>NC_057831.1:46600000-56600000 GCF_910594005.1 Cervus elaphus | reverse complement strand
AGCATCAGTCCTTCCAATGAATATTCAGGACTGATTTCCTTTAGGATGGACTGGTTGGATCTCCTTGCAGTCCAAGGGACTCTCAGGAGTCTTCTCCAACACCACAGTTCGAAAACATCAATTCTTAGGCGCTCAGCTTTCTTTAGAGTCCAACTCTCACATCCATACATGGCTACTGGAAAAACCACAGCCCTGACTACACGGACCTATGTTGGCCAAGTGATGTCTCTGCTTTTTAATAAAAGGATAGTGCCATAGAGACACATATGCTAAAGATTGTCCCCTGTCTTGTTGCAAGTTTAGTGTACTTTGCGGTGGCCTCCATCTGTGCCTTGGCCTCCAGCTGTAGGTGTACATTTGGCAACTGTAGTGTCAGGATGCTGATAATGATATTTTCAAAGTGTTTTCACACTTGTGCTTCATAACAACACCGGGAGCATGGTGAAGGGATGGAATTTGCTGCTGTTATAGGCGAGGAAGTAAGGAGAAGGGGGGGAAAGTGATTTGTCCAAGGCCACTCAATTGGTTCCCTATGAAACCCAGACGAAGAGGTCAAGAGCTTCCAAATACTACACTGGTATTTAATGCCCGGTCTGGAAATTATTACCAACAGGTTCTACCAACAGGAAATTATTATCAACAGGTTTATGCCAAAACAAACTGTCTTCATTTTTAAACTAGGGTAACAGGAACATTTAAATTAACTTTTACAAATTATGTAGAGTGTGTATCATTATCAAAGGGACTTAGAGGCCCTTTTCAATAGACAGTATTTCTTTAAATTAAAACTTCATTTTTAATAAATTTAGGGAGGGTATAATTCACTTGCATGACTGAAAAGTCTCAGTCCTAAAGCCTAGTACACTTGGGAAATCTTGTTGCCACCTCCTCCCCCTGCATCTCTTTTCTCCACTTCTTCTCTCCCTCACTGGTAGGCATTTTCATTTTTTTTTTAAATCTTACCCCTGTTTCTTTAGGAAAATACAGCTAAGTACAAATACATATTCCTGTTCTTATGTATTTGCAGTCTTACAAAAAAGAGAACATTTTGAATTGGTTTTCTGGACGTGGCAGTGGGCTTTGCTAAATCATCTCTCTTTTCCCTGGGAAGCTCAGGGTCTGCAGACAATTCTAGTGTGACTGAGAATCTAGAGGTTTCAGCTGGCCATAGAGGTTTCAATTGGGTAGCTTTACCCGATAAACCTAGGTCCCTCTCTCAACCAGAACCAGACGCAGCTGCTGCAACTCGGGGCTTCAGTAACATACTACTAGAGGACAGCTAGTTGTTTCACAAGGAAAAGTCATCTGGATGCCCGAGTGGAACCCAAATGATATGATAGGGGCAACATTTTAAGCAGTAGTTGTCTGTTACTGTTGCTGAAAGGATGGTTAGTGGCGAGTTCCATCAGTATGGGACTCATTCTACTGTGTCCCACTGCGACAAGGTCAGTGCCTGACAGACAGAGGGGCCGTCTCCAGTATATCTCCAAGTAGGATTCTTCCACCAAAGGAGCTTTCACATCCTTCCTGTCATCAGTGGCACTGAAAGAACAATCAAAGATCAAATTCAGGCTCTGGCAAAGAGGAAGGTCAGGGGCTCTCTGAGAGCGGGAAATCCAGGCCAAGAGCTGAGCAATGGAAGGACCAGTGTAGGTCAGAGCACCTGGGCCATCACTGCTCTAGACTCAGGACAAGAAGGGCGCAGACCAGACCAGCGAGTGCAGAGACCGGCCAGGAGTTTACAGCAGCTCCTCGTGAGGAGGGATGCGCATGCAATGGGGCCCCTCCAGGATGACGGGACGGGTCCTGAGGAGACAGATGTGTCATAGAATCACCTGCGGTCCCCTGCGTTAGTCTACTAGGGCTGCCCCGACAAAGTGCCACAACCTGGGAGGCTTAAACTTCCGAGATGTATTGTCCTGCCATAATGGAGCCTGGAAATTCAGGACCAAGATGTCTGCGGGGCATCTGGTTTCTCCTAAGGCCTGTGAGGGAGGAATCTGTTCCAGGGCCCTCTCCTCGGCTTGTGGATGGCCATCTCTTCCTCTGTGTCTTCTCGTCATCTTTCCTCTGTGTGTGTCTGTCTGGGTCTAAATGTCCCCCTTTTTATAAGGACACCAGTCACGCTAGGTTAGAGCCCATCCTAAGAGCCATTGTTTTAACTTGACTGCCTTTGGAAAGACTCTGTCTGTAAATAAGTTCACATTCTGAGGTACTGGGGGTTAGGACCCCAACATATTTCTTAGCTTTTAGGTTTTTAAAGAATTTATTTAAATGAAAACTTATAGCTTACTGTCAGCATTAATAGTAACATATAGTTAATAATTTTCACCCTTTTAACTGGAAATACCAAAACTCAAGAGTTTCCAGAGTTGTTGGTGTAATTATTATTATTTTATATGGCACAATTACTGTTAATAAAGATTTTTGATGTTGAATGTGAGAAATTTGAAAGGTCATATTTTATATTTTCTATTCCCATGGTATTTATCTGGGACCATAAATTTTAGAGAAAACTTTTTTTTTCAGTTTATTTTATTGTGGTAGAAGAGACTTACACATTTTACCATCATGACCATTTATAAGTGTACGTTTCAACGCTGTTAAATGCATTCATGTTGTTGTGCACAGTCACCACCTTCCATTTCCAGAACTCTTCATTTTGTAAAACTCAAACTTTAGACCCATTAAGTAATAACTCCCATTCCTCCATCCACCAGCCCCTGGCCATCACCACACTGCTTTCTGTCACTGTGGTTTTGACTACTCTAAGAACCTCACATAAGTGGAATCATACAGTATTTGTATTTATGTGACTAGCTTATTTCACTTAGTATAACATCCTCAAGATTCATCTGTGTTGTAGCATATTGCAGAATTTTTTCCTTTTTAAGGCTGAATAATATTCCACTGTTTGTATATATAAATATATATCACATTTTACTTATGCATATGTCCAGTTTTAACTACTGTGAATAATGTTGTGATGAACATGGGTGGACAAATTTCTAAGACTCTGCTTTCAATCTGTTTGAATATATATCCAGAAGTAGAATTGCTAGATCATATGGTAATTCTACTTTTAAACATTTTAACTACTGTAAGTGATGCTGTGATGAACACGGGTGGACAAATCTCTCTTCAAAATTCTGTTTTAATTCATGTGGATGTGTACCAAGTATTAGTAGAATTGCTAGATCACATGGTAATTCTGTTTTTAATTTTTTGAAGAACACCCTATTGTTTTTCTAGCAGCTGTACTATTTTACATTCTCACCACAAGTGCACAACGATTCCATTTTCTCCACATCCCTGCCAATACTTATTTCCTTTCTGATAGTAGCCCCACCATCTCAGGTGTGAGGTGGTATCTCATTGAATTTTGGTTTGCTTTTCCCTGATGACGGTGATGAGCATCTTTTCATTCTTTTTCAGATCCACAAGAGTCCTCTCCATTTTCAGAGGTGTTGGCCTCACACCCCCATTTCAATATTGAGAACAAAGCCATACAGAGTCTGTGGAAGTGGTGAATTAATTGGGCATATTATGGTAAGTAGGAGGCAGTGTGAAACCCCCCCTGCTTTATCACTGGTTGCATATACACTAAATCTAACATGATCTCATTGTGAAGAGTGGGTCCTGTCATTTTCAACAAATCCTTTCTTTGTTTTTATAAAGTCCAAAGGAGAAAAAAGAAATAAAGAAAGAAAGAAAATCCCTCCAACAACTATGCTATAAACCACACTCCTTCACCACTCTCACCCCTGAGTACACACCTCACGGCTGGTGTTGAGATCCTGATGCCCAGATGGTACAAAATCGCATGCTCCTTTTGCTCAGAAGGATTTTCTTTACCTACAGTTTTTAAGACATACTAAGCTAAAATGTGCATATCACTCTATCTAGAGTTGGACTTTCGATGATGTGGTGTGGTTACTAATCACTTTACTTTTGTTTCTGTTAAACCTGGCCTGACATCTTGCTGAGACGCTGTGACAAACACTTTGGGTCCATGACTCGGCAGGACCAGGTGTGGCCTGGCCCACCCCTTGTCAGGCAGGCGAAGACAGCCAAGCTCGCTCGGTTCAAACATGCTCGAGGGACTCGGCACCTGGAAATCCCCACAAAGCTAGTTCCATTCCAGATCTTTCTCAACACCCAGAGGAGGGAACACAAGGACTGATTGTGCTCACAAGTGTTCCTGCCTGCAGTTCCATGGTCTAGGGGTTCGTGTGGGCCGAGGGTGGGTAGACACATCTACTTATTAGTGCAGAGGCCCAAGTCAGAAAGCAGATCTGATGCCCTAGAGCTCAGTGACCAAGTGTTGCACCCTGGGATTCTGTGGGGTGATATTTAGAACAACGTGATCCCCAGCCTGTGGGTGCCAACGTCAAGCCCTTCCCCCAGGCTCAGCCCAATGGCCTATTTTCCATAGGACTTTGTGGTTCTGGTTTCTTGTTGCTTCCTGTCGTTCTTGTTTTCCACATTTCTTGGGCTCCATCCAATGCTGAGTAATGATTCATAGCCAGAAGGCCCGAGGCGAGAAGCTGCCACTCCAAAGAGGGAGTAACTAACAGCTCCAGGCACCAGCAGCAGGGCCCCTCACCTGGCCCACAGGCTCCTGGCCTGTACACGCCTACAGGAGGAGTTGGTGCAGCCAGGGTGGGGTGATTTGTTTTCTCTGGCAGGGCTGGGGAGAAGCGGGGGTGTGCCCAGCTGAACCTCCATCTCTGGTCTTCCCGGGAGAGGTCCCTTACTTCACACACAAACTGAGATGTGCAACAGTCTCTCACTCCCCTTCTTTTCTCCTTCCCCGTCCCACCCACGCCAGGTTCTTCTCTGGAAGGATTTTACTCCAACATTGCCTTGGGGGGAAGGAAAGAAAGATCTGAAATCAGGGAGGGCTAACACAGTGACTTTCCTCATGTGCCCCCCATCTGTGACATCCCCTGGACTCTGGAGCTGGCCCCAACTCCTGGCGGGTGGACCCCCAGGGCTGGTATGGGAGTTCAGTGGGGCCGACAAATGGCCTGAGGGAGGTGCCAGCCTTGAGAGTGAGCTCTCGACTGCACTGTACAAGGTTATGGCAGAGGGGAAGGCAGTACCAACAGCCAAGGTTCACTGACTGCCTTCCGTGTGCCAGGTGATGTTCAGTTGAATCCTCCAACAATCCTATGAGGTCCCTGCTATCGCTGTTCGCATTTCACCAGTGCAGACACTGACTCACAGAGAGATCCCGATTGCACAGTGAACCCGAGGCAGAGCTGGGGCGTTTCAGCCCTGGAAGTCCAGCTCTTGAGTTGACGCTCCGTCACAGCTCTGTATTAACCGAACGGGGTATCACTGTTCCCGCGTCACACGTGAGAAGACAGGAGTGTGTGCTCTGCCCCACACTGCTAGGGGACACAGATGCCAGGCGCTTCCCTCCCATCCAGCCCTGCCCACTCCTCTGTTGGGCGGGGAGGAGTTGAGGAGGGCTGGAGTCAGGATGTGACTGCTCCCTACTCACCCTTCTCCACCCCAAGTTTCCCCCTTCCTCCCGAAGCTGTGCGCTCTTGTTTCAGGTGGCAGGAAGCTACCAAAAACAAAGAGGCAGATAGTGAGTGAGCAGATGAGGAAATCAGAAACGTGCGTTTGCCAATCTAGGAACTGGTCCAACACGCCTTATGGAACTGACAGCTGGCTGCCCAGGTAAAGTGTCCAGAGGCCCCAGGCAAAGGGAGGTGACCATTAAGGAAGTTAGAGTTTGCAGAATGGTGAACGTGGAGTAGTAGAGAAAATAGAGAAGGCTAAGGTGTGACAGAAATGGGCTAGAATTAGATGCCCTAGATCGCTACGGTGGGAAGAGCCAGAGAGATTAATGAGTCCAACCTCTTAAGTGAAAGTGATCAGTCATGTCCGACTCTTTTGCGACCCCATGGACTGTAGCCCACCAGGCTCCTCCATCCATCGAATTTTCTAGGCAAGAGTACTGGAGTGGATTGCCATTTCCTTCTGCAGGGGATCTTCCCGACCCGGGGATCGAACCCCGGTCTCCCGCATTGCAGGCAGATGCTTTACCGTCTGAGCCACCAGGGAAGCCTGCCTCTTATATACTGTTATTAATGAGAACTATCATTGCTTGGGCACTCATGTGCCAGGCATTGTGCTAAGTACTTTTCTTATGCCTACAACAATCCTGTGATGCAGGTGCTCTATTTGTCTTCACTAACAAACTGAATCAAAAGTTCATCGACCCAATAAAAGGTAGATCAAGGCTGTCTCCCTCTCTCCAAAGCCCATTCTTTTGTACTCTTTAACATTTTATGATGAACCATTTTAAACGTATACAAAGTAGAGAGAATATTATAATGAACCTCCATAGTTTCACTGAGCAGTGGCAATAATCAACACAGGACACATCTTGTTTCCTCATTCATCCCCCATCCACTCTTCCAGGACTAGATTGTTTTGAACCTCAAACATATTATTTCTTATTGTATCATCCTATTGGTATCTGTGCATATTTTAATAGGTATCTCCAAGAAAAAAAAAGACTTTCTTAATGTAGCCATAATACCAGTGTTGTATCTAAAAAAAAAACAATAATTTCTTAATACCATCAAATATCCAAACGTTGTTCAGATATCTCAGACTGTCCCCAGATGTTTTTTTAATAGCTGATTTATTTGAGCTGGAATTAATAGTCTCTATATTAAAAATAGAAATACCATATGATCCAGCAATTCCAGTCCTGAGTATCTATCTGAAGAGAACAAAAACACTAAATGAAAAAGACATACGCACCCTGATGTTCATAGCACATTAGTTACAATTGCTAAGATACGGACTCAACCGAAGTGTCCATCAACAGATGAATGGATAAAGAAGATGTGATATATGTATATATGTGTGTATATATGTACAATGTATACACACACACACACACACACACACAGTGGAATACTACTAAATTATAAAAAAGAATGTCATCATTTGCAACATGAATGGACTTGGGGAGTATTATGTTTACTGAAATAAGTCAGAGAGAGAAAGACAAATGCTGTATGCATCACTAACATGTGGAATCTAAAAAATGAAGCTAGCGAATATAAGAAAGAAGAAACAGATTCATGGATATAGAGAACAATCTAGGGGTTACCAGTGTGGAGAGGGAAACGGGAAGGGCAAGACAGAGATAGAGGATTAAGAGATACAAACTACTATTAATACATATAAAATAAATAAGATACAAAGATATATTTTACAGCATAGAGAGTATAGCCAATATTTTATATTAGCTATAAACAACTTTTAAAAATTGTGAATCACTATGGTGTACACTTGACACCTACATAATTTGTAGGTCAATTGTGCCTCAATTTTTTTAAAAAAAAGTCCCAACATTTGGTCGATACGTAAAGTCCCCTCCCTGCTGCCATTGTTGAAGAGACAGAGTCACTGGCCTTGTAAATTTTCTCACATTTTGGATTTTGCTGATTATATCCGTTTGGTGTCATTTAACATGTTCCTCCATCCTCTGTACTTCCTGTAAACTGATAGTCAGATCTAGTGGTTTGATTAGATTCACATTTAATTGTTTGGCAAAGCCACTTCATAGGCAGTACATAGTCACAGCCCTTATACTTACACCTACTTTTCTCCGGAAGACAAAAGGTCAAATCTAACTCAGGTTAGAGTCAGAAAACAGCCAGAACCAGGATTGGAACTCAGTCTTCCAGCCCCCTGCCCTTCCACTCATCACTGGACTTGACTCTAGAATATTCTCTTTTACTAGGAGGACAGTTTTGCTGTCATTTAATCCTCTACCTCCTTCTGGAAGAGAAGCCGACAGAGGAGCAATGGGAAAGTTCAAGCCTTTCTCTGGCACGGGTACTAGTTTAATTTTAAACAGATGATGGGAGGGAGGGGTCTCCTCAAGCCTGGGTGGGGCTGCGTACCTTCTGCTTTTGCCAGAAGACTGGAAGCCCTTCAGCCAGAACTCTGGCACGGAAAGGAGACGGAGCTCCTTTCAAATATTGAGAACTCATTTACCTGAGTGAGTACTGATAGGAACAGTTCATCTTTTTGACTTATACATTTTCCTTGATAGGAAAGAAGTAGATGAACACTCACAGTGCTGGAGGCCTAATGAGGCACACAGAATTCTACCTGGGGGAATAGGAAAGGAAGAGCTAGTGAAGATGGCAACCCTTCTGTGCATTTCAGCACTGGGAGCACTTTTTTTTTTTTTCCTATTCCTGCTACACTGAGTATGCAAATGTTAGAATCAAGATTGATACAGATAACCAGAACTCTTCCCATTGCAATGGGAAGAAACGACCCTATACCAAAGATTGGACCAGGGAGAGGGGTTGGGGAGGAAAGATGACCCGAATGCACAATTACAGTGAGGGTGCACATTCATTGGACACTTAAAACGCACTGGGAAGATGATTTGCAGTTTCTCACTTAATCCTCACAACAGCCCTGCAAGGTAAAACAGAGGTGCTTTAATCAAATCCGCAGGTGAGGAGGGATGTGAAATCTCACAGATACTATCAGTGAGGCAGAATTCAGATCTCTGTCTTTCTCCTTTAGTGTCTGTAGCTTAACCATTAGGCTACAAGGTCAGCCAAATGAAGATGGTCATTTGAGAGGGGCTAGAAATCCAGAGGGCTTCCCTGGTGGCTCAGACGGTAAAAGAATCTGCCTGCATTGCAGGAAACCCAGGTTTAACTCCTGGGTTGGGAAGATCCCCTGGAAAAGGGAATGACTACCAAGGCCAGTATTCTTGCTTGGAGAATTCCATGGACAGAAGATACAGTCCATGGGGTTGCAGAGTCAGACATGACTAAGCAACTAACACTTTCACACTTTTTTCCAGCAATCTAGATGGGAGCTTCTGTAGGGTTCTGGAATGGCTTGGATAAGGAACACAGGGGCCCCTAGCCTTGGGGGGACAAGTCATCTGATATTTTAACACAGGTCTCTGAAGTTCATGAATTGAATTTTATGGACGGAGGGGTGGGAAGCCTCCACAAGTAGTGGACATAGAGAAGCAATACTTAGGCACTCTCCTGCTCCCTCTCTGTCAAGTTTAAGGCTCCAAACTGGAAAGGATTATTGGGGTCACATCTGACACATGTAAAGCCTTGTGTAAATTTGAAAGTGACACCTCTTGAAGGGGGATAAATTGCAAAAGCTGCCCCTCTGGGAGGCCCCTTCTGCAAGAGTGGTATCTGTGTAGGGCCCACTGCTTGGGTCAATGGTGGGTCGGATTTCAGCCCCTTTCATGGCTTCAGCCAAGCCATAGAGTATGCAGCAGCCTCTAAAAAAGGCAAGTTGGTTTCCCACCCAGCATGCTGTGTCTACACTTGTCAAGGCCAAGTGACCCTTGCTGAGCTGTTATCATCTTTTGGTGGTTGTTTCATGTGACTGTGGTCTCAAGTTAGCTCAGAAGAGGGCAGAACCCAATTACTAGATTACTCACGGTGCCGATTTTCTTTCTGTCTTTCTTTTTTAACCACATTCACAGCTGTGGCACATTCAATGCTGTGGCAGTCAAATCTCCCCCCTCTAACTCAAGAGGCCAGGTTCCCCCTCCAAAGCCTCCAAGGGCCGCATGGTTCCCAGGCCTGAACCCTGCCTCCAACAAGGCCTCTCTGGTCATTAGGTCCAGGCAGGCCAACTGCCACCCTTCTCCAAAGCCTCCTCTGACTGTGCCAGCCCCTGCAGATATGCCTGTGGAAGCCTAACTGGCCTGCAGAGACACCTGCACTCCAGGCCAGCTTCAGGAGCAAATACTGGTGAAAGGAACACGCACAGAGATGGGGCTGACACAGCAGGTCCAGAGACCTACTTAGAGATCTTGGTGGGCCTCCTAGGGAGGTAGGGGTTGGATGTAGCTCACCTTGTGGGCAAGGACACTGATAGTGGAGGCACCAGGGAATTTTTTTTTTTTCTGTTTTATTTTGTTGCTGCTATTGTTTCATTTATTCTACCTTTTCTAATATATATATTTTTAAAAATTTTCTAACTTTGTTTTTTACTTTTTGTTATTATTCTGCTCTTTTCTGTTTGTTGTCCTTTGTATTTTGTTGCAGCTGATTTTTTCTTTTGATATTTCTGTGTTGTTTTGTTTTATTTGGGTTTTTATTTCATTTTATTTTTATCTTTTTAAAACTTCTGTTTTTGCTTTTGTCATTTTTGTGTGTTTGTCTTTTGTTCTCTTAGCTTTTCTTTTAGTTTTTTGTTTGTTGTTCAGTTTTTGTTTTATGTTTAGGTTAGTTTTGTTTTTATTATTTTATTTTGGACTCTCATTTGTTTAGATGTCTTATTTTTTGCTTTCCTTTTTTTCTTTTGGTGTTGTTGGTTTGTTTTTTGTTTGCCTGGATTTGTTTTTATTATTTATCTGTGGTTTTATTTCCCTGTTTTCCTTCCTTTTTCTGCTTCTGTGTTTGTTTTTCTTTGGTTGGTTTGGTTCTTATTATTTGCCTTGGGCTTTGTTTGTCTGCTGCCTCCCCGCCCCCCACTGCATATCTTGCAGGGTCTTGATTCCCAGGCCTGGAATCAAGCTGGAGCCCCTGTACTGGGAGCGTCAAGCTGCTAGACTGCCAGAGAAACTCAGGCCCCAGGGAATATTAATTGGTGTGACTTCTCCCTGAGGTCCTCATTTCAGCAGCAAGATAGGGCTCCACCCAGCTGCCCGCAAGGTCCAATTCTAGATGCCTCTGGCCAAACAGTCAGCAAGAATACAGCCCTACCTATCAACAAAAATGAGGTGATAGAGAAATACGTTACACATGAAGGAGCAAGGTAAAAACCTACAGGACCAAATAAATGAAGAGGAAATAGGCAATCTACCTGAAAAAGAATTCAGTGTAATTATAGTAAAGATGATCCAACATCTCAGAAACAGAATGGAAGCACAGATCAAGAAAATACAAGAAATGTTTAACAAGGACCTGGAGGAACTAAAGAACAAACAAATTGTGATGAATAGCACAATAACTGAAATGAAAAATATACTAGAAGGAGTCAATAGTAGAATAACTGAGGCAGAAGAACAAGTAAGTTAGCGGGAAAATAGAATGGTGGAAATAACTGCTGAGGAGCAGAATAAAGAAAAAAGAATTTAAAAAATGAGAACTGTCTCAGAAACCTCTGGGACAGCATTAAACACACCAACATTCGAATTATAAGGGGTCCCAGAAGAAGAAGAGAAAGGGTCTGAGAAAATATTTGAAGAGATTATAGTTCAAAACTTCCCTAAAATGGGAAAGAAAATAGTCACCCAAGTCCAGGAAGCACAAATAGTCCATACAGGATAAACCTAAGGAGAAACATGCTGAGCACATATTAATCAAACTAACAAAAATTAAATTCAAAGCAAAAAATATTAAAAGCAAGAAGGGAAAAGCAACAAGTAACATACATACAAGGGAATCCTCGTAATATTATAAGCTGATTTCTCAGTAGAAACTCTGCCGGCCAGAGTAGCAGGAGTAGCAGGCTCTATTTAAAATGATGAAAGGGAAAAACCTCTAACCAAGATTATTCTACCTAGCAAGGATATCATTCAGATTCTATAGAGAAATCAAAAAGTTTACAGACAAGCAAAAGCTAAGAGAATTCAGCACCACCCAACCAGCTTCACGACATATACTATAAGAACTTCTCTAATCAGGGAACACAAGGAAAGAAAAAGACCTACAAAAAAGCAAATCCCAAACAATTAAGAAAATGGTAATAGGAACATACATATCAAAACATCACCTTAAATTTAAAAGGATTAAATTCTCTAACCAAAATACGCAGACTGGCTGAATAGATACAGAAACAAGAGCTATATATATGCTGTCTACAAGAGGTTCACTTCAGACCTATGGACATGTGCAGACTGAAAGTGAGAGGGTGGAAAAAGATATTCCATGCAAATGGAAACCTAAAGAAAGCTGGAGAAACAATACTCATATCAGACAAAATAGACTTTAAAGACTGTTACAAGAGACAAGGAAGGACACTGCATAATGATCAGGGGGTCAATCCAAGAAGAAAATATAAAAAATTACAAATATTTATGTACCCAACATAGGTGCACCTCAATACATAAAGTGAATGCTAATAGCCATAAAAGGGGAAATCAATAGCAACATAATAATAGTGACTTTAACACCCCACTTATACCAATGTACAGTCATCCAGACAGAAAATTAATAAGGAAACACAAACTTTAAATGATACATTAGACCAGATAGACTTAATTCATGCTTATAGGACATTTCATCTGAAAGTAGCAGAATACACTTTCTTCTCAAGTGTACATGAGACATTCTTCAGGATAGATCCCATGTTGGGATCACGTATCAAGCCTCATTAAAGTTAAGAAGATTGAAATCATACTAAGCATTTTTTTCTGACCATAGCCTATGAGATTAAAAATCAATTACAGGGGAAAAAAACAGTAAAAAACACAAACACATGGAAGCTGAACTATATACGACTAAATAATGAAGACATCTTGAAGAAATCAAAGATGAAGTAAAAAAAAATGTAGAAGCAAATGACAGTGAAAACACAATGACCTCAAACCTATGGGATGCAGCAAAAGCAGTTCTAAGGGGAAAGTTTATAGTAATACAATCCCCTCAGGAAATAAAAAAATCTCAAATAAAGAAGCTAATCATACACCTAAAGCAACTAGAGAAAGAACAAACAAAATGCAAAGTTAGCAGAACAAAATAAATCATTAAAAAATCAGAGTAGAAATAAATGAAAAAGAAATGAAGACAACAAGAGCAAAGATCAATGAAACTAAAATCTGGCTCTTTGAGAAGATAATTTTGATTAACCTTTAGCCAGACTCATCAAGGAAAAAAGAGACAGGACTCAAATAAATAAAATTAGAAATGAGAAAGGAGAAATTATAAAATATTACACAGAAATAAAAGAGATCCTAAGAGATTACTACAAGCAATTATATGCAAAAAATGGGCAACTTGGAAGAAATGAACAGATTCTTAGAAAGGTACAACCTTCTGAGACTGAACCAGGAAGAAATAGAAAATACGAACAGATTAATCACAAGTGATGAAACTGTGATATAGAATCTTACAAAAAACAGAAGTCCAGGACCAGATGGCTTCACAGGCAAGTTCTATCAAATATTTAGAGAAGAGCTAACAATGATCCTTCTCAGATTCTGAAAAAATTGCAGAAGAAGGCTCTCTTAACTCATTCTATGAGGCCACCATCACCCTTGTAACAAAGCCAGACAAAGATATCACGCAAAAGAAAACTACAGACCAATATCACTGATGAACATAGGTAAAAATCCTCAACAAAATCCTAGCGAGCAGAATCCAGCAATACATTAAAAGCTTCATACAGCATGATCAAATGGGTTTTATTCCAGAGATGCAAGGATTCTTCAATATACAAAAATCAATTGATGCAATACACCATATTAAAAATTGAAGAATAAAAACCATATGGTCATCTCAATAGATGCAGGAAAAGCTTTTGACAAAATTCAAAACCAATTTATATAAAAATTCTCCAGAAAGTGTGCATAAAGGGAATCTACTTCAACATAATAGAGGCCATATACAACAAACCCACATCAAACATCATTTTCAATAGTAAAAAACCAAAAGCATTTTCTCTAAGATCAGGAACAAGACAAGGATGTCCACTCTCACCACTATTATTCAACACAGTTTTGGAAGGTCTAGCCATGGCAATCAGAGAAGAAAAGAAATAAAAGGAATCCAAATCTGAAAAGAAGAAGTAAAACTGGAACTGTCTGGGGATGACATGATAATATACATAGAAAATCCTAAAGATACCACAAGAAAACTGTTCTTGCTAATCAACAAATCTGGTAAAGTTGTAGGATATAAAATTAATGCAAAAAAAAAATCTCTTGCATTCCTATACACTAACAACAAAATATCAGAAAGAAAAATTAAGGAAACAGTCTCATTTACCATTGTAACAATGAGTCAGGCATGACTGAGCAACTTTCACTTTACTTTCAAACCTATGTAAGGAGGCAAACAACTTGTCCTCAGATACTGATGAAAGAAATCAAAGACAACATAAAAAGATGGAGTGATATACCATGTTCTTAGATTGAAAAAAATCAGTATTTTGAAAATGACAGTAATATCCAAAGGAAACTACAGATTCAATGCAATTCTTATCAAATTACCAATGGCATTTGTCATAGAATTAGGACAAAAAGTTCTACAATTTGTGTGGAAACACAAGAGACCCCGAAGAGGAAAAGCCATCTTGAGAAAGAAAAATGAAGCTGGAGGGATCAGGCTCCCTGACTTCAGACTAAACTAGCAAATCTATAGTAATTAAGACAGAACAGTACTAGCGCAGAGTCATGGATGGACCTAGAGACTATCATATAGAGTGAAGTAAGTCAAAAAGAGAACAAATATCATATATTAACATTATATGTGAAATCTAGAAAAATGGTACAGATGAGCCTATTTGCAAAGCAGAAATAGAGACACAGGCATAAAGAACAAATATATGGACACCAAGGGGAAAGATTTACTGAGCATGGCCCCACCCATCAAATAAGACCCACTTTACCCCACAGTCTCTCCCATCAGGAACCTTCCATAAGCCTCTTTTCCTTATCCAACAGAGGGAAGACAGAATGAAAACCACAATCACAGAAAGCTAATCAAACTGATTACATGGAACACGGCTTTGTCTAACTCAGTGAAACTATGAGCCATGCCATGTAGGGCTACTCAAGACGGATAGGTCATGGTGGAGAGGTCTGACAAAACATGGGCCACTGGAGAAGGGAATGGCAAACCACTTCAGTATTCCTGCCTTGAGAACCCCATGAACAGTATGAAAAGGCAAAAAGATAGGACACTGAAAGATGAACCCCCAGGTTGGTAGGTGCCCAATATGCTACTGGAGAAGAGTGGAGAAATCACTCCAGACAGAATGAAAAGATGGAGCCAAGGTGAAAACAATGCCCACTTGTTGATGTGACTGGTGATGGAAGTAAAGTCTGATTCTATAAAGAGCTATATTGCATAGGAACCTGAAAAGTTAGTTCATGAATCAAGGTAAATTGGAAGTGGTCAAACAGGAGATGACAAGAGTAAACATAGACATTTTAGAAATCAGTGAACTAAAATGGACTGGAATAGACAAATTTAATTCAGATGACCATTATATCTACTACTGTGGGCAAGAATCCCTTAGAAATGGAGTAGCCCTCATAGTCAACAAAAGAGTCTGAAATGTATTATTGGGGTGCAAAATCTCAAAAATGACAGAATGATCTCTGTTTGATTCCAAGGCAAACCATTCAATATCACAAAATCCAAGTCTATGCCCCAACCAGAAATGCTGAGGAAGCTGAAGTTGAATGGTTCTATGAAGACCTACAAGACCTTCTAGAACCAACACCCCAAAACAGATGTCCTGTTCATCAGAGGGGACTGGAATGCAAAAGTAGGAAGTCAAGATATAGCTGAGGTAACAGGCAAATTTGACCTTGGAATACAAAATGAAACAGAGCAAAGTCTAATGGAGTTTTGCCAAGAGAACACACTGGTCATAGCAAGCACCCTCTTCCAACAACATAAGAGATGGCAATACATATGGACATCACCAAATAGTCAATACCAAAATCAGATTGATTATATTCTTTGAAGCTAAAGATGGAGAAGCTCTATAGAGTCAGCTAAAACAAGACCAGGAGCTGACTGTGGCTCAGATCATGAACTCCTTATTGCCAAATTCAGACTTTAATTGAAGAAAGTAGGGAAAACCACTAGACCATTCAGGTATGGCCTAAATTAAATCCCTTATGATTATACAGTGGAAGTGACAAATAGATTCAAGGGATTAGATCTGATAGACAGAGTGCCTGATGAACTGTGGATGGAGGTTCGTGACATTGTACAGGAGGCTGGGATCAAGACCATCCCCAAGAAATAGAAATGCAAAAAGGCAAAATGGTTGTCTGATGAGGCCTTACAAATAGCTGTGAAAAGAAAAGAAGCTAAAGGCAAAGGAGAAAAGGAAAGGTATACCATTTGAATGCAGAGTTCCAAAGAATAGCAAGGAGAGATAAGAAAGCCTTCCTCAGAGATCAGTGCAGAGAAATAGAGGAAAGTAATAGAATGCGAAAGACTAGAGATCTCTTCAGGAAAATTAGAGCTACCAATGTACCAAGGGAATATTTCATGTAAAGATGGGCATGATAAAGGACAGAAATGGTATGGACCTAACAGAAGCAGAAGATATTAAGAAGATGTGGCAAAATAAGCAGAAGAACTATACAAAAATGATTTTCATGACCCAGATAACCACCATGGTGTGATCATCCACCTAGAGTCAGACATCCTGGAATGTAAAGTCAAGTGGGCCATAGGAAGCATCACTATGAACAAAGCTAGTGGAGGTGATGGAATTTCAGTTGAGCTATTTCAAATCCTAAAAGATGATGTTGTGAAAGTGCTGCACTCAATATGCCAGCAAATTTGGAAAACTCAGCAGTGGCCACAGGACTGGAAAAGGTCAGTTTTCATTCCAATCCCAAAGAAAAGTAATCCCAAAGAATGTTCAAACTACTGCAGAGTTGCACTCATCTCACATGCTAACAAAGCAATGTTCAAAATTCTCCAAGCCAGGCTCCAACAGTACATGAAACATGAACTTAGAAACATCATAACTTAGAAACATGAACTTAGAAACATCATAGAAAAAGCAAGAGAGTTCCAGAAAAACATCTGCTTCAGCTTTATTGATTATGCCAAAGCCTTTGACCATGTGGATCACAACAAGCTGTGGAAAATTCTGAAAGAGATGGGAATACCAGACCACCTGACCTGCCTCCTGAGAAATCTGTATGCAGGTCAAGAAGCAACAGTCAGAACTGGACATGGAACAATGGACTGGTTCCCAATTAGGGAAGTAGTATGTCAAGGCTGTATTTTGTCAACCTGCTTATTTAACTTATATGCAAAGGACATCATGTGAAATGCCGGGTGGGATGAAGCTGGGATCAAGATTGCTGGGAGATATATCAATAACCTCAGATATGCAGATGACACCACCCATATGGCAGAAAGCAAAGAGGAACTAAAAAGCCTCTTGATGAAAGTAAGAGAGGAGAGTGAAAAGTTGGCTTAAAACTCAACATTCAGAAAACTAAGATCTTGGCATCTGGTCCCATCACTTCATGGAAAATAGATGGGGAAACAATGGAAACAGTGAGAGATTTTATTTTGGGGTGGGGGTGGGGGTTTCAAAGTCACTGCAGATGGCGACTGCAGCCATGAAATTAAAAGACATTTGCTCCTTGGAAGAAAAGCTATGACCAAACTAGACAGCATATTAAAAAGCAGAGACATTACTTTGCCGACAAAGTTCCATCTAGTCAAGGCTATTGTTTTTCCAGTAGCTATGTATGGATGTGAGAGTTGGACTATAAAGGAAGCTGAGCGCCAAAGCATTGATGCTTTTGAACTGTGGTGTTGGAGAAGACTCTTGAGAGTCCCTTGGACTGCAAGCAGATCAAACCTGTCAATACTAAAGGAAATAAGTCTTGAATATTCATTGGAAGGACTGATGCTGAAGCTGGAACTCCAATACTTTGGCCACCTGATGCAAAGAACTGACTCATTTGAAAAGACCCTGATGCTGGGAAAGATTGAAGGCAGGAGGAGAAGGGGATGACAGAGGATGAGATGGTTGAATGACATCACCGGCTCGATGGACATGGGTTTGAGCAACCTCTGGGAGTTGGTGATGGATAGGAAATCCTGGCATGCTGCAGTCCATGGGGTGGCAAAGAGAAGGACATGACTGAGCAATTTAACTGAACTGAAGAGGAAAGGGAGGATGAGATGAATTGGGAGATTTGGATTGACTTATATGTACTTCTACGTATAAAATATTTAACTAGTGAGAACCTACTGTAACACAGGGAACTCTAGTCAATGCTCTGTGGTGACCTAAATGGAAAGGAAATTTAAAAAAGGGGGGGATATATAAATATTTATGGGGCTTCCCTGGTGGCTCAGAATGTAAAGAATCTGCCTGTAATGCAGGAGACCTGTGTCGGGAAGATCTGAAGAAGGGAATGGCTACCCACTCCAGTATTCTTCCCTGGAGAATTCTGTGAACAGGGGAGTCTGATGGGCTACAGTCCATGGAGTTGTAAAGAGTCGAACCCGGATGACTGACTAACACCTTCACTTTCACGTATACTTAGAGCTGATTCACGTTGCTATACAGCAGAAAATAGCACCACATTATAAAGAAACAAAACTCCCCCTAATTTTTTTTTAAATGCACAGAGTATTATAGTTACATTGCTTGAAAATAAAAAGTAGAGATGAAGTGAGTGTGATAGTCACTCAGTCGTTCCCGACTCTTTGTGACCCCATGGACTGTAGCCTGCCAGGCTCCTCTGTCCATGGAATTCTTCAGGCAAGAATACTGGAGAGGGTTGCCATTTTCTTCTCCAGGGAGAGATGAAGGCTTAAATACAAAGAAAAAAAAAGAGGCCAGGCTGACAATACTGTATATAGGTAGCCCAGAGACTGTGACCATATTAATCTTTCTTTTTAATAGAACTGATTAAGTTAAATGGCACATTTATGTCATTGGCTTTTGTAAAACAACATGAAAAATAATTGGCTTTTTATAAACATTTTTTTAAACCATGTGAAAAGCTCAAGGTAAATATGAATCTGTACGAACTGTCAGGAAATAAATTTGGTTGTGACTTGGATATAGTCATTCCACTTTTGGAAATTAATAGTCAAGAAATTCTAAACAGAAAAGAAAAACAAAAACTTCTTTTTATAAAGATTTTCACTGGTGTATTATTTATAATAGGGAGCAAATGGAAATCAGCTGTTCTTTATGGTGAATTATGATATGTATTACATAACAGTTTTACATAGTTTTTAGAACTTGTGTTTGTTGGATGATATAGATGCCTATGTTGTTGCAAGGGGAAAATATCAGAAAACATGTAAATGTAAAGTATGGTCACAACTATGCCTGGCTTGCTTAAAAGACTTCAGAAAGATATACTAAAAGCTGTCTTATTAGACTAATGATAATAACGAACTTTATCATATTTTTATTATGTGCTGGGTACTGTTCGAAGTGACTAACATATATTAACTCAGTTTATCTGTGCAGCAACACCTTGAGGTAAGGGCAACTATCATGATTCCATTTTACAGATGAAGGAACTGGGGCAGAGCATTAAGTAACCTGCCCAAGTCACCTAGTGTGAACAAGGTCAAAGCTGAAGGAGAAACCCAGGAAGCCTCAATGGCCTTGTTTCTTAGCTGTCAATCAGTTCATGGAAAGATAGAAAAAGGATAACATGGAAAGATATCATTAAAAATGTTACATGCAACAGGGTGAGCCTGGGACATTTTGTCATAATAGAAAGCAAGGAAGCTGCAAAATATTCAAAGGCTATCGTCAAGAGCACTCAAGAGCTAAATGGAAGAGGTTTCCCTCTCCTAAAGAAAATACTCCTGGGAATCAATAATGGTGGTGCATTGAAACACATCAATATTTTGAAACATATAGGTTTAATTACGCAGGAAGAAAAAACCCACATTGGTCCCTTTAGAGGAGCTAGGGAATAACTCGTTATTTTGAAAACTGGTAAATAGAGGAAAAGTATTTGTACTGTATAGAACCTAGGGTTACTAAATTGTTGATGAGGGCAAATTTTTATTTATGGAAATATTCCAGATAATAGTGAGGAATTGAGGAATGAGGCAGGAATAGTAATTAGCACAATTTTTAACCCCCAATAAAATAATGGATTAGACATTAGATGCTAATGTTACAGAAAAAGACGTAGCCAAAGAGTGTGTATTTATTTATGGAATTATCACATCACCATCTATGAAGTATTCAAGCTACACAAACAAAACCTGAATCAGTTGCACCTCTAGATGTGACTCTCAATTTATAAGACATGCAGGAGACAGAGAAGTGCTTTAAACGACATGATGGGGAATGAAATTAGCAAAATCTAGTCTGGGAAAATTTATAGGACATGGAATTGCAAGAAAAAAAGATGGGGAGTGGGGCATGAGAGATTAAAAGAGACTAATTGCAACAATCCCATCTGTATCTTATTTGGAGGCAAAATTCCTTAAAACATTTTTGAGACAATCAGAGAAATTCAAATACCGCTTGGATGTTTTATTGAATTAAGGGATTATTGATGCTTTTGAACTGTGGTGTTGGAGAAGACTCTTGAGAGTCGCTTGGACTGCAAAGAGATCCAACCTGTCAATACTAAAGGAAATCAGTCTTGAATATTCATTGGAAGGACTGATGCTGAAGCTAAACTCCAATACTTTGGCCACCTGATGCGAAGAACTGACTCATTGAAAAAGACCCTGATGCTGGGAAAGATTGAAGGCAGGAGGAGAAGGGGATGACAAGGGACGAGATGGTTGAATGGCATCACCGACTCGATGGACATGAGTTTGAGTAAGCTCTGGGAATTGGTGATGGACAGGGAAGCCTGGCGTGATGCAGTCCACGGGGTCACAAAGAGTCATACAGGACTGAACTGAAGGGATTATTGTTCATTTTTTAAGTGTGATGATGATAGTGTGGTATACTTTTTAAAAGAAGTCTTGTCTTTTAGAGATGTATTCTTAAATATTTGTGGATGAAAGTATATTATTTCTAGAATTCACTTTAATATGTTTCAAGAGCAAGGGGGAAATGAATAAGGGGTGGATGCAGTAAAGATTGGCCATTGAACATTGTTGAAGCTGAGTGATGGGTACATTCAGGCTGATCATACTCTTCTTTCTACTTTTATATAGGCTTTAAAATCTCCATAGTAAAATATTTTTAATGATAAAAACATATCTTAAATTTGATCTTATTTAAAGTATTTAAAGATTTTACTGTAGAATTGAGGGCTAGTAGTAGGCAATGAATGAACGCATGGACTAAGGACCAGACTGTCTGTTTTGATCTTCAGCGTTATCACTTACCAGCTGGATAATCTGGAGTAAGAAACTTCATGTCACTCTATCTCAGGTTCCTCATTTGTAAAATGGTATTAACAATGCCACCTACTTAATACTTCATTGGCTTAATATGACAAAAAAATGAATAGAATTTCTCCAGTGTCTAAAACAGTTCATGGTACATATTAAGCAGGATATGAATTTATTATTTTTATTGAATTTCTTTTTTGTCTATGGACATAAGAATCCTGAAAAATGGCTTCACTCATTTTGCATTTTATAAATATGACTCTGATCCCACTTCTGAACACCAACTCCAATTCTAACACCAACTAATGATTCTGGTACCAATTCCAATATGTGGGAGTTCTCCCCACATATCCAAGCAATTACTGTTCAGATTCTATTCAACCCAGTTCTGATACTATTTCGAGAGCACATATGAACCCACAGGTTAAGGACTCAGTCCCATGAGATTGCCCACACAGCCTCAACTTTAGAGGCCAGTCATTAAGTTCAGGCATGTTTCAGGCTATATGCTGAAGTTTCCAACCACTCCCTCCTTGGGTTCAATTAATTTGCTAGAGTGACTCACAGAACTCAAGAGAAACATTCTACTTAGTAGACCACCAGTTCACTATAAAAGAATATAACTCAGGAATGGCCAAATGGAAGAGATGCACAGGGTGAGGTATGGGGAGAGGGCTCAGAGTGTTCATACCCTCCCCAGCTATGCACTCTCCCCAAGTATCCATGTGTTCCCCAACAGGAAGCTCTCCAAATGCCCTCCTTTGGCACTTCATTGCATAGGCATCATTGATTAAGTCATTGGCCATCAATGATTGAACTCAACCTCCAGTCCTTCTCTCTTCCAGGAGGTCTTGGTGTGGGAGTGGAAGGTTCTACCCTCTAATCACTTGGGTGGTTCTCCCAGCCAACCTCCATCCTTAGGCTACACAGGTGCTTTCCAAAAGTTTCCTTGCTAACATAGCAAAAGGCACATTTGCTACTCTCATCACTTAGCAAATTCCAAGGGTGCTAGGAGCTCTGTGCCAGAAATGTATTAATATGTATTAATATTTCTCATTGCTAACTTCAGTATAAATAACAATATTCACCTATTCACTCAGCCTAAATGTATCAGCTGCAATTTTCCAGTTTCTTTAAAGTGGAGCAAGAATTCAAAGATACTGAGGGCAAATCCTGCTAGATTTTAATGTTCCTTTCAGTCTTTTATAGTTGCTTGTCTACACCTAATGGGATAGTATTTTTTTTTGTCATGCCTCACTTTTATAGGTCTTTTCAAAGAAACTTGATTTTCTTAAGACTGTTCATTGTATTTTTATTATGTACATAATTCCTAATTACATTACAAAGTTCTATTGCAACCATTTCAAATATGTCTGGGAACAAAGAAACTGGCTCTTGGTAAACAGACAACACAACTGGTGGCAGAAGAGCGCAGATGTTTTCTGAGAATGCCACTAGAATGTGTTAAGCTGGCTGAGGGCCTCAGAAAAATGCTTTACAGATAGAGTGGAGGCTGCATCAGTCCATCTGGTGGGTTTATTAAGTGGAAATCAGTTAGGGAAACCTGGTTTACGCATGCCAACGGTGGCTGTGTTTGGGTCGCCCAGTCTTCCTTCTATTCCAATTTGTTTTAATGATGATGTGTGATAATTCCACCAAGGGAAAAAAAATCAGCACTTCAAATTCTTGGGGGGGAAATACATACATATTTAGCAAATCCATCCACAGGGGACTAGAATGCAAACACAAAGAAAACGTGCAATGAATATTGGTCATCCAAACACTCCTGTATGCAAACAACAAGCGGCTGAATTCTACAAGCTTCCCATATCTGATTCCCACTGTTCTTGTGAGAAGTGACAGTGAGGACCACTGATGCTCAGACCCTAGGACAGTGTATATATCGAACACTGCTGTGACTTGGTGCCAATTCCTAAATGCTACAGCAGCCCAACTTCATACTCAGATGGTTCACACACTCTAATATTCACATTCTAGTTTCATTTTGACTCTAAAGTTACACAGAAACCAAATGATCAAAACTGCATTTCTTTCTAAATCTACATGCAAATTGTGAGGCAGGGATTCCCCTTGTCGCTGGCATTCCTTAGCAGAAAGGATTCTGGACAACCTCAAGCACTGAAGATGTGAGCTGCCTGAGCGCCAATCCAATTTTGCTAAATTAGACATATCCTGTGTTTGGCCAAATTTCACAAAGCTCACTCTAGTCTGCTCCTCTGTGAAGTACGATGTTACTATGCTTTTTGATCAACTGTTAATTCTCACAGTCCTCCTTGAACAGAACAGAGGAAGTGAGAGAGGTGTGTAGCTACCGCTGTATTCGTTCTCATCACTTGGCAGAGGGGGAAGCCAAAGTTACAAGTCAGATCTGTTTTTATCACCCTGGGGCATTCCGCATCTCTCCTCTGACTGGGAGATTTGATCGTAGGGGCACTTCATGAGAGGTGCTCACAAGAGAAATATTTGAACCACACTCACCTCATTAACAGTGGCAGTGACAATGACCAGCTTTGGAGAGTTTAAAAATACAGGTGCAAGATACTGAATTTAGTTTCCTGTGCTATACAGTAGGTCCTTGTTATTGATCTATATTATGTATGGTAGTGTGTATCTGTTAATCACAAGTTTTGAATTTTTATAACCTATAATGAAAATGTATACATGCATAAATATATTTATGCATGAGAGAGAGAGAGAGAGGGTTTCCCTGGTGGCTCAGATGGTAAAGAGTCCGCCTGAAATGCAGGAGACACAGGTTCAAACCCTGGGTTAGGAAGATCTCCTGGAGATGGGAATGACTGTCCACTCCAGTATTCTTGCCTCGGGAATTCCATGGACAGAGGAGCCTAGTGGGCTATGGGGTCACATAAAGTTGTAGCCAGAACACACCAGTTCCTGGTCCTCATCACTTCACTACATGTTTCTAGAAGTCTGAGCCTGGAGTGCTGTTCAGAGAGTCTTACTGCCTAACGAATTATGCAGACCAAATAGCCAACCTTGTCCCCAGTCTCCTTAAGTGTAATGATGTCATTCACAGACAGTACATTCACATTTATATTTCATCAGGGGAGTGTATTTCCTTGTTATTACAATGTTCCCTGTGATAACAAAGTCAAACAGAAAAATACACAGCAGCTCCCTCTGAAGAAACCCCCTGAATCTAACACTTCCCACAACTTGCTCCACCTTGCTCTGTTTTCCTTCTAATTGCCAGCAGATCCTTCTTTCATATACTGAAAATTTGCTGGCATTATTCAAAATAACTCCAAACCACAAATATTTATTGGATTCATTCATTCACTTAAACAATTATTGAAGGATCACCAATAGTTTATACAAGATGCATGAGAGCTAGGCTTGGCAAAGAAAGATTACCATAGCAGTGCCATTTCTGAAGTCAAGAAAAAATGGTATCTGATTATGCAATCAGATACTTTTGAAATTATTGTTATTCTCATAGGACTCTATGCATATAATCATTGTGAGAATGTGAGAATTTCTGCTATACGGAAATCCAGCTAAAGGCAGTCTAAAGTAATAACAGCACGGAGTGTCACTATGGTTTCTTTGGAGTCCACAGGCAAGAAAGAATCCTAGAGAATTCCAAAAATGTAAGTTGCTTTAAGCCAAAGTCTAGAAAAAGAGGAACATTTATCAAAAATATATTCCTCCAATGCTATCTAAACTAAGCCCAGCTATTTGGTTTTCAATTTATTGTTTGTCTCCATCTAAAAAATAAAAATCTATTGAAATATAGATCAGAAGATGAAAATGAGGTTAGTGCTGCTTCTAGAAGATTGTTCTCAACAATTTCTCTTTGCACGGCACCTGTGCAGGGTAACTTTGCCACTCTTACAGTTAAGAGGTGATATGTGTTTTCCCCTCCTTTAATCTGGGCCAGCCTTGCAAGTTGCTTTGGACTAATAGGGCTTCCCTGGTGGCTCAGACGGTAAAGAATCCACCTGCAATGAGGAGGACCTGAGTTCGATCCCTGAGTTGGGAAGATCCCCTGGAGGAGGGCGTGGCAAGCCATTCCAGTATTCTTGCCTAGAGAATCCCCATGGACAGAGGAGCCTGGTAGGCTACAGTAGGTGCAGTTGCAAAGAGTCGGACAGGACTGAGCGACTAACCACACACCACAGTATAATAGAATGTGATGGAAGTGACGCTGTGTGTGCGTTCCAGGCCAGAGCGTCACCAAGCCTTGTGGCTTTCTTAGAACGCTGCCCTGAGATTTCCATGTATGAAAAACAGCTTGGATTATGGAGGTGTAAGAAGCCACAAGGAGAAGCACTGCTAGGCCTGTGAGTGAGGCTGGCTGGACCTCCTAATCCACCTTCTGAGCTTCCAGCTGGCTGCAAACACATAGATAAGCCCCGGTGAAACCAACAGAAGAACGCTCAGGATGACTGATCAATTACTGATGCTTTGAACCATATAAGTTTTAAATATGTATATACATATACATATATATATATATTTGCCATTCTAACCATTTAAAAATATACAATTCAGTTGTATTTAGTATACTCACAGTGCTGGGCAACCATCACTATCATCTAGATCAATAATATTTTCATCACCCCATAGGGAACCTATACCCATTAAGCACTCTCCATCACCCCCTCCCTCCAGCCCCTGGAAACAACTCATTTGTTTTCTATCTCCATGGATTTCGCTATTCTAGATATTTCATATAAATGGAATCATATATGGCTTTTTGTGTCTGGCTTCTCATTTAGCATGATGTTTTCAAGTTTCATCCATATATTTTATGGCATATATTTATGGCATAAATCAGTAGTTCACGACTGTTTATAGTCAAATAATATTTCATTGTATGGACATACCAGTTTGGTTTATCCATTCATGGTTTAATGGACTTCTAGATTATTTCTACTCTTTGGCTATTATAACTAATGCTGCTATGAATATTTGTATGTAAATTTTTGCTAGAATAACTGTTTTTCAAATGTCTTCAATTCTTCTGAGTTTATACCTAGGTCTGGAATTGCTGGATAATATGGTAATTCTATGTTTAATTTATTGAGGAATCACCAAATGAGTTTCCGCAGCAGCAGGTCTCCATTTTGCATTTCCACTGGTAAATAGGAGGGTTCCAACTCCTACACATCTTCTCTCCGAAGCCTCAGCACCACCTGTCATTCTCTCTTTCTGTCTTATAGCCATCCAAGTGGATTTGAAGTAGTATCTTACTATGGCTTTCATTTTCATTTCCCTAATGACGACTGATGTTGTGCATCTTTTCATTTGTTTGTTGGCAATTTGTATATTTTTGGAAAAACAGCTGTGTCTACTCAAGCGCTTCATTTATTTTTAAAATTGGGTTGCTTTTCTTTCTATTGTTGTGTTGTGAAACTCTTTCACAAAGTCTGGGTGTTGTTCAGTCGCCCAGTCATGTCCAGCTCTTTGTGACCCCATGGACTGCGGCACACCAGGCTTCCCTGTCCTTCACCATCTCTAAGTCTAGGATACTAGACCCTTATCAGATATATGATTTTAAAATATTTTCTCCCATTTTGTGGGTATTTTAACTTTCTTGATAGTGTCTTTTTTGATGCACAAAAATTCTTAACTGTGGTGAAATTTAATTTTTTTCTTGTGTTTCTTGTAATTTGGTGTTATATTGAAGAAACTGATGTCAAATTCAAGGTCCTGAAGTTTTACCCCTATGTTCTCTTCTAAGACTTATGATTTAGCTCTTATATTTAGGTCTTTGATCAATTTTGCATTAATCTTGTGCATGATGTGATGTAAAGGTCCTACTTCTCTCTTTACATGTAGATTTCTAATTGTCCTAACACTATGTACTGAAGAGGCTCTTCTTTCTTCATTGAGAAGAATAGTCTTAGAACTCTTATCAAAAATTAATTTACCGAATCACTAATTTTGAGGCTGTTGTTGTGTAGCAATAATTAACTAATACATTTCTTGACCTGGTGAACTATATTCTGTGCTCATAATTGTAATGTACCTCATCTTTCCTTGAAACCTTACAAATAAAATATGTAAGAATAATGGAAAATAAAATAATCTTTCCTTGACCATAAACACATCAAATAGGTCATGAATGGAAAGTTAGCTTGCATCACATTTAAGGTTAATATTCTAGAAATGGCCACTCATGACTTGACATCTGAGTTTCCAAAAATAGGGCTAACCTTATAGGGTTTATATTCATTGTCCATTGCTGTATACAAAATTACATCAAAACTCAGTAGCTTAAGACAATAATAAATAGTTACCTCATACAGTTTCTGTGGGCAAGGAATTCATGCATCAGCTGCTTTCTTCCAGATGACTGATCCAGGAAAGCAAGGCAGAACTTGCAAATACTTTTATAACCTGGTCACAAATGTTATATAAAATCCTTTCAAAATATTTCTATTAATTACACAGATCAGCCCTTGCTCTTTGTGGAAGGGGACTGACTACTCCAGAGCACGAATTCCAGGAAAGAATCATGGAGGGCCATCTTAGAGACCGGCTACCACAATCCATCCTCTGAATTTTTCATGGCTTCTCACATGCAAAATATACTCACCTCCTTTTGAGGACTCCAAACTCTCATTTCATCATAGCATCAGCTTAAAGTCCAGACTCTCATCTCATCTAAACCAGGTCCAGTTCCTTGAGTAGAGTTAATCTTTATTTGAAGGCCTGTAAGCTTATCTGCCCACCTCTCATCCCCCTCCCCCCCCGGCCCCAATCCAGTATATAATGGTAGCACATGAGTGAAAAAACTACAGTGTGGAAAGGAGAGACCTACTAGAATCACTCCTCTCTCTCTGTGAAAGTCATTCAATCATGTCCAACTCTCTGTGACCCCATCCATGGAATTTTCTAGGCCAGAATACTGGGGTGGGTAACCTTTCCTTTTTCAAGGGAATCTTCCCAACCCAGGGATTGAACCCAGGTCTCCCACATTGCAGGCCAATTCTTTACCAGCTGAGCCACCAGAGAAGCCCAAGAATACTGGAGTGGGTAGCCTATTTCTTCTCCAGTGAATCTTCCCAACCCAGGAATTGAACCAGGGTCTCTAGTGTCACTGGTCCATGACAATTTTGAAATTCAGCAGGGAATTTTTTCATAATTCCTTGATTGGGAGTTGAGTTTTGGTAATAATTCTCTGTGGCTACTGATTTCACCCTCTGGGCTCACGTTTTTGCTCTCTGAGGCATCCTTCCTTTCCCAAAAAGGTTTACAGTTCAATAGCTTTCTCAGACTTCTTCCTGCCTATAAAGTTTGGGGTCCAAAGTTCTCTTCATTTTATATTATCTTTCTCTTTTTCAGCTCAAGCAAGAGATGGTTTTGCCAATGCAATACTATTCTCTTAAAACTTTGTGGACAATCTATAAATATTATTGATAGTCACTATATTAGTCAAAACCATGCCCACAAAACTCTTTGAGATAAGCTCTTCTATATCCTAAGTTTTTATGGAGACAGCCTGGGGACATCACCCTTAAGCTTGTTAGAAGCCCTGTTGTTTGACTCAACAGTTCTCTAAGGCACTGACTTAGATCTTTCTAGATGTTAGCAAGGATTTTACAGATACATCCTTGCCTTCATCTCTATATCAGGCTTTCCTGAGAGGCCTTGGATTTGATCTTTGCTCAGAAGTCATTTCTAAATTTTAGTGTCATTTGACATCTACAGAGGCTAGAAATTTTCAAATCCAGAAATTCCAAGCTCTTTTCTGATTAACAATTCTCCTTTTAGCTTTTTGTCTTCTCTCACATTTTATAGCAAGGGTAAGTCAGGGAGCACCTTTAATCTGCCTGGAAATCTCAGCTAGATAGCCTGGTTCACTAGATACGTATTCCTCATTCCATGTAATCACTGACAATAACAGTGCTAAACTTTTCGCTTCTACGCTGCAAGGGCTCCCTTTTCTCTGGTGTCCTTTAACATTTTCCTCACTTTCCTCACCAGGAGCCTCCTTAAAGACCACCTGGCTTCCAAAATCTCTTCAAAACCTTTTAGACCTTCACTTAACATTCTTCTCAAAATCCTTCTGGTTTCTACCCACTGTTTAAGCACAAAGCTTCTCCCAAACTTTTGATTTTTGTTGCAGCAACATCCTACTTCCAGGTACAAAAATATGAATTAGTTACTGTTTCTGTATAACAAATTACCCTAAAATTATTAGCTTAAAGCAACAGTAAATGTTTATTAAAAACAAACAAACAAACAAACAAACAAAAAAAAAACACAAACAAACAGACAAACTCACATAGTCTCTGTAGGAAGTTGGAAATTGCTGAGCTGAGTAGTTCTGGTTTGGGATCTCCCATGAGGTTGTGGTCAAAATGTTGGCCAGGGATGCAACGATTTAAAGACTTGATTGGGGCTGGAGAATCCATTTTCAAGATGACTCACTTACATGGCCATCAAAACACTGTTGGTTGTTGGACAGAGGTCCCAATTACTCACCATGTGACCCTCTTCATGGGATGGTTGAGTGTTCTCATGATATTGGCATGGCTTTACCCGACGGTCAGTGATCCAAGACAGCAAGGTGGAAACTGTACTATTTTTTATACTCTAGTCTCAGAAGTTACACACCATCGCTTATTCTATTGGCCCCACAGACAAATTCTGATACAGTGTGGGAGGGAGACTACACAAAGGCAGGAGGTGGGACTCACTGGGGCATATCTTGGAGACGGGCTGCCCCAGTATGTATATTTCATTCATGTGCTTACATATTTCCATTGTGACATACCATTACTTTTTTTCAACAAAGAGTTATTGAGTATCTACCATGCACAGAGATCTTCGTACTAAAAAAAATACTGATTTCCAAAGCCTACAAAAACACTTCCTCTCATGATCTTAATTCCAAATGTAGAGAGACAGACAAACAAGCAAGTAAATAAAAAACTATGTCAGATGGTGAAAAGTGCTATGAAGGGCAATCAGAGAAGGGCAGGGGAGGTTGAGATTGCAAGGGGTGGGGTCAAGGATTGCACTTAAAATAGCGTGGTCAGGGAGAATCTCATTGAGAAGTTGACATTTGATCAAGGATCTGAAGGCAGAGAGGGAGTGGTTTCTAGAAGAAGAGCTTTCCAAGACAAAGAGCAAGAACATGCAGAGACACTGGAGTGGCAGCATCCTTGAGATGTTGGAAGAATGGCAGAGGAGACTGTGGGTCTGGAGCAGAGTGAACCAAGGTGAGAGTACTGATGATGAGGCTGGAAATAGTGGGGAGGGATAGGGCTTTATAGGCACCTGAAGGGACTTGGGCTTTTGTGCCAAGTGATTTGGGAAACAGTTCAAGGAATTCCAGCAAAAAAGTGACATGTTGGAATTAAGTATTAAACAGGATCACTGGTTGTTGTGCTGAAAAAAGACACAAGGGGAAACAAGAGACAAGGAGTCTAGTAACTAGATGATGGCATGGATAAAGTTGACAAGAGACAAGGAGTCTAGTAGCTAGGTGATGGCAAGGATAAAGTAGATTACAGAGGCCTGGACCAGGAAGGTGACAGATGTTGCGAAGTTGGTAGATGATACTTTGAAGGAAGAGTCAATGGCATTTGCTGATGAACTCAAGGTGGAGTAGGAAAGAAGAGCAGTCAGTAACAAGTTTTGAGGTTTTGGTCTGAGCAAGGAGAATAATGGAGTTGCCTTTTACTAAGATAAGAAAAACAACAGTAGATTGGGAGAGGGCTTGTAGATTAAGAGTTCTGTCTTGTACAGATTTAGTTTGAAATGTCTGTTACACATCCAAGTGGAACTGTTAACTAAACAATTGGATATATATGTCTGGAATTTGGGGGAGCGAGTATAGCTAGAGATGAGGTCCAAAGATTAAATCCTATCCCCCCATTGATAAGAGGTTGGGCAGAAGAGGAGGAATAAGCCAAGGTGACTAACAGATGGTGAAGCCAGGGAGCTGGAGGAAAATGGATCTAATGTGACATCTCAGAAGCAAAATGAAGGAAGCAGTCAGTTTCGTCAGATGCTCCACATACGGTATGTCAGGTAAGATGATGACTGAGAATTGACCACTCTTCTTAATTCCTAAACTGGAGTTTAACAAACCAGTGTTTAAAATGACGTAGTAGCTTTTACATTACCCTGTATGTAAATGATGTTTATATTTAATTTAAATTCTTTATATAGTTAATAGCAAATGGAACTCTGCGCACACACACATACCCAGACATATAATTCAAGTTGTCCCTTGGAACCCATGGGGGATTGGTTCCAGATCTTTCACAGATACCAAAATCACAGATGCTCAAGTCTCTTATAAAATGGCATAGTATTTGCACATAATCTACTCATATCCTCCAGTATATTTTAAATCATATCTAGATTGCTTATAATCACATCTAGATTACTTAGAATTTTATTACCTAATAAAACGTAAATACTATGTAAATAGTTGCAGGTGCACACCAAATTCAAGTTTTTGGAACTTTCTGAAATCTTTTTCTGACTATTTTTGATATATGGTTGGTTGAACCTGAGGACGCGGAACCCATGGATCCAGGGGCCTGACTGTACTTATAAACACTTCCTTAGTCTAGTCCGTGAACCTAAGTTGTGCATTTCTTAGTATAAGCTAATGTGATCTTTCTCAACTGTAGACTCCAGCCTATGCCGTCGTTACTCAATTACAAGCAAGCTATGCAATTTATAACATTCTTTGAAAGAACAAAGCAATCAGCTCAAGTGCCCCCTCAGGAAATGAATCAGCAGAGTGCCATCTATAGGAAACCAAGCTAAGGATGTGGCCAAAAAAGTTAAAAGTATCTTTTTGCTGGAGTATTTGGAGTCTAAGTCATTGGCCTTATACCTGATTCAGAAGGCAATGCCTGTAACAATGGGCACAACAGCATGGAGATTTTCATGCACTGAGTCCATCACAATTTAACATCTTGAATAAATGTTATAGGACAAACAATGACCTGGCTTAGTGTAACCCTTACTTAGAATGTTGGGCTTTCCTGGCAGCTCAGACAATAAACAACCTGCCTGTAATGAGGAGACTCAGGTTCAATCCCCGGGTCAGGAAGATCCCCTGGAGAAGGAAATGGCTACCCACTCCAGGATTCTTGCCTGGAGAATTCCATGAACAGAGGAGTCTAGGGGGCTACAGTCCATGTGGTCACAAAGAGCTGGACACGACTGAGCAACTAACACTTGCACTTTTTTGCTTTACTTAGAATGTGAGCCATATGACTTATATGACATACAAAGTATGACTACATATTTCAAGAGTGGGTTTTTTGAAAAACACTCAGAATTGAGATAGTTGCGAGAGTTTTATCTTTCAAGGGAAAAAATATATACTGATTCTAGTAGTGCAAATATTTATCAGCTGGCATAGCCAAGTACCAACCAATCAACAGAGAGACTCAACCAATAAAAATACCCAATCAATTAAAACAAAAGGAAGTTGTAGGCAGCCTATGTGTCCATTCTGGGGCAGCCTGGCTGTGATGGTCACCATCACTGCAGAGAATGTTTTTTAAATTCTCCATCTGGTACCTTAGATGCATTTACAACTCAGAAGGCCAGTCATGATACGTATTATGGTGTTTCATAGCTTTTGATTCTGAATAGTAATTCTGTACTTGATCATAAACTCAGGTCACCAGAACTGGACCCAAACGGTCTAGACTTTTTCCACATCTATTCAAAATAAGGTTCATAGGTGATTCAAGTGAGTTCAGAAGAGAAGTTCCACAGGTGGAAAATTCTGATGGGGCTCTACATTTCCCCAGGCTCCCTCTATCCTCCCGGCCAGAAGCAAGGTGACAGAAGCTGAAGTCTAAGAGTCAGGTTGGGTGAGGAGGGGCATCACTAGAGATATTACACAAGTGAATCAACCAAATGGAGAGATAAATTTGGAGCCACAAGGACGCACATCCCTCCAAGGGACCTAGTGAGAAAACGAGGGCAGGTCAGAGTGTTTCAGGTGCAGTCCTAGGATGCCTGCAACAAAAATTCCTATGGTGCTTCCTAAAAAGACAGATTCCTGGGGCCTGACCCAGAACTAGTGAACAGATCTTTGGGAGCAAGGCTGGGTTCTGCAATTTGCACCCGTCCTCCCGGTGAGCTTCCTGCAGGCTGAAGCATGAGAACCACTGAGTCCACGTGCTGAAACCTGGAGAAGGAATGAGATAAGGAGAGAAGTATTGACTGAGTTGGGCTGGGGCAGGGGGCTGGACCCCTGGCTACCATATCACAGTGTCAGTGTTGTGGACACCTTGCATTTAAGAAAACCACAACCTGACTCTGTGCGAATTAAAATCACATATGAAAGTTATATTTCACAGAGAAAGAGTGTAGTACATTGAAAAAGGCCTTAAGAGGTCTTCAGAGGCCTGAAGCATTTCCCTTTTTGGAGGTTTGAAAATGAAAGTGGAAGTCGCTCAGTCCAACTCTTTGTGACCCCATTGACTATACAGTTCATGGAATTCTCCAGGCCAGAATACTGGAGTGGGTAGCCTTTCCCTTTAGTCTTTCCCTTCTCCAGGAGATCTTCCCAACCCAGAGATCAAACCCAGGTCTCCCACATTGCAGGCAGATTCTTTACCAGCTGAGACGCGAGGGAAGCCCAAGAATACTGGAGTGGGTAGCTTATCCCTTCTCCAGTGGATCTTCCCCACCCGGGAATCGAACCAGGGTCTCCTGCGTTTCAGGCAAGTTCTTTACCAACTGAACTATGAGGGAAGCCCTTTTGGAGGCTTAAGAACTTTTAAAAATAAAGAAACAATGGTGGGAGATGGGCAAAATGGGTGAAGAGGGTCAAAAGGTACAATCTTCCAATTATAAAATAAATAAGTCATGAGGCTGTAATGTACAGCATGGTGACTGTAGTTGTTAATACTTTATGGCATATTTGAAAATGGCTAAAAGCACAGATCTGAACATATTCTTATCACAAGAAAAACAATTTGCAGCTGTGTCATGATGGATGTTAACTAAACTTATTGTGGTTGTCATTTTACAAGTATAGAAATATTGAATCATTAGGTTGAACCCTTGAAATTTTTGTAATACAATATTATGCATCAATTATGTCCCAATAGAAATAAATTAAATTTACAATGAAAAAAACAATTAAAAAATTTTAATGCCAAAACAAAGTTACAAAACCTGTGATATATTTTAAATGCATGCATGTAACAAATTAACGTTTGACAGCAGCCAAAAATAATAATAATAAGTAAATGACAGGATACAGTTTTCACACAGAATTTATTTTTAAAGTATTAGTTTCAAATGCATCTAAAGTAGCAAGGTCTGGTTATACAGTAACAGAACAGTTTGAAAGTGATATGAATGACAATTCTAAATCTTTCAGTGTGTTGCTTTGACTGTATCAGTTATAATCTCTTTTGAGGGTAAAGAAAGAACACTAGGATAGATGCACGCTGTGCATACACCAACACTCACCTTTCCACAGAGCCTGGTAATGATGAGTTCTCTGGGCTGAACTGATTCTTAGGACACCACCTAGAAGTGTGACCTTAGGCACTTCATTTCATGTCCTGTTACATGTTTTTCCCAATCTGTAAAATGAAAGAAGATGATAGCTGAGGTTCTTTCCAGTTCTGTGTATCTATTATCTTTTCATCTGCTGTGGTCTATTTACTATGCATTTCTCCAATACCACTCATCTCTTACCAGAGTTTCTAGAATTTCCTTGGTGCCAGCCAACTGTGTAAAACTCACTTGTTCCTTTTATTACACTTCAGTCTCTTGCTCTGTGTTGTCAGTGGTACAGCTCTTTAATAAACATTTCACATGCTGTCTCAATAATTGACAACTAATTAACAGGAAAGCTTTGCTGCTAGGGGCTGGTGCTTTCAAAAAGAAATGAGCAGGAAAGTTGCTTTGCTTTCTGTCTTCACAAGCTCCTTCCGTTATCACTGTAATATGCTGGAGATGGTGATCCCTTAATAGTATGAACAATTTCACTAGAGATCTCTGCTGAAACTATCCATTTGCTATCAGAGGACCATACTGGTCCTGAAGAACTGTCATTGAGTTCCAGAGTGCCTGTAAGAAATGGACAATAGGAAGTATGCTTCAGTCTGGGTTATTTCTTTCTCTGAGAAACACATTATAATCAAATGGAATCAACGTGATTTCCTCCACTGTTCCTGCAGGCTGGAACCACTGAGAAGGAATTTCCAGTAAAAAAAAAAATTTAGCAACTGGTGCCTTTTCCAGATACTCCAGTTAACCTGTCCCCTTCTAAGATGCTTCTGGGTGTCCATTATGGTCCCCTCTCTGGAATTCCCTAATTTGCAAACTTGATATCATGTGGCCATGCTTCCCTGGCCACGGGGATAGGACCCAAAGAGACTCATCTCTTCATTGACCATTAAGACAGTGAGGCACAGGAGTTCTGTCCAGTGGAAGTACTGAATACACGTTCTGTTGGAGCGGTTTGGATGATGGGCAGAGATTGTGAAAAGGAGCTCCTAGTTACAGACCCAACGGAAGCAGAGAAGGGAGCATAGGGTCTCCCGAGTGGCAAACCACTAGACTGGGTAGCAACAGACATGTGATAAGAGAACTGATGACCCTGCTCTGAACAACAGCCAGTGCCCCATCATGGCCACTGCACAGAAAAGGGGAGCATTTCAAGCCTTCATCACCAGGAGGGTAACCTGAGCCTGTGGCTGAAGTCGCCACCACCATTGAGAGAGTCCAGTGCCAAGATTCTGCCAGGTCAAACACCACCTGCAGCTAGTAGGGTGAAACACGATGAGTCTCAACTTTATCCTCTGAAATAATAACACAAAAATACACCCACACTTATACACATTGATCAATATATTGTTGTTCAGTTGCTAAATTGTGTCCAACTCTTTGAGACCCCATGGACTGCAGCATCCCAGGCTTCCTTGTCCTTCACCATCTCCCAGAGTTTGCTCAAACTCACATCCATTGAGTTGGCGATGCCATCCAACCATCTCATGCTCTGTTTTCCCCTTTCAACTGATGCTGTGGTACTTTTCTGATAAAGAGAAAACCAAGTAGAAGACTGTGCTGTTTCAGTGGAACTGGTTGAGTGGTAAAAATGAAGACTAATGACCAAATTAAAGCAGAGGTTTAGTATCTGGAAAGGCGACTCCTGATAGCAGTGTTTTTCATATTTACAGGTAGCCAGAAGCGGGTATGGGATGTCATTACTTTCTGTATGAATTTCTTGTAAGGCATACAGGCCTTTGGTGCTACATAAGAGATGGAAAGGAGGATGTCATTTAGAAAGCAAAGAGTCCCAAAATAACCTAATCGTATGCCATGAAAATGGTGGAATAAATAGTGCTTCACCCACACTGTCAATGTCCACCCATCAAGTTTTTTTTTTTTTTACTTTAAATTTTTAAAATTAATTTTTATTGCAGTATGGTTGGCTTTGCAATTTTGTGTTAGTTTCCACTGCACAGCAAAGTGAATCAGCTACACATATATATTTATCCCCTCCTTTTTGGATTTCCTTCCCATTTAAGTCACCACAGAACATTGAGTCAAGTTTCCCATGCTATACGGTAGGTTCTCATTAGTTATTTTATACATAATAGTGTATATATGTTAGTCCCAGTCTCCCAATTCCTCCCACCAATCAATTTTTAAAAGTGAGGTTGACCTACAAGTATGGCTATGGAATGTTTTATAAGCTATACTGTTAAATAAAAAAATACTATCTCATGATGTCCACTCCGCAGTCACCAGTCAGGGAGCTGGTCTGTCCTTCCGTACCATGAGGACGGAGAGAGTCCCCCAGTTTCCCTGCAGCACATAGGCACCAACGTGGTGGAAAGAAAGAAAAGGACACACTCCCAAAGGACAGATTTATGCTGAGGATACTTTTTAGACCACCTCAGGTGATACCCATCTGAACTTGAAATAGACTGTTTAAATGGAGAGGAGACTGTTCAACCCAGAAGAGACTGGAATGTCGCTTATTATCACGTCTGGACTTCACTGGATACCCTGAGGGCTGAGCCTTTATGAGGAGCTCAGCAGTTTTTTAATATCTTTTTATTCTGTTTTATTTATGGCTATGCTAGGTCTTCGTTGCTGTATGAGAGCTTTCTCTAGTTGCGGCTACAGGGGGCTACTCTCTCGTTGCAGCGGATATACATTGGAAAAGACTCGGATGCTGGGAAAGATTGAGAGTAAAAGAGGGTGGAGGATGAGATGGTTAAGTAGCATCACTGACTCAATGGACATGAATTTGAGCAAATTCTGGGAGATAGTGGAGGACAGGGGAGCCTGGCATGCTGCAGTCCATGGGGTCACAAAGAGCTGGACGTGACTTAATGACTGAACAGCAACAACAGCATGAAGCGATAAAAAGACTCTCTGGATCTAGAGTGATGAGATGTATTCAAATCTTTTTCCATCCACCAATTAGAAGTGTGCATTTGGGCAAGTCATTTGACCTTCTTGAGTTTCAATTTCCTCACCAGAAAATGGAGATAACAACTTGTAATCCACCATCCCACAGAGTTCTTATGACAGAATGAAGCGAGATAATGCATATGTAGGAACACTGTAAGACGATGATGCGATGATGGTGATGACCGTGGTTGGCATCTGAGATGCTTAGGTGCCTAGACTTAGGTGCAAGGAGTGTCCTGGAAGCAGAGGGGTGGAGCCAGCTCTTGCTGCCTTTGTAGCAGTTTCTCCAATTCTTTACGTTCAGAATTCTGTGAGTACTCTGTAACACTCATGCGGTTTCTAAACACTTATGGAACACTGGTGAAATGGCGACAATACGGTCAGTGAATAAATAACTCTGCTAAGTGGAGCCAGGTCACCGACTTCTACTCTTCTTTTTCACCTAATTGACTTATCACCTAGTGTTCACAAATAGACTAGTAAGTCAGGAGAAAAGAGCTAACTTTTGTATGCTTGCGGATGCCAGGAATCTTACATATATCATTTTGGTTAAAAGTCACAGTGAGAGGGTCTTATTTCCTTTCTACAGTTGAGGAAACAGAGGCTTAGAAAGGCTTGGTCAAGATCACAGAGGAAGTGAGTAGATGTCCCACCATGCATACCTGAGCTGACTGTAACACCTGTGTTTTTCTTCTACACAGCACTGTCTACCCAAAAACACAGCAACTGACATGTGGGCTGATATATTTTTTTAATTACAAAAGTCTTTAATCCAATAGCATCCATCATTAGCATGCATGCATGCTCAGTCATGTCTAATTCTTTGCGAACCCATGGACTGCAGCCCACCAGGCTCCTCTGTCCATGGGATTCTCCAGGCAAGAATACTGGAATGGGTTGCCATTTCCTCCCCCAGGGGGTCTTCCTGACCCAGGGATCAAACCCCTGTTTCTTACATCTCCTATATTGCAGGCAGATTCTTTACTACTGAGCCTCCGGGGAAGCACCTTCACCATCAGAGTCATGGATAAATCTTAATTTTCCACGGTAACAGAAAATTGGGACAACAGACTGGATGATTAAACTCTCAAGTGCTTATTTCCAATAGTTCCACCGTCTTTCAATCTTAATTAATAACAAGGAATAAATTTGGCTGATTGATTTTCTTTTTCTATCCTCTGCTGTACAAAATCCCTCTTCAATTTTGGTGAAAGAAGCCAACAAGATGTGAGCAGACCGATCAAAGAAGCAGGAAGCCCACAGATGCTCCTCCAATTGGACTGCAGTCCCCAAGTAATCGAGGGTTGATTAAATAATTGGGATAAAATCTAATTAGGGCAGAATTTGCAAATGCCCAAAACCCTACATGGCTAACACTTAAGCTAGTTGTTTTCTACCTTGGATCCCAAGATACCTGGATTTTCACAAAAGAATAAGGCAAGGGACAGTTAGAAATTATTTTCAATATTTTAACAAATCTAGCATCATTCACATATCTTAAGGTGAACAGACCAAAATACACATTCAAGAATCTTGGCTTCAGGCTGGAGTTCAAGACAAATTCATATGAAACATAACTATCATTCAGTTCAGTTCAGTTGCTCAGTTGTGTCCGACTCTGCGATCCCATGGACTGCAGCATGCCAGGCTTCCCTGTCCATCACCAACTCCCAGAGCTTGCTCAGACTCATGTCCATTGAGCTGGTGATGCCATCCAACCATCTCACCTTCAACTTAATAGTAAAGACGGCAAAAGCAACAATAAATATGAACTGAGTGCTTTCTCTGTTCTAGGCACTTTATACTCATTTCAGTTGATCCTCAAAACAACCCAATAACGTAATAACATTATTCCCCTTCTCATAGATAAAGAACTGAGGCACAGAGAGGTTAAGTTCCTTGGCTAGCGTCCAAGCTCGCACTGCTGACCACACAACAGGCCAATAAATTGAGACAAGCTGCTGGGGTAAGGAATAGTAACTTTATTTGGAAAGCCAACAGATGGAGAAGATGGTAGGCTAGTGTCCCAAAGAATTATTTAATTGGAGTTAGAATTTAAGGTTCTTTTATACTAAAAGTGGAAGGGTTGCTTGTTGCACATTTCTTGCTGTTAGAATCATTTGTTCTTGCAGGTGTCCACTGAGGTAGGCCAAGTCATGATGTTCCTGTAAATCTCCAACAAGACAAATGTTATTCTCTGTTCTGCAACGTTTTATCTCTATATGAATGAAAGATGTTATACTTCTAAAGGTCAGAGCCTTGAGAATGGAATATCCTGAATATTCCAGGCTACAGGCAATATTCTTAACGCGTAGCAAAAGCAATAGAAAACAATGGTTAAAGTAAGAGAAACATCCAGTATGGAGTCATATTTGTTCTTCCTTATTACCAGTAGGCACAGCTAGTAATGTTAAGAACTTAGCTTCACTGGTTATTAGTTGTCTCCTGGTGATCAGAAGCTATGTTTGACAAGTACATATATATCTTTGAATAATATAACATGGGAGGAAAGGGGGAGATTTATTTTTACTACATCAAGGATGTACTATAATAAGGAAAGGGAGTCCCTCATGGCAAAAAGTTTAAGGAGAGCTGAGTTATGCCATTCTGATAACGAGAGTTACTCTCTGGGGCTAGTAGAGCCTGAAGTGGCTTGTTGTTGTTCAGTTGGTAAGTCATGTCTGACTCTTTGCAACCCCTTGAACTGCAGCTCGCCTGGCTTTCCTGTCCTTTGCTATCTCCCGGAGTTTGCTCATGTCCATTGAGTCAGTGATGCCATTCAACAATCTCATCCTCTTCATTCCCTTCTCCTCCTGCCTTCAATCTTTCCTAGCATCAGGGTCTTATCCAACGAGTCAGTTCTTTGCATCAGGTGGCCAAAGTATTGGAGTTTCAGCTTCAGCATCAGTCCTTCCAGTGAATATTCAGGACTGATTTCCTTTAAGATGGACTTGTTGGATCTCCTTGCAGTCCAAGGGACTCTCAAGAGTCTTCTCCAACACCGCAGTTCAAAAGCATCAATTCTTCAGCGCTCAGCTTTCTTTATATTCCAACTCTCACATCCATACATGACCATTAGAAAAACCATAGCCTTGACTAGACAGACCTTTGTTGGCAAACTAATGTTTCTGCTTTTTAATATGCTGTCTAGCTTGGTCACACTTTCCTTCCAAGGAGTAAGTGTTTTTTAATTTCATAGCTGCAATCACCATCTGCAGTGATTTTGGAGCCCAGAAAAATAAAGTCAGCTACTCTTTCCACTGTTTCCCCATCTATTTGCCATGAAGTGAAGGGACCAGATGCCATGATCTTAGTTTTCTGAATGTTGAGCTTTAAGCCAACTTTTTCACTCTCTTCTTTCACTTTCATCAAGAGGCTCTTTAGTTCTTCTTCACTTTCTGCCATAAGGGTGTTGTCTTCTGCATATCTGAGGTTATTGATATTTCTCCTGGCAATCTTGATTCCAGCTTGTGCTTCATCCAGCCCAGTGTTTCTCATGATGTACTATGTATGTAAGTTAAATAAGCAGGGTGACTCTATACAGCCTTGACATACTCCTTTCACTATTTGGAACCAGTCTGTTGTTCCAAGTCCAGTTCTAACTGTTGCTTCCTGACCTGCATACAGATGTCTCAAGAGGCACATCAGGTGGCCTGGTATCCCCATCTCTTTCAGAATTTTCCACAGTTGATTGTGATCCACACAGTCAAAGGCTTTGGCATAGTCAATAAAGCAGAAATAGATGTTTTTCTGGAACTCTCTTGCTTTTTCGATGATCCAGCGGATGTTGGCAATTAGATCTCTGGTTCCTCTGCCTTTTCTAAATCCACCTTGAACATCTGGAAGTTCACAATTCATGTACTATTGAAGCCTGGCTCGGAGAATTTTGAGCATTGCTTTGTTAGCATGTGAGATGAGTGCAATTGTGTGGTAGGTTGAACATTCTTTGGCATTGCCTTTCTTTGGGATTGGAATGAAAAAACTGATCTTTTCCAGTGCTGTGGCCACTGCTGAGTTTTCCAAATTTGCTGGCTATTGAGTGTAGCACTTTCGCAGCATCATCTTTCAGGATTTGAAATAGCTCAACAGGAATTCCATCACCTCCACTAGCTTTGTTCATAGTGATTCTTTGTTTGTTAGTGAAGTCAAGTAAGGCCCACTTGACCTCACATTCCAGGATGTCTGGCTCTAGGTGAGTGATCATACCATCATGATTATCTGGATCATGAAGATCTTTTTTGCATAGTTCTTCTGTGTATTCGTGCCACCTCTTCTGAATATCTTCTACTTCTGTTAGGTCCATACCATTTCTGTCCTTTATTGAGCCCATCTTTCCATGAAATGTTCCCTTGGTATCTCTAATTTTCTTGAAGAGATCTCTAATCTTTCCCATTGTGTTTTTTCCCTCTATTTCTTTGCACTGATTACTGAGGAAGGCTTTCTTATCTCTCCTTGTTATTCTTTGGAAATCTGCATTCAAATTGGTATATCTTTCCTTTTCTCCTTTGCTTTTCGCTTCTCTTCTTTTCACAGCTATTTGTAAGGCCTCCTCAGACAGCCATTTTGCTTTTTTGCATTTCTTTTTCTTAGGGATGGTCTTGATCCCTGTCTCTTGTACAATGTCACGAACCTCCATCCATAATTCATCAGCACTCTGTCTCTCAGATCTAATCCTTTGAAACTATTTGTCACTTCCACTGTAAGGGATTTGATTTAGGTCATACCTGAATGGTCTAGTGGTTTTCCCTACTTCCTTCAATTTAAGTCTCAATTTGGCTATGAGGAGTTCATGATCTGAGCCACAGTCAGCTCCCGGTCTTATTTTTGCAGACTGTATAGAACTTCTCTTCTATAGAACTTTGGCTGCAAAGAATATAATCAGTCTGATTTTGGTGTTGACCATCTGGTAATGTCCATGTGTAGAGTCTTCTCTTGTGTTGTTGGAAGAGGGTGTTTGCTATGACCAGTGCGTTCTCTTGGCAAAACTCTATTAGCCTTTGCCCTGCTTCATTCTGTACTCCAAGGCCAAATTTGCCTGTTACTCCAATTGTTTCTTGACTTCCTACTTTTGCATTCCAGTCCCCTATAATTAAAAGGACATCTTTTTTTGGGTGTTAGTTCTAAAAGGTCTTATAGGTCTTCATAGAACCATTCAAATTCAGCTTCTTCAGCATTACTGGTCAGGGCATAGACTTGGATTACTGTGATATTGAATGGTGTGCCTTGGAAATGAACAGAGATCATTCTGTCATTTTTGAGATTGCATCCAAGTACTGCATTTCAGACTCTTTGGATCACCATGATGGCTACTCCATTTCTTCTAAGGGATTCCTGCCCACAGTAGTAGATATAATGGTCATTTGAGTTAAATTCATCTATTCCAGTCCATTTTTGTTTGCTGATTCCTAAAATGTCAACGTTCACTCTTGCCATCTCTTGTTTGACCACTTCCAACTTGCCTTGATTCATGGACCTAACATTCCAGGTTCCTATGCAGTATTTCTCTTTAGAGCATTGGACTTTACTTCCATCACCAGTCACATTCACAACTGGGTGGTGTTTTTGCTTTGGCTCCATCCTTTCATTCTTTCTGGAGTCATTTCTCCACTGATCTCCAGTGCATATTGGGCACCTACCAACCTGGGGAGTTCATTTTTCAGTGTCCTATCTTTTTGCCTTTTCATACTGTTTGGGGTTCTCAAGCAAGAATACTGAAGTGGTTTGCCATTTCCTTGTCCAGTGGAGCACGTTTTGTCAGAACTCTCCACCATGACCCATCCGTCTTGGGTGGCCCCACATGGCATGGCTCATAGTTTCATTGAGTTAGACAAGGCTGTGGTCCACGTGATCAGATTGGTTAGTTTTCTGTGATTATGGTTTTCAGTCTGTCTGCCCTCTGATGGAGAAGAATAAGAGGCTTATGGAAGCTTCCTGATGGGAGAGACTGACTGAGGGAGAAACTGGGTCTTGCTCATTACTTTTCTAGTGTGTGAGATGAATGCAATTATGCTAGTTTGAGCATTCTCAGATAACAGGGAGGGAACACAGCCCTGCCCATCAACAGAAAGTTGGATTAAAAATTTACTGAGCATGGCCCCGCCCATCAGAACAAGACCCAGTCTCCCCCTCAGTCAGTCTATCCCATCAGAAAACTTCCATAAGCTTCTTATTCTTCATCGGAGGACAGAAAGACTGTAAACCACAGTCACAGAAAACTAACCAGCTTTCACAGGTACTGGGAAATTTGGCTCCATCCGTATTGGAAGAGACCACCAAAGGTGTTAGTAGTCAACTGAATCTTGAGATGAATATAATATTCAGAAAGGAGACACACACAGAGCTAAATTAGTTTCACTACAAAGATGGAAGCAGGGTTGGCTGCCTTTGTCCTAAGCCTATAATATTCAAACGTCTTATATATCTATGAAAGAGACTTTACAGGTATCAGAAAGAACTTCTCAGCAGAGCTTCCAAATCCCTTTTAATGAGAAGCAGTACAGTTGCTAGGAATGCCATCTTGGAAGCCAGACTATCTGGGTTCAAGTCTAGGCTCCTTACTAGCTGTGTAAGTGCCTCAGTTTCCCCATCTATACAACCCAGGTGGTAACCATAACACCTACCTGATAATGTTGTTGTAGGGATGAAAAGAATTGGTTTTTGTCCAGTACTCTAAACCTCTCCTGGCGCACTGGAAGTGTTGCATAGGTTTTAGCTATTATTATTGTTGAATGAAATGGCAACCCACTCCAGTACTCTTGCCTGGAAAATTCCATGGACTGAAGAGCCCTGTAGGCTACAGTCTATGGCGTCGCAAAGAGTTGGACATGACTGAGTGACTTTACTGTTGTTGAATGAAGACATCTATGGAATCAGTAAAGAAATCTGCATCTGGCCTTTGAACAAATAAAAGTGATCAAATTGGGGGTTACATTTACATCTAGGATGATGGAAGAACTTACTGCTCAAAGAGCACTTGGGAAGTTTCTAGAGCTGATGCCATTTTGTTTCTCAACCTGGGTGGTAATTACACAATATTCACTTTATAAATATTGATTAAGCATTTCTCTGCCAGGGTGTGTGTGTGTGTGTGTGTGTGTGTGTTTTCCAGTGTCCCTTTAGAAAAAACAAAGTAGGTGAAGGAAAAGGAAGAAAGAGGAAGAAGAGTGGAGGAAGCAGAGAAGAAGGGAGAAGAAGAAAGAGAAAAAGAAACTCTGTCCAGTGTGAGTCCTCCCTTCTCCCCCACCCCCCCATGACCAAGCACTTCTGCAGCAAGTGCCATTTCATAAAATACCTAAACCAAGGTTTGTTTTTAACTCATTTTTCAGGTGAGAAAACCCTGGCATGAAAAATGCTTATGTAGCATCTTATTCAAAGTAAATGAATAGCTGAGTTGAAGCACAATTCCAGAGGAACAAAATCTTAACCATCAATCTGCTGACAGGTCTACATGGAGCTGGTGAGTCCTGGGGCAGAGACTAAGAGAGGGACGTCATGAGCCCAGCTTGAAAACTAGACAGCCGGTGTGCATAGTCCATGAATCACTGTACCCCTTCCAGGAGACGTCCAGAAGAGTCGAAGTCTAGAGGAGAGCTACACACACAGTATGCAAGAGGAGGTCCTCTTGTAGAGTAAGTTTTCTCTTGTAGGGAGTCTCTTTGCAGAGCATCAAAGAGCAGTCATGAGTCTGAAAACATCTGAGTGGCCAACTTGTAGCAGAGGAAGACTAACGTCTCAGCAGGCCTGGAGGATTATCTTGACAACCTGCCCATCAGCAGAACTGGAGAGCATAAAGCTACTGCGTTGGTGACACTTCCCCTAAAATCATTGTGGAGGGCAGGGTGGGCAATTCAGGTAGATCGTGGTGACACTTTATGGCTACTTATCATCCTTAGTTCCAGAAAAGAAACTCCTGCATATTCCCACTGCCCATAACATCTCATGCAGAAACCTGCAGAAATGACCGGTTAACTGAATAGAGTTGGCCTTTTAGAGTTACAGGGACCTACAGAATCACACAGACCAATCAACTACTCCTTCCTAGAAGAAGGTCAGAGGCCAGTGAGGCAAGGGAACTCACTCAAGATTGCTTAGTTAATTAGAGGCAGAGCCAGGGGCAGAATGAAAATGTTCTGCTCTGAGGAAAACTCCTGAAAAAGGCGGTGAGTCCTCATAATAAGACACATTTTCTCCAAAACTTGAAATAATAGTGTTTAAAAGATTGGTAGGGGCTGCGTTAGGCCACAAATCTCAAAAACAAAGTTTATCTGCCCCAAAATAAAAACATCAATTGCGTAAGCTTTGGAGGTCTAAGAAAGATCTCAGGATTTATCCCCCCACCTCACTCCTGACTCCGGTTTTAAGAGTGCCGCCCTGTATCAGGCACGAAATGAGCTTCCAGAGATAAGGAGTGAGCAAGACAAAGGAAGCCCTGCCCTGATGAGCTCACACATCCGGGAGGGAGAGAAAGAGAGAGAGGAAGACAGAGAGAGGTTGAGTTAATAATTCTGTAAAAATGAAATTATCTGAAAAGAAAGCACAGGTTTCTAGAAGAGCAAGTAACAGGTGGATTATGCTAGAGGGTGAAGGAGTTGGCTCTTGGTTTCATCTCTCACCCCTAGATGAACTCCTCAGGTGTAGAACATTCTCTTACAGCCAAGTTTGGCCCAACAGTGAATACCACACCCTAGATGCTAGAGATCCAGTGAATCCTAGGGGTGAGTATTGCAGCCCCTAGGAACTAGGATGGACTACTCCCAGCCCTCAGGGACAACTTAGACCATCTCTCAGAGACACCTCCCAATCAACCCTACACCCATAGCTCACCTTTGTAGAAAACATAATTTCTCATATCTGGCAAAGTGTTGCTTGCTGGGAACACATCACTCTGCTGTTAACACAAATCAAAGGCATTCATTGGGATGTGGCCTGCATGAGGCTGGGGTTTTCTCTTTCTTGCTGTCCACTCTGTTCAGCCTCTGGGAGACACCTGGACACAGGAGGTGCTGTCAAGCAAGGCTTTGCAGGATGAGTCCGCGCACTCTCATGAAGATTTTCCCCATTCTGATCAGATCACGAAAATTAAAATCAGGAATGAAAGCACTAGCTCTGTGCCAGGGGACAACAGCAACAACAAAAAAGCAGGGGGAGTCTGGGGACCACACTTTGAAAGCCCTGGAATGAATTGTATGCATGAAATTAATTCTGACTGGGGGAGAGGAAGGAGTCTTGAGGGGTGGATAGGAGTTCATGAGACAGACAAAGCCAAAGAAAGGTTACTCTGGGAAAAACTATGAACAAAGAGGCTGGAGGAGCTTGGTGGGGTGTGAGAAACCACAGTGAGAAAGAAACAGCTGGCAAATTACAGAGAAAGTGCAGCAAACGGGGTAACAGGGAGGAAGCTGCTGCCATCTCCAAGGGAAAGATCATGGCCTCTACCCACTCTACTGAACCAGAGCAAATCCACAGGGAGGGCAGGGCATTTCCGGAGCCCCAGTCCCGAGCACAAGAGAGAGGCTGGGCATACACACTGAGGAAACCAGATCTGAAAGAGACACGTGCACCCCAATGTTCATCGCAGCACTGTTTATAATAGCCAGGACATGGAAGCAACCTAGATGCCCATCAGTAGACGAATGGATAAGGAAGCTGTGGTACATATACACCATGGAATATTACTCAGCCATTAAAAAGAATTCATCTGAATCAGTTCTAATGAGATGGATGAAACTGGAGCCCATTATACAGAGTGAAGTAAGCCAGAAAGATAACGACCAATACAGTATACTAACACATATATATGGAATTTAGAAAGATGGTAACAATAACCCTATATGCAAAACAGAAAAAGAGATACAGATATACAGAACAGACTTTTGGACTCTGTGGGAGAAGGCAAGGGTGGGATATTTCAAGAGAACAACATCGAAACATGTATATTATCTAGGGTGAAACAGATCACCAGCCCAGGTTGGATGCATGAGACAAGTGCTCGGGCCTGGTGCACTGGGAAGACCCAGAGGGATCGGGTGGAGAGGGAGGTGGGAGGGGGGAACGGGATGAGAAATACATGTAAATCCACGGCTGGTTCATGTCAATGTATGACAAAAACCACTACAATATTGTAAAGTAATTAGCCTCCAACTAATAAAAATAAATGGAAAAATGAGAGAGAGGCTGGCTGTGGGAAGGGCTGGGTCTCTCCTGCTCCATCTCTTTGGGAGTCTGAGCAGTATCGCTCCGGGCTATCAGTTGCACACCGTTCCCCAACCCCACCCCCCACCCTCCCCTCCTGCTCAGAACAAATCACAGGTTTTGTTTTCTTCTTAGGTGTCTGAGCTGAGGCCCACAGAATAGGTTTCTGTATGGACAGGGGCTCTTGACTCTGCCAGGCGAGGAGAAATTAGGTCAAGTTAATCACCGCTGATGTCATGAAAGCAGCTTTCCTAATGGGAGCCCTGATGGAGGGTGGGGTGGGGAAGATGCTGAGAACTCCACAGGCTGCTAAGAAGTTCTGGAGAAAGGTGGGTCCCTGGGCGGTACCGCCCAAGGCCTTTGAAGTTTTATTCATTGAGTTTTACGACCACATGCAGTGAGTAAATTGTACCCGTAGGCAGCTGCCCTTTGCCTTCCCTGGCAAAGGGCGGTGGAATTCACACTAAAAACATTTGTCAGGAGGTTAGTGCACAGGATTGGAGAGCAAGAAGGAGATGGAGTTGGTCTGTCCCTGACCAGGTAGTGGGTCTTCTACACGGACTATACTGCAGCCCTCTGCTCAATTTCTCAGGGCTCTTTGCTGTCTTGGCACATGTCCCATTGCCCCTAAGCCACCCTCTCAGGGCAATTTGGGAAGGTCTTTGGAGCACCTGAGTTCTTCAAGATGAGTTCTTCAAGATGTTTCTAACCAAGGCATTGAGACCATGCAAAATTGGAACGGAGGTGGAGGTGACTTGCTGAGAGGTTGTTTATAATTTCCTTTTCAAGCAATTGTTTCCAAACACCTATGCATAAACTAGTTGCCTCAGATTTTTTTTATTCGCTTATAGTTTACTTACAATGTTGTGTTAGTTTCAGGCATACAGCAATAAGGCCACATCATATTGCAAATTAAAATAATAAGATACCACTATACACCTAGTAGAATGGTCAAAATCCAAAATACTGACAAAACCAAATGCTGACGAGGATAAGGAGAAACAGGAACTCTCATTTATTGCCGGTGGGAATACAAAACAATACAACCAGAGTTGACCTGCTGTGTACCTTGAAACCATCATAACACTGTTTATTGGCTATACTCCAATAAAAAAAGTTTTAAAAAATACAAAACAATACAGTTTGGGAGACAGTTTGGTGGTTTTCTTACAACATTAAACATATTCTTACCATACATTCCAGCAATCACATTATTTGGTACTTACCCAAACGAACTGAAAACTTTTGGTGACACAAAAAACTCAATGCAAATGTTTATAGCAACTTTATTCACAATTGACAAAGCTTGGGAGCAACCATGATGTCCTTCAATAGGTGAATGGATAAATTGTGGTATATCCAAAGAACAGAATATGATTCAATACTAAAAAAAAAGAAAAAGAAAAAAAAAAGAGCTACCAGGCCACAGAAAAGGCGTTGTTGTTGTTATTGTTTAGCTGCAAAGTCTTGTCTGACTCTTTGTGACCCCATGGACTGTAGCCCCTGTATCCAGGCCCCTCTGTCCATGGTATTTGCCAAGCGAGAATGCTGGAGTGGGTTGGGCTATTTCCTTCTCCAGGGGATCTTCCCAGTCCAGAGATTGAACCAGCATCTCCTACATGGGCAGGCGTATTCTTTACTGCTAAGCCACCAGGGAAGTCCCATGAAAAGGCATGAAGGAAATTTAAATCCATATTACTAAGTGCAAAAGTTAAATCTGAAAAAGATACATACTTTATGATTTCAACTATACAACATTTCAGAAAAGGCTGAGTTGTGGAGACAGCTAAAAGATTAGTGGTTGACAAGTGGTTGAAGGGAAGGAGGAAAAATGAATAGGCAGAGCTCAGAGGATTTTCTGGGCAGTGAAACTATCCTATATGCTACTACAGTGGTGGATACCTTCATTATACATTTGTCAAAAGCCATAGAATGAACACCACCAAGGGTGAACCCTAATGTAAACTATGACCTTTGAGTGATAATTATATGTCAGTATAGGTTCATTGGGGCTTTCCTTGTGGCTCAGCTGGTAAACAATCCGCTTGCTATGTGGGAGACCTAGGTTCGATCCTTGGGTTGGGAAGATCCCCTGGAGAAGGGAAAGGCTACCCACTCCAGTATTCTGGCCTGTTGAATTCCATGGACTGTGTAGTCCATGGGGTCTCAAAGAGTCAGACATGACTGAGTGACTTTGACTTGACTTGACTTGATAGGTTCATTGACTTAGAATCAACCACTGTGGCTCAGAGAGTAGGTAATGGGGAAGCTACACGTGTGTGTGTGCATGTGTGTGTGTGTGCTAAGTCCCTTCAGCTGTGTCTGACTCTTGGCGACCCTGTGGACTGTAGCTCACCAGTCTCCTCTGTCCATGGGACTCTGCAGGCAAGGATATTGGAGTGGGTTCTCCAGGGGATCTTCCCAGCTGAGGGACTGAACTCGAATCTCTTAGGTCTCCTGCATTGGCAGGCGGGTTCTTTACTGCTAGTGCCACTTGGGAAGCCCTGCACGCGTGTGGGGACAGGCGTACATAGAATATCTCTGTACCTTCTGCTCAATTATGCTGTGAACTTACAAATACTATAAACTTTTGCTTTCAAACTTCATTTGCATTCTGGGTAGCCACCAGGCATAGGATGCAAATGGCTAGAAATGCGGGGGCAGGCTGGGTTCCTGAAGAAACCCACGGCCAGACAGTGGCCAGACACAGGGGTGTTGGATGGAATCCGGCAGCCCTTTCTACCTGTAAGCAAGATTCCTGGTCTTCAGGGCAAATGACAGCAGAGGGCCCTTGGGCTGAGAGAAGAATCTGGGGCCTCAGCTCCCAATAGGCAGCTCTTGGAGCCTCTCAGTCCTGACACCAGTCCCCCAGGAGCCATCACTGAGTGAGTCAGCAATGGGTTAAGAGCCAAACCCAAACTGAAGTTTTACCCCCACTGCACCTGTAGAATAGCAAGCAGGGTCTGGATTAACATTTAAGAGACTAACCCCTGAGGACAGTGCTCTCTAATAAAAGAATCCTATTTCCACTCCACCCTCCACCATTTTTTTTTTTAAAGCAAGTCTGAAACTAGCTCAGAAGGCTGTCAAGCCAAGCTGTGAGTGAGTGATGAGTCAGATGTTTAACCAAACAAGTTTGCTCTCCTTGTGCTACTTGACACCTACATTAGCAATGAGGGTGGGGCTGGTGAAGAGGCCGCAGCAGCTGGGGCCCTGGGCAGACACAGGCAGACAAAGTCCATCCAGATCAAGGAGGCAGCCTCACCACCCACAGCTTTGACACTGGCCTGGGTCCTCTGTTCTTTAAAGTTTTGCCTTGATTTGTGTCATTGCTGACCCCTTCTTAAAGTAACTTAACTGCTACCCATAGACTGCAGCCTGCCAGGCTCCCCTGTCCATGGGATTCTCCAGGCGAGAATACTGGAGTGGGTAGCCTTTCCCTTCTCCAGGGGATTTTCCCAACCCAGGACTTGAAACAGGGTCTCCTGCATTGCAGGCAGATTCTTTACCATCTGAGCTACCAGGGAAGACCAAGAATAGTGGAGTAAGTAGCCTATCCCTTCTCCAGGGAATCTTCCTGTCCCAGGAATCAAACCGGGGTCTCCTGCATTGCAGCTGAGCTACCAGGGAAGCTCAAGTAAGTACTTAGACCTATAAAATATTCAATACCCAAGCCAGATGCTTAAACAAAGGAATGCCCTGGCAGCTGTGCCTTGAGAGGGCTGAGGTATTCGTGGGAAGATTCACTCTATCTTCTACCCCATCTCCTGTCAGCTAGGAGAAGTCCTCAAATATTAAATCTGGGAGTAAAGGAAAGAACTTATATTTACTATATTAAATTAAAGAATATTCTATTACACTGGACCCTCACTTTGACTCTATGAGATGGGTCTTATTCTCTCCATTTTATGGCTGTGAAACTGAGGTTCAAAGAGATGACTATTGTCCAATGACCCAAAGCTAGGAAGTGGCAGACCCAGGGATAGAACCCATCTCTGCTGTCTTCCGGGGCACAGCTCCCTCCACTGCACCAGCTGGGGAGTATCCCCACTTTTATATCGAGCAGCCTGTGAGAATCCAGAAGTTTCTAGAGGAGTTGGAGAAGGCATAAATTTGGAGTAGCTCCAGAGTAATTGTGAAGATCTAAATCAAATCCAACTTCTGAGACTACCGTCCCATGAATCTAGTCTGCTGGGTTGGCCCCAAAGCAAAATGGAATTCTCAGACCCGTGTCAGGTAATCAGGTTGAATTTGTTGAGATATAAACTGCATGATTCATCTTGCAGGCACTACAAGATGCAAATATATATTACCTAAAGGTTTACTCATGATTACTCCTAGAGATTAATGCCCAGATGGAAACGGAGGACAGCTTGTTTACACTGAATGAACTGCAGTCATGTGGGAGAAAATAGCCCTCCAGTACCCCCTAGGAACTTTGACCCAAACTTGTAGATGGCTTGTAAACATGGCCCCAGTTCCCTGCCTCTCCTGTATCCATGTTCTCTGCAATGTGACATTATAGCTGTTTCCATCCAAATGTAGAGTTTGTTTCCCCACTCCTCGCATCTGGGCTGGCCTTGTGATTTGCTTTAGCCAATAGGGAAAAATCCACTTTTCTTGTGACTGGCCTAATAAATCAGGTTGGATCCTGATAGGAGACAGGATTGGAACTTCCTCTTGTTAATTATTCAGTCTGGTGGGCAATGTTCAGTCACCCCTTCTGCTCCCGATCTTGGTTTTATACTCTTGTGGTCATGATGCTCTTAAACTGGCTACCTTAATTCTCAAATTGCCTGTACCCCAGACCTTTGATTTGGGTCCCTCCAGGGATGGCTTGAGGGCTGCTTGCATGAACATCCATATAGGTTCTGGCTGGTTACCTGTACTACCTTGCGTGTGGGTCCCAGACAAAGTCTGGAGCCTGAGCCCTGCTTTAGCCAATAGAATGCAACAGACGCGATGGTGTGCTGATTTCCAGTCTTACACTCTCTCCTTGCTCTCTTTAGACTCTCTGCATCCATTGTGTAACAAGCTGGGGCCAGTCTTCTAGAGAATGATACCACGTGAAGCACAGACAAGCTATCATAGCTGATGCTATCTTAGACAAGCTGGCCCCCACCTCATCTAGTAGATGATGACAGATACATGATTCAGACCAGTCAAGAGGATAAGAACTGCACAGATAAAGGCAAGTCCAATTGCTTCCCCTGGAATTGTGAGCTAAACAAATTGTGCTTGTTTTAAGTCAGCCTAGTTAGTTTATAGTAACTGTATGATATACTCAATAACTTTTTATAGGAATCCATCCCTAGTAATACAATCAGAAATTTCAACAAAATATGAAAAAGCCTCTCAGTGCTAATTTTAATAGCAAAGCAATTTTTTAGAAATCTGAATAACCAGTAATAGGGGATTGGTAAAATAAATCTTGATAGATCCATATAATGCAATTTACAGTGCAGCTATTTAATGTAGAGAGATCAGTTTATGGTACAGCCACACTGCAGAGTACTCTGTAGGTATAACAAACAAACAAATCACAGCAAAACAAGGAATATCTCAATACCCTAGAGTGATCTCTAAGATATTGTATTAAAAAAAAGATTGAACATGTATGCATATCTGGGCTGAGAAGAGGGAGGATGAATAGGCACAGAAGATTTTTTAGGGCAGTGACAGCACTCTGTAATGATACTATTAACATAATGATGACTGCATGTCATCATACATTTGTCCAAACCCATAGACTGTATGTCATCAAAGGTGAAACTCAATGGAAACTATGGACTTTGGTGATAATGATGTGTTAATTAGGTTCATCAATTGAAACAAGCGTGTCACTCTGGCGAGGGACGTTGAAGTATATAAGGTTGTACATGTGAGGGGATCGAGGGCACGTGACAACTCTACCTTCTGCCTGATTTTCCTGTGAACCTAGTTCTGTTCTTTAAAAATTGTCTATTTTAAGTATGCATCACATCTAGAAAAAGGGAGGAGAGCAAATGTATGTTTGCATGTATTTTAAGATTCAGGAGAAGAGCAAAGCAAGTTTTTAATGGTTATGCACAGGAGGGGGAGGAAATAGGGTAGAATGTATGGAAACAGAAGCTGAACTTCTCCAATGTACCATGGTTTGTCGATTTGACTTAGAGACATGTAAATATTTTGTGTAATTATGAAATAAAAGTGTATTGCTTCCCTAAAGATAAAAACCAAAATAAACTCTAAGAACCTAATAGTACATGGAATTGTTGGCATAACAACAAAGAAGGCGTTTTAAATGACTTTGAAACATACAAACTGACACCCAAGAGGGTTATAAACTAAGGCCAAAAAAAAGATAGAGAGCTATAAAAAAAAAAAATTTGTTTTCAGTAATTACTGTTGATGGTAATATAATTATTTTGAGGCTGTTATATATGTATTATGGGATTAAAGCCTCAGGATAACTATGTTGGTGTTGTTAAGAGCCGGGGAGGAATGAGATACAGATATTAGATCAAGGAGGCAAAGTTAAAAGCCCATAGAGTCCTGGAATTGAATTGCCAGTATTGGTATGCACTTTTGATGTATTTTATCCTTAACTATAAAGCTCAACTCCAATGACTGAAAAGGCCTAAAAATAGTGATTAACCCAATAGCACTGAATACCCTTCATCCCCAGAAGATGATCTCTAAATACCTTTTTGTATCAAAAGGACTCTTAAAGAAATGACTGACTCTAGGTCTAGACAAGAAATGTCTGAGATACAAGTATGAATATCTTAGAAAAATAAGGAAACTGTCACATTACAAGGGTCATATTGTGAGCAGACACAAGACCCAATCTGAAAAGGATCTCACTCGTCAAAGATGGGAAAATTTGAGCCTCAGTAAGGACGTTTATTGCTGAAGCTGAAACTCCAATACTTTGGCCACCTCATGCAAAGAACTGATTCATTGGAAAAGACCCTGATGCTGGGAGGGATTGGGGGCAGGAGGAGAAGGGGATGACAGAGGATGAGATGGCTGGATGGCATCATTGACTCAATGGGCATGAGTTTAAGTAAACTCCGGGAGTTGGTGATGGACAGGGAGACCTGGCGTGCTACGATTCATGGGGTCGCGAAGAGTCGGACACGACTGAGTGACTGAACTGAACTGTACTGAACTGAAGGACATTTATTGCAATGCAATTCATGAGTTCATAATGATAATGATTTTTAAAAATTTATCGCTCCTATTAGCAGATACTAGAAACCAACTCATTTTAAAACACTTGGTAAAAAAGAATGAAGATTTATCTTACCTTTGCCTTACAAAATGTTCTTCAGAGTACCAAATAGTTGATAAGAGGAAGTTTATAGAATTATTTCAACTAATACATGAAATAAAGAATTCAAACATCATTATTTTACATTTTCTAACAAATTTATAATCTGGGTGAAAATTATGAGTGGGGCTGACATCATAAAAAGAATGACAACCAGACCTCATGGGCCTCCTCATGAAAGTTCCCAGCACCATCTATGAAGTATTCTTATCAAAAGAATCAAATCTGAGTCTGATAGAGCCTCTAGTTCTGATTCCAATTTACAGAAAATACAGGGAAACCTGGAATATGTTGAAAGACATCACAGAAATGCAATGAACAAAACCAGACTGAGGGACATTTTTTAGGACAGAGGATCCTCTTTCTTCAACTAATAAATTGCAAAGAAAGTAAATACATAAATAAAAGAAGTAGGAGAATCTGTGGATTAAGAGGAGACTTATCGATTTGTTTCAGTAATAATAATAATTATGAAACAACTGGGGAAATTTGTATCCTGGATAACAAAAAATTGTTATCAAATTATTGCTGCCATTTGAAGGAAGGAATAGCAGGAGTCATTGTTTATTGGGAATCCACTAAGTACTCAGCACCTTGGGAAGAACCAGACATTCAATATCTCATTTAAGTCTTATAGCAACCCCCAGGATAGCTGCTATTGGTCTCACTTTTCAGCGAGACCTCAAAGCATGAAGTACTTTTTCCCAACCCGTTCAGCTACTCAGCAATCAAAACTTGTGCTCACCTATGATCTATAATCATTTAACTCATTTGCTATTAGAGAAAATCATTAACTTCAGCCAAAATGCTTAACAGCCATGGAAATATTTGGTAAGTTATGGCAGATTCTCCCAGGGGAGTACTGTGGAGTAATGTAAGATGATCATTATGAAGACTTGGTAGTAATTTAAAAGTATGTTTATGATTAAGCAATCACAACATTTCGCATGTATTCTAATTTTAACCACATTTAAAGAATATGTAGTGCCAAATATTGAAAAGGAACAGGGTCAAATGACAGACTTGTTGCCTTAGGGTGATGATACTTGGATACATTTTATTTTGACTTTGCAGTTTGTTCTTTAATGATAGGTTACTGCTATAATACAAACTATTTTCTGATCCATGTTTTATTTCTTTAGGATTCTGTTTTCTCTTGAGGTAGTATATTAGTTTCCTATTGCCCTGTGACAAATTGCCATAAATTTTAGTGGGCTTCCCTTGTGGTTCAGCTTGTAAAGGATCTGCCTGCAATGCGAGAGACCTGGGTTCGATCCCCAGGTGGGGAAGATCCCCTGGAGAAGGGAAAGGTTTCCCACTCCAGTATTCCGGCCTGGAGATTATTCCAGCCTGTATAGTCCATGGAGTTGCAAGGAGTCAGACACAACTGAGCGACTTTCACTTTCTTTTTTTTTTTTTTTTTTAGTGGCTTAAAACAACACATTTATTATCTTATAGTTCTTGAAGTCAGAGTCCAAACTAAGTTTCACCAGACTGAAATCAAGTTTCTCCTGAAAGCTCTAGGGGTGAATTTGTTTCCTTGTTTTTTCCGGCTTCTAGTGACTGCCCACATTCCTTGCCTCAGGGTCCCTCCCTCCGCCTTCAAAGCCAGCAGTATAGTGTTGTCACCTGTCCTTCTATATGCCTCTGCTTCCATCATTGCATCTTCTCTGACTGATTCTCTTGCCTCCCTCTTATAAGGACCTGTGTGATGACATTCAGCCTACATGGATAATCTAAGATAATCTCCCCATTTTGAGAGACTTATTCACATCTGCAAAGTCCCTTTTACTACATAAGGTAACACAGTCACATAGTTTCAGGAATTAGGACATGGACATCTTTGGGGGCCATTTTCACCTCCCACAGGTGGATCGTTCATCTCACCATCCACTCTATGCTCACGTGTTGCTGGGTACTGTGTGTTCCTCTGTGATGCCAACAAGGTCTTAACCAAATGGAGAAATAAATAGTGCAAAAAGTAAGCATTGTAACAGGGCAGAGGACAGGTAAGTAGCCAGTGAGCACCCCTGGAATAGTGTGGAATCCTGGGGTCACATCCAGTATGCAGAGTCAGTGCTTCTGGGAATCAGCAGAAACGGGGCTGCTTACATGTGTGGTCTTTGTGTAAGAACAGGTCAACTTCCATCAGTGTTTGGGAACCCTGCCCAGGTCAGCTGAGGCCGAGCAGTTATAAATAAATAAACAAACAGCCTCCTGTAACTGCAGGAGTCACAGTGCAAGGGCTTTTGGAGTTAGGAGTACGAAGCAGGAACTAGGATTTCTTGAAGTTACCCAGTGGCAGACAGGAATTTGAAGAGAGATCTTGAAAGCTCACAGCTTGAAAAGTAGGCACCTGGGAGCCAGGAATTCCTCTGGGACAATCAAACCACTGTGTTGGGACAGCTGGGAGATGTTTAACAAGAACCCAAATGTCAAATGTTTGGGGAACCAATACCATTGTTCAACTCTATCACACAAGTGGTAATACTTATGCCTCCAAATCTTCTGGGGACTCTGGGGTTATGGAAAGTTTCTCTGGTTCTTCACTTTCTCCCCACCACTTCCATCTGGGAGCTCCTTTTCCTTGAATTAGTCCAGTGAATGAGTTACCTTGCCACTGTCCATGGGCTGCCCAGGTGAGGACACACCACTTTTTTCCCTTGATTTCTCCAAAAACATCAACCATATAAGGCTCAAGTTTGAGGCTCAGAAAAGAATTATGGCACCAAAATTCTTCAACATCTTAAACATCTTCAAGTTGAACAATGGACTTTCCTATTCTTATAAACACTTCTGTCTCATTACCAGTAAATCCTCCATGTACTTCCATAAGCTTCTTATCCTTATTCCTCAGAGGACAGACAGAATAAAAACCACAATCACAGAAAGCTAATCAAACTGATCACATGGACCACAGTCTTGTCTAACTCAGTGAAACTATGAGCCATGCCGTGTAGGGCCACTCAAGACAGATGGGTCATGGTGGAGAGTTCTGACAAAACGTGGTCCACTGGAGAAGGGAATGGCAAACCACTTCAGTATTCTTGCCTTGAGAACCCCAAACAGTATGAAAAGGCAAAAAGATATGACACTGAAAGATGAACTCCCCAGGTCAGTAGGTGCCCAATATGCTACTGGAGATCAGTGGAGAAGTAACTCCAGAAAAAATGGAGAGACAGAGCCAAAGCTAAAAAAATGCCCAGTTGTTGATGTGAGTAGTGATGGATGTAAAGTCCAATGCTGTAAAGACAATATTGCATAGAAACCTGGAATGTTTGGTCCTTGAATCAAGGTAAACTGGAAGTGGTCAAACAGGAGATGGCAAGAGTCAACATTGACATTTTAGGAATCAGTGAACTAAAATGGATGGGAATGGAGAATTTAATTCAGATGACCATTCTATCTCCTACTGTGGGCAAGAATCCCATAGAAGAAATGGAGTAACCCTCATAGTCAACAAACGAGTCTGAAATGCAGTACTTGGGTGCAATTTCAAAATCTTTCTTTAGAGGACATCCCAGGTGGTACAGAGTGGTTAAGATTTCACCTTCCATTGCAGGCAATACGGGTTTGATTGGGATCCCCAGTCGAGGAGCTAGGATCCCACATGCCACAGGGCAACTAAGCCCACTGCTGCTGCTGCTAAGTCACTTCAGTCGTGTCCGACTCTGTGCGACCCCATAGACGGCAGCCCACCAAGGCTCCCCCATCCCTGGGATTCTCCAGGCAAGAACACTGGAGTGGGTTGCCATGTCCTTCTCCAATGCATGAAAGTGAAAAGTGAAAGTGAAGTTGCCCAGTCGTGTCTGACTCTGCAACGCCGTGGACTGCAGCCCACCAGGCTCCTCCGTCCATGGGATTTTCCAGGCAAGAGGACTGGAGTGGGTTGCCATTGCCTTCTCTGAACTAAGCCCACAGGCTACAACAAAGACCCAGTACAGTAGAAAAATAAAATTAAATTTAAAAAAATATATATTGCTTTAGAGTTACTTATTTTCTGTTTCCCGGATGCCACTCTTTGATTTCTTACCCTCAGACTCAATTCTGCTCACTTTTTAATGCAGATGAATTGTTCTCTGCTAGATTCATTACTGTGCCCTGCCAAGCCCTGGGCATTCCATTCCAGGTGCTACCCTCTTGGCAGCAATGACGAGTAGAAACAAGTTTTGAAACGTGATCTTTCTTTTCTCTCTCCCTCTAGTCTCTGTGAGAGAAAGGGGTCACTACAGAGGTAGATTTCTCTGTCTGAATGTATGCAGTTTCCTTAGGGGCTTTCCGTTTTCAATAGCAGTTCTTTTCACATTATACAGACAAGATCGGGAAAGGGCCAATTTAGGGTCCCAAAGACCCAGTTTCCAGCTCCAGCGTTGCCAAGTAACCTTGCCTAAGTCACTTCACTTCGCTGAGAGTTGGTTTCCTTGCTGGTAAAGAGCCACAGTCATGTCCCAGAGCTGTTGTGATGCTTATAGAAGAAAATATGTGGGAATTTTTTAAAGTAGTAGAAGGCTATGGACTAATGGAGGATTGTTACTAATGTCAGCATGGAAACTACTGTGTATGCAGTTGACAATCAAGCAACCAGAGAAGTGGCTGGTTGGTTATTTGGTTTCCCATACTGCGTTTCAGAGCTGAGTGATACAGAAAACCAAAATGAGTTGACTGGATGACCAGTCAGGCCACACTGATTTCAGAAGTGGGCATTCCTGTTGTCAAATGCAGACAAGGCCACCCACATGCAGAGGGTGGTGGGAAAACTGTGGGTCATCTTGAGAGGCAACTAGCATTTTCCATAGGTTTTAGAAAAAAGGAGAGAGTGACAGTGTTACCAGCTGGACCCGTGTGGGGGTTGATGTCATGGGACTTGGAGTCCCTTGCCTTCTGAGTTGGGTCCAACCAATGGGAGAGATGAAAGTGTAGAAGAGTGAAGTCAAAGTATTGATTTCCTCAGCTCAGCCCTTTTAAGGTTGCTGCCTGTTGCTCCTTGAAGGTCACAGTGACCCTCTGTACCCAGAGATTTCCTCCAGTGACCCATCTTTCTTCTTGCTCCTTCAGACCAAGAGTAGTATCTGCTCCCCAAGGTTACTAATCTATCCTGGTTCCTGCTTCATCCGTGGTCAGTTCCCCTTAAATTGTCCCTGGAAAATACTCTTCTTACTTACCCTGTTGGCATATTAGTGTCTTCTTGCTAAGACACTAACACACTTCTTTAAACCCATGACAGTCTAACAAAAAAGTTTAATATAACACAAGAAAAATATTTTAAATTCTAATTAATAGCCAATTGCAGTTAGAACCCCGAAAGATATGCAAAGCAGAGCATAGGTTGCCAGTATAATATTCAGATTCCAGAAACAGCTCAGCCTGACGTCACTGGCATCAGTTCTGTCCTGACTCATCCTGCACAACAATCTCATTGCTTTAAAGTGCTTGGACAAGGCCAGGTCACAGTACCCAGCCACATCCTAGCTGTTGACAAAGACCTCTGGTTCCTTTTAGGATATTCCTCTTTCTAAATTGGAGGACCAGTTAGGAAACTTAATTTCTAAAAGAGTAGTTTTGCTGCCAGACTAATGAAAGACATCTGTAGTGGGTTCTCCTTTATAAATGGGACACTTTCTCATGTGCTTCCTTGCTGGGATTGTTGAAGACTGATGAAAAAGCAAATTCAATAGATAGGTCTCTCATCCTCAGTTGGTTATCAAACAAGTACTATTGTCTACTGAGTATAAACACGGTATGTGCTAGAGCCAGGGGGCCTGCTGCGAGGGAGAACAGAAACAAATGAAAATGTGGCTCCCTTTCCTTAAGGAATTTACAATGTCATATATACATATATATATATATATATATATATATATATATATATATATATATATACACACATACACACACACACACATATATGCTTAAGTCTCACTCAATCAGGTCTAACTCTTTTCGACTTCATGGAATGCAGGCCACCAGGCTCCTTTGTCCATGGAATTTTCCAGGCAAAACTGGAGTGGGTTGTCATTTCCTACTCCAGGGGATTTTCCTAACTCAGGGACCAAACCAGTGTCTTCCATGTCCTGAATGTACACATATTCATCTAATGTAGATACAAAGAAAAATCTTTATATTTTGCTCAGTGTTGAGGCTAGGTCTTGTGTGTCTGTCTGCATATCTGTCTACATGCATGCCAAAAACAAGGGACAGGTTTAGAAGCAGTGTGAATTAAGAAAAAGATTATGAGCTTCAGAGTTAATTATATGAGTCTTACAGTTAATTATTTGGGTTAATTTAGCCATATAGTAAATTATTTAATCTTTCTAAAATTTCCACATCTGAAAAATACATAAAATAAACAAAATATATTGAATACACAGATAGACACAGCTGTCATGAAGATTTGATGACTTGAAATAAACCAAGGAGCCTAGACTGAGCTGGCACTTTGGAGGCCCTCATGAAATGTCAGTTGCTCTCTCTTCCTTCAGAAAAAAATAAGACTTTGAAATCTATTTTTCTTAATAGCTTATTTATAAAGGCTTTGTCCTGGAAGAGGTCATGGCAACCCACTGAAGTATTCTTGCCTAGAGAATTCCTTGGACAGAGAAGCCTAGTGGGCCATGGTCCATAGGGTTGCGAAGAGTTAGACACAACTGAAGTGACTTAGCATGCGTGCATAGAAGTTTTGTGTAGAAGATGAATCTTTCAAAGAATTTTGACTAATAAAAAGCAGGGGGCCAACAGAAATCATGACCTCTTCAGATACTGCCAGAAAGGGAAATCACAGAATTAAAAAAAAAAAATAAAGTATCCCTATAAATGTTAGGCCACCCATTCTATTGCCTCTAGAATTAAGCTAGTCCAGAGAAAACTCTTTTCTAAAAGAATTTCTAGAAATGTAGTTTCATAACCCACCTAGGTAGTAGTATCTTTTAGAACTACTCAACTTTACTCTTTAAATTCTTATGTTCAAGAACTTCTCACTACTATTCAATACAGACTTTCACCTGAAATTTCAGTCCCACTGCCCCCTCCCCACCAATCCTATGTCTCCTGAGAGGGTGTAAAATTGCTCACACTTCATACCATGGCTGTCTCCATTTCCTTTTATACCATCATTTGTACCTTTTGCTTTCTAGCCTTCAAGATGTTTTTTGTAGGAACCAGACTAGCATGGGAAGGAGACTTTGGAAATAAACTCAGCTAAAGTCATGAGCTGCCTTAACCCCAGGGAAACTTTAAAATTATCACAGCTGGACTGGCCACTTTGTTTAGAAGAGTTGGAAAGCCTCCAAAGCCAATTCACACACCTTCCATGACCGTGTGCGTATTTGTGTGTGTGTGTGTGTGTGTGCAGGATATTTGCAAACTGCTTGCCTCCTCAAGGATTGTACCTTCTCCAACAACCAATGAATTAGCCACTGACAAGGTGATCTCTGATGACTGCAAATACTGTCGTACCCATAATTTCATCATTTAAACAATTTAAACAATTCATTTCCAGTCCACAACACAGTTTATTTAGCAGGAAGGGACAGGGCCACTCTGTAAATTGGCAAGAGACTGAGGAACAACTGGCAGAGAAGGGCTTCCTCGCTTGTTTCCTGGGGCTGGGCCCTGTGGACTGTGATAGTTAGGGGATAGGGTGGGGCCCACTAGACTGAAAATGATAGGAAAGGTGCTTTCCTGATTAATGAATTTTATTGGGGTAATACTTTGATGTATGGTAATTACCATCTGCTGAACTTCATTAACTAGACCTCATAAATGGCTGGCTAGGGTTCTAAAGAGAAGAGGCAATATTATAGCTTGCTCTGAAGCCCTTAACTGGAGACCATTCAAAGACCGGGTCCAAAAGGTCATCTTAAATACAGAGATGTGCTTTTTCAATGAAACCATTTTTGGAAAGAAGATATCTTTGATGCATGGCCCTCTTTGGGGGTATCCAGTGAGCATTTAAGCCCCTGGGGCAGGCATATATGATTCTGACCCTCACTGAGTTTATTGTAATTGCCCATTGAATTACCTGTCTGCCCTGCTTGGCAATAAAATGTTATAATTTCTACCACTGGGAAAGGATAGAGTGTTTTGAAATCACGTGGCAAGCACAACTAATGAAATTAAGAGAGTCATGAGAAGTTTCCCTAAGGAGGTGAGATCTCAGCCAAGATTTAAGGTGAGGCAGTCTAATCAGGCTGAACAATCAGGATGACAACGCTACCTCCAGCAGGGTTTACAAATCTGGTGCTTCTCAAACTTGAGTGAGCATTCAAATCACTGGGGAATCTTATTTAAACATGGATTCTGATTCAGTAGATCTTGGGGGCCATGAGATTCTGTATTTCTAAAAAGCTCCCAGGTAATGGTACCAGTCCAAGGATTACTCTCTGAGTAGCAAGGTGCTATTCAGAAGGTGCTAGATGACCTTCTGAAGTACTCAACTTCTCTATGCCTCAGTTTTCTAGTCTATAAAATGGGCTTCCAAAGGCTTGAGAAACATGGAAATGAATTCAACTGTGGCATATTCTGACCTGATCACATCCCTGACAAATACTTGTTGATTGAACAAGAATCTCTAAAGATTTGTCAAACTGCTTTTCCTTCTGTCTTATCAGTATTTTTTTTTTTCATCTGGTTATACAATTTTAAAAAAAATCCTTTTCCTACTTCAGGTTTTTTACTATTATTAGCTAGAGGATAGCTCCTAATGTAGGAAGTATTATGCAAAAGAACAGAAGTATTTAAAATATTAAAGTTCTTGAGCTGAAAATTCAAAAAATATTGTTGTTGTTGAGTCACCCAGTTGTGTCAGACTCTTTGTGACCCCAAGGACTATAACCCCGCCAGGCTCCTCTTTTCATGGGATTTCCAGGATTTCCCACTAGAGTGGGTTGCTATGCCCTCCTCCAGGGGATCTTCCTTACCTAGGGATGGAACCCGAGTCTCCTGCATTGGCAACCAGATTCTTTAGCACTGAAGCACTAGGGAAGCCCTCAAAAGCTGTTGGTATCTTATAATTTTGGAGGCTAACTGATCCGTGGATACGTGCTATAATCCCGGAGCAGAATCAGGGCCCATGGATGCTAATTTCCTCACTCAGTGACAAGCATTTGGTAACATACAGCCTTCTTGCTATAATTAGCTTTCAGGTTAAACAGCATATCATTTGTCTCAGAATTGCAAAATTTATACTTGCAGTCAAACAGATGTTAAATTCAGGGGCTTCATGACTAACCGTGAAACTCACCCTTTTACTTTGACATCTTGGTTTTCCACAACATCTCACCCAGGGCTTGAATCAGAGTGTGAAGGGAATTTTTGAAAAAGCACCCATGACTGGGTCAAACTGAAATGTGGGTGGGGTTCTTCTGAGATAAGAAAGTGATAGCAAAACAGGAGCAAATACAAGCCAAGCAGACTAAGTAAGGGAAATTATGTATTTCACTATTTTCTTTGAGAACACGTCGCTAATAGTATTTTTTTCTTACCTTTAAGACATTTCCAATCCTTTTGTTTGTTTTTATTTTTAAAAAATTATCTATAATTTTTAAAATTTACTTTTTATTGAAGTATGGTGGATATACAATATTATATATGTAAATATAGTGATCCACAATATTTAAAGTTCATTCTCCATTTATCAGTTCAGTTCAGTTCAGTCGCTCAGTCGTGTCTGACTCTTTGTGACCCCATGAACCGCAGCACGCCAGGCCTCCCTGTCCATCACCAACTCCCAGAGTCCACCCAAACTCATGTCCATCGAGTCAGTGATGCCATCCAGCCGTCTCATCCTCTGTCATCCCCTTCTCTTCCTGCCCCCAATTCCTCCCAGCATCAGGTCTTTTCCAGTGAGTCAACTCTTCGCATGAGGTGGCCAAAGTACTGGAGTTTCAGCTTCAGCATCAGTCCTTCCAATGAACACCCAGGACTGATCTCCTTTAGGATGGACTGGTTGGATCTCCTTGCAGTCCAAGGGACTCTCAAGAGTCTTCTCTAACACCACAGTTTAAAAGCATCAATTCTTCGGCGCTCAGCTTTCTTCACAGTCCAACTCTTACATCCATACATGACCACTGGAAAAACCATAGCCTTGACTAGACTGACATTTGTTGGCAAAGTAATGTCTCTGCTTTTTAATATGCTGTCTAGGTAGGTCATAACTTTCTTTCCAAGGAGTAAGCGTCTTTTAATTTCATGGCTGCAATCACCATCTGCAGTGATTTCAGAGCCCAAAAAAATAAAGTCTGACACTGTGTCCCCAACTATTTCCCATGAAGTGATGGGACCGGATGCCATGATCTTAGTTTTCTGAATGTTGAGATTTAAACCAACTTTTTCACTCTCCTCTTTCACTTTCATCAAGAGGCTTTTTAGTTCCTCTTCACTTTCTGCCATAAGGGTGGTGTCATCTGCATATCTGAGGTTATTGATATTCCTCCCGGCAATCTTGATTCCCGCTCGTGCTTCTTCCAATCATGTTGTACAATAGATCCTTATAGCTTATTTTATACAGAATAGTTTGTACCTCCAATCTCTCATTTGGGATGTTTTGAAAACTCCCATTTCTTAATTTCTGCCTGATTGCTTCTTCCATCTAATTCATACTCAGAATTAATTCTGAACAATGTATGAGAGGCTTCATGTACTTCATGTACTTCAGTTAGAAGACACCTTCCTCATTTATTGAGCTCCTACTATGTGCTAGGTGTCCTAATGGGTCCTGAGCAACCAGTGGTGTGTGTTCTGTCTTCTTGGACTTTTTAGTCTATTTGGAAAAGGTAGATGCAAGGAAACAAATAAGCCCATAACTTGAACAATGTGCTCCGAAGGAGGCAGAAGGTGTTCGGTGCCAGAGAACAACAGGGCAGGGGAGGAGGATGAGATTGATTAGCAGGGCAGGAAGGATCTCATTCAGGGAGTAACACTAAGACCCGAACTGAAGAATGAGCAGAGACCACTATGCAAAGTGCAGGAAACATGTTCTTGGCAAGGGAGCAGCGTGTGCAAAAGCCTGGAGGGTTCTAGAAACTTAAATGGGTGAGTTTGTGCTTCTTAATAACCCAAACTAGCTTCCTGGGAACCTTAATATTCCTCTGTAGGAAAACAGTCAAAATATAGTGCACAGAGATATTCTATGTGTGTGTGAGTTAACTGATCAGTCGTGTCCGACTCTTTGCAACCCCATGGACTGTAGCCTGCCAGGCTCCTCTGTCCATGGGATTCTCCAGGCAAGAATAGCGGAGTGGGTAGCCATTCCCTTCTTCCCAACCCAGGGATCAAACCCAGGTGTCCCTTTTGCAGGCAGATTCTTTATTGTCTGAGTCACCAGGGAAGCCCAGAGAGATTTTATAGATAGAGTTATATGATGTGCTGGTTAAGAGCATAAATCCTGAAGACATACCGATTTCTAGTTCTGCAGTTCGCTAGCTGTGTATCCTTGTGCGCTACATTAAATCTTCCCCAACTCAGTTTCCTCACCTGTAAAACAGAGAATAGTAATAGCTCCCACCTTATAGGGTTGTTGGAAGGACAAAATGATGAACAGGTTAATACCTTCTGGTGCATAGTAAGTGGTTTGTAAGTGCCAGCTGCTCTTACAGGCAATTTTTAGAATATAAGAGAAGTGGGGTGCTGAAACCAACAAGATAAAGTGGTAGGAAAGCACAGATGCAGGAAAAAGAATTTCTACTGGAGGATATCATGGTGCAGGTAGCTTTTGAACCATTTGTTGAAGGATAGAGAGATGTTGACTCTCTAAATGTGGTGAAAGCAAAATCAGCCACTGAGGAATCTTTCTCAGCTCCTCTTTTCCTTCATCTTTCACATCTAATTGATCATCAAGTCCTTTCTCTGATCACCCACCACTGCCTGTGACAGTGATCTTATCCAGACCACTGCATTGACAATTGCCTTGCCACCTGTCTCCCTTCAGACCCGCGCCCATGCCTGTGCTATACTTCAGACAGCAATACAGGGCAATTGTCCCTGTAAGGGCTTGTTTTCCCAGGAGCCTGAGCCTGCTCCCTAAGTTTGTGATTGACACCTACTGAGCTGAGCTGTTATCCACTACTGTTCCCCTCTGCATCCATCAGACTTCAGTCAGAATAAAAGAAGCCATTCTAGGTGTTTCCAAAAGTGGGAATTGAACATAGAAGACTGACTTGCAAGAGAAGAGCCAAGAGGCCAAGAGGGTGTTGTTTTTTTTTTTTTAAAGTAATTATTTTTAATTGGAGGATAATTGCCTTATAATGTTGTGCTGGTTTTCGCCACACATCCACATGAATCAACCACAGGTATACACATGTCTCCTCCCTCTTAAACCTCCCTTGCACCTTCCACCCCACTCCACCCCTCTAGGTTGTCACAGGATGAGCTCCCTGCACTATACAGCAACTTCCCATTACTTATCTATTTTACACACGGTAATGTACATATTTCAATGCTACTCTCTCAATTTATCCCATCTTCTCCTTCCCCTGCTGTGTCCATAAGTCTGTTCTCTATGTCTGAGTCTCTATTCCTGCCCTGCAAATAGGTTCATCAGTACCATCTTTCTAGATTCTATATGTATGCATTAATATGACGTTTGTTTTTCTCTTTCTGAGTTACTTCACTCTGTATAACAGGCTCCAGGTTCATCCACCTCACTAGCACTGACTCAGATTCACTCCTTTTTATGGCTGAGTGATATTCCATTGTATACATGTACCGCAACTTCATCCATTCATCCAACAGGAGGTTTTAAGTAATTTAAACATTAGCATTGGCAAGAAGCTGCTAGCACTCTTGATGGGGGAAGGAGGTAGGGTGGCCAGAGCCTAAGGCTGGCACCGTGTGACCAGAGCTGAAATATGGCAGGAGCTGGAACGTGTGGAGGGGCTCTCCCACAGAGGAAATCTCCTCTAAAGGAGATGCTGTTGGAAGCTGGAAGCGTGAAGACACCCTGGCTTCTCTCCAACTCCCTCCTGCCAGGCTTCTGCCAGTGTCTTCCAAGGGTGCCGTTTGTCTGGAAGCCAAAGGGCAAAGCAGACTGGGGAACGTAGTTGTCGGGACGCAGTGCAGAGCCAGGGAGCCCGGGGAGGGGGTCTGGGGGCAAACAGACTACCTACAGTCACCCTTCTGCTTCTTCTCCCATTGCTGCTGCTGCTGCAGATCCGAACTTGCTGTCCCCCAGCTCCCCTAAATGTAATCAGAAGAGCTCCTTAACATCTGCAGACTAAAGACCGAACTCTGCGGGGATGAAAGATAGCAATAAGAAGGTATCTGAGAGGCTGGTCAGAGAGGACCTCTGCGAGAACACCCCACAGCACCGCAGGTGAGGCTCGAGGCCCAGCGAGGGAAGGAGGCACCCTGCTCATCTCTGCTGGGGGCGGGAGTGTTGAACAGACTTGAGCACTGGTCCTCTTGGAACTCTTGGCCAGTGTTATCATTAAAAAAAATAGGAAATGTTCATGTGCATGTTTGAATCACTTTGGACACTTTTCAAGGTGCTTTCAGAAGCATCACCCAATTTTATCCTCACAACAGCAGGTAGGAAGGAGGACATGATTACATCTCATTAAAGCCACAAGTGAGCACAAGAGGCCAAGGAAGGCAAAGAGCTCAGCAGAGGCCAATGACAGAGTGGTCCTTGAACTCGGGGCCCCTTATTCCTGATTAAAGTTGTTTACATTAGGCCCAGGCCTGGGGTCTCAAACCTCTCAAGGTCCTTGCAATCAGGATGCGGCCTCTATCTAAGGTTTTCAATACACAAAATGCTGATCAGAAATCACACATTAGCTAACTAAATGTGAGGTTGAGTTTTTCCTATTGGACTTAAGACCCCTTAGTTTGGTAAGTAAAGTTACCTGTGAGAAAAATAAATTATTAACTAATAAATTGTTTATTTGGTGGGGAAAAAAGGCTCAAACACATGGGAAATGAAGAGAGCAGTAGGAAGTGGGGGAAGACCAGAAGCTATGACATAGTTTTTTACACAATTCCCTTTATAAAGTCTCTTATGCTTTGTTTCTTGGCTAGAATTTTTCTGTCAAGCAGGGGCAAGATGAGAAAGGTTATGAGATGGTGATAAAACAGAGTAAAGAGACCTTAAGATTAAACTTACAGAAATTGGTGCAAACTCTGTGAGGGACAATTTGATGACACCTGTATCAATATTCCAAAAAACGTGCCCTTCCTTTGAATCAGCAATGTCATGCCTAGGAATTTATCATAAAGAAATAAATTACAGTTACTCACAAAAATACATATAATGCTCATTGCAGCTCGACTTGCAGTTGCAAGTATATTACAGCACCAAAGGTAAAAGATTATATATTACCTAAATTCCAGTAAATAGTTCAGTTCAGTTCAGTCGCTCAGTTGTGTCCGACTCTTTGCGACCCCATGAAGTGCAGCACGCCTCCCTGTCCATCACCAACTCCCGGAGTCCACCCAAACCCAAGTCCATTGAGTCGGTGATGCCATCCAATCATCTCATCCTCTGTCGTCCCCTTCTCCTCCTGCCCTCAGTCGTTCCCAGCATCAGGGTCTCTTCCAATTAGTCGGCTCTTTGCATCAGGTGGCCAAAGTATTGGAGTTTCAGCTTCAGCATCAGTCCTTCCAATGAACACCCAGGACTGATCTCCTTTAGGATGGACTGGTTGGATCTCCTTGCAGTCCAAGGGACTCTCAAAAGTCTTCTCCAGCACCACAGTTCAAAAGCATCAATGCTTTGGTACTCAGCTTTCTTCACAGTCCAACTCTCACATCCATACATGACCACTGGAAAAACCATAGCCTTGACCAGATGGACTTTTGTTGGCAAAGTAATGTCTCTGCTTTTTAATATGCTGTCTAGGTTGGTCATAACTTTCCTTCCAAGTAGTAAGTGTCTTTTAATTTCATGGCTGTAATCACCAGCTGCAGTGATTTTGGAGCCCAGAAAAATAAAGTCAGCCACTGTTTCCACTGTTTCCCCATCTATCTGACATGAAGTGATGGGACCGGATGCCGTAATCTTAGTTTTCTGAATGTTGAGCTTAAGCCAACTTTTTCACTCTCCTCTTTCACTTTCATCAAGAGGCTCTTTAGTTCTTCTTCACTTTCTGCCATAAGGGTGGTGTCATCTGCATATCTGAGGTTATTGATATTTCTCCCAGCAATCTTGATTCCAGCTTGTGCTTCCTCCAGCCAAGCGTTTCTCATGATGTACTCTGTATGTAAGTTAAATAAGCAGGGTGACAATATACAGCCTTGACATACTCCTTTTCCTATTTGGAAACAGTCTGTTGTTCCATGTCCAGTTCTAACTGTTGCTTCCTGACCTGCATACATGTTTCTCGAGAATTTGTTAAATAATCTATATTACATTCAAACAACAGACTGTCCATTCATACAACAGGCCATGAAAGTGATAGTACAGAGAAACATGTAAATAAATCAAATTAAAAAATCAAAGTGAGCTACAAAAATTTATATCAAATTGATAATACTGATCATCTGTATATACTATAATTACAGTTGAGTAATTTTTTCTTGCTTATTAATGTATTTTCTAAACTTTCTACACTCATTTCACTTGGTTATCCTTTTCAGTGTTAAAAACACCTATTAATGTTATGGTAAAGGTGGATAATTATTTTAATCAGGTTTATTAAGATATATTCTGTATATACCGAAAAAAATTACATTTTACTATTTAGTCCTATGAGTTTTGACAGATATATACAACATAATCAGAATACAAATTTTCCATCATCCCAGTAAGTTCCCTTGAGTCTGTCTGTAATCAGTTCCTTCTCCACTCTCAATCACTGATCTGTTTTCTCTCATATAAATAGAATCATATCATGTGTAACCTTTTGAATCTGACTTCTTTAATTTAGCATCAAATTTCAAAATTACACTCTTACATGAATTATCAGTTCATGGTATGGATGTAATGTGTATATCCATTCATGAGTTGATAGACATTTGGGTTGCTTTTAGCTTTGAGCTATTATGGATAAAGCTGCAATAGATATTCTCATACAGGGTTTGGTGTGAACATATGTTTTCATTTCATATACATTTCATAAATACTTAGAAGTGGAGTTGCTGGGTCACATGATAAGTGTATGTTTATCTTTGTAAGAAATAGCCAAACTGTTTTCCAAAGTGACTGTACCATCCCAAGCTTCTCCACACTTGGTATTGCCAGGTTTTTTTGTGTGTTCATTCATTAATATTTTTTAAGCCCTTCTGATAGCATGCAGTGATATTTTTTGGTTTTAACTTGTATTATTTAATGAAAAATAGCATTAGGCATCTTTTCATGCACTTATTTGCATCTGTATCTCTTCTTTGGTGAAAAATTTGTTCAGATCTCTCACTTGTGTTTGCAGGGATTATTTCTTTTCTTATTTCTGAGTTAAAAGACTCTTTATTTGCTCTAGATGCACATCCTTTATTGATACGCAATTAGTAAATATTTTTCCCAGTTTGTGGCTTATCTTTCAACAATATTTTTAAACAGAAATTCTTTATTTTGATGAAGCTCAACTTATTGATTTTTATGAGTTGTACTTTTGTGTAGTATCTATGAAATTTTTAGCCCAAGGTCACAAAGATTTTTCTCTTATGTTTTCTTCTATAGTTTTATAGTTTTAGGTTTTACATTTTAGGTCTTTACTCAGGTATGTATTTGCAAATATTTCCTCCCAATTTATGCCCTGTTTTTCCAGCTTATCATGTCTTTTAGTGAGAAAACATTTCCAATTTTGACGAAGTAAAACCAATTTTTACGGTTTGCATGAATGTTCTTACTCTTACACACACACCCCACAAGCATTCTCTCTTTCCCTCCCCCTCTACCTCCCTGCTCTCCTTTTTCCCTCCCCCCTCCTCCCTTGCTCCCTATCCTTCCTTTCAACCCTCCTCCCTCCCTTCCACCTTCCTTCGCTCACAGAGAAAGCCCTAAGATATTTGCCAAGGGCAGTGTAACACAGCGGTCTATGAAAACCCAGCTCCTCTTGAGGGTTTCTGCACATCGTGGTTTTCCAGACACGAGTCAGAAGCATAGGGGGGTAGATGAGCAAGCCTGGTAGACAAAAATCACCGAAAGATATATAAATAGCAGCCTGTGGTTAAGGGGATTATCAAACCCACACACTTTACAACCACTCTTCAAAGGTGGGATGGGCACACACTTTTCCTCTTGTGCTTCAGAACCTAAAGGGGGGGATTGCTCTGTGGTAATAAGTGAATACAAATAAGCTCATTATTACTTGGTTTTAAACGGTATATTTCTACACTTTTCAATCCAAAAAATTGACTATGGAAGTTGAAATCCCGGTCAGCGTAGCCCATTTTCCAGGGTAAGGGTGTGTTTGGACAGGTATCTTCTTTCATGGATCAAAAAAGGCCAGAGCCACTTCACAAGTGTTTCATGACTTGCAAGAATTTGAGGTCTTAAGCTGACCTTCGTTTTACATAGTGTTTCATATGAATTAAGGGCCAATAAAAAAAAAAAAACAACTATGAAAAGTATAATGTTTTGAACAAAAATACTTAAAATCAGTAATGGCTGAGAGAAAAATCAAAATGAAAAAATCCCTTATTCTTATGATATCATTCAAGAAGGAAAAAATTGAGATCAAACATTAACTTTCATAGTGCTCATGTTTCAGGAATCTCAGTACCCCTCTCTCTCTCTATCTTTGTCCTTTCTCTCAAACTTGGAATTGGCAAAAATAAAAAATAAGAATAGGGCTTTGATAGGAAACTAACTTCCACATTCTCTCTCCTCTCCCCGTGTGTAAACAGGAACCACCTCTGGGCCCCTGAACAAAGAAATGAAGACACCAATGCACAAGGCAGCAAGCGGTACTATGAGCACTGGTGCCGAGACTTTGAACAAATATCTACACTTATTGGGCTGCACTCTGTCTGAATACCTAGAAATGATGCGTGGAGGACAGAGGAAGGGAAGGAGCAGTGACAGCCAACGTGTTCTCTAGACCCATGAACTGTAGCACAGTTTGCTCCCTGTTTCTCTAGGACACTTTCCGAGTCTTAGAATATGATTCAATACATGACAATTCACATTTCGTTCTGAACGTCTGGAACAAAGAAACCTATGGACGGGACATGAGCCAAATAAATGGGTGTGGGGAGGCATCCAGAGCTTTACAATGACTCCTCACTATGGACCTTATGATGACAGGACTCTTAAGCACTTTTGTAGGAGGCTGAAGGCATAGGTGGGGCTAATAGTTAAAATCCTGCCTGCCAATGCAGGAGATATAAGAGATGCAGGTTTGATCCCTGGGTCAGGACGATCCTCTGGAGAAGGGCATGGCATCCCACTCCAGTATTCTTGCCTGGAGAATCCCCATGGACAGAGGAGCCTGGTGGGCTATAGTCACACAGGCTATAGGATCACACAGAATCAGACAGAACTAAAGTGACTTAGCGTGCACAGACGAAGGCATAGACCGGGCCTTCCTTGGAACTCTGTTGCCCCACAGCTGCCATTTGGCACTTGGCATTTACTGCCTTGAGTTATGGGTAGCTGTCCTCATGGACATGACTTTTCTACTCTGGCTAAATCTTAAGTTCCCCAAGGGCAAGAATACCCACAGTGAAAGTGAAAGTCGCTCAGTCATGTCTGACTATTTGCCGGCCCCATGGACTATACAGTCCATGAAATTCTCCAGTCCCGAATACTGGAATGGGTAGCCTTCCCCTTCTCTAGGAGATCTTCCCCACCCAGGGATTGAACCCAGGTCTCCCTCATTGCAGGCAGATTCTTTACCAGCTGAGCCACAAGGGAAACCCATCCCCACAGTACAGCACAGTAAATAAATATTTACCAACTAACATTTATTAATATAAATAGAAGGGTGTATACAGTTTCTGGAATTCCCAGGTGGTGCTAGTGGTAAAGAGTCTGCCTGCCAGTGCAGGAGACACAAGAGACATGGGTTTGATCCCTGGATTGGGAAGATTCCCTTGGAGGAGGGCATGGCAACCCACTCTAGTATTCTTTCCTGGAGAATCCCATGGACAGAGGAGCCTGGTGGGCTATAGTTCATAGGATCGCAAAGAGTTGGACACAACTCAAGTGATTTAGCATGCATACAGTTTCTAAAAGATTTTAAAACAATATTCTCAGAAAACTCCTAGAATAAAAATACAAAATATTTGGACTCCTTCCATGATAGATAGTTTTTTTTTTCTTCTTTGTGTACATGCCCATCCCAAACTCCCTAACCAACCCTTCCCGCACCCCTCCCCCCGGGAGCCCTAAGCTCATTCTCAAAGTGAGTCTGTTTCTGTTTTGTAAATAAGTTCATTTATATCATTTCTTTTCATATTTCATATATAATGGGTGTCATATGATATTTCCCTTCTCTGTCTGACTTCACTTAGTATGACACGTTCTAGGTCCAACCATGTTGCAACAAATGGCATTATTTCAATCTTATTTTAAGGCTGAATAATATTCTATTGTATATATGTACCACATCTTCTTTAGATGGATGGTTTTTTTACATAGAGTTTTTTGTTGTTTTTTTTTGTTTTGTTTTGCTTTGTTTTGTTTTTTCACATAGAGTTTTAAAATTTTAGTGCCTGTGGCAACATTATCACAAGCGTAACTTGTTTCCTTTACAAGCCTATGCATAATGCATACATGCTCAGTCATGGCTGACTCTTTGTGACCCTATGTAGCCCGCCAGTCTCCTATGTCTATGGAATTTTCCAGGCAAGAGTACTGGAGTGGGTTGCCATTTCCTACTCCATGAGATCTTCCCACCCCAGGGATTGAACTTGCGTCTCTTGCATCTCCTGCACTGACAAGAGGATTCTTTACCACTCTACCACCTGGGAAGCCCTGTAAGTCTAAGCAAAAGTTAATTTAAACTTTCACATTTATATCCATCCTTAAAGCCATCAGATAAAATGCACTGTTAATCTGATGTGTCCACATACACAGAGTGATTAAAACAGTGCCTGGCATACATGTGTGCGTTAGCAGTTATTCCTGAAGATGTGGAAGATTGGATTATTGTTTACAAGTCTTGACTCTCTCCTTTAAGGGGATTATGTGTCCACATTCTGCCATGTGGCTTTGCCGTGCCTTCCGGAGTAGCTGTGAGGACAACATGAAAGTGTGTATGTGTGTGTGTGTGTGTCCATATCTGAAACATAATATGTGTTCATTAAGAATTTGTTGGACGAATAAATGCTTAAACCTAAGGGGAAAAGAAACTTCCCTCTATGTCTTATAAATATCAGTACTGTAACCACCTCCTTTTCTTTGAAGGATATGTATTAGTGAGATATTGCTATGTTAATAGTGGATAACAAATACTTTGCATATATATATATATATATATATATATATCCCTATCTAACTTTGAGCTTTATGATTTGCTTTAGCCAATGAAATATTAGCAGATATGATGCAATCAGAGCTTTTAAGTGTACTTTTATAGCTTGGCTTGGCCTCTTAATTTTCTGAATCCACCATGACCAGTTTATGCCTCTGGTAGCTGTTGATCTCACAAGAGACTCAGGGAGCAGACTTAAACCCAAAATAAAGCCACACAGTCAGCTCACAGACCCATGACTCAAAGAGCTTGATGTTGTAAACCATTAAGGTTTTTAGAGTTGTTTGTTATCACAGCAATAGCTGGCTAATACATAACCATCAAAGAAAAGGACATAGTCACAGTATTGAGATTCAGTATAAATATATATATCTCAATACTGTGAGCGTGTTCTTTTATATATATATATATATATATATAAAGGAAATGGCAACCCACTGCAGTATTCTTGCCTGGGAAATCCCATGGACAGAGGAGCCTGACAGGCTACAGTCCATAGGGTCACATAGAGTTGGACACAGCTGAAGTGACTGAACACGCATGTACACACACACACACACGTATATGTAAATATATATAAAACATGTATAAAGATATAGATGATATCCTTTTATTTCCAAATTTAGAGATACAGATGATATCCTTTTATTCTCAAGTTTAAGCATTTATTCACTCAACAAATTCTTAATGAGCTCTTTTTATGTTCTAGACATGGTGATAGAGATTTTAAATTAACAATATTAAGACAAAAGGGGCCCAAGTAATGCAGAAGATTGTTTTAGCTTATTCTTCCGCCCATAGTGACTGGTGTCCAAGTCCTTCTCCCCCATTCCACTCTTCAAATATTTAAACCCGCATACCCATCATATACACAGTCCTCTCAAATCCCTAAGGGCCACCTGCCACTTTCCTTAGACTGGGGGATTTCCAGCTGAGAGTGGAAACTCCGCAGTCTCCTGCACCTTCTGAAGTGTCTGCGGCTGACTGCGATGTGAACCTAGTTTGGGGAACTGCAGGACCCTTGGCTGCCCCATGCCCACGTGCTGCTTACTCTCCTGCCTGCCTGGAAGCACTCAGCATCCACGTTGCCAAGTATCCCAGAGCTGGAGCCAGAGAGTTACTGAAGTATCTCAGCATTTAGCTCTTAACAGCCAAAAAAATCAATATTCAATGTGCTTTTTTTTTTTTTTAGCTCATCTTCCTCAGGGGGCTTGGGTGCCCGGGCGATGCTTGGGAAGGCCTCATCATGGAAACAGGAACAGAGAGAAAGATTTTGAAGGGTTGCTGTTAGTAACCCCTACACGTGGGTCTTGATGCTTTCTGGTTACAAAAAAAAGAAAAAAGAAAAACTGTGAAACACAGACTTCAGAGCAAGGAATTTTATTAGGAGTAAAGAGAAGCACTGCAGAATCATAAAGACTATCAATTTACCTGGAAGACACAGCAATTCTAAATGTGTGTGCATTTAACAACAGAGCTTCAAAATACATGGAACAAACATTAATAGAACAGAAAGGAGAAATAGATCTTCAATTGCAGTTGAAGGTTCCAACACTCTTCTCTCAGTAATCAATAGAATAAGCAGACAGAAAATCATTAAAGCTAGAGAAGACCTGAATAACACTATCAACCAATTTGACCTAACTGATATTCGTAAAAGACTCCAAGATGTCAGAATATATATTCTTTTCAAATACACATGAAGCATTCAGTAAGGTAAACAATGTACTCGGCCATAAAACACATTTCAACAAAACTTTCTAGTTGAAATCATGCAAAGGATTTCTAAGACCTCACTGGGATTAAACCAGAAATCAATATCAGAAATACATGTGAAAACTTCCCAAATATTTGGAAATTAAACAACATACTTCTAAATAGATCAGAGAGGATTTCAGAAGGGGCATTAGAAAATATTTTGAGTTAAATGAAAACAAAAATAAAGCTTGTAAAAATTTGTAGGATGCAACCAAAGCAGAGATTAGAGGGAAATGTACAAAATTAAAGGATTATATTAGGAATAAAAGGATGGAAATCAATTATCTAAGTGTTCCTCTAAAGGAATTATAAAAAGAAGGAAACAATAAACCCAAAGAAAGTAGAAGAAAGGAAATGATAAAGATAAGATCAGAAATTAATGAAACCAAAAGCTGATTCTCCATAAAGATCAATGCAATTTATAAGCATCTAGCTGCACTAATCAAGAAAAAAAGAAATGAGATGCAAATTACCAATATCAGAAATGAGAAAAGTTGTGTCACTTCTCTTATAGATCTGTCTGTAGGCAGACATTAAAAGGAAAATAAGAGAATATTATGAAATATTCATGTCAATAAATTTGATACTTTGAATAAAACAGACCAGTTCCTTTAAAAGCACAAATTAGCAAAACTCATCAAATATAACCTCAGTAGCCCTATCCTTATTAATGAAACTGAATTTTTAGTTTAAGAACCTTCCCACAAAGGAAACTCCAAGTCCATATGGCTCCACTGGAATTCTACCAAACATCTAAGGAAGAAAAATGCCAATTCTACACAGATTTTTGCAGAAAATTGAAGAGGAAGTATTTCCAAACTTACTCTATAAAACCAGCTTTATTCTGATACAAAAACCAGACAAAAATATTTTAAGAAAAGTGCAGACCAAGATAGATACAAAAATTCTAGACAAACTTTTAGCAAATCAATTCCAACAATATAAAAACAACATAATTTAGTAGAGTTTAGCCCAGGAAGGCAAGATTGGCCTAAAATTTGAAATTCACCACATTAACAAAAGGAAAACCATATAAGCATCTCAAAAGATTCAGGAAAAGCATTTTAACTCCAACACCCATTCCTGAAAGACATTCTCAGAAACTAGAAACCTAAATTTGATAAAGAGCAGCTATGAAAAATCTGTGGCTAACATCTCACATAGTAATGAGATAGTGAATGTTTTCTCCCTAAGATTAGGAAAAAGACAAGGGTGTACAATCTCACTACTTCTATTCAATATTCTCTTGAAAGCATTAGCCAGCAAAATTAGACAAGAAAAAGAAATAATAGATTTATACCCAGAATATAGAAATATTTCTCAAAAATTCATAATAAGAAAACAAAAGCCCAATTTTAAAAAGTGGACAGATGATTTGAACCAACACTGCTAAAAGAACATACAAATGGCAAATAAGAACATGAAAAGATGTTCAATATCACTAGCAGTAAAGGAAATAAAAATTAAAACTGTAATGAGATACCTTGTCACACATCTTAGAATGGAAGATGTAACCCTCAGTATCATGTGCTAAGGCTTCCCTGGTGGCTCAGATGGTAAAGAATCTATCTGCAATGCAAGAGACCCGAGTTCAATCCCTGGGTCAGGAAGATCCCCTGGAGAAGGGAATGGCAACCCACTCCAGTATTCTTGCCTGGAGAATTCCCATGGACAGAGAGCCTGGTGGGCTACAGTCCATGGGGTTGCAAAGAGTTGGACATGACTGAGTGACTAACACATTCACTTTCAGTGAGTATTCAGAGTAAGTTGAACTCTCCTGTGTTACTGGCAGGAGTGCAAAAATACAGCACCTTAAAAAAGCTTTGCAGTTCCTAATAAATTTACTTACCTTATATTTGCCATATGACCCAGGAATTTCACCCTTAGGTGTTTATCCCAGAGAAAAGAAAGCATAAGTATGTGAAGACATACAGTGACTTGATTTTTAACAGTGAAAAACTTGTTATAGCCCAAGCATCCATTAACTAGTGTATGGTTAAACAAACTGCAATACACCCATGGAATGGAGAACTGTTCACCAATAAAAAGAGACCAACTCCTGACACATGAAACAACATGGATAAATGTCACACCCAAATGACTAAACTCAGATTTAAAAGACCACAAATGTATCTTCCATTTATGTGCTAAGCTTAGTCATTCAGTCGTGTCCAACTCTTTGTGACCCCATGGACTATAGCTCGCCAGGCTCCTCTGTCCATGGGATTCTCCAGGCAAGAATACTGAAATGGGTTGCCATGCCCTCTTCCAGGGGATCTTCCCAACCCAGGAATCAAACCCAGGTCTCCTGCATTGCAGGTGGATTCTTGATGCCATAAACTGAATACTGTGTCCCCAAAATTCATATTAAATCTGAACCCCTGTGTGATGGTATTTGAAAGTGGGGCCTTGGGGAGATGATTAGTTCATAAGGGAGGAGCCCTCAGGAATGAGATTAGTGCCCTTAAAAAAGGGGCCTCAGAGAGCTCCCTTGCCCCTTCTGCCAGATGAAGACCCAGCAAAATTCTGGCCATCTATGAACCTGAAAATGGACTCTCACCAGATGCTGAATCTGTTGGTGCCTTGATCTTGGGCTTCTCAGTCTCTTGAATTCTGAGAAACAATTTTCTGTTCTTTTTAAGCTACCTGGTTTACTTAATTGTTATAACAGTCCTGAATGAGCTAGGACATATGGCAACCTCCGAAAAAGGCAAAAGGTTATAGAGACAAAAAAACAGGCCACTGGTTGCTGGGGTTGGGTGAGAAGAGGGGTTGATTACAAAGGCACATGAAGGAATTTTTTGTGGAGGGATAGAAATGTTCTTTCTGTCTCATTTGTGGTGGTTACTTGGTCATGGTCAAGTTTAAAAAAAACAAAACAAAACAGGTGGGCAGGGCTAGAGTTCAAACCTGCCTTCCCATACTTGAAGAATCTGAATGGGTTCGCTATGAGCTGCCCATGGGAAATCCATCAGTGGGACTGCACTGGATCTGTACTCCCGTCATGTCCTTCGGTGTGGCCTAGTGAAGGAACACAGCTTACGGCCCTGCTGTCAGCTCTGTCACTAAACAGCTGTGTAGCTGTGGGCAAGTCACTTTCTCTTTCAGTCCTGTTTCCTCAGCTGCGACTTGCCCCACGAGAACTATATGCATCAAGCTTAGTCTGGCTCTCAGGTTCTCTGACATTCCCCAAGGTTCTTTCCTTGGGCCAGAGAGGATGGACGCGCGGCCTCAGCAATTTAACCTGCCTCGCTTTGGAGTTCTAAGCGCTCTTTCAGACTTCAGTTCATTGGCCCTCACAAACTCCTGTGAGGAAGCTGATCACCCCCATTTCATTGTTTGAGAAATGGCAACCCAGGAAGATTCATCAATCTGCCCCGTCACAAAGTCGTCACAAAAGGCAGAACCAGTGCTCTGATCTTTCCAGAGGCCCTGTCCCAACTCTAGGTAACATCAACCCCTGGGCTCCAGACCTGTCAAGGTATCTCTCTGTCCTCCATTAGGTTCAGGGGTTTTATGACAATGTTTTAAGTAGTCCAGCAGTTCTCTAGTTGGATAAGCAAACAATGGGCCAAACAGAAAATGGTATTTATATGCTGTCATAAAGTCTGGTCTTCGGAGGTCAGTGTCGACCTGGAATTCAAAGAGAACGCACTGCTGCTGGCCCCAGTGCCTCACTAACAGGAAATCCTTTTACAATATCGCATCCTTATTGCATGCCAGGCACTGTTCTAAATGTTCCATGTGTGTTCTCCTACTTATTCTTCCCAACCACCAGTGAGGTTACCACATTTAACCCCAAACTATATGTGGGAACCAGAGCTCTGAGAGATTTAAATCCATGTTCCATAGCTCATGCTTCTCCTCCTATCCATCAACCAAATGTGCCTCTTTTAAGATCACAGAGAGATCTACTCCACTGAAAAAAGAAACAAAGAAAGGGAAGGAGTGGGAAAGGGAATAAGGGATGAAGAGAGCAGGAAGGCTGGCAGGCAGATACAGATGAAAACAAAGCAAGATAAAAGTGAGCATCAGCTTCTCTATCAAGGCAGATGGTGGTTGCTTAAAAGACTTGTGAAAGAGGCCCAGGAAATAGACCAAAGGAGAGAGGCAAAGTACTGTGTGGGAACCACCACCGCGCATCCCATGTCAGTGCGCACACACACACACACAGTCCAAGACCACTGATCATCCCAACGTTATCGGCTTCATTCTTCACATCTGACAGCCCTGGCTTGTTTCACTTGCATGTTTATTTAGTTTAAGGTCTGCTTGAAAGGGCTCTCCAAGAGAGGCGGAAGGGGAGGAGGAGCGGGGGAAACAACTCTTTAAAAAGAGAACTTAGTGATTAAAAAGGAGCCAAGATCAACAGCTCTGAGGGCTCCAGCAGCCCAGGAAGCCAGCGAAGCCCTGGAGGGGGTCCCCCTTTATCGGACCACCGCCACCACCACGGCTGCCCAGCCCTCCTCGCCCTCCTTCCCGTCCTCTCTCTGCAGCAGGTGGCAGTCACCCTTCACGCCACAGGCTTTTCCTGTCACAGCTGACTTTGCTCTGGGTGAGAAAGTCTTTTTGAGATAACATCTGCAGCGGCCTCAAAGCACAAGTCATCTTGCTGACCTCAAAGACAACAAAGCATCTTCTGGCCGAGCGCGTGGCATCTGTACTTCCCCTCCATCTCCCAGAGCTTAGTCAGCGTCAGGCACCTAGAGAGGCGATGGGAGTGTAGAAAAAAGACTGGATGATGAGCAGGAAGCCCAGGTTCCGGCCCCAGTGCCATCACTCTCTAACCGTGGGATCTCACACCACCCAGTCCTGGGGACTCGGATTATTTATCCTGTGAGAGTGACATCTGTCCTGCCCACCTCACAGGGATGCTGAGAGGGAGAAAGGAGACAGGGCGTCTGAAAGTGCTTTCCGCAAACATGAGGGAATGACAGGTACTCAGGGAAGCTTTGCTGCTTGACTGATGGCCTGAGTGACAGATGATGCTTCGGGCGACAAGGCTTCCCTGCCTTTTTGGAAACACTTTTCACCAGAAGCTACAGGATGACGGATGCAGTCTTCAGGGGCAAAGACATGATTACAAATGTCAAACTGGTTGAGCACTGTGTTCTGGCCAAGGAGTTTCCCACTTGCTCCCTCCTCTAATGGAATTCCTGTCCCATTTAACACGATGTGTCTGTGATGGAGTCTCTAATTAAAGACTTGCAAGAAAGATAAAAAGTCATTATGTCTCACTTTAGGAAGCACTCCTATTACTTAGGGTTTCCTCTGAGAGGCCCCCCGGGGAATGTCTGTCTTCTGAGACTTGGCAAATCCACCAGCTTTTCTGGGCTTTTCTACACTTGGTCACCAAGACACAGATGTTCTAAAGCTCTAAGTGCCCCTGTCAGCAACTGTTGAGCCCAGTAAGCTTAATCCCAGGCTTCAGAAGAAGCTAAGAGAAAAGAATCAAGACCCATCCATCTTCTAGTACTTATGGAAAGAGCAAGCAAGTCACTCCTGAAGAAGGAGAATCAAGTCATTGCATTAGGACTTCCCTGGTGGTACTTCCCTGGTAGATAAGAAATCCACCTGCCACTGCAGGGGATATGGGTTCGATCCCTGATTCTGGAGATCCTACATGCCATGGGGCACCTAAGCCCATGTGCCACAACTACCGAGCCCATGCGGCTAGAGCCTGTGCTCTGTAATGAGAGAAGCCACAACAATGAGAAGCCTGTGCGCTGCAAGGAGGAGTAGCCCTTGCTTGCTGCGGCTAGAGAAAGGCCATGTGTAGCAACAAAGACCCAGCCTGATCAAAAATTAATTAATTAATTAAATTTAAATATATATATATGTTTTATAGACTACATTAAATAGGGGTGTGGGAAAAAGAGAAGTGAGCGGGAGAAAGAGGAGCAGCCCTCATTGCTGTGTTGATTTGTGTCTTGAAAGGTCAACGTGACTGCTGCATGGAGAATAAAGCGGGACCGGAACTGGGGCAGGGAGGTGGGCTGGGGGTAGGGAGACAGTCAGGAAGCTGTTGGGAGGGTTCAGTGAGAGATGATAAAGGGGAGGGCCAAAGTCAGCAGGAAAGCAGTGAGAAATTGTTGGGTCTGATGGACAGCTCAGAGATGTCTCGGAGGCTTGGAGCATCCTCTGCCAGTCTCCATGTGTCAGGCCATTTGCTAAAGGTTTTCCCCTTAGGATCAAGAGTAAAGCAGGGGCAACCACTTTTTACCACTTATTTAACATTGTATTGGAGATCTTAGCCAGTGTAATCAGGCAAAGAGAAAGAGGGGAAGGAAGGAGGGAGGGAAAGAAGAAAGAAAAGGCATTAAGAATGGAAAGGAAGAAGTAAAATTGTCTCTTTTGAGTGGACACCAAGACCATATATGGAAAACACCCTAAGGAATCTATTTTTTTTAATTACTAAAATGGATAAATGAGTTTTACAAGGTCACAGGATAGAAGGGCAATATAAACATTTTATTTCTACATTATAGCAAAAAATGGCAATGAATGTAAAACAACCAAATTAGAATAGCATCAAAATAAAGCAGAGAGAGATCATTTTAACAAACTATGTGCAAGACTGGTATTACAATGAGATTTACAAATGTTCAGAGAAAAAGCAAAGAGAAATGAAACAAATGTATTCATATACCACATTCTGGGGCTTCCCAGGTGGGCTAGTGGTAAAGAACTTTCCTGCCAATGCAGGAGACTCAGGAGATGAGGGTTTGATCCCTTGATCAGGAAGATCCCCTGGAGGAGGGCCTGGCAACTCACTCCAGTATTCTTGCCTGGAGAATCCCATGGACAGAGGAGCCTTGTGGGCTACAGTCCATAAGGTCACAAAGAGTTGGACACGACTGAAGTGACTTTGCGTAACATACCACATTCATGAATTGAAGGACTCAAAAGTGTTGTCAGTTTTCTCCAAATTGGTCTACAGATTCAACAAAGGCCAATCTGTATTCCAGTTGCCACTTTTGGTAGGAGATTACAAGCTAATGAAATTAAAAGATGTCTAGAAGAAAAGTTATGACCAACCTAGACAGCATATTATAAAGCAGAGACATTACTTTGCAACAAAGGTCTGTCCAGCCAAAGCTATGGTTTCTCCAGTAGTCATGTATGGATGTGAGAGTTGGACTATAAAGAAAGCTGAGCACCGAAGAATTGATGCTTTTGAACTGTGGTGTTGGAGAAGACTCTTGAGAGACCCTTGGCCAGCAAGGAGATCCAACCAGTCCATCCTAAAGGAGATCAGTCCTGGGTGTTCATTGGAAGGACTGAAGCTGAAGCTGAAACTCCAGTACTTTGGCCACCTGCTGGGAAAGATTGAAGGCAAGAGGAGAAGGGGATGACAGAGGATGAGACGGTTGGATGGCATCACCAACTCAATGGACATGAGTTTGAGTAAACTCTGGGAGTTGGTGATGGACAGAGAGACCTGGTGTGCTGCAGTCCATGGGGTCACAAAGAGTCGGACACGACTGAGCGACTGAACTGAACTGAACAAGCTAATTTTAAAATGTAAGGAAATACAATATATCTAGAACATCCAAAGCAATTGTTTAAAATAAGAACAAAGTTGGAGGCTTACAGTATGGGATTTTAAGACTTACTGAAAGGCTACAGCAATCAAGAGAGCCTGGTATTGGCATAAGAATAGGCATGTAGATCAGTGCAACAAAATAGGGAGTACATAAATCAGCCTACTCAGATACGATTGATTGATTTTCAACAATTGATTTCTTGTGGTGGAAAGAATGGATTTTTAAACACATAAGGCTGAACAGCTGAATCATCACATGAAAAAAAAAAAGCATTGACCCATAATTACACCATATCCCCAAATTAACTAGAAAAATTACTAGACACTAAAAGTATAAAACTTCTAGAAGAAAACCTGGGAATCCCAATGTAGGCAAAGATTTAGCAGGAGTCAGAAGAAAAAATTGAACTTCATCAAAATTGAAAACTTTTGCTCCTAAAAATATACCATTAATTAAAAGGCAAGCCAGAGACAGGGAGAAAAAATTTGCAATATGTACTCCATATGTACATAGGACTCCAAAGGACTCCAAAGTACATGCAGAATTCTCAAACTCAGTAGAGTATTAACCCAATAAAAAGTGGAGTAATAACCCAATAAAAAGTGGTTAAAAGATCTGACAATTTACGAAAGAAAATATTAAAAAAAAAATACCATGGCTTTTTCAATTCTGCCATTGTCCTCCTGGACTAGATATGTACACACACACACACACTTTTTTCACTGCTAAATTTTCACTTGTCTTTCCTAAGTCATACTCAAGGTGCTTATCTTCCTTGGTAAATATGTAAATATTGTTGTCTATGAGCTTTTATCATTAGATAAAGAACTTGCCTTACATTATTATCATTGTCCATTTCAGGATCTATTTCCTCCACTTAAATGTGAACCCCTTAAAGGAGAAGATTGTGGCTTCTTTATCTTTTTATCTCTATCACCTACCACAGGCCACAGCATAAAATATGCGCTTAATAAATTTTTGTAAATGGAGGGAAAAAAAATTCCTTCCTTACTTCCTGGAATGCACATTACATCATGGTCTTATCATTTTTGTTAAATTGGGCCCTTTGGGAGAATAAAGGATCCTAGATCCATGAGATCATCACATTTTAGACCTCAGAGGATCTTGAGGTTTATAAATTGTGTCCTGCGAACCTGAGGGGGTTCCTCAGAAACCACCTGCAAGGGCTGAAGGGCACTCCTCTGTAATCTCATTCTAAGGGGTACATATTATTCCATTGTTGGGGTTTATTAAAAGTTACTTTGAAAAATCCCTCCTGTTACAAATTCAGATGTTTGTCAAGATTTTATATTTATGTTTGATACTAGAATGACCCTCTTGCATGTCTAGTAATTTCTATAATTATTTAAATCTAACAGTCTATTGTTAGATCCATCCCAACTCCTTCCCCTTCCTACCATTGACTGTGGTATCATTGTTATTTGAAGCTGAGTAATTAGTGCATAAGCCAAATGTTACTTCCTCCTTGGGCTTCAGTAGTCAGTGATCTTTCATTAGTTTTTACTCTGCAATGTCGCAAAAAATACACAACGACTTCCTTTGTGCTCCCTCAGTTCTTTATCCAACTTCCTCTAAGCACCTCTGCACATCTGTCTCTATCCCACACGCTACGGAGTTGAGTATAACACCAGAGGGAGGAAAGGCGAGAAAGTCCTCTCTGTGGGTTTAAAAAATAAAATACAAAATAAAATAAAAACCCCACCTCAAGGGAAAAATACAACATGTGCGATCCTCCCAAATTCTGGAAACATGTGGAGAGGTTTAGATAGAAAAAATAGGGATTATTATTCTAGGAAAATTTATTTGATTATGAAAAATATTCTGAAAGAGGACACTGAAAATTTGTTGGGATGTGTTACCAAAGGGATTTTCATCACTGCAGATGAGACATAAGAAGAATAGAAGGTTGACTTTTTTTTTAATTATACATATTTTTATGTGTTCTTAGGAGAAAAACCATATTTTCCTAGAAGAGCAAAAAAAATTACTTTCACACCATGAAGTATTATAATGCACATCTACTATAGAAATTGAGGTAGTTTGGATAAGAAAAAAGAAAAAAGGAATTCTTTTTATATTTCTTGATATATATTCACATATCTTTTTTAGAGTTAATAATTTTCAATCATTTCACAGTCATCTTTCCAGGCTTCTTTCTGTGCGTGTGTGTATGTGTGTGTGTGTGTGTAACCAAAATGGGATCAAAGTGACATAGAATCTGTTTTCCTCTCTGTAAACTACACCTTGAACATCCCAACGTAATTCATATTCTCCTATAGCATCTATTCATATCTAGCAACATTTCTTCCACCAATCCCCTACGCATTGAATATATAGGTTGTTTTTCATTCGGAACCATTATAACAAACTCTACAGTGAACATCCTTATACCTACAGCTTCAACAATTGCCCTAATTATTTAAGTTGCTGCTGCTGCTGCTAAGTTGCTTCAGTCGTGTCTGACTCTGTGCAATCCCATAGACGGTTGCAGCCCACCAGGCTCCGCCGTCTCTGGGATTCTCCAGGCAAGAACACTGGAGTGGATTGCCATTTCCTTCTCCAATGCATAAAAGTGAAAAGTGAAAGCAAAGCCGCTTAGTCGTGTCCGACTCAGCGACCCCATGGACTGCAGCCTACCAGGCTCCTCCGTCCATGGGATTTTCCAGGCAAGAGTACTGGAGTGGGGTGCCATGGCCTTCTCCGAGAAGGCGAGGGTGGGATGTTCTGAGAGAACTGCATTGAAACAAGTATACTATCAAGGGTGAAAGAGATCACCAGCCCAGGTTGGATGCATGAGACAAGTGCTCAGGGCTGGTGCACTGGGAAGACCCAGAGGGATGGGATGGAGAGGGAGGCGGGAGGGGGGATCGGGATGGGGAACACATGTAAATCCGTGGCTGATTCATGTCAATGTATGGCAAAAACCATTACAATATTGTAAAGTAATTAGCCTCCAACTAATAAAAATAAATGGGAAAAAAAAGATAAATTACTTGAAATAGCATTCTGGGTCAAAGGATATGTAAAAAACTTGAAAAAATTCTCTTATTCTTATTTTACAAAAGACAATCTTTTATGTTTTATGAGAGGCCTCCATCAGCGCATATGACTCTTCTGGACTTGGCTCCATCTGAGTTCCTGGTTAATTAAATGATTTTAAACTCATGATTGCCAAACTACAAGTATGTTTGTGCTGCATATGATTCACCTAACACAGGTTTTTCCTTCTACCAAAAAATCCCTGGGAGGTTGGCATTTCCTGCAGCCTGTTTCACCTAACTTAGTCATGGTTGCTAAGTCCTGCCTTCCTGGCTTCTGCCTCCTAGTGGATATGTGCACTTAGAATCTTGCCGCCCCCAGATCCCTAATCTCTCTGCGCCAAATTCTGCCTTTTAAATCCAGAGCATTTTCCACTGGCAGGTCTTCCATTAGTTTGTGTCTGCCCATGTTTGTAACAACTTGTAATTTGGCCACCTGGCCAATTTCATCAAGGTGTTTATATCTGATGGAGCGTCAATAAAGATTAAATGGGTAACACCTAAGCCAACTTCCCTGGTCCCACCCACGACTCCATCCTGTGTCAGTTTCATCCTTGGACTTCCTGACACTTCCATGCTTTCTAATTTTCACGTGACCACACTTTGGCTGAAGAAGCTGGGCTCCGTGTTCACACCACACTTTGACCACACATTTCCCCAGACTCTTAAATGACCCCCTGGGCTGGAAATCCTCCATGTACCTGTCATCTCCAAACCCTGCCTTCTCCAGCTTGCTCTATACTCAGAGGAGAGTCACCGGGACAGGCTGCCTCAAAAGATTCCACAGCCCTCTGGCATCTGGTTGCGTTTAGCCAACTGGGAGCCCTGTAGGGGAGGGAGGGCAGGGTAGCCTCTCACTCAGCTCCCTTCCTTAGGACTGATGCCCGGTCCTTCCACCAACAGTCACGGCCTTGTCAGGGAGCCTTCGTCACACAGCTCTCTCCAGGCCCCCCACCCACACCCTCTCCTTGCCCTTTTCCTCCTAGGAGTGGTCACAGCCCTTTCATACCACTCCTGGGCTCTCTACGTAACCCCTGTGGTTGCCCTACACCCTGCTCATCCCTTGAAAATAATGTCTTTATTAGATTCTCCTTGATTTGCCTAATAGGAAAGTGTCATCTGTTCTCTACTGGGACCATGACTGATACCCCATGTAACATGGCCAGCCCTTGGATGAGGCTACTGTGGGGCTGGGCTGGCCTCGGTTGAGGTCCATCACCTCTGCTTCCAGACAGATTGCAAGGATGCCAAGTCCCTTCTGGAACTGAACCTCATATCCTCTCAGATCCATAAACACATAGCTCTTTTGGAGTTCTTACCTTTTTTTAAGACAGAAGAAGACTATGAAATTCTCTTGACAAGAACTGTTTCAGATGTTCCAGCATTTTCCATTTATACATTTAACAACAAATATTCACCAAGCACCTCCTATGTGCCAGACACTGAGCTAGACTCATCTGGGACAGACGCACACGTCAGAGTGTGAGAATAAGCCAGAACGGGAGACCAGTAACCCTGGATGCTCTGCGGAGAAATTGCTTCTCACGAAAAGAGTTACCTTTTGTTCTATGTCCCAACTGGTTGAAGGCCAGTACCCCTTCTTTCTGGAGGTCTCCAGTCGACATTTCATGATATCCTAGAAGAACGTCAGTCTCAGAAATATAAGAAGACAGGAAGAAGAGTCTCGGTTTCTTTGTATTCAAGGCTCGCCCTGAGCACCCACAGTCTTGTCTGTCCTGTCCCCGGGGTGGTCCCCATCATGCTGCTCACCCTGCCCCTGCTCTCCCCAAGCCTGTCACCGTCTCACACCTGACCCGCCCCAGCCCCAGCTGCAAGGTGTGTGTGCCCCAACATGCCACAGCCGTTACCCCAGCGCCCCCTTTCTTCTTCCCAATCTGGTCTCACTCTCAGCTCATTAATTCTGGAGACTGAACCTCAGACTGAGCTGCCTCTACGCATCACCCCCTGGGCAGTGAAATCGGTATTTCTCTTCAAGGTATTTCTCTTCCAGGTCTTTGATTCTTGCCTTCTTCTGGCAAGTCTGACCTAGCTCATCTCTAGCTTTTCTTATCCCATACTGCCTTAAGGACCACCCGCTTTCATAGTTCTGGTCTCTTAAAGCCCAACTCCTACCCCACCTGCTCCCAAACTCCAACAGTCTTTTTTTCAGCCTCCTCTCTCTTCAGAGGCCCTGAAAAACCAATTCTCTTCCTTTTCTTTATTCTCTACTCTCTTTTTTGTACCTTTTCTCCTTTCCTTCTCTATATTTTCGCCTCTCGCTCTTCCTTAAAAGAGTTACAGGAATTCCTTATTTTGAAAAATATTTTCCTGGGAATTTGTATGTAGTTAATGTTTGTAACATTTGAAATTTGGACAACATGTTCAAAATCATCATGGTGATGCTGATAGTAATAATAAGAGCTTCCAATTACTACATTTTCTACATATGAGGCACTGTACCGTGAATTTTATACACATCAGCTAATTTAATCCTTACAGAAGCCCTTGGAATAAGTAAATATTATCATTTTGCCCAGTTTACAGTCAAGATAACTGAAGCTGAGAGAGATGCAGGGACTTGCCGAAGGTCACATGGCAAGTGGCAGAGCTGGGGCCTCAACACCGGCCTGCTGGATTCCAAATTCCGGCCTTCTTGCCCTCCCCACCTCACTAGTTAAAGTAGTCCCGCTGTAATTTCTCTTGAAAGGAGCAAGGTTCTGCAACAGAAAGAGCCCCTCCCCAACTACCCAAACTGTAAGTTTAAACCTTTATATAAGGAACCTCCCTCGGCAAGACACACCCGTCCTTCTTAGGGGGTGGGGGAACCTCCCAGGTCACACCTCCTATTTACTGTCCCTCCACAGCTGGTCCAGTACCACCGGGCGTGGCAGTGGGTGGGGAGCCGTCCACACCACCTCTTCACATCCTCTCACTGACAGGTCCTCCCTAGGATGACTCCGTCAGCTGTCTGCCTGCCTGCCAGAGCCATCACAAAGGACAGCAGCACACATTCGACTCTGACTAGGGTTAGAGCCTCTAGTGACATGCAACCTCTGTCTGGTCTGTTTCTATAAGAAAGGTTTTCGTGGCTCAGATGGGGACGAATCTGCCTGCTAATGCAGGAGACCCAGGTTCAACCCCTGGGTTGGGAAGTTCCCCTGGAGAAAGGAATGGCTACCCACTCTAGTATTCTTGCCTGGAGAATTCCATGGACAGAGGAGCCTGGCGGGCTACAGTCCATGAGGTCACAAAGAGTCAGACACAACTGAACAGCTAACACTTTCATTTTCTTTATAAAAAACAGGGGCAAATGGAACCTAGTTAAACTAAGCCATGATAGTTCAGTTATTCAACAAACATATGCCAAGTGTCAATGTGCCTGGGAAAGAGCAAGGTATTGGGCTCTCTCTTCCCAGGGGTTTATAGATCCATCAGCAGAAGGAATAAAAATATTCTGTGTCCCTGTGGTCAACTGTATTACAATTTAGCAAATATTTACTTTGCTCTTTCCTCTTACTCTCTCAATTTCTGCCCATTGGCTGGGGACTTGGCCATGTAAAATACTTTGGTGAATAGAATGTGGGCCACAGAGATTGCAAGTCCCAAGTGAAGCCTTGAAGAGGCATTGCAAATGTCTGCTGGCTGTCTTGAACACCTGCCCTCCTACATGGGAACACTGCTGGCCAATGGGGGCTGTTTGTTCAGCCCAGGTCCCAAAATAAGGAGACACATGGGGACATTCCTAAGCCACAGCACAACTCACAGCCACTGACACAACGCGTGCACATAATTTATACTTGTTACTGAAGGCCATTAAGAGCTTAAGGTTGTTTGCTACACAGCATTATTGCAATAAAAACTTGCAAATCCATTCCTATACAGAGCTATGTTTCAAACCTACCTCTGGTATTTTTCTTGCTCTTTAAATTGAAATCTACAGCACCCTGTAGCTGATGAGTTTCACTGATCCATCCAAGGTATTTGCAGAATGACTAGTAAGGTGAGGAAAGCAGTCTGAACAAAAGTTACTGATTTACACATCATAGAACATACCTGCAGAAACCCCAGATACCCAACAGCGGCCCTTCTACAGAGAGTCCTGTTAATCTCTGCTACCCACAGACACCTTATTTTCTGTTGTTCATTATCAATTTCTAAAGTTAACATTAGCCACATCAAGAGCAAGTACTTGTTTAAATACTCTGAAAGCTACAAATGAATGTTTTTAATCCAAGACTAAGGCAAGTCAGGAAGACATGAAACCAGGTACTGTGGCTTAGAGGCCTCTCCCGTCACCATGTGGTACACTATAGGTGTTTAATCTTCTTTTAATTTCCTTTAGTTCAACAAATATTTATTGAGCAGGTCCTATGTACAAAGGGGAGAAGGCAAGGTTCCTACCTTCAACTCATTAGCTTACCAACTCAAGGAAAGGATGAGTATTTACATAACTATAATTAAAGACAACACACCTAAAATGTTTTGAAGGAGTGCCAAAATTTTGCCAGGGTTGGCTTCAAAAAAGAGAAGCAGTGCATCCAATCTGAGGAGGTCAAGAAAAAAGAATGTTTCAAATATAAGGAACTAAGGTGCAGGGGTTGAATGGAGTAGAATATGAACGATTGAGAGATTTAATAGCAAGAATAGGAAAGATCACGCAGCGCACAGCCTTCAAGACCAGGCTGTTGAATTTATAGCCAAACCCAAGAATGACTTAACACGTAATGAAATTCATCACGTCTGTTTTGACTACGCCCTTCTCTGGCCCCCAAGATTGAATTTTTATGAGAACTTCAAGTTATGAACAGCTGGAGCCTCCAACAAAAACAACTAGTGGTAAAAGGTGCCAGTGAGAGGTAAAGATGACAGCAAGACGGTTTCCGTGAGAACAGGCACGCTGAGCAGGTGTTTTCACAGTCTAGACACCGTCAGTCCTGGCTGAGGCAAGAGGGATCAAGCAGTGGGGTGGGCTGTCCTGAACCTCACTGCTGCCCTTGACAATGGGGTCTGGCCTCTCCAGGAAGCAGCATCCCTGTAGGCTACTTGTGGCAGGGCAGGGCCCCCCTCCCCCGCCTCCCTCCCCCTCCCCCACCCTCCCCCACCCCGCACCACACCCTCCCCCACTCCCACGCCTCTTCCCCAGGCTGCACCTGGCCTCCGGCCTCACCTGCCCCGCCTAGTCACACCCAGGACTCTACCTGGCAAACACATCACTGTCAGGCAGTTACGAAACCAGATGAAGAAACTCCACCTGTGCTGGGTTTCTGGCTGCTCTCAGCTAAGCTGCTCCAGGGCCATCGGACGCCTCTAGCTTTCCGCTCCCACCCTGTCAACGCCATCTGTTCTTGGGTTCTTCCCCACTGGGCCTTACCCTGTGCGGGGGCTTTCACCTTTGGGCCCAATGCCTAGTCCATAGATGGCACCTGATAAGTAAGAGCAGCACCCGCCTTTCTATGTATGAAAATGCTTTTTCTCCACCCGCTGTGACATATTATTTCACTGAATCCTTCCAACAACCCAACCCTACTGAGTGGTTATTATTATCCTCATTTTGTAAACAGGGAACTTGAAACTCAGGAAGGTTAAGTAATCCCTCCAAGATCACGCAGCTAGGAAGTAGAGGCCCTGAGATCCCTCTGAAGCCAGGCCCTTCTTACAGAAGTGGGTGTATATGCATTGTGTATGTGTTAGTTGCTCAGATGTGTCCTCCTCTTTGCAGCCCCATGGACTGAGGCTCACCAGGTTCCTCTGTCCATGGGATTTCCCAGGCAAGAACACTGGCTTGGGTTACACTCACTTCTCTAGGGGATCTTCCCAACCCAGAGATTGAACCCAGGTCTTCCATACTGTGGGCAAACTCTTTACCATCTGAGCCACCAGGGGTAAACTAGGTCTCTGGAATAAGATGACAGAGTGTCCTCACTAGATTGATCATTTGGAAGAAAAATTTCTTCGAGGGTTGATACTTGGGAAATTCCCTCTTGGCTGGTGTTTGGCAGAGACATACAGGGCCTGTCTTTATTGTCTTGATAACCTGAAATGGAATATGAGTGTCTCAGTTGGGAGTATAGGAAACTGACAGGAATAACTCTGTAACTCAGAGTTAGACATGCCAAGGCAGATGAGAACTTCCCCAAGAAAGTCAAGAGCAGGTCCCTGGAGAGGGCTAGAGACTTGCAGGCAGGCCTCACACACCTGTTGGGAACTCTGCAGTGGCCTCAGCCCCGGGCACAAGTTCAGAGGACAGCACTGATGGGAGAAGGGTAGGGGCTGGCTCAGAACAGAAACTTAAATTGCCAGCTAGAGGTTAACGGAAATCTGAGCTAAGAGGTTTGCCTGCTAGCACAAACATATTCAAGAGGGCATTTGTCTCAGGGAAGCCTTTTTCAATCCATGGAGGAATTATTCCAAAACTTAGGTTGTTTCCTAAAAAGAAACTGACACCCTAACACTGCCATACAATGACCAGCACCTGTGGAACCACGTTCCACAGGCCAGTATCCAGGCACATCACAAGGGCTGTGTGAAACAGCTGGGTTTCCTGGCATAGCGATCCTGGGTCAGGAGCTGTAGATAAAGAGGATGACTCTGGGTTCTCACCTTGGACTTGGGCAGGGGCACACAGGGATCCACCCTGCTGACACCAGTCTCCACCACCTGGCTCATCAGGATGAAGTTATTTTTGTTTGCAGCCCCACCCATGGCTCCACCTCAAGAAACAGCAGGTAACAGCATCCAGCCTGGTCTGACCCCTGTCAAAAGGCACTCAAAGCACACACAGGTCTCTAGACAGACACAAGAGACCAAGGCTTCTACAGAAATCCAGGCAGACACTGGGAATGCCTGCACAGAGGGAGGGGCCTTGGGCCTCAAAGCATTTCCTTCTCCCTCTATCTGAAGACCAGCTAGGGACCTAGTGAGTGATTTACAACTAGACTATTTATACAAAGGAGCACATTAACTTTCTGGATCACTTATCCACAATAAATTATGAAATGCAAGATTCTAGAAGGCTTAAAAGATAGATCAGGCAATAGGTTAATAACTGTGCTTTTTTTCAAAAAAACCCTTTACCTAAATTCAGACTTTAAAGAAGTTAGCCCTGTTAAATGAAAGGCTGGCATTTTCTTAGACAAGTTAGAAGCTCATTAACATCAGATGACAGTCAGCACAGGTACTCAGGTAAGGATGGGGAGCCAGTCTGCACCAGAATCCTAGGCTGACCCACCTCCCTCCCTCCCCCTCATCCCGTAAAGAAAACAATGGAAAGTGGCAAAGTCAGGTCACTCGTTTCCAAATGATCCTGCTTTAAGAACGCAAGATAAATGTTAAAATAGATTAATTTAGCAAACATATTGGCAAGAACTTTGTGAGTTTTGCTGAGTTAAACTGTTTTCAATTAACATTGTTTTTCAACTGCACTGATTTGGAGCCAGGCTTGGAATATTTATCTTTCTTTTCCTAGCAAGAACTGCTTCTTGTGCTTATTTCATTAACAATTATGAGTCTAAAATCAATTGGCTAATATAAAATGTCAGAGAAGAAAATTGGGACCAGCAGGGTGATGCTGCCCCTCTTGAATATGTTCCCAGTCTTGGAAAAACCAGTCACAAAAGTCTGTGGGTCTTGGCTCTACCCATATGGCATGCTGGTCATATCAGAAATGAGGACGGATCACACAAGACAAGAGCTGATGTTCGGCTTGCGTGGTCTGTTGTGGCCAGCCTACTGCCGGCAGTTGTGCAGTGTGTGGCCTGTGCAACAGGACAATGCAGGACTGGGGATGGTCTCCCCGGTTGTGCATGTCTGGTATGTTTCTGATTGGCTGGTACTCTTGCTGGTTGTTAAAGATTGTGGCTAGCATTCTGTCAAAGGCCAAGACCCTGCTGCTTACAGAGGCTCCTTTACTGAGGTCATTTTTTGCTCATTTTCCCCCATCTCTGGGGCTTGCTTGAAAGGACTCCCCTAACAGTTTGGAGTGGGGAACACTGATAAGTGTTCAGTCTGCACATAGTCACTTCCTCCTTCTCTTCTGGCCATGGTGTCCATTTACCTGGTATCTCCCAACCAGAGATCTGTTTTTCCTGACAACAAACTTCCAAATGCCTTTCAGGGGAGCATGATCTCAGAGAGATGGGTTGGGGAAGGTGCTGTGGATCCAAAATTTCTCAAAAAGGTTTCCCCCACTTCCTATATTAGCTCCCCTTTCATGATAGTTCCAGAAACATCTAAGCCTCTTGCACAGGATAGTTAGCAGCATTCCTCATTGCCAGTTCGAGCTTTTTCCAATCTGCTAAGTCAGCTAGTACATGTCCATCTTTTGTTCAACTTCAGAAATTGTGTTGCTGTGTCTCTTCTCCTATTCCCCCGTCCTGTCCTTGTGAGTTCATTCTTTAAAAAAAAAAAAAAAAAAAAAGCCTTGTCATTTTACTTGGGTTTGGGGAGAAAGTTAACCTAGATGAGTATGTTGAGTCCACCATCTGAAATTCATGCCAGAATACAGTTTTTAGATCTAGCTACACATCCAAGATTTCCCAACTTTTAATTTTAAGAAATATTACTATATTAGACTGGGCTTCCCTGGTGGCTCAGGTGGTAAAGAACCTGTTTGCAATGCAAGAGACCCCGGTTCGATTCCTGGGTCAGGAAGATCTCCTGAAGAAGGGAAGGGCAACCCACTCAAATATTCTTGCCTGAAAAATCCCATGAAAGGAAGAGCCTGGTGGGCTAGAGTCCATGGGGTCGCAAGAAGTCGGACACGACTGAGGAACTAACACAGTGTATTAGACATTTACCAACCAGTCCATCCTAAAGGAGATCAGTCCTGGGTGTTCATTGGAAGGACTGATGTTGAAGCTGAAACTCCAATACTTTGGCCACCTGATGCAAAGAGCTGAGTCATTGAAAAAGACCCTGATGTTGGGAAAGATTGAGGGCAGGAGGAGAAGGGGACGATGTAGGATGAGATGATTGGATGGCACCACCGACTCAATGGACTTGGGTTTGGGTGGACTCTGGAAGTTGGTGATGGACAGGGAGGCCTGGTGTGCTGCGGTTCATGGGGTTACAAAGAGTCGGACGCGACTGAGTGACTGAACTGAACTGAATATAAACTCTGAAATAATCTTTCAGCTCAGTTTAGTTCAGTTCAGTCGCTCAGTCATGTACAACTCTTTGCGACCCCATGAACCACAGCACGCCAGGCCTCCCTGTCCATCACCAACTCCTGGAGTTTACCCAAACTCATGTTCATTGAGTCGGTGATGCCATCCAACCATCTCATCCTCTGTCGTCCCCTTCTCCTCCTGCCTTCAATCTTTCCCAGCATCAGGGTCTTTTCCAATGAGTCAGCTCTTTGCATCAGGTGGCCAAAGTATTGGAGTTTCAGCTTTAATATCATTCCTTCCAATGAACACCCAGGACTGATTTCCTTTAGGATGGACTGATTGGATCTCCTTGCAGTCCAGCGGACTCTCAAGAGTCTTCTCCAACACCACTGTTCAAAAGCATCAATTCTTCGGCACTCAGCTTTCTTTATAGTCCAACTCTCACATTCATACATGACCACTGGAAAAACCATAGCCTTGACCAGATGGACTTTTGTTGACAAAGTTATGTCTCTGCTTTTTAATATGCTGTCTAGGTTGGTCATAACTTTCCTTCCAAGGAGTAAGCATCTTTTAATTTCATGGCTGCAGTCACCATCTGCAGTGATTTTGGAGCCCAGAAAAATAAAGTCAGCCACTGTTTCCACTGTTTCCCCATCTATTTACCATGAAGTGATGGGACAGGATGACATGATCTTAGTTTTCTGAATGTTGAGCTTTAAGCCAACTTTTTCACTCTTCTCTTTCACTTTCATGAAGAGGCTCTTTAGTTCTTCTTTACTTTCTGCCATAAGGGTGGTGTCATCTGAATATCTGAGGTTATTGATATTTTCTCCCAGCAGTCTTGATTCCAGCTTGTGCTTCATCCAGCCTGGCGTTTCTCATGATGTACTATGTATGTAAGTTAAATAAGCAGGGTGACAATATACAGCCTTGACATACTCCTATTCCTATTTGGAACCAGTCTGTTGTTCCATGTCCATTTCTAACAGTTGCTTCCTGACCTGCATACAGAATTCTCAAGAGGCACGTCAGCTGGTCTGGTATTCCCATCTCTTTCAGAATTTTCCACAGTTTACTGTGATACACACAGTCAAATGTGTTGGCATAGTCAATAAAGCAGAAACAGATGTTTTTCTGGAACTCTCTTGCTTTTTTGATGATCCAGCAAATGTTGGCAATTTGATTTCTGGTTCCTCTGCCTTGTCTAAAACCAGCTTGAATATCTGGAAGTTCACAGTTCACATGTTACTGAAGAGAATTTTGAGCATTACTTTACTAGTGTGTGATATGACTCAATTGTGTGGTAGTTTGAGCATACTTTGGCACTGCCTTTCTTTGGGATTGGGATGAAAACTGACCTTTTCCAGTCCTGTGGCCACTGCTGAGTTTTCCAAATTTGCTGGCATATCAAGTGCCACACTTTCACAGCATCATCTTTTAGGATTTGAAATAGCTCAACTGAAATTCCATCACCTCCACTAGCTTTGTTAGTAGTGATATTTCCTAAGGCCCACTTGACTTCACATTCCAGGATGTCTAGTTCTAGGTGAGTGATCACACCATCGTGATTATCTGGGTCATGATGATCTTTTTTGTATAGTTCTGTGTATTCTTGCCACCTCTTCTGAATATCTTCTGCTTCTGTTAGGTCCATACCATTTCTGTCCTTTATTGAGCTCATCTTTCCATGAAATGTTCTCTTGGTATGTCTAATTTTCTTGAAGAGATCTCTAGTCTTTCCTATTCTATTGTTTTCCTCTATTTCTTTGCACTGATCGCCAAGGAAGGCTTTCTTATCTCTCTTTGCTATTCTTTGGAACTCTTCATTCAAATTGGTGTATCTTTCCTTTTCTCCTTTGCTTTTTGCTTCTCTTCTTTTCACAACTATTTGTAAGGCCTCCTCACACAGCCATCTTGCTTTTTTGCATTTCTTTTTCTTGGGGATAATCTTGATCCTTGCCTCCTATACAATGTCATGAACCTCCATCCATAGTTCATCAGGCACTCTGTCTTTCAGATCTAGTCCCTTGAATCTATTTGTCACTTCCACTGTATAATCATAAGGGATTTGATTTAGGTCATACCTGAATGTTCTTGTGGTTTTCCCTACTTTCTTCAATTTAAGTCTGAATTTAGCAATAAGGAGTTCATGATCTGAGCCACAGTCAGCTCCTGGTCTTGTTTTTGCTGACTATATAGAGTGTCTCCATCTTTGGCTGCAAAGAATATAATCAATCTGATTTTGGTGTTGACCATCTGGTAATGTCCATGTGTAGAGTCTTCTCTTGTGTTGTTGGAAGAGGGTGTTTTTTATGACCAGTGTGTTCTCCTGGAAAAACTCTATTAGCCTTTTCCCTGCTTCATTCTGTTGTCCAAGGCCAAATTTGCCTGTTACTCCAGGTATTTTTTTATTTCCTACTTTTGCATTCCAGTCCCCTATAATGAAAAGGACATCTTTTTTGGGTGTTAGCTATAAAAGTTCTTGTAGGTCTTCATAGAACCATTCAACTTCAGCCTCTTCAGTATTACTGGTCAGGACATAGACTTGGATTACTGTGATTTTGAATGGTTTGCCTTGGAAACAGAGATCATTCTGTCATTTTTGAGACTGCATCCAAGTACTGCATTTAGGACTCTTTTGTTGACTATGATGGCTACTCCATTTCTTCTAAGGGATTCCAGCCCACAGTAGTAGATATAAGGTCATCTGAGTTAAATTCACCCATTCCAGTCCATCTTAGTTTGCTGATTCCTAGAATGTCGATGTTCACTGTTGCCATCTCCTGTTTGACCACTTCCAATTTGCCTTGATTCACGTCCAAGGTAAGAGAAACCCTAGTAAGACGGTAGGCCCTGAGAGAGGGCATCAGAGGGCAGACAGACTGAAACCACAGTCACAGACAACTAGTCAATCTGATCACACGGACACACAGCTTGTCTAACTCAATGAAATTAAGCCATCCCGTGTGGGGCCACCCAAGATGGACAGGTCATGGTGGAGAGGTCTGACAGAATGTGGTCCACTGGAGAAGGGAATGGCAAACCACTTCAGTATTCTTGCCTTGAGAACCCCATGAACGGTATGAAAAGGTAAAAAGATAAGACACTGAAAGATGAACTCCCCAGGTCAGTAGGTGCCCAATATCCTACTGGAGATCAGTGGAGAAATAACTCCAGAAAGAATGAAAGGATGGAGCCAAAGCAAAAACAACACCCAGTTGTGGATGTGACTGGTGATAGAAGCAAGATCTGATGCTGTAAAGAGCAATATTGCATAGGAACCTGGAATGTTAGGTCCATGAATCAAGGCAAATTGGAAGTGGTCAAACAGGAGACGGCAAGAGTGAATGTCGACATTCTAGGAATCAGCGAATTAAGATGGGCTGGAATGGGTGAATTTAACTCAGATGAAAAAATCTTTAAGAGTTTTTAAATTATTATTACTGCTGTTGTTGTTGTAGTTTTAAAAAATAGGAGAATCTGAAAGACTTGAAATACAAATCAGAGTTCCTAAACTATTGGTGAAAACTGAAATCTCATGAGAACATCAGATCTTCCTAGTGGTGTCCAGAGTAGAGTGTCAGCCTCTTGCTTGGAGAGTGTGGATGAGTTATGATGATAGCCAGCAGTAAAGTTTTGTGTGTGTCTGAACAAGCTCAAATATGGAACAGCTATTTATTCTGACATAGTTAGAAGTTGAGAAAGATCATTAGGATGTTGCACACAGAGACATGTCAATGGCATAAATTATTGACCTACTCCAAGAGAAGACTCACTCGACTGGCCATGGATGTCCTCTCATTCTCTTGAGAAAATATAACAGAAGAGCTGGCCCATTTATTATAGAAATGAAAGCAGGACTCAACTCACAGCTGGGTTTGCCCTACCCTATGCTCCGTAGCCTTTTTTTTTCATTTCTTAGACCCCAACCGCTGCTGCAGGAGACAGCATCCCATAACACCCATCCAGAAAGTTCCTCTCTATACTGTATGGAGTTCATTCAGCCAGGATTTACTGAGTTCCTACCATGTGCTGGGATCAGGTCCAAGTCAAGCAAACAAAAGAAAGTCTCTGCTTTCATAGAGCATTTATTTAAGTGGGTGGTAAAAATAATACCGCAGACAAATGTATATGTATTATAGTAGCTGTGAAGGACTAAGAAATTTGAAAAGAATGGTTTTAGATAGAGTGTAAGGGATGGCCTCTCTGATGAAAGGAAAAGAAACTGAAAGCATCAGTCGCTCAGTCATACCTGACTCTTTGAGACCCCAAGGACTGCAGCCCGCCAGGCTCCTCTTTCCATGGAATTCTCCAGGCAAGAATACTGGAATGGGTTGCATTTCCTTCTCCCAAGGATCTTCCCAACCCAGGGATTGAACCTATGTCTCCTGCATTGCAGGCAGATTCTTTACCATCTGGGCCACCAGGTGGCTGAATAGCTGAAGAAAGAGCCTTCTAAGGAGAAAGCAGAAAGTGGGACCAGAGGCAGGATCCTAAACAGCCAGCATGTGTAAGAAACAGAAAAATGCAGTGAAAATTTTAGAAGAGGAAGTACTCCTGGCTGGGATGGTCGAGGCTGTCTTCTCAGAGGAGGAGCCATGTGTGCTGGGCATTAAAGAAATGAGTAGATTTCCTTTGAGAGAAGATCTAGGTGAGGGAAACTTTTATGTTGGGAGACTTTATACTAACATTCCTCAGCCTTTTGAGTTCCTGCTTTCTTGGCTGGAGAGTCGGGTAATAAGAGAAATGCTTTTTGGGGTACATGCTGGCAGCTAGTGGGTAAATAAGTTCTGGAGAGTCAATATGCAGTATAAGAATACGGACACAATATTGTGTCATAATCATCAAGCTAGCTGAGACTAGATCTTAATTATGCTCCACCACACACAAAAAAATGGTAATTATGTGATGTGATAATTAACTACAGTTACACACTACAATATAGAAATGTTTCAAAGTGATGTGTTGTACATCTTAAATATACACAAGGTTGTATGTTAAATACGTTTCCATTTAAATAAGTTGTTGAAAGAAAGAAGTCATGATTTTTTTCAATAAGCATAAAAAAGCTATATCCTCATTTAATGTTATCTGAATCTCAAAATAAATATCAACCCCTAAAACAAACTGAAGTCATTAAAGAAAACAAAGTCCTTAAACTAAATTCTAACCTCCCAACTCACTCTGTCTGCTCCCCCAGTCACCCAGTTCTTATTAAGGGTACAAGTAATGGAAGGTGATCCATTCCAAAACCAGAGGACTATGAACTAAACGTCTACCATCCATCCTCCCCACAGCATTACAAGCAGTTACACACATGCACACACACGCACACACAATGTTAGGCAACGCAGTGAAGACAATCAGGAGAGAGCAGGGCACACATTGTTTCTGCCAGGAAGAAGCATTCCGGAGAAACTGATAATCAGAGTTTATATTTTCTAGCTCAAATTCAAGCTGACTTTACCTAGAACTAGTAACTTGTCAAGAGTACCTCTAGAGACAGCCTCTTTCCACCAGTAAACGTGGAAAGAGTTTGAAGAGTAGAAAACATAACATTTGCCACACGGAAAGCAAACATGTTTAAAGAGAGGTGCCTGATTTTATCAGAAGTGCACAATGGCCTGTCCTGGGTCTAGATGGCTCCGTGATGCACTAGCAGGCCATGCAATCAAAGGGACTTCTATCTGAAACACTGGATGGAGGCCCTGCTGTGACAAGCCTCAGTCCAGAGCAAACAGAGGCCAGCTGGACTTCTTCCTCAAACCAGTGGAAGGAAGGCAGCCCCCAAATCCACTCTCGTGGAAAAGACCCACAGATCATGGCCTTTTCTCACTACAATGTGAAACAAGGGGCATGAGAACTCCACCACCCAAATAAAAGGGCTCCCCTGGTGGCACAGTGGTAAAGAATCTGCCTGCCAATGCGGGAGACACAAGAGACACAGGTTCGATCCCTGGGTTGGGAAGATCCCCTGGAGAAGGAAATGGCAACCCACTCCAGTATTCTTGTTTGGGAAATCCCATGGACAGAGGAGCCTGGTGGTCTACAGTCCATGGGGCTGCAAAAGAATTGGACTCAGCGACTGAGCACTCATGCACACACCCAAATAAACACAGGACTCACTTATGTGTCTAATGGTTAACACAAGGTGCAAATGCCATGGGTCATACGGGTAAATTCAGAAAGAAAATACACGCAATCATGTCATTAATCATTGACTCAACATCTCCGCTCCCACGACAGGCACAATTCTGAGACTTTCTTCTGGAAAGCAGTAATAAAAGAGATTGGTGCCAGACTGAGTTCCTAGAAGCTGTTTAAACAGGAAAGATTGCTGGTGTCATAGATCTAATGTTGGCAATTAAGCTTCAAGGGTTAAATAAATGCACTGGCCTGGTATATTTTCCTAAAAACCCCCATATTCAATAGTGCCATAAGTTGGAATTGTGTTGCACAAAGGCAGCTGATTCGAACTGTTGCAAAGTTCACAAGAGTTCAACCTTGAACTTGACAGGCCAAGGCAGGACACTTTGGCACCTCCACAGATTTGGATTTCAGTTCCCTAAACTTGCCCTCAGGATTCTACTCTCCAGAGAATGGGTTGTCAGCAAGAAGGCTCCTCTGGGATTGATTTAGCAGCTCCTATACCTTCTTTACAATTTTACAGGCTATTGTACCTGGGAAGAAAGACGGTTCCATGGAAGTAAATCAAGTCTTACATGATTTGATATTTTCTGCTAACCTTATAAAGCTCTCCCTGTAACCCCATTAATTTTTGGAGCATGTATGAGGAACTTTAGGAAGAGCTGATTTGGAGGACATAATTGGGTTAAGCATACTTTTCTGGGTTTTTTCAAAAAGTCAAACCATTTTTATCCTCCAGGCTTCACAGAACAGGAAAAACAGCCTTTAAAAAGGGAGAGAGGATGGGATTGGGGGACACTTCAGGGAGTGGTACAATCTGCCATCTGCCGCACAGAATAGATGTTGCATCAATACTACTGGTTCACTGCTTCCAACAGAGTGAAATATAATGTTTTCCCCATTTTGATTCTTTTTTAAAAATGATACTTGAATTTTTAAATATTTATTTATTTACTTGGTTGCACCAGTCTTAGTTGTAGCATGCGGGATCTCTACTCGTGACATATGAATTCTTATTTGCAGATCTAGTTCCCTGGTCAGGAAGGAAATCATTACCCTCTATACTCTCCCCCCACAATTCTCACAGGTCTTCCTGTTCAAATATAACGGTTTTGTTTTTTTTTTCCTAATTAATCCATCATGCTAGGATGAATCTTCCATGACTCCCATGGAAAATTCACCTCTCCCTCTCCTATATTCCCTTTGTGTTTTGAGTCACACTCTAGTAGGACAAAAAAAAGTCAACTTTATGTAAAAGTTAGCATATATCTGCTTCCCTAAGGATATTAGACATCCTTTGGATCATTGAGAAAGCAAGAGAGTTCCAGAAAAAACATCTACTTCTGCTTTATTGACTACACCAAAACCTTTGACTGTGTGGATCACGACAAACTGTGGAAAATTCTGAAAGAGATGGGAATACCAGACCACCTGACCTGCCTCCTGAGAAATCTGTATGCAGGTCAAGAAGCAGCAGTTAGAACTGGATATGGAACAACAGACTGGTTCAAAATTGGAAAAGGAGTACGTCAAGGCTGTATATTTTCACCCTGCTTATTTAACTTATATGCAGAGTACATCACAAGAAATGCTGGACTGGATGAAACACAAGCTGGAATCAAGATTGCTGGGAGAAATATCAATAACCTCAGATATGCAGATGACACCACCCTTATGGCAGAAAGTGAAGAAGAGTTAAAGAGCCTCTAGATGAAAGTAAAGGAGGAGAGTGAAAAGTTGGCTTAAAACTCAACATTCAGAAAACTAAGATCATGGAATCTGGTCCCATCACTTCATGGCAAATAGATGGAGAAACAATGGAAACAGTGAGAGGCTTTATTTTGGGGAGCTCCAAAATCAGTGCAGATGGTGACGGCAGTCATGAAATTAAAAGACACTTCCTCCTTGGAAGAAAAGTTATGACCAAGCTAGACAGCATATTAAAAAGCAGAGGCATTACCTTGCCAACCAAGGTCCATCTAGTCAAAGCTATTCTTTTTCCATTAGTCATGTATGGATGTAAGAGTTGGACTATAAAGAAAGTTGAGGATCGAAGAATCTATGCTTTTGAACTGTGGTGTTGGAGAAGACTCTTGAGAGTCCCTTGGAGTGAAAGGAAATCAAACTAATTGATCCTAAAGGAAATCAGTCCTGAATATTCATTGGAAGGACTGATGCTGAAGCTGAAAATCCAATACTTTGCCCACCTGATACAAAGAACTGACTCATTGGAAGAGACCCTGATGCTGGGAAAGATTGAAGGCGGGAGGAGAAGAAGACAACAGAGGATGAGATGATTGGATAGCATCACTGACTCAATGGACATGAGTTTGCGTAAACTCCGGGAGTTGGTGAAGGACAGGTAAGCCTGGTGTGCTGCCGTCCATGGGGTCACAGTCAGACACGACTGAACGCCTAAATTGAACTGAAGGATATTAAACACAGATGAAAACTAATGCATTTATGGGTTCCTGACAATGCCTACCAGCACGCTCTGTGCAAAGTAAATGTTTAAAACTATGTGTTGACTCTACTAGAAGAAAAGAAGTCCCAAACCTCTTCAGCAATGTGAGCATGCCAACAGAGAAGGGGAAAACCTCACTCTACATAGTTTTTTGTTTTAAGTTTTTCTTTTTATTCTTGAGCAAGAATATTCTTGAGCACAGATAATAATCAATACCCTAAACAACTCTAATTAATCTGGCATCCACTGGAAGGGTCTGGGAGAACTTTCAGGAGTCCAGCAAGCCCAGTGTGGAGATGGATGGCAAACTCCAGGAAGTTTTGGTGTCTTTACTTGTGTCTCCTCTCCAACTCCTCCTTTTCATTTGGTTTGTTTATGTAATCCAGAACATCAGCAAATACACTTAACAAGGTCAATCATTCCATCAATAACTGAAGCCTGGCCATGGGACAATTCCCCACCCAGTGAACATTATTCAACCAAACTCACTGTTGGAGCAGAGAAACAATCTTAAAAATAATACAATGCAGAAAAGCAAACAAATATAATAAATATATATACCAATAAGTATATCTTTCAAATTGTGGTACTGGAGAAGACTCTTGAGAGTCCCTTGGACTGCAAGGAGACCAAACCAGTCAATCCTAAAGGAAATTAACCCTTAATATTCATTGGAAGGACTGATGCTGAAGCTCCAATACTTTGGTCACCTGATTCGAAGAGCTTACTCATTGAAAAAGACCCTGATGCTGGGAAAGATTAGGGGCAGGAGGAGACGACAGTGACAGGGGAGGAGATGGTTAGATGGCATCATCAACTCAATGGACATGAGTTTGAGCAAATTCCAGGAGACGGTGAAGGACAGGGAAGGTTGCTGTGCTATAGTCCATGGGGTTGCAGAGAGTCAGACATGACTGAGCAACTTAACAACAACAATAACAAAGTATATCTTACAAAGAATAGAAAGAAAAATAGAAGAAGAGAGGTAGAGAACTGTGTCAGAAGGCTATATGTTGCATAAAGTTGGCAATATGGGTTTTTGGATCAAAGCTCTAACACTTTTGAACCTTGTAACCTTGGATGAGACATTCAGTTTTTCTATGTCTCACTCAGTTCCCTTCTTTAAAAAATAGAGAAAATACCAGCTCCAATCTGATAGACTTCTATGAGGATGAAATATGCTATTTACATGCAAAGGGCTTAGAACAGTGATTGGCACATAGTAAGGTTTCAACGATGCTATCGTGATTATAACTAAAATTCTACAAGGTTTGCGTCTATGAAATCTGAGAAAAGCACAAGTCTCTGAGTTAGAAGACATGATTGACATTCCATCTCTGCCCTTAAACAAGCTATGTGACCTTGGGACTGTCTTATTATCCCTCTGAGCTTTCGTTTCCTCATCCATACTTGGACTTGGAGCTCTCAAGTCCTACCCTCTTTCTGGGAAAGGGAAGGGCACTTTCTTATCAGCCTCTCTCCTCTTCCTTCAGTCCTCCCCCTGGACTCCAGGTCATCTTGTAGTGACATCAGCTGTCCTCCAGGATATTGTGTGGGTGCTAGGTGTAATGTCATCACACTTCAGTCAGTTCTCACCGGTGGGTCCATTTGCCTGAAGCAGATTCTTTTGCCATTGTCAGAACTGATTCTATCCAATTACAAAGCATAGTTCCTTCATCTCATTGTCTAGTACCCAGGTTGGGGATCCAACTGCAGGGACTTCTCTTCCAGTGGCTCTGGGGGCCTCTTTGCTATGACCTACAATCATAAGGTTGACAAATACTTTTCAAACTGGGATTGAAAACCAGAAGAAGCTCAAAAATAAAAGTAAATATATTTAACCATGTAAATATCTTTACTTCTTTTGAGCCAAAAAAAATTAGTAGGAAAAGAATAGATTCAGGGTAAACCATAACCCATGTGACAGACCAAAGATTAGCATCTATAATATAAAAAGAGCACTTACAAATTGGCACCAAAAAAATGGACAACTTAGAAAAATACAGAGGAGATAGTAAATCGACAATTCAGAAAAAGAGCTAATCCAAATAACAAAATTACTTAGATCAATTACATCTAGGGAGATGATGAGACATCACTTTACTTCCATGAAATGCCAAGAGATTTTTAAATTGAAAACATCAAGTGACTATGGGATGGAGTAAAAACTCTGGGCTACAATGAAGAGGGTATTCTCATACACCTCTGACTGAAGAGTAAATTGTGATAGCCTTTTTGGAAACATTCTGACCATGTCTATTAAAATTTAATAAATATCACATCCCTTCAATCCTTCAATTCCACTCTTGAGAATCTACCCCACAAACATAAAACCACCAGTACAAAGGACAGGTTTGCAAGGATAGTTATCATAACTTTGTTTTTTGTGACAAACCTGGAAATGATGCCCAGCAGTAGGGGAATGGCTCGATAAATTACATATATCTACACAAAAGGAGATCTTTTACAACCATTAAAAGAATGATTGAGAGCTTGATCAGTTGATGTAAAGGATTTCCATAAGGCATATTGAATACAAAAACACAAGTGTCTATGTTATTGTTGTAAAGTAAATAATGGCAAATCTTCATTTGTATGATTCATAACAATATTCATGTGTAGTATTACATGTGCATGGAGAAAAATCTAGAAGAAGTCACCCTGGGCTATAACATGTTAACTCAGTGGAGGCTGAGGCACGTGGTTGATGAACAAGAAGAGATGAGGTAAAGCTCAGGAGAGGAGAATCAAGCAGCAAATGACAAGAAAAAAAAATCCTCTTGGATATGTTAACATTTATGAAAAAATTGTATTTTTTAAATAAATTAATTTTTATAAATTTATTTTTATGAATAAATTTTTATAAATTATAAATTTATGTGTATGTGTGTCTAAATAAACTAACTTTTTATTACTGAAAAGTTTAACTGGAAAAAATGTGACAGTTTCTGACCACTTTCCTCTCATCATCAGGGTGTCCTGTCCTATTAGCCTGGTCTAAGACAAGGCCCTCCTTGTGTGTGTATGTGTGTGTGTACACCTGTGTGTGTGTGTACATGTGTGTGTGTATGTAAGGGGGGGTGGGGGAGGGACACCCAGAACTTCTCAGAGTGGTGGGTTTTACACTCACCTCTCCTCTTATTCCTTCCCTCTCCCCAAATTCCACTCCCCTGCCTTTCCAGACAGAAGCAACAGAGGCAGTGTCCACGTAACAGCATCTGTTAGTGGGGCAATGAAGGACCATCAATATCAGCAGGAAAAAGGGTTCTTTATTGTTTGGAGGTACAGTCTGAAGCATCTGAAGCCACTGCAGAAGACCCAAGGACCAGATGCAGATCCCGGAAGTCAAAGCCAGAAGCCTGGTGCAGAAGACAAAGAAGACCCAGGGAAGAGAAGAGGGAAACAGTGAACCTTAGTGACTTCTATTTCTATTCCCAGAGCACACCCAGACACCCAGAGCAAGCCTCCCACTAAGAACAAGTAACATGCTAATACAGCATTAACAAATGTACCTTGATAAATGTATCATGGAGCCGGTAAGAAAAGGACTCTTCAGAGTCCAGAAATAGATAAGAATTTAGATAGGTAATCCACTTTGCTCTTGGGGGCTTAAGCCAAACGCTGGTGTCATGGAACTTTTGTTTGGACAATGAGAACTCAAAAGCTAAGTTTCATGCAAGAAAAGAAGCATAGGAAATCCTGCCTTGTAGAACTGAGATCTTACAGACCATCACTGCTAGTGTGCAAATAAACCTACCCCACAAAAGCTGAAATAATATTAAAAGTAGGAATTTATAAAGTTAAATATAAACATACAACTGTGAGGATCTATTAACCAGGTTCTCTGAAAAGTACAATAAAATTGACAAGCCTCTGGCAATACTGATAAAAAAAGAAAAAAGCAATCATTAAAAAAAATTATAAAAAAAAAAAATCTGCAGCAAAAAAAAAAAATTATATTTTGAATGAAAGAGTAAACTATAGTTGCTGCAGATATTTAAAAGATAGGGTGTTATAAAGAGATTTGTGCTCCAAATTGTAAACTGATGAAAAAGAAAAAAGTTAGAAAATATAAAGTACTAAAATATTACCCAAAAGAGAAAAAAATATTAATTTTATGAAAAATTTAAAAATTAAATCCCCTAGTTAAAAAAAAAAATCTTCCTACAAAGTAAACATATCATTCCAATCTTAGATAAATTCTTCTACAGAATAGAAGAACAGATAGCTCTTTCCATTTAATGAGGCTGGCATACCCTATCCAAACAACCAAGGATAGTTTGGAGAAAGAAAACAAGACAAATTTACTCATGAACATGAATACAAAAGCCTAAACAGAACATTAGAAAACTGAATCCAGGAATAAATAATAAAAAAAGACAATACAATAGAATAAACTGACTACATTCACAGATCAAAAAAATCTCATGATCATCTTAATAGATGTGCAAAAGCACTCAATAAAATTCAACATTTATCAGGATAAGAAAAATTAAGTAAACTAGGCAAAGAAAAAAGTACTATTTTTAAAGCCTATCACAAACATAATGGTAAATGGTGAATGCACAAAACTCAATGGCCAGGAGCCATTTCCTTCAAGATTAGGGTCATGGTGACAGTCTTCACTATTACCATCTCAGTTCAGCATCACCCAGGAGATCCTGGCCAGCACAACAAGACAGAAAAAACCCAGAAGAAAAATAATCTTCTGTGGGCCCACCCAAAGCTGACTTTCTGTAAAAAACAGGTGACAAAAGGGAGGAAGTTGTAAAATATCTTCCTCATGCTATGTAAATTCAAGTGCTGCTAACTGAGACATCACACACAGCATGGCATTTTTGGAGGTACGTGTATAGAAGGTCCATAGGCCTGGCCAGTTTTACAGGTAAACTAAAGAGTAATATCTGGGGACATGAAAGGCTATTGGAAATTGTTGAAATAGCATCCTGTATCCAGCCTTAGTGAATCACAACACACCATAGGACCAAGTCAGCTCTATAAGTGCAGGAACCACAGATCTCTTATTTTTCACTCTTCTGCCAGAACCACAGCCTGCCCACATACAATTTAATCAAGTTAGTGACTATTCCCCTGGCCTCACATACATAAACAGTTGCTAGAAACAAACAAGAAAGAAACATCCTTGTGCAAAATAAAACCACTTTTCAAGCAACATATCTGTTCTTATGGACATAATCTGAGATATTCCCAGCTTTCCCTGGAGCTTAAGCATTTCTATCCAAGAGCATGGGATTCCATCAGAGAAGCAAAAAGTTGGGAAAAGAGACTCCTTTGGCCATAAAACAGTTACAAGTCTTTCATGGTACATGAGATAATGCAAGTAAAATTCAAAGGAGTATGCCTATATCAGTCTCGTTTTTATAGCAGTATTTATTCCATGTCAGTGTCTATTTCAAAATAGAACTTCCCCTCACCCCTTCAAAGTTATTTTTTATCTTTCATCTGAAAAATATCTGCAATTTCTAAAATTTCTCAATTTTGACAGTCTTTAGACTCTGAACAAAGCAAGACTTTCTGTATTAGGTTCCCAACCCTGGGGGATTTTGGTACTTCTCTCAGCTTAAATTCTGGGGTAGCTTGAATTTCCTTCCTCTTTCTCTTCCACATTTTGCTTCCTTGATCTTTGCATTTGGGGAAATTCTTTCCTCTCCCTGAGTCCTAAGTCATACTCTCTCACTGGCTAAAAGAAAATCTTATCCTTCCCACCACCACCGTCATCCTCACGTTCCCTTTCTGGTTCTATTTTCCAGAGTCCTTGTATCATCCCAAGGATAATGACAGAAAACATACTGGACTGGAGTTAGGGGACCATGATTTCATGGCAATCTCTCTTCCAAGTGTAGAAAGATGTCTGAGTTGGATATGAAAGATCCTGGGTTAAAGTCTTCGCTCTGGTATTTACCAGTTTATCTCAATTGGACAAGGTTCCCAGGTGGCTCAGTGGTAAAGAAATATATAAATTATATATATATATAACATAAACACATATGTGTGTGTATATATATATATATATATATATATATATATATATATATATATACACATATATAGTAGTAGGTGTATGCTAAGTCACTTACGCATGCTAAGTCGCTTCAGTTGTGTCCATCTCTTTGTAACCCCATGGACTATAGCCCACCAGGCTCTTCTGTCCATGGGATTCTCCAGGCAAGAATACTGGAGTGGGTTGCCATTTTCTCCTCCAGGGTATCTTCCCAATCTAGGGATTGAGCCCACATCTCTTAGGCCTCCTGTCCTATATGTAGGGATTCCAGGTGGCACTAATGGTAAAGAGCCCGCCTGCCAAAGCAGGAGATGTAAAGAGATGTGCATTTGATTCCTGGAGGGGGGCACGGAAACCACTCCAGTGTTCTTGCCTGGAGAATCCATGGACAGAGGAGCCTGGCAGGCTGCAGTCCATGGGGTTGCAAAGAGTCCAACACAAGTGAAGTGACTTAGCATGCATATATATATCACATCTTCTTTATCCATGCATCTATCGGTGGACACTTGAGTTGCTTCCATATCTTGGCTATTGTAAATAATGCTGCAATGACCATAGGGATGAATATATCTTCTCAAATTACTATTTTAATTTTCTTCAGCTAAATACTTAAGAGTGAAATTGCTGGATCATATTGTAGTTCTATTTTTAATTTTTTGAGGAAACTCCATACTGTTTTCCGTAGTGGCTGCACCAATTTACATTCCTACCAACAATGCGGGAGGGTTTCCTCTTCTCTACATATTCACCAACACTTATTATTTGTGGTCTTTTTGATGATAACCATTCTGACAGGTGGGAGATGATATATTGTTATGCTTTTAATTTGCATATTCCTGATGATTAGTAATGTTGAGCATCTTTTCATGTGCCTGTTGGCCATCTGTATATCTTCTTTGGAGGAACATGTTGATTTTTTATTCTTTGATCAAAATTTTGTAAACCATCATGAGTCTTTTTTGAGTTAACCCCCTAGAGTCTCCTTTTTTACATCTAATTTGTATGATCCTAAGATTATGCTTGGTTGTTCTGCTGCCCTGGAATTTTAAGAGGTCCTTCCACAATTCTCCTTCCAGTTTTCCTGAATGTTCTTGGAGGTTTGTATTGAGGTACCTTAGCCTCTGAGGCTTTGCTGCGATCTGGGGAGTGACTACCCCTTCCTGAAACTGTTAGTCGCTTGCTGCTGCTGCTGCTGCTGCTAAGTCGCTCCAGTCGTGTCCGACTCTGTGCGACCCCATAGATGTCAGCCCACCAGGCTCCCCCGTCCCTGGGATTCTCCAGGCAAGAACACTGGAGTGGGTTGCCATTTCCTTCTCCAATGCATGAAAGTGAAAAGTGAAAGTGAAGTCGCTCAGTTGTGTCTGACTCTTAGCGACCCCATGGACTGCAGCCTACCAGGCCCCTCCGTCCATGGGATTTTCCAGGCAAGAGTGCTGGAGTGGGGTGCCATTGTCTTCTCCGGTGAGTCACTTAGTCATGTCCAATTCTTTGTGACCCCGTGGACTGTAGCCCTCCTCTGTCCCTGGAATTCTCCAGGCAGGAATATTGGAGTGGGTAGCCATTCCTTTCTCCAGGGGATCTTCCTGACCCAGTGTTCAAATGCTAGTCTTCCTCATTGCAGGCAGCTTCCTCACCATCTGAGCCACGAGAGAAGCCCTCCCCTTTCTGAAGGGAGAAACATACTGGAGCTAGAATTTCCTCAAAGCACCAAGATTCTGCTAATTCTGATTTATTGGCTTGGAGTAAGCAAAACACAGAGCTGGCTATTGAAAGTTCTGAGTTTATAACAGTCTCTAGCACGCGGAACTTTCCTGGGTCTCCAGGCAAGTCTTGTCCCATGCACGACCTGTTTTTAGAATGGGGCACCATCAGCAGACGAATGGATAAGGAAGCTGTGGTACATATGGAATTCCATGTGGTACATGGAATATTACTCAGCCATTAAAAAGAATTCATCTGAATCAGTTCTAATGAGATGGATGAAACTGGAGCCCATCATACAGAGTGAAGTAAACCAGAAAGATAAAGACCAATACAGTATACTAATGCGTATATATGGAATTTAAAAAGATGGTAACGATAGCTCTATATGCAAAACAGAAAAAGAGACACAGATGTACAGAACAGACTTTTAGACTCTGTGGGAGAAGGCGAGGGTGGGATGTTCAGAGAGAACAGCATTGAAACAAGTATACTATCAAGGATGAAACAGATCACCAGCCCAGGTTGGATGCATGAGACAAGTGCTCAGGGCTGGTGCACTGGGAAGACCCAGAGGGATGGGATGGAGAGGGAGGCGGGAGGAGGGATCAGGATGGGGAACACATGTGAATCCATGGCTGGTTCATGTCAATGTATGGCAAAAACCACTACAATATTGTAAAGTAATTAGCCTCCAACTAATAAAAATAAATGGAAGGAAAAAAAAAAACAGTAGAGTGGGGCACACCTTATCTGAAATGAAAGGATGTCTGGAGCGTGCACTTCCACACCGCTTCATCTACGCTGTAGATGCTGGAATTCTCAGTCTTTTCCTGCTGCATTCGCTCACCCATCACTAATCCTGCCCACACCGCTTTACCACATCTTGCTCTCCACCAGGAAACCAATGAGCCAATGTCTGGTAGGTCTGACCATCCCCTATTCCCTCAGGCCTCCCTCACACTTGGTTCTTGAGGTGCCCAGAGGCTCTCCCCTGGCCAGCATGTCTTAGCCACTGATTCTGTGTTTATCCTTATGACAGCCCTTTTGACAGGACTGACTTTCGTACATATCAGATTCCGCCAGAGCCACCACCTGTAAGGAGATCATAGAACCAAATGGCTAAGAGCCCAAGCTCCAAATACAGAAATATCTGTGCTAGAAACAATAAGGGGGGAAAAACCCTCCAGCTGCCATTTACTGGCTCTGTCATCCCAGTCAAGTTTCTCCAAGTATCTAAGCCTCAACCGCCTCACCTTGCAACATGGATATAAAATTAAATCTTGATGTTATAATTATGTGTTAATTTTATGTGTCTCAGCTGGGTCAGTCACAGTGCCCAGACACCTGATCAAACACTATTCTGGATGTTTCTGTGAGGATGCTTTGGAATGAGATTAATGTTTAAATGGGTAGAATTGGAGTAAAAAAGGCTGCCCTCTATATATGGGTGGGCTCTTTCTGTCAGGTAAAGACCTAAACAGAACAAAAAGACTGACTGATCAGAACAAAAAGACTGACTGATCAAAGGTTACTTCCACCAGTAGGTGACCTTCAGACTTCAGCTGCAACTTCAAGTCTTCAGCTGAAAACTCCTCAAGTCCCCAGGAGTCTCCAGCCTGCAGGCCCACCCTGCAGATTTCAGACTCGTCAGCTTCCCATGAACTAAACACTCTCCCCTGGCCCACAGATAGATAGAGAAATGATAGATAGATCAGTTCAGTTCAGTCACTCAGTCGTGCCCAATTCTTTGTGACCCCATGGATTACAACACACCAGGTTTCCCTGTCAATCACCAACTCCCAGAGCTTGCTCAAACTCATGTCCATCAAGTTGGTGATGCCATCCAACCGTCTCATCCTCTGTTGTCCCTTCTCCTTACTTCAATCTTTCCCAGCATCAGGGGCTTTTAGATCTAGATATATCCCTTGGACAGCAAGAAGATCCAACCAGTCCATCCTAAAGGAAATCAGTCCTAAATATTCATTGAAAGGACTAATGCTGAAGCTGAAACTCCAATACTTTGGCCACCTGATGCGAAGAACTGACTCATTTGAAAAGACCTAATGCTGGGAAAGATTGAGGGCAGGAGGAGAAGGGGACGACAGAGGATGAGATGGTTGGATGGCATCACTGACTCGATGGACATGAGTTTGAGTAAAATCCAGGAGTTGGTGATGGACAAGGAGGCTTGATGTGCTGCAGTCCATGGGGTCACAAAGAGTTGGACATGACTGAGCGACTGAACTGAACTGAACTGAACTGATACCATATAGGGGACTTCTCTGGAGGTTCAGTGGTCAGGACTGTACTGCCAATGCAGTGGACAAGGGTTCGATCCCTGGTTGGGGCACTAGATTCCACATGCCAAGTGGCATGGCCAGAAGATTTTTTTAAAAAGAAATATACTGTACATAGTAGATACAGATATAATTATATGTGTTATACATCTATGCCTATGTGCATACTAAATCGCTTCAGTCATGTCTGACTCTTTAAGACCTCATGAACTGTAGCCTGCCCAGCTCCTCTGTCTATGGGATTCTCCAGGCAAGAATACTGGAGTGGGTTGCCATGCCCTTCTTCAGGGGATCTTCCCGACCCAGGGATCGAAACCTCATCTCTGACATCTCCTGCATTAGAAGGCAGATTCTTTACCACTAGTGCCAGCTGGGAAGCCTGTTATATATCTATATCTGTATCTATATCTCCATATACACACACATACATTCTGTTGCTGTTTCTCCTCTGCAGAACTCTGAGTGACATAGTCCCTCACTGGGTTCCTGTAAGATTACATGAGATAAGGTTCATACAAGGAAAACCACGTGCCTGGCTGTATAAATCTCCAATGAAATGAGAAAAGGGGACAAATGATTCCAGCCGGCTCCATGTCTTCCCTCCTGTCTACTCCTGGAGCCCAGAGCCCCTGGATGCTGACACAGTCTTACCCAGTGCTGCTGTCCCCTATACAGACTGCAAGTAGATGAGGGACCCAGGTTCAGAATGAAGGAGGATGAACGACAGCAAGCCTGTCCACAGCATCCTGGGAGCAAAGTCAACCATTTCAGAGCCATGGGCTCAGGTGTCCCCGTAGGGTACCTGTAGCTTTGGGGACCACATTGGCCACCTTTAGCTCCTTCTATAACTAGAAAAGGCCCAAGTCAACCTACTCCAAGGCCCCTAGGAGTTAGATCAGCCTAGAGAGATGGACTACTAGCCTCAAGATCCCAACTGTAAACCCTCTCCAGATTCTCAGACTTGCTGGCCAGGGCACCATAGGCCAAAAGTAAAAACTCTCATAGTAGATGCTAAATCAACAGACCCTAAGAGGAAGCAAGGAAGATAGAAATACATTTTCTGAAAGGTGAGCCCTTATACATTTCAACTGCCTTTTATTTGCTTAGAGTCCAGAAACCTGGCCCTGCTGGGGCCTCGGCCAGACCAAACATAGCCTCCCTAAACCCACAGCTCTCTCCCCCACAGGCTCTGATGGAGGGTAAGAGCCTCGAACATGGTCTCGCCTTCCCCTGGCAGGCTGCCTCCTGGGAGTGGCAGCTCTAGGTTTCTGCCCCGATTATTGTTTTGCTTGAACAACCTCTGCTTTTACAAACAGACCCAAGTCGCTCAGAAGTCGTTTCTGGAGCTCCATCCCAGACCACTGTACTGTTTTCATTTCCTGTGCTTCTGAACTTCCTTGTCTTAATGCTATCCTACAGCCCCGGCGCCGCTGGTCAGCAGGCGGGGTGATATGCCATGCTTTGGCATCAGTGGAAATGTTTCATTCAGCTTCTAATCACAATCCCTCTAAGGGGCCCTTGGTAGTTGTGTCGCTAGTTAGGAGTGAACGTCACAGCAGTGCGTGACTTCAGACGAGGTAGATATTTTTCAGATAGACTGCCCCATGTTGAAACTGGCCCCACCCTGACAGCCCCTGAATCTCCTCCCCACTCCAGGGGACAAGCTGCCTAAGCTGCTCCTTCCACGCTCGACCTGGAAACCCTCCTTCCATCATCACAACAGACTTGCAGCCTCACTGCAGACACTCACTACACAGTGCCAAACAGAGGGGAAATCAATAGTTCGTATTTTCTCTCAGACCTCCCTGGTTATAGATTTCAGAGACATAACATGTGAGGAAATGCCCAATGGAGATTTGAAAACGTTATTCATCAAAAGGCTCATTCTTACTTCTGAAAAGTTAAATGATAAGGTGAGGAGGTATGTGTTTAAAATGAATAAAATACAATATCATAAATGTGATAGCATTTTAGTAGCTAAATTATTTGTTTGGGGTGCAAGACATAGTTAGTTAGTTAGTTCAGTCACTCAGTCGTGTCCGACTCTTTGCGACCCCATGAATCGCAGCACGCCAGGCCTCCCTGTCCATCACAAACTCCCAGAGTTCACTCAAACTCATGCCCATCAAGTTGGTGATGCCATCCCTTATATTCTTAATCGTGTTGAAGACTATGAAGATCACAATAATATATTACATTTTAATTGTGTTTTACACTTTATAACTTCTGTGAAAAGACTTCATAATCAAATTGCCTCCTTCATCCATCCAAGAAAATCCCTGAAGTTGCCAACCTGATATTCCTCCTCTGTCCAAGGAGAATTCCTTCTTCCTGGGAGAGAAGCTACTAGTGGTTCAGAGGTAAAGAATCTGCCTGTGATGCAGGTGACGCAGGAGACACAGGTTCAATCCCCGGGTTGGGAAGATCCCCTGGAGGAGGGCATGGCAACCCACTCAGTGTTCTTGCCTGGAGAATCCCATGGACAGAGGAGCCTCGTGGGCTGCAGTCCATGGGGTCGCAAACGATCAGACACAACTGAAATGGACTGAGCACACACAGGAGAGAAGCTAAGTTAGTTTCCTAAAGAAGGGAGAGTGTGAAGAAAAGGAGAAAAATATCAGTACAGGAAGTGGAAAACAAGGTTTGGGTCGGGGGTGGGGGAGACCTGAGGGGTCAAGGGCATGAAGTCTGTACCTGTGAGGAAATGGGATTTTCTGTGTGTTAAGTGCTTAGATCTGTTTTCCTGTCCTTCAGGAGACATAAGGAAAGAATGGAATTCTTTTTTAACTACTTTTGGCTATTGAACTGTGCTTCTTGAGTAACGATGCCATTTTGGGACTGAACCACTTGTCTCCAGGGTTTTAACGTTTATATAAACAGTGATTCTGTGATGTGATGCAGAGTAAACATCTTTACCCCTTATTATGGAGAAGAAAAATTAATCTCAGATTTGTTAAATGATTTTGTCCAAAGGCTTCAAGAAGTAACAGAAATGAGAACCAAATCCAAATTTTCTGATTCCCAATTCACTGGTCTTTCCCTGTGTTCCTGCAATAAAGTATTCAAAGTGTAATTTTTTTTAATGATGTTGTTCAGTCACTAAGTTGTGTCTGACTCTTTGCAACCCCATGAACTGCAGCATGCCAGGCTTCCCTGTCCTTCACTAGCTCCTGGAATTTGCTCAAACTCATGTTCATTGAGCCGGTAATGCTATCTAACCATCTCATCCTCTGTCACTCCCTTCTCCCCCAGCATCTTTCCCAGCATCAGGGTCTCTTCCAATGAATCGGCTCTTTGCATCCAGTGGCCAAAGTATTGGAGCTTCAGCTTCAGCATCAGTCCTTCCAATGAACATTCAGGGTTGATTCCTTTAGGATTGACTGGTTTGATCTCTTTGCAGTCCAAGGGACTCTAAGAGTCTTCTTCAGGACCACAGTTCCAACGGATCAATTCTTCTTTGGTGCTCAGCCTTTTTTTATTGTCCAACTCTCACATCCATACATGACTACTGGAAAAAACCATAGTTCTGACTATATAGACCTTTGTTGGCAAAGTGATGTCTCTGCTTTTTAATATGCTGTCTAGGTTGGTCATAGTTTTTCTTCCAAGGAGCAAGCATCTTTTAATTTCATGGTTGTAGTCACTATCTGCAGTGATTTTAGAGCCCAAGAAAATAAAATCTGTCATTGTTTCCACTTTTTCTCCATCTATTTGCGAAGAAGTGATGGAACCAGATGCCATGATCTTAGTTTTTTGAATGTTGAGTTTTAAGCCAACTTTTCACTCTTCTCTTTCATCAAGAGACTCTTTAGTTCCTCTCGGCTTTCTGCCATTGGAAGGTATCATCTGCATATTTGAGGTTGCTGATATTTCTACTGGCAATCTTGATTCCAGCTTGTGATTCATCCAGCCCGGTATTTTGCATGATGTACTCTGAACAGAAGCTAAATAAGCAGGGTGACAATATATACCTTGATGTACTCCTTTCCCAGTTTTGAACTGGTCTATTGGTACATGTCTGGTTCTAACTGTTGCTTCTTGTCCTGCATACAGGTTTCTCAGGAGGCAGGTAAGGTGGTCTGGTATTCCCATCTCTTTAAGAAGTTTCCACAATTTCCCACTATTCTTGAAGAATAGTCAAAGGCTTCAGCATGGTCAATGAACTAGAATTAGTCGTTTTTTTCTGGAATTCTCTTGCTTTTTCTATTATCCAATGGATGTTGGCAATTTGATCTCTGGTTCCTCTGCCTTTTCTAAATCCAGATTGTACATCTGGAATTTCTCAGTTCATGTATTGCTGAAGCCTAGCTTGAAGGATTTTGAGTAGTAATCAATTTTTCATTAAGCAAATACACAATTCTTCATGGTAGAAGGATCCATGTCAGTTCAAAGATCTAATTTAAAAAAAACCCACTTCAATGAAGATTTTACAAGTAAATTGAATGTGTTCATATATTTGAACCAAATGTTCAACTAAATTTGTACATTATTCCCAAAACTTAGTATATCTATAGATTGCCAATCATGACACTGTTAACAGTGATATTAGGGCCTCCCTGGAGGCTCAGTGCTAAAGAATCCACCTGCCAATGCAGAGGACACAGTTTGATCCCTGGTCCAGGAAGATCCCACATGCTGAGGAGGAGCTAAGCCTGTGTGCCACAACTATTAAGCCAGTGCTCTAGAGCCCCAGAGCTGCAACCATTGAGTCTATGCACCATAATTACTGAAGGCCACCCATGTGCCTAGAGCCCATGTTCTGCAACAAGAGAAACCACTGCAGTGAGAAGCCCACACACTTCCACTAGAGAATAGCCCCAGCACACCACAGCTAGAGAAAAACCCACTCAGCAACGAAGACATGGCACAGCCATAAATAAACAAATCCTTTTTAAAAAGTGATATTAAAAAGAGCTGGGTCCATCAACTTCACACCTAAATATTTACCAAAGAGAAATGAAAGTGTATGTCCATCCATACAAAGAATGTATGCCAATGTTCATAGCAACATTATCCACAACAGTCAAAAAGTGGAAACAATCCAAATGTCTTTCAATTGGTGATAGGTGAACAAAAGGTTGTATATGCATACAGCAGAACACTATTCAGCAATTAAAAGGAACAAAATGCTGATACATGCTACAACATAGAGGAAACTTAGATACTAAGTGGAAAAAGACAGACATAAAAGACTATATATGATCTATGATTTCATTTATATAAAATAACTAGAAAACATAAATCTATCGAAACAGTAAGTAGATTAGTGGTTACCTGAGGTTGGGATTGGGAGAACAGCTTGAGAAATCTTGGGCTGATGGAAATGCTCTTCATCTGGATTATGGTGATGGTTGCATAACTGTTCATTTACTAAAAATCACTGAATTTGTACACTTAAAATGGACACATTTTTTGAGGTATGAAAATTATACCTCAACAAAGTTATTAAAAAGAAGAGGAGAAGGAAGAAGTGTGCTACTATGATGAAACTTGGAGAAATTAATTAGAAAGAGGAGAGAAATGGGTGAGGCTGGCTTACATGGGCCAGGATTGTTGATCATAAGAGTAGAGTTGAAGGAACATAGTGGATGTTGGCATATGTGAAATGTCGGCTGTGGTTATGCAATGGATGGTAATCCAGAGAGGAGGACAAGTATTCAACAGAAAGGCAAAGTTTGGAATGCTAAGCTAAAGGACCAACATCAAGGTTTAATGCCCATTAATATAAATTCAAGAGCTTATGAGATTTTATGGAGTCCACTATCAGAAATCAACCTAAAGGGAAGATGAGGATACATAGGTCCAGACCATCATGTTTTGCTGGCCTCACTGAAGCATTCTGGATGAAATCTTTACTGTAGCAAATGTTTGATACGTTAATATCTACTGTTATACAAAATAAATCAATCAGTTTTACAATCTATTAATCTAGAAATGTTCCATTCTTGCACTTGGTGTTTGGTATTTGAATATATTAAAATATATTGCTTTGAAAATGCTTTATTTGCTTTTACTTTTATGATGGATGAAATCGTGTGTCTTGTTTAAAATAGAGTTTTATGGTGTCAAATGAGTAAGCTTCTGTTGACAAAAATTTCAAAAACCAAAAGAAATACCTGGTCCTCGTAAAGATTAAAACAGACAGAGGAGAGTGTTAAGATTCTAGGCAAACAGGGGCTTCCTTGTATGACCCAGAAGATAAAGGGACTTAAAGAAGAATGCAACACTGAGGAAGAGATCTACAAAAACATGGGCTCCCAACACTTTCTGCGCCTTCCTCCACCCTGCCTCTCTTCCAGGCCACCCACCATACCTCCCTAGAAGTAAAGGAAAAGAGAGGAGTTACTCAATGCCTCTGCCTGCCTGGCTGGATGACTCTAAAAAAGCTAAGTTCACACCTTCTGCAATATTAGGAAGTTCCCACAAGGTGCAGCAGGACAAACCAGGTGTGACATTGACCAGGTGTGGACATTTCTAGAAGAATCTTAATCCACCTGAGCCTTCTGCATTACCGAAGCCAACACTTGGATCCAGAAAGGGTAAGAGCACAGTGACAGTGTTTAGACAATCATGGTCGTGATCCTGCGGAGGCCCAAGACCTCCCAACTCTGAAGATGAACTGCAATCTATTAGGATCTTCTATGCAGCCATGAAATTAAAAGACACTTGCTCCTTGGAAGAAAACTTAGGACCAACTTAGACAGCATATTTAAAAGCAGAGACATTACTTTGCCGACAAACGTCCGTCTAGTCAAAGCTATGGTTTTTCCAGTAGGCATGTATAGATGTGAGAGTTGGACCATAAAGAAAGCTGAGTACTGAAGAATTGATGCTTTTGAACCATGGTGTTGGAGAAGACTCTTGAGAGTCCCTTGGACTGCAAGAAGATCCAACCAGTCCATCCTAAAGGAAATCAGTCCTGAATATTCACTGGAAGGACTGATGCTGAGGCTGAAGCTCCAATACTTTGGCCACCTGATACAAAGAACTGACTCATTTGAAAAGACCCTGATGCTGGGAAAGATTGAAGGTGTGAGGAGAAGGGGATGACAAAGGATGAAATGGTTGGATGGCATCACCGACTCAATGGACATGAGTCTGAGTAGGCTCCAGGAGTTGGAGATGAACAGGGAGGCCTGGTGTGCTGCAGTCCATGGGGTCTCAAAGAGTTGGACATGACTGAGCTACTGAACTGAACTGAATGAGCCAGGCAATGTGTCACATGTTTTACAGGCATCATCTCACATAATCCTCACTGCTAGCCTCTAAGATTCCCACTGTCAGTCTCCCCTTTTATAGAAAATGAAACTGAGGCTGGGAGAGGCTTAGTTTCCTTTCCCAAGGGTACACAACTAATTAGCAGGATTTCTAAGCTCATGTCTTCTCTATCATGCCATGGGTACCCCGGAATCGGACCAGGAGTTGGTGACTTTATGAGAGTCAGGAGCCAAGTTCAAATTCCTGTTCTTCTGCCCTAAGTGGATGAGCTTACCATCACCCAGGGGAGGCCAGGCTGAGGAGGAATGGGGTGGAGGTGATTGACAACTCTGTCAAGGAGCGAGGCTGCCCTCATGGATGTGGGACCTGGGAGAAAGGCTGAGAGAGGTCCAGAGGCATTTGGCACATCGGGGTCTCTCTCCCAACTGGTGCAACTTTTAAAAATATGTTTCTATTCATTTTCTCTTATTCATTTCCCCTATTTTAAAGAGTATAGAATGTGGAATTGGAAAAACCAGGATTTAAACCTGAGGTCTCTGCAGTGCATTGTTGATTGATCTTAGGGAATTTACTTAAGCCTCAAGTCTGGCCAAAAATGAGGATGATTGGCCATACCTACCACACAAAGTTGTTTAGAGATTTAAACGAGATCATTCTCCAGAGAAGGGCTTTATAGGGTGCTACATATGTTCATTATTGTTCTAAAATTTGGGACCCTTTCATTTTTTGCAAGAGCTACTCCCCCTCAGTTTATGGCACTCACCAGTTTTGTGAACCCAGCCTGCTGTGTCTTCATCCACGTTGTTTAGAGAGATGAGGGGATGTGGGTGGGGGCGACAGCATCTGGCTGAGGACAGAGCTCTATTGTTTAATAGCAACAGCCTCCCTCAAGCAGTCATTAATCAGCACATCTGATTAATGACAGCATAATTTTTTAACCAGCCAAGAACTAATCTATTTGTCCTAAATCAGCCTGTGTTTCCCAATCTTCTGAAAGAGATCATGAAAGGATCTGTCAAGCCCCTTGAACTCTGGACGCTCCCCTCACAACCCTTCCTTGATCTGTCAGTCCAGTTTTTTAACAAAGGACATCAGATTTGCTAGACCAACTTTATCCTTACTGAGCTCATGGCACTCCCTACAGATCATCTTTAGAAATGCCCACAAGCCGCTTGTTCTAAATTTGTTCTAGAATGTTCTGGGGAAGGTATCCCTCCTCGGGGTAATGGGTCTTGGGAGAATCCGGATGGCACACCAGGTTGGCAAGGAGAGCAGGGCTCAGGTAGCAGGTTTTGTCTGGGAGCCACACACAAGGAGGTGCAGGGACCGGCAGGAATTCATATGGGTGTTCATGCAAGTAGTCCTCACGTCATCCATGGGGGGACACAAGTCAAAAACCCAGGGGACAAGCAAGTTGAGAATTAAGGTAGCCAGCCATTAAGAGCATCAAGGCCACAAGAGTAAAACCAAGACTGGGAGCAGAAACGGTAACTGAATATCACCCACCAGGCTGAGTGATTAGCAAGAGGAAGTTCAGATGAACTCCACCCATCTCCTACCAGTGTCCAACCTGACTTCTTAACCCAGACACAAAAAGTGTGGCTTTTTCCCTAGGCCATTTCTTTTTTTAAACAAGGCATTCATCCTTGACACAAAATGAAACTGAAGCTTATATCAAGTTTCAGGAGCCCACTTTCTCCCACTTCTTGAAAATGCATCTATTTGTGTGTGTCTAGTCTTCTGGTTATTTCCTTCTCACCCACAGTTTTTAGAAAACTACCAGCAGCTCCTCTTCCATCACACTTGATAGTCATCTCACTAGAGTTGAATCAAGGCTGAGAATATGGACTTTGGCTGCCAAACAGGCCTGGGTGCAAGTCCCTGACAGGCTATTTACTTCTGTGAGATGTTGAGCTACTACCCAATTTGAGCCTAAATTTTCTCATTGATAAATAGAGATGACCCTAATCCTACCATGTAGAATTGTTGTGAGGCTTCAGTGTGATAGCATATGTAAAGCACGGAGCACAATGCTGCCCACCAAGCTCGTTCCACACATCCCTATAGTCAATTGCGTCATAAATCTCTATTGCTCTCTCCTCTAGGGATGGACATCCTTTGCCATCTACCTTTGCAGTTCACCCCACTAGAGACAACATGTACCTTCCATCCTGTTGGTGTTGGGTTTAGCTGGCCTGTGATTGGCTTCAGCCAACAGAATTGTTCAGAAGGGGCAATGGGTACCCTCCCCGAGAACACAGGTTATTTGACTTCGTCTCTGCCTTTGGTTCATTCATTCACATTTATGTGGCACCTGACATGCCAGGCACTGTTGTAGGCCCTGGCAATCTAGTGGCCTTATTAGGCAAATGAAGCCACTACTCCATGGAGCTTACATTCCAAAGAAGTAGATGATGAATAAGAGAACAATGAATAACCTAGATAATTTCAAACAGCAATCAATGCTATGAAGTAAACCCATGAAGGATAATGAGATGGGGGTGGGGAGGGGGGCCCAGGGGCCAAGGCAGTCCTCGCTGAAGTAGTGACACCCTCTGTTTTCCAAACAGCAAAAATGTCCCTCTCTAGTCCTTGTTCCACATTCGCCCAGAAGAGATCATTCTGTCTTCAACACTTTTAACAAGTTGATTTTTCTTCTTTCCTTAACCACCTGCTGGTCTTGGTACAGATTCAAGCGACTCTTCTAAATGCAACCCAGGTGTCGTCTTCCTCCCTCTGTGCACGTCTGGATTCTATGAGGTACCTTGGGCCGCCACGTCCGCCATTTTAGACACCACCTCCATTTCTTCCTCCCTGACCCCATTTTTAATTCCATACGTAGCAGAGGTTCCATTTTTGAAGGCTCACAACGTGTCGTGCCATCGTCCCTTGAAGAACCTTACACTGATCTCATCTTTGGACACTTTGAAACTGCTTCTTTGTACCCCAAATATTTGACTCTCCCTCCAGTCCTCTCCCCGGCTGTTAAGAACCTAATTGAAAGGACGCTTTCATGGTCTTTGCCCGCATCAACGTCAGCCTTCTTCATGGGCCAGAGGACAGCTCACACGAGCATTTGGCCTCACCCCAGACAGGTGATGTCGTCAGGCAGTTTTTTGAGGAGATGATGTGCAAGCTGAGCATCCAAAGATGAATGCAGGAAGACTTACAAAGAGTCAGAACGGAGGCAGAGGGAAGGAAGATCACATCAGGGAGAAGGAGCTGTATCCACAGAGGCCCTGAGGTGGGAAGGACAGTGGGTTTGAGGAACTGAAATGAGGAGCTGTGTGGAGCCTTGCACAGTGGGCAGGGCGAGTGGCAGAAGGAGAAGTTAGAGGGCAGGTCATTGTCTCGGACCTTTGTACTCCAATGGACTAACCATGGCTACTAAACAAAGTAAGCCTGAAATTCTACTGCAAAAGGGTAAGTCTGTGATTTGATGAGGTGGAATTTGTTGGCACAGATACTTCCAAAATACCTCCTTGTTTCAGGACTGGTACATGGAAATCCATGGTAGGTTATATTAAAGTATCTGATAGAATGAAATGAGAAAGACCATCGTTCACTGTTCAGATGGCTGCTTATTCACTCTGATAAAGAAAGGAACTTGGTGAAGAGGGTTTGGGTGGAAGTGGCAGACCAACACAGCCCTCCTCTGGGCTGGAAGCAAGAAGGGGATAAACATGTGCCAAGTGAAGTAAGTCAGACAGAGAAGGACACATATTACATGTTATCACTCATATATGGAATCTAAAAAAAAAACAGTACAAATAAATTTATTTACAAAGCAGAAACAAACTCACTGACATGGAAAACAAACCTATGGTTACTGAAGGGGGAGGGGGGTTGGAAAATTAGGAGCATGTGAATAACAGATACACACTGCTACACATAAAATAGATAAGCAACAAGGATTTACTGTAGAACACAGACATTTTTTTTTGGCTCTGATGGGTATTCGCTGCTGTGTGTGGGCTTGTTCTAGTTGTGGTACTTGGCCTTCTCATTGCAGTGCCTTCTCTTGTTGCAGAGCATAGGCTCTAGGTGCGTGGGTCTCAGCAGTTGTGGTTCCTGGCTCTAGAGGACAGGCTCAATAGTTGTGGCTTACCAGCTTAGTTATTCCATGATAGGTGGGATCTTCCTGGATCAGGGATCGAACCCATGTCTCCTGCATCAGCAGACAGATTCTTTACCACTGAGCCACCTGGGAAGCCCAACACAAGAAATTATATTCAGTATCATGTAATAACCTATAACAGAAAATAATCTGAAAAAATATATATATACAAATGAATCACTTTGCTGTATACCTGAACTAACACAATATTGTAAACCAACAGTACCTCAATTTAAAAAAAAAGAAAGAAAAGAAGGGTGTAAACATACTGCACTTGCCTGTGTGTGTGCGTGACGGGGTCAAGGAGGAGAGCAAGGGCAGTGCAGAGTAAAGCAAAACCTCCGGAGAAAAAGCAAGTGGACGGGAAACAGGATAATAAAGATATTCTCACACCCACTCCACCAATCGTGTGATCCTCGGTAATAGAGATAAATGAGGGCACAGGGCAGGACAGGTGTCACGGGGGGTATGGTGTGGCCAGAGGTGCGGAGTGGGGAAATCCGTGTAGCTCACTGGGTGAGAGGCAGGCCTGTGACCTCCCCCGCCAAGCGTTCAGTTCAGTTCAGTCGCTCAGTCGTGTCCAACTCTTTGCGACCGCATGAACCGCAGCACGCCAGGCCTCCCTGTCCATCACCAACTCCCGCAGTTTACCCAAACCCATGTCCATCCAGTGGTGATGCCATCCAACCATCTCATCCTCTGTCATCCCCTTCTCCTCCTGCCCTCAATCTTTCCCAGCCTCAGGGTCTTTTCAAATGAGTCAGCTCTTCACATCAGGTGGCCAAAGTATTGGAGTTTCAGCTTCAGCATCAGTCCTTCCAATGAACACCCAGGACTGATCTCCTTTAGGATGGACTGGCTGGATCTCCTTGCAGTCCAAGGGGCTCTCAAGAGTCTTCTCCAACACCACAGTTCAAAAGCATCAATTCTTCGGTTCTCAAGCGTAGCAGCCGGCAAATCACCTATTAGGTTGAAGGCATCAAGTCCAATGTGGCCTTGACAAGGCTCTCCATTTTTTAAGTTTCCTCAAAGCCCGAAGTCAGTATAGAGCTCCTGAATTCTGCAGGGTAGACGGTGCAGCTAAGGCAGCTCCTGGCACTGCCTGCCCTGGGACCGGTTTCCTCCTTTTTGGAGCTTCTCCAGGAGAGAAGAGAGAGGACTCAACCCTATCCTTCCTGTGTAGGAGACCTTCCTTTCTTAGAGACTCTTGCAGAGGCTGAAGAAAGCTGGAGATTTGCGGCATGTGCACTTAACTCATCCACGGATGTCCCCTGCCCCAGCGTGGGGCACACCAAATTTACTAATCATGTATTGACTCAATTTGGACAAACCTTAAGCTAAAATAAGACATTCCTTGTGCCCTTTAAGAAGCAGTCTCAGTGTAGTTGACACTTTTTTCACTATATTTTTACTTCTATGTTTTTATTGAGCATGTAGTTGCCATTCAGCACTGTATAAGTTTAAGGTGTACAGTATAGTGATTTGACTTCCATACTTCACAACATGGCTTCCCTGCTGGCTCACATGGTAAAGAAACTGCCTGCAATGCTCCCAGGTTTGATCCCTGGGTCAGGAAGATCCCCTGGAGAAGGGAATGACTATCCACTCCAATATTCTTGCCTGGAGAATCCCATGGACAGAGAATCCTGGCGGGATACAGTCCACAGGATTGCAAAGAGCCAGACATGACTGAGTGACTAACACCCACATCGCAAACTCCATCAGCTCATAGAGATACAAAAGAAAAGAAATTTTTAAAAATCCTTTTCTTGTGATGAGCCTTAGGATTTACTCTCTTAACAGCCTTCATATATAACATCCAGCCATATTGATTGTATTTATCATGTTGTACAACACATCTGTAGTACTGATTTATCCTATAAATAGAAATTTCTACCTTTTGACTGCTTTCATCCACTTTTTCTTTCCCCCACCCCCGACACGGGTAACCACACATCTGATCTCTTTTTCTATGAATTTGTTTGTTTTTGAACTATGATTGACCTGCACCACTATGTTACTTCCTGGTACTTCATATAGTGACTTGATAGTTCTATACATTTCAAAATGGTCAGCAGAATAAGCCTAGTTGCCATCTCTGACAAGTTTTAATTAGAAATATCTCTCAAAAATATTTTTTAAAATTTCAAAAAACCAAGCCCTCCATGATCCCACCAAGCTCACCCAATCTTTTCCACTTTTGCCACACCTGATTAGGACCTGTTCACAGCCATTGTCTGGGTCCCACTTTGTTGCTTCTCGCTTGCCCTTTAGCACATGCTTCTACACAAATGCAGTGCCTCCTACACCCACGTGTCTCTGTCGTCTCTGCAAATACCACTTTTGAAGTTACTCCCACATTTGTTAAGAAAATTATAATTCTCTTCTCCTTTAGCAATTATGAGGTCATGTTTTGAAATCAGATAGGCCTGGAGTCAAACCTTCATTTTGCCAAATACCATCTGGGACACTTTGGCTGAACAGTGCTCTGGAAGTGTCAGTCTCCTCATCCATGAAATATGAGACAAGAACCCTTACTTTCCAGAGCGGCTATGAGGATTAAATTGGGATATTGAATACAGCCAGCCCTTAGTATCCACAGGGGATTGTTTCCAGGACCCCCTCAGGTACCAAAATCCATGGATGTTCAAGTGCCCTCTAACAAATTGTGGAGTACAGTCAACCAGCCATGCCCACAGCTAGGGAGAGCTGGTTGGGTATTCGTGCAAGCTGGGTATTTAGTGTTAGCTCAACGTGGAGACGGGATCATAGTAAGTAAACGGAAGCTGTCTTGCTATTAGCATTATTGTTTTATCATTCTCCATTAGAAACTTCAAACAGGATATATCACAAAACAGAGGACCTCTAAGTATAAATCCCTTCTAAGTTTCTCAGTAATGTTCAAGCCCATTGCCCGCCTCCTTGAAAAGAGCCAGAAGGGCTTCAGTCAACTCAGTTCAATTGCTCAGTCGTGCCCGACTCTTTGCAACTCCATGCACTGCAGCACGCCAGGCTTCCCTGTCCATTACCAACTCCTGGAACCTACTCAAACACATACATTGAGTCGGTGATGCCATCCAACCATCTCATCCTCTGTCATCCCCTTCTCCTCCTGCCCTCAATCTTTCCCAGCCTCAGGGTCTTTTCCAATGAGTCGGTTCTTCACGTCAGGTGGCCAAAGTATTGGAGTTTCAGCTTCAGTATCAGTCTTGCCAATGAATAGTCTGGACTGAGTTCCTTTAGGATGGACTGGTTGGATCTCCTTGCAGTCCAAGGGACTCTCAAGAGTCTCCTTCAACACCACAGTTCAAAAGCATCAATTCTTTGGTGCTCAGCTTTCTTTGTAGTCCAACTCTCACATCCATACATGACTACTGGAAAAACCATACCTTTGACTAGACGGACCTTTGTTGGCAAAGTAATGTCTCTGCTTTTTAATATGCTGTCTAGGTTGATCATAGCTTTTCTTCCACAGAGCAAGCATTCATGGCTGCTGTCACCATCTACAGTGATTTTGGACCCCCCCAAAATAAAGGCTCTCACTGTTTCCATTGTTTCCCCATCTATTTGCCATGAAGTGATGGGACCAGATGCCATGATCTTAGTTTTCTGAATGTTGAGTTTTAAGCCAACTTCTTCACGCCCCTCCTTCACTTTCATCAAGAGACTCTTTAGTTTTTCTTCACTTTCTGCCATAAGGGTGGTGTCATCTGCATATCTGAGGTTACTGATATTTCTCCCGGCAATCTTGATTCCAGCTTGTGCTTCCTCCAGCCCAGCATTTCTCATGATGTACTCTGCATATAAGTTAAATAAGCAGGGTGACAATATACAGCCTTGATGTGCTCCTTTCCCTATTTGGAACCAGTCTGTTGTTCTATGTCCAGTTCTAACTGTTGCTTCTTCACCTGCATACAGGTTTCTCAGGAGGCAGGTCAGGTGGTCTGCTATTCCCATCTCTTTAAGAATACAACTTGTGGTAATCCATGCAGTCAAAGGCTTTGGCATAGTCAATAAAGCAAAAGTAGATGTTTTTCTGGAACTCTCTTGCTTTTTCAATGATCCAGCAGATGTTGGTGATTTGATCTCTGGTTTCTCTGTCTTTTCTAAATCCAGCTTAAACATCTGGAAGTTCACAATTCACATACTGTTGAAGCCTAGCTTGGAGAATTTTGAGCATTACTTTGCTAGTATGTGAGGTGAGTGCAACTGTGCAGTAGTTTGAGCATTCTTTGGCATTGCCTTTCTTTGGGATTGGAATGAAAACAGACCTTTTCCAGTCCTGTGCCCACTGCTGAGTTTTCCAAATTTGCTGGCATATTGAGTGCAGGACTTTCACAGCATCATCTTTTAGGATTTGAAATAGCTCAACTGGAATTCCATCACCTCCACTAGCTTTGTTCATAATGATGCTTCCTAAGGCCTATTTGACTTCACATTCCAGGATGTCTGGCTCTTGGTGAGTGATCACACCATCATGGTTATCTGGGTTATTAAGATCTTTTTTGTACAGTTCTTCTGCGTATTCTTGCCACCTCTTCTTAATATTATCTGCTTCTGTTAGGTCCCTACTATTTCTGTCCTTTATTGAGCCCATCTTTCCATGAAATGTTCCCTTGGTATCTCTAATTTTCTTGAAGAGATCTCTAGTCTTTCCCATTCTGTTGTTTTCCTCTTTTCCTTTGCACTGATCACTGAGGAAGGCTTTCTTATCTCTCCTTGCTATTCTTTGAAACTCTGCATTCAAGTGATATACCTTTTCTTTTCTCCTTTGCTTTCTCTCCTTTATCTTCTCTTCTTTCCTTACCTATTTGTAAGGCCTCGTCAGACAACCATTTTGCCTCTTTGCATTTCTTTTTTTGGGGGATGGTCTTGATCCCTGCCTCCTGTACAATGTCATGAACCTCCATCCATAGTTCTTCAGGCACTCTGTCTATCAGATCTAGTCCCTTAAATCTATTTCTCACTTCCACTGTATAATCGTAAGGGATTTGATTTAGGTCATACCTGAATGGTCTAGTGGTTTTCCCTACTTTCTTCAATTTAAGTCTGAATTTGTCAATAAGGAGTTCATAATCTGAGCCACAGTCAGCTCCTGGTCTTGTTTTTGCTGACTGTATAGATCTCCATCTTTGGCTGCAAGGAATATAATCAATCTGATATTGGTATTGACTATCTGATGATATCCATGTGTAGAGTCTTCTCTTGTGTTGTTGGAAGAGGGTGAGAAAAGGAGCTGTAAAGGCTTGGGGGAGGGCTCCGTCCCAAATTAGACTGAAGAGGTGCCCAGGCACTCACTCCACATCAAAGGACCCACTCCACCCCCTACCCTTGGTTTCCCTCCCAAACAGGGATTTACCTGTCTTAAGCCTCTGGGGTCCATGTATCACCACTTTTGTAAAGCCATGTTAAGGCTCTGAGGATGCTAAAGCATTCATCAGTGCCCTGAAGCAAAAACGTTTGCCAAAGCTTCCTGTCCTGACTAGCTCAGAAAAGCAGGTCCTTCACACAGGAAGCACTCCTCCCACAGGGGTTCTTGCCTCTTCATAGTCTCTTTCTCCAGGCCACTAATGCAGGTTGACCCTTCTGCCAAATTGAAGGGTGACTGCTCTTCATAAAGTACCCAGAGGTATTTGATACCAAATGTAATGACAGTAGGTTGTTTATGTGTATAAAATAGCCAATAGCACAGTTATTTTTTCTGTAGGGAGGGGAGAAGTGAGTCAGTTTAATTCTCTTCTGCAAATCAATTATTAAGCACTCATTTGAGTACTTTTTATTGAACAATTATTGTGTGTTAGATGCTGAGAAGGCTACTAATACTAATCAGGCAGGGAAGCCACTTCTGGATACTGACAGCCTAATAAGAGAGCCAACGTGGGTAGAGCACATGTAGATGATGCTGTGAACGTGCTGCACTCAATATGCCAGCAACTTTGGAAAACTCAGCAGTGACCTCAGGACTGGAAAAGGTCAGTTTTCATTCCAGTCCCAAAGAAGGGCAATGCCAAAGAATGTTCAAAGTGAAAGTGAAAGTCCCTCAGTCAGGTCTGACTCTTTGCGACCCTACAGACTATACAGTCCATGGAATTCTCCAGGCCAGAATATTGGAGTGCATAGCCTTTCTCTTCTCCAGGGGATCTTCCCAACCCAGGGATTGAACCCAGGTCTTGCACATTGCAGGTGGATTCTTTACCAGCTGAGCCACAAGAGAAGCCCAAGAATACTAGAGTGGGTAGCCTATCCCTTCTCCAGCAGATCTTCCCAAGCCAGGAATTGAACCTCCACACAATTACACTCATTTCACACACTAGCAAGGTAATGCTCAAATTCCTTCAAACTATACTTCAACAGTATGTGAACCAAGAGCACAAAAAACTTTGGAAAATTCTTAAAGAGATGGGACTACCAGACTGACTTACTTGCTTCCTGAGAAACCTGTATGCAAGTCAAGAAGCAACAGTTAGAACCAGACATGGAACAACAGACTGGTTCAAAGTTGAGAAAGGAGAACGTCAAGGTTGTATATTGTTACCCTGCTTATTCAACTTATATGCAGAGTACATCATGCAAAATGCCGGGTTAGATGAAGCTCAAGCTGGAATCAAGATTTCCAGGAGAAATATCAATAATCTCAGACACTCAGATGATACCACCCTTATGGCAGAAAGCCAAGAGGAACTAAAGAGCCTCTTGATGAAGGTGAAAGAGGAGAGTGAAAAAGCTAGCTTAAAACTCAACATTTAAAAAAACTAAGATCACAGCATCCAGTCCCATCACTTCATGGCAAATAGATGGGAAACAATGGAAACGGTGGCAATAGAAACAGTTATTTTCTTGGGCTCCAAAATCATTGCAGATGGTGATTGACATTAAAAGATGCTTGCTTCTTGGAAGAAAAACTATGAAAAACCTAGACAGCGTATTAAAACGTAGACATCACTTTGCTGACAAAGGTCCACCTAGTCAAAGCTATGGTTTTTCCAGTAGTCATGTATGGATGTGAGAGTTGGACAATAAAGAAGGCTGAGCATTGAAGAATTGATGCTTTTTAACTGTGGTGCTAGAGAAGACTCTTGAGAATCCCTTGGACTGCAAGGAGATCAAACTAGTCAGTCCTGAAGAAAATCAACCCTGAATATTCATTGGAAGGACTGATGCTGAAGCTCCACTATGTTGGCCGCCTGATGCAAAGAGGTGACTCACTGGAAAAGACCCTGATGCTGGGAAATATTGAGAGCAGGAGGAGACAAAGGTGACAGAGGATGAGATGATTGGATGGCATCACTGACTTAATGGACATGAATCTGAGCAAACTCCGGGAGATAGTGAAGGACAGGGAAACCTGGTGTGCTGCAGTCCACGGGGTCCCAAAGAGTCAGACACAACTGAGCAACTGAACAACAGTACGTATGTATGTATGTGTATACGAACATGCGTATATGAGTCCAAGGAATAGACAATAATCTCCGAGGAAATGTTTAGATCATGTTACAGGAGTTCAGACAAGGAACCCATTCCCTCCAGCTGAGACCTGATCTCACCACCCTACTTGCTATCACAAACCTGCCCAACCCCCACACTTCCAACCTGCCTCTTCCTGCTTTCCCAGGGCACTTACCACCCTGTAGTACATCATACAAGTTATTTATTTATTGTTTTTTTTTATCTTTCACCCCCACTAGGATGTAATCTCTCTCCATAAAGGCAGAGATTGCTGTCTGTTTTGGTGGAGCCCAAGTGCCTAGAATAGAACCTAGCAGATGAGTAAGAACCAAAGGATTTTCCCTCAGTGCAAGGCCTCCCTAGTGGCTCAGGCAGTGAAGAATCTGCCTGGAACACAGGAGACCTGGGTTTAATCCCTGGGCCAGGAAGATTCCCTGGGAAAGGGAATGGCAACTCGCTCCAGCAGTCTTGCCTGGAGAATTCCATGGACAGAGGAGCCTGGTGGGCTATAGTCCATGGGGGCCCAAAGAGTCAGACAAGACCCGGAGGCTGGGCACAAACACACACAATGCAAGGCAGGCAGAACAGGTGTGAGAGACAGCCATGCCTCCATCCTTCACTGAGTGAGCATCTGCTGAGTGTCTCTATGCCCAGCGTTATGCTAGTCCCTGGAGATGTAAAGAAAAGAAATCCTCTAACCTCATCAGGGGCTGGCAGCCTGGACAGAGGGCAAGAGCTTCCTGTTTAGATAAACAGTGTGAGCAAAGGCTCCAGAGGCAGAAGTGTTAAAGCAGGTGGAAAGCAGGGTGTGATGTGGACTTCCTGGGAATAAAGCTGAAGTCACAGCGGGTGCCAAGGTCGGGAAGCGAGAGCCCCTGACAAAGAAATCCGTGCTGACAGCTGAACCCTCACAATCCTCAGTGATATAGCTCCAATTCTAAAGAATTCCCTTCGATACGGATATAAGACTCCATCAAAGCCAAATAAATCAGACTTAATCCAAGAGGTGGAAAGTGAGACGGCAGGAATGCTCAGAGCTCTCTGCCTTACAGCCCGTGTAGTTTTCATGCTTCCTGTTTTGCCTGTCTTCAAGACACAGAGGAATGGGTTCACACATGCGGACCCACACAGAACACATGCGGGCCGCTTCCAACTTTGCACAGATCATCCCAGCCAAGAGAGGAGAAGGCCAGGTGGAGTGAATACACATGCCTGGCTCTTGGACTGCCCAGTCACCTTGAGAGGAATAAGGATTTGTATTCAAGCAGCACATTTCTGGAAAGACAAGGGTGGTCTATAGCTCCAAGATACTGTGCAACTCCCGCCATCCCAGGCCTGAGTACAACCCTTATTGAGCCTTCTGAGTACCGAGCTTAGACCCAGGCACTGGGGGAAGTCAGAAAAGTAGAAGAGAGAGTCTGAAAAGTTCACATCTGACCCAAAAGAAGGAGGAAGCAGATGCTATAAAAATAGATGCTCATAGGCACAGTTAGATTGGATGGCTATGCTGAGCTCTGGAAAAAAAAATAGCATATAAAAATAATTCTGTTATACACCGACTCTCTCCTATATATAGCAAATACAAATAATCATCCACTTCCCCAGTTCATCTCTTTCCCGAGTCTTTGTTTTTCAATGCTGTGTCTTCTTAAGAGCTCACCTGACAAGCAAGAGTTCTAGCACCCATCAGAGAGGAAAGTCTTGCCATCAGGGTGGGATGGGGGTCCCTGCAGGGGGAGAGGAGATCACAGAGGGGTATTGTGGGGACTGGGTGATTCATTCACAGAGTGGATGGCAGGCCACTTGGGCAAAATCAGAAGCGTGCACTCCAATTGCTGGTGCTACTGGGCTCCGGTCCTGTTCCCTGAGGTCCCAGAATACTCTCCGAACATTCCCACCTCCCCACCCCTGCACCTGCTTTGGAGTTCCTTAATAGCATCGCTGTGAAATGCCAGGATCACAGTGGGAAGAAGCCCCCTACACTACGTGGCATAAAGGTGTGCGAAGAAAACAAGCGTTCAGATGATCACATGGTCCCAGGTCCGACATGCTGTCAAGGCCCATCTGTGAGGGCCTTGTGAGGCTTGTCTGTGAAGCCCATCTCTCTTCCTCTAAGCAGCTCAGCCATGGAAATAAACCCCACCACACCCCAGCACGGCTGACTGACAGGGCTGCTGCTAGGAATGTGCAGGGGGAGCGGCCGGGCAGACAGGAGGGATCGCTCTTCAGATGGCTACAGAGGACCATGTGCTAAGAGATTTCCAAGCCGAGTCTTGCCAGGAAATGCAACCTGGTGTTAAGCCTTGTAATTCTACCCAAGAAGCCTCATTTCCCATTTCTTTTTAATTGTTTCCTCCCTCTGTCCTCTGATGGGAACAATGTAAGTCACTCTGCTGCCCCACTAACAGCCTACTGGATGATACCAGCCCAGAAAAGAGAAGACGGTCCAGAAATAGAAAACCACAGTGAAAAATGCCTGCTTAGAGTTTCATTAAGTCTCAGATAGCAAGACCACTCCCCGGTCATTGAATTGTTCGGAACATAAGGGGATCTGAAATAGCAGGGGAATATATTTCTGGTGATTTTCCGGCTGCTCCAGACAGGGGGTGTGGGTCCATCATCTGTCCAGTAAGCATGCCTTGAGTGCCTGCCCCATGTCAGGCATTGACCAGAGCTAATAGCTGATATCTGATGGACCTCTCTGGGCCAGAACTTGGGCTAGTGCTTTTGTAGGCTATATAATTTGATGTAATCTTCCCAAATATCTATAAGCATCCTTCCGTTATGACTCTCAATTTATGATCAACATAATGAAGGCACTTAGAGATGAAGTCATGTTCCCCAAAAACACAGAGCTGAGTCCTGGAAAAGCCAGGATGAAGCCCACTTCAGGTTCCAGTTTTAACTGCTACTTTCCAGAGCCCCCAAGAAAGATGTACAAGGAAGATTGTGCAACTTGCCCTGAAAGTCCGTTTCAGGCTTAACCATCAGAAAGTCCCTTAGAGCAAACTCGAATGTCTCCCACTTCCCTTACAGTGTATTTCCTCCTGCTTAGCTCCAAGGGGAGCTGAAGAAGAACCAGGCGGGGCAACTTCTGAGAAGCGAGTGGAAGGAGGGGGTGGTCCCAGCCCCACCCTGGAGGGAGAATGCATTCCTCCTACCCGGAACTGCAGCCGCTCCAGCCCCTCTGCCGAGCCCTAGTTACATCCTGGTTACTTCTCCTTTCTACCCTCAGAGAGCAAAGGTTCATTCTGCAGATAAGTCAGAATTCTGCCTCTGTTGCAACACTTCTGGCATTTTGACAAGCTGACCCCGCTCCCGGAAAAGGACAAACAGTGCTTTTGCATTCATTCAGAGAAGAGGCCCTTGGGTCAGAGGTGCATTTCTGCCTTGGAACCCTCACCGACCTGGGGGCTCAGTTCTGCTCTGCACTGGTTAACACCACAACCTGAAGCAGCTCTCTGGTTCCACAGAACACAGGACACGCCTGAAACACAGGATGCTGTGTTCTATAGCACCGCCCACCAGTTCCCTAGGTCTGGGATGGGGCCCAGGAGCTTGCACTTCTAACACTTTCCCAGGTGATGCTGGTGCTGCTGATCCAGGGACCCCACGGCTTCCTGACGCTCTTCTGCAGAGCTCTTGGTGCTGTGTTAGCACCCGCTGCACCATATTCTTGTAAACCCTGGCTCCAAACACAGTTCCTACAATCTCAGGAGCACAGACACGTGCGTGAGCTGAGAGGCACAGGGAGTGCAGAAATGAGGATGTTGAGCCCAGGCTGAATAGCCCTTTAGGAATAAACCTCTTAAGGCCTGGGGGGCAGAATACAAAATGGAGGGCTTTCCACCTCCCTGCTAAGGGTACTGGAATTGGTCTGGCCCAAGCCAGCCCTGCCAGTCCAGCTCAGCTCAGACCTGCCTGAGGCACTCATTCCTTCCTCAGGAGGGAGTCCACTTACCTTCCAGCCACAGCTCAGCGGCTGAATTCACATTCCTTTCCCCGGGAAAGAGGGGCTTCCCAAGGGGCTCAGTGGTTAAAAAAAAAAAAAAAAAAAATCCACCTGCCAATGCAGGAGATGCAAGGAGACATGGTTTTAATCGCTGTGTTGGGAAGATCCCTTGGAATAGGAAATGGCAACCCACTCCAGCATTCTTGCCTGGAGAAATCCCACGGACAGAGTCCTGGTGGGCTATAGTCCAGGGGGTCGCAAAGCGTCAGACACAGCTAAGCACCCACACAGGCAGGCATACACTTTGGGAAAGAAGGGACATCTCTCTGCCTCGCCTACCAGCTCATCAGCACCCTTCCCGGAAGTCATGGTTGGACCCTGGGTTTCAGGATAAATGGCTGAAAGGAAGGGATCCTGCCTCTCATCTGCAATCACTGATCCTTCTGGAAAGCCTGGAGGTCAGGAGCCTGACACAGTCCACCCAGGGACTCAGCCTCCTCTTGTCTTACACAGGGGGGCTTCACTCTCGTCATTTCCTCTGAATAGAAATCCCTTTGTCCTCGGCCTCCCGGCGAACTCCCGGTCTTCCTTCCAAACTCCCAGGCCTTCGGTCTGTGAGAAGCGGTCCCTCTGCGCCAAGCAGAGTCTGGCATCCCCTCCCTACACCTCGGCTGCCCTGCATCGCAGGCCTCCATGCTGTTTATGAGCCTGAGTGACGGGAGAGGGGTTACTGGCCTCGGAGCAGCCCCAGCCTGGCTGCCTTCTCCTTACCAGCTACAAACGCTCTTCCACTCGCTTCCCACCTCTCTTTCTGTTCTGAGCATAGCAATCTCCCTTTCCGGGATTCTCCTTTTCTGTGATGTAGAGTCAAAGTTGGGGAGAGAAAACCAAGACAGAGAAGAAAGAGGTGTTTAGAAGACATGAGAGATATAAGGACTAGGACTCGAAAAACATTTTCTCAAAAATAGAGAAAGGAAAAATAGAGTCGATTGGGACAGCTTTCTAGGGGGAGTTGAAGGAAGAATGCTAAGGCAGGCTGAGGGTGTAAGGAAGCAGATAGAAAAAGGAAGAGGTTGTATTGAGACTGACTCTGGATGTCCACGAAGACTCTATTTACTGAGTTAAAAGCACAAGTAATGGACTTGAATGACTCTGAAGCGTCTTTTGGTTGCTGGGACCCTCTCTCTCTGATGCTGCTCCGGGCCTGGACCACAGGAGTGGCGCTTTCGTTGGGTTCCATCCTCGGGTTTCTCCCGCCTTTCACTGTGCTGTTCTCAGGGTCTGGCACAGAGCCTGGTGCAAAAGAGATGCGCAGAGAAGTTCAGCTTTTTCCCTCCCTTCTTTCCTTCTGTCAACCCTGAGCAGCCCATGAGGCTGAAAGGATGGCAGAAGGGAGCAGGAGCTGACAGGACAGCTTGGGGGAGAGAGGCAACTAAAACGTCCCACTAAATCTCCCTGGACGGAGCGAGAACCAGCCGCACGCTGCTGATCTTGGCTGGGAGCCCACCATTTACCAGCCCCCTCCGGGCCTCTAGGGTATGGCTAATTAAAGACATGGTTACTCATTTCATTCCCAAGTCGCTATTTAAGGAAGTAGAATCATGCCATTCCTATAAGGCCTCTGACCCTACCCTAGAGGCAAACAATGCCAGGGCTTGTCTGAGTGGCTGTAAGTACAGAGCTGTTGGGAGAGGCTGGGAGGGGGCGGAGAAGGGGGAGGCAGCAGGTCCTGCCGCTGGACGAGCAGCTGGATGCTCCCTCCCTCGACGTCCTCCTCTCTCCCTCCCCCAAGGGGCTAGGATCTTGTGACCACCCCCCCTCCACCCCGAGCCCACTGGCAGGGCAAGTCCTGTGTTTGCTGGACACATTCAGAGTCACACAGCTGACTCAGAAAAAAGCACTAACAATCTCCTTCTGGATTTCAAGTAGCAGCAACTTGGAGCATCTGAGCTTTTTCAGTTGTTTTTTAAGATGTGAAGAAAACATTGCTTTTAATCAGCAGATTTGCTGAGATCTGCTGTATGTCAGGCCCAGTGCTAAGCACTGGGAAGGGGAATGAATAAAAATAAGCAAGTGTTTCTCTGAAAGGGTGTCCAATCTGATAGATGAAAGAGATGCATAAACAAATACATTACACTAATGTGGAATAAATGTAAAAGTAGAGTTGTGTGCTATGCATACTACAGAGAAAGTGGTGATGAGCTGTAATTGGTAGGCAAAGAAATGTGTGTGGAGCAGGGATAGGGGTGGGGAGATTTGAGGTGAGTTTTAAGGTACAAATAGGAGTTCACTGAGTAAGGGAAGAACACCCCTAGCAGAGGAAAAGCATATTCAAAGTCATTTAAATCATGGAGAAACGAGTTGAATCCATGAGTTTCAATGGGTCTCAAACTTTGCTAACAAATATCTCATACAGAATAAGTCACATTAAAGTGAATAGGTTAGTCTGAAGCATCCAGTAGAAGCATGGATTTTTAAAAATTTGTTATTGAGAATGAATTGACATAAAGCATCATATTAGTTTCAAGCAGCCTGAAATTTCTTAGACTTTTTAAAAAATTTTTTCAACTGTGCAAATTATGCACTATGGTTTATAAGGGTCTCATGTTTCAACATTAAGATTTTCAATTTCTAGTAGGATTATTCAACTTTCCAAACATAGATGATCAAATAAATTGATTCCCTGTGTAGGGAGGAGCTCCACTTGGATCTCTTGAGAAAGAGAAAGGCAGTTTGTAACCAGTTTGAGAACTAGAAAGCCTTTAAAAGAGGGTTGGAGACCAGAGCTCTGTCTCTTGACTGTACAAGCGATTTTTCACTCTCATATTTAGGTGTTGGCTGGGTTTGACCACAGTTCCAGCATTTTCCAAACACTCTTAGAGAAGTAAGTTTGTCCTGGTGTCTGATGAGGCCGTCCTGGTTTTTGCAGGAATGGGGTTGTTCTTCTCACCCTTGCCCAGGCCACCAACCTCTGGGCTGTGGCTATCTGGCTGGGGTGTGGTACCCAAGGAGAGAGATCACAGGCTGGGAAGGCCATGATTACTGTCTGCAGAGTTCCGAACACAGAGGGAGATAATTTGTGCTAGAACTTTTCAAACAGCAAATTTAACATTCACACTTTCTTACACGCTAGGGAAGCCCCGCATTTCTTGCTCAGTATCAAGGGGGAGGCACAGCGCAATCTTGGACAGGGTCACAGGGAGCCGTCTGCACCAGGAGTAGGAGGATGAGGCAGCTCACCAGGTACCAGGTAACAACCCTGTATTTAATGGTGTTGGAGGAAAACTGAACGGAGAAGATCTATTTTGTTTCAATACAAGCCAAGCTCTGAGGAGCACTTGCATGATAATAGCAATGTTTCTCCTTCCTTACAGTGGGAGATATGAAATTAACTGTGAACAGCCGGTTGGACTATAAAGGACAGGAAGACAGGGTGTCTGGACCCTACGAAGAATCTTCACATGCACTGACTGAACAATAAATACAGTTTATTTATTTAAATAAAATAGCTTCCCATTTGATCCCAGTTTTGTACGAAAGGCCAAGTATTTCTGTATCAAAGGCAAGCAGGTGGATGTCCACACTTCCGGTTCCAGCCAGCAATGCTGACATGCCCCAGGTGGGGTCAGAGGTTGAACTGTATCCCCCCTACCCCCGGAATCTGTTTGTTGAGGTCCTAACCCCCAGGACTTCAGCAAGTGGCTTTATTGGGATATTCAGTCTTTGCAGATACAATTAAGATAAAGTCAGACTAGAGTAGGGTGGGCCCCTATTGCACTATGACTGGTCCCCTCGTAAACAGAGGGAAACAGACACACGGATAGTTAGAACACCCTGTGAACATGAAGGCAGAGATCAGGGTGATGCATCTACAAACGGAAGAATGTCAAAGACTGCCAGCAAACCAGCAGAAGCTAGGAGAGAGGCTTGAGACAGATCCTGCCTCACTGCCTAGAGGGACCCAGCCCTGCCGGCACTTTGATCTTGGACTTCTAAACTCTGAAACTGTGACACAATAAATGTCTGTTGTGCATACCACCCCGTCAGTGGTCCTTTGTTATGGCAGCTCCAGCAAACTGATGCAGGGATGGGAACTGTCCTCACGGAAACCTAATAGAAGTTCAATAACAAAGGTCCAAAGTAGATTAAAAGCAAAAACAAAAATCCAAAGCAGAATCTCTCCTGGTGATGAAAGACTTGGAAATCATTGGAAACTATTCCTAAACTTAGAGAACCAGTGTTTTAGTTTTTCTTTCTTTCTTTCTTTTTTAATGCACTTAACGCTGCTGCAGGAAGCATCATAAATCTCCTCAAGAACAGTCCCAATCTGCTGATAGCTGGTGAGAAAGTAACTGGCTGGTTTTGTGTAAAAGCTCCTACGCTCCTTTCACAGCCATGTTCATTTTAGCCTGCCAGGCCAAGGGGAGATAATTGCATTAAATCACCTGGCAACTTAAAGGCTCTCCTTTTTGGCATCAAAGAAGACTTTCCCTTTAATCAATTAAAAACCTGAGGTCTCCCTGACAAGTGCATAAACCTTAGAATTAGAGGGCGGCCAGGAGCTGGACTCAATAGGAGAACTTTTGCATGCAAGCTTCTGGTGGACCCTGGCAGAGAAACCCAAGAGGTGTCATATTGCTTTTCAGTTGCCAAGTCGTGTCTGACTCTTTTCAACCCCAAGGACTGCAGCATGCCAGACTTCCCTGTCCTTCACTATCTCCTGGATTTTGCTCAGATTCATGTCCTTTGAGTCAGTGAAGCCATCAAACCATCTCATTCTCTGTTGTCCCCTTCTCCTGTCTTCAGTATTTCCCAGTATCAGTGTCATGGTGATTGAGGCATGCCCTCGATCATGCCCCATAACAGTGACCTCTACAACTCCCACCAGATACTGAGTCCTCTGAGGGAAAGGACGGTGTCCCTTACACCTCACCACAGGTCCTATTTTCAAGACAGTGCCATTGAATCCTACTCAAGCCCTTCTTGGGGTACCGAGATTCTTCTTCCTCACTTGATTCCCATATGACGGGACAAGGATAAACAGAGAGCTCATAGCCTACAGGATCAGGGAGAAGGTAGGAAATGAACATCTTAATAAGGCATTAATGACCATTTTCAGAGTCACACAAACCAGGTAAAAAGATTATAAATGGAAATTTAATTAGGGTCAATGAAAGGGTAATGGGTGTTGAACTTAGAAATGAATTTTTCTTTTTGAAGATGTGAAAAGACCCTTGGAGTCCTTTGGCTCTTTTGACCTACAGAAATGGTTTTCTAATTGAAGAGCCTGAGACTCATCTTCCCACATAAGAGGTGAGCAGATCTAGGGAGCTTTAGATAAAACTCTTAGAATAAATGCAAATGAAAGAAATGAATGTCTTCCGCCCTGACAGCTCTTCTCAGGTCCCCTCCTACTCTAGGACTTTCCGGTAGGTAGACGTGGAGGGGAAAAAAATATTCAAATATGCAATTGATTGTTCAATCCCAAGTCAGTTTCATTTTCTAGCTCTCTGGCAGGATGCTTGCTGTATCAACTATCACACTCCAGTTCCCTGGATGTGCCCCTGTTTAGATACACAAACACCCGGTACCGTTCTAGGCTGGGCCCTGCTCCTCCACTGGCTGCTGGATCTCTGCTGAGAGAGGCCTTGTGTAAAGAGCTTCCATAATAACGTCTCAGATTCCAGTCCGGGTCCTCCCCTGCTGCAGCTTACTTGACTCTGCAAGACTTGGCTTCCTCTTCTTAGAATGGAAATGAAATGAGTGATGATAGCCGCTTCATGGTCTCCTTGTGAGGACCCAGCAGAAGAGTAAATTTGATAAATAGAGCTTGGGATATACCGCGTCAGGAGAATGATAAATAGAGCAATAGAATGATAAATAGAGCAATAGGGTCCTGTTATGCTCCTTGCTTGCTTGTTAAGTCATCTCAGTCGTGTCCGACTCTTTGCAATCCTAGGGACTGTGGCCCGCCAGACTCCTCTGTCCATGGGATTTTCCAGGCAAGAATACTGGAGTGGGTTGCCGTACCTTCCTCCAGGGGATCTTCCCAACCCAGGGACTGAACCCACGTCTCTTATGTCTCCCGCACTGCAGGCGGCTTCTTTACCACTGAGCCACAGAGGAAGCCCGTTATGCTCCTAAGAGATAATAAATAAAACTCTAGTAGGTGCTCAATAAAAGGGCCTCCACGCCACGTTGCCTGCCCTACAGCTTAGCTGAAGGTCTGATCCTTCTCCCCTGTCAATATAGAAACAGACAGGGAATGAGACCAGTGTTCTGTGCCCCCCGCCCTGTCTCCTCTGGAGGTAGACCTGAGCATAGGCTCCTGTGCTTGCCTTCTGGGGAGGGAGCTAGTGCTGACAGAGAATGAAAGACGCAGAAGTCCAGCCCTTTCCCATTTGAGAGAATCAAATAAAGGAAGCTCTATGTGCTGACTTTAGCTCCAACTGGGACACAGGAGTTGAGTGTGGGCCACTGTAGATGCTATGCTAAAGCCTGAGGATGAAGAAATGAGACCCCTGGTCCCTCCAAGCCTCTCTACATCTTCACGTGCCAGTTTAAGAACGCAAGATGTCTTTCAATACACCTATTTCCTAACAAATCGTCACAATTCCGTATTTTATTATACTATTTTGTTTGACTTTAACAAAAAGATTTATGTGTGCCAAAGAAAAGTACACTATTTTTTCCCTCTCTCTCAATCCCTAAACCTCATCGACTTTTAAGATGGAATTAATGTCAGTAATATAAACAGGAAGTGGCTATCTTTTTAAGTGACTAAATAAAGCCAACCACATTCTCATTGAGATAATTTGACAACAGTTTTTAAGTCCTAGAGAAGAACTTGTTTTCCAATTGACTAATTAAAACTCACTTAATCTAATAAAGTACATTCTCTACGGACCCCCTATAACAGAGAAAATTAAACTGAATTGAGCTATAACATAAACATAGAGTAAATAAACTGCATTTTGTGAGGAGAAAAAAACATGCTATATGTGGTAATTCTCACTTATCCACACCGGCTCCTTAACAGACTTCGAGAGCTGTTTTTATAGAGACCTCTACACTCCCCACCGCCCCCATCCCCACTTTGACAGGGAGCTGTCTTCTCCAGTTAGGAACTGGGAAGCCAGATCCCCTTATGATGGCTGGTGATGTTTCTCCTCTGGGAAGACAGCATTCACTTTCCTGCTCCTTCTTCCAGGTCAAAGTGATCTTGTTGTTCTGATACTTCCTCTCCTATCCAGCAGTTTCCCTTTGAAAAATGAGACCGTTCAGTCCAACAAGCTATGCCCGTGCCTTCGAAGGAAGCTTGGGGTGGAGCAGAGATCGGCTCTGTCTGGTCATCCTCCCACACAAGAGGATATGGCGCAAAACTCTCTCTCCAGGGACTCGCCGAAGAGTAGCTGACACCAGAGTGCAGTCACCTGGGTTACGGGGCCTCTGAGTAAGAACCTGCTCCTTAGAAAGTCACGTGTATGTGCTATGTATATATGTATCTGCAAAGATGCAGCTATGACTATCTCTACATGTTCATGAAAGAAGCCTCAAACTGAGGCCAACAAAAATTTCCCTAGACCCTCGATGCCTCAAAGCAACTTGCTTTAATTAATAGATCAGAATAGTTAGTATTTAATGTATCAAATAAATGGATGATAGATACACAGATACACTGATGGATAGATAAATGGATAGACTGATAGATACATAGATTTGGAAGTCGGACCTAAGTTTATACTAATTCCTGGCTGAAGGAGCTGTGTTGCGCTGCGTTGCTCAGTCATGTCTGACTCTTTGCGACCCCATGGACTGCAGCCTGCCAGCATCCTCTGTCGGGGATTCTCCAGGCAAGAAAGAATACTGGAATGGGTTGCCATATCCTCCTCCAAGGTATCTTCCCAACACAGGGATTGAACCCAGGTCTCCACGTTGCAGGCGATTCTTTACCGTCTGAGCCACCAAGGAAGCCCAGACCCAATACTAAGTTTCCCTAAATCTAAATCTGTGTGTGTGTGTGTTCAGTCATGTACAACTCTTTGCGACCCCATAGACTGTAGCCCACCAGGCTCTCTGTCCATGAAATTTTCCAGGCAAGAAATACTGGAGTGGGTTGCCATTTCCTATTCCAGGGCATCTTCCTAACCTAGGGATCAAACCCAAGTCTCTTGCATCTCCTATATTGGCAGGGGGATTCTTTATCACTGTGTCACCTGGGAAGCCCCAAACCTAAATTTACATGTCTGTAAAATGGGTTTGATTACCTCTCTGTATGGTTTCCAGGCATCAGTGAATGAATGCATGTAAAGTACTTATTAAAGTAACTGCCATGAAGTAAGCTTCAGTAAGCAGGAACCATCAATGATTTCATTCATAGTGGAGAACGGTTCATTTGGGGGCATCTTTGAGAGTTCAGAATTTCAGAACTGCAGGGAGACACAGTGGTTTCATGGGAAGGCTCTGATATACCTCCACGTAAATGGATACTTTCTGCAACAAAGCACAGCTTAAGTGGGGCCAGTCACCTGGTGGTCAGACGTTTCCCAGGTCTTGAGGGTGAGACAGTTCTGCCAGGGAACCCAGCTTGATTTCCTGGTTCAAAAATCACACCTGTGAAACTCGATCCAGGTGGGAAATTCTTCTGGCTGCTTCTGCTAAAGCCACGGTTCATGATCAAGTTATGTCTCTGGGTCACTCTGAGGTCATCTTTTTAATTAATGTAACAGCCAAGGAAGGCCACAAAATCTCGCTGCTTGGTCTTCACCTATACGTCCATCGCAGCAGCTCTCTCCCGTTGTTTCAATACGTACTTGGTGCTAGCAGCCTTATGGTCATCAGTTTCTTTAATCCTCCAACAAGCCTCCACCAACACTCCATCAGGGCAGCTGCAATAATCCCCACCTAAAGATGGAAAATCTCAGGCTTGCAGTGTCCAGGGTCACAGCTAGCAAGTGGAGCCAGCGCTGCAGGTAAGTAGGGAGCTCTTGCCTCCAGGCTGTGCTTCACAGAAAACCATTCATCCTGTTTCGCTCTCCTGTGTCCTGTGAGTTGATATTGCGTCTGAGAACAGAAAGAGGTTTAAAATTCTCATTTTTCTCACCTGCTAAAGAGAAGCACAGCCTGTTATAAGGCTCGACCTTGCTCCAGGCTCTCCAGATTCTTCCTCCAATCCTCTTTATAGAGCATCTCCCTTTAGCCCCACAGTACCTGCTCAGGATGCTTCCTGGCCTTTCAAAAAACAACTGGCAACAAGCAACTAGCTTGAATCCCTTTAGTTTGGCTGCTTCTGCTGCTGCTGCTGCTAAGTCATGTCAATCGTGTCCGATTCTGTGCGACCCCGTAGACTGCAGCCCAACAGGCTCCTCTGTCCCTGGGATTCTCCAGGCAAGAATACTGGCTAAGACGTCCCTTTTCAGGGGGCCTGGTTGGAGCAAGAGTGCCACCTGCTGGAATATCTGAGTCGCTGCCAACACATGTTCCTTGGGCCAACGTGGGCAGGCGGGCGGAGGGGCTTAAGCCTAGCCAAGGAATCAAGCAGTGTTCACAGAAATACCTCAGCAGCGTCCAGCCACCAACTCACTGACACTCAATGTTTAGTGGTTCAGTCGTGTCTGACTCTTTTGTGACCCCGTGAACTGTAGCCCGCCAGGGTCCTCTGTCCATGGGATTTCTCAGGCAAGAATACGGGAGTGGATTGCCATTCCCTTCTCCAGGGGAATCTTCCCCACCCAAGGACTGAACACGTGTCTCCTGCAGTTGGCAGGCAGGTTTTTTTTTTACCACTGAGCTACTAGGGAAGCCCAGACACTGACACTCAAGATCTTATTCAAATACCAGTTTGGGACTTTAAGGCTGTGCATTTCTTGTTTCCAAACAGGGCTGGGATGAGGGTGGGGCAAGTTGGGCAGGGCCATGCAAGTACAGTACATCCCATCTTTGTTGAAAATTGTGAAATTGTATTTATCATGGATTTCTGCATTTATTTTGACTTTTTAAAGTGCAGTAAAATATTACATATCTTGTTACTGAATTGTTTGGCACCCTCTCCTTTATAATTTACACCCACTGCAAAGGTTTCACTTGCCTCATGCTAGCATCAGCCCTGCTGAAGCCTTCTGCAAAAGGATTCAGTTTCCTTTCAGAGTTCTGTCTGTAGATGAGCTACACTCAAAGAGTCTCTAAGCTGAATGCCCACATCAGAGCCAGTCACCATGCAGCTCTGGGTCCACATTAGGTCTTTCCAATCCCCTGACCCACAGTCTGAAGTCAGATGGGCATGGGGGCGATTCTTAATCTGTAGTGTGTGGGAGGGTTTCAGACGGCAGATGGTTCTCAAAACTCTTGAAGTTTTATGGAAAACTATGTGCATTTTCCCAGGAGATGGCTTATCACCCTCCTTCATCCTCCAAGGAGACTTGACCCCATAAAGGATAAGGCTCACAACAGCCTTCATCAAGAGTCTATGCAGGAAAAAGCAACAAGAAATGTCTTCCCATGTCTGCCCTGGTAAAGTGAATGTCAATCGCCTGATCTGTGGTCTATAAACGGTGTTGGGCAACCCTGATACAAAGATGCAAGGGTTTAGAGGAAGGAAAAATTCCTCTCTCGATAAACTGGAATCTCAGCTGCATGCTGAGAACTGGATAGTCCACATTGCCCTCTTTAATTTTCACTCCCTGCTCTGAAAACCTCTCAACCTTGCCATTGTTCACAGGCATAGCTCTTTGGCAAGCTCCAGTCTCTTCCACCCTCCTGGCATCCTTAACCCATCCTTCAGGATCAACTTTCTCTACGTTCTCGGGCAGGGCTAGGCTCTTACACATCCCCGTTACCCTGCAGGTGACTTTTCTAGATTGATTTGCATATTGATCTACCTTGCCCACAAGGCTGTGAGTCCCAGAGGGCAGGAATGCAGTCTTGTTTGTTTCCATAGCCCCAGTTCTTGGCAGAGTCAGTGTGTTTAAAAAAAGTTAGATGGATGAATAAATAAAATAGATCTGTGAATGAATGAACAACACATCCCCCCGCCCAAGCCTTCTTGTGCTGGATGAGGAAAGTGAGACTCCCAGAGACACTAGAAGGTCAGTGGACCTGAGCCGAGCAGGGGCTCCCCCAGGAGCCCCACCCAGACCAGCTGCAGGCCACCCCACCCCCTACCCCCGCTGTGCGCTGAGGTCAGAGCCCTGAGCAGTCTCTCTAGGGCCAGCCCTGGCCCTGCGTTTCCTTCCTTTTGCTGCTCCTGGTTCAGAGCATGCAGCAGGGAGACAGATGAGACAGTGGTCCTGCAGGGGCCGGCTGTCCCCCTCACAGGGTCTGGGAAACCCGAATCTTCCCTGTGGTCCTCTGCCTTCCCATAGTGAAGCCCTAAATGAAAAAACTATGTGACACTTTCGAACTTACTTCAACAGAAGGGGACAGAGTCACATTTCTTGCCCAGAAATACGTTGTCCATGAACCTAAACAGCTCGTTTTCCTCTGCTTCCTTTCACCAGAGTGAGATTCATCAGAAGTCTGATAAAATCTCTGGACGGACGAGCACCCCAAGCGCGGCTGGTCCCGACACTGTCCAGAAACTGGAGAGAGAGCTGGGAGGAGGGCGGCCACGCCAGCTGCTCCTGCTCCTGCTCTGAAGGCGGACGGGCCTCCCAGGAAGAGCCCGGGCCCGGACACAGCTGTGGTCGTTACCGATTCTGCAGGCTTGCCACAGACTAGAGAAAAACTTCAGACAACGCAGCAGACTTCTCCGTGGTCTGCCGAGTGGGGCTGGTTACTCCGAGTGTTTTGGTTCCTTCTGGCGGCGAGGTCTCCCCTACAGGCTTCCCTCAGCTCGGGCTGCCTTCCTCAGAGAGCCACAGGAGACCCCTGTAAGCCCCCGACCCCACCCCACATTCTCCCCAAGGGCTCTCCTCAATGAAACCAAAAAATTATTTAATGGAGGTAAATCCAGAAAGGGCTTCCCTGGTGGCTCAGACAGTGAAGAACCCACCTGCCAATGCAGGAGACCTGGGTTCCATCCCTGGGTGGGGAAGATCCTCTGGAGAAGGAAATGGCAACCCACTCCGGTATTCTTGCTGGGAAGTCCCATGGACAGAGGAGCCTGGCGGGCTACAGCCCACAGGGTCGCAAAGAGTCAGACACGGCTGAGAGATTAAACAACAATGACGACCTAGAAAACACTCGGGGTCTTGAGTCATGACTTTGTAAGCAGCTGGTGGACCTTCTCTTGTCCACTTCTCAGAATCACTAGTCCCTTCTCCGAAGAACACAAAATCCCACACAGGAAAAGGGAGGGCTGTCCCAAATTTACAGCTGGTAAAAGGGAAATCTGTTGCTGTTTGTCCTCAAATGTTCACCGGTTCCAAACTCTCCACCTCTTCCTGAAGTCGGGTAGAAACCGGCCACTTGCCGCGACCCCAGGTTCTCTGTCCTGTGTCTTTTCTGTTGCCCTAGATCTTAGATCTCTTTCTGTTCCCTTTTGTACCTACTAAGTAAGTAATAAATATTGATTGACCGACAGTAGCCTAGAAAGCCTAAAGCCAACATAAAACCAAGGGCATTTTTATAAAAATAGAAACCATTTAGGAAGTGTGACTACCAACCAGGCTCTTTATTTAATATTTAATCCTCCCTGCCATCCTGTAAGATATGTTTTTATTCTATTTTTCAGATGAGAAACGGAGGCTTGGAAGGATTCTGGGGGTGCAAACAGCTTTTCAGGGGTGACATTAAGATTCCGAGACTGTCTGACCTATAAAGCTTTGCCTTCCATCACTCCGGAGTTTCCAGTGTTTCAACAAATGGCCCAGGGAAGTTTTCGCTCATTGTCACAAAGGACCCAAGGGATCCGGTATGCTAAGTCATTTCAGCTGTGTCCGATTCTTTGGACTCTATGGACTGTAGGCCTCCAGGCTCCTCTCTCCCTGGGATTCTCCAGGCAAGATTAGTGGAATGGGTTGCCATGCCCTCCTCCAGGGGATCTTCCCGACCCAGGGATCAAACCCACGTCTCTGATGTCTCCTGCATTGGCAGGCAGGCCCAGAGCAGGGAGGGCCCCCCTGTGTGCTAGAGGCATCGGTGATTTTCCTGGCAGAGCTCCACGTACTGCCCAGAACACGCCCTCTTTGCTACGGTTCTGCCATTCCCTCCTAACCATGCCCAGCTCTTCTCACTCCGGTCCACCTCGGGTGGGTATCAGACCAATCCTTCCTTTGTCTCCTTCATCTAATGGCCCTGGGCTGGGAGCCTGGCACAGTGGTGGCTCTGAGGATGTATGTGACTGCTGACGCTCACCACAATCATGCCCTTACCTGATAACTCTGAACCTATTCCAACACTGTCTACTCTGGCAGACAGACTGGACCTCGGAATCCTTCTTAGCACAGCATTCCAGGCCTAGCCACTACCAGTCAATCAGCACTGCTTCTGAGATTAAGCCTATTTGTCATTATTGGCACTAGAAGTAGCCAATAAAACTTAATTTCCATTTCCTTCTATCCTTCCTGCCTGTGTTCCCTAGCATTTCTGGGATGGACAGTGGGATGGATGATAAAGGGAAACTGAGTTCTCATCTTAAGAGGAGCACTGGTTGGCATCACTCCTAAATCTGCTGACTTCACTCAGGGCCGATGCCTCCATGACAAAACTTGCTCCAACACGAAGCATATTTTGTGGTATTTGTTACAGGAACTGGTGAGATTCCTGGGTCATTCGGAGGCCATGGAGGATCCTCCACGTCAGCACTTTACTTCTCACTCAGTCTCATTTCCTCCCCCTCTAACATGTGCTTGAGCTTAAAAACATCCAGTCACCCCATACTTCCTTCTTTTTTAAAGCTCAAGCTGACAAGAGAAATTTCTTCTCCCCTTCACCTTTTTTTTTTCTTCTTATGCAGGGAATAAATACAGCTCCACTGTGGGGCATATAGAAATGGCCAGTTAAAAATTTCTGTGTCTTTCAAGCCAACAGCATCTTTAACTTACACCACTAGCTGCCTACAGGTTCTGAATCACTTCATGTTTTCCCAAGGCCCTTTCAGAAGCTCTGGCTTCTGGTTTTGAACCATTCCAGTGATGGTGATATCAAGATAGTCCTTCCCTTAGCAAAATACCACTCAGTGTCCTAGAGGAAGGAAATGTTAAGAAATTCTTATTCAAGAGTTGTCGAAGAAGAGTAAAACAGCTCTTACAAAGCAACATTTTTAAAATTTGAGTTCAAGTAAATCAGAAGCATCTGGATTGTGTGCTGTTAAAACATGTGTTGGTTCCCCTAGGAAGGAAGAAATACTTGGAAAATATACCTTTTATAAAATGACATGTATTGGAAAATATAGCTAAAGATTTTTCAGAAAACCTAAATGTAGCAGAGATGGTCCAACCCTAGTTATAAATATCCTGGAACCAGCTGGGGAGTAAAATTAGGTGGTGAAATGATTGTATCATTTGTTATTCCAAGCTGGAAAAGACACATTTCTTGTATATTTCTAAAAAAGAAAAATGCTATACTGAGGTCTATGAGATGAGATTTGCTTTTGTTGTCTTTGATTTGATATTCATTATGATAATAATTCTTTTCGCTGAACTCCCAGACCATGAATGATAAAAATACAGAGCTAAAGAGAGGTCCCTGGGGTCAGACTCTGCCCCCACTAGCCATGGGGTCTTGGGCAAGTTCATTCACCTCTCTGTGCCCTAATTTCACCTGGAAAGTGAGAATGATGATGATGATAGCAATAATTGCTGCACTTAGAATAAATGTTGTCTTCCCTGGGGGCTCAGCAGTAAAGAATCTGCCTGCCAATGCACAAAACAGGGGAGACGTGAGTTCAGTCCCTGGGTTGGGAAGATCCGCTGGAGAAGGAAATGGCAACTCACTCCAGCATTCTTGCCTGGAGAATCCCATGGACAGAGGAGCCTGGTGGGCTGCAGCCCATGGGGTCACAAAAAGCCGGACAGGCCTGCAGTGATAGCATACAGAATGAATAGCTGGTACACGGGGAGTTCTCAGTGTTAGCTGGTATTATTTGTCTTCCTGCCTAGAAGGTTCTGCCACTTAGAACTTTGAGACTCAGTCACTCACTGCAAAACCTAACAAACCCTTAGCTAGCCTGCCAAAGGAAAAATGAAATGAAATGAAAACGAGGCTATTACAATCAACCTTGTGAGCGTGTGGGCTAAGTCACTTTAGTCGTGTCCAACACTTTGCAACCCTACGGACTGTAGCCCACCAGGCTCCTCTGTTCATGTGAGTCTCCGGGCAAGAATACTGGAGTGGGTGGCCATGCCCTCCTCTAGGGGATCTTCCCAACCCAGGGGCTTCACCTGCATTTCTTATGTTTCCTGCATCGGCAGCCAGGTTCTTTACTGCTCAGCCACCAGGGAAGCCCACAATTGACCTTACAGAAATAAAAATACTGTGAATAACTGCAAGCCAACAAATTAGATAACCTAGATGCAATGGCAGCTTCTCAGAAACACAACGTGCAAATTGCTTGAAGAGACTCAAGAAGAAATTAAAAAACCACAACAGACCTCTAACAAGTAAAGAGATTAAATCAGTAATCAAAAAATTCTAAACACAAAAAGCCCAGGGCCAGATATATTCACAGATGAATTCTACTAAACAGTTGAATAAAAATGAACACTATTCCTTCTCAAATTTTTCCAAAAGATAGAAGAGGAGGAAACACTTTCTAGCTCATTGATTCTATGAAGCCAGATAGATACCAAATTTATTACTCTTATACCAAAATTCTTGGCTCATTTATTTCAAAAGTCTGCCCTCCTTGACTCTTCTACACACACACGCACACACACACACATACACACAGAGGCACTTATTCCCTCTTCCCAATTTGTTTTGTTTTTCATAGAACTTATAATGGTTGATATATATTTATTCACTTATTTATTTACTGACTCTCTTGTCTTATATGATGTAAGCTTCATCAAAGCAGAGAATTGGGGGTTTCTCCCACTGTTGAATTCTCCATACTTAGGATAGTGCTAACCACATAACAGTGCTCATAAAAATGAACTGACTGAATAAATAAATTGCCTAATCATTCTTTCACCATGAAAGAATAGAGGGAAAACTAGTGAAGGATCTAGGGATTGCAGAATTCCAGGACCCAGTTGATGAGAAGAAAATAAGCCTTTGAAGGCAGATAACCCAGAAAGTATTGTGTCAGGAAAACAAAGAGAAATGAGATTTCTAAAAAGCAGCGATGGTCAACAGTGTCAGTTTGCGCTGAGAAATCAAATATAACAGGACAGAAGTGCCCACTGGTTTGAGCTGTGTGATGATCACTGGCCACTTATGACAGTCAAAAGCCAGGCTGCTTTGAAGGGTGGATGAGGGGAGGTAGTATATTGTAACAACATATTAAAACGTTCTCCTACAAAGAAGAAGGTACAGAGATAGGGAAGCTCCTGGAAGAGGGTAAGACAATGGAGGATATTGTGTTTAAGCAGGAAAGACCTTACGTCGAAAAGCCAACGGAAGGAACCAAGCTGAGAAAAAAGAAGTTGAATATTGAGAAGAGGCAAGGTTCCCAGAAGGAGAGTCATAGGACCCAGATCAGAGGACTTCCTAACAAAGGGCAACATCTCCTACACCCCAGACTGCGGGTGAACAAAGACTGCAGGAAATCCAGCCCTGGATAGCCGATGTGCCTCACCCATGCACCCCAGCCGGGATCCAGGGCTCCTGACACCCAGCTCAGTGCTCTTTTTACAATATAGTTTTTCTCTCTTGCCCCAATTAGGGTGATCAAGGGGCAGTGCAGAGGTGAGAGGAATAGAAACCAAAGACGATGAGTAGGAAATGCCAGCTGTGACAGCTTTTAGCGTTGAAGACTGATGGAGACAAGCTGCTCCTGTCCCTGGGGTGGGTGCCCCCTTAGCACAATGGTCCTCCTGCAGCCCCCACTCACTCCTCCCCAGGAGATGGAGTGACTTCCCTGTTTGGTGAGCCTGAAGGGAGAAACTCAGACCGAGGGCCTGGCCCCTTCCTATCTCTTCTTCCTTTAAGGAAATAGCAGAAAAGACATGCTCTAGATGGCTTTCCATCCCACGGGAAGCAAAGCAGGAAATCTTCACTCTCCCCTACCCTATGCGGAGGCCAGCGGTGGTCCAGCTCTGCCTGTGGCCAGATGGGCAGTCCTGCCAATACTTGGCCCCACAATTAGAGGATCTGTTTGCCCACAGATCTATTCTACCTTCTCCCATATCAGCTTTATCAGTCAGAAAGATGATAGTTTGGTCTCCATCTGCCTTTCTCCTTTGTCTTTTTTTTCTTCAGTGAGTTTAGCAAAAGATGAAGAAGAAGGAGGCTAATGACGCCAACAGAAATTATACTACTAAAGTTGGCTTATGAAGCAATCGTTCTTTTCATGGTATTGTTCAGTTGCTAAGTTGTGTCCCACTATTTGCAACCCCATGGACTGCAGCACGCCAGGCTTCCACGTCCTTCACTATCTCCTGGAGCTTGCTCAAACTCATGTCCATTGAGTCAGTGATGCCATCCAACTATCTCATCCTCTGTCACCCCCTTCTCCTCCTGCCCTCAATCTTTCCCAGTATCAGGGTCTTTTCCAATGAGTCAGCTGTTCACATCAGGTGGCCAAAGTTTTGGAGCTTCAGCTTCAGCATCAGTCCTCCCAATGAATATTCAGGGTTGATTTCCTTTAGGACTGACTGGTTTGATCTCCTTGCTGTCCAAGGGACTCTCAAGAGTCTTCTCCAGCAAAAATGATACAAAGATTAAAAAAAATCATAAAACACAATAGGAATATTTTCTGGTGTAATTTAAACCATGAATATGCATTCTTGTCAGAGAAGATCACACATAGTGTAGAATGAAAGCCTGATTCCTTTCATGAATGTGGAAAACCCCAAGGACCTGCCTTCTTAATTCAGTTGGATCACAGAAATCCTGGCTGATAGCTTTTCAACTCTGTCCAGGGTTCCACTATTTTCCATCTGGAAACAGCCATGGCCACATACACAATTTCAAACTTGAGAAAATGACCCAGAATCATCACTGCATGTGAAGAAGCCACAAAGCAATAATCATGCTGCGAGGGCCAGAGAGAAATCTGCCAATGTACATTCTTTGCTGATGAGAAAAATGCATCAGCAACTGTAAAACTTGGTGTTGGCACCATATTTAGCCATGGATCCAACCTTCAACTCCCTTCTCTCCAACTTTTCCAGGGCCAAACACTTGATCCTAATCATCATTTCAGAAACAGTCACTCTCACCTTCTCCAATGACTTAAGTCTCCATATTTCAAATTGAAAAATACTGACCTTGACTGTACAACATCTCTCTGCTGCTCCTAAATGGCTATTTGGAAACTTACCAAATAATCTTAAGCCTATCAGTGAAGACAAAGATTATCAGTGAAATCCCTCTTGCAATTTTGTTTGCAAACTATCTTAAGAAACGAAGGAGCTGGGAATTGTTCAAGGACTTTATGGCACATTGGAATCCATGGGGGTCAGAAGTCCAGGGTGGAAAAATAGAAGAAACCCCGCAAAACCCAGAGCAGGGCTGTGTAGCCCCATACCACCCAGGCCCCGTGATGAATGGCTCCCCCAACCTCGCAGCCGTTGTTCAAATTCAAAGTTCCCAGAGAATCTGGCCCTCTCAGTTTCCAAGCAGCCAACAATCCTCCACCATCACACACTTCAAAAAACAGTCCATGGCAGAAAATTCCCTAGAAGGAAGATGGAGTGCTGTTAAAATAGTGGGATTGGAACTTCCTGGTGGTCCAGTGGCCAAGACTCCTTGCTATCAGTGCAGAGGGCCTGGGTTTGATCCCACATGGCACAATGCAGGTCAAAGATTCCAGGCCCTGCAACTGAGACCCAGGGCAGCCAAATAAATAAATATATTTTTTTTAATGGTGGGATTGGGTGTCAGGGGTTGGAGGGCACAGATCTGGGGAAGTGCCCCCCATACCTGAGCCCCAATGGGGAATCCTATATCAATTCAGTGGCTTAAGTTTTTACCAAACCAAACCACTCATCTATGCACCATAAAGCCAATCTACTGACACCAGGTTGTGGTGAAGGAAAGTGCAGCATTTGTTACATGGCACCAAGCAAGGAATTCAGGACAGCTAGTGCTGAAAATACCCAATTCCCCGATGGGTTTCAGCAAAGCATTTTTAAAGGCCAACTGAGGGAGGAGACACCCAGGGTATGCAGTCAGCTCATACACAGTTCTCTGATTGGGTGAGGGTATAGTAACGAAGCAGTGTCACAGGAATTAACGTTGTCACTTCTTAGGCACTTGCAGGCTTGGGGTCTATGTGCTCACATTTGATCATCAAGCAGTTCAGTTCCGTTTAGTCACTCAGTCATGTCTGACTGTTCGCAACCCCATGGACTGCAGCTTACCAAACTTCCCTGTCCATCACCAACTCCCAGCGTTTGCTCAAGCTCATATCCATTGAGTCGGTGATGCCATCCAACCATCTCATCTTGTAGTTAATGTTCACATCTGTAGAACAACTCAGGAAATATGCACCAAATACTATTATCTAGGTGCTTCAGAGAGGAGCTACAGCAGGGGATATGGGGGAGCGGCTTGTTCCTGGAAGTCCCATTAGGGTCCTGCCAGGTTACAAATTCATTCAAGACTGTTTGTTGGAGCTCCCACAGAGTCAAAGATCGTTCACTACACAACGCCTGGGCCTGAGTGGGTGAGGACGTATTGGTGAATGACACCGACAGCCACTGCCTTTAAGCTGCTCACAGCCTCCTTAAATCATCCACCTCGATTGACAAACCACCGAACCCATCCTTGTCATGATGAGCCCCCAGCTACTATATAACAGTCCTATCCAACCTCAGCCCTGGTCTCATGGAAAGTCTAGGGGAGAAGGACACCACTGGCATAGGCTTGGAACACTGAAATCTTGGCGTTCAATTCGTCTGCAAATTAAAAAGTGAGCTGCATGTACAAGGAGATGCAAAGTGTGGTAAAGTCCCAGATGGCCAATTGGTGACCTGGCAGGGTGAGCAGACAACAACCCAGCCTGTTGGAAACTTTGTCCTGAATTTCTGATCTTGGCATATGGTAGTTCAAATACATAAACATTCCCAGTTCAGCAGATTCATTTGTGAGAAGTAATAATTCTCTTCAGAGAAATAGCTGAGCTATGTGTGTGTGTGTCAGTATGTAGATGTGTTAACTAGCAAGCAAGAAGAGTTCACTTGTTCCTTGTTTTTCATCTAGATACCAACAATGGTTAATGTCAGGGAAGAACTACAAGCCCCAGGGGTTTCTGCATCTAATTCTCTAAATTATTTATCTGCACAGTCTTGGGAAAATTACTTCTCTGAGGTTTGTTCTCTGAGGTCTGATGAGATTTTCCTCATCTCTAATATGTTAATAACGATATCTACCATTTTTTATGCACTTATCTTGTGCCAGGCATGATGCTAAAAATTTTCAGTATATTATATAGTTTAACTTGCTCCCCTAAATCCATTGAGGTTTTACTTACACTGATTTTACAAATGAAAATTCAGACACAGAACAGTGAAGTAACTTGCATAAGGTCATAAGGCTGGCAACTGTAAAACAGACAAGATTTTAACCAGGGATGTCTGATCCTCAAGCCCAACCCTTCCAACACCTCATTCCATTACCTTTTTGTAGTGTGTTTCTGGTAGGATAGTTTCAGCAGCAGATGACCAAAAAATAAAAAATTCTCTCTCACAATTTTCAGGGACTACAGCTTCTTCATGGTACTTTATCATTGTCAACAATGTCAACCTCTTGGTCTAAAATGGTTGCTCACATCCAGCAATCATGTCCATGTTCCAGTCAGCATAGAAAGGAAGAGACAGGAAAAGGCATGTTTGTCCCTGTTAGGGACGCTTCCTGAAACTTGTACACAGCACTTCTGCTTATATCCCACTGACCACAATGGGCATGCACAGAAAAACACACAAGAAAAACTGGGCCATGTACTTATTGAAGGAAGTCATGTGCCTAGCTACCAAAAAAAAAAAAAAAAAAGTGGGATTTTATTATTAAGGAAGAAGAGAAGAAGGGGTGCTGGAGGACAATCTCCAGGATTATTGAACGTATGAGGAATCAGTTCATTTCAGCCACTCAGGCATGTCCAACTCTTTGTGATCCCACGGACTGCAGTATACCAGGCTTCCCTGTCCATCACCAACTCCTAGAGCCTACTCAAACTCATGTCCGTTGAGTCAGTGATGCCATCCAACCATCTCATCCTCTGTTGTTCCTTTCTCCTCCCGTCTTAGCTTTCCCAGCATTGGGGTCTTTTCCAACGAGTCAGTTCTTCACATCAGGTGGCCAAAGTATTGGAGTTTCAGCTTCAACATCAGTCCTTCCAATGAATATTCAGGACTGGTTTCCTTTAGGATGGACTGGTTGGATCCCCTTGCAGTCCAAGGGACTCTCAGGATCTTCTCCAACACCACAGTTCAAAAGCGTCAGTTCTTTGGTGCTCAGCTTTCTTTATAGTCCAACTCAATCCATACGTGACTACTGGAAAAACCATTGCCTTGACTAGATGGACCCTATATGAGGTACACTAGTACGATACCTGGTAGATATTTTGAAGATAGCACTGTTTGCTATGTATTAATATTGACCTATATCTTGAGGCCTGTGGAACACATGCACAAAATCATGAATTCAAATCAGACAGGGAACGGTCACAGGAAAAGGGTAGGAGAAGGATACATTTTTAAGTCACCATATTACGTACTAGGACCTCCAGTTTCACTCGAACCAAAGTGCCACCTTTGCTTATTTGCAGCATCCCTGGGACTGTGTGGAATTTAATAATGAGTAGGTGTTCCTGCAGCTGGAGAAGGCAATGGCACCCCACTCCAGTACTCTTGCCTGGAAAACCCCATGGACGGAGGGGCCTGGTAGGCTGCAGTCCATGGGGTCGCTAGGAGTCAGACACGACTGAGCGACTTCACTTTCACTTTTCACTTTCATGCATTGGAGAAGGAAATGGCGACCCACTCCAGTGTTCTTGCCTGGAGAATCCCAGGGACGGGGGAGCCTGGTGGGCTGCCATCTATGGGGCTGCACAGAGTCAGACACGACTGAAGCGATTAGCAGCAGCAGCAGCAGCTCCTGCAGCCATCCTTAGATGAGCCAGTCCTCACCACATGATCTGGGGGTGATGCTATCACAGGCGACTCTCGGTAAATAATTTCTACAGCAGCCGTTAATGGAAATGCAGTTTTCATTACAGTAAGAAATTGAAATCTCAGCCAGCCTCTGCGGGTGCCATCTGACCCATCCCTCATTTCTCATCAGTGTGTTGTTTTCATTCCCCCGTGATTAACCTTTATCATGAAGGGTAGAGGGGACAGGGTAATTGAAATCCTCAGGAAATCTTCACATCACACTGCCATTGAACGATCTTCCTCAGCCATCCTGAAACCAGGGCTCTGAGTAAGTAGAAAAAGACCACTTTTAATTTGAGGTGGAGATATTATCTAGTTTGGAAGGTTCCAGATGACTGCCCTGAGTTGAAGTGATGGACATGCAGCTGGTCTGGAAGGGGAAATAGGAAGGAGAGAGAGAGAGAGAAGTGCTGGCATCAAACGACCCATGTCGTTGAAAAGTTCTTGAACTTTTCGGACAACTTCCCTTGGGTAGGACAGACATATCTGGGGCATGAAGACAGCGCCTGCCTCTCCAGCACAAAGTGTATCTTCAACTCAGTTTGGCTTTTGCTCTTTGAAACGCAAATGATCTGTGGTTGCACAAATTTTCTCCCTTGTTAGGAAAAAGGGGGCTGAATAGGATGTAAAGCTGCTCCCTCAGAGCAAAGGGAGCAAAGCTGCTCCCTTTCCCCTGGACTCTGGGTGATTGTCCCTCAGCTCCGGATCTCTCAGAGGCCCCATGTCCTTCCCCGTCCCTGCTGGCTCCTCCCTTGCAGCTTCTATTTTAGTGCCACCCGCTCGACAGAGTAAGCAAGAAGCTAATAGATCAGCAACAAAGAGAACATCTGCTCAGCAACGCAAGTCAAGGCATTCAATATCCCACGTTGGTTAGGAAAGCAAAAGAGTACTGGGCATCCTCCATTCGGCAAAGGCCTGCCCTGCTTACAACTTAAAGTCTTTTAAAGTCCCTGGTTGTTGTTTTTTTTTCTGTCACAGCTTATCATAGGACCAAATGTGTCCTGGCTGCCATTTTCTTGGCCCAGAACTGATCCTGTATCAACCATGTGCAAATGATTTTCAGAAGGGAAACCATTGTCAACTCAGGAAGAAGGGAAAGTTTGATTTTAGCAGACAGCCAGAAGCAAAGGCTTCCTGCCTGTTGCAGCCATGATCAACTCAACATGGAGCACTGACATGAAGATCCTTCCAGAGAGACAAGGACACTCAAGACGTTCCAAGGAGGATTATTGCCGTATCCCTCACTTATTCATTCATGTATTCTCAAATACTTCTTCTTGCTCAATCTCTCTCTTTTAGGGGATCCTCTTGTTCCATGACGGGCAGAAGTTCATGGGCACTGGAGCTAAATCCACCTGTTTAGCTCTTAGAGGCCATCCTACTCCAACTTATGGGCAAACTGGGGTTCCAGGCCGGGGTCATTTTACCGGTCAGTCAGTTGGATTCAAGTTCTCTCTCCAAATCTGAAAGCTTCTTCAGCCCCACTCTTACCCTTGAATCATGTTTCATTTGCATCTGACATTTGAGCCTTTAATAGTAGGACCAACGGGAGACCCTCAGCGTCCGACTTGTTCTCACCTTTTCCTTTTGCATCTCTGAATACAGTGGAACCACGTGATGCCCCTCCATGTGACCCTTCTTCCTGGCCTCCTGCTAAAGGCAGGCCAGAAGTGCCAGAGGTCAGATAGTGAGCCAAAGAAAGATAGAACCACAGATTGTAGATTTCAGACTTCTAAGGAAATTTGACCATCCATGCTTGTCACATTACAGAGGGGAAGGCCAAGGTCAAGATCATGCACAAATCCATGGCAGAGGCAGGCTGGGAGACCAAACCTCTTTCCAGTTCAGGGTTCTTTCTGATGTGCCCAGCGTGCCTGATGAATGCTGACTGATTTGTACCCAGTGACCATACCCGGCTCTAGAGTTCCCACCATTGTGGGAAGACATCAAAGAGAAGTAAATGTAGAACGATTGATAGAGGAAAAGGGGCAGGAAATTTTTTTTAATCTATGGACATCTGGTACTACTATTTGAGTGAAAGTGTTAGTCTCTCTGTTGTGTCTGACTCTTTGCAGCCCCATGGACTGTATCCTTGGTCCACGGAATTCTCCAGGCGAGAATTCTGGAGAGGATAGCTATTCCCTTTTCCAGGGGGTCTTCCCGACCCAGGGATCGAACGTGGGTCTCCTGAATTGCAGGGAGATTCCTTACCATCTGAGCCACAAGGGAAGCCGTACTACCATTAGCCTATTCACAAGAGGGAAGAGCTGAATGGATCTGAAGGACGGGGCGGGAAACCAAGCTTTGGAACCAGCCAGCGCGGGGCTGAATGCCAGCTCTCACACTTTGTAACTGTGCTGCTTAACCTTTCCGCGTTTTGGTTTATTCTTCTGTAAAATGGAGATACTATCTACTAGTATAAGGTCTAGTAGGTAAAGATCTACCTGACCCACCCCAAACATCTATATATAATTCTTTATTTGAGAATTATGTCTTAAGTCACAGAATTTTAGTGTAAGAGGGAATCCTGGTGTTGTGCATGAGTTCATTCCAGAGTTATGCCTAACTTACTCTAAGCTTGATGATGCACTCATGGTCAAACTATTAATAAGATACAGCCTCAATCTCTCAATTCCTATGTCTGAAGTCAAAACCAATCAGGAAATTAAATGTTCCTGCCATGTTTTATGACGACAGAACTTCAGACAGAAGTTTTAAATAAATACCCATGGCTGAGGTCTGCCAGCTCTACCCACCTCGTCTGTGGTTGTGAGCATTAATTGAGGTAATAAACGTAAAATACATAGGACTTCAGCGCAAGGACATTGGAAGGGATATTTAAATGTAAGCAATGGATGTTACTTTGGTGCAGAGCAAGGGGAGTGTCCCAAGACCAGATGAGGGCCTGTGGGAAAGCAAGCAGGTATGGAGTGGTATGGCATGGTCTTGGGCCCGAAGGCTCGGACAGAGACCTCAGCAGATAGGGGCTGGCTGTTACACCTCCGGCAGCCCAGGAACTGGGGCAGGAGTCATGTGAGACCACCCAGAGGGATGGAGAACTTCAGCCTGGATCAAGGGAGCCACAGGAGACAGGGGCCCAGCTGGAGGCCTCCGCAGAGTCCGTGCCAGGCCCAGCTTTCATCATCTGCCAGGCCACCCCGCAGAGGCCAGCTGCCGACCCAGAGGGCTCTGGCCACCCAGCCACGTGAGAACACTCTTATTCCCTTACCTCTCCCCTTTCTGGGCTTCACTCCAGGCATGCAGGGAAACAGCAGCTAGCAAGGGGAGGTGGTGGGCCAAGGGAGAGGAGAGGAAAAGGACCATGCCCCCTTTCCCAGGGCAGGTTTCCAGGACCAGGCCGGTCGGAGCCATGGGAAGAGGGGAGGCTAAAGGCTCAGCTGCAGAGTTTTAATGGTCACTTGGGACTTGGAATGCTAAAATCTGAAGTGAGCCTACTTTTTGCAGCTCAAGGGACTTTTTTAATTACCTGACTGTGACAGTAAGTCCCTTAAGTTGTCCAAGTCATCACTGGGTGTAGAAGGCTTCTGTTGCTATCGAACAAAATTTAAAGAGATAATGGGGAACCCCACAAAACTCAGATCTGCCCCTCCTGATCTTCTGGAGTAGATAGATGATAGATTAGGTGTGTAGATAAATGATAGATAGATAGATAGGAGACTTACATTTTGTTCACAAACTGTTTCATGTTTTTCAAGTGTTGCCATTGCAGCAGTGATTATTACAACATGATTTTAATAGCCCTGCTGGCTGTGCAAGTTATTTTTCTAGATAACCGCTTCCCACTAAGAGGACCCACATTTATTCTCTTGTGCATTCACTGAATTAAAAGTAATTTGGAGACTTCTTTTTAAACTTCACCTTCTTGATTGTACAAATGATAGCCTTACCTTCTATAATCCTTTCACTCCCTCAAGCCCGATAATGTACATTATACGGCCAATATTACTGTGAACTCCACTTAAGCTTAAATTGTGACCACTGACTCCTAATGTCTTCAAACCATAGAGTCCTACTACACAGTGTTTCATGGTCCTTGAGGCCTTCCTCCATCACCCTCTACTGACAGCCTGCACAGATTCCATTTAGTCAGCGCACTACTCATTTATTCATTAATTCATCATTTATTGAGTTGGCTCCCTTTTTCATACCAATCACCCTGTGGGCACTAGAGATACGACCTTAAAAACTGAATGATACACAGTCCCTGCCCTCAAGGCACCTACCATCTACTATTCCATGATTCAGGGGATATTAAATCCTTGTGATAACAGGTGATAAGGACAATGTTGGCATTACAGGCAAGGTGCAGTGGGAGCATAGGAGGGAGGAGCTGACTCTCTTTGGTGATAGGTCAGATCAGCCGCACAGAGGAGAACAGCGTGGGGCTGGAAGGATCAGCAGGACTTTCCCAGGCAGCTGAGAGGGGCGGGGCAGGTGGAGGGGACAGTCAGGAAACACTAGCTAGAAGAGGCAAGAAAGGATTCTCCTCCACAAGTTTCAGAGGGGTCATGGCCCTGCTGACACCTTGATTTCAGACTTCCGGTTTGTGGTATTTGGTTACAGTCCCTGAGAAATGGATACAGGCTTCCAGGTGGCGCTGTCCAGTTGAAAGGGATGGATGAGGTGAGACTAGTCTTCTTCCCACAGCCCAGGGAGATACACCTGAAACTAACACAACATTGTCAATCAATTATACGCCAATAAAAATAAATAGATTATTTTTTTTAAGATATAATGTGTCAGTCGCTGAGTCGTGTCCGACTCTTTGCGACCCCATGGACTGTAGCCTGCCAGGCTTCTCTGTCTATGGGATTCTCCAGGCAAGAATACTGGAGTGGGTTGCCACTCCCTCCTCCAGAGACACTTCCCAACCCAGGGATCAAACCCTGGTCTCCTTCCCTACAGGCATATTCTTTACTATTTGAGCTACAGGGAAGTCTCCAAGCCCAAGAAGAGATTACTACGGACACAGAGCGCATGTGGGCACATATTGGAAGAGATTTATTCTGCCCAGAGTGGAGAGGAGAGAAGGATCGGACAGGGAAACTTCAAGATGAGGATGACATGTGAAGATGGCGTTGAAGAATCTTTTTGTCTCTTCGCTGATGATAAACTCCCAGGAGCCCAGTCCACAAATCCAGAGAAGGATTTGACAGATCTTTAACCTGCACTGTGTAGGCTCTGTGCTAGGCTCTGAGCATAGAGCGGTGAGCAAAACAGGCACAGCCCCTACCCTCAGCGATGAGTCATCTGAGGGGGAGACAGACCAGTGTCTGTGAACACAAATAACCACCCAGAGAAATATGTAAGCATCACTCGGATAAGTGATATGAAAGACGATTACCAAGCGTTAAGAGAACATATTGCAAGGAAGTTGTTCAAGCCTGGAGGCTGTGAAAGCCTTTTTGAGGAAGCGATGTTTGAGCTGTAATCCAAAGTAAATGAGTTAATTTGAGGTGAGGAGGGAAGGGAGGAGACAGCCCAGGCAGAGCTTCAGAAGGAGGAAGGGTGACTGCTGTGGATTTGAGGATCTGAAAGACAGCCAGTGTCACTGCAGGACAGAAAGGGACGGACTGCTGACACTGGGGGCAGGCAGCAGCCACAGCTCTGAGGGCCTTGAAGGGTTTAGTGTTCATCCCCCAAGTCACAGATGGAAGGGAAAGGCAGTCGGCGAATTTCAGCTGAAGTGCCAAGAGACAAGATCAGATTTGGGGGGCGGTTTACTGTTGTTTGGGCTTCCCTGGTGGCTAAGAGGATAAAGCATCTGCCTGCAATGCGGGAGACCCAGGTTCGATCCCTGGGTCGGGAAGATCCCCTGGGTCGGGAAGATCCCCTGGAGAAGGAAATGGCAACCCACTCCAGTACTCTTGCCTGGAGAACCCCATGGACAGAAGAGCCTGGCAGGCTACAGTCCACAGGGTCGCAAAGAGTGGGACACAACTGAGCGACTTCACTTTCTTCCTTTCTTTCTTTCCTGTTGTTTAGATCACCTTAATGAGAATGGTGGGAGAAAGTCAACAATGAAAGCAAAAAATATATATATATATATTAAGAAACTCTTGCACTTGTCCAAGTGGATGGTGGCTTGAAAAAGGTGTTAGTGGGACTTCCCTGGTGGTCCAGTGGTTAAGAATTGCCTTCCAGTGCAAGGGATACAGGTTCGATCCCTGTTTAGGGAACTAAGATCCCACATGCTGCAGGTCAACTAAGCCCGAGCACCACAACGAAGACCCAGTACAGCCAAAAAACAACAAAACAAACAAACAAGGTGGCAACAGTGAAGAAGGTAGGTTTAAGAAGTGTTTCTCTAGGCACTCAGGGAAGGCAAACAATGAATGAATGAATGACTGAAACCAAGGTGTTGATCTGCAGCTGTTTCATATCCTTCTCTATCTTCAGGTTTTAAGCCACTACTTCTCTGAAAAGTGGCATTGATGTCTCCATATGAAATACCTTGACATCTGATAACGAAGGCTCAGATAAGAAGAAGGGTGCATTAAGTGCTGTTCTGGGAGATGGTGAGGCTCTCTCCAGTTGGGGAAAGGGAAGAAGAGAGAATGAGAGGCTAGACCCCTGAACACTTTGCCAGGCTGTGGAGGACCCGAGGCAAGGACCAATCTGAAGAAAGGGGTGTCTACATTACCTGCCAGCCAGTAAGCTTCTCTCATCTGACATTGTCCAAGAAGACTGACTCACAGGCCTCGAGCTTAGAGGCAACATGACGTACAATTGAGCTCCCCTAAGGCATCCAGTGTTATTACCTAGAAAGCCCCAAAGTTTCTGTAGTCAGATTTTCCTGGGATGCAGAGGGTTTGAATGGTTCACTCGGTTGGGTACCTAAGATACTGCATTAGGTGGGCTGCATATTCCTTTCCTCCTCCACCACACTAGGGAAGGATGCAGGTCAGAGGGCAGAAAGGCAACCAGCCACCTTTGAACACCTATAGTGTCTCACAGCTGATCGAATCTGAAGGCAATGGGGGAACTGCTTCACATCTTACCCTCTTACTATACAGGTCAACAGGTTCTGGAATGAACTCTAGATTTAATCTAAAATGAACAATATTTTCATCCTAATTAATCACACAACAAAAGCTACTTATGAAGTGAACAGATGACTCAGTATTTGTTCAATAATGACATCATATTCACATCTTTGCCCTAATTCTAATGACTTCAAGCTCCTCTTGCCAAATGGCAGGACTTGAGCCCTCCTTTTGAATTTTCCCGTTCTTCTTGGGCAGTCCCAAAGAGGTAAGAGTCTCTTGGCCAAAGGAACTGCACAGGACTCTCAACTGGCTTTTTCTGCAGAAAAATCCACAGGGAGGACCCTTAAGGAAACCTCGCCGTCACCACTGCTGACAGGGCTGAGATTGTTAGGAGCCCTAGGCAGGTCCATAGAGAAGTGTTACTTACTCATTTACTCTTTTCACTATGTCAGAGCTTCAGCCCCCACCTACCCCCCACCCCCCCACACACAAATGCAAACCATTATATACATAGAGAAGGAGCCCAGAGGTCCCACACCAAGGACTTCTGATGATGGCGATGACTCCTGGAGTGTTTGGGTGTTTCTTGCTTTTGTCTGCTGACATACTCACTTGCTTTGCTTTTTCACTGTCATTTCGTCTTGTCATGATCTTTCTATTATATATTAGTAAATATCCCTTATTTTATTATGTGGTACTTTCATTTTTAAATATCGTTTTAGATAGCAACATTCAGCTGGTAATTGGAAGCCTTGCAATCTCTTTGGTCTTCCTGTAAGTTGCACTGAACACTTTAGAAACTGTTCTTTGCATGTTATCTGGCCTTGTGTTTCAGTCTAGTATGAAAGCTGGTGAGAGCTGGTATCCGTGGGCCCTCACTGTGTGCCAGGCACCGTGCCAAGTGCTGTCTGTGTGGTGGGCCACACCACCCTCCCCAGAACCCTGGGTGGGCCCCGTAACCTGCACTTCACCGATGAGGAAACAGCACCTCGGAGTGGATGTAATCCACACAACAGCATGGTCAGTGCCGGATGCCTGGTGCAGAGACCCGAGCTGTGTGGGAACCAGGAGGTCTGGAGCTCTTCCGGGGGCATCGGTTAGGGCCCTGGTTTGGGGGCTTCCTCAGGACTGGCTGGCTGCACTCCCCACCCTCAGGGAAACCTCCCTCCTCGTCTCTCAAGCTCCTAAATCATGGAAGAAACAGGGAAGGGCTGGCTCCTCTGTGGAAACTTGCCCACTCCCCACCCACAGGCAGAAAGTCAGCAAAACTCAGCCAGCCCGCGTTCAGAACCGCTGGGGTCCTGCCAAGCCCGCCCCACCCATCCTCCTGTAAGAGCTTAAGTCAACGGGCCCAGAAAAATCAGACAGGCATCTTGGGATAGAGAAAGGAAAAAACCCTGCAGCTGCCACCTAATTGGCATTCTAAACAGCTAGAAGCCTCCAAGCCCCAAAATGAATCAAATAAGACTTTTTTCCCCTTCAGGGTGGAGTACAGCCTCCAGGTTTCCACCCAAGTCACACCCTAGCAGCGGCTATTTATAATATCTAAATGCCAGATGGAACCTGCCGAGTGAAAGAGAAACCAGAGGGCTGGACTACAAAGGCCCCTGGAGCAGATGCAAACCCCGAGGGAGGGAGCATGTGGGGACTGGCCCAGGGGCAGGGCCCTCGGGGCCTGCCGGGGGCTGGCCAACCAGCCCTCCCACCCACGGGGCACTTCCCCAGCCAGCAGAGACCTTCAGAGAGCCCTCTGTTGGATGCTTCTCCTACATCCCACAGCCCGAGGCGCAGGTTGGGTGCTGGGCAGTACCTGATGGATTGGGAGTGGCCAGCACTTGAGCGGGCCAGACCCGGCACCTGGGGTGGGGCCCTGGGTCCAAGCAGAGGCTGGAATCAGGTAGAACGTGGTGGTTCAGGGTACAGAAGCGGGGAGGGAGGCAAAGCCTTGATTTCCTCTCTTACCCCATGTGATTTTCTGCCTCTCTTTAACCCCTAAGGGACTCTGCCTCCTTATGTGTGAAACACAGACAGTAGTTACACCAACTGAAGGATATTTGAGAACCCTGCGTAGACAGGAAGTCCTTAGAGGATAGATCCGCAGCATTGAAGAGGCAGTTGTTCCCACTGGACCTTTTTGCCCAGATACAAAAATGCCTCTATGCTGGCTGCTGGACAAGCGGCTTGCCAGGCAAGCACAGGTCCCTCTCCTCCTGGAGGGCAGACGGGCCAGGAGACAGATCACATCAAAGGCTCCCAATTCCTTCCCCTAGGGTACCAATGCAGACTGAAAAGCTGATGAGCTAAACGGGCACCTGAGTAAAATCCACTTAGTGTCTGGCTCCTCCTGTCGCCCTGGTCCTGCTGGTCAGCTAGTGAGTTAAAGCAGTTTCTCCCCAAATGAAAAGCCCTTCTCTCCTTCTCTGATGAAATAAATACCCCCACCTCCATCTCAGTGCAGCTCCACTCTGCTTTTCTCTAGGAATGTTGCTGACCCTCAGACCACACTGAAGCTTCTTTCTGAGTTTCTAGGGTAGCGCTGTCCTATGGAAATGTGATGTGGACCTCATAGGTCATTTAAAGTGTTCCAGTAACTTCACAAAAGAAAGTAAAAACAAACAGATGACACTAATTTTAATAGTCGGTTTTATTTAACCCAGTATATCGAAAATAGTATCATTTCAAAATGTGATCTATATTAACATTAGTTCTTGTTCAGTCACTAATTCGTGTCCGACTCTTTGCAAACCCATGGACTGCAGCATACCAGGCCTCGCTGTCCTTCACCATATCCCAGAGCTTCCTTAAACTCATATCCACTGAGTCTTCCAACCATCTTATTATCTGTCTCCCCCTTCTCCTCCTGCCCTCAATCTTTCCCAGCATCAGGGTCTTTTCCAATGAGTCAGCTCTTTGCATCAGGTGGCTGGAGTATTGGAGTTTCAGCTTCAGCATCAGTCTTTCCAATGAATATTCAGGGTTGATTTCCTTTAGAACTGACTGGTTGGATTTCCTCGCTGTCCAAGGGACTCTCAAGAGTCTTCTCCAGCACCACAGTTCAAAAGGATCAATTCTTTGGTGCTCAGCCTTCTTTATGATCCAACTCTCACATCTGTACATGACTACTGGAAAAACCATACCTTTGACTATATGGACCTTTGTCGGCAAAGTAATGTCTCTGCTTTTTAATACGCTGTCTAGGTTTGTCACAGCTTTTCTTCCAAGGAGCAAGCGTCTTTTACTTTTGTGGTGGCAGTCATTGTCTGCAGTGATCTTGGAGCCCCCAAAAAATGAAATCTGTAAGAGGGTATTTTAGAGAGTCTGGTGTGTATTTTATCCTGACAGTACATCTCAGTTCCCTCTAGCTACATCTTAAGTACTTGGCCTGCACATGTGGCTGGTGGTGACTATGTTGGATGGCATATCCTAGAGCATTTGCTTGACTTACCGTTGAGTTGTGCTGGGGGCTCCAGCTTGACTCTTTGACACCAGCTGCTCTGAGGCTGTGATAATTGTAGGCATGTCAAGAGAGAAGCAAGTTCTGTTGCAGGCCAGTGTGAAGAGTCTGGTGAGAGAGACTGCCCTGTTTTCTCATAGCCAGTCCCCTGACAGTTTGGATACTAGTCTTGGGGTGGGGATGGGTCATGGGCTCTGTGAACAAAACATGAAAAGCTGGGAATTCTCTGGTGGTCCAGTGGTTAGAGTCGGCACTTTCACTGCCAAGGGCCTGGATTCCACCCCTGGTCAGGGAACTAAGATCCTAAAAGACACGTGATGTGGCAAAAAAAAAAAAAAAAAAAAAAAAGCCAGTTGCCCTCAAAAGAGCAGACAGCTGAGCTTCAAACACCCACCTCTTCAGAGGAGTTCGTTTCCTCACCTCTGTCCAACCTCTTGCAGCTGGGGTGAAGGCTGCCGTCAGGATCAGGTTATCACCACTGAGGAATATAAGGAGCCTCCTTGAGAAGGGGCCTCTTGGGGGAAGAAACAGGAAGAAAGAGTGAAAGCGAAGACCTTCAGACCACCAGCTGCAAGGGCATTGACAGCCTTTTCACACAGTCCCAGAAAAGCGTCTTTGGTTTCCAGAGTGTCTGCTTGTGGCCTCTGAAGGTTCAGTGAGCCTCTGCCTGTGAGAAATAGTTTCCAAGACATCACATGAAAAATATTTTCTGTTGAGAACCTAAGCTCACTGAGGTCTGATCCTACCCATGAACACCGAGGAAGGCACTCCCTGACTGGGAGCTGCTGGCGGCTCCACTTGCCCCCATCAAACCCCAGGATTATGATGCCTGTCTTGTGTAGAAAATTTGAGAACCTTCTGGAAAACTCTGGGAGAGGCCAAGATGGGACTTTGCGGCTGGTGGCTACCAGTCCTGAAGCCAGAGAGCCGACCCGTGGTTTCGCACAGGTCCCCACCCTGCCGGAGCCGCTGATTTCTGGCACAGCCCTAGAGGCATCCTGAGCCCGGGTTTGGCACAGCTTTCCCAAGCATTCGCCCTCTCTGTTGACTGCCCGTAATGCGGACTGCCAAGCCAGTTACTGAAAGGATTTGGAATCTGAGGAGTAAAAAAAAAAAATCACCACCTATGCTTTAGGGGAATTTATGGGAACAGTCTGAACAAAACGACCCCTTCCAGACAACCTGGAGTGAGTGTAGCCCTGTCCTGACAGAAGCACCACTTGCTGCAAAGCTGAGCCAATCGGCAAAGTCGGGCATCCAGTGATGTTGTCCAGGTTACTGTCATATCCATCCTAAAAGAGATCACATGGACACCTTGTCCCAGAAGATACGTCCCAGAGAAATTGCTACACCATTCTCCTGAAAAATAATGTCCTTTCCTCTTATCACCATGTGCAGGTGTGCTAAGGTGCTCCAGTCATGTCCAACTCTTTGCGTCCCTATGAATTGTAGCCTGCTGCTCCTCTGTCCATGGGATTCTTCAGGCAAGAATACTGGAGTGGGTAGCCATTCCCTTTTCCAGGGGACCTTCCCAAACCTGGTCTCTTAATGTCTCCCGCATTGGCAGAAGGGATCTTTACCACTAGCGCCACCCGGGAAGCTCTCTTATCACCATGAAATCATAAAAATTAAAATGCTGAGAAAAAGAGCTGCTTTTGATAACTGGCCTTTTCTGGTTAACAGGAAACTGGTTTTACTTTAACCAGCTGCTGGTTTAACCAGATGTTGAAAATCTCTGTCCCTTGGACCAAGGCCTGGCCTGTTTTTAATCCTCCAGGACCCTGCCAGGTTATATGGTACAGTGACTCCAGACGGCACGGGCCATCTGTGAGTCACCCCTGATTCCCGGCCTGCCTCTGGCTCCTGTCCTTCTGTTCGGTGTTAGCTAGGCCCTTTAGATGAGTTCATTTCATTGTAGTGATGTCCTCTTTCCCTAATATCTAAGCATAACACTTCGGCTGGGGCTCAAGTTAACCGGGTTCCACTTGAAAAGTGGCTCTAGCTAGAGCAAAATATTTCTGGCTCATGTCTAGCCCCTGACCACATTTTGACCATGGGATGACTTTAGCATTCACTTGGCAAGGGCATTTCCATTTGGCTCCCTATGTAGTCACCGAAATTCTAGTTATTTCTGGAGTGTGTGATTGCCTGGTTTATTTGTGAGAACTATCCATCAGGGCTGAGCTATTTTGTTTCTGGAGCCGCTTGTGTGATCACAGTTATGAAATGTTTATTTTCTTAGATCAGCTTAAGCTGATAAGGCATTTTTGAGCCATTAAGAATCTTGGAAGTCAAGATTGTTTAGATAGGAGATGATTTTTCTGATGGGGGTAAATCAGATGAATCAAGGCCTCTCCCTTGATTGGGCTATTATGTTAAAGGGGTGTGACTGTCACATGCTCCCTTGAGAAATGGTGTTGCTTCCTTAGGGAGATCGGCTGCCAGCCCACTCTTTCTCCTCTGGCTCACATCCCAGCTGCAACCCAAGGATCCAGAGAGACGAGGCCACCCTAGAGAGGTAAACGGTCAACCGTGAACGTCAGGTAGGGCCACAGGGCCTATTGGCAACCACGCCGGGTGCAAGAAGCCCAAAGAAAATATTCCAAATTAATGAGCACTGCAGAAGCTCATGAACTTAAAGGCTCAGCACAAATCTATCTGAAGACAGGCCTTGTCCTCACAAATCTTGCTTTCCTGTGGCAAAGGGAGAAGGAAATAAATATGCCTTCTGCTGTCGAGAGCCCTGAGTAACAAGGACAGAGAAGCAGAGTCAGGGGGAGGAGGTCCAGGGAAGAGGGGGTACCTGTCAGGCAGGGCAGGCCTCCCTGAGGAGTAACTCAAATGGAGAGAAGAAACCAGTGCTTCCAAAGCAGAGCGGGTAGTGAGTGCAAATGCCCTGAGGAGGGAGTGTGCCGGCTGGCCGCCAGAAGAGCAGAGAGGTGTGTCTGGAGGAGCAGGTGAGGAGCAGGGAGGACCCAGAGCTGGAGGGCCTCTCAGTAGAGCTGCAGACCATCCTGACCTCCATTCTTTCCACCTCCTCCAGTAATGAAATCCTCCACCATCTTGGCAGGGCTCGCAGGCCTCTGCTAGTGACCACATCTTCCAGCCTCTAGTGCAATGGAGTGTGGCCGCACCATTAAGTTCTTACCAACGGACCGTAACTGGAAACGGGTTCTTCTGCGTCTCGGTTCGGCGCTCACAGAGCAGGCGGTGTTCCTCACTCCCCTTCATCCTTTCTCACAGGTGGAACCCAGACCTGGTGTTAGGGTATCACTTGGTCCACATAGATCAGGGAAGACCTAGGCAGAGGTTTGAAAAGTGGGGTCCCTAGACCTGCAACGTCAGCAACCCCTGGAAACTTACAGAAATGCACATGGTGGGGGAAGGCGACTCCAGACCTCCTGAATTAGACACTTCGGGGGTGGGGCTCAGCAATCTGTGTTTGAAAACACCCTCCAGGGGACTCTGATACACTCAGGTCTCCAAACCACCACAGGCTTTCTCATCGCAGGCAAGGGTGAACTGTGGGCACAAGCTGCTTTGTTGTGGGGGCCGTCTGTGCCCTGTGGAGCGTTCGGCAGCGGCTCTGACCTCTACCCACTAGAACCCAGTGGCACACACCCTTCCTCCGCCCTACAGGTTACCACCCAAAATGTTCCCATGCACATTTCCTGTAGCAAGTGTTATCAACTCTTGGGAGAAGAGACAAGAAGCTAATAAAAGTGATTACCTTTGGGTGCTGTGTGGAGGGGGTTTTGGAGGGATTTGCTTTTATTTTGTATGTTTCTATTGTGTGCTTGGGTCTTTAGCCTGTGTGTTGCTGAAATAAATCTCTAGGCCCCAGGTGGGGTCACTCCTTTCAGGGTGCCCCATTAGCAATCCGAAATTTGAGAACGTTCATATCCCTGAGAATGCTGTGCTTGACCCAGACATGCAGGGTGTCCAGTCGACCGGTCCCCAAAGGCCAAGCCCACTCTGGGCCTTCTCACCCCCGAACAAGGGTGGGAACTTCACCTCAGCCAATCAGATATTTCCCATTTGTCTCATCCTTGTTTATTCTTTATCCTCCAAAAGCTTCTTGAGATCACCCACTTTGTGAAGTGTTAAATGTAGTTTGTATTGTCTAAATGGTCTTCTTTAATCACTTTTAAATAGGATGTTACGACAATGGGGAAGAAATGTTCTAGAAAGACTACCTACTGAAAGAGTGGAAACTAGGTTTCTTCACCACAGTTTTGACACCAACTCCAGCGTGTGTGGGTTTTCCCAAGCAATTCTCGGACGCCTGCAGGGTGTCCTACAGTTCAAATCCTTTCTACCACCACCTGGAGAGAGCGTCAAACCCCACAGGTTAAGGGCTCAGATGCCCACTGCGAGTCCAGGTTGTCACCCAAACTTCTGACTGACTAGACTGCAGGTTCTCGTGACTGCATCCTTGGGTTCTGTTAACTTAGTAGAGTGGCTCACAGAACTCGGGAAGCCAGTTTCCTTACTAGACGACTGGCTTATTATTAAAGGATGCGACGCAGGAACAACTAGCTGGAAGAGATGCCCAGGGCAAGAGAGAAAGGGAGACAGGGAGTGGGCTCCCAGTCCTCGCCAGGCACCCCACTCTCCCTCAGTTCCCACGTCCTCACCAACTGGAAGCTCTCAGAATCCCATCCTTTCGGGTTTTTTGTGGAGGCTTCATTATGCAGGCATAACTGATTAAATCATTGCCCGTAGGTGATTGATTCAACCTCCATCCCCTCTCCCCTCCCTGAAAATCAGGGGCTTGCAGCTGAAAGTTCTAACTTTCATTCCCGCTTGGTTCCTCTGGCAACCAGCCCCCCTCAGGTGGGCTCCAAAATTCACCTCATTAACATAACAAATAACATCTTTATCAGCTTCAATACAGGAAATTCCAAGGGTTTTAGGAGCGTTGCTTGAAGATCAAACACATATGTCTTATTATAAATCACTATATCACACTGACTACAGGGCTTCTCAGCATCCGTAACGCATGCTAACACGTTTTTAATCTCTAAAGGTAGCCGAATCCTGGAAATGGCATGCCTCAGAACACTTCAGGAAGCACCGACCTGCCCAACACTGCTTCTGAGCCCTCACCATCCAGAAGAGAGTTGAAGGTGGCCAATGCTGGGCATTTTACTGGTAAAATACAGTAAAACAAATACTGGCAAATTAGTTACCGGTGAAACACAGGCTGGTCCTTCCACCCAGGTGAAAAATGAGCCCTGAGATAGGACGCTCCTTTCAGTAACTTTGGGTCATCCGCGGGGCAGCACATTCTTGAGAGGAGTCCCACAGGCAGTCGTGGTCTCTGGTGATGCCTCACTTTGGGGATGAACCACCTGTAAGTTCCCCAGGATCTGGAGGCGGGGGGACTTGGAGGTCTTCTGCCCTCTGCACCACGTTCCCCATCCTTGTCCCTTTGTTGGCCTTGTAGGCCCTCTACTGGCTTCTTTGCCTTTTCTTGTCCCCTCCAAATGTTGATGCAGATTCTTCCCCACCTCCTCCCCTGCCCCTTTTGGGGGATGGGGAGGAGGGAGGTAAGACAGGATGAAATTTTAAATTCTGGTAATGATTTTACTATTTATCCCAAAGGTCCCCAGGCATACAGCACACCTAGTGATCTATCAGGGCTTCCCCGGTGGCTCAGATAGTAAAGAATCTGCCTGAAATGTGGGAGACCTGGGTTCAGTCCCTGGGTTGGGAAGATCCCCTAGAGGACGGCATGGCAACCCACTCCTGTATTATTGACTGGAGAATCCTGATAGACAGAGGCGCCTGGCAGGCTACAGTCCATGAGGTTGCCAAGAGTCAGACACAACTGAGTGACTAAGCATACAGTGATCTATCAAAAACACGGGAAGTTAACCGAACCAACCCTTCAACTGCTGCTACTCAACCAATAATGGTGATCATTCTGTAGCTGCAAACACATCAAATCCTAATCATTTCTTTCCTCACTAAATGAATTAATAGTCATCTAAGGGGCTCATAACAGGGCCTGGCATGTGGTAACTGCTGGTTTTGTTTTGTTTAGCCATTATTATATCATCATACTCTACATTCAACACTTCTCACTATTTAACAGCCTCTGGAATTATCCAGATGGTCAATGAACAGCATTAAAGCATGAATGTGGAAAGAAGAGATAAACATGTGACCTGACCCACAAAGGAAGGAAGATTTCCACAGCAGTGGGAAAATGAGGATAGAACCACAGGGACTTCTCTCGAGGTCCAGTGGTTAAGACTCCAACTTCTACCGCAAAAGCACGGGTTCCAACCCTGTTTGAGGAATTAAGATCCCTCAGACCGAACTATGCAGTCAAAAACAAAAACTGTAGATCCACTGTGCTGTAGATAATGAGATTCTCTCACAGCCATGGATGCTAACTCAAGTGTCTCCCATTTTATACTGCTCCAGTGTGACTCCCCCCTCCACCCACAAGCAAGTGGTTCTCAAATTTGGGCACAGGTCAGAATCCCTTGGAATTCCTCAGATGCTTGCTAAAAAGACCATCGGCTCCACCCTCCTGGGTTTCTGAATTAACAGGTTGGGGTAGATCCGGAGAATTTGCATCTGAAACAAGTTTTCAGATGCTGCCGACACTCTTCTTTGGGAACCACTGCCCTTCATGTTAACTTAGATCCTGGCATTTAAATACACCCTTTGCTCAAATCAGGTCATGGGTCCTGCTTGTCGCCATCCATCAAGGTCCTGTCATTCATCATGTTTGCTGTGTGGCACCTTTGCTTGTGAGAGGCATGCCCCCTTCTACAGGTCCTTGTACAGGTCACTGATAAAAATGTGAACTGGACTGGCTAAGGACAAAATCCAGGTCAGGTTAATTAAACCCCTGCTTCAGGTTCAACCTATTATAATTACAGCGGTAGTTCTCAACCCTGATTAAACTTTAACATCACAGGGGAAGGTTAAAAAACAACCAAAAAAAAACTTTAAAAATCTCTCCCGATGATTCTAATGTTCTCAGCAGCTAGGGCTGAGAATCGCCATCTAGAGGTCTTACAGGTTTAACTTGTTAAATCAACCCGATTGAGCTGTCCTGCCCAAGTAGTTTTATTTAAGCTTTTGTGCGGGATGTTGTCAAAACCTTTGCTGACATCATGTATGTTTTTCTACAGCTGGATCATTGCTCTTTCAAAACCATAAAATTATGTTGGGCTAACATGACATGGTTTTAGGGAATCACACACATTTTAAAGATCAAATTTAAATATGTTTATAGTTGTTGAGGGCTTTTGTCTGGGGCTGATGTCAAGCTCACAGAATTGTATCCATTTAGTTTAAATAATCCCGATGTAAAGATGTGTGTGTTCATGCTGTCGCTCAGTCGTGTCCGACTATTTGCAACCCCATGGGCTGTAGCCAGCCAGGCTCCTCTGTCCATGGGATTTTCCAGGCACGAATACTGGAGTGGGTTGTCATTTCCTCCTACAGGGGCTATTCCAGACCCAGGGACTGAACCCGCATCTCTTGCATCACCTGCATTGGCAGGCGCCAATTCTTTACCACTGCGCCACCTGGGAAGCTCCTAGTGTAATGATACTTAACATTTATTGCCTGCAGACTTTGTCTCAGCCACAGTGCTCAGTGCTCTTTATAAACATCCAATCCTACAAAATAGCTATTGTTATTTCTGTTTTACAAATTTGTGAAAACAAGTTTCCGTTCTCGCTGACTCCAGGGCTCATGCTTTTAAACACTAGCTGTTGCTTCCATTTTTAATTGCCAGACACCATCTTGTTCTTCAAATGTTTTATGATGAAGTTTGCTAAAGATATGAGGAAGCATGAAAGAAATAACTGGAATAAAGGCAGACTAGAGAGAGAGAAAATGAACTGTGGATCAGAACAAAACGTTTGCGCATTTGCTAAAGGCAGGGTCCCCGGTTTGGCTTTGAGTGTTCTGAAAAGTCAAAATAGGAGCACATGATCAACTGCTCGGTCAACACTGAACACAAACATTGCTCAGAAGTACCTGGGAAACCTGGGCCTTCTTAAAGACGACACTGAGGGCTAAAGGAATGTCTGCAAAAACATCCTCATGATCTACGCAGAAAAGAGTGTCCCAGGGCTCAGCGAACCACAGTTCACACCATCCACTTCCTCCCCCATAAAAAAGCGAGCAGAGTTTTGGCTTGCTTTATAATCCTTCAAAAACTTCTTCATTCCCATTTCCTGTGCCCGTCCCACCACTAATCACTCACTCCAAAAGAAGATTTAATAATAACCACGCATGTCTTTGCTCACGTTTTCTCAGTACTCCGGAATGTAATAATAATAGTTGGAGCAGTTAGGATTTCCTTTTAGAGTTTCACAGTTTCTTGACTCACCTTCCCTTTTGGGTTCTCGTACATGAAGTCACACCTGACTTTAAGGAAAGAGATTTCCCCGTGCTTGAAGCCGACGTGGCTGTGCCCACAGGCGGCCTGTCCGGGGTGCAGGCGAGGTCGGCGTCCAGGGAGATAAGGTGCCCATCGCAGGGCCACTGCACCAGCCCATCCCTCCACGCAGCGTGATGCTGTGGAGTCGAGAACAGCAGATTCCCTCGTGTCAGGTGAACCCATCAGTGATGAGACCCATCATTTACCACTTACCCGTATGAGACTATACAGTAATGGGGGTTGTATCTTGAAAGATATCAGTGTTTTCTTGCCATCTGAAAAAGACACGGTGTTAAGAGCGCTGGGGTTTTTGAAAAGAGATCTGTTGACATGAGACTGATGGTTAGGATAGAATCATGCATGATTTGGAAAGTACTCTGTCATCTTCTAACATTAAGCCACCTAACCCCTCTCTAGCTGGTTCCTTATCCTTCAGATCCCACCTTGAGTGCTGGCTCCTCAGCTGAGCCTTCTCTGACAGTCCTCATCGCATGATGAATTTTCGTTTGCTTATTTCAGTCAGTAAACATTCCCTATTCTGCTATCCAGAAGGGCGGCAGGACTTCCCTTGTGGTCTCGGGGCCTGGATCAGGGTTTGGTTCATAGTAGGGGCACCGTAACCACCTGAGAAAAGAGTGAAAACAGCCAAACAGGTGGACATCAGTGACTGTGGAGTCAGGCTCTGAGGGGCACGTGGGACCCAGTCTACATCGTGAGAAGAGAGTGGGGCACTTCTGATACTAGGAGTGATCACAAAAACAGAAAGGATGGAGGAGAGGCATCCCGAAGGAAAAACTCACTTTATCATTTCTGATAATCGACATGAATCGCTGATTAGAGCACATGAAGTTTAGGAGGAAAGGTGATTGCCATGCGCCTCAGAGGAAGGAAAATGGATCACGGAATCCTCAGTGGAAAGAACAGGAAGAGCTGAGGTGGGCAGAACATTGCCATACACATCAACCTGCCCCCTCCCTCAACTGCCACGCACACTTCCCTCCACTTCCCTCGGGCGAGGCTCCACCATCTGAACCGATTCCCTTAAGACGGTGCCCCAGGACCACCCTGCAGGGGCTGAGAACCAAAGCCAGAGCGTCAGCTGTTCCTACATGTAGCTGGAAGACATGAGGAATATGATTAGAGGTTTAGGAAGAACCAGTATCCAGAACAGCAGAAAGAAGGCACCCAAAACACAGACCCAAATAACGAATGAGATGAAAACAATAGCAGGAAGACGTGGCCCGGAGAGTGAGGAGCAGCAGGTGAATCTGACGGGGAGAAAGAATGCTGCAGGCCCGTGTCCCTGGGGCCCTGGCAGCTGTCCAGGCTAAGCCAAGGTTCCACACACACGTGAAGCTCCTCTCTGCCCTGCACAACCTACACCCCTCGGGCCCCTGAAGGACAGCAGGAAAGGGGCAGAGAGGGGCAGGGGCAGGGAACAGGCAGCCACATGGACAAGGAAGACCCCCACGCCAGTGCCCCCTCCACTCCCACCGCCCCACTACTGAGAGCGCTGGGCTCTGAAAGGGAGAGCCCAGGAAAGACTACTGAGATGTGCCATGGAAACGGCTTTGTCAGCAAAGGACATTTGGCGTGTTACTGGCCATCTCTTAACCCAAAACCATGTGAACGTTTACTCAAACAATCTTGGAAATGCTTTTATAACTTGTTCAAAGCTTTCCAAATGAAGAGTTTGAGTACCTTTTAGTCCTTGATTAAAAATATAAAAGTCTAACACATTTTGATTAGCTCACATTAATCTGCCTTGGAGAAAGATGAAAATTTACTAGCCAGGTTTCCACAAAAAGCCCTTGCATAACTGGTGAGCACACGTGAACTAATGAACAGCCTGACTTAATGTGACCAGCAATCCCCTTTCTCCATTTAGAGGTTGGAAGCCATCCTCTTTTCAGCCATGGCAGTGGACTCAAACCAACCATACTAGGCAGAACTTGGAAACTGACATCGGAATTACTGTGTCACAGTCTTAAAGCAATATTTAAAATGAAGTGTTTATTGTTCTCCTTAAAGACACTGGATATCAACTTTTTAATCGTTAGTATTTTTAAATTATTTTGTTTCACCTCATTTAAAACTTCTATCTTATAATTTAGTGAAACTTTAAAATAAATATTCACATAATGATATAAATTCAAACAACTTGCTAATAAGGGTTTACAACCAAAACAGTTGATTATTCACTTTGGAGATATGAAGGCAGTTAATCTATGAAGCCTAAGTACTAAGAACATGCTTTTTCATCTTTTGTTATCAGTTTTAATTAATAACTGCTGTGGCTGCTCCATACCCCAGCTCTTAATAGATCCCTAATCATGCTGATCATTTCTAAAGATGGCAACAAAAAACTTTACCTACTGGGAAGTTTCACTTCTTAAAAACCAAATGCAATTCTGTGATCTTTTTTTTTTTTTTTAACATGGCAATGCAAGGGTTTTAGAAGTCTAAAGTAAAAAAAGAAATGACTGTCAAGAACAAAGGTTGGACCCAATTAATTGAAACCTGTTGCAGTAGCATTTCTCTGCCACACATAGACAGACTGGGGAGTGCCTCTGTTTTTTTTGGGCGGGGGGAGGGTTAATTATTTATTTATTTTTGGCTGCAATGGTTCTTCAATGCGTCTCTAGTTGTGGTTTGAGAATGGCTTCTCTTGTTGCGGTCACAGGCTCCAGGTGCGCGGGCTTCAGTCATTGTGGCATACAGGCTCAGTAGTTGAGGCACACAGGTCCCAGCTGCTCCAAGGCTCATGGGATCCTTCTGGACCAGAGATGGAACACGTGTCTCCTGCATTGGCAGACGGATTCTCAACCACTGGACCATTGGGAAGTCTTCCCCTATGGTTTTAACTCAGGACAAATTAAGGCCCCTGGAGATTCCACATCTCAGGAGAGAACTTGAGTTGGGCTCCTTACTATACAGATCACCCTTCTGGAAAGTGAAGCACACCTTGCCTTGCCTTGAACTTGAATGCCATCAGAAGTGATTTGCAGAACTCACTGGAATTAAAGCTGGGTGATGTGGATTATTAACTAGTTGGTCAGGAGACTGAGGATCCCCCTGACCCTGCAGGTAACCATTAGCTGAAGTTCTCTTCTCCTCAGTTTTTCCCTCTGTAAAATGAGATAGAAAATGATTTTCCAGTATGAAACAGAAGGTTCCCTCCAATCTGAGATATTTTGAGCTATCCCAAACCCTTAAAAAGCAGTTTCCATTTAACACAATGTGGCCGGTAAATTATTTTTACATAGCAAGTTTCTGGATCTTAACCTGTACAATGTTTGGTCATACTTGATAGAGGGAAGTTTCATAGAGGGGCTTCCCCTGTGGCTCAGCAGGTCAAGAATCCGCCTTCCAAGGCAGGAGAGGAAGATTTGATCCCTGGGTGGCGAAGGTCCCCTGGAGGAGGAAACGGCAACTCGGTCCAGTATTCTTGCCTGGAGAATCCTCATGGACAGAGGAGCCTGATGGGCTACAGTCCATGGGGTCTCAAAGAATCAGACAAGACTGAGTCCATGGCACAACAATGCTAGAGGAAAGGAGATGGAAGGCTGGGGTGGTCCGACATGTCAGCTGCGGTTCCTGCAGTTTTCAAGTCTTCAATGTTGTATCATCAGTGACAAAGTCAAAACCAGTCTATGAATCCTAACCCTGTGGATCCCGAATCATATATACTTAGCTGGGGGGCCTCCGTCGAATGACTCACACATGCACACTCATTCGGGCTAGGCAGGTTCCAAAATTAATTGTCCTGGTTTGTATTACATCAGCTTGGTTAAACCAGGTACATTTCCCTGTGTCCCCTTGCCTCACGGTTCTAAATCAGAATTGACTCAAAGACAGGCTTGGGTGATTTTTGGAAGGTAAAGTGAAGCCAGGGCCGCTTTTCTCTGCAGGGCGTCGGTCACCTACGGTGACGGACAGGCCCGAGGCGTCGGTGGGTCCGTTTGTCCTCGTTCTCCTCCTCTGGCTCCACCTCCGGCTCTTCTTCCATGTTCTGACCTTGAGCAGTTCCCGAGGCTGGCTCCGCTCCCACTACCAGACGCTGGCTGCAGACGCGGAGGTGGTCACTACGCGGAGGCCACAGAGGCTCCCGGAGCCCCGCGACCCCGCCCAGGCCTATGTCCGCACCTACACGCGTTCTGCCTCCCAGAAGGGCCACCACGGGGTTCTCACGACCTGCGCACCTCCTTCTGCACCTTCCCCTCTGCAGCTTCTCACACAGTAGCATTTTCTCTTATTCTGGTAGCAACTCCTGCATCCTACAGCCCTCAGAGCGATCTTTTCCCCCCCAATTCACCACCCAAAGCACACACAGATCCCTAATGGACACTGCTGTTCTATCTCCGTGTAACTCCTCACAGGGCCCCCAGCTGAGTGCTGTGCATTGAATCTACGTGTTTTGTGTTACAGGATGCTTCCTGGCGATTCAAGGTCTTCCATCTGAGAGGGTATAAATTTTATCAACAGACAGACAACCTACAAGTGCACACGTGTGTGTGCATATAGTTGTGTGTGGGGGAAAAACACAACAGGAAACTTTCTTAGTTTAAAAACTCGCCTCTGTGAATCCTCAGGCAATGTTGTGAACGATGACTTTATCCGTCCCCAGCTAAGACACGGGCTGACTGTCCAACCTGCAAACACAGGCCCATGCCCACTGTCCTCCCCACCCAGCGCCATCTCATAACAGCACTGGCTGTTACCATTGGCACGTACCACGGATGCGTCTGGTCTGAGCAGCCCTACTAAGCAGGCAGAGGGGAGATGTCACACTTGGGGAGCCACACTTGAAAGACAAAACGCCAGGCCCTCAGAGAACTCACTGCTGGCCCGGGAACAGCCACACTCTGACCCACAGGCGTTCACACACGTGCTAAGTCACTTCATTCATGGCCAAGTCTTTGCAACCCTGTGCACCATAGCCCGCTATGCTCCTCTGTCCCTGGGATTTTCCAAGCAAGAATCCTGGAGTGGGTTGCCATGCCCTCCTCCAGGGGATCTTCCTGACCCAGGGATTGAACCCACACCTCTTATGTCTCCTGCACTGGTAGGCAGTTTCTTCACCACTAGTGCCACTGGGGGTGGTCCTTCAGCTTTTTGCTAAAAAGCAAAAACCCAACATGTTTTTCAAAAAAAAAAAAGGCAGCATAGAAGTACGAGTATGAATTATTTGTTTTATTGCTTTGTATCTTATTTAATGCAGAGTCGATGTTTCTGAGTAATGGTAATAAGATGTCCAAAATTCAACATTATTAAACATTCAGACAGTAAAGTATGTGGGAAGAAGACCTCACATGTTAACTCCGCTAAATTACAGCTGGTGGAACAATTCATAATAAAGGCTATAGGCTTGTCATCGTGGTTTATGACACGCGCAATGGTAGAGAGCCCCTGGGGTCAACCAACTGTGTAGGCACCAGGCACGCGTGCCTCCCTTGGAAACATCTGGAAAGATCCAGAAAGACTCCAGGTATAAAAACCCTTCCTTTCACCTCAGGCTTGAAAGACACACCCGCCACAGAGGGTGTCAAAGAACTCCTGTGGGACAGAAGTGGTTGTGATGATAAAGACTAGAAAACGGTTCTGCTGTTGAGACGTGAACTTGCCTACACGTCCCCTCTCTAGTCCACCGCCCGCTCTAGCGTGTCATGAGGAAGGGCCTCGGGGGGCGACCAGAGGACATCAGGCAGCGGCCTTTTGACGGCTGAAGGCACTGGTTCTCCTCGTCCTGAGGGAGTGGGTCACTGGGCTGTGAGTTACACTCAAATCGCACGTCCTACCGTGAAAACCTGCTCTCAGCCACTGCACGTTTGACGCAATTTCAGGCTGAAAGTCTGAAGACTTTAAAACCCCAGAATGTCTGGGGCCCTTGAAAGTCCTGACACGCTGGGCAACTCCAGCAAGGAATCCGATTCCCAAGGGGTGGAGGCTCGAAGGGACATAAGGCTGCTCACATCACATGATGGCACAACATAAATACATGCCTCTATAGTGTGGATACGCGACACCACAGCGAAACAATAAACACTCCAAAATCTACAGCTGTCAGTCACACGCTAGCCAGACCTGGTACAGTCTAAAAACGTGATTTTCCCATAAAAACATGTGTCTACAGTGAATGTGATCAATACTTAAGGGCTAAGCAAAAACATATGAAAACTATTCTTCAAAGACAAACTTCATTAAATATCAAGCATGGTGACCAAATTTAAGATATCAAATTTAAATAGATCACTTTTGATTTTTCCCAGGGGTAATCTGGGGCTTCCCCAACAAGAATGGTCACGGGCCAACTGCACCCCGCTGGTGATGCTGAGGGTGTAAGTCATGCAAACCCTCTTGGAAGAACAATGGACACATCTTTGCCAGAGGAAGCCTACCTCCAGCCTCATCAGCTTGTGAAATACCAGAGAACTAACAAATGCCCTTTACAGACACAGTGATGCTGAAAAAGAAAGCAACAAAGAAACATAAAGGTGCATTTATTCGCATCCATGCCATCTAATCTACTGAATACAGTAATCAGGACTGGAAAAGGGAAGAATTAAACCTAAATAAAAACAAAAACACTGGGACGTCCGTCCCCTGCACTGGGAGTCAGTTCAGAAGAATCTGTGTGCTGGCACGCCAGTCTCCTCCCTGAGAAGCACGCTTCGTTCTCCGTTCTCCTCCGGCATGTTCGTCTCTCTCAGTTAAGGCCTGGACAGTGTCAGGGCGGTGGCCACACCTGTTCTGGAGCTGTGGGCTGGCAGGAGCTGGGCCCCAGGCCATCAGTCAACCGAGGGCTCGGGCAGTGTGGGGTCAGACTCCCGGCTGCTCAGTTCCGCCATCTGCCTCTGGAGCTTCTCCACCGTCTGCAGCAGCGCTGACCTCTCCAGCTCCAAGGCCAAGGTCGCCTGTTTCAGCTTGCTCTCGCTAGTCAGGAGCTTCTCAACGGTGGCTTCCAGGCTCTGGATCCTTCCATTGGCGACCTGGAGAATAAAAGAAGACATGTGAATGTAACTGCCTGGGAGACGGTGGGAGATCCACTGTGCGCTCCGCCGTCCAGCCTTGGGGGTCACTCTGGAGCCTAACTCTAGCAGAGACACACCTCTCCGCACTTATTATCACATCTGGCACAAAAGACTCCATTTCCCAGGCTCCCTCAAGGGTGGGCCGGGCCATCCGGAGACCCTCCGACATCTTTTTCCTCTGTGTGGCTACTCTGGACGCCACATGTGGAGATGGTGGCTTCCCAGTGCGGAGGGAGCCTGGTCCCCGAGTTGCCTCTAGAGACGGCTGAGAAATGGTCCAAGACCGCGTGATGGACACAAGGTGCTGAGTGCACAGGGCTGAGCCCTGGGATCCAGAGCGCTGTTACCGCAGCACCGTCTGCTGCTCTGACAAACACACGCAGCTACAGGCACAAGCTGGTTTTAGGCGGACCACCAAGATGGTTTCTACGCGAAGGCCCGCGCAAGAACCGCTCTCTAACCTGACAGCTGTTTTGTTTTCCCTCCAGCACCAAGAACCAGCATTTCCCCCAGGACGTGTGGAGCGCTCAGGGGACCGAGCTCTGCTAAGAGGGTCGCGTGTGTGGCCTCACTGACCAGACACCAGTACTGCCCCCACTGCCCCAGTCTGGATCCTCAACACTTAGGCAGTGTCTGGCAGCCCTTCCAGGAGCTGCTCTCTAGCAACGGACCCTTCTCCTCTTCCGAGTCCTCTCGGACAGGCTTCCCAGGCAACCACAGAATTGGCTCCAGCTGTCCGCTGCATCCCCGGGTGTTCAGGCCCAGAGTCTGCAAGGCACTGCTCTGGCTCATTCATCCGCCCAGCCCTCTTTGTGTCCCCATAGACTAAATGGTGTTTTTTCCCCTCATTTTCAAAATAAGGGCAACAGTTTTTTGAGCAAGGTAACACCGGTGCCAGACAGACAATTTATGACTCAAAGTTGAGCTCTGGCTGCGACACTGGAACACTCAAAACAGAAAGAAGAAAGGCCTGAGACCCTAGGTCTGTCAGTGACCAGGCAGGGGGTAGTCAGACTCAGTGGGTAAGTCTGAGCAGCCCTCTCAGACCCCCACACTCCTGCCGCGGCCAAGGCCTACAGCTGGTCCCACCTTATCTCCTCCAGGGACCACTCCTTCCGAGGCCATGGCACTCCCAGGGGCACCGGCCAGCTTGGCAGTGAGCCAGTCTGCATGCTCATTGACTGTTGGGCATGAAAGTCAGGTCTCCTGCTCAATCAGACCGAAGCGCTCTCACCCTCCCATAAGCACCCAGCTCACAGACACCAGTGACTCAATGATTATTATGAAAAACGCACACGCCTTATCATATGGTAGTATCAGACGTGTCTATGCAATTGTCTCATGCGTGCTGCCGGACAAAAGAGGTTAGACAGTTCAGTCTCCAGCTGCCAGAGGACAATCTTCAGTGTTCAACAAGAAAATACATGGGGCTTTGGTATGTCCAACTGTATGAATGGAACAGAGTCAAGACACAGGTCAATTCTGATAGTTTGGAGAAAAAACCAAAGATTTATGTTGGAAAATTAAGTACCGTACTGAACACCTATCCCTGGGCTCTGAAAATTGTTTTAAAAAAGAATAAGAAAAAAGGGAAGAGAGTCTCATAACTTATGTGGTCTGGCTGAAAGATAGTAATTCCATGTGACTCAGAGGGTAAAGAGAAGACTACACTCAGGCCCCCCCAAACTGACATGCCGTAATCCCTAGCACAACTCTCTGAACATCTGTTGTTACCAATTACTGCCTGATGCCTTTCTGGAGGGCTGTAGAGGTTGGAGCAGCTTTTCACAACTCCTTTCCTCACAAGAGGGGTACAGGATCACAGAAGCAGCACCAAATTACCTCCCCTTTTCACCACAAACCCACGTGGGTATCAGCCTAGTAAAATCAACCTTCTATTGGAGTGCTATTTTAACAAGACAAATGCTTCTAACGGAGATCTGAGCTTTCCACTCTGCTGTAGTTCAGGGACCGACTGTTTGTCTGCAAGGATTTAAAATTCCTACCTACACTGCAGATCCTTACATGCAAGACAAGGTTCTTTGTCCCCTGGCGCCTCCCCTTCAGATTACAGCTGAGATCCCCCTGGAGAAATCATACCCAGACATGGTCATTTTCAGAGTTAGGATATCTCCATCTTAGGGGAACATGCAGCTGACTTTGAGAATGCGGCCGGGAGTCAGGACTGAGTAGGCAAAGCCTTTTCTTTGTTCCTCTACAGTAACTATCTACTGGGTTATACTGGTGTAAAATCCCTGCTGGGAAGAGGACATTTTAGACAATGGTTGACTGATTAAGCTCCCAAATTCTGGCCTTTCTCCCAACACTGCCAAGTTTGCATCTGCAAAGCAGCAACTTTTCAGGCAGAAAAATAAGAGACTTAGATCAGGATGGAAAGCTTATTCTAAGGATAGCCTAGAACACCACAGAATATATATTTTGAAAATAATACAAATTTTTCTCCACAGCAGCTCAAAAGTAATTTTTAAACCCCACCCCCGCCAACATACGCATTTCTGTAACAATAGCTGCACCGCCGATCATGACACTTAACAAGCAGACGGTCCGGTTACTCTGCTCCATCCGGTCGGTGGAGGCGGCGTGGGGCGCAGAGAGGTAACTTTCTGTCCTCGTCACACAAACGAGGCGATCGGAGCAGGCGGGTGACGGTGGGTGACACTGACGCTGGCACGACCTGGGGCTCCGCTCTGAACCTCCGCGCTCACTCCCTCGGGCCCTCCGGCACCCGCGATGCGGGTATATCCCCACCCACATTTACGCAGGCCAAGATGGAAACTTCCAGGGGGGAGAACTGCGCCCTTCGTGAGCCTAACCTTTGTATTTGCTCCAAGGACTCACAGTTACGATCACAGCTCTGGTTCATTCTGTTACTCCTCACTGGATGCCACTCTGAGCACCTAGCTGGCTGTGCTCCTGAAAGCTCCTGCCTTTGATTCCCCCATCATTACTCAAAGCACAATGGCTGGCGTTTGGTTAATAGCACCAGAGAGCACCGTGGACCCAAGCTCAGTTCTTGGCACATCTCCTGAAAGGGTAAGTGCAGAAACAGTCTCTCAGAAAGTTCCAGGACAGTCCGACCTTAGCAAAGGATAATCTGCCTGCTCCCTAACAAACAGGAACCGCTCTCCTGGGCTACCTTTGATCCCAACTACAAACAGCAGAAAGGGCCTACAGCGGTGGGAAACTCGGCCTGCGGGGCCTCTGGCGAGTTAATGAACCACCACACGCTCAGGTGCAGGTGGCGGCCTTGGAGATGCGCCCTACCTGCAGCTGCTCAAGGAGGTCAAGGTTCTGCTTGCGTAAGCTGCTGTTGGCCTTCTCGAGTTTGTCCATTCTTTGGTTCTCACTGAGCGGAGAAGGATCAATCAGCTCTTCCTGCAGCACGTGGTACTCAACTTCATAAGCCTGTAACTGCTTCGAGATGTCCGTCTCAAACACCTGTTTCACAGAAAGGTCATCAGGCGTTGGAAATGAGAAAAATCACACACTCACACTCACTCTCTCTCACACACACACGTGGCCATGTCGGTGGGTATCCACTGAGCACCTACTCTGCACCTAGTGCTATTTAGTGATGAACACAGAAAACTCTCTGAATGGAGAAGAGAATAATTTCCCTTGGGAAGAGAGAATTTAAGAAGCATTTGGAAATAAACTGAGAGAAACAATAAGTACAGGGCTTCCGTGGTGGCTCAGTGGTAAACAATCCATCTGCCAAAGGAGACGGGTTTGATCCCTCAGTCAGAAAGATCCCCTGGAGAAGGAAATGGCCACCCAGTTCAATATTCTTGCCTGAAAAATCCCATGGACAGAGGAGCCTGGTAGGCTACAGCCCATGGGGCCACAAAGAGTAAGACAAGACTTAGTAACTCAACAACAACTGTCAGTGTAGGTCTCTGATGCCATTTTTCAACGCCAAAACCTTATTTTTCAAAAAGCTTAAAAGAGTTTCTTTTTAATTCTTATTTCAGTACTCAGATCTCTTTTCTCTGAAAATTCTATTAGATACATCAACTATGGGTCAACAACAGAATAAAACAAAAGAATCACAGCCCTGCTTGCCCAGTCACCAGGTCAAAGTTTAATTATAGTTCAGCTGGGTTTTCAGAGTTACAAGAACAGCTAAGTAATGGAACTGTTTACTGAAAAACCCTTCTCTGCACATAAGAGATGAAGAAATGAGCCAAAACTCAAATGTCACCCACATAGATGAGTGAATATGAAACAATGCCTGAGTTGCCTTTCTTCTCATAATAGTAACAGCCGTGAAAAAAAATCACCCGTGTGAAAAACAACCCCAGAGTGCATGAGTGAGTGAGCTATTCATGTTTGTACTTTCTCTCGGCGAGTGAGCTGGACCGAGGCAGGGCCGGAGACGGGAGGCGCCCCAAGGCAGAGGCCGCTGCTGCCCCAGGCGTGAAACCCCGGCCTGCCTCTGAGAATTCAGTCACCGCGCAAGAAAAGCCAGCACCATCAGCACACACGTTTAGAGAATCAAATTAGTATTTTCAAGAGCAGAAACTGCCTCCTCACAGCATTTCCTTAAGAAGGAAACTCCAACACAGTTAAAATCAATGAAAAACTCATTTCCCTCGATGGTATCCTCTTAGCATTTAAACATGAATGAGCCCTATCTTTCCTGAAATCAATTTTAAAAATCCATGTTTACTTTTTCACCATTCCCAGAAATTTTCTTTTCCTTCAGATGAACTTTTCAGCTTCCTGGCTTTCCATTTAATTCAGTGGCTAACACTAATTAGGCACAAAAGTCACTCCAGGCCAAAACACAATTCTATTTGTGACATGTGTGTGTGTGCATGTGTGTAGTTGACTGTATTGATCTGATTCTCTCCTGTCCATCAGAGTGACCCTGAGCTCAACAGGGACTATCATCTCTATTCCACAGTCAAGAAAACTGACCCAGGAGCTTTCAGTCAGCCCTCCAATGGGAGCTTGGCTGGCAACTCCCTGAATGACTGTGAACAAGTTACCTGACCTTACCTGGTGTCAGTTCCTGGCCTCCCCCATGGGGGTGATAACCCCTACCTCCCAGCATCTGTGGCGATCATGCGACACACACCTGGCAAGCTGAGCTAAGGGATCTGCTTCCCACACTTGTCACAAAACCCCTCACACCCAGGCTTGTGCTGCAGTGAATGAGAGGCTGCCGCACCATGGAGCCTCTGACTAGCTCAGCACAAAGGCTGCGCACACTCAAGCCAAGACATTTGTGTGCAATCACAAATAAAGTTCGGGATAAATGGCGCACACACACACATCTCTTCTTTCACCGAGGTTTTGAAGTGAGCTCCTAACCTGGAACACCCAGGGATGAAGCCTGGGACCTTTGATGCAGAGGGGCTGAGGCTAAGGGCTCACAGCTATGCACAGAGCGGAGTGCTTTCGCAGGCCCCCATTAATCCCAAGGAAGCATCCCAGGTCACAGGCATCTCTGCTTAATTGCATCACCACTTCCTGGTGCCAACGCACACACAGCCTCGCAGTCATGCCCAGAAATGTAACCCCGACTGCGGCAGCATGCAGCCGGCAGTGACAGTGCCCTGGTCCTCCCAGGACGTTTTCTCACATTGCTGTATATTCTTCAAAACCGTTAACTATAAATGGCTTCATGGTATTCTATCAAGTTGATGCATCAATAATCACGTTAATCCAGTCATCGAATGTTGGCTATCTAGTTACTTGCAAGTTTCTGTTATAAATGACAACTCTAAACACTTTTGTATGTACTGCTTTTCCCATATTTTGGCTTATTTCCTAAGCATACATTCCAAGAAATGGGATTACTGAATCAAAGGATACGAATATTTTACTGGCTCATGATACATGCTGCCAAATTGCTTCCCGAATGGGAATAATCAACATACAACGCCACTAGCAACATAAGAATGTGCCAGACACAGTACACCCTTGGCATTGGGTACTGGCATTAAAATGTTCCATTCTGTTAATCTAGGAAGGTAAAGAATTATACGTCACTTACATTTAAATTATGCACAGAGCCACATACTTCCCCAGCTATTACTAGTCTGCTATACGAGTCTCCTTCAGTGAATAATTCCTTTACATTCCTGGCGCATCTGCTATTGGAGACTCAGGGTCTTTTCCTCTCTGCTGTCTGTGGACACTACAATGAAGCCATCAACCCTGATGGCAACAGAACCAGTCACATACTTTCCACCCTCCCCACCCCCACACCCTTCCCCCGAGCCGGGGTGGCGGGGGGTGCGGTCTCGTGGAGCATCTGCCCAGGTATCAAAATAAAGGGGTTCAGTGTCTGCAGGGAATTTAAAAATAGTAATAAACACAACTGAAAGTTGGTCTGCTTCTTATTATCACCACAATGCAAGCAATTCTCAACAATGCCAGGGGTAAAGGACCCCTCCCCACCATACTCCTACCCTCTTGGTATGGCAGCGATGGGCCTTTTAACAAACTTTCAACAGCCACAACCTGCCCTAGCCACGAGGACGCCTCCCAAGGCAGAAGGGGCAGCCTCACCACTGTGATTCTGAAGAGCATCTTTTGAACAAGGGAGCACTGGTGAGCTGCCGGTTTCTCCCCTACCAGCTCAAGCAGAACTGAGACCTGTCTGGCGTGTTTACGATGGAGTCACCCACTGCAGCCTTTCCAAGGTGTGTGTGGCTCCCCCGGGGGTCTTGCTGAAAGGCAGATTCTGACTCAGCAGGTCTGGGGGGGGGGGGCCTGGATTCTGCGTAAGTTCTCTGCGGTAGGACAATGGTACTGGTCAGGAGCGCCCTTGAGGCAGGGCCTGCGGGATGCTGAATGTGGGCTCTGTGCTCCGTCCTGCCAACCCCCGGCCTGCAGTCTTCCCTGCACTGACCTGAGGCTGCAGGGCACGCGCTGTGATGAGACAGCCCTGACCTCCCTCCCCTTCCTTCCTGTGTGCTCCCAGGGCGTCCCCCGTCCTGAGAGAGGGTTGCTTAGGCTCACACTCAACTGACAACTGAGTCACACTGAGCAGCTGCCCCAGAGCCCCAGAGCCCCTTGCCCCCGTGCCCTGGACCCCGTCAGCTCCAGGCCGGCCTCTCAGCGGCGGCTCTGAGCCTGTCTGTGTTGAGCGGGAGCTGCAGGGCGTCCTTGGTGACTCTGTCCACCCTGGATGCAGACTGTGTCCCAGAGGCTCAAGTTGAGGTTTCCACAGAGAAGGCATTTAGTGAAACGCAGCTTGTCTGTCACAGGGGTGCACCCGGCTCCATCCTTTCACACACAGGACAATTAACTCAGCCACGTGCAAGGAACACAGTATCATTTCCACCCTGCAGGCTCTCCAAAGTTGTGCCTCTAAGCTGAACTTGAGACGAGAGCGCCCTCTGCAGGAAGGGGAGGGGGAGCCCACAGCGGCCCAGTTCCAGGTGGACCGCGGGGGGGGGGGGGGGGGGGGGGGCAGGGCCGAGAGCCGCCTGGTACCGTGAGTCTGGTTTCCCAGCGAGACCTGCGGCAGGCCGAAAGCCTGGACCTCAGAAGCAGATGCTGTGTCCCCACATGCCACGTCCAATCCCCCACCTCCCCCCAGGAAAGCTGAAGCCGTGCCTAGAACGCCTCTCGCCCCCGTGCCTTTGCATGTGCTGTAACTGGGGGACAGTTGGCTGCAGCCCGTGCACCAGGGCTGTCCCACCTCATGCTTTGCAAACAAAGCTTTATTGCAACATAGTCACTTCACTCCACACACACACTGGCTCTGGCCACTCTCTGGCTCCAGAGACTGAGCTGACCTCAGGTGACCTTGTGGCCCACACAGCCTGAAACACCTTCTCCCGGGCCCCGTGCAGAAAAGGCCTGGCTGAACCCAAGCCCCTCAGCTCCCTGCCAGCCCCGCTCACTGCTCACTCCCCGCACAGCCTGCTCCTGCAGCCCTTGCACATGCACTCCCGGCGCTCCCACCACACTTGCAATCACTGTGTTATGCACTCCTTTGCTGCACAGGGTGGGCCCTGGTGTCCCAGAGTCTATTACACTCTTGGCTCTGCCACCCCGTACAGGGGGCCAGGCATTTACTCCCTCTGTGCCCAGTGTCCCAGCAATAAAAATGAAGATTATGAAGCCATACACTGAGACCCAGAGTTGTTAGGGAGCCGATGGAATAAAAGATTATCATATTCAAAACATGTACCTAAAACAACTCAGGTACACACACACACAACTGTCCTGTCTCCACGCTGTGGCCATTTCTATTCTTCCAACATTTAAAGAACATCCTTACAGACTTCCCTGGTGGCTCAGACGGGAAAAGCGTCTGCTGCAATGCGGGAGACCTGGGTTCGATCCCTGGGGAAGATCTTCTGGAGAAGGAAAAGGTAACCCACTCCAGTACTCTTGCTTGGAAAATCCCATGGATGGAGAAGCCTGGTAGGCTACAGTCCGTGGGGTCGCAAAGAGTCAGACACAACTGAGCGACTTCACTTCTAACATCTTCCTCACATCCTAGTGAGTATCCTTTACAGGAGAGGGGAAGAAAATGGGATTTTTTTTTTTCCCCCTGGGGCTCAATATCCAGAAGGTAATAACATCAGTGAGGCTGCCCACTTTTGAGCCCAGGCAGCAGGTCAAGGCGGTCACTGGCACAGACTTGGGTTTAGGGAACCAAGGCTCTCGCGTTCGCCCCAGCAGCCAAACACAGAAGGATGTGCAATGAACGCTCTGAAAGAGAGTGAATGCTCGGCAAAGTCAGAAAGGAAAGCATCACAGGGTGGAGGATTCCGTCTTAATGGACAATACAGGAAAACTCTGATTAAAGGATACCTGGAGGCACTTGGTGGAGCTGAGTAGTTGCTAAAGCATTTGCCATGAGAGAGCCTCAGTCTGAAACAACACCTTTCCACTTCTTGGCCGTGTGACTGTGGGCCAGCTAATTAACCACTCTGAACCCTAGGTTTCTCATGAGTTAATTAAAACCAGCTGTCTTCTCAGGAGGTCATAACTGAATAAGATCAGGTGTGTATATGCAGAGTTGCTCAGAACCTGGCAAAAAGCAGGGCGTCGGTAAGTCACTGATTCACACTGAGAGGAAGGCACCAGGGAAGTAAAAGCCTCTCTTGAGAGGAAAGCGCAGCGTTGAAAAGCACTGCTTCTTCACATAAGTAAATGAAACATGCACAGACCCAAAGTGGCACCCGGGCAAAACCCTCTCTCTCCTTCAGGCCAGATGTGCCCCTTTTCTGGGCTCAGCACCGAAGGAGGAGCAGCAAATGGAGCTACAAACCGCTGCCTGTGTGCGTGCAGCCCACCACTCTCCGATGAGCAGGAGTTCTCAGACTTTTTAAAAACGTATTTATTTCACTATTTGTTTTAACCTAATTGCTGTAAGTGTTGGGCTTATGAGAGGCCCGGCCGCCGAGTCTGTGGTGGCCCAGCGCAGAGATCCCTTCCGCAGCACTCAGCCATCTGGCCTCGGGACACTTCCAAGGGTGACCTCACCCACTCCAAGGCAGCTCAGTCCCGCACGGTCAGCAGTCATTACTGGAAGAGTCTTCCTGACACAGAGTCAAAATCTGCTCCCTCTCCTACCCCAGACCAGTTAACAACTGGTCGAGCTGCAGTTCCCAAGTCACTTCACTCTCAACCTCTTAACATTTCAGAGAGTGACACATGCATACACGCAGTTCCACTGCACACAGAAACCAGAGGTATGGGACCACAGATGTGGGACTGAATACTATTCACAAACACACACACCATGAGACAAACTTATAGAATACACACTCTTTATCACAACTTCACAGCAAGATATTTTAGAAGATTACAATTAATGCCATTCAGCACGAAAATCAAAGCACTCCTTCTACAAAAGCCTACAAGGAATAAAAAGCTATGAATTTTGGAAGAACACATGATGAGGGGTGAAGCCTCTTAACTCTAAGAAATTACAGTTGTAATTCTTACAGACGGTAAGAAGTTGTGCTGGCTATCACACTCATGGCACATGCACACTCAGACACACACTTAGTCATGGAACAAGGCCTTGAGATGTGCCTCCTACAAGCTGCTCAGGACTTGGTAGGTCCTGAGTGGTAGGAAACAGAGGGAGGGAGGGAGAGAAAAAAGAGAAAAGAAAGGAAGGAAGAAACTCAGCTTCTGCACATCCAGGATTACCGGAGCTTCTGGAAGGTCCAGACTGAACCATACCTGACTGATCGTCTTCTCCATCTGCACCAAGCCCAGGTTGGGTAGTGTGCTTTTTATAAAGTCAACTATGGTTTCTAGGTTTTCATGCTGCAGAATCAAGGGCTTATGGCTTCCCAGCAGACTTAGAGCCACTTTAAATATGACCTCTGATCCCTGAAGAAAGATCATATCTGGGAAAACACAGAAAAGCCAGAAGTTAATACGGACCCAGCTGCTGATAAAACAACACACTGTCCCTTTCACCCATACTGAAAGGCAGGACAGTGGGAAACACAATCCTAAATTATAAGATCCTGATATTTCAGATAGGGTTCTCAAGATAATACTAAGAAAACAATGTATGCAAACATACTGCTAACATTTTGTCACAGGTTCCGATCTTTTTTTCACTCCAAAAATACACTAAATTCAAACATACTTCAAAAGTTGAACTGTGAAAAAGAAAACTTTTAATTAGTCTCTCTTTCCAGAAATTCTCTGGATTTCAAAGGTGTTATTACTAAAACACATGTTTTCATGGGTAAAACAAAGATTTGTATAAATACTCTACCCTAATTTCTGACGCTGCAAGTGAAAAAAAATGTCCATTTTCTCTGCTTTGAAATAAGGAGTTTAGTGATGTAAAGATCTCTAAAAACTGTAAAAAGCCTACACCATTGCAAAAGTACATTATTAAATACAAGTATACTGCTTGTTTAACTTATATGCAGAATACATCATGTGAAATGCCGGGCTGGATGAAGCACAAGCTGGAATCAAGATTGCTGGGAAAAACATCAATAACCTCAGATATGCAGATGACACCACCCTTATGGCAGAAAGCGAAGAACTAAAGAGCCTCTTGATGAAAGTGAAAGAGGAGAGTGAAAAAGTTGGCTTAAAACTCAACATTCAGAAAACTAAGATCATGGCATCTGGTCCCATCACTTCATGGCAAATAGATGGGGAAACAATGGAAACAGAGAGAGACTTTTATTTTGGGGGGCTCCAAAATCACTGCAGATAGTGGCTGCAGCCACAAAATTAAAAGACGCTTGCTCCTTGGAAGAAAAGCTATGACTAACCTAGAGGGCATATTAAAAAGCAGAGACATTACTTTACCAGCAAAGGTCCGTCTAGTCACAACTATGGCTTTTCCAGTAGTCATGTATGGATGTGAGAGCTGGACTATAAAGAAAGCTGAGCACCAAAGAATTGATGCTTTTGAACTGTGGTGTTGGAGAAGACATTTGAGAGTCCCTTGGACTGCAAGGAGATCCAACCAGTCCATCCTAAAGAAAATCAGTCCTGAATATTCATTGGAAGGACTGATGCTGAAGCTGAAGCTCCAATACTTTGGCCACCTGATGTGACGAGCTGACTCCTTGGAAAAGACCCTGATGCTGGGAAAGATTGAAGGCGGGAGGAAAAGGGCACGACAGAGGATGAGATGGTTGGATGGCATCACTGACTCAATGGACATGAGTTTGAGTAAGCTCCGGGAGTTGGTGATGGACAGGGAGGCCTGACGTGCTGCAGTCCATGGGGCTGCAAAGAGTTGGACACAACTGAGCAACTGAACTGAACTGAATGAAATAAAAATTTTTTTTCACTCTGAAGAATTCAAAGAACTTTATCAGAGTTATTTTCTAGTTCTTACCATTTTTTTCCTTGGAATGGCTGGCAAATGCTAACAACTCCCACATCGACTATGCACAGAGGGGAGGCAAACGGCCCTCAGTCAGCCCATCTTCACTCTCCCTTCCCCAGAGATGAAGCCATTCAAAAAGAGACTCCAATGCCCTGGGGCTCAAGTATAGAACTAGTAGTAACTCAGTGTTGGGTGACTAAGTTTGGGAAAGTGACCTAACAACTGGAATAATAATGTAAGAAGAATTTTAAAAGACAACAGCATAAATCTAATTAGAGGTAACTGTCAGTATTTCTTTTTTTTTTTAGGGTGGGGGGAGCAGGCGAATGGAAGACACAAGGCAGCTATAAATGCCATCAGGTGAAGGAGGACAGAAGCAGGGGAGAGAGACTGCCCCAAAGAAAGGTGGCTGCAGAGCCTGACCTTGAAGAACGCATAGAAACTCCCCCCAGGTAAGAAATCAGGAGTGACACTCTCAGCAGAAGGAAAAGAAGGTGGAAATGCAGAGAGGGGTGAGAGCACACAGCACATGCAGGAGCCTGAAGAGCAGGTAAGGTGGGTGGGAGTACCTTCTTCTCCCTCCAGAAAGTTTAAAAATTAAGTAACTTTTAATTCATAGTACAGAAAATGTTACCTATAAACCCATTGCCCCAACCCAGCTATTGTCATTTCTGCCCATCTCCCAATCCTTATACACTTACACACTGGAATTAAAAAGAAAAAAAACAAAACACAATAATCTCCTTGGAAAAGTGAGCTGATTTTCTGCATTTGAACATCCCTGCACAAGGAAGTGAGATGCAAAGGCTTCCAGCAGCGCAGCAGGAGCCCCGCTCACAACCTCATGGCCAACTCTCCTTTTTTGAGCCACCAACAAGACAGGCAAAGGGGTTCAGCTGGCAGGAGAGGGAACCTAAAATTCGGCTGACTCCACCACTTCACAAACTGCTTGCTGAGAACACTGCAAATAACTACTTTGCTTTGAAGACACTTCAGCAGCCCTGTTATCATGTTAACCTGTATGGGCACTCTATTTGAAACTCCCCACGAAACAGAAGCTCAGTTTTCCTGTGGAGGAAAATGATCAACTCCAGGCACACAGCCAGTTAGGTGAACTTACTTTGCATCTCTTTTTCACCCACCTTCGTCTTTGTCTAGGGCGATCCCTCTCCTGCACTTTCTCAGGGAGGCTGCAGTCCTCCCGCTGTGACCCCACCCCCCACCCCGACATCCCTACCAGGAAGGGGTAGGAGGGAGATGAAAGAGGATAACAGCCTTGCCGCAGAACAACCGCATAGATTCTGTGAACCGCACAGACTCGCTTCTTCACCACGGTATCATGTTACCCTGAAGAGCTGTTTTCCCAGGCCATCCAAACGACCTTGTTTCCCAGTCTCTTTTAGTCCTGAAGCCTCTCAGAATCCTTCCCTACATTACAGGTGGCTTTTGTGTTTTTGCCAAACTTTCGGTTTTTATATTCCACCTCCTCGCTCATCTAACTTGGCAGAATGCCCTACAGAAAACATCTGGAGCCTAATAACAGCACAGCTGTCACCACCAGCAGGAGCAAGAATGGTCCTATTTTTCAGACTTTTCCCCCAAAGGTAGATGTTAGAAGATGAAAAGAACAAGCATCTCTCCCAGGAGGGCCCCTCTGCACCCAAAGAGGAAAAATACAGGAGGGGGCGGTTTCACATTATGTGACATCCAGACAGAAGGACTGACGCCCAGAAGAGTGTGATGAGCTACCACGTGAAGGTTGAGCACGCTGTCCCTCCGAGGAGTCTGTACTTAATTAGAGGTAAAAAGTAAACTGCCAATGTTAGCTACTCAGTCATGTCCGACTCTTTGCGACCCCACAGACTGTAGCCCACCAGGCTCCTCTGTCCATGGGATTCTCCAGGCAAGAATACTGGAGTGGGTTCCACGCCTTTCTCCAGGGGATCTTCCCAACCCAGGGGATTGAACCCAGGTCTCCCCCATTGCCCCATTGCCGGCAGATTCTTTACCAGCCTGAGCCACAACTATTAAGCTATATGTGGGCTATGTTGACTGCAAACTGAGATTCCTTTACTTACATATAAAATGCTGAATAGTTCACAAAAGTTCACATGTTTTTAGGTTGATCCAGGCCTAAATGCCTATAATGAATTGGGCCTCAGACCAAAAAAGCCTACTGTGTTTGAAGCTATCCACGATCATGGAGCTAAGTCACCCATGCTAAATACAGAAATGGTTTTTCAAAAACCTATCTTTTCTAGGAAACCTACTAATAAAATGATTCATTTTTAAGTATTGGTAGAGGAAATAGTGACATCACAAGACAATGCTGCCCTGAGTCCCCACGTCCTGCCTGTAATCTCAGGAGCCCTGAGCCCTTTTAGCCAGGATCCAGGAATCACAGACACTGGCATCGCTATGCATAATGTATGAGGAGCTCCGAGACCCACCTCTGACTGCACGGTATGGAGAAGACGACCCTGCTCTTGCGGCTTCAGCTTTATCTGGGAAGTCACCAGGATGAGCTTCAGAGAGCTCTCAATGTTCTGCAAGCAGGGCTGTCATTTCCAAAGCAGCGCGTGTGCGTTTGTCAGTGCCTCTTACCCACTCACGCAGCCTGAGGAGAGAATGTTCCCACTCTGCAGCCCCCGAGCCCAGAACCCTGGGCAGCTGCCACCTCCACGCCTGGGCCGGGGGGACACTCAGCACTGACCCTGTCAGCCCTGCCTGCCCAGCCCCCCTGCAGAATTCCCGTCACAAACAGCGTAATTCGAGGTTCGAGCTGTTTTCAAACCATCTAATAACACTCCCGCCTCCCCTTTTCAGTTTTCACTCTTCTCCATTACCCTTTTGAAAAATACAGTAAAGAATCAGGAGAAAAAGTAATTAGACTAATGATTTTCTCCTCATTTCCAAGAGTAAGAAAAGGAAAAAAACAGATGTTTGGCAAAAAAGACTGAAGTCTACAGCTAGATATCTTATATTATAGTTTCTGTGACTTCTTTTTTTGTAAACTAAGCAAACAATTGAGAACTTCTTTTTTTAATTATGGTATAAAGCTTTCATGAAATCTCACTAATGCTTTGTTTAACCAGGAGAAGAGTATTTAGTACCAACTATATTGGGGGCTTTTTTTTTTAGGAAGAGAAAATAAAAATCAATCTGGGGAGGTAGTTATGCAAAATGAGGGGGGCAGTGAATATTTTAAGAACACGGATTCTTCTAGTAAAGTCAAATGGGAACGTCTTTAAAACTTCCTGTGGATAGAAGTAAAGGATAATAAAAATCTAGTACTTTGGAGAGAAGAGGAGGACGGAAGACAACTCAAAGTCCACTTACATTAAAAGCAAATTTTAGGACTTTTACGATCTGGATATGGGAATTCTCATGTGGCACAATGGTAAAGAACCCATCTGCCAATGCAGGACATGAGTTTGATCCCTAGGTCAGGACAATCCCCTGGAGTAGGAAATGGCAAACCACTCCAATATTCTTGCCTGGGAAATTCCATGGACAGAGGAGCCTGGTGGGCCACAGTCCATGGGGTCGCAAAGAGTTGGACATGACCGACCACACACACACACAGGATCTGGATATAAAGTGGTCTGCTGAAAACTGCCTAAAGTGACACTTCCGCCTGTGAACATTCTCTTTAAGATGCTCTCTAATTCTAAAAACAAATCTAAAAATTGTACAAGAGCACAGATTCTGGGGCTTCCCTGGTAAGCTCTGTGGTAAAGAATCCACTTGCCAATGCAAGAGACATGCACTCAATCCCTGGTCCGGGAAGATCCCACATGCCACGGGGCAATAAGCCTGCGCACTGCAACTGCTGAGCCCATGCGCTAGAGCCCAGGAACGGCAACTCCTAGAGCCCCACACCCTAGAGCCTGCGCTCCACACGAGAAACCACAAGGAGAAGCCTGTGTCCCGCAGCCAGAGAGGAGCCCCCACTCACCCCAACCAGAAAAGCTTGAACAGCAATGAAGACCCAGCACAACCAATAAACGCATAAATAAAGTTAAAAAAAAAAACCCACAGGTGTTTATCAAGTGACTCAACACAAATGGTACTTAAAACCACGCGGTATGTGATGATGATCAACTTTTTAATAACCGCCTTCCCCACAATAAACAGATAAAAAGAACGGTCAGAGTCAGCACTTCATCCTGAAGCAGAGAAAGCCCACTGCACTGGAGCTGACCGCTCACAGCACCTCGCTCAGATGCGACCCCTGCCACAGCAAGGCAGAAGGTTACATTTTTAAATTTCTATTTCTTTACATTGAAGCATAATTGACAAGGCAGTTTTGAGACTTTACATGTGAACACTTATGCAACTTTGACAGAGGCAATCTTCTTGAAAAGTAAATTGAGAAAAGGGGAGATGATTTGAAATGTGACCCACCTACGGTCACAAGGGCAGAAAAGTGGGAAGCTGAGGTGGGGGTGTGGGAAAACAGACTGTGAATCAGTGATGCAGAGGGGCTTTCAAGAACTGGACAGCAGAGGAAGCAAAGTGGAGCCAAGGGGAGAAGAGGAGAGAGGAGGAAGAGGAAGACCAGAAAGAAGAGTGGCCCAGAAGTCCCCGGCTGAGAAGTCTTATGGAGCTGTCAGTGAGCAAGCCCTGGGCCAGAGAGGTGGAGGAAGACAATTCAGGAGAAATGTCTCTGGACCACTCGCCGGGCTCCTCGGTCTAGCCTTCAGGACATTTGCTCCAGTGACAGCCTGGCAGGAGGAAATCGGACCTTATTCCCACCAGAAGGCATTGAGGGGCGGCCCTGATCATCAGAAGTCGAGCAGGTCCTGAAACTCACAAAAAACCTCCTCACTAAATGAAAAGGACAACATCCTGTTCCTGCAGATACAGGGCTGAAAATGAGAACCACCACCATGGAGAAACCACACCCGGTTCCCATCGAACCTGACAACCCAGGTTCTGCAAACAGCCTCACACACGCTCACCGAAGACTCTGGCGACGAAGCCCAGGGGGAACTGCGAGGCAAAGACGGTGAGGAACCAGGGCGCCGCGTAGAGGCTGGGGCCGATCTCGTGCTCCTCCAGGTGGTCGTAGAGGTCCCTGTGGTAGTCGTGCAGCAGCCTCGAGAGCTGGTACATCTGGATCTGCAGGGACACACACACGTCTCAGGGAGACGGCGGCCTCCAGCCCCACTCGGAGGAGAAAGAGGGCCACGAGACGCCCGTGGCTCCCGCCACAAGGCTGGGGCCGGCCGGCACTCGGGGCAGGGCCCCTCCTTCCACCGCCTTTCTTTCTACTGTCCCCTTGGGCCCTCGGCTAAGAGACGCTCCACATCTGTCTCACGAAAATGATCTGTAAGTTCTCTTACAAATACACCTTCTTAGCGAAACTCAAAGCTGGGGGAGTTGGAGATAAAGAGCCAGCCTCTCGCAGAGAGTAAAGTGGGAGGCAAGCAGTCTGTGGCAGGATGCTACTGAACCTGTTCCCCTAGTAAGTTCCTGCTGAATGCCCCCTAACCCCTCAAGAGGCAGGACAAGTGTGACTTCTTCAGGTTTATAACACAGGCGAGTTACAGGGAGACGACAAGGGTTTATCTCAAGGTGGAGGAAATAACTTTCCCAACTGGGCTGGGCCTGGGGTGGCAAGGGCTCAGGGATGGGAGTGGGGGGTCCCTGGCAGAGGAAGCAGCAAATACACTGGGAGGTGGGAATCAGACTACCTGCAGGTGGATTCAAAGAGAAAAGGTCCAAGGGCCCTGGAGTCAGACAGGCCTGGGTTTACATCCCAGCTCTGCCGCCGGCTACTGGGTGACCTGCTCAGATTATTCGCTATGTAACTTCTCTGAGCCTGAGCTTTCCATCTGTAAGCTGGGATCAACACTGCCTTCCTGGGGGTGGAGGTGGTAAATGCACATGAGCCAGCTGGTGTCAGGCTAGTACAGAGTAAGTTCTCGGCAGCGACAGATGCTACAATGCTAACTGATGGTGGGAAATTTCCTTAGACACACTTGGAAAGGGATCACAGACGTGTTTAACATTCAACTTTGTCTCAGGCGGAAGGAAGGCTTTCTACCTGTAAGATAATCATGTCCGGCCGGTATTGTTTCCGCAGTCCCATATCAAACATCAGAAACTTGAGCATGTTAAACGCCTCTTCTTCACCCATATGGAGCAGCAGGATGCCTGCTACAAAGCTGAGGCCTTGGCAATAGCCCACTTCTTGGTCTAGAAGCGAGTAGGCCTTCAGGATGTTGTACAGTGACAGCTGCCCCGCTCCCAGCTGAGTGGAGTAGTACGGATGCGTTGGAAAGGTTCGCCCTGCAGAAACAAAACACGTCAGCTGTGATTTTCACAAAAGAAAGTCTATCGAACCAGAAATCCAATGTGCTTCAAGTTAAAGCGACAGATCTTTACAAGTGGGATCATGTCATAAATCAGCTCTGGAAACAAAGTCAGCTGGTTGTGCTTGGAACAATTTTTTGTTCTTTGCAATTAAGAAATCAGCAATTAATCATGCTTTCAAGTGAAAGAAATGAGAACCACCTTCAGGCCTGCAGATATTTGGATTTCAATCTATAACAGAAAGAAAACTGTGCATCCTCTCAACAGGCATCTGCTCTCCAGAGACCTGTGGATCTCTACCGCACCCCATGCCAGCACCATCGCCCTGCCCCACCACGCCCTCATCAGCTCTCCCCAGACTACTTGTTTCTCTGCAAGCGCTTCACACCACTCACACATTTCTACACAGTAAGTCCCCTATATACAAACGAGTTCCATTTCGAGAGAGCGTGCATAAGTTCAATTTGTTTGTTAAGTCCAACAAAGTCTAGGTCCCCAACTAACACTATCGGCTGTACAGTGCTATAATAGGTATATAAACTTTTCACAGAAATAATAAATAAAAAAACAAACATCTTTAATCTGACAGTGCAGTACCTTGAAAAGTACAGTATAAGAGCTGGCATACAAGGGCTGGCATTGAGAGAACAGGCAAGAAGAGTTACTGCCTGGAGGAGGGAGAGGAGGTGGGAGATGGCAGAGCTAAAGGATCGCCAGCAACAGGAGACGGAGGGCAAGCTGCAACTTCACTCATGGCTGACGCTGATGGCACAGGTTCTGGTTCCTTGGTTGAACCAGATCCACATCTGCATCTTTGAAAGTTCACAACTTGAAGCTTCGTATGTGGGGGACTGACTGTACTTTTAAACCACAGGCAGTACTCTGATACACACTGGGGAGCAGCAGGCATTTTCTTTTATACAAAATTGTCGCCTCTCAAAAAGAGGCTAAAATAAAATGCTCTCAACATCCTGATTTTCACAAAAAGCTGGTACTCAGGCAAAGTGTGAAGATTTCTTTTGTTCAGGAGGCCTGTGAGGTTGACACCTGTCAAATCCCACCTCCCCCTCCCATTCTGGAATGTGACTGATGGGGAAGTGTGTTTCCAGGGAGCAGAAAAGTGCCCGAAGAAAGAGATGCTCAGCTGGGGCCACGCATGGGCCCAGGTGAGAATTAATGGCCTCGCCAAAGGCAGAAGTACACCAAAGCCACGAGGAAAATGTTCACCTTGATTCCTCTGCCTCAGCAACGGGAGGAGGGGATACATTCCAGCGTTCTCCCCCAGCCCTGTGAGAAAGCAATTCATCAATCCAGACTGGTTTACTTGAACTTAAGTGAAAGCGTTAGTCGCTCGGTCGTGTCCGACTCTGCAACCCCACGGACTGTAGCCCATCACGCTCCATGGGACTTCCCAGGCAAGAATGTGATTCATGAGGACGGCAATAGCCTTTTCTGATTTCCTGTCCTGCGTTCATCTGTTTCCTGCTGCTCTACCTCTCCCCGCAGCAAACCTTCCCCAAACACGCCCCGCACACATTACCCCGCTGCTGGAAAGCCATCAGCAGGCCCGCATCGGGCTCCACGCGCTCACATCCTCGCCTACTCCCGGCCTCACGCTCGGCTGCAGGGTTAACCTGGGATCAGCTCTTCCCACCCAGGTTCCATGGGGTGGGAGCACAGCGCATCTCTGCCCTGCCCTGCCCTGCCCGCACCCGTCCCCAACTCTCTCTGGGTCTCCGACAGGAAAGGGTGGCGGAACACACAGGAGTGGTGTGACACGGAGGAACGCCGGGAAAGGTTGAATTATTTTTAAATTTGATCCGTCAGTGTTGTATCATTTTTGCTCATCAGTCGCCTTCTCATATTAGAGAAGGGCCCCCCACACCTCCTGATCTTTAGTTATTAGCCCAACCAGCCAAATCTTCCCTGTTGCAGAGTCTCAGGGACCGGCCCTGATGTTCTTGAAGGAAAGCTGTCCGCACCAGCCTGAACGGGGCTCCTGTGTGTTCCTTGGGATTCTCAACTGTCATTTCCTGAGACAGTAAGACAGGCCCCGAGCCCCTCCCAGGCCCAGGGAGAGTCAGGCCTCCAGTTTCTGACTGAGAGAGGGATGACTGTCCAGCCGACATGAATGCAGCCCGTGTTTACACTAACTTGTATTTGGGGAGACAATGCCTTCCTGTATTTACTTAACACGGTAAATATTGATAGAAATTATCCATGTCAAAAAGGCCCTTTGGGCTTCTCAGCCGTGTTTAAGAGTGAAGGAATCCTGAGATCCAGAGCTTGGGAACAACTGCTCTAGACAAATACCGTGGCTCACACACCCCTGGCCACACTCTAGGCAAAGCGAAGGGGCAGGCCTCACGGGTGGAAAAACGGACCAGGGTACACGTTTGTGGATGATCACAGCTACGGAATCCAGCGCTGAGGTCTGCAGCCTTTAGCCGTAACAGAGAAGATTCTCTGCTAACACTGGGAAGGAAAAAAAACTCATCTTCTGAAGACCGTACGTGTGTAGCTGATCTACAGCAGGTGAGTCCGGGGCTGTGCACACACGGAACACACTCAGCCCTCCACGTCCCGCTTGCTCACACATAGGACCCCCACGAGGCTGCACTAGGGTGCGAGAGTTGACCAGTTTCTTTCCTTTGATTTTTTTCACAAAGAGCCTGGAGATCTCTGCCTCTCTAGGGAGGGGTACCGGCCAACTAGCAATCTTACTGCGGAGCTCGGATTCCTCACGCGCGGAAAAGAGTAACCTCACAACCACGTGAGCACCAAGGCTCCCTCCTGGCTGAGAACGGTGATGCCGAGATCGCCTCAAGGTGCTGCATTTAACTCGGAGCAGAACGTGAGTTATGACTGGAGGGAAAATGCCCTTTGAGTGATGCCTCGCAATTTTAATTAAAAAAAACCAAAAAAACAAAAAACTCAGTCATCAGTTGTCCGGTGTCTGCTTCCCCACTAGAACATAGGCTCCTGGACTGAGGGGATGCACCACGTATGCTTGAGAAGCATCTGTGGCTCCCCACCGAACAGCACGTGTGGGCGGGGGATTAAGAAGGCAGAGCTACTTTTGGAAACAGTTGTCTGAGTCCAGTGTCTGACTGAGCTGGAACTGGCTCCCGCAGGCCTGTGTGTGTCTCTGATCAATGACAGCAAACTGGTAGCTCAGATTAGCCAAAGTGAACGTTTACACTGAAGAAATCTATAAATGCTGACATCAGGGCTTCTTTTGAGGGGCCTGGGGGAGCTGGTTGTTGCCAGGACACCCCTGACTGGCTGGAAGGGTGTAGGGAGACGTTAGACCACTGAGCGAGCAAGTGAAGTCTCCCCATCTTATTCCTTTATCATCTACATTTAGCTACATCATTTTGAGGTTAAACAGGATATTTAGAATGATCAAATAAATATGAAATCACAATATGCTCTGGCTATCAGAAGCTATGGCAGACCATTTGGAATAACGCATGTAGCTTTGTGTGTATGTGTATAGCTCTTGTTGCAAGAATTTATTAAGACTTGAGTTGTGATGGTTCAACTGACCTGCCTAAGGCAAAGCCCCCAAGTAGACAGGAAGGTGTGTTATATAGAAAGATTGCCGCAGGACAAATCCTAGGCACTTTCCTGTCCTTTGCCATTAACGTTTTTTAGTTTCTTGCACAGGACTTAAACCCAAAGATGAAACAGAACGCTGTGCTCACACCAGCATCCCTCTGCGGGTCATGAACAGCCCCTGTGTACTCCTCAGCTCCTGGCAGCAAGGCCCGGCAGGGAGAGGAGGGAAGCCCTTCCCTGTCCTTCTACGGTAGGGCATCTTCAATACTCTCAGCTGATCCTTCATCTCAGAGGTCTGTCTCCTCACCTTGAAGGGTTTGAGTCATTTCCTAGGCAGGTTGATAACAAGTCTAGGGGTCCCCAAAGAGAGAGAGGTCTGGAATTCTCAAGGAGAAAGAAAGGACAAACTTTTTTTCCCCTCTACACTCAGCATTATATAACAAAAATGCATCCTGCCTGAGGACAGTCTCTGGATTAAACCTTCTGGCTAATTCTGTTATCTTGAAATGTAAAGTATGGGAGTAGGTCTGGTGAGGTCTTTACAACCTCCAGACATTCTTTGGATTCCTTGGAGAGTATGTAACTCCATTGCTAACACTAGCAAGGGGGTACTCTTTCTACCCCCTTCTGATGTCTATGTCAGAAGCTTTCTCTATCTCCTTTATACTTTAATAAAACTTTATTACACAAAAACTCTGAGCATCAAGCCTTGTCTCTGGCCCTGGATTGAATTCTTCTCCTCCGGAGGCCAAGAATCCCAGCATCTTTGTGTGATTCAGCAACAACCTTTCAGGTTCTAAAAAAACAAGGAGAAAATTCTCTCGTGTAACACCTGGATTATAGCTCCTTTGCTTCTAGATACCAAGCAGGTTTTATATCTTAAATGTGTTAAGTGGAAGCACAAACCAATGACAGCTGCCACGCTGGCTTCTTGACTTGAACAGATCTTTGAATATGTGCTTTGCCTCTCACTGAGGCTTGGACATGCCCAAAGCCGCTTAGGGAGCACTGTTAAGACAGTCTCTGCAAGTCCGTCAAAAAAGGCTATCTGTGGCCATGGACAGACTCGTCAGACCTCTGCAGGGTATGTAAAGCAAGCCACCACTTTACTGACATACTGTAAAGGAGAGATTAAAACGACAAGTGACCGATGTGGGGGCAACCAGGAGCAGTCTCTCATCGGGAAACTGCTCCAACCTGGAGCACTGCCCTCTGACTCAGTGGTGTCCCTCCATTTCTGGACCTGGTCCAGCGTTGCTCTAGCCAAGCCGTTGGTCGTGGGGGAGGCCGGACTGCCTCCCTGGGGAAGCACTGACGGCGGGATGCCTGGGAGAGGAGCAGCTGACAGGGCGGAGGGTGACGTGGAGCCTGAGGGGGGCGGTCTCCAGCTTGCTGCTCCGTGTCCCCCACGGCCACGTGTGGCCACGACTAGACGGGAGGCACAGCCAGAGGGCAGGATGCTCGCAGTAGAGGTCGTCCATCCAGGATGGAGGGGAGAGAAAGGTTACGATTACCCGAAGGCAGCACAAACGCATGCAGCTGGAGCCAGGCCTAGAGGGTGGGGCCGACTCTAACACCGTGCCTCCCCCTGACCAGAGGAGCGGAGGGCTGTGCGGGTCTACAGTGGGCAGAGCCGAGACTGACAGAAGCCACACGGCGTCCTGGAGGGGACACGGTACAGAGACTGAGAAGAACAAGGTTCTAGAACTTTCTGCCAGTACGTAGCAGCCTGTAACTTGGGCAAAGCACATCACCTCTGAAGTGGAAACTGTGTACACCTTCATACAGGGTGTGTAGAGCTGAAATTCAACAAAGCTAGAGAATAAGGTTCACGAACTGCAAACACTGCCCAACCATTCAATTGTTGTTCAGTTGCTCAGCCGTGTCCATCTCTTTGTGACCCTGTTGGGGCCACCGGGAGGAGGGCAATAGGGATTAAACCCCCTCCTCACAGACGGGAAACAAAGACTGGAGGTAAAGGTCAGGTTGTCTCAGTTAGATTAACGATAGCGCCTGACCCTGCATGTTGTAATTGTTAATTCTTCCGCGCCTGCATGGTATAAAACATTACTAACGTGTAACCCAGTCATGCAGAGCAGGGGTGTATAAAACCGAGTCCTCCAGAATCACTGGAGGGGTCCTTGTTGGGAACTCACTGGTGTACTAAACTGTCCTCCACTGTCCTGAGTGTCTTCTGAGGAGTGTTTTGCGACTCTGGATTCTACAACATTTCTGGTGTGTTGGCCGGGAAGCCCTTGGAGAGACAGGCCCATTGAGCCTCCGCCTGCGACTCGCCGGGACAAGAGCCTTGGGATGGGGAAGGTGTCTCCTCCCTCGGATCAGCTCTTGTTTTAGCGACTTGTCTTTCTAGGCAGACTTCACACGACTGCGGACGGCAGGAGGGAAGCATGCAGGTAGGTCCCTCTGTAACAAGTGGAAGAAGGGACCTGATCAAGCCCTTGGGGCTGGATGCGTCTCAGGTGGCTGTGTCCTCCTAGGCTCAGTGGGGAATTTACTGAAATTAGTAAAACTCCGTTAACTGAATCTGTGCTGATTGGTTGTCAACACAAATTTTAATTTTCTGGTTTCGAAGGGACTGTCCCCTTTGCTGCAACACCCTCCTGTTCTCCTTAGGGATTCAGGGACCTCCCGAACATTGTTTAGGACCGGACTGGGAACTGTGGCTCTGGATGTACATCTGTCTGCGCCAACCCGTGATAAGATAGATTTGGATTTTGCCAGGGTCAGACTTGTGCGAGGAGGGGTACGTAGAAGCCTTAATTGACTGGATTTGGCTGGCTGCTGACAGAGAAACACGAGAGGTACTACCATTGAAAGACTTAGTAGGTAAGGCCCTTTTCACCCTGGTCATAGCCGAGGTAAAGTGGCTATGTCACGCTCCTTTGAGTGGAGATATCGGCGGTGGCTGGGGTACAAGACCCTGGCAAGGGAGCGATGAATCAAAGTTGGACTTCCTGTAAGTGATGGAAGGAAAGTGAAAAGCAGGATGAAGAGCGGAGAATCCAAGCCAACCGTTCTTGAATGGGGGATTAAAAACTTCACAAAGGGCTTTGGAGGAGACTGTGGTGTAAAGCTAACCCCAGCCAAGCTTAGAACCGTCTGTGAGATAGACTGGCCATCCTTTGGGGTAGGACGGCTCTCAGAGGGAGCCCTAGTACTGGACAAAGTTCAGGCTGTGTACTCTGTGGCCACCGGACGGCCAAGCCACCCGATCAGTTCCTGTGTCCTGACTCATGGCTACGAACTGCACAAAACCCACCCCCTTGAGCCCAGGTATGTTATCTTGGAAAAGGAGAAAGCAAGATTTTTCTGGTGCAGGCAGAACCCAAGCAAGAAAAGTTAAAGGAAATACACTATGATCCGGAAGAGGAGGAACTCCCACCTCCCCCTCCATACCGGGGAACACGAAGGGGACCCCCAGAACAAGAGGAAGGGACAAGAGAGGAGGCAGACTTTCCTCCTCTGCCTCCGCCACTGGAGGAGGTTTCTCTCCTCCTACTGTGCCAACATTATACCCACGCCTCCCCAGTTCAGAAGAGGGAGAAGGGGAGAGCCAAGTCCGGAGGCGGCTGAGGTCTACAAAGAGCCTTCAGAGGGAGGTGCTGCAAGTGCCTCTGAGGGAGGTCCAGGTAGCACCACAGGGGCCAGACGGACACACCCCCGGCCCCACCGCTCTTTACCGTCAGCCGTTCTCTGCCACGGGGCTCCTGAACTGGCAAAGGCACACCCCTCCCTATTCTGAGAAGCCGCAGGGTGTGATTCATCTGATGGAGACTATTTTCAGGACCCACCAACCAGTGTAGGATGACACAGCCCAGCTTCTCCTCACCCTCTTCAGTATGGAAGAGAGACACTGGACCATCACAGGGGCACGTAAGTGACTCCGAGAAAAATGCACCAGAGGGCCAACTGGACCCTGAAAGTTGGGCCTGAGAAGCCGCTCCTGACACAAGATCAGACCGGGACTTCAACACTGACCAAGGTAAGCAATCCTTGGAACGGTATAAGACACCATTATACGAGGCCTCAAGAAGGGGGCTCGCAAGCCTACTAACATGGCCAAGACTAACACCGTGATCCAAAAGGCAGATGAGACTCCCACAGGGTTTTATGAGAGACTGTGTGCGGCCGCTCGACAATACACCCGCTTTGACCCAGAGACCCCTGAAAACCAAAGGCCCATAAATGCCACCCTGGTGACCAAATCGTACCCAGGTATTAGAAGGAAACTCCAAAAGACAGAGGGGTTCTTGGATCTTACCAGCACCCAAATGATAGAAATCACTGACAAGGTTTTTGTCAATCAGGATCAGGAAACTATAAAAGAGGCCGAGAAAAAACAAAAGGAGAGTGATAGAAGGTCCTGTCGAAAGACAGCACTCCTGGCAGCTGGGCTGGGCCTCCCAGATCTCAGTAAGTGGCCCCCTGCTACCAGCGGGAGGTGAACGGACACTACATCAGTCATTGGCTGGGAGAGCACCGGAACCCCTAACAGAGCTGTTTCCTGAAGTCTGGGCGGAAAGTAACCCCCCTGGACCAGCGAAAAATCACCATCCGGCAATAAGGGTTAAAGGTGAGGGCCCAGCCCACAAGGAGAAAACAATATTCTGTACCACTGGCTGCCAGGGAGGGAATCGCTCCTCATTGACAGGCTGAAGGCAGCAGGAATACTGGTGGAATGCCGATCACCACGGAACACCCCCATCCTCCCAGTGAAGGTGGATGGGGGAGAAGATTATCAGCCAGTTCAGGACTTGAGGTTAGTAAATGAGGCGACGGTGATCTTACATGCAAATGTCCCTAACGCCTATACTCTGCTAAGCCTAATGCCTCCTAACGCCCAGCATTTTACCTGCTTGGATGCTTGCTTTTGTATAAGAGTGGCTCCGATTAGCCAAAGAATTTTTGCTTTCTGATGGGAAGACCCTGGGACGGGTCAGAAGACCCAGCTGACTTGGACTCGGCTGCCACAAGGATTTAAAATTCCCCTATATTTGGGGAAGCCCTGGCAACAGATCTCCTCTCCTTCCCATTGGATGCTACTAAGTGTCAGATCCTACAGTATGTGGATGACCTACTCCTGATGGCAGAGACTCGTTCTCAATGCTGGGAAGGAACTAAGACTCCCGCGGGCCTGCTGGACCAGGATGGATATCAAGTATCACGGAAAAAGGCCCAGATCTGCCAGACTGAGCTAAAGTACCTGGGATTTGTTATAAAGGAAAGGAGGCGTGCCTTGGACTTAGAACGGAAACAGGTGATCAATCAGACAAGCCAGCCTACTACCAAAATGCAAGTGAGAGAAATTTGGTGAGCCGTAGGGTTTTGCCAGAGCTGGATACCTGGCTTTTCACAAATAGCTAATCAAGAACCTTATTGTGAAAGTCCCCAGATAAAGGTGCAACCACCCAGCAACTTATCTGCCGGTGAGCCAAGGCCCCCCAAACATGACTGTGAGGAGATGCTAGACGAAGTCTTCTCGAGCCGACCAGACCTCAGAGATGTCAACCAGCTGAGACTTACAGCACAGATGGGACCAGCTACCTGGGACAGGGACACAGGAAAACTGAACATGCGTAACCACAAAGGATACAGTAGTCAAGGCAGGTTGACTCCCCACACACTGGTCAGCTCAACGAGCAGAGCTTATACAAGTCCTAAAATCGGCTAAAAGAAAGAAGGTAAATACACATACTGACTCACGGTATGCCTTCACTACTTTACATGTACACAGAGCCATATAGAATGAAAGGGGGCTATTAACTGCAACTAGCAAGGAGATAAAAAATAGAGAGGAAATTCTGCTTCTGTTGGAAGCAGTGTGGGAATGTGGGAATCCGCTGCAGGGGCGGTAATACACCGTAGGGGCCACCAAAGGGTGGACACACCTCAGGCAAAAGGGAACTGTCTGGCCGATCGAACGGCAAAGCAAGCGGCCGCCCAGGACAATACAGCAACCAAGCTTACGGTGACACCTGCTAATCGCCCAGGCGGCCCCAGTCTACGGCCAGGAAGAAACCACCTGCGCACAAACTGAGCAAGGAACGCTTGGGAGGACGGATGGTGGAAAGCCTCAGACGGGAGACGTTTCCACCCCTCTAGGCTGGCATTTCAATTGGCTACGATTTCCATCAATCCATCCATCTTGGAAAAATGACGACTTGCAAGATTTTAGACCGCTATCTTGTCATACCACGTCTAACAGCCTGTGTGCACATGTAAGCCTCCGATGCATAACCTATGCCAAAAATAACCCGGCTCCCAAGGAGACCGTGCCTCCCGGAATACAATTAAAGGGGACCCCTCCATTTGAATATCCAGAAATGGACTTCACTGAGGTAAACCCATGCTGAGGATACAAATATTTGCTGGTAATGGTATGTACTTTTACGAGATGGGTGGAAGCTCACCCCACCAAGACTGAGAAAGCAAAGGAAGTGGCCTGATGTTTGCTGAGAGACATCATTCCTAGGTTTGGGTTCCCTCTGAGTATAGGATCACATAATGGACCAGCATTTGTGGCTGAGGTGCTCCAACTGGTTTGCAAAGAAACTACACACGGTGTAGAGGCCGCAAAGCTCAGGAATGGTTGAGAGAATGAACCGGACCAGCAAGGTGACTTCGGCAAAATGGATGCAAGAAACTGGCACCCTCTGGATGGACATGCTGCCATTGGTGTTAATGAGAGTCAGAATGACCCCCGGGTCACATGGGTATCTCCCTATGAGATAATATTCGGGAGGCCTCCCCCAGTTATTTGGGAAGTAAAGGGAAATTTATTACAAAAAGGAAGGATGGAGATGTCTCAGCACCTGGAACAGTTAGGGAAGGTGATCCATGACATCACCCCCTCTGTTCAGGAGAGAATTCCATTCTCTCTTGGCACTAATGTACACCCATACTCACCAAGAGATTCAGCATGGGTAAAGCCTTGGAAGCAGCAGACGCTCTCCTGTTCGGCATGACGACCCTACCAGGGCTACAAACTCAGGATAATGTGTTCCTGTCCTGGGCCCACTCGTATGGAAACGTCTATAATACTTTTAACTGTTGGCTTCGTGGGGCCACGCCTTTGTTGGTGATGGATGGACTTCCTTGGCGGGTGTCTCCCTTGCACACAGGGGACTTTAGCCCCCTCTGGTCGTTCTTGAGACAACAATGAGAAACGTTTCTTCCTCTGGTAACTCACAACCTGTCGATTCTTTCTTGGTGTAGTCTGGACTCTAACCTAATTAATCAAGGCCCTGAGGTGACATCTGAGGTAAAAGCTATGTCTAATGGTAATCTTCCTTTTTGGTCATCAGTATTTTCTTGGATCAAAGGTGATTGGTGGAAAAATCTTTTTGTGATTATTCTGTTAATCACTCTATTTAAATTTTAGGCCTTGAATTCTGCAACGTGTAACTCAGTGTGTGACCTCTAGACTGACAGCTTTGCTAGCGCTACACTGTCCCTGTGCACAATAATGACCCATGACCGACGCCCATCCTCAAAGATAAGATGAGCATCAAGAGGGGGACATGTTGGGGCCCCTGGGAAGAGGGCCAAGAGGGATTAGACTCCCCCCTCACAGATGGCTAACAGAAGTGGGAGGTTAAGGTCAGGCTGTCTCAGATTAACGGCAGCACCCACACCTGCGCGTCGTAAAACTAATTACTAACGTGTAACCAGTCATGCTGTGGCTGAGAGCTCAACACGCAAAAACGAAGATCCGGTCCCACCACTTCATGGCAAACAGACGGGGAAACAGTGGGAACAGTGAGAGCCTTTATTTTGGGGGGCTCCACAATCACTGCAGATGGTGACTGCAGCCATGAAATGAAAAGACCCTTGCTCCTTGGAAGAAAAGCTATGACCCACCTAGACAGCATATTAAAAAGCAGAGACATTACTTTGCCAACAAAGGTTCATCTAGTCAAAGCTATGGTTTTTCCAGCAGTCATATAAGGATGTGAGAGCTGGACTATAAAGAAAGCTGAGTGCCAAAGAACTGATGCTTTTGAACCGTGGTGTTGGAAATGGCTCTTGAGAGTCCCTTGGATTGCAAGGAGATCCAACCAGTCCATCCTAAAGGAAATCAGTCCTGAATATTCATTGGAAGGACTGATGCTGAAGCTGAAGCTCCAGAAGCTGAAGCTTCTGGCCACCTGATGCGAAGAACTGACTCCTTGGAAAAGACCCTGATGCTGGGAAAGATTGAAGGTGGGAGGAGAAGGGGACAACAGAGGATGAGATGGTTGGATGGCATCACCGACTCGATGGATGTGAGTTTGAGCAAGCTTCCAGAGTTGGTGATGGACAGGGAAGCCTAGTGTGCTGCAGTCCATGGGGTTGCAAAGAGTCAGACACAACTGAGCAATTGAACTGAACCAGTCAAGTAGCAGGGGGTATAAAACCAAGTCCTCCAAAATCATCGAATCCTTGTTGGGAATCGATTCCCCTTGGACCCGCTGGTGTAATAAACTGTACTCCACTATCCTGAGCGTCCTCAAGAGGAGTGTTTTGCAACTCCGGATTCTACAACAACCCCATGGACTGCAGCACACCAGGCTTCCCTGTCCTTCACTATCTCCTAGAGTTTGCTCAAACTCAAGTCCATTGAGTCGATGATGCCACCCAACCATCTCAATTTCTGTCACCATTCAATACAAAGTCTATTATTCTCACTCTTTAGAGGAAAAAAAAAATGTTGCAAAGGCTGATTAGATTAACAGCTAATTTCAGAAAATAAAGCAAAAAGATAAGAAAACAAAAATCCTTGCAAACCCAAAATACTTTCAACCAACAAGCATTCTGTTCTCTTGGCCAGGATATGGATGTTACTTTTTAAGAAAAACTGAAACATGATTTGTTTTTGCTCTGCTGCTCCACACACCTTTCTTGGACCTTGAATAAGCCACATTGTAGACAAAATAAAAAGTGTAGACAAAACAACTGACTTGGCAAATACCACCTTGTGAGAAGTGAGGGGGAGCAATGGGCAGTCTGGAGGAACCTCCAGGCGCGGCCTCCCTGGACCCAGCAGAGGCAGAGCCGGCCGGGCAGCGGGACACCGGGGCCTCCACTGGGTCTGGGGCAACACTTTGCTTCTCCTGGTCTAAGGGAAGAGCGGAGGCTGGCCCTGGAGGAAGCCTGGAGAGACGCACAGATATTACCGTTACCAGGGAAATGCACTGTTGGAAACAGCTTCTCTGGGGCCTTGGGGGTGTACTGAGCGGCATCCAAACTCGGGGTGGGGGCTGCGTGGGAAAGAAGTGGGGTGGAGAGAGGAGGCCACACTGTCATCAGGAGAGGGAGCAGGGGCGGGGTGCAGCTAGTCTTCCGGGGTGCAAAGGGAGAGGGTGGGAGATGGGCAGGGAGGGAGGAGAGAGGACGTGAGCGTGCAGCCTGGCCCTGCCCCGGAGTGAGGAAAGACCGATTCTGGCTGGCTTGTGCAGACCCCCTGCCAACTAGAGGAAAGGCAGCCATGGGCCCTGGGAAGGGAGGTGTCAAGGGGGGCTGTGCAAACACACTCCCCGGGGAGAGAGCCCGGCCCTCATGTTGATCCAGCCTTTTCTCCCCTCTGCAGAAAAGTAACTGTGCATCCGCAGAACAAGGAGAAGGATATTCACTGAAAGGAACTAAGGGAAAAGAACACCCAAGAATCAGGCCAGCTCCTCCTCCCTTCCCGAGTCGGGGGCGGGGGCGGGGTGGAGACTCAGAGACGTCTGTCTGTACTCCCTCCTCCCCTTCAACCTCCTACCCCAAATTTATCTTTTTTTTCATTTCACGTGATAGGAATGTGATGTCATATTTTCTGTTACTCATCACGTTAGCAAACACAGTTACTGCCAATTGACAGAACTGCTTCCTTGGGGTCAGCGGGCCAAATGGGCTCCTGCCCCAGGCCTTGCATGCTCACTGTCCCCAAGTTACAATCATGGCCTGTCAGCATCACCCTCCGCCCAGCTAGCGTGGGGCTCCTAGGAGCGTGTGGGGCTCCTGGGCAGAGGGCCTGAGGGATGCAGGGGCCCACTGCAGCACAGAGCCAGAGCGGGTTTAGGTCCTGGCAGGCAGCTGTGTGACTGTGCTCAACACTTGACCTCTCTGCGCCTTGGAGACTGTCCTCATTTCTTAGAGAGGATTCAGGGCCAATTTCCCAAGGCTGTGGTGAGGCTCACGGGAGACTGGGAGGCCAGCACCATGCCTCACAGTCAACATCAAGAGACTTAACTGAGCATCTACTATGTGACAGGCTCTGTCCGAGGAGTGGGGTACAATGGCCAGTGGCCCCAGTCCGGCCCACCAAGGGAGGCCTGCAGCCTACTGGGGAGAAAGGCAGTAAGAAGGCCCTGCCACCTGGCTGAGCGCAGAGCGGGGCTAGGAGCCTGTGGCCCCCATGCTCCGCGGCGCACCAGCTCCGCCTCGTGGGGCAGGTCACCTCACCTCCCCGCGTTTCAGTGTCCTCGACTCCAAGCAAGGACAGGAGGAAGGACGTGGCCCCGATCGCACTGTGAGGTCCGAAGGAAGCAGCTTAAGTAACTTCACCCAACATCCGGTCCACGGGAAAGTCAAGTACTGACTTTAATAATAATGGTAACTGTGATAACACTAAAGGTGGCAAGTCTGCTGAGCAGAGAGTAGAAGGCAGGACGAAGGCAGAGGCCCCTGACCCAGCCTGAAGGCAGGAGCGGAGGCCACCTCGGGGACAGAGCCGCAGAGACGACACTCAGACTCTGGCCTGAAGGGGGACGTTTATGAAGCCGACCCTGATGAACTGCAGTGCGGCTGGATACAGAAACCTCGGTGCTGCCCAGCTCGGTTCGTGTCAAGTGGAGGGAAAGGTCCTGCCTCCCCCTGGCCGCTGTGCTGAGGAACCTCGGCGAGTCGGGCCTCGATGGGGCCCCTGAGCCGGCCTGGGGAGCCCCGGGGTGACAGCACGCAGAGTAAATGTTTCAGAAGCAGGACCACGTGTTCTAGGAGCAGCCGGGCCTGGAGCCCAAGGAGTCCCCAGGAGCCCTGCTGCCTGCGGGACGCAGGCCCCGGGGAGGCAGAGGCAGGAAGGGTGCGCCGCTGAGCCGTCTCCTGGAAATACTTACAGTGCAGTCACTGATTTGGTAAATACACGGTCACACTTACTGTGACCACATCCTACCCTCTGATCATTTATCTCAGAGTTAACTGGATGACCCTGTGAAGTGGGGCTCTCACAAACTGCTTTCTAGATTTTTTTTTCTAAATTTTTCTAATAAATCCTGTTTGTAAACCACAGGGACTAGGGTAGCTCCTGTAACGAAACCAGCCTCGGCTCTGACACTTGCGTTCCCAGGCTGAGCGTCCGGTTGACTGTAAGCCCTCCTGTCAGCCTCTGAGTCACTGAACTGAAGCCCGGGGGAAACCAGGGCCTGCAGGGTGGCCGCCTGCCCCGCTGCGGAGCGAACAAGCCACCAGGCACAGAGGAAGGCTTTTATACCTGAGAGGACACGTGTGATGACGTCAGGGCTTTTTCACTTGAAAATCTTAGCAGTAAATCGTGATCGCTAAACTTAAAGGCAGACCACTCAATAACTCGGACGGTCTCTCCAGATTTTCCGAGTGAGTGCGGCTTCCGTCTCTATGTCAAGCTGACTGCAGGCTTACCGAGGTCGATGAGAATGGCGTGCTGCTGGGACGTGAGCTGCTTCAAGAGCTCTTTGTAGGGCGTGTCCTTGGGCTGCTGTTTGCAGGGAAACGGGTGCTTCAGGTGGTACTGCTCCGCCAAGAATTTCCAGATCTCACCCCGGTGGTGTCGCGGCACACCTTCAGGAGGGGGGTGGGAAAAAGACAGACTTCATGTACAGAATACGACTGAGCGATAAAACGAGCTGCGTCTCACTCTGCTGACTCGGCTCCTCGTTCCATTATGAGTTAACAGCACAGAAATGGAAACAAAGCAACCAAAATTCTGTCCTATCGGGTCCCTTCCTTCCCCCACAGCCCCTGCCATTCTTCCCTTACGTCCCCGACACCCTCCTACCTCTCAAGCATGTATGTACTATGTTTGGACTCTGTTTGGGCTGTGCCAGACTCTGCAATAAACTGATGAAAAAAGACATGAGAATCCCTAACTAGCACCAATTAACAATGTCCTCAGGAAGTAACTGCGAGCATGTGAAATGACACTGCAAAATGTGATCTCAGAGAAGGGACAGAAGAAAACAGGTGAGTCTGGACAAAGGAGATGAAGGTTTCCTGGATTCCTTCACTGGTGCCAAGACTCAAGAGCGAAAGAGGGGAGAAGTCCAGTCAGAGGAAAGGAACTGCTAGTGTTGTCTGGACCTCTGAGGACACAGGGCATGTGTGGGAGGAGCAGATAGGTGGCAGCCAGGCTAGACAGGGCTTCACTAGAGGTCAAACTGAGGGCAAGAAAGCTGCACTTCATGCGGCAGCTGAAAGGAATGACCCAATGTTTTGAAGCGGGGGAAGGAGTAGCTGAATCAAAGCTGAGATTCTGGAATACTGACTGGACATCCTTCTGCAAGGGTGGGCTGGAGGAAGCGGTCAGATGCTAGACAGGGCACAGTCTGCATGAACGTGCCCTGGTGGGCATTCAGTGTGGACCTGGAAGCAAGAAAGATCACCTAGGAGCCTCTTCCTAATGTTTCAGATGTGACTGAGCTTAACACTCAGCGTGCTGTTAAAAGGTCATCTAAGAGAAGTTCTCTTAAAGTCAGTGAGGGCTCATCAGAAAAAGTGACTGTTTTGAATCAAATTCTTGTGTTCTTGACTCCGCTGTTTCAAGGCCCAGATGTGGAAATGGGAAGACCAAGAAAATAGCAGGATAAGACACCGAACCTTTCTCGTTCCTGAGAGGAGCACTCTTCAAAGAAAGGGAGCCTCTGACTCAGGGATTAATCTTTCCATCCAGAAAAAGCATGTGAGGACCGCGTGCCCTTCCCTGCCCCTTGGGCACCTACCCAGGAAGGCTACTGGCCAGTCCCCCCAGCCGTCTCTCAGAGCAGGTGCTACTCCAGGAAAGAGCGGCAGCTAATCCTCCCCAGGAGGTGACCAGGCGCTGTCACTGCTCCACACCCTTCACGTCATCCCCACAACCTGCTGTGGGGAACTCGATGATATTCCACGTGGCGGGGAGGAGGGAGTGGAGGACCCCTTCTGAGCAGAGATGCCCCAGGGGGGTGGTGGCAGCCCAGGGACAGTGACCACCGTGTCCTCTTGAAGTTCTCACTGCTGGACAGGCTGCTACTCACAAGGATAATGGGGGAGAATTTTTTATGTTCCTACCTGGCAATTAATAATAAAATCATCATTTGCGGATCGGAACCAGAGAGTCAATTTCACTTATGACAGACCCACAGGAACTCTTTAGAAAGCGCTGCTCAGCTGTACCCTGCGAACACTTATAGTATAGTCAGTGATTTGGTTTTACACAGTGGGAGAAAAACATGACCACACTCATTGTGACCACATCCTACCCTGTGAATGTTTATCTCAAGAGTTTACTGGATGACCCTGTGAAGTAGGTTGAATGGTGACCTCCAAAAAGGTATGTCCACATCCTGATCACCAGGAGCTATGAGTGTTACCTGATTCGGGAAGAGGGTCTTTGCAGCTATAATTAAGTTAGGCAGAGACCTTGAAATGAGATCATCCTGGGTGATCATTGTCTAGGTGGTCCCTATATCCAATGACAATATCTTTAGAAGACAAGAAGAGAAAGTGCCATGTCCATGGAGACAAAGTGTTGTGGCCACAGACAAGCGATGCTGACGGCCACCAGGGGCCCGAAGAGGCCGAGTGCAGCCTGCCCGCACCCTGCCTCCAGACATCTGCGTTCCAACCCTGAGAGAAGACCTTCTGTTGCTTTAGCCACCAATTTTGTTATCACTTGTTATGGCAGCAACAGAAAACTAACCTATTCTTATAAAAGGCATAAAAATGCCTGTTTATATCATTCTGTTTCTTTTCTCCCTACTCTTCCTGCTCAGATGTTTCTCAAGGGGAGAGGTGAGTACAGACACAAATAAACCTCGTATTTCAGACCGTATTAGAAGTAAATGTAGGCTGAAAAATAGTCAGCATGTTAAATGATTCATAGTGGGGCTTTCAACAAAATATTCCTGTCAAACTGGGAAATATCCCAAGTTATGAGAGGACCAATTTCCCCTTATTACTAAATCATTCCCATTATCTTATCAAACTTTTACTTGGGGAGGAAACAAGTATTGGCTGTCACTGACGGTGCCACATACTCGGCGTTTAAGGGGAAGCTTACGTTGTATGACTTAGAAAGGGTCACGCAAACTGGTGCCAATGTTTTCGCTAAGAATGAGCTTCAACACCCTGCCCCAGCTCGGTTTTGCCTCCACTCCTGACCCCAGAGAGAACCCTGGCAGTGGACCGGGGCCTGCGGGCAGGAAGCCTCCCTCCCTCCACACATAAATACTCTTCAATTTTGACTGCCTTTGCTGCTCATTATTTAAATGGGGGAGGGGGACAATCTTCTGAAAATAGAGAGATATAAAGAAGAAAGTGAAAAACCACCCCTTACTAGAGGTAACATACAATTCACCACCCAAAGCAGGAAGCTTCTGACAGTGAAGGGGAGGAAGGCTACTAATTATTGTACTTGCACAGGCGGAAAAGCAAGACCATGCTGGGGAACCCGGATAGATGCCTCCTCCCTACAACTCGGGTGTCTGCAGACACGTCACGTACAGTGATGGAGTTACCGACCAGTACATGAGGCCACGCTGCCCTCTCTTACTCAACAACTTCCCACAGACATCTTTTGCATCAGTTAATACAAATCTACTGTGCTATTTTCAAGGAATATGATGTGGGTGTGGCCATGTGGTGGGGTTTTTCGGTCATTAAATGATCCCACAGTCAACACCCTTCCCACTGCAGTATATTTTTACTGATTGACTTCTAGAATGGGTTTCTATACACGGCAGTGCTGGGGCAAAGGTAAGAAGAGATAGACCTATCTCACATTGCCAGCTGCTCAGGAAGCCTCTTTGCCTCTCTGCAATGCCACTCATAGAAAAGTATGGTCCAGGTTATAAAACTCTACCTTGCCACCTTTAGAGAAATCATTTAAAGCCAAAGTAAACTTTGAGTTTAAAATTCCCTATAATTCTTCCTCGTACCAAGTTGACACCCTAAAATCCCACCATCCTGATCCGACTTTAACTTGGGATGTTTATAAATCTCTTTACTTCTGCCACTTAGGGGTCTTTAGATCCTCAAGAAGAGAGGCCTTGTTACCCGCACAGGGCATGTCTTTATTTCAAGGGTTTGTAAGTGACTTGGCCTCTACCTCAAAGATTCAAAGTGAAGTTCCGATTTGATCTCTTTTTATGATCATTCTGAGTTAAGAGATGGACTGTGGTCATCTGTTTGGAGGTATTAGATCTTACATGTTGAAACCAGCTGAATAACTGACAAATAACAATTTCCTTTTATAATTAGTAAAAGGAATAGTAATAATCCTTTTACAATTAGTGACACAAAGTTCCTGGCACAGGAAGTGATGTGGCAGCTCACCTCAGTATAAACTGTCCAATCCTCTATTGTCAGCTTCGTCATGTAGGTTCCAGATACTGTGCTGAGTTCAGTCATGTCTGACTCTTTGTGACCCCATGGACTGTAGCACACCAGGTTCCTCTGTCCATGGAATTTTCCAGGCAAGAATACTGGAGTGGGTTGCCATGCCCTTCTCCAGGGGCACTTCCTGACCAAGTACCTAGAGTACTTCATTTGATTCCTCTTGTAAATGCATGATGAAAACCACTATATGTCCAGGTGCCAGGCTCCTAAGAAGCTCAAACATCTGGACGGCTGTCACAGAACCACGCAATTTACCTATGCAAAAGTAGAGCTACCTGAAGACTATCATCTAGTCAACAGTGAAAAGGGAAAGACAGGACTCATTCTTTTTTCTGCTTTCTTTTTTCAAAATGGCAATCTGGGGCCAGTTGGTGCAATGGTAAGCCTCCAGCAGCCATCACTGCACAAAGAATATAAGACCTGGAAGAAAGCTGTGAGGTCCTCTGCCGGGTCCACACCTCTCATTCTGGAACCAGAGGCCAGAAAGATGAGGACAACCGCCACAGGCCACTGTGGCCGATATAGGACCCGAGTCCTCAGCACCCACACTTCTGGTCTCTGAGAACAGCACGGCCGAGGCCTAGCTCAACCTTGGGCGGCATCAGTGGCGGCTAGAACTCCAGCAGCCTGGGATGCCACCTGCTCTGTGGTCCTGAGCCCGTAACTCGACATCTCTAGGTCCACGTCTCCTTAACCATATAGAGGGGAAAGTTTTAACTAGTGCTAACTCATATATTATTACTAAAACTTAAGCTGTCAAAACTCAGATAAAGGTTAGATAATACCTAATAGAGAGACCATCGTAGAAAAGCTGCTTTGCTCCATTTACTCACAGAGTAAATAATGCATGTGCAACTTGGTTTACTGAGCTGCTCACACAATCAGAAGATAAGATTTACCACCCTTATTCTAAACACCTGGTTATTCACGCCCAGACTGACAAGACTTCAGGAGCGCTAGAACTAGATTAGACTCCAGAAACTTCCCATCTTGCCAGTAGACATTAACACACATTTAAAAATAAATAGTTTTGTGTTACTTGAACACTAACAATCACTGAAAAACAATCAATAAGCTCTAAAATCAAAGTCAAACTACCTCCAGTTTTTTCTTTTGAAATGTTCCAATGAAGGGCCAGTTTTTTCTTTTTAAATGTTCCAATCCTTACAGACTGACACTTTGATAAAAGACAGTGAATTAGCAATGGGAAAAAAATAAGACTGACAAAATATACAAGACCACTTTCTTCCACTAGGATCACTGTCAAATCACGGGGGAAGTTTCTAGATGCTGAGTCTCAGGTTCTGCACTCACCTTGGATCAGCAACTGTCCAGACCAGCACCCACGCAGCAGATCACACTGAACACAGGCTGCCCACACCCCCCGGCCTCTCAGCAGAGCACACACCTGCAGCGGCTCCTCACAACGGCCACGGCTGTCACCCACATCTCACACACGTGTACAGTGAGGCCAGAGACGTTAAGCCATTTGCCTAAGAACACTGCAGAGCAACTGGTAGAAGCGGGATCCAAACCCGAGTCTACCTGCCTGAAGTCTGGGCTGGACTCTGACCTGCGGAGAGCACCCAGACGGAGGGCACACAGCTTGCTGTCAGTTTACTATGTAACTCTGTGTATCGTCACGTTGTTAGGCAGCTTGTAGGCAACTAGGCCCTTAGCTGTACCTTTTTCTTCTTCCTGTTTCCTTAATTTAAGAGAAATCGTAATTTAAGAGAAATTGAGACGAAGACATCTGGAAACAAATCGGGTAAAGACATGATAAACAGGAGAGAGATCACCGCTGAAATTGAACCTAAAATTTTTTTTTTTATTCCATACTTCTCCCTAGTCATCAATGAGGGGTGAGGCCAACTGGACTGATTCCCAGTTAGGCTTACCTTGGCCAACAGCCGAGTGCATTTTCTCCATGTCAAACTTAATTTTTGACCTTCCTGGAGTGCTAAGTATCTTTTCCCACACTGTAGTCACTTCTTTAAGACAAGGAGTGATTTCTTCATAATCAAGCTTTAGGCGCTTGTTCAGCAAATCATTCTCAGAGGCTAGAACAGACAATTGAAGAGCACGTTAGTGAGTTATGGCTATGCATCTCCTGTCTCACAGCAAGGCTGCCGGCTTATCACCACCACTGAGACGCCTGTAGCCAGCAGCTGCAGCCAGCTTAACAGGTCCAAGGTGAAGACCAGTTCCCGCCCCACCCCAGCTTTCTTATCACAGAAAAAGCTATATACCCAGGAGGCATCCCTGATTCCTCTTATTCCTTCATCCCCGATGGATTTTGTTGGCTCTTCTGCTAAAATATACTACACCTGTCCAATCCTATCTATCTCCATGGCTACCCTCTATTAACTGTAACCATGTCAAAGGCAAGGACTGCGTGTTAGAATTCCTGGTGCCTGGAAGGATTAGATCTCAACAAAACTTCACCTAAACTAGGAGAGGCTCTCGGAGGATAGTTCCTTCTTGGAGCCAAACCTCCATTGAGTATTGATAACATCTACCCTTCCTCACGTTTCTGCTGCCTGGGGCTGAACAGAATAAATCTACCTTTTTCACAGGGCATCTTCTCAAATATATGAAGATAGTTACTACGTCCTTCCTTTTTCAGCCTACAGGTCCACTAGGAAGAACTCTACCTGAGTCACCAAACTGGAGGTGGGGGGATCAATAAAGGAGAGGAAATGTAAGCGTTCTAAGAAGGACTAAAACTGACAGCCTCACTCCCACCAAACCACTCACTCCTACTCAGACCACAGGGGCGATGCTCTCAGCCCCACACCCGTCCACAGCACATCCCCCATCTGGACTGTGAGCTATGGGGAAAGCGGGTAGGAGACAGAGCTAGGCAGGGGCCAATATACAGGCTTCTGCGGAGCCGCTAAGCTTGTCTTCTTTACGACAACAATAAACAAATCCTGCAAGTCTTCAGTACTTACACTTAGTAACATTTAATGTTGACAACACGCTGAGGTAGGTTTTTTTATGTTTCTTCAATAATATCATTTAAAACAACATTTTTATTTATTACTTGACAGATAATTGCTTTACAATTTTATATTAGTTTCTGCCATATATCAACATGAATCTGAGGCAGGGTTTTTTTTGAATGAGAGGACTGGGCTCAACATCCAAGGCCCAAGCAGAAGGCCTAGTGGGCCTAAACCCCCTGCCTTTCTCTACTGTTTACCACACTGCGGAACTTGCTGTGATGAATGACACATTGTTTTCTAAGGATGTATCAATTAGGGGCCTCAAATATTTGATAGAATCCAGTGGAGCTGTTTGGACCTAGAGTTTTCTTTGTGTGAAAGATTTTTAATACAAATTTTATCTCTTTAACAGATATAGGAACATTCAGACTTTTTTTTTTCCTTATTTCAGTTTTGATAAATTGCACCTTTCAATAAGTTTGCCCATTTCATCTCAGTTGTTCAGTTCATTGGGAAAGAGTTCTTAGTCCCAGAGACACTGGTAAGTCAGTATGTACCTCGAATAAGTCTGCTCTCCCCTGACCCATAAACACACACTCCCTAGCACCAAATCTTATTCTGGAGAAGACCAAGGTTGAGCAGGTTCGTTACTTTGTCCAGGGCAGCAGAGTAGGATGTGCTGGGCAAAGGATTTTTGCACCCTGAATTATTTTTTAAATAGGAATTACCGCTATTTCGTTGAGTCACTCCTGTAAAGATAAATGAGATGAAGTACACTTAGTTGCTCAGTCTCTCAGTTGTGTCTGACTCTTTGCGACCCCATGGACTGCAGCATGCCAGGCTTCCCTGGCCTGCACCAACATTCAGAAAACTAAAATCATGTTATCTGATCCCATCACTTCATGGCAAATAGATGGGGAAATAATGGAAACAGTGAGAGACTTTATTTTTGGGAGCTCCAAAATCACTGCAGATGGTGACTGCAGCCGTGAATTTAAGATACTTGCTCCTTGGAAGAAAAGTATGACCATCCTAGACAGCATATTAAAAAGCAGAGACATTAGTTTGCCAACAAAGGTCCATCTAGTCAAAGCTATGGTTTTTCCAGTAGTCATGTATGGATGTGAGAGTTGGACTATAAAGAAAGCTGAGCGTTGAAGAATTGATGCTTTTGAACTGTGGTGCTGGAGAAGACTCTTGAGAGTCCATTGGACTGCAAGGACATCCAACCAGTCCATCCTAAAGGAGATCAGTCCTGGGTGTTCATTGGAAGGACTGATGTTGAAGCTGAAGCTCCAAAACTTTGGCCACCTGATGTGAAGAACTGACTCCTTGGAAAAGACCCTGATGCTGAGAAAGACTGAAGGTGGGAGAAGAAGGGAACGACAGAGGATGAGATGGTTGGATGGCATCACTGACTCAATGGACATGAGTTTGAGTAAGCTCCGGGAGTTGATGATGGACAGGGAGGCCTGGCGTGCTATAGTCCATGGGGTCACAAAGAGTTGGACATGACTGAGCAACTGAACTGAACTGAACTGAACTGAACTGAACTTCACAGACAAGATGCTCCTCTGACTGCTGCCATCTCTTGAAAGCTTAGGAAGGGAAGGAAGGCTAAGGGGCTGGGAGGCTGAGTAATTAAGTGACACCCAAACTTGTAGAAATTTTAGAAAAACCACACTATCTAATTTTTTTATAACCAACATGTGGTATTTGTTTAACCAGGAAAAAACTTTTAAAAATATCTTCAATTATACTTCAATTAAAACTCAAACTTCACTGTGTTACCATTATGCAGATGTAGTATCATAATGATCCAGATAACCACGATGGTGTGCAGAGTCAGATATCCCTGGAGTGTGAAGTCAAGTGGGCGTTATTGGAAGCATTACTACAACAAAGCTAGTGGAGGTGATGGAATTACAGCTGAGTTACTTCAAATCCTAAAGGATGATGCTGTTAAAGTGCTGCACTTATTATGCCAGCAAAGTTGGAAAACTCAGCAGTGGCCACGGGACTGGAAAAGGTCAGTTTTCCTCCCAATCCCAAAGAAAGGCAATGCCAAAGAATGTTCAAACTACTGTACAATTGCACTCATTTCACATGCTAGCAAGAGGATACTCAAAACCCTTCAAGCTAGGATTCAACAGTATGTAAAGCAAGAACATCCAGATGTACAAGCTGGATTTAGAAAAGGAAGAGGAATCAGAGATCAAATTGCCAACATACATTGGATCATAGAGAAAGCAAGGGAATTCCAAAAAAAACATCTACTTCTGCTTCACTGACTATGCTAAAACCTTTGACTGTGTGGATCACACAGTATAAAGGACAAAAGAACAAACTGTGGAATATTCTTAATGAGATGGGAATATGAGACCACATTACCTGCCTCCCGAGAAACCTGTAAGCAGAACAAGAAGCAACAGTTAGCACTGGGCACGGAACAGACTGGTTCCAAATTGGGAAAGGAGTATGTCAAGTCTGTATACTGTCACCCTGCCAATTTAAGTTCCATGCAGAGTACATCATGAGAAATGCTGGACTGGATGAAGCACAAGCTGGAATCAAGACTGCAGGGAGAAATATCAGTAACTTCTGATAGGCAGATGATACCACTTCAATGGCAGAAAGTGAAGAACTAAAGAACATCTTGATAAAGGTGAAAGAGGAGAATGAAAAAGTTGGCTTAAAACTCAACATTCAAAAAACTAAGAACATGGCATCCAGTCCTATCACTTCATGGCAAACAGATGGGGAAAATGTGGAGTTAGATTTCATTTTCTTGGGCGCCAAAATCAATGCAGACAGTGACTACAGCCACAAAATTAAAAGACGCTTGCTCCTTGGAGGAATAGCTGTGACAAACCTAGACAGTGTATTAAAAAGCAGAGATATCACTTTGCTGACAAAGGTCCATATAGTCAAAGCTATAAGGTTTTTCCAGTAGTCATGTATGGATGTAAGAGCTGGACCATAAAGAAGGCTGAGCACTGAAGAATTGATGTTTTCAAACTATGGTGTTGGAGAAGACTCTTGAGAGTCCCTTGGACTGCAAGGATTGACTGCAGTCAATCCTAATAAAGCAACCCTGAATAATCACTGGAAGGACTGACGCTGAAGCTGAAGGTCCAGTACTTTGGCCACCTGATGTGAAGAGCCAACTCAGTGGAAAAGACCCTGATGCTGGGAGGGACTCGGGGCAGGAGGAGACCAGGATGACAGAGGATGGGATGGTTGGATGGCAACACTGACTCAATGGACATGCGTTTGAGCAAACTCAGGGAGATGGTGAAGGACAGGGAAGTCTGACTGCAGCTCATGGGCTCACAAAGTGTCAGACAGGACTTAGCAACTGAACAAGTATCTGCAACGTTAAGTATATGGCTCATTCCAAAAGCAACACAGTGCTGACCAAAACCCATGGTTGTGGTGAGTCTCCCTGCTGTCCAGCATCAGGCTGCTCCATCGTGCCTAACTAGGGAAAGGGCCTTGCAGTGGGTGCTGCAGAGGACTGTGGGCCTACGAGAGAGGCCGTGCGTCTCAGTCCCAGCACCACTGAACGTCAGCGGTTCAACCTTGAGGAAATCACAACTCAGCTTCCAATGGTCAACAGGTAAGTGAAGTAGGTTCAGATGACAGGGCTTGATTCTTTCTTGAATGTAATGCTCCAAGAATAGTAATAAATATTTGATCCATGCATTCCAAAGCCAAGAAAAAGCCTTAACCATGGGAAAAACTCCTTGTATATGTCCCTCTACTTTCTTTACCAAAGAGCATGAAATTCAGCCTGAACCCTTAATCAATGGCAAGAGTCTCTCCCAGCTGCAAAAAAAAAAAAAAATAGAATGATTCTCTCTAGTGAACTTCTGGCTGGCTTTTGTCAAATCTTGCTTTTGCATTTAATAAGAAGGTTCTGCACCCCTCATGTCACCCCAAGAAAATCTACTAAATGTTTTTAGACGATTCATGATGAGGCTATTATTGGTGATTATTTTCCTCAGCAATACAGGTACTAAACACAATGCTTTCTAAATGCTATTTAGTAAGTTTATTATGCTTTCACCACAAAAGTATGTTGGACTTTATAGAGCTAAGGAAAGAAAGAGATTCAAACAGTAAAAATAAGAGACCACACAGGACAGAACTCTGCTGGATGAAATAAGGAAGTAGCAAATGAAGATGCCGGCAAGGGCTACTGAACTCAATGCAACACCCAGCAAGGTGTTCCCGGTACCTGAGGGACCCCTTCCCCATCCATTCTAGCTGGCCTGGCCATCACTTGCACAGCTTCACAAAAGCTCTGCCTCTGTGGCAATCTGATCCTGTATCCTCAGTTACAGTCATGATTCCGCCCCACATTCGCAAGAAGCCAGCCAGTATCCTTTACATTTTACAACTACGTTCTGAGTTCCCGCAGCTGCCATCTGCAAGAAGACTGGACAGGATAAGCATCAAGGTTTATGGGCTACATGATGAATATAACTGCCTTTCAGCTTTTCAACAAAAATGCCAACCAACACCAATGACTCGAGGGCTCTGCTCCAAAGCTGTCATCCAGCTGATGGAACACTCAGCGATGCCATCACTGTTTTAGACATCTGCTTTCAGAATTACTTTCAAGAACATGCAACAAAATGACAGAAAAACAGAGCTGGGAGAAAACTTTGCATTCACTGCTATAAATTCCCCTCACCGTGGCATCTCTGTCCACAGTAGCCTTATGGGACGAGCTGTCTTTCTCAGCTTCAATTCTGGGTACTGGAGAGGCCATGACACCCATGAATAGACCATTCCAACCGCTTAACTATTCTTATCAAAAGGTCTTATTACTTTGTAGTTGACTCCTTGCTTTTGGTTAAAGATGCTATACTCATTTGGACAATGAACCTTATTCATCAGATTTGTTGTCTTAACTTTGAGTTCTATAAAAACGCTACAGTAAAAGATGAAGATCTGCAGTCTAGGAGCAAGTTCAACGAAACAGAAAGTAATTCCAAAGCTGCTCTGGACAGGGTCAGCGTGTACAAGCCTCCCTTTTAAAGAGTATGTTCAGATTTCTCAACCAAAATCCTCCTTATTTTACATCCAGGCAACTCTCTGTACTCCAAGACCCATGTTCTTTCCATTATACTACCAGGGTACATAAAACACAGCTCCTCAGCTACTTTGAAAATAATATTTATTGATGCAAATGACTACTGGAATCATGAAATGGACAAAATCTAAATTTCAGACTTCATGTCTGAATTTGGCACTAACATAACCCTGGAGCTGCTCTGAGTCTCCGCTTTCTCTTTAGGCTACTGCCTAACTTCTGGAGTTGTCACCAGGATTAAGCCAATCAGTCTGTCTAAAACCTGAGTATCAATACAGGTAGAGCTCAGCTAACCTGAAGTCTAGTCCTCTGTTTTTCAGGTTACCTGCAACTCACTAAAAAAGTACAGAGTGAGGTTATGAACTATAATGATTTAAGTAGGATCTGTTCACACTTAATACCCAGGCAAAGACTACAGCAGAGGACAAAGCAGGGACAAAGAGAAAGAAGAAAACAAAAGATGCTTTTCAGAGAGTTAAAGCTTACATCTGAAGGATGTCTCTCAGAAGATTCAACTTACTACAATTGGTGAAATTATCATTAAACCTCCAGAAACTAAAAGGTATTAACTTTACTTTAAAAAAGTAAAACAGGCATTTAATATGTATATTTATGTATGTTGGAGAACCTTGCTTTTTTCTTTTTAATAACACATCTATGTCTGATGTGTCTCCAGAGTCAGGACCAATTAAACCACCATCAGGCCAGTTCAGTGTTAAAAAAAGAAGACCAACCTTGCAGCTTTTGATTTTCCTTCTCCATCCTGAGCAGCAGTATCTGTTGCAGAATGGCCTTTTGCCACAGCTCTCGAAGTTCACGAGATGTCCTTTTCTTTTCCTCTGCAACAGGTCCGAAGGGTCCATCTTCACAAACTGGTTCTAGTGGTGATCGTGGGGGAAGCTCTCCCAGCTCTGAGTAATCTGAGGAGGGAAAAGGGCATTTCAGAATGGTCAGCTTTTCCTGTTCTTCCTTTTTATTTATTTATTTTAAGTGAAGTATAGTTGCTATACAGTATTATATATTGGCTTCCCAGGTGGTACAGGGGTAAAGAATCCGCCTGCCAATGCAAGAGACGCAGCTTTGATCCCTGGGTCGAGGAGGTCCCCTGGGATCACCGCATGGCAACCCACTCCGGTATTCTTGCCTGGGAAATCCCAAGGACAGAGGAGTTTGGCAGGCGACAGTCCCTGGGACTGCAGAGCCGGACACAGCTGAGCACACACACATTATCTGTCACAGCTGTGTGAGACAGCGATGCACAGGGTTTAAAGGTCATGCTCCATTTATAATTCACACAAAGTACTGGCGATACTCCCCGTGTTGTATAATATATTCTTGTAGTTTATTTCATACATAGTAGTTTGCACCCTTTATCCACTTCCCCTTCATCCCACCTCCCCCTGAACCACTAAGTTTGTTCTCTGTAAGTCTTTTTTTGTTGTTATATTTATTAGTTTATTGTATTTTTTGGATTCTACATATAAAGGAGATCATACAGTTTTCATCTTTCTCTGATTTATTTCACTAAGCATAATACCCTCCAAGTCCATCTCTTATTGCAACAAATGACAAAAATTCATCCTTTTTAATGACTGAGAAGTATTCCACTGTATATATATACCACATCCAGAATGGCCATTTTTCAATAAAAAATTGTATTTAAATATAGTCCCTAATCAGAAAATTCTGCTCATTCAGATATTAAAAATGACATTACTAAATTTAAAATTCAAGTTTTACTATGAATTGAAAAACTACACCTGAGCTACAAACATCTAACAAGTTATACTGTTACATCAAATGGTAAGAAGTCACAGCAGCTGGGGAAATCTGCAAAGACACCTACTTTGTAAGGTATAATACTTTACCTTTTTCTGAATTAATGACTACATGATTAATAACCACAGCAAACTTTCATGTAGCGTTCACTCTGATCCAAACTGTTCTGCAGGCTTTATGTATAATTATTCATTTACCTCTCAGCCACCCTCAGAGGCAGGTATGGTATAACGATGCAGTTCTAAAGAGGAACAAACTGAAGCGCAGGCAGTTACGCGCCTTGCCCAACGCCACACAGCCAGGAAGCAGTCAGAGCCAGGGCTGGACCCCAAGCAGTCTGGCTTCAGGAACATTCCCGACCACTGCGTTATAAGGCTAGGTGCTTTAAAAGAAGATTAAAGCTTTTAATCTTTAATTGCCAATAGTAACAGTGACCATTAATAGTTCTCCTACCAAGCGCTGGGCACCATGTCAGGTGTTCATACGGACAGATTTCTTTCATCCTGATGCCAAATCCAGAAGGCAAGTATCATCCTGAAGAGACAGCTACAGCTCAGAGAAGCCTGGTAATTTGTCCAGGGTGAGACAGTAAGTTCATGCTTTCTATAGATACTCCTACAATTACAAACACCTACAAGGGGCTTCCCTGGTGGCTCAATTGGTAAAGAATCTGCCTGCATTGCAGAAGACCCAGGCCCGACCCCTGGGTCGGGAAGATCCTCTGGAAACAGGAATGGCAACCCACTCCAGTATTCTTGCCTGGAAAATCCCATGGGCAGAGGAGCCTGGAGGGCTGCAGCTCATGGAGTCGCAAAGAGTTGGACACAACTGAGTGATTACCACTTTCACAATTCAAATGTCTCTTATGCCGTCAATTTTCAAATTTCTATTTCTTAGCTGAAATCTCTTTACAGTTCAAGAATTTGTGCCTTTCCCAACTGCAGGCATGATGTTGCTGGTGCAGTGTTACAGAAACCAGTGCCTTACAGACAGGCACAGAGAACAGCCCCACGGCTCACCACGAAAGCGGCCATGAAGAGCAGCGTTAAGTTCCCCCACAAGTGGACCCCATCTGACTCGTGCATTCTCAACGCATGCAGGGAAGAGCCTGTGCAGGCAACCTGGGCCTGACAGCCCACCAGGCAACACACTCCCTCTCCCACCCAGTGGCTCTAACACAATTCCATGCTGTGTCTAATTGACAGAACAGTCATCACCACTGCCTTCTATCTAAAGCTGGGTTTGTCTTCCTGCTGTGAAATCATGCATAAGCCACAAAATGTTTAATTTCCTAACGTAAGCCATCCACCTTAACTCTTAAAAATGTTGAATTAAAAAAATAATAAGCCATTAAAAGTACTTATCACATTTTTATTTACACTTGTTTCGTTGTGAGCCTATTAAACAAATGAACTAAAATTGTACGTTTTTGGAGGTAAGAAATAATAGAACCATTTATGAACGTTACAGGAGGATGCTCAGTGTAATGGTCAATTTAAAAGCAGGAATCAAAACTGTCTATATTGTATGAATTCAATTTTGTAAATATTATGAGAGGCAGACAGTTCAGTGATTAATAGGTCAGGCTGCCTGGTTTTTAATGGTTTTAATCAAGACCCTTCATTTGTGGATTTTGTGATCTTTAGCAAGTTTCTTAACCTCTTTGAGCCTCCATTTTCCAATCTTTCAAGTGGGAATAATAACCCCTCCCTCATAATGGTGTTACAGGGACTGAGTTAATACATACATACAAACCACCTAAAACAGGGTCCAACACACAGGAATTCAGGGAATGCTAACTCCTATTGTTGGCTACCACATACTAAGGGCAGACAAAAAAATACTAGAAGGAAACACATCAAAATGTAGTCACTCAACTGTAAGCTCAGAGGTTAGAACTTTGCCTTCTTGTCCATGAGGGTCTGCCCAGCACCATGCAGTCCCTGGCACCCAACAGGTGCTTGATAAATAATAATTGAGTAAGAGATTGGCAGGTTCTGGGTTTGGTATGATTGCCATTCATCTTTTTATTTCCTGAGTTTTCTAAAATTTGTGATAATAAACATTTTTATAATTGAAAATTAAAGAAAATACTGCAAACCTGCTCTGGTTTAAATCAAAGGTTGAAAAAATGTTCTCTTGCAAAACACTTAGAAGACAAATCACCTCCCACAACCTGTATACTTAGAGGGGCACTCATGACTGAACACAATACAGTCTAAATTAATCCCTTTTTCAAAAGGAACTTTAGTCAGTATTATTAATTTAATCTTATTCTGCAGCACAAAGTCTTCCACTTGAGCCCTTCCCTTTTTCTGTTGTCTGTTTTCTTCTTTTACCATCTTGGCTGCTGACACTCTGCTGGACCCTGCAGTTATGATTCAAGTTCTGCTTTATCTCATACTGGAAGTATTTACCCTCCCTCTGGTTCATAAAAGATTCTTGTTTCCAAAAAGTAATTCTCGTGAGCTGTCAGGGGTGATGCGGCAGGCGCAGGGGCGGTGGGTAGAGCCGGATTTCAGCAGACCTTCATGTGTATATAGAAAAAACCCCAGGGACCGCCCCGTCACCTGAGCATTCAGTGGACTGAATCTGAAGACTCCTCCCCATCCTTAAACCCTATCAGTAAGATGAGGACTCAACTCTCGTGGTCTCCTTCCTCAAACTGCATCCTTCCTGTCAGCCACAGCCTTTCTCCTCCTTCAGTGTCCTAAAGATTCCTACTATGTTAACTTTCAAATTGTGGCAGAATGAACAGAGCAGTGTGCCTCAGGCTGGGCGGATGGAACGTGTCTAGGAATGCTGGCTGCTTGGTCCCCCAGACCCACCCACTCTCGGCCAACTAGGCTGCTGACAAGAACCACAGTCTACAGAAGCTTATGACACTCCAGGTTCCGCTATTTTCCTATTCAAAGAAATCAGATTTGCAAAGAGTCCAAGCACTGTCTGGTGATGATGACTGTGAGGTTTAAGACACAAATTGCTTCCCTAGGGTTCTCTGTAAAAAGCAGAGACATTACTTTGCCAACAAAGGTCCGTCTAGTCAAAGCTATGGTTTTTCCAGTAGTCATGTTATGGATGTGAGAGTTGGACTATAAAGAAAGCTGAGCGCCAAAGAATTGATGCTTTTGAACTGTGGTGTTGGAGAAGACTCTTGAAGAGTCCCATGGATGGCAAGGAGATCAAACCAGTCAATCTTGAAATCAGTCCTGAATATTCACTGAAAGGACTGATGTTAAAGCTGAAGCTCCGATACTTTGGCCACCTGATGCGAAGAGCCTACTCACTAGAAAAGACCCTGATTCTAGGAAAGATTGAAGGCAGGAGAAGGGGATGACAGAAGACGAGATGGTTGAATGGCATTACTGACTCAATGGACGTGAGTTTGAGCAAACTCTGGGAGATGGTGAAGGACAGGGAAGCCTGGCGTGCTGCAGTCCACGGGGTCGCAGAGAGTCAGACACGACTGAGCAACTGAACAACAAAAGGGTTCTCTACTTTGGCCTTCTTTTTCTTTTTATTCATCACAGCTCAGTTCGTTGAGCTTTTACCATGTGATGAGTCCTCGGCACACATAAGCCTGTTTGATTGTCACAACCACTTCAAGAGGTGGGTGATGTTATCCCCTTGCTACAGGCAAAATAACTAAGGTGCAGTGAGGTTTTATAACGTGGCCAAGGTCACACCTCTGGTAAAAGTCAGAGCCACAGTTTGAATCGAGATATATTTTCCTCCAAGTAAAAAATGCTTACCCAGTACCTAACTTTCAGACGCACATGGGTATCCTGCAGAAATGCAGATGTCGACTCAGTCAGTCTGAGGGGAGCCTGAGAGTCTGCATTTCCATCAGGCTCCCAGGGGATGCCACCACTGGTGGTCTCAAAACACACTCAGAAAACTGGGCTCCACACCACATTTTTACTGTTGACCCCTCCCGTGACCCTAGGTACTTATTATCATGTCAGTTCTTCATTTTCTTCGGCTGTTCTATGGCCCATAGAACATAGTCCAAGGGTCGCCATCAGCTGCCTGAACTCAGGCTTCCACACATGGCTGGAGCTCGTCCCAATCCTGGTCAGGGTACCAAGGCCCAGTGCAAACACAATGGATTATGAGCACTAGTGTGACCTAACTCAATAAAGGCTAATCCGCTACACAGCTCAGCAAATAAACCTCACAATTTACAGCAGGGTGTCTCGTCGGCAGGACCACTGACACTTTGGGCTAGTTTTTTTTTTATCACAGAGGATTGTTCTGTGCGTTGCGGAATGTTTATAAGCATCCCTGGGTACCACTTACTAGAGGATAGTAATATCCACTCATGCCAGCACTAACAATCAAAAACACCCAGACAGCGCTAAATGCCCACTGGGGACCAGGGAGGACAAAATCACCTCCAGTGAGAACCTGAATCAGAATAAAATACCCATCACTTACTCGCTCCTAAACCCTGGGAAGGGGTAAAATATCCCCTTCACCAAGTTTATTTTATGTGATAACAATTACTGGTGTCCTAGTCTCTAACAATTTTTTAAAATATACTATCTTTTGTTCATATTAACAGTAACCTAGTTACTAGTAATTTACACAAAGGGGATAAACATTTGTTTATTCTAAATGTGACCTGGCTAATCTCATCAATGGAAAAAGACCCAGATCTGGGATAAGGCTATACTTGCTGATCACTCAAGTGTGTGCATGCGTGTCTGGGGCGTAGCTGCGTGAGGTATACACTCCTGTATGCAGGGGCCGGACTAGAGTGGCAGGGTGAGGATAGCATGAAAATTGTTGGACAACTGCTGGCTTGCTTTTATTATTAGGACCTTGCCCTAATCATAAACAAATGCATGAGTTAACGTGGATCGTTCCTAAGCTGTTGACACCAGAATTTGTCGAGTCCTTTATATGCACCCAGGATGAGATGTGCTTGGTGGTCTGAGAGAGGCTTTGACGTTTCTAATATTCTCCAGGACAACGTGGGGACCTCGCTTCTGTCCTCAACTTATGTTCGTGCTGAGAGGCAGCCAGCCAGAGGCTCACGTGGAAGAGGTCGGCTCAGTGCGGAGTCAGAGCCGGCTCCCCCACCCCCAGGCCAGCTGGTCAGTCCCTCTCTGTGAACCTCTGCAAACACGTACACCTTCTGGGCTCCGGGCCCTCGGGGCACAGTGTGGGAAACGGCATTCTCCTCTGACCAACCCAGCTGCGGAGACCGCAGGCAGTGCCAGCCGTCTCTCTGAAGTCTGCAAAGCCACCCAACCGCAGGGCGGCAGGCACAGGCCAGTCTGGGACTGGCTTTTACTATTCTGACATCTCCTATAAAGACAGGATGCAGAGGGCTTAAATTATGTAGACGCTCAGCAACAATAGCCTTCAATGGGTTCTAAGAATTTTTTAACCAGCCATAATTCAGGGCCCCTAAGAGACAGCTGCCTCTGCCTAAATCACTGCTATAACATTCTCAGGAGAGTCATAAATATGATCTATGCCGGGGTGCCAATACTGTCAATGCCCAACTGTTCTTCAGCCGCTCTCTGCTGCCACGTCCCCTCTGCACACACACGTGTGGGGAGGAACGTTACGGCGCGTCGTTGGTGTGACAGGGCGGGAGGAAAAGGAACGTGTGCCTGGCCTCACACCTGTCCAGCCTCCTGCTCTGTGAAGTCTGGAATACAAGGAGGGCTCCTTTCTTGCACTTTCACAAGACATTGATTCCAAGTGTGAACTGCAGTTCTCCTCCTTTTAAAGACATGACATTAAATGATGTGTTAAGTACCCCTGTGAGAAAGAGGAGCTGCCGGAAGAAAATGAAGAGACAGACCTTCTAAGAGACACTACTCACCAATATTCTGCTTTTATTTCTTATCCCATGATAGAGCATTATATAACTACCTCCATCCCTTTTGAAAAGTCCTGATTTCCCATGCCAAAAGAGAAAGAAAACGTTTAAAATTCCAGTTACTCTCAAACCTCTGTTTTAACTATATCCCACAGACCTTGGAAACAAGAATTAAAACTGAACGTTTAATCTCCGGAGAAAAGTTAACAATAGGGATTCACATCTGCAGCATCTGTTGTACCAACAGCTGAAGCAAACTTCTTAAAAAAAAACAAAGAAAAGGAACGTGTAGATTTAAGAAAGAAACAGGCAGTCCATGAATGAATGCTGTCAAACAGTTTACAAAGCTCAAACCTCACCTTTCCTACAACAGAACAGATACCAGGGGAGCAGAGATATCGGCGGTCCCTGCTATATTCCATGCCTGGGAAAACAGCAGACACACACAGGAAAGTCACCAAGAAATGAATTCATCTCTCTGCACCCTATCCTGACTTCTTCGGATGCTTTATGGAAAATAATTAAAAAAAAAAAAAAAAAACAACTTGCTATTTTTCTACAGTTGCATTATATGAGGTGGCTCAGTGGTAAAGAATTTGCCTGCAATGCAGGAGATGCAGTTTGATCCCTGAGTTGGGAAGATGCCCTGGAGGAAGGCATGGCAACCCACTCCAGTATTCTTGCCTGGAGAATCCCATAGAGAGAGGAGCTTGGTGGGCTCTGGCCCATGGGGTTGCAAGAAGTCAGACATGACTGAAGTGACTTGAGCATAAGAAAAAGGAATTTTTCAGAAACATTCATTTTTTAAAAACCAGTATTTTTAAGTTTTTGACACCTGCTACTAGAAATCCAGAAGCCCTATGAACATGACACAGTCCCTCAAATGTCAAGGATGACTGAGAGAAGTAGACGACTGCTGAGAAATACAAAATGTACAAGAAGTTCAGCAAAGAAAATGAATTTCTCCTGTGCATCAAGTCAAGGCCTTGGACCCTGGAGCCAGATCCCAGCTCCACCACTAACCGAGCTACTTAACCTCAAACAGGTGGTCTGAACACTTTACACTTACACCCTCATGTGCAAAATTTGCATCAGAGTGCCTCTCAGAGCATTAGCATGAGCATTCAATGTAGATGCTTCCCTGGTGGCTTAGATGGTCAAGAATCTGACTGCAACTCAAGAGACCTGGGTTTGCTCCCTGGGTCTGCTCCCTGGGTCAGGGAAGGACCCCTGGAGAAGGAAATGGCAACCCACTCCAGTATTCTTGCCTGGAGAATCCCATGGACAGAGGAGCCTGGCGGACTACAGTCCATGGGGTTGCAGGGAGTCGGACACACTCAGAGACGAACACCTCCTCCATATGGAAGTGTGCGGGCGGGGAAGCCTGGCACAGAGGAAGCATTCGATAAAATATCAGCTGTCATTCTTACCAGCATCAGGTTGCTGGAACTGGTGGTTGCGCTTTAAGGACAAGTAATATTCAGATGGGTGGAAATAACAAGAGCCATTTCCTGTAAGAGCAGCACCACAAGAAATGCAGGTGAGCATTATGCACTGAGCCATTCTGTTCATGACCAGACAGTGCGCAGACAAAAAAAGAATGGTCCTGCCCAGGTTATCGACAGCCTGACTGACTTATTTAGGTATTAATCAGTGGGAATGATGGAAGAATTTGGGCTCTTACAATTTCTAAAAGAAAATTTATCTCATTTTTGCATACTTTAGCCCTGGAACGATACCCCAGCCATCAGGGAATGCAGAGCTTAGCAGATCTGACAAATGAAGGGCTATTAGGAAACAATGTGGAGAAGGGCTGGGGGTGGGGAAGAGAGTAAACTCTGAAGACAGAACAGGGAGCCTACCTCTGCCTGAGATGGGGTGCAGTGGGAGTAAGATGTAATGGGGAGGCACACGATATTTTTAAGCAGCCAAGAAATGCACAAACTGGAAACAAATGCAAGAGCCCTACAGATCTCTATCCCTATGACTTCCCAAAGTAGGCACGTGGGGTTGAGTTTCCAAGGGTCTGTAAAGATGACTTTTGGACTCAGTCTGGTGAGGGGCTGGGACGACAGCTCATGGAGAAGCAGGAAGGCACAGGGTGATCGAAGTCCAGGGAGGAGAGCCGGGCAGAGGCAGGAGAAGATGACTGAGGGAAGGAAGGTGCACGCAGGCGCTCCTGGGGAGCCTGGGGGGCCTCCCTCTGGGGCTGAGCTGTGAGAGCTCAGGGGGAAGCGCCGCCCCAGAGGGGGAGGAAGTGCCTGAGAAAGTCAAGGCCTACAGAAGCTTGAAAAGAACCAAGAAAATGCTGCAGACATGTGAATTTTTTATTTAGCGCCCTGGATAAATTACCCTTTGAAAGAATGGCATTTGTTTTTGCATCTGCAAGGGAGATGATAATATGCTTTTTGCAAGGATCAAAGGTCAGGACTCCCATTTCTTGATCAAAGACAACAAAACCCAGGGACCGAACCCAGGCCTCCCGTATTGCAGGCAGATGCTTTACCAGCTGAGCCACAAGGGAAGCCCAAGAATACTGGAGTGGGTAGCCTATCCCTTCTCCAGCAGATCTTCCCGACCCAGGAATCAACCCGGTGTCTCTGCATTGCAGGCGGATTCTTTACCAACTGAGCTATCAGGGAAGCCCCAACAAAACTATGAAGAGGAACAAATACTCAGCCTCAGTGGGAACATGAAATGTTCATCTTCGTCATAGTTTCATCTCTCCTGTTACCACGTACATAACCTTGAATTTCAAACTGTGGTCCCTGCAGTTTTATGAGACACAGTAAGGTGGAGAAGCACACCACCGTCACAGGCCTTTGGGGGTGTGTGTTGGGGGGGGGCGGGGGGTGCGTCCGGACCAGGCCTGCCCCCCAGGGGATGCTCCTGCTCACCCGCCCTCCCTGCCCTGGCCTGAGGGAATCCTCAGCCCTTGCAGGAGCACGGAAATGTGGGGCTGAAAGGGACACTAGAGGATGACTTAGCTCGAGTTCCGTCCTTTTCCCATGGGGACAGTGAGGCTCCAGCAATTCACCCCCAGCACTTACTCTGCGCCAGGCAGCATTGAGCACCCGTGCATCTCACCCTCCCAGCCTCCCGGTGAGTCTCAGAGCTGACCTGCTAGTGCAGCTGGGCTGGCTCCTCCCAGTGCCTCGGGGTGACAGGAATGAACGGAGAGGCAAACAAGGCCCTGATGACACGTGTGCTGCCACTGCCCGACCCAGAAAGCAGCCCCGTGACCGCTCCGTGCCCCGACCTCCTCGTCCACAGCGGACAACAGCGTCTGCCTCGCACGGCTCCGAGGCAGGGACTGTGTGACAGACCCTTGTGGGCACTAACAGCAGTTCTGGGCCAGGGGCACATGTTGAGCCGCAAATCACCGTCACCATCATTTTATCATCTTAACCTGAAGCTGGGGAAATCTTTGTTTAGACTTTTCCATAATCAGACTGGGGCTCAGGATAAAAAAGACGACTGGCTGACTGAAGGATACTGGGGAAGAGAGACACGTACTCTATGAAGAAAATAACAGCGTGGTCCCGGGTCTCCGGGGCTGCGTCCGGAACCCGTGGTCATGAGAGGAGCCAGCACTGCAGAGGCCTGGCCACTCTCAGGACGGCTGCGTGGCCCTTCTGGCCTTTGTCTGTGTGGCTGACTCCCTTCCTCCTCCTCCAGAGCTCAGCTGAGGTCATGCCCTCTGAGAAGACTCCTCCGGTCACTCCCAACCCTGCCAGGTCCTTTATGCTCCCTCAGCAACTCCAGCAGAGCTGCTAAGATCCTGAGAACGGTATGCTGGGGGGCTGACTGTCATGCGAGAGCAGCTCAGAGGAACAGGAGGTCACGGCAGCCTGCAGCCCCTTGGGAAATGTGAAGCAGGAGGGAGAGAAGTCAGGAAGGACGGGCTCGGTGGAGGGGAGTGGGCAAACAGGCAGAGGAGGAGGAAGGGACGCCGAGGGCCCCAGGCAGCACACCACTCCAGGCCCAAGTGACTGGGGCTCAGCTCTCTTCAGCAGCTTTATTCTCAATTTTAAGAAAAACCATTTTAAAAACTTTATATAAACCTTACATATAGCTATCTAAATGGAGACATCTGACATTTATGCAGATACATGACTTTTTATACAAAATATGAACATTACAAATTGCAGTGCTCGTCATCCAATCATGCATTTAGTTCATTCCGAGACCAACGATGAAATGAACCAACTGCTGTCCCCAAGGAGACAGCCGAGGAGGCCACTGTGCCAGGTCAGCATGACAAGTGGCAGGACAGGAGCCCACAGGGGTGGCCAAAGCGCAGAGGGCAGTGATGGAAGACCTCCCTGTAGGAGAGGTGCCCCTCGGCTGCCCCTTCCACTGGGGTGGGGCGAGGGCAGCGGTGGAGGGAGGGCCAGGCACCAAGCCCTGCAAGGTGACCAGGAAGGCCACTCCCTGAAGATGGAGGAAATTCAAACGACACACTGCGATGAATTCCTGGGGAGTTTTGAGCAGTTCCATGTGACTCTGGAAAAGTTAGCCGGGGGGGGGGGGGGGGGGGGGCGCACTGGAAGGAGGGCATACAGATTGTAAGAAATGAGTCTGGTCAAAGAGGGAAGGGTCTCCTGTGCTAAATAAGCAAGACTGCCATCCTGACAGAAGCTCCAGAGCAGAAGTGGGAAAACAACTAGCCCGTGAGCATTGACCACACGGGGATTTGCCCCAGCTGCTACCTGAGCCCTTAAGAGCTTGTCCTCATGGATTTTTAAAAAGGGGTGGGACCACCCAACATTCACCACTCACACGGTTGACCCTCCATGATGACAGCTGCTGGTCAAGCCCACACTGCTTGGACCTCACTGTGGGCGTCTAGGAGGAGACGTCTCCCTGATCCCGCTGCCCACACCAGCACGTGGGGTCACCATCCACAGAACCCAGGCCGCGGGTTCAGTCCACGGGAGAAGTTCTCACAGTGAGGTCTGCAGGCCAGCAGCACCCATAGCACCTGCTGACTGGTTAGAACTGCAGGTTCTTGGTCTCACCTTAGACCTGCTAGATCACAACCCGGGGGGCGGGACCCAGCAGCCTGGGTTTCTGATGACTGGAACACGTATTCTAGGTTATAGGTTTACTTTAATTGGTGGTTTCATATAACACTTGGGAATAGGGGTACTTTTCAAATTATTTCAGCAATGACTCCACTCATTACAGATGACCTAATCATTAAATAAAAATTTTGAATGTAACACAGCATGCCTTGCAAACACCAAGACCAACCTTGTTTTTATCTTTGTCAAAGGCAATTGTTTAAAATTAATACCATTTCTTAGGAAATGCATTAGAAAGTGGTCCCTCCCTCCTAATCCAGATCAACTACCCACACAATTACAGTGATAATAAATTTGCTTCCAGAAAACCCCCAAATACGAACATAAATAGTCAGAAACACAGACCGATGAGTCATCTGACACAGAAAACTACACAACTAGCAGATAAGCTCACCATTTCTCCACTCCTGTTTTTTAATCATCTGCACAAAAGCAGCTCCTTTGTTTAGCATGTGTCTTCCAGTGCCTCCTCCCAGCAGGCCGGCCCCAGACACCCCACCTGAGGGCGAGGGGCCTTTCTGGGCCTCCGTCGTCCTGGGCAGGTGAGAAGAGGCCTAGAGAGGAAACCAGCATCCTCGCCCTCAAATCCCCGCCGACCACAGCACAGGGCGTCAGGAGGATCAGGCCACAGCCGGGTGAGAGTAGAGGGGCTGCATGTGGAGGGCTGGTTTCCAAACTGTACCCGGGACGCTCCGCGTGCAGAGTCCACGTGGGGACCAGGAGAGGCACGGGGAGCGGAGCGGTCCTAGCTCAGGCTGCTGCAACAACGTGCCAACGATGGGTGGCTCACTTCTCCCAGTTCTGGAGGCTGGGAGGGCCAGGGGCTTGAGGACTGCCCTCCTCCAGGTCTGCCTCCTCCCTGCTATATCCCTCACATCACAGAGACAGAACTCTGGTCTCCCTTTTTTTTCACTTGTAAGAAAGGAAAGCACTAATCCCACCTCGGAGAATCCACCTCTCGTTTAGTCAGAAGTTGTGTCCGACTCTTCTGTGACCCCGTGGACTATCGTCCGCCAGCTTCCTCTGTCCACGGGATTTGGACTAGAATACTGGAGTGGGTTGCCATTTCCTCCTCCAGAGGATCTTCCCGACCCAGGGATCAAACCCAAGTCTCCTGCACTGGCACGCGGATTCTTTAGCACTCAACATAAATTACTCTTGCTTTTCAAAATGTTCATCTTAAAAACAAACAAAATCCCATGTATCTCTAGGTTTACTAAGATCAGTTAGCTACAAACAGTTAAGTTCAACCCAGGAAGCACACCCCTCCCTCCAACCCCTCCTGGAGGCCACCTAGCGGGGCTTTAGACACTGGTGCAGAGAAAACAGACATGAAGCTGTGACCACAGGCAGACACGACACGTGATGACCTGCCGCACAGCGACGGAGCCACTGCCAGCACGGCTGACACGGGCAACGAGACTCTAACGAAGACACACGTTTCTTGCAAATCACATCCTTCTTCAGCTGGGGGATCCCAAGCTGCAGAGACACCTTCCAGCCTTTGGTCTGTTGGTCCCAATATCATCGACTACACTTTTCAATTCATTGGGGGCTTGGGGACGAATGCCAGGCTGTCAGGGGTGCCCGGGGACTTCTTTAATATAGCAGTCACAGGCAATGCTGTTCTTCCCGCAGGTGATCTGATCTGGCTCCGCATCAGGACACTTTCCTCTGTCTCCACGTCGGCTGGCGACGCAGACACAGGCTCCTCTGAATCCAGACTCCCTGATGACGACTTTCTCTCCCTTCCAAAGTCATTTGTGAGGTGTTTTCTTTTATAACTTGCGATTTCTTTGTTAACTCTAGTCCTCATTTCATCTTTTTCCACTGTACTTGCCCAGTCTGAACATCTAGAACCTCATCTACACCTAGTTACCTCCCCGAGGAGGCCCCACCTCCAAATACCAACACACAGGGAATTAAGGGCTTCAACATATGAATTTAGGGGAGACATAAACATCCAGTTCATAGCAGGAGTACATGTGGTTCTAAATTACCCTTCCACTCCATTTCAGCATAGCAGGTCTGATTTAATGTTTTATAAGGCCTCTTTAAAGTTTCCTTAAAAAAGAGGTCAGCAGCAAAAAAAAAAAAAAAAAATACGAAATAAAGAAAGGAAAAGTTCTGAAAGCACAGATAACAAGGTTTTATTATGACCTAAAGGAACAAACTGGTATTTTCAGTCTTGGTGGACTGGCAAAACCCAAATTTGTAAGAAGGGAAGACCCGGAGATCAGAACAAGGGATCCACTTGAACCTGCCATCTGTGCCGTGAACGTGGAGACTGTCCTGGGCTATCCTATGGTGTCTATTGTAAGCCAGGTCTTGAGGTGGACACCTAGGCTACATCTTATTCTGCTACAGGAGGCAGATTTGGAAGTTTCTTCCACCCCAACAAGCTGCAAGACACCACCCAGGTACACACTCAACAAACACATGCTTCCAAGTCCCCACAAGAATGCGGATGAACCCATCTTTCAATTAAAATCACTTGAACACTTGTAAGATGATGAAGAAAAACAGGACAACTCCACAGCCTCAAGACATGAGACAAACACAAGTTTTCAACATAAGATTGGAGAAAATACATTCAAGGCAAGAAAGTACTAAAGTTATGTGAAGGAATCAAGAGTTAAGACAGTTTCTGTCACAGAGACTTTTATAATATAGATGGATAGATTTAGTGTTATTTAATTTGTACTTAAATGATACTTAGAAAGCTTGGAGTAGAAAAGGATCTTTTTATCCTGATGAAGTTGTAATCCCCAAATCATTAAGGTTCACGCCACAAAACAGCACTGCACCAACACAAGACAATACCCAAAGTCCTCCAGGGAATTTAAAAAGCACTTCCCCTCGGCAGCCACAGCCTTCCAAGTCAGACCTGAACCAGGCTATGTCCACACTCAGCGGCTCCCATCCTTTTTTCTCCCTGACTACACCTCATGCTCCTTCATCTAGCATTAAACCCAATGCCTGGGACAGCATTCCACAGACAACTTCACACTCAGAATCTCTGTACGTTGATTATACAGACCTCCCTCCTCCTGTCGCTGGCAGAGGATGGATCTTTTTGTAAATTTTGGACTTTCACTTGAAAACGATATTAGCTCCTAGACGATGCGCTGACAGAGACTGAGGCGAAGAGAGCCCCTGTGTGAGGGCAGAGCCCCAAGACCCGACCCTGAGGGGCTGCGCGGGAGGAGGAGGCGGGGACAGCAACAGGGGCCGCGGAGGAGAGGGGCCGCGGAGAGCTGCCTCGGTGGGGTCCAGTCATGAGGGACCAGGAAGATGATAAAATGGTGATTCACAAGGAGGGAAGCCCTATTTTTCTACCTTCTGGCTCAGGTGAAGACTTTTAGGAATGCTGACTGGTTTTCCCCCCATGAAAAGGGTGCTACTTTAACTGACTGCAGAGAAATGAGAGACACTAAAATTATGAAAGTAAGAAAAAAGAAGAAAGGAAAAGAGTTACCTACAGCCCCACTTCCCAAAGCTAAGCGCTCTTCATGCTCTCTGCTTTCACTGAACATGCAGACGTGGCTTCCAGACGGGTGTCAGCACCGCACTGGCCTCCATCCTCAATGCCCTCTGACAGGGTCTGAAGCCCTGGGGCACGCCCCTCAGGAGCGGACGGTGGGACCCTGACCCCCGGGCCCGAACAAAGGGCTGGGTGGGGCAGACACACTCAGCCTCATCCCCGGAGAGGAGCACCGGAAGTCACTCAACTCAACTAATCCAGATGAGAGTCACATTCCAGTCCTGTCATCCCCAGAGAGGAGCCGCTGAGACGGAGGGAACTGCTGGGAAGCGGGAGCAGAGTGGGACGGGAGGCAGAGGGGATGTGTGACCGAGGGGAAAGGCCAGAGGGGCAGCGGGAGGACAGGTGGTCCAGGAAGGCGGCGGGGGAGCCTGGCTGGGCTGGGCCTGCACGACGTCCCAAGTGAACTCTGACTCAGTCAGCGACCGGGAGGAACTGCGAGAAGCCCTCCCTCCTGCCCCTCCTGCAACTGTGACTAAATAATCATCTCCCCCACCCATCCCATTACACAATGCTTATCTGGATGTGATCTGAGGTCGGAATCCATGAAAGGAAGCTCAGGACTGAAAAAGTTAGGAAATACTTTTGTGCCTTTCTGGGGAGAGGGGATGGGGAAGTCCATGATATGAAATAAGAAGTTTAAAATAGTGAGCCCAGTCCTTCCCCCAATCCCACACAATGCTCGTCGGGTTATATGTGGAAATGTGACCTGTCCACCTGGAAAGCCCCGGCCTCACTGCCTTCCTTTTAAGGGCTGTGTCCTGAGAGAAATCAGCCTGGGAGGTGGCATTCCTCCTGGGAATCCACAACCCTTGGGCGGTGGGGAAACTTGGGTTTTGGCTTTAGTCAAGTTTTGAGCTTTGATGTTTTCAACTAGAAGATGGAAACTATACGATCACTGAGATGTCTCTGTGCCCTGATACTCATTCAAAACTTCAATAGATTTCAAACAGTTCCTCACTTTATAAATCACATAACTTATAGTGGACATGCCAAGCTCAAATGTTTTTTGAAAGCTGATGCTGTAGTAAGCAAATTTTAAGACCATTACCATGATTTACTGTGCCCAAAAACTCATTAAAGGGGAACTGTGAAATTCTCTGACCATCACTGAATGTGATAAATGTCAGCACACTGAGAGCTTTGGTGAGTAAGAAGCGAGAGGTGTCACATACGCAGAGGACAGAGAGGGGAGAAGCTGACTGCTGAGCTTGAACCGACGAAGCAATTGGGTCAAGACTTACCTACCTGCCCCTCCGGAGGACAGGTAGTTTTTGAAACATCCTGGCAGAACACAGAGAAACCAGGTAAGGCACACTCAGTTTAATTCCAGGGAAGGTGAGCCCGGGGGGAAACCGACCCCCCGAAGCCTGGCAACCGTGGGCGTGGTTGGCCAGGTCACAGCTCCCTGCGCCTGTCAACTTCCTGGACATCTTGAAAGCCACATGCTGTCTAACCTCTTGCCGGGGGATGATTTTAAAGAGCGAAACATCTGTGACTAATTTCTTTATAATGATTCCTGGTCTTTTGTCTCTCTCATCAAGAGTCTGAAAAGAAACCAGTCCCTTGCATCCGTTAGAGCACTAACGGCCCACGGCTCTCCCGTCTCTGAATTGAGAGCGCATGGCCACTCAGCGAGGTGGTGCCTGGACCCCATGTGTGCACCTGGGGTGGAGCAGCTTCCCAAGGACCCAGGTTTCCTCTGGCTGTGACTTCGGACGATGACAAGCATTCTGCCAAAAAGCTGAAGCCATTCTGCAAACCACCAGCATGCCGCCCAGGATGCCAGACGTTCTTTTTGGTAACGTGAGTGTCCTCCATTTGACACAGAGTCTCTGACTGTCCTAGCACAACCGTTCGCTGGTCCTGAAAGTCTAGTGATGATCAAAGGGAAGGTGGAATTCAAAGCGGCTGCCGTTTGTGGAGGGGACTGAGAAGGCAGTCTTCTCATTTCCTTCATATCCCTCAGGAACAGACCACTCTATCATGGAGCACTAGCTCCCATTTCTTGGGTCCTTCCTCAGAGATTGCCGAACATCCCTAACTCTATGAAGTGGGTACCACTATCACACCCATGAGATCGCTGAGGATTCTGTGGCAAGTGTCTTTAGTCAAATAGCTCACAAATGGAGGTGCTGGGACTGAAGCCAAGAACAGTCTGATTTTAAAAGCCATTCCTTTCAACTCAGCAACAACAAAAAAATCCAGTAACTCAATTTAGAAACGGGGAAAGGATATGAATAGACATTTCTCCCAAGATGATACACAAATGGCCAAAAAGCATATGAAAAGATGCTCAATATCACTAATCATTATAGAAACGCAAATTAAAACCCCCACGAGATATCACTTCATATCCATTAGGATGTCCACTTCAAAAAAAAAAAGAGAGAGAAAGCACAAGTGTTGGTGAGGACATGGACAAACTGGAACTCCTGGGCGCTGCTGGTGGGGACGTGAAGTGGCGCACCTGCGATGGAAAACAGCATGGCAGTTCCTCAGAAGAGTCAAAATAGAACCACCATGGAGCCCAACAATTCCATTTCTATGTACATATCCAAAAGAATCGAAAGTAGGATCGTGGAAGGATATCCACACACCCATGTTCAACGCACTGTTACTCACAACAGCCAAGAGATATAAAGAACCTAAATAGCCATAGACAGATAAACAGTTAAACAAAATGCACTATACACATATAATGGAATAGTATTCAGCCTTAAAAAGGAAAGAAATCCTACTACATGCTTTAACATGGATGAACCTTGGGAACACTATGCTAAGTAAAATAAGCCAGTCCCAGAAGAAGGACAGGTACTCCTTGACTCCCCCTGACAGGAGGTAACTGAAGTCATCGAACTCATAGAAACAGAAAGAGTGGTGGCTGGCAGGGGAGGCGGGGGATGGGGGCTACTGCTCGAGGGTGCGGCATTTCCGTCTTGCAAGTTTAGAAAGTCCCACGGGCCCAAGACACAACCACGTGAAAATACTTAACACTACTGAACTATGCACTGAAAAATGCTTAAGATGATATATTTTGTGTTACGTGATTTTTGGTTTCTTTACCACAATTCAAAATTTAAAACCATTTTTTGAAAATTCACACTCTTAAGCAGGATGTTACAGCCAGCTCTCCAGTCAATCACTCCTGAAATTATTCACAACCCCATTCCACCCAAGCAGCCAGGAGCCATTTGCAGGCAGACACATTACAACAGGAGTCATCAGCCTGCCCTGAGTTTCACTTGTTTCTGGCTCACAACACATCAAGAAAACAAAGGCCCACTGGGCTCATTTTTAAAACTCTGGCAACTCAGAAAGGGTGGGTGTGCATGGAAGGAGTCTTGACGTAAAATGAAGATCTGAGACTCCAGGATATCCTCCCAAAAGTCATTCCAATTCAGAGACATGAAACCGCAACATCCCCAGGCCCTGTCCCTACCCCACAGACCTGGGAGGGTTTTCCAGGGCAGGCACCTCCGCCTTATTTCGGCCCAAGCCTGCATGCATTATGCAATACTGCCTCTCGTAGGAGACAGTTAGAGCTCACTCCTCTTACGGAGGGATAAGGTGTGGTAGCAGGCCTGAGGTCCTAGAGGGGAGAAGCAACAGGGCTCTCACAGACCAGACCCATTCACTCCAGGGCTCCAACCAGGATGCTGACCCTGAACACACTAAACACGAGGCAAGGCTCCTGCGGGCATGATGGTCTTTGAACCTCAGTCTTCTCATCTGGAAAATGAGGTGCTGAATTAAGAACCCCTAGTTTTTCTAACATGAGAAGCTCCAAATAATCTAAACTACCAATAACATCAAGGAGACTTTAGTAAGCTCCACAGAACTCAGTATCGTAACAGAAGTAGGAAGTATTTAAGCAAAAAATTAAAAAAGTCTTTTTACCCACCATCCAAAAGTCTGTAATCTAAGGAAAAAAACAATGTAGACACATGTGCCAAAGAGAATGGGGACAGAACTACACCATTCCAGAAAGAGTGAAGTAGCAAAAAGATGGTAATGAAATCATTCCTGACCCACAGCTAGTAGGAAAGTTATGGATCACAACCAAAGGACCTGGGAGAGGCTAAGGGTGGGACAGCCAGGGACCGTGGCAGTGAACTAGAGTTGATATTAATATGGGTACACAAGAAGGCAAAAGCCAAAAGCAAAAGCCTCCACAGAGAGGCATCTAGATGGAGATGACCTGGGTCACTATGCCACTACAGACAGACACCATCATATGCTGGCTTTTCTGTATGACGGACATTACTTCTTCAGAAAAAAAAAATATATATATATCAGAAACCTTAAGATGACTTCAACCATAGAGTTTAAACTTTAACAAACTATGTTATTTTAGAAATAGAACACACTGATTTGGAATAACTTATCAATTACAATTTCAGAAAAACAGTTTTCAGTTGTATGTAAAGAGCAATCTGAGATGATGGAACACAGGGTCTTTTAAGCTACCAGAAGTAGAGGCAAAGGTTCCATGGGTTTTATATTTCTTAATTTAAATTTTATTTTTAAAATCAATTTCCAAACTATGCTGTGAAACTATATTGTTGTTCAGTCATTAAGTCACATCTGACTCTGCGATCCCACGAACTGCAGCATGCCGGGCTTCCCTGTCCTTCACCATCTCCTGGAGCTTGTTCAAACTCAAGGCCCTTGAGTCAATGATGCCCTCTAACCATCTTGTCCTCTGTTGCCCTCTTCTCCTCCTGCTTTCAATCTTTCCCAGCATAGGGTCTCTTCCAATGAGTTGACTCTTCCCATCAGGTGGCCAAAGTATTGGAGCTTCAGCATCAGTCCTTCCAATGAATATTCACGACTGATTTCCTTTAGGACTAACTGGTTTGATCTCCATGCTATCCAAGAAACTCTCAAGAGTCTTCTCCAGCACCACAGTTCAAAAGCATCACTTCTTCAGTGCTCGCCTTCTTTATGGTCCAACTCTCACATCCATACATGACCACTGGAAAAAACCACAGCTTTGACTATGCGGACCTTTGTCGGCAAAGTGATGTCTCTGCTTTTTAATATGCTGTCTAGGTTTGTCATAGCTTTTCTTCTGAGACTATAAACATCCTGAAATCTTATCTCTGCTGGGACCAGAGAAATCTGAAGTCTCAGCAAGCATTAGGAAACAAGGTGTTTGGGGAGCTGCTTCTCAGGTGGGTGAGCAGCAGTGTCAGTGGCCCCTTGGGAGCAGAGGTTTTAGAGACAGCTGACAGAAGTGGCCGGAAGGCCAAGCAGAATTCTTCAATGAAGACTGGGCATCTCTAACCTTTAGGCTTGATTCCTGCAAATTAAGGCTGTCAGCTTCTCAATGTGTCTTACTGGTCATGCCAAATCTAATAATTCAATAGAAGAAGTGGGGTGGGGAATTGCCAAATGATGACCTGTAGCTTAAGCCCATAAAAGAGAAGTGATTTTATAACTGCCTCCATTTCCAATAAATCTGAACACTTGCTACCATCATGATTTGTGACAGAAATGTGCTTCCATTTTAACCTCCATAAGGCTAAATACATACTGACTATTTAAGAAAAACATTTTGCCTACCACCAAAATGTCACTACATCATAAAAATGAAAAAAGAGAAATGTGAAAAATATCAGTGATCGCTAAAACTTGTGAAAACTTATATAGAGTATCAGTATGCTTTCTTTGTATTTTTTTCCATGTATGTGTTATTTTTTACACAGTCTGAGTAGCTAACAATAAAATACCCATATTTGGTCAACATTCCAAAATTGCGAAGCCCTGCACCCAACAGAAGCGGAGCACCAGCCGTGAACCAAGCCCTGTGCCAGGCCGCAGAACCAGGACACAATGGTGTCCCCCCTCACAGAGCTGGAACTGGGGTTCAAAAATAACCCCCAAAGGGTGCAGCGCCGACAGGGCCCGGAGGCTGGCTCTCACACATACCGTGTGTCTGAGGCTCACAGGCAGCTCAGCACGGCTCACCGGCCTTCCTCCTCCAGGGACCCTGACCACTTCTGGTTGTTCAGTTGCATGAAAACTCTTTGCTCCAAGAATTCCAAATTCTTATTACTGAGTAAATATATCAAGCAAGCCACATCCCCAGCAGAGAAATCTTTTGACAGAAAGCTACTCAGTTCCTTTCCATCCCAGTACTTCTGGTAATAAGAAATGTACATACTTAGCCACACACAATTTCACCTACTTTCAGATGACCATTAACTGTTAACAAGCGAGTGAGTCCCTGTTACGTGCACTGTCCCAGTTTTGCCTTTGGTGGGTGAACAGTATAATTAACAGGAACACGCTGACGTGCGGTGGGTGGAGGCTGTGCCCTCTCCTCCGCACACCCCAGGTGACACCTGGGGGGGGTCCCCACTGCTGGGCTGGGACCAGACTTCTCCCACCCCTTCCTGGATGAGCTACCATGAGCTGGGCCACTCAGCTCCGGGAAAAATCGAGAGTAAAATACAAACAGGCAGCTAGTAATTGGATGCCTCTGGAGCTAAGAGGTCATATGGACTCGGGGGCTGGCTGACTACAGAGACAAGCAAGCTGGGAAGGCTGGTATGAAGAATGATGAGGACACCAAGAAAAAAAGAAAAATAACATGATCTCAAAGAGAGGGAGTCAGAGAGACTTCCTGGGTTCCTGACAACATCCTAGTTCCTGGCTCTTGCCCTTATCCTGATTTTTATGAGCTGCCTTCTGATTAAGCTTGCTTGAGTCATATTCTAATTCTTGCAACATTGGTTGACTAAGACAGGCTAATACTCATCTGTTTTCTGAGCATCCTCTGAACACTGCATCTATGCAGTGGGCCTCTGAGGACAGCCAAGAGTGAGAAACAACTTCCTCTCTCAAGAAGCTAGTTCTTGCTGTTGTTGCTCACTCAACTATCTAGGCTGAAAAAGCAAGAACAGAACTTAATTAGGGAAAACAAACAGGCTGGTGATGCTAATCAACTAGGTTTTGTTTAATGGAAAGAGAACCACAATTCTAGTTCATTCTACCACTGACTATCTGTTTGGGTCCCTTTCTCTCTCTGAGTCTGCTTCTTCATCTGGAAAATAAGGAATATGGAACGAACAACTTTCAAAGTTCCGACCTACTTTCCAGATTCCTTGAAAGCAGTGGACTCACCTCCTATATACTCAGTAATGATCATTTTAGAAGCGAGGTGGGTTGCAGAATATCCTGCCTCAGCCCAAAAGTCTGCTCCTGGAGTGAAGAGGGCACACGGGACAAGCCCCAGCTGTAAAGGGCCAGGCCTGCGGTTCTCGGCAGAGGGAGACCTCAGAGGGTCCAAGAGAACCTGAGCGAGGGCAGAGCTGTGCCTCCAACACGCGGCCGCGGGCCGCACGGGCCTCCCGAGCACCGGAAATGGGGTGAGCGTGTGGGATGAAACCTTCACGTTCAAGCTTCGGTAGCTCTACGTAGCTCGTGGCTACCATACTGGACAGCACGGCTCTGAAGACTGGGACAGAGAACCACGAGACAAAGCCAGCGCCAGTCTAACAGGGACAACACAAACCGTAAAGACAGCGGGAAAGCAGAGGCTGACCGCGCCCGAGAGAAGAGCCGACGTCGTGGTCACGTGCGAGTGGACGGATGGAGAGGAGGACCGGTCAGAGTCAGAGTGCGGGGGAGGAGCTTCCGCGCGCCGGGCGGAGAAACACCGCCCAGGCGAGGCTCCCGGCACGTCCACTCGAGCCTGCGCCCGGAGCGCGCCGCGCAAGGCGGCCACGCGCTCAGCCAAGAACCAGGGTCGCCCAGCTGCCACCTAGCCACGGGCGACCGGGACACACACAGGGCTCTTTCAGCGACTCTGCAACAGCCCGCTCTCTTGATACGGAGGGATCACCCTGCTGTCCTCACTGCTGCTCCTTCACGCTGCTCGGAGCTGCAGGGGAGGCCCAAGGCTGTGAGCAGGGGGCACTCAAGAGGATGAGACAGAAAAGCAGAGAGGACCCCAGCCTCCTGGGAACATCACGGAGCCAGGAACCACCTTGCCGTATCATCATCCAGACTTCCTGTTACTCGAGAAAAATAAACCTACCTCTCTCCCCCACCCCCAGTTACACCAGTGTGGCAGATCTCCAGTACATTCAGTCAGACGCAGTGTCTAAGTGACGTCAAAACTCTGGTACCTGGAAAGGGGGTGCTGAACACGGTGGAAACGGCCGCAGAGAGGAAATGAGGCAAATGAACGGAAACCCGGTAACTTTGCCACGCGCTGCTGAAACATCTGGTCTAACGGTGCACGGCCTGCTACACGCTGGGACAGACACCAGGGGTGACTGAGACAGCAGGGTCAGGGGCAGCGGGGGAAAGCTCCCGAGAGGCGGTGCAGAGACCTCTCTCAGGGAGAATGGTGAACCAAAACCACAGCAGCCACCGCGCAAACGAACAGGACAAACACCCCTTTGTTGATGCAGGTATCCCCACCGACGGCTTCTAATCTAACAAGCCCCACGATCTGAAGCCTTGTGGGGCCGAAACAGCCAAGGCTTCTATACCCCGCCCAAGCCTTGGCAATAGGACACCAAGAGGAAAAAGAAAAATGTCCCTTCCCTAACTGTTCAGGAAAGATGCTACAGCAAGAGGATTCCAAAAACCAAACCACAGAGGAAAGACTATAACCTCTCATGGCCAGAACTGTCCCTGATCGAAAGCGCTTAAGCTAACACACCTGGACAGGAAGTGAAGCACAATACTTCAACTTTCTGTGGGAAACCCACTATTCTCGCAAGCATAAAAGGTGTACTTGGGGTTACAAGCTATTTTCAGAATTATATAAGGCTGTAATTACAGGGTTCCTACTTTGGTGAATGATGTTTAAAATCTTGTTAGTACTTATTCTGCACATATTTTCACTTACATGAAAGTGAGAAAACAAATTCACTTGGAAAAAATCCAATCAGGAAGCACCTCAACGCATCCTTTTGCTCTCTCTCTGAATTTTACAAAACCAAGAGTGTGCCGAGTGCGCCTGCAGCTCTAAGGCTGGGGCTGCTCAGTCACATCTGCAGGACCGCCCGGCCTCACTCCCTCCAGGAGGGACATTTTTTCATTTAAATAAATGAATTTAATAGAAACCATTCAACTTAGAAGACTCTAATTCTATTTTTCAAAAATTATAGAGTTACCAGTAAATAATGCCCCAAACAAGCAGTGTTTTAACAAGAGTTAACATTTAATTCTTAACTCTTAGATAGCATCACTGACTCGATGGACATGCGTTTCAGCAAACTCCGGGAGACGGTGGACAGGGAAGCCTAGTGTACTGCAGTCCATGGGGTCGCAAAGTCAGACACAACTGAGCGAGTGAACAACAACAGTTAATTCTAGAATACTTTCAACATAAGAACTGTTCTTTCACTCGAAGGCAGCTTATCACTACACAAACACTAACTTCAGGGAGTAAACCAGCCAAAACTCTTGATAATTTATTCCTAAAACTGCCAAGAGCTCACTACTGGGATTGAGAGACTAGACGTAGAATACAGCCGACCTGACTGGGGGCTCTCCTGGCAGCTCAGCTGGTGGGGAACCTGCCTGCAATGCAGGAGACCCTGGTCTGATTCCGAGGTCAGAAGATCCCCTGGAGAAGGGACAGGTTACCCACTCCAGTATTGTCAGGCTTCCCTGGGGGCTCAGACGGTAAAGAATTCTCCTGCAGGGCAGAAGACCTGGGTTTGGTCCCTGGGTTGGGAAGATCCCCTGGAGGAGGGCATGGCAACCCACTCCAGTATTCTTGCCTGCAGAATCTCCATGGACAGAGGAGTGTGGCGGGCTACAGTCCACAGGATCGCAGAGTCGGACACGACTGAGCGACTAAGCACGGCCTGACTGGAACCGCAGCTGTGAGACCTGAGCGCTGCGGACCGACGGGCACCGACCCAGTATTTCTAGCCTCCTCTCCTCGAAAATACCAGGCACAGTGCTGACTTCATAGAGTCAGTGTGAGAACTACCGTCTAACTCTGTGAAAGCGCAAACACTAATGCTCAATACATGATAAGGATAATTACAATGGCTACTATTGATGTTTGGTGAGTTTTACTGCAAACAAGATAGGATTTATTGGCTAGTTCATAATCCGCCATAGAACATTCGCTTATTTTACTAACAACCACTCGGGGCTTCTTGGCATGAGTTTAAATCAGAATAGGATGTACCCCTGCCTATCACTTGCTGCAGCTTGCGACATTCAGAGGACCTCAAAGTGTGGTCCCCAGAACTTGTAAGCATTGCACAACTTTAGGCTCCACCAAGCAACTTCAGGAATGAGGAACAGCCATCTGTGTTTCCGTAACTTCTCCAAGGGATTCCGGGCACACAGTCTGAGGATGGTAGAAAGAAATGCAACCCTGGGCCAATGTCACTGACCTGGATGGGAGAGCTGTGGGAACCCCGACAGAAGCAGCCCCACCCTCACCTTCCCAGGTGCTTCTGGGGGCAACACCAGAGTCCCCCCGCACTCTCCTCTCAGTCTGCCGGGGAAGAAAGGCAAACAAGGCCAGCAGTACGGAGGCTCACCCACCCCCACTGGCCTAAGCATCCCCAAGGTCACAATTATGAGTGACAACTCAAACCCCCCAGAGACAGAGCTTCCAGACTCACCATTAAAACCCTTTCTCAGTACGTGACCACACAAAACTAAACACATGAAAGTCCACAGGTGCATTGTAGCCCACAGGTAAATGACTGTATTTGAGGTCTATCCATATAATGGAGTATTAACTGACCGTATAGAAGAATGAAGCACTGATATGCACATAACACGATGCACCTTGAAAACGCCACTAAATAGAAGAAGCCCACACATCACATACCACATGATTCTGTTTATATACGACGTACAGAACAGACAGATCTAGAGATGGAAAGATGATGGGTGTCTATCTCAGGTTTAGGGGAAGGTGGAGTGGTTTTGGGAAGTGACAGCTATGGGTTTCTTTCTGGGGGACAAAAAGTATTTTAAAATTAGACTGCAGTGATGGTTCCACAACCCTGAAAATACAGAAAAATATACTGTATACTTTAAATGAGTGAACTGTATAATATATGAATTTTAGCTCAATAAAGCTTTTTTTTTTTTTAAAGCAAAACACGAGCTTCTTGCCAAGGACTCCTCTTTAAGCTAATCTAAACTTCCCTAATCTAAACTTATTGTAGGGTAGCAGTGCACACCCACCTAAGACTGGGAGTAGGCTGAGGAAGGTGGGCCCCTAGGATGCAAAATATAAAGGAGGCACTCACTGTCAGGGTCACGTGCACACAGGGTCCATACTTGCAGGGCCCTAAAAGTGAGTGCATCCTTAAATTTTGCACTCGGAGCACTTGCCTGCCTCACCCTGGTCCTGCCCCAATTTTGAGGCTGTTTCAAGTTCAGGTATGTCTACAGATTATATCCCCCTGAGAACAAACTACCTACCATCTCCTTGTTTTACAAATGTCAGTGGCTTCCCAGTATCCAGAGATTAAAGTTCAAAGATGACAAATCAAGATCTTCGACTCTGGACTCTAACCCTGAAGGCAAACAGGCTCTGAGAGGTAGATGAGCCCTGAGGAGGAGTTCCCTGCCAGCCAGGGCACTGGAAGCAGGATTCACACCCCGGTCTCCCGACTCCAGGACCTTGGGTACCCAAGCCCTTGGCCCTTGGTCCCCTTCCTACCAACAGCAGAGACTGAAATTTCGTCTCTGCAATCACCATCAACCCTTAGAGCCAACCTCTGCATAAAGTGAAACAACTGACTATTTAAATGCCAATGGTTGACTAGGAAAGGCTCAATCAGGCTAACTTACAACTGATATCAGGCCTCAAAAACAGCAGACTGAGGTCAAGTCCGGCCATTCACTGTGGCTCCCCACCTATAAAGATGCACCAAAAAAAACAATAAAGGAGAAAAATCTAGCAGCTTCAAACTACTGAAACTCATGAACAGTCCATTCCTGGTGTGCAGTATTTTATCCTGAACCCAGTCTGTATTGACCACGGAAAAGCAAAATTATATGGAAAACAGGTTAGGAACAATCTTAGAAAGTCTTGTGTCTCTGGCAATCAGGGACTATTTTTCTCTTGCCCACTCCCTAAAACCTTGTGAAAAATGAAAGGAAAACATCTCAACTTCAGAAGGTACTCTCCTCATTCAAACAAGCTGCAAATGAGCGAGGAAGGTACATACTATAACAAAAACAAGACCAAAAACAAAAACACGGGGAAAAAAGAAAACACACTTCTCTGGGATTGGAAAAAGGAAGAAGGGCAGCAAGACGCAGGGAGCAACACTGCCCCCAAGTGGTCACACTGGCTCAAGTCAGCCTCCTCCCTGTAAACCCGCGGTTCCACAGTCAGAGTTCTGGGTGGGTTTAAAAAGACAGGAGGGTTCAAGCCCAAGCCCATCCCCTCCCATCGTATGAGAGAGCAGAGGGGCGGGTGTGGCCCATATACTAAGTCTCCCCATGTGACTGATACAGTGAACGCCGAGAACTGGGATCAAACCGAAGGGCCCTACGGAGCTCACTGACACTTACAGGTTCCAGTTACTTAACACCGTCCGTTAAAATTTCCCAATGGCATATAAATTCTTGAAAATTTGCCATGAACAATATCAAATAAATCACAGTAATACGACAGTTTCTACATTTTTCACAATATAAAATAGTCATTATGAAGATTCTGATTATACTCCTTGGTTTTGCCATTACTATTTACATCTGATATCTAATCCAACTGACTTAACTGTGTCATAAATTAGGCATATTGACACAGCTATAGTCACAACACAAAAACCCTTTGAACTTCAGCTTCACTGGATTATTTACTTATACAATGGGCTTCAAATCAATAAGTCTGATCTATTAGATGAGTTTTCCTTTTCCCTTTTTTGAAATAAGACATGTAAACATTTGACTGCTTCTATTGTTGGCAAAATCGGTAAATGCACAGAATAACCCGAAATGCTCAAAGGAAAGGCACTGAACCAAGACTACAATTGTTCCTTGGCACACAGAGGTAAGTAAAGGAATTTCCCCCCATTCCACAGTTGGGAGTTACCTATAAAATCATTTCTCAACAACAAAGAATTGTTTCTTTTGTATGAAACATTAGGAGGAAAACCCATGGAGCACTTCTGCTACCGACCACACAGTCAGAAGTTGACTCTCGGCATTTTTGCAGACCTGACAGTTAGGTCAGAGCCCACAGCTAAGAAAGCAGACACCTGAACAGTGTGCGCCCGGCTGCCACCTCGGAGACAGAACTCGCCTGCAGTGAAGCAGCGGGAACCAGGCAGACGCCGTATGTTTGGTTTCACTTGGCACGCTGTCAGATTCTTCTTTATCCCTATTACCACACGTTTTGTATCACTCCATTTTCCCCACCAGATCAACTCTTCGCGTCTCCAGGCAGCACAAATCCTCTCAAAAAATCTAGGTCACTTATGACCTAGATTTGAGGTTCGACACACGTGGGTGACGCCTTGGGTCACGACAGGAGCAGACACACAGGAGTCCTGAGCAAGGACGGGAAGGTCTGGGCTGGATGGACCACAGCCGCTTGCTCTAAGTGCCTGCCACTCACAGTGGACCAGTCTCATCAGTATCACCAGGGAGCCTGTCAGAAGCTGAGACCCACTGGCCCCACCCAGACCCAGACGGCAGAACCGGCCTTTACCAAGATCACCAGAGGCCTCCGAGCACAAGGGCAGTTTGTGAAGCGCTGTTCTAGGTCGTGATCCGGAGAACGCCACAGAACCTGTAGGTATGTTCACTCCCACCTGAGGGGTGGCGGTATCCCTGCCGCCTTTAACCTTCAGAGCAGGCCTGGGGGGGGGGACCAATAGTGGGGAGGCTCTGAAAGTGACCAAGGGCCGTTACACAGACATCAGCAACAAGGAACAGCTAGGTCTGCCCTAAAAGTGTAGCCTTAAACACATCCAACCTTCAGGGCTCTGCCCGGTAACAGATTTCACTGATCCCCCACACTACCACCCTCAACCATCAAGTTTACAGTTTACCAAGTAGGACCTTCCACATACCCAGGCTCTCACAAACCCATCACCCAAAGAACTGGGAGCACAAACAAGAGAGAACACCTTTCCCCAGGGGTCCTGGGGCACCAGCCATGAGTGGCCATAAGCTCAGGGCATCAGTGAAGACTCTGCTTTAAATGTAAACCACTACACAGCTTTTAATATTCCACTTTATGATCTACCTATGTTTATCACAAAAACATCTGCCTCACCAAGCCTTCAAGTACAAACTGGTGATGGTCCTACTCTTACCGAAATTTCCCTGTGATGCAGTAATGCTGCTGACCTGACCTACCAGCTGAAAAGCAGAGAGCCCCCATCCACTCCACTGCCTCTGTGGGTCAGAATGGAAATCACCCTGCTGGACTCTGCTAAAATAACTTCAAGTGGGAATCCCTACAAGAGACCAACTGATCGATGTTGAGTTAAAAAAAAACAAAAACACAAAACAGCCTGGGATTTAGGAATGTTTGTGATGAATCTACTAAGTATTTCTAAGTAAATTTCTAAATGGAAAATAACTGTCCACCAACTTCAGATAGGTCTCCAAACATAAAGTTCAGATTCCTGCAACTCAATTATTTCATAGGGATTTGCACAGAGAAAGTCGCACACCCCTGAGTGTGGGACAAGCTGACTCAGGCAGGATTTGCTCAGTCTAATCTCCCCGCCTCGGTCCACACTGCCCGGCCTTGTCCTTTCCTCTCTCCTTACAGTATATTTAGTTGGAGTCACACGCCCTAGTCACCAACACCTTTCTCTCCAGGTTTTAGCCCATCTATAAAAATCAGGGGGACTTTCCTGGTGATCCAGTGGTTGAGACTCCATGCTTCGAAAGCAGAGGGTGTGAGTTCAATCTCTGGTCAGAACCCATACCTGTCCCAACTTGCCACGTGGTGTGGCCAAAAAAATTTTTTTAATTTTTAAATCAGAACCCCAAAATTATAGAAAATTCTATTTATCCTTCACTTATCCTTATTGCTCTGCAAATACCATGGTTTTTAAACTATGAGTTTGCTTTATTAGTATTTTCTAAGTGGGACAAAATAGATGGGACAGTACAAATATCCCTGTTTGGATTTTTTTTCACCATAAAGAAAGGTTAAACTTGTCTGTTTAACTGAAGTTTGCAGTACCAGAATATAAATGCAAAGTAGTCACAGTCACTCTGGGCACCTACAACATTGGAAAAGGCATTTGCTAAGTGCACCTTACAAGCAGACTGTTGTGTCCCTCATGCCACAGGTTGCAGACACCTGGGCTGCTGTGGGTCCTGCCCCCAAGGCGGAGCAGACACCCAGAGGCAACCCTGACGGCACACGCCCTGCCGGCGCGGTCTGGCTGATGCAGGGATCTCTGGGGCCCTCAACTGCCTGGGGGTCTGGAGGTTCATAGCCGGAGGTAAACACATCGAGCGCATGTGAGCCCAAGCGGCCTCAGGCCACAGTGGAGACGCTGCTCTCTGCACCTTAAGGCTGGGAAGCAGAGAGTGGCAGAGGATAAAGATGCTTGATCTGTCAGAAGAAAATTCAGACAGATAGAAAGAGATCGACCTCCCTCCCAGCACACTCTATCCCCAGGGCTAACACATGGGGAGGGAAGGTGATTAACTGAAGCCAAGTCTGTTTGTCAAAATGCTATGAAACGTGTTGCTGCCTGGCCAGCAACGGGACACGGGGATAGACTGAAAATACACGCCCCACGCAGACAGAAGCAGGCCCACAGCCCACACCCAACCTCCAGCCTGGGGTGCGGTTTCATGGGAGCCGGGGGGCACGGGCCCATGGCTCCCCCATCCTGCCCACCGGTTCTGTGCGTTGGGTAAGGTGACTTCAGCCACTCCAAGCCTCTGCTCCCTCATCTGTGAAACTGGTGTAATAAGAACACCGACCTTCATAAGGTCGACTGGGAATTAAAGGAAACAACTCATGGAGAGCACTGGCCAAAAATAAGGGTGTGATGTGAAAATTATTACAGCAACTCAAGAGCTGTGTTTTTATTTTCTCTTCTCTCTTTTATATGCAGAGTTCCTACCATATAATTTAAAAACTCAGGCAGCATTTCTTAATTCTGTAAGAGCAAAAAGGACATAAGCAGGAAGAAGGAGGGAGTTGGGAAATCAGTAAGGACCAAGTATTATGCTTGTAAGAATCTGAGCAAGCTACTTGTCTTCCCTTAGAAGTCATGGAGCCTGGGGGCTGGTGGAACCTGATGATAAAGGTAATGCATAGGGAAATAACCAGAGTATGTTTCAAAGAGAGAAATGCTATGGAAAAAAATCATAATAAGGAGATGAGGAATATCTGAAGGGATGGGGGAGCAACTTGAAGTAGAGTGGCTGGTGCAGCCTCAGTGAAAAGATGACATTCAGCAATGATCTGAAGCAGGTGGGGGGTTAGTCACGGGGCTTTGGGGGGGCGGGGAGAAGCACTCCAGGCAGCGGGAGCAGACCACACAGAGGCCTCAGGAGGAAGCCCTCGGGGCGAGCATGAGGGTTCCAGGCAGAAGCCTCTCCCAGAGAGGCCAGGAGGACGGGGTGCAGTGACCTTCACCCAGTGCAGCATCAGGGTCCTGGGACACCTTCCTGCAGGAGACAGTGGGAAGGCCGACAGCAGCCGTACATCTGGGCCCTGAAGCATCAGTGAGGACTGTGGAGGAGGAGAGGGCAGAGCCTGCGGCCCTCAGGACTTCTCCAACGCGGAGAGACACAGAGGGCAAGCCTCGTTACCTTTACACAGCTTGCCACAACGTGCTGGTCCCCAGAACGAGCTTCAGGGCCACCCCCAAAGGACTGGATGCTGCCCTAACACTTCACAGGTATGAACTAGATAAACACTACCTCAGAAATCTTTCTCCATCAAGACCAGCCAGGAATCAGTCCAATTTTGAAATAACAGTTCACGTCCCAGAGGACAAGATATGGTAAGAGCCAAGAATGTGAGTTAACCACCTAAATCAGAGAGAGGCTATGAAAGTGACCGTGTATACCTAGAGAGGAATGCACCGCAGGGGTGGGAGGCGGAGGCACGCGGAGCTGAGTTCCGGGTCCCTCGGGGACAGCACCCTGACCAGCGGGGACTCAGCAGGAACACTGCCGGGGTGAAGGACTGAGGGCAGTCAGCTGGAGAAGTTTCAGAGGCAGCAGCACCCCCATGACCCTCTGTCGTCTGAAGAAAAGGGAGTGCAAGCAAGTGCACTGTGTGTGGCTCAGAGACCAGCAGGAAAGAGGGATGGAACCACAGGGACGCAGATGTGGCTCCATCTAAGGACGCTTGTTTGAAAGCTGAGAACCACTCTAGAGTGGGCCAGGCTGCCTCACACACAGTCGTCCACGGCCCGTAACACACTCCGGGCCACTGCGCTGCGAGTTTAAACGCACTGTCAGTGCATGTTACACACCTGAGTACACTAAAGACGTCACACGCACTTGGAGCTCCGCCATGCCCACACTACAGCCTCCGCCACACGGGGGCCTGTTGTCAGACAGCGGAACGCCACGTCTGGTGTTCTTGTTATCACAGCTCAGGGTCCCCTCCAGGGTCTCCTTCCCCCCGGTCCCTCCCTCTCCCCTCTGCCCCCACCCCCGCTCCCCGAAACGAAGGAAGAGCCCTCTGCAGCAGGGGGCCTGTTCACAGCCGCCCGGCCAGGAGGCTTGGCCACCGGCTCACCGTGATCGCAGACAATCAAAACCGACTGCTCTGCCCAGAGCTCCCCCAGAGCGCCAGCGGCAGGAGGATGTGCGTGAGCCGCTCCACAGCGCCCCCCGGTGGAGGGCCGAGGCCAGAGCAGCTTCCAGTGGGAAGAGCAGAGTGCCCTCCACACCGGAGCAGCGACTGTACCAGACACATCTGCACCACCGATTTCTTCTAACATTATGGATTCTGAACACTCTTTACACTGTCAGTAAAACATCACACTCCCTTATTTCAATCAGTGTGGCAAGAGGCGTGATGAGTACAGTGTCGAAGGTGAGAAATTAGACAGCCTGCTCCCGATCAAGGCCCCGAGGGCACAAGCTGGGACCTGGACACAGGCCCTCTGCTCCTGCTTTCACAGGCAACTACCTGCGTGCGCTCTCAGTTCTTTCCCTGGATTCTCTCCCTAAGTGCATCCTCATAACCACCCAGGCCATGTCGAAGAGGCCACCTCTGAACTCTCCTGCAAACGAGGAGGTGGCCCTGGGGGCCTGGCAGGCCGACACTGGGGTGCTATTTTGAGCACCATTTCCAGAAGGGGAGATGGCACACACCAGGCGCTCGGTCCCCAGTTCCTCGGAGACCACGCTGCCCGGTGTGCAGGGTACTGACGGATCTGCCCAGGGCTCTGACCTCTGGGGCAATAACCACATATCCCATCTGACCCCTGCATGCTTCTGCCCTGCTGTTTCAGAGTGTCCGGAAGTCACCAAAAAACGCTGTTTCCTGCAAAGACCATTGTAAGAATACAACGTGGAGTTAAACATCCATTTCTTACAATATTCCCAGACTACACTGATGTAAAAGTTTCCTGCTTAACTTTCAGAGAGAGGATTCAGACACAGACAGTGGTGTTCCGCCCGCCCCTTTTCTAGGTGCTGGGGTGACACAGGATCACACGCTCCTGCTGCCCACAGAGCAGTCTCCTCGCCCAGTTCATCTTGGGGTCTCCAGAGGACCGAGCGTTCACCAGCACCGACTGACCTTCTGACTCAGGCCCCCCAGACACCGACTGGGGGTCAGCAGTGTCCGTCCCGTCCAGAAACACGCATTGCTCCCGATGCCGGAGAAGAGCGGCACCAGGGTGGGGCCTGCGGACACCGCAGTTCCTCAGAGGCCAGAGCGCCAACAAGGAGCGGCGCCCTTCATCAGCCTGGTGAAGCGGCCACCACCCCTCCACGGCCACCCACCCTAGCAGACCCCTCTGCCTTAGAATTTTAACTAAAGAGTTTTTTAAAAAGGAGAGAACTAGGTTACACAGTTTGGCTATTGAACATTAGTAGGCAATCTACAACATGAAAATAAAATCTTTAAAACTTTCTAAAATGATAGATTGAAATAAACTCAATTTACTAAAGAAATTTTTTAATCACACTGAATTAATAAATCCAGTGTTCCCTTACACTGCTCCTGCCAGGAAACACCAGTATAGGAACCTAAACCCATCAGTGCCCCAAACTCAATAATGGCAACAAAAATGCTACCACTTTACATTTGACATGCCTGTAGGCTTTCAAAGTACTACTTTCACATGTATAATTTGATGTAATTCCATAAGATAGGAAGAGCCAACACTACTATAACCATTTTATAATCAAAGAACTAAGTATAAATGAAGTTACATGTTTTACATCACAAAGCTAGCTGAGCCCAAACCAGGTTCTTGTTTAATCTGGCAGAAGATCCAGGATCCAAATTAACATGAAGAACTCTGGGGAGAGTGGTGGGGAGGAAGAGAGAAGAAACAACAGTGAGTGGGGAGGGAAAGGGAGAAAGGGTTCCTCCAACCCTAACACCTCCTCCCAGAGACAGTTACATGGAACGCAGTCTGAAAACCCTCGGATCAGCCTTGGCTGTGTCCTGGGAGACACAAAGAAGCGTGTCAAGGGGCAAGTGTGAGGCTACACCACAGGCAATCTTGCAATCTCAGAAATTCAAGTAATCTTTGGAGAGCTGCTGTTTCTCTGTGCTTTTGTAACACTTTCTGATTAGGAATATTAAGGAAAGCAAATATCTACTGTTAAAAGTTTATGACCTCACTGGGCAAAGAAAAATCTTAATTTTAGTCAGCAGAACTTCATCTAAACTCCTCTTTTACATTAAAACTCAACATGCAAAAGCCTAAAAATAAACTAGCACATTCTATACAGGCTTTCCAGGTGGTGCAAGTGGAAAAGAATCCGCCTCCCAATGCAGGAGATTAAGAAACGCAGGTTGGATCCCTGGGCCAGGAAGATCCCCTGGAGGAGTGTATGGCAACCCACTCCAGTATTCTTGCCTGGAAAATCCCATGGACAGAGGAGCCTGACAGGCTATGGTCCATAGGGTTGCAAAGAGTCAGACACAACTGAAGTGACTTAGCATGCACACGCATACAGGTATACCTTGTTTTACTGTGCTTATTAGCTTTACTGTTCTTCACAGATATTGCATTTTTTAGAAACTGTTTGTGGCAACCTTGAATTATCAGATGATGCTTAGCATTTTTAGCAATCAAGATTATAGCTAAGGTATGTATGTCCTTTTTAGACATAATGCTATTGCACACTTGAAAGACGGCACTGTAGTGTCTACACTATACCACAGTGTAAACGTAACTTTTATGTGCGCTGAGAAATCAAAAAATTCATGTGACTCGCTTTACTGCGATATTCTTCTTATTGCATCTCTGAGGTCTGCATGCATTTCTTTGGAGGACACAAAGATGATGAGAAAGAGTCCTCCCGTGACACCAGACTGATGGACAGCAATTGACGAGGCACAAAACATCACAAGTGTGACCAGTGGGGTGGGGGTACCTCAGAAACCCACCATGCTAAGGCAGGGTGTCAACTACACCTTGATTGCAGAGGGAGAAACCAGACACGCCTGGAACGGATCGGAAGGGGAAGGAAGGATGTAGGGGCATCGAGCTGCGCTCTCAACATTCCCGCGGGCGGGGGGCGGGGGTGGCGGGGGTAGGCACAAAGGCTCAGCAGAAGCACTGTCTGTAACACAAGGTGCTGTAAGCCGCTGATGCTTTTACCGGCTTCCTGGAATGTGGGATCCTCTGAAAACAGTGACAGGCATTGCCATTTGAGCTTCCTAACCTGGGAACTTTAAAATCAGGGGATGATTTTGACTTGAAATCTCATTTCACCTCTTCTTCCACCAAACATGAAACTCAAGCCGGAATCTAGGCTCACATGGGGGTGGGCCTCACCTTCATATCTTTTGGGGGAGTCGCAGGCCTTCTGGGGGGTGGCCACCCGAAGGAAGATCTGCTGCCTCCATGAGTGTCTCCGTGTCTTCACAGGGGTCCTGCTGGCATCGCTGATGTGGTCGGCTTTGGACTCAAAGTCCCTAAAATTAAAGACAGCTGATTTGTGACTGGTGGGGAGATACAAGCAGATATTTTAGCTTGACTTTTTATCTTTTTTAACCAAGCACTAAATTATAAATCATCTCTGTACAAGCAAATATAACTAGACAATCACAGGTGTCAATCAAGCTGGTGGTGGGGTAGAAGTCCTGCAGAACTGCTTTCTGAAAGGGTGCTCTTTATGGTAGACAATGGTTACATGTACTTATTTTAATTGTAAAAGATACTACGAACTCCACTCCATGGATCTTAGCTTCTAATTGGGCCTCTCTTGATGCCACTCTAGAAAAAGAGAAATGGCCTAGAGGCGGGGGCTGGGGCAGGTGGGGGGTGCCGTCACCAGGGTTACAGCCTCCCCTAGTCTATGTGTGAAGAGATCTCCTTAGCATAGCCCTATGTCTCCAAGCATCACCTCAAAAAAAATTAGTAAATAAATTACACAGAACCAGCAAGGGCAATAATGATGCAGTTATTTGCTAATGATGACTTTTAATACCCATATGTTTTAAACTACAAAACAAAGTATATTTTTCAATATACATAAATAACAATCATTAAGTTTTTTCCTATTCATAGGACAACTTGGAGAACCCTTGTAGGTTGCACCTGAATATATACCCACAACTGAACAATCATCTGAACTTACAGATCAAACATCCTGACTGATTTACTGGCAGCCATATATGCTTATCCAGAAATACTTCTATCACTTAGAGAAATGGTTAAGACTTTCTCTAATTTGCTGAAAACAACAAAATATAAATAAACTAATTCTAGTCAAAATTGGGTAACACATTTGACTCCATATTTTTTAAATCACATTCACTAAGAAAAAAATGTAAGAAAGAAGATATAACAGATCTAGTGAAAATGATTTTGGAAATGGCAAAAGATGGCTAAAAAATCCCTATGTGTCTAACAAGCAACATATACACCCAGACTTGACGTATCTAAATTGAACCCTACCTTTGAGTGTTCATAAAGTCAGAGGTGTTATTTTCATCTACAGGAGCCAGAAATTTTAGAAAATTTGGCACAGAGGAAGAAGAATGAAGTTTTTTCCGCAGGGCATTACGGTAGGAGATGCTGAGAGCATGGTTGAAAAAAGAGTTTAGGATAAACAGAAACACACAAACTGTAAAACAAAACCTTCAAAACAGAAGACACATTTTATACATCTAATGATAAGAAAATTAAAGCAAGTAAGAAGTCAAAAACAGTTTACAAATGAGATTTAACTTTCATTTTCAATCAAACAAAATTCTACTGTTTTAAATGAAAGGTATCAATGAAGTAATTAACAAACATCAGTCCATGCAGTTACACAAGATGAATAAATTCTAAATATCTGCTATGTAACACTGGGCCTGCAGTTTACAACACAGTGCCCGTAGTTAGTATCATGTAAATACATAAAAAATGTGTTAAGAGGACAGATCTCATTTTAAGCATTCTGACCAAATAAAAACAAAACCACAGCAATAAAATTCAGTCCATCATCCAAAATGATTCTTTGTCAAAGTAGAAAAATAATTTTTCTAAATTAATGAGGAAGTTTCTGAAATGGCACAAATTGCAACTTATATAATCAAGCACATTGCCATTAAACCTGTGTGTGTGTGCACGCGCGTGTGTGTGTACACACCAGAGCAGGGGAAAGAAGTATCACATCTTGCCCTCAAGATTGTTTTCATAATAATTTGAGGGAATAATAATAATCCCTCATAATAATTGAGGGAATTAATTAATCAATGGTAAAATTAAATGGATTCAAATGATAGACTGAAAATAAGAAAAGCAGAACCAAACAAGCATGCGTGCACGCACACACACACGTGCGCGGTGGCCCCGGGTCCTGCGTGGACACACACACACACACACGCACACACACATGCACACACAGATGCGCGCGGTGCCCCGGGTCCTGCATGGGCGCGCACACACACACACACACACACACGCGGTGGCCCCGGGTCCTGCGTGCACACACATACACACACACAAGCGCGCGGTGGCCCCAGATCCTGCATGAACACACACACACACACACACACGCATACACACACAAGCGCGCGGTGGCCCCAGGTCCTGCGTGGACACACACACACACACACGCACACACACATGCACACACAGATGCGCGCGGTGCCCCGGGTCCTGCATGGACACACACACACACACACACGGTGCCCCGGGTCCTGCGTGGACACACACACACACGTGCACACACACACGCACGCAGTGCCCCGGGTCCTGCGTGGACACACACACACACACATGCACACACACATGCACACACAGATGCGCGCGGTGCCCCGGGTCCTGCATGGACACACACACACACACGGTGCCCCGGGTCCTGTGTGGACACACACACACACACGCACACACACACGCGCGCGGTGCCCTGGGTCCTGTGTGGACACACACGCACACACACGCGCACACACACACAAGTGTGCGGTGGCCCCAGGTCCTGCGTGGACACACACACACACACACGCGGTGCCCCGGGTCCTGCGTGGACACACACACACACATACACGCGCGCGGTGCCCCAGGTCCTGCGTGGACACACACACACATGCACACACACATGCACACACACACGCGCGCAGTGCCCCGGGTCCTGCGTGGACACACGCGCACACACACACACGCAAGCGCGCGGTGGCCCCAGGTCCTGCGTGGACACACACAAGCACACACACATGCACACACAGATGCGCGCAGTGCCCCGGGTCCTGCGTGCACACACACACACGCACACAAGCGCACGGTGGCCCCAGGTCCTGCGTGGACACACACACACACACACACACACATGCACACACAGATGTGTGCGGTGCCCCGGGTCCTGCGTGCACACACACACACACGCACACACACACGTGGTGCCCCGGGTCCTGCGTGGACACACACACACACACACACACACACACACACACAAGTGCGCGGTGGCCCCAGGTCCTGCGTGGACACACACACGCGTGCGCACGCGCGGTGCCCCGGGTCCTGCGTGGACATGCAGCGCCCTCTCTGCGTGACCGTCCCGGGGAGACCAGCGTGCCACGCGGGCGGCTCACCTCTTGGGCACGGCACTCCCACTCTGCTCCCCGCTCGGGTTATGTTTGAGGTGCTTAAAAAAATGAGGCGAGGAGGCGGAGGGGTTAAGACGAGGTGGAGGGGCAGGAGCTGAAGGCTGCCCTGAGGGACTCTGAGACTCGCCAACAGGTGGACAATTCCCACTAAACAGCAAGCAGAGAGAAGGCAGGGGCGTTAGGGGGGAGTACCACGCCGGAGAGGCAGGCACACACGGACACGGCAGCTGTCACGGTGAGTGGGGCGCCCCTCCTCAGCACCCGCGCCCCCCTGGCAAAACAGCTCAGTCCAGAGGACGCCATGAAAGGTCCCGCCTGATCACCTCCCACACTCGGAATGACCCCAAGACATCCGTTTCCTCCACTCCCTTCTTAGGATCTGACAGGGAGAAAAATTAATTAAAAGCAAAGGAAAGCAAAACAAAATCCAGAGTTTTAGAAATACATCTCTCTTCAACATGAACAATAAGCTGCCTTGAATGTCAAAGTCTCATTTCCTGTGCATAAGTGAGCAGAGAGGTCATGCGGGGTCACGCAGAGCAGAAGAGACATGCTGCGGGGAGATGGGGAGGACAGTCCCACGTCCCCTCACCATCCACACCAACACGACCCTACAGGAAGCTGCGTTCTTAGGGGAGAAGGGAAATGGATGGTCTGGGATTCCATCATTTCCTGCCACCTCTGGCTTGTGTCACACAGCAGGCTTTAGCAAGAGGACCAGGAATCTCTAGACAGGAAGGTTTCCATCATCACTGAAATGCCAGAGAAAGAGGGATGGAGCGCAGTGGAGAGGCAGAACAAAAGAAGTGTGTCCACAGGGTTTTAAGAAACATGATTAGAACCCATAAAGCCTCAAACTATGCTTGTCATGGCTCCACGGGTAAAGAATCCTGCAGTGCAGGAGACAGAGGAGATGCAGGTTCGATCCCTGGGTTGGGACGATCCCCTGGAGGAGAAAATGGGAACCTCCTCCAGTATTCTTGCCTGGAGAATTCCATGGACAGAGAAGCCTGGCGGGCTACAGTCTATGAGGTCGCAAAGAGTTAAACACAACTGGTCACACGGCACATTTATCTCTAGGACATCACAGAATTGAGTATTAGCTTCTGAAGCAGGTCGTGCTTTGGGATCACAGTTACCCAGCCAAAGTCCAAAGAACCACATAACTATTTTCAATAGCCAACTGAAAACAAAGCTGAACGACTCCGTAGCCTCGTCTGAGATTGCCAGCACATGTCCTCCTTCACCGGCAACGTATCAGAGCGCCTCCCCACCCCGTGTAGACCCGACATGTCCTGGCTTCTGCTGTCACTGGTCGGAGGCAGGCGGCGGCTGAACACAGGTGCGGCCTATTCCACGTTTACAAGGCGAGAGGTTTCAGGTTTTTGAAGTGATTTTACAGACACCCGTGCCCACCCACGGTCTCCGACACGTGCGGTCACACTAACTGCCACGGGGCCCCTGAAGGAGCTGGGACTCCTGCTGCTGTCCGGCTGACCCAGCTCTGCAAGCAGGACATTCCAACAGCTCGCTATGGCCCCATTTATTAAAATCAGTGAGTGTTACTGGAAGAATCCAGAATTCTCACATCGGAGGTGATTTTAGAGACTGTCTATTCCATCGTGTTCTGCAGTGAAGTGAAGTAACTCTGCCGGCTGGGGACACAGCAGGGACAGAGTCCCCAATCACTGTGGCCCAGGCCCCCGCCCTCAAACGAGCATCTCCTGCTGGCTGCTCTCCTCCGGGCCGGGGCGGAGTTCCCGGTCAGGGCTGCCTCTCAGACCCGTATGCATCTCAAGGGCCCTTTCTGCTCATCTTACCTGCTTCCTCACCGTCCCCGCACGTGGACAAGTCACAGGTATTTCTTACATCTACATCTCTCCCAAGGGAGGAAGGTGAGAGGGACACGTCACTGATTTGAGTTTTCTCTTTTTAAGCCAAGAGTGAAACTGGACTCAGGTTTCTTTTTCGCCCAACAGATATGCCTGGGATGCACATACCTGGCAGTAACACATGCCCCAGCTATTCACACAACAAATCTACATTTTCAACAAATCTTACTTTCGTTCATGAGGCGTCTCTGTGCTCACTGAGTGGTACCTCACAAGTTTCCTTTGCAAGACCCCTGGAGACCCCCGCGCCGGCTGCGGCGGCTCCTGGCAGTCCACGGGGACGTGGCCCAGGGTGTTGGCGCGCCTCCGGAGGCCCTGCTGGGGGGAGGGCAGGCCTGGCTCCTCCGCGCGCTGGCTCTCCGAGTCGCTGGACAGGTCGTCCGAGGAGCCCAGGAGCCTGAAGCAGCTCTCGGAGACGGACGAGGCCTCCTTTTCACAGCCAGACGGCTCCTGGTAGCAGACAGAGACAGCAGATCAGACACGTCACACGGCACTGGTGGCATTTACAAATCTCTGATTCCAGCGGCAGGAAAACATTTCAATATGTAAGCACATCTTCTGGTCATAACGCCGTCCAGAGGCCACCAAAAAAGGCAATAAAGTGCCTCCTCGGCGGAGACAAAATGCTAGTGTGCAAGACAAACAGGAAAACTGCCCAAGTGCAAGTGTGAAGAACAAATTATAACAAGTAACTGCCGTAAGCAAAGCCAAAATAGTTATCTTTGAAGAAAACAAGACTCTTCCCTACCGCCTATAACAAGTCTAGTGAGTGAGATGTAACCTGTCTGCACTGTTTAAACAAATCAACTTCTTTATCTTGGCCAAGGGTGTTCATACATGTGATACCCACATTTTAAGGCTCTCTAAATTTGAGCTAATGTTTGGATTTAACTGGGTAATCTTTTTTTTTTTTTAAACTGGGTAATCTTGAGTGTTAAAAATTACATCCTACATTATTCTTAGGTATGGAAAATATCTCCCTAGGCACTTATTGACATGATTCAGAGAAAATCACTTAGCTTCTTCCTGCACTTCAATTTCCTCATCTGTGAAAGGGTACAGTGAAAATTTATCTCACTGGGTTTCAGGATTAAGCAAGATAATACAACCAAAAGTGCCTGTCTACTGTAAAATGTTATGTAAATATAAGCTATTATTTTATTAGGCACTCAGTGAATTTCCTGAGTGAGTCCTCAAACATTTGTTAGGACTCACAACAGTATTTTAATATCATAGGCTCTCAAGATGCATACTTTTTCAAAGGAAAGAACTATCACCGCTCACACTTAGCACTGCATGCCCAGGATGTGGCCGAGGGGGTAACAGTAGGGGGGAAGGAGGGATATATTTTTCTCAAATCAAAAAGTACGAAATAAGAAGTATACCAGCTTGTCCCTACTGAAATTGCTGGAAGGCATGAGTAAGTCAGCATAAAAAGAGCAAATGCATCAAATGGTGGGCTGGAGAATCTAAATTCCATCTGTTCATCTGACAGGCATTAAGGATTTTAATTTTAAAAAATTAAATTTATGTTTATTAAGGAGAGAGGTTAAAAGCACTTAATGTTACAGGAATTCGATTTATAAAGCTTATTTCCCAATACCTTATGAAATGTTAATCACTTTAAATGTAACATAAATTTTTCATTCTTTAGAACTCTACAGTTACAAAGATTCTTTAAAGGTTTAAAAATGTGTCTAGGACAATTCACCATGAAAACCTATTCATCTCAATTCTCATTAACATCCCTCAAATTATGTGAAAGAGCTAACCCTTAGCTTCATCTTACCCCTGAAAGGGCCAATGGATATTCAAAGAACATACTGATATCAATTTAGCGGTCTACCATAAACTTTTTAAAACAACAGAAAATACCAATATGTATCATACACTGTTTATAGTAAATATTGGTTTGTAAAATTTTATCTTAATTTTATGTGTGAGCATGTATGTATGTGTGTTTGTAAACCATTTCACAATGTTGTTATGGTCTAAAAACTTGGAAAGCCACATGCCCAAAGGGGAGCTCAGAGCAACTTCGATTCCTGTGGGAAGGGGCTGGTCTCCACAACGACTCCTCCTCCTTGCATTCCAGGGCTCTCTGCCCTCCCCAGCATAAAACCCGAAATCCACTTGGCTGGTGGTTAAAAAGGTGAGCTAGCAAGGCTTAAATATAGTTGTGTGTTTGGAAGGCAAAAAATGAAAACAATGACATCACAGACACAGGTTTGTTACCAAAAAGAACTGTTGGCTTGCTTATCATCGCAAAGCTGCGCTTGGTGGCAGACATGGAAGGGTGAGGCTTATTTATAAAAACCATGATGCTTAATTATAATCACAGAGTCAGCTAAAGGACACAAGAATTTAAGCTGCATACTTCTCAGAACTCACAAACTCATGTTTGAGGTTTTCCCAATTGAAATTATTTTTAATGTTTAGATTTCATTGGAAAACCTTCTAAAGAAAGAAATCCACTGACTGCCTGTGCATTTAGCTCTTTGCTCTGGAAGAGCCTTCTGCTTTGCTCAGCACAATTTGTCTGTCAGAGCAGAACTGCACGACCAGCCCTCCACCTGCATCATGAAGTCTGGAAGCACCAAACTTTCCATGATGGCAGCTATGAGGCTTCTTTGGTCCCTGCTGATAGGCCCTGTGTAGAGGGGATGAGCAAGACCCATTTGTTGGCTTCTTCAGAGGAAACGTGCTTACTTTGCTGGTGTTACTGAACATGCTAGACACGGAGCTGTCCAGATCCAAACCGGCTGAGTGTTCCTGGAGGCCTCTGGCTTTATTACCCTATGGAAAGAAAAGCTGTCAAGTTATGACTCCTGAGGCTTTTGCAAAGACATCTGCTAGAAGCAATCTAGTCTATTTAATAAGCTCAGGAAAAGTGCATCTGAGAAATGCTGCTGAGCACATATGTGCATTAAGACAATCAACATATCTTTTTTTTTTTTTAAACCAACCTAAACATTCCAAAGCGCCCAGAAGATTAGTCATTTGACAGGATGACGGGCAGGAGAGGAGACAGTGCGTCTAGAAGAAAAGCAAGCGCTGAGTGTACACACTCAGCAACTCTCCTCTGAGTCACAGAGCGTGGTGAACTGCCAGCCTATGACAGGCAAACCACAATCTCTCCGTTTGGGAGCTCTCAAAGGCAGACCCACTCCAATTCCAGTTTTGTAAATGAACCGCTTTTAATGATCTGTAAGGATGCTGTAAAATTCTCAGAAACATCTTTGCACAAAATAAAATTTAACAAAAAAAAGTTTCAATTGGAGTGGTTCATGAAATAAAAGAGAACCATAAGAAGATATCACAAGTTCCAGAAAGGTGTGAAACTTTTGAGAGAAAAGAGAACTTTGATTTCTTAGAAGGGCCATCAAGGTATTTACACTCATGCTGGCAGGGTGGGGAAGATGGCAGTCATTTGTTAAAGAACTCCCAGATGGGTACATATGCTCTTCCTGCAGAGCTCCCAGTCACAAAATTTTCCTGTAAAGTGCCAGATTAGTAACCTCTTAGGCTTTGTGGACCATGTGGTATCCACGGCAACGACTCAACTCTGCAGAAAAGTATCCTGAGACAATAGGTAGCTGTGTTGCAATAAAACTTTATTTACAAAAGCAGGAAGTAGGGGACTTTCCAGTGGTCCAGTGGTTAAGACTCTGCACTTACAATGTAGCGGGATTCCTGGCTGGGGAACTAAGATCCCAGCAAAAAAAAAAAAGAGAAAAAAAACCAACCAGGAGGTGAGTGGCATTTGACCCAAGGGCCATGGTTTGCAGATCCTGCTATAAACAGTTCCAGAGACAACAATTGCAGCTAACAAAGACAATTTTTAAACTGTACCTAGTGACGATAGGGAGAACAGAACCCACAACTCGGTGTATTTAATCCATGCATTTTACAGGGACTGGCCAACAAATAACATTCCTCCGGGAGACAAAAATTCTATTGAATATAATACAAAAGAGTACAGAATTTTTTTAACCTTAAGTTATAAACTGAATTTTAAGGGTAGATAACATTTTTCTAACACTGAGAAGACATGAACAAGGCTTTACCCTTCTATACTCTGTGACGAACACTGATGGAATGAAAGCAAAGAACTGAATTTCATGCTCTCTCAAAAAGGGATTTAACTGAAATTAGGAGGAATTATGTCACTTACCCGGGACAATATACTTTCTAAAGATTCTGTTAAAGACCTCTTCGCTTTGTTTTTCAGCATATCTAGCCTAAATCGAGTGGCACTTGATGGTAATTCACTTCCAATATTCTCTGCTGCAATCTGTGACGTCTAAAAAGTGAAACAATGGAAAGTTAAGCCACTTAGGTCTTCCTTCTCTCCTTCTTTCCTTCCTTTTTAAAGAACTGAAAAATTTCTAGGATGCGTCTTTTTGATCCTAAGTCATATTCTTTCTGACTTCATCTGCTCCTTGGTGACATGACTACAAGTCTGGGAAATAACTTTGCCTCAAAGAGTTGCACTACCCACTCCAAACTAAACAAGGAAAAGGGCTTAGAAACCAATCACTTCACAAAGAGTTTAGACCTCAGGCTCCGCAGATGGATCAGAGACATGTCATTCACTAGCTATGGCCTTGTGCAAATTACTTTCTCTGAGCCACAATTTCCTCTTCTGTAAATCGAAACCAACCTCAAGATCTAATCATAGGACTTTGTTATGAGATTAAAACAGGTAAAGCATGTAAAACAATGGGCATAGCTTCCAGTACAAAGGTGACTATGATTAGCTTTTCAAATTAAAGTAACAACTTACTTTTGGGGGTGTTTCAGAGAGCTAGACAAAATAAATCTAATCAACTAAAGAATCCATCCTGCCTACAATAATCTCTTCATCCCCTCCCACAGAGTTCTTTTTCCTCGCGCCGGTGGCTTCCATCATCTCATTATTCACTGTCCTCTGCAACCCAGCCTCTCCCGTAACTCACCAGAACATGAAATGACAGCATAAAAGTTTGTCAATCACAAAATAAAATTTAGTGTTATTAGAGCTATGCTTAAAAAAAAAATAAAACTCTCTAGATTAAACTGTTTCTTCTATGGATTCTTACCTGAATGCTTCCTGCTAGATGATGATTTTGTTAGGAAAACACACAACCACATCCTCCATTACTCTAAACACCAACTATCCTTTGTTGTTACATATTTCAAGCATACACAAAAGTGTGCAGATTAATACCTTAAATGCCTTCATACCACCTCGAGCTTTGGCAAAGTTAACATTTTGCAGGTGTTGAGAAGAACAATGATGAGCACAGGCTCTGGCATTCACTCAAAAAATTATATACCCTGGGTGAGTGTGTTATTAGTCACAGTTTGGTCCTGTGCAATCATTTACAAAGAATTAGAGCCTATCCAGGCTCAAGCCAGTCTCTAGAGCTAAGGAAATTATCCACAAAGAACCCACAGGGGCATGCATTTGACTCAATGCCAGTTCACACCTAAGAAGTTGAAGACTTGCTTTCAACCAAAGTTTTCACAAAGGAGAAGCATTTTGAATAATTTTGATACATAAAATACTGGCTAAAAGATTGGTAGTATCCTACCAAGAAGATCCTTCAGAGACAGAAGAAAAACTACACTGTGGTTTTCTTTTTATAAACCAAACCATAAGAATCTCTGCATACTTAACTCAATGTTTCTTCTAGTCTCCTCTATTGTCTAAAAAGGCTCTTTTCTATGTCTATCACCATAATTCAAATGCAATCTGAAAATACAATCTTTAGAAAATAGCTCACATATAGAAAATAACACAGTCTTTGTTTGTTTTAAACTAAGCGTCCAGAAGTTTCTCCTTTGAACTGATGCTGGTTTTTGGATAAGCGTCTAGTTTGGGGCTCTAGAATGAATTGCACTGCAGTCCCCACACTGCCTTTGCCAAGACTGAGGGGTGAACTCTAAGCATGAACATTTGGAGCCAAGGTTGAAATTCTGAAGCTAGGATGAAGTTCTCAGCTCAGAACCCACCATCCAGTGGTGTCACAGAGTATCTACCAGCAGCCTGTTCACAATAACCAGCATCTAAAATTAACTCTGGTGTCCATCAAAAGGAGAATGGAGAAACAAACTGTGCTGCTGACGCAATGGAATAAAACGGAACATACTACTTACTGATTTATGCAACAAGGATGAATATCAAAAATATCCTCGTCATTTTTTTTTCCAGCTCCACACCCCCAGTATGCTAAGTAAAACAGAAGCTCTGTATCTGGGCAGTATATAAACCAGGCTAATACTCTATGCGATTTATCAGTAGTGCTATCTCACATTCACACTGCATTTTTAGTACAAAGAATTTCCAGGCACTTTATGTAATTGTGAAAGAAGCTGTACAATGTCACTCTCGTTTTATCAGGGAGAAAGGTGAGGTGACAGGGCCTGGCTCCTTGCAGCGCAAGGAGCTCACTCAGGCGGCAGCATTCACTCTAGTCCCCCGTCAGAGCAACCACTCTGCCCCCAGCACAATGACACAGAAGCTTGCCTCACCTTTTCCAAGCACAATCTAAACATTTCCAAATTTCCCCTGCATGTGTAACAAGTGAAAATAAATTGCAGAGAGGAAAAGAGGTTTCAAAGCGTCAGAAAATCCTCAAGACTCTGTTCTACAGTGTGTCCCGGTGAAATTAGACAAAGAGAGAAAATTCCATACCTGTCTTATCTCCCCAATATGGATGTGAACTTTTTGCTTCTCTTCATATAAACATCTCAGGAAAGAAATAATCAATTCATTCTCTCGTTGCTCATTTCTTGGTCTCAATTTCTTAAGGTTAAAAAAATGAATATTTTACATTAATTTTTTTTACGTTAATTTTTAATTGTCACCAAGACTGCTAAACAATCCATTTGAAAATGCTCAGCTTCCACCATCGACTGGTGCTTTTACCCAATCATCCCACTAGGGGGCACCAATGATCCTAAAAGTGAAGACAATTGTTAAAAAGAGACAGTGAAGCCAGTGGGCCAGATTGGGCCTCTGACCTCTGATGTCCTTATACCTAAAATAAACATTTCACATCAGATAGAGGCATAGTCAAAATATTCAGTAAATACTCTTGAAAACATCAGAAAAGGACAAGAGCCATGATGCCTGCACCTTTATAAACTCTTACGCTTGGGGAACTAGGAAGGACAATAGCAACTGATCCAGGGTCATGGCTCCTTTCACATATCAAACATGTCCGTCAGGAAGCATTTTCTGGGAGCCCCAAAAGGCATACACTTGCACACAAAATTTCATGGCACAGACTCAATTTTTTTTTCTCGTATTTTAAAAATTCTTTGCGTTCCTTTTATTTTTCGGGCAAGGTAGTGGCAAAGCACACAGAACTAGAAATCAGGTCATGTAGGTTCAAGGTGCTGCCCGGAAGAGGGATCAAAGGCAACTCATTTACGCTCAGCCTCTCTGTCTGTTCCAATGAAGATTATGTACATCTGTGTCTCTTTTTCTGTTTTTACCATGGGGAAAAAAAAAATTGGAAGAAGCAAAAAAACAAAACAAAACAAAAAAACGAAATGAAGATTATGCACGCAATACACTCCAAGGTCTCCTCCAGCTCCTAGCCTCTTTAGACTTGAAATACCAGAGTTCATGTTTAGAAGACCATCTAATTTAATGTATTCAATTATTTTCCCTGAATATGAAGCAAATAAAACTGAATTACTCTGGAGACACACAAAGCATGCAGTTTATAAACTTTAGAAATATACTCTTTTTATATATATATAAAATGACAGTTTTCCACTGCGCTGGTTCTTCTCTCTCCCTACCCCAAGCCTCTAGCTTGCCCTCTAAAACCAAGTCTGGGTATATAATAAACAGATCAACTACACAAGCATCTGAGGCTGAATCAAGGCTGTTCTCAGCAGCCCAGCTAAGGAGCAAGTTTACCCTCTGTGTCATAGACTCGGAGAGCAGAGGTAACACCTAACCCAGACCTTCCAACATTCCCTCCCTTAAAAGCAAAGATCATTTTAAATAAGCTGTTCCTGCTACTCAAGGAAATGGTAGTAAATGATCAGAAGCATTAACCCTGAAGTAAACTACAGACTTCAGTCACCATGTCAATTCAGGCTCAACTGCAGTAAAGGGACCACACGGAGACAAGACATTAAGAGGAAAAACTGGCTTGAGGAGGGGCAGGGGCATGAGAAGTTTCATGGGAACTCTGTATTTCCACCCACTTTTTCTGTGAAACTACTCTAAAAAATAAGTCTATTTAAAAAAAAAAACAAACCTGCAAGAAAGAGAAGCAGACGCAAATTACGAAGCCTCTGAGCAGGTACCCGAGAGCTGACCCATTCTTTCTTTTCCTAATCTTCAGTGAAACTTTCGGGTACTCTCACAAGAAAATCTGTATATTTTCTTGGAGAAATCCTTCACAATTGATTATTTCCAATATCAAAACAACCCAAGAATTCAGCAGTAAGAGAGGAGCATTATTGGTACATTCTCTTTTCCTCGATATATACGTGAAAGAAAGTACTGGAATGGACAGAAATTAGTCTAAACCAAGCACAATGTCCTCCCACAGCTGCTGGCCAGACAGCGCATCACGGAGCTCGTCACACATCACAGGGGAAAGACAGGGAGGCTGAGAAGACCACGTCTGCGGGGCCACACAAGGTCAAGAAATAAACGCTTCCTTAAAATAACCGAAACATGACTACGGGCTACCCTTCCATTGAGTGAAGTCTCTTGAATGCCTCCCAGGGAACTTCACCATTCTCCAAAGGGGAGAATCATTATTTCCTGAAGGTGACTTAATCTCATAAACATTCATGAGCCAGAGAGACAGGTCTAAGGAAACTAATGGGGAACCAAGTTGGATAATAATATTGTTTTGCATTATTCAAAGTTAACCTATGGAGTCAGGTCAAGAATCAGGATGCTGGTTACCTGAGGCAGGACCAAGGTGGGGTTCTGAGGCTGGAAATGCTCTATTTCCTAACCTGTGTGTTGCTGCAAGGGGTATTCATCTTACACAAATCCAACAGTCAAAATTTTATAATAAGTACAAAGCTGTTAAATATATTTATTATATATAATAAACCTTTTTTATACCTTTATTATATATAATATAAACCTTTATTATATATAATGTAAACCTTTAAAAACCGATATACTATATATTATATATTATGTATAAAACATAATTATATAGCATATATAATTATATATTGTATATAATAACTATAAACCTTTAAAAATGCGGCATAATTATATATAATTTTTATATTTCTTATATATATAGGCATTATGTATGTAACATCTATAAACTTTAAAAATTGTGCATCACTACATTGTATACCTAAAACTTAGGTAACATTATACATCAACTATACCTCAAAAAAAGTTTATTTCATTGAACTACACACCACTGATTTGTATGCTTTTCTATCATTAGTTCATTTCTTAAGAAAGAACAATACAAAACAATTGCCTGTTAAAAGTAACAAAGTCAATTTTGTTCTGTTTCTTAACCTCCTTTCTATGAGGTGTGGGGCTATAAACCGGTTATAAAAGCAATATGAGAGTCAGTTTCCAACACTGTCTACGAATACCAGCATGCTAAGAAGGTCTATGGTCTTCTGAGGACTCTACTTAAAATGCTTAGTTGGACAATGACATCTTTTTAAAAAATTATAATGAAATCTTGTACAAATCATTTTAAAACTGTGGAAAAATCCAACCAAGTTCCTATATATTCTGTTCAAGAGGGGGAAAAAAAGCTCCTCTAGCTATTAATCTTTAACTTGTAAAGTCATGTCATGTTATTTAATTCATTATCAACATTTATTGAGTATACATCTACTTGGTTTACCTACTCGGTTGAGTATTAAGTCATTCCTTGAAATACACTCAATCAGATGAAGAGAATGTGACTTTTGAGACATTTTCTTTACTAGCCCTACTCAGCTTGAAAGCAACATCTTCCCAGGACAACCAACGTGGACTCAGCACGCTCGGCCAGCAGGGGACAGCACAAGGACAGAGCCAGATCCCGCCAGCAGGGAGGCTTCTCACATGTCCACTTAGACGTGTTTGGAAACTGCACATTTCAAAAAGGTCATAAATTTTAAAAAGTGGCTCTGCAGTGTCAGGAGTTCTCTTAGAGAAGGGTTAGCACATGCACATGCCCATCTGGCACCAAGGCCTCCTCTCAGAGCTCAGAGTCAAAGCTAGCTTGTTGGCAGCAGTGATAAACCTCAGCATCATTTGCACAGTAATTAATTTCTTTTCCTTTGTGGTTCCATTTGGGTGGCACTTTTTTCCCCATGAAACATTTACTTACAAAAACAGTGAATATGTAAGCTTTGTGCTTAGTTGCTCAGTCGTGTCCAGCTCTTTCTGACCCCGTGGACTGTAGCCCACCAGGCTCCTCCACCCATAGAGATTCTCCAGGCAAGCGTACTGGAGTGGGTTGCCATGCCTTCCTCCACGGGATCTTCTAACCCAGGGACTGAATCCAGGTCTCCCACACTGCAGGCAGATTCCTTACCATCTGAGCCACCAGGGAAGCCCACTGTATGCCTTAAGTACAATTATTTCAATAGTGATTACATTTGTTTTATAAAAACTTGTCCTTGGAGAATTCCTCAGAAACAATTTCTGTTGTTCAGGAACTTCAGGAGAACTTCTGTTCTCCAGGAAAGACAGAAAGGCAAAATATTAACCATTCTATTTTAAGAGGTCTCATGACACTTCAAAGCCACTTTTTCCTTATAATCCATTCAAAATGCATGATTTTCAAATGCATTAGTAGGCACTACAACCTAAAAAGAAACTAGTGACTTGGTTTATATAATATTTTATAAAAAACGAGGTCATTGAGGAAATAACAAGACTATCAACAAGCCATCAGAAGACGAGATCCATGTTAAATATGTATTATTCAAAGAAGAGGTACACCTACAAGGAGGAAGGACAAAGTACAAGCTGGTTATTCAAAGCCAATGAACAATATGACTTCTTTTTGGTCTTTAATCAAAAAATTACAGAGCTTGCTACAACAACACATAGGGATCCCAGCATATTAACTGAATGAATTTTTTTAAAGCAAACACCTGTCACTGATATTCTCTAAAGTTTCTTTGTTGTAACATATTGGAGTGTCTCTAACTCACATGGATCAAAGAGAACCTCAGAATCACATCCATTAGGAACGTGTCACTGCTGCAGAAGGATAACTGGGGTGTTACCTCCCCTGACTCACCACACTGTTTGGGGGAAAGTTACACAGCGCTGTCTAAATGAAAAGAAAGCAAAGTCACATTAGGGAAGGAAGGAATCTTCTGTGCTTGCTAAAGAGCCTTGATGGCACTACAACAAAGTAAGCCAGCATCAGATGAAAAAGGCCCCAGCTCCCATCACAGATGCATTAACAATCAGAAGCAAATTGTCCATCTATTTAAGAATTCTAAGTACATTAAGTCTGTCTGAGAGTACTGTGTACTTAGAACTCTAAAGATCCTTTAAGAAAATTAAGTAGTGTCTCAAGTCAGAAGAACACAAGAAAATTTAAAAGCAACTGATAATTGTGAAAATAACATTCTAAGCTACTTATAAAATTCAAACTCTTTCTAAGTCTACTGCAGAAGACCAAGGAAAGGAGAACTGAGAACATGTGATTAAAAAGAAAAAGACAATTCTTCAATTTCTCACTCTTAACAGAAAACAGATCATGGGTCCTGTCTGTAGCCTCTTCCCCAGTGAGGAGGAAGAGAAAACTGACAACCTAGACTTACTGGCCTTCTTGCTTTGTTTGAAGACTCCTCTATGCGCAAAGCCCTTGCCACTCTCCTCCTCACAAGAGACTTATGCTTTGTTCTGCTGTGATCGCCTCCCGAGAAAAAGTGCCACGAAACCACGGAAAACATCCCTTTGCAAGAGCAGACATGACATTTTTGATGAGCTCATCAAAGATTCATAATGAACGGACTATAGGCATATAGAACGGACTATAGACCATGCAGAGCGTGGTCTCCCGAGATACGTGCATCTGAACACAAGGATGACAGCAAGCTTCCAGGGTTAAAGCAAGAAACCAATGAGCTTGGGTTTTGTCCTCTATTTTGTTTTTATGTTTAGATTTGAAATACTACATAGTGTAGGCAACATTTAAATGTATTTTCAAAACTGAAAAAAAAAAAAAAAAAACAGCGAGGAGGGAAACTTATGTTCAACTTCATGTACAAAATGTTATAGCCTTAAGACTCCCACATTGAGGTCTGAGATCCTGAGTGGAACGGAGCTGGCAGAAGTCTCTGGAGAGAGCAGTACTCAGGGACCAAAGTCCAGGGTCCTCTGTCTCCCAGGCTGAGGCTCCTTCTACTTTACAATTTCCTTCCTCTCATTCCTTAAGAGAGCACTCCCCTGGTTTAGTAGCTTTCACATGAAAGCCAAGTTCTGACAGGAGTCTGCAATACTGACCTTGCCCTTGTCCCAAGGCTGTTAAAGCTCAAACCAAGAGGAACTCAGGTCCACTTCCTCAGGGCTCCGACAGGTCTGCTTTGCTATTTTTTATGATAACATTCCACAGAGAAGCTGCTTTTTTTTTTCCCTTTCTGGAAATTAAAAACCAGTACTGTACCTGAACCTCCTCAAAAATAGTTGCTTGCTCCTGATTAGTTAACGTTGTCAGGTGCTTCTGGAGTTCTAGTTTGGTTTTGGAAGAATTCATTCCTATTAAGAAAAAAAGAGAGAGCAGAGCTGAGAACACAGCAGTGACAGTTCCGATGTAGAGTCAGCACCTTCCACTCACTCTCTCTCTCACACGCTCTCCCTCCCTCTTCAGGCATCTGAGGTCTTATGGAAATTCCAATCAATGATAATGTCAGTGATGAGGACACTGACAAGGAACAGTTTTTGACTGAGCCCTCATGTGCTAGACGCCAACTTAAACATCAGGTTTGTATCATTTCATCTTATACTAGAACAACCTGATGAAGAGGACTTGCTTAGCCCCATTTTACAGTTAGGAAAACTGAGACCCAGAGAGCTCATAAGACTCTCAAAGACCAACACACTGGACTCTACCTCAGCCCTCAGCTTTGTGCGGTTCCAAATCGGTTTTTTCCTACCACTACTCCATGGTGGAACACCGCACACAGCTAGAACACTGTCCTCAGGAAATGATAAACCCTCATGAGTGTTTATATGTAAGCTAGACAATCGCCCTTAAGGAGAAACCACTACTACCCCGTCTGAGAACTGACCAACATTCTGCAGGTTAGGCTCTTTCACATAAAAGTGATTCGTGTGGCCAACAACTTTCCTTTCACCACCACATGCTTATTAATAGTCTTATGACCACATAATTAACATTACAGAGGATTCTGAGGGAAAGTCATTAACATAAAGCTGCCATTTTAGTGCCCACCAGAATCTGGTATTTCAGAAAGCTCCTTCTCCACACATATATGGCTCAGACCCCGCTCTGCCTTTCCCTGGGGCTGAGGATGAACACACACGATGAGTCTGGATGAAAGGATTTGCCAACCTATCATGGAAAAAAACTGCGGCGATGACTTTCAGGGCAGTCCTGTCCCTATCCACTTGCTACCCCATCTCCTCCTGAGGGCGAGCTGCTGGGCCAGGCTCTGGGCCAGATTCATCGACATAACGAGGATGGCCAGATAGGGCATCTCGGAAATCAAGAACAGGGACTTGGAAATCAGCTTCTGTTTTACAGATGAGTTTGCTGAGGTCCAGAGAAGCCAGGTGATTGACAGGCCGGGAGGCCAGTTAGCAGCCAGGCCCATCCCAGAGCCAGCACTCCCTGCCTCCTCAGCAAGCTGTGGGAGGCCACTGCCCCGGCTCAGACCACTGCAGCTTCTCCAAGTCCTTCCAGAGGTACTCCCCCACCACCTTTTTTTTTGGCCAAGAAAACCCTAAAAGGCCACCATAAGAATAAAAGCCAGTATTTTTTTTTAACGACTGCTGTGCCATTTACCGAACACCGCACAATCTCATCTAACCCTTAACATAATCCTGGGAGTGGGCACCATATAGAGTAATCCCAGGTCCACAGGTGAAGAAACTGAGGCACAATCAAGTCAAATATTTTGTCCAGTGTCATCAGCTACGGAAGGGACAGAGTGAGAATCTGACCCACGCTGATCTGCCTCCAGAGACCACTCCAGAACTCTCCACCGCCTCCCATTACCCAGACACGGTCAGGTCACCTGACACCGGCGACCTCACACCAAAGTGAACTGCCCGGTGAAAGATGTCAGGCCGGGAACGACAAGCAGGGCAGATTCTCACTTATATGTGGAGTCTAAAACACAATATAACAAGACACAGATAGACTTAGCAAGAACGAGCCAGTGGCCGTAGGGCAGAGGGGAGGAGGGGAAGGGCAAAATAAGTGAAGGGGACTAAGATGTACCAGCGGTTTAAACTACCAGTGGTAAAATGAAGAAGTCACAGGGGTGTGATGTATGGCAAAGGGAATGCAGTCAATAATGTTACGATGACACTGTATGGTGTAGAAGATATAAAAATACTGAATCACCATGTTGCACACAGACACTAATAATATTGGAAGTCAACTATTCTTCAGTTTAAAAGAGAGAAGTGATTAAAGGTGCAGAAAGGACCGCTCGATCTGTCAGAGCACCGGTCAGTTCGCTACTCCTCTGGCAAGCTGTCAGGTCATACCAGCCAGGGAAACAGCGATGCCTTCACTGCACTAACTACTTACAGGCTGAATCAAAACAGTGTTTACATTTATGAGCAAAATTAGCACTCAGAGGTCACTAGATAAAAATCCTCCCTGCATCTGGATGTCAATGATACCGTCCAAGCATCCTCTCGTGGACACACTTGCACTGTTTGATGAAACATTCACATATGGAGAAAAACCTCAAGAAGAGTTAGACTCATTATACATACTTCTAACAATCTCAGGTGAAATCAGACAATACAGTCTACTCGTCATGTTCAGTAGGTGTGCAGACATCCTTAGACAGTTCTAGCCTTGTCTTCAGGAGCTCTCAATTCATTAGGTCCCTTCTGCCCCATCTCAAATCAAAGCTGGTCCTCCAGGCCCCATGCCTGCTCTCCACTGTGCACGCTCCATGGGGCTTCTCAATATTTTCAGCCGCTCCTGGGGGTTTCTGCAGCAAGAAGGCAGCATTCCCCACGTGATACCAAAGGTTTCACAGGTGAGAAGGGCAGCAAGTCAATCTGCCTTCATGCTGGCCGCCAGAAAAGGCTCTTATTAAAGGGAGCGCTGATGAATAGTTTTGCTTTGCCGAAGGCAAATTTACTTGGAGAGCAAAAGGAAACCTCAGTTCAACTTTTTCTTTTTAGTGAAAGTGTCATTTATTCCAAGAATTCCCAAAATGCTCCTCTAAACTTTAGAATAAGCAAAATGCTCTGTAAATACTAGCAGTCATAGGGAGTCCAAGCCCAGAATCTGCACAGCTGCTCCTCTCACGTGTTTTAAGTGTCCATCGGCACCCACAAGTGCAGTTTATTTATTCTACTTTATGGATTCCAGAGCACATTAACTACATCAATTGATTAAGAAAACAGTCTTTCAGTCTTTCATTTTGTGGCCATGTCACTGTTCCTCTCCACTGTTTATGATGTTCTTGGCCAGATCATAACTTCCTATTACAACCACTGTTATGGGTACATACAATGAGCTTTAATAAACGATTTCATTCTACTTGGGGATTCCCTGATAGATGGCAAAGAATCTGCCTGCAATGCGGGGAGACCCGGGTTGGATCCCTGGGTAGGGATGCAATCTAGCAAAATGTAAGAACCTGAAACTAAATGTCCATAAAATAATCAGTATCTCCCTTACTAAGGACGGCTCTAATAATGTGCCGTAGATGCTTTAGAAATGCTTCCCAACATGTAGGCAAAAGGCACCCTCACCAGTCTTCTAATTGTGCTAGCTAATGGATGTTTTTACATTAGCATAGCTTTCTGCTTTGCTTGGATCTTATCCAGTAAAAAGATGAATTAAATGATAACTCTGAAACTACAGCAGCAAAATCTCTACCATAATTAAACTTTTCAGGTATAGCTCTCTGAAAGCTAAGCCAGATCAAAGACAGATTTGTCAGGTGGAACCCTGGAACCCTTCCAGCTCCTGCAGGTCAGAATCTGCTTTATCTTCAAGGCCGGTCACTGCAGCCTTCTTTACAAGCTCATAGGGGACACTGCCATCATCGTTTACCTTATCTTGACAACCACTAAGGAAAGAACTAGTGATGCTCTCAGATGGGATCTCTTGTTAAAGCACAACTTTTCTTGTTCCCAGATATATTTTGCATCATGTCAGCAAAGAGGAACAACTAGGAAAACATGGTTGAAAATGTTAATCATTTTGACCCATTTTAAACAGCACTGGAATGCCAGCAAATGAACCTTTGAAGACCTTGAGTGAAGTGAAGTGAAGTCGCTCAGTCATGTCTGACTCTTTGCGACCCCATGGACTGTAGTCGACCAGGCTTTAAGATGATGTCAATTTGTCTTTAAAAAGGGAAATCAGATAGCACTTCACATCCGTCAGGACGGTTATCATCCCCAAGCCCCAGAAAGGAGGTTTGCTTGTCCCTCAAATGTGCAGTAATCCCTTTTCCTTCCACAAAGTGGTGAGGATTAAATGGATGATAATACATGTTAAAGAAAACAGTACAGTGCCAGGCATATCTTAAGCATGGAAATCATAACATTTACCGCAGTTTCTCCCCAAGCCAAATTCCTAGAAAAACTCGGAGCAACACTTCCTGCGCTCTTTCTCACTGGCTCCTCAACTGCAACCTGCCCTCTGGCCATTAAACCTGCTCTGGAAGAAGCTATCGTTGACCTTGTAATGGACTCTCTGCGTTTCCAACTCTTTGTGACCCCACAAAATGCAGCCCACCAGGCTCCTCTGTCCATGGGATTTCCCAGGCAAGATTTCTCCAGGGGATCTTCCCTACCCAGGGATCAAACCTGGGCTTCCTGCATTGCAGGAGAGCTGCAGTGAGCCAGCAGGGAAGCCGTGTAATCGGCTGACTCGGCGGTAATCCTTACCTCTCCTCTTACTAGACCCCTCCATGGCGGCCAACTGAACACTCACCCACCATGATTAACAGCGCAGCCGGTCTTGTGCCCTCTGCTCCCCTAACTCCTCCACCCTCCTCAGGGCCCCTCGAGGGGAGATGGTAGCAGCTGATGTACAGAAAACACCCCTCCACGACCCCTGTAACTAACATCAGCCTCCATGGGACAGAATCTTCCAACGAATTTGCCCAGGCCCCTGGACTCCTGCCCGGCCCGCCCCGCCCCGCCCCAGCTCACCCTCGATCCGCTCGCAGAGCTTGTGCAGGCCCTGCAGGGGGCAGCCGTCGCAGAGCTGGGCCGGCGCCTTCGCTGTCCGCTGCAGAGCGGCCACCGTGAAGGCCTGCTTCAGGGTCATCATGATCTCATCCACCTGACCGAAGAGGGGACAACACAGAGAGCAGACAGTCCGCTTAAAGTGATCGGGCAGAGATTTCAGGACTCGGTGGGAAGACCCAGCACTGAAGATTCTTCTGGGCTGTTAGTCACAGGTTAATGGATCATAATCGTTAAGAACCACTAGGATTATACATAGTCTAGAAACACTACAAATGCTCAAAGCTTTTCAAGGAGATAAGGTAAAAACTAGATGCAAATTAAATACTGAACGAAAACCAACTCTTCTGATCAAAAGTCCAAAATGACCTTTGAAAGATGCTAAAGCAGAGGGTGAACGTGAGCATTGAAAATGTGCACCCAAGTATGTCTCAAGTGTATATCAGCTGGTTATTAAACAGTCACAAAAGTATAATTAAAACCGAATAATTTGTCAGCGAGGCCATATAGTTTTGCTATGTAAAGAAATCGGTGAGGCTGACATCCCCTGTAGATGAGATTTCAAGGTAAGAAGAGCTCCTTCTCACTTACCAGAGCTTCATTTGCACACTGAAACACATAGCAGACGAAATGAAAGCCTCCACCTCCGCAAGACTCCCGGCAGATGAACCCAAAGTGGTCCACATGTCTAATACCCTGTGGAAGGCAGGGACGAGAGCAAGAACGGTCAGCAGTGCCCAGAGGAGGCATCACTGCCGCACGGGCAGCTGAAGACTCACACAGCACAGTTTTAAAGGACTCTATGAAACTACTATTTTCTCAGATGTTTTAAATATTTAAAAACACCTCTCAAATATGAAGTTCTACTCAAATGTTACTCCTCTGACTATCCCCACAATAAGAGAAGCAGGATCTGAAAACCAGAGCTTTTATCCTCATTTTAGTAGTGAGAGGAAGTGGAGAAAAGCTGACACAGAAAAATGAGAACTTTTCTTAGGTATTTAAGGAATAAGGAATAAGTAGATGAGAGAGTAACAAAGAAACACAACTGTACACACACACAAGCCAACACACGTAGACACAAAAATTAAAGGAAAGGATTTAAAATATTTGTACTCCTAAAATAACAAAGAAGTAAATCCTGAAGTAAACTGGTAGGAAGAATGAGCCAAAAGTTATACACACAAAGAACAGAGATACTTTCAAACATAAGATATTAAGGCCAAAGCTGTATCACAGTTTCCTAAGAGCTCTTTTTAATAAATATTAATATGTGCACTTGTTTTGAAAGTATCAGCTAAGAACCACCTTAATACAGATAAGACACCACCCATAAATATTAACCTACAGCATCTCCTGAAAGCACGAGCATGCAGAGTGTTGACAGCTTGAAGGGCAGGTGATCATGTAAACTTGTAAACATCATTTAGGAAATAATAAAACTACCATATGAAAAAGCAAATATTTAATATTACCATTTCAATAGAAATACAAGCAAATCAAGATAAAATGTCTATGGAGAATCTCACTTTCAGGTCAAATATTTCCCATTAAACGAGCAATCACTGACACATCCTGGCATTGCCATCAATGTTCTCCAACGGCAAGTTAAGCATATGCAAGAGGTTACTCCAAAGGAGAATACGATTTGGAAAAAACATTTTCTTTGTAAATGGTTCTCTAGTCGGTTTTATGCATGAACGTTGTTTTCACCTTTGGGGGGAAAAATTCCCTATTGAATCATTACACAGATCACATTATAAATCAACAATGAGAGTTTCATTATATCTTATTAATTTTGAGAAGATGAAAATGAGAAAATGATTATAGACTTTCAAAAACTACCCAAACAGTAACACATTTTTGCTAGGAAGATTCTGAGTAAAGTTGTCATAGCTCATTATAACTGACAGATTCTCCAAATCTCTCTATGAAACACACCCAGGAGATTTTCAGGAAAGAACTCAAGTAGACACTGTACTCTAAGGAAAACATCCTTAAAGGTAGTCATTATTTATTATATTTTAAGGAAGAAAAGATAATGATCTTGGTATCCCAAAAGTCATGAATTTTTATAAAGTAAAAATAAGTACTTTAAAAAATACATTAGTGTGTATGAATGTATATATGAATATGCATATAGACACACATACACGCACATACACCTGGAAATGATGGCTGTGGACCACTACCAATGACTGGGAAAAAAAGAAAAGGAGACCTACTTTCTCCAGTAAGTTATGGTTGCTAAAAGCAAAATTTTTAACTTCAAAATTATATTTTGCCTTAATATACAAAAGGAAATGCAAGATCACAAACCCAGCACTTAGCATACATCTTGTGACCTTAGCCACTTCGGTTGAATGACAGACAGTAAAATAATTCATTAAAAAATTCAACTGCAGTTGAGCTGATAACCCATGTCCATTTACCTGAGAGCAAAAGGATATCTCCTTAAAATTTTTCTGCAACGCTATTTTTTTGGTGTCAGGACTGATGAGGTAAACTTCAGATTGACCAATCTTAAAAGACAAAGAGAGAAAAAAACTAGCTTTGCATGAACACTGAATTCAGATTTATTACACAAACTTTCTCATTTCATGACCGAGGAAAATACAGAATCAACGGCTCAAGCTCCTACTGAACAGTGACCGCGTCACGCAGACGGCCACTCCAGGCCACACTCCATTCTACAGGCTTCGGGCAGCAGACAACAGTCAGTGCGTTCACCGTCATCAGGCAGCAGCCTTGAGGCGAAAGGACCAAATACCCCAAAGTCAGTCACAAAGCCTCAGGTTCCCACAGCTCCCCTTTGTAAAAAGAGAGGTTTCTGCATAAGTGAATCTCCAAGGATACAGGAGCTTCTGTTTTAAAATTTCCAGGACACTCTCTAATGATCAGAAAAGTCTTAAATTATTGTTAAAAATCTACCATTTGTCGAGTACATACTGTGTTAGGTACTCACTCCTGCTTACCTGACTTCCTAAATGAGTTGAGAGTGTCAGCACAAACTAACGTTGTCTTACAGACGAGGGTCAGCCTAACGGATCTCGTTAGCGCAGAGGGCTGTGTCGCAATAACCACACATTAACTGTGCAGCTTCCCTCCCTTCCCTGCTGCTCTGCGAACCCGGGATGATCCTCCAGCTGGCCACAGTGACGTCTCTGCTCAGTGAAAATCACTGCCTTCGGAAAGCCCTGCTTCCCCAGAAGCCCTCAGAGCATCCTTTACTTCTCCTTGCAGCATTTATCACGGTTTTACTGAGACAATTACTCCTACAGTCAGCTGTCAGTCTCTCACTGGAAGCTAAATTTCCCGTGCGCAGAGATCATGCCTGTCCTGTTCATTGCTGTATGTCTAGCATGTTGCAAGGGACCCTATATACAGCACTTACACAATAAGTACTTGAAAATAAGGGCTCTAAGCAGCTTTCCCAATGACACCAAGAAGTTTTGGTGGTTTGTTTTTTTTTTTTTAAATATAGATCACACATTACAACACCAGTCTTGCCAACGTAGCACTCTTTTCAGTATACTAGGTCAACCATGAAAAGAGGAAGAAATTGGCCCTCTGACACTCCATCTTGATCTTGAACCTGTATGTCTACACAGCCAGCTTCCTCATCACTTGGCCCTGAGTTAGGCATGGAAATATTACATTTAAGCACACCTTGCTCTCTCTCTAGACTCTCAGTCAGCCTTAGGCCAAAGAAGAGACAGAGGAGGCTGAGAACAATCTGTTTCCCATATTGCAGAGACCAGCTCACTAGGGAGCCAGCTGAGTCCCATCATCTCAGACCCAGACGACTCCCAGGATAGCAACCTTTCCAGAACAGCCGCGATCAGCCCGGATCCCAGGAGCCTCAAGTGCCAGGGACAGCCTCCTGCGCATGCCTTTCCTGGCATTTGGCTCACTGTCAGTTTATCAAATCATTTCTAGAAAAGAGTAAGCAGCTGGCTAAACTAATACTGTACTTTGAGTATCAATTTCAAATATCATGTTATCCCCAATTACCCAGGTAACAAAGTGTAAGTAGTTTTACAAATTAATAAAAATAATAAAGAAGGGGTATTTTCCAAAATATTTTGCTGAAATATATTACTTGAAATATGGTTTCAAAAAAAAAAACCCTTTGGGAACCTCTTTTACACACATTAATTGATTGTTCCACATTGAAAAGATGTCTTCCCCACCGTGTGGGAGGGGGATAAAAATCAAACAGGATGTAAGATAAATTCTGTTTGTTACCCCCCAATAATTCCCAAGGCTAATGGGGACTAAATAAGGATTCTATCCAGACAAAAGAATTATTCAGAATAAAAATATACGGATTCACACATAAATCCAAAAGCAATTCACAGATAATCTTTGCCCAACTAAGCAGATTTTCTTTTGAACACACAGACCAGACTGGGGATGTGCGGGAAGCTTGATAATATTTTACCGTGAAGAGCATAGTTCGATTTTCCTCAATATCTGTCGGCTGCACAATATTGTGTCCACTAATCAGGTGGTTCTCGATGTCGCTCTCCTCAAAAGAGCTAAAGAAACTACTACTCCGCAGGCCCGCATCCTGAAACTCCTTTCGGAAGGCCAAGGAGCGCAGCCCGGGCTGCGAGAAGGACTTGCGCATGGGCCGCGGGCCCCGCTCCCCATCCCCCGGCGGCTGCAGCGCAGACCGGAAGTGATCCGAGGAGAAGCCGCCGCTCACGTGACTGAAGCCCTCGATGCACTCGTCGATCAGGGCGGGCGGGGCCTTCCTGTGCGCCACGGCCACGCGGCCGCAGAAGAGCACCTCGAACTTCTTGGCGAAGGTGTCATCGAACTCCGAAGGGCAGCGGAACTCCTCCTGGCGGGCGATCTTCCCAGCCTGCCGGATGGAACTGATAATCTCAGGCACCTGCCGGGAAAGGAAGGAATGTCATTTGGAACCTGCTGTGGATGGGCTTCCCTGGTAGCTCAGCTGGAAAAGAATCCGCCTGTAATGCAGGAGACCCGGTTCGAACCCTGGGTTGGGAAGATCCCCTGGAGGAGGGCATGGCAACCCACTCCAGCATTCCTGCCTGGAGAATCCCATGGACAGAGGAGCCTGGCTGGCTACACACACACACGTGGGGTAGCAAAGAGTCGGACAGGACTGAGTGACTAAGCCCGCATCCACCGGAGCCACTCATGCTCCCCACATCCATGCACTGCATGTTTCATCACACGGGGCCAAAGGAGAAGCCCACAGAGTCCCAGACCAGGAGAGGGAAAGGCACGACTTTCAGAGAGGACAGCAGTATTTATTAAGCATCCCTTACACGTCGGGGATATGCTAGGGGATTCATGTGCCTGCAAGCTTAAGTAACGAGTCCACACTCACAACAAGTTAAACCCAGGCTGGTCCCCCCACTCCAGAGCCAAAGGTCTTCTCCGAGAAGCCCTCACTCTCCCTTCAAGAGGTCTGTCACCAAAACAGTATGCAGTTATTCTAGATTTCATGGCAGTACATCTTTCAAAATAAATCTTGGGATTTATTTCAAAATAAATGACAGGATGAGGATAACAAGACTGAAATTACCTTACACAACCTTTCTTCTAATCATAACATCATTACTTTCCCTAATGACAACTGATAATTTATTCCTCAGTTTTATATTCCCTAATAGTTGAACAGTTTTGACTACAGAGCTAGGAGGTTTTAATCAAGGACTAAGCAACCATGACAGTATTATTATCAAGGCAACACACTGTGGCTCCTTTCCACTCAACTTCTAAAGCCTTTGGTTCCCAATGTAGTCATGATCAAGAGAATGAACAAGAGAGTCTCATGTACTATTGTCAGGCCAACTGCTATACCCTCTCATCATTAGCTTCTGACAAGATCCTTCAAAGAAGCCACAGAAAGAGACGAGTCCTCCACAGAATGAATAAGCACGTGTCCAATCATCTGGAAGACATACAGCCACAGCACTAACACAAGACAGGCGTGAATGCATTTTCATAAGGAAAGGCCTAGCTTTTGATATGACCTATCAAATAACACCCAAGGCTATTTTTTTCCTTTTCTCTTTCTAGGAAAATCCAATTGAACACCCAATACCCATAGGCCCATTGTCTTTTTAACAACATTACAGAAGGAAAAGAAAACCAAACCCTTTACAGTTTAGGTCAAAGATCAATATATACAGTAAAGGGAGGTGGTTTCAGTAGATCTGAAAAAACTTATATTCTGTGTTCATAACATAATCCGCAAAGACCCAACTCAAAAGACTTTTCTCTGTAATTTCATATCATGCACACCTTAAAGACAATCTCTGCTGAAAAGATTAAGATATATCCTTTCAAGGTACTTGATCATACAAAAAGTCAAAACATCTTTAGACATATTTTATATTTTAAAAAATTAATTCGTAAAGCATAAGACCTAAATGACACTAAGGAAGCCAGAATTTCAATGTCAAGCATCCACATGCTCTGAGTATTGCACAGCTTGGGCTGTGGCTCATTCCTCTACATATAAATAATCACACATCTTGCCAAGGCCTAAAAGCTATTCATAAATATAAAAGGACAGAAAGAAAAAAGAAGTAGCAAGTCTAGATTTCATTCACACATTTGCCAAACAGTCACTACAGGACCTTGGCAAAAACAGCTTCAGTTTTTCTCTCTTGGTTGGGGGGGATTCTTAAAAGATTTTTCAGGTAAAAGTTGTTTCTGTGAGCATAAAGAATAATGACTTTTTCAAAAAAGAAAAACAGTTTATGCAACTAAAAGATGCTTTTCTAAGCAAATGGGTAAAATTATTTTATCAGGAGTCATGTGAATCTTCCTAATTACTAACCCCACTCTCTGAACAGGAAATTCAAAGCTTACTCAGTCTTTTGAGGCTTCTTACAATACCCGACATTTCTATATGCTGGGTCTTCCCACTGCATCTGAAGTGAGTAATGGTGTCTTTCATTACATATCAAAGGGGAGAGAAATGTGTGAAGTCATATGAATTTATGGTGACTCGGTAATAAAGTAGAAACACAAGTAAGACGTAGATTAGAGAACTTGCTTTTTCCGTCTCTTCACAAGGTCAGAAGAGGCTAAAGTGTATATCGGTCCTAGGCAGGCAGAGTTGTGCTGTGGTCCTTTTCCCAGCCACCAATCTTTTTCCTATCCTTTAATCAGATTCTTCAAAAGATAATGCTTTAGTCAAAAACCAGTGCCTCCCTCTCCTTGAGCTGGTAAGCTGTGTGAATATGGGTGTAAAGGAGATAACTGGGCTTAGAAAAATCTCAGGGATCCTAACAAGAATATAACAATTTCAAAATATTTGAAGGCATATTACCAAACACAGTTTCAACAATAAATTGTAAACAGTTTAAAATCCAACATTTTAAAAACATTTCTGTAAGTCATTCAGGTATACTAAAAGACTAAATAAAAAGTGGGCTCCACTTATGTCTAAAGTGAAGTGAAGTGAAAGTCAGTCGTCTCCAACTCTTTGTGACCCCATTGACTATACAGTCCTTGGAACTTCTACGCCAGAATACTGGAGTGGGCAGCCTTTCACTTCTCCAGGGGATCTTCCCAAACCAGGGATCAAACCCAGGTGTCCTGCATTGCAGGCAGATTCTTTACCAGCTGAGCCACAAGGGAAGCCCCCATTTATGTCTAATTTTGCAAAACTTTTATAGTTTAGTTCTCTTTACCAGAACAGACCTGGGTACTGCTTTTTGAAAAACGAAGGTATACGACAAACCCACAGCTAACGTCATACACAACAGTGAAAAGCTGAAAGTATTCACTCTAAGATCAGGAACAAGATAAGGATACCCACTCTCACCACTTTCATTCAACATAGTTTTAGAAGTCCTAGCCAAAGCAAGCAAAGAAAAAACAAAATAAAAAGGAATCCAAATTGAAAAGAAGAAAACTGTCACTGTTTGCAGATGACATGATACCACACATAGAAAATCCTAAAGATGCTACTGGAAAACTACTAGAGCTCATTAATGCTCTAGTAGAAATCTGTAAAGTTTCAGGTTACAAAATTAATACACAGAAATCTGTTACATCTCTATACACTAACAACAGAATATCAGAAAAAGAAATTAAGGAAATTCCATTTACCATCAAATCAAAAAAAAAGAATACAATACTGAGAAATAAACATACCTAAGGTGGCAAAAAACCTGTACTCCATAAACTTTAAGACAATGATGAAAGAAACTGAAGACAATGCAGACAGATGGAAAGATACACTATGTTACTGGCCTGGAAGAATCAATATAGTTAAAGCGATTATACTACCCAAGGCAATCTACAGATGCAATTCAATCCCTATCAAACTACTAATGATATTTTTCACAGAACTAGAATAATTATATATATATAATCATATTAATACATATACATGTATATATAATGTAATACCACTCAGCCATAAAAAAGAATGAACGTTTTCTATTTGCAGTAACATGGATGGACTTGGAGGGCATTATGCTAAGTGAAATAAAACAGACAGAGAAATCAATTATATGTGTGTGATATCAATTTTATGTGAAGTTTAATAAAATGGGGATTCCCTGGTGGCTCAGTTGGTAAAGAATCCTGCAATGCAGGAGACCCGGTTCAATCCCTGGGTGGAGAAGATCCCCTGGAGGAGGGAATAGCAACCCACTCCAGTATTCTTGCCTAGAGAATCCCACAGAAACAGAGGAGTCTGGCAGGCTGTGTCCATAGGGTCGCAAGAGTCAGACATGACTGAGCACACACACACACACACAAACAAACTAGTAAATATTAAAAAAAAAAAAAAAAACAAGTAGATCCACAAATACAGAGAACAAACTAGTGGTTACCAGTGAGGCGGGGGGAAAGGAGTAATAAAGGCAGGAAAGAATGAGGTATAAATTAATGGGCGTAAGATGGACTCAAGAATGTACTGTACAACACAGGGAATATAGCCAACATTTCCTAAGAACTGTAAACGGAAAGTAGTCCTTTAAAATTGCATAATTAAAAAAAAATGAAGACGTGATGTTCACTTATGATGAAATCCTGAATTCCCTATTCTTTATAACTCTGTCCTGGACTCACCTACACTATCACTTGTAACATAAGGAAAGTGGGTCATTTATTTCATTTTATTTCCGAATGTCATCCTAGGTATAACTGGATGCCAAGAGGCAGGGATTCAGAAGTGTGAGATGAACACAAGATAGCCCTGCCTGAGAAGGGAGTGGGGCCTGGAGGAAGGTTTGGTTAGAATCTTTACAGTAACTGAGACGGGGTCTGCTGGGAACCTGAGCTAAGCAGCAAGTACTGCAAGAGGAAAAAAAGGTGGCAGGAAAGATTCCAGAAGGCAGACTCACATGACTGGTGACTACCTGGATGGGGGAGCTGGGGGCATGGGAGACTGCACGGGACTCATGGAAGAAGGCTGAGGCTCCATTAGGGAATCTGGGGAGAGATGACAGTGAGCTCCCCTCCTGTCCACGCTGAGTACGACCAGAAGGACTTGAGAGTAAAGACATGTGGCGGGCAGCTGGACAAGCCAGCCTGGAGTCCCAGACAGGAGATCTCGACTGGACACCAACGGCCCATGTATACAGACGGGAGGTGGGTGATGCCCTGGCAACAGAAAAAGGGGAAGGAAAGGAAGTGAGCTAAGATGGGGGGGTTAGGATACACCAGCATCTCGGGTGCAGAGAAACTAAGGATCACGGCAGAGAAGCAGGAGGACAGGCAGGCAGCGAGATGCCAGAGCCAGCGAGGGAAAAAGCACTCCTCCTTGGGGTGCGGGGTGGGGGCGCTGACTGAATAAACAAGGGCTGGGACAGGTCTGCCGGAGTTGGCAGCGTGTGCAAAACATAAAGCAGGGATGCCCACAATGACCCTCCAAAACAAGCAAGCAACTAAAAAATGTCTCAAGGTGAAACTTTGAGTCTATGAGAACATCTACTTCAAGTTACAATATTTACTGCAAATACACAGACGCTTTAAGGGCAAATACGCTGAGGTCAGTAGCGTTTATTCCCACTGATATGATCTGGGTACTTTTAATAAAAATCTTTTTTTAGTCACAGCAATAATATCTACGTCATTTCTGACTGCAGATAAAGTAAATCAAAACTAATGGCAGCAAAAACAAGAATCTGAAAAGCATTTTGCTGAGATAAATTCACAAGGATTTCAGATTTGGTTTCCTTTCTTTTAACAATGGGCATTGCAATAAAAATGTTAACTGAAATGAATTGCCAATAATGAAGAAACAAACTCTGTTTTAAACATAAAAAATCTATTGAACTACTCTTCTGTCAACCTATTTGGGTTTATGCTTAAGGTCATTTTTACATCTGCACTTCTTTCACAGCCAAAATAAGTTTCTTCTGAATTCACGTACTAACAAATGCATGGTACAGTATGAAGTTTCTGTAGCAGGTTTGTGAATATTGTTTTATAAGTAGTCAGAAAATGATAATCTAAGAGAATTAAAATACTCATTTCTGCAAATAAAATCCTTATTTAAACCTTTGGGTCAAATTTCTTTTTAAAGATTTGAGGATTTTAAAGGATTATAAACACACTGCAAGTGTAATTTTATTCACAAGGACTTAGGAAAGAGCCCTTGAAACATTATTTAGGACGAAAAGCCATTTTACTGAACATTTACACTTGTGATTTTCTGCCGACTAGTAACAAATAAAATATTAAAAACTGTGTTTTGCCCATTGGATGAAATGTTCCCTCACTGCAAGGAGTTAAAACGAGCACTCTGAATAGAAAACAATCATTTCAGATATTATTTCCCAGAAGAAACAGACTTGTTTTGTTTTCATTGGTAATAAGTGGTCATTTGTATTTGTTGGTCATAAACAAGTAAATAGGGAAAGAAAATGAAATTAAACCATGTCTCCATGTACCCTGTCTTATATGCCTTGAATTTCATACAAAACACTTAAGAAAATATCTTCTTACTAGTGCTCAATACTTTGATTATTTAAAGAGAATAAGACTGCTGTCCGATATTCTCGACAGGACACATGTGAGCATTCCTAACATTCAACAGTTTGGCCTATCAAGACTCGATTCAAAATAAAGATGTGGACACACCGCATACAGTGAAGAAGATGAGCCTGCCCCTGACCTGAGCAGAGGTTCAAGGGCAGGGAGTAAGAGCCTTGTCGGAACCTGTAGTTCCCAATGTGCACTGCAGAAGCCTGGTCCCCAGGAGAGGTCTGGCGCGGCTCCTCCCAGGGAACCGATGCCCCTGCTCCTGCTGTGAGCTTCCAGTTAGCCAAAGGTCAGATGAATGCGCTACATCTTCCTGACAGAGAGATCAGATGCGCTGTGATCTGGCTGGGGAAGCACCTGGCGTGTCAAAAACGCTGATGACCCTGGCCCCTAACGCAGCCCTCACACCCTGGGTCAGGAATGCCTCATCAGTCTAGCCTCCGGGTAAAAAAGAAATAGCAGCATTCAGCCGCCCTGGTTCTGATGTGACAAACTGGATAAACTCTCTTCTTCGTAGCTTTTAAACCTCACGGAATGATGCAATGCAAACACAAACCCCAGCATCATACTATGAAATAATCATTCGAAAGGTTCCCTACAACCTTCTGGCTAAACCAACACTGTTCTACAAACACTTAAAACAATGAGAATAAAATCCAACTTACGAAGGGATTTAATCGCTGCAGGAGCTAACACAAGAAGGTAGAAGATATTGCTCTAAGAGTATGAAATTGCTTTGTATGTTTTCTAAAACAGTTTTTTAAAGCTAAGACATTTTGAATGGTCAGCATAAACACTGACAGAAGTCACTAAAAGATCAACCTGGGAACATAAGTTCTCAAAGTCTAAACCTCTTCATTTAATGCACTGATTTGTAACTCAAATACACACTACAGAGGCAGATAAACTTTTAAAACGAGTGACTTTTATCTAGTTTTCATCAGTCTAGATGAAGTAGTCTGTGGAAGTGAGGCCCTGGCACCTGCGGTTTTTCAGAAACATCTAAGAGCTGTCAGGGGCAGAATTCCAGATTTACCACCTGTCCTCTGTCATGCCCAGAGGTAAGGAAGACACTCCTCACCCTGCCCACACCCAAAATCCATGGGATTCTTAAGAACCTACGCGAACTGTGAACAGCAGTGAAGCAGCCCAACTCACAGATCCAGACCCTGCTTACAGCAGAGATGAACAAACTAGTGAAGTCAAAAACACAAAATTCACCCCACAGACATCTGGCAAGCTATGTATACCATTTAAGGGCAAATTTGACTTGCAAATAAATTCACTGTATTTTAGAAGTCTCAAACTATTAAATACAGGAGAGCAAGTGCCTTGTAAGAAACACTACTCTATGTTTTTGACCAAATCTTAGAGACATCAAAATAATGTCTCCAAGATTAAGAAACATTCACAAATATAATGAACCAGCAGTTTACCATAGCAATTATCCCGTATTAGTTCTGCACATTACACAATCTTTGAAAAAGGACTCTAGGGTCCCTTTTCTACAAAACAGGGGAACTAAAACATGTAAATATGCTGCAAGTAACTATTTTTAAAAAAAGCCATTTCCTTCTCCAGGACACACGCCATAATTGGTTTCAATAAATGACACCCTGCATGTAAATAAATGGAGTTAAAACATGCATGCACATGCACAAAAATAAACTCAAAATGGCTTAAAGATTTAAACAAAAAACATGACACCATAAAACTCCTAGAAGACAGCATAGGCAAAACATTTTCTGACATAAATCATATCAATGTTTTTATTAATTAGGTCAGTCTCCCAAGGCAATAGGAATAAAAACAAAAACAAACAAATGGGACCTAATCAAACTTACAAGCTTTTGTACAGCAAAGGAAACCATAAAAAAAATAAAAATAAAAAAGACAACCAATGGAATAGGAGAAAATACTTAAAAATGATACAACAGACAAAGGCTTTATCTCCAAAATATACAAATAGCTCATAACAACACAATAAAAAAACAACTCACTCAAAGAATGGGCAGAAGACCTTAACAGACATTTCTCCAAAGAAGGCATACAGATGGCCAGTAGGCACATGAAAAGATGCTCAACATCACTAATTATTAGAGAAATGCAAATCAAAATTACAATGAGGTACCACCTCACACCAGTCAGAATGACTATCATTAAAGTCTACAAATAACAAATGCTGGAGAGGGTGTGGAGAAAGGGGAACCCTCCTACGCTGTCGGTGGGAATGTAAATGGGTGTAGTCACTATGGAGAACAGTATGGAGGCTCCTCAAAAAACTAAACGTAGCGCTACCATGTGATCCAGCAACCCCACTCCTGGGAATCTACCTGGACAAAGCTACAATTCAAAAAGATACATGCACCCGAACGGTCTCAGCAGCACCGCTCACAACAGCCAAAACATGGAGGCGGCCTAAATGTCCGTCAAGAGCTGAATGGATGAAGACGCAGTCCATCCATACAGAACAGAACGGAACAAGGCCATCTGCAGAAACAAGGACACAACTAGAGACCACCACACTAAGCGAAGTCAGCCAGAAAGAGAAGGACAGTCACCACATGATACCACTTACACGTGGAATTTAAAATATGGCACAAATGAACCGACCTATAAAACAGAAACAGGCTCAGACACAGGGAACAGCCTTGTTGCTGCCGAGTGGGGAGGGAGAGAGAGGGACTGGAGTGTGGGGCTGGCAGATGCAAACTATTACATTTAGAACGGATAAACAGCTAAAATCCTAATATATAACACAAGAAACTGTATTTAATATTCTGTGATAAATCATAATGGAAAAGAACATGAAAAAACAACATATATACGTATATAACTGAGTCATTTTGCTACACAACAGAGATTGGCACAACATTGGACATCAACTCTACTTTAACAAGAAAAAATATGCCCTTTTGAAATTGTCACTGAGAAGAGATCTTCAATAAAGGACTGTCTGGTCACACAGTTTGCATTTATCAGCAAAACAGGGAAGCCAGCCAGAGCACTGGGTGCCAATACTGCTTTGTTTCTACCTAAAATCATCCAGGACCAAACATTAAACTCATTGGAATTGATCTTCAAGCTAATGAGTGCCCGTGTGTCATCTTTCCATGTCCAAATCAATAGTCTTAGAGGAAAGGAGAATATGGACCTTCTGTTAAGTGACAGACACATGAGTGCTTTTCACTGTGCTCCTTTATTTCTCAAAAGTCCTTGAAAATCTCAGAGCAGTTAATAAAACACTAGTGGCCTGCAGTATGAAAATAAACAAGCTGTTCTCTATGCAATAACATGGGTAAATACAAACACCACATTGAATGAAAGCAACAGGTATAAAAGAATCACATGGTACAATTCCATTTTTGCCAAATTTCAAAAACAGGAAAAACTAAACTATGACAAATAGGAAGCAGAATAGGTATTATCTCTGGAGGAAGGAGAACTTTGAGGGGGCTATGATGGGGCCTTCTGGGCTATTGATCTGCTTGCCAGCCATATAAGATTACTCAAACCATAAGTCATTGAGTATATGATTTATGTATAATTCTATTTGGTACACTTCAATGAAAATGTTACCAAAAAGAAATATTTTTGCAGGCATGATTCAATACAACTGAGAAGGAGACAGTGGCTCAGATGGTAAAGAATCTGACTGCAATGCAGGAGACCCAGGTTCAATCCCTGGGTCAGGAAGATCCCCTGTAGAAGGAAATGGCAACCCAACCAGTATTCCTGCCTGGAGAATTCCATGGACAGAAGAGCCTGGAGAGCTATGGTCCATGGGGTCGCAGAGTCAGATATGACTGAGCGACTAACACTTTCAACAACTAGCCCAATGTTACCCAGCTAATAAGGACAGGAGCCAGATGGAATCAACCTGATGCCAGACACATCCTCTTCCTACCACACCAAGCCTTCACTCTGAAGTCACACAGACATCCTAGTCCCCGGGGCAGGAGGGAAAGGGGGGGGGGGGGGTTGGGGGGGTGGTCACGTGTTCTTTGCTTTGGTTTGGGAGTTTGGGGCTTTGTTTTGGTCTTACATGGAATCCACCCCCCTTGTTTCTAGTAATAATCAGGACCTCATCCCACTTCCATTCCAGTAGTTAGGTGGGACACACAGGCCCACCTAAACCACAGTCCATGAGTGGACTGGCAACCCCGGCCCAAGCTGACCAGCACACTATTAATGACTCCACAAGCTCCACCGCCTCCACCCCTGCCGGCCCGGTAATTAGTTTGGGGTTGGGTACATAACTCCATTCCAGACCAATGATTGCAAGACTTAGGTGGTTTATGGAATTGACAGCGGGGAGGAAAAAAACGTGCTGTTGCTTTAGACAGTGATTCTCAAACAGGGGCAATGCTGCCCCACCCCTCCTCACCCAGGGGTGGTCGGGCCAGGGACGCTGCCGCACACCCTATGATGTATAGGACAGGCTCCCCCGCAAAGACTCATCTGGCCCAAAACCTCAGCAGCGCCAGGACTGAGGAATCTTGCTTTTGGACTTAGTTCCGTGGCTGTAAGCCTGGAACTGCAGGCGCCATCACACATAAACGCATGCCAGAGAGTTCCATGGGAGATGGAACAAAGACGGGAAGGGAGAGAATGGAAGCAAGAGGGTGGAAATGATGGCTGAGGGCCTGGATCCAGCTATCCCTGATGTCCTATCAATCGCATTCTCATAGCAATCATTTTTTTGATAAACCCATTTTATACTGTCACTTGCAACACAGAGTCCTGTTCACACTTCCAACGTGTATAAAGTTCCAGTCTCTCAATCATGTCTGACTCTTTCTGACCCCGTGGACCGCCAGGGAATTCTTCAGGCAATACTGGAGTGGGCGACCTTTTCCTTTTCCAGGAGGTCTTCCCAACCCAGGGATCGAACCTGGGTTTCCCACACCGCAGGCAGATTCTTTACCTTCTGAGCCACCAGGGAAGCCTTCACCTTATGCCGAATTCTATGGGGAATACAAAGATAGGAACACATAAATCTCCTTCAAGGAACCTACAGTCTAAACAAAGAAAATACACAAGTATGAAAATAACTAAACAATGTGGAACACCAATCACTACGGGAGCAGCAGTGCTAAGGAGGGTATGAAGATAGGGAAATACAAGCTCAGTATAGAGTATACTTCAAATAAATTATTCAGAGCAAACAGGATGATTTATATATTCACCAAACTCTACCCTTGTTAGAATGAAACCAGCTATCAAAGACCCTCAGGGAGTCCAAACTGGCTCAATTTTTTTCCCTATAAAAAAAGTGAATATATAAAATTTTAGATCACATCAACGACTGCTGAGAAAGAGCCAAAGTAAAATTCATGTCTGAATGACTTGTTTACACATGACTGCTCTACCCACTTATCTCCTGGCTATGAATGATGAGAAAGGACTCACATGTAATGCAGAAGAATGAAGAAACACGACCACAACACGTGGGTTATTTGCAAAGTAGCTACACAGGGCCTCGTACACAGGTCTACATGCTTCACTCCAAGATGAGTCTGCTTTTCTCGAAAGGTCATCTCCCCCTTGCACCAGACTGGCATTGGGGCTGGTGCCCACCTCAGTGACGGGGCACTGGAGTATCATGTGGCCTTGCGCTCTCTCCAGAACACATAGCCTCCTTCACTGGCTGTTAGCACAGCCCACCTCAATGAAAAATAAAGCAAGGCAATCTCCTGGGCTTCAGCAAGATCTCTAAGGGCAGGACTTAATTTCTTAGGCAAAAGATTGGTTCCCTCCCCCAAAGGAAAAGAATGAGTAAAGGAGAGCGCCCTGTGCCCGGTACAGGGCTCTGAACCACAGCAACAAGCAGCAGCTGTCTCCCGGAGGCTCTGCTTGTGTCTAGAACGTGGGCAGCCCAGGGGGAGCCTGAGATCAGCATCATGCACCCCATACAGAGGCCAGGCCGGGGCTGCTCCCCACCTGAGCACAGGGTCTCACCTGTTCATCAACTCGGGGCTGTACTTCCGTGTGATGGGTGATAGCCCAGGGGGAGCCTGAGATCAGCATCATGCACCCCATACAGAGGCCAGGCCGGGGCCGCTCCCCACCTGAGCACAGGGTCTCACCTGTTCATCAACTCGGGGCTGTACTTCCGTGTGATGGGTGACAGCCCGGGCTGTGCATAACCAGCCCCGGAGACTGTCTGACAGTCTCACTCTTTGTGCTTAAGGCAAAGTGAATAGAGTCAGTTTATCAGGATCAAGGCAGCTACTGGAAAATACAGGCTTTTCTCTCAAATTCCTCCCCTGCCTCTCCTTCCCCCCTATTCTAAGAGGAAGATAGCATGTGTTTTTCCCTCTGGGATGCATCCTTCGTATGTACCCTCTGTTCTTGGAGTCCCTGCGGCCTCCACCCCAGGCAGCACCAGCCCAAGTGCCACTATGACTAAGACACCGCAGGCGGACAGCTGCTGGGCAGAAGGGACAGAAAAGCAGGACACCTATCCCCTGCCTCTGACTACCTTCCAGGGCCAAGGTCAGGGCCTTCCTCCTGGGTCTGAGCCAGGAGCAAGCTGGCCTGCGGCAGCTTGCCTCAATAGCAAAGGGCCAACCTCCAGAACCAAGCAGCAGCAAGTACTAACTGTCTTTCCACTTTTCAATAATTCAGCCTCCTTCTAAAACACAGCAGCAGAATGTATTCTTTAGTCATCTTTCATTCCCAATAACAAGCTTAATAAATATCCACATAAAAGAAAAATATAGAGAAAGTTAAAATTGCCTATAATCCCAAGCCCAGAAATGTCACAGTCAACATTTTTTTCTTAGCTATGGTTTCTCGCATACACTAAATGGTCATTTCCTTTACTAAAAAAAAAGAAAGAAAGAAAGAAAAAAGGAGGGGTGTGGACCACAGTGTTCTGCATTTATCATCATGGGCATACGGTCAACCCATTCTAGAACCATCTCCCTCCTCCTCATCACAGCATCAATTTCATTCACTGCAAACACTACACAATGGAAATAACAACAACAAAAAATAATAATAATCTCTTCAGGACCCAACTGCAATTACTCTCACACTAGCTGTCATGAACTCTGCCCCATCAGAAGCTATTCTGGCAAACGTGCAATGAGCAGCCCAAACTTTGCATCCACTGCCGAGACCCCTAGTTGTGTCAAGAGCATGAAGTGTTTGTGCACATATGGGGAGAGGCGGGAAGGTAATCAGGAGAGATGAGAATGAACCCAGTATTGCTTTTTAAGTCAGAGAGAAACATTCCATTCAGAGGAAGAAAGAGGAGATAGCATATCTGGGGGCAAAACGGAAACAGAATAACCTTCAAAAAGATAGACAAGGTCAGCCCTAAGACCTGCCCCAGCTGAAGCCATGAATCTACTCCAGTGACAGATCCTGCAGGCAATTCTGGAATGGGAATGCCAAAATAAGCTCCAAACCCTTGCCAGTGCGAGCAAGACATCCAACTTCTTAGAACTCAGCATCCTATGTTGCAGGCTGTTTTGAGGAGAAAATTAAACAATGTGAAAGTTGTTAGTGTAGCACCTACCACACATTAGCTTCCAACAAATGCCAACTGTGAGCTTCATGTTTGCCAAGTAATGAAAAGGTCAACTCTCTATTAAAGTAACAGCACCTGCAGGCAATGAGCTTGCTATTATTCCAACTGCCTTTCAGTACAGAACTGGTAATAAATGACAAAAATTTATTCTGTATCAGCTAGCCACAGATAATGCCAATCACATTTTTTGGAAATGTGACCGAATTTCCAAACATCCCATAGGCAAGAGAACTCTCCCCCATCACACCCCACTCCCAACTTGCCAGCAATCCCAAATACCTAAGAGTAGCAAAGCTCTGATTCAAATGGAGCTGGGGAAGGACATCCCCTTCTTCCTTCTGCCAGCACTGAGGTGTCATGAGGCCCACAGGAACAGAGTGAAAACCACTGCCTTACAAAACTACTCACCTGCCTGAGTGGCAGGCAGTTTCTGCAGCACATTCAGGACAGCCCTATAAACTTCAGAGGATAAAACACCGAAACGCTTGAATGACAGCTCTGAGAGACCAGAATTATTGTCCATTTTGCTCACTGTTATAGCCTGAAGTGTCCAGGACAGTGCCTGGCACAGAGCAAGTATTCAGTAAGTTTGCTCAATGTATGAGTGACTGCAATTGAAAATGAAAATTTAGTGATTTCAAGGTTTTTAAGTGATAAGAAATATCTCAAGTAGACCTTAGAAGATAAACCTGTAGATCTCCAACACAATGCCCGTGCATAGCATGCATGCAACAGATATTTGCAGAAGGAATGAATGCTGTAAAAATAGCAAACCAGAAACAGAGACTAGACTCTTTTGGATTATAAGATTTTACTAGACAGCTGAGGGCTGCCCCTTTAAGCGCCTAAGCTATTTTTATTTTAACCATTTTTGGATAGGAATCATTTACTGTATTTTTTCCAAAGGCGATAGAGAATGCACTTGAACACTTTCTTTTTTGTGGTGAGCATATATTACAATGACCACACGAGCTACTGAGGCTGTGAAAAGCTCCGTGCTGGCATGGCTTAGGGCAACAGACAAGGTTGTGGGAATGAGAGACTGTATCTCAGCTTTTAATTACGTACCCCACCTTCCCACCAGTCCTCCCAAAACAGATGCTGGCATGCTTTGAAATGCACCCCAGGAACCAAAGCAGAAGCTCCTAAACTCACTGTGCCACAGACCCCCTCTGACAACATCCTACAGACCCTTCTCAGAGAGAGATTTGTAAATGCCATAAAACAGACCACAACACAATACAAAAGAATCACACCAAAAGGGAATTATCCAAATAATTATGATACAGCATTATGTGCTTCTCACCAGACTTAACTTGGTCCAGTGGCAAATCACATAACTACTGTAATTCAAAGTAATGATGAGCGTATTCAGTATTTTTGAAAAATGTGTAACAACTATAATACAACATGAAAATAACTGATTTTAGTAATGTTACTGTCACAGGAGTTGCCAGTGCTAATGGGAGGCGGGAGGGTGAGAACTCATAACTGAAGATGTTAAACTGCAGTTAGAGATTAGTGAAAACAAAGGTGAATTTTTCTTCTGTCTAAGCTCATGAACCTCCCCCGACACCCAACTTCCATCCTCCGATTTCAGGATAAGGATCCTTGGACTAAACGAAGCAGATGGGGTGGGGGATAGGACCAATTACAGTTAAACATAAGATCACCACCAGCCATCTCTCTTGGGACCATGGTGTGAATATATTGTATATATGAATAATAAAACAAAGCCACTGCACCATTCCAGTGCAAACCTAAGTCTAGATTAAACGGGAAAGCTATACCAGAAGCCATAACCATCCAAGTCTACAAAGGGAAATTACAATGTTAGGATTCAGTCAAGAAGGGAAGCAAAATCTAAAAGGGTTAAAACTCAAGTGTCCATTAGATAGAGTTATGGAATTAATTTCTACATAATGCAAATGCTTCATCAATATAAAAACATTACAACTCTTTTCAAATGTTACAAAGACTCAATTTTAGTTTGATGTGATATACTGCCTAGCTGGTCCTTGATTATGACAATTTAGTCTAATATACAGACGAAAATAATTTTTTATGTCAGCTTCAAGTTATCCCTGCCAATGGGAGAGTAGAAAAATATGACAAAATAAATACTTTTGAATCCTTATTTCAAGAAACTGTCATTTAGACTGCAGCTCACATTTGACACTGCAAGCAAGCAGGGGAGGCTTTACTCTAGAATGTTCTTCCATCAACTCTCTACTAGCGTCTGCTGATTGTTCCAGGCCCAGTTCAATCACCTCCACTCCCACGGGCCTGGCCCCCTGGTATACAGGTCACAGCCCTAACACTCTGGGCAGGGAACAGGGTGCTGTTTGGTTAATTTCTGTGGGCCCTGCAGGCCCGTATCAGCGTTTACTAAACACACAGACTTTAAAGTAAGAGGCAAATGAACAGCTTTGTTCTGTTTCTCACCTTAAGTATAAAATATATAATGTAACCTAATAAACCTCCATTTAAATATGTGCGTGTTCAGTCACTCAGTCACGTCCGACTATTTGGGACCCGAGGGACTGTGGTCCACCAGGCTCCTCTGTCCATGGGATTCTCCAGGCAGGAGCACTGGAGTGAGCGGCCATTGCCTCCTCTAGGGCATCTTCCCAGCCCAGAGACCGAACCCATGTCTCTCGGGTCTCCTGTGCTGGCAGGCAAGTTCTTTACCACTGAGTCCCTTGGGAATCCCCCAATTTAAATATATTTACTTGAAAATACACCAAAGTCAGGCAAGAAAACTGTACAGGTTAAAATGAAAGAAACAAACAACAAAATGACTGTTTTCAAATCTTACCCAACATCTGGTAGAGAAAGAGTGACACCAACATTGTATACAATCACAAACACCATCGAAGGAAAAGCTGAACTTCTGAGACCTTCGCTGGATCGGGTGGTTTAATATCGTACTTATGGAAGCCAACTGTGCTTCACACAGATTCTCTCACTGAATCTTCACACCAACCCTCTGAGGAAAACCCCATTATTTCCATTTTACAGAAGCACAGACTCTTCTGGGTAAGCGCTGGGCACTGGGGCTGTCGATGAAATGTGGTCTAAGTGGGGCCAGAAATGCAGTACTTTTTAGGAAACCAGGAGCTGGAGGCCACGGCAGTTGCAGGGACCTCAGCTCCCTGGGAGGGGACGGGAGGACCAGAGGACAGGAGCCTCCAAGGAATCAGGCCGGTGGGGAGAGTCAGGGAGGGAGCTCTCCCGCCCAGCTCACACCTGGAGAACGAACAGGTGAGGCCAGGCCAGCAGTTTCCAACAGATCGGGGGCTGCTGTGGACAGAATGGGTTTGACGGGCGAAGTAACACAAAGAGGATGGTCCGCAAAAGGATGCTGAAGTGGAAATGCCTTAGTTACCTGCCCTCACCCCTGCGGAGAGGCTCAGTCCCAGAGACCAGGGCCTGGTCACCCCAGGGCCTGGCTCTGCTCCTCACATCAGACTGAGTAAACGAGCCCATTGAAAATGTAGCACCTGAGCAGGAAGAAACGCCAGCTAGGGCGGAGGCAATACAAATGGAGAGAAAAAAATGAGGTAAAATAAAGCACGCTAGGGAAGGTACAAAGGGGAGTGTCAGTAATTCATTGGGTGTGGGAGTTGACTGGCAGGTGGTAGAACCACCCGCAAAAACCAAAAAAAAAGAAAAAACCCTGACACTTGAAAAGAAATCAGACTTCATTATTCAGTCATACAGCATCTTCTCAAAGCGACTTTATTTCTGAAGGAAAGTGGGGATGGTGCAGATAGCATGTGCCGCAGCCCAGCGAACACGCTGCCTCCTCACTCGCCCGGTCCATTCTGCCATTCTGAGCCGGAATGCTGACAGGTTTTTTTTTTTTAAAGTATGTATATGTGAAGAGCTGCTATTTCTTCTACTTATTTTCAGCAGAAGAAATGCAAAAAAAAAAAAAAAAAAAAAGAAATGCAATTTTTAAACAGTGCTTATCACCAAAAAAGATCTGTAGGAACTGCCCAAGGTTATCTCTGGGTAGCAGAAATAAGGTGGTTTGTTATTTTTGCTTATCAACATGTTATTGTTCTATATTTACATACACTGCTTTTGCAACTTCAAAAAAAGGTTAACTTTTAAAAGAGTACATTTTTCTTAAACTTTAAGAAAGTTTAAAGGTTACTGTCTAACTTCACTAGATAAAGCCTTCCAGGGGCAAAATTCTTTGGAGGAAATAAAACTCTTCATTTTAAATATGTGATAGTTATTTTCAATGTAGAATTTTGGCATACATTTCTAAAGCGCCCCCAAATGCTTCACCACAGAACAAAACTTAAGTCATGAGATACGATCTAAAAACTAAACTTTCATATCCATAGGAACTAAAAACAATCAATATTCAAAAGACTGCCTTTTTATATGCATAGGCCATTATTTAAGATAAAAATTCTGGTAATAGAAGAACTGGCCTGTTTAACGATGCTGACAGTTCAAATTTGGGTTTCTATTAGCCCTCTTAATCAGATAGCTGTGCTACTCCCCAGGACTTGCAGTAAAATCAATGTAATTCAAATTATAATGTTTGTGGATACAGTATGGAACCACCTCGACAACATCAATATTAATTTCTGTAAACACAAAATAATTTATAGCATGGGGCTATCCTCTGCATAGCGCCTTTGTTCAACTTACTGAAAGCCAAAAACCCCTGTCCACCCCCGACCTCGGAGACAAAAACCTACGGACGGCAGGCTCTGGTGCACACAAATGTGGGCTGGACCTCGGGCTCTGCGTGTCCTGTGGGCTGGAAGCCTGTGTGCAGCGTGTGACGTGCACACAACACACATGCCTGGCGGCCCAGTCACAGCCCTGTCACCGGCCTCTGTGAGATCCACGGCAGTTTCCCGGAGCACGTTAGAAATTTAAACTTACTAATGCATGACTGCCAGACTCAGCTGCCAGAAGGGGTTCTGGTATGGCTTATAAACATTAATTACAAGCCATATTACTCACAGTTCTTAAATTCTGCACCACATTAGCTCTCATAGCACTGACGGCATTCTTAAACAAAACCTGTCACGTGTGTTCAAGAATTTTGAACTTCATTCAGATGAGTGGTGGAAACAGGACTTTTCTCGCATATCATCTCGGTCCTTTTCTTGAAGTTGACTATACTCACCAAGGGGCCATCCCTTTTCTTTAACCTTGATCAATAGGCACATTAGAACTTTGGCCAATAAAGGATATTAGTTAGAACTGAGCTTATTATATATTTCCCATCTAACATATTTTGTATTTTATGTTTCCCAAGTGTAACAATAACAATACTATTTGCTGGTCCTTGACTTTTCTCAGAAGTTATGTTAGACAACTTCAGCAAATGTTTTAAAAACTCAGACTGTATCCTAGCACAGGCTAGCTCAAAGGTAGAGATAAAGAGCTAATAACACTGAAAGACTGGAAGTGACAAATACACCCCACTGTACATAAAGCAGATAACTAAACAACAAGGGCCTACTGTCAGTCAGAGGAACGGTTTCTCCAGTGGTGATATATGAATGGGAGAGTTGGGCCATAAGAAAGGCTGAGCACTGAAGAACTGACGCTTTGGAACTGTGGTGCTAAAGAAGACTTCTGAGAGTTCCCTGGACCAGTCGATCCTAAAGGAGATCAACCCTGAATTTCACTGGAAGGACTGACACTGAAGCTCCAGCAACAGTCTCTGGCCACCTGATGCAAAGAGCGGACTCACTGGAAAATATCCTGAAGCTGGGAAAGTCTGAATGCAAAAGGAAAAAGAGGTGGCAGAGGATGAGATGGTTAGATACCATCACCCCATCACCGGCTCAACAAACATGAATTTGAGCAAACTCCGGGAGCTACTGCAGGACAGAGGAGCCTGGAGTGCTATAGTCCACGCACGGCATTGCAACAAGTCGGACAAGATTTAGCAACTGAACAACCACCAAAGACCTACTGTATATAGCACGGGGAACTCTACTCAATACTCTGTGATGGCCTGCATGGGAAAGGATCTAAATGAGAGTGAATATATGCATAGGCACAACTGATTCACTTTGTAGTACACCTGAAACTAACTCAACATTGTAAATCAACTATACTCATATAAAAAAATTTTTTTTTAAGCAGAGTTAAGTGGCAAATACTTTCTTCCTCATTTTAGAGATGAAGGAAATCAATCCCAAACATGTACACAAGACAAAAATGAAACAGTGCAAAGCTGCACGTAGAATGAAGTTCTCCAAGTGTCACTTCCTAACCAGCCCCAGCCCTCAGCTAACGTTTCTCCTCCTTCCTAACCCACTGACCCTTCTGGTTTGTGAGAAAGAAAATCGGATCTTGTCCAAGAAACCAACCGTCCCTCCACCGGCAGTTTCCTCAAGACCAGCCGCTCACATGTTACACTGAAGGGAATAAACTGCAGTTCTCTTTAAATCACTTCTAGTTCCAAAATCTTACTATACAAACAAATTGGCTAATTGAATGAAAATAATTTTTTTTAAAATCCCAATATCAGGAATGTGGTGATATGTATAAAATATTTACATAAGTTGAAAAAAACCCTCAACTGGGTAGGTACCCACGGAGTAGATACAGCATGCCAAAAGTTCATGTGAAAAAGATTTAAAGATTTCAGGTGACTGTATGCCCAGGATAAGCCAACAGAACAGCCTGGATAGCAGAAGAAGGAAAAAGGAACAAAAAACCTATGACAATAGGAGAAATGTTATCCTTACATTAAAGGGGCCACGGCCCCACCATCCTTCCCACTCATCAGGCCACACAGCAAGTTTCAGTTTCAGAAGACCTTAAAAGCAGAGGCAATAAGAATGGGAAGGTGCCTGCAAATCCATGAATAGAGACTGGGGGACCAAGCCATGAGCTTGCAGCTCAGGCAGAAAGACAGAATATATGCCACTACCTTAGCAAGTAGGTCGAAGGGAAAAAACAAGGGCTTCCCGGTGAGACAGTGAGAGAGAGTTCTGCTCAAGTGTAGAAGGGTAGGGGCATCTTGGGACGCTGAGTCTCCTGGAAGGGATGGGAGCACGGCTTCAGGGCTCAGAGCCTAGGGCCGCCTTGCAGACAGGCAGCAGGACCACCTACCCCACGCACCCCCAAAGCAGCACTTCCCCCAGCTCGAATCGGACAGAGTAGTTCCTCCTCCCGCCTGCACCCCACCAGGCTCCTCTACTGACTGCAGCTTCACGAGCCCAGACATTTTACAGTCAGGAACATTCCTAGAGAACCAACACTGAGACCAAGGCTGACAAGAGATAAAGGCGCAGATGTGCCAGCCAGGAGCTGCTGCTGGGAATGTGTTCAAGGCTTCCTTGTTTCTCTCGTGCCAAGGGGACAGCTAATATGTGCTGAGATGCTTCCCAGCCTGACCTGCCATAGATTGACTCCATGATAAAGGACAAGCATTCCACCTACCAAGCAGGAACTACAGTCTCTGAATCCAAAAGACATTTTCATATGTGGGATTTCATCTTGGTTTACAAAGAGGAGAAAAACAAGCCCTACGGGGAGGAAAAAGGTGAAGAAATTTTTTTGATGTGATCCCCTCCTTTAGACTAGTACAGTCTGAAGACTAGAACAGTAAAAGACACCTCCATTTCGGGCATCTCAGAGAAAACTATTGGGTTCTGCTTTCCTCTCTACTCTCTCTCCAGGAACCTCACCCACTCCCCCAAGGAGAACAAAGATAATTTAGCATACACCTTAACTCTGAACTCTTTCCTAAACTTGACTCAACTTTTTTTTTTTTTTAGTGAAACAAGTTTGACTCAAATTTCTAATCACCTCTCTGAGAATCGCCCAGACGTGAGCACACTGACCTTTAAACATCCAAATCAAGCTCATTCTCTTTGCCCTAAAACAGGTCTCTCTCAGATCCCTGTTTCCCAACTGCCTTCCGGGCAACTGGTTTGAAAACCTGGAAAGTGCCTTCTACTCTCCTCTCCTTCTCCGGTTTTCAGTAAGCCATCAGGGTACAGTCTCTCTCACCAGGAACCTCAAGCACTGGTCTAGGCCTATACTTAACTCAGACCACAGCAAGACCCGCATCGTCGCCCCAGCCCCGCCTCTGGCTTCTGCCAGCACTGCCCTCCACACTCTCCACCGGCAGCCTCTCGCCAACGTCTCCCACAACCCTAACCACCCACCCCGACCCGCAGAGCCTCCACACCGGGGCATGAACGCCCCAACGGGCCAACCTCGGCGGGCAGGGCGGGTCAGAGCTCCACTCACACACAGCCCTGGCTTCTTCTGCTCTCTCCGAAGTCCACCTCCATGCCTTTGCTCGCTCGAGCTTCTGCTTCCATCCAAACACTCCCGCTCACCCCCTGGATGGGACTCTCAGACCACTCATTTCAAAATCTGCTCATTTTCTCAGGAAACGAAGCCCCAGGGGCCTGGAATGACAGGCATCCGGTCACAGGCTGGGCTAGACAGAGCTGACCTCTCCCTTCAGGGCTTTTTTCCTAGACCACACCAAGTCCCCATGACTTGCTTTTAAAAAAAGATAAAATAAATACTTTGGATTGAAATGTCTTCATTAGAATAAACTTCTAAGCTCACCAAATTAAAAAAAAAAAAAAAGCACAGTGCCCACATTTCCAGTAACTTGGGGATTTCCCTTAAAAGACTCACAGGCCCCACTGGCTGCACTTTCCAGTTTAACCACTAAGACTGTGGATGTGAAGGCCCTGGCGCCCAGCCTGGGGTCTGCCCCATGGGCCTGAGAGCAGGCTCACCCTGCCCCTACAGACAGGAGCCAGCTGTACCCTACAGCCTCTGTTTATTCAATCAGGGTTAAAGCCAAAAACATTCTTAGATCTACAGAGCCCTGAAAACCAGCTGAGAGAGGTGCTCCAGGACACTGCAGGCTTTCATAACACCTACATCCAGACCACATCTCTGGCTCCTTTTGAGAGGAACAATATTTAAGATGTGTACAACTGGTTCTGACTATGCCTGCTGATTAAAGTCAACAGTGAGCCTGCCAAGTAGGATTTACCGCATTTCGAAAATTATGACCTCCGTGGACCAGAAGGCTACTCAGGTGTTGAGAGCCCCACCACCAGCCCACTTGATTGTGAGACTTCCGTGCACAGACCACTGCACCCACCCGCCCGCCCTCCCCTCTGAGAGCCAGGAATTACATCTTTCTCATCCTGGCATCTGTGTCCCAAGTGCCAGGTTCAGAGAAGACACACCATCAGTGTGTGCTGGATTTCTTGGCCAAGAATGTCTGGAAATACCACAGGACTCCCCGAATAGTGTGGTAACTGCAAAATAATACAGAATCGTAGGCTTTGGTGGTCTAGCACAGTGACCTCTTGCTCTGGGGGAAGAAACCCAGAGATTACATCTCAAGTAGTCTAAGCACTATAGAACTGGTCAAATCACACCCTGGTACAATGCTCTTTCAGTTTCACTAAAACTGGGTGATACGCCTTCACTGAGACTCCAGAGAATTTGACATTCTCATGTACTCCCTTCAATCCTTTCCAAATGCAGAACAGTACTATGGCTATTTTTAGAACTAAAAGAGGGTTCTGACCATACCAAAAGCACTAGCAAACTTCATGCTCATTACACAATTCATTTAGTAATAATCAAAACACAAAGGGCCACGAGCTCATTACTCATAAGCAGATTTTTCGTTTGTGCTTCTGAAGTCACATTATACAAAACTCTAATATTTCAAATCTGGAAACTTACATGTGTAAGAAAGCAAAAACCCTGACACAATAGAGACCATCATAATAGACCTGTGTAAAATGTCTCTAAGCAAATATTGTCTCAAAGATCTTAGGATTTATTTTCACCTAGTGACTGATTTCCTCTGGGTCCACCCTATGAAAAGGACTTCTGCAAAATACCATTTGGCTGATTCTTAACTGCCTACAATTATGAATTCTGCTAAACAAATAAACTTCCTTCCCATTTTTAAAGCTTTTCCAAAATTGGAGAATCGACATCTCTGGGGGGCACACTATTTTCTGAATTTGAAACAGCACTGGCAGTGAAGGAATTCTTCACAGTATTTTGAGACAAGAAAAGGACTTCAGAAAGGATGGCATAGCTGCTCCCTACCTCTATTTTAGGGAAGCGGAAGTCAAGGCACAGTTGTCCCCCTGGGTCAGGTCACAGAGGTGGCTGGTGGCGGAGGCCAGTCTAATTCTCTCTGTCCTGTTATTCCCCTATTGGAGCTAAATGACTTGTAGCCTGAAAAGCATTATGATCCTGTTCTGCACAAGTGAATCAGGACTTATGTTTAATTCATGTGGAATGTGATAAAACAACAGGGAAAAAAACCCTGATACCAAGGTGAGTACCCAGTGATGCAAAGAGCTATGGTCTGAGTCAGAAAACCTTGTTTTAATCTCAGCTGTCACTTCAGAGAAACCACCTCATCTCTGGAGGACCCAATGTTTTCATCTTTCAGAAAAGGGAACGGAACTAATAAGCAACTGTGAAGGTCATCCCCATCTCTAAATGCAATGAAGAAGATGATGGTGATGGCTCACACTCATAAGTGCCTGATCTGAGCCAGACATTGTTCTAAGTCTCTTATGTGGGTAAATCCTCAACAGCCTGGAAGATGGCTCTTAGCCCCATTTAGAAGATGAACACATTTGTGCTTTAAGAGAACTGATGTGTCCAAGGTGGCACCTCCAGTGGGAACAGATGGAGAGGAGATCCATCCAGGCCAGTGAGTCCAGAGGCCCTCTCTTCCTAAGCAGAGGTAGACAGTCTAAGATAACTGCCCTGACTTGCAGTAACAAGAGCTATTTCAAACTGAGAACCATCGAGATCATTCAACACGATGTCCTATGAGACCAAAGGTCAAGGCCCAGGGAAGTACAACTTCGCTGTGTGAGTCAAATTCAGTGGAAACATATGACTCCATCCACCCCACTGCCTGGACAAGCCCACTCTAAAGAGTGCTCGACAGTTTACACGCACTCACCTCGTCTCATGTGACACCCAAACAGAACTGCTCGGCTGGCAGCTGAGCAGAGGTTACCATTCCCATGGCAATGAGCCAAGGTTAGAGAGCAACACCGGCGAACCTGGGCCTCCGAGCCACACCTTCAGCTTCCTGTCTGGTGTCCTGTCGCTGGCTGGAGGAGATGCCACTACGGCAGGAAGCTCCGGAATAATTCTTAACATAAAGAGCACTTTCCAGTAATCTCAATAGCTGTGACAAGCTGCCTAACTTCTCTGAATTCGGTTTCTTCATACACTTTTCCCGACAAGGGGGGAGGAAGGAATAATCCCACTACTTCCAGGATTCCCTGGAAGCTGACGACTTCCCAACACAATAGCAGCACTTATTAACTGCTCAGAAGTGTGATCATCTCTTCCTTCCTATGGCTGCATTAACGCTGTAAGTCTACCCTGCAAGTGATGCTTCTCTGAGAAAACTCACTCTTACTGAAGGAGCAGAGCTATAGCACACACACCTGCCTCATCTACCACAGGACGCCCTCTTGGTAACGGGAGCCCAGGACTGGGAGATACGTCACCTCACTGGACTTTGGCAACTGCCGCTCTTTTCAAATAATCAGAACCTGGTTTCTTCCTGTACAAAGTTCAGACAACTGGTCAAGCCTCCCAGGCTCTTGAACATCTATGACAATGACACCCTTTCATACGTTACAGAATCTCCATCCACCTCAACAGACTACTTAGTTTAAGCCTCTTTTCTTTGCCTATTTCCTTGCAGGCCCCTTGATCTACTCTGAAACGCACATGTGTACACTCAGGGGGCTAAGTAAAATATTCTCAAAGACAATCTACTGATAGACATGCATACTTTTGATTTTAGGAAAATAATTTAGAGAGAAAGTACAAACAAATCAGCAGGACATTAACAAAGTGTACAAAAATCCCAGGGATCTGGGACCTTGAGTTTTAAGTTCTACCACAACAAGATATGTGATCTTGTTCAAATAAAGTCACCTTGTTCAAATGAAGCCCTGGGTCTCAGTTTCCTCATGGAGAAAAGAGAAAATGGAATTACATTCCAGTATAACCAGAATGACCACCATACCACAATTATCAATAGGTGTGTCCGTGCGCTAGGGCATGCTGGGATGAAAGAAGAGAGTCACTCTTAATTCTGAATCTCCTGGTATCTGGGTAATTTACTTAATGGGACCGGTCTTCCTTAAGGTTAAAAAAAAAAATCACTGGTCTCAAAAGCAAAGCAGAGTTAAGACAGCAGCCCTGAAAAATGCTAAAATATGCTGGAAAACTACCAAGAGTATATCCTGGCTTTTTTCATAATCCATCACATCAATGACCTACAACTCAATCATGTTTCCTTAAAGACTTAGTTCAGACATCCTCGCCTCTAAAGTCCGCTGACTCCCTGTGCGTATCTGCATTATCACACTAAATTCAACCATCTTCACAGGCATCCTCTCACTGATAAACTGCAAGCTGCTCAAAGGCTAAGCCTGTGTCCTACCCTCCTCTGGATCCACGGCACCTACCACCACGCGTTCACAAAACTCATGAACTTAAACTACAAACTCAACCACATTTTAACTAGTTTACATTTGCAGACAGTCTTCATAATTTCTTATGCAAACTTGGACATTCCATTTTAAAATAGGACCCATAGAAAAGAGATAAATACAGACAAATACGAAACACATTATTAATTTTACAGGTGAAAAAGGCTCAGCCCAGCTCAGAGTGAACAAGGCCTGTGAGTCTAATTCCATCGCAACATGTGATAGACAAAAAATACTCTGCAGAAGTACCAAAGCGCATGATAACGAAGGAAATTTTTTTCATCACATTTTTCTTATAAATCTAACAAAGCAGAGTAGACTGCTAATTCATCAATCTTTCAAAAGCAAATACAGAGGTAACAGAAATAAATAACAGAAAGGTACTTAAGTCTAGAGACACAAATAGAACTAAATAAAATTTCTGTTTGCTTTTCTATAACTTTCATAAATGTTCCTGAATACCAATGTATTATTGTGAAATAAAATTCAAAAAGACTATTATTTCTACTCCTTAAAAGTTATCAAAAGAAAGGAAGGGTTCCACATCATTTATCAACAGGGAAATGCAAATGAAAGCAACAAAGAGATACTATTACACATCTATTCGAAAGGCTGCAATCTGGAACACTGACAACACTAAATACTGACGAGGATGTGGAGTAAAAGGAACTCTCACTCACTGCTAGTGGGAATGCAAAATGGGATGGCCACTCTGGAGAACAGTTTGGCAGCTTCTCAGAAAACTAAACTTACTCTCACCATATGATCCCACACTCCTTCTCCCTGATGTTTTCCCCAAAAAAGCTGAAAGCGTATGTCCATACAAAAACTGACACAAAGATGTTTATAGCAGCTTATTCGTAACTGCCAAAACTTGGAAGCAACTGAGAGGTCCTTCTGTAGACGAAAAAACTGGTACATCCAGACAATGAGATATTATTCAGCACTAAGAAGAAATGAATGATCGAGCCATGAAAGACACTGAAGAAACTTACATGTACATTACTGAGCGAAGGAAGCCAATCTGAAAAGAACGCATACTTTATGATTCCAATTATACGACATTTGGAAAAGGCAAAACTATAAAGATCGGCGGTTGCCAGGGGTTGGAAGGAAGAAGGGATGAAAAGCATTGCACGGAGAATTTTTAGGGCAGTGATATTACAGATACATGCCATCACACACTTATCCAAACGCACGGAATGTACAACCCTAATAATGAACCACAGTGTAAACTATGGACTTTGGGTGATAGTGATATATCAATGCAAGTTCATCAATTGTGACAAATGTACCACCCTGATTAGGGATACTGATAACAGGCGAGGCTGCTGCATGTGTGGGAACTGTATCTTCTGCTCAATATTGCCATGGACTTAAAATTGCTCAAAAACTAAATCTATCCAAAAAAAGAAAGCAGGAGATTTGAATCTACTTTTCAATAACAATTTGATGCCTAGTTTATTATATTATCCAATGGTATTTGGGGCGAAGTTAAATATACTGAAAAAGAGGAAAGGTCATCAAAGTATTTTTTAAATTTAATAAACTGAACAGGGATTTCCCCAGAGGTCCAAAGGTTAGGATGCCACATTCTGACTGATGACGGGGTGGGTTCCATGCCTGGTCAGGGAGCTAAGATTCCACAAGCTGTGGGGTGCGGCCAAAAATGAAAAAAAAAAATAATAAACTGTAAGAGTTCATATGCAAAATGTTCAAAATTTTTAAAAGGTGAAAGAGTATGCAATGCAAAATTTTCCTTCCACTCTTGTTCTCCAGACACCCAATTTCAAAGTTGCTGAGTTTTTTTAAGTCTTATTTCATAGGACACTATCTCCACTATTGTCCTCCCATATACAAGTGACTATTCTGAAGTCATGGCATTTGTTCCAAAAAATACGAGCAACTCCTATGTCTAATAGTAGGTATAAAAAAGGAAATATTTAAATTGAGAACCTTGCTACTCAAAATGTGGTCCCCAGACGGGCAGTATCAGCATCATCACCTGTGAGAAGCTTGTTGGAAATGCAGAATCTTCAGTTCCATCCCAGACCGGCTAATGCAGAACTATTTAATATATTTCAACAAGATGCCCAACTGATTTGTACACACTGGTATACATGACAACACCACCTCTGTTTTCACAGAGTGTACAGGTTAAGAAGATAAAATATTTAAATAACTGCAAGATACACAGACTAGACTACACAGCTACAAAAGTCTGGGGACAGATCAGTTTTGGTCTCTAATGGTTCCCACCATCACAGGTAAAATGCCAACTCCTCTGAAGGGGTCTGTATGCCATATACATCCTGGCCCCTGCATATCTGTTCAGCTCACCCTCTGCTACTCCCTACAGCAGATTTCCTGCCAGCCTGGCCAACAGCCTGTCACTGAGGCTCCTCCAACGTGCCTACAGGCCTCTGAACACGCTACCCCAAACACTTTGCACCCCTGAGCTTCCTGGCTACCTCCCCCTTGGCCATCTTCAGGAGGGGGCAGCAGCCCCTCCCTGCTCTCCCACGGCACAGCCCAGCTGGCTGATGTCTACCCTCCCCTGCCAGAGAAGCTCCTGTAGTTATTTTCTACCCAGTTCAGCATGCTCATCCAATGAATGAATGAATGAGTCATCAGAGATGCTTCAGGGAAGGCGTGACCATGAGAAGGACTCAGATGGTCAGAAGTGGAAGATCAGAGTGGAGGCACATTTAAGGCTAAGATTGGATTAGGGAATCTATCTAGGAGAACAAACTATAATTTACTTTCTTTCTCATTATGAGATCTGCTCCAGGCAGTGTTTCGCTGTGGATTAGATGGGGTTTCTATCCCTGCTCTTCTCCCTTCTCCCTTTGTAAAATCAACCTGTGCCCAAATTACTGTCATTCTCAGTAACCAGAGCTCCCCAACCACAGAGAGAGGCTGCAGCCACCACTGCCCAAACACCCCCACAGGAGCCTTGGTGGGGGCTACACCAGTTCTGCTTAGCAGAGGCAGCAAATTTTTCAAATTCAAGGAGTGGTTTGGCTATGACAAGTTCTTCCCTCTTCATTAAACTCAAACATGCACTAATTAAAAGGAATTTAAATCTACAGACAAAAAAAATATGGTAATACATATTTTAAAATTTTCCATCTCAACCTAGGACACAATCTCAGCAACAAACCAACATCAGACTGACTTTAAGCAAGACAGCAACACTGCCACCTACACACTAGCTATAGTCAGATTCACATCTTACAGGAAGGCCGCTGTGTGCCAGTAAACAGAAGAGCAAGTCCAACTGGTCAGAGGCAACCAAGGTGGGCTGATCCAGCCTGCAGGAAACCTCAAAGGTAAGTAAATAAGCCCAATGCCAGGACCCAACTGTGCCTGCAAGCTGTGGTTAGCAGCAGCTGAGCAAAGAACAAATTGTGCTTGTATTCAATACAGAAGAAGCAATTTGCTACTCAGCCATTTGCACCAATCTCAGACACTGGGTCACAGTCATTCCAGAAGATAGAGAATAATTACATATCCAAGGCATCACTACCACCTCCTGAACCACACCTGCCTCCTAAGTGGTCCCCCCAGCTTCCCAAAGCAGATATCCCTCCTAGCTTTCACACCCACAGCACGTACAAGCAAACCCCGCACAGCACCCTGGAACCCTCTACAGCCTGGCCCACATCGGCCCTTCCCAACTCAGGACCCAGCTGGCTCTCTCATGCATCACCTGCCTTCCTCCTGCTCCCCTACCAGGCCCACCTACAGGCCTTGTTCCCTGCTAGCCCCTCTTCCTGGTTCTTCTTTAGGGACCTATTACCACTCAGGTGAAATGCCACCTCCTTGCCACCTCAGCCCCAGGCACTCCCCCACCAAACCACCTTCTTAACTTTCCTTCCTAACACTCACCACCATCTGCAATTATTACATTTATTTATTTGCTTCCTTCATTGCTGTCTCTCCTGTCTAGAATTTGAGTCATGAAAAGGGGGACCTGGTGTGCCTGTTCACTGCTCAATCTGAGGTCCTCAATCAATACCTGGCACACAGTAGGTGCTCAATAACTAGATCTGTGTTGAATACATTTGTTAACTTGTTGAATGAATAATGGCTATAAACCCAGGTTCTAAGCAAGGTCAAATATGAAAAACCTGGTTTTACATAGAATATATATTAGTGATTGAGTTTACAAAAGGACTCCTTTCCTAATATATTTTTAAATATTACAAAGCATCAGTGTGTACACTTTTTAAAAGATAAACTTTTAGTGCAAAATGAACTAACTCCTCCAGGGCATGAATAGTGAGTGCCTGGTACACAGATGGCAACCACCAAGTATCCGCCGAATATATACAGAAGCATTGGAGAATAGCTTAATACAAGGCATGAGCTACATGAAACTCGACTTGGACTTGAAAACACAGAAAATTTGGCTATACTTAGCTCCCATTTTCTATTTTATCTGACAAATTGACATGTACATTTTAAATCCACTAATTTGAGATACTAGCAGTAATCTTAGCCATCATTTTTATAGGCAGTAGAGATCCAAGAAGTTCAGAAAATTATCTGGCAGTTCTGTTGCTGTTAGTCTTCACCAACAGGGAAGTGGACACACAGAAATACTCAATAGATTACTCAGAACTGCCAGGATGTCTGTGGATTTAATATAAAAATCACAAAGCTTGAGAAATTTGTTTTTATTTAACAGTGTAATCTACATAAAAAAAATTCCAGTATCCCTGATGAAAGACTAATCAAGAAATCATACCTCAAAAAAATAAAATAAAGAAATTACACCTCCATAAACCTGGCCCCACTTTCAATATAATGCACACATGCCTTAATGCTCCAGGACATGTCTAATTTTAAAAAGGCATGTTAATTTTTCTTTTAACAGATAATATCTTTGAAATAAAATTCTTCCCTATTTTGGCTTTATTCTTACACGATAAAATGACTCACTCTACACGTTCAGTATTCACACACTATTAATGCATCATCAAAAAAAACTAAATTCAAGTTCAGGTCACCACCTGCATCAAGTAACAGACATCTACTCCCAAGTAACAGACATCTATTCCCCTTCTTCACTAACAGGTGTTGGGCTGCAAATTACAAAGGTCAAATTAGGAATTTTTAATAGATGTGCAAACGTTTGTGTGAGGTGTGTGCTCGTGTGCATTTGTGTGTTCTTGAAAGGCCACTCTAAAGTCTAACATAAACGCACTTTGGGAGTATACACATTCTGTACCATATCTGTGCCTCGTTTCTACTTTTAAAACATTTCCTAGTCTATAATGCAAAGTGTGTTAATGACTTGCCTCTTAACTGAACACCAAATAGGTTCCATAGAAAGCCACTCTTACAATGGCTTACAAGAAATGAACTTTCAAACAGTAACTTCATATTCTAAAAGTGCTCATAGAATAATACAGTCTACAAAAATCAGTTATAGGATGCAATTTACAATAGCACAAGACCTAGAAAAAATGAAATACAAAAGAATAACATTTCTTAAAATTATGCTGACAACCGATAGATAACTTTGCTCCAAAAACATTTCATAGTTGTTTGCTACTGTTCTGTAGTTTAAACAATTTTGGAATAACATGATTCAGAACTTAGATCAAGTTGGTCACATGCTGTTCATTTTTTGCATGAACTTTTCAAAAGTACTGCCAGTCGTGGAAAGCTGACAATCCTTACAAAATCCTTGATTTTTTTTTAAAATAAGGCTTTGGTTTGCTGTTTTTTCATCATCACCTCTGTAGGCCAATATAAACAAAAGTTCGCCACACTCCTATAGTGTAAAGCATCTTATATTGTATGTTTTAGGAAAGTACATAAAACTATAAAACAGTATTAGCAGTAAGGTTTTTTTAGATTTACCTTTTGATTTTGGAATAAAACAAGTCTTTTTTTTTTTTCTTACTCCTTTTGGCCTTACAGTGTAACAATATTGGGTTGGCCAAAAAGTTTGTTCGGGTTTTTCCATGAGATGTCACCAGAAAACGAATTTATTGCCCAACCCAATATAGAAGCAGATTCAAATCCTCAACCTAGAATGAGTAACAGAATACTCAGGCAACACACCCTGAATTACTTTTTAAACTATATGACATTTTTAAACTTTAGCACTATTTGGAAAAGCCAATAAGCTATCACTTCAAGTCAGAAAATCTGGGCATTGTTAATTTGTCTTCAGTACAAAACTAATTCACAACGACTCAAAACACGTTTGAAAGTCACTTCACTTTTCCTACTAGCTGTGTTTCAGCAACTGAAGATTCTGGTGGGCAAGAGAAGACAGTAGGATATAGAGCCTGTCTAATAACTGTTACCTGGTTTCTGCGTCTCTATTTTATTATCACTTAAATGACAAGCAAAGCCTATCGGCCTCATATAAAGGTATTTGTAAAAATGTACTTTAACACTCTAAAAACACTGCATCATAACTAGAGGTACCACCACCTATTATTTGTAAAGGGTCACAGAACGGCTAACGGGTTCTCTCAGGGAGTTTAATTGCTCAACTAACCTGCCATACACCCAGAGCGAGCCCTGCGAAGGGGCTGGCAGAGAGAGGAGCCCGCTGCACTCGAGAAAGGTGCCCGATCAGCCCGCCGGCCTGCAGAGGCTTCAAGAGCTGCATCGTTCAGAACACACGACACCTGGTACCCCGGGAGGATATTATTCTATCCCTGCCTTCTCAAACTGGTGGGAACTCTAGAAATCCATTCCAATCCCTTCGTTTTTGCAACAGCGGAATTGGCCTGGACTTGTAACGCTTAGTGATCCTGAAGGCGCCAATGTTCTGAAAATAAAACTTCAAAGAAATAAAAAGAACTTAGACTTAAAACTCAGACCCCCCCAAACCCGCCCTTGGAAACCAGGGAGTTAAAAACAAAAGACAGACATCCTCTAAGCGCGCCGAGTTCAGCCTCCGGGCATCCTCCTTGCACGGTCCCGACAACCGAGCACAAACCTGTCTGTATCCGGGAGGCTGACACGCGAGGTCCCGCCGCCTGGACACGCCTCGCGGGGAACCCGGGGCGCGCTGGGGGCCGCAGAGGCCCACCCGCCCGGTGTCGAGCCTCACTCTCCCTACCCGTGAAATGGGCGTGAGGCCCCCGGCTCTTTCTCCCCTCGGGGAAGAAAGTCTAATGAATGAGAACCACCTGGTGAGCGCCCCGGACCGCGCTGGCCGCTCTCCGGACGCGGTCCCTGAGCAAGGGGCGCCCCTCGCCGCGGTCCGATCCCACCCCCACCCAGCCGCAGAGCCCCAGCGGCCCGGACGCCCAGCAGCCCGACGGTTACCAAGGTTCCCCGAGCCGCGCCCGCCGGGACGCCAGCTCCCGGGAGGTCCGCTACCGTAACGGGCGCCGGCCCGACGCCGCCTACCTTGGCCACCCAGCTGAACAATGGTGACATCGCGGGCCGGGCGGCGGCTCGTCGCCCGCGGCTCCCGCTCACTCCCTCCGCCGGCCCGAGCGGCGGCGGGCAGCCAGGAGCGGGCTCGGGGCGCGGCGGGGCCGGGGCATGGCTCCCCCCGCGGCGGCGGCGGCGGCGGCGGCGGCGGCGGGCTCCTCCCCGCCGTCACCGCCCGGAGAGGTCGCGCCCGCGGGGCAGCCCGGCCGAGGAAAGGGAAGTGGGTGGGGAGAGCGGGGGAGGGGAGCGGGGGAGGGAGCGCGGCCGGCCCCGCCCCCAGCCCGCCCACCCCCACGCTCGGCTCGCGGCGGGAAGTTGGGACCCGCGGGGGTCGTCCTCCTCCGGGACGCCCCCGGCTGCGCGGCTCTCGGGGGAGGAGTCGTAAACCCTGAGGGCTTAGGGACGCGGCTTCCTAGGCCTTCGGGGTCCGTTTGGCCCAACTTTGAAAAAACTAGGAATTCCTCTACCAGACGTTTGATGAAAGCCCCAGAGCCGGAGCCGACACAAAACCCGCCCAACTCCCAGGGGTTACCCCCACCCCCAAGGCTTTGCTTCCTAAAAGCTCCAGATTGCTGGTAACAAAAGGCCTAGTGTTTCCCTAACTCCTAATACCTTTATATAATCAAAGGTGGTTTTCTTGTAGTCAGAAAACTCAGCTGTTGAGACTAGAAAAGGGGCGGTGGAGAAAGAACCTTCAGTTCCTGCCAGCCTGGAGATTTCAGCAACGTGAGAAATGTTGGTTTCACCAGTTTTCTTCTCTCCAAGGCAAGATGATAAGCCGTGTAGTCATTTTATTGCTACAAAGGTTAAGCTGAGTTTCAAACTCTGACACCCAAGAGTTGCACGTTAAAAAAAAGAAAAAAGGCTAAAGGTCACATGAATAGTCAATGTGTAAATGTCAATATATGTGTCATATGGAGCCACTCACTTGCCTCAGACCAAGTAGCCACCCTAGAACCAGAATTTTGATTCTTTCCTTTTGTTATATTAATTGTGTCCTATCTTCATGGGGGGCTTCCCCGGGTGGCTCAGTTGTAAATAATCTGCCTGCCAATGCAGGAGACTGGGGTTTGATCGGGGTCAGGAAGATGGAGAAAGAAATGGCAACCCACTCCAGTATTCTTGCCTGGATGGAGGAGCCTGGTGGGCTACAGTCCCTGGGGTGGAAAAAGAGTTGCACATAAGTAGAGACTAAACAACAATCTTCCTGGGACATTTTTATGGCGTTTCCAAAATGCCTGTCATCTTGAGTTAGATGGGTATATTCAATATCTACCGCTACATGACAAATTACCCCAAAACTTAGAAACTGAGAATAGCAGGTTCTGTGGGTCAAAAATCCAGCAGCATCTTAGCTGGGCACCTCTGGCTCCAGGTCTGTTAGCTGGGTCTGCAGGCATCTCAAGACTGAGCCGGAACTGAAGCATCCACTTGCTCACACACAGTTGTTCCCAAGATTCAGTTCCTTGCAGGCTCTTGGGCTCAGGGTCTCAGTTTCTTGCTGCAGCATGTGGTTCTCCCCATAAAATTGCTCACAGAATGACAACTTGCATCCCCCAGGATTCAAGAAAGAGCAGGTGTCCAAGAAGGAAGTCAGTGGTTCTGTAAACCACAGAAGTGACATCCCAAAACTTCTGCAGCATTCAGTCTAATCTACACTTAAGGCAAGCATATGAGGGCATAAATGCCAAGAAGACCACACGAGAGGAAGGGGTGTCTTCTTTTTCTTCTCCCAGGTGGGATGCATGGGAACAAGATAAATGATAAAGGCATGGTGAATGTCAAGAGTGACATCATTCTAACAAAGCCTACCTGGGTACTTGAAAAGAGCCTTCGGAGCATCTTTGTTGCTTAGTCACTAAGTCATGTACGACTCTTTTGTGACCCCATGGACTGTAGCCCACCAGGTTCCTCTGTCCATGGGATTTCCCAGGCAAGCATATTTAAGTGGGTTGCCATTTCCTCCTCCAGGGGATCTTCCCATTCCAGGAATGGAATCAGAGTTTCCTGCCTCTGGCAAGAATTCCTGTATTGGAATACAGGAATACATTCCTGTGTTGGCAGGTGGATTCTTTACCACTGAGCCACCAGGGAAGCCTTTGGAACATCTTAGGGAAGTGCTATTCTTTCATTCATTTCAGCAGTAATGTTCCCTAGAGGTGGAAAGCGAGAGTGCATTTGCAACCATCTAACTAAATCTTTCCATTTGATCACATTACTTCCTCCAAGCAAGCAGAAGAGAGCCTGAAAGCTCCATTTCAGTGAGAGCCTTTATGGTCCCTACTGCCTTGCTACTGAAAGTGTGGTCCATGGATCAGCTGCTTCAGCATCACCTGGCAATTTGTCAGAAATGCAGATACTTGGACCCTGCCCTAATCCCATCCTACAGAGTCACAAGCTTCATTTTACCATGACTCCAAGAGGCTAGGATGCACATAGAGTTTGAAATGCACTAGAATGTGAGACACACTGGCCTTAAAATAATGTAACTGTCAAACAGTTGAGAGACCAGCTAAACTGTCCCTCATCCGTGTGATGGTGTGAACTAGCTCAGCAGAGAGAGACCTAGTGAGCTAAGGGGAAGCAACATCATTTTAGTGGGAGTGGATGAGCAGCTGAGGACCAGCAGGACAAGCTGGGTGGATGACAAATGTCAGCCTACAGCATCACTCCAATCCCCAACCTGAGCTCTAGGAAAACGCCTAGGACTGAGAAGCAACTCAGAGGGGAACCTGAAATGTACTGAGGAAACCCGAATTACCTCCCAACTGACTGAGATAAACTTTCTGCTTCTTTGGCAGGAGGCGGGGAGGCAAAAATAGAGAAATTACCTTAAATTTAGAAAACTGCACTTCTTACAAAAAAAAAAAAAAAGACTAAATCCTGAATACGCTAGAAAGGAAAGAGTGTGGGCAGGTGAAATAGGGACATCCAGGTGTCACTGTTTAAACCTGGATCCAAGTACATACAACAGGGTGGAGTCTCCCGCAGTTCCCGGTTTGCGTTTGCCTTCGGCCTTTCCTGGTGGCTTAGATGGTAAAGTGTCTGTCTGCAATGCTGGAGACCTGGGTTCGATCCCTGGGTTGGGAAGATCCCCTGGAGAAGGCAATGGCAACCCATTCCAGTACTCTTGCCTGGAAAATCCCATGAACAGAGGAGCCTGGTAGGCTACAGTCCATGGGGTCACAAAGAGTTGGACACGACTGAGCAACTTTACTTACTTAAACCTAACATTGGCCACCTGATGCGAAGAGCTGACTCATTTGAAAAGACCCTGATGTTGGGAAAGATTGAGGGCAGGAGAAGGGGACGAGATGAGATGAGATGGTTGGATGGCATTGCCGACTCGATGGACATGGGTTTGGGTGGACTCCGGGAGTTGGTGATGGACAGGGAGGCCTGGAGTGCTGCGGTTCATGGGGTTGCAGAGAGTCGGACACGACTGAGTGACTGAACTGAACTGAAGTGAAACCTTACGTGATTTTAGACTCAAGAGAGGTCTCCATCTGCTCCAGGTGTTCTGCTTGATCTAGGACTGGGCAGAATCACTCATTTCAGGGGAATCTAAGAACCTTTCTGATGGATGGACTTGATAGTAACATGTGGGGCTGTAAGGGTAAATATTACATGTGTGTGTGCACACTCAGTCATGCCCAACTCTTTGTGACCCCATGGACTGTAGCCCACCAGGCTCCTCGGTCCGTGGAACTTCCCAGGCAAGAATACTAGAGTGGGTTGCCATTTCCTTCTTCAGAGGATCTTCCCAATCCAGGGATCAAACCCATATCTCTTGCATCTCCTGCACTGGCAGATGGGTTCTTTACCAGCTAAGTTCTTAATTCCCTGCCAACATGTACCTTGCCAACAGAAACTCTGTTATAATCTGGAAGTTCATTAAGGGGAAACTGTTAACATCAGACAATCTAACAAATCTCACATTCAAAATGAGTTTCCTTAAAATACTACGTTTCCTCCCATATGAAAAAATGTATCCTCCTCTAAGAAATTGTATATTCCCCTAGGGAAGGAGTGAACATAGAGGGGGCATGGATAATTTTTAATAGCTCCCCAGTGATGCCCTCTCAGCCAGAATTCAGAATACTTACAGACACTTACAGACAGAATAATCATTGCTCAAAGACGCTGATGGTTCCCTAGAGTTACCTGTGCTGCCAAGGCGGCTTGGTGAGGAAGGAGGGCAGATGATTTGGCTGTCTGTGGCAGCGCTGAATTCTCAAAGACTTAAGGGGCAGGCAGGTCATATTAATGTGTGAAGAGGGCCAAGTGTGAGACAATAAGGAACAAATGAGCTGTGGCAATGTGGAGAATAGGTACTCAATTATTAAAGTTCTCCACCCAGCCAAGCAAAATGTGTAACCCGAATGAATTCAGCAGGAGAGGTGTTACTGGTGTTGACCTCTGGATTTACTTAAAACTTGGAAGAGTGTGGTGTGTGTGTGTGAGAGAGATTCTGTTTATTAGCCAGGATTGAGAACCACTTCCATAATTCTCAATCCTGGATCCTTTATTTTTAAAAATGATTTCTGTGCTCTGTGGAGAGCAATAGGCTATCCAAATAAGACTGAAGAGATCTAAACAAGTAGGATCTACAGAAAACCCAGGTCCAGGTACGTTTAAAAGGAAGCTTATGGCTTCCCTGATGGCTCATTAGAGAATCTGCCAGCAATTAGGGAGACCTGGGTTTGATCCCTGGGTTGGGAAGATCCCCTGGAAAAGGGAATGGCTATTCATTCCAGTATTCTTGCCTGGAGAATTCCATGGACAGAGGAGCCTGGCAGGCCACAGTCCATGGGGTCACAACGAGTCAGACACGACTGAGTGACGAACACTTTCACTTGAATGTCTCACCATCTCAGTTTTCCTGAGACATTAAAGGAGGGCTAGAAAGAGAAAACTCAGAAACTGGAAGAATTGCTCAGGGACTAAACTTGATCATAGTTTCCCAAATAAGCCTGACCCTGCTGCCCTTCTGCCATGTTCCTCCTTTGAAAAGGAGCAAGGGGCAAGGACAGCAAACCCTCCTGAGAGTCCAGGAGGAGATGCTGACCAGCTCCTCTCCCACAGCTGAAATGTGGAGGGCACAGAAGTCGGAAACTTGCAGAAGCATGACCTCACTCTGCAACCTGCTCTTCCCCACCACAAGACCCGGTTAAAAATAGAGTCATTGTCACACCAACTCTGGGAGGACACTCAACTTGGTTTCAAGAGAATGAGAACCACTTGGCTCTTGGTAACTAGGATGCTGACAGCAGTTACAATGTGTTTGGTTTGATTGTTTCTCCCACAACACCATGCTATTCTGGGACACCAGCTGAGTGTCCTACAATTCCACTCAATTCTGACATTATCTACTCCAGCCTGACTTCACACACCAATTCCAAGTCCAGGTTGTCACCTGTGCTTCTGATCAACTGGTTATAGATTGGAGGCTCCTGCAACCCCTTCCTTGGGTTCAATTAATTTACTGAGTGGTTCACAGAATTCAGGGAAACATCTGACTTACTAGAGCATCAGTTTATATAAAAGGATGTGACTCACGAACAGCCAAAGGAAAGAGAGACATGGGGCAAGTTGTGGGGAAACGGGGTGAACCTTCCCTGCTCTTCCTAGGCACACTGCTCTGATCCAATCTGTTACCTGTTAATCAACTTGGAAGTTCTTCTAATCCCATCCTTCTGGGGTTTTACGGGGGCTTCATACAGAGGCCTGACTGATCTCTTCATTGGCCTTTGGCCGTTGTAATCATTCTCCCCCTCCTCTCCCTTCCGCAGAGTTCAGGGGGTGGGGACCTCCTAATCACAAATTGGTTACCCTAGCAACCAGCCTCCATCCCAAGGGGACCTAGGGACTTTCCAAAAGTCACCTCATTAACATAACAAAAGACACCTTTATCACTCTCTAAACAGGAAATTCCAAGAGTATTAGTGGTCCTGTGTCTAGAAAGGTGGACAAAGACCAAAAGCAAATTGCTTACTATAAATCACAACATCACTGCAACTGATCAAGAATTTATTCACTTTGTGAATATTCCTTAGCAGCTGTGGAGTAAAGCAACACGTGTCCTAACAAGGAATAGCAAAAATGATCAAAGCCGAAGCATGCCCTGGACAGCCATAGGAGATAGCAGGAGAGAGCGAACGCCAAGGGAAGCTCCGTGGAGTTCCAAAGGAACGAAAAATAACTTCTGGCCACAAAGGAAGAACCAGCGTCCTGACAGAAGACCTCAGGTCTTCTATGGATGATGATGAAGGGGTGGGTTTTCCACTGGCATGAAGGGTTGATGTTCATCTCTGGGAATCAAGCCATACCAGGACAGATAGGATAGAAGTCAAAGCTCACGCCACAGAAAGACCATTTTAGCAAATGGCAGTTTGGAGGTGTGCAGTCATGCCTCTCTGGCATAAAAGTTTGTTTCCAGAAAAAGTATTTTCAAAGGATACTAGCAAATCCAGAAATGTCATGAAAAAAGTGCCTCTGTATGAATTGAAAACATATGTCCGTGAAAAAAAATCATATATGAATGTTTTCACAGTAGTGTTATTGTAACGGCTAAAAAGTGGAAACAGCCCAAATGTCCATCAACTGACAAACGGATAGTGTGCCCACACAACAGAATATTATTTGGTCATAAAAAGTGATAAAGTACCAATGCTACAACATAAATGGACCTTGAAAACATTATGCTACATGAAAGAAACTAGACGTAAAGAACTAGATATTGTATATGGTGGTGGTGGTGCTTTAGTCTCACAGTAGTGTCCAGCTCTTTGCAATCCCAGAGACGGGCCTGCCGGGCTCCTCTGTTCATGGGATTTCTCAGGCAAGAACACTGGAGTGGATTGCCATTCCTTTCTCCAGGGGATCTTCCCTACCCAGGTCTCCTGCATTGCAGGAGGATTCTTGACTGACTGAGCAGACATGCTGAGACATATATTGTATGGCTCCATTTAAAAGAAATATCCAAATAGACAAATCCAGAAAGATAGAAATTGGATTTGTGGTTTACAGGGATTGAGGGGAAAATGAGGAGTGATTGCTAATGAGTATGGATTTTTTTTTTTTTTTTGAGGTGATGAAAATACTTTGGAATTAGACAGTGGTGATGGTTACACAATTTTGTGAGTATCCTAAAGCCCCAGATTCCATGGCCTGTGAATTACAGCTCAATTTTTTAAATCCCTCTATGTGATGGTGGTTTAATGACTTAGATAATGTTTAATGGTTTAGGTAAATTAATTTCCTGAGCTTGTATAATAATGGAACCTACACTTCAAAGGACTAGTTTCAGGATTAAATGAGATGCATATAAAGCACACAGCCTGAATCCTTGCACATAGTAGGTGCTCAGGAAATGTCAGCTGATGTTGTGGGGTTGGGGAGGGGGGTGGAGCAGGAGGGAGAGGTGAAGAGGGGGACGAAGAAACTTCGGCAGCAGCAGCCATGACTGTTGTAGCTTAATGAAGGGTATAAGTAAGCGTTAGTCTCTCAGTCGTAGCCGATTCTTTTCGACCCCATAGACTATAGCCTGCCAAGCTCCTCTGTCCATGGGATTCTACAGGCAAGAACACTGGAGTGGGTTGCCATTCGCTTCTCCAGGGGATCTTCCCAACCCAGGGATCAAACCTGGATCGCCTGCATTGCAGGCAGATTCTTTACCATCTGAGCCACCAGCGAAGCCAATGATGAGTATGTGTGATGGTTAATTTTCATGTGTTATTAAGAGCTGCCCAGACAGCCGGGTTGACATTATTTCTGGGTGTATCTGTGAGGGTATCTCTGGAAGAGATTAGCATTCGAGTAAAGAAGGTCACCCTCACCAACGTTCAGTGGACATTATCCCCTCCATTGAGGCTCTGAATAGAACAGAAAGGGAGAGGAAGGAGGAATGCGCGCTCTCTCTCACTCTCTCTCTCTCTCCTTGAGCTGAGACCTCCATCTCCTCCTGCCCTCAGACCTCAGTGCTTCTGGTCCTCAGGCCTTTAGACTCAGACCAGGATGTACTTACACCATCAGCCCTCCCAACTCTCAGGCCTTCAGACTTGTACTGAAATACACCACTGGTTTTCCTGGTTCTCCAGCTTTCAGACAGCAGATCATGGGGCTTCTCAGGCTCCCTAACCACGTAAGCCAGTTGCTATAACGATTCTCCCCTTATATATCTCTCTAATATATCCTGTTGGTTCTGTTTCTCCAGAGAAGGCTAATACAGCGTGACTGTTATAAATACAGAAATAGAACAGAAGTGATGGGCTGGAGATCTCAAGTTCATGGCTGAGTTTATAGACAAACAGTTGAGAGTAAAGAAGAGATTGTGTGTTAGCCAAAACTAATTCTGGGACAGGTGGGGCCCCCCAACATCTCTCAATATTTCCCTCTCCCTTTTTATGGGTTGCTATGTCTAGCAGTATGACTGTGCCGCATTTGTTACTTTCACTCTGTAAGGCATACCGTGAAGCGTCCAAGTTGTGCTGGTAAATTCCCGTCATTCTGGGCAGAGACTTGGTGTGCACAAGCATTACTAGCCTGTCATACTTTCAGAAAGTTCAGATATTCCTTCCTAAGAAATGGATCCTGCTCACTCACGCTGCTCATCCAGCATTTCTCCGAGAGCTCTTGCTTTCTCCCAAGCACAAACATGTGCTCACATTTTAAATGATCCAACATAGAGTCTTTGGTGGCAAGACTGAGTATCTGAAGCCAGCCTCAGAGCAAAGGATGCTCATTAAACTGGTGAATGAATGAAAGAAAGTACAGAGTGGAAGAATAAATCTTGTGAAGACATTCAGGTTTAGACAATAAATTCAGGGGAAAGGCTGAAGAACACTCTACTTTGATAGAGCTGTGTCAGTGTTTAAATTAAGGTCTCTAACATTATGTTTTGATTTTGTGCATCAAGTTGTAGTTTCTTGTTAGCTAGAATAACAACAAACAAATTTAAAAGAACATTTTTAAATTTCTTAAGCTCCAGCCAAGTTCACTACATTGCAAAATTAAAAGCGGACTGAGAATTCCCTGGTGGTCCAGTGGTTAGGGCTTTCCTGGTGGCTTAAACTGTAAATAATGTGCCTGAAATGCAGGAGAACAGGGTTTGATCCCTGGGTTGGGAAATCCCCTGGAGGGGGAATTGGCAACCCACTCCAGTATTCTTGCCTGGGAAATCCTTTGGACAGAGGAGCCTGGTGGGCTACAGTCCATGGGGTTACAAAGAGTCATGCACAACTGAACAACTAACACTTTCTTTTTCTTTCCAGTGGTTAGGACTCCGTGCTTTCACTGCCAGAGGCTTGGGTTCGATCCCCGGTCAGGACTGCATGCTATGCCAGAAGGTCAAAAAAAAAAAAAAAAAGAAACTGGCTGAAGCCCAGCTAGAAATTCTAGGTCTTGGAGTGTAAAAAGGGAGCCACCAAACTTGTAACCCTAGAGCTGTATGGTGAACCAGACAGTAACAAATCCCCCCAAGAATAAAGCTCACATCAGTGAACTTTCTCAAGATGCCATTTTTTCTCTCCATACTCAGCAGTCTTATTAAAACAGAAACTTACTTTATGACACAAAGTTCTCTCTTCAGTAGAAAGAACAATCAATTTGTGTCATTGTGACATTTCACAACTAGCTAAATTAATATATTTTGCTATTTAAATATCTGTTCCCATCTCAATATTTTGCTTAATATATGCAGTAACTGTGTTCACTTTTTAGCTGGTAAGGCATTCCAAAAATAGAAAGTGTTTTTCTATTTTTAGCTCAGTTTGTAAAGTTTAAGCAAATAATCTTCTTTCCAAAGTACTACACACACATGTTTCAAATTCATGGAAAAACCCAGTGGCAATGAGCTCATAAAAGAAAACAGTGAAAAGTTGGAGTCAAAAGATTTTTGATATCCTCACCCTGTGTTACAACTCAACATAGATGCTCAGCTTCCAACTCAGACATTTTAATTATAATTTCTGATAGGAACATGAAAAACACTAGTTAGTACAGCTCTGATTTCACTGAAAAATAACTTCTTTTTCTACACTAAAAGTTGTGTTTCTCCTTAAAAAGTAGACTATAAATCATCAATTCCTACTTCCTGGTTAAATGTATTAGTGAATAAAAATCACACCCAGACTTCCTTTCCTGCTTTTCTCATACTAAATCATAATTTCCTTTTTCCTCCCAAAAAGGCAATTTAATCTATCCTTGATTAGACTGACTTCCCACTTGTCAAACGTGTTTGTTCCCTTTCATCCATTTAAATGTGTCATGTTTCAATCAAGCAATCGAACTCCTTATTATTTGCCCAACTAAGCTGAAAACTTATGCTCACACAAAAGCCTGCACACCAATGTTTACAGCAGCTTTATTTCATAATTACCAAAACTTGGAACAAACCAATACGTACTTTAGTAGGTGAACGAATAAATAAACTGTGCAACATATTGGCAATGGAATATGATTCAATGTTAAAAAGAAATGAGTGATCAAGCCATGAAAAGACATGGAGGAACCTTAAATACACATGACTAAGTAAAAGAAGTCAATCTGAAAAGGCTACATACTGTATGATTCCAACTATATGTGACATTCTGAGAAAAGCAAAACTGCAGAGGCAGGAAAAAGATCAGTGGTTACCAGGGGGTGAGGATGGGAGAGAAGGGGTGAGTAGCCAGTGCACAGATGGTCTTTAGGCAGTGATAATATTTTGCATGATACTATAACAATGAACGACTCAACAATAAAGAATCCACCTTCAGTGGTTCAATCTCTGGGTTGGGAAGGAAATGGCAACCCACTCCCGTATTCTCGCCTGGGAAATCCCATGAACAGAGGAGACTGGTGGGCTACAGTCCATGGGGTTGAAAAGAGTCAGACATGACTTAGCAACTAAACAGAACACAACAACATAATGATGAATCCAAGTCATTATATATTTGAGCAAACCCATAGAATGTACAACACTGAGAGTGAATCCTAATGTGAATTCTGGACTTCAGGGGACAGTGGTGTGTCAGTGAAGGTTTGCCAGTTGTTACAACTGTTCCACTCTGGTGAGGGATGCTGACAGTGGGGGAGGTCGTCACTGTGTGGGGGCAGGGGCCATATGAGAAATACCACCTGCTCAGTTTTGCTGTGAACCTAAAACCAATAAAGAATCTGCTGGCAATGCAGGATACCCGGGTTCAATCCCTGGGCTGGAAAGATCCCTTGGAGAAGGGAATGGCTACCCACTCCAGTATTCTTGCCTGGAGAATCCCATGGACAGAGGAGCCTGGCAAGTTACAGGCCATAGGGTCGCAGAGAGTTGGACACGACCGGGCGACTAACGCTTTGCCACTTTGCCACTACAACTACCCTTTAAAAACTTTTGAAAAAAATCAAGTTCTAAACGTCACTGAAACTTTCTGTCAATATTCTCAGTGTTTTTTGTGCATGCTTCCGTATTTTGGAACAGAACTGCACACCTTGAAATAGGTAAAATGCCTCTTCATGTCAGATTCCTGTACCTGGTCCAGAGGCACGCACCTCCACACAGTCATGCAAAAAACACCATATCTGTTTCCTCACCAGGGCTTGAGATGCTGATAAAGATTCCACCAAGCTGTGTATACCAATCCTGGGTCTGCTCAGCAGAGTTTTCAGGCACACAGGACAAACGTGCTTTCCAGAAGCTAAGTCCACGTGACGCATTCTTAGGTCCACGCCCCTCCAAAAACTCTAAAGATAAAAGGTCTCTCTGGGCTCACTGCTTAGCAAAAGAATGCATAGGTTGTAAAATAAACCAGCACCTGCATCCTGGTCTCTATACACAGCTAGAGAAAGCACATCACTTATGTTGGCTTTGACCGGAGATGCAAAGGCTGAGAAGATACAAGAAGAAGGAAGTAGCTTCTCTTTTCTATTTGTGTTGGAATCACCTTCCGTTTCTCAAATGCTTATCGGCAGAGAAGCCTAAAATATGGCTCTCCTCATCTGGAGTTTTTCAAACACAGAACAGGTTATGCTCTGGGTGAAGTGAAGATGGATTCAACCTTCAGATGAGGGTCAGGATTCATCTTAAATGGTCAGATTGAATTGCACCCAGCCCTCGGAGCCTTTCTCTCTGTGGAGGCGGTGTGGTTTTGGAGACAGCCCAACAGGAGGAAGAGGGCATTGGTGTAAATGCAGGTGTGCACAGCTCGATTCTACCTGCTCACGACTAGCTCTGTGACCTCAGGCAGCTCACATTGCATTTCTGGACCTGTTTGCACCTTGGAAACTTTTTAAATATAATTTTAGTATATGTGCGGCCGAAGCGAGCACTTTTTAAATACAATTTAAAATTTATTTTATCTTTTATTCATGCCACTTGGCATGTGGGATCCTAGCTTCCCGACCAGGGGCTGAACCGACGCCCCTTGCCTTGGGAGTGTGAAGTCCCAACCACTGGACCACCAGAGAAGTCCCCACCTTGTAAATTTTTGGAGGTTGGGTTCCTTCTAAACTTCCCTCAGGGATGCAATGGAATATACTCTAATTTAAATGCCCATGGTGGGTTTGTGACTGGCAGCCTTAGCTCAGGGTCCAGGTAGAACTGAAACATACCTGCTTCCCAATCTCAAGGTCATAATTGAAAATTGCCAACTTGGAACTTTTCCAAAACCTACAGTTAGTTTCTCAGCTCAGGGGAGAAGATGACAAGAAAGAATGCCTACAACACAATGGCAGCGGTCACCTGCTTCGTGTCTGAGGTACCCCCTTCTCCAAGATCAAGGGTCAGGAAGGAACAACACCCACGGAGCACTTATTACATGCCAAGTGTTTTCATATAGTCTCACGAATCCTCACAACTCCAAAGCCAGGGGGGCTGGACCTCCCAGAGCCTTGGGGGTCAGACCTCCCCCTGCAGAACTGTATCGGCAGGACTTCTGCCCTGCTGTCTCCAGAAGGTGAGACCTCTGTCCCAGTGGGACTGAAGGGCAGAGAATCAGGCCAAAGGGATTATTCTACAGCCTTAAGGCTTTAGATCTCATGGAGTTTGCCTGGTAGCCTGGACTTACTTGGGCCCTTTCAACCCCTTTCTTCTCTCCGATTTCTCTCTTTCAGAATAGAGTTGTCTATCCTATGCCTGTCCCACCATTGTTCTTTGGAAACACATAACTTGTTTGATTTCACAGGTTCATGGCTGGAGAGAAATTTGTCTCAGGATGAGTCATACCTCAAATCTCAACCATGTGTGATTTGGATGATATTCAGATGACACTTTGGACTTTTGAGTTGACAGTGGAATGTAATAAATGAATTAATTACAAAAGACATGAATTTGAGGGGATCCGGGGCAGAATGCTATGGAATGAATGTTTACATCCTCCCCAGATTGCTATGTTAAAACCAAATTCCCCAGGGTCTCTGGAGGGTGATTAGGTCATGAATGTGAAGCCCTCATGAATGGGATTAATGCCCTTATAAAAGAGACCCCAAAGTGATCTTTCTTCCCTTCCACCACATGAGGTTACAGCAAGAAGACTGCCCTCTATGAACCAGGAAGCCGGCTCTCACAAGACACCAAATCTTCAGCTAGGAGGTCGCAGCCTCTAGACCTGTGAGAAATAAACTGCTGCTGTTCATAAGCAACTCAGTCTGTGGTATTTTTGTTACAGCAGCTCGAAAGGACTAAGACTGACAATAGTAATAGAACATGTGTATGGAGCGCCTACTGTCTAGCAGACACTGCTAACAGCAGCAAACCTCTGACATGCGTTCATTACGGATCAGGCATTGTTCTAAGCATCCTCAGCGCATGAGGCTGGGACCAGGATCACTCTGTTTCCGATGGGAAACTGAATAGGTAGAACCAGGATACAGGCTGAAGCACTATGCCAGCGTAACCACTTTACTTCCTTAATTATTATGTCAAAACTCTGATGCAGGCTGATATTTATTGTTTTGCAAACAAGGAAGTAGAAGTTGTTCAGTTGAGTTCAGTCGCTCAGTCGTGTCCAACTCTTTGCGACCCCATGAACTGCAGCACGCCAGGCCTCCCTGTCCATCATCAACTCCCGGAGTCCACCCAAACCCATGTCCATTGAGTCAGTGATGCCATCCAACCATCTTATCCTCTGCCGTCCCCTTCTCCTCCTGCCTTCAATCTTTCCCAGCATCAGAGCAAGGTAAAAATCAATCATTCACCCAAGGTCTTACTTGGTTAGAGCTGAGGCTCTCTTTGCAATGTCAAGAAAGCAAATGGCCCTAAGTGCTATCAACACAGGACTCTGTGCTCTAAGATTTCAGGGATCTAGTCTGGCCAAGAAAGGTTCTGGGGAGAGTTACCAGCTTGCAGCCACCAACAGGCTCCGTCAAGGGCAGAAGTTTTGGAGCCAGGGGCTGAGCCAATGCCAACTAGGCTAGGAGGAGGTGGCCTTGAAATGGCAGCAAATTTTAATGAATCAACAGATAAATGAGAGAGGAAGGGAGGGAAAGGAGGCTAGTTCTCTTTGAGTCTGAGGGAGAAGGGCCCTTTCCGAGGGTACAGCAGGGCCAGGGGTTAGTAAGAAGGAAGAGAGGCTGCAGCGGGCTGGCCCACGAGGCCACCGGACCTAAACCCAGGGCAAACCGGAGACTGGGCTGCTGGATGTGGGGGAGGCTGGAAGCAGTGGTCCTTTCACCACTGGAAGCAGGGGTGAAAAGCTGGCCTGAGTGATGGGCTGGGGAACCCCACCTCCCAGTGCCCAGGAAACTCAGCTGGAGGCAGTGTGGCCCCTGCACAGCTTAATGAGAATCTGATTATTGGATTGGGTATATCAGTGGGTCCAGAAAAAGGTTTTTCCTTACATGAAAAACATCACCCTGCCCTTCCCCTCCATGGGCCCACAGCTGGCCAAATCCAAGAAAGCAGCACAGAGCCCCGGGACGTCTACAAATTCTGCTTTACAGTTTCAGTCCAACAAACAGTGATTACAGGTATCTGACTGTGGCCCTCCACGTGCCCAGCAAGGAACTTAAGCCACTGAAATATCCATGAATTCACAGTCACTTGATAAATACCACAGCGCACATTCACACGACTGTCCCTAGGGATGCTGCAGTAAACAAGCTGCCTGTGCCCAGAGGACTGTCGTAGGGCCCAGGAGGCCCCCAGGACACGGCATGACCAAGCGAGAAGTGCTGCCAGAAGGAAAAGAGAGGATGCTAAGAAAGCATACAGAGAAGCCTGCGACCCAGCCCTAGGGTAGGGGGGACCCTCTAAGACAGCCCGCAGCCTCAAGGGAGGCTGAAGGGTTTAAGGACACACCCAAAGGCCAAGTGAAAACTAGCCACTGGGGGGTAAAAGGGGAGGAAGACGATCCCTAAACTGCTAAACTGCAAAGGAATAGACTTTGATACTGGACTTTTTATTACATACAGCATTCTTATTTTCTAAGGTGTGTTTTTGTGAATTATAAAATACTTCAAAAAATTAAACAGAATAATATGACACTTAGGTAGATACTACTAGTTTTAACAATTTTAAATATTGTGTGTGTGTGTGTGTGTGTAGGGCTTCCCAGGTGCTTAGTGGTAAAGAATCCACCTGCAAAGCAGCAGACTTGGATTAGATCCCTGGGTCAGGAAGATCCCTTGGAGAAGGAAATGACAACCCACTCCAGTATTCTTGCCTGGGCAATCCCATGAACAGAGGAACATGGTGGACTACAGTCATGGGGTTGCGGAGTTGGACACAATGATTAAACAGCAGCAGCAGCAAATATATGTATTTTTTTTAAAGAAGTAAAATGTTACTTATAGAGCTCTTCTCCTCCATCCCCAAAGGTAACTACCATCCTGCATTGGGTGTAACTTTCCCTCTGTTTTCATTTATTAACCCCATAGGCATCAATCCATAAACAACAGAGAGTAGCATTTTGTGATTTTTGAAGTTTTTCCTACATGGTATCAAAGTATATACATTCTTTTAGGCATTACTTGTTTATATTCAACATTGTGTTATTTTAACTGCTGAATAATATTTAATTGTATTAAGTTGCATGATTATTACACAATTATCTCTTCCCTTTTTGATGGACATTTAAAGTTTTACTCCACCTCCCACCTTTTCTTTTTCCTTGCCATAACAGTAAACACCCTTGTACCTGTCTCCTTGTGCACATTCCATGATGTATGCCTGGAAATGGCATTGCTGGGTTACGGGTATTCTCATCTCCAGTGGTACTGCACATGGCCATATTCTGCTGCAGAACCACTGTGCCCATTTATATTCCCACCTACATACGTATGTTCCTGTTTCCTCACATCCTCACCAATCCTGATGTTAACAAGCTCTTAAATTTTGCTAATCTAGTGAGTGCGACATGTTATTTTCTCACTTTAATCTGCCTTTCCCTAGTTACTAGTGAGTAGTCTACCTTATGCTATTCAGGTTTCCTCTGCTGATTGCCTCTTCACATTGTCAGGCCATTTTCTACTGGGTTGTCTTTTTTAAAAGACTGGTTTGTAGAAATCTATTAGATATTCTGGATATTAATTCTTACCAATTGTTGTTTTACTTGACAGTTACTCAGAAACAATACTATTGAGAGAATCAGTTAAAAGATGAGTGTAGTCTCTTAAATATGGGTACCTTCAACCAAACAATTTTTAGTGACTTCAGCAGAGGACCTGGCTTGTATTTTCTTAATGGTTTCATAGGGCAGCACATGCAAACAGATGTCTAAAATGAAGAGTTCACGTTCATTGCTGAAGAGATACCTACACTAAATGATTAATATCCTGGAAATGTTAAAGACCCTCAGTGAAGCTGCAAGCCCTATGATGACCACAGACACACTTTAAATCAAAGGCCAGATTATCATTTGATTTAGGGTGATTCTTAAAACGTTTTCATTTTTATTCAAATTTTGTTCAATTTGTTTTCTTGATTTCAGTTTAGAATTTGACTTTTTATCATAACTCATAACAATCCTGAAAAAGTCAGTAATAACATAACCAAAAATTATCACAACTATTAACATCCTCATAACTAAATCCAAAGACTGGAAAGTTATCATCCTGTTAAATCTCTTTATTTACAGGTGATGCAACTGAAGTTTGAGAGGCTAAGAAATTTATTCATTCATTCATTCAACAAATATTTATTGAGCTTCTACGCTAACAAATATCGTTTAGGTGCTTACTATGTATTAAGCTAAGAATTTCATCTAAATTTAGATATCAAACATTTAAAACAGAATTTAGACATATTTAGTGTCTCATATGATGACTTTAAGAGGTAAAATTTTGGAAGTTAAATAGCTTGCACAAAGTCTGTGGTCCATGAGTGGAGGAGGCAAGGTTAAGACCCCGGGATTCTGATGCCAGCAGGGCTTCCAGCCTTGTCATAGGATATGCCCATTGTGCTTGCTCTGAGTTTGAAACACAGAGATATGCTTCCTACAGGAAAACAGGGCTCTGGCATCACACAATATCATGTCCTCTTTCACAGATGAAATTCTGATCTTCTGGTGAAGAGGGCAATGGATAGGGGATGGGCAAGAGCCTATGCCCTCACTTAACAGAAATCCATCCTTGTGTGGGCCATTGACCCAAGACAAAGATTACTAATGTAGAGAACCCACCGTGGAATCAGCTCTGGGAGAAGAGTAAGTACTTAGTCTTCTTGGTGAGCCAACCAGACAAGAGCCCCCATGAGGGGCTCACAGTCTAGTAGAGGAGACGAGCAATAAGCATATCAGGAATCCAGTGAAATAAATAATTACAAAGTGTGGTTAAGGGCCACGAAGGAAGGGAACAAGGTGATGTGAGAGAAAGGCGTGTGGGCAAGGGACTTATTTTAGAATGTGTAGTCAACAGGCTTCTATTAACACTAAAACGGAGACCCACATGAGCTAGCCATAGCCCGAGTTGGGAGAAACGCACGTGCAAAGGCTCCGGGAAAGGAAGGAAAAAAGGATCTCTGTGAGCACCGCAGGCAGAGTCAGGTAGGAAACGGAAACGGCGGGAGATGAAAGCAAGGGACAGATGACTCAAGGCCCTGAGGCTGTGGTAGGAGCTGGAATTTACTCTAAATATAGTGGGGAACTGTTGGTGAGTTAAGTAGTAGAATTACATGACTAAATCCTTTACTCAGTCACTCTGATCATTAAATGGAGAATGGAATACTGGGGTCAGACAGAGATAGGAACAAGAGACCAGTTCTCTAGTTAGGAGGCCATCATGATGGCGGCTTGGATTCGGATGGTGTCAGTGAAAGTTGACAGAAGCAGATGGATTCAAGAGATATTTTACAGGGCTTACAAATGGATGGACGGTAGGGTATGAGTGAGAGAGAGGAATCAAGGATGACCTTTAGATCAGAAAAAACTGTGAATAAGGAACTGCTTACAATCACTTCTCCAATATTTTATGATTTGTCTTGAACTTTTTAACTTCACAGACCTCCAAGGAGAAATGTGAGGGGGACAGAAGGTCACAACACAGGGATTCTTCTACAAGGAACGGTATGGCAGTCTGGGACTGGGACCCTCTATCTCTTCCGGAGGTCAACTTTGTGCATCCTTTGGTTGGGAAGGCATCTGGACCCTTGGCCTCTGGCTGCCTCAAGTGGTCCTTCAGCAACCACATCCAGTCAGATGCTTGTGAAATGAGATATTCAGAGACATAACTGCCACCCGCTTTCAGTAGCACAACAAAACTACTAACACACGCAATAAATACCAACTCCTAGAAAGCTCACTAAATTCTGGAATTCAGCAACCACAGAGTAACTCTGCAGGCTTCTCAAGTGATCTAGACTGATATCAGACACATACCAGAACTTTGTAGAGAATCCCAGGCTGCTTTATAAAGCTGCTTTATAAAACTTCTAACGCATTAGAAGCAACATGAGAATTCATGCTTATTATTTAACCACGCAGATAATTTAAGATAATCAATGTTAGTCCAAGTTGCAAATGTGTTTCCTTTTTTTTTTTTTTCCCAGCATTCCACTTCACTCTCCATCTTCTCTCAATGATCACCTTTGGTTTCTAGGACTTCCTTAAAGATTCTGATTCTTCCAAGACTGGAAAGTGTTGACATGGGAAGCTCTTGACCTGATCCTTGCCTTTTCCCCTTTATCCTTTGCTGTTGCCTGCCTCCTGATTCCTCTGCAGGGACAGACCTTGTTCATACATCGTCCAAAGTAGGAGCCTGGGTCTGGAAACAGGATAGAACCTGGGGACAGCTCCGGGAGAATAAGAAGGAACATGATCTACTTTATATTTACGTCGAATGTTCATTAAAGCAGAAATTGTTGTGGTAATAACTAACTCATGTGGCTGGAGCGTGGTCCTGGGAGCCACAGGACTGCATGCAAAGTGGGCAGGTCCAGGTCAGACAAAGCTGCGAGGGGTCTCAGCACAGCTCACTGTGAGCCTGGGGACTCGGGCAAGTTTATTTAACATCCAAGCCCTATTTCCCAATCATAAAATGGAGGTAAGACCCATCCTGTTGGCATTTGAAGTGATCAAAAACACGTAGGTAAAGTACAGGGCAACCAATCAATAAACAGCAGCATTTATAGAATTTCCTAATTTATAATGAACTTTTGCATACATGGTTTCACTTCTTACTACCCTGACTAAATCCAAGTCTTCCATTTTTGGCTAAAGCAGCACCCCAATGTTCTTCTAACTTCGAAGGGCCAAATATTTTCACCCTGACTTCCCTCTTGTGCCAACTTTGATTATTGGGAGCAGAAATTTAACACTTAGTGTTAGAGTCATAGAGCCTTGTCTGGACTCAGCGGTGACATCATAGGGGATGAAGTCTGGGCACAGGATACAGGGGTGTGGTGATGGACACACCCATTTGCCAACCCTCCTCCAACCCAGTCCGGTCTCTTGATTCACAGCAGCAAAGGGTCACTTCTGTTTCTAAGGCTTAGAGGTTAAGTTGAAGGCAGCTTTGGTGGGAGTTCTTTCAGTTCAATGATAAACAAGCTTGTTCTCCAGTGCATTCCAGGAATCTTTGACCCATCACCACATATCTGTCTGTATTTGAGTCTATAGTCAAATATATACCTGTTTCTTTGCATAAGGCCCATTTCAAATGCAAAAGGCAGTGAAAGATATTAATAGAACTCTTACTTCTAACACAAGACAACTAGCTAGTAAGTGACAGAGTCGTGTCCAACTCTGTGACACCGTGGACGGCAGCCCACCAGGCTCCCCTGTCCCTGGGATTCTCCAGGCAAGAACACTGGAGTGGGCTGCCATTTCCTTCTCCAATGCGTGAAAGTGAAAAGTGAAAGTGAAGTCGCTTAGTCGTGTCAAACTCTTTGCGACCCCATGGACTGTGGCCTACCAGGCTCCTCCATCCATGGGATTTCCCAGGCAAGAGTACTGGAGTGGGGTGCTAATGCCTTCTCCGAGAGGTCAGGCAGTGAGTGTATAAATGTGAAACGCCAGGTGGAAGGCAACAGGGAGTGGGGAGGCTAGTGAACAGAGTGTACATGTCAACCTGAAGGCATTCACATGGAATTGCTTTGCTTCAAACACTATGGTTGACAAATTTAAAAAGTCTACAGGCTGCCCATCTGCCACCTTGCACCACTGTACCATTAATAGAACTTTTGCTAATTGCTTTCATTCAAAATATTTTGACATTCTTTTTTTCCTTTTCTTTTCTTCTTTTTTTTTTATTTTTACTATTTACTGTGAGTATCAGCTCCTTTTTATTTTTACAAGGTTTGCTTCTAAGATATTTTATGTAAATTTCTTCTTATGTCTAAATACAGCTTCATGCAAATAGCATTTATGACCAAACAGCTAATATAGCTACCCATTCTTTTCTCTTTTTGGCTGTGCTGGCTCTCAGCTGTGGTATGTGGGCTGTTTAGTTGTCACACAAGTGCTTAGTTGGGGCATGCAGAATCTCATTCCCTGATGGGATTGAACCCAGGCCCCGTACATTAGGAGTAGAGTCTTAACCACTGGACCACCAGGGAAGTCCCTACATATTCAGTTTTTAAAAAAATAAACAGCCTTAAAGTGGTTCTCTAAATTTGGGCAAAAATAAAGTAAAAATTTGTTGTTGTTGTTGTTTAGTCACTAACCTGTGTCTGATTGTTTTCTGACCCCATGAACTGTAGCCCGCCAGGCTCCTCTGTCCATGGGATTTCCCAGGCAAAAATACTGGTGTGGATTGCCATTTCCTTCTCCAGGGGATCTTCCAATCCAGGGATTGATCCCACATCTCCTGCACTGGCAGGCGGATTTTTTTTTACCAGACCCATCCTAAAGAAGGGACAGACTGGTGGCATCTAGAGGTGTGAAAGCAAATCTAATCCAGAAAAGCTCTCTGGAAGAGGCAGTATTTGAACTAGGAGAGATGGAAGGAATACTTCTCTTAAGCAAAGGAAAAAAAAAAAAACTCTTCAGGTAAAACAAACAAAGGTGAGCAAAAACAGGAAAGCTGGGCTATTCCAGAAAAATAAACAGTCCTATTTTGTTGGAGAATAGAACACAAAATCTTGGCATTAGAGAGTAAAGTCCAAAAAATCATCTGAGACCAGATGGGCAAGGCCTTTGACTGCCAAACTAAGGAGTCTGGCATTTATTGGCTGGGGAATGGGAGGTAGACAGGCCAGAAGGCATCAGAGATGAAATGGCCTGATCAGAGAGTGGGTTTTCTAGAAGATAAATCTGCCTCTTTGATTTTACAGACCCTTTCTTGAGCATGATTTTTTCCTAGACAACTTCAACCTGAAAAAAAAAAAAAGTCATTCTTCTCAACATGTTTTTAAAAGTAAACTTGGTCACCATAAATGTATAGGAGAAAAGGAGACATAGAAACGAGCAGCAAATCCAGCAAACATGGCCATCTGTTTCTGGGACTCTTAGAGATCAGCAAAACTAGCTTTTTAAAAAACACGGAACTATGGCTGAAATCATATTTTCCAGCGTAGGTTTCCACTAGTGACTACTTATAATTTTATTTGTCTGGCATTTTCCATAAAATATACCATCACCAGCACATTGAAAAGCTATCATCTGTTCCATAAATGCAAAGAATGAAAAAGGAAGGATAAGAGGAAGGGAGGAGAGGAGCAAGATGATACACGGCTTGTTAGGAAATGTAAATCAAATGTCAGAATCGACCTTTTCAAAGCAATGATGAAGAAAAAGAAAAACATCAAACAATCTGTTCAGAACTTTTATGAAAAAGTGGTGAAGGGTAAAAACACAACGGGGTTTGGAGTCGGAAAAGCTCTTTTGGAATCTCCACTCTCTCCTTTTATTACTACCTTCTTGTGATGAGATAAATTTCCTCCTTTTTAAATGGTGATATAATTTATTACTTTAATGGTTGTGAGAGATAAAAGTGTCACACTGTGTCATGGATCATAGGTATTTGCCTCTTTCTCTCCTTTGGGAAGGAAGGGATGTGCCTGTTGTATGATGGGGCTGTGGCCATGGGGATTACACAAAGGCAACAGCTGCTTGCGTTCCCCCAACCTCCGAAGGGAGTCTAAACATCCATTTGGTCAGCTTGGGTCTGCATACAAGGGAGCGAGGCAGTGATGCCAGGAACACCAAGGACCAGGAGACAATAATCACTTTGGCTTCACTGTGGCAGGCTTCGAGTGACCTCTCTGGGGGGAATTCACGACTGTACTTCCCCTTTCTCTAGATCAGTATTAATTAAGAATAAATATTAAAACCAGTTGACCCCCTTGAGAATACCATATGAAGCCAAGGGGGAAAGGCACAGAAGGGAGGTACAGAGGAAAAAAAAAAAAAACATTTGGAGATTTCAAATGTGTTAAAGCACAGTGAGAATAATCTGCTGGAAACACATTCATTTACAAATATTTATTGAGCACCTATTTTGGCCAGATGCTGTGTAGGCTGTGAGGACATATCTATTAACAAAAAAGAAAAAAAAAAAAAATCCCTGCCCTCACAATACTTACATCCTAGTGAAGAAAGAGACAATGAACAAAACAATAAATGCACAGTAGATTAAATCTACTGTAGATTTTAATCTACACACATGAATAGAAAAAGAGAAGGTGTAAACTTTGAGGCAGAGTCCTCCTATGATAACACCGGGGATTTTTGGAATTCTGGCCACACAAGACAAATAAAGGGCAGGGATTTTTGTGGAAAAGAGTGACAGTGGAAATTACAAGCTGCAGACTAATATGAATGTATCATTCTGAAAGAGAGAAAGGAGAGAAGTGTGTGTGTGCATTGGGACCTCCGGGTATTTTCCTGAATTACCTTAAGGAGAAAATGGGGGGGAGGATGCACACGTTCCAGGAGCAAGATAGAGAGGGCAATTTCTTTTTCACCTTTTACAATTTCTTAAGTCTGTCAGGTTACAAACGATTCTTAACTTCCTTGGGCTTTACAGTATTTTCCAAATAAGTACGAAAATAGTTAAAGAGGGATGAGTGAGTTCTACATGTATTAACACAAAAATCAGTTTGCGATACATAAAGTGGAAAATCTAAGTTACAGAGCTTTGCAACTTGTGATCACATGTATTTAACACAGTTTTTTATAATGGCAACTCACGTTAGACAGCTTAGTTATCCCGCCGAAGTCTCAGTGACTCACCTCTGAGCCTTTCCCTTTTTACCGCCCACATACAACATCACTAAATAATGGCTTCTGTCTCGGAGTGGCCTTCCAAATGTAGCCCTTCTTTCCATTCTATTTGTCGCTGTCCTAGGTCAGCTGTCATCATCTCTCACTCGAACAACTGCATAAATCTCCTTACTGGTCTCAGTACATGCACCACAAACTAGATTTGCTTCTCAAAACATCAACCCTCCCTTGATTCTCCAATGAGCACTGTGGATTGAGTCCAGTCTTAGCATGGCTTCCAACACTCTTCCAAATCTGGCCTATCCTACCAGCAGTAGACAATGATTCCTGTCTAATAATGGTTTCCTCCACTCCTCTTTACTAGCAGAACCCTAATTTTGTGCAATTAATGAACAGAGACTCTTGATCTCAGGCTTTAGCCCCAAGTGATATGCTATGGGTTGACACATAGCAGGCAACCACTTCTTTATTCTTTTTTAACTAAATGAACAAATGGTATAAATTAGTCATGTTTATACCATTCCTCTTCGCAAATGATTAGTCTACAGGTCAGCATGTAACCCAGTTCTGGCCAATGAGATACTACAAGTATGTCCCATCCTTCCCGTTTGGAACTTACAGCAGCCATCTTGGAACCGTGAGATCACAGAAGAAGGCTAAAAAAATCGATGTGCTAAGTCTGGCAGAATGTAATGAGATGAAAGCTTATGTTATTGATGATATATAGATCCAGCGACTCTGGAATTGCTTACCTCCAAACCCTGAGATAAAAGCCTGTGTTACTGATGATCCAGAGTGGTAGATCCAAACACTCTGAAACTGCTTACCTCCAAATTCTTATTAAAGGATATATCAAAATATCTTTATTGCCTAAATTGGACTTTAATATGCCTATGAATCACTTGGAAATCTCATTAAAATGAAAATTCTGATTCAGTAAATTTGAGGTGGGGCCTGAGACTCTACATTAATAAAAGACTCTTAGGTGATGCTGCTGTCCAAGGACCACATTTAGAGAAAGGAGGATGTAAACCACTACAAAATGGACATTATATAACTTTTAGCTGGCAAGTATGGGTTGAAAGGTATGAATGCTAAATTTCACCTAATTACTTTTAGCTGAACTTATCCATACTGCCTACTGTCCCTCCCCACATACCAAGCTAACTACACTAACCATCCAAACTTCTCAACACATACAAAAAGCCTCCTAAACCTGCCTCATGCTCATCCTTTACTTGAAGGAGCTTCTGTAGATTTTACCACTATTCCACACATCAGCCTGGGTCACTTTTTTCACTCACTGATTTTATTTGCACTTACTCCCATATATGTTTCTCTGGGGTCTTTTATTCAAGTCATTATTAAACAATTACAGCTACTTGTTTAATAGACAAGATGATTTTGAAAGACTTGAAATTTAATTGCAAAAATTGTTGAATTCCCTAGTAGATTTTGTATATTATATTATGGTTGTATTCCATTTCAGTAGCATGGAAATTAAAAACCACATAAACAGCGTTCTATTGCCAGTAATGACATGCATGTGTCTCTCCTTGATTAACGCTTAATTACACATGGCACTTCAACAAATTTTTTATCTTCTGATATTAATATGCATCAGCTTGAAACTGAGCTCATACGAATTTTTCATGCTCACTCTCAGATTACAAACACCATCTCTCTCTTATCTCTCCAAGAAACTCCTACCTGATTCTATTTCATTAATTATCAATATGCTTTTCTTAGCACACTGCATTTCCAAGTATTTTTTTAAAAAAAAACATTACTCTGAAATTTAGCATTCGTACCTTTCAGCCCATGCTTACCAGAAGAGGCCCCCAATGACTCGATTAGAATGCAAGTTATGTCGAGTGTCGGGATGGGAGGAGGCTGAAGGAGATGAGTCCCCGCAGCTGTCAGACTGCCCGTCAATCAGCAGGTGATGATGTGCTTTGATTTCCACTGTAAATGAGCACAATTCATCTGCCGCCCCGATCAACCTAACACATCACAAAATCTGTGCAAACAAGGACATGAGAGATAACTACAAAAAGCAGGACTCCAGAGATGGAGGTTTTTATTCAACTTCTACCAATGACTCTGCACAAGCATATCACCTTTCCCTTGCCCCTCAATACCCCGCTTCCCCCACCAAATCAGCAGAACTTAAAGTCACACACTGTAAAAGTGAAAATTCAAAACTACTTGATGGGGACTTTCCTGGTGGTTCAGTGGCTGAGACTCTGCACTCCTAATGCAGGAGGTCTGGGTTTGATCCCTGGGTGGGACACTAGATCCCACATGCCATAACTAAGAGCTCAAAGGCAGCAACTAAAGATCTCGCATATCACAGTGAAGATCAAAGATCCTGTGTGCCACAACTAAGACCTGGAACACCCAAATAAAATTTTTAAAATAAATATTAATAAATAAATAAAACTACCCTATGACATCCACAACAGATTCAGCAAAGACTGAAACAAGAATCTCAAAGAACAGTGTGAGGATACTGGGATGAACAGATAAATAATCTCAGGGCTCCTGGTATGAGCTGGAAGCCAGCAGGCTACAAGTAACCGCAGGCTCTGTGACAGTCTCAACCTTGGCAATACTGCTAGTTCACTGCTGTTTTCCAGGTAAATCTTTCCCACCCTCCACCTCCTTCAAATTCCACTACATTAATGGTGAACAGTTGTAATCCAATGAAAGGATTATTCATAGTCTGAGGACTCTTAGGTATAATATGTAGATTTGTGTCCTGGCAGAGCACGGTGGCATGGTAAAGTACATATCCATTATCATCTGAATCTAAACTTCATGTTAATATTCTGAAAGCTAAAACTCATAACTTACTGCCTTGCTTGTCCAGGCAAAGACTGTGACCTCTTTCAAGACTTTCAGGACTTACTGCTCTTGGACAAACACTATAGCCACTTTACAGATCCTGAGTGCTTTACTGAGCAGATACCCTGAGCTCTTTAAAATATTTATTTTGAACATCCCTTTCAAATACCCTTTTTGAAGTCTGTTAATTTATAACCATAAGGTCCACTTCCCCTCTTGCTAAGTGTCATTATATCCTGTCTTCTCTAGCTGAGAGTCATGAGGCCCTTCCCCGACTGCTGACCAAATCATTTGATACGTTTTGCCATAGGAACGTATCTGTGAAACCAATGCAATTTACCAAATATTTCCATAACCCCCTTAAATTCTTGTGCCCCTTTGCAACCCATTCCTCCTTCTGCCCTATCCCCAAGCAACCACTGAGCCACAGATTTGTTTTCTTCACTAAAGATTAGTTTGCATTTTGGGGGTTTTATATAAATGGGATGATATAGCATATATTCTTTTCATCAGTGAGGGGAGAGCCTGTCTTACTCAGTAAATGATTTTGAGGCTTTCCACACTGCTATGTGCATCCTTTTTATTGTGAGTAGCATTTTACTTGCCACCTGTTGATGGACATCTGGGTTGTTTTCAGTTTCTAGGCTGGTTTCCGTTTTCGGCTATCACATATAAAGCTGCTAGGGGCACTGGTAAAAGGCTTTGTGGAGACATGTATTTCTGTTTTCATGTAGATTCCGATCACTGTACTGAAATTTTGCAAAAACACAGTGGCACAGCCGGCTTGTGGTTCGTGGGCTGAGAAGACAACGAGCTTTGGCAACAGCACAATTTCCACTCCACACACCTTCTCCAGACCCCACTGGTCCCCTCCCCGGCTCCCCCTGCAGCCGCCACAACTCACTTCCTCTTTCTGGGGCCAATGCCTCTAATTCTTTTCCTTGACCCTCCAATGCCCTAGTCACGGTCTAGCCTCTCCCTGGCGAAACGACAGACCTGTTTCCTTCCTATTCAGACAAGACAAAGGGATTGTTTTAACAGATTCATATATGGGTTTTTCCAACGTTTCTAATCTATTCAGACTGTCTGTATGATAGTCAAGACACCAAAGCAAGCGCCAGTTAAATTCAAAGTAAGATATCAAAGTGTATCACTTCCACCTGTCTTCACGTTACCACTTTGACTGGCACCTTCTTTTAGAGAGCCAATGTTTCTTGGCATAAACAAAATATTATGGCTTTCTGTCATATTTGTTCCAGCTTCACTGTAGACACGTTGGAAAATTATAATTTTAATGAAGGCCTGTCTTTGTTGTCAACACTCAAAATGTCCACGTTTCCAAATGAATCACAGCTGACTTTTATTTTGGCTGTAATTCCAAGATGAAATTGTCTCAGTGAATCCACATTTTAAAATTTCAGCCCATATCTGTTCACTAGATTCTATCCAAAAGACCTAAAATGTATCCCATTTCACAACTGTGAAACAGAACTGCTACCAGTTTAGGTACGAATATAGCACTAAGTTTAGACTTACATAAAGGCTTTGTATGGGAATCCTGGATGTCACATTATAATCTCTTGGTATCTGTTCCCTTTGGTGTAGAAACACTGTGGATTGGTTGGTAAGAAGCATAAGGCAGGGTTCAAAATTACATACGTAACATCTTTTGTAGCAGTAAACCTGTGACAACAAGGAGCAAAGCAGGCTGGACCAGGGTGCTGGCTTTTGCTCCTAGGTTCTTCAGAGACCACACTGATACCAGCCCAAGGCTTTACTTTAGGCCCAAATTCAATGACCAATCTGGGTCAGCCATGCAACGACCTGAGATATATTTATTAAGATGCACTTAAGTGTTTTATTTCATTTACAATTTTAACATATTGTTTCATGTATTTCTTACAAGTAAGATTCTTAAAAACCAGTCTTACTTTGTTAAAATTCAAATCACTTATTTGAGCCCCAATTCTCTGTCTCTGTGTAACTGTCTGACACAAGTCTTAGTTTTACTCTGCCAACCCCTTCCTGGAGCTATGGACCAGTCAACCACCAACCCAACAAGGAAAATTAACAGCTACATGCCCAGAATAACTTCCTTAGAGGTCAGTTGAGAATGGGTTGGTTCTAGAACTTTGCTTCTTTAAAATCAGCAAAATATTATTTCAGATAATTTGGGTTTTGGGTTTTTTTTTTTTTTGAGAAAATTTAATTTTTCATGCATTTTCTTTTTCCCAACTATATTGAATATAACTGACATGTAACATTGTATGTTTAAGGTATACAAATAATTTCATATAGATAGATAGATAAATGATTACAATAAATTTAGTTAAAAACCATCAAAATTTTTGTTTTTTTAAGAACAGAACACTCTACAGGCGACATCCTGAACAGGAGGTTGTTCCTTTGGCCCTCAAATTGAGACAGGCTGGGACCTGGGACCCTATTGCTTCAACGCTGTGGTGCTTGCACCTGGACACATCTCCCCACCAGCAACAAAATATAAAGAAACTGTATGGAACTAATGCAGTCATGGGCTGTGAGGGCAAATTCTGGACAAAAGATACAAAGAGACCAAAAAGCCCAAGAGCCACTTCTGAAGAGCTTGGAGCAAACGCAGGGTACTGTGCGGGCCCCCTGCACATCACACCAGCGAAGAGGTGGACAGAACACCTAAGGCACCCCTGCAGCCCGCTGCTGGGCACACCCTGCCCTCTGCGCATATAAGGAACCAGCTTGCTCCCCGCAGCAAGCAAACAAGCAAGGAACCTACTGTTTCTTCTCCTTCCCCTGAAGCTGGGGCCCCAGTAAACCTTCTGAATTTCCTGTCTGGCCTCTGATCAATTTCTATTGATTAAGGAGGCCAAGAACCCTGGTGAGTAACAACACTTTGTCAAAAGCAGGAGTACCTTCTCTCCAACAAAGCCCAAATTTTCCTTACCCACCAAAATGACACAGGCCATCACATCCCTGATTCCTCCCAAGCAAGAAATACTCCAGGTATTAACTAACTAAGCACAAGCAAAGCAAATGACTTCCCCTTCATTAGGCAGGTAGCCCCTCTCCAGGAATATGAACCCCCAGCAATGCCACACGTGACCCAGCCTAAGAGTCCAAGTAAAAAATATCTGACTACAAGCTTTACATGGAAATTCTAAGCAACCAGTAATAACCATGAAGTCCAACCCTGTACAGGTTAAGAAACAATGCTGATCCAAGAAGTCTCTTGAAGAAGAACCTGTTTCCAATTGATAAGTGTGGTTATATCTTGGTGTAGAATGGGGATTGGGAAGTAGAGAGACTTAACACTTTATACTTTACCCATATCTGAATTAATTGAATTTTTATAATTAGCATTTATTGTAATTAAATGTTGTAAATGAAAAAATACTTTCCCTGGTTCTGAGTTTTTTTTCTCCAGCCCTCCCATAGTAGACATAAAGCATTTTTAGGCTGCCCAGCATCACATGACTGTCTTCTTTAGGGAGAAATTCTCAAATAGGTGGCAACATGGCCCCCTCTGCTGACGGGGGACAAATATTCACACTCTCTCCCTTTCTGGCGATCAGCGTTGGCTCTGCCAGACAGCCACGTGTTCACTCCTGTCTGGGACTTGAAGCTCGAAGGGGTAATTCAGGTCACAGGTCAGTGAGATCAGACTCACAAGGAGGGCAGCGTCACTGGAGTCCAGAGGGGCCACAGCTCACAGCCAGGGGTGGGAGCGCGGAGGACACTGGCGTCTGGTGGCGGGGGTGTCAGAGCGGTGTCCTTAGCAAGTACTCCTGGGCTACAGACTCGGCCATGGTTCCGCCCGCCTGGCTCCCCTTGGTTGCTGCTCATTTGTGAGGCTGGATTATCTTGGTCTTTATGTTGATTCTTTGAACTACCCTACATCCTTTCAATAAATTCTTTTTCTGCTTATGTCAGCCAGGGTTGATTCCTGGAGCCAAGAATTGTGACCCAGAATCTGTCCTTTCATTCATCCAATAAAGTATTTTATTTTTCCTTTTTTTTTTTTTTTTGGTCAGGCCACACAGCTTGTGGGATCTTAGTTGCCAGACCAGTGAGCAAACCTGTGCCCCCTGCAGTGGAAGTGTGGAGCCCTAACCACTAGACCACCAGGGAAGTTCCCCAACAAAGTATTTAACTGCCTAATATGTGCCCGACACTGCTCTAAGCACAGGGATTCTGCTGTGAACAAAATTAAAATCCATTCGCTCGAGGAGGTTATAGCCCAGAGGATCTCATTTCCTCCTGGCCCTGGCCTCCTTTGCCTTTCTCTGGAAGCCTGTTTTCATCTGATACTACCCCTCTAGGCCTAAGCCAAGCCAAGCTGAGCTGGCTTTTCTGTCTCCCCTGACATCAAGGAGCAAGGATGTTCTCATGTCCTCCTGGCCTTGCTCTTGAGTTCAGGCCAGACCTGTGGTTTTGACACCACGCACAGTCATTCATGGTCATTTCATAAGCGTCTGCCAGCACCTAGACTATTTGAGACACTGCTAGGAGCTGAGTCACAATGTCGAAGCGGTCACTGTCCTCAGAGATATTACAGTGAGGCAGCAAAGACAGACAACAGACATTTAAGGAAGCTGTCAAGGGTGATGTGCGCCAGGGAAGAGAAGGCATGCTGCCCCAGAATACATAACAGGAACACCTTGCCAGCTTTAGGAGGGAGCCAGGGAAGGCTTCCTGGGGGAGGTGAGTTTTAAGCTGAGACTTTAGGGATGACTTAAAGTCGGATAGCTGAAGACGATAGAGAGCAGAACAGTCAGAAGGAACAACAGGGACTTCCCTGGGGGTCCAGGGGCTAAGACCCCACCCTCCCAATGCAGGGGGCAAGGGTTCAATTCCTGGTCAGGGAGCTAGATCCCACATGCTGCAAGTAAGACCTGATGTGGCCAAATAAATAAATAATTTTTAAAAAGATGGAACATGCAATATATCAGAAGCAAGAGAGGGCACAGCACATCGAGAAAATGGAAGGAGTTCAGTATGGTGTGGGCAAGAAGCATAGGCACTTGTGAGGGAGGGACAGTGCTTAAGGTGAGGCTGGAGGCGCAGATAAAGAGCCTTATCGGCACTCCATAGCTTTATTCCCAGAACAATCAGAAGCCATCTGTGGAGGAGCTCAAGCAGAGGTGGCAACAGAAGGGTGTACTGTTGGTTCTGCAAATTAGAAAGATCACCGCATGTCAGGTGGAATGAACTGGGAGGGGAAATACAGAGACATCAGGATTATTTCAGAGCTCACCAAGAGTTCAGAATAGAAAAACTATACTCCAGGTGGCACAGTGGTAAAGAATCTGCCTGCCAGTGCAGGAGACGCAGGAGATGCCAGTTCGGTCCGTGGGTTGGGATGATCCCCTAGAGAAGGAAATGGCAACCCACTACAGTATTTTTGCCTGACAAATTCCATGGACAGAGGAGTCTGGTGGGCTATAGTCCATGGGGTCCCAAAGAGTCAGACACGACTGAGTGGCTGAGCATGCATGTAAGAACTAGCAGAGGCAGGAGAGATGAAAAGAAGCAGGAATAGTCAAGGGACATGTATTGGGTACAATCAAAAAGACTCTGTGAGTGATGGGTGGATATGAGGTGAATAAGGAGAGAGAGAAGTCACAGATGACCCCCAGGTGTCTGATTTGTGTAGCCAGGTGGATAGGAGGCCTTCCACCAAAAATAAACAAAATGCTGAAGAGGAAATGACTTTAGTTTGCTTGTTCATCTTCAGTTTAAAGTGACCAAAGAGAATTGCCTGATTGGCAGCTACAGATGTGGGCCTAGATTTCTGTGCAGAGATATGAGATAGATATCACATGGGCAATGGCTGAGGTGTGGGAGTAGTGAGACGCCCCTGCGGTTGACACAGTCATGGGGTGGGCTGTGTTATTCTTATAAAAGTTCATTGCCCCTTCCTGGGGGGAGAGTCAACTTTGCCACCTTGCTGTTGTCACATGACTTGTTTTGACCAATTATATTATACAAGTGGAAATGACATGGATCACCTCCTTCTGTACAGAAAGCTGACCTTTAAGGTCAGCTCAGCGTTCTCCATGGGGCTGCACGGGTGGCGCTAGTGGTAAAGAACCCACCTGCCAATGCAGGAGACACAGGAGACCTGAGTTCGATTCCTGGGTCAGGAACATCCCCTGGAGCATGGCATGGCCACCCACTCCAGCATTCTTGCCTGGAAAATCCCATGGACAGAGGAGCCTTGTGGGCTGCAGTGCATGGTGTCACAGAGCTGGACACGACTGAAGTGCCTAACCACACACACCTGCAGGGTTCTCCAGGGTTCCTGTTCTATCTGCTATGATGAGCAGCAACATTCCAGAGAGAGGCTGCACGGTCAGCCTGGACCTCGTTATAAAGATTTCGAGTAACCAAGTGGTAGGCAATTCACAATGAATACATAGCTAGAACAAGAAATGAATATGTGTTGTTATAAGGCACTGAGATTTGTTTGTTACTGCAGCAAAACCAAACCTACTCTGACTGATACAGGTGGGAAGAGAAGCAGGTCTGTGGCAGAAACCTGTAGAAAAGCGACATTTATCAGCCAATACAGTGGAGCCTGCAGAGAAAGCCCACTCCTGCCCTAGCTTCTGACTCACAGAAACCGCTGCAAGTTACCTCTTGCATTCACCTCTGGCGTACCTTGTTTTTGGTCTTCGGCCCGGGGGTCATCTGGGCAGCCTGATGTACATTTGCTCCTGGCAGAGGCCTGGGGACACCTTGCCCTGTGGTGTCCACGCCTCTTCTGACTCATCCTGAGCTTCTGGGCTTGATTCCTGGATGTGTCTCCAGACCAACAGCTGTCCTGCCAGTTGACCTTTCCAGGTTCCAATCAGTCTGATTCTTCTTGTCTTCTCATTCACACCACCCCCTCCCGCCCAACTCCACCACCCATTACAAACTGACACGTGTAAGTGTCTTCACTGACACTGAACACATGCAATAGAGGCGACTTCTGCTCCTCTTTGACCTGGGACAGGCTCTTCCACAGGCCACCCTGCTCTCCTGCCCTCTAGGCTCCTTTTCCCATAGATCAGGATTGAGAATGCCACCATCTATTTAGAAGCCCTTTTTTCCCAAATGAATAGGACTATGCCACTTCTGTGGTTTTGGTCCAGTCCTCAAACCAGAGGTAACCAGTCTGCCAGGACAATTGTGATCAGCATTGAGGTCAAGATAGAGAAACATATCTACCTTTTCTTAAGTTTACCCATTGTTCAACATTCTGTACATTTTGTTCACAACATTAGCTGTTAACATTTACTGAAAGCTTATTAGGAGACTTCCCTGGTAGCCCCAGTATCCTTGCCTGGAAAATCCCATGGATAGAAGAGGCTGGCAGGCTAGTGTCCATAGGGTTGCAAAGAGTCAGACATGACCGAGCACGAACGCTGGCACTGCAGAGAGGCCCAGTGGGAAAGAACCCATCCTGCAGAGGAGGGGATGCAGGCTGATCCCTGGTCAGGGAACTAGGATCCCACAGGCTGCAAAACAGCTAAGCCCACACACCGCAACTACTGAGTCCGCAGGCCACGACGTGAGAGTCCGTGTGCCGCGGCGAAAAGATCCCACACGACAACTTATTAGATGGCAGGCAAGGTCCTGAATATTTAACACACCATTTATTCTGTGTCTCACAGGCAGTCTAAGAATAGCATTATTTTTTTTATTTTACAAGTGGTAAAACAGATTTTAAAAGTTCACATGTTTGCCTGAGAAAACACAGCCAATACCAGTAAGGTTGAAAGTCTGCCTAACTCCTAAGTCCTTGTTTTCTGCTCTTCTGCTATATGCGTGTGTGTGTTGAGATATATATGTGTGTGTGTAAATACTTGCGCGTGTGTGTACGTATATATATCTATACGTACATATAAATGGTGGTGATGGTTTAGTCACTAAGTCGTGTCCTACTCTACTCTTTGTAACCCCGTGGACTGTAGCCCACCAGGCTCCTATGTCCAAGTGATTCCCCAGGCAAGAATACTGAAGGGGGTCACTATTTCCTTCTCCAGGGGATCTTCCCAATCCAGGGATTGAACCGAGGTCTGCTGCATTGCAGACTGATTCTTTATCGACTGAGTCACTAGGAAAGCCTACCTATGTATAATGTGTATGTATATGTACACATATATATGCATGTGAGTCTACTGGCATATGTGTATGTTTATTACAAATGTACAGATAAATATGTGTAAGGATGTGTGAATATATACGTAGGTGTGTATATAACTATGTGTGTATATATGGTTATGTGTCTTCATGAGTACATATATGTGTGTATATATATCTATAGGTATAAAAATCTTCCAAGCTCAGGTTAGAAAGTATGGAAGGTAATACATTGTGTTTTAACCACCTGGTATCACACCTAGTACAATACAATATTTCAATAGAAGTTTTAAAACTCTTAAATTTATTAAGTTTTGAGTTTATTAAATAAACTCTTTTCAAATTATATTTTATACTAAAGTCATGTAGAAATTGCTTTGTGAAAAATAAACTCAAAATGGATTAAAGATCTAAATGTAAGACCAGAAACTATAAAACTCCTAGAGGAGAACATAGGCAAAACACTCTCCAACATAAATCACAGCAGGATCCTCTATGACCCACCTCCCAGAATATTGGAAATAAAAGCAAAAATAAACAAATGGGACCTAATGAAACTTAAAAGCTTTTGCACAACAAAGGAAACTATAAGCAAGGTGAAAAGACAGCCCTCAGATTGGGAGAAAATAAAGCAAACGAAGCAACAGACAAAGGATTAATCTCAAAAATATACAAGCAACTCCTGCAGCTCAATTCCAGAAAAATAAATGACCCAATCAAAAAATGGGCCAGAGAACTAAACAGACATTTCTCCAAAGAAGACATACAGATGGCTAACAAACACATGAAAAGATGCTCAACATCACTCATTATCAGAGAAATGCAAATCAAAACCACAATGAGGTACCATTACACGCCAGTCAGGATGGCTGCTATCCAAAAGTCTACAAGCAATAAATGCTGGAGAGGGTGTGGAGAAAAGGGAACCCTCTTACACTGTTGGTGGGAATGCAAACTAGTACAGCCACTATGGAGAACAGTGTGGAGATTTCTTAAAAAACTGGAATTAGAACTGCCATATGACCCAGCAATCCCACTTCTGGGCATACACACTGAGGAAACCAGATCTGAAAGAGACATGTGCACCCCAATGTTCATCGCAGCACTGTTTATAATAGCCAGGACATGGAAGCAACCTAGATGCCCATCAGCAGATGAATGGATAAGGAAGCTGTGGTACATATACACCATGAAATATTACTCAGCCATTAAAAAGAATTCATTTGAATCAGTTCTAATGAGATGAATGAAACTGGGGCCCATTATACAGAGTGAAGTAAGCCAGAAAGATAAAGACCAATACAGTATACTAACGCAAATATATGGAATTTAGAAAGATGGTAACGATAACCCTATATGCAAAACAGAAAAAGAGACACAGACGTACAGAACAGACTTCTGGACTCTGGGAGAAGGCGAGGGTGGGATGTTTCGAGAGAACAGCATCGAAACATGTATATTATCTAGGGTGAAACAGATCACAAGCCCATGCTGGATGCATGAGACAAGTGCTCGGGCCTGGTGCACCGGGAAGACCCAGAGGAATCGGGTGGAAAGGGAGGTGGGAGGGGGGATCGGGATGGGGAATACATGTAAATCCATGGCTGATTCATGTCAATGTATGACAAAACCCACTACAATATTGTGAAGTAATTAGCCTCCAACTAATAAAAATAAGTGGAAAAAAAAACTCAATTCAAAAAACTAAAAAAAAAGAAATTGCTTTGTGAGAGCAGGAAGCCAGGAGCCCTGGGTTCCAGTCCTGTCTCTGCTGCTGTCTGGCAGCACATAGCTTCTCTGAGTCAAAGTTTCCTAACTGGAGACTTCCCTGGCAGTCCAGTGGTTAAGACTCTGCACTCCCAATGCAGGGAGTACAGGTTCAATTTCTGATCAGGGTAGTAAGATCTCATATACTGCATGGCAAAAAAAAAAAGTACTAAAACTGCCTAAAAACAAAATTAAATTACATAATTCCCTATCTGCAAAATGAAGGAGTTTCACTTGACACCTTATCAGGGTTGCTCCTGCTCAGAAGACTTATAAAGTGTCAAATCAAATCGCTTTTAAAAGAATAGCTTTATATTTAAAGTAGATTTGATTTTCTAGTGCCTTTCCCCCATTTTAAAAGCCTTGTAAAATTATTTTTCCCAAGTATCAATGAGAACAATAAAAGTTGATTTCATATGACCTTCAGTTTAATGAATGCACTAAAGCGGTACAATTATGAAACATCACTGGTAATTCTTAGTGTCCCACATCAATTAAAAGCTCAGAAGTGGAAAAGACTGCATATTCTCTGTACGTTTAGCGGGCTAGACAATGAACCATGAAAGGAATCAGTTATAGAGACCCGACAGAAACTAGTTCTGTAAAGGGCAAGCTAAGGTCCAGTCTCGACACATCCTATGGAAATGCCTGGGAGTTAGGTTCCGGAGACCTCACTGAAGATTCAACTGTTTATTCTGGCAAAAGCCCACAACTGCAATCTTTAGCTGCCACTGGGGAGAAAACAATGACAGAGGAGCTGAAGACTTTCTCAGATGATTCCAAAGTTGTCAGTCAAAATCCTATCAACTGAAGTCAATGGAGAAACAAAAAGAAACAGATACAGAACTTTTAGATCTAATTTATTATTTCAAAATTGATTTCTCTATCCTGGTCAGTTCCTATCATGAGGGCAAAGTGAATTAGATTCAAGGCACAGGAAAGAGTACCAGTATTTTACATTAAAGGATAAGTCTCAAAAACACTGGGTGTGAATGAGTTAGAATAGAAAATAATGAGTGGAGAAGAGAAAGGTTGGGGGTACTGGGGACAACAGGACTTCATTCTCTGGAATCTGTGTGACAATTGAAAACAAAATACCTATGTACCTACAGTGGTGCGTCGTGTGTATGCTCATTCGCTCAGCTGTGTCTGACTCTTTGCAACCTCATGGACTGTAGATCACCAGATGCCTCTGCCCATGGAATTTTCCAGGCCAGGATATTGGAGTGGGTTCTCAATTCCTTCTCCAGGGGATTTTTCTGACCCAGGAATCAAACCTGCGCCTCCTGCGTCTCCTGCATTGCAGGTGGATTCTTTACCACTGAGTCACGTAGGAAGCTCTGCCTATGGTGGAGAATGGCCTAAAGCAGGCATGGAAGAAATGGTAATGGCCATCGTTATTCTTATACAGACCACTATCACGAAGTCTCCAAACGCATTCTTTCCCCATGTGAAAGGAAGAGTACTCAGAGTAGAAGTCAGTATGATTTTCTCTCCCTTTGTTGGAGGAAGTTTCATTTTGTGTGAATGTGCCTAATTTCTTATCTTTTCATCACGTATACAGGCAAACTTCAGAGATACTGCAGACTCAATTAGATGCCACCACAAAAAGCAAATATCACAGTAAGGCAGGTCACACGATTTTTTCGACTTCCCAATGCATATAAAGGTATATGGGGAAAAAGGTATATGATATACTGATAGTCTATTAAGTGAGCAATAGCATTACATCTAAAAACATGTATATTCCTTAATTTTTCTGGTCACACCCTGCGACATATGAAATCTTAGTTCCCCAACCAGGGGTTGAAGCTGCGCCCTTGGCTGTGAAAGTGTGGACTGCTGACCACTGGACTGCCAGGGAATTCCCTGCATTCGCTTTTTTGTAGATAATATCAAACTATTTTCCCAGCACCACCCCACCCAGCTTTTTTCCCTCTTCTATTCCTTTCTCTCTAAGACGCCTTGGTACACTTCCGCAGAAGGTCAGTTAATACCTCTTAATTGAATACCATAGACTCATTGACTTATTTCACGTTAGGGAGGATTAGAGAAGACATTTTCTTCCTGAATTCCCATGCAAGTCCAGGTCTTCCTCAGACACTAAAGGTTTTTTTTTTTTTTTTGGTCACAGAAACACAATTTGCAGGATCCAGGGATTGAGCCCTGGGGCCACAGCAGTGAAAGCAGAGTCCTAACCACTGGACCGCTAAGGAATTCCCCAGGTATTAAAGTGATCTAAGCCTAGTTAAGCCTTCATTTATACCTTATGCCAATGATCTATCTTCTGCACACTATGAAAAAAGTCTTCCCTTTTCCTGCTGACTGTCAGAAAGTCAGGAGCCAAATTTACCCATTGGCAGTAGGTAAATAATTCGGTGCTCCTAGAGTATGTCTACACCATGCAGTAGGATTCCCTGGGGACGCGTGTTAGCAACGTGGGTGTTAGAATTCCTTCGGGGCAGCCAAGGAACTGCATTTTAAACAAATATTCCCACCAAGAGACCAATGCACACTAAATTCTGAAACCTCTGGTATAATGCTATCAATAGATGATACTGCATTTTAGCTTTCATGTCTGACTCAATCCCCTTACCATTGTGTTCTTCCCTCTGATACCCAATTTTTTTTCTTTTTTTTAAAAAAGCATATTTATTTGCTTTTAGCTGTGTGGGGTGTTTGTTGCTGCATGTGAGCTTTCTCTAGTTGTGGCTAGCGGGAGCCACTCTCCAGTTGCCACGTGAAGGCTTCTCACTGCGGTCGTCTTTCTTGCTGCAGAGCACAGGTGCTAGAATGCGTGGGCTCGGTAGTGTGGCTCATGGGCTCAGCCACCCCACGACATGTGGGATCCTCCCAGACCAGGGCTCAGATCAGTGTTCCCGGAATTACAAGCTGGACTCTCAACCACTGGCCCACCAGGGCAACCACCGCACCCAATGTTTAATCCATGGAATATTGTTGTATGTTATGTGTACATATCAATCACCCATGATCATTTCTGGTTCAGGAGGTGGACTGGCAGATAAACTGATAAATGCTTAACTAGATATACAGAAAGAAAAAGTTTCTCTGATATCCTGTAACTACAGATACCACTAATCACTTATGAAATGATCAAAAAGAGATTAGAAAGACACAAACTACTGGATACGGTTTTACATTTTATATTAAGCCATCTTATAGTTTCATCACGACAAATTTAAAGGACCAATAGACGGGTTTTGACTAGCACTCCAGAAATAAATTCTTTGTTTTCTGCTCACAGTTCCTAAACCAAGCCTAGAGACTGTTCAGAAACAGCTCACAGCACTTCAGGTAATCCTACCTGGGGTTTGCATGACCTTGAATTTCAAAAAGTTACTTATTAAAAATAACTACTTTAGTGTAAAAAAGGAAACTAACTGGCCATCATCAACTTCTCAAAGTTATGATGATATTCTTTTCTTCAGTAGAAGTGACTGGAATAGCAGAAAATTGAGTTTCTTCTATTTGAGCTCAGATCCCGGCCACCCACAAAGCAGCATGCAGCATTCCTGACCAGAGCGGCCAGTTTTCAATCCTGTGCCAAAAAAAGCCTGGGAGAAAACTGTCGTCTGCTTATTGTGCACAGACAAGCTGCAAAAACAAGATCTAAATTTTCTGAAGTTTACCCACTGCAAGGGCTGGCTGCTTTATGCAGTGAGGAAGAGAGCAGGCAGAGTCCAAACAAACTGTGGAAGAAGCAAAACAGAGCACAGAATCTTTGTAAAAGGAAGAAATATTAGGGTTCTATTAGGGTGCTATTTATTAGGGCTTCCCCGGTGGCTCAGTGGTAAAGAATCCACCTACAATGTGGGAGCCAAAGGAAATGTGGGTTTGATCCCTGGGTTGGGAAGATCCCCTGGAGGAGGGCATGGCAACCCACACCAGTAATCTTGCCTGAGAATCCCATGGACAGAGGAGCCTGGCGGGCTACAGTCCTTGGGATCACAAAGAGTCGGACACGACTAAAGCAGCTTAGCATGGCATAGCACTTACTGTGCCTACTTTGATTCTGACAAACACACGCCATCTAAAAAGGAAAACTCCTAGGGTAAGTCAAGGGTCAAAAGTGTGCAAAACAGACCGCCACTCGGTTTTAAAACATTTAAACATTTGGCACCAGCCCAGGTTGGGTGCATGAGACAAACGCTCAGGGCTGGTGCACTGGGAAGACCCAGAGGGATGGGATGGAGAGGGAGGCGGGAGGGGGGATCGGGATGGGGAACACATGTAAATCCATGGCTGATTCATGTCAATGTATGGCAAAAACCACTACAATATTGTAAAGTAATTAGCCTCCAACTAATATAAATAAACGGAAAAAAAAATTTAAACATTTGGGATTTGTCACCGTTGGATTTTATCACAATTTGCTTGGGCAAAGCATTAAAAAATTAATACTACATCATACACATGCTTACCTAAATTTTGTCTGGCTTCTGAAAGATAATCTTACGGCATATTTCATGTAATAGTTAATGTTTATATGCTAGTAGCTCTTACTATGTGTCAGGCCCTATGCTAAGCACTTCACATATATTAACTCATTTCATGATTATAACAATGCAGAAGAGTGGTATTATTATTATTATTCCCATTTTACAAATGAGGAAACTGAGGCACAGCTTCTCACTATCTTTCAGCTCTAGAGTGCAGCTTTCTATCACACTTGCCATAGATATAGCAATCATTACCATTTGGGGGGTTATATTAATCTGAATTTAATCCTAACCATATATATTAATATATATCATATATTAACATATAATTTTAATAATTATAATAATAATTCATATATATATATTTGCTGCACCACATGGCTTGCAGGATCTCAATTCCCTGATGAGGGACTGAACCAGGGCCATGGCAGCAGAAGCCCAGAATCCTAACCACTAGGCCACGAGGGGACTCCCATCTTACCCATATTTTTGAAAGTGAATTACCAGATAAAAACATAACGATTTGTATGTTTATGTAAGTACTTCAGTTGACACGGGCTTCCCTGGTGGCTCAGCAGTAAAGAATCTGCCTGCAACGCAGGAGACATGAGTTCAATCCCTGGGTCAGGAAGATCCCCTAGAGAAGGAAATGGCAACCCACTCCAATATCTTTGCCTGGGAATCCCATGCACAGAGGAGCCTGGAGGGCTACAGTCCATGGGGTTGCGAAAGAGTTGGACACGACTTAGCGACTAAACAACAACAAGCTCAATTGATGCTGTATCCCACTTTCCCACAAAATTATATTGCATTTGCGTAACAGCACAAAGATTGTTTCTAACATGAAAAATTCATCCACCAACAACGTAACTGCTGGTTTTGCTTTTATGCAAACATCCCTGTGGTAAAGCAAAAATCAGGAATGCTCAGTTTAGCTGAAGCCATAGATCAGAAAATATCAGTTACACAGCAATAGCTATAAGAGAGAGACTCTTCAGGAGTAGTTGAAGAGAAGGAAGAGCTTGGGACCAAGTCTAAGAACCGAAACCCAAAGAAGAAATATAATTTGTTTTTGCAGAAGGAGAATGGACTTCGGCTTCAAATGAAAAAAATAAAATTAGAAATGAGGGGAGTTTTAAGTGGTTTTGGAGGGTCCAGTTGATGTGTCTGCAACGACACGAAGAGTCTGTTTATTAGAATGGCTGCAAATTCAGTAATTACACAGTGATGTTTCAAACACCTGTAGACAAAACAACTTCCAATAAATTCAGCTGAGACTCAGCTGAGAGTTCTAGTCTCTAAAAGACAGAGTTGATGGTGGCAGTGGCCAAAGAGAAGGCGAGAAGCAGGTAGCTCTCCATGGGGGCCAGGCTTGGATAGTAAGAGCTCAACAAGCAGGCGTACGTTGAGGACCTCATACCCAGGGCTCGCCTAGAGTTGCGGCTGCATCACCCAGATCTAGAATGTCTACAGCCTCCACATCCCTGGAGGGGGATGAGACTCAAAGGGCAAAGCCAGGCCCACTACACAGAGTTCTGTGTGTTGTTCACTGAACAAGCATGCTTGGCCCGGAAGAGAGGGGAAAGAGCACTCAGTACCATTTTTCTGTCCCCATTGTGGAGCACAGCCACCTCCTGCCGCAGGAAGGAAGGGGTGCCTTTCTCTAATTTGGACAAGGCGATATGTGACTTAGGCAGCCCTGGAGAGCAGTGAAATAAGAAGGAGCCATGACAACCTGACCGACAGGTACGGGAGGCCGTGGGACGCCGTGGAGGCGCCAAGGGAAGGGATCTGCGTCCTGATGCTCGCTGCCAGGGTCCGCCTTCTTCCTGGGAGGCCTCCCTCTCCGTTTTCCTCCCCCAGAACCTTTCTTCAAAAGCACACACATTCCTTCCACACAGTTAAAAGTTCATGCTGACAGATTAGGAAGCATTTCCTTCTAATGATGATGGATAATCAAAGAGCCATTACCGGGCACCATCTGGCAAATTCTGCAGGATGAATGCCTTTCAAATAGGAAGACATAAATCTGCAGTCAGAGAGCTGAGTAATTTAAACACAGTAGGGGCAGCTGAGGGATACAGGGATTTTCAGGGACTGATCTCTCCCCTTTGTTTTACGGAGTAAATTGATAACAAACTACTGTGATCCTTTCTAATGGGGGACGTGGTGGTAGTGGTTCAGTCACTAAGTCGCATCAGACTTGCTTTCGACCCCATGGACTACAGCCCGTCAGGCACCTCTGTCCATGGGATTTCCCAGGCAAGAATACTGGAGTGGGTTGTCATTCCCTTCTCCAGGGGGATCTTCCTGACCCAAGGATCGAACCCAGGTCTCCTGCATTACAGGCGGATTCTTTACTGACTGAGCCACCAAGGAGCCTCCCTAATGGAGGATAATAAAGCATTTTATTAGCTTAGTTTAAACGTTCATTAAAAAATTATCTCTGAATAGCTTGATTATAGGGTGATTTCTGTTTTCTTTGCTCTGTTTCCACCATTTTCCCAAGTTATCTGTAATGATTATGTGTCATTTTCATAATCAGAAGAAATATATATATGTATATATACATTTTTTTTTTCTTGTTTCCTTGTTCCCTCTATCTCCAGACAGGACTGGATTCACCCAGGAAAGCAGCTCTGAAAGAGCCTGGCAGTCCTGGTGACCGTCTGGCAAGAATCAAGTCCAGCGATGTAAATGGAGAAGATAACACTCCGTGCGTGAAAGACAGGCCAGGCACCTCCCAGACCAGGCTTCATAGAACAGGGTGACTGTACCTCCTCTCAATTCACTAACAAGCACCCCAGGCGTGACGAACACGCGATTATGTACTCCAGCATTTGATCCAGCGCCTGACGCACAGTATCTGCTCCATATGTGCTTTTTGAAGAAACTGGGGATGATCTTATAGAAGCCCTCAGCATTCCGACTAAGATCACAGCCTCTGGGGCCCAACAGGAATAGTTGTTTATGGAAAAGGATAAGCCCTTGGCCATGGTAAATTCTCTGAGCCTCAGTTTCCTTAACTTTAAGGTAGGAATAATAATACTACCTCATAAAGTTGTGAATACTAAATAAAATAATGAACATAAAATACATATAGCACAGTGCCTGGCACATACAAAGTGCTGGGTCGATCCAATGGTTCTACTTCTGGGTATATACATGAAAGAATTGAAATCAGGGCTTCATTCAAAGAGATACTTGTGTATCAGTGTTCATAGTAGCATGAGCAGTAATAGTCAGAAGGTAGAAATAGAAATAGTATGTATCAATAGCACACAAAACATTCGCTATACATACAATGGAATACTATTTAGCCTTAAGGAGGAAAGATATTCTGATACATCTTACAATATAGATAAACCTTGAAAATAATATGCTAAGTGAAATTAGTTATAAAAGAAAAAAATTATATGATCCCACTTAAATGAGATGCACAGAATAGGCAAATTCATGAAGAATAAGCAGAATGGAGGCTGCCAGGGGAAGGGAGAAGTTGGAAGTTATTTTTAATGGCTACAGAGTTTCTGTCTGGGATGATGAAAACATCCTGGAAATGAACAGAGGTGATAGCTGCTCAACACAGTAAATGTACTTAATGCCACTGGGTTGTACATCTAATAATGGTTAAAATAGTGAATCTTATGTATATTTTATCACAATTAAAAAAGTGCTGGGTTAACGGCAAAAAGTTTCTTCTGTCATTATTAATAATAGTAATAATTCATTCAAACTGCAGGCAGCTCGTAACTGCTAAGTTCTGACTCCTAGAAGAATGATGACAGACGTCCCTGGTGGTCCAGTGATTGAGACTCTGGGCTTCCACTGCAAGGGGCGTGATTTTGATCCCTGGTTGAGGAACGAAGATAACGAATACCTCGAAATGTGGCCAAAAAATAACAGAAATTATATATTAGAAAAAGAGTGATGAGAAAAATATCCCATGAGAAGGTTTGGTGAGGGACAACAGGGAAGGAACCACCAAGGTATGGCAAACTTGAAGAGGCCCAGAGTAAGACTGGTCTGAAGCAAATCCTAGAAAATTTGAGGATCAAAGTTGGTGAGTCAGATCAAGACACAGGGGGGAAACAGAGCTACAGAAAGGAAAATATTAAATAAGGCCCTTGTGGTTGCAACTGCCACTCAAGAGGATTGCACGTAGCTGGGGATGTTACTGGCTTTTGCACCTCAAGTGCAGGGAGAGTTCCAGCTCCGGGCAGGCTGGATCTCTTGAGCAAATGGCATCATCGGGATCCGGCAATCCGTCCATCACTGGGCTGCTTCCATGTCGTCTTCCTTCTCCCAGGCCCTTCTGAGGCCCTTCCCAGGCAGCGGCCACATGGTCCCCGGCAGCTGCAGCTGAGAGATTGTTTTTCCAGGACTGACTCTAGTTTTCATGCTTTGGATCACAAACCCACCCCTGAACCAACCGTTGAGGCCAAGGTAACAGAATATGCCAATCAGCCATGAGTCTCCTGAGTGTGCCATATGGAGGGGTTGCCTTCAGGATAAGGAAGAAGAGATGCTGCTCTGGCAAAAAGAGTGAATGTTGACCAACAGCGGACAGGAGTGGGAACAAAGTGAGGGAGTCTTAGGCAATTAACACAGAGGAGACTGGAGGGTGTGTGGCTTAGTTTTAATGCTCACCTGCAATTAGCAATGGATGAGTCAGGATGGTTTAAAGGTACAGGATCATATTCAGCTATGGGTCAAACTCCTCCTGTACTGAGTTTCAACAGGGTTGCCTGAACCTCATCAATATTCCCACTCTGCAGTTAGAGTCGTGCAGTGAAAATCAGGAGGTTGGTTTCTAGTGCCGAGACACACCAAATAGCAGTGAAACTGACATAAGACACACATCTCTCTGAGCTTCCGACGTGGTACTAGTAGCAAAGGATGCACCTGCCAATGCGGGACACACAGGAGATGTGGGTTCCATCCCTGGGTCGGGAAGATCCTCTGGAGGAGGGCATGGCAAACCACTCTGGTATTTTTGCCTGGAGAATCCCATGGACAGAAGTGCCTGCAGGGCTACAGTCCATGTGGTTGCAGAGAGTCAGACACGACTGAAGCGACTTGGCACACATACTATTAATAACAACATACATCTCTCTGAGCCTCAGTTTCCTTAATACAGAAAGAGGTTTTGAGGACTCTGCTGGTCATTCAATGGCTAAGGCCCCAATGAAGGGAGCCTGAGTCTGACCCCTGGTCAGGGAACTAGATCCCACATGCTGCCACTAAGACTTGATGCAGCCAATTAAATAAATATTCAATAAGAGAGAGAGAGGAGGAGGAATTTCAAGGCATCTATGACCTCAAGTCTAAGCCTCAATCCTAAACAGCTATAATTCAGTTAAAATGCCAACTCAAAGGGTGGGTGAGCATATTATATACAGTGATATATATGTGAAAGCATTTTGTAAATTATGAAGAGGCATATCATTTAGTTACGGTTATCATTTTTAAGGTCAAAAGATAGGTGAGGTTAAAAAAAAAAGGATGGGCTTGAATGGAGATAAGTTGGAAAAGGAAATAAAAGTAGGCCAGGCAGAATGAAAATTTCATAATTTATATCTAGCTGTAAGGATGTGAGAGTTGGATCATAAAGAAGCACTGAAGAATTGATGCTTTCAAGTTGTGGTGCTAGAGAAGACTCTTGAGACTCCCTGGGATTGCAAAGAGATCAAACCAGTCAATCCTAAAGGAAGTCAATCCTAAATATTCATTGAAAGGACTGATGCTAAAACAGAAGCTCCAATACTTTGGCCACCTGATGTGAAGAGCCAACTCGTTGGAAAAGACCCTGATGCTGGGAAAGACTGCGGGCAGGAGAAGAAGGGGACGACAGAGGATGAGATGGTTGGATGGCATCGCCGATTCAACGGACATGAGTTTGAGCAAACTCTGGGAGATAGTGAAGGACATGGAAGCCCGGCACGCTGCAGCCCATGGGGTCGCAAAGAGTCCGACACGACTTGGTGACTAAACAACAACAATCTTTACTTCACCACTGCTCTTGACACTGCTGTCCTTATCTTCATTTTGAAACTTCCTATGCCTTGGCTCCGGGGACACCACTACCACATGAGTCTCCTCGTCTCTTAACATCCCTTTTGGGACTCCCCTTCCCCCACCCACCCTCTAAAACAATCTCATCCGCAGCTCCTTTCCCCTTGGATGTTGTCAACCACGCTCACAGTCCTGACTCCATGGACATGCCCCAGCTATGTATCTCTAGCCTGGATGGTCCTCTGAGCTTCGGCCCACCGCACATCACTCCAATCACTCCAGTACCCCATATCCCCAAGTGGAAGCTTCCTCTCCCTCAAATCTTCTCCCTAGTCACCCTTTCCCCATCTCAGGCAGTCACAGGTGACATGCCACCTCCCTCCTCCCCTGTCTTTAAGGCCACGCCCCACCTCACACTCTTCCTTGCTCTGCGCCTTGTCTCTTCACTTGATTCTCATTCCTCCTTAAAGATTCAGCTCACCCGTCGGCTTCTTCAGGATGACTTTCCCAAACCCCCGGATTGAGGAGGAGTCCCTCTAGTGCCCTGGGCATAAATGTACCTCCTTACTTTTTACCAGATAATATAGAAGCATCTGTCTGGAACTGTCCTCCAAATTCCCATCCACCCTCACCTAAGTTCCCCCTAAGTTCCTCAAAGGCATGGGCTGCTTGCATCTCTATGCCTGGCACAGTGTTCAGTTCATACTGATTGAATTAAACCAATCTCTACCAAATGCACACCCCAGGTGGCGCTAGTGGTAAAGAATCTGAATTCCAAGGCCAGAGACACAAGGGACTCCGGTTAGATCCCTGGGTCAGGAAGATCCCCTGGAGGAGGAAATGGCAACCAGCATTCTTGCCTGGGAAATCCCACGGACAGAGGAGCCTGGCGGGCTACAGCCCGTGGGGTCTCAAAAAGAGTCGGACATGACTCAAGAGACGTGGCATGTATGCATCACCAGTTGTGGTGAAGCCAAAGAAGAACATTCTGCTTGCAATGAAAAAAATTTGTTGGGGAATTCCGTGGTGGTCCAGAGGTTAGGACTTTGGACTTTCACTGCCGTGGCTCTGGTTCAATCCTTGGTCAAGGAACTAAGATCCTGCAAGCCATGGGGCACAGTCAAAGAACAAACAAAAAAAGAATTTGTTAATTTTTAAGAGTCAGTATAGATATTTCAATCCAAGCACTCAGCACGGATAAAGTCGAAGAAGGGGAGGCTCATACATCAAAACTATGAAAGAGAGGATGCAGCAGATTCTAAATTTACACTAGGTTATTTATTTTGAGAACGACGCACATGCATTTTTTTAACCAGTGATCACATTTTGAGTCTTAAATAGGAGCAGTTGTTTTTTTCTAGTAGTTAACCACATAGAAACTCTCACAAATTAAAATCTATAATCTTAAAATTCTTTGGGTTATTGTTTCTTTTGAAACTTTGATTTCCAAGATACACGTTTTCAGTCTAAAAAAAAGAAAGTGAGGGTAAGACTTCAAGCCTTCATGTGGGGCTCATTTTCTTTTCCATCTCTCACCCTGTTGCTGACATTTGCAATAAGAAGTAAAATATCATCTAAAGCCTTTAAAGGAAAAGTTATTGAACAATTATGTTGAATTATGTTAATTAGAAGTTTGAAGTATTAAATATGTCAGAAATGTAATAAGAAGCTTAAAATAGTATATGTTGTACATCTATTTTTTAAAATAGCATCATTTAAAGTTAGTTGATAGATGAAGTATTCATTGGTATATCTGGTTTTGGATACTGATCAAAGATGATGAGGCTAGCTTTACACAGAAAATGCCAGAAACGCTCCATGATGGCATTGGTCTGTTCACTTATTTTAAACAGAAAAGCCAAAAAGAAAATCTCAAATCTTATTTAGTATAATTCTATTTTCCTCTTAAAACACAAATGCCAAATACAGTCAAAAAGATAAAAAAATTTTTCTTTTTCTCTTCTGCATGTAAAAGTCAGTGGCAGTTACCTCATTTATTTATTATGAGCAGTCCTGAGAAAACCCAGAATATAGTGGAAGTGGAAGGAGAAAGGCAAAAACAGATTTCAGAAATCCAAATGTTATAAATGAAGCTTTGAGAATGGGAATCACATGGCTGTGACATTTATGCACATGCATGTGCAATTTATCCCCAGTTGTTTTTTTTAAGCTGTGAATCCCATTAAAGCATGCCATCATAATTAAAATATGATCTGGCTCCAAATTTAACATCAAGGAGCTAACACAGGGCAACTATGGGCTCCAAGCCATGCCTGCTGCTAAGAGGATCGTATTCAAAGTATTCTTAGTCTATTTTTTGAGGAGGCAGCATTGTTTCCATTAATCTATATTAATTAACTATAACTGCTTAGAAGCAGATACAAAGCTATGCAAGATTTTGGTTGCAGAGAAAACTATAACAAAGACAGGAAAATGGGGAAAATCTAAAAGACCATTAATAGGGGCTTGACTAAATTATGGCACATCCATATATAGGCCAGATGGCAGCAGGGGTCATTCTGCCATTTGGGAGATTTAAAAAATCAGATCAAAATCTCTTCTCATGAGGAAAGAGAAGCCCAGCATCCACCTCAAATTCTCCAGGGGTTCCTGGGAGCCCACAGCTCCCCCTGCTCCCTCTGCCTCCGGATTCCAGCCCCCAGGGAACATAGCTCTCTTTCCTCTCCAACTTTTTATCACTCATAACTCATCCCTTCTCTGTTCAACGAGCCACACAGTCCTTTTTTGCTGATGTCTGCAAATAATGTTCACACCTCGTATGTGTTGTGGACTCTAATATCTGTTTGGGGATATCAGCAAGGGAAGGCCGTGGTGGGAGAAAGACAGACAGAGATATTACTGCAACATAATCAACATAGCAACTAACTAAAACAAGGCTTCCTGTCCTTAGAAGACCCTGGTCATTATTCCAACTTCTCCATCAAAAACAGGAATTTCATTTTTGCCTCAGTTTCCCATCCTGTTGAGGCTTAGTTTTCTCCAAAATCCTTTTTTGTTTTTATTGTTGTCACTTTTATTTGGAGGATTTTATTTTATTTATTTTTTTGGCTGCACCTTGAAGCTTGCAGGATCTTAGTTTCCTGACCAGGGAACAAATCTGTGCCCCCTGCAGTGGAAGCATGGAGTTCTAACTACCGGATCATGAGGAAATTCTCTATTTGAGGATTTTATCTCAGTATTGTTCTTCTTGTATCTTTTTGTTTGTTTGTTTGCAGTTTTATTGAGGTATAGTTGACATTTAATGCTGCAGAAGTTTAAGGTATACATCCTGCTGATTTGATACATATATATTACAAAATATTACCACTATAGGTTAGTTAAAACCTCCATCTCATCATGTAATTACCATTTCTTTTTTTGTGGTAAGAACATTTAAGATCTGTTCTCTCAGTAACTTGCTGCTGCTGCTGCTGCTGCTAAGTCACATCAGTCGTGTCCGACTCTGTGTGACCCCATAGACGACAGCCCACCAGGCTCCCATCCCTGGGATTCTCCAGGCAAGAACACTGGAGTGGGTTGCCATTTCCTACTCCAGTGCATGAAAGTGAAAAGTGAAAGGGAAGTCGCTCAGTCGTGTCCGATTCTTCGCGACCCCATGGACTGTAGCCTACCAGACTCCTCCGTCCATGGGATTTCCCAGGCAAGAGCACTGGAGTGGGGTGCCATTGCCTTCTCCGCTCAGTAACTTATACGTATATAATACAGTATTAGTAACTATAATGACATGCTGTACATTAGATCCCCAGAATTTATTCATCTTTTAACTGGAAGTTTATATTCATTGACAGGCTTCCCTGGTGGCTCAGATGGTTAAGAATCTGCCTGCAATGTGGGAGACCTGGGTTCGATCCCTGGGTTGGGAAGATGCCCTGGAGAAGGGATCTGGCTACCCAGTCCAGTATTGTGGCCTGAAGAATTCCATCGACTGTATAGTCCATGGGGTGGCGAAGAGTCAGACATGACTGAGCGACTTTCACTTTATACTCATTGACTGACATCTCTCCATTTCCCCCACCCTCAGCTCCTGGTAACCACCACTGTACTCTCTGTTTCAATGACTTTGGCTTTTTTAGATCCCCTATGTAAGCAATATCACACAGTATTTGTCTTTCTCTAACTTATCTCACTTTGCATCATGCCCTCAAGATCCATCCAAGTCGTCACAAATTACAGAATTTCCTTCTTTCTCACGACCGAGTAATATTCCATTGTGTCTGCGTCCCTTGTCTCCTCTACCCATTCGTCTGCTAAGGGACACACAGGTGGTTTCCATATCTTAGCTACTGCGAATAACAGCTGCAGTGAACATGGGAGCAGATACACTGGGATCTTGTTTTCATTTCCTTTGTATATATACCCACATGTGGGATTTCTCGATCACACAGTAGTACTGTTTTTAATTTTCCAAGAAACCTCCATACTGCTTTCCATAGTGGCTGCAGCAATTTACATTCCACCAGCAGTGTACAGGGTTCCCTTTTCTCCAAGCCAACACTGATCTTTTGTCTTTTTGATGACAACCATTCTAACAGGTGTGAGATGATATCTTATTGCGGTTTTTCTTTGCATTTCCCTGATATTAGTGATACTGAACACCTTTTCCTGCTGACCATCTGTATGTCTTCTTTTTTGTTTTTTTTTAAAAGACCTCATTCAGCGTCATGATCAGACTATTACATTTAGCAATCAACAGCATGGGTGCAAAAAAAAAAAAATCTACATTAAAACCTTTGGTTGGAATGCTTTATACTTTTCAGAGAACAGAAAGTAAAATAACCTGTTACACAATTAGCCACAAGTACAGTCCTAGAGTTTTTTGCCCATACACATGAGTATTGTCTAAAACATGTCAAAAAAAAAAACCAAACAAACATGTCTTCTTTGTAGCAGCTAGGCCCTGCCACCACTGTGCTTGGCTGAGTTCACAGATCTGCTATAACCTGTAGCTTCTCTGTCACTTCTCTGGCTCTCCTCTCCTGCTAAGCACTGTTTCCTGGCAATAATTAAAACCTTCTGCCACTGCCATAGCTACTGCTGCTGCTGGAACCACCATGGCCACCTTGGCTTCATAATCTGGCAAAGTATTGGCCTCCACCACCATCGGGGCCAGAACTTCTGTCTCCAAAGTTTCCTCCTTTCATGGGTCCAAAATTTGAAGATTGATTGTTGTAACTGCCAAAATCATTGTAGCCTCCACCACCTCCAAAATTGCTTTCACCATAGGGCTTCCCTGCTGGTTCAGAGGGTGAAGTGTCTGCCTGCAATGTAGGAGACCTGGGTTTGATCCCTGGGATGGGAAGATCCCCTGGAGAAGGAAATGGCAACCCACTCCAGTACACTTGCCTGGAAAATCCCATGGACGGAGAAGCCTGGTAGGCTACAGTCCATGGGGTCACAAAGAGTCGGACACGACTGAGCAACTTCACTTTCACTTTACCAAATCCATTATAACCATCCTCACTGCCACCATATCCACCACCACGGCTGCCACCAAAGCCACCTCGACCACTGAAGTTTCCTCCACGACCAAAGTTGCCATTCCCACCAAAACCACCTCTGCGACCACCACCAAAGTTTCCAGAACCACTTCGACCTCTCTGCCTGGATGAAGCACTAGCCATCGCTTGCTTAGACAGGGCTTTTCTCACTTCACAGTTGTGGCCATTCACACTGTGGTATTTCTGAATGACGATCTTGTCCACGGAGTTATGGTCATCAAAGGTTACAAACGCAAAGCCTCTCTTTTTTGCCAATACCTCAGTCAGTCGTGATTTCAATCACTTTGATTTTCCCATACTGTTCAAAATAATCTCCCAGGTGATATTCTTCAGTGTCTTCTTTAATGCCACCAACAAAAATCTTTTTCACAGTTAAGTGGGCACGAGGTCTTTGGGAATCTTCTCTCGAGACAGCCCTCTTTGGTTCCACAGCTCTTCCGTCCACGCTGTGTGGCCATGCATTCGTGGCCGCATCCAGCTCCTCCACCATGATAAACTGGAAGCCTCTGGAGCGCTTGGTGTTTGGATCCCTCATTACCACAGTCTGTGAGCATTCCCCAGTGCTCAAAATGGCTCCTCAGATTTTCATCCGTTGTTTCAAAGCTCAATCCTCCGATGAGGCGCTTCCACAGCTGCTCGGGCTCTTTGGGAGGCTCTGACTTAAACGTGACGGCAGTGGAAGTGGGGGAGACTTCAACAATGCTTTCTCAGCGGCGTCCGTGGGCAAAAAGCCTCCATTCATTTCTTAATCAAAATTTTTTTTCTACTGAGAGGTATGAGTACTTTGTATACTTTAGATATTAACCCATTATCAGATACATACTTTGCAAATAATTTCTCCCATTCTATAGGTTGTCTTTTCATTTTGTTAATGTTTCCGTTGCTGTGAAGAAGCTTTTTAGTTTGATGTAGTGCCACTTGCTTATCTTCGCTTCTGTTGTTCCAAATCTTGTTTCTTTCTAATGAGAGGCAGATCAGACATCTCTGAGTCACTTCCAGCCCATCCTGGTCATGCTCTTTTTTCATAACCAAAATGGTTCATCAGAGCTAAACAAAGCTGATGCTGTCACTTTCTGCCAATCGTGAAGCTAGCCTTTCCTTTCTCCCTGCTGCACAAAACTGCAGTCAGGCAAAAGGACACATCTCTACCATTATCAAAAATGTCCAAAATATAACTATAGTTATAGCTAATTGTGTATATATATTTTTCTATTTTATATATACATATAGGCTGGGTAGCTAAGCTGGCAAAGAATCTGCCTGCAATGCAGGAGACCCCAGTTCAATTCCTGGGTCGAGAAGTTCCCCTGGAGAAGGGATGGGCTACCCAGTCCAGTATTCTTGGGCTCCCCTGATGACTCAGACAGTAAAGAATCCACCTGCAATGCGGGAGACCTGGGTTTGATCCCTGAGTTGGGAAGATCCCCTGGAGGAGGGCATGGCAACCCACTTCACTATTCTTGCCTGAAAAATCCCCATGGACAGAGGAGCCTGGCAGGCTACGGTCCATGGGATTGCAAAGAGTCGGACATGACTGAGTGACTATATATATATATATATCCTGGAGGAGGGCATGGCAACCCACTCCAGTATTCTTGCCTAGAGAATACCCACGGCAGAGGAGCCTGATGGGCTACAGTCCATGGGGTTGCGAAGACTTGGACAAGCATAAAGGACTAAACACAGCACACACACACACATATATATACATATACATATATGTAGACAGGGAGATCAAAAGGGAGACTGAATTTAAAAAGATACGTGGGGTCTTCCCTGGGGCTCAGTGGTGAAGAATCCACCTACCAAGGCAGGAGACATGGGTTCAGTCCTTGATCCGGGAAGATCCCACATGCCATAGAACAACTAAGCCCATTAGCCACAACTACTGAGCCTGTGCCCTTGAGCCCAGGAATTGCAACTAGTAAGCCCACACATCCTACAGGCCATGCTCCGCAACAAGAGAAGCCACCACAAGGAGAAGCCTGAACACTGCAACTAGAGAACAGTCCCCACTTGCCACAACGACAGAAAAGTCTGCACAAAGATCCAGCATAGTCATAAATAAATAAAGTTATTTTTTTAAAGAATAAGTGTAGAAAGGAATATAAAAATTGATTTCATACAAAAATATTTGTTTATATAATAAAGAATAAAATCTATAAGGCTATACACCAATCCATTTGTTACTGTTGATTTCTCTCTAAGAGGTGGGATTAATGGGGAACTTTTCATTTTAACTCTATTGTACTACTTTCTTATATTCTGCATAAATGCCTTTATAATCAGAAAAAGGTTTTATTTGGGGGGAAAAAAAGTTGATGCCAAAAAAATGGGCTCAAATCACAGCTGAAGGGATTTAACCTACATACCACAAAGTTACTGAGAAGTAAAGACTACTCGGCATTCATGAAATCTTACCCACAATTCTCACCGATAATGCCCCCAAATTTTATGTTCATCAGATCCAGAGAACTGTGCAGCAGAACTGAGAGGCAGTAAATATTATCTCATGAACAAAGACTCTGAGGAGAAAAACACTCCGTAGGGCTGGGAAGAGAGCAATGGTGTCTAAGACTGAAATTCTGGCTGAACAAGAGAAGTCTGTATTGATGAAGAAGGAAAGGAAGAACAAGGAGATAAACTATTAATAATATGGCTGCACAGGGGGTTTCCAGAAGAGATTTGGCCAAAACATTAAAAACGAAAAAGGAGGAGCACATCCCCCAAGAACACATACAAAAGGTAACATCCACTCGTACATTCGTGAAGCAACCCCCTGTAGCAGGCATGGCTCAGGGGCCAGGGTCTAGCCCGGAACAACACAGGCTAGCGCCCTGTTCACTTGTTGCCCCGGCAGCTCAGGAGAATGTAAACAAGGACGCTTACAAACCAGCAAGATAGTTCCAGACAATGAGAAGCATTACAAAATCATTGTGCAGGGCTTCCCAGGCGGCGCTAGTGGTAAAGAATCTTCCTGCCAATGCAGGAGACATGAGACGTGTGGGTTTGATCCCTGGGTCGGGAAGATCCCCTGAAGAAGGAAATGTCACCCACTCCAGTATTCTTGCCTGGAGAATCCCCATGGACAGAGCAGCCTGGGGGCTACAGTCCATGGGGTCGCAAGAGTCAGACACGACCTGGGACTAAACCACCACCACCACAAAGACATTAAAATCTAATGAAGTGTCAGTGATTTCTGTGGGAGTACTTTTGACTGGGAGGCTGGGGGATGAGGCTGAACTGAGTTCATAATAGTCTAAGGAGCCAACCACATGAAGAGCTGGGAGCAGAGCGCTCCAGGCAGAGGCAACAACAAAGCCCTCATGCGAAGAAGGAGGTTGTCCCATTTTGGCCATGTGAACACCAGGGTGGCTGGGGATCAAGGAGCAGTGAAAAGAGTGTGGGAGATGAGGTCCATGTGGAAACTCCAGCAGAAATACAGGATTTTAGTCCAAGTACATCGGGAAGTCCTTAGAGAGGTTTTTGAGCAGGGGAGAGGCATGAATTGGTAGCTATTCTAGAGGTGCTCTGGATGCTTGCTTGGTGGAAAGAAGAAGCAAGAAAGGAAACAGGAAGAAAAGTTAGGAAGTACTGCAACATTCCAGAGGAGAGATGGTGGAGTCGTGGGCTCAGGATTAGCCATGGAACCAGAGCAGCGACAGATTTGGAATGGGTCTTGAATAATTTGGATGAGAATGTGAAGGAAAGAGAGAAATCTAGGAGAAAGATGACTCTTAGATTTTGACTGTAGCAACCATCATCGTCACTTAAGAGCTGCAGAAGACTGGGAAAACCACGGGTTGGAGGGGAGTAAGTTCAAGGGTTCTATTCTAACCATGTTGAGTTCGAAATGCCTATTTAGTGGCTACGTAGACATCAAGTTCAGAGTCGGATAGATGAGTCTGGAACTCACTGGTGAGTCTAAGCAATAAATTAACTTTGAGAGTCCCCATCAAATAGGTGGTATTTACTGCTATGATGAGTTCATTTGGAAAGCGTGTCAAAGAGAGAAATGTAGAAGACCATCTCAAGGGATATACAACTCAGAATTAAGAATAGGAAAAATCAACATAGGAGACTGTGTAGAAACCACTATTAGAGGCAAAGGGAAAATAGCAGGTTGTGGCTTTCCAAAAGCCAAGAGAAGAGAATGTTTGAAGACAGAAGAAACAATGTCTTGTCAACTACATCAAAGTTACTGGAGGAGAGAAGTACAGAGAAGGGACGACCAGATTTCACAAGCTACAAGTGACTGGGGACATGTAGGAGCCATCAGTGGAATGATCAAGACAGAAGCCCAGTTGGTAAACCAAGGGGAAAAATAGGGATTTCGCTGGTGATCCAGTGGTTAAGAATCCACTTTCCAACACAGGGGACATGGGTTCCATCTCTGGTCTGTAAATGTTCCACATACTGTGAAGCAACGAAGCCTGTGAGCTGACTTGTGAAGTCTGCGATTCCTAGAGCCCGTGCTCCACAAGAGAAGCCCTCGCTCTTCAGCTAGAGAGTGCCCCCCACCCCCTGCTCACTGCAGCTAGAGAAAGCCCTCAGGCAGCAACGAAGACCCAGCACAGCCAAAAATAAATTTTTAAAAATTTAAAGCAATTACCCTCCACCTAAACAATTAAAAAATAATAATAAAATGGGCAAGTAGAAGCAAAGGGAGCCACCATGGCAACTCTTGAAAGGTGGAGCAGAAGACTGGACCAGTTACTGGAGGAAGCTGGGATGTGAAATGCGGTTAGAGGATGACTTGTTTTTAAGACGGGAGATACCAATATTTAGAAGACTAAGCAAAAGCAGACCAAGAATTTCAGTTCTGTGTTATTTTTCCTGTCATTCTTTAGGAACCAAGCAGGTCAGCATCAGTAGGACAGGAAGTCTTATCTGACTTTCTCTTCCGTTGCTGCTGCTGCTGCTAAGTTGCTTCAGTCATGTCCGACTCTGTGCGACCCCATAGAGGGCAGCCCACCAGTCTCCCCTGTCCCTGGGATTCTCCAGGCAAGAACACTGGAGTGGGTTGCCATTTCCTTCTCCAATGCATGAAAGTGAAAAGTGAAAGCAAAGCCACTCAGTCGTGTCCAACTCTTAGCCACCCCAGGGACTGCAGCCTACCAGGCTCCTCTGTCCCTGGGATTCTCCAGGGGAGAGTACTGGAGTGGGGTGCCATCACCTTCTCTTCTGTTAGAGGCCAATAAACAGACTATTAAAAATTTTCTGGGTACCAGAGGGGAAAGTGATCGGAAGACATCAACATGGGTTTATAGAAATAAACCACTTCGTATAATACTTGTGGATCAAGACACTGCTTGATTTTTTACACGACTACTGTGATAGCCTCCTAACTGATCTCCCTCTTCTATCTCATCTCACTACTTCAAAATCTAAAAACAAATCTAGATATTTCACTTCCCTAATACCTCTCATGGCTGACATAGCACAACCTTCTTAAGAAAAACACCCAATATCCTTAACAAGGCATCTCAAGCCCTGTAAAATCTGACTCCAGTCTTTCCTTCCTGTCGCATCTCTGACTGTGAAATTTGCAAAACGTCACATCACTGCAGCTCCAGCCACAATGGACAGCTCTGCACGCCTTTGTCCCACTTTGGCTTGACTCGCTCTATCCTCTACTTGTGTGTGAGTGAGTACTAAGTCACTTCAGTCGTGTCCCACTCTTTGCCACCCCATGGATTATAGCCCACCAGGCTCCTCTGTCCACGGGATTCTCCAGGCAAGAATACTGGAGTGGGTTGCCATGCCCTCCTCTGGGGGATCTTCCCGATCCAGGGATTGAATCTGTGTCTCTTCTGTCCCCTGCATTGGCACGCGAGTTCTTTACCACTAGCACCACCTGGGAAGTCCTCTACTGAGGACGTCCATTCAATCTGCACCAAACTTATCAGCCTGGGAAATACCTAGAGGATCTTTAAAACCCACTCAAATGTCTTCCAAATTACATTTGGCAGGTCCCTCCAGAAGACAGACCTATGACAAAGAACTAAACATTTTGGAAAACAACTTCGTTTCAGGGTAAGAGATTTAGGAACAATTCAGCTTTCTCAAACAAAAGGGAACGTTTGTCAGGTAGTATGTGTGGACATAGGAAGATGATGACTCGCCAGGTGAAACCTCCAGCCATGTCCATTGTTCAATATGACCCATTTAATTATTTGAAGGCTATCATTGTCAGCAGAAGCCAAAAATCAGTCTCTAGAAATTTCTCTTGTTCCTAGTTCTGCCCTCTGGAGCAATTTACAAATTGTCTACTTCATTTTGTATAGAGCAGCTTTTCACATAACTTCAGGCACTTATTATGAGTACACAAGGCCTCCTCATGGTCTCTCAAATTTGCTCTTTTATAACTTACAGATGTTTGCTAACTCCCTGCGGTACAGCCTTCAGAATCTATATTTGGCACATAAAGCATCATGCTACTTCTTAAGGGGGCAATCATGGCTTACTTGACTTTGTACCCTAGCACCCAGCCAAGTAAATGTACATCAGTTGCATTCCAAAGAAAGAATTAATGTAAAATCTGCCACATTTCAAATACATCACTTGAGCACAGGAAAGGATGACTTCTGATGTTCTGCTGGAACTGAAAGCAGCTCCTTTCCTGCCCTGAAGTCACATGTGAGTTTTCTGGTACATCCCATGTCAAAGTCCTCCCCCGAGCCCCATCCCTAACCCAGCCTCTTCGGAGACTTTCTCTGAGCTGGGCTTAGTCTCCAGCTGGCTTGCTCTGGTTGGTGGTTCAGGATCACAGGCTGCAGTTAGTGGGGTGGACACTTAACCGTCCAGAAGGGGGAAAGCACTCAAAAAAGAGAAAAATTAGAAACAATAGATTTATCTCTTTCACCATATTCCAAACTAGCAGCCCACAGAGTTCTTAACCACTGTAATATGCACCTAGAATTAAAAACAGGTCCTAGTGTTTAATGGGATTTTTTTTGAGAGTAACTTTGAGCAAAATTCTATCACTAACAAATAGAAGGCAGCAAAGGAAAGCAGAAAATCTGAACTCACTCTGTGATAAACGTTCAAATTATTTCCAGAAATCTTTTCTAGGTAGCTTGTCGAAGGCTGAATAGTAGAAAATGCAAGCTACATGTGTAATTTAAAATTTTCTTGTAGGCACATTCATAAAGATACAGTAAAAGATGAAATTAATGTTATTATTATATTTGATTTAACCCAATATATAGAAAATATTATGGTTTCAACATGCAACAAAAATAGAACATTATTGAGATATTTTACATTCCTCTTTTCCAACCAAGTCTTTGAAATCCACTGTTTTGACACTTACAGCACATTTCAGTTCAGACCTGCCACACTCCAAGTGCTCAACAGCCACAGATAACTACCAGTGACTGTCCTGGACACTGGAGGTCTAGGCTATAAATAAGTCCTTCTAAGACACAAGTCAACTTTAGGTTCAAGACACTTGTAAAGTCTATTCTTAGGAACGGATTTTTATTATAAAGATAATTACCAATGCAAAGCAATCAGGGAAAAATGCAAAGCTATAAAAAGTGATATGCATTGAAAATAAAGACATCTAAAGAAATTATCTAGACACTGATCACAAGGTGGATGCTTCTGAAACCCTCAGACTCATCTCTCAAAGTCAAAAATAAGTTGCATAATCAATCCTGTGTCATGGAGCCAAACCTTCCAATAAATACTTTGGAGTTCATGCAGTCCAGGACATTCTTTTTATAGATGAAAAAGAGTCCCTGCCAATCCCTGCACCAAGCAACCAGCTTCTGTCTAGTGTGACAGACAGTCAAGTGTTGATGGGTCGACACGGACACACTGCTCCTTGCACCCAGGCCCTGGGTCATAGCCACCGAGTGGGCCCCCAAATGAAATCTTATGTAACAACCAGGATGGGATAAAAGATGCCACGTGGCAGTTTTAATATCCATGAAAAAATCCTCCGAAACATATGCCACAAAGCCTTCTCAGAACCATTTGCTTTGAGTAGCAAAGAAAGATTCTTGTCTGATATTTAAAAATTATGAACACTCAATGCAGAAAGGCGCTAGATTAGAAGAGCTGCAAAATAATACTTTGCTCTTCAGAATAATCACCCTCAGGAACAAAAACACTCCAGCTCAGTGTTATAATTTCAATCTTCACTCCAGCAAAGAAAGAAAGTAATGAGCCAGCAAATATAACAGCCAAGCAAGAGATGCCACCGAAGCCAGCCTCTATTGAACATCCTGAAATAAATGATGCATATTTTAAGTCACTAACTTAAAATTCCAAGCAGATGGGGAATTATTAAGACAAATGAATGATGGGTAAAAGTGCAACCGGAACAAAGCTATGATCAAAACCAAAATTTTTTAAATTGGTAATTAAACCATAAAACTCAGCCAAAGCAACTTGGGCTTATATAGGGGACTTATGTAGTAAAACTGCTAATCACAGGAAAATAACTGTAGACCACCTTTTCAATTGATAGGCAACATAATGAATCCAGAGAGGCTTGGTGGGGTAGCAGTCCATCAGTTACTGAGAAAGATGGTGTGCTTAGAGGGTCTCATGTGAGAATACATTGGTCCTGTACTGGAAATTTCAAAAGGAAACCTTTATTGCTCTTAAATTAAATTCACCAATAGTTAAGCACTCTTAAAATGAGCAGTATGGGAGCCCACAGGGTTCAGCCTCAGATACAGCTCACTTTCAAGAAATGCAGTTTTGTTGCCAAAAATCATAGAAAAGGAAATCCATTCTTGCAAAGGACACTGACATTCTCTCAAGCATGCCTTCCTCAGCAGCACTTAGAAAAGTCTTTCTGAAAGTAGACTTCTTTCGAGACCCTCCCAAGCAGTAGTCACCCCAGTTCCTCTATCCCTGACCCCAGGCTCCTTTGGCATACTTTTCTGTCCTTCTCGTCCCAAAGGTTTTAGTACTTCCTTATTTTGCAGCAGGAGATAACATTTCCTCCTTAGAAAAGGGAGAAACGAAGCTAGCAAGATTCTAGCAAATCCACGATGCTCTTAGGGAGGGCGGGGGAGGGGAAGCTCTGCTCATTCATGACATCCGTCCCAGTTACAAAACCCCCATGTTGTGCCCAGATCAGCCCTAACTAAAGTGGGAAACAGTGTTTGAAAATCCAGGACAGGTTACAAGTATAAGTCAGTTGAAGAAGAGTGGGTCCTTATAGCAAAACTACTCCCACACATCCCAACTTCTGCCTTTCCCCTGGTCCCATGAACTGTCCATTCCCTCACCTAACACCAGCCTACACTTCTCCTCCATTTATTATCAGCTCAATAATCCTTGTCATTCCTCATTCAAAATCCATTCTTTCCATTCATTGACATAAAACAACAACCTACACAGTCAGAAGCCCCAGCCTAACACTTACACTGCCTGCAACTCAGTACTGGAAATCCTTTCAAAGGAAGCAGAGCTCTTTACATTGTAGATCTTTTTAAGAAAAAAAAAAGAAGAAGAACTAAAATGTAAATACTCTTCTGAGTGATCTGAAGTAACACTCAATGAGTGGCCAAGTTGATGTTCTCAGAAGAGACAAAGCTGAGAACTGGAGAAGGAAAGAATAGTGAGATAATTCTCTTAGACTTTACGCTTTTCCTAGGGCTGAGTCCAGGAGGAACTCTTGATTTCTTTGTCTCATGATGGGGTGAAGACCTACTCAGGGTCACCCACGTAGCTATCTGTTTTCCAGAGTGGATTTTTTAAATTTCCTGCCATGGATTCTAACTTAACATTAAACTTTAACTCAGAACCTTATGCTACTGTGTCCACATGTGTTTGGAGGGATGTTCTTGGATGTTATGAGAAAAATGTAATCCATGGTTCAATAAATTTGAAACTTAATGGACAAATGTACAATTAAAGAGTGGAATAGAAAATATACTGTTTCCCTAATACAACAGTTTTTAGAGTATGGTCTGTATAATTCAGTGAACCAATATTTTCTGAATAATCACTGCATTATGTTACAGAATCATTTGTGCTTAAAATATTCATTAAAGCACAAGACAGACTAATGGATTTTAACAAAGTGTAAAAAGTGCTTTGATATGGTTCTGGATTGCACACTGCAACAAACCCTTAAGAAACTGCATTTGTCTAGTTTATGTATAGCATTAAAGAAACATATCCACAATTTTCTAAAAAGGCTCAAAAATATTTCTCCATTTTCCTAGTACATATCTGTGTGAAGCCAAATTTTCTTAATATGCTCAACCAAAACAACATATCACAAACAGAATGAGTGGAGAAGTAGCAGAGAATTAATAGTTGACCACTAATCCAGACATCAAAGAGATTTGCAAAAAAACCAAAAAACCAAGCAAACAAAATTAAATGATGCCAGTTTTATCACTAAAATTTTGGGGAAAATACAATTGATTTTTACAAAAAAATATTATTCAGGCTAACACATAAGGAACTTATCACTTTTTAAATGAATACCTTTATAATATCTCTGTTTTAATTTCTAATATAGTAAGTATTAATAGATATAACCCACATTAATGCTCTTTGGGATACTGAATCATTTTTAAGAGTGGAAAGCATCTTCAGATCAAAAAGTCTGAAATGCTGCCCTAATATATTTTGATCATGGAGGCCTTTCTCTGTGGAGCATCTTGAGTATATTCTATGAAGCATACAATGGGAAACACAGTCTCATGTTATGCTTATAAAACTATTCCCTTTCATGTCTCTTCTCAGACCTTCTTCAGTAAGTTAACCTACATGCTGGTCAAAGATTTCCTCTCATCTCACATGGTGGTTTTGTGCTCATGACCCTGGCAGTAAATGCATATATTCTCCTCTGGCAAACATGGGTGGATACTGATTTCACTTATTTAGAAGAGGCCTTAATCTATAGCATTATTTCTCTGAGCAAACGTTACAAATAGTCTGGAGAAACAATGACACGGGTTAACCTGCTCCCACAGCAGATAACGCTCTGGGCAGAGGCAGGGTGCCAGGATGACCCAAGAACACAGCATCGCGCCGGCCAGAATTGGGGCCAGTTTGCTTCACCATTCAGTTTTTAGCAAGAGAAGCCCTGATTGAGATGCCTCTGTTACAAATTACTCTTTTATGAAACGAGCAGGATGACAGCAATTTACTACTCCGAGTACTGGCTGTTTGCGTTTGTAAAAACTGTAAGCAAGCCAAAGATAACTTCAGGACAGATTCATATTTCTACCGTGGCTTTTTAGAACATAGAGTGAGGTCAATTCTCTACTTTCAGCACGACTCGAAGCCCCAGTTCCAGAATTTAGTTATAAATCTCTTCTTCCTGTCAGGTAGCTGAATGACTGGCTGGAAGCCCGTTCTCAGATGCCTATAAAAGATTTTGGGAAAGAGTCAGAAGTATAAAGTACTGAACAGCTATTCCATGCAGAGACTGCCCCCAAGGAAACAGTCCTTATATAGAGCTGGCGTGGAGAACAGGCTGTACAGTCCTCTAATTTTCATCCTGGAATGTGCCCAAATAAGAGCACCATTAAGTTCACTTAAGCAGTTTTGTTTTGTTTTTTAATGTCCGGTTTATAAAAATGCTGCTCAAGGTTGACCAGGATTGCATCCTGACAGCTGAAGATCCTCATCTTGGTCTTTCTGTTTTTGCTTAAGATTTGAAATGAAATTGGCATAAAATCTCCTTCTGATAAAACTTTCATTAATGAAAATTTTTATTGGCATAAATGCTTACTAGTTTCAGGTCCCATTCTAATTCATGTAGTCCTCCCAGCAGCTCTCTGAGACAGAGACTATAAATACTCCATTTTACAGATAAAGAAAGACTCAGTGTTGCCTAAGGCCACGGACTTTATAGATGGTAGACAGGACTGGGGTCCCGGAAGTCAATCCCTCTGACCTCTGAACCAGGCCGCTGTCCCACCTGAGATTCATGAACAATAACATCAACTGCTTTTTAATAAGAAGATATCCAATTCTGTATGTAAAATAGTGGTTTTAAGCTCCAGGTGAGCAATTATTTCAAAAAGCCTTCCTTACACTCCAGTGTGTTTGAACCCCATTCTCTGAGTTCCCGACACATGTCCTGGCCACAGACTGAGTTGTATTTAACTGCCTGGCCAAAAGCATGAATTTTCAAATGAGGTTTGTGCACCTTGGAGGGTATAAAAAAAAAAACCCAGTGTGGTATAGGGACAAAACATTAGCATTTCTCTTTATAGTTACTGACATTTTTTTTTAATTGGAGGATAATTGCTTTACAATGTTGTGTTAATTTCCGCTGTATAACATTGTGAATCAGCCGATAATCAGCCCTAAGTTATAAATCCATCACCTCCCTCCTCAGCCTCCCTCCCACCCTGCCCATTCCACCCCTCTAGGTCATCACGGAGCACCAAGCTGAGTTCCTGGTGCTATACACAGCTTCCCATTAGCTATCTATTTTATACAAGGTAATGTATGCATGTTAATGCTATGTTTACCACAAGGACTGGCATTATCATCCTCAGTCTGCCTCGGTGCATGTAGAAACAGCCGCATAGGCCCACCACACAGTCTCACAAGGCACTCAAGACGAGCGTGGGCATTCCTCACCAGCAGGGTGAGCACCCTCACCTGCCTGTCTGCTTTCCGAAGCGGCCCCAAATCTCAGTTTACAGAGGCGCAATTGAGAAAGTGGCTGTCAGGATTATATTTTCAACCATACCTAAACTAACTCTCACAAAACAGCCAAGTGGCTTCAAAGGAGTCCTGCAGAGAACTGCAAACAAATGCTCACAACAATACAAGCACAAATAAGAAAAGAGTAGAGCGGGTGAGATTTTTATCATTCCTTTTATAATATTTTTCTCAGCCATATCATAAGATATCACAACAACAAGCCAGTGAGGACAGACTTGAAGGTGTGGCCAAAACCAAACACAGAACAAAACAAAAAACGCCTGAAAGTATCAAAACTGAGATTCATAGCCACTACTTTTTACCAATGGTCTCTGCCTAAGCGAACATGATACTTTGGGAAACTCGCTAATAAGACTCTTAGACAGCTTACAAATAAATATATTTTTGTTAACAGCATCAAACACATAGAACTCGCTGATCTAGAACTTTGCTACTCAAAGTGCAATCTGCCAAGGGGCAGTGCCCACATCATCTGGCAACTTGTTAGAAATGCAGTCTCAGGGTCCATCCCAGACCTACTGGATCATATCTTGCATTCCCCAGGTCATTCGTGGGCACATTTCTGCTTGAGAAGCACTGCTTTAGGACACACATCTTAAATGATCTGACTCCTAGTAGTTCGGCTCTTCTGTATATGTTTCAAAAGATTTCTCTGTTGAATTTTTGAACTCATAAACTTCTCATTTTGATAAAATATCTATTACCAAATGATCTTAAATATTATAAAGAAACTATCCCCATAAACCAAAATCCAGTGAAATAATCTTGTATAACTGTAGCATTAGCTCCTTATTAATTCTAGTACAGGTAAATGCTCTAACCCCATATAACAAAGACCATCCAGCCACACCCACGTTTTTAATCCCCACCTCCACTTACTTTTGTTTGATCGTCGGCTTTGAACACATAGCAGATACTCTGCTGATTGGCTGCATCATTTTTAATCAGACAAGCAAAATAACTTGGGTCGTGACTATTGTGAATCAGTTTGTGAACTCGCTGAGGCTTACACTCGAAGATGCTGGAACAGATCAGTGGATCCCACTGTTGACTTTTTCCTGGCTCAGGCTCACATCTCAATCCAGACGGCGAAACACAGAGGCGGACTGGCCTGGTGCCAGGCTCCTTTTTGGAAGACTGCCCGCTGAGTCTGCGCACCTCCGCCACCACCCAAGGCAGCATAGGCATGGTGGTCAGACAGTGCACAGGCAAGGAGCCCACCAGCTGGAGGCCGAAGCCCACCGAGGCCTCGCTAGGCAGCGGGTGTCTCCTCGCTGTGAAGGTTATTGGCTCCATGTTGGGAAAGGTCTGGAAACTCAGCAAAACGTTGCCACTGTTTTTCTATTTTAGACCAAGCAATCTATTTCACATGCTTCTGAATCCTGCGGGAGAAAAACAGAGGCATTAGAATTTAATGAAGTCATGGCAATAGCTACTTTCAAAGAGATATTATTTCAGAGCTTCAGAGTCTGAAACCCAAATAGACGAAGAAATGGATATTAGCTCAAATAAGCGGCTCTTCCTAGAAAGAGCTTTCTTCAAATTGTATTACATATAAAACCTAAAAATGCTGTAACTGTCACACTCACTAGGGGTTACCAAGCTCCCGACGGGAGACTCCTGTTAAACACAAGCCTCACAGAGCCAGCAGAGGCCAGCTCCTTAGAAAGTAATATAGCGCTGCTTGGACAGCTTTAAACCCTGCTGTATTATTTAATGTACATTTCAAGACATTTTTTTAAGATGACTGAATTCAGTACGTGGCTCCCCCCAAATAAGTAATCTTGCAAGAAAAAAGTGTCAGCTATCTATCATGACAGTCTATTGAACCAGGCCACTTTTCAACAAATGACCTTATCACTTATGACACCACTGAATTTTTAAAGGCTCTCCCCGATGTAGTCCAGAGGTTCTGAATCACGAATTCAAATTCCATTAACACATACTTGGTGACTGTTACGTTCTAAACACCATCACAAATATTTTGTTTCATTCATGTACTATACACACCCCGTGTCTCTTCTCATCAACAGAGGGTGTTTTTTGTATGAGACTCAAACTCACTCAAGGGGTGGTTTTCCTTTCTCTATGGGTGATTTTCAACAACCACATTTGATGTATCCTAACACCCGCCTATTCCACTGGATAACAAAACCCTTCTGCCCCGAGCTGAGTTGTCCACGGGCTCTCAAGCCCTCTCCTTTTCGCATTTGCTCCCCGGGACTTTCATTCTCTCATGCGTCCCCTGAGCACATAGACACATGCTAGAAGAAAGTCTATGAAGACAGGGACCACCCCTTATTCATCTGTGTCCTGGGGTCCAGCACAGAGCCTGACTCAGAATAGGCTCTATGTGCGTGTCTGACTCTTTTTGACCCTATAGACTGCAGCCTGTCAGGCTCCTCTGTCCACGGGATTTTCCAGGCAAGAATACTGGAGTGGGTTGCCGTGCCTCCCCTACAGGGGATCTTCCCGACCCTAGGATCAAACCAGCATCTCTCTCTTTATTTATTTATTTTAATTGGAGGCTAATTACGTTACAATATTGTAGTGGTTTTTGCCATACACTGACATGAATCAGCCTTGGGTGTACATGTGTTCCCCATCCTGAACACCCCTCCCCTCCCACCTCCCTCCCCATCCCATCCCTCAGGGTCATCCCAGTGCACCAGCCCTGAGCACCCTGTCTCATGCATCGAACCTGGGCTGGCGAGCTGTTTCACATATGATAGTATACATGTTTCAAGAGAGAGAGAGAAACCAGCGTCGCTTATGTCTCCTGCATTGGCAAGCAGATTCTTTACTACCTGGGAAGCCCAATAGGCACTATATGTTAAAAGAGTGAATAAAGATTCTTTCATAAAATATATATATATATATATATATATATATATGTATGTTCTCCCTTGACCTCAAAGTCCCCTGGCTCCAATTCCTCCTTTCCTACACAACTTTCTTCAAGGTAAAATCTCCACTTGCCCGCTCCACTTTTTCCTCCATCCACGGTCTGGACTGACCAGAAGCAGTGAGGAGCCACCACATTTGTTCCCGTTAGGGTCACCCATATCTTTGGGTTGTGAAATCCAAATGGGGCTTTTAAGTCCTCAGCGGCCTTGTCCCTCCAGACCACTTTCTCAGCGCTGATCACTCCATCCTGTTTGAAACTCTCCTGCTTCTCCTCTTCTCTGGTTGCTTCTTTTCAGTTCCCTGATGGCTTTCCCCACCTGCTTGACTCCATCCTCTCATCCCACCTGCATCCTTTGGACAATTTCACTTGACCTCTTGGTGTCAGCGACCACATTCTAATACTCTTGCTGCCACTGATAACAGCTTACTTTCACTAGGTACTCAGTTCAGTTCAGTTCAGTCGCTCAGTCGTGTCCGACTCTTTGCGACCCCATGAATCGCAGTACGCCAGGCCTCCCTGTCCATCACAAACTCCCGGAGTTTACTCAGACTCATGCCCATCAAGTCAGTGATGCCATCCAGCCATCTCATCCTCTGTCGTCCCCTTCTCCTCCTGCCCCCAATCCCTCCCAGCATCAGGATCTTTTCCAATGAGTCAACTCTTTGCATGAGGTGGCCAAAGTATTGGAGTTTCAGCTTCAGCATCAGTCCTTCCAGTGAACACCCAGGACTGGTCTCCTTCAGGATGGACTGGTTGGATCTCCTTGCAGTCCAAGGGACTCTCAAGAGTCTTCTCCAACACCACAGTTCAAAAGCATCAATTCTTTGGCGCTCAGCTTTCTTCACAGTCCAACTCTCACATCCATACATGACCACTGGAAAAACCATAGCCTTGACCAGATGGACCTTTGTTGGCAAAGTAATGTCTCTGCTTTTTAATATGCTTCCTAGGTTGGTCATAGCTTTCCTTCCAAGGAGTAAGCGTCTTTTAATTTCATGGCTGCAGTCACCATCTGCAGTGATTTTGGAGCCCAAAAAAATAAAGTCTGACACTGTTTCCACTGTCTCCCCATCTATTTCCCATGAGGTGATGGGACCAGATGCCATGATCTTGGTTTTCTGAATGCTGAGCTTTAAGCCAAATTTTTCACTCTCCTCTTTCACTTTCATCAAGAGGCTTTTTAGTTCCTCTTCACTTTCTGCCATAAGGGTGGTGTCATTTGCATATCTGAGGTTATTGATATTTCTCCCAGCAACCTTAATTCCAGCTTGTGCTTCTTCCAGCCCAGCCTTTCTCATGATGTACTCTGCATATAAGTTAAATAAGCAGGGTGATAATATACAGCCTTGACGTACTCCTTTTCCTATTTGGAACCAGTCTGTTGTTCCATGTCCAGTTCTAACTGTTGCTTCCTGAACTGCATACAGGTTTCTCAATAGGCAGGTCAGGTGGTCTGGTATTACCATCTCCTTTAGAACTTTCCACAGTTTATTGTGATCCACACAGTCGAAGGCTTTGGCATAGTCAATAAAGCAGAAATAGATGTTTTTCTGGAACTCTCTTGCTTTTTTGATGATCCAGCTGATGTTGGCAATTTGATCTCTATTTTCTCTGCCTTTTCTAAAACCAGCTTGAACATCTGGAAGTTCTCTGTTCACCTATTGCTGAAGCCTGGCTTGGAGAATTTTGAGCATTACTTTGCTAGCGTGTGAGCTGAGTGCAATTGTGTGGTAGTTTGAGCATTCTTTGGGATTGCCTTTCTTAGGGACTGGAATGAAAACTGACCTTTTCCAGTCCTGTGGCCACTGCTGAGTTTTCCAAATTTGCTGGCATATTGAGTGCAGCACTTTTACAGCATCATCTTTCAGGGATTGAAATTGCTCAACTGGAATTCCATCACATCCACTAGCTTTGTTCATAGTGATGCTTTCTAAGGCCCACTTGACTTCACATTCCAGGATGTCTGGCTCTAGGTCAGTGATCACACCATTGTGATTATCTGGGTCAAGAAGAACTTTTTTGTACAGTTCTTCTGTGTATTCTTGCCACCTTTTCTTAATATCTTCCTCTTCTGTTAGGTCCATACCATTTCTGTCCTTTATTGAGCCCATTTTTGCATGAAATGTTCCCTTGGTATCTCTAATTTTCTTGACAAGATCTCTAGTCTTTCGCATTCTGTTGTTTTCCTCTATTTCTTTGCACTGATCGCTGAGGAAGGCTTTCTTATCCCTCCTGGCTATTCTTTGGAAGTCTGCATTCAAATGGGAATATCTTTCCTTTTCTCCTTTGCTTTTTGCTTCTCTTCTTTTCACAGCTATTTGTAAGGCCTCCTCCGACAACCATTTTGCCTTTTTTGCATTTCTTTCCATGGGGATGGTCTTGATCCCTGTCTCCAGTACAATGTCACGAACTTCCATCCATAGTTCACCAGGCACTCTGTCTATCAGATCTAGTCCCTTAAATCTATTTCTCACTTCCACTGTATATTCATAAGGGATTTGATTTAGATCATACCTGAATGGTCTAGTGGTTATCCCTACTCTCTTCAGTTTAAGTCTGAATTTGGCAATAAGGAGTTCATGATCTGAGCCACAGTCAGCTCCAGGTCTTGTTTTCGCTGACTGTATAGAGCTTCTCCATCTTTGGCTGCAAAGAATATAATCAATCTGATTTCGGTGTTGGCCATCTGGTGATGTCCATATGTAGAGTCTTCTCTTGTGTTAAGAGGGTGTTTGCTAGGACCAGTGCATTCTCTTGGCAAAACTCTATTAGCTTTTGCCTTTGCCCTGCTTCACCCCGTGTCCAAGGTAAGAGAAACCCAAGTAAGATGGTAGGTGTTCCAAGAGGGCATCAGGGGCAGACACACTAAAACCATAATCACAGAAAACTAGCCAACTTGATCACAGGACCACAGTCTTGTCTAACTCAATGAAACTAAGCCATGCCGTGTGGGGCCACCCAAGACGGTCGGGTCATGGTGGAGAGGTCTGACAGAATGTGGTCACTAGGTACTAGGCAAGTGTTATTTCATCTTGTAACAACCTTCATCTCTCACCTTGGTCTCAATTAGAGATTACCAATATTGCCATTTTTATGGCCCAGGAAACTTTGTCATTAGTGATTTGAGTTTGCATCTGATTCTCAACCTATTCTCTTGCACAAGAACGCATCTACCATATAAACACTAATGATTCCCATATGTTCGTCTCCTTCTTGAGCTCCAGATCAAGACAGGCCATTAAATATTTCTATCTGGATAGCCTATTCAGACAGCATCTAGGCTTCAATTGAGTTGTTTTAAATCTAACTCAGTCTTACCTCCCTCCTATCCAGAACTTCTCTTCCCTCCCATCACTATTTATTTTATCAGCCAAGTCAAAAGCCAAGGAGTCATTGCTGTAGACTGAATGTTTGTGTCCATCCTCCCTCAGTTTATATGTTGAAATCCTAATACCCAATGTGATAGTGTTTTTAGGGGTAGAGACTTTGGTAGGTGATTAGATCATGAGGGTGGAACCCATATGAATAGGATTAGTGCCCTTATAAGAGACCTAGAGAGCTCTCTTTCCGCTTCTACCATGCGAGGACACAGGGAAAAGAGAGCAGTCTATGAACTAGGAAGCCAGCCATCACAAGATTCTGAATCTGCCAGCATCTTGATCTTGGGCTTCCCCTCCTCCAGAACTGTAAGAAATAAGTTTCCATTGTTTATAGACTACCCAGTCTGTGATACTCTGTGACAGCAGCCTGAATGAACTAAGACAGTCCTTCAAATCCCCTCTTCACTCTATCACTACTTCTTAACTGACTTTACATCTAAGTAAGTCTGACTTTTTTTCTCAACTGGAGAAAAGGTGCCCCCACATTCAATTCAGCCTTCATGTATTTCTTAGAATAACTCAACCAACACAGAAAATTGATCATATCACTCCTCTGCTAAATCCTTAATCACAGCCCCCATAACATCTAAACTCTTTGACATGGCATATAGGATCTCTTCAGAATCTGGTCCTTTCCATATCTCCAACCGCATATACTCCTCTAAAATGCAGCTCTGGGAGCTTTCCAGGTGGTGTGGTGGTAAAGAATCCACTTGCCAAAGCAAGAGATGCAAGAGATGCAGGTTCAATCCCTGGGTTGGGAAGATCCCCTGGAGGAGAAAATGGCAACAAGTTCCAGTATTCTTGCCTGGAAAACTCCATGGACAGACGAGCCTGGTGGGCTACCAAGAGCTCATGGGGTTGCAGAGAGTCAAACATAACCGAGAGCCTAAGCACGCACGCATACGCACATGCAGCTTTTGGCTTTGAAGATAAGTAACCAGACACGGTTCTTCACATGAGATGGGATTTCTCATGCCTCCGTGCCACAGAGCACACTGTTCTCTCTGTCAGGAACATAATACCTGTCACGAACTGAAGACAGCCTGAGAGTTTACCCTGCTTGCAAACTTACAAGTCAGCCTGCCACAAATTAGCCTCCTGGTAGAGGACATGAGCCTCCCAGGCCAGACAGAGGACAATTTATTACTCAGAGCAGTAGCCACAGAGGCAGCATTGTGGCTGGCTCCCTGACCTTCAGTTCCCACAGGCCAGGTGACATCTGTATCCACAGTGGGTTACAGGAGAGGCACCTGAGATTTGGAAGCCTGAATATTTTATAATAAGGAGTAAGCATGTCTGTCCTTAAATTCTGGAGTGTCTTCCTGAGAGAGACACTATTTCTATCTTCCTTGGCTGTTTGCTATTGAAAAAAATCGAAAAGGTGGTCCAGAACAAAGCAGTCAGTCCCTCTGCTCACAAAATAGCATCATGGACTACCCAAGGAGACTCTCCCAATGAAATGGAAAGATAGGATCATTGACAACCCAAGGAGACTCTTCCAATGACCCCCCCACTCTTGTCCTCTAACCTAATGCCAACTCATAGGCAAGTCCTAGTTCAAGCAACTGTCACCTCTTTCATCCATGGTGATTCAGGGCAGCCATCACCATGCCCTGCTGCACTTTCTACCTAAACATCGTATTTACTTTAAAAGTTTGAATAGGTGTCCCTAAACAAGTCTGTAAGCGTCTTAGGCTCATAAGGTTTGGGGCTTCTGAAATCAGTATTCAAATTCTAAACAATTTCTGAGCTACAACTGAAGTCTATTCTTTTTACTCTATGTTTATTACGTGACATATATGCATATATCCAAAGAATGAATTTTTATAATTAATTTGAACATGGTTAAAAGCGAATTTTTAAATTTTAGATGTTCCAAAGTTTAGAAATAAGCCCATATTTTATTTAGAGTGCTAAAGTATTTCATAAAAGTGTATTCCCAATCTCTTTTCTTTTCTTTTTTTTTTTCTCTTTTCTTTTAAAGTAAAGCTTCTCTTGATGATGAAAACAGACTTAAAGCTCATATAACCCCATTAATAAAGGTCTCTCCTGTTTTTCTTTCTCTCACCTGCAGGTGAAAGTGGCATTAAATGTCTGGCTCAGCTTCCACTCCTGTAACTGAATCTGCTTCAAGTTCTAACCGTTGACAGCTGCTAATCCCAAGATATGTTTAAAGAAGTGACTAGAATTATTACAAAGGATAGACCCAAGATCTATCAATAAGAGTAGATGAGGTAGTTATTAATATGGTGGCAACCAGTGTAGCAGAATTACTTTCAGTTTTCTTGTAAGAGAATACAAACATGAAGCAAAAAAAATTACACAATTTAGTCATTTCAATCATTTGGTAAATAATTAGTCATCAAATTGGTCCTGCAATTTCACTGTCAAAACTATTTGGAGGCCTCAGATTTTCAGTTTTCAACCAGGTGGGGCACATCTTAGTTTCTTTGTAAAAAACAGACTGGACCTTAACACCTTAACACTGTCAGTAAACTATCAAGTTGTAAGTTCTACTTCAGACAGAGTCCTAATTATTTATAAGTAATTCAGATTCTGCTGACATAAGATTCATGGTAACTTAGATTAGGTGAATAACTATTTAATGTTCAATGAAAAGTTACATAAAACAGAAGAACCATTCAAACAATCCTAACAAACCATCAGATTATTTTTAAGCCATCTCAGTCCACATCATATGCATGTAACGTGTGACCATCCTCGAGGCCCCAGGGAGAACCATCTATTCCAGGAAGTCTCCTGTGCTTCATCTCTCAGAAATACTCTGGTCTGTTATTCTGGTGAGCGTCTAGTCATGTTCTTGATAGAGTCATCTGCGCAGAAGTCCTACCCCTCCCAGAGATCTGTGTTCTACAACAACTCCTGCCCACCACAACCCATAACTATGGTGGGACCCAAAACACAAAGACACTCTTTCATCAGAATAGTTCCAGTAACTTTGTTATTGAGTCCTGCCATGATAGATACCCCTGGAAGCATGTATCTAAAATCACAAAATTTTAAAGCTAGAAAGGTCCTCTAAAGCCACTCGAATTTCTTTCTTACATGCAGGAAGTGAGGAAACCGAAGAAGCTAAATGGTTTGTTCAAGTTTGGTGACAGAATTAGGACAATACAAATCCCTGACTCCCTTCCAAGTGTGGCAAAGAACCTGTTTTCTTACAAAAACACTTTCAAGTGTGAAGTTGAGAAAACAAATTACTTTTCCAAGTCTCAACTTTACTCTTAACAAAAGGATGGAACAAGACCATCCCCAAGTTTTCTTCTGTCTCTAAAATCTGGTGAATCTCATTTTCATAATGTAAAATACCAAATGTCCCCGAGACTGTGTGGGGATAGAAAGCTGCTCTGATCTTCCCTTAAGGAATATAAATGTGGGAGAGATGCATGAAGACAGCCTGGGGTTTATTGATCAGGAAGCGAGAAAGGGGATGGTGGGAGCTAGCTGGCTGCCACTGGGAGCCCCCTCTCTTCCCAGCACCCATCCACTCCCTCCCTCCCAGTAAACCACAGGGAGTAGGATGGGGACTTTCCAGTAACCAGCCATATACTGCAGCCCCTGTGGGTCCAGCCCTTACCCTCTCAGACGCTGGTGGGAGGCGAGGAGAGTGAGATAGGTGGATGAAGGGAGGGCTATTGGAAGCTTCTAGCTCCAGGCCAGGTTAGGAACCAGTCAATACTGATTAGCTGTCAGGGACCTGCTGGAGAGACAGGAAACCCCCAAGGACACTCATTTCCCCTTGAGAATCAATGACATTTTTTTTTTCCTGTTTGTACTCTAGATGGAGTAGCTTGCAGCTGAACAGGATTATTCTGCCACTTGAATAATCGCATGCAGTGAGATCACTGGCTTGGCTCGGCTATGAGTCCATTTCCTGCACAGAATCCCACCCAATCAGACAAGTGTGCTGCTCACTTAGGAACTGCTCACAGGTCCCCAAAGTCTTTGAAGCAGTCGGCTATTTCACTGCAGGGCTCCTGGAGCTAGTGGTTCTAACCTTTACTTCATCAAGGACGCTCCAGTACCTGGCTCTGCCTCTCTAACTTGACACAAAAAGTAATGCTGTTTTGAATGACTTCCTTCCTATAAAAATCAGAGCTAATTCAAGCCTAGTCCTTTAGAACGTCACTGTCACTTCCTGTATTCTCTTCCACGGTATTGCATAGGATAAAAGGGTGGGGTGGGATCGTCCTAGTTGGCCTCTAGGGGTTATGTCTAACCTTCCCCCCTGCATTGCTGCTATATGTTATTCTCCTAAAAGTAACAGAGTTAACTGTTAACACATAATTACACTTACCTGTGAGTCTGTTAACAGGTTTTGCACTCACAATAGCCCTGACCAATAAAGACTGTTATTACCATATCTGAATAAGAACTATTATGGACTACAATCATCATTATCAGCTCCAGTTTAATGATGAGAGACAAGAAGGAAGTTGCTGGCACAGAGAAGTGAGGTCACTTGCCCAAGGTCATACCAGCAGCAAGTGGCAGAAGCAGGATTCAGACCCAGGTCTTTCCACTCCAGAGTCAGTATTACCTATTAACTAGTATTGGATATTACACATATGCTCTTCTGTGTTCTTACAGCTCTCACTAGAGTCTTTTCATCATCCCCATTTTATATAAGTGTCCTCTAGCTAGTAAATAAGGAAGGCAGGATTTGAATCCAGACCTCCCATGTGCCCAAATTTCTGTTCTTTGCAATCTGACAGTATCTCCAGATGAAAGTAACACTAAACTACCATTCTAGTAGACAAGCAGGATTATTTTTCTACCTAAATTTTACAATAATAACCTAAATCTGAGGACTTCCCAGGTGGCTCAGTGTTAAAGAGTCTTACTGTCAATGCAGGAGCCACAGCAGACTTGGGTTCAGTCTCTGGGTTGGGAAGAGCTCCTGGAGAAGGAAACGGTAATCCACTCCAGTATTCTTGCTGGGAGAATCCCGTGGACAGAGGAACCTAGAGGGCTACAGTCCATGGGTTTGCAAAGAGTCGGACACGACTGAATGACTGAGCATGCATGCATGCAACCTAAATCTAGTGTCAAGATGATATGCTCAAACTGTAAAGCAAGCCAATATAATTATAGCAGTAAGCAATATACATTGTGTGCTCACTACCAAGCATTCTTCTAAGCACTTTACACGTATAAATTCATTAAGTTTGACAACTTACCCATAAGGTCCCCTCTCTGGAAGTTTAGATTCACTGATTATGTGTGTGTATATATATATGTGTATATGTGTATATATATATACTGTGTTGTTAAATGGGTACATCTTCTTTTTAAGAGCAAAAAATAGCTGCTTCTTATCTCAAAGGAAATAGGCACACTCAAAATTAAACACATCTTTGCTGGTACTAAAACATATTTCCTACATTCTGAACACCTTCACTGAAATCTACGCATCAAGAACATTTCACATGGCCCCAATATGACCAGTCATTTTCTAAACATCTGAAACCTGAACAGGGACACACTGATCTTAAATCTAAGAATCCATCAAATGGAAATCTTGGCTTGAAAATGTCAAAAACCCTGAAAATGGAAAACTTCATGTATTTTGTGAAAAATCTGGTTTAAAAAAATTTTTATTCGAATGTGGAAAGCAAGCAATGAAAATAAAAGTCAGCAAAGGTGTTCATAATCTGTACTGAAAACTTAAATCCTTTACCACCAGAGGGATACAAACCTAACACTCCTTGGTTTCTGAGTGGACTCACAGCCATTTTAATGAACAGATTTTATTTCTCCAGATTTTAATGACCAAGGAAAGAAGGGGGCCTAGAAGGTAAATCAAGTGGGACGAATGAGGCTACTAAATTTGAGAAGAGCAGCACAGCAGACAAGAAAAAGGTCAAAGGAAACTACACCAGGGTACCCACACATGAGCACACCTATGTAAGCCCCCAAGTGGGCTGATACACATGCTAGATCATCTGGAGAACCCGAAGAGTGGAGACTGGAGACCCTCAGACAAACGCTGTGAAGACAGTAAAAGAGCCTGAAGAGTTGTCATTTGGTGAGATAAAATTAAAAGCATATTCAAAGACGGAATCTGCAAGCAGCATCCCCACTCTGGGCACCATCGTGAATGAAAATGCTGGGGAACAGGTTCGCGTCACACTGCCTGCCAGTGGTACATCCCAGAAGCTCCCAGAAGATCTGGGACTGAAAGGCGCCAACCAGCGACAGCTGGCGCTGCCCGGGGGAACAGCTGGTCGCTGCTGTAGCCCTTCTGGTGAAGGCCACCTTCTAGGGTGTCTTCAGGTGACCTTCCTGTGTCCCAGGAAGTAGGACACAGAGACTGTCAACGGCTGGATGATAAGGGAAGTGGGGCAAGCCGAATAATTTCTTCAGAGTTGCCCTTTTCTTCCTCAAACATCTGGTACCATGACAACGTCATATGGGACCAAAGGTCAACACTGACATGGCTGCACCAAACCAGAAATGTGACCACAGACAGAGGAGAAATCTCCAGAGCTCTCATTGGGAAAGGTAAAGGCAGACCAAGCAGAGTTCCATTTGCAAAACTTTATTTTGATGCTAAACTAATATGCTAATAATTTATAACTATACCAGTGAATTTTCCCCGTTTTACTGGTCTGCCAGTGGCTGGACAAGTCCACATAAAGGCATTTATTTTAATGATTGTTTGATGACTTCAGGCACTGCTTTGAGCCACACTTAATCCCTCTTATATTTCTTTGCACTCAATCGATTCTGTGGTCTCAGGATACTGCACTGTCTTCACTTCAGGAAATCTCCCCTAAACATTTCACACAGTGCCCTTTAATTCACAGCTGCACTCACTAGCCACTAGCTCAGGCTTTATCAACAGGATACGATAGAGAAATTTGGAGAGCAAGCACTTTTTATGGCCTTATTTCCCTATACCTTGTTAGAAAAAAAAAAGAGAAGCAGGCAGATTCGAGACTGCCACAGCTTTCCACTTGAAACAACTATAAAATATCTGTTTACAAAAGCAGTCAATCCTATTTTATGCAAACCTTTTCATTTCATGTCCTTATTTCTTAAGACAGTCTCCAAGGTTCCCAGGAAAGAGCTGTTCAGTTCAGTTCAGTCGCTCAGTCACGTCCAACTCTTTGTGACCCCATGGGCTGCAGCATGCCAGGCTTCTCTGTCCATCATCAACTCCCAGAGCTTGCGCAAACTCATGTCCATCCAGTCGGAGCTAAGCAGGAGCCACACCTCCTCCCCAAGGGAGAGAAGCCACCTCAACTCTACAAAATCGTGCAGAACCCAGCTACTTCCGGGATCCCTAACCAAGATGGTAATAGAACATCATGTGTTCAGAAATATACAGAGTTGTCATGCAAGGTGGATTCCCAGCCCCTTAAAACAACTCTCCTGTTCACTCCTCAGGCCAACCCGTCCCACCCACAGCAGGTTCCCAAAGCACAAGGAAATCCAGAGGTGGCCATGCTTCTCCTCCTACCAATCTCATCTCCAGTCTTCAATCTCCTACCAATCTCATCTCCAGTCTTTGGAGGAGAAGGAACTGCAGTTGTCCCAACAAAGGGATTTTTTTTTTTTTTTTTAAATCAAGGACTCTGCAGTTCAGCTTAAGCACAGAGCAAAAGGTTTAGACGTTTGGACTTCTAGAGATAGCTGAGTTTCCTAGATGTGACCTATTTAAGCCAGGTAACTTTTATTAACTTGGCTGTAAAGCAGAAATACTTTATACGCCAATAAAAGGTAATTTTAATAGGTAATTTTAAAATGCTCTTTCAAAGTCTGATTATGTAGTATCGCTAAGTAAAATCACCCAATTATCTAAAAGGAAGAATGAGCGATCTACGAAGTGAATGAATACCCATTAATTCATGCAGGGCACTCAGAATCAAACGGTTTGGTGGGAGGAACAATCATCACTTTCGATTTCTTTTCCTTTTTAAGTAACTTCCAGAGAATAATCTATTTTAAATGAAATAGCCACAGTAAAGCCGCCTCTAGGTGAACTTCAGAGAAAATGACATCTCTTTTAAACACACACACACACACACACACACACACACACACACACCCCTTACACCCACAACAACAACTCGTGGCGAAGTTAGAGGGGTCTCACAATCACAGACAGATCCGGAAGCTGCTAGAAACAATTAAGCAGGGTTTCAAAATGACTGGTACAGGATGTGCCCATAGAAAGAAATGTTGCGCGCGCTGGTGGGGCTGCCAAGCTGCTACTGTGAAGTACCCTGAACTTTTAAAGGGTGGCCTGGGGTCACTCTGACCGCCGTCCCCCTGTTCGGTGGCCTCACAAACACACTAGCCCTAGAGATATTTGGCGGGAGGGGCGAGGACGGAGATGCGAAGACCGAGAGCAGGAGTGGAGGGAGGGCCGAAGGGAGGGTGACTGCTGGAGCTCCCGGGTCGCTCTGAACTTGAAGGTTTCGCTTTCGTCCAACTAGGGGACAACGAGGTGGCAATAAACTTCCTCTCCCGAAACACCCACTGCGCGACAAGGACAGCAGGAACGCCCCCTGGGGTGCCCGAGCCCAGCTTTTCCGCCGGCCCGGGAGTGCAGGGGCCTGCCAGGGGTGGGGGACGGGCGGGATGCCCCGGGAGGAGGCGGCGGGGTGGCGTGGGCGAGGCTCCAGGAAGCGCCTACCTGTGCCGCGGCGCGCTCAGAGCCCGGAGCCCGGCCGGGGCGCGCAGGTGTTCGGGGGTAGCCCGGGGACGGCCTGGGCGGGCGGGGCGCGCATCGTGGCTGGCAGGCTGCTCTCTTCCAGCCGCGGGGACTGGCAGGGCTCCCGCCTCTTCTCCAGTCGGCGGAGGACGCGGCGGGTCCCGCGGCGGCGGCGGCAGCAACAGGCACCGAGGCGCAGGAACGCCGGCGGCGGCAGCGGCGGCGGCGGCGGAGGAGGTGTCTGCGCGCGGCTCGCGTTTCCTCCTCCCTGGCAGGGCGAGCGCGGGGGAGGCGAGGCGAGGGGAGGGCTGAACCGGGATCTCCCAATTCGGTCCCCAGGGACCTAAGACGGGGACGCGATGCCCCCTCCCTCCCCACCGCGCCGTGTGACTCTGCTCGAGCGGCATGGCCGAGACGGGCGAGTCACTCGCGGGCAACAGCTGCTGCAGTGCAGGTCCACCGCCGTCTCCCTCCCCTCCTTGTCTCTCCCTTCCCGGGCGGTCCATCCTCAACCTGCTCCCGGGCAGCCAGCCTCAGCCCCGAGAGGGTGTTGGCGCGTCGCCCCACCCAGCCCCGGAGCAGGGTCTTGGCCAGACGAATACCCTGGGCTCCCGGCACGCGGAACCCCGCGCCTGATTAAGGCCAGCGAGGAGGGATGTGCGGTCCAACCCTGTCCTTAGCAGCCTATTTATAGCAGGTGGCACAGCCGGCCGCGCTCCGGGCCTGCGGGGCTCTCAGCAGGTGGCACCGCCAGCCCGCTCTTCACTGCCCTGCGGTAGCCTCGCCTCCTCTGCACGCTCGCCTCCTCTCCCCGAAATGCACACGGTGAAAACTGCACGGAACACGGGAAGGTGGCCAAGCCTCCTGGAGGCTCTTCCCCACATTACCCCTTCTTCCCGTCCTAGTCAAGGAGAGAATTGAGGCACGGGCATCCTCTGGGGCTGAATCAAGGATTCAAGGAACAGCTGAAGTGTCTTTTCCTATTACACCCGTAAACCCATTTCCGAACAACTGCGGGATGACGCAGGGGCTAGACTGCTTTCCCCCTCCCTGATGGTCCAGAGCGCGCGCGCGCACACACACACCCCCTTTATCTCCCTCCCCCTCCTCCTCCCCCTCCCCCTCTCCCTCTCTCACACACACACCCACACCCCTCCGTGAGCCCACCCTCGAGTCAGATTTGGGGAAGTTAGTTCTCAGCGGCCTTGTAGAGTTTAAGGAGAGACACCAGGGAGATGTAAGACGTCTGAGAAAGCAGGCTCCTAGGGTTAGGAGATGGCAGGGTGCAGAACACAGGCAAACCTCCTGAATCCCTGTCTTACCAGGTAAATTTCACGCCCCAGGGCAGGGACAGGGATCTGAGGAAAGGGGGGAGCTGAGCAGAGAGGGAAAGGTAGGAAGAAGAGGAAGATGGTCTTGGGGTAGATGGAGAGGGGGCTGGGCGGCAACGGAAGGGGGCGACATCCTTCAGGATTTTTTGCTTAGTGTAGCTGCAAGCTGACTTTAGGGAAGTGGCTGAATTTGAGCTGCAAGGTTGGATGTGAACCCACATTCCAGCTCCACCACTCAGTTTGGCTTAGACAAGCTGCTGGACCTCTGGTCTCCTTTCTTTTTACCTGTTAAATGGGACCAACAAACACTTTATAAGAGCCCTGTGAGGATGTAATGGGAAAGTGTATGTAAAGTGGAGCACAGTGGCACATATTGTGGACCTCAAGTAGTGGCAGCAGCTATTGTTACCCTGGCTCAGGATGCAAATACAGGTTGAAGGTTCTCCCCTCCCTCCTCACCTCCTTCTCTCTCCAGGAACAGTGAGTTGCTAGGAGCTGAGGAGGCCTCTGGAGGAGTCTTTTTGATCAGGACTAGCTTATGGTCCCTGATCCCATTCCTCTGGATGCTCACATACAAGGGAGTTATATTTGGGTGGGATACAAATTTTTATCCACAGCTTGATTTAAAACTCATCATACTGGTAACTCTTATTCATTGAGGGGGCTAGTCTATTTGAGGCATTGTGGAAGCCACTTTATATGTATTGTCTCTAATCCTTGCAAAAACTCTGCAGGGCAGAGATGATTAAATCCAGAGGTTAATGCCTCTTGGGGCCACAGAGCTAGTAAGTTCTGGGATCTAGAGCTAAAGCCCCTCGTAACACACTTTCCCTCTGGCCACTGTGTAGCTCTCTTACAGCACTCAGCTCGCTCTTTATTATAGTGCAAATTGCTTGTGTACTTAGCCTCAAATCTTTTTTTTAAAAGATAAGGAATATACACAGATGTATACAATGATTAGAATGTTTACTGGGTTATGCAAATTGTTCTTCATTAGATTATAAGACCAGATACACCAGCGGAGCCTGGTGGGCTACAGTCCATGGGATTGCAAAGAGTCAGACTTGACTGAGCATTCATACATACACACACACACACCAGTTAAACCATATTGCTATGTCTTGGATCACACCATAATTATTTCCCATCTTCATCTCCAACTTACTCATACAGTTCTCATCGCCTCTCCCAGAGTGCTGGATGTCAAGACAGGCACACTCATCCAATTTCATTGACATCCCCAAACTGTCTTTCATACATAACCAGTCAGCTGATGGTTGAAACTATTACCTAACTACCTTGTTCAGGTCAGGATTGGGCACGGCATACAGAGCATCCTGGCCAGATCTCCTTCCATCCTGCCCTTCACTCCCGTTGCTTTTCCTCATTAACTCCCTCTGCCCCCACTCCACCCACACCCGAAGTCCCAGAGCACAGCCAAGCTTCAGTATGTGTAGGCAGCCAGATGGGGTGCTAATCAGGCCCCAAAGGTAGGAAGTGGGAAGGGTGGGGGACAGAGGCAGGCCTAGGCCTCTTGTCTCTCATACTATTCCTTTCCTCCTTGCTACTTAGGTCTAGCAAGGTGTAGCTCAGAGATTTACAACTTAGTGGCAAATAACCATTTCCGTGACCCTATAACCCGAGTTAGGGAAGGATCATAACCTTGTGAGAAGCAGTGATTTCTGTATTACTTTTCCAGTTCCTAGAGTCAGTTACTGCCCTGGGGGTAATCATGAGAGATTTTATAATATCTTTAGCTTCCTGGAGACAGAACTCCCTTTATGATATGTGGTGAAGATTTTCAAATTTTTTTTGTTATAAAGCACTATCTCAGAGAGTAGAGGAGAGCCTGTCATCAACCTCATTGGCACTCGTTTCTAGCAGCTATGGAAGAAATAAAAAAGGGGACTTTGAGACAAACGGTGTTCCTGGGATGGCAGGATAAAGGCTGTTGAACAGGGAGGGTGCATCCACATGCATAGCAGAAAGGCGGGAGGGACCATGCAGCTGTCATCTGCCAATGCCGTCACTCTAGGAGGGAAGCGGCTCCCTCGCCTTGGCACACAGATATGAGACCCCCAGCAGGACCAGGACACCGTCAAGGGAGAGGCCAGGGCCGCGGGGCCTAGGTGATGACAGCAGAGAGCTCTGGGGCCCAGGCTGGTAGTTCTTTGCGTCACCAATCACAAAACTAAGTAGGGAACGGATCAAACACCGTCGGGACTCTGCTTCCAACCCCTGATTCTCCACCTGAAATCCTGCTATGGATCTTCCTGGAGGGACTTCCGCTATAGATTCTTTCCTAATTTAGTCCTTTGCACAGTAATTAGTTGTTCATTGCCGAAGACCAGGAACACTGATATCAGCTTTAAGGTGGCTTCAGAGTTCTAGAAAACTGTGACCCACTGGCACCATTGAATCAAGTGGGAGGCCCTGAGGCCAAAAGAAAACAAAGGCCACTTTACTTCTAAAAAGTTAAGGGAACTATGGGACTTGCCTGAGAGTCCAGTGGTTGAGATTCCATGCTTCCAGTGCAGGGAAGATGGATTTGATCCCTGATCCGGGAACTAAGATCCCACACTCTGTATGTGAAAGTTACTCAGTTGTGTCCGACTCTTTTCGACCCTGTGGACTATATAGTCCGTGGAATTCTCCAGGCTAGAATGCTGGAATGGGTAGCCGTTCCCTTCTCCAGTGGATCTTCCCAACCCAGGAGTTGAAACTGGGACTCCTGCATTGCAGGCAGATTCTTTACCAGCTGGGCTACCAGGGAAGCCACACATGCTATATGGTGTGGCCAAAAAAAATTTTTTTAATAATTAAAAAAAGAAGTAACCATATATAAATCTAGAATGAAAAGCCTTGGATTAATGCAGAAAAGAGACCTTTAATAAAATTACTCCTTATTATTACATCCATCAGTTACTTGTTTAAATGTTTATATTAGTTGGAAATCCAAACTCACTATTGCTATGATATATTTTCACCTAACTCCCAAATATACATAATAAGGTAAGAGTTTTTAACTAGTGAGTCTATTTCCAAAGTTGGTATAAAGGCAAGAAGTTAAGATTATATTGGACAGAACCTGGGATAGTAAGGTGGTCCACTGGGAATGTTGCTCCCACTGATCAGTGGTGGCTCCCCAGAACTTCTGGTGGAGAAGGTTTCTGAGGCGAGTCTGAGTTCAGCGGGAACAGCTCTTCAATGGTGAAGCAGGATCTGCCTGGAGCTGGGAGGAGCACCAACGCTGGGTAACTGGCCAATCCTGCCAACCTGATGCATGACTGTTAGCATCTAAACAGGATGACAGTCATGCCCAAGTATCTTTATTAACTGTAAGAAACAGTCTTGAAGTCAAGATTGAAGAGTACCTCATGTTGGCTTGCCTATAAGGGCCTTGAAATTGCCTTCTCAAAGGCATGAGAATGAGTAAAACATAGTGGAGTAAAAAAGTAAATGAAACGAACAGATAACCAAAGTAGATTTTGAAATTTCACCTATTAAAATAAACAAAAATGTTACTGTGCTTGAGAACTCATGTTTGCAGTGGACGAGACGGCATAAACCCGCGCGCTACGTGCTAGAGCCCCGGCGTGGCTGCCGGGAGAGCCTCGTCTCCTTTTATAGACAAAGCAGCTAGAACTCTGGGCACTGGTTCCACTTCCCTTTTCAGCTCCCGCTCCTACTTGTTAAATCATTGCTCTTCACAAGCAGCTGCCCCACCCCACGAATCTCTCTGACTGTATCCAGTGTTTCCTGGGGCTTCCCTCTTCCCACCTGCCCTGGGCCATCAAGCACAAAGCCAAGCAACTGTTCAACAGCATGTCACCTTTCGTTGTATCTACATTTGTCTAAGTCTCTGAGAATCTCTCTGTAAATTGTCAGCGTTATGGATCTCAGGGATGTTACCCAGACTGGTGAGATAACTGAAATTCCAGCACCGTGCGATCCCCCCCTCCACTTCATTGGATCCCAAATACCATTCTGACCTTGCTGGTACCTGATGTGTAATCTCATCTAGAAAATGCAGCAGCCAGCTAACTGGTCCCCTTGCTGCTGCCCTTGCCACCCTACAGTCTCTTCTCAGTATAGCAGCCAAGTGAATCTGTTAAAATATTAGTTGAGCCGTGTTACTGCTCTACCTAGAATCCTCCCACGGCTTCCCAGAACTCCCAGAGTAAAAGCCAAAGTCCTTATAATGGTTTAGGGAGCCTTTGGAATCCTCCCCTCTCTCCAACCCTACACCACTACCTCTGATTTTATGGTCTGCTACCAGTCTTGGTTCACTCTGCTCAAGCCATTTTGGCCTTGCTGCTGCTCAGACCTGTCAGGGACAGTCCTGCCACCAAGGCTTCGCACTCACTATTCCCTCTGCTAGTCATGCTTTTCCCTTAAATGTTCACATTGCCCCCCTACTTACTTCACTTTCTTTCACCTTTGCTTAAATACTACCTACTTGGGACTTCCTACATGGTCCAGTAGTTAAGAATCCGCTTTCCAATGCAGGGGATGTTGATTCGATCCCTAGTTGGGGAACTAAGATCCCACAAGCCCGGAGACAACTGTTCACAGAAAGAACATAAAAAGATCCCATGTGCTGCAATGAAGACCTGATGCCCCCAAATAAAGTACATAAATAGTTTTTTAAGTTTTCTTAAAAAATGAATACCACCTTCTCCATGAGACCTTCTCTGACCAACCTTTTGAAAATAGAAGCACACTTCTTATCCTATTTTATATTTCTTCAGAGCACTTATCACCCTCTGATATACTGTATTAGTCACTTGTATTTCTTATTTGTCATCTGTTTCCACCTGGCTCCCCCACTATGTGGGCAGAAAATTTTCCCTGTTTTGTTCATAGCTGTATCTCCAGTGCATAGAAGGGAGCTTAGCACATAGTGGGAATTCAATAAATATATGCAGAGTGGATGCAGATAGCTTGTAACACGTGACATTTGTGAGCTCCTGCATATCTATAGAATACTTCCTTAGGTTAGAAACTTTTCCAGGTTCCCTCTGTTTATCCCTTGCACCCTCACTAAGTTTGTCAGCTGTCCTAAGAGGCATGTCATTCCTCTCCCAAAGTGAGCTGATTGTTAAAGCATGTGACTCCTTGTTTAATCATCAACACAGGATCGGATTTCCAGATACACGGCACAAGGATTGCAAGGCCTTGGAACAGCTGAGAACTCATCCACATTCAATGTTTGTCAAAAATTTAGTTAAGAAGAAGATCATTTTGGAAAACTTTCTGAAAGATACAGTCCATTGGCCCTCTAAAATCTGTATCCCCTAAAATCAGTTCCTATCTCAGATCAACCCAAATGAAGAGTAGTTACCTGGACTATATCCAGGAAAATTTCTTTTATGGAATTGTATTTTGGCATGACCCCATTTGCCCATATTAGGGCAATACATTTTATAAAAAGTGCCTTTTTCAGTCTGAGATATTGGTTTTTTAAAAAATAAGTACTTATTTTTTACTTATTTGGCTGCACCAGGTCTTGCAGTATGTGGGATTTAGTTCCCCGCCCAGGATTCAAACACGGGCCCCCTGCATTGGGAATGTGGAGTCTTAGCCACTGGATCACCAGGAAAGTCCCTGAAATATTTCAATGCCTCACATGATATCCTTTCAAGGAGAATCCAGGAAGTATTTTCTCTCAAGACTCTACCGGAAATAACTGTTCTTTTTTGAGTGACTAGTTTTATCTTCATCCCTGGCCTGAAATGGGCTCAAGAGGTTCATTGCTTGGCAGGTATTCAGGTTATTTTGTATTAAGTCACAAGTACCCATTCTAAGCCCTTGGCAGTTTGTGCCAACTTTCATCCATCTAAGACAAAATATGAATAACAGTGTATAATTTCATAAGATTCAACCGGGCTGTCCTGAGGTCACATTGTTCCCACTTTGTAGGTATTAACAAAAGAAAGTCTTTGTTTAATGAAATGATGGTGAGCATCAATGGTAGGAGTTTTTGTTTGCTTGATTTAGTTTTGTTTTTTGATGTCTTTACCTGGTAAAAGAAAATGATAGCATGCTTCGTCAGTTCCCAGTCTGCGGGAGAATTTTCCTGGTTCAGAAAATCCAAAGTCTTAGAAGCACTGGTTTTCTACCTTACTCCTAGTTTCATTCAGCTTCACCTACTTTCTCTTCCTTTAGTCCCATTTTCTTATTTACTTACTGTTAAATTTTCTCTTGCCTTACATGCATTTAAGCCCCCTCCAGGCATTTCTGGAATCTAGCAGGCATGAATGAATATATGAGTGAATGAGTGAATGAAAGACCAGGCAAAGGACATATCAACCCGCTTGGCTCAGCCTACAGCTCCACACTGTGCCAAATGCTTTCCCTCATCATCACCTGGCATGTTATTTGCAAGGGCATAGTGCTTTGTAATTGACATCTTATCTTATTAATCTTCTCAGTAGCCCTCAAAGGTAAGTGTTATTTCCCCCCTTTCCCTCATTATATATAATACATGAAGAGATTTAGACTTAGAACATTTGAATTTTCCTAAGGCAGAAAGCTGTCGGAGAAAAATTGGAATTTTAACCTAGATGTTCTACCTCCAATTTTAATTTTCTTCCTCTGTACCATACTGTTGTCATTGTTCAGTCACTAAGTTATGTCTGACTCTTTATCACCCTGGCAGAGTAGCCTGTCAAGCTCCTCTGTCCATGGGATTTCCCAGACAAGAATACTGGAGTGGGTTGCCATTTCTTTCTCCAGGGGATCTTCCTGACCCAGGGATTGAACCTGAGTCTCCTGTATTGCAGGCAGATTCTTTACTGCTGAGCCACTGGGGAAAACCCCATACAATTTTACTGGCTTTTAAGTGACTGTTTTTGAGGGCAGTAGTGTACAAGAGTTGTGTGGTTTAAGAAGACGTAAGGAGAGTCTGGTTATTTCCCTGGCTTTCAGAGTGACCTTCCTGGATGAAAGATGCTCAGTGGGAGGACTGGGCTTCTGCTGGGCTCTTCTGGCCTCTTCCCTTTAGCTTGGGGGAATGTCCACTGACCTGAGTCAGGGCTTCCCCTGATCAGTGCATATTGAAGAAATGTGATGCAGAGTAGTCTGCTTTTGATCACTTTTCCCCCTCTTGCCTAGTAATTCCTATTGTGCAACACCATTATAGTGGGAGCTTGCTTCATCACTTGGTAATTTCCTTTAACAGTAGGGCCGAACCAGAGACATTCAGCCCTCTTCTCGTTTTCCTGTTGCTAAATATAAAATGTAAGATGAAGTTCTCCTGTTATTCAAAGGAAAGGAACTTGAGTCCTTAAAATTGAAGCTTAGAGAAAAAAATTAAGAGGGAGTTAGAATTTACCAAGATGCCAAGATTGGCAGGTATGTGCCACAAAAGGCTTAGAAGGATCAGCCAGCAGAGGGATTTGTTCATTAGTGAGTCTTTCTCTGGACTTGGGCTAGGCCCTGAAGTGATATAAGCAAATATGAGATACCGTCCCTGTCTTCAGGACCCTTATTCTCTTCTAATTCATGGTCAACAAACTTTCTTGAAAGCCCATTTAGTAACTACCTTAGCCTTTGCAGGCTATTCCTTCTCTGTCCTAGCTTTCAACTTAATCATTGTGTCATAGTGCAAAGGTAGTCATAACAACATGTAAGCAAATGAGTATCGTTGTGTTCTAGTGAGTAAGGGCACTGCCATTGGAATTGCATGAATTTTTACCTATAGGAACTATTATTCTTAAAACATTTTTTCCCAATCATTTAAAAATGTAAGAATTACTATATCAAACTAAAAATTCCCTCAAAGGAAACCATCAACAAAACGAAAATTCCGCCTATGAGATGGGGAAACATTTGCAAACCACATATCGGGTAAGGGCTTTATATGTGCTTCATTATTAGCATACTGAATAATAAAATCTGACCACCGGTCGAATAGGGTCTAATAACTACCATGATTTTGTAGTGATGAGTATGAATGATAGCCTGAGATACCTGTGACAGATGAAATGTAAAACATGGGTGATTTCTATTGATGACAGAGTCGCAGGGCCTGATGACACTGTTGTGGTTTGTTGCCTTCATTTATAATTAGAAGAAAACCTAAATCTTGGTCAGAACTTCTCGAAGTAATTTAAAAAATATTTCCTGTTTGCTGTCCAAGTTCACTGATTCTCTGCATTCTATGCACAGAATCACTGGAGAAACTTTGACCTCAGGTTGACAGTTCTTGGGAAGTCAAAGAGAATGTGGGGAAATGGGGAAGTAAGAAAGAAGGCCCTAGCTTTGAGAACACAGTTTTAATAGAGACGAGAAGACAAGGGAAATTTGAAGGGCATTGTTTCAGCAATGTTGGTTCCCCAAATGTCTCCCAAATGCAAGGGCGGGGAGAGGCTGCAGAATGAGGCCAGACAGGCTGATTCAGTGGCTGTTGCCTTGAGTCACTCATTTTTGAGGTGGTTTCATATGAAGCAAAGGCTAACTAATGCAGGGGGTAATGTATTTTCCAAATTTATATTTCCTGGCAATTTTCCACATTCCACGAGTTCTCCAAGATTAATACACTGTGTGTTAAGATAACATCTACAACTATTCTTAGTTTCGAGCTGTATTTTCTTAGTGTCATGTTACCCATCCTGGGCTTCAAAAATTCATTTGCACTTGGCATGCTGCAAGATCACACGTGGACCTCAATGTCTACTGTTTCACAATTCATTTCTTCCTATAACCAGTGACAAGACTCCACAAATAGATGTTAAATTTCCCTTTAACTTTCCACAACCACAGAAGTTTCTTTACGTCTGAATGTTCTTCTGAAGCAAGACCCCATTCTTGTCACAGTGATCAGCCACAGGCAGCCATGGATCACCGCCTAGCTTTGTAAACTTAGACAAATTACTTAACTATTTTGGTTCTCAGTGTTTCCACCTACGAGATGAGAATAAAAATAACTGTATTTACCTTACAATGTTGTCAACAGAATTCATGAGTTAGCAAAGGGCTTTCCAGTTGGTGTAATATGGGAAATGCAAGGTTTGATCCCCAGGTTGGGAAGATCCCCTGGAGTAGGAAATGGCAATCTGTTCCAGTATCCTTGCCTGGAAAATTCCATGGACAGAGGAGCCTGGCGGGTTATAGTCCATGGGGTCACAAAGAGTTGGATACGCCTGAGCACAGCACATAGCTCAAAAATGAAGTACTTAGGATCTGGTGTGTAGCGGCGCTGCCATATTGTTACATTTCAGTGCTCCAGTTTCTCTGCTTCATCTTCCTGTCTGGACTTATCAGTTTTCTTTCCTCTTTCATCTCTCTGTAGGGAGAACAGGATACTAACCTAATAGTCTATTTCAAGTAACCCCAATCTTTTTGGAAATTCAGACTCCAGGAATTCAGCATTTACGCTGCTTCAGAAGCAGTGTAATGATTGCTATAAAGAAAAAGTCAGAAACATTTTTCCGTTTTAAATGGTCAAAGTTTTTCCAGCCAGGACTGGAAAGTGTCTTCAAAGCCAGTAACATTTTTCAAGTTAAAATTTTACAACTTAAAAGTCTTTCAAAATTCCGTTGGGCCCTGTTCTCCCTTAATGAGGTTTCGCTGGGTGGTAGTGGGGTGGGCCACTACCCACTACCCACTGCCCAGTGCCCACTGCCCACTGCCCACTACCCACTGCCCACTACCCACCCGGGCTGGGCCAGTTCTGGCAGCGTGTGGAGCGAGCAGGCGTGCAGGAGGTTCACAACTCAAATGGACATTAGTGCTAGATAAAATGGAACAAAATGCTTTTAAATGTATAGTTGAATTCTAAATAAAATACATCTCCTACATGTTAAAAAAATTTTTCCTCCATAAACTGAGAAAACCAGAAAGCGACCCCTGGAGACCTATGGCCTGAGGGAGGTATGAGACCAGGTGTGGGTCTCGGGGGCTGGGGTATAACATATCACATACACGAACACACGCACACACACCACACATGGCTGCTTGGAAATGTGGCCCTGGACTGGTAGGAGGCAGGGAGGTGGAACTGACCCAGTTGTTTTGTTTTTTATTTTTTCTCCCCTAATAGTTTTATTGGGTCCTTTTTTCTAGTTTCTTGTTCCTATTCATGGTATCCTATCTTAATCCCAGTGCCCAAGACATCTGTAAAGGACTGTGCCTCTGTGAAAAGGAAACCAGAAAAAGAATGTACTCTCTGGTCCAGAATCAGAGAAGCATGTAGTTTGCTTGAGACACTGGGTAGAGATTGGAGATTGGCTGGGGATCACTTGTGAGGAGAGTGGGTTCTTCATCAAAATTCAAAATCTGTGTCACATGAGTGTATAAAATGGATTTATGCTTACAAGTTTGTGTAGGATTCAAAGTTAATAAAAGTAACATAAAAACTCATCACCAATTTTGTTAGAAGAGTTACAAATATCTTCTCCCAAACTGTGGGTTGTCTTTTAATTCTATTTATAATGGCTCTTATTATATGAATGTGGTTGACTCTCTTGCTTTATGGTTTGGGTTTTTAATGCCTCCTTTAAGAAATCCTTCTCTACCGTGATATCATAGAGACAATCTCCTACAATTGGTTTCTTCTAAAATTTTTTTTTAGCCTGCAACAGGTAGTTTTTTAAAAAAAATATTTATTTAATTGAAGTATAGTTGATTTACAATGTTGTGAATTTCTTCTCAGAATTTTAAAAGTGTTCACATTTAGATCTTGAATCCAACTACGATTTACTTTTCCATATGGCTTTGGATATGGTTTGAGGTAGGGATCTAATTTTAGTTTTTCCAACTGAATAGTTAATTGTTGCAGAGTTTTTAACTCAATAGTTTCTCCCTTACAGATAGACTTATGATGCCATGTTGGTCATATACCAATTTCTCCTACATACATGTGATTATGTGCTATTTCCTTCCATTGGTTTATCTGTTCATCTCTCTGCCAAATTTATCACTGTATCTTTATAATAAATCCTAATATTTGGTAGTACAACTTCCCTCTTCTTATTGTTATGAACTGTGAAGAGTCTGAGAATTTATCTGTTTGCAGGCTAATGAGTTAGCCTGTCACTGATTCATGGACACAAGTAGAAGACATGTGAGGCTGCTGAGTCAGAGGCAAAGGACTGTATTGCTCACAGCACAGAAGGCAGCATAAGCTTTACATTCACCTCGGTTACCCTTGTCCCCAAGTTCCACAAAAATCAAACCTGAATCAGATCAGGCTTCTCCATCTTCCATACCACCTTACCTGACCTGCAGGGCACAGTGAAACATGTTACACACACGATGAGGAGGCAGTTAGTGAAATTCACAATGTGGGAAACCCTATGGGACAAATCATTCCGTTTGGAATAAATTTAAAAAGAAAAAAAGGTGAAGAATTTACAAATTAAAAGATATTTTAAGAGACGTGTTAACCAAATGCAGGAAGTGGATACTATCTGAACCCTGATTCCAACAAAGAGAGGCTTTCCTGGTGGCTCAGATGGTAAAGAATCTGCCTGTAGGGCAGGAAACGGGTTCAACCCCTGGGTCAGGAAGATCCCCTGGAGAAGGGAATGGCTACCCACTCCAGTATTCTTGCCTGGAGAACTCCACTGACAGAGGAGACTCGTGGGCTACTATAGTCCATGGGGTTGCAAGGAGTCAGACACAACTAAGAGAATAACATACTTTTTTTTTCCCCAGCAAAGACTAAACAGCACATATGAGACAAATGACAGGGTTAGAACATTGACTATGTAATTGATGACGTTAAGGAGTTGTAAACATTTTAAAGTGTAACAGAGTAATATGGTGGTATGTGTGTGTGTGCATGTGTGAGTCAGTATGTCCTTATCTTTTATAGATATATACTGAAATAATTACAAAGATAGGTCTGGGATCTGCTTCAGAATTGTCCTGTAGAGAGATAGGGCAAGAGGGAGACTTCAGTGTAATGGGATTGGCCATGATTTGCTACAGCTGGGTGATGGGCACTGGGAGGCTCCTTGTATGATTCTTCGTACACATTTGAAATTTTCATAAGTTTAAAAGGGAAAGGGGGCAAGTCACAGGTTAAAATCCCCAAAGACTCCAGGCAGGTATTTTGAGGTGGCTGTGTACAGATTAGACTGGAGGAAGGACATCTGAGGAACTAACTGAAGAGGAAAAACAGATTTGGAGTTGGGCTACACTGATGTAATTTGAGGGCATTGCAGATGGTGACTGCAGCCATGAAATTGAAAGACGCTTACTCCTTGGAAGGAAAGTTATGACCAACCTAGACAGCATATTAAAAAGCAGAGACATTACTTTGCCAACAAAGGTCTGTCTGGTCAAGGCTATGGTTTTTCCAGTGGTCATGTATGGATGTGACAGTTGAACTGCAAAGAAAGCTGAGCGCCGAAAAATTGATGCTTTTGAACTGTGGTGTTGGAGAAGAGTCTTGAGAGTCCCTTGGACTGCAAGGAGATCCAACCAGTCCATCCTAAAGGAGATCAGTCCTGGGTGTTCATTGGAAGGACTGATGCTGAAGCTGAAACTCCAGAACTTTGGCCACCTGATGCGAAGAGTTGACTCATTGGAAAAGACCCTGATGCTGGGAGGGATTGGGGGCAGGAGGAGAAGGGGACAACAGAGGATGAGATGGCTGGATGGCATCACCAACTTGATGGGCATGGGTTTGAGTAAACTCTGGGAGTTGGTTATGGACAGGGAGGCCTGGCGCTCTGCGGTCCATGGGGTCGCAAAGAGTCAGACACGACTGAGTGACTGAACTGAACTGAACTGAGTAGGAAAGCCCAAGGAGGCAGGCGGTAATATGGGATTGGAACTTGGGAGAAGTCTGTAGTCCTGCACTTAGAACAATGACAGCCTTGAGCATAAAGGCACTTTCAGAGGGCAGAGAATGGATGATTCCACCTCAGGGAATAAACCGACTTAGGGTTCAGAGGGAAAAATAAGGAAGCCTGCTGGACCAGGAAAGAATTTATCTCAAGTTAGCTCAAGCCTCCACCTAAAGTTTACTTTTGTTTTAGGAACACTTATCAGCTATGGAGCTACATTTCATTCTTGCCACCTAGAGATTTATGGAAAATAGCTAAGGTGAAATAGTTCAGAACAATGTACTTGAAAGACACAATCAGGTCCCTTCATCTCTGTAAACTGCAAGCGTAACTTCCCTTTGGAAGTTGCACAACGCTACTTTGAAATGGTTTCAAATGATTATTTGACCTGGAGCCAAGTCTTGGCTCTGGGTGCCTGAGTCCGTTATGGACAGGTTCGCGGCAAACACCGAAAGTGGCTTTCATTGGACACAAATGGGAAGTGGCCACTGTTTCGAAAACTTTAATTTCAAGGACCTGCACAAGTAAGCCAGGCCAGGAGGAACTAGATTCCCCAACACTGCTCTCCACCCTGGTCACCACGTGCTCATGTTGGAGGGCCTCATCTCTCCAGACAGCTATCTTTCTCCTCCAGTGAATCTGAGTAGTTACTGCCCTGTGCTTACATGGGGAAGTCTCTAGAAGGAGCGTTATTTTAATTCTTGCTTCCCATCTGCCTAGAGAGTGTGACATCTTGCTTTCAATGGTTGAGTTACTCAACACAAAGTGTGTTGGTAGCAAGAACAGGACAGAGGGATGATGCAGGGAAATGGCACGCAAACAGCCCCCCAGAGTCAAATTATTTTGAGCAAAAATGTTAGGAGTTCGAATTTGACGTTTTTGAAAAAGACAAGGCCAAAGGGGGATATCACAGAACTGCCTGCCCATAATTCAAACCCTTGACTACTACATGCAGCAATCACATGTGTCCATATGAATTTCCTCGGCTAGACTACTTGAGGTCACAAATGCAAGTTTATTATCACGATCCAGAAGAGTGCCTGGCTCATAGCAAAATTAAAGCATGACTCAATTAGTGAACATATAATGAATACACAAATAGCTCTGAGGAAGTAGAAATTATAAACACGATTTAGATGCCATCCTCTCAAAATTTCTTTAAAGTAGCACACATGCATTTGATTCATTACTTAAGTATTTCTTTTTAAAACCATGTTTCCAGTGTCAAGAAATAATAACACTTTCCTTTAATAGCATGATAATAGAATTAAATCGATGAGACAAATTAATGAGAGGTAATGACAATGCTTCTTATGGGAGAGAAGAATAAAGGTCTCTATTTCAGAAACACCACAAAGAAAAAAACCAAAACAGTTGGCCTGCATTTCCTCTGACAAGTCAGACTTTCGGACTTCACTTGGATTTGTTCTTTCCAGGAATCAAGAGAAGGCGACTGCCATCCCTATATCAAATCGTACCGTCTTCCCCAAGCAGGCTCAGCTAGAAGGCAGAGGGGGCTGCCGGACAGCGCTCAGCCCCCATTTCTGCCTTCCACCCCTGCAGAGCATGCCGGTGTTTCCTGACATCTGCATGTCACCCATTTCTACCTTCCTCAAACCCAATTTCAGCACCCCAACCCTCCCTCCAGGCTGTAAGGTTAGGCGGGATAGGAACCCAAGGCTGCCTGTCTCTGTGGTACAAAATGTTTCCCCCCATCTCAGACGTTAGTTCTTTTAAGAGGGCTAGTTAAGCATTCTGCCAAAGAGAACTGCTGACAATTTATGATTGCTGATGGTGCCCTTAATGGATTTTTATATAAAGACCTGCAGCATGAAATGACCTCAGAGACCATTTAGTAAAATCTCTTTATTTTAAAAATGACAAAATTATCACCCCAAGTCCATAGTTTACATTAGTATTCACTCTTGGTTTTGTACATTCTATGGATTAGGACAAATGTATGTATAATGACATGTATTCACTATTACAGTATCATAGAGAAAAAATTTTTTACTGCCATAAAAATCCTCTGTGCTCTGCCTACTTATTCCTCACTCCTTCACTGATCTTTTTCTTGTTTCCACAGTTCAGATGATAATGATGCATTAATCTAGGTTCATCGATAGTAACAAATGTACCACTCTGGTGGGGGGTGTTGAGGATGGGGGAGGCTGGCATATGTCGGGGCAGGGTGGGTATGAGACATCTCTGTATCTTCCTCTCAATTTTTCTGTGAACCTAGAACTGCCCTAAAAAAAAATAAAGTTGTAAATAATAACAAAATGGAGGCTTTGGGAGGCTAAGTGACCTGATCACGGTCACAGAGCTGGTTCCCAGTGAACCAAGACTAGAATGCAGGGGCCTTATGTTGCAAGTTTTATGCCCCGCACATTGCTATCTTGCATCCCACAGTAACAAGAAAAAGTCAAGAGATACTTGGAAAGAGAGGAGGATCTCCTCTAGGTCCAAATGAATCACCCACTCCCTGCTCATGGGGAGAAGTGGGGCAGGTACTGAAATGTACATCTGGCTTCTGCCTTCACCCCCCAGCCCACCACAACTAGGCCCCCAGCACCTCCACACTTCTCCTCTTGCTGTCCTCTGTGCCTGGAAGACTTCCTTCTCCATCTTCAGCGGCTACTTGCTCCTGAAGGTGAAGCTTCCTCTGGGCAGAATGAATTCCTTTCTCACAATTTTCAACTCTGAGTACTTTGCAAATAACTCAGCCATAGAATGAGTAAATACTGTAATCAGTAGTTGCGTATTAGCTCTCCAATTAGACCCTGAGATCACTTAAGCAGGACTAGATCTTAAATTACCTTCCAATTTCCAGAGACAAGCTCTGTGATGGAGTACCATTTATGTGCTCAGATCTAAAATTTCTTTTTTCCAGAGTACAGTTTAAGACTAGAAAACATTATCAAACAAAAATAAATATTGCATCTACAATGAAGCAGCTGATAGAATATATGGAATATTGTACTTTAAAAGTGCTGGTAGGTGACAAACTATATTATTATGAGGATATACAGATATTCTTTCCTTCACATTGGAAACATGATTGACAATAGACCTGTAATTTTTCATTGTTCTGAAACTTCTAATAACCATTTAAGTTAAGAATAATAGGCAATCATTTGCTTTAAAAATAAAAAAATCACACAAAATATATAAAGTATATAAAGAACAGTTTGGTCCTTGGTCATGGTACTTGCTGGGAGTCATTTGGAAGGTTATAAGGCCATCAGTGATAAGGAGACACAGATCAAATAATGAACCTGGAAACGTCTGGTTTTAGATTGTGATCACATAAAAACAAGGCAAAAAAAAAAAATCAAGGTCAGTCACGAAGTTATTGCTTATAATCCTTGCTACTTTAGTACCAAGATTACATTTAAATGTACTAAAGCAAAAAAAAAAAATTACAGTAATCTACTTTGCAAGTGTCAAATAACCAACTGTTTGATTCAAGATTTAAAATAAGGAAATGAACACACACCACACAAAGATGGTTAAGCTGTTTTTTCCTACCACCTACACAATGTATAATGGTGCATAATTAGAAATAAAGTTTTAGGTCAAAAAACTTCACCTTTTTAAAGTATCTTTTGTTCAACTTTATAGGTTCCCGTGATTTGTATTTTCCCTAAAACACAACATTTGCTCTGTTCATTTATAAGGACTTGACAGAAATGCAAATATATACATATATAAAAGTGGCTAACTTAGATATGACAGCCCAGAATTTAGTAACTGTATAGGCTTTATGGCTGTTTCACTTACATATAAAATGAACTTGAGAGGACAAACATAATTGGTATTTATTCTAATGAAAGCTTATTAATCACAACATGTTTTTTGAAGGTTAATTATTTTTAAAACCTTCATTTTTTAAATTCAGATGATGTCCAGGCTCAGCCTTTTAAAAGGAATGTTGGTTTGTTAGATTGGGCCATCTTTCTTTATTTCCCTTCAAATTCAAACATAAAATAAGGAGGAATGCAGGTCTATTAAAAAAAAAAATTACTTTTAGCAATACTTTAAATTATTTGGCCCTCAAAAACATTGCTTAAGAAATCAAGTTCAGCTTAGTTGTAGGTAAATGTAATTATGCCCGAGGCTGGGATGGTTTACTCTCCTTTTGGCTGGAGGTTATACTTTTGTGGCTGGAAAAAATGCTCTTCAATAGCACTAACTAGTTCATCTAGTTCTTTCTTCAGCTGCTCGGGATCACTGCAAAATAAGGGGGAAAAAAATTCCAAGTCAGTGGATCATTCTGGAACATGTTTTAAAAACTCCCAACATCAAGCAACATTGATATTTACTCTTAAGTGAAGAGTTAAATCAGACAGAACTCCAGTTACTTAAGCATGGGAACACATCTGTGGCGTGGATAAAAAGCCCATGAGACAATATTCATTATTTTCCCCAAAGGCTTCCCCAAGGTCTCTACTATAAACAAAACCACCCCTTTGCACTTCTCATAAGATTTTTTTTTTTGGCCATGTGAGGCATGTGGGATCTTAGTTCCCTGACCAAGGATTGAACCCCTGCCCTCTGCACTGGAAGTGCAGAGTCTTAACCACTGGGCCACCAGGGAAGTCCCATAAGAATTTTCAAAACACACAATCTGTAGCCTAGCGTCCCTAAAAGTTCTGCAGAGTCCAAACCTAACAGTGCAGAGAAAACTTTCATGACTCCAGTTGTCAATAAATCCCATTGAGCTATTATAGATATCTCCTGCAAGTCCTTGGTCTTGCAGGACATGCATGTTCCTGATCCTGTCTGTCTTCAAACTACTGGGGGCGTGGCTGAAGCCTCATGTGTAAGGCCTTCCCAGGATGGAAGAGATGGGGAGCCTCCTAGTGGGCCTGCTGGTCACTCACCAGGAACTCAGACCCCCTGTTTATCTTTTTAATTTTACTTTGGGAACAAAAAGGTCACAACTAAAGTATAAACAAAAATCTAGGGAACTAGATCTCTTTAACGAAATCAAGATTTTAAGCATGTGAAAAATATTCATTTATGTGCAAACAACTGGAGGGTTGATTAACAGATAAAACAGACTTATAATTAGACATGTGTCTAATTTATGTGTCAGGCTTATGTATCAGGCTACTAGCTGATGTGAGTTACTGTACTTAAAACCAAGGAGTTCAATAAAAAAGAATTTAAATCTCTCAATTCAAACTTTTAACACTTTATACTTGACCATCTTGAACAAAATGGGCAATCTTTGTAATTAGTTAAGATCATTCTTGCATTGCAACAGTTAACCAGTACAACTAAAACAATCCATTTTATTACAGACAGTAATTCTGGTTCTATTGCTTACTAGCTCTGTGCCCTTGGGCAAGTGACTTGACCTTTCAAAGGCCCAGATTTCTCACTTGTAAAACTGAAATAAAGACTATCTTCTCAAGAGAGTTGTTGTATAGATTGAGATAAATTATATAAAGCAATTAGCACCACCTGGCCCAAAAACCTCAATAGATGTAGCTATCATTGTAATTATTTTTATCCCCATTGGTAACATATAAAGTAATTATGCTTCATAAATATATATGAATTACACAAGTCTTTTTTTCCTTCTCCAAAAATGTGCTTTGAGGAAAATAACAGTTCTCAGGAAGGCACACTCACTAATGATTACTGTGTTTTTTTAAAAAAAAACAATATCCATTAAACTAAAACTCATCGATGAATTTAATTTACCATGTACCTCCTGCTGGTTTTGTTTATGTTAGAACCCTGCTTGGCATAATTATGACCTAATTTTTGAGACAGTAAGGGAGGGTCTTTGTTCTTAGCAGATGAGTATTAAAGTCTGTGACTTATTTTCAAATGGCTGAGAAAAATGAGAGCAAATATTGCCAAACATTAGCAACTGCTGAGACTAGGCTGGGGTAGGCAAACTATGGCTTTCGGCCTGTTTGAGTAGTTTTGTTGGGAAACAGCCACGACCACTCTTTTATGTCTGTGGGTGCTTTCCATCTACAACAGTAGAGCTGCATTGTCGTCATAAGGACTGTGTGGTCTGTAAACCCTAAACTAGTTACTATTTGGCTCTTTACAGAAAGTTTGCCAACCCCTAGGTGTTCACTGGAAGGACTGATGCTGAAGCTGAAACTCCAGTACTTTGGCCACCTCATGCGAAGAGTTGACTCATTGGAAAAGACCCTGATGCTGGGAGGGATTGGGGGCAGGAGGAGAAGGGGACGACAGAGGATGAGATGGCTGGATGGCGTCACCGACTTGATGGGCATGAGTTTGAGTAAACTCTGGGAGTTTGTGATGGACAGGGAGGCCTCGAGTGCTGCAGTTCATGGGGGTCGCAAAGAGTCGGACACGACTGAGCGACTGAACTGAACTGAACTGAGTCTATGTGAGGAGTATGTGCTTATTCACTACATTAGTTCTACATTTCTATAGGTTTGAAATTTTTCAAAATAAAAAGTTGGACAAGACTAAAGACATCAAGGGAATTCCCTGGTGGTCCAGTGGTTTAGGACTCCATGCTTTGACTGGTGAGGGTGCAGATTCAAACCCTGATCATGGAACTAAGATCTCACAAGTCGTGTGGCATGGCCACCCCCCCCCCCCCCCCCCGAACAAAAAACAATAATAATAATAAAAAAAAAACAAAGACATCAACCCCAACAAAAAATTTTTAAAGTAGTACTTATATTTGAAAAAAGATTTTCTATTCTAAAGAGTTAGTGGGCTGTGGAATTCTACAAATGAATAGAACTCATGATATAAAATATATTAATAATATTTAGCATTATCAGAAAATAAGGAAACCTTAGCCATGGCTTTATGGCTGTTGCGTTAGGCATGCTGATGCCTTGTTTGAGTCCAGACATCATATCTATGGACTAACGTCCCAGTTTTCTGATCCTGTCTGTCTTCAAACTATTAGGGGCTTGGCTGAAGCCTCATGTGTAAGGCCTTCCTAGGATGGAAGAGATGGGGAGCGCCTCCTAGTGGGCCTGCTGGTCACTCACCAGGAACTCAGATCCCCTGTTTATCTTTTTAATTTTACTTTGGGAACAAAAAGGTCACAACTAAAGTATAAACAAAAATCTAGGGAACTAGATCTCTTTAACGAAATCAAGATTTTAAGCATGTGGAAAATACTCATTTACGTGCAAACAATTGGAGGGTTGATAATAGATAAAACAGACTTATAATTAGACATTTCCCAATGACGATAATAAAACGGTAAACTTTCAAAGTATCTTCAGCAATTTAGAAACTAATATTTGAATTTAAGTCCACTCAATAAGCCATGTGAAAAATATAAATACCATAGACCCTTGAGTAGTAAGTTGTATTGTTACTATAAAAGAAAGTTTTTTTTTAAAAAAACATTACATATATTTTCACAGGATAATGAAAAGGAAAAGATAAATATATAGAGAAAATAGATCTTTTTGTTTTTTAAATTTTTTGTCCATGCTGCATGGCATGTGGGATCTTAGCTACCCAACCAGGGATCAAACTTGAACCTCCTGCAGCAGAGCTGCATATACATTTTTAAATTGGACTTAATGTTCATTTGTTTCCAAAACAGTGAGTCACAGAAATATGGAAACACTAAGTAAGAATGAGACATGAGAATTATTCAGAAGATTCAGGGTTCATTTGGATGCAGCTTGCTATTTCCTTTATGATAAACTCCCCGACAGGTGAATATTCTGAGTTCTTGTACCCAAGGTTTATAGTTTTGTTTTACTATTTCTTGCTCTGCTTTCAGCACTCACTTCTCCCTGATTGAGGAAAGTCCAACTGCAACAAATCTTCCCCGGCCCCTCTAACCGGCTACATTTAATCTGTCATTGGCTGGCTAATCTAGGATGCTCAGAAAATTTCCTCTGCTCTTATTTCCACATAATGAAAATTTGGTTCACAAGCCAGAAAAAACCCTCTGAACAATGCTCTGGGGTGTATGTGCCGTTACCACCTAGAAAGACTCATGCTGTCCACTATAGCAGTCACTAGTAGTAACACGTGGCTATGGGGCACTTGCAATGTGGCTGGTGCAACCGAGGAACTGAACTGAAATTTCAACTTGCATATGTGGCTCATACTTTATTTTCGTTGGGTAGCACTGACTTAATTCACTTAAGAAAAAAATTTCCTGATTTTGAACTGTATTCTGAATAGAGAAGTGAAAGCTAAGCGACCGTTAAATGCGTGTAATATTACATTTACATGTGCTAGCTACATGTACCATGGCTGATAAAGTTCCAAATGTTACAGGTGTTGGAAACTGAGTGACTCAAACCCTTTCAGTTCAATCGCTCAGTCGTGTCTGATCTTTGCGACCCCATGGACTGCAGCACGCCAGGCTTCCCTGTCCATCACCAACTCCCGGAGCTTACTCAAATTCATGTCTGTTGAGTCAGTGATGCCATCCAACCACCCCATCCTCTGTCGTCCCCTTCTCCTCCTGCCTTCAATTTTTCCCAGCATTAGGATCTTTTCCAGTTAGTCAGTTCTTCACAGCAGGTGGCCAAAGTATTGGAGTTTCAGCTTCAACATCAGTCCTTCCAATAAATATTCAGGACTGATTTCCTTTAGGATTGACTAGTTTGATCTCCTTGCAGTCCAAGGGACTCTGAAGAGTCTTCTCCAACACCAGAGTTCAAAGGCATCAATTCTTTGGCACCCAGGTTTCTTTATAGTCCAAATCTTTTACAAGGTCACAAAACATGACCTTGAAGCTACTAGACCATCAGCTCTTCGGTGGTGAGGACACTTTCTGCTGTGGCTCTTTATCTGCCCCAAAACCCAGCATGACTTACGATGGATGCTCAAAGATATTTGTTGATGGATTTGTAATTCATTGGATGGATTTCATTAATTTCATTAATTTAATCCATTAATTCATTAATAGATTTTAGTTCATTTGTACCAGAGACATGGAGAAAAAGTCACTGGTGCCAGCCTCAAGTAAAAAGTACTAGAAAAAGGAAATTTTATCAATATTACTGAAATTAGGATGTTTTCCCATACAGGGAAATTTTAGAAGGAAATAAGTAGGAAGTAAGCACTCCTGTTCCTCGACACTTCAAATAGCTGTTAAAATCACAATATTGCTGCAAGTTCTGAAATAACGTTCTTACTTAAACTACATACTGGAAAGATGAGCTATTTTACTTAGTGTCTGCAGAGAATTTAGGAAGTTTAAGGAATAAAAACTACAGCTGCTGCCATCCATACCTGTTTCCAGGGGGGGCGCACAGTTCCAAATAGTACTTGATTTTGGGCTCTGTCCCACTGGTCCGCATGGTGGCCACGCCTCCATTAGCAAAGCTAAAGGTGATCATCTGGCTGCTTTTACTAGTCGGGAGAATCTAGGAATTAATTTTCATGTTATAAGTTTGTTAGTAAGTAGCAACATAAGTTGTTTTTCACCTAACTAATATTTTCCCCCGAATAAGCAAGAAAGTAAATGCAAAAAAAAGAAGAACACATTTGAGGAAGTCAGAAAATGTACTCGGTATAAATGAAATAAATAATAATAAGGCATTTGTGAAAATAAAGTAACTTTGTAGACTACTTTTTACCTCTGTAGTTCTATTAAAGCTACTAAAAGTTTTTCTAAATCCAAAACACACCCTTTCTGAAGAAATTGTTTTAAACCGATTAATAATGCATTACGAAACCCCACAGAACAGTGAAATAGTCTTATTTCACTTTCAAAAGCTTCTGGTATATGTATCATGGCTGATTGATCTTCAAACTCTACTAAAGTGACCGAAGTATTAAAATAAAAAAAGCACACAAGGGCAAAGAAGAAGCAGCTGTTGAGGGGTTTGCCAACCAATCGTGGCAATCAGAAACCAGATGAGGGGGTGGAAGGGACCTGCTGGGATGCAGGATAATGACCAGGGAGTGCCTACAACAGGCAGACAAGAACCGAGGCAGGATGCTCTGCAGAGCCCGGGCAAAGCTCCCTAACCGGGGCACCGGGTACTGCAAAGGGCAGGCATGAGGCAAAGAGAGACAAAGGCAGCAGCTGAAAGGAGGTGTTGGATCCTCCCAGATCCTCAAGTTCTGCCCACGTGGTCAACCAACCACCTCATCAGGAGATGGCTTAAATCTCTGGTATAACTGAAACAGAAGAGCTTAGAAGTTGGGGACACTGGGCATCACGGAAGGCAGGGCATGGAGAAAACTGCGAGGAAGTCAGAGTTCCCATGTTGATGAACACTAGCACCCCTCCTCCCAGGTCCCGTGGACCTCTCCACCACTTCCAGGGACTCAGCATCCCAGCTTGTTACCCTTAGGCAGGAGACTAGGGTGACAGTGAGGCATGCCCAGAAGACCTTGAAGGAAATAAAGACAATTTATAGGAAGAAAGATCTACATTAAAAAAAAAAAAAGCTGTAATTAATATCCTTAACAGAGATAAGATATAATATACATGAAACAAGATATTACTTTTAATAGAGAAAAAGAACTGAAATGTTCAAAGAAGCAGACATTTAATGTTGAGGTAATCTCCCCAAAAGTAGGAAAGGAAGACACAGATGGACAATGGGAAGAGAGAAACCTGGAAAGTAGAACATCACTCCAGGAGGGTCGGCGTCTAAGAACTTGTCAAGAAGGGGAGAACAGAAAATTAGAGGGAAAAGGTTATTTGGAAAACAACCATCCAGCCTCCTTCTTTGACAAAAATCAAGAGTTTCTCAGGATGGAAAGAAATGACTCCATAGGCCAACAAAGACCAATCAAGTGTCCAGAAAAATGAAAGAAAGGAGGCCTATACTAAAAGCTTATCACCGAAATTCTGAACCCAAGGTTTAATGGAATGTTCCTAATACTTTCCACAGAGGAAAAAAAAATTGCACGGAAGGGACTGAATGAGTATGGCATCCTTATCCCTGGAGGCAGCGCACAGCAGGTCCCAAACATTTCCTGAACAAACGAATGATGGATGAGCCACAGCTTAACAAACATGGAGCAATGCTTCCAAAACTGTGAGTCCATAAAGTGTGAGGGTAGAGTAAGACATTTTCAGACCTAAACACCTCCAAAAATTTACCTCTATGCACGTCTTCTTAGGAAGCTACTAGAAAATGTGATTTAGGAAGCTAATTATAAAAAGGGGTCCAGGAGCAAGGGATATAACCCCAGAGAGAAGTGAAGAGCATTCCCAGGATGACAGCTAGGCGTTCAACCCAGAGAGCAGTGGGCCCTCCCCAGAGAAAGGGGCCAGAAGGGAGGCCATTGGAAATAAGATGGAACCAACAGAAGCACAGAATCATTGGACTAGGTAGAAAACCCTACTGAGACCTATCTGAAGGATGTGGGAAGAACTGCTGAGGAGTACACAGAAATCCATGCAAATGAACAAAGCAGCTATTAATTACAGAAAAAAATCATTCTTTATACAATATAAAGGGAACCTAATCAAAGTACACTACTTAGTTAAGCAGAAAACAATAGTTACTAGTCATCATAATACACGCTTGGAATCTGATGTTGCCAAAACCTGTGGTACAAATGTACTGCAAGGACAGGGGAGAAGAGAGAGTTGTGAAAGCTGCAACTCTAAGAACTAAATCCCTATTTCCATCATGTTTTAAGTCACTTTAGTAGTGTCCAACTCTTTGCGACCCTATGGACTATATAGCCTGCCAGGCTCTTCTGTCCATGCGATTCTCCAGGCAAGAATACTGGAGTGGGTTGCCATTTCCTCCTCCAATCTCCATCATGGAAAATTAATAAAGCCTAACACTGAGAAGTCACATGAGCATGTTATTTAGAAATCTGGTGGTAAATACGAGAGAAGCAACAAAGAGGGAAGGCGGTTTTCCTGACACATGGCAATGAAACGGTAGGAGGTGGAGCTGCCGAGTCTCTTCATAACCCTTTACTACTATTTGCCTTTTAAAAACATACTGTGTGCAGATGCAAATTAAAAAATATAAAAAGGAGAATAGTAAGGCAAATGTCCAGCATCTCATAAGGATATTCTTACCCTTCTTCCCCTACCCACTGGCCATCGTTAGCAATACTATCTTCTGCCATATTTGTGCCTTCTTGTGACTCCAGTCGGGGATCCACATGGCAGGAAGAACTTGGACTCATGTGCTATAGCTAACAACTCCCATGTGAATGAATGAACTAGGGTTAGTTGCTCAGTCATGTCCAACTCTATGCAGCCCCATGGACTACAGCCCGCCACACTCCTCTGTCCATGGGATTCTCCAAGCAAGTACACTGGAGTGGGTAGCCATTCCTTTCTCCAGGGGATCTTCCCAACCCAGGGATTGAACCTGGGTATCCTACACTGCAGGTGGATTCTTCACCATCTGAGCCACCAGGGAAGCCCCAACGACTCCCATATAGTCAGAGAATAGGGTAAAACTAAGGAGGAAGCAAACAGTAGTTCTCAAGGCTGGACGAGTGACATCAGCATCAGCAGGGCACGTATTAGAAAGGCAGATAAGGGGGGAGCTGCGGCCTCAGTGTTTTAACCTGGCCACCAGGTGATTCTGATGTCTTTTCAAGTTCAACTGCTGAAAGAGAGGAAAAGCCGCATTTGCAGTCAGAAGACCCAGAATCTACCCAGAGCATCACCAATGAGCTTCTAACCACAGGCAGGTCTTACTTCTGAGTATAGTCACCCCTCGGCACCCATGGAGGACGGGTGCCAGGAGCCCCTGCAGATACCAAAATCCACGGATGCTTAAGTCCATCATATGCACCAGTGTAGTAAGCTGACCCTCGGTGTTTATGATGTGAAACCCTAAGATACCGAGAGCCGACTGTATCAATTTCCTGCTGTGTTAAAAGATGGCATGGGCCGAGATGACTAGTGAGAATCCCTGTAGTTTTAGCTCATGTCTTTAAATTATCTCTATATTTTAATAGCTTATTTATAAAAAAGCCTAAAATCAGCTTCAATTATATTATTAAATAGGTTGAGCTATTCAAAGCACAGTGAAAAAGTAAATAGAGAAGACTTAACTGATAAAAAACATTACTTACAGCTTTTTTATCAGGTTCATTATCATCATAGCCAGTTGTAAGGTCCCTAATGTGAGAAATCTCAAATCTGCCACAAGTTTTTGGATAATTACTCTTCCCATCATAGTTTCTAAGGTTTTCAAATAATTGTTTAATAGTTTCTTGATCATGGCAGATAAAATACGAAGCTCTGGTGATATGGTAGCCATACCTATCAATACAAACATGGTTACATGCAAACGAGGAACAAATAATTGTGCCCAGTGTCCACTGAACACGTACCTATCAAACAGTATATTCTAAAACAAACAACCACAACTAATTTCAAAGGAATAATTCAGCATTAAATAAACAGGTCCAACGAGCTACCCCAGGAATCACTGCCCTGCTGTGTGGCCCTCAGACTCTATTTGTAAGTAAAAGTTTTATCACTGGAATACAGCCATGCCACTCCCATTAACTTATGTCTGGTAGCTTTTGCACTAGAAAGGCAGAATTAAGTAATTATTACAAAGACTAAATAGATTTTAATGAACACGTTTAGTCTTTTTCAACACTGGACATTTAAAAAATCACATTCTTCCCTTAGCCATTTCTGCAACTAACATTCTCATTTATTAAGGATTAACATCATCACAAATGGTAATTACTATTAACTGCTTAAGTAGTAAAAGGGAAAGGTGATCTCTTATTTAGCTTTCATAACAAATAGAATTCATAACTAAAGCAAGAGCATCAGAAAGAATATGAGTATCCCATGCACAAGAAGAGAGTAAAACATTAAAAAATATTTCTGTGTGGGGATGCATGTTAATTGCATCTGCTGTGATCATTTCACAACATAGACATATACTGAATCACTGCGTTGTACACCTGAACTGATTTAAAAAAAATTACTTCAATTAAATAGTCAATAGAAACTTACTCAACATAGATGGCTTTCAGCTGCTGAGACAAAGACAAATTCTTGGTTGCTAGAAAGCTGGCCAACTCTGCAGTTATGACGGCAGCACTGACTCCATCTTTGTCCAGCACGAAAGGGCAGCACATATATCCTGCAGAAACACGCGTCATACACACATCCTAAGGAGGGGGTCCTTTTACACGCTGCGCATACACACGTCTATATGCATCCTGCCTGTTGCATGAGAGGCTGTCCAGGATGTAAATGATTCTCATTCACCATCATTGTATTTAACAATCTAGCCCAGTGCCTAGCAGGTCTTCAAGAAGTATTTGTTGAGTACAAACTATTATGTATAAAATAAATGATATATAAAGATGCATTGTAGAATACAAGGTGTATAGCCAATATTTTATAATAACTATAAATGAAGTATAGTCTATAAAAATATTGACTATGTTGTAAACCTGAAACTAATATAATATGGATGCACTCAGATGCTCAGTTGTGTCCAACTCTTTGCAACCACATGGACTGTATTCCACAAGGCTTATCTGTCCATGGGATTCCCCAGGCAAGAATACTAGAGTGGGTTGCCATGCCCTCCAGGGGATCTATTCAACCCAGGGATCAAGCCCACATCTCTTACGTCTCCTGCATTGGCAGGCAGGTTCTTTACCACTAGTGCCACCTGGAAAGCCCTCAGTTCAGTTCAGTTCAGTCGTTCAGTCGTGTCTGACTCTTTGCGACTCCATGGACTGCATGCCAGGCTACCCTGTCCATCACCAACTCCTGGAGCTTACTCAAACTCATGCCCATTGAGTCAGTGATGTCATCCAACCATCTCATCCTCTGTGGTCCCTTTCTCCTCCTGCCTTCAATCATTCCCAGCATCAGGGTCTTTTCAAATGAGTCAGTACTTCGCATCAGGTGGCCTAAGTATTGGAGTTTCAGCTTCAGCATCAGTCCTTCTAATGAATATTCTGGACTGATTTCCTCTAGGATGGACTGGTTGGATCTCCTTGCTGTCCAAGGGACTCTCAAGAGTCTTCTCCAACACCACAGTTTAAAAGCATCAATTATTCTGTGCTCAGCTTTCTGTATAGTCCAACTCTCACATCCATACATGACTAATGGAAAAACCATAGCTTTGACTAGATGGACCTTTGTTGCCAAAGTAATGTCTCTGCTTTTCAACATGCTGTCTAAGTTGATCACAACTTTTCTTCCAAGGAGCAAGCGTCTTTTAATTTCATGGCTGCAATCACCATCTGCAGTGGTTTTGGAGTCCAAAAAAATAAAGTCTGACACTGTTTCCCCTGTTTCCCCATCTATTTGCCATGAAGTGATGGGACCAGATGCCATGATCTTAGTTTTCTGAATGCTGAGTTTTAAGCCAACTTTTTCACTCTCCTCTTTCACTTTCATCAAGAGGCTCTTTAGTTCTTCTTTGCTTTTGCTGTAAGTGTGGTGTCATCTGCACATCTGAGGTTATTGATATTTCTCCCGGCAATCTTGATTCCAGCTTGTGCTTCATCCAGTCCATCATTTCTCATGATTATACTCTGCATATAAGTTAAATAAGCAGGGAAGCCCTCAACTATGCCTTAATTTAAAAAAAAAAAAAAGGAACAAAAAGAGGAAGTATTTGTTGAATAACCTGTAAGGAGAGTCTCCCTTCTAAACAAATTGTCCTCATTTTCCAGGTCTAGCCCCTCAGCTCACACAAAATTGTTTCTAATTGCTCGAGTCGATGCTTATTCTGTCTTCTCCGAATTCCCATAGTTTTTGCCAGTACATGATTCACTTTGACAGTGAGCCTGTACTCTTTTGTGTGGTTACTAACCTCACCTATATAAACTATTGTGAGCTAACATCAGTTCATCCATTTCCTTCAGAGTCACTGTGTAATTGATAAGCAACACATATTTGGTAAACAAATTTTTGGGCTTCTCAGGTAGCACTAGTGGTAAAGAAATCACCTGCTAATGCAGAAGACAAGAGATGAAGGTTCAATCCCTGGGTTAGGAAGGTCCCCTGGAGGAGGGCATGACAACCCACTCCGGTATTCTTGCCTAGAGGATCCCATGGACAGAAGAGCCTGGTGGGCTATGGTCCATATGGTTGCAAAGAGTTGGACATGAATGAAGCAACTTAGCATACACATAGTAACTTTTACTAAATAAACAGCTAAAATATCCCCAGCACAAACATTTGCATTTCATGTTTCTATTGCTAGCTCTCCTTTTTGCTTATTTATAGTGATTATTTAAGACAAGTGTTTTCCCATCATCCTGGTTGGTTCTTTCAGGTGATAATCACTCTGATGGAAGTCCTACAACTGTGGCTTCTCCTTTCTTCTGGACAGATCTCTGCAGGGCACTCTCTGACAGGCAGTGAACTATATGTGGCCTAGACATCAACACCACAGTGAGGAAATGCCACAGCTCCCCAAGTAGGAGGACTTTCTTAAGCTACTACAGCCAAGTACAAAACATCACTATTCACAGTCATCAGGGGAGAGGACTCACTTCCTTACATGAATGGCTTGATTATTTGTGAGATATTGTTTTCAGCTAAAAAAAAATCTGTGCAACTCCGGGGTTGGACAGTTCAGCATTTGCAGAGGGTCACAGAAGAAAAGCAAATGGCATGCTTCTGTTTCAGTGTTAATCTTTGAACCCAAATCCAAATCTCTGTCCATTTATTTGCAATCTATAAATTAACTGATCATGTGACCATGGTGCTCAACTCTTACCAATAGCTTCTTCAAATGCAAATAAGACATTCTTCCCCTGGTCCATCAGCTGTTTGGCTCGATTTCCCATCCACTTAAAGCCAGTTAATGTTTCCTAAAAGGATAATCCAAGACAGAAACAAATGCCTGAGACTCTCTCCAGAGCAGAAGAAAGGGGAAGGGGCAAGTCTCACAAACACCGTACCTCGAAGTGAAAACCCTCCTTCAAGGCGATGGCTCGCAGGATTTTGGAAGAGACGGTGCTGGACAACATGTATAAGTTTTGGAGGGCGCTGTGATCTTGGTTCTTTTCTTTCCAAGAAGTAAAGAGCCACCAGCCCAGGAGGGCCCCCAACTCATTGCCTGAAAACACTTTCCATTCGCCACTGAAAGAAAAAACCACCTATGCATGACAGTAATCTTAAGAGAGTGCTTAATTGTAAGTGACCAATAAGGACAGAACAATTAAAGCCAAACAAGGCTCCAAGGGGCCTCTGCAGGACTGTTCTCACTATTCTTGCTTGTTGTTGTTCTCATTACTCTTGTCTACGTAACAGAAGTGTGGCTGCCACTGCCCAAACATCTGAGCAGCTACGTGCCTCAGCCAGTTTGCCTAGACAAACATCCTATCTTTGAAAACGGCAAGTATGTCAACGATGACACAGAAATGCTTTTATCTCAGTCTTCGGCAAAGGCTTTGGTTTTAAACATAACAGATACATGCTGGCAAGATGCCCCCCCTCCCCAAATATAATAGTTCATATATTTCAATTTTTTTGCTCAGCCCTGCTGATTCTGAGAGAGAGCTTAGCATTCCTAAAGATTCAGCACAGTACTCACACAGTCTGGACACCAGAGAACCGGCTTGCAACTGTCCCTTTGTGAAGTCAAGGTGGTTACAAGCATACCTCACATTTGATCATGTAGCACCTCAGCTTAAATTTCTAAACACTGACACAGAATCGAACCTGTTCTGTCATAACTGAAAGTCCTAACCCTTCGGCAGCACCAAACTGTCCCCCGAGCATCACACATGCTGTTTGACCTGCAAAACTGCTTGGAGGCTGCATGCCTTTCAACTTTCCTCCTTATCCATCACTGTCTGTACAAACTCCACAGTCACACTTATCTCCAGCGTTGCAGCACCCACAGGCATGCTCTCGGATCTGCTCAACATAAATTCAACATGGCATTGAAAGTCTGGCTCCTCACCAAACCTTTGCCAAATGCTGAACTTTAAAGCCAGCACCAAACAAAGTACTTTGCCCTCATTAGGCACTGAGTCATTAATTATGATGAAAGTAATGATAAAGGGGGGATGGTAACAAATACTAAGTTCAATACCAAAGTTCAATACCAATACACACTGGGCTGGCTGACCCTCCATTATGCTTGCTGAACCTGTGGCCCCTGGACCAGTTCTTGCTCTATGTCAGAGGATCTGACAGAGGCTCAGTGAGATGATCATTTGCAAGATAAGTGGGGAACATTTCGAAATACATCCGGTCTCTCCAGCAACATCTGACTGATACCATATCACACACCATGCAGGTAATCACAATTCACTGTACCTTTCCTGCTTTTCTGCCACAGCAAGTCTGTCAGCATCTGGGTCATTTGCTAAAATGATTTTGGCCTTGGCTTTGTCAGCCACAGCAAAAGACAAAGTCTGAAAAAGAGAAAGAAAGAAGACAAAAAGATCACTCCAACCAAGAACTGAGCACACTACAGTCTTTAAAAACACTCAGCTCTCTGAGAACTCAAAGAGGTCTTTTCCCAAACCAAGACTGAATCCTATTTCTGGAACTGGTCTTGGTTGGTCACACACCACTTCCTAAGTCAGAGGTCGGAGAGCAAGAGCATCAAGGCACGACCCATGTGTGCCGGTGGGACTCACCCAACATCTGACTGTCTTTGTGGCTGGACTGGCTATTTCCAAGCCTGGCCCTGTGATCAACCTCACAGACAAACCAAAACTGACTCTCTGAGTATAACTGTTATCCCAACCTTTAAAAAGTTTACGTGGGGGCTTCTCTGATGGTCCAGCAGCTAAAACTCTGTGCCCTCAATGCAGGGAGCCTGGTTGTTCAGTCACTGGTCAGGGAACTAGATCCCACACACTGCAACTAAGATCTGGGGCAGCCAAGTAAATAAATACTAAAAATAAATAAAAAGGTTAAAGGAACCATAATTTAAATAGCACTTTTTCATATGAGAAAAATGTCAACTGAGGAATAAAAATTATGTGATAAACCTCCATTCTATTATTGGTTCTTGTTGGCATTAAGAAGCATAGCAAATTAAATGAAATTAAATTAATTAAATTGAATGTAAAGCATCATTTTAAATTTGTGAGCAATTTCAGCTTTCACATCCTGAAGTTTAAGACATCTGATTTGAAAGTTCCTTTAAGAAATGGATGACTAATAAATATAAATATTTCCAATGATGAAATCACATTTTTGTTTGGCACAATGAAAACGCAAAAAAACTTATTTTACTCCAAAGTAACAGTTTTGAATTATGTTCGAGATAAATTTTATAATTAAAAAACAGTCAAGTTACCAAGACACCTTCACCCTCTTCGGGATTCGGGTATTTCACTGTTGGGAACTCAGGATCAGGGTCCTTTTGCTCGGGAACAGCCTCAGGAGGAATAAGGTCGAATGCCTTGAAAGCCGACTGCACGAAGCTGTGACCCACACCATGGACAGAGGTGTGCACAAACTTCACCTTGGTCTCCTTGTTCACAGCCCTAAAACAGGCATGTGGAGAATGAGAAGATACACAAACATGGCTCTCAAAACGAAAGGTTTGCAAAACATCAAGGGGCCAGGTACCTAAGAACATCAGATTTCAAAATAATAAGAATGTGTAAGACAACTGAGTATCTTTCAAAATTCTACTTAAAAAAAAAAAGAAAGAAAGCTTTTTCACTCTCTTCCAAACACACATGCTCCCACAGCACATTGTTTTAAATTTCACTCTGTAGTTACTTCCTGCAAATCCGATTCCTTCTGGATTTGGTTTCATGCTACAACCTTCACACCTACAGTGGGTTCCAGGAGGGACTCCCAGCTGGCCCGTGGTAGCACCTACCCACAGCAGTGCCAGCTCCAGGGCTTCAACCATTCTCTACCATCTTCACATATGATTTTCAAAATGTCCCTTTGAACACAATGTGATGGAACTTCCCATATACAGATGCATAACAAATTAAACACTTTCTTTGTCAAGTAACAACCCTATTTAGCAAAGTGCTCTGATTGAGGGACTTAATGTAGAATAAAAATAACATCAAAATTAACAGCAGACATTATAGAAAATGTAAATACAAAGTATTAAAAAATTCCAGCGATCTGACTGCTAGGTTCTAAGGTAGTGTGCACTTCTTTTGGCAATGAGTAAATGAACAAGGTCTTCCTTAAGACAACAGTAGTTTAAAACAAACATATCTTTGAAAATAAATACATCTAGAAAAATAAATATGCAAGATTAGTGAGAACAAATCTGGAAAAGATAGAATTCAGAAGTTGATCCAACTTGAATTGGGAAATATATGAGAAGCAGTAAGGCTTAGTGGTTAACATGAGTTGGAGACAGATTCTAAATTTAAATCCTGGAGATCTGCTACTTTTATTTGGCTGCCCTGGGTCTTAGTTGTAACACGCAGGATCTTCAATCTTTGTCGCAGCACACGAGATCTTTAGTTGTGGCATGTGGGATCTATTTCCCTGACCAGAGATCAAACCCAGGCCCCCTGCATTGGGAGCGTGAAGTCTTAGCCACTGGACCACTAGGAAAGTCCCTAGAGCTCTGCCACTTCTAAGCTGTGTGACTGTTGCTTATTTTCTGTGACATCTCTGAGTTACAGTTTTCTCATCTATAAAATGGCAATATATCAGAACCTACCCTCAGCATTACTGTGATGATTAAAATGAGATGAATTAATTAGTACAGAGGAAGGGAATATAGCAGTTATCTGATAGATAACAGCACTTAAATCATGTTAGAAATTGTCTGATTAAAGGTGATATTTCCAATTAGTCAAAGAAAAATAGATTCTTCAGTTTAATATGTTAGTACAATTACACTTTTTAGAAAGAATTTAATCTGCTTTCCTACTTTATGCCTCATACAAAATTAAAAATAACTAAGAATTCAAACGCTTTAAACGTTGCAAAATGTAGACTTCCCTGGAATACAGTGGTTAGGACTCTGTGCTTCCACTGCAGGGGACACAGGTTTGATCCCTGGCTGGGGAACTAAAATCTCACATGTCATGTGGCATGGCCAAAAACAAAACAAAACAAAACAAAACATGGCAAAATGTAAACATGAGAGCTTTAAAGTAAAACAAGAGCTGTGCTTTTTTAAAAATAATCTTGGTATAGTGAAATCTTTTTAAGTATGGCACAAAACCCAGAAATCGGCAATTAAAAGTTTCAATGAAAAAATCCAAAGGTAACAACAGAAGGGAAAAGAATATTTGAAATAAACAAAGACTAGTTTTTCTGTATAAGCAAAGAGGTTTCACAAATGCAAAAAAAAGAACAAATACTTAGAAAAATATAGGTTAAATAAAGATAAAAATATTCATAAATAAAAAATGTAAATAAAGTTAGGCATTGCTTTCATGTAGCAATCTGGGAAAGAGGAGAAACTTCATATACTCAGTGTAGGTAAGAATGTGTGTGGATCATATTCTGTCATCATATTCTGTTGGTGGGAACCTCAGCTAGTACAACATTTCTAAGAGCAATTTTTAAATCATTATTAACTTTATAAATGCATATATAATTCTGATGCCTGCACAGTGTCTTTTTTTTGGCCCCGCACATCTTGTGGTATCTCAGGTCCCCAACCAAGAATCAAACCCCTGCCCTCCGTAGTGGAAGCGCACATTCTAACCACCACCAGGACCATCAGGGAATTCCATCTACTATGTATTTTTTTGAATACTCTTATACACACACACACACCCCCCCCCCAAAACTCAAGGAACCATGCTTAAAGTTGCTGACTCTGGTGCTACTTGGTGAATAGCAGAAAACTAGAAACCCTTAGTCTTTATGAAGTTCAGTAAGAGGGACAGAAGGATGCACAGATGAGTTGTGTTTAGATTACAGACCATTTTTTAATGGTCCCCAATATTTAAAAATTAGAGAATTTCATATACAAAAATCTAGATTTCCAGCTTTTCTTAGGAGAAAAAAATCAGGTAACTGGTAATGCGGGATCTGTGTTTGCACACGGTAACACCAATGGCATGGCAGCCCCCTTCAGGTGGGTGGGGCTTCCACATTCCACACAGGAGCTGCCACTCCCAGACGGCCCAGCAAATACAACACTAGAGACAACCCTGAAGTTCTGCTGCTTAACCATCAGTGGTTTCTTCCTAAGGGGACAATCAGGAGTGATGGGACCCTCGGCATACCAGGGCAGGACAGCCCTTCACTCAGCTCCCTGCTTCGGATCCGTGAGCATCACATCTGTGTCACGGGTTAAACAGACTGGTACAGTAGTCATTAAAACAAAAGGGTCAGGACTAATGGGGGCTAATACAGAAAGGTATCCATGACAAATTAACCAGAGGGGAAAAGGCAGAGAACAAGACACATGCACTCTATATTCTTAGTTACAATTTTGAAATACTAATCTATTACACGTAGATATGTTTATATATGAAATGAAAATTTCTGGGAAGATAAAAAAAGTCAACATTTTCTATTTGACACCTTCCAACAAGCTTTTTTTCACATACATATATAAAAGTATGCACATATACACACACATATATACATATATGTATATATATTATACACACACATATATACATATATGTATATATATTATACACACACACACCACCACCACCCCCACCACCCACATATATGGCTTTCCTTGTGGCTCAGACAGTAAAGTGTCTGCCTGCAATTCAGGAGACCCAAGTTCAATCCCTAGGTTGGGAAGATCCCCTGGAGAAGGAAATGGAAACCCACTCCAGTATTCTTGCCTGCAAAATCCCATGGACAGAGGAGACTGGTAGGCTACAGTCTACAGGGTTGCAAAGAGTCGGACATGACTGAGCGACTTCACTTTCTTTCTTTACACACATACATATATATACATGAATCTACAACAGAGGTCAGCAAACCATAGCCTGTGGGCCGGCCACCTGCTTCTACAGCCAAAGGATCTACCACTGAGCTATACCCCTGAAACCCACTTTTATAAACATTTTTTTTTAACACAGCTATGTTTGTGTTCATTCATTTCTGTGTTGTCTATGGCTGCTTTCTTGCAACCTCAGAGTTGGGTAGTTGAGCAACACAGTGGCTCTCCAAGCCAAAAGTATTCACTACTTTTTGAAGAAAAGTTGCCAACCCCTCATCTACAGCCTCTTAAGTCAGATGCAACAACAGTATATGTAGCATAGAATACCAGTTGAGGACAAAAATGTAATGAAAACATAATTTGGTTGAATCACATTAATTTAACTCTCTTGAGGTGAGTTTCCAAACATTTACCTGTGAAAACAGTATTTTTTAAGGTCTTCAAAATAGTCTTTATTAATGGAAGCGCTTGGGTCGTGAAGGAGCAGACTGCCATTGAGCACAGAATCATCCCAGGCTTGAGGCCATGGTTCTAGATTTTCTTCAATAGCCTGTGAAATCCCTTTATCGTGAGGAGAGATAATCTGAGCTCCATTATCCCAATAGACCTGGAGAACATGGGACATATCCAGATGGTTTAGAGTTCATCCATTCCCTGTGCTCCCAAGGCACAGACTTCAGATTGAAGGACATAAGTATGAAGAGAGAAATAAAAATACCTTATAACCATTATCCTGCTTTGGATTGTGAGAGGCAGTTATCATGATTCCAGCACAAAGATTCAAATGTGATACTGTGTAGGGCTGTAATATAGTAGGAAACAAGAACAATTTGAAGCCAAAAAATTAGATATATTTAAAAGGTCTATCATCCATTGTTTGTACCATTTTCCCTTTAATAAACATAACATAGAAATATCATAACGTGTCATACAATATTTGTGTGCCCCATCCAAGCAGTATACTCTGATTGCCCTTAAAACTAATTCACTGCTCAAAATTCTGTGATATGTACCCTAAGTAAGAAAGGTGAGTATTTTCCTGTGTATCTTTTTACCCTATCTTCTCCTTGGTGACAGTAGAAAATTCTTTACACAGTATGATGCTCTGACTCTCCACTGCACATTCTTTTAAGCCTTCTGCTTAGGAAGAATGCTTATGGCTTGAGTTTATTCTCTCCATCTGCATCCTCTGCTCTTCTTTCCCTGATTTGCTTTTAAGTAAAAGGTTGAGGGAAATGTGGACAATGTGGAGAGAGCTCTCAGAGCTTGCATTTTATCTCCCACTCCGGGGCTGACTGTCCCGCTCTTGTATTTCTACATAGCTCCCATCCTTATAAGACTACTTCCCCAAATGGGGAGAGGATCCCCCATGGCTACACCTGAGGCTGAAATTCTACCTGTCTGTCCTCTTCCATCCTCCCATCAAAAATCACTATGGTCACTTGTCCCTCTAGGAGGTATCTCACGTTCCCCAGGTGTCCTGGAGCAAACAAAAAGGGAGAATTACTCCACGACTTGGGCCAATGATCATGAGACACTTACTTAATTCATGTCAGATATAAAAACAATTGCTACCAACATTAATACAGTACAGAAGACCAAGGATGCCTGAACACACTGCAGTTTCTCCATCAAACAGTAAGATCTGGGCCACATCTAGATGTGGCCACATTGAGCATCTACTGGGATATTTACCAGCTAGGAGGAGCTGCACTTACCTGTTAGTGCACCAGAGACAGTAAACGCAAAGCTGGTGGGAATCACTCCTGTATTTACACACTCTCATTTCTACTTGACGGAAGTAAGTGCATTCAAATCATGTTTTTGGTTTAACTTCTAAAAACATATATTCTGAGCACCTGGCCCTACTCTTAAAAGTTCATTCTACTTAAAAGAAACAGCTGTCATAGCACCTATTATCTTTCTCTTTAGATTCTGTTACAATAGGAATTTGATAAAAATCTTACTAAAACATGCCAAGCATGCTTCTGGTACTGCCTATGAATAGGATTTAGAGTGAAACACTCATATATAAAAAGTTGGTACACCAACTTGTCAAAAATGTCATGGTAAGACATAGTTTGAGGTGAATTCAGATTTAGATCCCAGAAGTTTCCTATTTTTTTTTGCGGTAGCTGAGAAAAAGAATACAAACCAAATTGAAAAGCAAAAAGACAAACAAAAGACATTCTGCTAACCAGCTAAAATATCTTCGGAATGCAAGCAAAAGAAAAAATGCATTAAAAAAATCAATTCTGATGAATCAAAAGTTGAACACCAGAGAAATATTACTAGGGTGTGGGAGGAACATTCCGGGAGAGGAGAGAGAAGTCCTGAGAAAAGGCAAGGAGCCCTTCTGTCTTTCAAACAACTGAATCCTAAGAGCGCTAAAGAGCACTGGCCATGTCCCACCCCTGATCCTGGGACAGAAATTATAAAAGCAAACACTTACCACAAAAGGGGTTGGGGTTATATCAGAAAAGAGGTACACAGGAATCCCCTGGCTGATGAACGTGGTTGCAGCAAGTCGGGCAAATCTGGAAATGCAGAGTGACCAGGGAGAAAAGGAGAGGAGAGCTGTCAGGAGAGCAGGTGGCAACAGAGAAGAAAATGAAGGTCCAACCATTTATTTTTTTATTTATTTGACCACCCCAGGTCTCAGCTGCAGCACTTGAGATCTTTAGATGCGGCACGCAAGCTCTTGGTTGTGGCATATGGGATCTAGTTCCCTGATCTGGGATCAAACCCGGACCTTCTGCATTGGGAGCATGGAGTCTAGCCAGTGGACCACCAGGGAAGTCCCCCAACCGTTTCTTTAGACTGAGAACAGCAGCTATATCGATGAAAACCTCAATTATACTCTGCTGGCAGAGAACATTAAGGCTGAAGGAACCTAAGGAGTCATTTCATTCCACCCCTTTGTTTAAGAGAAAGTTGAGAAGGGCCAGATGACCTGTCCCAGGTCCACCGGGCACACAGCAGCTAAGCCAGGCTGCACCCAAGTCTGTCAGCTCTCTTCCATCTCAGCGGGTCTCAGCCAAGGGCCGTGCTGCTCCCACAGGACACCTGAATTGTCTGGAGACAATTTTGGTTGTCACCGGGGTAGGGTGCTCGTGGCAGCTGGCGGATGGAGGCCAGGGATGCTGCTAAGCATCCCACAATGCGAAGGGCACTGCCTACAGTGAAGAGTTATCTGGCCCTGCACCAAGTCGCATGGCACCAGGCAGAACGGGGAAATCTGTATCTACAGCCGTCACTACCCAGGACATGCCAAGAAGACTAGTATTTGATTCAATGTCGTCCTCTACAAGACACACGGCACGCTGTCATGAGCGTGAGATGTATGTGGGACACACGTCTGTATATGATACATATACATCTTGGCTCCTTTCAGCTCTTAAAAGATGACAAATTTTTGACAGTTCGACATATTTCTCAAGTTCCACAGCATCTGGCTTAGGGCAGGACACAAAACAAGGCATCAAGTCTTTCTTCGTGCTTGGAGTAAAGTATTTCATCACAATCAACAATCTACTTCCAATGAACAACATTACACTGTTAGAGGATTAACAAAGTATTTGATCATTCTCTCAAACATTTCTTGAGCACTAACTGCAGGGAAGACTATTTTGGGAGCTGGCTGGGGCAAAAACAGCAGACCTTTACCAACTCAGGCATTAAAATTCCTAGAATTAAGAGTAATACAAAAATGATTTTGACAATTTAAAAAATGCCCCTATAAAGAAGAAAGTAAAAAAACAACAAATTTTAGCAAAAATAATTTAAATAAAAACCTGAATTAGATATAACTTCATTCACTAGAAGGTACAGAAGTCATTTTCACAACCTCAGGAAATGACATTGTTCATGGTAAGCTATCAAGAGGAAGTGTTCCAGTAAAAAAGCGGGTCATATAACATGATTATGACCAGTGATGGGCAAACTCCAGGCGTTTTGCAAATAAAGTTTCACAAAACTTTATTCAGTCATCAATTGTTCATGGCTGTTTTCATGCTACATGGCAGAGCTGAGTGGCTATAATAGATACTGTGCGGCCTAAAGTGTGTAAGATATTTACTATTTGCCCTTTAGGGAAAAAGTCTGCTGACCCCTGGTGCCAGCCTCTTCATGTTTAAATTGTGGTACCCTCTCTCACTTTATGATCTCAGAGCAAAAAGTACACAGATTACAGGTTTTGTGAGGATTAAATAAGTAAGTACCTAGGTGCCTAACTCGCATTCAGCACTCGAATGATTCGTCATCACCACCACCACCATACCACCATCACAACACTACCACCTCCACAACTACTATCATCACCATCATCATTGCCACCATCACCATCATCACCGCCACCATCACCATCACCACCATCACCATCGCCACCATCACCATCATCATCACCACCATCACCATCGCCACCATCACCACCATCAGCATCACCATCACCACCATCACCATCGCCACCATCACCACCACCACCACCACCACCATCGCCACCACCACCATCGCCACCATCACCATCGCCACCACCACCATCACCACCATCACCACCATCACCATCATCATCACCACCACCACCACCACCATCATCACCATCACCACCACCACCACCACCACCACCATCGCCACCATCACCATCGCCACCACCACCATCGCCACCATCATCATCGCCACCACCACCATCACCACCATCAGCATCACCATCGCCATCACCACCATCACCATCGCCACCATCACCATCACCACCATCACCACCATCATCATCACCATCACCACCATCACCACCATCACCATCGCCACCATCACCATCACCATCGCCACCATCACCATCGCCACCATCACCATCACCATCGCCATCACCACCATCACCACCACCATCGCCACCATCACCATCATCACCATCACCATCGCCACCATCACCACCACCATCGCCACCATCACCACCATCACCATCGCCACCATCACCATCGCCACCATCACCATCGCCACCACCACCACCACCACCATCACCACCACCACCATCAGCATCACCATCACCACCACCACCATCAGCATCACCATCACCACCACCACCATCACCACCACCATCATCACCACCACCACCACCACCATCATCACCACCATCACCATCGCCACCACCACCATCACCACCATCACCACCATCACCACCACCATCACCATCACCACCATCAGCATCACCATCACCACCATATCACCACCACCACCATCACCATCATCACCACCACCACCACCATCATCATCACCACCACCACCATCAGCATCACCATCACCACCATCACCACCATCAGCATCACCATCGCCATCACCACCATCGCCATCACCACCATCACCATCGCCACCATCACCATCATCACCATCACCACCATCACCACCACCATCATCACCATCATCATCTCCATCACCATCATCACCATCGCCACCATCACCATTGCCATCATCACCATCACCATCATCATCACCACCATCACCATCACCATCACTATCATCATCGCCACCATCACCATCATCACCGCTACCATCACCAACATTACCACCTCCACAACTACTATCATCACCACTCCATCACCATCACCATCACCACCATCACCATCGCCATCACCATCATCACCTTCATCATCGCCACCATCACCATCATCATCGCCACCATCACCATCATCACCGCCACCATCACCATCATCATCTGCCTATAGCTACAAAAGACAGTCTCATTGGTTTGGGAATGTTACAAGAACGCACTTTGCAATGGGCATTTAAGAATGAGAAGAAGCTCATAAGGCTTATAAATAGTAGAAGAAAAAAATTACACAAAAGGAAGAAAAGTGAGAAGGAGAAATAATGCTGCTGTTGTTCAGTTGCCCAGAGTCCAGTCCGACTCCTTGAGACCCCATGGACTGCCATACTCCAGGTCTCTCTGTCCCTCACCATCTCCTGAAGTTTGCCCAAGTACATGTCCATTGCATCCAGCCATCTAAATCCTCTGATGCCCTCTGCTACTTCTGCCTTCAATCTTTCCCAGAATCAGGGACTTTTCCAACGAGTCAGCTGTTTGCATCAGATGACCAAAATACTGGAGTTTCAACTTCAGCATCAGTCCTTCCAACAAGTATTGAGGGTTGATTTCCCTTAAGATTGACTGGTTTGATCTCCTTGCTGTCCAAGGGACTCTCAGGAGTCTTCTCCAGCACCACAGTTCAAAGGTATCAAGACTGGAGATATCAAGGGAACATTTTGCCCAAGGATGGGCACAATAAATGACAAACAGTAGAGACCCTAGTAGATGCTGAAGAGATCAAGAAGAGAAGGAAAAAACACACAAAAGAACTGTATAAAAAAGATCCAGATGAACTGGTGATGATGATGGTGTGGTAAGCCACCCAGAGCCAGACATTCTGGAGAGCAAAGTCAAGTGGGCCTTAGGAAGCACGGCTGTTAATAAAGCTAGTGTATGCGACAGAATTCCAGTAGAGCTATTCAAAACCCTAAAGGATGATGCCACCAAGGTGCTGCATTCAATATGTCAGCAAATCTGGAAGACCAAGCAGTGACCACAGGATTGGACAAGGTCGATTCTCATCCCAATTCCCAAAAAGGGTAGTACTGAAGAATGTGCTAACCATTGGACAATTGCACTCATCTCCCATGCTATTAAGGTCATGCTTAAAATCTTGCATGCCAGGCTTCAGCATTATGCGAACCAAGAACTTCCAGATGTCTAAGCTGGATTTAGAAAAGGAAGAGGAACCAGAAATAATATTGCCACTTAAAAAAAATTGCCTTAGGTAGGTATTAAGTTCTACATTGTCTACATAATTACATTGTCTTAACCCAAACATAAAACCAGAATTCTTAAAAATTACAAACAGAATCTACCCATCATTTTTATAGTCAAGCACTATAGCTGACAAATGTATTTAAAGCCCACCTACTGAAATGATGATTACAAATAAAACTACAAAATACACGACAAAAATATAGTTTCCTGAATATTAATATCTTTACATACCTCCTGCTGCTGCCTCCACTTGCTGGGTGGGCTCGAGCATCAAAGCTGATCACAACACCTCTTTGCTTCAGGTCACTGAATTGTTTTTCCAGGTACCTGCAAAATCCCTAAAAAACAACCCATGAATTAAAAGACAATGTATGTTTTAACACACTAAACCAAAAACTGATCAAGTTTTCTCTGCTTTCATAAGAAAACACTGCAGCAGGAGAGAAATCCCTCAGTAACTAAGTGAACAGTACAACAGGAAAATAACAGCTTTATTTTCTATCTGTACGTATCAGGTACTGTGTTGGACGCTTAGTATTTATTATCAGTAATCCCAGATCAACTTGGCCAAGAAGTCCCATTTTACAGATGGAAAAGCTAGAACTTTCAGTGACTGGCCCAGTTTCAGATACACAAATAGCAGAGCCTAGATTTGTACCTGCAAGCCATGAAAGTAAAAGACGCCTGCTCCTTGGAAGAAAAGCTATGACAAACCTAGAGAGCATACTAAAAAGCAGAGACATTATTTTTGCCGACAAAGGTCCGTCTAGTCAAAGCTATGGTTTTTCCAGCAGTCATGTATGGATGTGAAAGTTGGGCCATAAAGAAGGCTGCTGCGGCTGCTGCTAAGTCGCTTCAGTCGTGTCCGACTCTGCGACCCCATAGACGGCAGCCCACCAAGCTCCTCTGTCCCTGAGATTCTCCAGGCAAGAATACTGGAGTGGGTTGCCATTTACTTCTCCAAAAGAAGGCTGAGCACTGAAGAATTGATACTTTTGAATCGTGGTGTTGGAGAAGACTCTTGAGAGTCCCTTGGACTGCAAGGAGATCCAACCAGTCAATCCTAAAGGAAATCAACGCTGAATATTCACTGGAAGGACTGATGCTAAAGTTGAAGCTCCACTACTTCGGCCACCTGATGCAAACAGCTGACTCATTGGAAAAAACCCTGATGCTGGGAAGATTGAAGGCAGGAGGAGAAGGGGACGACAGAGGATGAGATGGTTGGATGGCATCACCGACTCAATAGACATGAGTTTGAGTAAACTCCGGGAGTTGGTGATGGACAGGGAAGCCTGGCGTGCCACAGTCCATGGGGTCACAAAGAGTCAGACAAGACTGAGCAATTGAACAACAGACTTGTGCCCGGGTCTGGTTAGAGGTGGTTCAGTGCTAAATTAAAAGGTCACAGAATCTGCGGGCTTGTACCACCACTTATGAGCAAATGACAAGTTCCTTAATCTCTCAGTGCCTCAGTTTTCTCTTCTGTAAAATGGGAATAGTACCTACCTCTAAGGACTGCATGAGGACTAACTGAGTTAAAACATGCCATGTGCTAAGAACCCAACACCAAGGATGCACTATGTGTTTGCTGTTATGAGCATCATTTTTACTGTCATTTTCCTTCAAAGCTTGCACCCATTTTATACAAATCTAAAATCTCTGAGGACAAGGAGGTGTTTCAGATATTTCAACCTGCTATATATAAAGAAAAGTAAAAGAAATTCAACACACTCAGTAAGATTTTGACAGTTAACAGATCTAAACTCGTTCTGTTTGTAAAATTATTTTCCAGCAGACTGGTCTTAAGGAGGCTCTATCAGTCCATTATTATACAAATAAAAATTGTGCAGAGTTTGGGCTATTCCCATCTGCCTAGAAATGGTGGAAGACACAATTCCTGCATTTTAGTGGGTGCAGTAACATCACCTCAGTCTGAAATATGGACGATTAGAAAACTGTGAACTTTGACTTCAAGAGGTTTCAATTACTGGACAAAGTACATTTTATTACAGAACAAAAAGAACTCTGGTTGATTGGGTTATAATCATGGTTCATATTACTTATTTCACTTTGATTAAAGGAAGCCATAAAATGCAGTGTAACTCTTGTTTTTGGTAGGGCAATATTTCACAGCTTTCAGGGTGCCAGTTTAGAAAGCCTTGAGCTTTTCTTGTACAAAAATACTGCACTGGGCACATCTTCTGAAGCTTCTGAGGGATACAAAGTAACAGGCACACATGGGAGCTGTTTCTGCGGGGTTCCTAGGAGGCAGGCAGATGCTCACACTCTAAGGCTTCCCATAGTGATAGTGCCCTGTCTCCCGCCCTGGTGGGCCCCTGAGCTATGGCCCCAATGTTCAAGAGGGTTAAAAGCATTCAGTTCAGTTCAGTCACTCAGTCGTGTCCGACTCTCTGCAATCCCATGGACTGCAGCACACCAGGCTTCCCTGTCCATCACCAACTCCCAGAGCTTACTCAAAACTCATGTCCATTGAGTCGGTGATGCCATCCAACCATCTCATCCTCTGTCGTCCCCTTCTCCACCTGCCTTCAGTATTTCCCAGCATCAGGGTCTTTTCAAATGAGTCAGCTCTTAGCATGAGGTGGCCAAAGTATTGGAGTTTCAGCTTCAGCATCAGTCCTTCTAATGAATATTCAGGACCGATTTCCTCTAGGATGGACTGGCTGGATCTTCTTGCAGTCCAAGGGATTCTCAAGAGTCTTCTCCAACACCACAGTTCAAAAGCATCAATTCTTCAGTGCTCAGCTTTCTCTATAGTCCAATTCTCACATCCATATATGACTACTGGGAAAATCATAGCTTTGACTAGACAGACCTTTGTTGGTAAAGTAATGTCTCTGCTTTTTAATATGCTGTCTAGGTTGGTCATAGCTTTTCTTCCAAGGAGCAAGCCTCTTTTAATTTCCTGGCTGCTGTCCCTGTTGTCAATGATTTTGGAGCCCAAGAAAATAAAGTCTGTCACTGTTTCCATTGTTTCCCATCTATTTGCCATGAAGTGATGGGACCGGATGCCATGATCTTCGTTTGCTGAGTGTTGAATTTTAACCCAGCTTTTTCACTCTCTTCTCCCACCTTTATCAAGAGGTTCTTTAGTTCCTCTTGCTTTCTGCCATAAGGGTGGTGTCAGATACTTAAGACTAAGATACTTTAGACTAAAGCACTCAGCCTTAGTCTAAAATCCCTATTGTCTTCAAATGGCTCTAAAAAAACTCTAGGGCCTGTTGAGGTGGAGCACCTGAGGGCACAACTAAGAAGGTGGGATGCTTTTTCCACGGAAGAGACTCACTGAAGGATCAAAATATTATCGTAGAATCAAATAAACACCCTTTATATAGCTTCCAAAGGTTAAACTACAACCAGTATGGAAAAGCTACAGAAAGACAGATTTGGCTCAAAATAAATAAACTATTCTTAAATGAGAATGATCCAAAGATAGGATAGCTATTTCAGAAGACAATGAATTCTCCATCATTGACGTGTCATGGCTTAGTCAAGGAACCTAACAGGAAATGATAACCTCCATCAATGAGGCAAACAATACAAAAATTTCCCTCTAGTTCCCATCCTGTTTCCCACCAGGATATTCCTGACTCACATCCACCAGCTTCTTAAATACAACCAGATGAATCTGGGGCACCAATAGGACGAGAGTCCACACAAGGGACCAGCAAGCAGGGAGTGTTCAGAAGACTCCAGGCTCCAAACCCACCCATGTGATGCCAAAAGCAGCCGCTCCACTGAGCCCTACCCACATGACAGATCTGTGAGCAAAATAAATGTGGTTGTTGTTTAAAACCACCGTGTTTCATGTGATTTGTTGTACAGTCCTAGTGACAGAGCGGAGGGCAACCTTATCCATCAGCGTGATCCCATGTTATCCATAAACTAGAACGAGAATCCCAGGCTCACTTTATTCCAAGTCTTCCCTCCAGAAAGATCTCAGGGAGCCCTATTGCTTAACAGGTATGTGTGACCAGTGGTTTCCAGGGCAATTCAGTACCTTACGCAAGATTTCTTTCTTAGGATTTTGCTAGAACATGCCCAACCCTGTCTTTTTAAGTACACGTAAAGTACACATCATCACCAGTAGTTAGTTTTCCCAGCCTTTTCTTTCCCGGACTAGAATGACCTTCATTTTTAACATGTCCCAGCAGCTGAAGAAACAGAACGACCTGTTCATTTCCCTCACAGACAGAACTCTCAACACTCAGCGGCAACTGTTTTGTCAAAGGCTTCATCTTTATTCCTAAAAGCTGAATGTAGCCCCGACAGTAAAATTCACAAATAAAGGCAAGGAAACTCAGCAATAATTTCTACCTATACTATAAATAAAGCCAAATAGAACTAATAACTCTTGATTATTCTGGCAGTTAAAAAAAAAAGTTTCAACACTGGTATCTGTACAACCATCACAAAACATAAAAACATAGAAGTCCGTTGGTTTAGCTGGTGGATTTGCACTGGAATGAAGCACCATGAGGGAATCTGTCTGTTTCAGTCATTATTATATCCCTGATGTCTGGCACCTAATAAATCTCTGTGAAATGAATAAATGAATGAATGAATTTCAAAACAATGCTGCTTCCGCTGACTGTACAAGCCTAACTTTATGAAGTAAATGTGTGACACCCTGTGCCCAGGCAAACCCACCAGATTAGTCCATAATGAAACCAAATTAGGTCTGTCAAATAGAAAAGGTGCCTGGAGTTAAATTAATTAAATGAGGAGGCCACTGGACTGAGGTGGTTTTAATGCCCTAGGAGCCTACCAAGCAAGCCAAAACCCAACTTCGTAAAAGCCTCAGGGTGAAGAATTCATAATTTAAGAACAGCCAGTCACAAAGAGCCAGCTAAGCCTTCCCAAACACGGCACCCACTTGAGCTGGAGCCAACCTATGAATTTCCTTCCTTTGTTTCTGCCGCTCCTCTCCAAAAGTCTTTCCCCTGGATCCTGACAGCGGAGTGCTCTGAGAGGGAGCAGCCTACGTGACCCTAAAATATGTTACTCTTGCACGTGGATCATTTTGAGCTGAGACAATCAAGACCCGGTAGGCCGAAGAAAAACTTTTACCTCTTCCTTAGCTACCTACAAGAATTCAGAGAAGGAGCCTGATGCTGAAAGAGAGCTATTACCAGAGATAACTTTAAATCTGAAAGACCGATCTGTATGGCAGGCAAAGATCTACCAAACATCTCCTTTCCTACTGTCCTATGGACAGTAGAAAAAACCATATATATATTTATAAATATATATATATTTGAAAAGTCCTTCTACTGTCATTCTCCACTTTGAAGCATCAACTGCTAGATTTGCCCTTGGGTCTCACTGCTTTTATGGGGCTCCTATATGTATATAATTAAACTTGTTTACTCTTGTTAATCTGTCTTATGCCAATTTAATTAACAGACCAACCAAAGAATCTAGAAGTGTACAGAAAAAAATATTTTCTCCCCAACAGTTCCTAACTGTTTCCAGTTTAGAACTGCTTGATTTGAATAGATTTTTGCTCAAATAAATTCTTAAAAAATTTAATTGCTTCAGTTTATTTTTTAACACTGGGAAAATGTTAAGAATTAAGAAGTATAAAAATGTGGTACCTGTGTCGTCTGAATGATGGTCAAGTCATTCATATGAGAAATTCCTGCTCCCATAGCAGCTCGGAGGCCAGCTGTCCCAAATTCCATTCGAGCGCAAAAACATTTTTGTAGTTCCTCTGTATTACCTGCTGCAATGAGTTGTTTCACTGACTCCAAAGTTAAAGGATTCTGCAAAACAGGAATGTATATACCAGATATAGTCAGGTGAATAACATAATGAAAAAGCTGAAAAAAAAAAAAACACCAACCGACCAAACCACAATAATTCTAACCTACAGGAGAAAAAAGTATATATGTATGTATTTGAAAAGAACACACACACACACACATATACATATTGCTATTGCTGTTGTTCAGTCTCTAAGTCATGCCTGACTCTTTCGCAACCGCATGGACTGTAGCCCACCAGGCTCCTCTGTCTATGGGGTTTTCCAGGCAAGAATACCGGAGTGGGTTGCTATTTCCTTCTCTAGGGGATCTTTCCAGACCAGGGATCAAGCCCATGTCTCCTGCATTGGCAGCTGGATTCTTTACCACTGAGCCACTTGGGAAGCCCACATATACATATACACACACATGTATAGGCCTTTCAGTTTTATGAGGCTTCTGAAATTTGAAATATTAAGTTGGTCTTTTAAAAATTATAATGTGTGATACTGCAATATAGTAAGAAATACATGAGACTTCCCTGGTGGTCCAGTGGTTAAGACTCCACGCTTTCAATGTAGGGGGTGTGGGTTCAATCCCTAGTTAGCAAACTAAGATCCCACATACTGCATGGTGTGAACAAAAAATTTTTTAAAAATTAAGAAATATATATTTATTGTTCCTGAGACAGTAAAGAATCTGCCTGCGATGAGGGAGACCCGGGTTTGATCCCTGGGTTGGGATGATCCCCTGGAAAAGGGAATGGCAATCCACTCCAGTGTTCTTGCCTGAAGAATTCCATGGACAGAGGAGCCTGGCGGGCTACAGTTCATGGGGTCAATAAGAGTCAGACAGGACTAAGTGACTAACACTTTACTGTTCCTAGTTTCTAGCAAAGAGGTCATAAAACCCTTGAAATTCCCTTAATGATTAGGATGAAAGTTGCATCTTCTGTTATTTATAATAAATCTCTTTCATCCATACCTGAGTTTATCCTAATGAGGTGACTACTGGGAACCAAGCAAGTGATCAGCTGATGGGAACTTTCAACTCCGTCCTCCCCTGAATTCCAAGAAGGGGAGGGGATGGAGATTAAGATTAATAACCAGTGGCCAATAATTTAATCAATCACACCTGTGTAAAGGCACTGAAGCTCTGCACCTCTTCCCACCATACCTTGCCCTGTGGATCTCTTTTAGGTGGCTGTTCTTGGGTTGTGTCCTTCATTAATAAAATTAGTAATAATAAGTAAAGTGCCTTCCAGAGTTCTGTAAGCTATCCTAGCAAATCACCAAACCCTAGAAGGGGGTCAGGAGACCCGCTGGTTTACTGCTGCTTGGTCAGAAGTACGGGTATCTGAAGTGGGAGCAATCTTGGGGGATGGAGCCCTTAAGCGGGGGCGTCTACACTAACTCTGGGTAGTTAGTGTCACAGTTGAGTTAAATTGACACCCACTTGGTGTCCACAGAAAAATGAGAACTTGTTCACTGTGAAAAACTCACACATTTTGTGTCTGAAGTATTATGAGTACAAGGAAATCAGTTTTCCTTTATAATGTAAGTATTATTTTCTTCCCTACAAAGGTAAGCACTTTTGGAGAAACGGGATGAATTCACAGGTTTTGGGGTCTAAGACTCAGAATGGAATCCCAGCCACATCATCATTCACCAAATTTATACTGTTGGGCAGATTATCTAGTTTCTTGAATTCTGAGTTTCTTCATCTCTAAAATATGAACAACCTATAACCTTCCTTACAAGGTGGTTCTGAGGTGGTTTATATCAAATTAACATAAAACACCCTTTTCTGTCTGGCATCTAGTAGTAATCAAATGTTCATTTTCTTCCCTAATATCTTCAAAATTTCCCAGAGTGATAAGCTTATATAATTTAAGTCAAAACACTAGTTTGGTAGTGTTTTGGTCTTTTAAAAATTATAATGTGTGATACTGTGATATAATAAGAAATACATGAGACTTCCCTGGCAGTCAAATTTGAATCTTGCACTACCTACAATAGGCAGGCAGCTAACAAAAACCCCATTTACAAATGGAGAAGCTTCAGAAATAATGTCTTGCTTAAACTGAGTGAAAAGCATTAAAATTTAGTACCTCTTCTGTTACATTGACTGCTTCAAATGAACACTCACATGAATCATTCATTTTTTTCTACAACAGTTACAGAAAATGTTAAGAATGGATAAAAATGACAATTATATTAATTTCACATCAAACTTTTAAATTAAGATTTCAGGGTAACAAACTTTATTTCTATCTTCCAGCTATCATCTCAAGTAGATAAACATGCAGGCAAATCGTGGCCACATAATTAAACTTTGAAATGCTACTGCAATAAAACACTGGCTTTCTGGAATTAAGCCCACACTTCCAGATTGTTTCAGATTCAACAGGAAACAAGTAAAAGCCCATCTTCTTAGTCAAAAGCAATAGCCACTGACCACAGAGCACAAGCTGACCTATCAGACTGTCAGGTGCCCCCAAGTTAGGGCTCAGATCTGGAATGTAAAAGAGGTTCAACGGATATTTGCGGAGGGAATGGGAAAACACAGACTTCAAGGTCATTCTCAATACCCGGTAATTCTTTCATTCACAGTGTAGACTTGGAAAATCCTAACTGACTTTCAATATCTCTAAAAGACCAAATAGCCTGAGAGAAACAAAAGGAGGCAGAAAGATAAGAATGAAAAATCAAGAGGTCAGTGGAGATCAGAATTAGGTGTGCAAATGACACGTCTGTCAGCGTCCAAAGGATGGGGGGTGGAGGCACAGTGGAAATGCTGGAGGGTACCTGCTGGGTGCCCTGGAACCCCTGGGGCAATCAGACCAGAGGGCTGCAAGGCTTTTAGCTGGCCGGAAGTTCCCTCTGGGTGCCTGTCTCAAGTCCAAGAAGAAACTGAGAAAGGAAAAGAACAAGAGGAGCAGCAGAAACTTTAAAATGAGAAAAACAGCCCCTCACCTTTATCTAGTTATCTCTGTATACACAGATAACAACATTTTGTAGAAACTGGATTTTTATTTCTTCAAAGGGAAAGTTTTATGAAACTAATTCATTACCAATTATGGCTTTAAAAGATTTCTACTCACTGCCAGTTACTGAGTTATCAGAAATGGGGACCTTTCCCACCTCCAAAGAATTACAAGAATAGGAAGTTGCTCATAGCACCCAGAAACCGTCTGTACTGGCGCTGCCTGGGCAGGGGCCGGAGGGGGAAGGGGAAGTCCTCACTGACTCAACACCCCAGGCCTCCACCACTGTGCAGGCCTATGGACCAGGCAAGTTAGTGAACAGGCGGGCAGCACCTGCTACGTGATTTGCTGGGGCCCAGTGCAAAACAAAAAAGGGACTCTTCGTTCAAAATATTTTGAAGAATTTTAAAGTGGGACAGAATATTAAACCAAGTGCTGGGCCCTCCTAGGAGAACAGGTGTTGTGCAACCCAGTGAATCTCATGTCTTTGAAGTCAGCCCTGGAGATAGACATTGATAAATAAAACCACAAGCAAGTTTTTCTGTTTTTGGCCCATCTCTGTAAGAGGTATGAGGGAGAAGAACAGTATGTTTAAGGAGAGTATTAGAAAGACATAATTCAGGTGAATAAGCCACATTTAAGTTCAGACCTGAAACATGAGTCAAGGACAGGAGAAACAAGTTAAGCAGAACAGGAAACTTCCAGGAATGCAAACAGATGCAAGAGACAGAACAAATGGGAACTGAGAGACCTAGGTTAGAAAGAAGACTGGGTATGGTGTCTGGAGCTGGGTCCCTGCTCCGACACCTCGGAGAGTGAAAAGCTAGGGTGCTGTGTCCAAGGGGCTCCCCATCTTCTTCCCAGCAAGAACGCCAGAAGCCAAGCGGGCCCAACGGAAGGCACCTCTATTGGCAACCAAGCGCCTGGGAAAGCCGTTCTGCCAAGTCCCCAGGAGCCCGAGGAACAGGGGAACAATTCTGGGTCGCTGGGGGATGCACCGCCCACGGCAGAGGGCGAGCCCCGCGGGCAGAGTGGCAGGAACCCGCGCTCGCCTCTATCAGACGAGACCCCGGAGCCCGGCTCGCTCCCCCACTCCCGGCCAGCAGGACTGCGGGTGTGGTTCCGGAACGACCCTTCCGAGCCAACTTCGAATGGGCCACAAACCGGCCACACCGGCGAGGCCTGGCGGCCGCCCCTTCGCCTTCGGGCAGGACCCGCTCGGGCCCGCGAGATGGGCGCGGAGGGCCAGAAGCACCGTCACGCGTCACAGGAAAGGGGACCCCGCACGTCTCCCGGGCGCTCCCGGCCCCAGGGGACCCCTTACCTTGTCCCATTTCAGCCACCGGGCCGTCTCCTGGTCCAGCCGGGAGTCCATGCCTGCGCCGCCGCCGCCCGGAGCCCCAGTCCCAGCTGCTGCGCCGCCGCCGCCGCCACCTCCACCGCGCCGCCGCCGCCAAGCTCTGGAGGTGGCGAGACCGTCCTTCCGGCGGGGCGGGGCGAGGCGGGGACCGGGCGGGGAGAACCGGCTCGGGAGCCACCAGCGTCCGGCAGGAAAATGACGCGCTCGGCCGAGGAGCACGCCTCCTGGCGGGGTGCCCGCGCGCCTGGGCTGGGGAGAGGGAGGCGGGGCCGCGGGATCGAAGCCTGGGGGTGGAGGTGGGGCTGCCGAAAGGTCGTGAGGTTACTCCTGTTCACACCTCGGCCATCCATTCACGTCCTACTGTGCTCCGAGCACCGGGTCAGAGTCGGGATCCGAGCACCTGTAAACCCAGTTCAGTTCAGTTCAGTCGCCCAGTCGTGTCCGACTCTTCGTGACCCCATGAGTCGCAGCACGCCAGGCCCCTCTGTCCATCACCAACTCCCGGAGTTTACTCAAACTCATGCCCATCGAGTCGGTGATGCCATCCAGCCATCTCATCCTCTGTCGTCCCCTTCTCCTCCTGCCCCCAATCCCTCCCAGCATCAGGGTGTTTTCCAGTGAGTCAGCTCTTCGCATGAAGTGGCCAAAGTATTCGAGTTTCAGCTTCAGCGTCAGTCCTTCCAATGAACACCCAGGACTGATCTCCTTTAGGATGGACTGGTTGGATCTCCTTGCAGTCCAAGGGACTCTCAAGACTCTTCTCCAACACCACAGTTCAAAAGCATCAATTCTTCGGCGCTCAGCTTTCTTCACAGTCCAACTCTCATCCATACATGACCACAGGAAAAACCATAGCCTTGAGTAGACGGACCTTTGTTTGGCAAAGTAACGTCTCTGCTTTTTAATATGCGTCTAGGTTGGTCACAGCTTTTCTTCCAAGGAGCAAGCGTCTTTTATTTTTTATTTTTATTTTTTTGACCAAACAGTTTTTTATTGAAAGACCGTAACACAAAAGCAAGCTGGAGAAGGTGGGGAATAAGAAGGTGGGGACCCTCCCCCAGACTCTACTCTGATTCCCATGAATATCAGGGAGGGAGATAGGAACGCAGAAAGGAAAATAAAAGAAATCCTGAACCACCAGGCTAGCCCTGCTCCTGGCCCTGGATCCCGAGTCAGAGCCAAGGGCCAGGGATGGAAAGAGGGATGCTTTCCATCTGCCAGATTATCTGCCAAAGTCCACCCTGCCTGCTTTTAGGCCTCCAGGAGCTTCCCCAGGAAGCGGAGGTTGAGATCTTGAGCTGTTCGTCAAGGTCCATGCGGACAATGCCATCCTCGCCATCAACGCTCAGCAGGACACCTGTGGCTTCCCGATCCTCACCCAGGATCACCTTCACCTTGTTGTTCTTGGTGGGGGTGATGGGCTCCAGGTGCTCACTAGAGATGCTGACGACCTTCTCACTGTCCTTCAGGTACACAGAACACATGCCTCCCGTGACACTGCGGATGACTCCCGTCTGCCCCACCACCTGTGTATCCAGGTAGGTGTCCCGCACCTTCACCTGGATGTCAGTGGTCACCCAGTCGCTGGAGTTCTGTTCAATGCCTGAGCCCGGCGTGTGCGGGTTGTAGCCACCAGGGGAAGGAGCTCCAGGTGTCATCGGACTGTAGCCCACGGGGCTCGGGCTGGGGCTGGCCTGATATGCCATTGGCGAGGGTGTGGGGTGGTAGCTGGCTGGGGAGTGGGTATTCTGGTAGCCTGCTGGACTTGGCGCCACCTGGTGGTAGCTCTGAGGGCTGGGGCTGGGCTGGTAGGAGCCTTGCGGGGAGGGGGCCGCATAGGGGGAAAACTGGTCTGTGCTGCACATGGCTGGTGTCCCTGGAGTCTGTGGGTTGTACTGTGGGTTGACCTGCGGGGACGAGGGGTCTGGGTAGCCAGGTGTTTGGGGGTTGGGGGTGCCCCCGTAGGCCTGTGGGGATGGGGTAGGCTCATCATCAAAGGCATACTCATATTCTTCCTCAGCCCGTGATGGTGTGTTGGGGTTGTTTGGATCCCAGGCCCCACTCTGGGCAGGAGTGCGGCTGCCGTCATGCAGGGGCGTCTGAGAGCCGTACATGGGCGTCTGGGAGCCATACATGGGTGTCCGCCCATAGGTCGAGGCCATGCCGCCGGGGCGCCGTGAGCCCACGGTGGTGAGGCGCTGGCGGTCCACTGAGATGGTCTGGCAGGTGGAGTGCAGCTCCACGCGGGCAGTGGACTCCGTGGCATCCTTTACCACACCAATGTAGCCTTTGTAGGGCCCCTGGGAGATGCGCACAGTCTGGCCGATGAGCTCGTTGTCTCTCCGCCCTCGGCCCCTGCTCATGCCACCACTGCCGCCACCTGGGCTGCCAAAGCCACCGCGCTGACCTCCAGCACTGGGGTGCATAGGGCTGCTGATCCGGGGGGTCATAGGGGCGAAGCCTCCTACTGTGAAGCAAGCGTCTTTTAATTTCATGTCTGAAATCACCATCTGCAGTGATTTTGGAGCCCCCAAAAGTAAAGTCTCTCACTGTTTCCATTGTTTCCCCATCTATATGCTATGAAGTGATGGGACCAGATGCCGTGATCTTAGTTTTCTAAAAGTTGAGCTTTAAGCCAACTTTTTCATTCTCCTCTTTCACTTCCATCAAGAGGGTCTTTAGTTCTTCTTTTTCTTCCATAAGGGTGGTGTCATCTGCATATCTGAGGTTATTGATATTTCCCCCAGCAATCTTGATTGTGAGTCATTCAGCCTGGTGTTCCGCATGATGTACTCTACATATAAGTTAAATAAGCAGGGCAACAGTACACAGCCTTGACGTACTCCCTTCTCTGTTTGGAACCAGTCTCTTGTTCCATGTCCAGTTCTAACTGTTGCTTCTTGACCTGCATACAGATCTCTCAGGAGGCAGGTCAGATGATCTGTCATTGCCATCTCTAAGAATTTTCCACAGTTTATTGTTATCCACACAGTCAAAGGCTTTGGTGAAAAGGCAGAGGAACCAGAGATCAAATTGCCAAAAACTGTTGGATCATCGAAAAAGTAAGAGTAAGCCTTTAGTATCACTAAATGTCTATTTAGTGTTCAAATTTGCACATATCTAGTGTCTTAATTTTTTAATAGCTTGCTTAAAGTAGGAACTAAATAATCTTGTCATTTAAGCTAATAAGCTAATAATCTTGTTATTAAGATTAATAATCTTGTTATTAAGTAAATAATCTTGTTAATTAAGCTAATAAGGCTTGTTGTTGTTGTTCAGTCACTAAGTCATGTCCAACTCTTTGCAACCGCATGGACTGTAGCATGCTAGGCTCCTCTGTCCTCCACTGGTCTCCCAGAGCTTGCTCAAATTCATGTCCATTAAGTCAGTGATACTGACTGATCTAATCATCTCATCCTCTGCTGCCCCCTTCTCCTTTTGCCTTCAATCTTTCCCGGCATCAGGGTCTTTTCCAATGAGTTAGCTTTTCACATCAAGTGGCCAAAGATTGGAGCTTCAGCTTCAGCATCAGTCCTTCCAATGAATATTCAGGGTTGATTTCCTTTAGGATTGACTGGTTTGATCCCCTTGCGGTCCAAGCGACTTCCAAGAGTCTTCAGACTTATAGATCTTCTTTAGTCTATAGGTTCTTACTAAATTTCCTTGTAATTTATTTGTTGAAGGAACTGGATTGTTTGTCCCATAGAGTTTCCCACAGTCTGAATTTTGCTGATTGTATCTCCATCTCTGTTAGCGTGTTCCTCTGTCTCTTATATTGCTTGTAAATTCATCACATTATAATTTTCACTTTGTCGTCTCTTCCTCACTAATCTCCTTGAAGAAAAGAATGGTATTTTCTTTATCTTTGCCTACCCAGAGCCTAGCAGATTCCCTGGTGGTTCATTGGTAAAGAATCTGCCTACAATGCAAGAGAAACAGGAGACATGGGTTCGATCCCTGGGTTGGGAAGATCCCCTGGAGGAGGAAATGGCAAACCACTCTAGTATTCTTGCTGAAAAGAATTCCCATGGGGTCACAAAGAATTGGACACAACTGAGCACGCATGCTATGCTATGCTACCCAGAGTCTAACACTGTAAGTGCCCAATAAAAGGCTGAAGAAATGAATGAAGAAAAGAACAGGAGACTGTTCTTCCCTCAGTAGAAAAGGGAAAGTTCCAGGATCAGGACTGGCCCTCTAGGTTCCATCCTTTGTTCTTTGAGGGCCCTGAACAAGTCACTTAAACTTTCTTGGACTCAGTGTCCTTATTTCTGAAATGGATGCAATCATAGTGTGCATCTCTAATAGTGTGGGACTTACATGAGGAAATACATATAAATGCTGTGCCTGGCATGGGGTAAGCCCTCAATAAATGTTAGCGATTATCATTGAGAGTTTTTATAGCCTGACATTCTGTATTAGTCAGTACAGCCCAGGCTAAGCTGAAGTAGTAAATTAATCCCTGAACTTCAGTATTTAGTGAAACAAAGCTTTGTGTTTCTTGCTCATGTTCATGCTCAGGGTGAGTTAGAGGATGCTCTGCTCCACACAGTCACTTGGGGATCAGAATGTTTCCATCCTGTGGCTCCTCCATCCCAAGAGGTGGCCTCTGCCATCACCATGAAGAGTGTGGGGGTCACTCACAGCTCTTAAATGCTTCTCCCTGAGAATGGGGTGTGTATCACTCCTACTCATATTTTATTAGCTAGAACTCATCGTATGAACCCACTGAACTGCCCTCCCCCAGATACCCCAGTGCCAAATATCCACATGTAACTCAGGCTTCTGTTTAATTATCCCCTCATTAGAAAGTCTGTCCTCTGTAAAGAGCTGGTAAATGTTTCACATCTAGCTCTCTGGGATAAAAAGCCCCGATTTGTGTTAATAGTGTTTGTCAATTTCTTCGGTGTAAAGACATCCACTTTGGCTGTTTCCGTGCTACCAACATGATGTCCCTGAACAAACAGCTAGGAGGAGATGCAGAGTTGCATTATGTAATGTTTCCAATGCACAGATAGAATACATGTAAATAACTTAAAGAACATAAATAGTAGCAACAAGTAGTAAAATCAATAGAAAATGGTGAGTTTTGAGTATTTATTACATTTTTATTACAATGTATTTACTTGGAAGTTTGTAACATTTAAATTTTAATGATGGCAGTGTTTAATATCTGGCTAGCAAAATTTCTAACATTTGCTAGTTAGCTCTGATAAACTGTCAGTACATATCTTGCTTCTCCTGATTGGGATCTGTACCTCTCTATCATCTTACTATATTATTTTTCAAAGTGTTTAGTACTACCTGCCATGATATTGTAAATTTTATTTTTAATGGTATCTGTCAACCATGCTATAATGTAAATTCTTTTTTCTTACAAAGTCCCCAGCACCTAGAACAGTGCTTGGCTCATAGTAGGCATTCAATAATATTTATTGAATAATAAATCATTGGGTCTCCTTACACTTTATGAAGAAAAAAGAAAAATGGGTATAGCAATAAGATAGAGATACAGCACTGATGCAAACTTTTTCTCTAAAACGAACTAGCATTTCTGAATTTAACCAAGAAGAGTGAACTGCTTGTCACTGTTCTCTAGGGTTCTGACTTCAAGACTGATGAGAAAAGGAGTAAGTATGTGTCAATAGACTTTATCAGTATCCTCATTACTGGTCATAAACTCCAAGTACACCAATAGCAAACATTTCTGCAGACCAGCTGGAGTTTAATTGTCTTTCTCAGTGAAAAAATGCAAATATCTCTTTGTTGTTCAGTTGTTAAGTCGTGTCTGACACTTTGAGACCTCATGGACTGCAGCATGCCAGGGTATCTCTTATTCATGCCTATCTTCATTAATAAATTCCTGAAATTGGCTCATTTCCCTCCATGACTCATTTTAACAATTTTTTTGTGATTAAACCCTCAGTAAGCCTTCTGATCGTTAAACCTAAGGCCAGGGCTGGTTCGTGTCCCCTCCCCTCAGCGTGCTCTTTCTACTGCTCTTTTTCTCTTCCTGGCGTTCACTTGACTTTCCATGTCCCTGGCCTGTCACAACCAGATCTCAGGGCATAAGTCATCATTCATATTAGATGGTTGATGACTAGTTCAGCATCACCGCGTCTTTTGGCCTCAGGTGTTTGGATATTTGACTAGGAACGCATGAGCTGGTGAACTTAGGAAAGCACTGCCATTGAGGTGCTATGTGCCTTGGTTTCCACCTTAGTCAGAGGAAGAGACCCCTGCCCTCCGAGTGTGTGAGGGTGAGTCCTCCTCAGAGATTCCTGCTTGAATCCTTCAGTGTCCTCTAAGCTGTGAGTATTCTCATTCCACTCAGGACCAATCCTTGTACTAAAAACTGCATCTCTTGGAAGTGTTACATTTAAAAGACTAAGTAGGAAGGGAAAGTTTTTATTTTTATTTTTCTCCTGAACAGCCCATAATTACTGATGTTTCTGAAAACCACTGTTTTGGCAACTGAATATTCAGCTTTTTTTAAGTTAGAAACCAGGGAATCCTTAGGTTTTGTTTGCTGCTGCTGCTGCCGCTAAGTCGCGTCAGTCGTGTCCGACTCTGTGTGACCCCATAGACGGCAGCCCACCAGGCTCCCCCGTCCCTGGGATTCTCCAGGCAAGAACACTGGAGTGGGTTGCCATTTCCTTCTCCAATGTGTGAAAGTGAAAAGTGAAAGTGAAGTCACTCAGTCGTGTCCGACTCTTCGCGACCCCATGGACTGCAGTCTACCAGGCTCCTCCATCCATGGGATTTTCCAGGCAAGAGTCCTGGAGTGGGGTGCCATTGCCTTCTCCAAGTTTTTGTTTGGGTAGCCACTAAATTATTATGCAGATACATTGCATTTTTCTTTTCCAACAGGATTGTTTTTACGACTGCCTTCTCACCTCAGGTATTTCTAACTCTCCCTGCATTAATATGGACTTTAGTTTGTACTTCTTGAAGCAAATAATATCAGAAAAGAGACCAAGGGTATACTGATAAAAGTAGTACTTGACCTCAATAAAATGATATTGCAAAGATAACACATGAATCATAATTTAATTTCATTTAATCCAGCCTTAAAGTCCATAGAGCACCACTGTGCTTAGCTCCAGAAAGATAATTTAAAATCTGTAAACTTTCCCATTCTAATCACTCTGGTTTTGATCTAATCCCACTCTCTTTCTTCAGTGATTTGAGCCCCTCTCCTCTTCCACCTGTAGAGATTAGATTTTAACTTTCAATGACCCGTCCATGCCTTTGCTTATAGAAAGATCATACATTCACCCTTTCCTAATGCGACCTGTGGGGACTTCCTGTTGGAGGAGAAATTTCCCTTCCTTATCAGTGTGAGGCTTGGCCATGTAACTTGCTCAGTGGAACGTGAGGAGACAAGACATGGGTTGCATCTGAACAGAAATTTGAACAGGCATCATATCTTTCAGGCAGCTCTCTTTCCCTCTGCTACTGAGCAGATGCTCCAAGCGGTGCTGCTCCTTCGGTTTGCATCTGGGGATAAGAAGCCGCCATGGTGGGTCATAGCACCTGACCCATCGCCTGCCGTGTAACGTGGCCGAGAGTGAAATATTTGCAAGCCACTGGGATTTGTGGGGTCATCTGCTACTGCAGCGAAGTTGACTAACCCAGCCTGGAGTGGCTTTAACCTGCTTTGAGGATGGTTGGAATAAAGGAATGTTTGGACTTAGCCCTTCTAATGTTTCTCATACCATATGAAGACAAAAATTTTCAAAGTTCCCTAATTATATTGGACATTTCCCCTGGGTCACCAGCTTGATGAGGGACAATCAACGCTTTTAGCCTCCTCTTAATGGTAAACAAAATGAAACCAAGCCAAACCACAATGCTTCTCAACAAGCTCCAAGCACCGTGTACCCTAAATAATTGAAAAGTTTTAACTATTAAATTTTTCATGTTGTGCTTTTCAAAGTGCCCTCAGACTACAGACAGATAAATAGATTTCTTCCAAAAGCACAAAGGAAAAAAATTTCCACAGTTCTTGAGTACTGGTAATTATCACATTCTGAGAAATACTGTGTCATAGTCTGACTTGATGAAATCATTAAAATGTGATTTCACAACTATAATTTGCCCTAGACAGACTCCTTTTCAAATTAAAGGCTAGATAATTATATAGCTGAACATCTCAATAATGAAAGGTTTTCAGTAAATTTTATCATTTCTGTATGTCGAATGTCCCATTGCTTGGCTTTATGTCTTCATATTCATTTACATTCCTATTTCTTTGTTGTATGTATGTATTTATGTATGTATTAGTTTTTAGTTTCAGTAATGGAAAAAAAAATTCATGCTTAACCATAAAATTACCTTTTAAAATGTTGCTGTTTTTTACAGTTGCCATTGTTCAGTCACTAAGTGATGTCCAACTCTTTGTGACCCCATGGACTGCAGTGCCAGCCTCCCCTGTCCTTCGCTATTTCCCAGAGTTTGTTCAGATTCATGTCCACTGAGTCAGTGATGCTATCTAACTATATCATCCTCTGCTGCCCCCTTGTCCCTTTGCCTTTAATATTTCCCAGCATCAGAGTCTTTTCCAATGAGTTGGTTCTTCGCATCAGGTGGCCAAAGTGTTGGAGTTTCAATTTCAGCATCAGTCCTTCCAATAAATATTCAGGGTTGATTTCATTTAGAATTGACTGGTTTGATCTCCTCAATGTCCAAGGGACTCTCAAGAGTCTTCTCCAGCACCACAGTTCAAAAACATCAATTCTTCAGTGCTCAGCCTTCTTTATGTTCCACCTCTCACATGGGTACATGACTATTGGAAAAACCATAGCTTTGACTATATTGGGCCTTTGTTGGCAAGGTGATGTCTCTGCTTTTTAATATGCTTTTTTCAATAATTTTTCACAAGAGTGTGCTAAAATATTGAATGGTTTAATTGACATAAAATTAATAAAATATGTCTAATACACAGAAGTCTAGTTACTGGGGGGTGTTGTAATGAAAAAACAAAAACAAAATAAAAAACACTCAGAAAGATAAATCAATAACTTCAGATCATGGACTTGATCTGACAGATAAACATTAAAATATTAGTTTTGTTAATGGTAAGACCTAGACTGAGGCTTTGCACCAAGAATAGCAGGTTGACTGCATGCTTCCAACCCCTTCTAAAACCACACTAAGGTGGAGACAAAGGGACACTTCAGGAGGATATAAATCTACCAGGACAATGAGAATCGAGAGGGGTGGGAAACACCAGCACATGTTGGAGGCTGGAACACAGGTGGAAGGATGTGGTTGTCATAGCAACTTGGAGGCAGCTGAGTCCTAATCTAAAATAATACAGTTCAAACACAGAACACCAAAGACTCAGAAACTGGTAGACCCAGATAATTCCACAGGGAAAAATAAAAATGAGGCTAAAAGTAGAAAGACTGGTTGAAAGTCTGTTGAAAAAGCAGTTAAATCTCTACACTTCTTGCCCTCTATGCCAATAGGAGTTGCCCCTGGTGTACCAGCGGAAGGCTGGGTGTTTATTTTCTGGTTTTTTTAAAGTCTCTTGACTAAAGAATCCAGATATGGGTGAGATCAAGATGCCAAAGCGAAAGCAGGACAACTAGTAAAAAACTATTTACCTGACAGAGAAGAGTAACTCCTGGTCTCTGTGACTAGAGACAGCATGCATGCAACAACCAAGACCCAAATGCAGTCAAAAATAAACAGAAATAAATAATTTTTAAAAAGAACATTCTCTCATATCACATACAAAAATAAACTCAAAGTAGTTTAAAGACTTAAACAAGAAATGACGCCATAAAACTACTAGAAGATAGACAAAACAGTCTCTGATATAAATTGTAGCGATATTTTTTAAGATCGGTCTCCCAAGGAAAAAGAAATGAAAGCAGAAATAAAGAAATGAAGTCTAGTCAAACTTAAAAGCTTTTGCGTGGCAAAGGAAACCAGCAACAAAACTAACAAAAAAAAACCCCTACAGACTGGGAGAAAATAACTGCAAAAGGTGCAACTGGCAAGGGGTTGATTTCCAAAATGTACAAAGAGTTCATGTAACTCAGTATCAAAAAAACAAATAACCCAATCAATAAATAGACAAGAGGCCTGAATAGACATTCCTCCGAAGAAGACATACAGATGGCCAACAGGCACAGGAAATGATGCTCAATATGGCTAATACAGAAATACAAATCAAACCGGCACTGAGATAATCGCCTCACAGTAGTCAGAATTTGTCATCAAGAAATCTGCAAATAATAAGTGCTGAAGAGGGTATGGAGAAAAGGAATCCTCCTAACCTATCGGTGGGAATGTAAATTGGTGCAGCCACTATGCAAAACAGTAGGGAGGTGCCTTTAAAAATAGAGCTACCATATGATCCAGCAATACTGCTCCTGGGCATAAATCAGGAAAAGACTAAAACTCTAATTCTGTTACTGAAAGCTGGATTGTAGCTGCTCGCCACTCTGTAGCCAATAAAGAATCAAGGCTGATAGAAAGAAAAGTTGCTTTATTTCAGAGGCTGGCAATTGTGGGAAGGAGGAAACTCAAGTACAAAAGCCAATTCTCCCACACTGATAATCAGTGGGCAAGAGCTTTTATGGGTTGAGGCAGGGTGTCACATTCAGAAACAGTACAGTCAGCTCTGACAGTCATCTTTTAAATATATATATATATATATATATATATATTTGGCTGTTCTGGGTCATGGTTGCAGCATGTGGGATCTGGCTCCCTTACCAGGGATTGAACCCAGGCACCCTGCATTGGGAGCATGGAGTCTTAGCCATTGGACCACCAGGGAAGTCTTGATGGTCATCTTGAAACTGGTCATGCAGTGGTCTGGTCAGTGCCATCTTGAGCGTTTTGAAAACACTTAGTCTTCAATTCTAGGGGCAGTTTGGTCCCATTTCTTTGAGGTTAGATCTCAGAATTGGGGCAGTTATGTCATGGCTGGTCATCATGCAGTTAACTTCTTCCACCCAGTGAGGGTTTCGGTATCGATAAGATAGCTTAAAGGATATGGCTCAGAATATTATTTATAGCCCTTGAGGAGGAACTAAAGATCCTCAACTTTGCTTAATGATTAAGCTATTATTAATTGGTCTTGTTTGACTGCTTTCCTCTGCTTCTGCATTTTCTCACTTCTCTGATTAAACTTACTTTGTCTAAAGTCTTTCTGGAGCTAAAAGGCAGATGGAGGACATGGGGGAGTGGTGGAAAGACCATAATGTCCTGCTCCATTTCAGTTTGAAAAGATATATACATCCCAATATCCAGACCAGCATTATTCACAGTAGCCAAGACATGGGAACAAACTCAGTGTTCATCAACAGGTGTATGGATAAAGCAGAGGTGCTACAAGCATGCACACACACACACACAATGGAATATTATTCAGCCATAAAAAGAATGATTATTGCCATTTGTATCTATGTAAGCACGTTATTTGGAAGTATATAGGGAAAGATAGGGCTTTCCGGGTGCCTCGGTGGTAAAGAATCTGCCTGCCAATGCAGGGACACAGGAGACGCAGATTTGATCCCTGGCTCAGTAAGATCCCCTAGAGTGGAAAATGGCAACCCATTCCAGTATTCTTGCCTAGAAAATTCCACGGACAGAGGAGCCTGGCGGGCTACAGTCCATGGGGTTGCAAAGAGTTGGACATGACTGACCACAGAGAACAAGGAAAGACAAGACCAGTTAAAAAGAGATAACTGAAGTTGCGTTATTGTGAAATGCTGGTGGTTGCAGAGGCTGCTGTTTTTCATAGCAAGCCTTGTGGAATTAGGTAACTCTTTAAACTGTAAATATGTGTTACCTTGATACAAATATAGGATAAATTAAACAACAAAAAAAAACCTGTGGTAAAGAGGAGGCTTTGAGGTGAAGCCAAATAACTGAATGTAAATTGGGCCAACTTGGTTTTCTTTCAAGAATTGAGTTCTGGGGGGCACCCCGATTATCAGGGACACTTGAAATGGCACTATTAGGACTGTTGGAGGAGAATCAGGTTGTGGGGGGTCCTGGAGGCCAGTGAAGCAAGTGTTTCAAGGAGAAACGGTCAGGCTTCTCAAATGCTGCTGAGAAGAAAGTAAGAAAGCTCCAAAATAACCATTGGAATAAAGATTACACAAATGTCGGGTGTTTCCTTGAGATTTCCAGCATATAGAAAGAAACTATTAGCCTCCTAGTTTAGTGATTCCCAAACCAAAATTACCTGGAACCCTTAAAACAAAGCTCTGTAATTTATACACATAAACACTCACGCACACGTGCATACACACCCACTCAAAACTGAGCTAGAGTTAGATCACTGTATCTGTGGGGTGGGATTTGGAACCTGCATTTCAAGGCATTGTAGTTCTAATTCTAGAGGTTAACAAGGCTTGGGAACACTGCCCTCACTAGGCTTCATCTGGAGCAGGAGTTGATAGCCGGATGTTGGCCATATCTAAGATTCCTGTCCCTCCTCAAACTTCACAGATTTTATTCTTTAGGTTTTGAGTATCTTGTTTTAAAATATTTATTTTACCTTAAGGAAAGTAAACAGCTGTGTTTTGCAGGGGTTTTTCTTCTAGAGTTTTACCTTATTGCAAGTAGTATCTATTCTTATGCCTTATCCCACTGGTCATTCAGACCCTGAAGACAGTTTATTTCTCCCTAACAACAGTGTTAAATGAGTATCGAGACAAAGTGGCAAAACTTCTCTTTCAATGGCTTTTGTAAAGAAAGAGCAAACAATGCAGTTTCTGTTACAATTAGTAATCCTCCAACCATCTTTTAAGCCATAAAGACTTCTGTAACAGTAAAATTAAGTAATAATTTTTCTTGCATTAATGATTATTTATTTCTATTTGGCAACCTGGTAATACTATTCTCTTTTCTGAAAGTAAATATAACTCTTTGCAAATAGCTTCTTTTTATTGAGGTAAAATATGCACATTATTTACCACTTTAATAATTTTCAAGTGTATGGTTCTGTGGCATTAAGTACATTTACATTGTTGAATTAAGTACATTCACATTGTTGTGGCACCAATACAACCATCTCCAAGACTAAAACAGGTCTTTTTAAAAAATGTCTGAAGAAAGTTTTATATGCTTAATATCACTAAAAAATTAAATGTTGGCCAAGCTAATAAAGATTAATATAAATATTAAGAGACTGTTAATAAACTGTTATTAGTATCTTGAATCAAGATTGAATCAAGATAGCTGGGAGAAATATAAATAACCTCAGATATGCAGACGACACTACCCTTATGGCAGAAAGTGAAGAACTAAAGAGCCTCTTGATGAAAGTGAAAGGAGAGTGAAAAAGTTGGCTTAAAGCTCAACATTCAGAAAACTAAGGTCATGGCATCTGGTCCCATCTCTTCATGGCAAATAGATGGAGAAACAGTGGAAACAGTGGCTGACTTTATTTTCTTGGGCTCCAAAATCACCGCAGATGGTCACTGCAGCCATGAAATAAAAAAAAGCTTGCTCCTTGGAAGAAAAGTTATGACCAACCTAGACAGCATGTTAAAAAGCAGAGACATTACTTTGCCAACAGAGGTCCATCTAGTCAAGGCTATGTTTTTCCAGTAGTCACATATGGATGTGAAAGCTGGACTATAAACAAAGCTGAGTGCCGAAGAATTGGAGCTTTTGAACTGTGGTGTTGAAGACTCTTGAGAGTCCCTTGTACCACAAGGAGATCCAACCAGTCCATCCTAGGGGAAATCAGTCCTGAATATTCATTGGAAAGACTGATGTTGAAGCTGAAACTCTAATACTTAGGCCACCTGATGTGAAGAACTAACTCATTGGAAAAGACCCTGATGCTGGGAAAGATTGAGGGCAGGAGGAGAAGGGGACGACAGAGGATGAGATGGTTGGATGGCATCACTGACTCGATGGACATGAGTTTGAGTAAACTCTGGGAGTTGGTGCTGGACAGGGAGGCCTGGCGTGCTATAGTCCATGGGGTCACAAAGAGTCAGACACGACTGAGTGACTGAACTGAACTATCTTGAAATATTACATTTTCCATTTTTTTCTACTATTTTAGTTTTCTATTGCTGTATAACAAATTACTTAAGTTTAGCAGCTAAAAGAAACACATATTTTACATTCTTTTCGTCGTAATAAGTCTTTGAAAACTGTTGAGTCTCTTACACGGACTTTTACATCCCAGTTAGGACAGACCTTATTCCAAGTGCTCAGTGACTACCTGTTAACATCCTTACTGCGTGAAGACACACCGGTTACAACTGCAGGGACCGGGCACTTTGAACTTTTTTTCTAGACCTCAGAAGCAGAAGATTGCGGGATAAAGGCACAAGCTCATTACAGTTGTATCAGTTACATGCAATTCACCTTGAACCATCCTGGCTTTGTAGGAGGCCCATGAATGGTCTTAACCAGATGAACTCCCTCTAGATGGAGAAGCTGGGAACTCTAGGGCAGGGTTTTTGTCATGATACCATGGGAGGATGTGGTCTAGAACAGGGGTCTCCAACCACTGGGATCTCATGCCTGATGATCTGAGGTGGAGCTGCTATAATAATAGAAATAAAGTGCACAGTAAATGTAATGCACTTGAATCATCCTGAAATCGTCCCCCTTCTCTCTAGTCCGTGGAAAAATTGTCTTCTACAAAATCAATCCCTGGTGCTAAAAAGGTTGGGGAACACTGGTCTAGAAAATAGTACTGTTCTGGGTTTCCCTTTAGTTCAGTGGTGAAGAATATGCCTGCCAATGCAAGAGACACAGGTTTGATCCCTGGTCTGGGAGGATCCCACATGCCGTGGGGCAACTATGCCCACGTGCCACAACCACTGAACCTGTGCTCTAGAACCCAGGAGCCACAACTACTGAAGCATGTGTACTCTGGAGCCTGTGTGCCGTGAGAAGAGAAGTCAATGCAGTAAGAAGCTTGTGCATTATAGCTAGAGAGTAGCCCCCACTCTCCACAACTATAGAAAAGCCCTCACAGCAACCTAGCATGGCCAAAAATAAATGAATAAATATATTTTTTTTAATAGAGAGAAAACATCAATGACCCAAGACCCTGTTTGCTGACAGGCTTAAATTGAGGAATGTTATACAACATCCAGGGTTTCCCTGGTGGCTCAGATGGTAAAGAATTCACCTGCAATGTGGGAGACCTGGATTCGATCCTTCGGTTGGGAATTTCCCTTGGAGGAGGGCATGGCAACTCACTCCAGGATTCTTTCCTGGAGAATCCCATGGACAGAGGAGCCTGGCAGGCTAGAGTCCATGGTGTCACAAAGAGTCAGACATGACTGAAGCGCCTGAGCATAGAACAGCCTAGCACGTACAACATACGGGGCTTCCTATGTGGTTCAGTAGTCAAGACTCCACCTACCAATGCAGGAGACTCAGATTTGATTCCTGGGTTGGGAAGATGCCCTGGAGGAGGAAATGGCAATCCACTCCAGTATTCTTACCTGGAAACTGGAAAGCTACAGTTCATGGGGTCGCAGAGTTGGACAGGACTGAAGCGAGTGAGCACATTCAGTTCAGTTCAGTTCAGTTCAGTTGCTCAGTCATGTCCGACTCTTTGCGAGCCCATGAACCGCAGCACGCCAGGCCTCCCTGTCCATCACCAACTCCCGGAGTCCATCTAAACCCATGTCCATTGAGGCGGTGATGCCATCCAACCATCTCATCCTCTGTCGTCCCCTTCTTTTCCTGCCCTCAATCTTTCCCAGCATCAGGGTCTTTTCCAATGAGTTAGCTCTTCACATCAGGTGGCCAAAGTGTTGGAGTTTCAGCTTCAGCATCAGTCCTTCCAATGAACACCCAGGACTGATCTCCTTTAGGATGGACTGGTTGGATCTCCTTGCAGTCCAGGGGACTCTCAAGAGTCTTCTCCAACACCGCAGTTCAAAAGCATCAATTCTTCAGATGAAATGATTATTATCAGCTTATCAGAACTGTAGCAAGGTACAATTACAACTCACATGGACCCACAAAGGTAGCTTCTGTCGTTCTGTAGCAGGTCTGTATTTCCTTCCCTACCATGAAGATGCTGAGAACACTCACACACTGGTGATGGGGGTGAGCATGGGCAGAGCCACCCAGGAAAACAAGTGAAGTAGGAAACGGACTCACTAAGCTTCAGCATCTCCATCCTTGGTGTACAAGGCAAAGCTGGACTCTGCAGACCTTTTCTTAAAGGGCCGAATAGTAAATATTTGGGACTCAGTGGGCCAGCAGCGCTTCGGCACAGCTCCTCAACTCTGCTGCTATGCTTGGAAAGCAGCCGTAGGCAACATGCACCTGAATGGGTGTGTTTGTGTTCCGACAACACTCTATTTGGAGACACTGAAATTTGAATTTTATGTAATATTCTCATGTCACAGATACTCTTTATCTTTCTTTCAACCACTTCAAACATGCAATCATTCCCAACTTGAGGGCCATACAAAAACAAGAAGCAACTTGTCCTAGAGGAGCTACTGCACAGGTATAGTGAGAGGCTTATGCAGGAAGTTTCCAGCAGTGTAACTTATAATTGCAACAAAATAATTGTACCCCTAAAGCATAAACAGTAAGCAACAGTTTGCTGATTTTCACTCATAGGGTGGAAAACTACATAGCACTGAAAATGCATGAACTATACTTACATGTATCAGTACGAATAAGTCAAAAACACTTAATATTGATCAAAAAATCATGTCATAGAAGAATTCATAAAGTATCAATTCATAATTATATTAAGGGTAAAAAAGGGCAGAATTGAACAATACATCTAGGCGATAAAACTATAATGAAAGGCAAGGGAATATAAACACATTCTAAGCAAATGGTTCCCTTAGGGATGAGGAGAGATGGAGATAGCATAAAAAGCATAGAGGGGCTTCCAAGTTATTGGAATTTTCCTGTTTCTTAAATGTCCACACTGGGCATGTGGTTATTGTTCAGTCTCTGTCATGTCCAATCCTTGTGACCCCATGAACTGCAGGACGCCAGGCTTCCCTGTCCTTCACTATCTCCCAGAGTTCGCTCAAACTCATGTCTGTTGAGTCAGTGATGCCATTCAGCCATCCATTCCTCTGTTGCCTCCTTCCTGCCTGCCTTCAATCTTTCTCAGCATCAAGGTCTTGCCACGGAGGAGTGCCTTTTCGTTTCATAATTTATGGTATATATGTAAATAATGTACACATATACATGTATGTTTTGCCAATTTTTGAAAAAGGATCTCTACTGAAAATTTGAAGTTGTTACAGAGCTTTATTTCGAAGATTTGTTTACATATTAGGAGTTCAGCAAATGAATCTTAGTTTTGTAGTAAAGGGCGCCCTCTTCAGGCATCATGTCCAATGTTGTTAAAGATACTGAACAGAAAATGACAAAATCCAGAAACACAGAATCAGTACTAAGAGGCATTTTGTGGGTTCTTCTCTGTCTAACTTTAACCAGTACAAAGTTATTTTATTTTTGGAAATCTCCAGGAAAGCATAATTTTTTCTATTATTATTTAATAATATAAGTTAATTTAGTTAAAAATCCCTGTTTACTTTATTTCCTAATTCCTATTTCTTATCAATATATTAATGTAAAGTCCATTTGACTCTTTCTTTGGAAGAGTTAAGGTATGACAGGAATGCTAATTATGGGATGCCTCCCTTCACCTGTGATAATACCAATAGGTAGGAAAGGCTGAGTTTCTTGTCATTGGCAATAATTCATATATTCTTGGAAGTATTTCAAAATTCTATTTATATGCAAAGAGAAAAACTCTATCCAGATCTAAGATCTTGTGGTTTTCTGGATAAGCCTTCATTTAATATGTATACTATAATACAATCCATGAAAATGGCTTATACAAAAATTACCATTTAGTCAGCAATTGCTAAAAATACAATGGGATTAATTAAATCTATTCTTTTGGTCTAGGCATTGCAATTTAGATATTTATATATAAATAAAATTCCTTTGTTAGCTCACTAAATAAGTACTTATTAACTATTATTATTATTATAACCTTAATTCAAACATAGTATTTATTCTCCCGGATCATCCTATACCATTATTGTATTAAAAATAATCTTTCCAATGAATTCCTTTTTTTTACATTGTTAGTTTAAAAAATGCAAAGATTTGTTAACTTATTATTTTCCTTTTCTTTCATGGTTATCAAAACTTAATTTCTATTAAAGGTTTTATTGGCCCTAAAACTATTTTAGAGAAAAATGTAATTGAGTAAAAAAAAGGGGGGGGCTGTACTTCTTTAGAAAATCTTAACATTTTAATTTGTATGGAAGAGTAGAAAATGGACAGCAGAAGTTAGAATCCTGGAATTTTAAAACTGGAAGAGATTTTAAAGATCCTCTTGTCTGTTGACTCATCGGAAAAGACCCTGATGCTGGGAAGGATTGGGGGCAGGAGGAGAAGGGGACGACAGAGGATGAGATGGCTGGATGGCATCACTGACTTGATGGACATGGGTTTGGGTCGACTCCGGGAGTTGGTGATGGACAGGGAGGCCTGGCGTGCTGAGGTTCACGGGGTCGCAAAGAGTAGGACACGACTGAGCGGCTGAACTGAACTGAACTGAACTTGTCTGTTGCTGTCTACTGAGGGCAACTGTCCTCAGCTGAGTAAACCGAGTTCTAAAAATCATCACTTGAATTTCCCCAAATCATACAATTTTAGTAATTGAAGCAAATCATTTGCAAATGAACTTAAGTAAAAGGTTGATTTTTATCTTAATGCAATAGTTTCTTTAGTGGTCACTTGGCATGGCTGCCTTTCATCTCTGTGCAGTTGGGAGGCAGTATTGTGTAGTAGGAGAGAGCTTCAAGTCAGAGACAGAGCTGAGAGCTACCACTTGGTGGTGGACTGGGCAAATTACTAGGTATCTAAATGGGAATAATAATACAAACCCTATAGGGCTGTCATAGGGCTTAAAGGGGGCTTCCCAGGTGGTCAGTTATAAAGAATATGACTGCTAATGCAGGAGCTGCAGGAGATTTGGGTTTGATCCCTGGGTCCAGAAGATCCCCTGGAGGAGGAAATGGCAACCCACTCCAGTATTCTTGCCTGGAGAATCCCATGGACAGAGAGCCTGGTGGGCTACAGTCCATGGAGTAGCAAACAGTCAGACATGGCTGAACATGCACAGGGCTTAAAAGAGATGCACAGTGCTTGGGACACAACAGATCTTCAATGAACAGTAGCTGGCATTATTATTAGCTGAATATTTATTATTATTGTCCTTACCTGTGTATTTTGGTATATTATTAGCTGTATATTTTCTTAGTGCTATTATTTAATGTTTATATGCATTTTCATCTGCAATTCATCTCAATTTCTAGTTACATGCCTTAATTTTTTACATTTTCCCACAGTCTTTAGCAGAGCCCCTTGTATCTAGTTAATTCATTGGTGCTTCTGTCTTCTCATTTGTGTTAGGAGGAAGGGGACTGTTGGACAAAACTGTTTTAAAATTCCTCATAGCCCTAAGTTTCCATGTGTTCATCAGGTGGTTTTCTGAAGGGAAAAATCCCAGCCTCTCAGAGGGACATTTTCAGGTCTGAATTATCTACTTTAGTTTCTTACAATAATTCACTGCTCTACACAGTGAAAAATATTGGATTGAAAATCATTGTCAGGAGTTTAAAAAATGCTGATGGTGAGGGTTAAAATCGCTGTTTAATGAGTGCTATCAGGCAAGCAGAAGAGTAAGGAGAAAAATTAGCTTGGATCTGTATTTCATATTATATGTTGAAATAAGCTTCATATGGGTCAAAGAGTTAAACATTAAAACCAATCTATAAAAGATAAAAATCTGTGGAAAAATGGAATGCCAAATTTAATCCAGCTGTGGAGAAGAAATACATCTTTAAATCTTGAAAAGTATAGGCTATGACCAGAGATGCAATGCATATGATCAAATCTATGAGGTCAAACTAAAATTTGTGTACACACAATGTATCAAAATAAACACTGAGGGACTTCCCTGGTGGTCCAGTAGTTAAGATTCTGCATTCCCAATGCAGGGGGCTCAGGTCAGGGAACTAAGATCCCACATGCCAAGCTGCCAAAAATAAATAAATATTGAAAGAAACCAATAGAATAGAGAAAACAAATGTAATGATGACCTCTGATAAAACCCTTCCTATTAAAATATAGCAAGCATACAAATGTAAAAGTCAACAGGTAGAATTCTTTTAGTAGCCCTTAGAGCTCATCCAGAGCAAAGGATAGTGCGTTGTCTCATGAAAAGAGTCTATGAGCCAAAAGAAAGAAGGAATGTAAAATAAGGTAACAGAAATTATTTAAAAAAATGTAATCTCCCACGGAGCCAGGGCTACATGGTCACCATGGGAAAACAGAATGTACTTTCTCACTTCAGAAAGGGCATCTTTCTGGAGAATGTCTTTTGTTTTTGTTTTATTTTTTAAATTAATTTATTTTTAATTGGAGGAGAATTGTTTTACATTGTTGTGTTGGTTTCTGCCATTTATCATCATGAATCAGCCATAGGTATATGTATGTCCCCTCTCTCTTGAACCTCCTTCCCTGGAGAATAAGTGTTCAGTATGTAGCAGACTCTTGAAAATCTTCATACCCTCTAACCCACTAATTCTATTTTGGAAGTAGACCCTAAGGAAATAAACTTAAAGGAAAGGAAATCAGGTGTAGAAACACAAATATAGCTGCTTCATTTATACTATGAAATTTAAAAAAATGAAAAGGGAAAGAGAGTTTATTCCAACAAAAAGAAAAACATATATATATATATATAAATATATTTATCTGTGTGTGTATTATGTGTGTATATAGACACACATAATACACACACATTGTCATATTCTCTAGGCAGAAAGAGTTTACGTTGTCAGTGTAAATACTTGGAACTTTTTGAAAATAATCTTAAGGTGAAAAAGAGAAGCACAAGATAGTAGTTATGTTCTGATGACAGCTGTCACCATCCATGAAATTACTGTTTGGACAGCTGAATCTACTTCTCCTGGCCTCTCTATGCAGCGGATGACTAAGCTGTTTGCTGAAAGTACTTGGGAGTGAGGAGGGCAGGAGATGATGAAGGGGGACCTTGGGAAGAATCTCTAAAAACTGAAGTAGCTGCTTTGGAGAGTAAGATAAGGAGTCAAGTATTCTTAGAAGGACTATGGCTGAGGTTACGGATCATGAATTTGTTTCAGTCTAAACAGTGATTGGTTTTTTTCCTGGCACTAATACCAAGTCAGAATGTGGGAGCAAAAAGAAAGGGGGGGAGGGATTGAGTCAGAGAACAAGAAGATTCTGTGGAGAGGTGGAAAAAACGAGAAAGGAACAAGTGAGCTGAAGAATGGTAAATTTATCAATTTGGTTTAACGTAACGGGCTTCCTTGATAGTTCCGTTGGTAAAGAATCTGCCTGCAATGCAGGAGACCCCAGTTCGATTCCTAGGTTGGGAAGATCCCCTGGAGAAAGGAAAGGCTACCCACTCCAGTGTTCTGGCCTGGAGAATTCCGTGGACTGGAATGGGGTCACAAAGAATCACAATGGGGTCACAAGACTGAGCGACTTTCACTTTCACTTTCAATGGAAATAAACCATTAACTTCAGTAAATAAAGAATAGCCCATAAATCAAAGGCAAGGTTAGGGAATCAAACTTAGAACTACAGATGGGCATCAAGGGAGATGAGACAGCCAGCCCAGGAATGAACGACCAGGATACCCTGCTGGAATGGGTGCCATTGTTGCCAAGGGGCCCCCCTCCCAGCGGGGCTCCTACTCCTGCTTCTATACCTGCCGCACATGGACTCTGAAGCCATGAAAACATCCTAAAGTATCCATTTGTCCCTAGCAGTCAAGAACTGAGACCTCAGGCGGGAGCAGCAATTGGCTAACCCTTGGCCATGTGTCCCATCTCTACTTCCATGAAGATGTGGTGAGTATCTGGCTCCTTTCCCAGCTTCCATACTGGGAATGAGTCTTTCCCTCCCATCAGACTCTCACCTTAGGGATTCCTTCCAATTAGGAAGGAGGTTTAGACACTGAGAGGAAAATAAACAACAACAAACCCTGCTATTCACTTTAGTAGGAGAGAGTGGTTGAGTGTTGGGCTTTTGGTTCTGGGATTATAGAAGTTGTGGGAAGTGATCATAATTGAAAATTTGGGGGAAAAGAAAGGGATAATGGGACTGGAGGTTTTGATGCATCTTTAAATGTCGAGAATGAGAATGCTGGAGAGACAGGAGAATGTCAGAGAGTAGAACATTAGAGTTTAAGATTTCAAAGGTAGAGCACAAGAGATTTCTTGGCAGGACACAGTAGTAGTTATGCATCAGAGACAACCAGGAGAACATTTGGAATGACAGGAGGGGGAAAGAGGTCTTAGACCTACCCCGACTCACAGCAGAGAACCTGGCACTTAATGAATAAATGAATAAATGTTGCATGGGCTCTTTCCTTCAGTAGAATACTTCTGATTTATGAAAAAGATGAAAGTTATAGTTAATATTTGTCCTGATAATACCTAAATATGACTTTCTATGTGACTTTGAGGTATGATACAACAAGACATTAGGACTAAAAAAAACCCATACGTATTGGCAGTTTGCTTTAACAGGTTCCTCACGTTGCCTCGTTTATATAGATATAGCTTAACAATGGAGAAGGAAATGGCAACCCACTCCAGTGTTCTCGCCTGGAGAATCCCAGGGATGGTGGAGCCTGGTGGGCTGCTGTCTATGCGGTCGCACAGAGTCGGACATGACTGAAGCGGCTTAGCAGCAGCAGCAGCAGCTTAACAATTTTAGTACATCTATTAGCTTTTTCAAAAAAATTTATTTGAAATTTTGTGCTGTATCTTTAGTTGCAGCATTCAGGGTCTAGTTCCCTGACTGGGGATCGAACCCCAGGCCCTTGCATTTTGGGAGTACAAAGTCTTAGCTACTGGCCCACACGGGAAGTCCCTGCTAGAGTAAATGGAGTGTGTGTGCTGTGCCAAGCGGCTTCAGTTGTGTCCAGCTCTTTGAAACCCCATGGACTGTAGCCAGCCAGGCTCCTCTGTCCATGGGCTTCTCCAGGTAAGAATACTGGAGTGAGTTGCCAAGCCCTCCTCCAGGGCATCCTCCCAACCCAGGGACCAAACCCGTGCCTCTCATGTCTCCTGCATCGGCAGGTGAATTCTTTACCACTAGCACCACCTGGGAAGCCCTGAGGGTTAGTTGCTCAGTCACGTCTGACTCTGCGATGCCATGTACTGTAGCCCGCCAGGAGAGGTCCATGGAATTCTCCAGACAAGAGTACTGGAGTGGGTTGCCATTCCCTTCTCCAGGAGATCTTCCCAACCCAGAAATCAAACACAGATCTCCTGCACTGCAGGCAGATTCTTTACCATCTGGGCCACCAAGCAAGCTAGAGTGAGAAATTATTGCTGATCATTTGCCTATTTGCCGTTAGGTTTATTCTCTGCTGTCTTCCTGATCTGCTCTGTCTCGTAGAGGCCTACATTGCTCAGGCTCCCTTGTTGATTGGTTTCTTGACCAGTCAGCTAAAAGGGAGGCAAGAAGGAGAGAAGCCAGAGCATTTTTCTCTGTGTCTGGGCATCCCTTCTTTCTTCTTCCTTCTTTTTCTCCCTCCTTACCTTCGTCCATGTCTCTCTCTCTCTTAGTTTCTCTCTGTCCCTGGTGGAGTCTCCAAGGGCAGTTGCATAGTTCCCTCCTTTAGTCCCTCTCCTTTGGGCATCTTGGCCTCCCTTGTGGCTCAGCTGGTAAAGAATCCGCCTGCAATGGCAGAGAACTGGGTTCGATCCCCGGGTTGGGAAGATCCCCTGGAGAAGGGAAAGTCTACCCACTCTAGTATTCTGGTCTGGAGAATTCCATGGACTGTACAGAGTTGGACATGACAGAGTGACTTTCACTCATTTTGGACATCTTGCACTGGAAAGCCCTAGCTTCAGTGCTCTGACACTGTCTCTTCCTACTAATATCCTTGTCTTGGGGGTGATATTGACTTCCATATCTAAATTCTGGGCAGTCTCACTACCCCCTGTTTGGCTTCTCAAGTCATTTTATAAATCCATTGTATTAAATTTTCACTGTTTGAAAGACCTAAAGTGCCGGGAGCTGTTATGGGGGGTCCCGCCCGTGACGAGGTCATAAAGAAAATACCGGGCAGGCAAGGCCGTCCGGGACCCCATCCATGACGAGGTCACGAGGAAAATACTTGACAGGCAAGGCCGTCTAGGATAAGGGACCCTCCAGGTTGGCCTCGGCCTCTACCCTACCCTATATCCTCCCCCCTTATCTGCTGTTGTTCTTGTTTGCCCTGCTGCGGATTCTTGTGTTGCCTGCCCAGAGCTCTCCTGCTCCTCTTTCACTGAATGAAGACCAACTTAAAACCCTAATTAATAAATCTCCTGGACCCTGGTACCCTATGAAGGGGCCAGGGATGAAGGAAATGCTTCAGTTCAAACCCTTTTGCTGGCATTCTGGCTTGTTTGATAAATGTGTGCTCTCATTGCGCAAAATGCTCATGATTGTTCTAAATATCCTAAGCACAGTACACTAACAAAAGAAACTATTAAGCACAGGTCCCTCCACGGGGTGAGAAAAGCCCCACAAATATTATAGCCACATATACGCCTAATAGAAAATAATTTAGATAGAGATTAGCTGGTGACTTCTTGCAGGTAATTAACTTTTGGACTAAGAGCCTGTTTTGTGCCATATCTGCTGTTTTTGCAATCCTTTGAATTTCTGTTCTGTGAAAATGTAATCCTATCTAGTTCCCATAGAGATGATGCTTATTAGAAAGAAAATAGATTAATTATAAGAAAGACAGGGTCGGCTACTGAAGTTGCTTAAAGTTGCACCAGGTGCAAACCATAAACTGTCAACAGGCCTGAAAGCCAAAAGATATTATACATAGAGATTAACCATTAAAAAGGCCCTAATAGGCACAGAGCCCTTTGGGGGGTGAGGAAGCCCTATTAATAAATACAAAAAATATTGTTTTAAAAGTGGTTATTAGATCAACGTTTGATTGATGTTAATGTGCTGAGGTTGTGCAGTGGAAACTATTGTTAATACAGTTGGAGATCTAGTAAAATAAGAGTTTAGCCCTAGTGTAAAAACAATAAGATAATTATTAATTTTAACCAAGAGTGCTAAACAGGGGCTGCCTCACCAGAGCCACAGAGTCTTTGTGTGTTAAACTTTTTGGATAAATTTAGCTGAGAATTTCTGCAAAAAGACTGACTTTTATGTTAACAAGATTATATGTCTATTATGTTACAACTTGCTGTACCATGAGACTGCCACTTTTCTGTTTTCTGCTAACCTCAAGGCCAGAAGATAATGTACAAAAAATCTATGGGAAAAGACTCCCATAAACAAAAATATACAGAGCACACCTGGTTTCATGAAGGACAAGCTGATATAATGTTAAACTAAGTCTGTATGCTTATCTGCCCCTTAGAAATGTACCAACTTAGGGTATAAAGGCTATGGTAAAAAATAAAGCAACTGCCAGACTCTGCCGCACCTTCCTGGTCTGGTCTCTCTCTCTCTTTTTCTTTCTCTCTCTCTCTCTCATTTGCCGACACCGTTCATCCTGAGGGTTCCCCTGGATCCTGGTGGGGCTGGACCCCGGCACTAAAGTGTTTTTGTTCTCCTGACAGGATCCTGACTTGATGCAACATTTATGGTGAGAACTAAATGTTTGGAATTCACTTGATCTTCAGCTGAATTTTAAAGTCATAGACTTAGAGCTTCCTGTTACCTGAGAACATTTCTATGCAGGTATGTAGTTATGATCTGAAGCAAAGTGTGCCTAAGTGTTAGTCACTCAGTCGTGTCTGACTCTTTGTGACCCCATGGACTATAGCTCACCAGGCTCCTCTGTCCATGGGATTTCCCAAGCCAGAATACTGGAGTGGGTTGCCATTTCCTTCTCCAGGGGATCTTCCTGACCCAGGGATCGAACCCAGGTCTCCTGGATTGCAGGCAGATTCTTTACTGTCTGAGCTACCAGGGAAGCCCAAAATGTGCCTAGCCATCCATCAAATTCCTTCTCTTTCCTTCCATACACTCAGCTAGACTCCATTTCCCAACCATGCAATGGATTTGCCAGCAGGGAAATGGAACATATACAGGTAGAATTTATGTCTGGGACTTCCTGGCCCAATCCATAAAACTTTTCCTTCTCTTTCATTTCCTCTTCTGCTGACTGGACTTTGCCACTCAGGGGAACTCTCGAAGTAGATGTTGAAGATGTCAGGCCTTCCATCTGCCTTCATCCTTGACTGTTATAGAGCAGACCCTTCTCACATAAACCAATTGGACTTGAGATGAGTGGGAGAAAAACTTCCAGTGTGGATATTCACTGAGATTTGGGAATTGGCCTGTTATAACCCTGAATGTTACCTTAGCTAATATACGACCTAAGAAAAATTTTTATTGAGGAGCATAAGGGCGTCAGTGGAGGTAGATGCCCTTCGAACCCCCATTCTGCCACTAACTAGCAGTCTGACTTTGAATGAGTCATTAACTCTTTCTAAGCCTCAGTCTCCTCTGCTGTAAAATAGAAATAATAGCAGTACTATGGTAAGCAATTATTATACATAATATCTATATGTGTGATTTCATATGTAATTACTATTATATTATATTACATGCAATTAGTGAGAATAATTATTTTATTTTTGTTATTATTCAACTAGAGAGTAGATCTTAAAAATAGCTTCCCTTGCTCTGTGTGTATCTCATATAACCTTAAGATGCATCAGAATGAATTAAATAAAGTGCCATTTTTTAGGTAAATGGAACTTCATTATAGAGTTAGTCACGTGGCCATGGAACTTTCTTCCCAGTGTTGTCATTAGGCTTTTCCACTGTAGTTGCTGGAAAATAACGTGACTGAGTCTATCTTCCTAGGGAAGCTTTAATGTGCATTTGAAAAGGTAAATAAGAGCAGGGTCTTATACAGCCTCACCAGACCTCCCCATGTAGGACTGATGCCTCCTTCCTGTGAGCCCTCATTGCACCTTTGACTCTGTGACATTCACCTGTCGCCCAGCTTGCCTCTCTGCATCAGCACACAGGAAATGAATGAAAGAAAGTTCAGTGAAGGGAGAACCAGGAGTGGCTGGTGAAGCACTCCCAAGCTACAGGAGTCGGAGCCACTAGCAGCCCTGGGCCTGAGGGAGCATTGGAAAGGAATGGCTACTGGAATCTGGCTCCACCTGTGGTTCTGGGGGATGGCCGCTCCCCATCTCTGCATAAAAGTCAGCCTCCAGGGGCTCTGGACAGGGTTGGGAAAGGTGGAATGTGGATCTGGAGGGCGGAGGAGAAAATCCAGTTCCCTGTCCCCGTGGGTAGAAGAACTGTGAGCTTCTTACCAGTAGTAGGTTCTTTGTCTTGTTGCTTTCTTAAACTCCATGTTTCAAAAAGGACACAATGATTATTAGAGGAACAGATGAACATGGGAAACAAAGACGCTTGCGTTGAAATTTGAAGACATTTAAATATTTAAGTAAGGTTCCTATGAGCTTCCCAGGTGGCTCAGTGGTAAATAATCTGCCTACCAATGCAGGAGACACTGGAGGTGTGGGTGCGATCCCTGGGTTGGGAAGATCCCCTGGAGGAGGAAATGGCAACCTGCCCCAGTATTCTTGCCTGGAAAATCCCATGAACAGCAGAGGCTGGAGAGCTACAGTCCATGGAGTCGCAAAGAGTCTGACATGGCTGAGCGACTGAACGTAAGCGCAATGTTCCCATATTCTTAATTTGCCCTGTGGATTGAGAGACTCTCTCCTGGAAATGAAAGCTCCATCTGAACCATGGTGATCGTGCTTCCTGAGCATCCCAGGCCTTGCTGTGAACAGGCAATTTCTCTTCTCCTCTGAGGTCACTCCTGGCCCTTGGCCAGTATGTCCTCCAGCACAGGTCAGCCTTCAAGCCTGCAGTGCTGTTTCTGAAGCCCTTCACAACGTCAAACGGCTTCTTCCATCAATGCCCAGTGGCCTGTGACTCCGCAGCCTAGATTTCCTGGACCTTTTCCTTGCTAGCTCTTGTCTTACTAAAATCTGCATTTTAATGTTTAGGCTGATAGTCTTCCTTTTCCTGCAGGTCCAGCACTGTCAATCACTCATTTTGTCAGTCAGTGGCTAAGGACTGAGAACCAGTAATGGCAACAGAGAAGGCGCATCAGAGGAGGGTTACTTATTTCAGTTTCCCCTCAACTCAGTTCAGGAGAGTGGCTCTCACTGCTTGCTACAGGGGTGGACTGTAGGGTCTGTTATATTTCCTTCACGATGTAATGTTCCATATCATGCTTTATTTCTTTCCATTTTTAATTTGCTTCATTATTTATTTTTGGCCCTGCTGGGTCTTTGTTGCTGCAAGCAGGCTTTCCCTAGGTGCCATGTGTGGGCTTCTCGTTGCAGGGGCCTCTTTGGTTGCAGAACACAGGCTCTCGGGTGAAAGGGCTTCTGTAGTTTCAGCACATGGGCTTAGTTGCCCCTCAGCATGTGTAATCTTCCCGGACCAGAGAGCAAACCCATGTCCCCTGCGTTGGCAAGTAGATTCTTAACCACTGGGCCACAAGGGAAGTCCATATGACTTTTTTTTTTCATTTTTGGCTCAGAAAAATAATGTCGAGGCAAGTGAAAGTCAAGTCGCTCAGTTGTGTCCGACTCTTTGCGACCCCGTGGTCTGTAGCCTACTAGGCTCCTCCGACCACGGGATTCTCCAGGCAAGAATACTGGAGTCCATTGCTATTTCCTTCTCCAGGGGATCTTCCCAACCCAGGGATCTAACCCAGGTCCCCCGCATTGGGGGCAGACGCTTTAACCTCTGAGCCACCAGGGAAGCTGTCTAGGCAAACAGTGTGTAATAAGTCAGCACTCTTCCAGGGCTGCTGTAAATAGGACACTCATGTGTGTGCTGAGTTGCTCAGTTGCATGCAACACCATAGACTGGAGTCCACCAGGATCCTCTGCCCATGGGGTTTTTCAGCAAGAATACTGGAGTGGGTTGTCATTTCCTTCTCGAGGGGGAACTTCCCAATCCAGGGATCAAACCCAAGACTCCTGCATTGCAGGCATATTCTTTACCACTGAGCCACCGGGGAAGCCAAAATAGGATATGCACTTACTGATACAAGAGAAAGTTTTAAAGAAAGTTACAGAAACTACTAATAGTAGACATATTATTTTGTGTATAGAATCCTAGACATATTCATTTTACTCTGAAACTTCATAGAAATGAGGTTTCCTTATATTTTAACTCAATTTACTTTGGGGCAAGTCTTTAGTCTGAGGATCAAGGATGTGTCTAAAATGAAAGTAGACAATGGGTATGTGGAAAATCTGTTTCCTGTCCTTTTTTTGGTTGGCTTCATTGCTTTATTTGCTCTGAAGTCCGTTAGAAGGAAAATATTCTGGAAGAAACAGAAATTTGTTTGAAAAGATATCACCAATTACCTCCAGGTATGTGCAGCTGTAGTATCCACATAGTTTTTAAAGCTTTAATTTTTAACAGCCATCACTAATCATTAAGCTCATTCACATTTTCTACATTGGGCATGTCACCAAAGGGCTCAGATCAAATTTCTTTTTGGTCATGACTTAGTCATGTGAACTTTGGCCAAGCTTCCTTATTATTTTTATTATAGGAAAGGTTTTCTCAGGGAGACAAGATATTTTTTCTTCAATTTGTGATGACTGAATTAAGAGACTGAGGGCATAAAACAGTATGTTCTTGTAGTCTCAAACATACCTATGCATGATCTATATTTTGTTCATGAAATCACTGTTTATTGGATGAGTTTTGGTTTAGGCCCTAGATTTGATCCTCCAGGGATTTAATGAGAAGTTTTAATGAGAAGTAGTCTTGGTCCCTCCCCCACAAAAGCTTCTCTAGTTGGAGAGAAAATAAATGTTTAATTTAATAGCTAGGCAAACTGAAATGTGAGCGCCATCACAAAATGTATTTGATTAAGCACCATTTAATGGGAAGAGAGACTATACATTTAGAGTTCTGAAAAGAGAGAGCTGATTGAAGACAATTCTAAATTCTAAATATTTAGAATATTCTAAAAAGGAAAACGAGATGAGGTTGGTAGATTCTGAAATAACGAGAGCTGGTGGAAGAAATGATGGGAGCAAAGGTTCCCAGAGATTTGTTATTTACCCCCCTTGAACTTGAATTCTTTGTCATGCCTGGAATCAGTAAATGTGTAAACCCAGAGGAAATAGTTTAATTGTAGCATCATGATGGTGGGTTTCTGACTCTTGTGGGCCAGACAGTTGTGTGCACCAATGAACATGTCTGTAATCTTTCCTAGGTAAGATGCTCAGACTGTGATGGAGGAAAAAAGAAACTGGGTAAATGATTCCATTTTTAGAAAGCATGTTAAGGGTTAGGGTGAGTTCAGTGGTTAGAACTTTGTGCTCTCATTGCTAAGGGATTGTTTTGCTTCAAGACTAAAAGTCAGAAATGTAATACAAAAGGAGGTAAATGAGAAAATCAGTATTGGCAAATGATTCTATCAATAGATGTCCAGGTACTGTCAGTGGGTTATAAAATATATTTGTTATAATAGGATATAATATGTATAATCAAAGGCACTGACAACCAATGACAAAGCAAATAAATTAGAAATATATGCATGCATCTAGGAATTAAATAGGTCTCTATGATGGCTTTTGAACTGTGGCGCTGGAGAAGACTCTTGAGAGTCCCTTGGACTGCAAGGAGATCCAGCCAGTCAATCTTAAAGGAAATCAACCCTGAATACTCATTGGAAGGACTGATGCTGAAGCTGAAGCTTCAGTACATTGGCATATCTGATGTAAAAATCTGACTCATTAGAAAAGACCCTGATTCTGGGAAAGATTGAAGGCAGGAGAAAAAGGGCACGACAGAGGATGAGATGGTTGGATGGCATCACTGACTCAATGGACCTGAGTTTGAGCAAGCTCCAGGAAATGGTGAAGGACGGGGAAGTCTGGTGTGCTGCAGTCCATGGGGTCGCAAAGAGTCAGACACGACTGAGCGACTGAACAACAATAGCTAAGAAGACTCAAAGTGCTTGTTCTCTCTGCTTGTTTTTTGTTGGTGCTTGAGTTTGATTGGGGTTTCCAGCACTCCTGGAATAACGCTTTGATGTTTGGGGTGTCCCGTGCATTCCTGAATACTCACCTGCCTCTCTGTCCTCTGTCCATAGAGTGCCAGTAGCATCCTCCCCCAACCACCTGCTGTGACAACCAAGAATGTCAGCAGACATTGCCAGATGTCTCCTGGGGGCCAAAAGCCACTCCTGCTGAGAACCATTGGTTTAGACAAATGGGTGAATTTTTTTAAAAAGTGAGTCCTGAATAGGTTTAACAAAGAACCACACATGTGGCAGTAGGATGTGCAGTTAGCATAGAGAAAGGGGGAAAAGAGACATTTAAAAATATTTGCATTGAGAAAGTACACTTTTAAAAAAGATTGATTCATTTTCATTCAGTTGGCTGAGCCAGGTCTTAGCAGCAGAACTTGGGGTCCTCTATCTGCATTGTGGCATGCAGGACCATTAGTTGAGATCGTGGATCTAGCTCCTCTATTAGGGATCGAACATGGCCCCCTGGATTGGAAGTGCAGAGTCTTAGCTGCTGGAAAGTCCCAATACACTTTGATTTATTCACCTTAGTCTCACTTACCTCTGGTAGAAAACACACAAGATAATATGTCTGGAAATGCCACCCGCTGTCTTGAGCTCTACAAGCCCAGGCTTGGTTGTTCCTGGCAGCTGGCCTCTGCTGGCTGAGTGCAGGACACTGTGAGCCCAGTCTGGTGCAGACGCTCACAGTTTCATCTGGTGAGTGCTCTATGACTGATCAAGCTCAAGCCAGAGTCTTGGGTGAAGCTGGTGGAGGCAGATGACCTTTCCCCAGGGTTTAGAATAATCAGTGTGGACATGCTAGACATGGGGAGCATGCTCAGTTGACTGAGTCCCACAGAAATGACCTTCCCAATCTGGAGAGAGCAAGCCAAATTGCTCAGCATTGCCGGGCAGTGCTCTCCAGGCAGACAGAGCCATCAACTCTAGTCACTATGAAGAATTATCTTATCAATACTGGCAGCATTCTCTTTTCAATCTCTAGGGCTGTAGCATTGGTGTCCTTTTAAGAAATGTATTATCTTTTATGTACCAAAGTAGAGGGTGTTTTTATCTGAACATCTGGTACCAGAATTTCTTTTACAGTGAGAGCTGACTTTATTGGAAAAAAATATATATTTGGCTAATACTTGGAATGGAGGAAGAGATATCTAAGTTACACTTCTGTGAGAAAGGTCATTATGGTTACAAATGCTTTGTGGGAAACAAAGGGATAATTCTGCTTTGCCTTTAAGGGTGTGAAATGAAAGAGGAAAAGGGAAGAGAAAGGATGAGAAATAAGCAAGATGGCAAAAGATTGTGTAATCTTTATGCTCTCTGGGGCCCCCAGAACATCACAATAAAATCTACTTTATCAGTTTGGGGCATAGTAGGCTGCAAGTTATAGAATACCAGAAACATGGTGGCCAAAATAAATGGGAATTTATCTAAAATCAGAGATTTGTAGTTGTTGGCAAGGATTCAGCTAATCAATGATGCCATCAAAGACTTAGGTACTTAAAAAAAAATCTTTGTGCCTAGCTATATTTTTTTTATGTTTTAAAATTTGAATTTATTTTTGGCTGTGCTGGGTCATCATTGCAGCATGGGCTTTTTTCCAGTTGCAGGGCATGGGCTTTTCATTGAGGTGGCTTCTCTTGTTGCAGAGCTGGGCTCTAGGGCATGTGGGCTCAGTAGTTAGTGCTCCCGGGCCCTAGGGCATAGGCTCAATATCTGTGGCACACAGGCTTAGATGCTCTGAGGCAAGTGGAATCTTCCCAGATCAGGATCGAACCCTGTCTCCTGCTTTGGAAGGTGGGTTCTTTGTCACTAAGCCATCAGGGAAGCCTTCCTAGGCACTTTCTATATTTCCACTTTGCCGTCCTTATTCTGTGGCTCTTATGCTCATCCTTGCCACATTATGGCCTCAGGCAGCTGCCATGTGCTCACATATTAAATCCATATTCAAGGCAAGAAGAGAATAAAGAGAAAGACTACCAATGATGGGTGTATTCTTTTTTTAAAAAAGTAAACTCCCAGGAACACCCCCAGCAAGTTTCCACTTACATCACATGGCCTCTCTGAACTCAAGGGCCGAAAGGAAATAATAAGCTTTTTTTTCCCCCCCAAATCTGGCGGGTAATTGCAGCTTCATCTCATACTTTGGGTGTAGCACACAAATTATTTGTTTTATTATTTTATTTTTGACCCTGAGGCATATGGGATCTTAGTTTCCTTACCAAGGATGGAACCCACACCCCTTGCATTGGAAGTTTGGAGTCTTAACCAGTGAACTGCCATGGAAGTCTCTAGTTAGCTTTTGTATCCTCTTCAATGGGCCTCCCAGGTGGCACAGTGGTAAAGAATCCCCCTGCCAATGCAGGAGACACACGCAAGAGACGCAGGTTTGCTCTCTGGGTTGGGAATGTCCTCTGGAGAAGGAAATGGCAACACTCCAGTATTCTCACCTGGAGACTCCCATAGACAGAGAAGCCTGGTGGGCTACCATCCATGGGGGGGGCAAAGAGTCAGAGACAGCTGAGCCCTCGAAGCTCAGCGGCAGCATCCTCATTAATAGAGGCTGCCAAGGGAGGAGGCCTGGTTCTGGGTTAGCCAGCCCACGTGATCTGCGACAGCTACTGTACTCATAAATGCTGGCCGTGTGCAAGCTAGTTTAGGAAATGAAAGAAGGTGATGAGTTTCAGACTAGAAAATCTGATATGAGCGGAAGAGTTTGTGGGAAAGTCGGAGGGCCTAGAGCTGACCTCCAGGGCGAGTGGAAATGATGGTGAGAGCTTCGGGCCTCCACAGGCTGTGGATCTTGGGGGTGGACAATCACAACTGGACCTCATGGCTGATGTCTGGTTATGCTGACCTCTAGTTAAACCCCAGAATAATCTAGTTATTCTTCTCTACGGTAGTCAGATTTGCTACTTTCCCACAGTCCCTTCTTCACCTCCCCTGCTAATGTCTTCCACGCCAGTCTTGAAACTTCCGTCACCGTTTTGTTTCGCTGCCTTCAGATTTTCCCCGCCTCGTCCAGTCTCGGGTAGCCTTTGGTGTCTACTTGTTGCCCTGTCCCAGTGTCTCAGGTGGTAAAGAATCTACTTGCCAATGTGTGAGACTTAAGAGATACAGGTTTGATCACTGGGAGGAGAAAATGCCCTGGAGGAGGGCATGGCCACCCACTCTGGCCTGGAGAATCCCATGGACAGAGGAGCCTGGAGGGCCACGGTCCATGGGGCTGTACAGGGTCAGACATGACTGAAGTGACTTAGCACGCACACATACACCTAAAAGCTGCAAAATAGCTTTCAGGGAGAAATAACATAAGGAATGAATGACTAGAAAATGGAAGGGGGTAAGAGATCAACAGAATCAGCCTCTGTCCTATTGCTGGGGTTGAGATGTCTCTTCCTCTGCTCCTGAGGGTGCATTCCTCCAGCAGAGAGGCCCTGCGGCTTCACTTCTTCAGTTCCTGCCAGAGTAACATGAAGTCCTTTTGGATTCTCAAGTTCAAAGACTCACAGTAAACATCTGTGTTTACAAATTATTTGTAAAGTTCACATATTAGATTGTTATTTACATACTGGATATTCTATATTGATCTATTATTCACATATTGGGTATTATTTTCCATAATATCTTATGGAAAAACCCAAATGAACTTTTTGGCCAACCCAATACATGAGACATCTCTCCATAACCGGGAACTGAAATATAATCATAGTAAAACAAACTTGGAACAATAACCATAAATAGAATGTGTTTTAGAATAGCATTTGATTATCTTGGGAAAAAGCTTAAAATAGCTAGCTAAATGGAAGAACTGGACTCAAAACAACATATGTGATCTGAGGTTTTTTTGTTTTCATATCCAGAGAGTGAGAGGAATTGAGGGAGTGGGCATCATATGTGCATCTTTGGCACCAAGGTTAGAATTTAATGCCCAGCAAGGTGTGGCTTCTTTATCATCTTTAATCCACACAATAAACCAGACTATTAATATGTATCAAGGTTACAGTTGCTTAATATTAAAAAGCAACAGAGTTGATAACGGCCAGCAACAGCACAACTTTAGAATTCTCCACCCTCCTCCCTAGGTTATTTTAAGACATTGCTTTTTCTTTTAGTCTAGCTAAGTAATTCTCAAACTTTAGTGTGCATAGCAAGCATTTTACATGGTTGTGAACATAAAACTATGTGTACTGTACCTTGCAAGTAATTTGAGGATAATACAGGGATAGTTAGGGCTTCCCTGGTGGCTCGGGGTAAAGTATCCGCCTGCCAACGCAGGAGATGCAGATGCCATCCCTGGGTTGGGAAGACCCTCTGGAGACGGAAATGGCAACCCACTCCAGTATTCTTGCCTGGGAAATCTCATGGACAGAGAAGCCTGGCAGGCTACAGTCCATGGGGTTGCAAAGAGTCAGACTTGACTGAGCAACTGAACACATACAGGGATAATTGACAAGTTTTTCCTCCTTATTAGCTGACATTAGAATTAAACCTTGAAGCACTTGCTACTTTATTTAGATTTAAAAACAGATTTAAATGGATATCATGCATGTGAAAAAGTTGACAGGATTTATTTTTGAAACTGGGATTATGACAAAACCCTTCTCCTTATTCTCATCTTTACTGTCTACTTTTTCTACAATGAAGCCACAGTACTTTTCTAATCAGAAAAAGAAGTTACTTAAAAATAATCAAATGGTAAAAGTTCACTGACTGTGCTCATTTGACTCTTCCCCCTGCCCCCACCCCCGCCCCCCGCCACCCCCTAGAGCTTAGTAGCCTAAAGACAGAGCCTGTTACAAAAGCTAACAGCTCACCCCACCCAATGGTCAACTTCAAGTCCCAGGGATTTGCCATCTTTGACTTTAAGACAGCAAAGGTCTTCCCACATGGTTATTTCCAATAGAGTGGAAATATGGGGTGGGGGGAGGAAATCGAGCAATCCAACCATATTTAGGCACAAATGAATCAACTCACTAATCAAAATGGGTTGCATTATAAGATTATTCCCAGAACACCTTTGCTCTCTGCCTCTCATTTGGGTTATCAGCGTTGTGACTTCTTTGTGTACAGTCCTAGTTTTTTGCTAACCGTACAATATCCACGCAAGCCACAAAGCTAAGAATTCTGTATTTTCCCAAGCTCAATTGATCTCTAAGAGAGACTACTTTGTGCAGTAAGGGAATCTGGTTTAAATTTCTCATGCTGAGCCTTTGATAAGACAGATTAGTAATGCTGCATTTTAAAAAGTATGTAGAAACTCAACCAGTTTAGCTACCAAGTGCTGTTCAGCTGGTATGCAAATGTCTTTCATGTTCCCAGAATTTTTTCCCGAACCTTCAGGGTGTGGAGCCAAGATGCCCTTTCTCTATGCTTCCAGTCTTTTCATCTTGGCATAGATACTCAGGAGCTGCAGGTAAGATTTAAAAAGGATAAAGAACTATATATAAAGCATCCTCCCAAGTAAAGCTTTGTTGAGCTAAGTTTTGTCTGAGGTCGAGAAGTCCATTTGTCTAATACAGCAATGAAGATCAATGGACCACCGCAGGGCACTCCTTCCCCTGGACACTGCTGTGATTTCCAGCACAGCTTCTTTCTGCCCTTCCTCTTGTCTCAGCCTAGACAGCTTTGAAAATCCAGAAGCAGCCATAAAGGAGCCTATAAAGGAAGTTTCCAGATGCAACAGAGAAAAGCGACGGAGGAAAAAGCAGGTCATTTATTTTTATATCCTCCTTTGCCTTTGTTTCCTCTTTTTACTTATTCTCCCCAGGAACTGCCACAGAATTATGGGAGGAGCAAAAGCTCATCCCCTTAAAGCCCATCTAGATGGAAACGGTGAGGGGACTTAAGTTACTATTTTTTCCTTTCAGTAGAAAATAAGAGCCCACAGGATAATCCAGGAATGGAAGGGCTGCCATGCATATATGGAAGGGACCATAAAGTTATAGAATTTATTTATATTAGTGTCTAAATGTGCAAGCATCAGTGCAGAGTTTTTTTTTTTTTTTTTTTTTAATATGTATTTATTAGGCTGCTCTGGGTCTCAGCTAAGGCATGCAGGATCTTTCAGTTGCAACACGTGGAATCTAGTTCCCAGACCAAGAATGGAACCTGGGCCCCCTGCATTGGTATCTCAGAGTCTTAGCCACTGGACCACCGGGAAGGTCCCCCAATGCAGAGTTTTGTTTTGGCTCAGCCTGACGGGTCTTCCCTTCCCAAGTCATAGCACCACACTTGCAGAGCACAGACTCTTTCCTTGTCCAAGATGTGCTTTTCCACTGGTGGGGCCATGAAGGAGACCATACAGGACAAAGCAGTTCTTGTGGACCCAATAGATAGTGTAAATAATACGCTCTGGAAAGTTAAAGAACGAAAGTCATGAAGAACAAGTATGCATTCTGCCAAGACTTGAAACAACTATCCCCCACACCTAAATCCTCTAATAAGATTTCTATGAGGCTTTAGTTCATCATTAAGCTGCCATGGGATATCCTCTGAGAGAGAGTAAAATGGGCAGCTTTCTCTTTTCTGGCAGCAGTAACTGTTAAGTCCATTATTTGTATTCATTCAGGCTCATCGATCTTCACATAGTTTTAAATGCAAGAAACATTTTCAAATGGAGGCTAGTCATGATTTTCTTTATCAGCAATGTACATCATTGTAATCGTAGCTTTTTGTCATTGGGAATAATGAATTATTTTATTTTGCTTTATTATTGCTTAGTTGTAGTGTAAGAACTCTTAGTTGTGGTATGTGGGATCTAGTTCCTTGACCAGGGATTGAACCTGAATTCCTTGCATTGGGAGCCCAGAGTCTTACCAACAAGGAAGTCCTGAGAATAGTGAGTCATTTTGAATTGCTATGATGAGCCCACTCTTTCCTGTCTTGGCAGAACCGATCATCACTGCTCACCCAATCTGCAGGCAGGATGGTGACTCAGATTGTTGAAACCCTGTTGTGTGGGTCAATGACTGTCCCTCCTGGGTTAAGGGCATGACCACCAGCAGCCGTTAGAGTCCAGCCAACAAACACACAGGTGTCATTGGGCCAAGCACAAGGCTCAACACCATGGGAATAGATGGAGAGGTATTAGCAGGTGTGTGTATTCAGTAAGGGCTCATGTATATGGCACTGTGTTGGCCATTGCAGAAATACACAGAGAGATACAGGGCATGGCTGCTGCCCCCAGGGAGCATGCAAGCTCATTGAAGAGTAATATGCATGTGTGCATGCACACAGACACACACACACACACACACACACACACACTCACTCCATCTTATATCCTTACATTCTCTTTGGAGCAAACAAAACTCATTTAACCCTCATAGCTTAATGAGATGGGTGCTGTTATTAACCCCATTATACAGCCATGGAAAGTGAAAGAGAGAGGGAGTTGGGGTGATAAACAGAAGAGATGGAGTTTCAACCCAGGCAGTCTTGCTGTGGTTCTTGTGCCGTTAGCCCTATGGACTATGTAACATACAGAAAGCAAAGTATAAAGCAAAACTGTAGGGACTTCCCTGGTGGTCCACTGGTTAAGAATCTGCCCTCCAGTGCAGGGGATGTGGGTTCGATCCCTGACTGGGCAATTAAGATCACACATGCCGAGGGGCAACTAAGTCTGAGCTGCAACTAGAGAAAGCCCGTGAGCCAGAATCAAGAGCCCTCCTCCCACTGTAACAAAGACCCAGCTCAGCCAAAGTAAATAAGCCAATAATAGTAATAGAATATGTAAAATTAAAAAAAAAAAAGCAAAGCTGTCAAGTGGCCTTCTTTTTCTGAATTCTAGCATTCTAAAATCCCAACTCAGGGGTCAAAACCAGGTCTCTTGTGTTGCAGGCAGATTCTTTACCTTCTAAACCACCAGGGAAGCCTTCAATAAATAATAATAATCAAATAAGTAAAATGCAAAAATTAAAAAAACTATAATCATGTAGCCTTCTTTTGCTGAATTCTAGCATTCTGAAATCAGGAACTGATTGAGTGTGTGAAAGTCTCTCAGTCATGCCCAACTCTTGGTGACCCCATGGACTGTAGCCTGCCAGGTTCCTCTGTCCATGGAGTTCTCCAGGCAAGAATAATGGAGTGGGTAGCCATTCCCTTCTCCAGGGGAACTTCCTGATCCTGGAATCAAACCAGGGTCTCCTGCAGTGCAGGCAGTTTCTTTACCAGCTGAACTACCCAGGAAGCTCTGATTCAGTTCAGTTCAGTTTAGTTCAGTCGCTCAGTTGTGCCTTACTCTTTGAGACCCCATGAACTGTATGTAGCACACCAGGCCTCCCTGTCCATCACCAACTCCCAGAGTTTACTCAAACTCATGTCCATCAAGTTGGTGATGCCATCCAGCCATCTCATCCTCTGTCGTCCCCTTCTCCTCCTGCCCCCAATCCCTCCCAGCATCAGGGTCTTCTCCAATCAGTCAACTCCTCGCATGAGGTGGCCAAAGTACTGGAGTTTCAGCTTCAGCATCAGTCCTTCCAATGAACACCCAGGACTGATCTCCTTTAGGATGGACTGGTTGGATCTCCTTGCAGTCCAAGGGACTCTCAAGAGTCTTCTCCAACACCACAGTTCAAAAGCATCAATTATTCGGTGCTCAGCTTTCTTCACAGTCCAACTCTCACGTCCATACATGACCACGGGGGAAAAACCATAGCCTTGACCAGACAGACCTTTGTTGGCAAAGTAATGTCTCTGCTTTTTAATATGTTATCTAGGTTGGTCATAACTTTCCTTCCAAGGAGTAAACGACTTTTAATTTCATGGCTGCAGTCACCATCTGCAGTGATTTTGGAGCCCCCCAAAATGAAGTCTGACACTGTTTCCACTGTTTCCCCATCTATTTGCCATGAAGTGATGGGACCAGATGCCATGATGTTAGTTTTCTGAATGTTGAGCTTTAAGCCAACTTTTTCACTCTCCTCTTTCACTTTCATCAAGAGGCTTTTTAGTTCCTCTTCACTTTCTGCCATAAGGGTGGTATCATCTGCATATCTGAGGTTATTGATAGCGGTGTGTGTATTTATAATATACTAGCAGACTGCTCAGAGTACTCACTAACCATACTTTTGTAGTGGTGGTGATGGTTTAGTCACTAAGTCGTGTCTGACTCTTTTGGGAGTTCCCAGGCAAGAATACTGGAGTGGGGTAGCCGTTTCCTTCTCCAGGGGATCTTCTTGACCAGTGATAAAACTTATGTCTCCTGCATCGGCAGGCAGATTCTTTACTATTGAGTCGACAGGGAAGTCCCAAGAGCCAAACAGTGGGAGTGAACAATGAATGTAATAGGAGACTTGAGTTGAAATAAAACCTTCAAGCATAAATAAACGTTAGTCCAAAGATAAAAGAAAAAGTCAGGATGCCTGTGGCACGCAGGCAAGGAGTAACAACTTACATTCAGAACAAGATTGGGAAGCCTGCGTATGGAGAGAAACGAGATGAATGTAGACAGGGAAGCAGGGGCTAGATTGTCAGGGCACTGATAGGACTCACCCTGTAGACAATGGTATCTCACTGGTAATTTTATTTTAAACAGTCATGCTTATTGTGAGCATGTCACTTGACATGATCACATTTGAGAATTTAAAAGACCATTATGGCTTTGGTATTTCAAAAGTCTCAATGTTAATGGCTTCTGCATGCTTGAGAATACTTTGTAGAAGGAATGCTGGCATCTATATATTTATGGTGGCAAACTACAAAAGCCTAACTGTGGAATTTTCTTTGCTATGTAGCTAGGCTGATGTCAAAACCATTAGAGAAGTCACCATATGAGCACTATGCGAGTAAGGACACATTCCCAAATATACAGATAAGATGGGGTCACCCTATGCAGCATAAAATTGCTAGTTGATCCATTCACTATATAAAATAGCTAAATTGGAAAGCTACTTTTTTTTTTTTTTGTAAATGGTATAGGGCTATCTACATTTAAAAAGGGCTCTGAGTTCTTCAAAACATCATGGCAATTTGCTTCTTCGTGGCCAACAGAGAGTGTCTTCTGCTGTACTGGATCTCTCTGACTTCTGTCTCTGACCCTAGACTTTTTTTCCGAATGGTTTCATTTGAGTAGTTTAGGCCCATTCAAGAGCATCTCCCTTTTAAGTAACAAAGTCAACTGATTAGAGACTTTAATCACAGCTACAGAATCCTTTTTGTATGCCCTATAAAATAACCCAATCCTGGGAATGGTATCTTCCATGGAATAGCAATCTAGAAGATCATCTTAGAAGTGTGCCCACCTTGGGTTTCCTTGCAGAGGGAAGCTCACTTCTCAGACGGTACCCTTGGTTACCTCTGTTTACCTCTGCTAAAGGCACTACTCGATAGCAGCAGTCATGGCTATGGATTTGGGACTCTGTTTTGAAAGAGCTGACTTTAATCTGGTATTTCTTTTAGTTTCAGGTACAAATAATAGGGTGGACATTCTGGTGTACTTTGTCATTATTTGCATTTCCAGGGCTGTTCCCCTATAAAAGTGGGTGTATGTGGGAACACTTCAAAAATCAGCCGTTGTGGTCTGTCAGAGACAGCAGCTAGGAGCTCTCCTGGGTGGTGAGCGGGCCGGGGAGAGGGAGCCAGAGTGGCCAAGATGCCAGCAGCAGCCCGGCATACCGCCGTGCGGGCAGCCTGAGTGATGAAGATGGTGGCCCCCGGACGCTGTTCTCCTCCAACAGCGGCTGCCTGTGCTGCCGTGTCCTGGCTGGCACCATCCTGCCGGGCACCCGGTACCTGATCTTCAATGCTGTAGCGCTGCTGGCTCTGTTGAGCGCCCTGGCTGATCCAGATCAGTATCACTCTTCAAGTTCTGAACTCGGAGGTGACTTTGAGTTCATGGATGATGCCAACATGTGCATTGCCATCACAATTTCTGTTCTCACGGTCCTTATCTGGGCAGTGGTTGTGCATGGAGCATACAAGCAACATGTGACCAGGATTGTCCCATTCTTCTGTTACCAGATCTTTGGTTTTGCCCTGAACACCTTGGTTGCAGTCACTATACTTGTTTGTCCAAGTTCCATCCAGGAATACACACGATAGTGCAGTTCAGTTCAGTCACTCAGTCGTGTCTGACTCCTTGCGACCCCATGAATCGCAGCACGCCAGGCCTCCCTGTCCATCACCAGCTCCTGGAGTTTACTCAAACTTATGTCCATTGAGTCGGTGATGCCATCCAACCATCTCATCTTCTGTCATCCCCTTCTCCTCCTGCCCTCAATCTTTCTCAGCATCAGGGTCTTTTCCAATGAGTCAGTTCTTCGCATCAGGTGACCAAAGTATTGGAGTTTCAGCTTCAGCATCAGTCCTTCCAATGAACATTCAGGACTGATTTCCTTTAGGATGGACCGGTTGGATCTCCTTGCAGTCCAAGGGACTCTCAAGAGTCTTCTCCAACACCACAGTTCAAAAGCATCAATTCTTTGGCACTCAGCATTCTTTATAGTCCAACTCTCACATCCATACATGACCACTGGAAAAACCATAGCTTTGACAAGATGGACCTTTGTTGGTAAAGTAATGTCTGTGCTTTTTAATATGCTATCTAGGTTGGTCATAACTTTTCCTCCAAGGAGAATCATCTTTTAATTTCATGGCTGCAGTCACCATCTGCAGTGATTTTGGAGCCTCCCAAAATAAAGTCTGTCACTGTTTCTCCATCTATTTGCCATGAAGTGATGGGACCAGATGCCATGATCTTAGTTTTCTGAATGTTGAGCTTTAAGCCAAATTTTTCACTCTCCTCTTTCACTTTCATCAAGAGGCTCCTTAGTTCTTTGATTTCTGCCATAAGGGTGGTGTCATCTGCATATATGAGGTTATTGATATTTCTCCCAGCAATCTTGATTCTAGCTTGTGCTTCCTCCAGCCCAGCATTTCTCATGATGTACTCTGCATAAAAGTTAAATAGGCAGGGTGACACTATACAGCCTTGACGTACTCCTTTTCCTATTTGGAACCAGTCTGTTGTTCCCTGTCCAGTTCCAATTGTTGCTTCCTGACCTGCATACAGGTTTCTCAAGAGGCAGGTCAGGTAGTCTGGTATTCTCATCTCTTTATTTTCCAAAGTTTATTGTGGTCCACACAGTCAAAGGCTTTGGCATAGTCAATAAAGCAGAAGTAGATATATTTCTGGAACTCTCTTGATTTTTAGATGATCCAATGGATGTTGGCAATTTGTTCTCTGGTTCCTCTGTTTTTTCTAAATCCAGCTTGAACATCTAGAAGTTCACAATTCATGTATTGCTGAAGCCTGGCTTGGAGAATTTTGAGCATTACTTTACTAGCATGTGAGATGAGTATAATTGTGTGGTAGTTTGAGCATTCTTTGGTATTGCCTTTCTTTGATACTGGAATGAAAACTGACCTTTTCCAGTCCTGTGGCCACTCCTGAGTTTTCCAAATTTGCTGGCATATTGAGTGCAGCACCTTCACAGCATCATCTTTTAGGATTTGAAATAGCTCAACTGGAATTCCATCACATCCACTAGCTTTGTTCGTAGTGATGCTTCCTAAGGCCCACTTGACTTTATATTCCAGGATGTCTATCTCTAGGTTGGTGATCACCCCATCGTGGTCGTGAAGATCTTTTTTGTAAAGTTCTTCTGTGTATTCTTGCTACCTCTTCTGCTTCTGTTAGGTCCATACCATTTCTGTCCTTTATTGAGCCCATTTTTGCATGAAATGTTCCCTTGGTATCTCTAATTTTCTTGACGAGATCTCTAGTCTTTCCCATTCTATTGTTTTCCTCTATTTCTTTGCATTGATCACCGAGGAAGGCTTTCTTATCTTGCCTGGCTATTCTTTGGAACTCTGCATTCAAATAAGTATATCTTTCCTTTTCTCTTTTGCCTTTCCCTTCTCAACTGCCTCCTAATTTTCCTCACAAAGATGATATCATGTCAGTGAATCCTATCTGTTTGGTCCTCATTATTTTTCTGTTTATCAGCATTATCTTGACTTTTAAGGATTATTTGATCAGCCGTGTTTGGAACTGCTGGGCTTCCCTGGTGGCTCAGAGGTTAAAGCATCTGCTTGCAATGTGGGAGACCTGGGTTCAATCCCTGGGTCGGGAAGATCCCCTGGAGAAGGAAATGGCAATCCACTCCAGTATTCTTGCCTGGAGAATCCCATGGATGGAGGAGCCTGGTGGGCTACAGTCCACGGAGTCGCAAAGAGTCGGACACGACTGATTGAGTTCACTTCACTTCACATCAGTGGCAGGAACTCCTCTGATGCCCTGGTTTATGTTATCAGCAGTGACGCTGCAGTGCTGTTACTCCCTACCACCGCCGCCCTGTGTGTCTGCCTAAGCCTGGAAGTGGGGCGTAGCTGAGAGAGACAGCTTAATTTTACTTCTGAGATGAGCTCTCTGAGCTTATTTCTTACTGAAATGCCAAAGCTTAAAACTTTAGGTGTTAGGTTGAAACTCTGTCGTTTGAAACCTGGGCTTTAGCTAGAGCTCTGTGATGGAGTAACTGTAGACTTCTCTCTGTGGGGGTGGGGTGGGGTGGGGAGGGCCCCCCTAGTCTTCGCTCTGCATCAAAACTTTCAACAATCTGGATGAACCTTTGTCCAAGGAGTCTTGTATATGCTGAGCCCCAAAGGTGAAGACATTATGACTTTTCACTCCCTTTTTCTCTTTTGGAAGTGTAAACTAAAGTCAAAATTAGACCAGAAAAAATCAGTTGTTGTTTGTTGTGACTGAATTGGCAGTGACTCCTATGTGTTTGTGTTACTTGGTCAGTCGTGTCTGACCCTTGCTACCCCACAGACTGTAGCCCACTAGGCTCCTCTGTCCATGGGATTTCTCGGTTAAGCACACTGGAGTGGGTGGCCATTTCTTGCTCTGGAGCATCTCCTGATCCAGGGATGGAATCCAGGTCTCCTGCCTTGCAGGCAGTTTCCTGCATTGCAGGCAGATTCTTCACCAACTGAGCCACCAGGGCCATGTGTTTAGCTGCCTCTACTTCCTTTTTCTCCAGGTCTTAAAGCCGGACTACACTTCTCAGTCTGGCCCTCAGCTGTGGGTCTGGTAACTCACCTCTGCCACAATTCTCCCCTCCCTCCATTTCTTGCCATCTGGGAAGCTGGAAATCAGAGGATTCCAATGCCCTAGGTGGTGGTGGAGACACAAGTTCCAAGGAGCCTGAGTCCTGAGAAATTGCCTGAAAGGGAATCATACAAGACGGCTGCCTGACCAAGAACACCTCTATTGAACTAGTTCATGAATGAAAACAGACTTTTTGTGTCAAGCACTGATAGGCTGGAGCTGATTGTTATAACAGTGAACCTCCCCTGACTGGTACAGCTGGATTTTACACTGCCTGTGGCTGTGTACTGAGATATGTATTGTAGACCTTCATTATCTGCAGGTTCTGCATCCACAGATCCAACCAACTATGGATCAACCGATATTTGGAAAAAATTTCAGAAAATTCCAATAAGCAAAACTTGAATTTGTCACTCTGGCAACTATTTGCATAACATTTGCATGGTAATTATATTGTATAAGTACTATTTACATAGCATTTACATTGTATTAGGTATTATAAGCAATCTAGAGATGATTAAAAGTACATGGGTGGATGTGTGTAGATTATATGTAAATACTATACCGCTTTATATAAGGGACTTGAGCATACATTGATTTTGATAACTTCAGAGGTCCTAGAATCATCCCTAGTTTTGCTGAGGGACAGCTGTATCATTAATATGATTGTTGTCACTTTTGTTACTTTTTTGTTAAACAAAAAGCACAATCTATATCCTATCCTATTAAAACTCAAGAAATGTAAGAAAATATTTGTTATATTGGGGGGATTAAATAGTATTCAATTTCTTTTTTTTTTTTGACTAAACAATTGAAGTTTTAGGACAATGTCTGCATGAATCTACTTGTAACAGGGAAATGATTTAAATTTTCTTTTATTAGTTAAATTGGTCTCTTGTAATTAGTAAAATAGAAATCTAATTGGTTTTCTTTTTATTAATCTAATTAATTTGTATAAACATTGCTCCAGATTAAAGCCCAAATATTTTGAGAACATGTACAGTGAAAACCAGGAGATAACAATGGCTGCTTATCAAGTCAGTCCCTACATTTTCAAGTTCACCTTTCTTACCTTTCGTTCTTATACAATGATGTCATTGCTTAGAATTTGGCTATTTCCAGTAAACCAATGTGTGATTTTAATGACCCTACTGAATGATATTTTATTTTGTACACTGAACTCACAAAAAAGTCAATAATGTAATTCCAGTTTATCTAATACAATATCTTGATATGTAATAGACAAACATATTTTGGAAACTCAAGGTAACATTTTTATTATTCCATGGACACTATTGACTGATTTCAATCAAGGTAGAAATACCTTTGGGCTGAGTTAGCCCATCCCCACAGGAATGAACTGTTAGAAGAAAGATAAGTTAGGGGAAAACAACAAAAACAACAATATTAATATAAACAGTGAATAGAACAGAAAAACAATGTTTGAATTATGATAATTTCTGATAATTTGAAGTAGTAGAGGTGACCAAATGCAAGAAAAATGAACATAAGGATACTCAAATAAGTGATATTTGAGCTAGAAGAAAATAAAAAAATCAAATATAGGCAAACATTTTGTAAATTATAGGCTTAAGAAAAGGGAGAAAAAGAAAAATCACTCCAAACTAAAAGAGACAAGCTGTATTAACTGAAGACTATTAGCAAGGAGAGAAAGGAATGTAGAGAGTACGAAATGTTTAAGAAAAAGGAGGAAACCCTGTCATTTGTGACAACATGGAGGGCATTATTCTAAGTGAAATAAGCTAGGCAGAAAAAGACAAATACCTCTGATATCACTTATATGGGAAGTTAAAAAAAAAATTGAACTCATAGAAAAAGTAGGATGGTAGTTGCCACGGTTTGGGGGTGGAGGAAGTAGGGAGAAGCTGGTGAAAGGTTACACATTTTCGGCTCTAAGAAGAATAAGGTTTGAGGAGCTAATGTATAACGTGGTGCATTGGCAGGCAGATTCTTTACTGTTGCGCCACCAGGGAAACCCCTATGGCTGAAATTTGCTACGAGAGTAGAACTTAAATGTCCTCACCCACCTCCCACCAAAAAGAGGTAAACATGTGAAGTGGTGAATGTGTTAATTAACTCGATGGAAGGAATCCTTTCACAATGTATTATACCTCAGTGAAGCTGGGGGAAAAAAAGAAGGAAAACACGCTTTAAAATAATTTCAGATTTCAGTTCCACGCTCAACTTGGCTGTGACCTAATTACTTAACTACTCTGAGTTCAAGTGCCCCCAACTCTAAGATGAAAATAATGATATCTTATAAGATGCCTGCAAAGCTGTCTTAAGCTTTCCAGGTCTAAGCACACAGTGGAGTCAGCCCCTCTCCTGTCAGATCAGTTCTCTCTCCTTCCAGGGTAATTAAGTGGTACCTGGGCATGTGACTGCTCATTCACTCTTTATTCCCCAGCCTACCAGTAATTAGACTTGGTCCTGTGACTACATTCTCACCAGTAGGATGTGGGTGGACACTAAGATGCTGGGTGTGCCTCTTACGTGCCTCTTCCTTGATTAGGACCAGTGGAGGTCCAGCTTTGACTGCGTGGGTGAGGCCAAGGCCACAGGCCCTGAATGACAGCTTGGAGCAGAGCTTCCAACAGTCTCGACTACTCAGCTCCCATGGTTCCGGGAAAGAGCAGCGTACTTCTATCCTCTTCAGCTTCCATTAAGGGAAGCACCTGAGACAAAATGAGGAGGAGGGTCTAGACATGGCCAGAAGAGTCATCCGAACATGAATAGACAGCTGGGTGGTTTGTGAAAGCCATGAGGGGGCCCTTGAGTCAAAGTCAGCTGCCGGACATTTGGGAAATTACCCAAGATCAAGTATCAGAGCCTGGATCAGAACCCAAGTCTCCTTCTTTGTTCTTAGACCAGTGTTGTTTTTTTTTTTTTCTTTTTTTGGTGGAAGGGAAAATAAATAAAACCTTTAGGAGGTCAAATGGCTTTCCCAGAACTGAAGGAGAATTTTGGTTCAACCCATTCTGAGTTCAGTGATAGAGCATAAAACTTCCTGGAAAATTATGTAAAAGATAACCTGTTTGCTATATAGCTTGCTGGGAACAGGTCCATGTTGACACCAAGAAAATCACCAGAAGAGTACCAGTGCCAAACCCCTGCTTTGTATTTGCAGCTTCCCTTCAGCAAGCAGAAACCCTGTAATCTCATGAAAAAAGTGCCGGCCAAGGTCATTGACCAGGTGAATCATCTCCCTGGGTTGTTTCCTCATAGGTAGAGTAAGAGGATTGGACCAGTTTTCTGCAAAATTTCACCCGGCCCTACGCCTGAGGATAGGTATAAACTTTGTGGCTTTACTAAGGAAGGGCAAGGAAAAGTATTGGTTTTCTGGGTGGGGGTGAGATAATGCCAGGGGTGACGTTTTAGAATTGTACTGAAGGTATCATGAGAGCATTGCATCAGATACTCTTAATCTGCCCAGCTCGGGAAGTAAATGATGAGTAAGAATTAGTAGCTGACCTTGAGGAGCTCAGAATTAAGTGGAAGTCTTATGTGGGAGTTAGTGTGGGATGGGGCAAGGGAGAGGGCATTGAGGGGAGTCCGGGGGAAACTTGGGGAATCACACAATCTCTGATTTGGCTTCTTCCAATGAAATAGCAACTCCTCAGGAAGGTTGGGAGGATTGGAAATAAAATAGATAAGCTGACCAGCACAGCATCTGGAACAACAGTGGTACCTACAAGATGGTTTACGGTCATGACTAGTGCAGGGTGTAAGGCTGAGTGACAATCTCCCCAGGCTGCCCTTTGCCCACCCCCAACTCTGCTCTAGATGAAGAGACTGCTTTATTGGGGTGCTCACAAGTGGGCTTCTTCGGGTGTGAAACACTCTCTGAGGTGAGGTGCAGGGTTAAAAGGAGCTGATGGGGTCTTCCCTGGTAGTCCAGTGGCTAAGACTCTGTTCTCTCAATGCAGGGCGCCTGGGCTTGATCCCCTAGTCAAGGAACTAGATCCCACACACTGCAACTAAGAATTTTCGTGCTACAACTAAAGACTTGGTGCAGCCAAATAAAATAAATAAATATTGAAAATAATAATAAAAAATAAATATAGCTGATAGACTTAGAGGAGAGGCTAAGTGGTCTAATAGTAAGGAATTCATTGAGGGGAGCTGAGAAGTCAAAGGAAAATGGTGCTTGGGCTTGGAAGAGGAGAGGCACAGGAGGTGGGTGATGGCTGAGAGGTTACGGGGTAAGAGAACTGGGAGGTGGGGGCAGGGAGGGCTGTGTGTTGGGGGGGGAGTTAGAGGGAGGGCAAGTAAAAGTGTAACAAGATTTTGAATGGGACCCCCACCTTTATTTTTGAGAGATAAGTTAAAGAATAAAGGCTTCCCTTTTTTGAATGTTTTTGGCTGCTGTGCCTCTTTAATGTCAGTGAAACGCAGAACCGCAAGGGTTTGGCATCCCAAATCCTCCCACTACATAAATACATAATTGGAATGCATTGTGGTGACAGAGGTATTTATTGATACAAAGACCTGTGGGCGTCATGGGAGGAGCATTTCTTTCTCCTGAATGGGTCAGAGAGAAGGCAGCAACTGATCTGTTTGTGGGCCAGGTTTGACTCTTCCTGGATAAATGATCTTGGTAAAGTCATTCAAACTGTCTAACTCTTGACTTCCTCATCTACAAATGAAGAATGATTAAGAAATGCCCTCCTTAAAGGTTTTGCACAAAGATCAAGTGAGGTATTGAATATATAACATGAAATGGAGAGGCTGGTGGAACTCTAGTTGAGAGTATGGGTTTTGAGTTTGGGTACACGTGGGTTTGAATTTTGGCTCAGGATACTGTGGACAAGTAATAGGATATTTGTGGGACCCAATGGTCAACACACAAAGAGCTTTACACGTGCCTGGCACAGGAGAGGCACTCAAGTGTTACTGAATTGCCTTCACAAATCTTGAAGCACTGTGAAAGTGGCTATTACTAATTTTATGATTCAGATTAAGGCCCAAGAGTGCCAAACTGTAGAGGTGAAAATGCACAGAGGGTGGGGATGAAGTCCTGTGTTAGTTTCCTGCTGCTGCTGAAACAAGGATCACGAACAACACAAAGTGACGCTCTTACAGTTCTGGAGGTCAGTCTGAAATGGGCTAAAGTCAGAGTGCCACAGGGCTGATTCCTTCTGGAAACTTTAGTGGAGAATCTGTTCCCTTGCCTTTTCCTGCTTCAAGAGTCTGATTCCATTCCTTGGGTGACAGTCCCTCCCATCCATCTTCAAAGACAGCATCAGAGCGTCTTCTCTCCTCTCTGGCCCCTGCTCTGTCCCTGCAACTTCTTCCTAAGGACACTTGTGATTTCATCAGGCCCACCCAGATGATTTAGAAAACTCTCCCCATCTCAAGATCTGTAACACAATTACCTCTGCAATTTTTTTTTTTTTTGGCCAAATAAGGTAACATGTTCACAGATTCCAGAGATTAGAATGTGGTCATCTTTGTTTTTGTTTAGTTTCTAAGCCATGTCCAACCCTCATCCTCTGTCTAGGGGATTTCCCGGCAAGAATACTGGAGTTGGTTGCCATTTCCTTCTCCAGGGGATCTTCCCAACCTAGGGATCGAACCTGGGTCTGCTGAACTGGCATGCGGATTCTTTACCACTGAGGGAATCGCGGGTGGTTCTCTTTGGTGGCTGTTATTCAGCCTATCTCAGGTACCTGGGGAAGGAAAAAGGAATTTCCAAAATGGAAAACTTGCAAACTGGGAAAGCTAACTGCGGACAGTGAGTAACTACTGAAAAGTTAGAAACCTCATGAAGGCAAGTAATGAGATGACAGGGCATACGCGTGACCCCGTCCCCGTGACTGATGGAGAAAGAAGACTCTGCCTCCTGCTTTTCCCTTCCCGGTGCCTCTCAGCCCCCATTCGCTCTTCATGTGTGTCCCTCCTTTTCCCCCCTCTCTCCTCTTCCTCTCTGTCGAGAAGCAGCATAAGCCTTGCTGTCATAATGACCTGATTTTTAATTTTGGATCAATTACTCCCAAGCTTTATGACCTTGGTCCAACCACGTAACCTCTCAGCACCTGAAACACCTTATCTGTTAAGATAAGTGTAAGGACAATGACCTTGGGGAGAGGGCTGCAAGATATAATATGAGATAGCTTTTTGACTTGAAAGCAAGTTTTCCTCTCTCAAGTAGAGAGAGAAAACAACTGGGAGAATAACTTCTAGTCCTCCCTCCCATCTTTTTGGGGAACAGGGGTCTCTCTAGAGCACTCTTTCTGTGCCAGTCACTCTTGTAGGTACTTTCACACATATTGTCCCATTTGTTTCTTAGTTGCTGCATGCGGGATCTGACCAGGGATCAAACCCAGGCCCCCTGCGATGGGAGCACGGAGTCTTAGCCTTTGGACCACCAAGGTGCTTCCATTTGTTTAACAACCTTTTGAGACATAGTTACTTTCCCTTTTTGATGGCAAAGACAAATCTGTTTCTGACTCTTCTCACATTTCTGACATCAAATATGTGGGCATTTTCCCACACCAATCAATTTTCCAACTCTCTGGACACCAATGGGATGTACTCTAACTCCATTCTGACGCTGACTACTCAGGGTTAGGGAAGACCCCACAGGTTAAGGGCCCAGTCCCACAGACTGCCCCCGATTCAGACAGCAATCATATGTAGTGAATCTCCAAGTAACTCACATGTCTGCGGCTGCAGACTGGGGGCTCCCGTGATCCTCTCCTCAGGTTTGATAGTTTGCTATGATTCACAGAACTCAGGGAAACACTTGTTTATATTTATTGGTTTATTATAGAGGCTTATACAGAGGGCTTCCAGGTGGTGCTGGTGGTAAAGAACTTGCCTGCCAATGCAGGGGACATAAGAGACATGGGTTCGACCCTTGGGTTGGGAAGATCCCCTGGAGGAGGGCACAGAAACCCACTCCAGTATTCTTGCCTGGAGAATCCCATGGACAGAGGAGCCTGGCGGGCTACTGTCTACAGGGTCTCAAAGAGTCGTATACAACTGAAATGACTTACCACGCACTTAGAGGACACAATAAAGGTTACAGATGAACAACCAGATGAAGAGATTCATAGAGCAAGGTCTGGAAGAGTCCATAGTGCAGAAACTTTGTCCCTGTGGAGTTAGAGTGCACACCCTCCTGTTCACCAACCCGGAATCTCTTCACATGCCAGAGTTTAGGAATTTTTATGAAGGTTTCGCCTCATAGACCTGAACTGATCATTAACTCAATCTCCAGCCCCTCTCCCCAACCCAGAGGATCTAGGAACCCATCCAGATTCACCTCATTAGAACATAAGACACTTCTGTCACCCAAGAAATGCCAAGGGATTTAGGCGCTCTGTGTCAGGAACCAGCGTCAAACACCAAATATTAGAACAAAAGATGCTCCTTGTACTCCATCACTCAGGTGTAGGAGTTCTATGTCAGGAACTGCCAGCTGGATCCAGAGAGTTGAGGTGATTGATCAAATTCATATAGTAGGAGATGTCCAAGCTATGACCTTGACCTGACTCTCCTGACCCCACAGCTGTCTATGGCATAGAAGTACATTTCATTGTTGGCAAAGTTTTGATTTCTTGCTACATATCTTCAAATGTATTGATACAACAGTCAGAACATTCAATTATTTTTTTTCTTATAAAACAACAGAAGCGAAAGCCTCCTCTAGTGGAGTTTTAACTTTGGGTGTGGCTCTTGGTTTTAGTCTGTGTCCACAACTGTCCCCAAAGAGCCGCCCTGTTCCTGCTGCACCCAGCAGGGCAGGCAGCGCGAAGTTCCGTGCTTTTTATGCAGAGATGCTGGCGGGCGGCCAGCCCAGGGCTCTGAGCTCCTGCTCATTGAGGTTCACGTCTGCCGGGCTGGTCACATGAACGGAAGTGGATGACCAGTGAACACGAAAGCCGTAATTAGTAAGACTGGGAGTAAGTCATCATGGTTGTAGCTATACCAGCATGCATAGCAGCAGATGCCGCACATACCTGCGGCCACGCTAAGTCAGCCTGTTTTAGTAAGAGGCGCTGCCGCCAGGCTACACCTCACTTAAATGAGAATAGAAAGAAGCGTCCTTTCTGGACAGATGCAACCTTGGCGATCAAAAGTTTCTTGGAGCCAATTATTAATAGAAAAAGGTCCCCCCTTCCTCTGTTAGGCAGAGTCTCCTGCCAAAGCAGACACAGATTGCATTTTAATCTCCATCTGCCCCCTGGCCTTGGCAGTATAGCACAATGAGTAAGAGCCTAGTTTCTAGGGTTGAGTCATAACCACTTACTGCTGTGTGACCTTAGGCAATTGACTTAACCTCTCTGTGACTTGTTTCAGTATAAATTAAGGAGAATAACTATGCTTATTTCAAAGGTTCTCATGAGGATGCAATGACTTAACACGTACAAGTTAGAATTGTTCCTGGTCAAAGTAAGCACCATTGAACTGTCAGCATTATGACCTCCAGAGCTGCAGGTCCAGTTACTGGCAGGAGGCAGAGTCCCCTCCCCTCACACCCTTCTCCTTCCAGTGGCAGGCCTCCTCTTCCACCACCATTCTAGAAGCATCTCTCTGCTACTTTCATTCTTCTTGACTCCCTGAAGACTCCAGTGGACTTGCCTGGGAGCTAAACTTGCATGCAAGCATGTTTAAGAACTTCATCTATCTTGCTGAGAGTATTTGTTAAGATAAAAGCTAACTGTTGAAACAAAGAAAGCTAACATTGTAGTGACTTAAAGGATATAGAAGTTTATAATTTAGAATTGTTACAAACTCTAGTACAGTTTGGAGTGGATGAGTAGTCTCTGCCCTCAACTTTTTTTCCAGCAAGATAGCTTGTGTTTTCTCTAGTTCAGCTAGTCCCTAGCCAATCATTTTGTTATGCGTAGGAAATAGAGATCATTTACATGATCTCTGAACCTAGGATAATATTTAGACCTAGTCTGGGCTCTAGGAAATCTAAAGCCTGTAAACAGTTTCTATTGGTATTTATATATCATGTGTGTGTGTGTGTGTGTGTATGTGTGTTAGTCGCTCAGCCATATCTGACTCTTTGTGACCCTGTGGACTGTATCCCACCAGGCTTCTCTGTCCGTGGGATTCCCCAGGCAAGAATACTGGAGTGGGCTGCCATTCTTTTCTCCAGGGGATCTTCCCGATGGATTAGTATATCATATTCCCAATAAATCCTGCTGGCCCTCACTTTACCCCTTCATCTTTTAAAAAAAATTAATTTTATCTGTTTATTGGTCATGCCACATGGAATACAGGGTCTTAGTTCCCTGGCCGGGTGTTGAACTCCCGCCCCCTGCTGTGGAAGTGCAAGTCTTTACCACTGGATCACCAGGGAAGTACCTCCTCCTTCATCTTAACAATCAGTGTATTAAAGAAATCCACCCCCCCCCTTCAATATTTTTCTTGCAGTGGTTCTATCAGGGTGTTGCAGCCAATGTAAGACTATTTTTCACCCTGAGACCTGGTTTGGTAGCTCCCTGCAAAATTTTCTTTTCTGTGGTTTCACGTTGACAATAAACATTCACATGGTAGAAGGTGGCAGCGAAGAGAACGTCAATAATTGTTGGTTATTGGCTGCAGACAGGGCTGGCAACATGAACTCATTATCCATAAGAAGTGGGGTACATGTGGGCCGCGTGCAAGGAAGTGTATGTGCATACAGACAAAGCACAGACTCCACATTTGTAAAAATGCTTTCTTTTGCCATCTGTTCTTTAATGTTCACTCAGAGATCTCTGACCCAGGAGCATTTGTGCTGGAGGGAGGAGCAGGCGACGCGGTTGTATGGATTTCCCAGGGCTCCTGGAGGCCAGAGGTCCTGCCCTCGTTTCTCAGGGGCCGCCAGCAGCTGCGAGAGGCAGAGGTGGAGCTGCCTCTCCCTCGGTGACTGGCATTCCCTCCCCGGCTCCGTGTGACTGTGACCTTCTTCAGGTTGGAGCTGTCTTTGGAAACACACTGTCCCAGAAACAGATAAGACAAGACAATATAGGATGCTCCATTGTTCTAGAAGTATGAAGAAATGTGTGTTCAATTGCACTTTACTTATGCTCTCATTCACTTATTCAGTAAATGCTGGTTGTCTCCTCTGTCTCACCCTGTGTATGTGCTGGGATAAAGGGTAAGCAGACAGAACAAAGGAATCCAAAAGCACAGTGGCTTCGGAAAGAAAGAAGCCTCTGCTCTTCGCAGTCACAGTCGGGGCAGGCCGGGTGGGCGGGATGGCTCGCCTACACATGGCTACTGGGCCATCTGTTGCTCCTGCATCCCGTGGACACTGTCTTGTGATGAGTGTGGTTTGTACAAGGATCCAGAGGGTGCCTCACTCCTTTTCTCTGCACAAGGGAACCTGTTTTGACAGAGTGTTTACACTCTAGTTTGACAAACTGCAAACATGTTGAACTTAAGAGATGTCATAAAAACATCTTCATGAAATTTGTCATTGCATATGTTGTTTTTGAGATAAGTTTAAAAACAAAGGAAAACATGTTTATGCATGGAAAGCAAGCAAGTATAAACAAGTTGTTTGCATTGGAGAGAAAGGCTCTGGAGGCACTGGGTGGCTTTCTTCAGACTTGTTTGCTCATCTGTAATACAGTGGTTTTTTAAAAAAGCCAAGATTTTATTTATTTACTTACTTATTTTTGGCTGTTCTGGGTCTTCCTTGCTGCACGCGCTTTCCCCGAGTTGTAGCAAGTGGAAGTTACTCTCTAGTTGTGTGTGCAGGCTTCCTTGTGGAGCACAGACTAGAGTGTGTGGGCTTCAGGAGTTTCAGCATGTGGGTTCAGAACTTGAAGCTCCCAGGCTCGACAGCACAGGTTCAGTAGCTGTGGCTTAGTTGCCCCTTGATTTGTGGACCAGGGATTGAACCCATGTTTCCTGTATTGGCAGGTGGATTCTTTACCCCTGAGCCATCAGGGATGCCCCTATAGTGGTTTTAAATAGGCGTTGTCTCATAGGACTTTTATGAGAATCAAATGGACACAACTTGTAAAGCAAGGGCTCTGTGGTCAGGTTGCCTTGGGTCCAAAATCTAACCCTATTTTACCAAGGGGTATAACTTTTGGAAACCCACTCCAGTATTCTTGCCTGGAGAATCCCCATGGACAGAGGAGCCTGGTAGACCATAGTTCACGGGGTTGCAAAGAGTCAGACATGACTGAGCAACTAAACACTCACACATATGGCTTTTGGAAGATTATTGATTCCTGTGGGCCTCTGTTTTCTCAGTTGGGAATAATAATAGTGCTTTTCCCTCATGGAGTTATTAGGAAGATTAAATAAGTTAATCCATTTGAAATACAAAACTTAGAATCTGGTACATATCAACCATTTAATCAAACTTACATATTATTGCATTTTACTTTCACAAATAGCCCCAGTGTAGTTCCTGCCATGTAGTAAATTGTCATCAAAAAATAACTATCAGGTGATAAATAAATGGAGATAGAACCATCTGAAGTTGGCTGTTCACTTCTGAGAGAGCAGGCTTGAATTTTTTCCCAAGGACTTTGTTTGGTAACTACCTTGCCCCCTTGCACAGGGGCCTGGAGTAACTAGGGGTGACTTTGGAACCCACACCAGCAAATCTTTGTGCTCCATCTAAACACAGAAATTTGCACAAAGGTGGGCAAGGATCAAGTATGGTTATTTGGAGTTACCTTTGAATGATGACTATAGCTGCTGGAGGAAAGAGGGTCCCTTTATCTGGCATTGACAGCAACAGTGCCTAAATTGTTGGGTTGTTGCCTAGCTACCAATGAGCAACTTGTCCACCTCCTGGAGGGAGGCTGCCACAGTCCATCACCAAAAAATAGGCAGAGCCGAGAGGTGGAGAAAGAAGGCGTTAACATCATTGTTTTAATCCTGGGTCTAGCCATACCTGAAGCTGTACCATGGCACTTGAACTTCCTAAATAGAAAATCCTAATATGTATTTGTTTATTTTTAACTGAAGCTATTTAGAATTGGGTTTATCTCATTTAGAACTGAAAGGACCATCTTACTAAAGGTTCTACTCCTAAACATAACTGGAAAGTAGTATGATTGAATGTTTGATATGTAGCAGTAATAATATTTGTAATGGATAATATTTATTAAGCTCTACTACATGCCAGACACTGTTCTAAGTATTTTGCATGTATCAACTCATTGAGGCCTGAGGAGGCATAGTTACTCCTGTTTTACAGATGGGGAGAACTGAGGTATGAAGTTGTTTCTTGGCCAGTGATTTCAGAGTCAAGAATAAATTTAAACATTCAAGGAAGCACTGGATTATCCAAAGAACTTAGCTTGTAATGTTTTTCAAGTGATGTTAACATCACCTTAAACATTTTTGAACTGCCTTTAAAAAGAATTACTATTAGAGCCAGTTTATATCAGAAAATAAATATCACAGTGTGTAATAACACTTCATGTTTGGCCATAAAGGCATGCCTGTGCTTGCTAAATTACTTTGTTTACTACTTGTGACCCTCAATGCTATTTAGCTGTTCACACAAATCAAATTTACCTCGAAGGACACAGGTGTGTGGCCATTAAGGGGAATGATCCTAAAAGGAAGACTTCCAAACTGGTTTGTGCAAGGTATGCTTTTGAAGAGGAGGTCTGAGCACATAAATCATAGTGTGCTGTTTTAAAAACAATCACATCACAGTATGTTCATGCCTTATTATTATTGTTTTTTCTTTTAAGTATGTATCCAACAGAGGCAAGGCATGGAGGTGTTTGCATTAGGGACTCTGCTGACTCCAGCCGGTGCCCAGAAGGGGAGCCAGCTCCTCAGCTGAGCCTGAGAAAGTCTATTTCATTCCAGAAACAGAAGGTCCAGGTTGAGAAAGTAAAAGGCCATTGATGTGGGCTGCACTTGGGTGAACACTTTAGGAGTCTAACAGAAGAGCCTGAGAAAAATTTACAGGAATGACGTCCACCCCTAACATTCCTAACAACCAAATCTGGATGAAGCATTTTCTGGTATGGAGAGATTAGGAAAAGAAATATTTCCCCACATGTTGTGAAAATCATTTAAAACATCCTAAAAAGTTGAAAGAAGAGTACAACACCTTTATTCAACAACTGTTAACCTTTTGTTTGTATGGGTGTGTGTTTGTGTATGTGTGTCTATGTATTTAGAATTTTGCTGAAGCTTCTGCAAATAATTTTCAGCCATTGAGATACTTTGCCCCTAAATAACTGAGGTAAGAATTAGGACATTCTCCAACATAACATCACACTTGAGATAATATTCCCTAATTTCATTTTTCTCATCCTTACTCAAGTTTCTCCCAAATGCCCCTATATCTTTTACAGGTGTTGTTTTCTTCCACTCACTCCAAACCAGGATCGAATCAATGCATTGCATTTTGTTGTTACATCTCTTTATTTTCCTTTATGCTAAAAGTGTTGTGTACTTTAAAAACAAACAAACAAGCAAAAAAGAAATCTTGTCCCTCTGAAGAGAACACGCAGTGGCCCTGTAGACGTTTCCAGTTTGGATTCATCTGCTTGTTCTTTCCTGGTGCCATTCACCTCACACCTTTCCCCCAAGTATTCTGTGTAGCTGAAAGGCAGACCCAGAGTTTTGACAAGATTCAGGTCACCCATCTTGGGCATAAATACTGCATAGGTGACCCCGTGAACATCAATTGCATCTCATCAGGAGTCACATAACGTCAGGGTGTCCTACCATGACTAAGTAAATGTGACCTCTAGCCCAAGGTGGTAACTGCTAGAACTTTCCACTGAAATGTTATTTCTTTCCCTGTTGCAATTAGAATCCAGTGGGAGATGCCTAAGCACCCTGCACATACCCTTGTGGGCAGCAATCTTTCACTGAATGGTTTATTCCATCCTGTACATTTGAGAATAACTTGCGATGGCTTCATAGCACTATTTCTAAAACACCTTCAACCATCTTTCTTTGTATTTCTTATGAATCCTAGGTTACAAGTATTCACTTGGCTGTTCTTCAAAAACAGCAAGATATTGCTCAATGCTGATAGAGAAGTTCTGCAAATATGTGTAAACATTTCCTGTTTGGGACAGCTGGAAACATTTACCCTTAAACATCCCTAGTGGGTAGTGGAGGAATCAGCCTGGCATTGAAAATTTTATGCTCCACCAGCACCTAGAGTTTTCAGATTCACAACATAGATAGGCTTCCAGCTGGTTAGTACTCCACTGGGTTCTCCTGATACAGGGAATTTCAACCGTGATTATTCACTTGAATCATCCTGGAAGCTTTAGATTGTGTTCTGATCCATTTGGATCAAAATCTATGAAGGTGAGGCCAAGAAGAAGTATATTCTAAAAGCTTTCTCAGTGATTCTATTGAGGCCAGGTGGGAACCACTTAAAAAGAACTTACAGTTGTCTCTTGAACAAGGTAGTGGGGGAGTATGAGGGTCGGAGGTGAGGGGGTGAGTAGAGTGCCTACTCTCTGAGCAGTCAAAAATCAATGTACAATTTTTAGTTGGCCCTCCCTATCCATGGTTCCTCTGCAACAGCCATTCTGCACCCAAGAATTTGACAAACCCTGGATTGGATTGTACTGTATTGAAAAAATATGGACAATGCAAACTGTGTTCATTCAAGGGTTAACATGCTTCAAAAAGGTAATTATAATATCAGCATGTAACATCAAGACACCACATACCTTCCTCCAGGATGGTGGTTGCCAAACTTCATCTACATATTAGAGTCTCTTGGGGGAGATTTTATCACTTCTGATGGGCAGGTTACACTCTATACTGATTTAAATAGGAATATCTGGGCATGGAACCCAGGCATAAGAATATTTTTTTTTTTTTTTGCATAAGAATATTTTAAAGATGTCAGGTAATTCCAATGTACACCTAAGTTTTGGAAACACTGCCCCAGAGAGTGTCTTCCAATGAGACAGCTTTGGTTTGCTCAGGAAGGCAACTATATCAGTTGGAAATGTTTGTGGCAAAAATGAGCAGCAAAACTGGTTAATGGCAGCTAAATTCAAAGGACACAGTTTTACTTAACAAGAAGTCTGGAGGTGAATCTGGAGTTTTTCCTGAGGCTCTGTGATGTCATCAAGGACCCCTGCTCTGCCCCGAAAAGGACATTTGCAGCTACTGGTTTCTCATCCTGTTTTTATTACCTCAGCAGGTCAAAGCTGCTGTGGCTTTAGGTATTATACTTTTACATCAGCTTTCCAAGGTAGAGTGAAGGTGGGATGGTACATAAAAGCTTTATTCCTCTGAGGTTCTGTCATTTTATCTTGAGATGGAGACTCTCCCAACCAACTTTCTCCTACATCTCTTTGGCCAGAGCAGGTTCACATGTCTACCTCTAACCCAATTCTCTCAAAGGAAAATGGGACAATATGATGGTTTAGGCCAAACACAACAGTTCACCTATGCCTGGGATAGATGCCTCCTCTCATGAGATGAATGGATTTCCACTGGTTGATGTTCTGTTATCAGAGAAGATCTGCAGTGACTGCTTGTTAGGCAGCCAGCAAACTGTCTGCGAGAGCAAGCAATGAAATGACTAAAAGGGGGAAGAAGAGGAGAAATAGGACTTAGGAAACCACAGACTTCTCCATTTTGCAAGAAAGAAGCTCCAGCCATTCCTGTTACAACAGCTCTGCCCGAGGCTAGTGGCATCACATCAGAAATGCATCTTTTTCTGTATTGGGATCGTCCAGGTTCTAGTTTAAAGGCCTTTCCTGGGATTCATCTTCAAATGCAGTTTGAGAAATTCCTGTTGATGGCAATGAGAAGGACCAGTCGACACAATTTTTAAGCACTGAACAGATTTTGGGACCCGTTTTTCTCCTTCCCTCCCCATCCCAAGTAATTGAAAATAAATGCAAAGTTTAACCCATAGAAACCAAAGTTCCCCCATGACCAGTACCCACTTTAATGGTTTTATTTAATTTTAAAAATAATAATAGAAACTTAAATATATATATATATATATATATATATTTGGTGATTGCAACTTTTCTGATGCCCTAAAGTATGTGCTTGGTCTCTATTTTGGGTGAACCAGCATTGCTCATGGGAGTTCTTTAGTCATGTACGTCATCACTGGAAACCAAGATGGTATTTTTTAAAAGTCTGTCATCTCCATGCTTTGTGAGTTAATTCAGACGATCAAATGGCAACTCTCCAGAGGCGCAGCTCTAATCGACTTTAGTAACTGAGACAACATCTACAAAGCACGTAAAATATTGCCTGACACGTATGAGCTCTCTACAGTGTTTGTTGTTTCTGTGGATCTCAGATTTCTTTTGAAATGAAAAGAGACCACACAGTTCACACAAAGACAGTATGTTAACAAGTGAGCTATGTAGAAAGGGAAAGGATAAGAGAACTCACACTTTTTGATCATCCTTCCTATTCCAGGTTCAGGAAAGACAGTATATATATTATGTGCTGTTATATTGAATCCTTCCACCTAGCCCAAAGAGGTAAGTATTATTATAGCCACTTGACCAGTGAGGGAAATGAAGCTCAGAAAGTTGGAGTAACTTGTGCAAGATAACAAATTAGTAAGCAGCAAAACTGACTTAGATCTGTCTTGATTGAGACGTGCTTTTTTAAGAATACATGCTTCTTTTTCTTCTTTTTTTTTTGACAGATGCATAGGACAAAATATATGGTGTTTTACTTTAGTTGTTCATAGAAAAGGTGTTTTACTTTAGTTGTTCATAGAAAAGGGCACCAAATCTATTTCTGTTGCGTTGCTATTGATGTTCCTAGAGGCAAGAATGGTGTACCTTTTAGGTAACTGTTATTGATAATTTATAGCCTTTATAGTTATAAAGGTGAAAAATGTGATTCTTGTCTCTTAGAGAACTTACAGACCAATGAAGAGACAGAAGTGCCAACAAACGATGAATATTCAACATAATAGTTGCTACTAAGGTCACATATTTGGAATAAAGGTAGATCATGGAAAAAGAAATTCTGAGCTAGAGAGGATTAGAGAAAGATTCATGAAGGATATAATTTTGACACAAGCACAGACTTCAGGACAAGGAGGAGATATCCAGGGAGATAGTCAGCGGGGAGGGCATTCCAGGGAGAAAGAACAGTCTGTGCAAAAGCAAGTAGATTTAAGAGAGCTCTGGGAATTACAAGCAGTTCAGTATTGATGGCTCTTGAGGTTTAAAGTTAAGAGTGGCAGAAATGAGTCCCGGGGGGAAAGAAAGTGCCAGATACTTCTAAAAGTGTTTAGCTGTTTTTTTTTTTAATAAAAATAATAATGTAGTGATATAATACCATCAAATAAGAGATGATTATGATAACACAGAGATCCAAAGGCAATTAATATTTTAAATATTCATGCCTGCAAAAGATTAGAGATGACCAACATGTCCACCAATGGAAGACTGATTAAATAAACTTTCTATATACATAAATGGAAAATCATATACATGGCCATTTAAAAAGCATCAGGAATGGATAGACTGGGAGTTTGGGATTGATATGTACACACTGTTATATTTGAAATTGATTTTAAAAAATAAATAAATTTAAATCTTAATTTAAAAGATAAATAAAAATTAAATTCTCATTTCCAAAAAAATTAAAAAGCAAAAAAGAATGAAGCAAATCCATAGTGTCCGAGATCAGATTCCCTAGAAAGCAAAGCTAATAATTTATTTGGGAGGTACAAGCCCAGAATGGTGAGGGTGAAGCTAATGGGAAGTAAGGCAAGAGAAAGTGCAGTGTTGTGTTACCACGGTGACCAGATCGTGATCGTAAGGGACACAGCGCTTCACTCTGCAGACAGCTTACTGGTGGGAACCACCGCAGAGCAGTCTGTGGATGAGAGAAAGGAGGGAGAAGTCTGCTGCTTGGCTCCTCCCATTTCTTGTTTCCAGTTGGCGGAGTGATGTCGTCTGGCCCTCAGCAGCACACGGGACGCTGGACCTGTGCCTTTTCTGCGGTGATGTTGGATGCAGATCCCAAAGTGAGGGGGGCAAGCAGGCACCGGAGGAGACCAACCAAGAGAGAAAGGAGGAAACTACTGAGGGAATTTTAAAACGCACGTAGAGACTTTTATCCCAATTAATATACTGCCTGGCTACAAAGTCTGGAAACAGACATGTTATTTTTAATCATATTTTACATATCAATATGCTATCTTTTCAAAAACATATTCCTTCCTTATGTTTCTAGACTTGACAGCCACCTTACATTTTAGTATAAAACAGGCTTCAAAATATGCTCTAAGAAAACAAGGTACTACGCTGCTATATTTAAAATGGATAACCGACAAGGTCCTATGGTGTAGCACCATGTTATCGCAATGCTCAATGTTATGTGCGAGCCTGGATGGGAGGGGGGTTTGGGGGAGAATGGATGTACCTATACGTATGGCTGAGTCCCTTCACTGTTCACTGGAGACTACCACCACACCGCTAATCAGCGATACCCTCATACAAAAGAAGAAGTTTAAAGTTTGGGGGGGGGGGCAGAAAACAAGGTACAGAACAGCAGGTACAATATGCTAACATGGGCTAAAATAAAGAATGCATTTTAGGTTCATTTCTTCATAGAATTCCTCCTCAAGGAGACACGTAAAACTAAAACCGACAGCAGCATTTGTCTTCCAAACTGAGTGGTTGGGTGACCAAATAAGAGGAAAACTACCTTTTTATCATATACCTTTTGCTCCCCTGGTGGCTCAGACGGTAAAGCGTCTGCCTGCAACGCAGGAGACCTGGGTTCGATCCCTCGGTCGGGAAGATCCCCTAGAGAAGCAAATGGCAACCCACTCCAGTACTCTTGCCTGGAAAATCCCATGGACTGAGAAGCCTGGTAGGCTACAGTCTATGGGGTCACAGAGAGTCGGACACGACTGAGCAACTTCACTTCACTTTGTACATTTCTAAGTGTGTGCCATGTCAGGCTATACCCATTTCCTTCTCCGCTAATGTAAAAACTTACAATATAATGAGAAAACCACTTTTAACATTAGGAAGATCACAGTGGAAGTAGTAAAGAATCCTTTTTTTTTTTTAAGCATTTGCTAGCTCTTGCCTATTTATTGATGTAACTTTGGTTGCACTGGGTCTTTACACACAGGCTTTCTCTAGCTGCAGCGAGTGGGGCCTACCTCCAGTTGAGGTGCGCGGTGCTCGGGCTTCTTTTTGCGGTGGCTTCTCTTGTTGTGGAGCATAGTGTCTAGGATGCAGGCTCAGTAATTGTGGTACGTGGGCTTAGTTACCCCGAGGAATGTGGAATTTTCCCAGACCAGGAATTGAACCGGTGTACCCTACATTGGCAGGTGGATTCTTAACCACTGGACCACCAGGGAAGTCCAGTAAAGAGGCTTTTGAAGGAGATCACTTCACTCGGCAAATATAGCTGAGCCCCAGGGTGGACACAGCAGTGAAGGCCGCAGGCCCCTACCTCCCTACACGGAGTTGATGATCTAAGAGAGAGGGCAGTTCAACGTGAGCAAAGACAATCAAGCGCGCTCTGGAAGCGTAACCCGGTGAAGACAAGTCCTCACTCTGAGGGCACCGTCCTTAGTGGAGTAAGTCTCCACACAGCATGCCTCCATTTCTCATTTGCACATTGTTGGTGTAGAGCTAGCACAGAAGTGCATACATTTTTCTGAAAACGGCAGAGAGCAAATATTGTAGGCTTTTCGGGCCAGACTGTTTCCATCATAACTTCTCAACTCTGCGGTCACAGCACAAAGCAGCCGTGGCCAATACCTAAAACCGAGCATGGCTGTGGTCCAATAAAACGACTGGAAGTTTTGCAAATCTATTAGAGGTTCCAGTCAAACTTGAAATGACATACGACTTTAATGGGTGGTGAAATCTTCTTCTTCTTTTGATGTGTTCCTCAGCCCTTTAAAAATGTAAACTCGCAGGTGGAACAAAACCAAGCCATGGGCCTTGTTTCATTTGTGAGCTGTGGCTTGCTCAGCCCTAAGTTAAAACATTGCTCCCATATTCAAATTCCAATTCTCTTTCTAGAGAATTTCAGCACCTCTCCACACAGCTGCTTGGCTCTCGAAGCTTGCCCTGCTCACCTGGTAAGGCTTCATGGCTCTGCAGCTGAAGGCTCGATTTGCATTTCATTTTGGTTTAACTTTGCATTTGTTCTCCCAGACTCTGCCACTGTTATTCTTGGTATGTTGTGTGCTCATTTGTAATGAAGTCCTGCATGGCCATAAAGGTCACGAAGGAAGATTTAATTCCCCTGTGACTGCTGGTTAATTCATTTCTGGCCATTAGAACCACTTTTATGAACCCCACACCATATGCCATGTGGAATATCATTATGCGCTTCCTGGAGCTTCTGCTGTTGCCATCTGTCTGTGACTTCCTGTGTGGTTTCTTGGCAGCAGGGAAATCATCGATCAAAATGCTTCTATAAAGTAAGTTTTTAAAAGCCCAATTCTAAACGACATCTGCCTCTGAACTTAGGTGTATATTTTCAAGGCTTGACATGTTTGAAGCACATTAATAATGATGTTTATTGTGAAGCCACAGTTGAAAATTATAAGATGTGTTATAGTCTGTCACCAGGGTAACATCCAGATACGAGCACTGCCAACCCTGTAAACCCTCCAACATCTCCCATGTTGAGGACTCTCATGTTAGTCAGACCTTGGCATTCTGCCTAAACGAGGCCTCTGTTTTTAAACACACCCAGAGTTCCCAATCCTTAATCGTAGAAGTTGTTTCTGTTTGTTTTGTTGTTGTTTCTCCGATTTTTAATAGCACATATAGCACTTAGTAGGAGGTCAGTGAATTTGTTATCTGAACTGAAATATTGAATGACACCCCATGAGTTCCTAGGTGGTAACTCCATCGATATCAACAACAGGGCTTTCCCTCAGTGATCCTGTTGATTGTATGCAGAGAAAATGAATTGTGTGTTATGCTGTCTTGGTGGCTCATCATGAGTGTACATAAAATGCATATTTTCATTATAAAGATGAGTGAGGTAGTCAGGGTAAAGCATTTTACATCTTCAGATGAATGCTTAGTATAGATTTCTCAGGATCACCAAGTGAGGATGAAAGTGTCTTGACCTCTGAATTAGAAGGTCTTGGTTTAAACACGAACTGTGGAGAAGCTCTAAAATACTAACAAACAGAAAACCCCGCTGACCACCATGGGTCTGTTTAGGTCTCTGTGAAGCAAGAACGATAATCCCCGCACGAGAGAACACCGATGTGAGAAGAAAGACTAATAACTTGTAAAGGCAAGCAGCTGAGTGGCATGCATGAGAGTGCTGCTAAACCTGAGGCGGTTTCTGGTTTGGCTTCCTCTCTCAGAGAGCTAGCTGCCTCCCTCAGGCAAAGAATCTGCCTGCAAGGCAGGAGAGCTGGGTTCGATCCCTGGGTTGGGAAGATCCCCTGGAGAAGGAAATGGCAACCCACTCCAACATTCTTGCCTGGAGAACTCCATGGACAGAGGAGCCCGGCAGGCTACAGTCCATGGGATCGCAAAGCGTCGGATACGACTGAACGACTAAACAGCATGTGCGGAGAAATATTTTGTATAATGATACAAAGATGATGTACGTGAAGTGCTTTTAAACTTTAGGACCAGATTCGTATGCATATTATTTTGAAAAAAATAACCATCAAATGTACGTTAAAGATGAAAGTCGTCTAAATTATTTAAATTGAGTTCTTACAACCAAAAGTTCAATTTAAAATTTCCTATTAGCAGGTTATATGAATAATTAAAATTTGTAGTTTAACCTGCAGGAAATTTCTCCTACTTATGCTTAATAAAATATCCGAACCATGAATGTCTCAGCTATTGAATCAGTTCTTCCTGATTCATGTATCTCATTAGCATGATAAATCATCTTTCTCAAAACTAATTGCTTTCATTGAGAATCTTCGTATTTCTTCTTTACATTAAAATCAAATAATTTATTTATCTTTTTGAAAAGCTTTTGCTTCTGCTGTTGTTGTTCAGTCACTGAGTCACGTCCAACTCTTTGTGACCCCGAGGATTGCAATGCTGTGCTTCCCTGTCCTTCACTATTTCCCAGAGTTTGTTCTGACTCATATCCATGGAGTCAGTGATGCCATCTAACTATATCATCCTCTGCCGCCCCCTTTCCCCTTTGCCTTCAATCTTTCCCAGCATCAGTCTTTTCCAATGAATTGGCTCTTCGCATCAGGTGGCCAAAGTGTTGGAGCTTCAGTTTCAGCATCAGTCCTTCCAATGAATATTCAGGGTTGATTTCCTTTAGAACTGACAGGTTTGATCTCCTTGATGTCCAAGGGACTCTCAAGTCTTCTCCAGCACCACCATTTGAAAGCATCAATTCTATAGCACTCAGACTTCTTTATGGTCCAACTCTCACATCTGTATATGACTACTGGAAAAACTATAGCTTTGACTATGTGGACCTTTGTTGGCAAAGTGATGTCTCTGCTTTTTAATACACTGTCTAGGTTTGTCATAGTTTTCCTTCCAAGGGTCAAGCATCTTCTAATTTCATGGCTGCAGTCACCATCTGCAGTGATTTTGGAGCCCAAGAAGATAAAGTCTGCTTCCACTTTTTCCTCATCTATTTGCCATGAAGTGATGGGACCAGATGCCATGATCTTAGTTTTTTGAATATTGAGTTTTAAGCTAGTTTTTTAACTCTCCTTTTTCATCTTCATCATGGGGCTTTTTGTTCCTGTTTACTTTCTGCTATTAGATTGGTATCATCTGCGTATCTGAGATTGTTGATATTTCTCCAGGAAATTTTGATTTCACCTTGTGATTCATCCAGTCCAGCGTTTCACAAAATGTACTCTAGATAGAAGTTAAATAAGCAGGGTGACAATATAGAGCTTTGTCTTACTCCTTCCCCAATTTTGAACCAGTCTGTTGTTCCATGTCTGGTTTGACATGTTGCCTTTTGACCTGCAAACAGGTTTCTCAGGAGACAGGTAAGGTGGTCTACTATTCGCATTTCTTTAAGAATTTTTCAGTTTGTTGGAAAAGGCAGAGGAACTAGAAGTCAAATTTCCAACCTTTGTTCGATCATAGAGAAAGTAAGGAAATTCCAGAAAAACATCTACTTTTGCTTCATTGACTACACTAAAGCCTCTGACTGTGTCGATCACAACAAACCATGGAAAAAGCTTTATTGATGATAGCTGACATACAGATAACTTCACATACTTAATGTATACATTTTGATCAGTTGGACATAGGCAAACATCCAGCAAAATCAAGGTATTAAGCATAATTATTATTTCCAAATGTTTTTTTTGTGGATTTAAGGGTGTGTGTGTGTGTTTGTGTGTGTATGTGTGTTGTATGTGTTAAGAAGTCTTGACATGAGAGCTATCCACTTAACATATTTTGAAGTGCACAATGTGTATGTTAGTTGTTCTGTCACGTCTGACTCTTTGTGACCCCCGTGGACTGTAGCCCACCAGGCTCCTCGGTCCATGGAATTCTCCAGGCAAGAATAGTAGAGTAGGTTGCCATTCCCTTCTCCAGGGGATCGTCCCTACCCAGGGATTGAACCCAGGTCTCCCACATTGCAGGCAGATTCCTTACCATCTGAGCCACCAGGGAAGCCCAATACCATATTATTAATCATAGGTGGAGAATATGGCATCCACCATCATTTTTTCAGAAAGCCTTGTCATTGTTTTAAAGACAGGTGCTTTCCTGCTGAATTATATTCTAGAATTATAATGAGAATAATTAAGAATTAAAATAATATTAATTAATTTTGCCATTTTGATTATATAATAACTAGACAAGCCAAGACCCTGTCTATAGTTACAGCATGAAGAAACATTTCCAAGACCCAGTATAGTTTGCGCTCAGTATAGTTCTGAGTGTCACAGTACACCAGCTGCTGCTCCATATTGTCACTTCAGGTTTAATTAACTGTGGGGAGTGGTAACAATAGTTGAAATTAGTTCATTAATACATGTATTCCTTTATTGTGCCCCAAACCTACTGGTGCAGGTCATCTGAGTGTGATTAACTGCTTCAAGGAGTGTTGCTCACAATGCTTTTGGCAACAGCACTCGTCTGTGAAATATTGCTTCATCCAAAGATAGTATAAACTTAGCTAAAATTATACAGAATGACTTGTTAACACTGGATACTAATGAGATGAATTGTTTTGGACAAGAGTTAATAAACATCCTGAGCTTACTAATATTGCTTTGACATCTCTATTCCATTTCTGTTAACATACTTCAATTATACTGGTTTCTCTGCTATGTGTGTTAGTAAGTTAGTAGAACAAAATAGAGAAGAAATTTAGACTCATCCTCAGTAAGGAAGGGCTTTCCTGGTGGTTCAGACAGTAAAGAATCCGCCTGCAATGCAGGAGACCTGGGTTTGATCCCTGGGTCAGAAAGATTCCTGGAGAAGGAAATGGCAACCCACTCCGGTATTCTGGCCTGGAGAATTCCATGGACAGAGGAGCCTGGCAGCCTACAGTCCATGGGGTCACAAAGAGTCGGGCACAACTTAGCGACTGAATAACAGCAATCTCTCATCTTTGGGAAGATTTAGAGTTAAGAAGAGAAATATTCAAGAGAATGAAGCACTTGATGTTAACATTTATTAAGGTAGAAGATCAGCACATGTTTTGGAGAAAGCTAGGGCCACCACCCTTCTCCACCGCTCTCCTTTCTGATGAGAAGGATTTCCCTTGGCCCCTGGAGTGGCTAAGAGCTTCAGCTTCAGATCTGAATGGGCATGGGACTTAACCGTGCCACCATCACTTCCCGAGGTGTAATCTTGCTTCTCTAAGCCTCAGTTTTCTCATATATACATAATATTTCTCACCTGACAGCATTTTAAGGATTGAAGAACACATGTTGAGTGTTGGTACAGAATAAGTGCTTGGTACAGAGTGATGGCTCTGGTTACCTGTTGCCGAGTAACAGACCACATCAAACTGTTGGTGTTAAAACAATAGTCATTTTTGTTAAGTTCATGGATCCTGTGGGCTAGGAGTTCAAAAAAGGCACGGCAAAAACAACTGTTCTCTTCTTCACGATGTCTGGAGCCTCGGCGGGGGGGGGGGGGTGTGTAAATTGAATGGGTGGAGGCTGGATTAGCTGGAGCCAGAGGATGTACTCTCACGACGGCCTCTTCACTAAGCATCGTGCGATGGCCCAAGAGTGGACCCAGCTAGGATTGCTCACTGTAGTGCTTATACTCAGCCTCTCCATGTGACCTGGCTTCCTTGGAGCATAGCAACATCAGGGGAGTCACACTTCTTGCTGACAGCTCAGAGCTATGAATTGATATCAAAAGCTCCTGTGGCAGTTTTAAAACATGACTCCACATTCTTGGTACTCTTCTGACATCGGGAAATTTCTGATGAGTCTTTTAAGAAAGAAATGAGTGAATACTCTAAAAGCTCCTAAAGTATATTATTTACTGCATAAGTAATGCAATAGGAGGAAGAGTGATAAAATAAATTCAGGATTTCCTCAGGTGGGTGGTGTGTCAATTTGGGATTTGAAGATTTTAGGTCTGGTCCCTAATTCTCCTCAGCTCATAGTGATTCTTGGATAGGTCTTTTCCAAGCCTCTCCTGGCCTCCTCCTGTCATATAGCTTCTGCCCCCAGGGCTGCTTCTGCCCTTGCTCTGGCCAGAGCTCCATGCCTCTGCTGGCTCTCCGACTTCTGATCTGCATGTCTCTTGGCTACTGCTCTGACTCCTTCTCTGCCTTCCAGAAGTCCAGGATGGCTGTTTTCTTCTAAGGTCACAATAAAGGGAGGCTGGGAGACACAGGGGGCTTCCCTGGTGACTCAGATGATAAAGAATCCACCTGCAATGTGGGAGACCTGGGTCTGATCCCTGCGTCGGGAAGATCCCCTGGAGGAGGGCACAGCAACCCACCCCAGTATACGTCCCTGGAGAATTCCATGGACAGGGGAGCCTGGTGGGCTATAGTCCAAGCCCCATTCCTGGCCAGGTCGCAAAGAGTTGGATACAACTGGGCAACTAAGCACGGAATAGCATGGGAACACAGGTGAGCTGCAGAGACTTATATGCAAATGCCAAGATTGCGGAGAAGGCTCCAGATTGCTCAGCCTTCACTGTAAGGTCAGCACCAAGTAAAACTGTGTGTTTGTCTCTTAAAACAGAGGTATCCTGAAGATACTGAAGACAGAAGACTGCAAATCATTCTGCAAAGGCACACTCACATTTGTTAATAGATACAATGATTTTTTTAAGAAGAATGTCATTCCCTCTATTGTTTTTCTTCTGGCAGGATCACTGACTTATACTGCTAGCTAGTTAACCATTAAAGGACCTTCCTGCTGTGGTGTACTCCAAGAGTTAAGGTTTCTCCCTCTCTGCCTATGGAACTCATTGTGGATAGGAAATAATGAGGATGTGCCTAAGGTCATGGGCATTTCACACCGCTGTCTCCTGGTCACCCTAGGCATTCTTGACTCTTTTTAAGGTGCCTATTTGTTGTTTAACCCAGAAGAATCAGGAGACTGAGTGGGTGAGTCTGTGGAAACCATCACCGCATCTGAGGAGCATTCAGACCCTTTGTAAGTGGCCTCTGATATCAGGAGATGATTGGGCAGTGAGGAGCCTAGAATTCAAGGGGAACTTTTTCCCAGAGCTCTGCTTTTGTGTATCCTCTTGGCAGGCGTCGATTTTGCCTCTCAGCTTATTAAGCACCTGTACTCTGAGCCTCTTTCTTTACTCTGTAATTTTTATGGCGATGATAATTGAGCTTCATAGAATCTCCTGGAATCCTACAGGCTTTTGGATGCTGTCTCGTTGTTTGAGGTTAAGTTTAAGAGCTTCTTCCACATAAATTTTTTACGTTAGGCGTTGTTTTGAAATTTATTTGGAAACGATACACTGAGTCAGAATGAAAGCATTTAAGGACATCTCCCTTAACTGAATATGGTAGGGAAGTGAATTTATCCAAGGAGCATGCTTGAGGAACAAGGTTTGACTGCTGTTCAGTAAATCTGGAGATAGGTTCTGCTTAGGGACTGCGCAGGCTGAGGAGAAAAGCTGAGTTGCTTGGGGGTTTCTAGGAGCTGCACGAATTGACTGGGAATAGAGGATTGAGGGGCAGAGAATATAGAGAACAGACACTTGGTTGGGGAGACTCCTAGGAAGAGTGTGGAGACAGAACAGAGAGTTAGTGCAGGAAGATGTTCAAGCTTAGCTGGGTGAGCTGTGATGTAAACATCTCCTTTAGTTCAGTTCAGTCGCTCAGTCGTGTCTGACTCTTTGCGACCCCATGGACTGCAGCACGCCAGGCCTCCCTGTCCATCACCAACTCTAGGAGTCTACTCAAACTCATGTCCATTGAGTCGGTGATGCCACCCAACAATCTCATTATCCTCCATTGTCCCCTTCTCCTCCTGCCTTCAATCATTCCCAGCATCAGGGTCTTTTCCAATGAGTCAGTTCTTCGCATCAGGTGGCCAAAGTATTAGAGTTTCAGCTTCAACATCAGTCCTTCCAATGAATATTCAGGACTGGTCTCCTTTAGGATGGACTGGTTGGATCCCCTTACAGTCCAAGGGACCCTCAAGAGTCTTCTCCAACACCACAGTTCGGCTCTCAGCTTTCTTTATAGTCCAACTCACATCCATACAGGACCACTGGATAAACCATAGCTTTGACTAGACAGACCTTTGTTGGTAAAGTAATGTCTTTGCTTTTTAATATGCTGCCTAGGCTGGTCATAACTTTTCTTCCAAGGAGCAAACATCTTCTAATTTCGTGGCTGCAGTCACAATCTGCAGTGATTTTGGAGGCCCCAAAAATACAGTCTGTCACTGTTTCCATTGTTTCCCCATCTATTTGCCATGAAGTGATGGGACCAGATGCCATGATCTTAGTTTTTTGAATGTTGAGTGTTAAGCCAACTTTTTCACTCTCCTCTTTCACTTCCATCAAGAGGCTCTTTAGTTCTTCACTTTCTGCTATAAGGGTGGTGTCACATGCATATCTGAGGTTATTGATATTTCTCCTGGCAATCTTGATTCCAGCTTGTGCTTCCTCCAGCCCAGCGTTTCTCATGATGTACTCTGCATATAAGTTAAATAAGCAGGGTGACAATATACAGCCTTGACGTCCTCCTTTCCTGATTTGGAACCAGCATCTCCTTAGTCTCTACATAAAATCTTTAAAATTGGTTTTATCATTAGACTTTTTTCAGAAAATAACCTTTTAATTTAAGGTGAGTTTTAGATTTGCATTTAGATTTAGATTACAATAGAAGAGTTTTGAAAACTACAGCATATACCTTCCTCCAAACCCAGTTCCCCTAATAGTAACATCTTTTGTTAGGATAACACTTTTATCTCAATGAATGAGCCAATGTTGACAGCTTATTGTTAACTAAAGTCCATACTTTATACTTCCTTTTTATTTTATTTTTTTTTTATACTTCCTTTTTAGACCTAATATATATTCTTTTCTCTTCCAGGATCCCATTCGAGGTCCCACATCACTTTCAGTTGTCATATCTTCTTTGGCTCCTCTTGGCTGTGACAGTTTCTCAGACTTTCCTTGTTTTTTATGATCTTGACAGTTTTTTTAAAAAATTGAAGTATAGTTCACTTACAAGATTATATTAGTTTCAGGTGTATAACATAGTAATTTGGTATTTTCAATTATATAGTATTTTATTATATAAAATTATATAGTATATAATATATAAGACCTTATAGATTATATATAAAATATATAGTATTTATAGATAATACTCCAAACAAAGATTTTATAAAATATTGACTGTATCCCTTGTGTTGTACATTGCATCCTTGTAACTTAATTATTTTATATCTAGTAGTTTGCACCTCTTAATCGCCTTCTCCTTTTTTGCCCCTCTGCCTACCCCTGACCTTGACAGTTTTCCAAATCCAACATGCATTACTTTTGCAATCAGGAAAGTGATGCTCTGCTGAACATTCAACTTATATTTAGGCAGTTAGACACTCTGACTTGTTTGCAGTACTTCTGTAATGATTTTCAGTTTCATCATAATAAATGCCTTCATCTATTGACACAGCATATTTCCTCTCAGCGTCATCTACTTAGACCTCATAAGAATCCTCAGAGATGATATTTTTGCCTAGCACTGAGAGCTGTACTGAACAGAAGATGAAAAGCCTGGCAGGGTTCTGTCCTAGTTGATAGACTGAAAAATGTGACTCTGGGGATAGGCTGTGATTCACCCAGGGCTGAGCAAAGGGCACAGGCCGGGATGAGTTCCAAGAAGCCCCAAGTTCTAGTTGACTAATCGGACGTCTAGACATGGTCTCCAGAATGTCCACTTCAGTGTAAAGTGATTACTTTGAGACTTCAGTCAACAAATAATGAAGCATGTTCAGTATAATGTATGTTCCTAGGGAAATGGTTGAAACTCAAGTGCAAGTGGAAAGAATTGCTCAAAAACATTTTTCTGCCTCTTATTATATGCTTACATTTATTTGTTGGAAAATCCATCAATTGATTTGTGGATTTGTGGTTAGGACAGTGCAATCAAAGATCCCCATTGTATCTAGGTTGGAATATATTAATAAATCAGTATCTAACAAAGATATCTTGTGTTAAAATGTCCAAGGTTTATTTACAATCTTAGCATTTAAAAGATGGATGCAAACTTGATTTTCATTTAGGAAAGGAAACTAGCAAGTAAACTAAGAGTGATTCTACTTGAATTCTTGCATATACTGTTCTTCACTCGATGGGAATTATCTCTTGTTACTCTCCAAGTTCTTTTTTCCTTTGGAAACCTTTGTTTCACTGAGTTTACCAGCTTATTTTAGAATTTATTGTGTAAAGCTGGAGTATAAGTAAGTAAAAATAATTTCCATAATAGTGTTTAATTGAGAAGATAATATTCAGATGTAATTCCATCTGATTCTGAACAGATCATCAATAATAGCAAAAATTATTTAAAGTTATTTTCCTTATTTTGTAAACCTTAAAGTGGATCACTGAATTTCTAGAAAATAAAATGTACGATCATGGTGTATACAGATTTTTGTAGGAGGCTGATTTTATGCATACCTTCGAATAATGCATTTTTGAAGCATATAAAAATATTCTTATTAATAACTCTGTAAAGAGCCCATAATCAGGCATTGTGGAGACTTGCCAAGTGCAGTTCTGAATCAAGTTGACTTTTCTTTCAAGTTGTTTTTTTTAAAAAGGTAAAAAATTTCTTGTGGTAAAAGTCATAAAATATACTATTTTAACTATATTTAACTACAGTTCAGTGGCACTGAGTACATTCACATTATTGTGTAATGCTCACCATTGTCCATCCCCTGAATTTTTCACCTTCCTGAAACTGAAATTCTGTCCCCATTGAAGTCCTCATTCCCTCTTCCCAACCCCAGCCCCCGGCCCCTCGCATCTGCCAATGTACCCACTGACTCTATGAATTTGACTTTTCTTGCTACCTTCAGGTTCATTTTCCTGATTCAAGTAGAGTACAGTCAGTAGCTCAGCATTTCCCCGTCTTTATTGATTGGTTTCTCTCTACCACTGTGACCTTGTCCCGAATAATTGGCTCTAGAATGGGATGGGATTGATCTAGGGCACAGAAATGACCCTATTCTACACATTTTAAACCAGAAATCACTACACCACCAGAGGCACCGGAGTTCCCCTTGGTAACATTGTGAACACTGAATTTTTAGAGAGTGTGCATTCTGAGAATGTGTCATGATGGTAAAAAAGCATTGGCAGCTGGCAGGCCTTGTGCCATGCTGAGCCTACCCACCCTGGAGTAAGTGTCACAAATCTATGGGCAGTTCCACAGCTACTCATCAGGCTGACAGAAGCATCACGATGCTGAGCAACGATCCTAATTATGCTCTGTCTCCAGATGTCATCTTTTGGATTTCAGTGCTGGAAGCATGATTGCATAGTCTCCATGCTATATTGGAACAATCCATTTTTTGAGTTCTCGTTCTATGCACTGAGCGTCTCTTCTGTCTGTAGTCTCTCCAACTGTATACAAAATCTCATGGCTCAAAAGGGTTTTGAGTCTCACATGTGGATGTGACCTATGCTATGTATCTCTGACCTGGACTAGAATGTTTCTTGTGTGGCTTTCTCTAAGACATAAAACTTATTCCCCAGTGAAATAAAATGGCTTCCAATATTTTAGTGTTAATAGGGAGAAGTGGCAAGGACAATTACTCTCGGAAGCTAGAGAGATCGTCACTCTGAGAGATTACTCAAGTAATCTTACTACCAATGTATCTCCATGGTTTCAGATGAATTTCAAAACACAAGGCATCTCCTGTCTTAGGTTTAAGCAGAAACTTGCAGCAAACGTTAACCCTTTGATAGTAGATGTGTTCTAACCTGATGTGTTCTAATCTTGATCTATTCAATTAATTTTAACCATTATAACCAGCACCTCCCTATTTCTTTTGGGCCTAACTATGTTAGAGATGGAGAAGGCAATGGCAACCCACTCCAGTACGCTTGCCTGGAACATCCCATGGACAGAGGGGCCTGGTAGGCTGCAGTCCATGGGGTCGTGAAGAGTCGGGCACAACTGAATGACCTCACGTTCACTTTTCACTTTCACACATTGGAGGAGGAAATGGCAACCCACTCCAGTGTTCTTGCCTGGAGAATCCTAGGGATGGCGGAGACTGGCGGGCTGCCGTCTATGGGGTCGCACAGAGTCGGACACGACTGAAGTGGCTTAGCAGCAGCAGCAACATGTTAGAGATGTGGAAAAATATTCTTCTTTCATATAGTTAGCTCAGTCTTCTCAAACTTTGCATCCAGACCTTTCTCCGTTCTTTTCCCAATTGATATTACCTTTGAAATAGATTCTAGGCTTTCCTTTTCCCTTAGTCCACTCTGCTCTATTTTAAACACTAGGAACTGCTCACTGGGTATGTATACCAAGCATTCTGATTCTGTGATCATTACAATAAATGAAGTCTGATGCCGGGTTCAGAAAATGGCAGTTGGTCACATCTCCATTCAAGATGAGCCTGTCTCTTACAGAATGGAGAACAATGCAATGTAACATCAGAGGCTATTTTTACTATGTGACACATTTGCATCCTATTATAGTCTCTTTTTTTCATGGGCACTCCTTTACTAGATGAACTACTTCATCAGTTTCAGGCAGTGCTTTTCCGAATAGGGACATAGTCACTGCTTTTTGGGTCATGAGTCATCTATGTTCTTGAGTCCTTGAAGCACGTTTACCTCTAAAATAGCATCAGAGGAGCCCAAATTCTGGCTGAAGATTGCTATTGGCTGTTCTACCTTGAAAGGTCATTCAGTAATTCTTGCATTTATTTGTTCAATAACCATTTATTGAACACCTTCAGAGGCCAGCCACTATGCGAAGTGTTGGTGATACAATGATGAGGAAAAGATACATCATCTCTGTCCTCAAGAAGCTTGCTCTCTACCCTACTGGGTTGGTCGTTAATCAAACAAAGAACTAGAAACTTCTTAACTGTGGCAAGTGCCGTTAGGTTAGGGAAGCCTTCCCTGATAAGTGATGATTGAGATGAAAACTGAAGAATAGATGGGATTTGACTAGGTAAAGGGAGAGGTAAGTAAAAATGAAAGTGTTAGTTGTTTGATCGTGTCCGACTGTTTTCAACACCATGGACTGTAGCCCGCTAGGTTCCTCTGCCCATGGAATTCTCCAGGCAAGAATACTGGAGTGGGTTGCCATGTCCTTCTCCAGTGAACCTTCCTAACCCAGAGATTGAACCCAGGTCTTCTGCATTGCAGGCAGAGTCTTTACTGTCTGAGCCACAGGAAAGTCTAAATGTTAGTTGCTCAGTTGTGTCCAATTCTCTGTGACTCTATGGAGTGCAGCCTGCCAGGCTCTTCTGTCCATGGGATTCTCCAGGCAAGAATACTGGAGTGAGTAGCCAGCCATTCCCTTCTCCTGGGGATCTTCCCAGCCCAGGGATCAAACCTTGCTCTGAGCCACCAAGGAAGCCCAGGTGAAGAGAGAGGTAAAGATATTCCCAGGTAGTGGCAACTACATGTTTAAAGGCCCTGTAGTAAGAGAAAGCAAGGTGTGATGGGAACATTCTGGATTCTGGGGAGGGTGTGGTCCAAGATAAAGTTGGGAAGGTGGGCAGGGGCCAAATCATGCAGGGCCTTATGACCATGATAAAGATTTGGTATTTATTCTCAAAGCAATGGGAAGTCACTGAAGTGCTTTGGCAGATGGCAGGAGTGATAAAGCCATCAGATTTGTGTTTTGAAAAAATCATCAGTTGTAGTATAGGCTAGAGGAAGGTGAGAGCTAAGATGTAAGTATGCAACCTGTCTGATCAGACCGTTGAAGTAACCCAGGTGAGAAATGAAGGAAGCACAGGCTATGGGGGTGGATACAGAGAGAAGAGCGTGGATGCCAGGTGTATTTAGGACTCAGTGATGGTTTGAATATGAGAAATGAGCAAATAGAGAGTTCAGTGATTAACACAGAACGACTATGGAGGGATCAAAGTCATCTCCATGAATATTTTATGTTCATCTTTTCAGGTTCCTTTGATATTATGTTTTGTTTTTTGTTTTTGACAGACTGCTCTTGTCTTGAAAAATTAGGGAACTGAGATTTTCTGGGGAGAATTTAGTTTACAGTCAATGTAGTTATTAATTATCACATGAAGGACATCAGAGTCTAAGTAAGGGTGATTCATTGGGAAGGCCAAATATATAGGTTTGTTCCTTTTTTTTAATTGTTGGTCATCCTGTGCATCATGTGGGACCTTAGTTCCCCGACGAGGGACTGAACCCTCACCCCCTGCACTGGAAGCATGGAGTCTTTACTACTGGACAATCAGGGAAGTCCCCAAACATACAAGTCAAGTGATAAACATCTCCTACAGAAATTGGCAGTTTGCTAACATGTCAACCAGCTTCATCCCATCCTCACTGGAAGAACGGGTAAATTTCCTCTGACCCAGGTGGCCATATGTTCCTTTCTGCTTTTGATGGCTGCTTTGGTAGTCGTAGCTTCCTTTTGACCTATGACAAAGAAACTCAATCAGACGAATCCATCTGTGAATAAGACTTTCTCCAGCTTTAAAACCCCAAATTTTAGGGCTTCCCTAGTGGTGTAGTGGATAAGAATCCACCTGCCAATGTGGGGTACACAGGTTCACTCCCTGGTCTGGGAAGATCTCACATGCTGCGGAGTAGCCAAGCCTGTGTGCCACAACTACTGAGCCCGTACTCCAGAGCCCGCGAGCTGCAGCTCCCAAGCCCTCCTGCCGCAACTACTGAAACCCATGCACCCTACAGCCTGGGCTGTGCAACAAGAGAAGCCACCTCGATGAAAAGCCTGTGCACTGCAAGAAGGAGTAGCCCCTGCTTGCCACAACTGGAGAAAGCCCGGGCAAAGCAGTGAAGACCTATGGCAGCCAAAAATAAATTAAAAAAATTTTTCTAAACCCTACATCATCATCTGTAGATGATCTATCTGGCCAGTCAATCGTCCAGCTTCCCCATAAAATAAATATACCGTCTCAGGTAGTGTTGTTTTGCTTTCTGAGGAAGGGTGACTCTAGAGAAGGTGCTGGATTAACAAATGTTACAGGTATTGTGGTCTTTTTGTCTCCTAGTCCCAACCCTGTGATTGTTAAACAGAACTCTATGTTCTGTTTTCTCTTCCTGAGACCTCTACTGCGGGTAATTCATTTGGGAGTAAGACAGATTTGCCTGAGAGCTTTATCAAACCGGTATCTCAGAAGACAAAATGCAAAGGCTGCTTATTCCATATTCTTCTTCCAATGACATTCAACAACTCGGAGAAGCTAAACCCACAAGGAACGCACTGTCCCCACTGGGAAACACTAAGACTGTGGGTGCTTTGCCAACCTCGGTCCTTCAGACTGTTGCAGGAAGCAGCTGGCTTCACAATATCAAATATTTACTGAACATTTACTATATGCCAGGCACAGTGATATGTGTTTTATGTGCATTTAAGCATTTCATTGATATATAACATGTAGCAAAGGTGCATGACGCAGTGGTAAAGAATCCACCTGCCAGTGTAGGAGGCTTGATGAGAAAGGGGTTCGATCCCTGGGTTGGGAAGATCTCCTAGAGAAGGACATGGCAACTCACTCCAGTATTCTTGCTTGGAAAATTCCATGGACAGAGGAGCCTGGTGGGCTACAGTCCACGGAGTCGCAAAGAGTCAGACATGACTCAGCACACACACACACATAACACGCAGTAAAGGTTCATCTTTATTATATAGTGTAAATTGTATTATAAAGATTGTATACAATCTTTATTGTATAGTGTAAATCTCAGTGAAATTTTATATATATATATGCACTGTGTAACCATTACCTAGATCATGATATAACATATTTCCAACACCCAGTAAGACTCCCTCATTCCCGGACAATACCTTTACCTCCCCCCATGATAAACATTTTTCTGACCTCTATCACCAGAGTTTAGTTTTGCCTGTTCTTGAACTTTACATAAATGGAATCACACAGTGCATATATGAGAGTCATCAATGCTGTAACATGTAGCAGTAGTTCATTCAGTTTTTATTGCTATGTAGTTTTCCATGCTTATATCATAATTTATTCATACATGGTGTTTTTGATAAGCCATTTGACTTATTTTGAGTTTCAGGCTATTTTTAATAAAGTTATGACTATTATCATAATTCTTTTTTGGTGAATATCTTTTGGATATATACCTTTGAGTGGAATCACTGGATCATGAAATACATTTAGTATATATTAGTGTGTGCTCAATCCCTCAGTCATGTCCAACTCTTTGTGACCCCATGGGCTGTAGCTCACCAGGTTCCTCTGTCCATGGACTTCTCCAGGCAAGAGTACTGGATTGGGTTGCTGTTCCCTTCTCCAGGGGATCTTCCCAACCCAGGGATTGAATCCAGATCTCCTGCACTGCTGGTGGATTTTTTACTCTCTGAGCCACTAGGGAAGCCTGTTTGCCTATCTGTATTTTCCTTCCACTCCTCCAGGACAAACAACCCTTGGAAATTTTTGAACTATCTCAAGTTCCTTGGTGATCTCCTAAGATATCTTAAAGGAGAGGAAACTTCTTAGATACAATTGACTGAAGTTAGGTACAAACACAAAAGAGTTTTTGTTTCATTTTTTTTGCCGTTATTATTGTTATTTTGTTAGGTTTGCTTTGGTCTCCAGGAAGATTAATAGGGTAAGGAAAAGAGAACCTCCTGATTCCAATCCAAATGACCCTAAAAGTGGGTAGGGTCCTATTTTTAGGATTGAATGTGAATAACTATACAGTGTTAAGCCCAACAATGAATGGGTCTGTAAGGCAAGAGTATAAAACTACCGGTTCTGTGTACTTCACCAGATTGTCGTGAGGATAAAGTGAGCTAATGAACGGAAGTCAACTCTGAGAGCTGTGACCACAATGTTTCTTTACTGAAAGCAACCAGTCCCTACAAAAAGCAAGCCTACAGATAGAGTAGGAAAGAGAGCCATTCACTAGCCAGAGCTTATCTTAGGAAAACTTTGTGATCCCAATAATGTCGTCACACATAAACACCTATATTTTTATCTCAACTGTGCCACCAGGCGTTTGGGAGTCTGCCAGCTTTTTGCAGTTGTTCTTTCCCTCACATGAACTACTAGGTAATTCAAGTTATGTGACTCACTGGAGGAGGAAAGAGGCAATTCAGGACTGTGCAAACTCATTTTTCAAGTTCTCTGTTGATACAAGAGGTGAAAGGTAGTATGGTGCTTTCTAAGATAATCGTCTTTCATCAATTCAGAATGACTTTAGTCCCTAATTAGTTATGGAGTGTGACAAAGTGATTAAGTTATTTCCTTTAAGTTCTTGCTTTGCTTAATGACAATATAGCAGAGTGATGGAATTTACTCTCTAGTTACTAAATGACAGGCTAAAAAAAAAAAAACCTGACATCAAAAGAAAGCATAAACTCTAATCAGGGACACATTGAAAAATCATTAATATTTATTGAGCTCAAACTGTGTGTCAGACATTTTTTTAAGCGTCATACAGTGTTAACCCATTCAATTCCCATGACAGTTCTGTGAGATATAATAATATTCTCTTTTCTAAGAGAAAGAAGAGGCATAGGAGAGTGTGGAGATGCAGAATTTAACCAATTTAGTTGGATGTCAGAATCTGCCCTTGGAATCTTATGTTATACCATCTATCTATAAAATAGAAGATTGAATGTTAAAACATAGTCCTAGAGACAACTCATAGCTGTAGGTGTTATAACTTTGCTCTTGTGTCCACTCCAAGAGTAACCACAATAAAATGACTGTGGGCAAAACAATATCTGTGCAGACATTTCAGAGAGAGTGGTTCTTCAGAGGCAAACAATCCTTCTTAGACTTCATCAGTGAAGATATTGAGAAACTGCAGGTAGAGAGGCATTCTTTTTTTAATATATAATTTTATTTATTTTTGGCTGTTCTAGATTGTCCTTTTTCTTGAGTTGTGGCGAGCAGGGGCTACTCTCTAGTTACGGCGTGCGGGCTTCTCGTTGAGGGGGCTTCTCTTGCTGCAGAGCAGGGTGTCTGGGGCGTGTGTCTTCAGGAGTTGCAGCACGTGGGCTTGAGTCATGTGGCTCCTGGGCTCTAGAGCACAGGCTCCGTAGTTGTGGTGCCCGGGCTTAGTTGCTCTGCAGCATGTGGAAGCTTCCTGCACCATGGGTGGAACCTGTGTCTCCTTCTTTGGCAGGAGGATTCTTTTCCACTGAGCCATCAGGAAACCCCAAAAGAAACTCTTGATGTTACAAGGTGATACAATGTATTACCTCTCCAAGGCAAACAACCTGGTACCCGAGTTGCAGCAAAAGCCAAAAAGGGGTCAGCAAGTGATGTAGCACAAAGGTGGTTAAAGGGGAATGAAGACAAGCCTTCAATCATATCTGTTTCCTCCCATTCTTTTCATATGGAAAACACTTGGGATGAACTCTAGAACTAGACAATATGTTAGTTATGGTGGATGTGCATGTAGCGCCATTCATATCCCCTTGGAGCACTTCTTACCAGATTTCAACTTACAGAACTCGCAGCTCTTTGTCTCAGCCCTAAGGGCTTTCTTGAGTATCAAGAGATGCTGGGGATTTAACCATCATCACCACTAACAACCCACCACCTCTCCCATACCAGTTGCCCAGCAGGTTCCCACCAATGGGCAATGGGAGACGGTGGATGTGTAACCGAGTTCCCCTGTCTCTCAGCAGAAGACTCAGATATGCCCTTCATTGTCTCCCACGGTCCCCAGGAGAGCCGAGTCCTGGCAACACTTACTTGAAAACATATCGTTTATTGGCTTCCTATCTCTCTTCCCTGTTGACCTGTCAGGATTTCCTGAGATGAACTCCCAACTGAATCAATTGTTTCAGAGTCTGTGTCCAGGGAAACCCAAACCAAGCTATTGTGTTGACATATATTTAATTAGGGCTTAGAAAACTGTGTAATTCTTATTCCGTAGTTTGTATCTAGTCCGAGTCAAGAAGCTCAGGCATGCTTCTTGCTGGTCAATATTTGAACTGGATGGTCCTGACAAATGTCTACAACTTCTCAGGCTCAGATTTGGACAGGCGGGTCAGTGAACTAATATCTTCTAAATACTAGAATATTCTGTCTGGATTGTCTAAGCTTATGCAACTGAGTGAGTGTTTCCCAGCTCTTAGTTAACTTTTCCCAATTTTCAAGAAATGTTGGTGCATTTATTTTACTGGTTCAACAATCAGCTCCAAGAGAGCAAGAGCCTTATCCATCTTGCCCATAGCTGTGATAGCCCATAGTTCCCTGAAAAATGTCCAGTGCATAGAAGATATTTAACAGACATCACTGAGTGAATTTCTTGGAAAGATTAAATAGTTTTAAAATGTTGCACAAGCACCTCATTTGATATAAATTATTAAATTCAGCTTCTTATTAAAAATGTATTTTTATAGGGACTTCCCTGGCTGTCCAGTGGTTAAGACTGTGCTTCCAACACAGGGGATGTAGATTTGATCCCTGGCTGGGGAACTAAGATCCCACACGCTGGGCAATGAGGCCAAAACAAAACAAAACAAAAACAAAACTGTACGTTTATCAAATGTATAACATGGATCGTTAGACTGGGGGCTTCCCTGGTGGCTCAGATGGTAAAGAATCCACCTGCAAAGCGGGAGACCTGGGCTCAATTCCTGAGTTTGGAAGATCCCCTGGAGGAGGGCATGGCAACCCACTCCAGTATTCTTGCCTGAAAAATCCCCATGGACAGAGGAGCAGGAGCCTGGTGGGCTATAGTCCCTGGAGTTGCAAAGAGTTGGACATGACGAGTGACTAAGCACGCACATCATTAGACTAGACAATAAGCATGAAAGTTATTGGAAAGGTGGCTGGCAATTGTTATTGTTGGGACTAACATGTTCTAATTGCCATAAACTTTGGGCACTCTTGGTGTAAGACAGATCTGGGTTCATGGCATTTGCTACCTGTGTACTTTGGGTAAATTCCTGACATTTTTGAGGCCAAGGATTCTTATCTGGAAATTGCTAAACACTGTGTTCTATTGAATCAAAGATGTCATGAGTTATAAGATGCACCATTATTTTAAGCACCATTAAGAAAAAAGCAGCCAATTAAACTGTAGTAATATGCTTTCTTATCATGTTGGTTTTAAAATGCATCCAAAATTCGGAGATGTTAAAATATGAACAAAGACATATTTTAGAATCAATACAATATGAAACAATAAGTACCTTAAGAAGTTATTGGTTAAAATGGATATTTTATAATATAATATAATAATATGTAGTAAATATATATGTGTGTAAAGCACATATAGAAGATAATGAACAAATATTAATTACTTCTTCCTTGCTTTGATTAAATCCTTAGTAACCAATTTACATGTTTAAAAATGCTAATTTCATACTATTATATTCAACCACGTAGAGGAAAGGAAGTGTACGAATACGGAAAAAGTTTATTGCTTGAAAAAACAAGAGCTATGCATACAGTTGAACCTTGATATATTAGATAATTGATGAAGCAAAATATGGGAGAAAAGAGCATTGAACTCTGAAGTGAAAATCATGTCAAATAAATTTAGAAAATAATTAGAGAAGACTAGAGAAGTAACCATGCTCCCAACTCTAAGGGAACTGAAATTTCTGCACTTGGGACCCTCCCAGAGATCTTCCTATGTATCTTTTCACCTGTTCATCTGTATTCTTTAGCATATCCTATAATAAATTGGTAAATGTAAACAAACAAACAAACAAAAACACAACTGTGTTTTGCAATTGTGAAAATACTAAAAAAAAAAAATCAATAAACTACTTCTATTCAGTATTTTTAAATGGAAAGAAATATTTTACATTTGAGGCTGCTTCATATTTTTCAGCATTCTGAACCAACCCATTGGAGCAGTGATGTAATAAGAAAAGAAGAAAGATATAGGAATAAAATCTCAGGAGCACTCCCTTAAGCATCAAGAAATCAAAATAAAGATGCCACTATCAACTTTGAGTCTATGCAACATTGGACTAGAGGTTGAACCAGAATAATAAGACAAAGTTAAAAAGTTATAAGGAGTAGAAAAGAAAAAACAAAGCTATAATCAAAACTGTAATCATAATATAATTATCTGCACACAAACAAACAAAAAGCACCAAAAACTCACAAGGAACTATAAAAATAGTTATATTTTTATACAGTAGTGACAGTTAAAAAAATCATACTTGAAAATAAAAGAATTTGCAATAGCCACAGAAAGAAAATTAAGGTAACTATGAAAAAAAATCTAACAAATTTGGTTAGGGTGGCTCACAGGTAAAGGGTCAGCCTGCCAATTTAGGAGACATGGGTTTGATCCCTGGATTGGGAAGATCCCTTGGAGAAGGAAATCGCACTCGACTCCAGTATTCTTGCCTGGGAAACCCCATGGACAGAGGAGCCTGGTGGGCTACAGTCCATGGAGTTGCAAAGGAGTCGGACACAACTTAGAGACTAAAACAGCAACAAATGAAAAAAAATCTAACAAATTTGGCCGAAACCTTTAGAAAGAAAATTATAAAAATTTATTGAAAAACACAAAATAAGGCCTAAATAAATGTAGAATTATATCATGTAGTGGAAAAGAAGACATACATGGTAAGTATGTCATATTTCCTCAAAATCGATCTATGGGAAACCTCCAGTTTCAATCCAAATTCCAATAGGTTTTCATGACTCTTGAAAACCTGACACTAAAACTTAAATGAAAATGCAAATTGCTAAAAATAAGAAGAGTGGAAATTTGCTATAATAAATATCAAAACTTAGTACAAAGCTGCAGTAATTAGAGGGTATATTGTTGCTTGCTCAGCCATGGAGTCTGCCTGCAATGCAGGATCCCTAGGTTGGGAAGATTCCCCCGGAGAAAGAAATGGCAACCCACTGCAGTATTCTCGTTTGCAAAATCCCCTGGACAGAGGAGTCTAGTGGGCCACAGTCCATGGGGTTGCAAAGAGTGAGACATGACCTAGTGAATAAACTACCACCACCATAATGCTGGTATGGATGTTGAGAAAGAGATCAGTGGAACAAAATAGAAACTCAGGTATAGATAAAATGCTGACGTAAGCTTGATATATGATAGCTGTAGCAAGTCAGATCAGTGGGCAAAGGAGAGTGCACTCCATAAACGGGGCCAGGATCTGGAGTTTTTCCCTATGGAAAAAAGTGAAAGTTGGATCTCATTCATAACAGACACAAAAATTAATTCCTTGTATGTTAACCACCGAAATGTGAAAAGCAAAACTTTAAAAATACTAGAAGAGAATATTTAGAATATAGAAAGGTGTCACAAATAAGATATTAAAAAAATACATGTACACCAAAAACACAAGAAAAAAACTACCAGTTTATTGTAGTAAAGAAAAAAGTAAAAAGAAGGATAGAAATTGGAAGATTTGAAATACGTAGATAACTGGATAAAGGGTTAACGTCTATGGTAATAATAATAACACTCTCTTCTGAATAAATAAAAAGACAAACTCTTGTTATAAAAATGAACAAATGCAAGGAGAGGCATTTCAGAAGAAGAAACACAAATGAATAATAAACATATGAAAAGATATTTAACCTCTACATTCATCAAGGAAATACATATTAAAACCATATGTATATTAAAACCACTTAGGAGGATTGAGTGTACCAATGGCCTCAAGTTTTCATGCCCCCTGTGTCCACACTCTTTGGTATTTTCTTCTTACTGAGTCTGGACTTGACCATGTTCAACCTGACAATAGCAAGCCTATTGCAGGCAGAGCTTGTATAAGCACTTGTGTGTTTCTGCTCTTTCTCTTGCTCTCACCTTGAGGACAGGTCTAAACTTTGCTAGACTAGAGCATGAGAAAGCCACAGAACTAAATCATGAGGCCATCCTAGTCTAGGCAAGGCACTGACGGCCAGTGGGCTGGTGAAAGCCCAGGAGAAATAAAGAGGGCCTGGTCCTGTCAGGAGAGCCACCCCGCCAAGGCTTGACTACTGAGAAATAATAAATGGGTATTGGTTTAAGATACTGAATTTTGGGGGTAGTTAGTGTGTGGCAATGACTAGCTGATAGTGGTACTATTTTACAGCCATCAAACTAGCAAAATTCCGAAGCCTGACAGTGTCAAGAGGTAGTGGGAATATAGAGCAATGGGAACTCCTAACACACTCATGGCACAAACTAGTATAACCACATTGGAGAATAATGTACCGTTAACTTATAAGGATGAAAAACCTCATGGCCCAGCAGTTACATTTCTGTTGTACGTGTTTCCAAGTGCACTTTGAAGAATGCACATTCCATAGATTTCTATAAGAATGTTCATATCATTGTAATAGCAAAACAGGTAAAGAATCCAAATGTCTGACATCAATAAAGGACAAATAATTTGTAGTAATTACATAAAATGGAGTAATGAAGACAAGTAAACTAAAGTGAAATGAATCAATATGGATTAACCTTACAAGTATAAAATAAAGTGAAAAAAGCAAGTGGCAGATGAATACAAACAATAGGATACTGTTTACATAAAATTCAAGGTAATATAAAACTAAATATACTATTTAGAGATGCACAAAAAAGTAGTAAAATTATAACAAAATTATTGCAAAATTCAATATGGTTGATTCACTGGAGAAGGTGGAAAGATTTCAGCAGTTTGGTTAATATTTTGTTTCTTACGCTGGGTTAATAGGCACACCTATATCCATTTTATTAATCTTTACGTCTTGTATACTAGACATCCAGTCAAAAGAATTTACTACACATTCAGAAGAATTTATCTACCTACCTAGCTGTTTATCTAACTAAGGAACCACTCTTCCAAAACACAGAAAGTAACAGGAGAGCTGGAAGCTTGCATCCATTACTGTGTCCACGTGGGTGCTATCACGTGTGGAGAACAGAGCCCAAGGAATCTCACTAATGCTGTACTTCTTTGAAGTCCTCATCAGGGGAAAATGGACGGGCATACACTTTGTTTCAAATCAACAGTTTCCAAAATATTTCATTTTGTTATTTCAAGCACATGCCCTTTCATCGTGACCCCAGATGACGTTTTCTGAGCACATGAGCAGCGGGCTGCTTCCTGCAGTAACACTGATGGAAAAGCAGATGACTATTAACTATCTGGAAGGATGAATGCAGACAATGGGGATCAGACACGGGAGAGCTGCAGTCAATCGTGCAAAGTTTTCCTTGATGGAGGACAACCTTTTCGGAGGTTATGGTTGCTTTTAGCTTGCAATCAATCAGTTGATTTCTACCGTAAATCTTGAACTGTGCTGGATGATTAAGTACAAACACATACAAATACACACCCAAGAGAGTGAAAACAAATGTCCACATAAAACATATACAGTATAAGAATGTTTATAGCAGCTTTATTCATTTTACCTAAAAAATGGAAACAACAGAAATGTCCATCAACTGAAGAATGAATAAACAAACTGTGATGTACCCATGCAAAAGAATATTATTGTCATAGAAAGAAATGAAGTACTGATACCTACCACATCATGGATGAATCATGAAAGGATTATACCAATGAAAGAAGCCAGACATGTACTGTATGATTCCACTGATATGAAATGAATGTCCAGAAGAGGTAAACGAATAGAGACAGAAAATAGATTCATGGTCATCATGGGTGGGGATAATCAGGGTTCATGATGGGAGTGACTGCTAATGGGTGTGGGGTTTCTTTTATTGATTCATTTTGGCCACGCTGGGTTTTTGTTCCTGTGCAGGCTTTCTCTAGTAGTGGTGAGTGGGGGCTATTCTCTAGTTGCAGTCCTTGGGCTTCTCATTGCAGAGGCTTCTTTTGTTGCAGAGCACTGTCTCGAGAGCATAGGCTTGGTAGTTGTACATGGGTTTAGTTGCTCCGAAACATGTGGAATCTTCTCCGACCAGGGATCGAACCCACGTCCCTTGCATCGGCAGGTGAATTCTTAACCACTGGACCACCAGGGAAGTCCCTGGGGTTTCTTTTAGAGGTGACGAGAGTGCTCTGGGATTAGGTAGTGGTGAAGGTAACCATTTTTTGATATATATTGTTGTGGGTTGAACTGTGTGCCTCAAAAAGATATGATCAGCTCCCACTGCCTCAGAGTGTGAACTTATTTGGTAAGAGAGTACTTGCAGATGTACTTAGTTAATATGAGGTTATGCTGGAGAACAGAGTGATCTTAATCCAATCTGACCGGTGTCCTAGAAGAAGAGAGAGACTCACAGGGAGCACAGCCATGTGGAGAGCAGAGAAATACTACCACAAACCAAGGAACGTCTGGGACTACCAGAAGCTGGAAGCAGGAAGGCTCCTTGTCAGAGGCTTGGAGGAAGCATGGCCCTGCCGACACCTTGATTTCAGACTTCGAGTCTCCAGAACTGTGAGATAATATATTTCTCTTATTGTCAGCTAAGTTTGTGGTATTTTGTTACAGTAGACTTGGCAAACTAAAACATATATTATGAATAAAGTCTTCAGAATTAAAGGGAGAAAAAGCATGTAAGGCTCATTCATTCAACAAATAGAAGTTGCCATGGACGGAGCATGGAGGCAGTTACCATAGAAGAAAGTTACCCCAGGCAGAGCATGGAGGCAGTGCTTGGTCGAGCTGGTGAGATCAGGGAAAGCTTCCCGGAGGGGGACACACTTGAACTGAATTTCGAAGCTGGTAGGAGTTGGCCAGGTGTGAAAGAAAGAGCTGTCACTAGACCGCCATGGCTCCTTGACATACGAACCTAATATTTTAGTGAGGGTAATAGGTAGAAAACAAACGAAGAAGTAACGAACTACAGATTGTGGTAATTGTAACAGAAAGCTAGTGTACTGAGAGCGTCCTCACGTCCCTGGACGGATACGGGAGGAGTCGCAGGTGAGCGCCCTTCAGCAGCCTGCTGTCTGAAGATCACTGATAGAGCGGATGGGCCGCCGGACAGAGCAGCTCGATTGCTTTGTTCTCACCCTAGTGCTGTGTGTCTTGGGCACGTCTTCTCATTTCTCTGAATCCCATTTCTATATTTGAAAATAGAAATGGCAAAAAAAACAAGGTGTATCTAAAGTCTATTTTCATTCTAATTTGGTGAAATAAGTGCTTTTATAGTCTTCTCTGAGTCCTTGGGTTCTGCATCCACGAATTCAACCAACCATGCATTGAAAATACTAGAAAAAAAATTTCCAGAAAGATTTAAAAAGCAAAATCTGAATTTGCCACATGTCCAGAAACTATATATACATAACCTTTACATTGTATTTATAACTATTTACATAGATTTACATTGTATTAGGTATTAAAAGTAATCTAGAGATGCTTTAAAGTGTACTAGAGAATGCGTGTTGGTTATATGCAAATACTGTGCCATTCTGTATAAGGGACTTGAGCATCCTTGAATTTGGTATCTGTCCAGGAACCAATCCTCCATGGGTAGCAAGGGGTGACTGAACTACGTAATTTGGTTATTTAAAGCAGAATCCATGGGATCGTAGTAGGACAATGCTATAGTACTCTATGTGGATCTTTTTAAGCTGGCTAAATGGAACTGTGATGCTTATTACAAACCAAGGGAGCTGCAGTCTGTGGCCTTATTTTTTCAAACTGGAGAGAGCATGGTAATTCATTGTACAATGAGAAGAGTATTTAGCCCCAGACACAGCTCCATTCTTGCATTTATCTATTCCATGGCAGCAGCTATTTTCATTGTAACCCTGTCCTTACTGGAAATGCTTCCATTGCTCATGTATCTGCTTGGCTAGGGAAATAGAGATGAATGAGAAAAGCCAGCCTAGAGAAGAATGAGAGGGCAACTCTCATATAATGAAAAGAATTCCTGACTTGGGACTCAAATTCCACTTCTCTCACCTCTTAGCCATGAGACCCAGAGCAAGTGTACTCTCTGAGTTTCACTTTCTTCATCCATAATGGGACTGAAAATCCATTCCTCACATGGCCGTTGTGAAGGTTCAATTCACTTATGCACTTATCAAATATTTAAGAAGCACTGACTATATCTACCCATGTATCTATATCTCCAAAACACTCTGTCTCTGTCTCTATGTCTATCTATCTCTCTACCATCATTTATCTGGTGCTTTAGATATGGCAACAAGAAGACAACACAATCATGGTCCTCAACCTCAAGGAGTTTCTAGTGTAGAGGAGAAGACAGGTATTGAATAGGAAGTATGATACTAACTTCTAACTTCATAGGAATTTGGAAAATGAGTTGAAGTCATCTTCTTGAAGACAAAAGTGGTAGTAGGCAGGAAGAGTATTCAAAATGGGAGCATGAAAGACAATTTTAAACTTGATTCATGTTGGCTGAATCAACAGTGAAGGAGTCGGGGATGGACTGAAACAAGTGTGAAATAGGTAAGATCATAGCTCACAGGCAGTTTTTCCTGAAAAGTGTAACTTGGTAAGTTTTCTCCCAAACATGAGCCAAAATTTCATTTAACTTTTTTCAGATACAAACTAAGAAGATAGAAGATAAGAACCATAAAGTAGGCTGATTTGCATGCTTACTTTTTCAGAACACAGAACACTTATTAACACTCTGTGGTAACTTGTCTTTCAAACCTCTCTGGTGTTCTGAATCATGTCGTATTTTTATTATATCTCAAACTATCTGAAAATCTGAATAACATAAGTGATGTTCCTCAAACAGAATTTCTTAAGTGTCTGTAGCTCCTTTGTAGCAATTAAAATAACACAACTTTTGTAAAGTACAAATTGTCTAGCTTGGTGGATATCATGTTATTTACTTGTATATCATGTATATACTCATCAAAGCCCATTTAGTTAAATTAACTAAGGGCCAAAGGAGAGGTGCTGTAGCTAAAATATTAAGGTTTCAAATGCCGGTGATTAGAGAAAATGTGGATTTTACACTTAAAGAAATATTTTAAAAAATACTATTTGGTAAATTCTGTTTTTTTCCTGATTTTTTCACGTCATGCCATCTCATATGGTTGCTACTAGCCGCATGTAGTTATTTAAAATTGACTTAAGGGGGAATGGGGTGGGAAGGTTTGGGAGTTTGGAATTAGCAGATATAAACTATTATATATAGAATGAATAAACAACAAGATCCTACTGTACCACACAGGGAACTATAGGCAATATCCTGTGATAAAAAATAATGGAAAAAATATGAAAAAGTATAAAAATGTATAACTGAGTTACTTGGCTATAAGCAGAAATGAACACAATATTGTGAATCAGCTATATGTCAATAAAATTTTTTAAATAAAATTGATTTAATTTAATTAAGACAAAATTTAACATTCAGTTCTTTATTCTCGCTGGCCACATTTCAAATGTTCAGTAGCCACAAGTGGCCAGTGGTGAGCATATTAGCACAGATATGGAATATTTTTTTCACCATCAAAAGGTTTTTTGGACAGTGCTGCCTTAGAAGGTCTATTCAGTGAGAAGAACTATGAGGCATCCTCATACAAGTCTGGATGAAATGGGTTTTCCTTTATTCCTAGAGAAACACTAAGAATCCTTACAATCACTTCTGGAAATGCATCCTTTAAAAGGTAGATATGCATCTAATGGTTAATGAACAAAACTGTTTCTCACGCTATTATTACAGAAATTAACGTAGATGTTCTTGTTGAGAGAATAGTTAATGGTCTACAGTCACCAAAATCACGTTTTCAGAGACCCTTTTAATGACATGAGAAAATGCCAATGATATTAGTTAAAAAAAAAAAAATCCACAATATGATGTGATACCCAAATGTATTCAACATGATATTTCTTAACAATTAGCTTATGTTGTTTTTTTTCAGTTTTCTCACACCCTTCCCACTGAGCATAAACTATTTAGGTGCTAGAGAAAAAAACTTTTTAAAAAAATACAAATTATTTGGGGTTTAGGGAAGATAGATAAATAAAATCCAAAGCCAAAAGCAAGTCATTGGTGAATTGTTTTTCTGTTTCAAGGGTAAACCGGAAGGTTGGTAGAGTTACAAGCATTTTGATGGCAATCTCAAAGTCTAGCATCTGTCTTCAGCCTGTGATTATTCTTGTTACCCATCAGAGATCTAATAAATGTTATTTAGAAGACAAGTGTGTGGGCTGGTGAAGTTGATGAAAGTGATAATAAAGCAAATTATAGCACCCCTAGGCCATGTGCAGGCTTCCTGGGTGGTTCAGATGGTAAAGAATCTGCCTGCAATGTAGGAGACCCTGGTTTAATCCCTGGGTCAGGGAGATCCCTTAGAGAAGGGAATGGCTTCCCACTCCAGTATTCTTGCTTGGAGAATCCCATGGACAGAAGAGCCTGGCAGGATATAGTCTATGGGGTCACAAAGAGTCGGACACAACTGAGCAACTAACACACACACACACAGGCCATGTGCAGATGACAAGGAGGAAATCATTTGAAACATGGAGAAATTGAAATATCATGGCATAAAAAAGTCAGTTAGTTCAAAACCTCACCTTTCTTCAGTTAAAATGATCAAGTCATTTAAAAAGTCATTTTCTTAACTTTGATGATTTTAAAATTAAACTCTTAACTTTTCATAAGTAATTTTGCAATCACAAGTAATTTCAAGCCCTTTCTCAATGCTCAGACAGTTCTTCCCTATCATTTTGCATATGAAATCAATCTGGTTGAAATTTTAGCAATTTTATAAATGCATCTTAATCTCACATGCTGTTTATTTTATATGTATTTATAATATGCACACATATACATAATGATATATATAAAGACAAGTGAAATAGGTACATATGTAAGTATTTTACAGAAACTATTTAGTTGCTAGGGCTTTCCTGATGGCTCAGACAGTAGAGAGTCTGCCTGCAATGTGGGAGACCTGGGTTTGATCTCTGGGTCGGGAAGATCCCCTAGAAAAGGAAATGGCAATTTCTACTCCAATATTCTTGCCTGGAAAAATCCCAGGAACAGAGAAGACTGGCAGAGTATAGTCCATGGGGTCGCAAAGAGTTGAACACAACTGAATGACTAACACTCTCACTTTTCTTTCACATTTAGTCGCCAGAGGGGGAAAAAAAAGGTTTTTTTCTTTTTAGAAGTATAAGTATTTAAGGTTTAGGGCAGATAGATAAATAAAATCCAAAGCAAAAAGCAAGTAATTGGTGAATTGCTTTTCTGTTTCAATAGGAAATTGAAAGGTTTGTGGCATTAAAAGCATTTTGATGGCAAACATATTACATGTTATATTTAGTTCAGTTCAGTTGCTCAGTTGTGTCTTACTCTTTGAGACCCCATGAACTGTATGTAGCACACTAGGCTTGCCTGTCCATCACCGACTCCCAGAACTTACTCAAACTCATGTCCATTGAGTCAGTGATGCCATTCAACCACCTCATCCTCTGTCATCCCCTTCTCCTCCTGCCTTCAATCTTTCCCAGCATCAGGGTCTTTTCAAATGAGTCAGTTCTTCACATCAAGTGGCCAAAGTATTGGGGTTTCAGCTTCAGCATCAGTCCTTCCAATGAATATTCAGGACCGATTTCCTGTAGGTGGACTGGTTTGATCTCCTTGCAGTCCAAGGGACTCTCAAGAGTCTTCTCCAACACCATAGTTCAAAAGCATCAATTCTTTGGTGCTCAGCTTTCTTTATGGTCCAGCTCTCACATCCATACACGACTACTGGAAAAATCATAGCTTTGACTATACAGCCATGTTATATTAGCTATTATAGTATGTCAAACTTTATATAATTTTGCTCAACCTTTTCTTTTCAATGACTGTATCACATACATGGGCATTTTGTAGTTATCTGGTGGATGCGAAAAAGTAGTCAGTTGAGAACATTAGCAAAGAGGCTGAAATAACAACTATATTCCCAGTGAAAAAATAAAAATACTTACTGAGAGGACTGATTGTCAGTGACTTATATGTTGTCTGGCAGAGGCCAGTACATTGGCTTTCAAGCTGAAGAATAGGCAAGGTGTAATTGTAGGCTTGGGGACACCTACTGAGTAGGGGAAGAATTGAAAGAGAGTGAATTACACAGTGTGTGAAGGCACTGAAAGAAAAGGCCATCCATTTTGCAGCATTGTCCACATCCATGGTGGATGCCATGATCCATCCATGTTAGGCTACTTAGAGTGTTTGGTAGACTAGGTAAAGGACCCTTCCATCAACTGAGACCTTGCCTAGCCACCTTTGGTTATCTGATGATCAAATAAATTAAAATGTTTACATTAATCCCCCTGTGGAGATGTCTGTTGCATTTCAGAGTACAGTCAGCCCTCTGTATCCACAGATTCTGTATCTGTGAATTCAACCAACCTGCAGTCAAAAAATATTAGTAAACATTCCAGAAAGTTCTAAAAAGTAAAACTTAAATTTGTCACACTCACAACTATTTGCATAGCATTTACCTTGTATTAGGTATTTTGAGCAATCAAGAGATGATTTAAAGTATTGATATAAGGGAGGATGTATGTAGGTTATATGTAAATAGTGCACCATTTATATAAGGAACTTGAGCATTCTTGGATTTTGTTAACCACAGGTGGAGGTGAGGGGTTGGAACCAACCCTTTGCAAAGATATTGGGGACTTTATTTTGATTTTGCATCTAAAACAACATTTCAGTATTCCCCCCTCCTCCCCACATTTGACTGCCAACTGCTTAAGGAGGATGTATGAAAAGTTTTTTCAAGGTGAAATTTCAATCTACTATTTTGCTCCTTCATGCCTATGACCAGACTGCTTCTCACTACTGGCAGTTCTCAACTTCAAGAGAGGGAATAAAAAAAACAAATTGCACTAAGTTTCCAGATGTTAATTTTAAATGTAAAGCTTTAGTCAGGAAAATGCAGGTGTTACAAATATTGGAACTGATCTTTTAATTAGGATTCCAACTCAAAAATTATGATGAGGTTCATTAGAGAAAAAAGCACCATTCATCATTCATTCTTTATTTCCCTGGAACTTGGCATAATGATCTTGGCTTATACGGTCATTTAACTTGCCATGGCTTATCACAGAACTGCTGAATTCATTCATATCACAAAGAAAGCCTAAGACACTATGTCAACACATTTACTGAGTGTTAAATGTAAACATTTACGTGGCACTCTATTCAATGTCAGATATAACCAACTTTAGCATTTGCAGCCTTATGTCATATTTCTAAGGATTGAATGACACAGTATGGAGACTGTCCTGCTTTGATTTCCCCAGGAGAGAGAGAAAATGGGGAAAGGATGGTTTGATCACTGCACCTGTATCATTATTTTGGTCCTTGCACCAGTACTGAGAGTGAGTTGATGCTCTGAATGTTGTAAATGCTTTCCCAGGACTCAGGGATCTCTTGCTAGAACTTCAGCATTATGTTGGTGTTGTTCAAAGGTTGTAGCTCTTAATTCATGCTTATACACCCAGTCATTATTTCCAAAGTAAAACCCATGAGGCTGGATTCAAGAGATTTATAGTCTCACTTCTCTCCACTAACCCTCCAAGAGCCATTGTATGGAAGCTGAGTAACCCAGCTATACGAGTTTCCTGTTGCTGATGTAATAAGTCACAACAAATATGACAACTTACACAACACAAATTTATTACCTTACAGTTTTGTAGGGTAGACAATGGAAATAGGTTTCTGGGCTTTGTTTCCTTCCGGAGGCTCCAGGAAAGCATCTGATTCTGTGCTATTTCTAGCTTGTAGAGGCTTCCCACATTCTGCGGCTCATGGCTTCCTTCTCGCTTCAATGCCAGCAACATTGCATCTCTCTGTGTTTCTCTTCCATAGTCACATACCCTTATTTTATTGTTTAGGCTCCCTTTTCCATGTTAAAATCTTTTCTGACTAAGGATTACCTACCCAGGTAATCCAGGATAATTTCCCTATTTTGAAGTGAGTTGATTAGTTACCTTAAATTCATTTGCAATTTTAACTCCTCTTCACCATGAACCTAACATAATCATAGATCCCAAGGATTAGAACATGGACATCTTTGACAGGCCATTATTCTGCCTATAATACTAGCCCAGACTCTTTTCCCTCAGGGTCAGTCCTTGATCGGGGAACTAAGACCCCTCATGCTGCATGGCGTGGCCAAAAAGCCTTTTAAAAGCTTAAAAAATAAATTAACTAAAAATAAAAATAAAAAATTGAGATACCAATATGTATGCCACTTCACACATTAAACCAGCCTTTTTGCTTTCAACAAGTAATTTATAATTTCAAAGTAATTTCCAAATAATAACGGGTATAAGCAGTATTTGAGATATCTGCTTGAACATGAGATAATATGAACTACCTGTGGTTCAGTTGGTGCCAGTGTTTCAGGCTCTGTGGTTTGTTGCTAAATTTATCATTGAAGTAAATGAAAAATTTTACTTCAAGATTGTTGAAAACAATAAAGATATAACTTTCTCCCCATGCAAATCCACAACCCCTCCTGAAGTCTATTTACGGTCTCCTTAGGAGCCCATGGATTCCAGGTTAGAAATCCTGCAATATGAAATAGGATCACCTGGTCCTCTGCATGATAATAAAGTAATGAGAATTTTTAGTGTTTTCTGGGGGAGGAGAGCTGGCAGTGGAGTGTGTTGAAAGCTCTGGAAGTCTAGGAGAGGAGAGATAGGACTCTTTGCTCTAACTCTAAAAGCAAAGAGGCGAGTGGGGACCCAGGTAGTGTGGATGGACTTCCAGGGAGGAATTTTCCATGGCCATGATGGCTAAGGGGATCCGGAGAACCACCTCATTTCCTGTTCCATCTGTGCTGGGTCCACAGACAATACTGGCAAAACCTTCAGGAAAAGCCTGTAACACAAAACACTTCTGTGTTAGTATGTTGAGGGTGGGGGCAGGGGCAAGAATGGGCAGCATACATGTTTGGAGGGGGTCAACCGAGAGCGTGGAAGCCTTTGCTAGTGGCCAGAGCAGCCATCCCAGACTTGCAGAGAGAGCTATTAGGAGCCAGGTCACCATGAATAAGCAGCTGGCAATGTGGGCTGAGTTAGGATGGCCACGAGTCCACCCTTCTTCAAGCCAAATATGTTAGAGGTAAGTGGCCCTTGACTGAGAGGGAGAAGCTGGATCCCACCTGCCTAGATACGAGGGGAGACATTGAGGTGACAGCAGGTTAAAGAGTTGAACGTAACCCTATATGAATGTGATCCTGTATAAATATGACCCTGTAGGTAACGAAGGGCTGAACCCTAGAAGGGAGTTGAGCAGAGGAAAGTCTGCTATCAGTGGGGATTTAGAAGGAGCACTGGGGCAGTGACTGGGGATCAAGTGGACCAGAACATGCTGGAGACAGGCTGTTCAGAGGCCATTGCAGGACTTGGAACCACCAGGAAGACAAAAGGAGGATGAAACCCTTAGAGTCATGCCTTTTAGGGAGAAGCAGTTCTGGACTTAGCTGTGCCTTTCTTAAGCCAAACAGAACTGTCCTGCTTCTTCAGCAAGAAAAACAAACAAATAAAATAACTTGTGTGATTGCTTTGCAGTACATGGAACTGGCCACCAAGTTCCTTCATCTCAATGTGTCCTCACAGAAGAGAAGAATCTTAGCACTGAATCTCAGCATTGAGAATCAATAAAGTTACATCTTTATTAATTCTGAAATTATTCAAGAGTTAGAATCTCAGCAATAAAATTTCCTTGTTAAGTCTGATGGTGGGGAGTGGAGTGGAGGGTGGGGTAATGGGAAGGGCAGAGATGTCAACTGGCTTCAGACTCCTTTTCATCCAAGCTGGTTTCTGGTAAAAGAGTCATAGTTGATGCTGGGCGCCAGTCAGAGCTGTGAAGCTCTATTTAGTTCATACCAAACCTGAAACATCATTAGTTTGCACTGTTGTTTCTTCACTGTATCTGCAGACAGAGTGGACACGGGAGCACTGTTGGAAGCAGAGAATGGAGGCCAGAAGGAAGGAGGAGTCTTTTTTAAAAATTTATTAAAAAATTTTTTTTACTGAAGTGTATAGTTGATGTACAACATTACCTAAGTTATAGGTGTACAACAAGAAAGGAGGATTTTTTTTGGCAGCCTTCAAATTTTTACTTTATTATTCCATATTTCTTTTGAGTCATTTGAAAGCTTGAAAGAAAGTAAAACTGTTACAGAAACATTTCCCATTTTCTTTCGGTTACAAAATAGACCCTCCTTTCTACCAAAAGTTAGTGCATATCACCCCATAGTATACTAACATGGTTAAAGAAATAAGTGAAAAAGCCGTTAAGCTTATTCTATTTTTAAAATGTTCCCCCTTTTCTTGTTTATTCCCTAAAGTCATGCAAAAATACTGCTTAGATCATGTGAACAAGAGGATATAAAATGGCCCTCTCCTGATTATGGTGATTTTAAACAGTATGTTAGCAATGAAGGTATTTATGGCTGAGGGAGTAATGGTGAAACATATTTGAAAACAATAGATTATTCATGCAGGGGCCATAATAGCTCTGTCTGCCTTCAGCACAAAGATATACAAGACCATGCATGGGATTGTGATCAAAATAAACAGTTGAACCAGCATGCATGACCAAGCAGGCTGTTCTCCCCGGCATTCTGGACTCTCTTGCTAAGAAGGCATGTTGCGGCCCTTCACCAATGGAAATGGAATTGCTGCAACCTTTAGTCCTGCTGCAAAATGAGCTGTCAAAGCTTCACTCACTGAAGTGCGTCTGCTCTTAAAAATGGAAGAATCTTGATAAGCATGACTCTGAGGACTAAAACACGGGAGAAGTCCAGCAGCCTTTCCGTCACCACCTCAGAAAAGACTTCCGGGAGAAGGAAATGGCAACCCATTCCAGTATTCTTGCCTAGAGAATCGCATGGACAGAGGAGCCCGGTGGGCTACAGTCCATGGGGTCGCAAAGAGTCAGACATGACTTAGCGACTAAACAACTCAGAAAGAACTGAAGGGCTTCTAGCCCAGACTTCCATGGTACTAATGGTCTCATGTGGCTGTGAAGCACTTGAACTGAGACGTGCTTTATTTTTTAATCAGTTAATTAATTTTTAAATTACTTTTGGTTGCGCTGGGTCTTTGCTGTTGTGCGAGGGCTTTCCCTAGTTGTGGTGAGCAGGGGCTACTCTCTAGTTGCGGTGCTCGGGCCTCTCATTGCGGTGGCTGCACAGGCTTCAGGAGCTGCAGCGCGTGGCCTCAGTAAGTGTCGCGTGGGCTTCGTTGCTCTGCAGCATGTAGAGTCTTCTGTGATCAGGGATCAAACCTGTCTCCCCTGCATTGGCAAGTAGATCTTATCCGTTGTACCATCAGAGAAGTCCCTGAGATGTGTTTTAAATGGAAAAATATTTGCCAGATTCTGAAGTCATAGTTCAGTGAAAAGAATGTTGAACATCTCATTAGTCATTTAAAGTTTTTGATTACATGCTAAAATGATAATATTTTGGATCCATTAGGTTCAATGATATATATTACTGAAATTAATCTTACCTGTTCTTTTTTAATTCAGTATTTAGAAAATGTTAAGTGACATATGAAGTTTGCATTTTAATTCTACTAGTAGAAAAGTTATTTTGTCTAGTTAGAAATAATCATGAAGTTAATTCACATAAATCATATAGTTACAATCTGGTTTAAACTATGCAAGCCCTCTTTTATAAGATTCTGTAATCTTTGTGAGGCTTCCCTGATAGCTCAGCTGGTAAAAAATATGGCTGCAATGCAGGAGACCCCAGTTTGATTCCTCGGTCAGGAAGATGCCCTGGAGAAGGGAAAGGCTACCCACTCCAGTATTCATGGGCTTCCCTGGTGGCTCAGATGGTAAAGAATGCACATGATATCCTCATGTTCCTTTTTTTTTTTTTCCCCCATCTTTTTTCTGGTTCTGTGCAGTCATTTCAGAAAATCTCTTAATGTAATAAAGCTCACAGGCTGTCTTCCTGAGCATCACAGAGGCTGTCTGGGCTGTGGTGGTCCACACTGAACGCAGGATGGGGTGAGAAGGTCATCCCCACAGAGGGGCAGAGTTGGTGGCAGCAATTGCTAAGAACTGGCCATGCAGACTAACTTTTTGACCAAAAGGAAGAGAGGAGAACGTTTGTTACTGACCAGGCTGTTACTGATCTGTAGCATTCCTGGCTACACATACTTCTGTCTTGGCCAGAGAACGGCCCAGATGGGATCCTCAGAGTCTTGGACTATGTTGAGAAAGGGTCCTCCCCTACTGTAACTCTTTCATCCCCTCCATCCCACTGCCCAGGTGGAACACCTTAGGTACCACCAGACCCTTTAATTCTCTTCATGCATCAGTCCTTTCGTGTCCTACCTAGCCTACACTGAATCTTATCACCTCAAACTCTTATTCCTCAAAACTGCCAAATTCCTTGAAAAACCTCTAAAGTGTCAGGTTTTCCTAAACTGGAATCCATCTCCTAAACTGCCTTCTTCATTCCTATCCCTGGGTCATTAGGCACAGTTAGTAAGCATCACTCAGTCGAGCAGAATGGTCCATGAAAAATTCATGGGTTGCAGCCCCAGCTGTACCCTCAGCGATGCACAGCAGTGATATGGTATGGAGCTCTCCTGTCCCCTGAAGGGAACTCTCTCAGAATCTACTCTCTGAATCTTAGTACTCTCAGAATCTCTGATAATTGGCAAAAAGAGCTCCATCTAATTAGTTTATTCTGATATTATTGTGCAGTCTGGACACCTCTGCCTTGGGGGCAGGGGAAATGTGATTTCCAGAGTCCCAGAAGGAAGCATTCCTGGCTACACATACTTATGTAGGTGCTCAGTTGCTCGGTCATGTCCGACTATTTGCGACCCCATGGGCCATAGCCCACCAGGCTCCTCTGTCCATGAGATTCTCCAGGCAAGAACACTGGAGATCCTCCTCCAGAGGATCTTCCTGACTCAGGGTACAAACCCACCTGGGGTCTCCTGCATTGCAGACAGATTCTTCACCCACTAACCACCAGGGAGGCCTGACTGCACTGATGTAGGTGCCCAAGTTCTGACCACCTGTGCCCCTCACCCCTAGAACTCGGGTCCCTGCAGTGTCAGCAGCTTGCACATTCTGCACATCCCCAGGGACAAAAAAGTAGGGCTGGAGTCTGGTTGGCACAAATCAGCCTTCTCCAATGAGAGAAGAAACTTCAAGGGATGCTCAGCAAATGATTGACATAGGGCACAGTCATGCATGTGTGTATGTATGTGTGTGAGTGTGAGCATCAGCAAGAGTGTACAAGTGTACCCTTCCACGTGCATGCACAGCCTGAAATGTCGTGATGAACCACATGGCTCCTTGGCACCCAGGCCATGCTCAGGATGACTTTGAGCAAATCAGAACTGGGAACAGTAGATAAGAAATGTCGGGTGTGTGGGTTCCCTCTAAATCTCTCTCTCAACGGGCTACCACATTGTTCTCATTTCCACCTCTTAGCAACGATACACTTCCTCTCTGTCTGTTTCTGTCTCTGCTTAAAGGCTGGAGACCTGGCCCTTTTTATATCTATGAATATTTTACCTTTATAATAAATTTACTGTTTATTCATCTAGTGTTGATGTTTCTGTGTATTACAATCAAAAGGAAGGTTGCCTAAGACAGACATCTTTTTTTTTTAATTTTTTATTTTATTTTTTTTCATTTATTTTTATTAGTTGGAGGCTAATTACTTCACAACATTTCAGTGGGTTTTGTCATATATTGACATGAATCAGCCATGGAGTTACATGTGTTCCCCATCCCGATCCCCCTCCCACCTCCCTCTCCACCCCATCCCTCTGGGTCTTCCCAGTGCACCAGGCCTGAGCACTTGTCTCATGCATCCCACCTGGGCTGGTGATCTGTTTCACTATAGATAATATACATGTTTCGATGCTGTTCTCTCGAAACGTCCCACCCTCGCCTTCTCCCTCAGAGTCTAAAAGTCTGTTCTGTACATCTGTGTCTCTTTTTCTGTTTTGCATATAGGGTTATCATTACCATCTTTCTAAATTCCATATATATGTGTTAGTATGCTGTAATGGTCTTTATCTTTCTGGCTTACTTCACTCTGTATAATGGGCTCCAGTTTCATCCATCTCATTAGAACTGATTCAAATGAATTCTTTTTAACGGCTGAGTAATATTCCATGGTGTATATGTACCACAGCTTCCTTATCCATTCATCTGCTGATGGGCATCTAGGTTGCTTCCATGTCCTGGCTATTATAAACAGTGCTGCGATGAACATTGGGGTGCACGTATCTCTTTCAGATCTGGTTTCCTCAGTGTGTATGCCCAGCAGTGGGATTGCTGGGTCATATGGCAGTTCTATTTCCAGTTTTTTAAGGAATCTCCACACTGTTTTCCATAGTGGCTGTACTAGTTTGCATTCCCACCAACAGTGTAAGAGGGTTCCCTTTTCTCCACAGCCTCTCCAGCATTTATTGCTTGTAGACTTTTGGATAGCAGCCATCCTGACTGGCGTGTAATGGTACCTCATTGTGGTTTTGATTTGTATTTCTCTGATGATGAGTGATGTTGAGCATCTTTTCATGTGTTTGTTAGCCATCTGTGTGTCTTCTTTAGAGAAATGTCTGTTTAGTTCTTTGGCCCATTTTTTGATTGGGTCATTTATTTTTCTGGAATTGAGCTGCAGGAGTTGCTTGCATATTTTTGAGATTAATCCTTTGTCTGTGGCTTCGTTTGCTATTATTTTCTCCCAATCTGAGGACTGTCCTTTCACCTTGCTTATAGTTTCCTTTGTTGTGTAAAAGCTTTTAAGTTTCATTAGGTCCCATTTGTTTATTTTGCTTTTATTTCCAATATTCTGGGAGGTGGGTCATAGAGGATCCTGCTGTGATTCATGTCAGAGAGTGTTTTGCCTATGTTCTCCTCTAGGAGTTTTATAGTTTCTGTTCTTACATTTAGATCTTTAATCCATTTTGAGTTTATTTTTGTGTATGGTGTTAGAAAGTGTTCTAGTTTTATTCTTTTACAAGTGGTTGACCTGTTTTCCCAGCACCACTTGTTAAAGAGGTTGTCTTTTTTCCATTGTATATCCTTGCCTCCTTTGTCGAAGATAAGGTGTCCACAGGTTCATGGATTTATCTCTGGGCTTTCTATTCTGTTCCATTGATCTATATTTCTGTCTTTGTGCCAGTACCATACTGTAAGACAGACATCTTATACTCTGTCGAGTTTGTCCTCTGGAATGTGCATTTGTGGGTTTCACTGAGCTGGAACCATGTGATTCATCACTACATTTGTACCTTGTTCTTTATAGAGAAGAACCACATCATTGTATATCTCCCTGGTTTTGAGGCGCTAAGAGCAAATGGTCTGAGTCATTTATGTGAAATTTTCAAGAAGACTGTGTTCATGAAACAAAATCTGACTTGGTGATCAGGAATGAGGCAGATTATGGCCATCATTGCTAACCCAGCAATCAGATGCCTTTGATGTCTATTGAAAATGTTGGCAAAACTGGGACTTCTCTATATTTGCAACTTCCTGATTTATGATAAAAAATATATTTAATTGAACAACTGAAATTCATCTTAGCGTCCCTAAAACAATCTATTTGGTCTAATTTATGACAACTTCTGGTCTCTATAGTTCTCAGTTCTCCTTTAATTGACCACTGTGCTCACCTCTGACCCACAGCCATTGCTGATCCATTCTCCCCTCCCTTTTCCCCTCCTGCATACTCTCCATTGTGCAGCCTACACCATGCTAATCCTGTCACTGTGCACGTCCTCACACACTTCCCCCACTAATCCCTGGACTTCCCTCAATTTAGCCCAAATCGCACCTTCTTCAAGAAGCCTTGCTCAGAGTCTCTGATTGCAATCCTTTAGGTTTTGGAATTTCTATAGCTCAGAGGTTCTCAACCAGGGGCAATTTTGCCCCCAGGTGACACTTGGTAATGCATGTCAAAGAATGCTCAAACTATGGTACAGCTGCACCCACTTCACATGCTAGCAAGGTAATGCTCAAAATCTTTCAAGCTAGGCTTCAACAGTACATGAACTGAGAACTTCCAGATGTATAAACTGGATTTAGAAAAAGCAGAGGAACCAGAGATCAAATAGCCAATATCTGCTGGATTGTAGAAAAAGCAAGGGAATTAAATAAAAAAAGAACAAAAAACACTGTCTACTTCTGCTTCATTGACTACGCTAAAGCCTTTGACTGTGTGGATCACAACAAACTGTGGAAAATTCTTAAAGAGATGGGAATGCCAGACCACCTTACCTGCCTCCTGAGAAACCTGTATGCGGGTCAAGAAGCAACAGTTAGAACTGGGCATGGAACAATGGGCTGGTTCAAAATTGGGAAAGGAGTATGTTAAGGCTGTATACTGTCACCCTGCTTATTTAAATTTATGCAGAGTACATCATTCTTGGCTGGATGAATCAGAAGCTGGAATCAAGATTTCCAGGAAAAATATCAGCAGCCTTAGATATGTAGATGATACCACTCTAATGGCAGAAAGTGAAGAGGAACTAAAGAGCCTCTTGATGAGAGTGAAAGATAAGAGTGAAAAAGCTGGCTTATTCAAACCACTACAATATTGTAAAGTAATTAGCCTCAAACTAATAAAAATAAATGAAAAAATAAATAAATAAAAAAATTTTTTTAAAAAGCTAGCTTAAAACTCAACATTCAAAAAACAAAGATCATAGCATCTGGTCCCATCATTTCATGGCAAATAGATGGGGAGAAAATGGAAACAGTGAAGATTTTATTTTCTTGGGCTCCAAAATCACTGGGGTGGTGACAGCAGACATGAAATTAAAAGACACTTGCTCCCTGGAAGAAAAGCTATGACAAACCTAGCTTTGCTGACAAAGGTCCATATAGCCAAAGCTATGGTTTTTCCAGTAGTTATGTACAGATATGAAAGTTGAACCATAAAGAAGGCTGAGCGCTGCAGAATGGATGCTTTTGAACTGTGGTGCTGGAGAAGACTCTTGAGAGTCCCTTGGACAACAAGGAGATCAAACCAGTCGATCCTAAAGGAAATCAACCCTGAATATTCATTGGAAGGACTGATGCTGAAGCTGAAACTCCAATATATTTTGGCCATCTGATGTGGAGCGCTGACTCACTAGAAAAGACCCTGAAGCTGGGGAAGATTGAGGGCAGGAGCAGAAGGGGAGGACAGAAGACAAGATGGTTGGATGGCATCACTGACTCAATGGACATGAGTTTGAGCAAATTCCAGGAGATAATGAAGGCCTGGGAAGCCTGGTGTGCTGCAGTTCATGCAGTTGCAGAGTCAGACACGACTTGGTGACTGAACAACAACACAGCCCAGAGGTTCTCAATCAGGGGCAATTTTGCTGCCAGATGACATGTGGTAACATCTGGAGATATTTTTGGTTGTCTCAACCAGTGAAGGGAATTAATTACCAGAGGCCAAAGAGGCTGCTGGGCTTCCCACGTAGCACTAGTGGTAAAGAACCTGCCTGCCAATGCAAGAGGCGTCTAGGGACACTGATTCCATCCCTGGGTCCGGATGATCCCCTGGAGGAGGGCATGGCAACCCACTCCAGTACTCTTGCCTGGAGAGTTCCCTGGACAGAGGAGCCTGATGGACTACAGACCATAGGGTCACAAAGAGCTTGGCACAACTGAAGTGACTTGGCATGAACACACGCAAAGAGGCAGCTGAATGTTCCACAATGCGCAGAACAGCTTCCAAACAAAGAATTATCCAGTCTACAAATATTGATAGTGTTGAGAAACCCTATAGTCTAGCCCAACTTTGGCACCATACATCCTATCATTTGATTACTCATTATGGTGTAGAATCTTAGAGTTGGATGGGAACTTTTAGAAATCATCCTATCTCCTGCCTGAACTGTCTGGGTAAGAAGACTGACCAAAGAGATGCTGAACGTCATAGAGTGAGTCTCTGGCACAGCTTTATCCTGATCCCTCTGTCTTTGACCATTTCTGTTTCACAATGCAATTTTTTCCTTTCTCCCAGGTATATTATAAAAGCTTCTATAAGCCAGGTTAGGATCCATTATTATACCTGCAATACTCTCCCCTCCAACCTCCCCCTCTCAGCCCAATACAAGGAACACAGTACACATCTTGTTGTCAAATCACAATAACCTTAGATTTTATAAAACATCATTTGATACCCCTGCAAATGTATTTTTCAAAGAACTGTAGGCTTCTCTCCTGGATATAATCTCTCAAAACGAAAGATGACCACATCTAAATCACAGAAAGAAGAAATTCTACAGGGACCTTCTGCTGAAGTAATTTCAACATTAATTAAAGTAAATACCAGCCAACTGAGTCTTACGGATTTAAATGATGGTGATGAAAATTGCCACCTTCTAGCACAGAGGAAAACAGGAAAGGTTTCTAGTCAGGGGAATGATTAACTGAATTCGTATAGAGAAACAGGGAAAAAAGCTCACAAAATTCAACAAAAACCAGAAAGGATGGAAAATTGTATAAGTTTGTAAATTTGGTTCCTAGAAGCTCTTAGTTATAACACATTCCCATAAATAAGTTAATTTTCTCTGAAAAAAAAGTACTTAAGCTATTATTGACACAGAATTCAAAGAGGCCAGGTTAAGTAAAAAATGACAGAAGGCTCTGTATTGGAAAAGGTGAGCTAATTGGCTACTAAGCTACTGCTAAGGCGCTTCAGTCGTGTCCGACTCTGTGCGACCCCATAGACGGCAGTCCACCAGGCTCCCCCGTCCCTGGGATTCTCCAGGCAAGAGTACTGGAGCGGGGCGCCATGACCTTCTCCAGCTGATTGGCTGCTATCCTGCATATCAGAGGCAGAACAGTAGAAACCAAAGTTCAAGTGTAGGCCTGGAGTGAGCTGACCGTGAGTTTGAGTCCAGGCAGCTGTGAGACTTGGGTAAATGCCTTCATCCTGCAAATCCTAATCTCCTAACCTCTGAAGTGAGGATCAGTAATAATATTTACCCAAATATAAAATTGTGAAGATCTGATGACGGAACACAGGAAAAGTGTTTGCCCCAGGATCGAGTTGAATCTAAAAGATGAGTAAAGGAGAGCTAATATTACAACTATCTCTACTTGTGATTCTTTAATTTTACTTCTGAAAAAAAAAAAAAAAGGGAAAATTATTTAGTCTCGGGATGTTAAATTTTTATTTCCTCAGAAGAAATATGGCAAACCCTTCCTAATATGAATGAGAACTTCAATCACATTGATGTCTTCACATTTAAAATAAAACAGCAGGTAATCACTTTTAGATAACGCATATGTGGGGCTTTTTAAGTTGAGTGAACAAATCTGTAGGATTAAGTACCTGGAAAATAAGTGAAGCTTCGTTTCTTTCCTTCCTCCCATCTTCCCTCTCTCCCTCTTTCCATTAACAAGATGTGCAAATGCATGTACGTGAGGTTCCGTTACAGTAAAATATCTATGGTAAAACACTTAGTCAAGCAGCTAAGTGTTATGGAAAAGTTTGAGAAGGAAAATTTTAGAGCCTTAGGTTCCAATTCTGGCTCACACTAGCAATGAGATAGCAGGCAAGACAATTAACTATCTCTCATCTGCAAAATAAGTGGCTTGGCAGATGATTACTGAGGTCTCCTCTAACTTTAACTACTGGATTGTACTTTTATTTCTGGAGAGCCACAAGCAGACATCCAACTCAAATATGTTGTTAAAAATGGTCCTGTCTTTTTAATAGTAAGTTCAATCTGTAAGAAAAGAGTGAAACTATTCTCTTTTTAAAATATTTGTCATTTTGAAGAGATATCTTGGTTCAATCATTTGGCTACATTTTAAGTTCCTAAACAATAACTGGCTTTATGGGTATATGATGCACACAGGGCCTCAAGCTTAGAGAGGCTCCATACCAGATTATGGCTATCTTGAAATTCGTAATTTTGAAAAAAAGTTTTCATTTTACACAAGACTCTGCAAATTATGTAACTGGTTCCTGGTTCTGGCTACAACTTATAATTTATAGTTTAATTTCTAGGCCCAGGACTCCTTCTTTTTCTTCTTCTTTTAAATTAGAAACCCACATGGGCCTCTTTCTCCTGCAGCTACTCTGTATTTGAGTTAGAATAAACGGCTTTACCTGCCAGATTGCAGGATGTGTGGATAATAGTGCAAAGGACACACATAGCCTCCTTTGTCTTCAAAGGGCCACCCCTCAGCTTCAGCCATCTGTAGTGGCCTAAGCTGCTTTCCCTGGGAATTCCCACATCAGTGTACATGTTTGTGAGAGTCTAGCAGACTGTGGAGAAGACTCAGTGAAGAGACTAACGAGTCCTCCTTTGAAAATCCAAGACTGACAGGCCAAACAAGAGTGTGTTCTGTGAGAACCTCCAGTGCCCACCTCGTCCTCTTGTTTGTGTTCTTGAACATTTGTTTAAGACCTGACCACTCTGTTTCAGAAGGAGTCTCTAAAGGGCAGTAAATAGGGAACTGGCTTCCCAGGCAGCCCAGTGGTAAAGAATCTGCCTGCCCATGTGGGAACACAGGAGACAACAGGTTGATCCTTGGGTTGGGAGGATCCCCTGGAGGAGGAAATGGCAACCCACTCCAATATTCTTGCCTGGATGATTCCATGGACAGAGGAAGCTGGTGGGTTGCAGTCCATGAGGACGCATGCAAAGAGGAATCTACTCAGAGAAAGACTCTGAGGTCAATTGCTCCTTGTGATGATAATTCAACTTCAAAAACCACTTCTGACCTCTTCTGTAGTGCGTAGTGTGTGTACAGTCCTTGAGCCAGGTGGGGAGGACACAGCGATGAGCAAACACAGTGAAGACCAATTGATCTCAATTTATCACGGTGGCCTGATCATCGTCGGTTCACACCCTAGCCTGTGAAATAAGGATACTACTTACTTCACAGAGCTGGCAGTGACGATCAGTTCAGTTCAGTTCAGTCGCTCAGTCGTGTCCGATTCTTTGAGACCCCATGAATCGCAGCACGCCAGGCCTCCCTGTCCATCATCAACTCCCGGAATTTACTCAAACTCATGTCCATTGAGTCGGTGATACCATCCAGCCATCTCATCCTCTGTCGTCCCCTTCTCCTCCTGCCCCCAATCCCTCCAAGCATCAGGGTCTTTTCCAATGAGTCAACACTTCGCATGAGGTGGACAAAGTATTGGAGTTTCAGCTTCAGCATCAGTCCTTCCAATGGACACCCAGGACTGATCTCCTTTAGGATGGACTGGTTGGATCTCCTTGCAGTCCAAGGGACTCTCAAGAGTCTTCTCCAACACCACAGTTCAAAAGCATCAATTTTTCAGCACTCAGCTTTCTTCACAGTCCAACTCTCACATCCATACATGACCACTGGAAAAACCATAGCCTTGACTGGACGGATATTTGTTGGTAAAGTAATGTCTCTGCTTTTTAATATGCTATCTAGGTTGGTCATAACTTTCCTTCCAAAGAGTAAGCGTCTTTTAATTTCATGGCTGCAATCACCATCTGCAGTGATTCTGGAGCCCCCCAAAATAAAGTCTGACACTGTTTCCACTGTTTCCCCATCTATTTCCCATGATGGGACCAGATGCCATGATCTTAGTTTTCTGAATGTTGAGCTTTAAGCCAACTTTTTCACTCTCCTCTTTCACTTTCATCAAGAGGCTTTTTAGTTCCTCTTCACTTTCTGCCAAAAGGGTGGTGTCATCCGCATATCTGAGGCAGTGATCATACAAGGAGATAATAAGTGACTAAGCACTTTAAGAGTCACTTCGTAGAAGGATTTGCAAGGTGTAATGTGGGCACACGATTTAAAAACAAAGGCAATTTGTTTCTAGAGATAGTAGAGGTTTTTCTCCCCAATAGGAGCAGCTTAAATGGAAGTGGAGATAGGAAGAAATTTAAATGATTTGACTTTCCTCATTTTCAAACATTGAAACTCGTCATCCCGTGCAGCGCCCCTCTCCAGACCAGTCACCGAGGGGAATGCCTCCTGAATGGAGATGCCGGCAAAGAAAAGAGATCCTGACCATTCCAGCGCTGTCCATGTACGCCCATCCAGAGCTTCCAGACCTGTTGTGTCTTTTTCTCTTCCCACGCCCGTCTAGTCCAGGCGTCCGGGAGGACAAGCCCCGGCGACCCTGCCCCGACCCCAGGCTACCGCGCTAACAGCGGCTGTCCCGCGGTTCTGGGAAAGGGAGCGCGCGAGCGCGGACAGGAGGGTGGGGCTGGCTCTGCGGGCGGGACCGTAGCCTAATCCCGGCAGCGGGAGCTGCGGACCTACTTGAAGAGGAAGCGGAGGCGAAGGGGAGAGGCGGGACCAGGCCGAGGTGGGCGGGTCCGGGGGCGGGGTCACTGGGTGCGCCTCCTGCTGGCGCAGGCGGAGCCCGGAGCTCGGCTGGGAGAGGCGGGGCTGGGCTCAGGTGGGTGGGGCCTGAGGAGCGGGGCGGGGCGCGCAGCGCGGGGGCTGAACCCTGCTAAGACTAACCCTGTCGGCCCGCGGACCCCAGAGCTGCGCTCACAGCTGCAGCCCGGGACGTGGCGCCCCGGGGGAGGAGGGCGAAGGGACTGCGCGATGGCTCCGCGGGGACTCCCGGGGTCCGCCGTGCTCGCCGCTGCTGTCTTCGTGGGAGGCGCCGTGAGTTCGCCGCTAGTCGCCTCGGGTGAGTGCCTTGTCGCGGCTGGGGCGCGCAGGAGAGCGCGAGGGATCCGGACTGCTGCGCCGCTGAGCCCCCAGCTTCCCTGGTCTTGGCACAGCTGCGGGATCGTGGCGCTGAGCATCTGGCTGTCCTGGGGTGGCCCGGGTCGGGCGCGGCGCGTGGCGATGGCTCCCGGCCCTTCCTTCCCGCCCGCTGGGCTCCCGCCTTCTCTCTTCTCGGCTGCTACGAGAACCTGTTACCAGCCCCCCCGCCCCCGCCTCTGAGCTATCTGGCCTGTAGGGACCCGGGCGGGCTCTTGCCTTCCTGGGGAGCGCTTCCGCCTGGGTAGAGCGACCCGGAGCCCTGCGGACCCCTTTCCTGCCCTTGTCCTCAAAGGGCCCGCGAGCGGAAGATCGTGACACCGGCGACCCGGTGCGCTGTTGTCGCCGGCTTCCTCCTCCCTCTTTTTGTTTAAATTTAAATCTTAAAGCCTTGAGGAGTTCCACTTTCTTTCCAAGTTTTATTTTAGCATCAGTTTTGGAAAAAGGGCAGGCGAGTTTGTAAACTTACCTTTCCTTCTGCTTTGAGTTGACTCCTGTCACCACAAGAGGAACCTTCTGTGGTCAGAGCAGGAAGCCATCAGCAGAGATGATAAAATACTGTCTCCAGTGATGAACCTGGAACATGAGTTTTTAATTGAAATCTAAGACGAGGTGTAACTTTCAGGGAAGTCCTTCCTCTTTCACGCTCTTGTTTATATAACTATAGACGCTAGGGATTCCTTCCCACTTGTCCCCTCTTAATTGCCACCTCACAGCAGTAGTTAAAATAATAAATGTATACCTTCTTGGCCAATTGGGGTTACTACAGCCTGGAATCTTACGTCAGCAAACCCTTCTAACCTTGAGCAGCTCCTCTTCAGGTCCAAATAATAAGCAAGTAACTGGAAGCCTTCCAATCATGACTATCTCCTTCCTAAAAACACATATACTGCTCTTCTCTCCTGAGAAGAATCTGCTTGCTTGCAGCGGTTTAAAAAAACTGGCTTAGCTCCCTGGTCTTCACTCTTTCATAGAAACCGGAATATGTTAGGAAGGGAACAGAACGGTATGTCTCTTGAGTCTTTATAAGCAAATCCGTATTTCCTTCAGCCAACCACCCTGAGGAAATGGGCACTAGTGACATGTACTATTGGATGAGAGATTTGGGGTTTCACCCTGCATACCATTACTGAGACAGGTAGGGGCATGAAAGTGAAAATGTTAGTCGCTCAGTTGTGTCTGACTCTTTGGAACCTCATGGACTGTAGCCCGCCAAGCTCCTCTGTCCATGGAATTTTCCAGGCAAGAATACTGGAGTGGATAGCCATTCCCTTCTCCAGGGGATCTTTCCAGACCCAGGGATCGAACCCACGTCTCGTGCACTGCAGGTGGACTCTTTACCATCTGAGCCACCAGGGAAGCCCAGATAGGGGCATCATCAGGTTCACATTGGACCTCAGGTTGTAAACGGTACTTGCAGGGCTAGAATCAGTTGCTCCAGAATTTGAAGAGCTTAACCTGGGAGGGAAGTTGTTAAAAATTCAGCACATGATGCATGTAATCAGTCATAGCGGGAGAAATCCTTCCATAGTGTGAGTATGTATTTTGATGGATCTTTGAGCAGCACCAGCTTTCCGAACTGGAATGAAATGATGAAAGCTCTTAATTACGCAGTATAACACTTCAGAAGAAGGACGTATCTAAAAGGAAACAGTCCAGAGTACAGATGTGCCAATGTGACTTGAGACCTGTTTCATGGAGAAAATATGCCCTGAGCAGCTAACATCTGGTGCCCACGGAAGCTAAGACAGTGTTAACTTTTGTAGGCTTGGTTTAGGGAAGTAGGGAGAAAGTTGGGAGAAATGTTGAGTATCTGTTATGTGTCAAGCTTTGAGCTGGGCACTTGATATTCATTTTTATAGTTATTTCTCATGATTCTATGAAGTTCTTATTTCCAGTGCATCATCTGAGGCCCAGAGAGGTTAAACAATTAGTCCAAGATCCCATAACTAGTGTATCATTCAGCATTCAGTCAGAGAAGCAGAACCACTAGGAGGGGTGTGTGTGTGTGTCTATATGTATCTTTATCTTTGATAACCCAGCCTGCTTGAGTCCAAAGTTCATTCTCTTTTCCCTATACCTCACTGCTCCTCAGAGAGAAAATAGAACAGAAATCAACTTCGGTGTCTTGTTGGGGTTCTAGGATAGGGAGTTTAGGACATCATAGTATTGTTCAGTGTGGGGTTATCAGACTTTGGGAAGCAGGGAAAATAAGGATAGTTATGTGCACAATGGGTAGTGGCAATGTCTCTTTGACTTCCTGCCTAGTAGAACCTCTTTAAGCTTCTGTCTTGGTAGCAGCATTTGAAACTGTATACCCCTGCACCAGAAGGGATGGTTTTCCACACTTGGCTTATTTATGTCTTTAAGTTCTCTGGTTACTTAGGACTTAGTTTCTCTGCAGACAGTGGACATAGCCTTTGAGTAAGGAGTGGACTGAAAAGGACCAGGGACTGGTGAATGAGCGGTGCCCTCTCCTGGGACTCTGTTGGCTTCCACCCAGCCTCCTGACTCCTCGTTTAGATGCTCACGATAAGCTTTATTAAATTCTGGGTTGTTCTTTGGCCAGGTAGCTGCTTGGCTGTGTATCTATGTTCTTCGTAGTCAGTGGGCAGGATGTTTTGAGAAAGCAACCCTTTGGGGCTTGGGCTTCCAAGCCCAAATTGTATTGAAAGAGAAAATGAAAAACTCGAGATGTGCCCGCCATTTCCCATCTTCTCTGCTTATCCCCCCAAAGTAAATTAAACAAACATTGCTATTTGGGAGTTTGAGTAGTTGAGTTTGAACAAGAGAGATCAAAGACCCAGGTGATGGAGGGAAAAGTTTTGTTGTTACTTTTTAAAGAATTGTTTGTCTCTGATGTTGAAGTTCAGTTACATTTTGGGACAGAAGAGAAGTTATTTAAAAATTGATAAAAAATGATTGAAATTGTCATTGGTTAAAACTATTATGCTGAGTGGTTTCTGAGAATTGTAGGGTAGTTACTTCAGTAATTCTAAAGATTTGGTGGGCTGCTGAAAGCAGAGAGATTAGTGACTCTGGTGTGGCTAACAGGACTAAAATTGGAATTTGCAGTTAGTACCCTGTAGGCACTTTACTCTTTTTTGGAGGAAGGAATGCAGTATTTATTCTGTTTTGTGGCAGGTTCTGGTCTAAGTACTAAAATCATTTAATTCTCACAGCATCCTGTTAGCTGTACAATTTTATTCCTCCATGTATAGATGAGGAAATTGAATCCTGAGAAGTTAACTTGAACAAGTCACTTGAGTATGTATGTGGGCTTTTGACCCTGACTCACATCTGTTCAGTTCTGAGGCCTTTTATTACCAGATCATTTTGTTTTGCCCTATAGTGAGGAATTTCTTTTTATTCTAAGATATTTAGAGAAACAGGTTTTTCTTTTACATATTGTTGTTGTTGTTTGGTCGCTAGGTTGTGTTCAATGCTTCTGTGACTCCATGACCTGTAGCCTGTTAGGCTTCTCTGTCCATTGAATTTTCCAGGCAAAAATAGTGGAGTGGGTTGCCATTTCCTTCCCCAGGGGATCTTCCCAACCCAGGGATCGAACCTGATTCTCTTATGTCTCCTGCACTGACAGGCGAATTCTTTACCACTGCACCACCTGCGAAGCCCCAAAGGTATTTATAAAGAGTCATTAATAGTGTAAAGACATGATAGAGTGGAAAGAGTACCAACCTTTAGGTCATAACCCTGGACTTAAAGTGTGCCTGCACTTTCTGGAATGTGATTCTCTCTGCCTCTATTTTCTTGCCTGTAAAATGGGTATGTGCTAACCCCTATCTTTGTCTGCCTTACTGGCTGCTGCTGCTGCTAGGTCACTTCAGTCATGTTACTGACTGCTAGTGAGGAGCAAATGAGCTATTGTCTCTGAAAGGTATTGGCAAATGGCAAAGTGGTATATAACTTTTATCCTGTGTATCTCCCCCCCTTGCCCCCCCCTCCATATTTCTTACCCACAGTGCCCCTTAGACTAGACTTACAGTGTCAGTCAAATTGTCTAATAAAGGTAGACCACACATGTTTTCATTCTGGAGGTGGTGATGGTTTGCAATCATAGGTTCCTTGTAAATGTATGAAAGTCTGGAGTGACACCTCAGATTCACGAGTTTGCTGCCACTGCCTGGGAGTTAAGTAGCCAGCCAGACGTTTTTTTTTTTCCTATTTCCCCTCAGCTAAAACACAGTGCTCTTGATATTTCTGGAGAATTCCCCAAAAGATTTAAAGTTTGGAGAAGAAGGGAGAGAATCACTTTTGATCTCGTTACCCCAAGGCACTTACCCCTGTCAGCCTCGTCTTCTACATGTATTTTCCACTTGGAGGAGATCTTAATGCAAATATACTTTTTTTACCCTGTGTTTTTTACCTAATGTTATACTTAAAGGTTTCTCCGTTTCTCTATACACTCAAAAAGTGGCTGCATAATATTCCATTATATGGATTCTCTATATTTTACCTCACTGTGCTTCCATTTTAGATTTTAGTTTTTGCTAATTATTTTTAAGTGAATTTTAAAGCTCATTGTTTAGGTGAAAACCTCTGCGTAAAGCTTTGTCTAGATGTCAATGACTTCCAGAGAAAATGGGTTCCTGAAAAGGCACTGTTGGGGGTCAAAGGTATTTATGTTTGAGGCCACTGGGGACACCAACCTTGGTGACTAAAGGGTGTCCCATTTTACCTTCTCACAGCATTGGTCAAAGGACTCACTTTTGGCATTGTTGGTATTTTCTCTGCAAAACATATTTGCTAACTTATAAGGCAAAAGTTCCTGTAGGACTTCCCTGTAGCTCAAATAGTGAAGAATCTTCCTGCAGTGCGGGAGGCCAGGGTTCTTTCCCTGGGTCGGGAAGATCCTCTGGAGAAAGGAATGGCAATCCACTCCAGTATTCTTGCCTGGAGGGGCTGTGGGGCTACAGTCTGTGGGGTCACAAAGAGTTGGACATGACTGACCAACTAATACACATGAGGCAAAAATTTGAACCTTGGTTGTTTAAATTGGCATGTCTTTGATTACTGGTAAGTTGACTATTTTTTTCTAGTATTTGAACTGATTGCACATGTCTGTAATTCTTTATGGACAATTCAGAAATCTGAAAACAGAAAGATTTTTGAGTTTTTTTGCATACCCTCTTGGTGGTAATACCTAACCTGAACCAGTGTGGGATTCTACAGTGTCTATTTATCTCACTTAGTTTGAATATTGCTAAAGTTTTGGCTGCAGTAATATTAGTGAATTTAATTCCTAAGTGTTACAAAATGTGTGCTAAATGCATGTGTTACCTTTTGAGGATTACAGCCTGAATTCCCAGGCACATCTGACCTCCAGGTTTTCAGATAAGGGATTATGGTCCTGCATTTCCTCTTCCACAACTCATCTATTTCTTGTTTGTGGGCAGTCAAATGTAAAACTGCTCAAAATAGTAAAATACCTTATGGAGAAAAAGAACTCCTCCGATGAGTGGCACTTTGTGAAAAGACACACTGCTGGGGTATTTTAGCATGGTATCTAATAAAGTAAAGATACTTGGGTAAAGCTGAGGATTCGAGTATTTTAAGTGGGTTTAGGAATGGGACATAATAGGATGCACATTATAATGGAAACTCTGCGTTCCTCCACCAGTTACTGACACAGCTTTCTTTGTAAGGGAGGAAATAAACGGAATCCTCCTAAGGGCCTTTTTGAGGAGGGAGGGATGATAGAGGGTGCCGGATACCCCAGGCAAACTGGGTTCCTCTGCCCGGTCACCTCACCCTGAAGATGCTTGTGCCAAAGTTCTGGAACTCAGGGTTTTCCTACCCCACTATACAGTGCCCCAAGCTTCCTGCCTTCTTGTCTGTTTCGTCTCAAACGGCTGCCAGCTCTTCCCAACTCCCTCCTCCATCCCATTTTGTGTGCACATCCCTGTGTATACCTGCATGCCAACCACGGAGAAAATGCCTGTTGGGACAGACAGTAAAAAACCTGTGACCCGCTTCCCTCATCTGTGTTGTAGAGAAAGTGTGGCAGCGTTGCTTCATTGGGATTGTTATGATGATTAGATGAGATAAAAGCGAGAGTGCATGGCTCGGTGTTTGACACGCGGCAGGTGCTAAAAAAGTATATTTCTGTGTCCTTAACCAAAGATGACCTGTCACAGCTCAGACGGGACAGAAGTTGCTGCCAGCTCCAGAATTTTCTTTTCAGGTCCTCTTTTATTGCTCTGACTCATCTTGCTCAGAGCCCAGTTGCTGAGTCTGGGGTGTCCTGGGTGGGAGCTGAGGAGGCTAGGGGGACAGAGCCAGTGCCCCAGGGGAGGAGGAGTAGGGACCAGTGAGCTAGATGCAGGGGATGTGCGGGGCTGAGCCATCAGCTGCAAAATTAGGCACGGTAGGAGAGAAAGAAAAAAGGAAGAAACTGTTCATCTTTATAAGGGTAAAACATGGCCGTTCCTTTTGGAAGAATTTTGAAAGATTCACCAACTGATTTTTGTCTAGCCAGTGGATCTTGTTTTTGACAGTTTTCCCCTAGGATTGGTGTGATTGTCCTAGTGACGTCCTTTTTGATGATCCCGAGTATAACTGCTCGTTGTTCATCTTGTCATTGTTCAGTGGCGAATGTTATGTTGAAGTAGAATATAATTAGAAATATATATAACATAAACAATAATATATGATGTATAATATATGTATGAAAAGAAAGTGAAAGTGTTAGTCTCACAGTTGTGTCAGACTCTTTGCGATTCCATGGACTGTAGCTTGCCAGGTTCCTCTGTCCATGGCATTCTCCAGTCAAGAATACTGGAGTTCCCATTCCCAGTATTCTGGGAACTGGGTTCCCATTTCCTTCTCCAAGGGATCTTCTCAACCCAAGGATCAAACCCAGGTCTCCTGCATTGCAGGCAGATTCTTTATCATCTGAGCCACAGAGGAAATGTAATATATGTATAATAAATATATTTAGTCTCTGTCCTCAGTTCTTGGCACAGAGTTCCTCGAACCCTTGACATTTCCTAAATGATTAGGATGTCTTTTTCCGTGAGGAGCCCCCTTTGAGTGAATACTGATCTTAAGGTGGTGACTTAAGGTGGTGCCCCTGGATAGCCTCAGGGTGGCCTGGTCACCTGAAAGAGGGTGGGGATAGAGCTGAAACTTTCAACCTTGCCCAGCCGGCTCTGAGAGGGGGAAGAGGCAGGGGGAAGATCGCAGATTAAGCGCTTTGAAATTTTGAATAACAACATGGTGAGCTTCTGGGTTGGTGAGAGCCTGAAATGCGTGGTGAGTGGAAACCTCACTCTTTTCCCATCCTCTGCATCTCTCCTGGCTGTCTCTTCCTTTTATAATAAACTGGTGATCTGCTAAGTCAAATGTTGCCCTGAGCCACTCTAGCAACTTAAACCATACTCAGTGAGGGGGTTGCATAGCCAGTTGGTCAGAAGCACAGGTGACAACCTGGACTTGGGATTGGTTTCTGCTGGGGGTGGGGTGGGGGTGCAGCCTTGAGGGTGTGAACCTGTGGGGTAGGACGCTTTCTTCGGGTGGTGTAGGAACTGAGTCAGTTGCTTGGTTGGTGTTCAGTCGCTTAGTTGAGTCCGACTGTTTGTGACCCCATGGACTGCAGCTCGCCGGGCTTCCCTGTCCTTCAGCATCTCCCAGAGCTTGCTCAGATTTATGTCCATTGAATCGATGACGCCATCCTACTGTCTCATCCTGGGACAAATGAGCTACAGCCCTGCAGCGTTAGAGCTCTTAGTGTCCTCAAACCTTGTTTAGCAGATGAGGATACTGAGTTGGCTTAGCCAGGTCTCAAGCAGATCCTTCAGTCTGTCTTGGACTCTTCTCGTTGAGTTAAAGCTGCCTCTCCTCTGCATGGACCCCACTTTGCTGTTTCTGGCAAGTTCTCCTCTTGCCCTTGGCCTTCATGCTCCAGGGTCTGGGTTCTCAGCTCTGTGGCTTTGGGGTGGGCGAGCAGGCCCTGAGAAGCATGACTTTGGCCAGCTGACTTCTGAGAGTAATTGTGTTATTTTAATCACGTCATGTTAGTGTCAGAGGGGACTCAGTGGTCATCTTAATTAAACCCTCCCTTTGCGGATGGGGGACCTTCAGGTTCAGGAGTCTATGGGAGTCAGAATGGCCATAGCCCGTGGTGGAGCAGCAAAACATTAGTTCTGGCGAGGGAGTGTGTGTGTGTGTGTGTGTGTGTGTGTGTGTGTGTGTGTATGCTGGTCACCGTCCAAGGCACAGATCCAAGCGTAGGACCTGGAACAGAGCAGAGCCTTAAAAACCTTTGAATGAATGGAGGAAGGAAGGAAGTCCGAGCTGAAATCCAGGTGTTCTGACTCAGCCCGAGGCTTTTTCTTTATAATAAAGCGAAGACTTAGGCTTTTCAAAGTCACCCACAAATCTTAGCTGTAAGTTTCCTCTCTCTCCTCCCAAATTGGAAAGACAGTTTTGTCTGCCAGTTTTTATGGGCTGCGTGCGTGTGTGCTAAATCACTTCATCGTGTCCTATTCTTTGCAACCTTTATAAACTGTAGCCCACTGGGCTCCTCTGTCCGTGGGGATTCTCCAGGCAAGAGGACGGACTAGAGGTGGGTTGCCATGCCCTCCTCCTGGGCATCTTCCTGACCGAGGGATAAAACCAGCGTCTCATGGCTCCTGCATTGGCAGGTAGATTTCTTTACCACTGGAGCCACCAGTATTGGGTAAAAGCCTGGATTTCGGAGCAGAGCTACACAAGTTCAGATCCCAGGTCTGCTGTCTGCTGGGGCTTCCCAGATGGCACTGGTGCCAATGCAGGAGACTTAAGAGACACAGGTTCCAGCCCTGCACGCGTGCTGCCTGCTACCCCGGCCCATCTAGCATCGTTTGATCTCAGTACTGTTTTATGGGCTATATTGCTCCAAAAGTCTAAGATGAGGACTCTGGTCATGGAGAAAAAAGAATGACAATACAAAAGTAAGCAAGTACTGCCTTATCGGGCGAATATGGTGGGAGATTGATATATTTGAAAGTGTTAGTGAAAATTTTCAATGCAAAGATTTTCAAAACCCAAATCCAGGCATGAAGTTTACTTTACCTAACTGGTCCTTTAAATGCATCTGTTAATTTCATATCATATTGTCAATTTTATAATACTTTATGCCTTTCCTTTATACCTTTCACAGGTTCATTAAATATTCATGTATTTATTTGGCTGCACTGGGTCTCAGTCGTGGCATGCGGGATCTTTAGTTGCTTCAAGTGAACTCTTAGTCTTGGCATGTGCGATCTAGTTCCCCAACTAGAGGTTGAACTCCAAGCCCCCCTGCACTGGAGCATGGAGTCTCAGCCACTGGCCCACCAGGGAAATCCTGCAGGTTAATTCTTTAAATTACTTTTTCATTCTGCAAATGCTAGCCAAGTGCCTTACTGGTGTGCGAGGCACTAGGTTGAAGTGATGAGAATAAAGCAGACACAGTCTGTGCCTTTATGGAGCCAGCACAGGTTATCAGGGAGGACAGTTAAACAAGCCATTGTGATAAAGTGTCATTACTGCCTCGATAAGGCAAGTGTGGCACAGGGCCAGCGTGCCTGACCTGGGGCTGGGGGTGGGCCAAGAGTGGAGTACTGGTTGAGCAAGAAATGAAGTTTGAACCGATCCTTGTGAAAGTGTTGGCATGAACCAGATGAAGAGGACAGGTGGTCAATGAGGAAGGGCGGGGTGAGGGCGAGCAGAGTCATCGCATCGATCCCCAAACTTGAGCCTGCATCAGAATGAACTATAGGACTGGTCACAACACAGATAGCCACTCTCCCCCTCCCCCGGTGTCTGTAGGTCCCAGAAGGGACTGGAGAATTTGCATGTCTATCTCCTTCCTGGATGATGCTGCCTACCTATCTTAATCTGGAAAACCCTCCCCTCTTCTTGGGGTAGTCATCCTGTTTTCCTCTCCTTCCTTCTCGCTGAAATTGTGGATAATACTGCCGGGAAAGCTTTCCTATATATACTCACCATGAATATCTCCTTCTGTGAATATATACCTTGAGTCTATGAATACATATTTTGAAGTGAAAGTGCAAGTCACTCAGTCGTGTCCAACTCTGTGACCCCATGGGCTATACAGTCCATGGAATTCTCCAGGCCAGAATACTGCAGTTGGTAGCCTTTCCCTTCTCCAGGGGCTCTTCTCATCCCAGGGATAAAACCCAGGTCTCTGGCATTGGAGGTTGATTCTTTACCAGCTGAGCCACAAGGGAAGCCCAAATATATACCTTGAGTCCATTAGTACATGTTTTGAAGGTAAAGCTCATTTCCCACGCTTGATTGCCAAGGCAGTATTCTATGTTATTAGAGTTATAGGCATAGAGTTATAGGCATAGAGTTATAGGCAGTTGTTTCCACTGTGTTCTGTCTTAAGTAGACAGCAGAGCATATAAGACACACAAGTATTTGATTGCTTGATCAGATTTAATTTTTGCAACCGGTACGAGGAGCAGGTTGCTGTATTCTCTGTTTTGTAGAAATGAGGAAACAGACGTACAGAGGGATAGCCAAGACAAAGAGAAGGGAAATGTCTCATTCAAGTCCTGGATAAGGGGGTGGTGGTGGGTTAGTCGCCAAGTCGTGTCCAACTCTTGAGACCCCATGGACTGTAGCCTGCTAGGCTCCTCTGTCCATGGCGTGGATTGCCATTTCCTTCTCCAGGGGATCGTCCTAACCCAGGAATTGAACCTGGATCTCCTGCATTGCAGACAGATTCTTCACTGACTGAGCCATGAGGGCTTTCCTAGATGAGGGGAAACCAGAGCTATATACATGTTCATTGATCCCAAATGTTCATTTTTGTAATGTGAAATTGCATGTACTCCATGCTCAGCACTACTGGTGAAAGGAAGGTCTTATATGTGTTTATTATTATCACTTACTTTTTCATTGTAGGTCCATCTACCTAAAGAGAAAACTAAGGCAGCTTATTAATTGAATGTAGATTTTGTTCTTAGTGGAAAATGGGCGATTATCCAAGGAATTCTTCAGAAATTGTCTATTTACTTTTAGAGTAAATATTTCAAGGGACTAATTCAGTTTACATGTCATTTGATTTCGAAATGACTTTTATAAAATTCTGGCGTGAGGGAGATATTTTTAAAAATCAATTTCAGCTTCCTGAAAAGACACAGATTAGACAGTTATGCCATTACCCTTCTCAAGTGGCCAGATAAGTTTAGTTGAGTGGTTGGAGATTTATAAAGAACCTGAGGATGGGAGGTGGGGGATGGCTGAAATAGATGAAGGGGATTAAGAGATACAAACTTCTAGTTATAAAATAAATAAGTCATGGGATATATTAGACATAATAGGGAATGTAGTTAATAATATGATAATACCTTTAAATGGTGACAGATGGTGACCAGATTTATTGTGGTGATCTTCTTATAATGCATCTTATAATACATGTCTAGTCACTGTGTTGTATACCTGAAGCTAATACAACACTGTACATCAATTATACCTCAATAAAAATAAGCAGAAAAAGAAAGAAAGGAAAAAGAACCTGTATATAAAATGTCACAAAAAAAAAAAAATGTCACAGGGTAGGTAGGGTTAAAAACAAACAACAATTCTTTTCAGTATCAGTAACATGCCAAGCCTTCCTCCCCCATGCATAAACCAACATAATGTGGTTCTCAGAGATTCCTGTAACGGGTGGAAGCTGGAAGAATTCATTGGGCTTTCTGTCTCAGTATAACTTGGAAACACTAATTTCCAAATATTCCAACAGCTCTTCATAGCTGGAAGTCTCCAACACAATCATGTGAATTATTCACATTATAAGAAACGGCAGCCCGGAATTTCCTGGCATTGGTAAAGTGGCAGATGGCTGATGAACTGGCGTTCCTTCATTTTTCTTTGCATGTTTGTATGACCTGAATGCTTCTGCAACTTCCTCAGTTCTTTCCAATCTACTCCTCCTCTAATGAAGCAAAATACAGAACCACTACCAATAGGGAAAAAAAAAAAAAAAGAGGCATGGGCTATTGCTTAAACCCAGAGCCAAGAAAGCTGGGTTTTGAAGGTAAGACTCATTTCCTACACACGATTGCCAAGTCAGCATCTTAATAGTCTTTGCAGGTAAAACATGTAGATATTCCATACAAACAACATGCAATTCATTTAAAAATGAGGACCTTCTTTGAAATACTGTTAGGTGCTGTGTAGGTACGTGAAATGAACAACAAACTTGGTTTCTATTCTCCACAAATTTGAGATGGAAATGGCAGAGGAGATAAGCTCTGAATACAAATCGTTACAGAATAAAGGAGGATGTGTTTGGGATCGTCAGAGACCTACGAATGAAGGGCCACATGGGATCTCAGAGAATATTTTCCTTCTGATAGGAGGGGTGGAAAAGCCTTGAGAGCCTAAGACTTGGCATGTTAAGCAAACCTTAAAAGGGAGGGTGGGCATGGCAGCCCAGCAAAAGGCCCAGTTTGTGCAGAGGTGTGGAGGTAGGTCAGGAGAAGTTAGTGCAGAAGGGGGAATGATGCTAGGCTGTAGGGCTCCTGAAACTAGGTGCTTATTGTGTAGATGGTCAGGGGCTGAGGGTGGGGTGGGGTGGAAGGTAGGGGACCAGAGGGGGCCCTCAGGCATTGCAGTGTGATGGAAAAGCCCCAGATGCTGAGCTGAATAAGACCTGAGTACCAGACATGGACCTAGTAATTTCAGCAAGGCCATTGAGACTGCTGTTCTGTTTCCTCATCTGGAGAAAGAGGGTGAGGGTTGGGGGTGGGCAGGGAGATGGGGAGGGAGGAGAGAGGATGAATATATGTGTTTTTAATACATCTCAAAGCAGTTTGGAGAGTCTAAAGAATATTAGTCGTCCTTTGCAAGTAATATGAATATGACCTCTATAATGTATAGGTTTAATATAATGCATGTGATATATAGATAGAAACAAGTCCTCAAAGTTTGCTGGGAAATTAGAATCATGAAGTAAGTGCAATGTATGGTCTTGGTGCCTTTGAACCAAGAACTGATGCCTTCGAACTATGGTGCTGGAGAAGACTCCTGAGAGTCCTTTGGACAGCAAGGGGATCAAATCAGTCAATCTTAAGGGAAATCAACCCTGAATACTTGTTGGAAGGACTGACGCTGGAGTTGAAACTCCTGTACTTAGGTCATCTGATGCGAACAGCTGACTTACTGGAAACGTCCCTGATGCTGGGAAAGATAGAGGGCAGAAGGAGCAGAGGGCATCAGAGAGTGAGATGGCTGGATGGCATCACCGATGCAATGGACATGAACTTGGGCAAACTTCGGGAGATGGTTAGGAACAGAGAAGCCTGGCATGCTGCAGTCCATACAGTTGCAAAGGGTTGGACATGACTGGGCGACTTAACAACAATAGTCTTGGTGGTATGAAGACCAAAAAGTGTTCATTAATGGTAAAAGCCAGCTATTTGTGTGTATCTTAAGTTAGAGTGAATCCTCTAAAACTGTACAAATCATCTTGACTCCTGAATTCTTTATTGCTTAGCATTTGTTTTTAGAGGATTGTTGTGTGTTCCCAGTTTTTGCCCTATTGTTGGTCAAGTTCTCATTGTTTTCTTCTCTCTCCAGGGTCCAGGTCAGAAGGGCAGTGTTGGCCATCAGTGTTTCGGGCAGTGTCTTTAAATAAAACATGCAGATCAACTTTGGGTCAGTTTTTTAAATCCTGCTTGGCTAAGGGCTCTCTTTCTCCGTCGTTTCTGGCAAGTCCATTTTCTTAGTCCCTTGATTTCTTATAATGTGACTGAATATATTTGGGGGAGGAAAGATAACCCACTTGAAAGTAGTTTAGTGTACACGGGGTGCCTATTTACTATGGAAGTGGGGGTACAGAGACAGTCGAGTTGGTGTGTCTTAGTGTCTGGATGGGTGGGATAGGAAGGTGGGGGGTGTCTTCAAGGAGGGAAGGAGAATTCTTTTGCTTGAACCATGTGATAAAATATTTGATCTTTTCCATGTTGTTCAGTGCTGCATCTTGATGTGTAAATAAATTCTTGACCTGGAGTCATTGTGATATAATAAAGGTTATATATTTGGCTTTTATCCCATGTTCCTAAAATCCTTGGAATTTCCTGAGTGATCAGAGTGTCTTTCGTTATTCACAATGAGCCCTATAGACCATACCAGAGTTCACCCTAATGAATGACTCTTGGTGGGCCCCTAGATAGCTTCAGAATGAGGGCCAGTTGCCAGAGGAACCAACTTCAGGGTTACAGAGAGTTGGAACTTTTAGCTGCATCCCCTGAACTCAGGGAAGGGTGAGGTCTTGGCAACTGAGTTAATCACCAAAGGCCAGTGACTTCACAATGATCATGCCTATGTAATGAAATTTCTTGAAACTTTGATAAAAGCTCTGAAATAAGGAGGCTAAAGGAGCTTCTGGACTGGTGAATCTGTGGATGTGCCGGGAGGGTGGTGTGTCTGGAGAGAGCATGGAGGGTCTGCACCATGCTATCCCCCACCCCCACCCCCCACACTGTACTTTGTACTATGCATCTCTTCCTTTTGGCCACTTCTACACTGTGTCCTTTATAATAAAGTTGTAATCATAAGTGTACCACATTCCTAAGGTCTCTGAGTCATCACAGCAAATTGTTGAACCTGATGGAGATCCCGGGAAGCGTTGAGTTTGTGGTGGGTTAGCCTGGTTAAATTTGTTCAGTTCCTCAGTCATGTCCAACTCTCTATGACCCATGGACCACAGCATTCCAGGCTTCCCTGTCTCATCATCTCCTGGAGCTTGCTCAAACTCATGTTAAATGAATCAGTGATGCCATCCAACCATCTCATCCTCTGCCATCCCCTTCTCCTCCTGCCTTCAATCTTTCCCAGCATCAGGGTCTTTTCCAATGAGTCGGCTGATTGCATCACATGGCAAAAGTATTGGAACTTCAGCTTCAACATCAGTCCTTGAAATGAATATTCAGGGTTGATTTCCTTTAGGATTTACTGGTTTGATATCCTTGCAGTCCAAGGGATTCTCAAGAGTCTTCTTCAACCCCACAGTTCAAAAGCATCAGTTCTTCAGTACTCAGCCATCTTCCAGCCCTCATATCCATGCATGACTACTGGAAAAACCGTAGCTTTGACTATGTGCACATTTGTCAGCAAAGTAATGTCTCTGCTTTTTAATATGCTGTCTAGGTTTGTCATAACTTTCCTTCCAAGGAGCAAGCGTCTCTTAATTTCATGGCTGCAGTCACCATCTGCAGTGATTTTGGAGCCCAAGAAAATAAAGTCTGTCACGGTTTCCATTGTTTCCCCATCTATTTGCCATGAAGAAATGGGACCAGATGCCATGATCGTAGTTTTTTGAATGTTGAGCTTTAAGTCAGCTTTTTCACTCTCCCTTTCACCTTTATCAAGAGGCTTTTTAGTTCCTCTTCACTTTCTGCCATAAGGGTGGTATCTTCTGCATATCTGAGGTTATTGATGTTTCTCCTGGCAATCTTGATTCCAGCTTGTGCTTCATCCAGTCTGGCATTTCTCATGATGTACTCTGCATATAAGTTAAGTAAGCAGAGTGACAATATACAGCCTTGACCTAATCCTTTCCCAGTTTGGAACCAGTCCATTGTTCCATATCTGGTTCTCTTTCTTCTTGACCGCATACAGATTTCTCTGTATACAGATTTCATACACATTTCTCTGTATATAGAAATAAAGATTTCTCGAGGCAGGTAAGGTGGTCTGGTATTTTCATCTCTTTAAGAATTTTCCACAGTTTGTTGTGATCCACACAGTCAAAGGCATAGTCAATGAAGGAGAAGTAGATGTTTTTCTGGAATTCTCTTGCTTTTTCTATGATCCAGCGGATGTAGGCAATTTGTTCTCTGGCTCCTCTCCCTTTTCTAAATCCAGCTTGAACATCTGGAAGTTATTGGTTCAAGTACTGTTGAAGCCTAGCTTGGAAGATTTTGAGCATTACTTTGCTTGTATGTGAAATGAGTGCAATTGTGCAATATTTTGAACATTCTTTGGCATTGCTTTTCTTTAGGATTGGTATGAAAATTGACCTTTTCCGGTCTTCTGGCCACTGATGAGTTTTCCAAATTTGCTGGCATATTGACTGCAGCACTTTAAAGGCATCATCTTTTAGGATTTGGAATAGTTCAGCTGGAATTCCATCACCTCCACTAGGTTTGTTTGTAGTAATGGTTCCTAAAGCCCACTTGACTTTGCACTTCAAGATGTCTGGCTCTAGGCAAGGGATCACACCACTGTGGTTATCTGGGTCGTTGAGATCTTTTTTGTATAGTTCTTCTGTGTATACTTGCCACCTCTTCTTAATATCTTCTGCTTCTATTAGGTTCATACTGGTTCTGTCATTTATTGTGCCCATCTCTCCAGGAAATGTTCCCTTGGTATCTCTACTTTTCTTGAAGAAGAGATCTCTAGCCTTTCCCATTCTATTATTTTCCTCTATTTCTTTGCGTTGTTCACTTAGGGAAGCTTTCTTATCTGTCCTTGCTATTCTTTGGAACTCTGCATCCAGATGGGTATATCTTTCCTCTGCCTTTCACTTCTCTTCTTTTCTTAGCTATCTGTAAGCCTTCTTCAGACACCCATTTCACCTTTTTGCATTTCTTTTCCTTGGGGATGGTTTTGATCACCACCTCCTGTGCAGTGTTATAAACCTTGTTCATAGTTCTTCAGGCACTCCGTCTATCAGAGCTTTTCCCTTGAATCTATTTGTCCCTTCCACTCTGTAATCATAAGGGATTTGATTTAGGTCATACCTGAATGGCCTACTGGCTTTCCCTACTTTTCTCAATTTAAGTCTGAATTTGGCAATAAGGAGCTCATGATCTGAGCCACAGTCAGCTCCTGGTCTTGTTTTTTCTGACTGTATAGAGGTTCTCCATCTTCAACTGCAAAGAATATAATCAGTCTGAGTTTGGTGTTGACCATTTGGTGATGTTCATGTGTAGTCTTCTCTTGTGTTGTTGGAAGAGGGTGTTTGCTATGACCAATGCATTCTCTTGGCAAAACTCTATTAGCCTTTGTGCTGCTTCATTTTGAGGAAGGAAATGGCAGCCCACTCCAGTGTTCTTGCCTGGAGAATCCCAGGGACAGAGGAGCCTGGTGGGCTGCCGTCTGTGGGGTCGCACAGAGTCGGACATGGCTGACGCGACTTAGCAGCAGCAGCTTCATTTTGTGCTCCAAGGGCAAACTTGCTTTTTATTTCATGCTCTCTTGATTTCCTACTTTTGTATTCCAGTCCCCTGTGATGAAAAGGACATCTCTTTTGGTGTTAGTTCTAGAAGCTCTTGTGGGTCTTCATAGAACCATTTAACTTCAGATTCTTTGGCATTACTGGTTGGGGCATAGACTTGGATTACTGTGATATTGAATGGTTTGCCCTGGAAATGAACAGAGATCATTCTGTTGTTTTGGAGATTGTACCCAAGTACTACATTTTGGTTAAATTGATAGATGCTATTTGCAGTTGGTGTCTGAAATGGACACCGTCCTTGTGGGACTGAGCCCTTAAACCTGTGGGGTTTGCACTAACTATGGGGAGCTGGTGTCAGAATTGAAGTGAATTGCAGGACACCCAGTTGGTGATGGAGAATTGGCTGTTGGAAAATGAAATAGTCATCTTTCCCACTGGGAAACATCAGTTCATGATATTAAAACGTTGTGGCCGTAATAATCTCTTTGAAATTATGGTTGTTTACTACTTAAAGACTGAAAAGGCTTTAAAAAAAAAGTGTAGTGGGGCCTCCCTGCTGGCTCAGTGGTAAAGAGTGCACCTGCCAGTGCAGGAGACACAGGCTCAATCTCTGATCTAGAAAGATCCCCCATGCTGCGGGGCAGCTAATCCCGTGGGCCGTGACTACGGAGCCTGTTTTCTGGAGCCTGGGAGCTGCAGTTGCTGAGCCTCGTGCCCCAGCTACTGAAGGCTGTGTGCTCTAGAGCCCGTGGTCCACAACGAGAAAAGCTACCACCATGGGAAGCCGGGGCACCGCCAAGAGGGGTTGGCCCCATTCGTCACAACCAGAGAGAAGTCGCCACAGCAAGGAAGACCCAGCCCAGCCAAAAATAAAGAAAAAGAAACACTGATTAAAAAAAAGTATAGTGGGAAAGAAAAAAAATGATCAGGCCCATGCCATATTACTTAAATATTTACATTGTGTTTTTTAGTGTAATAAAAGTAGAAGTTACACCTCTCTGTGGTTTCTGTTGAGCCTTCTCTCCTAAGGTGTAGACCAGAGATTGCATAGCATTTTCTCTGCCTTGAGTCAGTGGGATATCCAGTATGTAAATATTATGGACTGCAGTTATAGGTGGTCTCCTTACTAAGGCATTGTCAGTATTTTGGTTTACCTCTACGGCATTACCTTACTATTAGGATAAGCCATATGAAATTACCAGTCTTCCACTGTTTTTGACCTACAGAGACAACAGTTTCATAGGGTTCAACTTAATAGGAATGAAGATTCTTTGCTGACTTTCTACTTGCAGTGGGAAAAAAAAAAACCAACAACTGTAGTGACTGCCATCAGGACATTTTAGAAAATGTTAAAAATCAAAAAAGAAAAAAAAAATGCTCTCAAATTCCACCAACAAAAGATACAAAATACTAAAAAGAAAATAAAAATAACCTATAATCTCACTACTCAGTGATAACTAATGTAAACGTTTTGGTATTTTTTTTCTTTCAAGAAAAACTGAGATCATGTTAGTTCAAAACATGACTTTATTCCTTCACTTAATATTTTTCATTAACAATTGCAATCATTTTGAGCAAAGGGATATGGCAAATCTGATCCCTTCAGGCGAATAGCTTCTATTGTTTTAAAAGTCAAAGAGAAGTTTAGAAATTTCAGTAAGTAATCAGCAGTTTCAACAGTGTTGAATGCAGATCAGATGGCTTTTTTGATTTGATTCTTATAAATCATAGCAGGAATTTTTTTTTAAGTAGTACTTAATGCCAAAAAATAGATAAATTGACTTGGAGAGAATATAACTTAAATGTACCTTCTCTTCCCAATAGGTGATTCACCATTCTCTCACTCTCGGTTTATTACTGAATTAGATGAGTAATAATTACCCATAGATTTTTCTACTCAAGACTCTAACTCACCATAGAGATGAGCCATGGATGATCCCATTTTGTGGAACTTTACTGAATATTAAAACTCTTAACTCTCACAAGCAATAGAGCAGAGTTTGGGGCTCTGGAGACAGGCTGCCTGGATTAAAAACTCACCTCTGCTACTTGCTATCTGTGTGATTTGGTGTAAGTTATTTGACCTTTCTGTGCTGTAGTTTTCATATCTGGAAGATGGAGTTGAAAATGATAGTACCTACCTCATAGGATTATTGTAAGGGTTAAGCAAGTTCATACCTGTGAAGTGCTTGGTCTAGTAATTATGCAAAGCACTGATACTATACATCAGTATATGACTATTATTTATAGTATTTTTCTATGTGTCTAACCTTTGCTGCTGGTTTTCAGAGTTCTTATTTGAGTTCAGGCTATTGACGTTCATTTCTTCCCCTTCAAAATCAGATTCTCTGTATCTGCTGCTGCTGCTGCTAAGTCGCTTCAGTCGTGTCCGACTCTGTGCGACCCCATAGATGGCAGCCCACCAGGCTCCCCTGTCCCTGGGATTCTCCAGGCAAGAACACTGGAGTGGGTTGCCATTGCCTTCTCCAATGCATGAAAGTGAAAAGTGAAAGTGAAGTCGCTCAGTCGTGTCCGACTCCTAGCGACCCCATGGACTGCAGCCCACCAGGCTCCTCCCTCCATGGGATTTTCCAGGCAAGAGTACTGGAGTGGGGTGCCGTTGCCTTCTCCGCTTTCTGTATCTAGGGTTTTCCTAATTACATCTGTTTAATCTTGCCTCTGTTTGCCTTTTCTGAAGCGGTCTAGGATAGAAAATATCCTATTCTTTTCCCTTTGCGCTAACAGCCCCAGGGGAGCCTTTGCGTCAAAGGACTTGTGACTTCCCTGCAAGGACTGGACCGTGACCTTCCACATGTATCACCTCTGCTCGCCAGTTCCCATATTCCCAGAAGGCTGGCCGCATGCCTGCCTAGCAGGAACACTGCCTGACCTAACCTGTGACTAATTGGAAAAACCCTGTGTTTAGGACTTCTGTAGTTTTCTGTTTAATCGTTACCGGCTTCCTGTTCCTGGAAGGAAGAGAAGTTGGACTGATGTCCGTGTTGTGGGAGCTGAAGATGGGCCCCGAGAGTGCCTCCTAGGGCAGCTGCTTCCTCGCTTTCAGGGCTTAAGGTATTGCTCTGTTCCCCACACTTCACACTGCCCTCCAGTCGGGCTCACGTTCTTTAGTTTCAGTCTCCTGTATCTTGGCTTTGTGTTTCCAGCTGAGCTGGGAACTTTGTGAGGATAGCAGCGTTTACACTTGTTACCACCGGTAACAAACATCGCTGCAGTGCTGGATGATGTTTTGTTGTTGTTCAGTCTGACAGTCATGTCCGACTCTTTGCGACCCCATGGGCTGCAGCGTGCCAGGCTTCCCTGTCTTTCACTGTCTCTTGGACTTTGTTCAAACCCATGCCCATTGAGTCGGTGATGCCATCCAACCATCTCATCCTCTGTCATCCCCTTTTCCTCCTGCCCTCAGTCTTTCCCAGCATCAGGGTCTTTTCCAAAGAGTCAGCTCTTCACATCTGCTTGCCAAAGTATTGGAGCGTCAGCTTCAGCACCAGTCCTTCCAGTCAGTGTTCAGGGTTGATTTCCTTGAACTGGTTTGAAAACGTTTACTGAGCACTTACTCTGTGCAAAGACCTCTGCTAAACCCGAGTTCATTTCATTTCCTGCTCAGAAACCATTCTATTATTATCTGCATTTTATAGGTGAGGAAACTGAGGCACCGGGAAGTTAATGGACTTGCCTGGGTTCTCACAGCCAGGAAGCAAGTTGAATGAACACAGTGCAGCCAAGAAAAAACTTGCTTTTGCTTTGCCTCCATTCTTTCTAGGGAGCAGCTTTGGTTGAGAGCTCATGCCTTGCTCGCAGCAGACTTTGGTTCAAATCCTGGCCATTCCCCAGATGAGTGACTTTGACTTCAGTACTTTGTTCTTTAATGCCTACATTTCTGAGATGGGTTTCATTGTAACACCTAAGAGTCCTGAAGATTTAAAAAAAAAAAAAAAAAAGCAAGTAAAGATGCCAGGCTCATATATAAGCACTCGGTGAAGGTTTGGTGCTGTCAGCAGTTGGCGATAGAGTGGTGGAGCATCCCAGAGGCCCTGGAAGCAGGATGGTGAACCCCCAACACCCCTCCTGAGAATCTGTCAGTATCTCTCTGTAGGGCTGGGCACCGGGCAGTCTTCCCTCCTGAAGCCCTTGCTTACTAGCACCAGCCAGCTCGGCAACACCCTTTATTTTCCCACGTGGTTAGTAAGTGTTTTCTTCTGCGCAGTGGAAATTACTTGGCTGGACTCCCACCCTGTTTGGGGCTGATTGTATCCAGAAATCCAGGGACCTAGTTCCTGGAAGCCTGGTCCTCCGCATCAGCACCCTCTCGGTGGAATCACTGGTTCCTAAGGAAACCCCTTCCTCCCCGGGTCCCTCTCTTGCAGTGTCTGCCAGACATAGGCCATCCTGGCCCCTCCTCTTCCCATTTGGTGGTTTTGTCCTGGCACTTGCCAGTTAGCTTCCTCCCGTATTTTGAATAATTCCTGACCTAGTCCCTGCCTGGCATCTGGTGAGGAGTGTGCAGGAACAGATCTGTTGGGGCCCATGCCCCTGCGGAAAGAGGGCAGTGCCTTTGGTGAGGGCGTGTCAGCTCTGCTCCTTGACAGGTCACGGCAGTGTGGAAAGGGATCCAGTTTGGTGAAAATGCAGCGCAGGGCCAGTTCCCCCACTGGGTTTGGGTACCTACTGCTCTTTGTGGGCCTTCCTTTGAATGTCTGCTAACGGGAAACTTCTGTTGATTTGGAAGAATACAGGAGTTTGCTAGTATATGTACACCTTTTGGAAAGGGCTTACCTAATAAATGGGTAAAGCTGCAGGGTGGATCAGTCATCCAGACTCTGACAAGAACCTATTTATATATGTTTTTAAAAGCTGTCAGTATTTGGCAAATGAAGACATTACATTGGCCATTCTGTTCCATCAAATAGCATCTTAACAAAACTGCTGGTCCAGTTACAGTGAAAGTGGATGCTTGCTCAGTAATTGAGGAGCCCCTCGGGGAGGATGGAATCTGCTTTCACGATTCACAGGTTCCATGTGGCAAATGTTTAAGGTGCTGCCAACTGGGCTGGGAAGATCCCCTGGGGTAGGGCATGGCAGTCCACTCCAGTATTCTTGCCTGGAGAATCCCATGGACAGAGGCGCCTGATGGGCTACTGTCCATGGGGTTGCAAAGAGTCAGGCACAACTGGTGACTAAGCATAACACAGCAAAACTGTGTTCCAAGAATTGTGACGGGGTCAGGCGTACAACAAAAAGACCTTCTCCCTGCTACTTGGGGAAATAGGCATCTTTGACCTAAATTGGGCTTTTCTTGCGAATTCTGTCACCTCTGTTGGGTTTCTTAACATTGGCTACTGTATGCCCAACCATGTGTTTGCAGTAAAGTGGGTGGGGAGGCTGTTACAGGCTCTAAGTGTTGGTTTTTCTACTTGGCTTATTTCTCTGCCTCTCCCCTTTGATGTCATGTTACATCACTGATTTATTTGCAAAGTGAGAATCTCATCCACCCTTTTGTTTACCTCCTTGGGATTAGAGGTTTCAGATAAAACAATGAAAGGGTCGAGTCATCTGCGTGGAAACTTTTATATCCTATACAGTCGATGTCTCAAGCTAGTAATGTGTATGATGGAAGATTCTTTGTCCTTTTCTATTTTTCCTTCCTTCTTTTCTTCTTTCTTTCTTCCTGATTTTTAGATGCCTTGTAATGAACATTGTTAGCACAAATTATGTTTGTGATGGCTATAGAATTGCTTCTAAGTAAAACAGTTTGTGAGTAATAATGTGAAAATGTACACTGTGAACAAGATGCTTTTCAATAGATAGGGGCAAGTCTTCCTTTTATTTTCATAATAGAATAGTTAAGGAGGAATCAGAGTTCCACTATAGAGTGATCTTTTGCTTTTTTGTAGTTAAAATTAATATTGGGACATTTTAAGCTGCTGAGTATTTTTTAAAAAATAAATTCAATACAAATGTCATACTTCTTTCACTGATTTTAATCCTTTTCCATGAAGATGATTTTTTACACTTAAGATGCATGCAGATTCCGGTGTTTATCATATATAATAGGGTCATTTGGAGAAAAGCAGCTTTAGGGCATTTGAGTGGATGAATGTGGATGTGGGTCTCAGCCCAGTTCTCTGGTCAGTGGTGATGGTTACTGTGAGGCATGTGCCACTTGCTAGGTAAAGCTGAAAACCAATCTCCATTCTTCCAGACGCTATTAAACAATGTGGCTAAAAGTATGGGGCGTTGGGATCACATGACCTGGCTCAAATCCTGTCCCACCACATGTTAGGACTTGTTATTGAACCCCATGTATATTGAACCCCTGTGGACCTCATCTGTACATGGGGGCAATGAGATAACCTACCTTACGGATGTTGTGGAAATGAACTGGAATTGTGTATGAAGCATCTGTGGATAGAACACTTCCTGGAGACTGCAGACACTAGGTAAAGCTGCTCTGTGGTTACCTTCTTATAGCAACTCATTCTTTATAACACACCACCTTTAGAGAAGAATCTGAAGTGAATATTAAATTTCTGAAGTCCCATTGTTGTGCAGTCATAGCAAGAATGTCTTTAAATAAATTACACTTCTTTCTTGAGTGTATATAATGTACAATTAAAAAAATAATTTTGTTTGTTTATCTTTGGATGTGCTGGGTCCTCACTGCTGCCTGGGCTTTTCTCTAGCTGCAGTGAGCAGACGCCCCTCTTCCTTGCGGGGCGCAGGCTTCTCATTCATTGGGTGGCTTCCCTTGTTGTGGAGTACGGACTCTCGGGCGTCCAGGCTTCAGTAGTCGAGGCTCTTGGGCTCCAGAGCGCCGGCTCAGTAGTAGTTGGGGCGCACAGCCTTAGTTGCCCCATGGCATACCGGATCTTCCCAGATCAGGGATCAAACCTGTGTCCCCTGCACTGGCAGCTGGATTCTTTACCACTTTACCAGGGAAGCCCCATAGTTTACGATTTGAAAGGCACAGAAAGGTCTACAAAGTCTCACTCCACTCCTGTCCTCCAGCCATTTTCAAGAGCCTGACAGTGCTACAGTAACTAAAGACTTAAAAAAAAAAATCCCCAAATGGACAAGCATGAACACAGCAAAAGAAAGAGGAGAGGAAAGGGTAAGAGAATAGGAGAAGAGGAGAGGGGATTCAGCTGGGGTCCAAACTGCTGAGCTCTCCTGGGCCCCACAGCACCTTGGGCATTACCCTTGCTTACACTCTTCTCTGAACATTCAGAAAACTAAGATTATGGCATCCAATCCCATCACTTCATGGCAAATAGATGGGAAAACCATGGAAACAGTGACAGACTTTATTTTATTGGGCTGTAAAATCACTGCAGATGGTGACTGCAGCCATAAAATTAAAAGACGCTTGCTCCTTGGAAGAAAAGCTAAGACAATCCTAGACAGTGTATTAAAAAGCAGAGACATTACTTTGCCAACAAAGGTCCATATAGTCAGAGCTATGGTTTTTCCAGTAGTCATGTATGGATATGAGGGTTGGACCATAATGAAGGCTGAATGCTGAAGAATTGATGCTTTTGAACTGTGGTGTTGGAGAAGACTCTTGAGAGTCCCTTGGGCTGCAAGGAGATCCAACCAGGCAGTCCTAAAGGGTCAGTTCAGTTCAGTCACTCAGTCGTGTCTGACTCTTGGTGACCCCATGGACTGCAGCACGCCAGGCCTCCCTGTCCATCACCAACTCCCGGAGTTTACTCAAACTCATGTCCATTGAGTCGGTGATGCCATCCAGCCATCTCATCCTCTGTTGTCACATTTTCCTCCCGCCTTCAGTCTTTCCCAGCATCAGGGTCTTTTCAAATGCGTTAGCTCTTCACATCAGATGGCCAAAGTATCGGAGTTTAAGCTTCAAAATTAGTCCTTCCAATGAGTACTCAGGACTGATCTCCTTTAGGATGGACTGGTTGGATCTCCTTACAGTCCAAGGGGCTCTTAAAAGTCTTCTTCAACACCACAGTTCAAAAGCATCAATTCTTTGGTGCTCAGCTTTCTTTATAGTCCAACTCTCACATACATACATGACCCCTGGAAAAACCATAGCTTTGACTAGGTGGACCTTTGTTGGCAAAGTGATGTCTCTGTTTTTAATATGCTGTCTAGGTTGGTCATAGCTTTACTTCCAAGGAGCAAGTGTCTTTTAATTTCATGGCTGCAGTGACCATCTGCAGTGATTTTGGAGCGCAAAAAAGTAAAGTCTGGCACTGTTTCCACTATCTCCCCATCTATTTCCCATGAGGTGATGGGACCAAATGCCATGATCTTAGTTTTCTGAATGTAGAGCTTTAAGCCAACTTTTTCACTCTCCTCTTTCACTTTCATCAAGAGGCTTTTTAGTTCCTCTTCACTTTCTGCCATAAGGGTGGTGTTGTCTGCATATCTGAGGTTATTGATATTTCTCCTGGCAATCTTGATTCCAGCTTGTGATTCCAGCATTTCTCATGATGTACTCTGCGTATAAGTTAAATAAGCAAGTTCACTATATACAGCCTTGACGTACTCCTTTCCCTATTTGGAACCAGTCTGTTGTTCCATGTCCAGTTCTAACTGTTGCTTCCTGACCTGCATACAGGTTTCTCAAGAGGCAGGTCAGGTGGTCTGCTATTCCCGTCTCTTTAAGAATTTTTCACAGTTTGTTGTGATCCACACAGTCAAAGGCATAGTCAATAAAGCAGAAGTAGATTTTTTTTCTGGAACTGTCTTGCTTTTTTGATGATCCAGCTGATGTTGGCAATTTGATCTCTGGTTCCTCTGCCTTTTCTAAAGCCAGCTTGAACATCTGGAAGTTCATGGTTCACGTATTATTGAATCCTGGCTTGGAGAATTTTGAGCATTACTTTCCTAGTGTGTGAGATGAGTGCAATTGTGTGGTAGTTTGAGCATTCTTTGGGATTGCCTTTCTTAGGGATTGGAATGAAAACTGACCTTTTCCAGTCCTGTGGCCACTGCTGAGTTTTCCAAATTTGCTGGCATATTGAGTGCAGCACTTTCATAGCATCATCTTTCAGGATTTGAAATAGCTCAACTGGAATTCCATCACCTCCACTAGCTTTGTTCATAGTGATGCTTTCTAAGGCCCACTTGACTTCACACTTCAGGATGTCTGGCTCTAGGTGAGTGATCACACCATTGTGATTATCTGGGTCGTGAAGATCCTTTTTGTACAATTCCTCTGTGTATTCTTTGCACCTCTTCTTAGTATCTTCTGCTTCTGTTAGGTCCATACCATTTCTGTCCTTTATTCTTTGCATGAAATGTTCCCTTAGTATCTCTAATTTTCTTGAAGAGCTCTCTAGTCTTTCCCATTCTATTGTTTTCCTCTGTTTCTTTGCATTGATCGCTGAGGAAGGCTTTCTTATCTCTCCTTGCTTTTCGTTGGAACTCTGCATTTAAATGGGTATATCTTTCCTTTTCTCCTTTGCTTTTTGCTTCTCTTCTTTTGACGGCTATTTGTAAGGCCTCCTCAGACAGCCATTTTGCTTTTTTGCCTTTCTTTTTCTTGGGATATCCTAAAGGATATCAATCCTGAATGTTCATTGGAAGGACTGATGCTGAAGCTGAAGCTCCTATACTTTGGCCACCTAATGCGGAGAGCCAACTCATTGGAAAAGACCCTGATGCTGGGAGAAATTGAAGGCAAGGAAAGGGGATGACAGAAGATGAGATGGTTGGATGGCATCACCAGCTCAGCAGATACAGGTTTGAGCAAGCTCCAGGAGATGGTGAAGGACAGGGAAGCCTGGCACACTGCAGTCCATGGGGTGGCAAAGAGTCGGACTTGACCGAGCGACTGAACAGCGACACCCCTCTCAGAGCACCCCATGATGTGCCCACCCCTGGGGCTCCCCGCAGAGCTTCTCAGCCGTCTTAGAGGCTTGGCGGGTGGCTTCCTGGCCTGTGCCCCAGTGTGGACACTGACAAGCTGACTTTACCCCATGGGGATGCGCTCAGGTTAGATGAGACTTCTATGTTGTCTGAATGCAAACCTTTGAGGTATTCTGGAAGATTCGGGGAGAGTCTAGAAGTTGAACTCCTCAGCTTCTCAGAACACCTGTATCCTAAACTGATTCCCTTCCCAAGGAGTTGCTACGAGGCTGTAGTTGTTTTCTGTGTTCAATCTTTTGGCGCCCCTGAAGAGTTGTGTTTGGTCAGAAAGTTCTGTGGCCTTAAGAAATCACTTTAAATGGTAAATCTGAGACAGTTGTGGAGAATGATAGGAACTTTTACTCTGCAGAGTTAGTTTTCCCATTCTAGTTTAAATGGAAACCTGGGATGGCAAATATTTACAGTTTCTGGCATTATTTTTAAGTATTTTTGTATCTGTATATTGACGTCACCCCAGTTTCAGTCCTTTGTTCTGGTTGCTACCTGGGGTTCAAGAGTAATTCAGTTTTGTCCTACCAACCTCCTGCTTATCAAGAATGTTTATTTCCTTTTTGTCCAGCCAAATTCAGTTTTTCTTTTGAAACCTAACATAAAGTCTTTTTTCTCCTTGGATCCACACTAATTATACTACTTCCCTTCTCACCTCCTGTGGTACTTATACAAAGAAACTGCGGCTTAAGGAAGGGTTATGCTCCAGACATTCTGTTTTGAGTAATTGGAAAGTACGCTAGAAATTGAAATGCATTTTCCCATTAAAAATAATAATTAGGCTCCCACAAAGGCTATTTAAAAAGTGACAACATAGGACTTAGAGAACTTTATTATTACAGAGAAGGTGAAAAGTAAAGTGGACTGCTGTGTGAACCTCTTGGGTCCAACATTTTACTGTATTCACTTATTCACCCTCTCTGTCCAGCCGTCCATCCATCCATCCACTTACCTACTTTTTTTGGCTGAACTCTTTGACATCAAGTTGTAGACAGTGTTGCATTTCACCTAAATTCCTCTGCTATCATTTTGTAGGACTGAGGACTTCCTTCCACATAACCACAACACCATCATCATAGCTAAGAAAATAAACAGTAAGTCTGTAATACTGTTTAATCCATTTTCCTGTTGTCCTCATTAGCCTTTATTGCTGTTTTAGAATTTTTATTGTTTAAAATCTGGAACCAGGTTGCCATCAGGTTTACAAACCTCATTTTGTCTTATTATTTCTAACAAAAGCTCTTTGAAGCCACATTTAGCCAAGTGCTGGGCGAGGCGAGGAGCTTTCCTGTTGAGCGTTCCTGGTATGTTGAATTCTTGGGTGCTTCCTCCTCCCTGATTTTCTCTCCCATGCTTAATGCCTGTCTCTGGATCCTGGGGTGCTCCTGCTACCCTGAGCACTCCATGTTCGCATCCTCCAGGGTGCGTCTGGGGCTTCCCTGGTAGCTCAGATGGTGAAGAATCCGCCTGTAATGCAGGAGACCCTGGTTCGATTCCTGGGTCAGGAAGATCCCCTGGAGAAGGGATAGGAGGTATTCTCCAAGAAGAATATCCACTCCAGTATTCTTGCCTGGAGAATCCCATGGACAGAGGAGCGTGGTGGGCTACAGTCCGTGGGGTCACAAGGAGTCAGACACGACTGAGCGACGAAGCCCAGCGCAGGTGCAGCTGGTGTCTCACGGGTATGAGCAGAAACCTCAGAGCCAGCTGCGTTTTCCAAGGGACCTCTTAGCCAAACGCACGTGTCAGTCAGGGGTTCACAGCCAGACATTGCTGATTTATGCATGTTTTTCTGAGGAAGGCTTTCCGGGCCTCCATCTGTTCCTATAGTGGGTTTTGTTGTCCAGAATCAAGTGCAGCAGAAACCAACACAACACGCTAAAGGAATTGTCCTCCAATTAAAAATAAAAAAGTGAAAATGAAAAAGAGAACCTTCCAGTATCAAGGTAGCGTTTCAAGCAATTCAGCAAGGTAAAGGTAACTGAATGGCTGTGCGCGTTGGGAGGGATTTTGTGTCATGGGTGAGTGGACTCTGGGTGGTGGGTCCTGTCTGGGTTTCCCCTTCCTGTCTTGTCGCAGCTGTGGAGGGCGCGAGGGGGGTGTAGCAGCTGTCTGTCTGGGCGGCCTTTGGAAACTGGTAGCTGCCTGAAGTTTCACTACAAAGTTTAGGACTTATTTATATACTGAAGTTCATTGTGTTCCAATTTCCATATACGCTCATTTGTTCTCTTCATACATTTTAAGCTTTTAAGATTTGGGCAAATGCTGTATCTCGGTCAGTGGTGCTGGGGGTGGGGTGGGGGTGTCTCTTAAGTGCTCCATGGCCTTGGTTATCTCTGTAGCCAAAAATAGAAATAATTGGAAATGATTTTATTTTGTAGAATCTGCTTTGCATTCTGCCCTTTCATTGTGTACATAATTGATTTAAACTGTGTTTCAACAATTAGCTTAATAAAGGAGGTTGTTTTTCAGGAGCTAATAGATCTTAGCTCAGCCGGAGTAGGGTTGAGAGGCCGTGTGTGAGCTGGCTTTGAGCGTTGTCCTGAAACGAGATCTGCTTGGCTTTTCCTCCAGGCGGTTACTCGTTTCCAGCCGTGTGACCCCGGGCAAGTGACAGACCCTCCCCCACCTCCAGTTCCTCTCTCTAATGAATACGCACCTCATAGGATTGTGACCCTCGAAAACCCTTGAGCCCCGTGCCCCAAGCCCCTTTGAGAGGTCTCATCGAGTATATTCATATTTGTGCAGCAGACTCAGTGGAGTAGAGTTTGTAAATAGCCTCTTATCACATCAAGTTTGGCTACCAATGAGTTTGGCAGATTGAATTTTGCTGTGAAATGCGGTATAAGACTTCTTATCTTTAGAATTTGGGGGATTTTGCCTTGTGGACACAGGAGGGTAGGTTTGTGTGGTCTACCAACCCAGAGGGAATTGTGGATGGAGCTGAAGAAGGTGGAGTATGGAGTGTCAAGAACCAGGGACATGGGCGCCAGCACATGATATTCCAGTTGACCAGGCTGAGGCACAGAGAGGTGAATCACAGAGGCAGCCAGGGAAGAGCTGGAGGAAGAAAAACCCCTTTTTAGAGAAATGCAGATTTTGCCCTGCTAGTCAGTGATGTAGTCCAAAAATAGGCTGCTTTTGGGTCCTGTGATTTGAATGTTTTTGCTGGAAAAAAAAAAAAAATTAGGGTGTGTGAGTGTGTTTAAAAGCAATGTTCCAACCAAGCTGGGTAGGCTATCTACTTTCCAGCCAAGTCCTTTTCTCCCATCACAGAGTTGTTGGGTCACCCAAGCTTCTGAGAACGTGCCCCTTTCCTGATAGACTTGCTATCAGAACCATCAAAATGCTCTTGGCCCTGGCTGGAATGAAGCTGCTTGGGAGGAGTCATGAGGGCTTCCTTATCTGGAGTCTCAGGCTATCACCGTCTTCCTCATTATTTTAGCAACCCTTACGTTATGCCCACTGGGTTTGAGGAATGCCATTTCTGCGCCATTGCTTCTCAGCTCCTGTTACCATTGGGGTCAGTTGGAAACTTGTATTACTTGGAAACCAGGCTAGAAAACTGCTTTTGATTTTGGGGGGTTGACTTTGAGCCATTCCTCATACCTCTTCCTCCGTTTCTTGCCTTCTTTTGTGACTTTGTCAACAGGATCTTGGCAACACTCAATACTATTGTGTCCTCAAAATACAATGAATTAAGACAACCTGACTGGGTCTAGGAAAAACACAAAGGATTTTGACAACCCCTGGCTTTTGTTGGACATGACTTACTTGTGATGTTATGGAAGGGAATCATGTTTATCAGTAAGAGCTGAGACACTCCCCGTTTCAATGGCTGTTGGTGTGTGTGGAGGATACTAAAGATGAGGTGATGGGCTTGTTTTAAAGAGGCTGAGGGACCTAAGGTTGTGGCCTGTATAAGATGAGCTGTGATTTGGGAATTGGGTAGGAGCTCAGAGATGGAGGACAGATTCAGTTTTACACTTGTTCATCCAGGAAACTGCCCAGGGGTCTGGTAGTAGGCATTTTCAAAGCATCCTACTTCCTGCTGTACTAATTGGAACTCAGTTTTGAGATCTGGGGAGCCTTTGACCTCAGTTGTGAAATATGAGAGCAAAGCAGCATTTCGCATTTTAACAGAAGAGTTGGTAAAGGATGACCTCAGGGCAGGGAGGAGGAAGCAGCGTCCATGCAGGCAGGATCCAGACTGCCGGGCATGAATCTAGGTGCTGCCGTGTAGTAGCAACGTGACCTTGAGAAGACTGTGAGCCTTCTGTGCTTCCTTTCCCATCTGTAGCATGGGGAGAATACCCGTAGCTGTGGCCGAAGTTTGCTTTGAAGAGTCAATGCTTAGCTTAGTGGTGGCTTGTATATGCTCCATAAGTGTGCTGGTGGTAGTTCTTGTTGCTGGTAATAGAGCAGTAACAGACCAGTCTGACCGAGACTTCCAGCACTTCTAGACCTCTTCTACCTTAAACCAACCTCTTCCTTCCTCCGTTTTGGCCTGCACTCCTTTCTGACCCTGATCCCTGGTGTCTGATTCCCTTGGGTCCCTTGTTTTTCTTTCCTGCTCCGGTGGCCCTCCCGCATGGGTTAGCCCAGGTGTAGATTTGGGGTGTCCATCTCAGCTGTGCCCCGAATGCCTTTGCAGGCCTCTCCCATTCCTGCAGACTCTCCACTAAGCCTCACCATCCCCTCAGGCCCCTTATTCTTCCCTGGGGTCTCAACAGATGCCATCTCTTACCTTCAGAGACAGTGGAGGCTCCCATTTGTGGTCCTTCCGCCCACCCTAAAGGACTCACTCGTGGACCCCCTGCCTCTGGAGGACAAGGTGTCCTTTTACCTGTTCGAGTTTTTAATCCACCTCCTTCCTTCTTACGGAAATCATCTCCTCCAGGTCCTCAAGGTCATCACTCTACACACCGTCTCAGACTCTCCTTTTGGCTCCTTTTCTGCTGCCTGTAAAGAAACACTCTGCTTTCAGTCATTAAAAAAAAATTCCAGGGATTTCCTTGGCAGTCCAGTGGTTAGGACCTCACACGTTTACTGCCGGGGCCTGGCCCAACCCTAGGCTGGGGAAGTTAAGATCCCGTGTGCCATGCAGTGCAGCTGGGAAAAAAAAAAATTCAAAAAGGCAAAGAAAAATTTCTTCCCCTCATGCTGAAGGTGAACTCCCTTACCCTTAAATGCTCAGATCGAGCTTCTCGAAAGAGCAAGCTGAGCTGTTTCTGCTCCTCAGCCCAGGGAATCTAGTCTTCCCTTCTGTCTATGAAAAACCGCTCCCTCCAAGGCCATAAAGATCTCCCACTGAATGGTGTTTCTTTCCTGTTTTATTGTATTTATTTTTTCATTTTATGTATGATGTATGTATGTGCTTTAGGATTTTACTTTAAGAAACTATGGAGAAATAGGTAGCAAAGCACAACAAGGGGATAGTTAAAAAAAAAAAATTACAAGTTGCTTCCTAAGTCAGCAGTTAAAGATTTTCCATGTGTTCTTATGCAAACTTCTACGTGGCCCAATTTGTCTTCAGTTTTTCTCAATTCTCTTTCCAAAGATTCTTCTTAGGGTGTTTCTTTTTTCTTTTTATTTGTTTATTTTATTTTATTTTTTTTTTACTGTGGTAAGAACACTTAAAATGAGAATTACCCTCTTAACAAATTTTTAAGTGCACAATGCAGTATTGTTAGCTAAGGGCGCAATGCTGTCCAGCAAATATCTGGGATTTATTCCTCTTGCATAACTGAAACTTAATCCCCATTGAATAGCAGTACCGTTTCTCCCTGCCCCTGGCTCCTGGAAACCACCATGCTGCTCTTTCTGTGAATCTGACTATTTTAGATAATCTCACATAAGTGGAATCCTGCAGTAATCATCCTTCTGCGACTGGCTTGTTTCACTTGGCCTGATGTCTTCTTGAGAGTCCCTTGGATAGCAAGGAGATCAAACTAGTCAATCTTAAAGGAAATCAACCCTGAATATTGATTGGAAGGACTGATGCGGAAGCGGAAGCTCCAATATTTTGGCTACCTGATGAGAAGAACTGACTCATTTGAAAAGACCCTGATGCTGGGACAGATTAAAGACAGGAGGAGAAGGGGACAACAGAGGATGAGATGGCTGGATGGCATCACTGACTTCGGGGACATGAGTTTGAGCAAACTCCAGGAGATAGTGGAGGACAGGGAAGCCTGGTGTGCTGCAGTCTGTGGGGTTGCAAAGAGACGGAGATGAGTTAGTGACTGAACAACCCCAACAACAATGACAACAATGTCTTCTAGTCCATTTTTGTTGCCTTTATGGTGAGATTTCCTCCTTTTTAAAAAAGCTGAATGGGATCTGATTATATGTACATGTCACATTTCTTTATCAGCTCAAAGATCCGAACATTTAGGTTGTTCCTTTGGTGTGGCTACCGTAAATAATGCTGTGAAGAGCGTGACAGTGCAAATCTGTCTTCAAGATCCTATTTCAGTTCTTTTGGATAGACACCCAGAAATGGGGCTGCTGGGTCATGTGGTAATTCTATTCTTGTTGTTGTTGTTGTTGTTTTGAGAAACCTCTATTTTACACAGTGGCTGCACCATTTTACATTTCCTTCCTATTTTAGTTGCTCTCTCCTGAAGCATCTCACCTAGCTGACTGCTCATTCCTTCTGGAAACTCCTTCGTGTTCCAAGCTAGAGTCCTGGCTTCTCTTCCTAGTTCCTCATGGAGTGGATCCAGTTGCTCAGTGGGTATTTCCATCTGAAGGGCCCCTGCTTACCTCTATCACTACATGTTCAAAACTACACATGGAGTATTGTCTTCTCCGTGCAAGTACATTAGCGTATATGCTAATACATGCTAGGGCCCCTGTAACAAAACGCCTCACACTGGGTGACTTAGAAAGGAGCAATTCTTGTCTTATTGTTCTGGAGGCTGGAACTCCGAGGTGAGGCCAGCAGGGTTGCTCTTTCCGAGGGCTGTGAGGATCTGTCTGTTCCACGTTTCTGTTGTGGATTCTGGTGGTTTGCTGGCAATCCTGGTGTTCCTCGGCTTCTCCAAAGCATCACTCTAATCTCTGTCTTCACGTGATGTTTTCGCTTTGTGCTCGTCTGCCTCCAAATTTCCTTTTTTTTTTTAAAGGACAACAGCCATGTGGGACTAGGGTCTACCCTAAACACTTCATTTTAACTCAATTACCTTTGTAAAAAGACCCCGTATCCTAATATGGTCACGTTCTCACATACTTGGGGTTAGGACTTCCACACATGTATTGGGCATGAGGCAAAATTCAACCCATAGCACCATTCAAACTTGATTTTTTTCCCAGATATTTTTCATCTCAGCGAATGGCACCAGTCAGTGTTCACTGTGTTACTCATGCAGATGCTTGGGCATTATCCTTATCAAGGCACTTGCACTTCTGTTACCTTAGGGTCCAGAGGTTACAGAATTTGGAAGCACAATTTTGAAATAGGAACCATAGGATCCAACAAGTTTACAAAGGGATCAGTGATCTATGACTCAAATGGCTCACAACCTCTGCTCTATATCTTTTTTTTTCTTTAAAGTGTCTACCACCTTGGTACGTATGTAATACATATGTAAGAATTTTAAAAAATTACAGAAAAGCATAGAAATATAATTAATTATTAACCTATTATCCAATTACCAAGAATCACTTACTATTTTGGTTATTTCTTCGTGTAGTTTATATCTTCATGTACTTTGTTGTTTTTTTTTTTACTAGTTTGATCCTACAGTATGTACAGTTTTTGAATCCATCTTTTAAAATTCAATATTAGATTATAAGTATGTCCCTATATCGTCACAAAATCTTCATGAATAGTTTTAAATGGTGCATATTATTCCATCAAATGGATAGACAATGGTTGACTTAGATATTTTATTATTATCCCATTGTCAAACATGCAGTTGTTGCTGTTTTTTGACTTTTTATAAATAATGTTACAACAACCTTTGCTATTAATTTGGACTCAGTGCTTCTCAGAATTCAGATATGAGTCAGCTAAGGATGAAGAAAAAAGATGGATGTGGTGTCTCTAAGCAGATTATTAGTGTAAACTGAAGAAACATTAAGCCTACCTAAGTTAACCAGTATCTTAGGCATTAATTGTGAATAGTTACTTTGTGATTTAAAAGTTATTCTTAAATTGCTGAGGTAGATAACAGAGATTCTCCAGTCAACATTTTGCTCTTTAATGATTCTTTGTAGTCTATAACAGGGCTGTACAATATAACTTCTTGTTGTTCACTGGTTCAGTCGCCTCTGACTCTTTGTGACCCCATGAACTGCAGCAGGCCTGGCTTCCCTGTCCTTCACCATCTCCTGAGTTTGCTTGAACTCATGTCCGTTGAGTCAATGATGCCATCCAATCATCTCATCCTCTGTCACTGCCTTCTCCTCTTGCCCTCAATCTTTCCCAGCATCAGGGTCTTTGTCAATGAGTCAGCTCTTTGCATCAGGTGGCCAAAGTATTGGAGCTTCAGCTTCAGCATCAGTCCTTCCAATGAATATTCAGGGTTGATTTCCTTTAGGATTGACTCGTTGAGAGTCCCTTGGACTGCAAGGAGATCAGTTTTCTCCAGTACCACACTTCGAAAGCACCAATTCTTCGGTGCTCAGCCTTCTTTATGGTCTAACTCTCACATCCATACTTGACTATTGGAAAGACCATAGCTTTGACTGTATGTACCTTTGTCAGCAAAGTGATGTCTCTGGTTTTTAATACACTGTCTAGGTTCGTCATAGCTTTTCTTCCAAGGAGCAAGCATCTTTTAATTTTGTGGCTGCAGTCACCATATGCAGTGATTTTGGAGCCCAAGAAAATAAAATCTGCCACTGTTCACACTTTTTCCCCACTTTTTGTCATGGAGTGATGGAAATGGAGGCCATGATCTTAGTTTTTTGAATGTTGAGCTTTAAGCCAGCTTTCCACTCTCCTCTTTTACCTTTATCTAGAGGCTCTTGGGATGTTGGAAATGTTCTTTATCTGACTTGTCTAATATGAACCAGTTAGCCACATATGACTGTTGAGCATTTGAAATGTGGTTAGTCCACCTAAGGAACTGAATTTTAAATTTTATCTATTTGTAATTTACTTAAATTTAAATTGCTATTTGTGGTTAGTGATTACGGTATTGGGTAGTGCAGTTCTATCAAGATAATAACTAAACACTTCTATATGCTGTGCTTAGTCTCTCAGTCATATCTGACTCTTTGCAGCTCCATGGAATGTAGCCCAACAGGTTGCTCTGTCCATGGGGATTCTCTAGGCAAGAATACTGGAGTGGGTTGCCATGCCCTCCTCCAGGGGATCTTCCCAACCCAGGGATCGAACCCAGGTTTCCTGCATTGCAAGCGGATTCTTTACCACCTGAGTGCAGGGAAGCCCAAGAATAAACACTCTAATAGTGCTTATCTTTTCCTAAATACTCTAATGTGTGTGATCCTCACTATAAATTTAACAAATAGTCTCCCAGTTACTTGGCTATATAAAAAGTTGCCACAAAACTTAGTGGCTTAAAACATGACTGCCAAAGATTTGGGGCCACGTTTTGAAATCATTGTAGAAAGGTACAATCGTTTTGATTCCATTTTACAGATGAGGAAATTGAGAACAGAGCAGTTAAAAAACTTATTCAAGGTGACATGCCTAGTTAGTGGCCAAGCAATTATTTATGCTAGCCAGTCTGACCTTTCAGCTACAGTGCATCTCTGTAATTCATGTTTCACTAACTTAGAGTCATATCTTCCTCAGCTTTTTCCATGGTGTGATAATTATGAGATTAAATGACTGACACCTGTCTGTAAATCACAAACTTTCAATTCATAGTATTTTCAAGTGTTTCCTAGAGGTCAAATTAATGATGAACACACATTCTTAACCACCTGATTCAGGACGAGCTGCTTGGTTTCAATTCTGAGCCCCCGTTTTCGTTCCTGTTTCTGCTGCTCCCTAAACAGAATTTACCACTTCCAGATTGAAACCGACCATGATTCTGAGTAAAACTCTTTCAGTCTTAGCATGTTGCCTGCTTTATCTATTCCTGTTGCATGGAATATGTTTTTTAAAAGGAATTAATAAATAAAATGCTTAGAATTACTAAGGGAGTTAAATATTTCTGGTTTTTACTGAAATTAAGTCTTGATATTAAACCCTAATTTGGATGTTTGCATATATTTAGGGAAGTGTGTGTGTGTACTCTTTTTTATTCATTCATCCATTTATTAATTATATTCTTGGGAGAGAAATCAGAATAAATATGTAGCTTATCCCCGAATTCTAGAGGTTTCATGATAATATAAAGAATGCCACCTTTTACAAAACCTGAGAAACCAGCAGTTTCCTTTCATGGGCAGAGATAATGGTTATTTCCATCTGAAAGTGAGACAGCCCTCTGTTTGATATTGTTTTCTGCAGTGATGAAATGTGGTCATTTCACACCTGGTATTTTGTCCTCATGTGACCATTACAATACAGTTCTTTTTTTCCCCCACCAAAATATTCTCAAGAGAGTTTATAGTTAAATGCATCTAGATTTCTGGTTTCTGGGTTTCTTAAGCAATATGCGTAAATCTCTGTGATGCAGAAAACCTCATTGTATCACTTCAGAATCTGAGTACCCCAAATAATGAGACTTCACTTCAGTCAAACCCCACATTTTCCTTTAGTCCTCATCCTTCCTGACGTCACTTCCTTGGTGTGATAACTCCCTTCTCATCTTGTGTGTGTGAATTGATACTTGGCTGAATTTCCACACAGTCGGCTCTTTCTCCGTTATCTTAACTGGCAGAATCTTATGATTGTACGAGCTGGGCTCCCTCCTTCGTGGAGGTGACTCAGTTCCCTGTATATCCTGGCACGCTCGTGGGCCCAGATATCTAGCTGCTTCTGGTGGAAGTCCATGTGGAACTTTCACTTGTCCAGAAGCAAATGGCTCCTTCTCCGCCATAGAGGCCCCCTTCCCAGCTGCACTGTTTCTGAGGTCATAAAACAGGTCTCCACTGTTCCTGTTTCTTTTAGTGCCCCATGCAGACCTTCTCCCAGTCTCTCACACCTGCCCAGGTGTTCACTTATTTAGCGCCTGTTTCCAGCATCACCCCACAGGCTCCACGTTGGCACTGGTCATGCTATCTTGTTTTCCATTCTTTATCCAGCTCCCAGCTGGTGCTTTTCATAGAACAGTCATGCCATAAATGATCATTTGTTGGTAAGCAGACACGCAAATGCACATGCTTTCATTTTTATATGTGTGCCCCTAGGCCCCAAACCTGGTGCGTCCTGGATTTGTCTCTCTTTTTTCACGCACTAGGTCAGTTTACTATATCTTTCTGGGACATATGCTCCTTGAGGACAGGGGTCTTTGTTTTGCTCAGTGGTAAGTCACAAATGCCTAAAGTGATGCCTGCAGTGTAGTTGAGCATTTGCTTTCTCGTAGCAATGGTTCTAGATGTTTTATGTGTATTCATTTATTTCATCTTCATAACAAGCCTCAAGGGGTGGGTTGGGTACTATTAGTATGTCTGTTCATAAGAAACCAAGGCATGGAGATTAAGTTGTTGCCCAGAGTCACACGGCTGCAAAGTGGTGGAGCTGGGACTTGACCCCAAGTCTCCTGAGTCGGCGCTTTTAGCCGCTGAGGACTCTGCTATGATACCACCTGATGATGGTGTGTGTCCTCTGTGTGGATCCTTCGCTGAAACTCTGTGCATTCACGCCACGATGTATAGATAATCTCACGGATGAAGAAGCAGAGGCTGGCTTGGAGAGCTTAAAAAAAAAAAATTACCCCAAGGTGGCCCCGATTATGAGTAGTAGGGTCAGGATAGGAGCTCAAACCCATGTGCCTGTCCTGCCGGACCTGCCAGCCTCTGCCTGGCCTGTGGTTTTGGAAGCAGATTCACATCTAACAGGAACATTTCCCAAGGTTGTCAGATGTTCCTTGTCTCCAGCAGACATCTGATGCGGCTGTGTATGTTTCTTCCTCAGATCATAGCGGCAGCCATCCGTTACCCTCCAAAACCGAGACGACGCCCTCGCCCACGAACAACACTGGGAATGGACACCCGGAATATATCGCGTATGCCCTTGTCCCTGTGTTCTTCGTCATGGGTCTCTTTGGCGTCCTCATTTGCCACCTGCTTAAGAAGAAGGGCTATCGATGTACAACAGAAGCTGAGCAAGATGTTGAAGGAGAAAAGGTTGAAAAGATAGGTAAAAATCTGGATTATTTTTTTTGTGGGAATGGGAGTGCAGACAATTTTTTAATAAGAAATGAGTCATGTATGTTTTCTGTCTCTGTAAGGCAAATGATCCATCTTTTTTCATCAAAATATATGTAATAACATTATGTAAATTTAAAGTGTGCAACACGTTATTCCAGTGCATTTATATATTGTAATATGATTACAATTGTAGTGATGTTTAACACCTCTATCACATAATTGTCAGTTGTTTTTGGGGTAGGAATCATTCAATTGTAGTCTCTTTCCAAGTTTGATAATTATAGTACAGAAAAGGCAGAGGAACCAGTGATCAAATTGCCAATATCTGTTAGATCATAGCAAAAGAGAATTCCAGAAAAACATCTATTTCTTCTCATTGAATTTTTGATAAGTGGATCTTCTTTATCCATTTATTCTTTGATGGACATTAGGATGTTTCCATATCTTGGCTAGTTTGAATAATTCTGCAGTAAACATAGGAGTGCATATATCTTTCCACTTTCACTTCCTGTTTTCATTTCCTTTGGGTATGTACCCAGAAATGGAATTGCTGGATCATATGATCTATTTTTAATTTTTTGAGGAATGTCCATATTGTTTTCCATAGAGGCAGTTCCAATTTATGTTTCCACCAACTGTGCACAAGGGTTCCCTTTTCTCTACACTCTCACCAACACCTTCACAAAATGATTCATCTTAACGGCAGATACGGTGGTGTAGCATCATTGTAAATATTATAGGAACCACACCTAGAGTTAGAAACTTTGCTTTCATTTATTAAATAACTACTAAGTCATTTACTCTTATTTATCTTGTGGCCTTAGACAAGTTAATATGCTCTAAATCACCGTTTAACTTAAATTTAATTTTATTAATTTCATTAAAATTTTAATTTAAATGAGGATAGCAATCTTCACCTTGTAAGAGTATTGTGAAATTAGAGAGAAGATACATTTGGTGTTTGTCACAAATGGCACTCAGTATATTTTAACCACTGGGCTTCCTGGCTCAGATGGTGAAGAATCCACCTGCAGTGCTGGTAGACACAGGAGACTAGGGTTGGGTCCCTGAGTCGGGAAGATCCCCTGGAGAAGGGCGTGGCTACCCACTCCAATATTCTTGCCTGGGAAATCCCATGGACAGAAGAGCCTGTCGGGCTACAGTCCATAGGATCACAAAGAGCTGGACACGACTGAGCACCTAACACTTTGACTTTTTTCATATAGTAACCCTTACTGTTGCAGTTGAATTAGATTCTAATAAGAACAATAGGAAAACTGAATAGGTCGCACCATTTTTGTGCTGCTACTTTTGCTGGGGGAGTTAATCTTTTAAAATCTATCTGGTAGTGCAAAAGTGATTGTGGTTTTGCATTGTTGAACTTTGCCATTTGATATTGGAATACTTTCTTCAATGTGGTTATGTTATACATCATTTTAATGTGTATGTTTTAGTTTTTTGCTAATGAATTATTACTTGCTGCTTATTTTATATGTATTTTAGACTATGGAAATGATGTTAGAAAATTTTCTTATTTGAGTTCAAAATGGGTCAGAAAGCAGTGGAGACAACTCGTAACATCAACAACGCATTTGGCCCAGGAACAGCTAATGAACGTACAGTGCAGTGGTGGTTCCAGAAGTTTTGCAAAGGAGACGAGAGCCTTGAAGATGAGGAGTGCAGTGGCCAGCCATCTGAAGTTCATAATGACCAATTGAGAAGATCTTTGAAGCGGATTCTCTTACAACTACAGGAGAAGTTGCTGAAGAATTCAATGACCATTCTATGTTGTTTGGTATTTTGAAGCAAATTGGAAAGGCAAAAAAGCTTGATAAGGGGGGGGGGGGGCCTCATGAGCTGACCGCAAATCAAAAAAAACCTGTCATTTTGAAGTGTCATCCTCTCTTATTCTATGCAACAATGACAAACCATTTCTCGATCAGATTGTGACATGCGATGAAAAGTGGATTTTATACAACAAGCAGAGACAACCAGCTCAGTGTTTGAATGGAGAAGACACTACAAAGCACTTCCTGAAGCCAAACTTCCACCAAAAAAAGGTCATGGTCACTGTCTGGTGGTCTTCGGTCTGTCTGATCCACTACAGCTTTCTGAATCCCGGAAAAACTATTAATCTGAGAAGTATTCTCAGAAAATTGATGAGATGCACTGAAAACTGATGTGTGCAGCTGACATTGGTCAACAAAAAAGATACAGTTTTTCCCACAACAACACCCGATTTTATGTTGCACAACCAGCGCTTCAAAAGTTGAATGAATTGGGCTATAAAGGTTTGTCTCATCTGCCATATTGCCAAGTAGCCAACTAACTACTGCTGCTTCAAGCATCTTGACAACTTTTTGCAAGGAAAATGAAAATGCTTTCACAACCAACAGGAGGTAGAAAATGCTTTCCAAGAGTTCATCAAATCCCGTAGCACGGATTTTTATGGTACAAGAATAAACAAGCTTATTTCTTTTTGGCAAAAATATTTTGAGTGTAATGGCTCCTATTTTGATTACTAAAGATGTGTTTGAGCCTAGTTATAATGATTTAAAATCAGGGTCCAAAACTGTAATTACTATTGCCCCAACCTAATATGAGGTTGGAGTTTATGTTTATTAAGTAAATGGTTGTGTGAACAGTGCAGTGAAAATATGACAAGAGCTGGTACCTTTGCACTGACCTCAGAGTGTCTCAGCATTTCCTCCTCACATGGAGTTGCTGGATTGTATTTGAAAACCCTGAGAGATGAAGTCCTGTTTTCACCACAGATGTACTTTTCAACTATCCTTTGGGCCTTGGGGAATAGTCGGTAACTCTCCTTATCCTTTTCAGACCTCAAAGGGCAGTTTTTGCAGAAAGGCGACATTTGGAGTAGGTCACCCTTCAAGTGGGATCAAGGGCAGAGTTGGGGAGCTTCTTCATTCCTTGCCAGCCTGCTGGCCTGTTGGTTTTTCCCACCCCCACTGACCTTTGAGGCAGGGAGTGAGCACAGTCACACGATGAGTCATGTGTGAGTCTCTGAGCAAACCGAGCTGAATGTTTGTCAACAGAAAGCGGGACCTTTCTCTCTCATCCTCTGCAGATGCTGTGTAGGTCGGCTCAGTGGTCAGCGTGTGCACTGTCTAATTGGACATGCGTGTTCATGGGGAGGGAGTGGCCTGGGTGGAGAAGACACTTCTCCATATTACATGGGTGAGATACCACACCATGATTTCTAGGTCAGCCCCCCTTCTTCTTTCTTGTGTAATGGAAGCGAATGATAAGGATCAGTTTCAGCCTGAAGGTTTGACTTTTTTTTTTTTTTCCCCTGAAGACTATCCCATGTACAGAGTCTCAAAGTAAACTGAGTTTGTAGTAATTAACCATGGCCAACATTTAGATCATTTGGAAGTATATTTAAGTCTTGTGAAGACAGAGGTGAATAATTACCCAATTTAAGAAATAAATTAATACTCTGTATATGGTATATCTACAATGAAAATAAAATCCAAGAAGGTTTTATTTTAATTATCTTTCTTCTTTCCATTTCCCCTTTGAGTTTAACAAAATGATGAGAGAGAAGTAATAGTTGTAAGGACTGGTAAAGACATCTTGGAAATTGAGCATGTGTCTGGACTTTAGAAGATATTGATGGGCAGTTTGCACCTGTTCTGCCGAGAAAGTCACTGTGTGCTTTTGGTCAGGTGTGCTAAGAGAAAACGTGTGTTAAAAGAAAGCAGAGCTCTCAGCACCATGGGTCATCAGCTGAGCTTTCTGGAGGCTGTTCAGGGAAGTCTAAGTCTCTGAGACTGCACGTCTCTTTGCCCTGATGCAGGTGAGCAGTTGTAACCTGTCCTCCCCTCCCCTTTCTCTTTCAGAGTTGAACGACAGTGTAAATGAAAATAGTGACACCGTTGGGCAGATTGTCCAATACATCATGAAAAACGAAGGTATGGCTGTTTTAGTGTCCAGAACAATTCATTATTCACATTTTATTAAAAACCTGCTTCAAAAACATGTTTTATTAAAAACCAGGATTCCCCTGTCAATGTTTCTGAAGTTATTGGTAGCACCTTCCACCTAAGCTCACAAATAGCCCAGCTTTCAGCATTATCCTATCAGGAGAGTTTCACAGAAGTGAGTTTTCTGAGTCAGTGGGTCTGAGTGTTGCCAAGTCAGCCCTGGAGGCTTACCTTTTAACCCTGGCATTGCCTTGATTTGGGGAAAGTCTTATCACCTCATGAGCCTCAGTTTCTTTCTCTAAAATAGTATTTACCTCATGGTATTATTGTGGCATATTGCACAGAAGCTGCTTGGTATAATAAGCACTCAAATATTATCTATTTGTTTCTTTCTGCTTTTAAACATACTTTGGTAAAATACACTAGACATATAATAAGCACTCAAATATTATCTATTCGTTTTTTTCTGCTTTTAAACATACTGTGGTAAAATACACTAAACGTAGAATTTGCTGCTGTACCCATTTTAAAATGTACAATTCATTGCCATTAAGTACATTCACAATGGAGAAGGAAATGGCAACCTACTTCAGTCTTCTTGCCTGGGAAATCCCATGGACAGAGGAGCCTGGCAGGCCACAGTCCATGGGGTTGCAAAGAGTTGGACACGACTGAGCACATACACACTCACACACACATGTTCACAATAGTGTACAAAGATCACCAGTATCTGGTTTCAGAAACTTTTCATCATCCCAAACTCTGTACGCACTGGGCAGTCACTCCCCATTCTCCACCCTCTTCCCCTCCAGCCTCTGGCAACCCTTCCTCTGCTTTCTGCCTCTGTGAGTTCACCTATTCTATGATCTATTCTTAAGTGTTAAAGCTTTTAAAAGGTCTAGGCTTCTCTGGGGGCTCAGTTAGTAAAGAATCCGCCTGTAATACAGGAGACCCAGGTTCAGTCCTTGGGTGGGGAAGATCCCCTGGAGAAGGAAATGGCAAGCCACTCCAGTATTCTTGCCTGGAAGATCCCATGGACAGAGGAGCCTGGTGGGCTACAGTCCATGGGGTCACAAAGTTGGACATGACTTAGCGACTAAACCACCACCACTGAGCTTTAATGACTTTAAGCGTTTTTTTCCATTCTGAGATGTATCCTAAACCCCTGTCTTCTTGAATGGAGAATTAGTTTAATCTTGATTAGATAAATCAGGGTCATTTTTCTGAAGCATTGGTGATTGTCTCCACAAGATACCACACCCCAAGTGGCTTTTGAGGCGTGTGGCACTCCTGCCCACATACCTGTGAACTAAAAATGCCACCTCATATCAGTAAACAAAGAGAGTCATAGCCATCAAGCCATCCGTTACAGGGCCCCTGTGGTGAACCCTGAGGGAACCCAAGAAGGAAAGAATACCTGCCATCTAGCAGCCATCAGACTACAGCCACTCCCTGACTATGAGTCCTGAGGAAACTCAGGATGTGAAAATACTGGATACTGGCCCCAGATAGCTGAGATGCATATCAAAGGAATGATTTCAGTGAGCCCAGACTCTTAGATCTTCCCATACATGGAAAAGCGCTGAATTCCTTGACTTGGGATGTCTGGTTTTCTTTTATTAACAGTAGCAGATTGACGTTCTGACTACCTGGTCTTATTGCAAAAATTCTTGTATATCTTGGCTCCCTCCTTTGTCTGTCCATAGCAGTCTCTGAGTCATCTGAGAGTCTTGTCTCCTGAGCTTAAGTCCTCAGATTTGTCCACTGAATAAAACATAACTCTCAACTTTCAGGTTGCACATAACTTTTAGGTCACAGTTTTTTCCGCCAGCATATCCAGTAGCCCTATGCTTTGAATTCTCATGAGAAGGTAAAACAAAATGTTTTCCTTGGGCTCCCTCTGGGCCCTGGTAAACACTGTCTCAAGCAGCACGCACTGGCTCAGCTGAGTCCTTTGTCTGAAAGTTGAAATACCTCCGTACTGCTCAGGAAATACCTGCCTTCTCTTCCGAGCCCCTCCGTGGGGTCCTTTGTCCCCATAGCCTCACTATCCAGAGTGCCTGCCTGGCCCAGGCTGCAGTCAGTCTTTCTGACCTAGAGAAGCAGCAACTTCATATGCTTCAGCACACTTTTCATTTTTTCTTTACAGAGTGGACTTTGCGTATTTGGCATTGATCTAGGTGCTTCATGTGCATGTTATCATTTAATCCTCACAATATTCCTCTGGAGTTGATATTATTATACCCATTTTACAGATGAAGAAAGGAAGACTCCAAGTGGTTGGTCACATGGTTAGGGAGTAGTGCCTCCCACATGGGCCTCTTCCACCTGTACCGCCTTGCCTTGCCTCTCTCCTAGTTTGTCGCTTTCAGTTTCTCCAGGATTGAAAACCAGATAGTCTAACTTAATAGGATGATGTTTAACATAACAAAAAAGACAGTGATCAATTGGATTTGATATCTGTTTTATAAAGACCTTCTCTTGTGGCTCAGCTGGTAAAGAATCCACCTGCAATGCAGGAGACCTGGGTTTGATCCCTGGGTTGGGAAGATCCCCTGGAGAAGGGAAAGGCTACCTACTCCAGTATTCAGGCCTAGAGAATTCCATGGACTGTATAGTCCATAGGGTCGCAGAGTCAGACTGAGTGACTTTCACTTTACTTTTTTTCACTTTTCCTTCGGGGAGCAGTATTTGGTGACGCTATTCTTGAGAACTCAGTGGTGCATATTTCTTTTGCATAAAGAAGTGGATTTTAATTTGCATAAGAAGCACACAAATCTCTCCTTGGCATAAAAGCTCCAGCCATTCCAGAAGTGCCCCGAGCAAGGGGTGGCTGGCCCTGCGCCTCTCCTGGGTCTTGCATAGTCGAAACTGCCTTCATGCACATGTGTGGGTATGGTTGAGTCCCATTGCTCTCCGCATGAAACTATCACGGCTTGGTTAAAGAGTTGTTCTCCAATACAGCTTCCCCGGTGGCTCAGATGGTAAAGAATCTGCCTGCGATGCAGGACACCTGGGTTTGATCCCTGGGTCAGAAAGATCCCCTGGAGAAGGAAATGACAACTCATTCCAGCATCCTTTCCTGGAGCAGTCCATGTTCAGAGCAGCCTGGTGCGCTACAGTCCATGAGGTCGCAGAGTTGGACAAGACTGAGTGATTATCACTCACTCCAATACAAAATAAAAAGTTGGGGGAAAAAAAAAAGAGAAAGAAAGAAACCGCCTTCATGGCTTTGGGAAGCTTGGAGAGCTGTGGGACCTGGGCCTCTGGGAGCTGAAGCAGCTGCTGAGTGAGTGTGTGCTGCGTGAGGGGTTCCTGAGGGGTGAGTGGTGTGAAATGTCAGCTGTGAAGACTTTGCTGGGGGCTGAAGTTCTCCCGTAAAACTTCATATTTGGCACTGAATGCCTGCTAACTGCCGGGCCTGTTCTGAGGGTTTTCTGGGAGCCCTATGATTCAGATATATCATTTCCAATTTATTGTTGAGAAACCGAGGTCCACAGCATATAATTCACTTGCCCGTGTCACCCTGCTGCAAGTAGCAGAGTTGAGATTTGAACTCTAGCCTCTGACCTCAGAATTCATCCTTGTGAACTGTCACTGCTTCTTCCTGGTGTCAGGAAAGATGGACGATAAACTTCCTCCTTTCAAAGAGACAACATATACAGCTGGGGCATATTATAGAACTCTAAATATTAATGCATTAAATTATCCAAACTACCTCATGAAGTCAGCCCTGTTACCACCCCATTTTGCAGATGAAGAAACAGAGGCCCAGAGGGTAAGAAAGTCACCTAAGGTCATCAAGCTGGCCTGTGGCTCTTTTCTTCTATTACAGCCGAGGTGAAACCTGTGGGTCCCTGAAGGAAGCAGACTGTATAATTTCCTCACTCCCACACTCACAGACTCTAGGACTCCTCTTCTTTTTTAATTATGTCCTTTTCCTTTTGGAAAGTAGCTTTTGAGTTTCTGCTGCCTTGATTACCAGTGGAGTAATCAAAGCACTGATTTCATTCTTTCTCCTCTGCTCCCCATTTCTTTGCCTTCTGTCTTTCTTATTCTTCACCCTTCTCCATGTAAGGGCCTTCATCTGTCCGCCTGAGATTTCTTCTGTGACCTCATCCTGTGTGTGGCCTTGGTTCTCCTTGGCCACCAGGAGACATCTGATTTCACTGGGTACTCAACACAGAGTGACCTCTCTAGCTTCCAGCCTGTCCCGAAACCACAGCTGGGGGATTAAATAGGTACTTGGGTCTCTTACCAGTTTATAACCTAGTTTTATTAGTTTGCCTTGGAGACTTAAATTCTCTGTACAACAAAATGTATTTTTCTTTTCTTTGTCATTAACAGACTCTGAACTTAATATCCATTTAGACCTCTATGTTGAGGTTAATTAACTTTCTATTTTTTTAAAATAACACACTGTAACATAATTTTTCTTTAAACATTGGAGAAAAAATGAATAAAATTGAGTACAAACCGTTACCCTTTTCCCATGTTTATTTAGGTTTTTTTCGCCTATACTTACGTATTTTAAAACACTTTCAGTTCTGATATGTGACTCATCTTCTGGTTTGCATTTTTAATTTGGCTAAGGGGGTAATACTTCACCAGTACTCATGGTGACATTCTTGTTTATGGTTTAAACCTATCATGTCTTGGATGTTGCAAATCACATTTCGTTTAGACAAATATCTCTTGTAGGATGAATTTATTGGCTAAGCTGCACACTGATTATTTTCCGACTAGCCTGTAATCCTTTCTAAACAGAGCAGGACCAGAAGAGCATATCACTGCGGAAGTTTGGAAAGAACCTGCAACTCTCCAGCTGGGCTTCTCTGCCAGGGCCAGACGCTGTCTGAAAATAGCAGCACCTGTCAGTATTGTGATTACTGTCCAAGCACCCCTGATTATGGTTATTTACACTGGACAGAAGAGAGGGGTACCTTGGTGAAATTCTTATCTTGGCACTCAATTTGTGTGATGGCTAAAAGGATTTCTTCATAAACTACCATCATCACTGAGTAGATCTCTGAAGCTTGCTATAATGATTATGCAAACATCCTGTGAACTGTTAAACCATCATCATGTGGGTGGAGACTCAGAAGGAGTAGGGAGGAGTTGGTTGGGGTGAAATGCACCCACCCTAGAGTCAGACAGACCAGGTTTTTGTATCTAGGTCTGTTTCTAGCTGTGGGATTCTGGACAGTCAGTTACAGTCTTTAGGCCTCAGTCTCTATCTGTAAAATGGGGATGATAATTCTGCCCGCTATTCAAGTGAATCAAACATGGGAGGTCTACAAAGCTTTTTGACAGTGGCTGGCACATACCAGGATCTTGCCTTGAATGTAAGGAAAAACTTTAAAGAGGATAATGGTGGGGGAGAAAGCAGGGCTGATTTTGACTACTCTATGCATATTATCAGGCAGAAGTTCAGGAAAGAGAGGAAACAGTGTCTGGAAATGACTGCCCACTAGAAAATTTCCCCTGTTCTTGACAGGTTTTGCTTGCCCTGTAACTGACTCCTCCCATCCTTTGGACGCCCATGAAAGGAAGTAGAGTTGGACAGAATGTTGACAAGTGTAGGGGAGGGGGCTTCCCTGGTGGTCCAGTGGTTAAGAATTAGCCTCCCAATGGAGAGGATGCAGGTTCGATCCTGGGTCAGGGAGCTAAGATCCCTCATGCTGCGGAGCAACCAAGCCCGTGTGCAACTACTGGGCCTGGGCACCATAAAGAAAGATTCCCACAAGATGCAACAAAGATCCCAACGTGGCCAAATAAATAAATTTTATTTAAAAAGGTGTAGGGGAAACCATCTCTTGGAGCTTATTGAAGTTATGAGTAACCACAAGGATATGTATATTTAATAGAACTTAACTGGGTTTTGCTTTTTTATGGTAATTTTATAACCAAATTAAAGCATGTGTTTATGTGCTAATGGTGGTGTTATGTTAGGGTTTTCTCATCACAGGAAACCAAAAAGGTTCACAAGGGATAGTTCACTGAGATTTACTCCCTGGTGTAGACTGGGTGATAGCCTAGAGACAAGGGTCTACATGAGTGCGTCTGTGCATGTTTTGATCCTACATGAGTATGCATGTTATTTGCATAAAAACTTGAGCCTACTCTTAAGTCATTGTTCATAGCAAACAAAGGGGTTGTTTACTATTGTTTCTAAGAAATAAGGGTGAAGTACAGGGATATATGAATATATCAGAAACAACACAAGCCTAAAAAAAAGTAATGCTTTTAATATATTTTAATTGTCTTCCTGGAAGCATTTTATAATTTGATGTTTCTAACAGAGGTCCTCATTTTGCAGGTGATTAATTTTCTCAGGTAACTATATAAACTTTTTGAAAAGCTCATCTTTATAAGTGAATGCTATTAGTGTTATCTTTGTTTCCATTTCTTTTTTTAGTTGTTATTCCCCCCCCCCCTTCTTGTTAATAGTTTTGAAGTTTAGTAAAAGATGGCATAATATAAATGTCAACTGGCAAATTATTGTGTATTTCCTAAACACTTTATCTGAAAGAGAATATTTTTTGGAATTCTTAGTATTAGTTCAAGGGAAATGATTAAATTATATTTAAATTTGACTTAGAAGGGTAACATGCCTTTTTTTGTCCTGTGGGAGAAGACACTACTGATCCATTTCAGTGCCTTTTTTTTGTAATGATAAGAGTCTTTTTATATCAAAACTTGTATTTGGAAATGTATTTGTGCATTTTCACAGATAGTTGTGAAAGGCAAAGAAATTATTTCTTTTTGAAAATGATGGTGTGTTCCTTTAGTATTTCTTCAAAAATCCTATGCATTTGCAAGGGTTGTGAAGGGGATAATATTGGATTGTGGGGGCCAAAAATCCCCTACTACTTTATATGTAAAAAACAGATATGCACATAATACATAAACAATTGTTTATCTTCAGTATTATAGTTTTATGGGAGGATGAATTAGGAAAAAAATGTCAAAAAGAAGCTTCTAGGTGGAGCAGTCATGAAAAAAGTGGCAGAACACTAGATCTATCTTTAACTGTTGACTTAAAAGCAGCAGTGTTGAGACTGGAGTTAATTTTCCTTCTCTTCGAATTTCGAGATTGTTGAATATTAAATGTTGGTGTTAGCTCACATAGTAAATAGTTATTTTTTTTTAAAAATTGTTTTATGTCTAGAGAACTTGTGGTTAGTACTGAGAACAGCACTTTAAAAATCAGTGGGGAGGTTTCCCTGGTGGCTCAGTGTTAAAGAGTCTGCCTGCCAATGCAGGAGACGTGGGTTCGATCCCTGATCCAGGAAGATCCCACAGGCCATGGATCGACTAAGCCGGTGCGGCACGACTACCAAGCCTGTGCACCAGGGACTGGGAGCTCCAACTACTGAAGCCCATGTGCCTGGAGCCCTTGCTCCTCAACGAGAGAAGCCACTGCAGGGAGAAGCCCATGCGCTGCAGCTAGAGAGTGGTCCCTGCTTGCCACAACTAGAGAAGAGCCCAGGGAGCAACAAGGACCTAGCACAGTCAAAAATAAAGAAATATTTTTTTAAAAGTCAATGGAAAGGGGTCAAGAGTCAGTCATAGCATCTGGCCTTGCCGGGAGATACCCAAGAGGAGCTTGACCATTCCGTTCCATCTTTTCTTCTTAAGACTTGACACCCTACAAAAAATGAAGTAACGTGTGTCTGTGTACGGTGGCGGGGTAGGCCCCCAAGAAGCTGAGATTCAGTTTGCTTTAGTTGACAGCTTAGGCTCCACCTACAAATTTGGGTTTTTTAAAAAAATAACATTAGAAGTCGAATTTAGCTCAGTCCATATTAGATAACTGATGTGTGTAACCAGTGAACTTCTTAGGTAAGCACTAGTGGTAAGGGACCCGCCTTCCAATGCAGGAGACATAAGAAACCTGGGATTCAGTCAGGAAGATTACTTGGAGGAGGGCACAACACCTCCCTAGTATTATGGCCTGGAGAATCCCCACAGACAGAGGAGACTGGCAGACTTCAGTCCATAGGGTTGCACAGAGTCGGACACGACTGAAGCGACTTAGCACTCACGCATGTGACCCTGACCAGCATTTGAAATTTTAAGATACCTGGCTAGAGTTCAGGTCTTGTATGGTCCTTAAGCAGAGCTAAGCCAAATGGCCCGCCTGAGAAACTAACCGTTTCTCATCCCCAGCGCTGTGTGGGATAGACTTGGTGCTGTTACTGCGCTCTGATCAGGCGTGTCCAATGATCAGACTCTGCGACCCCGTGAACTATAGCCCCCCAAGCTCCTCCATCCATGGGATTTTCCAGGGAAGAATACTGGAGAGGGTTGCCATTTCCTTCTGCAGGAGATCTTCCTGACCCAGGGATCAAACCTGAGTCTCCTGTGGGCGCTGCAGGCGGATTCTTTACCACTGAGCCATCAGGGAAGCCCATAGACTTGATATTACATGGGGCATCCAGAATTTAGGGCTCATTATTTGAGCACATGTAAGTTATTAGAATACAGGTCTCCAGTCATGCATTTCACGATGTATTTAGCAGAGTGAGTCAAATTCAGTTTCCCCTTGGTTTGAGAAGAGGAGAAAGAAATCTCTATGTTGTATTGCTGACAATGTACAGGAAGCAGAGCTTTGTGGTAGATCTGCTTTCCTTTGCGTAGATCCTCTGTCACTCTCACTAACTTCCTGCGAGTTGAAAATGATCTGCAGATGGAGCCATATCTGGACTTTCCTTGGGAAAAGGCCCTGACTTCTCCAGGGCCCGAAGGCCTCATCTGTGAATTGAAGAAACTCAATTAGGTGTTTTTCCAACAGTTTTTCTAATATGCTAATTCTATGATCACTCATCTGATTCATTCCATTTTAATTTTTTTTTCTTTAGCAAATGTTGATGTTTTAGCGGCAATGGTAGCAGATAACAGCGTGTGTGATCCTGAAAGGTGAGTGCTTTCCCTCTGATTTTATGAGGCCTTTTTTTTTTTTTTTCAATTATCTGCTGGAGCAGGTTTCTCTGCTTTGTCCTTATTGATACGTGAGCCAGAGAATTCTTTGCCGTGGGGGACTGTCCTGTGCCTTGTAGGAAGTTTAACAGCATGCCTGGCCTCCAGTGAATGGATGCCATGGTCCCTTTCTCCTGGGGTGTGACACCCCACATTGTCTCCTGGCACTGCCTGTGTCCCTTGGGGATGAAGTCGCCCCTGGTTGAGAACCTCTGGGTTAGCAAACCATGATGGGAGGAGGATGCCCTGGAATCGGGCACCTAAATTGTCTTCCCTGCACCACCTATGGCTCCCCTCTTCTCGGGTAAGTTAACTGACCACTCTGAGCCCAAGTTCCATTATCTACAAACTGGGGGTAACCGCCCTACCAACCTAACTGGAACGTCATAAGAAATACAGAATATCTCGGGCATTGAAAGACCTCCATGAACAATTATGCTTAAATGAAAAACTGGGCTGGTTTGGGAGCACCTGCTAAGTTCTATTTTTGTATTAGGGTAGGGATGTTTGTTTTAGATTATGGTTGTTGAGCTTCACAGTCGGTCGTAATTATAATCACAGGCAACTCTATTTCTGTGTTGTCTTTCATGCTTCAGAGAGCATTTATTGAGTGCCTGCTGTGTGCTGGGCATGATGCTGGAGATGGGCCTTCACACATCCTTGCCAAGGAGGACTCAGCCTAATAGGGAGTAGAAACAAGAAGTAGGGGAAGCTTGTGGGGAGAGAGAGCTCAGGACCAAAGGCCCAGGAGAGGGAAAGTGTGGGATGCCCCGGAAGGTTCAGTCTCGGGTGGCCTGAGGGTGTGCTGTGGACAGAAGCAGGAAGGACCAAGGAAGCAAATTGGGTCTGAGTGACCTGGCAAGGGGTTTGGACCTTTTCCTGCTTATTCTGCTGGTTGTGCACGCAGCACATCTTAGCTGTTTCATACGTGTTTGTGAAACTGGCCACGTTAGATCTGCGTTTCAGTGAGGTGACTCAGTTCAGGAAGGCCAGTGTTGGGAGCCCCGGTGGTGTAGTTCATAGAGACTTATGGGCTGTGGGTCTCCCCACATTCCAGCCCTGAACACGGGCTCCTCATCGAAGGACCGTGTCATCTCAGTCATCTGAGAGCATCCTAAAGTCCCCATCATTGGGTTTTGTGCACAGTGGGTATAGATAATTGTTTCTTTTTTTTTTCTTTTGATAAATGTTTCTTGAATGAAGGTTGTTAAACTTTCAATTCAACCTCCTAATATGTGGTATTAACGTTGTTTTACCCCAGAAAGCTGCAGCTGTGTGTTTTAACAACCTAAAAAGTATCCTTAATGAAAGCCAGGAAACTTTTGGCTGTTTGGGGTCTTTGAGACTTTCTCTTCAATTATGCATGCTCCTTTTGAAATGGACGAGTGGGCTGGTTATCTGTAGCATGAAGGCTGGCTGATGCTATCATGAGACCTCCATGTGCCTTTGGGACTCTTGGCCTGGTCTCAGGAGTCAGGCTCTGCTGTGACATGCTGACCGGCCCACACCCACACTCACACCCACCTATACCACGTCAGAGCTCAGATTCCTGGTCAGGCCAGCCCTATCGTGTCTTAACTCCTCCTTTTCTAGAGGACCAGAGGCTTGACACGTGCCTTTTGAAAGCAGCCAGCATCTAACCTTTAGACTTGGGCTTTTTATACTTTGGATGGTCTGGCTGGGTTTCTTCTAGGTTATCAAAGTCGTCTCCCGTGTTTCTGAAGCACTGTAACATGATGGTTAAGATCATGGTTTCAGATTTAGTCTTTCTAGATTTGGATCTCAGAGCCATCCCTTATTAGCTGTGTGACCTTGACCTTGCTTAACCACTCTGAGGCTCAGTGTTGTTTTTAAATAGTTCCGATTTAGAGGTTTTGTAAAGATCGAATGCTTAGAATGCTAAGTGTTAGGTTTTTATTATTATCAACATCTCTTTTGAGCATCACTTTTGATATCTTGGCCTAAGAGCTTTCTTCCTTTGACCCAATAATCAGACTGGATCAAATATTCTTTCTTAAGTCATCCAGTGATTTGACTGGAATTTAAGTTTCTCTTTCCTCCAGGGTATATATATATTCAGCGCCTCTCTTTGCTTAGAGATCTAGGAGGCACTTGGGTAAGTATGAGATATTAGTTTGCATGAAATTAGATTGTATGAGAAGGGAGATCAGCCATACAAGGAAAGAAACTTTGTACTTCAAAGACAAACAGTGCATCTTCATTAAAAAGCAGTGGTTTATTTCCAAACAGTTAACTAGAAGTGACAAATCACATCATTACTGTTCACAATGAGCTGTCATTATATAGTCTCAAAAGCTGAGTACCTGCTGCCTGAGATCAGTCCACAAAGCCCATTTGTGTAATTGGAAGAGGTATTTTTTCTTTTGCTTTAAACCTTTCTTACATTGCAGAGGGAGCGAATGGCGTAGCTATTTCTTCTAAGTACCCTTTTCCTTTTTTCTTCCTGTCTTAGCCCAGTGACGCCCAGCACTCCGGGGAGCCCGCCGGTGAGCCCCGGGCCCCTGTCACCGGGGGGCACCCCAGGGAAGCACATCTGCGGCCACCATCTGCACACAGTGGGGGGTCCCATCGAGCAGGATGTGTGCCATCGCTGTAGGCACAAGCGGTGGCACTTCATAAAACCCACCAACAAGTCCAGAGAGGGCCGCCCGAGGCGCCAAGGAGAGGTCACCGTCCTCTCTGTGGGCAGGTGAGTCCTGGGAGGCTTGGGGTTGTGTGACACGGCCACCCTGCTGTGTGGAGTTGTACACCTATTAAATGTAGCGTGTATTCTCCCGAGCCTGGCTTGATCCTGTCTCTTGGCTTCTGTGATGTTTTCTGGTCTGAATCCCACATTTTTCCAACAGAAGAAGAATTCTAAGAGGTGGCTATTGTGATATCAGATGTGAGATGTATTGATTAAGGTAACAAATGAATTACTTGCTGTACTAGGGTTTTCCAGTAATCAATAAGATTCTGTATGTATTTTGTGTGTGTGTGTATGTGTGTGCTTCCCAGAGTGGCGCTAGTGGTAAAGAACCCACCTGCCAATGCAGGAGGTGTAAGAGACATGGGTTCAATCCCTGGGCCGGGAAAATCCCCTGGAGCAGGGCAGGGCAACCCACTCCAGTATTCTTGCCTGGAGAATCCCAAGGACAGGAGAGCCTGGCGGGCCACAGTTCACAGGGTTGCAAAGAGTTGGACATGACTGAAGCAGCTGAGCGTGCATGCATATGTAAACATGGTCAATAAGATTCTATGTTATGCTTCCTGGTGGCTCAGGTAAAGAATCTCCTGCCAGTGCGGGAGGTGTGGGTTTGATTCCTGGATCTGAAAGATCCCCTGGACGAGGAAATGGCAACCCATTCTAGTATTCTTGCCTGGGAAATCCCATGGACAGAGGAGTCTGGCAGGCTATAATCCATGGTGTCGCCAAGAGTTGGACATGACTTTAGCAACTAAACCACCTCCACCATATTATATATATATGCACACACACATACATACGTATGAGAAGAGATTTATTATGGGAATTAGCACATGATCACGGAGGCCAAGAAGTCCCGTGACCTTCTGTCTGCAGTCTGAAGAACCAGAAGGGCTGGTGGTAATTCAGTCCAAGCCCAAAGGTCCAAGAACCAGGCAAGCTAATGGTGTTAGTCCTGGTCCCAGTCTGAAGGCCTAGGAACCTGGAATGCTCGTGTCTGATGGCAAAAGAAGAGTGATGTGTCAGCTCAAAGAAAAACAGCAAATTCAGTCTTCCTTTGCCATTTTGTTCTATTCAGGCCTTTGAGGGTTTGGATGATTCTCATTTGCAGTGGGGAAGATGATCTTTACTCAGTCCACCAATTCAAACGCTAATGTCGTCTGCAAAGCCTTCTGCAAATGCCCTCAGACACACCCAGAAATAATGTTTTATCAACTCCGGGCAGCCCTTGGCCTGGTCAAGTGACAGTATCACACTTTCTCTAATAGATAAAGAATCTCCACTCCGTACAGGAGTTCATGTCGCTCGTGGAGATCAGATTGGTGGTGGCTCTTGGAGCGGTCATCCAGAGCCCCGGGGCCTTTCCATCTGGTGCCTCTGCCAGGTTTGCTAGCAGGAGAAAGTCCTCAGAGGATTGTTCACAAAAGGTTTTAGTGGGCTGGGCCTGCAGTGGCACCTTTCATTCTTGCTCACTTTCCTCTGACTGGCGTTCAATCACTCGGCCACACCTCATGCCCAGGGAGGTGGGAAATGTCGTCCAGCCATGTGCTGGGAAGAAGGCAAGAGAAGGAGCTGGTCCAGTCTCTGCCATGTCAGGTCATGTGGGTTCCTGGGACTGCTTTCTTTAGTTCACCTCCTCTGTGTCCCGGTTCCCCTGTCTTAAAGTTCCATTACTGGTGACCTGTATGTGACTCAGAGGTCTTTGGGGGTGATGAATCAGTTTGACAATGTGTGTGTGTTAGTCACTTAGCTGTGTTTGACTCTTTGTGACCTCATGGACTACAGCCCGTCACGTGCCTCTGTCCATGGGATTTCCCAGGCAAGAATACTGGCGAATACTGGGTGGCCATTCCCTTCTCCAGGAGATCTTCCTGACCCAGGGAGGAAATGCAGGTCTCCCGCATTGCAGGCAGTTTCTTTACGGTCTGAAAAACCAGGCAGGAATTTGATGATACGGAGTGAGCTTCCCTGGTAGCTCAGATGGTAAAGAATCTGCCCGCAATGCGGGAGACCTGGATTTGATCCCTGGGCTGGGAAGATGCCCTGGAGGAGGGCATGGCAACCTCCTCCAGTATTCTTGCCTGGAGAATTGCCATGGACAGAGGAGCCTGGAGGGCTGCAGTCCATGGGGTCGCACAGAATCGGACCTGACTAAGTGACCAAGCGTGCACACACACACACAGCATTTCTGGGGGATTTTGAGAGTCCCACAGGAAATGCATGGCTAATGCTGCAAGGGTGAAGGCAGCGGTGGAGGGTAAGCCTGCTGCCGCCAGACTGGGGAGCCCTGAGCAAACGCTGACTGCTGCCTCACGTGGTCCTGCTTTCTCTGCCGATGACTCTAGGGGGAGTAGCCTCGACTCACCAACTCGCCCTCATTTGGGTCCTGGCATCACGACACACTGTTCCTTCTCCCTGTGCCTCAGTATCCCCCCTCTGTAAAACGGAATGACAGTCACACCTCATTGGGTGTCTGTGAAGACTAAACAAGGGGACTCATGTTAAAGATCTTAATTCAGTCTTTGTCGATGATTAGACACTCAAGAATTGTTGGCTCTGATTAACCAGAAGGACCTACCGTACACATAGGGAACTCTGCTCAATATTATGTAGTAACCGAAGGGGGAGAAGAGTCTGAAGAATGGATACATGTGCATGTGTAACTGAATCACTCTGCTCTACACCTGGAACTCACAGCATTGATAATCAGCTATGCTACAGTATAAAATGAAAATTAGAAAGAAGGGATTGTTGTCTGTTATTATTATTTTATCGTTTGAATTTCAATGAGTTTTACCGTGTGTTGCACAGGCAAGCAGGAGAAGACAGCATGGCTCTTTGCCACTTAGAGCAAAACAGTGCAACTCGTGACCGTGCTGTTTTATTCAGAACAGAGTCATGGGAACTTATGAATGTAGAGTGGGGTGAGAACCTGCAAGTTGTTTGGACAAAGTGTATTTTGTTTGCTTTAAAAAAAAATCTGCTGAAACTTTCTACTCAGATTCAACATGGCTTTTTTAAATGCTCCAGATCCTAGCACAAACACTGTAAAGTAATTATACTCCAATAAAAAATGCCCTGCATCCAACTCTGTGCCTTGGAGGCATTAATAGAATAAATACTATGAATGTTGAATGAGTACAGGCTGCTTTTCAGCATATGTTGCTTCACGAGAGTCTTAGGAGTTTGACTTCCTAGGTTTGTGGTGACAACTTTTTTCCTAATCCTCCTTTCACTTCCGCGGCATCTCCCTCCTCCTTCTGGTGGGTGAGCTCATTTTGGACAAAGAAGGAGAGTTTATTTTAGATGGTTATGAGGGAAATGAAGACCAGGACTAGAGACTTAGAAAAGACTTAAGGGTATTGATGGTGATAGATGAGAAAAGTAGTCCAATTGAATAAATTTTCCTTCTCTTTTAATTCTTAAGGAAAATTTCTCTCAAATTCCTTAACTCTTAATGAAAGCCCAAATTTGCTTAAAAAAAAAAAAAACAGACAAAACCCAAGCATACACAGAAACCCTGCCTCTGACTGATGCAGATAAACGTGTGACTGGGGCCGTGTGTAGGGATAGACATTCTGCCAGGAAGAATTTGAGGAAGGTAACTGCCTAGTGAACATCTGATTTCCATACTAGTCAGGCTTTTATCCAGTCTCTGTGGTAACAACTGATGTAAATGCTCAGGTCCTTGTTAGAAACCGCAGCTCTGAGGCTGTTTCATATTTGAGTGCCCGTGTTTCTTACTGCGTTTTCACATGCTCTGTAAACCGTGTAGCAGAGTCTGTGACGTGTTGAGTGAATAGCAGCTGAGAGGTTTGGCGGGGAACGGGGACCTCGTTCTGTGGGACGGTCCCTCCTGTTGTATATGGTCATTTCTTTTTTTTTTTTTTTAATTTTTTTTTATTTAAAATGTCATATTAGTTTCAGGTGTACAACACAGTGATTCGGTTTTTATTACACACACACACACACACACACACACACATATATATTCTTTTTCAGATTCTTTGCCCTTGTAGGTTGTTACAAAATATTGAGTATAGTTCCCTGTGCTATATAGTAGGCTCTTGTTGGTTATCTTATTATATGTAGCCGTGTGCACACATGAATATGGTGATTTTCACTGCTGTCCTGACTTTTGGCTGCGTTTGTTTTGGGATCCTCCAGGTAGATTTTTTAGTTCATTCAGGATTCTTGTTCAGTGGAAAAGCAAAACCCATCACATTTCCTCTCCCGCCCCTCCCCCCCGCCGCTCCACCCGCTCAGGTTTAGAGTTACGAAGGTGGAACCCAAGTCCAATCAGAAGGAGCGGAGAAGTTTGATGTCGGTTAGCGGGACCGACAGCGTCAACGGGGAGGTGCCGGGGACGCCTGTGAAGAGACAGCAGAGCGAGACGGAACAGCAGGTAAGCCGGAGTTGTGGCGGCCTGGGGGCGGGGTGGTCCAGGGCGGGGAGAAGGTTCCAGAGCATCCCAAGGACACAGGGGTGGAGCTGGTAGGGCTCTGGGGGACAGAACACCATCACTCCTCTGCCCAGAGCTTTGTGTGAAGAGCCCATCAACACAGGTGCCTCGGTGGGGTGGCGATGAGGAGGGAGGATTACTTACAAGGCAATGTGGAGCGGTGGAGATTGTGGCAAACTGGAGATCACATGCCCCATCTACAGGGCTTCCCTGCCCACACGGCGGGAGGCACTTAGCGTGGCTATATCTTTGCCAAAAAAGAGGGGGGTACCATTACACGCCAGTCAGGATGGCTGCTACCCAAAGGCTACAAGCAATAAATGCTGGAGAGGGTGTGGAGAAAAGGGAACCCTCTTACTCTGTTGGTGGGAATGCAAACTAGTACAGTCGCTATGGAAAACAGTGTGGAGATTTCTTAAAAAACTGGAAATAGAACTGCCATATGCAATATCACTTCTGGGCATACACACTGAGGAAACCAGATCCGAAAGAGACACGTGCACCCCAATGTTCATCACAGCACTGTTTATAATAGCCAGGACATGGAAGCAACCTAGATGCCCATCAGCAGATGAATGGATAAGGAAGCTGTGGTACATATACACCATGGAATATTACTCAGCCGTTAAAAAGAATTCATTTGAATCAGTTCTAATGAGATGGATGAAACGGGAGCCTATTATACAGAGTGAAGTAAGCCAGAAAGATAAAGAACATTACAGCATACTGACACATATATATGGAATTTAGAAAGATGGTAACAACAACCCTATATGCAAAACAGAAAAAGAGACACAGATGTACAGAACAGACTTTTGGACTCTGTGGGAGAAGGCGAGGGTGGGACGTTTCGAGAGAACAGCATGTATATTATCTATAGTGAAACAGATCACCAGCCCAGGTGGGATGCATGAGACAAGTGCTCGGGCCTGGTGCACTGGGAAGACCCAGAGGAATCGGGTGGAGAGGGTGGTGGGAGGGGGGATCGGGATGGGGAATACATGTAACTCCATGGCTGATTCATGTCAATGTTTGGCAAAAACCACTATAATATTGTAAAGTAATTAGCCTCCAACTAATAAAAATAAATGAAAAAAAAAAAAAAAAGAAAGTTCTACCGAAAAAAAAAAAAGGGGGAAATCTAGGAGTTTTTACATGTGAAATCACCACAGACTTTTACATGTTGGCAGCTTGGTAGAAATCCTTTTAAGAACCATTCAGGCCAAATGACACATAATCTTGTCGTCACTTCTAGGTTAACAGTGATTTGATAAAGACTGGAGCAAGCACTGCAATGCTTTTTTCTTTGAGAAACTAGTTTTCTTTGATGCCTCACAGTTCTAAAATATCTGCAGTAGAAATATTACTCTTTCCATCAGATATTTTGAAGCAATTTAAAAGCAAAAGTGAATGCTTCTTAGTTTGGCTATTTTAACATTGGAAGATATTACTTTAAAAAAAAAGCCTCTGCTAATTTGATATTGGCTTAGCTTTTATCTTCCTCTTTGCTTTCTGTTCTGGCTTGAGGCCTGCCCATCCCTTTCGTGTTTTTATTGTATATAAAAGGAAGGGTGTGAGGACTCAGGAGTGACCGTCCCCAGTGGAACCATCAGAGCCTGCGTGTTACGGCAGGAGAGGCTCCACTTACCGAGGAGCGGGAGGCAGGGTCCTAGAAGCTACAGGGAAATAGCAAGCTTGAGCTTGAACCTTGGAGTCAGGCGGCCAGGGTCAAGTCCCCGTTTACCACTCACTAGCACTGCGGCCTGGGCAAGGTGCTTGGGCTTTTTGTGCCTCACTTTCCTCACTGGAAAGTAAAAATGATGCTGCCTGCCTCGAGGGATGGCAGGAAGATAGGAGGGAACTGACGCAGGAAGCCCAGGGCCTGGCGGATAGGAAATGCTCACTCAGTGCTACTGGTTATTATAAGTGAATTCACTTGTGGTCAGTGTGGCTGCGTCGAGGGAGAAGTGGCTTTTGAGTGGAGCTTCTCTGATAACCTGCCCAGGCTCAGAGGGGTTGGGGATGATCCAGAAGTCATCCGGAGGAACTGTGCTCCTGAATTCCTTAAGACATAGGGGTTCGCGTAGCTTTCCAGCACTAGCTCTTGCTTTCTTGCCCTTGGGAAGATCGGGCCCCTCCCGGTGAGTTGAGAAGCCCAATAGGGGCTTTCTTAAAAGCAGGGTTCCTTTTTAGTCAGTTACTCGTGCCTTGGGAAGGGAACCAGTATTTAGGAAGAGGAAGTGGATGATGAAGATAATAATAAAAGCAACTGATGTCAGTTCAGAGTTCTAGTCTTCTGGACATTGTACTGAGATATATCTTACATGTCACTATTATAAACATTTCCTAATGGGATGAATACTTTTATCCCTGCTTTATAGATGAGGAAACCAGTGCGTCCAAAGGGTAAGTTATATACATGGTGTGGGTCACATAGCTGGAAGGAGGAGCTGATTTGAACCGAGGTCTGTGACTGGAAGACCAGCCACACTCTTCTGCCATCCTGGGGTGCTCATGAAGGGGCCGCTGAAGACCCATGAATGCAGAACATTTCCACCAATGATCTAGAACCTGGTGGTCTAATATGGTAGTCCCTGGACATCTATGGCTACTTAAATTTAGATTAATTAAAATAAAAAGTTTAGTTCTACAGTTGCACTAGCCACATTTTAAGTGTTCAGTAGCCATAGACGGCTAGGGTGTGCCGTATTGGACAATGTAGATACGGGACATTTCCATTGTTGCAGAAAGTGTTACCGACAGAGTAGATGGATGGTACCTCAGATATTGGAACTGGAATTCTGAGTGATTTTGGTCAGTTAGAGGAACATTCTGAAGAAAGCGTGAGGGGTTGCCTTTTGGGAAGAGAAGTAAGTGGCTATTCAAGTCTCAGGTGAGGAAGACCAGCCAGTTCAGCTGCAAAGAAAGCATGATTTGTAAAGACAGTTCTGCATATGAGTCATCAGCCTGGCAGTGTGTTGAGGGATGGAGCAGACCATGGGTAAGAAGACACTGTTCGCCCTCAGGCAGGAAGTGCAAGGTGATCCTTGGTCCGGCCCAGCCGGATTACAGCCTTGCTAATGTGCCGTGGCTGGTTTTGGCCACTACTGCCCAGAGAGAGGCACTTAGGATCTGGGAAGGTTAAAAGAATTAGGCTTGCTCAACTAGTGTTCTTGGTCCAAATTCTGTCTGTATCTGGATTTGACCCAGTCATCTGAAATCCTGACCACATCTCACTGGTTTAAAATTCGATACTCTCTGCAAAACATCCAATCATCTACCAGGATTTTGTGAAAGAGCATTGAATTTGATTAGGAGACCTGGGCTTTCATCCTAGCTTTGCTGCTTAGAAATTGTCCTTCACTGCTCTTATTCTTGGTTTTCTTGAATGTGAAGTAGGATATTGAATTTATCAATTGAATGCAAGTGCCAGGAGAGTGTCTGGCATGTCATTGGCTCCCGGTGGTGTTATGCTGGCCAAAGGATCAACAAGCACATGAGTGACCTTAGAAAGGGGTGTGTTTTCTGAGCCTTCGACTTTTTAATTAATTTTGGAATAAAAAAATAATATTTATTTTGGAAAATTTCAAAGAGACTCAAAAGTAGAATAGTGTCATGAATGCCCACGGGACTAATTTATTTATAATACGTGCTGTGTGTTGAGTATCTACTATGTACCTGGTGTGCTTTGGAAGGAGTAGTAGGGAGGTGCCAGGTTAAGCACAGAGGGTTGAAGCAACTTGTTTCAAGTTAGCAGTAAGAATGTGGTAGAGTTTAGGGTCCAACCCAGGCAGTCTGGCTCCTGGAGTCCCAGACATCACCACTCAGCCAGGTCTGGGAAAATCAGGTCCTGGGATTAGAGTCTACTGGGATTGGGACTTGCTGAGTAAGGATGTCTGGTGAGCCCAACAGAGAATGGACTCTAAGAAAGGAGGGAAGGGAATATTCATTGACACTTAAAAATATTTATGTATTCATGAAAATTTTTCTTGCTTGGTTTCTTATTATTTCTCATTCTCCATGGGATAGCTATTTAATAGGACTAGATTTTCCAGCTAGAGAAATTTGGAAGTTTTTCCTTCTGGACTCAGATGGCAGAGTTCTGAGCTGGTTCTGAGCTGAATCAAAAGATCTGCAGTGGAATGTAGCTAATACAGTAAGACAGGAGTGTTATGTATCTTTACATGGTCTGATACAGTTTTTAGAGCTGTATTTTTTTCTGAAAAATATTTTTGTTTAAATTTGGATTTTTTGGCCATGCTGTTTTACAGAAATGCCTTGTTTTAAACTGGATTGGGTTGCCATTTCCTTCTTCAGGGGATCTTCTCAACCCAGGGATCAAACCCAGGTCTCCCATATTGCAGGCAGATTCTTTACTGTCTAAGCCACCTGGGGATACTGTTTTAATGTAAGACTGATCCAAATATTTGAATGCAAATGCACATCTACCCAGTGGTTAGGATTCCTTCTTTAAAAAAAAAAAATCCAGTGGCTGATACCACAAACTGGATTTAGGATTTCTCTCCCTCTCCTTCTCTTTTTATTTTATTTTTTCTTTTAAAGTAATTTTTATTGGCATTTTCCTTCTATTTTTAAAAAATAAAATCTGCTGTTCGGCATTTTTTCCTCTGTTTCCTTGGCCTGAGTTCTTTTTTGTAGCTGGATCTGATTTGCCCTCTGCCTGATTTATTTTGGCAATGCAGTTAAAATGGTTTCTTTTTTCCACAGAAAATGTGTTTTTATTTCTTCTTAGAAGAATAAGCTTTTGTTCTTCAAAGTTAAATAAATCAAATTGCTTTCAGCCTCCAAATGCCACTGCTTTGTCTTCATTATCATTGGTCTTTTGCTTTTTAAAAGCGATGCTGTTGTAAGCATTCTCCAGCACATGTTTCTGAAGTATCTACCCCCCCCCCCCCCCTTTTTTTTTTCCAATTTATGGTAGTACCTTATTGAAAACATTGATTGGGTAAGCTTACAGAACAATATTTTTTAGGAAAACAAAAATTGTATTAGATATCTTTTTGTTTCAAGTTTTTTTTGTTACTGGAGCTATTCTATTAATTCTTATTTCAGTCCTTTAGCTTAGTGATTAAAGGCTGGGTTTTAAGAATTTCCCTGTGGTCCAGTGGTTAGGGCATCACAGACTCATTGCTGAGGGCCCATGTTCGATCCCTGGTTGGGGCCCTAAGGGGATCCCACAAGCCGAGTGGTGCTGCCAAGAGGAAAAAAAAAAACCAAAACGGACAGCTGAGTTTTAAACTGCTTAGGTGTTTCTGAGGTGGGGGAGGGGCGGGGGCATTGTTTGTTTTAAGAATTCTTTTTTTTTAAGCTTTAAATTTTTTTATTTTTACTTTTTGATCATTTTATTTTCTGCTGCACAGGCGCTGTGTTGCAGCGCACGGGCTTCCTCTGGTTGCAGTGAGCCCAGCTCGTCATTGCAGTGGCTTCTCTTTTTAAAGAGCATTGGCTCCAGGGTTCGAGGGCTTCAGTAATGGCAGTGCGTGGGCTTAGTTGTCCTGAGACATGTAGGATCCTAGTGCCCAGACCAGGGATCGAACCTGTGTCCCCTGCATCGGCAGATGGATTCTTAACCACCAGACCCCCAGTGAAGTCCCTAAACTGCTTAGGTTTAAGTTTAACTGGGCCACTAACTACCAATTATTTTCAGCAAGTTACTTAACCCCTCCAATCCTCAGTTCTTCATCTTTAACGTGGGGTGGGGTGGGGTGTTGGACATGAATGACATACTGTGTATGTCCAGTTCTTTAATCAGGCCTTGGCACAGAGTTAGTATTAACTCGCTATTCACTGTTATCAGTAATTTCCAGCCCACTCTCAGGGGTCTTCGTTATTCATTAGCTCATTCCTCAAGCATCGCTTTTGGATACTGTGACTCCCTTTTTACTTCTTAAGAACATTAGGGTTTTGGACTCTGATGACGTCTCAGAAACAGATACTTGGCAAATCCCTTAGGAATTTGGGCTATTTTCTTGTTTGTGTTAAGAGGGGCTTAGAAATAACCATAGCCCGCTTACTGGAGGCGGAATCAGAATTAGTAACAAGGCAATTGAAAAGTGTTGTAACTTAAATTTTTTTTTATTAGATAGATCAGAGGAGGGGTTATATGAAGAGGTAGTGTGGACTGAATTATCTGTATTTAACTGTGCTGCTGCGTGGCTGGGGCTCTGCTCATGGATAAAAGTCTCCTTTTTGCCAAGACTGTCTCAGGGATGATGCTCCCTTCCTCTCAGGACCACGGCCAGGCACAAGGTCAGCTCTCCTGACCTTCAGGGCTTTCATTTCCTACTCTCACAGTGAGGGAAGGCCTTCCTTTTCTCCGTTTTGCTTTTGAACTCCTGTGACAGGCAGTGCAGTGGCAGTCCCCATGGGGGCCTTTCCTGAGGGTGTGTTGCTTTATTTGCTGTCTTCAGCGTGGCTTTTTGTTAACCTTCCAGGGAAGGAAAGGATGGTGAAAAAAACTTTAGGCGCATGCATGCATGCTAAGTCGCTTCAGTTGTGTCCGACTCTTTTTGACCCTATAGACTGTAGTCTGCCAGGCTCCTCTGTCCATGGGATTCTCCAAGAAAGAATACTGGAGTGGGTTGCCCTGCCCTCCTCCAGGGGATCTTCCAGACCCAGGGATCGAGCCCACATCTCTTATGTCTTCTGCACTGGCAGGCGGATTCTTAGCATTAGTGCCATCTGGGAAGCCTGATAAACTTTAGGTACCATGAGTTAATTTTTCTCTCTATAGCTTGTATTTTTTTCAGGGCAAAATACATATTTTTTTTAAAGCCAAAGGATCTCAGATTTGATGGAAGCCCCTTCAGTTGGTTCCTTGGTATTTGTAGACAGAAACTACACTCAAATAGCCATGGATAGGACCACCTGGCTGATTTAGAAATGGCGGGATACATATCTAAAGAGTAAATGCAATACTTTCTTTGGTGCTTGTGTTGTTCTTATATGAAAGACCAATCCCATTGAGTCCATCTTAAATATGGAAGTGGAGGGAGGTTAACGTCTGTCCTTGACTGTTCACTGCCTGTGCAAAACACAGTCCTGTAGAACCAGGCAGATGAGAAGAGCTGAGTGGGGGATAGACATTTGAATGCAACCTGATGAGTTATGGGTGGTCATCTCTGCACTTTGTAGTTGAAGAGCCAGGCTCAATGGGATGAATTTTTCCCAGATTCCTGAGCTAGGTAGGCAGAGGGTTTAGGTGGGAAGAAATCCACACATTGGCACCAATATGCTCCAATGTGGCTTTGAAGTTCAAGGGAGCTTTGCTTCAATAGAGAAAACAATCCTCATTCAGTGTAGCCCTGTAATTCACAGCGGTGGTCATTTCAACATCAACTTTCCCTAGACTCCATCTCCTATGGGGACCACCTGATGTCTTTTGGCTGTCAGAGCTGTGTCTGGATCAGTCCACATTTGTGAGATAGTCTGTTTTCTTACAAGTAGACTGAGATCATAGACTTTGAGATCTCAGAGGAGCTCTGATGGCTAATTCAGGTCAGTTCAAGTACAGTTTTATCTTTTAAAAGTACTTATTAAGCCCCTGCTATGTGCCAGGCCTTAGGAATGCAACAGTGTGGAAAAGGGACAGAGGAGGGCCATACTGTCATGGAACTTCTGCTAGATTTTATAGTAATTTTGTCTCCCCACGTCCCTGTTCCCTCGTTTAAGAATAAGGAGGCCCTAGGACATTGTGGACGTTGTTCAAGGTCATCAGGGATGGTTCATTCCAGAGCCTGGGCTTGGGCTTCCTGGTAGTTCAACCCCTTCACTGCTTCTGAGGGCGTGGATAGTACACGTGTTTGAAATGGAATCACTTTTAAAAATGGAAAAATGAGACATGCTCGCAATATAATATTCAAATAGCATTAAAAAAGTTGTGGAGTGAAAAATGTCTTTGAAAAACCAAGTCCTTATCCTATCTACACCCTTTCACCCCTACCACGCACATATCATTTCCCAGTCTGTTTCCTAAGAGAGGACCACGATTGTCGTGTCCTCAGTATCCTTTCAGGATTATGCTATGCATGTACCTGCTTATACAGTGCATATATGTGTCAGGGCTTTGCTGGTGGTCTAGTGGTTAAGAATCCATCTGCCAGGCGTCGTGTCCTCAGTATCCTTTCAGGATTATGCTATGCATGTACCTGCTTATACAGTGCATATATGTGTCAGGGCTTTGCTGGTGGTCTAGTGGTTAAGAATCCATCCGCCAGGCCAGGGGATGTGGGTTCAGTCCCTGGTTGGGGAACTAAGATCTCACAACTAACTAAGGCCCAATGCAGCCAAGTAAATATGTAAATAATTTTTTAAAAAAACATACATGTGTGTCTGCAGCCCCCTCCTTTGCACTTCTACAAAAAAGAGCTTAGCTACTTGTCTGCATCTTCCCTTTTATTGCAGTTGATGACTGATAACTTCTGTGGACTATTTTTATTCTCCCACATTGATTGAGCCACGAGGAGTGGACATGCTGGACTCCTTTAAAATGTTGTATGCACTGTTGGTTCTGTGTTGTTGGAAATAGCCCCCGAAACATTTATGGACATAAGCTGAGAGTCTGGGGTGGACCTAAAACATACTTTGCTATAATCAACTATAGGGTTCTAAATGATTCTCCACACCTTTGATCTGTGTACAGAAGAGACGGAAATGTTTGTCAGTGTTCCCAGAGTTTAGATAACTTGGGGGCCCAGAGGTTTGGTTTTGTTTTGCCCCCAAAGTTAACTGTCTCCTCTCCTCAGTTATCTCCCTCGGCAGGGTCTGCTCCAGGGTGCCTCCCTAGCGCTGGCTGGAAGGTGACCCGCTGACGGCTCAGGAGCTTATCTGCCCGCCCAGGGGGCCCTGCCACCCTCTGAGAAGGCCTGGGAAGGAGGGCTGGGACGTCTGCCCTTTCCCCAGAGAAGCTGCAGCATTGCAGGCCCTCGGGGATTTGGGAGGATGAAAGGAAGGGCAGACCTAAGGCATCCTAGGAAATGCCTCTGGAGACATTTTGGCCTCAAATGGGAAAGAAGAGAAAATTAATAATCATATTCAGGATTTTTATGTTTCTTAATCTGTAACTCAAGACTTTGAACTGCTAACTTTAAATGGCTAAATAAATAGTAGTCCCTGTTTTCTAGAAGTCACCCATTTTCCACAAGGATGTATGATGTCATAGTAGCTCCACAGTATAGGTTCTGGAACCAGACTCCTTGTGGCAAGTCCTGGCCTGGCATTTTACAGCTGTGTATTCTTGGACAGGTTCCTTGACCTGTGATGCCTTGGCTTTTCCATCTGTAAAATGGGCTTAATAATAATACTACCACCTGCCTCATAGGGATGTTGTTCCTTGGCACTTCGCAACTGCTAAATAGGCAAGTGTTTCATGTTATTATTGCAATATTGTGCCAGATGGAGCCTATTTAAACACTTAGCAAATAAAAGTGTAAAAAATTAATTTTTTTTTTGGCCATGTGGCATGTGGTTTCTTAGTTCCTGACCAGGGATCGAACCTGTGGCCCTGGCAGTGGAAGCACATAGTTTTAACCACTGATCACCAGGGAAGTCCCCCAGATGAATAGTTTTTGATGTTTCTTAATTTTCCTGAGGCTCAGAGAGGCAGGTTAGAGGTAACCTATAAGATGTTATGGTTTTGTTTATTTGACACTCAGGTAGAGACTTACGGGGGTTTCCCTGGTGGCTCAGCGGTAAAGAGTCCGCCTGGAATGCAGGAGATGCTAGGAGACGCTGGTTCTCAGGAAGATCCCCTGGAGGAGGGCATGGCAACCCACTGCAGGCAACCCATTCTTGCCTGGAGAATCCCATGGACAGAGGAGCCTGGCGGGCCACAGTCCATCGGGTCACAAAGAATCTGACACAGCTGAAGTGACTTAGCGTGAGCATGAGAGGCCTGCTCAAGGCGAGGCAGCAGAGAGGCAGCCTTTGGCTTGTTCTGTTTTCCCTAGTAGGAAGAGGTGGGACCGTTCGGAGGCATGACTGATTCCGCCAGGAGCTTAGTGTAGGTGTTGAATCAGAGGTGTGTTGAGACTAGCAGGGAACTGCTGCGTTTCATTTAAATCCTTCCCAAGTGAACCCTTGTTTTTCCAGATACAGAATAACTTTCCATTTTACGTGGAATAAAGTGCTCTGATTCTCACCATCCATTGGATTGGTAAAACAAGCTCACCTGTTGTCACTTGGCAAGTGCATTGTTGCTAAATATACAGACACCTTTAAATTGCTGTGAAGCTGGGACTTCCCTGGTGGTCCAGTGGTTAAGACGTCGCCTTCCAGTGCAAGGCATGTGGGTTTGGTTCGTGGTCGGGGAGCTAAGATCCCACATACCTCGTGGCCACAAAACCAAATTAGCAAACAGAAGCAATGTTGTAGCAAATTCAATAAAGACTTGCAACATGGACCACATCAAAAAAATCTTTAAAAAAGTTCTGTGACGGTATAACTCAGATTAACCCTCAGACTTCTCCATAATATCCACATCTGATGTGAGAAAATTCAAAGCTACAGGGAGTGGACAGCTTCCCCACTGGTGTTGTTCTGGAAAGAGCAGACAAGGGCAGCCTCGGAAGACCCCACGGTGCCGCGAATGTCTCCGTGTGAGTGGTGCGGCAGTGGCTATGGGGCGTCCAGGTGTGACCTCCTGGGCTGGATCCACTGCTCTCCTATTATGAATTGTGTGGCCTTGGGCGAGCTACTGAACCTGCTAGCCTCAGTGTCCAGTTATGGAAAATGAGAGGCGGCCTTGACTCACGGAGTCACTGGAAGGAGTGAGTTATGAGTCTGGAGTGCTTAGCACGGCCGTGCCTGGTCATAGCACCGTGTAAACGTCAGCTACTGTTGTCAGTAGTCAGATGGTGCTCCTTCCTTAATCCCCTGTCCTTGGAGCTCTCAGTGTTCACTGTCCATGAATGTTTTTAGGCCTCTAATTTCTTAAAACTTGGTTCTCATTATTAAAGGGGTCAGATCCTTTTTTCTGGAGAATCCCTTATATAAGGCACATATGTGTTCTAATCAAAGCTCTACTGTGGCTTGTGTGGAACCTTAATAATGGAATGATCGTTTTTATGATTAGAATTGTGTAGTAAGCAGTAAACTTTAGAGAAAAAGATGACCACTTTTTTCTAGATTTTTTTTTTTTCTAACATTCTTAATTTCTCTCCATCAGTCTTGTTCTATGATGGAAATGGTCACACCTGGGTCTTCTGAATTGTCTTTTCAGTATACAGAAGTTTTGTTTCATTTCTCCCAGCTTGAGTAATCACTTGTGTAAGACAATCATCTCCAAATTTCCCCCCAAAAAAGATAGGTCAGTCTTATTAATTATGTACGGTCCCATAGTGATGGACCTGAGGATAACCAGTGGATGGAGTGTTTTTTCCTCCTGTGGTCCCTGCTTCTGGCCTTCCTTAGCACTCATGCCAGCCCATCCCTGGCGTTCAGACTGCTGTGTGCCCTTAGAGAAGGCACCTTTTAACAGTAATGCGCTGTGGTATAGAAATACTATTTTAAAATATATGTTTGTTTATAAATACAGTTGTATTCACAGCTGTAGAATGAAATTAGAAGGGATTTAACCATGTCAAATGCACCATGACACAGTACCAGAAATAAGGCTGCAGTTAGAAATTTGTAAGTTGTTTAGGAGCTGGTGTCTTCTTTCCTCGGGATTATTGCTCAGATGAGACAGGTGTTTGCCTGGGAATTGGTAGCTGCCACGCTGGTCAGGTTTTCCCTTTCCTTTTGTGAAGTGTGTCTTTGTGAAGAGGGGGAGCCCAGAACTGTAATCAGTGCTGGGTAGCTTTCAGTAGCCCCTGAAAGGTTAACGTCCCTTTTTTCTGCCTTGTTTCTGGTATTAGTAATCAAGACTTTAAGCAGAAGTTTGTACTTTTCTCATCCTCTTTCAAAGATATTGTGTGCAGTGCAGTTTTAATGAGCCACAGAAGACCACTGTGGGGGAGAGCCACCGTGATGGGATGCTGGTGATGGTCGTGATAGCCTACTTTTAGGAGGCTACTGACTGCTTGGTCTTGTGTTAAGCAGTGTACGTATATCCTCTTACGTAAAACCCCCAACAGCTCTATGAGGGATGCTGCAGAGAGGCCAGGGTTCAACAGCTAGTCACAGGGGCCTGGATTTGGGGGCAGGCCCCTGGCCCCAGACTCTTCGTTTTTAGCCAGCCTTGGTCTTCCACGCCCACTCCTTAAAGCTGGTCAAACCTGTGCAAAGAACTCTAAATGGGACATTCTACGGAATGATGAAAATGCTTACTTTGATGAACCATTTCATTCTAAGCCTGACATCCCTTGCTTTTGACCTTCTTGCTTCTGTGATACAAGAAAGTCCAGGGCTGAGGGAGCAGCTGATAAAAAGTGGAGACATAAAAATAGTTGAGTACCTATTTTCTAGTTAATGGCCTAGTTTGAAGTTTTCCTGAGAAAATTCTCTCTTCTTTGTTTACTTTTTCTTCTTTTAGGACAAATTTTTCTATTTTTTCTACCTCTAGCTTTTCTACTTTTTTCCCTTGCTAGTATCTTCCATATTATTATTAATCAACTCTTAAATGACAGTATTCCTGGAGCTGACTTTGTTCAGTCTTATGGCACAAATCCATAGTTCACTTGTGCTAGGTTGTAACAATGCAGCACAGAGAATTACTTATTCATTTATAATTAAGAAGTTGGTTCATGCTGTTTTAAAGAACAATGTTTTATTTCCTTTTCAGTTAGGGAGATAAGAGTCCTTTCTCCAACTCATTTAGTTTGGGAAATCACTCTCTCTTTCACGCACACATACACACTGACTATTATAAGTGACACAATGACAGAAAAGGATAATGTGGACAGTGTTGGACTCCATATCTCAAAGGATGAGTTATGAAATAAGTAGAACAGCAAAAAAAAAAAAATACAAAAAAAAAAAGTAATACTTCGATAAAGACATACTATTGACTCCTTTCTATTTCTTCTTATTTCTGTAAGTTGGTTTCATCTCTGTTTCCGTTCAGCATTTATAGGCAAACACGATCTGGAGAGACAAGAGAAGGTTTTGTTCCTTAACGTGATGTAGGTTGGCCTGCGTGGTGTGTATATTTCAGTATATTTCAGTATACACAGGTGTACATAGAATTTTAGTATGCCTGTTGTCCTGGATCTCCAAGACAGGGAAGTGAAAGGGTACATAACTCTGTCACTTAGGTGAGACCACTGTAAACCAACCAAACAAAAAACCTTTTGAAAAAAAAAAGCAGAAAATTATTTTTCAGGTTTACAAGGGGCGTCATTTGTAATTTAAACATAGACACTGATGTGGGCCAGTTGTTAGAAGAACCTAAAAATATTGTATATAGCTTTCCGAAGGAGAAGGAAGACCTAGCATCGAGCGTTTTATCATTGTGTTCTTACACACCCAGCAAAGTCCCAGTCAAGCTGTCCCGTTTGCTCAGTGGAGATGTGGAGGTAACTCAGTTTGGTGTGGCTTGGGAAAGACGCTATGCCTGACACGCGTAAGGATCCTCGTGATGACCGCGTTCACCCTGTAGCTTGTTACTCGATAGAATGTGAATGAAAAGTTAAAGGACAGGTTCCTGGGAATAAGAGATACAGGATACCCAGGGAGGATACCCACCAGTCACCCTCAGAAACTTGTGTCAAAACAGACCGATGCCTTCAGACTAGGGTGGTTCTCAAGTTCTGTTCTTTCTTGGTTTGTAAAAACCTTGATAAAAGAGGTCCTTTGGAAATTGTGGCACTTAAATTTCCTCAGACCGAATTCTAGAAGCGCCTGTAATGAGGGAAGGAATGCAGTGGGATGGAGTGGGATAGGGTGGGACGGGGTGAGGATGGATTGCAATTCCCCCATGTTCTTTAATATTCAGGCAGTTAATGTGGGATATGATGCTTGCCTTTTATAATGCTTTACCTTTTTGTTTTCTCTTGCAGATATGACTATATGTGAAGAGTTCTAAAAGACTAAGAACTTAAAACATGTGAAGTTGCCTAGGGAATTATTTTTTATCTTTTATACAATTTCTATGGTAGAGTCTGCAGGCAAGTGGATGAAAGCTAAAAGGGAATATTGTTGCTATGCTGGATACAGAATTCAGTTTGCTTTGAAACAAATTTTGGTTTAAAAAATATCTGATGAAAAATTTTATTCCATATCCAAGGGAGGAAAAGAGCTCATTTTTTTAATCTTCCCAACCACTGTCCCTCCCAATCCCCCATCTGTGGCCTTGATGTACACACTGCAGTTTCCCCAGTACGATCACGATGTACAGTGGAACTATTTGTGTACGGTCTGAGCTAATGCTCAGGGTGTGTGTGTGCACGCGTGTGTGTGTACGCGTCTGCGTACCTGTACTTCTGTTCCCTCAACCCTTGGATCTCAATTTTGTTACTGGTTGTAAGACGATCCTCTTACAGTTTAACTGTAATAGAAAATAAAAGATGCATCTTCGGTGGTGAAGGCTCCTTGAAGACGTAGTCTAGCCCTGGGTACTTGATCCCCCCCAAGAGATTATGGACTCAGAGGGCACCAGATGCTAGACTTTGGATTCGGGGACCAGAAATCGGCACTGACCTGCTACCAGCATGCCTCTCCTAGGTCACTTATAAAATACTGAGTTTCTTTGTTTTTTTTAACTCAAGCTAAGCAAATCTTATTTAGCCGTTGGATAAGGGGAAAAATGGTTTAAAGTCACTATAAAAAAGTCTAGTTTTGATAACTCAAGACCAAAAGAAAACAATCTCCACTTCTGATGTAAGATGGGCCCGCACCTTCCTCTGGTATGTTTTCCTTGGTGTTCTTCCTGTTCTCCATCTTGTAACTAGTGCCTGTTTATAAAGGATTCTTGAGGGTTACTTTCTCCTACAGGCCTGGAATACACCACTTAAAAAAAAAAAAAACAAACTGTGACGTTTACGGAACATCTGAAAGAACACAGAGGTGAAGGAAGTAGTATATTTACGGTAGGTCTGAGCCAAGAAGAAAGGAGTCCAGAAGTAGGGACTTCTCCAAGACCTGCCACCCTGTCAGTATTGCTGTGGTGCCTCGGGGCACTTCCTTTATTGCAAAAAGAAAACACAGTTCTCATTTACTCCCAAAAGATAATTCTTATGAAAATGTAAAGTATTTACTGTAAATATACTCATTCCATTCTTTTTCTGGCACCAGACTAAAAATTTCTAACCTTTTAAGTGAATGGTAGGTTCAGTTTCATGTGAATTTTTGCTGCCAACTAATTAAAAGGTGTACGTGTGCATGCATATACACAGTGGACCAGGAGAAGGCAATATGGAAATAAATATCACTGTGCTCCAGAAAGTAGCAGTATCAGAATTTTTGGGGGGAGGTGTGCATTAGTATAAATAATGTACATGCAGTCTAGACCAGTAGTTTTATAAAAAGGACTCATTTTTTGTTTTAAAAATATCATGCCCTCAAAATGATGAGGGATAAAGGGTAAGATATTCTTCAGCTTTAATTATTTTTTAATTTTATTCAGGTCAGAGCACTTTTTTAAATAACAATATAACAGGCAAGAAAATACTCAAAATATTTAAAATTGTATTTATACCAAGAGTACATATGTTTTAAATATTTTCTAATACTTGAGTAGTTGCTGTCTGACTGGCTTCCAAATATGCCAAGAGTTAAGCATTCAATATTTTCAACATATGCGCTTTTTACTGGTTTATATTATCTAATAAGAATCCTTAAGTGTCCCCAGTGCAACTGATGTTTACAGGCCGTTTGTGTTTTTCCTCCTTCTTTAGGAGGCTTGGGGAGCCACAACAAAGTTACTGTATAAAACACTAATGATGGACTAACTTCTGATGTAATAAATGAGTCGGCTACCACCTCGATGTAAAAATTTGTAAAGGGAATTTTTCACCATTTTTGAGTGTTACATGTATTTTTAACTGTCTGGTTTGTACTTCTACAACTTTTGTACTACCAAAGAAGAGTTAAAAATAAAAATGTTAAACGCAGGGAGCTGTTTTTGAATGATCCAATTGTTGGTGCCTTGGGTGCTGAAAAGTACAATTGTGGTTGGTATAATTTATCAAGCTTAATGTCACAGTGCCCATTTTCTTATGTCTAAATTGTCAAGTGATCACTTGGCTGACTTTCCTCATTGGGTTCTTCCTCTTCCCATAATGATATCACCCCTTGATTATTATTTTGTTTAAGTCTGGAGATAATTTTGGATGTATGGAACAATTGCAGAAGCCATACAGAGAGTTCTTGTATACTCTTCACCCCACTTTCCCGTATGGTATCATCTTACATAACCATTAAACATGATCAAAGCTAAGAAATTAACATCAGTATAACACTATGAATTAAGTCACAGCATCATTCCAGTCTCACCAGTTATCCCATTAACATCCTGTTCTGTTCCAGATGGCCCACCGCATTTAGCCCTTGGCTTCCTTAGTCTCCTCTGACCTGTGATTGTCTGTCAGTTTTTCAGGATCGTCACATGTTAGGGGGTACTCATCTGTTATCTTATAGAATGCCCTTCAACCTAAGTGTGCCGGCTCTTTCTCCTGATTAGACCGAGGGTCTGCATTATAGAAAGGATGCCTTTCCTCTTGCTCCGTATTGGGGGGCTGTTGGGGGAGGACGTGAGGTCGGTATGTATCACTAGGGATGTCAGCTTCCACTGTTTGACCCAGGTGGTGGCCACCAGCGTTCATTTCTATGAAGTCACTAGTTTTCCCTTTGTAGTGAATAAGTTTTTGAGGGGAGAGACTTTGAGATTGGGGCTTCCCAGGTGGCACAGGGGTAAAGAAACTGCCTGCCAGTGTGGGAGATACAAGAGATGTGGGTTCGATCCCTGGATCGGAAAGATCCCCTGGAGAAGGAAATGACAATCCACTCCAATATTCTTTCCAGAAAAATTCCATGGACAGAAGGCCCTGGTGAACTATGGTCCACAGAGTTTCAAAAAATCAGACTCAACTGATCGTGCATGGGCACATCCTATTTCTGCTTAAACTTTCTCCCTTTAATTTTTACCACGTCTTAGTTTATTAGGGCTCCTATAAAAAACAGGTGGTGGCCTAAAACAGCAAAAGTTTATTCTTTCACAGTTGAGGAAGCAAAAGCCTGACTGTCCCACGGCCCATCTTCCCTCTTGGTGCTTGCTGGCAGTCATTGGCGTTTCTGGATCTGTAGCTGCTTTGCTCCAGGGTCTGCCTGTCTTCACAGGGACATCTCTGTGCGTGGGCCTCTGTTCACGCATCTTCTCATGGGGACACCAATCACTGTATGGATATAGGACCCTTTGTAATCGAGGATAACTGCGTTTTGATTACATTTGCAAAGACCCCGATTCCAAATACTGTCAATCATCTCCACAGGAACCTGGAGTTAGAACTTCAACCTATCTTTTTAGGGGACACAGTTCAACCCCCTACACCATCCGCTGGTGGGTCTTGCCTGCAGCTGTTTTTACTGTGGGAGGGACTCTTTCAGGTCGGTGGCGGTGACCTTTTGATATGGCTCCTTCTCTTTATTTCGTCTTCACTTTCTCTCTATCCCTTTTGCCCTCTCTACCTTTCTGGATACCACAAGATGCTCCAGGCTCATCTCCTCTTGTGCTTTCCTTGTCTCAGCCTTGGAATCCACCACTAATCAAGGAGCTCTGGCTCCCTTTATTGGAGAAAGGTGTTCAGAAGTAGAGATCAGAGTGCTAGATGTGCCCATTGATGCTGGGGTGTCACTGCTTCCAGGCACGCATACACACACACACACACACACACACACACTGCTTCCAGGCACGCATACACACACACACACACACACACACACACACACACACACACACACACACACACACACACACACACACACACACACACACACACACACTGCTAACCTACACATGTGCACCTCGTTATGTAACTTTTTTGTTTTCTTCTGGCCGTACCATATGGCATGCGGGATCTCAGTTCCTCAATCAGGGATCAAATGTGTGCCTTTTATAGTGGACTGCCAGGGAAGTCCCAATGTAACTATCTTTATTTTTTTTTAATTTTATTTATTTATTGACTGTGTTGGGTCTTCATTGCTGCTTGGGCTTTTCTCTAGTTGCAGCAAACGGGACCACTCTCTAGTCATGGAGCACAGGCTTCTCACTGTGCTGGCTTCTCTTGTTACAGTGCACAGGCTCCAGGGCTCACAGGCTTCAGTACCTGTGGTTAGCGGGCTCTGGAGCACAGGTTCAATAGCTATGGCACACGGACTTGGTTCCTCAAAGGCATGTGGGATCTTCCTGCACCAAGGGTAGGACCCATGTCTCCTGCATTGGCAGGTGGATCCATTCATTACCACTGAGCCACCAAGGAAACCGTCTGTGTAACTATCTTTAGAACAAAATAACTGTCACCTCTGACCCCAGTCTAGCTCCCCAGGCTTCCCTCTAAACTTCCCACTTTCCCTCTTGGTAATTTTTCTCCAACAATAAAGAAACCTGGCTCTTATGATCTATGATCTTTTTACATCTGTATCAACCCTAGCATATGTACAAAGTAGTTTGAATATAGACCCCTAAAGAAATAGATTTCCAACGAGAGCACCATGCCATGTACTATTCTTCTAGTTTCGAGCCTTAGAAAATCCAGCCAGAAGCCCATTAGCCGAAATTACTTAGGTCAGCACCTTCGTTCCCCACCCCTTGGGCATGGTTATGCGGTTCACTTTTAACACAGAGTCATTTGTCATCGTCTGCATTCCATCTTTCCTTCATATCCAGGTTAAGTTTCTTAAAATTTATGTACAGCAAACTTTACTCTTTGTGGTGCCTCATTGGGTTCTGACTTTGAATTTTCATGTGTGTCTGTGTGTGTTTTCCTTGAAATTGAGATCAATTAACACTTATGCTAAGGAAGTGGAAAAGCTAATTTTATAATTTTCAGCTCATGAAAACCAGGAAACCTAGAATGTATGCATGAGGGAGGATGTTAGGACTCCCCCCCCAACCCAATCTCTCATTTTGGAAAGGGGTCATTTGAGGTTACAGGTTTTGTTCTTAATCAGCAATTTGATATCCTCTCTAGGATCTTTCCTAGGATTCAACTCTCTCTGGACACAGTAGGTCCTGGTGAAAGTGCCAGGGAGACTGAGGGTCCGTGGCCCTGAATGCTTCTGCACTTCTTTCTCAAAATCAGGCCTTGAGGCTTCCTCCACCCTGATCTGACACAGTGGACGCATGGAGGGACACTTCCTTCCCTCCCACCAAGGACAGCAGGACAGTGATGCTTTGGGAGTGGGGTTCCGCCAGTAAAGCGTTTGGCTGCGGTCAAAGGAGACTCCGTTTTGCTTCCAAGGTCCTTGCCAGTTCCTAAATCCTGACCCTTTTGTCTGTGGGGCAGCTTCTGTCCAGGGCTTGCTTCCTTCATTCCTCGTCTTCCCAGGGCCATTCTCCGGGACTGTTCTCAGCTCTCTGGAGGTCCCTCATGGTGGATCCAAACGTCTGAAAGGACACCCGGGACTCTGACCCCGGCGTCCTGTAACCGCCCAGCGGGTGTCGCTGCCCACCGGATTCAGCTGCTGTCCTGCCTGTTGGCGTCCGCCGCTCGCAGAGCGGGCATTCGCGCCCTCTGCCGGCAGAACGCGAGAACTGCAGGCGGCCAGCTTCGCCCTTTGTTGATGGTGGGGACCTTCTCTCAGGGCCTGGAGCTCAGAAAGTATATAGGCATGATTTCATGATGATTTGCTGAATGAATGAATGAATAAAAGTCTGCTTTAAAAAGATGAAAGATTATCATTCACTATTTTATGGGAGTAAAAATTTGGATTTTTCTTCACTCCTTTTCTGACGCCAGCTGATCTCTCTTGTCTTTCTCATAGGAAAGCCCGTTTCTTACCTAGGAACTTGCTCTCCTGCATGTGTGACCTTGGATGCTGGTAGAAATCACTGAGTTCCACTTTGAAGGGAACCCCGTTCCCTGAATCCTGCCCTGGAAGTGGTGTGTGTATATAAGTAGTGTGGACCCAGAGAAGTAGCTTGGTCTTTGCTCCTGGCTCTGACGCTCACGGTGGTGTAGTGTTGGGAAACTGCCTTATCTCTGAGATACAGTTTCCTCATCTGTAAAATGATCCGTCTCACAGGATTTTTAAGGACTAGAAATATGCGTGCAGAGTCATGGGGCCTGCCATGATCTCCACATTCACTCTGATGATGAGCGCTGTCATTGTCAACAGCCAGGCTTGGTAGGGTCTGTGTGTTTCTGTCCCACCAGAGCTGGTCAGAGTGGCCTGGGCAGAGTCTCAGCACACAGAATTCTCTCCAGGTGTAGAGCTGAGCCAGGAAAGTTCTTGCTCTGAGTCTGAGCCACAGTTAGAGTTCAAAACCCTCACGGAAGAAGCATGGAATAGAGGAGAGTCCATATTTTGAGGAGGCAGAGCACAGGGGTAGAAGAAAGATCTGAGGGGACTTCCCTGGTCATTCTGTGTGGACTCTGCGCTTCTACTGCAGGAGGTCTGGGTTCGATCCCTGGTCAGGGAACTAGAGCCCATATCCTGCAACTGAAAAAAAAAAAAAAAATCCCACATGCTGCATCTAAGACTTGGCACAGCCAAAATAAATAAAACAAATATTTAAAAGAAAAAGATAAAAAGATCTGAAGATGAAGTGGTAGTGTGTGTAAGGGGCAGCTAGAACTCCTCCAGGCCAGCGCCTCTGCTTTCTGTGAATGGTGCCATCTTTCCTAGAGAACACTTCTCCTCCCTCTTAGGACATAGGCAGGTGGCCCACTCTCTGACCACAGCTGGATGAGACTGAGGTGGGCGCACGGCCATCTGTGACCTGGCCCAACGGGGTCTCTTCCTGGGATATTTAACAACTGGAGCTGAAGAAAGCGGTTCATCTCTCTGGCAGCTAAAGCTGGCGGAGGCCGTGCTCCCTGACGTGCTGAGGAAGCCCGTCTGAAGAAAGGACAGGAACACGCCTAGGGAAGAGAGGCAGCCCTGGCTTCTCTCAAGGCCCACATGCAGCTGCCCCGAGGCTCAGCTGCCCGTCTGAGTTTTACGACCATTCCAAGAACATTTCTCTTTGGCCTTACCTCGTGTGTGTAGAGTTTCTATCACTTGCAACAACCACCACAAAACCCCACAGGCAATGCGATTATTTACAGAGAAGCAGATCCGTGAGGGGGATCAGAGCCACACGGCCAGTGGAGCCCTGGTCTCCAGTCTTCAGCGGAGACCGCCCAGCGCCGCTCTGGATTCACAGTTGGGGGCCCTGGCCCTTGTAGCTTCTGTTCTGAAATGCTCATGCAAACCCTCTCCCGACTTCACCGCCTTGGGATGACCTCCCTCCCCCATCTGTCTTTGATCTGCTGCAGGGCGTGTGACCTAGCTCCCTTCAGAGCACAGCTTTGGCATTCAGATGACTTGACTTCTGACCTTAAGGTTTTCAGATCTCAATCTTCTGACTACAGACTGAAGATAATATGTGTCTTTTTAGGGTGGTCATGAGGATTCCACAAGCTTGGGCAGGTAGTGCTGTTAGCACTGAACTTCTCTGGTGGTTCAGTGGTAAAGAATCCTGCAATGCAGGAAATGCAGGAGACATGGGTTCGATCCTTGGGTCGGCAAACTCCCCTGGAGGAGGAAATGGCAACCCACTCCAGTATTCTTGCCTGGAGAATCCCATAGACAGTGGAGCGCAGTGTGCTATAGTCCACGGGGTTGCAGAGTCGCGACTGAAGCGACTGAGCGTGCATGTACGCACTTCGCAGGGGGCTGGATACAACCAGCACTCACTCAATGAACTGCCTCAGTTCAGTCCAGTCACCCAGTCATGTCTGACTCTTTGCAACCCAAGAGACTGCAGCATGCCAGGCTTCCCTGTCCACCACCAACTCCTGGAGCTTCTCAAACTCATGTCCATTGAGTCAGTGATGCCATCCAAACATCTCATCAGCTTCAGCATCAGTCTTTCCAATGAATATTCAGGACTGATTGCCTTTAGGGTTGACTGGTTTGATCTCCTTGCTATCTGAGGGACTCTCAACAGTCTTCTCCAACACCACAGTTCAAAAGCATCAATTCTTCGGTGCTCAGCCTCTTTTATGGTCCAACTCACATCCATACACGACTACTGGAAAAACCATAGCTTTGACTAGACGGATCTTTGTTGGCAAAGTAATGTCTCTGCTTTTTAATATGCTGTCTAGGTTTGTCATAGCTTTTCTTCCAGGGAGCAAGCATCATTTCATGGCTGCAGACACCATCTGCAGTGATTTTGGAGCCCAAGAAAGTAAAGTCTGTCACTGTTTCCATTGTTTCCCCATCTATTTGCCATGGAGTGATGGGACCAGTTGCCATGATCTTTGTTTTTTGAATGTTGAGTTTTAAGCCAGCTTTTTCACTCTCCTCTTTCACTTTCATCAAGAGGCTCTTTAGTTCATCTTCACTTTCTGCCATAAGGGTGGTGTCATCTTCATATCTGAGGTTGTTGATATTTCTCCTGGCAATCTTGATTCCAGCTTGTGCTTCATCCAGTCTAGAATTTCACATGATGTACTCTGCATGTAAGTTAAATAAGCAGGGTGACAATATACAGCCTTGATGGACTCCTTTCCCAATTTGGGAACCAGTCCATTGTTCCATGTCCAGTTCTAACTGTTTCGGCTTGACCTGCATACAAGTTTCTCAGGAGGCAGGTAAGGTGGTCTGGTATTCCCATCTCTTTAAGAATTGTCCACAGTCTTTTGTGATCCACACAGTCAAAGGTTTTAGCATAGTTAATGAGGCAGAAGTAGATGTTTTTCTGGAATTCTCTATTTTTTTCCTTTGATGCAACAGATGTTGGCAATTTGCTCTCTGGTTCCTCTGCCTTTTCTAAATCCAGTTTGAACATCTGGAACTTAGCATGGGGCTGGATACAGCCAGCACTTATTCAATGGGCTGCCTCAGAGTTGCTCAATTCAGCTCCTCTTAGGAAATGGCAACCCACTCCAGTACTCTTGCCTGGAAAATCCCATGGACGGAGGAGCCTGGTAGGCTACAGTCTATGGAGTCGCAAAGAGTTGGACATGACTGAGCAACTTCACTTAGTGAAATAAATGATACAGTGATGAAAGTTTGACCATTTGAGTGTGGGTTCTTGATGTTTCTACCGCATTCATATTGCTTAATGTTGAAGATAGATCTAGGGTGGGGGTGGGATTGGTGAATAGGAGAAATTGGGTAACAGAAGGAACTTCTGACATTCTTTCTGGCCCACATTCTTCTGGAACCAGACCAAATACCTTCAGTGAGAGAATTACCTCATTACTCTGATGTTAAATGGACCCAGATCTATAAGACAAACGGTGTGCTCTTTCCCTGTGTGTTCAGCCTGTCATTTTATCTTATCACTGTTAGGATAAGACACGAATGTAGGGCTCCTCTGGTGGGTCAGTGGTAAAAAATCCGCCTGCCAGTGCAGGAGATGTGGGTTTGATCCCTGATCCAGGAAGATCCCACATACCACAGAGCAACTAAGCCTGTGAGCCACAACTCTGACCCTGTGCTCTGGGGCCCATGAGCTGCAACTACTGGGTCCAGGAGCCACAACTAGTGAAGCCCGTGCACCCTAGAGCCTGTGATCTGTAACAGGAGAAACCACGGCAATGAGAAGCCTGCACGCCACAGCTAGAGAGAAGGCCCTGCTGTCCGCAACTAGAGAAAAGCCTGTGCAGAAGTGAAGACCCAGCACCGCCAAAAGTTAAAAAAAAAAAAAAAGAGAGAGAAAGAGATGAATGTGGCATAGCCTTAAAAAGACCTTGATTTCTTTTTCTTTGCAAGTTAATCTGTCAAGAAATTATAGAGAAAATACCAAAGAAAACAATGCCTCTGAAATAACTAACCAACACTACCAAACTCAAGATTTCTAGCTTGCATTAAAAGTGCATTTTACTTAATATAGATGTATTTGTGGCAAGGGAGGATAAAAGAAATAGATCAGTTTTAATGCCTCAAACAGCATGACTTAAAATTGGAACTAGGCATAAATTACCGTGTCTTCTCCAATGGTTAAATGATGCAAATAATTAAAATAAATGATAATGATGAGAATAAAAATAAATTAAATTTGAAGTGCCTCCAATGTGCCTGTTTGCCTTGAGATGATGTTAGTAATGTAGGTAGAAAGGGATTTGAAGGGTTTAGAAACTGTTTAATATTATTAGAAGTGGTGCAGAAAGCTTCAGTAGTCACAGAAATCAAAATTTAGTTATTTAAAAAAAGTGTAAGTGCTACTAATAAAAAAGCGGTCCAGTGTGAGATGACCTTCACTGGGTAATAAAATCACGTCTTGCGTTTACTATTTACCTGGTGCCAAGTGTGTGCTAAGCACTTCATATCCTGTGTCTTCTGTAAGGCGCATTACAGACCAAGGGAGGCACAGCCACCGCTTCCATTCTACAGGGGACAAAACTGAGGAAGGGACTCTCAGGTCACTCTGTATTGGTCATTCATGTCATCACTGTAAAAACATAAATATTATTAATAGTAGACAACATCGGAATTTTACAGATAAGGCCTTGACTAAATTTTCAACTCATTATTAAACTCTTCCTCAGAACCAAAAAAGCCACTTTCTTTCCTAATTGACAGTATATATAAGTTTATTTGCTAAGAGAGGGCCTCCCTGGGAGCTCAGACAGTAAAGAGTCTGCCTGCAATGTAGGAGACCTGGGTTCAATGCCTGGGTTGGGAAGATCTCCTGGAGAAGGAAATGGCTACCCACTTCAGTATACTTACCTGGAGAATCCCATGTTCAGGAGAGCCTGGTGAGCCCCAGTCCATGGGGGTCACAAAGAGTGGGACATGACTGAGTGACTAATACTTGCTTTTCTAAAATTGGATGTCCTCGCTTCCACCACCTTGGTTTGATTCAGCTCTTCTTTTATCCTGATGGCAACAAGCTGTCTCCAAAGAGAGGTGGTACTATGTTTTCCTAAAAAGGACCAGCTTGTTGTTCAATCTGATTTCAGTTGAGATTCTGCCCCTGACTGTCTGTGTGACCATGGCTGAGTTAGATAGCTTTTTTGAGCCTCCATTTTCCCATCTGTGAAATGGGGATAACCATACCTACAACTCATAGGGTTATGGTAGACTTAAGCAAGATAATGCATATGCAGAACTTAAACTATGATAACTGCTTAATACATGTTTTTTTTTTTTTTGAAGTTAAGCTATATTTGCACCTATAAGTGCTGGAGAGGATATGGAGAAAAGGGAACCCTCTTGCACTGTTGGTGGGAATGTAAATTGATACAGCCACTATAGAGAACAGTGTGGAGAGTTCTTAAAAAAAATTAGGAATAAAACCAAAATACGACCCAGCAACCCCACTACTGGGCATATACCCTATGAAAACCACAGTTCTACAAAACACATGTACCCCAGGGTTCATTGCAGCACTATTTACAATAGCCAGGACATGGAAGCAATCTAGATCTCCATGACAGATGAATGGATAACGAAGTTGTGGTATATATATATATATAATGAAATATTACTCAGTCATAAAAAGGAAGGAATTTGAGTCAGTTCTAGTGAGGTAAATGAACCTAGAGTCTGTTATACAGAGTGAAGTAAGTAAAAAAGAAAAACAAGTATCAAGTGTTAACCTATATATATATGGAACCTAGAAAAATGGTACTGATAAACCTATTTTTCAGGGCAGCAATACAGATGCAGACGTAGAGAACAGACTTGTACACAGTGGAGGGAAGCGGAGGGTGGATGAATTGAGAGACTAGCATTGAAACATATCCATTACCACGTGTAAAACAGACAGCCAGTGGGGATTTGTTGTATGATGCAAGGAGCGCAACCCAGTGCTCTGTGACACCCTAGAGGGATGGGATGGAGTGGGAGAGACGGGAGGAAAGTTCAAGAGGAGGGGACATGTGTATCCTATGGCTGACTCATGTTGATGATATGTATACTTATGGCTGATTCATGTTGATGTATGGCAGAAACCAGCTCAACATTGTAAAGCAATCATCCTCCAATTAAAAATAAATTTAAAAAATTACCCGATGGCTCAGTGGGAAAGAATCCTCCTGCCATTGCAGGAGACGTGGGTTTGATCTCCGGGTCGGGAGGATCCCCTGGAGAAGGAAATGGCAACCCACTGTAGTATTCTTGCCTGGGAAATCCAATGGACAGAGGAGCCTGGCGGGGTACAGTCCAAGGGGTCACAAAAGAATCAGACACGACTTACTGACTAAACAACAACAAGGACAATAAATTAAAAAAAGAAAAAAAAAACTCAAGAAAATTGAAAAACAAAAAACCAAAAATCTTAACTTGATGGCTCTCAGAAATTCTTACTGAATAAAATTATTGTATCAATAATTGTATGATTTGTCAAATTATTTTGAAAGTGTCTTTGCAGATACTTTTTTTGTTATAAAATTTTCACCTATAACTTTCAGTGTAAATGCTGTAACAGTCTTTGGTTTGTCTCCTGCCCAATGATTGATGTCATGAAGATCTTGGAACCTATGATCACATGGCTTCATAAATGGGTGATTAAAAACTTTTGATCCTGTTCTAGGCATCAACATTTAAGACAGGGAGAGTACAGTAGTTAATGAGAAGAGACCAGCAACTCTCTTTGGCCTGTAAAAATCTTCACTTGTTTATATAAGAACCAAGGTCTATATGTGCCAATCTTGATGGCTTTAGGACTATTCTGGAGAATTAAAAAGGGATTGAGTAGGACCTGGAAATGAAATTATTTTTGTGGGATTTTTTTAAGGTTAGTAACTGGATGTCAAGGGAAAACTTCATGGTTTTGTTTTTAAAATAACAAAGATCCTCACTCAACAAATACTCTAATCAGCTTGGTCAGTCATGTGAATTGGGAATGTGTAGTTCTGATAAGGCATGTGAGTAAAATTCTTTGTCTATCTTCTGGTCTCTGGGTCATATTTTACCCTTGTTTTGTATTAACTATTCCAAAATGGTTAAAGGCAGAAAATATAGAAGTCTTCCAAAAAACTAAGCTCAGAGTGGTATTGGGGTGTGCTTTCACATCTGCTTGTATTTTGTTCTAAGTGTATGGTCACATGCCTGTGTAGGCTGTATATCTTGTCAAAAATCTTAGTCCAGTTTTGTCTGTTTAGAGTGTTTTCATACATAGTTCATTTGGGCTTCTAAATCAGGGGTTTTCAAAGTAGGGTTCACATAGCCCAGGGGTGTGGGGTGAGTGTATTACAACCTGGATTGATATTTGTTATTTCAATGTTGTTGCTATTGTCACTAAGTCATGCCCGCCTCATTGCAACCCCAGGGACTGCAGCCTGCCAGGCTCCTCTGTCCTCCAGCATCTCCCAGTTCTACAAAGTATATGACACAGTACCAGAAGACAGAAATTTGTACACGTACTTCTATTAGGGGTAGGAGTGTGACATTTTTTGTTGATAGCTGGTGCAAGATCAAAAAGATGAAGCAAGCCCCGCTCTGGTCTCCATGTGTCTCCAAGTGTGGCTGGAGAAATGTTCCCATCTACGCTGCAGATGCCGGGGCCTCACCCAAGACCTGCTGAATCCAAGTCTCTGAGAGCTGGGACCCAGAAACTTACTTTTGTAAAATGAGCACACTCAAATTTGAGAACGTCGGCTTTCCACTGGACATGTAGTAGTGATCCCCATTTCACAGATGAGGAAACTGAGGCACCGAAAAGTTAAGCAACTTAAACCGAAGGTCATACAATGAGCAAGAGGCACAGGCTGATTCCACCCTAGGTTGATTAAAAAAGAAGTGCGTGAGCGTGAGTGCCCAGCCCGTGCTGTGTCGTCAGAACCTTTGAACACCCGGAGGTCACCGCCCAAGGCTGCAGGGGTTTTAACTGCAGAGGCAACCCCCTTGTACTTTTTCTAACAAGAGGAGCCAAGAGAAAAGTGACATCAGAGTCTCAAGTCACAAATATACATCCTTTCTTTTCTTGCCTCTCCAGGATTTGAAAGATTGAATTCAAGATGACTGAAAAGTGTGGTCAGCCAAGTTTCCTACTGCTTGGCCCCAAACATTGGTTTTCTTAAGGTTTTTGCCTCAATTTGGGTGTAAGTTCCTCAGGGTAACCTGCTCTTGTGATGGAGACCAAACTTCCACTGGATACTCAGTTCCACTCCACGCCCATCTTCCCAAGGACCACCAAGCAGCCTCCTTATTCAAATGGAGACGGGCCATCTGAGTGAGGAAGTGAAAATGTCAGTCGCTCAGTCGTGTCTGACTCTTTGTGACCCCATGGACTATTACAGACTGCCAGACTTCTCTGTCCATGGGATTCTCCAGGCACGAATACTAGAATGGGTTGCTATGCCCTCCTCCAGGGGATCTTCCCAACCTAGGGATTGAACCCAGGTCTCCCACATTGCAGGTGGATTCTTTACCATCTGAGCCACCAGGGAAGACCCTGAGTGAGGAAGGTGAATAATAAACATAATTTTCTCTGTCATATTCATCCAGACAGTGCTTCCACAGCCCTGCATTCATACCTTTATCACAACATATTCCAACCAAATAGTTAGCATTCAGAATCTTAATCAGCTGCATGATGTCTCTTCCACTATATGTGAAGAGCTTTTAGTCTTTCATTCAACAAATAGTGTACTGAGTACTCACTTTGTGCCTACACTATCCTAGATCTGGGCAAAAGGTATGTACTATAGTCACTTTAGTTGGGAAGAAATGCTAATAGTCAATGCCAAGCAACTAGCTTGAATGTGCTGGTAAGAATCATTCATAATGGGCATATTTAATAGATTTGCCTAAAATGTTGTCTCTTAGAGTGCTTCAAAAGTTAGCCTATTACATGTCTACTATAACCTAACACATTGGAGGAACTTACAGGCTTAGTAAACAAATGAATGAGTAATTTACCCCCATAAATTAACACAAAAAGTGTCTACCATGAAAAACAAATGCCTGCTTGTCTCTTTAATCATCACCAGCTCTAAAATAGCAGGTTTTAAAGTGAATGAGGTTTAATCTGGAAGCAAAAAAGAACAGAGAGCAAGAATTCCCACATTTTCATCATATAGACTCATTGGACAAATAGGAGTCCCATTGGTGAGTAAAGTTCAAATTCAAGGCCAGGGGCCACATTCTTATGTCTGCACACAGATTACAAAACTAAGGAAGTCAGATCTATACTCACGTACTTGCTTTTGGTGCCTCCTTCATTCTTCCTAAGGCCTCCCATTGGGAGATACTGATGAAGAGTTAAGATGAGAAGGGGTGGGGGGGTCAAGATAGGAACAGGGAATTAAGCAGTATACTCTGTATAAAATAAATAAGCTACAAGGACATAATGAACAATATAGGGAATATAGCCAAACTTTTATAATATTCATAACTACAAATGGAGTATAACCTTTACAATTTTTAAATAACTTTGTACACCTGAAACATATAATATTGTACATCAATTATACTTCAATTTAAAAAAAGACTGGGGGGAGGAGCTAAGATGGTGGAGGAATAGGACAGGGAGACCACTTTCTCCCCTACAAATTCATCAAAAGAACATTTGAACACTGAGCAAACTTCACAAAACAACTTCTGATCGCTAGCAGAGGACAGCAGGCACCCAGAAAAGCAGCCATTGTCTTTGAAAGGAGGTAGGACAAAATACAAAAGATAAAAAGAGAGACAAAAGAGCTAGGGACGGAGACCCGTCCCAGGAAGGGACTCCTAATAGAGAAAGTTTCCAAACACCAGGAAACCCTCTCACTGGCAGGTCTGGGAGAAGTTTTCGAATCTCAGAGGGCAACCTAACTGGGAGGAAAAATAAATAAAACCCACAGATTACATGCCTAAAAGCAACTCCCAGCAGAAAAGTACCCCAGACGCCCGCATCCACCACCAGCAAGTGGGGGCAGAACGGAGAGGAGCGGGCGGCATTGCTTAGGGTAAGGACCGGGCCTGAGTGCCCTGAGGGCAATCGGAGGGAAATAACATGAGATAGCAACTTAAACTGTGGGCTAGCAAGAGAGAGAGAGAAAATTAACCGGCCCGAACACACTGCCGGCCGTTTGCAGAACAAAGGGACTGAGCAATTCCAGAGAAGAGCTAGCCGGCGGCAGACCGGCCCAGCCCCGCCGGAGGCAGGGGGGAGGGGAAAGGGGCAAACTCGGCCCCAGAGACGGCACCCCTCCCACACTGCAAACAGGCCTCCAGGTTCTAACCAGAGACTTCCTGAGATTCTGGATGGTCGACATCCGCTGGGAGGGTCGTGGCTAGAGGCCAACTCCCAAGAATAGACACAAGGCGCACTCACCGGACTGGCACGTGGGGAAACTGAGGCTGGGACCACAGAGGGGAGAAGGCGCCCCGCACCCAGGGAGAGTGTGCACGTCAAGCTCCTGACTGCTTGAGCCGCTCAGGCCGGGGAAGGCACAAAACGCAGGCCCAAACGAGTCCGCGCTTTTGTGGAGTACCCGAAAACTGGAACCGCATGCAGTGCAGGGCACGCTCCATATAGAGCAGCCGGGAGCCTGAGCAGTGTAGACAGGGAAAGCACACATCCGTGAGCGGGGCAAACCCAGTGTGGCCGGAACACGGTGAGTGCTCCCCACACACAGCGATATCTGTCTGCAGTGCCCCGCCCTCCCGTAGCAGGACTGAACTAGCGAACCTAAATAAGAGATCACCTCCGCCCGCCTGTGTCAGGGCGGAAATTAGACACTGAAGAGACCAGCAAACAGAAGCCAAATAAACAAAGGGAACCGCTTCAGAAGGGACCGGTGCAAGAGATTAAAATCCCTGTAGGTAACACTGACTACACCGGAAGGGGCCTGTAGATATCGAGAAGTGTAAGCTGGAACGAGGAGCTATCTGAAACTGAACCGAGCCCACACTGATGGCAACAGCTCTAGAGAAATTCCTAGATATATTTTTACTTTTTTTTTAATTAAAAAAATTTTTTTCTTTTCTTTTTTTAAAATTTTTTCTTTTATTTTCTTTTAAAATTCCCTATTACTCCCCCATTACTCCTTAACTTTCATTTTCATTTTCATATATTTTTACTATTTTTTAATTAAAATTTTTTTATTTTTTTCTCTTATTTTCTTTTAAAGTCCTCTATTACTCCTCTATTACTCCTTAATTTTCATTTTCATTTCACTATAACCTTGCAAAAAAAAAAAGAGGCCCTATTTTTAAACCGAACTTCATATATATTTCTTAAATTTTTTGTGTTTTTGTTTTTAACATTGTATTTTTAAGAGTCTAACCTCTACTCTAGATTTTTAATCTTTGTTTTTCAGTATTTGGTATCAATTTTGGACATTTAAGAATCCAATATTCAGTACCCATTTTTACTCAGAAGTGTGTTGATTACTCTCTCCCACTTTTGACTCTCCGTTTTCTCCCCCAGATCACCTCTATTTTCCCCCCTCTCCCTTCTCTTCCCAATCCAATTCTGTGAATCTCTGTGGGTGTCTGGGCTACGGAGAATACTTAGGGAACAGAGAACTGTGTAGATCTGTCTCTCTCCTCTTGAGTCCCCCTTTTTCTCCTGCTCATCTCTATCTCCCTCCTCCCTCTCCTCTTCTTCATGTAACTCTGTGAACCTCTCTGGGTGTCCCTCACTGTGGAGAATCTTTTCAACATTAACCTAGAAGTTTTATTATCAGTACTGTATAGTTGGAGAAGTCTTGAGGCTACTGGAAGAATAAGACTGAAGTCCAGAGGCAGGAGACTTAAGCCCAGAACCTGAGAACACCAGAAAAATCCTGACTACAGGGAACATTAAGTAAGAAGAGATCATCCAAAAGCCTCCATACCTACACTGAAACTAACCACCACCCAAGAGCCAATAAGTTCCAGAGCAAGACATACCATGCAAATTCTCCAGCAATGCAGGAACATAGCCCTGAGCGTCAACATACAGGCTGCCCAAAGTCACACCTAACACATAGACCCATCTCAAAACTCACTACTGGACACTCCATTGCACTCCAGAGAGAAGAAATCCAGTTCCATGCACCAGAACACCGAGGCAAGCTTCCCTAACCAGGAAACCTTGACAAGCCAATCGTCCAAACCCACCCGCTGGGTGAAACCTCCACAATAAAAAGGAACCACAGACCTCCAGAATACAGAAAGGCCACTGCAGACACAGCAATCTAAACAAGATGAAAAGGCAGAGAAATACTCAGCAGGTAAAGGAACATGAAAAATGCCCACCAAGCCAAACAAAAGAGGAGGAGATAGGGAATCTACCTGAAAAAGAATTTAGAATAATGATAATAAAAATGATCCAAAATCTGGAAAACAAAATGGAGTTACAGATAAATAGCCTGGAGACAAAGATTGAGAAGATGCAAGAAATGTTTAATAAAGACCTAGAAGAAATAAAAAAGAGTCAATTAAAAATGAATAATGCAATAAATGAGATCAAAAACACTCTGGAGGGAACCAACAGTAGAATAACGGAGACAGAAGATAGGATAAGTGAGGTAGAAGATAAAATGGTGGAAATAAATGAAGCAAAGAGGAAAAAAGAATCAAAAGAAATGAGGACAACCTCAGGGACCTCTGGGACAATGTGAAATGCCCCAACATTCGAATCATAGGAGTCCCAGAAGAAGAAGACAAAAAGAAAGTCCATGAGAAAATACTCGAGGAGATAATAGCTGAAAACTTCCCTAAAATGGGGAAGGAAATAGTTACACAGGTCCAAGAAACCCAGAGAGTCCCAAACAGGATAAACCAAGGCGAAACACCCCAAGACACATATTAATCAAATTAACAAAGATCAAACACAAAGAACAAATATTAAAAGCAGTAAGGGAGAAACAACAAATAACACACAAAGGGATTCCCATAAGGATAACAGCTGATCTATCAATAGAAACTCTTCAGGCCAGAAGGGAATGGCAGGACAAACTTAAAGTAATGAAAGAGAATAACCTACAACCTAGATTACTGTACCCAGCAAGGATCTCATTCAGATATGAAGGAGAATTCAAAAGCTTTACAGACAAGCGAAAGCTGAGAGAATTCAGCACCACCAAACCAGCTCTTCAACAAATGCTAAAGGATCTTCTCTAGACAGGAAACACAGAAAGGCTGTATAAACGCAAACCCAAAACAACAAAGCAAATGGCAACAGGACCATACCTATCAATAATTACCTTAAATGTAAATGGGTTGAATGCCCCAACCAAAAGACAAAGACTGGCTGAATGGATACAAAAACAAGACCCCTATATATGCTGTCTACAAGAGACTCACCTCAAAACAAGGGACACATATAGACTGAAAGTGAAGGGCTGGAAAAAAATATTTCACGCAAACGGAGACCAAAAGAAAGCAGGAGTCGCAATACTCATATCAGATAAAATAGACTTTAAAATAAAGGCTGTGAAAAGAGACAAAGAAGGACACTACATAATAATCAAAGGATCAATCCAAGAAGAAGATATATCAATTATAGATATATATGCACCCAACATAGGAGCACCGCAATATGTAAGGCAAATGCTAACGAGTATGAAAGCAGAAATTAACAGTAACACAATAATAGTGGGAGACTTTAATACCCCACTCACAACTATGGATAGATCAACTAAACAGAAAATTAACAAGGAAACACAAACTTTAAATGACACAATAGACCAGCTAGACCTAACTGATATCTATAGGACATTTCACCCGAAAACAGTCAACTTCACCTTTTTCTCAAGTGCACACGGAACCTTCTCCAGAATAGATCACATCCTCGGCCATAAATCTAGTCTTGGTAAATTCAAAAAAACTGAAATCATTCCAGTCATCTTTTCTGACCACAGTGCAGTAAGATTAGATCTCAATTACAGGAAAAAAATTATTAAAAATTCAAACATGTGGAGGCTAAATAACACACTTCTGAATAACCAACAAATCATAGAAGAAATAAAAAAAAGAAATCAAAATATGCATAGAAACGAATGAAAATGAAAACACAACAACCCAAAACCTATGGGACACTGTAAAAGCAGTGCTAAGGGGAAGGTTCATAGCATTATAGGCTTACCTCAAGAAACAAGAAAAAATTCAAATAAATAAGCTAACTCTATACCTAAAGCAACTAGAGAAGGGAGAAATGAAGAACCCCAGGGTTAGTAGAAGGAAAGAAATCTTAAAAATCAGGGCAGAAATAAATGCAAAAGAAACTAAAGAGACCATGGCAAAAATCAACAAAGCTAAAAGCTAGTTTTTTGAAAAAATAAACAAAATTGACAAACCGTTAGCAAGACTCAATAAGAAACAAAGGCAGAAGAACCAAATTAACAAAATAAGAAATGAAAATGGAGAGGTCACAAGAGACAACACTGAAATACAAAGGATCATAAGAGACTACTACCAGCAGCTCTATGCCAATAAAATGGACAACTTGGAAGAAATAGACAAATTCTTAGAAAAGTATAACTTTCCAAAACTGAACCAGAAAGAAATAGAAGATCTTAACAGACCCATCACAAGCAAGGAAATCAAAACTGTAATCAGAAATCTTCCAGCAAACAAAAGCCCAGGACCAGATGGCTTCACAGCTGAATTCTACCAAAAATATAGAGAAGAGCTAACACCTATCTTACTCAAACTCTTCCAGAAAATTGCAGAAGAAGGTAAACTTCCAAACTCATTCTATGAGGCCACCATCACCTTAATTCCAAACCCAGACAAAGATGCCACACAAAAAAAGAATACTACAGGCCAATATCACTGATGAACATAGATGCAAAAATCCTTAACAAAATTCTAGCAAACAGAATCCAACAACATATTGAAAAAATCATACATCATGACCAAGTGGGCTTTATCCCAGGAATGCAAGGATTCTTTAGTATCTGCAAATCAATGTAATATACCACATTAACAAATTGAAAGATAAAAACCATATGATTATCTCAGTAGATGCAGAAAAAGCCTTTGACAAAATTCAACATCCATTTATTATTAAAACTCTCCAGAAAGCAGGAATAGAAGGAACATACCTCAACATAATAAAAGCTATATATGACAAACCCACAGCCAGCATTACCCTCAATGGTGAAAAATTGAAAGCATTTCCCCTAAAATCAGGAACAAGACAAGGGTGCCCACTCTCACCACTACTATTCAACATAGTTTTGGAAGTTTTGGCCACAGCAATCAGAGCAGAAAAAGAAGTAAAAGGAATCCAGATAGGAAAAGAAGAAGTGAAACTCTCACTGTTTGCAGATGACATGATCCTCTACATAGAAAACCCTAAAGACTCTTCCAGAAAATTACTAGAGCTAATCAATGAATATAGTAAAGTTGCAGGATATAAAATTAACACACAGAAATCCCTTGCATTCCTATACACTAACAATGAGAAAACAGAAAGAGAAATTAAGGAAACAATACCATTCACCATTGCAACAAAAAGAATAAAATACTTAGGAGTATATCTACCTAAAGAAACAAAAGGCCTATACATAGAAAATTATAAACCACTGATGAAAGAAATCAAAGAGGACACAAACAGATGGAGAAATATACCGTGTTCATGGATTGTAAGAATCAATAGTGTCAAAATGACTATACTACCCAAAGCAATCTATAGATTCAATGCAATCCCTATCAAGCTACCAATGGTATTTTTCACAGAACTAGAACAAATAATTTCACAATTTGTATGGATATACAAAAAACCTCAAATAGCCAAAGTAATCTTGAGAAAGAAGAATGGAACTGGAGGAATCAACCTGCCTGACTTCAGACTCTACTACAAAGCCACAGTCATCAAGACAGTATGGTACTGGCACAAAGACAGAAATATAGACCAATGGAACAGAATAGAAAGCCCAGAGATAAATCCACAAACCTATGGACACCTTATCTTCGACAAAGGAGGCAAGGATATACAATGGAAAAAAGACAACCTCTTTAACAAGTGGTGCTGGGAAAACTGGTCAACCACTTGTAAAAGAATGAAACTAGAACACTTTCTAACACCATACACAAAAATAAACTCAAAATGGATTAAAGATCTAAATGTAAGAACAGAAACTATAAAACTCCTAGAGGAGAACATAGGCAAAACACTCTCCGACATAAATCACAGCAGGATCCTCTATGACCCACCTCCCAGAATGTTGGAAATAAAAGCAAAAATAAACAAATGGAACCTAATTAAACTTAAAAGCTTTTACACAACAAAGGAAACTATAAGCAAGGTGAAAAGACAGCCCTCAGATTGGGAGAAAATAATAGCAAACGAAGCAACAGACAAAGGATTAATCTCAAAAATATACAAGCAACTCCTGCAGCTCAATTCCAGAAAAATAAATGACCCAATCAAAAAATGGGCCAAAGAACTAAACAGACATTTCTCCAAAGAAGACACACAGATGGCTAACAAACACATGAAAAGATGCTCAACATCACTCATTATCAGAGAAATGCAAATCAAAACCACAATGAGGTACCATTACACGCCAGTCAGGATGGCTGCTATCCAAAAGTCTACAAGCAATAAATGCTGGCGAGGGTGTGGAGAAAAGGGAACCCTCTTACACTGTTGGTGGGAATGCAAACTAGTACAGCCACTATGGAGAACAGTGTGGAGATTTCTTAAAAAACTGGAAATAGAACTGCCATATGACCCAGCAATCCCACTGCTGGGCATACACACCGAGGAAACCAGATCTGAAAGAGACACATGCACCCCAATGTTCATTGCAGCACTGTTTATAATAGCCAGGACATGGAAGCAACCTAGATGTCCATCAGCAGACGAATGGATAAGGAAACTGTGGTACATATACACCATGGGATATTACTCAGCCATTAAAAAGAATTCATTTGAGTCAGTTCTAATGAAATGGATGAAACTGGAGCCCATTATACAGAGTGAAGTAAGTCAGAAAGATAAAGACCAATACAGTATACTAACGCATACATATGGAACTTAGAAAGATGGTAATGATAACTCGATATGCAAAATAGAAAAAGAGACACAGATGTACAGAAGAGACTTTTGGATTCTGTGGGAGAAGGCGAGGGTGGGATGTTTTGAGAGAACAGCATCAAGAGTGAAACAGATCACCAGCCCAGGTGGGATGCATGAGACAAGTGCTCTGGGCTGGTGCACTGAGAAGACCCAGAGGGATGGGGTGGGGAGGGAGGTGAGAGGGGGGATCGGGATGGGGAACACATGTAAATCCATGGCTGATTCATGTCAATGTATGGCAAAAACCACTACAATATTGTAAAGTAATTAGCCTCCAACTAATAAAAATAAATGGAAAAAAATAAAATAAAATAAAAATTAAAAAAGACTGACTTTCCTAGTGGTCCAGTGGTTAAGACTCTGCACTTCCATTGCAGGGGGCACAGGATTCATCCTTGGTTGAGGAACTAAGATCCCACATACATGTGGTGTGGCCGAAATAAAGCAGAAGAAAAGAGATAATCTTGCCCTTAGGGTCAGGGCAGAGGAAGAGCTAAAGAGGAAAGTGGTGAGTGGCTAACAGTTTCTGAGTGTGGACAAATGGGTGTGTGCTAAGGAACTCAAATTCTCTTCATTCCCTTCAGAATCTGGTTTGACAGCTATAACAATTTGCTACCATCAGTCCTGGAAACTGGGGAAAACATCTAATTTCATATTTATATGATAGTTAAACTTTCCCCAATAAAAAGTGAAATGTAACTTCTTAGCTCGAGAAAACTGCATGTAATGTAGAAATAACCTTATATCAAAATCAAGATTTCCCATGGTAGACATCCATGCGCCAGTTTGCTAAGATCGTGGGGACTGTGATGTCCGCATCTACCCACAGCCAGTGCCTGACAGTCAGTGTGCATCGGTGCTGCCACGCTGTCCAGACTGTTTGAAAAGAATCAGTATCATCAGCATCACTTCTGATAAGGGGCGCCACCAGGCTGCAGAAAGATGTTACGCAGAGCAGGAGTCTCAGCTGCTAGACAAGCTGGGGGATAAAGCTCATATCTGGGGTTTCTTCTCAACCTAAAGACTGGCTTTTCCTCTGACATCCTTTGGTGAAGCCTGGGTGTTGGGGTAGAGGTAAAGGGGTCCAAGCTGCTTTTAAAAAAGCACTTGAAGTTCTTGGTCCTCTGTTAACCTTTTTGAAGCAGTTATTCACATAAAAAGAATCTTAAAAACTTTAGAGCTATTAATCATGATGAACTCTGCAGCAGTCCTAAAATGTAAAATTTGGTCCACATGTAAATGTAAACACAGAAATGTGTTTCTGTGCCCAGAAAAAAGACTTATTTGCAGAAATACCTCATCTTACCTTTTCCTTGTCAGATTTTTCTCTTTTTTTCATCCTTCTGTTTTGGGGATATCAGTGGGAAGTTGGTATGCAGCTGTCCATTTCTCCTTTCCCCTTGGACCAAAGGTTTAGACCTTTTCTGTGTCACACTAAATGAAAATTATCTTTCAATCTCTTGCAAATTGGCTCTTTGTGTTTTGAGGACCAGGCTTTTGTGTTTTGAGGATCTGATGTGGCAGAGATTGTAAACAGACAATCTCAAAACTCAATGTCCATTCTCTCCCTTCTCAGTAACTGAATCCTGAACTTATTTGGGAAAGCCATGCTCATAGCTAGAAAGGTAAGTTTCCCCAGCCTCTCTGGCAGTTGAATGTGTCCAAGTAACCCAATGTTGGTCAATGAGGTAAAAGTGGAAGGCTGAATTACACCTCTAGAAGGTCCTTACTAGAGAGGGAGTGAGATCTTCTGCCCTGTTATTTTTTTTTTTTCCAAATGGAAAGCAAATATAATGACTGGAGCCCCAGCAGTCACTGTGGACCAGGCAGTTATCTTGAGAAGTAAGCCAGATGACAGAAGGAACACAAGTCACTGATAGCATGGAGTTCTCTGCCAGCCTGGATTTCTATCTCCAGATTTCTTTTACATAAGAGATAAGTAAATCTCTATTTTTATAAGACATTTATCATATACAGCTGGACCTAATCACAGCAGAGACACTTGGGAAACTGTTGAAGGCACCACTTTGAAACATCAAGCATTTGGTGTACTAAATACAATAGCAAACACATCTACAATGCAATTAGCAATGCCAACAGCTTAGTCTTTAAAAGCTCTGAGTGACATTGTATGCAGACATGGCTTGTTATCAAGCAAATACAGGGGAATGTGCCTGTTAGGCTCAGGTTTTATGTTAAATAATAACCAAATGGAGCAATGACATTATGACAATCTCTATAAATATATATGATTATTATTGTCACTTAACTGATGGGCAAATAGAAAGGATATACTACCTGTCCCAGGTTACAAAGCTGGAAATCCAAGCAAAGTGAGTCAAGATTTCAGAGTTTGTGTTATGAAACACCATAGTAAGGAACCCTCCATATTTACATTTTTCTAAATAGTCTTGACCATCCCCTAAATTCTCCATTGAGCATGTCAAAATGGCTGAAACCCAGGCAGGGCTATTCATCCTTAAAGTAAGGGCTGCACAGGTAGTCATGGCCTCAAGAGTTTGACATCCAGGGACAGAGTCAAAGTCATTCTTGGCAAATCAACCTAGTCTCCCCTTCAGCTGTAATTTAATAGTCTATCTCTTTAAATTGAAAGAAACATCAGGGGTCATTAATGCTCAGTCTGGGAAAATTAGAAGCACTATTGAGTTAAGACACACAGACACAAATGTCACTATTGTTTAATCACAATCAGACATTACATGGCACAAAACACTCCGTCTATCTCTTTGCTGTTCCAAATCTCACGAACTTAAAAACCTGAATTTGACACAAGCAGTTTAAAGAATTCTTCTGACCAAACTCCCCAAACCCAAAGGAGATGAAAAAGTAATAATGTAAAAAAGTTAAGGTCAAGGTGGCCTGATATCACAGCTAATGACTAACCATTTGTTTACAGGCGGTTCCTGCTCCACCCTGAAAGCTGCCAAGCTCCACTCTGTCCAACAAGTGGTTAGTGATCGGTTCCCTGGATGATTGTCCCTGAAGGTAAGCCATGCTCTGGGGGGTACATTAGGCACTTTAAGTGGGGGTAGTTACCTTTCCCTGACTGGGTATAATGTTTGGCTCTCAAAAAGCAAGGTAAGGAATTTTACACTCAAACAGAATGTCTTGTGAATCTCTGCCCCTGGGATTAAGCGCTGGGATTCCAGGGCGTTCTCAAGAATACCTGCACCATACGTTCTGCAGGAGTTGTGCGCGTTGGCCAGCAGGGTGTTTACGGTCTGCATGTTCTGTGGACACCAGCACAGTGGTCCACTCTGACTTAGTCTCTTATCTTGAGTTTTAGCCCATCTAGACGGTGGTACTCTCCATAGTGAACAACCAGCGTAGCACTGATGCTCACATCCATCAGAACTGGCGCTGGGTGTCAACCCCCTGTAAGGTTGCAGCCATATATGCTGCATTTATCAGCTCTGGGTTTTAGGAGCAAACCCAGCCCCGTGTGACCAGATCGTCACTAGCTTATTTGCCTGGAGAATCCCCTCCCCTACTCGGCTTCATCCACCTCTTCCCCGGCAGTAGCTGCTTCTAAGGCCGCGAGGGCTTCGGCCACCTCCGCGTCCTCATCCGCCGTCTCCCAGCTCCCGTCTCCGGCGGAGCCAGGGGCCTCCCCCCACCCGTTTCTCGAATCGACCACAGGCACATCCTGAGCAAGATCGTCTTTGTCGAAGTAGACACTTGGGAGTTCGGTTGTCACGGCCTCGTTTAATGAATCCCAGCTTCTCTTCACGGAGAAGGGCATATTCACACCACACTCCCCTGCCGGGGCGTGACCACCCTCCTGGGGCTCCTTCTCAGAGTGGATCTTGAAAAGACGGCCCTTCTCTTGGTGATCAACGTGATCAGCGTTGTCTTCAGCTGAGCCCCAAAGCTGAGGGTAGTCCGGGGTGGGTGTCTGGAGGACATGGGCTGGGACTTCCCAGGCAGCAAACCCGGCCATGGATGGCGCGCCGGAGCCCCCATTCCCGATGACCTGCGTCTCTCCCGAGGCCCGCTGCATGCAGTCCAGCTCCCGGGCACTCCCTCCTTCAAGGAAGGGCTGGGTCGGGTGACCTTTGTTTGCAGCACTGGCCCAGGAGTCCCTGTCCCCCTGAGGGGGCCCCGGCTCAGCGGTGAGCGGCAGGACAGCGGTGGGGCCGAGGCCATTGATGGCCCCGCTAGTCTTCTCGGCACAGGGTCCCCCCACCGCATTCCCCGAGAGGAGTGGTCCTTGGGGCGGCCCGCACGGCTCCTGCGGAGCGGCTGTTCCGCTCCCGCTTGCAGTTCTTTTGGAGCCCTCGTTCGGAGGGTCGCCCTTGCGCACCAGGATTTCGCTGCCCTGTCTGTCTTTCAATTTAAGAGTGTCCTCTTCATCTAACTTGCAGCTGTTTACTTCGTTAACATAACCAGAGGAGGGCACGTGAACCGGATCGAAGAGATAGCTAGGATGAGAAGGAGGAAGATCAGTCAAGTATTAACCTTATTAATAACTAACTTTCATTATTAATATTCTACTGCAGGCTCGGCTGCTGCTCTGTGGTTCCGGTTAACTTCATTTCCATGGTTACTCTTTTAAGCCTATATGCGCGCCTAGTTAAATAGATATTGGACATGAATCTGAGCAGACTCTGGGAGATAGTGAAGGACAGGGAAGCCTGGCATCATGCAGTACATGGGGTGGCAAAGAGTCCGACAGGACTTAGTGACCAAACTGCAACAATTAAATAGATACAGTTGGTATAGAAGTGGTCTACCAACTGGAAACAGATCTTAAGGAGGGGTTGCAAAAAGGGCAGGAAGAAGGTAAAGAACAAAGTGGGTCATGAAATTTAAAAACAAACAAAAAGTAAACAAATAAAACAAATGTTCAACAATAGGAAAATAAGTGGTTAAGAACTGATGGCATGACACCTCAACAGAATATTATGTAGTCATTAATATTACTGGGGTGATTTATTTTCAGTGATGCCATTTCAGGCATAACAATTATGAAGTCTGGACTAGCATGAAAGTTACTCACAATAAATACTTTTGAGTGGCACCTAACATTAAATTATAACTATAGTGACAAAAATGATATATGTATGTAGGTATGTATATGTGTATGTATATATTGATACCTATTTATGCATAACACATAGATACAGATATGGAATAGAACATAATAAAGATAGTTTTGTTATGGAAGCAAAATGATCAGTTAATTTTCCTCCTTTATTTTATATAGAATTATATTCATGTTGCCCAAATTTTTATGAAATAGAATCTGGACAAAATTAAAAGCACATACATGACTGGGGTGATTTATTTTCAGTGATACCATTTCAGGCATCTTCTAAAACCCAAGCTTTTCTTTACACTGAAACTCTCTGGAGAAATGTAAATTCAATCCAAACCAAATTCACCCTCAGAGAATGAGTGTTCCCAACATGCTCGGAGCACTGCACAAAAAATTTTTACAAATCCAGCCCCCGTGTTCTTTTAAATAATATTAATGTGGTTCCAAACTCTTAACTTCCTGGCAATGCTAGTCATGCCCCAAGCTGGAAAATGGCATTGAATCCATGCAGGATTTTTAACAGTGCCTTTGTGGTAGTCACAAATGTCTCCATTTTTTCAACCTTACCTTTGTATCATTTTACAGCACCTGCACCCCATCTGGATTATTTTTTGTTATCATCTGGGAAAAAAAGAGAAAAGAGTGAATGACATTTTATTTTTTCTAATAATTGTTGGTTTCATTGTAGGAAGACATTGGTTTCTTTGCAGTCAGAATGAAGGAGCTGCATGATTTAATTCTACATAAATAACAATATATAAAGTATCAAATATAAACAGTAGTGTAACAAGAAAATAAACGGACAGAAATAATTATTCAACTACTAGCAATAATTAAGACTACCATTTGAAAGATCTTCTATAAACAAAGAATGAAAAAATACTGTCATAAGATTTTATAGCACACAATTGTATTCCATCCTAATTTATTACTATTATAGTTCCTTCTTCTTCAGTATTAGTGAACCCATGTCATAGCCTGTCAATTCACTGTGTTTATTTTGTGAAGCATCACAGGCAAAAAATGTCTTAGAACGCCAACACCTACAATAAGCTGCTTTAGGAAGACAAAAATCTTCAATGTTTATTTCACCCACCACTTTGGGATTTTCCTTTTGTATTTTAAGATTAATCAAGTTATCCTTCTTTCCTTTTTCTTCAGGAGGAATGGACAAACTGTAAGGTAGCCAAGTACTCAAAATACACCAAGGAAAGGCAATAATCAAAGCCACTCTGAACCTATGAGCCGGGGGAACCATGTAATGGTCTCAGGGCTGAGAGCTGTTTAAGATATCAGGGAAGCTGAACCTTCACAGAGGCTTCCCAGGTGGCTCAGTGGTAAGGAATCCATCTGTCAATGCAGGAGATGGCAGCCCCGACCCTAGGTCGGGAAGATCTGCTCTTGGACGAAATGGCAACCCACTCCAGTATTCTTGCCTGGAGAATCCCCTGGACAGAGGGGCCTGGCGGGCTGTAGCCCATAGGCTCGCAGAGTCGGACACGACGGAGCAGATCTGCAGGCGGGCAGGCACCTCCAGCACGCGGGCTTTGCTCTGTGGCCCCATCCTGGCCAGAGACTTCAGCTCCGCTCTGGCTGAGAGTGGAGACGGCTAGCTGCAGGTACTTGCAGTCTGGGCTGGGCCCGGGCAGCTGACTGAGATTTCAATAGGAATTTTTTGCTTTTTCTTTCCTAGATCCTCAAAGTCAGTAGAGTTACAGTCTTTGGAAAAGGATACCATGTGAGCAGGGAAGGCACTGGTTACCTGGAATACCTTCACATATCTAAAATCACCGATTCAGTACTCGCAAACATTCATTGCCACTTGTCTCTGGGCCAGACATTTCCCTGACTCTGGGAGTTATATATGTCATCTCCACTTTGTAAATGAGGAAAAACAGGTTGACCAATGCCAGAGAGAGAAAGGTGGAATTGAAAAGGACCTGTGTGTCTTCTTCCATTGCCTTCTCCATGGGACTTGGACCTAACCAGGGTGTTAAGCCCCGGTGCGGCAGCAGGCGGAATAAGGGAGCAGAGAGGCTTCTTTGCCCAGGGGCTTCAGTACTAGAGAGGATGTCCTGGGCTTCCCAGGTGGTAAAGAACCAGCCTACCAATGCAGGAGATGTAAGAGATGTGGGTTCGATCCCCTGGGTCAGGAAGATCCCCTGGAGGAGGGCATGGCAACCCACTCCAGTATTCTTGCCTGGAGAATCCCACGGACAGAGGAGCCTGGGGGGCTATGGTCCATGGGGTTGCAAAGAGTAGAACACCACCAAAGCGACTCAGCACAGCACTAGAGGACATCACGATAGGGCAGTTGATCCCGGTTACAGATCCATGCTCCATGTTACAGACCCAAGGAGGTTACAGGCGAGTCATCATTGCACACTTTATGTGGGCTAAACTGCTCCTTTTTGCCTTTCCCATCACAAGGCATGGACTCCACTGTCTGGCAGTTCAAAGGCACACCCCTTTGGGCTTCCTGGTGGAAGATGGAGTTAAGTCTGTGCTTCTTTTATTTCCCACCTGCCCTCTGTCTTCTGCCTGTTCCCAAGTTACATTTTTTCCCTCAAGATTGCCTTTGAATGAAACCTTCTCTTCATGTAAAAACCAACCACGCTGTTCTGGTCTTTTCCCTGAAAATCCTAGAAACTAGCATGGAAGAATCTTTAAGTCATCCTCCATGTCTAGCAGTTACCAACTTGAAGAAGACAAGCCAATGACAGAATTGAAAGCCCCAGTCCCTTTGTCTCTGTAAGATGCGCGTGCTAGAGAGAGAGAGGGATCACTTATTGTTTTTATTTTGTGGTTTTGGGTTTTTTTCTCTATTTTGGGACCTTGCCACTTGGCATGCAGGATCTTAGTTCCTTGACCAGGGATCAAACCTGTGCCCCCTGCAGTGGAAGCCGGCCTGGTGTCTCAGCCACCGGACTTCAGGGAAGTCTCAGGAATCATGTCACTGCCTTCTCTGTTCCCTCTCCTTCCTTCTTTCAGTCATGAATGGATTTCCCAGGATTCTACCTCATAAGCCTCTAACCACAGAGAAAATGACCAATACCATTTAAGAGGTATAGATTAGCTGGTTGATAAATCTAGGGGGAAGTAGTTTTACACCACCTCCTTCCCCAAAGATATCCAGCATCCACATCCTAATCTCTGAAACTTGTGACTGCTACCGCATATGACAAAAAAAAAAAAAAAGTCTGTGCCCATGTGATTACAGATTTGACATGAGAAGACTGTCTGGATGGTCTGGTTCTGGCCCCAGCTCTGCTCTGTGACTCTGGGCCTCAGCTATTTCATCTGTATATGGGGATAATGATGTGTCTACTACATAGCATTGTTGGGGATTATATGAGTTAACATTCATAATAAGCATATACTTATTACTCAGCTCTGTCTGGATACAGCATGTTTAAAAAAAGAAAAGTAGCTTTTCACCTAAGGAAGAAGTACTCTAGTTGCCATGACATATGCATACAAACGAGAGCATTAACAGTACCAAGTTATACCTGTTTCCAGAATAAGGACCAAATGGTGTATTTCTATCAGCTGTGGCACCCACTGAAAGACACATACCCCAGGTGACAAGACTTCCAGGAGAGAGAAATCACAGCGGGCCTAGCCAGCAGCATGCGTACAACCTTTTCCTTTTGCCAAGCATTCTCAATGGAATTACTCCACTTCCCAAGCCCAGGGTTCTGTTTCCAGCCTCCGCTCCCCACTTCCGTCCATTTTCTGTGACTAGTTCATATGTCAACTTGATAAATTGGTTCAAGAGCCCCATGTGCCCCCTCCTCCCCGCCCTCAGCTCCTCCCCTCCCTCCATCTCCACAAGCTACTCTAAAATCTGGCCCCTTTCCACGCTGGCAGTATCTTTGTTTATCTTGGAATCTGTTTATTAAAAGTCAAGAGGATAGGAGGCAAGAAAAAGTCAAAGAAAAGAAAAAAAAGGGGGGGGCTTTGAAGTGTTTGAGAGAGGGCAGATCGTGGTCATAGTAATGTAATTGAAGCAACTGTGAGGTCTGAATCATTGAGAAATGTCAGGGAGGTCAACTTTAGGATCATGGGTTCAAGGGTTGTAGGTGGGGAAGGTTTCCTTCTCAACAGAAGAAAGAATAAGAGGCTGGTCTTGAGCAACACCTTGTTTTCCCAGGGTCTCCGAGGCTGACCAAGGTCGACCTGATCCCACTCTGCCACTGTGGCTCTGGCCACACTCTCAGCCATGCCGGGAAGTGAGCTGACTGCTGAGATTTCACTTCTCTGCGTCTCAGAGAACCGACCAGTCACCTGCGCCTTTCACACTACCCGTCCCGCCCCGCCCATCTCCCTGGAAAACCAGAGGATCTCTCTTTTTCTTCAAAGCCGTGTAATTATAGGAGGTGTTTGGATGCTCCTCCCCAGCCCCCTCCCGCTCCCCCTGCCTCCCTGTAGGGGGCGCCCTCGGGTTTCCCACAGACCTGGTCCTGTACCCGAGGGCCATGCTCTGCGCCTCTCCCCGGCCAGTGCCTCTTCCTGGCCAGGGGTCCCGCCCTGGCTCCCATCGCCGACCTGCTTCCTTCCCCGGCAACATTCCTCCTCTCGGTGAGACAGGCGCTAAGGCCCAGGGTTGAGTGACTGCTGACCAAAAGGGTGGGGACTACTGCATGTACACCCACCCCTGCCTGCCTGTGTCTACAATGAGTCATCCACATATGATGATGCCTAACATCAAATCTGATTTATTTCTCTTTTCATGTGTCACTCCCACCCCTATATCTTGCTTTTACTGAGGTCTCCCATTTCCAGGTGGCAAAAAGGAAATAGTCCATGTCCATTTCCCATGGAAATGGGGGAAAAAAAAGAATGCTCTTTTGAAGTAAAACTGAGTTCAAAACGGGCAGTTTGTCTTCTGTCCCTTCCCCGTCACTGTGACAACAGCTGGGTCAGAGGTGAGAGCTCAGTTGTCCAGTGCCCTTTATTATGGAGCAGAATCAGAACTTGCTTTGTCTTTGGAGTATAAAAGAGCAACAGAAGCAAAGGGCAAAGCAGCCGTCATCTGGTTTCCATAGGAGAAACGCAAACACCATTAGGATGGTGTGTCCACCTAATGTCCACCTTCAGCACCTGGCCCTCCTGGAGTCCTGTGTTGGAAGCTGACTCTTGTCCTGTGGTTACTGTTGAAATTAAAGAGTCCTGTATTTGAAGACGGTCATGCTGAGACCCCATCAGTTACTAGTCAAGTGTTCTTGCTGGAAAATCTGGTTTCACAAGGGGGTTGGTGATGGAGGTGGGGAGAAATGAGGAGGCCAGGGGTGGGAGGGTAAGGGGCACAGGAGTTGTGCAACCAGGCAGAGAAATTAACTGAGCATTCATCAGGAAGGCAAGGAATATAGAAAAAGGCTCAACTCAGCTGGAAAGGGCTGCCTTTGAATAGTGACGATCTTAAAGAATGACACGCACAGGTCAGACTGACCCAGGACCCGCTTGTAGGCGTCCTACTGGCCAAAGCTGGAATGACGGGAGCATCACAGTAAGCACAAACATAAAGGAGTATAATACACTGAATAAAACAAGCATCTGTGAATCCTCAGGATATAAATCTAAAAAAGGGAGAGCTCTGACTTACAAGTAGAAAGCCTGCTAACAAACAGAATTATAGAAATCACCATTAGACAACCATCACAGTGATCACTGACTCAAGCAAGAATCATCAACAGATGTTTAGACTAGTGGGTAGAAACCTGAAGAGAACGGGATATTTAATCCCACGTATTGCCACTGGCCAAAAAGTTTGCTTAGGTTTCTCATAACATCATACCAATGAACTTGTTTGGCCAGCCCCAATAGCTCCCCTATTATATGCGTGGGGTAAAATAGTATCCTTACAGTGGAGAAACCTGGGTCACAGCACCAAAATCAAATAACCAAGGGTAATACTGTGAGTAAGGGTAACACTGTGAGACTAGTCAATACCCTCCGAGGTGGTGCACTGAAAACTTGGCATCACTTCTGTGATTTTTCTGTCAAAGAGTATAATCTGGATCGAAGCAGGAGGCAACATCAGTCAAACACAGCTTAAGGGGTATTCTGCCAAACAACTGGTCTGTACTCTTTAAAAAATGCAACTTTAGGAAAAAAAAAACAAAGACAGGCTGCAGAACTATTACAGATTAAAGAAGACAAAAGAGACATGACAACGAATGCAATGCTTGATCTTTTGGTAACAGGTCATTATTGACACAACCGGTGAAATCTGAATAAGGCCTGTAGATTAGGTAGTAGTATTAAATCGGTGCTAATGTCCTGCTTTTGATCATTGTACTAGGGCTATATGAGAGCATGCCCTTTTTCTTAGGAAGTATTTCACAGTGAAGTATTTAGCAGTAGAGGGACATGGTGGTATCTGTAACTTATTAAAATAGTTCAGGGAAAAAAATGTGTGTGTATGTGTGTATAGAGAAAGAGAGAAGAATAAAGCAAATGTAGTAAAGGTTAACATTTGGGGACTCCGAGTAACTGAGGGTCCTCTGTATTTTCCTTGCAACTTTTCATTGTCTGCTTTGTCAACTTCAGAAGTTAAAAGGAAAAAAAAAAAAAAGGCACTAATCTGATGTCAGTTTCTGTTCTGCTTGTTCCTGGGCTAGGACCTAATACCTACAGAAAACCATTGTTATTAAGCCATTCCCTCTAAAGAAGCACATGGGGAAAGGTCTTGGAAAGGAGCTCATGGAAAGCCCATCAAACTTTCTGGATTTAGCTGTCATTCTGTGTATGTACTGAAGACCTTTCCTCAATAGCCAGCCCCAGACACTAGAACTCTGAAAGCAAAGATGTTTCCTGTCCTTGGGCACCTCAGAGGGGATTTGGTGTTTGTCTAGGGCTTTGGTGTTTGTCAGCTGCCTGCCTAACCTAGGCCAGCATCTACCTGCATGGAGCATGTCACATCTCTTATTCAAATAAAGGGATGACTGGTGAGTGACAGAAGTGAAGGAATGAATGGTGAGTATGAGATTTTATAAATTATTCCAGTAGAAGGTCTACCATTTTCCACAATCAAATCTCACTCTACCTGATAGTCCAAAATCAAAAGTCAAGTGCATGGTATGAGCTAAGAGAGATAGGGGGGACCGTGGTTCCCCTTCCCAGCTTGGGAATTACAGTTCATGTAACTCCAAGGGTTAAGGGTGTCCTGCTTCAAGAACTCTAGTCAATGGGCTTTCATAGCAGCTGCTGGCAAGCGGTTTGAGTTGATAGAAGTTGAAGTGCTTGGAAGAGACACAGTAAAACCAAACACTTAAATTTCAACTCTGTTGTGATAAACCAAGCTGCCAATGTTTAGAAAACAGTCCAGGATTTCATCTTAACCTGGCTAGCAGGTGAAGCTGAAAAATGTTTAGTGAGTCACTTCTGGGTACTGACCTCTTAAGACTCAAGAGGAATGGATAAAAATAACTACCAGGCATTGAAGAAATCACGAGGTGCCTTACAAAAGAAATTAAAAGACTGCCTGCCCAGCTTCATAGACGGTATTGAATTTATGGTGGAAAAAGGACAAGAAGATAATTCTTGACTACTATTCAATCTGTTTCTTCAGCAGAACCATATTCTCCTTTCTGAGCAGGCTTTGCAAACTCTCTGGGACAAAATTTTTTGGTGTTTCCTTTTCTCCTAAAGAGGCTGAGCTTCAATAATTTTGGAGAAGGACTATAAGACTTTACTATCAGCACCATCAAACAGTCCATTTGATGCACTCCTTGTAGTCAATGTGCTACCATATACGAGTCAGCAGCACCTAGAACTGGGCTTGACGGGATACCTGTGCAGAGGTGTGTTCAAATGTCCGTCCACCACTCCTGTGAAAGAGTTCCCTCAAACAGGTTTGAGAATGGGAACAGCAGAGATTAAAGATGAACACATTCACAATTATGAAAAAGAATGATTTCACCCTGCTTAACTCAGTATTTCCCAAGATTATTTGACCACAGAACTTCCCCCCCCCGCTGCCATAAAAAATATTAATAACCAATAGAATTTATGTTTTGTGGAACTTTGGGAAAAACAATTGTCATGGCAGTCCTAATTGTCAGGAAGGGTTTTGTGCCCCAAACTAATATCGTCAGGTGGGGCTGGTGTTTGTGAACTCAACCAGGCAAAGTCCAAGCTGGGTATAAGAAATCCATCTTCCAGCAGTAGCTTCATCATCAACTATGCAGATGTGGGAAAGTGGTGTAATCTCTTGATCCCTCAGGTTCTTTATCTCCCCAGTGAGTCCCTGACATCAAAGGTCTCTTCCAAACTGAACAATCGAGGTGGTGAATCGGAGAAGGAAGTGTCCTCAACTCATTGACCTCTCCCTGACTTGGCTCACACACGGTTAGCACTGAACACCCAGAGAAGGCAGGCACCGATAGGCCCCTTCTGCAGGCGGGAGCCCTGCACAGTGGTTTGTGAATTACCCCATCCCGGTACCAATGGGGGTGTTTGGGTCCCAAGTCCACACTCACCTAAACCCATGATCCTAACTGAATGCACAACCTTCTCTTCCTGTTTCCTCCCTTCAGGCCCCAAGTTCTCATCTCATTCCCTCAGGTCTGCAGCTCTTTGAAGAGGTCTCCTTGGCTTCTTTGCCAGAGAATACTAAGTGACTGAGTGTACACACACACCCACCCCCCCGCCCCCCCACATACACACAGCTGATCAATGCCCTGGAGCCTTGAGACAGAGTGTGTGTAACTGCAACCTCCTTGGAAAGGGCGAGGACTCAGGTCAGGAGGACAAGGAGGTATGTGCTGGACCTCTTCACTGGAATGGGCTGGGGAAGTGCGTAAGTGTGTGTGTGTGTCTGTGTGTGTGTGTGTGTGTGTGTGTGTGTGTGTGTGGCAGGGCTGGGGTATGTGTGAGGCAGGATGGAATCTGTAAGCTTTTTGAGAAAATCCATCATATCAGCAATTCAGCACCATGGTTACATGAGTAATTTAGGGTCTGAGTTTGGGTTCCAACACTGCCTCCACCACTTATTAGCTTTGTGACCTCTACGCAAATTTCTTAGCCTCTGCAAACTTTACCTGTCTAATCAGCAAAATAGGAATGGTAACAATTCCTGTTTACCAGGATTGTTTCAAAAATGAGTGAGATAAAAGTATGTATGGCATTTATTATGTCTGACACCCTGCCAGGGCTTATTTATGATTATAAATACTTAACATTCTATTGTTTAATATGCATCAAGTACTGTTTTAAAAATGTTCATGTATTCACTTCAACTTCACAATAACCCTTTAAGGAAGAAGCCAGTATTTTATTTGTTTGTTTGTTTATTATTGGCTGCACCATGGGCTTGAAGGATCTTGTTTCCCGACCATGGAATGAACGTGGGCCATGGCAGTAAAAGCAGAGAGTCATAATCACTGGATTGCCAGAAAAATCTCTATTATTGTTTTAACTGAACAATAGTTGATTTACAATATTATATTAGTTTCAGGTGTATAGCACAGTGATTCAGTATTTTGTAAATTATTTAAAATTATCACAAAATACTGGTTACATTTCCCTGGGCTGTACAATATGTTCATATTGCTTATCTAGTTTATACATAATAGTTTTAATCACATACCGCTGTCTCGCCCCTCCTCTCCTCCTGCTCCCCACTGTTAACACCACTAGCTTGTTTTCTGTATCTGTGAGTCTGTTTCTGTTCTGCTATATTCTTTTGTTTCATTTTTTGGACTCACTAGCTTGTTTTCTGTATCTGTGAGTCTGTTTCTGTTCTGCTATATTCGTTTCATTTTTTGGACTCTACATATGAATAAAATCATTCAGTATTTGTCTTTCTCTGTCTGACTTCTTCCACTAAATGTCATCCACGTTGTTGTAAATGGCACAATTTAATTCGTTTTTATGGCTGAATCATATTCCATTATATTACATATATCACACCTTCATTATCCATTCATCTGTTTATGGACACTGAGGTCACTTCCATATCTTGGCTTCTATGAACAGTGTTGCTATGAACATGGGGTGCCTGGATCTTTTGGTGTTAGCATTTTAGTTTTGCTTTTTTTTGGTGGGGGGGTGGGGATATATACCTTGGAATGGAATTGCTGAGTCATATGTAGTCTATTTTTAGTTTTCTGAAGATCTTCCATACTGGTTTCCATAGTGGCTGCATCATTACATTCCTACCAACTGTGTACAGAGGTTGGAAGCCAGTATTTTACGGATAAGTAAATGGACATATAAACTAGGGAGTGGTTCCCAGGTGGCCCTAGTCATAAAGAAGCCACCTGCCAATTCAGAAGACACAAGAAGCTTGGGTTCAATCCCTGGGACAAGAAGACACCCTGGAAGAGGGCGTGGCAACCCACGCCAGCGTTCTTGCCTGAGAATCCCGTGGACGGAGGAGCCTGGGGGGCAGCAGTCCATGGGGTCGCAGGGCTGTACGCGACGGAAGTGACTTAGCACACACAGGCACCGTGTACCTATTGTTAATGCGGCTGTTACTGTTTTCATTATTAAGATTTCCTGATTATACGTCAACTATATAATATTTATATGTTATACCTTTCCTATGATATTAATATAATACCATAATACCTCTCACTAGGTTCTGTTCTTTTCTGAGTCCACAGAATTTCACAATAAGAAGCAGCTTGTGATCCAGTATGTTTTGCAAAAGGGAACTGGACCCTCTTGATCTGGGTTCTGATAGAAGAGCAAGGAGAGTTAAGAAAGTCTTAAGTGAACAGTGCAAGGAAACAGAGGAAGACAACAGAATGGGAAAGACTAGAGATCTTGTCAAGACAATCAGAGATACCCAGGGGTCATTTCATGCAAGGATGGGCACAATAAAGGACAGAAACGGTATGGACCTAACAGAAGCAGAAAAGATTAAGAAGAGGTGGTAGAAATATACAGAAAAACTATACAAAAAAGGTCTTAATGACCCAAATAACCATGATGGTGTGGTTACTCACCTAGAGCTAGACATCCTGGAGTGCGAAGTCAAGTGGGTCTTAGGAAGCATTACTGCGAACAAAGCTAGTGGAAGTGATGGAATTGTAGCTGAGCTATTTCAAATCCTAAAAGATGATGGTGTTAAAGTGTTGCACTCATTACATCAGCAAATTTGGAAAACTCAGCAGTGGCCACAGGATTAGAAAATGTCAGTTTTCATTCCAATCCCAAAGAAGGGCAATGTTAAAGAATGTTCAAATTACTGTACAATTGCACTCATTTCACATGCCAGAAAGATTATGCTCAAAATTTTTTAAGCTAGGCTTCAGCAGTACATGAATTGAGGACTTCCAGATGTGTAAGTTGGATTTAGAAAAAGCAGAAGAACCAGAGATCAAATTGCCAACATCCACTAGATAATAGAAAGAGCAAGGGAATTCCAAAAAAAATCTCCTGCTTCATTGACTATGCTAAAGCCTTTCACTGTGTGGATGGCAATAAACTGTGGAAAATTCTTAAAGAGACGGGAATACCAGACCACCTTACCTGTCTCCTGAGAAACGTGTATGCAGAACAAGAAGTAACAATTAGAACCAGACATGGAACAATGAACTGATTCCAAATTGGGAAAGGAGTACATCAAGGCTGTATATTGTCACCCTGCTTACTTAACTTCTATGCAGAGTACATCATGTGAAACACCAGGCTGAATGACTCACAAGCTGGAATCAAGATTGCAGGGAGAAATACCAACAACCTCACATAGGCAGATGACACCACTCTAATTGCAGAGAGTGAAGAGGAACTAAAGAGCCTCTGATGAAGGTGAAAGAGGACAGCAAAAAAAATTGGCTTAAAACTCAACATTCAAAAAACTAAGATCATGGCATCCAGTCCCATCACTTCATGGCAAATAGGTGGGAAAAATTGGAAACAGATACAGATTTTATCTTCTTGGACTCAAAAATCACTGAGAATGGTGACTGCAGCCATGAAAGTAAAAGACACTTGCTCCTTGGAAGAAAAGTTATGACAAATCTATACCGGGTATTAAAAAGGAAATCAACTCTGAATACTAACTGGAAGTACTGATGCCGAAGCTGAAGCTCCAATACTTTGGCCACCTGATGGGAAGAGCAAATGCATTGGAAAAAGACCCTGATGCTGGGAAAGACTGAGGGCAGGGAGAGAAGGGGACGACAGGGGATAAGATGGTTGGATGGCATCACCGACTCAATGGACATGAGTTTGAGAGATTCTGGGAGATAGTGAAGGACAAGGAAGCCTAGTGTGTTGCAGTCCGTGGGGTTGCAAAGTGCCTACCACCAAGTAGGGACTGAACAGTATATTTCTTACATGTGGTTTCATCTATTCGCCGCCAGATGGCAGTATATATTGGTTATTTAATTTCAAGGGAGGGACTTAGTATGGGAAAGGCCTCAAATACAGGAGAATCAGGGCACAGTGTAGGTGCTTTGCTGTGTGGCAAAGTTACGGAGTAGGTGATTTGGTAAATATTCAGATAATTATTGTGTTAAGTTCTGGTAGTCATGGTACCACCTTATGGCAGAGTTTCCTCCAGCTCTGGCTGGGCATGGGATTTACTCTGTAGCCTGGTCACACCATGGATGGGTCAAAAGACTCCTGCAAATCTATAGACACCTTTCTTCCCACAAATGGGATCTGATGCCTGGATGAAAGTTTTGTGGAAGGGACTAGGGGAGGCAGGATAGGGTGTGGAGGGGTTCACTTCCTCCCCTGGGTTAGATCTGCTGCAGCTGGACCTGTCCGCCTCACCATTCCTTCCCCAGGGCCATCCTTGTGCTCGCCCCAGACCCTGTGGGCTGCCCGTGGTGTGAGCTGGTCTTGGGGCCCCATCTTCTGGATGAGGGTACATGACCATATTCTGGGAGGTAAAGATAAGCTATAAAATAAATTTGGCCCAATTTGAAAGTTTGGGGGGAAGAAGCCCATTATTTTATATTTAAAAGAAATTTAGAATATTGTGTTTGAAAAGGCAAAATGTGCCTCAATTATTAGAATTAAACAAAGGTATGCAGAAAATTACAAGTTCTGTTGGTAACTTGTGGTCAGCCCTCTAGACCAGGTCCTTTTTCCTGTACCCCCGGGGAGAAAGGTTTTAGGGGAAAAGTTTGAGAAGCGGGTTCCCCTATCGTCTGGACTGTAAATTCCTGGGAGTAGGCTCCTATTTAGGTCAGGTGGGGTGCAATTCATTACTGAACCAAGGTGGGCCGGTGGCAGGGGTGGGATCCTGGTGGACTCATTGCGAGGCAGAGGGCCCCGGGGCCGTAAGGCATCCTCCTGGGTCTGTGTGGGGCCGATAACCTGCATTTCCAACAAGCTCCCAGGTGGTGCCAGCACTGCTGTCCAAGGACCACACGCTGAGAACTGAGAACTGCAGCTTTATGGTCTTAAGGAAATAAAGGCGGAAGGAGTCTTTGTTTTGCCAATGTTACTGGTTGGTCTAGGTGAGCTCTACTTAAAGGGAGAGGCCTAACACTCTAAGAACTCTGTGGCTTGGGGAATTTCTGGCAAAAGTGAGGTGGTTACCATTACCACTGGCCCCTTTTGGTGACAGATGGCATGGCCCAAACTGAGTCGGCCAAAACATAATTTTATGTTGTTCAGAAACTAATACCAGTAGTCATTGCTTCCAATTCCATTGCCAATGGGTGCAACTTTACAAGCCTGTTACGTTTCCAAAGATTCTGTTTTTCAGAATTTGCTTTGTAACAATTTTTAATTTATCTTCTTCTATCCTTCTCTGTGGGTGTTATAACAGGAGAAAGTGAAAATAAACCAAGTGTCCAATAATAAAGGGATCAGTTTGGACAACCTAAACATTTACTAATTGAGGAATAGTTGAAACAAACCCAACTGATAGTTGAAACAATGCCAGCGTTGGGCTGGTCCACTGCCTGTCTGCTCCTAGACCGGCCCCTGCCTCCCTTGCCTGCTCAGGGCACCCTAATGCTGAGGAACCCCTGTCTGGACCTGGGTGGGTCCCACCAGTGGAAGGTACTGGTGGAAGACGAGAAGGAGAGGATGAGGGAAGTCAGGGTACGGTTCCCTTTGTCTCTCTGCTTTGGACAGCGTCCTGTTCATCCTGGTAGTGGCCAGCTCTCCTCCATAGCAGGAGATGGGCAAGAGCCCCACCCCCTACGGTGTCAGCCAGAAGCATGGCGCATCCATGCTCCGGCCACTGCCCCATCTGGTTCTGTGCCTCCCCGTAGGATGGTAATGTCCTCCTGCCTTGACCATCTCTGTGTTTACCTCAGCATCTCATTTGGTTTCCCAGATCTTCCAATACCCACATAACCCACTGACTATAACGTCCTTCTGTTTGAAAGCTAGAGTTCTCATTCTTGACGGGACCTTCCCGACGACAAATAATATCCTGACCAAAGGCTTCCTAGCTAGTTATTAAGTAATATACAACAAGAGTGTTGGACTCTGTACAGATGGGTATTGTCTAACATACGTGTTGCTAATTGCTGCACGCCTGATGTAGGACACGTCATGGTGGGTGTCAGTGGTGGCTGGGGAAGCAACTTTAGCCCCTCCATCGTCTCCATCAATTTCTCTTGCCTTTCCCACCCCAGATCAGTCTGTTTACTGTGCAAAACAACTTCTAGACAAGTCTCCTGTCTTCCCTTCTAAGCTCTGAAACCCTTCTAGTATATAGATATTCTAAAACTGCCACTGGAGAAAGTATAGGGAACATATGGACCTTCACACTATTTTCAGTAATCTCATGAAAATACTCAACATCATTAACACATATGGGTGACTGTGGTTAATAAATAAGTTTAGGTGTCCCTTATGTCTGCTGAAATATGAAGGGCATTCTCTATTATTCATGTGGGTGCTATTAATCCATTCCCCATTATCAATGTAGTGGCAGGAAGTTTACTTTTAATACACCCCAAATCCTTCAGGGAGTCTCTAATTCAACAGTTGAAGACCATATCTAAAACTCTTAGAGTTAGGAATCCAGATATCACCATTCACTTATCAGTTGCTTTTGAAATGTTTTGAGGAAGTCTTGCAAATGACCACAGACAGCTCTGAAGTGAAAGAGACGTTACAGAGAGCTCGGCTAATCACATATACGCGCGTGCATGCTCAGTTGTGTCTGATTCTTTGCAACCTCATGGACTGTAGCCCACCAGGTTCCTCTGTCCGAGGAATTTCCCAGGCAAGAGTGCTGGAGTGGGAGGTCATTTCCTACCCCAGAGGATCTTCCTAACCCAGGGATCACATACACAATCTCCCTTAACACGACAGACTATCATCAATGATATGGGATTGGATGTTTACCCTGAATTCTGCTATTTGGGTAGAATCTTGCTCACTGATGAACTAATAGACCATCTCACTGGAAACCAAATCAAACCAAACCACATGTGTTCAGGGATAATGATCACAGCACAAAGACTCGGGCTCAACTGGAGACGGGGGCAGGCCATCACCTTTTGGGTGGCTTTTAGTTTCTAAGAGTATGAACAAGTGCACATTGGAGACTCTTCAGATAATACAATTTGAGATGATTTTTAAAATTTGAAGTGAAGATGATGTGTTTTCACTTAACATGTGCAGTTCTATGTCTTTTTCATGTGGGATTCGGTGGCCCCCCTCCCATCACACTCTTGACCACCCATAATCACAGTATCATCTGACATGACTCATCTCAACTCAGCTTGTTGGGCTGGTCCTCTTGACTTTGATTCAAGTTATATAGGAAGCTCAGCATCACCAATCTTTAGTAGGATATCTTCTTAAACACATCAGAGATACCCTTGGATTAGTTCGTAATTGATTTCATGTTTATAGCCACCTCAACAGAAGGACTAATCAAGAAACATGTATAAAATCATAGCTGGTTCTAGAAGAAGAGGACGAAGAATTTTAAGACCCAGTAGATAGAAGACAGTCTGTCTATCGTAATTAAGGGAGTGGGCTCTGGAGTCAAAATCTGGCTTGGCCTGTCCTAATCTGGATGACCTTGAGTAGCTTAACCTCTCAGAGTCTCAGCTTTGCCAGCCACTAGATAGGGAAACAGTGACACCGAATTGTGAAGGGTTCCTCTGAGAACCACATGGCTTACACATGTGATGGACCTCGCAGAGTGTGACTAGCAAGTAGCAGGTTCTTAACAGATGTGGGCTGCTCTCACCTTCATGGCCATCGTCTATGAGAAAATTTTTTAACCCTGGCCAAGTGACTTTTAGACACTGTGAATAGAAATGGGTGATGTTCTGACCCAATCCTCCCTGGACCCCCATGAGAATCAGGCGTGTCTCCAATGCAGGGTATGTCACTAACATTGGTAAGTAGCCTTATCTGGAAGGTGGGGGAAGTCTGGAAGATACCTGAAGCATTTAGAAAAAATGAAGTTCTGGAAATGAAGAAATTGCAGAGGCGGCGATGTGGACAGAAGTTTATATGCTACAGTCTTGTAAAGCTACTAATAATGATGCCTTTAAAAGCAAGCACAGCTCAAGGCTGGATGTTTGGAATGGACTAGTTATGGATAATTCCCAGTATTCTAGATGCCCAAACTTCAGCGACTCTTAAAGAACATCCCACTACACAACCGCTGTATATACAATATACAGGCTTCCCACTCAGGGTGGGAAGTATGGACTGGTCAGAGGACAAGAAAAAGCAGACTCTCCCGTGTTTGTAGAGGACACTGCATGTGCAGAATTTGGACGCTGATGTTCCTTTTCTTGTTCAGTCGCTCTTTATGACCCCTTGGACTGCAGCACACCAGGCTTCCCTGTCCTTCACTGTCTCCTAGAGTTTGCTCAAACTCATGTCCATTATTTCTTTGAAGTATAGTAAAAACAGTTTTACTTGAAAGAATAAGCATGGTCCTGAGGCTTCGAATATCCTTGAAAATCTGAGGATAAAACACTCTGCTAGTAACTAGGACACCAGAGGCAGAGATCTCTGCTGTATGTTAAAGGGTTCACCACTTATTCACGCATCAAATATTTCCTGAGCACCCATTTTGTGCAAGTACCAAATTCAGTTCCAGGGAGCTGAAAAGAATTCACAGTCTAGCAATGAAGATAGATGCATAAGGGAGTGCAAAAAGTATGCATTTTAAAGATGGGGACTTTCCTGGTGGTACAGTGGTTACGTATCTGCCTGGCAATGCAGGGGATGCAGGTTTGCTCCTTGGTTGGGAACTAAGATCCCACGTGCTACAGAGTGACTAAGCCTGCTGGCTGCAACTAGAGAGCCCATGTGCTGCAACCGCGGAAGCCCGTGATCTCTGGAGCCGGTGTGCTGTAACTACTGATACTGTGCACCGCAACGGAAGGTCCTGCATGACACAATGAAGATTTCGAGTGATGCAACCAAGACCCGATGCAGCCAGATAAAGAAAGAAATAATAAATATTAAAATGAAACAAAGTATGTCATGCATTGTGTTCTATAAGGCAGCAAGTGCCCAAGTAATCCTGGGAAGAGACTGGAGAAGACTTGTGGCTGAGAGTGAGCAGATAAAGGGGTTGGTGGGGGTCCAGACCACATTCCGGGGGAAGGCGACCTCTGACACTCTCTCTGAGGCCCACTCTTCTCTCTCCATGTGCACCGCCCCTGCCCTGTCCTAAGACATTATCACTTCTTTTTACCTGAGTGATTGCAAATCCTTTTGTCCACGCATCCCCCTGTGTCTTCTAAGACATTTGCCACATGGAAGTCATGGGATCTTTCTAGGCCACAAACCTGAATCTATCAGTCCCCCTGCCTAAAACTCTTCATCCTAAAGGAAATCAGTCCTGAATATTCATTGGAAGGACTGATGCTGAAGCTGAAACTCCAATACTTTGGCCACCTGATGCGAAGAACTGACTCACTATAAAAGACCCTGATGCTGGGAAAGACTGAAGGCGGGAGGAGCAGGGGACGACAGAGGATGAGATGGTTGGATGGCATCACTGACTCAATGGACATAAGTCTCCATCACGGGAGTTGGTGATGGACAGGGAGGCCTGGCGTGCTGCAGTTCATGGGCTCGCAAAGAGCTGGACACGACTGAGTGACTGAACTGAAAACTTTTCAAAGGTGTCCAAGAGCCTCAGGATTTAATAACAGAATAACGAAGATGACAATAAAAATAGCAAACTTACACAGGGTGTCCCATGTACCGGGTGTTCCGTGTGCTTTATCTGCCCAACTGCTCCTCATTATTTGTGGATTCCATAGCTGTGAATTATCTACTGTGTAAAATTAATTACAAGTCCCACACTAATACTTGCTGTGCTTCGGGGGTCATTTCTGGGCACACACAGGGTGGTGAAATATTGGAGTGGAGCTAACTGAGCTCAAAGAAGGTAATACTCAGCCTTCTTGTTTCAGTCTCACATGGTATATTGTTCAATGTGAAGACTTAGACGGGTCATGTTGTATGTTACTTGTTTTAGAACAAACAAACTTTGTTCTTTGTTCCCAAACAACAAAAGGAAAAAGAAAATAACAGCATTTTACTCAAACCTGAATGAATCTGAAAGAGATAAGACTTTGGGGATTGCCCTGTCTACTGGCTTTAATGTCTCAGGTAATAAAAACTGCAGAGGGAGACCAAATAATAGAAAATTTAGTGGAAAGTGGAAAGAATAGACTTTCTTCCCAAAACATAAAAAAGAGAAGAGCTTACCTGTTGCGGAGATTGTCCATTAGGTTTTTCTAGACATTTAACTTCTCTTCCTGCAACTGAAAAAAAAAAAAAAAACCAGTTGAAAACAGGCCTGCCAGTTGCCTCCTTTCCACAGCCAAGATGCATCTTGAAAGTGACAGCAGAAAGCATTTCCCGAGAGAGACGTAGGTAGTGATGTGGGGGAAAGGATTCCTGGCCTGGATCAGTGACTCCAGGCAGACAAGGGCTTTGAAATTTACCAGGCCTGAGTTTGCAGCCCAGCTCCCAAAGCTGAATTAACAATCAATTAAAGCCCAATTAATCATTTACCCAAATATCAGTGTTTCATCTATCAAATATGGTTGTAGTGAGATTTAAACTGCACAACAGGAAAGCTGTTGAGAAAAACTTACGTAACTGAAGGAATGAGATTTTAGATAAAAGCACTCACCAAGTGACCAGAGTGAAAAATAAAACTAAACCCAATGCCAAGACACATCACTGTGATATTTCAGAAGTGAGGTAAAAGCAAAGCTCCTATAGGCTTCTACAAAGAGAAAACTGACCATATACAAAGAGCTGGGGCTCAGAACGGCTTTAGACTTCTTAAATGCACACACAGGGCCGTGCTGTGCCCAGCCGCTTATCGTGTCCGACTCTTTATGACCCCACGGACTAAAGGAGGCCGGGCTTCCTTGTACTTCACCATCTCCCAGAGTTTTCTCAAACTCATGCCCATTGAGTCGGTGATGCCATCCAACCATCTCATCCTGTCGCCCCCTTCTCTCCTGCCTTCAATCTTTCCCAGCATCAGGGTCTTTTCCAATGACTCGGCTCTTCACATCAGGTGGCCAAAGTATTGGAGCTTCAGCTTCAGCATCAGTCCTTTCAATGAATATTTAAGGTTGATTTCCTTTAGGATGGACTGGTTTGATCTCCTACACATTATTCTAAATTTGTCCAAACTACCAATGAAATGAGATGGTACAATAAAGACATTTTCAGATAAGAAAAGTCTCAAAAATTTTTACCATCCCTTCCTGGAAAGGAGTCTATTAGAAGATGTAATAAACAAATGAGGAAGTAAACCAAGAGGGGAAGGCAAGGAATATAAGATATAGGACATTAAACACAGGAGAAAGACAAAAGGAATCCCTAGGACGATCGCCATGGAGATTCCAGAATCCCAGCACTGTGCACAACCCGGAGGAAGCTCATTCCCATTGCAGAAGGTAAGAAGGCTCTGGGAAGTCTTCTTTTAAGAGAAGAAATTGACAGAATCACTGAAGTATCCTACAGAGAAAAATACACATGCTAGGGAAAGAATTTGGCGTCAAATTAGTGGTAAGGATGAAGAATACTGAACAAATGGAAAAAAAAAAAACAGTCATTTGTTACCTTCAGAAAAAACCTGTGCAGGAAAGGAAATGTAGTTATAACTCTCTACTTGGCTTAGCTGTGAACCAAGCACTTATGTAGTTATAAAAAATACTTGTTATTTATCTAGCTAAAACTGGAGGTGGGTTTCGATAGGGAGGTGGGACATTCCTTATGTGTGGTGGGGCAGCAGGTGGATGTTGAACCATCTTCTTCCATAGTGGAAGATAATGTCTAAAACTGAAAAAAAAAATCATGAAATGGTAATAGAAACTCTCATTTAGAGAAACTGAGGCAAATAACCAAAATAACGAGCTAAAGAAGTGATTCCCTTTGAGGAAAGAAAGATGTGCTCATAAGCGGGCGGTCTGGGCTTCATCTGGAAATTTGGGGACCAATCTAGTCCTAAGCGCAAAGTCAGGAGAAAGTGTAAACTAGATGATAGCAAGCAATAACAATGATGCTTTCAAATAAAGCTGATTCCCATTCATTTATCTAGCCCACATTAATTATTTAACGCCTAGTACTGTGGAGAGAAGGGGGTGGTAGAAGATGAGATGGTTGGATTGCATCACTGACTCAATGGACACAAGTTTGAGCAAACTCCGGGAGAGAGTGAAGGACTGGGAAGCCTGGAGTGCTGCAGTCGATGGGGTCACAAAGAGCTGGGACGTGACTTGGAGACAACCATGGGCCAGGTCATGTGCTAATAACAGATGATCTAGCAAAATTAATTGCTTATAGCCTAGTGAGGTGGGCAAAACAAAAACAAGTAATTATGATCCGGTCCTGTAATAAAACTTATCGGGAAAGCATCATGAAAACGTGGGGACCAACAGTCAACCTGCCAGAATATTCTAGAGCCACACAGTCCAACCTGGTTAACTACTAGCCATATGTGGCTATTTAAATTACTAAAAATTAAATACATGAAAAGTTCAGTTCCTGGGTTACACCAGCCAGCCACATTTCAACAGCTTGAAAGCCACATGTGGCTAGTGGCTGTCATATCAGATAGTGTGGACATAGAACATTTTTCTCACTGCAGAAAGTTCTACTTGATGGGGCTGGTCTACAGGTTCCTAAATGGTGATTTTTACAGTGTTTTCAAGTGCATGGAACCCCTGAAGGGACCACATTCCATGGGTCTGTTAGGAAGTAGAGTCTTGGTGAGTTTGATATTTAACTAGTTATCTGTACATGGAGTGGAACTTTTACTCTCTTTCAATTAGAGCCACTGCTGGAACTAGAAAGGAGTCTTTATTACACATCCTGATACTGTTTGGCCACAGATGTTGGGGGCAAATACTGATGGTGACTAATAGTTTTTGAGTCTTTGGGAAAGCACTTTTGTGTAGCAAAAAGAGGGGAGAGTTCTGGCGAACTCAGAAACTCCTGAGTTGGAACTTTTGCCCCATGAATTAGCTGTGTGGCCTTGAACAAACCTCTCAATCTCTCTGGGCCTTTGTTTATTCAGACGTGAGGTATACAGATAATGCAAGAATCAGGATAAGCAGGTGCAGAAGCACAGAAATGGCAGCTGCCATTCTTCTCACTGTTCGGAATCTACATGGGAGGAGGGACTCTCAGTAGAGAAGAGGGTCTCCTCATCTCTCATTTCTTCTCATCACCACCCTGATTTCTGGCTTTTTCAAAAAGCTCTCTCTTTGACCAGGAACTTTAGTAACTATATCAGGAAGAGGAATTTAAGTTCAAGAAGGCAAAGGGAAGAAAGAAGGGGCAAGGGCACTGACATTCACCCAAAGCCCAGGACACGCCAGCCTGGCCTGCCCATTGTTCTGGAAACCCTCCCAGGGTCCCAAAGCTCAAGCGGATGAGACGGTGGCTGGAGGGGATGAGGCTGGCAGGTGGGGACACATCAACTCCCAGGAGTCAGGTAGGGGGCGCTGTGGACGCCACGCTCAGGGCCTGACTTGATGGGGTTCCCACGTCATCATAACAACCAGTGGCCACATGTGGCACTCACAGTGGCCCGAGAGTAGATGGCCGAGGACAACAGAACCAGCGTGTAACCTACCCACAGACTGGCTTTTACTCAGCATTTATGCCATACAGCCCACCCCGGGGTACTTCTCTAACTTCCATGAGAAGAAAAACCAACTTTCTTCCCAAGTGGAGTTAAATTCTAAATATGATAAGCCTCAATTGGCACCAACCCTGGTTGCCAGAATTAACTTTTCCTTGTAATTTGTAAATGCATTCAGGCTTGTTGTGGGGTTTTCTTTTACGGGTCTGCCCCCACCCCCACCTCTAAGCAGGGCCAATATCTGAATAGAACCAAAAGACCTCCAGCTGGGCTCCTTTCTCCCAACAAGCTTTGCAAGCTTTGCGGCATCTTCCTTGGATACGGTTCAGCTGGGGGCCTTCCCTGTATTCCAGGAGGAATTTCTGCATCCTCACAGAGGGGCCCTTTGTTGTCTGAGGTTGTGAGAAGTTAACCACTACTCTGCACACGGAAATATCTTTTCCCTCTGTGAAGCAATGATCAAAGAAGAATGCCATTTAAACCAAGGAAAAACAAAACTGTGATTTATCTCTAGAATCTCTATGGGAAAAAAGAAAGGCCCTAATTACTTCAGTAACACATGACCAACTGCAGTAGAAAGTGTAAAATTCACTCATCTATTGATGGATTTTAAAGTTTAGTCCTTGGTACAAAGTCTAAGTGCTTTTTTAAAAAGCATACAAACATTTTTTTCCCCCTTTTGCAGCTGCTCTGCTCACAAATACCTCCAATCTTTTTCAAATGCTTTAAGAATTTTTTCACTAAAAATATATTTGTATGTGTACATATTTATATATAAAATAGATATAATTACACAGACACATGCACAAATACATAGAAGCACACAAAGTTTAGGAAAAGTGTGGGAAGAAGCCTTAGTCAAGGAACCTAACCTGGGTTAGGGGCTCAGTTTTTCTCAGGATTTATTTTAGTTTATGTCCACTTGCATATCCATTTTACACAATATATATAGACAACTTCATGTATTGCTTTTTTTCCCTTTAACATATTTTGAGCCTTTTCCATGACAATCCATAATGTCCATAATGATTGTTTTAAATGGCTGCAAATTATTCCAATTAATTATGCCAGTTAACCATTTCTCTCTATTGCTTAACACTTCTGGAACTTTCCATCTTTGTTAAAGTCACCCTTCTTGCCATTTCCAAGTTCCAAGTCTATGGTGCCAACCATAAGCTTTATATAATTGTAACAAGTGACCTGATTTCGATTTTCTTTGCCTTTCCATTTCTGAATTTTCTTCTGACACAAAGTAAAGATCTATAGGACCAAGCTGTTCAGAGACAGCCAGGAGGCTGTTTCTCCATCACAAATCAGGCAATGCTGCATCCACAAGGCATCATCACTCTTCAGAGCTTTGTCCAGGTGAAAGCAAGGTAAACCTGCCCAGACATCACCTATCCAGGCAGAAATCCTCTTTTCCCAAACAGTTAAAAACCCCGCACAGTAGATGCCAGGGAATCAGACCTGAATCCTTGTTTAGTTGCTAAGTTGTATCTGACTCGTTGTGACTCCATGGACTGTAGCCGGCCAGGCACTTCTGTCCATAGCATTTCCCAGGCGAGGATACTAGAGTGGGTTGCCATTTCCCTCTCCAGGGTCTCCTCCTGACCCAAGGACCCTCATCTCTTGCTTGGCAGGCAGTGGATTCTTTGCCACCAAGCCACCCGTGAAGCCTGACCTGTATTCTTAACTTCTATTAATTTTCTCTTTTTTCTCTCTTTGCAGCACAAGCTCTTCCCCGGTGGAGGTCACAATGCGTGTCCCTCTTAACAGCACGGGCCCCAGGAGAGATGGCTGTAAGCCATCCCGTACACCAGTTCACGCCAATGCCCTTTGGATATTACTTTTTCTATTTAAGTCTGATTCTGTCTCAGTTGCCTCACAGATGTGGCATAAGAGATGTGTCTCAGATGTACACGCTGTCTCTCACGCTTTCATTTGCCAAAGGCAAGCAAGGGGGGATGGAACAGGAGGCAGGGCCGGGGGGCCAAGTCACCACAGTTGTGGGGCTGGCAGATCATTTGTGAACGGGAGCTCAGGGAAGTTGGGGGCACAGGACTCTTTACTAGGCCCTGGGGATGGCAGTGTAGTTACTCAACAGATGTTCAAAACCCAAACTTGGGCTCCAGATCGGAGGCAAGACTGAGTGTGTGAGTGTGTGTGTGTGTGTGTTGTGGTAGTGATGGTATCTGACACTTGAACTTCCAGTTTGAGTTTGGTACTTGACGTTCATTATTTTGTCTTCTTCCCATAAATTGGAAATATGCATTACTAGTTCCATCTTATGAATATAGAGAATGGTTTAGCAAGCTTAACTAACTCATGTAAGGCTACACAACTAGCAAATGGTGGAGCTGGGATTCAGAAAGTTTTTAATTTATATCATGGAGTCTTCCTTATGACAGGATTTATGTCATAAAGCTTATTATCATGGGGGCAAGTAGGGAGTATGGGAACATGGGATACAGGAGATCAACTAACCCAAGCTTCTCATTCATGGAGGGCCTCAATGTAGACTCTTGACCACTATCTCCAAATATACAGCCAGAGCTACACGGACGGGACTGAAAGAAGACAATATTTATCACACAGCTTTGAACTTCAGCCCCATGTTTCCATAGTAAATTTCCTGCAGGTCTCAATGAACTAATACTTTCCATACAAATAGGAAAATCTTATCACCTTTATGCATGTATGCAATATTGCAGATCTATACATGAAAGCTTTTAAAATATTCTCTAATTTTATTATCCCATTCTGTCATTATTTTACTGCTTTAATATACCAAGAGCCTTGAAGAGAACAATGAAAAAGTAATCCAGACCTCTTTCAACCTCTGAACGACTTGATCTGACATTATGGCTGTTCTAGAAAAATCAGGCTGCGTATTTACCCTAAGTCAGACTTACGTGGAATTATTTCAGGGAAATTTTCAGAGCTGAAAGGTTCAGCTCTCATCTATCTCTTGTGGGGACTTCACTGTTTGTGATTCTGTAAATATCTGCATCTTAAGAACCTTAAGAGCTGTTAACCATGGATTATATACTTGGTATTGGCATAGTGAAAAACCTGGCTTAAAACTCAGTATTAAAAAAACTAAGATCATGGCATCAGATTCCACCACTTCATGGCCAATAGAAAGGGAAGAGGTAGAAGCAGTGATAGATTTCCTCTTCTTGGTCTCTAAAATCACTGTGGATGGTGACCACACCATGAAATTAGATGATTTTTTCTTGGCAGGAAAGCTATGACAAACCTAGAGTGTGTTAAAAAGCAAAGACATCACTTTGCCAACAAAGGTCCATATAGTCAAGGCTATGGTCTTTCCAGTAGTCATGTACAGATGTGAGAGTTGGACAATAAAGAAGTCAGAGCACCAAAGTATTGACGCTTTCAAACTGTGGTGCTGGAGAAGACTCTTGAGAGTCCCTTGGACAGCAAGGAGATCAAACCAGTCAATATTAAAGGAAACCAACCCTGAATACTCTTTGGAAGGACTGATGCTGAAACTGAAGCTCTAATACTTTGGCCATCTGATGCGAACAGCTGACTTATCGGAAAAGACCCTCATGCTTGGGAAGATTGAAGGCAGAAGGAGAAGAGAGTGACAGAGGATGAGATAGTTGGCTGGCATCACTGATTCAGTGGACATGAATTTGGGCAAAACTCTGGGAGATGGTGAGGGACAGGGAAGCCTGGCATGCTGCTGTCCACGGGGTTGAGAAGAGTCGGACAAGACTTGGCGAATGAACAACAACACTGACATAGGTAAGCAATCAATCACCAGTAGCTGTTGTTATGATGCTATTGGTCCTTCAGCTCCTGGCCAAGGATTCTGCAGCAAGAGCCCATCACTCCCTGCCCCAAGCTGGCCAGCCATGCCATGACTAACTGAGATGCCATGTATTAAAAGACGGACTTGAACACGTCAATTAAGTTGTCCTGGGACTTCCCTGGTGGCCCAGTGGTTAAGAATTCATCTTCCAATACACAGGACACGAGTTTGATTCCTGGTTGAGCAGATCCCCTGGAGTAGGAAACGGCAACCCACTCCAGTATTTCTGCCTGGAAAATTCCACGGACAGAGGAGCCTGGTGGGCTACAGTCCATGGGGTCATAAAGAGTCGGACACGGTTGAGCACGTGTGCCATCCATCCTTATGGAGAACTAAGATCCCAGATGCTCCAGGTGTACTAAGCCCACGTGCCGCAACTACTGAGCCTGCTACGCTCCACAACTAGAGAGGAGGCTACACGCCACACCAAAGAGCCGGCATGCAGCAATGAAGATCTCATGTTCGGCAACTCAGACTTGGGGCAGACAAATAAATAATTACATAGATATTAAAAAAAAATTAAGTGTCCCTGGCTAGTGAAAGTAAAAGTTGCTCAGTTGTGTCCGACTCTGTGCAACCCCATGGACGGTCCATGGAATTCTCCGGGCCAGAATACTGGAGTGGGTAGCCTTTCCCTTCTCCAGGGGATCTTCCCAACTCAGAGATCAAACCCAGGTCTCCTGAGTTGCAGGCAGATTCTTTACCAGCTGTCCCTGGCTAAATGTCTCCCATTTTACAGTGAGATCTGTGAAGTGTTACTGACACTCTGGTTAAGTTCTTAGTCTTAGCAGAGAAACAGTAAGAACAAAGAAATAGCTATTAAACTGCTATGAATAAAGATTAAAGTTAGAAACACAACATTTTGCAGTGGGAAGCCCTGAGAAAAATTACTCTAGCCCACATGTATTATGGATTGGGACCTGCAGCCCTGAGAGGCTAAGTGATGCCCAGCAATAATTTTTCTAAACCATTCTGCTGTCCTTGTAGAGGTCTACAGTAAGTTACCTGATTTTGCTACATAAAGTTTTCTTGGAATACACCTATGTCGATTCATTTAGGAGTTGTCTCTGGCTGCTTTCAAGTTACACAGCAGTGTTGCGTAGTGGTGACAGACACTGTATGACCCACAAATCCTAAAATATCTACTTACTTTCTGGCCCTCTATGAAGTGCTGACTCTAGCTCCAAAGGATGAACAAAGTATATGAGGAGGAACCAAAGCATGCCAGAATCATGTGAGTGAACGTGGAAGCAGGTCTCTGGAGGCTGGCCAGTGGGCACCCGAGTGAGCTCAGAAGTGGCTTCTCCAGCTTGCATGCAGCCTGGAGATGACCACGGCTCTGGCCAACAGCTGGACTATAACCCCAAGAGAGACCTTGAACCAGAGGTGCCCTGTTAAATTGTGCTTGGGTTCCTGGGAGATAACAAATGTTTGCTGTTTTAAGCTACTAATTGGCGGGGGCGGGAGGCGATTACTGTGTTACACGGCAATAGATAACTAATATAATTGTAGCCCTGGTGGTGGAGAACCTGCCTGCCAATGCAGGAGACATCAGAGACACAGGTTTGATCCCTGGGTGGAGAAGACCCCCTGGAGGAGGGCATGGCAACCCACTCCAGTATTCCTGTCTGGAGATCCCATGGACAGAGGAGTCTGGTAGGTAACAGTCCATACGGTTGCAAAGAGTTAGACATGACTAAAGTGTCTTAGCATGCATGCATGCAGCGGGGCTCACCTTTTCAAGGTGAGTGAAATTCTGCCTCCCAGGTTTAAGGCCCACTGTGATCTGCTCTGTGGAGCTTTGTGAACCCCTGGTCCCCAAGTCCAGTGGAAGCATCTGTGCCGACTCTTACGCAGACTCTATCCCTTGGTCTCGTGGTCAGTAACACAGATGTCTGTCTCTCTGGCTGGTGCTGTGGCTTATTCAGTTTTGTAACCACAAAATCTAATTTACTACCTATTATTCATAATGGCATAATAATATTATTAATAAATAGTGATAATATTGAGTGCTTACTATGCATTGAGCACTTTATGTGCATTATCTCATTTAACCCTTATAACAGCCCTCATAATATCTCCAAGATATTATTCCAAGGAGATATTATTCTTAAGCCCATTTAATAGGGGAGAAAACACAAGTTACACAATTGCCTTTTATCCTCTAGTGAACAAGTAGGAGAACCAAGATTTGAGCTCTGACTGCCCCTGAAGCTGCCACACTCTATCAACTGAGACCCTAAATCCCAGGATATGGGGCTCCAGGGTAGGCACTGCCACATTTACCTTCCACACTTAAGGGTTGGCATGCTGTAGCTAAGACTCAGCACAGCCAAATAAATAAGTATTAAAAAAAAAAAAGAGAGAAAAAACTACTGACTTTTAGTTCACAGCAAATATAGAATCAGAATGAAATGATTTCCCACTCTTTGTCCAGGCACCCATGGCAGACCTAAAGGAGGTCAGGAAAACAAGCAGAAGTGGAGAGGGCAGAGCCTGAGGAAGGGGAAAGGGACGCTGGAACCAGCTCCTGACACCCCTTTCCCACTTCCTGTTCCTCCACCTCCTGCTCTTGGAATCACCGTGGCTGCACACCCCCACCCCATCTGCAAAAACCCCCCACACAGTGGTGGGATAATGAGGAGAAATCCTCAATGCTTTCACACTTTGGGAGTTCTTACTGGACTGCCCTGAGCTCTCTCCTCCCTGGAAAGCCCTCTTCATGTTGTCTAGCTGACTGACTTCTCACTCCATCTTGGCCTCTTCCAGAAAGGAGAGCACCTTGGATCCCCTGGGCTATGCTGGTCGTCCTGGTTCTGAACTCCCACAGGACCTGCTGCACCCTTCATACAAGAGTCGTAATTTTTTGCAGTTGCATCCTTGGTGTGTAGAAAAGTGCTTGACATACATTTGACTGATTTTAGATGAATAAAGGAAAGAATTTTTACCTGTTTCTAGGCTGTTCTGTGCTAGAATGTAAATTCCCTAAGAAAACTGTCTGGTGCTCAATCCAGCACCAGGCATGCAGTGGGAGCTCAATAATATTTAACCAGCTGGCCCTAAATGTCTGGCCTTATACTAATAGATTCAGAGCAGTAGGTCTGATTAAAGGGAACTGAGGTCAAGAAATGGCTTCAGGGTTCAGAAGACTCACCAACTGTGACCACGCTTGAATGGACTCCCAGGATCTTCCTGGACATGGGTTCTCATGATTTAAGTTCCTAGACTTCATGATGCCATTACATCAGTGTGTGCTCATCCTCTAAGAAAGTATTATCTATCTAGTCTGCTGAGACTGCAGCCAGATGATTTAAATTGTATGGTTCTTTAAATTGTATGTTTTCTTCAAAAGTTAAAAAAAAAAAAAGATTGGGTTTAAATGGGTTACCTATTTCATCTTGCTTCCTTAAATGCCACACACACACAAATACCAAAAACCAACAGAGCTTCCCTTCCAACCAACAGCAAAATCCCAGGAGACCAAAAACTTTCTCAGGATTTCCTTTAAGTGTTATTTCTGATGAGTGAGGTAAAATGGACACCACCCTCCCAAATAAAGAACTTGATGTATTTTTCATATCAAAACCAGAAAAAAAGAAGATGCTTAATAATCACTCAAAAAATGTGCACTATACTTCTCACTATTACTTAGCAATCCACTTACTTTTCTAAGGGAACTGAGAACTCTGCAGACATGGTCTGTCTCCATGAGATGCCTGTCCAAACTTGAGTCAAATATATCTTGGTCAGTTATTATTTTTATCTTTTCCACTTAAGCATTCCTAATCCTATATAAGCAATTTTCCAGAAAATAATGGGAACTTCCTTAGCTGTTTTTTTCCTTCCTTCATTTCTTTCATTAACAAATATTAGATGTCCATAAGATTAAGGTTAAAAAATTCTTCCTTCTTGGAAGGAAAGCTATGAAAAAACTAGACAGTGTATTAAAAAGCAGAGCCATCACTTTGCCAACAAAGGTCCATATAGTCAAAGCTATGATTTTTCCAGTAGTCATGTACAGATGTGAGAACTGGACATAAGGCTGAGTGCCAAAGAATTGATGCTTTTGAACTGGAGTGCTGCAGAAGACTCTTGAGAGTCCCTTGGAAAGCAAGGAGATCAAACCAGTCAATCTTAAAGAAAATCAACCCTGAATATTCATTGGAAGGACTGGTGCTGAAGCTGAAGCTCCAATGCTTTGGCCACCTGATGCAGAGAGCTGACTCATTGGAAAAGACCTTGATGCTGGGAGAGATTAAGGTCAGGAGGAGGAGGAGAAGATAGAGGATGAGATGGTTGGATGGCATCACTAACTCGATGGACATGAGTTTGAGCAAGTTCTGGGAATTGGTGATGGACAGGGAAGCCTGGCGTGCTGCAGTACATGGGGTCGCAACGAGTCGGACACGACTGAGCGACTGAACTGAACTGAACTGAACTGACAATGGGGATAATGCTGTTTCTAGCATGACTACAAGGTTTAGAGATAGGGCATACAAAGGTCCTAAAATACTGCCTCAAACATAACTAAGTGTGAAGATGGTGGCAGAGTCACTGAAAAGACTCCTTTTCTGAACACACATGGACCCTTCAGGACACTGCTTCTTCTCTTAATAGAGATGTGCTTTGCAAATGTGACTGAGTGAGTCAGAGCAAGCCAGGTCACAACAAGATTTCTGAGGTATATGCAAGATGGTTACTTGGCTTCCTCAAAGCACTATTTCATCCCTTCTCAGAAAAAAAAAAAAAAAGTGAAGGAAAACTTGTAATTGGGAGTGTTTTAGCAGACCCAAAGGGCAACTTCTAATAGTAGATATTTTATGTTGAATCATGGGCATGAGTTTTCTCCTGTGAAATCAGCATAGATAATAGTCATGTGGGGAGGGTCTTGTTTAGATGAATGAAACTCTCTTAAAGAGTGTTTGATACTTTCAAAAATATGCTGCCCTGGAACATCTATCAATACATTTGGGATTCCAAGCCTCTTTAGACCCTTTTTTTTTTTTTTTTAAAGTAGATATTTAAAAATTACAAATACAAAAAGGCTTATATATGTTTTAAAAAAATGTGGAATAGGAGTAATGAAAAGGTGAAAAGTGCAAGTGTCAGATGCTCAGTCATGTCAGACTTTTTGTGACTCCATAGACTGCAGCCCGCCAGACTCCTCTGTTCATGGGATTTCCTAGGCAAGAGTACTGGAGTGCTGGGTACTAGCTGCAGCACCAGAACGCTTAATTGAGGCATGTGGGATTTAGTTCCCTGACCAGGAATTGAACCCGGGTCCACTGCTTTGGAAGCTCGGAGTCTTAGCCACTGGACCGCTAGGGAAGTCCCCCCTTATGCCTTCTAATAGGAAGGTAAACAGGCTGAACTGATTCCATATTTCCCCCTCTAGAATATGGCATTTTCTTCTAAGAATAAAAAGAACAACCCATTTGTTATGTGTATTAATCAGGTCAAATCTAAAGGAAGTCAGGATTCTAAGACCTCACTTGTCCTTTAATTGTATATGCATTTAGAAACCCTATTCTTTATTCTGAATTTCAGGGACACCAAGGATTAACTGTCAAGCCATGGGCAATTTCAGCAAATGCTACGTGTTTCTAGCACAGAAGGGGTAACAGAGCTACTGGGAGTTAGCTTAACCTTAAGATATAAGAAAATTATAACAATAACACATGATCATATGGTTAAGGAGAAGATACAAAGGAAGGAATGTATATGAATTTCAAAGCTAGAAATACTAAAAGAAAAAAATTAATGGCTGTAAACTAAAGTACCTAGTTATATTTATGTAGCACATTATTGAAGACAATTTGATATGTGTTTCTGGGGAAATCACAGAATTTAGCCTAGAAACATTTTACGCATAAGGACTTTAGGTAATATACTGTTAAATTTAAACATCATTCAAATTCATAGATTTCAGTGAGAGCTGCTATATCATCATGCTTCATTAAAACTCAAGCTAGGTTCCTGGGTGGGAAACATTCTAAATGGGGGGGAAAAAGCACAAAATATGATTAACCAAATATGACAAGCTGTCAGAATTAAAACCTCAAACTATATCTATGGCTGATTCATGTCAATGTATGGCAAAAATCACTACAATATTGTAAAGTAATTAGCCTTCAACTAATAAAAACAAATGAAAAAAAAAAAACCCTCAAACTATAAGCATTGAACCAGATTACCTAAATTGAATTTTTAAGAGTAATAATAATAAAATGTATGTATGTGAACATACAAACTTAAGCTTGAAAAAGGGGGAAGTTTTTCTCTCCTGGTGGAGTTTACATAATGTATACTGGGCTAGAACTGTTGATGAGAATAGTTCCTTAAACTATAGTGTCTTTAAATTTGAGTACACACTGCTAAACCATATAATGTAAGTTTAGAAGGAATGTAAAGTAAATGTATCAGTTCAGCCCAGTTTAGTCGCTCAGTCGTGTCTGACTCTTTGCGACCCCATGGACTACAGCATGCCAGGCTTCCCTGTCCATCACCAACTCCTGAAGCCTGCTCAAACTCATGTCCATTGAGTCAGTGATGCCATCCAACCAGCTCATCCTCCGTCGTCCCCTTCTCTTCCTGCCTTCAGTCTTGCCCAGCATCAGGGTCTTTTCCAATGAGTCAGCTCTTCGCATCAGGTGGCCAAAGTACTGGAGTTTCAGCTTCAGTATTGGTCCTTCCAGTGAATATTCAGGACTGATTTCCTTTAGGATGGGCTGGTTGGATCTCCTTGCAGTCCAAGGGACTCTCAAGAGTCTTCTCCAACACCACAGTTCAAAAGATTAATTCTTAGGTGCTTGGCTTTCGTTATAGTCCAACTCTCACATCCGTACATGACTAATGGAAAAACCACAGCTTTGACTAGGTGGACCTTTGTTGGGAAAGTAATGTCTCTGCTTTTTAATATGCTATCTAGGTTTGACATAACTTTTCTTCCAAGGAGCAAGTGTCTTTTAATTTTATGGCTGCAGTCACCATCTTTTATTTTGGAGCCCCCCAAAATAAAATCTGTCACTATTTCCATTGTTTCCCCATCTATTTGCATGAAGTGATGGGACCAGATGCCATGATCTTAGTTTTCTGAATGTTGAGTTTTAAGCCAACTTTTTCACTCTCCTCTTTCAAGAGGCTCTTTAGTTCTCTTTCAAGAGGCTCTTTAGTTCTTCCTTTGCTTTCTGCCATAAGGGTGCTGTCATCTGCACATCTGAGGTTATGCTTTTCAAGTTAAATCCTTGAAACCTTTCTTCCCCAGCCTGTAGGGGGCACATTTCCTGCCTAGGAGAACACTGTGGCCAGTCAAGATAGGCTTCCTCTCTCTGGGCAACTGCAGAGGAACTGGGGATTTTGTGTGAAACCTTTTTCTCTTCTTTCTTTTATTGCTTCACCAGGGTTTTGACCTCATCAGACCTACACTGGAGCAGTTCTGCTAGTTCTTTTTCTCCCTCTTCCCCAGAGAGGTGCTCTAACAGCTTACATCTCAGAGTTAAACTCCTAGCATGTTCTCGGAACTTTACACACCTGTGCAATAGTTAAACGCCAAACAGAAAATCCAGCCTTGGGCCCCCTTGGATGGGGTGTGGCCGCAGGTTGGCTGTGTGGCTGACTGCTATTGCTAAACAAACCCAAACTCAAAGCCCCAACTGCTGCCAAGGGGTAGTGATTACACAGTCAAGAGGAGCAGAGGTGTGCCCCTCCTTGCTGACAACTCAAACGAAAGCATGAGGTTCCTTTAGTCAAAGCTCTTCAACTCCTACAGTGCTTTGCAACCATTTGTATTCAAGCAGTATCTGGAATAAAAACAAACCCAGTGCTTGCTCTCCTGGAGTTGGGACTCGTTGTCATTAAATTCAGTAGAAACGGGCAAACACAATTTAAACAATTCTGAATGAAGCCAAAAATCACCATTTCTATTTGTATATTATGATTCATCCTTCAGGCCTAACTTCTGATGAAGCTTAATATATATTACAGCCAAGGCTAGGAATTGACTTTGAAAAAAGAAATACTATACAAAAGGTATACTATTCCCCTCACTTGTTGCAAATTGCCTTGCATCATTTCAAGTGAGCTAGGCAGTTTTTTAATGCCGTTAGGTTTTTAGTCTACTGAGGCACTTTAGAACTCAGATGGAAATAGAAAATCCTCAGACCCCAATATTTCGTAAAATATTGCCATATGTGCTCAATCACTCAGTCACATCAGATTCTTTGCGACCTCACGAACTGTAGCCCACCAGGCTCCTCTGTCCATGGGATTCCCCAGGCAAGAATACTGGAGTGGGTTGCCATTTTCTCCTCCAGGGGATCTTCCTGACCCGGTGATTGAACCCACGTCTCCTGCATCTCCCGCAGTGAAGGTGGGGTCTTTACTGTTGAGTCACTGGGGAAGCCAAATAGTGCCATAAATTTAAACAATTAAAAGGTATTGTACATACGTAACTATATGTATCTACAACTGTGCTGGCCATTGTGGAAAACTTAAAAACTATGTGACTCACTCTTTCCAAGAATTTTATAATCTGATTAAGAAGCCAAATCCAATACATGAGGCAATCTGATGGTAACTAAACATAAAACACCATGGTACCGCAGTCCAGTCCTCAACTTAGCTCTGCCTGCGTCCACTCTCTGGGCTAAGAATTTACACATCCCCTTTGCTTTAGTGTCTACAACTTAATTTACTTCACCATACACAGTACGATATAAATGTTTCATTTATTAAACTTTAGGGGGTAGTGAGAAATTTACATTTCAGGGTGATCAACTAGTACCTAATCAGGAAGTCCAAACATAGAAGAGGTCATTAAATGCAAACCCACTGTCCACTTATTAAGATATGAATTGGTGAATGGCATAAATGGGTTTTCACTGGTGAGGTCACTGATATATTAACCAGGAAAAAAATGTTAGAAATAGACACTACTTGTGGGATTTAAGGGACACAGTCCTGGCTTCCTTAGCTCCATGTAAACAGGGAGTAGAATGTAGAGTTTACACCCTTAGGCATGTTGCATGATTCCCAGTGGTTGCATGGGAATTGCATGGATTCCCAGTCCTGTGATCTGTCATTGGATTACATGGTTTCTGGTGCCTGATGCTGACTATAAGAGTAACAGAATCCTGTGTATGGAATATTGTCTGGTCCAACTCAATCTTTTCTGCAGGGTGGTGGCAGAACTTAGAAGGACAGAGGATTGGGGTTTCAAGTTTACAAAACAGGTTGCTACACTGGTTTGTGTCTGCTTGCAAATAAAAATATGTATGTGGAGAACGTGGTCTGAGACTTGCTTTCATTACATCCTAACAGGGGTGATGCTGGAGATTGGCTAGTTCTCACCCACCTCAAACTTTCCTCTGGCTGCTATTCTCTAAGCTGGATCCCATCTAGTTTGATTCTTAGATGCTTGAAAGAGCTACTTTACGGTCAAATGCAACTTTGGCCCTTACAGGTTACATGGCTGATTATGCTGGTTGGGGTTCCCAGGTGGCACTAGTGGGAAAGACCCTGCCTGCCATGCAGGAGACAGAAGAGCCTCGGGCTCAATCCCTCGGTCGGGAAGATCCCCTGGAGGAAGGAAACCACTCCAGTATTCTTGCCTGGAGAAACCCATGGACAGAGGAGCCTGGTGGGGTACAGTCCCTAGGGTCACAGAGAGTCAGACACGACTGAAGTAACTCAGCACACACGCACGTATACTGGTTTACTCCCATTGAATGAGGATGGCAGCACCCACCTCCCAGGTGACACAAAATTTAAAACAATTATGTACGGAGCCCTATGGGGCTCATTCATTGCTAGCTTCCCTCCTCTGCACTATCGTCCCCTTGTTATTCTTTTCCGATCCCAGAGGAAACACATGGATGTTTGTAGAACTGAAATGAATAATCTCTTTCTCTCTATTCTCCTGTTTCAGTTTCTCTGGACTGAACGAATTTTGGAATTGTAAGCTTGGCACCTATATTTACTCCAACTTATATCGGGATTCCTCGAATCATCAGAGGCTAAAGTCCTTTGGCCTTTCCCTTTTTTAGCACCTGGGGTCCTACCTCACCCCCTACTGGAAGCCAGTGTGTGCCCATTCATCCCTCTTGGACTCTCCATGGGTGATGACTGCTTTGGTGTCTCTGCATATCATCTCAGTCATTTGCCTTAGACAACACTTCAGAAGAGGGTATCTATTTAACCTGCACTTCATTTAAAAAAAAACAAAAAACCCTTTCTTCACGGCTTAGCAAAAGATGAGAAAGTGTCACAGAAAGGCTTTGGGGGTGGGTAGCCAACCTCCCAGCTGGCTCCTGTGATCCCTGCCTCCTGGTATTGCATCTTCGTGAGGTCCTCTTCCCACACTGACGCAGGGCTGGCCTGTGTGTTCAATAACACGATGATATGACATGTGATTACCAAGGCTAGGGTAGGTTAGGTTAGGAAAAGCATAATTGCTCCTGCAGTGGTCTTCCAAGTGGTTCACTCTGGGGGAAGCCAGCTGCCCCGCCTTGAGGACCCTGATGCGGTGGAGAGGCCTTGTAGAGGGGAACCCGCGAAGCCACCTCGGAAGTGCCTCCCCCAGTGCATCAAGCCTCAGTGACTGAAGCCACAGCCAGATACCTGAGAGCAAGCTCCCGAGAGACCCCACTCTGGAAAGGCACCCGTGGCTGCTCTCACATTCACGGCCCTCTGTTTTGCTCTCACCACGAGAGAAACTTCCAGGCCTCTGCTGAGATGGAGGAGGTGCTGCCACCCAGGTGCTTGCAGTTGGAACAGGAGGGTGGGGTGTCACCTGCTTCTTAAACACAGTTCCACCACTCCCACCATTCTGGCCTCGGGGGCCTCTCCCCTCAGCCCGAGGCACCCACCGCTCCAGTCATGGAGCATTCTGAGTAGCCTGCCAGGACCTCCCCGGCAGGCCAGTGGTTGAAACTCCATGCTTCCAATTCCGGGGGCATGAGTTCAATCCTTGGTTGGGAAGCTAAGATCCCACACGCTGTGTGGCCAAAAAAAAAAAAAAAAAAAAAGGTGGGGGAAGAGGGCATGAAAACTGATGGGATTCATCTGTCCCATTTCCAGCTTCTGGGTCAGCGTTCTCAGGCCCACTGGGTGCGTGGCTACTCATCCGCCTACTTTCTATTAACACCAGCAGCAGCTGCCTTGGATCTCTGAATCAGGGGAAGGTCCAGGTAACACTCAGAGTGCGTGCACACATACGTGCTCAGTCGTTTCAGGTGCATCCAACTCTTTGCGACCCCATGGACTGCAGCCCGCCAGGCTTCTCTGTCCATGGAATTGTCTAGGCAAGAATGCTGGAGTGGGTTGCCATGCCCTCCTCCAGCGGACCTTCCTGACCCAGGGATCGAACCTGAATCTCTTATGTCTCCTGCATTGGAAGGCGGGCTCCTTACCACTCGCACCACCTGGGAAGCCCAGTATTCAGGGTGGGTACCACACAAAGAGAGGAGAATGAAGTAAATGTGCATTCAGTATCCCAAGATTCCTCCTGTCTCCTCACCCTCAACCTCCCAAACAAACACTGGCAGCCAGACCCTTACCCTCGGGGCAAGAGTTTGCAGGCATTTTCTAAGGGGATCTGGCCAACACAGGAGGAAAGCCGTAAAATGACTGATGGTGGAAGTTCCCTAACAATAGCTCAGCCAGATCTTACAAGTCACCATCAATAAGTGCAATCTATCTCCCACCCTCACATTTTCATTTGGAACTTTAGTTAAACTCCCTCACTCTTATGTATAAGAACATTAATGATTATCAAATAGCTAAGGAAAACCAAAAAAACAATATGGAGAGATCAGGAATTATGGAATAAAAAGAAAATTTCAAAAAAAGATTATTAAAGAATTCATAGGGATAAGAGAAATATATTGTCTCATGAAGCAAGAAAATGATACCGTTTAAAAAGAGAAGAGCAACAAAAAAGCCTGTTAGTTATTAAAAATAGGACAGCATAAATAAAAACTTGACTTGAAAGAATTTAAGTTAAAAGTGAAGAAATTAGAGTGAAAAGATAAAGAAACAGATCACAAGAGAGCAAGAATAAGAAAAGCAGATCAATAATCCAGGAATTCCAGGAGATCTGGAAAGTAACACAAAAGAAAACAAAACACCCACAGGAGAAGAAAATATCAAATATTTTCCAAGAAAATTTCTCAAAACTGGAGGGTAGATTTTCTAGATTTAAAGGGCCCAGTGAGTTTCTAGCTGTTGTTTAGTCACTAAGTTGTATCTGACTCTCTTGCATCCCCATGGACAAGTAGCCTGCCAGGCTTCTCTGTCCATGGGATTTCCCAGGCAATAATACTGGAATGGGTTGCCATTTCCTTCTCCAGGGGATCTTTCCAACCCAGGGATCGAACCCGTGTCTCTCACATTGGCAGTCAGATTCTGTACCACTGAGCCACCACGGAAGCCCTCGAGTTTCCTGTACAATGGATTAAAAAAACAAAAACAAAACCCACAAAAGCCTGCACTGAGGGGATATCACTGTGAAATTTCCCAACATATTCAACCAACTTTCAGAGAAGAAGATAAGAAAATATGTATATATATATACCCACACACACACACACATACATATATATGACTGGGAACTGGAGCGGTGACTGGAATTAAAATACTTAGAGCAGCCATTCTGTGACCAAGGAAACAGCAGGGCCATGTCTCCAAAATTTGGAAGAAAAAAAAAAATCTGAGTGAAAATAATTTCCAACATAGAACTCTCTATGAAATCATGTTATCAGTCAAGCGAGGTAGAATTACAGACATTTTTAGACAGGCAAGTTCTTACATAATTTTAAACTTCATATGCTTTCTCTCAGGGAGCTACTGTAGATATAGTCCAAGAAAATGAGGAAATAAAACGAGAAAAAAGAGGTCTATGAAATAGGAGCTCCAACACAGGAGAGAAAGGAAGGGACCCTGTGGAACTGCAATGACAGAAGATCTCAGTAATAACCAGGCAGAGGGGGCAACCAGACCAGATGAGCAGGTGAGCAGTCTCTGAGAGAGATTTCTTCAAAAGCATGAAAATGGACAGAATGGATACAATACCTGATATGAAACTGATAGAATCATGGAACACCTTTGGAGAAATTATACACAACTGGCAAATATTTCACTACTGAATGAATATTTAAGTACATAAAACACACACATACAAGCCAAACAGACAAAAATAAACAAGTAAAAAGAAGATTATTAACTCTAGGAATAGGTTATGCTGATAAGAAAAAAAAATAGCATATGCTCCATTTCTGAATTGCATGGTCATAATAATGTAAACTGTGAATATTTTTCTAATCAAAACCGAGATGACACTACACTGTGAGGATGGCAAGTGCACATAGTATAGAAGAATAAAGAGCTAAGTCCTCGTGTTTGTAGGGGAAAGTCAGCGTACAGTGATGTCTCTGAAAAAAGCAGGAGGTGGCGGTACTTACTTGCCATTAAGACATATGGAGGCGGAGTGGAAAGTAGTTTCTCTGGGGGAGGGGAAAAGAGGAGCAAGAGGCTGGGACCTGCTCATTTTCTTAAGGAACCTTGTAGAACCAGCATGTCTTTTAAGCTGTACCCTGCTATATATGATTTTGATGAAAACTTCAAAAATAATTTAAAGTGTAATAGTATATAGACAGCTAATGTGTACTGCTTTTTCAAAATAACACCTATGTAATTTTGATAAATAATATTTTGGCTGTTTACTTTCCTTCTTCATAAATTGAGAGGGTTGGACTAGACCTCTGCATGTGTATTTTTTTTGTATCTCTTTGTACATGTGCCTGGACTTGTGAACATAAATACACAGAAATCTGATAATCAACAGTGGAATTCCCCTGATTATTTGATCATTAAAAATTAGTATGTATTATCTACATATTTACAAAGACATAATCTGATCCTACCGAATGAAGGAGAGCAAGGTGGCACAACCATCTATCGATTTGTAGAGAAACGCCTGAGGTTGCACTTCTGTCTTCCTCTGTCCATGTGAGAGGAGACACAGGAAGAGACTAAAGTTCCCTGCTGTTTAGACTCTGGCCTGTGACGCAAGTATGGTGATGCGGGCCTAAAAGTTAATATTTATCCATCTCAGGGAGTTAAACTTGGCTTGAGAACTTGGGTGGAGGCTGGGAGTAGAAGGAAAGTGCTATAAACTCCGGTAAAGTTAATGCTTTAGCATAAATTTGTGCTAAAGTCAATGTTAACCTTGGCAGCACAGCCGAGTCACTGGCATCTTCTCTAGCGTGTGCCTAGGAAGTTGATGGTGAGTCCTTCAACTTGCCCTTCACTTTCAACAAAACCAACACTAAAAGGGGGAGGCTAGGTATGGAGCTCAGAATTAAAGAGAAATATAAAGATTGTCTAGTTCAAATCTCCCATTTCTTCCTAGCTTGGTGATTGGTAATTCAGTCTCCCTAGGCCCTGAATTCTTCATCCATGAATACTTATTTCATATAGCTGTCAGGAGAAGTGTATGTGTTAATACCTGCAGAACACTGAAAACAGCGCCTACATGTGTCTTCTCTAAAAACATATGCAAAGAACAGAACTGATGTATTGGGGTCTTAGATTCACGGCTGGTGTGCACTTTCATGGGCTCTGGCGTGCTCTCTTTCTCTTTCTTTAACCTGGACTTTATTTATGTAACCTGGTCTTCAGAATAATGGAAGCTCTAAGGAGAGAGACTTTCCCATGACAAATTTGGTCAAGTCAGTCTCAAAAAGTCAAGGAACACATTGTTCATTGACCATAGTAATCCTGTTTGGCAAAATCTCAGGTTACATTCATTTGCACCAACGTTTAGTATCTGACGCTAAAGCTTTCCTTTGGACACCAGATGTATTTGGCATTCTTGGATGTGGTGGACTAACTCTGTCCTAGTGCCAAGTCAACGAGTCCAACGACTGGCTTAAGGACATGCTCGCATTCCTTTTTATTATTCCAGGTCCTCAACAATATCTGGCCTACAGAGAAGGAGGTTGCTTGTTGAATTTAAAATGGAAAAAAAAAAAAATTTGGTATGCTTCTCATAGTTGAAAGTTATACAACCATACATTACAGTTACTCACAATTCTCTCATCTATGAATGCAATCTTATTTTTCTCACTCATTTTTTCTGTTTATACTAAAATTTTTATAGGTTAAATCACTATTTTAAATGGAATGTTACCAGTATGTATAATTTACAGTATGTGTAATTTACCTTTAAAGAAATTAATAAAGAAGACTCATTGTAGGGAAGTAAGACTGTTTAGTTGTGAGCTGTATTTTTGCCTTAAAAAAAACCCCAAAGAATATTAATTCCTTATCAGATATATGGTTTCCAAATATTTTCTCTCATTTCATAGGTTGGCTTTTCACTCTACCATTTCCTTTGCTATATGCAGCTTTTTTAGCTTGATGCAGTCCCATTTGTCTATTTTTGCTTTTGTTGCCTGGGGTCTTGGTATAAGATCCTAGAAATCAATGCCAAGATCAACGCCATGAAGGTTTTCTGTCATATTTTTGGAGTTTTATAGTTTCAGGTCTTAGGTTTATGTCTTTAGTCCACTGTGAGCTGATTTTTGTGTATATGGTGTAAGATAAGGGTCTAATTTCCTTCTTTCGCACGTGGATATCCAGTTTTCCCAACTGTCTTTTCCTCATTGTGCATTCTTGGCATCCTTGTCAAAGATCAGTCACACTTACGCTACAGACCCGAGGTCCGTGTGCCCGAAAGAATGGGATTGTGCGTGTGTGTGCTCAGTTGCTCAGCTGTGTCTGACTCTTTGCGACCCCAGGGACTGTAGCCCCCCAGGTTCCCCTGTCCATAGGATTCTCTAGGTAAGAATACCGGAGTGGGTTGCCATACCCTCTGAGGGATCTTCCCGACTCAGGGATCGAACCTGAGTCTCCTGTGTCTCCTGCATTGGCAGGAGGATCCTTTATCCACTGAGCTACCTGGGAAGTCCCCAGAATGGGATTAGTGCCTTTATAAAAGAGACCCCAGAAAGCTCCCTAGTGCCTTATGCCACCTGAGGTTACAGCAAGAACATAGTTCTCTATGAACCAGGAAGTAAGATCTCACCAAATACTGAATCCCAACACCTTGTTCTTGGATTTCCCAGCCTCCAGAACTGTGAAAAATACATTTCCGTTTTTTACAAGTCACCCATTCTATGGCATTCTGTTACAGCAGCTTCGATGGACTAAGATTCCATGTATTTGTAAACTTATTTCTGGGCTTTTTATTCTTTTCCATTAGTCTGTATGTCTGTTTTCAGTATCAAACTGTTTTAGTTACTGCAGCTTTGTGATACACTTTGAAATCAGAAAGTGTGATATCTCATGCCTTTTCTTTCTCAGGTTTGCTCTGGCTATTCTGGGTCTTTTGTGGCTCCATATGAATTTTAGAATTGTTTTTTCTTTTTCTGTAAAAACATTTTGAGATTTTGAGATTCTGACAGATGTTGCATTGAATCTGTAGATCACTTTGGGTAACATGGGCACCTTAACAATATTAAGTCTTCCAGTCCATGAACGTGAGGTGTCTGTTTATTTCTGTCTTCTTTATTTCTTTCATCAATGTTTTATAGTTTTCAGTGTTACAGTTCTTTCACCTCCTTGGTTAAACTTACTCCCATACAAATAAAGTATTTTATTCTTTTTGATGCTACCTTCACTGGGATTGTTTTCTTAATTTTCTTTTTGGATAATCTGTTTTCAGCACATAGAAATGCAGCTGGTTTTTGTATGTTGATTCTGTATCCTGTGACTTTACTGAATTCCTTTATTAGTTTTAATTTGTGTGTATGTGTTTATAATCTTCAGGTTTTTCTACATGTAACGCTCTGTGGATTTTTATAATCATTTCATAAATGTTGTTAGACAGCAGGTTACTCGAGAAAAGTTAGATCCTGAATTAAATGAGAATAAAAATATTTGTAGGGAAATACAAGTGAATATTTATCTAATTAAAGAATAAGGAAGGATTTTTTTTTTTTTGGTTACTAAAGTTCTTGAAAAAACACAAGTAAAAGATTAATAAGTTACATAAAAAGCAAACATTTTTCACCTTAAAATGTGAAAAACTGCAAAGATCAAATGAAACATTTGTGACACAGATGATAAAGGGTCACTATCTTTAACTTTAAAAGGGTTCATAATTCAGTAGGATATTTATTAAAGATATCAGCAACAAAGGACATGACCAACCAATTAAGAAGTGAATAAATATTAAAGACAATGAACATGAAAAATTATTCAGAGTTAAAGCAAAGACTGAATCTTGATGAATACTGCTTAATGTAAAAAAAGCATCTATACTAATAAATTGGTTTAGTAATAAATATATGAGACCTCTTATTTGAAAAACAAAAAACTGATCAATCAAATACATAAACAGAAGTGAGTGTGGTAATAAAGCAGGTAAAGAGTTTCAGGGAGCAAGGATTGCCCAGCAGTGTTAAATGACCCTCAAGGGTCAGGGAAGCAAAGGACTGTAATGCCTCCCAAGTTCAGCACCAAGAAGGTAACTGGTGATCTTGGTAAAGGCAGTTTTGGTGCAGGGGTGAATCTGGAAGCTAGACTGCTATGGGTTACCCAGCTTCCTCAGTAGGAGGTGAAGAAGTGGAAACGTTACCCATAAAAACTCTATAGAGGGAAACTGGTTGTGAAAGGAAGGTGAGAGAGAATGAGAAAGAAGAAAACAGGATTAAAGGAAGGTTTACTTAAGTTGGGAGTTTTCAAGTTGTTTGGATATGCTGGTTGGAGACAGTGGGAAGAAAGCGAGGAGTTGAAGACAGAGGAAAGAGAGAGGATTATGGCTGGAATAAGGTCTGTTAGCAGGCAGAAGGGAATAAAGGAGGATCAATCAGCCTCAGACAGGAGACAGTGAGAAATGAGATGGACCTATGCTCGGGGTCTTCATTCTACGTCTTCCTGTTCTGCAGAGGCTAGAGAGCAGAAAAGAGCCCCCAGCCTCACTTGCAGCAGGGTTCCCAGATCCACTTGGATGCAGACAAGCCTATGCAAGATGGGGGGCTTCCCAGGTGGCACAGTGGTAAAGAATCCACCTGCAATGCAGGAGACACAGGTTCAGTTCCTGGGTTGGGAAGATTCCCTGGAGTAGAAAATAGTAACCTACTCTAGCATCCTTGCCTGGGAAATCCCATGGATAGAGGAACCTGGCGGGCTGTAGTCCATAGTGTTGCAAGAGTCAGACACAGCTGAGCAACTGAGCATGCATGCCTGCAAGATGAGACAGGGAGAAGGAAGGGAGGCAGGGGCTGGACTGCGGCCACTTCTGCTTTTTCTGCTAGCAAACCCCACAGGGATGCACTGGGTTTTCCATCAGCAGTGTTCCAGCACCCTGGTGCTGTGTGGACGTCAAGAGGCAGAATGTGGGGCATTGGTTTTTTTGTCTGTGCAGACCCCTGAGTCGTGGTATACTTTTAGGGCCATCACTCACGGCAGCTCATGGGCTAACCCCAGCTAAGGTAGTGTTCCGCTGACCATTTCCAATTCCCCCTCTTTTTGGTTGTGTAAGAGGAGGCAGCTCCCTGGGAGGGTTACTTGTATGGCGGTATTTGTTGTTTTGGTGTTATTGAGCCTACTACTCAAGCCTTTCTGGGGATATTGTAAGCATTCGATTCCTTGTATTAAATTTCCTTTTGCTTGTAATGGCTAAATAATTTCTGTTTCTTGATTGAAAGGGACATCTCCTTCTGTGTTGAGAGGGAAGGAAGAAGGGATGTACATGTAGATAAATGTGTGTGTGTGTGTGATGAAAATCTCCCCAAATACAGGAGTTTTTAAGCTATGGTGTTATAGAGCCTCAAGGAGTTCCTGGATAGGGTTCAAGGCATCAGTAAACTTAAATGAGTAAAAGTCATATCTCCTTCTTTCTGAGTCTCTAACTTAAATTTAGTATTTTCTTCAATTCTGAATGCAGGCATTACATCACAGCGTTGCTGGCAGTTCCTGTGACTTCACCCTTAACAGAAAGCAGGCATTTTCACAATGCTTTAGAGCTGTTGTAGATCCCAAACATTGTTTATGCTCATAACTATGGTATTTATTAGACTCCTGCTAGATCTTGGTCTGTAATATATTTATAAAGAAACGCACACTGATGTTTTTCCAAAGAAGACATCAGATGACTAACAGGCACATGCAAAGATGTTCAACAACACTAATTACTAGAGAAATGCAAGTCAAGACAACCAAGAGATATCACCTTACACCTGTCAGAATGGTTATCATCAAAAAAATCTACAAATAACACATGTTGGAGATGTGGAGAAAAGGGAATCATCATACACTGTGGGTGGGTATGTAAACTGGTAGCACACTATGGAAAAGCAGTTCCTCAAAAGATTGGAAATAGAATAATCATATGATCCAGCAATTCTACTCCTAGGTATGTATACAAAAACCCCCAAAAACAAAAAGAGCAAAAAGAAAACACAAATTTGAAAAGTTACGTGGCACCCCAATATTCATAGCAGCATTATTTACCATAGCCAAGATATGGAAGCAACTCAAGTGTCTATAAACAGATGAACGGAAAAAGATGTATATACATACATCCACACACACATATACACAGAATGGAATATTACTCAGCCATAAAAAAGAATGAAATTATTTCATTTGCCACAATCTGGATGGATCTAGAGAATATTATACCTAGTGGAATAAGTCAGAGTTAGGAAATCCTATATGATATCATTTATATGTGGAATCTCCAAAATAATATAAATGATCATATATGCAAAACAGAAACAGACTCACAGATACAGGATATGGGATTAAGACATACAAACTACTGTGTATAAAATAGATAAGCAACGAGGATATATCATACTGAAAAGGAAATTACAGCCATTGTCTTATAATAACTTTTAATGGAGAACATAATCTGTAAAAATACCCAATCATTATTCTACATACCTGAAACAAATATTGTAAATCAACTATACTTCAATTTTAAAAAATGGAATATAAAAAATAAAACACATTATTATATCACAATTTTTAAAGTCTTCTGTGTTGCCTGTAGAGTTTCTAAACTTTGGCACGAGTGATATTTTAGGGTGGATAATTCTTTCTTTGGGGGGGACTGTTTTTGCATTGCAGGATGTTTGAGGGCCTTGACTATGCTGGTGGCACCCTTCCTGATCACATAACCATCAAAGATGCTGTCACCTGGGGGCAAAGTTGACCCTGGCTGAGAGCCACTACTCTGACTGAAGGAGGGAGGGCTTAAAAAATGGATGCAACAGAGGATGGCAGACAGAAGTGACTAAAGAAACACACAATTGAGTGATGTTAGGTGACCAGATGAAATCAAACGTAGTCATCCTTTAGTATTCTTTGGGGGATCCAGGACCCCATGGATATTAAAATCCAAGGACACTCAAGTCCTTCACATAAAATGGTAGAGTATTAAAAAAAAAGAAAAAGAAAAAATGGTAGAGTATTTGCATAAGATATTATCTCTCAATCATCTCTAGATTATAATATCTAATACAGCATAAATACTATACAAATAATTGTAAATAGTTGCTAGTGTGTGGCAAATGCAAATTTTCATTTTTGGAAATTTCTGGAACTTACTTTTTTCAAAAATTTTTTTTTCATCTGTAGCTGGTTAAGTCCATAGATGCCGAACTTGCAAATATAGAGGGCTGAATGAATAGAGGAGCCTATGGGTGAGAGAAGAGGTTTTCAGGGTTTTATTTTTCCTACTTGCCATACAAGAATATTCAAATAATGAACAGTCTGCCACCAATAGCATTTGTGATGTAGGTGCCAACTTACAAATGAGATGGGCTGGAATTACCTACAACGTCCAAAGTACTGTTTCTTCCACCGATGCAAATACTGACATGTCTTAACATGCTGGTTGAAAAACACACTTTCTTTAAGCAGAAGGATAATGGAGAACATTTAGAACTTAAAAATAATTGTTACTGCCCCTTGTTCTGCTATTGTCCAGAACAACAGCAACGAGGAGCAGGCTGGGTATATTCTGGACTTGAATGGATTTGGAGGCTGCTGCTCTAAGAAAATTGGGCCCAGCAGGCGTGGCTATGAAGGATATGGAGCAACCCTATCATTTAGCAATGTGACTCCTAGGTATTTAGCTAGGAGCAATGAAAATATATATCTGCATAAAATCTTGTCCAAGAGTGTTGACAGCATCTTCATTCAGAGTAGCCCCAAACTGGACATAACACAAATGCCCATCAACAGTATACCTGTGGTGTAGTCATACAATGAAATACTACCAAGCAAGAAAAAAGAGTGGACTGTTGATATACGCAACAACGTGGATGAAACTCAAAAACATGTTGAGTAAAAGCAGCCATACACAAAAGAGGGAATACATTCTCATGGACTGTCTGATTCATTTATATAAGTTTTAAGTAGGCTAAATTAATCCATGGCAATTTAAAAAATCAGAATATTGACTGGTTCCATCAGGGTGGGGACAAGAACTGGTTGCAAAGAGGCACAGGGAAATTTTCCTGGGAGAGGATGTTCTATTTCTCGAGGTGGAGTTGGGTTATACAGTTGTATTAAGTTGCCAAAACTCACCAAATTGTACACTTGGATTTGTACATTTCACTGCATGTAAATTACAAGAAGGAGAAGGAAGAGGGGGAAAGTGAAGGAGAAGAGGAGGAAGAGAACAGTAAATAAACACTGAACTTACAGTCAACAAAACACATACTGAAATGTTTGAAAATGAAGTCAGGTCTGCAATATACTCTGAAATGTAGTCCCCCCACCCTGCCCTCCCCACCCCGAGAAAAAAGGGTGGGGGATTGGTAGATAGCCAAGTGGTTAATATGTGAGTTTTAAAAAGCCACAAAATGTGAATTGTAGATTCTAGATGGTGGGATGTGCAATTCTTTAAACTTTTCTGTAACTTGAAAATTTCACACTAAAGAATGTGAGTGTATGGCAGAGCGTCTCTTTGCCTTTTTGGAGTATTTCATTAACTGTTGGGCCAAAAAAAGAGACTTGGAAATAAGGAAACCATTTCCTATGGTTCTTGCTCTATTTAAATAAATGGAACCTAAAGTGTCACACATATCCCCTCCGCCCCCTTAATAACAACAATCATCCGTGAGTACATCGCCGCCACCACCTCTGGATCTTGGGGCTGTCCCAGCGCCACGCTAATTACCTTACACATGTCAGCCTCCCATAGAGAACTTCATGGTGTTCTTTATTGTTTAACAAAAAGCTCTAGGCTGACTCACATCTTCAGAACTTCCAGACAGCCAGGAACTAGAACAGATGTTCCAAGAGGAAGATTATATCTGTGATGGTGGGTATTTTTAGCAGAATGTATTATTCAAATATGAAGGTGTGGGACTCTATGTGTGTGTATATGTGTGTGTTATGTATGCGAGTAGTGAGCCAGAAGTAGGAAGAAGGAAAACACATTTTAGAAAAAGATACATAGTATAAATCATAAAGTAACAGTAACTTTAATCCAGTTTCTGTAGAGAGAGAAACCTTGTTCCTCTTCTTTTTTTCCTTAAGCTCCTTGTATCCAGTGCCATTTGATACCGTTGCCTGGCCAAAGGGTGTGACAAAGGCTGCCTGGATTTGGCACCCCCAGCTCTGTCCTAGCGTCCCTTTCTCAATAAACCTTTGACAAAGGTCAGGGGTTTGAAAGGTCGGGTGTTTCCTTGTTTGGTTCAAGTGTTTCTTGCTCTGAGTGTCAATAAATAAGTGGTTTCGGTGAAGCTTTTCGGAATCTGTTTCCCTGAAGGCTGCTTGGTGGCGTGCCTGGGGTTGGTTCGGTTTTGCATGAAACTAGTAGGTAAACATTGTAATTAGCAGGCTGCCTAGTCCCTGCGGCTCCCGATACCTGTACAGCCATGCATTTAAGAAGAGGGCAGGGATAAAATATATTCACCTAAAACCAGGAGTCAGGCTTTGATCTTCAGCTCAGACTGACAAAATGCTAAGGTGCTAAAGTTGGCAGAAACCGGATTTGAACTAAAGGGATCTCAGGACCCCTGGCGCAGCTGTGATAGCACTAGAAAGAATGTATGAATTAGGTAAATACCTACCAGGAAAAAAATAAAAAAGACAATAAGCCAGTCCTGGACAAAGACATCAGTTTTCTGATTAACTTTACTCTGGATGGAGGCCATAATTCAAACCTGATTCATGGAACAGTGTGGGACAATTCTGGCTATGTACAGGGGCAACATATCAGAACTGGATCAGCTACGGTAACCCCATACTGAACAAGTTCAAGATCTCTGGTTCATTTTGTGTGGATATCTCTGTGCTATTGTTAGGGAGAGAAGGGTGGGTTCCTGTAAAGCCAGGTCAAATCATCTCTTCCTGAGAAGTAGCTGACTGATGTGCGAACCACGCATCTTCTGCCTGTCCCACTGTGAAAATACAGTAGACATGTTTCATACAACGACTCAGTTAGTGTTACCTAGGTTCCAGAAAGTAGCAGACAGACTTTGAAACTTAATTGGATTGAGAAGGAAACAAAAATTCTGGCTCCTTTCCTAACATAAATTGTATATAATCAGCAAATCAGCAGGCAGTTTTCATTGGGTTGTGACTCATTTCACACTTAATTCCAATAAAGATGACAGGATGACATTTAAAAGCTTGTCTGAAATTAGAAATGTAGGAAACCTGAAGGTGACTTTGGTAGAGAATATAGAATATAAAATAGTGTGTAAAATGATAAAGTATTCACTCTTTGGGTGGGTTTTATGAATTGCTGACATACAGCCATACTGCTTCGGCCTTCTGGTGGAGTGAGATGAAAGACGGCCTTACTTTTACATGCACAGAGTGGTTTTTGCTCTTTTCTTAAAGACGGGATAATCTATCAACATAATCTTTTCAGCCATTCTCCCAGAATAAGAAACAGAGAAAAGCTGAATGACTTGCTTTCTGAGCAGAGGGTGAAGAAAGAAGGGATCGTTAGGGAGTTTGGGACTGACATGAACACACTGCTATATTAAAAACAGATAACCAACAAGGACCTACTGTATAGTACAAGGAACTCTGCTTGATGTCACGTGGCAGCCTGGATGGGAGGAGAGTTTGGGGGAGAGTGGATCCATGTATAGGTATAGCTGAGTCCCTTCACTGTTCTCGTGAAACTATGTGAACATTGTTGATTGGCTATACTCCAATACAACATAAGAAGTTAAAAATAAAGAATTTGAATTTTAGTCCCCATGTATTGCACACACAGCTCGCTCTGACTCTGCATCTAAGAGACCTGGCTACACCAGTGCTGGGCAGTGGAACAGGGCAGACCTGGCTTAGCTCACCTAGCTCAGATGCTCTGCTGCTTCAAGCTGAAATGCTGGTCTCATTACGTTGTAAGAAAAATTGAGAAGCATTCCTCCTCCTCCTCTAACATCTCATCTTTGACAACTTGGGCATGGGGTTGATCAGAGGGATACAACTGGTTGCATTTTTCTTTTCCTTTATTGGATTTTACAGGATTACTAATAAGTCTGAGTTAAGTAACAAAAATCTCGCCCCAGCACTTACGGGGACTTCTCTATGGAGCGAGCTGATGATGGATGACCCTTCATGACATGGGACCACCAGAGCTGGAATGTGGTACAGGCTATGAATGCTCAGTGGTGGCACCAGCTCTAGCAGAAATACTTATGCTTCTGGGGTTGATGCGGGTTGATTTGTGTCCCTAACCCATAGCACCTCAGAACGGGACTGTGTTTATAGAGAGGACCTTTAAAGAGGTAATTAAGGTAAAATGAGTTCATTAGGCTAGGTCCTACTCCAACCTAACTAGCGTCTTCATTAGAAGAGGAGATTAGGACGCACAGGGGCTTTCCTGCTGGCTCAGAAAGTTAAGAATCCGCCTGGAGTGCAGGAGACCTGGGTTTGATCCCCGGGCTGGGAAAATCCCCTGGAGAAGGGAATGGTAATCCACTCCAGTATTCTTGCCTGGAGAATCCCATGGACAGAGGGTCCTGGTCCATGGGGGGTCCCCAGTCCAAGGGGTCCCAAAGGGTTGGACACAACTGAGTGACTCAGTGCAAGACTGGACAGGACACGCAGACAATAGACTGTTGGGAGGACCATGTGAAGAGTCAGTAAGGGGAGAGGCCTCGGGAGAAACCAAACCTGGGGACACCTTGACCTTGAACTACCAGCCTCCAGAACTGTGGAAAAATAAATGTTGGTGGCTTAAGCCACCCTGTCTGTGCGATTTTGTTATGGCAGCCCTCTAAGGCAAGAGGAGAAGGGGATGACAAAGGATGAGATGGTTAGATGGCGTCACTGACTTGATGGACATGAGTTTGTGCAAGCTCCGGGAGATGGTGAAGGACAGGGAGGTCTGTTGTGCCGCAGTCCACGGGGTCACAAAGAGCTGGACTCGATTGAGCAACTGAACAACAGCAGTAAGTGGTCTAATAGAGGTGTTTACAAAGAAAATGTAAACAATATTTGGATTAGTTCAAAGTACAAGAGCCTATTTAGGTTAACTCAGAGTTGCCCAAAGTGTGTTCCCAGAAAGTTAGTAACTATTACTGGAAAAATGAAAGGGGGATTCGGGGCTCATGTAAATTTGGGAAATGCTGGATTAGACAGTCAGCCATGTTTCTCTGCTGCAGGACTTCTCAGAGCCTTTAATAGGCTGAGGTATAAATTATGAGCCTGATTCACACGGTCCATGTGCCATCCTTGACACCTCTCTTTGCCGCACTTCTCATCTCCAATCCATGGCCAATTCCTGATGGCTCTCTCTTTTAAACACTTCTTGAACTACTTCACCTCTACCTGAAACTCATGAAACCTGGGTTGTTCCATCATTGCCTGACAGTTTCACTTTCTAAATATTTCCTGAATTAGTTCACGTCTCTCTACTGAACTGCCATTGAAACCTGGGCCAAATGACCTATGTCTCTGGTTCACTGCAAGACCTTACTGATGGGTCTCTCCACACCCACTGGGTGCTCTCCAGGCAGCGGTTCACAACACAGCCGCAGAAGTCTTTCCCAAGCACAGGTTGGATTATGCCAGCTCCCTCATCGCAAAGACACTGCAGTAGCTTCCCACTGTTCTTAAAATGAGAAGACAAAATTCCTACCCATTTCTACAAGCTAATCTTGAACCATCTTGCTCCCTGGGCTCCATCTTTACAGGCTCTCTCTCAGTCACATATGGTTCTGCCTCCATTCACCACAGGGTCTTTGCTCATGATGTCTCTTCTTGGTTAACTTCCCCATGCTTCCTCAGAGTAGCTTCCTTTTACTTCTCTTCTTGGTTCAACCTCACCCTGCACCCCACCTCACCCCCTGCACGCCCCCACCCCCCGCACCACTGATTCACATTGCACTTGTCTCTACTGAAACTTTACATGCATGTGATTTTTGGCTAATGTCTGAATCTTCCTCTTCTACACTGAAAACTCTTGGTAAAACATCTTTTGTGAACTATCCAGTTAATTTATTGATGAAGGTTTGGGGAGGACCCTTCTAAAACACACTGTGAAGAATTTCTATGAAGAAAGACAATGACCAGGGTTCAAGGAGAAAGGTTTTGGGTCCTTAGAAATAGGCAACTGTTTGATGTAGCTTAGCATCCTTTGAAATAAATAAATAACCTATCTGAGAAGTTGAATATGGAAAAATGTGACATTAGGCCTAAGTTCTGGAAATAAATGTGGGTGTGTGACTTAAAAAAAAAAAACTTTTGGTTTTAGAAATTTTCAAACCTACTGAAGACTTGAAAGATGAGTGCATGAACAGCCACATACTTTAAGCAACCTGTGTAATGATTTGATCTTGCTCCCCAAAAGCTGTTCTCTTCTATTTTACTGTAATCAATGTAATTCTAATAGAGCCCTCAGAAAGATATGACTATGCAATTAGATCACACAGGTTCACATTTCAGGAGGACCAGACATGCCTTTTGGTGAATAATTAACTGAGAAATATTTAGGGCTCAATCTTAAATAAGGTACTACAGGAAATAAAATGTTTAGGGGCCACACTTTAAAAAAAATTTACAGCCACTTGAGAAAACAAAACGCAATTCAACTGCAAGAATAACCAGCAATAAAAGTAACAGGTAAGTGTTGGGGGCAGAGGGGAGGCAGAAAACACTGAGAGTATGAAGAGGATAAAACTGTTTCTATTTATGTTTCTTCACAGAAATGAATTTCCTATGGAAGGTAACACATCCTGTTATCAATTAATTTCCTAGTACTTAAATGCCAATTTGGGAAACTAATTTTATAAGGCAAATTATAAATAAGTACATCTTTCTCTTGTGAACTGACACAGAATAGGAGATCTAATTTCTTATCTAAGCAATATTTTACAATTATTTTATTCTCTACCAGAAGGACAATCCAAAGCTCAGGGAAGTATTTGTTCCTCTAAGGGTCAACCTTAGTTTGGTGGACTCAAGCCAAGTAATTAATCCATTTTTTTCCCCTGACAAAGAATAGGCTACTATATTCACCTGACGTATTTAGTCAACCTCACGCTAAGACCTGCCCTGGGGAGGGTGTGCCTCCCAGTGAGCTGGGCCCTAGGCCTAGAGATCTGGGGAGCACTTCCTTTTTAACCCATTATTTCCAGAAGTCCACACGCACATCTAGAGAAATTGGAACCAGGCAAATAATGAAGAAGACCACAACCTGGTACAAATGTGATGCGGAGGGGGAGATTATCATAACAGGGCAAAGTGAGTGGGGGTGTGTCTTTAAATTAATACAAGCTATTAAGTGCGTTTGGCCACCATCTAATCTGTTTGCTGCTGTCCACTCAGTTGTGTCCAACTCTTTGCAACCTCATGGACTGCAGCACGCCAGGCTCCCCTGTGCTTCACCATCTCCCAGAGCTTTCTCAAACTCATGTCCATTGAGTTGGTGATGCCATCCAACCATCTCATCCTCTGTCATCCCCTTCTCCTCCTGCCTTCTATCTTCCCCAGCACCAGAGTCCTTCCAATGAGTCGGCTCTTTGCATCAGGTGGCCAAAGTACTGGAGCTTCAGCTTCAGCATCAGTCCTTCCAATGAACATTTAGGACTGATTTCCTTTAGGATGGACTGATTTGATCTCCTTGCTATCCAAGGGACTCTGAAGAGTTTTCTCCAGCACCACACTTCGAGAGCATCAGTTCTTCAGTGCTCAGCCTTCTTTATGGTCCAACTCTCATATCCATACATGACTACTAGAAAAACTATAGCTTTGACTATATAGACCTTTGTTGGCAAAATAATGCTTTTTAATACACTGTCTAGGTTGTCATAGCCAATGCAGGAGATGCAGGTTCAATCCCTGGGTCAGGAAGATCCCCTGGAGAAGGAAGTGGCAACCCACTCCAGTATTCTTGCCTGGAAAATCACATGGACATAGGAGTCTGGAGGGCTACAGTCCACAGGGTCGAAAAGAATAGAATATGACTGAGTGACTTCACACACACAATTATCCTAGGGCTATGGTGATAAATAGAACATATGCTAAGTACATTTACCTTTTGGTCTGTGCATTTAAGAGACCAAGCCCAGGCACTTTTGAGTCACTGCATTATCTGAATGAAGCCAGAGAGGTGATTCAGTTTTGCAATTATTTTCCACCTTATGTAAAGTAGTTTTCTTTTTTTTCTTTTTTAACTCCTTGTAGTTGAGGAAAACTGATTTTGCAGATTAGCCACAATCACAAGCCATTCCGGAAATTAAAATTCCTCAGGCTCTAGTTAAACATTGTTGGTAAAAAGTTCCTGCTCACTACCACCTAGAAATCTATTCCATGGCATGACATATATAATGATTATATCTTTATCTAGGCTCTTTACAATTTCCAAATTTATATACATGACTCAACTAAATAGAGGAGCTCAAGGAATCGCTCTCCTAAATAACCAATTCATAAACACTTTTATATATAATTTCCTGCCAAGAAACTGACAGAATTTCTTCCAACTTCAAGAATGTTATTCCTGGAGGAGGACATGGCAACCCACTCCAGTATTCTTGCCTGCAGAATTCCATGGACAGAGGAGCCTGGTGGGCTACAGTCCATGGGGTCGCAAAGAGTCAGACACAACTGAACAACTTTCACTTTCATGTCAAGAATCTTAACCACTCCCCTAAAAAGCACACTAGTTTTGGGTGGGACAGAGTTAATTTGTAAATGAGAAATAGAGACTAGAACGCTGATTGTTAAAATGTTTATTTTGAGCAAAGGATCCTTGTTATCTCAGTCTTAAACATGCATTTGGCAGCCTGTATTAAAATGGCTTATTCTTCAGGGGGTGAGGGGTGGATCATGGGTGGGGTGGACTGGGATGAGATAGCAGTTCCAGTTTTACCACTCTTATTAATTTTCTTACTAGGGTTGAAATATGCAGCGGGGACAAAGAGCACTGTTTCTATGAACTGTTTAAAGGAGAGTGAAGGAGGAAATGTGAGAGGGATGATTTCTCAATTTTGTTTTTTAAAAGGCAGTCTCGTGGCTGCATTTCCTCCTAAACCCAACACTTTGTGTCCAACTGGATGAGACACGTCCTTAGGTCTGGCAGTACATGGAAAGATCAAGAAAGGGTTTTCATTGATCAGCAGAAGGTCAGGTAGCAAAGCTGGGAGAACTGCTTCTGCTGATGTATCTTCACTAAGTGACAAGACTGACCTTTGAAATCATTAAGTGTTGGTATTTTGATCTGTCTAAAAAAGTAAAGTGAGTTCTTTCATAAGGAAGTGGGAAAAAGCCAGACTAAATGATTATAAACTAATCAGTGTGGGTAGGGCAATGATGAACTCAGTCTGGTCAGATGGGTTAAATGAAAGGGGTCTGGGGATGTGCCAGGAACTCTGCCCTGTGAGCTGTTTTCAATAGATCTGTAGTTGGGTGGGGAGAGCAGGCCTGGAGGGATGCATTTGAGCTCAGAGGGGTGCACGGGTGCATACTGGTCTGGCTTCTGAAGATCCACGGTGTGGGGAGGGAGCCTGGGGCACAACAATGCTTAGGAGTGGGATATGGCAACAGGGCTTTCTGGGTGTCCCCTAGGAATCCCTCTAAGAATGATGTAATATATTTGATTTTCTTTTTTTATTTCAGGTTTCTGACCAGTAAACAAACCCTTTCCTAGTGCTTAAGTCATTTTATAAATCTAACTCACAAATAAGGTGAATCTTCAGTTCGTAAAAGTTTCAACTTAGTATAAAACAGCCAATTATCTTAAACATTTCAACTTACAGGTCCAAGGTCTGAATCAACTGCTCAGTGACATGTTTTAAATTGGAGTCACAAGGCTATTCATGTTAATTAACAAATTATCTGAAACATTGTGAATACTGTATGTAATTAAAATAGTAAAGACAGACGTCCCCAGAACTATATATAAAAATACAAATACCTCGGGGTTTATTTAGTCCATCTCATTTGTACTTGATTCTAAACCTTCCCAGCGTTAAAACACTATATCATAAGGAAACAATTTGTTTTCACATGGAACCCAAACCTGACAATGGGTGCGGTCTTCTCACCTCTGTCCCCAAGATTCTAATTACTAGTCACCTAATTCTCAAGATCTCTTTGATTCTTCCATCTCCCACACAGGCTGAACTTGGCAACTGACCCAAATCAACACCTCTATTCACCATTTAACTCTCTATTCTGATTAAACTCTGAATTCTCTGTACACCCTTCCCTGACGCGACAATCATCACTCACAGATATAGCCTGCCAGACTCTTCTGTCCATGAGATTCTCTGGGCAAGAATACTGGAGTGGGTTGCCATTTCCTTCTCCAGGGGATCTTCCAGACCCAGGAATCGAACCCAGGTCTCCTGCACTGAAGGCAGATTCTTTACTGACTGGACTATGCGGGAAGCCCACAAGTGTGCACAGGACCTGCCCATAGACTCTGCATCAACACCCTTCTTCTGATGGATAATAGGTGGCAGATGAACAGGGGCTGGTCATAGAAGTAGAACTAGAACCTGGAGAAAGAAATGCAATGGTACAACAGAAGTCAGAGGGAAGAGAGTTTCCAGAAGGAAGGTGTCATTAACATCAGTGGTTTGAAATGCAGCATGGACGTTTGTAAAGTATAGGGATGAAACAGGACCATTAGATTTGATGGTCATACATTTAAATTTAAGATTCAAATTGCATCAGTGAGATTTTCATGTCATTGTATGGGTAGAAAACAAAGAGCGACAGAAGGAGAGTGAGCTAGAAGTGAGAAATTTGGAATTGCATTTGGAGGCAGCAACAACTCAAGAATTAAGACCTTTTAATTTAATGTTGTATTTTAATAAGGGGTAAAGAGAGGCAGGGAAGAGGGAGATAGAGTAAGAGAGAGCGAGTGAAAGATATGGAGTGGTAACCAAAAAGTGGAAGGAAGAGGCTCAATGGGAAGAGATATTTATTCTATATTTTAATTTTAAAAATAGATCTGAGTGTGTTTGCTGAGGAGAGAGTTGATTCCTTTTGTGGGGGAGGGATGGAGAGCTTAGAATTTGAAGATTTGGGTTGGAGACAGGATTAACAGGTGAGGCAGAGTACCAGAGGATCTCAGCTAAAAGGTAAGGAGACCAGGTGGAAAGGTTGACCTTGAACAGGAAAAGGAGCATCTTATCCTCTAAGAATGGAGGGAATGTGGCAAGGACTGATACCAGGGAGATAGGCGTGGGTGTGGGCGGGGCCGCAAGTGGAGGTAGCCGGGCTGAGCTGCCTGAATCTGGCCCCCTCTGGCCAGCCTGTCAGGACTCAACACACAGTTCCCGGGAACAGAAGGAATCTGGACTGGGATGATCACAGCGCCAGACATGGCCAAACGGAACCATCAGAGGGCCTCCTGATTATGCAGTAATTCACAGGGATCACAGGTCACCGGAGGAATCTCGAGGTTTCTCTTCAATTTTGATTTCTCCGGTAAAGAAAATCAGACCAGAGACATACTCAAGAGCAGTTACTGGTGACTCTCAAACGACAAACAGGGTTTCTTGGGTTCTGCCTCCCTCCGCTGTTATAAAAATATACACAATCAGTGTTCTCTCGCTCTCTCCCTGGCTATCTTTCCCTCATTCTTCTGCTCTGAAGTGCATCACTTTTTCTGAAAACTCCTCCGTGGCCTCTCCTCCCTCTTGTCAAGCAGGTCCCATAAAGCTTTGCAACGTCCCCTTTACTTTCCTTGCTGCACCTCACTGAACAATTTGAAATTCTAGTTTTATTTACATAATTATTTAATGTTCTTCTCTCCCAGCAGATAGTATAAGCCACACGAGGACAAGGATTCTATTTGTTCACTTCTGTCTCCTGGTGAGCATGCAGCCCAAAGTCTAGATGGACTTGGTGCTCAATAAACATGATGAAGGAATTTATATTCCAAGCATATAGTGTGGGAGTATAGTGTTCAAGGATTTTATTTGCAAATTAAAGTTCTGCATTTGTGAAAAAAGTCCACTGTGGTGTGGCAAGAAGGCTGACCTATGTATTCCCTGGGCATATAGGAAGTGCTCAATATATATTTGTTGAATGAATAAGTGAATTTCCACACCAGTTATTTTCATTCTCTTAAAAAAAAACCAACACCACACTGTGCCTCCAAGCCACTGAAAATAATTTAAAGATACTACCTAAACATTAAAAAAAAAACAAAACTATTTAAACAAGTAAATTAAGATTTTCCAGTGTGATTTAGAATAAATATTAGAGTTCATCAACACTTTGTTAATAATCAGTTATTTAATAAAAATTAATTATATATTAACGTAGCTTCTGGGATAATAAATAATTGGAAAACCTAACATTTAATTCCTAAAGCTTTACACTTCGGAATGTCTCAGAGACACTTTCTCTCATGATACTAAGTGAACTTGAACTTATCAAGCTTTAGGACAAAAATTCACGCATGTGCAAACATTTAAAAATAAAAGTCATCCCCAATGAACTGTCTACCACCTTTTTCAGGAAAGAAAATTCATGAACACACGCATGAAGATTAGTACCATAGTGTAGGCAAATATTTTTCCATGTCCCACCCCAAAGCAAACAAATGAAAATAGAAACTTCAAGGGCAATTATAAAATGTGTCCTAGTTTAAAGACACAGCATCCTTTTCTCCTTTGGTTTTCCTTTATACTCTTATCAGAAATAAATAATGCTAGCAGGAAAACATTTCTGCTCTTTTGACTGAGAGGTAATTAATTTTTGTCTTATATTTCTCTACTTTCAAAACTTTATAAAGAGAAAAAATAGAAAGCACTCAAATGTTTGTTGATTGTGGATCTTAAAAGATATTAGTGAATCTACCCGGTCTGGGTTATACCTACACACCCCAACATTCTCATTCTTTCATGGAACTTTTAATTTCCAAAAGAGGCTATTATTCTGGTTAATAATTAAAATGTTTCAGTGTTTATGTATACACAGTATCACAGTGTTGGCATAAAAATGCTTTGTCACAGTCACTTGGGCAAGTTCTGGGGAACACAGATGCTTTGTTAGTTATAATACTTGGGGAAGTTAAGGAATATATGAATTCTTGGGTTTTCAGGGAAGTCTGATTTCAAATAGTCTATCCTGTTGTCCATACAAAGTGCTCTACATTTTACTAGAAGATTTGGTACCTATACATCTCATAGCAAAATTACTATCTGTCGGATAGACGATGGCTCAGACTGCCCACAGTTGACCAACGAGAAAGGTAACTTGTCCCAGGTATTTCTGAAGGCACACAGAGAGTCCAGGGCTGGGTTATGTATTGTTAATAATCCCTCCCAGGCTCAACTGTCCTTTCATCTTGGAATTTTCTGACTCTTAAGATCTGAGTTCACTCACATTCCTTCTTATGCTATTTGCAGTGAAGGTCTATGGAAGGTTGTACATTCTCCCCTTGCATATACATTCAGCCTCTACACATATTCCCAGGATTCAGGAAGCTAAATTTCTGTGTTTTTAAAGATTCTTTTGATGTGGATTATTTTTAAAGTCTTTTATTGAATTTGTTACAGCATTTCGTCTGTTTAATGTTTTATTTTTCTGGCCATGAGACATATGGGATCTTAGTTCCCTGACCATACCCCCTGCATTGGAAGGTGAAGTATAAGTCCTGGACCACTAGGCAAGTCACAATTTCTGCATTTGTGAAAAGCAAAATGTGAGCTTACTGAAAGGCAGATACATAGTTGACCAAGGGGAAATAATTATTTGTGCTTTAAATTTATCCTTAGTTTCATTACATAAAAACACTAGCTCGCTTAATACAATTTAAAGGTATATCACGGTTTGGAAGGACTGTTGCCGAGGTTGAGGCTTCAATACTATGGCCATCTGATGTGATGAGCTGACTTAATGGAATAGACCCTGATACTGGGAAAGGTTGAGGGCAAAAGAAGAAGGAGGTGGCAGAAGATGAGATGGTTAGATAGCATCACTGATTCAATGGACATGAATTTGAGCAAACTCCGAGAGAGAGCGGAGGACAGAAGAGCCTGGCGTGCTGCAGTCCACGGGGTGGCCAAGAGGTGGCCATGGCTTAGCGACGTAAGAACAACAGAGTGGTGACACTTAACTATTTTTGCTTTCTTTCCCCATCTTGAAGATAAAATGTACAAATGCATTGTAAGGATACCTTAAATACTTAAAGCACTGTGAATCCATATAAGAATAGCAACAAGATAAAGAAAAATTGGTTTGAAAGCGTTTAAAACTAAACTTTATATAAATGTGTGTGTGCATAGAGTCTAATAAAAATACATCATGGTAACTTAAAACCTGGCAGTGTTTAAGATATGGAAACTGTTGAGTTGAAATAAATTAATAGAACACTGGAAACAAGCTCATCAAATTTGCACAATGGGAGCAGAAGAATCTGAAAGGTAGAGGCCCATTTGGGTGATGAAAGCCAAACGCCAAGGACAGTTCCTTACAAACAAAAATATTCTGATTAGCTTCAGGGGAGGAGGAGAAAAGAACCAGGTACCACAGGTAGGAAAGCCAAACAGCCCTTAGCAGATGGAGGCACAGGACTCCCTAACTGCCCCCCGGTAACTCCTGGTCTAAGGACAAGGCAGACCTCTCTCATCATTTCTGTCAGTGGATTGCCATCCACAAGTGTCCAGTTCTCTGGAACACCACCACGTGAGACATTGCTCTGAGCCCACAACCAGGTTGCCTTTCTCAAAGATAAGAAACAGTCTGCAAAGCCCACGCTGTGAAGAGGGGCTCTGAGAACTGTGGGAAGAACGCAATCTGAAGACAGCTGCAAGAAATCATCCCTGACTTCATCAACAAACACAACTGTCCTTCAAGAGCCTTGCCATTTCCTTTAGGAAGCGCAAGATATGGGTGTGCTGTTGACCCTCACTTAAATTCAAAGTCTATTTCCCCAGTATAACCAATTAGGCAGTGTAGCGGAGAGCGGTCAACTTATTCTTACTGTGTGAAGGGGTGGGGGTGGGGTGGAGGAGCTTGCTCTCCGTGTTGAGTGCAGCTGAGTGTGTGAGTCCTTCTCCTGCCCTAATCTTAATCCTGCCTCTAGGATCTTAAGTCTAACTAGTCCAACCATTGCTTTAAATGAGTGTTTTACACTCTGTTGAAAGTGAAGTCGCTCAGTCGTGTCTGATTACACTCTGTTGAGCATGAAGCTAAACACCCTCTGAGCACATTGTTTATGGCAGGAAACAAGGTTTATTCACTGCTGCTGCTAAGTCACGTCAGTCGAGTCCGACTCTGTGCGACCCCATAGACGGCAGCCCACCAGGCTCCCCCGTCCCTGGGATTCTCCAGGCAAGAACACTGGAGTGGGTTGCCATTTCCTTCTCCAGTGCATGAAAGTGAAAAGTCAAAGTGAAGTCGCTCAGTCGTGTCAGACTCCCAGCGACCCCATGGACTGTAGCCCACCAGGCTCCTCCGTCCATGGGGTTTCCCAGGTAAGAGTACTGGAGTGGGGTGCCATTGCCTTCGCCAGGTTTATTCACTGGACAGTTCAATAAAAGCCAAGCTACTCCCAGATACAGTGAACGCTAGAGGAGACTTTGTTGCAGTATAAAGAATTCCAGACTCTGAGTTAGCACAATCCATGGGTTCTAGTTTTGGCCCTCTGAATAATTTAGGGTTATATGATTTTAGCTAGGCTGTTAACCTCTCTGGGCCTTAGTTTCCTCATTTGTGTAATGGAGATAGTGAACTAAATGACTTCTAAGGCCCTTTTTGGATCTTCCATTCTGGAATGACTGTGGACTGTGTGTTCACAAGGAGTAATCATGTTGGGATAGAATAGAATGATTGAGAGTTTTCAGGAGATAATTAGGGTGGTTTGCTCATTTTCTACAAAATCTGGTTTCTCAGCTGCAAAAAATCCAGCGGAGAGATTGCAAATGACTGGTAATCTCTGCCACACAGATAACCACTGCTAGGAATTTTTTCTTCTGGATATTATACATGTTAATTATAACTGTTACTATTGCCATGTTAGGTGCCAAATATAATCATTACTAATTATATTAAAATGGAACATTAAATACATGTTTCTTTAACAAACTTCAAAAAATTTAAGATTAAATCTTGGACATCTTTCCATGTCATCACATATACATCTCATTTTTTTTTTTTTAATCAACACAGAGTACTGCATTGTATCTGCACATTGTAGTTCATTTAACCAGCATATATTGACAACAGATACACCATTCTTTGTGATCATAAACAATAGTGCAACAAAATTCCTTTGTATGCCCTGTCCAAATATTCAGTCTTGACACCTCCTCCCTCACTTTCCATTTCCAATCCATCACCAGGTCCTGGTGGTTTCACCTAATATCTCAGGAACCCACATACTTCTCTCCACTGAATTCTCTCCACTTTATTCAAGTGGAGATTCAACAATGTCTCACATAACAGCCCCTCACTTGGGGCTAGTCTCCTCTAGCCCCATGTCTTCCTTCTAGCTTCCTAACTTGCAACCAGAGATGCAAAACTTATTTCCCAGTTTACAACCTTCAGTAGCTTCTCTCTGTTCCTAAGATAAAGACCACTGCCTTGTAATGGTTTTACTGTCGATACTGCACTTTGAGGTCAGCACATAGTCTGGAATTTGTACGTGCTTTACCTGCACCCTAGGATGTAGATTAAATTAGTATGTAGAGTAAATTAGTTAGTCAGTCAGGATGACACACTTCTGCAATGGTTAGTAAGGATGTTATCAGATGCTTATAATTCAGAGATGGTTTCTACAAGCTGTTTCTTTATCTGCCATCAACACAAAGGACTTGACTAATTAGCAAATAGCTGTTTGAAGTTATTTATTTTTTCTTGGTGAAGTCAGTGTTGTACAGGATGTGTGGGCAGGCCAGCAACAGTGTTGAGGTATCCCGACTCTTGCATCAAATGGTACCTGATAGCGATTCAGTATCTGTCCTTCCCAGCGGTTCCCAGGACATGCTGTGAATACTGCCTTGTCTAGTTCTTGCTGCTTAATTAAACCCTTAGGTTAGCTGAACCCTGTCCCTAGAGGAGTGTTCCGTTTGCCTCTAATGAACTTTCCATGAAAGATCTAATTGGAGAAACAAAAGGAACAGAAAGGGGAATCCAGATTACAAACAGGCTGCATGACTGTTTCAACTCTTGCTTACAAGTCAGTATTACAATGTGAGCTAGACTGAGCCTGATATTTGCTTTGGGATCAGGTATGAGGCTATGGGGAAGGAGACTTGTACCCTCAGCCACCTCTAAATATTGAAGGTCTCAACATCCACACCCAAAAATCCTAAATAAGATCTTAAATAAGGGTCGGATTGACTGAGGTCAGATTATAGTATGTAACCTAAAAGACCCTGCATAATTTACCTTCTGCCACCTCTCCTGGTCCTCCTCCTGCTCAGGAGACTTCCGGAACACCGTACCTTGGGGGATGTCTGAGCCTACAGCCTGCCTTTGCACCTGAGGACCCACTTTGCCCGATCAGATCCCTCTTACCCTTCCCAGCTTGGCAGGACAGGCTTTCCTCAGAGAAGCCATTCTGGCCTCTCAGGCCAGGTCATGCCCCGCCACCCTCACAGAGCCCAGGGCAGCTCTCCCCGAGTTCCCTAAGGGAATGGATGACGATGTGTCCTTATGCTAACTACACTGAGCCCTACAAGTACGGCCTCCAGGCCTGTGTTAATCACCTTTGTATTCCCACTGTCTGGCACAGTCTCTATGGACATTTGTTCAATAAAGAGCATTTAGATTTTAGGCCCCACAAGCATCAGTATTTTTTTTTAAAGTTTTTATGGAACTAGGTTCGCTAAATGAAGTGAGCCTTCCATAATGAAAATACTTAACAGTATTAAAAAAAAAAAATCCAACCAAACTCACAAAGTGAAGGGTGAAGGATATATAAAATACAAAGGTGAAGCAATGACCCTCTCTTTTAAATACTACCCAGGCCAACTTAATTCTGTTGAAAACCCTTCATGGACAGGAGGGCCAGAAGAAAGCCACCTTCTTGCTCACTCACTCTGCATATTTCACAGTTTCCTTTCCTTCCAACATTTACAGCAGGATCATTTCAGTATGCAAATAAGTTCTGCTTTCTCAGAGAACTCCATTTTTACTTTGTTTCCACACATCAAGTCCTTGGCATTCTCCCTCCTTCCCACTAATATACACACGGAATACACTTCACCCCAAACTTCTGTACATGCTGAGGTTTGGGGAGGATTTAAAACTACCCCTGGACAGCTATTTAAGGAGATCATTTTATGATAAGGCAAGTTACGTATCTAGTTAGAAATTCCGGGGAAATCCCATGAGTTTCAGTTAGAAGTTTCCTGTTATTTCGTGTGGCCTTTGTCCAAGGTAAAGATGAGGTGAGCTGGGAGGAAAAGTGCATTGTTTGAACACCTGCCCTACCCAGACCCTTCCTTGCATCTTGTATTCCATGGCGCTGCTCTGGTCCTAAGCTCTCATCTCACTTTCGAGAAAACTGTGGGCCACAGAGATTGAGAATAAGGTTGATTAAGTGTTTACTAAATGCAGACAAATGCAGCTTTACAGATAAGGAAACGGGAACCCAGGGAGATTCCAGGCAGACTTGGGACCCAAACCTGATGGGAGTCCAGCCCTCACTCCTGTCTCTTCTGGGAGAGCCAGGCCTGACTCAAAGTGGGTCATGACCCGGTCTTCCTTGAGACTCACTTGTGAAGCACAGGTGACCCACTGGCTTAGTGAATGGAAGAAAGTACCTTGGCTTCTTTTGTTGTTGTTGTTAAGTCCTGTCCGACTCTTCTGTGACCCCAGGGACTATATAGAGCCCACCAGGCTCCTCCGTCCATGGGATTTCCCAGGCAAGAATACTGGAGTGGGCAGCCATTTCCATCTCCAGGGGATCTTCCCAACCCAGGGATCAAGCCCGAGTCTCCTGCATGGCAGGTGGATCCTTTACCACTGAGCCACGTGGGAAGCCTAACACAGTTTAAGGGTTCCCAGAAACTAGACAGACAGTAAGCACCTGCAAACAGAGCGAGTAAAGACATCTGAAGGACCAAACATGCATGTGATGCAGTCATTTGTGACTAAGAGGATGATTCTGAGTCTCACCCAGTCACACCTGTCAGTGGAGCCCTTCAAGGCGCTGGAGCAGTGAATTCTGGAAATTTGTTTGGTTTACTTATTTTGCTTTTTGTATAATTAACTCTTACAGGACAACTTTCTGTCCAGGGTTGTAGTTTCAGTAATTCTTTTCCTCTGAAGCTACTTTAGCTTTAACTTTTTATTGATTTTTTGGACTAGATCCAGGTCACACAACTTTTGCCCCATTAAACCTTGATTGCAGGTACGGAATTATAAAAACAACCCTCCGGCTCTCTCAGTTTGTTGTGACTTCTTCACACCCTCTTTTGTTTCCAGGCTCTCTCCCCAGACCCACAATTTTCATTTCAACCTGGGCTTCAGCACCACAAAACACTTGCCTTTTAGTAGCTCAGACAGTAAAGAACCTGCCTCCAGTGTAGGAGACTGGAGATTGATCACTGGGTCGGGAAGATCCCCTGGGGAAGGGAATGGCTACCCACTTCAGTATTCTTGCCTAGAGAATTCCAAGGACAGACCATGGGATCACAAAGAGTCAGACATGACTGAGCAACTAACACACTTTACTTTTGAAAGGAGAAAGCAAGCTCTGCATCAATAATAGAGACTGAACTTATTTTACAGAGCTGGGGGATCAGGCTTCCGTCAGTGGTCTTCTGGGGCTGGAACTCAGCCTGGGTTGCAGTGACTCTCTGAAGCTTATATCACATCCGTTCCTAGAATACTTGGCTTCCTTCATCAAAACCAAATCCCAGTGAGGATCATAAAACGTGTCCCATCAAGTATAAAAGACAATGCACAGAAATTGTACTTAGCAAACTAAACTTAATTCAAATCATTTGAAATATAAAGCATGGTTTGTTGTTATTATAATTACCATATGAATTCAATGAAATAAGAAAATCAGGCCAGGGAGGAAATCAGGTTTTATGAGGTATTTTCAAGTTTCCATGAAATAGTTACTTGGAATCATCAATATAAACGTTCAAGCATCTCTCTGAGTTTGGCACAGTGTATATGGGAGGAAAAAGTAAACTGAAACTTAAAACTGGATAATTGGGATAATTTCTGCCAACGACCAAATATAAAACCTGCAGAGTACTTCAGTGGATAGAAGATTGGGCTTAGCATCAATAGAATGAGTTCAAACACTGGCTGGGTGACACCCCTAAATCTCTCTGTGAAAGTGGCATAATATTTAGGTTGGTGAAAAAGTAATTGTGGTTTCAGACCGTGAATTTTTAAATCATCATAATTAGGCTCAAACACACTTTTATTATTCAAAATAGGAACCATTACTATCAACACATTTTTGCCAATGAGAAATAAGTTTATTTGTCTAGTGAACCCTTGGAAAGCATTTTCTGCCTCCTGCTGATTAAGGAAGCATTTTCCCTGCAAAAAGTTGTTGAGATGCTTGAAAAAGTAGTAGGTCATTGATGACAGGTCAGGTGAAAATGGCAGATGAGGCAAAACTTCATAGCCCAATTTGTTCAACTTTTGAAGCACTGGTTGTGTGACTTATGGCCAGGGGTTGTCCTGGAGAAGAATTGGGCCCTTTCTGTTGATCAATGCCGGCTGCAAGCATTGTAGATCTCATCGATCCGCTGAGCATACTTCTCAGATGTAATGACTTCTCTGGGATTCAGAAAGCTGTAGTGGATCAGACGGACAGCAGTCCACCAAACAGCGATCATGATCTTTTTTTGGTGATCTTTTTTTAGCTTTGGGAAGTGTTTTGGAGCTTCTTCTTGGTCCAACCACTGAGCTGGTCATTGCTGGTTGTTGAAAAAATCCACTTTTCATCACATGCCACAATTCGATGGAGAAATGGTTCATTGTTGTTGTATAGAATAGAAGACAACACTTCAAAATGACGATTTTTAAAATTTTTGGTCAACTCATGAGGCACCCACTTCTTGAGCTTTTTCACCGTTCCAATTTGCTTTGAATGCCGAATGACTGTAGAATGGCAGACAGTGAGTTCCTCGGCAACTTCTTGTGTAGCTGTCAGAGGATCAGTTTCGATGACCCTCTCAACTGGTCATGTCAACTTCCAATGGCTGGCCACTGCACTCCTCATCTTCAAGGCTCTCGTCTCCTTTGCAAAACCTCTTGAACCACCACTGCACTGTACATTCATCAGCAATTCCTGGGCCAAATGCATTGTTGATACTATGAGTTGTCTTCGCTGCTTTTTGCAACCCATTCTGAACCCAAACAAGAAAATCACTTGAATTTGCTTTTTATCTAACATCATTTCCCTAGTCTAAAATAAATACAAGCAGCAAGTAATAAGTCATCAGCAAAATAATAATAAAAGAAGAAATGTGCATTAAAATGATGTATAACATAACCACATTTAAGAATGCACCAATATCAAACAGCAAAGTTCAATAATGCAAAACCGCAATTACTTTTGCACCAACCTAATAATTCTACCTATACAAATGTCACAGGACAGTGGGAAGGTCTAATAAACTCAAGAACTATATAAAGAACTGCTCCATTATAACTAATTGCCTGCCAAAAAATTTATCTCATTATATATACATACACACACACACGAAATTTACATGGGCATGCTGATTTGGAACGTTAACATGTGAATTGCCTCTTAGTGAAAGAGATGGGAATACCAGACCACCTGACCTGCCTCTTGAGAAACCTGTATGCAGGTCAGGAAGCAACAGTTAGAACTGGACATGGAACAACAGACTGGTTCCAAATAGGAAAAGGAGTACGTCAAGGCTGTATATTGTCACTCTGCTTATTTAACTTATATGCAGAGTACATCATGAGAAAAGCTGGGCTGGAAGAAGCACATGCTGGAATCAAGATTGCTGGGAGAAATATCAATAACCTCAGATATGCAGATGACACCACCCTTATGGCAGAAAGTGAAGAGGAACTAAAAAACCTCTTGATGAAAGTGAAAGAGGAGAGTGAAAAAGTTGGCTTAAAGCTCAACATTCAGAAAACTAAGATCATGGCGTCGGGTCCCATCACTTCATGGGAAATAGATGGGGAAACAGTGGAAACAGTGTCAGACTTTATTTTTTGGGGCTCCAAAATCACTGCAGATGGTGATTGCAGCCATGAAATTAAAAGACGCTTACTCCTTGGAAGGAAAGTGATGACCAACCTAGATAGCATATTAAAAAGCAGAGACATTACTTTGCCAACAAAGGTCCACCTAGTCAAGGCTATGGTTTTTCCAGCGGTCATGTATGGATGTGAGAGTTGGACTGTGAAGAAAGCTGAGCGCTGAAGAATTGATGCTTTTGAACTGTGGTGTTGGAGAAGACTCTTGAGAGTCCCTTGGACTGCAAGGAGATCCAACCAGTCCATCCTAAAGGAGATTAGTCCTGGGTGTTCATTGGGAGGACTGATGCTGAAGCTGAAACTCCAATACTTTGGCCACCTCATGCGAAGAGCTGACTCATTTGAAAAGACCCTGATGTTGGGAGAGATTGGGGGCAGGAGGAGAAGGGGACAACAGAGGATGAGATGGCTGGATGGCATCACCTACTCGATGGGCATGAGTTTGAGTAAACTCCAGGAGCTGGTGATGGACAGGGAGGCCTGGCGTGCTGCGATTCATGGAGTCGCAAAGAGTTGGACACGACTGAGCGACTGAACTGAACTGAACTGACTGAAAAGTTCAAAAACTGCTACAATTCAAAGGAATGGGGAAAGTTGCCTGAAAACAAACAAAAACCTGAAACCTTCATTACCACCAAAAAGCATCTTCTTTTTCAATAGTAAAGAATGCAAAGATAACACCCCAACCTAAAGTTTGGGATGCACAATTCAGAACCTGGCAGTCTAGAACCATCTTCACTTCTTCTCTTTCTTTCCTTAGAATCCAACTTGGCAACAAGTGTCATGGGATGAGCTTTGAAAGGCCTTTCAGGTTGGACAGTTCTTCTATTTCCGCCATCCCTGCTTCGGTCTGAGCCCTCCCCTCAGCACCCTCACAATGGGGTTCAGGACTTCCAGGCTCTCTGGGCCATCCTTAGTGCTGCCAGATCAGCCTTCCTAAAAAGCAGAATTCCTCAGGATCCACAGAGATTCCATTCATCTCATCCTGTTTCCCTCTGCTCCAAAAACATTCCCCTCCTCTAGTCTAGGAATTCCTTCACCTGCCCAGATGCCAGCCTCAGGGCCTTTTGCTCTTGCTGTTCTCTCTGCCTAGAATGTCCTTCCCCCAGCCCACCTTATCACAAATCACTCTCCCGTGGTCCCTTTAGTGTAGAGCTTCTCAGATTTTACCATACTTATGATTCGTCTGAACATCTTGTTAAAATGTAGATTCTGATTCAACAGATTTCAGGTTGGGGACAAGACTGCAGTTCTAACCACCTCCCAGCCAGTGTTGCTGGGCTATGGACCCCACTTTGAGGAGCAAACCTATCGACTCAGTGGGAAAAAAAGGGCGGAGGGGGTAGTTCTTGGAGACAAACGGACATGGATTTGAATGCAATCTTTATCAGGCAAATATCTCCATCTGTATAGGGGGAATATTACCCATTTTATGGAAGTGATAGGAGGATCTTTTGACTATAAATAGATACCAGCCTTTCCAAATCTCTTTTACTTGGCTCCCCTAACCTTATCATCTTGTTCCTTACTACGCTTCTCTGATGATCCAGTTTATTTCTCTTTACTCTGGATCCTGTGTGTTGTGGTTAGTTGCTCAGCTGTGTCCAACTCTTTTCGACCCCCTGGACTGTAGCCCTCTGTAGGCTCCTCGGGCCGTGGAGATTCTCCAGGCAAGAATACTGAAGTGTGTTGCTATGCCCTTCTCCAGGGAATCTTCCCAACCCTGGGATGGAACCCAGGTCTCCTCTATTGCAGGCAGATTCTTTACCATCTGAGCCACCAGGGAAGCCCGCTCTGGATCTTACCTGACTTTATTTCTTTTAGCACATAAATCAGGAAAAAGGAATTCTTAAAGTTAAGTTTTGTTCTTACAAACTTTGAGCTTATGAAACTTAATACCATCCTCCCCTGCAGCAGAGCGGCGAGTGGCACATCGAAGTTCCCCTGCTGATTCTCTCACTCACTAGCTACATCCCCTGCTGAACGCAAACTAACACGTCTGGGTTTCAATTACTTCACCTGTAAAACTCTGCCTTTACCCCCTGTGTTGTTGTGAGAGTTAGGGAAGTTACATGAAGTACTCGGCCAATGCAGCAGACTGCAAAAGTGGCCACAACACTCTATCCGCCCCTGAATTCATGTCATTCTCTAATGATTCTGCAGGTCTTCCCATCAAAAGGTAAAGAGTCTGTTTCTTCATAAAGTAAATTGGAGGAGAAGCAGTTTGTGTCCATTTCAGCCTAGACTTCAAGGAGCCCTGCTCCCACACTCCTGCTGTCACCCACGCTGAGCCAACATGTCACCAAGCGCAGGGCAGCCTGCCATGTGACAGGAAGCAGGAGGCCCAGCTGCCCCAAAGGACTCAACCAGCAGTCAGCGAACACCCAGGGGCAGAGCCACCCTGGTGACTGCAGACACATAAGGGCATGGGCAAGACCCATAGATTCACCAGGTCCAGCCTGCTAATCCACAAAGTCGTAAACTAAATGCATGGTGGTTGTTTTAAGCCATTATGTGTTGGGGTGTCTGTGATGCAGCAATACATAACTGATACTGTTATATATAAGTAATTTCTCCATAAATAGTGGCTATTACAATATTTGGGGGCTTCCCTGGTGGCTCAGTGGTAAAGAATCCACCTGCTAACACAGGAGATGTGAGTTCCATCCCTGGGTCAGGAAGATCTCCTGGAGAAGGAAATGGCAGCCCACGCCAGTATTCTTGCCTGGGAAACCCCATGGACGGAGGAGCCTGGTGGGGCTGCAGTCCACGGGGTCACGAAAAAGAGTGAGACACAACTTAGAGACTAAACAACAACAGTATTTGGCAGGAAAAAGACACATCAAAAAAAATGAATTTTCCATACTGCTAAAATTTCTATTTCTGGGTCAGTATTTAGGAAGATGGCTGAGCTGGACACGAGGGTTCATCGATTCTGGTTCCAGTAGCTTTTCCAGTTGGCAGTCATACAACCTTGGAAACATCATTTAACTTATTTGAGCCTCAGTTTCCTTATCTGTAAGGTAAGGTGGCTAGACCAAATGACTTTTACTTTTTTGTTTAGCTCTTAAAAGGACTGAGGATCCATTTTTACAAAATGGAACACTTATTTCCTTGCCAACAGATAGTTCTGAACTCAACTTTGCTTTCTTGTAGACTTTAGGGTTTAATCACAGATAACCCTTCCTGTATTTCCATCACTGTTCAGCATTTGGCTGTGACTGAGTTTCACACTTATTCTAACAGTCATGCTCTGGATCTAGAAGGTGGCCCTCCTTGCTGTGGATCAGGAACCCAGATAGGCAAGCTCATTAGGAATCAAAAGATGAAAAATGCCATGCAATTTCTAGAGAGAATCTAAGTAAGTGGCTCTTAACTCTTTGCAGGTGCAGGTGGACTTGTTTTACTAATTTCTAGGTTGCAGTAAATATTTTGGAAGACTGAGTTGTGCAGTGTGATCACCAGCCAAGGAGGATACTATTTTATAGCCATAAAGTACAAATCAAATCTGCATTTATTGCATATAAATGACCCAAGATACAAAATCAGTTATCAAATGGGGGGAGAAAGACTTAACACCAAAATTTTAAAAGTTTTAAAATTCTCTCATGTAGCGATAGACTCCAGGCTTCCCTGGGGCTTCCCTTGTGGCTCAGCTGGTAAAGAATCTGCCTGCAATGTGGGAGACTGGGGTTAGATCCCTGGATTGGGAAGATCCCCTGGAGAAGGAAAAGGCTACCCACTCCAGTATTCTGGCTTGGAGATTTTCATGGACTGTATAGTCCACGGGGTCGCAAAGAGTCGGACACAACTGAGCAACTTTCACTTTCACTGGTGACTCAGATGGTGTAGAATCTGCCTGCAACGCAGGAGACCTGGGTTCGATCCCTGGGTTGGGAATATCCCCTGGAGAAGGAAATAGCAACCCACTGCAGTATTCTTGCCTGGAGAATTTCAGAGATTGACTCTGGAACTAACAAGTAAACTGCAAATACATCCAAATACAAGTTGTATTAAAGAGTTATACATGTGGCAGTGACTAGGGTGGTTTTTCTTTTCTAACAGGCATTCAGAGCCTCTAACATACCACTAGTACATGCTCTAACACCGCCCTTAGCAAATATAACACAGTCTTCCCTGTGATATGCAGCAGGCCATAATGTGGCCAACTTAGAAGGAAAAAAAAAAAAAAAGACTGTTCTGCCCACTTCCATTATGCTACATAGTCAAAAGTCAGGGTATTTATTCCTGGGAGGAATTAAGCTAAATCAGGAAATGTGTGTACAATATGAGAGCAACCGGTTATCTTAATTTTGCCTTCAGATAGTTCTTTAGTCGCTAAGTTGTATCTGATTCTTTGCAATACCCTGAACTATAGCCCACCAGGTTCCTCTGTCCATGGGATTTCACAGGCAAGAATACTGGAGTGGGTTGCCATTTCCTTCTCCAGGGGATCTTACTGAACCAGGGACCAAACCCACGTCTTCTGCATTAGCAGGCAAAATTCTTTACCGCTGAGCCACCAGGGAAGTCCCTATATGTATAGTTAAGTCTACATAAAGAAGCACAAAGTTGTTGAAAGTGTGAAAAAAAAAAATTGGCTCATTCTGTATCAAAAACTTTCTTTTGTGACAGAAAGGAACTAGGTGGGGCCCCAGGGTAGCTCCATTCAGTAGGGAGAACATTGCAATGGGAAGTGGCTTCTGCTTATGTACCTGGAACACATGTATTTTGAAATGACATGTAAACTAACTTCAGAGACTTAAGTCACCTGATATTTTTTGAGTTAATATCTTAAATACCTTTACCCAAGTATCTTTTAAATCAATTCACCCTCTCCTCTGGTGGGATTTTTCTCAGCACCCACTTTGCTTGTATCTTCCCCATTTCATTCTCACTGCAGTGGAAGTGAACTTTCTCAAATACAGATCTGCTCTGCTTAAAATCCTCTAATGGCTTCTCTGAAGACTGTAAGACCCCTGAAGGCAAAAACTGTATTCTGAGTACCTGGCCGAGTGTCTACAAATATGCTGTCTCCAAGACCAGGTTGGGGTTTCATTCAAGAGCTGCTTGTGCATGGAGTTTTACTGCCCTTGGGAAAATTTGAGACATGATACTCTTTGCCTTACGTTAATACTGTTCACTGCAGCTCAGAAGACTCTTCGAAGATGCTTGATAACACTGAGTCAGTATTTGAGGTATTTAAGTCTTTGCTTGAGGATACACATTTACCTGATGGGTGTGTTGCAAGCATACTTTAGGGTAGGGTCATTTTGGTGATATGTGTTCCTTTTGAAGAGTCTAATCTCTGTGGGACCATGATTTTCTCAGATTAGAAAGGGGAGAGTAGATAGAAGATTTCATTTTCATTTTATTTTCTTAAATAGCATCCAGGTGATAACCAGACTATAAGACTGTAACAGGGTGACCCATCTGATTGGCAGATGGGTGACAGCTCAGGTCTGCCCCAGGATGAATCTATTAATTCCTCTTTTCTAGATACCCAGTAAGTCTATCTGCCACCAATAATTAAAATGTGTGCTGTATATGTGTTCTAAGTCACTTCAGTCGTGTCCAACTCTTTGCTATCCCATGGACTGTAGCCCACCAGGCTCCTCTGTCCATGGAATTCTCCAGGCAAGAACACTGGAGTGGGCTGCCATGCCCTTCTCCAGGGGGTCTTCCCAACCCAGGGATCAAACCCATGTCTCTTATGTCTCCAGCATCGGCAAGTGGGTTTTTTACCACTAGCGCCAGCTGCGAAGCCCAGTAATCAATATAATACCCCCAAAAAGAAAGAAAGAGAGAAAAAAATGGGCAGGAGCTAGGCTCTGTTTTCTGAAGAGCCGAAAAGAGTTCAAGATTCTGAGTTATTAAAAAAAAAAACTGTAAACTAGGGGAATCTGACAGTCCAGGTGGAGGAAAGTCAGCTACCAAGAATTGGTATTTAACTATTTGGAAATTGAAGTCCATTCCTGGAAGCACAATCAATGGGCTCCCGGGGCACAAGGGCAGAGCAGTTCCTGGCGCAAGGAGGGTAGTCCCTGCTCTGCCCTTGGGCAGATGCTGGATTCGGGCCAGAGCGTAGTCGGGTTGTTTCCAGGTTCAGACAGGGCCTAGGTGAGACGTTAGAGGGACTGTTCCATTCCTAGGCTAATGAACATATTTAGTTGATAGCAAGCTACCGTTTTGTTTTAAATTCCAGATATGTAAAAGCTCTTTAGAATCTAGCTAAGACTGGTCAACTTAATCTGTAGATGTCAGTACACATCTAAATCTTCAGAACCTTTGAGGACCAGACCCTAGGGTCAGATGCCACGAGACAGGTGCTTATTGCATATTTGCTGACTCAAAGAACAAGATCATGATGGGCACAGAGTGAGCCAAGAAGAAAAAGAAGCAGAACCCTGCCTCTGTCAATGTCTGCTCCATTTCACCTCTGTGATCAAGGCAGTTTCCTAGAACTAACTCTTCACACTTTAGCGAAATACAAACTACCCCAGAACTCTACTTGACCTTCAGAGCCTTGTAATTGTTTCAGTGATCTGCCTCCTGACTGTTAGGATGTCCCAGAGACCTGAGCACTTAGCCTTATTAGACTTTAACATGTCTCCTTAAAACAGCGTGAACTTGAGGATTCAGTGGGGGAGTAACTGCCAAATAACAGAATCTACTCTCTTTAAAAGAAGCGACAACTTTCCACTTCTTCCTCATTCAACTCTCAAACGTTTCTTAAATAGCTTGTTTACAACCACCCAGTAACATACACACGCCATGGTGAGAAGTGCCATCAGCAAGTCTCTCTGATATTGACAGAAAGAAAATAAGCATCCTATTCTTCAATAATTTGAACCACCTCATGTATCACTGACTTCCTCTAAATTCACTGGGCAAACATCTATACCACAATGGAAAATAAACTGTGCTAAATTACTAAAGGGGAGTTTTTGTTTTGTTTTTAAGGTTAATTGCAATGCTTGAGGGGGAAAAAAATGATTTTTGTCTTATATCATTGGAAAATTCGTTCAGTGGTGGTTGGTGAAAATCTCACCTCATCTGGACTGCCAAGGTCACTGAGACCCAAATAACTAACCGGGGAGATATTTGCCTAATTATCAAATATTCAGCAAACCATGTGTAACCATTTAACCGTTTGTACCTGGGACCCGCCTTCAACAGGCGTTGCTTCCTAGCACTGCCCCGCTCTCTCCCCCCCCTACTCATCGCCACCCGGGGCGCCAGCACCCCTGAAGGAGCAAAATCCTGGGACTCAAGGACATTTCAAAGAAACAGCGGCGGTCACCGTCCCTTCCCGTTTTCCTTAAAAAAACAAAACAAACAAAAAAACACTCAGATGCTTAAAAATGGGGGAAGGAGGAGGTTCTTAGAAATAGTGGGAAATCTTTTGCAGTTTTTCCAATCCAAGTTCTCAGGCACTCTTGAAAGTTCATTAATTAGAGATTTAAACACAAAAGTGTTTCGCACACCAATTAGCTGCCAAGCTTTGTAAGCTGTCTTGGTCTTCAGTTTGCGGGAGTTAGTAAAAGTCCCCCCACCTCACCCCATTCTGCATTTTGCCTCTCAGAGCCTTTTCTTGAATGACCTGACCTTTCCAAAGCAATCAAACTGAGAATTGCCACACTCCCACCCCCCACTTTTTTCCTCGTGGCGAAAGGAAATAAAGACGTAAAACTGCCGGGCGAGCGAAGTGGGGGCAATTAAGCCACAGAGCCGAGCTCCGCGGAAGTCAGTCTCCGGTGCTGCTAGCGGCGCGGCGGGGAGCGCGGGGCGGGAGATGGTCCCTACCTGGGGCGGCGGCGGCGGCGGCGGGGTCCCGGCGCCCATGGCTTCGCCGGCCTCGGGCGGCCGCGCTGGGAAACGCCGGCGGCTCCGAGCCGCCCGGACCCGCGGTGCTCGCAGCGGCCGCCCCGGCGCCGTCATTGGGCCGGCGCGTCACGTGGCCCGGCCGGCGGGCGAGCCTCCAGGGCCCGCGTAACCCTTTACCTGCGCTGCCCGCGCCGAGCCCGGCCGCCGACACCCCTCACCCCCGCCCCGGAACCCGGGCTGGCCTGCGGGGCGCACCCAGGCAGAAAATCCCGGAGCTCGGCTTCTGATCGCGGACACTCAGGCTGCGCGCCAGCCGCCCGCTCGCTCGGGGAAACTTTTTGGTGCCTACTTTACCGTCAAGCTGCGGGGAGAGGGGAGCTTCCTAAGATGCGGGACGTAAGTGGAGAGATACATCAGTGCACTCCCGGGCAAACTGATGTATCCCCGCTTCTTCCCGTGAACGTGTCGTTTGGTTTCCTCCCGCGTTCTGGCAAGAGCCGCCTAAACCTGGCGTGCGCGCTATCGCCTGCCTTTAAGGGATACATATTCTGGGAAAGAGCGCAGACGCTACCAGGATGAGAATTCCCGGGGAAGTTGCATGGCCTCGCCGGCACCCTGGAGACCGCGGAGGGGGTTCAGCGAAGTCATGCTCCCCCCGCCCCCCACCTTCCCTCCCTGTTCCTGGGGGTGTTGGAACCTCGGCTGCCACACTCCGTCTACCATCCTGAGCTCCACGCCTGAGCCTGTGGCCATCCATACACTTAAGGTGGGTTGATTTAGTACTTAAGTGTTGGAGATTCTTTTCACCTGTGCTCCAAAGTGCGTCGGTGTTGGCCTTAACAGGGAAATGTGTTAAGCAAGGGCGCCACCTAGCTTGTCCTTTTCTCTCTTTTCCCTTCGTTCGTTCATTCAGAGAGCGTCAGCATGAAACGGTATGCTGGAGAAGCAACAAGGCAGAATACCATTTAAAGATGTCACGCCAGTGATTCCAGCGCTATTTCCATGACAACGTTTGTCACACGTTATGGGGAAAACTCCTTTTTTGAATCGCTCCACTTATGTAGTGGCTGCATGCTTTAAAATGACGGATTATTAGGGATGTTACATGCTGTTTGGGGCTTCCCAGGTGGCGCTAGTGGTGAAGAGCCTGCGTGCCAATGGCAGGAGACACAGGAGATACTGGTTCCATCCCTGGGCTGGGAAGTTCCCCTGGAGGAGGAAATGGCAACCCACCCCAGTATTCTCCCCTGGAGGATCCCATGGACAGAGGAGCCTGGCAAGCTACAGTCCATGGGATCGAAAAGAGTCAGACCCGACTGAAAGGACTTAACCCAGGTGCATGCTGTTTTACATTACTTTCTGATAAAACCCTTTGTCCCCGTAAAGAACCATCTTATCCAATTTCTAACCCATGCTTGAACATGTTCACAGGATAATGGTAAGTTTTAGTTGGCTATTTTGACCAAAAAGACTTGGGTGTTTCTCTTGGGTTTTAAAGTATGTTTCCCAGACTAGCAGAATCGGCATCATCTGGGGGAATTTAGTAAAACTGCAGATTCTTGGGCTCCATCCTAGACATATGGATGCAGAAATAATGGGGTCAGGGAGGGTGAGAAAATATGTGTTTTAACAAATGAGGCACCACTGCCCTGAGTCTGCTCAAGCTGCTGGCTAGGTTACCCTCATCTATTAAAGGCTGGGATTCTATAAACCATAGGTAGTGACGTTAACCTCAAGTTACCAGTTTATCATGTTGATACCAGCTTGTCATGTTGATACACTGACCCAAACCCTCTGATGTGTCCGTACAATGTGTAATCTGTAGTTAATGCAGATGACACGGAATGCCAAATGGACCTCAGAGGGGCCCATCATAAAAAAATACAGAAGAAAACCTATGGTTTCTTCATGCATGTGGGAATGAAACACCATGATTCACTTGTTTTTTAAGGTGTGTGTATGTTTTCATTGGCATATAAATTGTTCTCTGATGATAGGTCATGGAAGCTAAGAAAGCTGTTGGGTTGGTCAAAAAGTTCATTCGGGTTTCCTGTAACAGCGTGCAGAACCTAAACAAACTTTTTGGCCAACCCAGTAATTTGAGTGGATATAAATCTTTTTTATTGGAGGATAATTGCTTTACAGTGTTATGGTGGTTCAGTCATAATTGTGCATATATTCCCTCCCTCTTGAGCCTTCCTCCCCTCTTCCCATCCACCGCTCTGGGTTCTCACAGGGCACCGGGCTGGGGTCCCTGTGTTACACAGCAGCTTCCCACTGGTTATCCATTTTACACATGCTAGTGTATATGTCACCACTACTTTCTCAGTTTGTCCTATCCTCTCCTTCCCCCACTCTGTCCACAAGTCAGTTCTCTACATCTGTGTCTCCATTCTTTCCCTTCAAATATTTGTCAACATAGCTCTAAACAAAAGAAGAGGCAAATTTTTAAAAAAGTTATAGTATTGGCTTTGGAGAAGGCAATGGCAACCCACTCCAGTGCTCTTGCCTGGAAACTCCCATGGATGGAGGAGCCTGGTAGGCTGCAGTCCATGGGGTTGCGAAGAGTCGGACATGACTGAGCGACTTCACTTTCACTTTTCACTCTCAGGCATTGGAGAAGGAAATGGCAACCCACTCCAGTGTTCTTGCCTGGAGAATTCCAGGGACGGGGGAGCCTGGTGGGCTGCCGCCTGTGGGGTCGCACAGAGTCGGACACGACTGAAGCGACTTAGCAGCAGCAGCAGCAGCAGCAGTATTGGCTTTGGAGAAGGGAATGGCAACCTACTCCAGTATTCTTGCCTGGAGAATTTCATGGACAGAAGAACTTGAAGGGCTACAGTTCATGGGGTCGAAAAAGTGTCCAACATGACTGAGTGACTAACACTGGTGGCTCAGTGGCAAAGAATCTGCCTGCAATGAAGGAGACTCCGGCAATGCAGGAGATATGGGTTCGATCCCTGGGTTGGGAAGATCCCTTGGAGAAGGAAATGGCAACCTCTCCAGTATTCTTTCCTGGGAAATCCCATGGACAGAAAAGCCTGGAAGGCTATAGTCCGTGGGGTCGAAAAGAATCTAACATGACTGAAGTAACTTAACATAGCATAGTATTGGCTTTTGTTTTAATCAGGCAAGTGCCATACTAAGCATTTTAGACTTTTGAGAAAGAGATTACTGGTTAGATTCTATATTTTTAGCTCAGTTTTCTCCATTGGATAGATAGTATATTTCCAATTGCCTGCATGGATGTCTTAACCTTTAAACTCTCTTGGTCCAACTTTATTATTTCCCTCATTTTCATCTCCTAACCTATTCATTTTACATTTGTAACTCTACTCTTCACTCAGTTTTGGTTGGAACTGGAATTGGAATTCTCCTTCTTTTTCATCACCAACCTCTATCGCTGTTTTCTCTATCAGTGATGTCCTGAAGTCACTCCTCTTAGCAAGTTCACTGCCACTGCCCTAAGATCAAGTTCTTATGCTTTCTATATCAGACCTTTGCAACAGTCTCTTTACTGGTCTCTCAGCTTATGGTCTCTCTCATCATTCATCCAGCTGACATACTATTGCCCCAGGCATTCTAAAATACCATTTCAACCAGACTATGCCCCTTCTCAAAAACTTTTTAATGATTCCCTATAGGTTATCATGGGCTTCCCCAGTGGCTCAGTGAGAAAGAATCCACCTACAATGCAGGAGCCACAGGAGACGTGGGTTTGATTCCTGGGTGGGGAAGATCCCCTGGAGGAGGACATGGCAATCCACTCCAGTATTCTTGCCTGTAGAATCCCATGGACAGAGGAGCCTGGCGGGCTACAGTCCACAGGGTCACAAAAAGTCAGACACAACTGAAGTGACTGAGCACACATTGGTTACCAAATAAAGTTTAAAATCCCCACGTAGCATTGAAAGTTATCCAGGTACTTTGGAGATGCTTTGGCTCTCCCTGATTTTGCTCAGGCAGCTTCCTCCACCTGAAGTGTCTTCCTGACATTCTGACAGCCAAGTGCTGCTTCAAGGCCCTGCTCCGTCGCCTCCTCTTGGCCATCCTTTTTGATTCCCAGGTGGATTTATTTGTTCCTCTGCAGTGTATCCTTAGCTTTCATGCTCATTAACAACTTTTTTTTTTTTTTAATCATAGTCTGTCTTATATGTAATTTAGTTGCACCTCCCTTAGCCTCTGGAGGGCAGAGGTGTGCATGACTATTTTTAAATCATCCTGGGCATAACATAATATCTTGGACATAGCAAGTACAGTGTTTGTTGTATTCGTGCTCCTAGGAGGGAAGATATTTGCATAAACAACAAACTTCATGTATATTAAATGGTTTTATGCAAATAATAATGATCCACTCCTCTACATTTTCTCTGAGAACTGAACTTCATGTACTACACATAGTACTAGCTTCCTGTTTTCCTAATAAGACTGAAATCAAAGGAAGTATAACCTATTTTACTCAACTTTGTCATCCTGGCAAAATGCATACCCAGGTGAATATTTGCTGAATGAATGCCTCAACTATTGTGGCTATGGTTATACCTGAAAATTCTGGGAGTTTGCCAAGACCTCCAGTAAACTTCAGAGCCTAGTCTGGTCTCTAATCAGAAAATTAGAGAATATTCTTCTAGGTGTAAGTGTCTGCTAGATACTCAATGCTTTATTTTTATGTGCTGTGAGAAGCCAACAAAAAGAAATTGATGATGTATTGAAATCCTGTTCAGTGATGCCCTCTGGACCTCTGTTTTTAGGTTTCTTCATCTGTACCTTTGGAATGTTTCCCGTGCCTACTTCATACAGCTGTTGTGAAGATTACATGGCTTAGAACATGCAAAGCTCCAAAAAGTGTCTCATGTACAGTAAGCACTCAGTAAGCATGAACAATTATTATTATTATTATTGAGGATATCAAACTGCACCTGCAAAGTTGGGGGATAAAAACAAATGCCATGCAAATCTAAGTAGTTTATCCTTTATTCATACAAACAATACATACACAAGACTATACCTTTTTTGAAGACTGCAGTAATTTTCTAGTGTAACAACTCTGTAACAAAATTTAACTAAATGTAACATTTATGAAAATATAAATCTCTGATTGGGTAGTTCTTCCCAACAATACAAAGTTTACATAAAAACATTCAATATGAGCTATCAGTTGCAAACAAATTAGGAAAAATCATTCAAGTCACTTGTTAAAACTCTATTAGCTGTTACATGGAACATTCACACTACATTGAATCCATCTAGGCATTTAATTCTTAGAAAGGTGTAGTATGGAGATCCAACTGATAAAGACAGGAATAAGAATGTGTTACCTCCAAAGAGCTAAAAAAAAAAGAAAAGAAAAGCATTGACTCATATAACCAACTACAGGTAATCTGTACGTGGGCTGAAACTTCTCTGGGCTACCAGCTCCCTGGTTGGTAGCTAGACCAGGAGGAACATGCTGGAAAAAAATCTTTTACTGGGGTGTTTCATATCTGAACCTCATCTCTGTATGCTTATGTGTCAAACTGCTTTCCAAGTGAAATACAGCTACATTGGATTCCCTGTGGGTTAGATCACTTGTTTCTGCCATTAGCATGAACAATTAGGATGTAGCTCTCCTTTTTTCTCACATTCCTCCCCCACATCTCTGTGAGGGCAATAGAGGAGCTATCACTACCTTTATTCTTGCAGTTTACAAAAACAATACGTTTGGGACGTTAAAGATCTGTCTATAGATGAGTTCAAGGCAGAGCTGGCTGAAAGTCAGTTCCTTGTTCATTTTTCTGTCTTCTCAAGACACCATGGTCTCTTTCAAACCAAACCACCACTGCTGATCACCGTTGGAAAGTCATACAAGGACATGCCATGAGGGGGATATGGAAGGGAAAAAAATCATGTTCCCCTACTGGGATGTAATATTTTCTTTTAGACAGGAGAAGTAGTCTTTAAAAAACATTGAATACCAATTTCATAGCTTCTGCTTTGAAACGGCTAAGACTATAAAAGACTCCAGAGAATCCTCAGGCAGAAAGGATGTTGGATAAAGAAGGATACATACAGTGTATAGAAGTAAGAAAGTGCTTACAAACAGGACAGTAAAGAGCCTTTGGACACCCTTAAGATTTATGCAGTATTTTAGCACGAAGACAGGCATATTCAGTTTGTCCCAGAGTATTTGGTCAGCTATCTGCGTTTTACACAGGAAAGAAGAAGAACAAGAGTAAGTAAGGCAAATGTCGTCAGTATTCCACAGATGGCATGTCGAGAAAGCTTTCCTTCTCATAAGATTCATTGCAGGGATTTAGGAAATAATTTATGCTTCCACACAACCAACTTCTATAGCACAGCCTTTTGTTGGTACAGTGATAGAAATGAACAGGTGTTTTGACCATATGTATAATGCCCTTTCTGTCACGTTTTTACACCCAGCACAAACAGGCAATTCAAAATGACACGAAAAGATTGTGGTTTCATATTAAATGTGTTCCTTTGCAGCCCAGAAAATAGTTTAAAAATTGTGTGTTCCATGATACAGAAACCCTCGCATGCAGTTGTAATGAAGACTGACTCTGTGTGTTCAGTAGCCCTGTAATAGCGGTAGGCAGCTCTGGCCCCAGCCCAGTCTGTGGCCTCATACTTGGCATCCTTTCTCTTGGGAAACTGGGTACCTCTGGGCGTTTTTGTTACATTATTTTGCACCTTTAGACCTTCCATCTGCAGACTGGATTGACACAGTTGTCAGGATCGTTAAAAATGTAAAGAGAGATTAAGGCTGTGTTTAGTTATCCACAATCATTTGAAGTCCAACAGCAATTTGTGTTCACAATTTCAACCTGTTGCTGTTGGACTAACTCCAGTCCAGATGGTCTGCGTGTAGCTCCAACCTCTCTCATCTGGACAATAGGATGAGAGAAGCTGCTTCTTCCAGTCCAGTTAATTTAAACACTACTCTCTACCTTTCAGCTGATATAGCCGTGTAAGTATGATTTCTAGAAATTCTCTCAAGAATTTCCTTCTCATAAGATAAGCTTGGATAAGCTTTGTCAAAAAGACCAACTTTACAAATAATTTCACATTTCATGTGTGTGTGTGAGTTGCTCAGTCGTGTCTGACTCTTTGTGACCTCATGGACTGTAGCCTGCCAGGCTCCTCTGTCCATGGAATTCTCTAGGCAAGAATACTGGAGTGGGTTGCCATTCCCTTCTCCAGAGGATTGTCTCAATGTGTGAGAAGGGCAATAGTTAACACTGGAACTCCAGCATCTTTCCTGTCTTTTTTTTTTCTTTCCTGTCTTTTAAGAACGAATGTGTATCATTTGGGATACAGAAGGTAATTTGTTTTCCTCTTATGTGTGTACCATGTAGTTCTGCTAAGCAGGACAAACATGGTGTTAGTTGTCGGGGGCGTAGCTGTGGCCCCTGGATTCCAGGGCCGAGCATACCCGCTCATAGCAGGGGTTGTGTTTCTTGGAGGGTGTTGACTCATTGGGTTCCGAGGAGTCACTCACGGTGATGGGACTGTCTCTTGCAAAAACCTCAGTGGACTCTCTCCATAGACAATCCACAGACACTTTAAAACAGTAACTGTTACACTTTGGCCTGGATGTCTGTGTTGCGTTGTTGAAAATCTGTCTGCTGTTTGAAGTGGCGATTTTAATTTTCAGTGCAGCATCCACCCGGTCCACCACGGTGTAGATCCCTATGCTGCCGTCGTCAAAGCCCACGATGATGTTCAGGTGCCTCTGGGAGAGGGCAAGGAAAGTTGGTGTTTTGTAAAGGGAACAAGCACCGATATTTTTGCCATCGGCCAGTCTCATGACAATCAAACTGGATATCGCACCATTTTCATCCTCTTCTTCCCCGTTTCGGAAACAGATGTATACCAGGTAGCGACCATCTCGAGACAGCCGCTGCCTCCAGATGACCCCAGAGGCATGCACCACCCGTAATTTGCCGCTGTGTAAATCCAGCACGTTGATATTCTCATCTCCCCTGGAAATAATGCCTAGCTTTCCATTGGGGGAGATTTCAAAATCCTCTAGGTTTTGCAGGAAGTTGTTTGGAAGTTGCACGCGGCGGCAGATCACTTCTTCTGTCAGACTCCAGATATTAACCGTCTCGGCCGACGTGATAAACACGATGATATCTGGGCAGTCGGGAATCAACTTAAAATTCACAATGGTGGTGCCGTCTTCGCAGCAGAACTTCTTGGTGATGCTTCCTGTCCAAAGACTGACCGCCAGCACCTTGCTTTTGGTCATGCCCACCACGAAGGTGTTTGCAGAGGTGATGAAGGCGTTCTGCAGACTGGTCAGGATGTTGCATACCCTGTGGCCCGTGGCCAGTCTCCAAACCCTGGAGGCATTTTCCTCACAGAGAGAGACCACAAACTGGTCATTGTGTGTGATCAGCAGCTGGGAGATTCTCTGCCCGTTAATTCGAAAGAGGTTTTCACCGCTGCTGGTGTGCCAGACGTACTGGCCGCTCTTAGCATCTGACGTCACCATGACGTCCCCAGAGGACGTCAGCACACAGTGTTCAACTGTCCCTTCATGCTTAAACACTGCTTCAAGGAACCCGCTGCTGAAGTTCCACTTGTGAACACAATCCGAGCCATCGAGGGAGTAAATGATCTCCCCGCGAGCCGGTAACACCAGACTTTGGATGGGTTTTCCAGTCTTATCTATGTTGGACATAGCTGTGATTATATCTATGTCCCAGATGGAAAGAACACCACTGGTGGATAAAGACAGCAGCATGTTGTGGTGACTGGATTTCACCAGCTTGACTATGGTACCTGAGATTTCCTGCAAGCTCGCCATACACTGCCCCGTGTCCCGCCTCCAGAAGAACACGGCCGAGGTGTTCTCCATGGTGGCGATGATGCAGTCTCCGTTCTTGGACAGCACAGCTGATATGAAGCGTTCATTGTGCTTTGCTCTGAACTTTTCCGCCACCTTCCACAGGCCAGTGTCTAAGAGCTCGATGCTGAGGGCCTTACAGATGAGAACTGCACTTTGGTCCTCTGAAAGCTCAACGCTGACCACCTCGCTGTCCTCCCTGCGGCAGTCAAAGTCATCAGTCAGCTGGGGGTTGGAGATGTCCTCTGTGTTCCAAACAGAAAGGCTACCCTCACTGTCTACCATTACCATTTCCTGAGCCGTGTCCAAGATAAGAAGGAACTTCACAAACCCACCTGAAAATTCAGATGTCACTGTACATAACTTTTCTCCACTCCCGAGATGAAAGACGGTGGTTGTGTTCAGATACTGTCCGCAGAAGGCGTACACGCCGTCTAGTGAGCACTGGACGCAGGTCACTTCATACCAGCAGTGGAACTGGTAAAGGGGCCATCCATAGAGCAGATCAATGACAGTGACATCTTTGCTGGCTTCGAGCCAGGCCAGGGCATGTTTGACGGACAGTGTAAATCCATTGATGTAGGTGGAGCCGCTTCCATGCCTGGTCCCTTTGATTTCTACTTCAGACAGGAGGCAAGAATTTACATTGTCGTAAACCAGCAGGGTGTTATTTGTTGTTGCCACCACGAGATACTTTTCATCATTGCTGAGTTTCATGCCCAGGATGACAGACTGGGCTGTTGTGATTTGCCTGAGGAGTTGACGCGTTTCCACATCCCAAGTGCTGATGGAACCATTTTCTAAAGCCGTGAGGACCGTACTGGGGTTACAGGTGGGCAGAATCTCGGTGACGTGCAGGTGACTAGATGACAAGGGAAGTCGCTCTGGGCTGTAGGTCACATCCATGGATGAGTGTAATGGCACAATGGAGCAGTATTTGGGCCCGTCTTTGTCACATTCTAAGAGGAGGTGTCTAAGTTTGGGCAGGGAGCTCAAAACGGGCAGCAGCCTCTGCTGAAGCTCTGCAGAGAGGGAGCCGGGGAACGCAACGACCTTGGTTTTGATGCTGCGGAGGGTGCTCGCCAGGAACTTCAGCTCCTTCTCCTGCGAGTAGTTATAGGCCAGCTCAATGTCCGCGAGCACTTTGTCGAACTGGCCGATTTTGATCATGGTGTAAAGCCAGCTGAAGTTCATGATGATGCCGTAGAGCAGGTCGTCAGTCTTCCCACACCTTGTCAGGTGGTACAAAAGCTCACACATTTTCCGATGGTTGACAAAAAAGATGTCAGGCTCCAGTGGATTGCACTGGAAGACCCAGGGCTGGTCAGGGGCCTGCCTGTCGAAGGAAGCCTGCTCCAGGAAGTGCCTCTCCTCCTCCAGCAGGCTTCTGCTCTCCAGGTCGAGGCAGCCGTTCAGGTAGGGGTCTTCCAGGCAGAAAGCTTTCCTCCTGCCCCCTGACCAGACTCCCAGGAAGTAGTCTGCCAGAATGGTGTGCATTTCATGCAGGTCGCTCTTGTCCTGCAGATACAGCTTCTGGGCTATGAGCTGCAGGTGCCTGTTGGCCCAGACCAGCAGGGTGACGTTCTTCACGTGTCTCTCGATTAGGCATCCACTGAGGCCCTCCTTGAGCTTTGCGATGTACAGATAAGGTACCCTCAGGGGGTTGCTGGGCCTGGTGCTCTCGTTGAGCTCGTTCATCACGCTGTTGTCCAGGGCCAGCACGTCCTCCAGCTCCATCTCACTCAAACCCATTTTGGCCATGGTGATGTAACCCAGAGCCCGGGAGACGAGTTTCTGCCCACACTTTCGCTCCAGGGACCAGAAGAGCTGCTCTATGCTTTCGTGCACGGTGACGCAGAGGGAGGACTCGTCGACGTCTCTGTGAGATCGCCAGCGTCTCACCTCCCTGAAGGTCAGGTTCACAAACATGGGCAGCGTGCACTTGGAGAAGGCGTTGTTCACGTAAATCTGCTGGCCCGACGTGACCTTCCTTTTGACCCGCAGCAGCTGGTGTTTGAGCACCTGGCTGCACATCTTCCTGTCCCGGGGAATCAGCTCGATATAGTTGTCTTCTTCGTGGATAAGGCACCTCAGTTTCTGCAGGATCCCATGTTTGTTGGGCAGCGTGGACAGGATGATCCGGACGAAGCGGGGAAGGTGCACGGGAAGCCACCAGAGCTTCCGGGCCTCGTCGCTTTCCGAGAGCTGCTCCAGGGCATCGAATATGACCACGAGAGGCCTCTGCAGTGAAGACTCATTCAAAAGGTTTATGAATAAGTCACGGAGGTCATGGATCTTCTTAGGGTAGCTCTGGACCAGGCACCGGTAGTTCACGGCCAACTGTTCACAAACACTTAGAAGGAGAGACTTAAGATCAGTACTCAAGTCTGTGGTTCCTAGAAACCTCACGACTACAACTGGGTCAGATTCTGGTCCTGTGTCTTCCTGTAGCCAGCCATAAGCCTAAAACACAAAGGTGGCATTTAGAATGGAGATTTATATATTCACATGGTCATGTGCAACAACACTTCCTCTCTGCAGAGATCAGCCTTCTGGGAACCCCAACCAGGCCAGAAAGTAACCTGGACCCAGGAGATAGAAAGGCCTGAGATGGTCAGAGAGCTGTCACAAAGCGCGTGCACTAAAGTCTATAGGTGAAATGCTCAGGATCACCCCACTAAAGGTAATAAAACAGTGGGAACAGTAGCAGCCAACCACAAGGCAGCATTGAGCTTGTATCCTAGAAGTTATAAAGCATTTCACCAACGTAAATCTGAATGTCTAGTATGCTTGGCTCCCCATCACTGAATTTCCAGTTCTTGGCACGGTTGCTGCACATGGTAGGTGCTTGGTAAAAATTCGTTAATGAACAGATTAAGTAATGACCTACACATTGTGCGCTTAGCCTCTCAATTTCGTCTGACTCTTTGCGACCCCATGAACCGTAGCCCACCAGGCTTCTCTGTCCATGGGAGTTCTCCAGGCAAGAATACTGGAGTGGGTTGCCATGCCCTCCTCCAGGGGATCTTTCCAACCCAGGAATTGAACCAAGGATCGAACCCGGGTCTCCACATTGCAGGCAGCTTCTTTTCGACTAAGCCACCAGGAACCTACACATTAGATCAAGTCAAATATTTTCCTTAATTGAGGTTACATAAGCCTGACCATGTTCTAGTTAACTTTTGTTAAAGTTCCAATTCTTTTGTGACCTTATGCACTGTGTAGCTCGCCAGACTCCTTTGTCCATGGGATTTCCCAGGCAAGAACACTGGAGTGGGTTGCTGTTTCCTTCTCGAGGGGATCTTCCCGACCCAGGGATCAAACTTGTATCTTCTGCTTAGCAGGCAGATTCTTTATCACTGAGCCACTTGGGAAGCCTTCTAATTAATTAGAATGTAATAAAAATATTCAGCAATAAAATGATATTGAATATAATCTTTTATGACTCAGAGTTTTACTCTATTGTGATGCTATAGGGTCATCATCATGATTATTTTTATTATAAAAATCTGATAATGTGGGTTAAATGAGTTTGGCTGAATTTGTGATTTATAACAGTTTACTATATAAACAGGCAGTCATCAGGCTTCACACTATCTCTCTGTAGGACACATGGGATTACAGATTACAGTATCATGTAACAGAAGGGGAAACTGAGGCCCAAACCAGATAAATAGCTTGCTTGTAGTTAAATGATTACCAAGAGATGAAAATGGAATAGAAGTCATATCTGACTTTGATTCTAGTGTTCTCTCTCTTCCACTATCTCTTTTTTAAATCTCAGAGTTAAAGAGATAACTTATATGAGAGGGCTGCTGGGTTGAGTATTTTTCTGTATGGAAAGGTAAGGACAAAAAGGGATATGATCAAAGTATAAACACTCCAAAGCATATTTTTAGGGAGATGATATTTTTCAGTAATCTTTGGAATTCACCAAGGATACTCCTTAGAAAAAGACATATTTTCTAATACTTTAAGAGGTAAGCTTATGAAACTTGTTTCCTGAATAGGTCGTTCAGATTAAAGTGTGAATACGTTTAGAAGACTCATGGATGTCAGTTTCAAAACTAGCTGTTAAGGAAAATAAGCAACTCATTTTTGGTGTTTGGCCCCAACCTTTGAAGCTAATTTGGAGGAAGGTACAGTATTCTTGCCTGGAGATTCCCATGGACAGAGGAGTCTAATGGGCTACAGTCATGGGGTCGTCATGGGGTCACGAAGAGTCAGACATGACTGGGCATGTGCACACACACGCACACTCACAATCCCTCCCTTTTACCACTGTCCTTCAGTGGCAAATCACAAACAGAATATAGTTTGTTTGTCCCTGTGTAGATGGCTTATGATGATTATATGCATCATCCTTCTTCCCAATCCCAGGTTGTAGGATCTGCGATGTCTATAAAGAATGGCCTTCTGATATGAGCTCATGTCCCAGGAAATGTTGGTTGCCCAAGAGACGACCTGGAGACAAACGTGAGATGCTCGTCTGGATCCCTACAAGGGACGCAAGGTCACGAGAGCACAGGGTGGAGTTGGTGGAGATGGGGGAGGGGCTGGAGCAGATGTTCCCCAGGAGGGAGGAGAAGCACGCGGAGTCCAGGCAGGGGACCTGGAACTAGGCAAGGCTCCTCTGAGAACCTGGTGGTTGGACAACATATCCAGAACAGCGAGCACTCAGAGGCCATTTTTTAAGTTGACTGTCACCACACTCTGCCCATGGGGACCGTGTGTGTGTACAGGCACATCCCACACGTCATATGACTACCGTGCTGGACACGGAGGGTTGCATCACATGTGCACTGTTCCTCCAGCCACTTTTATCTTCCCCTCTTCCACAAGGAAAAAGCCCTAGAGGGACTATGACGTGCATACACCCAGTGTTTTCTCATTTGGTTTCAGTTCCCCCTGTAGCATTACCGTCTTGCTCACTTGGGATAATTCTAAAGTTTGAAGACACACCTACAAAGTAGTATGCAGAGACAGGCAGACGGTCACACACATGCACATGCACACACTTATTTTGACACAACATGGCCCGTAAATATAAGCCTGCCATTTCAGTTGAAGAATGGGCTCATACCCTAACACAAGAAGAAAAACCAGCTGCTGGGCTTGGCAGATTGAGAAACGGTAAATGGGTCTTCCTAAGGACTTTAAATGTAAGTCTGATATATGTGGTTGTCACCTGTGTCTTTACTTTGGGACCTAATCCCCACATAAGGCACAACACAATTTCCCTGTTCTTGGCCTCAAAGATGATTGTGTAGCACGTGATAAATCATGAGAATGTTCACAAAGTTAAGGAAAGCTCTGCTTTAAGAGAGTAGCCACAAGAAGAGCAATACAAAGATTCTGAAGTAACACCAGGACAGTATAAACCATCGGACTTTGGTATCAAGTGTAACAGGAAGTTAAAACTGGTACTGGTTTCACCCAGTTTAGACAATAGATACCACATTCCAGAGTGAAGCTCCAGCCCATCTTGCAAGACTTGGAAGGGAATTTTGAAAACTAGTTTTGCTACCTTTGGTGGACTACTTGCCTCCAGCCTGAAAAAGGGGCCAAGAAAAAAAAAAGGGAGAGGAGGATTTTATTATTGTTTAGTTGTCATGTCTGACTCTTTGTGACCCCACAGACTGTAACCTGCCAGGCTCCTCTGCTCATGGAATCGCTCAGGCAAGAATACTGGGTGGCCATATCTTTCTCCAGGGGATCATCCAGACCCAGGGATCAAACCCATGCCCCCTGTGTCTCCTGCATTGGCAAGCAGGTTCTTTACCACTCAGCCACCAGGGAAGTGGGGAGATGAGAATGCTGTGGGCTATATCTCTCACCACCCTACTCCCAAAGTAGAGGACTGATAGATGCCCACTTCTCACTTCTACCTTTGGGAAAGGGGCTGCAACAGACCACTTTCAGGATGTCCCCTAGGGCTTGAGAGACATAGCCATCTGGGTCTGATGACAGCTGAGGAATATGGAGGTTGAGTGACTGAGGCTGGCTAGCTGCTCCAATGGAGGAGTGATAGAGAGATGCCCTTTTGGGACTGGAGTTTCTCAGGGCAAAACAGTACCCAAGTGATCCCCATGTTTCAGCTGTCAGCCACTGGTAAGTGTGAGTGATGAGGGTTTCTGCTGGTTCTGTTTCTCCCAGTTCCTGTCGAAGGGAGCTTGCTGGGCTGTGGAGAGGCTCTTGGTAGAAAGAGACTAGAATATGTGTTGCTGGATATGATGGCTAGGAGCCATGGGGGTGAGCAGATGGAAAAATAATGCAGTTCCCTGTGCCTAGGGAACAGTAGGTGAGAGATGCTCAGTGAGGACAGGGCGGGTAATGTGAGAGGGAAAAGACCTTCGGGAAACCAGGAAAAGGCCTCAGAAGAAACAGGAGGACGTTTTAAACACCTCCCAAGACCAGAGTTCGGAGCCCAAGTCAGAAGGGTACTGGTCTATAAGAATGTTCTGGTCACCTTACCTACATCCCCTAAATCACAACCTATAGAAGTCAGAGTGTGGTTGGAGTTAGGGATGGAGGGGAAGAAGTGCTGGGTGGTGTAAGAAGGGAGAAGATGGTCATGTTCCTACTTCCTGCTAGAGGGGCCTGGCATATGGTTGGCCTCAGCCGAGCGAGGGAGATGTAGACTGAAGTATGAATTATCATCTTCAACTGGACATATTAATTGCTGAACTGAGATGGATTTAGTATCCAGAAGCAATCAGAGGGCTTGTCTTTGCTGAGCGTGATGAGAAGAGTTGTGAGATCTGCCCTTGTTTCCAGCCTGATGAGAACTAGCTCCACAACATGAGTTTGAACAGCAGGAGACAAAACAAAGCTACTCTAGGATTGAACCTCACGAGTCTTACTCTTTCAGGATGACTGCTATACCAGCAAAAGAGAAAAGCTGAAGCATCCATTCCAAAAGGACCCATTATAATTCATAGTAAACACAGAAAATGGAAGTGAATTTGGTGAGTCGGTCTTTTCCCCAAAGTTTTTACAAATATACACGTAAAAGAATAGGTATTTACCTTCTTTGCTACTTCAGCTAGCAGAAGGGTCTTTCCAGTGCACGGTCCACCGTATATAATAAGAGGGTTGATGTGCCCAGTTTTGCTTGGAAGAATGTATTTATGCACGATGTTTAGAGATTCACATTTGTACTCGTAGAAGGAGGCATATGTTTTACATAAGGATGAATGCTGAAGGATTTCATCATAGAGCGTATCAGTTTCTGTGTCAAAATTCTGTTGTACCGTGGCCTGAATTATGTCAATCATGTCCTCATAAAATTGTTTACCAAGTCCTTCTATGTAATGGTTTTCTATTTCTTGGGAATAGCCTAGTTTCATGTCACAATGAGTAACAGATGTGTACACTCTCAGATTAGATGAAGCAACAATGGTAGGAATAAATTCGTCCCTGAGTTTTATCAGCTTCTCTTGCGCTTCAGGGTCCCGAATAATTCTCGGTTCTGTTCCAGTTATATCCATGTATTTTCCCATTTCCGGGATTTTCACGAAACGCTCAATGTTAGCAATTTTCCTAATATAGCAAACACACTTCTTCAGGAATGCTGGCGTTTGTTTTCCTAGAGCAAAATCAAATTCATCCTCTATCGCTGAAAGAAAATACAACAAGGAGTTTACTGTCTAGAACCAAGAAGCAACGCACCCACGCTTCTAGCATGTGACTCTCAAGTCAGTAGTGGTAGTTCATTTTGCTTATAGTGTGTAGCTGAGTCATCTTTAGAATAATTTCTCAAGTCCTTAATTTCCTATTTGTCTTTTCCTAAACAGCCTGGATCCCAGAACAATGGATTCTAAATAAAATTGTTTAATTTCCTCCAAGACCTGAGGGAGAGGTTGAACATAATCATAAGAAAGCAAGCATGCTGAGTTTATAGTTGCTTCTTCTAAGTCCCCGCTTGGCTTCCCTCCCAGGCTCCAGAGGTTCTAAGAGTGGAGAGCAGGAACTAACTGGGGCAAGGAGAGAATGAGGAAGAGGCCACATGACACATCTGGTCTATTTCTTCCTCATGGGTCATTGCTCCACCGTGGTTTCACCATTTTGTTTGAGATGCATATACCCCAGACATATATGTGTAACTATAAATGTAAAAGCTGTTCAAAATATAATTATGTGCTAATTTCATTTATCCATTATCCATGTCACTGTTAAATCCCATTACACCCATCAGAGCAGGAACAAGAAAATGACTCAGTATGTAACTTTATTTCTTCTGAGATAAACCATGTTAGGGCTTACAGTACATATGCTCACATAAAAGTAAATATACTTTTTAAATCATTTGAGGCCCCATAGGAACATTTAAAATTGTATCAGTACTAATAAAAAGCAACAATTATGCACAATTTTAGGGAAAAAATAAAATAATTAAACCAATGGACATGAATTTTAAAACAAGCAGTCTTTTAAAACTTGTTTTCTCCCCTCTGCTTTTCTTTATCCAGTTGGTCTTAACTGAGCATCTGCTATGTACCAGGCATGCTGCTAGTTGCTTAGGATATAGTGGTGGGAGAAAACATTCAGAATCCTGAGAGAAAAAGCTATTATGAAGCTTATAGTCCAGTGGAGGATGGCAGACATGAATCACAGAGTCCCACAAATAAATGTATTATTTTTATGCCTGGGAAGTTGAATGACATGGTGCCTTGAGAGCAAACAACTGGGAAATCTAATCCACTTGGAGAAGTCAGGGAAGATGACTGCTGGGCTGGGATCTCGTGGAAGCATGGGGGTAGGAGATGCGGGTGTTTGTAACTTAGACCATCTCAATATACTGGCCACACCTCCAACATCAAGCAAAAACGAAACATAGGTATATTCTATAAAGTAACTATCAAGGGAGGTGGGAATTTTATTTAAAAATGGTACCTTTTAGCAGAGCTTCGGTGATAATATTTTTTCAGTAGTGATAACAATTGATAAAGATTTGTGATCGAAGGAAAAGAGATGTGTTTATATCCACCAGTGTTGAATAAGCTATGCCATTCATATCAGTATAGTTTTGTTTTTGTTTTTAATTTTATTTATTTTTGGCTGCGCTGGGTCTTCGTTAGTTCACATGGGCTTTATTTAGTTGCAGCGCGTGAGCTTCTCGTTGTGATGGCCTCTCTGGTTGCAGAGCCCAGGTTCTAGAGCATGCGGGCTTCAGTACTTGTGGTGTGTGGGCTCAGTAGCTGTAGCACACTGGCTTAGTTGCCCTGAGGCACGTGGAATCTTCTTGAACCCATGTCCCCTGCAGTGGCACGTGGACCCTTAACCACTAGACCACCAGGGAAGTCCCAAATCAATTTGTTTTACCAAAGGTTTTATTCAGGAAAATTGCATCAGGAGGCCAGATAGGGAAGCTTATATAACATATGTCTCCTCTTCTGTTTGTAGAAGAGTAAAAATTTGTTATCGTGCGGACAGGGGAAGATGCAAGAAATTTGGATATTCTGAACTGCAGAAAGCAGCCTTTGGTCCATCTCTTGTCCAGCCATCTGTGTTACACCGGGGAAATCCCTCTATCTGGTATTCTTATTTGAAGTTTTCTGAAAATATTAAAGTAATATTGTAGTGTAAACCCTGACATTTTTTTTGGGGGGTGGGGTGGGTGGGACACTGTTTGTTTGTTTATAACGCAAGTGTCTGACTTGAGCTTTGATTGCTGAGGCATCCACTTCAACGCTACCTATCTTGAATAGACGCATTAACAGTCACACGTATAGAGCAGGCCAGTTCCCCTCACTGAGACTCCTTTGTTTAAGAGCTCTTGGTGGACTTCAATAACTAACCTTTCCAGCCACTTGTTTTTCTCTCTTCCTGTGCTTTAAATTCCCACTTTTATGTTTTACATTTACCAGTAAAGAGTGAGCCCAGTAAAAGCAAAACCCTAGATGTGTGTGCTCAGTCTCTCTCTCTGCTTGTGACCTTGCAGTGTGGCTTTAGATGTGCTCGTAATTTCCAGGTCCTACAAGTAATGTGTATGTGTGTTCAGGCATGTCAGACTTTTTGTGACCCTATGGACTGTAGCCCTCCAGGCTCCTCTGTCCATGGGATTCTCCAGGCAAGAATACTGGAGTGGGTTGCCATTTCCTACTCCACTTATAAGTTATAAGCCTTTATTTTTCCAAAGTTACCTGATGGTGATTGCTGAAGAGTATCTTGCAATCCTAATAAGAAACAAAAAGGCTGGTCTAACTACCACATTGGTTATTGATAGACAGGCACAAAACAAATATACTCTATCCATTTCAAAGAGCTGGCCCCTCTTCAGCAATTTTCACTGTGCAAACACGGTCTTAAAATGAGTTGGAATGTAAAATAAATTAAAATTTCATGAGCATGCATATCTTTTAGAGATGTAACCCCAAATAGAAAATAGTCCAGGTATAGTATTTCATACTACCTAGTACAAAATTATTAATCTTCATATGGCTATCCATGTGGATCAAGTTCTTTTTCGTGGAGAAAATTAAGAGAAAGTAGTTGCCTATGAATTTTTTAAAACTTGGGCTGTCTAACTCTAAGTCAGAGGATGCCCTCCCCAACTGGTGTCTCTTACATCAAGAATAGGAGAGTGTTTGCTCTTGGTATTTTTTTCCTGATATAGCACATTTTTTAGGAATAGGGTAGTTTTGCCCTTGATAAAGACAAAGAACCAGGGCTTCAAAAATGGATCAAAAAGATCCCAGAGGAGTAAGGATATATGTTAACCTGTATATTTTAAAGATAGTACTTATTCCTGCTGATTTTAGCATTTTTAGGGAGAACTAAAATAAGACCTAATTTTTGACATCTTCTGGAGAATGAATTTGTCAAAATTATTCATACGTTCTCTGAGGTTGAAATACAGGCATATCTACAGTGAATGGTATCAAGTGCTTCTTAGGTTTTCACAAACATTTTGCCACATCATTCACAAAACCAGTCTGAAAATGCAACCACTGTTGCTTTTTCTTCAATAATTCTTTGCTATCACCTCTTAAAATAAATGCTACTTAACTGATTACTTTACCTAGGAGTGTTCATTGCCTGGAAACTATGACTGACATATTCCTTCAGTTATGTGATTTCCTATGCAATTCCTAAAAATAAAGCCTCTTTTTCACAGCTGAAAAAGGCCCACAAGTGAGTCTCTGCTCAGTAGTTAGGGATATTTTTTATTTTAAGGCTAATCTAGATCCTGCCACTCCCTTACTTCCGAACCTCTGATAGCTTCCCATCTTACACAGTGATGGGAAGAAATTTTCACAGATTGAAATATGAGGAAGTCATTCTGGCTTATACCTGATTTGGATTGAACTGTATGTTAAATAGAACAGCCTGTCTTCTGGCCCATCAAACATGCATTGTACATCTGATTTAACCACTAAAGGAAAGAATACATCTAAAAATCAAAATTGATTATCTATGATTCAGGCATCCAAAATGGAACCAGTGGCCATTGTATATGTGGTTTCAGACATTTTTCTTGCATCACTGAGAACTTGAATGCTCTGAACTGTATCAGATGGAAGAACACCACCAGTTCATTCTCAAAATAATATCTGCTAGCAGCTGCCTAGATCTCAAGGTCTACCCTTGTAACTATGCGACCATTTCAGACCCCAACCAGTCCTTATTTGACGTGCATCCTGACTTCTTGCCAGCTCTAATTATAATTCTTGAAAACAACTTGATAGAGTGAATACTGTAACTTTGTGATTTTTGCCTCTATAAGCCTCCCTCATTTTGTAGTCAGGCAGAACACAATTCAAGTGCTTCTTGAATCTGTCTCTCTCAGGCTACAGTCCTCAGTTTGGCTTGAATAAAACTCTATTCTATTCCTATTATAGACTGTTTATTGATTATTTCTGTTGTTGTTATGGCCTGTGCCCACCTTCTAACCTCATCTCTCCTTCTCTGAGCTTGGCAACCTTTACCTTCTTCCTGCTCCTAGAACTTGCTTAGCACATTCCTGTCTCAGGCATCTTGAACCTGGCAATCCCTCTGCCTGGAATTCTCGATTTTAGATATGGCACTGCCAGCTCTGATTCATTCTGCCATTTAGCTCAGAAGTCATTTCCTTATCATCTGCCCTATCTAAATCTCAAGAACCCCACAGCCTTCATCAGGCTATTATTGTGTTTTATTCTTAGCACTTATCCTTTCTGAAATGATATTATTCATTTATTTGATTACTGGCCTATCACTTATTTCCTCCTCACTAAACAATAAGTTCTGGGAGAGCAGAAATCTTGCCTTCTTCATCATTGTTGTAGCCCCAGCGCCTGGCATATATATGCCCTCAATAAATGTTTGCTGAGCAAGTGAATTAATGAACAGTTCAACTGAGAAATACTGGCAGAGTCTGGTCTATTATATCCAGCCTCCTCTGACTTCTTTTAAAGTCATATTTTTTGAGAATTCCTCAAGTTAAGTAAGTAAAGGCTTATCTTTGAGTAAAAAGATTACTTGTCTCTCCAGGAGATAAAAACATTAAGAAAAATTAAATTTCATCAGGCAGTAAATACTATTAAATTTGCAGAACCATAAAAGGAAACAGTGAATACATCTATCAGTGATCAATTCCTCAGTTTACTGAAGATTCATAAAAATTTACCTGAGAACAGGTACCTCTTGGCTTGGCTGTGTTTCATCTTTCCCCTTTCATGTAACAGTTTTACAGCAGTCTTAAATATCTTCTTGATCTCATGTGATATCTCTTGCCAGGTCTTCTCATTCTCAGCATTGGTAGAAGGCTGCATCTTTAGAAAAGTGAAAGTGAGATGTTAGTCTTAAAATCATCAAGAAAACCCAATATTTAAGAGGAAGAGAACCATTGTTATTTGAAAGTCTATCATGGGCCTTACCATGACAGGTGCTTAATGGATAGTATCTCATTTACTCTCCCTAGTACCCTGAAAGTGATGTGAACTCGCCCAAGTGACATAACAGTGTGAATCCAAACAGGATTTGTTTGTTTGATTTTCTCAATATATTGTGTGTTTCACTCTTGAGTTTTGATACAAATGTTGTAACAAAATCATCTCTTCAATACAGTTAAAGGTCAGACTAGTCAAAAGGATGGTTTTTCCAGTAGTCATGTATGGATGTGAGAGTTGGACTATAAAGAAAGCTGAGCACGAAAGAATTGATGCTTTTGAACTGTGGTGTTGGAGAAGACTCTTGAGAGTCCCTTGGACTGCAAGGAGATCCAACCAGTCCATCCTGAAGGAGATCAGTCCTGGGTGTTCATTGGAAGGACTGATGCTGAAGCTGAAACTTCAATACTTTGGCCACCTGATGCAAAGAATTGACTCACTGGAAAAGACCCTGATGCTGGGAAAGATTGAAGGCAGGAGGAGAAGGGGACGACAGAGGATGAGATGGTTGGCTGGCATCACCGACTCCACAGACATGAGTCTGAGCCAGCTCTGGGAGTTGGTGATGGACGGGGAGGCCTGACGTGCTGCAGTCCATGGGGTTGCCAAGAGCCGGACACGACTGAGCAACTGAACTGACTGACTCATGTGTTACTATTTAATTGTCTTTAGTTGTTTCTTCCTCATTTATTTTTTATTATCCTCTAGGAAATAAAATAGGAGTGCCTCCCAAGAAAGTAACATTTATAGAGTCTTGCTGATAATCTTATTCAAACAATCATTTACTTAACAACAATTTATGCAGAAATGTGGTTCAGCCAATAATTTAAATTTCCCTAGATGCTCATAGACTCAAAGAAACAAGGAATAGTTAAAGCCAATTAAATGTAGGGGTAAGTTTTACAGCTTTGTAAAACTGGTTTCTTGAGGTATCATGTTTTTTGATATCTACTTTACCAGCTACTGCCTTTACTCCTGACATATTTACCTGGTGAATGGTTTGGGATTTACCCCAGTATTCTTCATATTCTTCCAGATAATGACTTTAAAAAATACATGTGAGGAAGAAAAAGAAGAACTGAGAGATCTGACATGATTTCATTTTGCATGGAGAAAATGCTTTCTGTTATATGTCAGAATGGCCAAAACACAGGGGTCTTAAATGAAGAGCTGTTGCTAACCCAGGGCTCTTCTCCTCTTGCAGCTCCTGGGTACTGCACTATCAAGGATATTTTCTTTGGAAGAGGAATGGATTTCTACGCCTTCTTTTCTTTTTAAAATTTTATCTTTTTATTTATTTGGCTGTGCAGGCTTTCTCTAGTTGTGGCAAGTGAGGGCTACTCTCTTATTTGCAATGGGTGGACTTCTCTTGTTGAGGAGCCTGGACTCTAGAATGTGGGGTCAGTAGTTGTGGTGCTTGGGCTTAGTTGCCCTGAAACATAAGAAATCTTCCTGGACCAGCAGTCAAACCCATGTCCCCTGCATTGGCAGGAGGATTTTTAACCACTAGGCCATCAGGGAAGTCCTATGGCTTCTTTTCAACCTCTTTAAAAGGTCTAGGCAATAATTAGGCCCACCTGTTTTCTCCACCTCCTTCATTCAGTTTCAGGGGACATATGATGGATACATTTGGGAACAAAGCTGGAGAAGAGACAATGACTGTGTTTCTGTGACATTCATGTATGCCTCAACCTCTCTGCAAGGTTCTACATAAGACATGAGGGAATAAATTAATAATGTATGAAATGTTAAAGGAACATACTGAATTTAAAAAACAAACAAACTAGAGGCTATAAAAAATAACTTGGCAGAGTTTTAAAAGACTGCACCCTCAAAAGAAATCTTTTACAAATTAAAAATATAACTGTTGAACTTGAAAACTCAATGCACAGAGGAGACACAGCTGAAGAAGAAATTTGGTAAACTGGAAAAAATATCTAAGGTGACTTTCCAGATAGTAGCACAGAAAGCAGAGAAGGCAATGGCAGCCCACTCCAGTACTCTCGCCTGGGAAATCCCATGGATGGAGGAGCCTGGTGGGCTGCGGTCCATGGGGTCGCCAAGAGTCAGACACGACTGAGCGACTTCACTTTCACTTTTCACTTTCATGCATTGGAGAAGGAAATGGCAACCCATTCCAGTGTTCTTGCCTGGAGAATCCCAGGGACGGGGGAGCCTGGTGGGCTGCCGTCTATGGGGTCTCACAGAGTCGGACACGACTGAAGTGACTTAGCAGCAGCAGCAGAGAGAGATAAGGAAATTGATAATGTGAAAGACAATCAAGAGACATGGAGGATACAGATGCAAACTATTATATATGGGATGGATAAGCAACAAGGTCCTACTGTATAGCACAGGGAACTACATTCAACATCCTGTGACAAACCATAATGGAAAAGAATATGAAAAAGAATGTATGTATATGAGTGTGTGTGTGTGTGTGTGTATGTATAGCAATCACTTTGCTATACAGCAGAAATTAACACACTGTAAATCAACTATAGTTTAATAAAATTTAAACAATTTTTAAAAAGAGATATGGAGGATAGAGTGAGGCAATCTATTGTACATGCAACTAAAGAGCAGAGAGGAAAGAAGGAGGAGAGGAGAGACAGTATTTGATGAGATGATGGCTGAGAATTTTCTAAAACTGATAGAATATATGAATTCACAAATGTAGGAAGCACAACATATACCAATTGGAATATATGTACGTTACAGTGAGATGATAGAAATACACATATTTTCAGATAAACAGAACTTATCACTCTTTTGGAACTTCCAAAAGATATACTTCAGGAAGAAGGAAATGACTCCAGAAGGAAAGTCTAAGATGTCAAAAAAGAAAGGTGAATTTGGAAGATTTCTTAGCTTTGGATTTAGTTGTTAAAAAGAAATTTAGGGTCCAGGGCAGAATAACTTTCTGTCTGCTGTGCCTTTGCTGTGGAGAAAAACTACCCCGGGTGACAAACAGTTTAAAAATGTAGAGAGACACACTTTGGAGAGGAAGATAACTTACTGCATTTTTACTGCTTTTCAGCATCTCTGATTTGGGTCTGAGGTAATAAGCGGCCGGCACCGAGTTCTCGTCCCGACAGTACCACTCTTCCAGTAGCTTGGTGTCCAGCTTCGCCTCTACGGCAGCGTCCAAGATCATCTCAAACTCTGAGGCCTCAACTTCTCCGGGGATTCGGATGTTCCCATATTTTTCACCTAATAGTCCCTGTGTATCACCAGGAAAATTCAGTTTAGTGTATCACCAAGAAAGTCTGTTTTAGTGTTCACGTCATATGACCATGCAATAAATATTAATGAATAGATAACAAGATACTTCATTCCATTGATTGTCTCTCTTAATCACAGTGGATATGTTTTCACATGGATTATTTTGTAAGTAAAATTAGACCATTTATATTGTAGAATAATAAATTCACATGCTGGGATTGCATATTGGACAAATCCAAACTACTGAATTTTGTAACAAAGAAATTTCCCCAGAGTTTACATAATATAACGAAAGTTACCCATTTTGAGAATTTTGGTTGGTTCATGACAAAGAAAAATGATTTGTTGGACTCTGAAATATCAAACATATAAACTCACAAACAAAAATTGCTTTGTATAGAGTTAATAGTTTGATTCTAAGCCCCAGATTTACACAGCTACAAATGAAAGAAGTATGAAATCACTGAATATGACAGATCCCACTGGTAACTGAAAAAAATAAAAAATATAAACAAGGTATCATTTTGTCTCTATTAAACTAGCAAAGGAAACTGTGCTCAGTGTTACGGACATATAAGAAAAGGCCTCTGTAGAGCTGATGGGTGTGTAAATTGATCCAGTATTTCTTTGAAATTTGTATTATTTCTGATAATACATACTAAAAGACTTAAAATACATGAGTTTTGGCAATTTTTGTTCTGGAAATCTGTCTTTAGAAAATAATTAAGGATGTATATAACGACTCATCAGCATATTTATGTTGAACCTGTTTGAACAGAAAGGAGTTGAACCTAAGTGTCCAGGAAGTGGGAACACTTGAGTACATTTAAACATAATTTGGTATCTCTATTCAAAGGATGTGCTAAATTATGTTTTAGAACTCTATTGCTGTAGAAAGATGTTTATAATATACTATTAAGTAAAAAGGTAAGTTACAAAGCAGTATGTATAAGATGAATCTGATATTGTATATGCATTATATATATATGAGAAAGAGATCATATATATGTACAGACATAAACATCACATATACACATAGAGATTTTATAAGAACACACAGCAAGGTTACCAATGGTGACTTGTCACTGAATGGTTTTAAGTTTACTTTGGTTGTTTTATGAATTTGTTGCTTTTGTATTAAAATTTTTTTGCAATACATATGTATTATTTTATAGTGAGAAAAACTACAGATATTTAACAATTTTAAGCCTGATGATGCTGTCTGTACTCCTCGTGGAGCAACACTTTCAAAGGCTCCTCTGAGTGTTTGCTTAAGCCCATGGTTCTCAAAATGTCCTCAGACCAGCACCATCTGTGTTATCTGGGAATTTGTTAGGCATGCAAGTTCTCAAGGCCCATCTCAGACCTCCTGAATCAGAAACTCTGCTGATATAGCTGAGTTTAATCCGTGTTTTAGCAAGCTCTCCAGGTGTCTGAACCACTGGTGTAAGCTGTCAAAAATATTAGCTTACGTAGCACCTGGTGTTTCAATTAATCTTCAGTGTCTTATCTGGTGGAAATAGAAGGAACATACAGAACTCTAACACAGATCTATATTATCCAAGACATGTTGGTCTGCTTTATAATATCCATAGGAAGATTTCTGTTTAATTTATGGTCATCTTCATCCTTTCTTCCTGTTGACTAGCACCTTTGCCATAAGCTTCCACTACTGGAAGTCTACCTACTGGAAGGTGAATCATAGTTTGGCTTCCTTGGGAGCATTTCTTACTATCTCTGCAACCCAGAGTGTTCTTTTCCTCTCAGACAGGCAGGTGGGAGAAGAAAAGTCCTGGATAGACCTGTTTCCTACATAAATTCATGACCTAAGCTGTAATATAAGATGATAAACCTCATGAGGGTAGAGACCAGAGCTTTTTATTCCTAACACATAGAAAGTATTAAGAAGCATATTTATCGACTACTTGAACGAACCAAGACAGAGGAAGATATCCTTGGAGTTTGTTCTATTCTTATTTGAAACTTCATCATTTGTGAAAAGATGGTATTTCAGCTCTCAGCAGGTAAAGTAACAATTTGGGAAAGTACCAGTTTTGTCAGCAACTTCACTTCAATCCTGAACACCAATTAAGAGCACTTTTATTTGAATCTGCATTTGTTTAGGGCTATTCTTGTCAGCAACTTCACTTCAATCCTGAACACCAATTAAGAGCACTTTTATTTGAATCTGCATTTGTTTAGGGCTATTCATGACAACAGGCTGTATGCAACAAAAATAATACCATTTAGACGTGTTTTTCACTTAACAATTCCTCTTCTAAAATCTCTTGTGTTAAACTTGGCTAAATGAGCAGGCACGACCTCTCATTCTACCACAGATACAGGCGGAGATGATCCTTTTAAGGGGAGCCTGGTGAATGGACTACCCTGGTGGCCCAGATGGTAAAGAATCCGCCTGCAATGCTGGTTCGTTCCCTGGGTTGGGAAGATCCCCTGGAGGAGGGCATGGCCACTCCAGTATTCTTGCCTGGAGAATCTCCATGGACAGAGGAGCCTGGTGGGCTGCAGGCTATGGGGTCACAAAGAGTCGGACACGACTGAGTGGCTCAGCACAGCACAGCCTGCTGAGTGTCCTATTCCTCTTGGCTGATTCTGGATAAGGATAGTCAGGATCTTCAGTCAGAAATATCTGTCGTGAAGAGTGAGGTTTTCATGCTGGGAGAGTTAGCCGCAAACTTACCTGGGCAAGGGAGGGACTAAGTGGACTTCTAAACAGTAGGGGTAGGACTTTTTGGATGAATTCCCAAAGCAAACAATGGAGTTTGGTCATTGGATGAAAGACTTGGTAAACAGCCAGAACATTAAATATGGGGTTTAGTAATTGACAATTCTTTAGCCAGCAACCAATAAAGCCTAAGAATATGATGGACTCAGCAACCAAGATCCAGGGAAATACCAGCTGGATTTCAGGCATGAAGTAGGAAAGAGGACATAATAGCAACTAGTGAAACAAGATCATGTCCCAGGGAAGGACCATCATCTCTATATTATCAATTTATTGTTGGTTCTTCATCTTCTCTCTGCTCTAAATAAGGCTGGTCACAGAGTCTAGGCCAGGATCAAATCTATGGATCAGTTTCTGAAATATGTTTTGTGATGACATGCACCACATCACCTAGGGTGTTTGTTAGCAGGTTACAAGATTCCTTCTCAGACCTAAGGACCACTGGGCTTGGGGAACCTAGAACTCTGAATTTTAAAATGTGGTTACAAATGAATCTATTGATTCCTCAATAGACTTTAAGAACCACTTGCTATGGGCAATGCATATGTGGTCTCGTGAGTAATGGTTCGCAAGCACCAAAGGGACAGGACAGGGAACAGCAGATCATTACGAAAAAAAAAAAAAAAAATCGAAGGCTATTTAAAAATAATTATTTGAGTTGAACAGCTGGCACAAAATACTAACATTATTTGATCAATATAGTAACGTAAAATATTCCTTAGAGTGGAGATTACTAAAGAAGAAAAAATATCCTTATCCCATTCAAATAACAAATTATATTGAGCGCCTGCTATATATAAAGTGCTAACACAGAACTTCAGAAAAGTAATAATGTGAGATAGGCTTAAAGTTACTTATTGGATTCTTCTCCCCAACTCTTTGCCTTCTGTCTATTGATTCTTCCTTTGGGTAGGATGCTCATAAATCATGAAGCAGTTACTTCTCAGTAGTCCCAAATAGGATTCTGTCTCAGTGTTATCTCACTATTTGAAAAATGGCAAAAAGAGAAACTGTAAAAAGGAAGTTTGCTACCACACTTTTCAGGAAGACTTTTTGGGGTTCTATGTGGCTACAGTTATAAGGTAACACACATAGCATATACCTGCATCTGTCAGGAATGGCAACAGTCAATTTAGAGGAAGATATAGTCCAACTCAATTACAAAGTTCAGCTTCCACGGTCAATGGTTCAGAGCAGGGGGAGAGATTCAGGACTAAGTCTAAAACGCTAACAATAAAAGTGTCAGTGGCAGGATGGAGGTTCAGTCTTGGTTTCCTAATCAAGACTATTCCTTAGCCCTGCAGCCACGGAGAGCAGACACGGCACAGGGATGGCCCTACGGCAGCTACAGAAACTATGCCCAAGAAAGCATTATTTTCTGTCCACTGTCAGTAGACTGTTCACTCCCATAACAGCAGAAGAGTCAGATTTTCTACATCTTTCTGACCCCAATATTCAAGAAGGTAATTTTTTGCTTGGTTAAACCAGTCTTGAGAGAACTGATTTATGCTTTTGAACTGTGGTGTTGGAGAAGACTCTTGAGAGTCCCTTGGACTGCAAGGAGATCCAACCAGTCCATCCTGAAGGAGATCAGTCCTGGGTGTTCATTGGAAGGACTGATGCTGAAGCTGAAACTCCAATACTTTGGCCACTTGACGTGAAGAGCTGACTCATTGGAAAAGACCCTGATGCTGGGAAAGATTAAGGGCAGGAGGAGAAGGGGATGACAGAGGATGAGATGGTTGGATGCCATCACTGACTCAATGGACATGAGTTTGGGTGGACTCCGGGAGTTGGAGATGGACAGGGAGGCCTGGCATGCTGCGGTTCATGGGGTCGCAAAGAGTCGGACACGACTGAGCGACTGAACTGAAGTGAGGGAACTGAGAACTTAAGTGTAAAAGGACTCTCTACTCTCTGTGTCATCCTTTCCTTCCTTAAGTGCTGATAAAGATACACCTCACCCACTGCTTAGAGGATTTTTCTTTTCCTTTGCACAAACAGCTTGGTTAAACCAGTTTTTGGAGAAATCTGATGAAGAGTTGAGGGACTGTGTTTGATTTTGCATTGTGGTCCATATATATTAGTTATACCATTGCTCAGTGTGCCTGCATGACCCTGAATTAAAGAAATGCATATGGCTGAAATAATTTTCAACTTTTCATTGAGTTGTTTAAATACCCTGTCAATATACACATGAACATAAGTGTATGGGATTTCTCCTGTCTGTGGAAACCTATAATTGCCTCTCCCATTCACCTAATCAAATGGCCCATCTTGAAATACTGAAGATGTCTAATATTAGTTAGGTAGCAAGCAACAATCCAACTGAGTGCTTAAATACAATCTAGGAGTTAAGCCCAAATGATTGAAAAGTCTAAGAAAAATTTCTAGTGTAGTTTCTGTATATAAAGTTCTAGCATAAGAAATACTTCTAGAGGCTTTGGAACTAGATAGAGGTGGTGTTTGCACAATATTCTCAGTGTACTAATGCCACAGAATTGTTCACTTTATAGTGGTTAATTTTATGTGATACAAATTTCACCTCAATTAAAAAAAAATCATTTTTGGGCTATTGATTTCCTTGCAACTGAGAACTTCAGTGTAAAAGGACTCTCTACTCTTTTTATCATCCTTTCCTTCCTTATGCTGATATGGATCCATCTAAGCCACTGCTTTCAAAGGCTTAGGGATAACATTTTCTTTCCCCTCAATTGATTTTTCTTTTCCTTTGCACAAACATTGATTTTTTCCCCTCGTCCTTGTCCTCTCCTGTTCCCCCGCAAGTTCTTTATGGTTAGTTCTGCCTGGGTGTGCAATTGAGAATCTTTGGGGTCTGAGTCTGATGCCATGCAGTTTTTCTTGCAACAAACAGAAAAGAGAGGTTGATGTATTCTCCATGGTGTTGGCGAGCTCAGCATGTCTCTTTTTACTTTGTTGTGGGGTATCAGGAGAGACTGGTGAGGACAGTCTTTCTGGGGTTATGGAAGCACGACTTCAAAGGCAGGTGGGCAATTGCTCCCTGGGCAATTGATGAGCCATCACTCATGGGAAAGCTGGAAGAGAAAGGCAAGATTCCATCACCTGCATCCCCTCCCCCACTGATGCCATAACAAGCTGAAGCACATACTCTTCAAATGCCCCAGTCCCTTCAACCCCATCACTAACGCAAGGTAGGTGAAACTATTCCTTCCTTTCCTTAAGCTTCTCTATTATTTCTTAGGGGGCTTTCCTGGTAGTCCAGCTGGTAAAGAATCTGCTAAAATGCAGGAGACCCTGGTTCAATTCCTGTGCCGGGAAGACCCCCTGGAGAAGGGATAAAATTCACATTAATATATACAATTTTCTCTTGTGCTTGATCTCATTTAATGTTCACGATTCTGTGAAACAGGGAGGTGCAGCAGAGGACACAGGCTCACAGACCTCACCTGGCGTGTCCAAACCACTTCTCTAAGAAGACGTGGAGATACTAACGCTTGAATATAGGGCTTTCAGTCACTTCATTCTTTCTACTTCATCAAGTTATATGGTGCTGTGCTCCCTCCTGAGAGTGCCTGCAGATGGCTTACATCCTTGTGATGACTCTTCTAGTCAGGCCATCATGCATGTCTGCGCAAGCATGCACTGCACATGTCCAGGGGCCACTGTTGACAAGGACTGCAGGATGCTCAGTGTCATGGCCTTGGATGTTGCATTCGTTTTATCTGCCATTGGGTGGAGAGACGAAGATGATTGTGATGTAGTCCTTGGAGCTCACAACCAACATTTATAGTCAATACCCTGTTGCCGAATGAGACAATTAAACCATTCCAAGAATCGTCTGAACCTACTTCACACACTTGATGCTATTTCCTCAATGTTTTTCCAAAGTCAAGAAACACGTTCACAACTGACTTAAGATTTTCTAAATATAAACATAAGGTAATCTATTTAGCAGTGGATTGCAACTTGATTACTCATATTTTGTGTCCCGTGTCACAGGGAATGAAAGAAACTGGAGAAAGGGGGATATGATGTTTGATTTTATGTATCACCTTGACCATGGGGTGCCCAGATATTTGGCAGAACATTATTTGGGGTGTGTCTGTGAGGGTGTTTCTGGATGAGATTAGCATTTGAATCAGCAGACTGAGTAAAGTGTTAATAGACTGCCTTCTTGAGTATGAGTGGACACCATCCAGTTCATTGAGGGTCTGAATAGAATAAAAAGATGGAAGAAGGAAAAAGTCCCTTTCTGCCTGACTGTGTTGAGCTGGGGTGTTTGTCTTTTCCAGCACTTGGGCTGGGACTTCTACCACAGGCACTGGTGGGTCTCAGGTCTTTGGACTCAGGCTGGAACTACATGACTGGTTTCCTGAGGCTCTAGCTTGCAGAGGGCAGATCATGGAACCTCTTGGCCTTCATGATCATATGAGCTAATTTCTTATAAACATATATACCCCTTTATATGATAATCTCCTATTGGTTATGTTTTTGTGGAGAACTGTGACTAATACAGCAGATGAATTGGAAATAATAATGACAGATGACTAAAACATTATTTGTTAGAAATACATAATGTCCATACTAAGGATGATCTAGATAAGATCTTTAAGAAAGATATGTTTGGCACCAACAGACAAAAGATAACTGTTGATCTCTCAGTCATTAGAGATACACTCTTGTATTCATGGTTGCCAAGATTGGATGTTAGCAGATATACTTAGAACATAATGTTTAGCATTTTTCATGTCATTCAATTATCCAGATACCCATGATGAAATTGTCAGTATATAATGATAATTTACATCTTGCATCTTTCTGGGAAAAAAATATCCATTCCCACAGTGAGTCTGTGTTTCATGTACCACAAACAAGAGTTTCTGAAATAGGATATATAGAGACATAGAAACATTAATGCATGCAAAAATAAAAATATTTTGAGGTTAGAAAAAGGCAAAATGTTAGGAGTAACCTTAGAAAGTCACTTAAGCTCCTTGGGTTTCAGCTTTTACATCTGTAAGTAGAGATAAAATTTTACCTTTACTCATACATCTGCTCTGGTTTCTTTTGAGAATCGAACAGTTACTCCAGGTAAAAGCACTCTGTGAAATGTAAATACTTGGCAGTATTTAAGACACCATTATTTTAAACAGTTTACAGAGAAACATACATGCTCAGTGCACTCAAACATACATACATGTAATAGAAATATACAGCTGGATAGATTGAGAAGGGAAAGAAACGTCTCTTGATTAAAGAAAGACAAACAGAAGATAGAAAGGAGGAAATAATGGGTAAATGGTTGTTTACAGGTGGTGTGAAGGTGAGACAATCCACGCTGAGACAAGAGCAGACTCCTCCACTCTTCAGGGTGGGGAAAAAGAGGCTTAAGAGAATGAACCTGGGTCAGCTGTGTTAGGGCCTAGGACAGCAACAGATGTGTGGAATTAACTTTACAGAGAACACAGGGGGAGCTGACAGCCCACATGCAAAATATAAACTTAAAACAAGTTGAAGACCTAACCCTCCATGTGAATAAGATAGGGTCTTTAAGGAGGTAATTAAGGTTATGTGAGGTCCTAAAGGTGGAGCCTCAATCCACCCTGGTGCCCTTCTAAGACGAGGAAGGAACACTAAAACCCCTTTTGCCGAACAAGAACCAGCGAGGAGGCAGCCATCTTCAAGCCAAGGAGAACTTTATCATCACAGACCCACCATCCTGTACCTTGATCCAGACTTCCAAATTCCAGAACTGTGAGAAAGTAAGTTTCTGTTGTTTAAGCCACCCCTTCTAAGGTATTTTTGTTATGGCAGTCTGAGCTAATATAAGCATAAAGATGAAAAAAATGAAGCAGTTTTTTGTTAACATAATATTTGGTATCTTTGGCAATTTATCCTAAAATGTATTGAGAGGGCAAAGTTGTAGATTAAGTGATTTACCTAACAGAATAACTAAGTTAAATGCTATGATTTAGTTTTTTTGAGAGTCTCAGCTCATATAAAATTACAATTTACCTTTTTTTCTTAAAATTTATATTCATAGTTTAACTATGGTTATTAAATTTATACATTGAAACCCATCACTGAACTTAACTGATACAAATAATATTTACTTATATCCATGTAATTCTGCTACCTTTTACTTAGTGCAATATGCTTTTCTCTGTAACAAACTTTCATTACCTGAAAAGTAACATAACTATTATTCTGTGAAAAAATTTCAGTCTAAAATGGAACCAGAGGATATAAAATGGAAACTCTCACACATATATCCTTAGGAAAGCAAATCTCAAGGACTGAGAGACTGATTTCTTGTAAAAGCCTGATGTACATAAAACTGATAATATTTTTCTTACATTATAGGGAGTTAGTCAGGGATTGTTTCATATTAACCTTGGAAAATTAGGCTGATGGTTTCCAGAAGCATGAGCAAGAAATGACCTGGGTGGGGTTGGTCTCACAAAATAAGCTGAGTTGAGCTTTGTTTGTATGACTGGACTGGTTTTTTCTGCTTGAGGAATTTTCTAAATTGGCCTGTTTATTTTTGACTTTAATAGACTCTCCCTGAACTCTCCCCTCTTTACATTTCCTGCCCATAAAGACAGCCTCCCTCAACGGGCTCATCAGACTCACCTGTAGCTTGCTACAGTTTGCATATTTCAAATTGCAGTTCTTCTGCTACTCCTGAATAAACTCAGCTTTTTGTAACTTCAAGTTTGCCTTATTTTACCCTTTTATTTGATAATTCCTAAGAAACATTGGGGCAAAGGAAACAGTTAAAAGGGTAAAAAGTGTTGGACAATAGTACCGTGCTGGAGTTTGTAGTTAATTTAAATCAGTTCAAAGTACAGGTTACAACCCTAACTGCAAACAGTTGCCTTACAAAACCAACAAAGGTGTAAAGATTACTGAGATTCTAAAATGCTAGAGAAAGAATTCATTGAGAACGTGAATACAGAAGAAAGTGAAAGTAAAGTCGCTCAGTCGTGTCCAACTCTTAGCGACCCCATGGACTGCAGCCTACCAGGCTCCTTTGTCCATGGGATTTTCCAGGCAAGAGTACTGGAGTGGGGTGCCATTGCCTTCTCCGGAATACAGAAGAGCATTTTGTTGTTTTGCTTGCCCATTTTTTACAGGGAGTAGTGGGTAAAGAATCTGCCTGCAATGCAGGAGACTCTGGTTCGATTCTTGGGTTAGGAAGATCCACTGGAGAAGGGATAGGCTACCCCACTCCAGTATTCTGGCCTGGAGAATCCCATGGACTGTATTGCCCATGGGGTCACAAAAAGTTGGACATGACTGAGTGACTTTCACTTTAGTGGGGAGAGAGTTTGGACATATTAGATGTGAGATGCTATTATTTAAGTGGTACTGACCATGAAGCAATTAGAAATGGGTCTATAACATCAAAAGAGCAATTTGGCTGGAAAAGTAATCCTGCCATCATCATGCATTCATTCAACAAATATTTACTGGGCACTTGGCTCACAGGGTGACGGATCATTTCAGTTTCCTCAGGATTATCCCAGTTTGAGGGGCTTCCCTGGTGGCTCAGATGGTAAAGAATCCACTGGCAATGCAGGAGACCTGGTTTCAATCCCTGGGTTGGGAAGATCCTCCAGAGGAGGGCATAGCAAACAACTCCAGTATTCTTGCCTTGAGAATTCCATGGACAGAGAAGCCTGGTGTGCTGTGGTTCATGGGGTCACAAAGAGTCAGACAGGACAGCACATCCCAGTTTGAGCACTGAACATCCCTGGAGCACCCTTGTTCCCAGGGAAGGCAGGAAGGTTGGTGATACTAACAAGACCATCATGGTCTCCACTCCTTTTGGGTTTTCCTTCTGGGAGAACAGTCAGAGATCTGTATGGATTAAATAGTTCAAGAAGGAATTAGAGTGAAAAGGGAACAAGGCTGAGGATCACCACCCTTTGAGTGGGAACAGAAGCAGGAGGTGGAAGAGTAGAATGGTGTCATAAAAGAGCAGAGAGGAGAGAATGATAATATTAAAAACTTTTGTACAGAGTTCTTATATAGCAATGGGAAAACGGACAAACACATGAACAGGTTCTTAGAAGCAGAAGAACCAACATCAGTAAGCATGAAAGATAGCAATGATACTTAACTCTATTAATACTCATAGGATGGCAAATGAAAACACATATGATCAGATCTTTTTGCTTATCAAACAGAAAAAAATAATACTTAGTGGTGTCTAGGCAATAAGCAAATGGGCACTCAAGACAAAGAGTGCCAGTAAAGGTAGGTAGAACTTTGCTGAGACTGTAATTTGGCAGTAGGTATAAAATTCCACTTTTAGAAATCCACCTTACTATTTATATAAAGATTTGTGTACAAAGAAGTTCAGCAATTTTTAGCTTATATCTTTGCATTATTCCATAAGGGACTTATCAATTTTTAAAACCAGTGTTAATATAAACAAAACAGTAAAATCACCCACCATATTACTAATTTACGTAATGGGGGAGACAGGATTCTGCTTAAGTTTCTATATTCTAACTCGGAGAAATTGATAAATAGAGAAACATACAAAGCATAAAATAATTGCCCCCACAGCCTGGCTTGAAAACTCAACATTTGGTCATATTTTCAAGTGATTTTTAGAAAATTAACAGACTCTTTTTTAGAAGTTTTAGACTTACAGAAAACTTAAGCAGAGAGTAGTAAAGTTCCCACATATCGCCCTTCTCCCCCAATTTTCCCTATTTTTAACATCTCTTATTATGGTACATTTGCTATAATTATGGAAACAATATTGGAACATTTTATGAGTTAAAACACAGTTTATTCAGATTTCCTTGTTGGTCAGTTGCTACGTCATGTCCGACTATTCGCGACCCCATGAACTGCAGCACACCAGGCTTCCCTGTCCTTCACTATCTGCCTGAGTTTGCTCAAACTCATATCCATTGAGTCAATGATGCAATCCAGCTATCTCGTCCTCTGACACTCCCCTTCTCCAACCTGCCCTCAATCTTTCCCAGCATCAGGGTCTTTTCCAACAAGTCAGCTCTTCACATCAGGTGGCCAAAGTATTGGAGCTTCAGCATCAGTTCTTCCAGTGAATATTCAGAGTTGATTTTGTTTAGAAATGACCAGTTTGATTTCCTTGCAGTCCAAGGGACTCTCAAGAGTCTTCTCCAACACCACAGTTCAAAAGCAGCAATTCTTTGGTGCCCAGACTTCTTTATGGTCCAACTCTCACTTCTCTCATCAGATTTCTTTAGTTTTTACTTCATATTTCTTTTGTTCCAGGACGCCATATTACTTTTAGCTGTCCTTTATCCTTGAACGTGAAAGTTGCTCAGTCGTGTCTAACTTTGTGACCCCATGGACTGATCATACAGTCTATGAAATTCTCTAGGGCATAATACTGGAGTGGTAGCCTTTCTCTTCTCCAGGGGATCTTCCCGACCCAGGGATCGGGCCCAGGTCTCCTGCATCGCAGGCGGATTCTTTACCGTTTCCTTAGGCTCCTGGCAGGTGTGACACTTTCTTCTTGTTTAGCCACTAAGTTGTGTCTGACTCTGCAACCTGATGGGCTGTAGCACGTCAGGCTTCCCTGTCCTTCATTATCTCCCTGGAATTTGCTCAAACTCATGTCCATTTCCTTAGGATTTATTTTTGATTACCTTGATTATTTAGAAGAATATTAGTCACATAGTTTGCGGGATGCCCACTACTGGAATTTGCTTGACGTTTTTCTCATTATTAGGCTTGAATTATGGGTTCTGGGAAGAATTTTCCTCCTAAGAGTGGTACTTACTCTCATATTAATAGTAACCTTGGTCACCTGACTGAAGTAGTGCTGGTTGGGTTTCTCTACTGTAAAATTACCCCTCAGGCCCAATATCATAATGTACTCTCTAGAAGGAAGTCATTATGTGTAGCCAACTCTTAAGGGGTGGGAGTATCTGCATAATTTACATAATCTACATAATTTGGAATTGTGCACAGAATTTGTTAATTTTTCCAATTTTAAAAAGGTCATTTTTGAAATGCACACACTGCTTTATTTACTTATTTACTGGTGGCTGTCCTTGGTCTTTGCCGCTGCACACAGGCTCTCTCTAGTTGCCGTTTGGGGCTCCTCTCTCGTGGTATGTGGCTCCTCACTGCATGGCTCCTCTCGTTATGGAGCACAGGCTCTTGGCTGAGCAGGCTTCCGTAGTTGCAGCGCAGGGGCTCATTAGCTGTGGCTCGAGGGCCCTAGGTGTGCGGGCTTCAGTAGTGGTGCCCGGGCTTAGCTGCTCCGCAGTATATGGACTCTTCCTGGACCAGGGATCGATCCCATGTCCCCTGTGTTGGCAGGCAGATTCTTATCCACTGCACCAGCAGGGAGGTCTTCAATTACATTTTCATGTCAGTAGGGACTCGTGGCTATTTTATATTTTGGGTTATAACCCAATGTTACCTTATTTTGTTGCTCAAATTATTCCAGCTTTGGCCATTGGAAGTTCTTTCACTTGACTTCTGGGTCCCTTTAACATACCACCAACATTGTGGCAATTTTTATTTTCTAAGAACCACTTATTTTCTGGCATAAGATGCTCCAGGCTTATCTTGTGTATTTGCTGCTCCAGTCTTAGAATCTCCTGTTTCTCCAAAGAGCTCCTGTTCCTTTTATTGGAGAATGGAATTAGAAACCAAGATCTGGGTGCTACATGTGTTTGTTGTTACTGCAGTTCATTTATTTAGGCCCTCTCAGAATGATATATGTGTATACTAACCTGTATATATACACATATCAAAAAATATTTCCATAGGTAACCATCTGTGCTCCATATTGAGTTGTTAGTCATACACTTAAATTATCTTAAATATGAGCTCTCCATCAACTTCATAACTAATGTCTCCAACTCTAACTTCTTACCACATGGATCATTCTAGGTCCCTCCCCTTGCTGATCTTTACATTTTGACTCCAACTGTAAGAAATCAGGATCCCACCATCTGCTATTCATTTACTTAGTTCAATTCCAATATACATGACAGCCGTATCAGGATTACAAGCCTCCATCCTTGTAGGAAATGGTCTTATTGATATGAGTACCGTACTTAAGTGTAGCTCCTTTTGCCTTTAGTCTTACAGACTCTGTTTCCAACAGACATTTTTAAAATAAAAGAAATAAAATATAGCAGATAAAACTGAATTCTCCCTTGATCTGCAGATCCAAGAGGATTCTCCTCATCCTTCCCAAGGAGCACAAACTATAAGTCTGTACATATTATATATTCTTTCAGTCTATTTTTATATCTTGTATGTACAAATATAATCTATTTTTATATTTTATACATACATAATATTTATGGGCATTCTATTTTAAAACTTACATAAATTATATAGGAATCATATTCTACTTTTTTTATGCTTACATTTTTTTGTTGTGTGATGACTCTATGTTGATAAATTTAGATCTAGTCCATTTCTCTGTCTAGCCAAACATCCCATCATAAGAATGTTCCACATTTTCTTCACTACTTTTCTGGTGATGAGTATTTAGATTCTTCTAGTTTGCCTTTTGCTTTTGTAAATAATACCATAGTAAACATCCTATCAAGTTAGCAAATATTGAGGGCATTATGTCAATAGAAATGACATTAATTTATATTAACATATAAGAAGTCCCAAGCTCAGATTTGATATCTGACTCCTTACTTAAAAATATGGATTCTAGCCATTTTTTCGTGCCTATGAAGCCTGGTGCTTATAGCCACTGTCGGGCTGGCTGGTCCTTGTCCCGGCCTGGATACACTGTACAAGGTCTGGCCCACAGCAGGCCCTCACTGCCCCTCCTGCTGCCTTGCAGGGGTCAACCCAGGTCTGTGTGTCTAAGGGTTCTTTCAGAGCTGCCTCTGTGCGTGTGGATCCTGCTGAGGCCTTTCAGTGCTGCCTTGAAAGCCTTACAAAAGAAGCTGAATCGCCCGTGCATGTACTGCTGGCCCACAGTTCCAAGCAAAGTTTCTTTTTTGAATTAAGGACAGAGCAGACGGGCCTAGGAGGAAGCCTGGCATGTGCACCATGGGCCCAAGAACTGAACAGAAGAAAGCTGGGCTCATTAAGTGTTAACTATTTTCATGACAAGAGCAGGGTTTTATTTTCTTGGTTGTTTTCTGGCTGCACTGCGGGGCCTGTAAGTTCCTGCTTCCCCAGTCAGGGGCCAAAGCAGTGCCCTCAGCACTGAAAGTGCAGAGTCCGAGCCACAGACCACCAGGGAATTCCCAAAAGCAGCGTTACTAATGCCTGGGCTCCTGAAGGCCTACTGTAACTTACAAGTGTCCCCCTGCAGTATATGTCTAATCTGTAACTGGAATTTCACATTGATGAATCCTTCTAAAAACTCTAATTTGAAAAGATATATGCACCCCAGTGTTCATAGCAGCACTATTTACAATAGCCAAGACAAGAAAACAATCTGAGTATCCATCAACAAACAACTGGCTTAAGAAGATATGGTGTGTGTGTATATATATATTTGGTCTAGATGTGTATATATATAATGGAATATTACTCAGCTACAAAAAATGAAATATTGCCATTTGCAGCTACATGGACGAACACAGAGAATATCACTTTTATGTGGAATCTTAATGAATCTACACACAAAACAGAAACAGACTCACAGATAGAGAAAACAAACGTAGGGTTACCAAATGGGAAAGAGACTAATTAGGAGTCTCAGACTAACAGATAAAAAGCATTATATATAAAATGAATACACAGTAAGAGCCTCTGGAGAAGGGAATGGCAATGCATTCTTGTATTCTTGCCAGGAGAAGCCTATGGACAGAGAAGCCTGGTGGGTTACAGTTCATGGGCTTGCGAAGAGTTGGACATGACGGAGTGACTAACACTTACCTCACCTCACTTCACTCTGCAAAAAACTCCTGAATTTCTACACTGTACACTTGAAACTACTGCAATATTGTAAATCAACTACACTTCAATTTAAAAAGTACTTCTGATAGCTTACATAACAGTGTCTCTCCTTCGATGGTAGGAAATTGACCCAGTATTTTACAATATATTAAAATGGTTTTATTTAAAAGGAATATTGAAATATCACCTCTTTCCTGATGGAAAATATTGAGTTACACATGAAAATATTTATGTCATCTGTAATTCATAGGCTCTAACAGGTGGATAAACTGGGGCCAAAATCATGACCACAATATAGGATTTATTGACTTTGCATCTATCCTCCATGGAGCTCAGAATGCCTTGAATTCCTCCAGAAGAGTTCTGGGAGGTGTTGAGGGGATTTCAGGTGCTCTCTGACGGCTCATGGTCTTGATGTTATTGCTCTGCTATTTTACCTTGGTAAAGCTTTCCATGTCTAAGGCAGTGTCTCCAGAAGCAGTGGCCAAAAGCAGCAGCTGGGTTGTTGAAGTCTAAAATGTGCAATAGCTACCATCAGTACCCACCATGGACCAGGATGCTAGAGCCAATGCCTGATGACATTTATGCCAAGGTGACTGGTGACAAGGTCAGGTGTGTTGACACAGCAGGTTGTCCCCCTCTCCCACCCTGCCGCCCCCGACTGCCCAGTGCTTCTCTCTCTGGTCACTACAGAGGCACCAGCTCCCACACTATTGAGGTCCCCAGGCTTTCACTGTCCACAGCTCCATCTGCTCTGAGCCCCTCCCCTCCCACTTCCCAATCTGAGCACATCCACTCCTCCTTTCCACCCTGGCTCATGTCCATAGGACCAAACTCGTCTGTCTTGATTGCCCTTTCGTGGAGATAAGACATTTCTGTAGGCTTCTCATGTACCACCTTTTGAAGAGGCCCTCTACCAGTCCTCTCATTTCTGCTAACTTGTCTGAATTCTGGATAAGGGCAGTTTATTTAGGATCATTCTATGATGCATCTTCTAGGAATTTCACTAATTGTGTCTATTATAAAGTAACAAGTCATTTATTCAGCAGCACTATGAATTAATTATATGTGATTAGCTCATTTGAGCCTTATGATAGTGTTCTATATTACTGCTTCCAAAACGCTAAAGCTGAGAAATCTAAGGAGCAGAGAGGTCAAGTAACTCGCCTAAGATCCCACAGTTAGTTAAAGATGGAGCTCAACTCTGAGCCCAGGTATCTCTAACTTCAGAGTCCATGATCTTACTACCATATCATACTTTCTTCAGAAAGACCTCCAAATAGATAGTTAATCCCTTTAGACATCTTAAAAGCTCTTTAAAGAAATTTCAATAGAAGAAGATACCTAAGTTGTCTTTTATAATTTCATTTCACCTAGATATGTGTTAAACTTTACCCATTGTCTTGTGTTTAACTTTTATTGATGAACTGGACCGGAAAGTGTTTAAGAGCACGGGTCCTCTGCTGTGTGACCTTAGGCAAGTTACCTAACCTCTCTGTGCTGAGTTTATCTGTCACCTGCAGATTACAGCAGTGCCAATTTCTATGGGTTGTCATTTGGATAAAAGCACTAATATAAGTAAGGGAATTAGAATGGTAACTGATAAATAAATGCTCATATTTTTATTATGATGAATTAGTTAATGATCTATCACTGTATAATGTGCTGATTCAACTCATTATATACTTCTCTTGCTTTTTAAAAATTGTTATATTAGCATATAGCCAATTAACAATCTTGGGATAGTTTCAGGTGGATAGCAAAGGGGCTTAGCCCTACATATACTTGTATCCATTCTCCCTCCAACTCTACCCCCACCCAGGCTGCCACATAACATTGAACCAGAATTCCATGTGTTACACAGTAGGACCTTGTTGGTTACCCATTTTAAATGTAGCAGTGTGTACATGTTGATCCCAAACTCCCTATCTCTTCCTATCATTCTTTCCCTCCTGGCGACCATCAGATCACTCTCTAAGTCTGTTGAGTCTGTTTCTTATACACTTCCTTTTGTTCTATAAATGTCAGACTATGAGCTATGACTTTTCCTGATGTCACTGGATACTTATTTTTGGCAGTCTTCTTTTACCAGATCTAATGCGGAATCAGAAACTAGACCAACTGATTCTTGTAGAACTGTATGTTAAGTCTGAATGACATCTGAAGACTTTTCATGGCTTTAGTGTAGTTTCATTACAGTGAGTTCCAGAGCATAAAAGGTAATTTATCTTTATTTCTGAGTATTAGATTTTTATTTTTGTTAAGGGCTCTGGAAGGCTGACCTCTAGAGAGGAAAATGTAATTCTTTATAATGTGGAGAAGTTCAGTGTAAACAATGGCCTTTAAAAACTCAGGAAAACTTTCAAACAATGCACAGAGTGTCTAATAATAAGTCCCCAGATACCTACTAAGTTTCAACAATATTTTGATAATCTTGTTTCATCCATCCTTAGGAATCCTACCATTTTATCAAAAAACAAAAGATAAAGAAATTTCAGCATATATCTTTAGCTTTAAAAATGTTTTTAATCATCATGGTATTATTCTCAAAAGAATTAAGTGTAACTTATTAACTTAATCTTTTTTTTTTTCAACTGAACTATTTATTTTTTTCCCCAAAGGTACATGTTTTATTTATTTATTTTTCCTTTTATTTTTATTAGTTGGAGGCTAATTATCTTACAATATTGTAGTGGTTTTTGTCATACATTGACATGAATCAGCCATGAATTTACATGTGTTCCCCATCCCGACCCCCCCTCCTGCCTCCCTCTTAACTTAATCTTATCTTCAGTCCATCTTTAGATTTCACCAGTTGTTCCACAGATTTTTTTTGTAGTTGCAGCTTTTTTAAAAATCAAGATCCAGAGGAAGTCCATATAGTGCACTGGGCTTAAATGTATTTTATTCTGTAACATCACCACTATCTCTCATGTCACTGACTCGTTAATAGTGAGTTATTTGTCCTGTAGGCCAGTAGTTTTCAAAGTGTGGACCAGCAGCTTCAGCATCTCCTGGAAACATGTGAGAAATGCAAATTTCTTTTCAAGTCCCATTCAGTACTACTGAAATAGACATTGGGAATGCAGGCCAGCAAGTTGTGTTTTAACAAGCTCTCCAGGATCCAACCTGGTACCACTGTTGTTGACTAGCCCACAAGATAAACTTGACTCATTGTGCCTCCTGTTGGCATTTATCTTCTCCAATAAGTCTCCATATTTCCTATAGAGCCTTGATTACATTCAGGTTCAATCTATTTTTTTTTTTTTTAAGGCAAGACTACTTCACAGATGATGCTATGCTCTTGTGTTGCATCAACCATGAGGCACATAAGCGCTGTCTGACCCAATGTTAGTGATGCTGAGATTTCCAGCACTTAGGTGGTGTCCATCTGGTATCTGCTGTACTGAAAGGTTTCACCAACCACTGATGATTATTACCCAGACTTCTTATTTCCTTTGGGATCATGAGATAAAGATTTCTAATATCCATTCTGTATTCATTAATCATTTTCAGCATTTTATCATTCTATTGCTTACCTGGGACCATGGCTACTGCCACGGAACTGTTCAGCTGTTAAGTCATGTCCAGCTCTTTGCAGCCCCACGAACTGCAGCACACCAGGCTGTCCTGTCCCTCAGTGTCTCCCCGAGTTTGCTCAAGCTCATGTCCAGTGAGTCAGTGATGCCATCCAACCATTTCGTCCTCCCTTGGCCCCTTCTCCTCCTGCCCTCCCTCAATCTTTCCCAGTATCAGGGTCTTTTCCAATGAGTCAGCTCTTCACATCAGGTGGCCAGAGTATTGGAGCTTTAGCATCAGTCCTTCCAATGGATATTCAGTCTTGATTTCTTTTAGGATTGACTAGTTTGATCTCCTTGCAGTCCTAGGAACTCTCAAGAGTCTTCTCCAACACCACAGTTCAAGAGCATCAATTCTTTGGCATTCAGCCTTCTTTATGGTCCAGCTCTCACATCCATACATGACTACTGGAAAAACCATAGCTTTGACTATACAGACCTTTGTTGGCAAAGTGATGTCTCTGCTTTTTAATATGCTGTCTAGGTTTGTCATAGCTTTTCTTCTAAGGAGCAAGCGTCTTTTAATTTCATGGCTGCAGTTACTATCTGTAATGATTTGGGGGCCCAAGAAAATAAAATCTGTTTCTGTTTCCACTTTTCCCCCTTCTATTTGCCTTGGAGTGATGAGACCAGATGCCATGATCTTCATTTTTTGAATGTTGAGTTTTAAGCCAGCCTTTTCACTCTCCTGTTTCACCTTTATCAAGAGGCTCTTTAGTTCCTTTTCACTTTCTGTTATTAGAATAAGTGGTATCATCTGCATATCTGAGGTTGTTAATATTTCTCCCAGCAATCTTGATTTCTTGTGATTCATCTGATCTAGCATTTTGCATGATGTACTCTGCATATAAGTTAAATAAGCAGAGTGACAATATACAGCCTTGATGTACTCCTTTCCCAATTTTGAACCAGTCCATTGTTCCATGTTTGGTTCTAACTGTTGCTTCTTGAATTGCATACAGGAGTTTCTCAGGAGGCAGGTAAGGCGGTCTGGTATTCCCATCTCTTTAAGAATTTTCCACAGTTTGTTGTGATCCAAACAGTCAAAATCTCTAGCATGGTCATTGAAGCAGAGCGGATGTTTTTGGAATTTCCATGCTTTTTCTATGATCCAACAGATGTTGGCAATTTGATCTCTGGTTCCTTTGCCTTTTCTAAATCCAGCTTGAACATCCGGAAGTTCATGGTTCTCATATAGTTGAAGCCTAGCTTGAAGGATTCTGAGCATTACTTTGCTAGCATGTGAAGTGAGTGCAATTGTCTGGTAGTTTGAACATTCTTTGGCATTGCCTTTCTTTGGTACTGGAATGAAAACTGACCTTTTCCAGTCCCATGGCCACCGGTGAGTTTTCCAAATTTGCTGACATATTGAGTGCAGCACTTTAACAGCATTATCTTCAGGATTAGAAATAGCTCAGCTGGAATTCCATCACCTCCACTAGCTTTGTTCTTAGTAACAGTTCCTAAGGCCCACTTGACTTCACACTCCAAGATGTCTGGCTCTAGGTGAGTAATCACACCATTGTGGCTCTTCGGGTAATTAAGACTTTTTTATACAGCTCTGTGTAGTCTTGCCACCTATTCTTGATCTCTTCTGCTTCTTTTGGGTCCTTGCTGTTTCCATGGAATATTTGTAGTTTAAAAGCAGTATGAATTAACAAGACTTTTTGTTTACAAATTAAAAACAACTTTAAAGAATTTTCTTAAAACCCTTATGATAAGCACAGACCCTTGTTTTGCATTGGCTTAGAAAGCATTCATTTAAGTAGGGAAGAATTTACAATCTAACTGAATTTGAATCTGGGTTCTGATTTTGAATCAGTTACTGTCTATCTTTAAGCCTGTGTTAAGCCAAACAGGCTCCTCAATCAAGATCTGTCCCTTAGATCTGTGTTTAAATGTCTCGGTCTCCTTACTCTATGATGACAGTAATATCATGTGCTCTTATCTGCCTGATGAAGATTTTTAACGTATTCTGAGATAATGTATGTCAGAGTACTTTGGGGTAGATCATGAAAATGTGTCTCTTAGACCTGACTCTTCTATGAGATAGGGCAATGTTTCTCAAACATTGACAGTGACCTATAGAAAAACATGTTTTATGCTGTGATCCTGTTCTCTCTCTCTCTCTTTCTCACACACACACACAGATTCACACTTCTTAGAAATGGCAAATCTTGGTCTATATCTTAGACCTACGGAATCAGACATTCTGTGGGTAGGTCCATAAGGTGTTTCACCAGTAATTGTCAGCTCTGCTGTCTGCAGTCTATCTTGATGCTTTTCATTTTGCTCTTTTCAGTTCTATTCCATGAAGGATTGGTGGTGGTAACCTACTGGATTAGAATGATTCCCTGAGGCCCTGTTAGACTGCAGCCCACATTTTCACAAAACGGTCTTCTCCTGCACGGTTCTAACTCACTCTCCACAAGATCGTGTCATTCTTTTTTATTTTTTTTCATATTCTTTTCCATTATGGTTTATTACAAGATATTGAATATAGTTCCCTGTGTTATACAATAGAACCTTGCTGTTTATCCATTCTATGTATAATAGTTTGCATCTGCTAATTCCAAACTCCTGAACTATCCCTTCCCTGCTGTTCCCTCCCCCTTGGCAACCACAAGGCTATCCTTTGTGTCTGTGAGTCTGTTCTGTAGATAAGTTCATTTGTATCCTGTTTCAGATTCCATGTATAAAAGATGTCATATGGTATTTCTCTGATTTACTTCACTCAGTATGATAATCTCTAGGTCCATCCACGTTGCTGCAGATGGCATTATTTCATTGTTTTTTAATGGCTGAGTAGTATTCCATTGTGTGTGTGTCTGTGTGTGTGATACATACATATGTACAAATGGTATATTTAGGTGTGTTTAGGTTGTTTCCACGTCTTGGCTATTGTAAATAGTGCTGCTTGAGCATAGAGGTATATGCATCTTTCCAAATTATGGTTTTGTCCAGATATATACCCAGGAGTGGGATTGTTGGATCATATGGTGACACTAGTTTTAGCTTTTTGAGGAACCTCCATGCTGTTCTCCATAGTGATTGCACCAATTTACATTCCCACCAACAGTGTAGGAGGTTTCCCTTTTCTCCACACTCTCTCCAACATTTGTTACTTGTAGATTTTTTAATGATGACCATTCTGACTGGTGTAAGGTGGCACCTCATTGTAGTTTTGACTTGCATTTCTTTAATAATTAGCAATGTTGAACATCTTTTCATGTGCCTGTTGGCCATCTGTATGTTTTCTTTGGAGAAATGTCTGTTTAGGTCTTCTGCCCATTTTTTGATTAGGTTGTTTTGCTTGTTTGTTATTGAGTTATATGAGCAATTGTTTCATTCTTACCATTTGCTTGCCTGAATACTAGTGCCCCTGGTCTCAGGCACACGCAACCAACTGTAATGCAAGGTGGTGGTGGTAAAAAAAAACATGAAACAGGTTCAAAGAGGTGGGTGCCTTTGATTTGAAGTATAGGCTCAAGGGAGGGCTTCACATTGAGAATAAGAATTCATTTATTTATTCATCACGTAAGTAAAGAGGAAGGCACAATAAATGAAGGGCAAGATTCTTGCTCTTCCTGAGGTTACAGGCTAGATGGGAAAAAAAGCTGGCCACAAAGGGACAAAGAGCCTGGTAATGTTAGTTGGAGCTCACAGACCTTCAGAGAAGATAAAACTAATCAGAAGTTTTACTGGATGGGAAGGAAGTTACACTTGAGCTGGCACTTGATGGTTAAATAGGATTTAAATGGACAAATTGGGGTGAGGTTGGGAAGGGACCCTCCAGATGGAGTTAGTAGCTTCCTTCTATAGTGCCTGCAGTTATAAATGAAAAGGGTGCTTTTCAGAGGCAACTCTCAATAACAACAAAGGTTTTATATTTATCTATCATCATAGCACTTTCACGGAGGAGGAAATGGCAACCCACTCCAGTATTCTTGCCTGGCAAATCCCATGGACAGAGGAACCTGGTTGGGTGACAGTCCACAGGGTCACAAAGAATCAGACACGACTTAGTGACTAAATAATGTAGCACTAACAGTGAAGTTATGATTTAGGTACTGTTGTTCCCAAGGTTGAGAATGCAAACTTATGGCAGAACAAAGATTCAAGCTTGGGTCTACAGAACTTCAAATTCATTGTGCTGTCCATTATGCTCCAGAGAATGACTGGGGCAGAGCTTGCTTTAATAGTCTGCCAGCAATGGTACACATTGGTATTGAAGGATGACTGATTCAAATGCAGACTGACTGGGGAACAGTGACCTAATTCTGCAGACTGATTACTATGACTCAGTCTGCCACTGGATGTCACATGTTACTGAGAAGGAATTACTAAAGTTTGTGAATGAGAAATTACTAGGGCTATTAACGGTAACATTCTCTTTTTAATTGAAATCAGTTGACTTAAACATTAGTTTCAGGGGTACAATATAGTGATTCAATATTTTTGTACCTTACACACCATCCAAAGTTATTACAGTATTATTTGACTATATTCCTCTTAATGCCCTTTGCCTATTTTGCCCATTGCCCCAACTTCCTCCCCTCTGGCAACCACTAGTTCTAACAGTGACATTCTTACTTACTTTCCTTTTGATGTATGTTTCTGAATGGGACTAAAAGGGGCAGAGTTCCACAAGTTGCTCATGACCCAGATCTATCTTTATTGTATCACAGGCCATAAAAATCCTGGGTCTGCCCATAGTAGTGTTCTACAAATATGAACCCCATCTTATGTGTGTATTGGAAAAACAAGTGTGAGTAGCTGCTATAGGATGTGAAAGATGATCAATGCACTTTAGCTTGCCTTGGAGAGATTTTGAACTTTGAATTGGGCCTCAACTTTGAAGTCATCTCTATAGGAGAAAATGGATAACTTCTTGTTTCCTCTTGGAATAGGCCCACTAAAGTCCTGACTTACAGTTGGGTAGCTTACTTAGTATTCCTAGATTTTTCAGGTATGACTGATCCAGTCATTCTAAATTCAACCATCAGCTCAAATGTCACCTCCTCAACTAGACTTTCAAGCTAAATTAGCCACTGAAGTACCTATTGTCATATTGTTTCTAATTGTATCTTATCCCCAACTAAAGTAACCTTTTAAAAATTAATTTATTCCCACCAACAGGACAAGAAGGTTCCCTTTTCTCCACCCCTGCTCCAGCATTTACTACTTGTAGACTTTTTGATGATGGCCATTTTGACTGGTGAGAGGTGACACCTCATTGTAGTTTTGATCTGCATTTCTCTAATAACTAGTGATGTTGAGCATCTTTCATGTGCTTCTTGGCTATCTGTATATCTTCTTTGGAGGAATGTCTTGATTTAGTCTTCTGCCTATTTTTTAATTGGTTTTTTTCCCTTATATTGAGCTGCATGGACTGTTCGTATATTTTGCAGCTTAATTCCATGTCAACTGCTTTGTTTGCAGATATTTTCTCTTATGTGTAAAAAAGATAGCTGGTGGGAACGTGCTGTGTAGCTCAAGGAGCTCAGCTCAGTGCTGTGGTGACCTAGATGGGGAGGGGGCTGGGGTGGGGGGGAGGTCCAAGAGGGAGGGGATATCTGTACACACATAACTGATTCACTTCATTGTTCATCAGAAACTAATGCAACATTGTAAACAACTGTACCCCAATTTTAAAAGAAATTCATTATTTTCTTGTTCATTATCTTTCCCCTCTACTATAAGCTGCAAGAAAGCAAGGTCTTTGTCCTGTTTATCATATTTTCACGCCTAGACAGTGTCTGGCTCATAACAGGTTCAGTAGATATTGCTGGATGGATAGATGGCAGCTCGTGTGAGTGATGTGCTGTGGGTTTAGCACTCTTCCCAATACTTTTTCTTCCAGTGAGCTTCGTTCTTGGTTACTCCACGGAAAGACTGGAAAGAAGAGAGTAGCCTCATCTTCTCTCTCAGGGGGTTAATTGACTGAGATTGGATTGAGACCTTTCAGCCATCAAGAAAACCTTATAACATTTAACATATAATTAACCTATGGTAGGAAAAATGGTTCATCAGACTGAACAACCAGTAGGTTTTATATAGCAAAAGGTAATAAAGGATAATGGTGATGGCTAAAAAGATAAAATCTAGACGTGATAGACACCTTGGGAAGAATATAGTACCAGCTTTTCATTCTACATATGAGGAAACTGTCTTCACCAAAGATGAAACGACATGCCTGAACTCATGCACCTAGGTTAGTGGAGAAAGCCCTAGGAGGCGCTCGTGGTGAAGAACCTGCCTGCCAATTCAGGAGACACAAGAGACACAGGTTTGATCCCTGGGATGGGAAGACTACCCCGGAGGAGGGCATGGCAACCCACTCCAGTATTCTTGCCTGGAGAATCCCATGGACAGAGGAGCCTGGCAGGCTAGAGTCCATAGGGTCACAGAGTTGGACACGACAGTAGTGACTTAGCATGCATGAACCCATGCAGACAGCCAGGGCTAGGACTCTGAATTTCTAATCCCAGCCTTATCTTTCTATGGTAAACAAGGGCTTCTATTATGCTTTCTTCAAATGAAAATTTAACTGTGTGTCAATAGAACATATTCTAGACATTATTTAAGTAACATTATAGAAGAAAAGGATAAAAATGAGTTAACATTCTTTGCTTCCCTGTAATACCTCTGTGATTATCCACTTGGTTAACAGCACACAATCTAATTCAGTGTCTGAACATCTAATTTTGGTAAACTAACATATCTGTCATTGCAAAAGATTAAAAAAAAATGAAAAGGCCATTGTTCCTGTTCTCGGTACAAACAACTGGCTATAATGGAAGGCAGTGTTGTGATAAATGTGTCAAATGGGTACACGGAAGGGGGTGCCATTGACTGGAACTGGAAGCACACTGCGGAGAAGCATTTCAACAAGCAGACAGACAAGCCGTTGCAGAAGGGAAAAATGACAGGAGGTCTGAAGGTGGGCAGTGATGCTCAGAGAACAGTAGGCAGCTTTATGAGCCGGAAAGAGAAGTATAAAGAAGTTATTCTGAAAAGGAAGGCAGAGCGTCTTGAGGTGGGTTGTGGAGGACCTTGAGATTCAAACTCAATAACTTTTCTAATTCTAATTATTTTTAGATAATACTGAGTTTTTGAGTAGGGGACCAACATAGTAATGTAGGTCTTATAACAAGGTAATTCTTACCTTGTAAACAGGTGAAAGTGCTAAGAAGAAAAAGGCTGCAGTTGGAGGGCCTAGTTAAGAGTGCAGGTGAGAGAAAACGAGGGTCTGCTTGGGGTTCCGAGGGGAGAGACTCTGAGTTTGTAACAACACCTGAGGCGGCTGAGGCTGAGGCAGTGTCTTTGGAGAGCAGTCCTTCTTGCTGAGATACGTTACAGGCTGGGTCAGAGGGAGGTGAGCAGGGGTGACCAAGGGGTTTTTGGTGGATGTCTTCTGTCCCTCAGTGAAGAGGAAAAGGTAATCTCTTGTCAAGGAAGAGAGAGCGCGGACAGGTTTTGTGACTGGCTCAGTAAAAGACAGAGGCCGCATACACAAAATTCACATCATGGGCTCTTTTGAGAAGACGTGGTCCCTGATGTGAAGAGTGATTTACTGATCCATTGTCTTCCCCATCTGTTTGCTATCAAGTGATGGGATCGGATGCCATGATCTTCATTTTTTTTTGAACACTGAGTTTTAAGCCAGCTTTTTCACTCTCTTTCATCTTCATCAGTGAAGTTGTTGAGTTATGTCTGACTCTTTGCAACCCCATGGACTGTAGCCTGCAAGGCTCCCCGGTCCATGGGATTTTCCAGGCAAGGATACTGGAGTGGGTTGCCATTTCCTTCTCCAGAGCATCTTCCCAACCCAGGAATCGAACCTGTGTCTCCTATGTTGGCAAGCAAATTCTTTACCACTGAGCCACCAGGGAAGCTCTCTTGTCAACTTAATCCTCTTTAAGTTAACTTCTAAGCATAGTTGCAGGAACCATAACTATATATATAAATATTTATATATAATAATATGCAAAAAACTATATATTACAAACATTGTTTTTAGGAAAAGGTAGGGAAAGGTTATCTGGCTTTTCCAAGCCTCATTTCAAGAAATGCAAATTCACTGACATTAAAATCTGCACACATTTAAAATTTAAAATGACATTAAAATTGCACAAAATGCACTTTACATTCTGTTTATAATGCACTAGGAGTCACAATAAAGCAAACACTCCATCATGACTTTCATAAAATGCCCGTCTGTCAGTCACCTGTCAAGAGCAGTATACAACACAATTAGTCACAAAGTTAAAGTGAAGTCTCTGAGAATTTTGGTCAGCTTTCTAAAATTTGGCAAGACTGAGGACTATTTTTATTTTGAGAATGGCCCTTCTAAGTGCGTTGATGGTGACTAGGAACGCTGTCTCAGGAGAAGGAATATACACCCCATCACTCCAATTTTCTGACTAAGGCAGGGCAACTCCTTTCCACTGAAGTTTGGTTAACAGCCAGAGGCAAATGAAAAATACAAGCTGAACAGCGAGCCTTATGCTCCAAAACACAATTCAGGAAGGTAATTTCTCTTTATTTCCCCACTGGAAGGAGCGCCAAGGGAAACTGACCTGTAAACTCGGTGCTTCTTCATTACTTAAGATCTACAGGACAGATGAGAACATTTGGAGACTAACAGCAGGAATCTTAGAGTGGATGGAAAACTGAATTGATGAGAAGGGATTTAAAAGAAGCAATTTACCTAGGTCTATCTGTTTAGATTTGGCTGGTTTCCAAGGCTGTTGAAACTCCCAAGTTTTAAGATGGGAATGAGGTCTACAGTCTAGCTTAGCTCCAGTTACCTGCTGCTTACTGATTTAGAAAACCTGAGAGTCAGGGAAAATAAAAAGCTTGAGAAAGGAAAGGCTGGTGCATTGGTGCTCAATTTAAGCATGTGTCAGAATCACCTGGGGGCTTGTTCAAACACAATGCACTCGAACACAATATGCTGAGCCCCACCCCACTGTCTCTGATTCTGCAGGTCTAGGGTAGGGCCAGGCGGCACCAGTGGGAAAGCGCCTGCCAATGCAAGAGACATAAATGATGCGCGTTTAATCCCTGGGTCAGGAAGATCCCCTGGAGCAGGGCATGGCAGTCTACTCCAGTGTTCTTGCCTGGAGAATCCCATGGACACAGGAGCCTAGCTGGTACAGTCCACAGGATCACGGAGTCAGACACGACTGCAATGACTTAACCACACCACAGGGTAGGGCCAGAGGATCACTTCCAGGCAGCTCCCAGGTGACACAGTTGCTGCTGGTATGAGACTACAATTGAAGAATAAGTTACAATCCTGAGTAAAAGCACGAGACTGGACTTTAGTGAAAGAATAAAGGACCCGATTTTATTCTGGACAAAGAGGATGAAGAAGCAAACTATCTTACCCACAGGAAGGACTGAGTCAGAAATTCATTTGAAATCAATAATCCGCAGAATTGGAGAAAGTGGCCTTAAGTGGCAAGGAGAGCTATCGTAAGGTTAGATATAAGGGAAATATTTAGCCATCAAATTAAAGGATGGATTCTTCAAATGAGTGATCTAAAAGGGAAATCTTTCATCATTTTAGTTCCAAAGTACTAACTTTAAGACTTATAGCTCATAAAAGAAGTACATTTGAAATATGCAAAAAATAGAAACTGATTTGAATATTTTTAAACTAGGACTTCTGGAATTAAAAAAAAAAAGAATCTGGCTTAAGGAGTTTGTGTTGGCTGAATTGCGGTCTTTTCCTACTGTATTCCTGTAGCCAGGTGACAGTCAGAGAGGCTTAAACGAGTGAGTCCCAGGGCCTGAGCTACTCATTTAATGAAAATATGATTGGCCCTGCCCGTAAGAAAAACTTGATCTGAATTTTTCCTGAGGGGATTGGGAGGGAAAACTGTAAAGACATAAATTTCTCATTGACCTTTATACGTGGACATCTGCTTTGTCTTGAAGATGTAGTTGAAGATCCAACACCATTAAGAAAACAAAACCAAAGACTATAGGGTAAGTTTCCTTCACAATTCAGTATGATAAAATTTGCCTTTCTCCATTAACTGTCTTTTTAATTTTTAAAATTAATTATTATTTATTTTTGTCTGTCCTGCGTCTTTGCTATGTGGGCTTTTCTCTCGTTGCAGAGAGTGGGGGCTACTCTCTAGCTGTGGTTCTCAGTGATGTGGCTTCTCCAGTTTCAGAGCACGGGCTATAGGGTTAGTGGGCTTAAGGAGTTGCCACACATGTGCTCAGCAGTTGCGGCTTCCAGGCGCTAGAGACAAGCTCAGTCGTGGAGGGGCATGGCTTTAGTTGCTCTGAGGCATGTGGAATCTTACCAGACCAGAGATTGAATCTGTGTCTCCTGCATTGGCAGGTGGAGTCTTTACCACGGAACCACCAGAGAAGCCCCATAAACGGTCTTGATTTCTTTTTATCACATGACGAAAGATTTTAAATTTACTCTGTCCCTGTTTTGGTCATGACAGCCAGGAATCCAAGAGCTAAGTTTTCTGTTCAAGTCTGGCAGCTTCTTTTGAAACGCTTTTCTGATACAGTTGTCTCTCCCTAGACCCCTGAGGGCTTCCCAGTTGACACCAGTGGTAAAGAATCTACCTGCCAATGCAGGAGACACAAGAGATGAGGGTTTGATTCCAGGGGTTGGGGAGATCCCCTGGAGGAGGAAATGGCAACCCACTCCAGTATTCTTGCCTGGAAAAGTCCATGGACAGAGGAGCCTGGTGGGCTACAGTCCACGGGGTTGCAGAGTCAGACACAACTGAGCATGCACACGCAGAACGAAGCCCCTTATTTCTTAGACTGTTTTTTGGTCTCATGTAAATATTCTTCCTATCAAAAGCTCTCCTGGTGTAGACACTGTCACATATAATCAGTTTTACAAATTATATACAGAATCCTACTGTTGCTTAGTTGCTAAGTCATGTCTGACTGTTTTGTGACCACTGTGGACTATGGCCACCAGACTCTTCTGCCCATGGAATTTCCAAGGCAAAAATACTCGAGTGGGTTGTCATTTCCTTCTCCAGGGGATCTTCCCGACCCAGGGATTGAACCCATGTCTCCTGCATTGGCAGGCTGATTCTTTACCACTGAGCCATCAGGGAAGCCCTAAATATATAAATGTCTCTCTGTCTATAAAGATAAGGCTGACCCTCAGGCAGGATATTCTTTCTGGGGACTATAACACTATAGTAAAGGACATGGGCTTTGAAGCCCATTCCTGCCCCACTAGCTGTGTGACCCTAGATTCTTTATTTAACCTCTGTGGACCTCTCAGTAAGATGGCCTAATTACAAGGCAAGCTTCAAAGATTCTTGGGAGGACTAATTAGTGCTTTGAACAAAGTGCTTTGAATGGTGCCTGGACCACAGGAAATATTTAGTAAACGTTAGCTCTGTCGGTTAGAAACAGTGGTGATGGGATTTTGTGAGCCACTCAGTTGTGGAGTTAAGCAGTACCATTTCAACCACAGGATCACATTTCTGGGTGATGGGAGCTCTGGTTTTAACTTGGACTTAATTTGCAAGAATGAATGCTCATGATGAGAAGTGTCTATGGCCGTGGTGTGGCCAATGCAGAATCCCGGGGCAGGAGACAGAGAGCAGCAGAAAAATGTGGCACTGCAGAGAGGGGGAGAGACCGTTCCCAGGGAAACAGGTTGCTAGGGGCAAGCATTTGGCAGAGGGAGCCAGAGAAACACAATTTCCTTGAACTACATCTAATGAAAGTGCTTACACTGAACTTTAAGCAAGTGTGACTTGAACCTGAGGATGTTGATGAATGAGAAATAAGGCATCTGAAATTACCCTCACTGCAGCATGGGCTACTTTATGGCAAGAACAACATGGTCACACAAGACTAGAGAGTAAGAGTGTGAAAGTGAAAGTCACTCAGTCCTGTCCGACTCTGTGACCCCGTGGACTATACAGTCCGTGGAATTCTCCAGGCCAGAATACTGGAGTGGGTAGCCTTTCCCTTCTCCAGGGGATCTTCCCCACCCAGGGATCGAACCCAGGTCTCCTGCATTGCAGATTCTTTACCAGCTGAGCCACAAGGGAAGCCCAAGACAGTAAGAGTGTGGGTGACACAAAGTCTGGAGTTGATCATGATAGATTTAATTAATATTTTGGGGAAAATAATTTGGAAACAAGTCACAGTCAGATGGATAGTTGTATGTGGCTGTGTAAAGTTATATGCCAGACAATTATAAACTGCTCTCATCATACATGTTGCATTTCTTGGTGATGATTTTTTTTGTAAAGTTCTGAGTTGAAGAACTGTTCCAGGTACTGATAAATAGATGTTTACAATAGATAGAAAGTATTAGTTGCTCAGTCATGTCTGACTCTTTGTAATCTCATGGACTGCAGTCAGCCAGGCTCCTCTGTCCATGGAATGCTCCAGGCAAGAATACTGGAGTGGGTAGCCATTCCCTTCTCCAGGGGATCTTCCTGACACAGGGATCAAGCCTGGGTCTCTCTTGCATTGCAGGCAGGTTCTTTACCATATGGCCACCAGGAAAGCCTGGTGTGTTGAAGTCCATGGGGTCGCAAAGAGTCAGACGTAACTTAGCGACTGAACAACAATGGATAGAATCCAATGAGTCCTGACAATGAGATCATGGTGTCCAGAGTGAGCAAAACAAGTTATGAGTCTTAGTAGAACTGAGACTAACTGTAAAATGTTAAAGGGGGCTGTATTACTTAGAGTTCTCCAGAGAAGCTTCCAGAACCAACACAGTGTGTGTGTGTCTATCTCTCTCTATATTTTTAGAAGTTGGCTTACACGGTTGTGGAGGGCTGGAAAGTTTGAAATTGGCAGGGCATGCTAGTAGGCTGGAGACCCAGGGAAGGGTTGATGTTACAGCTTGAGTCTGAAGGTGTCTGCAGGCAGTGTACCTCCTCCTTTCTTGGAGGACCAATGTTTTTCTTTAAAAGCCCTCAATTGGTTGAAGCCCACTCACATTATGGAGAGTAATCTGCTTTACTCAGCTGATTTAAATGTTAATCTCATCTAAAAATACCTTCACTGTGACATCTTGATTGGTATTGGGCCAAATATCTGGGTAGTCTAGTCAGTTTGACACACAAAATTACCCATCACTAGGACTCTTCCTGAAATCTCAGAGTTTTCACTGGACCCAGAGCCATAGGCTACTGCAACACTGTAAAGAGGAGTTGCTAGACACACCTGCTGGGCTGACTGAAAAGTGATCACCTTAATCCTGTGACCCTTGTCTCCATCACTCACCTCCAGTCTATGTAACAGAATGGAAAACGAGAAAGAGACTCACTGAAGGAAACGGGGGAAGAGTCTGCTTTGCTTTTGCTTCTCCTTGGGGTGAACGCTGCTTCCCCCACCTTCACCCCCACCCCATGAAGGGAGGGGACATAGGAAGTCCTATCTGTGGGGACGGAGAGAACACATCTTACGCCCTATGACCTGCTCAGCTAGAGAAACCCATAGATTCCTCTCCAGTGAATACCAGAGGGGGAACACACTTGGAGGTTTCTTGAGAGAACCCAAGATGCGGCCCCAGAAGCTTTGGAAGATTCTCACACATGGAGAGTAGTTTCCACTTTCATCCTAGAGAACTGTGGAAGGAACATCCTGCAGAGAGCTGCCCACAAAGGCACAGTAGGCACAGAGCGGCCTGTGCCTTCAGAGACTTGCCTGGACAAGCTAAGGGGTAAGGATGTGTGAGTTTCTCAGGGATTAACTGGAATCATGACAGATGGCCAGGCTCCAGCCATTCTGATGAGACTTTACCCATGCTGGCTACATGGGGACCCTGCCCATAAGAGAAAATGAGAAAAAGAGAAAAGAGAAAATGGACTGCAGGCACAGGAGTCAGATAACATCACTCATGTCAGAGTACACAGTGGTCCCACTGAAGTTCTCCTCACTGTGAGCTCCTTGATAGAGCCAGCATTTGGACACCAGATGTGGAAATGCAAGATGGCAGACAAGGCTGGCTAAGTTTCTGTCAGTTTTTGCTCTTTTCCTTCCAACCACCCTCCTTCCTCTTTTTTAGCTTGCAGGCAGAAGCAGCATTTTGAGGACCACATGGCTGGGTGTGGGATGTGAAGGAATAATAAGGAAAGATGATGCAGAACTGTCCAGGCCGCTCCACGGTCTATTCCAGACCCGAGAACATGAACCAAGGAGAGGCTGACACTTCAGACTGGGTGTGAAGTCGACCCTTTGGTTTAGATTCACCTGGACTTTTTAATACTCGAAAGCGAGTCTTGAAAGCGTCTGGATGAGAGAGCTTCTGGGGTGGGGAAGGAATCTAGCAAAGCATGTTTGGAGGCAGTGATGCAAGAAAAATTCTCTTTCCTTATGTTCTCAGTTGAGTTCAGCTCTCTCAGTACGCTGGTTATACAAATTTAAAAAGAGTCCTGTCTGAGTTCATGAGTCACTGCCCTGATGATCACACGGCCCTGATTTGCAATGCTTCATGGCCCTTCACACGTCTGGGCGCTGTATCTCTGTCACCTGAGGGTCAGGAGGAGGATGGGGTCAAGCATTGAGGCAAATGCGTCTAGTCGTGTAACAGGCCCATTTGTACAACGTGCCAACTAAAGCAGCCTGTCAGGGGCAGGTAAAGTTCCCACTGCAAACACTCATTTATAACCTTCCTATTTCTCTAGGGTTAGACTAATGTGCAGATAACGGAAATAAAAGATTTAGTGGTGTCTGCAGGACACGAGTGCTATGGACTATTATATGTAGCCCCTTTTTTAATTAAGTGGAGAGAGTCAGCCCTGACGTTATGGATATTATCAATAAATACTTAAATGCCTATTTCCGGATACCACTTTCACTTGCTGTGCTAGACATTATTACAAAGCAACGGGTTGATTTTTTTTCAGCTTGTATGAATAATTTATTTATGTCCAGCTTCTATTCTGGGGCATTCTGGTGTGAACTAATTTTACTGTTTTGAAAGGCCTTGGTCTCCCCTTCCCACTCCTGTTGAGACTTCTTGTTTAATCAAGTGAAACAATACAGATGAATACATAATACTGACAATGAAAGATCTCAGGATGAAAACTGATGCTAAACAGGTTAACAGTGAGGTGAGATGATGCATTTACTTCAGTGCTTGGTGTGATTATGTTAAGGGGTGGCAAATATTAGGCAGATGAGAGTTGCAGAGCCTTCCATATTCACCTCAAAGGTTTCTCCTCCCCCACTTCATCTTTCTTCTTTCCCAGAAGATGTCTGAAAAGAATAATACACATGTTTGGAGGAACATTTTTTTTTGTAATTGGAGGATCATTCTTTTTTGCAATTCTTCACTAAAGTAAAAGATTCTCTTTCAAAGCTTAACCTTGTACTCCCAGCCTGAGGACTAAGGGAATCAAGCTAACTCAAGTGGCTGACTCATGGTTTTGAGCCTTAAGGAGAAGAAAAGTCTGACTGGAGAGAGAGGTGCTGGCTAAAAGGAAAACCACAGGAGGAGTATGAACTGATGAAATCCACATGACATCAGGAGCTGTAAAGCGTAGGCAGAAGGGAAGTTAGGAAGCCAGTAACCCCAAATTCAAGTGAGCAGAGTGCTAGCTGCTATACAGAATTCAGTTTCCTAAGCATTTTGGAAAAATAAAGACTAAAAGAATGGGCCTTACCAAGAGTCACTAGGATCCATTAAGGTGCCTGTGGTGGTGGTATTTGCATCTTTAAAAATATGCCTGGACTATTTTCTCTGGAAATTTTCAAGTTGTATTGGATAATTATGAATTTTCTCCACTCTTTATGGTGATCAGGCATTTCTTATGAAAACACAGAGCCCAGGAAATAATGGTGTCGATTCAAAAAATAAAAACTAATGAAATCCTCTAGAATCTCTTCTAAAAATTTGCTTTGAGGGTCAATTGCTTCTCTTGCAAATTAGGTAATAGACATGGTTCTGAAAGAGAAATGATATGCTAAAAAGTCTAACACAATGACAGTTATTCATAGCATGAAAGATAGTTTTCTCTCAATCCCATCTTTTATTTGATTATAATCAAGGTCAGAGGTTTTTTCCCCGGATATTTCTTGCTGGCCTAAAGTGGATCCTTTGTTTTCTAAGAAAAAGGCCCAACATTCACGGCTGGGCCTCCCTGCCCGCTGCTTCCCACTTCCTGAGGCTCAGTGGGTCAGGGCCAACGCTTTGGACAGGGAAACTGAAACACAGCCTGCTCCGGGGCTGCTGGCCACTGGAGTGTGGCTGGGAAGGAGTTTATGTCAGGCTGAGACTGGGGTCAGGAGAATTCTGAAGCGGCCACAACATTCACAGACATCCCAGTGTGAACAAGGGAACTCCGTGGTACTTGGAAATTCTCTGAGAGGGAGACCAGTTCCTACAGTTCTGAAGAGACTCTAGATGGGTCAGGCAACTCGAGTTGGCAGAGGTGATGCTGAGGGAATAAAGTGCCAGCTGGGGAGTCCGTCTCTACTCCCGAGGCTTTGACTGAGTACCCCTCCCGCTCTGCCAGAGCAGTTAGCCAGAGCCGAGTTTGAGCCATGCAAACTGGGATGCAGGAGGCAGAGCTCCCTCCACTTATCATCTCAAATCCTGGACCAACTAGCTGTGAATACCAGCAAGTGGAAGTGTTAGTCACTCAGTTGTGTCTGACTCTTTGCAACCCCACAGACTGTAACCTACCAGGCTCCTCTGTCCATGGGATTTTCCAGGCAAGAATATTGGAGTGGATAACCATTCCCTTCTCCAGGGGATCTTCCCGACCCAGGGATCAAACCTATGTCTCCTGAATTGCTGATAGATTCTCTACTGTCTGAGCCACCTGGGAAGTCCCAGATATCCTTATATTAAAATAATATACATCCATGGTTCTCAATGCAGGGGGACGGGAAAGGAGGGAGGGAGCAGGGAGGGAGGAGAGGGAGAGGAATTCTGCCCCCTGAAGACATCTTCAGTTGTCGTTACCTGGCGGTGGTGGTGGAAGGGTTGCTCCTGGTATCTGATGGATAGAGACCAGGAATGCTGCCAAACATTCTCCAATGTATGCAATAAACCCTCAACCTAAAATGCCCATAGAGCTGAGGTTCAGAAAACTCTGACCTAAATGTCTGGTTTCAGCTGTTTAATGATCATGTTTTATCATCTGTGCTCTAGTCTTTAGTTTTAATGTCGGTTTATTAGGCTCAAACCTGTGTAATGCACTCATAAATGTGTTAAAAACAGAACAGTAGGCCCTAAATGGAGTTACTTATGCTAAGCCCCATGTCATCAAACTGGGACTTAACTGAATTACAGTTTTGGCTCGCCTAGAGATGGAATCAGTTGATCAGGAATTGCCTGATAGGCATAGTTAGGGGAACCACTGCCTTCCCCTAAAGGAAAGAAAGTGACCTTGCAATAAACAGCCAGCTTTTTTCTTTTTTGGTTTAGTATAACTTCCTCATTCCTGTTGCCTTCTGCCTACAGAAGTCTCTCATTTTGTATTGCTCCTCCTCTATATCTGCTGCTGCTATTCAGCCGCCGAGTCCTGTCCGACTCTGCAACCCTAGGGACTGCAGCGTGCCAGGCCTCCCTGTCCCTCATCATCTCCTGGAGTTTGCCCACGTTATATCTGCTAGATTAGATGTTTCCCAATTCGAATTGGTTTTTGGTCAAATTCTTAAAATTTTTAGTATGCTTCTGTTTCTTTGGTGGCTTCCCTAAGGCTCAGATGGTAAAGAATCTGCCTACAATGTGGGAGATCCAGGTTCGATCCTGGTTTGGGAAGATCTCCTGGAGGAGGCCATGGCAACTCACTCCAGTATTCTTGCCTGGAGAATCCCCATGGACAGGGGAGTCTGGTGGGCTGTGATTCATGCCGTCGAAAATGGTAGGACCTGACTGAGGGACTGATGCTACAGTTTCTTTGAGCAGGCATAATGGTTTAAGAAATTGTTTTTACCTCTGTGTATTCATATTTTAGTTTATCAAATGAATATTTTTAAGCTGGTGAAGACATACGGAACATATTGAATCTTAATTGCCTCTCAAATTCAGGGAGGTGAGGCCCCTGATCCAGCCGAGGGAGACACGGAAGTGAGAGGGAGGGTGTGGGGGAGGGTGCCCCCGTGTCTCCAAGTCTCAGCCTCCTCCCCTAGATGCTGAGGAAGACGGGCTTTATCTGGGTTCTTCTGGGGGCTCTAACTTCCTCCCACTGAAAACGCCTCACAGTGGAAGCCCTACACCCATTTCACCTTTTCCTATGTCTTTATCAGGTATTTCTCTTTCCTCCTCTCTCAGCTACCAAAACACCTTCCCCAATTTCTCCTTTTCTATATAAAAAGTTTTCTTTTACTCTAACTTAAAATGATTATTAGCTTTATTTCGAGCCTTTATTTACATCTAAATCCCTCTTTTTCCCCCACTCAAAAATCATCTCCTCAAAGCCTCTCTTGGCCCCAAATACCTACTGCACCAGGACATACATATTATCCGATCAGTTGGCTGAGGGCACTCTGACATATAACAGATATCCCCCTGTTATATTCTAATGCTTGGTTTTATGTGCCCCTTTAGCCCTGAAATCCAGCTGTGTGTCTTCTCTCTTTGTAGACCATAGAGTTCTGAAATATGAGCACCTCTGCGTTTAATCATCATACAGGATGGATGGTCGCAAGTGCTTTCCTAGCTATTAGTAGGAGATGAGGCTTTAGCAACAGAGAAACATAGTTTGTGAGAAAATGACAGGCAAGTGAAACTATCTTATTATATTCAGGGATATATATGGAAAATGCCCTCAAATTGGATATTGTGAAAACAAAAAAATCACTGATGTAGTTTATACTGACACACAGAATCTAATGTGAATTAATTCTGTAAATGAAAAATTAACAGATAAAATCTACAAATCTATTGAAATATAAAAATCAGTTTATAACTTGTAAAACAGATTAGACATTGTATATTCTCCACTTTATCTCTCTCTCCCTTTTAAAAGCATTCCAAAAAATGAAATGAAACATTTCCTGAATTTCTAACAAATATCCATCAAGGTCCTTCATGAAATTTTTCTAGTAATTACCAGTGTGACTTCTGGTAAGTCATTTAAACATTCTGGGTCACAGTTCTCTCACATACAAAACTAATTTTTGATGGACCTAAGATAAGTTCCAATTTTCGCAACACAGGGAATTACTTGAGTACCTTTTTAAAAAATCGTAATGTCCAGGTGACATTCCAGAACAAATAAATCAGAATTTCTGGAGTTGGTACAAAACAATGGTATTTTTTAAGCTCCCCAAATAATTCCAATATTCAACCCTAAATTAAGCCCAATGTTCACCCCTAACTTCAACCAAGTTGCTTCAACCAGTGACTTGCTAAATGTTTTTTAAATGGCCACTATCAGAAAAAGTACTTCATATTGTGCCTAAGTACACACATGGGTATGTTTTAATGTTTCAATAAAATAATTTTGTGGACTATCTGTTAAATTTACAAAACAATTGTCATCACTCTGATACTTTATATTCAGCTTTATTCCATCAAAAACAGTGTTTTCCCCCAAGACCCATAGGTTGAAAAACACTACATACAGTTTGGCCACTAGACGGAGCCCTTGTGTTTAATAACTGGAAAACACCGCCTAGTTAAGGACTCCATAGAGCAAAGGAAAAATAAACATGTGTATGATTTAATATTAATTTTACATATCTGGCCAAGAAATTGTTATAAGAAAAGGAGCGTAGCTATTGAAAAAAATAATAGTTACATTAACAGTAACTAACATCAAAGGAAAGGTAAGACCCTGTGCGTCACTCTGAGTCCTTCACCACTACAACCCCTGGAAAGGTTTGTATTCTGGCCCTTCCCCAGTTAAGGAAGCTGAGTACCAGAAAGGTGACGTGACATGACTTGCCCTTAAAAAATGGCAGCCCCCATCACTGTGGGCAGAGAAAGGTTTGAAATCTAGACACAAAGGTACAAAGAGACAGAAGCAGAATTTTAAGTCCAAGTGTGTTCACCTTTTGTTCCTGTGACAGTGTAAGAAATTTAAGGTTTGTAACCCAGGTGGCTCAGCGGTAAAGAATCTGCCTGCCAATGCAGGAGACTTACGACACATGGGTTCAATCCCCTGGAGGAGGAACTAGCCACCCACTCCAGTATCTTGCCTGGAAAAGTCCATGGACAGAGGAACCTGGTGGGCTAAAATCCATAGGGTCACAAAGAATAGGACACAATTTAGCACACAAAACGTTAATACGCAGGTTAAATTTGTATAAAATAGAAGCACACTGGAATTTCTTCTTTTCTCTAAATCGAGGCTTCAAAGTACATACTTTTAAAGAAAAGGGGAATAAAAAGCACCATAGGGAGAAGCAGAAGGGCCTGAGGCAGAGGCTCTGATGAGAGGCTTCCTACAACGAGGAACAAATTTTGGTTTTATTTGAAATGCAGGGGTGGCAGGTGGGGGTCCCACTGAAGGCTTTTTGACAAGGGAAGGATTTGGGACTTTTGCACAGCCTACTCCATCACTTCATTCCTCTCTTTGGGCAACATTTTTTTCTCAGAGGCCTGTCTTGATCATTGATGAGAACATTCCTGTCCTCAATCTCTCTATGAGGTTTTCTTTTTTCATCAGGATTTACCATTAACAGACGTGATGTTAAATATCTTTTTATTTAATCTGTCTTTCCTCAACTAGATGTGGACTCCATAATGGAGGCTGAACATTAGTAACTCATAGTGAAGGCTGCGGGAGGGGGAAAAGGAAGAGCTACTGTTTAATGTGTACGGAGGTTCATTTGGGATGATGAAAAAGTTTTGGAAATAGCTAATGGTGGTGATCGAACAATAGTGTAAATGTAGTTAATGCCACAGAAGTGTACAATGGTTAAAATGGCAAATTTCATACATATTTTCTCATAAAAAATCAAAATTATTTAAAAAAATCAGTAACCAAAACTTCAAACTTGCAGAATCACTTGGAAAATATTACTACCACTTATGAAGTGCTTTCTATGTACCAAGCGTGTAGTTTATATCCATTAACTAAGTGGATCCTCACAGTAACCCAATAAGGTAGACACTATTATTGTTCCCATTTTGCAGATGAGGAAACTGAGGTACAGACCGATTTAGCAATTTGCTCAAGGTCACTCAGCTAATAGGTAGAGGTAGGATTTGTACTGGATAAGCTGCTCTTAACCCACTGTTGCTGTCTGTAACACCTAACATAGAGCCTAGCATGTAATCATCTATAAGCGTAACTACTTTAAAATGGTTACTTTGCTGCTGGGTAGAGAACAGACCGGAGGGGTGAGAGGAGCATGGGGAACAGCAGGAAGGCATCCGTGGGAAGTGAAACATGTGAACGTCATGGAGGTACAGACAAGTGAATGGTTTACATATATTGCGAGAGAGAGACAAGTACCCATTAGCAGGATATGCTAATAGATCTAACTGGAGGAATGAAAGATGAAGTTTCGATCTAAGACTGTACTGTCCAATATGGTAGTCACTGGTCACATGTAGCTACTGAGCATTTGAGGCTAGTAAGACATGAGATGTACTACTGGGTATAAAATGCATTCTGGATTCCAAAGGCTGAGCACAAAACAGCAAACTACCTTACAAATAATTTTTATATTGATATAGAAATAGCAATATTTTTGACACATTGGATTAAATACAATAGGTTATTAATAAATACAATATACAGGCATACCTTGAAGATACTGGTTCAGTTCCAGACCACCAAAATAAAGCAATATCACAATAAAGCAAGTCACATGAAATTTTTGGTTTATGCACTGGGAAACCAAATAGAATGCACTTGGAAACTATAAAGAAATTTATGTTTACACTATACTGTAGTCTGTTGTATGCAATAGCATTATGTCTAAGCTAGGTACATGCCTGAACTAAAAAATACTCTGTTGCTAAAAGATGTTAACCATTATCTGGTGATGTAGTGTTGCCACAAACCTTCAACGTGTAAAACAAAATAAACGCAGTACCTGCAAAGTGAAATAAAGAAAAGCACAGAACGAGGTGTGCCTGTAATATTAAATATATTTTTAAATGTGACTACTAGAAAATGTAACGGAGAAGGCAGTGGCACCCCACTCCAGTACTCTTGCCTGGAAAATCCCACGGATGAAGGAGCCTGGTAGGCTGTGATCCACGGGGTGGCTAAAAGTCGGACATGAGTGAGCGACTTCACTTTCACTTTTCACTTTCATGCATTGGAGAAGGAAATGGCAACCCACTCCAGTGTTCTTCCCTGGAGAATCCCAGGGATGGGGGAGCCTGGTGGGCTGCCGTCTATGGGGTCACACAGAGTCGGACACGACTGAAGCGACTTAGCAGCAGAAAATGTAAAGTGACATGTGTGGGTCACATTTTATTTCTATTGAAGGTGCTGCTCTAGGATAATGTCCTGGTTTCTTGCTTGAACAGTGCAAGTAATGGCACATTCACTGAACTGGAAAAGGAGAGAGGGAGATTTAAAGATGAAAATTTAAAAATTATGTTCTGGAATATATTAATAGGTTTGCAATGTATGTGAGACATGCAGGTGGAGATGGGGAGCATGAAGCTTGAAGCGGAGGTCAGGGCTGGCACTGGACCTATAGGTGCCATCAACCTGCAGATGACACTAAAGACCCTTTCTGGACAATCTATTTGTCGGAAGAAACCAGTCAGCACCCAGGAACAAGACCCAAGGCACCAACAGTTAGGGGCTGGCTGGAAAGAAGCGGCAGATATGGGTTTCCCTGGTGGCTCAGACAGTGAAGAGTCTGCCTGCAAGGCAGGAGACCAGGGTTTGATCCCTGGGTCAGGAACATCCCCTGGAGAAGGAAATGGCAACCCACTCCAGCATTCTTGCCTGGAAAACCTCACGGACAGAGGAGCCTGGTGGCTACAGTCCATAGGGTTGCAAAGAGTCGGATTCAACTGAGTGACTAACACTTTAATTGCAGAAATGATGCTGCATTCAATTTTCTAGCTAAGAAAATGCCTATAAATTCATTATGGTTTCATATCAATGTACTTTTGTTGTGAATTACAGTTGATTTCAATACATGCTTTGCTGTTATTGTTGCAAGTCAGGTCCAACTCCTTGCGACCCCAGGGACTGCAGCGTTCCAGGCTTCCCTGTCCTTCACTATCTCCCAGACTTTGCTCAAATTCACATGCACTGAGTCAGTGATGCCATCTAACCATTTTATCCTCTGCCGCCCCTTCTCCTGCCCCAAATCTTTCCCAGCATCAGGGTCTTTTCCAGTGAGTCAGCTCTTCACATCAGGTGGCCAGAGTACTGGAGCTTCAGCATCAATCCTTCCAGTGAATATGCAGGATTGATTTTCTTTAGAATTGACTAGTTTGATCTCCTTGCTGTCTTTTCAACAGTCTTCTCCAACACTGCAGTTCAAAAGCATCAATTCTTTGGTGCTCAGCCTTCCTTATGATCCAACTCTCATATCCATACATGACTAATAGAAAAACCACACCTTTGACTATACAGATCTTTGTCTTAACCTCAAGTGTATACTGAGGTTATCAACATCAATAACCTCAATAAATGCTTAGGATTGCTCTTATTTTTTAGACTGTGTTTGTGGAGGTCAGCGGCAGAAATCCCTGGAAAACTTCCTTTGTGTAGAAATAAAACTCAATATGATTAAAAAAAAAAGTGCTGTAGATGAATCTCACAAAATCCCTAAATATCCAACATCAAGGGAAGAAAAATATGCCCCTTGAGCTGTCAAGTGACAGCTTCTTCATGGAAACTTCCCTGGTAGGGTGATGTGCTCTCTAAGAGAGGGACACATTTTTAGAGACTTTGGAAAATTTTATTTAATCCTCCAATTAAATATTTCTTTAGAGAACTCAGTTTCAGATAACAATGAATGGCCACATAGTTAAGAGCTCAAAGTTGTGGTCAGGTACAGGTGGAGCTAGGGGTAAAGAACCTGCCTGCCAACGCAGGAGGCATAAGAGATGTGGGTTCGATCCCTGGGTCAGGAAGATCCCCTGCAGGCGGAAATGGTAGTTCATTACAGTACTGGAGAAATAGTAGCCTGGAGAATCCCATGGACAGAGCAGCCTGGCGGGCGAGAGTCTGTGGACTTGCAGAGAGTTGGACATGACTGAAGTGACTTAGCATGCACATACACAAGCTAATAAATGCGTTTAGTGGAGTTCCTGGCCTGTGGTGAACACTGGGTAAGTACTACTGTTGTTCTTATCTTACTAATAATACCAAAAATCCCCTGCCACCGTCCCCTTTCAGTGAAAACTGTACTATGAATTTTGATCGTGGGCGAGTAATATGCTAACACTCTTTAGTGATCGTGGGCACAAGCAGCGCACTGCAGGATAAACTGTACGCTTACAACCATTCTTATCCAGACAACCATTTGGTTTTCACGTTCGCAACAGTATCCGATAAACTACATGAGACACTCAATACTTCAGTATAAAATAAGCTTTGTGTTAGATGATTTTTGCTCAGCTATAGGTTAACTGTTCTGAGCACATTAAGGAAGGATGGGCTAACCTACAATGTTTGTAGGTTAGGTGTATTAAATGTAGTTCTGACTTATGATATTTTCAACTTAAAATGGGTTTATTGGGGTGTAGCCCCAATGTAAGTTGAAGATCTGTGTATACACACACACACACACACACACACAATGCGATCATATCCTGTAACATGATGTCAGCGCAGCTGGTGTTTCCCATCCTGTTCTGAGAATTCAGCACATGCTTTTCCTTCTGGATGGTTTGAAGGTGTAACTTTGTGCTCCTGGTGTTATCACATGAAGGGATGCCGCCCCCCCCCCCCCCGCATTGCCCCCATTAAAGTAGCACTTTCCATTCCCACCCTCCATCAGTCACTTCTCTCCAGGTTGGGGGAATGACTATCTAGAGGCTTTGGGAGATGGAGCTCTCTTTTCGGAATCCATCTGAAGGCAAGGATAATGTGTTCTGTTCTCCCCTCTGAGAAGTCAGTTGCACATGGACAGGACCCGCCGCCCCCCCCACCCCCCATGGGGGAGGCCTGAGACTGTCCCACTGTAGATGGTAAGTGATGATTGTGAAATCTGACAAACAAACGTGGGGGTTCCCAACAGCTTAATTCTGAGCAAAGGAGTATTTTTAAATTGTTGCCTGACCCTTGTTCATCTTGGGGTCAGAATTTAACCACCGGGAAGAGGAGTGTTATTTACTGATCTTGAATTCTCAGTATCTGGTACATGTAGCTGGGAACTTTGAGAAATAGACCAGGAGTAAAGAGATTTTAGTGGGGCCAAGTCACATGCTTTGGCTTCTGGCTTCTGGGGTCAGCAGGGGAGTCGTGTTTAAATCTTGGTAGTTGACCTGTGTCTATTTTGTACCCTATGGCTAGTTTTTACCATTGGCTTTTAACCAGAGAGGGTGAGCAAAAGGCTTCAGGCTTTGGCAAGTGTGGGTATTGTGGCATTCCAACTGTAGCTTAGGATGGCTTTATTTACAGGTGAATGGCTGTTTCTGAATTGGCAAGAAGATACTGGGTTGGCCAAAAATGTTTATTTGGGTTTTTCTGTAATAGCGTATGGAAAAACCCAAAGTTTTTGGTCAACCCAATATTTATATCCTGGCAGGACTGTTGCTGCCAGCCTTGGAAAGCAGTCATATTGGAGGCAAAGACAGGGAAAGTGTTTGTTGGGTATGGGCCTTCTAGATAATCAGGAGCTCAGTGACTTTTTGCTGCTTGACTCAAAAGAGCAAATATAGCTGAGCTCCATGTGCAATGCTGACATTGAAAGGTTCCAGCTTTAAATTATTATTAGTGCTATTATGATTTTTAATTTTATTGATGTAAACAGTTGGTTTAGGTCTTCCCCAGTGACTCAGAGGTAAAGAATCCACCTGCAATGCAGGAGACTAGGAGATATGGGTTCAGTGCCTGGGTGGGGAAAATCCTTAGGAGAAGGAAATGGCAACTCACTCCCGTATTCTTGCCTAGAAAATTCCACGGACGGAGGAGCCTGGAAGGCTCCAATTCACAGGGCTGCAAAAGAGTCGGACATGACTTAGTGACCAAGCAACAGCAATATAGATGTGTGTGTATATATATATATATATAATATATATATATATATATATGCTGCAAACAGACACAACTCAGGGACTAAACAATAACAAACTGTTGATTTACAATGTTGTATTAATTTCTTCTGTACAGCAAAGTGACCCAGTGATACATATATATTCTTTTTCATATTCTTTTCCATTATGGTTTGTCACAGAATATTGAATATAGTTCCCTGTGCTATACAGTATGACCTTGTTGCTTATCCATCCTATATATAATAGTTTTCCTCTGCTAATGTCAAGCTCCCAGTCTTCCTCTCCCCACCTTGACAACCACAAGTCTTGTTATCTATATCTGTGAGTCAGTTTCTGTTTATGTATATGTTGATTTGTGTCATATTTTATATTCCATATATAAGTGATAGCATATGATATTTATCTTCCTCTTTTTGACTGACTTCTTAGCTTTAAATTATTAGCATTCAGCCCAGGGAGGTAGCATTACTCTGGATGCCTCCAAATACATGAACATTCAGGGTCAAAAGAGAGAATTAATATGGTTAACCTCTTGTAATTATGTGCTTGCCAAAAGCCCTCAAGAGTCACCTGTGAAAGGCAGTATATTCAGAATAAATACATAGCATATGCCATCTTCTTGGGTTGAAGTAGAAAACAACTCAGTGCAATGATCACAAATCCAAAGGCCCATCACTAAAAATGAGGGAATAAAGGAAGGACTCAAGTGCTTTGAAAAGTGTGCTTCAGTGTGACAATCATATCAAAAGCAGTGGAAGACTGAAAACAAAATAAACTGATCAAAAGCTAAAACAAAGAAAGATGTCCTTGAGGGAGAGGCTGACATCTTAGAAGACATGCTAAATAAATATGATACCTCTGAGATCTGAAAAGACAGCTATGAAACATAAGGAGGTGTGCCTAAGCCTGTCTGTTACTATTAAGGAGAGATCTTTAGGTTGTTATTAGATGGGAAAAAGTGACTTGAGCCCAAGGAAACCCAATGGAGGACAGAAAACCACCTGAAATTACTCCTCCAGAGGGTGCTAAAGCCCAGGAAACGTTTGCAAACACTACTGCAGAATCTCCAGGAAGAGCCATGGAGGACCCATATCCTGCTGATTGTGTTGGTATAGAAGGTAGTTATCTTTGTAGACAGACTGGCTATGGAAAGACTTGGGAAGGCAGCAAAGACTTCCTGGGTGGGTTTTCAGGTGACAGAGACATTGCAGGAGGTGTGCAGGTGTTTCCCATGATCTGAGGGACTTGCTGGAGAAATTGATGAGATGAGAACTTGAAGACAGAAGGTGAGACATAACTACATGTGAACAGGCAGGATAATAACGGAGTGAATTCAGGTCTTGGTTCCATGCTGATCTTGTGGAAGGGTATCACCTGGTGAAATCTCCAATGTGGGGGTGGGGGGTGCAGAGAGCTGTGTTTTTTTTTTTTAAATGTTAGAGTTCTCGAGCTCATAATTTCTTATCTCTCACTATAGGAGACCCACAGGATAAGATCTAAAGCGGTATCTTAGAAAGTCAGTTGCTTTATCTATAAATCAAAGGGGAAAAAAGGACCACAAATTCAGTAAACAGGGCTAGTCTCAAGAATGTTAGAAAAAGGAAGAGACCAAGCTAAGGATTAAACTGTCAGAAATTTCCCTGAGATGGCCTAAAAGGCTAGATGATGCCACTGTACAGAAATACAACACACAGAAATGCTTCCCTAGATTCCAGTGGTCAAAACCTGAAGGAAGCCAGTGTTTTAAGGAGAACAGGGCAGAGGGAATGGTCCTTGGCAGGCTCCTGAGACACCAACAGCACTTCCAGCTCAGGAATCTTCTTAGAGCAGTCCTCCAGTTTGAACCATTTGTGGATTCAGTGAAAATCCACCCAACAAACCATATTTCATAGATACAAGTGATGCCACAGCAAGAGATGGGAACAGACATGTATCACAAGAGTTTCACAGAAGGCTGTGGTCATGTCACTAAGGTCTGTACCCTCAGTGTAGATTGGGGTTCCAGAAACATGAGCTTAAAGGGGAAATGGAGCGGGAGAGACGTGGACCAGCACCATTTTCCAACACTCATATTTCCACTGGAAATGGCAGGCGACTATCAAAGCTCGATACCTGGGTTTGCCACCATTCCAACTAGCTCAGTTTGCAGGGCAGGAATGTCTCAGTGTTACATCCTGTTAGGGGAGACACTGCATGCAAGGAGAAATGTCCTCCTGAATTCATAAACGCCAAAATTAATCTCTTGATGGGAATTTTCTCCCAGATGAATCTAGGTCATAGTCTCTGGAGTGAACGCACAGAGACAGCTGGTAAGGTGGAAACCAGGACTCTCTCTGCTGACTCTTTCACTTTCTACCACTGAATCTCTGCTGTGGTTTTTAGCAGCATGAAGTATGGGTTTATGGAATGTAAGGGTGCCAGGGCCATCTTCTTTAGGGCCTGGGGTTGGCTTGATTTCTGCATTTCATGGGTGTGGGATCAGCACCACAGTGGCTAGCCATATTTTATTATCATTTGGAAGCACAAAATAATAGTTCATTTCTGAAATGCTGCAGTCCTAACACCCATCCACAGGAGGACAGCTCATGCTCATCCTAGGTGAATGAAACTGAACAGAATAAGATATTCAAGATCAATTCTAAGCTTAAAACATTTTCCCCCAAAAAGCAAGAGAGTTTTCAATTAATTTTGAGATTTGACTTTACTTTCTACTCCTTTGGATGTTAATCTTTAATTTCTCCCTGTGCAATTAGTAAGGGGATGAGATTTATATTCAGTAGAACTATTTTACGAGCATTTCATTATTAGAATAGCTATATGCTGTCTTTTAATCTCATTACAGAACCTCTGAAGGGCTATGTTGAACAATGTGGCTGTACGTAATTTGGGATGGGAAATAGAACACACACGGAGTTTCAGATTTAGGTACAGAGTAGCTTTCATATTAATTTAATAACTGTATTTCTGACATATTTTGGTGTTTTCTGGGGACAGAATTGGATGCTGCCTAGCTGTGGTCCAGGGAGGAAGGTCAGAGGAGTTGTAGCTGGTCTGGAAGCTGGCTTCATGAATTTGGGAGCTGCTCTAACAGATAACAGTCTCACTGAGGGGGTGGTCACACACCCAGGTGACCCACAGTCTTAAAAGTTGAGCCCAGAGAAGTTGAGAGACCACAAATCGGGAGTATGAAATGGAATCCTACATGCCATGCAGGGTGTTTATTAGAACAACATCGCTGGCCTTTCTCCACTGTTGCTCCTCATTCCATCCAGGTGAGGAGGTGTCACTTATTTCATTGATGTGGGAGAGAGGATGGAAGCCAAATGAATCGGCCCTTCTGTCTTCCTGGGATCTGCTCTGCTGAAACCTCACTCAGCTCTGATCCACCAGGGCAGGCTTCGTGGGATGGGGGTGGGAGCTGAAGTGCTAGGCTGGCCCATGGGTGGGTCATTCCGCCTCACAAAATACTTCATACTTTTGCTTGGTATCAATTCTAAGCCATGTTGTTCAGCAGCTTTGTCATGAAAAAGGTAACATTTTAATCTCTACCTGTCTGATTCCTGCAGCCACCGCCCTGTGTGTGCTAAGCTGCCTCAGTCGTGTCCGACTCTTTGCAACCCTTTGCAACCCTATGCAACCCTGTAGCCTGCCATGCTCCTCTGTCCATGGGATTCTCCAGGCAAGAATACTGCAGTTGGTTGCCTGCCAGGGGATCTTTCCAATCCAGGGGTCGAACCTGTGTTTCCTTATGTCTTCTGCATTGGCAGACAAGTTCTTTACCACTAGTGCCACCTGGGAAGCCCCGCTACTGGTTCTAAATTTAGTCAAGGAAAAGAAGTACAATCTCCTAATGTGCAGAATCCCTGATACTTGTACTCCTCAGCACTGGGGAAAGTATGCCTTAACTGGCTTGTTGGAATTGACGCACAGTGATGCTGAGGACTCAGAATCCCACCTGCCTGGGCTCACTTTCCAGCTCCATCACTTCCTGGTTATGAACATATGGACGTTTGGGAATAATGTGGCACCACTTCATAAAAGTTTTGGTGAAGACAAAATGAGATAATGTAGGCTATTTGTAAAATCCACTTTTTTGGATCTCCTGACCCTGGTTCTTTGGCATAGAGTTCCTAGTAATAATCAGCATTTATTTGAAACACGCAATGGGTAAGGGTCAGTGCTAAGTAACACAGGATATTATCTGACTGTCACAAAACTGTGTAGTAGGTACTGGTATTATTCCAATTTTATCAACTAGTTTTATAAATTTTATAAACTAGTAACTAGTTTATAAAGCCTAGATTAAAAAAATTTGTCCGTGATTACACGTTATGTGAATAGTAAAGCAGATATTTGAACTCTGAATTCAGAGTCAAGACTCTTAAATAATATGCTATCTCCCAAAAATAACATTGACCATTTACTGACTGCCTACTCTGTGCCTAGCACATGTTAGGGGCTTTGTCTCATAATTTTTCCCTATCCTATGCATGTTTAAGAAGATAGACTTTATGGTCAGACACATGTGATGATGAATTCCAACTCTGCCATTTTCTAACCTACTACCCTTGGGGAGATTAGCTCATCTCTCTGAGCCTCAATTTTTCATCTGTAAATTATAGACAGTAGTACGTATGCCGCACAGATTTGTGGTAAGCATTAAATGGAAAAATGCTTAGTAACTTGGCCCACTAGAAGCAATCAGTAAGAGGCATCAACTCTCATTCCCATTTTATGATGAACGACAGACTATAAAGTTCACAAATGTCAGGTTCAAATCCTGACTTACCCAACTAAAAACTTGCTTTTTCCTCTATGCTTTTCCTATTCCTGAGAATTTTTGGCCTTTTCTTGCTAATTTCCCATCACCATTCAGTCCTTCCAGGGGAGAACAAATCCATTCTGTGCCTTTGGAAAGGTAACATGGGGTGAGGCCGTGGGTTCTCAGTTGAGTCCATGGAGCCATCTCAGGGCCCTAGTGGGTGGAATGGGTAGAGGTAGGGTAGGAGAGATGTGGGAATGCCCTGTCCACTCTGCTTCAGCTGGGCTACTTCAGACTTCATTTGCCTGCTTAAGAGAGTTTGTTTTCATTTAATGCTTCCTGACAGAACGAAAACAAACCTACCTCAGAGACAGGCCTGCAAGATGGGAGGAAGCGGCTTGCCGTGGCCTGGGATTGAGATGATGTCCCCACTCCCCAGGGTGGGGCCCTGGTCCACTCAGCCTCGGCTTCTCCGCCTCAGTTTACTCAAGTCAACAAGCTATAATACAACGTTAACGTATGCTGGGGATATGTTCTGGAATGTGCTTTGTGACAGACAAAAGCCCGGCACCAGAGAGCCTGTGTCCTGAAGCTAGGCCAGCTGCGCCTGGATCCCGGCCCCTCTCTTATGGTTTGACTGTGGGAAACCATTCAGCCCCTCAGCTGTCCTGTGACGCGGAGGTAACAACAGTACCCTCAGCTCGCTGTTGGAAGGCCTAACTGGATCAAAGTGTGGAAACGCTGTCCCGTAAGCGTTCAGTTCCATTTATTCTTACTCTCAGGTTTGAATGACTACGTTGGCTTTGTCTATCACAGTTCTGCCTGTGAAAACCTCTGCAAAACAGACCAGAAAACACTGCCTTTTTCTGAAGGTTAAATACAACAAAAGACTGGGCAAATTCATGGACTCTCATGTGGTTTTCCAGTGAATTGCCACAATCACCAGAGTGAAAAAAGTTTTTGGGTGGCTGGTAGGGGATATGTGGAGCCTAAGTTATCAAGCATTTGCTAAGCTCTAACTTCCCTTTGTACAGTCAGTCTGAAAGTTGAGTGATAAAATGTGAATTGAACTTGTAGCCAGTTTTATAACTTCTACAGAATCAGACCAAACTATTCCATTAGTTTTATAGTTTACAACGGTAAATCTGTAAAAGCAGATGCTGGTGCCCTCAGTAGCTTTAAAGCAACAAATAAGTTCTTGTGAATTTCAGCAAAATGGCCAATTCTTTAAACGTCTCCATTTTTAAAGAAATCAGTTTTGAGCCCAGCATTACAGAAAAAAAAGATTTATAAAATTCTACTTAGGACACATGGAGGGCATATTGAAAGAAACACTTACAACAGTCACCAAATTATAAGTCCCTGTGACTTAAAGGTCACTCAAAAAAAAAAAAAAAAAAAAAAGCTTAGGGAAATAAGGCAAAACACAAGAGCCAGCAGAAAGGCAATTACATAACAGGTCAAGGAATTGTCCTAAGATCCATGCAAAATCAGGTTAGAATCTGGCTGGCATCAGCTATAGCTACAAGGGGAAATGGCAGTTCCCTCCTACCTCTCTTGAAATTATGGACCCAACATGAAAGACAACTAAAGGAACGAAATGACACTCTGATACGCTATGACACTGCTCACCTCCTTAATCAAGAGCCTTATCATTATAATTAGGCTTATGATTATTATTTGACCGGGTTTCACTTTTCTCTTTGAGAAAGCTTAGATAATAAAACTGAACATAAACCTGTCCATAAAGGTGACTGTTATATATGCCTTTTATTTCAATTCAGGCCTCAGTAATAGAAGAAGATAATAACAGAACATTTAAAATTCTCCAAATCAGTCACTGTAGTTGGCATTTTGTGAAATGATTCTGAATAGGGATGTGGAGCAGACTCCAGCTCAGAAGTTGGGAAGGGTGGGTTGAGGTCGGATAAAGGGCATAGAGAGCTGTACAAAATTTACTTTCCTAATTATCATAGCCCAAAGCAGGCTTACAACTTTATATCTTTATCATAAAAAATGTTCCAACCTAAAATATCTGAAAATCTTTTTTGCCTTGAACTTTTGTAACAACTTTGGTCTGATAGTGCAAATAGTTTAAAAAACCATGCTGATTTTTATAAGATTTTGTAGGTTTTTATAAATCGTATCTGTGAGTTTCATTTTTTGTGTTTCACTTCACCAAACACTAGGAAATACTTTCGAAAACATTTATTTTCCAATGAAAGAGAAGGCAGGGGTGAGCACTCCTCCATTTGCCAAGGTCCACACTAGCGGCTCTGTCTCTGGTCATCAAACCCATTGTCATCGGGTTGGTCACCACTCTTGCATTTTCCCTGAGTTTGGTCCTCTTATTGCACTGGCTTATGAGTCTGTCCTAAATGAAGTGGTTAGTAAATAGTTAAAGCTCTAAATCCTGCCTTTCAGAACTTAAATATGAGGATTTCTTTTTCTTTTTTTAATTCTGCAACAGAAAAATGAGAAAATGTTTTAGAGGCTAGCTAGATGGAATCTTGACATCTAATCACAAAATGTCCTTTGGAGGCAGAGTAATTTTACATTCAACCCAACATGGTAGGTATGTATTCCTAATACATATCAGGCTTTTTGCTAGGCACTAGAGCACTCAGGACAGAAAAAAGAAATAAAATTCCTCCTGAGAATTATGTCCATTGATAAATACACAAAAAACTCTCAGTCTAAATAGAGCTCCAAGGAAGTGACATAAAGGCATGGAGCAGTATTCTTTTTAAATTTACGATCTGAAGGCTGCTATCTGTGCATTAAACACTTTCCCATAGTGTCTTGTTTAATACTGACAATAAATCAACGAGTATTATTATCATTATTCCTACTTTAAAGATGAGGAAACAGGTTCAGTGAGATTAAGGTTTGTGGGATCAAGATTAACCTAGATTTCTAGGACTAACGGGACAACTTTTTTTTCTTTTTTTTTTTACGGGACAACTTTCCATGTCAGCCTTTGTGTGAGAATAATATAGCATGCACGCATGCGTGCTGAGTCACTTCAGTAATGTCCATCTCTTTGCGCCCCTGTGGACTGTAGCCCACCAGGCTCCTCTGTAGTGATATTCTATTTCTTAAAAGTTGAGAACTCCAGAGCCTCTGACAAAGTTACTGTTCTTAACTGTTAGCTATGCTGCTTTCTCAGAGGCAGGAATTAACAGGCAACTCACAAAACCATATTCCAATGGGTAACAAACGTATGAAAAGGTTTTTAAATGTTACTAGTAGCCAAAGATGTGAAATAGGATACTCATTTTCACCTATCAAATTTACAAAAGTTTTAAATTAGGAGTACTATTCAGAGTTGATGAGGTTGCTATGAATTGGGCATTCTCATCTTCAGTGGGTAGAAATACAAACTGTAAAATCTTTCCAGAAAACAAGTAGAAAATCTGGATGGCTCAAAAATATTCATGATTTTTAACTTAGTAATTCTGTGTCTTGGAGTTTATCTTCAAAGAAAAAACTTAGGCCGTTTGAATTTACATAAAAGTGCTGAATGTATTAATATTTATAATAATCAGAAATGGCCTACACATATAAAAAGGGCAATATTTAAATACATAATAGCTCATTTGTATGCTAGAGTATGATAAATTATTAAAAATAATTTAAAAGTATTATGTTTTGGGGAAATGCTTATTAAAAATAATTGGAAAAAGTTCTTTTTTTTTTTTTTTAATTTTTTTATTAGTTGAAGGCTACTTGCTTCACAACATTTCAGTGGGTTTTGTCATACATTGACATGAATCAGCCATAGATTTACACTTATTCCCCATCTAGGATTGAACACATAATTTAAGGGAATTCTACAGGAATGCTGCTTGAATTTGTATCTTGCCTATATGACTGCTTGCTCAGCAACTTTGGGCAAAACTACTTAACCTTGTTGTGTTTCATACACACTCACCCTTTTTGTGAGTCAGTCTCCCCATCAGGAAAATGAGAATTACAACAATAAACCTACGGCAGAATATTCTTAACAAAGTTCAGTTCAGTTGACCCTTAAAATAGGTTTGAACTGCATGGGTTCACTTATATGCAGGTTTTGTTTTTTTTTTTTAAATAGTAAATCCTACAGAGCTACACAACTTGTTGTTGGTTGAATCCATGGATGTAGAACTATGGATATGGAAGAATGGTGTACAGGAGGGCAACCTACACATGTGGGTTTTCAGCCGTGTCGAGTTAGTGCTCCTGACTCCTATTGTTCAAAGGTCAACTGTGAAAATGTGCTTAGGAACACTTAGCATAGGGCCTGGCATACATCTAAGGTGTTAATTAACATTTTTAATGAGTATTAGTTAAATGAGGAACTCTGGATGGTGAGATTATGGGTTACTTCTATATTTTATTTTACAGTCATCTGCAAATTCCAGTCAGTAAGCATTAATTTTACAATTATGACATAGGTTATGGGCATGCCTACAGTAATCACAAAGTTGGTTATTAACATGTGATAGATATTCTTAAAAGAAAGAGATCTGTTGGTTGGTTTACAGAATTTACTGCTTGGTAGGAAAGAGTCGTGATTTTGATTAAATTCCTTTTCTGACATCAGTTCAAATTAATACATTTTTAGCATTGATTTACTTATCAATGGACTTTCTAATAATTATCTTTGTTATCTTTCTAGGGTAAACTCTTTTAAGTAAATACTTTAAGAAACCTACTTTGAAATTTGGTTTAGTAATTATTCTATAAAGGATTTTCCAATCTGTATTAAAATTGTCAAAGGATATTAATTTTTATGTTCCATCAGGTTTGAGGTCAAGATTATTCTAGCTTAGAAAGTGAATAGGGTGGCTTTACACCTTTTTCTGTCTTTGCAATGGAATAACTTATTTAGAATGGGAATATGTTCCTTCAAAGAATAGAAGAGTACACAGGTGGACCCACTTTTTTAAAAAAAATTTTGAAAGCAAAAGGAAGCTTATTTTTGGAAGCTGTTCTTTGATGAACTTTCAATTTCTTTCACACCTACCAGTTTATCCAAATCATTGAATCAATTTTGGTAATTGACACTTCTCAGAAAAGTATTCATATATTCAGCTTTGAAACTTTCTCAGCATTGAGTTTTACATAGTTATTTTTTCAATTCAAAAGTTTTCTTAATTGTGATGGAAACGTTTAAAATCGTATCCATGTAACTCTTAGATTAATGGCCCCTAGTCAGGGCTACATAGTGTTATAGCTGGCTGTTATTTCTATGCGTGCATGCTTATGTGCTAAGTGGATTTAGTCATGTCCCATTCTTTGTGACCCCCATGGACTGTAGCCCACCAGGCTCCTCTGTCCATGGGATTTTCCAGCCAAGAATAGTGGAGAGGGTTGCTATTTCCTCTTCCAGGGAATCTTCCCAACCCAGGGATCAAGCCCATGTCTCTTCTGACTCCTGCACTGGCAAGCAGGTTCTTTACCACTAGCGCCACCTGGGAAGCCCTATTATTGCTATATCTATGGCTAAATCACTCTTTATTCTTAAGTTTACTTCTATGTATTTTCCTGATTTTATTACATTTGTCAAAGATCTATGTTTTCATTGCTAGTAAAAATTATTTGTCCAGATTTTTTCTTCAATATTGTCTCTGATGATTGCTTCTGATTCTAGTGTTTTCCTTCTTGGAAATATCTGTAATTTTAGGGTTGGATTCCTTTCTCTGCCCTTGATCTCTTTTTTTTTTTTTTTTAATTTTTCATCTTTTTCTTCTGAATACTGAGAAACCATCTCATGTTTATTCTGTCACTGAACTGACTTGACTTTTACTGTGTGAATTCTGGTCTTTGTTTTCCTTGCAAGACACCCATCCCTACCATTTAGCTGTTTTTTTCGAGTCTGTTCTCACCATGACTTTTCAGTCTCAAATGCTACTAAGATACTGACGTGTTTGCTAAAGTCTTGTTTTTTTGTAGAAAATCATTTTCAGATATATTACCTTCTTCTTCGTCCATCTTTCTTATATATAAAATGTTTTTCAAAAGCTTTTTCCCCCAATCCTGATGATGGTGAAGAGCCCAGATGTCTGACTTGCTCTTTGGTCCTGATCTCTGTCCATCTGGGTGTTGGTCAACTCTCCTTCTCCATCTGTTACTGGAGAACAAATGGATGCCCATTCTAATTTAGAAACCAGTGTCTAATAGCCATTTAGTAGCTTGAGCTTGATCTTCTCTCCACAACTGTTGCTAATTCTCTGTGTTTTCAGTAAAAGGCTATACAGATACTCGGAATTCTCAGAGAGCAGTGCTATTAAGGTGTTCCCAACCAGCAGCTAGTTTATTGGGAATATCCATGCCAAATTACAATAAGCCACCAAACCGATCAGGCTCCTTGTTTGTGGTCGTTTGCAGCCCCTTAATTTTTACTGATTGAACTTGAACGACCCTTTTGGAAAGCTGTACATTCACAGCCGCGGGCAGTTGGCTAGTGTACGGCATGTAACTGACCTGGTTTTGAGGGAAAGAGTAGGTACTATGGTCAAAATGAAGCATCTCCTATCAATTGGTAGGAGGTGTTTAAAGTGGTTAAGACATGAACCTCAGAGGCAGTCTGTCTGGCTTCAAATCCCAACTCCGGGTGTTATTTCCTTATTTGTGACATGGGGGAAATAACAGTGCTCACACCTCATTACTATTGTTGTGAGATTATACAGACTGCCGCATGTACAATGCAGAACAGTGCCTCACACATAAACAATGCCAAATAAGTGCTGCTCTTAACCTACTTTATGTCTTGAGTTTGTGAGTCTTAATTTAACTCTACACGTCTTATAACCAGTTGAATTTCTTCCTTGATTTGATTTTGGTTTTAGTATTGTCAATTTTTATCTTTGCCTATATCTTCACAGTTCAATGTAAGGCTGGTACACTCAGAGGATATTTATAATGTAAGTCTGTATTCTTTCATTCACTTTCTCCCCAAAGATGGATTCTATGGGAGAAAAAGAAGCATGAACTAATCATTCCTAGAAATGAACAGTCTTCTGTGACGTAGCATGACTGAGCCTCAAAGATGAATGAAAAAGATGGGCTGAAATTAGGGCAAGGGTGGGAGTCAGGAATGCTATTGTCTGACCCTGCCATATCTGAGCTGAAGACACACTAAGAAAGGTGTGGTACTGATAGATGCCTGTGTTCCAAGGGGAATTCAAGACCTATTGATTAAAAGGACTCTGTACATTGAAATGAACACGTCTTAACTCAGAGAAAACAAAAGCTGAGGGAAGACAAATTGAGAAGCAACACCGTGGGATGGTTTTAACACGCAAATCCTAGTGCAGATGACCCAGGTTCACATCTTACATTGCTCCTTACCATCTGTACATCCTGCAAGGGTCAGGAATCCTCTTTCCTCCTCAGTTACCACGTTTGTACAATGGTTATAACAACAGTAATTTATAAACTATTGGCAACAGTGAATGAATCATCCATATAAAGGACTCACGGTACAGTCTATATATGTGTACCACTAATGCTTTCTATGTTTATGTAGAACCATAAATCTCCAAATATAAGAAGCTGGACACTTTTTATAATGAAGAATATAATGCAAAGAAACATGTTTATTTTTAATAATAGTTTTGAGGTAGAGATAATAAAGGTAGTAAAAAATGAGATACAAATAAAGGTATTCAAATATACAATTATTATTTAGATAAAATTTTTATTTTAATTTTGTTGCTGTTGTTGTTCAGTCACTAAGTCGTGTCTGACTCTTTGCAACCCCATGGATTGTAGCCTGCCAGGCTCCTCTGTCCTTGGAATTCTCTAGGCAAGAATACTGGAGTGAGTTGCCATTCCCTTCTCCATGGGATCTTCTGGACCCTGGAGTCAAAAACCTGGGTCTCCTGCATTGCATGCAGATTCTTTACCCTCTGAGCCATGAGGGAAGACCCATTTTAATTTTGCATAACAATGATTTGAAAGAATTCTTAGTAGCATATTTTCCACATACTCTATATGATACTATTAATTACCTTAAATACATGATACTTCAAAAAATAGAAATGACTTTCAGATCTCCTAAAATGTATTGCATTCATTTTCCACACTTTATGAATGTGATTACCATGAATCCAAGTCTGCTTCAATTGAGAATGACAGTGTTTAAAACAGTTTTTCTTTGTAATTATTCATTTATTTGCACTAGAAAAACGTCTAAGGAAAAATTATTCTGTACTGAAGAGCAAAATTATCCAGGAGTACATATTTTAACATTTTCTCCAGGGAATAAAAAGAAGGAACACAAATTCAGTTGGCTAGTTTGTAATGTCAAAAAAGAGTATTGGGTGAGACACTTGGAACCTTCCAGTAAATGTGAGCCAGTTCATGTCAACCATAATTATTGGTTATATTTGATAAAGTGAGAAAAGGGAGGCCTCTTGCCTCCTTAATTTCCTGAGAAAATTCAACAGACTGAGATAGAACAAAAGCAGAAATCATTGTGACATCATTTATAAACACAGAAACAGCTTTCCATCCTGAGCTTTATTTAAGATGCTGGTAATAGTCTATTTTGGCCACCTATTAAGAAGAAATTAGAAAACATAGCAATTATGATTACTAAGAAAGTCAAGGCAACGGTGATGGTCCATGTGAGAGTCCCAAGACTCTTGGCTTGCACTGTAAAGGGTCCTACAGGAAGACTAACTGAAAACATCCCACTTCCATTTAATCTGTAGGTCTGCTCGTGACAGATTACATAGTTAGCAAAGTAGTAAAAACTAAGGTAGGCTGAAAATTTTATGATAAAACTTTAGTTTCATTATTCTCCCTATCTTGAAGAAATGAGGCATAGAGACGGATATATTGACTAATCTAGATTCTTTTTACACTGACAGCTATATTTTGGGAAAAGTTGAGTCCAGTACTTTACTACTACGACTATGGGCAATTAAAGACATCCGTTTCTCCAGTATTGGTTAATCTCAGTCTGTATTTATAATGTATTTAAGCTGGAGACGAATTAATTCCATTTTCACAGGGACAAAATTTAAAGCACCTTCCAAATGCTTATTCAGCTGTTTCTTCCAAGGCTGGGCAAATATCCCCAAGCCTGCTCCCATTTGGGAATAAGAAAAATTTTTCTAGTTGGGGGAAAGCACATGGTGAATCCATTTGCATGATAAGATACATTTTAAATTATGCATAATATCACTGATGGTAAATGAATATTTGATTCCAGGCCAGAAACACTAATTTTACTGGTGGGTTTGGAAAACTTGGAGCACTTACTAATAACAGTAATTGTTTTGTATAGTAGACAAAGTATAAATGCCAACTTAAGTAAAAATAGGCAGAGATTCCTTTTCTCCAAGTTAAAAATTAAATAATTAAAACTATTTGCTGGTATTCAGTCACTCAGTCATGTCCGACTCTGAGACCCCACAGACCGCAGTACACCAGGTTTCCCTGTCTTTTATTATCTCCTAGAGTTTGCTAAAAATCATCTTCATTGAGTTGATGATGCCATCCAACCACCTTATCCTCTGTTGCCCTGTTCTCCTGCCCTCAATCTTTCCCAGCATCAGGATCTTTTCCCGTGAGTCAGCTCTTTGTATCAGGGGGTCAGAGTATTGTAGCTTCACCTTCAATTAAAAAATTTAAACTGTTACCTCTTCCATATATCATGTGTATATAAGTAAAAATGCTATAGTCTTTAAATTGTAAACCTAAACCATTCAATTTAGGTTTGTAGAATGGCTGGGAAAATGGTTTTGCAACTTGTCACAAGAAAGCAGGAAAGGGGTCAGGAGCAGTGATAACTCCACAGTTAGATCTCTATATCCTCTATCATTTCAGATGCGAAGGAAGGAAGACAAAGAACAGGAAGAAAAGCAGCCCCTCCTGGTACCTGCCCAGGGGGTGTTAGTGGTAAAAGAACGTCCCTGCCAAAGCAAGAGACCAAAGAGATGCAGGTTTGATCCCTGGGTTGGCAAGATCCCCTGGAGGAGGGCATGCAACCTGCCCCAGTATTCTTATCTGAAGAATCCCATGGACAGAGGAGCTTGGTGGGCTACAGTCCAGAGGGTCACAAAGAGTCAGACACGATTGAAGTGACTTGGCAGACACGCACTCATTAGCACCCACCTGGTACCTGCACGGCTGCTATGGAGAGCTGAGAATACAGATGGGGCTATAAGACAGAAGACCCACATGGCTGTCCTATATTGGTGCATATTTCTGGTTGGGACACCAGCTTTGACCTCCACTTCTCAGAGTTTTCTTTGCCTTGGAACCATGACAGATGTTTACAGATTAACTCTGTCCCTGATACTTTATAAAGAAGTAAAAAGAACATAAGAAGTATTCATAGAATATTTTTTTCATAGACGAAATCACACATTTAATTCTGATCAAGTTTAATGTGGCGTCTACATAAATGAACAGGCTTCTGAGTGAAAATACAAGAGCTGCTAGCCCATTTTTCTTAAACAATGTTTTCTAAACAGTCCTCCAGGCCATCAATAACCAAACTGTGATTCAACTTCCTCCTTACTCACTCTTGGTTACCATTTTCACTCTCATATTAAGATGGAAAAGAATCAGAAAACACAGATTTTAAGTAATGAGGAATACGATACGTTCTTGCCGGTCAGTACAGATTTTATTTTCAGCATATAATCACCTTTTATAGACATGGATTGTAGGTTACTAAAAATGTGATTTGTGTGTATACATAAGCATCTAGATGATGGAACAGCCAACATGCCTGGGTAGTGGCATAATCAGCTTTGACTCATTCTTCTCCTTTAGCCCCCCAAATTTAAATAGTCAGCATCAATTCTGTATCTTAAGCATCTCTGATCTATGACCTCCTCACTATTTTACCTTTTACTACACTAAATTATCTGGATCATGGTATTGCTTGGGCTCCTAACTGTGTACTTCCACCCACTTCACAATACACCCTCCAGAGTAACACATCAGAACAGAAAGTCCCTCTCATTGCTGAAACTGTAAGCTGAAACTTAAACATCTGACCTCACACTGCAATTCTTGGCTCGTGTTCCCCAATGCCCTATAATTAAACCTATATTCTAACTACATTCAGGAAATCCTAGTCTCTACACATTCAAGTCACCTTATATCCTGTGCCTTAGATCTAAAGATGGAAAACACTTAGTCCTTCTAGCTTCACTGCAAACCTTACTTCCTCTGGAGGTCTTTTCTGACCCACAGAGTCAGAACAACTTTCTCCCTCTGGCTCCCACAGCACTTAATACCATATTTTCAAATTTGCCAAACTGAAAAATACTGAACTGCAAGAAAATTTCTTTCTCTTTCCCTTCTCGCTGTTTAGGTGGGTAGTTAAGAGTATAGAGGTAGTATGTTACTTTTATACCTCTTAGTATCAAGTCTTATACATGATAGATATTAAATAGATTTCTTGGTTGTTTTATTGAATAACATTGTGAAAAGCGCATATCTTCAGAATCACATGGAGACTTTAGGTTGGTTTGGTATAAAAGACATAGGCCTTGTTTGTATTATGAGATATGGGTAAGTGTGAGAAAAAAAAAAAAACCTAAGAAATCTTGCTGTTTTCACAATTTGCATGTATGACATTTCCAAGTACAGATTTTGGCAGCTTCAAGTTTCTCTCCAGGGAAATTAGATTTAAAAAGCTGAAGTTTATTACAGAATTTAATGGTTGGCTTAAACCATCTTAATAAAGCCTTGGGCAACAAAGCTTTATTCCTCACTGGAGAAAAGTACACTGCCTACTAGATCAGTGATAATTTTATCTGATTCATTCAAGTGTATGTTGAACAATTCCATAAAACAGGGCATTATTTTTCCATTTTTTTCACTTTTGTAGTGGAAGTAAAAAAGAGAATGAGAAATATGGACTTGGGTTCTAGACCTTACTATGGCTTTTAATTATGCTGTTTAGGGTCTTGTTGTAGGAAGAGTATGGGTTTTGGAATTAAAGAAACGTAGGTTGGGATCCTAGCTCCATATCTTAACAATTGTAGGGCTTTAGGCCAATTTCAGAGACTACTTAATTTCAGGATCCTCACTAATAGCGCTGGAAGAATAGTGGCCTCAGTGGGTTGTGTATTGAAAAGTGCTCAGAACAGCAGCTGCTGTATTTTTGGAGCTCAGGAAATGTCAGATTTCTTCACTTCTTGGGGTCTCAATTTTTACCTGTGTAAAACGTAGGATTTTTAACTAGTTACTTAATGATCTCATGTCTCTTTCCAGCCCTAAAGTCCTATCTTCCTTTTATCCTTAGAGGTATACAAATGATACTGAGAATCTTTTGAAAATGTTCAAAAAGCTTTTGCATTCTGATGACTGTTCCTTTTTCTTTGAATCTCTTTAGGTTTAATTTTCTCTTTTTCTAGCCTCTTGACAGTTTCACCTCTTGCCTTACAATCTGGATACTGTTTATTTCTTGTCTGCTATGGCTAGGACTTCCAATACTATGTTGAGTAAAACTGGAAAGACTGGGTGTCCTTGTCTTGTTCCTGACCTTAGTGGAAATGCTTTCATCTTTTCACTGCTGAGTATGATGTCAGCTGTGGGCTTATCCTGTTGTTGTTGTTGTTTAGTCACTAAGTCATTTTTTACTCTTTGCGATGCCATGGACCATAGCCAACCAGGCTCTTCTGTCCATAGAATTTCCCAGGCAAGAATACTGTAGAGGGTTGTCATTTTCTTCTCCAGAGGAATCTTCCCGACCCAGTGATCAAACCTGCATCTCCTGCATTGCAGGCAGATTCTTTACCACTGAGCCACAAAGGAAGTCCAGGCTTATCATATATATGATCATATATCTCTCTTTATGATGTTGAGATATGTTCCATTTATACCCACTTTATGGAGAATTTTTTTTATAAATGGATGTTGAATTTTGTCAAAACACCTTTTCTACCGCTGTTGAGTTCATATGATTTTTATTCAAGGTTTCTCTCATTGATTGATTTGTGTATATTTGTGTATTTCCTTGCACCCCTGGTATAAATCCCACTTGATCATGGTGTACAATCCTTTTATGGTATCATTTTGCTAATATTTTATTGAATATTTTTGCATCTATGTTCATCAGTGATCCTGGCCTGTATCTTTCTTTTTTTGTGTGATATCTTTGTTTGGATCCTGGCTTCACAGAATGAGTTCAGAAGCTTGCCTTGCTTTGCAAAGTTTTGGAATAGTTTGAGAACTAACTCAAACTATTGGTGTTAACCCTTCTCTAAATGTTTAGTAGAATTCACCTGTGAAGCCATTGGATCCTGGACCTTTGCTTGTTGGGAGTTTGTTTCATTTCTGATTCTATTTCATTACTGACAAATGATCTGCTCATATTTTCTATGTCTTCCTGGTTCAGTTTTGGGAGATTGTACATTTCCAGGAATTTTTTCATTTCTTCTAGGTTGTCTATTTTATTGGAGTATAGTTGTTCATAGTAATTGATTATGATCTTTTGTTTTTATGTGGTGCCAGTTGTAATTCCTCCTTTTTCATTTCTGGTTTTATTGGGCCCTCTCTTTTTCTTAATGAGTCTGGCTAAAGGTTTGTCAACTTTATCTTTTCAAAGAACCAGCTCTTTATTTCCTTGATCTTTTCTAAATCTATCTTTTAGCATCTAATTTATTTCTGTTCTATTTTTTAGAATTTCTTCTTTCTACTAACTTTGGGAAAAAGTGTAAACAGTGACAGATTTTATTTTCTTGGGTTCCAATACCACTGTGGATGGTGACTGCAGCCACAATATTAAGACACTTGCTCCTTGGAAGGAAAGCTATGACAAACTTACAGATAGTGTATTAAAAAGCAGAGACATCACTTCACTGACAAAGGTCCATCTAGTCAAAGCTATGGTTTTTCCAGTAGTCATGTACAAATGTAAAAGTTGGACCATAAAAAAGGCTGAGCACCAAAGAATTGATGCTTTTGAATTAGGGTGCCAGAGAAGACTCTTGAGAGTCCCTTGGACTGCAAAGAGTTCAAACAGGTCAATCCTAGAGGAAATCAACCCTGAATATTCACTGGAAGGACTGATGCTGAAGCTGAAGCTCCAATCCTTTGGCCACCTGTTGGGAAGAGCCAATTCACTGGAAAACACCCTGGGAAAGATTGTGGGCAGGAGAAGAAGAGGGCAACAGAGGATGAGATGGTTGGGTGGCATCACTGACTCAGTGGACGCGAGTTTGAGCCAACTCTGGGAGGCAGTGAAGGACAAGGAAGCCTGGCGTGCTGCAGTTCACGAGGTCACGAAGAATCTGATGTGACTTAGCCACTGAACAACAATTACAATGTGTCTTGGTTTGGCCCCTTTGCGCTGATCCTGTCTGGAATGTCTCTTTTCCCAAGTTAGGGAAATGTCTTCAAATACGTTCTGCCCCTTTCTCTCTCACTTCTCCTTTGGGGACCCTATAATGCAAATGTTAGTACAATTGGTATTGTCCCAGAGGTTTTTAAACCTGTTCTCATTTATTTTCTTTCTTTTTCTGTTCAGGGGCTTCATTACTCTATTTTTAAACTCGCTGACCCATTGCTTTGTATCATTTAGTCTACTGTTGATCCCTTTTCGTGTATTTTTAAATTTCAATTATTATATTCTTTGTTTAGTTCCTCTCTTTATTTTTTTAATTCTTTGTTAAATACATCTGACGTCTCATTCTGTTCATCCATTCTCCTCCTGAGTTTTTTGATCATCTTTACAATCATTATCTTCAACTCTTTACTGAGTAGATTGCCCATCTCTGCTTTACTTAGTTCTTCTTCTAGGGTTTTTATCCTTAATTTGAACATGTTCCTCTGTCATCTTGTTTTGCTTAATTTGCTGTTTGTATTTACATGCATCTGATAGGTTATGGTTCCTGACGATGTTTCCCAGCAGCACATTCCTCTCTGGTCACCAGAACTATACACTCTGGGGGTACCCTTAAGAGGCTACATGGGTTCTTCTGCTGAGGTGGGCTGACTACTGTGGGAGGTCTGGTAGCTGTGACTGGCCCCTGGTGTGGTTGATTGCCAGGCCCTACCTTGTTCAGATGCTGCCAGCTGCTGGTTGGCAGGACTGGGTTGTGACCCTGGAGGCAGGGTCCCTGGGCTATTTGTGACTCACTGTTGGGTGGAGTCAGGTTTTGGGGTGGGTGGTTACAAAACAGGGGTTTCCAGATCTAGTATTGGGCTGCTTGTGGGTGGGGCTGGTTCCTGAAAAATCTGGCTGAAGGTTTCAGCATTCTTAAAGCTTGTGCTGGTTGGCTGGTGTAACTGGATCCCAGGGTGGTTGACTGGGATGAATCCATGGTAACTCAGAGCTGGTGTTGACCTGCTGGGAGTCAGGACCAGGGACTGGGGCAGGGGTTTCCAGACTAGTGCTGGCTGACTGGTTGGTGGACCTGGGTCACAGGGTCCCTGGCTGCAGAGTCCTGGGGTTCTTGAAGCTGGTGTTAGCTTCTCTGGTGAGTGTGGCTGGATCCTGAGGACACTTACTAAGGGGCCCAAGGTGTCTCAGTGCTAGAATTGGCCTGCTTATGGTCAGTCAGCGCCATGGGGGCTCCCTGGGAGAGGGCCAGCTTGCTGGTATGTGTGTTGATGCTTGACAAGTCAGGCTGTGGGGCTGTCATGGTCCTCCTGAGGGTGACCACCCACTGGTGGGAAGGACTGGGACCAGGAAGTCCCACTGCTTTGCCTGTCCACTGGTGTTGAAACTGGGACTTATGGCTAGAGCCAGCCTACCAGCAGGCAGAGCTGGGGCCTGGGGTCTCTGGCTGCAGGGCCCAAGGGCCCCAAGAGCTGGTGCCGAACTACCCGTGTGGGTAGTCTCTGTGGTCTTTCTCATCATTAGGTGTAATTCTGGTGTTTCTGTGAGAGGCAGTGAGCTCAGTGGTATCTGCTCCTCCATCTGCCCCATCCATTCTTTATTCTTCTTTTCCATTTTTCTTTTAAAGGAATTGCTGTTATTATTTTGTTGGCTCTCTGCCATGAGATTTTTATTTACACCTTTTTGTATCCCTTTTAGTGTGTCTCCTATATATATATATATATAGGGATATTATAGCACTCATTTTTAGTACAGTTCAGTCTAAAGTTGTAATGTTTATCCTTTCCCAAAGAACATAAAACTATCTTTAAAAGAGGTGAACTGCCAAATATCTTACTTCCTTATATGTTGTAGTCTCTACAAAGCATTATCACTGTAGTTTAAACAGTCAATATTTGTTCATATTACCCTTCTCAGCACGCTTAACTCCTTCTTATGAATTTTAGCTTCTATCTATGGTCATTATCACAACGGCAGGAAAAAATGTTTTAGCTTTTATTTAAATGTGGGTAGCTGATGACAAACTGTGTTTGTCTATAAATATCTTAGTTTTGTCTTCACTTCTGCAGGATACCTTGAATAGGCATAGGAATCTAGTTTGACTGTATTTTTCTTTGAGCTCTTTAAATCTGACATTCCATTATTTTTAAATATTTTAAAATATCTTTTTTTTTTAAATTGAAGTATAGTTGATTTATGATATCATCTTAGTTTCAGGTGTATAGCACAGCAATTCTAATAACCTTCCCTTAAAGGTTATTAGGAAATACTAAATATAGTTCCCTGTGCCATATAGTAGGTCTTTGTTGGTTATCTATTCATATACAGTAGCATGTATATGTTAATATACATGCTATATGTTAACCTCCCAATTATTCCTTCCCCATCTTCCTTTTCCCTTTGGTCACCTTATGTTTGCTTTTTATGTCCGTGAATCTCTTCCTATTTTGGAAATAAGTTCACTTGTGCTTTTTTCCCCAATATTCCACATATAAGTGATAGCATGATATTTGTCTTTGTCTGATTTACTTCACTTAGTAGGATAATCTCTAGGCTCATATATGTTGCTGCAAATGTCATTATTTCATTCTTTTTTAAGTTGAGTAATATTCCATTGTACTACAATATTCTTTATCAATTCATCTGTTGATGGAAATTTAGATAGCTTGTATGTCTTACCTATTGAAAACAGTGCTGCAATGAACACTTGCATGTACCTTCTGGACCATGTTTTTCTCCAGATGGATACCCAGGAGTGGGACTGCAGGTTGATACAGTGGTTCTATTTTTAGTTTTTTAAGGAACCTCCATATTGTTCTCCATAGTGGCTGCACCAGTTTACATTCCCACTAACTGTGCATGAGGGCTCCTTTGTCTCCACATCCTCTCTAGCACTTACCATTTGTAGGTTTTTTGATGATGGCTATTCTGACTGATATGAGGTGATCCCTCACTGTAGTTCTGATTTGCATTTCTCTAGTAATTAGTGACATCAAGCATCTTTTCATGTGCCTTTTGGCCATTTGTGTGCTTTCTTTGGAGAAATATCTATTTAGATATTTTTTTGATTGGGTTGTTGGTTTTTTTTTTTTTTTGATATTGAGGCATATCAGCTATTTGTATATTTTGAAAATTAATCCCTTGCCAGTTGCATCATTTGCAAATATATTCTCCCCATTCTGTAGATTTTTTCATTTTGTTTATGGTTTCTTTTGTCATGCAAAAATCTTAAAGTTCAATTAGGTCCCATTTGTTTCTTTTTGCTTTTATTTCCATTACTGTAGTGTGTGTGTGTGTGTGAATTGCTTAGTCGTGTCCCACTCTTTGCAACCCCATAGACCGCAGCCCACCAGGCCTCTCCGTCCATGGGATTCTCTGGGTAAGAACACTGGAGTGGGTTGCCATTTCCTTCTCCAACAGAAACTATAGAAAGAAAGAAAGTGAAGTCGCTCAGTCATGTCCGACTCTTTGCAGCCCACCAGGCTCCTCCATCCATGGAATTTTCCAGGCAAGAGGACTGCAGTGGGTTGCCATTTCCATCTCCGCCTTACTGTAGGAAATGGATCCAAAAAGATATTGCTGCAATTTACGTGAAAGAGTGTCTTGCCTGTGTGTTTCTCTTGGGGTTTTATAGTATCTGGTCTTACATTTAGGTTTTTAATCTATTTTGAGTTTATTTTTGTGTATGGTGTTAGAGAATGCTCTAGTTTCATTCTTTTACATGTAGCTGTCCAGTTTGACCAGCACCACTTATTAAAGACCCTGGTTTTTTTCCATTGTATATTCCTGCCTCCTTTGTCATAGACTATGACCATAAGTGCATGGGTTTATTTCTGGGCTTTCTATCCTGTTTCATTGATATCCAGCCCCCCCACCCCGTTTTTGTACCAGTAATGTACCGTCTTGATGATTGTAGCTTTGTAGTGTAGTGTGAAGTCAGGGAGGTTGATTCCTCCAGCGCAGTTTTTCTTTCTCAAGATTACTTTGGCCATTTTCAGACTTTTATGTTTCCACACAAATTAAAAAAGTTTGTGTTCTAGTTCTGTGAAAAATGCCATTGGTAATTTGACAGGAATTGCATTAAATTATAGATTTCCTTGAGTAGTATAGTCATTTTGACAATATGGAGTCTTTCAATCCAAGAACACATCTTGTTGTAGATGACATGATAGCCCTGGGTTGTACTCTGAATGGCTGCTACAACCTTTGGGTACTGTTCTACATTTGGGTCCTATGCCTCAAAACTAACTGACTCCTCAAATAAAGAAAATTCCCACGCCCATGATAAGTATATATTTTGATCAGTTTGTGTCATCTTCAATTTCTTTCATCAGCATCTTATAGTTTTTGAAGTACAGGTCTTTTGCCTCCTTAGATAGGTTTATTCCTAGGTATTTTCTTCTATTTGATGTAAATGTAAATGGGATTGTTTCCTTTATTTCTTCTTCTGATCTTTCATTGTTAATGAAATGCAACAGATTTCTGTGTTTTAATTTTGTATCCTGAAACTTTACTGATTTTTTGGGTTATTTTTTGGTAGTGTCTTTAGGATTTTCTATGTATAGTACGTCATCTGCAAAGAGTGTCTGTTTCACTTCTTTTCCAATTTAGATCCTTTTCTTTCTTTTTCTTTTCGGATTGCTCTGGCTAAGACTTCCAAAACTATGTGGAATGAAAGTGGAGAGGGTGGACATCCTTGTTACTGATCTTGAAGGAAATACTTTTAGCTTCTCACTGTTGAGTATGATGTTAGCGATGGGTTTGTCATATATGGCCCTTATTTTGTTGAGGTGTTGTTATCACTAAGTCATGTCTGATTCTTTGTGACCCAATGAACTGCAGCACACCAGGCTCCTCTGTCCTCTACCATCTCCCAGAGTTTGCTCAAATTTATATCCATTGAGTCGGTGATGCTCTCTAACCTCATCCTCTGCTGACCCCTTCTCCCTTTACCTTCAATCTTCCCCAGTAACAGGGTCTTTTCCAATGAGTCAGCTCTTTGCATCAGGTGGCCAAAGGACTGGAGCTCCAGCTTCAGCACCAGTCCTTTCAATGAATATTCACAGTTGATTTTCTTTAGGATTGACTGGTTTGATCTCCTTGCAGTCCAAGGGACTCTCAAGAGTCTTCTCCAACATCACAATTTGAAAGCATCAATTCTTTGCTGCTCAGCCTTCCTTAAGGTTGCAACTTTATGTTAAGGTAGATTCTCTCTATGGCCACTAGAGAGTTTTTTATCAGAAATATTGAGTAAGTCCCCTACATAAACCTTTGAAAGTCGTGAACTTTCAAAGATGCAAATATGTATTTGCAAGTCCAGTCACGTAAATTAGTTCACATCTGTGTACACTGTTACACGTGTGCATCCACTCCAAGTGGTTGGCTTTTTGTATCCTCTACTGTACAGTACTGCATTCAGTACAGAAGTAGAGTATCTTTATTTCAAGCCCAGGATGTCCAGAGCAAGCATCAAAGCAGCAGGGATGAAGCTGGTACTGCTGAAGAACAGAGGAGATTCATGATGCAGGGAATGGCTTGGGCGTGGGACTTTTCTTTAAATGAGGAGTCACTAAGTTTTGAGGCACAGGACCCAAATGTAGAACAGTACCTGAAGGTTGCAGTAGCCATTCAGAATACAACCCAGGGCCATCATGTTATCTACGGCAAGAAAGAGAGCTACTACCAAGCCGTCACTGGTTTATTCATTCAAGAGGGTAGATCGAAGTGAATCCAGGAAGAAACCAGAACCTGTGCCACCAACATCAGGCGTGAATGAATCTGTAGCTTGCCCTGTGCTTCCTGTTGCTGACAATCCTTCAGCACTGCCATCGCCTATCTCCTCTCTCTACCCCACTCAGTAACTGTTCTTGCCTGTTCACTCGATGCTAGCTCCAATATGCCAGCGTTGTACTGTATTACTGTACTTGTCAAGGTACTGTACTGTAAGCTTAAAACTGTTTTATTTTTCCTTTTTATATGATTTGTGTTTAAAGTATTATAAACTTAGTACAGTACTACATAGCTGATTTGTATTAGTTGGGCACTGGAGTCGCTCACTTTGTTGTACTTATGAACAAACCGGACTCACAAACATGCTCTTGAAATGGAACTCATCTGTATTTAGGGGACTTACTGTGTGTTGAATTTTATCAAAAGATTTCTCTGCATCTGTTGTGAGGATCATATACTTTCCATTTAATTTGTTAAAGTGGTGTATCAGACTGACTGATTTGCAGATATTGAAAAATCCTTGCATCCCTGGGATAAATCCCTCTTGATCATGATGTATTATCCTTTAAATGTATTGTTGGATTTCATTTACTAGTATTTTGTTGAGGATTTCTGTGTCTATGTTCATCAGTTATGTTGGCCTGTAATTTTCTTTTTTTGTGGTACTTCTGGGTTTTGGTATCAGGGTGAGGGTATTCTCACAGAATCAATTTGAAATTCCTTCTTATGCAATTTTTGGAATAATTTCAGAAGGATAGCTGTTCAGTTCAGTTGCTCAGTTGTGTCCGACTCTTTGCGACCCCATGGACGCCAAGGCCTCCCTGTCCATCACCAACTCCCGTAGTTTACTCAAACTCATGTCCATAGAGTCAGTGATGCCATCCAACCATCTCATCCTCTGTCGTCCCCTTCTCCTCCTGCCTTCAATCTTTCCCAGCATCAGGATCTTTTCAAATGAGTCAGTTCTTCGCATCAGGTGGCCAAAGTATTGGAGTTTCACCTTCAGCATCAGTCCTTCCAGTGAATATTCAGGACTGATTTCCTTTAGGATGGACTGGTTGGATCTCCTTGCTGTCCAAGGGATCCTAAGAGTCTTCTCCAACACCACAGTTCAAAAGCATCAATTCTTTGGTGCTCAGCTTTCTTTATAGTCCAACTCTCACATCCATTCATGACTACTGGAAAAAACATATCGTTGACTAGATGAACCTTTGTTGGCAAAGTGATGTCTCTGCGTTTTAATATGCTGTCTAGGTTGGTCATAACTTTTCTTCCAAGGAGTAAGTGTCTTTTAATTTCATGGCTGCAGTAACCATCTGCAGTGATTTTGGAGCCCCCAAAATAAAGTCTGTCCTTGTTTCCACTGTTTCCCCATCTATTTGCCATGACGTGATGGGACCGGATGCCACGATCTTAGCTTTCTGAATGTTGAACTTTAAGCCAACTTTATCACTCCTCTTTTCACTTTCCTCAAGAGGCTCTTGAGTTCTTTGTTTTCTGCTATAAGGGTGGTGTCATGTGCATATCTGAGGTTATTGATATTTCTCCCGGCAATCTTGATTCCAGCTTGTGCTTCCTCCAGCCCAGTGTTTCTCATGATGTACTCTGCATATAAGTTAAATAAGCAGGGTGACAATATACAGCCTTGACATACTCCTTTTCCTATTTGGGGCCAGTCTGTTGTTCCATGTCCAGTTCTAACTGTTGCTTCCTGACCTGCATACAGATTTCTCAGGAGGGAGGTCAGGTGGTCTGGTATTCCCATCTCTTTCAGAATTTTCCACAGTTTGTTGTGATCCACACAATCAAAGACTTTGGCATGGTCAGTAAAGCAAAGGTGGATGTTTTTCTGGAACTCTCTTGTGTTTTCAATAATCCAACGGATGTTGGCAATTTGATCTCTGGTTCCTCTGCCTTTTCTAAATCCAGCTTGAACATCTGGAAGTTTATGGTTCACTTACTGTTAAAGCCTGGCTTAGAGAATTTTGAGCATTACTTTGCTAGCATGGGAGATGAGTGCAATTGTGCGGTAGTTGGAGCATTCCTTGGCATTGCCTTTCTTTGGGATTTGAATGAAAACTGACCTTTTCCAGGACTGTGGCCACTGCTGAGTTTTCCAAATTTGTTGGCATATTGAGTGCAGCACTTTCACAGCATCACCTTTCAGGATTTGAAATAGCCAACTGGAATTCCATCACCTCCACTAGCTTTGTTCATAGTGATGCTTCCTAAGGCCCAGTTGACTTCGCATTCTAGGATGTCTGGCTCTAGGTAAGTGATCACACCATCGTGATTATCTGGGTTGTGAAGATCTTTTTTGTATAGTTCTTCTGTGTATTCTTGCCACCTCTTCTTAACATCTTCTGCTTCTATTAGGTGCATACAATTTCTGTCCCTTATTGAGCCCATCTTTGCATGAAATGTTCCCTTGGTATCTCTAATTTTCTTAAAGAGATCTCTAGTCTTTCCCATTGTATTGTTTTCCTCTATTTCTCTGCACTAATCACTGAGGAAGGCTTACTTATCTCTCCTGGCTGTTCTTTGGAACTCTGCATTCAAATGGTTTATCTTTCCTTTTCTCCTTTGCCTTCAGCTTTTCTTAGGTCCAGAGACCAGCCAGTCCCAGCGTAGGTTCTGACTTGTGTTTATGGACTCAGGTCTGCAGGACTGTAGTTTTCTTGTTTCTAATGTCTGCCACCAGGTGGGTGAGGCTGGTCTAGCGGCTTGTGAAGGTTTTCTGGTGGGTGGTGGTGGGTCTTGGCGCTCTGGTGAGCAGGGGTGTGTCTAGAGTTGGTTTTGGGCTCAGGAAGTCTTTAGGCTGCCTGTCTGCTGACGGGTAGGTCTATGTTCCTCTCTATTGGTTATCTGGCCTGAGGCATCCCAGGATTGGAGCTTACAGGCTGTTGGGTAGGGCCAGGTCTTGCCCAGAATCCAAAATGTCTGCCTCTAGTTAGATTTCACATAGATCCCCACTATGTCTGCCACCAGCTTTTATGACCCCAGAGAGAGCCACCCCTCCCCATGTCCCCCCCAGCCTGCCTTCCCTGGAGACTCTCCATGACCAGCAGGCAGGTCTAGCCTAGGCTCCTACGGAGTTACTGGTGCACGGGAGGTCTTGTGTGCACTCTCCAAGAGTGGAGTCTGTTTCCCCCTGTACTGTGGCGCTCCTGCGATGAAGCCCTGCTAGCTTTCAAAGCTGAACACTCCGGGGGCTCCTCCTCTGGAAGCTAAACCTGTACCCTGGGGAGCCTGGCTGGTGCTCACTGTTCTCTCATGGGAGAACTTGTGGCTGTAATTATTCTCCAGTTTGAGGGCTGCTCCCTTGGGTGGTATGGGATTTGATTATATTGCAAGCGTGCCCCCAGCTAGTCGTTTCTTCTTTGTCTTTGGATGCAGCGGTTTTGTTGTTGTTGTTGTTAGCAGATCCCAGTCTTTTTTATTAACAACTGTTCTCAATGATTTTGGTGTGCTTATGAGAGGAGGGCCTTATACTCTGCCATCTCATCTCCAGCATTTGGGATTTTCCACTGTCTTTTGATTTCTGGAGCTTCCATATTAAAAATCAGCCAAAAATCTGCTGTTTTTCTGAAGGCAATGTTTTTCTTCCTTTTGACAGCTTTATAATGTTTTCCTTTATTTTTTGTTTTCAGCATTTACTAAAATGTGTGTGCTCATGTGCTCAGTCGTGTTTAACTCTGAGATTCCATGGACTGTAGACTGCCAGGCTCCTGTCCAAACTCAGATGCAATTTTTTTTGCTTACAGTTTACTGAGTTTTTTGAATCTATATGGGTTGATGTCTTTAAACATTTTTGGAAAAATTCTCACTTTCCCCATCCTCTTTTTCTGGGACTCTAGTTACTCTTATGAGAGACTGACTGTGGCTCACATGTCTCTTCTGCTTCATTCTGTTTTTATTATTTTTTAAAATCTGTATTTCAGTTTGAATATTTTCTATTGACTTCTCTGAGTTCATTAATTCAGTCTTATGTTCAATCTTCTGTTAAATCCCATCAAATGTATTTTTAATTTTAGATCTTGTGTCTGTTCTAAAATATCAATTTTTTAGATTTCATTTCCTTGTTGAAATTAATCTCATTCATTTACCTGCTTTAATTTTCATTGATGTATTTTTAATAGTTTTTGATTGCCCATTCCATCATCTTGCTCACATGGGGACTGACTTTTATTGTATACTTTAAAAAAATTTTTATGCATGTTTTCTTGATTCTTTGCACATTCTGTAATTTTCATTGTATTCTGGGCATTGTATTTAAAGTAACTTTTATTGAGGGGTTCATTTTCCTATGTTAGACTGATAAGGTGAGAATCTAATCATGTCAGTCCATTCAATATTTGAACTGAGTGCAACTGGGTTACAGTTGATTCAGTTTGCTTTGAACTAAAGTGTTTGTTTGAACTAAAGTGCTAAGAGTCTTGAATTTTCTGTTAAGATCTAGTGGACTGTGTCTCCCAAATACCAAGAGTTTGTAGAAGACCTTACTTTTGCTTTTCCACCCCAGCTTTCTATCAACCGTGTTGCCCAATGGTCAGCAAACGTCTCATGATAACTGCTGATGCTTTTGGAACACATCTATCTGTAAAGCCAGCTCACCAAGGAAGGACCCTTTTTCTCCGAAAATTTTAATCAGTTTTGTCTCCACAGCTCCACTAAGCTCTTTAAGTTGTTGCAGTCCTAGTTTTAAGTGAAAATTTTCTTACCAATTAAGTTATAAGGAGGCTAACTGCTCTGCAGTTGACTTTCTTTGTAATTCTTTTAACCACATAAAATGTGCTACTTTACATAAGCTGTGAAATAGCTTATGTATTAGTATTAAAATTTATTGTGGAAACATTTTATATATTAGCAACAATTAACCAAATGGTGCTATTTTGGCATCTACCTGTGAGATAATTAGCTTTTCTGTTTTTTAAACAGTATTTTTTAATGTTTGCCCATTCTAACTTTTTTTGGTGGTGCTCAGGTTACTTATATTGGAACCAATTTATTAATGGAATCTATCTTAGAACTATGACATCTGGCTGATTTCAACTAGACAAGTTTAATTTTGGCTTTTTTTTTCTTTTTTTTTTAAATTTAGTTGCCCCAGGTCTTAGTTGCAACATGTGGACTCTTAGTTACGGCATGTAACTAGTTTCCTGACCTGGGATTGAACCACTGGACCATTAGTGATTAAGGGAAGTCCTTGGACAAGCTTAATTTTATATGTAAAGAATTCTTGATTGTGCAAGCAAAACATACCTAGAAAATCTGAGGTTTTTGATTAATTTTTATTTAAAAAAATTTAAAAAAACTTAAAAAAATATCTAGATTGTTTCATTTAGATGACTTGCCAGTTCAAATCTTTGTCCCCATTTTAGTACTTTTTAAAATAATACATCTGTACTTACAAATTTGAACACTAAGTCATACCAAAAAAATGTACATTTTGTTAGAGTACAAACATTAAGCACTTATTTTAATTTTTCATGTTTTTTTTTAGTGTACCTAAAATGGTAAGTCAACCATAAGATGAAATGTGGATAAAATGAACTATTTTCCAAAGCAAAACTGTTATAAAGACATAATTGTTTCTTTAAATTGAATGACTTAACTCTCACTGTATGATTTTCTTAAAAATTAAAGTAAGAAACGAAACTGTCAAGGGGGTAAAATTTAAGTCTGAAGGAGACTGGTGACACAGGAGAAGATGAACTGGTCCACATGCTCTCGGTTTAATTCACTCGGTGACGTACAAATATGGGATGGTTTAATTTTTACCAACGACAGCTGTGGCTTTGTCTTGTCTTGACTCTTCTGGCTAGTGGAAAAAACTTAAACTTGCCAAGGAATAGATTTCTCACTCTAATTCCTGAAGTTTTCCTGTTTCTGCTTTAAAATCTAGCCTGCCGAGCTTTCTTCTGCTTCCTCGGTGCACGCTGGTTTTAAGGGCGGCTGCCCGGCGCTGTCCGTGGTAGGCAGGACCACGGCCGTTCTTTCTCTGTCCTTCGCCACTGATGGCAGTGTGTGAGGGTGCTGGGGGGCAGGCAAGGAGGCTGCTTCTGCATTTGCTTACACTCAGGCAAGAATGATGGCAACAGTCCCACTCCTTTGGTCTTGGCTATTTCTCTCTTCAGTGTTAACATGTTGTTGGTTCAGTCGCTAAGTCGTGTCTGACTCTGAGACCCCATGGACTGCAGCACACCGGGCTTCCCTGTCCTTCACTATCTCCCAGAGTTTGATCAAACTCATGTCCACTGAGTTGGTGATTCCATCCAATCATCTCATCCCTTGTCACCCCCTTTCTCTCTTGCCCTTAATCTTTCCCAGCATCAGGATCTTTTCCAATGAGTTGGCTCTTCGCATCAGGTGGCCAAAGTCTTGGAGCTTCAGCTTTAGCATCAGTCCTTCCAGTGAATACTCAGGGTTGATTTCCTTTAGGATGGACCGGTTTGATCTCCTTGCTAACATATTTGTGCAATCTGGTAGCCCCAATGAGAATGCTACAGGTGCTTTGACTTCCTGAGACTCCACAAAACAATACAGGTGGCATATTCTCTTTGTCCTGACTGTAAGATGTGGGGAACACCCCTCTGAATGTTAAGTCATGGAATCTCTGTCTAACTGGTGCTTTTTTTTTTGGCTGCAGAGGCCAGGCGTGGCTCTCCTAGGGGAACCTGCCAATACCTTTCTCAGTAGATTTCTACATCATCCACACTGTGGATTGAGGCAATGCAGGGAGATACTGTCTGCACCCTGCAGAGCAGAGCATGTACCCACATATTTGGGTGCAGCATCCCTAAAGTTATCTAAGCTTTTCAAACTCCAGTTTAAGCCAGCAGAGTACTTAAGGTTTTAATCAACTTCGCTATGAGATGGGACTTTACTCAAGATCCAGAGTCAATACTCAAACTCTACCACCAATTCTCTGGGCCTGCTCTGAGTCTGGAGGGATAAGAAGAAGAAAACTCTCTCTCCCCATAAACACATCTTGTGAAGAGGAATGGGGCTGGAATAGGCAGCATGTATATGGACTCTGCTCTCTCCAAGTGGTGATATTTTTCTCCCCTTCATAAGGACTTTTCCTGAATTAAGGGGGTGGGACAGGCTGGTGGGGAAAGGTTCTGCTGAACTCTGCGTACTTTGTGAAGGCTGAGGCAATTCTCTGCACTTAAAGAAGAAACAGATAGTGACTCTGGACCCAGCTGTGAGCTGCCCCCTTGTTAACTGCAGTCCTGATCAGAGTCCCTTCTTGGGAGCAGGTAAAGGTCTTAGTAAGTAAATTTCAGCAAACTAATATATACTCTCTACATTTTATAATGTTAAGAATGAACTCAAAAGCCCTTTAATATTTGACTGTCTGAATCAAGTATTAACACTTTCTACATTGAGACTATCCTCAACATTTTCAAAGGGAAAATTTTCCAATATCACATAAACACCCAGTATTAATAAAAACATTTTATTCTCATTGGAAAATAACTAAAATCACTACTGAATAATAACTAATACTTGTGTAGCCCTTTATAGTTTACAAAGAACTCTCACATACACCATCACATTTGGTTTCTACAACAAACCTTTTATATTTATTTTACTTTCAGCTTACTGTTATTTTTTTCCCATTTTATGGATGTGATAATTAAAATATGGTGAGGTGAGTGACCTGCCCTGAAAGAACTAGGCCTCTAACTCCAGTTGCGAAATAAAAATTGTAGGTTTTCCTCACTGTCTAAGCCTTCTTCTAATCCATGTCTCCAAAAGCTGTTCTTTCTTAGTAGAGATGATGTATCCGTGTGGTATGTCTCCTAAGTTAATCCTGAGAGTGAAACTGGACACTTGTCTAGGTACTTTACTCCATCACTCTGTCCTCCATGTGACTAAAATCAAGTGTACAAAGTACTTCCTGGGATTAGCAGGCAGAGATAGCCTGCCTGTCTCTGGGACCCCAGGCCCCATCTCAAAGGACAACTTTTAGGAAAGGAAGTTGAAAAGAACCATCTGCATACAACATTTAAGTTCCCTTTGGACTTCAATTCCCGAGGTACTCAAAAATGAAAGCTTTGTTTGGTAATTTGTAACTAACATAAGGGCTAGTACCTGTGAAGGCTTTGAAGATAAAAACACATTTTTCTTTTTTCATTCAGTAATAGTGAATTTTCTTGCCAAGGACTTCAGCATTAGGGGAAGTAATATGCCATGCTTTGCATCCCAGGGGGGTCATCATGACTTCTCGAAATATCACAAGGGAGCAGTGGGCAAGGAAACTGGAGCTCAAAAGCGACACACATCGCCCACTGTTACCATAGTTACAACAGGAAAGGCCATGAGAGACGTACTTTTTCCTATAAGCAGTGAAATAGGCCTTGCATGATTTAGGATCACCGGGGTGAATAATCCTGGCTCTGTCCACAGGGTTTTATTATGGCTGCCTTGAGTTTCAACGTGTAATAGGAACAGAAGGAGGGATAAATGATTTGCTTATGTTCAGTGAAGTTGTTATGGGTATTCTATCAGTTAACTTTTACTCTCAGAACCTGCATGAACTTACGAAGTCTTTATTCATCCCCCTGCCAGAAACTTCTAGGGATTAATGGCCATGACTAATTTTAGTTACTTTGGGTATGATACTCTACAGGAAGATAAAAGGAGGAGAATGTCTCTCTCATCCCTGAATTTCTGAGGCTGGACTGGTCTAAAGCTATGAAGATCACAGCAGTAGAGATGCCCCAGGGCATACACACACACATACAGCTCTTTGTCTTCTCAATCTCGCTTTCTAAGCATAGTGGAATTTGGTCTAACTTGTCTTCCAGTGTTTGAATCTCTCCACAGAATCTCTGCCAGAGTGATTTGTGTTCTCTAGTTTGATGAAATCTATAAAGTGTGCATCACCAACAATTTAGGCAGTTTTGAGAGAGAATGATTACAACAAAAAAATAACACTTTTTGTAGGTTACTATTTGTCAGACACTATAAAAAGTGTCCTGTAATTTCATTTCATCCTCAGAAAGACACCAGGAAGCAGGTAACTATTATTTCCAGTTTACAGATAAGGAAGCCAAAGCTTAGAATAGTAAAGAAGTTCCTCCCATGTCCCACAGCTGTGAAATGTCAGTGAGACCCAGGGATCTCTGACTCCCAAACGTGAGAGAAAGCTAAAGCCGCTAACAGCTTCATCTGGAGCCAACATCTGTCTCCCTGTGATTTCTGCCCACTGCTCCAGTTCTATCCCCTGAAGACTCACGAAAAGTCTTAATTCCTCTTCCACTACTAGCTCTTTGGGTATCTATAGACTTTTTTAGGATTTTCTGCATTCTGTTCAGACCACAGGACACTGTTTTTAGATGTCCATTCTCTACCCCCCCCCCCCACCCCCCGAACCATGTATTGTTCTTGTTTTGCATTTCACATTAGTTTTCGTGCCCTGCCCTCTGTCCCGCCCCCAGCAGCCACGGTAGGCTTTAGAATGAATTGGATCTTTTCCGTCCTCTGCTCCCCGTACTCTGGCTTCTCATGTCCAAGCACAGTAAAATCTTTCTAGTCAGTTTCAAGGTGACAAGGCCCCACGCTGTGGCCTCCACTCCCGCACCCTCCTGCTCACGCCGCATGTTCCCCAGCTCCTCCCCGGGAAAAGCTGTGTGCTGGGATGTCCACTCGGTTCTTCCCTGTCCCTCATCCTGCCACCTCCTTCAGTCACCTTACTGGTGAGGCTTTCTCCATCTTTTTACTCAAAATAACAAGTCTCTCCCCTCCCTTCTCTTCCCTCTCCTCCTTCCTTTTTGTATTTTCCTCCATAGCTCTTGCTGTTTACTTGTTGCTTTGATATTTATCTGCCCTCTCTTGTTAGCCCCACACAAAAATGATGCAAGTCCCACATAAGAATGATCCTCCATGAAGAAACAAAGTCTTACCTTCTCAGTTCAACTCTAACAGTCTTAAGAAACCGACCTACAAAATGATCGTTTCATATAAATCTACTTGCCCCAACACTAACAGCATTCACTAAGAACAGCATTCACTAGGTAGCTGGTGAATAAATGAATAATTTATCCACATACTAAAAATATTATAGAACATCCTTTATGTACTTGACCCCTTATGTGGAGTTTGAATGTAAATGGACATGCAACTACATATTAAAAGCTTTCACTGATACACTGAACCTAGGTTTTAATTGTATACTACGACATTTTCTCCACTAGTAATTCAAAAGCATCCATCAACCTCAGAACATCCTGTGTGGAAAGGGCAAACTTCCCTATTGGCTGGTAGGAGTGTTTGGATTCAGGATAAGGTCTTTCTTTGGCTAAATTAAGGCCACGCTTTTGTGTATCACCTGCCACAGAGTGACCTGCTTCTCTTACCACCGCTGTGTTTACACAGAGGACTGGATTTGGATACCGCTTTAGAAAATAATGACAAATTAATGATAATGTTCCACTTGAGCATCTCTGGCTGAAAATCACCGTAAAAACAAATTTTTCCACATGGCATCAGTTCCTATTGGTGGATCTGACACAGTGGATTTAGTTTAACAATGTCTCAAGCACAGTGTTTAAAAAAATATGCCAGAAATTCTAATGCTTAGAAACAGATGCTAGGGTGGAATACCACATGACAAAATGTAAGGAAAGTGAGGACACTTATTGGAGGACTGACAGTAATCCTCACCGCTGATCACAAGGTGCTGTGGAAACTGTTGTCAACCCCAAGCCCTCCCTTCGATTACCACTTCAGATTATTTACCGTTAATTTGCAGTGCTGTTCATGGCAAGCGGAGGGTTTTGTCCTCACACGCTGAGGACAGGGAGACAGTTTAAGAATTTCAAATAGATATAGAAAAGCAAGTACTTTCCCCCATTCTAAAAGCCTTTTAAGAATCACAAATCAAGAATTCTCACATTCATCTACAATTTAATATAAAGCATTAGTGTTTCTATACCCACAACAAAACATGGACCTGCAGAAGTTTTCAAACAATCCTCCAGCAGCTTCATGCGGGTCTTCTGGAGCTCGGGGCTGTCCCATTCATCTTCATCAATTCCCCAGTACAGATCTATGACCTGGGGACCAACAGAGGAGGCAGTGTTAATTCACCTGTAGGAAAACTCAATTGACATGCAGGCTTTATTCTTATTCACAATATTATGCTAATATGACTTCTAATTTTTCTCTTGGCAGCATGTTTTGCCTTCGAGAGGGAAAATGATTTTTAAGATCAATCTAAAGAGGTATTTTTTTTTAATCCCATGATGGTTTGGGGATGAACACTATAATTTCTTTTTTTGTTCCTGATTATACTGTTGACATGGGCCCAGAGAAAATGAAATGTTAAATGTCAGAGGCTTTGCAGTGCAGGCTTTCATTATATTGAAATGGCAACAGGATTTCAGAAGTCTGAAAGCAGCTGGGATGTAGTGACTACATTATCTGAGATAAGTAACAGTGTGTAATTTTACACTGTGTCTCAATATGAGAAGGAAAAACCACAATGGGCATTCACATATACTGACCCAAAGTTAAATAACTACATTTCTTTAAAAAAAACAAAAGAAACCTGTTATCCCAAGGGGATATTTTGCTTATATCTGTTATCTCTAAGCCCCTAAACAGCACAGCTTTCATCAATACATTCCTGAAAAAACGTGTATAGAAGACAATGAAAGGGATACCTTACAGAGAAGTGAGGATAATAGGATCCTCTGTCTCCTTACTTCAAAGACTACAGGGAAAGATGCTGAGAATCTGTAAGAACTTGTACAATTACACTCTTTGAAAAATCTGCCATGGACAGCAGTATGAGTTCCATTCCCTCTACTCAACTGCTATCTGCATAAGGCAAACATTTCTAATTGCAGCTTTGAAGAATTCTTCTTTTCCTTACTTCCTAAAAGCAGAACAAAGAACCCCCTCTTTACTGTTTGCAAGGCATCCAGTGAGATGGAGACGCAGGGCGTGGGTCCCCCAGTGTGCCCCAAGTACTGTGTGTACTTCCCTTCTCTTGGCCAATACCCCACACAAGTGTCTGTACCAAAATCTTTGTCTCTCTGTATTTGAATTTTTAGGTGGCTGATGGAGATATAACAGATTCTTTAAAAAATATCCCTATGGCCCAGGCCCTGAGTTCTGTAACATATGAAACTATTAGCACTTATTTTGGGGTTCTTGCTTTAACACTAAGAAAGGGGGACATCTGAGATATAACTTCACTGTCCAATATAAGAGCCATTAGCTGTGGTTATCTAAAAGTAAATAAAAGCTAAAAAATTCAGATGCTCAGTAGTCACATGCAGTTACTGACTTTCATGTTAGAAAGTACAGATATATTTATATATACTTCACCATCATAAAGTTTAACTGGACATAACTGTAAATTACTGAACTTCATATACTGAAATTACTAAACAAGACATTTTTGACCATCTGCCAATAAACTGTCAAACACACGAATGTGCAATGTGAATGATAACTCGGTTGTGCCATATCCAAACAGCCATATACAGAACCTGGTCCCCATCCTTTTGGCTGACACTGAGGATCTGAGGAAAGGTATGATTTAGAATAGATGAGAAACAGAAATGTTAAAAATGAAAAGTTAATGTAACAAAAACTATAAATATATACCTGCTATTCCAGTCAAACCTTTAAGTGACATAAAATTATATAAAGTAATAATGATGTCATGGTAACTTATTAGATGTTGCATCTATAACAACAATAGCACAAAAGGGGAGAAAAAGGAATAGAGCTATAAGGAAGTAGTCTTTCTACTGCTGAGTCACTGAAGTCATATCTGACTCTGTGTGACCTCATGGACTGTAGCCCGCCAGGCTCCTGTGTCCATGGGATTTTCCAGGCAAGAGTACTGGAGTAGGTTGCCATTTCCTTCTTCATGGGATCTTTCTGATGTAGGGATCAAACCCATGTCTCATGTTTTACAGGCAAATTCTTTACCGCTGAGCCACCTAGCTCACTGGAATTAACTTATTATTATTAGAATCTGCTTATGATTTATACTAACAAGATGTATATGCCTTAAAATAACTACAAAGAAAAATTACTCAAAAATAGTGAAGAAATCATTAAAGGAATTAAAACGTTAAATGAGAAAATAGTCACACACTGCAAAGCAAAGAGAAACAGAGGAAAACAAATGACAAATATATAGAACAAAAGCAAAATGACAGAAGTAAATCCCATTATGTCAATAATACCATTATGTCAATATATTAAGTGTGACTGATACTGGATAAAAGCAAGACTTGACAACATGCTTCTACAGGAGGTATACCTTGGGTTCAGAGTGGTTAAAACGGTGGAAAAAGATTTGTCACGCCAACACCAACCATAGGAAAGCTCACAGGGCTATTCTAATATCACAGAAAAGAAATTTTAAAATAATATAACTAGAGATGAAGAGGGACATTTTATAATAAGGGTCAATCCAACAGGAATATATAACAATTATAAATGTATGTGCAACAAAGAGCCTTAAAATACATGAACCGCAAAGTGACAACAGTGAAGGAGAAATTGACAATTCAACTGTAACAACTGGAGACTCGACTATCTCATTCAATGATCGGAAGAACTAGAAAGAAGATCACCAAACACCTAGAAGACTGAAGCGATACTATAAACCAACTAGTTCTAATCTGTCTTAGGACAATCTATCCAACAACAGAGTGTACATTCTTAAGTCCACATGGAACATTCTCCAGGATAGAACATATGTTAGATCATAAAACAAGCCTCAATAACCTATTTTTCTTTTTTTTTTTGGTTACTGTAGCCAATTTATTTATTTTTTCATTTATTTTTATTAGTTAGATGCTAATTACTTTACAATATTGTAGTGGTTTTTGCCATACATTGACATGAATCAGCCATGGATTTACATGTGTTCCCCATCTCAATCCCCCCTCCTGCCTCCCTCTCCATCCCATCCCTCTGGGTCTTCCAAGCCTCAATAACCTTAAATGAATTAAATCATATAAAGTATGTTCTCTGAATATAATGGGATGGTATCAGAAATCAGTAACAGAAACTTGGAAAATTCACAAGTATTTGGAAATTAACATATTCCTAAATAACAAATGAACCAAAGAAGAAATTACTAGGGAAATTAAAAATTACTTTGAGATGAATGAAAATGAAGATACAACATACTGAAACATGAGATGCAAGTAAAGCAGTACTTAGAGGGAATTTAGAGCTGTAAACACCTATATTAAAAATGAAGATTTCAATAATTTAACTGAAGATAATAGGAAAAGGAGATCAAGGGCAAGCCAAAGCAAGCAGGGGGAAGGAAATAATAGACTACAATGGAAATTAATGAAACAGAATAGAAAATTTAGAAAAAACAGTGAAACCAACAATTGGTTCTTTGGAGAGATCAACAAAAGGGACAAAACTAACTGAATAGACCAAAAAAAAAAAAAAAAAACTATCTAAAATGTGGGGTGAAGAGGCTATAACTAACTGAATAGACCAAAAAAAAAAAAAAAACTAAAATGTGGGGTGAAGAGGCTGTAACTACTAACCTTACAGAAATAAAAGGATTATTAGAGAATACTATGGACAATTGTGTGCCAATTAATTAGATCACTTACATGAAATGGACAAATTCCTAGAGAGACACTGGCTATGTAAATTGACTCAAGATAGAATAGAAATTTGAAGATATTTATAACAAGAGATTAAGTAATTTTCAAAAAGCTTCATAAAAAGAAAAGCCTAGGTTCAGATGGATAAACTGGTAAATTCTACCAAATGTTTACAAAAGAATTTGTACCAATTATTCAGTCTTCCAAAAATTACAAAAGAACATTTCTAACTTACTCTGAGACCAGTATGATCCTGGTGCCACAGCTAGACAAAAATATTATGAGGAAAGTACAAAGCAACATCTCTTATGAAAATAAACATCCTCAACAAAAATACGAAAACTCCTAACCTGGTAGCACATAAAAAGAATTCTACAACACAACTAGGTGGGATTTATTCCATAAATGCAGCGTTGGTTTAGCATCAGAAAATCAACTAACGGGAGACACTACATATTAACAGAATAAAGGACAAAACCCGTATGGTCAGTCTCAACAGACACAAAGAGTCCAACTAAATCCAACACCCCTTTGTGATTTAAAAACAAAAACCCTCAAACTAGTAATAGAAATTAACTTCTTCAGCCTGAATAAAGGGCATGTATTAAAGAAAAACATATCTAACATTATAATTAAGGAGCGCTGAAAGCTTTCCACCTAAGATTAGGAGCAGAAGAAAGATATCCAGTATTTCCACTTTTATTCTGCACCATACTGGAGGTGGAGGTTCCAGCCAGGGCAACTGGGCAAGAAAAAGAAATAAAGTCAGTCCATAGAGGAAAGGAGAAAGCAGATCCACCTTTACCCATAGATCACAAAGCCTTATATATTGAAAATTCTAAGGAAACCACTAAAAAACTTATAACTAATTAGTTGTGCAAGGTTGTAGAATACAAGATCAATGTATAAAACCCAACTGTAAAACTCAACATCCAGAAAACTAAGATCATGGCATCCAGTCCCATCACTTCATGACAAATAGATGGGGAAACAATGGAAATAGTGACAGACTTTATTTTTTCTGGGCTCCAAAATCACTGCAGATGGTGACTGCAGCCATGAAATTAAAAGACGCTTGCTCCTTGGAAGGAAAGTTATGACCAACCTAGACAGCATACTAAAAAGCAGAGACATCACTTTGCCAACAAAGGTCCGTCTAGTCAAGGCCATGGTTTTTCCAGTGGTCATGTATGGATGTGAGAGTTGGACCATAAAGAAAGTTGAGCACTGACAAGTTGATGCTTCTGAACTATGGCGTTGGAGAAGACTCTTCAAAATCCCTCAGACTGCAAGGAGATCCAACCAGTCCATTCTAAAGGAGATCAGTCCTGGGTGTTCATTGGAAGGACTGATGCTGAAGCTGAAATTCCAATACTATGGCCACCTGATGCAAAGAACTGACTCGTTGGAAAAGACCCTGATGCTGGGAAAGATTGAAGGCTGGAAGAGAACGGGAAGACAGAGGATGAGATGGTTGGATGGCATCACCTACTCGATGGGCATGAGTTTGAGTAAACTCCGGGAGTTGGTGATGGACAGGGAGGCCTGGCGTGCTGCAGTCTATGGGGTCGCAAAGAGTTGGACACAACTGAGCGTCTGAACAGAACTGTTCGTCTATATACTAGCAAGAGCAATCTAAGATAGATGAAAAAGTCCATTTAAGAGCATGAGAAAGAATAAAAAGCTCACAAATAAACTGAACAAAAGAAATGCAAATTTTACATTTTGAAAATTACAAAACACAATTGAAAGACATCCCCTATAAATGGATGAGGGGAGTAAATATTAAGATGGCAACACTTCTAGATAAAGCTACAGATTGAATGCAATCACTATAAAACTTCCAGCTGGCTTACAGAAATTGACAAGCTGATCCTAAAAATCATATGGAAATTCAAGAGACCCAGAACAACTAAACTAATCTTGCAAAAGGAGAATTAAGTTGGAAGACTCACACTTCCAGATTTCAAACTCAATATGAAGCTACAATAATCAAGATAGTGTGATACTGGCATAAGTGTATTCAATGGAATCAAATTAAAAATCCAGAAACAAATTCTCACACTTATGGTCAACTAATTTCAACAAGGGTGGCAAAATAGTCAATAGTATCGAGATAACTGGACAATTACAGGCAATAGAGTGAGGTTTTATTCCTGCCTCACACCATATATAAAAATTAAGTAAAAATGGATCCTAAACATACATTAAGAGTTAAAACTATAAAATCAGATTCTTATAGAAAACATCTTTGTGACCTGGATTTGAAAATGGTTTTTTAGATATGATTGCAAAGTTTTAAATAAGTAAAATAAATTCGGCTTCTCAAAATTTAAAAAAAAATTGTGCTTCAAAAGACACTAGCAAGAAGTGACGGTGGCACCCTCAAAATGGAAGAAAATATTTGCAAATCATATTTGATAATAGGTTTGTATCTAGAATATATTAGGAACTCCTACAACTCAATAAGACAACCCATTTTAAAACAGATAAAAGATCTGAGTGATATTTCTTCACAGAATATAAACAGATTGCCAATAAACAATAATCTAATCAATATTACCACATGAAAAGATAATGCCATAAGTCATCAGGGGGATTACAAATCAAAACTATAAGATAATACCTCATACCCACCAGGATGGCTATGATCAAAAAGACCGATAACTGTTGATAAAGATGTGGAGCAATTACAAACCTCATGCACTGCTGGTAGGAATATAAAACAGTGCAGCCACTTTAGAAAACAGTCTGGCAGTTCCCCAAATAATTGAACAGAATTTCCACACGATCCAGCAAATTCTTCTTGGTATATACCCGAGAGAGATGAAAACCTACCTCTAGACAAAATACTTATACATGAATGTTCATAACAGTAGTATTCGTAATAGCCAAAAAGTGGAAACACTTCAAATGTCCATAAAGTGATCAATGGATAAATGAAAATAATATACATCACACAATGGGCTATTTTCTGGCAAGAAAAAAGTAATGAAATACTGATACATGTTACAACATGGATGAGCCTTGAAAATGCTATCCTCAGGGAAAGAAGCCAGTCACAAAAGATCACCTGTTCCATGATTCCATTTACATGAACAGTCTAGAATAGGCAACTCTATAGGGTCAAAAAGTAGATTACTGGTTGTCCAGAGCTGCGAGGGAGGGGGATGGGGCAATTAGGGAGTGATGCCAAAGGGGACCAGATTTCTTCTTCGGATGATGAAAATATTCTAAAATTGATCTTGGCAGTGCTTACCTAACTGTGAATATACTAAAAACACTGAACTGTATACTTTAATTGGGCAAATTTTTTTGATACATGAACTGAATTATATCTCAGTAATACTCTGCACATCTAGCTTGGACTGTGATTTTCTACAGGTCTTACAACTTCAACTCAAAGAACTGAGAGTAAGAACGGAAATGTTTAAATCATGCACCTAGTATATGAAGAGCTAAGCAATAAGATCTCACTAAATATATGTGACCAGGGTGAAAGTCAAAACGAGGCATTCACTTATTTTTTAAATAGAAGCCTAAATGTCACAAGACTTATATGTCATCTATGGGAGTCTTTTACAATAGTTTTCGCACCTGTTATTTCCTTAAAATTTGGCCACCACTGCCTTCACCCAGGACTTCATAAGTACATGTATCCTTACTTCAACTGCACTGTTTAAAGAAAAGCTGGAAGTAAGAGAATGTTTAAATTGTTCTTTCTCAAATGTCTTTATGAGCAGAAAATGATGAAAAATAAAATCAAGCAACCATGAAGACAGGGAGGAAATAAATAAATGAAACATTTAGCTTATGCCACACAAACACCATTATGGGCAAACAGAAATGCCATATATCCACATAATCAATAACTTGCAAGAAGTGGCTGGAACCCAAAGTGCCCAAAAAGACAAGATTTATCATATACTTTAAGAATTAAGTTTAGCTTTTGGCCTAATGTCCAGGCACTGCAGACACTGGAATCTAATTTGCTATTTATTGGAATACTACCTTGTTGACGGCACATTTTATGTGCCTTTGCTTATTTCATCATAAATATAAAAGCTCAGGAAAGTAATTTGGTTTTATCTTTTTTCACTTAAAACTATCTGACTTCTTTACAAATATTCTTAGGGACGCTGATTTATCATGCTCATTATAATGTGCTGAATTGGTCTGAAAACAAAAAAGCCAGAAAATAAAAGCTCTAACAAATTTTAACCAGTTGAAATCAGACACAATCATTTAAATACCAAGGTTACTGAACAAACAATAAAGCAACGGTGTAAGAAACAAATAATAACTTTATGCTTTATCAAAATAAAACAAAAAGTCAAATTTCATTTTATAATGGCTTCCCATGAAGAGCCTTTGAAATTTAAATATTTTCCAAAATATTTTCCTTCTCAATTTTCCCATGCTATAGGACGCTGCGTGTGTGTTCAGTTGCTCAGTAGCGTCTGACTCTTTGCAGCCCCATGGGCTGTACTGTGCCAGGCTCCTCTGCCCATGGAATTTTCCAGGCAAGAATATTGGAGTGGGGGGCCATTTTCTACTCCAGGGGATCTTCCCTACCCAGGAGTCTCTTGTGTCTCCTGCATTGGCAGGCAGATTCTTACCACTAGTGCCACCTGGGAAGCCATCTGACACTATCTGAATGCAAAAAAAAATGTAACTACAGAGACAACATGAGTGTTGGACAAACATGGTACTCAGGTGGAGGCTGCTTCTCAAAGGTATCACCAGGGGAGGCTGCACACTCTCATGATTCTCTCCTTGCCCAGCGCATCTCCTCTGTAGGAATTATCTTGTTTTATACTGAAAAAAAACTCACATTACTTTATAGTTAGGAGTTTGTTTCTATTAAAATAATATTTTTCTAGTCTTACTGGCCTTTACATTTATAAGACATGGCTTTGAAAAGACCTTTTGCTGTCTAAAAAAATAAAATTTAATTTAAAAAGTTTAATTGGAGGATAATTGCTTTATAATGTTGTGTTGGTTTCTGCCACACATCTACATGAAACAGCCATAGGTATACATGTGTTCTTATGCCTCAGACTAGGTTTGTCAGATACTGTTTCCAGTGATAAGTTACTGTTAATGGATCTGGAAATTCTTACTCTGGTTAAGAGTGACTTTCCCCAGATGCATGGGATACAAGAAAGGGGAAAAAAGCAAAGAAAAAACCCCAAAAACCTGACAGGAACAGAGCCAACTTTGGGTTTTTCACTCCGGCACATTATTTGTAGTCATTTTTATTAGAACTGTTGCAAACACTGACGACTTAGGTCACCTGCAATTTTTCTCTTGGTCAAGTGTTATCTGACTAGGATAGATGGGAGTGTGACTAAGGTATCCCGATTTCTGAGAAAATTGGGTCCTAAATCAAGCACAAGAACAGGCTGGTCTCAGTGGTCATACACGCTCCCCAGAAAGAGGATCCAATAGCATGAGTGAGGATAATGTTTCATTCACAGCCTCACAAAGATGACTAAGTCCTCAAACCTGATGCCTCTGTGTCTTGGGAGACGCGGCCTCGGGACAGTCCTAACAACAAATGGTAATGTGATGGTAAGAAAGAACTGAACACTCGACCAAGGCAGGACCTCTGACTATTTAAGGCTTAATGAACTTGGGGACGCAAAGAAGGTACCAGGAGTTGTTGAAGGCAGACAAGAAGCTGCAGGTCAGGAGCCCCATGCATCGATGCTGAGACCAAGCTGGGGAAACTCACTGCATAAAGGACCTTAGCCAGGCTGCAAAGAGATACCAGTTCCCTTCAGGGGCTGAGCACTTGACCACAGGCAAACGATACGCCTGAGGGAAAGGCCCAAGGATGGCTCTGCTCTGTCGGGGGAATGTCAGTCACCACTGTACATGAGTGACCCGCTCTGCACAGCCATGCCTGCATCACTGCCACGGCTTCCTAAACCACCTCCCTGCTCCCCTTCCGGCCCCTTCTCATCCACTCACTACCCTACAGGCAGAGGAATCTTTTAAAAATGCAAATCTGATGCCCTAGTTAAGGTTTTCTTTCGTTCTACCAGATACTACACAGAGTAACTTACTTACTCCTTAAGACACAGGGATCAGTTCAGCTCAGTCACTCAGTCGTGTCCGACTCTTTGTGACCTCATGAATCACAGCACGCCAGGCCTCCCTGTCCATCACCAACTCCCAGAGTTTACTCAAACTCATGTCCATCGAGTCGGTGATGCCATCCAATCATCTCATCCTCTGTCGTCCCCTTCTCCTCCTGCCCCCAATCCCTCCCAGCATCAGGGTCTTTTCCAATGAGTCAACTCTTCGCATGAGGTAGCCAAAGTACTGGAGTTTCAGCTTCAGCATCAATCCTTCCAACGAACACCCAGGACTGATCTCCTTTAGGATGGACTGGTTCGATCTCCTTGCAGTCCAAGGGACTCTCAAGGGTCTTCTTCAGCCCCACAGTTCAAAAGCATCAATTTTTCGGTGCCCAGCTTTCTTCACAGTCCAACTCTCACATCCATACAAGACCACTGGAAAAACCATAGCCTTGACCAGATGGACCTTGGTTGGCAAAGTAATGTCTCTGCTTTTTAATATGCTATCCATGTTGGTCATAACTTTTCTTCCAAGGAGTAAGTGTCTTTTAACTTCATGGCTGTAGTCACCATCCACAGTGATTTTGGAGCCCAAAAAAATAAAGTCTGACACTGTTTCTACTGTCTCCCCATCTATTTCCCATGAGGTGATGGGACCAGATGCCATGATCTTAGCTTTCTGAATGTTAAGCTTTAAGCCAACTTTTTCACTCTCCTCTTTCACTTTCATCAAGAGGCTTTTCAGTTCCTCTTCACTTTCTGCCATAAGGGTGGTGCCATCTGCATATCTGAGGTTATTGATATTTCTCCCAGCAATCTTGATTCAGTTTGTGCTTCATCCAGCCCAGCGTTTCTCATGATGTACTCTGCATAGAAGTTAAATAAACAGGGTGACGATATACAGCCTTGACATACTCCTTTTCCTATTTGGAACCAGTCTGTTGTTCCATGTCCAGTTCTAACTGTTGCTTCCTGACCTGCATACAGGTTTCTCAAGAGGCAGGTCAGGTAGTCTGGTATTTCCATCTCTTTCAGAATTTTCCACAGTTTATTGTGATCCACACAGTTGAAGGCTTTGGTGTAGTCAATAAAGCAGAAATAGATGTTTTTCTGGAACTCTCTTGCTTTTTTGATGATCCAGCGGATATTGGCAATTTGATCTCTGGTTCCTCTGCCTTTTCTAAAACCAGCTTGAACATTTGGAAGTTTTCGGTTTATGTATCGCTGAAGCCTGGCTTGGAGAATTTTGAGCATTACTTTACTAGTGTGTGAGATAAGTGCAATTGTGCGGTAGTTTGAGCATTCCTTGGGATTGCCTTTCTTAGGGATTGGAATGAAAACTGACCTTTTCCAGTCCTGTGGCCACTGCTGAGTTTTCCAAATTTGCTGGCATATTGAGTGCAGCACTTTCACAGCATCATCTTTCAGGATTTGAAATAGCTCCACTGGAATTCCATCACATCCACTAGACATAGGGATAGGCAGAAATATTATCCCTATTTTGTAAAAATGGCTGAGGCGTAGAGAAGTAGCTTGCTCAAAATCACAGCGGTAGCAAGCAGCAGATGTGGAGTTTGAACCAGGGCCGTTAACATTGTTTTACAGCACCTTCCACGCTTATGCTCCCAATCACCTGAAGACAGAATCTAGAATCTGTGACCTAATTTGTGAGATCCTGCACGACCTGACCTGTGCTCAGTAGTGTCCAACTGTGCATGACCTCGTGGACTGTAGCGGGCCAGGCTCCTCTGTCCATGGGGATTCTCCTCCGACTTCACCTTATCCCACGTTCTCACTCATGGGTTATGTTCCAGCTGTATGTATGCTCCTCACACACATTTGTACAACACGTGTATATGTGAGTACACATTTATATATGCACACAGACTTACATATATACAGGTATAAATTATATACCTAAACATTTATACAAATTTTCATGAATATATAAGAGGCTTTTTGGTACACTCATTAAGAACACAGACCCTAGGGCCAAATAGCAGTGATTCAAATTCTGACTCTGCCACTAATTAGCTGTGGGATATCTAATAGTTATTTACTTTCTATATTTCTAAGTGTCCTTATCTAATAAAATGCAAAGATAGAATTTACCTCCTAGGCTCCTAGGAAAGATTAAACAAGTTAATATACATACTGCACTTGGAATAAGTGCCTGGCAGGCAGTGAGTGCTACATAAATTTCCTTCCCAAATTTGCTTATGAAAATATGTTCCTTTCACCTGAAACGGTCTTCTTTCTAACCTGGCCATCTACCCAGCCTTCAGAACTTGGCATAGACTGGTACCAGTTCCTCAGCGAGCCTTCCAGTGCCTCTAGGTTACATGAGGCATCCCCATCCTGTGTGCCCAGAGTTCTGTGCATTTCATCTGCAGCAAGCACCACCCCGGTCAGCATTGTGATGACTGTATTCTCTGTGAGACTGTAAACTCCCTGAGGGCAGGGACTCGGTGTGTTTTCAACACTAGAGTATCCACTGCACGCACAACTCGGCCTAGGCAGAGCAGAGGCTCAATAAATGTCCGTGAATAAATGAGTGAAGCCCATGGGACCCAAGTGCGTTAACCTGCCCTGGGGATGTGGGGTAGACATTAGGAAGAAGTAAGACAGGAGTCTGGACCTGAAGGATACAAGCACAGGAGACTGTTCTTCAGAGAGGGTACCTAGAGGGACCTCTAGATAGAGCAGCAAAGACAGAAAGGTGACGGGGCTTGCCCAAATAGACAGAAGGTCGAGGCATCGTAATTTTGGGAGCTGAGAGGAAACGAGATTGGGCTGAAGAAACACTTTGCTTTGTCGATAAGAAACCTGGGCTTCAGTTACTTTGTCAATTGTTTATAACTGATTATTGACAGAGCAGACCTCTTAAATGAATGTTCTTTAACTGTGCCAAGACTTGTTAAAAGGTCTCCTCTCCTTTCTACAAGAAATAGAAAATGATGGAAAGCAATTGCTACCTTGTGTTCAGAGTTTGAGAAGGACTTCATGGTGACTGGACCCGACTGGGGTACTTAAGTGTCACCTGCAAATGGGGATCTCTCATTCTGTTTATTGAGGGACTAATCCTCTGGGGTGATTTCCAGAGTTTGTGTTAAGGGACAGTCACAATTTAGCAGTTACATGTTCAGCATAGTATAGCTCCTCCAATAAATTCTGGAGTTTCCCACAATGCCACTGCTCTACAGAAGATCAGCTATGTGCACAAAGGAGGGACAAAAATACTGTCTTGGGAAGTCAGGCCTGAGAATTCTAGAGGAGCCATTCCATACTGCAGAAATGTTGAGCCAGTATTTAAAATTCAGCTGGAGCAAGGGAGATCAATGGTGACATAATGCTCTTCTTCCCTTTTATCACCTCTACTATATACTAATCTTCCTTTCCCCCTTTTTATAAACTGGCTCATGGATGGGAGCAGGATGATGTAATCCGCTTATAAGACTTTTACAGAATAGCAATCTTGGTAAGACCTGCCCAGGCTTTGACAGACAGAACCAAAATGCGAAGCAAGCTAGACAAATTGAAGTGCTGGCCTGAGTGAAATGATGTGTGATTCAATAAGGGGAGACGCATTTCACTTTAGAAAGAAGCACACAGTTGATTAATGGAAAATGGAAAAGGAGTGATTAGTTGACAATGTGGAGAAAAGACCAAGGGCATGACAACACATCCTGTCAATTACAAAGCCAATGATGTATTTTGGCAACTCAGGAAGCAAAATGCATTTTGAGATTCCTGAGCAGGCAGACAGTCGGGAGGAAAAAATGAATATAGAGGAGACTGGGCTCAAATGAACATGAGGGTGGTGGTGGTGGAAGAAGATGCAATAGAGGAAAAGCATGTCAAGACAACTGATGATGGACCTTCGGTGTGAGACTAAGGAACTGATTGGTTCAGTAATCATGAGTAAGGTCAAACTAATATAAGACGTAATTTCAGTGACCTGTGTACATCTTGGATGGACACAGAGAATATATCTTCTTTATTTTGTCTAAAGTTGGTTTGGTCTGCTGTCTAAGTCTCTATCCTCTGGTTATCAGGATAAAATGAGCTTCAGTTCTATTCAGTTTAAACCCTAGTCTGAATTGATATTTCCAAGGACTCTTTACTAAGTGCTTATTCTTTTTTGAATCAAGATACTGACTCTTGAAAAAACTGCAGCTTCCCCATCCCCTCCTTATTTTCCTAAGATGATGTCTGGGTGGCCTCCTATCCTGAAGGGGAAAAATGGATTGCTAGGGCACAGTCCCAGGTGATGGCCATTGCGGGCAGCATGGCTGGTTGGGGCGGCTGTAACCTAGGGACTGGCCTTTCCCTCTCAGATTGGTCAGAGCCTGGTCCTGCTCTGCAGCCAACTACAGCAACCCTGCCCTGCTGGGGGTGCCAAGTCCAGGCCTTGAGCCCACCCTCCATCCAGTGTTTCCACCCTAGGAGAGGTGTGGTCCTCTCTCCCTGTCCTCGAGAATAACGGTAGCTCTTACCTCAGCATATGTGATACACAGTAATCGAGGGTAGCTTGAGAAGGTAAATCTCATGGTCTCTTGTGGCCACATCTGGGTCTGCTGGCAGAGGTAGGGGCAGAGGGGGAACTGCTGTGAGGCCAACTCTTTCCAGAGTCCTCAGCAGAGAGCAGACGCAAGCTGTTCTCTTTTATCTCACCCACCTCCCTTTTTCTGAATCCTAACTCCGAGAAAGGGGATGGGCGAGCAAGTCTACTGAACTCTTCCCCTCTGTCTCCTTCATCATTTTCCTAGAGACCACATCAGGTGGGTCCTAGCTCTGCCTGACTGACAAGCTGGGCCTTCTTCTCTACACAGCAGATCTGCAGGGTCAGAATCCTCAGTGCTGACTGATATGCTAGAGAGGTATTTTAAGGAATTTAGCGCTATCTTCTCACATGCTAACAGTGTGACTTCCAAGGTTTTTGTCTGGCTGCATAAACCTTTCTTGTGTACAAGACATATTTCTTGAATATTCTTCCCATTCACATTCCTTCTGCACCACAACCATGTACCACCCCTCAGACAGATGTCTTGATCAAAGGCCTTTTACCATATTAAAAAAAAGCAAAAGAAAAATGCATGTGAATAATTTCATTAAGCTAGGTTCTTAATCAGGAGAAAGACTTAAAAGATGGAAGAAAAAAAAAAGAACATTGGTTAAGTGCTTTCCACATGCCAGGCATGCTGTGTCTTTTCACTGAATTCTCATAACAATCCTGGAAGATAAATACTTTCCAGAGGGGTCAGCTGTGTGTCAAAGTGATCAAACAATTTTCCCAGAGTCACAGGATAGATAATTTGCAGACTCAGAATTTGAATCCTAGTCTTTCTAACAGAAAAACATATGCTGTCTCCAGTGCATCCCATAAATTATGTAAAGTGTTATATCCTACTGAATATAAAGCTGCTCTAATATTGTACATTCCACTAGAAAAGAAATGCACTGTCAATAACACCATGACACACTATTTGTAAGACAAATACTAATTTCTGAGATGAAAAAACATGCATCTTAGAATGAATGAAATCTGGTAAATGCAGTTCAAAGAAGATTATTTGAGTAGCTGCTATGCTGTGTACAGTCTGGACCAGAACACAAGAACACCCAGGGTAAGGAAAGATCAAGAAAATGTTACCATAGACATTAAGCTATCAAGATATGGAAGCCTGAGTGAAGACAGCCTTGTGAAACAAGGCAAACTTCTAGGAAACACTATTTCCAGTGAATCAGGGGGTACAGCTATTTGGATCTAGGTTGTAAAGGGTGTAGAACGGACTGTGAGCCAAGATTTTAAAGTCTAGAAGACTGAGGAATGGTAACAACTGGAAAACTGGGAAAAGGGAGAAAAATGAGTTCCATTTTTGATACTTTAACATCAAAAAACAATTCAGTTCTGTTAAGTTGCTCAGTTGTGTCTGAATCTGTGACCCCATGGACTGCAGCACTCCAGGCTTCCCTATCCATCACCAACTCCCAGAGCTTGCTCAAACTCATGTCCATCGAGTCAGTGATGCCATCCAACCATCTCATCCTCTGTCGTCCCCTTCTCCTCTTGCCTTCAATCTTTCCCAGCATCAGGGTCTTTTCTGACTCTAAGCAAAGAGTCAGTTCTTTGCTTCAGGTGGCCTAAGTACTGGAGCTTCAACTTTGGCATCAGACCTTCCAATGCCTATTCGGGACTGATTTCCTTTAGGATTGACTGGTTTGATCTCCTTGCAGTTCAAGGGACTCTCAAGAGTCTTCTCCAACACCATAGTCAGTCCAAAAGCATCAATTCTTCAGTGCTCAGCTTTCCTTATGGTCCAACTCTCACATCCATACATGACTACTGGAAAAACCATAGCTTTGACTAGATGGACCTTTGTTGGCAAAGTAATGTCTCTGCTTTTTAATATGCTTCCTAGGTTGGTCATAGCTTTTCTTCCAAGGAGCAAGTGTTTTTTAATTTCATAGCTGCAATCACCATCCGCAGTGATTTTGGAGCCCCAAAAAATAAAGTCAGCCACTGTTTCCCCAATCTATTTGTCATGAAGTGATGGCACAGGATGCCATGATCTTGGTTTTTTGACTGTTGAGCTTTAAGCCAGCTTTTTCCACTCTCCTCTTTCCCTTTCATCAAGAGACTTTTCAGTTCCTCTTCACTTTCTGCCATAAGGATGGTGTCATCTGCGTATCTGAGGTTATTGATATTTCTCCCAGAAATCTTGTTTCCAGCTTGTGCTTCATCCAGCCCAGCGTTTCTCATGATGTACTCTGCATATAAGTTAAGTAATGAGGGTGACAATATACAGCCTTGACGTACTCCTTTCCCAATTTGGAACCAGTCTGTTGTTCCATGTCTGATTCTAACTGTTGCTTCTTGACCTGCATACAGATTTCTCAGGAGGTAGGTAAGGTGGTCTCGTATTCCCATCTCTTTAAGAATTTTCCACAGTTTGTTGTGATCCACACAGTCAAAGGCTTTAGCATAGTCAATGAAGAGGAAGCATATGTAATTACCTTCATGTAACTCTAGAGAGGAGCAGGTAGAGATGCTGACATGGGGCTCACTCACACAAGCACCAGCTTAAGAAGATGACATCTAACTGGGGGTCTAGAGATGAAAAAAGGCAGATAGGTATGGATCTGTGCTGCCAAAGAAAATATGAAGAGATGGACCCTCAAGCAAAGAAGAGAAAATTCTAGACCAAAGGGGCCTCAGGAAGCACCTTCACCAAGGATGAGCACTGGTCCCTCTGGTGTCTTCAACCAGTACCACAGTGTCGACGTGGGGCAGAGAGCAGGTTTGGCAAGGTCTTCCTGCTGACTGGAGCTTCAGAGCTCACTCACACTTCCCTACACACTCGGAACTCAACACTTGCCTGCCGGAGAGAAGGAAAAGGACTGGGCCAGCACAGGAGTTCCTGCTCTGAGACCAAGTTGTTACAGATAATTGCAAGAGTTTTTGGGAAATGTAAAAAAAAATCTATATTAAGCAACACTGATAAAGGTAACAAATGGCACTTATCAACACAAGGACTGTTTATCTAACACTGAGAAATAAGCATTTCCATCACCTTCCTCTTTTAATTTCAAGTAAAGTTTAAGTCTTAAGCTAGCAGGCACATGAGCTGCTTGACCATAAGTTTTAGTCTGTTGCCTCATTTAGTTACTTAGTCCCATTCCACAGCATACTTGAAAGCTGCATTAACTATTTCAGGTTATGCAGAAAGTTGAAAGTTGCCTGTAGAAAGTTGCTCACCCTCCGGTTCTATAAGAATTAAGTCCTTAGCCACTGGAGTCACTGACCTTCAACACACCCTGAAAGGAGACTGGAGCCCTCGGAATTCTGAGTAACCTGGCGGGACAGGTCTTCATATAAATTTTATGAACCTGGATTTTTGCATCTTTCCATACTTAGAAAAGCACTAAAGTCATTAGTTAAGATACCTGTTCCTGGTGACCAGGAGCACCCTTCTGCTGAGATGCATGGTTTACTGCATGCTCATTAGTTTGCCGAAATCACATACGTACCCATCTCCCCCTTACCTCTTGGAACAGTTTCTCAGAGCTCTCTGAGAGGCTGTCTCCTGGGCTACAGTCCACAGTAAGACACCAAAATACATGATTCATAGCTTTTCCACTGTGTGTGTGTGTTTTGTTGTTGTTGACATACTCTACTAATGCAGTGTCCCAAAGTGATCAAATATAAGCTCCTAATGTGACGAGTGAAAAATTATTTTCTGAATCATCATCTGGATTTTTTTTAACATGTTCAAATGAATTCCCATCCCCACTGCAGCTCCTCTAATGAAGTCTCTCCATCACCTGCAGCAGGACACATCTCTGGGCAGTAAGGCTCTCCTCCCTGTTAGAATGGCCTCACCCTGACCACTCCTTCTAGAACTTCACAGACCCGCATGGAAGCCACTGACCACATATGGCTGCTGAACACCTGAAATGTGGCCAGTCTGAATCAGGATGTGTTATGAGTATAAAATATAGGCTGGACTTTGAAGGCTTAGTGTGAAAAAAGGATATAGGGTAACTCAGTAAATGATGCTTTGGATATAAAATGACTTAAATAAAATACATTCTTAAAATTTTTGTTTCCTTTTACTTTTTAAAATGTAGTTGGAAAATTTAATTGCACTTGTGACTTGCACCTGTGACCCCCATTATATTTCTTTTGCACAGCCCTGGTCAAGACTCTCAGCTTCTGGGTCTTATTCATTTAATCAATAATTTCACTGTAATTGACATTTATTATGTATATATGGACTAGGGTCTCTAAAAACGACTGGTGATTAAAAAAAAAAAGACTGGTGATAAAAAGATATACATAATATGACTTCTGACCTCAAGGAGCTTATAGTTAGTGGGAGAAAAACATTTTAAAAGCAATTAAAACAATATGACACATGCTATTAAAGTAGAAAATTTTCTAGTCATTGGCATGGGGACAATTTAAGGGCACACCACACAGAGGGCACAGTGGGTCTGGAGACTCAGGGGAATAAAAGAACCTATTTGGGAAACTGAACATAGATTGTGGTTACTGAGTCACTAAGTCGTGTCTGACTCTTTCCCATCCCGTGGACTGTAGCGCGCCAGACTCCTCTGTCCATGGGATTTCCCAGGTAAGAATACTGGAGTGCGTTGCCATTTCCTTCTCCAAGGGATCTTCGCGACCCAGGGATCAAGCCCATGTCTCCTGCATTGCAGGCAGATTCTTTAACACTGAGCCACCAGAGAAGCCCACAAATGTAGATTACAAAGGCTAAAACAGGCTGCCTGCGGAGGAGGGGACAGACAGGACAGACAGTGGACGGGGGTGGGGAATGGGGGAAATGGAAAAGAGAACTGCACATTCCAGGCCGAGAAGGACAAAATGTGTCTTGTGGATGAAAGAGTCAATTTGTACTTCAGAGATACCGCAGCAGGAACACGATGGAGGAGGTCCGGGGACGGAGGGGCTGATGTTGGGAAGGAGGAGGAGGAGATGAAGGTAAACAGGCCAGCAAGATGATCTACTGCACAGTCAAGATGACAGTAATATAGTCCAGGACAGACGACACAGACTGAAGGAATATTTAGGAGGAAAGTCTGCAGGTATTTGGGATTTAGTGGATGCTACAGTGAAGAAAAGGAAACAGGGTTACTAAGATGAAGTGAAGTGGAAGTTGTTCAGTCATTTCCGACTCTTTGTGACCCCATGGACTATACAGTCCATGGAATTCTCTAGGCCAGAACACTGGAGTGGGTAGCCTCTACCTTCTCCAGGGGATCTTCCCAACCCAGGGATCGAACCCAGCTTTCCCGCACTGTGGGCGAATTCTTAACCAGCTAAGCCATGAGGGAAGTCCAAGAATACCGGAGTGGGTAGCCTATCCCTTCTCCAGGGAATCTTCCTGACCCAGGAATCGAACTGGGGTCTCCTGCATTGCAGGCGGACTCTTTACCAACTGAGCTATCCGGAAAGCCCTGGTGACTAAGACGATGTGAGATAAATACTAGGTGCCTGCTCAAAATGTTTGCTATCAGAAGGAATTCTTAAGAAATGACACTAAGTTGAGTGGCTGGACTGAAATGAAATGGTTTTCAAAATACACCAGCAGCTAAGTGCCCGGATCAATCAGGTATCCTGTTAGAGGTTCCTGCCCTCATCAAATTTACTCCTGCTCAGGGTACCTGCAGTGCTGGGATGGGGGAAGACTGCTGAGAATTCAGGGAATAGAAGGGGGATATTTGGGAATCTGAAAAAAACTTCTTAGAAAGCAAGGCCTGGAGTTAGATGCTGAAGGGCAGGAAGCACAGGAGAAGGAGTATTTGTAATAAGAAAGGAAAACTGAAACAGATGCAGCAAATGAGCTTTTAAAGTCAGGAATGAGTAAGCGGCAAGATGTGCTCCAAGGACAAGTCGAGGATGGCCTGTTTATTTTGGGAAGAATGGTGGATGAAGGTGGGAAGACAGCTGGGATCATACTACAGAGGGAGCCTGTAAGCAGCAGGGAGCCATTATAAGGTTTTAAGTAAAGAAACTGACAACCTTACATTTAAGTAAGGTTACTCTGGTGATGTATGGGAAAACTCAAGTAGGATGATGGTGTAAGGCAGTTCTGACACTTTTACCAAATCCAGGAAATGTTGAACCCTCTTCCAAGCCTTGGGGACTTAAAAATAAGTGAGGACTAGTCTCTTCCTCTAGGACTTGCAACCTACTGTGGGTAAGCAGAGAACAAGATCAGTTAGGATCATCTTTGCTCATTTGATTTTTTGAAGCAATGAGTGTTAGATCAGGGGCTCAGCAGTGAGAATGGACAGAAAGCATCTGAAAGCAAGATGGATGGCCTGTGGACAGATAATTAAAGCCCCTTATATACTGGGTCCTGTACCACTTGCTTTTACCCCAGTCTGCCTTTATTTTTCCCTATTTATTTTCCTGTTCTTCCTTTCTATCCTCTTTTCCATAGCCAAGGGCACTTACTGAACACTGGCCAATCAAATAACCTCTTACTTACACACCCTGTCTTCCCCTGAGCCAAGTATGCTTTCTACTCTGAGTGGGCTTGACATTCTTTTCATTCAATGGTCCCATCTCTGAGCAGTCAACTAGGTAAATATCACACATGGAATTAGCAGAAGTTCACATAATCAGACAGGCTGGTGCATTTTCATTAAAACTCTTATTTTAGGGACTTCCCTGGTGGCCCAGTGATTAAGAATTTGCCTTGCAATGCAGGGGACATGGGTTTGATCCATGGTCGGGGGACTAGGAACTCACATGCCAAGGGGCAACGAGGCCTGTGGACCGCCAACTACTGAACCTACACTCTAGAGCCCAGAGATGAAACTACTAAAGCCCATGCGCCCCAGAGCCTGTGCTCTGCAACAAGGAAGCCACTGCAAAGAGAAGCCCATGTACTGCAACTAGAGAAAACCCACCTGCAGCAACCAAGACCCAGGGCAGCCAAAAAAAATCTTAGTTTAAATTAAAAAGTAAAGGAAATACTAGACAACAGTTTGCCAAGCAGGCACAGAGATGAAAGTATATGACCCTGTTAAAGTGTAACTCCATAGTCTATCAACTTAGTTCAATAAAGATTTAACCCTAAATGGCTTACTATGTGTCTGCTACTTGATTACTGGGATAAGTTGAATAAGACACAATTCCAATCCTGAGAACTTTGAGACTTTATAGACAGGTGAGGAAAAATTCATCTAACCACATATGTCCTTACTGCTCATTCTAGTCTGTACCATGATGATTTCTTACTTGCACCATCTTCCTTCTTCTGCCATCACTTCCCACCCCTTACCAGCTCCCTCACAGTTTGAGTGAACCTGTTAAACATAAATCATATCATGTCTTCCCCCTCTTACTGAGGAAAACTATAAGTCCTTAATCTCAGTCCGTAAATTTCCGTATGATCTGCCTTTGATGTCATCTCCTATGATCATTTCCCTTACTCTACTCTGCTCTACTTCCATTTGGCTTCTTTAACAAGACCAGAATGTTCTGAACACATTCTCATCCAAAACCCCTTTTCTGGTTGCCTATGCCTGGGATTTTCCTTCCAAAACATCTGCATGATTTTCTCTATCACGTTCTGGAGATATCTGCTCAAAGGCTATCTTATGACTGAGTCCTTCTCTGACCACCCAGTATTCCCTACCTCCCTTTATCATGCTTTACTTTTTAAAAAAGCATTTATTACCACTGGAATTTACCATTTATTGTCTACCTCTCTCAAAAATATTCGAAGCTCCACAGAAAGAGGGTCTGATGATTTCTTCCTGTATTCCCAGCACTTGGAATGTTGTCTGGCATGTTGTTGATGGTCAACAAACACTTTTTAAATGAACCAGATGAATGACTGGGGGTTATGCACAGGGTTTTAGGGGATCAGGGTATGTGGCATAAGCAGAGAGGAAGAGGGCTATCAGAGAATGATTCTTTAAGCAGATAATGGTTGGGCTGAGACTTCACTCCTTCAACACATTGTTCTGGAGTGTTACTATGTGCCAGGCATTATTCTAGGATCAGGAAATGTAGCTGTCATGAAGACAAACAAGTCTCTGTACTTGTGGAACAATCTTGAGAGAAAGATTGTTGCTTTCTTCTTGAAGCAAGAAAGCCAATACATGAGTGAACAAGGAAAATATCCAACACTGAACATGCTATGCAAAGAACTAAAACAGGACGATATAAAAGAGAGCACACCCAGGGGCTTATTTTAGATTGAGTCATTACAGAAGCATCTCTAGGAAATGACATTTCAGCAGAGACCTGAAGAACAGTAGGAAAGCACCCATGTGAAGATGAAGTAGTAAGCATTCCTGCAGAGAGAAGAGCCAGTGCAAAATCCTCAAATGGGAACAGGCTAGAAGTGTTCAAGAAACCAAATGGAAAGACACACAGTTGCAGAGAAGTGGGCAAGAACAAGAGGGGCATGACTTACAGTGAGGCAGGAAGACTCTCCACGAGTAGGACTTAGGTGGTGAGGCAGGGGAGGTGCCAGAAGAAAAGCACTGTAGGCAGTGAGAACAGCAGAGGCAAGAAGGCGTGAAATAGATTGGTGTGTCTGAGTAATTCTAGGAAATACATTTCTCCTGGGTCCCATGCACAGAGATGGAATTCAGAACATGGCACAGGTAAACTATTTTTTTTTTTCATGAAGCTTCTGGCACATTCCGCTGCAGTTGGAAAAGAGAACCATTTCTTTATGGTTCCAAGAACCATACACAGCGAGCCCAACACAGCCTCAGGAAGCTCTATAATCAACCTATAAGGAAAGACTATGCTAAGAGGTATATTCTTAGATTCAGATATTATGTATTTGAGCTTAGAAGCTTGGAAGATAAAAAACAAATACAACCTCAGATTTGTAAGCTGTCACAACCCATTTTAGATAGTGAAGGACGAAAAAGTGAAAGTGAAAGTCGTTCAGCCTTGTTCGCCTCTTTGTGACCCCATGGACTGTATAGGCCATGGAATTCTCCAGACCAGAATGCTGGAGTGAGTAGTCTTTCCCTTCTCCAGGGGATCTTCCCAACCCAGGGATCGAACCCAGGTCTCCCTCATTGCAGGTGGATTCTTTACCATCTGAGCCACAAGGGAAGCCTAAGAATGCTGGAGTGGGTAGCCTATCCTTTCTCCAGGGGATCTTCCTGACCCAGGAATTGAACTGGGGTCTCCTGCATTGCAGGCAGATTCTTTACCAACTGAGCTATGAGGGAAGCCTGTGAAGGACAAGGGGATGGGTTAAATCACTCGCAGTCAAGAGCTGGGAGTCAATTCCATGTCACACTTTACCCAATGCTGTTTCCCCTGCTGTGAGCCTCTCATCAATGGATTCAATATACTTGCCTGGAATGATCCTTGCCATTAATTTCTTCTAGGGACCTTGCCTTCTACATTTTTCCTTTGGCTCTATTTGTCTTCTCCTGTACCTGCTTATAATTTAGAAAATTTGTATGTTTTCCCCTTCAGCTAATTCTAATCAATTTCATGTTTTATGGCAGCTGTTCTTCAGCTCAACCTTCTACTAACAAAAGTGATGAAAACCCAAATAAACTCAAAGATGGGATTAATATACTTAGACATATTTCTTTATTCTAACTGAATCCCCAAGGAATATCTTAGTCTTTGGAAACTTTGACATATCATCTTTTTTTTTTTTAACAGTCAAGACCCTGTTATCGATAGAACCAGAGTCCTTGTATAAAGTAGTGCTGATTACACAACAAGGAATCTAGGATCATGGTTTTTCAAGTAAACTGACTTACGAGTAACTCTTCAATATTTGTGTTATATTAGCTTGTTGCTGATGGACACTAAGCATTAAGATTAAAGCCATTTTGAGACTATTATTTTATACATTATTGGAAGGCATTATGAGGTATACCAAGATGAAATATTTACAGCTGACTCTTGAATAACACAGGTTTTAACTTCATGGGTCCACGTATGTGTGGCTTTTTTTTTAAGTAGTAAGTTCTATAGTATGAAATGATCCACGGTTGACTGAATCTGCAGATATGGAGAGATGATAGATACAGAGGGACTGTGCATGCAGAGGGCTGACTGTAAAGTTACACGTGGATTTTCAACTCTGCAGAGGGTCAGCACCTCCAACCCCTGCACTGCTCAAGGGTCAACTGTATTCAGGAACAAACAAATGAAGGGTGAAATTTTCTTCCATTAACAATAGCACATTTTGTACTCTTATACTACAAACCTCTAGTCCATACTCCTTACTTAACAATGTAAGCATGTAGTTAGTTCAGACAGCAGCTAAGATGTTCACTGCGAATGAGGTTAACAAATTCTCACTACATAATGTTATCTGTTGCAGGAGACATTTACTTCAAAAAATTTTGGATGTCCAGGATAGGACCAATGTCTCCTAGTACTTCTCTATTAGATGGCCAAATTGATGGTGTCTACAATGCCATGTTTACGAATTTCAGCAATGATGTGCACAGTTACAGCCTCTTGAAATGCTGACGATATTTTTTCTTGGTAAATGGTAAATTCTGAAATGCTTGGGAAAAAGGACATTTGACAATGTGAATAAAAACTAAAAGGTGAAAAGGAAGACAAGGACTAGTCAAGATGCTAAAAAGAAGTGAGAGAACTGATCCCAATTTGTACTTTTTTTTTCTTTTCTTTTCTTTGTTTTTTTTTTTTTGGCTGTGCTGCACAGCTTGCAGGATCTTAGTTCCCTGACCAGGGACTGAACTCATACCCTCGGCAGTGAAAGCGTGATGCTCTAACCGCTGGGCTGCCAGCAAAGTCCCAGTTCCAATTTTTAGATGCACAACATTTCTAGAGATGCCAGTGTGAAGGCAGGTGCTCTGCAACCTTTGCCTTTTTACGTTAGTGGAGGTCAGCAACAAAGCAAATAAACGTGGTTCAAAGAAAAAGATGAGGCAATAACGAGTAGGGTCCAAGAAGCAGAGAGTAAAAGTGCAAAACCTCAAAAATGATGAAGTATTTTACTTCTATTTTCCAGTGTTTCTTTTCATCCATGCTTGAAGAAATGACATTTTCCAGAGCCTAAAACTAGTCTTTTATAACACCTAAGTTGTGACAAGAAACAAACATTAGTTGTTCAGCTGATAAAGTTAAATGTGAAATTAACATCAGAGTTACCTGAAACTCTAATCCATAGTTCTCTCTGCAGAATTCTCTCAGTTTAGGATACACGTTTTCCTTTAGAGCCTGTCTCTCTGCTCCCGTGTCTGTGGTAGAAAAAGCAAACACAGAGAAAGTGAGTTATGTCCACGTATGGAAAAGAAAGCAGAAAAAAAGAAAGCTTATAAATAAACACAAATATAATCAGGCTGGGGCGCTACACTGTGAAATGATGGGATATTTATCCACTGGAGGGGACTTGTTCTTCACAGAGCAGGGGGAGCCGAGACCCCTCTGCCAGGCGTACAGGATGGATGGGAGCCCCCTGGTAAGTTCTGCGGGTGCTGGCAGAGCTGAGAATTCACAGCTGATTCTCTAGACCCGTGGAGACCCTCACATGGATCTCTTAATAGCCACACCACACTTTCAAAGAGGTAAAAGGAAAAATCATAGGGCTACCGGGTGTATCTCCATTGAGTATGAATGTTTCAACACACACACACATATTAGTTACTGATTTCCCAAAACATCTAGCCTCTGTCATTTCCTAAAGTATTTAGAAACAATAGCATCTGTGCAATCAGCACAATAATGAGGAGGGACAAACTGTAGGAGTCAACATCTAAAAACTAACAGATTCCACACGTGGTGTTTGAAAACTAGCCAGTGGTTCAGTAGTGAGGTCTTTCACTCTGGACTTAGGGGCCTGTTATATCAGAGAGGGGACCGCTTTACATGTGCCACCGTGTGTAAAAGCTTCAAAATAAAGTATTTAAAAATTATCTATGTCATTAAAAATACAAGAAGAAACAGAGAACCTGAAACCAGAAAAACCACAAGATATGTATGTATTTAATGTTGAATGTTCTGCACAGAAACGGATTCTAGATTCCATCTGTGCTGGACGATGCTCCATATTAGTGATGATGCTGTAAGATGCTTACAGCAAAGACAGACTTGCCCTCTCCAAGTAACTTCAGACGGAGATGAGAATCAGAGCTTTTCAAAATTAGGTTAATGTGTGATCTCATGAAAAGGACCATTTGCTAAATGTACCTCAATCCCAGTCATAACCATGAAACATCTGCATGCCACGTTTATAACTGAGAAACCAATTTAAAAGACTGTCCTTGTTGTTCTCCGCCACATCTGTGCATACAAACTCAACCATATGCCACATTGACCTACTCTACTTTCCCACTGTTCTCAAGCCTGTTTTGAGAGGCAACCAACCAGTCTTGAGAGTCTGAGATGCAGTAGCAGCTCAACAGAGCGACAGGAACCAGTGTTTACAAGGGAACCAAAGATTCTATACAAGGTCTTTGAGATTACCCTGTGATCCAAACAAGCAGGGCCTTCTCCCACCACAGATCCAACATGGACCTAAGTCCACAGGATGAGCGGGAGGACCACGCTTGAGGAGGGCACACCTGAACAGTGACCAGGCGCTGTTACGGCACCAGTGGGGGCAGGCGACTAGGCTTTCACATGATTGATATAATCTTGGCATCACATGCCCATCCACCTTCACCCTGTTTTAAGGGTTGAAAACACTAACTCTGCAGTAAAACTGGTAATATTCAATCTCTTTAAAAGGCTACAGATGTTCAAAAGCCAGATAACAAAAAGTCACTTTAAAAATGAAGTATTACCAGATGTGGAATCTGGGAACATATTAAATAAAGATTACTGGTAAGATATTCCAAAAAAAATTTGTGTCCTAATAATACATGAAAAAATTATGAAATGAGTAGCAGAAATCTGCTTCTTCAAAATGTTATTACTGTAAATTTTATTCCTGGGTACTGAGACCTAAATGTGTCTTAGTAAGAAGGCTAAGGCAGAAACCCAGTATCTAATTACTAACATTCAGTGAGTGCTTACTGTAGACTAGTATTTCTATGTGCATTTTCTTAGTCACTTCTGTCAACAACCTATGAAACAGGTAAGATTACTAGTCCATTTTTATATAAGAGGAAACAAATATAAACCAGTTAAGAGACATGCTTGAAGTCATATGACCACTAAGTTGGAGAACTTGGATTTGAATCTAGAGAGCTAACTGTCATACTTTGCTCTAGCCATGGAAAATATGTAGCTGTGCAAAGAATATTTGAAAGTGACAAGTGCAATAACTTCCCTGAATGATTAAGGGATGTCAAAGTCCTAATACTTAACGAAACAAAAAATCTGAGTTACCTATTTCTCTTCACCTCTGATGGAAGCCAAGCTCATCTCTCCGTTGAACCTTATCTTGCTGTTTCCATACTTGCCTCCATCCATCTATTCTCCACAAAGCAGTCAGCCCAATCTTGCAAGAACAAATCTGATCACATCACTCTCTCATTTCAAATCCTCCAGCATCTCTTCATGGAACCTGAGATGAAATCCCCACTCCTTACCTTGAATGTCCTCTCCCTCCCTCAGCTCATTTCTTACCACTTGTCTAGTTCACATCACTCCAGCAGCACTGGTGTTCATTTGGTTTCTGGATTACATTTTCACTCGTGACCTTTGCTCTAGCCATGACTTCCTCCTGGAATGCTCAATCCCATGATCATCTCATGGCATCTCCTGTCACTCAAGTGTCAGCTTTAATGCCACCTCCTCAGAGAGGTCTCCCCCGAGCCCTCCGGCTACAGAAGCCCTCTCTGTCACACCACCTTCAAATTCTCTGCACATCACACATCACTGTTGGTGACAGCTGTTCACCATCTGCCTCCCCCACCTGCCTCATGAGTTCAATGGGACTCAGAACCTTTTTCTGTCTCTTCTGCTGCTGCATCTCCAGTGACTAGAATCACTCAGTTGAGGAAGCAGTAAATGAAAAAAAATCCACAAAAGGATGAGCGATAAAACTGAGCTGACAGACAATGCTTCTCTGAAATTACCTCCAGAAACAGAAAGGCTTCATACATTACAATGTGTCACTGGTTGGATAAAGAATCAACACTGTGAAATTCTGGGAAGTAAATGATAGGGTTTAGAAAGTCGGCTTCACGAAGTAAGTGAATGAACTAAAATACTGATGTCTTTCCTGGTTTCTGTGTTTCTGGAAAAATACTAATATTTTATCAAATTATGTTGAATGTTTCTAAAAATGTGAGGGAAGCGTATGATAGACATTCTGGGTTATTACTTATAGTACAAAAGTGACTCAGATTTCCTATATTTGTATTAATACAGGATGAGTGGTTCTGGAAATGGAAAAGTAATTAAAATAGAATGGATTCATTATGTTGGGTGATAGATAAGCTGGCTTAATTATACAAAAAACCTGATTCATACTGACAGCTAATCCAGATGGTTAGCAGTTAAAAAAACACTAGAATGTCACGGACAGGAAAAATTAAGTCACAGAATGTTGCCCATATACAGGGACCTTTTAAAAAAGCATAGATAAAGACAAGGTATGTAATCAATTATTCTTCACCATCACTGTGTCCACTTGTATCTGCCCACCTTTGAAAAGATGCATAACACTTTAGTAGCACTATAGAGGTTTTTAAAGAGTTGCTTTCGAATAATTCCTCTCTGATTTCAGAATTAATGATGGTCTCTGTGCAGTATCTGAATTACCAGCAGGAGGAAGACGAGTTGAGGGAGAATTATCAGTCAATATCATTATCCTATTTCATTCAGGGTTTAGATTAATTCCAAGTTTTTATTAAAAATAAGAGTGCCAAAATGACCACGTTGGATTGGAACTTCTTACCGCCCCCACTCCCCCACACTTAAGGGCATGGACCTTAGGTGAGGTCATTTCCCTCCTGGCAGCTCAGAAAACTTATTTGGGATCTACCTGCAGCTGTCATTCCAGCCGGGTTTCCCAAGTTTCCCTACATCTCTTCCTGCCTGGATCCTCCCCCTTCTCCTGGCGCCTTAGCAAGTAATACACTGTATATCCTATCTGACTTCTGTCATGTGGGTTGATTTCCTGTTTGGTGGCTTCCCAGAGGCTGCCTCATCTTCATGTCCTCCAAGGCTTCTGTGCCCAGTCACCCTTACTGTTCCTCATTTCAAGGTCACTAAATCCTGTCAATTTCATCATAACCATCTCCTGAATCTGGCTATGCTTTTTTTCTAATCTCTGTGTTTGTACTCATCATCTCAACTCTAAGCGTCCAAAAGTCTCCAATCTCATTGATCTGTTACTTGTCTCTCCTCATTGCAGTCTTATGCTCCACAGAACTGCTGGAGATAAATGCCAAGACAAAACAAAAGTGAAAGCTAATTTGATCACTAAAAGCCTTGATTGGCATCTGTTGGCCTAGAGGATGAAGGCCAGAATGTTCAGCAGATGTAAATGTATCTCTGACCTAAGTTTCATCTTCCACCGCTCTTTACCATGCACCCTCCAGAGTATTTTTCAGATATTACCTGAACCTTGTCTCTACACATACTGCTCTCCATGCTCAGAATTCCCTATCTGCACATCCCATTGTTTGGCAGACTCAGACCCTCCTGAGTCCCAATCAAAAGCACCACAATTTGTGAACTCTTCCTGGTTAGAGACAAGCATGTCCTGGTCACCTCACAGAACTTTGCTCATCCCTATATAACACCATGCATTATGCTTTATTATAATATTTGTAATTTATTTTTAGTCTGTCTCCCCCATTAAACTTGTGAATTCATGAAAGGCAGAGACATCTTCATACATCTTTATATCACAGAAAATAGAGCAGACCCCAGCACATAGCTAGGACTCAATAAATGAAAGAGAAAATAGATGCTATTATAATTAAAACATTAATTAAACTCAAAGAATTATTTTATTTCCATAAAGTTAACATAAATGAAAATTCAACGTTATCTTAAATTACGAGTTGATTATGTTAATAGCATTAACAGCAATGTGTGAATCTGGAGTGATGTCACAAAATAATGACAAAGTATGGCATAACAAGGAATTTACTTAGCAAATACTCTTCCTAATTAGCAATAATAAAACTGGAAAAAATTATCAAAAGAAGCATTTTAATGTAAATTAACCAAAGACCAAGGGCATAAAACAAATTGGGAACTGATTATTAATCAAAAGCAACTGAACTTCGGATAAGAACAGTGGGAGTCTATGAGATTCTCGCCTGGGGTTTCTCCCATCGCTCCTTAACCACTCCCTCTCTTAGACCCCATGTCAGAGAGGGTCAAGCTGTGAACCTCAGCATCTTCATGGCCATAGAAGGCTCACCTGATTCGCAGCTGAGCACGGGAAAACTCCATGCCCATGAGCGCTGTTAGCAGCAGCAGTAATCTCAGAAGCAGACAAATGGGGAAGCCCAGTGGCTCTGCTAGCCTGTGGCTTCACTCAAATTTTACAAAGAAATGAATGAAATAAACAGCCGTAAGACTGGCTAAAGAAGCCTACCCACAGACATAAAAGATCAAAACCTATTCACATGCTTCAGCCTGACTTTGAGCCTCGTACATGGAGCATGGAAACATGAGAAGGCCTGGTGGAAAAGTAAAAGCTGGGACAGATTAAGACGCTCTGCAAAACTTGGCATGTTTTGCACTTAATGAAATGGAAATCCATGTCAAAAGTTAAGAAATGCAACTAAAGCAATGGCTAGAGAGAAATATACCTTTAAACACCTACAGCAGAAATGAAAGGTCTCAAACCAGTAACTTAGGATTCTACCTTAAGAAACTAGAAAAAGATGAAAGAAAGAAGACATACATATGGCCTACAGGCACAGAAAAAGATGCTCAACATCGCCGATTATTAGGGAAATGCAAAAAAGAACCACAATGAAATGTTACCTCACACCTGTCAGAATGGCTATTACCAGGAAGATAACAAAGTAACTGCTGGCAAGGATGTGAAGAAAGGGGAACCCTCCTGCACTGTTGGGGTGAATGTCAATTGGTGCAGCCACTAAGGAAAACCCTATGGAGATTCCTCAGAGAATTAAAAATAGAACTAGTATGTGATCCAGCAATTCCACGACTGGGTATTTATCCAAAAAAACACTATTTAGAAAAGATATATGCACTCCTATGTTCACTGACACATTATTTATAACATCTAAGATATGAATGCGACCTAATGTCCATTCATAGATGAATGGATAAAGAAGATGTGTATACATATATACAATGGAAAATTACTCAGCCATAAAAAAAGAATGAAATCTTGTCATTTGCAACAATATGGATCGATCTACAGGGTATTACGCTAAGTGAAACAAGTCAGATAAAGACAAATACTATGTGATTTCACTTATATATAGAATCTAAAAGACAAAACAAATGAACAAACACAACACGTCAGAAATAGTTAAAGATACCAGAAACAAACAGGTGATTGCCAGAGGAGATGGGATGGCGGGACGGGGGGAGAAACAGGTGAGTGAGATTAAGAGGTACAAATTTCCAGCTACAAAATAAATGAGTCATGAGTATGAAGTATACAGTGTGAGGAACATAGTTAATAAGTAAATATCTCTGTGGTGACATACATCAACTAGACATTGTGGTGATCATTCTCAGATGTACAGAAAAAAAAAAAAAACCACTATGGTATAATAAGAACTGACAGTGTTGTAGGTCAATTATATTTCAAAAACAAACACAAAGAAATTCACAGAAAGAGAGATCAGATTTGTGGTTAGTAGAGAAGGGATAGATGGAGGTGGTAGGTGAAGGTAGTCCAAAGTGCTACAGACTCCAAGACAGAGAAGTACTAGAGATGTAATGTACAACATGATAAAGATATTCAACACTGTTGTATGTTATATATAAAAATTGAGAGTAAATCCTAAGAGTTTTCAGCACATGCACAAAAAAATAGTTTTCAATCTCTATCTCTGTATCTATATGAGATGACGGATATTCACTAAACTATAGTAATTATTTCATGATATAAATAAAATCATTATGCTGTATGCCTTAAACTTATACTGTGCTGTACTGTCAATTTTATGTCAATAAAACTAGAAGAAGAAAAAAACAAACTTGAAAGAGAACAAATTTAATCCAAAACAAACTGAAACAGAGTCAAAATCAATGAAATAGAAAATAGGGGGAAAAAATCCCATATAACCAATAAAGTCAAAGGTTAGCTGTCTGAATGAGTAGTACAATTTACAAACTTCTAGTTAGGTTGATTAGAAGAAAAGGAGAAGACAAACTATGATAATTTGGAATGAAATATAGCATATAGATGCTCCAGAAATTTTAAAAAGTTCTAAGGACATAAAATTATGAACAATAACTTTATTTCTAATAAATCAGAAAACCTGCTTGAAATGACCAAATTCTACAAGCAGGAACTCTTGAAACTGACTCAAGGAAAAGAAAATATGAAGATATCTAAAACAAATTAAAAAATCTGAATTAGTTATTAAAAATCTTCCCAAAGAAAATCACCAGCCCAGAGAATTTAACTGATAAATTATAACAACATATAAAGAAATACTCCCTTACACTTTCAGAAAATAGAGTAGAAGGAACACTTCAACTTATTCTTTAAGTCTATATAATCCTAAACCCCAAACCAGACGTTTGCCAAAATCTAATACCCATTCAGGATAAAAACTCAGCCACGGAGAACAGAAAGGCATTTCTTGATCCTGATAAAGGCTACCTACACAGAACCTTCACAATTAGCACTATGCTTCACAGCTTAAGACTGAATATTTTCCAGTTATGATCAGGAACACATTACCACTTCTATTTAACATTTAACTGGAGGTTGTAATCAGTGTAGTGAAGAAAAAATGAAAAATTAAGGCACCTAGCATGCTGCAGTCCATGGGGTCACAAAAAGTCAGACACGACTGAGCAACTGAACTGAACTGAGATTGAAAAGAAAAGCTATTTTCAGATGACATGGTCTCGTATGTAGAAAATCCTGAGAAATTCAGAGAAAAATTATAATAACTAATAAATGATTTCAACAAGGTCACTGGATGGACTACAACAGTGCTTCTTTATATTCACAACAAACAATTCAGAAATGAAACAAAAACTGCATTTATAATAGCATTAAAATAATAAAACACTGAACAAAATTTAACAAAAACAATGCAAGACATACATCGTAAAGTGTAAGACCTTGCTGAGAGAAAGCTCTAAAAGGAGAGAGAGACATTTCATGTTTATGGATGGGAAGGCTCAATAGTACTAGAATGGCAAACCTCACGAATTCCAGGCTTGAGATTCTCCAAAGTGATCTACAGACCAGACCCAACACAGTCCCTATCAAAATCCCAGCATATTTTGCAATTATGCTGTCAGTGCCATTATTTAAATGAAGTTTTAAAGCACATCCTAGTCAATCTTGTTCATTATTCAACTTAAGTATATCAATTGGTATCAAACAGGGAAGACAGAGGGACTGAACGTGGTCCTAGAACCAAACTCCCCGTGTCTGAATCCCAGCTCCTTCACCTGCTAGCTGTGTGATCTCAGGCAGCTTGCTAAGTCTCATTTTTTTCATTTGTCATATGGAATGAAAATTACTAGTACCAAGCTTATGAGGTTGTTGTCAAGATTAGGATGGAATCTTTCAACAACACCTGGCATGTGGTAAATGCTCAATAATCGCTGCAATTATTCTAGCAAATAATTTGGGGAATCAAAGATTAAAGCATCTTTTATTACTTATGAGAATTTTCAGCACTAAAAGATTAATAGTAAAGTAGCTACAACAGTCATGATCTTGTCCCACATCATATTTCTTAAAAAAATGATTAAAATTTCAAGATATTTTTCAAAGCTCTAGGGGAAGCCATAGTTAAAATGTAATTTAAAAAATATCACCAGCTAACCCAAATACTCTTAAGAGTTCCCAGTAGGACTTCAATAACTGTACTATTGCTACACTTCAAATTAGGAAAAGAGGGTAAACTACAAAAGCTAACAATGCTGGGCTTGTTTCTGGTAATACTGAGGAAGAGAAACCTGCACAAATAGAGGACACTAAGACAACCCAAATATGGCATACAAATATGTAAAAATGTATCTTTTTGAAACACGTCACATACTTTGAATAAAACCAAGCAATGCCCAAGACACAGTGAAAGCAGTAATCTCAGGAAATAAGGATTCTTCAAGGCCAGCTTTTGGCTATTTTCCACTAAATCCTGGTGCCCTTGAGTGTTGATTTTTGTCTTCTGTGGGTCAGGGTACACTGGACACAAAACACAGAGCCCCAGAGTGATGAGTCTACCAGGAAATCCTTGGGAAAGGCCACGACCTCAGAGTCAAGATCGTCAGCGTGACAGTCGATCAGAAATAACTTCATCACCAAGAAAACGTGCCGCCATACCATCTGCACTTGGCAGAGAAAACAACCTCCTTGATTTCTGTAATCATGAGCTTGGCCTCTTGTAGATCAGCAGTGCAAATTAATCTTATTTAAGTCTGGCAAATATCAAGCCTATAATTTAAAATGGTTTTGTATTTTATTTATTAAAAATGTGTATGATGTTGAAACTTTGCATTTTATAAACTAGTATCTGGCTATTAGTATTCTACAGGAACCAGAGTTCTTGGTGACTACATATATATATATATATATATATATGCTTGTGTTTGTGTGACTTTTTTGTATACTAAGGGCCATTTCAATGTTAGAATCATTTTTAGAGTTGTAATCGATGTGAATATCATGTTTTTCCAAATCTGTTCTGAGCCTAGACTGTTTGCTTTGTGAATATATATGTACATTTTGTATATTCTGTATAGTTACACTGTACTGAAATATTAGCTCGACTGATATAAGTGAAGTATGTATTGAGTATGTTTTCCCCTAGCCTGGCTGTTTAATCTTTTAAAAAAAGGTTTAAACTTTTCAAAAAACAAATATTTTAAACTGGCCTTTATTACATGGTCACAAATAAAGGTGCAGTTAGAAAGGATGGGGAGGAAAAAAATAGTTTTGAGTGTCTTTGAACAGAAGCATAAGACTAGGATTTGTTTGGTTCCCTTACCCTCTTCATTAAAATATCTTACTAATGCTAAAAAAAAAACCAACCAAAAACGAACAAAAAAAAAACTGTCCTGCTTTGGTAGTGACCCCTGGTGCTCGAGAAGCATAATCTCTCACGAGGTCTTAATGAATTTCAGCAAATAAAAAGTTTCAAAGAGTATTAAGCCACATGCATGCACGCACACACACATACAAATCAATAAACACACAAGAAAAGAAGACATCATGAGTTAGAACCAGCTGAAACAAAAAAATAGCTAAAACAAGTCCACACAGAAGAATTACTGAATTATCTGGAATATAGGTGCTTAAAGAAATGAAAGTTAGCATTGACTAAAACAAGAGGAACAAGAAGTACACACAAAAATCAATAAAGCAGTCTTTTAGAATAATACAGCAGTACCTCTAGAAATTAAAAAAAAAATTAAATTGAAACTCAGTGGAAGTGTTAAATAGCTGAAAAAGACTAAGTGAACAGAAAGATAGATGGGAACAAATTATTCAGAATATAGTAGAAAGAAATGAAAAAAATCTGGAAAGTTGGCAGATTCAGATAATACAGTAAAATCTAACATTCAACTTTCAAGCTCCAGAAGAATGGAGAAGAGAGCTTAGAAAGAGGCAGTACTTGAATAAATAATTATTTCCCCAAATTTGTTGAAAGATTTCAGTCCTCATCTTTAGCAAGGTCAACAAATTCCAGACATAATAAAGAATTACACACAAATATAGAAGTTATATTTCATGGTGAAAATGAAGAACACCAAAAAAGAGCATCTTAAAAACAGATAGAGAAAAAAAAAGGACAGATAACCCACATCATAATGACAATTATACTTTCAACTGACATGGCACCACCAACAGAAGCCAAAGATTGGAACAGTATCTTTACTAGGCTGAAAGAAACAGCAACTGTCAGCCTAGAATTAAATAGGCAGCAAAGTAATCTTTCAAACACAAAGGGCAAAAGAAAATATTTTTAGAAAAGCAAAAAGTGAGTTTCCTGCCTATCAATTATTTTATCTTTTCCCCCAGTTTTATTGTGATATAATTGACATACAGCAATTGACATACAGTTATGTATTGGCTTGGGCTTCACAGGTGGCTCAGCCACAAAGAATCCACCTGCCAATGTAGGCAATACAAGAGATGTGGGTTCGATCCCTGGGCTGGGAATATCCCCTGGAGGAGGAAATGGCAACCCACTGCAGTATTCTTGCCTGGATAATCCCATGGACAGAGGAGACAGGCGGGCTACAATCCATGGGTTGCAAAGAGCCAGACATGACTGAGCATACACACAATGCATAGGTTTAAGGTGTACAGAATAAGGACTTGACTTATTCACAATAAGTTTAATAAACACCCATTATCTCACATAGATACAAAAATAAATCACACACAAAAAGTTTGTGTGTGATGACAACTCTTTCGATTTACCCTTTCATATATAAAGTGTTAATTATATTTATCATGTTGTATATTACATCTCTAGTACTTACTTATCTTTGAAATTTGTACATATTGACCATCTTCATCTACTGCCCACCCACCCATGCCTCTGATAACCACAAATCTGGTCTCCTTTTCTATGAGTTTGTATGCTTGTTTTTGACATATAACGGACATACAAAACCAAGTTAGTTTCTGATACACAAAACTGTGATTTTTTTTTTTTCTATATCATTTCAAAATGATCACTCAGTTCAGTCCAGTCGCTCAGTCGTGTCCAACTCTTTGCAACCCCATGAACTTCAGCACACCAGGCTTCCCTGTCCATCACCAACTCCTGGAGCCTACTCGAACTCATGTCCATCATGTCGGTGAAGCCATCCAACCACCTCATCCTCTGTCATCCCCTTCTCCTCCCACTGTAAATCTTTCCCGGCATCAGGGTCTTTTCCAAGAGTGGATTCTTCGCATCAGGTGGCCAAAGTATTGGACTTTCAGCTTCAGTATCAGTCCGTACAATGAATATTCAGGACTGCTTTAATTTAGGATGGACTGGTTGGATCTCCTTGCAGTCCAAGGGACTCTCAAGAGTCTTCTCCAACACCACAGTTCAAAAGCATCAATTCTTTGGTGCTCAGCTTTCTTTATAGTCCAACTCACATCCATACATGACTACTGGAAAAACCATAGCCTTGACTAGATGGACCTTTGTTGGTAAAGTATTGTCTCTGCTTTTTAACATGCTGTCTAGGTTGGTCACAGCTTTTCTTCCAAGGAGCAAGTGTCTTAATTTCATGGCTGCAATCACCATATACAGTGATTCTGGAGCCCCCCAAAATAAAGTCTCTCAGTGTTTCCACTGTTTCCCCATCTATTTACCATGAAGTGATGGGACCAGATGCCATGGTCTTAGTTTTCTAAACGCTAAGTTAACCTTTTCATTCTCCTCTTTCACCTTCATCAAGAGGCTCTTTAGTTCTTCTTCACTTTCTGCCATAAGAGTGGTGTCATCTGCATCTCTGAGGTTATTGATATTTCTCCGGAAATCTTAATTCCAGCTTGTGCTTCATCCAGCCCAATGTTTCTCATGATGTACTCTGCGTATAAGTTAAATAAGCAGGGTGACAGTATACAGCCTTGACGTACTCCTTTTCCTATTTGGAACCAGTCTGTTCCATGTCCAGTTCTAACTGTTGCTTCTTGACCTGCACACAGATTTCTCAGGAGGCAGGTCAGGTGGTCTGGTATTCCCATCTCTTTACGGATTTTCCACAGTTTGTTGTGATCCACATAGTCAAAGGCTTTGGCGTAGTCAATAAAGCAAAAGTAGATGTTTTTCTGGAACTCTCTTGCTTTTTTGATGAGCCAGTGGATGTTGGCAATTTGATCACTACGTAAGTATTTAAGATATGTCACCATACAGATATTACATAATTTCTGACAATATTCCCCACACTGTACATTTCATACTTGTGACTCACTTATTTTGCAACTGGGAGTTTGTACCTTTTAATCCCCCTCACCTATTTCTTTCCTCTCCCGACAACCCTCCTCTCTAGCAAGCCCCTGTTTCTTTTCTGTTTCTGTAACTGTTTCTGTTTTATTTGTTTTGTTTCTGATGCTTCGTTTCTGTTCATTTGTTTTCTCAGATGCCACACTGTAAGTGAAATTAAAAGTGTTTGTTTTTCTCTGACTTATTTTAATTAGCATATACCCTGTATGTCTACCCATGTTGTTGCAAATGGCAAGGTTTCATTCTTTTTTATGGCTGATTAATATTCAGTCGTGTCCGACTCGTTGCGACCCCATGGACTGTAGCCTACCAGGCTCCTCCATCCGTGGGATTTTCCAGGCAAGAATACTGGAGTGGGTCACCATTTCCTTCTCCAGGGGATCTTCCCGACCCAGGGATCGAACCCGGGTCTCCCGCACTGTAGACAGACACTTTACCGTCTGAGCCACCAGGGGGGGTCTTAATATTCAAATATATATATCTATATATATCTCACATCTTTTCTATCCATTTATCTATTGACGGGTGTTCGGTTTGCTTTCATATCTTGCTTACTGTAAATAATGCTGCAATGGGTACAGGGGTACATAGATCTTTTCTAATTGTTGTTTTCATTTTCTATGGATAAAATAGCCAGGAGTGAAATTTCTGGATCATAAGATTGTTCCATTTTTAATTTTTTGAGGAAATTCCATACTATTTTCCCTAGTGGCTGTGGCAATTTATATAACCACCAACAGTGCACAAGAGTTCCCTTTCCTTCACATCCTCACCAACACTTGTCTTTTTGATAATAGCCATTCTGACAGGTATGAGGTGATATGTCATTGTGGTTTTGTTTTGTATTTCCGTGATGATTAGTGATGTTAAATATCTTTTCATGGGTCTGATGTCCTTCTGTATTTCTTTGGAAAAATGTCTATTCAGTTCCTCTTCCCATTTTCAATCAGATTGTTTTTTGATGTTGAGTTGTGTGAGTATTTTGTAGATTTTGGATATAAACCCCTTATCAGTTATTGTTGATAAGTACCTTTTCCCGTTTAGTAGGCAGCCTTTTCATTTTGTTGATAGCTTCCTTTACTGTGTGCAAGATTTTTAGCTTGATGTACTCTCATTTATTTCTGCTTTTGTTTCACTTGACTAAGGCAACATATTAAAAAAAATTACTAAGAACGGTGTCAAAGAATTACTGCCTATATTTTCTTCTATATGCTTTATGGTTTCAGGTCTTATAATCAAGTCTTTAATCTATTTTGAATTTATTTTTGTGTATGGTGTGAGAGACTAGTCCAGTTCAATTCTTTTGCACGTAGCTGTCCAGTTTTCCTAACACCATTTATTGAAGAGGATGTCTTTTACCAACTGTACATTCTTTGCTTCTGTGCTATAGATTAATTGCCCATATAAATGTTGGTTCATTTCTGGGCTCTCTATTCTGTGCCTTATTTCTTTAGAAAGAAATTCTAGAGGATTTATTTCAAGTTGACAAAAATTTGAGATGCAAGAAGTATTAGTATGCAAATAAACTAGTAAATATATAGCTAAGCCTAAAAATAAATTAGTTGCTACGTCAAACTAAAAATCTTCAGCATAGCAAAGAAAAACATCAACAAAAGAAAAGAGAGAGGGTATTTGCAAATCATATACCCAATAAGGGGTTTATCTCCAAACTATACAAAGAACTCATATGGCTCAACCAACAAAAGAACAAACAATCCAACTGAAAAATGAGCAGAGGATCTAAACAGACATTTTTCTAAAAACGACATACAGATGGCCAACAGGCACATGAAAAGATGCTCAACATCACTAATCATCAGGGAAATGAAAATCAAAACCACAGTGAGTTACCATCTCACACCTGTCAGAATGGCTTTTGTCAAAATGATAATTACAAGCATTGGTGAGAATGTGTAGAAAAAAGAAACTTCATGCCCTGTGGGTGGGAATGTAAACTGGTATCGCCACTAGGGAAAACAATATGAAAGTCTCAAAAAACCAAAAACAGAACTACCATATGACCCAGCAATTCCACTTCTGGGTATATAAATCAAACAACAGACTGTTATATACATGAAACTAATAATGCTGTATGTCAGTTACAGCGGCTCAGTGGGTAAAGAATCTGCCTGCGATGCAGGAGATGCAGGTAGATGGGAGTTTGAGCCCCAGGTCGGGAAGATCCCCTGCAGGAGGGCAAGGAAACCCACTCCAGTATTCTCGTCTGGAGAACCCTACAGACAGAGAAGCCTGGAAGACTACAGTCCATGGGTTTGCAAAGAGTCGGACGTGACGGAACATGCACGTTCTCCCCAAGGCTGCCACCCTGTTCCATCCACCCCACACTGAGGAGCAGCCAGCCACCTGCAGTCCCCTGGTGGGGACCCAGAAAACAGCCCCGGAGAAGCACAGATGTGACAGGCTAGCAGTGCATACTGACAGAACATCCACCCACAGATAAAACTAGCATGATGAGAAATAACATCTCAGTTCCTTATGCTTTCTGGAGAATAATGGTGTTCTGAGTGTCTTTATTCTTTGTTCATTCTGCTTGTTAATATTTCTAAGGTCACCATGCAACTAGATATTAATGTTACTGCCATGCATACTATTGAATGATATTAAATACTTCTTTGTGTTTTATTACAGTATTTTTCCTTTCAAAAACAGTTCTTTTTATTACAAAGTGAAACATAATAAGTGGAGTTACTGCAAAATTGGTAACTGGAATTCTCGATTTCTTTTAAATTTTGAGAGCAAATTTCTTCAAATTAGCATAATTCATCTTTAATTATTCTCTTCCTTTCATGTTAAAGTCTATTTAAATAACACTCAGTAAGAACTATAAGTGGCATCTCAGATCTCCTCATTCAAATATAATTGGAATTTCACACTCCACTAGTATGACCTCATTCACATATAGTTCTCAACAAGTGCCTGCCACATTAAAATTTATTGGCTGCTATAGTGTTTCTTCCAAAACAAAAGACACACAAGGCCAGCCCCAGCATTCACAGTATACTGGGGCCAGAGAGCAGTCAGCTAAGAATGGGATTCCCGGTAAGGCATAGCAAATTCTAGAATAGAAGGATAAGCAAAATGCTACTGGGGCAGAAAGATAGGAGTAATTAATTTGTCTAATATCAGGGAAAGTTTATCAGAGAACATGACAATTAAGACCTGAAATATAGATAACATTTTTCTTAGGTAGAAAGGAAGAAATACCTTCTAGAAGGGTAGCAGCATGAGGAAAACAAGGAAAGTTTACGAAGCACGGGTATGTCAGAGGAGCATCACATGGTATAGTTTGTTGTGCAATGTACGGGTTTTTGTTTAGCTGCTAAGCTGTATACAACTCTTGGGACCCATAAACTGTAGCCCACGAGGCTCCTCTGTCCATGGGACTTCCCAGGCAAGAATACCGGCATGGATTGCCATTTCCTTCTCCAGGGGATCTTCCCGACCTAGGAACTGAACCCAGGTCTCCTGCATTGCAGGCAGATTCTACAGGGGTTACATATAATTAGTCTATAAATTATTAGTATTTTTCTGTTTCTTTGTGTGCTGGGAGTTTGGGGGCGGGGTAACAGCAATTCTTTCTTTCATCAAACGGGAAAGGGAAGAATACATATGGAGGAATATACAGAACCAAAGCAATTCCTCATTCTCTTCAGTCAACTACAGGAAAAACACTTTCATATTCTGTCCACAATGCAGCTGTCACTTACTGACAGACGTTTCCCTGCACCTGGCTGACCTGTCTGTCTATAGAGTAATTCGTCAGTCAGTCCGTCCTCCATCTGTCCAGACTCTACTGTGTACCCAACACTCAGCTGGGTGTCAGGGGATCAAAGGAAACTCTGCCCGGTTCCCAATGCCAAGAAACCTGCTTTAGATAAAGAGTCAAAACTAAGGTACCTGTAGAAAACAGAAAATTGTTCCACATTAAACTGAATGGAACACATTCTAGACACCAGGCTAATTTATAGCCCCAAATTGGGGAAAGGTTTTAGAAAAGCTATGACTTGAAAATGAGTAGAATTCAGAAAAGGAGTAGGGTAGAAAAGAGAGCTTTCCTGATGCAGAAGCAGACCCGGAACTTATTAGAGAAAGAGGCCGGAGTCTGAGAACAAAACTTCCTAACGGGACAGGGAAACAAGTTATGGTACTGGGACCAACTTACTGAGGGTCCTGAAAACGAGGAGTCTGGATCTGATGAAGTATCTGCTGACATGATACATGTGATCTTATCGGAGGGTACAAAGGGAAACACTCCCTACTGGCAGATCTGACAAAAAGGAAATGGGAACAGGGAAGACTGCCCGAAAAGGGCCACAGTAACCCATACACGAGGTAAAGGGAACTTACATCTTGATTACAACAGGAAAATAAAGGGCGCAAAGGAGAGACATTTTAAGGGAAATGGAGTGACAGATTTCCTATGTGTGAGAGGGAGCTGTCATAATGTGGCTGTGAAGAGGAATCTCGGGTTTGATTACTGGCTTGGTTGAAACAATGTGCATGTCCTAGGGCTGGACCGCAAGCCTTTAAAAACCTCAGAGAATGTCCGTACTGCCTATCTTACTGGGATTAAATCAACAGAAAGTACTTCTCATGCAGTAATGTCTCAGTAAAAGTTGGTTGCACCACGGCCACCATCACACCAGAGTGGTTACAATTTCTCTACTTTAAAAATAACTATTTTTTCCATTCTAATGGATAGGTATCTTGCAGAGAAATGCTTTGAGACTATATAACAACCTGTTATTCCTCAACCTTTCACCCATTAGTTAGGGCATCTATTGAAGACCCCTGCCTCATTAAATCACTACAGTTGGCAAATAGTGATTTTCTATTTCCATTATCGTTTACATTTATTACCTTTCTACTGTCAGGAAGCACTCTCTCCCTTCCCATCCGTCTATACCTTCACTCACCCAGCCACCCACCCATCTGTCTATCCATCTACCTACCTCAATAGGGGTTCTTACATTAATTTCAAAGGGAGAAAGTGTAATAAACATGAAGAAAAACAGCCCCTGACTCCTACTGAACAGGAACAGATCTGGTTCTCACACACATGCGATGGTGTTCTCTTGCTGAAAGTAAGTAATTTCTTCCAATGCCAGTATCAGATGCTCCGTCACCACGCTAGAGTGAAACATAGGCAGAACCACTCCATAAATGCATGTGGACGCAGAAAAGAAAAGAAAACTCTCCAAACCACAAAAACTGACCAATACCTCCCACTCCCCACTGATGCGAGTGCTGCTGCTTCACCAAACACAAGTTTAGTTTTGCTCCATTCCTCTTGCCTCCTATATACAAATTATTACTGTAACCAACAGAGAAACCACCCATTTTTGACAGCACCCACTTGAGAGTAAAACCACACTTCCTTAAAATCTACCCCCAGTAATTGATCAGGTAAGTCCAAATATGAAAATAAGAACCTCTTAATATATTGGAAAAAAACCCTTACTGAGATATCCCCCAGTTCCTCCTGGTATACACTCTCACTTGTTGCCATGAGCCAAGAAACCCAGCTCTGCCTAACCAGATGTTTATTCCTGGGAGGTCTGAACAGAGGGCATCAACAATAATTTTACAATGGAGAAACCTGACAGACACCACCTTAAACAAGCAATCAACAAATATTACCAGAAGCGGAACAAATCACCATCCTAATCCTCCTGATACAATGTCCCGAGGAGAATGCATCATATTTGAATTGGTTTGGCTCAAAAAGCATAATACAAATTTAATCATGCAGAAACGTCAAACCACACTGAAGACATTCTACAAAATAACTGCAGCATGCTCTTCAAAAACATTAACGTCAAGGATTAAGGAACTATACTGAATTAAAGATGACTATAGAGACATGACAGCTGAATGCAACCCATGGTCCAGCATCACTGCAGCAAGTGGTAAATTAGGATCTACAGATTAGGTAAGACTGAATTCATGTCAGTTTCCCAACTGATAACTGTATTGTTATATAAGGAGATGTCCTTTTTAGGAAATGCATGTTGAAGCATTTAAGTGCAAAGAATATACATGTATGTTAAAATAGACACAGACGTGTGTGTGTTGAGTTGGTCAGTCATGTCCTACTCTTCACGGCCCCATGGACGGCCATGTGCTCCTCTGCCCATGGAATTTTCCAGACAAGAATATTAGAGTGGGTTTCCATTTCCTACTCCAGGGTATCTTCTCCATGCAGAGATCGAACCTACATCTCTTGCGTCTCTTGCATTGGCAGGCAGATTCTTTACCACCCGTGCCACCTGGGAAGCCCAGACACACATACATATATGTTAAGATTACATGTGTGAATACATAGGTAAACACACACAGAGACACAGAGAGAGTAGGAGGGTGGGATAAAGCAAACAGGATAGAGTCCTAACATTTGGGGAATTTAGATGAAGGGTCTATGGAAATTAATTTCACTCATTTACAACTTTTCTGTAAGTCTGAAATTACAGTCCACTCTCATACCTGCAGTGAAGTTCTACGAAGCATGGCTCATGTCTGAACAAAGCTTGTTGGTGCACAGGTGTTCTCCCGAACATGCCCTGCAGCCCTCAGGAGCGCTAAGCAGACACACTTCAGCACTGTAGTCTGGGGCCCCTTTTACACAGCAGAATCCCCAAGAGAACCCCCCACGAAAGTCTGGAAAATGTGGCAGTAAACAGACTGTGACCAGAACACTGGCTTGCAGTCTTAAGCTGAGACAAGAAGGCAGAGCGTCCCCCGTTCCAGCTCAGCAGGGAACTGGGCACATCAGGTGACATGAACCTCTCACCCATCTGCATGTGTGAGGATGACCGGAAAAGCACAAGGACTGATTTGGCAGTTACAAATTTCAGCCAGGGATGAATTCACTGATATGGAATCTGTGAATAATGAGGATTGATGGGCTGTATATCAAAATAAAAAGGAAATACATTTTCAACCTGGAAGACTAGAAAAATAGTAGTACAATAAAATAAGACATGGTCTTTGGGCAGGAGAACTGTTCTGGGAGGGAAAGTGAAAGTGAAAATTTCTCAGTCGTGTCCAACTCTTTGCAATCCCATGAGCTGTAGCAGATAGTATTTAATTCAGGATATGATAGGTTTGGAAGGTTGTCCCGGAAATGCCTTAGATACATTTGGAAATCCAGGAGCTGATGAAAGCCAAATTATAGAAAGAGATGAAGTCTATGGGAATTATTGTTTATACAGGAGGGATAACTGAAGCCATAATTAGAGCAAAGACAGACCCAGATTTTTTGCTTAACTTGTAACACAAGTGAGGATTAAATCATTACAGTGAAGAAACACAGAATCAAGAAAGGGGAATAGAGTGAAACCGCCTCTGTTTTGGCAAAGCTATTCAAATACATGCACTGAGTAAGGAGCAGCAGTTTCAGTAAAAAAATTAAACAATACAGGATTTGACTTGATAGAGCTTTCCAGATCCAATGGGCTATCTATCCAAAGATACCAAAGATAGAGTCACCGCTATGGGAGGTAATCAAACACAGGGTGCAGATCATTTACCAGGATGAGCGCATTATCGAATATTCTGATTGGATAATACTTTAAGCCTGTACAATGATTCTAATATCCTGTGACTAATTTTTGCTGAATATTTTCTCTGGAGTCTTAAGTGATTCCCATATATTCCATCAACCATGAAGTAGGTCTCCAGATCCTTAAAAATAATCAGACCTATCAAAGCAAAACTTTTTTGACCTCGGCAAAATATTGTTGCCACCATAGTCCAGTTCACTGAAATATCTAACACATGGAGATAAAGGCAGCAGCTGCATCTTCATCAGTGTGGTCCACCCTCTCCCTTAGTTTGCTGCTATCTTAAAAATAAACAAAAGGTGAGATGGACATCTGGGGCCTGGGACACATCTTCCTTAGCTGCTCCTTATGGAAAGTCATCATGAGATGAGTTACAGAGCAGAAATGAGTACTTGGGGCTCAAGGGTGGGAGGCTTATTTATTTTTTTAAAAAGACAGTCCTGGGAATTCCATACTAGATTGTGGTCTTTGGTGCCAAGGATTTCTCTGAAATAGCGAGGCATCAACTGGTAGGTAGTGGTATGCTGAAGTTAAAACTGTCAAGAGCATAATACGCATTCCTGAACTTCCAAAAACGAACTCTTTCACCGGTGTGTGGGAGCCCTGGGGAGAACGGCCATTATCACAGCAACAAAATTGGAAGCTCTCACACCTGTCTCACTGCATCAGATCTGATCAGCTCTGGGGTTCCCCTCCCATTATTGTTCCTGACAACACAGACAGCCTCCCTTCCCGCCCAGGGTGTGGGGCAGAGGAGAGGAGAGACTTTCTGTGACTTGTGGAACACTCTTGGCTAGTCTTCTGACATTTACCTATAAGCCTTTTACTGTGCTTTTGATTAGTCTAGAATAGTCACTGATAGGCCTCCTTTGGTTTTCTGAATTCTGAATCTTTTCTTTTTTTTTAATGAACAGTGTCCCAGGCTTAACATTTGTTAAGTACTAACCAATAACACACGGGTTTGCAAGAACTGATAGATGAAGGTTTCTTTTGCATTAATAAAGCACTTTAAATTCTTACTATCATTAGTAAAAGTAAATATTCATTCTTCATATACATTTCTCTTATTGCATACTATCAACACTATCCTCCAAATATACACAATCTACTACCTGGGTATAAAATAAACTAAATGTACAAATGTATAAGAGAAATGTACTTTAAAGGGAGTTAGTATAATGTACTGTACATAGCTAGAAAGGAAGGTAATTAAACCTTTTGGCAACATATGAAGTGTAAAAGTGAAATATTCACATGTCAGAGTTGATGTTCATCAACGAGTGGCAAATTGGAAGATTATATGTAAATTCACATTTCTGTTCTAAAAAAAAAAACTCCTCGTGATGACATCAAAGAGGAATCAAAAGAGCTCCCATAATGACTGCTTTTAGGGACAAATGTGAATTTGCTAGATACTGCTAATGAATTAAATTATTAGCAAACATGTATTGCACTCTGGCCACATGCAAAGCACTGTCCCAGAGGTACAGGGTAAATGAGAAATGTGCCCCAACACTAGTCAGGCAGTGTAACAGCTAGTGAGAAGACAGCCATTGATACAAACGTCTATCAGTTAAGAGCACGTGGTGTTTAAAAGTTAAAAATAATGTTTTCCATGGGAGAGAGGGAGAGAGATTTTTGGCTGATTTCACATGCAAATTGGGAAAAATACTGACATGTTGAAAGAAACCATTTTGTTGGAAGCATCAGTGCTATCATTGATCCCAGAGCTAGTCTACTGACAAGTGACTGGATGGACCAGTAGCAACTGATCATTTCAAAAAACATTTTCAGAAATAGTTTTATCTATGTTTAATAGGTATAGATATTTTTGAGAACGCAGTTTGGATCTTTATGTATGTCAGACATCACAGTATCTTAACATCACTTTGGACTGGAGTTTGGCCCAGGAGGTGAGCCAAGCAAGACTCCCCTGCCCCAATTCTCTGTACTCATCTCTTTGAAGCATCTAAGAATTTGTACTAGCAATGCATCTTCTAAGGGGATATACCTTAAAGTAGTCATCAAATGCACTAAGTCAGGCCCTTTGATTAAGAGTCATTAAGTCTGGTCTTCAGCAATATATACACACAAACACACGTATATATGTATATTCACACACACACACACACACACACACCCACCCACACATTATCAGAACAACAGAGACATTATTTGCCAACAAAGGTTCGTCTAGTCAAGGCTATGGTTTTCCCAGTGGTCATGTATGGATGTGAGAGTTGGACTCTAAAGAAAGCTGAGCGCCGAAAAATTGATGCTTTTGAACTGTGGTGTTGGAGAAGACTCTTGAGAGTCCCTTGGACTGCAAAGAGATCCAACCAATCCATCCTAAAGGAGATCAGTCCTGGGTGTTCATTGGAAGGACTGATGCTGAAGCTGAAACTCCAGTACTTTGGCCACCTCATGTGAAGAGCTGACTCATTGGAAAAGACTCTGATGCTGGGAGGGATGGGGGGCAGGAGAAGGGGACAACAGAGGATGAGATGGCTGGATGGCATCATCGACTCAATGGACATGAGTTTGGGTAAATTCTGGGAGTTGGTGAAGAACACGGAGGCCTGGTGTGCTGTGGTTCGTGGGGTCGCAGAGTCGGACACGACTGAGCGACTGAACTGAACTGAACATAATATATTTTAAATCTAATGCTGTGTGATCCTGTTAATTTAATTAACCCAAAATGATCATCAGTTAGAGGTGCCTCGGTGTCTAAGGAGTCAGCACACACTCAGACAATTTCCCAAATTTTCAAGAACTGAGAATTCCGGCAGTTTAATATGATACCTATACCAAAGGTATGCGTTGGGTAGTGCCTTCATTTTGTTTTGAGATATGTTTTAATATCCCAATCTTATATATTTATGGATGTATTCATCTGGTCTCATCACTAAAAGGGTGAGATACCTCAGTCATGTTACACCATGTGAAGAACACGGATACAGTTTCACACAGGAAAAAAGAAACAGTCAAAAGGTTAGAGTTATCCTTCCCTCTAATGCATTTATCAATAATTCTCATGTGCACTCAGTCGTGTCCAACTCTTTGTGAGCCCATGGACTGTAGCCCGCCAAGCTCCCCTGTCCGTGGAATTTTCCAGGCAAGAATACTGGAGTGGGTAGCCATTTCCTACCCCAGGGGATCTTCCTGACCCAGGAATCAAACCCGCGTCTCATGTCTCCTGCACTGGCAGGAGGGTTCTTTACCACTAGCACCACCTGGGAAGCGTTCTTTGTCAATAACACATTATTACTATTATTAGTGTGAAATTCTAAATACTTCTCATAGCTAAAGCCTGTAAAAGAAGTTTCCTTTTAATCCTTTAAAGGATGTTTTTACTTGACTTTTCCCCAAAGTATCAATATTGAATGTTATAAAAATACTCTTAGCATTTACTTTCAAATGAAATATTCAACGCTCAATGCTTTCATGGAAAATTTTCCCTTAAAAATCCATTATACTAAAAGTAAATATCTGCATGGAGTCCTCTAGACTGATGTAATTAAAATTAAATTTACAAAAAGGTAATGGAGATTTTATCAGCACTAGCATGCAGTTCCACACAGCTGCTGAATAATTGCAGCTTCTTTCCTATATTATCTGGGATGAACAAAATGTTGCAATTTAAGGTATTTTTAAGAAAAGATCTTACAGCAAATCCTTAGATTGGACTATTATTTTCTTTATGGCATCTCAAGTTTACTACAAGGTATTAAATAATGCAAGAAAATCAAAGTGGTACAAAGGTGAGAACCTGGCAACACTTAGTTATTTTTAAATTGCTGAACTAACGACCCAGGGGAAGCCCTGCTCCTGACAATGGTTACTCCGGCAGCACACCCTGAGCTGATCTCAGGCCCCTGAAGTAGATGGTGAAATTCACGCCTTTGGTCAAAGAATCTCTGTGATCCCCTTCAAGTTTGGTCTCAGGATTCCAGACTAGACAGAGATGCATATTTTAAGAAGTCAATTAAACCTAAACTTGTCACATCATTTATTTTCTTCACCCCCTTAGTGAAAGATATTCCCAAGCATTGTACTCTTTTAGTCATATCATCTCTTAACTCTAGGATTCTTGAGCTCTTCCTCTTAGAATTGCTTCTTTCCAGAATAATGATGCAGCCCATTCTAGATGACCCTCAAAAGCTAATCCAATAAATCCACAGTTTTATCAGGGGGGTGAAGAGTGAAGATGACGATGGCTCAGAATGTTAACTACCTTTGCCTCCTCCTGATAAAGGTTACAAGAATCCACTGGATTTCCCCCATCTCCTTCTCTAGCCTTCACTTTTCAGGCACATTTCCCCTTCCTCCTACACCTTATTTCCATTTTCCAACCTGTCACTTGTTTTCTCACACTGTTTGCACATGCCTGCAATCAACTCCTTATGCCCACTTCACCGAGTTCACTCCTGCTTGTCCTCTAGATAACAGCTTAAGCTGTTCCTTCCAAGAAGCCTTTTCTGACCACCTACAGCCCTTCAGAAGGCCTGTGTTCCATCTGTTGGCTCTGCAATTCCTGTAACACCCTGCACTTCTGATTTCGGATCCTTGGCACACTTCTAAGGGTCACCTTCAACTCTAGGCTGAAGTTCTTGAGGGCAGGAACCATGCTTGTCTTGTTCTGGGCTGTATCTCTACTGCCTGGCACACAGGAGAGGCTCAATAACTATTTTTAAAATGCTGTAAACAAATGACTAATAGGTATTGGCTTTTGTATCAATCTCCTGTGCTGTGACTTCTACATGTTTTATTCATCTTGGCAGCCTCTATGTCTAGCCCAGTACCTGCCACAAAGTAAGCTATTAATATATGCTGGCTGAATTTAATGCTGAAATGGTGTGCTTTTCTAACTTTCTAGCAGCAGCTTCATCTTCTCGTAGCTTACCTGTAACTCTGAGGAAGGATTAGAAGGTGGTTAAATGGTTAGGGAGAAGGGCAAGTAAGCCATTAGGAGAGAGGCAGAAATTCCAGCCTCAGAAGACTGCACAGATGTGAAAATGGAAAATGGATTGCTCATTTAACCTTCAGGCAGGTACCTATGTATGTGGCCAAATCAAACCAATACTTTTATTTAACAGGGAATAAAAACGTTTGCCAATAACTGGTTGCTTGAAATTAAGCTATGGTGGAAAAAAATCACAACAGTGGTTGCCTCTGGGGGTGGGGATGGGGGATGACTGGGAAGGGACATGAGGAAACTTTTAGGGGATGAAAATGTTCTATATTTAGTTTAAGGTTTATTCCATACTGATGTAGGCACTTGTCAAAATTCATCAAATGATGCACTTAGGTTTTTGCACATTTCATAGTAAATTTAACTCAAAAGGCAGATGAAAGCTCTGTCAACAAGTACTGAACTCTATTTAATAATATTCATAGTGTGATATGTTAAGGGTGAAGTGTACTGATGATTCAAATTTGGTATGAAATGCATAAAACCAAAAGAGATGGAGAAATGTATGAGAAAGCAAACATGGAAGATATTAACTGTAGAATCTATGTGGTGGGTATATGATTGCTTACAATTCTCTCAACATTCCTGTATGTTTCAAATATTTCATTGAATAAATGCTGGGGGAAAATGGTTGCTTGGCTTTGTTTAGATGCAGGTATGTTAGCACCCAAAAGCACAGAGTTGTGAAAGGTTAGGATGGAGTAATGAAGAAATTCTAAAAATCTCAGGAAAATGGGAAAGTTTTCATTTTCTGTGACTCCTTCATTCAATCAATAAATATTTATGGACTTCATAGTACATATCAGAAACTCTTTTAGACACACTTAAGAGAATAGATAAAAGTCTGGGTCTTCTTAGAATTTCTGATTTTCATCATAATTTCAAGGGGATTCTTCCCAAGATGGGAAGAAAGGTGGTGGTCAGGCAGAGGGGTTAGCAGCAGCTTTCTGTTCAGGCCTAAGGTCATCCCTTGAAGAGAATAACAGCACATGAGGACACAACATGGACCAAGGCACTGTGAATTGGAATGGCCGGACAATCCATTTCAGGTAAGAGCATCTTCACCGAGACCACTTTTAGTTCATGATGGGGCATCAGCATGCCTTCCAAAGTAGAAAGAAATCAGTGCCTTTCATTTTCTTAACTCACATTTCTTCTCTGGCAGAATGTACCATGTATAGTACATAGAATACGTGTATCTTGCAACTTTTTCAGACATAACAACACCATATACAAACTCCTGTTCTGCTTTCTCCAGGGCAAGAGGCAGTGAGCAGTGGCAAGGATTTTCACTACATGAATAACATTTCTTTAGACAAATGAAAGCCTATATGGCAAAATATTGGTTAAACCTGGTTGGTGCCAAAGCATGTGTAATATTTTTCAGCATTAAAAAAATTTATAATTAAAGAAAAGTTGACAAACTATAATGGGAGTACCAATGGCATCAGTTAACCACAGACTATATAGGGTTTTCTGGAATGCACTTCAGGGGAGAGATGGAAAAAATGAAAGAAAAATATAATTATCAAAATAATAACCTATCTCCTGAGTAAATCTGTTTTTCCTAATAGATTTATTTATAGAAGTAGTCTTTCAAATAAAACAATACTGGGGGAAATGGATGGAATGACACTAAGAAACAATATTCACTAGAATTGCAATTTCTGACATAAATGAATTACATCAAGGTATTAATTTCTTAGTAAATTGCTTATTTTTGAAAAATGGTGTTTCTGTGCAACTATTCGGTATAAGCATATTTCAAATGAGAACTACTGATGATGACTCGTGAGAAATATAGAAGTTATGTGGAAATTTCCAGTTTACAACACCCAAAGCTAGATTATATTCACTGAGGTAGCAGAATTGAAATAATGGCACCATGCTGGAGGTATCCAGCCAAAAATCCATCAATATTTAGGCACCAACCTGAATTCTAAGCTAAGACATGCACCATGAAAAGTCACTGGAAACCTCAGGAATTAATGAAAATATTCAGTTCAGTTGCTCAATCGTGTCCGACTCTTTGCGACCCATGGACTGCAGCACACCAGGCCTCCCTGTCCATCACAAACTCCCAGAGTTTACCCAAACTCATGTCCATTGAGTCGGTGATGCCATGCAGCCATCTCATCTCTGTTGTCCCCTTCTCCTCCTGCCTTCAGTCTTTCCCAGCATCAGGGTCTTTTCAAATGAGTCAGTTCTTCATATCAGGTGGCCAAAGTACTGGAGTTTCAGCTTCAGCATCAGTCCTTCCAATGAACACCCAGGACTGATCTCCTTTAGGATGGACTGGTTGGATTTGCTTGCAGTCCAAGGAACTCTCAAGAGTCTTTTCCAACACCACAGTTCAAAAGCATCAATTCTTCTGCGCTCAGCTTTCTTTATAGTTCAACTTTTACATCCATACACGACTATTGGAAAAACCATAGCCTTGACTAGATGGACCTTTGTTGGCAAAGTAATATCTCTGCTTTTTAATATGCTGTTTAGGTTGGTCATAACTTTTTTCCCAAGGAGCAAGCGTCTTCATTTCATGGCTACAGTCACCATCTGCAGTGATTTTGGAGCAACACCCCCTCCCCCGCCAAATAAAGCCTGTCACTATTTCCCCATTTATTTGCCATGAAGTGATGGGACCAGATGCCATGATCTTAGTTTTCTGAATGTTGAGCTTTAAGCCAACTTTTTCACCCTCCTCTTTCACTTTCATCAAGAGGCTCTTTAGTCCTTCTTCACTCTCTGCCATAAAGGTGGTATCATCTGCATATCTGAGGTTATTGATATTTCTCCCGGCAATCTTGATTCCAGCTTGTGCTTCATCCAGCCCAGCGTTTCTCATGATGTACTCTGCATAGAAGTTAAATAAGCAGGGTGACAATATACAGCCTTGACGTACTCCTTTTCCAATCTGAAACCAGTCTCTTCTTTCATGTCCAGTTCTAACTGTTGCTTCCTGACCTGCATACAGATTTCTCAAGAGGCAGGTCAGGTGGTCTGGTATGCCCATCTCTTTCAGAATTTTCCATAGTTTATTGTGATCCACACAGTCAAAGGCTTTGGGAATAGTCAATAAAGCAGAAATAGATATTTTTCTGAAACTCTCTTGCTTTTTCAATAATCCAACAGATGTTGGCAATTTGATCTCTGATTCCTCTGCCTTTTCTAAAACCAGCTTGAACATGTGGAAGTTCATGGTTCACGTACTGTTGAAGCCTGGCTTGGAGAATTTTGAGTATTACTTTGCTAGCGTGTGAGATGAGTTCAATTGTGCGGTAGTTTGAGCATTCTTTGGCACTGCTTTTCTTTGGGATTGGAGAAAACTGACCTTTTCCATTCCTGCTCAAAATGAAAATAAGCCAAAGCTTAAAACGCTGATGTACACTATATGTGGAATTAATATAAAAATCAAGTACTGTCACAAATTTATAAGTCTTTTTTCTAGAGCTCAGTTTTATTTAAATTGCTAATAGATGATTCATTTAGTATAATCATAACCATTTCTTTATGTTCCTAAAACAATTGGGTTTAGTTAATCCCTTGAAAGCCAATCATGCATTTAGTTCTATTGTTTAGCATTGTGTAACAAATCAAATAGGCAGCTTACAACAATGTGTGCTTTCTATAAACCCAGCTGCTGTGCCCATGGACTCCGCCAGAGCCAGCAGAAGAGTTTCTGATGCCTGAATACAGCCCCTAAATACAACCACTAAACCTCCATGGAAATAATGGGCTGCTGATTAAATTCTTGCACATGCTAGCCTGCAAATTAATACACAAATTGGGTTGACAATTAGAAACACTATAAATAACATGTTTAATTTGATAGCCTGGCTATTGTAATAAATTGAACAACTGTTTCTCCCTCTTGCTATATTCATTTTCACCTCAGGGTTAAGTGATACTGGCTAAAGAGATCCTGGAACAGGAGGCATCTGCAGAAGGCTAAAGTGTGAAATTAATTTTCCTTGTACTAGCTTTATTCCTGTTAACATAAAGGATCCACATAAAACACTTTACACTAGAAAATCTCCTATTCTCTTTATACTAATTTTTTTTTTTTTTTGTATTATTAAACCAAGTAAAGCTCTGTGAGAATACAGGGGTAAAGATTCCTAGTCGGCTAACATTCATTAAGACCTTTTCAGTAACTGCTCAAGTACTGGGACATACATTGTGTTTCACTAATCCTGACAATAATCACTTGAAGTAGATATCATGGTCTCTATTTCACACTCGAGGAAACTCAGAGCTGCTAAGGAAGTTGCCAAAGCATATACAAGCAGTACTGGGCAAAGCACAGTTTAATCTGGGCTATACACTGTGGAGTCCACATTCTTTCTCTTGCCACAACAGTGATTCTAATCCTAATTCTTTCTAAGCCATGAAACTGTCTTTGCACACGCACAGCTCAATGAAAACTGGAATTGATTAATATCTAAGTTAAGTATCTCATGAGACTACTTTTATGCTCCAAAAATGCAAGAGCCTGCTCACAGTAATGTAACATGTCAGGAAAAAGGTAATGCACTTCTCCAAATCTGACAGTCGGGGGAGTCTGACCCAATAAGCCCATGTGGGGTTTGGATGATATTTCAACACTAGGACATCTTGGGGATTTCATCATCACTGCTGTTACTGTTACTAATAACAGAAGTGCTAAGTAAAGGAGTCTCTAAAGCTGATGCTAGATAAAACACAACACTACATAAAAATGATGAATTTACCAATCGTATTTGAAAGCTAAGAATTTTTCCTACAGATGACAATGAAAGTTTTATTTGAAAATAACCATTATGTGTTAAGTGATACTCTGATGCTATTTGCTCAGTCAACTAAATACAGAAAACTGTCTCTGCAGATTTCTATGAGCAATACTTTTTATAGACTCTCCTCCACACATATGGCCTAAGGCCAGTTGATGCCATGATTCTAACAAGGCGCTGCTTCAAAATTCTTGAATAAATTTGATAAGTCTTCAAAAAATAAAGAGTGAAATTCTGTTCAGTATAGGTTTGATAAAGTAATTTTTAAAAACTGTGATGACGTGACTAGTATAAACAGTGATACTAGTAAACAGAATGCCCTACATTCTGAACATCAAAGAGGAGAGCATGCTCTGTGTATGAAACTTTTTGATGGAAAAAAAATCAGCTTACTATAAAGTTCTACATAAAACCGTCAAAATAATGACATGCAGATAAAATACTTAGATATATTATAGAAGGGCTTCCCTGGTGGCTCAGATGGTGAAGAATCTGCCCCTCTTTAGGTTTTAGAATCCCCCAAAAGTATATATATTGTTATCAAAAGACAGTTTAGAAAATACTGTCTAGTCCAAATAAAACTAAAACTTATATGCTTTCTCAAAGAAAGTTAAATGTTTAGAAACACCCATCATGTGGATAGCAAATCAGTTAATACAATTTTATGAAAATGCCAAAGGATATTTTTCTTTTGATTCTTGGGTATTTATAAAAATTATAAATCAGGACAGCCTAATTGATCTCTTCTAGATTACTATAAATATATTATTATATTGTATACTACCAGAAGGTCTCAAATACTAGCCAATTAAACCATCTTTCAAAATACAGGAGAAGCATTTAGGATAATTATTTACAAATTTGTTTTAGCAACCCATTTTTCTAATGACTTTAGGGCTTTGGAAAAATAACCAAATGCTACTGAATTACAGGGAACACATATCAGAGATCATTATAATAAACTCTACAAAATAAAAAATCTACTTCCTTAAAAGTTATATAATGTGCTATAAAGTTGGCCAGAAAGGGAGACCCATGAACTAAATTCAAGTTCTTGCCAATAATGACTGTAGCTTATATAGGCTTCTGTTCCTTTCTGGATAAAATCAGTGTATTGTGGGCTCGGTGATGGTACATGAAGGAGTGCTAAATTAAACAGTTTCCAAGATGGTATCCAAGGTCATACACAGTTGCAAGATTTTTTGAATCAGTCCTGCCCATCATTAGACATGGAAGAAAATCTCTAACTGTGGAGTTGGCAGAGAGAGGCACCTCACTAGTGAAACAACTACTAAGGCCATCACTCCTGAAGGCAAACAAGCTTCTAGCATTTCTGTCCACAACCCCCTCTGCTACTCCCAAGCACAGGTCTCCAGTCACTGCAGGGGTACAAGGACAGAGCATGGTTGCAAAGACAGATGTGCAGTCTGGGTTCCCGGCGACAACTACCCACAAGGACCATCACAGCATCCCGAGCAGCTGATACTCACTGGTGTTGGGCAGAGAGGTCCGCACACCTCATCCACATTCTACCCTTCCCAATGAACTGTCTTCCTTCACTCCCCACTTTTATATGATTCATGCCAAGCGGAAATTCTTGTAAATAAGCTGTAGAAATAGGACCATCAGATACATGGGGTCATGACTGAAGGAGAACCTAGTGGTCTGGGGCCCTCCAAAGAAGTCCAACGGGAACAAGCAGGGCCAAGGAGTTGAGGGAAGTCCCCTGAGATGCACTGTGAGATCCTGAGGTGGAGCATTCTGGGCTATGGATTAGAGGTGCTATACTGATTTAGAAAAACTTAATACTAAGGACCTTCCAGAGGATTTTGCCAAAACATATTTTAAAGGAATTTAAATAAAACATCTGCAGGCATCCTTCAGCCTCATAGAATGTATATAGTAAACTAAGAGCCAACCTCTTAGTTTAAATGAGAAAACTTAAGTCCCAAGAGCTCAGAGGACATTCCCCAGGATCTTCATCTCCTAACCTCACTCAAGAGTACATAGAAGGGACTTAAATGCCCTTCCCAGAGATGACAGAGATCACTTTATACTCCTCAGGTACTATTGAGGTATCACAAAAAATCTTTGTCAAATTATCTGACTCTCCTCACTACAGTCAATTTCCAAATGATTCCATTTATAATATTTATGTTCCAATTCTTAACAAATACTACAAAATCTTAAGACTTACAGATTGTTGAGTCTTAGCCTGGTATGTGTCAAATCACTGAAATACACCAGTTTCTGAAAAGATGTAATGCCTCTAAACAGGAAGACGAAGATTTCAATAAACTGTGACGCTGGTGGTAAAGAGCCCGCCTGCCAATGCAGGAGACATAAGAGATGTGGGTTCTATCCCTGGGTTGGGAAGATCCCCTGGAGGAGGGCATAGCTACCCAATCCAGTATTCTTGCCTGGAAAATCTCATGGACAGAGGAGCCTGGAGGGCTACAGTCCATGGGGTCGCCAAGAGTTGGACACGACTGATTCATTGATTGCAAAAGGCTGGATTTGAGGCAAGCTCAGTAGGGACTCTATAACAGTTACAGAGCAGCAAGGAAGAGGCCTGCAGCATCAGAGTGAGGCAGAGGATGTGAGTTCTGCCTCCAGCACCAACTAGCCGTGTGATGTGGGGCAAGTTCCTAAACCTCTCTGAACTTAGGTTTCCCTATCAATAAAAGAGAAGTAGTATTAATGCCATCATAACAATCTGAAAATAACTCAGTAATATGCAAAGTCCTGTGTAAATGTTAATTAGAGGTTACCTATTATAATTACATTACTGACATTTGTCAATTTATTTCTCACAACAATTTTAACAGAAGGAACTACGGAACAATATTTACAGTGATGGAAATGGGAGTCTTGAGAGGTAAAGTAATTTTCCAAGGGTACTTTACAAAGGTAAAGTAATTTTCCATGGTGCAACTTTATCCACAATATCGTAAGTGCCATACAAGCAGAACCCAGGAAAGGAGAATGCCACCAAATCCAAAACAGAGAGATGTTACACGAATATGCCTGGTGTAACAGCCAGAGCCAAATACAATTCAATAAATGGTGAATATGAGTGATAGGACTGCACCCGGATATTTCCACAACTCAAACTGTGCAAGGCTTCAGACTGACAGGAAAGGTCAATGGGTCTGACTTAAATAATTACTGATGTTTAACAGAAAGAGGCTTAACTGTTTTTACAGCCCAAACTATTTGCTGTGTAAGAAACAGTATCTGAATAGACTGAATTTCTCAACAGGCTTTCCTAAGCACCTTCAAGGCCAAGGAATAAAGCAAGGTTCAGGGTAGAAAAACTATTGTTATTCCGCATTTTTCCCTACCTCAGAAATAAAATATGGCTACAATGTAATCACTTTATAAGCAATATTTTTTTTCCGATCTGAGAAACAGATTACATACCCTATGCCTAAGGTCTTGGGATGGCTTTGTTTTTCATTTTGATCAGCCCTCCATTAAAAGAACTGTTGCATCTACAAGAAATAGGATGGCAATTTTAAATAGACAATTAACTTATGCTACTGAACACTAAAAGCCTATGCATAACTGCTCTAAAATATAGCCTGAGATAAGCAACATTACGCTCACTGTATTGAAGAGAAATTGTAAGGAAATGACAGGTCTATTTTTTCCCTAGGGAATTAACAAAGATGTAGAGGTTTTGGAAGCTATATTCAGTCAGACTACTTTGATTTAGCTACAAAATGTTACTGTGAGTGTAAAGGAGAGAGATTAAGTTAGTTATCATTCTTACACATATAAGTTAGTATAAAATAAAATATTTTATATCATGATTAAAATATCATAGGACAGAGTAAAAAGACAGCATAGTAAAAGTTTTTGTACTGATCTTAATATTTTATTACTGTAATTTCTACCAGTTTTAGACAGGTGATGAATCTCATTGTATCATCATGTATTTTGCATGGCAGGTACCCAGTGCAAAGATGGCAGACTTCAGAGAATCATTACTCCATGTTTTCAACTTGTTTATAGTACAGGTGGTTTGAAAAGACTAAATAAACATCAATCAATTATTTAGTATTGGCTAAAAGAGTATAATCAATATCACAGTAATCCAAGCCTATGCCCCAACCAGTAACGCTGAAGAAGCTGAAGTTAAATGGTTCTATGAAGACCTGCAAGACCATTTAGAACTAACATCCAAAAAAGATGTCCTTTTCATTATAGGGGACTGGAATGCAAAAGTAGGAAGTCAAGAAACACCTGGAGTAACAGGCAAATTTGGCCTTGGAGTACGGAATGAAGCAGGGCAAAGGCTAAGAGAGTTTTGCCAAGAGAACACACTGGTCATAGCAAACACCCTCTTCCAACAACACAAGAGAAGACTCTAAACATGGACATCACCAGATGGTCAACACCAAAATCAGATTGATTATATTCTCTGCAGCCAAAGAGGAAGAAGCTCTATACAGTCAGCAAAAACAAGACCAGGAGCTGACTGTGGCTCAGATCATGAATCCCTTATTGCCAAGTTCAGACTTAAACTGAAGAAAGTAGGGAAAACCACTAGACCATTCAGGTATGACCTAAATCAAATCCCTTATGATTACACAGTGGAAGTGAGAAAGAGATTTAAGGGACTAGATCTGATAGAGTGCCTGATGAACTATAGACGGAGGTTCCTGACACTGTACAGGAGACAGGGATCAAGACCATTCCCAAGAAAAAGAAATACAAAAAAGCAAAATGGCTGTGTGAGGAGGCCTTACAAATAGTTGTGAAAAGAAGAGAAGTGAAAAGCAAAGGAGGAAAGGAAAGATACACCGATTTGAATGAAGAGTTCCAAAGAATAGCAAGGAGAGATAAGAAAGCCTTCCTTGGCGATCAATGCAAAGAAATAGAGGAAAACAATAGAATAGGAAAGACTAGAGATCTCTTCAAGAAATTTAGAGATACCAAGGGAACATTTCATGCAAAGATGGGCTCCATAAAGGACAGAAATGGTATGGACAGAAGCAGAATACTAAGAAGAGGTGGCAAGAATACACAGAAGAACTGTACAAAAAAGATCTTCACAACCCAGATAATCATGATGATGTGATCACTCACCTAGAGCCAGACATTCTGGAATGTGAAGTCAAGTGGGCCTTAGGAAGCATCACTATGAACAAAGCTAGTGAAGGTGATGGAATTCCAGTTGAACCATTTCAAATCCTGGAAGATGATGCTGTGAAAGTGCTGCACTCAATATGCCAGCGAATTTGGAAAACTCAGCAGTGGGCACAGGACTGGAAAAGGTCAGTTTTCATTCCAATCCCAAAGAAAGGCAATGCCAAAGAATGCTCAAACTACCACACAATTACACTAATCTCACATGCTAGTAAAGTAATGCTCAAAATTCTCCAAGCCAGGCTTCAGCACTACGTGAACCGTGAACTTCCAGATGTTCAAGCTGGTTTTAGGAAAGGCAGAGGAACCAGAGATCAAGATCTGCTGGATCATCGAAAAAGCAAGAGAGTTCCAGAAAACTATCTATTTCTGCTTTATTGAGTATGCCAAAGCCTTTGACTGTGTGGATCACAATAAACTGTGGAAAACTCTGAAAGAGATGGTCAGAGAAGCTCATACCACCTGACCTGGCTCTTGAGAAATCTGTTTCCAGGTCAGGAAGCAACAGTTAGAACTGAACATGGAACAACAGACTGGTTCCAAATAGGAAAAGGAGTACTTCAAGGCTGTATATTGTCACCCTACTTATTTAACTTATATGCAGAGTACATCATGAGAAACGCTGGGCTGGAAAAAGCACAAGCTGGAATCAAGATTGCTGGTAGAAATATCAATAACCTCAGATATGCAGATGACACCACCCTTATGGCAGAAAGTGAACAGGAACTAACAAGCCTCTTGATGAAAGTGAAAGAAGAGAGTGAAAAATTTGGCTTAAGGCTCAACATTCAGAAAACTATATCATGGCATCTGGTCCCATCACTTCATGGCAAATAGATGGGGAAACAGTGGAAGCAGTGTCAGACTTTATTTTTCTGGGCTCCAAAATCACTGCAGATGGTGATTGCAGCCATGAAATTAAAAGATGCTTTCTCCTTGGAAGGAAAGTTATGACCAACCTAGACAGCATATTAAAAAGCAGAGACATTACTTTGCCAACAAAGGTCCGTGTAGTCAAGGCCATGGTTTTTCCAGTGGTCATGTATGGATGTGAGAGTTGGACTGTGAAGAAAGCTGAGTGCCAAAAATTTGATGCTTTTGAACTGTGGTGTTGGAGAAGAGTCTTGAGAGTCCCTTGGACTGCAAGGAGATCCAACCAGCCCATCCTAAAGGAGATCAGTCCTGGGTGTTCATTGGAAGGACTGATGCTGAAGCTGAAACTCCAATACGTTGGCCACTTGATGTGAAGGACTGACTCATTGGAAAAGATCCTGATGCTGGGAGGGATTGGGGGCAGGAGGAGAAGGGGACGACAGAGGATGAGATGGTTGGATGGCATCACTGACTCGATGGACGTGAGTTTGAGTAAACTCCAGGAGTTGGTGATGGACAGGGAGGCCTGGCGTGCTGCAATTCATGAGGTCGCAAAGAGTCGGACACGACTGAGCGACTGAACTGAACTGAAAGAGTATAAAGTGGCTAAGAGAATGCTGGGACACAGCACAGGCTGACCTCATTTTATTATGGTCTGCCTTGTTGTCCTTCACTGATATTGTGTGTTTTTATACATTGAAAGTCTGTTACAACCCTCTATCAATCAAATCTATCAGTACCATTCTTCCAACAGCTTTTGCAGACTTCACGTCTCAGTGTTATATTTTGGCTATTCTCACAATATTTCAAACTTTTTCATTATTATATTTGATAGGTGATCAGCGATATCTGATGTTACTACTGTAATTGTTTTGGGGGAGCCATGAATCTCGCCCGCATGACAATGAACTTAATATACTGTTGACTGCTCCATCAACCAGGCATTCCCCTTTCTCTCTTTCCTTGAGCCTCCCTATTTCCTCAGACACAAAAAATTGAAATCAGGACAATTAATAACCCTAAAATGGCCTCTAAGTGTTGAAGTAAAAGGAAGATTCATACTCTAAATCAAATACTAGAAATGACTGAGCTTAGTGAGGAAGTGCATGTGGAAAGCTAGGCCTCTTGCACCAAACAGCTGAGTTGTGGATGCAAAGGAAATGTTCTTGAAGGAAATCAGAAGTGCCATTGCAGTGAACACACAAAGAGAAACAGCACTACTGTCGATATGGAGAAAGTTTTAGTGGTCTGAATAAAGGTCATATCAGACACAATATCCTGTTAAACCAAGTCCAGAGGAAGACCCTAACTCTCTTCATTTGTATGAAGGCTGTGAGAGGTGAGGCAGCTACAGAAGAGAAGTCTGAAGCTAGTAGAGGCTAGTTCATGAGGTTTTAGGTAAGAAGCCATCCCCATAACACAAACGTGCAAGGTGAAGCAGCAAGTGCTGACATAGAAGCTGTTGCAAGTTATCCAGGAGATCTGGCTGAGACAATTAATGAGTGGTTACATCAATCACCAAATTTTCAACGTAGATTAAACAGCCTTACATTGGAAGAAGAGGACATCTAGGACTTTCATAGCTAGAGAGAAGTCAATGCCTGGCTCCAAAGCTTCAAAAGACAGGCTGATAATCTTGGCTAGGGGCTAACTCAGCTGGTGACTTTAAGATGAAGCCAATGCTCAATTACCATCCTCAGAATCCTGGGGCCTTAAGTGTTAGGCTCAGTTACTCTGTGTGTGCTCTATAAATTAACCAAAACACCCACAGATAAGAGGACATCTATTTATAACCTGGCTTACTGAATATTTTAAGCCTACTATTGAGACTTAGGGCTTCCCTGGTGGCTCAGAGGGTAAAGTGTCTGCCTACAATGCGGGAGACCTGGGTTCGATCCTTGGGTCAGGAAGATCCCCTGGAGAAGGAAATGGCAACCCACTCTAGTATTCTTGTCTGGAAAATCCCATGGACAGAGGAGCCTGGTGGGCTACAGTCCATGGGTTCGCAAAGAGCTGGACACGACTGAGCAACTTTCTGTCTTTCTTTTCTACTGAGACTTGCTCCCCAGAAAAAGATTCCTTTCAAAATATTCCTGTTCATTGATAAGGTACCTGGTCACCCAAGAGCTATGATGGAGATTAATGTTGTTTTCTAATCTAATTGTTTTCTAATCTATGAATTAGCCTATGGATCAAGGGCTAATTTTGAATTTCAAGTCTTGTTATTTAAGAAATACATTTTGTAAGGCTATACCTACCATATAGATAGTGATTCCTCTGATGAAGAAGGTTTGGTAAGTGTAAAAATAATCTCCAAATTTTCATGAGAATACAAAAGACTCCCAAATAGTCAAAACAATCTTAAGAAGAATAAAACTGGAGGCATCATGCTTCCTGATTTCAAATCATATCACAAAACTATGGCAATCAAAACAGTATGCTACTGGAACAAAACAGACACACAGATCAGTGGAACAGAATAAAAAGCCTAAAAATGAACCCACACTTATATGGGCTACTAGTCTATGAAAAGGAGGGAAGAATATACAATGGGGGAAAAGACAGCTTTTTCAATAATTGGTACTGGGAAACTGGACAGCTACATGCAGAAGAACTGAACTGGATTACTCTCTCACACCATGCACAGACACAAAAATTAAAAATGGATTAAAGACTTAAATAAGTAGGACCTAAAATCATGAAACTTCTAAAAGAAAACATAGGCAATAAGCCCGTTGATATCAATCTTAGTAATATTCTGGGGGACTACATCTCCTCAGGCCAGAAAACAAAAGCAAAAATAAGCAAATTTGATTTAATAAAACTAAAAAGTTTTTGCACAGCAAGGGAAACTATTAACAAAACAAAAATGCCACTTATTGAATGGGAGGAGAAATCTGCAAACAATATATCTGGTAAGGGGTTAATATACAAAATACACACAATATATACAAATAAGTCATACAATTAAACATCAAAAAATACAAACCAACTGTTTGAAAAAACGGGCAGGGGATCCGAATGGATATTTTTTCCAAAGAAGACATACAGATGGCCAACGAGCGCATCAAAAGATGTTGAACATCACTAATTATCAGGTAAATGCAAATCAAAGCCACAATGAGATACCATTTCACACCTGTTAGAAAGGCTATTACCAAAAAGAAAAAATAAGTATTGGCAAGGATGTGGCAAAAGGAAACCTCTGGACACTGCTGGTGGGAAGGTGAACTGTAACACTACTATGCTGAGCAGTGTGGAGAGTCCTCAAAACATGAAAAAGCACAACTACCACGTCACCAGCGACTCCACTTCAGTAAGTCTACGAAGAAAATGAAAAGCTAACTAGAAGAGATATACGCACCCCTATGTTCACTGAAGCATTATTTACAATAGGCAAGATATGGGGCAACTCAAGCACCCATCAACAGATGAATGGATAACGCTGTGATACACACACACTTACACACACATCAGAATACTCTTCAGCCCCAAGAAAGAAATCTTGCCTTTTGCAACAACATGGATGGACCTAGAGAATATTATGCTAAGTGAAATAAGTCAAACAAATACTGCTTACATGTGAAATCGAAAACACAAAACAAATGAACAAACCTAACAATGGTCACAGATACAAAGGACAAACAGCTATTTGCCAGAAGGGAAGGTGTGACGGGGAGGAAAGAAATAGGTGAGGGAAATTAAGAGGTTCAAACTTCCAGCTGCAAAATAAATGAGTCACTGGAATGAAATGTAATGTGGGAATATTGTCAGTCAAAAACTATGTAATATCTTTTGATCTGTGATATATTGTAACTAGATTTATCAGAGTGATCAGCTTGAAATGCATAGAAGTAGTGAATTACTGTGCTGTGTAACAGAAACTAACATAATGTGGAAGGTCAATTATATTCCAAAAACAAACTCATAGCAAAAGAGATGAAATCTGTGTTTATCAGATGTGGGGGTTGTGGGGAATTTGAAGGCAGTCAAAAGGTAAACTTCAAGTTAAAAGACACAAATGAGAACCAGAAATGTAATGTACAGTGTGATAAATATAATTCACACTACTGTATGTTATATTTGAAAGTTGTTGAGATAAACCCTAAGCATTCTCATCACAAGAACTCTATTTCTTTAATTTTGTATATATCTATATGAGATAATCGATGCTTACTAAACTTACTATGATAATCATTCATGACTATGATAATCATTCATGATGTATACAAGTCAAATCATTATGCTGTATACCTTGAACTTACAGTGCTCTATGTCAATTATGGGGCTTCCAGGTGATGCCAGTGGTAGAGAACCCATCTGCTAATGCTAGAGACATGAGAGACATAGGTTCAATCCCTGGTTTGGGAAGATGCCCTGGAGGAGGGCATGGCAACCCACTCCAGTATTCTTGCCTGGAGAATCCCCATGGACAGAGAAGCCTGGTGGGCTACAGCCCATGGGGTCACAAAGAGTTGGACGCGACTGAAGTGACTTAACATATGTCAATTATATCAGTAAAAATGGAAGGAGAAAAAGAATTTTCACCAAAAAAAGAAGACATACATTTTTAAGGTTATAGCTGCCAAAGGCAGTGATTCCTCTCATGGATCTGGGCAAAGTCAACTGCAAGCATTCTAGAAAATATTTACCACTCCAGATGCCATTAAGAACATCAGAGATTCATGGGAAGAGGCCAAAATATCAATATTAATAGGAGTTTGGAAGAACTTGATTCCAGCTGTCATGGATGACTTACTTTGAGGGGTCCAGGACTTCAGCAGAGGAAGGAACAACAGATACGGTGACAGTACTAAAAAAAGTAGAATTTGATTGACATGGAGCCCAAAGATGTGACTGGATTAGTGCAATATCATGACAAAACTTAACAGATGAGGAATCACTTTTACGGATGAGCAAAGAAAGTGGTTTGCTGAGGTGGAATCTACTCCTGGTGAAGATGCTGTGAAGACTGTTGAAATGACAAGAAAAGATTTAGAATATTACATAAACAGCTGATAAAGCAGTGGCAGGGATTTTGAGAAGACACAACATTTTAACAGAAGTTCTAGTGTGGATTAAATTCTATCAAACAGCATTGCATGCTGCAGAGAAATTGTTCATGAAAGGAAGAGTCAATCGATGCAAACTTCATTGTTGTCTTGTTTGAAGAAGTTACCAGCCACCCCAAACTCTAGCAACCACCACCCTGGTGATTCAGATGGTAAAGAGTCCGCCTGCAATGAGGGAGACCTGGGTTTGATCTCTGGGTAGGGAAGATCCCCCGGAGAAGAGAACGGCTACCCACTCCAATATTCTGGCCTGGAGAATTCCATGGACAGAGGAGCCTGGTGGGCTACAGTCCATGGGGTTGCAGAGAGTTGTACATGACCGAGCAACTTTCACTTTTCACCCTGATCAGCCAGCAGCTGTCAACATTGAGGCAAGACCCTCCACCAGCAAAAAGCCTATGACTTGCTGAAGGCTTAGATGACAACTAGCATATTTCAGTCATAAAGTATTTTTTAATTAAGGCATGTACATTTTTTAAGACATAATTCTACTGCAAAATTAACAGACTATGGTATAGTGCAAATGAAACTTTCACAGGCACTGAAACAAAAAAATTTATATGACTGACTTTATTTTTACTTTTATTTTACTTTATTTTACTTTATTTTACTGTTGTTGTCTGCAACTGAACCCACAATATTTTCAAGGTAAGCCTGTAGCTCCTCTTTAAACGACGATTATTATCATTAAAAAGCACCTCCCCCTCTCCTCCCATTCTTCCTTTTTTTTTTTTTTAACCTTTCTGAGTTGGGAAGTGGCTGGGAAGGCAGTGTAAGGCTTAGGGGAGGGCAGTGTAAGGCTTAGAGCTGACCTCGGGACTAGAGCCACAGAACCTAGCTTAAATCTTACCTCCAAGGCTTGCTTACTGTGTGACTTTGGGCTTTTACCTTTGTGTGGTTCAGTTTTCTCATATGTAAAATAAGGATGACTCCTCCAGGGCTAGTGAAGGGAAGACTGAGTTTATGCATACAAAGTGCTTAAGATGAGTGAAGAGTCCGGTCCTCTCCCTCCCCTGGGGGTCTCCTTTGATAGATCCATCTAGACATTGTTTAAACTTGCCTTTCCTTTTCATCCTACCAAACCCTGGAGGGCTGGAACTAAGTCTTTATTTTACCAACCTTAAAATGCCAATTTTAAACTATACGTCTAGCACATGGGAGCTTTTCAAAAAACATAAGAGTTCTAAACTTAACTGGTCCCAGAAATACTTGGTATGGTTCAAAAGAGCAGGGACCAGGGACTGCCCCATGGGGCTACCCTTTATGTAGTTTGTCTGAAAAAGGATGGAGGTCCTTCATAAAAAAGTATGGACTAGAATCCTGCATTTATACTTTGCTTTTTGGTGTTCATGTTTAATTTCGTTGTGGCTGTTTTTAACCATGTCTCCCCACTGGACTATAAGCTCCAGAAGAGCAGGGTTCTGAAACAAACATAGGAGTTGGCTTTCTTCCATTTGCCCCTGCAGCTCCCTTCTCTCTCCTCAGCCAGGAGGCTGATGTATAGAAATCCCATCAGTGAGTCCCCTCACCTTCCAGCTCCCTGTGATGTGTGGAGCCTGGGAACCACAGCAAGAGAGCACAGGCAGAAAGTAATGAAAAGTTATGGTGTCTGTGCCCCAGAGGTCTGACCTGAAGGGTCCTCTCAAGAGGGCTTTCTCTCTGGGACTCTGAAAATGTTTTCTCCGGAGCCCTCTGGACCTGGAGTGGTAACAGCCCTACTCTTACTGGACCCAGGGTGCTGTAATTTCTCTCCACTTTCCTTACAGCTTTGCTCAAAAGGTCTGTTTCTTAAACCCTCCAGAAATAATCTAGTTTGAGGGTGCTATCTGTTTCCTGCTGGAACCTGGATCGATGCAGCACTGTAGGTACGCAGGGGGGAACCATAAAACCACTCTGCAAGCAGACAGCAATACTTCTCCTCTTACATGCCCAGTTGGGACCCTCACAACTCCTAAATGACTCCAATATCGATCACTCTAATTCTGAAATGATAAAGGTGTCTTTATTCATTCTTTTCCCTCAGGAAATTCTTTTAAGAGAAAAGATCTCGGTTACAATCTAGGAATAATTTTCTGTTTCTTATTTTTATTTTGGTTTTATTTTTTACTTTATAGAGGCACATTTTTACTTATTATTCTGTTCATGTTTAACATTAGCTATAGCTGATAATATAATCTGAGTATAAAGCAGTACATTTTTTCAAAAGAGATTTTGTTCTTGTTTTTTTTTTTTTTTTTTAGTAAGTGACTGAGAGTTTAAAATAGCCTTAGAAACATGCCATTAACAATTATTTTATATTATACTTAATTATACTTAATGTAAAATAATTTGAGATAACACAGATGTAATGGAAATGCTTCTGCTTTTCACTATGTATTTCCTTCTATCTAGCCCAGATGTTACAGGAGCTTTAAAATACACTTGGGAGTAAGCAACTGATACTCATTTACAATGAACTTCTGTTTCTACATATTATCTCTGGAGATTCATCTATGGAATTATGAAAGTATACAGCAAATTACCATGTTAATTTCTTTTCTTCCGCAGGTGTAGTCTTACTGTTATGCAACTCGCTGTTGTTCGTAAATCAATATTTCCATTTGGTGAGGAAGATTTTCTACTAAAGGCTTTGTCCTATTTCTGTGTATTTAGGCTTCCAAAGGGACTGATAGTCAGGAAGAAAGTAAACAGTAGAAATAGGGAAGAGAAGGCCCTGCAAAGCGAAGTGATAATAAAGCTCCTCATCAGGCAGGCTTCCCTGGGGGCTCAGTGGTAAAGAGTCCGCCTGCCAATGTAGCAGACATGGGTTTGATCCTTGGTCTGGGAAGATCCCGCATGCCACAGAGCACTTAAACCCTTGCTCTACAACTACCGAGTCTGTGCTCTAGAGCCTGGGAACCTCAACTACTGAGCCAGCTCCCCGCAACAAGAGAAGACATCACCTTGAGAGGCCGCACTCTGCAACAGAGTAGCCCCTGCTCGCTGCAACTGGAAAACAGCCTGCCCCCAGCAATGAAGACCCAGCACAGCCAAAAATAAACAAACTATATTAACAAGTAAAACTCTCTGCCACAAACAGAACTACACCCAGAAAAGCTTAGCAGTGAAGTCTACAACCTCTCTACTTAAAAATAAGGTTTGATAATAACCATGTGTACTTCTCATCTTGTTTTCATCTACCTTTGTACTTTGTCTTCTTCTTTAAGGCCATTATTCTGGATGTTATACAAAACAGCCAAAGGCAACAGGGGTAAATACCTGACTAAGTCAGTCAGTTGTATTCTGTCTTGTCCTAATGTTTTAACAAAACTGACAGTAACAGTCAGAAGATCTCTCTCAGGGAGTTGAATAAGCTGCATTTAACAAAACTGACTGGCTGTGTACACTCCTCTTTTCAGGGAAGGGACTATAAAGCCAACTGCATATAATTGGATAAGTGGAGATGGTAGTAAAGTCAGAAAATGGACTAAATGTTTACCTTGCAGATATGCATGTTTTGGGAAATACGCTGTTTTCTGCTGTCGTCGCTGTGTCCATTTAACCACAATGAAGTGGTCAAGGAAGCGGGTGTTTGTTTCCATGAAAGTTCAGGGGTTGACTGATTGATTAAAACCCTCTCAAGGGCAGGAATGCACTTCAAGATTCATGTACGTGCTGGTGAGTTGCTCTCCCACTTGATATAACCATGTTTCATCAATCTAGTTGCATATTTGAAGAAATGTCACTTACAATTACTGGTGTTTTACAATTGCTGTTGGCCAGCAAGGCTGACACAGAGGTTCTGTCAGGGCAGGCCAGGCCAGGCCTTGGGGTTGGCATTTTATCTGCTGCAGGAGTCGGGGCAACACCCACTCGCAGAGGCATATTTGGTAGAAACGATGATCTCAACAGTGGACAAACGGGAAGAATTAAGCAGTTCCACTGACCTGAGGATACAGTCATGGTTGGGGAAAGCAGAGTTATGGCTGAAGCTTCATGCGCATGCAGAGAAAACCAGAGAGAATCCAGGCTATTCACATTCCTACCCACACCAAAGGCTACGCAAATATACACAGAAGACCTCAAAGGGGTTAACTGCTCAGCTGTGTCTGACTCTGGGTGACCCCATGGACTGGAGCCATGAAGCTCCTCTGTTCATGGGATTCTCCAGGCAAGAATGCCGGAGTGGGTTGTCAGTCCTGCCTCTGGGGCATCTTCCCAACCCAGGGATCGAATCCCAGTCTCCTGAATTACAGGTGGATTTCTTACCATCTGGGCCACCAGAGAAGCTTCGAAGACCTCAAAGGGCTCAGATAAAGACCAGAGCAGGATTTAAAATAGCCTGAGTTTGAAATGCATTATCCACCTCATATAGAGATTCATACACTGTGAAGAGAGGACTTACTGGCAGAGCGGTCAAGCACAATCTCTCATGAAAACCTCCACAAACATGAGGTGACTCCCTGAATACCAGACCCAAAAACTAAAACAACTTAAAGACTTACATATATGTCTATATACAAACCGAGGAGAGACATCAGGGGAAGCATATTAGAGGCCAGACAGATTTCACAGAATTAGCTCAGGCAAATTTTTGAGAGTAATTTTTTGGTGGCTCAGACAGTAAAGAATCCACCTGCAATGCAGGAGGCGCAGATTCGATCCCTGGGTTGGGAAGATCCCCTGGAAGAGGGCATGGCAACCTATTTCAGTATTCTTGCCTGGAGAACCCCATGGACAGAGAAGCCTGGCGGCTCCAGCCCATGGGCTGGCAAAAATGACTTAGTGACTAAAACAATGACAGAGCAAAAATGGACAGAATTAAAAGGAAAAACAGAATATTAGTTGGAGATTTCAATAACTGATAGAACTGGGCAGAGCTGCAGCACTGATATAAAACACCTATCAACCAACTCAATCTAACTGACATTTATAGAACATTTCCCTCAATGCAGAACACACACTCTCTTTAAGCTTATATGGAGCATCCTTCACGACAGACCTATGCAATGCCATAAAATCTTATATTACTATCAGAAAAATGTTTAAAATCAATAATTTAAGCTTCACTATAAGAAAACAGGAAAGGTGTAAATTGATCCCAAATGAATAGAGGGTAGGGGATTTGAGCAGAAGTAATGAAAAAGAAAGCAAGCAAAGGAAATTAACATAGTTGAAAGATGGCTATCTGAGAGATAAAGAAGATTAATAACTATTACTAAGATGATTAATATCAGCAAAACTGATTAAGCAAAATAGGAAGAAAATTCAAATTATCAGTTTTAGGAAGAGAGGGAATACCGGTAGGCATCCTACAGATATCAACAATAACAGAATATTAGGTTCAATTTTATGCTAATAAATTCAACAACAAAATAAACAAATTCCTTGAAGTCTCAGTCTCATAAAGTTGATGTAAGATAAGACAGAAACTTTAAATTGTCCTATATCTATTAAAGAAATTGAAGAATAAAGTGTTCCCTCAAAAGAAAACATTGACTCACATGGGTTCAGTGGTATATTCTGTCAACCATATAACCATGAAAGAATATCTTACACAAATGATTAAAAAGACAGAAACGGTAGAAGTAATTCTCAGCTAACTTTATGAGGTCTGTACTACTAATATTCAAATCAAACACAAGAAATAAAATTACAGCTTAATATCCTTCCCGAGTACATAGTTAAGGTCCTTAAAATATTAGCAAATAAAATTCAGCAACATATAAAAAGTTAATACATTACAAGCAAGCTAGGCTTATCCCAGGAAGAAAAGACTGGTTTAACATTTAAAAATAAACAATATAATTCACCACAATAACAGAATTAGCAGAAAACTCCCATGTGATTATTTCAAATGATGCAAAAAAGCCTTTAATTAAATTCAAAACATAGTCATAATAAAATTACTCACAAAATGAGGAACAGATTGGAACATTCTCAATCTGATAAAAGGCAACCTCAAAAAAACCTAAAGCTAACATAGTATGTTACAGTGAAACACTGAATACTTTCTCCCTAAGATTTGGAACATTCACTTTCTCCCTGAGATGAGGAACAAGGAAAATATATCTGCTTATCACTTTTGTTCAACAACTTATTCTGGAGCACAATAAGCTTGTGCAATAAGATAAGAAACTGAAATAAAATGTAATGACTTAAAAGGCAGAAATAGAACTTTTATTTCCAAAAGACATAGCTGTCTATCTAAAAAATGCTAAGGAATTTTTTGTTGTTTAGTCTCTAAGTAGTGTCCAACTCTTTTGTGACCCCATGGACTGTAGCCCACCAGGCTCCTCTGTCAATGGGATTTACTAGGCAATAATGCTGTAGTGGGTTGCCATTTCCTACTCCAGGGGATCTGCCTGACCTAGGGATCAAACTCGCATCTCCTACATTGGCAGGCAGATTCTTAACCACTGAGCCTACCAGGAAATCCCACCACAAGGAATTTATGAAACAAATATTCAAACAGTTAGAAAATTATATAAAATAATTTCACTTAAAATAGTGTACAAAATTGAAAATACTTAGGAAATAATTTAACAAAAGATGTGTAAGACCTCTTCATTAAAATCTACTATCAGTTCAGTTCAGTTGCGACTCCATGGACTGCAGCACACCAGGCTTCCCTGTCCATCTCCAACTCCCAGAACTTGCTCAAACTTATGTCCATCAGTTCGGTGATGCCATCCAACCATCTCATCCTCTGCCATCCCCTTCTGCTGCCTTCAATCTTTCCCAGAATCAGGGTATTTTCCATTCAATCAGTTCTTTCATCAGGTAGCCAAAGTATTGCAGCTTCAGCTTTAGCATCAGAAATCTACTATACACTGCTGATATACTCATGTTCATGGGTTGGAAGACTCATCATTGTCAGGATACCAAATTATCTCCAAATTCATCTATAGATTCCATGGAATCCCAATCAAAATTCCAGGAGGCTGTTTTGTAGAAATGGACAGATTTTAATATTTACACGGAACTAGAAAGATCGGAAATAGCCAAAGCAATCTTGAAAACAAAAAACATAGTTGGAGGACTTAAAACTACCCAATTTCCAGGCTTACTATAAAGCTACACACTTATCAGGGCAGTGTGGTACTGAAATGAGGATTGACAAAGTGACCAATGAAACAGTCCCAAACCAGATCCACATATATGGTTAACTGATATTCAACAAGGTTGTCAAAGCAAATCAACGTGAGGAAAAGAAAGTCTTATGGCACAGGGTCAACTGGATATGTGTAGGAAATGAATCCCAACCTCTGTCTCATACCACATATAAATATTCAAACTGCATCAGAGACCTAAACTTAAAAGGTAAAATGACATCATTTTGAGAGGAAAACATGAGAGAATTAATTGCTATCTTGGAATAGGAAAAGATTTCTTTGGATTCAAAAAGCACTACATATAAAAAAAATTGATAAAAGTAGACTTTACCAAAATTGAAAACTTTTGCTCATCAAAAGACAGTTTAGGAAATAAAAGAGAATGTTAGATTGTAAAAAAAAAAATGGTAGTATGTATATTTGACAAAATACTTGTATACTGAATATGTAATTCTATCAATCAATAATAAAAAGCAAATCCAACAAAAAGCCAGTTAAAAAGTCAGTTAAAAACTTGAAAAACACCTCATAAAAAAGATATATGAACATTCAATAAGCACATGAAAGATGCTCAATATAAATTTTACTCAGAAAGATGCAAATTGAAGCCTCAATGAGGTACTACTTCACATGCATCTGGAAACTGACAATACCAAATTATATAAAGCAGATGAACTGCTCATCTGTTGCTGATGGGAGTGTAAAATGGTACAATTGTTTTCAGAAACTGACAGTTCATGCGATTAAGCATCCAGTCCGTCTTTGAGCCAGCAACTCTGCTTCTAGGTATTTAATCAATGGAAAAACATACACATAGAGACACTCTTAACTTTCTTAGCAACTTAGTTTTTAAGAGCAAAAACTGGACACAACCTGAATGCCTATCAAAAGGATAATGTACCATTTGTGGTACGCTCCTAAAAGAGAATAGGACTCAACAATAAAAAATAATTAATTACTGATACAGACCCAACAATGATGAATCTCTGAAACCTTATGCAGAGTGACAGGACCCAGGATCAAGTACCTACTGTATGATTCCACTGGAATGAAGTTCAAAAATAAAACTAATCCATGGTGATGGATATAAGAAGAATGATGCTTATGTAAGGTGGAGTTTGACAGGTGGGAGAACATGGATAGTTTTGGGGGTGTTGGAAGTGTTCTATAGCTTCATTATTCTGTGGATGCATAAGTGAACCACTGTCAAAATTCAAACTGTATACTTAAAAAATCTGTGTGCTTCAATGTACATAAATTTTATTGCATAAAATGATTATTATTAAGAAGATTATGGATAAACCTTCTATTTTTTCACTTTACTATTCTAGACATCAGTTTTGCATGGCTCACATTCTCCCTAATTAAAAAGTACAATCAACCATCAAAAGCATGAAAAGAGACAAGCATCTGGCTGTCTTGAATCAAACCAAATTGTGATTGGCATCCCCACTGTCAATATGTGCAATTTTTATTCTAAAAGTCTTATTTGTGATTATAATACAATTATTTGCTCTTTTTCCTAGCCAAAGATGCAGGCTATTTAACTCCTATAAAACTATTGATTTACTTACACATCCATGTAATACTGATAAAAATAAATCTCATAATGGCAAAGGAATTCTTCAAAGATTAGGCTTAAAAATCACTGCTGTGGGAAATCTGAAATTAACTTTGATCTTACTTGGCTAAAAATGGACTTTTTCTGGATCAATTAATGGAATAAAAAAGGCTGATGACTTATTTCCATCTGTCAAATAAGCTTTAGCAATATCTACATAATAATAGATGTTAATAGATTATGTTAGGTGTTTGGGAAACTCCTGTCCCGGACATTCACTCACCTTTTATGCCTGATTTAGTGCATCGGCCTTATGCTTGTCTACCTATCTCCAGTTTCTCTCACCTCTTCATCCCTCATGCAGATGGCTGCCAGAAAAATCTTCGTAAAAACTGACTTCCTCATGCCAATGGTCTGCTTTTCCCCCCTAAGTATTATTAAATAGCCTTTTAAAAGGTCTTAATAATTATAGGACATATCACTAACACTGAAGAGTGAACTTACTGTATAAAAGAACCATACTGTAATCTACATTTCTAATTGTTTTATCAACATTCAAGCTATGTATTGTAATACTGCACATTCATTCACTGGGTGCCTGTCAGGCAACACACTGTCCAAGGTGCTCAGAATAGATAAAGTGAAGCAATTATGTGGCATCTCCATGGTTATTTTTTAAAAAAATAGTACTTAATAAATCCTTAGGAGATCAACCTTAAAACTGAAACACAAAGGCTTCATTTGCGAAAACAGGTGAGGGTAGGGTGCAGAAAGAAACCAGCTGGCTGGAAGAATAATGCCAAATTATTGAAGGGTTGGCAAATCAGGCTCTTGAAGAGGAGATTTTACCCACATGTGATAAGGGGTACTGTAGCTGGGTTGACGAGGAGCACATGGGTAATTCCTGACAATAAAGCTATCTTCTTTGCACAGAGGGCTCCTAAAGGAAATGGACCCGGGATCTACACCCAGGAAATTACACAACAGCTACTGGCCTTGACATCTGAAAAGTTAAGAAGTATCTAACAAGCATAAAACATCTGTATTAGTTTCATATTGCATCTATAACAAGCTACCACAAATTTAGTAGCTTAACACAATATAAATTGATTGCTTTATAGTCCTAGAGATGAGAAATCTGAATTCACTCTCACTGGGCTGAAGTCAAGGCACTGTCAGGCCTGCTCTCTTTCTGGAGGGCCTAGGGGAGGATGTGGAGCAGGTGAGGCAGAGGCAGATTAAGAAGAGCAGACCTCTTAACTCCTGGCTGAGGAAGCGGGCTGAAGTCAGGCATGCGGTGGTCCCATACGGGATCGATTGGTTTTACAATTCTCACTGCATCCAATGTTCTATTTCCGCGCTTCTCTCCCTTACCAGACATCAGACATGAAGTCTTTGGGGGCAGAGCCCACTTATCATTAATTGTTGTAACTGTTAGGAGTTAACATTTTAGTCATGTTATAATAAAAATATTAATTCTTGGTACAAGTAAAGGACTCAAATCTGTGTTCTTAAAACACACACTAAGACCCTGGTGAGAGGTCAGAGAGAGAAGAAGAAATGACAGTGGAAACAGAATCAGAGAGAGAGAGAGATGTGGACGATGATACACTCCTGGTTTTGAAGATACAGAAGGGGCCATGACCCAAGAAATTCAAGCAGATTCTACAACGTGGGAAAAGCAAAGAAATAGATTCTCCCCAGAAGAATGCTGTCGTGTCAATGCTCTGACTTCAGTCCAGCAAAAGGGAATTCAGACTTCTGATCTCTAGGACTCTAAGGCAGTCAATTTGTGTTGTATTAAGCCACTAAATTTGTGGTAGCTTGTTACAGAGGCAATATGAAACTAATAGAAACTAAGATACATGTTTTATGCTTGTTAGATGCTTCTTTTCTGGTGTCAATGCCAGTAGCTATTTTGTAAGGTCCCAGATGTAGATCCCATATTTCAAATTTCCCTGTGACTTTACATAGAGAGACGATGCAGAGTAGGGTCAATTCAATCTTACTACTTGGTGCACTTTAGCACAAGTCACCCTCTTAGAAGTATGGCTGATCACTGAACAATACAGGGGTTTAATCCATGTATGATAGTCTGCCCTTCATTTCTGCACGTCCTCCACATCCACAGAGTTAACCAACCACCGACTGTAGCACTGTAGTATCTACTACTGAAAAATATCCATAAACAAACAGACCTGTGCATTGTTTAAGGGTCGACTGTATATCACTTTATATCAGGATTTTGAGGTCTTATCCCTCCCTTTTAAAAATTATTCAGTATAGTCACTAGGGTCCTTATTTTACTTCTGCCCCCCCCCCCCACTTGTTTGGAGGGGCATAAAAAATTGCAATCAAGCCATGGAATGGTATGGACTTGGGATTGAGATAGAATGTTGTGATTTGATTTTACTATTGCTGAAATTTGTATTAATTTAAGTACTTCATCACTAGCAGACCTATTCTGAGGTGCATTCTAGCCTATAGATTCTGCAGTAAACACCTCCAGCATATTATGATAGTATGGCAGAAAAGTTACCTCAAAAACAAATGTTCGTATTTTTATCCTGCAGATGTCATTTTGATTAGAAAATGGTATTAAGTGGCTAAAATATTTAGAAACATATACTATATAATGTAAATGTGATCAGTCTTACATTCTCTAGGATTGACCACATACTGAGTCACAAAGAGAGCCTTGAAAAATTTTAAAAATTGAAGCATCAAGCATCTTTTCCAACCACAATGCTGTGAGATTAAAAATCAATCATAAGAAAAAACTGTAAAAATCATAAAACAGGTGGAGGCTAAATAGTATGTTATTAAACAACCAATGGATCACTGAAGAAATCAAAAAGGAAATAAAAAATATCTAGATTCAAATGAAAATGAAAGCACAATGACCTAAAACCTATGGGATACAGCAAAAGCAGTTCTAAGAGGGACGTTTACAGGAACAGAATCTTACCTCAGGGAACAAGAGGAATCTCAAATAAAAAACAACCTTACACCTAAAGCAATTTGAGAAAGAAGAAAAACAAATCCTAAAGTTAGAAGGAAAGAAATCATAAAGATCAAAGCAGAAATATATGAAAGAGACAAAACAATAGCAAAAATCAATGAAACTAACAGCTGTTTCTTTGAAAAGACAAATAGAATTGATGAACCTGAGGCCAGACTCATAAAGAAAAAAGGGAGGCAACTCAAATCAATAAAATTAGAAATGAAAAAGAAGCTACAACTGGCACCACAGAAATACAGAGACTACTACACGCAACTGTATGCCAATAAAATGGACAACCTGGAAGAAATGGACAAATTAGAAAGGTACAATCTCCCAAGACCGAATCAGGAAGAAACAGAAAATATGACTAGACCAATTACAAACAATGAAATTAAAACTGTGATTAAAACACTCCCCACCAAAAGTCCAGGACCTGATGGCTTCACAGGCAAATTCTATCAAACATTTAAAGAAGAGATAATACCTATCCTTATCCTCAAACTCTTCCAAAAAACTGCAGAGGACAGAATACTCCAAAGCTCATTCCACAATGCCAGCATCACCCTGATATCAAAACCATACAAAGATATCACAAAAAATAAAATTATAGGCCAATATCACTGATGAACATAGATACAAAAATCCTCAGTAAAATACCAACAATCTAAATCCAACAACATATTAAAAGGATCACACACCATGATCAAGTGGGATTTATCCCAAGAATGCAAGGACTTTGCAAATCAATCAGTATGTTACACATCAACAAATTGAAAAATAAAATCCATATGATCATCTCAATAGATGCAGAATAAGCTTTAGACAAAATTTGGCAACTTTTTATGATAAAAACTCCCCAGAAAGTGGGCATAGAAGAAACATACCTCAACATAATAAAGACCATATGACAAACCCACAGCTAATACCATACTCATCAGAGAAAAGCTGGAAGCATTTTCTCTAAAATCAGGAATAAGACAAAGATGTCCACTCTTGCCACTTTTATTCAACATAGTTTTGGAAGTCCTAGCCATGGCAATCAGAGAAGAAAAAGAAAAGGAATCCGAATTTGAAAAAGTTAAACTGTCACTGTTTGCAGATAACATGATACTATACATAGAAAATCCTAAAGAGGCTACCAGAATACTAAAATTTAAACAGAAAAAATCCTCAACAGGTTACCAGAGCTCAATGAATTTGGTAAACTTACAGGGTACAAAATTAATACACAGAAATATATTGCATTTATACACACTAACAACAAAAGATCAGAAGGAGAAATTTAAGATATAATCCCATTTATCATTGTATCAAAAAAAAATACCTAGGAATAATCCTAGTACCTAAGGAGGCAAAATACCTGTCCTCTGAAAACTATAAGTTGCTGATGAAAGACATCAAAGATGACACAAAGATATGGAAAGATATATCATGTTCTTGGATTCAAAAAATCAATATCAAAATGACTATACTATCCAAGGCAATCTACAGATTGAATACAGTCTGTATCAAATTATCAAGGACATTTTTCACAGAATTAGAACAAAATAATCTTAAAATCTGTATGGAGACGCAAAAGACCCCAAATAGCCAAAGCAATCTAGAGAAAGAAAAGAGAGCTGGAAGAAGCAGGTTCCTGACTTCAAACTACACCACAAGGCTACAGTCAACAAAACAGCATGGTGCTGCCACAAAAACAGATCAATGGGACAGGACAGAAAGCCCAGAAATAAGCCCAGGCACATAATCAATTAATCTACAACACAGGAGGCAAGACTATACAATGGGGGAAAGACAGTTTATTCAATACATGGTGCTGGGAAAACTGGACAGCTATATATAAAATAATGAAATTAAAACATTCTTTAACACCAAAACACATCAAAACTACAAGGTATCACACCAGGCTATCATCAAAAAAAATCCACAAACAATAAATGCTGGAGATGGTGTGGAGAGAAGGGAACCCCCCTACACTGCTGAGGGAAATGTAAGCTGGTACAGCCACTATGGGGAGAAGTTGGAGGCTACTTAAAAAGCTAAAAATAGAGCTACCATATGATCATACGATTCCACTCCTGGGCATATATCCAGAGAAAAACATGGTTTGGAAGGATACATGTACCCCAATGTTCATTGCAGCACTGTTTACAATAGCCAAGACATGGAAGCAAACTAATGTCCATCAACAGAGAAATGGATAAAGACGTGGTACATATATACAATGGAATATTACTCAGCAATTAGAAAAATGAAATAATTCCATTCATAGCAACATGGATGAACCCAGAGATTGTCATACTGAGTGAAGTCAAAGAAAGATAAATATTGTATGATATTGTTTATATGTGTAATCTAAAAATAAGTGATACAAATGAATTTATTTACAAAACATGAAAGACTCACAGACTTAGAGAATGTACTCATGGTTATGGGGGGGAGGGGAAGGGATAGTTCAGGAAGTTTGGGATTGAGATGTCCACCCTACTATATTTTAAAATAGACAGCCAACAAGGACCTGCTGTTTAGCACAGGGAATTCTGCTCAATATTATGTAACAACATAAATGGGGAAAGAATTTGAAAAAGAATATATATGTTTAGCCATCATTTTTCTGTATACCTGAATCTATCACAACACTGTTAATCAATTATGCTCCAATATAATATAAAAAGTTTAAATATGATATGACCAGTATTTTAGAGAACTAGAGTGGCTTATTACATATGTATACAGAATATAAGGGCTTTAATAAGAAAGGGCTATACCCTGTATTTACTTCTGATTTTACGTCTTACAGAATAAATCCTCATTTTTGCATCTTTTGAAGTTTTGAAACTGTCTTGTTACAGGATAAGGGCATTCGCTTTCATTTTATTTTGTGGAGCATTGAATTACATAGTGCTATAACCTTCAGTCCAGTTCAGTTCAGTCGCTCAGTCGTGTCCGACTCTCTGCGACCCCATGAATTGCAGCATGCCAGGCCTCCCTGTCCATCACCAACTCCGGAGTTTACTCAAAGTCATGTCCATTGAGTCGGTGACGCCATCCAGCCATCCCATCCTCTGTCGTCCCCTTCTCCTCCTGCCCCCAATCCCTCCCAGCATCAGGATCTTTTCCAATGAGTCAGCTCTTCACATGAGGTGGCCAAAGTATTGGAGTTTCAGCTTCAGCATCAGTCCTTCCAATGAACACCCAGGACTGATCTCCTTTAGGATGGACTGGTTGGATCTCCTTGCAGTCCAATGGACTCTCAAGAGTCTTCTCCAACACCACAGTTCAAAAGCATCAATTTTTCAACACTCAGCTTTCTTTATAGTCCAACTCTCACATCCACACATGACCACTAGCCTTGACTAGACGGACCTTTATTGACAAAGTAATGGCTCTGCTTTTTAATATGCTACCTAGGTTGGTCATAACTTTCCTTCCAAGGAGTAAGCGTCTTTTAATTTCATGGCTGCAATCACCATCTGCAGTGATTTTGGAGCCCAGAAAAATAAAGTTAGCCATTGTTTCCACTGTTTCCCCATCTATTTGCCATGAAGTGATGGGACCAGATGCCATGATCTTAGTTTTCTGAATGTTAAGCTTTAAGCCAACTTTTTCACTCTCCTCTTTCACTTTCATCAAGAGGCTCTTTAGTTCCTCTTCACTTTTTGCCATAAGGGTGGTGTCATCTGCATATCTGAGGTTTTTTATATTCCTCCTGGCAATCTTGATTCCAGCTTGTGCTTCTTCCAGCCCAGCATTTCTCATGATGTACTCTGCATATAAGTTAAATAAGCAGGGTGACAATATACAGCCTTGACGTACTCCTTTTCCTATCTGGAACCAGTCTGTTGTTCCATGTCCAGTTCTAACTGTTGCTTCCTGACCTGCATATAGGTTTCTTAAGAGGCAGATCAGGTGGTCTGGTCTTCCCATCTTTTTCAGAATTTTCCACATTTTACTGTGATCCACACAGATTTTAAATATGGACACATTTAGATAAAAATATATTCACTTCCTTGGGCAAAAATCTCCAGAACATGTTTACTGGTTGTACAGCCAAATGACTTATTTAGGAAAAAGGTCAGCAAGTTTTAAAAAACAAAAATGATAAAACTCCAGGATAAGAAGGAGAGAGAAATATCATTTTACCAAAGGAGAAGAAACGACCCAAATCACAACCAGAAGAAAGCAAGATCTGAAATGCTATTGACAGATGAGATTTATGCCAGCTATTTAACTTTCAACAAGCCACTCAAATTCTCCATGTCTTCCTATCACATACGAAGGGACTGGTTAAAAATAATCACCTATTGCATCTGAATTCGGTCAGATGTGAATTTTAAGCTTAATTTTAAGACAGTTACCTCTTACAATTGGTAGTGGACAGACAGACTGAGGTCTTCCCAGGTGGCGTTAGTGGTAAAGAACCCGCCTGCCAAAGCAGGAGACACAGGAGACCTGGGTTCATCCCTGGGTCGGAAAGATCCCCTGGAGGTGGACATGGCAACCCACTCCAATATTCTTGCCCAGAGAATCCCCATGGAAAGAGGAGCCTGTTGGGCTACAGTCTAAGGGGTCGCAAAGAGCTGGATACGACTGACGTGACCGAGCACGCACGCAGACAGATTGAAGGAGTTGGGTCCAAAATTCTCTTTTGGTTTGGAATGGCTTGGTTAGTTTAATCTGAAATAAATGGAATGGTTATTAACTGTACTCTGGAATCTCCATCTTAACAACCATCAGGTACAACCCCAGCACTCTCTTTAATTGCTGTTTTGTTTCAGGGATGCTCAGAAAGTATTACTCATCTCACTGTTTATACTCAGCAAATGGTTAGGAATAAAAACAATCACCACACAAAATCCTACTGTTAAAATCATTTCTTCCTCTACCTCCTGCTCCTTAAAAAAACATAATAAGCATTTAGGGCCCCTTCCAGTCTATCAGTCTCTTGTTCTCAAGTAATTTCTCTGACTCTGTTAAAATTTATAGGGAATTTCAATGTTTTGTTTTCACATAGCTTGGCACACTTGTTTAATTTTTCTTGGCTAATTCTTCCTCTGCATGTTTTCTTCCCCATCTCCTTGCATCTTTCTGCTCCTCCTTCTTCCTTTTATTTCTTCTAATCTTCCTCCACCTTCCCCAGTCTATAATTCTGTTTCCATTTTGAATCATCAGAACTAGTATTAATGTGTCCATTATGCCAGACACAAAGCTGAGTGCTTGTCACATGTTATTGTTCAGTCAATAAGTCACGTTCTACTCTTTGCGACCGCATGGACTGCAACATGCCAGGCTCCTCTGTCCTCTACTAGCTTCTAGAGTTTGCTCAAATTCATGTCCATCAAGTCAGTGATGCCATCTAACCATCTTACCCTCTGCTGCCCCTTTCTCTTTTCATACACTATCTCATTAACTCTCATAGGAACCTTATGAGTGAAGTACTATTACTAGTCCCATTGAAAAGATGAGAAAACCGAGGCTGAGAGAAAGAAGACACACTGCTATAAAGTGGTGAACTCCAAACACCGGACCTGGCATCTTCGATTTCAGAGCCAAAAGCCACACAATCCTCTGTGACGTTGTAAACACCTTGTGTAACTCATGCTCCCTCAACTTTCAAATCAGACTGGGGGAAAGCAAGTGGTGGACAGCCCCAGCCGTGCAGTTAGTATGCCTTGAGTGAATGGATGGGTGTCCGAATGTAAAAGTAATAGCCAGTATGAGACTCTTGATTACCTTGAGGATGTGCTATGAAGCATGTGGCTCATGCGTTCTGCTTGAGTGCCACTGCATTTTGCTGCAATGATAGAAACTAATATATACAAAGTGCCCTGGGGTCCTAGCGGTTGTGAAAGCTGTACCATACATCCCCACTGTCCCTGGGGAGGGTCACATCACAGCAGCTCCCGCTGGACGCCGAGATGCACCAGGTGAATTCACTTAAACCTCAGCTACTGATCTCCAACAATCTCACTGCTTCTGCTTTCCTTGATGTAGACACGATAAAGCTGGTGTTCCTTGAGCCAACAACTTTATAAAAGGCTCCAGAATTGCTGCCTTAGTTTTCCCTCTTAAGGAATTTGTAACAGGTTTCCTAGGAGAACTGGTTAAGGGATCCACTTGGAGCTACACCAAGCAAAGCCAATGCCATCTTCCAGAGGCCAGAGACCAAAGCTGGCCTCACCCTCTGCCACCTCAGAGAGAATTTCCTGTCTACCTAGGACACATAAGGGTACGTCATTTTCCCTCTCTTATAAGAGCATTATTTCCAAGGCTTGGGGCCATTTTCCACCTGCTTCCTCGAAGATCCAATTACCATGTAATCCTTTCCATTCTAGTTCCTAGGGACCCAAGAGGCAGGAGATGCAGGTTAGGCTTTGCCTTTCTACCTCATTAGGACACTGAACAACTGCTGAGCTTAAAACACTGATCTGATCCATTTATAACAAACTTACATATATCCAAGTCAATAGTGACATACCCTCTTTTCCACAATGTTGGAAATATTTTTGGAATTTTCTTTTAGAATCACTTTTAAAAATAAGTGGAATCAATGAATGAGATGCTATCCAAATAGTGATAACCCTTATCTTTTGTGGGTAAAGCTTGTTTATGAAGCTTATCTTTTGTGAGTAAAGATTATTTATGAAGCTAAGTCTAGAAATGATGGTGAAATGACATACACGGTTGCACATGATCTCCACACAGTCCCTGATCTCCTTTTCCACCAAGGCTATAGCTCAGCAGACACACAGGTGCAGCTTATTGGCTGCTGATAGATGGTACCTATTCTGATTGGTGAGTGCCTATCATACAGGATGCTGGCTTGTGAAAACTGCCTTATTTCCATCTATTCTCCACCACGTTCAGTTCAGTTCAGTCGCTCAATCGTGTCCGACTCTTTGTGACCCCATAAACCGCAGCACACCAAGGCTCCATGTCCCTCACCAGACTTTACCCAAACCCATGTCCATAGAGTCGGTGAACCCATCCAACCATCTCATCCTCTGTTGTCCCCTTCTCCTCCTGCCCTCAATCTTTCCCAGCATCAGGGTCTTTTCCAATGAGTCAGCTCTTCACATCAGGTGGCCAAAGTATTGGAATTTCAGCTTCAGCATCAGTCCTTCCAATGAATACCCAGGACTGATCTCCTTTAGGATGGACTGGTTGGATCTCCCTGCAGTTCAAGGGACTCTCAAGAGTCTTCACCAACACCACAGTTCAAAAGCATCAGTTTTTCAGTGCTCAGCTTTCTTCACAGTCCAACTCTCACATCCATACATGACTACTGGGAAAACCATAGCTTGACTAGACGGACCTTTGTTGACAAAGTAATGTCTCTGCTCTTTAATATGTTGTCTAGGTTGCTCATAAGTTCCTTCCAAGGAGAAAGCATCTTTTAATTTAATAGCTGCAATCACCATCTGCAGTGATTTTGAAAGTAAAGTCAGAAAAATAAAGTCAGCCACTGTTTCCCCATCTAATGCCATGAAGTGATGGGACCAGATGCCATGATCTTAGTTTTCTGAATGTTGAGCTTTAAGCCAACTTTTTCACTCTCCTCTTTCACATTCATCAAGAGGTTCTTTAGTTCCTCTTCACTTTCTGCCATAAGGGTGGTGTCATCTGCATATCTGAGGTTATTGATATTTCTCCCAGCAATCTTGATTCCAGCTTGTGCTTCTTCCAGCCCAGCATTTCTCATGATAAACTCTGCATATAAGTTAAATAAGCAGGGTGACAATATACAGCCTTGATGTACTCCTTTTCCTATCATAGCCATCACAGTCAACAAAAGCGTCTGAAATGCAGTACCTGGATGCAATCTCAAAAACGACAGAATGATCTCTGTTCATCTCCAAGGTAAACCATTCAATATCACGGTAATCCAAGTCTATGCCCCAACCAATAACGCTGAAGAAGATGAAGTTAAATGGTTCTATGAAGACCTACAAGACCTTTTAGAACTAACACCCCCAAAAGATGTCCTTTTCATTACAGGGGACTGGAATGAAAAAGTAGGAAGTCAAGAAACACCTGGAGTAACAGGCAAATTTGGCCTTGGAGTACAGAATGAAGCAGGGCAAAGGCTAAGAGAGTTCTGCCAAGAGAATGCACTGTTCATAGCAAACACCCTCTTCCAACAACACAAGAGAAGACTCTAAACATGGACATCACCAGATGGTCAATACCGAAATCAAATTGATTATATTCTTTGCAGCAAAAGATGGAGAAGGTCTATACAGTCAGCTAAAACAAGACTGGGAGCTGACTGTGGCTCAGATCATGAACTCCTTATTGCCAAATTCAGACTTAAATTGAAGAAAATGGAGAAAACCACTAGGCCATTCAAGTATGACCTAAATCAATTCCCTTGTGATTATACAGTGGAAGTGAGAAATAGATTTAAGGAATTAGATCTGATAGACAGAGTGCTTGATGAATTATGGACGGAGGTTCCTGACACTGTACAGGAGACAGGGATCAAGACCATCCCCAAGAAAAGAAATACAAAAAAGCAAAATGGCTATGTGAGGAGGCCTTACAAATAGCTGTGAAAAGAAGAGAAGCAAAAAGCAAAGGAGAAAAGGAAAGATATACCCATTTGAATGCAGAGTTCCAAAGAACAGCAAGGAGAGATAAGAAAGCCTTCCTCAGTGATCAATGTAAAGAAATAAAGGAAAACAATAGGATGGGAAAGACTAGAGATCTCTTCAAGAAACTTAGAGATACTAAGGGAATATTTCATGCAAAGATGGGCTCCATAAAGGACAGAAATGGTAGGGACCTAACAGAAGCAGAAGATATTAAGAAGAGGTAGCAAGAATACACAGAAGAACTCTACAAAAAAGATCTTTAGGACCCAGATAATCACGATGGTGTGATCACTCACCTAGAGTCAGACATCCTGGACTGTGAAGTCAAGTGGAAGCTAGTGGAGGTGATGGAATTCCAGTTGAGCTATTTCAAATCCTAAAAGATGATGCTATGAAAGTGCTGCACTCAATATGACAGCAAATTTGGAAAACTCAGCAGTGGCCACAGGACTGGAAAAGGTCAGTTTTCATTCCAATCCCAAAGAAAGGCTATGCCAAAGAATGCTCAAACTACCGCAGAATTGCACTCATCTCACACGCTAGTAAAGTGATGGTTAAAATTCTCCAAGCCAGGCTTCAGCAATACATGAACTGTGAATTTCCAGATGTTCAAGCTGGTTTTAGGAAAGGCAGAGGAACCAGAGATCAAATTGCCACCGTCCAATGGATCATCTAAAAAGCAAGAGAGTTCCTGAAAAGTATCTATTTCTGCTTTACTGACTATGCCAAAGCCTTTGACTGTGTGGATCACAACAAACTGTGGAAAATTCTTAAAGAGATGGGAAGACCAGACCACCTGGCCTGCCTCTTGAGAAACCTGTATGCAGGTCAGGAAGCAACAGTTAGAACTGGACATGGAACAGCAGACTGGTTCCCAATAGGAAAAGGAGTACGTCAAGGCTGTATATTCCCTACCACAGTGAGCGTGTTTCTTCTTGGGCATCTCAGGCGTGCTCTGCCTCAGGACCTTTGCCCTTATTGCTTCTCCTCTGCATGTTTTCTTGGCAGAAATGTTTGTCCTCCATGTCTCTGACTGGCTCCATTCCTCCTCTCTGTTTGTGTTTCTACTACCTCATTAGGAAGACCTTCCCGACCACTCATTACTGGGAAAATGTAGTTCTGTCCATTACTCTTTCTCCTTACCTTGGTCCATTTTTCTTCACAGCAGGAGTCGTCCCATGGAGTTTATAAGGTTTGAGAAGATATTTAAAGATGTTTTAGTTTATTTGCTTTTTTTCACATTATGATTCCTCCATTAGAGCATGAAATCCATGACAGCAGAAGTGATGTGTACGTTAAATAAACAGTTATTTAACACAGTTAATTTCTACATCCTCTGGGCTTAGAACAGTGCCTTGCATGAAGAAAGCCCTTAATAAATATTTGTTAAATAATTGTTGTGAATGTCTGATTAAAAACAGGGTCTGACTGGAAAGTAAGAAGGCATGCCTATTCTCCTAGCTCATTAACTTATTTCTGATGATAATTTTACAAAAGCACTTTTTAAAATGTTTATTACAACCATGCCCTCTTAAGATGTCAACCTTGACAGACAGTTGGAAATAAACATTCTGGATTAATACAAACAAACAGAATATAAATGTCTTCCAACTGTATCATCATGTCACATATCTTTCCCTCTTCTAATTTAGTGGGCAACAAAGATAACACTGGCAGATGAGATTTTTTTTTGTTTTTTCTTCTTAATGACTGCCAGCTAGTAGAAGCAGGCTTGATTTCACCTCTTTAACTAGCTGAGTTGTCAACATCTTCTAGGCAAGGAGGTACTGGAGCTAATAGATAATAACAATAATGATAAAAAGAAAACTAGTTAACATTAAATGAAAGCTTATTATGTGCCATGCATGTGATAAGCATTTCACAAGCCTTACCTCCACCTGATGCAAAGAGCTGAGTCATTTGAAAAGACCCTGATGCTGGGAAAGATTGAAGGCAGGAGAAGAAGGGGACGACAGAGGATGAGATGGTTGGGTGGCATCACCGACTCAATGGACATGGGTTTGGGTGGACTCCGGGAGTTGGTGATGGACAGGGAGGCCTGGCGTGCTGCAGTTCATAGGGTCGCAAAGAGTCGGACATGACTAAGCGACTGAACTGAACTGAACCTCATTTAAGTCTCATAAGAATTCAATGATGTGTTCGATTTTAGAGGGAATTTCTCTAACCATAGATATGCTTAAATAATTTGCTTAAGGTCACTATTAACAATAAGATGGCAGAGTAGAAGGACATGCGCTCATCTTCTTCGAGAACACCAAATTTGCCACTAGCTGCTGAACAACAATCAACAGGAGTATGTTGGATCCCACCAAACAAAGTCATCCCATGTCCAGGGGCAAAGGAGAAGCCCAAACAAGATGGTAGGAGGGGTGCAATCACATTCAGAATCAAACCTCATACCTGCCAGAGTGCAAACAAAACCTCCAGGACCCAGGGAGAAGAGCAGTGACCCCCACAAGAGACTGAACCAGACCTGCCTTTGAGTGAGTGAGTGTCTCCTGCAGAGGTCCGGGTCAGCAGTGGCCTCCTGCGGGAACAGGGGCTCTGACCGCAGCACACTTGCGGGGCATGGCCTGTGGCCTAAGTCCTCGTGGAGGAGGTCACCATTAACTCCACTACAGAGCTGGAGAGCAGACAACCACAAACTGCAGAACAATTACACCAACGAAGTTCTTGCACTGTTGCAAAAGCTCTAGGGCCCACAACAGACTTCCCAACCTGGGTATCTGACAAAGGGTCTAAGAACCCCCAGGGAATTTGACTGAGGGCCAGTGGGACTTGATTTACAGAACTTCCATAGGACTGGGGAAACAGATTCTTGGAGGGCACAACAAAACCTTACGTGCACCAAGACCCAGGAGAAAGGAGCAATGACCCCACAAGGGACTGACCCAGACTTGCCTGTGAGTGTCCAGGAGTCTCCAGCAGAGGCGTGGGTGGACAGGCAGGGGCACTGAATACAACAGTTCTGAGAGCCTCAGGGTGCTGGCATAAGTCCTTTTGAAGAGGCCAAACTACAGGGAGGGAACACAGTCCCACATCAGCAGAAAATTGGATTAAAGATTTACTGAGCATGGCCCCACCCACCAGTTTACCCCACAGCCAGGAAGTTTACCTCCTACCAGGAGGCTTCCACAAGCCTCTTATCCTCATCCATTAGAGAGCAGACAGAAATAAAAACCACAATCACAGAAAACTAACCAAACTGATCACATGGATCATAGCCTTGTCTAACTCAATGGAACTATGAGCCAAGCCACGTAGGGCCACCCAAGACCGACAGGTCATGGTGGAGAGTTCTGACAAAACATGGTCCACTGGAGAAGGGAATGGCAAACCACTTCAGCAGTCTTGCCTGGAGAATCCAAAGAGCGGTATGAAAAGACAAAAAAGATATGACACTGAAAGATGAACTCCCCAGGTCAATAGGTGCTCAAAATGCTACTGGAAAAGAGCAGAGAAATAGCTCCAGAAGGAATGAAGAGGCTGAGCCAAAGCGGAAATAACACCCACATGTGGATATAATGTCCACGTGTGGATGTGTCTGATGGTGAAAGTAAAGTCCAATGCTGTAAGAACAATACTGTATAGGAAACTGGAATGTTAGGTCCATGAACCAAGGTAAACTGGAAGTGGTCAAACAGGAGATGGCCAGAGTGAAAATCGGCATTTTCGGAATCAGTGAACAAAAATGGACCAGAATGAGTAAATTTAATGCAGATGACCATTATATCTACTGTTGTGGGCAAGAATCTCTGAGAAAAAATGGAGTAGCCCTCACAGTCAACAAAAGAGTTCAAAATGCAATACTTGGGTGCAATCTCAAAAACAACAGAACGATTTCTGTTCATTTCCAAGGCAAACCATTCAGTATCACAGAAATGCAATACTACGCCCCAACCGCTAATGCCAAACAAGCTGAGTTGAACAGTTTTATGAAGACCTACATGACCTTCTAGAACTAACACCAAAAAAAAAAAGATGTCCTTTTCATCATAGGGGACTGGAATGCAAAAGTAGGAAGTCAAGAGATACCTGGAGGAACAGGCAAGTTTGCCCTTGGAGCACAAATTGAAGCAGGGCAAAGGCTAACAGAATTTTGCCAGAGGAATGCACTGGTCATAGAAAACACCCTCTTCTAACAACACAAGAGAAGACTCTACACGTGGACATCACCAGATGGTCAACACCGAAATCAGACTGATTATACTCTTTGCAGCCAAAGATGGAAAAGCTCTATACAGTCAGCAAAAACAAGACTGGGAGCTGACTGTGGCTCAGATCATGAACTCCTTATTGCCAAATTCAGACTTAAATTGAAGAAAGTAGGGAAAACCACTAGGCCATTCAGGTATGACCTAAATCAAATACCTTACAATTATACAGTGAAAGTGACAAATAGATTCAAGGAATTAGATCTTACGGACAGAATGCCTAAAGAACTAAGGACAGAGGTTCGTAACACTGTACAGGAAACAGTGATCAAAACCATCCCCAGGGGAAAGAAATGCAAGAAGGCAAACTGGCTGTCTGAGGAGGCCTTACAAATAGCTGAGAAAAGAAGAGAAGCTAAAGGCAAAGTAGAAAAGGAAAGATATACCCATCTGAATGCAGAGTTCCAAAGAATAGCAAGGAGAGACAAGAAAGCCTTCCTAAGTGATCAATGCAAAGAAACAAGGGAAAACAATACAATGGAAAGACTAGAGATCTCTTCAATTAGAGATACCAAGCAGACATATCATGCAAAGATGAGCACAATAAAGGACAGAAACGGTATGGACCTCTCAACAGAAGATATTAAGAGGATGTGGCAAGAATACACAGAAGAACTATACAAAAGAGATCTTAATGACCCAGATAATCATGATGGTGTGATCACTCACGTAGAGTCAGACATCTTGGAGTGTGAAGTCAAGTGGGTCTTAGGAAGCATCACTACGAACACAGCTAATGAAGGCGGTGGAATTCCAGCTGAGCTATTTCAAATCCTAAAAGATGATGCTGTGAAAGTGCTGCACTCAATATGCCAGCAAATCTGGAAAACTCAGCAGTGGCCACAGGACTGGAAAAGGTCAGTTTTCATTCCAATCCCCAAGAAAGGTAATGCCCAAAATGTTCAAACTACTGCATAAGTGCACTCACATCACATGCAAGCAAAGTAATGCTCAATTCTCCAAGCAAGGCTCCAACAGTACATGAACTGAGAACTTCCAGATGTTCAAGCTGAATTTAGAAAAGGCAGAGGAACCAGAGATCAAATTGCCAACATCCGTTGGCTCATAGAAAAAGCAAGAAAATTCCAGAAAAACATATACTTCTGCTTTATTGACTATGCTAAAGCCTTTGACCATGTGGATCACAACAAACTGGAAAATTCTTAAAGAGATGGGAATACCAAATGACTTTACCTGCCTCTTGAGAAAACTGTATGCAGGTAAAGATGCAACAGTAAGAACCAGACATGGAACAACAGACTGGTTTAAAATTGGAAAGGAGTACGTCAAGGCTATATATTGTCATCCTGCTTAATTAACTTATATGCAGAGTACATCATGAGAGAGGCCGGGTTGTATGAAGCAAAAGTTGGAATCAAGATTGCCAGGAGAAATATCAATAACCTCAGATATGCAGATGACGCCATCCTTATGGCAGAAAGCGAAGAGGAACTAAAGAGCCTCTTGACGAAAGTGAGAGAGGAAAGTGAAAAAGCTGGTTAAAACTCAACATTCAAAACACTAAGATCATGGCATCTGGTCCCATCACTTCATGGCAAATAGATGGGGAAACAGTGGCAACAGTGACAGACTTTTATTTTGGGGGGCTGCAGATGGTGATTGCAGCCATGAAATTAAAAGATGCTTGCTTCCTGGAAGAAAAGCTATGACCAACCTAGACAGCATATTAAAAAGCAGAAACATTACTTTGCTGCAAAGGTCCTTCTAGTCAAAGCTATGGCTTTTCCAGTGGTCTTTTATGGATGTGACGGTTGGACCATAAAGAATGCGCGTTGAAGAACTGATGCTTTTGGACTGTGGTGTTGCAGAAAACTCTTGGGAGTCCCTTGGACTGTAAGGAGATCAAACTTGTCAATCCTAAAGGAAATCAACCCTGAATATTCATTGGAAGGACTGATGCTGAAGCTCCAATATTTTGGCCACTGGATGCAAAAAAAGTGACTCATTGGAAAAGACCCTGATGATGGGAAAGATTGAAGACAGGAGGGGAAGGGGATGACAGAGGATGAGATGGTCGGACGGTATCACGGACTTGATGGACGTGAGTTTGAGCAAGCTCCGGGAGATGGTGAAGCACAGGGAAGCCTGGCGCGCTGCAGGCCACGGGGTGGCAAAGCGTCGGACACGACTGAGCGACTGTACAGCAGCAGTAACAACAAGGTCACCGAGTCAGAAAACGGCACAGAGCCAGGGCTCCAACCCAAGGGGTTCACAGTCCAGGTTCTGAACCTTCAACCTGGATTACTCACTGGCCTCCCGTGTGTATCATGAGCTGTATGTACACACCTGATCAATCCCATCACAAAATTCAGGGTGGAGATCCAACCCCTTCTATCAAGGAGTTTATGTTTAACCACCTTATCCAAAGTCCTGACGATTCTGTGAACCTCAAATTCCCATTGGTAGGCCTAGAGAAGACGTCCTGTTTGCTTATTTCATCATACTCACACTCCCCAATTTAAATACAGGACGGTTGGGAAGGGTTTCTCAACCCTGACAATGTTTCCCACTGTTTTGGTTGTCCTGTTATACTTTTCCACATTCAAATAATCAACAGTGTTCACAACAGTTCAGTAATATACTGCAGTTTCAGAAGTGCTTTTCCATGCATTATCATGACAAACTTCTGAGTCAAGGAAGACAGGTGATATTATAATCATTTTTCAGATCACAGTCATAATTACAAAGGTAGGAGGAAGAGTTAGATCCCTGACTTCCTCTCAATATGAAAAAAATAAAATGAAACTGCTAGGTAGTTTCAAAGAAATGGATTAATGCAATACTGAAGTTGGAAGAGGTCCCAGAAGTCCTGTTTTTCATCCACCTCATTCTACAGATGAGGAAAAGAGTTCCAGAGAGAACTGCCCAAGGTCACAGAGGCACTGTCCAAACCCCACATAGAAGCCAAGATGTTTCAGTCCATTTCATGTACCCTTACCACCTCATGTCACTTCAAGGATACAAATGTTATACCACGTGCACACACAAGGCTATTCAGTTCAGTTGCTCAGTCGTGTCTGACTCTGTGACCCCATGAACCGCAGCACACCAGGCCTCCCTGTCCATCACCAACTCCTGGAGTTTACTCAAAGTCATGTCCATCGAGTCGGTGATGCCATCCAACCATCTCATCCTCTGTCCTCCCCTTCTCCTCCTGCCCCCAATCCCTCCCAGCATCAGGGTCTTTTCCAATGAGTCAACTCGTCGCATGAGGTGGCCCAAGTACTGGAGTTTCAGCTTCAACATCAGTCCTTCCAATGAACACCCAGGCCTGATCTCCTTTAGGATGGACTGGTTGGATCTCCTTGCAGTCCAAGGGACTCTCAAGAGTCTTCTCCAACACCACAGTTCAAAAGCATCTATTCTTTGGAGCTCATCTTTCTTCACAGTCCAACTCTCACATCCATACATGACTGCTTGAAAAACCATAGCCCCGACTATGGTTTTGTTTGTTGGCAAAGTAATGTCTCTGCTTTGATATGCTATCTAGTTGGTCATAACTTTCCTTCCAAGGAGTAAGCATCTTTTAATTTCATGGTTGCAGTCACCATCTGCAGTGATTTTGGAGTCCAAAAAAATAAAGTCTGACACTGTTTCCACTGTTTCCCCATCTATTGCCATGAAGTGATGGGACCAGATGCCATGATCTTAGTTTTCTGAATGTTGAGCTTTAAGCCAACTTTTTCACACTCGTCTTTCACTTTAGAAGACCAGAAATTTCTCTAGCAGAAAAGCTCAAATCTCTCCAACTTCTAAATGGCTGTTACACAAGCCTGGCTGTGCACGACTTAAATGGAACACAAAATGAAACTTGCTGTAAAAAAGAAAAAAGTGGCAAAGTTGCTAACTGGTCCCCAAAGTCATAAAGCAGCTAGACCATTACCTCAGCGCTATTTGATTTCTCATTGTTTTTATGAGAATTGCATGGGAATTTAAAACTGCACTGCCATTGTCTGGCTTCATGGCAGAAATCCCATCTCACCTCATCATCCTTCAGTCCCTGCCTTCCTGTGGGGGAAGATACCCTTTTCTACCAATTTTCCTCTCCCCTGGATGGTTACAACAAAAAATCAGGAGCTGCACTCAGGGAATGTGGCTTAACGGAAGCCCTGGCCTGGAGGATGGGGTCTCAAAGGCTGGGTCTCTACAACCATTCCCACGGGGATCTAGCTGGCCTCACCCAGAGGAGCTGGTGAGCCATACAGGTAAGAGGAATCTGGGTATATTGACAGAGAGAGGGTTAGCCCCACTGGGGGCAGGAGTGGGAGATGACGGACTGGAATGCCCGGGGATGGGTTCTGGGAACTAGAGCTGGTCTGGCAGAGCTGGTGCTGCAGGGATGCCTGAGAAGGCTAGGTCCAGGGGTAACTGGCCCCCACCTCCTCTCCACTTTCATTTCTCTTAAGATGAGGTTGAATTCTTGAGCACCTACTCCATGTGAGTACTAAATTTTAGTTATTTTGCTGAAACTTAATAGTGACTTAGAATCAGCTTAAGACTTGTGTATAGTATATTTGGAAGAGTTTTAAGAAAAGAATGCTTTCTTTCTATGTAGGGACCACTGTGTGTATACGATGTAAGAATTGAATCCTCAGGGCTCCGTAAGATATACAATATAGGTGTTTTCTGTTCTGACAGAAAGACTGACATTTGAGCCTGCCTCAGGTCGGACAGGTGGGGAACCCTGGGCAGGACTGAATCCAAGATGCCAGCGTTGCGATTCCTGGATGCTGTGGTACCCAATGAAGCCTGGGTCCTAGAAACCTGCACTGCCCTCCCCCCAGGCGCAGCTACGGCAGACAGGCAATTTACATTCGCATTTTGGGGTCAGCCGAGTGTAAACAGGGACCCCTTTCCCGCTTATACACCCACTGAAACTGCCTGCAGGGCGCGAGTCTGCTTTAATCCTATTCATAATATCAGCAAAAGTAAAACCCTTCTTTTTTTTCTTTTTGACACAGTGAAACAGATTGTAAGTTTCCAAAAGGAAAAAGGTAATGAACAACAAAAAGAAAAGGTTATAACATAAGTACCGGATCCAAAGAATGAGTTTCAAATATTCTTTTAGAAATCTCAGTAAAAGAAGGAAAGCATTTGGCCAATGCTCTCAGTCCCTCCTCCTGAGACAACCATGTGCAGGACGCGGCATAAGGAAGGCTCCTGGCCCCGCTCTGTCCTGCTGCCGCTCAGCATCCTGGCTCTCCTGCCCCAGAGGGACCAGACTGTCTCAGTATCCAGCCCTTTCAAAGCAACACCAAACACAAAGTTAAAAAAGAAAACCTGTTTCTGTTTCAAATTTCTTAGATGTCAGGGCCTTCTCTCCCTGTTCCATTCTACTCTCAGATTTATAGAGCAGAATCAATGAACAGATGAAGCAACCCTTTCCAGATTCAAGTTATCATCCATCCAACTCTGGCTGGAATCATGTGTTGATTCACTCAAGAGCGCCATCTCCCCCTTCTCCTCATGCCTCCTCTCTACTTTCCTCTATCCCAAACATGGACAGGAATATAAATATTGTGTAGGCTTACAATAACCATCACAGGCACACAAGAATGACCAGCTTAGGCAAAGTCTGGGTCATTCTATCAGAGTAACCACTTGGAATGAGACAGGTTTCAATCATATATGAGATCTGTATTGAAATTTTTCCTTAGATAAAGACAGCTGCTCATTTTTATCAAGAGTGGTCCTTACCACATAAATGTGGGCACTTCATGCTCTTTGGAACATCTGTGGCAAGCAAACTGTGCATCTAGATCTAAAAGAGTAACAGAAGTTAAAAAATGATCTCTGAACCTTCATGGAGATTTAAAGCAACATTAAAGGGCTCTTTTATGTGTGAAAGAAATGATAATTTTTAGTAGAAGATTTTAGCACATCTGACATTATAAGGAGAAAGTGCTAACTTTTTATTCTCTCTGAATGTCATTTTATTGAAATCTGCTTTATACCTATAGTTTCAAGGGATTTTTTTTTGCCAGATGATTTTTAAAAACTGAGTTACAAGGTGTGGCTGCTCTATTATTTAAAGATGTAACTTATTAACCTAATACCTCATAAACTGGACTGAATTCATATTTATGTGTTATATCAACATTTTAAAAACACACTGCTTTAATATAGTTCCCTATGGTTAAAGCATATACGATTATATAGGTGGCGTAACTCGGGAATAAGGACCCATTTCATACCACAATTTACAAAGCAGCAGCTATTCAAGTAATTCTCATTTCCTTATAACCTAAAACAACTTTTCTGTATTGCCGAGGACTTTTAGCAAATTCTGATTCAGGATGTTTAAGTCCTCGCTACCTTCCAGGCATTGTTTTAGACGCTTATATATAGTATTTCACTTATTTCTCCAGCTCACCTTGGAAGGTGGTTTTTATTATGCTCAACTCTCCTAAGCTTGAGGGGCAATGAAATGTGAGGAAATGAGATGCTTTACCCAACATTTTAACAAATCTCTAGATACAAATCCAGATCTACCCCACAAACTCTCACCTTAGCTGGTCCACACGACAGTGGGTTTGTTTCATTTTACCATTTTCACTTGTCGATTACTGTTTAACAAATAAAAATCACTGGCTTAAAAGAATCCTTTTTCTCTTGAATCTGCAATTTGGGCAGGTTTTGGTCAGGAGACGGTCTCTGCTCCATACAGCATCCATCCCCTGGGCAGACTCTGTAGGTACGGGAGGGAGTTGGGGTGGAGACAGCTCCTCCTCCTCGCCCACAAGATGCTGCTACCCTCACTTGCTTAAGGGCTCTCTCCAAGGAAGTCTGAGAGAGCTCAGTCTTGTCCAACTTTTTGTGACCCCATGGACTACAGCCTGCCAGACTCTTCCATCTGTGGGATTTTCCAAGTAAGATACTGGAGTGGGTTGCCATTTCCTTCTCCAGGGGATCCTCCCAATCTAGGGATGGAACCTGTGTCTCCTGCATCTTCTGTATTGGCAGGCAGATTCTTTACTACTGAACAACTTGGGAAGCCTCCGAGGGTGACTGAGGTCTAAAGAACTGGTGCTTCAAGAGACAGAAAATAAAGGTGCCGACTTCTAAGAGCCTGGACTCAGAAATTGGCACAGTGCCATTTTCTTCTGTACCGTATTGGTCAAAACCAGCACCCAGATTCAAAGAGAGAAGTCCATTTTCCACCTGTGAAGGGGAGGTATGCCAAAAAACTGGGAGACCCATGTGACAAGAATCTCACAGCCTCACACTTTATAAGATGCCTAGTTCAGAGTAATTTCATTAAATTATCAAATTCCTATTTTACAAAAGCTCTCATCCCCCTTGAGTTTGCAGATACATACTTACAGGTGGTAGCTTCTCAGAGGTGGGAGCCTCTGGATCTTTCTACATTTCTCCTACATGTTCTTTTTTATTGTTCTCATAATTGATACTCTATATTCATTATTTGGGCTTCTGAACAGAGTGACCCTGGGCTTAAAAGGGAACTTTTAATTTTCATGTCTCTTCAGCGTTCTCATCACGTGCAACTGGACTAGTTTCCCCACTGGCCCCTCCAATCCAGATCAGAGGTCTCTTCCTTAGATTAGATACATCCTGGCTTTTCCCTTTTAACTAAATTTGACCAGCTCATGCTTGACCGGGATATCAGATATGACAGTTTGATTCCAATTATTCCAACTGACCTTTGCACACAAACATCCCCCTCACAGTGCTCCTATTTCTGACAGTTGTGTTGGTCCTGCCTCTTAGATGGATGAGTCTAAAGAATAAAGGGAGCAGCATGGACCTCTTACTTCCTTGGAAACTGCACACCAACCACTTAGGAGTCTGGTCTATGCAATGCCTAGCCAATGAATATTTCAGCTGATGCTCAGAATAAAATCTGAAGGAAATATACTCAATGACAAGAAACTCTCTGAATGCCACGATACATAATGGGTCAGATTAAACACTATGAAGGACACCCTTTCAATTTTGTGATTTCATTTCTGAGTTAGACTCTGTAATCACTCTTGGAATAAGATACCTGACATCTGGGCTTTGCTCTCTGTTTCAAGTGTACCCATGTCAAAGACTTTAAAATACTCTGGAATGAAAATGAGATTTCAAGGAAGTGTTTCCTTGGAAGTGGGTATTATTTCCTTTGAATTACATACACAGCTGCATTTTTTTTTATTCTTTCATTAACTCAGTATTCAATTCAGTAGCTAAGCTGTGTCTGACTCTTTGCAACCCAATGGACTGCAGCACACCAGGCCTCCCTGTCCATCACCAACTCCTGGAGTTTACTCAATTCCATTGTGTCAGTGATGCCATCCATTTCATCCTCTGTCGTCACCTTCAATCTTTCCCAGCATCAGAGTCTTTTCAAATGAGTCAGTTCTTCACGTCAGGTGGCCAAACTATTGGAGTTTCAACTTCAACATCAGTCCTTCCATTTCCTTTAGGATGGACTGGTTGGATCTCCTTGCAGTCCAAGGGACTCTCAAGAGTCTTCTCCAACACCACAGTTCAAAAGCATCAATTCTTCGGTGCTCAGCTTTCTTTATAGTCCAACTCTCACACCCATACATGACTACTGGAGAAACCATATCCTTGACTAGACAGACCTTTGTTGGCAAAGTAATGTTTCTGCTTTTTAATATGCTGTCTAGGTTGTTCATAACTTTCCTTCCGAAGGAGTAAGCGTCTTTTAATTTCATGGCTGCAATCACCATCTGCAGTGATTTTGGAGCCCAGAAAAATAAAGTCAGCCACTGTTTCCACTGTTTCCCCATCTATTTGCCATGAAGTGAAGGGACCGGATGCCATGATCTTAGTTTTCTGAATGCTGAGCTTTAAGCCAACTTTTTCACTCTCCTCTTTCACTTTCATCAAGAGGCTCTTTAATCCTTCACTTTCTGCCATAAGGGTGGTATCACCTGCATATCTGAGGTTTTTGATATTTCTCCTGGCAATCTTGATTCCAGTATTATACAAATCCTTTTCCTAATTATATAATAGCCAACATACTTTAATTTGTAGAATGAATTCTGTTTAATCACAGCAAAATTATGATATAAGCTAAATCTCTGAAGAAGTGATAGCTATCTTTAAATTAATATAACCACACTTTTAGATTGTACGTAACTCAACACCTAGGATCTCTGTGAGCCATCTACTACAAGATTTACTTTTATTTAAACCATATGACCATTAACAAAAAGACTTAAAAGAATTTGAGTTGAAAAGACCTGTCAGCGTACTTTGTCAAACCCAATTACTTTGTAGTTGAATTCCTGTTACTCTGAAGGAATTCCATCATTAGCCATTTTCAAAGGTGTTTGTGAGTTTGCACTTGTTCTTTTTAGTTGTCTATTGTGGCATATCAATGTACCCCAAAACTTAGTGATTTAAAACAAATTATTTCTAGACAGATAAAGTGACTTCTTCCAAAGCCTTGCTAAACACTTACCCCATGAAAGTATTCTGATATGCATATTTGCATGTAATTGCTGCTTTTACACTTAAGATATGTAACACCCTATTGCTCACTGTCTTCTCTTCTATTAAGATATTTCACAGTGATATAATTTGGGCTACACCAAACTAGATATCTAATTTAAATGATTCTGGTAACTGAAGGCTTCCACCATGTACGAATGTTAAAGTGGAAATAAGTGAATATCTGTGTTAGGCAAGAAGCCCTTCTTCCCCTAACTGGAAGTTTCTTATGGAGTGGAAGGCCCCTGGCCTCTCTTTTCTGTCTCACTTACCCCCCTAGAGCTCAGGTGGGAAGTTAAAAGGTGACTTATTTGACTGGAAAATGCAGGAAGAATAAAGCAGGCACCTGCTCACCCCTCTCTTTGGGGAATGGACCTGTTTGTCCTCAGAGTGGGGGTATGCTCCAGGCTCTGGGTTCTATGAAGCAGACCCTCCCCCTCCGTTTCCCCCCACACCAGTGTTGGGATGGAAGACTGTCTAATTCTGGTATTTAGTGTTAAGAAGTACAAAAATGCTCTGCGTTATCTTTATCACCAGCAGTGGTGATAATTTATCTCCTCTCTGCATAGCCTCTGGTCTTTTTTTCCCCTCATCTCAGAATCTGCAAGGTTTTAGAAAGGTGGAATTTACAGACTCACTGTCAAGCCTCAACAAATCATCATCGTCACAACAACTATTATTATTAGCAATGTTTGTTGAGCATTTGCTATGTGTCAGGTTATGAATTCACTACGTTTTCATGTATTATGTCATTTAACACAGTTATATCAAAGATATAACCTGGGGTTTCAGCAGCTTTTATAGTTGGCCATCACGAAAACCTCTCCTGCCTACGTGCACACATTTCTCCCGACATGGTGAGATAGAATCTACTTCCTAAGAATTTTTTTAAGATCCCTTTGACTCTGGTCTTACCTTAATGACTCACACAGATGGGATGCAGGGAAAGAGACGTTCTGGGACTTCCGAACCCAGGCCTGAAGGGGCCTGGCAGCTTCCACTTCCTTTCTCTGGGAAAGCAATCCCTACAATGAATCCAAATCTTGAGAAAAAGCTGGAGTGAGCAAGTCCTCATGGAGAAGCACAGAGGAGCCAGATGCAGGAGTGAGAAATGGTAAATCGCTGGTTTAAGTCACTGAGTTTTGGGGCAAGTTGATACACAGGTGTGCATGCTAAGTCGATTCAGTCGTGTCCGACTGTGTGATCCTATGGACCGTAACCTGTCAGGCTCCTCTGTCCATGGGATTCTCCAGGCAAGAATACTGGAGCGGGCTGCTGTGCCATCCTCCAGGGGATCTTCTGGACCCAGGGCTCGAACCCACGTCTCTTATGTCTTCTGCACTGGTAGGCAGATTCTTTACCACTAGGGCCACCTGGGAAGCCCCCAGCTGATACACAGCAATAGACAACTGAAACAAAATATGAACTCACAGACAATCTTTAAAATGGCAATTAACGTCATTGCTATGGTGTTACAAGAGTTTTAAAAAATCAGTAGATGATTTATTGAGCTTCACAGGTGGCTCGGGGTAAAGAATCCACCTGCAATGCAGGAGACTCTGATTTGATCCCTGATTTGGGAAGATCTCCTGGAGGAGGGCATGGCAACCCACTCCAGAATTCTTACCTGGATAATCCCACAGACAGAGGAGCCTGGCAGGCTACAGTCCACAGGGTCGCAAAAAGTCAGGTAAGACTGAAGTGGCTGAACATGCACGCAGCATGCACAGATGATGTGTTAAACCATAAAGTCATAATCTATTTGTATACAAAGTACCTATATGACCCAATGTTGGAGTGGATTGCCATTCCCTTCTACAGAGAATCTTCCCGACCCAGGGATGGAACCTGGGTCTCCTGCATTGCAGGCGGATTCTTCACTGTCTGAGCCACCAAGGAGGTCCTATTAAATCATAAAGTCACGATCTACTTGTATACAGAGTACCTATATGGCCCAAGCCACATTTTCCATTAAATGTCATTCTAAATGAGCCAGTTTCAAAGGACAAACAATACCATCACCTCAATCCATCAGTTCCACTCTTATTCAAAAGGAGAAAAGCTCTTTGTGGAATAATCAAGATCATCCCTCTTTATTCCCTGTAGAGATCTCACCACCTCGTTGCCTCAGGTTCAGTTATCCTGTAGAAGTCTCCACATCCTGGCTCTCCTCCTTCCTCTGGGGAGCCCTCCCAAACCCCCATCATTCCTGAGACCCACGCTGGCTTACTCCTCGCTGTCTTTTTACTGCTCTGCTCAGATTTCAGCTCCGTGTTCATCACATGTATTTTTATCATTCACGTAAATTCTGTGAGAACAGAGACCTGGCCTGTTTTGTTCCTGTTGTATTCTTAGCACCAGAACAGCACCCATAGGGAGTGGGTGCTCTGTGAACACCTCCTGGCTGTGGAAGCGAACGAGTGCATCTGCCTGCTTCCTGCCAGATACTGTTTCTTGGGGTTAAGGATCCATTACCACGCCTTTCACCCTCTCCCTCGGGGCACAGTGGCTGGAAGCCTAGAGGTTCCTGGTCACAGCTGTTGCCAGGGTCCACACGCGATCCCGCTCGGCCAGGGGGACACACGTGTGAGACATCTGGAGAGCTGGGGGAGCCGAGAGGTTCTTCTGTCAGCAGCTGTGGTGGCTGACACGCAGGTTCAGCAGATAAGGGTACTCATAGAAACCAGTCAGCTACCCAGGCCCCGCGGTGCAGACTGGCAGTGGCTTCTACATTCTCCTGTCCCCTGGCTGGCAGCTTTGGCCATGTGACCTAAATGCCCAATAGTGGCCCTGACTTTCACTTCTCTGACCCTTACAATGTTTGGGGGGAAACATCTAGTTCCTGAACATATCTGGAATGGCCTTCATTTTCACTGCTGAGTTCTGACTGACGCCTTGGCAGATGGCATTCCTTAAGGGCAGGAGATACCTTGCTCCTCTCGGCACCTCCATATCCACACGGCATCTGGATCGCAGTGGAAACTTAAAGAGAATAATAGCAAATAATGCTTAACAAGTGTCCAGCACTGTTCTAAGTGCTTTACATCTATTAGCTTACTTCATCTACTCAGTGAGCCTCTTAGGCAGTGTTCTCTTTCAGAGATTATGAAGCTGAGAACAAAGAAGTTAAACAACTTGCTTAAGAAATCACTTCATTAAATGGTGGACTGAGGAAGAGTAAATCCCAGGTAGCCTGGCTCTCAAGTCTGTTATTGCTGTTTAGTCCTAAGTCATGTCCAACTTTTGTGACCCCATGGACTATAGCCCACCAGGCTCCTCTGTCCATGGGAATTCCGAGGCAAGGATACTGGAGTGGGTTGCCATTTCCACCTCCAAAGGATCTTCCCAGCCCAGGGATTGAACCCCCATCTCCTACTTGGCAGGTGGATTCTTTACCCCTAAGCCACCTGTATTCTCTCCTGCCTGAAAAATGTTTGCTGAAGGACTGGAAGATTCAACTATTAAAAATTTAGAACTCATTTATTATAAACATCCTGTGTGTGTTTATTGTAAAATAGCAGTTTGCAATATTCTCGTTTAAGACTCTTATTTTTGAAAGATGTTTCAGCCTATCAAAAACGTGTGTGTGTGTGTGTGTGTATACACACACACTTCTTGTTGTGCCTAACTGTATTTTTTCCAATAACTCATAAAACAATGAAAAAAATTAGGGAGCTTGGAAATTAGCATTGTAGGAGAGGAAAGAAGAACAATGGTAAATAATATTCATAAGTTTCTTGGGGTTTTCTTGATGCATATCGTTCTGCCTCTTGTCTGAGAGCACAAGTTAAGGTCAATGGCCACTGGTTGCAGCAACTATAGGGAATACATCTCTTGTTATTGTGGCTTCTGCCAACTGGAGAATAAGTTTTCCTACGTAAGATTCCAAAGGAATGGGGAAGAGGGCTCTGCAGTGAAGAATCCACCTGCTGATGCAGAGACATGGGTTTGATCCCTGGTCCTGGAAGACGCCACGTGCCCTGGAGCAGCTAAGCCCGTGCACCAGAACTACTGAAATACACAATTAATGAGCCCAGGTGTTGCACGTGCTGACGCCCGAACACCCTAGAGCCCATGCTCTGCAACGAGAGACGCCACCGGCACGAGAGGCCCGCACATCACAACTAGAGAGTAGTCCCTACTCACCCCAGTGAGAGAAAAGCCCGTGCAGCAATGAAGACGCAGCAGAGCCAAAAATAAATAAAATTATTTTTAAAAAAGAATTGGAGAAGACAGTCAAAGATGCAAAGACAAGTCAAGTAGAAAACTAGGTGGGAATGGGCTCAGGATCTGATCATTAACACTGTGCAAAACCTTCAAAGATGACCAGTGCACGTATCCGTGGTGGGGGGCAGTGGGGGGTGAACAAAAAAAAGGCATTAGAGATAGCTTTGTCTCCACTCCAGATGTCTCTTGACATACAGAGGGATCCACCAGTAACCCTGAATAGGGCTGGCATTTATCCCTCAGGGAGAAGTGTCTTTATCTGATGGCTGCATTTGGAAGGAAAATTTGGGCACAAATAACCCAGCCCCTTCTTTCTCTCTTGTAAGTAAAACTGTCATTCTCAGCCCCTTCACGTCAGACATTTCAGGGGGTCAGCTCTGTCCATGGTGGGGGAGGGGAGAGTCTGGGCTTTGTCCATTACTGTAGCGACTTAGTCTGTACAGTTCTGAGGCTCAGTACTGGGAAGCCCACTTGCCTGAAGTTAAAAGCTATATTTCCCAATAAAGATCCATAGCCCTTATTTGAAATGACAAAATCCAAGAATCAAAACCAAAATTTTCCTTAATTCATTTGGCAGCAAAACCTGAAGTGAACTGACTCCTGGTGGCAAAACCCAACCCTACCGAATATGAAGCCACTTATAGTCCTTATTACCCCACTTAGAGCTCTGTGTCCAGTATAGTAGCCAAGAGTCACACGAGTCTATTCAAATTTAAGTCAGTTACTATGAAATGACATGAAAAATTCAGATTCTTACTCATACTAGCCAAGTTTCAAAAGCTCAATAGCCATATGTAACTAGTGCTCTCACATAGATACAGATAAAGACCCTCAGCAATGCAGAAAGTTCTACTGTATAGCACTTAGTCATGTTCTCTTATAAACACATTCATATCTGGTTATAAGATATTAGTAACAAACAACATATGTACCATTTCTGCCCTAAATCTAAAAAATGTGGAATTGCAAAATCACATCTGGCCCAAAGGATCACAGATAAGGAGTACTGGCCTGCTTCAGCTTTTATTAGTAACAAAGGCAGTATTTTGGTTTTTCTTCAGCTTTACATTTTACCTATTACTGACTGAAGGGCTGTGTCCCCCAAAGTTCACATGTTCAAGTCCTAACCCCCAATGTGATGATATTTTGGGGTGAAGCCTTTGGGAGATAGTTAGATGAAGTAATAAGATGGGATTCTTAGCCTAGAAGAGACATAAAAGCTCGCTCTTTCTACCACATGAGGACGAGGCAGACACTGGAGAGAGAAAGCCGCAAGCCAAGGGGCATCAAGGATCGGCAGGAAAGCAGAAAGAGGCAGAGAAAGGTTCTTCCCCAGAGCCTTCCATGGGAGCACAACCCTGCCAACAGCTTGATTTCAGGCTCCAGACTTCAGAACCACAAGACTAGAGATCTGGGTTATTTAAAGCCCATTCTGTGGTAATTTGTTATGGCAACCCTAGGAAATTGACAGAGCATTGGTACCAGCAAGCGGTGTGCTGCTATAACAAATATCTAAGACTGGAGAAGCAACACTGGGACAGGGTAGAGGCTGGAAGACTTCTGAGGTGTGCACTAGAAAAAGCCAAGAATGCATGAGGGACTGATAAAGGGGACTCTGGTAAGCATTCAGAAAAAGGAGAGTTGGAGTGACAGCTATTCAGAGAACACATAAATAATCATCAGCAGACTACGGATGACAAAGGCCTTCTGCTGACTCCCAGACAAGAAATGAGGAACATGTTTGGGACAATGGAGGAAAAGTGATTGTTACAACGTAGCAAAGAACTTGGTGAAACAGTAGTCCAGTGTTCTGTGGAAGACAGAAAGAATGAAAGGGATAGTTAGCTAAAGAGATTTTTAAGAAAGTTTTGCAGGAGTACCTTGGTTAGGTTACAGTAAAATGAGAAAGAAAGATGAACTGAGGAAGTAATTTTGTTAAGTAAAAGGGAATCAGAACTTGATGATCTTGAAAGCTCTCAGCCTATCCATATTGCAAAAATATGTGGAAGTATGCTCTGAAAAGAACAATAAGGGTGTGGTCACACAACCATTTGGTAAAGAAATAAGGATGGGTGTGAACCCTGGACCCCTCCCCCAGCAGAAGCACCGCCAGTGTGAACTGGTGGAGACAGGATGACAGAAAGCAAGGCTGTCAGACCTACAGGACTGGACCACAGGGCTGCTGCCTGTGAACATGTGTTATTCTTCAAGACAGAGGAAGAATGACCCCAAAGATTCAGAGAGCATCAGGGCTGCTTCCCTGGTTTCAAACCTGAGGGATGGCATCACCTGGAGTTCAGTAGGAGAGGTGGCCTCTGCCTAAAGCCTTGGGGGCAGGGCCTCCTGGGCCTTTGGTGGGTGACTCCTTCCCTGCAAAGACATAAGAGGCGAGACAAACACTCCAGTGGGTCCAGAAGGCAAAGCATCAATCCAAAAAGGATTATTCCAGAGCCGCAAGACCTAATGGTATTTGCCTTGCTGGGTTTGGGACTTGCATGGAACCCTTCATCCCTTCTTTCCTACATCTCTAGTTTCTCCCTTCTGGAATGAGAAACTATATCCTATACCTGGCGCCTCATCGTATATTTGGAAGGACATAACTCATCTAACAGCCTCACAGCTGGAGGGGAATTTTGTTTCAGGATGAATCCTATCTGGAGTCTCAGCCACGAATCATTTAGATGACACTTTGGGCTTTAGAGTTAATGCTACTGTTTGCAGCTTTGGGATGGAATAATGTACTTGGTGTGCAAAGAGGACATGAATTTGAGGGATCAGGGGCAAAGCGGTATGACTTGAATGTTTGTCCCCGCCCCTCCCCCCAGTTCATATGGTGAAGCCCTGACCCCCAATTTGATATCTGGAAGTGAGGCCTTTGGGAGGTAATCAGGTTTAGCTGAGATCATGAAAGTGGGGTCCCCAATATGAGATTAATGTCCTTGTATGAAAAGGAGCCTCGGGTAAGACTTGAAGCAGAGAAGAGGAGTATTATTTAACAGGCCTCTCAAATTTCAATCATAAGGAGAGAACTGTGAAGGCTCCTCTCCTCCACATATTCGTGGACAATTCAATTCAGAATAATCACACTGGAGAATTTTTATGTGTTTTAGAACCACTGTTCCAAGGAGGTATAAGTGCCATTCTGGCAGAGAGACAGTGACTAAATGACTAGAAAAATTCCAAGGATTAATAAAGATGCCACAGATGGGACAGCTACATTGGTGGGAGGTGGGAGTAGATGAGATCCAAAACCCATCCACGTAGGAGAACTGGGGACAGTTACAGCCTCCCTCACGCTGGTTCTTATCCAGTGTCTATCACACGGCGAGGACAAGTCAGATGTAGATATACTTCTGAACAGGAATATGTCCATTAGAGTTCAAAAAATCTTGAAATTTTTCTTGAATGCTTGTAAAGCGACCTTTTCATGGGGGTACAGTGAGTCAGGGCAACCATGGTCCCTTCCTGATACTCAGCTTCTTGCGGCCATCAGGCTTCAAGAGGAAGACCAAAATTATTGACTACAGCCAGCTGATTTTCTTGTCCATGTGGGTGTACATATTTATAGAAATTGGACATGAATCTAGGCTGGGCCAAAGAGTACCCTGCAGGCTCCGGCTTATTTCATTCTGCTACATGAATTCAGGCAACTAGTTTAACCTGGTGCCTCTGTTTTCTCATCTGTAAAATAGGAAGAACACCCTCTGGTCCACCACCCTTTGATGGTATTTGGCAGCAAAAACTGAATGAGCCAATCTGTGTTCTAAAGACATGTATTATTTTAAGTACTGATAGGGGAAATTCCATATAAGCCTTGTAAAGCAATCAAAGGGAGACCCTTGCTGGATTCTTAAAAGTACTGCTATGAGCTCACAGAGACGCTTTTACTTAGAGCATAAATTGGATTTCTGCTGGTAAAGGAAAGCATGAGATAATATTCTCTGTCTTAATTTGACAGTGGAGAGGCTCTTGAGTATTGGCCAGCAATCTAATACTGGAGCACACCGAAACACAACCATTCGCTTCCTGGGTCATATCCATAAAGATCTTGCAGTAAAGTGCTGTCTTGGACAGAGCATTTATGGAGACTGCAAAGCCTCATGTTCAGGCTCTAAAAAAAAAATACCCATCTCCATCTTTTCTATTTAATATACCCTGGGCTCTCCTTTTGGGATAAAACTTGAAGTCCTGCCCCTATTGTAATTTTTCAGGGTAAGATTCACATTTCTGGTCTTTTAAGATAAATCTGCAAGTTGCCAGCTCAGTGACCAGTAGGCAAGATCCACCCCTCCCTCTTGTTTGCTGTCCTAAGATTAATACACACTAAAGCTTCTATTGCAAGAAACTGCGGAATTAACAGAATCACGTGTACAGGCTTAAGAAAAATAGCATTAATCCTGAATATTAATTCGGTATTAATCTTACTTGATAAAAATTTACTATCATTGATGTTTATCCTAGATTTTTTTTACAAATTTAAAGAAAGGTAAACTACTGATGACATTAGTAGAGTTTCATTGTACTTTAAAATCAACTTGTTTAAAGAAAAATGTTACTTAATTGGTTTTACATCAGCACATTAGAACTTGCCTCATGAGAGGTTTTTTTTTTTTTTTTTTTTAGCTCAGGAAAACGAAATTTTCTCAAAAACTTTAAAATGGTTTTAGCCATATTTTTTAAAACACCGAAACACTTAAGTTGCAGATCTTCTTAGGTCCTTCAACAGGTTGCACTGCTCCACAGTTTTCTTTTTCCAGATTTAAGTAAAAAATCCTTTCAGACATATTTCAAATGACAGGAATTTTAAACAATGTACCGCAGCTTCCCTGAAGCCTCCTTAATTATTGAGTTCTGTGAAACTCAGTTGTAAGCTGATAAACGGACCATTCACGCCCTCTCTGAAAAGGGCACAGCCTTTCTAATACTCATCACTGTGGGTTATCTATATGATTCTTTTCCCAATCCTCTTGTCGTAATTCGGACTTCACCCGAAATTGCTGCTAGTGTTTTTTGAAACAACTTTTTGAAAGCTATTTTTTATTGGTCTTCTGAATGCTTTTCACAAGCAACCAGAGCCTTGGGCTTTCACAAATGATGATTCTGTCCAATGACTGAATAACTTTTTTTTTTTCCTCTTTACTTCTTTGTCAGACCCAAGGCTTGAAAGAGTGCAGCAAAAGTAAGTTTCTGGTATCAAATGTCTATTTAAGTCTTCTATAATTTCACCTTAGGGTCACACATTTATTTTTCTAGAAAAGAGCAAGTTACAGTTTTATCCGGCCCAAGTCAAATGCATCCTACCTTTTCTTCACTTACTGAGATTAAAAGTTAACATTTAGGACTGAGAACAGAAAGGCAGAGATGAGCATGAGCGAGAAGCTACGCAGGGCTCAGTCGCTGTGATTCGTGAATGCAATAAATCAACAAGTTTTCATTTAAAAGCCACCAGGTGCCCAGCCCTTAGCAGGAACACGACTGAGAAGGCCAAGTTCTAGACCGGGACGATGCAGCCCAAGACCCAACCGTAGGGATGAGCTCATCCCGAACGCTCCACCTCGAAACCAGCGCCGGGCTGAGCGCCAGCCTGTTTCGGGACCGCACGGCACACTTCCCCAAGATCTCCGCAGATCTTGGGTTCGCAAGGGTCTCCTCCGACCCTCAAGACCAAAGGCGGGAGGCGAGGCTCAGAGAACCCACGCTCCCACTTCGCCTCGGCCTGAACAACTGGCTAAGGAGGAAGCCCCCATTCAGGGATCTGCCGTGGGGCCGAGAAAAATCTACTATCTGCGTTTATAACCTCGGAGAAGAAACCGCTGAAGGAAAGAAAAACGAGGTGGGGGGTGGGGTGGCAGGATGAAGCTTCCAGAAGCGCCTGTTAATTTCTCCGATATTTCCTAGACCGACCGGCAGAAATAATGCAGGAGGCGAGAAATGGACGTCCTAGGCAAAGTCAGCAGGCAGAAGAAATGAGCGAGGGAAGGAGAAAAGTGATTCAAACCAAATTCCCACGCGCTCAGGGCAGCCTCAGCACGGTGGAGAGAAAGAGAGCGCGGGGACACCCGGGGCAGCCGCCTGTGCCCTGGCACTTTCTCGGTTCCCGCCGCGCAGACGGACAAGAGCAAGCGAGGCACTCACCTTCGGGGTTGGCGCTGATGAAGACCCGGACGCTACGGCCGGCTGGCACCAGGTGAGAAGGCAGGGCGGTGAGGTTCCCGGAGAAAGCCGCCCGCCGGAGCGCGGAGTCCCGGGGACAGGGCAGCTTGGTGCCCGCGCCGGCCGGCCACATCGCCCTTAGGGAGGAACAGATGCCGACTCCTGCTCTCGGGTTCCTGCCCGCGGCTCCGCGGAACGGCTGGGTCGATTCCCGCAGGCGGCGCCGCTCAGAGCCGCTCCGAACCCGAGGGGCCGCGGGAGAGCTCCGTGGCGCACACCACCGGCCGGCGGAGAGAGGCCATATGGACCCGCCGGCTCCTCCCGCCGCCGCCTCCGGCCCCTCTGGGCGTTCGCCTTCGCTCGCGGCCCCGGCTTAGCGCAGTAGCAGGCGGCAGCTGGAGGTCAGCGTGGCGGCGGCTACGCGCGCGGCGCCCCTTTGCGCCGGGAAGCGCCCGCGCCGGTCGCCGAGCCCGCGGCCATCTACCCGCCCGCGCCCGTTGCGGGAGGAGGGGGCGGACAGCGCGGCCGGGATGGAGCAGGCGAGTAGAGCGGACCAAACTTTATCTACAAAAGGCGTCCGGAGTTTACCGCCAGCTGCCTCCAGCGGGGCGCAGGAACACCCCGCGACTTAATTAAAGGGCGGCTGGGGCGCCGGGGTCTCGGGCCGCTAGGGATCTCCCGGGCTTCTCTGAAGGCGAGCCCGCGCGCTCCTAGCTGCCTGCTTAGTGGAGGACGAGAAATTAGCTCGGGGTTTCTGCGACTCCTCCTGTAACTCTACTAAAGGTCAAACAAGCTCTGAGCATCTTCAAAAACGCACGCGTGCTGGCGTCTGCGCGTTTTTGCCTAAGTGCTGGGAATTCCGCCTCAAAGTTAGACGCACCGCGGAGCGCAGACCCCCAGGGTCCAAAGCACCAAAACTCGGGACCGTCTGGGGCGTCCTGCAGGGAGTATCGCCGTCGCCCTTTTTCTTTGCGCAGGTGGCCGCGTCCTGCCGCTCGGCTCGCTCCCCTAGCGCAGCAGAGCGGGGGTTCTTATAGCGAAGCAGCGCTGCTCACGTGCTCCTCGCCGCGTGGTCACGGAACCCTTCCTCGAGCTGATCTCCGCGGGGAGTGCTCCCGAGGTCTCTAAGGCTCCAGGGGGGGTCCTTCCTGCCCCCGCCCCGGCGCATTCCCGGGCCATTCCGCTAGCGCGGAGGCTCCGGGACCCGCCGGAAGGGAGGCTGGATGCCGGGAGTCCCGCGCGGCCTGGCGCGCCTGGGCACCGCAGGCTAGTGCGGCCTCCGGGGAGCGCCTCCCAGCGCAACGTCCCGCAAAGTGCAGGTGGCCACAGATTGGCGCCAGGTGCGAGAGATCAGAGTTGGCGTAGGGCAGCTTTTCCAAGTCTGTGCAGAGCGTGAGTTGGCTTTACCTGAAGCGGATCTAACACGGCCAGGGCGGTTGAGGGACTGTAAACCAGGGGTCGGGGCGTGAGGTGGATGGTGCAAGGTTCCTGATCCACGTCCGGGGTGACATGGGATGCAACGGGACTGAACCTAAAATTGCCATCTCTGGGCCACACTCCACTGCACCTTCAAACTACTGCAAATCCCAGGGCACGCAGGAAGTGGGATTGTGAGGTGGGGTAAGGGAGGAGGGTGTTTTGGAGACTTAACTGGAGTTTGGCCTCCAAATCCCTGATGTTGAGCATTAAGGCAGGAACAACTGTGTTTTAGAGAGAACAGCTTTTCCAAATCTTTGAGATTGTGGAGGGGGCGGGTGGGCACGAGGTGAAGACAGCCTCAGCTGCCAGCTTTAGCCTCTGGCCTGGGGCTTCTGCTGCAGGCAGCTCCGGCGTGCACTTCTTCTGGCCCCTGCTGGTGGCAGTGAAGTCCTACGCACCGCTGCCTTTTGTTACCCGCAGCACCAACACACACTTTCCCGGGTAACCATTTTGAAGAATTGGGTCTCTAGGTTTTTAAGGCTGCCTCTTCAGTACTGAGAACCGGAGGGCAGACAGCAGTTCTTACTTTGTGATAATTTGATGAAACCAATAAAGAGACCTTGAACATACCCACGTATTCATTCAACTGATTTCCATTTAGCAATTTATTTCCTTCCTCTCTCCAGCCTCATTACTCCCTGGTGGGGACATTCTCCCACAGGAAGAACTGTCTGAAAGCTCTCCTGATGTCCCAAGAGGTTTGGACTGGGCTCTCTGGAAGAGGTTATGAATATACAGTGTCTATTACCGTATAATTCTTTATGAATATACAGTATTTGTTGCTGGAGAAAGGAGCCAGGACCACTTCATGCCACATCTCAATGTTGTTTTATGTTGCAGAGTTGCCAGATTGTCAAGGACCTGCCTGCCTCCCTTTCTTTCTCACCCCCCCCCCCCCTCCATTTTGTGGTTTCTCTCTTAAAAATCAAATTAGTGTTTGTGTCTTCTGACCTTTGTTTCAGATCTCAGAGTATTTCATTTTCATAGGATGACTTTGAGATTTTTGGCAGCCTCTGTAACCTAATTAACTGTTCTAGACAGGCCGAAGTTTAGCATCTGCCAGTGTCACTGCAGACCAAGGATGCAGAGGAGAGAGAATTTAACAGTATCTGTGGGGCCAAGCTTCAGAAAGCTCCTAGCACAGCCAGCTTTGCATTAGGTAGAGCAGGCTGCTGTCTTGGGTTATCCGGGAGGTTTCTCCATGAGGATACGTGACCTCTCCGCCACATACACACAGACAGGCACACCCATTTACTTCTTTCATCCTGTCTCTTGCTAACATCGGGTAGCCTAAAACTAGAGATTCATTCATTAGCATGCAGATGGCAAAAGGGAAGAGTCACTCATGGTGCTAACACTTTGTTATGAATTAACTAGATGTATTTCCCACCCTGTGGAACTAACTGTAGGCTATGGAAGTGGAGAGTGGGGAAGGAGAGAAACTGGAAAGGGAAGGGAATGAGTGGGCATCAATGTGGAAAGCAGGTCCTGACTTACAGTGTCAAGATTGCTTTGTTTTTATCTGTTTAAAGCACTTTACAAACATTTTATTATTACTCCCATTTTACATACACAAAAGAAACCCAAGTCTCAAAAAGGGGAAATGACTTGTCCAAGGTCACATAACTAGTTAATGCTCAAGCTGGAATCCAGGCTTTGGGGCCCTGTCTCAGTCATCTTTGCAGTACACCACCTCTGTTTTCTAATTTTGCCCAGGTCTGGTCCTGGCTGACATCCCTAGTAACCTGAACAATATGTGTTCAGGTCTGTGTTCACAGGTGTGGAAGATTGCTTATTATAGCCCAAAATAGGAAAGAAGGTCTGCCACAAGATCACACAAGACTAGACTCTTCCAGCTTTTATCTGTTGATCTGTTGTTGATCTTCCAGCTGTTGATCTGATGACAAAGACTTCCAGATTCCTTGTTGTCTTTAGGTCCTGTTTTTTCCTCATAAGACCACAGGTAAACTCACATCATACCTGAAGCTGGCTGGAGCATGTAGAAGAGCACCTGGAAATAGAAATAGGAAATTAAAAGTACACGAAAAATGGACTCGGGGCCAAACTTGTGATCAGGAAGAGATATTCCCCTCTCTATCCTCTCACTCACCCCAATTAGCAGATCAGAGGACCACAAAGAGGTTCCTATCTTTATAAAATAGTGATGCCAGCCTTTGATAAAACAGGGCTGCTCGAAGGTAAAATTACTGCTATGTTTGTTCTACTCATAAAGCTGGAAGAATTCCTTGTGGTCAAGGAATTCAACTCCTGTCAGTATATAGAAAATGCTCCCCCCCCCAAAGTAATTTTATAGAACAGGAGGAAAAACTATAATAATATTGATATGCTAAACATCTGTAAGCTAGACCCTAAGACTCTATATAGTACTTTTAATAGACATCTCTTTAATCCCACTGGATCTGAGGTCTGGGCCAAATACCTCTCTTCTCTCTCCCCTTGGTATCCCTTGTATCCCTCTTGTGACGTATGTGCAGGTTGCTTGTTCCAAAGTCAGTGGTGCCGAAGTACCTCATCTCCTCCCCTTCCCCAGGAAGCATGGTGGCCTTTCACCCAGCTGCATGGCTGTATCACCTGTTCAGTTCATCTTACTTAGATGATGGGGGCGGTGATTGTAAAGGACGTAACCAGAGTCCCTGTGACTGACTCTGACCCAGCAGAAGAAAGATCCAAGTATTTACCTGCCTGTACAACAAATATTCTGGCCTGGATGCTTCTGAGCCAGTGTTCAGCATCTATCCTCTTGTGGATAAAAGTGGAACTAGAACTCCTAGTATTGTAAAGATGACCAATAAAACACATACTATTCTGTCTCATAAAATCTAGCTGTTGAAGCCAACCATGTGTTTTTGTGTTTCTGAAACTTGTGGAAGTACATCAGACTTAATGTTACATTAATTGTTCACAGTGGCTCCCTGAGAAGGGTGATAAATATTTGAATCTCTTTGCTAAAGTGAGAAATGGATTACACAGGGTCATTCAAACAAGGAGTCCATTTCCCAAAGTTCCAGCTCAGGATCTCATCCAAACCATCAGGAACCCACTTAGTTGTTTACAAAATGGAAATTTTCAGTTTATGTGAGAATTTGTCAGCATAATAATTTGCCAACAGAGATGGTTGATTCAGAGGTGTCTGCAGCATGATGGAATTCACAGCAGCTTGGTTTTAAATAAAGTTACACCTTTCTGAATTTGCTATCTGATGTTTTCATGACTCAGAAATTCTAACTTTATATCCACCCCCTTCCAAATCTGTTTAATGTATTTTTTGAGCCTTCTGCTTCTTGCAACCTTCTAAACAATTGCATTGTTATGACAGCACAATGCACAGCATACAAAGTAGAAGAAAGTAAGGCAAGTTGCTTAATAAAAATTGGTAGATTAGTTTCTATTTCTAAATTAAATGTTTTATTTTTGTATTATGGTCATCAAATATTTTCCACCTCATGACATTAGTCACAGGTAATGTTCCGTTAGACACCCTCTTCTTTATTCTTCCATCATCTGATACTTACTTAGAGAATTACTTTTTACAAGGCACTTTCATATCTGTTAACTCATTTTGACTCTCACCCTGTGAGGTAGGTTATGGATAAACTATACTCCAGCCTCCTCCCTATTTTTCTAATACGAAAAAGCAGATCAGGCAATTTTTATGGCATGTCCCAGATCACTCAGTTGGTAGCTGGCGAAACCAGTGTCAAAACTAGATCTCTGGACACCAAACTATAGATTAATTATAATATCCCACATGGATACCAACACATAACCAGATACATTTAGCCAAATTGATGAATATCATTTGCATTTTTAGTTGTTAGAAAAACCAAATAATATAGGGTATAAAACGTTCTACTTTGATAGCAATGTTAGCTACATTGCTGATTTACATTGATTTTTATATTTTCACTGAGCCAAAGCTAAACTCCATATCCTTTAATTCTATGAACGGCTCAGTTTCAAAGATGAGTACAAGAGGCCCAGAGAATTTAAATGAATGTATTTGAATATACATCCAGGAGTGGAATTGCTGGATCATATGATAGTTCTATTTTTAATTTTTGAGGACCCTCCATACTGATTTCCATAAAAGCTGTACCAATATACCTTCCTACCGGTAGTGCACAGGGACTGATTTTTCTCCTCATCCTGTCAACACTAGTCTTTCATATGTTAAATCAACCTCCCTCGTAGGTGTGAGTTGATATTGTAGTTTTGATTCACATATCCTGGACAGTTAATGATCTTTTCATATATCAACTTGAATGTCTTCTTTGGAGAAATACTGATTCAGTTAGTTGCCTGTGTTTTAATTGGGTTATTATTATTATTTTGCTATTAAGTTGTTTGAGTTTCTTATATATTCGTTGCATTAATTCATTATAAGATATATGGCCTATAAATATTTACTCCCATTCTGTTGGTTTGTTGATGATTTCCTTTGCTGTGCAAAAGCTTTTTAGTTTGATGTAATATCATATGTTTGTTTTTGTTGCCTGCGATTTTGGTGTCATATCCAAAAATATCATTGCCAAGTTCAATAGATAAAACAATCCTAACATTCATATAGAAACACAAAATAGTCCTAAAAGCCAAAGCATTCTTGAGCAAGAAAACAAAGCCCATTTGTTTTTCATTTCATTTGTTTACCTGATTTCAAAGTATGTTACAAAGCAATAGTAATCAAAACAGTGTATTACTGGCATCAAACAGATCCATCAACCAATGGAACAAAATAATAAGTCAACTAATAATAATAAGTCAACTAATCTTCTACAAGGATGCCAAATGAGGAAAAGATAATATCCTCAATAAGTGTTGTTAGGAAAATAGATATCCATATGCAGAAGAATGAAAATGTCCCCTTACCTTACACCATGAAGAAAAATCAGCTCAAAATGGATTAAACTTAAGACTTGAGATTGTAAAAGTCCTAGCAGAAAACAGAGGGAAAAAGTGATTTTTAAAAGTGATTTGAACACTATTTGCTAGGTTTATGAGGTGCTCAGGGGAGTAAAATTAAAGAGGAAGTTCATAAGTCAAAATAGAATTTTGCCACCTTTTCTGAAAAATTGTGTTAATAACATATGATGATAAAATGTACAGACCATAATCCAATATGTGGTCCAATTCAAATAATAAACTATCATTTGAAATCAAGTTTGGGCAGAAACTAATAAATAAGCCATCTGTCCAACACAGAGGTTTTGGTGGAAAACAGCAGAACAGGTGCCGATTGGCTTAAGCATACAAGCAGTTTTCTGGATAGCAGTAATATTGTTGGGAGGGATGGAGAGCTAGGCTGGAAAAGGGGAAGCGGCCAGAAGAGGTCAGCTCATTGGATCCACACCTAGAGTGTCACGGGCACAGACGCCTGGGCCAGCACGGACGCTGCCGCTGCAGCCTGGACAGCGGTGCGCCCCTGCCCGCACGGGCACCGTCCTCTGGGTACCACCCCCGGCGCCCTTGGCCGCGGACGCGAAACACTGCCGCCACTCTTGCCCTGTAATCTTCACTCTGGATTCTTAGGCCAGGAGGCCAGGGAGAGTGACCATCTGTCCTGCATCTCGACTCAGGAAGGGTGGAGTTTTCTAAATGCAAGAAGGAGGTTCAGAGGTCAGATAGTTAAGACTCTTACACGCCCCACCCCAGCCGTGTTCGGTACACTTCCTCTGCTCTTAACAAGGCCAGAGTGTCTGGAAGATGTAGATGAGGGATGAATTGAATGCTTTTTACATTCCTAGTAATAAAATTAGAATAATGATGCTCCACCTCTTTAAGACATAGATAACATGAAAAAGCTCACCTCTCGTGGACCACAACCGTGACTAAAAAAGTGAGCTAAGAAGATCCTCTAAGCAGCCAGACTAAGTGTTAGAATGTTCATATACTGAGCACTTACTCATCCCCTTGACTCTCAGGAGATCCCCAGAGGCACTCTGTCAGAGTCCCTTCACATTTACTATATTCACAATTCAAAGAAGCGAGGTTTTCCTAGTTGGCAGAACCACAACAGATTCGAGACGATGAAATGGAAGAGGAAGGGCTGCTATCTGGTAATGAGAAAAAAAAAAAACTGTTAATAGCAGAGAATCAGAAAACATATGACAGCAGAGGTTATATATATTCACGCGCACACACTCCACTCAGTGATCTAGGGCCCATTTAATTTTGGAACATTTGAACTCTGTATGTCTCAAAATGTGACAGTGAATGAATAGATCCTGAAATTGAGACAGACTAACTTACGGATATTGCAAGTACTTGGAGATGATTTTCAGCAGCAAAAACTCAGAGTTTAGACAGAGGCATTTGGCACTTGTGATACCCAGTAGTAAGCATCAGTGGTTGGAGATCAATAGCAAATGAAGAAGCCAGAGATTCAGTCAGATTCTTACTTCCAAGAAGAACGTAGGGCACTTAAGTGTCTGAAGCAGTGGTGGTAGTAGTAGTAATAATAATATCAATAACAATAATGGTAATAAAGTAGACACTTCAATGCCTTTCACTGGGCTAGCTAGAGTCCTGTGAGTTTCATAGACATTAACTTACTTAACCCTAAGTTGTCATCCCTGGGAAGAAGGCACTATTATTCCCATTTTCCATATGAGGAAACTGAGGCACGGTAACATCAAGGTGCTTGTCTAGATCGCCAGGATGTGGTGGGGCATGAACTCTCATGCCGACAGTCTGGCTCCACAATCTGAGTTTCAAACATCATGATATACTCAGTCCATCTCTAAATGCCAGGTAGTATACCAGTGCAATTACCCAAGCAAAGGAGAACTAGCTCAACACAAGGAAAGTTGGATGAAAACTTAGGTTGCAAAACCGGTCTTAAAGGTAAAGGAGGGGAGGTATAGTCAGTGAATGTTTGCTGCATGTTGCGTTTATTACCTTCACTTTCTCATATGGTCTTCAATATACCATATGATGCCATTACTCATTTTACAAAGGAACCATCTGAGGCTTAAGTTAAGCAATGGTTCATCCTCACAGAGCAATGAGGCTGAGATTCAATGTCCATGCTCTTTCTGCTACTGGGTGAAACTGCCTTTAAACAGTGCAAATGCCGGTCATGAGAATGAGCTATTAAACTTTACTATTCATATATTCATCCATTTAATTTATTTGTTCATTGATTCATAAAAAACACTTGTTAAACACTTTGTTGCTCCAAGGACAAACCTTATTCTCAGGAAGTCCAATTTAGTATGGGACACCAAAATGATGGTGTCTATGCGGAACAAGACTAAGGACATGAACACCAATCACTTTAGAGGTTTCTTAAACACAAGTAAACCCAGTAAGACAAGTAACTACTTGAGAAGACATTAGTTGACACGCCAGATAAAAGGACTGCTGCTGCTGCTGCTGCTAAGTCACTTCAGTCGTGTCGGACTCTGTGCGACCCCATAGACGGCAGCCCACCAGGCTCCCCTGTCCCTGGGATTCTCCAGGCAAGAACACTGGAGTGGGTTGCCATTTCCTTCTCCAGTGCATGAAAGTGAAAAGTGAAAGTGAAGTCGCTCAGTCGTGTCCAACTCTTAGCGACCCCATGGACCGCAGCCCACCAGGCTCCTCCATCCATGGGATTTTCCAGGCAAGAGTACTGGAGTGGGGTGCCCTTGCCTTCTCTGAGATAAAAGGACTACATGGAAGCAAAGAGTCAAATGACCAACAATATAAGAGCCAGAATCTAAAAGGTGTTTCATGAGCTCTACTCAAAAAAGTAGTTAGACTATAATAGCAGGAAGCAGGTTTTAGAGACAAATTGATAAATGTGGGTTCTAATACTGGCTCCAACATTTAAAAATTGTGGCTATGGCCTAATAAATTTTCCTCTCTAAGCCCCAGTGTCCGTCTCTGTGAAACGAACATGAATTGCCTACTTTGCGGTGAACAGTAGGCAGTTACAGGACCTAGTACAATGCCTGATACTCAGGGGTGGTAACAATTGTTAGAAGCCCAGCTAGTCACAGTTATTGATTCAAAGTGGGGGCCATGAAAACAAATGTCAGATTTTTTTAAAATGTGTAGATTTAAAAATCCCTATAAATCTAGTAAAATCAAACCAGTCAATTACTACAACTCCACTGAGAAATTTTGGCTGTTTGCATCTTGTTTTGTGCTTTTGGGGACGAGGGTGGTCAGGATACCAGTAGGAATCAAGGACCTTGGATTTTACTGCACTGCAAGCCAGCTGAGATGAGGAAATCTAGCTCAGCCAAAAGCTAGAGTAACATGAAAAAGGAAGAGAAAGACATTGATTCCTGGCCCTTTGGCAAAACAGAAAAGAAGACCACAGAATTTCAAAAGTAATCTAGCAATTTAAAAGTGGAAAAACCATACTGTTCCTGACATTGGGGTCCAAGATCAAAAGAGAGCCAGGAACAAAGTACCTAAAGATTGATGCTTAGTAGCTGGTAAATAGCCTTTAGCTTGGAGCTGGGGGCTCTAGGAGTCTGGGTCGATGGAGTGAAGGTACTGCTGAAGCTCTAAATGGGAGCACGGGAGCGGTCTGGGAATGGGCAGCATTAATTACGTCTTAGTTCTGGCACTTGCTTTTTCTTTTCTAGGCTTCTGCAGTAGCTTCCGAATTGATCTTTCTACTTTCATTCTGAAGTCTCCAGTACACAAATATTCTGTTCTTAACTTTCATTTCCTGTCTTCTCTCTACTCTTTATCTACCACTCAACTTTGAGCAAATCAAGGTATAGAACTCAATACTGTAGTTTCCGGGACTGAATATCTCTACTTTCACCCTTCAAAGCTTATCCTTTCCAAATCATTCTTATAAAAGCCTTCCCTGATTTTGCCAGCTAAATGGAATCCATCTCTATTTTGTTCCTTCTAATGTTTGCCTTATTGATATAAAGGCAAGATTACATTGCAATAGCAACCAACCTCAAAATCTCAGAGATCCTTTTCTTCAGCATCATACCAGAGGTTCTAGATAGGGCAATTAGGAAAATAAAATAAATAAAAGGTGGTAAATTAGAAAGAAAGAATAAAACTGCTTATATTTGCAGACAACATGATCATCTATGTAGAAAATCCCAAGAAAGCTACTAAAAAATACTAGAACTAATAAATGAATCCATCAGGGTTACAAAAACCAGTTCCACTTCTAAACACTAGCAATGAATAATACAAACAAGAAATTAGGAAAATTTCAATCACAATAGCATCCAAAAGATTAAAATCTTATTAAAAATAAACTTGGGACTGCCCTGGTGGCTCAGACAATAAAGAGTCTGCCTGCAATGTGGGAGACTGGGGTTCTATCCCTGGGTTGGGAAGATCCCCTGGAGAAGGAAATGGCAATCCACCCCAGTATTCTTGCCTGGAAAATCCCATGGATGGAGAAGCCTGAAGGGCTATAGTCCATGGGGTCGCAAATAGTTGGACACAATTGAGTGACTAACACTTTCACTTCACTTTCACTTAGCAGAAGAAGTGCAAGACCAAAACCAAGACATTGTTGAAAAAAATTAAGGAAGATCTAAATAAACAAAGGTACTCTATGTTCACAGATCAGAAGATTCAATATTACGATGGCAATATTCCCCAAATTTATCTACAGATTTAATGCTATCTCCTGAAATTCCAACTCATCTAATTCCTTTCCTCCCTCCCTCCCTCTTTCTTTATTTCTGCATAAATTGACAAGCTGAATTTAAAACTCTTGGAACTGCAAAACCTACATGAGTTGAGTCAATCCTTTAAAAGGAACGGCAATGTTGAAGGACTTCTACTACCAGATTTTAAAACATGTTACAAAGCTACAGTAACTATGTGTGGTACTGGCAAAGAATAGATACATGTAGGACAGAATTAAAAGAACAGGATTAAGAGACCAGAAAGAATTCCTTATGTTTATGATCAGTTGCTTTTGGACAAAGGTGCCAATAAGAATCTTTTCAATAAATGGTTCTGGGGCAAGTGGATATCAACATGCAAAAGAATGAATTTAGGCCTCTGCCTCACACCTCACATAGAAAGGTACTTGAAATGGGTCCTAGATCTAAATGTAAGAGCTAATACTATAAAACTCCTACAAGAAGTTATAGGAGTAAATCTTTGTGACCATGGATTAGGCAATGCTTTCTTAGATATGTCACCTAAAGCACAAATGAATAAAAGAAAAAAAAAATCAAAACATTGGACATTATCAGAATTGAAAACTTACGTCTTGCAAACTCATCGTCAAGAAAGTGAAAAGGCAACCCACAGAATGGGAAATAATACTTGCAAATCAAATATTTGATAAGGAACTTGTGCATAGATTATATACTGATCTCTTTTAACTTAATAATAAGTAATATACCAGTTATAAAATGATCAAAGAATTTAGTAGACACTTCTTCAAAAAAATTTACAAATGATAAATACATGAAAGGACACACAACATCATTACTCAGTAGGAAAATGAATATCAAAACTGCCATAGATACCACTTCATACCCACTTGAATGACTGTAATAAGAAAAACCAGACAATAGCAGTTGTTGGTAAGGACGTGAAGGACTTGGAAACTTTAAGCATTGCTGATGTGCATGTAAAATGATGCAGTCACTTTAGAAAGCAGTTTGACAGTTCTTCAAAATGTTGAACATAATCATCATAGGATCCAGCAGTTCCACTCCTAGAGAAATTCCACGATAAACAAAAATACATATCAACACAAAACTTTCACACAGATGTTTCTAACAGCATTATTCATAAATGCCCATAAGTGGGAACAACCCAAATGTCTATCACATGGTGAATGGATAAACAAAATGTAGTACGTACATAGAATGTTCAGTTCAGTTCAGGTCAGTCACTCAGTCGTGTCCGACTCTTTGCAACCCCATGAATTGCAGCACACCAGGCCTCCCTGTCCATCACCAACTCCTGGAGTTCACCCAAACCCATGTCCATTGAGTCAATGATGCCATCCAACCATCTCATCTTCTGTTGTCCCCTTCTCCTCCTGCCCTCAATCTTTCCCAGCATCAGGGTCTTTTCCAGTGAGTCAACTCTTCACATCAGGTGGCCAAAGTATTGGAGTTTCAGCTTCAACATCAGTCCTTCCAATGAACACCCAGGACTGATCTCCCTTAGGATGGACTGGTTGGATCTCCTTGCAGTCCAAGGGACTCTCAAGAGTCTTCTCCAACACCACAGTTCAAAAGCATCAATTCTTCTGCGCTCAGCTTTTTTTATAGTCCAACTCTTATATCCGTACATGACCATTGGAAAAACCATAGCCTTGACTAGACGGAACTTTGTTGGCAAAGTAATGTCTCTGCTTTTTAACATGATCTCTAGCTTGGTCATAACTTTTCTTCCAAGGAATAAGTGTCTTTTTATTTCATGGCTGCAGTTACCATCTGCAGTGATTTTGAAGCCCAAGAAAATAAACTCTGCCACTGTTTCCACTGTTTCTCCATCTATTTGCTGTGAATTGATGGACCGGATGCCATGATCTTAGTTTTCTGAATGTTGAGCTTTAAGCCAACTTTTTCACTCTCCCCTTTCACTTTCATCAAGAGGCTCTTCAGTTCTTCACTTTCTGACATAAGGGTGGTGTCATCTGCATATCTGAGGTTACTGATATTTCTCCCAGCAATCTTGATTCCAGCTTGTGCTTCAACCAGCCCCGCGTCTCTCACGATGTACTCTGCATATAAGTTCAATAAGCAGGGTGACAATATACAGCCTTGATGTACTCCTTTCCCCATTTGGAACCAGACTGTTGTTCCATGTCCAGTTCTAACTGTTGCTTCCTGACCTGCATACAGGTTTCTCAAGAGGCAGGTCAGCTGGTCTGGTATTCCCATCTCTTTCAGAATTTTCCATAGTTTATTGTGATACACAGAGTCAAAGGCTTTGGCATACTCAATAAAGCAGAAATAGATACTTTTCTGGAACTCTCTTGCTTTTTCGATGATCCATTGGATGTTGGCAATTTGATCTCTGGTTCCTCTGCCTTTTCTAAAACCAGTTTGAACATCTGGAAGTTCATGGTTCACGTATTGCTGAAGCCTGGCTTGGAGAATTTTGAGCATCACTTTACTAGCGTGTGAGATGAGTGCAATTGTGCGATAGCTTGAGCATTCTTTGGTGTTGCCTTTCTTTGGGATTGGAATGAAAAGTGACCTTTTCCAGTCCTGTGGCCACTGCTGAGTTTTCCAAATTTGCTGTCATATTGAGTGCAGCACTTTCATAGCATCATCTTTCAGGATTTGAAATAGTTCAACTGGAATTCCATCACCTCCACTAGCTTTGTTTATAGTGATGCTTCCTAAGGCCCACTTGCCTTCACACTCCAGGATGTCTGGGTCTAGGTGAGTGATCATACCATTGTGATTGTCTGGGTCATGAAGATCTTTTTTGTACAGTTCTTCTGTGTATTCTTGCCACTTCTTCTTAATATTTTCTGCTTCTGTTAGGTCCCTACCATTTCTATTCTTTATTGAACCCATCTTTGCATGAAATGTTCCCTTGGTATCTCTAATTTTCTTGAAGAGATCTCTGGTCTTTCCCATTCTATTGTTTTCCTCTATTTCTTTGCATTGATCTCTGAGGAAGGCTTTCTTATCTCTCCTTGCTATTCTTTGGAACTCTGCATTCAAATTGGTATATCTTTCCTTTTCTCCTTTGCTTTTTGCTTCTCTTCTTTTCACAGCTATTTGTAAGGCCTCCTCAGACAGCCATTTTGCTTTTTTGCATTTCTTTTCTTGGGGATGGTCTTGATTCCTGTCTCCTGTACAATGTCACAAACCTCTGTCCATAGTCCATCAGGCACTCTGTCTATCAGATCTAATTCCTTAAATCTATTTCTCACTTCCACTGTATAGTCATAAGGAATTGATTTAGGTCATACCTGAATGGTCAAGTGGTTTTCTCCACTTTCTTCAATTTCTCTGAATTTGGCAATAAAGAGTTCATGATCTGAGCCACAGTCAGCTCCTGGTCTTGTTTTTGCTGACTGTATAGAGCTTGTCCATCTTTGGCTGCAAAGAATATAATCAATCTGATTTCGATATCAACCATATGGTTATGTCCATGTGTAGAGTCTTCTCTTGTGTTGTTGGAAGAGGGTGCTTGCTATGACCAGTGCGTTCTCTTGGCAGAACTCTCTTAGCCTTTGCCCTGCTTCATTCTGTACTCCAAGGGCAAATTTGCCTGTTACTCCAGGTGTTTCTTGACTTCCTACTTTTGCATTCCAGTCCCCTATAATGAAAAGGACATCTTTTTTGGGTTTATTTCTAGAAGGTCTTGTAGGTCTTCATAGAACTGTTCAACTTTAGCTTCTTCAGAGTTACTGGTCGGGGCATAGGCTTGGATTACCGTGATATTGAATGGTTTGCCTTGGAAACGAACAGAGATCATTCTGTCATTTTTGAGATTGCATCCAAGTACTGCATTTCAGACTCTTTTGTTGACTATTATGCCTACTCCATTTCTTCTAAGGGATTCCTGCCCACAGTAGTAGATATAATGGTCATCTGAGTTAAATTCACCCATTCCAGTCCATCTTAGTTCGCTGATTCCTAAAATGTCGATGTTCACTCTTGCCATCTGTTTGACCACTTCCAATTTACCTTGACTCATGGACCTAACATTCCAGGTTCCTATGCAGTATTGCTCTTTACAGCATCGGACTTTACTTCCATCACCAGTCACATCCACAACTGGGTGTTGTTTTTGTGTTGCCTCTGTCTCTTCCTTCTTTCTGGAGTTATTTCTCCACTGATCTCCAGTAGCATATTGGGCACCTACCTATCTGGGGAGTTCATCTTTTAGTGTCCTATCTTTTTGCCTTTTCATACTTTCATACATAGAATGTATTCAGCAATAAAAAGGAATATATTACTGAGAGATACTACCATATGGATGAATCTTCAGTAACAAAAGACCACACATACTATTCAAGTCAATTTATGTGAAATTCCCAGAATAGGTATATTTATAGAGACAGAAGTAGATTAGTGATTGCCTAGGGCTGAGAAGATGAAGGAGAAATGGAGAGTGACTGCTGATCGGTATGAGATTTCTTATTGATGAACTCTTCTAAATGATATTGATCTGATGAAAGTGTTCTAAAATCAGGTCATAGTTATACAACTTTGTGAAATAACTAAGAACTATTGAATTGAATACTTTAAACACAAGAATTTTATGGCATATAAATTATATCTCAATAAAACTATTTAAAAATCATAGTGGTTTAATACAGCAAAATCTTCTCACTCATGCTACATATTGAGTGAAGGTTGGGAGAGGAGATTTGCTCATAGTGGACACTCTAAAGCCCTGGCTGATGGAAGCACTACTTTCTCATACATTTCTATGATCACTAAGGCAGAACAAAGGGAATGTGGTAAATTGCCTATTGGCCCTTAAAACTTCCACCCAGAAATTATATACACCACTTCATGTTTCTTTAGCCAAAAAGTTACAGGGTCACACCCAACTTTAGAGATGGTAAGTAATTTCAACTCAACTATACAACTAGGAAAAAATAAAACAACTGGAATATTTGTGGAATGTCTTAATGAAAACCACACTAGTCCTATCTTCTTTCCTAGGTTTTCATCTCTGAGAACAGTGACTCCACAGTTCCTCACTGCCATAGAGAACCAAGTTTTCTTAAGACCTTTTTTTCCTTTTTGAATGAGATAGAAGTATTTACATGAGTAAGATAAAAAAAAAAAAAAAAGAACACATACACCAGACTAGAATAGTACTTTTTTCACAGTAAATGTTTCAGAATTATGCACCAGTTGAACAAATGACCACGACATGATTAAGCAACGGTACAGAACTGTGAGTGATTAATAACTCAATGTCTGGTGGGCACAGCAGGAGTTCAGAAGAGGAGATCAAGGTGAGTGGGGGTGGTGGGGACACAGTAATGGGTGCTCCCAGCCTGCATCTCTGGGATCAGCACAGGTGGATCACTGAGGACTGCTGCAGTGACCCAGATGGGCAGTGGTATCCGTGTCACAGTTCGTTGTCTTCCTAGATGTGGCTTGGGCAGAGCCCTGTGAACCTAATGAGGGCAGAAAAGAACAGGATCCAAATTACTTAACTTTTCTGAATCTCCATTTGCAAATCAACATTGTCAGAAGTATCTGCATAATGCCTTAAAGCCCTGTGATTAAAGATGCTATTAGTATTGTATGCAAAATCTATTAGGGAGAAAAACAATACTTCATGGATGTGGAGTTGCTGAATATGTCAAAGCTTCAACAGTCAATCTGGAGTTAAACCTGTGTTCCACTGAATTCAGATTTTTCACAGATTTGCTTTAATGAAAACCCCCTCTTGCCAGAAATTCATTAGGCAGTACAGTTGCACATACACTTGAGTCATTTTTACATCATGAAGAGGTTACTAAATTATAAGGATTGCTAACAGTGCTTTCAAGGCATTGCTCCTTCTTTCAGTATATGTGGACTTCCAAGCAAAAATTTAATGCTATTTAAGAATTGGAAGAGATAAAAATCTCTACTTCCTTAAAATTCTTATTAGATATTTATTTTAACTAATTTCAGTTCTTAAGGAAAGGACCTTTTCCCTTAAGAAAGCTTTTTGCATGTTCACTGTTAGTGTTGGTTGTTATAGTGACCAAAATTAACCTGATAGTAGCCACATTCCACTACTTGGGTTACAGACAACTCTCAACATGGAGAGAACAGTTAACCTATTTCTAGAAAATAGTCTCTGTTTCTTTAAATATTCAGTTAAATTTTTTTCTATTAAAAATATTTCTTTCCTTCTACCACCAAAAGGGAACAGTACACATCTGAGTTAAAAAGTCAGGAAAAAAAAAAATAACAACAACAAAAGTGCTTACCAGTAGCACATATAAATCTTAGTTTAATCTATTTTAAAATGAGAAAAAATAACTAGGAGATAATGGGAGCAGATTTAAATTTTTGAAAACTCTTTGATTATGGAAAGAATAGGGAAATATGAATCATTTGAAAATAGGAATAGTGAAGAGGTTATAAATTAGAATTTATACAGCCTACCTTAAGAGTTGGGTTTTTGGAAAGATGCAAAATGTCAACAAGGGGTGAGAAGAAAACCATTTTCTTATCTTAACCGTTTATTTGAGCTTTTTATTTGGAATTCCACAACACTTAGCAGGGAGGAAGTTCTTAATAAATGCTTTTAGAATGAGCTGCCCACATCATTTCAAACAATCTTGGAATATATTCAAAATAAAAGACAAGTGGCTGCATCCAGCAAAGGCACACAGACCTGCATTAACACCGAGAAAGCCATATGTGGGATGGAATATTTTTAGTATTTCCCTAAGGGAACCACACTACTGTTAATTCTGAAAAAAAGAAAATACATTCACAGTTTAGAGTTGCAAAGATAATCATATCACTGCAGAAATATCCATGAAGGACTTCTAATGTGAATTGATAAATACTTTAACATCTTTCTTTTCTCTATTTGCTTGTTCCATCAATGGAGAAATGGCAAAATCAGCCATGTGATACTTTGCACCTATTAGACAAACACAGTTTATTTCAGCAAGAATTTATTGAGCACCAGTTAACCTTTTTTGTACTGTGAAGTGCATACATGTCACCAAAGATACTTGAAGAGGAAGACTGAAGGAGAACCTTGAGGAAAGACAGAGAGGAAAAATGACATTAAAATTTAGTACTAAGAAAAAGAAGGAGCAGCAATTGATATTTACTTTATGCATCGTTATTTTCTAATTCCCTTACTCCATCTGGCTCTAGACATAAGAATTATAGTACATGAAGAAAGCTCTCCATCTGTTAAAAATGTAAAATAAAGCATTAATCTTGTGGGCAGTCACACAGAGCACCAACAGATTTCTTACAGTTGAAATGATAAAAGCAGGATCCCATCTTTAGTTAAGTATAGCTGATACAGATTTCAGAAAGATCTATTTCCAAGGGCTTGCTGCTCCTCTTTGTTCTCATGTGAAATGAAATACACTATGCAGCTGGTATGACACTCACACATTAGGAAGACAATTTGCCATGCATTATAAGTAAATTCCATGGTAGATATTTGTTGTATGTGCCACTCAACTTTGGTCCCTTGCTCTTCCCTTCTGTGACTGCCTTTCACATGGATGAAGTGGTATCTCTGGCTGCCATGTTCATGTAACATTAACTCAATAGGCTTGTCAAAGTCCTTTCCCTGGGGATTTGGAGGCTGGACCTGTAACAGGTAAATCCAGGAGGCATCCACGCCATGAATCTTCTACATGCACCAGAGAAGCAGTGGAAGCTAGCTAAGACAGCGTCAGAGTACGTTGAGGACTACAGTAAGCACCAGAAGGAGAGAAAGATCTAGAAAGCAAGAGAGAAGAGTGAGAGGGTGAGAGAGGGAAAGATATCCAACAGAGACAAGAGGCAAGATGTAGAAAATGAGTTCAGAGAGAGCTTGAATCTCTACGTCATGGTTACTCTTGAGGTCTGCCAGCATCCCAGCCTTTCCCTGCCATAGAAAGAGGAAAGAAACCTTTCCTCCTATAATGAAGTGACCTTTGTTTATCTAAATACCTCATGTGGTTTCCATTGTTTGCAACCTTGTCAATGCTGGATCTCCAAACAATAATGTGGTTGTTTCTGGCATTTATTTCCCCTTCTTGCTCTTGATCCAGGAGGGATTTTCTCCTTCTACCACCTCACATCAAAGTAGAAACAATGATTCGAACAAGTCATCCACCTAAGTGACAGGTGAGAAGCTGGCCGGAAGGTTCTTTTTTCCCCAGGTAGGGAAGGACTAGACATTACTGTCCCTGGGGGGAGGAAAGAGAAAGCAGAAACATATCTAACAATCAATGGGAGAGGAAAGATGGTTTGGAGGGACAAGGATGTAAACCTTCAGTCAGGAGAACCAAGGGCAGAGTGGAAGAACTAAGAGGTTGAACTCTTCCCTGCCCACTCACTCATCACTTGGCATTCGATACTCCTGGGCCCTGGTAAGTTTTTTGACTAGAGAGTAGGAGATTTGGACTTCTTTATGGGTTAGGGTAACACAATTGCAAATCACAAGCCACATTTTATAACATCATGTCCAATTCTCCATTAGCAGAATGAAATGCAAGTAATTATCTAGATATTTCAAATAATTAAGAGAAAGTAGTTGAGACTTAAAACTGTTACCCAACTCATCCGCTCATCACAACATTCAAGGTCTAAGATGTAGGGATCTCAGTGGATGCCTGTCTGAGGACACACTTCTGTTTGAGGATGTGCTTGTTTGCTGGTTTACTTAAGGTGGAGTCAGTTCAGCTAAATATTAAAAGGAGACAATTAAAATAGAACTTTACTTGAAGGTAAAAGATGCCATCTCTCTTTTGAAGCTAAGCAAGTTCATATCGTCCAGATGTCACTGGGATAATCCAAGCCCAAATAGGCCCCTCTTCCATTTGGATTACCCTGACTTTTGGGACTTGGTATTATTAATAACAAGAAGTTTTACCAAGCATATGGATGTCGTAGCTAATCCTGCTGTCTTTGTGTCTCTAAGAAATAGATCTTTGATGAGACACATGGTTTATATGCCTGGTCCTGTTTACTCCTCTCTGCTGTGCTCATATAGGAAGACATGACTGCTGAGGTCGGGCCCTTGCTAGACAGCAAGTCAACCAACTCTTGACTCTTGTTATCAACCCTGTATCCATAGCCACCTTTGTCACATCTTTGCCCACATGACTTCCGGCCTGCCTGACATTGCCAATCTTTCTTCTTCATTCTCCCACTCAATTTTTTCCCAGCTTCACAGCCTATAGACTTTGGTCATGTGCTCAATAACCAGACTACTGATACCCTGATACACTAGCCACGAACGACACCATCTGCTTCACGAGAAGTGGGAGGTCCCATCTGCTCAAACACATGACAGGAATTCAGTTAGGGTGCAAGGAAGTGGGGCAGCGGGAAGTCTGGAATGAGAAGAGTGTGGAAGGAATTGAGCCAGAAGCTCAGGAATTTGGCACAGTTCTAAACACTGGAGATACCAAGATAAACCTCATTTTTCAGTAGTGCAAACAGAAAATAGATAGTTTGATAAATAGATAAATAAGATAATCTAGGTATTGATAATAACTATGGTTTTAAAAAGAGAGTATGGTATAAGAAGTTGGGAGAGGTGTCCAGTTTAAATAGGGGGGTCAGGAAAATCTCTCTGAGGAAGTGGCATTTGAGCTGAGACCTGAATGATGAGAAGGGTTCACCCAGGTGGTGATTTGGAGTTAGAACATTACCTGTATGGGAAACCTCAGGACAAAGGCTCTGAGTCAAACTTGCCTGTATTAGAGAATCAGTGGGGCTGAGGAACAGTTAATGAAGGGAAGGATGGTCCGAGATGCCTTGAAGGGAGTCTAGGCAGAGACCACTTCCTGTAGGGTCTTGCAGGCTGTCATACGGCATGTCTAGGCAGTTTTTGGAATGTCTTAAGCATAGAAATGTCATCATCAGTCTTATGTTGTTAAAGCTCAACTAGGCATGGAAATGAGCTGTTGGAGGGTATGAGTGCAATTGGAGGGCCTCCAGTCAGGCGGATGGATGGCTTGGACTAGAAATATTGAGTAATTGGCTCAAAGACACTCAGTTAATAAGTCAAAAACAAGTGGTAAGGGTTCCGTGGGAATGGAGGAGTTGAACAGAAACGCACCATACCCTCCTGACCCTCTTGTTTCTCCCTGACCTAGAATGTTGGCCGATGTTCCAGCTCTGCTGAGAAACCAAGAAGACTGGACTTCTGTCACTCTTCTTGGCAGTCTGGCACCTTTGAACATGCCTACTCTGGGGGGTTTCTACTGTAACAGTCCCTAGGGAGGGTGTCAGAAACTAATTTTTCCAGTTTTTTTCTTTTTTTTTTAAGTGGTTGTGGCCTAAGCAGGGAATCTAGGTGCTATCAACCAGACATTTACTTATAAGTCATAGGTCTGGAAGGTCGTGATGAGCAGAAGCAAGCACCGAGAAGAACCCATTGTGACAAAGGCAGCCCCAGAGACACAGGGCTTCCAGAGCCAGCAGAGGGGGAGACTGAAGGTATATCCAGGGCTCATATCTGTGTCGCCAGGTGTACTGGTCTTTCTTAGGACCATGCTCCTGAGTAAAGTGGATGTTGCATGTGGCCACAAAGCCTCCAAGTCTGGTTCTCCGTCCTCCAAGCAATGTCAAAAGCTATCTAGAGTCCTTAATACATTCCTTTCCAGCTTAAATCAGTTGGTTCTTTGGCTAACTACTTACGAATCATGGTTGATCCCTCCATTTTCTAATGGAATATAATTGTGGGGTTGAAGAAGTCAGAGAGAGACTCCTCATCAAAGTTACAGGCTATGGTCTCAAAAGACTCTCTCCCATCACAGGTTGCCTGCAGATCCTGCAGAATTTCCTACTTCCTATTATAGAAGAGAAGCTGAGAGCTGCTTAGCATGCCTAATGCATTAACTGTAAGAAGAGGCAAAGTGAAGTTCATCAGTGGGTAAAAAACTGGGCAGACAACCTGCCTGTTACTAAAAGCAATTTCTTATCAAATAGGGCAAAGTGAAGAACTGTTAACCATAGTTTTGGGCTCTTTCACATAAATCATTTTGGAAATAGCAGTGTTCACTCAGTACTTGGCTTCTTACCAGTTACCAGAGAATGTGCAGTTTCTCACCCATTAGCAATATTTGTAGGCACTTTTCCCACTACATTTGGAGAGTTACACTAAAAAAAGAGTAAAGAAAACCCTACCAACTATCCCTTGTGAAGAAATCTGGTGAAAAATAAGAGCTTGGAATTTGCTATGGGCTCCCAATTCCTAGCACTCATTATAAATTACAAGGAAATAAAAAATTGAGACTTTCTATAGGCATTTAAAATATATTTTTAATATTAATTTTAATTATTCATTATTTCTAAATAGATTTCTCCCAAGAGAAAATTGAAAAGGTGTGATAAATCTGAATCTCAAATGACTGTTACATCCTTTTAATGGGTTGTTCTCTCCTTGGGGTCCAAGTTCACTCTGATGATTAGCTAGGGCTTAAGGACATGATTTCCCTCAGGCCACAAAAGGGAAAAAGGAAACACATTTACCTCCCCATCACCACTGACCAAAGCCTTCCTCATGGTGCCCTTTTTAAGAAGTAGTATGGCTGTACTAAAATTGCCACATGCAAAGTCTTTTAGGAGTTGATGTCCATTTACCAATGAGAGCTGTTTCTTTTACATATCTGACTTCACAACTAGATGGGGAAACAGTGGAAACAGTGGCTGACTTTATTTTCCTGGGCTCCAAAATCACTGCAGATGGTGATTGCGGCCATAAAATTAAAAGACACTTACTCCTTGGAAGGAAAGTTATGACCAAGCTAGACAGCATATTAAAAAGCAGAGACATTACTTTGCCAACAGAGGTCCATCTAGTCATGGCTATGGTTTTTCCAGTGGTCATGTATGGATGTGAGAGTTGGACTATAAAGAAAGCTGAGCGCAGAAGAATTGATGCTTTTGAACTGTGGTGTTGGAGAAGACTCTTGAGAGTCCCTTGGACTGCAAGGAGATCCAACCAGTCCATCCTAAAGGAGATCAGTCCTGGGTGTTCATTGGAAGGACTGATGTTGAAGCTGAAACTCCAAGACTTTGGCCACCTGATGAGAAGAGCTGACTCATTGAAAAAGACCCTGATGCTGGGAAAGATTGAAGGCAGGAGGAGAAGGGGACGACAGAGGATGAGATGGTTGGATGGCATCACTGACTCAATGGACATGGGTTTGGGTGGACTCCGGGAGTTGGTGATGGACAGGGAGGCCTGGCGTACTGTGATTCATGGGGCTGCAAAGAGTTGGACACGACTGAGTGACTGAACTGAACTGAACTGAACTGAACTTCACAACTAGGTTGTGAACAGAACTGCAATCTCATTATTTTGTCTTCATATTTGTTATTCTTCTACTTCAAAATTGTCAGCAGTGCTTGGAGGCTGGCCTTACTGACTCAACTGCCACTAGGATCAAACCTGTGATATCATCTCCTTGGGAAGATCAGGGCAGGGAGAGAGAATCCTGATGTGTGTGGGAACAGCTTATTGCTGAATCCTCTAATGAACCGTGTTACCAGCATATACTTTCCTTCCATTTATGACATGCTTCCCAATGAATAATTTTTATTAACTAAATATTAATCAATTAAGTACTCAATTATTAATAATAGGGGTTGCTACAGATTGAATATTTCTGTTTCCTTCAAGTTCAGATGTTGAAACCTAACCCCCAGTGCAATGGCATTAGGAGTGTGTTCGGTTACGAGGGTAAAACCCTCGTGAATGGGATTAGTGACTTCATAAAAAAGGCTCCAGAGAGCTCTATTGCCTCTTCTGCAACCTATGGACACAGTAAGAAGATGGCCACCTTTCAACGAAGAAGTGGACTTTCACCAGATATTGAATCTGTTGGCACTTTGATCTTGAACTTCTCAGCCTCTGGAACTGTGGGAAATAAATTTCTGTTGATTATAAGCCACCCAGTCTATCATATGTTGTTGTAGCAGTAACTACAGAGGTACAGTCAAGGGCTTTGGAAACTGACCCCAAAAGGTTTATTAGCCAAAGTTTATGAAGGCAGTGCCTTTGAGCTAAGCCTTGCAAGATGAGAAGGATTTCAAAGGAAATAGAAGGTCATTCTTTGAAGAGCAAAGGCAAGTAAGCAGAAAAACAAGGAGACTGTTGGGGAATTTTATAGGTGTATGGAGTTCCTCTCTAGAGCAAGATGTGGGTGAGCTGTAAAAGAGCAGTCCCAGAAACTCTGCGTTTGGTATGGTCTCCCCACTACCTGGCCCAGGGCACTATTCCATAACTACTTGTCCAATGAATTATGCTTTGAGTAGAGGTCTGAGCTTCATTGTCAGGGCAAAGAGGATCCTTGAACATTATAAGAAACAATCTGGGAACTTTATTTGATGTGAACAATATTCTGTTGTTGTTGTTTTTTTTTTTTCTTCACAAGCTCATCTTCACTTTTACCCTTAACCCACCTTTTAAAATAGTGCTATTACTTCTGAATTTGTGACCTTCACTTCAGTGACATTTGACTCTGCACCTCTCATGACTTTAGAAGTGTGTGTGCTGCCATTTACTTCGGTTGATATGCTGCTCTTCCAAAGTAGCTTTATTTTTTTTTTTTAATCAGAAGATTGTAAATTTTCTGAAGATGAGCTCTGGAAAAACTCTTGTGGAAACCTCTCCACAATAAAGGCACTTGAATGTTTTTGAGAAATGTCTGGGCTCACTTATGGTGACAACCTAGGGCCAGACACTTTTAGCTCAGAAACACAGGACAGCAGGAAGTCGAACATAATTTCTCTTTTCTGCTCCAGTCAATCAGATAAGACACACAAAGATAAGAATATCCAGTGTGGCTTGAAGCTCTGATGAGAGGGTGGAACCAAGAGCGCTATAAATTTTAGTTGAAATTTGGATAGGTTTTGATGGCAGATAAACTTTATAAATGCAATTTACACTTCGGCCTTCTTTCCAGGCCCAAGCAGATATTCTGCAAGCAGATATTCTTTCCAGACTATCAGTGGCTCTATGTCAAACCAATCATCCAAGATGTGAATTGAGTTACATGCTACAGTGATTTATTTCATTAACATTTGGTTTAGGTATCAAATGCTAAAGTAAATTTTCAAGTTACTGTTGGCAAAAGTTCGAACATATAAATATTATAGTGCAGTCTATGGCAATGTGTGCCTGTGTGCTCAGTTGCTCGGTTGTGTCTGACTCTTTGTGACCCTATAGGCTGTAGCCCACCAGGCTCCTATGTCCATGGAGTTTTCCAGGCAAGAATATTGGAGTGGCTTGCCACTTCCTACTCAAGAAGATCTTCCTGACCCAGCGATTGAACCCACTTCTCCTGCATTGGCAGGCAGATTTTTTTACCAGTGAGCCACTTGGGAAGCCCATATCTGTAGAATAGTCATTAATTTTACTTTGTCATATGAAACAAGATTAGAAACTAATTAAAATCTGATAACATTAAAAAATAACATTTATGTAGAACTTAATTTACTAAGCACTGTCACATATAGTTTCTTCTTTGTGTCTTGCAATTACTCCAGTTGATGATTATCAATTTTACAAGTGAAGAAATAGGCTCAGAGAGGTTAAGTGACTTACCCAAGGGAACCCAGCTTTTTCTTATTTGGAGCAGAATTAGGACACAAACCCAGATCCATGTATCCTATATCCCCGTGCTTGTCAACCTGTGGTTCATTTCATCAATGGGAAATTATTTATCAGGGCAGTGTAACAAGCTAATTTACTGAACAAATAGATTTTGGTTTCTCTGTTTTGTGAAAGGTAATACTGTATAGAGAAAAGAAAAGTCATAAAAGATGAAATATGAAAGGAAGGGTGAAGAAAACAACTTGCAAAACAGATGGTGAGTTTTAAATAATGGGTGATAGTCTCTTTTTTTCCCACTTGACTGTATACACAGTGGGTGGTGGCTGACCTCCCTCAAGCCATTCTCTCTATGTGCATATCAACTAAATTGATTAGCTAACGCTTTCATCCACAGGCCAGTATGTTGAAAACCATAAGTGTTTGCTTTTGGTATGTCATTTTATAGAAGTGAGAGGTGGTGATAGATGAAACTAAAAGTTAATTGGAGTGATTCAAGAACCATCTTTCTAAGCATGCAGCCCTAGAATGACTCCCAGAGACCGCCAGGAAGACTCACTGGTAGAATAATCCAAGTGATGTTTTCAAACACATGAGTCACCAACGCCTTTTCAGTCCTTAACTTACACCTGTATAAAGACAAACATAGCCATTTTTACAGTTACACCAAAACACACACACACACACACACACACACACACATATGGACCCTGTAGTCCATGGAATTTTCCAGGCAAGAATCCTGGAGTGGGTAGCCTATCCCTTCTCCAGTGGATCTTCCTGACCCAGGAATCGAACCGATGTGTCCTGCATTGCAGGCGGATTCTTTACCAACTGAGCTATCAGGGAAGCCCATATATATGTCTGTATGCACGTGTGTGTATATGTGTGTGTGTGTGTGTGTGTGTGTGTGTGTATGTATATCATTGCTGTTGTTCAGCTGCCAAGTCGTGTCTTACTCTTTGCGACTCCATGGACGGTAGCCTGCCAGGCTCCCTGTCCATGGGATTCTCTAAACAAGAATAGTGGCTGGGTTGCCATTTCCTTCTCCATACATATGTTTTTTTCCTGAATAAAAGAAGAGAAATGGAGCTGACTATCAGGCATCTGATCATAGTAATCCTGTTCACTTCTTGTTGTTAGATGCCAGGCAGCCTGGATACCAACCCCTACTCTGCCTAACTCTGACTGACTAGTCTGTCTCTAACTAACTAGCTCAACTTAACTTTTCTAGCTCTGTTTTCTCAACTGAAAAATGGGCTGATGCTCTCTCACTAAACTCAAACTAGCGTATATCAGGGTTTGAACAGATGATCCGGGAGCACTGAGTGTCTTGCCTCCTTGCTTGAGACTTCACATTAAGCCAGAATGGGCACGTGGACAAAAAAATCCACGCTGGGAGCCTGTGTCAGTAAGGATTTGTAGTCTATTGAATAAAACTTATCTGAGCTTCAACTTCCTCACTTACAAAATGAAGACATGTGACTAGATGGGTTTTAGCAGTGATTCCTTCTCTTCAAAATGATAGACTTTATGATGTTATTATTATGTTGGGTTTGTGTGTAATGACAACCTTCTGGAAATCTTTGAAAGTTGTGATCCAGCATGATGGGTTTTACAAACAAATGTAAACAAATATAGGGAGATAAAAATGTTCCTGTATGCATAAACACACACACACACACACACAAATGGGTCTTTTTCATGTATATAATGAAAACTTAAATGTCAGCCTTCATGCATCAAACATTTATTGCTTAAAAAATTCAATGTTCTATGACTCAGAAATTATTAGTATAGCTAAAGTTTATGTTCACATAGTCATTTTTAAAAGCACTTATTTTAACTCAGTATCTATTTATGTCTTTAGTACTGTATGCCTACGATACATACATACACAGCACCAATATGATATGCTCCTTCTCAAGACAATTAAAGATGGAATTGCCCATGACAGGACAATATACTCATTACAGTTTTCTCCTATTTCTCAGAGAGAAAAAGCATTCTATTTTTGGTAGTGAGCATCACTCCCTTCCCCCTGCCAGAAGACAATGACAAGAAAATGATTAATGAGTGTGTTCCACATTACTGTCAGCAGGAATCCAGTCTGGGCTTGGAAGAAGCCTGAATAATTGAAGGAAGAGGTAATGGTGGTAACATTAGTTATAACAGGTCAGAGAATTTTCATTCCTGGGCTCTGTGCCCAGTTTAAAGAATCGATTACACATTTCAGTGTGGTTTGTTTTGATAATTCGTAAGCAAGCCTTGTGCCTCAGAATCACAGCACAGGGCTCCCAGTAAGTTTAGAAAGAGAGGCTGGACAGAATTGCACGTTTTCCTAATTACCGAAAGCTTTCGTGATAGCAGTTGTGATAAAGGTTTTACCTAATGGGTGATAAATGACCACATTCCAGACAGCCGCCCTATCTCATTTGTCATTGGCTTGGAAGTGAACCGCCACTGGAATCAGAATCAAAACTGTTGAATATGTCTACACTTTGAATTTGCTTGGGATTTCTTCACTTTGTTTTATTTGTTACTTCATAACAGATAAGGAGATGTTGTGTGGCTAATGAATTGGCTCCATGGTGAAGGGGGATGTGAGGAAAAAGCTTCACCATAACTGACTGAAGCACTTTAACAGAACCTGTCTATGCAATTTAGAAAACCAAAAACAAATTGAATGCTGGCTCAAACGAGTGGGGGCAGATGAATCTGTCCCAAAGAAGCCTGAGAGGAAGAGACAGAGTTGTAACGACTGACAATGCGAAGTGGGCATTGCACAGAGGGATGAAGAACCTGCTTTACAACTGCCTGCCTGCATCCCTGCCTGCACATTTGGGGCCTAACTAGCTACTTGGACCTGTGGATAGTGACCTTGTCTTCAACAGTAACTTGAATATGAAAGAGATGGCTCATGCCCATTCATACACGCACACTCTCACACACACACACGAATGCTATAAGGAGCTGTCATGGGGATTTAAAAGTTGTTGACGCTGGGTTAAAATGAGATGAAGCCAAATGATGCCACTTAAAGCGAAACAAACCACCTTGGACCAAATAACATGTTACTGGCTGAATATCAATGGAATATGATACCATAAAGGTCAACAAATTACTGATGCTTCTTTTGAAACAGATGTTTAAATGGTAGCCTTTGGTCTGATATTACCCTTTAAAGAGGAATATTAAGTAAATTTTGTGATTTTTGAAACCTAAAAATTAATATTGAGTGCTTAATATTTTTAGGGAAAAATAATTCTCCCTAATAATAATAATATTTTTGTTTATAATGAATAAAAATAGAAACTATGCAAGAAGTTAGAATATGGATGTTTCATAAAAGTCAAATCTAATGTAAAGTTTAATTTCACCAAAGATAAAAAATGAAACCAAAAAAATTCAGTGAGATAACAGATTTTAAAAAGTTGCTTTAGGGTTGAGATTAAAAAAGAATTTGGCAATTTTATATCAAAACCCAGGACTCATTTTAAATTTGAGAATCAACTGATGTGTATGAGAAGCAAATATGTCTTAGGACTATTTCTAATTTAAGTTTTATATCATATGTTACAATATTGAAAAAAATCAAACCAACACAAAAGAGGCAACTTATAAAATGTTGTATGTTCTGTGTGGCTTGGAAAAAGTTCACTTTTTTCTTTCAGTGTCAAGAGATTTAAAAATCTTGATTCAGCTTAAATGCATAGAGGCTGGTATTTATAAGTATAGGGCATAAAAGGCAATTAATTTAACCTATTATCTTCCCATTTTGTGTTATCAATATATGTCAAGTTAGAACATTTTTAGATGTTTTCACCTCACTTGCTTGCTGCAGATATAGCTGAAAACCAATCCTAATACATTTTGAAACATGTTTATCATTGTAACAAAACCAAACGGTATATCCCCAAATGGAAGACAACTTTCTATCCATGGATCAAGAATGTCCTCCTAGAATAGGACTTTACCTTTCCCTCTGTGGACTGTTTTAACTTCAGCCTACCAAGAAAATACTGAAGCAAGCAAAGTTACTTTTTAAAGGTTACTTAAAGTTAACCTTTAAGGTGGAAACTGGTAATTCATGTGCAAAGTGCCAGATTTGTTCTCTGAAGCTGGACTCATTCAACTCTAACTGGATACCACTCTCAACACCATCTCTCAAATCCAGAATTCTCATTCTTTATGTGAGAAGCTCCAGACAGAAACCTCAATTTTGGTCAAAATTGTTCTATTGCCACTAGAATTTACTTGGAGTTCTGTGATATGTTTGTTTTTACCTCAAATCTCTTGAGCAGGCTTCTTTTCCTTGAGTCTTGTGAGCTCATCATATATCCCTAGGTAGTTAATGTAATGTAAACAGAATTCTCTGAAGATATGTCTATATCCAAATCTGTCTCCGGCACTTACAGTTACGGAAATTTCTCCATGTCGGAGAGTCCTCGTTGCTAGTAGAAGTGTGAACTAGTAAAGTCACTCTGAAAAGCAATTTGGTATTATCTTGTAAAGTTGAATATTTGCATTCTCTGCAACCTAGCTATGGGGCTTCTCTGGTGGCTCAGATGAAAGAATCTGCCTGGAATGCAGGAGACCCAGGTTCGATCCCTGTGTTGGGAAGATCTCCTGGAGACGGGAATGGTAACCCACTCCAGTATCCTTGCCTGGAGAATTCCATGGACAGAGGAGCCTGGTGGGCTATAGTCCATGGGGGTCCCAAAGAGTTGGACACGACTGAGCAACTTCACACACACAACCTAGTGGTCGCTCACTGATGTGTGTCCTAAGAGACATGCGTAAGAATGCTCACACATATCACTCATGTTCCACAAACGTGCCTTGAGATTTAAGATGGACAAATATTTATAATGTTTTCTACCACCCCTCCCCAACCCTAAATATCCATGGCAGATACCACAATTGGTCCCAGCAGTCTTTCTTGTTGAGTCTTGGTTTAGCCTCACAATTTTTTTCAACCTGGCTCTACAGGCAACCACCACCAATCAATCAAATCTTGAAAAGATACTTCCTTCCTTCTTGGTCTTAAGGTTGGGGCATTGGAACTGAATATACTTATTAAAATATTTTGGATATAGGTAATGATAAATATTTCCAAAGGCTGGTTATCTGCCTCCGTGTGTGTGTGTTTAACACACTGACTGGCATGTGGGATATAGCTCTTTGATCAGGGACTGAACCCAGGCCCCATGCATTGGGAGCTCAGAGTTTTAACCACTGGACCGCCAGGGAAGTCCCTGAATCTTTGTATAAGACGGGCTAATTTCACCAACACTTGCTATTGTATTTTTCCTTACAGTTTAAGAAGTAAGTTATATAATGGCAGTAGGTAAAAAATTATGCTCCCATTTCTTCCATGTTTTTAAGTTCAAATGCTCATATTCATTTTGATTTTGTAATGCATATTGATCTGTTGCACAGTGCAGCTAATTTCCAGCTGCCATTTAATTGTTCTATGACATTTTCTTTTTAGATTATTGATACCACCTTTAATTGCTTTGGCCTCTTGTACATAATAGCAATTAATGGAAAAACAAAAGTCTAATAGAACCCAGGGATAGTTTATAATAACATTCCATAGATCTACACATGGATTCCCAAAATGGGAGGAGAATTTGCCAAATATATAATTTCCTTCTCAAATGTTGATATAGTACTCTGAGCTATAGCATATACCAAAGTTCTTTCCAACAAATATGTTTAGAAGGAGAAGCACTGGGTCACTGAGCAATAGTTTTAAATTACTAAGGCAAGGAAATAAAAAATATGGCTTCATACAGAAGATGAGAATTTTCAATGTTTCCTAGGCTGGTAGTCTAGGCTTATTTTTTGGGTTTAGAAGACCCTGGTTAATAAGAGATTACTATAGAAACAGTGTAGGTGGCTAAGTGTCAGTTTAGTTAAAAGATACCTTCCTGAAGAAGGAAAGAAAATCCTTACACCTTTTGATTAACTTTGTCCCTGACACAAAGTTCTTCAACAAAATTTTCTTTCAATGAAATGAAGCCAGATTAATGCCTTGGAGGCAAACTGAATTAAATTGATGTCAATATTTCATCTCTAGAATAATTCATGGGCAGCATTTTCATTTTCAGTAAGGTCCAGATCCAAGCCTTACACTGGATGAACTAAGGTGGCAGGCAGAAATGACAATCAGAAAGATTCTTTCTTAAAGATGCCTGTTCCTGTTTTTAGGAACCTGTACTATACTCCCCAAAGCTGCTTCTTTTTTAAGATGGATAGAGTATTTGACAGTGAGGTTCACAAGCTTTGAGAAGTTCTCCAGTGAGTCTAAAAGCTGGAGAAAGAAGGAAAGCAGACTCCATACCTGAATGACACTGCATAAGATCTGCAAATAATTGCAGAGTTCGAGGCCTCTGGAAACCAAGCTTCCTCCTCCCATTTTGCAACAGAACAATATTTGAAATGTTTGTAAAGAGGATGAGTTTCTCTTATCCCTTGATCCCCATGCTAGTAGTTCTGCTAACAATGCTAGTAATACTCTAAGAAATAACATTTTTGACTGGTGAGAAGCTAGAAGAGGCAGTGCCAATAACCCAATTTTTCCAATGCTGAAATTGAGACACTGAAACATTAATTACTATCCCAAAGTTAACTCAATAGTCTAGGGTCATTACCCAGAATTCCTGACAGGGACTCACGGCTTACCTAACCAGGATACCTAACGTCATATCTTTGTTAGTCTTCAACCTCTGACACTGTCTTTGTCTCCTTCCCCACCCCACAGCCCTTCACTTGAAAAGAGACAGTTTTGCATAATGGCTAAGAAGAAGGACCTGGGGAGTAGAGTTCCTTGCTCTTCTGTTCTCCAGCAATATGACAAGAGGCATAGTCTTTGCTATCCTTTTGCTGGGGTTCCTTATCTATGAGATGAGGTTAGTAACTATACCTACTTCAGATGGTTGTTATGAAGACCAGTGAGTAATTATAGATAAAATGCCTGACTGAGTTAGGCCCTCAATACATGTTAGACACTAGAATCCATCTCCACAGCTTCCCCGAGAAGAAGTCCTTCCGTGTTTTCTTTCTGATTGTTTATTCACAGTTACCATCAACTCTTTCACCTGTCTGACTTCCTCATCTCAGTCTTGTTAGGTACCCCTGTCTCTGGACCTCCCCTGCATGGCTTTATTATAATTCCTGTTCTGTGATTGTTAACTGATCTGCTGATAAATAGATAACTTTGGACAGGGAAGCTACAGCGTATTGATACCTCATCCCCCAGAGCTGCTGGAAGGGATGAGAGCAGAGGCAAGAAGTAGGAGGCAATTGCAGCTGTCCAGGTGAAAGCCAGGGCTAGAAGAATGGCAAGGGAACAGAAAGGAGGGCAACGGAAGAGGCGCTAAATTGGGAGGCAGAATCCATCGAATCTGGTGGTCAAGCTTGTAAAGGAGAAAGGCACTTAACGATGATTTCTGGGGTTCTGACACAGCCAACTGGGTCTGGAGGTAGGGATGTGGAAGTCAAAGCTGTTCTGGGAGCAATTGAAGTAATGGGTGTAGGTAAGACTGTCCAGGGGGCAGTAAAATGCATAGGAAAAAGAGAAGAGGATCAGGGCAGATTTCTGAGAAGTACCAGCATTTAGGGGGTTAGGCAGAGCAAGAAGAGTTTAAAGAAACTTGGGAGAAAGGCTAAGGCAGATAAAGTGGTTAGACCCGAGAGAGACTGGCATCTCTGAACTACAAGTTGTACTTGATCAAGGCAGTTGAATTTTAAAATTATACTTTACAAGATCTTGAAAAAAACAAGAACAGAATATTTATTAAACCTCTACAGAGGCCCTACATTTCTAAGTTTAGAAATCCACCCCCGCAAATAAAGAAAAAAATCACATTGGAATAGAGAGATTTACATAAATGTAGAACTAAACCTTTCAAACATTAAAGCAATGAAAACCATAAGGCAAGCATGAAAAGGAGGAAAACGTTAGCAATTGTTTATGGTGAGGAAAATAGCATCTTTAGAAAAAGAGCTTGTACAAACTGTTAAGGAAATATCACTGAGAATGGGGCAGATCAATGGGTAAAGGACTTGGTGGGAATATTCACAAAATATTCTCACTACAAAAGAGAAATGATAATTGTTAAATATGATTTGAAGTGTTAGTTAAGACCAATGTGGTAGTCATATTGCAATATGTAAATATATCAAATTAACACGTCGTACACTTTAAACTGACAGGCTTCCCAGGTGGCTCAGCAGTAAAGAATATGCCTGCAATGCAAGAATTGCAGAAGAGGCAAGTTCGAGCCCTGGGTCAGGAAGATCCTCTGGAGAAGGAAATGGCAACCCACTTCAGTATTCTTGTTTGGAGAATCCCACGGACAGAGGAGCCTGGTGGGCTACAGTCCATAGTGTTGCAAAGAGTCCGTCACAACTGAAGCAACTTCACACACACACACACACACATACTTTAAACTGACATAATATTAATGTCAACTACATCTCAATTTTTAAAAGGGAGCAAATACAACTAACCAGCATTCATAAAAATGTTTACTTTCACTAATAGTAAAGAAATGTATTTTAGAATAAAGAGACACTATTTTCCCCTTATTAACTAGCAAAAAAGTTTAAATAATAATATAAAAACTCTAACAAGTATTTGGTGAAACCAGCGTTCCTAATGATTGTTGGTGACCCTGTATATTAACATAGACTTTTGGGAAAAATAACTGTTGGAATGAACCTGAAACCACAAATTATTCTTGTACAAAGTTTTGCTAGTGTCTCCTAAAAATATCCAAAAGATAAAATATATATGCAAAATAGTTGTGTTCAATCACGAAGCCATAAATAATTCTAAAAAGTCAGAATTTACCAATGGGGCTTATTAAATAATAAACACTGTGGCTTATTATGAAGCTTTTATATATAAAGGTTATAAAAATCATGTAACAACTCCTGAAAGTGATTAGAGTATAATGTTTATGATAAAAACAGGATCCATATTTATATATATGTACCCTGGATACAGTCATGTAGGATATGAATATTAAAAAACCAGAAGGCACTTACACTAAAGTGTTGGCTTAGTGTGGTTGGGTTAAGCATGACATTTCTTCCTCTGTTTATCCCCATTCTTGCTTTCTTATGAGATTGCCTATGTGACTAAAGTGAATAATATCATTGCTAAATAGTTATTGGGTCTTTATTTTGCTCCTTTCGAGGCTAAATTAAATCCTATTGTTTAGTCTTTGTTAAGATGCGCTTTTTTATCATAAAAACTGTCTTGATGAAAATGATATGCAAGTCAAATAAAATAATTTTGATGTTAATATTTGTTATCGAGTGACAGTTTTGCAAATGACTCTTTAAAAAAGAGATGCATTGTTGATGACAACTGTTGATGTTGATGATCATTGTAATTACAGTGATGATGATACAGTAAACTTATCGTGAAAATTTAAAATATTCAAAGTTCTCTTTCCCTGTTATTTCATATGATCCTTAATCTAATTTTATGAGATCAGTAAAACTGCTATCATCATGTAAAAAGGTCTTATAATTTACTGACCCTGTGTGGCTTTGGACTCTGGAGATATCATTTTCTTCATCTAAAAATGAAGATAATAGTCTGTCCTTCAGCATTTTGTCCGTGTATAGCAAAGCACCTGGGACTGAGCCCGTAGACAACTGTCTCTCAGTATACATTGACTCCTCTTCTCTAAATGAAAGTGTGACCCTAAAGTGGTCACTGATCAACCAATTTTAATATAAACTGTGTTGCCACAGCCTCAGAAATGAATAAGCATCATTCATCTGTACGTTTATTTTGGGTCCGAATTCCTGGATCATCACCTTCCATGCTGTTACGGCGCCTCTTGGGAATTCCATGAAATGAATCCACATAGTTCATTATTGAGAAAGATGCTTTTACACAGTTTGCAGAAATATCAACCAAAAGCACTGGACGATCCATTCTCCATGTTGTCACCCCACTGCCTCCCCCACATTCCCCTTAAACCTTTGGCGCTGACTGTCACTCACTTATGCCAGCATAATGTGTCTAATATAGCACACCATTATATTTTTGATATTTTTGGATTTATGGAACAGTATCTCAGAGCCCTCCTTTGAGAGGTCTGTGGCCCCTGGGTGCTCTGCTTCCTGAACTTATGTGGGAACTGACAGTCCAGGCCAATGTTTTCAGAATGTACCATATATTTTAGTAAAGATGACATTTTTACAAGCTTGAGGATTGCATCCAATTTCTTTCAAATACCAAATCCTAAGGAAAGACATGGGAATGCTTCTTGCTTGAAATATATGAGTCAGGAGCTTTTTGATGATTAAGAAAAGCAACATAAATGAATGCATCTTGAAAACTACAAAGCCTATATATGCACAAGGCATTATTGTACTTCTTTTCTGATGTGTTCTATTATTTTGTTCTTTAGCTTCTGTATCTATGTATTCATTTCCTTAACAGAGCTATAAGTCCATCAAAGGTAGGAATTATAGGTGCCACTCACCGGGAACCCTCATGGTGCTGAGCAGTTTTGTGCAGAAGTGTGAACACCTGGAAAGCTAAGACTTGGAGTCATGTCTTGGTTTCACTGCCTTTTGGAGTGTGTGGTCAAGGGCAAGTTACTCAAGTTACCTTACTTCTCTAAGTCTGTTTCCTTATCTACAAAATGGATGTAATACTACCAAACTTAGGATTTCTGTACGGATTAAATGTGATAAGATAGCTGTCAGATGGTTGTCATTTAATAAATGTTAGATTTCTTCTCCTTCTTTCTCAAAACTTGTTGGGGAGAAAAAAAAACCTAACAACTTCTATCTAGTTGGATTTACTGCCCCTGCATTTACTGCATTGCACAGTCACTCTATTCAAATGACATTAACTTCTCAGCCGATGTTGCACTACTGGAGTGCTGTGTTACTTTGAGCCTGTGTTTAATGAATCACAGAAGACTTTACCCTTTGGTTTCACAGAAATTAAAGAGCTTTTTATTGTCCAGGTCTAAAATCAGGGGAAAGTGTCCCTTGCGATTAATAACACGCAGTCATTAGCAAACCATACCCCAACCTGAGGTCTTGCTCATAGGTGTTACAGGTGAGCACTCCTGGGCCTGGTTACAAATTTCATGAGTCATTTAGTTAATTCCTTCACTGATAATGCTATTATAATAAATTACCCTGCATAATAAGGCATCTGTTCCGAATAAGAATAAGATTCTGACAGGGTCTGGACAATTGACCAACTCTCCACCTCTAGACACAGGCTGCCAGGGAGCATTAACAGACAGTGAGTCAAAACTTCCCTGAAATCTAATTTATCAAATGCTATTTTTACATGATGTAATTCAACAATCCTTTTTCCTTTCCATGGGGTTGTTGACTTTATCTCGTTCTCTTCTACAATACTTCAGGTCTGACTTGCTAGCTCTGGACTATTTCAACCCAATTCTTGGGGTGACATTGTGTTAACTGAAAAGCCTACTCCTCAATTTTTTCTTCACCTAAGTTTGGAATTTCTGACATTCAAGGCACATCTTCACCTTATCATTTATGATGTACTGTTTCCATTCTCTTATGTGCTGGTGGGGTGAAGGTGTGGGTGGGGAGAGTCCTATTCATGACATTTTGAGACTGAAGACTCATTGCTGACAATTTGAGTTTGACTTTAGAAAAAGTCTGATAAGGCATTTCAGTTATTTTCTGTGCTCCAGCCTGTTCTCTTTGAATATTACTGAAACATAAAGTCCGCCAGAATGTAAGTTTACAGGGTCAGAAATTGGCGTGTGTATTTTGTCCACTGTGCAGAACAGGCCCTGTTACATGTTAGGTGTGACAGAAAATTATTGAAGGAACAGGATCTAAAAACAAAAGAGAGCAGTGAGGCATCTTTAACATGCTGCTTACTCCATTTTTGTTTATCCTCGTCCTGCTATACTTTTCTTTACCTAGAAATAGAATTCCAAAATGTATATAAAGAAGAGACTGGAAGTTAGTATCTTTTAATCCCCTTTGCCTAACTTGCCCATTCTTCCACTGCCCCGCCATTTGTTCTCTATCTATGAATCTGTTTTCATTTTGTTTTGTTTGTCTATATACCACATATAAGGGGGATCATATGGTCTTTGTCTTTTTCTGTCTGTACTTCATTTTTTATAATACACTCTAGACCCATCCATGTTATCACAAATGGTGAGACTTCGATTATTTTATGGCTGAGTAATATTTCATTATAGATATGTATGCTGCATCTCTTATATTTATTCATCTATTGCTGGGTGCTTGAGTTGCTTCCATATCTTGGTTACTGTAAATAATGCTGCAGTGAACACTGGGCAGCATATATCTTTTTGAATTTGTGGTTTCTTTGCGTAAAAGCCTAGAACAACTTCTAGAACTGCTGGATCATATATTAGCTCTATTTTAAATTTTCTGAGGAACCACCATACTGTTTTCCATAGAAGTTGTACCAATTTATACTTCTACTAGCAGTGTAAGGGGTTCCCTTTTCTCCACATCCTTGCCAACAGTTGTTATTTGTTGTCTTTTAAATAAGCCATAGGGAAGTAATATACAGCACAAGGAATATGTTCGGTAATATTGTAATAACTTTGCGTGGGGCAGATTGTTTACTAGACTTATCATGGTGATCATTTCATATTAAATGTAAAAGTCAAATCACGGTTTAGTACACCTGAAACCATCATAACATCGTTATGTCAACTACATTTTGATTAAAAAAAAGAGGAGACAGAGGGCATAGGACATCTTTTTTTCTGCTCATGGCTTAAAGCGTGGACCCCCTCTGCAGATGGCATGGTAAGTTGAAAGGGGTTCACAGGAAGGGCTGATTTTCATAGGATGCTAAGAGGAAGTCTGTGAAGCTGCTTCATTTTGGGGTAGGCTTCTCTGGTAGCTCAAACAGTAAAGCGTCTGCCTACAATGTGGGAGACCTGGGTTCGATCCCTGGGTTGGGAAGATCCCCTGGAGAAGGAAATGGCAACCCCTCTAGTATTCATGCCTGGAAAATCCCAGGGACTGAGGAACCTGGTGGGCTACAGCCCATGGGGTCGCAAAGAGTTGGACACGACTGAGCTACTTCACTTCACTTCACTTCGGGAAGTTCTTACCCCCTAAACTGAATGTAGCCTAATATATGAATTGATTATGAATCCCCTGGTGTGGTGGTCTTTCCCTGTTAGTATCTTACACAAATACTAACCTCACAGTTGCAAACATTATGTCCCACACATCTCTGAGCTGAAAGTGAATCACTTCAAAATACTGCATGGAGAAAAGATGAGGCTTTCAGTAAATTGAAGAATGTCTTCTAAAAGCCTCTTCGTAAACTTAGTAGGAATGGTATTTGAGCCATAGCTTCTGCATTCATGTAAAGAAAGAAATAATAATCCTGCTCTGTAAATGTTAGTTTAATGAATGAAATATTTATTGTATGAATGAGAAAAAAATAATGAATGTATTAGTGATTCATCATATATATTTTTGCTCTGTGAGGTGGATTGCAGGGCGTAGTGAGGGCTCATTAGTCTGAAATAGGAGATGTGGGCTTAGTCTTGGCTATGCTACTCATTCTGTGAGTGTGGTAGGCACTTTTTGGCTTCCATCCAATCATCTATTACTCAGAGCCCCAATTTCTCTTTGGGGAATTAAAAGTTCCCTTGTTCTCAGACATGTGCTTTGGGTTGATTAACCCCAGTCAACATCAAGGCTACTCCCATGGAGGTGCTGGGAAGACTAAATGAGTCAGCATATGCAAAGCACTAATAAGGAACATTACCTGCTGGCACTTAATAAGTATTGTTGTTATGTAGAGCTCTTTCTCCTTTGTTTATGAGTAAAATCTATAATATTTTGCAATACAAATCACCAGAATAATGACATTCTGCTATTTTATCTTAAACTCCACAGCGTCTCTTCTCATTTATGAACTCATTCAACCAACCAGCCTATCCGTCTGTATGATGCAGCTGGGACATTCATTATACTAGTTACAGAAACGTACAAAAGTAAAGAGAACATGGTTTGTATTTTCATGGAACTTACAAGACATTTGCCTTATTGAGAACTTTCCCTTATCCAAGGGGTCTGAAGCCAAGACAATTGTACTTCATGCAAATGAATAAAATGTACATAGTTGTAGTGAGGAAAAGGCCTATTTTTACCCAGTCATGATTTAATTGATGTAACTAGAAGATTTGATAAGTCATGTTCTGCAGGTTTTTTCCCTTTATAGTACAGCGTCTAGTACACATAGTGCTAAGAGGGAATACAAGTGAGGTCTGATACAAGAATTCAGTTGCTTGAGGGATCTTTTTAAATGGAGGCACAAAAGGACCACCAATTCCCACTGTTTTCAATAATATCACAGGCTCTCACAAAAGCCTCCCTCACCCTGGTGGAAAAAATCTGTAACTTCAAATTCTATTTTATGGGATCAAATAAAAGAAAGAGCACACTTGGCTTTCCTAATCACAGCTGCATGTTTGAGAGGGCAGCCTTTTGAACTCAATGTATCTTACAAGTGAAGCCTGAATCTCTTCTTATATTCTAGTTACCTATCTTTTCCCCCCCATTTCTTTGAGTAATTTATTGGGGGGAAATCTAGGGATACCAGACATTCATAGTTTAAGATAAAATAGACTACACTCATAGTCCCGCCATGATATTACTGCAGTATTTTAAAAAATATATGAAGTAAAGGTTGATGAAACAAAGCTTGGAGAATCTTCAAGTTCTGCAATTCTGGGAATAAATACTATGGATGTTTCTTTTCCTCTCATTGTGGAAGCATCTCTCTCCCAACTCTTTTTCCTGGAAAGCTCCTATTCAGATGTTTAAAACCCAGTTCTAAGATCACTTCCTCCCATCTTTTGCCATCCTCTCTGCACTCCCCAGTCTGAGTATTTCCCCCTTTAGAGGTATAACGATTTAAGTATCAATACCATTGCTCTCATTGCACTGTGGATACTTCCTGATCAGTCTAAATTTGTCCAGATCATGAGTTCTTGGAAGGGCAGTTGGTGCCTCACATAGATACACATAGGTGTCACTGTTGTTCATTCCCTAAGTGGTGTCCAACTCTTTGCGGCCCCATGGGCTGCAGCACGCCAGGCTTCCCTGTCCTTCACTATCTCCTGGAGTTTGTTCAAACTCATGTCCATTGACTCAGTGATGCCATCCAACCATCTCATCCTCTGTCGTCCCCATCTCCTCCTGCCCACAAACCTTCCCAGCATTAGAATCTTTTCCAGTGAGTCAGCTCTTCGCATCAGATGGCCAAAGTACTGGAGCTTCAGCTTTGGGACTAGTCCTTCCAATGAATAGTCAGGGTTGATTTCCTTTAGGATTGACTGGTTTGATCTCCTTGTAGTCAGAGATTCTCAAGAATCTTCTCCAGCACCACGATTTGAAAGAATCAACCCTTTGGTGCTCAGTCTTCTTTATGGTCCAACTCTTACATCCATACATGACTACTGGAAAACCAGAGCTTTGAATATATGGGCTTTTGGCAGCAAAGTGATGTCTCTGGTTTTTAATACACTGTCTATATCTGTCATAGCTTTTCTTCCAAGGAGCAAGTGTCTTTTAATTTCATGGCTGCAGTCACCGTCTACAGTGGTTTTGGAGCCCAAGAAAATGAAATCTGTCACTGTTTCCATTTTTCCCCCATCTATTTGCCATGACGTGACGGGATGAGATGCCATGCTGTTAGTTTCTTGAATGTTGAGTTTTAAGCCAACTTTTTCACTCTCCTCTTTCACCCTCATCAAAATCTTTAGTTCCTCTTTGCTTTCTGCCACTAGAGTGGTATGACCTGCATATCTGAGGTTGTTGATATTTCTAACTATGATATTGTGCATAGCAAGTTGCCTATTCCAGAGTAGAGTTTCAATAAATATCTGTGGGATGAATGAATAAGTATCCGCATACTGTGACCTACTCAGGCTTTGGGCTTACATGGAAATTAGATGATGTGTGTCTGAAGGCTCAGGAATATTAAAGAGTCAGCTCTTAGCGATTCAGTGGATGGGCTCAATCCTTCTGCGAATCTGTGGGCATCTGTCATTCTGTGACACTGTCGCTGATACAGGGACAGAAGGAGCCATGCAAAAGTAAAAGACCTGTCCATATTCTGCTATAATATAAAATGTATTATCATATCAATATTCTTTTTAATGCTGTATTTGAAATGTGGTTTTGTGAGCTAAGAGCTGTTTAAAAGCAGTTTGCACGGTTGTACTCCCATGTTTATTGCGACATTATTCACGGTAGCCAAGGCATGGAAACAACCCAAGTGGCCATCCACAGATGTCAGATGGAATTATTCAGCCAGGAGAAAGGAGAAGGCCGTCCATTTGGGACGACATGGATGGACACTGAGTGAACTATGTTGAGTGACGTAAGTCAGAGAAAGATGAATTCTGTATGATTTCACTTTTCTGTGGGCTTTAAAAAAAGTTGAACTCATAGAAACAGCAATATCATGATTACCAGGGGTGGGGGAGTTAGGGGGCTGGGGAGATGCTGCTGAAGGATAAAAACTTGCAACTAGTCAGTAGGTAGGTTCTGGAGATTCAATGCACAACATAGTGATTATAGTCAACAGTACCGTACGATAAACTTCAAAGCCGCTGAGATCTTAATCATTTTCCCTGCATACACATGCACACACACACACAAATGAGAATTAGATCATTTTGGTATTTCATAGAGATTACCACCAAGGTTATGGTGGTAATCATATTGCAATATATAAGTGTATTAAGCCAACACACTTCATACCTTAAAAGCACCCAATGTTATATGTCAATTATTTTTCAATAAAAAAGGGAAAACAAGAGAATGGAGGTGGTAGTCATTCTATAAATGTATAAAAAGACAAAAAACTATTTAGGCACTACTTGAACGATCTTCATAATCACATGGTAACAGAAACTATGGACTGGCTACCTCACAAACTTCTATTCCCTTATCTTTACTTTCGAGAGTTCAAAGCTGAAACATCTTCCCATATCTCCCTGTGGCTAGTGCTGGTCACAGCATGCATTTATAGCCAACAAGACAAAGGTAAAAATCTCCAAAGAGAACTTCCTTTCCTAAAGTAAAAGACAAAGCCCTGCCTCTCCTTCCTGCTCTCAGTATGAACATGATATCTGTAGGAGCAGGAACCACTTGATACCATGAGGACTAATGCCATGACCAGAGATGAAAGAGTAGGAAGCTGGAAGGAGACTGGTTCATGGAAGTGACCACTGAACCATCCTACATTGCCTCTTTGGATCGCCTTATGATGTGAGCTAAATAAGACTTCTTATTTGTTTAAGCCATTGTAATGGAGTTTTCTACTCCTCTCAGCCAAAGACAAACACAATGAATATATACTGCAATGGCAGTAAATGAACAACTGGGAAATCTCAGTGGCCTTGCATGAAAGGGGTTTGTTTCTTGCTCATCTATGCCTGCAGCAGTTTAGATGACTCTCTATAGGCCTGTTTTCCATGTGTTAGTTCATCCTTCCAGCTCTTATGGCAATTTTATATCAACACATGCCCTCTGATCGCTGCAGAAAAGGAAAGAACCAGCGTTGGAGATTCAATCGAGTACTGATAAACACTCTGGCCGGAACTGACGCACCTTATATCTGTACACATTTCACTGGCCAAGCCAAATAACCTGGCCACAATGTACCTCTAGAGTGTAGAGGAGAACAATATCCTTACAACCTAGAAAAAGGAGCCTGGAAATTGGTGAGCAGCACTAATGTCTACCACACATCAGAGATCTTCATTGTCAGTTGAAAACTGAAGAAGTGATATTGTTGAACAAAATTATAGGGCAAATGGATTAAGGTGGGTGGATAAAATCAATGCTTAAAGCAAAACCTCCTGGCGCTAGAAAATAATCCAGCTCTCTTATATTTCCTACATGATACTGGTTCAGAGTGGAGTTTTGCTAGTAACTGGCATGGAGGCAGGTGGGATCCTCACAAGAGGTACACAGCACAGTAGAACTTGGAGACATTCTCACTCACTCATGGTGATTTTCCATGAGTTCTCTTATTTTTCCCTCCAAATGTTGAATCTGCTGTGATTCTGAAGATGAAATAGGAAGAAATGCTGCTGATCTGTAATTGCTCAGAACACTTTCCAGCTGCCCTCTCAGCATGCCCTGCTGTATAACTTGTTTTCTCATCATTGTAACTCCAGTAAAGTGATTTTTTAAAAGTCTCTGGGAATTTGGTCAACAGAATTGTGTTGGCCTGTGACTCAGAACACCAGGTTTTCATGGGAACGCGGTGCAGAAGTTGTGAGCACGCTAGAGGGTAGTTGGCTCAAAGTGAGGGAGTATCAGACAAAAAAACATGCCTTTCTACAAATAGCGCTCTATTATGTTATCACGGACATCCGTGAGAGTAACAAGGAAGTGTGTGTGTGGGGAAAAACCCCGTCATGGGGTTAGGTCTGCTGCTAATATTTAGTTCTGTAATAATCTTTGAAGTCAGACACTTGAGGCTTTTAGTTCAGCCATGATGCTTTCTGTTTAGGTTGTTTAAGTCTTTTCCGCATCTGTGCAATGGAGATGACACCACCTATCTCACAAGATTAACGGGAGGGTAGACAATCATAAAATTTTAGATTTGCTCCATTTTTAAATTGTTTTCTCCTGACCTCTATGAGTTTTTTTCCTTATTAGAGGAAAAATAATTGTGGGTAAGTTGGTTTAGATTTTTCAGGATCAGAATAATTCCTTTAAAGTTTTTCTCTAAAAGTTCTCCTTTAAAATTTGCATACTTAATTGAAATGTTTCAGATTTAAATGAAAAAAAAAAATCCAATTCCTTTCCTCTCAGAAGTCCTTAGACAATTACCTGGTAACAGTTAACATTTGAATGGTTTTTCTTTTTTTTTCTTTGATGGTGGGAGTTTCCATAATCAAGGTTACAATACAGGGAAAATTGTTTTGGTTAAACACTGGACTTTCTTTGTCTTTTGGAGGTTAGAATTACTGGTGTCAGGGAAGAGCTGTGAGTTCAGGCCAGACTGAGACACCAGGGAGATGCAGGGGAGAAATTGTTGGTTGGGCAGGATGGATACCAGCAGGGAGTCCAGGAGCCTTTAACCTTGAGAACCTCAGATGGAGGTTGTGATGAATTCTGACCATGGTCTTGAAAGAAGGAAAGGGTACAGAGATAAAGAGGAGTTGGAGAGTGATATAGGATGGCAATAATAATGATAATTGCAGCTACTGAATATTGGGCCACAACATTGTAATGTGTTAATAGTAATAAAAATGGCTAGCATTTTTGGGGCCTTACTGTGGGTTGGGTGTCAAGCTACTGTCTGTTTAGTCGCTCAGTCCTGTCTGACTCTCTGACCTCATGGACTGTAGCCCATCAGGCTCCTCCGTCCATGGGATTTTCCAGGCAAGAATACTGGAGTGGGTTGCCATTTCCTTCTCCAGGGGGTCTTCCAGACCCAGGGATTGAACCCAAGTCTCCCGCATTGCAGGCAGACTCTTTACCATCTGAGCCGCTACGGAAGAGCCTGGGTGTCAGGCTAAGTATCTTATAATAGCTATCTCACTTAAACTTCAAAATAACCCTATGTGACAGTTTCTATCATTATCTCTACTTCATAGAGAAAGAAACTGCAGCTTCTTAATTCAAGTAACTTGCCCAAGGAAGTAAATGATGAACTCACAATTTGAACTCAGCTCTGCTTGATTTGGTGTAAAGAATCCACCTGCAATGCAGGAGACCTTGGTTCAGTCCCTGGGCTGGGATGATCCCCTGGAGGAAGGCATAGCAACCCACTCCAGTATTCTTGCCTGGAGGATCCCCATGGACAGAGGAGCCTGGCAGGCTATAGTTCATGGGGTTGCAAAGGGTTGGACATGACTAATGACTAAGCACAGCATAGCACTGCTTGATTATGAACTGTTTCTTCTCCCCTGCTTTGCTATACTATCTCCATATCAGTGAGGTTGCCAGAATACTTTGGCTTCTGAAAAGAGCTGCAGAGACCAGATATGAGACAGCAAAGCAATGAAGGTGGAGCAGTGAGAGAGGGCGTAGGTATTAGAGAGTTTAACTAGATTATATGAGGAAGGGGAAATTGCCAGGTGGCTGTCTCTGGTTTTACTCCGTCACCATGGAAGCATTCCAATCTCTTTTCTGATCCTGTCTACACTCAGTACAACCAACAGGGACTCTGTTCTCCTAGTTATCTACACATGTGATTTTAAAAAGTGATGAATGCTGAGGTCAGCATAGAGTTGCCAATATTTGAGAAATATAATGTCAAAGTTGGCCCCTTCCCTTCTTCCTGAAATAAAGAGTGCTGAGGGAAATATGATAGCTGTAATGCCTGAAAGCTAGTATCCACTAGATTCAATGCCAGATCAACCTGATATTCCATGGACAAAATTTTAACAACCATAAACAATTTCAAAGCAATTCAAGTCTTTTAAATGTATTCTTATATTCACTAAGTATCATAATTCTTAAAATTCCCATTCAGCTCAAAGTATCTCCAATTTCCTGTCTCAGCCCCTGCCTTCATGTACAGTGGCTGCTCCCATGTCTCATTTCAAAACTTCCTCTGAAACATCTCTTCTAGCTTAAGTCTGCACATGCTTGCCTTTTCACTCTGCATCGCAGAGCTTCTCCTCTCATGGTGGAGGATGTAAAGAGAGTAAGAGCGTCAAGGTTGAATCCTCATTAGCTGACTGCAGAGGAAGAAGCCTAGAAAACCCTCATACGAATAACTTGTCCCCTAACACAAGTATGGTTGAGTGCCAGCTCTTGAAACAGGAGTGAGGCTGTGAAGGGCAGCTGCTTTCATATGCGGCATGGAAAGCATCACGGTGACATGCATAGACCAGTTTGCCATCTTTGACATGCAGGCCTTCAGTTTCTGATTATCCAGAGAATCATGAAAGGCTATTAATTTAAATTTAATTTTTCACTGGAGAATGCTCTTAATGGAGGCAAGCTCACTGAGGAACTCTCAATCATGCTTGAATATTCACTTCAGGACATGTTTGGCCTCCAGAAGTAATTCATACTCAGTGGTGCAGAAAGAAGAAGCACCAGTAGGAAAAGTGAAAGTATCTTTCTCTCATACAAAACAAAATGGTTATTGCTTCAAGCCAAAACACTTACAGTTCATAATTGTATCTGATTGAGTTTCCTTAACCCTAGCATCACTGTCTTATTCAATGCAGAAGGCAAATGTTTATTAATTTGAGACCAGATGGAAAGCTTGATAGATTTTGCCATGATGCCCAAGAGAGCACTTTTTTTTTTAAATTTATTTTGATTAGTTGGAGGCTAATTACTTCACAACATTTCAGTGGGTTTTGTCATACATTGATATGAATCAGCCATAGAGTTACACACTTTTAAGAATATAGTTGGTGCTTCAGTTCAGTTCAGTTGCTCAGTCACGTCCAACTCTTTGCACCCCCATGGACTGTAGCATGCCAGGCCTCCCTGTCCTTCACCAACTCCTAGAGTTTACTCAAACTCATGTCCATTGAGTCGGTGATGCCATCCAACCATCTCTTTCTCTGTCATCCCCTTCAACTCTTGACTTCAATCTTTCCCAGCATCAGGGTCTTTTCAAATAAGTCAGTCCTTCCTATCAGGTGGCCAAAGTATTGGAGTTTCAGCTTCAGCGTCAGTCCTTCCAATGAATATTCAGGACTGATTTCCTTTAGAATGGACTGGTTGGATATCCTTGTAGTCCAAGGGACTCTCAAGAGTCTTCTCCAATACCACAGTTCAAAAGCATCAATTCTTTGGTGCTCATCTTTCTTTATAGTCCAACTCTCACATCCATATATAACTACTGAAAAACCAAAGCTTTGACTAGATGAACCTTTGTTAGCAAAGTAATGTCCCTGCTTTTTAATATACTGTTTAGGTTTGTCATAACATTTCTTCCAAGGAGCAATCATCTTTTAATTTCATGGCTGCAGTCACCATCTACAGTGATTTTGGAGCCCAAGAAAATAAACTCTGTACCTGTTTCCATTGTTTCCCCATCTATTTGCCATGAAGTGATGGGACCAGATGCCATGATCTTAGTTTTCTGAATGTTGAGCTTTAAGCCAACTTTTTCACTCTCCTCTTTCACTTTCATCAAGAGGCTCTTTAGTTCTTCACTTTCTGCCATAAGGGTGGTGTCATCTGCATATCTGAAGTTATTTCTATTTCTCCCGGCAATCTTGATGCCAGGTTGTGCTTCTTCCAGCCCAGCATTTCTCATGATGATTTCTCCATATAAGTTAAATAAGCAGGCTGACAATATTCAGCCTTGACATACTCCTTTCCCTATTTGGAACCAGTCTGTTGTTCCATGTCCAGTTCTAATTGTTGCTTCCTGACCTGCATACAGATTTCTCAGGAGGCAGGTCAGGTCATCTGGTATTCCCATCTCTTTAAGAATTTTCCACAGTTTATTGTGATCCACACAGTCAAAGGCTTTGGCATAGTCAATAAAGCAGAAGTAGAATTTTTTTCTGGAACTCTCTTGCTTTGTTGATGATTCAACGGATGTTGGCAATTTGGTCTCTTGTTCCTCTGCCTTTTCTAAATCCAGCTTGAACATCTGGAAGTTCACGGTTCATGTATTGCTGAAGCCTGGCTTAGAGAATTTTGAGCATTACTTTGCTAGCATGTTAGATGAGTGCAATTGTGCGGTAGTTTGAGCATTCTTTGGGATTGCCTTTCTTTGGGATTGGAATGAAACCTGACCTTTTCCAGTCCTGTGGCCACTGCTGAGTTTTCCAAATTTGCTTGCATATTGAGTGAAGCACTTTCAAACTGAAAACATACTTTGATTGCAATGCTTTCTTGCTCAGGTTTAGTGCATCATTTACTGAACTGAAGCCATTTTGCAAGAGTTATGAGTCAGCTAAACATTTTAAGGTATGAACTTGTAGATAACTCCAGAGCTATGCACACAATTTTATTTTTTTATCATTTTTATTTTTAACTTTTTTTATTAATTTATTTTTTTACTTTACAACATTGTATTGGTTTTGCCATACATTGACTTGAATCCACCATGGGTGTACACGTGTTCCCCATCCTGAACCCCGCTCCGACCTCCCTCCCCATCCCATCCCTCTGGGTCATCCCAGTGCACCAGCCCCGAGCACCCTGTCTCACGCATCGAACCTGGACTGGCGATTCGTTTCACAAATGATGATTTACATGTTTCAGTGCCATTCTCCCAAACCATCCCGCCCTCACCCTCTCCCCCAGAGTCCAAAAGACTGTTCAATACATCTGTGTCTCTCCTGCTGTCTCGCATACAGGGTTATCGTTACCATCTTTCTAAACTCCATATATATGTGTTAGTATACTGTATTGGTGTTTTTCTTTCTGGCTTACTTCACTCTGATTAATAGGCTCCAGTTTCATCCACCTCATTAAAACTGATTCAAATGCATTCTTTTTAATGGCTGAGTAATATTCCATGGTGTATATGCACCACAGCTTTCTTATCCATTATTCTGCTGACGGACATCTAGGTTGCTTCCATGTCCTGGCTATTATAAACAGTGCTGCGATGAACATTGGGGTGCATGTGTCTCTTTCAATTCTGGTTTCCTCAGTGTGTATGCCCAGCAGCAGGATTGCTGGGTCATATGGCAGTTCTATTTCCAGTTTTTTTTAAGGAATCTCCACACGGTTCTCCATAGTGGCTGTACTAGTTTGCATTCCCACCAACAGTGTAAGAGGGTTCCCTTTTCCCCACACCCTCTCCAGCATTTATTGCTTGTAGACTTTTCGATAGCAGCCATTCTGCCTGGTGTGAAATGGTACTTCATTGTGGTTTTGATTTGCATTTCTCTGATAATGAGTGATGTTGAGCATCTTTTCATGTGTTTGTTAGCCATCTGTATGTCTTCTTTGGAGAAATGTCTGTTTAGTTCTTTGGCCCATTTTTTGATTGGGTCATTTATTTTTCTGGAATTGAGCTGCAGGAGTTGCTTGTATATTTTTGAGATTAATTCTTTGTCAGTTGCTTCATTTGCTATTATTTTCTCCCATTCTGAAGGCTGTCTTTTCACCTTGCTTATAGTTTCCTTTGTTGTGCAAAAGCTTTTAATTTTAATTAGGTCCCATTTGTTTATTTTTGCTTTTATTTCCAATATTCTGGGAAGTGGGTCATAGAGGATCCTGCTGTGAATGTCAGAGAGTGTTTTGCCTATGTTTTCCTCTAGGAGTTTTATAGTTTCTGGTCTTACATTTAGATCTTTAATCCATTTTGAGTTTATTTTTGTGTATGGTGTTAGAAAGTGTTCTAGTTTCATTCTTTTACAAGTGGTTGACCAGTTTTCCCAGCACCACTTGTTAAAGAGGTTGTCTTTTCTCCATTGTATATTCTTGCCTCCTTTGTCAAAGATAAGCTGTCCATAGGTGCGTGGATTTATCGTCAGGCTTTCTATTTTGTTCCACTTATCTATATTTCTGTCTTTGTATGCACACAGTTTTAAAAAAGAATGTGATAACTGTATTTCTGGAAAATGGATTACTTGTAAGAAACAAGGTTTATACTATTGAAGTGGAAAATAAAAATAAGGTTGACTTAATTTACTTTCCCATCTATGTAAATAAAGTACACACACAAGTTGACCCAGAGTTTAGTGGTCCATAAAATAACACGATTTATATGTGAGCTGAGAGACTTGATCATATATATGCCTGGTTTTATAGAATAAGCTGCAGCAATACTAACAGTAATAAAAGAGAGCATGAATGACTAAAATACCGTAGTAACCAGAAACCTCCCTGGGACCAACAATCCAACAGTTTCCCCATAAAACCTTTTATGTGTATGCTAACTATGTAGGTAAAATGGAAATTTGTGTTTCATGTTTGAGGCACCAACTGGTAATTTATGTTCACCATCCATTTTTCCCTTTTCCTTCCGTAATAGAACCTCTCAGACTTTCAATGGGGCATGTTGCTAAACCAGGAAATGACTAAATTCCTGAGGCTCTTTTGTGATTAGGAAGATGGAGACATCTGACCAAGTTCTAGACAGCAGGGTTTGAGAAGATGTGATTTTTGCAACTTCCACCAAGTCCCCGTAGATGAAGTGCTCGTGCTTTGCTTCTCTCCTGCTTGCTGGACGCAGATCTGAGAATGAGGGCGGAGCGGCCACCGTGGAAGCAGAGAGGGACGCTGCACTTTGGGAATGGTGGAGGCACTCTCCCCCAGACCTGTCCCACCATTCCTCGGCTATTGCATGAAAAAACCCAAGACACTTCTGTCTTGTTGAACCTATGCACTTGGTATTCTCTTTGTTACAAAAGCTTAGATTGCACCATAATTAATACAGAATTCTAATATTTTGTGACCGTTCTTTGGGAGAGGTTGCCAGTGAGAAATCAAATCCTTTCAACAGAGGGCAGTGGATGGAGGAGGATCTTCCTCCAGCCAGCGCACTGTGCCTTCTAAATGGTGATGCAGACAAAGAGCGTCAGAATCAAAGGGCAGATGCCATTCATCCTGTGTAAAATGGGGGGGAACCTCCCAGAAAAAGTGCCATTTGTACTGAGGTTTGAATGACAAGCTAGCATTTGCCAGCTGGGGATTATCTGAACCAAGACCATGTACCTAAAAATGTAGAGGTTCTGGCAAGATTGTAAAAGTCGTTCTCTGAGGCCACATTTGTAAGATCACCATATTCCTTGTCAGGGAGCTTGTGCTTTATTCCATAAGCAATGGAGAAATGTGAAATAATTTCAGTTATGGAATTAAAAGATCAAATATGTGTTTAGAAAAAATACTCTGGCAGCACTGAAGGAGAAAAATCGAAATGGGGAGAAAGTGGAGGCTGGGCACCACCATTTCCTAAGTCCTATCATTTACCTAGTTTTTGCCCAGGGTATTTTCTATCTGTGTACCTATCTATCTATCTAATTTATACTAAGTATATTTCCAAATTTGGCATATTATACTTTTAAGCATGCATTAATAATAGAAACACATATCTTAAACAGTTTGTATATATACTTGTTTAAATTATCTTGTGTACCTGCATGGTCCACACAGCATACTCAGGACAAATATTTAGCTGGTACACACTGGTGTATCTTTTCTGTTGTTAAACTATTGAAATAACACCCTTCCAGCTTGCTAGATTGCTTTCTTAAGCTTAGAGTGCCATGCACTACCATAGCTCTGGCTACCTCACTCACCCCTAGGAACCCAGGACTTCTCTTGATCTCTTAATGACCCCACCAGTATGTCTGCAGGACACTGTCTTATACTGCAGCTAACTTCTGCTCTGATTGGGCAAGCTTAGTTCTAATTAGTTCTTGAATATTTTGAATAGCATCCCTGGAAGCCTGTGTACAGATCATAGGGTACTTTTGTTAAAAAGCAGCAGGAGAAAAGGGAACATATTTGAGATGAGTTTTGAACATAAAATGTAGAAGGCTTGGTGACTGGTTAAATGTGGGAGTGAAGAAGAGGAAATGTTAAAAATTCTGGGGTTTTAGTTTGTGTACTTAAGACTGTTGGTGATGTCATTAGAAAACTGATCCAGCGTGCACAGGCTTGAAGAGCAGAGATGATAAATTTGATTTAAGTTGTATAGAGACTGAGATGCCTTTACCACATCCATGTGGAGATAGTTCAGAACTGGTTGGGTATGTCGGTGTGCTGGTAAATGTTTAACAAAGGTGAAGTGAAAGTCGCTCAGTTGTCCGACTCTTTGAGACCCCATGAATTGTAACCCGTCAGTCTCCTCTGTCCATGGAATTATCCAGGCCAGAATATTGGAGTGGGTAGCTGTTCCCTCTCCAGGGGAATCTTCCCAAACCAGGGATCAGACTCAGGTCTCCTTCACTGCAGGCAGATTCTTTACTGTCTGAGCCACCAGGAAAACCCAAGAATACTGGAGTGGGTAGCCTATCCCTTCTCCAGGGAATATTCCCAACTCAGGAATCAAACCAGGGTCTCTTGCATTGCAGGTAAATTCTTTACCAGCTGAGCTACCAGGGAAGCGATATAAACAACTGACTCTCAAGCAATAAAGAAGAAAACTCTTTTGGGGGAGTAGCATTTGTCCATTTCCATGGTGTAAAATATCCCCACCATGATGTGTCCAATCGTAAGCTACCAATGTAACATCACTAATGTCGAGTTGAGAAAGATGGGCAAAATCTGCTTTCACAAACTTACTCTGATCATCATGGGTTGGATACAAAGCTTTGGATCTCAGCATGAGGTCTGAAGGTGGTATGTTGATTTGGCACTCAACATATTGCGTGTGTTTTAAATCCTGAGTTCTGTTTTTTGCCCCAGCATTTAGTAGGTTAACAAATATGTTCTGGCGTGCTCTTAAAAAAAAAAGTATATTATGCAGATGTTAGTTTGTCAAATCAGGTTTATCAATTCAGTATTCAAGTCTTTTATATCCTTATCAAATTCTTTCTGCTTGTTTTATTAGTTTCTGAGAGAAGGTTTATTAAAACTACCTACCATTATTGTGTTTGTTTTAGCTTTATATATATTTGAAGCCATGTTATTAAGCAGATAGAAAGTGCAATATTTCAGGTGAATTGCAGTTCTGATTATTGTGAACTGTCCCTTTTAATCTCTGAAAATACTTTTTTTTTTATCTTATTGTGTATTTTATCTAATATTGATATGAGTACTCCAGCTTCCTTTTACATGGGATATCTTTGTCTTTTCTGTGACCTTTCATCCTTTCTGTATCCTTAAGTATCAGATATTTCTTTTATAAACAGGACATTAAAAAATTAAGCATGATAGTCTTTGTCTTTTCATTGGAACATACATCCCATTTGCTTTTTAAAAAATTTTCTATATATTTTAAAATTCCCCATTTGCTTTTGTATCAACCAGGATCCAAGAAGATGGAAACTACACAGAAGTTTGAAAAAGTGTGATTTACCATCAAGCATTATAAACTGTTTGCAGGAGAATAGAAGGAATAAAGGAGAATTCTAAAGAATGCCTCAGGGCTGAGGGACAGAATTCAAAGAAGGACATACCTAAAACCCATTCCTCTGCCCCATACAAGGCTAGGATTCAGATATTGTTGAAGAGGATATGGCTGCAGCCCACCGTGGCTGGTGGTCAGTCTTTGGGCTACTTTGGACCAAAGTTGGTCTACATTTGATGGGCCAAGATTGGATGGCAGGAAAATATGAACTGAGATTTGCAAGACAAAAATCACTCAGTTTAGTTGCTCAGTCATGTCCGACTCTTTGTGACCCCGTGGACTGCAGCACGTCAGGCTTCCCTGTCCATCACCAACTTCCAGAGCTTGCTCAAACTCATGTCCATCGAGTCAGTGATGCCATTCAACCATCTCATCCCCTTCTCCTCCTGCCTTCAATCTTTCCCACCATTAGGGTCTTTTCAAATGAGTGAGTTCTTCATATCAATTGGCCAAAGTATTGGAGTTTCAGCTTCAGCATCAGTCCTTCAAGTGAATATTCAGGACTGATCTCCTTTAGGATGGACTAGTTGGATCTCCTTGCAGTCCAAGGGACTCTCAAGAGTCTTCTCCAGCACCACAGTTCAAAAGCATCAATTTTTCTGTGCTCAGCTTTCTTTATAGTCCAACTCTCACATCCATACATGACTACTGGAAAAACCATAGCTTTGACTAGATGGACTTTTGTGGGCAAAGTGGTGTCTCTGCTCTTTAATACGCTGTCTAGGTTTGTCATAGCTTTTCTTCCAAGGAGCAAGCATCTTTCCCGGGTGGAGTGACCCAAGCATTAATTTCTAAGGAATACAACTCACAGTTGTCCTGCCTTTTCTGTTGCTGTCATTTTCTGCTAATTTTTGCTATTGTGCACTGAACCATTGTGAAGTGCCCTGGAAACCCCTGGCTTTTAGGCACAGGCTTCCTTGCCTTTTAATTTCATGGCTGCAATCACCATCTGCAGTGATTTTGGAGCCCAGAAAAATAAAGTCAGCCACTGTTTCCACTGTTACCCCATCTATTTGCCATGAAGTGATGGGACCACTAGTAAAGGAATGCTTAAAATTCTCCAAGCCAGGCTTCAGCAATACATGAACTGTGAACTTCCAGATGTTCAAGCTAGTTATAGAAAAGGCAGAGGAACCAGAGATCAAATTGCCAACATCTGCTGGATCATCAAAAAAACAAGAGAGTTCCATAAAAACATCTATTTCTGCTTTATTGACTATGCCAAAGCCTTTGACTGTGTGGATCACAACAAACTGTGGAAAATTCTGAAAGAGATGGGAATACCAGACCACCTGACCTGGCTCTTGATAAACCTGTATGCAGGTCAGGAAGCAACAGTTAGAACTGGACATGGAACAACAGACTGGTTCCAAATAGGAAAAGGAGTACGTCAAGGCTGTATATTGTCACTCTGCTTATTTAACTTATATGCAGAGTACATCATGAGAAACGCTGGGCTGGAAGAAGCACAAGCTGGAATCAAGATTGCCGGGAGAAATATCAATAACCTCAGATATGCAGATGATACCACCCTCATGGCAGAAAGTGAAGGATAAAGAGCCTCTTGATGAAGGTGAAAGAGGAGAGTGAAAAAGTTGGCTTAAAGCTCAACATTCAGAAAACTAAGATCATGGCATCTGGTCCCATCACTTCATGGCAAATAGATGGGGAAACAGTGGAAACAATGGCTGACTTTATTTTTCTGGGCTCCAAAATCACTGCAGATGGTGATTGCAGCCTTGAAATTAAAAGATGCTTTCTCCTTGGAAGGAAAGCTATGATGAACCTAGACAGCACATTAAAAAGCAGAGACATTACTTTGCCAACAAAGGTCCATCTAGTCAAAGCTATGGTTTTTCCAGTGGTCATGTATGGACGTGAGAGTTGGACTGTGAAGAAAGCTGAGCGCCGAAGAATTGATGCTTTTGAATTGTGGTTTGGAGAAGACTCTTGAGAGTCCCTTGGACTGCAAGGAGATCCAACCAGTCCATCCTAAAGGAGATCAGTCCCGGGTGTTCATTGGAAGGACTGATGCTGAAGCTCCAATACCTTGGCCACCTCATGCGAAGAGCTGGTGCATTTGAAAAGAAAGACCCTGATGCTGGGAAAGATTGAGGGCAGGATAAGGGGATGACAGAGGATGAGATGTTTGGATGGCACCACCAACTTGATGGACATGGGTTTAGGTGAGCTCCAGGAGTTGGTGATGGACAGGGAGGCCTGGCGTGCTGCGGTTCATGGGGTCTGAAAGAGTCAGACACGACTGAGCGACTGAACTAAACTGACTTCTTTGCCTTTGTTGTGTGGAAACAATTTGATTTCCACAATTTGATTTGATTTCCAAGTGTGGAAACTTGGAAATCAGAATCAGTACCTCTAAGAGTAGAGTTCCTATCATTCGTGTCCTAGGTCAGTGGCATAAAAAGCATCAAATGGCCAGGCGGCAGTCTCAAGTTCCAATTAATTTCTGTGACTCCATGGAGGTAGTTATGGTGGTAGCATTATAGGTAGGAAAGGCAAATCCATACCCAGAATATATGTCTATTACAGTAAGAATGAGTCTCTGTGTCCACCATGATAAAAGGAGTGCAATGTAATCAACCTGCTAATAGTTTATCAGTTGGTCCCTCCATGGAATGCTGCCTTACTGGGGACTCAGTGTTGAACTCAGCAGTAGCTTTAGTAAGATCAGCTCTGCTAAGGGGAAGTCCATTTTGTTGATCCCAGGCATAACCTCCATCTCTGCCGTATGGCCACTTTGTTCATGGGCATAAAGAGGAAGCACTCTGTCTTGGGAGAGAAGCTGACTAACACCCACAGACTACATCATTTGTCCAGCTGGTTAAGAGCCTACCCTGCAGTAGAAACCCATGGGTGGGTATTCAAATAGGGCACAAATATCTTCACAGTCTGCACATTCTAAGGGGTCCATCTGCACAGCCCTTCCCCAGAATTCCTTGGCACCAATTTTCCAATCTTGTGTTTTCTAAGTCCCTGACCAGAGAAACCATCCTTTCCCACAGCTCTCTCTAGGTTCTGCAACTACTTCCTTTCCCCACCCTATCACGGCTAGGGCTGAGAATGGTGCTCTAACAACCTGTTGTTCATCCTATGGGGCCTCATTTACACTGGCTTGCCTTTACACTGCCCAGGGGTTTATAGATTGTATCCCCATAGATCATGCCTCAATCACGCCACTTGAATGAACCATGTGTTTCTTTCTGATCCCTTACTGACATCAACCCCAAGTGCTGAGCTCCTCTCTCTGGATTTCTATCATCACCTGGTAATACTTCTATCACTTGCTAGTGTGCCAATGTTTTCAAACTGAACTTTCGTGTATTGTGTCCCATTTCTCTAGTTATCCTTATCAGAGAGGGTAACTAACATGCCATTGCTTAATATACTGTCATTAGAAGCAAAATTTCCCTCACTCTTGCCTTTATTAAAGTATTATCTCACATGATATTTGTCTCTAAAAGCTCATTCTTACTTCGTATATTTTTCCTGTATCACCGAGCTATGCTGTATATAGTTTACTATGATGTGCTTTTCTCACTCATCGCCACGTTTTGAGATTCCCCCATTTTGATCTGCATAGCTCTAGTTTACTCCCTGCACTGTTTGACAAATCCAGAATGCGACTCTGTCTTCCTGTTGTTTATCACTCTTCACTTTTCTGTTTTCTTGGTCTCAGCGTCACTTTGGCTCTATGCTTTATCTTCTACCCTTCCCTGAGCTCTCTTGTTGGACTCATGTGGTATCCGACTCGGAATAGTCCCCACCACTGTGCATTTGTTACTTCTTCAAGACTTGTTATGTTTGTCTCATGTATTACTTGGGTGAGACATTCCACCCTCATCTCCTTGTACCTTCTATCAAGACCTTACCTTTTGGATTCTTTTTCTTTCATGTATTGAAACTTTATACCTCCCTTGATAGTCAAAAACTTAAATGGCCAAGAGAAGACTTAAGGATGCAATGCAATTGTTTCTTCCTTTTGTTCAGGAGAACTACTATGCTTTTCTTTTATAAAACGTAACATATTGTAAAAGAGGAAGACATACTTGTTTGGAACTAAGACACCTGGCTATTGGAAAGTTTATATATATATATATATATATATATATATATAATAGGTTACAAAGGGATTGATGATACTTTTACAAAAGGATTCCTCATGTGATAAGTTTTTTTGTTTTTTTTTTTATTTATTTTTTTTTTCCAGTGGGTTTTGTCATACATTGATATGAATCAGCCATGGATTTACATGTATTCCCAATCCCGATCCCCCCTCCCACCTCCCTCTCCACCCGATTCCTCTGGGTCTTCCCAGTGCACCAGGCCGGAGCACTTGTCTCATGCATCCCACCTGGGCTGGTGATCTGTTTCACCATAGATAGTATACATGCTGTTCTTTTGAAATATCCCACCCTCACATTCTCCCACAAAGTTCAAAAGTCTGTTCTGTATTTCTGTGTCTCTTTTTCTGTTTTGCATATAGGGTTATCGTTATCACCTTTCTAAATTCCATATATATGTGTTAGTATGCTGTAATGTTCTTTATCTTTCTGGCTTACTTCACTCTGTATAAGGGGCTCCAGCTTCATCCATCTCATTAGGACTGGTTCAAATGAATTCTTTTTAATGGCTGAGTAATATTCCATGGTGTATATGTACCACAGCTTCCTTATCCATTCATCTGCTGATGGGCATCTAGGTTGCTTCCATGTCCTGGCTATTATAAACAGTGCTGCGATGAACATTGGGGTGCACGTGTCTCTTTCAGATCTGGTTTCCTCAGTGTGTATGCCCAGAAGTGGGATTGCTGGGTCATATGGCAGTTCTATTTCCAGTTTTTTAAGAAATCTCCACACTGTTTTCCATAGCGGCTGTACTAGTTTGCATTCCCACCAACAGTGTAAGAGGGTTCCCTTTTCTCCACAGCCTCTCCAGCATTTATTGCTTGTAGACTTTTGGATAGCAGCCATCCTGACTGGCGTGAAATGGTACCTCATTGTGGTTTTGATTTGCATTTCTCTAATAATGAGTGATGTTGAGCATCTTTTCATGTGTTTGTTAGCCATCTGTATGTCTTCTTTGGAGAAATGTCTGTTTAGTTCTTTGGCCCATTTTTTGATTGGGTCATTTATTTTTCTGGAATTGAGCTGCAGGAGTTGCTTGTATATTTTTGAGACTAAATCAAAGAGGACACAAACAGATGGAGAAACATACCGTGTTCATGGATTGGAAGAATCAATATTGTCAAAATGGCTATTCTACCCAAAGCAGTCTATAGATTCAATGCAATCCCTATCAAGCTACCAACGGTATTTTTCACAGAACTAGACCAAAGAATTTCACAATTTGTATGGAAATACAAAAAACCTCGAATAGCCAAAATAATCTTGAGAAAGAAGAATGGAACTGGAGGAATCAACCTGCCTGACTTCAGACTCTACTACAAAGCCACAGTCATCAAGACAGTATGGTACTGGCACAAAGACAGAAATATAGATCAATGGAACAGAATAGAAAGCCCAGAGATAAATCCACCGACCTATGGGCACCTTATCTTTGACAAAGGAGGCAAGGATATACAATGGAAAAAAGACAACCTCTTTAACAAGTGGTGCTGGGAAAACTGGTCAACCACTTGTAAAAGAATGAAACTAGAACACTTTCTAACACCATACACAAAAATAAACTCAAAATGGATTAAAGATCTAAATGTAAGACCAGAAACTATAAAACTCCTAGAGGAGAACATAGGCAAAACACTCTCCGACATAAATCACAGCAAGATCCTCTATGACCCACCTCCCAGAATATTGGAAATAAAAGCAAAACTAAACAAATGGGACCTAATGAAACTTAAAAGCTTTTGCACTACAAAGGAAACTATAAGCAAGGTGAAAAGACAGCCCTCAGATTGGGAGAAAATAATAGCAAATGAAGCAACAGACAAATGTGATAAGTTTAAAATAGCAAACTTCTTCAGTGCACTTAATATATAACTTGTTTTATAAAAAATAAATTTACGCTACTGCTCAAAAGTAAATCTATTAATTAAAGCAAGTTACATCTGAAATCACATTTAGAGATACAATCACTCTTTCCATAGCCTGTCTTTTATTTAATATACAAAACTGTCTGTCCCCTTGAGAGAACAAAGAAATACATGTTATGACTTTTAGACCGCTAGCATCTTTTACTGAGAAGCAGAGATATACAGAGCTAAGAGAATTCAGAAAAAGCACAGTGAAAACATAACTTTAAATAATTTCTAAAAATGTCAGGTGTTTTAAGTCTTAGGAAAGGATTATGTTGTTGTGGGTGTTGAGAGTTTCAAACTCTTGAATGGAAAGACATATAACATTCCTACAGTTCTGTTGGTCCTGAGCTTTTTCTCTTTGTATTTCAGATTCAGATGGCACAAGGCATGTACCCTAAACCATCAGTGGCATAGCATTCCCTCTAAGTTTGGTTGTCAGCTGAGAATTTGCTGATGAATCAACGAGATAAAACTGATTAAAAATTATATTTAAAAAGAAATATGCATTCAATATTAAAAAAGATAATGTATATAAAATATGGAATACCTAATCAATAAATTCTTTCTGATATATGTAACTTCTTGTCATAATCATTCACTGAATTCTATTATAGATAAGGTTGCAAAACTGATGGCACACCTATTGTTGAAACAGAAATTATATCATATTTAAAAAAATCAACTCCAAGTTGTTTTAAAGTATACTGGAAATGAGATGCAGTGGGGAGGGAAGTTTAAGTAAGCTAAAATCTCTCATTTATATAGTGGGTAGTAAAAAATGCTATTTCATTCTTGATGATATTAATCTGGGGATACTGGCTAAAGAAAGTTTGGAAATACCTTAATGGTAAAAATCTGTAGGCAAAAAATTACAATTTGTAAATTTCAAATGATTAGAATAGGAAAAAAGTCCTATAGAACCAAAAGAATAGCAAGAAAGCATAGAAAATGAAAGTATAAACCAAGATATAATACAACCAAATAATTAAATTATGACAATAATGGAAATGTATTAAAATTCTATGAAATGGGTAAGAGTCTCAACTTCACTAGATCACAGAGTTAAATGTAAAAATGATTGTCGCCTATATTTTTTCCCCTAGTATTTTCAGTCTGATTTCAAGACGGGGAAAGACTTTCTATTCATAAATACATTTGGAAATTTAATTTAAAATTCAACATATTTGATTATTCATAGAAAATTATCCTGTACTTCACATTTCATAATAACCACAATTAAAGACAAATTACAAACTGAGATATCTTAACAAATATGAATGTTAAAATTCCTACTATATAAAATTCTTAGAAATCAATGGTTAAAGTACAAAAGCCCTAAAAAAAATGGGGAAAAGACATGATTGAAAAAATAATGGTGAATAACTATAAGAAAGTGTTTCAGTTCAGTTCAGTCACTCAGTCGCGTCTGACTCTGTGACCCAATGGACTGTAGCATGCCAGGCTTCCCTACCCATCACCAACTCCTGGAGCGTGCTCAGACTTATGTCCATCAAGTTGGTGATGCCATCCAATGAAGTGTTTAATTCACTATAATCATTGCAAGGCATATGTGAACAAATTATGAATTTTCACTTACCAAATTGGCAAAGAATAGAAAAACAGTATTGTTTAGTGCTGATACGGGTTTTCAGAGACTGATACTATTTTACGCCGGTTGAAGCATTCACTAATATATCTTTTTTGAAAAGCAATTTGTACATATGTATCAGGAGGAGTAAAGTGTTCTATTATTTTCTCAGTAATTTAATTTTCAGGAACCTATCACAGACAAATAAGCACAGATATGGACAAAGATCTATCTATCTATGTTACATTTAAGACATTAATTTTGGCATCAATTATTATAAGAAAAAATGAAAGTAATCTTAATTTTTAAATTAGGAGAATATCAATATAGATTATAGAATATCACATGACTATAATTATGTCATAAAATATTTCCCTGCAATAGGAGGGGAAAAAATAGGATGCCAATCTTTTTTTCAGAGTTTCCGCTAGTGACTCTGGTTGTTTGTTTTTTCTTATTTCCTTTTGCATATTTTCCAAAATTTCTTCCATGATCATATATTGTGTGTGGAAAGTCGCTCAGTTGTGTCTGTCTCTTTATGATCCCATGGACTGTAGCCCACCAGGCTCCTCTGTCCATGGGATTTCCCAGGCAAGAATACTGGAGTGTGTTGCCATTTCCTACTCCAGGGGATCTTTCTGAGCCAGGGATCAAACCCACATCATTCATGTCTCCTGTACTGGCAAGCAGGTTCTTTACCACTGTGCCACCTGGGAAAGCCGATCATATGTTATTTTTATAATATTAATATTTTATGTAAATAATTAATATGCAGTAGCCTCTGTGGGAGCTTTTTTTTTTTCCTATTTACCCAAGTGAAAGTCCCAGAAAGTTAGTGAAAATGTGGATGTCACCATCACGCAAATGATCGTCACCCCCCCCAACGCCCCCTCCCCGGGTCACATTCAACTGTGTCTAGTTAGGGATACTAACTAGGCCACTGTACGACTGATTTTTCTATTCCTCTCCTCACTGATGTCAGGAGAAGTAACTGAGGCAGTGGTATAATCAGGGACGGTGAAGAGCCACACTAGTTCAAATTGAAAAGCCAAACGGGTTCTTTTTGGTGAATTTATTTTTTGAAATTCATCTTTCCAGCCATGTAGATATCAAAGTTTTGAGGTGCTGTGCTATGCTAGTCATTTAAGGTTCATTCTGATTGCCATAATTACCAGAATCATAGAGTAGTTATGAATCTTCAAGGTATTTTTGAGGTTATAAATAAGTACCAAAGCTGAAATTATTTTGATGATATGAGTCAGAGGAATCATCATTATCAGAGCCTCTGGAGAGTACCTCCAGCCATCATCTTGTTTCACTAGGACCACTAATCCTGTGATATCATTGGAATACCTTGTCAGATCATTCTGAAAAGGGAGTTTTATCAAAGATATATCAAATCTCTGGGTAACTGTATTCAGTTGAAATAAAAAAGTCTTTGTTTAAAATATTTTTTTCTATAGCATCACTTTCTGTTGCTTCAGTTCAGTTCAGTCGCTCAGTTGTGTCTGACTCTTTGTGACCCCATGAACCGCAGCATGCCAGGCCTCCCTGTCCATCACCAACTCCCGGAGTTTACTCAAACTCATGTCCATAGAGTCGGTGATGCTATCCAGCCATCTCATCCTCGGTTGTCCCCTTCTCCTCCTGCACCCAATCCCTCCCAGCATCAGGGTCTTTTCCAATGAGTCAGCTCTTCGCATCAGGGTCTTTTCCAATGAGTCAGCTCTTCGCATCAGGTGGCCAAAGTCTTGGAGTTTCAGCTTCAGCATCAGTCCTTCCAATGAACACCCGGGACTGATCTCCTTTAGGATGGACTGGTTGGATCTCCTTGCAGTCCAAGGAACTCTCAAGAGTCTTCTCCAACATCACAGTTCAAAAGCATCAATTCTTTGGCACTCAGTTTTCTTCACAGTCCAACTCTCCCATCCATATGTGACCACTGGAAAAACCATAGCCTTGACTAGATGGACCTTTGTTGGCAAAGTAATGTCTCTGCTTTTTAACATGCTATCTAGGTTGGTCATAACTTTCCTTCCAAGGAGTAAGCGTCTTTTAATTTCATGGCTGCAATCACCATCTGCAGTGATTTTGGACCCCAGAAAAATAAAGTCTGACACTGTTTCCACTGTTTCCCCATCAATTTCCCATGAAGTGATGGCAAGTGATGCCATGATCTTAGTTTTCTGAATGTTGAGCTTTAAGCCAACTTTTTCACTCTCCTCTTTCACTTTCATCAAGAGGCTTTTTAGTTCCTCTTCACTTTCTGCCATAAGGGTGGTGTCATCTGCATATCTGAGGTTATTGATATTTCTCCCGGCAATCTTGATTCCAGCTTGTGCTTCTTCCAGCCCAGCGTTTCTCATGATGTACTCTGCATATAAGTTAAATAAGCAGGATGACAATATACAGTCTTGACGTACACCTTTTCCTATCTGGAACCAGTCTATTGTTCCATGTCCAGTTTTAACTCTTGTTTCCTGACCTGCATATAGGTTTCTCAAGAGGCAGGTCAGGTGGTCTGGTATTCCCATCTCTTTAAGAATTTTCCACAGTTTATTGTGATTCACATAGTCAAAGGCTTTGGCATAGTCAATAAAGCAGAAATAGATGTTTTTATGGAACTCTCTTGCTTTTTGATGATCCAGCAGATATTGGCAATTTGATCTCTGGTTCCTCTGACTTTTCTAAAACCAGCTTGAACATCTGGAAGTTCACAGTTCATGTATTGCTGAAGCCTGGCTTAGAGAATTTTGAGCATTACTAGCATGTGAGATGAGTTGCAATTGTGCGGTAGTTTGAGCATTCTTTGGTGTTGCCTTTCTTTGGGATTGGAATGAAAAGTGACCTTTTCCAGTCCTGTGGCCACTGCTGAGTTTTCCAAATTTGCTGGCATATTGAGTGCAGCAGTTTCACAGCATCATCTTTCAGGATTTGAAATAGTTCAACTGGAATTCCATTACCCCCACTAGCTTTGTTCCTAGTGATGCTTCCCAAGGCCCACTTGACTTCACATTCCAGGATGTCTGGCTCTAGATGAGTGATCACACCATCGTGATTGTCTGGGTCATGAAGATCTTTTTTGTACAGTTTTTCTGTGTATTCTTGCCACCTCTTCTTAATATCTTCTGCTTCTGTTAGGTCCCTACCATTTCTTTCCTTTATCAAACCCATCTTTGCATGAAATGTTCCCTTGGTATCTCTAATTTTCTTGAAGAGATCTCTAGTCTTTTCCATTCTGTTGTTTTCCTCTATTTCTTTGCATTGATCGCTGAGGAAGGCTTTCTTATCTCTCCTGGCTATTCTTTGGGACTCCAAATAACCAGTTTGATATAATATTTCCCAAGTTTCAATCATGTGATTTTATTAGGAAAAATTGGCCTTCAATGAATAGCTAACTTGGATTAAAATAAAAAGTCTTTCCTTCTTTTCCCCCTTCCTACTTCTTTTCATCCATGACACCTTAATTTCTTTTCCTTTTGCATTTGGATTTGAGAAGGGCCGTCCTACTTCCTGGCAAAATTATACTCCTTTCCAAGGCAAAAATCTTCATTGCCTCCTTGCTTCTCAACCCTCTGAAAAGAATAAGAGCTTCCCTTCTCTGCAACTTTAGGACTGTGGAAACCATGCAGGCATAAGCCTCACATTGTGTTATCAGAGCTGAGTTGTGTCTTCTTCACTAGCTATGAGCAGGGTGGTCATACTCAGTTTATGTTTCCAGAACTCAACCCAGTGTCTGGCACAAAGCTGGTCCTTCGGGAATGGTGAAGGAGTTTTGCTTTTATAGTGATATCACGCTATTGAAGATACATAGGCCCTCCTTGTTATTTCATTTGTAGGAAAACTTTGAGAAGTAGAAAAAATTCCAAGACCTTTGCATTCTACTCCCTCTAGATATTTAAATATAAACTGGAAATAGCCAATGTCCCTTAGAAGAGAAAACCAGTAATGATGAAGTAGAACAAAACAAATATTAAGGTTTAAAAATATGTGGGAATCTGTTAGATTATTCCCCACTTTTATCAGTAAGGTTCAGCTTTTTGTGAGCTCTTTGATGCATCTTAAATTATAGCTGACCTTCTGATACAGAATTTTTCTTGCATAAATTTTTTTCCCTTACTTAGGCATCACATTTCCCTTAGGGAGAGTAAAGGGCATCAATGTATGTTTTTTTCTTCCCTCTAAGAACAGGAACAAATAAATACAAAAATATTCTGACAGGTACTTGTAACTGCCTGTAAAGGACATGTACTGTTGGGAAGTTACATACATACAATTGGCTATGATTTTAAAAAGTTTTATACTTGCAAATTTCTATAAAGTTCTATAACATAAAAACAACTAAATTAGAAGGCTTTTGGAAAAATCTAGATATTTTTGCTTATCAGTTAAAAGGATTTTGAGGTAGGGCTAGATTATGAGGAAAAGAGATAGAGGCTAGCGACTAAACCTATGAAATTCATCTTAACCAGGCAGCCTGCTGACAGCCTGGCAACTGGTTAGCACATACATTTAAGAAGGTAGAAGAGATCTAGAGCATAAGAATGTGCAATAAATTTATGGAAACAAAGCACTGTGACTTTGTCGCTTCTCTCTCAATAAGCTGCTCAGTGAAGAAGGCTGTTTCGATGAAGCCATGGAGCACTGTATAAAAGGCAATTTCGTGAAGGCTGAAGTTATTTCATACGTCTGTCTCTTGTGTTGTGAAACAGATAGCCTATTTGATGAGTTGCATTGTAGTGCTGCATGAGAATCATATTCTATTACAGTAGGACTGAAAGAGCAGAAATGGTATAGACATAGACAATGCCAATATTCTGTGGACACTGGTGAAGAAGTCAGATACCTGACATAGAAACAGTGAAAGAAGACCAACTGTAGAAGCCGCAGGAACAATGAAGTGACTTAAAGTCAAATAGCTACTATCACTTGCATGGGAGGGGGTGAGACAGTGGAGGAAGGGACACCGAGAGGGAGCAGCAGTCCAGCCTGGGCTCTTCTCTACATATAGCAAAGGAATGACAAACTAATTAGGTCATTTCAGGAGATAATTAGAGGGCTTTTACCTAGGAAATCACTATATTTGGGGCAAATAATCTTTCATTCCCTTTGAATTTCCAGGTAATTATTTTCCGCTTTGTAATATGGTGGTGGTGGTTTAGTTGCTAAGTCGTGCCCAGCTCTTTGTGACCCTGTGGACTGTAATCTGCCAGGCTCCTCTGTCCATGGAGTTTAGGCAAGAATGTTGGAGTGGTCTGCCATTTCCTTCTTCAGAGGATTTTCCCTACCCAGGGAGCAAACCGGGGTATCCTGTACCCTGGTGGGTTCTTCATGCACTACAGTTGGATTCTCTATCTCCTGAGCTACCCGGGCAGCTCTTGTAATATATGTTCGCGTAATATTTTTTCTTTGTATGAGATTTATCAAAACTACCGCAAGATGATGATTCTGGGGTTGAATGCTCACCTTCTCCCTAGAAAACTGAACTGAATTGCTTAAGGATCTGGAAGACTGTTTATTCCAAGTACCTACGTTGCTGTAATTCTGTGAGCTTTGAGAGTATATTTCTCTCCTTAAAAGATCTAAAAATTGATGGCCAATTTATCCAGAATTGATATGATTGAAGAGATATTTACTAATATTATTTCCAATCAAGTAATCATTTATTAAAATTATTGACAGAAGTTTATAAAGGACACTGGTTTCGGTGGTGGGATGTAGCAACGGACACCATAGACAAATTGTCTGTTTTTGTGGCTCTCATCTTTCCTCACTCGCTAACACACTGAGTATCTAAGGAAAACAAGACGGTAAAGATGACTCAGGTCTTGAGTTAGAATACCTGCAAACTGATCTCAGTTTCTTATAAAATAGATTTTTTTTGTTTCGTTTTGCTTTTTGGATAGTGATCAGTAGAGGATATTGGTCAAGAGCTAAAGCTCAGGATTCAGGTTGTCAACATTCACATATCAATTCAGTTCTTACTAGCCTGTAATTTTGTGCAGGTTAGTTAATCTTTCTGTATCCAAGTTGTAAAATGGGGATGATTTGAATTTATCTATGGGGTGGCATTCTGCGAGGGCTTAAAAAAATGTTAGCAGACAATATGACAACTGATCTGCCCATGTATGGTGATACAAGGAACAAAGGAGACTGAATGTGAGTCTCCAAGGAAAAAGCAAAGCACTTGACATATGTGATTCATTTCACTCATTCATATTTAACGAGGGCCATGTACTGTGTTATAAACTGCAGGGAGGGGCGGCAGAATGAGTGCAAGATGGTGCTGACACTTAAGGAACTCACAGTCTAATGGAGGATAAAAGGCACATTGTTGAAAAAATTTTGTACAGTATTACGGTTCAAGAAATATTTCTTAATTTATTATTTAAAGATTAGGAGAAATTCTTGAATTATGTAAGTTAAATAGGAATGGAATCTGGAATCTATCTTCTTGTCATACGATGTTTAGCTGATCCACCAGGTTCCAGTCCCATCCTTCACTCTATCTTCAGAGGCACTTAATATCTCCAATTCCCAAACCTTTCTGGGGTTCTGCAGCACAGACTGGCTTACTTGTAGTTGGCCTGCCCTCTGAAGACACCTACATTTTAGCCTTTCTTTTTTTGAAAGCTAGTTGCCACTCACATTTGATTCCTACCTTTTACATATTGTTGTTAAGAGGTTACAAAGTTTGGAGTTGACTCATGGTACTGAAAGTCTTGGAAGTCTTTGAACAGAAGTAATCAGAAATTTGCCTTAGGATGAATAATTTACCAGCTACATATAAAAGACTTAAGGTGGTAAGGAATTGGAGAGGAAATAGGTAGGAGTAACATTACTCTCTTGAGAGTATAATGAGTCTGAACATATAATGTCCAATATGGTAGCTGCTCACTACACATGTCTGTTGAGCACTTGAAATGTGGCTAGTTTGACTAAGGCACTGAATTTTCAATTTAGTTAAATTCAAATTACAAAATGCTTCTCAATTCAGTTATTAGAAAGTTTTCATGGATGTTTGGAACAACATGGGGATGTGACTCTATTTTTCAACTATAAATTTTATGGAATATAAGTACAGATCAAGTATTTCCAATGAAAATTTAGTATCTGAGCTCAAATATATTGTAAATATAAAATACACATCAGATTTCAAATACATACTTTAAAAAAAAGAATGCAAAACATCTTGATACTTTTTATCTTAATTAAATGTTGAAATTATAATATTTTAGACATATTAGATTAAATAAAATATATTATATTCACAATAATTTCACTTAGTGTTTAAACTTTTTATAATGTGGCTATTGGGAAATTTAGAATTACATATGTAATGCATATTTATGTGATATTTCTATTGAACAACTCTGTTCTGAACTAAGTTTATTTATGGTAGTGTATGTCAAAGGGTTATCTGCATTTGAGAAATATTATGGAGGTAGAGTAGACTGGATTGTCAGAACTTGGGTAGATTCATGCATACATAATGTGCCTCTGGCAGTGTAGAAGGTGAGGATATGTGGATAGAGTAGACACTTACTCTGTCATGGGGGACGCCAAGCTGGGGAAGGGAGACTCATGCAAGTGTCCTGGACAGAACATCTGATGTTTAAGACATAAAATCTTAGGGGAAACAATAGTTTTAGAATGGACATTAGAAACGGTGGCTGTCATCAGAGCATCCAAGCATGTGGACTGAGCTTAACAATATGGAATGTGGAAAAGGCAAGGGCAAGGGTGAGATTCTGGCAGATCTAATCATATGTAATAGAGGAACGGAGAAAGAACTGGGACCCGGAAAGAAACAGAGAAGACCCAAGCAATGTATCAGATGCCATTTCACTTAAACTGAGATTGGGACGAACTCCAATTCTCATAGGTCAGGATCACTGGGAAGGTTGGCAGTGTGGTGACTTAACCTATAGGTCATGTGTGCCCAGAGCTTGGCATTGCATAATTGAGTCTAGGTCTAGTTGGCAGGAAAGAGACCTAAGCATTCATCACTTATGCCAGGTACCAGCCCTGGTTATGGAAAGTGTGTCAATTTTAAGGGCCAATTATTAGCAAGAGAGGTAGCTAAAGATTTTTAATGTACTTACGAATTGTTTTTGGCCACGAAATTAGTGAGAACATTTGTGGAAGTGAGCAGTGAAAATCTAGAGAGGACAAAAGTGGGCAGTGGGGCTGGAAAAAGAGGTCACTACCATTTTGGATAAGAGGAAAAAAAAGGAAAAGAGACAAGAGGAGGATAAACATCTTGTTGGTGCCAATGACAGAAAAAGAAAGAAGACTAGAATTGGTTTGCAATGGGGAGATAAAGGATTCTACTTACCATATGCATCTTAAGTGTTGGCAAGACATCAGCCAGGACTAGAGTAAAGAAAATTGTCAGTTCGGGAGACATGAATTTGACTGTTCTTATGTCAGTTTGACCTTATATGATAAGTTGTTTGCAATGAGATTTCCAAGGGTTAAGATAATCAAAGAACAGAAGTCAAATATGTAAAGCATTTTACTATTTTTAAAGAGGTTTTGTCTCCATTATGATCAGAATGCTAATCATTAAGTAGTAATGAGATGTGACTATCAAGTGATCAGAATATTCTTGTTGGCTCATCAATTTATTCTCTCTCTAAAACCAACAGGAAACATAGATATTAATTTGGATAGTAATACCAGAAATATAAAATGAGAGAAAACAGAATATGACAGTTTTAAGGATTGGTTTCAAAAATGTATGGAATCCCAGTGAATCAGTTTCCTATAAAAATGGAAAGACTTTTATAGTATTGGCATATGTTATTTGTCAATTAGATAGAACAGTTTCTTCCCAAACCATGTTTTTTTTTTTGAAACTAATAATATCTCCAGTCAACTTTCTTTTTATAGTTTCTAGGAGTGCTGCTTCTTTTTGTTTGTAATGACTTTGTAACATCATTTCAATAGACTTTCATGGCACGTCATAATTCATTTTATATTAATCATCTCCTTAGTTGGCATATAGGGAAGTCCTTTTTTTTTATTAGAACTAATCACATTATATGATGATTACTGTTAGGAAAGTTTCCTGTAGGCATCTCATTTCATTCCTGTTAAGATCAGGGTTTGTCTTTGTCAACTTAATCACAGAAGAATGTTGGTTTGGCCACGAGAAGCTAGGTTATGAGCCTAACAGATGATACCAAAAATATCTCTGGCTTCTGACAATAACGCCTGTTGTGGACAAAGTGCATCATGACTCTGCTCCATATCATGTTCACTCTGGATCAGCCTCTCTCTACAACAACGCCAATTGTAATGGCAGGAAAAAGTGCACATAGAGGAGCCCATATCGGTTCTTGATGTTTCCAGTGGAAAGCTTGTAGCTCAGGTGGCCTCATCTAAATTCGCTAGAGTAAGAAGCCTTACAACAAGGAAGGTCAACCATGATCAGTGAGTCTATCACAGATGTCTCTTTAGAATGGCCTCACCCATTTATATCTGTTGAGTCAGTTTGTTGTCCAAGATTTTAGGCTCAAGTATGTCTTAATTATGTGTTTTAGTCATCAAAAAGATAACTTGATACTTTATGGTAAAACAGTGTGATGTTTTGCCCAGGGTTGAGATGATGGAATTCTCTTTCAAGAGCAGGGGAAGAATACAGCTGAGGCAAGAGGATGAATGTGAACTGCTGTGGACCTGTGTTAATGAGAATTTTTTTTGATACTCCTTTCTGGTGGTATTGAAAATAATACATTTACCAGATCGACTGGCACATACCAGTGCCAAAGGCCATGTTGGTCTGCTTTAGTGAAGACATCACATCTGGCTACCCATTGGTTAAGTTTATGGTAGTCTCCAACCATCTGCCATAATTTCTTGAGTTTATTATGCACAGTTGCACTGTGCATCCTTTAGATTTTTGAGAGTGGTACTAATCTCTGATATTCCACGTGGCATTTTGTATTGCTTCCGATTTAGTGCCTTGGCTGAGGAAGGGGGGCTGTTATAACGGTTTGGCCTTTGCTGTCGTGATGAATCTTACTCTGCAGATGATCAGGGATCTGTTGGGAGACTTGTGCAGCAGCTTTGAATATCCATCCCCATTGTGCTCTCATGGGGCTAGGGCAGTGATAACACAGTGAATCTCTAGAACAATTATCCTACTGTGATGTGAACACTGGCTAAGACTCCATTTATAGCTTGCCTCTGCCTGTCTCCATTTTAACAGATGGATCATGGTGGCACTTAAGTTTCCTTGGTGTCACAACTCAGATCCTATATTTAGCAGTCCTCAAAAGAACTGGCTATTTTTCTCCCCAGTTTGGTTCATCTAAAAGGCTGTGTAGCGCTCTGGGGATAGCTTTTGGGACTGTCAACACATATTTCTTCTGTGGTGCTTCGGGGTCCTTCTCTAAGGGGTTACAGGTTTCCCTTCAACTTATGGGCTCTGGAGCAGAAGACTAGCTCCTGTCTGGGAAGTAGAAGAAAGATCATTTTCCAATGCAGCAGCTGCTTATCAGCTGTTGGTCATTTTTGTTTATATAAGTCAAGCTACGTCCTCAGTGATTGCTCAACTTATCTTGCCCTTAGGAATCTAACGCTCTCTTAGCACCTCGTTGTCAGCCTAGCTTCTTCCTGTTATAGTAATTATATGCGTCTTGCCTCTGATGAGTAAGTACAATATCTGGCCTCTGATGTTTCAGAATACCATCATCTGCATTGCTCCACTGGCAGTAAGAAGCTCAGTTCCATAGTAACATATTGTACCGTCCGACTCTGGCTGCAGAGAACAGACATTATGGAGACTCAGCAATGCCAGTGTTCCCCTCATTGATGTATTCTCTACTGAGTTAGTGAAATAACTGTTATTTTTTTCTTCCTCCAATGGGATCATACAGCCTGCAGATTCTCTGGTCTCAGATAATAATACTTTCCTCTTTGCCCACTGCTCTGAGTCTACTGACCCCGTTTGAAGGTAGGTGTGGCACCTTCATATAATTTATTGTCCTCAGCTTGTTCAACAATCTGTAGGCAGTCATCCCAGCAGCAAGTGAGGACTATCTTCCAGTGTAACCATCCCACAATGTATATGCTAAAAGCAGTGGCTCTCAAAATTGAGTCTATATCCAGATTTCTAGGAGGGCTTGCAGAACACAAATGGCTGAATACGATCCTAGAGTTTCTGATTTAGTAGGTTTTGGTTACAGCCTGAAAATTCTCATCTCTAAGAGGTGGTGCTGATGCAGCTGCTCTAGGACCATTCAGTGAACACATAGGGTAAAGTCGCCACTCAATCCTGTAGTCTCTCTTGCCCAGACCCATCCACTTAGTGTTAAGCTTCACATTTGCCATTTTGGTGACACAGATGATCAGTGTCAAATGAGAACATGTGATAGACATGTTTTAGTATATCTTTGTTGCTTGTTTATTTACAGCAGCAGGGTGGTGATGCATAGTGTAGCATTTGCTTTGGGGTTAGTTATGATTCCTTTTGCTGCTCCAAGGACTCCTCAGTTTTTATTCTCAGACAGCATAGATGAGTGACAGTGGTAAAGATTGTCCATTTCAGTGATGCCCAAGGTCTGTCATGATTGGATTTTGACTGGTTTCTACATAACAGAGATGAGGTCCTCCATAGGTTTTCCAGCAATTCATATTTTAAAAGTATAAGCTGAAAATACCATTTCCCCAATTAAAATGTTGTTACATATTGAGTTTTAAATATGACATTTTAGTCACTGAATGAATTCCAAGATAATAAAATGAGAGAGCATAGAGTCTTTGAAGAAGGCTGACAATGAGAAATTTGCTGTCTGAAGAATATTCAGATTTGACTCCTCAGCCTAGTTTACCGCTCCCCCGTCTTAAGTCAGCGTGTCTAGGTACAGGCTACCAAGATCAATTGTTGTGAATTGCAGATGTTCAGCAAGCTGTCAGATGCTGCTTAGACGTTTCCAAGGAAACAGCTTTGCTTATCAGCAGTTGTCCTCACAGAAGAACCGACTTTAAATACACTATTTCCTGGATGTAGAAGCAATCAGCTAGGGTACTTTAGCCACTGAAAAGCCCACAAACATTATTTAAACTGTATTGTAGACAAAAATAAAAGCCTTTCAGTCTTCTTAATTGAAAGATAGGTCCAAGGAAATAATATATAATTTAGATACCCACATTTTCATAAATCTGTATGAATCTCTTAAAATATTGAATACTGTAGGTTAGGCACAACATTTGGATTTTTAAAGTTCTTTTCATGATGACATTGCTTTAAGCAAGATTATTTTAAAAGTTTATGTCTGAAACATTATGGCGTAGTATTTTAGTATGTAGAGCTCATCCCACATGTAAATTAATTAAAACTCTATGTTGACCTTAGGAGCACACTTGATCATGTTTCCTAGAATCTTGAATTTTAGAAAACTTTGAATACCTATGTTTCTATATAATGTTTAAAATCGCCCATGTGGAAGAAAATGAAGTGCATTCAGAGAAGCGCTAACTGAATTAAATGTACTCCTCTGGCAGTGCAGGAACACTATTGTTAGAGGCCACGGTTCTGCGGTAAGCACATTCCCCTGGAGGCACATCTGGCCCAATGACCGCCTGCAGCTCCGCTATAGGGATGCACAGGTGATCTGGTTCTTTAAATTCACTGTGGGTGTGTATACAGATTTCTTCCAAAGAGCTGTGAATAAACTTGCAGAAAATGTACTTCAGCCTATTATTGATTGATCAACCTTTAAAATAACCTCTTGTCTTAGAGGTTTTAAAATTATTTACCTTTTCTTTGCTAGAAAATGCTAACTAAGCAAGGTAAAAGAGCAGCAAAGCAAATGGTACCAGTTCGGGAAAATGGCTCTAGACTTACTTTACTTCCTAGTTAAGCTAATGTTGGCCTAATATCCTTAATGTATTTGGGTCACATCAAGGAAATTATTTAAATTTTTAATTTCTAGGAGTTTTAAAGTAGTTGGAAAGTTGAACCTGCTAATATATAACATATATTATATATGTATATAATAACAATATAACATAACATATAACAATAACATAACAATACAAGAAACATAACAATAAAAGTTTATAACTAAAAATTGTACAACTTGATTCAGGGAAGGGCAGTGTGGATCTCACAGTCAAAGAAGGCTTCATGAAAAGAGGGAGACTCAAGGTGGGCCTTAAAAAATACAAGATGTTTTTAGTATTATGTGTGATAATGTTGGGAGGTATCAAAACATCAGACTGAAAAGACTGATTCTAATACCGCTTTAAAATTTTTTTCTAGACATTTAGTCAAAAGAAATGCTTGGAAATGTGAACAAAGATGTATGTCCATGTTAGTTCATGACTTTTTGTTTATATCCACTTAAACACGGATCCATAGAGGATTTATAATAATTAAATTATGATAGTATCATTCAACTGGAATAATAGCAGTTAAAAAGAATAATATAGACCTTTATCTTTACATACTGAGTGAAAATAGCAGGTTGTGGAAAAGCATGATACCTTACTAGTGCTTCTGTGGTCTTTGAAAGCTTTACCTCTGATATACTGAATGCCTTTTCTTAATAGTAATATTAATTACTAGCAGTATACTACTATTGTTAATCTTCTGGATTTCCCATATTGTAAGCATTGTGTGTCAGATATTACACATGCTATTTTTACAAGTCTCACAAATACTGTGAGATGAGTATTATTTTATAGATGAATAATTTGAGAAGCTAAGCAACTGGCCCAAGTTCACACAGTTATTTGCTTGTGGAGGCAAGACTCAGGGCTGCCTGAGTGTAAATAAAATCAATTTATCTCAACAATTTAGTAGTGTTCTATCTTTTTGAAAGAACTTTTCGTGCTCACAGCAATCCTGTAAGATAAACTAAGCAAATATTATCATTTATCCATTTATGGGGGCTTCCTAGGTGGCGCTCACGGTAAAGAACCTGCCGGCCAGTGCAAGAGATGTAAGAGACATGGGTTCAGTTCCTGGGTCGGGAAGGTCCCCTGGAGGAGGGCATGGCAGCCCACTCCAGTATTCTTGCCTGGAGGATCCCACAGACAGAGGAGCCGGGTGGGCCACAGGCCAGAGGGTCACAAAGAGTTGGACATGGCTGAAGCAAATTAGCATAGAACAAGACAGCACAGCACAGCCGTTTGTGGACAAATCTTCTTACATGTCCTCTCTGGGGGACATCAAATTTTATAAATTCTGTGTTTCTATTTGTTTGGTCCTTGTTTCTCTCTGTGATGAGAGCTGAGTTTGGGAAGAATCTGGGTGGGAGGAGCCACAGCTCTTCCTCCCTCTTCGTCTAACAACTCAGATGCTTTTTGATGGACACATTCAATTCTGTTCTCCTTGCTGGACGCTTTAAGGGTAGAGGAGGCAGGAAGGCTCCTGGTTGTCTGCAGCTGCCTAGGCTAGAGTGGTAAACTCTTATTATGAGGTTCAGTATTAGAATGCCACTGTTGCTTTATGCTTAAGCCACATTCACCATGCTTTATCATCATTATTTCCATTTACCATCTGCATTAATTTCTGATATAATTCCTCTGCTGAATCAGTATTTAGGAAGAGTAAATAAGGGTGCATGTATTGGATCCTCTTTAACACCAATGGTCATGAGGATTCAAAGTGAACTTGATAATTTGGCAGCAGGGTAAAAGCAATGCCATGGATGTTAACTGTTGTAATCATAACAGTTACCTAACAGTTGTAATCATTTGACTGTTGTTCTCAGAGGTTAAATATATAATTAGATAGGTACAGGAATGTGAAACCTTGTTTGGCAATAATTTGTATGAAAAAGACTTTTTAATTTTATCACAAATGCAATGATTAGAAACTACTACAGAAAAAAAAAGAAAGAAACTACTACAGAATTGTTCGGGTATGTAAACCAGGATGGTGAAGGGTTTGTAAGGAATAATACTTCATTCAGCCAACCAGAAAATACTTCTTTTGTGCCTTTTATATGCTGTAATGATGGATGGATAGATAATGAAAAATACCAGGTTTGTACAGTGGAATATCATTCAGACTTAGAAAAGGAGATTTTGCCATTTGCAACAACATGATGAACCTGGAGGACACTGCGCTAAGTGAAATAAAACAGTCACAGAAAGACAAAGAAAGCATGATTCCATTACATGAGGAATATAAAGTAGTCAGAGTCACAGAGACAGGAAATAGGACAGTATTGCCAAGGACTTGGGAAGAGGGGATGGAGCGCTCTTGTTCAAAAAGATTCAGTCTTGCGAGATTAATAAATTCTAAAGATCTGCTGTACAATAGTATCATCAATAGCTATTAGGCTATTGCCACATCGCAAATATTGTGAAAAAGGCCGTGGTGAACATGGAGTACACATGCCTCTGGAAGATTCTAATTTCAGTGCTTTTGTATATCTGCCCAGAAGTGCGGCTGCTAGATTAAATGGCAGTTCTATTTTTAACTTTTTGAGGGATGGAGAGGGGATGAATTCTGAAGATGCTGAAGAGGCCTAATTGAGAGGACTCTGTCCCCAAATGGATCTTGAGAGTAAGGAGGATGAGCCATGGGTTGGTTCTTGGTTTATATTTTGGACAACTAGATGGATAATGTTGGAATTTATGAAGACAGAAAATAATATATGAGAGGCAAATTTAGTGGTGGTGGTAAGACAGCGATTTGCATCTGTATTGTTGTGTAAGAGGCACTCGAGAGCTATCAGTGGAGTGGCCTAATGATGAATACAGGAAACAGCTGATATCATAAGAGTGGATGCATTTATGTAAGGAGCAATGTAGGATTTCATTTCATGAAAACTTTAGAGTTCTCAGTAAATATTTTTAGTTCTAGAAATAACATACAGACACAAAATTTTGGATATAATTTTTGGGGTTCATGACATTCTGAAGGCCTTTTTCTTTTTTTTCACTTAAAAAATAAGTAGAAAAATGGAAGAGATAAACCTGGGTAAGTATAAAGGAGTGAACAAGAAAGATAAGTACAAGAAGGATACTTCAATGGATTGGCTGGAGACACAGGTGGGAATAAATAAAGAATTGTGTCAGAGGAAATAAGAGAGAAGGACATTTTAGAAAGAAGTACAGAATCAGGAGTATTTAGATGTTTTAGAAGTATAGAGGGATAAGACCGAGAATCATGGTTTCAGGGATGCTATGGGATAGAGACTCAATTGCCCCCAAAGTTACCAGGAAGTGAGGAAGTAAAACCAAGCATATGATATTCTTTTACAGAATATTATGGAAGAAGAAAGCCAAGGCAGTAGGTGAGGTAGCATAGGTTCATGGCAAGGATTTATTTTTTACGTTTTTATTGCTGTATCATAAAATGTTTCTGTACTGAGGTTAAAGAAGCATTGAAACTTTAAGGCATATTTATTTATTTATTTTTAATTCAGAAGAGAAGACAAAAGGTTTTGAAAGTGGGGTTCAAGTATCCAATTTATAATTTTTATGTGAGTCAGCAACTTAGTGCTGCCTTTAATGCAGACAGTGCCAATGGGATCCTGCAAAGGCAGCAACTGTCATAAAAAGTGTGCAAGCAAAGACAGGTGACAGCTTGTTAGGGGTAGTGAAAAGGGAATTCCCAATTAAATGGGAAATTGAACTACACGGACATCAATATCCTCTGGGATGCCAGAGTTCTTTTTTCAGGAATTCCTAGGGAGAATAAAAAACCTTTCATCCTTCTTGTTTGAGAACATTTGTGCCCTAAATTCAGAAAGGCGAGTTACACTGTGGTATTTGAATAGTTTTGGGTTGATATGCCATGGGAACCATCTGTCAGATCTAGTTACAAAAAACATGTGATGCGTTAGACTTACTCAAGGGCGATGTGTCAGAGTTTCTGCCTGGGGAGTTTGCCAATGCTGATGTGTCTGGTTTTTTTTTTTTTTTCCTCTTTGAAGCTACCTGACAAATTTTGGGATCATAGAGTGATATTTGTTAATTTTACCTTAATTTTGTAAAAGATAACTCATTATTTTCATACATGCCCTGCTCCATGTACAAAATAAGAAAACACTTAATACATGAAAGGCACTAAGAATGATTCTATATGTGCAAGGATTAAAGATATGTTCATAACAAAAGTCTTGAAGTATATGCTGGAAAACTCCAAGAACGTAATTTTATCATGAAGAATTTCAGAATGTGAGATTGCTAATGTAATGCTATATATAAATTTAAAGCATTGCTTCTCTTAGGATCAAGTACCCCAAATGCCCCCTCCTAGACACATTTCAGTGAATTTGACAAAGTAGAATTATTAAATAATCCAGAATCAGAGTTTAATAAATAAGTGATCCTAAATTGCAGACTTCATGGTAACAAAAACAGAGAATGTATTATTTTCCACTTTTATGTTATGTATTTGTGTGTCTAGGTATACCTGGGTCTTGCAAAACAGCTCTTAATGCCTGGCCTTGTAGGAGGAAGGACAACAAACAGAAAGAAGCCCTCTGTAGCTCTTGTTTTGCAACGGAGCTTACCTGGTCTGCTGAATTTGAGCACCAAAATAATGATGCCAAGTATCAATTAAGTCTGCTCAGTGAAAGTGTCTCCAAGTGGTCTATCTAACTCTGATTTATAAGACTAGCAAACAGATAAAATAAAACTAAAATCACATGATGGTGCAAGTTTTTCCATATAACTACTGAGTGTTTTTAATGATTGCTACCATTCTCTTCCCACTAATTCAGTGGATGAAACCCATATTTAGCAGTAGTTCAATTAGCATGTGGGTCCTTGCCTTTAAATGATTGGTTCTTTTCTATTTCCCATCTTATTTTTATCCATTTATGTAAGAGATATGTATTGGACACTCTTATGGTCTCAATTGTATACCCAGATTCCTATGTTAAATTCCTAAGCCCCAGTACCTCAGAAAGTGAGAAGTAATTAAAAGTTCAATGAGTTCACTGATGTGAACCTCCATCCAATATGACTTTTGTCTTCATAAGAAGAGGAGATTAGAATACAGACACAGAGAAAAGACGATGTGAAGACAAAGGGAGAGGATAATCATCTATAAGCCAAAGAAGGAGATGTCAGAATGAAACCAAACTTGCTGATACCTTGATCATGGACTTCAAGGCACCAGAATTATGAGGAAGTTGTTATTAAAGTTGTTAAAAAGTCCATGGTACTTTTTAATGGCAATCTTTGCAAATTAATAGCACGCTTCTCAAACATAAGTATGCATAAGGATAACCTAAATATTCATTAAAAGAGAAATTCCTGAGCCCCACTATCAGAGTTTCTGATTCAGGTTTTGAGTAGGGCCCAAGAATTTACATTTCCAACTATCTTCTAGGTGATGTGATGCTCCTAGGGGACCATACTTTGGCAAGTAGCACTGCCTTAGTAAATACAAATGCCTTTCAGAATGGTGACAAGTATCAATGACTATTAATTTTTCAGGAATTTCATAATCCCATTATGGAAGACAGTCATCCTTGAAGTTAGCAATGATGGGAGTATTTAAATCATAGAAACTGGAAAAATCTACAAAACAGGGCTTTTATTGCTGGAGGGCCAGTGAATGAGTTTATTAAATTGTTTTTCAAGTTATGGAAGGTAGAAAAAAGCTGAGGGTGTGGAGCTGAAGAGGACTTTCCTAAAGTGAAAAAGACGCAGAACATAAGGGCACAATACTTATACAGATGACTTCAAAGAAGCTAAAGTCAGCAATTTTGTTACTGTATCAACAATTCTAACAGATCATTCAACCAGACAGGTTGAACAAAAGCAGGCAATTTGAGCTTCAATCACTGCCCTAGTGCTCACTGGCTCTTTGAGATATTATTTAACCTTTAGAGAAAAAATTTCTTTTTCATATAAGATGTAGGGAGACAAGATCATTGGAGCTGACTCTTTCTTTCATTGTTGCAATTTCTGAGTGTGGTAGTCTATTGAAGTGTCCAACTCCTACTCACCCTGAGATGATTTTTTTTTTTTTCCTGAGGTTCAAAACCTTGAGCTGAATGAGCGTGTAAATCTCTGGGTTGACAGGAACATGGGCTTGTTCTAATTACTTCCCAGGTAGATGTGAAGGTACATGAGATTATGGAATAACAGGGCTTTACAAACTCTCCTGAATTATACAAAGTCAAATTAATGGAGTTTTGACTGGATTGTGATTTAAGAGTGTTGGGAGTTTGGTAGGAAAAACCGGAGAGCGATGATTTGTATAGTACTTAGCAGTTGATGTGATTGTTCTTGACATACTTTCTGTGCCCACAAGAAATGGAGAAGTGAACTTTAGCCACTTAATTTAGCAGAATTCTAGAGAAATGTCTTCCTCACAGACTGAAAACATGCTCATGCTCATATTTACATTACTTTACATTAGTTTACTCTGGATTGTTTGCATTAATTTCTTCACTATGTATTCTTCTAACAAATATTTATTGTTGAGCCTCTACTATGTGCTAGCCTTGAGTGATATACTCAGCATGGACATACAACAGATATGATTCCTATTCACAGGGTGTCCACAAGTCTATGGAAAGTGAAGATTAAAAGAACTTTAAAAAGTATGGCATTTTATTAGAAAAATATTTGCCTTGTATCTTGGGATTTCCCCCCACACCCACATACAGCTAAAACACAATATGGTTTCTAAAAGAAGATGCTGCTATTTGAAGAAAGATGGTGAGATGAACAGTATCTGGGTGTGTGTATGATACAGAGTAATTATATATATTAGACTAATTGTAGTAACTGTGTTAGCACTACAATTAACCTTGTTTAAATGCAAACTGGAAAGTAATTCTTTGCTCAAAGACTTAACTGACTAAGCTGCCTCTTCACAAAGGGAAATCACAGCAACTACCTGGAAAATAAAGACCCTGAAACAGTCTAATGAAACCAATCTGAACACTTGAATAATTTTGTTTTGAAAAAATACATTTTAAACAGCATATAACTTATCTGTAAGATTATTAGAACCAGATATTTATGCAGCATAGAAGAAACATTAAAAACACACAAAATGTATAAATCAACAAACACAAAACTGGAGCCCAAGCTTGTATCAAGCATGTTTTTATTTTCCAACACTTTGCTATCTTGAGGACATTACTGACCAGGGAGGGACTGCCGCTCCCAGCGTTAGCTAATTTCTGGAGAAAATAAACTATGCAAACCAACCAATCCATAGCACATACTCTGAACCACCTTCTCTATTATTGGTCAATATTCCTGTGCCTTAATCATCCCAGGGCCAGATACCAGGCAACTAGCAACCACCCATTATAGACCAGAGTCCACAGAAATTATTCAAACTAGCTAATCCTGAACGGTGTACATGACTTCAACTATCCTACCTACAAAAACCACATGAAAGTTTTTGCCTACCCTTTCCCCTCACTCCTTCTGTCTCCTGACTGACCTTCGTGTTTCCCCATGTGCTCATGCATGGCCCAGCCTGACCCTGTCCTCTGGGAATTGTGGATAACAATTTGTTTTCAGTGACAATCATCTCCTAATCTGTTGGCCTCACTATACCCAAATAAAATCAAAATCCTGGGTGCATTTTAAAACGAAGTCATGGAACTCAGGTGTAGTCTCAGGAGGAATTCAGAAGCTAGATGGAGTGTGCTAGAAACACCTTTGGTCAGGTGGAGGACACACCTGAATAGGAGGTGAATAATCTAAGAAGAACTGTCTGATAACAGAATGGAGGTGAGAGAGAGGAGAGGTACATGTGGATAATAAATAATCGCCAAAATGAAAACCAAGTTCTTATTTAAGCACCCATCTATGACATATAACTGATAGCTGCAAAATCTTCAAACAGCATACTGCTCGGTCAAATCCTGAGGAAAGGGAATTTTTTTTTTTTTTTTTTTTTGATCAGCCCTTCTTAATCCTGAGTGAATTAACTGATAACACAGATCCATCTAGAAGTATCTGATAACAGTCAGCCAGTATGAACTGTGTACAACTGCCTTTGGGAATGTAGCGATTAGGACAGAAGCCCAATCCCCTGTATTCCCACATGCACTTGCCACAGGATATGCACAGCATTGTTTTAATATTGTCGCCAGTGATAACTGTTTTATACTTACAACTATGTTATGAAGTAGATACAGAAGTTACTCGTCTCCTACAGAAGAGGAGACTGAGGTATAGAGAGATTAAATACACACAAGAATAGGTATATTGAGTCCAAGAGATGAGTTGTTGAGGCAAAGAATACAACTTTACTCAGAGAGCTGGCTGACAGAGAAGATGGCAGACTAATGTCTCGAAATCACTATCTTACCTGGGTCTGGATGTCAGGTTCTTTAGTGGATCAGAGATGGGGGGAAGTGAGGAAGCAAAGTAAAAAGGCCGTTAATTTTGCAAATATCTCCTAGAATGGCAAGCCTCAGTCAAGGGTGTGTGTTAATTTCTTCCTTCCTGCCATCTACAGGTGGACAGGATTCTAAACAAAGACACTTTAGTTTCACAGTCAGGCAGAGGGGCAAGATTCTCTGAGGCAGGCCATTGTGTATGATTATAATAACAAAAGCAATGGAAAGCAAGTCAAAGAAACAGTTCTGACATGGAGTCAGGATTGACTTCTCCCTGCAACAGGCAGGTCCATGCTTCCCTGGGAGTTAGGTCTGGGTAGTGGCACCCCACTCCAGTACTCTTGCCTGGAAAATCCCATGGATGGAGGAGCCTGGTAGGCTGCAGTCCATGGGGTCGTGAAGAGTCAGACATGACTGAGCGACTTCAGGTTCACTTTTCACTTTTGTGCATTGGAGAAGGAAATGGCAACCCACTCCAGTGTTCTTGCCTGGAGAATCCCAGGGATGGGGTCGCACAGAGTCGGACACGACTGAAGTGACTTAGCAGTAGCAGCAGACTTCACTTAAAAGAAAGAATAATTAGATCTCTCACTACCCAGTCTGTAAGGGGAAATTTTATTTTCTTCTTCTGTTGGTTTTTTTCCTGAAAGGTAAATCACCTGAAGATAAAAATTTTAAATGTTGACAAAGTATTGATAACATGTTGGCAGAAGTCTAGCTAAGTACTTCTGGAGTGGTGAAATGATAAAGTGGAATCCAAGCCTAAGTAGTGGTATTTCTAAGTGGATTTGGCATTCTTTGAGAAGAAAAATTTAGCTAGGTCAAAGTGACCTCCAATTTGGAAGAAAAGTCCTGTGTTTGAGGGTGTTGAGGGTGTCTCCCACTATGACCCCCTTCATCTTTTCCAGGTCACCAAAGTTAACTCTTCGCTGGAAACCCTTGACACACATTGATACATGTAATAGGAAGTATTTCTTGTATCACTATTATATAGTTTCCTTTGCATTGTAATAATGAGTTTAGCTCCATGACTGTTTCATGAATTTTATAAATACTTATGTATATAAAAGCTATCTTAGATATGATGATGTTAAAAATGTATCAGGACTCTCACATGTATAACAATCACTAGCAATATTTTAAGCCACCTATACTTCAATAACATTTAAACCATTACCAGGAATCTCAGTCATCCTCTCATCTTAATCATCACATCAAGTCAAATAAAATTTAAATTAAAAGGCCCTGTCAATAAGATCCTTCTTTGTGATTAATTTGACCACAGTTTGATCCACTGGAGTCTGGAAACAGATAAATATTTTCCCTTAATGACTGGGTACCAAGGACAGGTCACTACAATGTTATTTAGCCATTACAGTTTAAGTTTCCTCCCGTGGGTTGTATTCACATGTGTGGGTATTCTCTGCTACTCCAGATGTAGCTACTACCACTTTCCACACTGTGTCCTGGAAGACTGACTTCTCTGGACGGTGTCAGCCACGTTATCCTTGGGGAGGGTGGATGGCACTCGAAGGAGACCCAAGGTAAGTAGACAAAGGGAGGCTGGGGTATTCACTCCTCTGGCTCCTGGTTACGGTCTGGCTGATGGTTTGCTCCTCTCTTCTACAGCTATAGCTTTTGCCATCCATTCCACCCTGGTCCCCCTATTAGAATTTTCCATTAGATTCTTGCTATTACCCCAACTGATAAAAGGGGCACCATATTTTAGCAGCCTTACACTTCCATGAGGGTCCCTCAGTTACACTTATCAAAAGGAGGTGTGGTGGATGAATATTTTGGAGCTTCCTTTGTTCTATTTTCCCACAGGAGGAAAAGTGGGAGAAACTTCAGTACACGAATACTGTCTTCTTGCTCTCAGTCTGGTATCAGCCTGCCTACCAGTGTTTTGTGTGTTCTTCTGTCTTCGTTCTGTGGGGAAGCTTCCTAGAATAGGGTTTTTTTGTACCACACTGATGTTTGTGATTGAGTAGGGGTAAATTTTAGGAGGTGCAGTTTGAGGTCTTACACACAAAATGTTCTCTCTGGTCCAGCTTTACCAGTAATCAAATTGACATTTTATTCTCTCCTGTGTATAATTATCAATTTGTTCAGATTGCAAGAGGAAAAAATGGTAATTGATTCACCTGATTCAAAACCCCAGTAATCATCAAATTTTACATGGGAAAGTAAATAGAGACATTATTGGTTTATTTCTTGCCACAAAAACTTGATGACTTCTACAAATCTATTTTGTAGACTCTTAAATAGCTGTACCTCCTCATGATCACAATCCAAATTTACCATGTAAGACCTTATAATTTCACTTTCTAATGTTGCATTTATTAAACACATTAGGACAATGAAAGAGATGGCTTTAGGAAATGCTAATATCTAGAAAGCTATTTAATGCTTTTATTCCATCAGGAAAAGAAGTTTTGACTAATTAAATCTGTCTTGGGGAAGCTAAATAACTTGTTTGGGCCTGGGTTTGCTTGTTTGTTAAGCAAGAGTTTTAAATTGGTAGAAGATTTTTTATTAAAATAAATTCTAACATAAAACAAGAGTATGCACAAGAAATTCAACCAGCATAGTATTAGTATAGACGCCTCATATGTATTGAGCTTTAGGACACTTATTTATATTAATACAATTAGAAAATAAACATTTAAAATTTTGCTCAGTCATGTCTGACTCTTTGTGACCCCATGGACTATATAGTCCATGGAATTCTCTAGGCCAGAATACTGTAGTGGGTAAGACTTTCCCTTCTCCAGGGGATCTTCCCAACCTAGGGATCGAACCCAGGTCTCCAGCATTGCAGGTAGATTCTTTACCAGCTGAGCCACAAGGGAAGCCCAATTAAAATAAAATGTAAGAAATCTCCACACTGTTTTCCATAGTGGCTGTACTAGTTTGCATTCCCACCAACAGTGTAAGAGGGTTCCCTTTTCTCCACACCCTCTCCAGCATTTATTGCTTGTAGACTTTTGGATAGCAGCCATCCTGACTGGCGTGTAATGGTACCTCATTGTGGTTTTGATTTGCATTTCTCTAATAATGAGTGATGTTGAGCATCTTTTCATGTGTTTGTTAGCCATCTGTATGTCTTCTTTGGAGAAATGTCTGTTTAGTTCTCTGGCCCATTTTTTGATTGGGTCATTTATTTTTAACTGGAAATAGAACTGCCATATGACCCAGCAATCCCACTTCTGGGCATACACACTGAGGAAACCAGATCTGAAAGAGACATGTGTCCCCCAATGTTCATCGCAGCACTGTTTATAATAGCCAGGACATGGAAGCAACCTAGATGCCCATCAGCAGATGAATGGATAAGGAAGCTGTGGTACATATACACCATGGAATTTTACTCAGCCGTTAAAAAGAATTCATTTGAATCAGTTCTAATGAGATGGATGAAACTGGAGCCCCTTATACAGAGTGAAGTAAGCCAGAAAGATAAAGAACATTACAGCATACTAACACATATATATGGAATTTAGAAAGATGGTAACGATAACCCTATATGCAAAACAGAAAAAGAGACACAGAAATACAGAACAGACTTTTGAACTCTGTGGGAGAATCTGAGGGTGGGATATTTCAAAAGAACAGCATGTATATTATCTATGGTGAAACAGATCACCAGCCCAGGTGGGATGCATGAGACAAGTGCTCCGGCCTGGTGCACTGGGAAGACCCAGAGGGATCGGGTGGAGAGGGAGGTGGGAGGGGGGATCGGGATGGGGAATACGTGTAACTCTATGGCTGATTCATATCAATGTATGACAAAACCCACTGAAATGTTGTGAAGTAATTAGCCTCCAACTAATAAAAAAAAAAAGAGTAAAAAAAATAAATAAAATAAAATGTAATATAAAACAAGAGTATGCAAAGGAAATCCAACCAGCATAGTATTAGAATAGATGCATCATATGCATTGAGCTTTAGGACACTTATTTATATTAATACAATTAGAAAATAAACATTTAAAATTTCTATTAAGAATGACAACTATACTCTTGTACAAGTCTTAGCCTCCAATGAACTTCAATATTTTTGTTTTGGTTGAGCAATACCTAGAAACATATGACTTCTTATGAATAGCTGCAAATGAAAGAAGCTTTTTAAAGAAAGATTTTATCAATGTTTTCTTTATAAAAATCTGTCTTCAAGAAATCCTTCTTTATGTTCCTGTGGGATATCAAGTTATTTTCTTTTACTTTCTTCTAAAAGTTATAAAGTTTTGACTTTTTAATATTTGTCTTTAATGCTTTTTAAATTTTGTTGACCTTTGGAATTCAATTTTATTTTAATACAGATAGCATGTTCCTAATATGATTTTTGAGTAGTCTCTTCTTCCTCATCATCTTTAATTCACCTTTGTATGTCAAGCATGTGTACTATACAGTCCTGTATGTTTCTGGGCTTTCTTTTCTAATAGTCTTTTCATCTTTTCCTGTGCTGGTACCACCCTATTTTAATTGCTATAGTTATGTAATTTGTCTCGTCAACTGGGATAGTGATTGTCAAGTTGTATGGGTATTAAAATTAGCTCAGAATCTCGGTAAAAACACAGAGGCATGTGTCTTACTTCAACACACCCAGGCCTCTGTGTTCTTCATTATCAAATACACACCAATGTGCAAAAACAACCCTTCCAGGGCAAATGTCCATCCTTACAGGCCAGTTTTATATGATTTCTGTTGAGACTTAGATGGGGATAACACAAAATCTATAAATGATTTTTGTAAAAATTGTCTAAAATTTTCCTTTCTTCTTTCTTACATTATCCTATATAACCTGGCCTCTGCCCCACCACTCCACTGAAAAAGACATAAATTTAGAGTTCTTGTTAACCATGACTGTTAACATTTTCATTGTAAACATATACATTTTCATATACATAACATGTATACATTTTCATTGTAAAATACGTGTCTGAGGAATAGTAGAAAACAAAGAACTGAATGGAGTGAAAGATGCTTTGTGTATCTTATATCAATATGTTGGTTATGAGAATTGTATTGCTTAAGTTAAAACTGATTAAGGGAGTTTTGTTTCTCAAATTTATCTTTCACCCAAACACCATGAAATACCAAAACTTGTACATGCTCAGAGAACCTATCATAATTCACATGAAAGTATCAGTAAGATTCCAGAGTGAATAAAGCACTTAAATTACATCAGGGCAAATGTTCTCACTGATTACCAGAAAATAGTTAAAAGGACTATTGACAGTTCTTTTACATCTGAAGAAGCAGAAGAAATGGTGCTTAAAACTAGAATAATGAGAAACAATACCATCCTTACCTCTATGTCTTGCTGTCTGGAGATTAGAAAACATTAGAAGCTAGGAAGGTGAATTTTATTGAGCTGCATGCTCAGTTCCACAAATTCTCACATGACATGGCTAGGTCACCATCTGCCATTAGTTACTGGCATCTTCATTGAGTTTGGGAAATCTTTTTAGGCCAGATCTTGTTCCTAGGACTGACAGTGAAGCTAATGTAAGAGGCAAAAGAAAATAAAAAGAGAAAATGCCTATATTTCTTCTCTTTTATCCCCCCTCTTCTCTTCTTTTAAAGTATTTTACATGCTGACCAGGAGGTTGAAACATGTACAAAATAATTTAGTGGTTTACTCTGTTTTAATTCCTACTTTGTCACTTATGAGGTATAGGATCTCAGGATGGTTGTTAAAGCATGTACCTCATTAGAGAAAAAATGGGATAATAATAATAATAGTAATAAGTTCTTTGGAAGGTTGTTAGAAGAGCTAAATTAGTAAATAAATGTGAAGAGTCTTAGCATTGGGGAATGATCTTCACACGGTTTTTCATGGTCACTTAATTGCAAATCAGTACAGTGGGTAGCAACTAGCTTAATATTATGCTAATAGAATATAAAAATCACTGCCATATTAATGAGGTATGTATTGGATAGCAAAATTTTTTGCTTTCTCTTATACATGTACATACATATACATTGGATCACTATGAAAAATGTATTTCTTACTATGGATTAAGGTAAAATAATTTTTGAAAACACTAGAACAAGACAAAGAAGATAGTAAGTATTAATATTTTTCTTTTTTTAAACAAATTAAACAAATTTTTTAAACAAATTAAACAAATTTTACCTTTCACCAGTCTTGTATACTGGAATTTAGTCGCAATTAAATCAGTTGACCCTTAGAATTTATGAGGGTACAATAAAGCCCCACTGAGATGTGGTCACTGGATAGTCTCTAGGTATTGTCACTAGTAGTTTCAGAACATGTGTGATATAAATGGAAACTTAGCAATTACAGTTTAGTACTTGTCTAGGGTCATCAGATACATTTGAAGATAATGAAAACCTTATTGGAATTCCAAATTTCCATAAGAGATCAATCTGAAGTATACATTTGTCTCAAATCTAATTCTCAAATCATCTTATTAGGCTTTATGTAAGTAATTTACCTTACATAAACCTAAACGTTCTCATCTGACATACAGGGATAATATTATCTTTCAGTGAGCACTGAATGAGCTAACATGTGCAAAATAATTAGCAAATAGCAAGCCTTCTATAGCTACTATTACAGGTCAGGGACCTAGGGACCTAGAAAAACAGACTCTGAGATGAAGATCAGTATGTAGGAGGTGTTTTGGGTCATGATCTCAGTAACATCACTTATAAGCAAACGAGGAAGCCACAAGAAAGCAAAGGAAGAGGTCAAACATGTGGTTACAACTGAAGACCCTTTTGGACCTGATTTGGTTATTCAGATTGTCCTGAAATGAGGTAAGGGAATCAAGCCCCTTTTACCATTGCATTAAACAGGGGAAATCCTTAAAGTAAGTTCTTTTTCAAAGGAAAACACCAGAAAGTGATTCAGTGGCAAGAAATCAGCAGCTAACTCTCCCAGCGCTGGCGGGAGCGCACATGTTCAGTCCTGGGGTGCCTGGGTAGCACAGTACCCACTACAACTCATCCATGTATCATTTGGATCCATTAACTTCACATGGAAAGTTCATCCCATCTTAGGTCATTGCCTCCAGAATTCTGGTGTGTGTGTGTGTGTGTGTGTGTGTGTGTGTGTGTGTGTGGTGAGAGGAAGGTTAGTGGAGGGAATTTCACACAGTTCTCTTGGCAGTAGTCATCTTAAGAGCAGAAATGATACCCTCATCTCTCTCCCTGACTACACACTCTGGAGGCCCCTCACCCTCAGCTCATACCTCTTCTGGTCTAGGTGACATTACCTGTGGGAGGAAGCCAAAATTCTGTCCTTGGTCTCCATGCCCATCTCAGGCCAAGGCTATCTTTGTATTTTCCTAGAGAGAAAGGGAGTGTCAAGAAATACCCCTGTGGCCACCTAAGTGCTAAATGTATTCTCTGCCTCCTTCTTATGGCAGCTTCCGCCTGATGATCAGTATCCCAGCCCTGCCTTTCCTTGTCCACTGGTCTGTTGGTATGAACAGTTTGGACTGACTTGGCAGAAGCTGTAGCTTAAGGTTCGATGGGACTCTTACTTTGTCTTCTGGTGGAAGCATTCTCTTCCAGAATCCAGGACCTTTTGACCTATATAGCATATAGTTGTGGAAATGGAAAGCACAGATACTTTCTTGGAATCAATGCTTCACTAACACTATTGGAAAGGAAGCATAAATTCCTCACATGGGTCCTTGGGAGTGATGGTGAGTGAGAACATTTTTATTTCTACTCCTTGGTCCCCAGATGCATATATTCTAACAGTGAACACCGGCACCCACAGTGGTCATCCATACAGTGAAGTAACGTATCCTAGAGTGAATATAAGTTGGCCTCCCATCCTTTCAAGGCATGATACCAAGCCAGTGTCCATCAAATGGTCATGTCCCGGCTTCTCAGGCCAACTGCTGGTAGTCAGCATCTATTGCATTATTATGTGTCTACAGCATTGCCTGATTTACTGTACGGTGCATTCCTTGGGGACATTATATGGGATTCCATGTCAGTGGATCAATGATTTTGTAAGTACTTGAATAAATGGTGCTAGCCAAGGTCATGTGAGCTACAGGAGTCACCAGTTATCTCAGGAGAGAGTTCACTTAAGAAGGAATCCAAAGGACATCCTTGGTGGTCTAGTGGCTAAGACTCTGTGCTCCCAAGGGCCTGGCTTTGACCCCTGGTCGGGGGACTGTATCCCACATGCTGCAACTAAGAGTTTGCATGCATGCCACAACTAAGACCAAATAAATAAATACATATTTTTTTAAAAAGAGAATTAATTCAACACAGAGGAAAGCAAAACAGAGACATAGAGAGAGGAACAATTCTGATTAAATTGTTTCAGCACTTGATATGTTTAGTAGCTGAAATAAGATCTCCATTGGATTTTTACCTAAGTGATCTGATTAATAATAATAATACAAGATATTATTACTATTGAGTCTGGCTTCTGTGGCTTGCTTTCAAATGAGTTCTAATGAAGCTATTGGTTTGCTTCCATGGTTGCCTAAACATTCATGCTTTTGCAAAGCTAATTCAATAATCAGGGCTTACTATGCCTGAAGAGTAATTTTATATCTTCAGATTAGCTTTGAATATCTGTGGTTTGATTCATGTTGTGATGATTTTATAGTAGAATTCTCAGAAGCATATTTCTAAGTTCTTGTGGGTCTTAAAATATTTCCCAATGAGCATATCCAATACCACAGTCTACGAGAAACAGGAAGTGGGAATGCAGAGGGGCTAGGAACCGCTGCAGTAAATGCCAGGCCCTGCTGTAGGTCCTTCTGCAATTGCTAAAGTTCATTCTCATTGCAACTCAATGAGATTTCTCATTTTGATACTGAGGAAGCAGGAGGAGAGAAGTTAGGTAACTTGCTTTAGATCACTCCGTTAACAAGTAAAAGGACCACAGATTCAAAACATGTAGCGCGGACTGTACTGGCAACAGGAATGCAGCGATGTGAGTGACCAATGCAGGCAGCAGGAATCAGAAAAGCCTCCCGAAGAAGTGTGAACAAAATCTCTTTTTTCGTTTTCACTACTTCATAGCCTATAGTGAAGCAGTGATCTTTAGAATTACCACTAGAATTTAGTGAAGCATCTTTAGAATTACTTGAACTACTGTAGAGATATATGGAAATTTATTTATGACATGTTTCTCAAGCATGCTTACACAGAAACATGATAAAATATTCTTTCACACTTGGTTTTAAAATATTTTCCTGTCTTAGGTTTCTTAATCATCATTAATACCATAGTAACACAGCTACGCCTGTCCCAGACCCTCCCAGCCTGGTCTCTCTCTCTCTCTCTGACCTGCTAGAACAGGAGGGTCTCTTGCTGAGTCTCTGCCCTTGAGCTCATGTCAGCTTTGCTGTCAACAAGTCATGTCAGACCCCCTTGTGTGGGTTTTGAGAGTCTGAGGTATTTTCTATAAAGCACCTCCCTTCAAGTAGTCCCTGATAATCACAGAAAATTTCACCTCTTCTACTTAATTCCCCACATGCCAGTTTCTAATTATATGTGCAAGGTTATTTTTAAAAATTTTTCTGAGCCCTTGATTGAAAGTATTTAAAGAACTTTCTAGAGACCATGTAAGCTCAGGGCAAAATAAAACCATGGAGCTTTTCATTCTAAGTTCTGTATTCTCATCTAGTCTAGGTCAAGAATGAGTGACAGCTACAACTTTAGCACCTCTGGGGAGAGGGACTAATTCCATTTCTGGACCTAGCCAATTTGATCTTGTCTTTTGAGACTTTCTAGAAAAAGCCTGAGAGAGCCACAAAGCTTTGCTTGGAAGGTGCCATGGCCATGTCAAATGAGACTGTGTGTTAGAGTCAGGACCTCTAGGGTTTTCTTTGCTCTAAGAGAGAATATTTCACCTCTATTTGACTTAAGTTTTCTTATAAAATTTGGATAATAGTATAGGCTCAGGAGGAATTGCTGTGAAGAGCTGGACTCACAGCTGGACACACACAAACCATTTACAATGTACCAAGCATGGTTTAAACTCTTTACAAATGTTAAATCCCTTAATTCATGTTAAATTATGAAAAGGGAATTATTACTATTCCCATTTTACACGTGAATAAGCTGAGGCTCAGAGCAGTTAAGTAACTTACCCAGTATCACACAGCTAATAAGTGGTACAATAAGTTTAAGCAGTCTGATTTCAGAATCCATGCTTGCTGTAGACTGTGTCCCCCCTAGCCCCAAATTATACGTTGAAACCTAATCCCCAATGTGATGATATTTAGAACTGAGGCTCTTTGGAGATGACTAGGTCATGAGGTGAAGCCCCTGGAAATGGGATTAGTGCCCTTAACAACAGACTGGTTCCAAATAGGAAAAGGAGTACATCAAGGCTGTATATTGTCACCCTGCTTGTTTAACTTATATGCAGAGTACATCATGAGAAATGCTGGGCTGGAAGAAGCACAAGCTGAAATCAAGGTTGCCGGGAGAAATATCAGTAACCTCAGATATGCAGATGACACCACCCTTATGGCAGAAAGTGAAGAACTAAAGAGCCTCTTGATGAAAGTGAAAGAGGAGAGTGAAAAAGTTGGCTTAAAGCTCAACATTCAGAAAACTAAGATCATGGCATCTGGTCCCATCACTTCATGGCAAATAGATGGGGAAACAGTGCAAACAGTGGCTGACTTTATTTTTTTGGGCTCCAAAATCACTGCAGATGGTGATTGCAGCCATGCTTACTCCTTGGACACTTACTCCTTGGAAGGAAAGTTATGCCCAATCTAGGCAGCATATTAAAAAGCAGAGACATTACTTTGCCAACAAAGGTCCGTCTGGTCAAGGCTATGGTTTTTCCAGTGGTCATGTATGGAATGTGAGAGTTGGACTGTGAAGAAAGCTGAGCACCGAAGAACTGATGCTTTTGAACTGCGGTGTTGGAGAAGACTCCTGAGAGTCCCTTGCACTGCAAGGAGATCCAACCAGTCCATCCTAAAGGAGATCAGTCCTGGGTGTTCATTGGAAGGACTGATGCTGAAGCTGAAACTCCAATACTCTGGCCACCTGATGCGAAGAGCTGACTCACTGGAAAAGACCCTGATGCTGGGAGGGATTGGGGGCAGGAGGAGAAGGGGATGACAGAGGATGAGATGGTTAGATGGCATCACCGACTTAATGGACATGAGTTTGGGTAAACTCTGGGAGTTGGTGATGGACAGGGAGGCCTGGCGTGCTGCGATTCATGGGGTCGCAAAGAGTCAGACATGACTGAGTGACTGAACTGAACTGAACTGAACTGAACTGAGAGATCCCAGAGAGGTTCTTTTCCCTTCTACCATGTGAGGATACAGTGAGAAGAAGGCCATCTATGAACCAAAAAGATGGCCCTCAACAGACAACAAACCTGCTGGTGAGCGCTTTGACCTTGAACTTCTCAGCCTCCAGAGCTCTGAGAAACAAATCTGTGCTGTTTATAAGCCATCCCGTCTAAGGTACAGCATTGGAGCGACCCAAATAGACTAAGACAGTTTTAAGTTCAGACAGTCTGGTCTCTGAGTTTATGCTATTATTTTTTTAAAATGTTTAATACAATGTATGTTACAAGATGTGAGCATGTGTGTATTGATTCTGCAGGAGGTTTAACTAGTCATTCTGAAACAGGAAATCAAATGAGCTTTACTTATTAGGCCATTTTTAGGCCTTTAAATGAAAATAAAATAGAGTTCCAACATTTGAAATAGGCTACATAAGGATGCTTTGAGAAATTCTAGATTTTTCTGGATTGTGATATCTTTCCTTGAAATTTGTGCCATGCTTATTTGCTCAGCTGTGTCCACCTCTTTGGGACCCCATAGACAGTAGCCCACCAGGCTTCTCTGTCATGGAGATTTTCCAGGTTTGAATGCTGGAGTGGGTGGGTTGCCATGCCCTCCTCCAGGGAATCTTTATAAACCAGGGGTCGAACCCAGTTCTCCTGTACTTTTTCAGGCAGATTCTTTACCATCTGATCCACCAGGGAAGCCCTTGAAATTTCAAACAAATGGATATATTTATGAGTAAATTGAAGAAAGTCTTTACTACTTGGCAACCATGATTTGCATTGACTTTCTAAAGAAACACAGCATCTCATTACAGAGTTTTTAAAAAAGATTTATTCATAGAAATGCACCAAAAAGCAAATACACACCAATAAACAATCACTGAGTCTTCACAACAGTTTCACAATCATAATCTCCAAAATCAGCTGTTCTGATAAGTATAGGAATTCTTGGATCACAGCTGAACAGTTTGTTTTTAAACAAGGGCTTTGCTGAGCCTTTGATACACTAATGTCCTTATGAATCTCTCAGAGAGAGAGATGGCATGCCGTGATTTTAACTTAGTGCTAGACCTTAAGTTGCTTTGTGTCAACTTGGCTAGGCTGAACTACATTTCCCAGAAGTCCCTTCTTGCATGTTTTTGGTACACACACAAGTGTGTATGCAAGTGGGCCACAAGAGACATTATTTTGGGAGCTTGGGAAGGTGGAAATGGAGCGGCAACCATTTTATAGTTCTCATTCTTTGCTGCTTATCTGCTGGCTCACCTCACTGACGTGGAGTGGCAGCTGGGCCTGCAAGTCCTCCACCTTTCCCCACATCCTCCTTCAACTTTTCCAGCTCTTGGCAGCGGTGTATGTTTGGCTCCACGGTGAGGGGCACCAGCTTGGTGCTCATGCCATAAAGGGCAGATGCAGTAAGAACCAACATGGGTTCCAGCTGTAGTCACGGCATTTAGCTTATCTTTGATCTCTTCCAGTCTACATCCATCTTTCTTCCTGAGTGCCTGTTCTGTGGACTTAAAGTTTCTACAGTAAGAAGACAACTTTACAGACTTTCCTTAAATGGTTTGTGTAGTTACAAAAGATAAAATCCCTGTATATATACTATATAATATATATGTAATATGTGATATACAATACAGAATATGTGTTATATAACATAGAATGTAATATATCAGCTACTAGTTCTTCTCTGATTGCAGCTATAATAGGTGCATAATCCTTATGAGAATGTTGAGAGATGAGACTAGAAAGGAGGATCTTTAAAAGGACTTGAATGATATACTAAGGAACTTGGAATTTATTATCTGTACCAAATCTGGTACATCTACTTCTACTTCTGCTTTATTGACTATGCCAAAGCCTTTGACGGTGTGGATCACAACAAACCGTGGAAAATTCTGAAAGAGATGGGAATACCAGACCACCTAAGCTGCCTCCTGAGAAATCTCTATGCAGATCAAGAAGCAATAGTTAGAACTGGACATGGAACAACAGACTGGTTCCAGATAGGGAAAGGAGTACGTCAAGGCTGTATATTGTCACCCTGCTTATTTAACTTATATACAAAGTACATCATGAGAAATGCTGGGCTGGAAGAAGCACAAGCTGGAATCAAGATTGCTGGGAGAAATATCAATAACCTCAGATATGTAGATGACACCACCCTTATGGCAGAAAGTGAAGAAGAACTAAAGAGCCTCTTGATGAAAGTGAAAGAGGAGAGTGAAAAAGTTGGCTTAAAGCTCAACATTCAGAAAACTAAGATCATGGCATCTGGTCCCATCACTTCATGGCAAATAGATGGGGAAACAATGGAAACAGGGACAGACTTTATTTTGGAGGGGGCTCCAAAATCACTGCAGATGATGACTGCAGCTATGAAATTAAAGGATGCTTGCTCCTTGGAAGGAAAGTTATGACCAACCTAGACAGCATATTAAAAAGCAGAGACATTACTTTGCCAACAAAGGTCTGTCTAGTCAAAGCTTTGGTTTTTCCAGTGGTCATGTATGGATATAAGAGTTGGACTATAAACAAAACTGAGCACCGAAGAATTGATGCTTTTTAACTGTGGAGTTGGAGAAGACTCTTGAGAGTCGCTTGGACTGCAAGGAGATCCAACCAGTCCATCCTGAAGGAGATCAGTCCTGAATATTCATTGGAAGGACTGATGCTGAAACTGAAACTCCAATACTCTGGCCACCTGATGCAAAGAACTGACTCATTTGAAAAGACCCTGATGCTGGGAACGATTGAGGGCAGGAGGAGAAGGGGACGGCAGAGGATAAGATGGTTGGATGGGATCAATGACTCAATGGACATTAGTCTGAGTAAGCTCCAGGAGTTGGTGATGGACAGGGAAGCTTGGCATGCTGCAGTCCATGGGGTCGCAAAGAGCCCGTTATGACTGAGTGAGTAAACTGAACTGAGCTCAATCCGGTGCCATAGAAGGTTCCAAAATTCCTGGTTCAGGAAATGATCATTATACTCTAGATCTACCTAAGGACCCTGCCCAAAACATGCACTCCAGTTGGACTGTAATGCCACCAAGACATGGACTGTGCCCATCTGAGTCTTGTATCCTGAGGCTTGGCATCGGGCATGGTGCGGATGCACAGCCCTAGCTTAGAGCAGTAATTAGATGTGACCAAAGCCTGAATTTGAATCATGATTTTGAATCATGATTTCAGGAGATTCCCCCCGCCGCCCCGAGGTTTATAAAGGATAACAGAAAATAAACCAGAAAAACCTTCAGCTCTGTTCTCCCCATCATGTTTTTTATATTTATTCTAAATCCGTCCTGCTGTGATCAGGTCCAGAGCCTCCTGTTCTTTGTGGAAGTGGAGGGTAACAGTAACAATTTCCTTGTAGCATAAACATAGGTATGCTTGATGATCATTACTGAGTTGGCTTTGGTATCTCCAAAAGAAACAGTTTCTCTTTTTTAAAATTACTTTTCCCACAAATCTCACTTGCCAACTATTTAATCATCTTCACAGCTGACCTGGATTTTCTGTCACTTCACCTCTTCTGGCAGCCAATATCTTGCCTGGAAAAGAAGCAGTTTGAGCTACAGAGTCTCTAAGGGAGCAAATTCTGGTCAAATTACCTTTGGACTGACAAGGAAGGACAAGAAGTCAGTGTAAGGAAGGACTAGGAAATGCTTCCTATCTAATATTTATATAATATTTGGGTTCTAGTTAATAAGTTAGTAAGAAATTACTAGATTACTGTATTAGATTTCAAAGGAATTAAAATTCAATAAAATGCACAATGCTACAATTGCAACAAACTGCTTTCTGAGATTTGTTGAGAAATCAAGGTAATTTGGTTTTAAAATGAGACAGAAAACAACAGATGTTGAGTGTCTACCATGTACTATGGACTTTACATACTTTAATTCTTTTAACTCTTACAAAATTATAAGAAGTAGGTTATTTGTTCCTTTGTCATAAATGAGAAGATAAAAGTTAGAAGGCCCAGGTAAATCGCCCAGGATCTCATAGTTAGTGATTGGGAGAGTCAGGACCTGAACTCACATCTGTTCAACTAAAAAGGCAAGGTTCTTTGCCTGTTATCCCCAAATTGGACAGAATACAGAAGAGCTATTTAAAAAGCCACCCTCACCATTTATTGAGTACGTCTTAGGCATCAGGATTTAGGCCAAATGGATTTCACATACATAAGATAAAGTTCAATCTACTCTTTTCCTTAAAGCTGTTTTCCTATGTATTATTATCCCCATTTCACAAATAGCAAAACTGAGACCCAGAGAGTTTAAATGATCCATCTATTTTCATGTGCTTGGTAAGGGACACAGCAGGGATTCCAGGGCTCCCTGCGCTACATCACTGTGCTATCAATCACGTCCATCAGGAAAGGACCCTCAAGGGCAAGTTTAGGGGTGCCATGGGGTGCCAAGGGTGGGGAGCAGCCAGCTTTAATGAGAGTTGTAGCACTGAGACAAGTAGAAACTAGACTTCACCCCTACCGATTCGATGATTTTGCTGCTCTGAAGAAGCATAATTGATCAAAGGTAACGAAAACTAATGTTCCTACCTTGATCTTTTTTCCCCTAGAGGCCTGGAACAATTTCTTTAATCTATTAAGAGTTATTTTGAATAGCAGAGGGAGTGGAGTGTTTCTCAAATTTTAATTTCAAAAGAATCACCTTGGGTACCTGACTGAAATGTGATTTCTGGGTCCCACTCCTAGAAATTCTGACTCCCCAGGTCTGGAATGGGCCTGGAGAGTCTGCATCCTAAACAAACATCCCACTCCTCCGGGGATTGGGAGGATGGTACTGCTGATGCAGTTGTCTAAGTTCTGCCTCTTGAAATCCTTGTGTAGTAGTTGAGATTCGGAGCCTTCTGAAGTCCTGGCTCCAGCACTACTAGCTTTGTACTAGAAAGTGAATTACTCAACCTCACTTAGCCTCAGTTTACCTGTCTATAAGATGAGAATAATGATGATACTTATCTACTTCTCAGTCATGTGAGGACTAAATAAAGCAATGTGTATAAAACATGGAATGTGTTCCTGGAACATAGTAAATTCTCAATTAATGTTCACTATTATTATGCTAAGGGGAAGTTAATTATTTAGAGAAAAAAGATTGAGTCATTCAACTAGAAATTTGTTTATGTCTTTGTGACTATGCAGTTGGGGGTTGGGGTTGGGGAAGGAATTAACTGGTTTCCGGAAAGCTTAGTAATACAGGTCTTTTTGTGTCTGGGGTATATTTCTTGAATGTCTTTTTTTTTTTTTTTTTCCTTTTGCGAGTGCTGAAAATTTATCTTCAAGGTGCCTCTGGAAAGGAATTCTTTTTTCATTGATAATCACTAAAGAGATCTCTGATTGGTGGGGCACTCATTTTTCTATGGCTTTGCAAGGGCTGCCTGGAAAACTTTGTTTCTTTTTGGTTTTTAAGGGAAATGATAATAGGAGAAGCAAAAGTCAGAAATTTCAGAACAAGTTTCTCTTTCCCTTCACACATATTGGTCAGAAAGGCCAACAGTTCTTTGCCCACTCTCCTGGACTGGAAATATAAAGACATTAGCTAAGTAGGTTTCCATTCAGCCCCTCAGAATTCACGGCTGGGGCTAGACTCCCAAACACAGAACCTGACAAAAACCGCCAGTGGATTCTGACTTCACATCATGTGCATATGGCTCTTCAAATTTCCTTGTCTGGATTCTCGTTTATCTTTTGAGGTTTCTCTCCTGACATACTTCATCTTCCTTTTATGAGGTTTTTTTGGTTATTGTTATTGTAGCCTTATTTTTTCTTTACTCTAGACTTTTCTTACGTGTTTCACTGCCTAAACAGATTTTCTTCTACCTGTTTAGCCTTCATTTTGTCTTTAGATCTCTCTTGGATATTCTTTTCTATGTGTGTGTGTGGTCAATCACGTCTGACTCTTTGCAATCCCTTGGACTGTAGCCTGTCAAGCTCTGCCGTTCATGGGATTTCCCAGGCAAGAATACTAGAGTGGTTTACCATTTCCTTCTCCAGGCTTCTAGACCCAGGGATCAAACCCAAGTCTCCTGTATTAGCAGGCAGATTCTTAACCACTGCGCCACCTGGGAAGCCATTCTTTTCCATGGGTTGTCTTTCACTAGGTACTGGTGATATACCATTATTAACTTTTGTATTTATTTCTTCTACAAGATCAGAAGCATCTTGACTGAGGACTGGTGTCTATCATATTGACTTTGTACTCCTTATTACCCCATCACAGACACAAAGTAGAGACTTACTAAATACTTTTCAGTAAATAAAGAAGTTGTCTTCTAGCAGATGTTGGAGCACCTCCAATGATGGGAAACTTATTACCTCTTGAGGCTGATGGGTCCATTTTTGAAATGCTATACTTATCTGAACAGTCTCCCTGATTAATGAACTGAAATCAGTGGTCCTGTAATTTTCCAGGAGAGAAAAATGCCACTGTTGTGGAGGCTGAGTCAAAAATCTCTGGTTCTGCCATCATATCATCATCCCAGAAAGGTGCTCTAGTTAATGACTCAAGTGCAAAATGAAGACTGCTTTCTTGAGGAGGGGCTTCTAGATACAGATAGAGACACAAATGCTGGAAGAGAAAAGGTGATACCTCATCAAGGATAGAAAATATTGCCGTTTTCTTATTTTGCTAGCAAGAGAGGCAGAAAGAGTGCACATGAGGAACAAGAATGGAGTGGTCTTTCAAGCAGGGTGTTTCAGAGAAGAATGCTCTGTGGATGGAACAATGGAATTGGGAATTTACTAAGAAGACTGTATTGTTCTAGCAAGTTCTGATTCATGAATGAAGATATCTGAGTGAAGGAGGTAATGCCCTTTCTTTCTGCCATGAGCTATAGAGTAGCTAGTTAAGGAGGTAAGAAAATAGGAAGAAAACTAGGGCAGTGTGATGCTACAGAAGTCAAAGAAAAAGATAGGCAGTGTCAGAAGCAGAGAAGAGCTTGAATAAAGTGACCAACAGATTTAGGAATAGAGAAATATTTTGTAATCTTACCTAGAGGATTTTGGGTGGGAGCCAGTTAGTGATAGGCTGATATCACAGACTGTATCTGTCCCAAATTCATATATTAATACACCAATTCCAAAGTGATGGTATTAGGAAGTAAGGTCTTTTGGAGATAATTAGGTTTAGATGAGGTCATGAGGATGCAGACAGATTTGTTGTTGGGTAGTTAAGGGACTTTCTGTCAGCTTCTATTTTTCCTGTGAAAAATAATTAGGATAATGTGGGCTGTGCTTAGTCATTCAGTTGTGTCCAACTCTTTGCGACCCTGGGGACTATAGCCCTTCGGGCTCCTCTGTCCTGGGGACAGTAAACTTCTATTGATGGTTTATTGACAACAGGTATTATTTTTAAAAGTTTATATAGATTGACTCAAGTTCTATTTACAATAACCTTATGAGGCAGGACATATTATGTCTCTATTCTACTAATAAGGAACTGAGGCACAGAACTGTTAAAAAAATGTATCCCTGAGGTTGCATTTAGATGAATTGCTGGAACCTTTGTACAAAGCCAGACAGATTACTTTTGGAGCCCACAGTCTTAACAAGAGCCACGTTTAACTGATGTTCAACCACTGATGGTGAAGGAGACACGGGAGGGGCCAGTCACTGAATGAGTATGAAGGGAGGAAAGTTTCTCCAGAAACTGGTTGGAATAATATGATAAGATTCTAAGGGGTGCTGTTCTAAGAGCTCCCTTGAGACTTGGAATTACAGACTGAAGGTGCTGTCAATCAACCTGTTGATGTGATTAGCTTCAGAGGATTTCAGCTATTTGAAGGCACTGAGAAGAAAGACTATTGGGTTTATCTAAGCTTAGCACTTACTGGGTGTAGCAAAAAGACAATGGAAAGTGAGGGTGGCTGTAATAATCTACAGGTAAAGAGGCTTTGGGGAATACATTTCTCTTATTAAAAAGCTCTTTCTACTATGCTAGTATTTTTTCGCTCATTGGTCTTTTCTGGCAAAGACTTTTGGTGAACAGAGCAGAGCCTTGCAATTCAGTCAAGTTCAACACACTGGAATAGAGAATTTAGAATACACTAGCCTCTCTGCTACATGCCAGGTATTTTGAACTAGGATTTTGCTCTTTGTTTACTATTAATGCCATTCGTACCAGAGATTTTGTCTAAAAACAGTGTATCAGATACTGAAGTACCTTCCCACTGGCCTCTCTATATATGTACTATCTTGGTTACAATGTCATATTATTGATTACGTTCAGATTTTTTTCATATCACTTATATTACTCCATAATCAAAAAATAGTAATTTCCTAGTAACATAAACAGATCCTAAATTAACAGTTAAAATTTTATTTTACAATTTAAAAAGTTAAAATTTGCACCTGAGACAAGTTAAAAGGAAAGTCAATATACAATTTTGTAGACATCATAATGACTCATCCCAGCAAAATTTTATTAATTAAGACAGGTAATAGGACAGCTCTGAATAATCTTCAGAGTTGATTGGACTTTAGCTTATTATCAACACTCTATGAAAAACTTTCTTTTATGATGATTCTATTGGACTGACATTGTGTACAAAATTCTGAATCACAAAATTTTGATATAGCTTAAGCAATAATGAGATGGATCATTAGAAGCAATTTTACCTTGAATGTATTAATGCAATATGTGGACCTTAATTCCAAAGGTAATAGAATTAGTTGTTAAAAATATAGAATCTTGGGCCCCATTCCAAATCTACTGAATCAGAATCTGCATTTTAATAAGATCCTCAGGGAATCTGAATGTACATTACAGTTTGAGATGCACTGGTCTGGGTTATCATTATAGTAATTAGTATGGTGATGGGTTGAAATGTGAACTCACATGAAACACCCACTGGTTTTTATGTTTTTGGTCTAGAGATGGTCTGACCACACGTGAACCCTGATATCTTTTAGGTAAAAAGGAAGTTTGAGAGAAAAATGGTGAGAAGTAAGAACTGGGGTCTCATTTTATTTTAGATTTGATGTGATGGTCTGGTTGGCAAAAGCATGCATTTACAATTCTTATATCCATTTTCTCTGCTCTTCTTTGTAGTCTTTGGCTTTTCTCTTTCCTTCTGCAATTTTCCATATTCTTCAATTTTAAAATCCCTGATTTGCAAAGGCAGTAGTTTCTAGATTCTCAGCAGTCAAGTATTTATTGGGCAGAAATGAGTTAATCCAAGAAACATATGAAGTTGGCATGATTCTGATGGTTCTGGAAATTTTAAAAATCATCATGAAAAAGTGAAAGTGAAAGTGTTAGTCACTCAGTTGTGTCTGACTCTTTGTGACCCCATGGACTGTAGCCTGCCAAGCTCCTCTGTCCATGGAATTCTCCAGGTAAGAATACCTGAGTACAGTGCCATTCCCTTCTCTAGGGGATCTTCTCAACCCAGGGATCAAACCTGGTTCTCCTGCAGGCAGATTCTTTACTGTCTGAGCCACCTATGGGGCTCTACATTTTAGAATGGTTGATAGGAGTTTTTCAGGCCATGGCAGATGTTAACTCACAGTAATTAATGTGATTAACTTTCAGCCAAGGTATGTTCAAGGCAGAGAGGTGAATCTGTCATTAGCTTTTGGTTCTGGAGCTGTGAAGAATTATGGCATTTGTTCTGTCCATGCTCTTCCAAACAAAGATCACCTCATTTATGGCATTTATTGCTTCTAAGTATTTTCTTCTTCACGTTTATTTTTCAAAGGTATAAAATGCCAAGGTAAGTGACCAGAAGAGAGCAGCTATTCAGTATGTGGCAATGACAACAGAGCTAAGGTTTTCTTCTTGTCAAATATTTCTATTGAGAACGCTTTTGTTTCTTCCTTTCTCTGCTTTCTTCTCAGAGGGAAGATAATAAATGAGAGGTCAGAGCACCAGGGCAGACAATGGAAGGTCTCCAAACAGACAGGCCAGGCTGTTTCTGTCTCTTCCTGTGTGATTTTCCTCTCAGCTTTAGGATTCAAGTTGATGCTCTTAGATAGACAACTCCCCATGAAGCAAAAGGGAGACTGCTTTATCGTCCAGTTGTGCCAGGTATTAAAGTCAACTGCCATGACTTGAATTAATGTTAAACGTTTGAGAGAATGAATTAAAGCTAGGTGTATTTGTGAATATAAACAGAATGTTAATTTTTAACATTACTTGTTTATTTTATATATTTACCTTTATATATTTATATATGTTTATTTTATGTATTACTAACCTGGCAAGGACAAATCGTTTACTCTAGTGATAGTAATAATTTTTGAGGACTATAACATGCATTACCTCATTTAATCTTCAGGATAGCCCATATGAAAGTGCTATTATTATAATTCTCCTTATTCAGATGAGGGAACCAAGAAAAAAGAGATGTTAGGAAGCTTGCTCAAGTTCATGTGGCTGATCAGTGGCATTACTGGGATTCATCTCCCTCTCCTACTGCTAATCTGTTGATAACAATGGAATAGGAAGATATTTACTTATGATTTTTCCATTCTTTCCAATTATACCTACTCATACACCTCATAAAGCCCTTTACTATGTTAAAAAAAGCTTCCAAGTCATGCTCCTCTTAATCGCTAAATAAATTTGAGAATACATTAGCAATTATGTGCAGGAGTCATTTCTCTTTCTGATGGCCACAGACAAGATATTGATTTAGAATACATTATTATCCCCTCAGCTTGTAAAGTGAGCAAATTAAAATAAAAATTGGCTCTAAAGAGAATCCCCAAAAGAGACTTCTAATGTCTCTTAATATTCAAATATCATTAAAATGAGAAAAGCAAACAAGCAAAGACTCCCTTTGGCAATGTTCTTACTCTAACTCCTCGGAGGCTTCACTCTTTGGTCCACATCAGCTGTCTCCAGCCACGTGGGAGGAAATGGCTAAATAAATCAGTAAGCTGTTATGTGAGCTACATCGGTAATTTTATTTTGGAGATCTTGCCCCAGTAATTATTTTCTTTCTATTCTGTACCTCCAGCCTTCCTCCATTGGTATTTAAGTGTCACACATTAGCATTTAAATATGTCATATATCTTCTATCTTAAACAATAATGATAATAATAAGCCATCCATATATTGCTCTAACTATGTCTGTTCTCGTCCCCTTGCAGCCAGGCTTTTCCAAAGAGTTGCTGAAAAGTTACAATTTCTTTTCCTCTCTTCACTCCCCAACTCACTCCAATCTCTCCCCAGTGCTTTACCAAACCAACATTTTCCAAGAACCTAACAACCTAACCTTCAAATTTACTCAAAAAAAGATTAGTTCCCAATCTACTTGAACTCAGAGAAGCATTTGGTATGGCTGATCACAAGCTCCTCTGGAAACCGTATCCACCCTTTGTTTCAGAGATACACAGGATCCTGGTTTTTCTCCCACATCTCGTCTCTGCACAATCAGCTTCTAGATTCTCCTCTGCCTGCTCCTTTTTTAGAGTATTTCTCAGGGTTCCATCCTCTTCTCTTTCACTTTACTCTCTCTCGAGGTAATCTTACTCACTCTTTTAGCTTCAATTTAATTACTCAAATACTGTCAATAATAGTAACATTTTTTGGATGGTTACAATGTGCCATGCACTGTACTAAGTTCTTCATGTAATGTACCTGATTTATTCCTCATAACAACTCTTACACTCTTACATGTTTAACACCATCCTGTGCTAGCTATACCCTAACTCTGAGAGATGTTAACACACATACGTGCCAGAAAGGTCCTTTGACTCTCTTGCAGGTACAACAGAGGTAAAATGTTCAATATGGTATTCTTCATCTTTCCCACTCTACTCCATCTAAAGTCTATTCTCCCCAAATTGTTCCCTAAATCAGTTTATGGGATCGCCAACCACCAATCAATTGCTTAAAACAGAAACCTGAGTCAAGCTTTCTTGCCACTTATGCTTGACCACTCTGTTTAACCACTAAATCCTGTTTATTTTATTTCCTAAATATCTTTCTAATATGCCACTTCTCTTGGTTTCCATTATTTACTCCATGGGTTCTTAACCTCCACATCACTGACATGTTGGGTCAGATAATTTTTTGTTATGATTGTTTTGTTCATTGTAGGATGTTGAATAGCATCCCTGTTCTCTACCAAGTAGATGTCAATGTAGCCCTTCCACCTTCCCTAGAGGGTTGTAACAATTAGAAATGCTTCCAGATATTAACAAATATCCCCAGTTGAGAACCATGGCTTTAGTCGCAGTTAATATCATCTCCCTCTGTATTTAACGCAACAGACTTAATTTGTTCTTCCCTGGTGGCTCAGACACTAAAGTGTCTGCCTGCAATGCAGGAGATCTGGGTTCGATCCCTGGGTTGGGAAGATCCCCTGGAGAAGGAAATGGCAACCCACTCCAGTACTCTACCTGGAAAATCCCATGGACAGAGGAGCCTGGTAGGCTACAGTCCATGGGGTCAGAAAGAGTCAGACATGACTGAGAGACTTCACTTTCTCTTTAAATTGTTCTAAATGGTGAAAGATGCAAATGTCACAACAATTCTTAAAAACTTTAATTAGTTTCTCCATGATTTTAGAATAAAAGTTTAGAGTTCTTTAAAAGGATTCCCAAGGTTTTTAAAACCAGGTTTATTGTGATATAATTTATATGTAAAGATTGTAAATATATAATGTCTATAATTTGATGAGTTTGGGCATGTACATACCCATGAAACCAACACCACAATCAAAAGTAATAAATATATCCGTCACCTCCAAAAGTTTCTCATATGCCCCACTTTCTTTCTTTGTGGTAATAATACCTAATGAGATATAGCCTCTAAATTAAAAAAAAATGCATAACACAGTATTGTTAACCACAAATACTATCTTGTACAGTTCAGTTCAGTTTAGTTCAATCGCACAGTCGTGTCCGACTCTTTGCGACCCCAAAACCACAGCATGCCAGGGCCTGTCTATCAACAACTCCTAGAGTCCACCCAAACCCATGTACATCGAGTTGGTGATGCCATCCAGCCATCTCATCCTCTGTTGTCCCCTTCTTCTCTTGCCCTCAATCTTTCCCAGCATCAGCATTTTTTCAAATGAGTCAGCTCTTCGCATCAGGTGGCCAAAGTATTGGAGTTTCAGCCTCAACATCAGTGCTTCCAATGAAAACTCAAGACTGATCTCCTTGAGGATGGACTGGTTAGACCTCCTTGCAGTCCAAGGGACTCTCAAGAGTCTTCTCCAACACCATAGTTCAAAAGCATCAATTCTTCTGTGCTCAGCTTTCTTTATAGTCCAACTCTCACATCCATACATGACCACTGGAAAAACTATAGCCTTGACTAGATGGACCTTTGTTGACAAAGTCATGTCTCTGCTTTTTAATATGCTGTCTAGGTTGGTCATAACTTTCCTTCCAAGGAGTAAGCGTCTTTTAATTTCATGGCTGCAGTCACCATCTGCAGTGATTTTGGAGCCCAGAAAAATAAAGTCAGCCACTGTTTGCACTGTTTCCCCATCTATTTGTCATGAAGTGATAGGACCAGATGCCATGATCTTAGTTTTCTGAATGTTGAGCTTTAAGCCAACTTCTTCACTCTCCCCTTTCACTTTCATCAAGAGGCTCTTTAGTTCTTCACTTTCTGCCATAAGGGTGGTGTTGTCTTCATATCTGAGGTTGTTGATATTTCTCCCAGCAATCTTGAAGCCAACTTGTGCTTCTTCCAGCCCAGCGTTTCTCATGATGTACTCTGCATAGAAGTTAAATAAGCAGGGTGACAATATACAGCCTTGACGTACTCCTTTTCCTATTTGGAACCAGTCTGTTGTTCCATGTCTGGTTCTAACTGTTGCTTCTTGAGTTGCATACAGGAGTTTCTCAGGAGGCAGCTTAGGTGGTCTGGTATTCCCATCTCTTTCAGAATTTTCCACAGTTTATTGTGATCCACACAGTCAAAGGCTTTGGCATAGTCAGTAAAGCAGAAATAGATGTTTTTCTAGATTTCTCTTGCTTTTTCGATGATTCAGCAGAAGTTGTCAATTTGATCTCTGGTTCCTCTGCCTTTTCTAAAACCGGCTTGAACATTTGGAACTTCACAGTTCACATATTGCTGAAGCCTGGCTTGGAGAATTTTGAGCATTACTTTACTAGCGTGTGAGATGAGTGCAATTGTGGAATAGTTTGAGCATTCTTTGGCATTGCTTTTCTTTGGGATTGAAATGAAAACTGATCTTTTCCAGTCCTACAGCCACTGCTGAGTTTTCCAAATTTGCTGGCATATTGAGTGTGGCACTTTCACAGCATCATCTTCCAGGATTTGAAATAGCTCCACTGGAATTCCATCACTTCCACTAGCTTTGTTCCTAGTGATGCTTCCTAAGGCCCACTTGACTTCACATTCCAGGATGTCTGACCATCGTGATTATCTGGGTCGTGAGGCTTTTTGTACAGTTTTTCTGTGTATTCTTGCCACCTCTTCTTAATATCTTCTGCTTCTGTTAGGTCCCTACCATTTCTGTCCTTTATTGAGCCCATCTTTGCATGAAATGTTCCCTTGGTATCTCTAATTTTCTTGAAGAGAGCTCTAGTCTTTCCCATTCTATTGTTTTCCTCTATTTCTTTGCATTGATCACTGAGGAAGGCTTTCTTATCTCTCCTTGCTATTCTTCGGAACTCTGTATTCAAATGGGTATATCTTTCCTTTTCTCCTTTGCTTTTTGCTTCCCTTCTTTCCACAGCTATTTGTAAGGCCTCCTCAGACAGTCATTTTGCTTTTTTGTATTTCTTTTTCTTGGGGATGGTCTTGATTCCTGTCTCCTGTACAATGTCATGAACCTCCATCCATAGTTTATCAGATACTCTGTCTGTCATATCAAGTCCCTTAAATCTATTTCTCATTTCCACTGTATAGTCATAAGGGATTTGATTTAGGTCATACCTGAATGGTCTAGTGGTTTTCTCCACTTTTGTCAAGTTCAGTCTGAATTTGGCAATAAGGAGTAGAATTCTATACCTTATCCATCTTGAATAACTGAAAGTTTGCGCCCATTGAACAACAACTGCCCACTGACGCTCTCCACTCCCCCTTCCCCAGCCCTTGACAACCACCATTCTAGTGTCTACTTTTATCAATTTGACTATGTATTAGATGCTTTGTAAAAGTGGAATCATGCAATATTTGTCCTTCAGTGACTGAATCATTTCACTGAGCATAATGTCCTGCAGGCTTATCCATGTTGTTGCATACAACAGGATTTCCTTCTTTATGTATTCATTTGTCAACAGACACTTAGGCTGTTTCCTTGGATACTGTGAAAGTTGCTGGAATAAACTTGTAGTTTAGTTTTAATTTTAAAAATTAAAACTAGTCCTAATTTATTATAGTAGTTATATTTTTATTTTTTTAAAAGAAACTCCATACTGTTTTTCATAGTGCTGCAACATTTACATTCCCATCAACAGTGTACAAGAATTCTAAGTTTTCCACATCTGCACTGACACTTCTTAATTTGTTTTTTGAGAATTGCCTTCCTTCATAGCTCAGTCAGTAAAGAATCTGCCTGCAATACAGGAGACTCAGGTTTGATTCTGGGGTCAGGAAGATCCCCTGGAGAAGGAAATGGCAACCCATTCCAGTACTCTTGCCTGGGAAATCCCATGGACAGAGGAGCCTGGCAGGCTATAGTCCACAGGGTCGCAAGAGTCAGACACGACTGAGTGACTTTCACTTCACTTCACTTCCTTTTAAAAAGTATTGAAATATATTTGACATATAACACTGTGAAAACTTAAGGTGTACAACCTGTCAATTTGTTACATTTATATGAGATGATATCTCATTGTGGTTTTGATTTCTTTGATGATAGTGAGTTTGAGCATGTTTTCATACATCTGTTGGCCACTTGTATGTCTTGGAAGAAATGTCTATTCAAGTCCTTTCCCCATTTAAAAAACTGGGTTTTATATATATATATATTTGCTGTTGATCTGTAAGACTTCCTTATATATTCTGAATATTAACCACCTATCAGATATATGATCTGCAAGTATTTTGACCCTCTCCACAGGTTGTCCTTTAATTCTGTTGACAGTTTTCTTTGCTTGCAGAGCTTTTTAGTTTGATGCAGTACTGCTTGTTTATTTTAACTTTTACTGTTTGTGTTTTTGGTGTCATGGGCAAGAAACCATTGCAAGACCTTGTTTCCTTCTAGAAATTTTACAGTTTCAAGTCTTACATTTATGCTTTTAATACATTTTGAGTTTATTTTTATGCATAGTTTAAGATAAGGGTCTAATTTCATTCTGTTGTGTGTGGATATTCAGTTTGCCCCATGTCACTGTTGCACAGACTATTCTTTTCCCACTGTGCGTTCTTGGAACCCTCGCTAAAGAGCAGCTGACTGCTTATACATGGGTTTATTTCTGGACTTTCTATTCTATTTCATTGTTCTATATGTCTGCCTTTATGCCAGTAAAACACTGTTCTAATTACTTCAAGTGATCTACAGATTCAATATTAAACCCATCAACATACCAATGATATTTTTTATAGAAATATAAAAAAATTCCTAAAACTCAAATGGAACCATAAAAGGCTTCCAAGAGCCAAAGCAATCTTAAGAAAGAAGAACAAAGCTGGAGGCATTACATTTTCTAATTTCAAAATATATTATAAATCTACAGTAATTAAAAAAAGCATTCCCAAGTTTTGACTCTTACTTACTCATCAGTTTCCTTTTGGGCTGTATTGGGATTTCCTCATAAAGCATTTCTTCAAAATACCAATTCTCTGTATTTGGGCTTTTCACAGCTCTTTATTTATTTATTTTTTTTATGCAATGCTTTCATTTTCACTTCTCCCTTCACCCAGTCAATTGCCCATCATCCTTCAAATATCAGCTGACATGTTACTTCCTCAAAGAGATCCTATTTAACCAGTACTGATATTCCTTTCTACCAGACTAGATTCATAAGTCATGCTACCCAAACTATATGCTTCTGTAACGTATTGTACTTACTCTTTTACAATTTTTTTGGGGGTATAATCATCTATTCAATGTTTGTTTTTTTTCTTGTAAAGTTGAACTATCTATGAGGGATGATTTCCATGTCCATCTCACCCTCCATTGTCCACTTAGTACATGCTCCAATGCAGGGCACATAGTACAAACTCAGTATTTGTTGACCGAACGCTTTGGAAACTGTTGGAAGGAAACATGGTATCTTGTAGCCTATCAGGAAATTCAGAGATGTCTCATTAGCTACAAGAAGTAGAAACTATAAAGTCAGGGACCAAAGTCACATTTTCTATTAATATCTGCTAGGACCAAATGATCTCTTGCCTTAGTTCTTTCCCCACACTTGCTTTGTCTATTCCTTTTGCACTTCACTGTGTTCTTACCCATGTCAAATCAGACTCCATACGGACTCCATTAGTGGCTTATCTAATAGAAAGAAATAAGCTCTACTAAACCATATGCTTTCTGTAGTGAGAAAGAAACATTAGTGAACAATTCAGTGGCCCCACATCCTGAAACTAATGAGGAGGAAGAACAGTGAGATATAGGCCCTTGTTTCTATGGCTACTTTGGTTTTCTCTTTCTCATATTGAAAGAGATATGAGGACTTAGAGAATTTTTGAAATTCTGAGCACCTCATAGGTGCTCTTCCGCTGAGCATCAGTGTTTGGTTCCAAGGAAGCAAGGCCAGGAACTCTTATAATCTCCAAATGCTGACGGCCACCACTGAAAGTCAGCCAACACAGACTGACATTTTTTCTTATTGAAGAGACACCAGAGGAAATGCTCATCAGTGAAAGAACTAAAACTAACTTGATTTGTTTGATGGCCCCACAGAGACAAAGTTTTACTTATTTTTTAAACAGAACTAGAAATGGTTTCTTAAATTTTCAGCTTTACTATAAGCCTTGCTGCCAGCCATAGGAAATTGTATGCATTGAGCATGTATGGTGGAGCAGGTGCATGTATGCTGAGACACATTCAGAGAGGAAAAGTGGGCAAATTATACAGGGGCATATGGGCTTTGGTAACAGACTAAGCCAACTGTCCCCACATCTCAAGAGTGAGATGCAGCTTATATTTTGGAAGGGCTGAAATCATACTTTTTGTGGATGTAGATGAACACCCAAGTGTGATACATTAGGCAGCAAAGGCTGCCACTTGGAGCAACACTGATTTATTTTAGGAAAGCTAAGCCGAGGGAAACCCATAATTTTCTAAGGAAGAGATTTTGTAATCATCTTTAAACTTTCAGATGCTAATTCCTATCTTATTTCTATAACCACCCGCTCTAGAGCATGTTTAATGAAAATAAGAGATGATGGCTGTCATATTGTAAGTGAGCTAAATTTTATCTGCACTGAAAATCACTGAGAAATAATCTCTAATTATAAAGCTGGGAAACAGAACATTTCAGCACATGTGCTTTGAAGGAGCAGGCTCCCAGTTCTTACCACTAGAGCTGTCTTGAAAATTACCCACATCTGCTGAAAGGGGAAAAGACTGAGCTTCTTCATCCTTCATCAGTGTTTTAAAAAAAATCTAAATATTTTGCAATTACGATGAGATTTGGCCCAAAGACCTATTTTTTTCTATGTTGGTGATTAAAGGCATTTTATTTTACATGAAAAACTCTTTGATTTGTGTAATATTGAATGTAGAGATTATACAGCATACCATACATAATTTTGCCAGGGCTAAATGGATGTTATATGCCAGGTGTCGCGCTAAATACCTCACATGCTAGCTGCCTTATGTTTATTTTCCAGTGAAGATAATGATAAAGTGGCAAAAACTCCACATGTGTTTAACTCTTATAAAAGGTTTACAAAAGATTCAAAAGTCTACTTCAAATCTTCAGATACCGGCAATGTAACAGAACATAACAAATGCTTTTATCTGTTATATAGCTTCTTTTAATATTTTAAAGTATTGGGTTTTTATAACTTGGAAAATGTGATGATATTCATCATTTATTTTTGTACTTAAATAACAAGTCATGTTTAATCTAAATCAAATCATTAATCTATGTATGTTATATATTGCTATGTGCTGAGATATTTAAGGGAGGTTTCCATATAGAACTAAACTCATAATTCATTTAGCTTTTCTTCCCTTTCAACTCAGTAGTCCATTTTCAAAACTGTGATTAAAAAGGAGACAACATATAGCAAAAAAAAAGGGAAAAGGGGTGGATTCCTGAAAACGTCATAAAGAACTGGGACATATTACACAGTTAATGGTCTTTTTTGGATTGCTGCTCACATTTTGAAACTGCATTTTCTCCCTCAGCTTTCAAAACCATAGTAAAAAAAAAAAAAAGGTTCCTATAAACATTAAAAACCTCCTTAAGAACTGAATGGACAACTGATCATCTATACCACGTGAGTAAATCTTTCTAGACTGTGCAATTTTATCCTCCAAATTGCACATAACTTTGTGCTGGAATTTATGGTAAACTTATAAGGTGTTCTGATTTTAATGGAAATGTTTAAAATTCTCACTCAATTTCATAAAAGATCTGCCCATAAACTTCAAAAATCCTAAACCACCTCAGGTCTCACTAAATGAAAATACATTTATAACATTTACCTGTGTGAAGGGGAGAATTAACCAAATCAACTCTAATGAGACTCTATTAAGTCTTTTTGAATTGTTGTAAAAGGCATTAGTGGAAGGTGATTAGTAACTAAGCGCCAAAATAGACTTAGTCGATCTAGGGACCAAAAAAGCCCTGAAAAATGTTGATCTTATTATTTCTGTTTTTCAGCCATATCCTTAAGACTAGGTCAAACCAATTCATCAACAACTCAACTGAGTAGCTGACATTCTACCATAGAGCAAGAAAACCCCATCCATTGATTACTCCAACATTATTGAAATACACTAAATTACTCTCATTTTCTTAAGCAGAGAAGATTTGATGGAGAAGGAATACCTTTTAGCGGAAATTTCATGGCTGAATATTGCTGGATTTTGTGCATTTCTTAGTGAAATAACATTGCCTCTTAGTATAATCCAATGTCTTCTGGCTTTTATAAGGTTGCCTGTATCCTTCAACTTTTGAACTGGGGTGTCTATTTCATATTGAAATGATATGTTTACTATTCTGCTGGGGCCCTGCAAGGGATGGAAAGGAAATCTGCACACCATTCTAATGCAGGCCGCCTGTAAGAAGCCATCATAACTGACAATCACATTCCATCGTATGTTTTCATGAAGTCACTTGATCAGAAATGTGTCTCATCATTCATTGACCATTTCAGCCTATCTTTTCAGGATGAACTCTAGGCCACTCAACTGTGAACAACATTTAATTAAAGCCTCAATTTTCTATTGAAATGACAGGATCTTATACATATATTTGTCAAATTGATTAGTATGTGAAAGTGAAGATTGACTACAAGTCTGGACTCTCTATTACAGTTATCTAATTAAAAAAAATGCCCATTCCTTCCACTTAGAATACTAGATCCTTAAAAATCCTACAACAGGGATTTCTATGATATCTTTCAATGTCAGTTAATAATCTATTAAGTACCCTTGCTGTGACTATGTTTATTGTATAATAAATTTCAGTATTTTTATCTTAAATGAGAAAATGAAGTCAAGAATTTTTTTAATCACACAGTTTTCTTTTTAATTAGAAAACTGAAACTATACTATCTGAACTCTTTCAACTCACAACTCATTTGACTTCTGATTTTGCTGTTTTCAGGGTTTTGTTTTAATTCTTTGACACTCAAAGCTGGTCTGAAGACCAGATGCCTCTTTTACCTGAAGCTTGTGAGGAATACAATCTATCTATCTGATAATGAGTTAATAATCACAATATATAAGAAACCTATACAACTCAAAATCAAAACAAGCAAGCAAGCAATATGAATAAAAATGGGCAAAGGTCTTGAATAGACATTTTTCCAAAGAAGACATGTGAATTGCCAACAGATACATGAAAAATGTTCAATATTACTAAACATCAGGGAAATGCAAACCAAAACTACAATGACATATCATCTCATATGTCTTATTTTATCTCAAATAAAACCTTGTACACAACTAGGGGAAATGTAGAAATGTAAATTGCTACAGCTGCTATGGAAAACATCATGGAACTTATCAAAAAATTAAAAATAAAGCTATCATATGATTCCACAATTCCATTTCTGAGAATATATCCATAGGAAAAGAAATATCTGAAAAGATATCTGCATCCCTAAGTTCACTGCAGCATTAGTCACAATAGCCAGGACATGGAAACAGCCTAAGTATCTATCAATGGATGTATGGATAATGAAGTTGTGTTATATATTTACATACAATGGAATACTTTTCAGCATTTAAAAAGAAGATCCTGCCATTGAAGAGAACACAGATGGACCTTAAGGGCATTATGTTAAAGGCAATAAGTTACCCGGAGAAAGGCAAATGCTGTGTGATTTAACTGCTATGTGGAACATAAAAAAATGCCAAGTTTATAAAAACAGGGAGCAGAATGGTGATTGTTAGGGGCTGGGTGGAGGGTGGAGGAAATGGGGAGACGTTGATCAGAGTGTACAAACTTCCAGTAAGAAAATGACTAAGTTCTGGGGATCTAATGTACAGCATGGTAACTATAGATAACAGTACTGTATTATATACCTGAAAGAGAGGAAATCTTAAATGTTCTCAATACACACATGCATATGGAGGTAACTGTATGAAGTGATGAAGGTATGAACTAACTGAATCATAGTAATCATTTCACAATAAATAGGTGTATCAGGTCAGCACATTATATCCCTTAAACTTTTATACAATGTTATACATGAATTATATCTCAATAAAGCTGAAAAAATTAAAGAAAAAAAGAAATATCATATCTCAGGTCTCACCTCAGATCTACTGAATCAGAATATGCATTTTAACACGATTCCTAGATGGCTGGTAAATTTGAAAGGCACCGATACATACTGTAGCATGTAATTAGAGATTTAAAATATAACTTCTTTAAAGGAGGAAGAGCTATTAAGATATAACTGTTATATTATTAAACTATTAAGTAAATATTTATTGCTCTTAATTATTGATTTATAAATAGACTGAAGCTTTTGTTTTTTGGTAAGCCTCATTCATGTGACAACAAAATGATTCATTAAGGATTAAGAAATATAAGACATTTTTACATACTACTAAATAACTGGCTTGAATTACAGCTATTGTTGCAATTAAATATTTTAGAGAAATGCATAAGAAATTTATCATTTGGATAACTATTATAAGATAATAAATGCTTTGCATATTAAATGTTAGATTTCTCTGGTATATGGACATGGTAGATGTCATTATCCAATCTTAGTGAAGATAAGAGGTTTAAGAATTTAAGCCATTTACCCAATACTGTATAGTGTGGTTGTGTCTATTCATTCACTAGTGACAGAAGCCCAACTTAAGTCAGCATAAACATAACTGAAAATTCTGGAATGTCTGGATCTAGAATACAGCAGGTATGGGGGATACTGGGCTCAAGACACATCTTACCAGCTTAACGCCCTCTGCGGAAAGAGTAAAACTGGCCCTCTCCTGAGCAACTGTGGCAGACCCTCTTGGGAAGCACTTTTATAGGCTCATCTTGAGTCACCATGGCCAGAGGGAGAGGATAAGCTGATGGAACAGCACGTGTGACCACTTGCATTAACAAGAAGAGAGGATTAAAGAAGTAACAGGATAACTATCAGTCCCAAAAAGCAGGAGGAAAAAGTTGCCTCTGGAAAGAGAGCTTCTGACTTAAGAAAGGCAAAAATAAATCCATACAATGGTAAGTGTTTAAACTGGGTCAAGATCATAAACTGAGAGTTTAGATTTCTCTTTTTAATTATGATTTACAGAAGCATTGAAACAGTAGTTTTCATTATACTCTTACAGAAATTTCCTGGAGGAGTATTTAAGCATACACTCAGCTTCATGGAGTCTGAGACTGATGTAGTAAGAGTCTCACATGAGAGGGTCACATGAGGCAGGGGGTGGGCAGAATCCAAGGTTTCACCAGATATCTCTCTGTATTTTAATTTATTCAAAATATTCTCCGAATTGGGCCTCAGTTGGACAGTGATTAGCTAGTTGCTGGGCTTTCCTGGTGGCTGAGATGGTAAAAAAGTCTGCCTGCAATGTAGGAGACCCAGGTTTGATCCCTGGGTCGGGAAGATCCCTTGGAGAAGGGAATGGCTACCCACTCCAGTATTCTTGCCTGGGAGAACTCCATGGACAGAGGAGCCTGGTGGGCTATGGGTCTCAAATGGATAGTTCCAAATGATTGGTAAATGCAAGGCATCTTAGTTTTAACAATATGCTGCCTTTTTATTAAAAAAAAAAAAAAGTATGTCAGATTCCCCTTCCCCCTTTTCTGGTAATCATACCTATGGAAAGCCCATCTGTTTAGATGAAGAATTCATGTTAGCATGGCAAGTAGCAGGTGGGGCCTTACCTGGGGAGAAATAAATAACCCCTTAGCATTTGCCTTGAAAAACCTTGCAAGCAACACATCATTAAAACTCAAATCAACTATTTGTCACATTTCTTTAATGCTTCTGGTATGTATGACGATCAACATCAATGATTAAAATGAAAATTATCAACCTTGAGTTTATCAATTACTAAGGTCTTTCTAGCCACATTTATAGGCTTGAATGAGAGAAAAATATCAATCAATGCTGTCCTGCTTAAATAATTTATTCACCCCATGCATCTGAGGGTTAGGGCATCATAAGTTTTCTAGCCCTTAGGAAAAGATACCAGTTTCCTGAATACTTCATTGAATGTGTATCAATTCATTCTTTCTCTCTTCTTTGTGTGTGTGTGTATGTGCATGCATAAACTCAGTCATGTCAGCCAGGTTCCTCTGTCCATGCAATGTTCCAGGCAAGAACACTGGAGTGGGTTTCCATCTCCTCCTCCAGCAGATCTTCCTGACCCAGGAATAGAAACTGCATCTCTTGCATCTCCTGCATTGGCAGGGGGATTCCTTACCACTGTGCCACCTGGGAAGCCCCTTTATCGCTTCTTTAATGGTCCCTAAATTCTTAAGTATTTTTCACTTTTGGATCTTTTTGTATAAAATGTATTATTTAAATCTTTCTCTGATCTCTACAGGTAATAGCTAATGATCACTGTTAACTTCCTTCAATGTAACATGATTAATTTTAACTCCAGTGTTTGTAACTATATCTATACTAATACAATGTTGCTTATCCTTATCTCTAAATCCTCTGCCCTTTCTAATATCTGCTTTTCTGTATAACCTTTCCCTTTCTCAACAGAGTGCTTGACAAGATATCAATCTCTGATCATTTAGTTCATAGAAAATCCCCTAAAGTCTTTTCAACTGGAGTTTCTTTTTAACCTGAAAACTGAAATCCTCTCTTATGTAGTACAAATCTTTCTCATCCTCTGAAAGTCACTTCAAACGTGTTTCATTTTTCTAGAAGATGGATAAACCTCATTATACTCAGATGCCATCTTGTTCAAAGCTTTTAATGCTTTGTTTAAGGCATGTTACTACAGTGATAGGATAAGACTTACCACATGTAAAGATATTTACAGCATATGAGTAGGCTGTGAAATACAATCACCTTGGGCAGCAGAGCTGGAATGTGAAAAGAAGAGTACTAAAATTAAGATGCTGTGTTTCTATTTCTTGACTGTAACTCCTTTCAACTTCACACCTTTTGAAAATCAAAGCCTACTATTAAAGTCATACAGAAATAAGTCCTCTTTTTATTTTATTTTTTTATAAGTCCTCTTTTTAAAAAACAGTTGTATTGAATTTAATTGATGCCCCTCAAATTAAGTTCTCCATTCTCAACATTAGCAACAAAAAGAATGTTAGAAAAGAAATCAAAATCCAAAATTCTGCACTTAATCTTTCACTGCTAAATTTAAGAAGCTTTGTCTGGCTTGGATATGAAATATGCCTATGTATTTATAAGACATTTTAAGCACAAACCAGGCCATCTGTCCACCTTCATGTCTCTCCACTTTTTATGTGATTCTTCTTCCTACCCTTAATAGGGCTTCCCTTTAGCTTTAAAGCAATACACAGGTTTGAAAAAAAATAGACAGATGAGCTTATTTGTTACCAAAAAACTATGTATATATCATTTACGTTTGTAAAATGTCTACTTCTACATACATACCAGTGTATTACTATGGATACATAGAAAAAGCACTGGAAGAATACTCACCAGGTTATTTGACTAAGTGAGGAGGAGTGGGATGGGTTGGTATAGAGTGCAGAGAAGAAAGACAGATTCCTAGGCATACTTTTTTTTTTTTTACATTACACAAAAAACTACATGCATTTAACTTCAGTGAACATTTAAAAAATTAAATGTACTTTCAAACTATTGCCTCCCACTAATGGAGAATTTTGGGAAAAGAGTTAAATCCCACTCCTCGGTCAGCAACATACTACCCTTCCAAGAATCTAAATGAAAAGAGGTAAATTTCAATAAGATAGAGGAGCAAGCAACTTTAAGCATAAAGAAATGGAGGCTGTTGGAGAGTGGAAAGGAGACATTGCTTTGTTAATAAGAATTTATGGGAGACATTAAGAAAGTATTTTCAGTAGTGTAGCAAGTATAGAAATCAGAAGTTGGGATAAACAGGAAACCATAAACAAAATGAAAAGACAATGTCCCACCCAGGAGAAAATATTGCAAATGATGTGACTGACAATGGGTTAATATCTAAAATATACAAACAGCTCATACAACTCACAACAAAAAACAAATAGCCAAATCAAAAAAATGGGCAGAAGATCTAACTTCTCCAAAGAAGGCCTAACTTCTCCAAAGAAGGCATACAGATGGCCAATACGCACATGAAAAGATGTTCAACATCACTAATTACTAGGGAAAAGCAAATGAAACTACAATCAAGTATCACCTCAGAATGGACATCGCTAACAGCTCTATAGATAACAAATGCTGGAGATGGTGTAGAGAAAAGACAGCTCTCCTATACCATTGGTGAGAATATTAATTGGTGTTGCCACTTGGGAAACAGAATGGAAACTACTAAAAAAAAGCTAAAAATAGAATTTCCATATGAGCTAGCAATCTCATTCTTGGGCATACACCAGACAAAACTATAATTTTAAAAGGTAAGTGCACCCCTGTTTTCATAGCAGCACTATTTACAGTAGTCAAGAAATGGAAACAACCTAAATGTCCATTTACAGATGAACAGATAAAGCAGATGTGGTTTATATATACACAATGGAATATTATTCAGCCATAAAAAAGACTGAAATAATGCCATTTGCAGCAACATGGATGAACCTAGAGATCATCATAGTAAGTGAAGTAAGAAAAAGACAAATACCATGTGATATCACAAATGTGGAATTTAGAATATAACACAAATGAACATATCTATGAAACAAAAACAGACTCACAGATAGAACAGATTGCAGTTGCCAAGGGATTGGGAAGGGTTGGGAGTTTGGGATTAGCAGAGACAAACTATGATACCTAGGATGGATAAATAACAAGATCCTACTTTATAGCACAGGGAGCTATATTTAATATCCTGTGACAAACTATAATGGAAAAAATTTTCATATTCTTTTCCATATATATATATATATTATATGAGGGCTTTCCAGGTGGTGCAGTGGTAAAAATCCACCTGCCTATGCAGGAGATGTGGGTTCAATCCCTGGGTTGGGAAGATCCCCTGGAGAGAGAAATGGCAACCCACTCGTCTTCTTGCCTGGAAAACTCCATGGACAGAGGAGTCTGGCAAGCTGCAGTCCACAGGATCACAAAAAGCTGGACATGACTGCTGCTGCTGCTGCTAAGTCGCTTCAGTCGTGTTCAACTCTGTGCGACCACATAGACAGCAGCCCACCAGGCTCCCCCGTCCCTGGGATTCTCCAGGCAAGAACACTGGAGTGGGTTGCCATTTCCTTCTCCAATGCATGAAAGTGTAAAGTGAAAGTGAAGTTGCTCAGTCATGTCCGACTCTTTGCAACCCCATGGACTGCAGCCCACCAGGCTCCTCCATCCATGGGATTTTCCAGGCAAGAGTACCAGAGTGGGGTGCCATTGCCTTCTCCAACTGACAATACACGGAATATATGTATATATATACACACATACACACACACACACACACACACACACACATATATATACATATATATATATTACACATATATATGTATGTATACACACACACACACATATGTATAACTGAGTCACTTTGTTGTATAGCAGAAATTAACACAGCATTGTTAAGTCAACTATACTTAAATAAAATTAAAAATAAAAGAAGCTGGGGTAAGCAGGAGGTTAAAAATGTTAAATTTATTCAACTAAGTGTGATCTATCTTTTAAAGACATTAATACTTCAGAGAATGAGGGAAACAGAATCAGAGCTGAAAAGAATAATAGAGAAGGAAAGATGTTTATTTTGGGAACAGAGACTTAATCGCATAGTGGTCTGAGGGGAGAAAGAATATCACGGGAATCTCATAGAAATACAAAAACAAACTTGATGTAACAAACTTTAAGAGGAGGCCTTGAGGTGACAAGGATAAACACTAAAGCATGTTTATTTAAACGATGCAATAATGATTAATGATTAATTCTATTGAAAGACTGAAATCTTTACTCAGTAAAAATAAATTTTGTCAAGTAAACACTGGCCTTTTCACACAAAAAGCATTATAACAATTTTTCTATCTAAAGAAACTCCATTAAGAACTTCATTTCTGTCTGCTTCAGCAGTGATACAGCAATGATCAGACACCCCAACAAATCCTTGTAACCTAGTTTTTTCAGCTCCTCCTAGCATGTGATGATGAAATCTCTCAGGGAGAACTGTGCTACTTTTTAATAAAAACTATTTGGACAACAGTTAACTGGAGCATTAACCTGTTTTGGAGAAAAATAAATCTGCTGACACTTGCATGTCTTTGGAACTTAAATGACCAGAAGAAAAATGCAAGTGACATGTCTAAATTTATAGAATGAAGAAAGATAAATTGAGGACCCAAGTGGATACAGTCATGTAAAATAACATATGTATAATTTATAGGGTACCTGCAACATGCAGGATGCTACATTGGGCACTGGGGTAAATAAAAGAAACATGTATTTAAGGAATGTGAGCATGTTATAAATATATTTAGTAGTATACATTAAGCTTTCAAGAATCTCTCTTATAACTAAAAAAATACTATATAATCCTGCTGCAAAGTTTTAAATGATCATTAAATAAATTTTGGAAAATACAGAGAAGTATAAAATGGAAAATTAAAGTCAGCTTTAAGTCTTCTACTCAGAAATAATTACTATTAATATTGTGATGTATTTACTTACCGGTTTCCCCCACCCCCAGACATTGTTCTCTTTACATGTGAAACAACTTATTATCTCTATTGGATGGAGACCTAGGAGTAGAATTACTGGACTGAAGGGTACAGAGGTTTTAAGACTCTGGAAACATTGTTAATTTGAATTCAAGGAAGGTTGTTTCAGTTCAGGTTCATTTGCCTGCATGAGTGAATTTTTAAATACCTTCACCAATCTACTAGATGAAAAATGCAATTTCATTGTTTTAATTTTTATTTATTTATTAGTTTAAAAAATCAACATTCACTAGAAAACACTTATAGACTGGGCACTATTCTAGGCCCTATTGGACATAGTTTCTGTCCTTATGAAAATCAAAATAGGGAAAAATACTCACATAGGAGGCTTCTGGGTACGTGCTGTAATGATACACTGTGTAGATCCTAAGTGACGGAAGCAAAAAGGAAGGAGTGTTTAATGTTTCTTGGAGAAACAGGATAAATGGATTTGTCCTCCCTGGGGGATGAAGAGTGAACTAGAAGTTATAAATATCATTCAGTTTGAACACAAGTATGAACAAAGGTTAGCATTTTCATTTTACAGATGAAGAAATAGATTTAAAGAGGTAACGATCTACTCTGGGTAACAGTAGAGAACAAATGAGGATGTCTATCTTACATCAAAGCTCACACATCTTATCATCTTCCTGCATAGTTTCTCTGCAGCTCCCAAGAAGATTGTATCTGTCACATATTTCTTTTTGGTTGTTTAAAAAAATTTAAATATACTATATCTGTCAATCAATCAATCTATCTATCTAACCTGAGAATTCCAGCTTAATTCAGAGATCAATTTTTCTAGTCCTGTCTGAAGCTTAGTCCAAGCGGTACACAGAGGCCATCAAATTCAACCTGATTTTATTTCAGATGAGGAAACTGAAGCTCAGAGGTTATACAGTTACTTGCAGTAGAGTAGACATTAGAACTCACATTTCCTGAAACCTAATCCATTGGCCTCCCTCCATACTATACTGCCCTTGGTATTTAACATTTGATTTAATGAAATTTGAAGTTTGAAGCCCAAATCTAGTGTAATATTTTAAAATTTGGGGGCCACTATCCACTTTTGTTCATGTTCTTGCTCTGTTGGCTGAACCGCAAAGAGCTCTTCAGACAGTCTGCCCTGTCCTTCCAATAGGGAAAATAAGCGGGGAAAAAAACTGAGCATTTGAGTTTCTACTCACTATATGCCAGATAGTTATGTACTTTACCCCATGTAATCCTCATAACAACTCTTTGATGTTGCTATTATGATCTCCAAGGCACAGACAGGAACACAGAGGAAAATGTACAGAGAATTTAAAAAATGTTCTTAATTGTTCAACTTCTAAATAGAAGTGGGAGGATTGAAACTCAAGTTTGTTTGACACTAAAGCCTATGTCCTCTCCACTAAATGCCACAGTTTCCAAATCCTCATCAAAGATTGATGAAATCTTGAGTACTGGACAGATATGATTATGACCTGGCCATAAATACTAATTTCTGTTTCATTTCCTGCCATTGTTGAGTCCAGATGCCTGCCCCCACCATTCTCAGCTCCAAGCACATGGAACTTGCTTCAGTTCCTGGTATGAGCCATTGAGTCCTGCTTTGGACTCAGTAAGTAGTAGTGCAAAATAGTGGTTAAACCTGAGGATTCTAGGGCCAGATTATTTGAGTTCGAGCCAGATTATTTGGGTTCAACCGCTTACAAGCTGAGTCATCTTAGGCAAGATCAATAAATTCACTGTTACTCAGTTTTCTTATATGGAAAATAAAATTAATAATCATGTCTACTTCATTTGCTTGTTGTGTAAAAGAAATGGAATCATGTAGGTAAGGCACTTGGCATGGGTCTTAGTGTAACATTCAATAAATATCAGTGATTTTTTACTACTTCCTTTGCACTTGTTCATGTTGTGTCTGCCAGGAGCACACTTTGCTTTCTCCACATTCTTCAAGTCTCAATTTCAGTGTCATTTCCCCAGGGATGCCTTCCCTGAACATTAAATGCTTTTCCAACATGGTTATACAGAAGTCTCTATTTCTCTATCAAAGAACAAACACACTAGGTTAAAATAAACTCTTGCCTAGACTTCTTACTAAATTTCAAGTTCTTTGGAGGTCAAGGACTTTCTTGGGCTTCCCAGGTAGCACCAGAGGTAAAGAATCTGCCTGCTAGTGCAGGAAACACAAGAGACATGGGTTTGATCCCTGGGTTGGGAACATCCCCTGGAGTAGGAAATGGCTCTGGTATTTTTGCCTGGAAAATTCCATGGGCAGAGGAGCCTGGAGGGCTACAGACTATAGGACCATAAAGAGTTGGACACAACACAGCACATACCCATCACCTTAAGCCTTTTTTGTACATCATTTTATCTTCATCATCAAATACAAGTTCAGACACAGAACATAGCGGCACATTCCTGGGCAAGAAGCAGAATTGCACTTCGAGTGTTTTAGAAGTGGCCTTTGGGAAATGTTCCCTTTTGGGAAAAACAAATGCTATGCACAGCAACAGGAAAGGTGCACTCTGGTGCCTCCCTTCTCTCTCAGCCTGGGAGTCAGTCACGACTTTAGTATCTTTGTGTATTTCTTTCTTAGTGTTGCTATGACAAATTACCAAAAGTGTGGTGGCTTAAACAACACACATTTATTATCTCATAGGCCAAAAGTCCAAGACGGGTCTCACTGAGCTAAAATACAGGGCTGCATAATTTTCTGGATGCTCTAGGGTACAATTCTTTTTTTTTTGCCTTTTCCAGCTTCTGTAGGCTGTCCATGTTGCTTGGCTGGTAGCTTCCTTCTAGCATCTTCAAAGTCAGCAATGCCAGACAGAGTCCTTCTCATACTGCTGTATCTCCGGTTCTCTGAAGCATGGAAAATTTTGTTGCTTTTAAGGATTCATGTGGCTACAGTGGACATACAGGTATACTCCAAGATAACCACTCCACCTCAAGATCCTTAATGGTAGTCACAACTTCAGTGTTTCTGTGCCAAGTAAGGTAACATGGTCATAAGTTTTGGGGGTTAGGGAATGGGCATCTTTGGGGGGCATCATTTTGTCATCTCAGGTAGTTAAACATAATTGAGACTGTCCTCGAATAAGTCACTAGAAATGTCCTGTCCTTGGCACAGTTTGTGGGTGCTGGGGTGCACTGTCTGTGTTCTCGCTCCATCACTCACACCTCCAAATCACACCTCCAATGTTGATGGGGATGTTGACTTAATACAGCGGGGTCTCTCTCTAGGAATTACCATCTGCTGAAGAGACCCACTACTGCACCCAAAGCCACAGCTCCTTCTGAAGGACAGCCTGCACCTAGTGACTTGTCATGGGGAAGCTGTAAAAATCCAGCTTTCTGCCTCAGTGTCGGACAACCCTGAAGGCCATTCTAGCTCCAGCACTCCCCATCCCCACCTTTGTCCTGGGTGAGTCCTTGTGATTCATCTCAGTTAGTATCTCCTCCCTAATTCTGTGCTCTCATTTCATTTCCCTGCAGGGGTTGATCCCAGGAGCACTTCCCAGTAAACCTTGCACAATGCAAATCCCTGCCTCAGAGTCTGTTTCCTGGGAACCTTGTCTGCAATAATCTGTGATACACAGTGTTTGGTTTGCTACAAGCATTTGGAGCATTCCTAAATCTGAAAACAAACAGGAATAAAAAACAGTTTTCGATAATTCACTCTCATTGATGAAGAGAAATCACCTTCTTGGTCTGCACCCACTAACATCTTAACATCCACTAGTCCTCATTATTCAGATTCTCCACTTGAAAACTTGCCTTCTCACTGAAATTAATTTGTAACCCCCTGAATTTGAATGCCTTGATGTATGTGCTCTCAGTTGAGGTTGAACAAGGTGATACTCTGCTTTCCGGTTTCAGCTTTCATCCTAAAAACAGGGGTCCTTTTGTGGTCTTTTTGTGCCACATTTCTAGCCTCCTTTTTTTTCCTTTCCTATTGGTGATTTTGCTGTTTCAAATGGCCCGCAAGTGTAGTGCTGAAGTGCTGCCCAGTGTTCCTAAGTGCGGGAAGGTTGTGATAGTCCTTATGGGGAAAATACCCATATTAGATAAGCTTTGTTCATGTAGAAGTTATAGTGCAGTTGTAAGTTTAATGTTACTGAATTAACAATACAGTTGGCTCTTGAACAACATAGGTTTTAATTACACGGGTCCAATTACATGTGGATATTTTTCAATAGCAAATACTATAGTGCTACACAATCCGTGGTTAGTTGAACGTGTGAAAGCAGAACTGTGGATACAGAGGGCTGACTATGGGTTGTGAGCATCCTTGGATTTTGGTAACCCTAGTGAGTCTGAAATCAATTTCACACAGGTACCAAGGGATGACTGTATTCATTAAATAAGGTGTCTTTAAACATAAAAACACATAAAGCAAAGCTACGCGTTGATAGGTTGATGACAGTGTTGCACCCAGAGGCTTTCTTGCTGTTTTTCAGTCATAAAGTCACGGCTGACTCTTTCTGACCTAATGGACTGCAACTTGCCAGGCTCCCTGTCCTTCGCTATTTTCCAGAGCTTGCTCAAACTCATGTCCATTGAGTTGGTGATGCCATCCAATCATCTCATCCTCTGTCGCCCCCTTCTCCTATTGCCCTCAAGCTTGGTCAGCATCAGGGTCTTTTCCAATGAGTCAGCTCTTTGCATCATGTGGCCAAAGTATCGAAGCTTCTGCTTCAGCATCAGTCCTTCCAATGAATATTGGAAGAGGCTTGTAGTAACTTAATTCTTATTTCTTCTAGAAGCAGTTCTCTAAGCCAGTGTCCATAATGACTTTATAAAACATAGTTACCAGGAATAACAAGAATTGACTACATATATATATATGGATTTTTTCCATCATACTTTGTTTTTGTTGCTGTTCAGTTGCTAAGTCGTATCTGACTCTCTGTGACCTCCTGGACTGCAGTGCACAAGACCTCTATGTTCTTCACTATCTCTAAGAGCTTGCTCAAGCTCATGTCCATTGAGGCGATGATGCTATCCAACCATCTTATCCTCCGTAGCCCCCTTTTCCTCCTGCACTCAATCTTTCCCAGAATTGGCTATCAGGATCTTTTCCAGTGAGTCAGTTCTTCTCATCAGGTGACCTAAGTATTGGAGCTTCAGCATCAGTCCTTCCAACGAATCTTTAGGGTTGATTTCCTTTAGGATTTACTTGATCTCCTTGCTGACCAAGGGACTCTCAAGAGTCATTTTTAGCACCACAATTTGAAAGCATCAGTTCTTCAGTGCTCAGTCTTTTTTTATGGTCCAACTCACATTTGTATGCGACCACTGGAAAAATCATAGCTTTGACTATATGGACCCTTGTTGGCAGAGTGATGTCTCTGCTTTTTAATATGCTGTCTTGGTTTGTCATAGCTCTTCTTCCACAGGGCGTGCATCTTTTAATTTCATTAAATTTCATTAATTTCACCATCCACAGTGATTTTCAAAGCCCCCAAAACAAAATATGCCACTGCTTCCACTATTTCCCCTTCTATTTGCCATGAAGTGATAGGACCAGATGCCACATTTGCCATTCATTAGTTTTTGAATATTGAATTTTAAGCCAGTTTTGTTCATCCTCCTCTTTTACCCTTATCAAGAGGCACTTTATTCCTCTTCACTTTCTGCCATTAGAGTGGTATCATCTGCATATCTGATATTTGCATATTGTTGATATTTTTCTCAGCAATCTTGATTCCAGCTTGTGCTTCATCCAGCCTAGAATTTCTCATGATGTACTCTGCACAGAAGTTAAATAAGTAGGGTGACAATATACAACCTTGACGTACTCCTTTCCCAACTTTGAACCAGTCCGTTGTTCCATGTCTGGTTCTAACTGTTGCTTCCGGACCTGCGTACAGGTTTCTCAGGAGACACATAGGTGATGTGGTAATCCAGCTTGTACATTGGGAAGTTCTTGGCTCACGTACTGCTGAAGCCTAGATTAAAGGATTTTGAGCATTGCCTTGGTAGCATGTGAAATGAGTGCAACTGTACGATAGTTTGAACATTCTTTAGCATTGACCTTCTTTAGGATGGGAATGAAAACTGACCTCATCAGCCTAGTAAGTGCTTTAAACGTGCTTGTTTTTTTTGTCCTGCACTTTGTGAAGCATCTATGCTGTGCTGTGCCAAGTCACTTCAGTCATGGCCAACTCTTTGTGACCCTCTGGACTGTAGCCCGCCAGGTTCCTCTGTCCATGGGGTTCTCCAGGCAAGAATACTGGAGTGGGTTGCCATGACCTTCTGCAAGGGATCTTCCCAACCCAGGGATCGGACCTATGTCTTATGTCTCTTGCATTGGCAAGAGGGTTCTTTACCATTAGCACCACTTGGGAAGCCCTGTGAAGATCCTAGGTGTCCTCGGGAAGTGTTGTAAGCTTACATGCCTGGAAGCAAGGGACAAGGAAACACTATTTTCACACCAGACTTCACTCCATTTCCTACCTAACCTCTAACCTCTCCTTTGACAAGAACTAACCACTCATCAGCCTTCGGTGATGCCTCATCAACCACATTTCACCTCCTCCAGAATTTCTTTGCCTCTCTTTTTATCTGATTCCCATGGTTGTGGGCATGTGCTGGTACACATGTGGTTCTCCAGTGCTCATTCAAAAATGAATCCCTTCCCATCCTCAGTTAAACTTTTTTCAGATGCTACCAAAGGAAGGTTCAAACCTCATGATCAATTCTCAGCCGATGTTCCTTCTTTCCTGTCCACTTGCTCATTCATGTTAATGTTGACTGTTTCTGATTGGATTCTAACTGAGACACAATTTCCATCAGCTCTACAGCAATGTGGGTGCTTGTGAAAGTGAAAGTCGCTCAGTCATGTCCAACTCTTTGTGACCCCATGAACTATACAGTTTGGAATTCTCCAGTCCAGAATACTGGAGTGAGTAGCTTTTCCCTTCTCCGGGGGATCTTCCCAACACAAGGATCGAATGATCGAACCCAGGTATCCCACATTGCGGGCAGATTCTTTACCAGCTGAGCCACAAGGGAAGCCCAAGAATACTGGAGTAGGTAGCCTATCCCTTCGCCAGTGGATCTCCCCAACCCAGGAATAGAACTGGGGCCTTCTGCATTGCAGGTAGATTCTTTACCATCTGAGCTATCAGGGAAGCCTGATCCAGATGCCTGGATGCTTGAGTTTTGTTAAATGGGCTTTAGACAATTGATGATTTCCCCAAACATTTATATAATTTCAATAATATATGCAATTAAGAGTGAAGAATTTTAAAAGCATTCTTTTGTGTATTATTTTACTTTTAACTTATTTTAAAATATTATTAGATATAGATATATATTATTCCTTATTTTTTTATTTATAATTGACATGTGGCATTATATTAGTTCCAGATGTACCTCATAGTGATTCAATATTTGTATGCATTGAAATCTGGTGCATTATTTTATAAAGTAAGGAATTTTATCATAAAAATGAATATCCATCCCATAATGCATTTCTGCTGTTGATCTGGATTTTGTGTCTTCTTCAAGAGGCTGTTAGCTTCTCAAGTACACACTCCAGAGCAGTAAAGAAAAACTACTTTATTTCTTAATAAAAAAGATTTCAACTTTTATCTCATGTCCTCCAATTCCTCTTGATAAAGTCAGTTCTGGGTTTTAACAGTCAACTCTTCATTGTCTCAGTTAATCATTAACTTCATTCCCATTATGCCAATATTTTGCCAAATTCTTGAGGATCTGGTCCAGTGCCAAGGTATGAGAATGAAAATCAGGCAGAGTGGAAGTAAGGGACATCTGACCCCAGGGCTGGTTCCCCTGGGACAGTCTCAGCACACTCCAGTCCCCCACTTGATAGCATAGGTAGATAACTTCAGTGCCCTCACCATCTCAGCCATCAGGCCTTCCAGGGACCAGGGGCCTCAGCTCTCGGAGTCATGACTTCATCATTCTGTGGCCACATGAACAAAGTCCTGTCAACTCCCATGCCACACTGGGAAGCAGGGGAGCTCTAAAAGGATGCTGTCTGTACATGTGTCTGCCCAATGTAGGCGTTTTCACTTTGTTCTCCAGTCATGGGGAGAAAGGTATCTTCTCTTATCCTGCAAGGAAAGGCACAGATTCTAAACCTCTGCTCTCAGTTCTCCAAACCTATATCCTTATAAAAATAAGGATTTAAGAAATCCAACACTACTACACTACTAGTTCACATAACATGTCACTGGAATTACAGACCGGCAATTTACATAAAGTTTTGTGGAACTCGTCAGCTGCTTCTGGACCTCAGGCGAGGAGTAAGACACAGAATCTTCATCTGGGACACTGAGGTGCCTTCTCTCTTCTTTGCCTTGGCAACTCTTCCCTCTTCCCTAGTTGATAGAATATTCAGGAGACAAGGTTGTTCTGACCTTTGTCTATTCTCCCAAATGTATCTTTTATGACATAAACTTTATGTCTCAAATCCTTCAGGGCCTTGCTTTGATTCTCAAAACATCTTTTCCTTCAAACTAGTGCCTCGGTAGTAAATTTCTAGAGACTTTAGATGATTCAGACATGACAGAGAAGACTCCCTGTGTTCAGCTGTTAAAATCTACCCTGGGGCAAGGGACAGATTCAATCCAGTTTGAACAGGGAAGGGCCAGGTGGAAAGTGCCTTAGGAAGAGATGGGGAGTGTGTGGGACATATTTGTTCCTATTTTAAACCAGTTTTCAGATACCTGTGATTTGATTACACATGCACCTTGTACTTAAAAGTCTTTGTCATGAGAAATTTTAAAACGTGTTATGCTTCTTTCTGTGTTTATTTTCTCTCTTTTCATATCAAATGACACACAACTCAGAAGTCATATTTCCTTATAAGATTTAACTATCTGATGATGTGTTATATCTTTAAGTAATGGACCAAAGATTTCCAGATATACAAATATCCATGGAAATCAACCTGCCTTCTGCTCTTTGGGTCATGCAAAGTAAGTTGAACCATCCATCATTATATGACTTAATTTGAAGCAGATTAGAGGAGAAAAACATTATTTCTTTTTCTTTCTCTTTTTAGTAGCTCTTTCTCCCATCATATCTTGATGAGCACTGAATTCTATCAGCACATTCTTGTCTCCTAAAGCACAGAGTGTTTTTTTAATTGTGAAAAGGCTTAATGAGAAGTGACAACCTGACTGCTCATCATGATTCAATTTTTAGACTGTCTAAAGTCTGCTAATTAATTTATTTCCAATGAGATTTTCACCCTTCTTAGCATTTTACTGATTTGTAGATTAATCAACTGCAACATTTCAATCAAAAGCAAATGTAGCATCAATTCAAATAATTTCTCCTTGTAAGAGCTTCCTTTGTAATGCTCCCACCCAGACCCTAATTTCCAGCCCACAGAAAAAAGATCCTTGAACACTTTTTAGATGTGCCATGTAACCTAGTTCTTTCCAGAACATTCGATTCTCCAATTTGTTCTGTCCGTTAGTTTTCATTTATCTTCACTTTCCCCTTCGCCAGTGGAGACTTCATGTTTGTCACCATAAAGATGCTCTCACTCCCTTACTCCTTTGTCCTTGTGTTACACTGGATAGCTAAAGCACAAGGCAGATAAACTTAACTATCTTCTTTCTCTGTGCCTGCACCCAAACAGCTCTGAAACAAAGTGCAATCGCCATTAGGAAGAGAAACAAACAGCCAGTGTCGAAATGATGAACAACTGAGCCATGATCTGGTAGATGAAGCAGTGGGTTTGGATTTTAAAGCCCCACCCAACCTCGAGCAATCGAAGATAGAATCATTGAGAAGTCCCCTCTATTAACACATTGGTCCTGAAACAAGCAACCAACTGCGACAGTATAACTGTAATTAGGAAGCATATTCAGGTGGCTTAGGTTAGAGACGTGGAATCAAGGTAATGAGAGAGAAGGTGGATATAAAACTAAATGGACACAAGAGTGAACGGTAAACTATGGACTTTGGGTGAATCTGATGTGTCAGTGGAGGTTCACCAACCGTAACAACTATGTCACTCTGCTGGGAGATGTTGATAGTGGGAGAGGCTATGCATGTGTGGGGGTACAGTGCACCTGGGAGCATCTGTATCCTCCTCTCAATTTTTCTGTGAACTTAAAACTGCCTTAAAAAAAATAAGGTCAGTTAAAAAAGCAACTAGATTTATTAATCAGTTCTACTTAAAAGGTTCCCAATATTGTAATGAATATGGACTGAAAGCTAATTTTAGAACCACACTGTATCAATCTCTGGAGTTTGCCATATATATATTTCATTTTATAGACATATAGTTGATCTACAATTTTGTCATTTATTCTGTACAGCAAAGTGCCTTAGTTATACACATATTTTATATGTATATACTTATATATTATTTTTCATATTCTTTTCCATTATGGTTTGTCACAGGATACTGCCTACAGTTCCCTGTGCTATATGCTAGGACCTTCTTGTCCATCCATCCTACACAATAAAATAGTCTGTCTCTGCTAATCCCAAACTTCCATTTTCTCCCTCCCCTCCCACCTGCTTCTTGGCAACCAAAGTTATTCTGTGTCTATGAATCTGTTTTTGTTTTGTGGTTCTATTGATTTATGTTGTATTTTAGATTCCACAAATAAGTGATATCATATGGTATCTGTCTAATGTTGCTTAGTATGAGAATCTCTAGGTCCCTATGTATTTAATATATAAAAAATGAGTAAAGGATACTCAAGCTGCTTGAAGAGGAACTAAAGAACCTCTGGATGAAAGTGAAAGAGGAGAGTGAAAGGGCTGGCTTAAAACTCAACATTCAAAAAATGAAGATCACGGCATCTGGGCCCATCATCTCATGGCAAATAGATTGGGAAAAAGTGGAAGCAGTGACAGATTTCATTTTCTTGGGCTCCAAAATCACTGCAGATGGTGATTGCAACCACAAAATTAAAAGAAACTTGCTCCTTGGAAGAAAAGTTATGACAAACCTAGACAGTGTATTAAAAAGCACAGACATCACTTTGCCAACAAAGGTCTATATAGTAAAAGCTATGGTTTTTCCAGTAGTCATGTATGAATGTGAGATCTGGACCATTAAGAAGGCTGAGCACCGAGGAATTGATGCTTTTGAACTGTGGGGCTGGAGAAGAATCTTGAGAGACCCTTGGACAGCAAGGAGATCAAATCAGTCAATCCTTAAAGAAATCAACCCTGAATATTCATTGGAAGGACTGGTGCTGAAGCTGAAGCTCCAATACTTTGGCTACCTGATGCAGAGAGCTGACTCATTGGAAGAGACCCTGAAGCTGGGAAAGATTGAGGGCAAGAGAAAAAGCGGGCAACAGAGGATAAGATGGTTAGATGGCATCACTGACTCAATGGATATGAGTTTGAGCAAACTCCAGGAAATCATGAAGGACAGGGAAGCCTGGCACACTGCAGTTCATGGGGTCACAAAGAGTCTAACTCGACTTAGTGACTGAACAACAACTCAAGGTGCTTATATTTTGTTACTATTTCATTTAATGAAATGTCTAGTAATTCTCTGAGTTATTTTAATGATGTCAGCATGAATCAAGTACCCTATAATTTTGTGAACCTTTCTCAGCAAACTATGATAGCATTGTAGAGCTAGAAGGGAAAGGTGTTTCTGTTGTTGTTCACTCGCCCAGTCGTGTGTGACTCTTTGTGACCTCATGGACTGTAGCAAACCAGGCTTCCCTGTTTCTCACCATCTCCTAAAGTTTGCCCAAGTTCATGTCCACCACATAGGCGATGCTACCCACTGATGGACGGTAACACCAAAAGGGAGAGGTGGTCCCAACTTAAACGTCTTCTGGTGCCAGAGATGTAATGCTATGAAAAGATGATACGAGGAAAAGCATGGGAGGGCCTTGGCAGATTGGACACTGCATGACCTACATAAAGGAATTCTAAAACAAAAAAGATAAAAAACATACAATGTGTCCACATAAAACTCACTTGTAGACTTTATTGGGCCTATTTGACATCAGTTTTTGACCCCCAGGCTCCCAACTAGACTATCTTTTTGATTTTCAGTTCAGTTCAGTTCAGTCGCTCAGTCATGTCCGACTCTTTGCAACCGCATGAACCGCAGCACACCAGGCCTCCCTGTCCATCACTAACTCCTAGAGTCCACCTAAACCCATGTCCATTGAGTTGGTGATGCCATCCAACCATCTCATCCTCTATCGTCCCCTTCTCCTCCTGCCCTCAATCTTTCCCAGCATCATGGTCTTTTCAAACGAGTCAGCTCTTCGCATCAGGTGGCCAGAGTATTGGAGTTTCAGCTTCAACATCAGTCCTTCCAATGAACACCCAGGACTGATCTCCTTTAGGATGGACTGGTTGGATCTCCTTGCAGTCCAAGGGACTCTCAAGAGTCTTCTCCAGCACCACAGTTCAAAAGCATCAATTCTTCTGCGCTCAGCTTTCTTTATAGTCCAACTTTCACGTCTATACATGACCACTGGAAAAGCCATAGCCTTGACTAGATGGACCTTTGTTGACAAAGTGATGTCTCTGCTTTTTAATATGCTGTCTAGGCTGGTCATAACTTTCTTTCCAAGGAGTAAGTGTCTTTTAATTTCATGGCTGCAATCACCATCTGCAGTGATTTTGGAGCCCAGAAAAATAAAGTCAGCCACTGTTTCCCCATCTATTTCCCATGAAGTGATGGTAAGAGATGCCATGATCTTAGTTTTCTGAATGTTAAGCTTTAAGCCAACTTTTCCATTCTCCTCTTTCACTTTCATTGAGAGGCTCTTTAGTTCTTCTTCACTTTCTGCCATAAGGGTGGTGTCATCTGCATGTCTGAGGTTATTGATATTTCTCCCAGCAGTCTTGATTCCAGCTTGTGCTTCCTCCAGCCCAGCATTACTCATCATGTACTCTGCATATCCAGAGAAGCTAAGCTATTTGTCAGTACTACACAGTATTTAAGAACACAGGCTCTGGATTCAGACAAGCAGATTCCAGTTCTGCTTGTGCCACTTACCAGTCATGTGACTGGGACAACTCATTACTCCGTGTGCCTCAGTTTGCCCTTCTGCACTGTGAGAACAGCAGTAGTTTTCCCCTCAGGGGGCCCTTTGAGGATTAAATGCATTTTTATGTGTAAAACATGAGAGTATTTCTTAAAATGGCTGGCACTTCCCTTTTGTCTTTTCAGCCCTTCCTCAGTCCTGCTGCCTAGGTTGCAGATTCCACCATACTGGATCGTGAGTGTGAGGGTCTCAGCCTAGGACTGATACTGCTGTGAAGAAAAGGAATCGGGGCTGCTGAGATTCCATGGAGTGAAGATGTCTGCCAGCCCTAGAGACTGGCCTCCGGACTCCATTTACAGGAGAGACAAACTTCAAACTCAGTCAAGCACTCTCCTTTTGGCTTACTTGTCACTCGTAACAGAACCTAATCTATATAATACAAAGTGTATATCTTTTCTATCTTATTATTTTCAGCCATCTGCGTGGTTGTTTTATATGCTATTTCCTACAGCATATAACTAGATTTTGTTTTATTTAACCAGTCAGATAATCTCTGTCTTTTAATTGGTATGTTAATTATTATAATTTATTTTAATTATGCTCCACAGAACATTTTTCTTAACAATGTTTTTTCCAGAACAATTCCCTTAACTGGATATAAAGCAGTTGTTTGCTAACAACCATATTAATTGATGATCAGGAAGCAATGTTTTAAGCATTTCAGATCCTATCATTAAAACTTCTTACTTATATGAATGGACATTTTAATATCTTAGTTTCATTTTGGAAAAATTGTAAGTTGGTGGAGAATTTTTTAATTGAACTGCAGTACTTCATGTTTTTTTTGCCCCTTATATAAAGATAGGCTTGTGGTTAGTGGTTTATGTGGAGTATCTGATTTTCAGGACTGGATATTGACTTTAAAGATAAAACTATTTCTCTAGGGCTTTTATTCTATTATCTTAATTTTCTACTATCTTCTGTTTACCATTCTTTCTCTACTATTTTTTATTTCCTCTGTGTTTTCTGTTGAATGCTATATCATTCTATGTTTCTTTTTAATCTTTCTTATGCTTTGTAAGTCATTGATTATATTTCTATACTTTGGTGATAACGTTACACTTTGAAAATGTTTACTAAATCATAATTTCACATTTCTGTACAACTACTGAAAAGTCAATGACCCAGTACAACTTAACTGATCATTCAACACTTGCTGCATGTTTAATTTTAATTTTCCTCTTTTTAATGCAAAAAGTAAGATTTTAAAATTAAATTGGCCAATTTACTGACTTCAGCATTCCATGGTCCAATTTTGTTCCTAATTCTGTTTTCTTCTAAGCATTGATTTTCCCTTCACTAATTCCTTTACTAGTGGTGCTTGGCAGATAAATTCTCTTTGCATATTTACAACCAATATATCCTAATTTTCACTTGCTGTTGAATAACATTAAGTTGGATATTAAATTCAAGGTTGAGAGCTAATTTTTTTTCAGCATGTTGAAGTTGTGTCTTCTTTGTCTTTTGGCATCAATTGTTGCCATTGAAGAGTTGGTTGTCAATCTCATTTTTATTTTTTTTTCCCCCAATAGTTAATCTCTCTTTTCCCTCTGGTAGTTTTTCCAATTTCTGCTCTGTTTCCTTGATGTTCTGTAGTGCCAGTAAGAGAGATCAGTGGGATAGAGCTATATACATTCATTTTTGTTTTTCTTTTATTTTTTTCCTGCACTATAATCATATTGTATTTTGGATTTGAGGACTCATGTTTTTGTGAAATTTTTTTTAATTTTTTTAAGTATTGTGTTTCTTCTACTCCCTCTATTTTATTCTGGATCTGCCATGAGATTTAAGTTAGAACTTCTTACAAATCCTCCCTGATTCCTAACTCCTTTTATATTTTTGATTTATTCATCTCTTTTGATGCATGATGGGTAAGATTCTCACCTAAACCTTCCAATTCCCTAATTCATTTTTTGTTTCCAGTTTAGAGTTTATCCTATCTAATAAATATATAATAAGAAGCTCATAGAAGAGCTTTAGTTCATTTTCTTAAAGGCAAAATGAACCACAACAGCAAAGAAGAAAAAGGAGCTGAAAACAGATGCATCATATACTTGACAACTCCCCACGAAGGCAAAGTTGACCCAAGCTCTGGAGTTCACAGCTGCCTTATAAACCTGGTTTATCCCTGGTGACTCAGATGGTAAAGAGTCTGCTCAAAATGCAGGAGACCCAGGTTCAATCCCTGGGTTGGGAAGATCCCCTGGAAAAGGGAATGGCAACCCATTCCAGTATTGTGGCCTGGGAAATCCAATGGACAGAAGAGCCTGGTGGGCTACAGTCCACAGGCTTGCAAAGAGTGGGACACGACTGAGTAACTAACACAGACAAAAAAAAAAACCAAAAACAAAAACAAAACAAACCTGAATTCAGGCTTAGCATTTTTCTTCCAAAAAAGAAAATATTATATAGAACCATACAATACTAGAACTGAGAAGGATCTCAGCCTACCAAGAAAAATCCTCTCATCTTTAAAAACGACTGAGAAACAAAGGAGTTAGCATGCCATGATCCTCTGGCTTGAGAATGTTCAGAGCCAGCGATGTGACCCCTGTACCCCAACCCCTAATCCAGTAATCTTTCCCTGGTTGATGTTTGCCTCAGTTCCCAGAAGACTCCAGCCTCTAGCATTTTAAACAGGATCCTGACATATGCCAGAAAAACTATTCAAATATGTCAACTTCTGCTCATCCTTGCATAGCCAGATTTTTCACTAAGTTTATCTCACTGAGGGAAATATGAGAAGTACTCACTTTTAGTCCTCTAAATCAGCAAGATCAATTCCCCAAAACAGTTGTTTGGTTTCATACATTTTAATTAGCAAAGTGATTGTTGGTATTGTTTTTCACCACAGTGTTATTCTCAAAATGGTTTAAGCATAACATGCTTGTTTTCTAAAAATATTGAGTGCATGTGGAAAATATCTTTTAATTTAGTCTCAATATATTCTTGTCTCTCTAAGGTCAGTTTCTAACCATTTGGCACCTTAAAATGTAGGTGATAACTCTTTGTATAGTCTTTTATGCAAACTCTAAGATTTTAATACTTAAATAGCTAAAATTTAAAGAGTCTTTCTGGATGTAGTCTATATATCTCATTCATTGTTTTAAAAACATATTTTTGAACATATAGCTTTTACTTTTCAAAAGTTAAGACAGCTCAGAATTTGTATGGGGTCTCATGATAATTATTGTGAATAAAATTATTATATGTTAAGGGTCTATCAGTGTCAAATTCAGCGTTTTACTGAATAAGGTGAAATACCCTACGTATTTCTCACAGCAATGTAGAAGTTATTGCTTTCATACCTTATATAAGATATGGGAAACTGAGGAACACAGAGTGAAGACAATTTCCTAAGGAAATTGCTAGTTGATCCAGTGTGAGATATAACCTGCATCTGTATAATTCTAGTGCTTAATTTTTTTACTATAAAGATTATAAAGAAAGCTGAGCACTGAAGAATTGATGCTTTTGAACTGTGGTGTTGGAGAGTCCCCAAGGAGATCCAACCAGTCCATCCTAAAGGAAATCAGTCCTGAACATTCATAGGAAGGACTGATGCTGAAGCTGAAACTTCAATACTTTGGCCACCTGATGCAAAGAACTGACTCACTGGAAAAGACCCTGATGCTGGGAAAGATTGAAGGCGGGGGGAGAAGGGGTCGACAGAGAATGAGATGGTTGGATGGCATCACTGACTCGATAGACATGAGTTTGAGAAACCTCCAGGAGTTGGTGATGGACAGGGAAGCCTGGCGTGTTGCAGTCTATGGGCTTGCAAAGAGTCGGACACGACTGAGCAACTGATCTGAATTGAACTGAATTTTTTTTTACTAATGTATCAGTGCTTATCATCTTCTCTTTCTTTGCAGCTCTTTTTAGTTTATTCTAATTATGCTTACATTGTTTCATATTTCCACCTTCCTTTCTTCATGATTCAATAATTAAAATCTCCCCTTCCTAAGTCTCTTAAGATTCTATTTACTCTCATTATTTACACAAAATGTGACTATATTAAACTATGCCATGACAGTAACAAAGACTGAATGAGGACAGGAATATTAAATATTGAACATATAACTGTGGGATAAGTTCTGCAGTTCACATTGCTTGGCATTCATTTCCCGTAGATATCTGGTAGATTGATCCTTTCATTCCTTCAATTTTCTGTTCAAATGCTACTTTATCAAAGAGGGTTTCTCATTTCATTAAGCTATAATTCACCTAGCATAACCTTCATCACTTTAAAGTGTACAATTTGGTGATTTTAATATGTTCAAAAGCTTGTGTAACCCTCACTACTATCTAATTCTGGAACATTTTCATCACCCCAAAAAGAAACCAATTACGCACAGAGCAGTCATTCCCCTTTTCCTCTCCCTGCAGCCCCTGGCAAACACTAATCTATTGTCCTCTCTTTAAATTTGTCTACTTTGGACCTATCATTTTGTATCTGGCCTCTTTTACTTTTCATAATGTTTCAAGTTTCATCCATGTTGTAGCATGCTCTTCATTTCTTTTGTATGCTCAAGTAACATTCCATTGTATAGTTATACTGTATTTTGCATATCAGTTTACCAGTTGATGGACATTTGGTTTGCTTCCCCTTTTAGCTGTTATGAATACTGCACCTATGAACATTCATGCTCAAGTTTTTGTGTAAACATATGTTTGCAATTCTCTTGTGTATATACCAGGAGTGGAATGACTGCAATATGTGGTAAACCCAAGTTTAACTTTTTGAGGAACTTCCAGACAGCTCTCCAAAGTAAGTACTCTGTTTTGCATTTGCACCAGCAAAGTAGAAGAATTTCCATTTCTCCACATCCTTACCAACACTTGATACTTTTTGTCTTTTTAATTATACCTATTTTAGTGGGTATTAAGTGGTATCTTATCATGGTTTTAATTTTAATTTCCCTAATGACTAAGCCCCTCCTAAAACAGAGATTCGATTCTCCTTAAATCATTCCTCCATGATAGTTCCAGCAAAACTGGAGTCTGACTTTCCATTTCTGATACTGAATTTTCTTTCTTTTCCCTACTTGTAGGCTAGCATATGGATATGCCCAGAACCCAGCTTTGACTCTAGGGGATGGTGAAGCAACAAGAATAAGGAGAGATTTTTGCTCTTTAAATGACCAAAGGAGATTATTTTGCTCTTTAAATGATTTGCCTGGTGGTCCAGTGGTTGAGAGTGCGCCTGGCAATGCAGGGGACAGGGGTTCAATCCCTGGTCTGGGAGGATTCCACATCCTGCGGGGCAACTAAGCCCACAGGTCACAGCCACTGAGCCCACGCTGCAACTACTGAAACCTGCATGCCCTCAGCCGGCCCTCTGCAACAAGAGACGCCACTGCAGCTAACAAGGAGCCCCTTGCTCACTGCATGTAGCAACCTAGCATAGCCAAAAATAAACAAACAAGTAAGTAAATAATTTTTTAAATGTCTACACCATTTAAATAACCACATGACTTAGGACCTCCTCACGTTAGTGAGAATCTGATCCTACCCAGGACTTTTCCATCAGTGCAGGATACTAATGTTTTATAATAATTAAATCTACAACCTGTGTTTCATGATCTTATTTTGGGAAAATATGGAGAGTATAGTGTTTAGAGTTAAGCCTAAGTTTCTATAAGCTCAGAACACGGAACTTAAAAAAATTCAAGGTTGTTTCTTTCTGATGTGATAGTGCTTAGGGGAGTCACTGGGAGGGTGGCACTTTCAAATGGTAGTTCAGGGAAGTAAAACTACACAGAAAACAAGGGATAAGGAATAAGAAACCGTACGATGAGAAAACTCCATACAGTCAGTAAAAACAAGACATGGTGCTAACAGTGACTCAGATCATGAACTCCTTATTGCAAAATTCAGAATTAAAGAAAGTAGGGAAAACCACTAGGCCATTCAGGTATGACCTAAATCAAATCCCTTATGATTATATAGTAGAGGTGACAAATAGATTCAAGAGATTAGATCTGGTAGACAGAATGCCTGAAGAACTATGGACGGAGGTTCATAACACTGTATAGGAGGTGGTGACTAAAACCATCCCACAGAAAAAGAAGGCAAAGTGGTTGTCTAAGAAGGCCTTACAAACAGCTGAGGAAAGAAGAGAACTGAAAGGCAAAGGAGAAAGGGAAAGATATACCCAACTGAATGAAGAGAGATAAGAAAGCCTTCTTAAGTGAACAATACAAAGAAATAGAGGAAAACAATAGAATGGGAAAGACTAGAGATCTAGTCTTTTCTTGAAGAGTCAAGAAAATCAGAGATAGCAAGGGAACATTTGATGCAAAGATGGGCATCAATATAGAACAGAAATGGTATGGACCTAACAGAAGCAGAAGATATTAAGAAGAGGTGATAAGAATACACAGAAGAACTACACAAAAGAGATCCTAATGACCCAGATAACGACAAGGGTGTGATCACTCACCTAGAGTCAGACATCCTAGAGTGTGAAGTCAAGTGGGCTTTAGGAAGCATTACTATCAACAAAGCTAGTGGAGGTGACTGAATTCCAGCTAAGCTATTTCAAATCCTAAAAGATGATGCTGTTTAAGTGCTGCACTCAATATGTCAGCAAATTTGGAAAACTCAACCATGGTCATAGGACTGGAAAAGGTCAGTTTTCATTCCAATCTCAAAGAAAGGATATGGCAAAGAATGTTCAAACTACTGTACAAATTGCACTCATCTTACATGCTAGCAAGGCAATGCCCAAAATCCTTCAAGCTAGGTTTCAGCAGTATGTGAACCAAGAACTTCCGGATGTACAAGCTGGATTTAGAAAAGGCAGAGAAACCAGAGATCAGATTGCCAACACACACTGGAACACAGAAAAAGCAGGGAAATTACAGAAAAATATATATTTCTGCTTCACTGACTACACTACAGCCTTTAACTGTGTGGATTGCAGCAATATATGGAAAATTCTTCTCCAAGAGATGGGAATACCAGACCATCTTACCTGTTTCCTGAGAAACCTGTATGCAGGTCAAGAACCAACAGTTAGAACCAGACATGGAACAATGGACTGGTTCAAAATTGGGAAAGGAGTATGTCAAGGCTGTATACTGTCACCCTGTATATTTAACTTACATGTAGAGTACATCATGTGAAATGCCAGACTGGATGAAGGACAAGCTGGAATCAAGACTGCCAGGAGAAATATCAATAACCTCAGATACACAGATGATACCATTCTAATGGCAGAGAGTGAAGAGGAACTAAAGAGCCTATTGATAAGGGTGAAAGAGAAGAGTGAAAAAGCTGGCTTAAAGCTCAACATTCAAAAAACTAAGATCATGGCATCTAGTCCCATGACTTCATGGCAAATAGATGAGGAAAAAGTGGAAACAGTGAGAGATTTTATTTTCTTGGGCTACAAAATCACTACAGACGGTGCCTGCAGCCATGAAATTAAAAGATGCTTGTACCCTGGAAGAAAAGCTATGACAAACCAAGACAGTGTATTAAAAAGCAGAGACATCACTTTGCAGACAAAGGTCCAAATGTTTAAAGCTATGGTTTTTACAGTAGTTATGTATGAATATGAGAGTTGGACCGTAAAGAAGGTGGAACGCCAAAGAATTGATGCTTTTGAACTGTGGTGCTGGAGAAGACTTTTGAGAGTCCAGTCAATTCTAAAAGAAATCAACTCTGAATGTTCATTGGAAGGATAGTGAAGTTGAAGCTCCAATATTTTGGTCACTTCATATGAAGAGCCAACTCACTCTAAAAGGCCCTGATGCTGGGAAAAACTAATGGCAGGAGAGGAAGGGGGCGATAGAGGATAAGATGGTTGGATGGCATCACTGACTCAATGGACATGAGTTCGAGCAAACTCTGGGAGATAGCGAAGGACCAGGAAACCTGGAGTGCTGAAGTCCATGAGGTTGCAGTGAATGAAAACACGACTTGGTGACTGCAAACAGTGGACAGCAAGGTTAGAACACTGGTTAGATCTGAGTGTAGAGGAGGGGTGTCCAGGTGCTATACTGGCGTGGCAGTGATCAATTTCCAGTTTGGTGACTTGTTTTGCTTCACACGGAATGTAAATTTTATAAGTACTTTTCCTGCTCGTTATTTAATGAACACAGTTTAAAGGAAAGAAAGAAGTTAATAAAAAGAGCTCTTAGTAACAGAGGAGAAAGATGAAACATTTTTCTACCACCTATGGTAACTAAAGAGAAGGGAGAGAGTAGAAGAAACTATTATTTGTTGATCAACTTCTATATGCCAGGCATTGTCACAAAAATTATTTTATTTACCTGTCACAATAATACCATTAGAGTGGATATTAAGATTTTTTTTTGAGATGAGAAAACTGAGATTTAGAGAGATGGAATGATTTTCTAAGGCCTAGTAACCAGTTAGAAACCAGCAATACTGGGATGTAAACTCCTAAGTTCCTTGACATCAAAGCCCATGGAAGTGGTCAAGTGGTACATGGTACTGTTTCTTAATTCTTACCTGTTGGCTCAACATCTTCCCAGTTTTTTCCATATCTAAGCACCTATGACTACCATTCCCACAATCCTATCATACTGAATTCATTTCATTGTTATTTGCTTAATAGTTTTTTCTTTCAATATTTCTTGATTTTCTTTAAAAAGGAAATTTTGCATGATAGATAGGAAATGGAGAACCAGTATCACTTACTATAAATAGGTAATATTAGGATTAAATTGTGATTCAATTTTATTTGGATTCTATTGTTTGTTGGTGGCTTTGAGCCTGAAATCTGCTTTCTATTGATTGGAAGATGAGCAAGTATATTTGTTAAAGGCACCAGATGGAATCACCATTAGAATGACTGAGAGGAAAGTGAAAGGAGAATTATAGCTTCATTCCGTGATGTTTAATGCTATACTTGTGCATCAGTAAAACCTAAAATATTTTATATCTGCTGGTCTCACAATAAGGAAATAACAGCCAGACCAACATCAGTTCAAGTCTTTGCTCCAACAGTTTCAAGTTAATGAACTTCTCTCACTTAATGATTTCTCATGTATAAAATGGAAACATACCTCATAGACTGTTGTGAACATTAAACATGGTCATACATGGCAAGACCTTAACACATGTGTGAGTAAATGTTCTGGGAAAACATTATCATTATGCTCTCTGCACACCATTATGTTGTTTGTTGCTGTACCTACTGGAGCTTGTAACTGTAGTTTTAAAACTGCTACTCCCATTCAAGATTTCATTAAGATGCTTGCCACAAATTACAATCTACCTGCCACATAAGCAGTTGGGAGAAAGGATCAGGAAGGAGGTGAATCACAGCAAGAAATGTCTGCTGAGAACCAGGAGTAATCTGTAGGATGATGCGTTTTTCTGCTCTGCACAAAGGTACCCGAGGCAGAGAGAGCAAGTGAAAGTCGACATTCAACTTGTTACCCAAGCTAAATCAGTCTGGAGAGGCTGCACTGACTTAAGCAGGTGCTTTTTCCTGATTGGCACAAAAGCACCTTGTCAGTGGCACCAGCCTCCTTCCTCCCTATTGTCATTTAGTTCCATGGGGCAATGATCTGTGCACTATGAGTGCTGATAGAGAATGAGAAATAAAGGACTGTAAGTGAAAGAACTAAGGAAGGCCCCATGCTGGGGGCTTGGCCCAGGAAGACTAAGGCAGAGCTGGTCCCAGAACCCCGCCCAGCTCTGCCTCCATGCAGGGCCAGCCTTCCATGCTGCGTCTGCAGGTGCTCACAGCAGCCATGATTGTCTTTCCAAGCAATGTCAAAGTTCAATTCTAAAGTAAAAATTTTCATTCCCCATGGAATTTTGAAGGTGGAGCTGAAGGATGGCTAGGGACTGGATAAATAAGAGAGGTAGGATAGAGAAGGAAATCCAAATTTAGCTATGGCATAGCTGGGTTATTTTTATTTTGGCTAATAAGCAAAATTTAGAAAGATATCTTTATCCTTTTGTTAACTTTTAAATAAAGAGACCTCCGCCTGTATCACTACAGTCGTTTGAGGCACTATATTTATTCATCTAAGGGGAGGGAAAGGAGACAATAGCTGCAGCCAGTTTTCTTTGCTCTGGTTTTACCTTCTTTTCCTCATCTATCTGCACCATTCCCGCCTGCAAACAGGAGAGCAAAGGTGTTGGTCTACACACCTCAGGAGATAAGCAATGTTGCCACTCAGGTCCTCCCCTCACTCTGCCCATCTAGGTACTCGTTGTGGGGTCTTGGGCAGGCCCCTTAGTCTCTCTTCATCGGCAGCACTGATTGAGTTCTCACTATATGCTGGACACTGTGACCAGTGCTTTATACCATCATCTCATGTGAACTTCACAAAGGTTGTAAGAAAAATTGTGGCATTTAAAAGCACCCTTATTATTATTCCATATTACAGAAGAAAAAAGTTAAAGAAATACAATGTATCTCTCAAAGAAATACAATTTCCCTCCCATTAGATGACAAATACAGTGCTTAATACTACAAAACCAGCTATGCCATAGCTATCTAGAAAGTAGAACCGGACCAGTTCCAAGAAGGCATGTGTTCTTAGGTCCCTTGGTATTTAGACCTTTACTTCTATAAGGTCTAAGCTAACAAACAAAGTGACAATTAACTATTGTACAAATGATTTATCCTTAGGGGATTTAAATGAAGTGTGCAAATGTGGCATTTGTTCAGCCGTATGTTCTGTGAGACATTCTGTATACACGGCATCAGAAGAAAAAATAAGTCTGAGAGGTGAGGTGGAGCTGGCAGTTTCAAGGCAGCTGGGGGTGATGTGAGCGCTGTGAACGCCCAGTTGAGATTCTTTGTGCCTTCATCCAGTGGAAAAGAAAAGAGAAGGATGGGCACAGCATTTCTTGGGTTCCAAGACAGTGGGGGAAAAAAAGACACCATGATGAGTAAAAGAGAGAACTCTTGTCTGTGAATACTTTAGAAGAAGTTCAGAAAAGAAGAAATAAACAGTAAACTTATTATCAAATCACCTGTGAATTAGGCCCTGCTGTATAATGTACTGTCTCCTGTAAATAAAGATTAAATTTGCAGATGGAATCTTGGCCTCCTAGCCTGGAAACTCTAATATAGTCCTGAGTAGGTATATGTGAACTTCTCTGATCTGGAGTACAAATGAACCATTATTCATTATGATGGTCAATTTAAATAATCCTGACTCTCCAGTTGCACAATGCAATTGCAAAAATAGCTTTTCTTCCCTCAATGAACTCTTTGCTCCTTTGATAACTCCATGATCTTTGGGGCTTTTCAATCCAAGAACCAGGCAGTGTTGGTTCTTTTCACCAGGAGGAGATAGCACTGGGAAACCTGACCACCCCTATGTTTGCAGAGGTTTATTGGTGATCTTGCAGTCTGATGCCATCACTGCTTCCAGGGGGTCTTAAAGACACGATTCTAGGGATGATTCTCAAAAACAATAATTCCTGCTCTTCCATTAGGATTACTTTATCCTATTAGAATCCAGGGATACTAGTTGACTCAGCTCACTCAGAGCTTCTCGTTAATGGGCTCCCTCCAACTCATTTTTCCCCTCTTTCCTATCCATAAGATGTTTTCTTGTGTTAACCCCAACATTCTAGGATTTCTGGGCTAGTAGTTCTCTATGTATCTATAATGTTTACCAAAGACACTGGGCATTGTCTTAGGTTTCTGGGTTGCTATCATAAAACCATAGTTCTGGTAGCTTAAACAGCAGAAATTTATTCCCCATAGTTCTGGAGGCTGAGAAATCCAAGACCAAGGTTTGGCACATTTGGTGTCTTGTGAGAGCCATCTTCCTGTTTTGGAGACTACCTCCTTCTGGCTGTATTCTCAAGTGGGAGAGTTCTGGTCTTTTCCTCATGAGATACTAATCCCATCGTGAGGGCTCCATCTTCATGACCTAATTTAAACCTAATTACTTCCCAAAGACCCCATCTCCAAATACCATCACATTGGACATTAAGCCTTCTACATATGAACTTCTGAGGAGGATACACACTTTCAGCCCACGACAGGGATGAATTCTGTTTTTCTCTCTACCCACCTGGTAGAGTGGGTATAAATATGGAATCTTTGTAAATCAGGTTACAGCATCCTCTGTAGCTGCTCCTATGGTCTGTTCCCAGTGAAGAAGGGGGAGGGGAAGTAGAGAGCTGGATCAGGAGTCCTTGCCTTCACAAAACCAGCATCATTTATTTCCACCACTGTAACTCTTGAAATGAACTCCATGCATTTCATGTGGAGGTCATTAGTCATATGGTGCTCTTTTCACCTCTATTTCCAAGGCTCACCTATTTCTTATCCCTCTCGAATGGCAGTTGGACTAACCAGTGTATATCTTCAGCTGTTTGGAGTGATTAATCATTCTTCCCATTGGTCACTTTGTTACATGTGTCTAATCCATCTACATTTACTTTTTGCCTGGAGTTTGGTTTAAAATGAAGAAACTGAAGAGACATGGCTTTTGGGAGAAACTCTCATCAGGCCCCAGACCCACCTTAGAGATTGATCTCACGGGCTCCTTGTCTCAGGCAGGGTACCTGATGATTACATCGATTTCTCATAGAGTAGAATCTAGTCCAAGAGGACTAGATATTAGCATCTTTAGTTGAAAAAGGAGGAAAGAAAAGAATATCCATGGGAATTAGGTGCCTGGTAACTCTGGGTTGTTAGAAGTATTGAAAATAACAGGAAAGTCACTGAAAGATGATGAGAAGAAATCTCAGATGACTATTGTTTATATGGCTTAGTTCTAAGGAGTTCTGGCAGACAAGGGATTGAATCTCAGCTCTGCCAATGAGTATCTGATAAACAAACTAGTCTATCATTTTACATCCTAATTTTCTCACCTATAAATTTGAGGATAGAAAATAACTTCTCTCTCAATGCTGCTCTATGGTCTAAATAAGACAGTCCATATACAATACCCAGTGGCTGATCTGGGAGGCCCTCTCAATGTTCTCAAGGCCACATTTTGAAGCTATTGGGTGCTTCCTCAGTTGTGCATGACTCTTTGCAACCCCTTAGACTGTAGCCGGCCAGGTTCTGCTGTCCATGGGATTCTTCAGGCAAGAATACTGGAGTGGGTTGCCATTTCCTCCTCCAGGGGATCTTCCCAACCTAGGGATCAAATTGTATTTCCTGTGTCCTGCATTGGCAGGTGTATTCTTTACCACTATACCAGCTGGGAAGCCCTTTGAGGCTATAGGTGACTTGCTAATGGGTCTTCTTTGATAATGCTGAACTCTGAAGAATGACATTTGACATAGGTTATATTTTATCACATAGCCAAAACGTTAGAGAGATTTTTATAAGCCTTTATTATCAATGAATTAGAAAGCTTTAGACTGAATTCTCATTGACCATCTCTGGAAAAAAAAATGAAAGGCAATACCTTAGAAAATATCAATAACCTCAGATATGCAGATGACACCACCTTTATGGCAGAAAGTGAAGAAGAACTGAAGAGCTTCTTGATGAAAGTAAAAGAGGAGAGTGAAAAAGTTGGCTTAAAGCTCAACATTCAGAAAACTAAGATCACAGCATCACTTGCCATCACTTCATGGGAAATTGATGGGGAAACAGTGGAAACAGTGGCTGACTTTATTTTGGGGGGGGTCCAAAATCACTGCAGATGGTGACTGCAGCCATGAAATTAAAAGACACTTACTCCTTGGAAGGAAAGTTTTGACCAACCTAGACAGCATATTAAAAAGCAGAGACATCACTTTGTCAACAAAGGTCCATCTAGTCAAGGCTATGGTTTTTCCGGTAGTCATTTATGGATGTGAGAGCTTGACTATAAAGAAAGCTGAGCACCGAAGAGTTGATGCTTTTGAACTGTGGTGTTGGAGAAGACTCTTGAGAGTCCCTTGGACTGCAAGGAGATCCAACCAGTCCATCCTAAAGGAGATCAGTCCTGGGTGCTCATTGGAAGCACTGATGTTGAAGCTGAAACTCCAATACTTTGGCCACCTCATGTGAAGAACTGACTCATTTGCAAAGACCCTGATGCTGGGAAAGATTGAGGACAAGAGGAGAAGGGGATGACAGAGGATGAGATGGTTAGATGGCATCACGGACTCAATGGACATGGGTTTGGGTAGGCTCCAGGAGCTGGTGATGGACGGGAGGCCTGGTGTGCTGCAGTTCATGGGGTCACAAAGAGTCGGACATGACTGAGCGACTGAACTGAACTGGACCTTAGAAAAGAGGATATATAAATATTGAGGCTCAGCTTTACCCAAACCAGCTTAGTGGTCCTGAGCTCTGCTCAGCGTTTGGGGCAGAAAAGGGACTTGAATGTCTTTACCATCTCCCCCTGCTAACCTGCCTCTGTAACATTTTGTGGGTTGAAGGAGGAAAAGGAAAGCGAGAAGAGGAAGAGAAAAGAGAAGTAGATGGAGGCAAACCAGAGGCCAGAGACGGAACTGCAGAAGGGAAGAGGAAGGGAAATGGAGATTCAGCCACCCAAGCAGTCCCAGTCCTACTCCCCCCTCTGCTCTCTCCAGAGCACACGAGAAGCCCTATGCTAACGTGTCCAATCGAGCATCTGTTAACGCTTTAATGTTTCTCTGTAGCCTCCATGCATTCTGGCACAGTCTTTGCCTCGGGCATGAAAATTTGCCTTTTCCCTTGACGCTCTTTCAATATGCACTGGTACAAGTAGATTTCTAAATTTGCCTGAAATATAGCATTTGCAAGGTATTTTGGGAGACTTATGAAGAACTGGGGTGGAGTTAAGCTTAATTATTATTTCATACACTTTCTTTTTTCTTCATCCAATTTAATTTCTAAGGAAACTGTTAAACTGTCCATAATTTGAGAAATTTAAAGTTATAAAACAAAAAGAACTGTAACATAGAGACTACCTTTTACTGGCAGAAAGATGGATGGGATGATTAAAGGTTGTTTCTAAGTTAACTAAAAACATTTGTAATTACTGCAAGTAATTGTAAAGTACTGCAAGTACTGTGCTAGGACGCTAAAGTAGAGATGTACATTTTATAAATATATGTAATACTTCAAAGCACTCTATACTTTTATATGGACCGAGAGGGGCTCTCTGGGATGCGTGTAGTCCAATTATTTATTCTGAGTAGATTAACAGCCTCACAAATATTACTTTAGTACCTTTATTCACCAATTTCTAGGTAGTTCTATACTTTCAAAGGACCTGATTACCAGGTATAAATTGCTAGGCAGTCAGTGCAGGACTCTGAGACCTCAGTCTTGTTTTCAAGAAACATTTCACTCCATTAACCTAAAGCTATACCCTTTGTCCTGAATTCCTGGAATGTGTCCTTGGTCTGATAAGTTATCAGCACTCAGATCCAGGGAAAGGCAACAATTAACTTCTCTGTTCCATCCTGAGGGATGCCAGGGGGCATGAAAAAGGGTGGCAACTTAACCTGAAGATCAAAAGAAGCCATAAAGATATTAAGTTAAACATTTTGACCTCTAAATCGATAGGTTAGAAATGATGTATTTCAAGGACAGAAGCCAACCAAAAATGTACAGATTAGTACGGGTAAGGATATAAACTGTTGTAAGCCCTGTCTTTGGGGGACTCTTTACCCCGTCTCAGTGTCTATGCTTAGAGCTTATACTTTCCTTCTCTTTAATAAATCCTATTTGCTTGCTACAGTATTTATGTGTTTGTGAAGTTCATTCTTCGGCTCCGTTCTTCAACAGGAACTAGGATTCCCATTTCAATTACACAGTTTATAGAACTGAATTAGGAACATTTCAGTTCAGTTCAGTCACTCAGTTGAGTCCGACTCTTTGTGACCCTATGGATTGCAGCACCCCAGGCTTCCCTGTCCATCACCAACTCCCGAAGCTTGCTCAAACTCATGTCCATCCAATCGGTGATGCCATCTAACCATCTCATCCTCTGTCGTCCCCTTCTCCTCCTGCCTTCAACCTTGCCTAGCACCAGGGTCTTTTCTAATGAGTCAGTTCTTTGCATCAGGTGGCCAAATTATTGGAGTTTGAGCTTCAGCATCAGTCCTTCCAATGAATATTCAGGAATAACATTTAGGGAATCATTTTGCCTCTATTCTTAGTTCCTCAACATAATGAAGTGGAACAGCTTTCAGATGGGATGATAATGCGACCAGATATCTTAAACAGGAGAGGGCTGAATGAGGGTTAAGGTGGCAGGTCCCTTCTGAAATACTGTAGGTAAAGGTCTGTCTCCTAACCTGATTAACTGATTGGTGAGAGGCTGGGATCAATGCTGAAATTGGACTTCACCTCATCCCAGGTGAAATGACTATAGTTTAGCCATGTTCATTATGACTCTTGTTCATCCGGTTTCTTAGCTTCTCTCAGTCCTCTAAGAGTAAGCTTGCGTCCTTCTTTTCCTAGTACTATGATTCATGAAAAAAGTAATGTTATTCAGTATGTTTATTTTAACTAGATATGGTTTAGCCATTCAGAGCTCACACCTGAGATTAAAGAAAAATTCTGAGATTGAATCTCACTTTTTTTTTTTAAGTTTATTTATTTATTTTTTCAGTGGGTTTTGTCATACATTGACATGAATCAGCAATAGATTTACACGTATTCCCCATCCCGATCCCCCCTCCCACCTCCCTCTCCACCCGTGAATCTCACTTTTATCTTTCATCACTTTCTAGTTTTGAAACAGGAGGGAAGGGGGCAGGGCACAGCTTTTCAAAGAACGAGATAGCCAAGGATACAACATAAACCCATTAGAATCAAATGGGTCCAAGATCACAGACTGGTCAACTTTGACTAGACCTTCACCCTCAATCAGCAAGCTAAATGCACATCCAGAGGTACCACGACAGTTCCAAGGCACTATCAAAAGACCAAAAAGTGGCCCAATTCCTAGAAATCACTACCTTTTCCCTAAAATAGCTGGAATAGGCCTCCTACTCATTAGCCTATAAAATTACCCAGCCCATAAAAACTATGCCACATTTCAAAGCCCCCAGACTCGCTCTCTCCAAGTGGGTTTCTCTCTAAATAAATCCATTTCTTACCTATCACTTTGTCTCTCACTGAATTCTTTGTGTGATGAGACATCAAGAACCTGAGCTTCATTAAATCCTGAAACCAGGTACTACGGGTTTTGGCTGGGTTCGTGTCCCAGTCATGTGGGTTAGAGTCCCAAACTGGGTTTTGGCTGAGTTCAAGCCCAGCCACGTGAGTTCAAGTCCCAATCTAAGATAAACAGTTTCAGTTTTGTTATTTTAAACAAGTCACTGTAACTGAATAAATGCTAATTTCTTCATTTGTAAGATAGAATAATAATGCCTACCTGACAGTGTTGGGTGTTCATTGGAAGGACTGATGCTGAAGCTGAAACTCCAATACTTTGGCCACCTCAATGTGAAGAGTTGACTCATTGGAAAAGACCCGGATGCTGGGAGGGATTGGAGGCAGGAGGAGAAGGGGACGACAGAGGATGAGATGGCTGGTTGGCATCACTGACTCGATGGGCATGAGTTTGAGTAAACTCCGGGAGTTGGTGATGGACAGGGAGGCCTGGCGTGCTGTGATTCATGGGGTTGCAAAGAGTCGGACACGACTGAGCGACTGAACTGAACTGACAGTGTTATTGTATGATATTAAGGCATCTGAAAAGTATTCAAGGTGGGATTAAAAATTCACAATGGTGTTTGTGGAACTGGTGAGTTAGTGTCTCATGTAAATGAGACGAGGTTTAGCCAAAAGCAGAGAAAAGAAATTTTCAGGGAAGCCTATTAAGCGGGTAGCAGGAAAGATGGATTGGATGATGGAGAATGTATCAGGCCCTTTGTTACTTTCCTGATCCCTTAGTTTGAGCTGGGTCTGTGCACACAGGCATTGGAGCCAGAAGTGGACAAAAATGACTACTTGGATTTCAGCTGGAGTGGACGTCATTTGAAAAAAACTGTTCCCCTTCTCCTGTAGGGACCGCTCTACGACTCTAGCATTTTGAGGACTGAAGTTTCTGACTAAGCAAAGGGTCGTGCTAAATAGGTGTTTCCATGGTGAACAACTTCTGATGTGGTAGATGGAGGTATCCTCACATGGCTTAGAGGGCAGTGGATGTCTACCAGATGGAGAAGAGGCACAAGGATGAAAACACCAGACACTGACACTTCTGTCTCAGGATGATTTGATACGGGTCTAGTTTGTGAGCAATAAGAGGCACTCCTATAAAGATGCCAGCTTCAGAAGGGGGAGTCAGGATTTAAGTTATTATTGTTAGGATTGCCCCATTTCTATTCCCAGATTTGTAAGGACATTCATACTTTTTAAAAAAAGGAAAGAAAAAAACTTTTAAAAGTACCTACTCCTAGACACAGATGTAGAGAACAAATAATTGTATGGTTACCAAGGGGTGGGGGAGAGTTAAGGGGTTTAAGGGAACAGGAGATTGGGATTGCCATATATACCCTACTATGCATAAAATAGGTAACTAATAAGAACCTACTCAATGCTCTGTGGTGACCTAAATGGAATGGAAAACCAAAAGAGAAAGGATATATGTATACATACCCCTTCACGGATCACTGGGGCTTGTGTAACTCAATAAAGCTGTGAGACATTCTGTGTAGGGCCACCCAAGACGGACAGGTCATAGCAGGGAGTTCTGACAAAAGGTAATCTACTGAAGGAGGGAATGGCAAACCACTCCAGTATACTTGCCGTGAGAACCTCATGAGCTGTATAAAAGGGCAAAAAGATATGTCCCCTAGGACATATCAAAAGACAAGTCCCCTAGGTCAGAAGGTGTCCAATATACTCCTGGGCAAGAGTGGAGGAGAACTACTAATAGCTCCATAAAGAATGAAGCGGCTGGGCCAGAGCGGAAACAACATTCAGTTGTGGATGTGTCTGGTGATGAAAGAAAAGTATTGCATAGGAACCTGGAATGTTAGGTCCATGCATCAAGGTAAATTGGACATGGTCAAATAGGAGATGGTAAGGATAAACATTGATATCTTAGGAATCTGTGAACTAAAATGGACAGGGGTGCCTACTCCTGAAACATTAACTCTTTACTGGATTAATTATTAATAACTACACTAGTATTTATTGAGAGTTTACTGTGTCCCAAACATTGTTCTAGGCAAAGGGGGATGCAGCAATGAACAATAACAATAGTAAAACAAAACCATGTTTTCAAGAAGCTGATATCCTACCTGGGGGGCAGGGAAAGTAAACAAAAATACAATTTTGGTTAGTAAGGTAAATTATGGAGGAAAATAGAGACTATTAGAGAGATTGGAGAGAAGTTAGGGGAAGTTGTAGTTTTCAGAAAAGGTTGTTCATGTGTGTGTAGCAGAAGGGAGTATGTGGGAGTTCCCTAGTCATGATGTTTGATTGGCAAAGAATGACTGGATGACCTTGCAAGAGAACACTTCACATTCCACAAATATTTCAACATGCATAGTTCAGCATTTTCTCTTTGTCCCAAATCTGTACTTTTATAAAAGAAGTCATTGCAAGCATTTTCTCAACATTCTAATAGCTTAATTTCCATTCAAACCCCAGTGAGTGTCTTAGAAATATATTTACCACTATGAGATGACAAGGAGCCTCCAGATGGCCTAAAGAAATCACGGCATGGCAGCCTTAATTACTGCAAGTGGTTTAATCTATCTGGTCCCCCCTCTCCTGACAGAACAACAGAGTAGGTTTCACAGAGTAAAGACAAAAATCACCTTCAAGTGTTTGGTGTTGTCTCATCTGATAGCAGGCCACTGGTAATCTCTGTTCTACCACAGCCTTCTCCTGGTACATTGTGTGTTTAACTTACCTCTTGAGTAGGATGCCACTGCTGGCACCCTGGTAGAGGCAGAGTAGTTATTTAGATTCAGGTTATACTGTTGAGTTGGTATAGAAACTATTAGTTGGTAAATATTTTGAATTGTTCTCCAGCTTGTAAGCACATACCAATTAAACTAATTTAAAAGCCCAGCACAGCATATGTAAATACATCCCAAATTATTCTTTGCCTTGCCCATATTTTTTCTACAATATGAGAAAGCAATTACTCAGCACATCTCTCCTCACGTTCCCACCTGAGATTTTTTTTTTTTTAACCCCTGATTCTCCTTTTCTGAGACTCTCAACAGGTGGTTTGGCTGTTGAGGTAGGGGCCACGTCTAACTGATTTTGCCTCACAGAAGCCAGCTGAATGCTTTCCATGAAGAGACACCTAATAACATGCCAATTAAGAAGCAGTGTACCAATCTGTTCTTTTTTTTCCCCCTGTAGAAGAGATGAAGAGGAATTTTAAAGAAATTGTTGATAGGTCATTAGCACACTCATTTGATATGTGATCTGATTGGTGAGGTTGCCTTTAATTTTTAAATTTGAAATATAATATTTCCTAGCTGGGGAGAGGCTGCTTTAGTAACAGCTTCCCTAAAGCTACTTAGCTTTTGCCAAGGCCATATCTCACTCTGATGTAGTTTTCTAATTGCACAGGTCTCCCTCAGTCATAAATTTATTAAGAGCACCAGAACTATAAAATTGGGGATGACAGGATGATATAGCATTTCTGAAGTCTCTTCCTGAGATGGGCTGTAATAACAGTGGGTCAAAAATCATTCATATCTTTCCAGTAAGTAGTACATGCATGCTTGGTACTGTAATACCCAGATGAAAACTGATTGAGCAGTATGAATACACAGAAAATTAAAATCTGCTTAAGGGATTGTCTGGATTGTACTTCCTGTGCAAATATGTGAAAATTGTTTTTATTACTATGACAGATAATCTTGTGTGTTTTCTCTTAAAACAATTTTAAGCATTAATTAAAATAGGAATTTATTTGCCTTTCTGAACATCTGACATTCTGCCCAAGTAATTCCCTGCTTGGCATTAGGGTCAGCTATAAATGCATATGTGAACAGTCTCCAGTGAGTGCTTTGCTAATTTCTACTAGTTAAGTTCTAATGAAAATGAACAAGATTGTGTATTTTAAGAGCCAGTCCTTTTTATATTCTAACTTATACCAAATGGCACAGTGACAGAGCCAGGGCTTTTATATCCTAACTGACATCAAACAGCACACTTGACATACTTGATGATTACAGTATGGACCCTGCCTGAATAAACAATCTCTGACAAGGTTGTCCAGCCATTGATGAGTGTGATTTCAAGTTCAAGTGCGATCAATGAAGAATTTTTAGATTGACATTTCCAATATGAACTGTTTCTGAGAATTAAAACTACACATATATGTACATGTTTATATGTATATATATATATATATGTAAAACATTTATATTTTATATAATTTAAAAAAATCATAATGCATCTCAAAGAGACAGTTAAAATTTTAGTGTACAATTTTTATTAGAATGTTTGTCAAGAGATCTGTGGCTAACAATTGACAAATCTGCTTTTCCTTCTTCAGGGGCATACAACTAGACTACAGTTCCCAGTTTCCTTTGCCTTTAGGTGTGGTCATGTGACTGAATTCTCGGCAATGGAATGTGAGTGGAAGTGACATATTCTATTTCTAGGTCTGCTGTAAAAAACATCCATGGGTGATCAATCTGTCAGGTTCTTTCTCTTTCAGGATTGAGGCAGACTAACATGGGGACTTTGGAAATCAGGACTTGAAGGTAGTAGAGATACATGAGGCAAAGAGCCCGAGTCTCTGACTCAGTGACTGAAGAAGAGCTACAGGCAGATTAAGAATATCTGTTTGAAATTTAAATGTGTGAGAATCAACGTTTATCCACTGAGCCAGTAAAACTTTTGGAGTTTATTAGAATAGTTATTAATAGATGCGCTATCTCCTGATTCCCAAGCATATTGTGAACATGAAAGACTGCTGCCACCTGCTCTCCCAGATTCTTCCGGGCATACAAGGTACTTCTGTGTCACGTCCAATCTCTCTAAGCAGCAAAGAGTTTGGTGACGGTGCCTTGTAAAGTGGTTCTCTTTTACTCACTGTCTTCAGAACTTAAGAGATATAGAAAGTTCAGGCTTCATTGAAGCTTAGGTCTTATAGCACATGTATTTAATTTATGAGTTAAAGAAGTTATACTAAATCAGGCTTTCCTGGGTACCTGTGGAGGCTCTCCTGAATGATTCATGTTACATGTGAGTATCAAATGAATAACGAATATATTCTCCTTCCTTTTGCCATGTCCCAAGCCAAAAAGATAAGTTCTGGGTCGTTATAATTATTTAAGCATTATTTCAAAATAATTCACTTTTTTCCTTCGCTGGCTTATCCTTCAGCAGGTACATGTTGCCTGTAGGCTCTGTCCAAATGCCACTTCTTTTTTCTTCTTTCCTTCCCTCCCATCATTGACTCTTCCTTCATGAGCTTGAGAACTGAGAGAGACTGTATAGGGGCAACAGTTTTCCAGAGTTGGGAGAAACTCTAGCACCCCCGGGTAAAGTATTTTCTAGTACTCTCAGCAGGGGTACATTCTCCTCCCTACAACATTTATGTCAGTGGTCTTTATGGTATGTTCTTAAGGAACCAGAGAAGTATGAAGCTTCTGTATTTCCCTCAAATATTCTGAAGAAGGGAGAATATTTCATTTATTGCCTTGATGCTAGAGACATATATGTTTTAAAATCAAAATAATTATCTCTACAAGTTTAATAAATTGAAAACATCTTCTAAACTAGAAACTGACACTTCAGGAATAATAAAAGGTAATAGAAAGATAGTGCTCTCTTAACAAGTCTTTATATTATTCATCTTTACTTCTATCGCAAAAACATAGCTAAAAACACTAGTTGTTAGCTAGGAGACAGTTTTACGTCACATAAGCTAATATTATGACACAATCAATATCAGCAACAGGAGCAGTCTAACAGACAACATTTTCTGAGACCTCACTATGTGCCAGGCATCACCTTCAACAATCCTATAAAGTTACCATTAACAAATAATCAGAAAATAATTATCGATCTATCAAGTGAAGAAATGGATATACAGATGGTTAAGTAATAGGACCAATGTAAAAAATAATCTATCAGATCTTAAGGAACTAAGGGGTATTAAATATCATATTAGTTCAGATTATCCTGCAAATTGGAGAAGATACCACAAACATGCTCATTGCAATATTTGATTACAATTATTAATTAGCCGAGATCTCCTATCCCCCCAAAATCTGTTGAACACAGGCTGACCACTCAGAGAAGGAAGAGATGCACTGTGTTGTAGCATAGCCTCTCTTGATTGGCAAAGTCTCTACTGTGGCAGAGAGTGCCTGTCATTCTGCATCAGCAAGGTAGGAGACTTCCGGATATGAGAAATCTGTTTCTTGTTGTGCCCAGGTCTCTTAACATCAGTACACACATAACCATTCAATGAGAACTTAGGGAAAAAACTCTACACCTTTAACCATCTATATTTATACATATCTAAGTCCCTTTTGGTTCTTGCTTTCTATGCAGATCAAGCTTGTGACCTTACAGAGTCTATTTCCCTGCAGCCAATCTCCTGACTCTGATTTAATACCCTTTTACTGGGGATGTTTCTGATACTGGGACCATGCTGACAAAGCCATTTCATGGTAGTTCACATTCAGACTTTGATGGAGAGGTCACATGGTCATCTCTGCAGCCACTAAGGTCATATATTTATGCTCCTTGTAATTTTATACTAATAAAATTTACCCACACTGCATATGATTTTTTCTGGTATACTTCATATTGTTTATTCATTTTGAGTATCATCATGAACATATAACTGCTCTCCATCTCAACTGGTTCAAATAGTTAACTCCTCACATTTTCTCACAGTACCTCCCCTGCCTGTGACCTAGTTGTGACAGTATAGCAATGCAAGACCACTGGATGGAGATTTTTTAGCTTGTTCATAGACAGCTTTGGAAATATCCTTGTTATTTTGCAATAACAAAATGTATTGACTAATTTGGAGATTTTCTAAGCTAAATAGAGTCAGCTATACTCCACAGAGTACTGATTCCTTTCAGGCGGGATGACAAAAAAAACTACATTCACATCTTGAATTCTAATCTACTTTTATCATTGCTAAGTTTAAGTTTCTCTTAACCTTCCTTTAAGATGAGGGTTCATTCATCTACTAGTCTTTTCTATTTTCTCTCAACTTTTTTCTTTAAGTTAGAAATTCCCTTGCTCTCTCCTTCCCCCCCAAAGAGCAACATGGCACAATAGCTAAGAAAATGTGCTCTGGTGTAACACTGTTTACATGTATTTTCCAGCACCACCATTTGGCATTTACTCAAACCCTGTGCTTCAGTTTCCTTCTCTATAAAATACCTGATAGGCTTGTCTTCTGTGTACATGTAAACATCTTAGAACAATGTTTGGTTCAAAGTGCTAAATAAACATTAGTTATCATTACTTTTAGAATTATATGTTTTACATTATCATAGCAATCTATGGATTCAAATTGAAATACTGCCTCCAAATTTAAAACATTCATTTTATTTTCATGCCTATACCCTTGGCATCAAATAATTGACACAAAAATGTGCTGATCTAGATGATCCCCTTTATCAGCACCACTTTAAAAGAATAACTACCTAATAAGGCAAAGGAATCCTAAACTCTTTATAAGGTGGTACCCCAACTGCACAGTTAAAAAAAAACACCTGAATTCTTATAAAAACATTAATAAAAGGGAGAACTATAACAAATGTACTCTTTAAGATTTTATTAAAATTCTATTTTAATCACTTATTTTCTTGGCCATTTAATTATCAATTTTCCTCTGCCACAAAAAACTTTACTGCTGATCTCCAAATGTTTAGCAAATTCTATAATTAATTAATTAATAATTAATAATAATGAACTATATCTGTAGCTTTCAGAAACTTACTTACAAATGTCAGGGACACCACAAAATTAATACCAATTATAATCAGAAGCTTCAAAACCTTCAGTTCAAAGGTTCACATGGACCAATTTTAGTAGGCTCTTAAAGTCACATCTTGCTACCTGAGTGCCACAAAGCAACCAAAAAAAAAAAAGTCAGAAATACACAAACAAAATTTTCCTTCATCTTATAAAAATTACCTCTCTACAACCCTTCAGTTCAGTTCAGTTCAGTTCAGTTCAGTCGCTCAGTCATGTCCGACTTTTTGCGACCCCATAAATCGCAGCACGCCAGGCCTCCCTGTCCATCACCAACTCCCGGAGTTTACCCAAACTCATGTCCATCGAGTTGGTGATGCCATGCATCCATCTCATCCTCTGTCGTCCCCTTCTCCTCCTGTCACCAATCCCTCCCAGCATCAGGGTCTTTTCCAATGAGTCAACTCTTCGCATGAGGTGGCCAAAGTATTGGAGTTTCAGCTTCAGCATCAGTCCTTCCAATGAACACCCAGGACTGATCTTTAGGATGGACTGGTTGGATCTCCTTGCAGTCCAAGGAACTCTCAAGAGTCTTCTCCAACACCACAGTTCAAAAGCATCAATTCTTCTGCGCTCAGCTTTCTTCACAGTCCAACTCCCACATCCATACATGACCACTGGAAAAACCATAGCCTTGACTAGATGGACCTTTGTTGGCAAAGTAATGTCTCTGCTTTTCAATATGCTGTCTAGGTTGGTCATAACTTTCCTTCCAACGAGTAAGCATCTTTTAATTTCATGGCTGCAATCACCATCTGCAGTGATTTTGGAGCCCCAAAAAATAAAGTCTGACACTCTTTCCACTGTTTCTCCATCTATTTGCCATGAAGTGATGGGACCGAATGCCATGATGTTAGTTTTCTGAATGTTGAGCTTTAAGCCAACTTTTTCACTCTCCTCTTTCACTTTCATCAAGAGGCTTTTTGGTTCCTCTTTAAGACATTGTAATGCACAAGAATCAGTGAGCGCCAACTATCTTTCTTAATTTTATTACCACATCCTCCATGCAAATCACATGCCGTAGTCAAATTAGTCTTTGCATTTTTTAAACTATATTATTTCCTACCTATATATGTTTGTTCACATAGGTCTCCTATCCAAAAGTCCTTTAATTCTTTCTCTTGTAATCTCATGCTCAAGTGAAGGGCTTACTCAGATGAAATGAACTGGAAATGATCTTTCACTGTGATTGTTTGTGCCCTGTATTACTTATCACTGTCTATTTTGTTACTTTTCCAACTACATTTTAAGTTCTTTGGCATCTGTTGGCCACAAAAGGTAGCTTGGTATTTTATGCTGTCTTGACATTCTAGGTGTTGAATGGAGATGAATCCAGTTTTTGCTCCCTGGGAGTAGTGGAGTAAGTAGTGAAAGAGGTTGCATGGACTCAGAGGTTGACATTCGGTTCCAGTTCCTCTGTGTTACTTTGAGAAAATCACCTCCTCTGACAGCAACGTTCTTAGCTCTAAGAGGAATGTGACGCACTAGGTAAACTTACGGATCTTTTTGCTCTAAGGTTGCTTTACTTGGTAATTACTTCCTCTTCCTCTTTACAAATGAAAATGCACAGTGATTGCTTGTCCATAACTATTTTAAATTTGAAAAATATTTTACATGCAGCATTTTACATTTGACAGAAGATTATTGTTAGCTACTGAGAACAACTGTACTAAAGAGATATATTTAAAAATAGAAGTATCAGAATAATTTCATTTTATCATCATCTGTTTCAAAGACCTCAAAGATGCTGGCTTAGAAAGGAGTCATTGAAACATTTAAAATATATATTTAAAATCTGTAGCTTAGGTTTATTGACTTTGAAATATGACTTGAGAGAGAAGTATTCATAAAGCCTATTAATTTAAAGAAATATAAAATATTCTTTTGATTTTCCTCAAAATTTGTCAGAAGTGTCTTCAAAAAGAAAGGTTAAATTTAATTTCTGGTAGACTTTCACTCACTTTTATTTCTTTTCCAGTTAGAATATATTTAAATTCATGTGTTCAAAAATCAAGCAAGGAAATATAAAATTATGTTGATTTTTAAATAACATCTTTCCATATATGAACTGCTTTCAGTTCAGTCACTCAGTTGTGTCCAACTGTTACTGACCCCATGGACTGCAGCACGCCAGGCTTTCCTGTTCATCACCAACTCCCCGAGCTTACTCAAACTCATGTCCATCAAGTTGGTGATGCCATCCAACCATCTCATCCTCTGTCATCCCCTTCTACTCCCGCCTTCAATTTTTCCCAGCATCAGGGTGTTTTCCAATGAGCCAGTTCTTCACATCAGGTGGCCAAAGTATTGGAGTTTCAGCCTCAGAACCAGTCCTTCCAATGAATATTCAAGACTGACTTCCTTTAGGATGGACTGTTTGGATCTCCTTGGAGTCCAAGGGACTCTCAAGAATCTTCTCCAACACCACAGTTCAAAAGCATCAATTCTTCGGCACTCAGCTTTCTTTATAGTCCAACTTTCACATCCATACCTGACTACTGGAAAAACCATAGGTTTGCCGGACCTTTGTTGGCAAAGTAATATCTCTGCTTTTTAATATGCTGTCTAGGTTGCTCATAGCTTTTCTTCTATGAAAGGAGCAAGCGTCTTTTAATTTCATGGCTGCAGTCACCATCTGCAGTGATTTGGGAGCCGTCAAAAATAAAGTCACTGTTTTCCTTGTTTCCCCATCTATTTGCCCATGAAATGATGGGACCAGATGCCATGATCTTAGTGCTTTGAATGTTGAGTTTTAAGCCAACTTTTTCATTCTTTTCTTTCACTTTCATCAAGAGGCTCTGTAGTTCTTCTTTTTCTGCCATAAGGGTGGTGTCATCTGCATATCTGAGGTTATTGATATTTCTCTTGGCAATCTTGATTCCAGCTTGTGCTTCATCCAGCCCAGCATTTTGTATGATGTACTCTGCATATAAGTTAAATAAGCAGGGTGACAATATACAGCTTTGATGGACTCCTTTCCTGAACTGCTTACTTTCATCCAAATTTAATTCTAAACCAGAAAGCTCATCTAAATACAATTAAATAGAATCTTAGCTCTTAATGCATGTAACATTGAAGGCACGTTATCTAAATCACCTCAATTACACAGAAATTAACATTTCAATGCATTTTGCTCTGAAATGAAAATATCTTTGAAGAAACAATTATTCATGAAATAAAACATCTGGTAGAGTTGACTCAGAAACTGGAAACAGACAGCTTTATAGTCAACAGTTCTGGCAAGCAGTTTTGATGAAACACTAGATTAAAATAAAGGTTTTTAATATTCCAGAGAGATTTGGTCTTTTCTTTTCCGTGTTCTCTCTAGATTTGAAACTGACAGTGTGGGTTTTCCTCTTTAATGGTATGAGATATTATCAGGAGCAAAGTTGTTTTTTTTTTTTCACAGAATATTAATACTAACCTCAGGAGGTTTTATTTTCTATTGAGCTGAAAGTTTGCTTCTTTAATTTACATGAAAAGACCCTTCTCAAAGACAATCCACTCCTCTCAAAAACTGATCAGTGTATCCAGATACACCTTATCCTGCTACCAGTAATTAGAGAGGTTTTATAGCTCCTTACTTAGAGTTTAGTTTGCTGAGGAGAGACCCTCTCTAAATCATCTGGCCCAAGGAATTCTTAGTGAGGTCAAACACTCCAATCTAGTTTGCTATTAAAACTAGTTTCAGGTTTTATATTAAAGGTTTTCTCAACTCTGGAACTCATTACTGACATTTTGGTCTGGATGGTTCTTTGTTGTGGGAACTGTTCTATGTTTAGCAACATCCCTGGTCTCTACCCGCTAGATACCAGGAGCACACACACCCTCTGCCACCCAGCGTGACAAACAGAAATGTCTCCAGACATTGTTAGTCCCCTGGAGGGGGGTTGGAAATCAACCTCCAGTTGAGAGCCATCATCTTTAAGGGTTACACTAGTGCTAACTCTAAAGCTGTCTGCCCCCAATCCCGATCCCCTCTGCCCCACAACTTAAAGCTCTGCCTCCACACTCACTAGCAATGCAGCCTTGAGCAGGTTAATTAACCTCTCTCAGCCTCAGACTTAAATGAGACAATATACACGAACCACTGGGAAGTGTGCCTGAAACAATAAGCCCTTAGCCAGCACTGAAGTTACTTTTATTATAACCCCCATAGCTTTTGAATAAAACTTTAATTTTCACAGTTATGCAAGATTTAAAGGTTTTCTCACCAATTCTGTGAGAGTTATATAATTGCTATTAATTAATGGCTATTTTTCCTTTTTAATTCCAGTTAAAATAATTACAGATGATTTCCTCAGCTAATTTTCAAGAGGGGAGCATGTGCCATAAACCTCTCTAGGATTATGTATTACCCCATCCTGGAGACAGAATCCAGAACATGTTCAAAGGAAAGTATTTTGTAATTTTTTTTTAAATCACAGGCTTACTTAAGAAGGTCTAGTTGAACCAAACTTTTACTTTAATTGTAACTGATGCAAATGCTAATAGCTCAACACCTCTAGATTTCAGAACACGGCAGTAACCGAGGCGGCATTGAAAATCTCAGCAGGTACTGCTCTTATGCTCTCCATAGGCCTGAAGGCTACACTAGAAGAGGGTATGATTAAGACCAGTTCTCAATAACATCACAGGCACCCTCGTGTTCGGAAATGGCAACTGAATCTTTTCCTTACATGTGAGCTTAAAACAGTCACTTGACACCTTATCACAATAAACACAGGTTGGGGGTTTGAAAAAATATGGTGCTGAGATGTTAAGGAAATAGATTGTAAATCATCTCCCTTGGCAGCATTTTAAGTTGCATTAAAATACAGATACTTAGCCCCCACTCCCTGACATTTCAATCCAGTCATATCTGAAGTATAACTCTGGAATTAAGATTTTTATGAAGCTCTCCAGGTGACTTTCAGATTTTCTTTTTTTTTTGGACTTTCAGATTTTCAAACAGATGTGGAAGATACTACCTAAAGAAACAGAGGAATACCTACAAAGCTTAAGTAAGTTTCTGTAGCATCCTTGGTCTCTGCCCCCTAAATGCCATTAGCACACACATCCTCTCCACTCAGTGTGACAAACGAAAATATCTCCAGACACTGTTAGTCCCCCGGAGGGTGCGGACAACCATTTTAAAGGGTTACATTAGTGCTGAACTCTAAAGCCATCTACCCCTTTCTCCCGATGACTCTGATCATAAAATGCATGATTAATTTATTCATTCTACATATATTTATTGACACCCTATTACATGGCAGAAACTAATTAGCCACATTCAAGGTGAATAACAAGTGAACAAAGTAGAAGATTATTATTGACCGAGATGGCCTTAATAGTCCTTTAGCTTGACTAAGCTCTAGACAGATGTCTTCCTGTCTATAGACCCTTAACCTCCTTTTTCTTAGTCTTTACTTTGGAAGATTTGCAATTATAAATTATTTTTCTGCCCCTTTGAGGTTTAAATCTAAAATCCTGGAATGTCTTTTTCAAGGAACTGGGAGTCGTCCCTGTGAAATGTAACCATCAGGAAAGATAGGCCCCTCTTTTCAGTTTTCTGTGGGAGGACAGGAGCCTGATTTGCTGGATAAATGCCGATTAGCAAACACAGATGGCCTGATTACATTGACCAACCTCCTTCCTAATGTCCTCCAGTTCTTTTCCATGAGCTCACCACAGCACTTATAAATCCTTCCACTTTTTATTTCAGTGGAATTGAGTTCCATCTCTGTCCTCCATATCATTAGTCTTGTCTCTGGTGGCTCAGACGGTAAAGAATCTGCCTGTAATGCAGGAAACTCAGTTTCATCCCTGGGTTGGGAAGATCCTCTGGAGAAGGGAATCCACTGGAGAAGAACACCCACTCTGGTGTTATTGCCTAGAGAATTCCACGGACAGAGAAGCCTAGTGGTCTACAGTCCGTGGCGGCCACAAAGAGTTGGACATGACTGAGCAAATAACACTTTCACTTTCCATTTGCAATAGTCTTAAATAAAGTTTTTCTTGCCTGTTCTTTTTATATCTATATCATCGATTTTGATATTTACTGTCCATAAAAATCATCTGAGTTTGTTAATCCAGTAAGTTTGGGTATGAGCAAGGAATCTGCACTCATAAGCACCTGGGTGGTATAAGTGGGACACAGAGAGAAGAGACACTGAAAACCACAGGTGCCCATGGGCCCACTATACATAACATTAAGGATGGGGTCATCACAGGCAAGTCACAAGACGTAAAAGCCAGCTTCAAGGATTCACAAAGGTCAAATCTTGGACATTCTGACCATTGAAATAATTAAGTATAATAATAATTTCAGAAACATTGTACAAGATAGAAATCTATGAGTGCATACTGATTATAAGCAAATGAGCAAATAATTGGGGAAAGGAGAGCTCTTGATTAAGGAGGAAGGCTGAGAGATGACTGATTGATATGTAGAGAGGGGTAGAGTTTAAAAATCAACATTTTGCAACTATAACAGTAAAGACTACTTCACTCAAGAATCACCAATGATGATAAATCAAGGGGGAAAGTTTTGATGTAGAGCATGGTATATGCATGGTTGAAAAGCATCTCCTGACAAGATTGCTTCTTAGCTGCAAGAGAAAAATTAGTGACCATGTGATCATGTAACTGGACCATAACTTGGCCAGGAGATCAAAGTTGACATCAACAATGAAGGGCCATGGACATTATGTGCCACTGTATATGACATCCTGGAAAGGACATAAAATTACTTGAATAATATTTATATTGAGAATTTTAATCTAATCATGAGAGAAGCTCCAAATGATGATCTTTCTACTGAGAAGGAAAGGGAGGAAGGATGCATGTACTGTTCAAAAATGTCAATGTCATAAAAGATAAAGAAAAGCTGAGAAATTATTTCAGATTAAAGGAAATTCAAGAAGTCTGAATATTAAATGTATTGTGTGTGATCCTAGACTGGATCCTGTACTTAATGACAAAATGCTACAAAGGCCTTTGTTCCATCTGTGGATAAAACTGCAATATGGTTAATAGATACCTAAGAGTTAAAAATTTCATATTGATTATATAAGAGAATATCCTACTTCTTAGGATATACACATTGAAACATTAATGGGTAAAGGGTGATATTATACATAACTTATACCCATGTGTTCAGAAAAAATATAGGTAGATAGCAAATAATAAAGGTAAAGCAAACGAAGCAAAATATTAACAACGGTAACACTGTGTGAAACAGATGCGAGCATTCTTTGTACTATTCTTGTAATGTTGTTGCATGTTCAAATAAAAATAACTTCCAAATAAAAAGTTTAAAATGTGCCATTAAAAAGGCATACTTACACAAGGAGAAAACTAGCAATTTCATAAAGCAAGCCAGCGTATGGGCTTTACACGGCTGCAACTAAATATTATGCCCATAGCCTTTATAGAGGCTTGATTAAGAAGACGGTTTTGTTTATTCTGTTGTTTAATGGAAGAAGAAACCAATCCATTTATGCATTTTTCTGTGACTGCAGAACAAGGGAAGAACTAGGTTACGGAAAAGCTTTACTGAAGAAAACACTAATAAAATGGTTAGATTTTCTTTATTTCAATATGGAGAGTCATGTTAGCTCTTTCGTTTTCTTCTTTGCCTTGACAATTTAGAGCCAATTTTGTTATACTACAGTAACTCTCTTTAGCCTAGGTTGGCTGGTGCAAGAGACAGCACCTTTGTTCACAGTTCTGCCTCTTTCCTTATTATTTTCTTGTCTAAGGTCTATGTTGTTAACCTGAAACAAATAGCCTGCCAGGTATTTCACCAGCAAAGATGGATTTACTTGGATCACCGTAGAACTGCAATTCAGGGTCTGCAACCAGGCTGAGCCGCATGCAAGTCTCCATGTAGAAGGGGAAGGAGAACACTTGAATAGAGAGGAAAAGGAAGTTGGGAGACCTGTAGTAGACAAAGAGCCCATGACCTTTCATTGGCTGAGTCATTGTCAAGAAAGAGGAGCATTGCTTCTCCATATTGGGCTCTATTATCATTGCAGGGGGTGGGAGCTCCCCCTTCTGGTCTCCCAACTCTATTTAATTGAAGTTTCTGTTTATTCACTTTGTAATATTACTGGGATTCAAATTTGGGGATGGGATTTTGGGAGTTAAATGATAAAACTGCATTAGAGTGTTGAAAATGTTGCATTATAATTAAATATGGAAATGCTATACTGAAGCAAAAAATGCACCAGGCCTGTTCTTCAGAAGTGAGAGGCAACTTTCAGATTTTGCTCAAATGCCACAATCTGGGGAAACTCCTGACAATATACCTCAAATAGCAATGCCCTCTTCCTGCTGCCTCCCCCAACTAAAGTTACTATCACTTCATCCTGCTTTATCTACTTGCTTCACATTTAGGCACTGACTTTTTAATGTATTTGTGTGTATTGTTTGTCTTCTAAAACATAAATTCTGTGAGAGCTTTGCCTATTTTTCTGCTTACTTCTAAAACAATGCTTAGCAAATGAATGAATGAGGGAGAGAGACTTACATGTCCCCGTGAATTCATTCTCTGGGTTTTTTACTTACGAGCCAAAGTAAAGCTTTCCATTATAACACAATCTTTACCTCTGTAACAAGTCGATACACACACACACACACACACACACACACACGTGTGTGTATCAGTTCAGTTCAGTTCAGTTGCTCAGTCATGTCTGACACTTTGCGACTCCACGGACTGCAGCTTGCCAGGCTTTCCTGTCCATCACTAACTCCCAGAGCTTACTCAAACTCATGTACATCGGGTTGGTGATATCATCCAACCATCTCATCCTCTGCTGTCCCCTTCTCCTCTTGCCTTCAATCTTTCCCAGCATCAGAGTCCTTTCCAGTGAGTCAGTTTTTTGCATCAGGTGGCCAAAGCATTGGAGTTTCGGATTCAGCATCGGTCCTTCCAATGAATATTCAGGACTGATTTCCTTTAGGATGGACTGGTTGGATATCCTTGCAATCCAAGGGACTCTCAAGAGTCTTCTCCATCACCACAATTTAAAAGCATCAGTTCTTGGGCACTCAGCTTTCTTTATGGTCCAACTCTCACATCCATACATGACTACTGGAAAAAACATAGCTTTGAATAGATGGACCTTTGTCAGTAATGTCTCTGCCTTTTAATATGCTGTCTAGGTTGGTTGTATCTTTTCTTCTATGAAAGGAGCAGGTGTCTTTTAATTTCATGGCCGCAGTCACCATCTGCAGTGATTTTGTGTTAGTCGCTTAGTCATGTCCTACTCTTTGTGACCCTATAAGCTGTAGCCTGCCAGGCTCCTCTAGTCCATAGGATTCTTCAGGCAAGAATACTGGAGTGGATTGCCATTTCCTTCTCCAGCAGTGATTCTGAAGCCCAAGTAAGTAAAGTCTCTCACTGTTTCCATTGTTTCCCCATCTATTTGCCATGAAGTGATGGGACCAGATGCCATGATCTTAGTTTTTTGAATGTTGAGTTTTAAGCCAGCTTTTTCACTGTCCTCTTTCACTTTCATGAAGAGGCTGTTTAGTTCCTCTTCACTTTCTGCCATAAGGGTGGTGTCATCTGCATATCTGAGGTTGTTGATATTTCTCCCTCAACCCTGATTCCGGTTTGTGCTTCATCCACCCCAGGATTTCACATGACATACTCTGCATGTAAGTTAAATAAGCAAGGTAACAATATACAGCCTTGACATACTCCTTTCCCAATCTGGAACCAGCTCGTTGTTCCTGGGCTTCACTTGTGGCTTCCCTTGTGCAGGTGCACATCTACCTGCAATGTGAGAGACCTGGGTTCGATCCCAGGGTTGGGAAGATCCCCTGGAGAAGAGAAAAGCCACCCACTTTAGTATTCTGGCCTAAAGAATTCCATGCACTGTATAGTCCATGGGATAGTAAAGAGTCAGACACGACTGAGTGACTTTTACTTCACTTCATTTTCCATGGCTGGTTCTAACTGTTGCCATTTGACCTGTATACAGATTTCTCAGGAGGCAGGTCAGGTGGTCTGGTATTTCCATCTCTTGAAGAATTTTCCACAGTTTGTTGTGATCCACACAGTCAAAGGCTTTGGCATAGTCGATAAAGCAGAAGTAGGTGTTTTTCTGGAACTCTCTTGCTTTTTTGGTGATCCAACTGATGTTGGCAATTTGATCTCTGGTTCCTAAATCCAGGTTGAACATCTGGAAGTTCTCAGTTCATGTACTGTTGAAGCCTGGCTTGAAGAATTTTGAGCATTACTTTGCTAGCATGTGAGATGAGTGCAATTGTGCAGTAGTTTGAACATTCTTTGGCATTGCCTTTCTTTGGGATTGGAATGAAAACTGACCTTTTCCAGTTCTGTGGCTGCTAAGTTTTCCAAATTTGCTGGCATATTGAGTGCAGCACTTTAACAGCATCATCTTTTAGGACTTGAAATAGCTCAACAAGAATTCCATCACCTCTGCTAGCTTTGTTCATAGTGATGCTTCCTAAGGCCCATTTGACTTAGGTATGGACCTAACTGCTTGGTATGGACCTAACACAACTTAGGTATGAACCTAACAGAAGCAGGATATATTAAGAAAAGGTGGCAAGAATACACAGAAGAACTATACACATGTACATATATATATCTGCATATGTATATGTGTATATTTCAGCCTTTGTTAATTTACAAGACAAATACTGCCCAACTCTTCATCCTCATCAGCAGCCAAGGAATGGAAACTGCAGAACTATGTGTGTGCCCATGTGTCTATTACTATTATACCTATTTATTTTATTTAAAAACTCCCCAGATCTTAAGAAAGGAGATAATATCCGATTCTAGAGATTTGTCTGTATGTATGTGTGACTGGTAAGACTGGACAAGGGCTGCTGGAAAGAATGGGATAAGAGGCAAGGAAGAAGTCTCCAAGCTACAAGTGTGAACAGACAGTGAGGCTGCTGTCTAGGAAGTGCTGGGCAGAAGCATCTAGAGAAGGAAGTCCTTAAAGGCTACACTGGTCAGGTGTCCCCACCAGGTAAGGACCCAGTGAGTTTACTGTCCAAGGTACCTGGGAGTGGAGCGAGGAGAACTTGGGAAGGGAGAGGGACAAAAGGCCCCATAGTTAGGAGACTGCTTGGTATGTAAAGGACTTTAGATTTTAACCTTTCAAGGAATCACTGAAGAGCTGCAAGCAAAGGACTGACAAAATGACGTCAATTTAAAGAATCATCTGGTGGTGACGGATATGTATGAAGGTATATGTTTAAAATATCAAGTTGTATATCTTAAACATGTACAGTCTTTATTTTTCAATTATACCTCAATAAAGTTGGGGGAGAAAAGCTCTCTGGTAGCAAGATAGAGAATAGTTTGTGAGCAGAAAGGCCAGACAGTGGGAAATCAGAGCTATTGATAAAAACCCAGCAGTGGCAGCCCTTTCTATATATGATTGAATTTTGTGAATTTAAAAAATTATAGCAGAGAAAACCAAATGTAGATTTTGCTCTAAATGAAATAACACACATAGGTTTTAAAAAATTAATAAATTTTACATCTCTGCAAGTGTTTGGGCCTACTTAGAAATATTTTTTAAGTTTCTATCCATAGATCATTAAAATAGTTGACCTTTATTTTAAATTTATTAATGTATATGATATTAATCTCTTTGACTAAGCTAAGGATAAATTTATTTTTAGAACCTTTGCCATGTCAATTGGTGGCATGATGAAATGATGAAATATCAGGCTGTGACTGTTATTTTCTTCTGAAGAGTCAATTCATTTTGTTATTTGCTCTGAAGGAGTGCATTCAGAGCTGTAATATTTCATAGTTCTGTTGATGGTGACAGCTACATTCATTATAAGCAGCCTATTAATCCTACAAGGCTTCTTTTAGCTCAAGAATCAGTTAAGTTCATCAGACACACAACTTCTGGAAGTCTGCAGTTTGTAGAAAGGAGTCATGGTAAGTGAGAGCACAGATGCATCATTTGAAAATTTGACTACTTTTGTAATGGAATTCACTAGTAAGACCTTTGAGCAAGCGAATAGAACTGGCACACACTGTCTGATATATTACTGGGCAGTGACAAGGTTTAAACCAACTACAAAACCTAGGCATAATGCCAGGGGATGAGAGAGGCTTTCTAGAAGTTATGAGCCAATTCCAAAGGTAATTCTGGATATCTGACTGGATAAGGCATGACAATAATCTCAGGAGGCCTATTCTCAACAGCATTTGAAGCTTTTACTGCTTTCTTGCTGAAAAGTAAAATAAAAAGTCAATACAACTAAGCTATCATGCTTAACTGTAGCAAATGAGGAGCAACTGGAGGAGCAATCCAAATGACTCTTTTAAGACTTTTCTTCACCAATCATGAATATTAAGCATCTCTTGCTTTTTTTTCTGCCCTTTCTATTTAACACTGATATTTCATTTATCATACCTATGTCTTACTTATTTCTTACATTATTAACTTTTTTGTCCATATGTATATACCTAACTCACCTTATGGATTTTTCATGTCTTTATAAGTATTACATTGTTTATTAATTGACTCAGTTCAGTTCAGTCACTCAGTCATGTCTGACTTGTTGTGATCCCATGAACCGAGGCACGCCAGGCCTCCCTGTCCATCACCAACTCCGGAGTCCACCCAAACCAATGTCCATTGAGTCGGTGATGCCATCCAACCATCTCACCCTCTGTCATCCCTTTCTCCTCCTGCCCACAATCTTTCCCAGCATCAGGGTCTTTTCAAATGAGTCAGCTCTTCGCATCAGGTGGCCAAAGTATTGGAGTTTCAACATCAACATCAGTCCCTCCAAAAAATAGCCAGGACTAATCTCCTTTAGGATGGACAGGTTGGATCTCCTTGCAGTCCAAGGGACTCTCAAGAGTCTTCTCCAGCACCACAGTTCAAAAGCATCAATTCTTCTGCACTCAGTTTTCTTCATAGTCCAACTCTCACATCCATACATGACCGCTGAAAAACCATTGCCTTGACTAGACGGAACTTTGTAGGCAAAGTAATATCTCTGCTTTTTAACATGTTGTTTAGGTTGGTCATAACTTTCCTTCCAAGGAGCAAATGTCTTTTAATTTCATGGCTGCAATTACCATCCGCAGTGATTTTGGAGCCCAAAAAAATAAAGTCAGCCACTGTGTCCACTGTCTCCCCATCTATTTGCCATGAAGTGATGGGACCAGATGCCATGATCTTAGTTTTCTGAATGTTGAGCTTTAAGCCAACTTTCTCACTCTCCTTTTTCACTTTCATCAAGAGGCTCTTTAGTTCTTCTTCACTTTCTGCCATAAAGGTGGTGTCATCTGCATATCTGAGGTTATTGATATTTCTCTTGGCAATCTTGATTCCAGCTTGTGCTTCTTCCAGCCCAGCGTTTCTCATGATGTACTCTGCATATAAGTTAAATAAGCAGGCTGACAATATTCAGCCTTGACGTACTCCTTTTCCTATTTGGAACCAGTCTATTGTTCCATGTCCAGTTCTAACTGTTGCTTCCTTACCTGCATACAGGTTTATCAAGAGCCAGGTCAGGTGGTCTGGTATTCCCATCTCTTTCTGAATTTATACATAGTTTATTGTTATCCAAACAGTCAAAGGCTTTGGCATAGTCAATAAAGCAGAAATAGATGTTTTTCTGGAACTCTCTTGCTTTTTCGATGATCCAGCTGATGTTGGCAATTTGATCTCTGGTTCCTCTGCCTTTTCTAAAACCAGCTTGAACATCTGGAACTTCATGATTCATGTATTCCTGAAGCCTGGCTTGGAGAATTTTAAGCATTACTTTACTAGTGTGTGAGATGAGTGCAATTGTGCGGTAGTTTGAGCATTCTTTGGCATTGCCTTTCTTTGGGATTGGAATGAAAACTGACCTTTTCCAGTCCTGTGGCCACTGCTGAGTTTTCCAAATTTGCTGGCGTATTGAGTGCAGCACTTTCATAGCATCATCTTTTAGGATTTGAAATAGCTCAACTGGAATTCCATCGCCTCCACTAGCTTTGTTCATAGTGATGCTTCCTAAGGCCCACTTAACTCCACATTCCAGGATGTCTGGCTCTAGGTGATGATCACACCATTGTGATTATTTGTGTCATGAAGATCTTTTTTGTACAGTTCTTCTGTGTATTCTTGCCACCTCTTCTTAATATCTTCTGCTTCTGTTAGGTCCCTACCATTTCTGTCCTTTATTGAGCCCATCTTTGCATGAGATGTTCCCTTGGTATCTCTGATTTTCTTGAGGAGATCTCGTCTTTCCCATTCTATTGTCTTCCTCTATTTCTTTGCATTGATCATCGAGGAAGGCTTTCTTATCTCTCCTTGCTATTGGAACTCTGCATTCAAATGGGTGTATCTTTCCTTTTTCCTTTTCCTTTTCTCAGCTATTTGTAAGGCCTCCTCAGACAGCCATTTTGCTTTTTTGTATTTCTTTTTCTTGGGGATGGTCTTGATCCCTGTCTCCTGTACAATGTCACGAACCTCCATCCATAGTTCATCAGGCACTCTGTCTATCAGATCTAGTCCCTTAAATCTATTTCTCACTTCCACTGTATAGTCATAAGGGATTTGATTTAGGTCATACCTGAATGGTCTAGTGGTTTTCTCCACTTTCTGCAATTTCAGTCTGAATTTGGCAATAAGGTGTTCATGATCTGAGCCACAGTCAGCTCCTGGTCTTGTTTTTGCTGACTGTATAGAGCTTCTCCATCTTTGGCTGAAAAGAATATAATCCAGCTGATTTCGGTGTCAACCATCTGGTGAAGTCCATGTGTAGAGTCTTCTCTTGTGTTGTTGGAAGAGGGTGTTTGCTATGACCAGTGCGTTCTCTTGGCAGAAATCTATTAGCCTTTGCCCTGCTTCATTCTGTACTCCAAGATGAAATTGGTGCTCAGCGTATCTTATGAATTTCATCCAGCCCATTTGTTTTTTCTGTTCTCTATGTAGAATTGAAATTCTTAAATAATACAGCAAACTTGCACTGCAGTAGTTATGCAAAATGAGATTTCTATCATGTTATTATAATTACTGAGTCATATAAGTAGTGACTAATAAATTTATGTAGTTAACTTAAAAAAGGAGAATTATAGGATTCCACCCCCAATACTTTTTAAACAATATTTAAAAATTATTTGCTTCTGTGTAATTTCTCTTACTAACATGAGGATAGCCTTATTATTAATTTTTTCATCTAATTCTTTAATTTTGCTTTAGGTGGAACTAAGTTAGCTAGAGTAACAGTAAATACTCAAAACAACAATGTTTTAAAAAATAAGTTTATTTCTCTGTCATATGTATGAAAAATATTTTCTAGCTAGCAAGAATGAGCAAAGAAAAAAAGAAAGGTAAACCTTTTTCTCAAAAGTTAAATACAAGATGTTTATTTATTGGCTTCAGCTAAAACTTACTCATATGACCATACTCAAAGGATGTTGGAAATTGTTTTTCCCTTTGGCCATGAGTCTAGTTAAATATCAGTTTTTAGGGAAAGAAAGAAATAAAACATTATTTGAAGAGGAATATTAGGGCTCTGTCATAAAAGTCTGGACAGAACCAAACTCTCCACCAAATTGTAAAAATGTGATTGATTCATAAATAGGAGAAACGTCCGGCCACCTTGTGGGAACATCATCATTTTCCTTCTAATATAAAACCTGATGTATCCAAATCCATATTATTACAACTCTCCCTAAAATGTGCATAATTATGATCAAGTTATCATATGATTAAACATTTTTGCCTAAGAATTTGGAGACAAAATAACCAATAATTATCTTGTGCAGCATACTTTGCAAATACATCTTATTACCATAATAATATCAAGATCGTATCATTAACCCAAATATAAACCTTTGAAAACAATTAAAAATGAACCCAACTCTTCCTAAACAGGTGTATGCTCTTCTTCTGTAAATCTAAAGAACATCACCCTTCCCTTTTTTATTTGGTTGGGTTGTTTACCTTCTGAATTTCATATTTTCAGAAAAGTAAACTACTCATCTCTCCTTCCATATGGGTAATTTGTTAAAAAAACTGGAACTTTATACATTTCTCTTTTGATCCTTGGCTCAAGTCAATTTGAGGTGGCTGACCTCTAAAATTTCTTTGAGATCCCAGGAAATCTTTAGTTAAAGGATGTCCTACACTGGCCTTTTAATTGCTTTCCACGTTGTATTTTCATTCATTGAAGTTCTCCTACTAATAAGCCTGGCACTTTCCAAGCTCTCAGCTGCTGATATCTGCCCTACTGGCTTTGGGAGAAAAGGCAGGGTGGCTGTGCAGAGGGGCTGCAGGGCCAACCCACTGTACCATGCGGTGCCTGGAGTCTTAAGGAAGGGGACTGATGCTCTCTGAGACAATTATGCATTAATGAACACGTGAGTAAAGTTTTATTTGATATACTTAGGCAGAATTATATTGTTTTTCTTAAAATCATCATATGCCTTGTTAGCCATATTCTGGAGTATTTTATGTTTAGTTTTCATTGAGGTCTTTTCTGGTTTTTTTTTGTTTTTTTTTTTTACTTTTTATTTTCAAGTTGAGTGTTCTGGGAATATAAAACAGCTATTGACCTTTATATATTAATTTTGTAGCTAGCTACCACATACACTTTCTTACTGTTTTAAATAATTTTTTCACTTAATTCTTTTGCATTTCTCAAATGTACAATGGTATGATCTTCAAATATTTATGCTTCATATTTTACTCTCCTACTTAATTCTCTTTAGAGGTTTACTGCTTATCACCATGAGGCATTGATAGTCACTGGTTTATAATTTCTGACTCCATCTGAGATGTTAGAAGCTTTAGCCCTATTCACTAAATTAAACCCTACAGCTATTTATAAGGTGGGTATAACCAATAGTTCACAAAGGGAAATTGATTAAGGTCACAAGTAAATAAGGGACATAAATATTTTTTGAACCCAGATTTGTTCTCACATTTCATGTATTTTCTAAGATTTTATGTAATAAACCCACAAGAAGAAAATGTAAGATTCAATAAAAAAGTAGAATCTATTCTCCAACTAATGCTGGAGATTTTAATCATGGGAAGAATCATGAATCAGAAAAGTACCTATTCCAGTTATATATTTCTGTGTAATAGATAACCAAACCTCAGGAGTGTAAAACTATACACATTTTATTATACTCATGGATTCTACAGGGCATATGTCTATAGGATCCACACAGCATGCCACGTTCTGCTAACAGAATTGTTAGGTACAGGTAGTGTTGTATTTTTGGCTACAGGGTTGGCAAGATGAGGCTAGAGAGAGAGGAAGACAACAGACTTGGGGAGGCTCTTGCCTGGCAGGCAAAGGACTTTGGATGTTATTGTGTAGGCAGCCTTTAAAGGGACAGTGACCAAATTAGCATTGCAGATTATTCTAGGAGCATTTTGAAAGCTATCAATATACTAGAGGTGACTGAGGTGGAAGGCAGGGGGTTATGTCAAGGAGAAATGAAGAATGTTTTACTGGGGCAATAGCAGTGAGAATTGTCTTGATTTGCTGGTGGATTACACAAGGAAGCTTAGGAGAGGGATTGAGTCTAGGAGGATTCCAGGCAGAACTGGATGGAATCCTCACCATTATCAGGTGGTGAGGATGTGCAGGAGGCCAGAATGCCACGGAAGGGGAAACGGATGATGGATTTCATTTGGAAACATGACCTCTGAATCGTCTGTGGGAAATTTCCCCATACTACCTCAGGGGGAACCGTCAAGTAGGTAGGTGCCAGTCCGCGCTACAGTTTGAGGAATCAGTGTATAGATGGAAACTGAAGCCAAGGGTGGCAGTAAGTTTGTCCTGGGAGGTTTTCAGAAAAAATAATTTAAAAAGGCATAAGGACAATCACTGAAAAATACCAATAATTCCATCCCAAGCTGAGTAGGAAGATCCGAGAGCTAGAGGAAAAACCAGGAGAAAGTATATCTGTAAAGTAATGGAAAGAGAATGTTAAGAACTTTCTTGAACTCTGTGACTGAAACAAAGATACTGTATCTCTTTCTAATATTAAGGACTGGGCTTCTTAAATCATCAACAGAAGAAATTTTCAGTGAGAGCCAAGAAAACCGTAGTGGCCTTGTCTGCTCATAAGGCAGGAGAAGAAGGGGATGACAGAGGACAAGAAGGTTGGATGGCGTCGCCAACTCAATGGACATAAATTTGAGCAAACTTCGGGAGATGGTGAAGGACAGGGAAGCCTGGCGTGCTGCAGTCCATGGGGTCACAAAGAGTCAGACACAACTGAGCGACTGAACAACAAAACCCTTTTTCTCTCCTGCCAATCCCTCCATCTGCCTGGTTTCCTGGGAAGAGGGCCAATCATACGAATCCATCTTGCTGGCCATAATGATTGGCTCACAGTGAATACGTGAGAGGAGCCACCTTTCTTCCCCTTTCTTTTTTCCCCCTCCTCCTCTTCCCTTTTTGGAGTTGTATCTTGTTGCTTGCATCAAGAGCCAGTATCTGTTGGTTTTAATGGCTGGCGTTTTTCATATGGTGTCTGTGCCAACTGGCCTGTGTATGACTCCTGTGGCCACCAACGCATGTTAACTGATTCCGATGTTTAGACTAAGTGAAGAACAGTGTTTGATATGAAAGGAAGCTGTGAAGCATCTGAAACAGGCAATCTGTAAATTCTGACCCTATTATTTTCTGGAAATACCAATCTAAAGTGAGGCTTTGTAAGTTGAAAAAAGCTTTTCAGGGCTTTTGCATCAGAAAGACAAATGAGTGAGCAGGCTGAAGGTGTTGAAATGATATACCAGTAAGTAAGTAGAGTCAGAAACAGGCTCATTGATTTGGAAACAAGTGTGGAGTCAAGGGACTTGAGATCTCTATGGGGCCAGAGTGAAAACAAGGGTGCTGGCACACCAAAGGATGAGAACTTAGGGACAAGGGACTGGAGTGCTATTGTTGAATATGCATAGCCACCCTGGTTTTTAAGATAAGCGCAGAAGTGTGAGTAAGGAATGAAGTAGTGAAATGGAGTGAGATGGCAACTCAGTGTCTAGCATGCTGAGAAACAGTGAGGGCAGTACTTTGCATGAATTTGCTATATGGATGCCTGACATCTGTTAGGAGGAGAAAACTTCAGCAAATGTGTGTGAGTTAAGATGTATATATCATTACTGCTGCATTCTGTCTCATGATATCTGTGCAGATCAGATTTCAAGCTGTTTAAGAATATTTCATTGACTCCTGGCTTTCCTGATGATGGGTTCTAAATGCCTAGTTCCTTCCTTACTTTGTATCATTAAAGTGAATGTGAAGTCGCTCTGTCGTGTCCGACTCTTTTGTGACCCCATGGACTGTAGCCTACCAGGCTTCTCCGTCCATGGGATTTTCCAGGCAAGAATACTGGAGTGGGTTGTCATTTCCTTCTCCAGGAGATCTTCTTGATCCAGGGATTGAAGCCAGGTCTCCTGCATTGTAAGCAGATGCTTTACCGTTTGAGCCATGAGGGAAGTCCATTGTGTCATTAAAGTTATATTGAAATATATGCTATGGGAAAAATATTATGTGAATCTTGACATATTTTATAGATGAACATGCTTTTTTCAAGACTGAAATTCAGTGTTTCTGAATCTGCAATATGTTATAACAATATTCTCTCCAAAATAAGAACGAATGGAACATCTTGATGAATTATCTTCCTTTGAGAATGTATTTTCCCTTTTTGTGGTGTCACTTGAAATAATTTCCACAGTCGTATGGAATAATAGTCTAAGTATTTATGAGTCATGGAGACATTTACTTTGGGATACAGTTACAAATCAACATGTAGAAGAGCTAAAACTGAGAAATTTTTCTAATTTAAATAAGACACCAGTATTTATTTCAGAGAATACTGTCTTAAAAAGAGGAGGCGATTACAGTTGCAGGTGAAAGACTAGGAGTATTTATATCAAATGGAAATGTGGTGATTCAGAGTAAACAGGTAAATGCCCAGAGTAAACCAAGCATGCTGACACGGTGTTTAGGACTGACCAAATAAAAGCTCAAAATGTTTGAGTACATATTTAATGCTACCTTTAATGAAGACAGTTTCATGTAAAGTCTATAGCTTCCTTTACGTATTAAGAAACTCTCAAGAGATCATATGCATTCATGCTACTGTTTTTAGACTCAATAACACTTTACAGTTTTTCTCAGAATATTACTAGGAAGAAATTTCCAAATGTTTATCTGATATTTTTTATTATTCCATAAGAAATCTTTTTCAGATTCTAATTCAAAGTATTTCAGTGAAAGTAAAGTATATGAAAGGAGTTACGTGGATTTAAGTGCTTACAGTGGGAATAGCTTCTTTAAAATCTGAATAATTCATGATACTGGTTCAACAAACCAAGTGAAAATGATCACTTTGGATTTGGGGCCCTAAAAAGACATTAGGTGAAATCCCTTATCTGGGTCCCTGATGGGTTGAGTGAAGAAGATGGAAAAGACGTGAGGTGGATAAATAAGGGGCAAGCACTATATAAGTGTAGGATCTGTCTAAATAATCTATTCTCCTTCTTGGGATGGCCCTTGTTTCTCTTCTCCATGATATTTTAGCACAACTATCTTTTCTCTGTGAAATGTCCATCATCCACTTCCCCAGACAGAGGTCATCCCTTTGCATATATCTCTTCATAGATATGCATATGTAACTCATTGTACTGTACTGTACTGTCTCTCAGGCCATCCAGATTGTGAGGTTTTTCAGGAATCTTTTGTCTTTATTCAGTGCCAGAAAAGTTAGATTCAAACTAAGAGACTAATTATCATTAGAACAGTTACTTTTTTCAACACATTAAAACAGTCAAGGCATCATACTTTCCTCAAGTGGTAAAGGATGTGAATAAAATTACAGGTTAAAGAAGTTAGATATCTTTACCTTAATGTCTTTTAATCCACCTGTCAGAATCATAAGACAAGGTTGGGAGTGCTCAGCTGATCTCAAATCACAGGGAGAGAGATACCTATAGGCTCAATATGTATAATACTGACCACTTTTTATGAAGAAATGATAATCTGGGAAACATCTGACATTTTCCTGAGGTCGGAGATCAACCCAGCATTATGTATTATTCCAAGAAATAAGAGCAGGGTTGGGGATGCAGGGAGAAGACAGCCTGATGAAGTCAGGACAAGTCAAAGGTATTAGTTTTTTAGATTCCCTATCAGCTTGGGCACTTCCCAGATGTGTGGATTTGAATGCATGATTTAGTTTTCTCTCATTTAATCTCAGCATCTTTAAAATGGCAAAAGTAACTGTTTCATTGTTCTGATAATTAAATGAGACTGGGTATGTAAAGCATTTAAAAAGCAGTAGGCATCAATAAAATTTAGTCTTCTTGTCTTATCTAAAATCTAACCAATATTTACTCCATAGTTGAGCAGTTCTTCAGTGTGCATAAGGATAGGCTTTAATTCCTTTAAAGATGCATATTCTTGAGCATCATTACCAGAAATTTTGATCCAGTTGGTCTATAAGGCCCAGAAATCTTTTTAACAAATCCTTCAGGTGATTCTGATGTAAGTGCACTTTAGGAGGTCATGCTCTAAGCTGGAATACCACTGAGAGCCATTGAGGTAGACTGGTAGATGTATAGTGTACGGCGCCATGATGGCTCAGATGGGAAAGAATCTGCCGGCATTGCAGGAGACCTGGGTTTGATCCCTAGGTTGGGAGGATCCCCTGGAGAAGGGGATGGCAACCTACTCCAGTATTCTTGCCTGGAGAATTCCATGGACAGAGGGGTCTGGTGGGCTACAGTTCCGGGGTTGTAAAGAGTCTGACATGACTGAGCGACTAATAAGTTCACTTTAATGTGTTTATAACTTTATGTAAGTAGAATTCAGAGATGATAAGTTATAAGAAAACAGGGACAGCAGGGGTTTAGTGAGTTCAAAACAAACATTTTTTCAAGACTCTAAAGGACACTGTCATTTTTACTGTGAGAAATGTCCCCTGCTGCTCTCACGTTATCTAAACACAGCAACATGAACCAACCAAGGAATGACTGTAAGCACACTGAAAGTTGTGGTCATACTGACAAAGACAGTCTCCCTGAACAACTTCATTCAGGCTTCCTGGAGCTCTTTTTTGAAGGAGACCAGACCTTACATATACCCCAACCCTCCCTGTCCCACTGCTGGACTTCCCTCCATAGCCTAGTTGTAGCAAGAATCCTGCCAAGTCAGTTTAGAGAGAATCTCACCACCCTTGATATTTAATCACTCTGGCCTGCCTTCAGCAAGAACCAAATCCTATTAGGTCAGTTTAGCAAGATTTTCTCCTACCCTTGATATCACCTCTTAGGAGTTTTTCATCCACTGATTCCTCAATCTGTTTCTTGGCTATCAACTCCCACATGCCCTTATCGTATTTGGAATAGAGCCCAGTTCTATACTGAGGTCTCTTTCCTCCTAATCTGTTTTTACTGCATTAGCTACTGTCTAGCTGTGCTTCTCTTTTCAGTTCAGTTCAGTTCAGTTGCTCAGTCGTGTCCGACTCTTTGCGACCTCATGAATCGCAGCATGCCAAGCCTCCCTGTTCATCACCAACTCCTGAAGCCCACCCAAACCCATGTCCATCGAGTCGGTGATGCCATCCAGCCATCTCATCCTCTGTCGGCCCCTTCTCCTCCGGCCCCCAATCCTTCCCAGCATTAGGATCTTTTCCAATGAGTCAACTCTTCACGTGAGGTGGCCAAAGTATTGGAGTTTCAGCTTCAACATCAGTCCTTCCAATGAACACCCAGGATTGATCTCCTCTAGGATGGACTGGTTGGATCTTCTTGCAGTCCAAGGGACTCTCAGAGTCTTCTCCAACACCACAGTTCAAAAGCTTCAGTTCTTTGGCACTCAGCTTTCTTCACGTCCAACTCTCACATCCATACATGACTACTGGAAAAACCATAGCCTTGACTAGATGGACCTTTCTCTTTAATAATATATAAATGTTAAATCTATTTTTGTACCCACAGAGTGCTGCTCACATCAGTACCTACTGTGCTTAACACATGTGCACATTTTTATGAGTAAGTAACTCAAAGAGGGTGCCTTCTCCAGGGTTCTGTGCGTAGGCGTTCAAAACACCTCACAACATTTTACTCTACATTCTGAAACTGCCTCCCCCACTTTGTACAACTTCACATCCTTCAAATGTAAGAATTAAGTTTTCCTATAAGTCTTCTCTCTTTCCATTTCTCCCTTTCTTTTCCCTATTTCTCCACCTCCAAGGTCCTGGCAAACACTTTTCTACTCTGTATTTCTATGAGTTTGACTTCTTAAAAAAATTTCTTTAGATTCAAAATATAAAGGATACCATGTAGTATTTAACTTCCTCAGTTTGGCTTACTTCACTTGGCATAATCTTGTCAAGACTCACAAATGGCAGGATATTTTTTTCACGGCTAGATAATGTTCCATTCTTTGTGTGTGTGTATCTCTCTCTCTCTCTCTCACAACTTCTTTATTCATCCATTGATGGGCACTCAGGTTGTTTAAATATCTTGGCTGTTCTGAATAACGCTGCAACAAACATGGGGGTGTATATTTCCTGATATACCCACAAGTGAAATTGTTATATCATATGGTAGTTCACTTCTTAATCTTTTGAGAAACCTCCATACTGTTTTCCATAGGGGTATCAATTTACATTCCGATCAGGCTCCTCTTTTCTCCACAGCTTTGCCAATACTTGTCTCTTGTCTTTTTGATAACAGCTGTTCTAATAGGCATGAGGTAATATCTCATTATCATTTTGATTTTCATTTCCCTGATGATTAGGGATGTTGAGCATCTTTTAACATACCTTTTGGCCATTTTGATGTTCCTTTTTTTGAAAAATGACTATTGAGTTCTTCTGCTGTTTTTCAATTACTTTGCTTTTTGCTACTGAATTTATGTATTTGGATAGTAACTCTTTGTCAGATATATGATTTGCAAATATTCTATCTTAATCTGTAGTTGCCTTTTCCTTTTGTTGGCGGTTTCCTTTGCTGTACTGAAGCTTTTTAGTTTGATGTAGTCTCACTTATTTATTTTTGCTTTTGTTGTCTTTGCTGTTTTTGTCAAATCCAATAAATCATTGCTAAGACTATTCTCAAGGATCTTACCCCATACATTTTCTTGTAGGATTTTTATGGTTTGTGGGCTTGTGTTCAAATCTTTAATCTATTTTTAGTTGATTTCTATGTATGGCATAAGGTAGACATTCAGTTTCATTCTTTTGCATATGGTTATCCAGTTTTCCCAGCATCATTAATTGAGGAAACTATCCTTTATTTAGTATATCCTAGGCTTCTTTGTTGTAAATTAATTGATCATATAAGTTTGGGTTTATTACTGGACTCTATTTTGTTCAATTTATCTATGTCTTTATACCAATATTGTAATATTTTGATTATTGTAGCTTTGTAATATAGTTTGATAGGAATCTTTGTGGGGCAGTTGCCTAAGTACTATCATAATTTCTAAAATAACCTCTGACAGTCCTTTCCTTGATCTATTCTTTACATCAAGACTCTGTGACCAGCAAATGATAGAGTACCAAGTTCTATGCCAAAGAGAAATATATTGATTCACAAGACTTAAACATACCTGGCTAAGGTTAGCTTCAGCCAGGTATTTATCTAGCTTTGTCTAGCAGTTCAGAAGTGAAGGTCAGCCTTCAGGTTCTCATTATCTTTTGGCTCTGTTTTGTGCTGAGATATTTTCATACTCTGGCTCTGCATGAAGGCTTCTTCTAGGCTCATATTACTGTAACCACTGGAAATCCCAGTGCAGAAAGGAGACTCTCTCTTTTTGGTAAACATATAAAAGAGGAAAAGATTGGACATATTGGACAATTCTGAATTATTTACTCATCAATTTAAGCGATAAAATGCTTTAGTTTTTCAGATCTGGGATACATGTTTTACTCCAGATCTGAAACATACAGATGAAGAATGAGTAGAAGTAGTTTTCTTAAGAAATTGCAAGGTAATAGTACCTTATAATAGTATAAGAAGAGGAAATGGATATTAGGTGGTAAAAAACAACTTATTTCCCCAAACTCTTCTGGGTCTCTGAGCTTTTTCAGTCCTTATTTTCTATACCTGGAAATTCTTTCCCCAACTTTTTTCTGGTGACTGACTATGCATCCTTTCAGAACCAGGTCAAATGTCATCTTAGGGGTCAGATTCTGCTTAACTGTCACCTTATTAGGGGACCTTTACTTACCATCTTGTTTTGTCTACTTTCTTATTTTCTACTCTAATTTTGTATTCTGCACAGTACTTTTTTTTTTTTACCATTTGTCACATTGTGTATTTTCTACATCCCCTTACTAGAATGTCAGCTCAAAAGGGCATGGATTTTTGACTGCTTTTTCACTGTACTATAACCAGTCCCTGGAAGAATACCTAGCACCAAAGAGGTGCTCAATAAATATCTGTTAAATGAATGGATGAATGAATGAAATCATCTCCTACCTTCTCAGTTCATGTCAGTACCTACCTCCATGTCCTGTCAATATCTTGTATACACTTTTGTTCTGGTCCTAACACACTGCACTTTATCTACAGGGATATGTGTATCCCTGTTGGACTCAGCAAACATTTACCTAATTGTACTAATCCTTCCCTCTACTCTTGGGGCTCTCAGTATTCATGAATTCTGCTCCCACTAAGTATTACAGCATCTATTTTATATTCAGTTTTCTTAATTGGCTTCATTAGTCTGACTCTCAGCATCTGGGAAAGAAGATATTTCCAGTTACCCTTTGTCAATTTATTCATGTTCGATTGGTAACTGTTTATTTCCCTAGTTTTGTTGAGAAATAATTAGCATACAGGAGAGAGCATCATCACAGCCTTGGATATATGAGCCTGTGCACTGGAAAGGGTGTGGTGTGTACACAGAGATAAAAAAGCCAGCACAGCCCTTTACTTCTTCACTTTGTTGCCTCACATGGGTTCTTGCAGAGTTGCAAGATGGTTTCCAGTAATCCCTGGGTTATAACATTCCTCTTTTACATCTAGTTAGTAAGAAATAATTCTTGGTGGTCTTTTGAGATAAGGAGGTTTTCCTTTCCCAGAAGTCCTGGCAAAAAACTTGTCTCAAGTCAGTTGATTTATATAGGACTATGTACTCTTAATGGGCTTCCCTGGCAGCTCAGCAGTAAAGCATCCATCTGCAATGCAGGAGACCATATCTACAACCCAGGAAACATGGGTTTGAACTCTGGGTCAGGAAGATCCCCTGGAGAGGGAAATGGCAACCCACTCCAGTATTCTTGCCTGGGAAGTCCCACGGACAGAGGAGCCTGGCGGGCTGCAGTCAGTGGAGCTGTGAGAGCTGGACGTGACTTAGTGACTAAACCACCATCCTGACTATGTCCTCTTACCACTGGATAGACCAACTGGCTAAATTAGGGTATGTGGGCAACCTCACTTCAATAAAACCTAAATAGGAGAAGAGACTTCCCCAATGGGAATTTAGGGTATTGTTAGTAGGGACAGAGGGGGTAACTACTGAGAGGGCAATAGTAAATGTCCTCCATAATCCTGCTTCTTGGTACTCTTCAGAGGAAACTTGAGCGTTGATGACCAGTTCCATATGGTGTATTTTAAAAGAGCTGATTTTTAAGTGAGTCATGTTAAGAAGAGTCTCAAACAGGGTGACTGAAAAGCCAGAACTATCTGAGACAAAGACTTGAGGAAACCTGGACTATTCTTTAAAGGGGAGCAGCTACTATTGGACATGGTATTAAGCTTCCAGGATTTAAGACGCTGCCATGGACAGGAGGGAAAAGGTGCCTGCATGGCTGTAAAAGGCATAACAAAGGTCAACAGATAGTAATTTTAAGGAAGTAAATTTTGGTTTATTATGATAAGAATTTTCTCATAAATGAAGCTGTCAACAATGGAATGGGACCTTAGGAGATTGTGAGGACTGTAAAGTTGAAAGTGCTCATGTATTAATGCTAGATATTACATATATATAGGAGCTCTTGGAAAAGAGAGACTTTTATGGCTTACACAGTAACTGTATAAACTGATACTTTATTCTCAACTCTGACCTCTTCTAAATAATCACCATGGTGGCTTTAACGTAATGCACTTTTTTTTTATTTTTTATTTTTTAATTTATTTTTTTTGGTCATACATTGATATGAATCAGCCATAGATTTACATGTATTCCCCATCCCGATCCCCCCTCCCACCTCCCTCTCCACCCGATTCCTCTGGGTCTTCCCAGTGCACCAGGCCCGAGCACTTGTCTCATGCATCCCACCTGGGCTGGGGATCTGTTTCACCATAAATAGTATACATGCTGTTCTTTTGAAATATCCCACCCTCACATTCTCCCACAGAGTTCAAAAGTCTGTTCTGTATTTCTGTGTCTCTTTTTCCGTTTTGCATATAGGGTTATCATTACCATCTTTCTAAATTCCATATATATGTGTTAGTATGCTGTAATGTTCTTTATCTTTCTGGCTTACTTCACTCTGTATAATGGGCTCCAGTTTCATCCATCTCATTAGAACTGATTCAAATGAATTCTTTTTAATGGCTGAGTAATATTCCATGGTGTATATGTACCACAGCTTCCTTATCCATTCATCTGCTGATGGGCATCTAGGTTGCTTCCATGTCCTGGCTATTATAAACAGTGCTGCGATGAACATTGGGGTGCACGTGTCTCTTTCAGATCTGGTTTCCTCAGTGTGTATGCCCAGAAGTGGGATTGCTGCTTTTTAAAAGATCTTTTCTTCCATTATTCAACAATAAGCCACTTATCCTACCTAATTCTGATCTCTTTATCCTCTGCAGCTTTCATTTTATCATTAAATCTTGACCATCTTTACCAGTTGTATTCGTCTTTCAGACCTTGTCTTTGAGAATGTAGCCACTTGAAAACTCATAAATATGTTAAGTAAAATTCATTGTCCACTTCAGAAAAGACACATGGCATAAAATCCATGGTTTAATTACAAATGGATTCTTGCTAGCTTAGAATACATAATAATCATTTTCAGTAGAAGGCCTACATGCTGCCATGATATTATGATATTATGTGCTTTATCTTATTTACTAATTAACTTGGTAAGGATAGTGTCTTTCTAGATTTGTTGCATTAGAGCATGCTGCTCTAAAAAGAGTTTGTGTTCATTTGTTACACAAGCTTTTGCTTTTGAAATGAATAGAAAAGCATACTACTCCCTTAGAGCTTATGTTGGCTTTAAGTCAGACATTTATTCTGTTATGTTATGTTATTCTCTTATGAACCGATTAGCTCACAATTATCAACAAGTGTTAAACTTTTGATATAGGCAAGGAATTCTTTAGATTCCATCATAAGTAAAAGCATTTAGGAAATTTATATTCCAGTTGTTGGGAAAACACAGACAAGTAGAAAATTTTAAATTCATATATTTAGGCTCATTCAAAACCATCTTTTGCTTTTTTTTCTGAATAATGTGGAAAAAGCTATCCAGCTTTTATCATCAGTGTTTGGAAGTATTCTGAAGGCCAGGACAGACTAAGCTATTTGTATTGGTGTTTGGCATCTGCTGCCACATGTCTGCGTTTGTCTTCATTAAAATAATTACAGAGTAACATGTATCTAAGTTGGAGAGTGTGTGCATGCTGTCACTCAGTCACGTCCAGCTCTTTGTGACCCCCGTGGACTGTGGCCCACCAGGCTCCTCTGTCCATTGGATTTCCCAGGCAAGAATACTGCAGTGGGTTACCATTTGCTACTCTAGGGGATCTTCCCAATCCATGGATCAAATCCAAGTCTGCTGCATCTCCTGAATGGGCAGGAGGATTCTTCACCACTGAGCCACCTGACAAGCCCAAGTTGGAGAGTAATTTATTCAAAACCTTAATCTGGATAAATAAACAGTATCTCTGAAAACATACATGATTCTTCATCCAGAACCTTGATGCTGTTGTTCAGCGGCTCAGTAGTGTCTGACTCTTTATGACCCCATGGACTGCAGCACACCAGGCTTCCCTGTCCTTCACCATCTCCCAGAGCTTGCTCAAACTCATGTCCATTGAGTCAGTGATGCCATCCGTAAATAATACTATCAATGAGCTTGGGGTCCTAGCTACATTTAAAATGTCCATGCTTCTGACATCTGTCTAATAGCAGAGGTAGGTGTCAACTTCTGACACATCTAGAAAAGACAGTGGTTCTCCTCTGTGTATTGATCTGTCATTCATCCATCTATCATACTTGACAGAAAGAGGAGATGCCCATTTATTGAAATGATGATTTGCTGCTTCCATTTCACAAAAAAATTTAAAAAGCTGAATATTTGAGTGCCTGTGCTGTTACTAAATCAACATCAAATTTTCTTATCTGTTTGAAAGGAAAAACATCTCTAAGACATGTGTTCAACCAAACTGCTACATCTTATTCCAGAAAAAAAATAAATTCAAAAACACTAGCATGGATTAATTATGCCCTATTCTGATGTGGGTAATTGGCAAATCTTTTACATGGGGATCATTTGGTCTTACAAATATATATGTGCTAAGTCGCTTCAGTCGTGTTCGACTTCATGACTGCTAGGCCCTTCTATCCATGGGATTCTCCAGCAAGTATACTAGAATGGGTTTCCATGCCCTCCTCCGGGAGATCTTCTTGACCCAGGGTAGAACCTGCATCTCCTATGTCTCCTTCATTGGCAGTTGAGTTCTTTACCACTCATGCCACCTGGGAAGCCCTATAAATGTATGCCAAACTACAAATTCAGTTCTGGCATAAGCAAAATAATATTATGCTGCTACTAAGTCACTTCAGTCGTGTCCGCCTCTGTGCGACCCCATAGACTAAGTATAAATCAAATAGGTCCCTCCACCTCAGAACTCTAAATTAACCAATTAGAACCCAGAACTCTGGCAACCTAAAGTGTGCTCTGGGACTACTTTAAGTTGGTTTTAGAGCAACTGAGAATATGGTTCAGGTCTAAACATGAGAAAAACCAAAGATGATGCAACCTCTCAGATCAAGAGCATTATATTGCAAGCTGAAGCCCATGGCACTGTAGATTCATTCATAAATACATATGGTTGGTCATCCATGCCTTTTATTCATTCAATTAAAATTCTGATCATTATTAAAAATAGGATTTTTTAAATACAAAAATCTGGATTTGGGGTTTTCTGGGAAATCAGTAACATGTAGCTGAACAGAATTGTTTGTTATAGAAACTTTCCTGTTGGCTTAATCAAGTCACGTGGTGTATATACATGCTCCCACATCCAGCCTGTGGAGGGCATTTATAAACAGGATCACTGGCCTCAGAATGTAGGGCTGGAAGGATGGGTAGCATAAAGCATGTACCACTACAGGAAAATTTGTCTTCCTGATGCATTTGTGGTGAAGATGGTTCTTTAGGACAGTTTCAGCTGCCTTGGACTCACTTAAAGAGGTTTGTAAAGTTATTAATTTTTAAGTCTCATTGTCAGAAATTTAAAGACAGTATTTAACATCAGGATGGTAGTGGTGGAAAGTGGAGAGAGTAGACAAGATCTGAATTGCATAAATACTTTCCAGGTACATCTAATATTTAGGTTGGGAAGCTACTATATATTTAGCAATCTTAGCATATCCTGATGTGGTAATTTGTACAAGTAGGTCAAATAATATAGAGAATGTCTATAAATAGGAATTCGGCTCTCTGGGCTTTAGCTACTTATTTACTAGTTATTATTTGTAGGTCTTGGACCAATTATAGAATATAAGTCTAAGTGATTACACTTGTAAAATGAAGTCAGGGATTTAGTGTGCTATAGAATACCACCAAAATTCCTATGGGGAAAAAAAAAAAACTTTTAACATGCAATTAAAGTAAAAGTTATTTATGAGAGAAAAACTAATATTGAGAGCTTTTGATAAAAATTGACATTTTTTAATTTTAAAAGCTCTCTAAAGTCAAGAAACATCCCATTGAAAAAGAATTTTACCAATTGATTTGCTTGAATGGTTTTGGAACTGTGAAGATTACTAAAAGGTCTGATATGACTCACAGCTCTTTTTCTTTCAATTTTATGTCAGAAAATATGATTAAATTGTGCTTCAGCAGATTAGCATAAGAGTAAATACAACTGAAGGGAAAGACAAGGAAAAAAACTATCATCATGTCAAAATACATTTAAAATAAACTACAATAAAAGACTTAAAAGTTTCTAGAAGGATTCATAGGTTCTGTGCATGTATTTCTAGTTTAATTTAGCCAAAGGCAAAGGAGAGTACTGAAGACTGAAAAATACAGTTAAGCCACAAGAATAAGAAGAAAAACAGGACTAAATTAAGGGGGATTAAAGTCTACTAATCCCTCCTTGCTAACAATGCAAGTGCAATAATACAGAAAATTATGAGTTACTCAGGGAGACACAGTCAGCTAGACAGAATAATTTAGTGTCCTTAATCTTCTCTTTTTTGGAATTGAGAACAGTTATAGATGGGGACACATGCATGTCATATCACATCCATTCCAGTTTTTAATTATTTAGATATTTTCCATTTTAAAGTATGCTGTAAAACCACACTAGAAAATGAGCAAAGCAGCAATATTTGAAAAAGAAACAACTTAGAACCCAATACTTTGGCAACTACTTATTCAAATATAAAATAAGATAGCATTTAATTATTATAAACTAAAGTTAACCTGGTAGGAGTTACAATACTCTGAAATTCTACATACTAAAGAAAATGGAAAAAAAAGTGACAGCATTCAGATCTCCTCAGAGTGAAGAAAATGTTTTCAAAATAAGAGGATATGAATTTGCAATTCCAACCTTCCTATATCAGATATGGAACTCTGAATGTGATATTTAATCTCTCTGAGGCTCAAAGAAGGGAAAATATTTTTGAGGCAGACTGACAAAGGGGGAGTAGTGAAACTGCTGGTAACTATACTTAAGAGGCTGAAATACGCTCTTATTCTTTGACCTGTCTTTTTCTCCCATCAGAGTTTTTGAACATAACTTAAAAATACATAAATATATTGCATTTTCCTTATGTATGAGTGGGCTTCCCTGGTGGCTCAGACGGTAAAGTGTCTGCCTGCAGTGAGGGAGGCCCAGCTTTGATCCCTGGGTTGGGAAGATCCCCTGGAGAAGGAAATGGCAATCCACTGCAGTACTCTTGCCTGGAAAATTCCATGGACTGAGGAACCTGGTAGGCTACAGCCCATGGGGTCACAGAGTCAGACACAACTGAGCCACTTCACTTTCACCTTCACTAATGTATGAGTAGTTAAAACTTGCATTCCTTTTTTGTCTTGTAATATTAGTAACAAATAATTAAAATTGTTCAACCTGGGCTCCAGGTTGCTTATTCTTTGTCGGACTTGGGCTAACTACAGATAAAACTATCCATAATTTTGTATCTTGGACTACTGACATAGAAATGTGGTGGGAACACAAATGGGTGTGAATGATATATTTAGCACCAGTGTATATCTGGGAACTTCTGTGGTTCTGCCAGGAGGTTTCTGTAGCCCATAAAAATACCCTTAATACCACTAATAAGAAGACAGCACTATTGGATGAAACATCTGAGAACAAAGCTTGCTAAACTAACCACAAAATTGGAAGCTGCAATTGTACACATATTCTCATTCATGACAGCATGAGATTTTAGGAAGCTAGAGATACGTCTGAAACGAAAAAGAATTAATTTGAGTAAGAATATAAATTATACGAACTTTGTCAAAATAAGTCTTGAGAAACTATTAACAGGCTTCACAATGCCTAAGGGAATCAAAAGGTTAATAATTTTTTTTGAGAGATAATGTAAGTTTGACATTCTTTTAATAATTCCCTATGCTACAGGTATAGAGATCACTATTTCCATATATCCATTTTCAATATTGATTTTTAGCTGGACTCATGACAATAAACATGCTTCTTAGCCAAAGGAAAAGTTGTGGAATGGAGGTGAAAGTGTTGCTTGGTAATTTCCAGCTAAGAAAAGAGTCCTATTTATAATAACATCAAAATGAATAAAGCATTTAAGAATAAACTTAACCAAGGAGGTGAAAGATCTGTACACTGAAAACTGTAAGACACTGATGAAAGAAACTGAGGAACACAAAAATAAATAAGAAGCTAGTTCATGCTCATGGATCAGAAGTATTAATGTTTAAAAATGCCCATTATATCTCAAATGATCTACAAGGAGAATGCAATTTCTATAAAAATTCCAATGGCCTTTTCCACGGAAATAAAAAAAAATCAACAATTTATATGGAGCCACAAAAGACTGAAAATAGCCAAAGTAATATTGAGAAAAAAGAGCAAAGCTGCATTATGCACCATGATTTCAAACTGTGCAACCCAGGGCTCGAACCCATGTCTCTTATGTCTCCTGTTCTGGCAGAAAGGTTCTTTACCACTAGCGCTACTGGGAGGCATAGAGACACATAGATCAGTAGGACAGAAGAGAGAGACACAAATCCTCACATATATGTCCAATTAATTTATGACAAAGGAGCCACAAGTTCTGGAATTAATATTAGGCATTTATTGCTATTAACTTCTCTTTTAGAACTGCTTTTACTGCATACCATACGTTTTGGTATTCTGTGTTTCTATTCTCATTTGTTTCAAGATATTTCAAAAGTTTCTTATCTTTTTGACTAATTGGATGTCCAAAAGTATGTTGTTTAATCTCTTCGTATTTTGTGAATTTTCTAGTTTTTTCCTTCAATTGATTTTCTAGATTTTTTTTACCACTGTGGTCAGAAAAGTTGCTTGATATAACATTAATAGTCTTAAATTTATTAAAATTTGTTTTGTGGCTTAACACAGAAGCTAGCTTGGAGGATGAGTCATGTGCACTTGAGAAGAACGTGTACATTGCTGCTGTCGGATGGACTGTCCTCGCTCTGTTAGATCCGTCTGGGCTGGCATGCAGTTTAAGTCCAACATTCCCTTATTGATTTTCTGTCTTGATAATTTATGCACTGTTGAAAGTGAGGTATTAAAGTCCCCTCTTATTGTATTGCTCCCTATTTCTCCCTTCAGATCTGTAAGTTATTTTTCTTGTATTGTCAAGTGCTCCAATGTTGGGTGCATACATATTTATAATTGCTATATTCTTTTAGTGAGTTGACCTCTTCATCATTATATAATGACCTTCTTTGTCTCTTGCTACAGTTTTTAAAGTCTATTTTGTCTGATATAAGAATAGCTACCTCTATTTTCTTTTGGTTTTGGCTTGCAGGAAACATTTTTTCCATTCCTTTGTTTTCTGTCTATATGTGTTCTAGATTTTAAAATATGTAAGTATGTGTGTATATGTGTATATGTGTATATATGTATTTATATATTTCCTAACAATCCTAATAAGGAGGGTTTGATTTTCAATTTTTTTGTTTGATTTTTTAATCTATTATATTTAACTCTCATATGTATTAATTTATCACATCCACATATTTGGTGAATATATACATACATAATTCAATGTTCTTGAGATAAGTTCCCTCAGTTTTTATTGCTATTTAATAATACAACATTTCCTGCTATGGATTTTCTTTTGAAAATGACCTTGGTTGTAACCCATAGACTTTGACAGTTTTGTTATTTTCTAAACAGACAAATTTGGTTCCAGCTCCTCCTTAGTCTAAGACTATTATAACTTTTCATTCACAACCTGGATTACTATTCTCTCTGAGCAAGTCTATGTTTTTTTCTACTGTTATTTCATATGGTGAGATCCTTCTTCCTTTCTCATGCAACCTCAGACCTTCCCTGCTCTTTTCACCTACCCTCCACTGCTTCACATCTATTTCCTTTCATTTTTTTTTCCCTCATGGTATATCATTATTTCTTGTATATCCTTATTCTAACTATAGTTTATATATACATGTATGTATATATAAATTGGAGTATCACTGCTTTAGATGTTGTTAGTTTCTGCTGTCCAACAGAGAGAATCAGTATATTATACGTAGATCTCCTCCCTCTTGAGCTCCCTCCGCCCATCTCACCCCTGCAGCTCATGACAGGGCACCAATCTGTGCTCTCTGTATTGTCACTATTTAGAGGTGTGTCCAAGTCTTAGTTTGTAAACTCTTTCAGCGCAGGATAAAATTTTGATTTGCCTCGAAAATTCATAGGTTATATGTACTATATCCTGTACTATGCCTTACACAGAATAAATACTTGGTAAATACATAGCGGCTGAACAAGCACCTATGTCTGAGCGTCAGTGAATACAGGATACAAAAAACCTACTGGACTGACCCAGGAATTCAGTGAAAAGAAATTCCAGCTTAACAGGTGGGTAGCAAGTCCAGAAACCAATCAATGCCAAGTTGGAATTGGAATGCAGCAGGTTTCAAGGTTGCTCTCAGGAAGATGAATGAGGATTCAAAGCAATAAACAGAGTGACAAATGAGTTGGGTGATAGTAGTGACACAGTAAAGAAAGCATACGCTTCTTCTTTCAAAAAGAATAAATGAGACAAAGAGAAATTCTAGGAAAGAGAAACAGCTAAATATGTCTAAGAAAGTCATTGTCCAAATGTGAGATAAACGAAATAAGGGATGATTTTGAATAAATAGAGAAATATAAAGAATCCTTTTGACCTGGATGCTTGGGATAATTACATATATTACTACAGAGATGGTGATACTGGACCTAAAGTAAAGGAAACGGGATCTCTTAGTACTTTAGTTCTCTCTCCATTGAATATTTATGAAGTCATTATACTGTAACTGCTGTTTATTAGTTTTCAACTCTTACGAAGCATGCAGATTTAATTATGGCTCTAGAACAGAAGCTAAATGTTAGAAAGCCTTATAATGTAAAGGCAGAGATGTTGCCAATGGAAGGCAGGCAGTAGAGGGGATGTACAGGTGAGGGTTCAACAGAAGTCAATTAATTAAAGTTCTTGGAATTAAAGAGGATTAGGCATATTATTTAACTCAGAAATACTATCAAAATAAGAACTAAAAATCATATAATTAATCTGTTGTTTCTAAGGGGATGTAATACATGATGCTTCTCTTCCTCACCTGTGTTCCTAAATAATTGAGAAAATAGGGAGAGGCAGGGAGAAGGCAAAATGCCATTTTGGTTACTGGTAAGGTCTCAGGATAGGATGTATGAGGCCTGATAGGCTTGCTCAGTGAACCTCAGTGTTGGACAGAGCAGCCATCCTGCAGTGTGAGGCTCAGGCAGGTCTTTGCTCACAGCAGACAGCAGCAGGGAACTTCTGAAGTGAACTGAAAGTTGCTCAGTAGTGTCCAACTCTTTGCGACCCCATGGAATTCTCTAGGCCATAATACTGGAGCGGGTAGCCTTTCCCTTCTCCAGGGGATCTTCCCAACCCAGGGATTGAACCCAGGTCTTCTGGGGAAGTCCAAAAAGGGAAGGATAGAATCAGGAGAGAGCCATGCTTCATTTACTCTCTCCAATTTTACCATTTAGATGTCTATCTTTACCTTCTCCTGCATGGAATAAAGGCATAGAAAGTGGCCAGGAAAGTTAAAGCTGGGGTGCCCCAAACACACAGAAGAAACCACAGTAACTAGGAACGAAGTATCGCCTGCTCACCACCACCACCAAGGGCCTGAAAGGAAAGGGATGGGACTAGTAGGGTTGAGTTGTTCTATGTGAATTGATTCATCTTTCACACTGGGATGTTGGTAGATACCATCTAAAATGAATAAAACAACAAAAAGCCTGTTTCCTATTTAGCAGTAAATAGAGATCCCTAATAAGAATTGGAGGATTAAAAATTAGGTTTACTCTAAAATGAGGAAGAGCAGAATGGGTAGAAGATCACAGTTTTTCTTTATAAGCTCTTCCATTTGATTTTGCTTTAGTTCCATGGACTCTTATTGTGATTACAAAAATAGGGATAAAGTGATGTGTTCTTATATTAAGTTAAAATTCAAAATAACATTCTCCATAATAGTACTATTTTAGAATTATAATAAAATATTAGCTGATCAATACTCACCTTCTTTCTTTTCCCCCAAGATTCAATACAGATATATAATGCTCTAATAAAACTAATGATTTTGTAAAAAATGAAAAAAAACTCTAATATTTGTTATATGCTATGTGCCACGTTGTGTGTAAAGATTTCTGTGTATTACTTTAATTAATCTAGATAATGCCTCCACATCACAGACTGGTGACCAGGTGACTTGCCCAAGTAACAAAGAGTGGCACAGCAAGGAATTCAACTCTGACACCCAAGATGCAATGTGAAATATATCACTACATGTACCATATTCCATCCAGACAGCCTTGCAACATTTGTAGGAATAAACTCATTGAGGAGAATAGCTGAATTAAACTGAACTCTTCCTTTTAAACGGCTGTATTAGGGTGTAATTTAACACAAAGTTCAATCACCTGCTTTAAGTATATGTGCAGATCTGTGATAGTACAGATGACCTGAGTAGTGGTGGACTTTCCCAAGATTAATTAAATGGCTCACACTCAAAAGAGTTCACAGTCTAGCTGGGGAAATAGGCATGAGTAAAATTACCAAAAAATATAATGACACAAATACAATCACAGTTAGAATAAGATCCATAATTTACTCTGTCAGTGCTAGAGCAAAGTTTCAAAATTAACACTACAGATCTTATTAAACATCTGAATGTGTAAGTTGTAATTTTAATTTTCAATTAGGAGTCATCTGTCCCTTTAGATAAATCTCAAGGCTTAAATATGGAACCAATGCCATTCTTAAAATTACCCAGAGGGGAGCATCAGTAATGAACACTGATGTCATTTCTTTAGAACAACTATAATAAAATGTCCTTTATATTTTCCCACAGGCACTAAGAGTCACAAATTAGAATAACATTATGCAAATCTCCTGGTAAAGAGAGAAACTCCTTTGGCATATATTGATTCACAAAAATGAGGAAATGAATCCTCAGATGACTTTTAAATAAAACATCATGAGAACTGAAACAAAATCTACATAAAGAATGAGAACATCAAGGCTAATGATTCCATGCTGATTAGAACTATTTACATGTACTGAGTATATATACTTACTATTTAGTATAGAATAGTAGATTTTCTAGAGTAAGGAGATCACATATAATATTTATGTTTGGGGACTTGATACCAAACCTTAAGAAATATCACACAGTCCACAGAAAACCAATTTTTAAGAAAATTCATTCTGGTATTAAGCATTTTGTAATTTTGATTTGGACTGAATGAAAACTCATGTTGAAAGGATAATTAACAGAAAGGTAATGTGTTTTACATATTTTCCAGTATTCAAGTTATTTCACACCCTTACTTATGTTACTAGTAGTGTATAGCAAATGTTCTAATTCTGAATATCAAGTGAGAACATCTAAAATGAAATGACTTGACAAATTAATAATAAAAAGAAAAAATGCATTATTCCCAGTACTTTCCCTGAGCAGCACCCTACTCTTTGATTCATATATATCATCTTATTTGTTACAGTAATATTTGAGTAACACAATTCTACTTCTATTCTCTACCTAAGGTTCTAGATAGTGAATAAACATCCCCATGTTTATGTAACAAATATGTGAACAGATGTGTAACAAGGTGTGAACAGATTTGCCAGCTTTGGAGCCTACATTCTTAATCTCTACATCATACTTGAGTGAATCTGACTAGAATATTTTGAATTCTATTTAACATTTTCTAATTTATGATATATGTTCTTTCTGTGCCAGAGTTTCATAATTTTATGGGAGATATTTGGCAGCATTTTAATTTCCTTAGAAATTTGTTTGTGATGGCAGTTGAAGGAATCTGTCCTTTAAAATGGACTTGGACTGTGCACAACTGGATACACAAAGTGGATTCCAAGAGCTCACTTCCCTCACCAAGGACATCAGGGAATTCCCCTGCGGTCATGAACCTATAGTTTTTGCCAAAGCACAGCTGTAAGTGCTCGCTATGAATGGGATGTAGAAGCAGACCTTCCCAACCAGATTTTGCTCTCATTCTCCAAATTCAGGTGTAAAATAAGCCAGGCTCTGTGGATCACCAGAGCAACTGTTAAAGCAGTTGGTGAAAGAAGTGCATATTTAGTGAGAATTGCTCCCCCTTCAACCAAAGATCCAGCCCTTCTCAACCCAACCTCCACTAGATTCTCTCTCTTTGATGTTAAAACCCAGTTAATGCTTTTTCCTCCGGGTGAGGATTAAAAGAGATCATCTCTGTGAAGTGATTACTTCAGAGCTTGACACAAAATAAGAACTCAAGAACTGTTAGCCATTTTTGTAATTACTCATGCTTCACAAACTGCTTTCATCCAGGCCCTTTAAATACTGATTGTAATTCAGTGAGGTAGGCATTCTTGTCCCCATTTTCCAAAGAACGAACCTGAAGCTAAGAGATGCTAGGGTATCAGCTAATTCAACACCACCAATCCTAAAACCAGTACTTTGAATAAAATCTGATTTTTTTCCTACCACACTGACAACATCTGAAAGATGAACCAAACCTACTTTTCTGGTTAAGATGAACCAAACCTACTTTTCTGTCATGTATATTGTGCTCCAGGCTTCCCTGGTAGCTCAGCTGGTAAAGAATCTGCCTGCAATGCAGGAGATGCCGGGTTTGCTTCATGGGTCGGGAAGATCCCCTGGAGAAAGGATAGGCTACCCATCACAGTTCTCTTGGGCTTCCCTGGTGGCTCAGATAGTAAAGTATCTGCCTGCAGTGCGGGAGACCTGGGTTTGATCCCTGTGTTGGGAAGATCCCCGGGGGAGGGCATGGACACCCACTCCAGTCTTCTTGCCTGGAGAGTCCCCACGGACAGAGGAGCCTGGGGGCTGCAGTCCGCGGGGTCGCACAGAGCCGGACACGGCTGAGCGGCCGAGCGCACACTCTCATGCTGTGCCCCAGTGCACTCTGCACCAGCTCTCCTCTCTGCCTTTGCTGTGCCTCCCATCCAGCCAGGTGTAATGCGTGACCCATGGAGCTACTAAGGGATCCACATCATTGCCTGTTTTCACTGAACTCTGATTGCACCTTTGTCCTCACTGCTTGAACATTGTATTGCCTTTCATTTTCCACATTTTCATTTTCCAGGGAGTCTCTCACTTCCTTATTTATATTTTGAATTTTCTCATATCAGTGACTATAGCTAATAATTCTTTGATTCCCTCACAGTGCCTATTGATTGACTGAGTCAGTCAGCCACATAGCCATTTAACAGATACGTCTACTTGTCTCCTATATGCCAAGGATGTGTTTCTTGATCGACTAGACAAATTCTCTGGGCTCTTATCCTAATGTGAATTGGAGGAGACTAAAAGTAAATGCACACATACATTCTAAATGAGAAAAAATATCAGAGAGCTATAAGACCCATGCTGAGAATTAAATTAAGATAAGGTCGAGAATGACCAAGTGGCTGCTTAGTCTGGATGAACTCTCTGAAGTGGTTAACTTTGAAGCTGATATACAATTTGCTAGAAAGGACCTATGGTAGATTAATTCTCATAAATTGAATAATCAATAACCACAAAGTATTGGATTGAGCCTGGCGAAACTGAAAATCTGGTTCAAAACATAAATAATATGTGTATAATTTTTTCTTCTGGCTCTTGTTAGAGGCAAGAAGCTCCAGGGAAGTTTTCAAGCATTAAACATTCATTCACTCCCATCCAGTGTTCTGGCATTGAGGTTTTAATAGACAAAAAGTGAAAAGTTAAGTTTTATGTAATTTGTTAGTTCATAGACAGTGTCAAAAGGACACACAACGTGACTTCAAGTAAATGAAAAGGAAAGCTTAAACAGTGAGTCTATTCATCTCACTAAGTGAAGTGTCTAGAAGTAAGCTGTCAGTGACTGGGGCAGGAGCTCTGCAATGTTATCGAGGGTTTAGCCTCTTCCTAGTTTCTCACTCCACGAACCTAAACATGCAGATATCACCTCTATGGCTGTAATATGGTTGCCCCATCAATGGGTGTTGCACCTGCATTTCTGGCAGGAAGAAGGAGAAGAATCAAAGGACTTTTTATTTAGAAGGGATGCCCTTCTTATGGACCTGAGTTTGTACCTCATTGGTTAGAGAAGTGGGGTTTCCATTTGGACACCTTGCTGTCCCAGTTTTGACTGCTATCTCAGTCAAAATTTAGGTTTTATTAATAAGTAAGACGGGCTATAGATACTGGCTAGGCTATAACAGTGTATGGCTGTAGCGTAAGCACTACGTGTTTGTAACACAAGTGCCTGACTTAAACTTTGATGGACGAGGCATCCACGTCACTGATGGCTGTCTCAAACAAACTCACTGCAGGCCACAGAACTAGATAAATAGCCAGCCTGCCAATCCTCACTGAGGCTCCTTTATTTAAGAGATGTTGGTTGATATCAATAACTCACTATTTGGACCACTTGTTCTTTCTCTTCCTGCTTTTTAAATTCTTGCTGTTATGATTTAAACTCACCAATAAAGAGGGAGCCCTACTCTTGACCCCCATAAAGAGCAGAACCCCAGGCACAGGCGTGCGCTCTCTCACCCCTCCCTCAATTTGGCCCCAAGTGCGCTGTGGAATTTCCAGGTCCTGTAATATATATTTATTTTCTGAGTTTCCTGGGTTAATTCATTCAACCCAGTATAACAAAAAGATAAGCATACAAAGAGATTTAAAGCAGAAAATATTGCTTTAAACTAGCTTTTTGGGCAACATGAAATTTGTATTTTCTTTCTAAAATCTGATAGTTCATCAGTTAGTTTTGAAATCTTAATAACTCTCCTACATAGGCCATTGAAAATTAAGTACTTTTCCTATTTGACATTGAGATATATGGTTCCCGAAGAACTTTCCCTTCTCCCTCTCAATCATCTATCAGAAGGAGTTACTATCCAAATATCTGTTTCTTTTCTAACACGTATCTCCAAATGAGACTGTCACACTTCTGTAGTACCTTTATGAGGCTGCAATTCACCTACTCAGTTTGGGAATGGAAGAGTCTTTTGGGAAATGTAGAAGTAATAGAGGTTTTGGTTGGCCAGTGACTTGTTTCATAAGGGAAAATTGATGTTCAAATGGCCCTTAAGTAAAAACACTGCATTACTACAAGGGTAGCATCTTAAACCCTCTGTAATCCAAAGGCTTAAATCACTTTCTCACAGCAGAAAAGTTACATCATTCCCTTGAAGCTCTTTCTATATAAATTCAGAGTTTGTTTTTATCAGCTACAAATTTTAGTAAAACAATTGATCAAATATATTTTCACATTCTTTAGGGCTAACAGAAGGAAAAACCTAATTGTTGATTACTCTTTCTGTTATTACTGGTTCAGTTTTAACAGCAAATATATTTCTTTCTGGAGTTGAGACTATACAAACACACTTTCCTAGAATTCTAATTTTTTCTCAGGAGCAATGAGAACATAATTTTATGACTATGCACTGTGATGAAGTACTTTGGAATTCAGAGAGTCATCAAATGGTTTGTTTTTGATATGTGCCACTTTGCTTCCCAGTAACATGTTGGAGTAAGTTACTTCCCTTTTTCAACCCACACAGAGGATACTGAGGCTGAAGCTTGGGACCTTTAGCTGCTTCAAGGTAGTTAGGGACAGTGATTCAGCCACATCTAGCACCTTTTTAAACCTGGGAAAATTCTTTTCAAATAACTGTCAGTAGAATTATTTTATGCTTTCCCTAAGATTATTAGAACTGAGCTAATTTCAGGAAGCTGGTGAGCTTTCATAACTGCTCCTGTTCATCAGAAACTTGCCTGAAGGTCTCCTGGGATTTCCCTGCTGGTCCAGTGGCTGAGATTCTACACTCCCAATGCAGGGGGCCCAGGTTCAATCTCTGATCAGGGAGCTAGATCCCACATGCCACAACTAGGAGTTCACATGCTACAACTAAAGATTCCATGTGCCTCAACTAAGACCTGGCCCAGCCAAATAAATAAATAAATAATCAGCTTGCCTGGGAGGTCTCCTAATTAGAGCTCATTGTCTAAGCTCCGCTGACCTTATATTCCCAGATCTTGGGCTTTCAATTTTCCTCTTGAGCTTAATATATATAATGAGCATTATTATTTTTAGTAATTGTATTAGATTAAGGATGGTTCATGAATACAATCATAAGGTAACCACAGAGATCCGACAACCATGAACAAGCCTGTTATTCCCACTGTGCCACAGAATGGTGGTCTTACCTCCTAAATGACTTCTGAGACACATTTGCCAGGCAGCTGGCAAATAGGAATTAAAGAATGCCAAACTGTGCTACCCATGGCTTTCTTCAATAAAGCATGCTCATTGCATGCTTAATGATCCTTTTCAGAGCAAATTGCTATATGATTTCATATTTTCTATCTGATGCCTCTGATGCAAAATGGCCTTCCTGCCAATCGCTCTGATTTATTCTTCTTTTCTGAAATACTCCAGTATACCCTAGGTCCAGTTGAATTCTTTTTTTCCATTCCCATAACACCCTGTTCATACTGCTATGCCAAAAGCTTACCTTAAATTTTGGGGACTGGTTTACATGGCCTGTATTCCTCATGGGACTGAGTTCCTCAGAGCAGAAATGCAGTCTACATGTTCCCGGAGCACCTAGGCTACTCTATAAAAGAAGTACTCCATAAAATTGTACAAAATCCACATTGAGCTTCTTTTTCTTCTCAATGATGTAGTCATCTTTCTTTTTAATGGAGCTGAACAGTAAAAGATAAAAATTTGAGGCTGTTCCATATATCTATTTGTCATAATGGAAAAGGTGAGTAAGATCTAATTTAAAACTTAAAACTTAATAGTATTTAAAAATAAGCATATATTTTAAACTCCAGCATTAATAGAGAGGTACCCATTTCTCTCCATTAGCAAGAATTAGAAACTTTATAGTTGGTTCTAGTCAGCAGTTCAAATACCCACAGAGGTACTTGTGTGTGCAGTATTTGGAGGTCTAAAACTGACTTCATTATATGCTTAATCTTGGCATCTGCATTAGTAATATCTTAGGGCAATTTAAACAGAAGAATAGAATCCCAGTTCTGGAAGAATTTCAAGGAACAGTTGTTTCTATATGTCATAAAGCACCAGACCCAGACATAGAAGTGACACAGAAGGGTGAGGCTCCACAATCAAACCACTGATTTTAGAAGATGATGAGGCAGACGTGGTAAACGTTTATAGAAAGATGAAGCAGACTAGGTGTGTAGTTCAGCTCTTCCAGAAAGCACATGCTGTCCAGTTACAGGGAATGTGGTTTGTGGACAGCCTCCAGCTATTGACTATTTTAGTTTGTTTCTGCTCTATTAGTTTCTGGACCAAGACCACTCTCTCTCATAGTGGCTCTGGGACAATGGCTGAGTAAGGTGGTGGTATAGTGGCCGTTGCCACACACTGTGGGCCTCCTGTAACGAGTAATCTTTGCCTTGGAACTCCCTGCTGGGCTAGCAGAGACCAATCCAGCTCTGCAGTGGTCTGCGGGCTCCCCCTGCCCAAGCTGGCTTCCACCTCTTTTCTCCCACAAGTGTTACTCCCTAATGAACTTTGCGCACTACTGAACTGGGTCTCTGCATCTGCCTCTTGGAGAAATAAACCTGCATTTCACACTCATTTCTGTGTTTGCCTCCTGGAGAAGCCAAGCTGCAGCAAAGCACCACAGTACCACAAGACAGAACACCAAACCCGTCCCCTGGAGGAAGCCGGCATCTAACCCATATGAGCTCAGACCAGACCAGTCTGCGTGCCTCAGTTAACGGACCCTGAAGTTCCATCCCAGACCCAGCGCTCCCTGCGGACAGAATCAGACCTCTGCTGCTACTGCATTATAGGGGTGCTTTCCTCACCCCTCTCAGCTGTGTGCCAGAGAAGACTCCACATTAAGCTCCTTTTTGCATACTCTGGGTCTCAGAATCTGCTTCCCACAATATTAGGAATGCGTGCGAACTCAGTCGCTTCAGTTGTGTCTGACTCTTTGTGACCCCATGGACTGTAGCCCACCAGGCTCTTCTGTCTATGGGATCCTCCAGGGAAGAACACTGGAGTGGACTGCCATTTCCTTCTCCAGGGGATCTTCCCGACCCAGGGACTGATACCGTCTCTTATGTCTCCTGCATTGGCAGGCAGGTTCTTTACCACTAGTGCCACCTGGGAAGCCAATATTAGGAATATTATTTTCAAATATTAACAAACCACAAAGGGGTAGATATACAGAAAATTGGAGATAAACATATATGTCCCACTATCAATACAGAATAACTTTAAAGTAGACTACAAAAATGTACCATCGCCACTCCCCACAATTCTGTGTCCTCTTCCTGCGTACACACTCCGTGCTATGCAACAGTCATGCTGAATTCCTGGTAGCCGTCCAAGGCCCCATGCCACTGCTTTTATTTCAAGCATTGGTTCTCTCTCTCTTTCGGATGCATCTTCTTGGCTACCTGGAGAACCCTTCCTTTCCCTCTAAGACACAGTTTATATATATTCATTGAATTTCTCTTTGATGACCTGAAAATAATTTGATTATTTCTATCTCTCTCTCTTTTTTTTTTTGCCATACCACACCTGGTATATGCTTTTGGCCTTGCAATTAAGCACTCAAAAACAAGGAAATCAGAGAAGTACAAAACTTTGGAAGGGGAATGTAATAACTATTTTTTAAGCATCTTTAATTTTGGAAGACATTTAAGTGCATATGTTTAGAAGGCTGTTGAAGATGAAGAGCCTGATACACTGGTTTGAGTATCACTGCTTGTTAGCACTTAAAGATCATTATAGAAACATAATTGGAGATTTATCCATTATGAAATATATGTTGGAAGCAACAGCACTATAAATATACTCTGTGCATGGTTACATGATTACAATAAATTGAAAGCTAGAAACGTCTATCTCTATTCCTTGAATTCAGTGACTAGTCACTTAGAGATGGGAATCATGATTGACATTACTAGGCAGCTCTCCTTTGAGGTTACTTTCAATAATCCAAACAAATTTACAAATGAGTTACTTTGGGGAGAAGATAGCTAAGGTTAAGAATTTCTAAAACCACAAACTATTTCAGGCTGTAAATTGTTAGGACAAAGAGGTATGGTTGTAAATCAGCCAAGGAAGTATGAAAAAGGAAATGTGCTAACTGCTTTATATATATTCTCATTCTATCCCACACAAATCCATGAGGAAATATAACTAGTTTATTGAATCAGGTCAACTTAGTAGAGGAAAGCAGAAAGCAATTTTATTCACCCTGCTAACGTCTGTTCAAATTTACTTTCTCTTTTTCTGATAATAGCTTCGTGGATATATAATAGATACACAATAAATAAATATTTAAATTGTACAATTTGATAAGACTGGCATATGTCACTACCTGTAAAATCACCTCCATGATGAAAATAATGCATACATTCATCACCCCTATAAGTTTCCAATTATTTATTGCTAGTTTATAGAAATATATTTTGTATGTTTGATTTTTTCACTGTGAAACCTTGCTAAACTCACATATTATTTCTAGTAATATTTTAATAGCTTTTTAAGAATGCTCTACATAGACAATGATGTCATCTGTGAATAAAGACTGTTTACTTGTTGTTTTTCCAAGCTAGATGCCTTCTTCATTTTTCTGGCCTCCTGTACTGACTAAACAATGTATAATACTAAATACATGTTGGCAATGAAATATTTGCCTTACTCTCAAACTTAGGAGAAAGCATCTTGTCTTTTACCACTGAATGTGATATTAGTTTTTGTAGATACAAATATCAGGTTGTGAAAGTTCCTTTCTATTTCTACTTTGCTGAGAGTTTTCATTAGGAATGGAATTTGAATTTTGCCAAATGCTTTTCTGCATCTATTGAGATGATCACATATTTATTTTTTGTAGTCTTTTAGTAAGGGGGAGCCTGGTGGGCTGCCGTCTATGGGGTCGCACAGAGTTGGACATGACTGAAGTGACTTAGCAGCAGCAGTATGGTGAATTATATTGATCCTTATGTGTTACATTTGCCTTCAATAACTGCTTGCAGTTCTGCACTGAAGGATGAATATTTGCTAGTTCACTAATTCATGTACTATTGATTTCATACCTCCTGAGGATTATGTGCTATTTTAGATGATGGGATCCATAGTGATTACAATAGAACAAGGTGTTCAGTGTCAGGAAGCCCATATTCTAGTTGGGTAGTCAACAAGCAAATAAACAGATATGTACTCTGTCAAGTACCCATAAGTTTTATTAAGAAAAATATAGAACAGTGAATTAATGAGTATATAAGAAGTGAGGTTGGTGGTGTGCCCTTTTCATAGAAGGCAAGCAGGAAATAACTATGATAATGATAATGTGACATTGAGGCAAATATCTGGATAAATTGAGGGAGCAAGCCATTTGGACATTTGGAGGACAGGATCTTCAGTCAGAAGGAACAGAAGTACTAACGTGGGAAATGCTTGGTATATTTATGAAATTCCAAAGAGATCACTGTAGCAGGATTAGTGTGTGGGACCAAAGCCTCCCATTATTATTGTTATTGAAACAAATAAAAATTGAAGACAGAAAGCTATTTAACTCTATTCAAAATTCAAAGAACATCATTTTACTGATAGATTCCAATAAAATATTCAAGTTGACAATATAAATATATTGATGTATATTTATCACTCCTTTTTAACGTTGATCTCATTCTTTCTTGGTTTAAAGTTGAGACATAAAAAGCTGAATGAAACATTAATTGTTTAATTAAATAATATTAATATGTCCAAGTTTAAATCTGGGTTAGTCTTATTCACACATCACTATGTAATCTCTAATAATGTTTTATTATGAAACTACTTCATGTGAACATTTAATTTTATTTGTCTGACATTATTTTGTTATTTAATAGATTGGATGCTTCAGATTTCAACTACCAAGGCTACTGGAAGTATTGCTTTGAAGAAAGATTGCAAATTGAAGGTTATTCTTTTCACAGATTCTTAATTCAAAAAGGATTTTTCAGAAACATGTTTAGAGAATGGAAAAAGCTGCTGAGAACAACTAAGGATGGTTTAAAAAAAACCAAAAACTATTTTTCTTAGCTGTGGAAATTGTAGGTGTTTATGAAATGCTAAAGTAGATTGTGAATCCCCAGGAGGATACTATCCCACCGACATCAGAAAATCAGAAAATAACTTGAGAAAGTTTTGCTTATCAGAGTGAATCTCAAGAAAATCTGTCCTAGAAAAAGATACCTGGGTTTGTTGAGTTTTTTGAGCTGATGGGAAGTGGTGAACAGCTGGGGTCTGGATGGCACACCATGGGATCACAATCAAAAGGTTGGAAATGATACCATTAAAAAATTATAAGCAGAAGCTTATAAATTTTTATCACTCACTGCCTTTAATTAACCTTTAAAAACTATTCATGTAAGAATGCACAGGTCTTGGCTTTTGAAGAAAGCGGGGCTTAACACAGCTGTGTTTTCTAATGAAGACCAATGGATGCCTCTCGGCCAGTGTGGTTATGACATTTCAAGTATCTATAGTACTGTGCTTAGTAAAAGTACCACTGAGTTTCAAGATGAGTATAGGTTAGAAATATGATATTGGATTTCATAATAATTTTTCATATACTCTCAGACATTTAATAAAATTACTAATTATTTTTAGATGTGATTAATATAATTGCATTATTAGTCCATTTCCAAATTATGTCAGGCTTTGTAGAAACTTACAGAATAAATGTTCAGCAATGAGCAGCATAAGTTGTCTTCAGGGAACCAAACAACTGAAGAGGAAGAGTGTATTAGTTTTCTATTGCTGTGGAGCAAATTGGCACAAGCAAAGGAGTTGAGAGCAATACATTTATTTCCTAATGGTTTCTTGGGTCAGGACTCCAGGTACAGCTTAGATCAGACTTCTGCTCAGGGTCTTACCAGGATGTAATCAAGCTGGTTGGGTTCTCACCTGGAAGCTCAACTGGGGAAAAATTCTCTGAAATTCACTTTGGTTTCGGCAGAATTCATTTCCGTGGGACTGTAAGATATTCAAGGGTAGGGGTATTATACATAGGTATGAACTTGGGGAGGCAAGCAGCATGAAGGGCCACCCTACTGTCTGTCCCCCATACAAAGCATTCATATCCACCTTAATTTAGATCATTATACGGACTATCAATCCAGTTCATGGAAAAAAATATGGGATTTGGAGCTAGGGAGGACCAGGATTGAAACTTGGCTTCAGCACTAATTGCCTGTGTGCTCTTGGATAAGGCATTTACTAATTACTAACCTCTGTATCTTGGTTTTTGCATCTGCAAAATGGGGAGTGTTACTAAGAAAATAAAAGCAAATGACATAATGCATGCAAAGTGTTTATCATAGTGTGTAGCATGGAATAATGAATGCTAAATAATAATAGCTGTTTGTAATAGTAATAGTAGTACTGGTGGTAAAAATAATATTATCATCAACTGAGAAGGGGATGACAGAGGATGAGATGGTTGGATGGCATTACCGATTAAATGGACATGAGTCTGAGCAAACTCCAGGAGATAGTTTGAGCATACCCTGGGAGACAGTGAAGGACAGGGATGCTTAGTGTGCTGTAGTCCATGGGGTTGCAAAGAGTTGGATACAACTGAGCGACTGAACACCACCAAGTACTGGAGGTAAAAATAGTAACTCCCCTCCCATCAAGTGATTGGTGAAATATAAGTCTATTTTCTGCTAGCCTTTAGCATATGTTAAAACATAGTTGATATATATTTCATATTTATTCTTTTGCATGTAACAAATATAGTATAAATCATAATTCATAAGATTCATCTATTTGCTGTGTGCATCGACAGTCCATTAATTTCTGCTTCTGTATACTATTCCATTGTGTGATTATATTTATCACAGTGTATTTATCTATTCACAACATGCTTACGCATTCTCTGGTCAATGGGCATTTGGTTTCTTTCCATGGTTTTTAACTCTTATTAACAGTGCTGCTATTAATAGTCCTGCTATTAACAGCAAGGAAACAACACATACATGGATGTGTGCTCAGACCTCAAGAACTTGTATTCCCTTCTCTAATATCAACAATTTGAAAATGGAAATTCACTCACTGAATATGTATTAAGCATCAAGAAAAGTGTTATATGCTGGGGACCAGAGGCAAAATACTACTTTCAAGAACTGAGAGCTTAATGGGGGAAGCAAGCAGATTTTTAAGTGTCTGGATAGGGGGTCAAATCCTGCTCTGGTATGGTGTCAACCATCCTGGTTTGTTTGCCCTGTCCTGATTTTAACACTGAAAGTCCCACCTCCAGCAATCCTTCAGTCACAGGCAAACATGAGACTTAAGGTATGAGACATGTCTATAAGGACATCCCTGATACTGTTTTTAGAATGGAGCATACATAATGGATGCTTGTCAGTAAATAATAGGTGTTTCATAGAAAGGAAATCTAACCAACAGTATAGGGCCTAAGTCAGTCAGAGAAGGCTTCCTCTGGGAGATGATTTGAGATTAAGGAGTAGGGAAGACGAATAATATTGTTGAGGTAAAGAAAAGAAACTAGGAAAAGGATTCTGAACACAGGCAGTACTGTGGAGCAAGTGTTAAGTATTCAGCACTATTCAGATGCAGGGACTCAGCAGTTCATATTGTTGGAGCATAGACTGTGTGTAGCAAAGAGGAAGAGATACAGCTAGAGTAGTCAGCAGGCAACTCACTGACAGGCTATGTCCCAAGAGAGGACACTGTTTGGGTGAGTGGGATTGAGTGGCAGGGCTGGGATCCATAATCAGATTGGTCTTTTTTTTTTAATTGGAGGATAATTGCTGTACAATGTTGTGTTGGGGCTTCTGCCATTCAACAACATTAATCAGCCACAGGTATACATATATCCTCTCCCTCTTGAAACTACCTCCCACCTCCCACCCTCCCATTCCACCCCTCTAGATTGCCACAGAGCACCGGGTTAAGTTTCATGTGTTAAACGGCAACTTCCCACTTGCTGTTTTATACATGATAATGTAATATATTTCAGGGCTACTGTCAACTCATCCCATCCTCTGTGTGTCTACAAGTTCGTTCTCTATGTCTGTGTCTCTATTCCTACCCTAAAAATAGGCTCATCAGTATCATTTTTCTAGAAGACACATCACTGTAGCAGGGTGGAGAGGACTAATTGGGATGGTTGGTGTGTTACAGTTTTTTATTTCCCTACAAATTTCCTAGAGAGCTATGCAGCACTCAAGTCCTTGTACACTGTTTAACATTTGAACATAAATTAGCAATAAAAGCAAAATAAAGTAAGGAAAAAAGTGACAAAAAACCCAAACTACCAAAAAGTCTTAGTCTTTTTTTGCTAGACAGGTGAAACAGAAATATATATATATATATATATATATATATTTTTTTTTCCCCTCAACTATTTGTTGACAGATCTATTTAATTAATACTCTGGGCTCAAATTTTAAGTTACTCTCATGTAACTTTTATGTTACTTTCATTCAGCATGTTGCAGGGGATAAAATGAGAACAGCCATTTCACCCAGACATGAACACACTTATCTAGGCTTCCCTGGTGGCTCAGTGGTAAAGACTCTGCTTGCTAATGCAGGAGATGCTGGAGACGCGAGTTGGAGCCCTGGGTCAGGAAAGTCCCTTGCAGAAGGAAATGGCAACCCACTCCAGTATTCTTGCCTACAAAATCTCATAGACAGAGGAGCCTGGTGGGCTACAGTCCATGGGGTCACAAAGAGTCAGATACAACTTAGTGACTAAACAATAAAAACAACATAGGGAAATACCCAAAGTGGCTTTGGCCATAAAAAATGTCAGTGGTACCAGGATTCATGAAACTAGTAGTCAGTGCTTCTTATAGCAGGATGGAAGCTAGTGTGGCTCATAGCCATGTTGGAGGTTTTACTCATCTCTGGCATCTGGAAATACCAAGATTTTCCAGGCAAGGTCCCTGACAAACTCAGACAGGGAAGCACTCACAAAAATTTCATAAACCCCATCACTTTATTATTTCCTACAATCTCCTCCCAATTCCCCCTTTCCATTACTGTGACAATACCTATTAAAAATGAGTCCAAAGAGAGATTTTTGGAATTTATCTTGACTGGGATCCCTATGCCATTCTGTGCTTTAAAACTATGTAGGACAAATGCAGACTCCAAACTATGCCACACTGACATCAAACCGTCTAAATGATCCAACTATTTTTTGCCAGATTGGTAGAACAATCTTTCCCTTTCCTTTTCTTTACCTTGCTTGCTGAAGCTAGTCGGACAGAAAGATAAACACAGACCCGAACACTAGTCTAAATCACATTCTAAAGTGATTCACTGGGAAGAATTGAAATCTAGATTGGCTTGTAGTCACTTGGTTTAACAGAGAAAGGGAACGGAAGCAACTTTCTATCACCTCTATTTACTGTGCTCCTGTTGAATATTAAGGTTTTGTAATACCAGCCTTCGAAAACTTAACATTTCAATATTTTTAATAATATAAAGTGGTTTGAATTCTTGAGTCAAAGAATGGAAAATATCCACAAATGTTTTACACTGTAGTATGCATTCACTGTACATAGTATATTCAAAGTGCGACTCTAAAGCAAAATGACTGTTGACCAACCAGAGAAGCAAGTTTACTTCCTGGTATTCCTTTCCGTGGGACAGCCACCCCTTTCCTAAGGATACTGTCATGACATGAAACATGAAAGTCAACCACAGAGTGTTTCAGAGCCTAGTTCTGCATGTTTTTTAATGATGAAAAGTTTACTATCTCAAAGGAGGATTTGATATTTGTAAATAACCAAAGGTCATTCATTCAGAGCAATTCTAATTGTATTGCTATTATAATTTCTACTTTAAGTTGAGGAAAATAACATTTGACAAAATTCAGTGATACTTTAGGTTGTGAGTCCAGTTAATGATCGAATTCAGACTAGAACCAGGTAATTCTGGACACGGGCTGGTGGTTTAGGGCATTCTTCAATATTCCCATCTATACCCACAGATGCTTCCTTCTCCTTCCTGCCACAACTCTGAGTTTTAAACTAAAGACAAGCTGAGCTTGAAAGTTATTTTTTATTTGCTCCCTGCCTCTGTCACCAGCAAAGCCTGTTAATGATTCTTGGGAAATAAAAATAAAACCTGGGTAATAAAAAATGTCTAATCTGTTTTATCCCTTTCTTTCGTGCTTAGGCCAGTTTTACTTGTTCATAGGCCACTGTAGGCAGAGGCGCTGCCCCTTGCACTTCAGACTAGAGGTACTGTGTGAAAGGGTGCTGTGGATACCCCATCTTGGGACCAGTACACTGCAATTCCAGACGGCGGTGGAGGGCAGTCTGCAGAGACACTGGGACAGGTACTGAGATCTGGAGCCCGAGAAGCACAGTAGCGCCTGCCCTGGGAGCTTTCTACCCCTCCCCTATTAGGAGACCTTTATAAAGCAGCCCCACCAACAGCCTGTGGCTGAGAGTGCATCTCTCAGATCTCCAGCTCACACTCTCCATCCTTTGAAGAATAAACTTTCCTTTGTTTCTGAACCAAACTCCATCTCGTTCTACTGGCATGAATGACACCAGCCAGAAAGACCCTTGGGGACTGACTCAAGAAAGTCAGTAACACCTCCACCTCAAAAATATTTGATATGGCTTTTAATGTGTGTTAAAGAAAAAAAGCAAGCCAGAAAATTGGGAAAAATATAAGATGAAGCTAATGTTGACATCGGTATAAGATACATGCATTAATGCTGAAGCTGTGCTTTCTCATGAATTTGACAGAGTCGGGGTAGGAAATCAGTTTTTGAGGTTTTTTTTTTAGCAATCACTGACGATCAAGCCTCAGTCCCTTAAACAATTTCCAGCACTCATAAGATGAAAACAAACCAGTAGTTGAGGGGAAACATAACTATCTCTAGGAGTAAAATCTGCTGAAAAAGTTTCGCTTGGACATGAGAAATAAGAATGTATCCTTCCCGCAGTCAGCGGTAGTCCTGCACAAAACCAAGCACTTCTAACGGGTTCAGATAAGGCCAGATAAGGTTTGTTTCCAACCAAACATAGATAAAGCTTTCCTGTAAATGACTTCTGTCCCTTTTTTTGCGTGGTCTCTGCTTCCTTAAAATGACAATACTTGTTTTAATTGTCTTGCTTCTGGGAAAAAAATCATTGAGCTATCCAGTCACTGAATTGCCTCTGATTCTTCACAGCATCCAACCCACTTGCCTAATCTGTCCTCAGAACTGTCCAGCACTTGCCGAAATTCTGTGAAAAGTCTCTCCCAGCTTCTGTTTACTATAATGTTCCAAACGGTCCCCCTGGCTGTCTTGTCTACAGCAGGTTAAATAAAACAACTTCATACTTTTGTGTGACGATGGATGCTTTCCTAGTATCATTTGATTGGTGAGTTTTGGCAGATGTCAAAAATACAAGGCTGTTTAATGAAGTCAGAAGTATCCTCAACAATATAAGCAGAGTAAAACAATAATTTTCACATGCCAGTTCCTTAGAAAACTCTTTAATTTAGGCTAGCATCATTTTTTGCTGCATTATAGCAATAATGTAGTAGAGTCAACAAGTTTTTAGATGATCTGACTTAATCCAGAGAAGTGTTTATGCTTAAAAATTCCTAGAGAAAACTCAAGGAAACCTTTAAATCATAGATTTAATAAAAAATATTTTGAAGGCATTTTTGTAGTTTAAAATATTTTAAACTTTTACTATTTCTTTTAATATTTCTCCTTATAATAACCAACTTTTCAGATAATTATAATCTGATAACCATTACTTCACAATGGGCTTAAATCACACACAAATTTTCAGTATGCACTGAGGCTGGAGGACTTATTCCAAGGACTTTGCTGAGATAAAAAGTATTTTTAAAGTCAAAATAAATCTTCCTAGTATTCTAGGATCACAAGAATGAATTAGAAAAGGAAGTTATTTGAGTTCTACCACAGGGGAATCAACAATTCTACTATGTCACCCCTGGAAAAATTCACAGAGAGTTAATTGCTCCTCAAGGTTATATATTGTTTAAGCCTGGTTTTTTTTTGAAGCTTATTTTTGTTTTCTAAGTGGTAAACTATAACATCTGTCATATTATTGTTAATGTAAAAAATAGTATGTTAATGTAAAAAATAGTTAATGTAAAAAATAATGTTAAATACAAATGAATTTCTCCAATATCCAGAAATACTTCTTTCTCCTGCTGACTGAATTTCATTCTCATTATGTAGTTAACAAATTCTACCCCCAAATCAAAAGTTTTTTCTTATATGAGTTATCTGTCAATGACAAAATTCTTATTTTCACAAAAAATCAACCCATATCATTGATTTAAACAATTCACCATTTTGTTTGGGACAGTCAAGAGAAGGTGAACCATCACAAAACCAAGAAGCCTGGGAAAATGGAGAGGCTTGTTAATTACACAGACACTAAAGTTGAAACTGAAGTGGTGGGCATTTGGTTTTTAATTTTTAAAAAATGATTCACATTTCTCAGACAGGATCTCTGCTCTCTTATAAAAACTCTTGCTAGGGTTTTCCATCTGCCTATCCTTTTATCTCCATGGTGTTCTAAATATGAATTTTCTGGCTGTAAAGAACAAGTTTCAATGTCAAAGCTATTTTCTACAAACACATTCAAACTTTGTTCCAGTATCATGTTAGCACTTTATGGAGATATACAATCTCTTCAGAGGGAGTATAACACAAGTATGATATTTTCATCCTAGAACTGAATTCTCAAAAATATTCTTAACCTACTTGGGTGAGAAATCAGTCCCTGGATAAACGCCTTTTTAGTCAAAACTTGTATATATCAATAGCCAAAATTTGAAAGTTAGCCTTACATACAGCTTTTAGAAAACAGGAGAAAATTTTGCTTTGGTATTAAAATGATATTATAACCATGGATCTAAAAATACCAAAGTCCTGTCTCTGACCAAACCACACTTTCTGACAAAGCTCTGGAGGGTAATGTATGCATAAGTAACAATAAGCAAAGAAAACAAAGGTAACACTTTTTAAATTTCCAGACTGGAGACACAAATTTCAATGCAGTAAATCTTAGTAACCTGGGCCATGTTACACACAATATCTCTTTTTCTAAGTTGTGTCCGACTCTTTGCAACCCCATGGACTGTTTCCATGGAATTCTCCAGGCCAGCATACAGGAGTGGTTAGCCTTTCCCTTCTCCAGGGGATCTTCCCAACCCAGGTCTCCCGCATTGCAGGCGGATTCTTTACCATCTGAGCTATATCCTAGAGAATGCTATTTATTATAGAATTTAGTGCAGAAAAGTCTTCCCCTACAAGGAAATCAAGGAGTAGCTATCAAGAGATGGGGAAGTGGGGACAACAGAGAAGCAAATCAAGAGTTGTGGAAATAATCAGCCAGTTGTACCAACTGTGGAGAGGAATGACGTCAATGTACAGTGCTCACGGCAATTTGCTACCCTGTTACTTCAGAGAACATCCTACAAACTATGGAGAAAGGAGAACATCTTATGAAAACACTTGAAACAATTTCACATTTAGTTTGTCATTTTGTGGATCTAGCATCGTTTGGGCCTCCAGAAAATTCTTCAAGAATAGGATGAAAACGACACATCTATAAAATAGTTGGGTTAAATCTCTCCTGAATTTCTTTTAATAATTTACTTTTTATTGAACTGTTGCTGAATTATGCTATAGTTGAATTACACACAGCAGAATTATGCCGTGCTGTCGCTCAGTCGTGTCTGCCTCTCTGCGACCCCACGGACTGTAGCCCGCCAGGCTCCTCTGTCCATGGGATTCTCCAGGCAAGAATACTGGAATGGGTTTCCATGCGCTCCTCCAGGGGATCTTCCCAACCCAGGGATGGAACTCAGGTCTCCCACAGTGCAGGAGGATTCTGTACCAACTGAAGTCACCAGGGAAGTTGAATTATAGTGTTGTGTTAATTGCTGCTATAGAGCAAAGTGACTCAGTTACACACACGCGCGCACACACACACACACACACATATGTTCTTTTTCATGTTCTTTTCCATTATGGTTTATTATGGGATATTGAATATAGTTCTCTGTGCTACCCACTAGGACCATGTTTTTCGTCCATTCTATGTGTACCAGTTTGCATCAGCTAATCCCAAACTCCCAATCCAAACCTCTCTCATCTTCTGAAAGTTTCTACTACAGTTAGAATACTTTTCAGTTACTCATAGAGTATTTACTGACATAAAATTTAATATCATTTTGTTTCCTAAAGGGAGAGGGCTACTTCCAGTGCTTTAACTCCTTAGAAAAATCCCTGGAGCATTAATAATTAGAGGGATATTTCCCTTTTATTAACATTTTAAAACAAAAAGTAGTTCCACAGAGTATGCCACATAGGTTTCTATTTATTTGGAAATAAAAGCCATTTGAAGATAATCTGTTCAGCGAAGTGTTCAATGACATTCAAAAATGTTTTGAAACCAACCTATCTTCAGTAACTTGATAATTCACTCTGTTGAAATAAATGGTCAAAGTTTGTGCACATGAACAGAGTGTGTATGAAAGGATCAGAGCAAGATAGCCATTAATTTATGCTCCTGTGCTTCATTATTGTTTCAAGATGTTTAATGTGTATGTTGCACATATATGTACCTATTCAACTGAGATGGGTTGGAGAACTCTGTAGGATTCTGAGTTAGATATATAACGTCTTAGATGGTCATATGAATTATAGAAGGGCTTTGCATTAGCTTTTACAAAGTTTTATTTACTGGTAAATTTCCCTGTTTTAATTTCTATTTTTATAATTCCTAATTACCAATTCACATGTAACCTCTATCCTGCAATCTCCTGCAGTCTCTAATATAGACTCATCTTGCATCGCATTCATTTTCACAGTGGGACATGACATTTACTGGCTTAAGAACACTGACTAAATTGGAATGCCAGTCCAATGTGTATAAAGATGCCTTCAATAGCAGGATGACATGAATCTGAATAAATAAAAAATTACAAAGGTCAGTCCAATGAAAGTGAGAGCTGATAAGTAGAAAAGCTCTAATTACCAGAGATAAAAAGAAACATTTTCAATACAAATAAAAGGAGGAGAAAATGCATATAACGTGGAAGTTATTAATGCAGATGGGTAAGAAAAAAATCTTGGTTTGGACCACATTATTTTCTCGGGAAAACTAAAATGAATGCACCAGAAAGAATTCAACTATGTTGTCAAACTAGCAGGCAAAAAAGATTAGGGAAAAAAGACTTTTTGATTTCAGTAACAATTATAATTCAGTCCTTATGGCCACTAATAAGTATGAAAGTTATACATGGCTAGATAATCTTACCTGTAAAATTTAGTATGAAATAAAGCATAAATGTGGGAATATCTGAAAAAAAATCAAGATTAAGAAATGAAAAAGTAATGGATGAATTCAAATATCATTCTGTATTGTAAATATAAAAAGAAACTAACATTAAAAAATTACAGGAATTAAAAAGCATGTGTGGAGAAAGTATTTAAAACAAATATAAAGAATTAAAAGATTTAAGAGAAAGACCACTTAACCTGCCTCCTGAGAAAAGTGTATGCAGGCGAAGAAGCAACAGGTAGAAATGGACATGGAACAATGACTGGTTCCAAATAGGGAAAGGAGTGCGTCAAGGCTGTATATTGTCACCCTGCTTATTTAACTTACATACAGAGTACATCATGAGAAACGCTTGGCTGGAGGAAGCACAAGCTGGAATCAAGATTGCTGGGAGAAATATCAGTAACCTCAGATATGCAGATGACACCACCCTTATGGCAGAAAGTGAAGAAGAACTAAAGAGCCTCTTCATGAAGGTGAAAGGGGAGAATGAGAAAGTTGGCTTAAAACTCAACATTCAGAAAACTAAGATCATGGCATCTGGTCCCATCACTTCATGGCAAATAGATGGGGAAACAGTAAGAGATTTTATTTTCTTGGGCTCCAAAATCACTGCAGATGGTGACTGCAGCCATGAAATTAAAAGACACTTCCTTCTCGGAAGAAAGCTATGACAGCATATTAAAAAGCAGAGACATTGCAGACTAGACATTGGTCTAGTCAAAGCTATGGTTTTTTCCAGTAGTCATGTGTGGATGTGAGAGTTGGACCATAAAGAAGGCCGAGCATCAAATAATTGATGCTTTTGAACTATAGTGTTGGAGAAGCCTCTTGAGAGTCCCTTGGACTGCAAGGAGATCAAACCAGTCAATCCTAAAGGAAATTAATCCTGAATATTCATTGGAAGGACTGATGCTGAAGCTGAAACTCCAATACTCTGTCCACTTGATGTGAAAGAACTGACTCATTAGAAAAGACTCTGATACTGGGAAAGATTTAAGGCAGGAGGAGAAGGGGACAACAGAGGATGAGATGGTTGGGTGGCATCACCAACTCGATGGATATGAGTTTGAGCAAGCTCTGGGAGATGGTGATGGACAGGGAATTCTGGTGTGCTGCAGTCCATGGGATCGCAAAGAGCCTGACATAACCGAGTGGCTGAACAACAACAACAAGAGAAAGCAGATAATCATCCATACACCAAAGAAAAGTTCAGTTATAAATAAAAAAGAAAGAAAGAAAGAAAGAAAGAAACTGCTGAGGTCAGAGACAGAAATCTTGGATGGAAGAACTTTTCATGCGTAAAGCAAAATGGTAATTAATGTACAAAGAATACTGCATATAGTCAGAATGAATATTTTAATTTACAAATGAGCTCCATATAACTAAATCCAATGGCCAATTTTTGACCCTCATTTCACTTGACCTATCATAGGTTTGACCTATTTGATCCCTCTTCTTTTATGCAACTTCTTCACTTGAATTCTGAGCCCACACACTCTTTGCTTCTCTCTTAACTCTCTGGTTGCTCCTTCTCAGTCACCTTTGTTGATCCTCCTCTTCATTGTGACATTTGATATTACAGTCTCCCAGGTTTAGTCTTTAATCCATGCACTAACTCTTGGTTTCAGCCAGGCAGACGGCTTTCGATATCATGCATATGCTGATAACTCCCCAACTTAAATCTCAATCCTAGCCCTTTCACCTGAACTCTAGATTCATATATCCATCTGCCCAACATTTCTACTGTATCTATACTAAACAGACTTAATGTCCAGAAAGGAAGCACTGATCTTCTTCCTGTGACCTCCTTCATGTAGTTTTCCTCATCCCAGTTATGGGAAACTTCATCCTTGTTCAGAATTCGCTCAGGACAAATTATTTGGCATCATCCTTGGTTTTATCACAGACTTAAAAAAATCTTCTGAGAAGTCTCTTTGTTCTAATTTCAAACAATATGCATAATTTGATCTCCCTACCATTTCTGTCTCTACCTGAGCTGTTACTGGGCTACTGTTGTTTAGTCACTAAGTTGTGACCCCCATGGACTGCAGTCCCCAAGGCTCCTCTCTCCATAGGATTTCCCAGACAAGAATACAGGAATGGGTTGCCATTTTCTTCTCCAGGGGTTTTCCTGACCCAGGGGTCCAACATGCATCTCCTGCACTGGAAGGCAGATTCTCTACCACTGGACCACCAGGGAAGCCCCCACTGGGTTACCACAAAAGTCCTCATTGGTCAGGCTTTGCATTTTACTCTTGTCTTCCTACAGTCTGTCCTCTATGCAGCAGTAGAGGAACCTATTCAAAATGTATGTCTGAGGAGACTGATTCTTCGCTCTAAATGCTATAATGACTCTCCACTTTACTCAACAAAAGTTAAAATTTGTACAATCATCTATATGATCTTGCTTGCTCTCTGTTACTTAACCTTTGTATCTTATTTTCTACAACTCTTCCCTGTTGCCACTACTCCAGAGAACTACGTTTACTTCCCCGATTTCTGTGGAGCATAATAGGCACACTCTCATCACAGGACCTTTGCTCTGGATGTTGCCTCTACCTGGAATACTCTGCCCTCAGCCATCTACACGGCTGCTCTTCCAACTTTTCAAACCTCACATTAATGAGGCTTACCTTGACCACTCTTTTCAACACTATAATTTAACAACAGCCCATATCCTTGCCATTTATAATTTTGAATCTCCTTACTTTTTGCTCTGAATTTTTCTTTTGTTCCATAGCATTTACAACTTTCTGACACAAGACATAATTATTAATTAGATATATTATTTATTGGTGGTATCCTCCTGCCAGGATATGAGATCCATGAGAGTAGAGGTTTTTGATTGTTCTGTTAACTAAGGCACCCAAAGTTCACCGGATTGAGTTGTGAATTGAATTGAATGAGTGTATCTTCATATAACGACATTTCAGGGTTATGTTCTTTGTATACATTATTTTTTTATGCCACTGGGAATGCTACACATCCCCCAAATAACGTGCACATTCAGTTGTAGGTTTGGGGCTCATCACTATCACTATTTAAGATTTACCTAGTATTAGATTCAACAACCAGAGAAGGCAATGGCACCCCACTCCAGTACTCTTGCCTGGAAAATCCCATGGACGGAGGAGCCTGGTAGGCTGCAGTCCACGGGGTCGCTAAGAGTCAGACACGACTGAGTGACTTCACTTTCACTTTTCACTTTCATGCATTGGAGAAGGAAATGGCAACCCACTCCAGTGTTCTTGCCTGGAGAATCCCAGGGATGGTGGAGCCTGGTGGGCTGCTATCTCTGGGGTGACACAGAGTTGGACACGACTGAAGCGACTCAGCAGCAGCAGCAGATTCAACAACTTATACATACCATTAAATTGGCAATTATACATTAAGTATTTAGTAGATTCAAAACTCTACTGTGAGAAATACAATAGTATAAAAATTCTTAAAATGTTAACTCATCTAGTAGGGAAGAATAGCATTATCTTCATATTTTTCTAATGGATACACTTCTTCCTAGCTGTAGCCCTCCATTGTAAAGCCAAATAAAATAGTATCATTTTTCAGGTTAGCCAGAAAATATATTCTCCATATCATTTCTAAGGCTCTGTAGAATCGTAGCATCTGAAGCATCTGGTTACCTGGTTAACTTTTCTCTGGATACTATGGGATCATAAATTCATTTAATTCTGACACCTTAAAGCATCCCCTGGAGGCCAAGCCAACATACTGAGTTAAATTAACAGGATTTCTGTATCATAATATAGGTACACATTTTTCTTAATGCCACAAGAACCTTAAAATGCTTGAAGGTAGATGAAATATTATCATTATATTTATATGTGATGTTGTGTAGTGCTAGGATATTTTTTAATGTTTGATATTTTAAACAAAGTAATGAAATACACAAACTGTCACTGGTTGGTACAACTGGAACTATATCTATGGAAACGGAACTCAGTGACCATGAATGATAATCCATCTGCATTTTCACAAAGACGTACAAAATGAGAATCTCAATTCCAACCACATGTTTCACAAATACAATCTCCTGTCTAAAGTTAATAGGTGACTTGATACTTTAAAACATGCAAGAAAAATGTTTTCTCCCTGATGTGAGAATATAAATGTCTTATCCTTTTCAATCTTCTAGAATTTGGGAAGCTGGCCTTCCTCGTAATAAGCAGACAACCAAGAATGACAGAATTCTGACGCTTCTTTGAACAGTTATATAATATTCTTAATGCTCATGTTCGTACTATAAGGTATGATTTAAGCAGCAAGATGCCTGTCCCATTACCCAAACACCTGCTCAACCCTGCCTATCAATCTCAGTGATTGACTTCATCATGCCATTTCAAATTTATTTCATCAAAATATTATTTCTTCTCACAGCTGCTCTTAAAGGAAACTTTCTGACAGTGTTTTCTGACACTACTGGCTGAGAATAGATACCTGTGGAAAAGAGAACATTGTTTTAGGAAAGGAGTAGAGAGAAGTCCTCATGCAAAAAGGTGTAGCATGCAAAAAGGTGTAGGATAATAGTAAGTATGCCCATGTCTGTTCTCACGCCTGATGTCCACAGCTATACCTATCTGACTCTGGAGTTTCATCTGTATCTAACTCTACTTGAAAGCTAATTAAAATTTTTAAACATTTTTATGGGCCACATTTTTCCTATTCAAAATAAAAGTAGCTATACTATTATACTGAGTCTCTTGGGGAAAAATAAATAAATTTTACAAATTAGATGTTGTTTTGTAGACTATAGTGACATTTTACTGAATAAAAGAATGCCAATGAGAAACTTGATATTGTTTTCTAGCTAGCGATATATTAGCATCTTTTAGACACATTTGAAAAGTTGTCATTTGGAGCAGCTATCTTATTTTTCAGTCTGAGAGCAGATTTAGAGTAGGCTAGGCAGGAAGGGCTGCTTGACATTGATGCATGAGATTGAACTTGTGAGCTGCAGAGTACCATGAACAGTCTCCAGAGTAAAGGCTGATGCGTGGGGAGAGAAAAGGCTCTCGAAGCTGAAAATGGACAGTGAGAGGGAGGTGGGGAGCGGGGATACAAAGACAGGTTGCATCTCTTTCATCATTTTTCCAGAGCCCAAATCTAACACAGCATCCACATTCCTTTTAATATGCAATCTTGCTCTTAAAGATTTTTCCTTGTGACATCACTTAATATATCATTCGCAGTGTATATAGATGAAACAGAAGACTTTCTAAACAGAAACATGTATTCTACTCATCTTATGAAATATAACTGCAAATTTTACCACTCACCTTTCATCTCAGTCATATTTAGAAATTGTTACTCAGTGTTCTTATTTTTCGCCTTAAACAGCTAAAACGAGAGCATTTTACTTTCTAGGATACAAAGGTCACAAAGACTACTAGTGGGCAGTTCGCTGTTACATGTGTGAATTACTGCTTTCAGTTTGACAGAATATTATCATTTGAACTAATTTGTAATCACAGCCATTTTTATCAACAGCTGGTCTAACAATTAATTGTGAATAACTTATCATTTTGCAAAAGATTGATTGTGATTTAATAAAATATTCTAAAATCAATAATGGAACAACCACAGTACTATAGTTGCGAGCAAAAAGATATAATACATGCTATCACTGACCCTAGTGTATCATAGTATTTTGTAGAATGCAAATGGTTATAGAAAAAGTTGTGGTACATAAAATGCATACATTTTTACATGACTCTTACACCATTTATATGATAGTCAGTTCAGTTCACTCAATCAGTCGTGTCTGACTCTTTGCGACCCCATGGACTGCAGCATGCCAGGCCTCCCTGTCCATCACCAACTCCTGGAATTTACTCAAACTCATGTCCGTTGAATCAATGATGCCATCCAACCATCTCATCCTCTGTCGTCCCCTTCTCCTCCTGCCTTCAATCTTTCCCAGCATCAGGGTCTTTTCAAATGAGTCAGTTCTTCGCATCATGTGGCCAAAGTTTTCGAGTTTCAGCCTCAGCATCAGTCCATCCAATGACTGTTCCTTTAGGATGGACTGGTTGGATTTCCTTGCAGTCCAAAGGACTCTCAAGAGTCTTTTCCAACACCACAGTTCAAAAACATCAATTCTTCAGAATTCAACTTCCTTTATAGTCCAACTCTCACATCCATACATACTACTGGAAAAACCATAGCTTTGATCAGATGGAACTTCGTTGGCAAAGTAACGTCTCTGCTTTTTAATACGCTGTCTGGGTTCGTCATAACTTTTCTTCCAAGGAGCAAGCGTTTTTTTAATTTCATGGCTGCAGTCACCATCTGTGGTGATTTTGGAGCCCCCCAAAATAAACTCTGTCCCTGTTTCCTTTCTTTTCCCATCTATTTGCCATGAAGTGATGGGACCAGATGCCATGATCTTGGTTTTCTGAATGTTGAGTTTTAAGCCAACTTTTTCACTCTTCTCTTTCACTTTCATCAAGAGGCTCTTTAGTTCTTCCTCACTTTCTGCGGTAAGTGTGGTGTCATCTCCGTATCTGAGATGATTGATATTTCTCCTGGCAATCTTGATTCTAGCTTGTGCTTCATCCAGCCTGGTATTTCTCACGATGTACTCTGCATATAAGTTCAATAAGCAGGGTGACAATACACAGCCTTGACGTACTCCTTTCCCTGTTTGGAACCAGTCTGTTGTTCCATGTCCAGTTCTAACTGTTGCTTCCTGACCTGCATAGACGTCTCTCAAGAGGCAGGTCAGGTGGTCTGGTATTCCCACCTCTTTAAGAATTTTTCACAGTTTGTTGTGATCCACACAGTCAAAGGCTTTGGCACAGTCAATAAAACAGAAGTAGATGTTTTTGTGGAACTCTCTTGCTTTTTCAATAATCCAATGGATGTTGGCAATTTGATCTCTGGTCCCTCTGCCTTTTCTAAATCCAGCTTGAACATCTGGAAGTTCATGGTTCACTTATTGTTGAAGCCTGGCTTGGAGAATTTTGAGCATCACTCTGCTAGTGTGTGAGATGAGTGCAACTGTGCATTAGTTTGAAAATTCTTTGGCATTGCCTTTCTTTGGGATTGGAATGAAAACTGACCTTTTCCAGGCCTGTGGCCACTGCTGAGTTTTCCAAATTTGCTGGCATATCAAGTGCCACACTTTCACAGAATCACTTTTTAGGATTTGATATAGCTCAACTGTTATTCCATCACCTCCACTATCTTTCTTCGTAGTGATGCTTCCTAAGGCCCACTCGACTTCACACTCCAGGATGTCTAGGTTAGTGATCATACCATCATGATTATCTGGGTTAGGAAGATCTTTTTTGTACAGTTCTTGTGTATTCTTGCCACCTCTTCTTAATATCTTCTGCTTCTGTTAGGTTCATACCATTTCTGTCCTTTACTGAGCCCATCTTTACATGAAATATTCCTTTGGTATCTCTAATTTTCTTGAAGAGATATCTAGTCTTTCCCATTCTGTTGTTTTCCTCTATTTCTTTGCATTGATCACTAAGGAAGGCTTTCTTATCTCTCCTTGCTATTCTTTGGAACTCTGCATTCAAATGGGTATATCCTTCCTTTTCTCCTTTTCCTTTTAACTTCTCTTCTTTTCTCAGCGATTTGTAAGGTCTCCTCAGAGAGCCATTTTGCTCTTTTGCATTTCTTTTTCTTGGGGATGGTCTTGATCCCTACCTCCTGTACAATGTCACGTACCTCCATCCATAGTTCTTCAGGCACTCTGTCTATCAGATCTAAACCCTTGAATCTATTTCTCATTTCCATTGTATAATCGTAAGGGATCTTATTTAGGTCATACCTGAATGGTCTAGTGGTTTTCCCTACTTTCTTCAACTTAAGTCTGAATTTGGCAATAAATGATATTAGCATATCTCTATATTGGTGTGTATCTCTACATCTATATCAATATTGATGTATATAGATAAGATGATATAGATGCAGATAGGTACAGATACAAGCTAGGTAAAGGTACAAGTTGAGGTATATTTCATTTTCTTAGTGTGTTCAAAGATTCATCTGCTGGGTTTGAAGTTAGGCTCTGAAGTCCAGGTTTCTACTTTTAACAATACCTTCTTTTCAGATAGCAAACTATGCTCCCCAAATAGAACCACGGGCTGAGAATCGGAGGGACTGAAGACTTCAACAGGGAAGGAAAGATTTTTTGTTTTCCTTCTAAATTTGTAGCTAGCATAGAAGGCACTCGTGTATCATAAGCCAGAGAGACCTTTACCATAACAACGTCAGAACAACTCCAAAGGACGCCGATTCCTGGAAGTTTTGCTGTCACTTTCTCCTGCCAGACTGGTTGGTGACCAGTAGTGACCACGTAGTATTAACTCGAATAAGTTACGCATTTTGGCCATGATGAGACAATCTATAAAACAGGAACTATAATACTATGTCCCAGGGATGTCTGTGAGGAGTGTAATGGGCCTGACATTTACTAGGCACAGTATTGACTACTGCCCCTTCCGCAACACCACTGCAGCCTATCAACTCTTTCTCTATCTGTTAGCATCAAGAGTAAAGTGCAGATAAGAAAATAAAAGTTGACACATATATTAGTTGATTTCCCTGCTATGGAGTTGCTTTGGTAAAAGTTCAAGAAGGGAAAAATATTCAAACTTACTGTTAACAACTGCCTTTTAAATTTATTTACAAAATTATTGATACATTTTAACATTGATAATCAAGTCAGTTCACACTTTGGCACTGATAATGAAAGCAGTTCACAGGACAACTACCTGGTGGCTCAAAATTCCACCATATTAAGACAAAGCTTGTGCTTTAGATACCTATTTTTGCAAGTTTTGCAGTAAAGGTTTTCTTCCCATAGCCTTAAGCCACATTAACTTGCCAAGTCAATAAAAGATTCCTAGGTCAATTTTGTAAAGGCATCAATTTCTCACAGAATAAGAGAAATTACCACAGTATAACCTATTTTTTTTAATAAGCATGATTGGCAATTACAGAGTAGAGAATGCAGTTTTGTTCAATTTAGAATGTAAATTTTATATTATATTATTACAATTATATTATATTATTAATTATATTTTTCACATGAATTTCTTTATTTAGCCTTTTCTCCCAGGCTGGCTCTGGCCTGGCTTCATCTTTACTCCAAACCCACGAGATCTGTATTATCAGTCTAGTTATCTGAATTTCTTTCCCTAAGCTACCTGAATGATACAACTCCTTCCAATAATGTGCTTCTACTGAATTTCTTTTTTTCTGTCCTCTGCCTCTCATCACAGTATTTTGGATCATTTCTTCTTATGGTGATTGTTGACTTTTGGAGCCATTTCTCTTACTAACAACAAGCTGTGAACAGTGAAGCTCTGCTTATTCAAGAGCCAAAATAGTGAAATAGTTTTGAGCACAGAAATTTGTGCTTAGACTGCATGCATCCATGTTCCAAGTCTGCCACGTGTTGCCTATGTGGTTTTGGGTAAGTTACTTAAACTTTCTGGTCCTTAGTTTTCTAGACTGTAAAATGCCAACAGCAATCGTATCTACCAATACAGTTGTTGCACAGATTAAATGCGTTAATATATCACATCACAGCGCAGGGCACACAGTAGGCGCTACACAAGCGTCAGCTAATTTTGCTTATTTTTAAGCTCTGCTACTATTGCTATTCTTCTAAAAACCATCTTAACACTTCACATTTGTGAAAACTGGGTCTCAGATTCAGATTTTGACTCACATCCTGTCCTACATGTTCATTAACCACTCCCATCAGGAGCCAATCAATAGTCCATTTATCATGCACTCTTAGAGCGATCAATCTGAGTCTTTGAATTGCCATTTCAAACATTTCTTCCCTTTTCTTCATATATGATATATACTTATTAAGCACTTTATCTCAATCTGTATTTCAGTTTTAGTATACCTATAATTAACTAGATTAACATAACTGTGAGATAATTATCAGAAAGCTTACCTCTTCGCTACCCCTAGTAGCCCATAACTAACCTCAGTGATTTGTCCTTGACATCTTCAGGACATACAAAACCTTATGGTCAGGCTTTTCTTAGGATAATTAAAACAGGGAAATTTTGTTTTAGACAGCACAAACTCATAGGACAAATGGATATAAAGAAACAATGCAAATCTATTTTTTAATGAAAAGGGTATTAAGTAATTGATAATTCATACACTTTAATAGTGTATTCTAAGGCTTACAATGAAAGACAGTCACCCTCTATCATATTCTATTCTTTCGATGAAGCACTCTTTTCTAATTCATGCATCTATCTCTTTGAATTTCTAAATAATAAACTTAATCTGGTGTTGCTAAGATTTATCCATTTTAGAGTGTGTTTTTATTTCCTATCAGGAAGATAAGGATTCAGCACCCTGTTTGTTTATTGTAGCAAAGGGCTAGCATATTGATGAGGGGCATGATATTGGTCTCTAGTAAGGGCAAGCAGTGTGTTATCAACCCAGCAAGTTATGCAGAAGTGCCTTGGGAGTGGGCCAGGGATGTGGGTGGGTCAAAGGATGGTCATCAATATTCCTGAGGAGAGAGAAGCAATGATGGAGCCCAGAACAAGAGACTTTGGGGAGCTGAAAGGTACTGTACCACACTAAGCTGAAAGGATACCATCCTTCAAGTGTGGTTCAAAGTCCCGAAGGCTCTGGGCGTTAACTCTTTAGTTGCAGTGTCATGGCAAGGACCAAGGAGGCCCCTGAGAAAGCGGAGTACCCAGGGAGGTGGGCACTTAAGGGGGCAGGGCTTAGAGCAACAGCTGTTTACTAACTAGTCCAGGGATATTTCAACATTTTAATGAATTTTAGGGCTGCTGATTTGTATACAGGATAACTGTCTGCATGCCCCCACCCCTCACCGCCAGCATCCTCCCCACACACACGCCAACAGTTCAGTATATTTAGCTTGGACTAGTTGCTTTTGCAGCTATATTAGCTCAAGTCTCATTAGATATAAATCTTTAGGCAGAATTTAAATCTGTGTTTCAAAAAGCATGTATTTTAACCACATTTTATTAAGTCCACATTTGCTGCTGTGAAGAAGTAATGGGAAACAGTAATAAGTAATGCTGCTGCTGCTGCTATTAAGTCACGTCAGTCGTGTCCGACTCTGTGCGACCCCATAGACGGCAGCCCACCAGGCTCCCCCGTCCCTGGGATTCTCCAGACTAGAACACTGGAGTGGGTTGCCATTTCCTTCTCCAGTGCATGAAGGTGAAAAGTGAAAGTGAAGTCGCTCAGTCGTGTCTGACTCAGCGACCCAGGGACTGCAGCCTACCAGGCTCCTCTGTCCATGGGATTTTCCAGGCAAGGGTACTGGGGTGGGTTGCCATTGTCTTCTCCGGTAATAAGTAATAATGGGGTATTTAAGAGCAGGCTACTTCCTGGAGAGATGTCAGGGGAGATTTCTCTGGAAATGAGGCATTTAAGCTGAGACTTGGATGTCAGAGGTTGCAGTCTTGGGAAGAGTCAAGAGAACAGTATTACAGGCAGAGGGACTGGCAAATTCCAAGTCTCTCTGACGGCAAAGAGCTTGATATTTCCAAAGGGCTAACATGGAGACTAACTGAGTCATAAAATCTTCAAGATTAGGTTCTGTGCAGCAGCAGGGTCACATATAAGAAGGTAGCTAGAACTACTCAGAGTGGATTTGCACAACAGAGATCAAATACAGAGATCAAATTTGTGCAGAATCTTTTGTAGGGCAGGCGGGACCTGTCACACATCCCCAGTTGTCTCTGTAATTTCAAAAATCTTTCCTAATGAGTAGAAAAGTTATGTCATTCAAAAACCTACACATGGATATTTATAGCAGCTTTATTCATAACTGCCAGAGCTTTGAAGCAACTAAAATGTCTTTCGGTAGGTGAATGGATAAACTATGGTACATACATATCAGCATATTATATACATAGTATTATGTATTCTGTACAAATATATCAGAATAATAGGCATAACAGAATATTATGCAGCACTAAAAGGAAAGGAGGTATCAAGCCATGAAAAGACATGGAGGAAACTTAAATACATATTACTAAGTGAAAGAAGTCTGAAAAGGCTACATATTGCATGATTCCAACTACATAAGACATTTTGGAAAAGGCAAAATCATGGGAAGAGTAAAGAAATTAGTATTTGCCAGGGGTTAGGGAAGCAGGAGGGATGAATAGATGGAGCACAGAGGATTTTTAGTTCCATGAAACTATTCTATATGATACTGTAATGGTGATACACATCATTGTACATCTGTCCAAACCCACAGAACGTACAAGAGTTAACCCTTAAGGAATCTATGGATTTGAATGATAATGTATTCATCAATTATAACAAATGTATCACTTTGGTGGGGGATGTTTATAGCTGGGGAGGGTGTGGAGATCAGGGAACAGGGGGTATGGGGCAACTTTGTACTTAAATTTTGCTATGAACTGAAACTGCTTTAAAAAAGTATAGTTAAGAAAAGTCATTTCCTTTTCTCTTGTAATCATAAAAGTTTGATCATGTGCTTTGAGTACTGCTCTAGACAAATGATTCCTGTTTCTATAGGTCACACCTAAAGTGGACTGGCTAGGTGTTTGCACCTGTTAATGCTCAAGTTCCCTAATGATATTCTTTAGACAGTCTACGTGTGACTTTTGGGTATTTTTAAATCCTGCCACCCACAAATGTTATTCGCAAGTATCTCAGCTTCCTAAGAGAAAGAAGGCGAAACATCCTTTAAGGAAAAACACTGTGTGTAAGCAGAATACACTGTGCTCTGGTTTATACTTTGCCAAAAAAACAAATGGTTATCTATAAATATAGGGGGAAAAAATCAATCTATGTTGACACTGTACCTTTCACACGGCTGTTTTGCCATTTTCAGTCATAGTTACCATGAAAGATGTAGGCTGAGTTCTGACAAATGTAATAACATGTCTGGATGGGTACAATGACGGTATAGTTAGGAAGTTACTACTTTCACTTTTTTTTTTTTTTTTACCACACTGCATGATATTTGGAACTTCCCTGACTAGGGAACCTGCATTCCCTGCAGTGAAAGTGGGGAGTCTTAACCACTGGACCACCAACGGGGTCCACTGCCTCCACTTGATGAATGCCTCACCACTAGTAACTCGCCCATGTGAGCTGCTTGAGAGCTGTCAGCTGCAGAGAAATGTATGTCTAACACGCATCTTGTCAGCATTTCTTCAAGTAGTCGGTTCATCAAATAACCTTTAATTGGAGGCAAAGGTGTGCTGGTAAATGTAACACAAGCTCCTTGGAGATAATGCCCTGATTTGTAGCATTTTACAGTCTCCACGGTGTAAATACTTCCACCTTGCTGATTTGCATCTGCAAATCACTGAAAATGGAACTGAGAAAGAGGTACACAGGTGGCTCCCATAGGCTAGTACATGATGTTCCAGCACATCACTCCACGGAAGGGGCCTCTTTGTTAGCTCCAGAAGGAGGAAGGGGGGCAACTCATTCTTTTGCTTCACAGAAGCCACCTTTTTCATGAACTGTGAATTCCTCTTTTTCATTGGCTTAAAAAATATGGATATTTTTCAATACCCCTTGGAGCAGCTCTTCCCAGGAAATTGACATTAATGCCCTCCACTGGCGCTCCTCTCTTCCCCTAATGCATCAACCTATATAATTTTATGTCTTCTATAGTTCAAATATGTAATTCACCTATCAGGTGGCTCACTGGAACCAATCTAATTATAACTGTGCTGGACCTGTAACGCTGAGTAGAAGGGACAACCACTAATGACTTGGAAGAAAGAGAAAAATTCCGTGGTGTCCTAGCAGTGCCTACATGATCTAAGAATATCTCACTGATTTACTGAATTGAATGGGAGAAAAATCAACAGCTCTTAGTGTCATAAATACTATGCGACTAACGGGATAGTTAATACTCATATTAATACATGCTTTAAGCACCTGTGTACCACACAGTACAAGAAATAACTACTTTTGATGGAGATTAAAAACGGAGATTTTCATCTTCCCATAGATCTGACAGGGTATGAGCAATACTTAATGGATACAGTTTGGCATGAATAGAGGTTGTAATCAGACTTGTCCATTCTCTTCCAGAAACTTAGTCACATATGAACAGGGAATGGGGACCACTATGTCCCCTAGGGTTCCCTTAAGGGATGGTGAAATTCAGAGGCTGTAAGATAGAGAAAGAGAGGAAAATACTGGGAACTTACTACACATAATAAATATCTGTCATTTCTCTCTACAGTCACCACTTGATTCTTCACATGATAGCTGCAAGTTAGATTTTATACACTCTAAGCTTGGAAATCATAGCCCTCCTAAGAATCAGCTGAACATATTTACTTTCTCCCAGAGGAATTTTTCCCTGAAACAGAGTTAACTTTGCTTCATCAAACCTTAATATATATTTTAGATTCTCAAAATGGCTTGGTTATGAATATAAATGTACTTAATAGGAAAAATATAGAATCATTTAAAATGGTATGATAGAGTATTCACTTTTGTCAGATGCACATTTTGCTTCCTAAAGAGAGAGGGCAAGAGATAGTGTGTGTTGAGAAAGGAGGAGATTTAGCATGTAGCTAAAGATATTTAAGAAACTTTAAAACATTTAGATTTTAAAAATAGTTTTAAAATGCTACAGCAGAAAGGTATAAATGACTCAGGTAGAAGAACATTTCTTTTGTAAGAAGAACATAGTTTCACCATTGCTTTCTTAATTAGATGTTATAACATTACTGAAATGCTCTCAACAGGGCACTCTGGCATCACCTTTTTCCTCATGAAATACTACTAAAGACTATAAAAATGATTCCAGTTTTAAAACCTGAAAATTTCCAGTGGATAAATCATGTCTCCCCTAACCAATTTTAAGAGGATGGAGATTCCTAATGATAAATAAGGGTTTACCAGAAAGCTTAAAAGATAATAAATTATGAGAAAGTATAACATTTTTCCTGAATGCATTCCTGGTAATTATCATACAAATGAATCCTGTGGCTGATTGGTAGAATACACTATAAAAACGCAAAAGTTTGATAAAAGGAAAATATTTCTTTCCTTTATAATTGCTCTCTCCATGTAAATCATATGACAAATGGATTCATTATTTGGCTCAGGTGAACACTTTCCAACATGAATTCTTACTGACCTTATCTAGTCAACTTTTAGGAAGACACAAGACTGAGTTCTAATGAATATTTATATCCTGCACAATCTCACGGGGTGACCATGTCATTAGTGAGACCATGTCACTTTCTTTGGCTTCCAGGATAAATGTCAATAAAAGTAACAGCACCATGAAATTGGAAGGCACATTAACTTTGGTGCTGGAGGAGGCATCCTAGGGGTCATCCTGAGACAGCTGCATCTCTCAGCATCCTGCACATAATTCAAAGAAAGTACGAAAGTTCAGGCCTCGCTTCTAGGAGAGTGCATCAATATTTCATTGAAACTAAAGATTGAATCTGTTATAATAAAGGAAAACGAGAGCAGAAGCCAGGGCAGCTGGAAATCAGTGTCCTGGGGAAGAACTGGTAATGAAAACACAAAAGGTGAGAGGGAAGAAGACTGCTAGATGTGACCCCTGTTTTCTATCAATGGACTCTGCTTTGAACCTATACCTCTAATATTCCATTTGTGGAAGTCCAGCTTTATTGCTTTCTCTGCTTCATCTGAAGCTGGTTTGCTGCAGACCATACTTCCTTACGAAGAGAACAATGAGAGAGTTTCCATTCTTCAAGGTCTTGATGAAGCTGAACTCTTAGTTGGAATATAGCCTTTTCAATTCCTTCTCAGCAATTCATTTACTAATTTGTTTACTTGGTTTGGGTTCCTGGAAAAGCAGTCCATGGGACAAGGACTTGCTTGGTACAGGTTTTGGCTCTCGCACTCAGAAGGCACAAGGGAATGTGAAGAGTGAAACAGGGAGAGAGAAGAGAGACAATAACGTGCAGGTTATCACCATGGACTCAGGGAAGCAATTCTTCAGGGCACCTTCCAGAAGGATGGGGAGGCTGGGCATCTCTCTCCCTTCTTGTTACCCCCACCGCCTGTAGCAGTGGTTGTAGGCACTTTGAGGCTGTGCAGGCTGGCAAGCTCCCGAGTGCTGGAGAGAAGTCTCAGGCAGAGAGAACGAGAGGCAGAGAGAAGAGGCCCTGGTGGTAGGAAACTGTCCCGGAGCTAGAAACCGTCTGCAGCCCTGAGAGAACGCAGGTGGGCAAAGGGGCTATGAAGTTACAGTCGTTTCCTCCTCGGGAAGCTTAAGCACCTCTAGCAGTAACAGCATGTAATTTCTTCAGCTCTGATTCCAATCATCTGGCAAACAGAATCGGTGCTGTAGCCAATTTAATGTACATTGCTTTCCCTTTAATAGCTCTGTGACACTTTGTTACTTCAGCTTTCTCAGCTGCAACATGGAGATAATCAATATGAATAGTATGGCCAGGTAAAAAGGGCAAACCTAAAAAATTGCTTTTTAGTTGTATAAGTATGTCCCATGGGGCTTATCTGGGGCATATTTATACCAAAAGTTTGTTTTTTATAAGAAATTCAAACTTAACTGGATATTCTATATTTTTATTTGCTAAATATTACAATCCTAACTAAAACAATAATGATATATAATAATAGTATACAGCTATACTATAAACAATGATACCATAATAGAAACTTAAAATACATTATTTTTCTTTTAATAGTTCTATGGGACCTAGTGCCTATTCTCTTTCTATGCTTCGGTATTCTTACTTATATAAAATGAAAACTAAAAATGGGTATTGGGAATTTACTTGCTAATTTGCCTAAAACTTTTGGCACTCTAAGAGTATAGTGGACCCTAGATATCATTACTGATTGTCTGACACATAGACATCACTGATTCTAGCCTACAAACAATAACTTCTGTGTTTCTAATTTTTGAAGGTGTTGATGGAGACAGGAGAGAGACAGGTAGTTATAGCTAATAACAAATTTAAGACAAAGCTATCAGCTCCACCAAAAGAGAGAACAATTATGTTCAAAGTTTCTTTCAGTTCTCAGTAGAAACACAACATCTCAGGTCAGTAGCTAATATATGTGTGTGCAGATCTTCACTTGGTATTTGAGAAAGTAAGAGTTGGAGAATATGTTTCTATCTTATTAACTTTGTCAAATAGAGTTACCTTCTTACAAATTAACCTTAAAATCAACATATTTTCTAGCTAGATGATTAATTTTAGCAAGGAATAGGTCAAATTTAGTGGCTTTGATAAAATTAATAGACACAAATGAGTAAAAGCAAATTTTCAGCATGGCTTTTACTTTGAATTTGGTTAGAATATGGACTCCCAGATCAAGGCCCTATACTAATTATGTTTACAAACTGCATGCTCATTTTTTACAGAAGAGTTTCTAATTTACATAATGTGCTTGGTTGCTCAGTCATATCTGACTCTTTGTGACCCCATGTACTGTAGCCTGCCAGGCTCCTCTGTCCATGGGATTTTTCTGGGCAAGAAGTGGGTTGCCATTTCCTCCTCCAGGGGATCTTCCATATTCAGGGACCGAACCCCCATCTCCTGTCTCCTGCATTGGCAGGTGGATTCTTTACCACTGAGCCACTTGGGAAGCCCAATTTGCATAACAGTTCACTCTACTGATCCAGTCTAAAGCACTGCATGTGATTCTTTTGCTATTCCAAATGGCCTCTGAATGTCCCTTCATGAGACTTTCTTAACCGTGTCACTGGTGTGCTCCACAGGCATAAGCAATACCCGGAGTTCATGCTGGAGGTTTTGCATTCTTCCCAGATGATGAGCAAGGACTGCAGCGTCAGAACTTGGTGACACAGGCAGAGGTTCCTCAGCAGTCTGCCCACCAGGATCAGACGCGGACATGAAACTCACTGGGCTTAGTTCTGCCCCGTTATAAAATAGGACAGTAATGCAGAAGGAAATGAAAAGCAAGGTAGGATTTCAACTCCAGCATACAAAAAGCCTGGAAATCATTATTTCCACTTTTACAAGAAGAAAGGCTATGCATATTAAAGACTGATGACTTTTCTTAGACATAAAACACATTAAAGACTTAAACAAAAAAAATGGGAAAAACGAGTAACTTTATAGTGGAGAAACCCAGCAACACTATCTAAGCCAGGTGATCAAGATTAGCATCAACAATGTCACGCATGTTGCTAGCATGTACCTTTCATATGATATGATGAGAATGTCACTCTGCCTTTGTAATGTTCCTCCCCCAAACCCACCATAACATCAGTCTAATCATGGGAAAGACATTAGACAAACACAAAATACCTGGCCGATGTTCCTAAAAACTGTGAGTATCATTTAAACTCAGGAGATCCTGAGAAACTATCACAGACAAAAGGAATCTAAGAAGACATGACAACTAAATGTAACTTGGTAGCCTGGACAAGATTCAGGAAAAGAAAAAATGATTTCAGGAAATATGGAGAAAATCTAAATAAAGTATGGACTTCAGTTAATGATAATGCATTGGTTCATTAATTATGACAAATGTATTATACTAAAGTAAAATGTAAATAGTAGGGGACATTGGTATGGGGTATATGGGAAGTCTGTTCTATCTTCAAAATGTTTTTGTAAATCTCAAATTGTCCTAAAATACAAAAATTTATTTTAAAAAATGCAGAGACAAATGAGGAAATTAAGTCTATGAAAAAAAATGTGCGTGAATAAAATTCTGTAGAAAAAATAAGCAGTAGTTTTAGAATCTCAAATAAGACCAGCTACACTGGATACAAATATAAATTGTGCAGATATTATTTAGAAAACAAAAGATAAATAATAAGAATAAGCAGGAAATAAGGAATCACCAAAAAGAAGAAAGCATTTTTAAAATTAATTTATTTTTTATTGAAGGACAAGTGCTTTACAGAATTTGTTTTCTGTCAAACCTCAACATGAATCAGGTACACATACATCCCCTCCCTTTTGAACCTCCCTCCCATCTCCCCCCCCACCCCTCTAGATTGATATGGGGAGAGGGGAGGAGTGGGTGCGAGGGTGAGCTGTATGGAAAGAGTAACGTGGAAACTTACATTACCTTATGTAAAACAGATAGCCAAGGGAATTTGCTGTATGGCTCAGGAAACTCAAACAGGGGCTCTGTATCAATAAAGGATTTTTAAAAATTACTTATATGCAGAGTACATCATGAGAAACTCTGGGCTGGATGAAGCACAAGCTAGAATCAAGATTGCCAGAAGAAACATCAATAACCTCAAATATGCAGATGACACCACCCTTATGGCAGAAACTGAAGAAGAACTAAAGAGCCTCCTGATGAAGGTGAAAGAAGAGAGTGAAAAAGTTGGCTTAAAACTCAACATTCAGAAAACCAAGATCAGAGCATCTGGTCCCATCACTTCATGGTAAGTAGATGGGGAACAATGGGAAGAATGACAAAATTTATTTTTGGAAGGCTCCAGAATCACTGCAGATGGTAACTACAGCCATGAAATTAAAAGAGGCTTCCTCCTTTTATGGCCAACCTAGACAACATATTAAAAACCAGAGACATTACTTTGCTGACAAAGGTCAGTCTAGTCAAAGCTATGGTTTTTCCAGTAGTCATGTACAGATGTGACAGTTGGAATATAAAGAAAGCTGAGCACTGAAGAACTGATGTTTTTGAACTGTGGTGTTGGAGAAGACTCTTGAGAGTCCCTTGGACTGCAAGGAGATCCAACCAGTCCATCCTAAAGGAAATCAATCCTGAATATTCATTGGAAGGACTGATGCTGAAGCTGAATCTCCAATACTGTGGCCACCTGATGCGAAGAACTGACTCACTGGAAAACTCTCTGTTGCTGGGAAAGAGTGAAGGTGGGAGGAGAAGGGGACAACAGAGGATGAGACAGTTGGATGGCATCACCGACTCAATGGACATGAGTTTGAATAAACTTTGGGAGTTGGTGATGGACAGGGAGGCCTGGCGTGCTGAGTCCATGGGGTCGCAAAGAGTCGGACATAACTGAGCAACTGAACTGAACTGAACTGAATACATACTTTTAGAAAAACAAAATATGATTACTAAAGTTAAAAATTTTATGGATGCATTTCATAGCTTATTATGTAAATCTGAATAAAGAAATCCTGAACTGGAAGACATAACTGAAGAAGTTACTCAGAATTCCTCTCCAAAAGACAAGAAGTTTCAAAATAAGAAGTTAAGAAATACAGATAAGAGAATGAGAATGTGCAGTACAGTTGCTCTGATTTCCAGAAGTGCAAAAAGAGACAAATTGTTCAGAGGAAATATTTAAGGAATGGTTTTCATATAAATTTTGTCATCTTTTACAGCAATAACTAGATCCATCAGTAATGGAAATAATCAGTATCAAGCATCATTTTTACTACTTCAAGATGAACCTACAGGTGCCATGCATATCTTTCGAGAATACAACACTGGTTCCTATACTACTGGAACCAGGAGACTTAAAAGCTTGCAAGAAAATGAAAGCTAGGAACTTGGAAAAAGGACACTTCTTTGTGCAAGAACCTACTGCAGTCAGGCTACATAAACTGCTAATTGTCTTTTAAAGAAAAAGCTAATTTGGCTAAATTTAGACCTCTCTAAGTTGACTCCATTGGACAGAGAACAATGTCTTTTTTAAATAACTAGAGAAAATGAGAAACTGCCTCCAATGCTAATTTAATGGTTCTTCATAGTGAACAATTTACCTCTAGGAAGGGACATAAACACGTTTTTCCTTATCTTTTCAGAGTATAATACTTTTAAGTAGGAGCTGCACAGATGCTACTCAATTTTATCTCTTGTTAGGTCCAGAACAAAAACAAAACAAAACTGAAGCATTAGGATCAGAACTATGAAAAAATAATAAAAAACAAGGTCAGAGCATGCCCTAGGCAAAACTGAGGTAGAAGATGTTAGGAGAATTTGAGGACATTGGAGTGTGCATTTCTGTGGACTATTCTCCAGCCATCCACAGTATCCTGTGTTCAGGGAAAAGCCACCTGCATCTCCCTACTAAGAGACTCCTATATTTGAACACTCACCTACAAAATGTTGCCTTTCCCATCCCTCCAAGGAACACTTCTGTCAGTATGGATTTCAGACAGGACAAATGGAATTGCTAACTAGACCAGCAATGTCAGCTCAGCTATGTAATTTACATACACTTCTGAATGGACTCTTTTGAAGGTGAAGAAAAAACTAACGTGAGCAGATACTTTTTTTCTTGGCTGTGTCCTCACTGAAAAATGGAGTAGGTTGAAGAATACAAGAATTCTATTTTTGAGGAAAATCTAAATCAGTTATACCACTTTAATATTTCTAAGACATACCTTGATGGAAATGATTGGTGAGTTAATATCTGTCCAAACAAAAGTAAACCAAAGACAGAGGGCAAAACTGGGGGTGGGGGGGGGGGGAAGGAAATTAGGATATATGTTTTTTCATAGTTCACAGGTCACAAAGGTTTCCCAAATTTTCCAATAAGAAACTACTCTGGAGTTTCAAGGTTTTGAGGAAGTTAATGATTGATGTTTTAATCATTCAAGTAGCGGGCTTTCAGCAATCCCAGAAAGACTGATGCTGAAACTGAAACTCCAATACTTTGGCCACTTCATGCGAAGAGTTGACTCATTGGAAAAGGCCCTGATGCTGGGAGGGATTGGGGGCAGGAGGAGAAGGGGACGACAGAGGATGAGATGGCTGGATGGCATCACCGACCCGATGAATTTGAGTAAACTCTGGGAGTTGGTGATGGACAGGGAGGCCTGGAGTGCTGCGATTCATGGGGTCGCAAAGAGTCGGACACGACTGAGCGACTGAACTGAACTGAACTGATTATGATATCACATTCCTTCAAAATAGGCTGCATTCTGATTAATCACTAATGGTTTGACAGAAAATTATAGCTGAAGGCAAAGGCAGGGTTTAATCCATGCCTTTACTTAATAAACCTGTCTACTGAGAACCTGTTTTGTGCCAAGCACTGTGCTGCACAGACTAACAAGGATGATTAAACAGCGTCCTACCCTGAAGGATCTCATGCGCTCAAGGAAGACACTGGCTCATTCAGTTCAGCTCAGTTGCTCAGTCTTGTCCTGCTCTTTTCGACCCCATGGGCTGCAGCACGCCAGGCTTCCCTGTCCATCACCAACTCCCACAGCCTGCTGAAACTCATGTCCATCGAGTCGGTGATGCCATCCAGCCATCTCATCCTCTGTCATCCCCCTCTCTTCCTGCCTTCAGCTCGCTCACTAGGGTGAGTATTATGTGAATGGCAAGTGGCAATGTGAGGCACTGGCACAATGGGTTTATTTCCATCTGAAAAGAGGAAAACCAGAGTGGTGACTAAAGAATAAGTAGCAAGTATTCAGAGGAAGAAGAGTAAGGGCAGCAAGAGGGAGGACCTTTGGGCTGTTGACCTCTAAAGGTCCTTCTGGGCCTGTACTTCTAAGCACTTCAGTGTAATTAATTCATTTCATGATTCCCCAAAGTCCTACAATTTAATAGGAAAAGTGGGAAAAATTAAAAATAATCAATTAACAGCTAGAGAACTCAAAATTTAAATTAGCAAAAGACTATTAATATATGTATGCCTCATTTAGTTAACTTCTCTGGAGGATAAACTATACTGTACAAGTAAAATTTCCAATTAAATGATCACTGCCCCTTGAAGTTCAACCTTTTGAACACTTAAACATATTTATTTTGGTATATTTTTTAAAATGTAGAGGTTAGTTTCTTGCCTGCTTAAGCAAATGGTAATTGAAGACATTTTTAGCATTTGTGGGAAAATCCCAGGACCGTAATCATGACCTCCTGTCAGTCTCCTAATCCACAAAGAGCACTGATTGTACTCTCAACAGCAGACTCTCCTGGGTCTCTACCTCTGCTGGGTTAGCAGCCTTTAAAAGCCCTTCCAATACCCTTTCCAGTTTGCCACTTCTGATCTATGGGGCTGCAACACTGGGTAAACCATTAATTTCAAGTTTTGCATTTTTGGTATTATGAAAAAAGGTCTAAAATTTAGAAGGATGAGCAAGGAACTTCTGTTATTTACTATCCTTCTCTTCAGTCCAATCTATCCCCATATTGGAAAATTTACCTTATAAATCGCAAGTCGAAACCATCTTTCCAGGTCGATTAATGTCACCTTAACTGGCCCCACTCTCATTTCTGTAGGTTATTACAAAATTTTACAACTGATTTCACCATACTATCTTCCCCGTCTCTTACCACCCTCACAACTGCGCCAAACTAACCTTAAAATGCAAATCTGATAGAATTTCTTCCACTAAAACACTCCTTTTTGAGCCAGTGCATTTAGAATAAAGATGTGATTCTTTTATTTGGCACATAGATGTCCTCCTGACTTGATTTTTCTGCTCTATCACATGGGGGCATTTGTACATCCTACTACAACTTTCTAGAATACTCTCTTCCACATTTGTCATCTGAAGAGCTTATCATCTTTGAAACTCATGTTCACTGTCTCTTGCTCTAAAAATACTTTCCTAATCCTGCCTATTCATCATCTAGATTTGACACCTCTCCTCTATTCTTTGATTTCATTATCATAAAATAATTTCCATTCTATATAGAAATTCAAAGTTTAACTGCCAGACCAACCCACAAAATTCTAAAACTTTGATGCAGGAATCCTATTTTTGTAAAGCTTAGGTCTAGTTTCCACTCTATGCAGTAGAAAAACATCCCCAAAGAAAGTTGCTTTAAAAAGGTAGAAATGGATTTATTTTTGTATATGGGTTATGTGGAGGATAGAAGGTCAAAGGGCTATTTGACCTTTGACCAAAAAAACCAAAGGGTTTTTTCCATTGGCAAACTCCTTCCATTTCCCCATTTTACTCTCTTTTTATTGAGTTGGTAAACTAGTGTCAATATGGTGGCTATTTGTTTTGTAAATAAAGTTCTATTGGGATACATCCCTTCTTTCTGGCATTGTCTATGTCTGCTTTCTCACCATCAGTTCAGTTCAGTTGCTCAGTCGTGTCCAACTCTTTGCGACCCCATGGACTGCATCACGCCAGGCCTCCCCGTCCATCACCAACTCCCCGAGCTTGCGCAAACTCATGTCCATTGAGTCAGTGATGCCATCCAACCATCTTATCCACTGTCGTCCCTTCTCCTCCTGCTTCAATCTTTCCCAGAATCAGGGTCTTTTCCAATGAGTTAAGTTCCTCGCATCAGGTGGCCAAAGTATTGGAGTTTCAGCTTCAGCATCAGTCCTTCCAATGAATATTCAGGACTGACTTCCTTTAGGATAGACTGGTTGGATTTCTTTGCAGTCCAAGAGACTCTCAAGAGTCTTCTCCAACAACACAGTTCAAAAGCATTAATTCTTTTGGTGCTCAGCTTTCCTTTTTTTTTTTTTTCCAGCTTTCTTTATAGTCCAACTCTCACATCTATACATGACTATTGGAAAAACCATAGCTTTGACTAGATGGACTTCTGTTGTCAAAGTAACATCTCTGCTTTTTAACATACTGTCTAGGTTGGTCATAAAAGGAGGAGGTGTCTTTTAATTTCATGGCTGCAGTCACCATCTGCAATGATTTTGGAGACCAAAAAAATAAATTTTCTCACTCTTTCCATTGTTTCCCCATCTATTTGCCATGAAGTGATGGCAAGGGATGCCATGATCTTCGTTTTCTGAATGTTGAGTTTTATATCAAAAGTTACGCCAACTTTTTCACTCTCCTGTTTCACTTTCATCATTATAATGGCAGAGTTGAATAATTTTGATAGAGTCCATCTATCCCATGAAGCCTAATGCTATAGATTGGCTTCCTCCTTCAGCACATTAGAGAAGGGTTTTAATGGCCTTAATGCCACTTCCTAACTCCATCCACTTCTTTTCTATAATTGTTAACAGGAAGAAGGAAATGGAGAAACGCATGGCTCCTTCCTTTTAGAACTTTAGTCACAAGTTTCATACCATACCTCTCTTACATCACATTGGCCAGAATCCAGTAACAAGGCCACCCTAAGCAACAGAGAACTCTGGGAAATGTAGTCTTCTTATGGGTAGCAACGTGCTCAACTAAATGTTCAGAGAAAGGGCTGGGAGGATGCTGTAGTTAGCAACTACAGGTTCTGCTACAATCCCATTAAACATTCTCTCCCCAGTATCAAGCACCGAGTAGGTCCTAAAAACACCTGTGATGAACAGAATTGTCTGTAAAATGCTTAGTGATAAATATTACTTCCAGTGTTCAAACCAGTTACCTGTCTTACCTACAAAGAGCCAACACTGCCAGAATGCTGACCTCTGGATAAGTGTGTTGTGTTAGCCCTCTGGATAATCGTGAAAAAAAATCTGAGCAGCTTCATTTTGCCTTTCGGGTGTACATTAATATGTAATAATAATTTCATTTATTTAAATTTGCATATTTCAGCTAGTCTATAATTTAGTGCACAAAATTTAATGTAATTACTTATTTACTTCAAAGAAAAACCCTCTTTCTTTCTACTCTAAGTAGATAATGTGGGCTGAATTTAGCATAGATGTTTCTGGGTTATGTATGCAGGACTGAGAGGAAGGACTAACTAATAACTGTTTTCTTCCATCAGTAGTGGAAACAAAATTACTGAAGAAGTGTTGGAAGATGTTGCACTGTTTAAATTCTGAACTTAAATTTAAGTTCCTGATGCAAGGAACTAGCTCATTGGAAAATGAGTGGTTTCCAAAGGCCTCAGTGTTCCTATGTTGTTTTCCATAGATGCTTACGTAAGGTGGCTTTGGACTTAAACTCAAGCAGTGTGGTGGTCAGCAATCAGCTGTCACAGATGGAGCATAAACTGTGGACTGTGAGCAAAGGCTTGTGATCCCAGAAATGTTCCAACCTCCTATTTTCACTGCCCCTTCGCATGGGTTCACATTCTGGGGCTGGGTGGCTGGACTGAGAAGAGATGCTAAGGTGATTCTATGTGTGCATGCTCAGTTGTGTCTGACCCTTTGGAGCCATATGGACTGAGGCCCGCCAGACTCATCTGTCCATGAAAATCTCTGGGCAAGAATACTGGAGTGGGTGGGCCATTTCCTCTTCTAGGGGATGTCCCTGAACCAGGAATCAAACCTGAGTCTCTTGTGTCTCCTTCACTGGCAGGCAGATTCTTTACCAACTGCCCCACCTGGGAAGCCCTTAGGATCTGTAAGGATTTGAAATTGTTATTTTGTCCACTAGGAGAATGTAGCTGAAATGGGAGGTGGGTCAGGAGGCTGGGGAGCAGTGTTAGGAATGGGGTGAAGACTCACAATAGAATGTACTCCTGGGTAAGTTCTCTATCCTGGTATAATGAAATGGAATATTTGTTGCTCATATTTATAAACCTTGGTAAGGACAGATATATAGCTGTCGGTTTTAGGGAAGACTAAGAAAAAAAAGAAACATGTTATTAAGATTGTCTGAGTTTGTTTCTCTCTGTGTAGTCTTCATTGTCTAATACAAATGGGCTGTCTGAATGCCTTCTGCTCAAACACTTCCAACCCATTAGTCAGAGGTGAAAGGGAAGCTAACTGGCCTAGTTTGGGACATTCACCACCAAGGGAGTGGGACATTTCATCAGAAGGAAGGTCAGCACACACCTGTGAGCCCTATTTTCTTGTTGCTGTTCAGTCACTCAGTCGTGAGCAATTCTTTGTGACCTCACGGACTGTAGTCTGCTGGGACTCCTCTGTCCAGGGGATTTCCCAGGCAAGAATATTGAGGTGGGTTGCTATTTCCTTCTCCTGGGGATCTTCCCGACCCAGGAATTGAACCCATATCTCCTGCAGATAGCAGATGGATTCTTTACCACTGCACCAACTGTCAGACCAGTCAGATGAGGCTCCTCTAACTCCATAGGCTCCCACTGCCCATGGGCAAGGCCTCCACTATAGTTTCACCACCTGTTTCAGCTTTTGGACACAATTCTTCATGTAATTATTGCCTGGTTTAACAGGGCATCTTACAATGATTAGAGAGGAGAGTTATACCCTTTTCTTTACATCACTTCATGAGTGCAGTAAAGACTATGCTAGTCAAACAGTCAAAGAAAAGGGTGGGTAGTGCTGGGTTGGATAATATAGTTTGACTGTGGATAGAACACAGTCTGATAATTCGTTTTTTCCTTGCTCTAAATAAATTGCATTGAAATTTTCTTTTCCACATTTGTAGCTTCTAATTAGCTTTGAAATGATTCTGTGGTTCAGTTTAAAGTCTGTCTTCTCCCTTTAGTGATTCCTTTGGGACTCGTTGTTCATTAAAAAAAAAAAAGAACATTTTGCATTTTTATAGTTCTGTGCACTGGACCATGGAGGGGCAACAGATGTTGCTTGGATTCTCCTACCCACGCATCCAAATGTGAATAATCTTGGTGCTCCTGGCAAACTTCTCCTAATGCAGCATTACTCTTCTGGCATTGACAGACGAAATCCTACATAATGTTCATGAAGAATAAATTCAGATAATAACACTTGATGATGAAATATATTTTATGTAGTTGAAGGAGCTCCAAACTTGCAGTTGGGTAATCCTCAAGCTGGGCTTCCCTGGTGGCTCAGATGGTAAAGAATTAGCTTGCAATGCAAGAGACACAAGTGTGGTCCTTGGGTCAGAAAGATCCCCTGGAGAAGGGAATGGCTACCCACTTCAGTATTCCTGCCTGGAGAATCATGGAGAGAGCAGCCTGGCAGGCTCCAGTCCATGGGTCGCAGAGAGTCAGACACAACTGAGCGACTAACACTATAACTAATCCTCAATCTGCTAGTAAGCTGTGATCTTGGGTAAGTTTTAAATACTTGTTTAGGCTTCAAATTTCTTACATGTAAACTCAAGATAGTGCTATGCACATCGTAAGATTGTGCCTGACATATAAATAATGGTGCTCGACAACTAACTTTTATATTTGATGGAAAAATACAAAATTTCCAGAATCAGTTTCAAAATGCTAAACTATTTGGTATTGTGATACTGTGATTCACAGTAAGATGTTTGGTCTTTGTCCTTTTTCTGGCACAGAGCTCCTATAACCCTTGAAATTTCCTGAATGACGAGGATGATAAATGACTTTTGTTATGTGAGGTGACCTCTGGACACCACCTAAGGTTGAGGGCTCCTTGCCAGAGGAGGGGCCAACCAGGGGATTAGAGGGTTAGAACTTTTGGGCCCATGCCCCTGACCTCCAAGGAGCAGAAAGGGGCCCAAGATAGAATTCAGTCATCAGTGGCCTATGATTTAATCAGTCATGTCTGTTTAATGAAGCCTCTATTAACTCCAAAAGGATGGAGTTCAGAGAGCTTTCATGTTGGTGAACACTGGAGATTTGGGGAGCATGGCCTACCCCAAATCTTGCCCCCCTGCATCTCTTCCATCAGGCTCTTCCTGAGTTACAGTCTCTTATAGTAAGTGGATAATCTAGTAAGCAAAATGAGTCCTGTGAGCCACACTAGTAAATTACTCAAACCTGAGGAATGGGTCATTGGAAGGCCAATCCTATAGATGGTTAGTCAATTGGTGCCTGAACTGTGTGTAGGTGTATATGTTTGTGTGTGTGTGGCGGGGGGGGGGGGGGCACTCTTGTTAAGACTGAGCCATTAACCTGCGGAATCTGACACTATCTCCAGGTAGAGGGTGTTAGAATTAAGTTGAATTGTAGGACATCTAGTTGGTTTTGGAGAATTGCTTGGATAAAGGGAAATCCATTATTTCTTTTTTTTTTCTATCTTTCTATTCATCCTTAAAATATTTGTAATAATTGATTAATTTTCTCCCTTTTGACAGAGATGGCAATGACAACCCACTCCAGTACTCTTGCCTGGAAAATCCCATGGATGGAGGAGCCTGGTAGGCTGCAGTCCATGGGGTTGCTAAGAGTCGGACATGACTGAGTGACTTCACTTTCACTTTTCACTTTCATGCACTGGGGAAGGAAATGGCAACCCACTCCAGTGTTCTTGCCTGGAGAATCCCAGGGACGGCGGAGCCTAGTGGGCTGCCGTCTACGGGGTCGCACAGAGTCGGACACGACTGACGAGACTTAGCAGCAGCAGCAGCAGCTCCCTTTTGAACATTTCCTAGTGTCTCTCTAATAGGTGTTGTGGGTAAAACAAAGATAATGTATGGGTGCTGAATCTGCTAATAATGATACTTATCATGTGCCAAGAATTTATATGCATTATTTCATTTAATCTTCCTAACATCCACTCAAAAGAGAAGTACTGAACTGTTAAGTATTTGCTCAAGGACACTGAGTGAATACTGAAGATAAGTGCAAAACCTAAGTTTGAGTTTTCCAACAAGAAAAGCTTAATCTTAACCACTGCACAATACTGCACTTAATCTCTCCTGTGTTTTGTGGAGTATCTTATATTTCAATGGTTTGGATGATTTCTGTATCTGCTTTCTATCTTGATCTTTTCTAACATCCTTTTGCTATTCTATATTTTCCCTTCAGACTCTTGCAGTTTAACTTTGGGGCTTCCCTGGTGGCTCAGCTTATCTTTAGCCAATTTTAATTAATAAAAACAATTTCAAACTTTGTAATTTTTTCTTGAATTTTCTTCTTTCCTAACATAATTCTCTAGCACTGGACATTTCCACTATAAAAATAGAATCAAGATATTTAAATTTTTTTCATTATACTTTAATGCCCCATTAAAATTTAAAAATTTTTCTTTTTCCTCCATTTTTGTGAGATTTCTAGGTCTTGGCATTATCTCTACCATTGCATACTTTGATCACTTATTACCTGCTTCTGTCGTAAGTCACTCTCCTGACTTTCATCGAAACAGCTTGTGCTGTGACATTTAGAGGTATCTTTCATCTGCTACTTTGAACACAGCACATAGTATCTCTTGATTTCCAATTGTTTTCAAGACTTTCTGCTGTATTTTCTTAATTTTCTTAGTTTAACATGTATTTATTTTTTCATGTTTCAGACTATTTATTCATCAGTGTAAACCCCAACACAATACACCAACATAATTTCATATATTTAGAGGGAAAACATCTCCTGGTTAAGTGGAAATTGTGTGGATGGTTTCTGGAAGACCTTCATTCTAAGCAGCTTTACAGTGACACATTTCATTTACAAGTTTGGACCTTCTTTCTTCAGTTTCTGTACTCTATATCCAGAGAGTAGAACTTGTACTGATCATTAGGACCGAGCTTGTTCCAGGGTTCTGGGTTATTCTTTCTGTCCCAACTGATGTCGGGACTGAACATTGCCAGGAGCATGACGTACAATGCTGCTCCAGCACCTCCCACTCCCATGAATATGAAGAGGGGTATCAAGCTAGGATGCTTCTTGGCCTGACTGATGATCTGGCGGAGCATGGTTGTGACAGAAGCCTTGAGTCCAAACTGAGAGAAAAACTAAGCAGCAAGGCCCGAGATTAAGCAGTCACCCTATTTTAATATTTAGACTTCAGGAGTGGAGTTGGATTTATCACAGCCCTCAATTCACGGTGAGTTATCATCAATGGTTTATGCTTCTTTCAATTTTGTTTGCTATTTTTTCTTTTCTCTCATTTCCTCCCTACTGCAGAAATTCATTCTGTGTATTAAATGTCTTTGTATATCCATCCTTAAATGTATGTAATGTTATTTTGTGTATATATGTGTTTATAATTTACATAAATGTATTACGCTGTAGTTTTCATTGTCTTACAACCTTAAAACTTGATACTATCAGATTTAAAAAATTTTTGCTCATCTAAAGGATATAAGAGCTATTTCATTGTTCTTTTAATTTTCATTGCTCTTTAATACTAGCAACATATGGCATCTTTTTATACGTGTTAGTTCTCTGGAGTTCCCATTCTGTGAATTGCCTATGTGTAACCTTTGTCTATTTTTTATTAAACACTCTAGTTTTTCATATTTTTGAGAATTGCTTATATAATCAATGTAACTTTCTTTTGTCAGCTTTGGATGCAGCACTTATTTTATATTTGGTTTACAGAAAAATTGAGCAGGTAATAGAATACATTCCCATATACCCGCCTCTTGCATACAATTTTCCCTATTATTAACATCTTGCATTACTGTGGCATATGTTACAATTAATGAATCAATACTGATAACTGTTACTAACTAAATTCCATGATCTTAGTATACAGTTCTATGTTTTTTGATAAATGCATATGTCATCTAATACCATTACAGTATCAAACAGAATAGTTTCACTGACCTTAAAGTCACCAGTACTCCACATTTTCTTCCCTCTGCCCTACTGATTTAGCCTCTAGCAACCACTAATCTGGGCTTCCTAGGATTTAATGGGTAAAGAATCTGCCTGAAATGCAGGAGACACAAAGGACATGGGTTAGATCCCCGGGTTGGGAAGATATCCTGGAGAAGGACATGACAACTCACTAGATTGTTCTTGCCTGGAGAATCCCATGGACAGAGCAGCCTCGTGGGCTACAGCCCACAGGGTCACAAAGAATTGGACACAAGGAAAGCTACTGAGCATGCACACAACCACTGATTCTGTTACTACTCCCATAGTTTTACCTTTTTAGAATGTCATACAGTTGGGATTACACAATATGTAGTTTTTTTCACTTAAGAGTATACACTTAATGTTACTCTATGTCTTTTTATGGCTTGATAGCTCATTTCTTTTTAGTACTGAGTAACATTCCATTGTATGAATAAACAGATTATTAACTTACTACTGAAGGCCTTCTTAGCTGTTTCCAGGTTTTGCAGGTTATGAATAAAGCTGCTATAAACATATGTATCCAAGTTTTGGTATGTACATAAGTTTTTGATTCAATTGTGAAAACACAAGTGTGACCGCTGGATGAAATGGTAAGACTATGTCTAACTTTCTAAGACATTCAAAACCATCTTTCAAACTGGCTATACAATTCTTCACTCCCATCAGCAATGAATGAGATTTCCTGCTGCTCTATATCTTCATCAACATTTGGTATTAGCAGATTTTTAGGTTGTAACCATTCTAACAGGTAGGTAACATTATCTTATTGCTGTTTTAAGTTGCAATACCCTAATGACATACAATGCTGATTATTTGTTTATATGCTTATTTGCCATCTATATATCTTCTTTGGTAAGGTATCTGTTCAGAATTTTGATTATTTTCTTGGTGTATTTTTTTTTTCTTGTTGTTTGGATATACAGGTACCTAAGAGTTTTGCAAATATTTTCCTCAAACCTGTGTCTTACCTTTTCATTCATTTAAGAGCATCTTTCACAGAGCAGACATTTTAATTGTATAAAGTCCAACTTACTGGTTTTTCCTTTCATCAATTATGAGATATCTTTTGATATTCTAAAGTCACTGCCAAAATCAAGGTCATCTAGATATTCACCTATATTATTGTCTAGAAAGTTTGTAGTTTTGCCTTTTATATTAAGTCTATGATCCATTTGAATTAATTTTTGTAAAATGTAAAGTCTGTGTGCAGCTTCTTTTGCATATGGATATGTAATTATTTCAGCCCCATTTGTTGTAAAGATGATTCTATCTTCAAAAAATGCTTTTGCTCCTCTGTCAAGGATCATTTGTATGCTTAGGTGGGCCTATTTATAGGCTTTAAATTCTGTTCCATTGATTGATGTGTCTATTCTTTAATCAATACCACTTACTGTAACTTTATAGTAAATCTTGCTCCTTGGAAGGAAAGTTATGACCAACCTAGACAACATATTAAAAACCAGAGACATTACTTGGCCAACAAAGGTCCATCTAGTCAAGGCTATGGCTTTTCCAGTGGTCATGTATGGATGTGAGAGTTGGACTATAAAGAAAGCTGAGCACTGACGAATTGATGCTTTTGAACTGTGGTGTTGGAGAAGACTCTTGAGAGTCCCTTGGACTGCAAGGGGATCCAACCAGTTCATCCTAAAGGAGATCAGTCCTGGGTGTTCATTGGAGGGACTGATGTTGAATCTGAAACTCCAATACCTGGGCCACCTGATACGAAGAGCTGACTCATTTGAAACGACCCTGATGCTGGGAAAGATTGAGGGCAGCAGGAGAAGGGGACGGCAGAGGATGAGATGGTTGGATGGCATCACCGACACAATGGACATGGGTTTGGGTAGACTCTGGGAGTTGGTGATGGACAGGGAGGCCTGGTATGCTGCAGTTCATGGGGCTGCAAAGAGTCGGACACGACTGAGCGACTGAACTGAACTGAACTGATGAGCATAAATCCTCTGACTTTATTCTTCTTTAATATTGTGTTCAATATTGTGTTGTCTGTTCTTTGTCTTTTGCTTTTCCATATAAACTTTAGAATCACTTTGTTGACATTCACAAAATAACATGCTGATGTTCTGGTTTGGGGACTGCATTGAATTTATAGGTCAAATTGGGAAGAACCGACATCTTAATAATATCAAATCATCCGACACATGAACATGGATCTCTATTTTCAATTTAAAAACTTTTATCAAATTTTTTTGGTTTTCTTCACATATTCTGTACATACTTTCTTATATTTATGCCTAAGATATCTATTTCACTTTTTGTCTTGATGTAAATAGTGTTGTATATTTAATGTCAAATTTCAGTTGTTCATTGATGTTATCTAGGAAATTGCCTTATATTCTGCAACCTTGTTTTAATTGTTTACCAGCTCCAATAGGTCTTTTTTGTTGTTGCTACTGCTAATTCTTTGGGATTTTCTATGTAGACAATCATATTAACTGTGTAAAAAAAGACAGTTTTATTAACATTTTTCAACTTTCTATACATTTTACTTTTCTTGTTTCCTTGCATTATCTAGGACTACCAGTACCATGTTCAATAGGAGTAGAGAAGGGGCTTTGTTTCTGATCATAGGAAGAAAGCACCTGGGTTTTCAATATGAAATGTGATATTAGCTGTAGGTCTTTGGTAGATGTTTCCTGTCATGTTCACAAAGTTACCCTTTATTCCTGGTTTGCTAAGAGTTTGTTTTTAAATCATTAATTTTGGATATTAACAATTTTTCTGCATCAATGACAAAATCATGTACTTTTTCTTCTATAACCTGTTGATGTGATGAATTATAATAATTAATTTTCAATAACCAGCCTTGCCTATAGGGAATAAATTCCACTTGGTCATGGTGTATTATTCCTTTTACATAGTGTTGGATTAAATCTGCCAATACTTCATTCTGAAGTTTTGCATCTATGCTCATGAGAGAGTTTGGTCTTGAGTTTTCCTTTCTTATAATGTCTCTATCTAGTATTATGGTAATGCTGGTCTCATTGAATGAGTAAGTTCTCCCTCTGCTTCCACTTTCTGGAAGAGATTGTAGGGAATTTATATAATTTCTTCCTTAAATCTTTGGTGGAATTCAATAAAGAAATCATTGGGATCATGCTTTCTTCTTTGGAAATTTATTAATTATTGATTCAATTTCTTTGAAGATATAGATCTTTTCAGATATTTTTCTCCTATATGAGTATTATTGACTTGTCTTTCAAGGAATTGGTCCATTTAATTCAAGCTATCAAATTTGTGGTAAAGAGTTATTCATTGTTGTTCAGTCGCTCATTAGTGTCCGATTCTGTGACTCCATGGACTGCAGTAGGCCAGGCTTCCCTGTCCTTCACCATTTCCTGGAGCTCGCTCAAACTTATGTCCATTGAGTTGGTGATGGCACCTAACAATCCCATCCTCTGCCAACCCCTTCTCTTCTTGCCTCCAAGCATCAGGGCCTTTACTAATGAGCCATCTCTTTGCACCAGGTGGCCAAAGTATTGGAGCTTCAGAGTTACTCATAATATTCCTTTATTTATCCTTTTAATGTCAATGGATCAATAGTGATGATCTCTGCTCCATTTCTGGTATTAATAAACTGTGTATTTACTCTTTCATCTTAGTCTTTCTAGAAGTTTGTCAATTTTACCATTTTTTTCCAAAGAAGCTTTCATTTTTATTAATTAAAACTTTTTCTGTTTTCAATTTCATTGATTGCTGCTATAATTTATATTATTTATTTTCTTTGCTTTGTTTTAAACTCATCACTCTTCCTTTCTCTAGTTTCCTAATAAGAAAGCTTAGATTATTGATGTTACATTTCTCTTCTTTAGAAATATGTGTATTCAACACAGTCAGCCAAAGAATGGCATATTTACATCATTTGACTAATTTGGATGAACTCAGGAGAATAATTGCTTTCTATAAGATTATGTAGCACTTGATTCTAAAATTAAGTACAGACATCTATTTTCACCTTAAGACAGTCCACTTACTACACTGGATGATCCTGAGATTTCAAATTGCTTGAGTCATATTTTTACCATATTCTGAAATCTGAATTTTTCTATTGCTTTAGCTTAAATGTGTTAACGGTACTTTTGTGATGTTGTGTATGATGTGGAATTCACTTTTTTTTTCTATTTTTGTTTCATGAACTATAATCCACCAGCGTAATAGAATTCTATTACAACTATTTGATTTGTAGTCCCTGAATATTCTTACCTTTGTACAATGGAATGTGGAAATTGAAATTGAAATTGCTATTTCTAATCTACAATTTAGTATATGAAGCCGTTTTTTAACCAAATACTGTAATTACAATTATATATTTCAAAATAATAAAAATTATTTTCAACTAGTGGCATGTGTGTGTAATTTTAAGTTAGTATATAACATAAATAAAGGTAAACTATTTAGCACAAATAGAAACAGTGGAGGACAGGGAAGCCTGACATGCTGTGGTCCATGGAATTGCAAAGAGTCAGACATGACTTAGCGACTGAACAACCATATTTAGCAAAAAGAGAAACATTTTTTCCATCTATTGTCAGAGACATGCATCTTTCAACTAAGATTCTTTCTAGATGGTGATTTAACAATTGATTGAAATGTACTAAAAAAAATGAAATGTACTATTTTATAAAGTTAATGAAAATTTATTAGTTATATATTTTTCTTGTTAGGCAAAACTTTTTGGGGAATTAATTCTTCATTCTATTTAAGCACTGAGAGATACATTTACTTTATAGAGTCTAAAGAGATAATTTCCTTGCAATACTGTTCAGAGATCAGAGTCAATTGATCATTTTGCCAGCAATGATCTAAAGGGCAAGTTAATAGGACAGAATGAACCAAAACCTTACCTTTCTTTTTTTTCCCTTTCAGTGTGTGTGTGTGCCCAGTCTGTTGATAATGAAGTTAGCATAAGAGTAAGCTGTAATACAGGACATATTGAGGCTGATGCAAGAAGCCACTAAAATTAGTCTCTGCATCTTAAGAGCATCATCTTGAAAGGGCTTAAGGGAAGTGTTGAGGTTGTTCCTGAGAAGAAGCAGTAGCTGTTCTTTTGAATTCACACTGTTGTTTTCTGGAAGATTTTATGAGCATGTATAAGGGTACTATAAAAGTAAAGGGTACTACAAAAGTACCCTTTGTAGGGGAAACTGCTTCTAGCAAGAGGCAAGGGTAGCAGATGTATAAAAGCATCTTAAATCTGTTTACTCACAGGGTCACTGGAAGATCAAAATTGATTATCCTGTTAGGAAGTCTAAGTCTGTCCAGGAAATACCTGAATACTTTCTTGATTAATTGATTTTGTTAAATACATGACTACATTCTGTCCAATTTACATATACCAGTAACAAATTTTGTTAGCAGTCATTGGAAATAACATTATTTATTTACCTATTGCACAGTATCTGGAATGGTGGGTAGACAGTATTGTCAAAAATAAAAATAAAACTGTGCTAGAAATCAATTATAAACATAAGAATTTTCAGTGGTTGATACAAAATGAATTTTTGCTCTTTTGGTGGTAATATTACAGTCAATGCAGAGTCACCTTGGATGGGTGCTTGATTCTCTGGAGTTTCTTTATCATCTGGCCTCCTACAGTCTCTTATTTCTAGTACCTTTTCTGAAGTTCTCTGATCCCTGGAGTCTTAGCTCCGTCTGAAGATTGTCCTTCCTGCTGGATTTGTCTTAGGATGGCAATAGTGGATCTCTTTGGACAATAATCATCACAATGTTCTATAATAGTTGATTCTGTAGAATGGGACATCTATAAGACAAGTTTTTACTTACCATTGTTTACTTCCTTTCATAGGAAACTATCAATATAAGTTTTTACTAGAAGATCCCATGTTCATCACGCATAAGGAGAGAAGAAATAAAAGGGGTGAGATACAAAAATTTCTTTTCTATTACAATTTTTAAAGAAGACCTTAGAAAGAAGATTGTCATCATAATCTGTAGCATTTTAAAATATTCATATATAAGGCATTTGTCAAGGTATGGGTTTTGTGGAACAATAAAAATTTATTATCATCCTTTTTTGACCCAATAATGTATGAAATTCAAAATGTTTCTAGGAACCAGATATCATATAGAAGTAAAAAAAAGACAATAACTAAAGCAAGTGGAAATGGAAGAGACCAAGCATTTTTTCAAAATTGTGTTATGTAGATAACATATTTCAGAAGTAAAATATCTTATAATGGTAGTTCCTATAGATAAAGTTCTCAGTGATAAGATCCTTTTTTGACATTTTAGTTACTAGATACTCTACGCGTAGCACTTTTCTGTGATATAAAAGAAAATGCTAGCCCTTCCTCTCCCATTTTTTTTGTGAGTAACACAGATACATATACTTTCAAATACATGAATATAAGAAAGATGAAATGTGCCTTTAGGTTTGTTAACAAGCATTTTTACTGTAACAATGCACGTATACTGGAGAAAAGCAGAAAAATGGAATGGAGGGAGGGGGTGAGAAGTAAATAAGACAGACTTTATAGTTCATGAAAAAAAATAAATTTTAGCATCTCTTTTTAAACACTGAAAACTTTGCTCATAAAACAATGAAAGTGAATATGAGGCATATTATTACGATATATTAAACATTAAGAGATAAAAATGGATAAAGCAAGGAAGGTTCTCCTTAGCTAAATGGTTAATTCATTTAACTGCTGAAGATGCAGTTTGTTAATAAGTAGCTGAGACTTGAGAGGTAACTGCATAAATCCCAATCTTATTGGTATGTACAGCTGATGGTCTCATTAAGAAATGGTCAGACAGGGTCAGAGAGGTGAATGTATGAGACTGAAGCAGATAACTATTAGTTCACTGTGCTTTTCACAGATTATGCATGTCAAAACAGTGTGAACAAAATGATCCATTGCTTAATTAATGCTTATGGGAAGGAGAGGAGAGTTAGGATAGCTTACATTAGCAAACCTAGGACTCTAGGAAAACCTTCAGAACTATAATGGGAATCATACTAAAGAATGTTTCAGAAATAAACAGTTTTTTTGGTTAAGCAGTTAAAAATGGCAAGAAGCATTTAGTAAGTTATAACAACTCTTAGAAGAGTCTCTTTTGTACTGTTAGACTAGTAAGCATCTTGCTCACCCAGGATGACAATCAGGTTTACCTTAGCACTTAGGATTAAACAATAACAACTACTACTTAGGATAATAGCTGATGAAAAAAATTCCTTTGGAGAGACCATAATGTAGATGAGTAAGCTTAAAGTTGGCTATGAGTTGGTAGTTATGACAACGTAGTTTCTATCTAAGGAAAGGGCTTGTCCTAATTCTGATGGAGCAAAGACAAGCTAATTATTAACTGAAACCCACCATTTCCACTCCTTCCCCCCTCCTCCCTGGGTACACAGACTGCCCACTCTTCCCAGCCTCCTTTGTAGTTAAGTGGGACCATGTGATGGACATCTGGTGGTGAAATGTAGGTGGACATGATATCTGTCATGTCCGGAAGTGGCCCATTTAAATCGCTCACTTTTTTTCCTATTCTCTCTCTTCTTCCTTCTCGCTAGATGCACACTTACAGGAAAGAAGAGTCTGGAATTTATACTGATCTCTGAACTGCTGCATGGTATAGGACATGTCACTGTTAGGCATTGAGTTTTCTAGGAGCTAAGAATAAAGTATACTGTATTAGGCCATTGAAATTTTTTTTCATATAGTTCATATATTTACCCTACTATAACTAGAATCTTCTTTAGTGATTATCTTTTATTCATATACCTATTGAAGAAGTTTTTATTGTATGATCCCTATGTGTCACAGACATTGCTAGCAACTAGGAATGTGAGCTAGAAGGTGGCAAATACATGTGGAATACTAACATTAGAGCTTAGGCATTTCTGCAGTGTCCATGGACCAAGGATTTTGCTCTGAGGTGGTCTGCCTGAGACAAATTCTTCATCTCTTTTGTATTCAATTGAGCACTTTTTTCCTATCTAGACTTACTATTTGTACTATTGATATTGGCCAAAATTAAGTTCTGACTCTAATCAGAGAACACTGGTTTGCAACACTTATTTGCTTTCAGCTTGTTAGTTGTTAAGTCATGTGTGACTCTTTGTGACCCCCATGGACTATAGCCTGCCAGGATCCTCTGTCCATGGGTTTCTCCAGGCAAGAATACTGGAGTGGGTTGCCATTTCCTTCTCCAGGGCCTTTAAGCTTAGGTCTATACTAACTAAAGATATTTCCTTTTGTAAAATTCACATTATAGAGAACTCTTCTTCTTTGTCTACAAGGCTGTCTTTCCTGACACAATATTATTTAGTTCAGTTCAGTTCGGTCACTCAGTTGTGTCTGACTCTTTGCAACCCCATGAACCACTGCATGCCAGGCCTCTTTGTCCATCACCAACTCCCAGAGTTTACTCAAACTCATGTCCATTGAGTAGGTGATACCACCCAACCATCTCATCCTCTGTCGTCCCCTTCTCCTCCCGGCTTCAACTTTCCCAACATCAGGGTCTTTTCCAATGAGTCAGTTATTCACATCAGGTATTGGCATTTCAGCTTCAACATCAGTCCTTCCAATGAACACCCAGGACTGATTTCCTTTAGTTTGGATTGGTTGGATATCCTTGCAGTCCAAGGGACTCTCAAGAGTCTTCTCCAACACTACAGTTCAAAAGCGTCAATTCTTCGGCGCTCAGCTTTCTTTATAGTCCAACTCTCACATCCATACATGACTACTGGAAAAACCATAGCCTTGACTAGACAGACCTTTGTTGGCAAACATTATTCAGTTCAGTTCAGTTCAGTTCAGTTCAGTCGCTCAATTGTGTCTGACTCTTTGTGACCCCATGAATCACAGCATGCCAGGCCTCCCTGTCCATTACAAACTCCTGGAGTTTACGCAAACTCATGCCCATTGAGTCGGTGATGCCGTCCAGCCATCTCATCCTCTGTTGTCCCCTTCTCCTCCTGCCCCCAATCCTTCCCAGCATCAGGGTCTTTTCCAATGAGTCAACTCTTCACATGAGGTGGCCAAAGTATTGGAGTTCCAGCTTCAGCATCAGTCCTTCCAATGAACACCTAGGACTGATCTCCTTTAGGATAGACTTGTTGGATCTCCTTGCAGTCCAAGGGACTCTCAAGAGTCTTGTCCAACACCATAGTTCAAAAGCATCAATTTTTCTGCGCTCAGCTTTCTTCACAGTCCAACTCTCACATCCATACATGACCACTGGAAAAACCATAGCCTTGACTAGATGGACCTCTGTTGGCATTAACCAGACATAAATGAAACTTTTTATCACTAACCCAGAATCACAATGTTATAAATAGGTTGCATCCTTATTCACTTTCACTTAGCTTCATTTCTCCCCTTGTTATAGCTTTTTTTGTGCAAAGACTACCACACACCAATGAAGACTTACAATATTTCCAGTGAAATAGTGACAGAATAAAATTACAGGTGATCCCAGCTATAAAAGCTTCTTTCTTTTTATGGAAGCAAAATCTGTGATAGACAGAAAATAGGAAGCAGAGGGTGCATTTTGTGGGCAGAAGTTTAGCTACTTCCCATCCGTGATATGAATTTTGCATTCAATTGATGGAATGTTCAGATCCAGACTTCTGATGCTAGATTGATGATAAATGTGGACGGCATTTTACTTCAGAAACAGGTGATAATTTAGGAAATGAAAAACTTACAATAAAAGATGCTGAAAAACATTTTAAAGGCTAATTCTTCTTGTCATCAAGCAAATGACTTGCTGTCCTGACCATAGTAAATGAAGTCTCCAATAGAATAAATCAGTTGCAATTAAATGAGTTCAATTCCTTTAGTCCAGTGATCCAGAAATTTGGGAGAGTTAGGGAGCTTTTGAAAATTTGATAAAGGTTAAATATCTCCACCCTAGATAAATACAGAAACACTCTACACTTTATGTATAATTCAGAGGATTCTTGATCTGCCACAGTCAACGGCTCCAAGGTAATAAAGAATCCCTGCTTTTGTACAAATAGGCGTGAAGAATCTGCCTTTCAAATAAGCACAAGACCTTCCTAAGACCCAATGAGTCAGTATTTGAAATATCTAATGGTGTATGAAACAGTAGAACATTCTGCAGCATGACCCATTTATTTGGTGCTTTTCAAACCTTCATGTACATGAAATCCATCTAGAAATGATTACAAATAAGGCCAGATTTCTGGGCTGCAATTCTAGATATTAAGTTATTCTGAAGTGGAATCAGAAATCTGCATTTTAAATAATTAATCTTAGTGACTCTGATGTAGATTGCATATGGGCCACAAATTGAGAAGTCCTTTCTAACCTTTACTTGGAAGTCCTTCAAACCCGTAGCCACCAAGGCAACCACCTCTGTGCCTTCAAGCTTGGAGCTCCTATGCGTCCTGCTTTCCACAAAGAGCTTGCTTAGGCTCAGCATCATTTCCCCTTCTTCACTCCCCCCAGTGAACAAGATATAATATTCTAATTAGCAAAAGGTCTTTGCAGAGCTAACATGTTTGGCTAAACTAACATGGTCTACCATTGTCAATAACTGCAGAGGATATCATTCTTAATCACCCTGACAAGTTTCTTAATATAATAACTATCAATTGCTGTTTGAAAGTAACAGATGACATCAATTAATGGATGGTCTGATAAAAATCTCTGGAGGTAAATGGAAAGATAAATCTCGCCTTTTTAGACATTACTGTTTCTTCCCTCCACACGTGTTTCTTTGAGGGAAAAATTGAAGAAAGGAAGAAAAATCAGTATTTAAACTTGATTGTGGTGAGAAAATGTCCATGGCTAAAACAACAGTTTTCATTTTACCTTTAAATACAGATTAGGATTTCTGTTTTCCAACAAAAGTTTCTTTCTGATAACTAAATCTAAATTGGTTATTGTGTGTCCAAGAGTGTCTGTACATGTCTTTAGGCCTGTCTTCAAATAATAATTAATATATTCATAATTATTAATTTTGACAATGTCAAATATAACTTTAATAGGAAAAATACAGTATTATCATATTATATAGTACTGTGGTATTAAACATTAACTACAAATGTATCAATATTATTATTTACATATTAATAACAATGAATGCATTGTTCACTTTTTTTCCATTTTACTTGTTTCATTTATCCTCTATAGAAGAGGCACTTTGAAATAAAAACTAAGCATACAAAGCATATGCTTCATAAGTCTCTACAGTGGTAACTACAGGGTTCTCTTACTTGACACAGAGCTTCACAATTCCAGGTTCTTCCTAAGGAAAGAATTCACCCACAGAATTTTCATCTAATTAATCTCTATCAAGCACCTCATTGTTGTTGTTTAGTCACTAAATCATGTCTGTCTGACCCTTTTGTGACCCCATGAACTGTAGACCACCAGGCTCCTCTATCCAAGGAATTTCTCAGGAAAGAATGCTGGAGTGGGTTGCCATTCCCTTCTCCAGAGGATTTTCCTGACCCAGGGATTGAACCTAGGTCTCCTGCATTGGCAGGCCGATTCTCTACCACTGAGCCACCTGGAAAGCCCATCAAACACCTAATGTTCCCTTTATTGTTTAAATGTGTAGGCTGTCAGACTCAGCTGTGGACTGAGCAGAAACTTGGTTTGTACATTTTATTATGTTTCTTTTTACCCAAAATAACTAAACCTTTTTAATAATCCAGGGGAAAAGAAAAAAATGTTACCTTTTGAAAAAAGTAAATTTTTCTAAGCATAAATGATGTAAAACCTCCAGATGTTGAAAAGATCTTTAGTAGAAATACTTAAACACATTTGGTAAGAGGCAGAGTTTGGGAAATCAATCTGGATAAAAGCTAATGCAGATGATCATTTAAGGAGCATACAATCTTAAAAGTGCATTGTCCATGGCTGTTTTCACATTCCAACAACAGAGCTGAATAGTTCCAACAGCAGCTAAGTGAACCGCAAAGACTAAACAGTCAATATCAGGCCTTCCACAAAAAAAATTCACTGACCCCCGCTTCTAAAATTGAGTGGATTTTTAGTCCAGGAGGTTGCAAAGAGTCAGACACAACTTAGTGACTGAACAATAAGTAAAACAAAAACTCAAAGCTAAGTTTTGCTAAATCGAATCATTTAGTTTAGTCAATAACACATATCCACATAGAATTTTATTCCTGAAAATTTTAAAGGTAACATATCTTTACTTACAATTTTTTCTAAGTATATACATCATTGGTTAATATATACACTGATATTTTGGCAGAGTGTTAATTTCTTCCAGGGAGACTGAATAGGGAATCATAAGGGTCTTTTAAATCTGAGTTTCATTCATGTAAAGACTTTTATCACTGGATACCTAACAGCTTTATTCCATCTCATGGATGGCAGCTATTTAAATCTGGTGTGTCTGCCTTTGAAAGAAATTTGATTTTTAGGTGTTTCAACATTCAATGACTCAAATAATGCAAAACCTGTAAGTAAACAAAGCCATAGGGAGATTTGTTTTAGTGGGGAAGCAGGAAGGATGCTAATCGAGTAGTGGTATTTGCAAAGGATTAGAGGGAGAAATGAACAAATCTCATGGACAAGACTGCAAACAACCCGCTTGGCAGGATCAATGACCTACTCCAGGGCTGCTTCTTAGGGGGGACACATCATTTTGTTTCTTCTGTTTCCCAACCCAACAGAGAATATACTGAGAGAACATTCCTGAACCTCCTCTCCTTAGTGGTTCTCCCCACTGGAAGTGGCATGATTGATCTGATGACTGAGATTAGGCAGATGGGCTCTATCTGATCAAACTGGTTTCACACTGGTTCTGTTTCCAAGTTGCCTGCCTACAGGCTGAGTGTGTTCTCTCTCCTCTTGCCTCGCATATGTTAGCACAGGTCAGCTTCCTATGAAGGACAAGAGAGGGGCACGGGCATCCAAAGTCAGTACTGGCCTCTGCTTTAAATTACAGTCCCCAGTCTTTTTCTGTGCACAATAAAGTTTGTACTTTGTTGTTTCTCTGAATCTGATATCTTTTACTCAAATGATTTAGAATTCAAAGAGGAGGATGATTAATTTGCCTCTCAAAACCTCAGTAGTGTTTAGGAGGGCTATAGGTTATAGGGGATGATGATGGCCTGTATTATGGAGATCTGTAGAGCTTTATTTGGGCTTCTCTGGTGACGCAGATGGTAAAGAATCTGCCTGCCACGTAGGAGAACCAGGTTCGATTCCTGGGTCGGGAAGATTCCCTGGAGAAGAAAATAGCAACCCACTCCACTATTCTGACCTGGAGAATTCCATGAGCAGAGAAACCTTGTGGGCTACAGGCTACCCAAGAGAAACCTTGCAACCATGGAGTCGTAAAGAATCGGATACGACCAACTAACACTTAGAGATTTATTTGGGCCTGGACTATTTGTGAGACTGAGGCAGAGAAAGGACTGGCTCTGACTGTTTCAGAGTGGAAGAATCTGCCCCTGTGGTCCAGCCTTTACAGAGAAAGCAAAATTTCAAATGACCTTCTGAGTCTGAAATGATGATCTACAACCAAAAAGACATCATTGAACAAGAATTAATGCTCTGTATCAGGAAAAAAAAAAAAATCAAACCTCCACCAACCATAACAACAAAAACTAATAATTCAGAATGAGACTGTGTAACTTGCAGTGATGTGGATGGACCTAGAGACTGTCATACAGAGTAAAATAAGTCAGAAAGAGAAAAAAATTGTATATTAACACATGTGAAATCTAGAAAAATTGTATAGATGACTCTCTCTGCAAAGGAGAAACAGAGACACAGATACAGAGAACAAGTATATGGATACCAAGGAGAAGGGGGAAGGTGGCAGGAACTGGGAGACGGAGATGGGCATATATACACTTGATACTATGTATAAAATAGATACCAGGCTACCCAGATGGCTCAGCAGTAAAGAGTCTGCCTGTTAATGCAAGAGACATGGGTTTGATCGAGACATGGGTCAGGGATATCCCCTGGAGAAGGAAATGGCAACACACTCCAGTATTCTTTCCTGAGAAATCCCATGGACAGAGGAGCCTGGCAGGCTACAGTCCATGGGGTTGCAAAAGAGTTGGACACGACTTAGTGACTAAACAACAACAGTAAAACAGCTAACTACTGAAAACATCCGGTATAGCAAGGGAACTCTACTTAATGCACAGAGGTGACCTGATCGGAAAGGAAGTCCAACATAGAAGGAATATGTGTATATGCATGGCTGATTCATTTTACTATTCAGTGAACCTAATACAACATTGAAAAGCAACTATAGCCCAATAAAAATTGATTAGAAAGATAACATACTTAAAAATACTAATTTAGAGATAGAATGGGGCAAACCAAGACAAGAGAAATGCTTATATGAACATGAAGACACAACTGCAGTATAAGACAAGAATATTATATGGATATTGCCAAAGCTGAATGAACTTTAGACAACCTTAATAATATAGAATGTCTGGATTAATGGAAGTAATTATCCCACTGTACATTATGCAGGTCAAACCACATTAGATTATTTGTAATGTTTTTAATAAGAACCCCAAATATCTTGAGTGTCTTAATAGAGATTATCAAGATGAGGAATTAGATAATATGTCATTGAGTAATAGTTGAAATAATTTTCTCAGAACTAGAAAAGACTAAAAGAAAAACTTCTTTTTCAATATTTGAAGTGGAAAAGATTAAAATATTCTTTTTTCTAGACTGAAAGATATGAGAAGTATATTTCAAAACAGAGCATTTTATAAAGTTAAAATAGTCCACAGGTGAAACAGCTGAGTTTTGAAATAAGATCCTGACCCATTGGTGGGTACAAGTAGAGGCTCAACAAACCTTTACATACAACATTGTACATACAAACACTGTAATGTTTTAACAACATTAATGTAAGGTAATAACAACAAATTGTTATGCAAACAATTTGTACATTTTTGTACAATACATATTTTGTATGTACAATAAAACAATCTGTAAAATACATTAAAAATCACATATAAACATTGTAATGAATGGTTACATTCATTATTTATTGTTTATTCATTGTTTATTCATTCTGTCTTCCTGTCAGTACAGGAGGACCTTTATAACCTATATATCTCTTTTATAAATATAAATATATAAAAATAAAGGAGATATACTTGAAACAATTCCTTCTTAGAAGATTAATGAACATGATAGTCATTCTAGTGCCAACCCTGACTCTTTAATTGAAGACTCCTGTGTACTAATATTGACTGTACCACTCTACAGAGGCAGCCTTACCAGTCAGCTTCTCTAGGCTTCAGTTCTTGCCTTTCTAGAATGGGTAACAATGTTACCCATCTGTGTCTCCCAAGATTACTATGAAAATGAGTATCAAAGTGCTTTTAAAAGCACCTAAATAGAGGTAGTCTGCTATTATAGAGTGGAGACTAAAACAGTAAATGATAAAGTGATAAATGCAAAGTGTGAGATAGGATAGAATATTTTTAAACCTTAATGGAAAACAAATGTCCTGTGGAATGGTTTTAAATGCAGATTCTGGATCAGTAGGTTAAAAGTAGGGTCTGAGAGTGTGCATTTCTAGCAAGTGCCAAGGCGATGCTGATGCTGGTCCGTGGACAAGCCTTTGTTTGGCAAAAATAGAAGACTAGGGTCATGTCCTCACATGCATACCTAAGTAGTTCGTGGTCAGCTAGGTCTTTTGTTCAGATTCTATCCTTGCAAAGTTCTTGATGAAGCAATAAATAAAATGTATGACTCTGGAACAGGCTGACAATGAGGAAGTTGCCAACACACCAATCAATTGTATTTATTCACTTTCAGATTGACTCTATTATGACTACTAGATTTTAATTAGCTGTTTGCTATGATAACATATATGTGAAACAACAGTTCATGACATTTAAGTATCAAAGCTGTTTACACAATGAATCAGATGACTCAGAAGAAAAGTGAGTTTTAAAATGCTACTCAAACATATAGGTATAGTTATGGTAATTTGCAAGTAGGGAGTAAAAGTAGACTCTGGCTAGTTTAACTGAAGAATTTGTTAGATGCATATAGGGAGAGGGTTCTAGGTAAGGCTGAAGATAGACTGGCAGCTGCAGGTTTTAAAAGCATGAAATACTCAGTAGTCAGTGTTATAAAGAATAAACAGCATATTTTATTCATTCTGTCCTCCTGTCATTACATTCAAGAGTCAAATTCTCAGGAATAAATTTGAATGGTCCAGCTTGGGTCAAGGGCTTACTTCCTGTCACAATAGGGCAGGGAGGGAAGGATCTGGTGAAAGAAACCTCTGTTGTCCAACTAAGAAGAGAATGTGGAAAGGATAGGGACCAATGATGCTGAGAAACCAAACATCAATATGAGCATAACTCTCTGAAGCACACACACACACATGTACAATGTATGCCAATTAATATTATGTCCTGTAAAGAAACATTTTTAAAAATTCAGTACTAAAATTATTACTGATATTTGTTTATAATGTTCCTATTTTATGAATTTTTTTCTATTTACCTATTAAACCTCAGTAGTTTTCCTATCAATTCCCAGTAGCTCTTTGTATAAATCATTAAAGCTTTGAATGTAAAAAGAAAAGAAGTAATCACATGTAAATTCTCTTTTTAAAGGTAGTGCTTGTTACTGTTTTGTTTTTAGAGGGGTAGAAGGAGCTGAAGGGACTGTTGGAAACCACTGTCTTAGAAGTTACCACTGCAACCTAAGTATAATGAAAGTTTCATACAGCAAGATGTCTCATTCACAGAAACAGCAGTGTGACAGAAAACTATTAAAAACATTTTAAATCTCTATTTGGTGTCTCAAGAAAACCAAGCTGGGATGGAGTGGGGTAGTTATAATACATTCTAAATGATTAGCAAACACCTTAAAATTTCTCTGCACATCAAACATTCAAGTTTCCAACCAAGAATTCACTCCAAAGTATAGATACAGCTATTGTGTGCTTTTATCTGAACTTTTACACTTACTATATTGTAAAAAAAGAAGAAAAAAGAAATCTTTCCATTTGACTAACCACATAATCCCACTGCTGGCCCGCTGATCTGGTTACCGCCAACCTAAATCAGAGCACACTGCACTTCAAAACAGAACCCACCTCAAGAGACTTGACTCCATGAGGAGTGCAGGCTAGTCTCCAGATCTGCTTTCTCTTGATCACATTTCTGAATAACAAAGGCTAATCTAGACCTGAACAAAGGGCTAAAAAGCCAGATCTTAGCAGGGAAAGTTCTGTGTATTCATTTTCATAACTATTGGCTGTTGCATTCCTGAGATTATTTTGAAAGCTGAGGAAACCAGCAGCATACCTATTGGGTAGATGTTGCTTTAAATTTAAAGTTCTAATGGCTTTGGATGTCTCTGATTCTCCAGAATTTAAGCATATCCACTACAGACAAATTTGTCTATTTTTAAAGAATATTGCTGAGAATGGGTCTCTCTATAGATATTCCATGATAGTAATGTTATTAGTGAAGATATGTGTCTTTATTGGTTAACTTCAATCTTTGGAAACAAGGAAAAGTTTTACTTTTGTACCATTCAGAAAAAAAAAAGAACCGATAAACTATGCACCTAAATCTCAGTGATGTTTCTGCATCACTAGGGCACAGTACCCACAACATTGTTCTTTCAGAGATGCCTTTCTTTCTGTTTATCTGAGCAAGCAGGGTGATGGATATTCCCAACCAATCAAAATCCTGTCAGCTTCAAACTTCACTGAATTGTTTAGAACAAAAGGGAAACATGCCTTTACAACTGTCTCTGAAGGAACTTGTAAATGTAGGCAAAATTAACTCTACTTAGTGCTAATACACAGTATTAATAACTGTTAATATTGTTTTTAGTTAGAAGAAAATATTTTTAAGAAAAATGAAGTAAAATATATGTAGTTTACTCTATGCTCTTTACATTATGCTCTAGTTTTCTTCCAGCTGAGTGAAAGATGATGTGAGTTAATTTACTTTTTTTTTTTTGCAGTACACTCTGAGGCAGAAGGTGCTAAAGTTCAAGTAACTATTAATATTTACAACCTCCGTAGAATTATTTCCAAGGAACAGGTGACCTAGAAACTTCTCTAATTTACAAAAAGAAAAAAGAAAAGAAATAACACAAAGGCTGGTAAACATAGGGACTGTGGCTTAAAGCAACTGTCATAAGAAACGAAGTCAATTTCAGATACTTGGCAAAGTAATTCTAAAGACTGAGGTTATTAGAGTATAACAGCGGGACCCTATGGGGCCAGGACAGGCCTTCCTCCATATCCTTTGCTTTAGCTCTTGTCTGAAGTACCTAGATAATAGTATTTGATGCAAAGTTCCCAAGTTGTTTTGAAGATACAAAAAGCCCCCACCAAATCGAAGAACTACTTGATGATGATCATGAGCACAAGGCCCCAGGCCTTCTGGAACCTAAGGACTGATAAAGTTAACCCCTGTGACACTCCTCTGCTGCCTCATCAGCCAGTCAGAGCACAAGTCGATCATGCACCCTGTGAACCACCCTTCACCGCCCTTTAAATATGCTTTGCCAAAACCCTTTGGGAAGCTCCAGGCTTCCCACCTCTCTCCTTGCATGGCTTTGTAATAAACCTTACTCTGCTCCAAATTCTGATGTTTCAGTTTGTTGGGCCTCACTGTGTACCTGGCACATGGACTTGCGTTAATAAGAAAGAAAATAAGCAAAATGTATTTGGAGCAAGTTCCTATTTAAGTGAATTTTACTTTCTCTATTAAGAGTATGTTTGGTTATCTGATGGGACTTTAAGATAAGCCCACAGTCTTCAACACATGGTTTTCTCCAAAGCCACGGTTTGTGTACATGGAGTAGGCTCCGAGCAGCACATCCCTGTTATGATCTACTACCTCAGACCATCTCTGCTGCATGCTTCCCTCATAGTTCAGTCAGTAAATAATCTGCCTGCAATGCAGGGGACCCGGGTTCAATTCCTCGGTTGGGAAGATCCCCTGGAGAAAGAAATGGTAACCCACTCCAGTATTCTTGCCTGGAGAATCCCATGGGCAGAGAAGCCTGCAGGCTACAGTCCATGGGGTTGCAAGGGTCGGACATGACTTAGCGACTAAACCACCACCACCGTCTCTGCTGCACATTCCACTCCCATTTGTAACCATGTACACCCTTGTGTATCCCCAGGCTACTGAATGCCCAAGTTGGATGAACAAAGATAAATTTCAATTTTACAAGAAAATTTAGCTTCACAAGATTTATAGCACAACAGTTTAGAATCTAGACTTTGGAGATAGGTTTGAACTGAAGGGCTTCCCTGATAGTTCAGTTGGTAAAGAATCCACCTGCAATGCGGGAGACCTGGGTTCCATCCCTGGGTAGGGAAGATCCCTGGAAAAGGGAAAGGCTACCCACTCCAGTATTCTGGCCTGGAGAATTCTCTGGACAGTCCACGGGGTCACAAAGAGTCAGACACGACTGAGCGACTTTCACTTTGATTTGAAATTCTACTACCTTTTTGCTGTGTGGCAATGGGGAAGCCACACTTTTCTTAGCTGTAATAAAACACCAATATTAGACAGGATTTCTTTGTGAGGACTAACATCCTTGTAAAACGTGTAATATGGTTCCTAGAAATGAATAAGCATGCAATAAATGATAGCCATCAATATTATTGTGGTATATTATTATCAATCCATTCTACCTTTCTCCTACATGTCTACTTGCCCTTTTGCTGAAGTGTGATGACACCTCTCCTCATTCCCTACATCTGCAAACAAAATCACCATTCACACAATCCTCAACTGACACAGTAGTGAACTATGCACTATCTTTTGTTTGTCTCAGAAACAATTCCATAGTTTTTTGACAAGTTTCCATACTGAGGGATTTGGTTGATCTCTACAAAATAAATTTCTCTTCACTGGATATACTGTAGATTTCTGAATTAGTAATTCACTATGTCCATTTTATGAAAGTGCAATGGAGATGAAAGATATTTTTCTGAAAATGGTAACTTTGTCGCGGGGGTGGGGAGCAGGGAGCAGGTAACAGGGATGAGAGAATTCCTTCAAAATATGTACAGAGTGACTTCATAACTTGCACAGATACAGATTATAATAAAGGAACATAAGTGGTAAGGTTTGACAGAGTTTCTTTCTACTATGAAGAACAAGGCTATTTCTTCTATGGGCAAATGTCTGGTTGCAGAATCAAACATAACTGGGAAGCCTATCTGATAATTGGTCAGGTACTGATTTAATTATTTTTAATGATTCACAAATCCACTGGCGATAGTTTGCATTTGCAATAAACAATCTATCAGCCTACAGAAGACATGTCATTTTTCAGACTGACATTCTCCTCTATGGTTGTTTCTCTCATATAGCCCTAATGCTACTGTGGGTTTTGAAAAGTCATTTAGGATATTTTATTTAGAATTTTTCACATTTTTTTCTCATAATATTATGGAACACTGTATTTGCCCAAGTCCAAAAGAAATAGCACTGAGCTGGCTCTTAGTAAAACCTCAGCTATTTGCTGTAAAAACTTGGGCATATTTTCAACCTCTTCCTGACTTTTATTCTTCATGAGTAGAGAAGGGATATCTGTGTGTGTGTTTGTGGTTATATATATCAACAAGGCTACTACTTTTGAAGGAGAATTAGAGATACTGTTCTGTTCATTTTTGGTTCCTTTTCACTTCTAGCATAGTTCCTGGTATATGTCAAAATATGATATATTCAATAGTGATAAAATAACTATCATTTATTAAACATTTACTCTATGCAGTGTTCTGGACATGCTAATATCAAATAAATCATTGCTGAATGGTGGACTGAATGCACTGTGACTAAGTCATTCATTTGCATTTCATCAGTCAACGCTTATTAAAAAAAAAAAGGCAAAACAACATTGTACTAGGTAGGCAGTATCATGATGCCCATTCTACAGATGAGAGATTTGAGGCTGAGAGAGGTAAGGCCACTGTCCTAGGATAACACAGCTAAAACATTTTGACATTGGAATTAGGACCCATAATTGGAGAGAAAGGATGAAAAAAAACAAACTTAACACAAGAATGGGAAACCAGCAGCAATAATAGTGCAACAGCATAGAGCACAACACAGGACATATTTTTCCCCCAAACAGACCTCCCCTCATTTTCCTTGGCTGGCATTGCAATAACTGACACATCAGTCTATGTAATATCCATTTCACAGCCTGTGTTGTTAATGGTAGCTGCCAAAATGATTTGTAGCAGAGCTTCACTTCTTCAAACAATTATTGCAAACTAGAGCAAGCAAATTTAATTACCTTCCGAGCTGAAACAAGCTCAGAAGTATTGCTGCTTTGTTATCTTCCTGCTCTGGGTGATGGACTATCCATGATCTGCCAGAACTGGACATGACTCTACAAGTGGAATGAGGGAAGTGAAACAGGGTGTAAAATACAGCAAACCCACGCAGATATAATCCTGGCTAACTAAGAATTTTGCGAAATGTATCGCCGAGTGTGTGTCCACTGTGTGTGTGTGTGTGTGCTTGCGAGTTTCACATCAGGCAGTAAATCTTAAATCCAGTCTGAATATCTAATCCTAGTGATGCTTAGGTACCTAGAGTAAGATTAATCTCAGAACTTAATGATAACAAGAAGATATGAAGAGAATGAGAGTACTCCCATTGGGAAACAATGACAACATGACAACTTTTGCCAAACTACAGTGATTATTAATAAAACACTTGTTTGCTAATTATCAATTCATTTATCCTACCTCAGAGGCCCATGAGGTGGATAAATATTTAAAAAACAATTAGACTCTTTAAAAATGTATTCAAACATTTCACTATATAGGACTTGTACTCTGTTTTAAAATTGGTAAACTCATAAGATATTATGAAGCACAGACACTTCAGTCTTCAACGTTTTGGAAAAGTTTCCTAAAATCTCTCCTGCATGTGTAGTCTGTATTTTTACTATGAATGCACATCACAGGCCCTTTCTCCTCCTCTTTAACTGTTTGCCTCCCTGACCTGCCTACCCTGGTGGCAGAGGTCATTCACTGTCTTTTGGATGTATATTCCAAGATCCTAAAATAGTGCCTGGAATACCGTAGGCTCTAAAAAATATTCGTAGAATGCATCAACAAATCTTAATTTTTACTTTTACATCTCAAATGCTTGTGTTACATTATAAATGCCATTCTTTATCTCCTCTTATGCCATTTCATTATTTTTTCCCAGAGAGTTCATTGCTCTTTCCTGAACATTTTCTCTTTTTTTGCACAGTATTATGTTTCAGCTACCTTGGTTTCAGTGCGTGCTCCTTTGTAGTTTTATGTTCTTAGCCTTGAAAGAGTATCTAGGATGTTGCCACCTGCACAGTGAGGGATGGTACTGCTGCTCTGGTTTTCTTAATGTGCCGTCTGAGTTTATGTTTGTTGATGGCTCCAGATCCTGGTTTCTCACTTTGGGGCTTATTCTGACATTCTCTTTGTATCAAAGATACCAGTTAGAGTGGTATTTTTGAATTTGTGAAATGCTATTTAAAAGTTGCTAGCAGTGTTTTAACTCTAGGGTTGAAGGCATTATTTGACCTCTAGAAAAGGTAATATTTATATTAAAAAAAAAATTCATCAAAACTTCCACTAAGTTTCAAAAGATAAAAAAAAAAAGGAGAAAAAAAAAGAAACTATCTCTCTATGGCTTTTGAAGAAACTGATTAAAATAAATGATGATGTTTACCTATGAAGGCAGAGACATGATGTTTTAGAGCAGTAATACCCAAAGGCTTTGTCTCGCACTTCAGATCATTTTCCATGGTAAAGTTAGACAAAAATAAGGAGAGAGGAAGGACAGTAGAAAATGAGAAAATTCATGGAGAAACGTCACAAAACAGAAAATGAATCTCCAGTCTTTGCTAATTCATTCCTACTTGAATCAGACAATTGTGCCTTTCTTATTTCCGGTTCTGGCTGTACATGCAAAGGACAGACGACTAAATCCCACTGAATTTCTAGCATCATTTATTTTGAAAAACACAGCATAGTCAGAAGCTCAAAACTGACTTTGGGAAGAACAGAGAAACATGGTATGTACTGTGGATTTCTATAAGTAAGATGTAGTTTCAACTGTCATGCTTTCCACTCCCCCGCTTCCTTTATTGAAAGTATAAGAAAGTTGGCTTAAAGCTCAACATTCAGAAAACTAAGATCATGGCATCTGGTCCCATCACTTCATGGCAAATAGATGGGGAAACAGTGGCTGACTGTATTTTTCTGTGCTCCAAAATCACTGCAGATGGTGATTGCAGCCATGAAATTAAAAGACACTTACTCCTTGGAAGGAAAGTTATGACCAACCTAGATAGCATATTAAAAAGCAGAGACATTACTTTGTCAACAAATGTCCATCTAGTCAAGGTTATGGTTTTTCCAGTGGTCATGTATGGATGTGAGAGTTGGACTGTGAAGAAAGCTGAGTGCCAAAGAATTGATGCTTTTGAACTGTGGTGTTGGAGGAGACTCTTAAGAGTCCCTTGGACTGCAAGGAGATCCAACCAGTCCATCCTAAAGGAGATCAGTCCTGGGTGTTCATTGGAAGGACTGATGAAGCTGAAACTCCAATACTGTGGCCACCTGATGTGAAGAGCTGACTCATTTGAAAAGACCCTGATGCTGGGAAAGATTGAGGGCAAGAGGAGAAGGGGAGGACAGAGGATGAGATGGTTGAATGGCATCACCCACTCAATGGACATGGGTTTGGGTAGAATCCCGGAGTTGGTGATGGACAGGGAGGCCTGGCATGCTGTGGTTCATGGGGTTGCAAAGAGTCGGACAGGACTGAGCGACTGAACTGAACTGAGGAACCTTCAGGATAACCGAATTTATTTCCAAAATTGCAGGAAAAAACATATTTCCCTTATTTGATCTAATCACCATATTTATTTAACGAATGTATTCCACGCAATATTTTCTCATATTACTTTTAAATTTGTTTTTAAATTGATCTTCAAAATAAAACTTTAAAAAAAAAAAAAAAAAGGATTCAAAACAGCGACATAGGAAGATACGGAACTCATCTCCTTCCAGGGACACAGGGAATCTACAGCTGTATATAGAAAATATCCTCTGAAAAACCTTAAAAACTGGTAAAGTGACCTTTTCACATCCCGCAAGTGAAACGGAAACCACACAGAAGAGGGAGGAGAGGCAGAGACACCATCTTGCCAGAAACAGCGCTGTAGCGCTCAGACCCACAGTCCTGAAGAAACTCAAAACCCGGCATTTCTCCAGGAAGAGCGAAGGATCTGTATCCCACATGGGGCACCCCAACTTTTAAAACATGTGCTTGACAGCCATGACCCCCGTAACATCTGGCTGTAAGAATCGAAAGAGCTATTGTCCGGGCCTCTCGGGGCTCTGGTGAAATACAAAGGTTTCTTACAAACCGGAAGCAGACTTACCTGCCTCAGGGTCTCCACAGAAGCAGCTCTTTGAGAAGCACTCAGACTTTCTGTGAAAGTGGCTCATATGCTAATTTTAAAGTTCGGTTCTGAAGGGAAAGGCCGGCTGGGGCGCAGTCCAGAGACGAGGCTGGTGGGCACCACCTCCCTGCTCCTGCTCGCTCTCTCTGCCTTGCTGGAGTGGGAGGGTGCCATCTTTTTTGGTCGTTGTTGTTTTTAAACACGTTTTTCTTTTCTTCTTTTCTTCCCCTTCTTTTTTCTTTCATTTTTTGACAAGTGCTTTCGTAGCTCTCCCTCTCTGCCTCCTTGCAGTCAGCGGGCGCCATCTTCTGCTTTCCCTCTACTACCAAGAGCGCCAGCATCTCCTGTAGCGGAAGTTTCTGGCTGCCATTGAGGAGATGCCCGTTGCTCGCCTGGTTTGTGTTCTTGGGTCCTACCGGAAGGTAATGACTGGAGAGACAGTCCTTGGTAGGTTCCAGAGCGCAGCACAGACGGCCAGGGCAACACTCCCAGTTTTCTGGGAAAGAGGTCCGCTTGCTGGGCCTGGAGCTTAACCTGAGGGTCTGACTTCCGGTTGGGCGGGGTCTGGAAGCTTCCAGTGGGGAAATCCTGACTTCGGCCGCCATCTTTAAGCGCTCAGCTCTTAGGGCTTGCCTGTATTTCCCTGCAAAGACTTGTCAGCTGGAGCGCTAAGTTTTGAAACTGTCGACCAGGGAAAATCTCTCCCCTCAAGAGCACCTGGCTCCGGCTGCTGTCAGGACTAACACTTCCGTCCCACCAAACTGTTTACTGTTTATTTGCATTAACAGCTGCTGCCTGAGAGGGTGACTTCAAGCCTTTTGAATCTAGGTCCTGACTGAGATCCTCCTCTATGGGAACCTGACTGGGTTTGACAGCCCCTCCACTACTGGGAGCTGTTAAAAATAAAACGGGCTGCTTGGAGAATCACGAAGATTTGGGAGCGAACCAAGAGCAGGAGCAAGGCTGAATCTGGTTTGCCAGGTAGGCTCTGATTTTCGTTACAAAAAATAAAAGAATGACAAAAGTGACCTGCTGTAAGTGAAGTAGTTAAATAATGAAAACTGATGACCTTTTAGCACACTGTGTTTACAGCAGTAGATACGATATTATTTATTTCTTCCAAATATTGGTTTTGACTGCAGTCACCCTGAATACCATTGTTTGTACTTTGGAGAGGTATTTTTTTAATGCATCGATTTGCTCACAAGTGACTGTGTGGCAGCGTCTCTTCAGGATGGATGTTCTTTGGGCCTTCTACTGCAGAAGAAAGTTGTGAAAAGACATACAGGCGTTGCATGGGCTTCCTGACCTTCTATGCTGGTGCTCAGCCCACAGCCTGTATATCAGCCATTGGATCAATGTGGTGCACTGGTTTAGGTGGGGTGGCCCAGTTCACACATACTACAAATGAGGGCTTCCCCTGAAGGAAGTTTATATTTCCATCTGTCCTTTATTGGGTTGAAAAGTGAGGTGAAACTTACGTAGGGAGATAGGAAGTTTTGTCCTTTCTCACAGCCCCCAAAATAATTGTGAGACTGACTTTAAGACATGCGCAGCAGTAAATGGCAGCTTGCAACAAGCAGCAGTGGGTGGTAGCTGGAAGCAAGGTCTAAGTTTCCTGGACTAGGAATCCTAACCACTGGACCACAGGGCCTGCAGTTAGGGCTAGAATCCCTAGTCCCTTACCTTCCTAGCCAATAATGAATAAAGGTAAGGAGGCTGAAGGTAACAAATAAAGTAAAGAAATTTGTTGAAAAGAGAAGCAAAGGCATAAGGGCAAACTCAGAAGAGAGACTTTTGCCTTTGGGAAGTTCAAATCCTTTATAGTGAATAGTGAAAGTTGCTAAGTCATGTCCGACTCTTTGCGAACCCATGGACTATACAGTCCATGGAATCCTCCAGGCCAGAATACTGGAGTGGGTGGCCTTGCCCTTCTTCAGGGGATCATCCCAAACCAGGGATCAAACCCAGGTCTCCCACATTGCAGGCAGATTCTTTACCAGCTGAGCCACAAGAGAAGCCCAAATCCTTTATAAGGGAGTCAGTTTTTGTTTTTCCTCAAGCCAGTCATCTTGTTTTGTCCTTCTCTGGTTAATTTGTCTCAGGACCCTCCCCTGGGGTGCACAGGCACCCCACAAGCAAGATGGATCTCAAAGTGAAGGCTTCTTATAGCATGGAGTTATCCTCTGACTTTTGACCCCAAGGAACCTTACTGTACATGTGTAATGTCTCCCTTGTCCTAAGAAGAAGGGAGTAGAGATCTCTTAATCCTTTACTCAGACAGGGTTTTGCCTGTCTTTGTCCTTGCCATGATTCTTACCTTGAGACATTTATAAGAGACATAGACTGGCTATTTGCCCTGTTTCTGTTGTTACTTCCATTTTGGAGGGTAAACAGGACACTGATTGTAAAAATTCTTCAACTAGAGTGCACCTGTCTCTTGTCTCAGGAAATGTAAACATGAGACTGGCTGGTTGTAAACATCCCACCTGGAACCCATCTATTTCCTACCTCAAGACTAGGATTTTGAAGTATGGAAATATTTTACAAGTTCTTTTTCTTTGTAGGATAAAGTTGGGCCATGCAGTAGACATTTCTTCTAGTATGGGTAAGTTACCCACTGTGTCAAACTTTTATTTATGTCTATGACTGCTATAAAGAAACATCCAGAAGACTATCCTCCTATGGATGGTTTTTGCTTTCTTTAAAGCATCTCTGCTAGTAATGACAGTTCAGGTCAAGGAAAAAATAAAATTCAACTTTCAAATTCTAGAACTGCAGACAAGATTGGTGGGTATGTGTGCTGTTTGCCTCTGTTTCTCTTTTTCTCTCTCTTGCATATTTCTCTTTTTTTTTTCCTTTCTTTTGTTCTCTTTTGCCTTCTGGTGTTTTTGTCCCTTTTGTCTTCTCTTCCCCTCCCTCCTGCCTCTATTCCTTTCCCTCGGTGTTAGTTTCGATCTTCTGAGAAGATAAAATTAGATGTGCTAGAAATTTATTAGGAAAAACATCTGTGAAGAATAAAGTAGAAAAGGAGCAGATTTTTTCCCTGTTTTTTGGTTGTGCAATTTGGCTTGCAGGATCTTAATTCCCCAGTGTGGGAAAGTCTTGACCAAGCATATGGAGACCCCAGAGCAAAATTTCCCTGTTAGAGGAATCTCATATTGGATAAGGTAGTCCTGCTCCATATCCCTGCCTTGCTCAGTCATTGGCTGGAAACAGCTGGGAGATCTTAACCTCTATGTGAACACTGCAAGCAGATCCAAAGGTATTAGCAGTTGGAGGCTTTCAGCCAACCATTTTCTTTGTAGCAGGTTATCTTGAAAGGAGGTCTGAGCAGCACAGTTTCATGACCACCATGTTGTCTTTCTTCCCTTCTCTTCTACCTTCCTTTTCCTTCCTTCCTACCAAAAGGCCTCCAAGTTCCCCTCATCTTAGCGAAAATTTAGATAGCTTTTTTCCTGACTCTTGGCGCCAGATTTTTTCCGACTCTTGTTGCTTGACCTTCATTTTCTTAGTGCCTTTACTTAAAAACTTACCATTATAAATTAATTCTCTGCCCCTTGAGATGTAATTTTTTCTAAGGCCTCTGTCCAGGTTTGTTCCAGGGATGGCTTTCTCAAGGACCTGGGAACCATTCCTTTGAAATGCATTCATCAGGAAAGGCCATCCCCCTCTCTGCCAGATTCTGTTAAGAGGGAAGGAGCCTAACTTCTGTGGGTAACTTGCTCCAAATTGCAAAACCACCTGCTGTCATGAAGATGAGAGAAAGTTTACTTTTCCCTTGGGTAACACCAGTCAGCAAACACAGATGGCCTTTGTCATCTTAGCTCTTAAACTCATCCAGCCCTTTGTCTTGTTTCATGGAGTTGAGGTCACACTGTATTCTGGATTCTCTTCCTTATCACAGTAATCTTGAATTAAAGGTCTTCCTTGCCTGCTGAAATTTGTCTACTGCAGTATTTGCTTTGGTAGTTCCTGCCTTCCCTTTATCCTTCCTTCCATTAAATATTTATTGCTTGCCAATGATGTGACAGGAATTAGGTTAGCATTAGATATATTGGTGAAAAAGATTGTTTTAGTTATGTTCCTTCGAGTAGACAGAAAATAGATGAGTAAACAAATAATGAAAATTTTGAAATGCAGATTTCCTTTATAGAAGGAAAATAGGTTGATGGTATAAAAAATGAGAAGTAGCCTATTTTACATAAACTATTGAGGACCTCAGAGACATAGTCCTTCTTCAGGTTAGAACCTATAGTTTGGGGTCTAGCAGTTTTGCTCTATATATAATTTTAAGTATATCATCTGCAATCGTAATGCTAGCTTTCCAAACCTCATCCTTCTCAGTTATAAAATGAGGATAATAGCAATAATCCTTTCTTGGAATTATTTGAAGAATTAAATGAGATAATACATCTAATGCACTTAGTGTTTTTACTGCCTGTGTATAATAAATGTTCATGATGAATAAATATTTGATGAAATAATTTGCCAAGATAGTATTTAAAATGTAGATATTTTGTGGTTTTAAATTTTATTTAGTATCAGAACATTAAAAAAAAAGAACTCTTTTAAAACATCTCCTGAAATACAGTAAGAGGAATTCTGGTCTGTACTTTTCATTTGGTCACTTACTCATATAATGCCCATAATTATGATTCAACAGTTTAACATTAAATGTCTTGCTTCTCTCTTGAAATTATAGTTTTTTTGAAAGCACTGATGAAAAATTACATGCTTTTTATGTTCCCACGGCACTTAGTATAAGTACATTGAATATACACAATAAAAGCTTATTGAATTGAAATTTATACTAATAGTGAAAAATAGTTATCAGTGTGAGTTACCAATTCAAAGTTGTTTCTGTTTTTATAAACATTTTTTTCTCGAGAATCACCTAAGAATATTTGTTTATTCCAAAATATTTCATACTGATAAGGGGTTATGTGGATCAGAGAATAGAAACATTTTTTTCCATTGAATAGAATGGAAATTGAATTTCACATAACTTTGTGAAATGTGGCTCTAATTCTTCTTCATTGCAGGATATGAGATCCTGTGCTCTTTATTATCTTACTTTTAAAAACAGATATTGATTTAAATAAGCTCTCCCAAACAATATTCTGTATTTCTGCTTTTTGGTTTACTGCCAGCAGTTGGTCTCTCTGAAGCAATGTTCATGTCCGGGCAATGTAGATAGAATTTCAGCATGAGGTGTAGAGTAAGATAGACTTGGTTTAGAGTCCCAGCATTTTGTCCTTGAACAGTTACCTCCCTTCCATCTTCATCTGTAAAACAGGAATAGTAATAGTTTCATCATTACAAGGTTATTGTGAGGGTGAGTAGGTTACATATGTAAAGTAGTAGATTACTAATGTAAAATACCCAGCTTATGTTCATGTTCATTCATCCATGTGGGCTCAGTAGTGTTCAATTCTTTGTGCCCCTTTAGACTGTAGTCTGCCAGGCTCCACTGTTCATGCAATTTTCCAGGCAAAAATACTGGAGTAGGTTGCCATTTCCTACTCCAAGGGATCTTCTTGAGGGAGCAATCAAACCTGTGTCTCTGCGCCACCTGGGAAGCCCAGTTTACGGGAAAGACTGAACAGACTGCACTTCCATTACTTTTCCTATTGTATACGGCATTATTTGGAATTAATTCACTTCCTATTATGTCTTTCCATAAACGTATCTTATCACATACATTTTGCTCAGCTATAAACCTGGCCCTGTATATTTGACCATTTTGAATATAGGATCAGCATGGAAGTAAAATCACTAGATTGTCTGAGGCCTGTCATTTTATAATTAAAAAGTCAGTGATTTAATTAATTAACCTCTATGTATTTCAGGACAGTGTTGTGTCCCTTCCCCAGACATGGGCCTTAAGATTTTATTTAGCTTTCCATCAGTGATGTGTCCTGATGAATAACACCTTCTTTTTCCTGGAAATCATTTGACTCTTAGAGCTTCTTCACTGGGACAGTGAGATGCAGGTTGTAGAGATTTTTTCATATCTTTTCTAAAACTGTTAGTTCCACAAATCAGTTCAGTTGCTCAGTTGTGTCCAACTCTTTGCGACCCCGTGGACTGCAGCACATCAGGCTTCCCTGTCCATCACCAACTCCTGGAGCTTGCTCATACTCATGTCCATAGAGTTGGTGATGCCATCCAACCATCTCATCCTCTGTCATTCCCTTCTCCTCCTGCCTTCAGTCTTTCCCATCATCAGGGTCTTTTCCAGTGAGTCAGTTCTTCACATCAGGTAGCCAAAGTATTGGAGTTTCAGCTTCAGCTTCAGTCTTTTCCAGTGAATATTCAGGACTGATTTCCTTTAGAATTGACTGGTAGGATCTCCTTGCAGTCCAAGGGACTCTCAAGAGTCACCACCACAGTTCAAAAGCATCAATTCTTCAGTGCTCAGCTTTCTTTATGGTCCAGCTCTAACATCCATACATGACTACTGGAAAAACCATACCTTTGACTAGATGGACCTTTGTTGGCAACATAATGTCTCTGCTTTTTAATATGTTTTCTAGGTTGGTCATAGCTTTTCTTCCAAGGAGCAAGCGTCTTTTAATTTCATGGCTGCAGTTACCATCTGCAGTGTTTTTGGAGCCCAAGAAAATAAAAGAATGTGGTAAAATGTTGGAAAATGTTATTTCTCTGTTACCCTAGTGGCAGTTTATTTTAACCAGAAATGTAATGTGTATGTGTGTCAACTAATTTTAGCTCAGCCTCTAGAGGTGATTAGTAAGTATGGACCTTCTCTGCTTAGGAACCCACACTCCAGTGGTGGTTTGCAGTTAGCATTAGATATACTGGTAATAATTTTTCATTCATGAATAAAAATCTTCCAAACTCAATGAGCCCTTTACTACAGAGCTCAAAATTAAAAGCTGTAATTCTGTGTCCTCCTACTTTATGAAGCTCTGTTGATAGAGGTGATTTGATGGTTGTCAAAGCTATGATAACTCACTGGGTCAATTTGCAAATAAACATCTGAATGTTTGGTAGACTTTTGTCAAAAGCTTTCAGTTCTTGTAATGATCCTCTTGGTATTAAGGCAGCAAGGAAGAAATGTGTATCTCTTTCTTACTTCTAATTATTGAACATTATCAAAAGAACTCCAAATATTTTTTAATTAATGATAGCTATAAAGTATATTTCTCCTTTGGGAATTCATAAAATGCATGAAATCTCTCAGGGAAATTTGTTTTAATTTGTTTTTTAGTTAAACAAACTTTTTGTTTTCAAACTTATTCAAGCACAGATTTCTGTTTTCCTTGATAAATGTCTATTTACATGATATTTTGCATCCTATATACTATTTATGTAGCAATGATCAAACATTTGAAAATGTTATTTTGAACCTATCCTTTCATACATTGTTTTCATCAAAATTCATTTGCATTGTGGCCTTTTCTGGGTCTTCTTGGTGGCTCAGTGGTCAAGAATCCACCTGCATTGCAGGAGCTGCAGCAACCAAGGTTCGGTCCCTGAGTCTAGAAGATCCCCTGGAGGAGGGCATGGCAACCGATTCCAGTACTCTTGCTTGGAGAATCCCATGGACAGAGGAGTCTGGTGGGCTACAGTGCATAGGGTCACACAGAGTTGGACATGAAGTAATCTAGCACGTGGTCTTTTCTTCTCTTTCAGAGATCATTCACTCTGAGGGAGTCCAACTGCCATGTCTTGAAGAAACTCAAGAAGCCCTGTGTAGAGGCTCATACGGCAAGAAGCAGAGACTCCTTGGTAATGGCCCTGTGGGTCCTGCATATGTAACTTGGAAATGGATGTTTCAGCTCCAGTCAAGTCTTCACTGATTGCAGCCCAACTGACATCTTGACCGTAACCTCATGAGTGACACTAAGCCAGAACCACCCAGCAAAGACACACTCAAATTCCTGACCCACAGAAATGGTGAGATAATAAATGTTTGTTATTCAAGTCACTAATCTTAAAGTAATTTCTCATGAAGCAAGGAATAACTAATACACCCTGGTGGCTCAGACAGTAAAGAATCCACCTGCAATGCTGGAGACCTGGGTTCGCTCCCTGGGTTGGGAAGATCCCCTGGAGAAGGAAGTGGCAACCCACTCCAGTATTCTTGCCTGGAGAATCTGCATGAACAGAGGAGCCTGGAGGGCTATAGTCCATGAGATCACGAAGAGTCTGATATGACTGAGCGACTAAGGACACACACAATAAAATACCAGATTAAAAAATTGTTTCCGGAAGTTTTAATGATGAAAAGTGACTCTATTTTGCCTCTTGGGATATTTACTTTTTAGCTGTTGTTTTCTCTATAAAAATGGGCTTTGGAAAGAAAATTTTCAGATTGAAGAATCAGTGAATCCTCAAAGTATGTCACACAGTTGAATGGCTAGTCTGTCCTCACTTAAGGCTCCCCTGCCAATTACCCTGAATTCCCACTCTATTTTCACCAGCTCCCCACAACTCAACTCTATACTGTGGCTTCCAGTCTCCTTTGTCTCAGTGCCTGATGGAAATATTATCAAATACTACTACAAATATGTTTTTATATCTTTGAGCAACTCAAAAGGAATAAAAATGAGTCATATATGCTAGGTAAATATATTTTTACTACCTAAAATGGAAGCACTATTATGAATCTCATGTGGTAGAATCAAAGACAGAAGAGTGGGGAGATTGGAAGAAGAGATGGAAATGATAAAGTTTCTCTATAACCTCCATCAGCCTCCATCATGCCACTTCAGTAAACATACTTGTAGAAATTGTACATACTTCTTATATGAATAAAACCTTAGGGCAAATTTTTTAGACCCTAGTCCCAAAGGAACTGAAGCCACTAAACCCCTCAGATGTATAATTTCTAAAGATGTTATTGCTAACCTTTTATTAGTTTTACTATTTAATGGTATCCTCAAAATCAGCACAAGTGCTAGAATACTAAGTAATAATAAGGATGGTTAACCACTCATAGTAATTAATATTTTGACCAACTTAGTTGTTATGTCAATGATAAATTTAATTCTTTTTTGATCAATTAAATTGTCTAATAATTATCCCCCAAGTTTGGCAGTTAAAGATGATTTAAAATAGTTAATGTACAACAATGGCACACTTTGAAAGAATTTAATGATTTGAAGCACTTTAGAAGTTTTGCTGTTGAATTATGAATTAATTGATATCTAAGTTTGAGTTATGCATAATCAAGTAAAAGATATTAATTATATAACCATGACGTTATATGTAGCACTTAGTCTACATATAACAAAAGAAATCACTGAGTATTTCTTCAACTAGAATATAGAATCCAGAATATTGGGTCAGCTCAGTAAATGCTAAATTTAAAGAATAGCTATAGTTTCCATTGGCTGTTTACCAGAATTTCGTCTCGTGTACGTGAATAATTTTCATAGGACTCAAGAATTCTTTTGCTTTGATGTTAATTAACTGCCTGCTGGATCTTCCCGTTAATCAGTTTTCAAGCAATTAATTTGATTAGAAATGGAAAGTATTGACCAAATTAAAGGCCATTTCCAGAATTAAACTATGGTAATTAATTTCCTGGATTCTGTGCTAATAACTTGTCATATATTGTTTGGCAGACATTGATTAGAGGCTACATCAGCCATGCAAATTAATGCAGGCCTATTGGCCTCCCTGTTGGAAAAAATAAAGCTGGGCTTTAAAAGGAAGGAGATTAGAGATAAAGTCAGAGCCAAATACCTATCAGGGAGGCTATATTGTCTCCCTCCCAAAGATACGTCATTACTAGGGACTGTCAAAACCCTTTCCAAGTCTCCACAAATTCAGCTTAGAATACTCTTTTGGATGCCCTGAATTCAAACAAGTATAGTCACATTTCTAATTTAATTGCAAGGTGCACAGTATTAAGCACGGGAGGATTTTTATGTCTTGGGAAATTTTTGTACTCTATCAGTTCAGTTCAGTTCAATCGCTTAGTCGTGTCTGACTGTTTGCGACCCCATAAATTACAGCACGCCAGGCCTCCTTGTCCATCACCAACTGCCAGAGTCTACCCAATCCCATATCCATTGAGTTGGTGATGCCATCCAACCATCTCATCCTCTGTTTTCCCCTTCTTCTCCTGCCCTCAATCTTTTCCAGCATCAGGGTCTTTTCAAATGAGTCACCTCTTCGCATCAGGTGGCCAAAGTGCTATAAAATTATAATATTATATTAAATTATTTGAATTCTTTTGTTAATTCATTTAAAAATTATAGGCACTTGTATAATTTATTAATTTTTTTCATCTTTTTTTTTTCTCTAAGATAAGGCATTTGATGTATCTTAAGCTGCTTAAAAGTGGTTTGCACTTCATGGTTTTAATAATATATTTTCACGTATGAAATATTTCAAACATAAAATACAGAGAATAATGGATTTTTCTGTAATATTTTAACTTTCTCTAGTATTTCTAATATTTCTCTACTATCTTTACTTCTAATATATTTATTTTAAAATAACAAAATGAAACCTTACAGATATAGCTAAAACATTCTTTTTTTGTTTCTTCTATTTGCTAGAGATTCAGTACCTTGAAGTTGATACATATTATTTCTATGAAATATTCATCATCTTTCTTAATTGATATATGCAGCTGTTATTTTTTCACATATTTGACTTAATTTCTAAATTAAGCACTAGTTTTATGTATATTTAAAAGTCTGTTAGAGAACATAGAATTAAATGTATACATGTGTGTGTATGTATGTGTGTGTTTATATATATCTATATACACATAGGATTAAATATATGAGTATATGTGTATGTGTAGATATAGGTATATATAAGTATATATGTATATTCTTATGACATATAATGTACCTTTAAAGTATTACCAGTATTGCATTGTTTTAATTTATATTTTCAATAATGAATTTAATATTTTTTCAAGTGTTTATTGAATATTTATTTTTGTTCATCTGGGAACTCACTACTGTTCATATCTCTGCCCATCTTTTCTATGGAACTGTTTTTCTTATCTATATAGAAATGCTTTACATACTCTGAATTCTAGCTTTTCATTTGTCCTATACAATGAAAATCCATTTTCAAGTCTGTGACTTGTATTTTTAACTTTGATTGCTTTTTAATTAAAAATTTAATTTTAATATAGTCAGATTTATAAATCCTTTGTTTTAGTTTGCATTTTTTTGTGCCTTGTTGAATAACTTATTTCCTAATAAGTTATAAATTTTTGCTTTTCCTCTTTAGATGTTAGGTCTTCCAATTTTCTGTAATTTACAAAGATATGTTGTGTGAAGTTTGCATCCAGTTTGATCATTTTCCCTAGAGATGACCAGTTGTTCCAGCATCATTTATTAACTGTGTATACTTTTCCCATTGATAAATAATACATCTCTGTCAACTACCCAGCTCCCACTGACCATTTCTAAGTTCTCTATTCTGTTCTACTGGTGTTTCTAAGTATTTCCTGTAGCAATACCATGATAAATAAATTATTGTAGTTTGATACTTGAGAGGATATATACTCTTTCTTCCTCAAAATTGACTGAGACATTCCTCCCACTTAATGTAGCACTTTAAGACTGCCTTTTCAAATTTATTGGAACTTTGTCTTATTGCGTTAAATATGTAGTTAGATGTCAAGGAGGAAAGGCTATTCTTAAAATATTGAGTCTTCCTGTTCGTTAATACAGTATTTCTTTTATCTAGGCATTCTTTTATGTGCTAGAATATTTTCATTTCATCCGTTTATATCTTTTGCTAGATTCATTCTTTAGATTGTTATAATTTTTGTTGCCAAAATTAATTATATGTTTTTAAACATTACATTTTAAAATTAGTTATTACTAATAGGAATACTACTAACTTTTCATATTGATGTAGATTTAGCAACCTTGTTGAACTTTCTTATTATTTCTAACAATTCATTTTTAGAGATTCTTTGGTTTTCTGTACAAGCAATCATCACATCTGCAAATAATACTTTTGCTTCTTTTTTTTTTCCATTTATTTTTATTGGTTGGAGGCTAATTACTTTACAATATTGTAGTGGTTTTTGCCTTACATTGACATGAATCAGCCATGGATTTACATGTATTCCCCATCCCGATCCCCCCTCCCACCTCCCTCCCCACCCCGTCCCTCTGGGTCTTCCAAGTGCACCAGCCCCGAGCACTTGTCTCAAGCATCCAACCTGGGCTGGTGATCTGTTTCAATATAAGTAAGAAGCAAAAGTATTGTACAGAAAAAGAGACACAGATGTACAATACTTTTGCTTCTTACTTATATATACAAGGTATTAAAAAGAGAAAGGCATGAAATACACTTTGTTAATACGAGCAGAGTTTGGGAAGTTGAGAGGCTGGTGCCTGCTGAAATTTCAGTGCTGGGAGATACCAAACACAAAATTTTTCCACGAATTTCCATCTACCCTCCTATTATAAAGTCTCTTCCCTATCATCTTGTAAGTTAGACATTTTTACTTCAAATATATAATGCAAGCTGTGGGCACACACACTGAATGTGATCATTGGAAGATGGAAGGTAGGAGTGAGTGTCCCTCTGTAGAAACCCCAGGGTCTGCTCCAGGCCACATTGAGATCCACTTCTCTTCTGTGTCCTAAAACAGAGTAGGAACTCAGTCATTTTTCGTTGAATTGCCCGAATATCTTCCTCTGTTTATCTGTCAAGTCTTGAAATGTCACTGTTAGAAACTCATTTTTGTGGAATTTAGAGTTTGTTCACTTTTAACAATCTTTCCAGTAAACATCCTTAGGCTGTACTTCATTTTAATTTACTATGTCTACAAATAAAACTTAACTTTTACCTGCTTCCTATTCTAATACTGTCATATATTATTTGACAAGTTATACCTAAGTTTCCTCATCTATTCAGTTGGCATAATAAAGGAAATTATAGTGTTGTGAAAATGTAACTAAAGCATATAAAAATTTAGGATGGTACTTGGTCTAGAATAAGTAATAAATGTTACTTGACATTAATAAATCATCATTATGAGTGAATTCAAATGCATAGGGAGAAAATAATTTCTGATTCTACATTTGACTTTTCGTTTATATGTAGGACAATATACTGTCAAGACAAGCAATTTTCCTATAAAAATAAGAGTTAAATTAACACTGTATTAATAGAAGTAATATAATCAAATAGACATATACATAAAGTATCAACTACCTTTAAAGATTATGTTTAAAATATTTATGTGAAATAATATTCCTCATTAACTTGTATCAGAATGGTTCTCAAATGAGCAACTAGAAAATCTGAATACAATAAAAAATGTATTTGAGAGAATTAGAATGGTGCCAAGATTAGCCCAGTGTCAAAGAACCTAAGATTTTGTAATATATATGCTGCTGAAGTGAGAACATGAACCAAAGATTTTGGAGAGAGCGAAAAAAGCATTGAGGGGAGTCTGACATTTTGAATTAATATACTTTGCAAGCAGTTTTGCCTATTTGAAGTCTCAAGAAAGAATAAGATGATCAAAAAGGGACAGCTAAAGTCTAAGAGTCTGAGAAGAGTTTTCAGCATTCTTAAGGGACTAAAAACACCAAAAGGATTGAAAAGGTAACTAAGACTTAGAGCAGGAGGAATTCTCAGAGAGAAGGGATGTAAGGAGAAGAGAAGGAATGAAACCTCACACTTGAACTGCTTTTGCCACAGAGGCATTTTCTGATTCTTAAGTAGAGTGAGGCAAAAGTCAAGAAGTCAAGCAGAGAGCAGAAACTACATAACCGAGAAGATGAACTAAGATTTAAAAATCTCATGTGGTTTGGATAACCACATGAGATAAATTTTGTAGCTTAATATCTTCTAAGTAAAGCAGACATTTGTAAACATCCTAAGCTCTCAACTGAGATGTTCATTAGCTAAAGCTACATGATTAAGAACAAACCAAAAATAAGCCTTCATAAAGATTAAAACCAAATTTGGGAATCATTTTAATTTGGGGTTGAAGTGATTTGTTCCTGCATTTAATGCTCTGCCAAATGAACAGTAAATCATCATTAACAGGAAATAATGTCATCCAGAGCCACAAAATTTTTTTGCATGTAATGTGCAGCAGGCAATAAAATTGGACATGGCAAGAGACAGGAACAAGAGAACAAAATAGACACGGGGAGTAGACTCATAGGTATAAATATACAAAGATTCATATACAGATTAGCATATATAAGAAAATAAATGCCTAGATGAAGAATTTCAAGATAGAACAAAAAGGATATATGAAAATATCAAATGGAAGTTTTAGAACTTTAAATATAATCACTTAATACGTCAGTAGAAGTTTTGCAACTAGTGACTTACAAAACAAGTCACATAATAGACTGAAGCATGAAGTAAAAAAGGAAATAAAAATCAGACTTGGAAATATGAGACAAATGTATATAGATATGTGTAACTGGAGCCCAAGAAAGAGCAGTGGAGAAAAAGTGATGGAGGCTGTAATTTAGAAGATGAGGAGAACAAATTTGTTTTAATTAAGAAAAATCTCATGGGAAGGAATAAATTATGAGTATGGGCTTAACAGATACACAAAACTATATATATAATGGATAAATAATATAGATTTACTGGAAAGCACAGGAAACTATATTCAATATCTTGTAATTTTACCTATAATGGAAAGTAATCTGAAAATATATATATATATAAATAACTGAATCACTTTGCTGTATACCTAACTACATACAACACAATATTGTAAATCAACTATGCTTTAATAAAAAAATAAGAAAAATCTCAGATAACAGATTTAGGGTGTATTATAAATTTCAATCAGGGTAAGTATAATGAAAACCATACCTAGGCATACCATAATAAACATTTTTAGATAATTCAATATATATTTGTTTTTGTCACTCAGTATCTTTTTTAAAAAAATTGTACTGTGAAAGGTCTATTCCTAGACCAGATATACTTAAATAGAAAATTTTGAATTTGTAATCGTTATGCAATTAGTAGCTATGCAATTAAATCTACTCTATATTGTCACTAATGACACTGGGTTCCAGAAAACTTGTGTGACTTATCTACAAGTACTTCACCGTAAAATATAATATTTTTTAAAATAGTAAAAATTTTAAAATGTTGCAAATAATGCGGTATAAGAACATTTAAAATTTTAATATAAATTCTAATGGTCATAGAAATCCTGATTTATTTACCAAAATATAAAAAACTTTTAGTTTTTTATACTAAAAGCTGGACTCTGTTTTTGGAATGTCTGTGTGTAATTGTTGGGAGACATTTCTCCATGAATGTTTTTGCATTTCTGCATGGATGGAGACTTCTGAGCAATCACTGACAAGGTTTACAAAAGGGTGATTGAATAGCTAAAGTATCTTAAGACATAGCAATAGTTTATTTCTTAGGAGGGAGTTAGAAAATGTATCTCCCCAAAGGCAATCATTTATGTTCCAGGTTAAGACTCATCTCTCCTCTCCAGAGAACATTTGTTTACATTCCAGAGTAAAAGTCTTTTTTTATTTTTTTTCTGAAGGAGAATGTGGATAATTGTGCCAGAATTCTCTCTGTAAATTCTGAGTGTCATAATTTTGACCCTTGTGATGTAAATGCACTGCATATGCAGGTAGTATCTTAGTTCTTAGTCCTGTTGTTCTGTGAGAACTTGGAGTATGGGGAACTGACTTAGTCTGTGAGTAATTATTATCTGAAACTGGGATCCAGAAGCCTTGAGGCTCCCACCAGTACTAAAATATAAAATTTTGACAGGATAAGTTACTTGCTTGTAAATAGGGTAAAACCTTCACCATTTTTCTTGCTTCCTAGTACATGATTGACTAAACCAATGTTGGTAAAACCCAACTCTCAGACCACTCACTCACTCTCTGAAGCTGAAGAGGGCTGAGAAAACACACACTAGACTATTTCCTGAAATCTGTAGTCCATTCACTTTCTATTCTTTTAGATGAGATTTTATTCCTTCTCTCTCTTCTAATATCTGATATCTGCTCTACAAACCACCTCCTCTACTACTTTCATGGTCAGTTGATGAATGCATTTCCGTCTCATTTCGTTGAAAAAAAAAAAAACAATTAGAAAAGGACTTCCACAAGTTCCAATGAACACATCTCCCCCTTTACCTCTACCTTCTCTTTTGTTTTTATGGATCCCTTTTACTATCGTCACACCTAAGACTAACCCCTTCCCCATTTATATATTATTTTCTATCTCCTTTTTATATTTAAAGACATTGTTCTGTAAATGTCCTCAACTCTTTTGAATCAAAAAGTTTTCTTTATTGGATTATTCTCATAACAACAGAACATGTTGTTCAAGAAGTGAACCAAAGCCTGAAGAGATTTCCAGATCACTAAGTATGAGGAAAACTTAGAATGATAGAGACTGATCAATAAACAGAGACAAACGGATAGAGAATCCATCTCAGCAAATGTCCTCAAGCACAACTGGTGGCCAGGGATCAAATGCCTCTTCAGATTTCCTAGCTTATACACATATTTTAAGAAATTTAGATGCAACTCTAAGACAGAAAAGGAGTTAAATAAAACTTTGAAAAGATTAACAACACTATTAACTTGATTGCAATTGATCTGGTTGTGAGAGGAATGGAAAATTTGATGGTTAGTTTTATTTGTCAACTTGACTGGGCTAAGGGATGCCCAGATAGCTGGTAAAACATTATCATAGGTGTGTCCATGAGAGTGTTTCCAGAAAAGATTAATATTTGAAGAAGTGGATTAAGTAAAGAATATGCCTTCACTAATGCTGGTGGTCATCATTCCATCCATTGAGGGCTTGAATAGAACAGGAAAGGTGTAAGAAGGGCAAATTTGCTTTCTCTTGAGTTGGGATATCCATTTCTTCTGCCCTAGGACTTTTGTGCTCCTGACTCTCAGGCCTTGGGTTTGGACTGGAACTATACCACTGGCTTCCCTGGGCCTCCATGGAGCAGATGACAGATCATGGAACTTCTCAGCTTCCATAATCATTTCAGGCAGTCTCTCCTTCTATGTATCTATATATATCCTACTGGTCTTGTGTCTCTGGAGAACCCTGCCTAATACAAGACCAAATATCAAATAGTTACATGTAAATAAACTTTTTTTTGAGCAGAACAGCTGAATATGTAATCTCAGATCCTATATACCCAAGAGTTATTTTAAAATTTTACCTTATTTTTTTATAGAATTTGAGAGTTTGAACAAAAATTCATAAACTTAAAATTCTAATGTGAAAATAATTAATCAAATCACTAACCAAAAAATAAGATACACCATTTAAATGTTCAAAGAGAAGCTTAACAACAATAAATGAAGAGTCATATGGCACATTAGTGTATATTCTAATCAGAAGTAATAGGGCTCAGCAGGTGCTTGGGAAACCAGAATTTCATTGTAAGTGCATTATACTGAATTTAGGATGCAAATCAAGTTGAATTTGTTGGTTCTCATTTTAGCTGAAACTAAATGCGTATCCCAGTGGAAAAACTGCTAACAAAATTTTATATTCCAAACTCCTAAATGTCTTGCTTTTACTTAATTTTAATTACTTTTTAAAAACTTTAATTTTTTGCTGATGTAATCTTGAGTAGAATGCAAAGATATTTACCTGCTTGTCTCAGGATGTTCAAAACTAGTGATTATGTGTCCCCATTCCCTAGTGTCCAGGCCAACAAGAAACAAGCCTAATTGTACGCTTTGCCTTATCACTTGACTCATTTTCACAGCTTGATGTACCATCAATTTCAAGATTCTTCTAAATTTAGAAAATGAGTTTGACCGTAACTTGGCATAGATGAGATTCTTTTCCTTTAGTTTCTAGAAACATGACTACTGAAGCAAATAAAGTGCTATCCTGTTTGCTTCTAAAAAGAGAGAGGAAATAAGTGGAAAGTACATTGACTGTTTTGCTTCCTCAAAAATATACTCTCTTGGGGTAATCATTGTGCCGTCTGCTAATGAGTTTGAGAGTATAGTCTGACATTGATGTTCTTTACGCATCATTTAAATGTTTCATGTTTAATTGCATTACAACAAAGACAACATCTGTGGCAATGACGATATAAAGGATATTGTGTAAACTCAGAAAAGTAGAGTGGAGTCACAAAGCAGATTTCCCCATGGAAAAAAAATTTCCATGAGGTGGACTAACCATTTGATTATGTTGAAGACAGAGGAGACCATAAGAAAACAACAACCAACAAATTAGTAAAAAAAAAAAAAAAGAGAGCTTTTGAGAACCAACGATAGATTGTAACTGTTGAAAACGTAAATCATTTTTTTGTTGTTTTTAGAAGTTTTGTTTTATCCCCCGTCTTCCATCATATGTTATATATACTATTAATGAAGCATCACAAAAGCTTCAGGTAATAAAATGCACTATGATAAGATTATCAACATATTGATATTCATTTTTGGTGGGTTCAGTTCAGTTCAGTCGCTCAGTCGTGTCCGACTCTTTGCGGCCCCATGAACTGCAGCATGCCAGACCTCCCTGTCCATCACCAACTCCTGGAGTCCACCCAAACCCATGTCCATCGAGTCAGTGATGCCATCCAGCCATCTCATTCTCTGTTGTCCCCTTCTCCTGCCCTCAATTCTTCCCAGCATTAAGGTCTTTTCGAATGAGTCAACTCGTCACATGAGGTGGCCAAAGTATTGGAGTTTCAGCTTCAACATCCTCCTTCCAATGAACACCCAGGACTGATCTCCCTTAGGATGGACTGGTTGGATCTCCTTGCAGTCCAAGGGACTCTCAAGAGTCTTCTCCAACACCACACTTCAGAAGCATCAGTTCTTCAGCACTCAGCTTTCTTCACCATATAACTCTCATCCATACATGACTACTGGAATAAGCCATAGTCTTGACTAGACAGACCTTTTTTGGCAAAGTAATGTCTCTGTTTTCTCTCCCTATTGCCTACAACATTATACTATTAGCCTAGAATATTCACACTAGTAGTGATATTTGTTATTCTCTAAGCTGCATTCTCTAGGCTTCCCTGGTGGCTCAGTCAGTAAAGAATCTGCCTGCAATGCCGAAGACCTGAGTTCCATCACTTGGTTGGGAAGATCCCCTGGAATAGAGGGCATGGCAAGGCACTCCCGTATTCTTGCCTGGAGAATCCCCATGAACAGAGGAGTCTGGCAGGCTGCAGTCCATGGTGTTGCAGAGTCGGACATGGCTGAGCAGCTAAGCATACTCAAGCTACATTTAAACTTTATTTAATAAGCTCTCATATACAGTCCTGGAAAAGGCGATGGCACCCCCTACTGTACTCTCGCCTGGAAAATCCCATGGATGGAGGAGCCTGGTGGGCTGCAGTCCATGGGGTCGCTGAGTCAGACACGGCTGAGCAACTTCACTCTCCCTTTCCACTTTCATGCCTTGGAGAAGGAAATGGCAGCCCACTCCAGTGTTCTTGCCTGGGGAATCCCAGGGACGGGGGAGCCTGGTGGGCTGCGGTCCATGGGGTCGCACAGAGTCGGACACGGCTGAAGCGGCTTAGCAGCAGCAGCAGCAGCAGCATATACAGTCCGTGGCATCGCAAGAGGCGGACACGACTTATAGCGACTACACCACCACCACCATGTAGTGATTACCATATTCCAGACACTTAAATACTTTACAGGCATCATATGATTTAATGAATTTAGTACTCATAACTACCCATTGAGGTAGGCACTGTTATCATCCTTGTTTTGTAGATGAGGAAACTGTAGCCTACAGGATTGATATAATCTCAAGGTCACAGATCTAGTAAGTTATGGAGCTTGGATTGAAACCCAGATAACAATGTTTGTGTTTGAAATAGAATCTCAGAATCAAATTTCAGATCAAAGGAACCTTAGAAATAATCTAGTGTTCTTTGATGTACAAGGAAATGTTGTGTATGATGTGCAGAAATATAGTGATATTAGGTAACTTCTCTAGTGTCAGCATATTAACTAATGTAAGAGCTGAGACTCTGGTCCAGATCTCCAGATTTACAGCTAATGCTGCTTCATTGGGATCCTCAAATTGATTTTGTATCAAAATTACTTTGGAAACTGTTGTAATAATCCAGATTCTAGAGCCCACTCTCTAAAGATTCTGGTTTGAAATATAGACCTTTAAAAATAATCCCAAGATAATTTAGTTGTAAGACAGGTTTGGAAATTTTGAGTCTGTTATACATGTGTATCTATGTTTGGTCAAGAAAATAGGACCACCACAGCTATTATGGGAAAAAGGGTATTTAATATAGGCATTAAGGTTTGGATGAATTAGGGAGAAGCTGGGATAATAAAGGTCTGGAAAAGACAGAGAATCAGAAAAATTCTCTGTAATTAATGTAATTAATGACTTTGATGAGAAGCAGTGGAGTGTGTGTAGCAGACAGAATTCATGGGGAAATCTGAGGAGCTGCGTAACTATATCACAAGAGTGTCTGAGGAGTACTGTAAAGTCTCTATGTCTGGGTGCCACAGTCTTCCATGGATAGTGGCCTTTGTTTCACTGCTATTGTCCAAATCACACAAGTGCCTCTCCCTGGCAAACTCTAACCCAAAGTCATAAACAAAAGTTAGAAGATTCTGAGGGTCTAGTTGGCCATTTAGAAGGGAGATGTGGTGCCAAGTGACCAACAGGTTCCGTGCCTCCATGATCCTCAGCTTCTGTGCTCACAACCTTGTATGATCCCTTCACCTAAGAATGGGCAGGATCTGTGACTTGTTTCTATAAAACGTGATAAAGGTAATGGGATGCATGTGATTATATTTGTGTGATTACATAAGCTTGTAGTACCTCTCTTGCTGGAGTCTCTTCATCATTGTCTTTGAAGAAGCCAGATACTATGAATTCTACAACTACAGGAAAATGAACATTACTAACAACTACATGGGTGGGCAGCTGGCCTTTTCCCTAATTGAGGCTGAGAGGAGAGCCTGCCCCAGCGTTTTGATTGTAACTTCATGTGAGAATTTGAAGCAATGAATCCAGCTAAATTGTGAGATAACAAATGTGTATTATTTTAAGAGTTGTAATTTGTTACAGAGAATTAGATAACTAGTGTGACATATGATCTGGTACAAAAATACCTGCTAGTAGATGCTGGTATTATGAAAACCTAAAGGGTGTGTCATTAGCTTCAGGAACAAGTGGTGAGTGGTTAGTGGTTTTCATTGGACATGGAAAAATGGTGAGCTGATTTAGTTAGTGGCAACATTTTTGGTAAAACTCTACCATACTCTGACTTAGAAGAAAGTATATAGAGTGAATCATCTTGTAACTTTATTGTAAGTGTTGCAGAGACAGAATGATGAAAATGGGAGCTGTATTTGACAAGGCAATTAAGAAAGAGATAAGCTTGGGAGAAACAAAGTGTTTGTAAGCAGAATTTGGAACTAATATAAATAATTGAGAAATTTCAGTATTGTAAATGGCACCACTTCTCAACAAATCCAGAGTGGTGCCGTTATGGCACAGCTTCAGTTTAAAGATCAAATCCAAGCTGTAACTGATGCAGCCTTTGTTAGGACCTGGGAAGAATTTAAGAGGATATTTAGTAGATTCTTTCAGCTGTCAAAAAGGCTTCCAGAAAACCTTAGGATATAGTCCTGCAAAAGCCCCATGGATCCAAAGTACCCATAATTGAATCTACAGAAAGAGACATGTCTTAAGAAAACAAATGTGGGGTGAAATTGGGCACATATAATTGAGTAGAATCAAATATGTGGGGAGTTGTATTTCAGACACAAGTGTTTGGGAGAGCTATATTGCCATCCTAAACACAAAGAATTAGAGATGTATTTGACATGCAAAAGAATCTCTTGTTCCCACAGAAAAGCATATGTCCCTCTTTGTGCTTTTTAGAAGTAGACGTCCAAAACGGTGAAAAAGAAAGGACCTCACAGAAAGCAGAGCTTAGAACTATGGGTAGCAATGTGGGGCTATTCCGGGCAGAATAACTGGAGCCTAATGAAGGAACTTGACCCTCCTCAGAGTAAAACAAACTTGCAGCATTTTCCAGCATTATTTAAGGAGTTTTTGAGAGTGGTGATTGCCATGTGCTGGGAAGTCTCTTACTTTTTAGATGGAAGTGTTATCATCTATATCTTTCACATTGGATGTTGGGCATATAGCTTGCTTCTTTAGTTCCTATGTCTCTGGATCAAGGAGAACTGAATTTGAATTCAGCTGGAAACCACCCCCTCCAGAAGATATATAGATATATCTATGATATATATATCATAGATATAGATATACCTATCATATATATATATATAATATATATATGTATATATGTTTTTCACAGCATTCTAGACTTAATGTCTGATGCATGAGTGGATGTGACATTTGAGATGTCTTCTTTTGGGAGTCATATTTTGCAGGAGGTAAGCACATACATAAATTTGAAGAAGAAAGTAGAGTGCAGTGGATTATATGGTTTAGCAAATAGTCACTTGTTTTCACCACGTATTCTTCAAAAAAGTGTGTTTCCCTGCCCCTTTGTTTTTGGACTTGGCATTATTACTTAATTGGTCAAAGGGATGTGTGCAGAGGTGGCCGTGTGCCAGTTATAGGCCTGTACTTTAGAAGGCACCAAATACTTCTGCTTGTTCCTCAGGAAGCTCCAGAATACTTTAATGGGAAGAACATGGTCCCACGTGGCTATTGGCCTCTCAACCTTGGTCCAGAATAACTATACATGGAGCAGAGCTACAGGCCTGTGAGTGTAGGAATAAATGTTTGTTGTTGTATGTCACCAACTTTGGGGATGGTTTGTCATCAAAAAACTACCTGACAGCAAGCTTAGTTAAATTGTTTGATTCCGCTTGGCTTATTCAAAATTTCCTGGCCCATGTCCTAATTGAAACACCCAGTCAGTCACTCTAATTTTTAGCAGATACTTAATGCTATATGTGTAGATTCAAATGTATAAAATAAACCATTATTCATTAATTCAAAAGTGTACTATACATATTAAGTACATAGAAGTAAAGGCCTGTGATGGATGAGACCGACTCTCAAAGTTAAAAAAAAAATGTATCTATGTATGTATGCATGAATATGGAGAGGAAGGGAGGGAGGAAGGGGAGGAGAGGGACTAAATTTTGGCTACCTGAATCTTCATTGTTATTACTGCATCATCAGTGTGTACAAGCCCAGGGGTGGGTAGGGAAGAAAACAAAGGTGCAAAGAACTATGGAATAGGAGGTTAGAATGTTATAAGCCAGGGAATCCACCTGTAGTTATACTTGAAGCAATTTAAAAGTATCCTTATCTTCATATACCTTGGGATGGATACAAGTACATAGATGGAATTTGCTCTGATTTCTTTTGTTAATGAATGTTGTTAGTGTACTTCCTGAACAAGGGAAAAAAATTTCTGTCTCCTCTTGTCATGTTGACAGCTTTTGCTACATAAATAGATAGCTATGTAGGCAGATACCAAAGTGTGAACTTCCCCCATGCATTTTAATTGGATGCTAGACTTGAAGTGTGGGATTGAGCATTTAAATGGTAAGGGTGCCCATCAAAGAAGCCCAGATATTTGATTTAAGTCAGTAAAGTGGGCACTGCATAGTTAACAATGGAAATAGTTTGTTATATATTAGTAACTAGCTTATAGATCCCAGAAGCAGTCCTAAAGAGGGGTGTTTTTGTGATCAATACAGAAAACACATCTCTTCAAATTTTTATTTCTCTTAAATCTTCCCTAGAACAGACTGCTTTGGGAAACTGAATTTAAGCTTCCTGCATGCCAGAGATAAGCCCTTTGATTACTTTTTCCCTAGAAGTTTTTGTTTTTGTCACTAGTGACAAATATTAATTTATCCATGATTAATCCATCGATTGATTGAACAAATATTTACTTAGTGTTTACAAGGTTATAGGTCTTGGAGTCATCAGTTGAAAAACAAAGAAATGGCCGCTGTTATCATAAAGCTTTTCTTTGAAAAACCAATAAATCAGTAAAAAGAGACATGTATGTGATGATTATGAATTGCAGTGTATTGTAGAAACCAGGGACTAAGACCAAAGAAGTAGTTCTTAAAAAGATGAAATATAAGCCAAAACCTCAGGTGGTAGAAAGGGGCAGGATGTGCATGTGGAGAGGATTTCAGTATAAAGGAAAGTGTGTGCAAAGGACCTAACATGACATTTCTCATGCTCCATTTTTTTTTTTTTTTTCTACTTTAGAATTTGCCACCTATTGAATATCCTTATAGCTCCAGACCTGGACTACATAAAAGTTAGTCAGGTATTAAAGATGTCAAATTTATCCTGAAGAAAGGATGCCTTTTAAACACACTGAAATCGTATTGTAGCCTTCAAGAAGCTGTACCTTTTCCTTGTTGCAAAAGGTATTTCTATATTTCTTATTGCACAAGGAGAGGAATCCCTTAGGGACAAGAACATTGATGCTCACAGTAAAGGTCTAACCTTCCTCAACAGGACACAGAGACAATTGCTTGGCCTTTTTACTCTTTCATTTCTTTTTTTTTATTTTTTTCATTTATTTTTATTAGTTGGAGGCTAATGACTTTACAACATTGTAGTGGTTTTTGCCATACATTAAAAAACTGGAAATAGAACTGCCATATGACCCAGCAATCCCACTCCTTGGCATACACACCAAGGAAACCAGATCTGAAAGAGACACGTGTACCCCAATGTTCATCGCAGCACTGTTTATAATAGCCAGGACATGGAAGCAACCTAGATGCCCATCAGCAGACGAATGGATAAGGAAGCTGTGGTACATATACACAATGGAATATTACTCAGCCATTAAAAAGAATTCATTTGAATCAGTTCTAATGAGATGGATGAAACTGGAGCCCATTATACAGAGTGAAGTAAGCCAGAAAGATAAAGACCAATACAGTATACTCTTTGATTTCTTCCTGTGCTTCTCTTCATTGACTGTTATCTGCCGTTCCCTTAAATTGTGCTGACTAATCCAAAGACTAGTCTTTCTGGAAACAATTTAAACAATGTAAATCCTTTCCTTAGTATTCTCGGGATATTTCCAGTCCCCACCCTGATGGGCAACTTTTTTTTTTTTTTGCTTTTTTTTTTCCCTTTTAAACAATTGACTCTCCCTTTCTTTTATTGTCAGTTTATTTTATAATCATTCTGTGTTCCTCCCACTCAAGAGAGAAACCTTCTTAAAGTTCAGGAGAAAAGAGGACCTCTTGAACTTTCTATAGAAGTTATCAATTTTCAGTTTCCGATGATGATGGCTTAGATTTGTGATGAGTATATAACTATAAAGTTTTAGATTTGGGGCTCATGTATTATGTTCATGAAATAAAAGATTGTTTTCTGTTTATTTCTAATAATTCTCTAAACCACATGCAGAGTGATTAGAAAAGAAATATTTTGCATTTGTTCACTGTCACTAACTTTCCAGAATAGAATAAGCTTAAAAATAATTAATGTGTAGGCAAACCAGTAGGAATGATGAGAGAAGCTGTAAAGTAGGTTAGAAGAAAATCTCTAACGACTCTGTCATTTGAGCACATTCTGAACGTCATTGGTTTTGAAAAAACTGTCTCTTTTTGGATTGAGAGAAAAAAATATTATATTCAAGTATAATTGACTTAAAATAATATAGTTTCAGGTATACATTATAGTGACTTAATATTTTTATATATTATGAAAGAGAAAATATTAAAATGATGTCAACTGCCAACTAGTTTCTTCTCTGGCTGTCTTTGTTCTAGTTGCAGGAAAACTGGGACCATGCCAAATAGGGATGTATTCTTAGAAGAAAGTTTGTAAGTCAAAAGAGCTGGCTCTAGAATTTTTTTAAGAAGTATCGTGAAAACACAGATCAAGTAATATCCTAGTATTGAGTGTCACATTAAAGAAATGGAACTGCATAATTATAAAAAAGTAGAGAAGATAAAACTTTTAGAAATATATGTCTCCACTTGAGAGAATCTTAGGAAGGCTGTGGTTACACTATTGAGGAAAGAATTAGAAATTAGATGACAAGTTCTACGTAAATTTAGTTATGGGGCATATTGCAGAGTCAGCAAGTCCATCTGTCAGTAAAAATTACGAAATGAACGCACGACCATAAAAATGAAAATAAGACTATCTAATGGTAGCTATAGTAGTGGATCAAGAGTAGAAAGAATGAGTTCATACCTTCTCTTGATTGTATTACCAAATAACCATTAATTGGAGTATATAAATGAACCCTAATGGTCAGTGAAACCAGATTTTTACCTGTAAGCAATTGCTTCCTCTGGAAAATATAACTGATCTAGAATAACTAGACTCTAGTGCCTTTTTGTTCCCACTCGCGATGCCCTGGCGATGACCCTCCTTTGTCAGTCATTAAGCTCTTATATTGAGGAACTTTTAGTGAAGGGAGAACTCTTCATTGCATTTTCATCCTGCTTCATGTTATGGTACAGATAGTCTTGTTTTATAAATGTTTATCAAAACTGTCAGTTACTAGAGATTGAAACTGGCATTTCTATTCTTTACTCTTCAGTGACTCACAGCAACTTATCCTTTGACTCATCCATATACTTAAATCTTTTCACACGTTAAAAAATGTTCTAGAAATAAAATGTAGGTTATTTCTGTTCTTTCCAAAATTAGTCCGAGAAGTAGGTACAATAAAGCTACTTGTGCTGTGTCAGCACTCCCCAGATGGAGAAGGGAAAACCAAGTGCCCCATCCACATGCCCTCCTTCTTGTCCGCTTTTTGATTGTTCAGTATAATAATAATCATTGGTCTGAAAGTTGGAGATATGTCATTGGCCTTTAAGCTGTATTGAAAACAAGAATTAAATAAAAAATGATACTATCTGAATCACCTTTTTAGAGGGGAATATCTGGGTTTTTCTCCCTCTGTGGAGAACTCCTACCCATTTTAGTTTAGTTACTTCCCATAAGACATCAAATTCCAAATTTTCTTGCCCAAATTGCCTTCTCTTTTTTGAGCTTTAGACCAGCATACCCAATTCCTTTCCTGATAGCCACATTCATAATTAGAATGATCTTGTGAAAATGTAAGTTAAATTATGCCCCTCTGTTGTCTAAAGTCATCCACTGACTTCCTAATTTTTAGATGTAATTCAGTATCTCAGTGAAGTATAAAACTCTGTATCATGTGGGTTCCACTTAGCTTGCTGGTCTCACGTTTTCTCTCTCTCATCCTTTGGGGACTGTGTGGATATATATCCTCTCTGAGCGTAAAAGGAGATTTCTATTTCTCATTTACTTTTGGGAACAAATGAGCAGTTTTTAACCAATGGAATGTGAATGAGAGGGATGTACCTGATTTGCAAGAACAATGTTTCCGATGTGATCCACTCTCTTCCTTGGAGAGAAGAGTTCTGAAGTGGAAAGAATCTGTGTGCCTGAATCACCACTGGTAGAAAAAACACCCAGAAAAGCAATCTGATTGGCTTTGCGCAGCAGCAAGAAATATATTTTCATTATGTTAAGCTGTTGAGACTTTTTACTAGTTACTAGAACATTTGTGTTTTTGAATCCTAACTAAAGAGCTTCCATCAAAAAGTTTTTTTAATGTTCAGTTTCTTGATCACATCTGACCCAGTGGTGCTACAGGGCCTTAGTACATATTAACCTTACCACCAGGAGTGCTCCTTCCTCTGCTCTTTGATTAATTCCTGCTCCTTCCAGCTATCAGTTTAAATCTGCAATCTATTACACTTATTACACTAAATAATCTGTATTTTTCTTTTATTAAGCTTATTACAATTTGTATTATATATTTTTTGCATTCAAACAGGAAACTAAAACATCCATTTTATTTGGCTTAGTTGTATCTCATAAAAATTCTACTAATGCCAGAGGTAACAACCTTGAATTGATAGTTGTTCATGAACAGATTGGGGCCAGTAAATAGTTGTTGACTCAGATATGGTGAGGAAACATGACTCTGAGATAAAGAAGCTTTTGTAGACAGCTGGTAAAAATAAAGGTTGATTTCTGAAAGCACTGTGATTTAGAGGGTAAGACTGTACATCCTTATCCATATTATAGGAAAGACCTCTTTGATTCAAACCTAGACGTGTTCTGTATCTTGTAACCATAAAAGTATGCTAGTTTATAAGAAGTCCACTTGAGACATCTAGATTGTGTTACATTCTGTGAACTATCAATACATGCTAAATGATTATCTTGGAAAAAAACAGCATTTAACCTTCAAGATAGGAGGTAAAATCTTTAGGCTCTAACACATGATCCATGATCTAAGTGTGGTTCAGTTCAGGTCAGCTCAATAACAGTCGTGTCCAATTCTTTGAGACCCCATGGGCTGAAGCATGCCTGGCTTCCCTTTCTTCATCAACTCCTGGAGCTTGCTCAAACTCATGTCCATCGAGTCAGTGATGCCATCCAACCATCTCATCCTCTGTCATCCCCTTCTTCTCCTGCCTTCAATCTTTCCCAACATCAGGGTCTTTTCCAATGAGTGAGTTCTTCACATCAGGTGGCCAAAGTATTGGAGTTTCAGCTTCAGCATCAGTCCTTCCAGTGAATATTCAGGACTGATTTCCTTTAGGATTGATTGGTTTGATCTCCTTGAAGTCCAAGGGTTATCTAAGTATGGTTATCTATCCATTAAAGAGAATCCTGCCCTTGGAGATAAACTCCTCGAATGAGATTATGATGTATAGGGAATATCTAGGAATTGGTAGTCTAAGCATATAGGTCTTTTCCTGAAATTCAGTTAAAGAAAGTATACAGAAGAGAACATTTTGGCTAGACTAAAATAGTCTAAATATAAGCATAACTTTACTTGGTTAGATATATTTAGATACATACAAATTTGAACCAGTTCATAAAATAAAAAAAGGTAGGGTATGCTTATAGAAGAATGATCACTTGTTCAAAGGCTGACTCCTTGAATTGTGTCCTAGCAAACATTGTAGTTTATTGGGCTGAGTTGATAGCACAATCTTCTAGTCATTCATTCATTCATTCCATAAATACATATGGACTTATTCAGGTACTGCTTTATGTATTATAGATAAAAAAGTATACAAAGCAGACAAAATCCTCTGCATTCATGGATCTAATATACTAGTAGGGGAAAGGTGAAGTCAGTCAGCTGTGTCTGACTCTTTGCAACCCCATGGACTATAGCCTACCAGGCTCCTCTGTCCATGGGATTTTCCAGGCAAGAATACCAGAGTGGGTTGCCATTTCCTTCTCCAGGGGATCTTCCCAACCCAGGGATTGAACCCAGGTCTCCCTCATTGCAGGCAGATGCTTTACTGTCTGAGCCACCAGGAGAGGGGAAAACCAATGATAAATGAACTAAAATAAAGCAAATTACCAAGTAAGTTAGAAGGTATAGTGATGTGGATAAAAATAAAAAGAATATTCATAGCAATTGGGGGTGTGTGTATTTTTAACTCTCTTTTGTGAAATTTTAAGTATCAAGACCAGGGAAGACCACTGAAAGATAAATTATGAAAAAGGCTTGAAAGAGGTAAGACAGTTACCTATGGAGAAACCTAGGCAAAGACAAATCCAGGTAGCAAAATCAGGAAGTGTAAAATCCCGATCAGGATCCAACTCTAGAAGAATGGTACTGAAGAACTTATTTACAGGTCAGCAGTAGAGAAACAGAAATAGACTTATGGACATGGGGAGAGGGGAGGAGAGGGAGAGATGTACAGAAAGAGTAATATGGAAACTTATATCACCATTAAAATAGACAGCCAATGGGAATTTGCTGTCTGGCTCAGGAAACTCAAGCGGGGGATCTGTATCAACCTAGAGGGGTGGGATGGGGAGGGAGACGGGAGGGAGGTTCAAAAGGGAGGAGACATATGTATACTTGTGGCTGATTCATGTTGAGGTTTGACAGAAGGCAACAAAATTCTCTAAAGCAATTATCCTTCAATAAAAAAAAAATCCAAATTTTAGAAACAAATTCTTGAGTGTCATTTTTTCCTCACCATCTTTGATGTACATGTTTACACAGGATTTTCAAAAATGTGAATGTTCCAATTCTTAAGCTGGGTATTGGATCATGATTGCTCATTTTATAATTATCCTTCATAGCTCATATCTACATTGCATACATTCTGTCGCACTATGTATATGTATCATAAACACACACACACACACACACACACGCACCTCACATATGCACATATATTTGGGTAATGCTAGCTGATGAATCAATAATCCCCCCAAACTATAAGACTGAAATTTATTTCTTACTCCTGTAATCAAGAGTGTTCCTAGTTAGGGGACAGCCTTTCTCTACATGATGATTTTCAGGACTGAGTTTCCATTCATCTCATAGCTCTTTATTGGTAGAAAAAGAAGGAACTGCATCCAATTGGTAACTATTTTAAAGAAGCCAAAGTTTTATTTAAATTTTTAAATATATATTACATGCAAAAAAATTGTATGTATATTTGTAAGACAAGTAGAATGAATACCCATATATCTTCTATACACTTAAAAAAATCAATTATTACTGGGCCTTCAAAGTCCCACCCGAGTCATTTGTTCTTGCACCCCAGTGGAAATCACTACCCTTAGTTTCTGTTAATTTACTATATACATGGGCATCTCTGTCTAATGTGCTGTACCATTTTTTCCTATGTCTAAACTGTATAGTTGGAATATTGCTGCATGTATTTATCTCTGACTTGGTTTTTTCATTTAACATTGTTTTATAATTCACCCATGTTGATACGTGTGGTTATAAGTCACTAATTTCATAGTGCTTTTTATTCTACAGTCTCAATATACCACAATATATTTTTAATTTATCATAAAATGAGCATTATATAACTTTTGTCTCTAATTTTGAATTATCTCTTGCTACTATACATATACCAGCAATTCTCTAGGGTATTGTTTTGGACATTTTTTTCCCTCACCTCTTCAAGTTCTTTTACTTTCATATGTATCTTTAGCATTTATGAACCTCTTAGCTGCTGTCAAGATCAATATGCTATGTTGATTTGTCATATTCCTGAATCTCCTGACTCTTCTAGCCACTTTTGGGCTTGACAAGTGATTGTTACAGAGCAAGGTATCTAGCTTCCAAACAACTGTCCAAGGTTCAATGTTGCAACTTAAAGTGAGGATGAGTTGATTTTCTGGTAGGGCAACTTTGACTAATGAAAAAGCAAAATAGGAAGGAATAAATGGATAAATTCTGTCCCTTCCTGCATCCCCTGCACTGTTTTAACATATTTTGTTCTGTAGAACCTTTTCAGAATCATCCCTCATGACCAGGTGGGATGCAGCTGTCAAACAACAGTTGTCCATCCTCAACTCCTCTTGAAGCAGTTACCATTATAGTAACTCATCACCTTGTATTACTTTCCATCTTTCCCTGTCTTGCTTCATTTTTCCTCATACAACGTGTCCTGGGATTTCAACTCACAAATTAACCATTGGCATTAAGGCTCCGAATTTTAATCCAGATGATAGGAGTTACATCTATATAGTAATTTCTGGACTTGGTTTATTAATCTGTTTTCCAGAATGTTCCATAAGGATTGGATGAGCTTTCCTGTTGTATTACATTGGATCAACATATGGAATTGTCCAACTGTATATTTTGGGGGAGTTGAAATGATATCTCCCTGAGTTCTGATGTTACAATTGCTTTCCATGACTGTTGTGACAAATAGTAAGACCAGCTAGGCAAAACTCCAGGCCTGTGTCTTAGAAGACACTCAGTGGAAGTTAGTTCCTGTTTTCCAGTCAGTTCCTATCACCATAATTCTCTCAACCACGTTGATGACTGAATTTATACTCCACCTCTGAGATGGCTTTACCTGAATCTTTAGGAGGGTCCCACCTTGTGTTCTGTTCCCTCAGTTGGGCTCCTTCTCACATGTCCTGACTTGGTTATCTTCCAGTCCTCTAGATGGAGAACTGATACTTTCATTTATCTTCCTTTCCTACAAATTCTTGTCTATTATATCATTAAATCTCATCAATCGGATATATAATATGACTCAAAATTCTACTTTTGCTCTTTGCTCTAAGGATTTTAACTGGCTGTTTAAAACAGGAAGATGACATTTACATCTACATTTCAACCTAAGGGTTGGGGTAGGAAGAAAGGGCTTACTGGTAAGTGAAGAAGCAAATTCCTAAAAAGTTACCACCTTTACACTAGGTTCCTCACTTTTTTACTTTCCACATTTGTTCCACTAATGACTTTTCATTATACTCATAACTACATCCAAACTTTTGAATAATGTTAGCACAATATTAGTTTAATCTGTGAATCCTCTAAAAAACTTAAGACAGGGATTGAAGCTAGTAGATGCTCAATCTTCTTTTAAACAAATAAATTCTCATACATCTATTATTTAAAGTTTGAATGAAAAGGAAGAATTATACTAAATATAAGATATTAGCACTATCCTTTTTGTTCATATTTATAAAGACCCAATTCATAAGTTCTTTTGTATGTTGTTTTCCCTTCTTATGAATTTGTGATCCATTTTATTCCCTCATTTCTGCTTTTTAAATTGCACTTCCAATTCTCTTTTTCTAAATTTTATTTTCTCTTTATTGAATTTATTTGAACATTTTTAGCTTTCCAATGGTAGTAAAAAGCTTCTGCATCATCATGGATAAATTTTTATCTTGGAAAATGATCTTAACCTTTTGATTTGTGATTTTATGCCACTTAATTCAGTCTTCATCTTCATTTTAATCAGTTGTGTCTGACTCTTTGCAACCCCATAGATTGTAGCCCACCAGGCTCGTCCATCCATGGAATTTTCTAGGCAAGAGTACTGGAGTGGGTTGCCATTTCCTTCTCCAGGGGATCTTCCCGACCCAGGGATCGAACCTGGGTCCCCCGCACTGTGGACAGATACTTTACCGTCTGACCCACCAGGGAATCCGTTCATTTTAATCATTACTGAGTGAAAAATGTTTAGATTGCAAAGGTTTGAAAAGAAATATGAGCAGTTTCTTTTCATTTTAGGTGGTAGACAGAAGATACAACACAAGCTACCTTTGTTGCAGGGAATTTAAATCACGAACACCTACCCATGCTTAAATTTTGTTATGTATAGCCATTTGTATCTTGAAACTATTTTCAAGATGGCATGCAATTTTATTCCTGGAATTACTGCCATAAATTGATGGACAAAATACCTGGAGAGGAAATGTGCTTAAAGAGGATAAGAGGTGAGGGGATGATAAAGCTGGGTAAACTCAAATGGCTAAATTATTTAGTCTCAAATTAGGTGAACACCAAAATCATCTAAGTAGATGTTTGCCTTTAACATCAGGGCTCCCTAAAAGATTAGGTGAAATTTTAATTATGCTGCTGGTGAAGTCATTCATGTTTGATTAAAAATAGACTCATTCTTAATCTCTTTGTGCATTAAACATTAACACTGTTTTGCTCCCATTCATTTATTTGAAGATATAGAGAAAAAAACACGTTCACACTCAGGTTCATTTTAAATTTTCACATGCAGTTTTCCAGGTTTTAAAATCACTCTCCTTTTAAAATCGGTTTCAGTTTCCTTAACAATCTCCAGGTCTTTGTTTACATTTTAACATAGGCACCAAACTTTATGAAATCTTTTATGGGAGGAATAATGTACAATGTAAAGAATTTTTTGTGCCTTGATATTTCTTAGAACTGTTACATTTTATAACTTTTCTCTTTCCTTATGTTTTCAAAGGAAATGTCAAATTATTCACTTGATAAATTTATATACATTTCAAAGTATTGTGGCCTTTTCTCAAAACAACCAAAAATATCCTTAAATGTTAGTATAACACCTAGGTCTAGTAGTCAGTAATTTAGGTCACTAAATTACTAAAATTTAGTAATTTATTTAAAAATTTATCTATTTTAACCAAAATGAGATTAAATGTTCAGCCAGCCCATCTGGTAGAATACTTACCATGGCAACTAGCCTACTTGGAACTACAATGTGGACACAGATCTTTTAAATAGAATTACTTATTTTACATGTACTTACAATATGTATTTATATATACATGCATAGACATACACATACACATACATAGACAATACATACGTATGTTAAGTATATAAAAATATTTTAAACAATGTAGCACCAAAAATAGAATTTTTGGATCCTGTCCATTGCTGGGATCTATTCTGGATAGAATGAGCAATTAATCTCATAGCTTAGCTATCAAATGCACTGACATATGGATAAAGACAATGCCAAACATTGCTCTGAAAAACAATTGATCATCTTCACCCCAAATGATTATGAGCTGTATTATTTATTTAAAGAAGAAATATGATATTTTGAAGTTGAACTAGTTTTGAACGATGCTAATAATCTGTGAAATTATGTGAAAACCCACAGTTGAGAATCATCCTACATATTCCACCTGTATGTCCTCAGCTAAGTCATTGAACATATCTGTGTTTCAGTATCTTCATTCCTCAAATAAGGAAATTAAGCTAGATGACATGAATTGTTTTTTCTAAACATATCTCATGACACATTAAATTCACTAATGTTGAAACATTGGTTCTTTTACTGTGAAATGAAAGCCTGTGATATGTTTAAAATTTATATGCAAATGAAAAAGCTTCCCTGGTAGCTCAGTAGTAAAGAACCCACCTGCCTATACAGGAAACATGGGTTTGATCTCTGGGTTAGGAAGATCCCCTGGAGAAGGAAATGGCAACCCATTCCAGAATTCTTGCCTGGAAAATCCCATGGATAGAGGAGCATGGTGTGCTACAGTCCATCGGGTCACAAAAGAGTTGGACGTGGCTTAATGACTAAACAATAACAATTTGCAAATGAAAATATATTCAAGATATATTATCAATTAAAAAGATAAGTTGATATAACATATAATGCTCCATCATAATTTTTATACACTTTCTCAAATTTCACCTCTGCAAACTGGCCCTGACTATCTGTATTAAATATCCAAGGGACCTTCACACCCAAGTTACTCTCTGCCACCAAACCTTGTGTTCTTTTTCTTCAGAATAAATAACACACCACTTGATATTATATTGAATATTTATTTTATTTGCTTATTTCCCATGGAATAAGTATTTTCCCATGAAAAGTGTAGGAGGTCAAAGTATTTTACTTCTACATTGATGAATCTTAGGATTTTAAAACAGTGCCTTGCATAAAAAGGTGTGTATTGTGTGTGTGTGTGTGTGTGTGTGTGTGTGTGTGTGTATCTTGGAGACATGTCAATTTTTAGGAACAATACATAAAAGTTTACAATTTCGAGTATGATAGGAAGAAATGAGAGTTTAATGGCATTTCCTTTTCATTTTGCATCCTTTGTATTATTTGAATTTATCAGGGACTTGCGTTATATTCTTAGTAAAATATATTTGAATGTAGCACATTAAACAAACCACCAAAAGCCTGAAGTCTAGCAAAAAGTCAAAGGTGATGATATTTTTAACTCATGGACCTTTTTAAGAACTCAAGGATAAAAATTAGATCCTTGATTTCTAAAGGCAAGAATATGAACTCAGCTAAAAATAAATATTAAAAATAAAATTTAAAATATTAAATGCTTCTTTCTCATACTAGAGATGTTTTACATTTATTCATTAGTAACACATTCATAATCTGGATTAATTTTGCAACCGAAACAAAAATATGAGGTGGTTTTGTTTCTTTTGTATTTTTTAATGTACTCCCCAAATATTCTGTTAGGATCACAACATAGTTTGGAATTATTTAGGGCTGTAAAGAATAAAACATCTGTTCATTCAGTCTCACAGTCATGTACACCTCCTTGCGATGCCATGGACTGCAGCACTCTAGGCTTCCCTGTCCATCACCAACTCCCAGAGCCTACTCAAACTCATGTCCGTTGTGTCGACGATGCCATCCAACCATCTCATCCTCTGTCATTCCCTAATTCTCATGCCTTCAATCTTTCCTAGCATCAGGGTCTTTTCCAATGAGTCAGTTCTTCGCATCAGGTGGCAAAGTATCAGTGTTTCAGCTTCAGCATCAGTCCTTCCAATGAATATTCAGGACTGATTTCCTTCAGGAGGCACTGGTTGGATCTCCTTGCAACCCAAGGGACTCTCAAGAGTCCCCTCCAACACCACAGTTCAAAAGCATCAATTCTTTGGCGATCAGCTTTCTTTATAGTCCAAATCTCACATCCATACATGACTACTGGAAAAACCATAGCTTTGACTAGATGGGCTTTGCTGGCAAATATCTCTGCTTTTTAATATGCTGTCTAGGTTGGTCGTAGCTTTTCTTCCAAGAGGCAAGCGTCTTTTAATTTCATGGCTGCAATCACCATCTGCAGTGATTTTGGAGCCCAAAAAAATAAACTCTGTCACTGTTTCCTTTCTTTCCCCATCTATTTGCCATGAAGTGATGGGACCAAGTGCCATGATCTTAGTTTTCTGAATGTTGAGTATTAACCCAACTTTTTCACTCTCCTCTTTCAGTTTCATCAAGAAGCTTTTTGGTTCTTCTTTGCTTTCTGCCATTAAGGTGGTGTCGTCTGTGTATCTGAGGTTGTTGATATTTCTCCTGGCAATCTAGATTCCAGCTTGTGCTTCATCCAGCCCGGCATTTCACATGATGTATTCTGCATATAAGTTAAATAAGCAGGGTGACAATATACAGCCTTGATGTACTGCTTTCCTGATTCAGAACCAGTCTGTTGTTCCATGTCCAGTTCTAACTGTTGCTTTTTTGACCTGCATACAGATTTCTCAGGAGGCAGTTCAGGTGGTCTGGTATTCCCGTCTCTTGAAGAATTTTCCACAGTTTGTTGTGATCCATACAGTCAAAGACTTTGGCATAGTCACTAAAGCAGAAGTAGGAAACATCCCCCCAAAAAGGAATTCTGTTGCTTTTTTGATGATCTTGCAATTTGATCTCTAGTTCCTCTGCCTCTTCTAAAACCAGCTTGAACATCTGGAAGTTCACGGTTCATGTACTGTTGAAGTCTGACTTGGAGAATTTTGAGAATTACTTTGCTAGCATGCGAGATGAGAACAATTGGGTGGTAGTTTGAACATTCTTTGGCATTGCCTTTTTTTGGGATTAGAATAAAGATTGTCTTTTTCCAGTCCTGTGGCCACTGCTGAGTTTTCCAAATTTGCTTGCATATTGAGTGCAGCACTTTCTCAGCATCATCTTTAAGGATTTGAAATAGCTCAAGTGGAATTCCATCACCTCCACTAGCTTTGTTCGTAGTGATGCTTCCTAAGGCCCACTTGACTTTGCACTCCAGGATGTCTGGCTCTAGGTGATTGATCACACCATCGTGGTCATCTGGGTCATGAAGATATTTTTTGTATAGTTCTTCTGTGTATTCTTGCCACCTCTTCTTAATATCTTCTACTTCTGTTAGGTCCATACAGTTTCTGTCCTTTATTGAGCCCATCTTTGCGTGAAATATTCCCTTGGTATCTCTGATTTTCTTGAAGAGATCTCTAGTTTTTCCCATTCTATTGTTTTCCTGTATTTCTTTGCACTGATCACTGAGGAAGGCTTTCTTATCTCTCCTTGCTATTCTTTGGAACTCTGCATTCAAATGGGTATATCTTTCCTTTTCTCCTTTGCCTTTAGCTTCTCTTCTTTTCTCAGCTATCTGTAAGACCTCCTCAGACAGCCAGTTTGCCTTCTTGCATTTCTTTTTCTTGGGATATTGATCACAGTTTCCTGTACAATGTCACAATCCTCTGTCCATAGTTCTTCAGGCACTCTGTCTATCAGATCTAATCCCATGAATCTATTTGTCACTTCCACTGTGTAATTGTAAGGGATTTGATTTAGGTCATACCTGAAAGGTCTAGTGGTTTTCCCTTCTTTCTTCAATTTAAGTCTGAATTTGGCAATAAGGAGTTCATGATCTGAGTCACAGTCAACTCCCAGTCTTATTTTTGCTGACTGTATAGAGCTTCTCCATCTTTGGCTGCAAAAAATATAATCAGTCTGATTTTGGTGTTGACCCTCTGGTGACGTCCACATGTACAGTCTTCTCTTGTGTTGCTGGAGGGGACTGTTTGCTGTGACCAGTGCGTTCTCTTGGCAGAACTCTGTTAGCCTTTGCCCTGCTTCAATTTGTACTCCAAGGCCAATTTTTCTGTTACTTCAGGTGACTTTTAACTTTCTACTTTTGCGTTCCAGTCCCCTATAATGAAAACGACATCTTTTTTGGGTGCTAGTTATAGAAGGTCTTATAGGTTTTCATAGAACTGTTCAACTGCAGCTTCTTCAGCAACACTGTTTGGGGCATAGACGTGGATTACTGTGATATTGAATGGTTTGCCTTAGAAATGAACAGAGATCATTCTGTCATTTTTGAGATTGCATCCAAGTACTGCATTTCGGACTCTTCTGTTGATGATTTGAATAAAACACACCCTCTTCCAAAAACAACAATCAAAAAACAGTGACTTAAACACATTAGGGATGACAGTTTTTCATTCTTGAGGCATTTTATTGCTGGTTTTCCAAAATGTAATTGTACTTTTCAAATTTATTCCCAGATTTTTTTTTTTTAATTTACAGTATATTCAAGGTGGTCAATAGCTATATCACTACCTCTTTTTTATAATAGTTTCATGAAAGTGTTAGTTGCTCAGTTTTGTCCAACTCTGTGACTCCATGGACTATAGCCTGCCAAGCTCCTCTGTCCATGGAATTCTCCCAGCAAGAAGCTGCAGTGGGAGCCATCCCCTCCTCCAGGGGACCTTCCATTCTTCATGTGAATGCAAGGGTTGAACTGGAGTCTCCCACATTGCAGATGGATTCTCTACTGTTTGAGCCACTGGAGAAGCCCATAATAGTTTAATAATAATATGCAATATCTTTTCATGACACAAGTCATTTCTCTGTGTGTGTGTGTGTGTGTGTGTGTGTGTGGATGTGGGTGTGTGTGTGTGTGCGCGTGCACAGTCAGTTGTCTCTGACTTTTTGCTACCTGATGGACTGTAGCACACCCAGCTCCTCTGACCATGGGATTTCTCCGGCAAGAATACTGGAATGGGTTGCCATTTCCTACTCCAGGAAATCATTCTGACTCAGGGATCGAACCTGCATCTTTTGTATATTCTGCATTGGTGGGCAGATTCTTTACCACTAGTGCCACCTTGAATTTCTATAGAGGTAAATACTGATAGGCATTCTATTTTTCTTCCTTTTTTTTTTTTTTTTTCTGTTTTTCTGCCTTCTTTATGGTCCAATTCTCACAACTGTACCTGACCACAGGGAAGACCATAGCCTTGACTATGTGGACCTTTTCCAGCCGAGTAGTGTCTCTGCTTTTCAACACACTGTCTAGGTTTGTCGTAGCTTTCCTGCCAGGAAGCAGTCATCTTCTGAGTTCATGGCTTCAGTCACTATCACAGTGATTTTAGAGCCCAAGGAGAGGAAATCCGGCACTACTTTCACATTTCCCCCTTCTGTTTGCCATGAAGTAATGGGGTCTGATGCCATGATCTGAGATTTTTTAATATCTAGTTTTAAACCAGGTCTTTCACTGTCCTCCTTCACCCTCATCAAGAAGCTCTTTAGTTCCTCTTCACTTTTCTGCTATTAGAGTGGTATCATCCGCACATCTGAGGTTGTTGATATTTCTCCCACCTATCTTGATTCCAGCTTGTAACTCATCCAGCCCACTATTTCTTATGATGTGCTCAGTGTATAGGTTAAATAAACAGGGTGACAGCAGACAGCCCTGTCATATTCCTTTCTCAATCTCGAACCAGTCAGCTGTTCCATACAGGGTTCTGACTGCTGCTTCTTTACCCACATCAGGTTTCTCAGGAGACAGGTAAGTAAGTCTGGTATTCCCATCTCTTTAAGAGCATTCCACAGTTTGTTATGATCCACATAGTCAAAGGCTTTGGTGTAGTTGATGAAACAGGTAGATGTTTTTCTGGAATTTCCTAGCTTTCTCTATGATTCAGTGAATGTTGGTAATTTGTTCTCTGGTTCCTCTCCCTTTTCTAAACTCAGCTTGGACATCTGGAAGTTCTTGGTTTGAATAATCCTGAAGCCTAGCATGCAAGATTTTAAGCATGACCTTACTAGCGTGGGAGATGAGTGAAATAGTCCAATGGTTAGCACATTTTTTTAATACTTTTTTAGTACTACCCTTCTTGGGAACTGGGATGAAGACTGACCTTTTCCAGTGCTGTAGCCACTGCTGGGCCTTCCAGATTTGCTGACATGTTGAATGCAACACCTGGATGGTATCATCCTTTCGGGTTTTGAATAGCTCTACTGGAATTCCATTGCATCCACTAGCTTTATTAATAACTGTGCTTCCTAAGGCCCTCTTGACTTTGCACTCCAGGATGTCTGGCTCCAGGTGACCGACCACAACTTGAAGCAGGCTTTCAGCTCCCAGCCAAAGATTGAAGTCAGACCGCAGCAGTGAGCACTGAATCCTAGCCATTAGACTGCCAGAGACCAGTGGCCAGTGAGAAGGCCCTGGCCCATCAGCTGTGTAGCAATGAATTTCCACATAGAGATGGAAAGTAGTGAAATAAATAAGGTGCTTATTAGGGGGAAAAAGAGTAGGTATGGATAGGCACACGGATGGGCTCAGGGAGAGCTGCAGCCTCATGGTAGTTTGAATCACTTATAGAGGGCGTTTCTCCTGGATTTCCTTTGGCCAGTCAGCTTGATTTGCCTGGCTTTAAGTGCGTATTTGGTGTGTTTCAGAGTCCTCCCGTATGTATGTGTGCATCTCTTAGCCAAAATGGATTCCAGTGAACAGGTCTGTGGGTATGCTGGCATCATCTACTGCTTTTCCACACACTTGTGTGGTTGAAAAGATCTTCTTGACTTCAAGAATAAGAAAATATATGGCCTTTTATCTCTTTTATAGCCAGGGCTCAGCACTTCTTTTGGTTTTCATTTTGGAGTATCTGTCCACAGGGGACAAATTCTGGCTGTTTAATCCAGTGTCCATCTGTCTTCTACCTTAGTCCTATTATGGGAAGAGAGCATAGGTGGATTTCTCCAGGGACTATGATGAAAAAAGTAGTTCACAATTGGTGTTTTCAATTTTCTTATAGAACTCATATATTTCTTGTTGACAGTATTATTTCTATTTACTTATATCTCTTCATATAAATCCTTTGAGCTAGGATCTTCTTCTGCGAGACAATTCTCCTACATTTTTGCATGTCTTGCAAGCAGGGGTTCTGGCTGTCTTTTGCCTGAAATATCCTTTTCTGATATTTGTCTGGTGGACAGCCTTGGAAGACAGGGATGCGATCTCTCTCTGCAGTGAAGTTCAGGTTTGTCTACTATCCAGAATTACCTTAGTCCATTTGGGCTGCCACAGAAATACACCCTAGTTTGATTCTGGGTTAGGAAGCTCTCCTGGAGGAGGGAATGGCAACCACTCCAGTATTTTTGCCTAGAAAATTCCTTGGACAGAGGAGCCTGGCAGGCTACAGTCCTGGGGTCATAGGGAGTCAGACACAATTGCGCATGCAAAGATGAAAATGAAGTGGCTTATAAGCAATAGACATTTACTTCTCACAGTTCTGAAGGCTGGAATTCTTAAATCAGGTTGCCAGCATTGTTGCATGATTGCCCTCTTCCCAGCTGCAGACTTCTTATGAATCCTCACCATGGAAGGGAGCTCTGTGGGATCTCTTAGAAGAATATTGTTAACTATTCATGAAGGCTCCACCCTCCTGAACTAGGCACCTCGTAAAGCCCTCATCTCTCTGTACTATCATATTTGACGTTAGAATTTCAATGTGTAATTTTGGGGGAGACAAGAACACTCACATTAAAGCAAGTATAATAAAGATAATATCTCCCTTGGGCAACTCTTAAGGCAAACTTCCTGTCCATGTAAAAGATTCAGGTTCCCCAAGCTCAGGATTCCTCCAGTGCAGATGTCCCTTTGCCTTCTTTCTGTTGCCCTGCAGAAACTGCCTCTTGGCAAAAAGGTACGAGATGACAATTCTCTGGCTACTGCTATTGCTGTGAATAATAAACTGCCATAGTCTCTGACTCAGAAATCTTGTGTCTTCTGCTGACATCCATGAAACTGGCAGGCTAATGTATTAGTTAAAGGTAGGCTAGGACCTCATATCATTCACAGTGCTTGGAAGGATCTTCACACTAAGATGCATTGAAAAAGAATTTATTACACAGGTTCAGAGTGCTTACAACTCCCATATTTCTTTCTGAGGAAATCTTACAGCGTGACCCTTCCTGACAGAGATTGCTTGAAGCCAGAGTAGATTTATGCCATGAACAGCCATACGTATGGCAATGGACTTGAGGAGATGATAAGAATACTGGAGCGGGTTGCCAATTTCCTTCTCCAGGGTACCTTCCCTACCCAGGGATCAAACCTGGGCCTCCTGCATTGTAAGCAGTTCTTTACCAACCCAGGCAGCAGGGAAACCTTCCCAATGAGAAGTCTGGGCAATTGTCAGAGTTCAATCCAATCCTCTCTTTTGGGAGCATGACTGTGAGATATAGAGAGTACTAATGATTGGAAATGGTGCATAAGCCAGCAGATGCGATGATTAAGCCTTAGAATGGTAAGACCTACTCTGTGTCTTTGAGTCATGTTCATCATGGATCCACAGGACACCTGGGGAAACTACTAAGTCCTGAGCAGTAATATGCATTTCCAGGGTGTATGATTTCCCTTGCTTTTCCGTGTGTACTTAAAATATGTCTCCCTGACTTAAAGTAACCGGATTGTGCTTCTGCCTTTTTTTAACTGGAGAAGGATAAGCTGAGAGAGGGTAAAAAGATGATAACCTCCCCAGGGGAGACCTGGATCTGAGGATGAGGATTTATCAGACACAAAGTTTAACTAAACCATGGTCCTAGTGTCTCCTGGATTTAGAAATCCTGATCTGACAATCAGGTATTAAATCTGCTAACAACAGATGCCACTACAAAGTGAATTTAAACAGCTTATTTGTATTGGTCCAACATGAAGATCATTTCAGAATAACTGATTATCATGTGCTATGGATTTTCTACCTGTTGTGTTGCAACACCTGTTCTGAGAATTAGAGTGATGTCCTTGAGGACTGAGTGATCAGATAAAATGGAACAGTCTCAAAGAGGGGTTTAAGAAAGCAAAATGTTCATTATTTTGTACAATTGACAGTTTTTCGGGAGCAACTTTGGCAGGTTAAAAAAGTAAGAATCAAAACTGTAGATTTTATCAATAGCTCCTATTTTGGTCATTTAGTTTTTCCTGGAAAATACTTGCAAAGACATAACTCTAGTACAAATTAAGAAATCTTAGTCTACACTGGGGAAAAAACAACCCAAAGTTTCTGATTCTCTGTACTGAGGTAAGCAGTGTTTGAACACCCAGAGAGGAAACTGGTGTGATGCCTTCTAGAAACTGACTTCATCATACCCGAGTGCTCTGTTGGACTTCTCTAACTGTGGTTAGTGAGTAAGCAGTCCTACCATATACATTCATGTCAACTGCTCAGGATGTGGATTCATAGTCTGCTGTACCCACATAATCCTCCACATTTGAGTAAATAGAGACAAGGTTGTAAGCTAGACCACTGCTAGTTCAAAGAGAGCTGTCAGCCAACATATTGCCAGAGCCCTGGAGCAGAGGAGCAGGAAGGATTCTATATGTGCTTCTTCCCCTTCATTCTTAACCAAAGGAGGGTCTTAGTACAAAGCCATATAATTGGAAAGGACGTAGATTCATTACTCATAGAATTTTCAAATTCTGAAAAGTTAAAAGTGACCTGATTTTACCAGTGATGAATCTGACCCTGAGGAGATTGCCTGGAAAGGGAGAATGTCTCATAGCGGGTAGATGCATTCATTTTCAATATAAATGTAAGGGTTTTTTCCCCTCACATTTTTAGCTCCAAGAGTAACTTCCTGTGTTAATTTTTTTTTCTAAATCTGTACTTTCTTAACCAACCTCAAGGTCAATGATAATGGTGTATTTGACCTAATTATGAGTTTCAGAGAAATGAATGTTATTGAAAGCCAAACCATAACAGCAAGTCTCTTCGCATGTCACTTAAGTCAGCAATTCTGCATTTTTAGAATTACAGCATGCTCTCATGTTTTGGCATAATATTGAAAACTTTGGTCAGGTGACCACCCATCTTTTAAACTATTTATTCTAATTTAAAATAGTATGTACTGGGTTCTTTGTTTAAAATCCTTTCTTTTCCTTCTTCAAATAAAATTTTAAAAGGAATACATTCTTAATAAGCATATTATTTTATTATTGTAATTGCTTTGAAAAAGGCTGGATGTCAGACAGACATTCTCAATAAAGCCAAAAATCGTATCTGAAGATATATCTACTTTTATACCTAGTTTTCCAGCTATAGTATTTATTCCAGAAAAATACATGATTGATGCTAGCATACCTTAGTAGCACCTTTTCTCTTAAAAGTTTCCCTAAATAACTTTAGAAAATAAAATTTCTGCATTCAGCATGGAATAACAATTTAGGGGTGAAAAATAGTCAATTTTATCCCTATGCCAAGTTACCCTTTTCTTGCTTGAGGAAACAACAAAGGCAGTTTAGCGTTGATCTCTGTTAAACTTTATTTAAAAAATTAGCATCATGGACTCAGTAATAAGAAAGGAAGGGAGATGGAGAATTCAGTCAAATACCTGCTGGGATAAATCTGTATAAAGACATAGGTTAAATATGTCTTCACAGTGTTGGTTTTTTTTTTTTTTTTTTTTTTTTTTAAGTGATATGTGATCTTTGAAAGATTCCTAATCTGGAGTTTCCATTTTCACTTAACACATTGGTTACTGGGAACATTCTTTGTGCACAGCTCTGTGCTGGACACTGGATGAGGCTGATGGAGAATAGAGAATTGGCAGGATGGTTTACAAAAAAGCATGCAACAGTTTTACAGCACTGGGAAGCTACAACTGTTTGTGTTAGCTTGAGGGAAACAGAGCAGAAATCCAGACAGGGGGGAGCTCTCAATTTAGCACAGATTGGAGCACACTGAAGATCATCTCCTTCCCTCCAGCTCTTTCCTTCCGGGTTGATCCTGGCCTGTTGCTTACCTTACTCTAATTCATGTTTATCCATTACTGCTGCCATTTCCTCAGGGCCGCTTCTTCGACCTCTTATCTCCCGTGGAGAGTTAGATGCCCTTTCCATGTTCCATGTTCTTACTCTTCACAAGGCAGCTGAGACCCAAGTGCCATGAGTATTCTGAAAGCAAGTAATTTATATCACTGTTCATTTATCCTGAAAGTAAAGAGTCATGTCCTCTCTGCAGTAGGAGTTCACCAGTTGGCTGAAATAAATAAGAATGGATGGAGTAAGACTTGAGATACACAAAGAGAGTGAAGTATCGAGAATATTATTGCATACAATGATGCATCTCTTTCACTTGCTCTTTAGGACTAGAAGATTGAATTAAATTGAAATGCTCCATAAAATTCACACAGAACTATTGAGAGATAAAAGTTCTGTTTTTCTATGGAGAATTTTTTTTTAATTAAAAAATATATATATACTCATGACAACTTTAACTACAGTGGGATACTTCTTGACTTTTTGTTATTTGTCCTTATTAGAGTTGTCCTTATTTGTGCTCAAAGAATCCGATCTAACTCAGAATATTTTGGCATTCTTTTTTTTTTTTTTTTTTTTAATTTTTTTATTAGTTGGAGGCTAATTACTTCACAACATTTCAGTGGGTTTTGTCATACATTGATATGAATCAGCCATAGATTTACACTTATTCCCCATCCCGATCCCCCCTCCCACCTCCCTCTTCACCCGACTCCTCTGGGTCTTCCCAGTGCACCAGGCCCGAGCACTTGTCTCATGCATCCCACCTGGGCTGGTGATCTGTTTCACCATAGATAGTATACATGCTGTTCTTTTGAAACATCCCACCCTCACATTCTCCCACAGAGTTCAAAAGTCTGTTCTGTATTTCTGTGTCTCTTTTTCTGTTTTGCATATAGGGTTATCATTATTTTGGCATTCTTGACAATTCAGTTGTTTTCCAGCATTGGTAAGTGTGCTGTTAAACTGGTCCACTGTTGTGTTAACGTTAATAATGCATGGACTCTTGGTTTAAAACTGATCTGGTTCCAGATAATTCATCACTGCCAGTAATTTATGTTAACTTCTACTAGTGATGTCCATTAACAACTGGTTAATCCAGGAAAAGAACTAGTCAAACACATAGACTCTAACTAGCTGAATCATCTGATATCAATGAGCAATTTTTTTTCCTTCCATTTCTTTGCCATTTCATTATTTAGACTTGGGTTTAGGGATGTGGATATTGAAAAGAATTCATGTGTGAAATAGTTTGTCTTTTTTATAATGAGTATAAAATTGTGTTTAGAAATGAACAGGATTTAAACACCTTGCAAGATTATTACTAAGGTAACAAGAGAGCCAAAAATAAATTACTGAAAGCACAGACATTTCTTCTTTTTTGTGCTATTAGTGCTTTATCATCTACTCAGAACTACCCAATATTCAAAGTGTGAGTCAGAACAAAGAATCATAGCTACCCTTCAGACATACTGAAGTGTCTGTTCCTCTTCAGATGATTATCACTGGCTGAACAAGTTGCACCTTTATTTGGAGTTTACCTTTCAATTAAAACACCTTTTTAAAAGTCATGATAAATTGTGAATTCTTTGTAGCCCGCTTTCCTTGCTCATGTCTTCGAAGTAACATATCTCTAAATCAATTTGTTTTTTCAATCATATCCCTTTTGAAAAAAATAGATCTTGTGCCCTTCAATAGTTCTGCATGTATGTATACACAGAGTTTTGAGTTTTGATTCATTCTCATACTTCTAATTTTCCGTTGTTATCTCTAAAGTAGATAGGGGTCACTTGCAAAAAATGTAGAGGGTGATACAGAAGGAAAATAGACTTCTAATAAAGGAAACTGTTCTATTTCTTTTTCCTTTTCTGTATACTTGTCAGAATTTTTAATAAGTTATCTTGTTCTTGATATGAATCAGCCAAAAATATTTGTCAGGAATGATCATGGGAAGATCAATATTTTTGTTGGAATTCAAATTATGGCCATATGGCAATTTTTATAGTTCCTAGATAACATTTGCATTTACCTAAATTGAGTAAATTAGGGTCACACAAAACCTTTGTGAATTAAGTGTAACTATTGCCATTTTGCATATGAGAAATCCGATTGTCAGAAAGAAAGCAAATCAATTTAGGTTGCTCAACTAGTTGTTTCTGACTGAACTTGGATTCAGTTCTTCTGACTATAGTTTCTTTGTTTTTATATTTCATTTTATTTCCTTGGGCGTATCAAATATCTGATTAGAATGTAATTACTTTGTGTATGAAATGATTTATTGAATTAACTGAATTTCTACAAGAAGAAAGCAGCTATTTTTTCCCCCTTTGCATCCCTGTCCTGTTGATTCTCCCTGATCCATTCCTGACAATACCTTAGTAATCACATAGTCTTCCTGTCACATTCAGATAAATTTGATCTCAATTCCAGATATTAAAAATACTTTGCCATCAAAGTGTCTTCCTTTTACCCAGTTCAAAGCTTCTCCCTTCCCCATTTTGAGCTCGCCTGCAATAGAACTTCCCTGGCGGCTCAGACAGTAAAGTGTCTGCCTACAATGCGGGAGACTCAGGTTAAATCCCTGGGTTGGGAAGATCTGCTGGAGAAGGAAATGGCAACCCTTTCCAGTATTCTTGCCTGGAAAATCCCATGGATGAACGATCCTGGTAGGCCACAGTCATGGGGTCGCAGAGTTGGACACGACTGAGCAGCTTCACTTTCTTTTTTCCCAATAAGAAGCCTGCAGCTGTAGCACAGCAGAGGAAATTTAACATAAAACAAATAGTTTCATGGCAAGCACATATTGTTAGAGATATTTCATTTATCCAAATAGAGACCCTACCCATAAAGAGCTTAAATTCAGCTTATATGTTACAGAAATTGAAGAAACTGAGCAAGGTAAGAGAGAACATAAGTACTAAGCATGGTGGGAGAAAGTCAGGTTGCAGAAATAAATATGTTGGTCTAGTAGGCCTTGTGGAGAAATAGATATTTGATAAAGTCTTGAATAATGTTAAAGAGTTGCCCATGCTAATAAATGGGTTGAGCGCACCCAAGGCAGAGGAAACAGAGAATGGGCTTGGCACATTCAGAGGTGAGGAAGCCAGTGAAGATAAGCAGAGTGAGTGATGTGGAGAGTAGGAGAGGTAAGGTCACAGAAGCACAGTGAGCCAAGCCATGGTCAACTTTAGTCCTTCAGCAAGTAGATGTGAGATAGACTTAGAACTGTAAGAGTTTATTGGGGGCCACAACCTATTAATGAAAAAGAAATAGGGGTTCCATTTATTTAGTTTTAATTTTTGCTTTTGTCTCTTTTGCCTTGGGAAGCAGATCTAAAAACTATTACTATGATTTATGTCAAAGAGTGCTCTGCCTATGTTCTCTTACAGGAGTCTTGTGATTTCAGGTTTTATGTTTAGACTTTAATCCGTTTTAAATTTATTCTAGCATGTGGTAAGAGGAAATGTTCTGATCTTGTTCTTTAATGCAGCTGTTCAGTTTTCCCAGAATCACTTATTAAAGGGACTGTCTTTTCCCCATTGCATAGTTTTGCTTCTTTTGTTGTAGATTAATTGATCATAGGTATGTGGGTTTATTTTTGGGATATTCTGTTCTACTGATATATGTGTCTGTTTTTGTACCTGTCCCAGACTGTTTTGGTTACCATAGCTTTGTAGTGTAGCCTGAAGTCTGAGAGGGTGATACCTCTAACTTTGCTCCTTTATCTTAATATTGCTTTGGCAATCTGGGATCTTGTGGTCCTATATGGATTTTAGGATTTTTTTTAAAAATCTAGTTCAATGGAAAATGTTATGGGTATTTTGACAGAAAAGTGAAAGTGTTAGTCACTCAGTCATGTCCAACTCTTTGCAACCCATGGACTGTAGCCCACCAGGCTCCTCTGTCCTTGCAGTTCTCTTGGCAAGAATACTGCAGTAGGTAACCATTCCCTTCTCCAGGGGATCGTCCCAACCCAGGGACTGGATATGGGTCTCTCTCATTGCAGGCGGATTCATTACCGTCTGAGCCACCAGGGAAGTGCGAGAATACTGGAGTGGGGTGCCATTTTCTACTCCCGGGGATTTTCCTGACCCAGAGATTGAAACTGTGTCTCTTGTATCTCCTGCATTATCACACGAATTCTTTACCCCTAGCAGCTTCTGGGAAGCCCTAAATAGGTTACAGAGATGCATTAAATCTGTGGATTGTTTTGGGTAGTATGACCATTTTAACAATATTAATTCTTCCAGTCCAAGACCATGGGGTATCTTTCCATTTCTTTGTGTCATCTTCAATTTACTTCATCAATATTTTATAGTTTTCAGAGTACTTAACCTTTTTGGTTAAGTTTATTCCTAGGTATTTCATTCTTTTTGATGTGATTTCAAATGGAATTTTTTTTTTTGCTTTCTATTTCTGACACCTCATTATTAGACTGTAGAAAAGCAACAGATATCTGTATCTCAATTTTGTATCCTGAAATGTTGCTGAATTCATTTATCAGAAGTAAAAGCAAAAATAAATAAATGAGACCTAATTAAACTTAGAAACTTTATACAGCAAAGGAAGTCATCAATAAAACAAAGGACAACCTACACAATAGGAGAAAATATTTGCAAGTGATATGACCAACAAGGGGTAAATATCCAAAATATAGAGTTCATACAAATTAATATTAAAAACAAACAAACAAACAAACAAGCCAGTCTCAATTGGGTAGAGAGCCTGAGCAGACATTTTTCCAAAGAAAACATTCATTTAGCTCCAGGCCAGAATACTGGAGTGGATAGCCTTTCACTTCTCCAGGGGATCTTTCCAACTCAGAGATCGAACCCGGGTCTCCCACATTGCACATGGATTCTTTCCCAGCTGAGCCGCAAGTGAAGCCCAGGAATACTGGAGTGGGTAGCCTATCCCTTCTCCAGCAGATCTTCCCGACCCATGAATCAAACCAGGGTCTCCTGCCTTACAGGCAGAGTCTTTACCAACTGAGCTATCAGGGAAGCCCTTAGTTAGCTAACAGGCACATAAAAGATGCTCAACATCACTAATTATTACAGAAATAGAAACCTAAACCACAGTGAACTATCACTTCACACTGATCAGAATGGCTATCATCAAGAAGTCTACAAACAACAAATGCTGAAGAAGATGTGTAGAAAAGGGAACCCTTGAACACTATTAGTGGGAATGTAAATTGGTGCAGCCACTATGGCAAACAGTATGGAAGTTCCTCAAAAAACTAAAAAAGAAGTACTCTATGGCCCCAGCAATGCCACTCCTGGGTTTATAATTGGAAAAAACTAAAAATACTAATTTAAAAAGATAATGCACTCCAGTGCTTATAGAAGCACTATTTACAATAGCCAAAATATTAAAAAAAAAACCCGCATGTCCATAACAGACAAATGGATAAAGGAGATTTCATGTGTATAGGTATACACATGCACACAATGGACTAGTAATCAGGCATTAAAAAAAGAATGAAATTCTGTTGTTTACAGCAATGTGGATGGACCTAGAGAATGTTATTTATGCTTACTAAAGTTGAGTTCAGTCCAGTCACTCCATTGTGTCCAGCTGATTGTGACCCCATGGACTGCAGCACGCCCGTCCTCCCCGTCCATCACCAATACTCGAAGTTTACTCAAACTCATGTTCATTGAGTCAGTGATGCCATCCAACCATCTCATCCTCTGTCGTCCCCTGCTCTTTCTGCCTTCAATCTTTCCCAGCATCAACGTCTTTTCCAATGAGTCAGTTTTTCGCATCCGGTGGCCAAAGTATTGGAGCTTCAGCTTCAGCCTCAGTCCTTCCAATGAATAATCAGTCCTAAAGGACTGATTTCCTTTAGGATTGACTGGTTTGATCTCCTTGCAGTCCAAGGGACTCTCAAGAGTCTTCTCCAACATCACAGTTCAAAATCATCAATTCTTTGGTGCTTAGCTTTCTTTATTGTCCAACTTTCACATCCATACATGACTGCTGGAAAAACCATAGCTTTGACTAGATGGACCTTTGTTGGCAAAGTAATGTCTCTGCTTTTTAATATGCTGTCTGGTTTGGTCATAGCTTTTCTTCCAAAGAACAAGCGTCTTTTAATTTCATGGCTGCAGTCACCTTCTGCAGTGATTTTGGAGCCCCCCAAAATAAAGTCTCTCATTGTTTCCACTGTTTCCCTATTTATTTGCCATGAAATGATGGAAATTAGAGAAGGACAAACACTGTATCATATCACTTATCTGTGAAATTTAAAATGTAATACAAATGAATATATATATATATATATATATATATATATATACATATGTATACACACACACACACACACACACACACACACACATATATCAAAATGGATTCACAGATGTAGAAAACAAATAGTGGTTACCAGTGGGGAGAGGAAAGGTGGAGGGGCCCATTAAGGGTACAGGATTAAGAGACACAAAGTACTATATATAAAACAGATAAGCTACAGGATATATTGTATAATACAAGGGTTTTATCTGTTATCTTGTAATAACTTTTAATGAAGTTTAAACTGTAAAAATAATGAATCTATGCTGTATGCCCAAAACTAATATAATATTATAAATCAATCATATTTCAATGTAAAAAGTATATAAAGGGGACAGAATTTGTTAGGGAAAGCCCTCAGACTGCAGTGAGGATCTAATATCTGAAAGTCTGAGGAAAGGAGAGAGAACTGGGCAGGGATGACCTCACTGTGATTCATACTTGACATATTCTCAGCCAGACCATTGTTTCAGACCTAAGATAGCTTATAACGAGAGTCTTGCGTTCATCAGTAACAGCCAGGTCTAGCTCCCCATTATACGTACATCATTGACTGGGAACTACTTGGGAAGGATGTGGCCTCAAATGCTGCAGCAGATATGGGAGTCCTGCAGCTAGAAGCTCTCAGCTAACTATACGCTGAGCAGCTGGATGTCAAATTGATTTTCTAAAGGACATCTGAGCAGCACACTTTCATGTTGGCTCCAGGCCTGTAAGCCACTTCATGTTTTTTAAGGCTTATTTGTTTATTTATGGCCCTGCCGAGTCTGCATGGCCGCACGAGCTGTTCTCGAGCTGTGGTGAGCAGGGTCTCCCCTCCGCTGCGGCGCACGGGCTTCTCACTGTGGTGGCCTCTCTCGTTGTGGAGCACTGGCTCTAGGTTGTGGGGGCTTCAGCAGTTGTGGCGCATGAGCTTGACAGCTGCAGCTCCCGGGCCCTAGAACACAAGCTTGACAGTTGTGGCTCATGGACTCAGCTGCTCCGAGGCAAGTGGGATCCTCCGGACCAGGAATTGAAACTGTGTCTCCTGCATTGGCAGGTGGATTCTTTAACACTGAACTACCAGGGAAGTCCCATTTTATGGTTTTGATTTTTACTCTAATGGAAAGGGAGTCTAAGCAGAAGAATACATGGTTTGAGTTAATGAACAGAATCCCAATGGCTGTGTCAAGACTAGACTGTAATGGGCAGGGAGGGTGTGAGCACAATTAGTCCTAAGAGTTAATCCCCTGGACCAGGGCAGTGGTGGAAGAGGTGGTCAGAAATGGTAATATTCTGGTTCCACAAGGTCACATAGCTACTCACTGCTATGTTCTCTTCTTTAGCATTTGCCCTTGCTCTTCTATTTTTTTTCCTCAGCCCCAATCATTTTGTTGCCTCAGATATTATAGGGTTGAAACTAAGGAACACAAGACCCATAGAGTCAGGAAATTTTTACTTAACTGCTAGAGTTGTAATCTATATGCTCTGTGGGTGACCATGGTCAATGGCTTTTTTCTATATTAGGGATTAAATTTTTGTTTGTTTTTCTTCTAAGATACAACTATTAGCTTACTCTGACTATACTTTTCTGCTGTCTGGCTACTTATATTTTTGCCTCTGCTCTTGTTTTTGTGCAATCCACTCCATAATAGACTAACCTGAAGGAGACCTTTCCATATAACTCTGAGGGGTTTATATATATCCCACGGAAAACATGACTCCTTGTCACCACAAAGAAGATAGTGTAGCTTTCTCCCTCTGGAGTCATCTCTCTTCCTCTTTCTTTAGCCCTGATTTTATTTTTTTCATCAGTGAGTCATGTGCCAGCTTTGAACTTCCGACATTTCAAAAGATAATGGCTAAACTCTTCAGGTGGTTCTTTTAGAGCATGCTCCATTTGAGGGGGTGAAGCACAAGAATGGCCCCAATTCTCTACCATTCCTGTATCCACAGTCCTTGCAACAGTATTTTTCAGGTTGATTTATCAGCGGGTTCATTCCACTTCTCTGCCCTTAAGTATGTACTTACTCTGGGTTGGCAAAATCACTGTTGAGTGAACCTCAAAAGACCTTGCATATTTCTTCTTTCCCACTTGGCACCCCTATCATCACTACCAAGTGAATTAGAATCATTTAATATAAAAGATAAAATAGTAATGCAGCTAAATTTATTTTTAAAAGTATTTCTTTCACTTGAAATATAACTGTATTAACTGTACTGCCTTATCTGTCAGCTGTATTAACTGAGACTCTGAGTTCTAGCTTTAAATTCTGCAAATGACTGACCTCTAGAAGTACTTAACACTTTTCCATTATATCTTCTTTGCATTTACCAAAGTAATTGTATAACAAAATTAACTATATTATCATAAACTTTAATATATTAAAATATGGTAAATGAAGATTGTTAGCATCCTCATCCCTATTTATACTTGTTAACTTGTGTTTTTGTAATGAATTATTTTAATTGAAGATGTTAGGCTTCCTACTATTTGATCTAATATTGATGCTATATTCTATATCAATAGAATATATCAATCTAGTTCTATATCAATAGTCTTCAAGTAATGATGCCTGCCCTCCAATGTGATAGAAGTAATTATTTTGATGATTACTCAAGCCAGTGTCAGTAAGGATAGAGAGTAAAATAATGACTGGAGACATAGTTATGAATAATTGAATATTACCTGTAGATATCTCTGGGTTTTAAAACATTTCTGTCAGATATCTCATAAAATGATCCCTGCAACTACTGAATTAGCAACTCAAATTTAAAAATCATATAAAAACTTCTTCATTAAATAACTTGAGATTATCCAGGTATTAATCATCCATTGTCAAGAGCAGATAAGATGCAAAAGAAATAATTGTTCAGTTACAACTCTGTCACCTACATGTCTTCATCACAGAAAAGCATGACAAGAATGACATGTTCTTTTTTAACAAAACTTTTTTCCAGTGTAACATTGAATGCCTCTTATCATTATTTTTCCATAAGAATGAATTCACATAATTGCAAGTCTTATTGTTGTAGACGTGTGACAGAACCAGTATCACCGTTGGCAGCATCTTATCATCGATTAGTCTCAGAGTTGGGTAAATGCTTCTACAAAACATAAAAGGCACAACTGTTCAAACAAAACTTGCAAAGTTGTTAAAGATTTTTACAAATTACTGCAAGTCCTTTTTTGGTTTGAATTCTGTTAAGATATAGGTTGAAGCTCTTGTTATTTTGACAGTCTTTTAGATTCCTATTCAGATCAACTCTCTTCTTTAAGTGCTGAGGCTTTGATTTACTGTGAAAATGTATGCCATCCTGGTAGCACCTTAGAAAGAACATGGACTGTTGTCTCACCAAACTGAAGAGCTGCTTCTGTAGCACTTAATACTGGTTCTCTTCCAGGCCTAGTGGCAGAGCTTAATCCATCAATACTAAGTTCTTTCCCTTGCTGAAAGACTCTAACCAGTAGGACTGGGTTGTTGGTTAAATCTACCAAGAATATGTAACTCTCTAATTTCCCTTACTGAAAATATCATCTGTCTCCTGAAACTCCACCCAGGAGAAAATACATTTTGAAGTCCTTCAAATATTTGAAGATAACCATCACATTTCTTTGAATCTTTTCTTTTTTAAACTCTATTTTGCTGTTTTTTTTTTTTTTCCCATTGCTCTAGTATAGAATGTATAACTCTAGTGGATAAAAAAAAAAAAGTCATCTTCTGTATTTAATTATTTATTTTTGGCTGTGCTGGGTCCTCGTTGCTGCCAGGGCCCTTCTCTAACTGCAGTGAGGAGGGGTTACTCTCTGCCTGCCGTGTGCGAGCTTCTCATTGTGGTGGCTTCTCCTATTGCGGAGCACGGGCTCTGGGCGCGCAGGCTTCAGTAGTTGCGGCTCATCGGCTCTGGAGCACAGGCTCCATAGTTGTGGCCCATGGGCTTAATTGCTCTATGGCATGTGGAATCCTCCCAAATCACCTTTGTCTCCTGCATTGGCAGCTAGATTCTTTAACACTGAGTGACCAAGGAAGCCCCCAAAATGTAATACTCTTTTTTCTATTTTTATTGACGTATATGGTTGGTTTTCAATATTATGTTGATTTTTGCTGTACAGAAAAGTGACTCTATCTGAGGAGGCTGTCTGAGGAGGCCTTACAAATAGCTGTGAAAAGAAAAGAAGTGAAAAGCAAAGGAGAAAAAGAAAGATTTAGCCATTTGAATGCAGAGTTCCAAAGAGTAGCAAGGAGAGATAACAAAGCCTTCCTCAGTGATCAATGCAAAGAAATAGAGGAAAACAATAGAATGGGAAAGACTAGAGATTGCTTCAGGTAAATTAGAGCTACCAAGGGAAGATTTGGCTCAGACAGTAAAGTGTCTGCCTGCAATGCAGGAGATCTGGGTTCAATCCCTGGGTTGGGAAGATCCCCTGGAAAAGGAAATGGCAACCCACTCTAGTACTCTTGCCTGGAAAATTCCATGGTCTGAGGAGCCTGGTAGGCTATAGTCCATTGGGTCACAAACAGTCAGACACAACTGAGTGGCTTCACTTTCACTTTCAAGGGAACATTTCGTGCAAAGATGGGCTCAATAAAGGACAGACATGGTATGAACCTAATAGAAGCAGAAGATATTAAGAAGAGGGGGCAAGAATACAGAGAAGAACTGTACAAAAAAGATCTTCATGACCCAGATAATCATGATGGTGTGATCACTCACCTAGAGCCAGACATCCTGGAATGTGAACTCGAGTGGGCCTTAGGAAGCATCACTATGAACAAAGCTAGAAGAGGTGATGGAATTCCAGTTGAGCTATTTCAAATCCTGAAAGATGATGCTGTGAAAGTGCTGCACTCAATATGTCAGCAAATTTGGAAAACTCAGCAGTGGCCACAGGACTGGAAAAGGTCAGTTTTCATTCCAATCCCAAAGAAAGGGAATATCAAAGAATGTTCAAACTATTGCACAATTGCACTCATCTCAAACATGCTAGTAAAGTAATGCTTAAAATTCTCCAAGCCAGGCTTCAGCAATACGTGAACCGTGAACTTCCAGATGTTCAAGCTGGTTTTAGAAAAGGCAGAGGAACCAGAGATCAAATTTCCAACATCTGCTGGATCATCAAAAAAACAAGACAGTTCCAGAAAAACATCTGTTTCTGCTTCATTGACTATGCCAAAGCCTTTGACTGTGTGGTTCACAACAAACTGTGGAAAATTCTGAAAGAGATGGGAATACCAGACCACCTGACCTGCCTCCTGAGAAGTCTGTATGCAGGTCAAGAAGCAACAGTTAGAACTGGACATAGAACAACAGACTGGTTCCAAATAGGAAAAGTAGTACGTCAAGGCTGTATATTGTCACCCTGCTTATTTAACTTGTATGCAGAGTACATCATGAGAAATGCTGGGCTGGATGAAGCACAAGCTGGAATCAAGATTGCTGGGAGAAATAACAATAAACTCAGATATTCAGATGACACCACCTTAAGGTAGAAAGTGAAGAAGAACTAAAGAGCCTCTTGATGAAAGTGACAGAGGAGAGTGAAAAAGTTAGGTTAAAGCTCAACCCTCAGAAAACTAGTATCATGGCATCTGGTCCTATCACTTCATGGCAAATAGATGGGGAAACAGTGGAAACAGTGGCAGACTTTATTTTGGGGGGGCTCCAAAATCACTGCAGCCATGAAATTAAAAGACACTTACTCTTTGGAAGGAAAGTTATGAACAACCTAGACAGCATATTAAAAAGCAGAGACATTACTTTGCTAACAAAGGTCCGTCTAGGTTTTTCCCAGGCTATGGTTTTTCCAGTAGTCATGTATGGATGTGAGAGTTGGTCTATAATGAAAGATGATCATTGAAGAATTGATGCTTTTGAACTGTAGTTTGGAGAAGTCTCTTGAGAGTCCCTTGGACTGCAAGGAGATCCATCCAGTCCATCCTAAATGAGATCAGTCCTGAGTGTTCATTGGAAGGACTGATGTTGAAGCTGAAACTCCAATATTTTGGCCACCTGATGTGAAGAACTGACTCATTTGAAAAGATCCTGATTCTGGGAAGGATTGAAGGCGGGAGGAGAAGGGGATGACAAGGGGTGAGATGTTTGGATGGCATCACCAACTCAATGGATATGAGTTTGGGTAAACTTGGGGAGTTGGTGATGGACAGGGAGGCCTGGTGTGCTGCAGTCCATGGGGTCTCAAAGAGTCAGACATGACTTAGCGACTGAAGTGAACTGAACTGAAAGTGACTCAGTTATGCATATATATAGTCTTTTTCAAATTGTTTTCCATTTTAGTTAATCACAGGGTATTGAATATAGTTCCCTGTGTTATACAGTAGAATCTTGTTGTCTATCCATCCTATATATAATGCTAATCCCAGATTCCCAGTCCTTCCCTCCCTCGATACTTTATTCTTCTTTAACTGCACTAAATTTTAGTCACAAACTCTCCTTCTACCAATAGGCAGAAACTATCTCAACCAATTCATCATCCTCATCAGTTTCCCTACCTTTTGAGGGTCTTAAATGTTATGAAGACTCCATACTGATGCCCAATAATATATTTTATTTCTGTAGAGTGTATGGTTCATGAATATCAATGCTGCATTCTCTTTATCTCAACTGCACATGACCTTCAGTTCCCCCTGGATTATCTGAAGCTCCATCACTCTGATGGAAGAGAGTATTTCAAATTTCCATGAATCCTGCTCATAAAACATGTCCTTTATTATTATGTTCCAAGCCCATTTGTTTATACTATCAAATGCATATGTTTTATCCTTGAGCCAGATAAGCAATAGGAAAATTTTGGATTCTTACTACTTTTCTGGACTCAACCCCCCAAAGAGGGGTAGAGGTCTCTATGTAGAAATTTTACCCAACTTCTTCAATAGGCACAACATGTCTGCTCTTTCTGTCCATCTCTGCTTTTCAGCCGTAGTTTTTTTTTTTTATTGTAGGATGAGCAGAACATCTTGTTTTTTATTACTACAAATCAATATTCTCTTACATCTAGAGAATTATTTTTACAGAGCATCTGCAATTCTAATACTCTCATTTAGCTGTAATAGAAATATCTAGGTCTAGCCTAATTTAATGAATGACTAGAATGTCCAAAGTCAATACCAGGAATTAATTTCAAGCATAATCAACCTTTTATACCTATTTCTGCATCCATAGCCACATAAAGTAACATTATAGCTATTATTTTCTTCAGGTAATTATTTTTTAGTCTTTACAACAACGGAATTAGTCTTAGTTTTCCCCGAATTTCCCTGAGTCAGTTTTTCTCTTTCCTTTAAATTTTAGCTTGAACTTCTTTCCATGAGTATATATCAAACAGTACTTCCAATTCTCCAGAAGACCTCTTAGATTCTTGCCAAGAGTCTGTCCATCATTTTACTATAATATATCTTGGTTTATAAACCAGAATTCTGTCTTTTCATGTCATCAGTATAACCATCTGTTTCCCCCTCATGCTTTCTTCACTTTTAATGCCATGACTTTGAATTTTATCCCCCAGTTTTTAGTGTCATACACAGAATATCTACATTCATTCAAATGAATCCATTCAAATCACGTCATTTTTATTCTTGTGTCTGTTACATTGGGCAGGCTTGAAAACCACTAAGATAAGACCTCTGAGACAAAGAATTGAATATATAATTCTATGAACTCAGTGCTATGATGAAGAATACAAATACTGGGGGGGGGTGTGGTGTCAAGGGAATGAATCTTGAAGGAATTTGTAACTTAGCAAAATTTAGGAACAGATAGAAATTTTTAAGTCACTATGTTGTTTTTGTTCAGTCACTCATTCGTGTCCAATTCGTAGCAACCCCATGGACTGCAGCACACCAGGTTCCCTGTCCTTCACTATCTCCTGGAGTTTGCTCAAACTCATGTCCATTGAGTCAATGATGCCATCCAACCATCTCGTCCTCATCCTCATTCAGTGAAACATGTTTGAGTTTCACTCATGTTGAAGTGAGTAAATGAGTAAATACACAATTGCTTCTAGAAAAAATAAGTTGGCCTGTGTTAACAATGACAAGTTTTTAAACTGAAAGTTATGAAATTGAGGATTATAAATGTCTTTTTGGGCCAAACTATGATAGATGTATTTATTGTGAGGATTAGAGAATCATTTGAAGGAGAATAGTGGAATATTGAGTGTCTTTTATGTGTTATCTTATGTACTTTTCACAGGTAAAATATGAAGGAAACAGTGTTCCGCAAGGTTAGGAAACTTGTCTGAAAACCAGATGCTTCATCTGTTATGTCTCTTGTGATAATGGTCTAAATAAAATAGCAGCAAGAGGAATGGAAAGGTGGGCACTATTTCAAGAAATAGCAGTCAGTTAAGTGACAAGGTAGTGTGGCTGAGTAACAGTGGAGTTAAGGGAGTTAGAATAATAAATAATGGTGACAAGTGACTGATCCTAGTGACTGAGTAGGTGGACATAGGCAGGGAATTCAGGAGTATTACTGATGGAAAAAATAGATTATATTTCAGACATGTTGGGTGAAAACTGCTAGGGAAAATGTCCTTTTTGCTATAGGTGTTAGGCCTTGAGTTCCTGATTAAGAGACTTCTGGCAATTCTTATTTGTCATCTGTTGACGTATTGTTCTTTTCCACCCTGCTGCCCCCATGCATAGGCCCTCATAATCCCTTGCAGACTTGAAGTATGTTAGGAATTGTCAGTCATTTTTACCAGCCAGGCATCATTCTCCTTTTGAAAACATAAATACAAATTGTTGACACAAATATTTTAAATTTCTCCCTTATCACGGCTTGTCTCTTTCTGGGTCTGTTAATTGAGGTCTGACACTGAAAAATGCTGGATTTTATCTTGTCTACTGAAGAGCCAATGAAAGTTAGAAAGATTACAAGGATATCTGTATCTTTACTTCCATCACCAGAGCACTCTTTGTTACATCAGTCCTGAGGCTCAGTCTTAATGCTAATTCAAAGATGTTAAACATATACACAGTGTCCCTCCCAGGTTCTATAAAGAGTTTAGAAATTAAGTGTAAGTTTTGGCAAAAGTAGTTTTAAACTTGTGGGAAATAATTCACTTATTGTAATGGAATTTTAATTAGAAACCCTCCTTATTTCCTGTATTACTCAATGCTCCTGTTAACAATTCTTAACCATAAAAGAGGAATGATGTTTATTTTATTACTACTCACTAGAAGACAATATGTAGCTTTACTTAAATTTCCTCAAAAAATTTTTTTCTGTTGCTCTCTCTGTTTTCCTCCAGAGTTGTCCTTTATTAAATAATATTTAATTGCCAGTATCTAGCCTCTATAGATTTCTTGTATGTTATGAAATAAAAGAGCAGTTGTCTAAATGATTCTTTGTTTGTCTTATAGAGTGGAAAGAAAACTTGAGGAAAACATTTTCTTGTAGCTAGTTTTTAATTAGAAAGCCCTTTATATCAATTTTTCTCATAAATAAAATTTATTGTTGTGCAATTACACAGAGATTTTAATTACAGATTGTTTATGCACTATTCACTTAAAAATTGATAAAAATCTACAATGGAGCTATAAAAGTTAATGATTTTTAGGAAAATCCAATTTTTACTAATAAATGCAATAATATGTATAGATATGAAAATCCCAGATTTTGGCAATAATTCTTTTTTAATTCATATATAATTGACACATAAAATTGTGTTTCTGTAAGGTATTGATTTGATATGTTTGTATGTTGCAATACGATTATCACTGTAACTCTAACACCTCTATCATGTCACATATTATTATTTCTTTGTTGTTGTAAGATTATTTAAAATCTAGTCTCTTAGCAACTTCAAATTTTATAATGTAGTATTGGTGATTATAATCACTATGCTGTTCATTAGCTCTCCAGAAATTATCCATCTTCTAATATCAAATTTATTTTTGTTTATGCACATGCTCAACAAATTGCACTCCTCCTTTCTGGAGATATCTGGGTATTTGGTTATGAATGATTTTAGTTTTAAGGCATTATTTCTGCCTGCCATATTTTCATCAAAAACCAATATACATTTTTCACAAACTGGGAATGCTCTGTAATGCATTACCTATTGACTGTCAACTGCAAAGAACTGAAAAAGTAAAACAGATTAACGCTATTAAATATGCATCAGCAAATTATTCTTTAATAACTGCCTTTAAAATGAAAATTGCCTCAAATGATTTTCTACAGAAAAGCCTTTGCTCCTCTCTTTTGCACACGCTGTAGTCAGAGTTATTGCTCATTCCATTTTATTGCTAACACTGGCACATAGAGTCCTGAAGGTTACTGTGTGTCATTGTGCAAAAGCATCCTTTGTCATTCCTGATCAACAGCTGTAAAGAAAAATTTAAGGAAGATTTTTATACTTGGATGGTCGGGAAGACAGGGGTAGGAGAAGGAGAAATTCTGTAGTGTTTATTGTTATTAAGTGATAATTATGCCTGCTCCTAGCTGGGAATCACAATATGGTGGTCCCACTGAGACCACAATGGGACTCAGTTGCTTCAGAAAATTCAAAGGAATGATAAGTCTTTCAAAAGAAAATTCTTAATTGTTACAGAATAATTTGAGCTATTTCCAACCAAAATTAACTGCTTCACATAACTCCAGAAATACTAAAAAAAAAAAATGCAGATATCAAAAATGCTATCTGGTTAATGTAACAAAGAAAGTCTACTGGAAATGTCCAGAATTTCTTGGGCCATAGACAATCTCTAAGCCTCCCTTTGATGCCAAGAGTAACAGATTTTTCCCATTCCTTGTTTCTGAGAAGTTGGATTATTAAGAGGAGGATAAATGCAAGTTTATCTATTTTTTTCAGAATTTCAGCCAAAGCCAAAAACAATAAAATAGGTTCCAATTATTCCAGATCTCATGACAAGTTACTTAAATAGCAAAGTAGGCCAAGCTAGGACAGTGTGAGATGAGTTCTATCAGTATTGACTCATCAACCCCCTCAAGGCTAAGCCAACAGAAAACTAGAGATTTTATTAGAACATTCAAGAAGATAAAAATAAGAATTTTGGAGAGAAGTATGTGTTGTATTCCCAGACCTTCCACATAGGGAGAGAGGAAGAGAATACCTCCCCAACACTGCAAGTCTAGTGAGAGAAGCTTAGTAAAGGCTTAGCAGGTGTGGTGGATGTATGAGCATTCTGCCCAGAGCCCCTTAACTGGGCTCATATGCTCAGCCCTGGCGGAGACTGCTTGCAACCAGTGGTACAAAATGTGTGCACTCCTGCTTTACATCGGGAAAATTCTGTTCTTTCTCCAGAGACCCTCATGGGATCAGCCAAAACCATAAATTCTTCTAAAGATTTATGTATTTTTGGCTGTGCTGGGTCTTTGTTGCTACCTGAGGGCTTTCTCTAGTTGCAGAGCGTGGGGGCCACTCTCTAATTGCCAAGCATGGGTGTCTCATTGCTGTGCCTTCTCTTGTTGAGAAGCATGGGCTCTAGCGTGCAGGCTCTGTAGTTTTGGTGCCCGGGTTTAGTTGCCCTGCAGCATGTGGGATCTTCCCCGAGCAGGCACTGAACCTGTGTCCCCTGCATTGCCAAGCAGAGTCTTAACCAGGGGGCCACCAGGGGAGCCCCTGAAGCCATGTCTTTTCTTACACTATCCTGCTTCTCTCCCTCCCTTTCTTCTGAAAGACTACTTCAGAAATTAAATGTTCTCATATCTCTGTCTGAAGCTTTGCTTTGAGGAAACTGACCTAAGAAAATGAATACCTGCAGCTTGTCATATATAGGGTTTGGTACCTGCTTCAGACCTAGAAAAGTCTAAATATGTGAGACTGTGGCTCATAAGCCAGCTGCATCACCTTGGACAGCAGGGAAGTGAGTTACATGCCAAGCCCATAAAAGCAAACCAGCTGCAAGCTGTCTTGACTAGAACCTTGCCTGATGAGGCTTTTTTCCCCAAGGAATGAAGCAACCTCTCAAGTGTCCAGAAAGCATTAAAAGAATCAGATACACACTGTCGCTGAAGATAGTTATCCCTAAGGGACCCACAACAAGATGCTTTATAAGAAACAAATGGGATTTAAGATGTATTACACCCAGGAGGCAGTATTGTGAGATTGTAACTCAGAGTTCTCCAGTGCAGGAGACCCGGTTTCAGTCGCTGTGTTGGGAAGATCTCCCTGGAGAAGGGCATGGCAACCCACTCCAGTATTCTTGCCTGGAGAATCCCATGGACCGAGGAGCCTGGTGGGCTACAGTCCATGGGGTTGCAAAGAGTCGGACACGACTGAACGATTAACACTACTAACTGAGGCAATATTTTATGGCTATTATTTCTCCATTTTCTCCTATTCCAATACTGGTGAGCCTACATTAGTAGCCCCTTAGGGGAAGGAGGTAGAGGGAAGAAATTGGGGAGAAACCCTCCATAATTCTCGGTCACTGCAGGATTCTAGATCCAAGGCAGGTTTAAGCTGAGTGAATAAGAACATTTTATACTGAATGAGAGTGTGAAGATTTGGTATTAGATTGGATTAGATATTTGACTACTTGAGAGTTAGTGGGAAAACCGTGAAATCTTGAGATTCACACAAAAGTCAAAGAGAAACAAACCCACTTAGAGGAGAGTTACCTTCTGCTCACACCTGACAGATTCCAGCTTGTTCATGAAACCCATGGCTTCCCTCTGTACGTAAACCAAATATCAGTGAGGCTCCTCTATTCCTTGCTATCTAGTGAATTACCTTGCATTCCTGGGATAAAGCCCACTTGGTCATGGTGTATGATTTTTTTAATATGTTGCTGGATTCTGTTTGCTAGAATTTTGTTAAGGATTTTTGCATCTATGTTCATCAGTGATATTGGCCTGTAGTTTTTTTTTTTGTGTGTGTGTGGTATCTTTGTCTGGTTTTGGAATTAGGGTGATGGTGGCCTCATAGAATGAGTTTGGAGGTTTACCTTCTGCAATTTTCTGGAAGAGTTTGAGTGAGATAGGTGTTAGCTCTTCTCTAAATTTTTGGTAGAATTCAGCTGTGAAGCCTTGAACCTTGAATTACCTTGAACCCTTGATTCTGCTACCTGGGTACATCAGAGTCTTTTCCGATGGTCACATTTGTCTCTGGCGAGCTCTGTTTAGCTTACATCAGCATTTAGTTGGCTGCTGCTGTTGCATGCATGCATGCTAAGTGGCTTCAGCCGTGTCCAACTCTGTGCGACCCCATAGACAGCAGCCCACCAGGCTTCCCCGTCCCTGGGATTCTCCAGGCAAGAATACTGGAGTGGGTTGTCATTACCTTCTCCAGTGCATGAAAGTGAAAAGTGAAAGTGAAGTCACTTAGTTGTGTCCGACTCCTAGCGACCCCATGGACTGCAGCCTACCATGCTCCTCTGTCCATGGGATTTTCCAGGCAAGAGTACTGGAGTGGGGTGCCATGCCTTCCCCATTTACTTGGCAAGTGTCTTCAATAAAGTAACTCAGTGTCAGAAAGGTCCAATAGAAATTTCTATATATGCCCAGGATATGATGTCTTTGATGAAGAGCTTAATTCCCATCTACTAACTTTCCCAGCATTTCTGGTAGCTCACGCAGGGGCAGTATAAAGTATAGGTGAGTGCACGCTCAGTTGCTCAGACGTGTCTAACTCTTTGTGACCCCCGGAACTATATACCCTACCAGGCTCCTCTGTCCGTGGAAATTCTCCAGGCAACAATACTGGGGCAGGTTGCCATTTGCTCCTCCAGGGTATCTTCCCAACCTGGGACCGAACATGGGTCTTCTGAGTCCCCTCAATTGGTAGGTGGATTTCTTAGCACTGCGCCCCTTGGGAAGACCATAAAATGTAGGTATTCCCTGTCAGTTGTGTGTGTCCATGAGCCGGCAGAGGCGGAGGAGAGCTCATTTACTTTACTGCTGGTGGGAGTACCAGCCAGCTAGAAGCTGAGCAGTGCCAGCATCAGGGGCCAGTGTCCTTAACTGGCGGGGACAGCCACATGCACGAGGCTGCCTTTGGTGGTCTGAGGAAGTCAGTGATCAACAGGTCGGATTCTGTGGTGTGCGTTAGCTGTGATTCTGCATTCGATTTCCATTCCTTTCTGCCTGTTTTCTTAGCCAGTTTCTTCAGACTTCCCAGAGATTCTGTAAATTACCGAAATATGTTTCAAGAATATCTTTTTCTATGTAAATTACCCAGAATCAATTTTGCTTGCTTTAATACAAATCTTAATTAAAACTACACAAATTAAAATAGAAGTTAGTAATGTATTAGGATCATGGAGAGGATCACATTGCAGAATGAAAGACTTTGCAAACTCATTTCATTCTCTCTGGTTTATTTATTTTTCCTTTCTCCTATCATTTACTCTGTCACCTCCTGTCTTCTTCAAGAGAATCAAATCCCATATCTTCTTTTTAATTAGGAAGAATTCAACTAATTGAACATCCTTCCTCAGTCCTAAAAGATGTTCACCTTTATAAATGGACCTTCAGTCAACTGAACCCATATACTTTCAAGGCAATTTAGGTTACAGAAATTATAAATAAATGAACAATAAAGGTTTGTTTATTTGAGCAATAAGATATATATATATATATTTCATATTTGTCTATATTTCAGATAATTATTTAAAACCCAAGGTGTATTTATTACCACTATTAACAACCTATATTAGAAGACTCTGACTAATGTGATTCAAAATTATAATGCATATAGTGATTATCATGGTGTATTTAGATTTATTTCAGCCAATGTTCAGATTAACCAATCTAATGACTTAAATTTAAGGGAGTAGTTTGAAAATCTACAAGCAAGTGTACTTTGCATGATCTTTATATGATATGATACATTGAGGCACTTATATCCTAAGGATTACTATAAGAAATAAAAGAACTATCTGATTAAAATAACGTTTATTGAAAGCTTACTGTGTGCAACATGCTTTGCTAATTGCTCAACATGTATTAAGTCACTTATAGGATATTTTTTCTAATAGGATGCATTTAATTGGTACATTTTAAAACAATGGTTATATTGGTCATACATATTAGAATCTATAAAGAATGTTAAGAACTAAAATGTACATTATACACTGTATATGTACTTTTTGTACAGAAGTAGAAAGGTTTGTTATAAAAATATCAACACAAAGGGTGTTTAGTATACAGAGAAGAAAGAAGTATGCTTCAGATGCTTTAGTTTGTTAATGTGAGCAAATAGCTTGGGATTTAGAACATCCTGTAAAGCAAGCAATGTTATTACTACAATTTTATAGATGAGGAGACTCAGGCTCTTATCTCTGGAAAGTTGTAGTGCCAGTGCTCAAATCCTGGCAGTCTGGCTTAGGAGTTCTCACTTACCGCTGGGGTGCTTTTGTGCTCAGTCTCACAGTTGTGTCTGACTCTTTGCAACCCCATGTACTATAGCCCATCAGGCTCCTCTGTCCATGGAATTTTCCAGGCAAGGATAATGGAGTGAATTGCCATTTCCTTTTCCAGGATTGTGGTGCCTTAAAGTGAATGATGTTAGTACCATCCAAAAAATAGAGTAAGCCCATGAAAACAGTCAGTTTTCCTTATTCCTTTCTCTGTTTTAGCACAAAGTTTTATAACATCAAGTATACCATTTGGCACAAGTTATGCAGTCTTAAAAGTACCACCAACTTTCTCAGGCCTAGACTATCACAATAAAAGCAATGTGACACCAGTACAGATGTTAGTAACTTCCAAGGTTCTAAGCTTTAACTATTGACCTGACCTCCTTAAACCAATGCTATAGATGTATAGTCCGTAGTTTCCACTTCTCTGTCATTGACTACCTTTTTTAGAATATGCAAGCTCCTGTCTCACAATTATGTTGCAATGTCCATAATATTTTAGCCATTTTGAGTGGGTTCTTTTCTTCCTCATCTTTGTAATATCATTTTCATTCTTGGATCTTCCTTCCAGATTAATTCTTCCCTTTGCCTTCATATAACCATAAGTTCCCAAATAATTTTGCTCATTTAGTAATCCTCTCATCTGTCTTACGTGCTTGTTTTTTTGTACTCTTTTCATCCCCTAAACATCTCTAAAAACTTGGCCATTGGATCCACACAGTTCTTGCTCTATACTTGCCCTTTCTGCTAACTCACATCCATGGTCTCCTCTATCACTCACACACTATTTCCTCATCATAAATATCTTCAACCCTTATTGTAATCCAGTTATGTCTATAGTAAAAATAACCCGCTAACACACAGGGAGGTATAGACTAGAGAACTGAACTCATTCCTATCTTCCTTCTCAGTCTATAGTCTTAACTTGTGTGTCTTGTTAATTTACAGTTTGACTTATAGGACATTTTCACTGGGATAATCTGCAGTCACTTTAAACTTAACAAATTTGTGCTTTTAAATATTTTCCTTATCTATTTTAATAAAATCCTTTTCTCTTTGTCTTTTCCTTTAAAATTCAGAATATATTTTATACTCTGTTGGGACAATTCTTTTAATTCTTCACTGTCCCTACATGGTTTAAGAACTTGCTAACTCAAGTCTAAGGTGAAAAACAGTTATTTGCTTATCCTTGTACTATTATTTATTCACAGTACTATTAAGGGCTCTTTTTTAGTGAACTTAAATTTTAATTATTTTTATTGAGATATAATTGACATCCAACACTGTGTAGGTTTAAGGTATACAGTGTATTGATTTGAAACATTCATATATTGCAATATGATTACCACTGTGTTAGCCTCTACCAGTTCACATAATTATCATTAAGATCATAATTATCAATTAAGATCTAGTCTTTTAGCAACTCTGAATTTTATAATATAGTACTGTTGATCATAACCACTGTGCCCTGGTATCCAGTTGAGCCTGAAACAGCACAGGTTTCAACTGCGAGGGTCTACTTATACACAAATTTTTTTCCAGTAAATATGGAAAAACCCAAACTAACATTTTGGCCAACCCAAAATGTTTACAATTGTGGTTTGTTGACTCTCTGGGACTAGAGTACAGTAGATTTTGTATTTGCAGCAGGTTCTGGAACCAATCACCTTTGAGTACTGAGGGCTGACTGTGTATGTACAATGGAATATTATTCATCTATGAGAAGGAAGGAAATGCTGCCATTTTTGACAGCAGAGATAGGTCTTGAGGGTGTTACACCAGGTGAGACAAGTCAAGGAAAGACACACACTGTATGATATCACTTATGTGTAGAATCTATAAGAACTGAATTCATGAAACAGAGTAGAATGGTGGTTACCAGGAGCTGGTGGGGGGAACAACTGAGGAGATGTTGTTTAAGGGTACAGACTTGCAACTAACTTTTCAAAGTTCCAGAATGCTTGGTTATTCGAACACAACTTTCTTAATGTCACACTTTCCCAATAATTTATTATTTATTAGTTTGATGCCCAGTTTCACAGTTATATATCTAAATTAACTCTGTATCACAGGTATCCCCTGCTTTTTGAACATTTGCTTTACACTACTTTACTTTTACAAAAGGCCTGAATAACATCTGGGTTTGCTAATTGAAGGAAAACTGAAAAGGATTTTTGCTTTAATGAAAGAAAGGTAGAAAGTGAAACTAGTGTTTAGCATTTTTCAGTTCAGGTCAGTTCAGTTGCTCAGTCATGTCCGACTCTTTGCGACCCCATGAACCGCAGCACTCCAGGCCTCCATGTCCATCACCATCTCCTGGAGTCCACCCAAACCCATGTCCCTTGTGTTGGTAATGCCATCCAACCATTTCATCCTCTGTCGTCCCCTACTCCTCCTGCCCTCAATCTTTCCCAGCATCAGGGTCTTTTCAAGTGAGTCAGCTCACTGCATCAGGTGGCCAAAGTACTGGAGTTTCAGCTTCAACATCAGTCCCTCCAGTGAACACCCGGGACTGATCTCCTTTTTAGCAGCTGTCAGTTACAAGAGGAGCACACACCTCAAGCAGTGAGAATAGGAACTGCCAAGCTTCTTCCCCAGGAGCAATTCTCAGAATCTCAATGTCAAGCTGCCATAGTTTTGAACTGTACCTGTGAGCATCTGTGCTTTATCTTGATTTATTTTGTGCATCTGTTAGCAAGATGTGTCCTAAGGTAATTACGTCTTCATTTTATGCCATTTCAGCTTACGAATGGTTTCATAGGATCTCTCTACTCAGAGAGTAGGGGAAATCTGTGTTTAACCAAAGTTCTCAGGATTACTCCAACATGGCTTCTCCACAAAATTAAGCCAGTTTTTTTTTCCCCAATCCTTTTCACATCCAAGCTCCTTGTTTCTATGACTTGACTGGAGTCTAACCTTTTATCCTTGTTTATCTTTAATAAAATTATCTTTTCCTCCTCTGATAGTCTATACATATGTTTAAAATTGATTTTTGTTATTCTCTTTTATTTCCTTTCTCAGAAATATAGATTGAAAGTGAGGCAAGAGTTGGAAGAACTTCGAAACTACATGACCTTAGGGATCATGTATTATGCTGCTTTATTTTATAGATAAGGAAGTGTGGTTAAGATAGTTTCTTTTAAATCCTGGATCCTCTAGAGTACATGATGTTCTCTCTTTGGCATTTATCACAGAGGATTTGGTCTCAGAAGATGCTTAGTAAGGTGTGTTGCATTTATTTTTATTTATAAATGGGAAGAATGTCCTGATAAAATTTAATTTTCACTGGGAGTACTTCGGCAAACTCATTTAAAACCAGCCTCTGGGAACTTTAAAACAGCAGAGTAATTACTCATTAATCTACCTTCCAGATCTTGGTAATATAAAATTTATGACTTTGGCAAATAGCTTTCAATACCACTGATACCATCTGTTTCTCCTTGCTAGTTGAGTCATTCAACATTGTATTTCCCCAGAAGGGAATATGAACCCAAGTAATGTACCAATCAGAACATATCAAGTTAAGGACTGAATGAAAAAGGGGGAAACAGTTTATTAAGTGAAAATTATTATTATGAATATCTACAATAATATTATACTTTCATTTTAGCAAATTAAGTTGCAAAGCCTTGGTAGTATATAACTTATCTTCACCGTTCACTTACTCTAGTGTTTGATTTCTAAATTGATTTTTCTGAAGTGCACACTCCTAAAACGAATATTATTCAGGACCAGCACTAGATAAAGAAGACCTAACTTCTATTTGCTTGTGCTCATATAAAAGATAAGCTCTTCTGTTGATAAAATATTTGTAATTTCAGAATTATTATATCTCTTATGTCTTCCAGGATGCTCAATATGTAAAACTGGTGTATCTTCTACATGCTTTGTTATGTTGCTCTTTTACATCATAGTTTGAAATATATCTGAAATATAAATTTCTTGAAATCAGGAACTATGAGTTATTCAACTTCCTTATTTACTTCACATTATACATAGCAGATAGTCAATAATAGTAACTTTTTTCTTCATCAAATTTGTGGCAAATATACAATGTGGTCATACATACACTATAATGTACATATATATATAGTATTATATATATAATCTTTATTATACAACAAAACATACAGACTTTCCTATAGTCTTTATTATGCATTCACTGTTTATTTTTATACCAACCTTATCCTTTTTTAATCACTGAAGTTTTTTAAAATTCATTTTGAGATGTAATAATATATGTCCTCTGACATATTCCTCATGACTGTCTTGCCTACTTTAGTTTTCTGCTCTTCCATATGCATTTTGGAATCAGGGTATGCATTTTTAGAGACTAGGCTGCTGGGATTGTTTGGATTGTATTGAGTCTTAAGTGAGACTGGAGAATGACAGTGAGAATGGAAAGATGAACGTTAAAACAATAGGGATCTTAAGTATGTTGAGTCTTCCAATCCATGAACATGGTGCCACTCTTGATTGCCTCCTTTTACTTCACTCCACAGTGTTTTATAGTTTTTGTTTATGGAAATCTTTCACACAGTTTTTAAAGATTTATGTTTTGATCCTTGGTTTTTTTTGATACTTTTATAAATAGTGTTTTTAAATTTTAGTTTTCTGATTCTCTCTTTTAGAATGTAGAAATACCATTGAGTTTTGCATTGAATTTGCATCTAACTCAAATACTTAATAGAATTTTGAATTTCCTGTGTATGTATTCATGTCACCTGAGAATAAAAACTGTTTTACTTTTTTCCTTTCCAATATTTATACCTTTAACAAATTACATTATCACATAGAATAGGACTTCCAATACAATGTTATAGATTTGACAACAGTGGCATCCTTCTCTTGTGCTTTATCTCAAGGAAGAGTCTTTGAAATTTCATCATTAAGTATGGTGGTAGCTGTAGGTTTTGTATTTCTTTTTATTTCCAGTTCTTATGAACATTTACTTGTAGCAAACACCTTTTCTGTATCGTTTGATATAATCATATAGGTTTGTCTTCTTTCTTTCATCAATGTGGTAAATTACTTGGATGATTTTCAAATGTTATTTTAGCCCTATCATCCAGAGATAACTTTGAGATTCAATATGATAGTATTTGTTTGTAATTATTGCACTTATGCTTATGAGGCATATTGGTCTGTAATCATTTGTCATATCTGTCTTAGGGTTCACATTCAGAGTTGCCTCTTTCTCTTTTTTTTGAAAGACTCCAAATTATTTTGTTTTATATCTCCCTGAAATGTTTCAGTTCGGTTCGGTCATGTCCAACGCTTTGCAACCCCATGGACTCCAGCACACCAGACCTCCCTGTCTGTCACCAGCTCCTGGAGCCTGCTCAAGCTCATGTCCATCGAGTAGGTGATGCCATCCATCCATCTCATCCTCTGGTAGTCCCCTTCTCTTCCTGCCTTCAATCTTTCCGAGCTTCAGGGTCTTTTCCAATGAGTCAGTTCTTTGCAGCAGATGGCCAAAGTATTGGAATGTCAGCATCAGTCCTTCCAATGAATATTCAGGACTGATTTCCTCTAGGATTGACTCGTTTAATCTCCTCGCAGTGAAGCATTCATTAGTAAAACATCTCGATTGATGTGCTCTGTTTATACAAAGGGTTTGATTGTTTGTTATCATGGATTCAGTTCCCTTAATAGGCACATGACTATTTAGATAACCTACTTTTTGAAGTGTTAGTTTTAATAAATTTTTAAAGGATCTAAACTATTTTTTCCAGCTATCAAATTTATTATTATAACTTTTAAATATCTATGGTATCTGAATTGATAGCCCAATTTTCCTTCTTAATTAGGTAATGTGTTTTTTCTATTTATCTTGATCAATTGTTCCACAAATTTATCATTTTATAAAATCAAACTTGTGCCTTTTTTTGTTTTATACATTTATAAGCTGTTTCATTGATTACTGGCCAAAGCTTTATTGTTTCTTTCATCTACTTTTATTGGGCTTAAATTATTGTATATTCTTAGCTTCTTGTGATAGAAACTTTCATCACTGTTTTAAAAAAATTCTTGGGTGGAGAGGGAGGTGGGAGGGGGGATCGGGATGGGGAATACGTGTAAATCTATGGTTGATTCATATCAATGTATGACAAAACCCCCCAAAAAAATAAAAAAACGAAAAAAAAAAATTCTTATTTCCTAACATATGATGAAATGCATGCTTATTTTCTGATGACACCGTCTGTGTCTACTGAGAGAGCGCCATTGTTCTTTCTCTGGACATCTTAAATCCTTTCTTTTAGTCATACCTTTGGTCATCCTTTAGTCATCATTCAGACGTATGATGCTGGACAAGACAATTCACTCTTTCTAGGAGGAGACAAAATGAAGGAAGTGAAGGAAAAAGTGAAAAACAGTAGGAAAGATACTAAAATTCTGATTCGTTAAATAGCCTAAATGACTTTACTCCATGCTTTCCAATCATTTCTGTACTGAAAAATAAGCAGTCCTTGTAGAATCAGTGTACAAATGGGCTTTTACATCTGAACAGGCCAGGTGAACTGCTCAAGGGTTAGATGAGAATAGTCAAAATGATGAGTGTTTGCTGTGCGAGGTATAATCACTGATCCCCTTCAATGGGTCTTATTCCACAGGTAATAAAATATATATATGCCTAAAACTCTATAGAGAAGCTCTATACAGTCAGCAAAAACAAGACTGGGAGCAGACTGTGGCTCAGATCAGCAACTCCTTATTGCCAAATTCACTTAATTTGAATAAAGTGGGGAAAACCACTAGACGATTCAGGTGTGACCTAAATCAAATCTCTTATGACTATGCAGTGGAAGTGAAAAATAGATTTAAGGGATTAGATCTGATAGACAGAGTGCCTGATGAACTATGGACAGAGGTCAGTGACATTGTACAGGACACAGGGAGCAAGACCATCTCCAAGAAAAAGAAATGCAAAAAAGCAAAATGGCTGTCTGAGGAGGCCTTAAAAATAGCTGTGAAAAGAAGAGAAGTGAAAAGCAAAGGAGAAAAGGAAAGATATACCCATTTGAATGCAGAGTTCCAAAGAATAGCAAGGAGACATAAGAAAGCCTTCCTCAGCAATCAATGCAAAGAAATAGAGGAAAGCAATAGAATGGGAAAGACTAGAGATCTCTTCAAGAAAATTAGAGATACTAAGGAAACATTTCATGCAAAGTTGGGCTCAATAAAGGGCAGAAATAGAATGGACCTAACAGAAGCAGATATTAAGAAGAGGTGGCAAGAATACAAAGAAGAACTGTGCAAAAAAGATCTTCACGACGCAGATAATTATGAAGGTGTGATCGCTCACACTCACCTAGAGCCAGACATCCTGGAATGTGAAGTCAGGTGGGCCTTAAGAAGCATCACTACGAACTAAGCTAATGGAGGCGATGGAATTCCAGTTGAGCTATTTCAAATCCTAAAAAATGATGCTGTGAAAGTGCTGCACTCAATATGTCAGCAAATTTGGAAAACTCAGCAGTGGCCAATCCCAAAGAAAGGTAATGCCAAAGAATGCTCAAATACCGCACAATTACACTCATCTCACAAGCTAGTAAAGTAATGGTCAAAATTCTCCAAGCCAGGCTTTAGCAATACGTCAACCGTGAACTTCCAGATGTTCAAGCTGGTTTTAGAATAGGCAGAGGAACCAGAGATCAAAATGCCAACATCCGCTGGATCATCAAAAAAGTAAGAGAATTCCAGAAAAACATCTCTTTCTGCTTTATTGACTATGCCAAAGCCTTTGACTGTGTGAATCACAATAAACTGTGGAAAATTCTTTAAGAGATGGGAATACCAGACCACCTGACCTGACTCTTGAGAAACCTGAATACAGGTCAGGAAGCAACAGTTAGAACTGGACATGGAGCAACAGACTGGTTCCACATTGGAAAAGGAGTACGTCAAGGCTGTATGTTGTCACCCTGCTTATTTAACTTACATGCAGAGTACATCATGAGAAACGCTGGGCTGGATGAAGTACAAGCTGGAATCAAGGTTGCCGGGAGAAATATCAGTAACCTCAGATATGCAGATGACACCACCCTTATGGCAGAAAGCCAAGAAGAACTAAAGAGCCTCTTGATGAAAGTGAAAGAGGAGAGTGAAAAAGTTGGCTTAAAGCTCAACATTCAGAAAACTAAGATCATGGCATGTGATCCCATCACTTAATGGCAAATAGATGGGGAAACAGTGGACACAGTGGCTGACTTTATTTTTCTGGGCTCCAAAATCACTGCAGATGGTGACTGCAGCCATGAAATTAAAAGACGCTTACTCCTTGGAAGAAAGTTATGACCAACCTAGACAGCATATTAAAAAGCAGAGACATTACTTTGTCAACAAAGGTCCGTCTAGTCAAGGCTGTGGTTTCTCCAGTAGTCATGTGTGGATGTGAGAGTTGGACTATAAAGAAAGCTGAGCACTGACGAATTGATGCTTTTGTACTGTGGTGTTGGAGAAGACTCTTGAGAGTCCCTTGGACTGCAAGGAGATCCAACCAGTCCATCCTGAAGGAGGGTGGTCCTGGGTGTTCATTGGAAGGACTGATGTTGAAGCTAAAGCTCTAATACTTTGGCCACCTCATGCGGAGAGCTGACTCATTTGAAAAGACCCTGATGCTGGGAATGATTGAGGACAGGAGGAGCAGGGAACAACAGAGGATGAGATGTTTAGATGGCATCACCGACACAGTGGACATGGATTTGGGTGGACTCTGGGAGTTGGTGATGGACAGGGAGGCCTGGTGTGCTGTGGTTCATGGGGTTGCAAAGAGTCAGACACGACTGAGTGACTGAACTGAACTGATCCCTTAAGCTGGAAACTTTCCCCTAAATTTCTTATGTTAAATCTTATGCAGTCTGGATAGAATATATCTGACTCATGTGTTTTTCTTTTCATATAAATCCAAGGTTAAAAATTTAAATGTCTCTAGAGAATATGTATGCAAATGAATGAAATAGCTGGTATAATGATTCTGATATTTCAATATTATAATTTTTAATTTTTAATATTGCAACAGAAACTTAGCCTTGATGTAGATGAGACAATAAGTAGATGGAACCTTAGGGGAAGTGGAGAGTATGTGACTTTTTTTTGAAAAAGGATGGCAGCTACTCTCCTTGCATAGATGGTTGCCATGCAGGAAGATTGGTTTAGGGTAGCAAGACAGTCCAATTTCTCGAGAAACTAATATCCTGATATGATATTAGCATATTATTTTGGGAACATTTTGATAGTTGTCCATTAAATTCTATATTCTTTGATATGCACACTTGCCAGACCAATAATTTCTTTGGGGGATCAAAGATGAGAAATAATTATATATTCTTTTTTTATTAGTTCATTAATTCATTCAGCAAATGTCTACTGAATATCAGTTAAGTGTCAGGCAACCATGGTGGGTTGTGGGAATAAAATGGCAAACAAGTCCAGACTGGGGTTCTGCTCTCCTGACACTTTCAGTTGAATGAAGGGTATAGGCAGTAATAAAATAGCCATGTAGGAATTGTACCAGTACCACTGTGAGAAGTGCTGCGACAGGGCGCGTAAAACAGTGAGAAGCTCCTGCTCAGTTCCTCAGACCTCAGTATAGGGAAGAAATCATATAAGTACATCTTTCATGCTAGCCAGCTTCTAGGGGAAAGTAGGATAAATAATTTACCTCCTTTTTGGAGTTTTAAAGAGCCCTCTTTATATGGAGTTTTATGTAACTTTTTTCAGGGATCACAAGAATCAGTGGATATGTAGGGTGAATTTGGGTTATCCAGAGGAAGTTTTTTCTCTTGTCTTTTCTTCTGCAAATGGGGCCCTTAACATTCTCTACTTGCTGAGGAAAAGTTGCTTCCTTACTCTCCTAACTCTTCAGTGCTCCAGCTGTACATAAGAATTTTCTGGATCTGCCTCAGGAGAAAAGGGAAGTCTTTATAAACACATTCAGAGATCATGAGAGTAAATCAAATACATACAGGATCTAGACTTCAGCACTAAATGACTAACCTACCAGGAGAATCTCCCAATGACATTCTCCTTGGATTGAGTGACAGTTACCTTCTCTATTGGAATTCCTTTTCATCTCTGATTCTGATCCAATCCACTATAAACATAAATGTTGGAATACCTAATTTCTTTTATTGTGCTCTTAATGTATATCGGATATTGTTCTAAATGTCTCATAGGTGTTAGTTGATTTAATCCTCAAAAACTTTTGAAAATAGATTCTACTGTTATTTCCATTACAGATTAACAAACTAAGCGTGAAAGAACTTTAGCAATTTAGTGAGATTGGATAGCTATCACATACTCAGCCTGGATTTGAACTTAGGCTTTTGACTCATAATTTGTAGCAATGTTACTACTTTACTGCTCAGTATTACTTATCCCATCTTTTTCTGTTTTTCCTGAAATTAAGTTTGATCTCTACCTATACTTGATCATACTCCCTGCTACCCATAACACTAAAAGCAACTAGTTGATGTTTTACCAAGTAGTTTGAGGCCTGAGAGACTTAATTTTTATTTGGTAATGCTATTAGGCAAAGAAGAAGTACTAGAGTTACATTAAAAATTGATGTTGCTCAGAAAGCTTTAAGATGTGTTCAAAATTCTAAACACATCTATTACCTCAAATAATAGAGTTGTCTAGAACTGTAGTGATAGGATCACACAAAATACTTAGGTTCCACAGATCTGAGCTCTGATCCAATAATAACCATTTTAGTTGTGTTGGGACAAAAAAAAAAAAAAGAAAAAGAAAAGGAAGGCAGTCAATGGAATGATACTAGGGAAAAGTAATCCAAGTTTGGAAAGAGATCAGAAAATTAATTGGTTGTTCTCAGGGAATTTGGGTCTCCTCCTCACCCACATAACGTATATAGAAGAGACGAGAGATTTAAAATGGGACACTTAAAGATGCTAAAAGAATAGATTGGCTGTTCTGTCCCTCATGGCTCCCGAGAATTGCTTCTTTGTATTGATCCATCCTCCAGTCCTTGCTCTCCCAGGTTTTTCTGATCCAGTTGCGGCAGACAAATAATCCTTTTAGATGTCTTAACAGGTATCTGTGTGGGAAATCTCCAGGTGAAGTTTTATGCCTCTCTTTCAACTTACGTGGATAACATCAACAGCTTAGCCCCTATAGCAGGATAAGATAAGCTTGAGTCTAGAAGTCAGAGGATCCAGCTCTCACTTATTTATCCCGCAGTAGAATGCACTATACAACTACCTTCTTTACAGGTCTATGGTGATGGGCTTCCCTGGTGGCTCAGCGGTAAAGAATCCACCTGCAACACAGGAGATGTGGATTCGATCCCTCGGTGGGGAAGATCCCCTGGAGGAGGACACGGCAACTAGCTCCAGTGTTCTTGTCTGGAGAATTGTGTGGACAGAGGAATCCGGTGGACTGTACAGTTCATAGGGTCATCAAGGATTGGACACAATTGAAATGATTTAGCATGCACACACACATGGTAATAAGTAAATGAGATAATATTTGTAAAAAGTGATTTGACCTTATTTATATTTGTCATTAAGAGCTTGAATCTTTTACCATTTATTCACCTTAACCAAAATATCTTGGGAATCCAAATGAAATGCGTGGGGAAACTCATTGCTGTTATTATTCAGTCACTCAGTTGTATCTGACTCTTTGCAACCCCGTGGACTGCAGCACACCAGACTTCCCTGTCCTCCACCTTCTTCTGGAGTTTGCTCAAACTCATATCTATTGAGTCATAAACAGTATGAAAAGGGAAGCTCATACTTGATTTTAAATGAAGATTTCTAATGTCAATTTTTAGATTATGTATGCCAAATGTACCAAAAAGCATTTCGTTTTGGGCCGAGACCTAGAACATTGTATTTAGGTTAAAATATACTGTAAGCTGCAGCTCTGCCATTTCCTGTGTGTCCTCAGGCAACTGATGGACAAAGATAAAAACAATATCACCCAGGTGAATTTTTATGCCTCTCTCTCAACTTGAGTGCATAACATCAACAGCCTAGCCCCTGTGGAAGAATAAGATAGGCTTGAGTCTAGAAGCCTAAGGATCCAGCTCTCACTTATTTATTCCCCAGTATAATGTACCTAAGTCAAAGAGTCAGACATGACTGAGTGACTGAATAACAGCGATGAGTTTCCCCATGCATTTCATTTGAGTTCCCAAGATATTTTGGTTAAGGTAAATACATGGTAAAAGATTCAATCCTTAATGACAAAGATAAATAAGGTCAAACCACTCTTTACAAATATTAGCTCATTTACTTATTACCAACAATACCAACCTCTTAAGGATAGCTGAAGAATCAAATGTAATAAGCCTATAAAGTACTTGGCACAGAGTCTTCCTTGGTGGTTCAGTGGTTAAGACTGTTCTTCCAATGCAAGGGGCATGGATTTTGATCCCTGGTCAGAGAACTAAGATATCCCATACGCCATGTGGTGCAACCAAAAAATAAATTAAGTAAAGTCTTAGCAATTCTCTGATGGTCCAGTTGTTAGAATTCTGCATTTTCACTCCTGTGGACCTAGGTCAAAAAACGTCTATAAATGTGGTTCATTCAGTAAATGTAAGATGTCATTGTTATTATTCATAAAAGTTGTGTTCCCTTGGCTTGGGTACTATAATATTTTGTAGCAGAAGTCTCATTTTTGCTAAGATATTTTTGATAAGTCTGTTGAGTGGAAGACAGAAGCCACAGGGTATGTAAGGAATGGGGCTCAGGCTCCAGGGGAGAAGAGCTCTTTAGCAAAATATAGTAATCTGTGATGTTAAAGAAGGAAAACAAAAATGAGACAGAGATAGAGAAGTGGACCAGCCAAGTTGGTAGAATGTTAAATATTTTGCAGTATGACTTATACCACCTTTTATTTAACTTTTTATTTTGTATTGATTAACAGTGTTGTGTGTTGTGTTAGTTTCAGGTATTCAGCAAAGTGATTCAGTTATACGTGGATTATTCTTTTTCAAAATTTTTTCCCATTTAGATCATTATATAATATTGAGCAAATCCCCGTGCTATACAGTAGATCCCTGCTGGGTGTCCATTTTAAATGCAGTAGTGTGTATGTGTGTGTGTATGCTCAGTTATGTCTGACTCTTTGTGACCCCTTGGACTGTATAACCTGCCAGGCTCCTCTGTCCATGTGATTTTCCAGGCAAGAGTACTGCAGTGGGTTGCCATTTCCTATATGGGGCTCTTCCTGACCCAGGGATTGAACCTGTGTCTCTTGTGTCTCCTGCATTGGCATGTGGATTCTTTACAACTGAGCCACCTGGAGGGTGTATGTGACTTACCCCTTTTAATCTCCAAATCAGCAATCTCCATTGCTTATTGACGATTTGTTTTTGTGGGCATATGTGTGTGAGTACGTTGTATGTGTGCCCTGTGTTCGATCTCTAGAGGATATGAGGCTAAAGCTGCCATCTGTGCGTTACATCCTCAGTGTTGATTCCTGTTTCTTTTGACAGGAACGGTACAATTCTAGCATTGGGTGAGGGAATCGGTGGTGAGAGCCCTGGCTACCAATTCTAGCTCATAATAGAGCATTGGCATTCCAATTTAATTATCTTCAGGATTTTCATATGTAAAACACCAGTAATTATAGCTAGCAGATGCTCACAAAACCTACTGGGATTGCCCATCAAAATATCCATGGTTATATAACAATGTAACGGACATGCCACATCTAACAACAACCAAGTCATGAAAGGGATTGGATAAACGCCCTGGCATTTTGTACAGGGTCTCTGCAAGTGATACCAATAAGTGTGCACACCTTTTAAAACATTCTCTCATGAAGAAAGCTACCGTATCTTTTCTGTACCCTCTCCACAAAAATATAAAACAAAGCAAAGCAAAGTTTCACCTTATTTCCTACTATTTGTATATTTTCCCCTTCTTTTCACATCTACTCTCTTACCTGCCAGTCTTCTCTGTCTCCACTTTACTTCTTTCTTCCTAGCAAATTATTTCAACTTCTGTCCATATTAGATAAAATCATCAGTAATAAATTGGCTTTGCTCCTGTGGCATCCACTGACTGAAAATCTGGTAGGTCAAAGGCCTGTGGGTGATGCAAAGATGACTCAGACTTTGATGCAGCTTTTGAAGTAGACCTGTTGTTTGTTTCTGATAGCCTTTTCTCCTTGAGGAAATCACTGTTTAGGATGCAGAGTTGGCCTGTGACCATGGTTGGAGCCAAGGATACATGTGTGAGCCAAGCAAGGTCAGACAGAGGGTCTTGTTCAGTGATTCACATGGAAAGAGAAATAGACACTTTTTCTTCTGTGATTGTTAAACTAAGATAATATGAACCTAGAGTTACCTACATCCCTCTTGCCTGCCAAGTCGACTTCATGCAGAATGAATTCAAATGGAGAAGTGCATTGTTAAAGTGCCCTCTCCCAGGATTCCCGGGGATATTTGGCAATAAATTCCTTTTTAGCTTAAGCTAGTATGATTGACTTTCTGCCAGTGGCAATCCAAAGGGTCCTAATGAACATAGCCTTCATGAGTTTACAGTCTAATAAGAGAATACAGCTGGAGTGGCAAATGGTCTTGAAGTGACCAAATTGAACAGTATAATATTCCCAATTGTAACTGAAAACAATAGCAGTGTTGTAATGATATATTACCTATTGCTCCAGCCCTGTTTCACCTTGATTCTTAGGTCCTAAACTTTCACACCTCCAGTTTTCATGCTCTGGATAAATGTGTGAGGTAAAGAGAATGAAGGTGAAGCCCTCTTCTCAACACCTCACCTCCCCCATGGTCTCTGTTGGACTCCCTCAACCACTGTAAATAGGCATATGACCCAGGTGCAAAATTAGAAAAGTAACTAAAACCTTATGATAACTACACAAATGGAATACCAACCCCCAACAATTCTTTCCAACTGGATTTCCACCCCAGAACTCTGACCGTTTATTTCTGGCGGTATACCACTATCTGCGTTAACTAGGAACTAGTTTTGTTCTAAAATCTTAACACCTGTTAAGACCTGTCTTTGGATTTTTACTTGCAGTGTGGACATATGATAGCAAATTGTGAAAAAGCTTCTTTTTATATCCCTCAGTGTTGAAAAAAATTAATCAGTTGATCTAAGAAAGAAATGGAAAATTTTACTTAAGCCAAATTGAAGATTGTAACCTGGGAACAGCATCTCAGAGGCCTCTCAAAACTTTTCCACCCATTAGAAGTCAAAGCACAGTTATATAATTTTTTCTAGACAGAGAGCTGTACATTAAATGATGTACTATTAGCAATTTAAATAATCCAGGTCTGCAAGTACAAAGTAATGGGTTATCCTGATCCCTTACAAGGTCAAGTGAAAGTGAAAGTTGCTCAGTTGTGTCCAACTCTTTGGTACCCCATGGACTATATAGTCCATGGAATCCTCCAGGCCAGAATACTGGAGTGGGTAGCCATTCCCTTCTCCAGGGGATCTTCCCAACCCAGGGATCCAACCCAGGTCTCCCACATTGTGGGCAGATTCTTTACCAGCTGAGCCACAAGGGAAGCCCAAGAAAACTGGAATGGGTAGCCTATCCCTTCTCCAGCGGATCTTCCTGACCCAGGACTCGAACCGGGGTCTCCTTCGTTGCAAGTGGATTCTTTACCAACTGAGCTATCAGAGAAGCACATTAGAACTCTGTTAAGAACTCATCTTACTGGTGCTAGGAGAATGTTACTCTGTGGTTGAGCAAGTACATCTGCCTATGGAGGAAGTCTGGGCAGTGTACAATACAGATACACAACGTACAGTGTGGGGCGAGAGGTGGCCAAAGGGCAGAGAAGTTTTTTGTGTTTACATTTTTCTTGTCTTACCATAAAATATTAATTTTATTTCACACCATCTTTAGTATCCTTCCTTCAGAATTGTCTTTTTAAACTAAAAGTGGCAAAGAGTTCTCTTTCAAATTCTGTTTTAGAGTGTTGATGATAATAAAGGTCAAATGATAAAGTCTTTTGTTAAACCCAAGTTCCTCTGCCTGAAGTACAATGAAGGCAAACAAATTGAAATATCGGAGTTTGAAGCAGAGAAAGGTTTATTGCAAGGCTATGCAAGGAAAATGGGTGGCTCAAGCTCAAAAACCTGAACTCCCTAATAGCTTTCAGGGAAAGGTTTTTACTGGCAAAATTTAGGGTGGAGGGCTACAGTGTGTGTGACTCTCTTCTGTTTGGTTGGTGGTGAAGTAACAAGATGGTGTTCCAAGAATCTTGTGTTCAGACTGAATTTATCATCCTCCACCCAGGTGGGGGCCACAATTCCTGAAAAATAACTCAAAGATATATTGTTATGTGTATTCCTTAAGGAGAAACCAGGACGTTGCTCCATCTCTGCACTATTATTTATTGACTGCTTTTTCTTTGTTTCTGCATTTGTCATTTCCCTAATGGGTAATTGTTTGAATCTGCCCCTTGAAACTTAGAGAAACTCTAGGAGGCTGAAGCCTTTTACAAAAAAGAAATGAGGGACTTGGAAAGGATTTATTGGGGGTAGTAAACAGAATTCTGCTCAATTTCACTTTGATAAATACAAAGCACTAAAAACACCTTATTGATAAAAATTGACAAATTATAATATTCATTCTTCCTAAGAGTTGATCTTTCAGATTGTTACACATCATCTCACGTAGCATTGTAACGGTTAGAAATGAACTCTGCAGATAGTAAAACAAACTACAAAGCCTCTATAATTAAAACAGTATGTACATGTATAAGAATAGACAGACTGGCAGATGAAAAAGGACAGAAAGTATGCAAATTAACCCAACTGCATGCAGAATACTAGGATATCAGAAAGATGGAGTATCAAATCACAAGGAAAAGGTGGGCTTTTCAAAATAAATTACGTTGGGAAAATTGTAGTGTTATTTAGAAAAGATAAAATTAAATCAGCTATATCTCAATTAAAAAAAAAGTTCAAAGACATCTAAGTGTAAAAAAGTATATAGAAGAGAATTAAACACTGAAAAAAAGTCATTCATGCCAGTTACCTGAATGTGGCGACATACAGGGCATGAGGGGGCAGGGTGAGAAGACAGAAGAGGAAATGCCACATTCCACTGCTCGTGCACCATTCCCCAAACCCCAGGGCCCATAAGAATTATGCTCAATTTACTCTGCTGGTGCTCTCTAACTGAAATAAATAAAACAACAAAGCCTAAGAGATGTCACATCTGTTTGCAGCATGGTTTGCTAAATATTTGAAGCCCTCTGTTGAAACATACTGCTCAGAAAAAAATTGTTTTTCAGTTGCTCAGTTGTGTCCAACTCTTTGCAACCCCATGGACTGCAGCAGATAGGCTTCCCTGTCCTTCACCATCTCCTGGAGTTTGCACCAACTCGTGTTCATTGAGTCAGTGATACCATGCAACCATCTCATCCTCTGTCATCCCCTTTCCCTCCTGCTTTCAATTTTTCCCAGCATCAGGGTCTTTTCCCAATGAGTCAGCTCTTTGCATTAGGTGGCCAAAGTATTGGAATTTCAGCATCAGTCCATCCAATGAATATTCAGGATTGATTTCCTTTAGGATTGACTGGTTTGATCTTCTTGCAGTCCAAGGGACTCTCAAGACTCTTCTCCAACACCATAGTTTGGAAGCATTAATTCTTCAGTGCTCCGCCTTCTTTATGGTCCAACTCTGGCATCCATCCATAACTGCTAGAAAAATCATAGCTTTGACTATGCAGATTTGTGTTAGCAAAGTGATGTCTCTGCTTTTTAATATGCTATTTTTGTCATAGCTTTTCTCCTAAGGAGCAAGTGTCTTTTATTTCATGGCTGCAGTCACCATCTGCAGTGATTTCTGAGTCCAAGAAAATAAAGTTTGTCACCGTTTCCATTGTTTCCCCATCCATTTGTCATGAGATAAAAGTGATTCCTTTCAAAATGTTACTGCTCAGTGACAATGCACCTGGTCACCCAAGTGCTCTGGTGGAGATTTTCAATGAGATTAGTGTTTTTTCATGCCTTATAACACAACAGCCATTCTGCAGGCCATGGATCAAGAAATCACTTTGATTTTTTAAGTCTTATTATTTAAGAATGCATTTCATAAGGCCATAGTTGTCACTACAGATGGTGATTCCTCAGATGGAACTGGGCACATTCAATTGAAAAGCCTCTGAAAAGGATCCACCTTTCTAGATGCCATTAAGGGCATTCATAATTCACAGAAAGAGGTTAAGGTATCAACATTATCAAGAGTTTGGGAGAAGTTGCTCCCAATCCTCAGGGATAGCTTTAGGGATTCAAGACTTCAGTGGAGGAAGTAACTGCAGATGTGGTAGACATAGCAAGAGACCTAGATTTAGAAGTGGAGCCTGGGATGTGACTGTGTGGCTGCAATCTCATGATCAAACTTTAAAGATTCAGTCATTAGGTACTTTCAGTAGAGACTGATAAATATATTGAGCTTGAGAAGACACCAGATTTGGAGTTACCAAACTTTCATGTCTTGTGCACCCACTTCAGTCCTCTGAATCTCAGTTTCTTCATGTGTAAAATATGTTACCATTAATAATAGCTAACAGGGATATAGAAATTGCTTTGGAATGCTGTTAGCATAGTCTGTGATAATGTATTTTGGTAATAACTCTCAGAATTGTTGAAAGGACAGGAAGAAAGAGACTAATGTATATTGAGTGCTTCCTAGGAGCCAGGCATTTCTAGTCTTTAAACTTCGTTGTTGTTCAGTCACTCAGCCTCGTCTGACTCTTTGCAACCCCATGGACTGCCGCTTGCCAGGCTTATGTGTCCTTCCCTATTTCCTGGGGTTTGCTCAAAATCATGTGTTTTGAGTCGGTGATGCCATCCTACCATCTCATCCTCTGTCATCCCCTTCTCCCTCTGTCTTCAATCTTTCCCAGCATCAGGTCTTTTCCAATGAGCCAGTTCTTTGCATTCAAGTGGCCACAGTATTGAAGCTATGCATTCACATTTAATCTTTACAAGACAGTTGAAAGTTCATTCTATGTCTCCATGTTATAGTTAAGAAAACTGAGAATAAAATAACCCAAATACATATTCTAAAACTCCAAAGCTTTTATTTCAGGTATTAGGATCTTAAAGCCTTCTGTTGTCTACCACTCTATACTGAGAACTAGATGAAGAAAGAGCTGAAAATGTATGTTATAATCTGGAAAGTATTTATATTAACATATTATCCTAATTAAAGTAGACAAAGAAAACAATAAAAGTGTTAGAAAACAAAGTATTCTTAAACTCAAGATATTGTTGTGGTAGCAAATGCAATTGGAGTTGAGTATGAGTAGAATCAGAGTAATGATTGACATGGGATGGACTGCAGAAAGCTCCATTGGAAGGATGGGACTTGAGTAGGCCTTGAACAGAGAGCATTTTGATGAATGGTAATAAGTAAAGAGGGCATTCCAGTCAAGGAGAATGCCATGATTAAAGGCACACAGGAAGGTGCATGTACTGCAATGAATAGGACATCTGGAAAAACGCAAGTAGATAAGACAACTAGTCCAGGTCCCAGAGAGAATAAAAAAAGTTTTTGCACTATTCCTTAGAACCAGATTATCTTTCTTTGTAACTTAGAACCATAATGCACATGAATGACCAGTAAGATTTTATTAGACCCCTCTGTACTGGAAGTAATTTCCTTAATGAATATTTGTGTACTTGGTCCTGCAAGCTTTATGGAGATAACTGTAGGCAGCCACAATAAAGGACAGTTCAATTCAGTTCACTCACTCAGTTGTGCCCTGCTCTTTGCAACTCCCTGGACTGCAGCATGCCAGGCTTCCATGTCCACCAACTCCTGGAGCTTACTGAAAATCATGTCCATCGAGTCAGTGATGCCATCCAAATATCTCATCCTCTGTCATTCCCTTCTATTCCCACCTTCAATCTTTCCCAGCATGAAGATCTCTTCCAGTGAGTTAGTTCTTCACATCAGGTGGCCAAAGTATTGGAGTTTCAGCTTCAGCATCAGTCCTTCCAATGAATATTCAGGACTGATTTCCTTTGGGATGGACTGGTTGGATCTCCTTGCAGTCCAAGGGACTCTCAAGAATCTTCTCCAACACCACAGTTCAGAAGCATCAATTCTTCAGAATTCAACTTCCTTTATAGTCCAAATCTCACATCCATACATGACTACTGAAAAAACTATAGCTTTGACTAGACGGACTTTGTTGGCAAAGTAATGTCTCTGCTTTTTAATATGCTGTCTAGTTTTGTTAAGCTTTGCTTCCAAGGAGCAAGCTTCTTTTAATTTCATGGCTGCAGTCACCATCTGCTATGATTTTGGAGCCCCCAAAAATAAAGTCTGACACTGTTTCCACTTTTTCCCCACCTATTTGCCTTGAAGTGATGGATGCCATGATCTTAGTTTTCTGAATGTTGAGTTTTAAGCCAACTTTTTCAGTCTTCTCTTTCACTTTCATCAAGAGGCTCTTTAGTTCTTCACTTAGTGCCATAAGGGTGGTGTCATCTTCATATCTGAGGTTACTGATATTTCTCCCTGCAAACTTGATTCCAGCTTGTGCTTCTTCTGAATTTCACATGATGTACTCTGCATATAAGTCAAATAAACAGGGTGACAATATACAGCCTTGATGTACTCCTTTCCCTATTTGGAACCAGTCTGTTGTTCCATGTCCAGTTCTAACTGTTGCTTCTTGACCTGCATACAGATTTCTCAGAAGGCAGGTCAGGTCATCTGGTATTCCCATCTCTTGAAGAATTTTTCATAGATTGTTGTGATCCACACAGTCAAAATCTTTGGTGTAATCAATAAGGCAGAAAGAGATGTTTTTCTGGAACTCTCTTGATTTTTCAATGATCCAGCAGATGTTGGCAATTTGATCTCTGGTTCCTCTGCCTTTTCTAAATCCAACTTGAACATCTGGAAGTTCATGGTTCATATACTTTTGAAGCCTTGCTTGAAGAATTTTGAGCATTACTTTGCAAATATGTGAGATGAGTGCAATTGTGCAGTAGTTTGAACTTCATTTGGCATTGCCTTTCTTTGGGATTGGAAAGAAAACTGACTTTTTCCAGTCCTGTGGCCACAGCTGAGTTTTCCAATTTGCTGGCATATTGAGTGCAGCACTTTCACAGCATCACCTTTTAGGATTTGAAATAGCTCAACTGGAATTCCATCACCTCCACTATCTTTGTTCATAGTGATACTTCCTAAGGCCCACTTGAGTTTGCATTCCAGAATGTCTGGCTCTAGGTGAGTGATCACACCATTGTGGTTATCTGGGTCATGAAGGCATTTTTTGCATAGATCTTCTATGTGTTCTTGCCACCTCTTCTTAATATCTTCTGCTTCTATTAGGTCCATACCATATACTTTATTGTGCCCATCTTTGCATGAAATGTTCCCTCAGTATCTCCAGTTTTCATGAAGAGATCTCTAGTCTTTCCCATTCTATTGTTTTCCTCTATTTCTTTGCATTGATCACTGAGGAATGCTTTCTTACCTCTCCTTGCTATTCTTTGGAACCCTGCATTCAAATGGGTATATCTTTCCTTTTCTCTTTTGCCTTTAGCTTCTCTTCCTTTCTCAGCTATTTGTAAGGCCTCCTCTAACAACCATTTTGTCTTTTTGCATCTTTTTCTTGGGGATGGTCTTGATCACTGCCTTCTCTACAATGTCACCAACCTCTATCCATAGTTTTTCAGGCACTCTGTCTATCAGATCTAATCCCTTGAATGTATTTTTCACTCCCACTCTATAATTGTAAGGGATTTGACTTAGGTCATACCTGAATGGTCTCGTGTTTTTCTCTACTTTTCTTCAAATTAAGTCTGAATTTGGCAATGAGTTCATGGTCTGAGCCACAGTCAACTCCTGGTCTTATTTTTTGCTGAATGTATACAGCTTCTCCATCTTCAGCTGCAAAAAATATAATCAGTCTGATTTTGGTATTGACCATCTGGTGATGTCCATGTGTAGAGTCTTCTCTTGTGTTGTTGGAAGAGGGTATTTAACCCTCTTCCAAAAGCTGTAGAATCTGGCCTTTAACAAAATGTCCTTTATTAGTGAGATAAAGAAAAGGGAAGAAAAAGCTACCTGATGATGGATTTTGTGATGTTACAGCATGATGATGGATTTTATTTTTAAAGTTACTTAAGTAATATTGAAAATAAAGCTCATGACTTTAGGAAAATGTCAAAGAGCTCTGTTTACTATTCATATAATATGTCCCACCCTTATCATATTCTGCCCTTATTTAATGTGTTTTTCTCTTTAGATATTACTGTTAGTGATTTGAGGTATTTTTCAACTCTCTGAACACATATGGTTTTTTCCAGTTTGAGATTTTATTTTGTTACACTTCTTAATTCTTGTATGTCATAGTTTAGTTTCAAAGGATAAAGTAATATATGTTCCATAGGTACCCCACCTTATTCAATAAATTTCCAACCTGGTAGTAAAAGTATGTTCTTAAAAATCTGAAAAGCACATAGTAAATTGACCAGGTATAAGAAACAACATTGCATTTTAAAAAGTACCATTTTGGTGAGAAATAAAAATACTATTTTGTTTAACTAAGGACACCAAAGTAGAATTATAATTGAGAACTTTCCTAACCCTGTTGAAAGACACCGAGACATAGCTTTTCAAAAGTGCTAAGGAACTCTAAATAAAGACTGAAAGAATTTATGACTAGTAGATTTGCCTCATAGGAATTACTAAAGGAAATCCTCAGACTTCAAGGAAACGATTCCAGAGAGTAACTCAGTTCCAGAGGAAGCAAATATTTACCAGAAATGGTAAATGTTTGTGCTAATATTTAAAAAAAAAAACACAAATTATAAAGTATTTTTGCATTATTTTTTCTTTTAACCTCAAAAAAATAAGACTGTCTAAAGCAATAATTATAAAATTCTATTTTTGGATTTATAACATACATATAAGTGTGCCTTGCTTAATTTCTCAGTCGTGTCTGACTCTTTGCCACCTCATGACTATAGTCTGCCAGGCTCCTCTGTCCATAGGGATTCCCCAGACAAGAATACTGGAGTGGGTTGCGACACCCTCTTCCAGGGGATCTTCCCAACCCAGGGATTGAACCCAGGTCTCCCACATTGCAGGCAGATTCTTTACCATCTGAGCCACAAGAGAGAGGCCCACATATAAGTGTTTTTTGCAGCAAACTTCTAAATTTTACTAAATATAGTTAGTATTAATTTCAAATAGATTGTGATCATTAAGATTCATATTTCAACCTCTGTTATGAGCACTTAGCAGTAACTCACAAAATAGAGCTTTTTAAAAAGTGAATTTAAATAGAACACTAAAGATATCTATTTAACACAAAAGAATGGAGTAAAGGAGGAAAGAGAAAGAACTGTAGTCATATGACATGGTAAAATATAAAATACAAAGTTAACTATATCAATAGTTATATTAAATATGAATGCTTTTAATATCCCAACAAAATGGCAGAGATGGTCATAATAGATATTTTTGAAATCCAACCCTATGGTTTATACAAGACATGAAGTCTAGATTCAAATATATAAATAGATTGAAAGTAAAAGAATTTTTAAAAAATCATATAAACAGTAACCAAAAGAGAGCTCAAGTGGCTATTTCAGTTCTGACAAGATAGGCCTTAAGACCAAATATTTCCAGGTGGGTTAATGAAGGGAAATTGGAAAATAATTTGAACTCAATGAAAATGATAACACAACATATCACAACATAAACACAAATTTATGGGGCATAGCTAGAACATCAACTAGAGAGAAGTTTATAGATTTCAGCACTTTTAAGGAAAGAAGAAAATACTCAAATCAAACATAAATTTCCACCTTAAGAAATTAGAAAAAGAGAAAGAAATCCAAAGCAATCAGGAGGAAGGAAAGAATAATGATTAGAAAGGAAATAAATGAATGAAAGGGAAAACAGAAAATCATAGAAAATCAATGAAGCTAAAAGTTCTTTGGAAAGATTAATAAAATTGACAAATCTTTAATCATATTAATGAAGAAGAAAAGAAGCAAGCCACAAGTTACCAAATTAGAGATCAAAGAGAAAACATTCCTACCATCCCTGGTGAAATTAAAAGGGTCACAAGGGAATAAGATAATAGAAACAATTTTGTCAACGAATTAGATATCTCAGATAAAATGGAAAAATGCAAGTTGTCAAAATTTATTCAAGAAAAATGGAAAATATGAATAGACTTAAAAGAATTGAAACTTCAATTCTTCCCATAAAGAAGGTCTAAGCCCAGCTGAAATCGATGGTGAATTTCTAAGAAATATTTGAAGAAATAACACCATTGTTTTATAAACTCTTTCAGCAAACATAGGAGGAAGAAACATTTCTCACCTCATTCTCTCAGGCTAGCAATGTACTGGTAACAAAACCAAAGACAATAGAAGAGAAAACAAAACAAAACTATAAACCAATACCAATATGCCTTATGAACATAGATGTAATACCTTAAGTGAAAGTGGAAGTCACTCAGTTGTGTCCGACTCTTTGCAACCACATGGACTATACAGTCCATGGAATTCTCCAGGCCAGAATACTGGAGTGGGTAGACGTTCCCCTCTCCAGGGCATCTTCCCAACCTAGGATTGAATCCAAGTCTCCTGTGTTGCAGGCATATTCTTTACCAGCTGAGCCACAAGGGAAGCCCAAATACCTTAACAAAATATTAGCAAATCAACTCTAGTAGCATATAAAGAGAACTAAACACTGGAATTTATCTCAGGAATGCAAGATTGCTTTAATAATTAAAAATTAATGAAATAGACAATGTTAATGAATTCAAGAGCAAAAATCACATCATTCTTTCAAAAATACAAAACAGTTGTTGGACACATTCCAACACCCATTCATAATAAAAACTCTGATCAGATTAGGAATACTAGGGAACTTCTTCAACCTTGATTAACATCTAAGAAAAACCAAACAGAATTGAACTAAACCAAACAATAAAAGCCACAGCTATATCACACTTAATAGTTAAAGGATAACTTCCCTCCCCCTAAACAGAAAGCAAAGCAATAATGTTTAGTCTAGCTACTTGTATAATTTACTGTACAATTCAATAGGCAAATAGATGTATCTAGGTGTGAGTTTTTCACTCAGAAAAGATACCACCTGTTATATCTTAAATCTCATAAGGGACTTGGGTTTGTGTGAATTAAAAACACATGAAGTGATACTTCACACACACACTGAATTGGCAACAATGAAAAAGTAGTAAAGATAATTTCAAGGGCTGATGGGGAACTCTGTGCTAATGATGTTGTACATTGGGACAATCAGCTTAGGAACCAGTTTTTCATTGTCTACTAAAACTGAAGACATACATTTTCTGTGATACCAGCAACTACAGCTCCTGCATATAAACCCTAAATAAACTCTTGCATCTTTGTACCAAGATATATAAACAGAATGTTTACAGAATCATTACTCATAGAAGTTAAATACTGAAAACAATCCAAATATACATTAACAGTAAAATGAATAAACAAATTATGGTACGGTTACACTTACAATGAAAATAAGGTAAAAACAAAACTAGAGCACAGAGGTAAATCTCAGCATTAGGATGAGCCAAAAAATGAAAAGAATATACACAGTATATAATCCATTTACAGGTTTATTTTTTTTTATTTTTTTTTTATTTTTTTATTAGTTGGAGGCTAATTACTTCACAACATTTCAGTGGGTTTTGTCATACATTGATATGAATCAGCCATAGATTTACACTTATTCCCCATCCCGATCCCCCCTCCCACCTCCCTCTCCACTCAATTCCTCTGGGTCTTCCCAGTGTACCAGGCCCGAGCACTTGTCTCATGCATCCCACCTGGGCTGGTGATCTGTTTCACCATAGATAGTATACATGCTGTTCTTTTGAAACATCCCACCCTCACCTTCTCCCACAGAGTTCAAAAGTCTGTTCTGTATTTCTGTGTCTCTTTTTCTGTTTTGCATATAGGGTTATCGTTACCATCTTTCTAAATTCCATATATATGTGTTAGTATGCTGTAATGTTCTTTATCTTTCTGGCTTACTTCACTCTGTATAAGGGGCTCCAGTTTCATCCATCTCATTAGGACTGGTTCAAATGAATTCTTTTTGATGGCTGAGTAATATTCCATGGTGTATATGTACCACAGCTTCCTTATCCATTCATCTGCTGATGGGCATCTAGGTTGCTTCCATGTCCTGGCTATTATAAACAGTGCTGCGATGAACATTGGGGTGCAAGTGTCTCTTTCAGATCTGGTTTCCTCAGTGTGTATGCCCAGAAGTGGTATTGCTGGGTCATATGGCAGTTCTATTTTCAGTTTTTTAAGGAATCTCCACACTGTTTTCCATAGTGGCTGTACTAGTTTGCATTCCCACCAACAGTGTAAGAGGGTTCCCTTTTCTCCACACCCTCTCCAGCATTTATTGCTTGTAGACTTTTGGATAGCAGCCATCCTGACTGGTGTGTAATGGTACCTCATTGTGGTTTTGATTTGCATTTCTCTAATAATGAGTGATGTTGAGCACCTTTTCATGTGTTTGTTAGCCATCTGTATGTCTTCTTTGGAGAAATGTCTGTTTAGTTCTCTGGCCCATTTTTTGATTGGGTCATTTATTTTTCTGGAATTGAGCTGCAGGAGTTGCTTGTATATTTTTGAGATTAATCCTTTGTCTGTTTCTTCATTTGCTATTATTTTCTCCCAATCTGAGGGCTGTCTTTTCACCTTACTTATAGTTTCTTTTGTAGTGCAAAAGCTTTTAAGTTTCATTAGATCCCATTTGTTTAGTTTTGCTTTTATTTCCAATATTCTGGGAGGTGGGTCATAGAGGATCTTGCTGTGATTTATGTCGGAGAGTGTTTTGCCTATGTTCTCCTCTAGGAGTTTTATAGTTTCTGGTCTTACATTTAGATCTTTAATCCATTTTGAGTTTATTTTTGTGTATGGTGTTAGAAAGTGTTCTAGTTTCATTCTTTTGCAAGTGGTTGACCAGTTTTCCCAGCACCACTTGTTAAAGAGGTTGTCTTTTTTCCATTGTATATCCTTGCCTGCTTTGTCAAAGATAAGGTGTCCATAGGTTCGTGGATTTATCTCTGGGCTTTCTATTCTGTTCCATTGGTCTATATTTCTGTCTTTGTGCCAGTACCACACTGTCTTGATGACTGTGGCTTTGTAGTAGAGTCTGAAGTCAGGCAGGTTGATTCCTCCAGTTCCATTCTTCTTTCTCAAGATTACTTTGGCTATTCGAGGTTTTTTGTATTTCCATACAAATTGTGAAATTCTTTGGTCTAGTTCTGTGAAAAATACCGTTGGTAGCTTGATAGGGATTGCATTGAATCTATAGATTGCTTTGGGTAGAATAGCCATTTTGACAATATTGATTCTTCCAATCCATGAACACGGTATGTTTCTCCATCTGTTTGTGTCCTCTTTGATTTCTTTCATCAGTGTTTTATAGTTTTCTATGTATAGGTCTTTTGTTTCTTTAGGTAGATATACTCCTAAGTATTTTATTCTTTTTGTTGCAATGGTGAATGGTATTGTTTCCTTAATTTCTCTTTCTGTTTTTTCAATGTTAGTATATAGGAATGCAAGGGATTTCTGTGTGTTAATTTTATATCCTGCAACTTTACTATATTCATTGATTAGTTCTAGTAATTTTCTGGTAGAGTCTTTAGGGTTTTCTATATAGAGGATCATGTCATCTGCAAACAGTGAGAGTTTCACTTCTTCTTTTCCTATCTGGATTCCTTTTACTTCTTTTTCTGCTCTGATTGCTGTGGCCAGAACTTCCAACACTATGTTGAATAGTAGTGGTGAGAGTGGGCACCCTTGTCTTGTTCCTGATTTCAGGGGAAATGCTTTCAATTTTTCACCATTGAGCGTGATGCTTGCTGTGGGTTTGTCATATAGAGCTTTTATTATGTTGAGGTATGTTCCTTCTATTCCTGCTTTTTGGAGAGTTTTAATCATAAATGAGTGTTGAATTTTGTCAAAGGCTTTCTCTGCATCTATTGAGGTAATCATATGGTTTTTATCTTTCAATTTGTTAATGTGGTATATTACATTGATTGATTTGTGGATATTGAAGAATCCTTGCATTCCTGGGATAAAGCCCACTTGGTCGTGGTGTATGATTTTTTTAATATGTTGTTGGATTCTGTTTGCTAGAATTTTGTTAAGGATTTTTGCATCTATGTTCATCAGTGATATTGGCCTGTAGTTTTCTTTTTTTGTGGCATCTTTGTCAGGTTTTGGAATTAGGGTGATGGTGGCCTCATAGAATGAGTTTGGAAGTTTACCTTCTTCTGCAATTTTCTGGAAGAGTTTGAGTAAGATAGGTGTTAGCTCTTCTCTAAATTTTTGGTAGAATTCAGCTGTGAAGCCATCTGGTCCTGGGCTTTTGTTTGCTGGAAGATTTTTGATTACAGTTTCGATTTCCTTGCCTGTGATGGGTCTGTTAAGATCTTCTATTTCTTCCTGGTTCAGTTTTGGAAAGTTATACTTTTCTAAGAATTTGTCCATTTCATCCAAGTTGTCCATTGTATTGGCATAGAGCTGCTGGTAGTAGTCTCTTATGATCCTTTGTATTTCAGTGTTGTCTGTTGTGATCTCTCCATTTTCATTTCTAATTTTGTTAATTTGGTTCTTCTCTCTTTGTTTCTTAATGAGTCTTGCTAATGGTTTGTCAATTTTGTTTATTTTTTCAAAAAACCAGCTTTTAGCTTTGTTGATTTTTGCTATGGTCTCTTTAGTTTCTATTGCATTTATTTCTGCCTTAATTTTTAAGATTTCTTTCCTTCTGCTAACCCTGGGGTTCTTCATTTCTTCCTTCTCTAATTGCTTTAGGTGTAGAGTTAGGTTATTTATTTGGCTTTTTTCTTGTTTCTTGATGTAAGCCTGTAATGCTATGAACCTTCCCCTTAGCACTGTTTTTACAGTGTCCCATAGGTTTTGGGTTGTTGTGTTTTCATTTTCATTCATTTCTATACATATTTTGATTTCTTTTTTGATTTCTTCTATGATTTGTTGGTTATTCAGAAGCATGTTATTTAGCCTCCATGTGTTTGAATTTTTAACAATTTTTTTTTTCCTGTAATTGAGATCTAATCTTACTGCACTGTGGTCAGAAAAGATGACTGGAATGATTTCAATTTTTTTGAATTTTCCAAGACTAGATTTATGGCCCAGGATGTGCATTTACAGGTTTAAAAATGAATATTACTTTGGAATGAATATACAGATGGTAAAGGATTTATTTAACAGTAACGAATCAATTAAAAGTCACTTGATCCTTGGAAGGAAAGCTATGACAAACCTAGACAGTGTATTAAAAAGCAAAGACATCACTTTGCTGACAAAGGTCCGTATAGTCAGAGCTATGGTTTTTCTTGTAGTCATGTATGGATGTGAGAGTTGCCCCATAAAGAAGGCTGAGCACTGAAGAACTGATGCTTTCAAATTATTGTGGTGGAGAAGATTCTTGAGAGTCCCCTGGATGGCAAGGAGATCAAATCAGTCAATCGTAAAAGAAGTCAGTCCTGAATATTCATTGAAAGAATTGATGCTGAAGCTGAAGCTTCAATACTTTGGCCATCTGATGTGAAGAACTAACTCATTGAAAAATACCCTGATGCTGTGAAAGATTGAAGGCAAGAGGAAAAGTGGATGACAGAGGATAAGGTCGTTGGATGGTATCACCAATTCAAGGGACATAATTTGAGCAAACTCTGGGAGATAATGAAGGACAGGGAACCCTGGCATACTGCAGTCCACGGGGTTGCAAAGAGTCAAATATGACTGAGCGGCTGAACAGCAACAAAAGGAATCAGTTATCACAAAACTCTGGATAGCAGTTGCCTGGTGATGTTAGCATTTGGGTAATTTCTTTGCAGAACTGAACACCTCTATTTTTTTTTTTTTTTTTCCTTTCTTGGAGTTCAAATAAAAATGTCATGGTAATACAGTAAACTATATATTGGCTTCAAAAAGCACATGCTTGTTTAGAAAACTCTGTAAACACTCTGGTTTTCACTGAAAACACTATGTAAGCAAAAAAATGAGATAATCCCAGAAGGTATAAATCTCCTTCCAGATTAAAAAGAGAGACTATTTGGTAATGCTAATGGGAAAGATGACACCACGCTTATGGCAGAAAGTGAAGAAGAACTAAAGAGCCCCTTGATGAAAATGAAAGAGGAGAGTGAAAAAGTTGGCTTAAAGCTCAACATTCAGAAAACTAAAATCATGGCATCCGGTCCCATCACTTCATGGCAAATAGATGGGGAAACAGTGGAAACAGTGGCTGACTTTATTTTTGGGGGGCTCCAAAATCACTGCAGATGGTGACTGCAGCCATGAATTTAAGAGACACTTACTCCTTGGAAGGAAAGTTATGACCAACCTAGACAGTATATTAAAAAGCAGAGACATTACTTTGCAACAAATGTCTGTCTAGTCAAGGCTATGGTTTTTCCAGTAGTCATGTATGGATGTAGGAGTTGGACTATAAAGAAAGCTGAGCACCGAAGAATTGATGCTTTTGAACTGTGGTGTTGGAGAAGACTCTTGAGAGTCCCTTGGATTGCAAGGAGATCCAATCAGTCCATCCTAAAGGAGATCAGTCCTGGTGTTCATTGGAAAGACTGATGTTGAAGCTGAAACTCTGATACTTTGGCTACTTGATGTGAAGAGCTGACTCATTTGAAAAGACCCTGATGTTGGGAAAGATCGAGGGCAGGAGGAGAAGGGGTCAGCAGAGGATGAGATGGTTGAATGGCGTCACCGACTCAATGGACATTGGTTTGGGTAGACTCCGGGAGTTGCTGATGGACAGGGAGGCCTGGCGTGTTGCAGTTCATAGGGTCGCAAAGAGTCAGACATGACTGAGCAACTGAACTGGAGCTAGAATGGGAAGTGAAGAGGAAGTGATAAAGGGTAGTATCTTATATTTGTATTTCACTTCAGAGTTTTTAGTGAGTTTTTAATTATACCATACACAGTAACTCTGGATGGAGACATAGTTTCTATCATGCCCATTTTATAGTTGAAAATGTAGAAGATCATGGTATGTAAGTATTTAGAACAAAATGGTTTAATTTCTCATCTGAGCTTGTTTATAAAAGATCAAGTAGTGAATAAACAGAGGCATAAGACAAACTTTCTGGTATGAGGAGCTTTTTTAATTCACTTACACAAAAAGCGGTATACATAATCCAGTGCTAAATGTTATATTAAGACTAAATACTGAAAGAATGCTCAGAAACGAGAACAGTTCTTCATCCCCTTCTGTACTTTTGTCGTTGATATAGAGCTGTGCAATGAAATTGCTTAACATGGAATCACACTGCACTAATAACTTTCATCTAGGAAGATAATTAAACAAGGGATAGTCATATTAAAGAAGTCAATCTTAATTCTTCAAGGTTGTCTGTTCTTTACCATTTTCACTACCAAAAATTATGGAGGATTTGAGTATGATTAAATTTTAGAATGTGTTATTCTTCTGACATCTTTTTCATAATAAAGCCCAGTAATAAAACTGAGCTGTCTTTCATTTGCTAAAAATTAATGATTTTCACAAAACCCAATTATGTTTTATTTCTTTTTTGTTTCAAATAATTAAATGATTATTTTATTAAATACAAGAAAATTAGTCATTTTATTATAAATTAAAGTTATTGATTACTCCCTATAGAGTAAATGTTTTAGAAGGTATAAAGAGTATGCTTAAGCAGGCATCAAACTTTATGCCTCCTGGGAATGTATAATACACTGATTTCCCTTGTTGAAAAAAAGGTGAATTATTTCACCCATTGTGCTTAGACAAATTACTTCAATTAACTGTGTAATATCATTAAGCATAGTTAATTTTAATGTAAGTCAGATTTTCTATAAAATAATCCTAGGATAACCACAATATATATGTTTATGCATATATGTATATGTTTATATACACCTTTTTTTAGATGAATTTTTAATATTAGTAATTTTTTATAATTGCTGTACTTTGAATTTCAGCTCAATAAATATTTCTCAAAAACTTCCTATATGCCAAGTTAATATCTAGGAGCAGAGCCTGAGCCAGCAATTCTTGTTCAAGTGTTCTTAGGGGAATGAAATTAAGTATGAGGATAGAGCAGAGAAGGAAAGTTAAGCCTGGAAGTCGTTTCAGTTTGGCCCAGCTTTGGTCTCAGGTCAGGGAAGCTGTCGAGAACAACTTGTTCTTTAGACTCTGTCTGACCTTGAAGCGAGGGGGGTCAGTCAGTCCTGGACTGAGCTCAGCCCTATGTGGGTGTGGAGAACTCCTTTTGTCTGAGGTTCTTTGTTGGAAAATAAATGGGGGCAGCTGTGAGTCAGCTTTTAACGGGTAGGGGGCTAGGTGCACTGGCTTGTAAAAGATATTTTGGTGTGACACCAACAACATCCACTATGTAATACAAGAAAGAGATTCTGCCCTCCAGGTATTTACAGTCTTAACACACTTTGCCACACTTTTGTCCTGTGAAGATATCCCTCCAAGAATATCCACCAATAAATTCAGGGAAATCTCACCAGAATTGGAAACTTAATGGAGATCATGGTTAGGCATATCTATTTGAATTGAAAGCACTGTATAGAGAGCAGAGAAATCTAATGGGAAACTCAGTCAATGATCTTATGTGCAGATTGATCATAATTTTTGATTTCTGGGTCAGAAAGTTTGTCTCCCAAATCTTCTTGCTGAAGTTTCAGCACATCAGAAGTATTCCCCAGTCTCTACCCTTGGACTGGTAACTCCCCATAATGGCCGTTTGTGCTTAAAGAAGTCTCCCTGTTGTTGTTTAGTCACTAGGTCATGTCCAACTCTTTGCAACCCCATGGACAGAAGCATGCCAGGCCTCTCTGACCCTTAAGGGGGCTTGTCATAATTGTTTAGTAAGGTATTGGAATCACCACTAAAAAGTGCTTTAGGCATAGCATTGATTTGATTTTATAAAGTGCTGAACCTTATTAGGAGTGTTTAAATCAACTTCCTATAGACTGATTTGATTTGGTTTGCTTTGATATTATTTTTAATAATTATACATACATTTGATCTTTTTATTTTGGGGAAACAAACCACATTTAATTTTTCAGATGATGTGCAATTAGTTGATGAATTTTCTATCAGTTGAAACTTCAGTGCACTTGCAAAGTAATCTTGATTACAGCAGGTTGTCTTAATACAATCTGGATGTGTTATTAATCAAAACTGCTGGAACTCCAAGGCAACAGGAGATTCAGGAGCACACCCAAAGACCAGACTTAATTACAGAGGAGAATTAGCCCCTCTAGTAGAAGCCATCATTGTTCAAGTTGTCTTAGGTGCAAAGCATTTTGGTTCCCGGGCAACAGGTGATAAGGTTGACGTTCTTAGGATGGGGTAGCCAAGGGCTTCTACTAGAGGGGCTAATTTTCTTCTGTAATAAAGTCTGGTCTTTGTTAGCATGGCTCCAGAGAGAAAAGCCAAGCAGACTGAGTGAATGTCACAGCCAAGGAGGTGCCCTCACACTCACTGCCATTCTGATTTGTGAAAGCAGCAGGTGCAAACATATCTAACCTAACAGATTCCAAGTACCTACTGATCTGTCAGGTGGTAGGACCCTGATCTCCTCTGGGATAAATTGATGAGAAAACATTAGGAGCAACACTGTATTCAAGTTCTGTTCTAAATTTATTTGGTAAAAATTGATTGAAACATTTATTTAAATTGTAATCCCATCAGATAAGGGTCTCAATTTTAAAAACATTGTAGTCTCAAGTGAGAACTATTTCCCTCTTTCAAGCATATTACTGTTAGAATAAAAAATTTGTCATCAGCTTCCGACACAGATGCTTGGTGATCACAGATTATTTCTGAATGGATGCATAAATAAATGAATGAGTGATAGCCTGGCAATTTTTGTTTGGGGTGGTATGTAGGAAGGAGAATCTTGTAAGCTTACTCCAGAAAATAAAATAATATTCTTTCCTAATGAGAAATTCTGATTCCCATTTCAAGGCTAAAGTGCTCTGATTGTCTTCCAAACAACCATACATTCCTCTGGTTCACCTTTCAAATATAAAGTGATTCTGGCCTTCTTATATCTTTTATTAAAGCTTTCCCCTATCCTTTTATTGAGAAATACAGAAAAGTGGCCTAATAGGCCTATAAGAGGGTTGGATGGTCAACTTGTTTTGTATAAAAATCATTTTGAAGACATGTCACTTGAGACCTAAGTTAAAAAAAAAAAAAAGAAGGGCTATGTCTCTCAGCTATTTAAAAATATTTCTTCCTATTGATCTACTCCATCTTTACATAAATGCTTCCACTAAGTTATGAGTAAATGTAAGATGGTCTGCCTTTGAATATCTATGAGAAAGGCGTTTGGTTTTTATATTTCATAAAACCATGGCTGAAGGGCTGTTGTTCGCGCTCATTCGGTGTCCTCCAAACAGCAGTTCTCATGATAAATTCCCGTAATATTCTTTTTCATTCTAGAAAAATGTAATTGGCCCATATGAAAAGCTGAAATCTTTGCTGTTGGCTCTCTTGCTTCATTTAAAAACAATCATTTTATGGACATGGGCCCCTTTTTTTTTTTTTGGCTACACCATGTGACATTCCTGACCAACGATCAAATCCAAGCCCCTTGTGGTGGAAGCATGGAGTCGTAACACCTGGACTGCCAGAAAAATCCACAATCATTTTGTTTTATCTATAAATACATTTTATTTTTTAAAATATGTTTTAATCTGTATTTACCTCAAGTTATTTTATGAATAAGCAAGAAGCCCACAGTAATGCCTTTAGTGAAAACTTGCATTATCATGAATAAAGAGATATGGTATGAAAAGAGCATATTGTATGGAAAGGTATGCCCTTACTTGTCATCCTAGCTGTGTTATTTTGAAAAGTTATTATTTCTCTTGTATCCTGTTTCTCTTTGAAAAAGTGGGGAATGTGAGTCCCAACATCCAGGAATGTGCTGGAGCTGACGGACTGGAAAGAGATGATTGTTAAATATTTATGAACTTTATAAACCACTTAAATCATTGGTAGGCTGAATTTTTCCCTGGTGGAGTATTTATGCCACAGAGATTGTCATGCATTATGAATCAGGACTTATTTTTTAAGAATCAGCTTATTAACACAACAGTGATTGACATTGTAAAGAACAAATGAAATAATATATGTAAAAGTATTTTGTGATCCTCAAAAATCTGTGCTTAAAAATCAGTGTATTAGAGGCAAAGTGATTTATTATTGAATTGTGTTACATATATAACAATTATTTCCCAATTAATAATTTAAAAGTTAATTTTTATAAAAGATTATTAAAGTCTTAGAAAAAGTAATTTAAAATAAAATAAGCAAATTTATCTCTAAAAGAATATTATTGGGAAGATAAGTAATAGATTTTTCTTTCTTGAAGATATGAAACAATTCAAACAAATCCACATGGGTTTTAACAGGGAAACAAATTCAGGTGAGCAGACAAGAAAGCAAAAAAAAAAAAAAAAAAAAAAAAATTCCCTTTCTAAGCAGAAAGGGAATTGATCAGGAAATCGATTATTGGTAAAAGAGTTCCATTTATAGAAACTTTAAAATTCTATAAAGACATTCTTCTAGTTTTATTGAGGTATAGTTGAAAAGAAATATTGTATATATAATACAATAAACAAGTTAATGCTTTGATATATGTTGTGAAACAATAAACTCAATTAAACTGATTAACATATTTGTTTTCTCACATAGTTATCATTTTCTTGCCTGTATATATCTGTGTGTGGTGAAAACACTTTGGATCTACCCTTTAAGCAAATTTCAAGTATGCAATAGAGTATTGTTAACTATAGTCACACTGTTTTGCATTACATCTACAGAATTTATTCACCTTGAGTAATTGAAACTTTTACCCTTCAGCTAATATCTCCTCATTTTCCCGTTGCCTCAGCCTCTGGCTGCCACCTTTTTATTTTTATTTTTTTTTTGGCTTCTGTGAATTTGACTGTTTTAGATTCCACATATAAATGAGATCACTCAGTATTTGTCTTTCTGTGTTTGGCTTATTTTCCTTAGCATAATATCCTCTAGGTTCATCTCTGCTGTCAAATGGCAGGATGCACTTCTTTCCTTCCCTTTTAGGTAGGGAGCTTCATAAAATGGTAGATTTTTTAAAGACTGAATAATGTTATGTAATATATATACAATATGTATATTATATATAAGTATAATATTTAACATGCTTTTGTCATTCATCCATCAACAGATATATATATATATATATTTCTATATATAAACAATAAAGTATTTTTTTAAAAAAAATAAAGATAATATTCCCATTCACAATAGCAACAGAAATAACAAAATACTTAGAAATAAAGTTAACAAAAGAGATGAAAGACTTGTACAGTAAAAAGTATAAAATGTTGATGAAAAAAATTAAAGAAGACAGAAAATGGAAAACATCCTGGATTCATGGATTGGAAGGATTAATTTTGTTCAGATCTCCATACTATCCCAAATGATGTACAGATTCAGTCCAATTTCCTTCAAAATCCCAATGGCATTCTTTACAGAAATAGAGTAAGCAATGCAAAAATTAATTTAGAGTAACAAAGACACTGAATAACCAAATCAGCCTTAAGCAAGAACAAGGCTGGAGATATCACATTTCCTGGTTTCAAAATATTATAAATTTCAAATAAGAAAAATATATTTTTCATATTATTAGAGTACCTATGCATGTAAGTTTAATTCCTAGCTCTTCTCACTCAAAAATATTCACTCTGGAATGTCTGTTCTTCAGAGAGACTTTCTTTAGGTCTCATGTTCCTCAGCATCTCTACCAAAGATATTTCTCATCACTCTGTTCTGTCTCCTTCTCTAATGGTTTCCATACTGGCTTTCAACTTTTTGTTCCTTCTCACAATTTCTCTTCTCTCTCCCTACCTCACAGCCCCCATTCTCTGGAGGTAGGGTGGGCTCTTGTGACACCATGGACTAGCCTGCCAGGCTCCTCTGTCCATGGCATTTCCCAGGCAAGAATCCTGGAGTGGGTAGCCATTCCCTTCTCCAGGGGATCTTTCTGACCCAGAGATTGAATCCGTGTCTCCTTCATTGCAGGGGAATTCTTTACTACTGAGCCACCAGGGAAGCCCCTAATCCAATAACCAGTGTCCTTATAAGAGAAAAGAGAGAGAGATTTTAGACATAAATTACAGGGGAGAAGACCATGTGAAGATGAAGGCAGAGATTAGAATTATGCCACCACAAGGCATGGAAGCCTGAAGACCCAGAAGCTGGAGGAGGCAAGCAAGAGTCCTCTCCTCCAGCCTTCACAGAGAAAGAGAACTCCTGTTCCCTTGTGGTTTCTTCTTCACCACATCATTTATTTATCATTCTAGTGTTTTGAAAAACATACTTCCTCTTCACTCACAGCATTTTCAACCTCAGGTCTTTACTCAAGTATTCTTTCTGCAAGAAATTCTCCTCCTACATGAAATGCATCCTCCAACATGAAAGACTTTGTCCACCCTTCATGATTCAACCCAAATACCATGTCTGTAGTGGTGTTATTTTTCTAGGGCTATAACACATTACAACTAGGTTTGGAAGCTTAAAATAACAGAAATTGACTTCCTTAGGATTTTGGAGGCCAGAATCCATAATTAAGGCATTGGCAGGACCATACTCTCTCTGAAGGCTCTGTAGAGAATACTTACTTATTTCTTCCAGTTTCTGGGGTTCCAGGCTTCTTTGATTTGTGATGGCATTATTCTGATCTCTGCCTTTATCTTCACATGGGCTTCTCCTTTGGGGCTTTTTTTCTTTTTTTTTCCAAACACCTTCACAAAACTCCTGTGTTCTTTAGGGCACTAATCATAATGCCAGAAAAATTACAGTTAAAGTATGAATTGCAATTATTAAAACTACCCACTTATTTACAATAATATTTTAAAGTCTGACTTCCCCAGTGAACTGCCAGTTCTGTGAGGACTGGCCTGGGTTGGGCAACCCTAGTGCCCAGCTCAGGACAGGCACAGAACAGGAGCTCAATGAATGTGTGATGAATTAACAAAATACAAATAAGTGCAGAACCAGGGCAAAAAGACCTGGAGTCCTGATTTCCCAGCTACAGATTCACCTCTCTTTCTTTTCTCTTGTAAGTTGACCAGTCATTGAATTGGGGCCTACCCTTACTCCAAAATTATCTCATCCAGAGATCCCTTATTTAATCATATTTGAAAAGACAAAATTTCCAAATTAGGTCACATTCACAGCTACTGGGACATACTGGGACATAATGTTTTCAGGGATACAATTCAATCCAAAATAGGTGTTTCCCTTCATTCCTCAGATAAAAATTTTCTTTCTGTCTACCGGGTTCTCCTATGGCTACATCTTTATGTATGTTCTGTCCTTTATTGACAGGACATTGATTTGTTTTGTACTGTTGTTTGCATACCAGTCTGATATTCCAGACTATACATTCCTTAAGGATTGTATTTAGTTCAATCTGTATCCAGTAAAAATCTTAAACCAAGACTTATATGAATGGAAATTTGGGAAATATTCATTGAGTAATGCTAATGACCAAGTGCATTGAATTCTTATTTGTATTTATTCACTTAGTCACACCAGAGCTACAGTTCCAAATCTTTTTGTTCAACAGTCCAATAACCAGGATAATGCAAAGTAAATACCTTGTGTTATTGAGCAGTATTTGCAACCAAGCAGTATTCGTCTTGAGAGAGTCATTTCCTAAGCAGGTTGATAAGAAGTGTAGGGGTCCCCAAGGAGAGAGGGGTCTGGAATTCTCAAGGAGAAAGAAAGGACAAACTTTTTTTTCCGTCTACATTCCTTAGCATTTTATAACAACAATGTATCCTGCCTGAGGACAGTCTCTGGATTAAACCTTCTGGCTAGACCAACTGTTATCTTAAAATGTAAATTATGGGAGTAGGTCTGGTGAGGTCTTTACAACCTCCAGACATTCTTTGGATTCATTGGAGAGTATATAACTCCATTGCTGACACTAGCAAGGGGGTACTCTTTCTGCCCCCTGCTGATGTCTATGTCAGAAGCTTTCTCTATCTCTTTTACACTTTAATAAAACTTTATTACAGAAAAGCTCTGAGCGATCAAGCCTCATCTCTGGCCCCGATTGAATTCTTCTCCTCCGGAGGCCAAGAATCCCAGCATCTTTTTGTGGTTCAGCAATAACCTTTCAATCTCAAGGAAAAACATTCTAACTAAAGAATTTCCCAGTGTTTATTTTTTATTATGTCAAAGTAAACTTCTCTAATACATACAAGTTTGTTTAAAAAAATGCACAGTAGCAAGTATCTAACTTTAATGCAAATTTTTACAAGTAACATGTCACAGTCTGGTAGAAAGGCGAATTTCTATAGAAGACAACTCTCATCAAAAGTGACAGGCCTGTCATATAAATTTTGTGGAGGTAGAATTTAGTACATTGCAACTTTGAGCTGGAATTTAGTTTAACGTGAACAGGAAGTCAGAGTAACTAAGTACTCAAGTAAAAAATATGTTCCCATCTCTAATAACTTATGCTGCACAATTTCAATAACCTTTTAAAAAACTTTCCCCTTTAGGATTTGCTGATAGGTAATCAAATGCAATTTTCTTCCTTTGCAATGTGTTCAAAGTTTATTAGTTGATATTGCTTAGTCGAATTCAATAACTGACATTTATCACTTTGAAAATGTGCAATTTATTCACATATTGTAGAATTTACATTTATTTCAAATCAGATTGATTGGAATTTCAAGTCTCTAAAGCTTCAATTTCATCTAGGTGCAATTATGTAAAAATCACATGTCAATTTCCAAATCAGTCTATATTTATACTTTTACTACATCTAGTAAGGGTTGGCTTTTTAGAACAGCTTCTGGCAAATGTTCTTGCCAGAAATGGATATAAAGATTGTTTGAGAAAGACATTCTGCACTCTTGCTTTATGTGTAGAAAGCCTTCTGACCATTTTTATATATTTTAGGGAAAAAAGTCAAACATAAACTTCTGTAAATCATAGCCAGACCAAAGTGCAGTTGTGGCAACATGTATCAACTTGGAAAAGGACAAATTAACCATGAAGGAAAATATGTAATTAGTCACTCTGTATGTGAAAGTAGAAATTTACCACTTAAGATATGTCAATGGTGACAAAATATGTCTGGCATATTTTCACAAGCTTCTCTTGGGGACATTGTGTGTTTAAAAGAATAAAGATAAAACTGCTGATAATCCCCTTCACATGAAATCTGGCACCCTATGCTTACATCTCTCTGTGATAAGGAAGTCAGGGAAGCTTACGCATGACTTCAGGAAAGGACCATGATTTGCAGGTATGTATGTCCTCATAGAGCTCAGCTGACAGCTGTTTTTCAGCCACTTTCTGTATGCCTCAACCTCACAAGCAGTTGTCAGTTTTTTAGGACTCAGAAACGTATCTTTTATGGGTTTTGTGTTTCCTATACTGTTGAAAATAGGAGGCAGTGTGGTTTAATATTTGAAGTAACCCCATTATTAAACAGTTATTTTTGGAACACTTAGAGGGGCCATATTTAGAGAAGCAATGGTGAGTTTGGCTGTAGGATGGTAGGAAACTGAAGGATTTTCCTGGCCTTCAATGAAACTTGCCTGAGATGACAATAAATTAAGCAGCAACAATGAGCTAATTAAACGCTCTGTTAGGGAAATAGAGTATATCAGGAGAGCTCATAACTTAAGCAGACAACGTAGTTAGAGGGGAAAGGGGGGTCAGAAATCTTCCTGGATGAAGCATGTATCAATCTCTGTGTCATAGGTGGAGATGAAGGAAGAGGTTAAAGTCATATGTGCAAAGACCCAGATGTAAGTGAGAGCATGTGTGCATGCTAAGTCACTTTAGTCATTTCTGACTCTTTGTGACCCTATGGACCATAGCCTGCCAGGCTTCTTGGTCCATGGAACTCTCCAGGCAAGGATACTAGAGTGGGTTGCCATTCCCTTCTCCAGGGGATCTTCCCAACCCAGGGATTGAAACTGCATCTCTTGTATCTTCTGCATTGGCAGGTGGGTTGTTTACCACTTGCACCACCTGTGAAGTCCCTATGTCTTCCTTCAAAAATGGGGGAGATGTCCATTCCATTAAGAGGTAGCCAGATTTTACTGTTGACAGATCAGCAAGAGAACGTCAGTAGTCTAGTAAATGGCATCACTAAATCAACCCTTGTTTTTTCACTTCAAATTTAACCTTGCATAAAAGCAATCAGAACTTTTCTTTGTCCAATGATATATTTCAGCTACAAAACTCTTTGCCTCTGCTGGCAGGTGAATCTTGGCACTCTGTCCAAGTTTTGCTTCACTGTTCATTATTTTAAATGTCTATGAATTACATGTCAATCCCTTTGGGGATCCCTAACTGTCCCCCTACCCCCATAACCAGAAGTTCATTCTCTAAGTCTATGAGTCTGTTTCTGTTTTTTAAATAAGTTCAGTTGTATTATTTGCTTTTAGATTCTGCATATAACCTATATCATAGGTAGGGAGTTTGGGACTGACATGTACACACTGCTATATTTAAAATTAGATAACCAATAAGGACCGACTGTATAGCACATGGAACTCTCCTTAATATCAGGTAATGCCCTAAATGGGGATAGAATTTGAAGAAGAATAGAAACATGTATATGTATAACTGAATCACTTTGCTGTACACTTGAAACTATCACAATATTGTTAATATAAAATAAAAAGTTTTAAAAGGTCTATGAATTAAAACACACATATACCAGGAAAGGTCTAGACAGGAATTAAAAAAAACACTCCAGGAGTTTCAGTCATAGGCAATCGAATATAAGGAATTGGCTGCAAAAATATTTTAGAACTGAGATTGTAAAAAAGGAAAATGGTTGCAGAAGAAAAATGCTGACAGTGTGAAATAGAAAGCTGATTCTAACTGTGGACTGGAGTCTAGGAGCCTGAAGCTTGGATACACTATCACGGGTAGTTCTGGATTTACTGAGCAGATGTTGCTTCTACCAGGGCTTGAATTTCTGAAAAGGTGCTGTTTCTGTCTAGGTTGTTAAATCTAAAATCCTCTTGTCTTTGCTGCAGACCTCACAGTTCCCATCAACTGCCATCAAGTGCCATACTATTGGAACTGGAGCAGAAATCCTTACTTTCAATCTTTTCATCTCTCACAAGTGTTCCTAATGGCAGAGCATAGCTCTAATAGGAAATCAGCTAATGGCAGATCTCAGGGAATATAGTTTGCAGACTCCCTCTCCAGTGGTGCAGAAAGAGTATGGAAGAGTGGGCCCCGGAGCTAAGAGACAGTCAAATGACCTCCCCAGCTCAGGTTCAGGATTGGAACTGGACTCAACATGAAATAAACCAAAATCCAAGTTGGAAACATTGCCCTGTGAATTTTTTTATGAGGATTTAGCTGGGTAAAAGTTAGACTAGAATCTCGCTGAGGTTCACATTCAATTCAAACAATGAACAAATATGACTTTTAATAAATAAAATATTTATTTATTATGGAAAAGTATTTATTACTATGGAAAAGGCCATAGGCATTATTTTAGTATATCTAATGTGGGTTCAAAGCAAGAACAAAAACAAGGAAAGGCTCAGAAAAAGTCACAGTGAACCTGAGCTTTGAAGCTTTCTTTTTTTTAAATTGTTTATTTTTTAATTGTTGGGAAATTTTTTTACAATTTTGTGTTGGTTTCTGCAGTACAACAATGTGAATCAGTCATAATTATATATATATCCCTTCCCTCTTGAACCTCCCTCCCTTCCCCTCATCTCACCCCTCTAGGTCACAGAACACCAGGCTGGACTCCCTGTGTTATGTATTAATAACAACTTCCCCTTTCTTTCCAACATTCTTTCCCTTCCCCAGCAGTAGACATCTGGTGAGGGTGGTGGGAGGGGGAGCCCTATCTCTTGTCTCAGATCTTCAGTCTTGACAGGCACTAAGGTCTCAGCCTACTTAATTATTTGATTCTTTGCCTCCTTGTGGAGTAGGGGATCTGATGGTCTAGACCCAGTGCATTTTTCTACTCCTGGATGGTTATAGTCTCCTCTTTTCCCCCAGCTCTATCAGCTCTCCACCCATGCCCTGAGGGCAGCAGTGTGCTGTTCTTTCCCCAGAGGCTTAAAGGAGGAGAGGGAAGAAGAATCCTTCTTCACAACAGCTGTTGCCAGCCTCCCCAGAATGCCCCAGGAGGAGGTTGTCTCAGATCTCTCACCCTACTCAAATCTTTCTGGTGAGCATTCAGTGAAGTCCTTGTAGAAGCTCCTAGAAGTTGCTAATTTCTTTATCTGTGGTGGAGTTCTACAATCTCACATCAGCCATTGCTTGACATGTAGAAATTAATTTTTAAAAATTGAACCTAATTTTTATTACCTGCTCGTGTATCACCCAGTGTCTGTACCAAGTAAGCAAGTAATCATATCCCTCTCTGTCTGAAAGCATCTGTCTCTTCTTAGATTTTCATTTAGTTGATAGTTGTGCAACCTCAGCACTTTTCTGGGTTCCGTGAAAGTTGTGAGTTGTTAGGTGATCCAAATTTTCCTGGACTAAGTTTGGAGTAATATTCTTTCACACTGTCTATCTACATCCTAAGCAGAGGCCGAAGACCCACTACATTCTTGATTCTCTCCTTTCTGTGGTTGAAGGTGTTTGCGACTTTCCCCTTCTTGTTTTATCTGTTTCTTCACAGGTCTTCTTAGTTCAGTGATCCGTACATTCGGTTTCAGCTTCACTTTACTGGTGTTTCTTGCTCTTGCGACATAATAGATGTGCCTTCTGATTAATACTGCTGATTCAAGTCTTTCATGAACAAATTCTTAAAGAGATTTTTCTTGCAGTAATTTGTTGTCATAAGGAAATACTTGTTTATTAAAATTTATCTGTTTTTAAGTGACGGATAATTACTTTACAATATTGTATTGGTTTCTGCCGTATATCAACATCATAGGTATATATGTGTCTCTCCCTCTTGATCCTTCCTCCTACCTCCCACCCCATCCCACCCCTCTAGGTTGTCACACAGCCCCTGTTTGGAAATACTTGTCTTTAATACATCAAATAAGGAAGCAGTCACCCTGCTTATTATTTTGGTGCCAGTTATAGAAAAAAAATACTAAAAATGGTGATTAAGAAGCTAATTTTTCCATGATGAATTTTTGTTATGTTGGTTATTTAAAGCTTTTTATCTAAAAACTGAGGCAGATACGTTTTTAAGTCAATGTCATTTCTTTAGATGGCATACTTTTGGAATATCTTTTTCATTCTAAAGTTTCTATTTGTTTTCTTATACAGAAAGAAAACATGATAAATCTCATCAATGTATACATTCAACACTTTCTTAAAGTAGAATCTTCATGAATTCAGTTTCATAACTAGCATTAGTAACCTGTTATATGATCTTTTCTTTAATTATTTTATATATACATATATATAATTTACATATGTGTAATAATTATATATATAATTCAGACACATTAGGTCTTACTTGTGTTATATTTAAAAGGATGTCTATAATCTTAAAATCTCAAAAATAAATGCACTATTTTCCTGCCTGTCTTAAAGTTTGTGCCTACCTTTATGCTACATTTTTTGTATATTAGTACTATATACTTCATACACCTTCATTCTTAAATGCTTTATGCTTACTCACTATATATTTTATTTTTAAGTATTATATACCATAGACTCTTCATGATGTTCTGATTGGTTTAAAACATTACCATTCCAACTTCATAGAATACAGTATCTTCTACTCTAAAATTATTCAGTTTTGCTTAAAGCATAGTTTCAAATTTCATAGGTTACCCTACACAACAGCTTAGATCCAAAAAGGGAGGACAATTGGGAGTACGAGAGGTGGGGGTCATGTGTTTTCCCAGGATTCAGAGTGCCTGAGGACCAAATACGATTTATCTTTGCAGTGATGGGAAGTCATATAGCAGAGTAAAACCCACAGACTAGAGTCATGCAGATATAAATTTAAACTCTGACTCTACCACTTGCTAATGCTAACTATATAACTTCAGATACTTGCATGAAAATTTCAAGCCTTATTTTTCTTACCTTAAAAAAAAAAAGAAGCTAATAATGGAAACTAACTAAGATTTATTGTAATGATTAAATAAAAATATTTAATTTAATTTAACACATACCCCATAACTGTAAAGAAGAATGAGCACTGAAGAATTGATGCTTTCAAATTATGGTGCTGCAAAAGACTCTTGAGTGTCCCTTGAACTGCAAGGAGATTAACCCAGTCAATCCTAAAAGAAATAAATCTTGAATATTCATTGGAAGAACTGATTCTGAAGCTGAAGCTCCAATACTTTGGCCACTTCATGTGAAGAGCCTGCTCATTGGAAAAGACCCTGATGTTTTGGGAAAGATGGAAGGCAAAAGGAGAAGGGGGAGGCAAAGGATGAGATGGTTAGATAGCATCACTGACTCAATGGACATGAATTTGAGCAAACTCCAGGAGATAGTGGAGGACAGAGGAGTCTGCTATGTTGCAGTCCATGGGGTTGCAAAGAGTCAGACATGACTTGGTGGCTAAAAAACTAAAACATACATACTCAAAGGTCTTAGCTAAGAACCCTATACATAGTAAGACTCACTGTATAAGAAGTATAAAAATGTGGTGTTGTTGGCTTCAGGAAAAAGGAAGTCATGGAGGGAAATGAACTATCATTTACTAAGAAGCTACTATCAGACACAGTGCTAAGAACTTCCTGTGCATGACTTCATATTATCCCCACCATAACACTAGAATGTAAGTATTATTATTTTCATTTTGTAGATTTTTAAATGAAGGGAAGGGAAGAATTAATGAGAACCTGAGGCATATAATGTTCTCATCTCTTTCCCAAGTTTAGACAGCCCAAATGACATACTGGGATTTAAACTAAGTACTTGAAAAATGTGTGATTTCTTCTACATTATTCTTAATTTTTTTGCTTCAATCCAAGTTAGGAAAAAAACAGACCTATACATCTTTAAATTAGATGAAATTTAATATAGAGCATTGGATACAGGTCATGGTAAAGCTGGAGAGCCAAGCAAGGCATTGAGGCAACACAGACACAACTCAGGAAAATCTTACCATTTCTAGAACAGAAATAGAAGCAAAGAGGCAGTGTTACTAAATTCCAGGGGCTGGGGTCACCTGGTGAAAGCTGGAATTATGATGGAGCTGTCTAGGAGGAGTTGAAGTCAGGGGAGCATCCAGCAGCTGAGAAATACCTCTATAAGCAAAGAGAGACACATTTTGGCTTCTCCTTTCCTCCTGCTAACTCTCTGATCTTCTGCTATTTCTTCCCATTGTGCAATACTGATCAAGCCATCTAATAAAAAATTAGGGAAGATACACCCTACAGAGATCAGTTGAGCTGTGATGCAGAGCAGAGCAAAAGCAAGTAAAATGGATCTGGAAGCAAACCGCCAAGAATAGGAACTCCAAATTCCTCCAGACTCCCTTCCGAAGTATTCCCACTTTCTTTAGCCTATTTTGAAAGTGCTTGTGTCAAATACGTTCATCTTTTTTTTCTCCTTGGTCACTTTTCAGTTATGTGTTTTTACACAGCTGTTAATTTTTTCTGTTTTCCGCGTCATTTATGTAAGTCTCTTGAGGACTGGGAAAGTATTAGTTCAGTCTGACAGATACCCAGTCTGTCCTCCTATTGAAAGAGGTGCCTGTAGACACAGAATGATAATGAAGGTAGGGTTTGAATTGTGGCAGATGAATGCATCTTTCATGTACCATCTGCTTCTTGAATTGAGTTGCAGACAAATTGTTTACATTGACTCCATATTTAAGCTGCTACCAAATTAGGACCCAAGAAGTTTTTTATTCCTCAAGTGCCTAAGTAGGTGGATTTGATTTCTTTACTAGCCAAGTTTGTGTTGACTTTTGTATTTATGAACTAACAACTTTTATTTATCTTGGTCATCTTTTGGCATTTTGTTATTTGATTTATGTTTGGCTGGCCCTTCTGGCTAGAATATATGCTCTGTAAGGACAGAAACTTATGCATTTTGCAAAGCCACCTGGTTTAGAGTAAAGTGTTCAGTTAATGTTTGTGATTCAATAAATGCACAAGATCTGTCTAGGCAGTGTTTCATCTATTGTTGTATTTTTAGGATTGGAAGTTGTCTTATATGTTCTGAAATCTGTCACAATATCCTGACAGTTAACTTTATTAAACCTGTTGTCTCAGACATCACAGTACCTTTTGTTTCTGCAGCAACCATTTTCCTTATTATGATTATGTAGATCTTAGGAGAAAATTAGGTAAAAAATTTTTTTGCTTCCATTTTCCCTAACATTTGTTTAATATATCTAACCAGTTTCAGGATTTTCATCATCATTTTAGGATCTGAAAATGCAAACTTATACACCACAGTATTCAAGGGAAATCTGACTGTTTTCCCTAGTTCAAATAAGTAATCTCTTATTAAAAAGATCTCATGTGATTATGATGAATACCAGTATATATTTCAATTTTCTTATGAAAGTCAATAAACTGCTATGTATTTTATATAGCACCAAATTGATTTTCATTAGAATGGTAAAATATGTACTGATATTCATTGTTTCATTTATTTATGCTTGTCCCACCAAATTCCCACTAGTTTTTACAATGGCTGTGTAATAGTGGTGCAGTTATAGATGAGCTGTTATCTTAGAGTCTGTTTATGAACACCACAAAAATTTTTGGTGTCTCCTTACTTGGTAAAGTTCTGTTACTTTAGTAGCTATACTAAAAAAGAGCTATAATGCTGTTCCCACTGAGCCAAGGTAGAATATGTTTGCTCAACATTCCTGATTTTGAGTTTGGGGAAAAAATACAATTTATACAGCACAGTAAGATATAGAACTCAGATTTTGGAGCTAGGGTACCAGAGTTTGAATCTCAGTTCTGCTGTTTATTAGCTTGGAAACTTGGGCAAGATTCTTAATCTCACAATAACTCAGTTTTCTCCTCTTCAAAATGGAATGATAAAAATACCTACTTCAAAGGGCTGTTAAGAGGATTAAATGAGTTAATAACATAAGTAAAAGGGTTTAGAACAAATCTTAGTACTTGGTTAGTGCATATAAATGTTAGTTATCGTCTACATGATCATATAAGTAATTGTATGTCTTCAAGACTTAGCACATCTCAGTATATATACCACCCTAACTCCTCTCCATGGCCCGTGTGGTCTTACATCACCATCCCTTGCTACTTCTCAACTCATCTCATGCTTCTCTTCCTTAGCTTTTTCTAACCAGTAGCTCTGGTCATCTGCAAGTTGCCAGAAAAGCCAAGCTATTTCTCATCTTGAAGTCTCTGTATCTGTCAGTTTACCCATGTGGAAGATTCTTCACATGAACGGTTCCTTCTCATCTCTGGGTCTCAACTGAAAAATGCCTTCTCCCCCAGAAAGGCTTTCCTTTGCATATCCTATGTAATTATTACCATGATCCTGCCATGATTTATTTTCTATCACACAAGTCTGGATTTTTTTCTCCCAAGCCCATAGAATAATCTGTCATTTTTTTTTAAAGAATGTTTTTCTCAGTGGAATATAAGTTCCTCAAGGTCAGGGAACCTCTGTGTATTGTAAATTATTTTATGTCCAGTGTCTGGCACAGTCCCTGACATACAAGATACACTCAACTATTTGTTTAATACATAAATGATAAAATTAATAAATGAATGAATGGATATAAAGGATTGAATGTTGTCTCTTTCAGACTTTGAGGAGACAAAACCTTAGAATAGTGACCAAAAATGCTTATGGCAAAAGCAATGTGGCTAGACTCTCTGGATTATATGAACATAGATAACTATTGGAGTTTTCTGAGTATCTATTAATTGATTGGGCACTGTTTGATGTCAAGTGAAGACTTCAAAAAATAGGAAAGCTCATGAAGACTTTGGGAGTTAGTATGAAAGTTTATAGTTCAGATCTGAGCTGTGAAGTTTAGACTCCCTCAGGAAAATGAATATACTTAAGGTAAGAAATTAAAGAAACTTAGTTATGCCTCACAATTGCATCTTCCATTATACTGGGAAATAGTTCTGCCTGTAAGTTCCACATCTGGACTGAATGATCCACAAGGGCCAGGAGCTAGTTTGCCTAGCCCTTTCTCCCCAGCAGCTGTCTCAGGCACATTTGTGCTCAGTCCATGGTTTTTGAGTGAAAGGGAAAAATGGTTTACATCTACTGTCTTTATCATTAAGAAAAGAACCCAAATTCTAAGTTTACTAAGTAGGAAAAATATATGTGGTTATTTTAAAATATGTGGTTTAAAGGTTCTTATTAGAAATTATTGCCATAGCAAAATACATTATTTTATTTAAAGCTGCAAAATTCTACACAATTATACAAATGAGACACTGGGACTTAGATTCCTGCTAAGCCATTAAATGACAGGGTTGTGTTCAAATGCAAATTAGCCTCATTCTGGAACCACAAATCTCAAGCCCTCTCTATGGTAGTCTGACTTCTCCAACTTGTTGTAAGGTAGTGAATACAGGATTTGTGTGGAATACAGAGCCATAGTGCAACCTTTATCCAAATCATGGTGTATGACTACCAGTTGCAGTTTGGAATTGTCAGTGTATTTATTAGGGCAATGGTGCATGCAGGAGATGTGGGTTCAATCCCTGGGTTGGGAAGATCCCCTGGAGAAGGAAATGGCAACCCACTACAGTGATCTTGCCTAGAGATTACCATGGACAGAGGAGCCTGCTGGGCTACAGTCCACAGGGTCACAAAGAGTCAGACACAACTTAGCGACTAAACAACAACAGCAAGTATCAGAGATAACTGCAGCTAAATAGTGCATGATTCTGTGAAAACAAGACAGTTTGAATTTTAGCCTCAAATAGTTCCTGAATCAAAGTGAATAAAGACCTAATAAAAAATTATTTCCTGAGGGGAAGCAAAATAGGTAGGTAATTATAGACTCTACAATATTAAGATTAAGGTTGGAGGTGTGTTTCTATGTTTTGAAAGCCCTAGTTTTTCTCACTCCAGTTTTATCTGAAATGTAAGTTTCTCTGCCTTATTGTCAAAATAGACCACAAAATTTGCTTTGCCATGCGAGTTCATAAGCATGAGAGTTCAAGCAGAAGCTTCAAGAGGTTCAGGTTCCTTTTTCTCTTTTTTTCTCTCTCTCAGTGTCAGCCTTTTGTTAGAAGGAGAAAACACATGGAGAGGAGCTTCAACAGCAATTGTAAACAACAACAAAAATGCATTGGGTTGTTACTACAGCAAAGCTAACCAATTCAAATTTTATTTGTAAATGTCAGGACAACAAAAGTACCTACCTCTTAAGTCTTGTGAAGGTTAAATGAGAGATTTCATGTTTAGGTTACTATTCAGGTTAGTGCTTGGCATATAGCAGCCTCCTAAAGAAAGATGTCAATTGAAGTTAATATCATTTTTAAAAAATCTTTCCTCCACAGTCAGATACTAAATAGTTTTAGAACAAAGGTAATATTTTCACCTTAATGTAAGTAAGGAAATGGAAAGAAAAAGAACACATTTTTGGTATATTTTATCTTTCACTAGGCTTTCTAACTATTTTCAATAATTTCAACCCACAACAACACTGAGTGGAAAATACTATTATAACCCACACTGTATGATAAGACTGAGCCTCAGAAACTTAAGAAAGTTTCCCTAAGTCATAGAGCTGTGTAAGTGGGGGACCCAAGATTTGGACCTGGTTCCTAAATTCATATTGTTCCATCATACAAAACTGTCCATGTAGTAGCTTATACATGCTGAATTCTTACAAGATTATTTTTCAGGCTAATCAAATTGCTTATGATATGCTCCACTATCATAATTTTCAGAGCATCTCCTACCTCATCTATGTTATAATGCTGCAACCTTTAGCTCAAGTAAGTCCTTGTAGGAGGCTTTGTTAGCCTGAGGAAGCTGCAGGTGATAAATGAGAACTGTTGTTCAGTCGCTCAGTCCTGTCCGACTCTTTGCAACCCCATGGACTGCAGCACACCAGGCTTCCCTGTCCTTCACAATCTTCCGGAGTTTGCTCAAACTCATGTCCATTGAAACAGTGATACCATCTCATCCTCTGTTGTCCCCTTCTTCTCCCGCCTTCAATCTTTCCCAGCATCAGGGTCTTTTCCAATGAGTTGGCTCTTTGTATCAGGTGGCCAAAGTATTGGCTTCAGCTTCAGCATCAGTCCTCCCAATGAATATTCAGGACTGATTTCCTTTAAGATTGACTAGTTTGATCTCCTTGCTGTCCAAGGGACGCTCAAGAGTCTTCTCCAACACCACATTTTGAAAGCATTAGTTCTTTGGTGCTCACCCTTCTTTATAGTCCAACTTTCACATCTGTACATGACTACTGGAAAAACAATAGCTTTTGATCGACTGACCTTTGTTGGCAAAGTGATGTCTCTGTTTTTTAATACGCTGTCTATATTTGTCATAGCTTTTCTTTCAAGAAGCAAATGTCTTTTAATTTCATGGCTGCAGTCAATGTCCACAGTGATTTTGGAGCACAAGAAAATAAAGTCTTCACTGTTTCCACTCTTTCCCCATCTATTTGCCATGCATTTATGGGACCAAATGTCATGATCTTACTTTTTTGAACGTTGAGTTTTAAGCCAGCCTTCTCACTTTCCTCTTTCACCTTCATCCCCAGGCTCTTTAGTTCCTCTTTGCTTTCTTCCATTTGGGTGGTGTCATCTGCATATCTGAGGTTACTGATATTTCTCCTGGCAGTCTTGATTCCAGCTAGAGATTCATCCAGCCTGGCATTTCATATGATGTATTCTGAATAAATAATAAGGGTGACACCCTGCTTTAAATAAGCAGGGTGACAGTATACAGTCTTAACATACTTATTTCCCAATTTTGGTCTACCCTCGTGGCTTAGCTGGTAAAAAAAATCTGCCTGCAATGTGGGAGACTTGGGTTCAATCCCTGGGTTGGGAAGATTCCCTGGAGAAGGGAGCAGCTACCCACTCCAGTATTACAGCCTGGAGAATTTCATGGAGTGTATAGTCCATGGGGTCGCAAAGAGTCAGACATGACTGAGCGACTTCCACTTTCCCAATTTTGAAGCAGTATATTATTCCATGTCCGGTTCTAGTTGTTGCATCTTAACCTACTAAAGGTTTCTCAGGAGGCAAATCAAGTGGTCTGGTATTTCCATCTTGTGAAGAATTTTCCACAGTTTCTCGTGATCCACAGAGCCAAAGGCTTTAGCATAGTCAATGAATCAGAAGTAGATGTTTTCTGGAAATCCCTTGTTTATCTATGATTCAGTGGATGTTGGCAATTTGACCTCTGGTTTCTCTGCCTTTTCTAAATCCATCTTGAACATCTGGAAGTTCTCAGTTCACATACTGTTAAAGACTAGCTTGAAGGATTTTGAGCATTACCTTGCTAACATGTGAAGTGAGTGCAATTGTGCAGTAGTTTGAACATTTTTTGGCATTGTTCTTCTTTGGGATTGGGATGACTTTTTCCTGTCCTGTGGTCACTGCTGAGTTTTACTAATTTGCTGGCATATTGAGTGTAGCACTTTAACAGCATCATCTTTTAGGACTTGAAATAGCTCATCTGGAATTCTGTCACCTCCACTAGCTTTGTTCATAGTGATGCTTCCTAAGGCCCACTTGACTTCACACTCCAGGATGTCTGGCTCTAGGTGAGTGATCACACCATCACGTTTATCCAGGTTATTAAGACACTTTTTGTATAGTTTTTCTGTGTATTCTTGTTGCCTCTTCTTAATATCTTCTGCTTCTGTTATGTCCATACTATTTGTGTTCTTTATTGTGCCCATCTTTGCATAAAATGTTCCCTTGAAAATGAGAATCTGTTCATATTAAAATGTATGTACTCTACTCCTTTGTTGTTTAGTCCCTAACTTGTGTCTGACTCTTTGTCGACCCCCTGGACTGTAGCCCCCAAGTTTCCTCTGTCCGTGGGGTTTTCCAGGCAAGAATACTGGAGTGGGTTGCCGTTTCCTTCTCCTGGGGCTCTTCCCAACTTAGGGACCAAACCTGCATTTCCTTCATTGTAGGTGAATTCTTTACCACTGAGTCACCTGGGGAGCCCCCCTGCTCTGTAGTCATGTTGTATATTGTGTAATCCCAAAGACAGATAAGGAGAACTCATCCAAGAGAACTGGTCATCAACATATTCAGATTAACTTGTATACATAAATACTGCCACCTTATATATGTAGATAGATACACAGAAGAACCACTGAGAAACCAGCAGTTCTGAGATACCTTTAACTCACAAATATGCTTGTCCACTGGGATGTGGCCTTTTTGGGAGTGCCTGAATTCTTATACTCAGTTTGACAATGGAAAATAACTACCATGTATCATGATTATGCTGACTTCTACCATAATACTTAAGTAACTAAGCCTTGATACATTTATCCAGCTGGAGTCTATGTTTGCCACTGAATTTACCACTCACATTTGTCTATACATTGGTTGTGAAACCCTCAACTAATAAGTACCGACTGATTGATGGTAAAGTTTGAAATAAGCCTGCCAGTGCATAAAAAAATCTTTAATTGCCATTATTCTTATGTATTTTATTTTAAAATGAAGATTTGTCTGCAACTTTAGTCATTGTATTTCCTACAACATGAAGGATGTATATAAAATTATATATCTATTCTTATATAATAATGAGACAGTCATAGAAAAAACTCTTTGTATGTTCCTAATTCCAAATACGTTTAAACACTTCATAATTATACTTTAAAGAAGAAACTACTTGCCTTGTTAAATTGAATTTTTAAAATTTCAAATCTCAAACCTAGCATTTCTTAATAAGCTAGTTTTCCAGGAGAGTATAATATAGGATAGGAGGTCAAATAGGATATGCCATAGAAATGATGGATGCAAAGATTTCTACATTTGAAGGAGTAAATGAAACAATTTACTGATGGAACAAAATGATATAGAAGAAATTTTTCCTCTGGGCATTACTTATGATATGTCAGGCATGACCGAATTCATTTGTACTTTATGGTAACATTTTCAAAAAAACAGGCTTTAGGTCTTGAGAATAATGAACCATGTTGGGGTGGCATTCTCTTGAATTTCTTTGGCAAACCACCTTCTTTACCCTTTACCCAATTTCATTTTTACTGAAAGATATAACATGTGCAATAATAAAAGAAGCATGCTATATTGTCTTTCACAACTGCCCCTTCCTTTGCAACACTGAAAGTGGATTCTAAATCATCCCTAAAGAGCTTTAAGACATTCCTGTGTTCAGTTTTTGGAGTGAGAAGCTATTCCCTCTTCACAGAGAATGCAGTGCGACTTAGCTGTAAATGACCTGTTTCCCAGATGTCATATAGATATTCTCTTTTCCAGCTGTGATTATTTGGTGACCCAGGGACATCGGCTTTGGGACGACTGCCTTCTTCATGTTGCTTTCTTCTCTCCTCTCATCATCTCATTCCTTTTGCCCTTTACTGGAGAGTGATAGCAGACAAAAGACTTGATCATTAACCCACATGTCTGACTAATTAAGTTCCTTGCCTGGTGGGTCACAATTAACTTGGCTGCATTATGCTGAATTATATCATTTTCGAGAGCTGTAAAAGCACTTTTCCCCCAGAGGTCTTTATTCTTCCATTAATGATACTTTTGAAGGTTTTGCATTCAGGCTGAAGTCCCTGATACTACTGACCTCACTTCAAGGGATATTATGAGATATGTGTGTGTGTGTTGTGTGTCTCTCTGTGTGTGTGCATGCATGTATATGCATTTGCATCTGCATGCAACTGCAAAAATTTATGGGTAAAAATTGTGTAGCATGAAATATTTCCCTATCTTTGTATTAGGAGAGATTATCTTAAGGAAAAGCTGTTATTTTAAGAAAATTTATTTAGACATAGTTTAACATTAAAAAATGTGTTGAGATATTTTTCTAGTAAAAGCTTAAAAAGAGGAGATGCTAATTTTTAAAAAGCTTCCTGGGGAAAATGTGTACTTCTTGTAATTAGAGTGACAGACAATAAATAATAGTTCAGAATGCTTGCAGCTCCTAAAATGTGCACCTTTATTCAAGTTATGTGGTAAACTAATGAGGAATGTATGCTCTAAAAAATATAAGATATGCATTTTGTCTGCATGAGAGAGCTTTTCACCTTTCCTGTGAGCTATGCAGTTATTTTTAGGCACAGAACCATGAAATCTTACATTGAAGGCCAATGTATAAATCACAGATCTACTTGTAGCTGTTCTAGTTGAAGCAGGGAATGGAAAATTTATTGGAAATCTTCACCCTGATGTCACAGAAGCAACTTCATTTCAACATATTCATAACATGAGTCGTCGCCTCACCCTCCTCGCTCATCAACATCTCTTACTTGATTAATGACATTACCCTCATCCCCGCTCCCAAAGCTGAAAACCTCAGGGTCATTTTCCATTCTCTCAGCTTCCTATCCTGACAGAACACATCAGTCACCCAGTCTTATTATTTTGATTTTCTCAAAAGTCTAAAATTATTCTTTTCTTCTCCATGCTAAATGAAGTTGCCTTAGTTTAGTCTCCATGTTAGGTACGATACTAGATAAGCGTTGGTAAAATGACATTCCCAAATGCAAGGAAGCCTGATGGCCCAGGGTGGGTGAGTGACCCTGCTTTTTGAGACCATTCATGGACTGGACTCTTTCTCTATTATGCACTTTCACAGTCTGTGCAATCAGAGATGGCTTATACATGATTTCCAATTTCCAGCCTGTGGAATGAAAGAAGCAGTGGAGAGACATGGATGCTTGCAGATCACTCCATTTACATATTTTGGGTAGAACTTGGTCACCTGCTTCTAACTATATATAGGGTGTATATATTAATAGATGGGAAGCCATGTGCCGCATGCTTTTGTTGATTCAACATAGTTGCATTGAGCAGTATTTTGTGCCAGACCATGTACTAGATGTTGGAGATATAACAGTAAACAAAACAAAGTCTTGTCTCTCATGATATTTACATTCTGGTGGGGGAGGCCAATATACACATAAAAGCAAATAAGTTCATCTACTATGTTGAGTATTATAAATGATATAGAGAAACGTGATGTAAGGTAAAGGAGCAGAGAATAATAACATTAGGTAAGATGGCCAAAAAAGACCTATGTGATGAGGTGACATTTGATGAGAGTCCTGAGTAGGTTGAGATAAGGAGTTAAGGTAGATGCCAGACCAATGGAGAAACCTTGAATGCTGAGGAGTTGAAATGGGGTGACTTTGACACATTAAGGAAGAGAAGCAAAGAAACTTGATGTGTTTAGAGAGACGCGGGGGAATAGTGCTAGGAAAGAAACTTCGAGTTGGTTAGGGTTATATTTTGTAAAGTCTTGTAGGCCATGATGAAGACACTGGATTTTAGTCTGAGTAGAAATAGAAAGACATTAAAGGGTTTTGAGCAGAGGCTTGACAAGTTATAACCTTGGCCTATGAGACTATGCCTATGTCAGGATGACAATCCTGAAACTGAAGACTGCTGAAGGCAGAATGTCTACGTGGATGCTGTCATTAAAGAATTACTATGTGCTGTGCCAACAATCCCCCTGCCAATGCAGGAGACCCAAGAGATGCACGTTTGATCCCTGAGTAAGGAAGATTCCCCTGGAGGAAGGCATGGCAACCCACTACAGTATTCTTGTCTGGGAAGTCCCACGGACAGAAGAGCCTGGTGGGCTAGAGTCCATAGGGTCGCAAAGAGTCAGACATGACTGAGTAACGGGACGGATGATGTGCTGTGCCTTATGCTAATAGTATTACATGGATCTTCCCCATTTAATCTTACATATAGTTTGGAGCTTCAATGCTGGGTCACTTCAACATACTACTTTGCTTCCATGAACTACAGTTTCTTCATCTAAAAAATGAGAACCATCCCTTGGTAGGGTCAATGCAAGGACTGAATGATGCTTCACGTAAGAAGCATAAAGAAAATTCTTAGCCCATAATAAACAATAAGGACCAGATCCCTTCTTTCTAGGGACCCACTATTAGGTCATTTTCAGCAAGGAAGCAAATTTTAAGGGAGAAGTCTGTAGAAAAACTGAATGCAACTGAGAAGAAAGGAGAAGAGAAATGAGAAAGGAAAAAGTTGCTTGTGCTACTAGCAGTTCAAAAATATTGTATGATAGTGGGTAGAATTAATTTCTACAAATAAAGGATAAAAACACACATGTAAAATTTGAGCCGTACCTTCCCTTTCATGGTTTTAACTGCATATGGTTTGATTTTTATTTTCTATTAGGAGCCTCAGTCCAGTGGTCAAAATGTAATACCTCACCAAGTAGAGTTATAATGTCATTTATATAAGGTTTCCCCTTTATAAGGCTAAAGCCAATTGCTATATCTAAATTAGACTTATAAAAGTGAGTGAATTTGAAAATATCTTTCTTAGAGGGGCTTCCAATTGAATCTTTTTGAAAAGGGGAAGATTCTATTACAATTCAAAATATTATCATTCAATAGATCTTTTTTCTGCTTGTATTGTTCATTGACATAGATTTGTTATAATAATTTAAGTATTTCTTTTGTGTGTATTTTAAGTATTTCTTGTTTTGAGACTCATTCCTTTTCTTCAATTGACAATTGAAGGCTTGGATCTCTCTTATGTTTTCAATAATTAATTTTAGTATAGCAGCATAGAACGTATTTATACTCAGGTGCTATACTGGATTCAACTCATGGCTTACTACTTGCATAACATTAAGCAAGTTACTTATGCCCCTAATTTGTTCATCTACAAGTCGAGGATAATAATCACACCTACCTCTAAGGATTTATACGAGGATTAAATGAATTTGAATAATGTCTGCCACATGATAAGCTCTCAGTAAGTGTTAGTTATCACTATAAGTAAGAAATGCATTTGTATTTTCTCAGACCACCTGGTAGGAAGATGATTCATTTGGAATTGAGTTTCAGGTTATTTTTTTCACTATTAATATACATATTCTTTTATTCTTCTACCTTTTCTGTGTATGATGATTTAGGAGAGTCTCAAATATTCCACTGATACCTGACATGTGATCATTTATGGATCTTTTCCCGTTTCTTCCATGCCACCCCCGCCCCCGACAGGAGGAACTTGGATAGGGTGGGATAGAAGGAGGCTATTCCTGGGAAAGCTCACTGAGGATGATCTTCAGTTATGACCAAACTCCAGGCTCCCTGGCAGTCAGGAGTCTTTGAGTGGCCCCCTTTGATCTCTGGAGATAGTAGGCGATGTGTGTATCAGGTCTTGGTTGCAGGTGATGGACGCTTACATCAATATTGCTTTAGTGAAAGGGGATTTTATTATATAATGTAAATGAAAACACCTATTGTCTATTTTACTTCTGACATGGCTCTTCCAGATAATCAAATGATGTCAGAAATATGTCCCCTTTTAATTTTATCTCTGATTTTCTTTCCTATGCCCTTTCTTCTAGGCTAGAATCTCCCTCGGGTAGTGATGAGTGGACCACCAGTACCTCTTGGCCTATATCTTAAAGGGGAGAGTCTGTTTCCCATAGGTCTGGCAAAAGTGCCAGATTGTGAATGTGTCTTCTTTGCTTGTTTTAATTCAGTTATTTATCCATGAACTATTTAGTATGGCCAGCAGGATAGAATATTCTGATTAGTCAGCCTGGGTTGATGTTAGGCAAACACAGCAGATGTGGAAAATGCCAGTATGTCCTGCTTCCCTTCTTCAAGATGTCTATCATCTCAAAAAATGCCCACCCTTAAAAATTCTCTCCCAAGAGAAGCCCTAGGGACCAGGGCTGGCAGGAAGCTCTATCATGTAAAATATTTAAATCATTACTAGTCAACTTATAGACAGCATATTAAAAAGCAGAGACAATACTTTGCCAGCAAAGATCCATCTAGTCAAAGTTATGGTTTTTCCAGTAGTCATGTGTGGATGTGAGAGTTGGACTATAAAGAAAGTTGAGCGCCAAAGAACTGATGCTTTTGAACTGTGGTGTTGGAGAAGACTGTTGAAAGTTCTTGGACTGCAAGCAGATCCAACCAGTCCATCCTAAAGGAGATCAGTCCTGGGTATTCATTGGAAGGACTGATGTTGAAGCTGAAACTCCAATACTTTGGCCACCTGATGTGAAAAACTGACTCATTTGAAAAGACCCTGATGCTGGGAAAGATTGAGGGCAGGAGGAGAAGGGGACTACAGAGCATGAGATGATTAGATGGCATCACCGACTCAATGGACATGAATTTGAGTAAACTCTGGGAGTTGGTGATGCACAAGGAAGCCTGTCATGCTGCAGTCCACGGGGTCGCAAAGAGTTGGACACGACTGAGCGACTGAATTGACTGAAGCCAAGTTTGGTGTAATAAAACTCTTTCATACATGTCTGTAATATGGCAGCATACTCTACAGGAGTCTGAGATCCTATTCTTTTTTGGTGCTCTTATAAGAATTCAAGCCTAGAGATATAAAAGTATAAACAATAGAATCAAAAGTATCCTAACTATAGTGTTGAAACTGACCACATACATATAAGGACATTCTGCATTTATACAGTTATATTTCAGACACAGTAATTTTCAGAATTTCTTGAGCATATGGATTCATGCCTGGTTTCTGTTGGGCAAAGTACAAAGTGTGAAAAGAAAAAGTACCTCTTATCCTGATGAAGTATAGGCAAAAGCCCATAGATCTGGTAAATACCCTGTGTGTTGCCAAACTCCGAATTCCCTCAGGCGAAGGCTGATTGAGAAAATGACATGTTTACTCACTTACTATTCTTATATGTCACCACAGCCTACTTGAGACAGTAGGGGGTGAGATAGATTCCAGTGTAAACATGGCTATTAAATACAGTAATCCTGCCCAATGTGAGGGGATGAATTTTCTGAAGCAGTAGGCACAGAACTGTGATATGAAAGTTTGGGGTTTGACTTTCTAGTGATTTCTGTGTGAAATAAATAGCTAGATAAAGGGATTGAGGAGGATGAAATACAGAAAGGCAGTGCTGTGTGACAAGGTTCTTAGCTTTATCGTCACATTGCTTGGCTCCTAGTTTTCTACCCTTCACTCTCCAAGTTAGGGTCAGAGCATCATCTCCTAGGGCAGTCCACCTGCATCATGTGTCTTTCACCTCACCACCACCTTCCCCTGCCTGAAGACTCCAATTCTCAGTTACTTCAGGGGGTAAACAGAAATTAGATTAGCTATGTGAAAGTACTAACTAAATGGTGGCAAAGCAAATAAATAAATGGTGGAAAGAAAAACATATAAAATGTATATTTTTATTCATTATCTGCAGTAGTGATGAACAAGAGTAAAATTGTGTTAAATGTAATTGGGAAAACTCATTTAGTGACATTTGTCAAGATGACACATTTTTCTCCTTTCTCATAAGATTACATTTTCCCCTTGGTATCCAAGGTGGAGGGATTGGTTCCAGGACCCCTGTGAATATACTCAAGTACATTACAGCCAGTCATCTGCATCCATGGATTCTTCATCTGAGGCTGTAGAGGGCCCACTGTACATATAATCACAATCAGTTTATTCAGAAGAATGCTTCTTTTTGATAAATGTTTAGTAATAAAAGGTCACACACAGAAAAGTTTCTTTAAATGCATTTGCAATATGTTCAAGAAAGTACTAACTAAAACCAAAGAAACTGATTAAGAGGATAAAACTCACAAATATTCCAAAACCTATATTTTAATCCATTAAAAATATATAAACTCATCCCTGGTTCTTCTCCTGAAATTTACTTGAAGATTTGGTCTTAGCAGTCTACATAGTTGTCTTTTAGTTTCATTCACTTTTCTCAGGGACAGTTGAATTCACAGCTGTTTATTTACTCCATCCACACTGAAAAAAACTCACATGTCAGTCTTGGCACTGAGCATTGAGAAAATTGCTCTTTTCTTGCTATATTTCTTGTAGGAATGACTATTCTGAAACTCTACATCAGAAAACATACTTTGTTCATATAGCTTTAACTTTGGCACAGTCTTGGGCATGGGCACATACATCATACATGTCACCAGAGAGGTCCCAGAGGGTCCTGGAATAGCTAGAAGTCATCTGTAGTCTGAAAAGTTCCTGCTGGATTCAGGAAATCAGGGTTTGGGAAGTTTTAAATAATCAGTTCATCTGAGCTAAACCCAAGATTTCAGTTTTTTGGAGTGTGCTTGCTTGGGAGCCAGACACATTGCTAATTTTCCTGTTATTCTTACCTACAGCTTAAAGAAGCTCCGAAGCTAAAACACATGTTGTAGTAAATCTGAAAATTCATTTAAGAAATTCACCCATTCATATTTTTAAAATATTCCCTAAAACATATAATTTAAGCTTCATTCATTCTTTCAAGAAAGTTTTAAGGGGTGCCCACCTAATCTCTATGTGCCATTAGGTCAGTACTAAGCAAAACGGTGTGGCCTGTATGCAGGAGGAGCTCCACTGAAGTAATACTTCTTAAAGGAGCTTCTCACCAATGCACACACAGTGACTTCAAGTACTACAAAAAAATGAAGTCAACCCAAGGTAATATGAATCAGAGTCATGGCTTAATAAACACCATGACCAGAGTTCCTATAGAAAGGAGGTGGGGAGTCAAGGAAGTCAGCCCACGGATGGATGAAGAAGGCTTAGTAGGATTTAGATATGTAGGTAAGGTGGGCTGTTTGGCACAGGAAAATGTTTGGTTATGGCATAGGTTATGTGTCAGGGATTAGTGCAAAGATGGGCAAACTAGCAGCTAAAAACCTCAGCTTTGGTACAGAGCAGTAAGCGCGAACCATCAGTAGATACAGAAATCAGAAAAGAAAAGGAATACCATCAGACGATTTCCATAGAGCCAGGTTAGAAACTGTAATGAGCCAACATTAACTTACACTTTATAGTTCTGTAGTCCGGTTGTCTCTGAAGTACAGTGAGAGATGATCCATTGGCATGATCGGGATGAGATTACTTAAACTTTCTATATATAAAGATAAGAAGGAAATTCAGATTTTTCTAATATTTAATAAAAATTGACGGTAGCACATTGTATGCATGTGTGCTAAATCACTTCAGTCATGTCTAACTCTTTGTGACCCTGTGGACTCTAGCCTGCCAGGTTACTCTGTCCATGGGATTCTCCAGGCAAGAATAATGGAGTGGGTTGCCATGCCCTCCTCCAGGGGATCTTCCTGGCCCAGAGAGCAAACCCACATCTCTTATGTCTCCTGTAATGGTAGGTGAGTTCCTTACCACTAGAGCAACCTGGGGAGTCCAGCGTATTGTAAATAAATTATAAATAAATGAACAAACAAACGAGTACAATGGACTGAATGTTTATGACTCCCCTCCTCCCCACAAATTCTTATGTTGAAATCCTAACCACAAAGGTGATAGTATTAGGAAGCAAGGTTTTTGCTAAGTGACTAGTGCTCAGATAAAAAAAAAAAAGTCCCCAGAGAGACCTTTTAAAAAATTAACTAATTTACTTTAATTGGAAGGTAATTACATTACACATTGTGAGGTTTTTGCCATACATTGACATGAATCAGCCATGAGGGCATGTATCCCACAATCGTGAACACCGCCTCTCGCCTCCCCCCGACCCCATCCTTCTGTGTTGCCCCAGAGCACCGGCTTTGAGTACCCTGCTTCATACACTGAACTTGCACTGGTCATCTATTTTACATATGGTAATATACATGTTTCAATGCTAATCTCTCAAATCATCCCACCCTTGCCTTCTCCCACAGAGTCCAAAAATCTGTTCTTTAAATCTGTTTTCTTTTGCTGCCTTGCATATAGGATTGTCATTACTGTCTTTCTAAATTCCATATATAAGCATTCAGTTCAGTTCAGTTCAGTTACTCAGTCGTGTCCGACTCTTCACGACCCCATGGACGACAGCATGCCAGGCCTCCCTGTCCATCACCAACTCCTGGAGTTTACCCAAACTCATGTCCATTGAGTCGGTGATGCCATCCAGCCATCTCATCCTCTGTCGTTCACTTCTCCTCCCTCCTTCAATCTTTCCCAGCATCAGGGTCTTTGCAAATGAGTCAGCTCTTAACATCAGATGGCCAATGTATTAGAGTTTGAGCTTCACCATCAGTACTTCCAAAGAACACTCAGGACTGAGCTCATTTAGGATGGACTGATTGGATCTCCTTGCAGTCTAAGGGACTCTCAAGAATCTTCTCCAACACCACAGTTCAAAAGCATCAGTTCTTCGGCACTCAGCTTTCTTTAACTCCACCTCAAATATCCATATGTGACTACTGGAAAAATCATAGCCTTGACTAAACGGAGCTTTGGTGGCAAAATAATGTCTCTCCTTCTTAATATGCTGTCTAGGTTGGTCATAACTTTCCTCCCAAGGAGTAGCATCTTTTAATTTTATGGTTGCAGTCACCATCTGCATGATTTTAGAGCCCCAAAAATAAAGTCAGCCACTGTTTCCACTTTTTCCCCATCTATTTGCCATGAAGTGATAGGACCGGATGCCATGATCTTAGTTTTCTGAATGCTGAGCTTTAAGCAAGCTTTTTCAGTCTTCTCTTTCACTTTCATCAAGAGGCTGTTTAGTTCCTCTTCACTTTCTGCCATAAGGGTGGAGTCATCTGCATATCTGAGGTTACTGGTATTTCTCCTGGCAATCTTGATTCCAGCTTGTGCTTCATCCAGCACAGCGTTTCTCATGATGTACTCTGCATATAAGTTAAATAAGCAGGGTGACAATATGCAGCCTTGACGTACTCCTTTTCCTATTTGAACCAGTCTGTTGTTCCATGTCTAATTCTAACCATTGCTTCCTGACCTGCATGCAGATTTCTCAAGAGGAAGGTCAGGTGGTCTGGTATTCCCATCTCTTTCAGAATTTTCCAAAGTTTATTGTGATCCACACAGTCAAAGGTTTTGGCATAGTCAATAAAGCAGAAATAGATGTTTTTCTGGAACTGTCTTGTTTTTTCAATGATCCAGGGAATGTTGGTAATTTGATCTCTGGTTCCTCTGCCTTTTCTAAAACCAGCTTGAACATCTGGAAGTACACGGTTCATGTATTGCTGAAGCCTGGCTTGGAGAATTTTGAGCATTACTTTACTAGCGTGTGAGGTGAGTGCAATTGTGAGGTAGTTTGAGCACTCTTTGGCATTGCTTTCTTTGGGATTGGAATGAAAACTGACCTTTTCCAGTCCCATGGGCACTGCTGAGTTTTCCAAATTTTCTGGCATATTGAGTGCAGCACATTCACAGCATCATCTTTTAGGATTTGAAATAGCTCAACTGGAATTCCATCACCTCTACTAGCTTTGTTTGTAGTGATGCTTCCTAAGGCCAAGTTGACTTCACATTCCAGGATGTCTGGCTCTAGGTGAGTGATCACACCATTGTGATTATCCTGGTCATGAAGATCTTTTTTGTACAGTTCTTCTGTTTATTTGTGCCACCTCTTCTTAATATCTTCTGCTTCTGTTAGGTTCATATCATTTCTGTCCTTTATTGAGCCCATCTTTGCATTAAATATTCCTTTGGTATATCTAATTTTCTTGAAGAGATCTCTAGTCATTCCCATTCTATTGTTTTTCTGTATTTCTTTGCACTGATCACTGAGGAAGGCTTTCTTATCTCTCCTTGCTATTCTTCGGAACTCTGCATTCAAATGGGTATATCTCTTCTTTTCTCCTTTGCTTTTCACTTCTCTTCTTTTCACAGCTATTTGTAAGGCCTCCTCAGACAACCATTTTGCTTTTTTGCATTTCTTTTTCTTGAGGATGGTCTTGACCCCTGTCTCCTGTACAATGTCACGAACCTCTGTCCATAGTTCATCAAGAACTCTATCAGATCTAGTCCCTTAAGTCTATTTCTCACTTCCACTGTATAATCATAAGTGATTTGATTTAGGTCATACCTGAATGGTCTAATGGTTTTCCCTGCTTTCTTCCATTTAAGTCTTAATTTGGCAATAAGGAGTTCATGATCTGAGCCACAGTCAGCTCCCGGTCTTGTTTTTGCTGACTGCATAGAGCCTCTCCATCTTTGGCTGCAAATAATATAATCAATCTGATTTTGGTATTGGCCATCTGGTGATGTCCATATGTAGAGTCTTCTCTTGTGTTGCTAAAGAGGGTGTTTGCTATGACCAGTGTGTTCTCTTGGCAAAACTCTAGTAGACTTTGCCCTGGCTTCATTCTGTACTCCAAGGTCAAATTTAATTGTTACTCCAGGTGTTTCATGACTTCCTACTTCTGCATTCCAGTCCCCTATAATGAAAAAGACATATTTTGGAGGTGTTAGTTCCAAAGGTCTTGTAGGTCTTCATACAACTGTTCAACTTCAGGTTCTTCAACATTACTGCTCTGGGTGTAGACTTGGATTACCATGATACTGAATGGTGCCTTGTAAATGAACAGAGATCGTTATGTCGTTTTTGAGATTGTATCCAAATACTGCATTTCAGACTCTTTTGTTGACTATGATAGCTGCTGCATTTCTTCTAAGGGATTCTTGCCCACAGTGGTAGATATAATGGTCATCTGAGTTAAATTCACCCATTCCAGTCCATTTTAGTTCGCTGATTCCTAGAAAGTTGTTCACTCTTGCCATCTCCTGTTTGACCACTTTCAATTTGCCTTGATTCATGGACCTAACATTCCAGGTTCCTATGCAGTATTGCTCTTTATGGCATCAGACCTTGCTTCTATCACCAGTCACATCCACAGCCGGGTGTTTTTGCTTTGGCTCCATCTCTTCATTGTTTCTGGAGTTATTTCTCCACTGATCTCCAGTGGCATATTGGGCACCTACCAACCTGTGGAGTTTCTCTTTCAGTATCCTATCTTTTTGCCTTTTCATACTGTTTGTGGGGTTCTCAAGGCAAGAATACTGAAGTGGTTTGCCATTCCCTTTTCCAGTGGACCACATTTTGTCAGAACTTTCCACCATGACCCGTCCGTCTTGGGTGGCCCTACTCGGCATGGCTTAGTTTCATTGAGTTAGACATAAATGCGGTCCTTGTGATTAGACTGGTTGTTTTCTGTGGTTGTGATTTCAGTCTGTCTGTCCTCTGATTCCCTCTCTCAGCACCTACTGTTTTACTGGGGGTTTTTCTTACCTTGGACGTGGGGTGTCTCTTCACGGCTGCTCCAGCAAAGCACAGCTGCTGCTCCTTACCTGGGACTTGGGGTATCTCCTCATGGTCGCAGCTACTGACCTTGGACATGGGGTGTCTCCTCTCGGCCACTCACCGCTGCAGCGCCATGTAGCTGCCCCTTGTCGCTGCAGTGTTGAGCAGCCACTGATCGTCACATTAATTTACAGTATTTGTTTCTCTCTCTGACTTACTTTACACTATACCAGGATCTAGTTTCATCCATCTCATTAGATCTGACTCAAATGTGTTCCTTTATTTAGCTGAGTAATATTCCATTGTGTATATGTACCACAACTTCCTTATCCATCTTACTCCTTTTACCATGTGAAGAGACTGAAAAAAAAAATTCCATGTACAATTTATGTCAGGGTGTTCCACCTATGTTCTCTTTTAGGAGTTTAATGATTTCAGTTCTTACATTTAGGTCTTAAAATGGAAAAGATGCTCAACATTGATTACTATTATAGAAATCAAAGTGAAAAGAAAAATAATATATCACCTCATTACTGCCAGGATGACAGTCATCAAAAAGTCTCTGTCTCTCAGCCAGGTAATATTTTCATCCTTTTGCTCCATCCACCCAGAATCATCCACTACCATGGATATGTATATATTTCAAGTGGCTCAGATGGTAAAATCATCTGCTTGCAATGCTGGAGACCCAGGTTCAATCCCTGGGTTGGGAAGACCCCCTGGAGAAGGAAATGGCAACCCACTCCAGTACTTTGCCTGGAACATTCCATGGATGTAGGAACCTCGTAGGCTACAGTCCATGGGGTCACAAAGAGTCGGACATGACTGAGCAACTTCACTTTCACTTTTCATACTGTATATATGTATCTCTCCATGCTATTTTTATAGGAAAATGTATAAACACAGGGAATATTGTTTTGTATAGTTTTTAAAAATCTGCATATTATTGTATTATAGTGTACATATTATGCAATTTTGTTCACTCAACATTGTTCTGACACGTATTAAAATAGTTAAATAGATCTGGATCAACGTCTAGTGTAGAAAAGTCCTTACATTTACTTTGTCTCTCTGAATATAGAATTTAAATTATTTACAACCCTCACTATTAATAATAACTCTGCAAAAAAGAACCTTCACTATAACACCAGATAAGTTTCCTCCGGGGTGTTTATAAGTACAAATTCTGTGCAGAGGGTAGAGACACCAGTTCTTTCCAAAATGTTTTCTACAGTAGTCGAGTCCAGTTATACTCCCAGCAGCTTTTATAGGAATTTCGACTTCCCTGCAGTTTCACCAAAACTTGCTCCCACAATTGTTTTCTTTTCACCAATATTACCAGGAAAGTGATTCTAATTCTTATTTGAATTTTTAATTGCTAATGAATTTAAGAGTCTTCTCAAATATTTATTAGCCATTCAGTTTTATTTTTGTTGTTGTTGTTTTTGTGAACTATCTGCTCCTTCAGCCTCCCTGTATTGAGAGATTTTTTTTTTTTAATTTAGATCTTCTCTCTGCCTTATTCAATTTAATATATACATTATATGAGTACATATTTAACAATATATGGTATGTAATATATATATATAATATATATATACTTATATATAAATTATATAAATATATTTATATTACTTTATATATATATATAAAGTAATGCATGTGTATGTATATATAAGAGCTTCCCAGATGACTCAGTATTAAAGACACTGCCTGCCAAGCTGGAGACATGGGTTTGATCCCTGGAGAAGGAAATGGCACCCACCTCAGTATTCTTGCCTAGGAAATCCTATGGGTAGGGAAACCTGGCAGGCTGCAGTCCATGGAGCCTGGATATGACTTAGTGACCAAACAAGTGTGTTAGTCGCTCAGTCGTGTCTGACCCTGCCACCCCATGGACTGTAGCTGCCAGGCTCCTCTGCCCATGGAACGCTCCAGGCGAGAACACTGGAGTAGATGCCATTTCCTCCTCCAGGGGATCTTTCTCACCCAGGGATTGAACCCAGGTCTCCTGCATTGCAGGCAGATTCTCTACCATCTGAGCCACTGGAGAATCCCCAAACAACAACAAATGTATATATAAATACAAAAGTAAATAGACACATTGTGCATGCGTGCATATGTAAATACATAAACTCTTTCAGTGTAACTTTTAACTTTTCTCCTGGCTTGATATATCCATACATTGCTCTCCTTTGTTCTTTTGCCAAGGCTTATTAAAAATAGTAAAGTTAGTTTTCACATATCATTCACTCTGCATCTTGTGAATTAGTCTCTTGGGGTGAGCTGTCAAATAAATACTTCCCACAGCTGATTTTATATTAGAACAAATATCCTGAGCCTTCCTTATGACATGTTCACCTTGAGAGTACATCTCTTTTATGTGAACATTCCCTCAGGCATGACAGATAAGTTTAGGAGCTCCCTAAAGACAGCTTGGTTGAATGTCATATTCTTTTGCCCTAAACCTTCTCTGTTCCTCCTACATATATCGAGAGCACACATTGCTAAGTTTTCCTTGACCTAAATGGAACTTGTTAACCTAAAACTAGGTCCAAATGTATAAATGTGTCATGATGCGTGAAGCTTCACAATGGAACCCCTTTTACATAGTAGGATGAATTTCCCCTTTAGTGGTATGTGTTGGCACTTGGGAAATGGAGAGACAAAAATTAAATCAGAAAATTTCAAATCCATGTAAGTCTTGTGGAAGGGATTCATTCTACAAAATTAGCTATATCTTAAAAACTACATTTTACTTGGCAAATTTTGAAAGACAACTCCAAATTACCATCTTTCAATACAATAAGAACGTGCTTATGGCAGATTGAATTCTAACATAAGGAATCCCAGAAACTAAAATAATTTAAATTTATGGACTGTTGAAAGATTGTTAGGTATTTATGAGATATTCTCCAATGAGGTAACCAGTGTAGTTGGCATATATAGAACAAAGTGATCCTATTGAGATTTTTACAGACATGGATTGAAACTCCAGCTCCCACAGGTGTGGATTCTTTTTCCCAAGTAGCACGGCTGAAATTTGATAGTCTCCAGATAGGAGGCAGTGTCTATTAGTTCATCCATATATTTTTCTGTGCATATCACAGCCAGGTTTGGGTAGGGTTTTAGTATATTAGCTTATCTCTTGGTGACAGAGCCAAAATTTAGGTAGCAGTCTCCTGTGGACATGTGAATTACACCCCTTTTGCTCTTTTAAAAAGGAACAATTGGGAGATTGATTTGCATTCTTGGCTGCTTATATTTTGAAAAGGTTGGCATAAAATTTCTTTTGGGAATTCATCCTAAAACACAGGTAGGTGGTTTTCAATGTTTGGTGTGTCTAAGAATCATCTTAAGTAATGTGTTTAGATGACGATCATATATATTTCTGGAGAAGGCATCAGCAACCCACTCCAGTATTCTTGCCTTGAGAAGCCCATGGACAGAGGAGCCTGGCCTGCTACAGTCCATGGGGTTGCAAAGAGTTGGACACGACTGAGCGACTAACACACAACAGATACCTATTTTTAAATTTTTTTCATTTTAAATAAAATTTATATTTTAGAGAAGTTTTACTTTCAAAGAAAAATTGATCTGAATGTACAGTTAACATATACCCTCTGCCACTACACAAATAATCATGGCCTGTCTCACTTTGAACATCCTGAGAAGAACTGTAAGACTTGCTGCAGTTGATGGACCTACTATCACCATTAGAGCAGTAATGGTGCTATATTGATACATCATTGTCACTCCAAATCCGTAGTTTAGGATACAGTCTTTGTGTTGTACATCCTATGGGTTATGACAAGTGTATAATGGCATGCATCCTCCATTGTAGTATCATACAGAATACTTTCACTGCTCCTCATCCCCAGTAGTTTCACTTATTCATCCCTTCCTCCCTTGAACCCTCTGGTATCCATTGATCTTTGTACTCTATTGTTTTGCCTTGTCTAGAATATGTCATATATTTGAAATCATACTATGAAACCTTTCCTGACTGGCTTCTGTTACATAGTAATAGAACTTGGGCAAACTTAGGGATAGGGAGGCCTGGCATGCTGCAGTCCATAGGGTCACAAAGAGTCAGATGCACCTGGGCGACTCAACAACAACATACATGTAACATTCATCCATGTCTTTTCGTGACTTAATAACTTATTCCTTTTAGTGCTGAATAATATTCATTGCTTGGATATACCGCGGTTTATCCAATCACCTGCTGAAGGACATCTTGCTTGCTTCCAAGTTTTGAAAATTATGAACAAAGCTGCCATAAATATTTATGTGCACATTATTCTGTGGACACAAGTTTTCAAGTCACTTAGGTAAATACTTAGGAATGTGATTGCTTGATTGTATGATAAGAATATGTTTACTTTTAGAGGATATTGCCAAACTGTCTTCCAAAGTGGCTGTACTGTTTTGTATTTCTATTAGCAATGAATGAGAATTCGTATGGCTCCACATCCTCACCAACATTTGATGTTGTCAGTGGTCTGTATTTTGGCCATTGGCAGTGGTATCTCATTGTTTCTATTTGAATTTTCCATATGACATGATGTGAAACAACTTTTTGAATGCTTATTTTATTGCTGTGTATAATTTGTATATCTTCTTTGGTGAGGTATCCATTAATGTCTTTTGCCTATCTTTAAATCAAGTCATTTGTTTTCTCATTGTTGAATTGCTTTTTAATTAATTTATTTTTTATTGAAGGATAATTGCTTTACAGAATTTTGCTGTTTTCTGTCAAAACTAAGATTTCTTTTTCAGATGTGTCTTTTGGAAATGATATCTTCCAGTTTATGGCTTATTTTCTTTGTTTCTTGGCAGTATCTTTCAAAGAGTAGAAGTTTTTGATTTTAATGAAGTTCAGCTTATCTATTATTTCTTTCATGCATCCCACCTTTGATGTTGTATCTAAAAAGCCATTGTCATTCCCAATGTCACCTAGGTTTTATTCTGTGTTATCTTCTAGGAGTTTTATAGTTTTGTGCTCACATTTAGTTCTGTGTTCTGAGTTAATTTTTGTAAATGATCTGAGATCTGCATATAGATTCACATTTTTGCCTGTGAATTTTCATTTGTTCCAGCACTATTTTTTTAAAGGGTCCACTGTATTGTCTTTGTTCCTCTGTCAAAAATCAGTTACCTATATTTATATTGGCCTATTTCTGAGCTCTCTGTTCTGTTCCATTGATCTATTTTATTCTTTTTCCAATATCACATTGTCTTAATTACTGTAACTTTGTAAAAAGTCTTGAAATCAAGTATATTTAATCTTGCAACTTGTTCTTTTTCCTTTAAAATTGTGCTGATTATTCTGGAACTTCGGCCTTTCCATATAAATTATGTAAACTTTAGAATAAATGTGTTGATATCTACAAAATAACTTGAAGAGGTCTTGACTAGAGCTATGTAGAATTTGTAGATCAATTCAGGAAGAACTGACATCTTGACTATATTGAATCTCACTGTATGTGAACACAAAATCTCTCTCGATTTATTTAACTGTTCTTTGATTTCTTTTATCAGAGTTTTGTAGTTTTCTTCATATAAGTCTGGAAAATGTTTTATTATATGTATATGTAAAAATTTCAATCTTTGGAGGTGTTAATGTAAATGTATCTTGTTTTTCAATGCCAATTCCATGTATTTCTTGCTGGTATATAGGAAGTGACTGACCTGTATCCTGAAAACTTGTTATAATTACTTATTAGTTCTAGGAGGTTTTTGGTCTAATCTTTCAGATTTCTACATACACAATCATATCATCTGCAAACAAAGGCAGTTTTATTTCTTCATTCCCAACCTCTATATGGTTTATTTCCCTTTCTTGCTTTTCTGCACTAGCTAGGACTTTCAGAAAGAATGCTGAAAAGGAGTGGTGAAAGAAGAAATTCTTGCTTATTCCTGATCTTAGCAAAGGAACTTTGAGTTTCTCATCATACCACTGAATATGATGTTCAGTTCAGTTCAGTCACTTACGTGTGTCCAACTCTTCACGACCCCAGGGACCTACAGCACGCCAGGCCACCCTGTCCATCACCAACTCCCGGAGTTTACCCAAACTCATGCCCATTGAGTCAGTGATGCCATCCAACCATAATATCCTCTGCCGTTCTCTCCTCCTCGTGCCCTTAATCTTTCCCAGCATCAGGGTCTTTCCAAATGAATCACCTCTTCACATCAGGTGGCAAAAGTATTGGAGTTTCAGCTTCAACACCAGTCCTTCCAAAGAACACCCAGGACTGATCTCCTTTAGGATGGACTGGTTGGATCTCCCTGCAGTCCAAGGGACTCTCAAGAGTCTTCTCCAATACCACAGTTCAAAAGCATTAGTTCTTTGGTGCTCAGTTTTTTTTTTTATAGTCCAACTCTCACATCCATACCTGACTACTGGAAAAACCATAGTCTTGACTAGATGGACCTTTGTTGGCAAAGTAGTGTTCTGCTTTTTAATATGCTGTCTAGGTTGGTCATAACTTTCCTTCCAAGGAGTAAGCATCTTTTAATTTATAGCTGCAGTCACCATCTGCAGGATTTTGGAGCCCCCCAAAATAATGCAAGCCACTGTTTCCACTGTTTCCCCATCTATTTGCCATGAAGTGGTGGAACCGGATACCATGATCTTAGTTTTCTAAATGTTGAGCTTTAAGCCAACTTTTTCACTCTCCTCTTTCACTTTCATCAAGAGGCTCTTTAGTTCTTCTTCACTTTCTGCCATAAGGGTGGTGTCATCTGCATATCTGAGGTTATTGATATTTCTCGTGATGATCTTGATTCCAGCTTGTGCTTCATCCAGCCCAGCGTGTCTCATGATGTACTCTGCATATAAGTTAAATAAACAGGGTGGCAATATCTTGGCATACTCCTTTTCCTATTTGAAATCAGTCTATTGTTCCATGTCCAGTTCTAACTGTTGCTTCCTGACCTGCATACAGATTTCTCAAGAGGAAGGTCAGATGGTCTGGTAGTCCCATCTCTTTCAGAATTTTCCACAGTTTATTGTGATCCACACAGTCAAAGGCTTTGGCATAGTCAATACAGCAGAAATAGATGTTTTTCTGGAACTTTCTTGCTTTTTTGATGATCCAGCGGATGTTGGCAATTTGATTTCTGGTTCCACTGCCTTTTCTAAAACCAGCTTGAACATCTGGAAGTTCATGGTTCACGTATTGCTGAAGCCTGGCTTGGAGAATTTTTAGAGGTGAGTGCAATTGTGTGGTAGTTTGAGCATTCTTTGGCATTGCCTTTCTTTGGGATTGGAATGAAAACTGACCTTTTCCAGTCCTGTGGCCACTGCTGAGTTTTCCAAATTTGCTGGCATATCAAGTGCCACACTTTCACAGCATCATCTTTTAGGATTTGAAATAGCTCAACTGGAATTCCATCACCTCTGCTAGCTTTGTTCGTAGTGATGCTTCCTAAGGCCAAGTTGACTTCACAATACAGAATGTCTGGCTCTAGGTGAGTGATCACACTGTCGTGATTATCTGGGTCATGAAGATCTTTTTTTGTACAGTTCTTGTGTGCAGTCTTGCCACCTCTTCTTAATATCTTCTGCTTCTGTTAGGTCTATACCATTTCTGTCCTTTATTGAGCCCTTTATCTTTATCTTTGTCCTTTATCTTTGCATGAAATGTTCCCTTGGTATCTCTAAGTTTTTTAAAGAGATCTCTATTCATTCCCTTTCTATTGTTTTCCTGTATTTCTTTGCACTGATCACTGAGGAAGGCTTTCTTATCTCTCCTTGCTATTCTTCGGAACTCTGCATTCAAATGGGTATATCTCTTCTTTTCTCCTTTGCTTTTCACTTCTCTTCTTTTCACAGCTATTTGTAAGGCCTCCTCAGACAACCATTTTGCTTTTTTGCATTTCTTTTTCTTGAGGATGGTCTTGACCACTGTCTCCTGTACAATGTCACGAACCTCTGTCCATAGTTCATTAGGAACTTTGTCTCTCAGATCTAGTCCCTTAAATCTATTTCTCACTTCCACTGTATAATCATAAGTGATTTAATTTAGGTTATACCTGAATGGTCTATTGGTTTTCCCTACATCTTCCATTTAAGTCTGAATTTGGCAATGAGTTCATGATCTGAGCCACAGTCATCTCCCGGTCTTGCTTTTGCTGACTGTATAGAGCTTCTCCATCTTTGGCTGCAAATAATATAATCAGTCTTATTTTGGTGTTGACCTTCTGGTGATGTCCATGTGTAGAGTCTTCTCTTGTGTTGTTGGAATAGGGTGTTTGCTATGACCAATGCATTCTCTTGGCAAAACTCTATTAGCCTTTGCCCTGCTTCATTCTGTACTCCAAGGCCAAATTTGCCTGTTACTCCAGGTGTTTCTTGACTTCCTTCTTTGGCATTCCAGTCCCCTTTAAAGAAAAGTATGATGTTAGCTCTAGGTTTCATGTAGATATTCTTTATCCAGTTGAGGAGTTTCCTCTCTATTTCTAGTTCACTTAGAATTTGTATTATGAATGAGTGCTACACTTTGTTAGATACTTTTTCTGCACTTGTTTATGTGATTATATGATTTTTCTTATTATCCTGTTGATGTGATATCTGAATGTTGAACTGCTTTGAATACTTGGGATAAATCCCACTTGTTCATGGCATATAATTCTTTTTACACATTGTTGGATTTGAGTTGCTAATACTCTGTTTTTGCATCTATATTGACAATAAACACTGGTTTTTAGTTTCCTTTTGTGTAATATCTTTCTATGGTTTGGGATTAGGGTAATGCTGGATTCATAAAATGAGTTAGGAAGAATTCTCTCTGTTCCTATCTTCTGAAAAGAATTCTAGAAGGTTAAAATAATTTCTTCCCTAAATATTTGATAGAATTCCCCAGTGAAACCATCTAGGCATGGTAATTTTTATTTTAAAATATTGTTTAAATCATTTGTTTCTTCTTTTGTTTTGACAGATTATCTAGTTATAAAATTTGTGGGGATAGAGATGTTTCCTCAGTTCAGTTCAGTCACTTAGTTGTGTCTAACTCTTTGTGGCCCCATGGACTGCAGCACACCAGGCTTCCTTGTCCATCCCCAACTCCCAGAGTCTACTCAAACTCATGTCCATAGCGTTTGTGATGCCATCCAACCATCTCATCCTCTGTTGTCCCCTTCTTTTCCCACCTTGACTCTTTCACAGCATCAGGGTCTTTTCCAGTGAGTTGGTTCTTCCCATCAGGTGGCCAAAGCACTGGAGTTTCAGCTTCAGCATCAGTACCTCCAATGAATACCCAGGACTGATCTCCTTTAGGATGGACTGGTTGGATCTCCTTGCAGTCCAAGGGACTCTCAAAGAGTCTTCTCCAGCACCATAGTTCAAAAGCATCAATTCTTCAGTGTTCAGCTTCCTTTATAGTCCAGATCTCACGTTCATACATAACTACTGAAAAAACCATCACTTTGAATAGACGGACCTTTGTTGGCAAAGTAATGTCTCTGCTTTTTAATATGCTGTCTAGGTTGGTCATAGCTTTTCTTCCAAGGAGCAAGCGTCTTTTAATTTCATGGTTGCAGTCACCATCTGAAGTGATTTTGGAGCCCCCCCCTTAATAAAGTCTGTCATGAGTGCTCGCTTCGGCAGCACATATACTAAAGTCTGTAATGATTCCATTGTTTCCCCATCTATTTGCCATGAAGTGATGGCAAGGGAAGCCATGATCTTAGTTTTCTGAGTGTTGAGTTTTAAGGCAACTTTTCACTCTCCTCTTTCACTTTCATCAAGAGGCTCTTTAATTCTTCTTAGCTTTCTGCCATAAGGGTGGTGTCATCTGCATATCTTAAATTATTGATATTTCTCCCAGAAATCTTGATTCCTGCTTGTGCTTCATCCAGCCTGTTATTTCACATGATGTACTCTGCATATAGTATTACTTTATTACCCTTTTAATTTCCATAGACTCTGTAGTGATGCCTCCTCTTTCATTTCTGATACTGATGATCTGTGTTCTCTCTTGTGTGTGTGTGTGTTATCCTTTTTAAAGGCCTACCCATTTTATTGATCTGCTCAAAAAATAAGTTGTTGGTTTCATGGATTTTCTTTGTTTTCAATTTCATTGATATTTCCTCTCATGTTTATAATTTATTTTCTCTGCTTACTTTGGATTTCACTTACTTTTCTTTTTCTGCTTTCCTATGATTGGAGTTTCAATTATTGATTTTAGATTTTTATTCTTTTCTAATATATGCATTCAATTCTACAAATTCTCTTCTAAGAACTGCTCTCACTGCATACCATAATTTTTAGAAAGTTGTATTTTCATCAAGTTCAAATATTTTTTCAGTTACTTTAAGATTTATTACTTGACCCATATATTATTAAAATTGTGCTTTTTAATTTATTTTGGAATTTTACCAGCTAACTTTCTGTTATTTATTTCTAGAGCAATTCTAATATTATCTAAAAGTACACATTAGTGTAATTCTTTTGTGGTCTGAAAGCTTATATTCTGTGGTTTCTCTTCTTTTAAATTTGTTAAGGTGTTTTTATGGCCCAGGATGTAGTCTGTGCTCAGGATCATATTGTGAAAAATGCTACTCGATAGTTTTCTTTAAAATAATTTTTGTACTATATTATCATAACACTGTGAAACAACATCTTCATTTCCTAATGAAACAATATTTTTTCACATTTGTTATTTTTCTTTCGACCACTGTGTAATAAAGTATCCCTATTGCCAAGTTATCAGTCCAAGATGCCAAAAGACATTTTAATATTAAATTTTCTCTTGTACCTCCATCTGCATTAAATTTGCAACTGAACCATGCATGGCTTCTGAAGTGCCTGAGGCAAATCTTAGCTACTACCCTTTCTTAGGGAGTTAATTTCAGAGAACATGAGTTGGGGGTTCTGTGGCAAGTGGAATGAGGAAGAGAAGAAGAAGAAAATAACTTAAGGATACGTCATCAAATTGATGCTGTTTTGTTTCAAGTAGCTGAGTTGGTGTAATTAGATTAATCTAGATAAAAACTGGTAGTAGTATAGCTATTTGCTAGAGTGAGGGCTGTGAGGGCAGGATCCCTTGAGCCCAGAAATTTGGGGATACAGTGTGTTATACCAATTGGAAATCCACATCAACCTCAGCATCCATGTGATAAAGCTCCTGGAATAGAATTTATCAAGGTGTCATTATCTCCACATCAACCTCAGCATCCATGTGATAAAGCTCCTGGAATAGAACTTATCAAGGGGTCATCATCTAGCGTGACAGCTGAGTCCTAGATTAGATATTCAACATTTACAGCAAATATTTACTATGTTTTACTCCATTTATTATTTTCCACTTTATATAACCAGGGCATGACTATTATAAATTTTAAATCTTTTTTCTTTGCTTATTATAGGAAATTAAAAGAAATACAAAGTGTACAACAGAATAATAAGCTCTTGTATAACTGTCACCAAGTTTCAGCATTGATCAACGCATAACTGATACTGTGTATACAATTATTATATCCTTTTCTTATGTGTAAAGAGTTAGAATGTGACTAGAGGCATAAGAATCTTGATCAAGTTGGAGTAGGAATTGAGATCTAGAAAAACCCATCAATTTAGGTGAATTCCAGGATTTGGAATATTACCAACATACTTACCATAATAATTACCATATATTTGTTGCTTTATTTTGTTTATTTAATCAATCATCACATTCATCCCTAGCAGAAGAATCTGTCTCTGAAAGTTGGTTTTTGGACATAACCCTCAATTTAACTTTTTAGGATATTCACTAAATAGATAGAGGCGACTAGATGGCTTTTGAAAAGGATCCAATCTATAAATCTAAACTAATCATGGCTCGCAAGTAAATAACAGTCAGTGCCTTTAATGAATTAGTGTTACACAGCCCTGTGTGTGTGTCTGTGTGTATGTGTTCAGTCACGTCCGACTCTTTGTGACCCCATGGACTGTATCCCACCAGGCTCCTCTGTCAATGGAATTTTCCAGGCAAGAATACTGGAGTGGGTTGCCCTAGCACTACTTTATTGAAGAAAAAAAAAAACAAAAAACAAACTAATTCTAGATCAGGCAATTTATTCTCTAGGATGCTCTGAATTTAATGACTGTTTTAGATCTGACTTGTGCAGGATACTTGCTGAATAATTAAGAAGAAGGATATTCACCAATCTAGACTCTATGATGCCTGCTTTCAGTAACCATCTGCTAATGAAACCCCTGAGAATTCCCACAGAGCAGAGAAAACAAACGTTATACAATTATGCCAGGCATTTCTCACTTCCTTTGTAGTAATAGACCATCCAATTAGCAAGCTGGTGGGCCTAGGAATTCATAAAATTTTGAATAGAAGCTTTAAGCTTTTTCAGATCAACTGCTGAGGATGAAATATGAAAGGAAACAAGATTAGATTAAAACCTTATCTATAAATGTTTAATTTCTTATCTTAGAATTAGACACCAAGTTTTAGGTCATGGCATTTGATCAGAGTCAGGAAGGACCTTGAAAGTTCATCCAGTCTAGCCCTCCACCTCTGAAGAGGACTGCATCCAGCACATGCTGGATCTCATTTCCCTAAAATCAATAGGAAGGAACAGGTCTACATGTTCTTTGGTCGAAAGACACAGGCTATTACAGCATCCAAAAGTCTCTATTCACAATAACCTCAACTCTCAGAGAAAATCTTTGTTCTTCCCTCTGTCCCACTAGAGACCAGTACTTCTTCCCCAAGGTCTCCTATCATGTGCTTTGGGAAGAAAAAAACTCCAAAATAGAAGTTTAGCCAAAAATATCACACACCCTACTCCAGGGCATTGCTGGGTAATACCATTTGACAGAAAACATATTCCTGACATTTTTTCTCTCGAGAACCTTTATATGGCACCTCACCAGAGAGTACAGGTGATTAACTATTTACAACATTAAGAAGGGTCTGTTTCCTTGATTAAAGTCCATTTTGCTTCATAGATAGTGCAGTATTCCCCACCAGTTCACCACCAAATTCATTTTCAATTTTGCAATGGAGAGATTGATACAGAAAGAAATATTCTCTCCTATTAATGTTTCTGACATTTCTTGGGACGTGGGAAATTTATTTGGAACTCATTCAGCACTTTCATCATCATTGAAAGCAATTAGCAAAAGTACAAGCTAAGGAATTAATGAGCAAGAAGTGAATATAATCAGTGATCTTATTAAACAATGTTTAGAAGAGAGAAATGCAAAAATCAGCATATAATGCACAAGAACTTTAAGATCTGTTATACTCAACACTGAGGAAAGGAGAACATTTCTAAAGTTTTAAAGATTTGTCTGAGCATTACAGTATTTCAACTCAAAGTACTATATACCCCTAGCAAAAAAAAAAAAAAAAAAAGTCTTTCATAAAGTTATATCTTCCTGAATAAACCCAGTATCATTTTGGACTTAAATTCTATCAGCTCACACAATGTCATATTATTTTTCATCTTCTACAGAACAATTTCAGAGTTGAATAAAAGTGTTTATTATCTTTGTTGGAACATCATGTCCTAACTTGTTAATATTCTAAAAGGCTATTTATGAAATAAAGTATTGGTTCTCTGTAGGAATGCTGCCTGCTGAAGATGTAGGAGTGGCTATAGCAGAAAGCCTGTTTGGTACACGTCTTTCTTGTTTTATGAAACAGATGTCTTCATAGAACAAAATTGTAAACCAGATTTTGTAAATCAAGTATGTTTAGGTAATAGATGAGCTCCATTCTGTTATTCTAGATAGATGTCTATCAGTTCTTTTATCTATATGTCTATAATTATGTATCTATAATCTATGTATTTGCCTATCATCCATTTATGTAACTATCCTATCTATTTAGCTATCATTTACCTAGTTACCTACTTAGAACTCTTATCATGAATACCTCAAGAAAATATAAGCAATTATTGTTAAGTATATATTTTGAATTTCCTTGAACATCTACAATGTTTCTGCTAGTATGCTGAAAAGAATTATCTGTCAGCCCTCTATGTCTATGAGAGCAGAAGGCCTTTGGCAGCAAGTGTCAGCAAGCAGCTGATCAAGACTAAGAAAGCCTAACTTACAGATAGATTTCCTCTCCAAAAAATTCTGGAAGGCAACAGAAAAAAATTGACAGGTGGCCCAGTATCATTTTATTGAAGCAGTTACTACAAATCAAGTAATTCAACTCCAAAATGAGAAATAAGTGAAATGTAGTTGGATTTTGTTATAACACAAATCTATATTAGTAGATACAAAATAAAAGTGTGAATATATTAATTTCATTCATTAAATGTGGGGAAATCAACATAGCATTTAAAAAAGACACTAGAATTCCTGAAGAAGGAAATGCATAGAATATACTTGGCCTGACACTTAATGTAAGTTTTCCTTAGACAACCATTCTGTTCCTTGTTTATATCAAATTCATGGCAGTCTGTGGAGTCGGGTACCATACACAGTAAACTTCTTAGAGGAAATATCAGGATCAGATTTGGCAGATGGATGCTTTATTTTCCCCTCATCATTCAGGAATGCAGCTCACATCTGATGAAATGGTGAGGCTGCCATTAAAGGGACCTGAAACTGACCTCTTTTATTTGAAGAGATTGAGGACATGAGAGAAGGGAGTGATGATTTCCCTTATGCTGTCACCTCTGTGAACTGGTTCCCTAATGATGGTTGTATTTAAAACAATTCTGCAAATGATATCCAAGGGCATGGCCTCTGAGCAGACTTGGGCAGCTGCTAGGAGTAGGAGAGTCTTGAGAATGCACAATTTTCATTTTCACTGGGAAGTCATTTTTCCACTGTGAATGATTTCTTTCCATCATTCAGATCTCTGCCTCTGTCTCAATAGCACTCTCCTGATATCATAGTGAATTTTCGATACTTAGCCATACCCACATGCCCAGCTTTTCTTCTTTCAAATGTGTAATGCTTTTAAAAATTTATCTTGAGAAATAGAAAATGCAGAGAATAATGACCAAAAAACAAAGCACTTCTTATTCTTTTCTGTGCTAAATTAGCAACTGTTAACATTTTCTTATACTTGCTCTCAGTCTTTTTTGTTTGTTTCTCTGAGAAATATATCAAATACAAGAATTAATGTGGCAAGAGAAAATTTTTGTTTTATTATTGGCCTTTCTTTTGGCACTGCCACAGCCATCATAAGCAGATCCTACTAATTTGAATAAATACTTTTGTGTGCACAAAGATCTTCCACTCAAAAGTGCTTTCCAAACATATTTAACAAGAGGGGAAGCACTCTCCAGCACAGTCCAGCCAACAGTCTTGTAATGTGTTGCGTGCGTGCTATGTCACTTCAGTCATGTCTGATGCTTTGCAACCCCATGGGCTGTACCGCACCAGGCTCCTCTGTCCATGGAGTTCTCCAGGCAATAATATTGGAGTGGGTTGCCATGCCCTCCTCCAGGGGATCTTCCCAAACCAGGGATCAAACCCACATTTCTTAGGTCTCCTGCATTGGCTGATGTGTTCTTTACCACTGTATGTTTTAATAACCTCTGAATTCCGGACACTGCCCTAAAATTTCATCACTGAAGAAGGAAACTTGGATTAACATTTCTTTCTCAGGATTAAAATGGGAAATGACGAATATCTTTGGCCATTTCGCCTGAAACTGAGAAAAATCTTTAAAAAGATTGTGATCTTGTGAAAGAACATCTAAACCACTCAATTTCCACATCTTAAGTTACATAAATATTATGCATTTTTTATGTTTTATCACTTACAACATACAAGACATGGCAAAATTTGTTGGAGTAATATAACTTCAAGTATTCAGGCCAACTTTATGGCCAGAGAAATATTTTGAATGTTTGGTAATGCAAAAAAGCTTTGGTTATATGGCCCCCAACTCATCCAAATGTCTGACTTTTCCACACCATTTGGGGCAAGAATTAAATGTCAATGCTTCATAAAGGCTGAATTCAGAGAATATGAAGTGTGTTTAATTTCCTTCTTTAAGACCATAAGGATAAATACTAAAATCTATTACTGAAGACATTAGTGGATCTCATTTAATATTATGTGGAATTTTATTTCAGCTGAAGAAGAAACTCATACTTTTTTATTAGAAAAAATATTATGAAAGATTTCAAGTGTTTTAAAATGTGCTTTGGCTGCTTTGCACGTTAGGTATGAAACATTTACTGAGCTCCTCCGAAAAAGTACGATGATTCAGTATATGGGGTACAGGTGGGAGATTCTAGTGAGGCAGGTTGGCTTGGCTGTCAGGAGTGAATTCCATATGGATTATATAAAGGACAAGTGTATCTCTGAAGGATGAGAAGATGAAGCCTTGCTCCTGTGAAGCACACAGTGTTCACCTCCTCTAGGTCTTTTCACAAAATTTACCTTGATTGGACCACTTCTGTCTGAATCCATAGCAAGGCCTCAGCTGCCCAACTCCAGGCTCGGAAAATAGTCAGGTGCTTCACATCTGGCCTTCACCTCCCTCATCTCGGCTCCTCAACTGGCACCCTTGGCCTGCTCTTGCCTGTGTCTAAGAATGATATTAGACCTTATGCTAAAATGGGAATCGAGAAACAACCTGAGTTTTTATGCTCCCTTTCTTATTTGTTCACATCTACTAAACATACTTACTATAATATCTGTATTTCTGATAATTCTAATAACTATAAAATTTGAGATCTGATCTTGTCATTTCAGTTTATAATGATTTTTAGTCATTGTTTCCTCAAGAGTTATGTTTTGGGAGGGAGGTGACCTTTTGCTCTTTGGTACTAAAATTTTGGTAGGAACACCTTTTCATGGCCTGAATTGAAAGTCCAATTTTCTGAGGAGGTTTCTGATTTCTTCTTTCAGGTTCCTAAAAATATGCTTAAGTATAAAGAAACAATGATCTTCTCCCCATGACACCAAGTTTAATTATAAGGTTTAACTATCTAAATACTAATTACTAAATGTTATACTTAAATATATATATTGATTTAACAAAATGAAAATGGCTTATTATATACCAACAAATAAATAAATGTAACTGAAAGTTTCAGCTCAGTTTAAAAAAGTCCATTGACTAAAAAAAATATTTGGAGTGCTCTGTATAAATGGTATTAATAAAATATATGCAAGCTTATTCCACTCTCATTCCCTTAGAAGCCATTATTCAGTTTTGTTGCAATAAGTCATAACAAAATCAGAAACTGCAGTTTAAGCATTCCTATGCATTTGTGAAAAATTTGGATGCTTTCTAACATTTTTTACTGTCTTGTAAATATTGCCTTTTGAAAGATTTGTGATAAGACTGATCTAACGTAAGACTACACAAGCATTTCATTTAGAAATCTTTTGTATGTGTATATACATATATATATATATATCTTTATACAAAGATATACAAAGATGTGATTTGATTTAGTCACTCAGTAGTGTCTGACTCTTTGTGAGTCAGACTTTATCCCTCCAGGCTCTTCTGTCCGTGGGATTCTGCAGGCAAGAATACTGGAGTGGATTGCCATGCCCTCCTCCAGGGGATCTTTATATATATATATATATATATATATATATATATATATATATATATATGAAATTATATATAGGTAATTTTTTTCTATTGTGAGAACTATAATTCTGAACTTAAATGAATTAAATGTACATATTTCAGAGATGTAAGCCTGTTAAAAGCATAGAACAATATTAGAAAGATATACTCAGCTGAATTCAGAGTTCCAAAGAATAGTAAAGAGAGGTAAAAAGGTCTTCTTCAATGAACAGTGCAAAGAAATAGAGGAAAACAATAGAATGGGAAAGACTAAAGATCTGGATAAGTTACAAGCTAGAATCAAGATAGGCAGGAGAAACATCAGCAACCTCAGATATGTGAATGATACCACTTTAATGGCAGAAAGCAAAGAGAAACTAAAGAGCCTCTTGATGAGAGTGAAGGAGGAGAGTGAAAGAGCCGACTTTAAATATTAAAAAAACTCATGGCATCTGGCCCCATTACTTCATGGCAGATGGCGGGGGGAGGTGGGTAGTGAGGAAGTAGTGACAGATTCCTCTTCTTGGGCTCTAAAATCACTGTGGATGGTGACTGCAGTCATGAAATCAGAAGATGATTGCTACTCAGTAGGAAAGCAATGAGAAACCTAGCAGTATCTTGAAAAGCAGAGACATTACTCTGCCAACAAAGGTCCATATAGTCAAGGCTATGGCCTTCCCAGTGGTCACATATAGTTGTGACATCTGGACCATAAAGAAGGCAGAATGCCAAAAAATTGATGTCTTCAAACTGTGGTTCTTGAGAAGACTCCTGAGAGTCCCTTGAACAGCAAGGAGATCTAACCTGTCAATCTGTTTTTTCCCCCAACTTCTTCTTATTATTTTTTAGTTTATTTATTTTAATTGGAGGCTAATTACTTTACAATATTGTAGTGGTTTTTGCTGTATATTGACATGAATCAGCCATGGGTGTACATGTGTTCCCCATACTGAACCCCCCTCCTACCTCTCTCCGCCCCCCATCCCTCAGGGTCATTCCAGTGTACCAACCCTGAGCACCCTGTCTCATGCATCAAACTTGGACTGGTGATTCTATTTCACATATGATAATATACATGTTTCAGTGCTGTTCTCTCAAATCATCCCACCCTCGCTTTCTTTCACAGAGTCCAAAAGTTTGTTCTTTACATCTGTGTCTCTTTGGCTATCTCGCATATAGGGTCATCACATAGGTTGCCATCTTTCTAAATTCCATATATATGCATTTATATACTGTATTGGTGTTTTTCTTTCTGACTTAGTTTACGCTGTGTAATAGGCTCCAGTTTCATCCACTTCATTAGAACTTACTCAAATGAATTCTTTTTAATAGCCGAGTAATATTCCATGGTGTGTATGTACCACAGCTTCCTTATCCATTCGTCTGCTGATGGGCATCTAGGTTGCTTCCATGTCCTGGCTATTGTAAACAGTGCTGCAAGGAACAGTGGGGTACACATGTCTCTTTCAATTCTGGTTTCCTTGGTGTGTATGTCCAGCAGTGGGATTGCTGGGTCATATGGCAGTTCTATTTCCAGTTTTTTATGGAATCTCCACACTGTCCTCCATAGCGGCTGTACTAGTTTGCATTCCCACCAACAGTGTAAGAGGGTTCCCTTTTCTCCACACCCTCTCCAGCATTTATTGTTTGTAGATTTTGGATAGCAGCCTTTCTGACCTGGGTGAGATGGTACCTCATTGTGGTTTTGATTTGCATTTCTCTGATAATGAGTGATGTTGAGCACCTTTTCATGTGTTTGTTAGCCATCTGTATGTATTCTTTGGTGAAACGTTTGTTTAGTTCTTTGGCCTATTTTTTGATTGGGTTGTTTATTTTTCTGGAGTTGAGCTGCAGGAGCTGCTTGTATATTTTTGAGATTAATTCTTTGTCAGTTGCTTCATTTGCTACTATTTTCTCCCATTCTGAAGGCTGTCTTTTCACCTTGCTTATAGTTTCCTTTGTTGTGCAAAAGCTATTAAGTTTAATTAGGTCTCGTTTGTTTATTTTTGCTTTTATTTCCATTACTCTGGGAGGTGGGTCATAGAGGATCCTGCTGTGATTTATGTCAGAAATGTTTTGCTTATGTTTTCCTCTAGGAGTTTTATAGTTTCTGGTCTTACATTTAAATCTTTAATCCATTTTGAGTTTATTTTTGTGTATGGTGTTAGAAAGTGTTCTAGTTTTATTCTTTTACAAGTGGCTGACCAGTTTTCCCAGCACCACTTGTTAAAGAAATTATCTTTTCTCCATTGTATATTCTTGCCTCCTTTGTCAATAATAAGCTGTCCATAGGTGCATGGATTTATCTCTGGGCTTTCTATTTTGTTCCATTGATCTATTTTTCTGTCTTCATGCCACTACCATACCATCTTGATGACTGTATTTTTGTAGTATAGTCTGAAGTCAGGCAGGTTGATTCCTCCAGTTCCATTCTTCTTTCTCGAGATTGCTTTGGCTATTTGAGGTTTTTTGTATTTCCATATAAATTGTGAAATTATTTGTTCTAGTTCTGTGAAAAATACCGTTGGTAGCTTGATAGGGAGTGCATTGAATCTATTGACTGCTTTGGTTAGTATACTCATTTTCATTATATTGATTCTTCCTATCCATGAACATGGTATATTTCTCCATCTATTTGTCTCATCTTTGATTTCTTTCATCAGTGTTTTATAGTTTTCTGTATACAGATCTTTTGTTTCTTTAGGTAGACTTATTCCTAAGTATTTTATTCTTTTCCTTGCAATGGTGAAAGGAATTGTTTCCTTAATTTCTCTTTCTGTTTTCTCATTGTTAGTGTATAGGAATGCAAGGGGTTTCTGTGTTTAAAAACTTTTAATTTTATGTCCTGCAACTTTGCTATATTCATTGATTAACTTGTAATTTTCTGGTGGAGTCTTTAGGGTTTTCTTTGTAGAGGATCATGTTATCTGTAATCAGTGAGAGTTTTACTTCTTTTTCAATCTGGATTCCTTTTATCCCTTTTTCTTCTCTGATTGCTGTGGATAAAACTTCCAAAATTATGTTGAATAGTAGTGGTGAGAGTGGGCACCCTTGTCTTGTTCCTGCCTTTAGGGGAAATGCTTTCAATTTTTCACCATTGAGGATAATGTTTGCTGTGGGTTTATCATATATGGCTTTTATTATGTTGAGGTATGTTCCTTCTATGCCTGCTATCTGGAGTGTTTTTATCATAAATGGATGTTGAATTTTGTCAAAGGCTTGCTCTGCATCTATTGAGATAATCATATGGTTTTTATCTTTCAATTTGTTAATGTGGTGTATCACATTGATTTTGCAAACATTTGCAAATGCTGAAGAATCCTTGTATCCCTGGGATAAAGCCCACTTGGTCATGATGTATGATCTTTTTAATATATTTTTGGATTCTATCAAACCTGTCAATCATAAGGGAAATCAACCCTGAATACTCATTGGAAGGACTGCTGCTGAAGTTGAAGCTCCAGGAGTTTGGACCATCTGATGTGAACAGCTGACTCATTGGACAATTCCTGATGCTGAGAAAGATTGAGGGCAGAAGGAGAGGAGGGCATCAGAGGATGAGACAACTGGATGGCATCACTGATGCAATGGACATGCACTTGGGCAAACTTTGGGAGATGGTGAGAAACAGAGAGGCCTGGTGTGCTGCACCTTGGGTTCATTTGGTCAGGAAGAGTTGGACACAACAGGGCAACTGAAAAACAACAACAGAAGATCTCTTCAAGAAAATTGGAGATAACAAGGGAACACTGCATACAAAGAAGGGCATGATAAAGGACAGAAACAGTAAGGATCTATCTAACAGAGGCAGAAGAAATTAAGAAGAGGTGGCAAGCATACACATACACATACAAAAAAGTCTTAATGACTTAGATAACCACAATGTGGTGGTCACTCACCTAGAACCACACATCCTCTGGTTTGAAGTGAAGTGAGCCTGAGGAAGCATTACTGCACACCAAGCTAGAGAGGTAACAGAATTCCAGTTGAGCTATTTCAAATCCTAAAAGATGACACTGTTAAGGTGGTATGTTCAATATATCAGAAAATTTGTGAAAGTCAGCAGTGTCCTCAGGACTGGAAAAGGTCAGTTTTCATTCTAATCCCAAAGAAAGGCAATGTCAAAGAATGTTAAAACAACTGGACAATTGCATTCATTTCACATGCTAGTAAGGTTATGCTCAAATCCTTCAAGCTAGGCTTCAACAGTACGGGAACCTAAAACTTCCAGATGTACAAGCTGGTTTTAGAAAAGGCAGAGGAACCAGAGATCAAATTGCCAACATCTGTTGGATCATAGAAACAGCAAAAGAATTCCAGAAAAAAAAAAATCTTCCTTTGCTTCATTGACGACGCAAAAGCCTTTGACTGTATGAATCACAACAAAGTGGAAAATTCTCGCAGAGACGGGAATACCAGAACTGCCTTACCTGTCTCATGAGAAACCTGTATGCAGGTCAAAAAGTAACAGTTAAAATCTTACATGGAACAACTGACTAGTTAAAAATTGGGAAAGGAGTAGACTGTAGGTAAGGTAAAGACTGTATATTGTCACCTTGTTTATTTTACTTATATGCAGAGTACATTATGTGAAATGCCAGGCTGGATGAATCACAATCTGGAGTCAAGATTGCTGCTGCTGCTAAGTCGCTTCAGTAGTATCCAACTCTGTGTGACCCCATAGACGGCAGCCCACCAGGCTCCCACGTCCCTGGGATTCTCCAGGCAAGAACACTGGAGTGGGTTGCCATTTCCTTCTCTGGAGTCAAGATTATGGGGAGAGAAATATCAACAACCTCAGATATGCAAATGACACCACACTAATGGCAGAATGTGAAGAGACACTAAAGAGCCTCTTCATGAATGTGAAAAAGGAGAGTGGAATAAGCTGACTTAAAAGTCAACATTCAAAAAACTAATATGATGGCATTTGATCCCATTACCTCATGCAAATAGAAGGAGAAAAAGTAGAAGCAGTGACAGATTTTCTTTTTTTGGGCTCCAAAATCATTGTGGATGGTGACTGCAGTCATGATATTAAAAGACATTTGCTCCTTGGGAGGAAAGCTATGACAAATCTAGACAGTATTTTAAAAAGCAAAGACATTACTTTGCTGACAAATTTCCATATAGTCAAAGCTCTGGTTTTTCCAGTAGTCATGTGTGGATGTGAGAGTTGGACCATAAAAAAAGGCTGAGTGCCAAAGAATTGATACTTTTGAATTGTGGTGCTGGAGAAGACTCTTGAGAGTCCCTTGGACAACAAACAGATCAGACCAGTCAATCCTAAAGAAATCAACCCTGAATATTCATTGAAAGGACTGATGCTGAAACTGAAGCTCCAGTCCTTTGCTCACTGATGTGAAGAGCTGGCTCATTGATAAAGACCCAGATGTTGGGAAAGATTGAAGGCAGGAGGAGAAGGGACCAACAGAACATGAGATGGTTGGATGGCATCACTGACTCAATGGACATGATTCTGAGCAAAGTCCAGGAGACAGTGAAGGCCTAGGAGGCCTTGACATGCTGCAGTCCATGGGGTCGGAAAGAGTCAGACATGACCAAATGACTGAACAACAACTAGCAGAACATGAATCCTATATTATTCATATTATCTTAGATCAGATCTATTTTCATTTTCTAGGTTAAAAGACTATTGCAGAGAGAATGTTAAACTTAGATGGAAACTCAAAATAATTTAATTGAACTCCTTAGCTTAAAAAAAAAACAACTGATGGAAAATATTTTTCTTAGGCTAGTAGGTAGCTAGTTACAGCTAGTGATAAAACCTGAGTCTTTCTAATTAGTAACCAAGACTTTTTTATTATAACTTTTAGATTCAGATTTGATATTTATTGAATAAATGCCTTCTATGCTCAAAGCACTGCTTTGAATTTGACATTTATTGAATAAATGCCTTCTATGCTCAAAGCACTGCTTTGAAATATAATCCCCATTTATTTTTTTCTTTTGTCTTGAGAAAATCCTATGACTAATTATTTTCTGCTTTTCTAATATACAATTGTCATGTATATATGTATGTGTATGCACTTGAGTTAGAAAAGACACAATGCATGGAAGAAACAAATAGCGTTGCATTTCTTAGTCTTAGTAATGTTTACAGTTAGCCAACTGGTCCTTCTAACATATTTTCTTCTCTTCATTCCCATGAAATGACATTCTCCTGGTTTTCTTCCCCTCTCTGTGGCCACTGCATTTAAAGGTCATTTGTTGAGTTCCTTCCTTTGTTTGACCTCTGAATATTGGCCTGATCTAGGGCTGAATAATAAGTTTTCTCCTGGTTGTTCTCTATATTATCTTCTTAGACAATTCTGTCCAGTGCCATGACTTCAGATGCAATCTAATACTAAGAACTCTCAAGTTAATTTCTCTAGCCTTGACATTTTCCCTAAATTTATGACTATAAGACACAATCACATACTAGATATGTCTGTTTGTATGTAACAGGCATCCAGAAACAATGCATCTAAGTTATAATTATTGATTTTATCCACAAATTTTTCTTTGAGATTTCACCATCTTATAAATGAACAGGAGCATTCATCCACCTTTCAAGCAAAGCTTAGGAGCTGGATTTGATTTCTCTTTCCTTCTCCCACTATGTTTAATCCAACAGAAACTCCTGTAGATCCTTTTCCCAAAACTTACTGAAGTAGCTCCAAAGCCTGGAAGAGTACCTAGCACACAGTAGATGCTTGACAAGTATTTGTTAAATTTAACTTGAATATTTTCTGCTTTACATTTATATTATTATGAAATTTTAAAACTTTATTTTATGAAAGCCAATGATTTCCCTGGGAAACAATTTCTAAATAACATAATTTCATTTCTTTAAAATTTATGCTAGAGGAAGTAAATGAATACATTCAATGCATTTTTAAACAAAGGATATTTGTTTAAACAAAGGATATTTGTTTAAACTAAGGAAAAGGTCAATTTAGAGTGTAGTTCTATTAGAAGACTAACATTTTCTCAGCATTGTGAGAGGTCAGGCAAATTTGTGTTATTGTTTATAATTAAATATATGACAAAACTGTTATGTCAAATTTTAATTAACATATTCTGGAAAGATACAACTAATATATTCTAAGAGTAGCAGAAAGGTTTCCTAGATTGGAAGTAAATAAGATACATTTTAATTTAACTTTTATATGGACAATAAATAACAAGAGCTAAAAAGATATCCAAAATAATTGATAACTTTTTTTAGAAAGAGAGACAAAAATAAATGTAGAAATGAATGCCATTACCACTTCTTATTGCTTCTATTTTTGTACCATTTTTATAAAATGGTATAAAAAGCTTATACTATAAACTTTATATCATAAATGCCTTACAAATAGTTTTCTGTTCCTACTCTTTTTCATAAGGTAGCTCTATTCCATTATTGGTGGATGCCCCTCGAGGGCTTAATATGTCCTGCAATTTTTGTCCTTCACCATTTATATTTCAGAAACTTTAAGACTTAAGTTACCTAGTTGATTTCTAGTTATTGTCTTAGTTGTCATGCATCTTACCTTTAATATGAAAATTGCTGTGTGCCTTAAATGGCATGTTAAAAATGAAAAGGTTAAAAAATTTGGCAGAAGTTTTCATTCCTAAAAATGAAAAAAAGAGAGTTACTTTAAGGATGAAAACTCAGAGTACGATAAAATGTATACTATTCTTTGATCAAATTCTTCTTTGTACTATTAGTAAAGCAGTTAATTTTCCTGCTCTCCTCTTTTATTCCCTCTCTTTTATCCTTATTCTCTCTCTAGTATTATGTGGTTTACATACACATCTAAGCTTTAAGTTATTTGACCTCTAAAAGTCTCTTTTCTCATCTGTAGAATGGATGATATGTAATGCATATAGTATAACACCATTTAGAGGCTTAAATAAGATAATCTATAAAAAGTACTTTTAAAAAATTTGCTCTGTCCACTGTAGGTACATATCAATAATATACTTGGACTTGTTGCCAACTTCTGCTATTATTCCTACAATTGTTCCTTTTACTACTGCAACTGCCACTTATAACATAGCTGCCATTATTATTATTTTGTAAGCTAGTATGTAGGGAATAGTATTAAATTCTTGCCTTAGTGGAAGACTAAATGGCTAATAAATGTTCAGAAAATATTTACTGAAAAAATGCTTGCAGTTTTCTATAATTCCCCAAACTGTAAAAAAAAAAAGAAAAAATGTAAATTTGTATGTTCTTGTTCAGTTGCTAAGTCATGTCCAACTTTTCGTGACCCCATGGACTGCAGCATGCCAGGCTCCTCTCTCCTTCACTATCTCCTGGAGTTTACTCAAATTTTGTCCATTGCATCGGTAATGCTATTGAGCCGTCTTATCCTCTGCTGTCCCCTTCTCCTTTTGCCTTCATTCTTTCCTAGCATCAAAGTCGTTTCCAGTGCATCAGCTCTTTGCATCAGGTGGCCAAAGTATTGGAGCTTCAGCTTCAGCATCAGTCCTTCCAATGAATATTCAGGGCCTGTTTCCTTTAGGATTGGCTGGTTTGATCTCTTTGCTGTCCAGAAGACTCTCAGGAGTCTTCATCAGCACCACAATTATATGAGTGCACAGAAAAAGACTAAGAATGGCACTGAAAATTTAGCTAAGATTACATGGAAAGGAAAGAAAAATGTTACTTTCTTTTTCTTCTTTGAATATTTCTGTATTTCCAAAAGTTTCCATCCTTACCAAAGTAGATTTAAGATTCCATCCCACACAATTTATGTAATGATATAAATTATCAATTTATAAATTTATAAATCATCAATCTTCATAAGAAAATGATTCAATCCCACACATATTTGATACCCATTTTATGTGAAACACTATGTCGTGGAGTGATAAAGACTCAGTCCCTGACTTCAAAAAGGCCTCCATGCACAGGCGGAAGTCTAGTTAACACAAGGTGGCTTTAATAATGTTGCAGCAAAAGCAAGAATGAGTGAACGGCCTTTGGCATATGCCAGCCAAACAGGCCTGTAAGAGTTAAACAGTCTTGGTTATACTAACAAACACTTGTAACTGGACTTGTCCTTCACAAAGCTAATTGCACTCTGATGCCATATAAATTATACTCTGCACCTAGCATCCTTCTCCCCCTACACTCCCATGTAGGATTTTGCATCTCAAAAGGAAGAAGCTCATGGTCAATAACTTGAAGGACTGGGCTGCTGAGCCACCTGAGGCCAGCTTTTGACTGTAAACTTACAGAAAAAAAAAAAAAATCTACAAGACCTTCATGAGGATATAAAACCGCTCCCAACTCCCCAGGAGAAAGGGCACAGTTCTCAAGGTGCTAGCCTGCTGTGTATTCCCCAAAGTAACAGCTAAAGAATAACCGCACTTGTTTAACTCTTGCAGGCCTGTTTGGCAGGTTGCTGAACATTGCTCACTTATTTTTGTTTTTGATGCAAAAATAATGACCATCCTGGAATTCCCTCATCTTCACATACAGAAAATTGTACATCTCATTTCTCGTCTGTGTCTCCTTTTAGAAAATCATCTGAGCTGAGTTTGGAGCCATGTGTGCTTTCATTATGGATCTATCAAAAGCTCCGCTTAGTCGAGCCACCTCATGAGACTTTCCCCTGGGCTCCCTCCTCACATCTTCAGTTGACTTCCTTCCTTTTCTGGCAATGCCTCCCGGTAGCAGGCTTCTCCGTTAACCTGCTCAGCCGTGGAATCTCTGCAAACATTGCTCAATTGTCTGAGGACCCCGATTATAGTCCCTCCTTATTCATCATTTCAGGCTACACACCTTTCCTACCCAGCCCATCAACTCTGTAGATAATCAACCATCCTCTGTGTCTTGTAGCCCTAATTTCATTTCCATGCTTTCCTCCCTACTAGTCAAGATAGTTTCAAAGAAGAAACTGTGGCAAGGTCTTTGGATCACAGTTTCTCTCTGTTGCATGGAATGGAGCTGATGAAACATATTTTGATGCATAATATTCCAATTTCAGTTTATACATAGGAACCAAAGCTGTAGCAGAAGTAAATTTAATTCAGTCTACTGAAAGATTATTCTATATTAAATCCCAGACATGATATTTCACTTCTAGAGTATTTGTTTAAGAGAAGGTGTATGTGAATTATACTGGCTCATAAAATTGATCTATGTGAAGCCTAAAGTAGATTGACTAGGTGATTACCATTTACAAAAAAAAAAAAGATGGAATAACAAATGGTATTTCAGACACAAAACAAGAAAACTGATGTCATAAGCCAAGCAATAACCTTAAATTGATAAATTACCTATTCACAAGTAGAGACAAAAATATATGCAACTAAGCACTGAAATATAGTTATGCAACATAGAGATTTTTGCTTTGAATAATAAAACAACCAGAATTAAATTACTAAGAAAATATCTTAAATACAAGGTACCACATGAAATGATAAAATACATTTTCAAAGACTTTTTAGGATTTGTCACCAACTGTAGGAATATCAGGAGCTCCTGGTACAAACTACTTATTTTCAGAAACTTTTTTCTTACTCCAAAGTTCATTCTGAACTTTTTGATCTGAAAATCATCTATTTAAGGATAAATAAAGAAGATGATAAAAACAAAATTTGAAGTTTCTCATTTTGTCATCCAGTGTGTGATATCATCTGTACTAAGCAATGCCTTCCTTTTTCATTCCTCCAAGCATAAGGAAAAAAATACCATTCTTTTGCCTTTACCTTTTTTCACAAGCTTGGGTTATTCTAGGATTTCTATTTCTAGAAACTATTCTGAGACATCTGTGTCTCTCCTATATTCATCCTACATTATGTGCCTTTTTCTCCATCTACTTTTTCTACTTACTCCTATTAAACATGGGCCTGCTAGAACTGTCTTATTGATGACTTTCAAGATATCACATCCACATTTTCCCCTTCATTGGCATCATTTGCTAACATCTAATTAGATTTATGTTTTAGGGATCTTTTGATTTTCTTCCATTTTCAAATTCTAACCTGTGGATACATGCTTACTTTTGATTGGAACATTTTGGAAATCATTCTTAAAGTCTAGTGAATAGATTTAATCTGCTTTTGCTTCCACCATCTACCATGTGTCCCAGAATAAAATGGCTAACATTTTTGATCATTCTCTTTTGTTGTTTTCATTGGTGCTATAATCTTCTGCTAATATAGTCCAGGAAAGATAAAGTCATGGTTGGATTTTAAAAGCAAAAACAAAATGAAAAGCAAGCATGGTACTCCCACTCCTCACCCCACCAAAAAGTTTAATTTATCTATAGAACATCACTATTGGCTCTTCATAGGACATGTTTGCTGTTGTATACTGAACATATGTTTTTCTTTTCTTCCTTTCCACTTTCTATAGGTTTTTTTTTCCTTAACCATCTACTTTGTTTCAAATAAGAAAGGAAAGTACAAGGGATATTTAGCAGATGTAAACTTATTCCCATTGCAATTTAAGAAATTTAACATTTGAAAGAGTAGGTAAATTTAATTAAAAATTTATAATGACTGATGAGCTTAAAATGATTGAATTATAGATTCAATTCTCCTCTGTTATAAAGACAAATGCCTAGAATTCTAAAACAACATGGTTTTTTAAAAAAGTCTAATACAACTTAATGAAACTGAAAATTAATAAATAAATGCCTTAAGCAATGGCATTGTTATGCTTTCCTTTAACTATTTATATGCCTGACTATAGTGAAGTCAATTTATATCCAATCCAACATTAATAAAAACAGGCTGCCTAACACTAGTGTGTTTTTTTTTAACTCCAACTTTTCTTCCTTTCTGTATGACTGACCTAAAGTTCAGAGAAATCTGATTATAGATATGGAATTTAGCTGAAGAGCACTTAGATTTTTATGAAAATTTTATATCCAACAATATGTTGAAAATACAAGGCCGGTAACCTGCTTCTGCTGGTGCTAAACTTTCTACCACAGGTAGACGTAAGGCTCAGGGAAATGACACTCCAAAGTAACTATTTCCTGCACAGTCAGAGACTATCACATAGGCAGAGTGCTTTTGGAGAAGACAGGCCACACTTTCAGTGACAATAACATTGTGTTGACCTCCTAGGGAAATGAATTTCAGTTCTTGCCAGGCAATCAGCCCTATGCTCAGTATTATATATGTGTGTTTGGGTGAAGGAGCAGGTTGGAGGATTAAGATCTCAAAGAAGAATGAGGCTAGTTCCTTCCCTATAGATTTAGTCTTGACTTAATGGCTGTTCAGAACCATATGACCCATAATCAAAGATTTCTTTGTGAATTTTACAGCAAATAAGTAAGACTGTCATTTTAATTTTGTTCTCATCTTTATTTTGAAAAAATTGATAAAAGAAACAAATACTGTTATATAAGAGCAAATAAATTCTTCCCAAGTGGTATATATTGATTAATTTATATCATTTTTAAGATGGATGATTAGAATAACCAATGCTCTATAGCCAGTATGGTCTCTGGATTCTACAGATCCAGAATCACCTATAGTCAAAGAAAATTAATTTATTGATTTGGTCACCTAAGAATAAAAGCACACCATGGAAAACTGGAGTTTCCTGTAAGAATATATTAGAAAGAATTTATTATAGGACTTTTATTAAAGTGAAGAACTTAAGTGCTTCTTGATGAAAGTGAAAGAGGAGATTGAAAAAGTTGCCTTAAAACTCAAAATTCAGAAAACTAAGATCATGGCATCCTGTCTCATCACTTCATGGCAAATAGATGGGGAGACAATGGAAAAAGTGAGAGACTTTATTTTGGGGGGCTCCAAAATCACTGCAAATGGTGACTGCAGCCATGAAATTAAAAGACGCTTGCTCCTTGGAAGAAAAGCAATGACAAACCTAGACAGCATATTAAAAAGCAGAGACATTACTTTACCAACAAAGGTTTGTCTAGTCAAAGCTATGGTTTTTCCAGTGGTCATGTATGGATGTGAGAGTTGGACTATAAAGAAAACTGAGTGCCAAGGAATTGATGCTTTTGAACTGTGGTGTTGGAGAAGACTCTTGAGAGTCCCTTAGACTGCAAGGAGATCCAGTCAATCCTAAAGAAAATCAGTCCTGAATATTCATTGGAAGGACTGATGCTGAAGCAGAAACTCCAATACTTTGACCACCTGATGCAAAGAACTGACTCATTAGAAAAGACCCTGCTGCTGGGAAAGATTGAAGGCAGGAGGAGACGGGAATGACGGAGGATGAGATGATTGGATGGCATCACCGACTCGATGGACATGAGTTTGAGCAAACTCCGGGAGTTGGTGAAGGATTGGGAAGCCTGCTGTGCTGCAGTTCACAGGGTCACAAAGAGTCGGGCACAACTGAGTGACTGAACTGAACTATTATATGACCTGGGCTTAGGCTAGGTGATTTTGAGGAGACTTTAATTGAAGATTTATACTGGGTTGGATGCTGTAAGGAAATTAAGGTAATTCTATGATTGGCTATCATAAAAACTTTTATTTAGAAAATGACAAGTTGAAGCATGGCTAAAGCTGTAATTGGTAAAAATGCAGCAGTAGCTTATAATCAAACAGAATAGAGGGATATTTGGTCATTTTTATAGTTTGAACAATGGTCTTTTTACTCTTGTTCTATTCGAGTCATTGGATGTCCTTATCTAATGATGTCCTGTGAAATTTTTATGTTCAACAGAAGAACATTGTGCTGGTTCTGAGTCCTGGGCCATCTCCAGCAATACTAGGGCCTAGCTGGTATCACCAAATCAGCTCCCAGATGACAAGGCCTGCTTTCTCATTTCATTGACCATATTAGAGAACGTAATATCTTTCAAATAAATAACAAAATGATGAAACTGCAATCCATTTACCAGTAAGCATTTTTTCCCCCATTTTGCAGAACATGATGATATATGTTGGATCAGAAGAAGAAGCAAAAGGAGGAAGAGAGATGGGAGGTGAGGAAGGAGGAAGATGTGAAGTACCAGAAGAAAGAGATCAAGAGATCACTTTCTAAGGAGCATGAGTGAGAGAGAGGTAAGGAGACTTCTGAGATGACTCCAGTGATCCTTGATGTTCACATTTTTGGCAGTCCCTTCCTTTTGTGGTTCTGGACCTCCTGCCTTGCTTCTAGTAGAGCATAACAAAAGTGACATGATGTCACTGTCAATACTGTGTCATACAAGGCTGTGATTTCTCTCTTGCTTGCTCTCCCTCTTTCTACTTCTACTTGCTTGCTCACTGAAGAAGCAAGCTACTGTGTTGTAAGCTACTGTATAGAGAATCCCATATGGCAAGGAACTGAGGGAGGCCTCCTACTGACAGTTAGCAAGGAGCTGAAACCCTCAGCCCTTCAACCCATGAAGCCTGAATGAATACCATGTGAGTGAGTCTGGAGGCCATGTCTCCCAGTCCAGCTGGGAGATAATTGCAGCTCCTGGCTGACACCTTGATGTCAACGTGATGCGGGACTTTGAGATGCAAGTGCCAGCTACGCTGTACCTGGACTCCTGAGCCACAGAAACTGTGCAATGAGAAATATTGCTTGTCTTAAACCATTAGGATTGAGGGTAATTTGTGACACAGCGACAGATAACTGATACAGAACTTCAGGGTGGGATAAGGGGGAGATGAGTGAGGAATCTAGAACGTGGACTTTAAGGAGGCGCTTGCTCTCCAGGCTGTGCCAATTCCTCACTCTCCCTGGTCCAGCTCTGCAGGAGAGGTAACATTTAAAAACGAGACTTGAAGCTGAGACTGCCGGACAAAGCACAGGAGTCTTGACTACAAACCTGTTAAACTACTGTGTATTACATTTACTTTGTGAGAGTTTAATTCCACCAATGTATGCTGTATGCTAAGTCACTCCAGTCTTGTCCAACTCTGAGTGATGCTGTGAATTGTAGCCTGCCAGGCTCCTCTGTCCGTGGGATCCTCCAGATAAGAATGCCGGAGTGGGTTGTCATTCCCTTCTCCAGGGGATCTTCCCAACACACTGCTTGAACCCATCTCCTGCATCTACCGCCAAAGTTACAATAAGTGCTCTAGGAAATCAGCCAACAGTGAAAACTAGTAGATAAAATAAGAAACGTGATATTTTACATAATGTTATACACACCTATTTTTAGGGAAATTTAGACAATTATGTTCTTAGTTCTGGAAGGAGGTAGAAGGCAGAAGAAAGAGAACTCATTGTTGCTAAATGTTATGAAATATTTGCTATAGGAGAGCTTCTTAGTAATATCTTATATATACACTAATTTTATGAGCTCATCTCCCTGAACACCCCAGCAGGAAGTAGACAGAGAAATGATAAAAGCACCAACACAACGTATAAATGCACTCCAAGGCACAGCAGGAACAACGTGAATGAATGAGTCATTAAAGCAGAACCTCGTGTGTGTGCCAAAAGCCATGTTGTGGAAGAAGCAGTTTTTAAGGACTTCAAGATAAAATTAAATTATGTCAAAATATCAGATCAGGAAATAATGGAGAGGCAAAAGAAAAGTGAAAGGATTAAAATATTTTATTATATTTTAATACAAGTTAAATTTGATTTTAAGGAAATAAAACATAAAAGCTAATTGCTCTTTTGTAGTATACTGATAAAATGTATGCTGGTGTTTAGCAAGCTTGATAGCTCATTGTCAAAATTCAAATCGTAGAAATTTCAAGAAACCTTAGACCAGTTCTTCTTCAGTCATGATGTGCACCTGAGTCACTTGGGGATCTTATTAAAAAGTAGATGTTATATCCTTCAAGTGAAAATAAACACATTTTTTTTAAAAAGTGGGATGGCTAATTTAGTGAGTCTGAGGCAGGTCCATGACTGCATTTCAACAATCTCCCAGAAAATATCTTTCTAACAGGCTGCCAAGGGCTGCATCTTTTAAGAAGCATTACAAGTTCTTAAAACTTGAATTTTAGGACAGGTGTAGTCCTTGGACAAGCAATATAAACATCACATGGGAAATGATTAGGAATGCAAATTTTTGAACCCCACTCCATATTATAAAATCAGAAACTCTGGATGGTGCCCAGAAATTTCCTATCTATCAAAGCTTCCAGGTGACTCTGAGACATAAGGAAGTTTCACTGTCTTAGGATATAGTGTATTTGAACCAAGGGTACAAATTTAAAACTCCTATGGAATTTCTTTAATTTCAATGAGAATGTACTTGCCCATTGAATCTGAGTAAGCTGGTTGGAGAAGGAACCTAGAGAAAATTTTAAATGCTCCTTAGTTGGGTGGAGATAATAATGAAAAAAGAGAGAGAGAGAGAAGGAGAAACACTGTATTAGAGCAATTGCAGAGAAGTTCAATGATTTATCAAGGTGTGAGAACCAGAAATAAAAGACTGCCCAGTTTTCATTTAGGGGCTTCCCAGGAGGCACTATTGGTAAACAATCTGCCTGCCAGTACAGGAGATATAAGAGACATGGGTTGGAACCTTGGGTCAAGAAGACCCCCTGGAAGAGGAAATGACAACCAGCTCCAGTATGTTTGTCCTTACGAGCCTGGTGGGCTACAGTCCATGGGGTCGCAAAGAATTGGACATGATTGAGCATGTGAACACATCGCAAGTTTCATTCAAAGTTCTTTTCCTGGCACTTCAAGATGATACCAGGAGGACTTGAAATAATCCAAAATTGTCTCTTTCTCATGGAATGTATATAATCTCAGCATGGTGTTGTCTTTTCCTCTTAAGATAAATAAACAGTCACCCATTCTGAATTGCCCTCTGGGACACAGCCCATTCAGAGGCCTGTACTAGTCACTTAATTATATTCTGTTTCAGTAGCTGCACATTGCTATTAAAACACAGAAATTAAATAATTGAAGCGAAGCTGTGATAACCCAGGCAAAGCTTTGAAAGCATAATGAATGTAATATATACACTAAGACCACAAGTTCCTACTTTTTAAAATGTTGTTTCCTTGCTTTTTAAAAAGGGTTTGAAAATAGGTTATTTTTACCTATTTTGGTGGTTTTTTCCTTCTAATTTCTATTTTACAATTTTTCCAGTTTAAGAAATATTTCGTTCAGCCTACATGAGCCTACATATTTTTTTATTACTGTATAATGAAGATTTGTACCTAAAACAAATTATTTTTGAAAGTTCTTACTGTTCAAGGAGAAAGCATATTGAGAAATGTTTATCCTTGCATGTATCTTATGTTTTTAATGGAATTCATGTATCAAAAGTACCTAATAGTACCCAGGACTTTTCTAGAAGCTAATTCAAATGAGTGTCTCTTGTCCTCTTTAGGGAGATGTTACGAGAACTTTAGGGGACTTCTAAGTCCTTTAGATTCATGAACAGTGGTTCTGAATTTGAGTGATGCTGCTCTGCTCACTTGGCTTCTCACTGGTAAAGAATCCACCTGCCAATGCAGAAAACATGGATTCGATCCCTGTATCAGGAAGATCCTCTGGAGAAGGAAATGGCAACCCACTCCCGTATTCTTGCCTAGGAAATCCCATGGACAGAGGAGCCTGGTGGGCTATAGTCCAGAGGAATGCAGACTCAGACACAACTGAGCACGCACGAACGCTCTGCTGACTGGCTTTAAAAATAGGTGGAGACATTCTGGATTTTACATTGAGTAGTGGCATTTGGTAGATGGAGGCACGGAGGCTAACCATGCTGCAGTGAGAGAGAAAGTGTGGCAAAATGAAGGATTCGACCCCAGATGGCACTCTTTTAACAAACACTTAAGGAAGGAATCATGGGTTCTATTTTGCAATCTCAGGGAATGGGGTGGAGATCAAGTGCCCTCTGGGCATATGGAACTCACTGTGAAGTGACAGAGGTCGTTCTATCCAGGGAACAGCAGCAGATGGGGGCAGCTGGGAGCACACCGGTTTCAGGCTTAGAAAATACTCTTTGAAAGATTTGTTTGTTAAAAAATGCTCTCCTTTTAGAATGCTCAGCAGGAAAGAACAACATGTACTCTCAAAATGATGTTGAAAAGTGAATCTAACTGGAGGCAGAGGACAGGAGTCTGATGTTAAGCAAAGAAGCAAGACATAAGAGAGTTTACTCAAAGAAAGTGAAACTCTGACACATAATCAGTTCAAGTGCATGCTCTGTGATAAGGGGGCACAGGGAAGAAAGATAGCTGCAATAAATGTAATATTTATTTACATTCTTCTCTCTGGACTTTATAAATTTCATGCTTTCTAGAAAAATAGCTCCCAACCAAAGGTTAGCATGATAGCTACACTGGATAGCTTTTATCAAATTAGACATAACTGTTCTATGGGGTTCCCAGGTATTGAACCTAGGTATGTGTATTCTGTACTTTCATAAAAGTTTCTTAAATCTAAAATCCATCCTTGGATAAGGAGCACCATATTAGAGGAATTAATGAACAGAATTTCATATATATATATATATATATATTTTTTTTTTTTTTTACTTAGTAAGAACTCTTAACTTGAGGATCATCTTAAACAAATTTTTAAGTGAACAATATGGCATTTTAAGCTATTGGCACAATGTTGTACAGCCGATTTCCAGAGGTTATTCAAGCTTACACAAAATATTAGCTTTTTCTGCTCAGATTGTGATGCTGTGGGTGGTGAATTCCTGACCATACTTCTCAGAAACAACATGGAATACAGCTATGCTATAACATAGGGGAATGTTCAATAAAATTTTGATTGAAATAATAAGTGAATATAATCTTTCTGCTGTTTGTTCACTGAGGAGCAAGAAAGTGAGACTTTTCCCCTGCAATTTTATGAAAGGTTTCTGGAAGTCTAGGGGAAAAAAATTCTTTAATGTTATATGATTCAAAAAAAAAAAAAAAACCCACAAACTTCACCCTTCAATTCCTAACAGGAGGAAGTTCTGAGAGGGAGATAAATAAAAAGAGAATTACCACAGAAGGAGAATTTACTATATCCTAAGCAGCAATAGCAACAAGATAAGTCTAAACATCTCTTTCTAAGCGTTTCCCCATTCATTCACACATGCCCAGTTTAAGGTGAATTCTGAGATGTTAGTTATGAGTTAGGGGCTTCCCTGGTAGCTCAGTTGGTAAAGAATTTGCTTGCCTTGTAGGAGACCCCAGTTCGATTCCTGGATTGGGATAATCCCCTGGAGAAGGGGTAGACTACCCACTCCAGTATTCATGGGCTTCCCTGTGGCTCAGATGGTAAAGAATCCATCTGCAATGCGGGAAACCTGGGTTTGATCCCTGTATTGGGAAGATCCCCTGGAGGAGGGCATGACAACCCACTCCAGTATTCTTGCTTGGCCCCATGGACAGAGGAGCCTGGTGGGCTGCAGTCCATGGGGTCGCAAAGTTGGACACAATTAAGTGACTAGGCAAAGAACAGTTAGGAGTTAAGCAGACTCCCAGCCTTGTTTTTGAAAATGAAGCTTCAAATGCTTATAGCATCTTCTCTGTTCCACAGATGAATGTATATCTGTCAGAGCATCTACCCCGTCTAACTGATACGTCACATATTTTTTAATTTGTGAAGCTGTGCTTATTTATTAGTGTGATATTGAAAATATTTGTTTGAAATGAGTCAGGGGTCCTAGAGAGGTTAATTACATAATAATTATTCTATCATGTACTTCCATTCTTCCTGGGGTAGACTATTTTCACTTCTAAATGAAATTTGCAAATCACTAAATATTTGGAAGACATAATACCTAAAATAATTTGCACCTTCTCTGAATGACTACAGCATAGATTTATATTCAACAAATGGAGGCTTGAAGTCTCTGAAATACAGCCTTAAATGTTCACATATATTTCTCTCCACACATATATTTCTAGTTAGTATTTTTAATATTTGGTTATAATAGTTTTACATCAGAAGATTAGGTTTGATCCTTAAAAATATCTATGCACTATTTTCGGCCTTGAGACTTTGCATAATAGAGAAAGAGAAGAGAGAGATTCATAGATTCATAAACACATAGATTCATGGATAAATGAATGGGTGGATGAATGGATTGGTGGATAAATAAGCAGGAAAATTACGGAATCATCTCTGTGTGGGACATAGAATAGTTCCTCTTCACTTAGAACCAGTGACAAGAAATATTCCAGCCATCTTGCTCCTTCCTTAATGTGTATCTCCAGGAGGAGGTAGCTCTTGCTAACATTATTAGTGAGAAACGCCAAGTATCGTTGTCATGAGTGAGCCTCTGCTTTGTTCTCTCTTGTAAGCTCCGTGTATAAACTTTTCTTTTGTTTTCTTCTTTGTTTTTTTGGTAAAGGAAGTAGAAGTGACTGGGGACATGCAAATGCCCAGCAACTGCTGAAAACTGGATAAATAATTTCAAGTGAAATGGCAGAAGTAGAGATGCCATTTTGCATATCAGGACCCATCTACTATGTAAGTCAGTTTTACTGGTAATACAGCTGGTAGTTTTTCTCATGTCTGTTTTCAGTTGCTTTAATACTTGGAGAAGGAGAAAGGTGATTAATTCCCTCCGTCTCTTATTAAAACAAGTTTCTTACAAACAGATATGCTATTTCAAAGGAATTAATAAATTTTTTCTATAGTCAATTCAGCAGTGATAGCCTGTCATTTCAGTATCTAGAGTAGAAATACAATTTAATGAACAGTATGTGTTACATGGTCTCTTGAGCATTTCCCATTATCTGTTTGTTTCATTTCCTTTTTCATAATATCTTTCTTGATTCAGTCCTTAACTTCTTTATTAGCTGGCTCTAGGGCTATTGATGAGACTTTAGACAAGCAAATAGGGAGCTTTAAAATTACATAATTTTGTATTTGAAGAGTCTTTTGAAATGTTTAGACAATATGAGGGAAGTCCTGAATTTACTGTGTATTTTCTGTGTATTGTCATTATAGACCACATAGGAGGATTTATTAAAATTTTCATATACCATCTTTACACTCTTTTTTCTATTTCTTGTGAACCAAATTTTAGCCAACCAAAAAAGGAAGGATTATAGTCTAATAGAGAAAGCATGGATTTGGTGCCAATAGATGTGTATAGAAAGCACAACTGTGCTGTTTATTAAGTCTTTAGATTTTTGTGTGAATTACTCTATCGGCCCTTGGTTTTCTCACATGTAAAATTAATGTAGCAATATATAAAAGTAAAAATTGTCACACAAATTAAACAAAATTTCTCTTATCTCTTTATTACTGTTTCTCTGTGTCTGACTCTATAGATCATATCCTTAATATTTTGCACCTTATATATTAAATTATTCTTAGAGTGGCTCTTTGGTTTACAGTAAATAACTCTTCTGTCAGGAAGGCTTCATACCACAACTGTCGACCCTGAAATTTTCTAAGAACTTGAAACTGACAGTCGCCGGATTGAGTCATTTTAATGTCAGGACCCTAGAAACAACATGAGCTCCCTGGAGGCACTTAAGCACATTCTGTCCCTGCAGCCTGGACATACACTATTCATGAGCATCTGGGATGCAGCATGGCAGAGGGGATAAAAGCACAGGGCCGAGGGTCAGGCTGTCCGGGTTTGAATTCTAGATCTGTCACTTACCAAGTTGTGACCTTGGGAAGATTATATAACTTAGTACTACTGTTTATTGATCTGTAAAAGGCATATAATAGCTGTAGATACCATGCAGAGCTCATGGGAAAATGAAATGAGGTAATTACATAAAGAGCTTAGAATGGTGCCTGGAACATAGTGGATGCCCTGCAAGTAGTAGCTATTATTAGGATTCTGGGAGATATTCCAGTTCCTTCCAATGAACAGCCTACATTCTTTTATTTCTATTCTTAAGTAAACCGTCATAATGTCTGTTGTTCCTCATGACCAAGTGAACCTCAACTAAAAGCCTGGGTGAAACTGTCTTTGGTATTTTGTTTGAACAAGTTCAATTTATGCCCCTTAGATATGTTTATGGCTAAAATGAAAATGCCATGCAAGTAAGGGAGGAAAATAATTATAAAATTCAGTTGGCTAAAAATTGATAGTTTTGTTCTCATTACTCATCAATTCAAAATGATGAGTTCAGTTTTGAAGTTGAATGACATTTTTTGATGAATGAACAAATATTCTGTGATTTTTTTAAATGTTAGCATATATTTTGGGCTTCCCTGATGTTTCAGTGGTAAAGAATCTGACTGCCAATGCAGAAAATGCAGGTTCAATACCTGGGTTGGGAAGATTCCCTGGAGAAGGAAATAGCAACCCACTCGAGTATTCTGGCCTGGAAAATTCCATGGACAGAGGAGCCTGGTGGGTTACAGTCCATGGGGTAGCAAAGAGTCAGACATGACTTAGTGTCTAAAACACAACAACAATGTATATATTTTACAAATAAATTCATTTGTCTTTAATAATAACTAATATGAACATGATTTATTAAGTGTTTTCCATGTGTATGGCCAGTTTTTAGATGCTTGGACTATAGTAGGGAGGAAAATTATCTCTGCCATCATTGGGGTTCCATTTGAGAGAGAGAAATAATAAAGAAACTGACATTAGTTAATATAATACCAGGTAATGATAAATGTCACGTAATGAAGAAAAGTAAGGCAGAGTAGAAAGAAATGTCCATGTGCTATACTCATTACAGGAACCAGAAAGGCTTCTTTGAAGACATTAAGTATGTCACTTGAATAGCTAAGCCCTATGGAGGTAGGTATCCATAAGCCTCATTTTACAGATAATTTAACATTTCTTTTTTTGCCACAGGCCATATAGCTAGAAAGTGGAGAGATCAGACAATGAACCCAGGCAGTCTGGCCTGAATTAGCCCTATTAAAGAGCCTCTTGATGAAAGTCAAAGAGGAGAGTGAAAAGCTTGGCTTAAAACTCAACATTCAGAAAACTAAGATCATGGTAAATATATGAGGAAACAATGGAAGTAGTGACTGACTTTATTTTTGGGGGCTCCAAAATCACTGCAGATGGTGACTGCAGCCATGAAATTAAAAGATGCTTACTCCTTGGAAGAAAAGTTATGACCAACCTAGACAGCATATTAAAAAGCAAAGACAGCACTTTACCAACAAAGATCTGTCTAGTCAAAGCGATGGTTTTTCCAGTAGTCATGTATGGATGTGAGAGTTGGACTATAAAGAAAGCTGAGCACTGAAGAATTGATGCTTTTGAACTGTAGTGTTGGAGAAGACTCTTGAGAGTCCCCTAGGCTGCAAGGAGATCCAACCAGTCCATCCTAAAGGAAATCAGTCCTTAATATTCATCGGATGGACTGATGCTGAAGCTGAAACTCCAAAACTTTGGCCACCTGATGTGAAGAACTGACTCACTGAAAAAGACCCTGATGCTGGGCAAGATTGAAGGCAGGGTGGAGACACGGACGACAGAGGACGAGATGGTTGGATGGCATCACCAACTCAATGGACATGAATTTGAGTAAATTCCAGGAGTTGGTGACGGACAGGGAAGCCTGGCTTGCTGCAGTCTATGGGGTCGCAAAGAGTCGGACACAACTGACTGAACTGAACTGAACTCTGAAAGACTATAATTTCTAGTGAGAAATATACACACACACTTTTTCTTTTTCATTGCTCTATAGTTTTTATATCTACTTTTCCTGTTCTTCTGCCTCCACTCCCCATTTGAGATCTGGTGCACATTTTGTGTGTACATTTAGCCTAGAACAAGATAATGCTATTCAGTTGAGCTTGTTGGCTTGGCTGGCAATTAATTTTACCATGAAGTCTACTTTCTCTTCTTGTTACTTGTAATACATTATAAATAACTGAACAGCATGTCTAAAGGGTAGCTAAACAAACCATCAAACAATTTTGCACACTTACCAAGTCTGCATAATGCATCTTTTAACTTCAGAAGTTATAATGTATAATATATTAAACAAGTCAATGTTCAAAATAGTCACCAATTGTATTATCCTCTATTTTACTCAACAGGGAATACCTATGGCTTTTCAAACTTATACTTCAGAACAAAAAGAAACATACATTAATTCATCAAAGAGTTAGTTGTTTATTTTTAACAAGTACCGATTCACTGGAAATACATATTATATTACTTTTGTATGAAATGCATCCTTCTATAAAATATAGCATCGTGAATCATTATAATTGGGGGTTTAGATGAGGGGAAGTTGAGCTGAAGGAGTATGTTATTTGTCGAAATACAGGTTATAAAGGGCAGTTGTTTTTGCTTATTAGTACATTGCCTTTGCTTTCTTATGTTACCATAGGTAGAAATGGATAATTTCCAAGAGGTCCCCATGAAAGTTCTCCATCTCGCTGGATTTTTCAACCCTCGTCACATTAGATTTCTTATATCATTTTGCTCTAGGGCTCTTCACTTTGATTTTAAGGTACAGCTATTTAATATGATATTAATAATAAAAAGAAATAATAATAGCCTTCCCTAGTTTGGCTTCTGTCACAAGTTGTGATTAATCTTTCAATGCTCTATAAGTAGGTATTTACTTTTAGTTCTAGGTAAAGAAATAAAACAGACAGTTTAGATAATTTGCCCAAGCCCATGCTGTTGGTACATTGTGTTAGTATTGAAAAGAAGACTTCCACCATAACAGAGTTCATGCTCTTCTTCTGGATGCACATGCAGTTACAAATGCCTAGTATTTTCTCCAATAACATTTTCTTGTTGCAGTAATTAAGAACTGAGTCTGTGAAATCAGTCAAAACTGTGTTCAGCTAGTGGCTCTTAAGTCACTTAACTTCTATAAATCTGCTTCTCCCTCTGTAAAGTAAGGACAAGAATAGTGCTTACCTCTTAATATGACTGTAAGAGTGAAATGAAAGAATGTCTATAAAACATAATGATTTTCCAAAGCATTTCAAAACATCATAAGTATAATTATTATCTTAAAGATTATGATCTCATGTCATTCCGGTGGAGGAATATGTCAGACTATTATGAATATCATTGGACAGATGGGGTATTCTGTAGTATAGGGATCAGTATAAAACGTTAGAGCTTGGGCTTCCCAGGTGGCACAGAGTTAAATAATATGAGACACGCGTTCAATCCTTGGGTTGGGAAGATCCTCTAGAGAAGGAAATGGCAATCCGCTCCAGTACTCTTGCCTGGAAAATTCCATGGAAAGAGGAGCCTGGTGGGCTGCAGTTCATGGGGTCACAAAGAGTCAGACAGTACCGAGCGACTGAGAACACACACGCATGCATTTACTCTGATAGGGTCGAGTACGAAGAAGAGTTTGAGAATTTGTGACCCCTAAATTGTAACTGTGTTTATTTGCCCTTCATGGGGTTCTTCGAAAATCACATTTGAATTTGCTTGTGCTGTTCCATCATTCTTCTTATTTTGACTTCCTGGTTCCTGTTTTAGAGCTTTCTGTTCCTTTTAAACAGATTTAATTACTTATGGAAATTTAAATGATTTCAGTGAATTCATTCCACATCATTCAAGAATTATTCTGAAGAAGCAGACTCCATTCTAAACTTTAAGATGAGGATAATAAAATGAGTAAAGCACCCTAGTTTTCTCTTTAAGCAGCACTTTTCATATTCTAGTGGGCATTTTAATCATCTGAGGAATTTTATTAAAGTTCAAATTTTAACTCAGATGGCTAGGGTAGGATGTCAGAGTCTATTTTTTTGACAGACTTCCAGTTGTTGCTGCTAGACTATGGCCGTACTTGGAAGTACGGCCAGATCTTAGAAGCTCACAGGTATGCCTGCAATTAGAGATGAGCACTAATAGCTATGAGCAATGTATAAAGTTACACAAAAGAGAGAATGATCAATACTGGGTAGAATGGAGATAATTAGAAAGATACTGTTGAAAAAGTCTAAGCAGAATTTGGTCTTGAATATCAAGTCACCTTTTACCAATAATGACCATATAACTTTCAAATGATAACACCCAATTTGATTTTTCATGCATTTGTGACAGTCTTACATCTGAGTTATGCTTGGTTTGGAGTGAGTTAACACTATGAATAATTGTCCTTATAGGTGTCCCTGGCCTATCTGTGCCTGCCATTTTCCAATATACAATTCCTAAGTGGGGAAATATCTTCTAAAAATTTTACCTTGAAAATCTCACTGCACTGATCAGCCACAGTAATTCTGAGTAACTTTGAGGTCTTTCATATAATTTTGATGTATTTTCAATCTTCTATAACATTTCATCTGACTCTTGACTTTTAAGGTCCAAAGATAAATGTAGAACCAGAATTCTTAGAGAAATCTGGGTGTGAGATGTGGCATGACAGAGGCAATACATAATGCCCAGAACTGTTCAAAGATGAAATGAACTGGAGGTATCAAGGACATAATCCTTTTTGTCTAATTTCTGAGGAGGTTGCTAAGAGACGGAAACATCAGAGAGAAGATATGAAGGGACCAGCAGCATCACATGGGAAATTATAAGAAAGCAGGACCTCAGACCTTACTCTAAGCCTACTGACTCAGAATCTGCCTAATAACAAGATCCAGAGATGGTACACTTTCATTTTACAGTATAAGAAGCGCAAATCTACTCTGTCATTGCCCCTGAGAGATTCTGTAATTCTGCATCAAATTTTGAAAATCTTTAATTTGCTATTTTCCAAAGAGATGAGTAGGTTTATATCTACACTGTTTAGATGGCAATGAGCCACATGGATCAGAAATTGATTCTGGTTCTAAACTGGGCCCAGATTCTCAGCAGAGCAAAATATCCTAAAGAGACTGGGTTAGTTGGATAGGTTAAAGTTTCTCAGACTTCAGCATGCATCAGAATACCCTGGAAGATTTGTTAATGTGAAGAACGATAAGCTCTATCTCCGAAGTTTCTGATGTAGGAAGTGTGGTATACAGCCCGAGAATCTGCATCTCTGACAAGTTTCCAGATAACACGGATGCTATTGGTTCAGGGTCCATTCTTAGTGAACCCCTGCTGTAGATGAAAAGTTGGCTGGCTATTCTGTTCATTCCAACCTGTGCCAGACAAATCTTGTTCTAAATAAAAGTAAGGTACTTTTAGTTTATAAGGAAAATTTTGGCTTCTGATGTTAATCTGTGACTGACACAGATTCTTTAAGAGCATTGAAGAAAAGAGCAGCTACTTCACATTTACCCAAAAGTGAATAATAGTAGACAAAGACTTAGGATTGTATTCAGTTCAGTTCAGTCGCTCAGTCATGTCCGACTCTTTGCAACCCATGAATCGCAGCACACCAGGCCTCCCTGTCCATCACCAACTCCCAGAGTTTACTCAAACTCATGTCCATCGAATCAGTGACGTCATCCAGCCATCTCATCCTCTGTCGTCCCCTTCTCCTCCTGCCCCCAATCCCTCCAGCATCAGGGTCTTTTCCAATGAGTCAACTCTTCGCATGAGGTGGCCAAAGTATTGGAGTTTCAGCTTCAGCATCAGTCCTTCCAATGAACACCCAGGACTGATCTCCTTTAGGATGGACTGGTTGGATCTCCTTGCAGTCCAAGGGACTCTCAAGAGTCTTCTCCAACATCACAGTTCAAAAGCATCAATTCTTCAGCACTCAGCTTTCTTTATAGTCCAACTCTCACATCCATACATGACCACTGGAAAAACCATAGCCTTGACTAGATGGACCTTTGTTGGTAAAGTCATGTCTCTGCTTTTTAATATGCTGTCTAGGTTGGTCATAACTTTTCTTCCAAGGAGTAAGCATCTTTTAATTTCATGGCTGCAATCACCATTGGCAGTGATTTTGGAACCCCCAAAAATAAAGTCTGACAGTGTTTGCACTGTTTCCCCATCTGTTTCCCATGAAGTGATGGGGCCAGATGCCATGATCTTAGTTTTCTGAATGTTGAGCTTTAAGCCAACATTTTCACTCCTCTTTCACTTTCATCAAGAGGCTTTTTAGTTCCTCTTCACTTTCTGCCATAAGGGTGGTGTCATCTGCATATCTGAGGATATTATTATCAGGCATATCTGAGGATTGTATTAGTGTGGGCCAAATGGGTCAGTGAGCTTTGTACAGATACATTAATTACCAACCCGTGAAACACTGGTTTTCTAACTAGAGCTGAACAAGGGAACAAAGAAAGAATCATAAATGAAAAAGAAAGCTTTTTGAACAATATTTTGATTTGATACAGTAAGATTAAAAGCAAACTGTACATAAACACTGTACCCTAGTTGGGAAGTTTGGTTCGTTGTTATAGACACACTTTTGAAGTTACTTTATATATTTACTAGGGTGATCAAATAAATGCATAAATTGTAGAAAATGAAAATATGATTTCTGTCAGAGAAAGAAGTCACACATAATAAAGGAAGGAAGACTAGAATGGTGCTGGATTGGAGTGGGAGATGCCAGTATAAGCTCTTATATATGAGTTTGTGTAGGTACATGTATTCTTAGCTCTACGTGAGCTAAGACACTTGAGAGTGTCTATAAATAGTAATAGTTCAAAAAAAAAATAGTAATAGTTCAGAAGCAATGGGTATTCCTAGTGATCAGAGTTTGTTTTCTAGCAACTATTATCTGATAAACAGAATTTGGGCTCCTTGAGTAAATGATTGCTTCTAAGGTTGGGGCAAAAAACAAAAAACAAAAAACACAAGATGAACCTACAACATATTGTAGTGCCAGAAAATAAAGATGCATTAAAAAAAAAAATCTACACAAAAATAAACTCAAAATGGATTAAAGATCTAAATGTAAGACCAGAAACTATAAAACTCCTAGAGGAGAACATAGGCAAAACACTCTCCGACATAAATCACAGCAAGATCCTCTATGACCCACCTCCCAGAATATTGGAAATAAAAGCAAAACTAAACAAATGGGATCTAATGAAACTTAAAAGCTTTTGCACTACAAAAGAAACTATAAGTAAGGTGAAAAGACAGCCGTCAGATTGGGAGAAAATAATAGCAAATGAAGCAACAGACAAAGGATTAATCTCAAAAATATACAAGCAACTCCTGCAGCTCAATTCCAGAAAAATAAATGACCCAATCAAAAAATGGGCCAGAGAACTAAACAGACATTTCTCCAAAGAAGACATACAGATGGCTAACAAACACATGAAAAGGTGCTCAACATCACTCATTATTAGAGAAATGCAAATCAAAACCACAATGAGGTACCATTACACACCAGTCAGGATGGCTGCTATCCAAAAGTCTACAAGCAATAAATGCTGGAGAGGCTGTGGAGAAAAGGGAACCCTCTTACACTGTTGGTGGGAATGCAAACTAGTACAGCCACTATGGAAAACAGTGTGGAGATTTCTTAAAAAACTGGAAATAGAACTGCCATATGACCCAGCAATCCCACTTCTGGGCATACACACCGAGGAAACCAGATCTGAAAGAGACACGTGCACCCCAATGTTCATCGCAGCACTGTTTATAATAGCCAGGACATGGAAGCAACCTAGATGCCCATCAGCAGATGAATGGATAAGGAAGCTGTGGTACATATACACCATGGAATATTACTCAGCCGTCAAAAAGAATTCATTTGAACCAGTCCTAATGAGATGGATGAAACTGGAGCCCCTTATACAGAGTGAAGTAAGCCAGAAAGATAAAGAACATTACAGCATACTAACACATATATATGGAATTTAGAAAGATGGTAACGATAACCCTATATGCAAAACAGAAAAAGAGACACAGAAATACAGAACAGACTTTTGAACTCTGTGGGAGAAGGTGAGGGTGGGATGTTTCAAAAGAACAGCATGTATACTATCTATGGTGAAACAGATCACCAGCCCAGGTGGGATGCATGAGACAAGTGCTCCGGCCTGGTACACTGGGAAGACCCAGAGGAATCGGGTGGAGAGGGAGATGGGAGGGGGGATCGGGATGGGGAATAAGTGTAAATCTATGGCTGATTCATATCAATGTATGACAAAACCCACTGCAATGTTGTGAAGTAATTAGCCTCCAACTAATAAAAAAATTAAAAAAAAAAAAAATATCAAAGGGGCACAGAAACCAACCGAAACTGATGGCACAGTTGGACCAAATAATAAGAATAATAACTATTGCTGCTGCTGCTGCTGCTAAGTCACTTCAGTCGTGTCCGACTCTGTGCAACCCTAGAGATGGCAGCCCACCAGGCTCCCCCGTCCCTGGGATTCTCCAGGCAAGAACACTGGAGTGGGTTGCCATTTCTTTCTCCAATGCATGAAAATGAAAAGGGAAAGTGAAGTCACTCAGTCGTGTCCGACTCTTAGCGACCCCATGGACTGCAGCCCACCAGGCTCCTCCCACCCATGGGATTTTCCAGGCAAGAGTACTGGAGTGGGGTGCCATTGCCTTCTCCGTAATAGCTATTAACCCAAACAAAATAATTATCATTTAGCCTATATGATTAAATACACTTACTCTAAATAAAAATGTACATACAGACAGACATATATAGTCAAGGAGAAGGGACAATTCTTTCTTGGGGAGGAAAAATTCTAATTACTAAATATAGGGAGACCAGGAGAAATAGAAAATTTTCATTAGAACATTGCAGTAGTAATTGCTGCAAACAAGATCCACCAGTGAAAGCTAAATTTAATGGGTAAAGTCTCTCAAAGAGAAAGTCCAAAATTAAATATGTATTAATTTCAAAGGGAGATATAGTAACTTCATAGTGGGGAACTTTGGCAGACTCCACCTTGACCAAGAGATCAAGATTAAAGTTAACAGTAACAAAAGATGCTGAGATTATGTGCTCTTTGGTGTGATGCGCTGAGAAGGAAACATCACACCTGTGGCATTCATCCCAGTTATGCTTTACCCCTTTTTAAGCATGAGAAACACATTAGACAAATTCACATTGAGGGACATTCTGAAAAGTAACTGACTTGTGCTTTTCAAAGTCAAAATCACTAGGTAATAAAAAACTGAGGAACAATCCAGTTTAGGGGAGGTTAAGAAAACATGGACTTCCCTGATGGTTCGGACAGTGAAGCGTCTGCCTACAGTGCAGGAGACCCAGGTTCAATCCCTGGGTCGGGAAGATCTCCTGGAGAAGGAAACGGCAACCCACTCCAGTATTCTTGCCTGGAAAATCCCATGGATGGTGGAACCTGCTGGGCTACAGTCCATGGGGTCGCAGAGAGTCAGACGCGACTGAGCGACCTCACTTTCACTTTCAAGGAAACATAGGGCTTCCCTGGTGGTGCAAACAGTGAAGAATATGCCTGCAGTGTAGGAGACCCAGGTTTGATCTCTGGAGAAGAGAATGGTAACCCATTCCAATATTCTTGTCTGGGAAATCCCATGGACAGAGCAGCCTTTTGGGCTGTAGTCTATGGGGTCGCAAAGAGTCTGACAGGACTAAGTAATGAACACTTTCACTTTCAAGGAGACATGACATCTAAAAATGCAATGTGGGTTCTTACGTTAGACACTGGGGCAGAAGACATTAGCAAAAAATTTTGGTAAAATCTGAATAAACTTTACAGCTTAGCTAATAGTATGGTACTAAAATTATATTAGTTTTGATAATTTAAATTCATCATGTAAGATGTTAACATTAAAATTATCTTAGGAAAAGGAATATATGAACTGTCCATACCCTATTATAAGTCTAAAATTGACTCAAAATAAAAAATTAGAAACAATAAAAACTACAGAATAAGTGGAATTAGCTCCCCATACATTTCTAAAGGTAATCACAGTTTTCAGTTAGAGTGTGTCCTTACAGGAATTGTAATGATTATAATAAAGGGTTAATAAAATAGTGAAATAATGTTTTCTGATTTCAAGCATTTTACAATTAATTTAAAAAGCATACCTATAAGAAGTTACTGGAGAATAATTACCAGGGAAAATTTCAAACTGAATACTGATGAAAACAGATTTAATATAAATTAAATATTTTACAAGCCCTGGTCATCTTGTTTTCTTCAGTCTATCGCCTGGGGGCTGACAATGATCAAAAGAGTCACCTCTAGACTTCCACTCCTTGTAGCGATTTTCTGTTTATCTCTCCTTTCAGTATCACCCTTAGCTTCTAGCTCCTGCTCCCGCCTTCTCAAAGTAGAATTGAGTTACTTGAACTAATTTACATGAAATTCTTCTGGGATAAGTGATGAAATGCTTATTAGGAATATTTTATGTACAGAAATTTCATTATATAAATTACTTAAGTTAATTAAAATAGAGAAACCTAATGACTAATGTTCAAAACGCATTAACTGAGAGAGGCAAATTGAATTCCCATGGCTTTCTACATGCCTTCCTCAATGCTTCTAGCAGTCAGAAACTTTGTTTATGAGTTTGATTTATCTTGAAAAAATGACCTTTCTTTTTCAGTCTTAGGCAGAGTCCAATTTTGACTACCTTTTTCAGTGTCTCCTACTTAAAACAATTCAATTTTGAAAACCTACCATCTGTTAACAAATAGTGTTCTCACCATGAAGGCAGTGATTATGTTTATTGCAATTTCACAGGATGAGGAACCAAGAAAAATACAAGAATAGAAACTAGAGAAGAATAAATTCCAAAGGAAAAGGAGCTATATGAAATGAACAAGCAATAAAATATATTGGCTGCAATGGAATTAAAGGTAAAACAATATGAAGCAAAAATATGGTTAGTTAAGGCTGTAAAAGTGAAGCTGCTGCTGCTGCTGCTAAGTCGCTCAGTCGTGTCCGACTCTGTGTGACCCCATAGACAGCAGCCCACCAGGCTCCGCCGTCCCTGGGACTCTCCAGGCAAGAATACTGGAGTGGGTGGCCATTTCCTTCTCCAATGAACAAAAGTGAAAAGTGAAAGTGAAGTTGCTCAGTCGTGTCCAACTCTTAGCGATCCCATGGATTTAAGCCTGCCAGGCTCCTTGTCCATGGGATTTTCCAGGCAAAAGCCTACTGGAGTGGGGTACCATTGCCTTCTCAGGGTAAAAGTGAAGAGAATATTATGAAGGATATCTCATTCCTCATTTTAAATGGGAATTACTGATGCACTGCATTCAATATGTTAAATATAAGTCTTTTGAAGCTTTAGAAATATTCTGGGCATGGTTTGACTGATCCTATGGTATTATAGACATAAAGATGATCACTGAAAAATATAAACAAAGAATCACAAAATAATATAAAAGAAAAGAAACTTGATAGACAAATTCTGGATTATATAGATGAACTCTTCAACTATATAGAGCTATTAAGCAAAGCTTAAATAGTATAATTAACGATGATAATGCTAACTCATACCGGTAACAGTGTTTTAACTGCATTGTTCTCTCCTATTCCTGACAACATCGCTATTAAAATCAAAGAGAAAACCAAAACTTCAGTGTTGCTTTTATACCATAAAGGCTCCTCAGCTGTGTCTTCTTCAAAAACAGGCCTACCTTCACTGTTCCCAGCATCTAATGTGTTTCTTTTTCTAAATGTGTCTAAATTCAACTGGGTCCTTGAAAACAGGCAAAATGTAATACTTAACATTGTTCATTCAGCAAAATAAATTTTTCTCAAGAGTCTATTACCTGCAAAGAACTGATCTAGGCCTTAGGAGTAGTGACTAAGCAAATAAAAAACTTTCCTAATGTGGGGCTTACATTTTAATGTAGAGAAACAAAATGAATAAGTACATTTATGAGAAAAAGTCCAAAAGTGGTCATTAACATAAGAATATAAAATAAGGTGATGTAAAAGCAAGTGTTTGGGAAAGAGTGCTTTCAGCAAGAGTGCTTAGGGTAGATCTCTTTGAAAAGATAACTTTAGAATTGATCCATGAAGATGGGAAAGCGTTGGTAAGACAAAGCTCATAGCAAGAATGTTCCAGTCAGCAGGAATGGGACCTGCGAAGATGTTGCAGCGTGAATTAGCCTGGTGTGTCTGAAAAAAGATGGAAGGTTGGTAGGATAGTCAAAGGTAGGGAGAATATTATAAGATTGGTGGTAAAGTAGGAAAAGGTCCTCAGGGCATAGTAGAAATCTGGGTTTTATTGTAAGAACAATGGAGAGTCATTAGGAAAATCTTAATGGAGGAAAGATATAATTTGATTTTCATTTAAAAAATATTACTTTGTTTTAGGGTTAGGAATGGATTAATGGACCAGAGGGTAAGCAGGACAAACAGGGACTGTTGAGTTGACCAATCTGAGAGATGACACTATTTGGAGAAAGATAGTTTTAGTAGAGATGGAAAGACATGGATGGATTTGGAGGCAATGCCATGCCTCCGAATGACGTTTTTAATGGATTGAATGTGGGAGTGAGGAAAAAGGAGAAATAAAAGTTGTTTCTTAGATGTTTGTCTTATGTACTAGGGTAGAAAGTAAACATTTGTTAAGATGGATAAAACTGAGAATTAGAGGAGGGTTTGTGAATTAAGTCCTAAGGAAAGTGACCCAGCGCTATGTTAATACTTCCTCTACCTCACTACCCATCCTTCCTTCCCAACTCTTCCATCACTGCTGGCATACGTGTCTCATTTCAAAGACCTAGACCAACCAGTATAAGCTCCCTCATTTCTATTTGCCTCCAGAATATGTCTTACTTTGTTGTTTGTTGTTCAGCCTCTAAGTCACGTCTGACTCTTTGCAAACTGCGACCCCATGGACCCACAATAAGGAGTAGCTTTCCTCCCTCTAAAGTTAACTGTTCCATTGATCTCAGCGTTATCAGATATCTTGAGGAAACTTTTTTCTTAAATATTTTCCCAAGATTTTTATTTTTCTTCTTTAATAGATTATTCCCTTTTATATTCAAAGGCTTATAAGTATTCGAAAAAAAACTCTGGATTCTCCTCTTTGACTATCATCCTCTTTATTAACTTTTTAAAACAAGGGCTTAACGCCCTCTATCATGCCTTACTTGAGACCTCCACTTGTTCTGAGTTGCAGAGAATTGGAACTTAGTTCCTCTAGGCTCTGCTCTCCATTTTGCCTCCATCTTTCCTCACCTGTGACTGTGGGGAAGAAGCTCTATGACTGTCTAGACCTAGGTCTGTTCCCGGAAGAGGAGGGTTGGTGAGAGAAGAATTCTCAGTACTCTGGTATTTTCTCTTACACTAGTGGCTTTTATTGTATACCATGCTACATCACTTAAGCCTCTTATTCAGTTCCCTGAATGTATCTTTATCCTTCAATTATCTCAAAACCAGTAACTAACTAATAGGTGAGTCCACTTGGAGGTTTCTAATGACCTCTCTTTGATTAACCAAGAATTGTAGGTGGCTGAAGTAAGCGAAGGAGAGTAATGTAGGTGTGGTGACATTAAGCAGTGTTATATTGTAACATGGTAGAAGGGCTCAGAATAACTGTGATGAGGTGGACAAATTGGTAAATTTGACACTGGGGGAAGCATAGATAATTAATGGAGTTTCTCCATCTGATAAGTAACCACATGGGTTAGAATAGAGACAAATCATGTATACAACTGCAGTCAAAAATCAAATTGGTCTTCTTATACTAGAAGCAAATATTCTAAATGTTAATGACTTTTATCCCTGGGTGGTGGAACTTGTGTATTTCTTTCCCTCACTTCCTTCTAACATTATGAATTTTCAAAATGCTCACAATAAGCTTCTGTCAAATATATAATATAACACATTTTAAGCTGAATACTTGCGGCTTTCTCTTTATTAAGTGGACCAGGAAAAAAATTCTTTTTCTGCCAAAACAATTACAAGAAATGCTTAACTATGTAAAGAAGAGGATAAAATTAGCATTTTGGAAAGTATGATAAAGTGTGTTACTTTTTGCCAAAGAGGAATAATTGAAATTTAAAGAGAAGAAACTAGACTTGAAGAACGTGTACAGAAATGGTTTTAGTCCTCATCAGTTTGAAATGGTACATAGTTGATGTAACTGGCAGCTTCACTGGATAAATTAACTCTGAGTACTTTTAGACATATCTAGAGAGGAAAAAAGCTTGCATAACCTTTATATATAGAATCCAAGCTATTTTTAGTGAATTTTCAAATTAGCTGGTGCTTGATAAGCTTATCTAAAAATATAAGCCCTTTTTATATTTAAAATAGAATACTGACTATGAAAAGAATTCATAAAATATAAATTGTTTTGGTATGATTATGAGGGACTAAGAGAATGACTCATAATTTTAACGTAATAATAGCTCTTCTACCTCTTCTAAATGATGGAGATTGCTTATTTAAAAGAAAACATATTTAGAAATAGCTATTTTAAAGAGTAACTGAATAATCTTATAGTTTTTTAATTCTTTAAGTGTCAGTGTTACTATTCTTTTTTGTATCTGTAGTTCTAAGCATGTTACTGTGTATGTGATAGTGAGTATCAGCCATTTTAGTTAATGATTGTTAAGATTAATCAGCAGATTTGAGAGAATAGCATTGAAACATGTATATTATGATATGTTAAATAGGTCACCAATCCAAGTTCAAAGCATGAAGCAGGGCACTCAAAGCCAGTTCACTGGGACAACCCAAGGGATGGGGTGAGAAAGGAGGTGGGAGGGGGTTCAGGATGGGGGCCACGTGTACACCCATGGCTGATTCATGTCACCGTATGGCACAAACCACTACAGTATTGTAAAGTAATTAGCCTCCAGTTAAAATAAATGAATAAATTTACAAAAAAAGATTAATCAGAAGAAATGAAAATGTAAAATCTTGTCTTTATCATTTTTTTCATTTGAATGTTCTGTGCCACTATCCTTATCATTTTCAACCCTGGAATTACCACAGTTCTGCTAGGAAATTTTGATATCATATCCTTCCTTCATTGGCCTTTTATATGTTCCAGTGAACAAATAGAAAACGAGGTAAGTTTTTAGCCCAGTTCCTCCACAGCACTTATGGTAGAAAATTTTTTGTAGATCTGGTGTTAAAACAGTAACCATCATTTTTCCCATTCCTGGGTTCCTGATCAATAAAGCAATTCTTTATGCACCCATTCAAACAGATCTTTGAATGTAAGTTCTTTAAAGTTGAAGTAAATATGTCAGTATCAAGTGATACTCTCTAGTCAATACGGAGTAATAAGCACCAGAGGTATATACCTGGCCTGAAACAACTAAAGCAACAGACAAAATGGATGGAGATAAAAAGTAGACTAGACTAGACAATAGGCATTAGGGAACAGACAGTGATCCCTAAGTAATGAGAGAGAAATGAAGTAAGCCCTACAGTTGCCCTGGTACTAGATGGAGAATGTTTTCAAACAGGCCAAGCAGCAGGAACCCAAGGGTCGTCTGGCAGTATTTCTCAATTAATAAGGTGACCATGGAGGTCTTGAGAAGCTGAAGAACTTACACAGAGAAGGGCAGAATACTGAAGTGGAGATAACTTCAGGAAAAGAGAATTCTGAAGACATAGATTAAGCATTCTTGAGTACTGATAAGTGAGTATGTGTGAATAAACTGCTAAAGTCTCAGACAAAAGCCAACTAAAAGGATTAAAGGAAGTAGTTTCTGAAGTTCACACAAGGCTAGGAATATTGTCTCTTCCTAATAGAAAGAGTAAGAAAGAAAAAATAACCCTCATTATTCAGAGATCATAAGTATGAATAATAAGGTTCTTGCCTCTGCAGTGGGAAAAGTTAGCTCTAGACTAACAAAGCTTAACTGCATATTCAAAAGGACCAAATTGTTTTCAGGTGAAAAGTCTGTCACAAATAAAGTCCATATCAACATCTAGTCTGAAATCACCAGACATACAAATAAACAGGAAAATATAATCCATATTGAGGGAAAAAAAATAGATCAAATGAAACTGAACCAGGAGTTACAAAGATGATAGAATTAGCAGACAAGAAGAGTAGAATAGTTATTTTGATGGTATTACATGTTTAAGAACCTAGAGGAAAACTGATCATGTTAAAAAGAGAATAAAAAATTTTGAAACACCAAATCAAACATCCAGGGATAGAAACTAAAGTATCTGAGATGAAAACAAACAAACAAACAAACAAACAAACAAAACATGGTGTGATTAGTGGGAAATTGGATATTGTTGGGAGCAGGGGAAGTTAACAACTATCCAAAATGAAACAAAATGATTAAATAGATTGGAAAAGAAAATTTGGACACTCAGTGAAATGTAGAAGAACTTCAAGCAGTCAAATCCATGTATAAGCAGATCCCCAAAGAACAAAGAGAAAGAATGAGACGAAAGCAATATTTGAAGAGATGACAGACTTTTTCCAAATTTGGAGAAAGGTATAAACTCACAGATCCAAGAACCACAACAACAAATTCCAAGCAAAAGAAGTAAGGGGAAAAGTACACCAAGTCATATCATAATCAAATTACTTAAAACCAGTGACAAACCAAAGAGAAACTCTTTAAATTAGCCTGAGAGAAAAAATATATTACAGAGAGAGGCATAAAAGTAAAGATGATGACAGACCTCACATAGAAAACTATACAAGCTAGAAGACAGTGCAATAACATTTTCTAAATACTGGAATTTCAAAAAGTATCATACTAGAATTCTTTACTTGGTGAAATATGCTTTCAAAAGTTAATACAAACTGAGAGATTTTCTGATATACAATGACTGAAACAGTGACTGAGACATACACACCAAGAAATGGTACAGAAAGTTCTTTAGTCAGGAGGAAAATAACATCAGGTGGAAACAAAAATCTATTCAAATGAAGAAACTGTACCAGAAATGCTAAATACACAGGTAAATATAAATAATTTTATTATTTGAATCTATTTTAAAATAGTAAACTGTATAAGACGCCCCCTGGTGGCTCAGACGGTGAAGCATCTGCCTACAATGTGGGAGACCTGGGTTGGATCCCTGGGTCGGGAAGATCCCCTGGAGAAGGAAATGGCAGCTCACTCCAGTACTCTTGCCTGGAAAATCCCATGGACAGAGGAGCCTGGTAGGCTACAGTCCATGGGGTCGCAAAGAGTCAGACACGACTGAGTGACTCCACTTTCCACTTTCCTTTCCAAACTGTATAAAGTAAAAACAAAATGTGTTTTGGAGTTTATAACATATATAGAAGTATAACATCATCAGAAATACTAAGAAGAAATGGAAGAAATGTATACTATAAACCCTGAACACAATATATAGTGATTGCTGGTAAGCAAATTAAAGAGATAAAATGGGAATTATTAAATACTTGAATAACTGTTTTAAAGCAAAGAGGAAAAAAAGAAAAAAAGGACATAGGCAAATAGAAAACAAATATCAAACCAAGCATATTATCATATTAAGTATGTATAGTCTAAACACTTCAATCAAGAGGAAGAGATTTTCACATTAAATACAAAATCAAAACCCAAGTGTGTCCTGCCTAAAAATCTTAACTTAAATAAAGATATAAATGTATTTAAATTGAATAAATGGGAAAAGTTTTATCCTTTAATTCTAGTCAAAAGAAAGCTGGAATTAGTATATTATTATCAAAGCAGATTTCAGAGCCAAGAATATTATAAAAGAGCATTTAGTAATAAGGTTTTCAAGCCTTTCAAGAAGACAACAGAAAAGTTATTATCAAGAAAATAAAATGTTGATTTGTTAGATTTCTTCAAAATTATGAAATTCTGTGTTTTGAAAGACATTGCTAGGTGAGTAAAAAGATAAGCCATAGACTGTGAGAAAATACTAGAAAATTACATAATGAAGTGTTGAGAATTGTAAAAGATCTGAGAGTTTAATCAATTTAAGAGCTGCCACAATAAGAACTTCATATTCTGATTGGTTCCTCTTCCTTCTCCAAGTCCCACAAGTTGATGCAGAGAAGTCCAGTGATTCTGGGCAGGTGGTGAGTTTGCACGACAGGTGAGGATCTCTGAGCTTAGGAAATCCCAGTCTTCTACAGTGGCTGCTAGCCAATGTCCTCAACCTCTTCCCAAAGGAAATATCTTTATTATCCTGAAAAGCAAACACTATGTCCTCTGTCCCAGAAAAGAAAAACAAAACAAAACACTCTTTCTACGTTTCAGGGATATTTACTGTATAAACAACTTTGTTAATGCCACTGCTCAGAAGATGTGCAAAAGTATGAGAGAACCATGGAGAATTACTTCCCAATATCAGGTTCAAGTATCGGTAATATAAGAATTCTTAAAACTCATCAATAAGAAAATAAATAACCCAGTTTAAAAATTGGCAAAAGGTTAGAACAGATATTTGACTGGCAAATAAGCACATGAAAAGTTTCTCAGCACTACTACACATTAGGAAAATGTAAATTAAGTTCATAATGCAATACCACTCAACACCTATATGGATGTCAAAAAAATAAATAGTCTGGTCATATTCATATTCAGGTTGAATATTCAAATCATTCATACTGATTTTAAGTGTGTAAAATGGCACAACTACTTTGGAAAACAGTTTCACACTCTTAAAAAGTTAAAAATAACAGCTGTCATATGATCTAGCCGTTCTACTCCAAGGGATACTCAAAGTAATGAAGCATATGTCTGTACAAAGACCGTACACAAATGTTCATGGAGGCTTTATTTGTAGTAGCCTGAAACTGCAGACAACCCAAATGTTTTTCAATAGTTTATTCAATGAATAAACCAGCAAACTTTATGGTGGCATACTACTCAACAATAAATGAATTATTGATACATGCAAAGACTCAGAAGAATCTCAAAATAAATGTGCTTGGTGAAGCAAGCCAAACCAAAAAGTATACATACTGTATGATGACATTTAGGCAGCTGAAGCTAATCCAGAGTGACAGAAAGCAGATCAGTGGTTGCCTAGGGATGATGGAGGCCAGGGAGGGGTAGGAGAAAGGATGGACCAGAGTTGGCTTTTTCTGTGCTTTCTCTGTTTCTCTGGACTCTTTCTTCTTCTGTGCAGACTTGCTGCTTTGTTGACATTGAGTTAGATGTTGCAGGTTTAAACCTGATATCCTCACAAAAAAATATATGGAAGGAAAGCAAATATCTCTTCATAAGCAATAGCATCAAAAGAATAGGAATTTATTCGCCAATCTCAGCAAACTCCCTGTGGTAGCATGTTTGGAAACATCGCCACAATTTCTCTACTTTCCATAGCCACAGCCCTTACAATGTGACTTTGAATTGTTCCCATCAAGAGATGGCTTTCAAGAGGGAGAGAACATATGTATACCTATGGCTGATTCATGTTAATGTTTGGCAGAAACCAACACAATTCTGTAAAACAATTATTTACTTCAATTAAAAAATAAATACTTAAAAAAAATTTTTTAAGAGGTGGTTTCTGCTTTTACACCCATTAAATCGGGGCTTGCCTTGTGTCTTGCTTTGACCAACAGAATGCAGTAGAAGTGACAGTGAGCACTTCTGAGCTTAGGCCTCAGCAGGCCTTTTCTGTCTCTGCTTTCACCCTTGGAAACCCATCCAGATTCAATGTGGATAACCTAAGATTGCTGGATGATAAGCGATAACGTGGAGCAGAAATGAGTCTTTGCAGTTGAGTCCATTTTAGTCTAATCGGTGCCCAGCATCCAGGCAACTCTTCAAAGAAAAACACATAACTGAGCCTGGCTGAAACCAGAAGAGATACCAGGTGAAACCAGCTGGGTCACCAACTCAATTATATATAAATGGTAACTGAAGCTGCTCAGTTTTAGAATGGGTTGTTGTATAACAAGATGACTGAATCACATCCTTTTTCATCTCATCTCATTGGCCTGAGTTGATGTGGCTATGAGACAGAATGGGCTAGGTAAGGGAAAGGGGTAGGGATGGAATAATAATTGTTAGGAGAAAAGGGAGAAGGGTTATTTGCAGGCATATAACTGTGTGCATTATAGCAAATCATGTTCTGAAAGTTAAAATAGTACTCATGTCCAGAGTAGAGTAGCGTTGCACACAGCAATGGATTTTAACTAAAGACAGTTATTTACAGTTCTTTATCAAAGGAGAGGAAATTGAATTGTGGTGGTGTTATTTGTTCAATTTAATTCTGACTCACTCATTGGGGAAAATAATCTGCTTTGGGCTATTTTGCAAAACCTAGCACTGGGGATTATAATTTCTTTTACTTTGTTTATGAAAATTTTACTTTCCATAATTACATAAAAAAATTAACCAGCAGATATGTGGTTTTCATAGCATTCCATAGGGCTTCCTAATATAGGGTATTTTCAAATTTATTTTAAATTAAAATCATTTAAAAGAGATGAAGCTTGCCTGCTTATTTCTCCTGCCAGAATTATCAATAATTAGAGTATAGAGGAGACATAAAGCAATAAAAAGAAAGTAAAAGATTACTCTCCAGTTGATAGGAAACCTATAATTTAAGGTATCATGTCATTTATTTGCTTTCAGAACATGTGATTATGATGAATTGTGCTTCAGAGCAATTATAAAGCTTCCATTAGCAGCATTTGCATGTCTGATTATATAAATCTTGTCAACCTTCTACCCTGGTATGTTGTTGCTAAAAAAATTTGGTGAGTACTCATACACTGAATATTTTTTAGAAAACATTTTTTACATGATTATGTATCTAAAGATTCTCATATTTTTCAATTTATGTCCAAAAGGAACATTGGCAACAGTGTCTAATGCTGGATTGATGCCTCTTTATAGCACAGAATAATAGAAAGTTAAAGGTGCATACGCTGTTATGGTATAAATCCAGGTCATGGGTAAGGATTATACGTTACTGTGCCTGTTCTTTCCTCTAAGCTTTCTTATCAGATGGAAGAAAAACATCAGAAAAGTTTTTGCTTCAAATTCTTACATAAAAAATGTATATTAGGAAATAGTTTAGGTACAATTTTCTACTAACAATTATCTATGTTTCTTAAAAATACTAATGTAAGGTACTAGTACTAACATAGATTACTGCACCTGTAGAAAACCTCTGTGGCTTGGAGTAGCCTTTTAATAGTGCTATCTAGTCATTGGTGAATATAATGGAAAAGAAAAATATATGATGTCTTCACATCACACTGTATAGTCAGCCCCCTATTCCCCCTATGCATAAAGTTTAATTGGATTCTTCCGATGGCATTCATTTAGGTCAGTCGCTTTTTATCGTGTAGATCACAGCTTATAAATAAAATTCGAATGCTTTTGGGACTCGAGCAGATAACATAAATGTGTGAGCTGACCAGGTGTGATAATACATTAGCTTCTTATAAATACATGGATCTAATATAGATGTTATGGTTAGATAGCATATATATACATAATCTATATCTATCTTTATGTTCTATTTCTGTCTTTCCAACTATATAGAGTAGGCCCTTTGTATCTGCACATTCCCTATCCATAGATTCAATCAATTGCAGATCAGAAATAGTCAATAAAATCCTTGGAAGTTTCAAAAACATAACTTGGTTTTGTCACATACCAGCAACTATTTACATAGCATTTACATTTTATTAGATAGTATATGTAATCTAGAGATGATTTGAAGTATAAAGGAGGATTGCATAGGTGATACACAAATACTATACCATATTATATAAAGGACTGGAGTATTTTGGTATCCAAGAGTGTTCCTGAAGTCAATCCCCTTTGAATATCAAGGGACAATTGTGTGTATGAGTATATGTGAGTATGTGTATATATATGTGCGTATATGTATATGTACATATATCACCTAATATAAACTGCATTTAATAGACACAGTTAGTAGTTAACTCGGCATGAGGGTGGTCTAGAGAGAGAGAGAACATTGCGTGTGTGCTAAGTTATGTCTGACTCTTTGCAATCCCGTGGACTGTAGCCCACCAGGCTCCTCTGTCCATGGAATTTTTCAGGCAAGAATACTGGGGTGGGTTGCCGTTCCCCGCTCCAGGGGATCTTCCCACTGAAGGACTGAACCTTCATCTCCTACATCTCATGCGTTGGCAGACCAGTTCTTGACCGCTGAGCCACCGGGGCGCCCGAGAGAGAGAAGCTTCTCTGAAGCTCACTCAGATGTACTTTTGTTAAAGCTCTGTGTGGGTCAGATTTGGTCAGTGGGCCTCTAGTCTGATAAATCAAACAGTCTGATGATTTCTGGAATTACTAGCACACTTCAATGGAACACAGATGTGCCTATTTCTTTTTTAATGGAAAAACCAGGAGAAAATGAGATATAAAAATACAGATGAACTAAGTAAGCATTTGCCAAGCTGCATCCTGTGGAATTCTAATGAACATGATGTTTATGGGAATTACAAGTCAAAAGGAGCTTTGGGGAATGCCAGAGACATATGATACACATGTGCAAACAATATATGACACAGCATGGGGTAGTGACGTGTTCTGAAGAAAGACAAAGCCCAGATGGCGAATGCCATGTGCGATGGTGGTGCTGAGGGGATGGTTCTGATGGGAAGGCCAGGGCTTCCTTGAGGTGAGCTTCAACACAGAGACCCAAGAGTGTATCAGAAAAGCAGAAATAGCAAAGGCGCTGCGGCTGAAATGAGCTTGGTTTATTAGAGGAATAGCAGTGAAGCTAGTAGGAGTGGAGCTGAGCGAGTGCAGAGACAGGTTGTAACACCAAGTCAGGGCTTGGGCAGGGTCAGATACGCAGGGCACTGTAGGTGGGGTAAGATTTAAGCTTTATTCCAAGACCCTGTGAAGCTACTTTGGATCAGGAGACGGTCTAATACTCAGGTAGGTTATAGAAAGATCCCCTGACTGCTTTATGTATTATATTTGAGACTCAAAACAGTCAGGTATTGAAGCACTGAAGCCAGTCATCCTGGGTGATGCCTGTGAACTCTCCAAGCTCAGAGCCTATTATGCTCAGGTTACTTCACCCTTGTCTTGGCAAATGTTAGGGATTTTTACCATAGATAGAATAAAAATATACATATATTAATGATGAGTGACATGTTACTCATTTCTTATCTAGGAAAGGATTAAAAAATAAGCAAAATCAAAGGAATGAATCTGTAAACGCAGATAGAAACATGAAGCATTTTGGTATAGAAAAATCTAGGTATTCCTAAGACTCATACCATTCAGGTGGCCTGTTTCCTTTTTATTCTTATTAGTTTTATTGAAATATAATTGATATGCAACACTGTGTAAGTTTAAGGTGTACAGCATAATGATATGGCTTATGTAAATTGAGAGATGGTTATCACAATAAGTTTAGTTAATATTCAGGATCTCACAGAGATACCAAAAAAACAATTTTTTCTTTGTAATGAGAACTCTCAGGATTTACTCTTTATTTTTTATTTATTTATTTATTTATTTTATTATTTGGAGGCTAATTACTTCACAACATTGCAGTGAGTTTTGTTGTACATTGACATGAATCAGCCATGGATTTACACGTATTCCCCATCCCGATCCCCCCTCCCACCTCCCTCTCCACCCGATTCCTCTGGGTCTTCCCAGTGCACCAGGCCCGAGCACTTGTCTCATGTATCCCACCTGGGCTGGTGATCTGTTTCACCATAGATGATATACATGCTGTTCTTTTGAAACATCCCACCCTCACCTTCTCCCACAGAGTTCAAAAGTCTGTTCTGTACTTCTGTGTCTCTTTTTCTGTTTTGCATATAGGGTTATCGTTACCATCTTTCTAAATTCCATATATATGTGTTAGTATGCTGTAATGATATCTTTCTGGCTTACTTCACTCTGTATAATGGGCTCCAGTTTCATCCATCTCATTAGAACTGATTCAAATGAATTCTTTTTAACAGCTGAGTAATATTCCATGGTGTATATGTAAAAATATGGAGCGCTTCACGAATTTGCGTGTCATCCTTGTGCAGGGGCCATGCTAATCTTCTCTGTATCCTTCCAATTTTAGTATATGTGCTGCCGAAGCGAGCACAGGATTTACTCTTAACACCTTGCAGGCGTTACACCCCACGGCAGTGTTGACTTAGCCATCATGTTGTGCTTTACATCCCTGGTGTGTATTTGTCTCGTAAATGGAAGGTCTGTACCTTTTGACTGCCTTCATTCAGTTCCCACTCCACTCCTTTGGTAACCACAAAATGGATCTCTTTTATCTATGAATTCACGTTTTTGTTGTTTTAGAGCTCACATACAACCAATCATACAGTATCTGTCTTTCTCTGACTTATTTCATTTAGTATCATACCCCCCAGGGTTTATCTGTGCTGTCATAAATGAAAACATTTCTTTTTTTTTTTTAACCTTGCAAAGTCATGTGTTTTTCTTTTTTTTTTTTTTTTTTACTTATTTTTATTAGTTGGAGGCTAATTAGTTCACAATATTGTAGTGGTTTTTGTCATACATTGACATGAATCAGCCATGGATTTACATGTATTCCCCATCCCGATCCTCCCTCCCACCTCCCTCTCTACCCAATCCTTCTGGGTCTTCCCAATGCACCAGGTGCAAGCACTTGTCTCATGCATCCAACCTGGGCTGGTGATCTGTTTCACTATAGATAATATACATGTTTCGATGCTGTTCTCTTGAAACATCCCACCCTCGCCTTCTCCCACAGAGTCCAAAAGTCTGTTCTGTACATCTGTGTCTCTTTTTCTGTTTTGCGTGAAGGCTGAATAATATTCCTTCCTTTGTATATACACCACGTTTTCTTTACCTATTCAACCGTCAGTGGATCCCTAGGTTGGTTCCATGTTTTACCCACTGCGCATAACCCTGCTATGCTTATGGAAGTGCAGAAATCCCTTTGACATGGAGTTTTGTTTCCTTTGGATATATATCCAACAGTGAATTGATGGATCATGTAGTAGTTCTATTTTATTTATTGAGGTAAACAGTTTCTAAGATCAGTTTTTGAACTGTCTACTTTAAGCTTCTCGATTCAGTCAAATCTAAGGAAGCAGAGAGAGCAGTACTGGATCAGAGTTTCTCAGTTTTATTACTATTGACATTTTGGCCAAACTACTTGCCATTCTTTGCTGTAATGTGCTGCCTTGTACATTTATAGAATGTTTAAGAGCATCCCTGGCCTCTACCTACTAAATGCAAGCTGAACACTTTCTCCTTGCCATTCCTCAACCCAATAAGACCATAAAAAATGTCTTTAGACATTACTGATGTCTCCTTGGAGACAAAAGTTGCTTCCAGGGAGAACCACTATGTTAAATGATAGGAGTAGTTTATACAGAGTCTCTTCTAACAACTTAAAAATGTATGCAAATGTGAGAAAGAACATGTGTAAGGCAAATCTGTACTGGAGAGCATCCGAGAACTATCGCAATGAGGGAAACCCAAGCCTTCATATCAAGGACATACAACATTTCACTGAATCTTGATAAAAAAATTGTTAAATTGTTTTTTATCCTAAATCAAGTGAGTATTATGGCTCAGAGATGACACACTCAAGCTCAGAGATGGCATATCTGATATCACCCAGCTAATAACTAGAGGAGTGGAGATCAGATTTCAAAGCCTATTTTCCTTCCAGTATATTATGCTATGTTCTGTTAAGAAAACCAAGGCAATTTCATGTGTAGGATGGTTCCTACATGGCATGATTTGGATTGTGGTTTGAAAAATTAGATAACCATTAGCAATCACGTCTAAAATGAATTTCTTTTTGCCAAATGCTTCTATTATTATGAACAATAATTGTTATAGTAATAGTTTTTTAATAACAAGTGGCATATATCAAGGACTCACCATGTGTAAGGCACTGGAATATACGTTCCATGAATAGAGTCTGATTAAATCCCCATAGGAACCTGATGAACTAGATTTAATTATTATCCACATTTTATAAAAATAATAATTAGGGAGAAACATCATTTGTTTGTTTACTAAATACGTGGTCCGTTACTAGGTGCTTCACATGAATGTGATCCTTGCAATAGTTTTATGAGGGACAAAGTATTCTTCTTTCCATTTTGCAGATGATGAAATTGGCGCTTAGAAAAATAAAGCAACTACTTAAAATACAGTTTGAAAGTTATGTAGCTGGCATTCATGCCTCTATGTATCTGACACCAAATCTAGTATCTGACATCATAACCATTTGTTATCCTTTCCTGCTATTAGTGGTACATTTAAAAATTAGGACAATTGTGAGTGAACAGAAGCGTCTTTCCTCATAACAAAAAGATAGCAATAACCACTTTCCAAGTTATTTTTTTCTTCTTTACCGGTAGAAACAACTTTCTTAGAAACGTACGCTATCTTTGCATGATCTCTCCATTCCCCTCAGCACCCTCCCTCTCCCTCCCACCAGGGGCTTAAGAGGAGATGGTGGAGAAAAGTGAGAGAGCATGGAACGAAAGGAAATGTCAGCCAGTAAGAGCTAGACTTGAAGGTCCTGTCAGCAAGTACAAAAGGTGAGAAGCAGTGTTTCTTTGGCAAGTCAGAAATGCTTATGTTTCTTGTCACGCTCTGTCTTCATCCCCTCTTCCAGGCTTCACCTCAAAGTGTCCCCATCAGAAGCAGCTGCCAAAGAACGCATTCTCCCTTTCAATGCGGAGTGTGAAACAGACCTTAATGCATTAAACAGCATTACTGCCCGATTCTTTCTGTTTCATTGACACATTTCAACAATGATCAAAAATACATGCCTCTGACTTGCCATTTATTTTCCAGGTCCCTCCGGTCATTCGTCACAGAGACAGTAGAGTTATAGGTAACATGACAGGAAATATAAAAACGGTTTTATCTTTTGCATTCTAGACATGTTCTATTGAAATGAGCAACTTAAAATCTTCATATGTATAGCTTACAGCTTATGACTCATGTTCTGGTATAAAAGATGGGTAAATTAGCGAGTGATAATCTGTCATTAATAGAAGGGGATGATAGCGGATGAGACGGTTGGATGGCATCACCGACTCAATGGACATGACTTTGAGTAAACTCCAGACATAGGTGATGGACAGGGAGGCCTGGCATGCTGCAGTCCATAGGGTCGCAGAGAGTCAGACACGACTGAGCAACTGAACTGAACTGAGACTGCATTTATTAAATCAGTCATTATAAATTTAAATGAACACAGAAAGGAGACCTGTAGCTGAAATGGGTAAAGTGATATAAGAGATGGTAAGGAACGGTGGGGAGTGTGGTCTAAATCAAAGCATATGTGCTTTCTCTGAGTCTGGTGCCCGTGACTCAACTCCAGCAGACTTTTGCTATGTGTGCAAGAATGTGGGCTCAATGTTACCAGATGCTATGATTTATAAGAGGAGCCGGAAATCCATATTTTCAAGTAAAATCTTCCTGACTTTAAAATGTTGGCAAATTTCTTCTTTCTTTTCTTAAATACTATTCAGGCTGCTCATATGTTACTTCTCTTATAATGGATGGATATTGATTTCAGAATGTGGAAAGCTTTGTGGTAATTTATACTCCATTCTATGGCCCAGGTGGCGCTAGTGGTAAAGAACCCACATACCAATGTAGGAGATGTAAGAGACACGAGTTTGATCCCTGGATCAGAAAGCTCCCCTAGAGGAAGGCATGGGAACCCACTCCAATATTTTTGTCTGAAAATTCCCACAGACAGAGGAGCCTACCAAGCTATGATCCATGGAGTCACAAAGAGTTGGACACAACTGATGCAGGCACGGACACACACACACTCCATTCTATTTAGGGGTGCTTTTATGGAAGTTTAATGGAAGTTTGCTGCATCTCAGCCTTTGACCTCACACTTGAGTGGGCACCAATCTGGGAACCTGTTGCAAATGCATAACCATAAAAATCCCAACTCAGTCGTCCTGAGGTAGGACCCAGGTGTTCTGCTGTGGATGACACAGTGAACATACTTTGAACAGTATCTTAGAAAGTGAGAGGAAGGAGTCCATTAGATCAGGGCTCGGCAGTCTATGGTCCATCTGCCAAGTCCAGCCTGCTGCCTGTTTTTGTAAATAAAGATTTATTGGGATGCAGCCACATACATTCATTCACGAATTGTCTATGGCTGTATCATGCTACAAGGCAGAATTAAGTAGTTGGAATGGAGATTGTATAGCCTTCAAAGCCTAAAAATATTTCCATTCGTTCCTTTATACAAAAGCTTGCTGACTTCTGCCTTAGACAACATAGGTCCTATGTCTCAAAAACCTCAATAAAAGCTTGACGCCTCAATATTACTTGGGAGTGATAAAAACAAAAAGAGCCACGTTACTGATGGTATTGATTTATAATTCAGTTAAGTCCAAATTATTTCTCCTAAGCAAAGACTATCCTGTTGCTATGACAACAGTTATACAAAGCTATGTAGAGGAGAAGAAAAGAAAAAGACAACAAAATTATATTAAATGTTAGACCAGAGAAAAGGACAGTGAATGCCTTGTGATTTGGCTTTGACTTGAAGGGTTATAAACATAAGCAAGTACACATTTTCCCCCATAGGTGAGACAGTCACAAGAGACTCTGAGGATCCCTGCCTCTCCAACAGGCCGTCCCCTATTCCAATCTCTGCAAACACCATCTGTGTGTATGGAGGAAATGAATTCACAAATAAATGAGTCATATGCCAGAGCTTTTCACTTGTCAGTAGTGTAGATAATGGGTTTATGGAGGATTAAAAAATAGATCAATGTTGAATTTCTGTTGCCTTATCCTAAATATATACCAATCTTAGTCCCACAGAATCTGAGTAGCTTTTCTATTTCTCACTGCATTAATAGTCCTGTAGTCCAACTACTGTGTTGTTCCCATCTTTGTAAATGGCACAATCATTCACCCTTTTCCAAAGGCCAAAACTCCCAGAGTCAAACTGAATTTCACCCTTTCTGTCTCAGATCACATCCATATAGCAGTCATGCTAACACTCTGGTCCAAGCCGTAATCATCCCTTGTCTGGCCTTCTGTGGTCTCCGGCTGACATGCTAGCCTGCACAGAAGTAGTTTCTACCTACAAACAAAGTTCTGTTTTAAACAAATGGATCAGGTTGAGCCATTCCAAAGGCCAAAACCCGTCCCGCAATGTCATCCTGTCACACTCAGTTAAAAATCCAAAATCCTTCCTGTGGCCTTTTGTTGTTGTTGTTCAATCACAGGTTGTGTCTGACTCTTTGCAACCACGGGGACTGCAGCACACCAGTGTCCTCTATCCTCCTCTGTCTCCCAGGGTTTGCTAAAATTTACATCCATTGAGTTGGTGATGCTATCTAAACATATCATTCTCTGTGGACCTCTTCTCCTTTTGCCATCAATCTTCCCAGACAGGATCTTTTCCAATGAATTGGCTCTTCACAGTAGGTGGCCAAGGTATTGGAGCCTCAGCATCAGTACTTCCAATGAGTATTCAGGATTGATTTCATTTATGATTGATTGGTTTGATCTTATTGTCCAAGGGACTCTCAACAGTGTTCTCCAACACCACAGTTCAAAAGCATCAATTCTTCAGTGCTTAGCCTTCTTTATGGTCTAACTCTCACATCCATACATGACTACTGTGAAAACCATAGCTTTAACTAGACAGACCTTTGTCAGCAAAGTGATGTCTTTGCTTTTTAATATGCTATCTAGGTTTTACATAGCTTTTCTTCCAAGGAGCAAGCGTCTTTTAATTTCATGACTGCAGTCACCATCCACAGTGATTTTGGAGCCCAATAAAAGAAAATCTGTCACAGCTTCTACTTTTTCCCCTTCTATTTGGTATGAAGTGATGGGCCTGGATGTCATGATTTTCTTTTTTTGAATGTTGAGTTTAAGCCAGTTTTTTCACTCCTCTTTCAACCTCATTAAGAGGTCTTTAGTTCCTCTTCACTTTCTGCCATTAGTGTGGTATCCTTTGCATATCTGAAGTTGTCGATATTTCTCACAGCAATCATGATTCCAGCTTGTGATTATTCCAGCCCAACATTTAGGATGATGTACTCTGCATATAAGTTAAATAAGCAGGGTGACAGTACACAGCCTTAACGTACTCCTTTCCCAATTTGGAATAGTCTGTTGTTCCATGTCCAGTTCTAACTGTTGTTTCTTGATCCACATACAGTTTTCTCAGGAAACAGGTAAGGTTATCTGGCATTCTCATCTCATTAAGAATTTTACAGTTTGTTGTGATCCATACAGTCAAAGGCTTTAACATATTCAATGAAGCAAAAGCAGATACTTTACTGGAATTCCCTTCTTTCTCTATGATCCAAAGAATGTTGGGAAATTGAACTCTGGTTCCTCTGCCTTTTCTAAGCCCAGCTTGTACATTTGGAAGTTCTGAGTTCACATACTGTAGAAGCCTATCATGAAGGATTTTGAGCATAACCTTGCTAACATAGGAAATGAACGCAATTGTATGGTAGTTTGAAGATTCTTTGATGTTGCTCTTCTATGGGATTGAAATGAAAACTGACATTTTCCAGTCCTGTGGCCACTGCTGAGTTTTCCAAATTTGCTAACATATTGAGTGCAGTACTTTAACAGCATCCTCTTAGGATTTTAAATAACTCTGCTAGAATTTCATCACCTCCACTAGCTTTATTCATAGTAATTCTTCCTAAGGCCCACTTGACTTCACAGCCAGGATGTCTAGCTCTAGGTGAGTGACCACACCATCGTGGCTATCTGGTTCACTAGGACCTGTTTTGTATAGTTCTTCTGCATATTCTTGCCAACTCTTCTTAATCTCTTCTCTTTCTGTTAGGTCCTTAGCATTTCTGTCTTTTGTTGTGCCCATCTTTGCCTGAAATGTTCCCTTGATATCTCCAGTTTTCTTGAGGAGATCTTTGGTCTTTCTCATTCTATTGTTTCCTCTATTTCTTTGCATTGTTAGTTGAATAAGGCCTTGATATCTATCCGTGCTATTCTTTGTAGCTCTGCATTCAGTTGGGTATATCTTTCCTTTCCCCCTTGCCTTTCAGTTCTGTTCGTTTTTCAGCTATTTATACAGCCTCCTAAGACTTTACCTTCTTGCATTTCTTTTTCATGGGGATGGTTTTAGTTGCTGCCTCCTGTACAATGTAAGGCACTTCCAACCACAGTTCTTTAGGAACTCTCTCTAACAGATCTAATCCCTTCAGTCTATTTGTCACCTCCACTGTATAATCTTAAGAGATTTTATCTAGGTCATACGTGGTTGGTCTAGTGGTTTTCCCTACCTTCTTCAAGTTAAGCCTGAATTTTGCAATAACAGCTGATGATCTGAGTTACAATCAGATCCAGGTCTTATTTTAGCTGATTGTATAGAGCTTCTCCCTCTTTGGCTGCAAAGAACAGAATCAATCTGATTTTGGTATTGACCATTTGGTGATGTCCATGTGTAGAGTTGCCTGTTGTATTTTTGGAAAAAGGTGTTTACCATGATCAGTGTGTTCTCTTAAACTTTGGTAGCCTTTGCCCTGCTTCATTTTTTACTCCAAGGCCAAAACTGCCTTTTACTCCAGATATCTCTTGACTTCCTACTTTTGCATTTCAATCCCCTGTGATGAAAAAGACATCTTTTTTTGGTGTTAGCTGTAGAAGGTGCTGTAGGTCGTCATAGAACTGGTCAGCTTCAGCTTATTCAGCATCAGTGGTTGGGCATTGACTTGGATTACTGTGATGTTAAGTAATTTCTAAGTCTTAGAAATGAACCTATGGCCCACCATGCCCTATAATTTTGGTCTCTGAGGATCTCTCTGTCTTCACTGGCTGCCAATCAGCCCTTCTTCAGTCCTCTCCATCCATCCTGACCATCTTCTTGCTTCAGATGCCCAGACATCCTGAACATTTTTCAGCCTTAGGGCCTTTGGACTTGCTATTTGTCTTCACCAGGAAATTTCTTCTCATAGTCTTTTCCCTGTCCGTCTCTCCCTTTTTACTTGTGTCCTCTCCAGGGAGGGTGGTGGGGAGGATCATCCTTCCATTTACATACACTTTCCTTCATTGCTTTTTTGGCATTTATCATCACATGAAACCTATTATATAGTCACTCATTTACAAATTGTCATTTATCTCAATTGTAACTTTCATGAGGGCAGAGAACTTGTCTGTGTTGTTTCTTACTTTATCCACAGCACCTAGATGAGATATGGCAGAGTAGGTGCTATATTTATACTAAATGAAGAATTAATGGAGATCATGTCCAAGACTGAATTTTGACTGACTTTACTGTGTTGGTTTTTTTGGTTTTTTTTGTAACATTTTACCACACCTGGGCCCCTCAGAACCAGTAACTTCATTTAATGTAGAAAAAGATGTTATCTGGCACCTGAGTTCCATAAGAGGATTAAATAGAATAGATAATTTTCAACATAAAAGAAAAAAAAAAAAAAAAGAATTCCAGGGGAGATTATACAAGCTAATTCTTAAAAGAAGAACGTATAGATGTGAAGTCTGAGCGGTCCAGTCAACGGAGAAGTCATGTGGAGCTGCAGGTCCTGGGGCCATGGGGGACGGTGACCATTCTGGGCTCTGCACCCCAGCCTCATTTTGCCCCAGCAGCTGCCTGCTCTGCCCCTTGATGACTTTAGTTGATAACTTTAGTGTCAGGGTTTATCCAAATGTGACTGGTTACTTCATAAACAGGTGAGAGTCAGGAGGTTGAATTGAGGTGAAGGAAGGTGACTGGATTGCTGTGAAAAGTCTCTTGCTACTCGTTGAAACACACAGACACATGCACACAAACAGGCCACAGAATCAGCTCAGATGACAGCTCACATCAGACAAGGGGATTTGGTGCAAATATGGTCCGGAATGATCCACGGGGCTTAAGAATCTCATGCAGTGTCCCAAACCCTACTTTCCTCTCATATTCTAAAAGGTGCAGTAGTTGTAGATGACTGGGAAAATATTTCTTAAAATAATCAAATCATCAAAATTTAACCTTAGAAACTGATCATTTGTATATATATAGTATTGAGGTATAATTACACTGAGATATACTATAACAAATTTCACATGTCTTTAAGCAAGGTGACTTTTTAAGTTCTTTGCCTCAACTGTTAGCTTTATAAAATTCATAATTTCTTAAGAAGATATATATACACACACATATATTTTCAAGATTATGTTATATGTTACACATACTTTTCATCTCATAGTGACAGATATTCTGTCATATTATGCCTTTATATAGTACTGAGTAATTATAAAAATGAAATCATGAAATAATTTAAAACACAAATGGAATAGTCTTGATAATCTGATATTTTGAAATTATTAACCAATTGGATAAGAAAATATATTTAAAACTGCAAATAATTATAATTGTTATTTGTTTTGTATTTTTTATTATTTATCTTATAATAAATTGATTATGAAAAACTCACTAGAATAATATGTACATATAATAAAAATATAATCCTATCTAATCAGTCATTATTAATATTTTGGGATATATGCTTCTACACCTTTCTATGTATATATGACATTCGTCAGGTCTCAGCGTAAATAGGATGCATTCATCTACATGTGATTTTTTAGAGAAGTAAAGCTGAACATTATAAACTTACATGCTTTTCTCATGTAGCTATATATGTATTTTTTAATTTATTTTTTTATTGAAGGATAATTGCTTTAGAGAATTTTGTTGTTTTCTGTCAAACCTCAACATGAATCAGCCACAGGCTTACATATATCCCGTCCCTTTTGAACTTCCCTCCCGTCTCCCTCCCCACCCCACCCCTGGAGGTTGATACAGAGCCCCTGTTTGAGTTTCCTGAGCCATTGGCCTTCTATTTTACACACGGTGGTGTAAGTTCCCATGTTACTCCTTCCATACAGCTCACCCTCTCCTCCCCTCTCCCCATGTCCATAAGTCTATTCCCTATGTCTGTTTCTCCATTGCTGCCCTGTAAGTAAATTCTTCAGACCATTTTTCTAGATTCTTCATTGCAGCACTATTTACAATAGCTAGAACATGGAAGCAACCTATATACCCATCGATAGATGAATGGATAAAGATGTTGTGGTACATATACACAATGGAATATTACTCAGCCACAAAAAGGAACACATTTGAGTCAGACCTGATGAGGTGGATGAACCTAGAACCTATTATACACAGAATGAAGTGAGTCATTTAGCTATATATTTTGACCATCATTAAAAGTAAAAAATCTGCTACTTACTTTTAGGTATTTACAAAGCTCTTACAGGAATTTCTTTTTCACATTTGTAATGGCTGCATAAGATCATATGCAATGCTTCGCATTATTAAACTTATACAAGTAAGTACAAGACTTATAACAAGTAAACTTATCCTATTTCAATGTTTAATATTCCCAATGTTTTTAAATAATTAATGGAACAGACAAAAGCAGTTGAAAATAAATTAGAAATTTAAAGATAGAAATCCCTTGAGTCCAAATTCTTAAAAGCAGCATAGCCTTAGTTAAAAAAATGATTTCAAAAATGCCTATGGCACATCATTCTCAACTTGTTAGAAACAAACAACTCAAAATGTTTCAATTCAAAATGTTTAAACTTACATGTTTAATTTTGACCAGTCTATGATTCTTAACACAGTGTTATTGCAGTGATGAGTATTGGCTGACTGGTCGGATTACTTGGGACCACAGTCTGAGGAAGGAAAGCGGCTCTCCTGCTCCGCCCTCAAGTGCCATTTACCTAGGACCAGCCTTGAGATTGCATTGCAGATTTATACATATAGTGGCTCCTTGTGTCTGCCCTCAGTTACTTTAACCAGCTGGGAAGGAGAGTTGTACAGGAGGTTCCTAAATTGCTCTTGCTCACATTATTCAAAGCCTAAGAGACTGCCAGTCACAGGTCCCAGACAGCCACCAGAGAATGAGTTTTAATTGCAGACATGGAGCTATAAATAATACCTCTTGGGTCTTAGCACATAGCAACCATCTTCTCTAAACCCAAAAGTACAATGCATGTTCTAACCATGTGATAGGAGACTTGAAATCTGTGGTTTCTGGGAAAATCCAGGAAATTCAGCCCAAATATAGACATTTAATTTTTGGACTTAACTTCAGCCTGAGCATTTGATCATAGTGTGGGATTTGTATTTAAATTTTGGGTTTCTCTGTGCTGCTGGAATTTTATAGTTGGAAAATCTTCATGCAATTTGATATTCATTAATGCAATTCTTCGCTTTGTATTCAGTAATGTTTTTATTTGATCTCCTTGCATATGGGAAATATAGTTTTGACATGATCTGGGCTGTAAGCAGATTTGAGTAATGCTCTATTCTGATCCATTTCATTCTGGTATCCCCTCACAGTGCCTAGAGGCAAAATCTATACAGCTCACCAGCAGTCCTAGGAGAATATCATGGAATAGTGGTTGGGATTGAGGGGGTGACTTCAAGAAGGTAGGAATCTCCCCAAGGAGCTAAGCATAATCTTGCAAAAGCAGAACCTGACATGCCAGCCCCACTGTTCTTAGAAAATTAAAAGTAGAGAATGCTAAGTGAGTGAAAGTCACTCAGTCATGTCCTACTCTTCGTGACCCCATGGACTGTGGAGTCCATGGAATTCTTCAGGCCAGAATACTGGAGTGGGAAGCCAATCCCTTCTCCAGCGAATCTTTCCAACCCAGGGATCGAACTGGGGTCTCCTGCATTGCAAGAGGATTGTTTATCAACTGAGCTAACAGGGAAGCCCTAGAGAATGCTAGTGTCCCAGAGAATACTAGTGGGAAACTTTAATGAGGAGTGATTTTGACTAAGTATTTCTGTCTCTTTGACTACCTTATTCTTTCCCATGAAAGTTGAGCTTATTACCAGGTCATTAGGCTATAGCCACTAATCCATGTACTCAAATGTGTGGAGCGTGTCTTTCAAAATTCCTTAATAGGGAGTTTCATTTCTGATGTTTTATCTTGGCTTTAATCAGTAGGAGAAAACAATTTCTGTAAGTGAGACTGTTCTGCAGACTTAATTTTCTCTCTGATGCCCTGTTCCAAGATCTAGCCTGAGTGAACAAGCAGGAACAATTCCATTTAGGTGCTTGCCCTTAACTGGTTCTTCTTACTGAGTCTTTATGATATTTGGGTTTTTTTTCCCTGCATCTTTCATCCCATTTCTCAATTGGTTTAGAACTTAGGTAGGGAAAGGTGGTGCTGTTTATTAGATTTTTTGTCTCAAAGAGAAGGCAGAAAAGCCTAGAAGCACGGTAGACTGTGCAAAATGCCATGTATGGACATGTGAACCTCTTTCATGTTCTTAATAAGTGTGATATGCTACATCTCAATTATTATAAAAGAGCATAATTAGTTAGCCATATAATAATTTATTTAATTCAATTTTACAAAACAATTACCTAAAAATGTGAATTGTTATTACGTGGCTTTTTACTATTTAGTTCTATAAATCTTCATCTTGAAATATTTAAGGAACTCTTTTAAATAAAACTGCAAATAGTTACTCCTACCAGAGTCTAAATGAAATTTTTAAGCTCAGTCTTATTAACTATATTTAGAAAATAAATGTGTTAGAAAAATAACACATATTTGTGTAGATTCATTCTCATCCATACGGAATTGAGGTGTAAGTAGATATTATCTGCTACAGATTCAGATAACAGCTGCAAAAAGCTTAATTATCTAGGCACAGTTTTTCATTCTTTTTCAGTTTGCTATTTGGGGTTCTGATTTATATTTGTGCAAGTGACTGCAAAAGAAATATATTTATATCAAGACGCTAATGTTCTCAAGTACCTTCTCTTTTTGGCCCAATTTCTCTTAGTGGCCCTGAACACCAGGGAATGGGTCATTATTGAGGGACAAGCCAGATAACCAAGGAGCATATGGCTCATAAAAAATCATAGGGTGCTTTTGCTATACTCTTTTGCAACCCACTTCTCTCTTATAAAAAATAGTCCCCATTTCTTTTTCCCTCCAGTCACCCACCATCACCAAGAGATAACTTCTTTTCCCCTTTAGCAGCACACACAAATTCCATCTCTAATTCAAGATCAATAATGACAGAAAAGATCCTGTTACAGTCTTGATCATCTTGACAATGCTCTTCTGAAGGAGAAGAATTATTGGACCACAGAAAAACATTACAGAAATAATCTCTGAAGATCATTACCATAAAAACCAACATGCATAATTCCTCCTCCAGATTTATGGTTTCTTTGCAAAACAATCTACTTCACTTTTTGGTAATTACATTGTATGTGTTTATGCTGTCAAAAATCAGAGTGATGAGTTATTAGATGTTCTTGTTCCATGGACCCTTTTTTCTTTGACCTCAAAATACTGATTCTTAGTTTCTGCCTGTGTTATTTTCACTATGAATCTATCAAACATTCTGACTATGTTAGCTAAAAATTGTAATGAAAGCATATTAGAATTGGCCTTTTTATCCTGCTGAATCTGCAGTAATGAGCTCTTCCAGAGAACAGGCAGAGTGAGGTGGATGTGCAGGGCAGCTCATATCCTTTCCTACAGCAGGGCTTCCCATTCCTCCTGCACATGTTCATACCAGCAGATGTCTTCATTAATGCCTATGGTGACTGGGGCCAAACAGTTAGTCACATGTTTAACAGAGGCTTTCAGATGCTTCATCTGGTTTTATTCTTCTAGGAGATTGAATCAGCATGTCTAATATTTAATTCACAAGTAAGAAGGTGAAAAAGGAGAGCAAGTGAAGAGAAAGAGAATGGTAAAAAGAGATTGAAGACATTGGGATAAAAAGGAGGATACAGACGTATATTAAGTAATAGTTGAAAAATGAATATCAAGCAATATTAATAGAGAGACAGATGTCAGAATTCCCAAGAGGATGCACTGATGTTATGGCTACTGATGAAGTGCTGTTTCTGCGTCGTTTGTTTATTCTGTCATCACTTGGCATGCTTTGTTGAGTTTTTACTCAGCACCGGGCATGGAACGTGGCTCTGAGAATAGAAGAGGAAAGAAGACCTTATGAATCTTATATGTAATTTAATTAATCATTTATAATTACCACTACTAGAAAATTATTATCTTGAACAGCATCTCCAGTTACACCAAGAAAGGCCTCTATAAAACCTAGGATTATATAACAGTATTATGAAAATGAACCATGTACACACATTCAGGATTGACTCCAAAAAAGCTATCTATCTCACATTGGACACTAAGAGGGCTCTGAACTCCTGATCAAAAATTATCTAAAATGACATTTTAGACCATTATCCTCTTTAGAGAAGGACAAAATGTTTATTAACGTTTTCCAAAAAATTGTTTTAATGATTACAGCTCTTCCTTGGATAGCAAGATGAAGTATCCTTTTAATTATAGCAACTAGCACCTAAGCATTTATTTTTTAAGTCTGATGCTGTTTGATAAACATCAGGAGAATCCACTGGAATACAACATGAAACCCTAAAGGCTTGCAGATCAAGTAGAACGAAAGCAATAAAAATAAAATTGTTCCTCTATATGAAAAAAATAGGAATTTTTATTTGTTTTGGGGGGGGGAGGTTTGATATTGTTATTGTCTCCTGAGAGAAAAGTGCAGCTAGAAGAGGAGGAACAGCATCAAGACAATTAGATACTTGCATATAGGTCAGTAAGCCCCAGTGGCAGCAGGGCTAAAGTGAGAAGAATTGAATGCTTTCTCTACTATTTAAACTGTGGGGCTCCAAAGTAGTCTGTAAAATCTACTAAAATGTTTTCTGTGCATTTTTCTTTCTTTTTGTCATTTTGTTTTTGGAAAACAATGAAGAAGAAATAATTTTCCATCAAAAGTACTCAGTGAGGACCAGGGAAAGCACAAGCAGAAGCAGGAGTAAGCAGAGACAACCTCGAGAAGCTACGTTCACTACACATTCACAGAAGTCTTAGACAGGACTTCCAGTTTCCTCCAGGTCTGAATCAAGGCCGAAGTCAATCTCATGTAGACAGACCCTAGATTTCACCTGTGATAGTTTCACAGAAAAAATCAAGATGAGATATATCTAGAATTCAAGGGAGTTTCACATGGAACCCAAAAATGACCACAGTGAAATGTGTTCACTGCTTTGAAATTTAAAAATTAGTTTTAAATGTCATGCCACCTCCATCAGTTTTTCTCTCAGATGAAAACCTGAGGTCCAGAAATATAAGAGATTTGTCAAAGGTCACGTGAGATGAAGTTGTTTATGAACACAGATGATCCCACTCTCGATACTAAACGTTGTCTATTATGCTATTGTTTAGCATATTTTAAAACAATTATTCTGGATATAATTACAGGAAAAACTCATTTACATCTTAAGCATGAAAGAAATAATTAACATTTTCCTAAATTCAAAAACAGAATTTTAATATAAGTTTCTAGTGTGAAAACTAAGTGATTTGCATATATTCCTTTGACTTAAATACCTAATTGCCAGGGTATTTGCATTTTTCTATCTGATTTTGCCAGCACACTCCATTCATTTACATATTCCTGTTAGTCTAGTTGCTGAGAATGGGTGGCCTTTTCTACCCATAATCAAAATTAACTTCAGCTTCAACACAACTCAAGAAAGGAAATTTCATAGAGCATGAAGAGGAAATATTTTCAGACTCAAATCTTATCAACCCTTTAAACAATGAGTAGTTATTATGATATTCTTCTCAGGGTGCCTGAGGCTATCTAAAACAGGATTAATATTGAAAGTATCCTAGTAACACATTCATATGTCAACTTAGAGGTGGATAAAGAGGATTTATCTATGAAAGTACAAATATTTTAACCCAGGCATGAGACACTAATGGGTTATACATTCTCTCTCATTTCCCATAATACATATGACCTGTGGCTGACTTTGGTGTTAAATCTCTGAATTTATAAATTAAAAAGAACAGAAATCTGATTTATTGACGAGGCTTTCAACCTAGGTAATTAACACCCCACAAGTGCTCACAACGAGATGATTGGGCTCGAATTGTGTCATTTATCTAAAATAAAATGAATATGAATTATACATTATTTTACTGTTAATTCATTGTCTTCATTATCCATGTGTGTTTGCAGTTACTTTTACCTTCATCCTGAATTTTATCAACAAGATGACCCCTCAATTTGACTAAATTTTAGACAGTCTGTTTCCTGACTTGAGGCTCCCCCCTCCCTTTTCCTAGAATAGTTACTGAAGTTAACTTTTCATTGCGTACTTTTTCTCTGCCCCTTTAAGACATAATTCTTCACCTAGCCTCTTTTGCCAGTTTTACAACCCAGGAATGACTTTCTCATAGCCCTGGGAGCTGTTTTTCAAATGGAATCATCAAAGGAGATACAGTCCTATCTTCCAGTCTCTGTGGGAGGGTGGGAGCTTAAGTCAGGTCAAATAGCGAACATGCATGGCCTGATTAGATTGACCTCCTACTCCCCCAACATTCTCCAGTACTAATCTACTAGCTCACCCCATTCTTAAAAACCACTCCTGCTTTTTTATGTTTTTTTCAGTGAAGTTCATTCTCCCTCCAGTATTGCAGTAGTCTTGAGTAAAGTCTTTCTTGTATCTTTAACTCTCTCTGGTATACATTTTTTTTTGATAATCATCATCATTATTATTGCTGACATATTTGGATCGCTTACCATGCAACAAATACTTTGCTAAATCCATTACCATTGAAAGTCTTATTTAATGTTCACAGCGACCTAGAATTATTCTTGGTCCTGTTTTATAAATGAGAGAATGAATACACAGAAGACCCCCTGGGTTGGGAAGATGCCCCTGGAGGAGGGCATTACAATCCATCCCAGCATTCTTATCTAGAGAATCCCATGGACAGAGGAGCCTGGTGGGCTGCAGTCCATGGGGTTGCACAGAACTGGCTATGACTGAAGCAACTTAGCACGTGTGTGTGCACACATGCGCGCACACACACACACACACACACACACCCTCTCTGTAAAGGAGCACCTACAAGTTTTCGTAGAGAAAGGGAAAGTAAAAGAAGTGCGGAAGGAAAAAGAAAGAGATGGAAAGAGAGAGAGAGAGAAACAGAGGCAGAGAGACAGAGTCAGAGACGAGACATTTTGGCATGATTGGAAGGTTGGCATAGAAGTTTACCCAGGACACATGGACTGTATAAGTAGCACTGCTTTAGTGATTGCCAGATGTTTTGGATTGAATGTTTGCATCCTCTGAAAATCCGTATGTTGAAGCCCTCATCTCCCATGTGGTGGTATCTGGAACCTTGGGAAATAATTAGGATTTGACGAGTTCCTGAAGAAGGAGAGCTCTGTGTTGAAATCAATGCCCTTATAAAAAGAGGAAGAAACACGAGATCACTCTCTATGCATGCATCCATCAAGGGAGGTCATTTGAGTATGTAGCCAGGAAAAAGGCCCTCACCAAGAGCCTGACTATGCTGGCACCCTGATCTTGGAGCTCCAGCCTCCGGAACTGTGAAAACTAAGTGCTTTTATCTTAGCCATCCAGCGTGATGGACTCTGTTACAGCAGCTCAAACTAAGACATCACTTGAAGCCACTTTCCCTGCCTTTCATATGACTAATTATTAAAGCTTAATTTGGCCCCCAAAGTTATTGATATTTTTGCATAATACCAGGATTAGAGAGCTATCTTCATTTTGATTGTCTCTCAGTGTCTTTACAAAGCAATCTTCATCATTTTGCTCTATATATTAAGGTCCAGGTTGATTAGAAATTTTTAGCAATTGATTTGCTATGTATGTATTAGTCTTCATATTATATACCCGTGAAGGAAAATGCTGAAACTTGCACTTTCCTAAATAGGATACTGTTTCTATATTGAGCTATTTTAAAATTTCAATGTAAAAGACTATTAAAATATTATACTCTGGGAATGAAAATGATATTCTCTTACACTAACTTTTTCAATATTTTATATATTAAACATAGTTGTTTTTCTTTAAGATCTAAGCATTTCTTCACAATATTTTCAGCACTGATGAGTTGTATTTTTCTGAACTTACCCAGGTTGTAGTAGTGGGAGAATGCAGGAGGATGAAAAACTGTGTCTATATCCTGTACTAATCAGAAAGTTCTAGACTTATAAGGCTCAGTCAATACAGATGAGAGATGAAGAGGGGGGTTTCCCCTTGCTCCTTTTGCACAAACCCCTCCCTACACATTGTAAATTGAATGTGAGCTTATGGCCACATAGCCTATAGGCATGAATTTGTCTGATATTTATTTTTCTGATTTAGATTTAAACAGCAAACTGAATGGAAGAAAGGCCATCAGAGAATGAGCTCATTATTCTGATTCTGACCCCTTTTCCTTTCTCCTCTCACTGCAATGATAATTTAGCTATTTAATCAGAACACCTGACTGACTAGGGAAGAAGAAAAGATTGAGACTGTCTCTTCTTGTTTTTAATTCAGTAGCTCTTGTTACCTATAGTTTGCAGAGTAAAGTGGTAGTTCCCATGTTTATTTCTAACAGGAAAGTCAAAATAGAGGCTTCCACCAAGACTTATTTAAGCAAACAGTAAATTAAAGAAAATGGCTTAAGGTGGCAGTAGGGATCAGAATGATATAGAGAATTTAGCCATAGGTTTCAGACACCAAGGAGAAAATTTCTCAGACAGAAGTATCCCCATGAACTGCTTAGTGAGTTGCCAAAGATGTATGTGGTAACTGGCTGTCAAAAGCAAACCTTTGTGTTTCGTCTTCCTTGGTGCAAACTTGTCACTGCGAGGTGGCTACCCAGGCAGAGACAGTGTGTTCTGGTCATACTACCATCCAGATATGGCCATGTTCTAATCAATGGAAGGTGGGAAGTGGCATGGAGTCGCTTCTTCATGGTACAGAAGTAAGCATGCCTTCTCCATGCTTTTTCTTCTACTGGCTGTAAGCAGATGACCCACCCCATGGCTAGGAAAGGAACCACAGAATGGAAGGAACTTGTGACAGTGAGTGAAAGTCTCTCAGTCACGGGAAAGAGCTTAGATCTTTGGTTTTCCATGTGGAGTGTTACATGAGGAAGAAATAAAAGCCCGTCTTTAAGAACCTGAAATTTAGGGGGAGTATTTGTTATAGCTACCAGGGCTGTCCTGACTGATGCACTTTGAATGGTAGTACTGCCAGGACAATCACACCAAAGCATTCCACGTTCACTACCATGAATTATGCAAGGAAGCATCTCTATTCCTTTTTACTCCCTACCTTAATCTGTGCGTCTTTAAAGACAGGAAATATTAATATAATTGGTTAAGTGGCAAGATAAAATTTAGACTCTACTTTATAAATGCATGAAATAGTTGTGCTAAAATGTCCTGTGCTCACATCTCCTTTTTCTTATCTTTTCTTCTGTGTACTAGAACCTCTGCTGAACTAGAGCCAGGGTCTCTTTAGATTCTGATCACACTCTGTTTTAGACTAAAACAGAGTCTTTGCTGTTTGGTTGCTTTGTGTTTCTACACCATGTGGCTGATCAAAGAATGATAAGATTCTGTGATTTAACACTTGGATGAGGCATCCAAATTGAACTGAGATACAACTAGAGTTCTATTGTAGGAAATATTACAGGAGACTCAGCTAATAACAAAGGAGGGGTGGATTTGCTTCTCACTCTTTATGTATTAGGGCTTCCCTGGTGGCCCCAATGGTAAAGAAACTGCCAGCAAGGCAGGAGACCTGTGTTGGATCCCTGGGTAGAGCAGATCCCCTGGAGAAGGGAATAGCAACCCACTCTAGTGTTCTTGCCTGGAGAATTCCATAGACAGAGGAGCCTGGTAGGCTGTATGCTATGGGATTACAAAGAATCAAACATGACTGAGTGACTAAACACTTTATGTATTAATATCTTAGGTGCATTTCTCTCATGGGAATTTTGTGATTTGCAGAGGGTATAGGCTACACAGGGTTCAATTAAACTCTCCCTCAGTCTCTGGATATGAGTAGCTAACGAAAAAAATAACTACAATACACCTCCCACTTTAACAGCTTGTATTAGGCTTCTTGTGTAAGCATTTTGACTGCCTCTTTTCCTCTATTCAAAACATTGAAAGCTATATAAATAAAATCTTATTAGTCCAGTGCACAAACCTGGATCTGGTACACAAACCTGGATGAGCCAAAGGTCTGTTATAGCCCAAATCCCTGGTTTTACCATTTCTCATAGTTATGCCCATAATTCACGACAGTGTTACCTATAATGTCATTCTGTGTTCTTTTCCTTAAGATATCTGTGTGTGTTTGTGCATGTGTGTGTCTGAACAAGATCTGTTTTTTCTTGGACTTCCAAGCACCCAGCTATCCAAATTCAGACACTTGCTAGTATCCTAATTTTGGCTGGTTGTAATCTACCATCTTTCATATTCAAGCCTACCTTTCTCTAAGACCAAGTTGGCATATCTTCCTGACCATAGCCTAGTGAAATTACATTATTTTTATGATAAAAAATACTTTTACTATTAGAGTAGTACTTTTTCTATTACACCTCTTACCACAACATACCTGTTCCACTATTCTCTTCCTAGCAGGACTTGCCTATAACAATACATGATGTTCTTCCAAACTTAAATATGCTCTTTGACTTTAGTTTCCATCTCCATTTCATAACCAATGGCCAGGATCTAGAATAACCTCCAGAAACAATGAATCTTAGGGCAGGAATTTGAGTGAGATGTGTAGTCTGGCTCTGCTCCAGCATACAGAACAGTTTGTCTAAGCCAGAGACAGGGAGCCCTGGATCTGGGGACATTTGAGATGATGGAGTTTGTCAGTGAAGTTACCTATTGACTCTGGCTACCACGTTGCTTTCAAATCCATTTCATGGTTCACAATTACAGGCTACATTCAGCTCATTGAGAGCCCCGTTTTCCATTTCGTACTGTAGTGACCTGCCTCAGTTTTCAGGACAAGAATGTCAGCAGCACCAGCCAGTGTCTGGCATATGGAAAGGGGATGGTTGGGAGGTGTGACTCTTGAGAAACATCTTTTGGCCTCAGATACTCATATATGCATATTAGGCCTTCCATCTAGATGCCTCAGGAAAATTCTGGGGTGAAGACTATGAAAAGCAGGTGGTGGTGGTTCTATAAAAAGCCCTATGTCAGGGAGTACTCCTGTCCTATATTTTTGTGTTGGCCCAAACCACTGCATATTGGATCCCCCATGGTCTAAAATCTGCTGGACTTAATATAGTTCCATTTCCCCACCTGCTCTGCACATGTAGAATGAACCATCTTTTTACAGCTTGTTTAAATCCTGAGGATCCCTTGAGACTCCCAGCCCTGTAACAGTGAAGAAAAAAACAGACAATGCTAGTTGTATTATTTCCCTATTGTGGCTGTAACAAATTACCTCAAATTTCACGGCTCAAAAACAACACTAATTTGTTACCACGCATTGCTGGAGGTCAGACATCAAACCAGGTCTCACTGGGCAAAAACTTAGGTGCTGGCAAAGCTGCATTTCTTTCTGGAAATTCTAGGGGAGAATTCATTTCCTTCCTTCTCTTGGACAGGCTGTCAGCCTTCCTTAGCTCTTGGATCCCCTCCCCATCTTCAAAGCCAGCAATGTTGCGTTTGTCTCTCATTGTCTCTTCATAGTCACAGCTCTCTCTGCCTCTCAGGCCTCTCCTTTTCCATTTTAAGGATCCTTGTGATTATACTGGATTCACCTAGATAATTCATGGTAATCTTATTTTAAAGTCAGCTGATTAACAACCTTAATCTCCCCTTTTCATGTCACCTAACATAATTAGTTTCTGGGAGTTAGGATGTGGCCATCTTTGGGAAGTTAGGGAAATTATTCTGCCTACACTGGTCAAAGCAGCCAGCCCCACAGCCTACCTCCGGCTCTCCCTGCTGCAGGCTGTTACATCAGCAGTCAATTTTCACTACTTGCCTCTTGCAGTAACATTAGGTGACAAGCATCTATATAAGGCCTGTCGTTTTTCTAGTTTCTACTTGCACTGTTCATTTGATCAACATCTCAATTTCCATATGTTTGTCATAGACTATGTTTAGTCCCCCTAAAATTCTGTTGCCTGGGAGACACCCACAAGATTGGAAACATGTCAACAAACCTTGAGAGATGTTATACTTTACTTGGAAATATGAAACCTATGTTTGGTGTCAGATAAAATAGGTTGGAGAAAAACAACACAAGTACCTAAGGAGGCTGCCCTTCAGAGGAAGTGAGATGTTTTTATATACATGTGGTCCCTAAGAGATTTATCTCAGTCACTAAATAGCACAACCCCGAACAGAGACTTTGTAAGCTGTCATTTTCATTCCTTTTAACTAAGCAGAGTTATGACAGTTTGAAAGAAGGTATAGAATTGTACATTAAATGATTTAATTATTATATTCAAAAGCAGCAGGTGTATGGTACAAATAAAGCTGCGGACTGACAAGAAAGGACTGGTTGTCACTCCTGTAAAAACACAAAGCAAGAGCTCTAAGCAATTACACAGTTTAGTACTGCCCATCCAAGCACAGTGATTCTCGTTTTGTCTCCAGCAATTACCATTTTCCCTTTCACAAAGCAATTATTTTTCTTTCTTTTTTTTTCTAATGGATTTTATTAATCACATCTGTCAACCATACAAGCAGCATTTATTAACTCTGGAAGTAAAACATTTAAAAGGTTGCATTTATTTTTCAATTGGAGAGGCAAATACTAATTGAAGAAATCTCTAAAAATCCAATCTTAACATGTGGATCAAATGATATTGGCAGCCCAGCAATGGAGTAATGAAACAATCTATGCAGAAAGCAGTTGGGTTCTCTGCTGAACTCTCCATCTGGATGTCTCTGTTAGCATACTTCAAAATCATGCATTAAGAATCTCTGTGTGATAGATGGCTAACTTTTTTTAAGTTGCCATCTGCTACTTGTAAGTTACTCTCCTAGACTCTAGAAGGATACACAGAGATAGATATGATATGTGACCTCATAAATATTGAGGATGAGGAAAAAAAAATCCTTGCAGCTAACACAGAATAAATGTAAACTGACTTATGATGAAGCGGTACAGAAATGTTCCAAGTACAAATGGGTCTATTGAGAATAAGAGGAATTTAATCCTGGAGGATGAGGTGATCTTTCTGAACCATCTTGAGTTTAACTGCTATTAGGTTATGAAAGAGCAGAATTTTGGTTGGGCAAGGAAGGACATGTGGGATTTCAATATGTTGAGATAGAAAAGGAGTTGAAGGAGGCAGGATATTTCAAAAGGAAGAAAGAGTGAACAGTGAAGCAGAGATGACAAGTCTTAAGGCACAGGTAGGGCTTCCTTGGTGGCTCAGATGATAATGAATTCTCCTGCAAGGCAGGAGGCAGGGGTTCAATCCCTGGGTTGAGAAGATCCCCTGGAGAAGGGAATGGCTACCCTCTGTAGTATTCTTGCCTAGAGAATGCCAAGGACAGAGGAGCTTGGTGGGCTGTGGTCCGTGGGGTCACAAAGAGTCAGACATGACTGAGCAACTATCACTTTTACCTTTTTTTCTTCAGGGAATGGTGAATGAGAGCAAGCCTCCATCCACTCTTTCTTGGCTCATGCATGACTCTGGCCACCATACTTCACTTTATAAACCATACTTTACTTTATGCTAATCTTTTTAAAAATGCAAGTATAACAGAGGGAAGAGGTGTGAGGGGACAGATGGAATAGGTAAAGGGGAATAAGAGGAACAAATTTCTAGTTATAAAATAAATAAGTTGGGTGATATAATGTACATCATAGGGAAAGTAGACAATAAAATTGTAATAGCTTTGGTAACAGATGGTAACTAGACTCATAGTAGTGATCATTTTGTAATGTATAAAAATATCAAATCACTATGTTGCACACCTGAAACCAATATATTTTAAGTCAGCCATGCTTCAATAAAAATAAAATGCAAGTATGTTCCTGCCTTTCCCCACCTTAGGAAACATCAGTGGTTTCCAGTTGCTCTAGGTGAAGACCACAGGCCTCATAATGCCCCCATACCTACATGATCAGCCCCTTGTGGAAACTTCCAACCTCATCTCTTATTTCCGCTTACATTAGGAGCAATAGTCACCTGCTTTCAACCACTTCAAGTAATGACTGCCTCTGGTATAAAACCCCTGTGGTCTCATAATTAATCTCTATGTTTCACCCAGCTAGACAAATAGCTGTAATGACCCAGCTTCCTCTTGGTTATTTTGAGTTCTGACTTGCTGCTAATCCTTGAGAGGTCTCTTGAGCTCCAACTGCACAGTATTAAGCACATTTTACATCCATAAGTGGGCAGTGACTGCTCCTGACTACTTTATGGTCTTCTCACATGCTTTCCCCTCTTTCTTGGAAAGACCTCTCTCCCTCTACCTCTAAAGCTTCTCTATCTTCCAGCTAATACCTACTCAAATTTAGAGCTAAACCGAACTTCCATTTCCTCACTTATTTGTGGGACATATCATCTACTTGATATTGTCCCATATATCTCTTTAGTTACTGTTGGTCTTTTCTTTATGTTCCTCAAGACTAGATGGTATTATGTGACCTATCTTCAAGTTTTAGGATTCTCTCTTCTGTGTCTTCTAGTCTGGTGTTAACGACCCCCCATTAAACTTTAAAATTCATGTATCATATTCCTCAACTCCAGTGTATCTATTTGGTTCTTTTCAAAATTTCCTATCACTTTGTTGAGATCCTCTCTTTGTTCATTGAGCACTTTTATCATGTTTGAATTATCTGTCAGGTAAATTATGTAACTCTATATCATTAGAGTAGATTTCTGGAGTAATAGCTATTTTTTCCATTGGGATCATGTTTCCCTGTATCTTCATCTTCTTTGGCCTGGGTTACTATCTATACTTTAAAAAACAAAACAAAAAACAAATCTGCCACCTCTTCCAATCTTCCCAGATTAGCCTTATATAGGAAAAGTCTTTCACCTTCAACCTGACCTAAACTTTTGTGGGGTTTTGTCAACTTGGTACTAGTAATATGCTCTCATTAGCACTCGGAGACAGACAAGCAAGAAACCCATCTTCTGGGTGGCTCCTGAAGAAGTTGAAACCTTGGGTGAGCAGTCCAATTCTTTCTTCTCTCAGGGAGAAGTTGAGAACTGGAATTTATTACCCACTCTGTGCTTAGCCAAGGAAGGGAGCTGAGGCAAGTATTTACCCACTAGTTCAAACCATGGTTTTGCTCTCTATACCCTCTCCAAGCCAGGCTTCAACAGTATGTAAACCGTGAACTTCCAGATGTTCAAGCTGGGTTTAGAAAAAGCAGAGGAATCAGAGATCAAATTGCCAACATCTGTTGAATCATCAAAAAAGCAAGAGAATTCCGGAAGAACATCTACTTCAGGCTTTATTGACTATGCCAAAGCCTTTGACTGTGTGGATCACAATAAACTGTGGAAAATTCTTCAAGAGATGGGAATACCAGATCACCTGGCCTATCTCTTGAGAAATCTGTATGCAGGTCAGAAAGCAATGGTTAGAATAGGACATGGAACAGTAGACTGGTTCCAAATAGGAAAAGGAGTACATCAAGGCTGTATATTGTCACCCTGCTTATTTAACTTATTTGCAGAGTACATCATGTGAAATGCTGGGCTGGATGAAGCACAAGCTGGAATCAAGATTGCCAGAAAAAATAGCAATAACCTCAGATATGCAGGTGACATCACCCTTAAGGAAGAAAGTAAGGAAGAACTAAAGAGCCTGTTGATGAAAGTGAAAGAGGAAAGTGAAAAAAAATGGCTTAAAGCTCATGGTATCTGGTCCCATCACTTCATGGGAAATAGATGGGGAAACAGTGGAAACAGTGGCTGACTTTATTTCTTTGGGCTCCAAAATCACTGTAGATGGTGACTGCAGCCATGAAATTAAAAGATACTTGCTCCTTGGAAGGAAAGTTATGACCAACCTAGACAGCATATTAAAAAGCAGAGACATTACTTTGCCTACAAAGGTCCATCTAGTCAAAACTATGGTTTTTCCAGTAGTCATGTATGGATGTGAGAGTTGGACTATAAAGAAGGCTGAGCACCAAAGAATTGATGCTTTTGAACTGTGGTGTTGGAGAAGACTCATGAGAGTCCCTTGGACTGCAAGGAGATCCAACCAGTCTGTCCTAAAGGAAATCAATCCTGAATATTTGTTGGAAGGACTGATGCTGAAGCTGAAACTCCAAAATTTTGGCCACCTGATGCAAAGAACCGACTCATTTGAAAAGACCCTGATGCTGGGAAAAATTGAAGGCAGGAGGAGTAGGGGATGACAGAGGATGAGATGGTTGGATGGCATCACCGACTCAATGGACATGAGTTTGAGTAAATTCCGGGGGTTGCTAATGGACAGGGAGGCCTGCGTTCTGCAGTCCTTGAGGTTGCGAAGAGTCAGACACGACTGAGAGACTGAATTAAACTGAACTGACCCTCTAGGGGATTGGTTCATGTACTCTGGACCCTGTAGATCTCTGTGGCAAGTAGGATAGAAGCCAGTTTCTCTGGTGTACCTAGAAATGTTGGGAAATTGTATGTGCTGTGCAACACATTTGCTTCTCCTGGGGAAGCTAGGAATTGGGTTGTACAACTACTTACTCTGCATTAAGCCAGAGAGAAAAGATATAGTGAATGTCTGCGTGCTACTTCTGCCTGCTGTTTTGGCCTCTTAGCCCCTGAGGGACTCCCATAACATTAGGTCCCATGAGATCTTCACGAAGGAGAGAGAAAAGTCGGTCCCTCAGGTAGCACTCAGACAGTAAGAATGTTAGACATGAAGTCTACCTCTCGCACCCCTCAGGGAAAATGCGGAAACCAGAGACCTCCTTCCAGGTACAGTACACTGTCCTGTGGGTGGGGACTTCGTTGAGAGGGTGTCTCTCCTTTTCCTTAGCAACATCCTGGTTTTGATGTTGCTAGTTTTTCAGTCACCTGCACTGTAGGAGTCTCTTTACCTAGTTTCTTGATTTCTCACAGAAAGTATTGATATGTGTGTTGCTGCTGAATCCATGTCATGAGGACTTCCCACTCACCATCTTGTAACATTTTTATTGTATTATTTCTCAGCTTCATTTCATGCAGATGATATATTTTCTTATTAATAAGGACATCCAATTTTTCTTATTTATAAATACAAATTACCACCCTTATGTGGTTACAAGTCTTAATTTTCAGTTTCTTAAATCTAAAAGCATAGTAAGTTCTGAGTTTGATTAACACATAGTTCAGTATTGCCCTTAGCACCCTGTGGAGAAACTGGCAGTTCCTTTCCTTGGCCCTGGAGGTAATTAAAAATAACATGAGAGAAGGGCAGAATTTAGAGCAGCTCAGTCAGCATTGTGTATCTCTGATGACAACAATTTAAGCCTTAGCCTTTAACACACTTGTAGATTTCAGGCATCTTTCCTGTTCCAAAACCCAGTCCCCTGACCTGCATACCTGGATGAAAATTCCAAGGGAAGAAATACTTGAGACTCTGCCTTTTGCAAAGTGAGCTTACCCCGGGACCCAAAGATTTTCTTTGCTAGTAATCCATGCAGCTACTGTGTCTATGACACAGATGCCTAAAGAATCAGGGCTGAGCTGCAGAGAGTACACACCAAGAGCCCTGCTCCTCAGGCTTGTGGAATCTCACGTTGGTGGCCTATCCCTGCTGAGGCCCATACTCAATACAAGCAACCAGTAGCTTGTGATCAACACTGTCAAAATCACAAAGCTCTGCCAAGTTCAAAATTCCACAGAAATCAGATTTACCAAAGTCTGTTTCTTACATATTGGTCCAGTTATACGATGTGTCATCTCTGCCAATGAAAATTCAGCCACATGGGACAACAGAGGTCCTGAAAATTGCTAAGGTTCAAACCACTTAATGCTAGTCTTACTGACGGTAATGCCTAAAAGCCACACTGCCTGCTGATATGAATTATTTGGACCCCGAATTTTATTTTGTGTCTTTTTTCTCAAAGTTTCCAGCTCATGTCCCAAAGCTTGATCTTAGAGAACCTACTCAATAAAACCCGTCTGTTCTCTGCTTAAGTTGTAAAGACATAAAAGTTTATTACATAAATATAAAAATGTTAAATTATTGCTGATTTGAGCCATATTGGGAAATGTGGCTTACACATTCCACCCCCTACTCCATCAAAAAGATCCAAGACGAAAGAGCCTGTTCCAATAAGGTTAATCCAGTTTGGAGAGAGCAGCCTAGACTGTACTTTGATATAGGCAACTGTGCTCTCTCTCTCTCTCTCTCACACACACACACACACACACACACACACACACACACAGCAGGGAGAGGAAGGGGAGCCAGCTACACAAGTAAAATGTTTTTCAAATTAGAAAAAGCAGTTTTCCTTCTCTGTGGAGTAATTAACAAAAACAAGACTCAAAGTACAGGCAAGGTTCCCATGTGGAAACAGGAGCGATGGGAAAGCAGTGTTTTCTTCTAATGATGGGCACACTGGGAGTCACATTACACTGTGGCCCTTAAATAAAAAGTGTCGGATGCACCAGCTGTGCCAGCACTGTCTAGGTTGAAGTAAAGACACTGCGTTACTGACTGCGTGGTAGAGTGGAAACATACATCAAGGAAAGCTGAAATCAACCTTCAAACAGGGTGGGGAACATGTCCCCACTTGATACGACAATTGTCTGGTTGATCTGTTACAGTCCTCCGGAGGAAACCAAGCCCTAAAGAGGAACAGATTCCGGAAAGACAAGAATGTAATATAGTGAGAATTCTTCAGTAGTTAGAGGGCAGTGTCCCTGGGCAACAAATCCTTTGACAATGGTTAGCAGAGCAATTATTTTAGGTTAATTTAGGAGTTTAAAGCCAGATATGTCTGAGGACTGAACTCTTAATCTCAAATCACTACTGCATTTCTGAATTTGTTCACCAATATAAAGTTATCCTAGTACTTATAGATAGAAAAATTGCAAATCCATTACCTATAATTGGAAACTCACTCCATTTTAAAGTTCCCTTTCCCTTGGAGGAGGTTTAGTCACTAAGTCGTGTCAGACTCTTGTGACCCCATGGAATGTAGCCTGACAGGCTCCTCTTCTGTGGGATTCTCCAGGCAAGAATACTGGAGTGGGTTGCCATTTCCTTCTCCAGGGGATCTTCCTGACCCAGAAATTGAACCCAGGTCTCCTGCATTGCAGGCAGATTTTTTACCAACTGAGCTACAAGCGAAGCCCCTTTCCCTTAAGGAGCTACAATAATCCTTTCAAGAAGCACTGGACAGTGAATAATTATACATTTAGGGTGAATTTTTCAGATCTTTGGATAAAGCATTTATATGCTTTTCTTTTTATCAATCCTTTTTGTCTAATCTGTTCTTCACACAATTATTCTATTTTTAAGTAGTATTACTAGAGGGCCAGAGTTTCTCTGCCTGGAATTGGCACTGAAGATATTCTAAATCTTGGGTCACATCAGGGAAGGATGTGTGTGAGCAACAGACAATCCTAGTACTCAATCTTCCTGGCCACAGTGACAACTCCAGAGGTGAGCATACATCACAAGGAAACCAATAAGAGCCTTCTTCAAATTTTTTCCTAATAGACCTAGAGAAAAAGAAAAAAAAATCTCCTGCTTTTTTTGCATCTTGTGTGCTTATAGTATGTCAGTCTAATACGTGTGTGTGTGCTCAGCTGTGTGTAACTCTTGGCGGCCACGTGGACTGCAGCTCACCAGGTTCCACTACCCATGGAATTTTCCAGGCAAACATACTGGAGTGTGGTGCCATCTCCTCCTCCAGGGCATCTTCCCGACCCAGGGACTGAACCTGTGTCTCTTGCATCTCCTGCATTGGCAGGCGGATTCTTTACCACTAGCGCCACCTCGGAAGAACAGGTCATTCTAATATGGTGAGACCATATTCCCATGTTCCTCACCATGTGCAGGAGCTTGTTATTCGGTAGATAAAATTAATATTCGTTACGAAGCAGGAAAGAGAAAGATGAGTTAAAGAGAGAGATCATGGGCATACGAACAGGAGGCTGATCAGTGTTGGAATATCTGCCCTTTGCAGGTTCAGTTTTGTGCGGTAATGTTTCCGTCACTACTTATTTGCCTTTAGGAAAAGTAAGGGAAGTCCTATAGAGCAAGAGCTACCTAAAAAGCAATATAGCTTTGAGATCTACAAAACAAATCTCCTCAAGACTTAAAAGACAAATGCATATAATTCTGCTTGCTTGACGGGAATGAGTAGTGTTAAAATGATTCCTGAGTCATCAGAGTTTTCCAGCCGTGAGGGGAGTGCTTAACCAGACATTGGTTTGCTGTATGTAAATCCGGGGCTCTGTGAGATCATACAATGCTTATAGGAAATAGAAACTGGTGTTTGAGGCAAGATGTATATGGGGGCCCAAGGGACAACACCATAAAAGAAATTGCTTGTCGTATTTCACTTTATCCTGAAAACAAAGATGGATCACTGAAGACTTTGCCAAGCAGGAGAGGGATGTTCCAGTCTGCATTTAAGATAGATGATTCTGCCTTATAATGTGGAGAATAAGCACAGGGGCTGATACAAAGGAAGGCCACTTAGGGGGTGGTTAACTGAGGTAATAAATAATACAGGCACGTACAAAGATTGTCCGTGAGGCTGGAGAAGAAAATACAGATTCAAAGACTATTAAGAAAGATCTAACCGCTCAAACAGAGCATGGTCGTAGATGGGAGCAGAGGCAGGTGTAGGGACGAAAGGGAGTGGAGGGACATGCTGATATGTAAAGTATTTTTAATCTCTTTCTTATGATCCTTCTAAATTGTTCTAGAAAGTGGGTGAAAATGTAGACCTTGTGTTCAGGATAGATGTCCACACTAAAGATACACAACTGAGAAACATCAGCAAATTTTTTTCATTTATGTCTGATATTGAATATAAATTTCAAAGGATTACTGAGTAGAAAGCAAAGTAAAAGTATTATAATCTAGCTCCCTAAAATTATCTAGATAATATTAGTGCTATGAAGAGAGTTATTGAGAGGAGATTTTACAGAGTTCTGGAAGACAGAGTACTGATTGAATATTTTTCTCTTTTCTACCCAAGGTGTGCACTTGAATTTTTTTTTTTAAAGAAATCACTAAATTTCTTTAAGTGGAAGTGAATGGATGGGTACTGTTAAGCTCTTCCAGTATGGAGGTATGTCTTAGAAATAGCTTTCCCACCCAGGTTTTAGTTCCATGGCTACAGTCACTGTCCACTGTCATTTTAGAGACAAAGAAAATAAAATCGGTCACTGCTTCCACTTTTTCCTCTTCTATTTGCCATGAAGTGATGGAACTGGATACCATGATCTTAGTTTTTTGAATGTTGAGTTTTAAACCAGCTTTCTTACACTCCTTTTTCACCTTTATCAAGAGGCTCTTTAGATCCTCTTCACTTTCTCCCATAAGCGTGGTATCATCTACATATCTGAGGTTATTGATATTTCTGGCAATCTTGATTCCATCTTGTGATTTACCCGGCTTGGCATTTCTCATGATGTACCCTGCATATGAGTTAAATAAGCAGGGTGACGATATTCAGCCTTGACACACTCCTTTCACAATTTTGAACCATTCTGTTGTCCATGTCCAATTTTAACTGTTGCTTCCTGACCCACACACAGGTTTCTCAGGAGACAGGTTAAGGTGATCTGATGCTCCCACCTTTTTAAGAATTTTCAAGTTTGTTGTGATCCACACAGTTGAAGCAGAGACATCACTTTGCTGACAGAGGTCCATACAGGTAAAGCTGAGGTTTTTTTCCAGTAATCATGTACAGATGTGAGAGTTGGACCATAAAGAAGGCTGAGAACTGAAGAACTGATGCTTTGGAATTGTGATGCTGGAAAAGACTCTTGAGAATCGCTTGAACAGCAAGAGATCAAACTGGTCAATCTGAAAGGAAATATTAACCCTGAATATTCATTGGAAGGACTGATGCTGAAGCTGAAGCTCCAAAACTCTGCCCACCTGATGTGAAGAGTCAACTCATTGGAAAAGACCCTGATGCTGGGAAAGATTGAAAGCAGGAGGAGAAGGGAGCAGCAGAGGATGAGATGGTTATATAGCATCACTGACTCAGTGAACATGAATTTGAGCAATCTCCAGGAGTTACTAGAGGACAGAGAATCCTGGTGTGCTGCAGTCCATGGGGTCACAATGAGTTGGACATGACTTAGCAACTGGACAACAACAAAAACTTAAAGAATAATAAAACAAAAACAAAAACGGTCCCAGCATGACCTGAGCTTCTCCTGTTTGACGCAATCACCTGTAGTCATGTGCTTCCCTGGGCTGGGCCTTGGGCTCCAGGTGATCTGTGTTGAGGTTTCCTACATCTGTTCTTGCTTCTGTGTGTGTGTGAGCATATGTGGCATGTGCATGTACGCTTGTGTGTGTGTTATGGCTTGTGTGTTTACAACCTGTGTATGCCTGTGTGTACACATGTGTGTATGACAGTGATTGCTATCTTCCAAACTAAAACAACCTGAAATGATGCAAGAGTTAATTGACGTAGTTCAAGTTATCTTGTGAATTAACTTGACTATGAACTAAAATTCTAAAATATTGTTACAAGGTAAAGATGTAATTCCAATGTAAAATATCTTTGGAAACTATGTCGAAGACTCAAGATAGTATGTTATTTTGTAATGCAACTGAGTATAGCATGTCCAACTTAAACTAAAATTATGATGATATGTTTCAAGTAGATACTTGATAGGCCAGATATACCAACTCAGTCCTCTAGAGTAACTCATGTAATTAGAATAGATGTTTTTCCCACTTGTTAATTCTTTTCATGAAAATTTATTAAGGGTACTATTTTATTTTTACCACATTTAACTAATTAACCTAAACATACTTTAAATATGAGTTTATATCTTCTTGATCTAGCTGGTTGCTCAAATTGCTGAGATTTTAATTTTCAGAAATTGCTGCCCCATTTTTGCTATTATATAGAAAATAAACTGTTGCTATTCAGAGTTCTAGTTCTCACACAATTAGTAATTTAATTTTAAACATGTATTTTTCACATTTGCCATTATAAATGAGTATTTTCTTGTATTATTTTATAGTAGAAGAGAAATTACAGTTCTTGAATACAAAACAATGTGTGTATGTGCATGTGTTTGTACTATTATACTCTTTGAGGTATGTTTTCATTATTTCATAAAGCAAGTGTCAAGGATAATTTCCAAAGATCCATGAGCACATGCCATGCATAAGTAAGAGCATTATGGCAATATAAAAAGCTAGAGAATAAATATTATAATTCTGTAAAGACTCCTCATTCCTTAAGCCAAATGAATCAGTGTTTCTGATGTAATGAATGAGAACCTACTAAGATTCAGGCAGAGTTCAGAGAATCACATTACCTAAATCAGGTTAGTGATAGATTGAAGAGTCATTTCTATAAATCTATCATATCATTCCTGAATTTTCTTTCATATATTAACTTTAAATACCTAGGATGCTTATTAATTTTATTGGCCATAGCACAAAGACCATATAATCTATTTTCCTTACATAGCTGTTATTATAAACATCCTGTATACATAAAACAAGTTTTGAGATAAATTAACAGGTTAGCTAAAATACAAAGTGGGAAATATTTCTGTGTTAGGTACTTAGGATTTTGAAATCTTTTGGATAGTATATTAAGAATTTTTAAATCTGCATGTTTTAAAGATGTTGTTTGTATTCTGCAGGCATTATCAAGTGCTACATTGTTTTAGTATCCCTGTCATGTATGAAGGATTAAAGATTAAGAATATATCAAAATTGGGTTATTTCATTAATCCTTTCCTTTTTTTTTATGTCTGACAGTTAGTTTTCAGTGGTACTTGAATATGAGAGTGCAGTAGGCACATCAGGTCAAAATTTCTATACCTAAGGAAAAAAATCAAGGCAATAATACACCACAAGCCTCATAGGTAAGAAATTGAGTTATTTATTTAATGAAAAATAGAAAATAAATATAAAAAACTCATAAATGCTTTAAAATTAATAAAATATTATTACAAAAATTATTTCACATTGTTAAGATTTTGTTTCTAGCCAACTTGTTTTCTTAATTCTCTCTTTATATACTCCTTTATGTAGCTCCAGCTGTATAACAGCAACATCTGTTATCTCAGTTTCTGTAAGAAATCCAGGAGTGGGTTAGCTGGGCGGCTCTGCCCGAGACCTGTCACATGGTTGCCGTCAAGCTGTTGACCAGAGCTGTGGTCATCTCAAGACTCACTTTCATGACCACAGAGACACTGTCAGTAGGCATCAAAAGATCCATTTCTAAGCTCACTCATGTGAGTGCTGGCAGGACTCAGATGACTATTTCCAGTCTCACCCACGTGGTCTTTCTACAGGGATTCTTTGGCAACTGGTTTACTCTAATGTGAACAATGTGAGAATGAGTGAGAGAAAGACCCAGCTTGAAAGCTTTCCATATGTTTTTATAACATAATCTTGGAAGTGATATCCCAGTAGTCCTGCCATATTGTATTCATTAGAAGTAAGTCAATAAATCCAGCTCACAACCAAGGGGAAAATGATTATCCAAGGGAATGATTAACAGGAGGCTAATGTCTTTGGAGTTTATATTAGAGGCTGCCTACCATACCTGTTAGCCTTTAGGAAATTTCCCACCTAGTTAGGGTATTTGGAGCCATTACGGCCACTATACAAATATAAATTTATTTATATTTAAATAAACTCATTAAATATAAATGTACATTCCTATGTCAGAAGAATACTCAGTTACCACTTTGAATCTTCTTCATGATTCTTACCTGTACCCTCTCCCATTCAACTTTCACCATGCTTCTCAATCCTCTGATGACTTTCTTGTCTCTTCCCTTGGCAGATGGCTGCACATTCTTATCTGTCAGAGAAGCTTAAAGTCCATTAAGCATTTAAACATTAACATTCTCAGTTTCCTACCACATCCGCAACACACAGAAATTGATCACTTGTACTCCTTTTCACTTCTTTCTTTCTGAATCTCAGAGGAAGACTTTTATTCCTCTTGTAATTTTGACTGGCTTTCTTGGGATTAATGAAAGCAGCTCAGCTCTCTTTTGCAAAATGACTTAAGAGTTTCCCAAGCCTCCCTAATGAGAAGAACCATTTAGGGCATTTTCTTCCCTGAAAATTTAAATATATCAGGTTGGGTTGGGGATAGGAATTTTTATTTTAGCCAGGGAAACAGATAATTCTTATCTTAGATAAATTTGGAAAGCACTGTGTCGTTTAAGGAAGACTATTAAATATAGTACTCATCTTAGGGAGTTTACTAATTGCTATGGGAAATACACAGTTGCATATTAGAAGGGGCCTGGCCCAAAATCAGTTTCTTAGGAATGAAATAGAACATTCCCTAGATGAAAATAGCTAAGATGACAAAATGAACACTTTTTAGTTACAAACAAGGTGTTAGAGTCCTTGTTTGTGTTAAATTCACTAAGTGAATTTAAGTGACTGCAGTCAGCTAGGGTTTCTTTGGAAAGATTATCACAGGAAGTTGGCTAATACTGTTCAATATTTTTGGTAACTTGAACATTTTTGTTTTGTTTTTTTTTTCAGGGAGAAAATGGAAAACCATTGTGGTGTAGGTTCTGTTAAATTTCAGAAATGGTAGAGGTCAACGAATTAGGTTTACTTGGACTGGATGGAGAACATGAGTGTTATGACATCACTTTGGAAATAAGCACTTAATGGAAAACCTCTGAAAACTTGACTTGAGCTGTTACTATGACTCATAGATTATTTGTAGAAAAAGGTAGATTTTTTTGATATAATGATGTTTGAAGAAAAATATCTATGATATCTATTGGTATCTATGTATCTGCTTCCAGGTACTCAGTATCTATGTGTCTGCTTCCAGGCTAAGAATTGTATAACCATTATAACTTAAATCTAACAAGTACACTGTCAGGTAAGTATTATTATACTACTCAGTAGATGGATAAATGAAGGCTCAGACATGATCAAATCAGAGTGCAAGAAAGTGGTGGATTTGGGAAGCCAATCCAGCTGTAAGCCAAATTCTTTTCATTTTCTGTTACTATAATATTATAATATAACCGCATTTTTGTGTTTCCAAGATGGTTGCCATCCAAGGACATCCTTAAATTTACATTTATGAGAGAGGGAGAGAGAGACCAAATCTGCAAGCACTCCATATCCTACCCTGAAAAAAAGAAAACGCTGTTTTCTATTTGAGTAAAACGTTAAATTGAATAAAGAAGGAATCTCTGAATGTTTTTAATCAATATTCAAAAAAATTTGCTTTAAATTTCCAAAATGCAAATTGGGAAAACCTACCATAAAATTATCTCCAAATGTCAGTAGGGATATTTTAGAAGGGTATAAAGTGATGTTTGATGTTAGTTACAGCTCAGTAACAACATGGTAAACTCTTAGTTTAGCCATCACATCTCCTTTTGTGACAAAGCAATCACCTCCTACCTTGGCCATCAGAAGCAACTTTGAAGACCAGAAGCAACTTCTAGGACCCTTCTACTTACAGAACTCTAGGTGGAGAATCAGAATCTGAGTCTCTATTTTCATAACCCACACCTCCTTGGGTACAGCATTGGTTTCCCCCTCCCAGAAACCCCTCTATGGCATCTCAGATCAACAGTCCACCCCGACTTCTAATATAGCTGCTGCTTTAGCAAGGCACCCTGACTATCCCAGAACCTGTATGTTCACCATCACCTCCCAAGGCAATAATCCGCGCAGACACTCTTAGTAAATCTTTAACTCCTACTGTGACGGCTGCTCTTGGACCCTCTCTGGCTAGCTCTTGAGACCCAGGAGAGTTATGAGGATCCAATCAACTGAGGAAGTTATTTAAAAACACTTTAAAGGCCATAAAGTGCTGTAGACCTATAAGAAATTCTTTGTGTTTTTTTTTTCTCTTGAAAGGTTTTAATAGGCCTCATTAGAATTGGACCAGAAGAACTTGAGTGATGTTGAGACATTGAAGGGAAAACCACGTTTCTCCAAATTTGAAAATTGCCGTTGAAGAAAATAATTAGGTTTGAATGATTACCTTGGCAAATATTACTATTTTAAGGAGTAAAATTTCATTTTAAAAGTAAAATTTTCGTTTTCTTTTTCATTTCAGTATAGTCATTTAGATAAAAGTAAAATGAAGAAAAAAACTGCATTTGATACAGGAATAATAGTGGGGCTAGAGTTTGATCAAATTAGATAATAAAAGAGTAATTCCATTTCTAGAATGCATTTTATTCTTTAATATGCATGTTCCATATGAACACTGAAATCCAGATGAATACCAATTAGTGATTAATATTCATCAACTTGTATAGCAGTCCTCAACCTAATGGTGATTAGCTTTAGATATTTATAGTAACATGAATTAGTTAGAGAAATGCATCATTTTCATTAGGAGTACATTATGTTCCATAGGGGAATTTGTGTTTTGATACCGAGAAAATACAATGTTTTTAAATGCCGCATTTCAAGGAAACTGCCACATCAGTAAAGTTGAATGGATAAAGAAATATTTTCCAAAGAGTTAATTTTTAATCTTTTCATCTTCCTTTTATTTTTTTCAACCCATGGGAGAAGTCTGTCAACAAGTATTTCTAACCCCAATTAGTCTTGTGCTAGGCCATAGAAATAGGCACCAACTCTCAAGGTCCTGTCTCTCTTGGTTACTCAGGGACGTAGCCCTAACGGTTGTCCTTTGCCTCTTCTGCATCTTATTTTTCTTTCTATTAATATTCTCATCAACTTCTAAACATGCTGCTATCTTACTGTAAAAGCGTTACACCCCTTCAGAGTATCCTGTTCCCACATGCAGCTTAATACCTATCTCCTCCCTTGATCCACTTGTCCCGTTGCACTTTGGTCCGTCAGCACCATTTGATCCCATCAATCATTGTCTAATTCTTGGCTTTCAGGACACCATTCACCACTAGTTTTTTCGTTCACTTTACAGATAGTTCCTTCTTTGTCTTTGTTGGTTAAATCTAATATTCCTAACATCCAAAGTGCAGAATTCCCAGGGCTCGCTCCTAAGACAATTTCTCTTTTCTACGTCAGTTGCATATTTTGTGATCTCATCTGCTCTCATGGCCCTAAATTCTACTAATATGCCAACAACTCCCAAATTTATGTCTACAGCACAGATCTCTCCTGTGAATTCTAGGCTAATAAATTTGACTGATGACTCTCTACATCTCCATTGAGAGGTAAATACCTCAAATATAATATGTCTAAAATTAAATCCCTGATATTCTCCATGAAAACAACTTATCCCACAGTCTCCTCTATCTCAGTAACTGGCCACTGTATATTTCCAGTTACTAGGGCCAGACACATTCAATTGATCCTTCACATGTCTTCTCGCCAGACTTTCAGTCATTGATCAATCCTGTTGACGCTCACTTCAGAGTCCACTCAACACCGACCATTTCTCACGTCATTTGTTGCTGCTACCCTAGTCTAAGATACTCTCATTTGTCACTTGAATTGTAGCTTCCAAACTGCTTGTGCCTCTTCAGTTTATTATCAACACAGAAACCTATTAAAATATAAGTCAAATCGTGAACTGCCCTGCTCAAAACCTCCAATATTTATCTTCTGATTCAGAGTAAAGACCCAAGAACACAGTGCCCATAAAATCGAGAGCTTGTTCATGCTGACATAATGTCTTATTTCCCTCTCACTCTGCACCAGCAATAATGACATCATGATTATGTCTTGATCAATTAAGTATGATCCCACTTCTCCTTTGCACATGTTGTTCTCTCTGCCTGGCATGCTTTCCTCCCAGATAACCTTATGACATGTTCCCTTATGTCTTCAGAAAATGCCAACATTTTAATGAGGATTTTTGTGAGATCTCTCTATTCAAAATTATACCCCTTCAGAATTTCTCCTTCATATGTGCTGCTCTATCTTTTTGTATTATAGCTATCATCATCTAACATATTATGTAATTTACTCATCGACTTTGTTTCTTTACTGTCTTACTGCACTTAAATGTAAAGTTTTTGAGAGCAGGGATCTTGTCTGTCTGTTTTGTTGCTATATCACCAGTTCTTAGCATAAACAACGTACGTATATATTTATGTGTTCAATATATATAGAACACATAAATGAATGAATGAAACAAGCTTAAAACCTAGTTGTGGAAACAATGTAAATACATAAGAAAGAAAATACAAATGGCAAAAGACTGAATGGAATAATGACAATGAATTTCAGAAACAAAAGGGAGATTTATCAATCTGGAAGACTTAATGAGCATTTACCAGTAAGGGCAGGGTGGGGAGTGGTTGGGCATTAATTAATAAGCTCTGAGAGCTTGAATTTTTTGCTGAACATTCAAGCAAAGACGCACGCCCCTTCCTCTCTCAGATAACTCCATCCACTTTTGTGCTCCTGCATATAAGCTGTCTATCATGCTTGAGGAGTCATTCCTCCATTTTTTGTCACTGGGGGGAAAAGTCCATCCTCTTGTCCAGGATCAAATATTATCTCCTACTCACATAGATGGTAAGCTCTATGAAGACAGATAATGAATTTGTCTTGTAAACCACTGTTTCCCTAGTACCTCACCCATAATAAGCATAAGCATTGTATAAATCTTTGTTGAATGGACAAATGTATCTTACCTGACCTCCACACTACCACTGCATTGCCATCTTTGATTTCATAGTATATACTTTTCTGATATTATTTGTATTTGTCTGTATCCACACTAACTTTCAAGCTTCTTGAGAGGTTATATTTATGCCATGTTTGTGGTTTTCACCTTCCTTCCCTAAGAGTGTGTCACAACACAGTACCAGCAGTAAGCATTTAAATTGCAAAGTATATTCATTAACTATCACTGCTTTAATAAATAACTACAAAGTCTCTGAGGCACACAACAATAGCACTTATTTTGCTCATGCTTGTGCAATTTAGCAGGGATTCAGCTAATCCATCCTGGGCTTGCCTGGGATTTTCTCAAAAGCAGGTTCAGTTTGGAAAGGTCCACTGTCTCTCCTCTTCCTTGAAACAGTGGGTTGGCTGGGCCATATTCTCATGGTAAGGTCAGAGGGCAAGAAGTGAGCTGAAACATGCAATGCCTGTTTTTGTCTAGGCCTAATTAGGACATTGCCATCTCATCCATTTTCCACTGGTCAATGTAAGTTCCATGTCTGTGCCAGGAGTCAAGAGGTTAGGAAATAAACTCTGTCGGTAGTAGGAAGAACTGAAGAGTCATTGATGAAATGCCAGGGTGAGGAACTTGGGCCAATAATGCAATCAGTCACACACATTGACTTCAAATGGACAATAATAATACCAGGGCATGAACATTTGCATTCATTCCTCAAAAGTTTTAGGTGCCTACCATGGGCCAGGCACTAGTCTAGGTCCTGAGAATAAAGAGACATAGCAATGTTGTGAAAGAAACAAGGGAGTAATGATTCATTTTAAAAAAAGAATTACATGGTGGCTTAGTTTGCAGTCATAAGGATGGTCTAGAATCGAATCAAGAATCAAGAAAGATTGGTCTTTCTTACAAATAAATTTGATACTACTTCCTAATTAACCTATAATCCTGACAGGATTAGAATGCCACTCAGAATCCATACTTTAAATGCAGAGACAAGGACAGAGATGATGTAACTCTGTTCTATATTAACATCATTGGATAAATAAGGGTACTTGCTCAGTTTACAAACTATTCCAGCCAGATACTTCATCCTAAAGGTACAAGATACACAGCCTTTAGCTAAAACAATCTCCTGAAACCCATCTTCTCACTTTCAAAGAGCTCTTCTACACATCCTTGCGGGGGCAAGAAAACTTTAGACTCCAAAGGAAGAGTCTTTGAAAAGAGACATTACAAGGCTTTGAAAACACACCTTGAAACTTTATTAGTAAAATGAAACCTTGCATTTTTTTCTTGTTACCTTGTGCATTCTTACATTGCCTCCCCCCAACAGGCTGTTCCTCACAGGAACATATTGATTTAATCAAATCTTACAGCTGTAGCTGGGAAGCACCCTGAATTACAATCAGGCCTTTATATGAAATATGACTTAATTTAGAGAATACCTGCTGATGCAAGATGGCAGATTCATTAAACCGACTGGCTGATCAACTGGCTGATCAACTACCATTTGGAAAATCTAGACTAGGAACTAAATAGCTTTTTCACATTGGTTGTCAGACATTCTTTTAAATATCTTGTTATACGTTATGACAGATGGATAAGAAACAGCTTTAGGTTATCAGAAGATCAAGCCAGCAATTTGAATCTACCAGGAGGGAAAAAATCATCTACGTACAACAAATGCTGCTCTGAGCCTCAGGTTTTTCAAGGAGGGCTTTGTATCCAACCAGAAATAAAGTGTGGTTCATGCCCTCTATAATAACAATGACAGTGGAATACAAACCCTTAATTATAAAGCAGCCACTTCTCCTCTTTTCTCAATTTCCAGTGAATAGAAATCTCCCTAAATTCAAGTGGGAACATCGTTCTTCCTATAATCTGTGCCAGCAAAGTTATTTATACAGAATTCACAAAAGCAGAGTCTTTATCTAAGAATTTGCAGGCTTCCTGCTGCTTATTTCTAGAAAAAGTCATGTCTCTGAGATACCCTGGCCATAAGCCCCAGACCTCGGTTGCTTGCTTCCAGATTCTCAGGGAGGTGTCTTAATCAGCAGCAGTCCGCCCTGTTCTAACTAGCCCAATTAGGATTAAGAAAGAAGGAGAAATTTTTTGTGCCTCAAAGAGCAGTCATGCAAACTGCAGTCAGTTGGCAAGGCATCTGGATTGCAGCCCACCAACAGGGAGCCACAGTTACAGACCCCAAGGATATTTAATTTTAGCTCATTTTCAGTGGGAGGTCTACAGCTGTGGCTGTGATTTTTAAAATGCTCCAAGTTGATATAACAGTGATTATCCTCCAAGAGCTTCCCTGCTTGATGAAGTTCTATCGTTCTGTGGAAAGTTGTGTAGTATTGGAGTCTTATTCAGAATTCTGCTCTCACTACTCTTTAAAGAAAATAAGAAAGGTCAGTACATGACCAACACTTTTTAAAAGAATTTCTCTTTATGTTTCCTTTCCTAAATACCATTTCAAAACAAGGAAATTAGAATCACTATGAATATAATGCATGTCAGAAATAATAATAAACAGAGAATTAATGACATCACTTCCTTAAGTCAGCCCACCTGTCCCATCTGTAGGACAATGCCAGCTCATTTCTTCTCACCTTCCTATTGCACAGAGAAGAACAAATGGAATAATCTAGGTTAAGGCAAAGTTGCCTCCTTGAAATAGGTCATAGGTAAGGCTTTGTAGTGGTCCAGATGTAATAAATAGCAGACCCAGCATTTTCACCCAGAGGATTTGGCTCCAGAGCCTAAGCACTTACTCAACTTTACAGTGATGCCTCACATTTTCAGGAGGCCGCTTCTAAAACCAGTGTAATCAACCTGGGACTTTTTAAATCTAAGCACTGGAAGGCCTGCATCCTGGGAGCCCCTTTGGTCCCAGGCAAACCAGGATAATAGATTTCCCTAACAAACCTCACATCCACGAAGCTTGCTAGAAGAAAGCAAAAAGACCTCCGAGTATTGAAACAGCTTTCAGAAGATGCACTCCATAATGCTCAGGCATTCTAATTGAAAGAGATCTGTCCACATGCTCACCACATACATCTAGGCTCAATTTAGATGCAATTAGAAATCTTAGTTTGGATGCAATTAGAAACCTTAGTTTAGGTAAATTGGTAAAGATATTGGTTAATTGGCTTCCCAACCAAACAGGAAGGACTGAAAGAGGTGAAACAAAAGAAACCAAGCTATAAGGACAATGAGTACTTATCATGACTGTGATATTTAATTGTGCATTAGCTGGTGCATCTTCTAAGTGATAGAAAACAACTTGAACCATCGTCAGTAATAAGATAAATCTATCAGAAGTATTTGTAGCAAGGGCATGGGTGCCATTTGAACGTGCTTCCTTTCATTGCTGTTTCTCTTCATGATGTCTTTATTCTCTCAAGCTGTTTCTGTCTTGTTTATGGCTAAAAACATAAATCCAAAACAGTTCCTAAGTTTCACACCTTCAGCCATAGGAGGAAGATTATTTTATTTCACAGATTTATAATACCAGAAGTACTAGAAATTTTACCTATTTTCATAGTTTGGTTCATGCAATAATTTCTGACCACTAATCTATGACCAAAATTGGGGTCACATAAGAACATGGCAGCCTTGTAAGAAACTCATTGGTGGGAGAAGGCTCTTTGTAAAAGGAGGTGATCTTACTGATGTACCCCAGAGTCCTCTGCTTGGCTGCAGAGCATACTCACGTGTCCTGTTTCAACCAATTCTCAACATGTCTTTTCTCTTGTTGTTCTTGTACATAGATTATCGAAGTGTCACCATTAATATGTTTTAAAATTTTAATGTATAAGCACAAAATTACCTCCTCCCCTATCTAAAAAAACAATGATGTTTTAATCCAGCTAACTATGATTTTTACAGAACTTTTTATTTACAAAAATATGCTAAGCTCAACAAATAAGAGGATGGGAGTAGGATATCATGGGCTTTCTCATCTCTAAATTCTGATTTTCTTGTGTGTGATGATAGCATAGATGAAGTCATGGACTGTGCAATTTAGCCTGCATCACACTCTAATCACACCTCCAATAGTGCTTCAGTCAGTACGAATTAACAACTTAACCAAGTGGAGGTATGAATATGCAATAGTAGAGAAGTCATTGGCGCAAACACCCACTTCAAAGGTGAGAAGGGGAGTTAAAATAGGATTGATATATCTTGGCCCATTAGAATATAAACTCTGTAAGGGCAGTGATTTTTCTTTATTGACAAATTTATTCCTAGTACTCAACAAATTTTATATATATATGTAAAATGTTGAATAGATGGGCATCCTTTTCTTGTTTTATTCCCTGCAAGTAGAGTGTCTTTCTTGGACAACTGGTATGACTACCTCAGATATTGTTTTTGTTCTGTGTACTGCCTGAATAGGAAACAGGGACATACTGAGTTCACTATGAAAGAAGTGGTGGAATGACTTTCAGATTGATGTGAAATGAACAACCTTTATTTAAACTTGAATATCAGATGCTCAGCATCGCTTATTATTAGAGAATGCAGATCAAAACTACAATGAGATATCACCTCGTACAGGTCAGAATGGCTATCATCAAAAAGTCTACAAACAATAAATGTTGGAGAGGGTGTGGAGAAAAGGGAAACTTCTTGTGCTGTTGGTGGGAGTGTAAATGGATACAGCTACTATGGAAGACAGTATGGAGATTCCTTAAAAAACTAGGCATAGAACCACCATATGACCCTGCAATCCCACTACTAGGCATATACCCTGAGGAAACCTAAGTTGAAAGACACATATTCATTGCAGCACTATTTATAATAGCTAGAACATGGAAGCAACCTAGATGTCCATCCATAGATGAATGGATAAAAGTTGTGGTACATGTATATGATGGAATATTACTCAGCCATAAGAAGGAACACGCGCAAGTCAGTTCTTATGAGGTGGATAAACCTAGAGCCTATTATACAGAGTAAAGTAAGTCAGAAAGAGAAGAACAAATACTGTACACTAACGCATATATATGGAATCTAGATATGATGAAATTACGTATAGGGCAGATACAGAGAAAAGACTAACAGACATGGAGGGTGGGGAGGAAGAGAGGGTGGGATCTATGGAGAGAGTTACATTAGCATATGTAAAATAGATAGCCAATGGGAATTTTCTGTATGACCCAGGGAACTCAAACTGGGGCTTCTTAAAAGGGTGGGAGGGAGGTTCAAAAGGAAGGGGACATATGCATACCTACAGCTAATTCATGTTGATGTTTGGCAGAAACCAACATAGTTCTGTAAAGCAATTATCCTTCAATTAAAAAAGAAATAAATTAAAAAAACAAAACTTAAATATCCACACACAGTTAGTCTTCCTCTATATGAGTCTTTATTTCCTAGTTGAAGTCTTCAGTTCCTGAAAGTATTTCCATGACCTGAAGTATCAGGAGGGTTTTCTCAGTGGTAAAGAACCCACCTTCAATGCGGGAGTCATGAGTTCAACTCCTGGGTTGGGAAGATCCACTGGAGAAGGAAATGACAACCCATTCCAGTATTCTTGCCTGGGAAATCGGCAGGCTGCGGTCCATGGGATGGCAAAAGAATCAGACAATACTGAGCAACACAACAAAGTATCAGGCAACTAACTCTCTCAGTTACAAAGTTCATGTGACCAAGCTTTCCTTCTATATTTCTCTTAGCTCTAGGTAGATTATAGAAAATGTTAGCTCTAAAATTGAGGTATTTTGGCAGGATTTAGAGAATCTGACGAGGAATGCAGATTTCCAATAATGTTGATTAAGTGTCATGATATGTTTCTTGTTAGGTATGTCAATGGGTGTGAATGTCTTGGGACTATCACATGATTTTTTTTTTACATCTCCAAAAATAGAGAGAAAACTATGAATGTTGTTTGTGGCTACATAAGACTGCATGAATTAGCTTGTATGTTCTGCACCACTTTGTTCTGAGAAGTCGTGACTTTACCCCTCTCAGTCCGTGTGGCTGGCTCCTCCATTTGGCATCAATGCAGGGCAGGTGGCCCAAGCCCAGTCCTTCAGAGCAGCTCATAACCTGACCACAGTTATCGCTTCAAGAATGTACCTGTGACTCCCGTTGAGCCAATGAGAGTCATACCTGGACTTATGAGAAAATCAGACTATTTTCTCTGAAAATATTAGTAATAGTAGTGCTTCCAGGGATCAAATTTGCCAACAAAAAGAACAGCATTGCTGAGAATGAAGACTACCCAGGGATGAAGTCAGAGACTTGGTGATATACTTTGTACCTTTGAATATTGACTTATTTTAAGTCAAATCTACCCCAGAACTTTCAGTTGTATAAACCTCTAAGTTTCCTTTTGACTCAAACTAGACATAACTGGGTAGAATCCATATTTCTTCAACCAAATTGGTCGAAAAGAGTTTCTCATTTAGCAATATGAGATAAAAATAGGTAATGAAATATTTATAAAGCTCTTTGATTACTTCATGAAAGGGAGTTATATTGAATTAATGTTGTTATGAGAACTTTGAAATATAAATATCTATAGAATACAAATATTATATAATTAGAAATGCTATTTTTTAACAAATTGTAAAGATAGAATGAGGTATACCAAGAACTATAGTTCTCAGAAACAGATTCAATTTAGAGTAATGGCTTCAAAATCTCTAGAAATTTTAGCAATAATATCAATGTGCAGAATAGTGACTTTCCTAAAATCAAATATCATATTTATACTTATGTAAATATTCTTAAAATTCCACTTGGTATGATTTTCAGAAATAATATATAAAATTTCTTAATGACCACAAATGATATCAATAAAGCACAGTTTCCTTAATAAGTGAAATTTCTTATTTCTGAAGTATAAAAATAGAATATGAAGCCTTAGTAATATTTTCAACCTAGTATCAAAGTAACTCTTTTTCATCTAAAGATTTAGAATTGTGACTTGTCTCTCAAGTGTAGGCTAAATGTGAAGCCCTTTGATTAATGAAGGACAATTAAGAGTATGTATCTTTTGTGAATATTAGCAATTTCCTTGTGAAACTTTGTATGCAGGATCATAGTTATTTACTAAGGCTAAGAAATTAGTTGAGTAGTTTAAACCAAGAGGCCTAATAGAATGCAGCTTAAGTATACAGTTTGCAGTATAATAGCTTTCAGTAGGCAAACCTATTAACTTTAAAAGCTTTTATTTATGAAATAGATATTTATAGACAACAGAAGCTTTGGGGGCATTCATTGACTGTCAACTTCTCATCTTTTTAGAGCTATGCCTACTGCACATCTTGGGATGGTTACCAACACCTGTAGTAATAGAATTGCCAATACAATGGCAAGAGAGAGAATACATTAATGGTAAACAAGATAAATTTGTCCTATGGCCTCTCTAGAGCTAATGGCCATGGGGAAATATTAAATAAATCTTTCTTGTTAGAAACAAAATTAAGCATACAAGTAGATAATAAAAATGACAGGAATATATTTAGCACAGGAGTAATATGTTTGCTCGTGAAGAGCACTAATTTCAGTATTCCTCAAGCATGGCTTATGAAATGAGATTTACACAAGATTTGGCAGTGCATAAATTACTCTGAAGGCATAAGGTATGCCTTTTTGGAGCTGTATTAACTGTCTGAGGGCAACCACACATATTTAATAAAGTGCTGTGCTGCTGCACTGAATTCTGTTCTAGTGGCAAAAAGTGTTCTATTTATTATTTTACAGACACCTCTTGTAAGTATGTCTGAAACTTAGCATTTTACCAGGCACTTAACAAAATGCAGACATTAGAGTAAAAAGAAGAGCCATGCCATAGACCAAATTCTAGCTTGGGAGTTGAGATAGGAGACATGGGCTGTAGCTTTTTTCTACCAACCAAATATGTGTCTCCAAATTGGCCATATTCTAAACTACCTGGGAACAGTTTTTGTTTGTTTGTTGTAATCAACAGTTATGCTTGGTTAAAGCTCTTTTTAAGGTCATTCCTGAGTTTAAAATTCTAAATTTATTATATTTCATCTTCCCTGGGAGAACCCCCCAAAAAAAACCTACTTGACAAAAAATAGACTCGTGCATTTAATAACTACTGCATATGTTTAGAATGGCATCCATTTAATTACAAGTATTGAATTCATTATTTTATAAGACATGGTACAACAAATCCTAAAAGTTCTTTGACTTCTTTGCCCAGCCCACCCAGTGGGTGTGGGATTTTATTTCATCGTGATTTCGCCCCTCCTCCTGTCTTCTTGTGGCTTCTCCTTTGTCTTTGGATGTGGGATTATCTATTTTTGATCCCAGCATCATCCTGTCAATGGTGGTTCAATAGTTAATTGCTATTTTGGTGCTCTAGCAGGAGGAGGTGAGCACACGTCCCCGTACTCTACCATCTTGATCTGATTGCTAGTGGTAAAATGGTAAGCATTTTAATTTTTAATGGAGCAATTTTAATATAGAATGCTTCAGAATACTTAGAGTTTTATTTCTGAAAAGTTGCCTATATATAGGCAAATTTTAAAAGTCCACGAACAGGATTGAAGATGCAAGATTGGTTTTTTTGATGATGGTCAAGAAAAAGGTACAGATACATAATATGTGAGTCTCCTCTCAGGATATTACTAAATTGTATTTCTTTGTGTTCCTTCATAGCTCAGTTGGTAAAGAATCCACCTGCAATGCAGGAGACCTCAGTTCGATTCCTGGGTCGGGAAGATCCATTGGCGAAGGGATAGGCTACCCATTCCAGTATTCTTGAGTTTTCCTGGTAGCTCAGCTGATAAAGAATCTGCCTGCAATGCAGGAGACCTCTGTTCAATCCCTGAGTTGGGAAGATCCCTTGGAGAAGGAAAAGGCTACCCACTGCAGTGTTCTGGCCTGGAGAATTCCAAGGACTGTAGTCCATGGGGTCACAAAGAGTCGGACATGATGGAGCGACTTTCACTTCACTTGTGTTCCTTGCTGATCAAAGGAGAAGCATGAAAGAGAGAAGTGAGACAGAAGGCTGAAAACAAGCTGTACTCGATCATTTTGCTGAGACTGTATTTTGTCTCTTCAGAACTCACGTATCTTAGTTTTCCTCACACTAAAAATTTCTTATTACCTCCACTTTAGAAATAATTATGATAAATATATGGTTGCCTAAAAGGATGTAGAAAGTCAAAACACTTGTTAAAAACTAGTTGTAAATGGAGCTTTTTTCCTTAAGCATCAGGGCTTTGGAAAGACCTCATGACCATGACTAGGGCCTTGGTCAGGATAGAATTGTTTTGAAATACAAAGAAGAAACATTTCACCTATTGCATTTTCCTTAGAGATTTTGATTCAAATCACATTGTGGGATCAACTCAGATCTGATTTCTTTGTGTTACTAAAGTGAGTTCACAGAATTATCAATTTAACTTAGGTATGTTTTTCGTTCATGTATCATCAATTCAGCATCAATAGTACTCATCACTATACTGGTTATCTATTGCCTTATGTACACTACATCACACAGAACTTGGTGGCATATAGGAAGAGACATTAATTGGCTCATGTGTTTGCAAGGGTTAGCTAAAGTGAACGGCAATGCACTCCAGTATTCTTGCCTAGAGAAGCCTGTGGACAGAGGAGCCTGGAGGGCTGCTGTCCATGGGGTCACACAGAGTTGGACACGACTGAAGTGACTTGGCATGCATGAATGCATTGGAGAAGGAAATGGCAACCTACTCCAGTGTTCTTGCCTGGAGAATCCCAGGGACAGAGGAGGAGCCCGGTGGGCTGCTGTCCATGGGGTCGCACAGAGTCGGACATGACTGAAGTGACTTAGCAGCGGCAGCAGCTCAAGTGACCCAGGCACACGTGTGTATCTGCGTCCACTGCAGATCATCCAGGCAGCGCTGCTGTTACTGTGAAGCTCGTAGGCTTACATGGAGTTGTCTAGTTGTTAGCTGATCTAGGATAGCTTTAAGTGGGATGACCTCAGTGAGCCAGCACCGCTCCATGTACCTTTTGTATTCTAGCAGTCTCGCCCTGGCATGTTCTTAAACAAGGGCAAAGGTGTAACAGTAGGCAAGCCCAACTCAAAGAGTATCTTTCAAACCTCACTTTGGTCACAGTTGCTGATTTCCTACTAACCAAAGCAAACCAATGACTGGGCATAGAGTCAGAGCAGAAGGACACCATAAAGTTATGTGGCAAAGGATATTGATATAGAGAGAGGTGAAGAATTAGGGCCATTTTGCAATGATTACAGCACAGTGTTCTATTCAGGCTACTTTGTAGGACTGAAGGATGATATAGTTCATACTCTCATAGGATTCATGGATCCAGTACCATGTAATTAATACTCCCCAAGGAAGAAGAATTTCTTGACCTTTTTAATGCTGTCAGAAATGAATGTTACCTATGCTCTTCTCCCTCTCCATCCATGCAGGAATTTGGAGCGGGGCACATTTCATCTGGCTCTTCTTTTGTGTGACTTGAAGTAGTAGCTGACAATATTTAATGACAAGTATAGAATAATGTTCTCTTGTACTCAGGAATGTTCTAAGGAGATAAAAGTGAAAATGAAATGACAAAGGAAATGAGCCAGAAAATAAGACCCAAGACTCAATTAAAATTCAGTGCCCAAGCCAAACAAGTGAAAATCTCTTAGATAGATTGTATAAATTCAACTTACTATAGATTTAAAAAGAAAACAATTTCAAGGTTTCTTATCGCCATGTACAGCTGCTAGACCTCCAAATGGAATTTCCTAATGAGTGTGGAAGCAGAATCTGTTTCTTTCTTTCCCAGCTACTCTGCATTCACCTGGCTTCTGCCCAACACTGACCAGCTGCCTGTCAATTCTGCAGCCACCTGGTCCTGTTGCTGACATTTGAATTTGGAAGGAGAACATGCTTCTTTCTAATTATTCCAGATATTATACCTTATTTACACTGTACCTGGCTTCTGCATTGACACTAATAGAAAATGTCAAAATCTCCCCGGTCTTTCTATAAGACAAAATGCAGTGCTTGGCCAGACTCACTGGGGAGACTGTGGCAGCCCTCTCTTCCTTCTTTTGTGTTTCTCAGTAATGTGGGGATTGAGAAACTGAAATCCACATTACCAAAACTTTTACTGTGAGGGTTCTTGATGTGATACAGTTTACCAAATTAGGCTGGAACATGGGAGGAGACAGAAGAGCCATAGTTTTGTAACTGCTGCTCTGACTGTTTTAAAGTTTGGTCAGGAAGGCTCTGGGGTTGTCTGCAGCTATTTTAGCTGAAGAGCAATTATAGAAGCCATTGTGAGCAGTCATCAGGTGTTGGAAATGTAGATTTAATTTCTCAATCTCCATATTACTGACAAACACAGAAGAAAGAAGGGAGAATGGCCGCCAGAAGTCTCCACGGTAAGACTCTCCAAACCTGTCCCTGTGTTTTGTTAGGTGTGTGACCTGAGAGGCAGGGCGTGATGAATACTGAGTTCCGGATTTCTGGATGGACGCTAAGGCTGTGAATGTGTGGAAAACATTCCGCTATTCCTGGCGGTGAGTTCCCACTTTCTCATTTCTTTGTTACAGTTAGGATAGAAGCTCTCTTGCTGGGCTACATTTGTAGTGTTGTTTGGGCCTCTTTCCTAGAAGAATGGTTTCTACCCTTCTAGTGATTTTTGCAAGCATCTAATTCCCTTTATTAAATGCCACTCTGTTTGAAATACCTAGCTTTCTTTCTGTTTTCTGCAACAAATCATGACTGATATAATAATGCTGAAACCAAATTCATGAATTAGTTATGTACTCACTTGGCCACCAAAGGAAAATATAAAATACAGATTCACACAAAAAATTTTTTAATGAAGAAAATAACTGTAAAAATTAAAAAATATATATAGAGTCATGTTATTAATTGTTGAACTTTTTATTTCTTTTCTGTTTACTGCTTTTCAAAATTATAAAATATTTAAGATCATAGATAAAATACAAAAAATAAGGTAACAGATCTTTAAGCATCCACTGCAAGACTGATCAAACATTGATATTTGAACATATTTGCTTTAAACCTTGTTTTTTGACTGAAATATTATAGATGTATCTAAATCTCTCCCTAATCCCACTTTTTATATATCTTCAGAGGTAACTTGTCTTCTAAAATACATGTATTTTCCATGCATAATTTTGTGCTCTTTCTGTACATATGTATGCATTCATACCAGTATGTATTATCCTTTTATATTTTTATACTTTATATAAATCATTTCATATTGTATGAACCATGTTTCCCAGGTTACTCTTTCAGTCAGTATTACGTTTCTGATATTTTTCTATTTTTTAACATATAGATCTAGTTAATTTATTTTAACTAATATATGATTTTCCATTGGCTGATTATACCTTTTACCTCCTGAGGTTATTTCCAAGGATTGATTTTCTGATAACATTTCAAAATCAATATGCTAATAATTGAATTTTTAATTTCCCCTGACCTTTTACAATGGCTCCTGTAATTGATCTCTTTGTTTTTGCCGATGGCATTTACACCCCCAAATCCTTCCAGCTTTTGGAATCATCTCGCCATGTTATTTTCATTATTGATCAATTCACTGAACACTGGTTCCTTGACAGACTTTATGTCTGTGATAAAATGTCATCTTTGAAGAGAGTTCCTAAAGTCTCTTCTCCATCCTCACTCCAGCAACAGCCTCTTCCTTCCTTTCAGAACATTTATCACAATGTATAATCAGTATTTATTTATATTCTTGTTTATTTTTTGTCTATCTTCTCCAATTGACTATAAGCTCTATAAAATTGGGAACCAGGTGTTTATATTCAATACTCATGAGTATGGTAGGAGCTCAGTAGATAATTGAGAAATGAATGAAAGCATGCAGTGTATAGCCCATTGTATTCTAAATTCAACCAGTCATGTTCTGAAGATTTTTTTTTCTTCCAAAATATCAGTAATATAAATCTAAGAAGGGGACATTTAGAAAGAAGAGAACTATAAAAGTAAAGCAATGCTTTAGAGTAGCACATTGCCAGGCTAAGTGTTCACAGTGGCAACCATTAGAAATGGTCAATATTTTATTCATATAGTGTTCCATTTGTTTTTACCTTAGGATAAATAACCCAAAGTAAAATCACTTGTCAAATATGTGACCTATTAATTATATGGAAATGTAAAAAAATAATACAGGCACCTATGTACTCACCATTAAGATTAAACTGATGTTAACATTTTGCCATATGTGCATCAAACCTGTCTTTTAAAATAGAAAACTGGTACAGTTTCAGCTAAATTCCCCCTCTTCTGTCTCCTTTCCTCCCCACAAATAACCAATGATGTGTGTGTTTTTTCTGTGCAAGTCATCTTGTATATAAAAGCAGTGTAATGATTATAGGTGTACCCTGGATCCCCTATTTAAGAAAAAACACACAATTACAAAAAAGTTAGATGTAAAAGTAATTATTTGTTTAGAATAAGAAATTATAGCACACTTAAAATGCAAAAAAAAAAAAAAGATAAATGTCACAAGCATTGCACAATCTGCAAAATTAGCATATTTTTAAATAAATTGCCTGACCTAGCACTATAATATTGCATTTTTCCCCATGCTTGAGACCCTGGGTCCTTGATTGCCTCTTCCCATGATGATATTTTAAAGTGTTAATTTTCTTTTTAAAATTGCTCTGTAGAAACTATCTTCCCTGTACCATTATGAACTATATATTTTTATTATAGATAGTTGGAGTATAATAACTTAATACATCACACATGTGCATTCTTATTATTGTGTCGATACAGATTTATGTCCAACACATCCAGGAATTCAAGAGAAGGAAACTGTTGCTCGTGGAGGTCATTAGCAGCTGCTGAGGGAGGAACTGACCCATCTCAAAAAGGTAATGCATACCTATCTTTCTGCTCAACTCATTAAAAGAAATAAATGTAAATAATACACTAGCCAAGTGTGTATATCATCAGTAATTTCTCTTGTATTTGGTAACTTTCAGTAGCCTGAAACTAAAGCATTCATGTTTAGCTATAAATTAATATTCAGAATAAAAAAGCCTCGCTGAAAAAAGGCCTATGCAAGTAAAAGTTGCCAACGCCTAAGTGTTATTCGTTAAATTTACCTTTATTCATGTGTATTTATACTTGACATGTGCTGCTTCTAGGGTGGCAGATTAGAGTGAAATTCTGGGTTATAGGAAGCATCTACCTTAAGCAAGCTGCTAAGCAAAGTGGTTCTAACCATTCTGTTCTTCTAATGAGTCCCTGTTACATTTTCATCAATACCTGGTATTCCCTCATACTTAGTAATTTTGACAGCTGGATGTGAGAAGGAGCCTTACTGTCATTTTCGCTTGCCTTTAATTTCTCTTCAGTGATGTAGGACATTTAATGTATTTATGCTTATTGTCCATCTTGATTTCTTAAAATGTAAATTACCCATTTGTATCCTCAAATTATTTTTATTGGATTAGCTTTATTTTTATTTATTGATTTGAAAATATTCATTGTTATCTTCCAGTTGCTAATTCCTTACCTATTAAATGGGTTACAGTGCAGTCTGACATAATATTACTTTATTTCTGATCTCTTTTGTCATACAAAGGTTTTCAATTTAATGCAGCAAGGTTTATCCTTTGTAAATTTTGCTTTGTGTTTCATGAGTATGAAAATCTCTCTCCTTCCACAAAGATGTATTCTCATGTTTTCTTCTCTAAAAGTTTGAGTTTTATTTCTCATATTGAGTTCTTTGATGCTTTTGGTATTCATTGGGGGTATTACATGAAATATTATATTTTTACTTGATATAGTTGGAGCTCCACTATGTTAGTATGCCTTCCTTTTACCACTGGTTTATAAAGTCAATTAATTAATTTCATCAGAATTGAAATCCAGACTCCATCCTCACTAGCTGTATGATCTTAAATAGTTACTTAAGTTTGGGCATTCCTCACTTTACAAATATTGCGCCAGATAGAGATATTGTGAAAATTAAATGAGTTGATAGTTACAAAAATTTTAGATGATAGCTTGACATATATTAAACACACATTTATAGCACCTCAGTAAATTGTACCCTTCTTCCTTTCCCTGCTGAAATTCAGTATAATTTGATAAAGGAGTAAATAAGGAGGCCAAATATTCATTATTAAAGATTAAATTAAAGAGCAGTTTATAGAACCAAATTTGGAGACTTACTTGTAATCTCAGAGTTAGGCAGATTTTCACTTAGTTATAGGCAAGACTGGATTAGAGCAGGTTTCACATGCGGAAGACTTGTGTAGGTAAGAATTATCATATTTTGCTAAGATATTCTTTGGAAATTTTGCACATATGTTCATTTCCTGTACTGTTATCAAATATTAGTATTTTATACTGTTCTTTTTTTTCCTGGGAATAGTTTGTATGACACTAGAATTATCTGTTTATTAGACGTTGGATAACTTTTTTTTTTTTTTTTCACAAAACCCCCTGTACATACACACTCACCTACTATGGATTTACTGTGTATGTGTGAATTCTATTCTATTTCTTTTTCTCTTCAGTTATAAGATTGTTCAGTTGTTCTACTTCTTCTTGAGTAAGTTTTGATAAATTATAATTTTCCAGAAGTTTTTCATTTTATTGCAATAAAAGCATGCATAGTCGTCTCATGATATTTTTAGATCTTTAGTATATAAGCATTTCATTTACTTTCTTCATCCCTAGTAGCATAGTAACATGTGTATGTGCATTTGTGTATTTTATGTGTGTTTGTATGACTGCCTCTTGAATTTTTTATGGACAATCTCACTAGACTTGTCCTTAATTTATTAATCTTCTAAAAGTATTAACTTTTGGATTTTGTTGATGTTTTTCCTTTTGCCTTTTTTATATTTTTACTGATATTTATATTCTGCATTTACTTTCTTACATTCTATTTTTCTGATTTCTTTTGTTGAATGCTTATTTCTCACTTATCAATTTGTCTTCTTTGCTACAATAAGAATTTAAAGATAAGTAGATAAGTATTTCATTCCTGTATGATTTTGGCTCTATCTCATCCAATTTAATGTAATTTAATTTATGTTACATTTTCTGTTTAACCCAAGATTTGGTTGAAAGAATGTTAAATTATAAGTTGATTTTTAGTTATCTTTTTGTAATTTTATTTTGTACAGTTATAGAAAATTTGGTACTTCTTCTGTAATTTTGAAGATTTCTTCTGTATTATAGTAGATACTCATTTTGGAGAAACTTCTGTGATTAGTTGAAATGAAATGCATTTCCTGTCAGAGTTTTAAATATCCAAATATATATTTCAAACATTTCAATTGTTAAAATTCTTGCATTCCTTCATTAAGCAAATGTTGAGTCAGTCCCATGTGCCAGTCATATTTTTTGTAAGCACTGAGAACATAGAAGTTAAAATATAAGCAAACCCTTTTTATGGAGCTTATATTCTATCATGGAAAAATAAAGGTATACAAATTAATAAGTAAATATATATGATATGTAAGATGGTAATAAAGGACATGGAGAAAAATAAAGCAGAAAGTATTGGGGGTTGTGTGTCTGTGTGTGTGCTCAGCCATGTATGACTTTACAATCCCATGGACCATAGCCTGCCAGAATCCTCTGTCTATGGAGATTTTCCAAGCAAAAATACTTGAGTGGATAGCCATTCCTTTCTCCAGGGGATCTTCCCAACCCAGGGATTGAACCTGCATCTCTTGTATCTCCTACATTGGCAAGAGGATTCTTCACCACTGCACCACCTGGGTTATTGGTTATTTTTTATGGGATGGCTTTCTCTTCAGGTAGGAGAACAAGTGCGTGGCCTTGGGGAGGGGGTTCTTTGGCCAGAGAGAAGTGAGCAAAGATGAGAGTGGCTGAAGATGAGGTTAGAGAGTTAGTGGGTAGCCAGATAAAATACAGATATCAAATTGATGAGGGGGAACTAGCAATAAGACTCAGACGAAGTAGATAACTAGGTAAATAGGAAGGAAAAGATTATTAACCTGCCAGCCAAGAAGAGTTGGAGCAAGAGCGAGGATTTCCTATGTTCTTTATCTGGTTCTTTTACTAATAATCTGGGACTTTACTAATAATCTTTTACTAATAAACTTGGGACAGTTAACCTTTTTGATTTTGAAACTACTTAGCCATGGGTCCTGCCAACTCTAAATTTCTGTAGCAATTAAGGATGCATCCTTGTAAGTGTGGGCTAGATCATTAATCTATTGCAGAGGGATTGATTGATGACCAACTTTTAAGTTTCTATACTGTTCTAAGAACTAAAGGAAGACAGTGACCTGTCCAGCGGCACTACCAAGCAGATGGGTCCTTTCATTTTTATCTGCAGTTGGGTGAACAAGGCTTATATGGTTGATTGTGGTGCTATTTGTTTTTTTTTTTTTTTTAAAGATCATTCAGAATAGTAAATTCTTGGAGTTTTCTCGGAGTTTTGAGACTGTCAGTCTATTTTCACTACTGAATTCACAATGGAACAAATCTGTAATGCAGTCAAAAGGTCTCAATTAAATGTGTACTCAGTCGCTTAGTGGGGTCCGACTTTGCAACCCCATGAACTGTAGCCTGTCAGGCTCCTCGCTCCTCTGTCCTGGGATTTTCCAGGCAAGAATACTTGACTGGGTTGCCATTTCCTTCTCGAGGGAATCTTCCTGACCTAGGGATCAAATCAGCATCTGTTACATTGACGGGTAGATTCTTTACCACTGAGTCACCCAGGAAGCCCAGTGCATATTAACTCTGCAAAAGGTTAAGTAGGAGGATTTAAGGTCCATTCTTGGAAATCAGTTAATTTGGTTACCTAATTTGCCTGTGTAGAAAATGACTATGAAAGAAAGTTGCATTTTTATTGTCATTTCAATTCAGAGTTCACAGGATTTGGTTTCATTTTAGGTTTGTGATTAAATCTGTACTTTTACACTTGTTATGCTAACAAGAATTAAAGAAAAACAACAGTAACTCCGCTCACACTGCCCTACCTCTCTTCTAATTTCTGTTCTCAGAAGCAAATAGTGTTTACTTTCAGCTTTATCTGATCTTTACCTCTGAATAACATATATATAAATATACTGATATTATTAACTTTTCAATTTTTGATACCCTGCACTGATAATTCCAATGCTCAATGAAAAATATAGTTTAAACAATATTATGAGATGTACCTAAAACAGGACTAAGAAGAAAATTTATAGAACTAAATGATCATATTAAAAAGGAAAAAGACTTAAAAATCAATGATTTAAATATTCACTTTATAAAGTTAGGAAAAGAGCAAATTAAAGATAAAATAAGTACAACATCTGATTTCCTGCTGTTGAAGGTAAAGATTTATCTCCTTTACAACCCCCTATGCATTTCTCCCACATCCCCTGCTTACAGTCTACCTCCTCTGTGCTTGCAATATAGTTACAGGTTTCCCCTGCTATCCAAAAGTAGAACATTCCTATGAAATTTTTCATAAGCCAAAATTGTATAAAGAAGCAATCACCCTAGGCCACTTCCTGCTAATGGATGCAACAAAATAATTTGAGATAAAGTTCAGAGGCTCACAGAAACAGTTCAAACTGTGGTGGCTTAATACAGAGACGCTGAGAGTAGATCTTAGGAAGGGCACTTGGTGACACCACTGTTGTTACTCAGGGCGCATGCCACCTCTATACTGGCTCACTGCAAAACAAATGCTATTTCCCTTTTGGCCATTTGTTGGTAAAAGCAAAAATCCTCTGATGATTTCTATGGGTTAGCAAAAACAGGTGCTAATGTAGGTCTTTTGTAAAAGCAAAGTGGCCATAAAGCAAACTTTGGTAAAGAGGGGGCTATGTGCATAACCTTTAGATAATATTTCAATATGTTACATTTTCACGACTATGGTAGTATTATTCATATTTCCTTTTCTGTGCAACATTTTTTTCCTTGCAGGAAATAATTGCCTATATTTCTATTGTTTCTTAATTTTCTGTATAACTGTCATTAATGTGAATGTAAATTTTTCTGTCTGTACATGCATACATATAAAGTAACAAATCTTTTTTTTTTTCCTTCCCCCTTGGAGCCATGACTGTTGCTAGAACAGCTCTCCTCCCATGTGGGTCTGGACTGGTTGCTCTCTACACTGGCCACTCAGACTTATCTTAGGATTTTCATATGCCATCACCTTAGGAATTGCTTTGTTGTCTCCTTTGTATTAAATCCCATTTTGCCTTTTTTATATTTGCCACCCTTTGTTAGAGCATTTTTTTTCTAGAATTTTCCTAAGGAAATATACATGGAAGGTGATTCTTTTGAGAATCATGTCATACCTGATAGTTTAACTGGATGAAGAAATTTAACATAAAACCACAAATTCTTTTTTAATAGACTTTGTTTTTGGAACAGTTTTAACTTTACAATAGATTTTAAAAGATAGTATCGAGAGTTCCCCATTGGCCTCCCTCATCCAGTTTCCCCCATTAATAATATCTTACATTAATTAATATGGTACTTATTTTATGCAAATAATGAACCAAAAACAATATATTGTTATATATATGTTATTTTATCTAAAATCCATAGTGTATTCAGATTTCTTTGGTTTCAGATTTCTGAATTTCTTTGGAAATTCAGATTTCCTAGTTTCCTTTTTTTTTGTTCCAGGATCTCATCCAAGACTGCAACTTATATTTACTTGTCACATCTCCTTATGTTCCTCTTAGCTGTGGCAGTTCCTCAGACTTTCCTTGCTTTTGATGGCCTTGATAGTTTTTCATGGTATTGGTCAGGTATTTTGTAGGATGCTTCTGTATTATAATTTGTCAAATGGTTTTCTTTTTTTTTTGTCAAATGGTTTTCTTATTAGCCTGAAATTAGTTATGGTGTTTTGAGAGAAAGACCATAAAGAAAAAGTGACATGTTTATCACATTATATAAAAGATATGTGCTATCATCAGGGTTTTTCACTGTTAATATCGACCATAATCACCCAGTAGATGTAGTGTTTATCTGGTTTCTCCATTAGAAAGTTAGTCTTTTTTTTTCCCTCTTTCCCTGCTACACTCTTTGGAAGGACATCATTACACACAGCCCACACTTAAGGTCTGGGAATGTATGGCCATTATCTATATAATTATCTATATAAATTACTTGGAATTCTTCTTCAAGGGATATTGTCTGTTCTCCCCCACTTATTCATATGTTTGATCATTGGTTTCTATCAATATGGACTCATGGAAATTTGTCTTACATTTTGGGTTATAATCCAATACTACTCTATTTTGTTTCTCAAATTGTTCCAGCTTTGGCTGTTGAGTCAGCTTTCAGTTTACTCCTGTGTCCCTTTTATAATCCCTTACCTTTTTAAAGCCCTGCTTTACTTTCTGGTACTACAGGAGGCTCCAGGCTCATCTTGTGAGCTCCTTGCTTCTGTCCTAGGTCAGCCGTTTCTCCAAGGAGCACTGGTCCTTTCCCTTGGGGAGTGGCGTTAGAACCAAGATCCAAGCACTAGTCACACCCTATGTTACTACAGCTGTTGCTCACTATTTATAGTTAAGCTGATGTGGGTCAAGAAGGAATCATTTCAAAGTTTTACATCCTTGTTTTCTTTCTGTAACTGCTCTTTGTATATAATTTAGAAAGTACAGAGATAATTATATATATTTACATGTATATGTTTATATGTGTGTAAATAGTCTCAAAATCAATATTTAATTTTTATTGTTTCTTTATTGCTTTTAAATAATATTCACTTTTTTGTATTAAAATGTTTGCAAACATAGATTATAGTGGTTGTATAATATTCAATGAATGCACATAAATATTTCTATTTCTAAAGTTAAAGATTTAGGTTGCTTTCATTTTCAACATTTTAGGCAGAAAGACTATCTTTTATTTCCAATTGCTTAGTTAGTTTTCTAGAAGTAGAATTGCCTGGTCAAAGAACATAATCAAAGCAAGATATACTTTGTCTACTTTTTTACCAGTACCAAAGTATTAGACTGTTCTTCTTTCTATTCCCTAAATGTAAAGGAACAATAATGGTTTGTAAATGTTAATTGACGAGAAAGGAATTGTCTCATTCTGGTTTTAATTTTTACCTTTTGTTACTGAGGGGTTTGGTTGCTATTTCATTGTTTATTTGCCACCCCAAATGGACGATGCACACTGTCAATTACACCCTCCACTGTCTAGCGCTCTCACTGGCTTCCGTGGAAGATTCTTGTAGGCATTTTATCTGCTCAGAAATCTTACTAGAGATTTAGAAGATCATAGGAAGAGGGCATTTGCACAGGTAGATCACAAAATTGTTACCTCCACCCCCTACCAAATTGCACCCCTGCCGTCCATTTCCTCTTCTTTCTTCTCTCAGAATTGGTTCAGACCAAACTGAGATTCCTCTGTGCTCTCAATTTCTGACTCAAGGGCCTTTTAAGATATTCCTTATGAGGAATTCCAGTGAATAAAGTTGCTTCCATTTCAACATAGCCATAGTTTTTCTCTCATGACCTTTGTGTTTGGTCCTTTAGTAGATGCCATTTTGAAAGCAGATAAATACTACTTATTTATGTAAGATCAACATATTTGTTAGATGCTGGCAGTGTGTCAGACAGACACAATGCTCAACATCAGGAAGGGAGAGCAGATACCAAATGCTCTTCAAGTTGTTTAGAACTGTGTGGGAGACACAGCCTCATCACTATTTTGAAGCAAATAAAGATTATTTTAATCACATGAAGCCATGAAGCTCATGTTAGAAGTATCTCTAGAAAGGGAATATATCTCTCAGTTTAGTTGTTATTCCCCATGGAAAACATCTGAGAACATATTCAAAATGTCTCCCCCAAAAAAAGCCAAATTATAAAGACCTAGAGATAGAAACACATAGAGGGAGAGGAAAAGGAATGGGAAGAAGAAAATAAAATTGACACAAAAATAGACAAAAACATATGTACTATGGAGATGCATGTATATTGATAAACTGTAAAGTTTGAGAAAGAACTAGAAAGTCTAGAACACTTCGCAGTATTTTTAAGTTCATTTTATCCACCTTTATTTTTCTGTTTCAAATAGGTAGCTTCTAATTCTAGCTAGTATTTTCTCTAGAAAGTCTCTTGAGTTCAGTATCTTTCTCCTTTTCCATCCACAACAGTGTAACTCTAGACCAACTCTTTACTCTTCTGTGGGCAATAAACCTTCAGGATCCACTGTGTTCCACGTCCCTCTTCCCTCCCATGAGCCAGAAGAACTTGTCTGTCTTCTTTCACACTGCCATTAGATCTTCCATCTGCATTATATCCCACTTGGGCTCTGCTTGGAGCAGTGATCCAGTCCCTCATTTCTCCCTAGGCTGCTGTTTTTGAAACATCAACACAGTTCTTTTTGGGTTTCTTAAAAAATATCTTTGTTTTCTTGTTTAAAGCCAAACAATCAAATTATATGAAAGCAAACAGCAATAAACCATTAATTAACCATATTGCCATCTAGCAATAATGTAGTTATTAAACTCTAGGTGCCAGACTTTGTGATAAGATGCTTGCATGTACCATCCAGTTTAATCCTAGCAATGGCCCTCTGAGATTATACTGTATATGAGATATTTGTGCTATCTCATTTTGCACAGGAGAACCCCAAATCATTGAAGTATGGAAAGTGATAAAACCAAAGTTACAGAATTGCAGGAAATCTGAAAAGAATGAAGAGATTTTTCACTGATGTTTTTTCTATTGTGTAAATTTAAGATTATAATATGTGGATTTGACGCATTATATATTATAATATGATTGTCATTATACCTATAGTTAACACCCCTATCATATCACATAATTATCATTTTTGTGTGTGGTGGGAATAATTAAGATCTAGTCTCTTAGCCAGCTTGAAGATTACAATAAAATACTGCTGTGTTCCCTTTACTGTGTGTTAGATATCTAGGACTTATTTATCTGCCAGTTCTAAGTTTCTACCCTTAAACAGTATCTCTGCTGTTGCTATTTTAACTGTTTATTTTATTCAGAATTAAGTAGTGCTTGGTTTAGATTATTGTTTCAGGACTGACTCCTTATAGATGTCACTCCTGACAAAGTCATTCTTAACCTTTCATTTGACCATTTTTGCTCCTGGAAGAACTTATTCTGCCCTCTTGCAATATTTTCTCTTTACCTGAATTCTCACACTAAGATCTCTTTCCCTTTTCTCATCATTGTTACTAACTTCATTCATTCACATGTTTAACAAATCTGTTGTGTTCTACTAAGTTTCATAGGTGCAGTGGCTATAGCATTTAACAAGACAGACACAGTTTACATTCTAGTGGGAGGAAAAAATTAATAATTAAACAGTGCACAAATAATGCTAGATTCTTAGTGTTATGAAGGAAACAGTGACTATTACAGGTAATCACGGATGGCTTTCTTTAAATAGGGTGATGTTTTCTGAACAGATGACATTTTTGCCAGGGTATGAATGGATGATGAGAAGGAGCTAAAAATAAAATATTCTGGGGGAGTAGCTCTTCCTGTATAGGCAAGCATAAGTTCAAAGTCCTGAGGTAGAGAAAAGGAGAGACAGGGCAAAGGTAAGGTCAGAATGGTGAGAAAGAGGAGATCCAGTATTTCTTAAAGGCTCTGAAGAAAGAGGGATTTATTGAGATTACAATGAGAAGCCACTGGTGAGCTTTAAGCAAGGGAGTGAAGTGATCAGATTAGTGGTTACACACAGACACACATACACACACACACACACAGACACACACACAGACACAGACACACAGACACACACACACACACACACACACACAATATAATGTTAGGGTAAGTAAAATTTTTAGGTGCCAAAGAGTGGGTGATTCAAATTCTCCAAAGCTCATATGAGTTTTATTTATATCCCAGAGGAAAGCTTCAAATTCTGTTCTTTGGTTTATTGCAAGAAACTTAATTTAAGAAAATCCTTGGCTATCGCTTTTCCTAAAATCAGACCACTTTTGTTTTTCTTTCTTGGTAATTTTTTTTTTTCTTCCACAGAGGGAAAGCAATGAGACTTAAACATTTCCATAAAAGAAAATTAGTGATCATGTTGATAGATCCCTGGATTCCTGTAAAAACTATGTTTTTCCTGCAGATTGAATCCAGTAGTTTAATTGTAAGTCTTGTTAGTGTTATACCTAATTTGCACATGAGGCAGAGAGGGAAAATTTTGCTTTTCTGTAGACTTTTGAGCCCCTGGGCCTTAGCTACATCATATGTAAAATGAAGAGTTGGTTCAAACTAGATCTCAAACATAACTATGGACATTGTGGGCTGGATAATTCTTTGTGAAGGGCTGCCCTATATATTGCCATATACTTGTCAGTATCCCTGTCTTCTATGTATTACATGCAAGTAGCATCCTCTGGATAATCAAGAATGTCTCTCTAGACAGTGCCAAAAGTCCTCTGGGGTCTCAAACTCTGCTACAATTGGAAACCACAGGTCCAAAAAACTCTTTAATTCTCTACTTGCACTTAAATTTTAAATGCATCAGAAGCTCCAGAAATAGTCAGAGCTACTGTTGCACTTTTGATATTATGTTATTTATGAAGACATTTTCTGCTGAGAAATGCTAAGCTGTTTTCCCTCTTCACTGTCTTTATCACCATGACACCAAATTACTGCTCTAAAGTGACTCTTACCACAAAAATCAGTCTGCTAAAGCCACAGTGGATATCCCTGTCTCTAAAGCTGGTGTATAATCAATCAAAGGTTTCATGTTTTTCAGGCATACACATTTTATCTGTCTCTTCCAGTGGTTCCATAAAAGAAGAAGAAAGGATTGTGCATTTGAGTATGCTAGGGTAGACGTAAAAGACAATAATGAATTAGGTTAGGGCAGTAACGGGAGTATTAGAAACAAATGCATTGATTTAAGATATGATTTATGTGTGCAGTCAAGCTGACACAACTTGATCATGGGTCTAAATGGTCAGTGAAGGAAGAAAAGTATGCTATCAGATTTTTATGAGGAATTATCAAATTATTAAAAGCTTTTCTTTGCACTAGAAAAATATAAATAATTCCCTTCATTACTAGGAATAAATTAATTGTTCTTGAATCTAATGAATTGGACTGTGGTTTAATGAGCTCTCAATATATAGAGTAAAATAAAAAGAAAGTATGAGGTTTGCCATGAAGGAATAGGAAGTAAGGGTTTCCATGAGATGTGCAGAGAAATAAAGAGGCTTCAACCTTTGTATTCTCTGAGGTCAGGAGAAAGATGAAATAGGTGGAGTATTAAAAAGGCACTATGAGTTTGGGATCTTATTACAAAATAGTTTCCCTAAAACAGGGCACTTTGACTTAAAAGTGAAGGACCGTGCATAGACAAGGTACAAGGAGCTTTGTTCAAGTGCCCCAGGAACTTGTGGAGCAAAGTCCTTTCTTCCAATATGTTCCTTTTATTAATTTATGATTTTTTAAATGGACTTAATTTTTTAGAGCAGTTTTAAGTTCACAGGAAATTTGAGAAGGCACAGAGTTTTATAATTTACTTCCTTCCCCTTCACATGCAAAGGCCCCCTCATTATCAATATTCCCCACCAGAGCGGTACATTGATGACAATTGATGAATCTAATACATTGACATGTTATAATCACTTATAGTTTACATTAGGGTTTACTCTTGTTGTACATTCTGTGGGTTTGGACAAATGTAAATGGCATATATCCACCATTATAGTAATATACAGAGTAGTTTCACTGACCCAAAAACACTCTGTGGGGAAGCTTTCCCTCCAAATGTCTAATTTGGAAAATGAGGGGTTGGGATGACAAATTCTTTAGGAAGCTTTTGACTCCTGCTTGAGACCCATCTTCACCTGCACAATTGCTGCAGAGTCCCCAGGACCTGAAGCCACTAAAGCCATCGCTGAGGCATAGACATGCCCTGGCAAAGCTCCCTGGTCGGGGCATCCTGGCCTGCTTGCTCCCACCAGTCTCCCTATGGCTGCTGCAGCTAGGGGATTTACTTCAGTGCCTTTTCAGAAGGTTCTCTAGCCAATTCAGAGCCTGCAGCAGCCTTTCTGCTGCTTTTTCTGGGATACATGCATCTACAGCAGTTCCTGGGTCAATGGTCCTAGTGTCAGGCCTGCTCTCATGTGAAGTTAATCCCAGCACTAGAGGCTTCATGGGTCTTAGAGGAACAGAGGTGCAGTGCAGAAAGGTGACCGGTGGGAGGAATAGACCTTGGCCTGCCCTATGGGAGGTCCCAACATGTACCTCAACACTGAGGCCAGAGCTCAGTAGGAATCGATGTAGCTGGTGGGTTCATGGTAGAACCATGGACATGGGCATCAGGGATGGGCGTGGGGCTCCAGCAGGTGCCCATCAGAGGGCTAGAAAGATGCCTTAGTTTTTGTTTTTGTTTTTAACTCAAGATAACACTTTTTCATGGAAATCACTCTGTTGTGTCCAACTCTTTGTGAACCCATGGACTGTAGCCCATCAGGCTCCTCTATCCATGGAATTCTCCAGGCAAAGATACTGGAGTGGATTGCTGTTCCCTTCTCCAGGAGATATTTCTGACTCAGGGATCCAACTGAACTCTCCCACACCGAGTAAAGATTCTTTACCATCTGAGACACCTGGGAAACCCCATAAAGTTAGAAAATCGCATTACATTTTGCTTATGAAATAAAGTATGATTATTTTATTGCAATATCAAAAATGTTAAATTAGATGATATCATGGATGGTTAAGTAATAGTATATCAAATTAGAATGATATTTAATTTTTCTTGCTTTTCCAGTGCATAGAAAATTCACACAGCAGAGAGTTGTCATGCCAGCTTAAGTTTGCCAGGATTTTTTTTCTTTCTTAAGATTTTATTTTACTTTTTAATTGAGGTATAATTAACATATAACATTATATTAGTTTCAGATGTACAACACAATGATTTAATATTTGTATACCTCACAAAATGTTTACCACAGTAAATCCAGTTAAAATCTGTCACCATACATTACTATAAAATATATTTTATTTGATGAGGACTTTAAGATCTAATCCCTTAGCAACTTTCAAATATATGTAGTATTATTCACTAGTCACCATACTGTATATTACATCCCCATGACTGACTTATTTTTAACAGATAATTTGTAATTTTTGATCCCCTTCCCCCATTTCACCCAAACTCCAGTCCCTTATGCTGACACCCTGTTCTCTGTATATATGAGCTTTTCTTTTTTAATTAAAAAATTATTTTATAGTCCATGTATAAGTGAGATCATATGCCATTTGTCTACATCTCTAACTTACTTTTATACCTTACAATTATACCTTCAAGGTCTATTCATGTTGTTGCAAATGGCAAGATTTTATTTTTTTATGGCTGCACAATAGTTCATTGTATATACAGTATACCATGTTTTCTTAAAGAGATGGGAATACCAGACAACCTGACCTGCCTCCTGAGAAATCTATATGCAGATCAAGAAGCAACAGTTAGAACTGGACATGGGACAACAGACTGGTTCCAAATGGGGAAAGGAGTGTGTCAAAGGTGTATATTGTCACCCTGCTTATTTAAATTATATGCAGAGTACATCATGCGAAATGCTGGGCTGGATGAAACACAAGCTGGAATCAAGATTGCCAAGAGACATATTAATAACCTCAGATAGCCAAATGATACCACCTCGTGGCAGAAAGTGAAGAAGAACTAAAGAGCCTCTTGATGAAAGTAAAAGAAGCAAGTGAAAAAGTTGGCTTAAAACTCAACTATGGCATCTTGTCCATAACTTCATGGGAAATAGATGGGGAAACAGTGGAAACGGAGATTTTTTTTGGGGGGGGAGGGTGCTCCAAAATCATTGCAGATGGTGATTACAGCCATGAAATTAAAAGAAACTTCCTCCTTGGAGAAAAGTCATGACCAACCTAGATAGCATATTAAAAAGCAGAGACTTTACTTTGCCAACAAAGGCCCTTCTAGTCAAAGCTATGGTTATTCCAGTAGTCATGTGTGGATGTGAGAGTTGGACCATAAAGAAAGCTGAGTGCTGAAGAATTGATACTTTTGAACTGTGGTGTTGGAGAAGACTCTTGAGAGTCCCTTGGACTGCAAGGAGATCCAACCAGTCCATCCTAAAGGAAGTCAGTCCTGAATATTCATTGGAAGGACTGATGTTGAAGCTGAAACTCCAATGCTTTGGCCACCTGATGCAAAGAACTGACTCATTTGAAAAGACCCTGATGGTCAGAAAGATTGAAGGCAGAAGAAGGGGACGATGGAGGATGAGATGGTTAGATGGCATCACCGACTTGATGGGCATGAGTTTGAGTAATCTCTGGGAGTTGGTGATGCACAGGGAAGCCTGGCATGCTGCAGTCCATGGGGTTGCAAAAAGTCAGACAAGACTGAGTGACTGAACTGAACTGATGCTTTCTTTATCCATCCATCAATGGACTCTGAGGTCATTACCTTATCTTGGCTAATGTAAATAATGGTGCAGTGGACATGATGATGCATATACCTTTTTGAGTTAATGTTTTTACTTCCTTTGAGTAAATACCCAGAGGAGGACTTGCTGCCACATGCAGTAGTTCTATTTTTATTTTTTTGAGGAACCGCCATACTGTTTTCCATAGTGGCGGCACCAATTTACATTTCCACCAACAGTGCATGAGGGTTCCCTTTTCTCTACATCCTCACTCATACTTTTTTTTTCTTTTCTTTTAGATAATAACCATTCAAACAGTTGTGAAGTGATATCTCATTGTGGTTTTGATTTGCATTTCCCTGAAGATTAGTGATATTGAACATTCTTCCATGAACTTGTTGACCTTGTATGTGTCTTCTTTGATAAAATATCTATTCAACCTGTCTACCCATTTGGATCGTCTCTTCTTTTGCTATTGATTTGTATGAGTTCTTTCAATATTTAGATATTAACTCCTTGTCAAATATATGATTTGCAAATATTTTTCCCTTTAAGTAAGTTGCCTTTCCATTTTGTTGGGTTTTGTGTGTGTGTGTGTGTGTGTGTGTGTGTGTGTGTGTGTGTGTGTGTGTGTGTGCGGAAGTTTGTTAGTTTGTATTCCCATTTGCTGGTGTTTGCTCCTGTTGTTTTTGCTTTTGGAGTCAAATCCAAAAAAATCATTACCAAAACTAATATCAGGGAGATTACTGCCTATATTTTTTCTAGGAATTTTATAGTTTCAGATCTTACATTTAAGTCTTTTACTATTTTGAGTTAAGCTTTGTGAATAGTGTGACAGTTGTTCATTTTCATTTTTCTAATATGTAGCTATCCAGTTTTTCCAATACCATTTACTAAAGAGACTGTCCTTTCCCCATTGTATATTCTTGGTCCTTTTGTCATAAGTTAATTGACTATATATGTGCAAATTTATTTCTTGACTGTCCTCTGTTCCATCGATCTATGTCTGGTTTTATGCCAATACTAGTCAGTTTTGATTACTGTAGCTTTGTAATATAGTTTGAAATCAGGTAGAAAGATGCCTGTAACTTTATTCTTCTTAAGATTGCTTTGGCTGTTCGAGGTCTTTTGTGGTTTCATATAAATGTTAGCATTGTTTGTTCTATTTCTGTGAAAAATGCAACTGGAATTTTGATAGAGACTGTACCAAATCTATAGTTTGTTTTGGGTTTATGAACTTATTAACAATATTACTTTTTCTAACTCATGAATGCAAAATATCTTTACATTTATTTGTATTTTTCCCAATTTCTTTATCAGTGTCTTATAGTTTTCAGCATACAAGTCTTTCACTTGTAAAGTTATTTGTGTTTTATTATTTTTAGTGTAATTATAAACGAGATTGCTATTCATTTCTTTCTGATGGGCTTTTATTAGTGTGAAGATATGCCACAGATTTCTGTAAGTTGATTTTCATATCCTACAAGTTTACTGACTTTCTATTAGTTCTAACAGTTTTTGGTAAAGTCTTATGGATTTTCTATAGGTACAGTCATTTGCAAATAGTGATAGTTTTACTTCTTTTCTGATGTGAATATTTTTTTCTTTTTCTTTCTTATTTGGCTAGAATTTTTGATAGTATGTTGGTTAAAAGTGGTGAGAGCAGGCATACTATCTGTTTCTAATCTCAGATTTCAGCTTTTTACCACTGAGTGCAATATTAGCTGTGTGTATGATTTATAGCCTTTACTACATTGAGGTACATTGAGATACATGCCCACTTTGTTGAGAGATTTTGACATAAAAGGAAGATGAATTTTTTCAAATGTTTCTTCTTTATGTATTGTGATGATCACATGATATTTATCCTTTCTTTGGTTAATGCAGTGTTTTGCATTGATTGGTTTGCGGATATTGAGCCCTCTTGACATCCTTGGAATAAATCCCACTTGATCATGGTATATGACCTTTTTAATGTGTTGAATTCTGGGCTTCCTAATCTGGATGTCTGTTTCCTTCCCCAAAATAAGGAAGTTTTCAACCATTATTTCTTCAAATACATTTTCTGCTCTTTTTCTCTTTTCCTCTGGAACCCCTTAATGTGAATGTTAATATGCTTGATGTGAGCCCATAAGTCTCTAAGCTATCTTCACTTTTTTTTTTTTTTGCTCAGATTGAATGAGTTCCACTACCTTGTTTTTTAGTTCACTGATCTCTCTCTATTTAGTCTGATTTTAAACACCTCTATTGTATTTTTCAGTTCAATTATTGTATTCTTCAGCTCTGAGACGTCTATTTGGTACTTTCTTATATTTTTCTATTATTTTGTTGAAATTCTCACTGTGTTCATCCTTCTCCATGTTCACTGAGCATCTTTATGATCATTACTTTAAACTCTTTATAAGGTAAATTGCTGATCTAACTTTATTAAGAATTTTTCCTCAGGTTTATCATATTCTTCTGCTTGGAACATGTTCCTCTGTTTCCTCATTTTGCTTGACTCTCTGTATTGGTTCCTGTCTATTAGTTGAAACAGCCATCTCTTCCAGTCTGGAAGGAGTGGACTCATGTAGGAGATAAATCTTAGTGTTTAACCTCAGCCTAGCTCTTGGTCATCTCTCAAAACTCTGTGATTGTCCAAGCAACCTATTTTGAACACCTCCCAACAGTTGAGGATATATCAAGACCTATCAGTATTCCAAAGGGGAGGGTCTCAGTCAGCTCCTACATTTAAGCTGATTGGAAGTCAGACCCTCAAGCAGCAGCTTTGAAAATATTCAGAATTATACAGTCCTGTAGGACCACGATATAAGCCCTGCTGACCACCAGAGCTAGGCCATCTATCCTGGGTATTAGTCTCAAAAGTCAGGGCTCCAGACAATTGTTTAAACCCCTTTCTGGGAGATGCTGGTGAGCAGTAGTAAGGCTCAAAGATGGCTCCTGCCTTCCCAGACTGCTGGAAAGACCATCCACTCAGCCCTTAGATGTGTTTAATTGGAATCCTTCCCCCTCAGGCAGCAGCTGTGACAGTCTTACAGGCCTATTTCACAGAAAGACTGAGCTCCTGAGTCTGTTGCCTCTTGCCATGCCCTGAGGATGGTAGTTGTTTAAGAATCCTTTCTGCATTGGTTGCAACCCTGTGGGACCCGTGAGTGCAAGCTTCGTTGGACACCAGCTTCAGGAAATGCAGAGGTGTCCCCTAACAGCAGCTGCAAAAGTTGGGATGTCAGACGAATTTGTAAGCTCCTCTCTTCGAGACAACAGAAAGTGGCAGTGAGGCAGAGGGAGGAAGCAGAGATGGTGTCCACTGGCCTCTGTTTCTTGAAAACACTTCCATAGGCCTCTCTAGATGTGTGCCAGGCCGGAAGTCTGCCCCCGAGTCCAAAACTTTTGGATAAGCCAACAGATCTCTTTCTCAGCAATGCTAGGGCTGTCTTTCAGTCAGCTCTCTGTGCAATGTCCTAGGGATGGCAGTATATCAAGAACTGAGTCTGAGTCTTACAGTTCTGTGAAACCCAGGAATGCAAGACTTTCCTGCCTTCAAAACCAAGTGATCAAGGGGTGACCCTGAAAGGCAACTGCAAAAGCCAGGTCACCAGATGCAAATTCTAGGGCCCCAGCAGTTGAATGTAAAAAAAGCATGGCAGAGGGAGAAAGTGAAGCTGGTGCCTGTCATTTGGAGGCTAAAGATGGCAGCAGGTGAGGGGGAAAATGTTAAGAATATTTTAAACAAAATGTCACTGGCTTTTCCCAACTAGTCTCCATTTCTAGACAGTATTCCAGCAGGTCCCTTTAGAACTAGGAATTTAATCTCTTTTCCATAAAGTCTGGGTACTTTTCAAATGTCTGCTTCTGCGCATGCCCTGGGGTGAGTGAATCCTTGCATGAGCCCTTTGAAAACCTTGTTTCGGTCTGTTACAGGCCTTTGGGTCTTGTGAATGCAAACCCCGTTAATTTTCAAGGCCAGGTATGTTAGGGGCTTGTCTCTTGGGTGCATGTCTTAAAAGCTGGGGTGCCTGATGTGGATTGTAAACCTTTCACTCCTCAGAGACATGTTCTGGGTTTGTGAGTTTTCTTCTTATTGTGGGTCATCACACCAGGAATGGAATTTATGGCAAGATTATGTATTAGCTTCTCCTATCCATTTTCAGGTGACCTTATTCTCATTTGTCTGATGTGAAGGAGTTGCTCAGCTAGTTTTCAGGGTTTTTTTCTAGAGGAAGTTGTTTCGTATGGGTTTGGTGTCTCCCCAGGAAGAAGTGAGTTCTGGCTCTTCCTGCATTGCTATCTTGAACTACCTCCAATAATTTTTCCTAAATAAAAGTTGCTGGTGATTTGAACAAAGTAAATGTTATTTTGACCAAGTATTTCTAACAGTTCTTGAGACAGATATTAGCGGGAAAATAAGTGGGTCTAAATCCATGATTCTGCTGCTAGCGAGTTTGGTAAGCCCTAAAGAAAGAAATTTTCTTTCAAAAAGATTTTATTTATAACCCTGAACAGGAGGCTTACTTTATAGCTTAGCTTTTAGGTATTATATAATTTATCTGGTTTCTTGACATATAGGGAGTCATTGAAAAGTACCCAAAGCACTTTGGAAGTCAAGAGACATCTTCTAACCTTCATGATTTTTAAACTGTCAGCTATGTGGCTTTCCCACCTGCCAGTTCTAATAGAAGAATGGCCCTGACAGTATATCTTTCTGTTAGTTTGCATCCATCTGTTCAAATTCTTGCTCTAAGTTGTTTCAAGTCTGCGTTTACCAACTTAAACCAGGAAAGATTTCTATCCTTACTGACTTCTATCTTAACGACTCCAGCTTCTTTAGTTCTGGTGGTTTATGGGGTAACATATTTATGAACGCTTTTATTACTTGCTGTGTCTTATGGATGATGTTGACAAAATGGCTCACATTTTTTTTTCCATAGCTGGACACCAACAACAGTTACTTTTTTCTTTTTTTTTTTTCTTTGCTATTCACCCTAAATGTGAATCCTAAGCAGAATTTCTAATGTGAAGTTAAGTTGCTTATGAAAGTTTTCTACATGCTCCTCTTTGGATAGAAGCCAGTACACCAGGATTAATCACTAGACTTCCAGATCTCTACCCCAATTAGGAAACTGTTACCTTGGCATGCCTTTCCCTAGAAAGTGTCCTATGAGTCAGAATTTCTGCTCTCTTCATTTCTACCAAAATTCACTTGATGAGTTTTCAGAGTTCTCAAGCCCACCTTTAAGGTTGCCAATTCTCTGGAAGTATTCACAGGATTCCATAGCAGCTTATGCCCGTGGCTAAGATTTAGTACAGAAAAAAGACAGGGAGTAAGAACAGCAAGAAAAGCTAATACTAGGTAGAGTTCAGAAAGGCCAAGCACAGGTTTTTCAAGTCCTCTCCCATTTGGGGTCTTTGTATAGGATGTGCTTTTCTCTGTCTGTAAATTATGGATATATTAGGAAAACTCTCCTGAGAGAAGGATTTTTGGAGAGCTAGTTATGTAGGCAAGCTATGACAAACGTAGCATTTTAAAAAGAAGGGACATCACTTTGCCGACAACGGTCCATATAGTCTAAGCTATGGTCTTTCTAGTAGTTGTAAGAATGTGAGAGTTGGAACATAAAGAGGACTGAGCACTGAGGAATTGATACTTCTGAATTTGAGAGTCTCTTGGACAGGACAGCAAGGAAATCAAACCAGTCAATCCTAAAGGAAATCAACCCTGAATTTCATTGGAAGGACTGATGCTGAACTCCCAATACTTTGGCTACCTGATGTGAAGGACCAACTCATTGGAAAAGACCGGGTTGGATAGCATCACTGAGCAAACTCCAGGAGATAGTGAAAGACTGGGAAGCCTGGCGTGCTGCAGTCCATAGGATCGCAGAGTCGGACACAACTTAGTAACTGAACAAGCCATGTAGGAATATCCCATTACACAACCAGTCATGATAACAAAATTAAAGATGCCAACAATGAAACCTGGTAATCCTTGTCAGTCTTGTACCAAAGAATCTTGACAAGTTCATGTGACATGGTCTGTTGCCCTCAGGTGTATACAACACTACTATCAATTATCAACGTAATGAGTCTTCTGAGGGCCAAGCCCCCAGGGGTTGGCCAAAGGCCAGCTGTGGCTCCAGAATCCCTTGGAGACATTCAAGGAGCAAGCACACAGTCCTGTGTGGTGACCCTCCTCACAGCGCTCTCTTTGGAAGCAAGTGTTGTTTTCAAAAGATCTGGCAAACAAATTCATAATATGACAGTTATTCTTAAACACATTTGATAAAACTGGTCATTTTAACAGACAAAGTTTACATGCACATGGAAACACATGGATATGTATAATACTTGGAATAAGCTCTTAGGATGCAAGTGGGAAAAGTCTATTTGGGAGATAATCTTAGGAAATGAAGGCAGAGGAGTGCGGAGGTAAAAGAGCTAAAGGCAGGAAGCCGATAGATTATGCCTGATCAAGTCAGTTATCACCATGGGCACTTGGAAATCAGTCCTGCTGCGGAAGTCTGGAGATGGTATACTACATTCCTAGAGTTATCCCAACCAGAATCAGAGAAACAGAAATATTTATCCACCAATCCCCTTCCATTATTTGTCAAGGGCTACTACTTCTAGGGTTTTTAACCTCACTGAACTTCTGGCTTGTTCTGTGTACAAGTCAAATGCGCTCAGGCAGCTAAAAGCAAACCTCAGATAAAGTTCCAGTTTTCAAGTAAGCAAACTGAGGTGTGTGTGGAAATGAATCCTAAGATGATATGAGCAGGGAACTTTAAATGTCTGCTGTATGCCCATACACAAAAACATTTTAGCACATGATATCAGCTGGTTTATGTTGTTGTGAATCATAACCACAGATCCCTGGGCAATAGAGATTAAAATATTCTAAGGTGTGGCCAAATGTGATTGCGCTTAAAATTAAAGCTTTAGGGAAAAAGCAGTGTTTACTATCAATGAGTAGGTTATTAGTGGTGGACTGCTGCTGCTGCTAAGCCGCTTCAGTCGTGTCCGACTCTGTGCGACCCCATAGACGGCAGCCCACCAGGCTCCCCTGTCCCTGGGATTCTCCAGGCAAGAACACTGGAGTGAGGTGCCATTTGCCATTTCCTTCTCCAATGCCTGAAAGTGAAAAGTGAAAGTGAAGTCGCTCAGTCGTGTCTGACTCTTAGCGACCCCGTGGACTGCAGCCTCCCAGGCTCCTCCGTCCATGGGATTTCCAGGGAAGAGTACTGGAGTGAGGTGCCGTTGCCTTCTCCTATTAGTGGTGGACATTCACACATCAAATTTGAAAATCAGGGAATCTCTTAGGAGCAACTGAAATTGCCTAACACCCTTTGCATCATATATTGTAAGCTACTGTGTTTACAGAAATAATGTGAAGTTAGCATTGTCTCCTTTCATCCCCTCTGTTAAGAGTGTCTTCAGTTTAAAGATAGCAGTTCAGAGGCAGCACTACTTGTTTTAGCTCCTAACTGAAAATGATCCAAACGATCATAAATAGTAGAAGAGATAAATAAATACATAATTGTATGTTTACACAGTGACATATGGTATTATTGAGAGAGACCATTCTGCAATTAAATAGAATAATATGAAATTTCAAACATGATTTTGAGTTAAGATACAGTATATAACATTTTATTCCACTTATATAACTAATGGAGATAAATGGAAAAAAAAAAGTAAATGAAACAAAAATAACCTTCATCATTGGAAAGCAAGGTAGTGCTTATGCTAAGGGCAGTGACTAAAATAGATATAACAGTGACTGTTGAGGTATTGGTAATACTATTTCTTGACCTGGGTGTTTATAAAAATGTATCAAGATGCATATTTATCATTTCTTCACTTTTGCATATTACACTTCAATAAAAACACTTAAAGCAATAAGTCCAGGAGTTAGACTGTTCAGATACTAACTCTAGAAAGACTTGGCACAGACTGGACTTTAGGAAATAAAGAAGTTTAATCAGAATTTTGAAATTTAGAACTCAATAAGAAACATTGTGGGCATAAGTATGTTGGGATTTCCCACTACCCTCTCTTAATTATCACCTTGGCTTGGCTCGGTGTGAACAATGATAAAAAAGGGGATGAGTTTTTTCTTCATTTTCTCTCCTAATTTACCTACTTCTTCTTGTCTTTATCACCATTTCTACTTTTCAAGGAAAATGGTGTGGAACCAGAAGTGAGATGCAAATTCATGTGTGTACATGGACATTCTGAAGGATAGAATTTGTGGCTGATGTGTGATTCTACACATTTTATAATGAATTTAACATGCAATTGGGTACCAAATACTTCAGGAATGACCAAGTTCTACAGTGTGCTCCCGTTCAGTTTAAAATGAGATGTATAGGAGCCATGTGACTTGATGGTTAGCTGTGTGTACTCTGGAACCCACTGCCTGAATATGTCTCAGCTCAGTGATCCTTGAATTCTCATTTCCCCATCTATAGAGTGGGATTAATTATAGTATTTCAGTGTCGTTGTGAGGATTAAATGAAGTAAAGCCTATGGAGTCCATATACAATTTCAGGGTAAATGTTCAATAAATATCATTTTTATTATTTTTCAATACAGGTGGTACTTAATAAAAACAATATTGAATATGGAGCCAGCAGTTTAGGGCTTCCTTTTCTGGCCCATTACTTTCTAGCAGTGTGAAACTGTATTTAAGTACATGCACTCTCACAGTACTCTTCTGCAAAGTGCTGAAAATATACCTAAATGAGATAAAGTATGTGAAAGAATGTAGTTCAAACCTGGTCACATGATAGGTCTGTATTTTGTATTATAAATGCAAGTTTAACTTGATTAATGAGGAATTTAATCAGTATTGGTTCTGTGAACAAATATTTTTATTGCATAATATAAATTTTAAAGAACTATTCAGATTCATTTTGACTATTGTTTTATTATGTACGTTTGAACAGGGGGGAAAAAAAAACTTACTTCATTGATATGAACAGGTAAGATAAGCATATCAATTATACCTAAGGAGCATGTCCTCTGAAAATGTGAGTCATAGTAATGAAAATGCTATAAAAATCTAAAGATTTATGGTTAAGATACATTTTTTTTTTGTCACACAGCAAGGTCAAAATAAGGTTCTAAAAGTGAAGTAAACAGTATGTGGTAGAAATTTCAGGGGCTTTACTGTTTGTTGTAACTGCACTTCTGAGGTTTTAGTTAGAGTGACATTGGCATGTTTTTGTCTGTCTAGACTGTCTACCTCTGGCCAACATTCTGGCCACGTGTATCAATATTCAGGAGAAAGCAAGGGGTTTCTTGCAGGAAGGCTTGCCTTGGCTTGGGAGAGAGTATCAAAAAGAATGAGTCACTCTCAGGATTGATTCCAGAAAATCTTTTGCCAAGCTGCATTTGCTAATGCAGTCATCTAAATCCTGGTGTCCACGGTGTCAACAAAAGGCACATTTGTCCTTGTCATTGCATAGTCAAAGGTCTCTCTTAAAAGATAGGAGAAAATTAATTAGACTACAGATTCATCCATAAAATGAAAGGAAAGGCTGCCTGGGCAAAAGGATCTGGGAAGGAAGACTAAATCTTATTAGAAAACTCTTCACATTTAGCTCAAGTAGCACACGTTTATGCTGAAGAGATAATAGTTTGTTATTCCCAATATTGCAGTTAGCCAAGGAAGAAATAATATGAATATTTCATCATTATTGATTATATCTATATTGACTTTATGGCAATATCTCCAAATTTGGTGGTCTTAAAAAGCAAGTAAAACAAAAATTGAGCCATTTAGACTCTGGAAGATCTCAAAAAATAAATAAAATAGTTACTGCCTAAAGTCTGTGGAAAACTAAACCAGGAAATGATTGTCTTACTTTTATTTTAATCATCGTAACGGAAATTTATGTTATACATTTAAAAATGTTTGGCTATTGAAAGTACTTAACTATTATATGCTTTAGCTATCTTACAGCAAGAAGAAAGTTTTTTAGAATACGTAACATGAAGCCTTTTTTTAAACCTAAAAACTATTTCATCCCTATTCCTGACTCTTGAGCAGTATGACGATAAAATGTCATAAAATACATTTTGTAAAAGTGAGACTAGAGTAACTAGAGTTTCCAACCACTTCACTAATGGGGAAAATGGCCCTTGAGGTTGGACTCTGTAGAAGTCGGACATCTGAAGACACACTTAACATTAACTCCCACTGGGAAAATAATAAAGTTTGTGACATAATATACTGGAGGGAATATTAGCTTTGACTTATGGCAAGTATTTTGCATTCTTTAATTCATGACATATAAAAAGAACAACAGAAATTGGGTGTTACACGCTTCATAGGCATCATTCCCCTGAGTGGGTCATAGAAAAGTGATGATTGTGTTTTCCCTATAGTAATAAGTGCTAAATATGAATACCATAATTAGAAAAATAAGAAAAATTTAATATCTTTTGTGTCAAAAGTGTTTTGAGCAAGTGATGATTAAATCATGTAATAAATTCTGTGTCAGGGACAAAGAAAAATAAATAGATCTTTACTTACAAAAATACTTAACACCCCCCACCTCACCAGCAGAATTCCACATGATAAAGAATAAAGATCACAAAAAAATATTGGCAGAATGGAGTCAGCTTGATGAATACAAAATGGTTCTGTGGACACATCAAAATGACATTTTAAAAACTTTGCTTTGAGAAACAAATTAAATCTGTATAATTAGATGTTCTTTATTTCCCTCTTACTAGACTTCACTTTCCACTCTTTCTTTATAGCCAGCATTTCTAGTGTTTGCAAAGAAAGCATTTAGTTTTTATTTACTTAATAAAGGCTCAGTAAGCAAGTTGAGCATTAAGTCTTTCTTGAAAGAAATGTTTGGCAAGAAAAAAGAACAATGTTATAAAATGAATAATTCAAATAGGATGGAGAAATTGTGGATGGAATAAAGCTAAATAAAAGTTTTCAAAACTTATTTCATTTATAATTTCTTAGAATCTACTATGCTCTAAGAACTGTATAAGGCACAGAGGAAAATACAAATTAAATACAAGAGAAAGAGTTTACTGTCAATGAGCTGTAAACATCATTGGGAAGACAAACTAGTATTATACAACTTTTTTTCATGAAGAGCAGATTTAGTATTGCCATGATTAGTTAATCATATTTTTATCTTCAACAATCTAAGATTACCATTGAAGTTAAATTGGTGAACAGCTGTGAACCTGGGTGCCCCTTTGGTTGCTACCACTGTATCAGAAGGAATCACCACCACCTCGGCAGCCCCACCACTTACTAAATGGGTACCTAAATTGTCAGGCACTGTTTTAATTCTTTTACGTTCATTAGCCTATTTAATTCATGAAACAACCCAGTTGTGCTGTGGTAGTTAGAACTATTACTTTTATCTTCATAAATAAGAAACTCAAGGAATAGAGATATTAAAGCAACTGTCCCAAGGTTCGGAATGTAAGCAGCCTACTGCCTGAAAGACAAAGGCTGAAGTATGTCAAGTTCTCACAGTAGTGAAAACTAGTTATATTGAAGATAAATGAGAATGGAAACAAATCCTTCCAAAACCTGTGGGATGCAGCAAAAGCAGTTCTGAGAAGTTCATAGTTATACGAGACTACCTAAAGAAACAAGAAAAATCTCTGATAAAGCTTTTAAACGTACATTTAAGAAACTAAAGAAAAAAAGAACAAATACCCCAAAATAGAAGGGGAGAAATAATAAAGATTAGAGTGGAAATAAGAGAAATAGATAACAATCAAAACATAAAACCGTAGAATCGGTCAGTGAAACTAAGAGCTAGTTGTTTGAAAAGATAAACAAAGCAGATAAACTTTTAGCAAGACTCATCAAGAGAAAAAGAAAGAGGACTCAAAATTGAAATGAAAGAAGAGAGTTTAAAACCAGTTCCACAGAAATACAAAGCTCTTTAACAACAGTTTCAGGAAGATTTTCTGGATCTGTCTCCAGAGACAAGACAACAAAAGCAAGATAAACGAGAGGGACTTCATCAAGCTAAAAGGTTGTAAAGCAAAGGAAATGCTCAACAAAAGGAAAGAAAACCTACTGAATGGGAAAAAATATTTGCAAATTATATGACTGATATGGGTTAATATCAAACAATATTCAGTTCAGTCATTTAGTCGTGTCCGACTCTTTGCAACCCCGTGGACTGCATCTCACCAGGCTTCCCTGATCATCACCAATGCCAGGAGTTTGCTCAAACTCATATCCATTGAGTCGGTGATGCCATCCAACCATCTCATCCTCTGTCATCCCCTTCTCCCACCTTCAGTCTTTCCCAGCATCAAAGTCTTTTCTAAGGAGTCAGTTATTTGCATCAGGTGGCCAAAGTATTGGAGTTTCAGCTTGAGCATCAGTCCTTCCAATGAATATTCAGGACTGACTTCCTTTACGATTGACTGGCTGGATCTCCTTGCAGTCCAAGGGACTCTCAAGAGTCTTCTCCAACACCACAGTTCAAAAGCACTGATTCTTCAGCATTCAGCTTTCTTTATAGTCCAAATTTCACATCCATACATGACTACTGGCAAAACCATAATTTGACTAGATGGACCTTTGTTGACAAATTAATGTGTCTGCTTTTTATTATTATTGTTAATTTATTTTTTACTAAAGGATAATTGCTTTACAGAATTTTGCTGTTTTCTGCCAAACCTCAACATAGGTATACATATGTCCCCTCCCTTTTGAAACTCCCTCCCATCTCCCTCCCCATCCCACCCCTCTAGGTTGATACAGAGCCCCCGTTTGAGTTTTTAATATGCTGTCTAGGTTGGATATCACTTTTCTTCCAAGGAGCAAGCATCTTTTAATTTCATGGCTACAGTCACCATCTGCAGTGATTTTGGAGCCCCCTAAAATAAAGTCTGTCACTGTTTCCCTTGTTTCCCCATCTAATTGCCATGAAGTGATGGGACTGGATAACATGATCATCATTTTTTAAATGTTGAGTTTTAAGCCAGCTTTTTCACTCTCCTCTTTCACTTTCATCAGGAGGCACTTTAGTTCCTCTTCATTTTCTGCCATAGGGGTGGTGTCATCTGCGTATCTGAAGTTATTGATATTTCTCCAAGCAGTCTTGATTCCAGCTTGTGCTTCATCCAGCCAGGCATTTAGCATGATGTACTCTGGTAACCCACTCCAGTATTCTTGCCTGGAAAATCCCATGTACTGAGGTTCCTGGTAGGCTACAGTCCATGGGGTCGCAAAGAGTCAGACACGATTGAGCAACTTCATGTCACTTCACTTTACTCTGCATGTAAGTTAAATAAGCAGAGTGACAATATACAGCCTTGACACACTCCTTTCCCCATTTGGAACCAGTCTGTTGTTCCATGTCCAGTTCTAACTGATGCTTCTTGACCTGCACACAGATTCCTCAGGAGGCAGGTAAGATGATCTGGTATTCTCATCTCTTAAAGAATTTTCCACAGTTTGTTGTGATCCACACCATGAGAGGCTTTGGCCTAATCAGTAATGTAGAAGTAGATGATTTTCTGGAATTCTCTCTTTTTCAATTATTCAGTGGATGTTGACAATTTGATATCTGGTTCCTCTTGCCTTTTCTAAAACCAGCTTGAACATCTGGAATTTCATGGTTCATGTACTGTTGAAGCCTGGCTTGGAGAATTTTGAGCCTTATTTTGCTAGTGTGTGAGATGAGTGCAGTTGTGAGGTAGTTCTGAACATTCTTTGGCATTGCCTTTCTTTGGGATTACAGTGAAAACTGACCTTTTCCAGTCCTGTGGCCACTGCTGAATTTTCCAAATTTGCTGGCATGTTGAATGAAGCACTTTAACAGCATCCTCTTTTAGGACTTGAAATAGTTCAGCTGGAGTTCCATCACGTCCACTAGCTTTGTTCGTAGTGATGCTTCCTAAGGCCCACTTGACTTCAGACTCCAGGATATCTGACTCTAGTGAATGATCACACTGTTGTGGTTATCTGGGTCATGAAGATCTTTTCTTTATAGTTCTTCTATGTATTCTTGCCACCTCTTCTTAAGATCTTCTCCTTCTGTTAGGTCCGTACCATTTCGGTCATTTACGTGCCCATTTTTGCATGAAATGTTCCCTTGGTGTCTCTAATTTTCTTGAAGAGATCTCTAGTGTTTCACTTTCTATTGTTTTCCTCTATTTCTTTGCATCGATCACTGAGGGAGGCTTTCTCATCTCTCCTTGCTATTCTTTGGGACTCAGCATTCAAAGGGATATATCTCTCCTTTTCTTGTTTGCCTTTAGCTTCTCTTCTTTTCTCAATTTGTAAGGCCTCCTCAGACAACTATTTTTCCTTTTTGCATTTCTTTTTCCTGGGGATGGTCTTGATCCCTGCCTCCTGTACAATGTCATGAACCTCAGTCCATAGTTCCTCAGGCACTCTGTCAAATCTAATCCCTTGAATCTATCTGTCACTTGCACTGTATAATTGTAAGGGATTTGATTTAGGTCATACCTGAATGGACTAGTGGTTTTCCCTACTTTCTTCAGTTTAAGTCTGAGTTTGGAAATAAGGAGTTCATGTTCTGAGCCGCAGTCAGCTCCCATCTTGTTTTGGCTGACTGTACAGAGCTTCTCCATCTATGGCTGCAAAGAATATAATCAGTCTGATGTCAGTATTGACCATCTGGTGATGTCCATGTGTAGAGTCTTCTCTTGCATTGTTGGGAGAAGGTGTTTGCTATGATCAGTACATTCTCTTGGCAAAACTCTGTTAGCCTTTGCCCTGCTTCATTCTGTACTCCAAAGCCAAATTTGCCTGTTACTCCAGGCATCTCCTGACTTCCTACTTTTGCATTCCGATCCCCTATGGTGAAAAGGACATCTTTTCTGGGTGTTAGTTCTAGAAGGTCTTGTAGGTCACCATAGAACCATTCAATTTCAGCTTTTTCAGCATTACTGGTTGGAGCATACACTCTTATTACTGTGATATTGAATGACTTGCCTTGGAAACAGAGATCATTATGTCATTTTTGAGATTGCATCCAAGTGCTGCATTTCAGACTCTTTTGTCAACTATAAGGGCTACTCCATTTCTTCTGAGGTACTCTTGCTAAAAGGGTCATCTGAATTAAATTCGCCCATTCCAGTCCATTTTAGTTCACTGATTTCAAAAAATTTGATGTTCACTCTTGGCACCTCTTGTTGACCGCTTTGAATTTACCTTGATTCATGGACCTAACATTCCAGATTCCTATGCAATATTGTTCTTTATAGCATTGGACTTTACTTCCATCACCAGTTTTGTCCACAACTGGGCAATGTTTTCACTTTGGCTCCATCCCTTCATTCTTTCTGGACTTATTTCTCCACTCTTCTCCAGTAGCATATTGGGCACCTACCGACCTGGGGAGTTCATCTTTCAGTGTCCTATCTTTTTGCCTTTTCATACTGTTCATGGGGTTCTCAAGAATACTGAAGTGGTTTGCCATTTCCTTCTCCAGCGGACCATGGTCTCCACCATGATGTGTCCATCTTAGGTGGCCATACACAACATGGCTCATAGTTTCATTGAGTTAGACAAGGCTGTGGTCCATGTGATCAGTTTGATTACTTTTCTGTGATTGTGGTTTTCATTCTGTCTGCTCTCTGATGGATAAGGATAAGAGGCTTATGGAAGCTGCCTGCTGGGAAAGACTGACTATGGGGGAAACTGGGTCTTGTTCTGATGGGTGGGGCCATGCTCAGTAAATCTTTAATTCAATTTTCTGTTGCTGGGCAGGGCTGTGTTCCCTCCTTGTTGTTTGACCTGAGACCAAACTATAGTGGAGGTAATGAAGATAATGGCGACCTCCTTCAAAAGGTCCCAGGCACACACTGCCACACTCAGTACCCCTGACCCTGCAGCAGGCCACCGCCAACCCACGTCTCTGCCAGAAACTCCTGGACACTCACAGGCAAGTCTGGGTCAGTCTCTTGTGGGGTCAGTGTTCCTTTCACCTAGGTCCTGGTGCACACAAGGCTTTGTCTGTGCCATCTGAGAGTCTGCTTCCCCAGTCCTGTGTAAGTTCTGTAATCAAATCCCACTAGCCTCCAAGGTCAAATTCCCTGAGGTTTTCAGTCTCTTTGTTAGATCACCCATTTGGGAAATCTGTTGTAAGTCCTTTAACTTTCTTCATGCAATTCAATATCAAAAAACATACAATCCAATTTAAAAATGATCAATGGACCTAAATGGACATTTTTCCAAAGAAAAATACGCAAATATTCAAAAGGCACATGAAAAGATGCTTAACATCACTAATCGTCAGGGAGCTGCAAATCTAAATCACAGTGAGATAGCATCTTATACTTGTCAAAATGGTTATTATTAAAAAGAAGACAAAAAAATCAAGTGTTGGTGAAGATTTGGAGAAAAGGTTACCATCATTCACTATTGGTGAAAATGTACATTGGTACAGCTCCTCTGTAAAACAGTATAGTCATTTCTCAAAAAATTAAAAGCAGAATCACCACATGAGTTGGCAGTTTCACTTCTAGGCATTTATCTTTGGAAAATAAATATACCAATTCAAAAAGATATATTCACTCCAACATGCAGCATTATTTACAAAAACCAAAATGTGATTTCATTGTTAGTTGAGTGGATAAAAATATGTGGTGTAATAAAGTCCATATACAATGGAATTCTACACAGCCATAAATACAATGAAATTTTGCCATTGCGACAACAAAGAGAGACCTAGCGGGTATTATGCTAAGTGAAATAATTCATATCAAATGTGGCATGATTTCACTTTATGTAGTATCTAAAAGCAAAAAAACTAACAAATACAGAAACAGATTCATGGATACAAGGAAGAAACTAGTGATTGCTGGAGAGAAGAGATGTGTGGGAGGGATCAATGAAATAGTTGAGGAAGATTAAGAGGTACAAAAAAAATTAAGAGGTGCAAACTTTATCAACTTCCAGTTATAAAAATAATGAGTGATGGGAATATAATGTTCAGCATAGAGAATCCAAGGTATGATATTGTTATAACTTTATATGGTGATAGATAGTAGCTAGACTTATCATGCTGATCATTCTGTAATGTACAAAAGATATCAAATAACTATGTTATGTACCTTAAACTAATGAAATAAGTCGATTATATTTCAATATTTCTCCAATACATTAGAAGTGTTAGAGAAACTGAACAAATCCTAGAGGCCAAGTTTCATCAGTTATATTCTTTGTACTGCTCAATATCATGGTTATTCTCAAAGAGTGGAACATTTCTATTTAATAAAGAGTTTAAGTTGATGTTTGCCTCTCTTAGCATAAGTGGATGTCTGAACTTGTTATATAGGCATGCAGTCATAGATTTAAATAAAATTTTTAATATTGTCTCTCTAGTGTTTTTTGAGGGATCGTTTTTACTGGACCAGGGCCCCTTGCCAGAAAAGTCCTCCTTGTTCTATTTTAACTACCAAGGGCTGCAGTTACAAAGATCTCCCCAAGTTCTAAGAAACTGCAAAGTGAAAATCACCCTCTATCTCTCTTTTTGAAGATTTCAAAAACAGACATCTTGCCTTTCTGTCCAATTTTCACTTTGCAAATCCTGTATGAAAATGTAAGAGTAGTAGGGAAGTGACTGGAATAAGCTTCTCTCAATTCACTGGTAAGTTTGGGGGAAAAAAAGACAACATTTCATCATGTGACATTTGATTTTTGAAAGTCATAGCTAAAATTAGAAAATAAGTTGTTGGAATTGAGCTCTACTATACGTTGTTCTTTGAAATGCCCCCAACTTGACAAAATTGTAACAACAAAAGAATATTAAATATATTATTCATTTCTCAGAAGTTTCGGCTGTGCAGTTAGACAAAGTGATATTTCTAAAGCTTAATTCATTACTATTAATAATTAGTTACTATTACTAATAATGATGACTACTGACAACTTGTAAAACTATTTTTATAATACCCCTAAATATATTTTATAATAAATAAAAATAAAATAGCTATTATAAAACAACTATTATACAACTATTATAAAAGTGCTTCTTTTATAAAGTAGGGTGAATAATACTGTCTCTGTCATAGGAGATTGAGAATTAAATATACCTAATTAATTAAAAGCATGTGTAAAGCATACTGTTTCTTTGATACAGGGTAACCACTCAACAATGTTAGTTATTATCACATACATTTTAGAGAAGAACATTTTATATTTATCTACATTAAACATGTTTTAGTATAACTTTTCTTTTTTAAAAAATATAGAGCAAGTTTGTCAATTGTTTAATCTGAGATTGCTGACATGCTCAGTCATGACTGACTCTTTGCAACCCCATGGACTGTAGCCTGCCAGGTTCCTCTGTCCATGGAATTTTTCAGGCAAGAATACTGGAGTGGGTTGCCATTTCCTTCTCCAAATCTGAGATTATGCCCTTTCTATTACCTTGCTGCTCATATATTCCCTCTTGTGTTAAGTGACAGTGATAGCATTACTTAGTGGTAGTCATTTTTATTATAGTATCCTTATCTGACAAAAATAAAGGTAAAAGGAGAAATAAGAGAAAGGCAGAGTTGCTAATAATATGATGCCCTGCAAGTTATGTAAAGAACAAGTTTCAAAAGATAAAAATAATTGAAAGCATCAAGGGCTGCTCGGAGAAGTTAGAGGATAAAAATTTAGGAAAAGATTAGTTTTATCAATTTATTTTTCTAAAATTATTTTCAGAATTTTGCATAATTTAAAAACTCAGCTTCTTCTCTGTCAACTGAAAAGTCTGATATAATAAAAGTTGGACAAAAACAAATTTCAGCATTTTTCACCTAAACTTTTATAGATGGTTTTTGTGTGGATCCATTAGAATTTAGTGGGGAGGGGAAACTATATGTATAGCTTGCATTACCTAATTAAACAATGCCTTTATTAAGGCCTTCATGGTTTATTAGTCAGATTAATTACAACAGATGCTGTCCCTTCATTTTACCAGATATTGTAGGTTCTCCATAGACTTGATGGATCATGGACTCAAGTAAGTAACAAAATATATAATTAAATAAACTAATATTCTATATTTTTGTGTCAATAGATACTCTTATTATATATAGGTGATTACTTACATATTTGCAAAAACAGAGTTTTGTATAGTCCTGGGGTATATCTACTTTCATGGGATTTAGTTAGATCTTAAATTATGTAAAATTCTTTACATTTTTTTGAAGTTAAAAAAATGTCATTTAACTCATATTCAACTATTTACATGTGGTGCTTTAGTTTTTTGTTTTTTTTTTTCCCTATATTCATTACTATCATTTAAGTATTCAACTAAACAAACTAAATTTAGTAGTTAATGCACATAAAATTCTAATGTAATCTCTTTGGGGAAATACCACGATGAGTAAGACATGGTTAGTGATCTTTAAAAGCATTTATTAGGAGGAAGTCAAGACAAATTAGAAGAGTCAAAGTAAAATTGTTGGAGTATGCTTAGGTTCCCCATAAATTCAATATGTATAGGCAAGGTCCAAAAATGTGGACAAGAAAATGACAGCAGAAGCAAAAATTTATTACATTTACATTTATTGTGACCACTTTGTTGTCAAAGGTAGGCCATATATACTTACATTCTTAAAGGAGCTTTAATACAGTAGCCTTACAGCATTTCCAAAGCTGCAGGCTGCAGTCAGCCTTGGTACTTTGGTCAGAAATTGATTTACTTTGATGAACTCCTTTATCACTTTCCTGAAATGGTGGTTGTTCTCTACATCAATAAAGATCATGTCAGAATTTCATTCTGCTTCGTTATGTTGAAAATGGTGTCTGAATTTTGTCTTTTCAATATCAGTTGTGTCTTTTGTCAATTTCATCAGCAGAAATACTTCCTAATTGTGCTAAACTAACTTAAGATATTCTCTTTACCACGTATCAATTGTTATACCAATACTAAATAATTTAGCCATTAATCAAACGATGAATTTGGCTGGTTGGTTGAATGTTCATGCAAAGATGGGCTCAATAAAGGACAGAAATCGTACGGACCTAACAGAAGCAGAAGATGTTAAGAAGAGGTGGCAAGAATATACAGAAGACTTATACAAAAAAGGTCTTCATGACCCAGATAATCACGATGGTGTGATCACTCACCTAGAGCCAGACATCCTGGAATGTGAAGTCACGTGGGCCACAGGAAGTATCACTACGAACAAAGCTAGTGGAGGTGATGGAATTCCAGTTGAGCTATTTCAAATCCTAAAAGATGATGCTGTGAAAGTGCTGTACTCAGTATGTCAGCAATGTGGAAAACTTAGCAGTGGCCACAGGACTAGAAAAAGTCAGTTTTCACTCCAATCCCAAAGAAAGGCAATGCCAAAGAATGCTCAAACTACCGCACAATTGCACTCATCTCATACTCTAGTAAAGTAATGCTCAAAATTCTCCAAGCCAGGCTTTAGCATACATGAAGCATGAACTTCCAGATGTTCAAGCTGGTTTTAGAAAAGGCAGAGGAACCAGAGATCAAATTGCCAACATTCGCCAGATCGTCAAAAAAGCAAGAGAGTTCCGGAGAAACATCCTTTTCTGCTTTATTGACTATACCAAAGCATTTGACTGTGTGGATCACAATAAACTGTGGAAAATTCTGAAAGAGATGGGAATAACAGACCACCTGACCTGCCTCTTGAGAAACCTGTATGCAGGTCAGAAGCAGCAGTTGGAACCTGACATGGAACAACAGACTGGTTCCAAACAGGAAAAGAAGTATGTCAAGGCTGTATATTGTCACCCTGCTTATTTAACTTACATGCAGAATACATCATGAGAAATGCTGGGCTGGAGGAAGCACAAGCTGGAATCAAGATTTCCAGGAGACATATCAGTAACCTCAGATATGCAGATGATACCACCCTTATGGCAGAAAGTGAAGAAGAACTAAAGAGCCTCTTGATGAAAGTGAAAGAGGAGAGTGAAAAAGTTGGCTTAAAGCTTAACATTCAGAAAACTAAGATCATGGCATCTGGTCCCACCACTTCATGGCAAATAGATGGGGAAACAGTGGAAACAGGGGCTGACTTTATTTTTCTGGGCTCCAAAATCACTGTAGATGGTGATTGCAGCCATGAAATTAAGATGCTTCTCCTTGGAAGGAAAGCTATGACCAACCTAGACAGCATATTAAAAAGCAGAGACATGACTTTGCCAACAAAGGTCCATCTAGTCAAAGCTACGGTTTTTCCAGTAGTCATGTATGGATGTGAGTGTTGGACTGTAAAGAAAGCTGAGTGCCGAAGAAGAGATGCTTTTGAACTGTGGTGTTGGAGAAGACTCTTGAGAGTCCCTTGGACTGCAAGGAGATCCAACCAGTCCATCCTGAAGGAGATCAGTCCTGAATATTCATTGGAAGGAGTGATACTGAAGCCAAAACTCTAATACTTTGGCCACCTGACATGAAGAGCTGACTTATTTGAAAAGACCCTGATGGTGGGAAAGATTGAAGGCAGGAGGAGAAGGGGATGACAGAGGATGGGATGGTTGGATGGCATCACTGACTCAGTGGGCATGAGTTTGGGTAAACTCCGGGAGTTGGTGATGAACAGGGAGACCTGGCGTGCTGCGGTTCATGGGGTCACAAAAGTCGGACACGACTGAGCGACTGAACTGAACTTGACTGTTTACAAATAGCTCTCTAGATTTTGGCCAATTAAATATAATTGGGGAGTCTTACTTTCAGTGCACACATTATGTTCACTAATAAAAAATATTTAATTTTTTTTCTAAGAGGGTAAAAACTTCTGATGACTTAAAATATCCTTCCCTTCAGAGAGCCCATCTATAAGTAGTTTATAAAATATGGATTAATCTCAAAAGAAAGGAATAATACGTAAAAGTCGCTTAGTCTTCTCTGGGGAAAGTGTTACATAAGGGATAAAGTGTCGTCGCTGAGTCATGTCTGACTCTGTAAATCCATTGCCCTGTAGTTGCCAGGCTCCTCTGTCCATGGGATTCTCCCGGCAAGATTATTGGAGTAGGTAGCCATTCCCTTCTACAGGGGATCTTCCCTACCCAGGGATCAAATTCAGGTCTCCCACATTGCTGAGGATGATCATAAAATAAATTGGGTTTGACACTTGGCAAAATCTGTCTAAATCCTCCAGATATGAAGGAAGAAACCAACAAACCAAAGAAATATCTTCCATACCATACTTTCTCTGACAATTGTAGTATTGGTTTGTAAACTTGTTAAGAGAGATCGCGTAAGAGGAGTCAGAGTCTTGGATTTAGGGAAAATAGAAGAGAAGCTTTATGAGAATAACAGTTACCAGTGATAGGAAAAAGCAAGTCTCTTTTTCAAGCCTTTCACTTTCACCTTTGAAGTAGAGCCTTCTAAGAGTTCGAGGTAGATTTCTGACTCTGAGAACACTTTTTAGTAATATCTATCCAAGATATTCCCCTTGACATATCTATTGCATAGCTATAAAATATGAGGGATCTTTTTATACAGTTCTCTTCTAAGAATTCTGTAAGATTTTCCAAGTTATAGTTAGTAATTCAGTGTGGCTATTTTAAAGCATGTCTACAGATTCTCTGATACTCTTTTCTTCAATAGGTGAAGCTTAATTCCTCTCTGTTTGAATACAGCAGAAGTTATAGGCTGTCACTGTGAATATTAGTTTCTTTTTAAACTTTTTGTTTCATACTGTTTTATTTTTACTCTTTTACAACAACCCCTTAATAATTTGTTACTAGTAATTTTTAACAATGTGAATTCAAAAAGCAAACACAATTTATTAGGTGTTTAGAAGACTATGATCACTGTCTTATCTGTGTTTTCTCATTCTCTCTGTCTCAAAGCACATGGTTGAGGGGAAGCCAGGTGCTACGTGCTGAGGTAGTTTTAGAGACTGGGAACTGGCTGCTATGTTGGGAGGACACTCAAGAAGCCAAAGAAAAGGCCGTATGACAAGCTGGCTCCCACCACATGAATAAGCTTAGAAGCGGTTCTTTTGAGACCTGCTAACAGCTATGTCAACCACCCAGGAAGTACATCTTTCCGTCTAACCTGAGATGACCACAGCCCTGACTGAGACCTTGTCTACCAGCTCAAGAGAGACTCTGAGCCAGAATTGTCCAGCTAAACCATTCTTGGATTTCCCCAGAAACCATGAGATAAGAAATGGTTGTTGTTTTAAGCCACTACATTTGTTGTAAGTTATATAGATAACTATTATGTTGATAAATGATAAGAAGATAACTTTTTGTGTCACAGATTTATGGTTATTCTTTAAAAATATGGCTCTCAAGTAATATTTATGCTTTTTTAAATCAGAAGTTAACTTTTATTTCTTAGATAAAAGTGTCTTAGGAAAGCAAGTTTTGTTATTGGATGATGACTATATGGATATGCATTTTTTAACTTTTTATTTTATAGTGGAATATAGTTGATCAACAACATTGTCTTAGTTTCAGGTATACGGCACAGTGATTCAGTTATACATGTGTCTACACTTGTTCAAATCCTTTTCCTGTTTAGGTTGTTAATTAGTATTGAGCAGAGTTCCCTGTGCAATACAGCAGGTCCTTGTTGGTTATCCATTTTAGATATAGCAGTGTATAAATGTCAATCCCAAACTCCCTAACTATCCACCCCAACCCTTCCTTTCTTGTAACCATAAATTCATTCTCTAAGTGTGTGTCTCTTTATTTATGCTTTAATGACATAGTTATGATTCTGTTATGTTTTATTGAGACAGAATTTTTAAAATAGCATTTAGCTTATCTTTAGTTGATAGCCAGTATTTAATTAATATTGAGTGCAAATGCCTTTTTCCTGACATTTGTAGTAAATCACATCTGACTTACAGAGGTGCCTCCTGAATTTGAATTTGCCCCCCCCATTCAAAAGATATATATATATATATATGTATATATACATATGTATATATGTATATGCATAATCCATTATCTTATTTTTGTTCAAATGTTAGCTAATTTGTTAAGTGTTCAGTAATTAACAAAGAAAACTGAGAACTATATTGAGGTGTGGGATATTTAAGTTCAAATTTCCTGTCAACTGTGACTTGATGTAGGTCTTTATTATAAACCAGTGGGACATAATTTTAATTAAATTTAGTGCTTTTTTTCTACAGAAAAAAAGTAATTTGAGGTCATTTTTATTGGAAAGAAAGAAACACTGAGACTTATAGAAATTAGTAGTCCACAGTTACCTGAATGAACAAGTAAGTACACCAAACTAGTAAATTATATCTTAATGAAATTTAAGAACATGTGTTTCTGGACAATAAATTAAAATTATTAGTTACTAAATATTTAGATGGGGATATTAAGGAACTTTTTGAACTTTTAATTTTAAAAGATCACAGGAGATGAGGAACATCAATGAAATATCAATCCAATAATCAATTTGAAAACTAATGCCTTTCAACAAAAATATCAATAACTTTCATTTACTAATTTGTTATTTCTTGTCTTTTTGATAATAATCATTCTAACAGGTATTTGTATTTCATTGATAGTTAATGATGTTAGAATCTTTTCATGTGTCTGTTGGCTATCTGTATGTGTCCTTTGGACAAATACCTATTTAGATTCTCTGCCCATTGTTTAATTGGATTATTGGTTTTTCTTTTTCTTTTTTTTGCTATTTACTTGTATGAGTTCCTTCTGTATTTTAAATATTAACCCCTTATCAGATAAATGACTTGCAAATATTTTCTCTCATTTAGTAGGTTGTCTTTTCATTTTGTTGATAGTTTCCTTTGCAGTTCAGAAGCTTTTTTTAGTTTAATGATGTCCCTCTTGTTTGTTTTCATTTTTGTTGCCTTTGCTTTTAGGCTCAAATCCAAAAATCCATCACCACCACCAGTGGCAAGTGGCCTGTAGTCTGTGTTTTTATTCTAGGAGTTTTATGGTTTCAGGTGTTGTGTTAAAATCTTTAATACATTTTAAGTTAATTTTTATGTACAGTTTAAGATAGTGATCCGGTTTCTTTCTTCTGCATGTAGCTATCCTTTGTCACTTTTTATAATCTACTTTGTATCTTAGAATTATATGATGATCTTATCCCAAAATTCTTCTTAGGGATTTTTTATTTTCTCTTTAGTAAAACTCTGCTTAGAGTCAGGATTCAATGTTTAGTTGTTGAATCGGACTACTGGATTTAGATAGTAAAATTCCACATTAAAATTAATCTTTTGAAAATCATAGAATTTTCACTTTGTCTAACAGATTGTCAATCCATATTCTTTATGACAAACTGCTTGATTCAGAAGGGTTCTTACTTAAACTACATTAGTCAATAAAAGTGATTGTTCTTTACATGTGACATTTGCATAAATTACTCTCCTCTCCGACAGTTATTAAAATAAAATAGCATTACTGTGTACCTACCAGGCAGTATGGATTCAAATAAGCTTAAAAAAATAAGGTGAAAATAAATCCTTTCTAGTATTTACCAGGCTAAAATCTAAATTAGTTCTACTTTAGGTGTGTAAGGATTAAAAGAGACTTTCTGCTGAAAAAGCTGAAAGAGAACTTGAGGAACAAGGGATATTTTGAAAATGTGTGAAGGCAACAAAGAAAATGTTATGATGGAATTTTTTCTCTACTTTAGATATATTAATAAAATGGAGATTAATTTAATCTTGAGAAAACTGAAGTATTTACAGTTGAAGCAGTGGCGGGTAAAGTAATAGACATGAAGATTCTCAGCTTGAGAAATATATCACATTTCTCTATAAGGTAATTTCTAGACCAACCTGATATGCTACCTCATTCTGAATTATTAAATTGTGATTAATAACCTTTCTCAAGAGGTCTGTTTAATTTTTTTTTGGTGTATTGGCACTTGACATTTGACAGATACTGAGTATTGACATATTTGCAGTTGGATCAGAATTTGGCACTGCTATTCCTTCACGTTTATTTTTAAATTTATAATATTAATTTATGAGTTTCCATAGAGGTGGAAAAGATACCTGTTGAAGAGATACTATATTAAGGCCTCATGCCTATCTACTCAAAACCTAGGCTATTTCAGTTTTAAAAAATAATCCAACATGTCCTATAAATCAGTGTGACTTATAGCCATACTGTGAAAAAAAGCAACTGCAGTGTTTGAGAGAGAATTCTTAGAAAAAAGGTCCATGATATGAATACTTGTAGTGTTTTTCACTATGATTTCCTCCTTCTCCTGGGAACCAAGCAAAATAATAAGGGCAATTTAAAAATCAGTAATCTAAATTCTGCAAATTTTATATTTAAAAGTCGAAAAACAACTGAGACTGGCCAAGCCCTAGTGTGAAAAGCAGTGGAGGATGTTAAGGGTTCCTGGAGCAGCAAAGCTTAGAGGATGATCCCAGAATGCTTTCCCTTGTTGTGAAAGAGTTACTCTGGAGAGCTATATTTATAACAACCACACCTAGAGCTGAGATGAGCAAGAATGAGATGTTGAAGAAGCAGAATGTAGAGAGGTGTAGGAGCAAAGACCGAGGAAAGGGATGAGGCATGACTAGATTAGTAGATACAGTAAAGGTAACATCTCTTTAACAAGTCATAAATACACAAATTCTTATTTTAAGGTCTGTAAAAGCTAAGGACCATATCCTGGTCCCTGGTGTCTGGGGGGAAGGGACACGTTTTTCAGGCCAAATCTCTGCTGGCTTGACTCCTGACACAAAGTCACCTCACACGGCAGGCCTTGACACTGGAAGCAGTCAAGATCAGTTTACGGATGTGTGCTGGAGTCAAGAGTGGTGGGTATCAACCTGGAAGGGAATGTGACTAATCATATATATATCCTGCAAGCCATACAACACCAAGGAAAGCGAAGGGGTTCATAGTAAAATAGTATAAGAAAACTGAAGCCTTAGTCAAAGACTGACAATTAAGCAAGTAAGGGATTCGAGCCCTGAAAGAGAAGTGACTGATTGCTACCAGTGACCATGGGAGGCCTGAAAGATTGTTTGCCAGAATGGTCTCAATTTTCCACGCCTCCCTGTATTCTCACCCTTTGTAACAGAACTCTGTAGCTCCATCTCTTTAAAAAAAGGAGTCTACAAACCCACCTCTTGCCTCATGCCTTATGGTTGGTTTTGATCAGGAGTGTGGTAGAAGTGACATTGTGCCAATTTTAAGTCTAGATCTTAAAAGACACTTGTACATACAAGCCTGTGTTAACTGCTAGCAGATGAGAAACCACTTAAAGCAGAGATGAGTCGCTCTTACTGAAGCCAGACTGAACCAGCCAGCTCCTAGTCAACTTGAAAGCTATAGTCAGTCCTGACTCACGTCAGCAGAACTGCTCAGCCACCTCTTCAGTTCACGAGAAAAGTAATAAAGTAGCTGTTTGTTTGTTTGTTTGTTTTGTCTTTAAGCTACCATGTTGGGGTTGTCGACTACCCAGCAATAGCTAATGATATAGGAGATTTGAACATTCAGGACAGAAAGGAATGGAGGAAGGAAGGAGGGGGTGGAACACCCAAGGTGATTCATATTTATTTAATCAGTACGTCTTAGAGGGTTTTATTTTCCCATTCCCCGCCCCCAGTGATTAAGTGCTGCTACTAAAAAGGAGTTAAGTTAATCATCTCATCATTGAGATAATAATTAATTTACAAACTAGTGTCATCATGCCTACTGGGGCTGGCAACCACAACTTCAGTCTTCAAATTACTAAGCATTTTTACAACTGATATCTCATCTTTCCCTTATCAATTATGGAATGTGTTTAGGAAATTTAACAGGCTTCATTAGAATAAAACAGTCTGCAGTGGCAGAGTTTGTCCAGCATTCCTGTTTCATGAACCGAAATTCTGATGGTGCAAAGGAAAACAAGAAAACTGGTACATGATGTATCTCAAATTCTTATTATCCTAAAAATTTCTAAACAGTAGTAACAACATTTTACACGTCTCTGCCATCTTTATCCAAACTTCATGGTTTACTTGTAAGACTGGGAATATTATTTAAACTTTGTACTTTAGTTCCCTCAACTATCAAATGTAAATGTTTTCATTGTAAATGACTTATTGTCAGAATTAAATAATGTAATACATGTAGAGAAATTTGATCAATGTCTGGCATATCATCAGCATTAAGTAAATGTCATGGAATAGTAATTGTATAAAATAATCAAAGGTTGGCACAGATTACATAACTAAACATTAGCTTAAAATAATAAATACCAAACTAAATATTTCCCCTTTAATCGTGTTAACTTGAACTTTTGCTGCTGTGTTAGACTAAGGGGGCATGTCTTCAAACATGCCTGTTAAATTCTTTAAAGGTTTTGACTAAAAACAAGCCTACTCATTCTCTTAATGCTTTTAATCTTTGATTTAATGATTAAGATTTTATGACGACTCCACCATTGAGAAGTGAATGAAAACAGGGTTTGTCTTTCTTATTTCAGAGTACATAAATGTATGTAATGAATAGAACCTTATCTACAGACATAATTGCTACTTTTCATTCTGGAATAGAGATTTAAAAACCAAATATGAAAGATAATCTTAGAAAGAAATTGTAAGTATAGATTGTGTCATCAAAGTGCCAAAACAAATCAGATAATTCAATAAAAGTTTCAATCTTGTAGACATCATTCCAGATTGTTGTCAAGTATTAGGATGGAGATTTTCACTGATAGGGCTACCTTTTAAATGAATTTACCATGCTTTTGGCATTGCAGATATATCATCATGATCACCAACCTACTATATACAGACTTTGGCAAATTTAAGGTCACACTCCTCAGAGAAAGTGAAATTAGCTATTGCTGTATCTTAAATTAGGAATTAAAAAATAATCTACTCTGATTCATCAATGGCAGTTAAAGAAATCATTCTATCAGTGATAAAAAAAATCTTTTCCATTAGAAAAATATAATTTTATTTATATTCAGAAAGTATAAAGTAGGCTCAGACTCTTCAGATATTTTGAAATAGTTTTCATGTAATTTATGTCAAATTTTAAATAATATTTTATTTCAAATTAGTGCATAAGAAAAACAGTACTGGATAAATCATTATAGAAATTTAAACAAATGTATGCCTGATAACACTCTGAGAGGCATTCACCCAGCCCCTTAGTGCTAAGGTTTCTACTCCATTCTGTGTGTGTGCTAAGTCACTTCAGTCATGTCTGACCCTTGTGACCTTCTGAACTGTAACCTGCCGGGTTCCTCTGTCCATGGGATTCTCCAGGCAAGAATCCTGGAGTGGATTGTCATTTCCTTCTCCAAGCTATCTTATGTAACTACTACTATATTAGTTTTTTGAACAGTAACTATTTATAACATGTAAGCAAAGGAGGGAAAGAGAGACCTATTTTTACCAAGCAGCCAGACCCTGCCTTCTCTGTGTGTGGTTTTAGAAACACTCTGGGTGTTCTTCAGCCCGTGGCCTTGCTTTTCCTTCTCCCCCTCTGCAGGATGGCATACTTTAGTACAATAGGACTTCCCACCTATGGTACTGTGGCTTTAGCTATTGGCGCCATCCTGTACTAAGGACTCTTAGCAGCACCCCCAACCACTACCCACTACATGCCAGTAACTCCACTCCCTAAGTCCAGTTGTGTCCATCAAAAGTATCTCCAGACATTGCCAAGTGTCCCCTAGGAGGTCAAAAAGTCTCACCAGTTGAGAGCAACTCTACTGTAGACAATCAGAATAGTCTGCCATCCTAATTTTTGCCACACCCATTCCCCCAACACACTGACTTTCATGGTATGCACAGAGTTCTGAGTCTGTTGTGATTATCCCAATTCAATTAGCCACATCCAAGCAAATGGATTCTGTGAGAAGCAATATTAGAAGGTAGATGTTGTTACGCTCCTTCAGATCTTGATTTATGTTAAAGGTTCTATTATAGAATTCATATTGTTTATATTACCATCAAATAGAACCCTTCTTTGGTATTCAAATCTTTTCAGTTGTTATATTTGTTTCAAAATATTTAGATATGAAGAAGGAAAAACTGATAAGTTGAAGGGTTTCAGTTCAATTCAATCAATTGTGTCTGACCCTTTGCGACCTCATGGACTGCAGCATGCCAGGCTTCCATGTCGGTCACCAAATCCTGGAGCATGTTCAAACTCACGTCCATTGGGTCAGTGATACCATCCAACCATCTTATCCCCTTCTCCTCCTGCCTTCAATCTTTCCCAGCATCAGGGTCTTTTCCAATGAGTTAGTTCTTTGCATCAGTTGGCCAAAGTATTGGAGTTTCAGCTTCAACATCAGTTCTTCCAATGAATATTTAGGAGTGATTTCCTTTAGGATGAACTGGTTGGATATGCTTGCAGTTCAAGGGACTCTCAAGAGTCTTCTCCGATACTACAGTTCAGAAGCATAAATTCTTCAGCACTCAGCTTTCTTTATAGTCCAACTCTCACATCCATACATGACTACTGGAAAAACCATAACTTTGACTAGACAGGCCTTTGTTGGCAAAGGCCAACATGATGTCTCTGCTTTTTAATATGCTGTCTAGGTTGGTCATAGCTTTTCTTCCAAGGAGCAAGTGTCTTTTAATTTCATGGCAGCAGTCACATCTTTAGTAATTTTGGAGCCCCCCAAAATAAAGTCTGTCACTGTTTCCATTGTTTCCCCATCTATTTGCAATGAAGTGAAGGGACCAGATGCCATGATCTTAGTTTTCTGAATGCTGAGTTTTAAGCCAGCTTTTTCACTCTCCTCTGTCACTTTCATCAAGAGGCTCTTTAGTTCTTCACTTGCTGTCATAAGGGTAGTGTCACCTGCATATCTGAGGTTATTGATATTTCTCCTGGCAATCATGATTCCAGCTTGTGCTTCATCCAGCCTGGTATTTCACATGATGTACTCTGCATATAAGTTAAATAAGCAGGGTGACAATATATAGCCTTGACGTACTTCTTTCCCAATGTGGAACCAGTCTGTTGATCCATGTCCGGTTCTGGTTCTAACTGTTGCCTCTTGACCTGCATACAGATTTCTCAGGAGGCTGGTAAGGTGGTCTGGTATTCTTATCTCTCTAAGAATTTTTCACAGTTTGTTGTGATCCACACAGTGGATCAAAGGCTTTGGTGTAGTCAATAAAGCAGAAGTAAAATTAGCACACAAAACCCCATTCTCTGTAACCTGAACATATTGAGTGATAGATATACTCCTATGTACACATATAACTGCACACACACACACACTGCAGTCCTTATTGTCAAAGCCAAGAAATGAAATGTTTTTGATCTAAAGATGCCAGAAATGTTTCAAAGTGAGAAAATAAGTGGGGTGGTTCACATAGAAGAAAAAATAGATGATTTCTTTCCTGGAGAAACATTCCTCTATGTATGGCCCTTTACCAGAAGTTGAAGATAAGAGAAAAAATTCCTGGAAAAAGAGTACACTGCAACTAGAAAGGCTAATCTTCAGGCTTAAAATTGGTGGATGTCTATTCAACCTCCACCAATGGGGATCCCCAGAAACCTTCATCCTGAGATCCATTTTGGACCTATAGATAGGGGAAGATCATTGCTTCCCACTTCCAATGGCCATATAGTTTCCTATTGTAGGGTGATTGGCAATGGAATACACATTTTCTTCTTTGGAAACAGAAAAGTAGCTAAAAGGGGAAAATCAAAACATATGACAAAACAATAGTTAAATTATGAGAGATTCATTCAAAAAGCACCATGAGTAAGACCCCAGCACTCTGGTCTAACTTCTTTGCCCAGCTCTCCTGTAATGTGAAGCATGAAACATCAGTCCTAGATGCTCCCAGAAATACTCTGTTTACAGAGTCTCTTCAAGAAAATAATGCATTTAAACAACAGCTACATCTCCAAAAAGAAAAAGAGAGAGTTAAGGCTAAATATATATTTAGGGAAATACATATTCTTAAATTTTAAAACTATGTTTAAATGTCTAAAACATACCCTCAGTATTTTCAGTTTCAACCATCTGCTTTCATGTTAGTCTTGTCTTTATAATCCTAAGAACAATGGGACATTGTTTGTTTAACATTTTTTTATAAATAAAAGACTCATTTTAATGATTTTCCCAAAGTAAAGCTGCTTTAATCAAAACACATGTTGGTACTACTACACTTATAAACTGAAATCTGTGAGAAATCTAAATGCCCTTTCTCCACTTCAAATAATTATTTCCACTAGAAAATTCCTTTTGAAAGAGCAGCAAATCACCCCAACACAAAAGAATGCAGCATGTAATGCCTTTCAGCAGCAGAAACCCAGAAGCTTTGCTTTATAGCGTTGGATGGTTTAACAATAGACTTCAACTGCAGCGGAAACACGGAACAGGTTTTGCAGACCCAAAAAGGTACTTTCAGGTAAGAGCTACAATTATACATGAGCACAAGTGGCAACTGAGACAGCAGGAGAGAAAAGCTGCCAAAAGTAGAGAAAATACATAGGAAAGAATAATGGCATCTGAGACAAAGTTGTAGAAGGAAAGCAAACATAACTGAGCATTTAAAAATGTACATCAAGTTTTAAAATGTAAAGATCAGGGTAGTGATGGTTAGAATTCAGCTTTAAATTCACCTTTCTATTAATCTTGAATTTGAAACAAGACCTGATCTAACTCTGTTAAAAATTTTCAGTATGCCAAATGTTATATTTTTAAATAAGGACTTCAACATTAGAGATTTGTTTTGATGATTTTCCTAAAGGAAAGGAAGTTGGGATCAAAGATGAACTGGTACCATTTCTATAAATACAAATCTGTGAGAAAATTTTAAATGTTCTTTCTTCAGCTGTGAATGACCAGGGGGCAATCATAAGAATGACCCTGGCAGATGGGAGTAGAACATCAGAGAGTCCAACAGCTGAGATTTGAAATTTATTGTCTAGTTTGCCCAGAGGTCATGCTTCTCACTGGCCTACTGTCAGTCAATGAGGTGGAAGGTGAGGCGTGGATAGGTATATTAAGCAGACCAGAGTTCTTCTGATGACTCAAGGCTTCCTTTGTATAACAGTTAAGTATACTTGCCCTAGTCTTCCCTCCCTCTCTCCAAAGTCAAACCAGCATCTTAGGCACACGAATTTCCCAGTGTTTCACAGATCTCTCCCTATTTTCTATTACAAAAGATCTCTCTAGATACACTCTTTCATTAATCCAATTTTGGTTTCTGACCTAAACTAACATGGAGCTCATATTAGTAAATCAACTAATTCTTAGCTTCCTGGTTAGATGGTCTGAAATCCCAGAGAAAAGCCAAGAACTGATGTGCTCTAAAAATTCTGGTTTATAATGATAAAAAATTTTCTTAATGGCAAATGCACCCTCCCCAAAATGAAATGGAAGAGACAAAAGTAATCATAATATATTCAGTGAAAGGGGATTTTAAAAGGGCGTAACAATTAGTAAAATTATAATCTTAACTGTAAAACTATGCATGAAATGAGTGTAATGCATTATACTAGGTATTTTTGCTGTGTTTACTATTCTTTTCACTATATTCCAAGTTTAATTTAATTGGATGTTAATTAGTTTAATTGAAAAATAATTTAAGATTGTATTTGGAAGAAAGATAAAAAATATATATGAAACATATTAATATTAACCAAGTGAAGGGTAGGGTAAAATGAGATAAAAATCAAACAATTGGGGACTATCTCATAGATCTTTACATGACTACTTTCTCCAAGAAACAATGAGAACTAGACTGTTGACTGACTCCTGGTGTATATTCTTGGCACGCTCTTGTCATAGAATTATTTGTTTGGTTGGAAGTCCTCATTTTTCTGCTAGAGGAGGTATAGCCCTGACCTTTGTGTGCCAGATTTCTTCAAGAAACTCCATCATCATTAATATCATGAGTCACTCAGTTAAGCATCCAGAGATTCCTGTCCATTCTTACTGGTGGTCTCTGTCCTCTGCCAGTGCATTTGGAGAACGTGACCACCCTTCTGGGTGCCTCTATGCCTCTCTGCTATGTTCAAGCCTATAGATTCCTCTTTCCACATAGATTATTCTTGAAAATCTGTTACACTTTAATAAGCATCAAAATGAATGAGATAAACTAGGAAAACCTAATTTTCTTGACTTTGCATTTCATTTTTCTTTTTGCTATGGACTCCAATTTTCCAATGCAAGAAACATAATTTCTAATTACAGTTGACTTTATCATTTGCAGCTTAAAAATTTCTTTCAGGTAAATAACCAGTCCTTGCAAGATTCAAAGTCCTCATCATGTTTACTTCAGCAAGGGGCCTGCCCATCAAGTTCTTATTTCCAAGGTTGAGAGTGGGTATAGGAAGAAATATGCATAATGTCATGGACTTAGGGAACTGGGTTGCCTTCTGTGTTTCATCTTCCTCTAAAGAAGTTCATCCAACATGTCTCTGTGGTTTAGCATCTATTCTCAGTTCCTTTTCTGCTAGAGTGTCCATGGATTATTTAACTCATGGTCTTTTCACACTCCTTGATAGAAATAAAATATGGTGATTGGTTTCACAGAGGTTAGCCATCTCCCTCTGTAGGGGGTGTGATTCCCTTCTCTAAGGGATCCTCCCTACCCAAGGAATGAACTCATGTCTCCTGTGTCTCCTGCATTGCAAGCGGATTCTTTACCTCTGAGCCATCAGGGAAGCCCAGGTAGACAGAAAGATAGATAGATGAATGAGAAGTTAACCCCTTTCCCTGGGGGTTTGCCTCTGAAAAAAACATCTAGGTCTTTCTTTAATCCTTTGATTTGCAATATACCTTCAGAAATTTCTAATATACCTTAGAAATTCCAAACGTCTACTTAAAAAAAGAAACAAGTTACCTAGTGCCTTTCTAAAACTACACTGTTCATCTCAATAGGTTCTATAATCTGTAGAGGAAAGGCTTTTAACTTCTCTTTGGTGGTTTAGTGTTTCCCTATGTGGTATATACATTTCTTTGCTCTGTGATCTACAAGGAGGTCACCTTCTCCTTTATAGAGCAACAAGCCACACAGCCTTGCTTTTATTGCAAAAGTGCTGCTGGGGGTGGGAGAGAATAGAACTACATTACTGAAATAGAAGATAAACTGGGAGTTATTCCAATAACATTTGCTCACATTTGAGTGTCTTTTACCATTTTAACTTCTTTAGGAAGACAGTATCTTCCATATACTCATTAAAAAAATGTAACTAAGTAACCTAAAAGACTGTTACTGTAGCCCCATTTTAGAGATTTTAAAAGTGAGGCACAGAGAAGTGACATTATTCACATTGAATTTCTTAACTAGGAGGTGGGATATCTAACATTCTAATGGAGCCTCATCTGTGTTCAGGGCCCTCAGTTCTTTGACTTCATGCATACTAACACCACATGCCTGTCATGCCTTAGATTTCCTCTGTTTCTAATATATGTAATGTAATCTTTGAGTTGAGAAGAGGGAGAGGGAGGTGGGAGAGCAATTCAAATGCCAGTGCTCCTATAATCAACTCATTTTTCCAGCTGCATCTCTCAGAGATGCACATGCAAATAATCCCAAGGCATCTGCTCAGTACCCTGACAATGACTTTTTCCGGGATGACAGTTTTATTTACTCATACTCATAACAGTGTAAATCCCTCAGCTCTCAAGGAGACCTGTATCTATTTTTTTCTATAAAGGTTCTGTGAAGTTATTCAAGCCTTTGGCTTATACAAAGATTTGATCAAATCATCTGTATTAGAAACAGTAATTACTGAACACAGGTCAGTGTAGCAAGGGTGAACGTCCTCACTCTTCCGTTCTTCCTTCTTCCCCAAATGGACAGAAACAGAAGACCACCAATGGGGAGGGGGAAGTAGATGGAAAAGGTGTTAATAAAAAATGAAAATAGCAGAACTTAGACATTAACAAAGTTAATTTGAGCGCATTGTATTCAACACTCTGGTTAAAGAGAGGTGAATATGTAAATCTAGTTTCATATGTATATTTATAGACATAATCTATGGCCTAATAGTAGGTCAGTTTAGTAAATTTCTGTATAGTCTGATCAGGGCCCAGTAAGTACGTCATTATCCTAAACACACTTTTGTTTTCAAGTTTAAATAATATGTCTAACCAAATTTGTTGCATATGCTATTCTAATCAGTTCACAGACCACATTTTCAATTCTCTTCTAAAAGTAATTTGTATTTATTAAGCAGAAGCCAGTGTTACATGGGGAGAGAAGATCTGGATTATGCAGTAGAAATGAAACATAATGTTAGGATTTTCACATATCTGTAAGATAAAAGCCTGAACAGATATTCAACTCAATATATTTTTCAAACTTCTATGTTACTCATTCAGCAGAGTAGGAAGTAGGCAGCTTGATTTCACCTTGAAATGGCATTTTTAAGAATTTTACTCTACTGAAAATGGAAAAAAAAAATATTGGTTTCATTTTGTGCAATTTGAATTACCCTAAATCAGTAGTTTGAATCTCTTAACTTGTAACATAGTAAGAAATGGCACTTAGTTGATTACTTCTGGAGAGCACAAGTGGACGCATTTTGTCCAAAGGACTCGATGGTACCTGTGCTGCTTCAGCCTGGGGATGGTTTGATAGGCACAGTGAGGCAGAGTTCTGACTTTGAGAACTTCTCATCTTAATACTAATACCCTTTCCCTTTCTGGAGCCCATTTCTTTACTGCAAGACCAAAAATGAGTTTTGTTTGGCTTTGAGTCTTTGTTGATTGTGTATTCGTACAGATTTGCTTAACTTCCCCTTCATTTGATCGTATTCTGATATTATTAGTGCTTAGAAGAGTCCTTTGTTATAATTTGTGTTGTATTTGTGGACTTACGCCAATAGAGGATATAAGTTCATATTATTCATTTTCAAGCTCCCAGGGTTTGATTCCATGCATGTTCTGTATAATCATTTTTTAGGCTACATTGAGGATATGAAGGAAAATGTAGGGTCCTTGTTGTTGGAGAGAGAACCATTTAATAGCAGAATCAGCATAAAATGTCTGTCTTTATAGTGGCTGGGGAGAAAAAAGACCTAAATCGGTTTTAAACAGGGTATCAGATAGCTTACATAATTTCCTGGGAAGCCAAGATTGGGGATTGTAGCAACGGGAACAGTGCCATGAGTCACGCTGAAGTCAACTCTTCAAGGCAAGAGGCTACTGTCACCATGGGGGCCAAACACTGACTGTGGCCAGAACCCTGGGAATGGTAGGCTCTATATTCTTCTTTCTTGAAGGTCTTCAACTCCTCCTCTAGATGGGTCTGCCATCACCATCATTGAAATGGTTCTCACACAGAGGTTTCGTCTTGATTTTATGATCTTCTGATTCAAAATTCACCATAGATCCATCTGACTGGCAAAACATAGGCCACATTTCTACACCTTAGCTGAAAGAGAACCCAGAAATACCACTATCTGACTTCCATGGCAGGAATTTACAAAGAAGGAACTTCCCTAAACAATGGAAAATTGTTTAGATATTTTGAGTAGCTAAGAGGAGTGACTGATATTCACTAGATGACACTAAAGCAAATTAAATACAATCACCCATTGAGTTCAATCAGTTCAGTCGCTCAGTCATGTCCAACTCTTTGTGACCCCATGGATGCAGCATGCCAGTCTTCCCTGTCCTTCACCAACTCCTGGAGCTTGCTCAAACTCATGTCCATTAAGTCAGTGATGCCATCCAACTGTCTCATCCTCTGTCATCCCCTTCTCCTCCTGCCTTCAATCTTTCCTAGGATCAGGGCCTTTCCAAGGAGTCAGTTCTTCACATCAAGTGGCCAAAGTATTGGAGCTTCAACTTCAGCATCTGTCCTTCCAATGAATATTCAGGACTGATTTCCTTTAGGATGGACTGATTGGATCTCCTTGCAGTCCAAAGGACTCTCAAGAGTCTTCTCCAACACTACAGTTCAAATAGTAAAAAAATGAAATGCTGAATTATGTGATTTAGATTTTGTACTCTAGGGTTTCCATCAGTAGGAGCAGCAAGACTCTTAAAAATAGTAATATTAATTAAGCACTTATTGTGTTAGGACTTCCCTGGTGGCTCAGTGATAAAGAATCTGCCTGACAATTCAGGAGACATGGGTTAGATCCCTGGATCAAGAAGATATGTCCCCTAGAGAAAGAAATGTCAACCCACTCAAGTATTCTTGTCTGGAAAATCCCATGAACAGAGGTGCCTGGTGGACCACAGTCCATGGGGTCACAAAGAATTGGACACGACTTAGTGACTAAACAACTTACTATGTTACAGGTGGTTTCTGGGGATTACTGTACTTTATCATGAGCCTGAGAGATGATATTATTATCACCCTTCTTGTGGGCTAAACAATAGCTTCCTAAAGATGTCCATTTTAATTACTAAAACCCATGAATATGTTACCTCACATGTGAAAAAAGAACATTGTTAATGTGGTTAAACTAATGATCTTAAAATGATTCAGGAATGTGCATTGCATACTGAAGGATTCTGTGATTCTATTGTCCTAATCATTAACTGTTTGTGAAGCAATGAGGCATGGTTTGTTGTTCAGTCACTCAGTCATGTCCGACTCTTTGCAACCCCATGGGCTGCAGCACACCAGGCTTCCCTGTCCTTCATTATCACCCAGAGTTTGCCCAGACTCATGTCCATTGAGTTGGTGATGCCATCCAACCATATCGTCCTCTGTCGTCCCCTTCTCCTCCTGCCTTCAATTTTTTCCAGCATCAGGGTCTTTTCCAATGATTTGATTCTTTGCATCAGGTGGCCAAAGTATTGGAGCTTCAACATGAATCCTTCCAATGAATATTCAGGACTGATTTCCTTTAGGATTGACTGCTTTGATCTTCTTGCTGCCCAAGGGACTCTCGAGAGGCATCTCCAGCACCATGGTTCGAAGTCATCAATTCTTTGGCGCTCAGCCTTTCTTATTATCCAACCCTCACATCTGTACATGACTAATGGAAAAACTATAGCTTTGACTGTATGAACCTTTGTTGGCAAAGTAATGTCTCTGCTTTTTAATATGCTGTCTAGGTTTGTCACAGAGTAAGTGTCTTTTAATTTTCTGTCTGCAGTTACCATCCTCAGTGATATTGGAGACATGAGAGATTTCAGTTTTTATATAATAAGAGGCAGGGGACATGAATGGAACTTTGTACCTTCAGGGCTTGTGGGGGTGGGGCAACAAGGTTCTGCTATGTTCATCTCCATTAAAATTATTTGACCACTGTTAATTTAGAAGAATGGTCCTCAGCCCTGGGTACATACTAAATTATCTTTGATGCTGTAAAGAAAAACAGATTTAGTCCTCAAATCAGACAAATTAAATCAGAATCTCTTTTATTAGGTTATAGACAGACATAAATATATTTTTCTCATTTAACATTTTTTATTATTTATTTTTTGGCCCCGCCTTGGAGAATCTTTGCTTCCAGACTAGGGATCAAATCTGTGACCCCTGCATTGGGAGAGCAGAGTCTTAACCACTGGACTGCCAGGGAAATCACCACACTTTAATTTATTCTTTTGGTAAATTCATTTATTTATTTTAATTGGAGGAGAATTACCTTATAATATTGTAGTGGTTTTTGCCATACATTGACATGAATCATCCATGGGTGTATATGTGTCCCCCATCCTGAACCCCCCTCCCACCTCCCTCCCCATCCCGTCCCTCAGGGGCATCCCAGTACAGTGGCCCTGAGTGCCCTGTCTCATACATTGAACCTGGACTGGCGATCTATTTCATATATGGTAATATACATGTTTCAATGCTATTCTCTCAAATCATCCCACCCTCGCCTTCTCCCACAGAGTCCAAAAGTCTATTCTTTACATCTGTGTCTCTTTTGCTGTCTTGCATATAGGGTCATCATTACCATCTTTCTAAATTCCATATATATGCATTAATATACTGTATTGGTGTATTTTCTTTATATTTTCAATGTATTGGTGTTTTTCTTTCTGACTTACTTCACTCTGTATAATAGGCTTCAGTTTCATCCACCTCATTAGAATTGATTCAAATGGATTCTTTTTAATAGCTGAGTAATATTCCATTGTGTATATGTACCACAGCTTTCTTATCCATTCATCTGCTGATGGGCATCTAGGTTGCTTCCATGTCCTGGCTATTATAAACAGTGCTGCAATGAACAGTGGGGTACACATGTCTCTTTCAATTCTGGTTTCCTTGGTGTGTATGCCCAGCAGCGGGATTGCTGGGTCATATGGCAGTTCTATTTCCAGTTTTTTAAGGAATCTCCACACTGTTCTCCACAGTGGCTGTACTAGTTTGCATTCCCACCAACAGTGTAAGAGGGTTCCCTTTTTTCCACACCCTTTCCAGCATTTATTGTTTGTAGACTTTTGGATAGCAGCCTTTCTGACCTGGGTGAGATGGTACCTCATTGTGGTTTTGATTTGTGTTTCTCTGATAATGAGTTATGTTGAGCATCTTTTCATGTGTTTGTTAGCCATCTGTATGTCTTCTTTGGAGAAATGTCTATTTTGTTCTTTGGCCCATTTTTTGATTGGGTCGTTTATTTTTCTGGAATTGAGCTGCATTAGCTGCTTGTATATTTTTGAGATTAATTCTTTGTCAGTTGCTTTGTTTGCTATTATTTTCTCCCATTCTGAAGACTGTATTTTCACCTTGCTTATAGTTTCCATAGCTGAATCATACGGACAGCTGTTCTCCAGGGTAAGCCCCATGAAGTACTGGAACTGATAGATCCTGCCTTCTCTCAGATTTACTTTTTAGCTTCTTTCTAGAATTAAGAAGAAGCTCTTGTAACTGTCTAACAAATTTCATTTTAATTTAAACTGGCTAGAGTCAATATCTGCTACTGAAAAGCAATGTAAGCTTAGTACAGTAAACATACTTTTTGATTTTAACTCACTAGTACAGTCTGTATGGGAATTAGCCATTAAAATCCAAAGTTAAAAGTACTTGAGATAAAAAGTATTGGCCTCTGACAGATATGTTCTATAATGGGTGAATAAACAAATATAAAGAAGCCTTCTAAGTATAGTAGAAGAAATAAGAAGAGGTGATAAAAACTTTACATCTTTGATTTTTCTGAGTTCCTGGATATTTCTGGAATACTTTTCATTTTTTCTCCTATCTCTAATTGGTAAGTGCTATGTTAATTTAAATTAGTTTCCTTTTAAGGACAGTTGACATATTTTAAGGAGAATGAGGTAAAAATAAAAGGCTGTTCTATGTTATATTTCTCTTTTAATCTTTATAATACCCATTCTGGAGTTATTGCTCCTATTCACAGCTGACGACAGTGTGACTCAGTGGCATTAAACCATTTGCCCAAAGTTATCTTGTTATTAAGTGGCTGATTCAGAATTTAAATTCTAGTTCTGATTCTGAAGATTTTTCCATGATTCTAGGACACCTCATGAAAATAATTGCTATCAGTGTCAAAGCAAGAGCCTTATCAAGTTAAACTCTCCAGTCCATTCCTTGTCAAAAATCTTTTAAACTGAAATCAGAGTTCTTTATGACTTTTATGAATTGCTCTGGATTAGAAGTCCCTCAGTGTTCTGATCCACAGTAAAATTTCAGTCCTGTATAACTGCACATTAGTTATTTCCCAGTTATTCCCTCTCTTGATGGTCTGTCCATGTGAGAGAACTTCCTTTGGAGTAATAGCCTCTGTTGACTAAAAGAAAGGATGCATAACATGAGAGCTGTAAATTCAGATTTATCTGAAGCTTACTGAGGCGCATGCTTCCCTGGTAACACAGCCCGGGAGACAGCCGCGCAGACAGCTCCAGGAACTGTTCTGAAAAGGCTGGATCTCTAACTGAGAGACTACTGAAACAGACACGTAAATAAAAGGGGGAGAAAAAATGAATTCATATCGAGTAGGCAAGGTTCAACAGGCAAATAGACAGGGTAGTGGAGAGGGGAGGGCAGGTGGTAGGACTGAAGAATTATTAACATATTGGTGATCCTGTAAATCAGTGAAATCTTGAGAATGGCTGAAACTACCTGAGACTGTAGCATTGAGAGTGTAGAGAAGATGGCCAAAGAAGTAAACGTAATACCAACACTTAAAAGATGAAGAGCCCATGAAGGAGAATAGATTACTTGGTTCATGAGTGAAAAGAAAATACAATAACCCGCTGAGCATTTTAAGAAGGAAGTACAAAACTGCAAAAAAGATAAAATAAGTTAAAGGCTAAAAATTAGCCACTGGATTTAGCCATTAGATCACTAGAGACCTTACCAAGAGTCATTAGAGGGCTGTTCTATAAACCTGATAGCACGGAGTTGACAGGTAAATGGGAAATATGAATTTTGTTCATAGATGACTCTTCTGAAATGTGGAGATATAGAAAATAATCAAAATATGGTGGTAGAAAAATTAATCAAATTGAAAGAAGTTGTAAATAGAAAGAAAATGAGGAAAGAAAAAAATATATCACCGATTAGCAATGTGCTAGCTAGACATAGAAGGCAATGGCACCCCACTCCAGTACTCTTGCCTGGAAAATCCCATGGATGGAGGAGCCTGGTAGGCTGTGGTCCATGGGGTCGCTAAGAGTCGGACATGACTGAGCGACTTCACTTTCACTTTTCACTTTCACGCATTGGAGAAGGAAATGGCAACCCACTCCAGTGTTCTCCCCTGGAGAATCCCAGGGACGGGGGAGCCTGGTGGGCTGCCGTCTACGGGGTTGCACAGAGTCGGACACGACTGAAGTGACTTAGCAGTAGCAGCAGCTAGACATAGGAGGCCATGAGATCACAGTCAAGCTTGTAGGGAAAGCCCTGTATAAGAGAGGGGATTAACCCATCTGATAGATTGGACAAAATGACATAAGCATAGTGTATTAGATTGCTAAGGGTGCCATACCAAAGTGCTACATACTGTGTGGCTTAAACAACTGAAATTTATTTCCTCACAATTCTGGAAGCTAGAAGTCTGAGATCAGGGTGTAGACAGGGTCAGTTTCTTCTGAAACCTCTCTCCTTGGCTTATGAAATACCATCTTCTCCCAATATCCTCACATGGTCTTCCCTCTGTACACATATATTTCCAAATTGCTTCTCCTTATAAGGATACCAGAAATGATCTCATTTTAACTAAATTACTTCCTAAGACCCTATCTCCAAATACAGTCACATTCTGTGGTATTAATACCAAGGATTAGGAATTCAACACATGAACTTTCAGGGGACACAATTCAGCCTACAACATATGGTGCATACATTTAATAATTAAAGGAGAAAAAAAGGCAGAATATCTAGCCAAGCTTTTAACACACATTTTATTACACATGCTTCTAAAGTACAGGTTTATTGATAAGAATCATATAAGCAGAAAACTGTGGAAAGTGGCTTATTAGTCAGTTTGGACAGCTTTAACCAAGTACCTTAGACTGGTATTTATTCCTCACAGTTCTGGAGACTGGAAGTCCAAAATCAGAATGCCAGCATGGTCAGGATGGGTTCTGGTGAGACTTATCTTCCTGATTTAAATCTTCTTCTTGTGTCCACACATGGCAGAGCATGCAAGAGAGTCTCTGTCTCTTGCTCTTTAACTAAAGGCAGTAGTACCATTAATGAGAGCTCCACCATCATGACCTAATTCCTTTCGAAAGATCTCACCTCCATGTATCATCACCTTGGAAATTAGGACTTCAGGATATGGATTTGGTGGTTGGGGAGAAACAAGCATTCAGTCCAGAATATAGGTACTACAAAAGAATATTCAATATGAAGTGTTAGCATTTATAGGACTGCTGAAACCTCTGTTCTATTTTAAATCATATTTTCAAATCTACTTTCTGACATGGAGATCAGTTGTCATTTAAGTGGTGTTTTATGGAACATGGTGTTGAATCATTGACAAGTTGTTTTTTAGTTGTAAGGTGAAATACTGAAATATTCTGCTACATTTGAAGAACTGTCTCTTCCACTTATATCATCTTAAGAAACAACTAACAGCCATCATTGTAAATTAAAAGAAAGAAAAACTAGCAGCTATGACAAAGAATGTATATTTGATCCTCTATATGTATCTAGGGACTGGGAAATTTAATAGAATTAGAAGGCAGAGAATTTTAAAGGAGTAGTAATACATAATTGTATCAAGAATGAGTCTATGCACACAATCGTGGAGGGTAGTGTTTTACAAAAAAGACTGAGTTGGCCAAGTAAATAAATTCTACAATATTTGCTTTTTTCTATTATTTATAGTAAATGTTTCAAATGAAATGTTTCTTTATTGTCACAGATCTCTAAGAATTGTGTAAACTTGGTTCTAAAATTCATTTTATTGAAGTCATTTAAGCCACTAACTTAAGCTCTGCTAAGAAATTCCTAGAAGAAATCCTGTGCACCCTTAATATTTGGGGTAGAAAATAAGCAATTAAAAATTTTTAGTAATCAAAGCAAAATTCAAACCATTTAGAATAGACAAGGTACTAAACTTTCTTATCTTTTTAAATCAACAATATATTTCTTAAATCCACTAGAACTTTCACTCCATGAAGACAGAGATTTTATCTATTTATTTTACTACTAATTCTGATTGCTAGAACAGTTCTTGGCACCCAATAATCATTAATTACTCAATAAATATTAGTTAAATGGATGTTCCCAAAGCAAATGGAGCTACTGGGCATTGGCTTAGAATGAATATGTGTATGTTGTGCTGTGATTTATCGCTCAGTCATGTCCAGCTCTTTGTGACCCTGTGGACTGTAGCCCTCCAGGCTCCACTGTCCCTGGGATTCTCTAGGCAAGAATACTGGAGTGGGTTGCCATGCCCTCCTCCAGGGGATCTTCCTGATCCATGGATGGAACTCCAAGTCTCTTATGTCTTCTAGAGCCACCTGAGAAGCCCATATATTGGCTCAGATGCTAAAGAATTCACCTGCAATGTAGGAGACCGGGTTTGAGCCCTGGGTGGGGAAAATCCCCTGGAGAAGAGAATGGCTACACACTGCAGTATCCTTGTTTGGAGAATCCCATGGACAGAAGAGTGTGACAGGCTACAGTTCATGGGTCACAACGAGTCAGACATGACTGAACACACATACACACACCCATGTGTGTGTGTGTGTGTATAGTAGTGACTTGGAATTATCAATGTAATCATTAATTTATTCTGAAAGCAATCATGTCTTAGTGCTGGGATATAGGAGAGTTTCTTCCTATATCCAATGGTACCAGGTTGCATTTTTTCATCTTTAATAATTGAGATTTTGTCTGCCTACTTGTTTTATCCCTTTCTAGATTATTAGATATCAATCAGCATTCCTGAATTAAATAACAGGTGTATATTTGGAGAACAAAGATGACCAGATTCAGTTTTCTATGCTGTTGTTTAAGAAAATAGTTTGGTATTTTCTCTTTGTTTTGTATCTTTTCCCAAAGACACAAAGGTGTTTTTTTTCTTATAAATTTGTGGATTTTATGCATTTGAAAAAATGAGGGACAGAAAAAAACCTTCTTTTTCCTTATATTTCTACAAACAAATGAAGCTATTTTAAAGCATTTGAATATGATTAGCATAAAAAGGAGTTGGATTTACAATGCTTGTTCTCTTTATGAACTCACACATTATCCTTGTTTTGATCAAATGCATTTTATGCAAAAAGTAATAACTGGACATAAAACTACCGAGAAAATGTCTTCTCAACCCATAAAAGGCTTATTTCTTTATTGATAAGTGTTTTAATTTGGTACAATTCTGTTCACAAAAATGAAAATCCATGCATGAAATTATAGTGATGAATTGGGTAATTTTAAAACATCAATTCATTTTAACATATTTTAAACACCAGTGAATGCTGCCTAATTCAGTCACAGTGTAATGTCTCCCTCCTCATAGGCTTATTCCAGAAAATTTATACTTAAGAGATCACAAACATATACTGTGATCAGGATAACACTAAGGTATTAATTATGCCTCAATGAAAAAGAAATTGTCAATAAAATAAAATGAAATTATTAGACTCAAAAAAAATAAGTAGCCATTGTTTTCTAAAAAATTTAAAAACAAATTTTTGTGCAAAACATGCAATGTCAAATTCAAACTTTAAAATATGTTAAATCAATTTTATTGATTTACTCAATTTAACTCTTATTTTGCAAGAGATCTGCTGTTTTAAAAAATTAAAGTGCCTTCATAATGGAGTCAAAAAGCTATGAATTTGTTTCTTATTTGTTTCTTTATATTTCATCAATGTCACTTTTTCTGGTGTCCCAGAAGGTAAGTGATTTTATTGTTTTTTAGCAGAATATAATTTTAATTTAGGCAATTTAGAATATCTATTCCAAATTGAACTAATTAATAGCTTATGAGGGAAAAGTACTTCTGTGTATCTATATACTGTACCTTGAATTATTTGTCATTGTTGTTCAGTTGCTCTGTCATATCCAACTCTTTGTGACTTCCTGAATTTCAGCACGCCAGGCTTCCTTGTCTTTCACTATCTCCCAGAGTTTGCTCAGACTCATGTCCATTGACTTGCTGATGCTATCCAACCATCTATCTCATCCTCTGTCCTCTGCCCCCTTCTCCTCCTGCCTTCAATCTTTCCCAGCATCATGGTATTTTTCAATGAATTGGCACTTCATGTCAGGTGCCCAAAATACTGGAGCTTCAGAATTACTTTACTATTATACAATTTTACATGTAAAGAAACTGAAAAACAGGTACAGTAAAAGGAAAAAATTTCCCTTAATTACATAGTTTTTAAGTGATAGACACTTTATTCTAACAAAGACTGTCTGATTCCAGAGATCATGTGTGAACTACCACATTACTGAATATAATCTGGCAACACAATTGGCACAAGAAGTGGGCTAAGCATATGTCACCATAAATGTTTATTAAGACATCCTTTATCTCTCAAGAAACTGAGAATCTAAACGTCAGACTCATGTAATATTTCATGTTAATCTGTAATGACCTTGAGTGTGAGTTTCCCAGTTGTGTCCAACTCTTTGCAACCCCATGGACTGTATGTAGCCCACCAGGCTCCTCTGTCCTTGGGGATTCTCCAGGCAAGAATACTGGAGTGGGTTTCCATGCCCTCCTCCTGTGGATCTTCCCAACCCAGGGATCGAAACCAGGTCTCCTGCATTGCCAGTAGATTCTTTACCCTCTGAGCCACAAGGAAAGCCCCTGTAATGACCTTCAGTTCAGCTCAGTCACTCAGTTGTGTCCAACTCTTTGTTATCCCATGAATTGCAGCACGCCAGGCCTCCCTGTCCATCACCAACTCCCGAAGTTTACTCAAACTCATGTCCATCGAGTCGGTGATGCCATCCAGCCATCTCATCCTCTGATCCTCTCATCCACCCTTCTCCTCCTGCCCCCAACCCCTCCCAGCATCAGGGTCTTTTCAAATGAGTCACCTTTTCACATGAGGTGGCCAAAGCATTGGAGTTTCAGCCTCAGCATCAATCCTTCCAATGAACACCCAGGACTGATCTCCTTTAGGATGGACTGGTTGGATCTCCTTGCAGTCCAAGGGACTCTCAAGAGTCTTCTCCAACACCACAGTTCAAAAGCATCAATTCTTTGGTGCTCAGCTTTCTTCACAGTCCAACTCTCACATCCATACATGACCACTGGAAAAACCATAGCCTTGACTAGACAGGCCTTTGTTGGCAAAGTCATGTCTCTGCTTTTTAATATGCTATCTAGGTTGGCCATAACTTTCCTTCCAAGCAATCTCTAATAATTGTGCATTTCAGATAGTGCTGGATTAATAGCCTCATTTTACAAATGAAGTAACTGGGTCTCAGAATGATCATTTGATCAACAATGGCCAGATGATTAATACAGAGTAGAATTAGAGTAGGAGACTCAGGACCCCTCAGGACAGTTCTCTTTCCCGTTCACCCCACTAGTGGGTCAAAATCCCACTAGTTCCCTGTGCTGGGGACTACTCATACACTCTGACCTGAGTTTCTTTCCAGATGGCAGTAGATTGTTTTTCTTTTGATAAGTGCTTCTGTAGTTTATTTATAAAATTAGGAAAAAATGTAAATATATGTAAGAGTAAGGACTTGACACATTAACAATTAAAGAGAAAATTTTGATTTCTACGGTTGCTTGATACAGATTTATGTGCATTCAATCAGAAAGCCTGTCTAAAAAACAGGACATTTTATTTTTAGATAAATGTATAAAGAAATAAATGTCATAATACTAACATTTGTCTCATACACTCATTTTTCCAAGCTGAAATATTAGTTTTCTGTCATATAGAACAGACCATATTCACCGGGTCAGTCTGTAAATAGTGAAAATGAAATGCATAACACACTGTGGGCATTGGAAAGATGGCATAAGTGTAGCCCCAGCTGAATGACTGTAAGGTGAAGGAGAAAGGATAGGGTGAAAGAAGGAAGGAATAAATTCATGGTAGTTAGTACACTGTGCTTGTCTCAAAGATTGGAACCCTGATGTGTTAATATTTTCTAACTGAGCCCTAAAAGAGAAAGGTCCACAGGAAGAACATGCAGGAACTCCTTTACTGAAAAACAGCCAAATTGTGGGTCACAAGTAGTGCTAATTTTGTCTTGGTGAGGTGGTGCTACTGTTAAAGAGCCCACATGCCAATGCAGAAGACATAAATGACTTGGGTTCCATCCCTGGATCAGGAAGATCCCCTGGAGAAGGGCATGGCAATCCACTCCAGTGTTCTTGCCTAGAGAATCCCATGGACAGAGGAGCCTGGCGGGCTACAATCCATGGGGTCACAAAGAGTAGGGCACAACTGAAGCAGCTTGGCATACATATATATATTCATTCTAAGCCATTGCCCAGTATCTCCATTTTCTTTTAGGGTCTCAAAGAATAAGTCATGACTGAAGTGACTTAGCACACATGCACATGACTAAATATAAATTTAAAAGAGGTTGTTAAGGGACTACTCTCCCCATTTATGCTGGACCCATCTTATCTTGGAAGAATCTTAGGGTCTAAGAAAACATATACCTGATGGGTTAAAGAAGCTACACATGATTAGCAGCTGGGCCATCATTGAAGTGGTAAAGGTCAGAGTAGGAGACAATTACCAAGAAAGAAAACTAAGAAGACTGATATAGATGCCATGTGGGCATTCCCCATATCACTGAAGTCCTGGCCTGACAGACGAGATCACAAGACTCTTACACATCAGTTTTATACATTGTAATTTTCACTTTACAGATTTCCTCTTGCTTTGTCTTCAGCCACTTCAGAATTTTTACATTCAATATTAAGAGTTTATCTCATTCAGTCATAAGCAAGGTCATATTACCTCACTGATAAAGGTAAACAGTCAGAAATTTTAGAGCTTTGAAAGCCTGATACATAGCATACATCATGGGGGAAGATTTATGGCAAAAACTACCCAAATAGAGTCTCTAAGTTATATTACAAGGAATATTTATCCAGTCAGTTTTCATTTTTTTCAAACACTGTGTGGCCCTAAAATTATATGATTAAATCAAGGAAAATGAAACATTACTTTTGAAATTGAGATGTTGACAGTTATTTTTCTTATTGAAACCTTTGCAGTTTTTCAGGTTAACTATACAGTTAATATCTTTGTGTGAAAGAAAAGATTCCTGGAGAAGGGCTTTTGTGAAGGTTACATGTATTATTTTTTAATGTTTCTCAGCCCTTCAGAGCTCTCCTGGCAACCACTGTAATATAAAATATGGATTTCACAAACAAAAGCAGAAGCTCAAACTCATTATTTCTTTCTCTTTGTATTAGTTCTGGCAAGTCCTTGATGCCTGCAATAGGGAAAAAAAAAAAAAAAACCTATGTGTTTTTTCTTATAAAAGCTATCAGTTCAGTCCATCTACTTGAAAACCATTGTTATTCCATAGAAAGTTTCCTCATGGGATGAAAGGTGAAACTAATGTCAGATCATAATTTTAAATCATTGTAAATAGGTTGCTGGTGCTGAGGAATGAAAGAGTAAAAGGTTAGAAAAGGTTATATGCTAAAGAATTCTGTTTCTTAACCTCTTGCTAAGAAATTGAATGTATCTCTTCTTTTTTAATTATTTTTGCCTCATTAAGATTTGATTTATTCATTCTTTTTTCTTTCTACAGACATTAACTAAATATCTTCTACATGCAAACTCTACCCCAGATGCTACAAAAGCAAAGATAAGCACTTAACTATAAGGAACTCAGAATTAGTATGATAGATGGGTAGGCATGAATAATTAAAGTATAATGGGATTATTTTTAGGACAGATGGAAAAAGTACTACCCCAGTTTGAAAGAGCCATAAAGAAGGCTTTGAAAGGGGAGGCAGATTTTACTATAAGGGTAAAAAAGGAGCCATAAAAGTTTCTCTTTGTTCTGTCTGATATCAACTTCCTCCAAAGACATATAAGTGTTGAACAGTGTAGACGCTCAAAGTTAGTATAAGGGAGTTGTTAGAATATAGTTTATAATAAACTAAAAACAGTCTTAAGAAATATTTCCTTAAGTCTTTCAAGAAGGTCATATTTGTGATTATCATCATGAAAGAAATTCAACATACTTCCATGACCCATATAATGATCCTTCAATTAGATAGAGAGCTATGAGTGTGGCCATTAACATTAATACTTTTTAAAGACGTAATTCACACGCATTCATTAATAATAAACATTTAGGGAGTGCCAAGTACTATGCTAAATATTGAAGATACCATTTTGGAAATTAACATGTCAAGAGCTTCATGATTTGTCATTTAAGAGGGAAAACAGATCTCTCCTAGATAGCTGAATTTAAAGCACAGAAAACTTATATATGGTTTCTGTCATGCAGATGATACTTCCTGAAGATCAAATTGAATACTCTTCTTTTTTCTATTCACTGTGCCTATGTATTATTTCTTCTCACATGTCATGGTTATGGAAATAGGATAATTAAGGTTTTAGGGCTTTATAGACTCCTGAATTAAATAGGCCTTCTTAAATTAAATTGGCCTTCTTAAATTGGACACATTGCCTTTTATTTCTTTTTTTCAAGTAAATATTATTCATCATACTATACTCAACAGCACAAACATAAAAACCCACCTGAAGATAGAAAAAGTACCTCTCATTGTTGAATACTATTTTTTTTTACATAAATCAAAGCAAATATGATGTTCATAAACATAGAAGCCTGAATCAAGAGACTACAGATAAGGCTAATGAAGTTCCTAATGTGCCTATATTTACTTTTTTATTGTGTTGAGAAGTGAAGGGACCAGAGCACACTCCTGTGAGTTTGGTTGTTGCAGTTTTTCCTTAAGGGATTTGATGTTCTCATCGTCACTCTTTCTGGACAAATAAGATCCTGAGTTGAATGGCTTTTTTGAACAGTTGGAGGAAAAGTTGCTCTCTGGGTCTGGATAGATATAAGAGATGGAGAACATAGAGGAAATCTTCTAGATTCTAAATGATTCCAGATGTTAAGAAAAGGATGGCATAATCTTCCCTAAACTACACAGAGTTGATAATAAACCAAAGAACTGGCCCAGCAAGAGACCCCAGGTCAGGTCTTGCTTTGACAGTAGTTTTAGGTATTTAGGGACTTGCAGTATTCCCTTTCTATTGCTTATTCAATTTTACCCTTACAAAAGTCAACTTTGGTTTCAATTTGGCTGTGGAGGGTTGGAGATGAAAAATATTTCCATATAGTGAGCTTCTGTCCTAGTCACCAGATTGAGGCAGCTTGGTAGTCATGTTTGAACAGAGTAGAGAGGACATCTCATCAGCCTCAGTAGAAACTAAGGTTAGGTCCCTTTTGGTAGGTTTTGGAGAACAGACTGAAGTGATGTGAGCGAACTTCATCCTGAACATAACATCCTGGGAATACTCGCTAAAATGATCACGAGGTGCTTTGGAGCTGAGCTATTGTAAATTTAGCCCATTTGGCTCAGCCGTTATAATTCTGAAGTAAATGTTGAAAGAAAGTGAAAGTGTTAGACACTGTCTACTTTTTATGACCAACTATTTATGAGCCTATGGACTGTAGCCTGCCTGGCTCCTCTGTCCATGAAATTCTCCAGGCATGAAAACTGGGATCAAACCCAGGTCTCCTATGCTGTGGGCAGATTCTTTACCATCTGAGCCACCAGGTAAGCCCAGTAACATAGAGGAAAAGGTGATAATGGCCAAGTGTTGATATGGTTTGTTTCCTGACAAAACCAAAAAAAAAAAAAAAAAGTAAAAAGTAAATGGTGTGATGGTTTGTAGTCTCAGGTTAAAGACCTGGAATATATGATTCCTCAGATAATTTCTGTTTTCCTTACCTGGTAAGTTTTTGCACATCCCAACTGCAGGAAGTGAGTTTAAATCAGAGCTTGTTCAAATAGTGCCCTCAGGAATTATGTAGTGCTATCTACATAGATCTATTCAATGACCTTGTCAAATAGCAATATTTGGTTTCCAGCTTTATGAGCATCAATTCTTGATATGCAGGAGTTAATTTAATGCACTATATGTCTTATTTTTTTTGTTCTTAGGAATCATCTGAATTCTGTTGCTTAGATTTCTTATTCTACTATTGACCATCTATCTTCACAGCCATATAGAACTGTTGCAAACAGATCATTTATTTTAAAAAGCATCATTGACATGCAATGCAAATGAAGTCTAAACATTTTGCCAGTGATGTATTTCATGGGAAAATATGATTTCTATTTCTGTTTTCCACTTTCCATCTTTCATAATCTTCTGATAGAACTGAAATGCCTAAAGAAGTAGGTGAATATTTAATTCCAAATTTGCTTGCCAATTATAAAGAAAAGAGTTAATCTATATCCATGTCACAGTTTTGCAGAAGGGCTAATAAACATTTTATCAGGTCTGAAAATTTGTCACCAGGAGTGTAAGAATTGTCTTGGGAAGCCTATCTTCATTCAAATTTGAAATATTGTTTCTTTTTCTTATCACTTGTAAATGTGGTTGGTTTTATGACTTAAATTTTCTTTGGAAATGTGGTTATATATTTGCATTGGAGATAGGAGTTTGTTCTGCTGGGGCTTTATATCAACTTGTTTTTGTTCTAAGTGGCTTGGTGATTATTTGTATGTGTGTGACTCATGTTCATCTTTTTAGGTTAACAATATTTTCTATCTTCTTCTGAATTTGATAGAGGAAGTTGACTAATAATTCAATTTTGGATTTTCTTTTGCCAAAGCTTCCTTCCACGTAAACCTATGGAACTTCTTGACATCCCACCTTCCCTTATCCTCCTCCTCAACCCTTTGTGTTTCCTTGGATTTTCTTAGCATGTTTATGCCAGTAACTATACATGTTCTTGATACAAGGATTTTACTCAAGAGTTAGCAGTTACAATGGGAGCTGAGCGCTGTTTGTAACTTTTGCTTTGTACAGGGAAGCTTCCAGATGATTGGTCTCTTGACTTTTTCTTCCTTTAACATTTGCTTTTTTCTCTAATTTACAATTGTTTTGACCTTTCGAAAGTGTAATTCACTTTGCTTTAAAAAAATTCTGCCTTGAGCTTTGAACTGCTTTTAATTGTACCTTTTGACTTTTGCCATTAGTGATTTCCAGTCCTCCCCAGCTCCAACTGCTCTTTTTAAAAGTGCATAATAAACCTAAATATTCTTAATCATCAAAACTCTTTGTAATTATTATTTTGTCCACCCTTTTTCTCTGCCTTTGTTACATTCTACTTCTAAAGCATGTTTAAAAAACACTTCAGATTTTAGTCTCTGTTTTCCACCACTTTATACGTATTTTTTTCATTTTCCTTTTAAATTTTATTATGATAAGAGCACTTAACATAAGATCCAGTCTCATAACAAAATTTTAAGTGCATAATACATCATTATTGACTATAGGTATGTTGTGTAGCAAATCTCTAGAGCTTATTCATCTCACTTTATGAAACTTTATGCCCATTGATTAGTAACTTCCCATTTCCCCCTCCCCTAGCCCCTGGCAACCAACAGTCTACTCTTTGATTCTATAAATTTAGCTATTTAGATACCTTAGTAGACTCATGCAATATCTGTCTCTCTATGACTGACTTATTTCACCTAGAATAATGTTCTCACGGTTCATCTGTGTTGTCTGGTATTACAGGATTTCCTTTTTTAAAAATCTTCATAGCATTCAATTGTATGCATATATCACATTTTCTTTATTCATTCATCTGTCAATGGAAATTTAGGAAGTTTCCACATCTTGGCTAATATGAATGATGCTGCAATGAACATAATAGTTCCGGCATCTTTTCAAGATCCTGATTTCAATTATTTCACATAAACATCCACAAATGGGTTTTCTGGATCATATGGTAGTTCTGTTTTTAGATTTTGAGGAACCTCCTTACTATTTTCCACAGTAACTTCACCATTTTGAATTCCTACCAATAGTTCCAAATGAAAAAAAAAAAACATATCTAGGAGTAAATTTAAGGAAAAGCACAAAGCAGAAAGTTATGCTCCCTGACTTCAGAGTATAGTGCAAAGCTGTATTATTTACAAAACAGTAGTCAGAACAGCTTGGTACTGGCAGAAAAATAGATACCTAGAAAAATGGAATAGAATAGAGAGCTCAGAAATAAACCCACATATTTAATGAGTCAATCTATGAGAAAGGAGGCAAAAATATACATGGGAAAAGACAGTATCTTCAGTCAGTGGTGCTAGGAAACTGGACAGCTATGTGTAAAACAAGAAAAATAGGACATTCTGTAATGCCATATACAAAAATGAACTCAAAATGGATTGAAAACCTAAGACCTGAAACCACAAAACTCCTAGAAAACATAGGGAGAATGCGCCCTGACGTATTTCACAGTACTATTTTTTTGACTCTGTTTCCTAAGGCAAAGGAAACAAAAGCAAAAGTAAGCAAATGAGACCTAATTAAACTTAAAAGCTTTTTCACAGCAAAGAAAACCACCAAAAATGAAAAGACAATCTACTAAATGAAAGAATTTGTAAATGATATAACCATTAATGAGTTAATATTCAAAATATATAAACAGCTTATACAACTCAATATCAAAAAATATGCCTTTGGCCAACAGACGCATGAAAAGATACTCATCATCAGAGAAGTGCCGATTGAAACCACCATGAGATATTGCCTCACACCTGTCAGAATGGCTGTCATCCAAAAGTCAAAAAATAACAGATGTGCTAGGAAGGATGTGGGGAAAGGGAACCCTAGTATACTTTGGTGGAATTGTGAATTGATGCAGCCACCTTGGAAAACAGAGTGAAGTTTCCTCAAAGTAACTAAAAACAAAGCTATCATATGATCCAGCAATTCCACTACTGAGCATATATCCAAAGAATATGTAAACAGTAATTTGGGAAGATATGTACTCCCTAGTGTTCATAGCAGCATTATTTACTATTGTAAATGTTGTAAATATGGACACAACCTGACTGTCCATCAGCAAAAGGATGGATAAAGAACATTTGGTATATACTTATGATGGGATATTATTCAGAGAATAAAAGTAAATTCTGTCATTTGCCACAGGATGGATGGACTTAAAGGTATCACGCTTAATGAAACAAAGAAGAGAGAGAAAGACAAATGCTGTGTTATTGCTTATATTTGGAATCTGAAAATAAGACAAGCTAGTAGATATAGTAAATATGTAGATATAATAAATCTATACTCACTGATACAGAGTACAAAGTAGTGGTTACAAATAGAAAAAAGTGGGAAAGGACACAATAAGGATACATGATTGGAAATACAAATTATTATGTATAAAGTGAATAAGTAACAAGGATATGTTGTACAGCACAGAAAAATACAGCCATTAATTTTTAGTAACTTTAAGTGGAATATAACCCATAAAAATATTGAATCACTATTTTCTATATCTGAAACTAGTACAATATTATAAACTATACTTAAATATAAAAATTAATGATTTTAGATATATTAATGACATTTTCTGCATATAATATATATCATACATAGTCATATTTGTATATTAAATCATTAAGTATTATGTATATTAGGATCATTGTATGTTATAATATGTTATATTAAACATGCTATCATTGAAGCAATATCTTACTTAGAGTTTCTCTGACTTTTGATTTTATTATATCTGGTAATGAGGTTTGGAGGAAAACGCTAATCCTTTCCTCAAACATTTATAGGGCTTGTCATTATCTACCAAAAATAACACAAGAGTTATGAAGACCAAATTGGCTTAAGTTGATTTGCAACACCTTGCTTTTGTATTTTATATATAAAATGAAATAATGTGAAATGGCTTGTTATCTGCAGTTCATTTTCAGTCTATCATCACATTTTTTAGGTGGGTGGGAAGGAGGAGGAGTAATTTCGCAGGCTTACTTAAAAAGCTAGTTTTTGAAAGGAATTCAAAGCTTTCTAAAGTATATTAAATCTTTAAATGTCAAAAATATTTTTAAAATTAATAACAAGTATGCATGAAATATATTTCATACAGTATATAGAACCATACAGTTATATGGTTATATACCATACAGTATATATAACCTTTCAAAGTAGTCTTTTATCACTCAGAATAATTCTCCAGAGATTTATCCATACTGTTGTGTGTATCAATAGTCTATATGTTTTATATTAAGTAATATTCATATGGGTATACTTTTTAAAATATAAATATAAAACTTTTATCTGCTGAAGGATATCTGAGTTGCTTCCAGCTTTGGCTATTACAACTAAACTTGCTATGGGCATCTGTGTACAGGTTTTTGTGTGAACTTAAGTCTTATTTCTCTTGGAAAAATACCCAAGAATATAATTGTTAAGCCATATGTTAGTTGTATATTTAGTTTAAAAAGAAATTGCCAAAGTGTTTCTCAGAGTACCTGTACCATTTCATTCACACTAGCAATATATGAGTAATCCAGTTTCTTTGCTTATTAGTAGCATTTGGTTCTGTCACTATTTTTTATTTTAGCCATTCTGATCAGTGTATACAGAGAATTAGGTGGTTTTAATTTTTGAGGACTTCTGACAAAACATGGTCCGCTTGAGGAAGAAATAGTGACCCACTCCAGTATTCTTGCCTGGAGAACCCCACGGAGAGTATGAAAAGGCAAAAAGATATGACATCAGAAGTTGAGACCACCCTCCCCGCCCCCCCACCCCAGTTAGAAGTTGTCCAATATGCTACTGGGGAAGTGCAGAGGGCAATTACTAATAGCTCCAGAAAGAATGAACTGGCTGGGCCAAAGTGAAAATGACACTCAATTGTGGATGTGTCTGATGGTGAGAGTAAAGGCTGATGATATAAAGAACAGTATTGCATAGGAACCTGGAATGTTCAGCCCATGAATCAGGGTAAATTGGGCATAGTCAAGCAGAAGACAGAAGTCCATGGGAGTTACAAAAAGTCGGGCAGGACTTAGTAACTGAACAACAGGTACAATGAACATCTTTTGATAATGAACATCTTTTCATTTATCTATTTGCCATCTGTATACCATCTTTAGGAATATTTCTTGTCATGTCTTCTGCCCAGTTTCTATTTAGATTGATTTTCACTTTTGAGATTAGAAAGTTCATTATACATTCTAGATATTAGTCCTTTGCAAATATTATCTCCTACTTGCTAGCTTGTCTTTTCTTCTTAACCATCTTCACAGAGCAAAGTTTATTTGAGGGAAAGAAGAATAAAATAGGAGGAATCAGACTACCCAATTTCAAGACTTATTATACAGCTTCATTAAACAAGATTATGCAATATTGTCAGAGAGAGACTGAGACATAGGTTAATACAACAGGGTAAAGAACCCAGAAATAGATCCACTCAAGTTCAGCAAACTGATTTTTTTTTTCTAAAGTTTATTACATTTTTCTTTTATGGTCCTGTCAAGCCTACAAACTATCAGTTTGTATTAGAAGGATTTTTATCAGTGTTATCTTATAAAATTTTTACAGATTTGTAGAAGTTAAATTTGTGATTCATATATTGAAATAATTTTTGTATAAGATGTGATATTTAGGTTAAAGTTTAGTTTTTGCCTATGGACATCCAGTTGTCCCACAACCACTTGTCAAAGAGCTGTGTGTGTGTGTATGTGCTGGACTCAGGTTTGTCTGACTCTTTGCAACCCCATGGACTGTATCCTGGAGCCCCATGGACTGCAGTCCACCAAGCCCCTCTGCCCGTGGAATTTTCCAGGCAAGAATATTGAAGGGAGTTATTTAGTAAGGAAGGGAGTCATTTTCTACTCCAGGGGATCTTCCTAAACTAGGGCTCAAACCCATGTCTCTTGCACTTGCAGGCAGATTCTTCACCACTGTGCCACCTGGAAAGTCTGAGGTATCAAAAGGCTATCCTTCATCAATTAAATTTCATTTGCATGTTCGTTAAAAGTTTAGTTTGCTATATTTGAGTGGGTCTATCTCAGAATTCTCTCTTCTGTTTCATTGATTTTGTGTCAGTGCCTCTGACAGTACCACACAGCCTTTCTTGTTTAATGAAGTTGTATAATATATGTAACCTGATTCTCCAACTTGTTGATTCTTCCTTTTTAACATGATTTGGCAGGTCTGGTTAATATACCTTTCTGTATAAATTCTAGAGTATCAGTGTCTATGTTCACACACACACAAATTCCTGCTGGGATTTTGATAGGAATTGCTGTCTGTCAGTTTGGAATGAATCGATACCTTTCTTATGTTGTGTCTGCCGACTTATTTTCTCTCACTCTCTCTGTCTTCCTCCCTCCCTCCACTGCCACCTCTCTATGCCATATAAGGATACAGCAAATGGGTAGTCATCTATAAACAAAGAAGAGGGAACCCCACCAAAATGTGACCATGTTGACACCCTCATCTCTGAATTCAAGCTTCCAGAATTGTGAGAAATTTTCATTGTTTAAGCCATGGAGTTTGTTACAGCAGCAAAACAGAAATTAGTGCTAAGAAGTGGGGTGCTACTATAACAAATACTTTAAAATGTGAAAGAAGTTTGGAATTGGGTAATGGATAGAGGCTGGAAGCATTTTGAGGTACATGCTAGAAAAAGCCAATATTGTGAAGTGATTTTTAATGGTGATTCTGGTGAAAGCTCAGAAAGAAAAGAAGAGTACTGGAAAAAGAAAAAGCTTCCAGCTTCTTATAGGGTACGTAAATAATCATGTACAGAATACTGGTAGAAATGAGGATGTGTGTGCGAAGTCACTTCAGTCATGTCCGACCCTATGATCTCGTGGACTGTAGCCCACCAGGCTCCACTATCCATGGGGATCCTCCAGGCAAGAATAATGGAGTGAGTTGCCATGCCCTCCTCCAGGGGATATTCCCAACCCAGGGATCAAACTCAGGTCTCCCATATAGTGGGTGGATTCTTTACCATCTGAGCCACCAGGGAAACCCAAGAATACTGGACTGGGTAGCCTAGCCCCTCTCCAGAGGATCTTCCTGACCCAGGAATCAAACCAGGGTCTCCTGCATTGCAGGCGGATTCTTTACCAGTTGAGTTTCCAAGGAAGCCCCAGAAATGAGGATGACAAAGACCATTCTAGTGAGGCCTGAGATAAAAATGAGAGACATGTTAAATGAACAGAGGACATAATTGTTGAGAAGCAAATGAACCACAATTTAGAGATTTGGGCAATTCTTAGCCTATTTAGATTATATATTTTGCATAAAATAAGAACATGAATTTGGAGGGGTGCTAAATGTCATGGACAAATGTTTGTGTCCCCTCAAAATTTGTATGTTGAAATCCTAATCCCCAATGTGATGGTATTTGGAGATGGGGTCTTTGCTAGATAATTAGATCATGATGGTAGCAGCTTTGTGGTGGTATTAGTGCACTTATAAGAAGACACTTTCAACCTCCACAACTGTGGGAAATGTTTGTTAAGTGACACTGTGTAGAGTGTTTGTTACAGAGGTTCAAGCTAACTTAGACAGTGTTAAAATCCTTAAATACATGATAAGATTGCCTAGTAAATCATCTGAACCTGGACATTTTTTTGGGGGGGGGGTGTGAAGTTTTATATTAAAAAATTAGTCTCTTTCATATTTATAGGGCTATTCAAATGATTTTTTTCACATTGCATGAGCTGTGGCAGCTCATGGTTTTAAATGAATTCTTAAATTTTATTTATGTTGTGAAATTTTTGTGTGTAGAATTGTTCAAGGTATTTTCTTATTGTCCCTGTGATGTGTTAGAGTCTGTAATTCTGCTCTAGTTTTAATTCGTGATTTAGGGGTTTGTTGATTTTATTGACCTTTTCAAAGAAACTGTTTTTTGTTTCCTTGATTTTCTTTCTCTTTTCATTTTCATTGACTTCATCTCTTTATTATTCCTTTTCCCCTGCTTGTTTTAGATTTATTTTGCTTTTTTTCTCTAGTTTCTTGAGATGAAAGCTTAGATTAAGGTTTCAGGACTTCACTGCTTTTCTAACATAAGCACTTAGTGCTATAAATTTCTGAATACTGCTTTAGTTGTATCCTACAAATTTTGATATGTTGTAGTTTCATCTTTCATTCAATTGGATGTATTTTGTTGTTTCCCCTAATAAATTCTGCTTCACTGATAAATAATTTAGAAATGTGTTGTTTGGTTTCCAAGTATGTGTAGATTTTCCTGTTATCTTTCTGCTATCGGTACCTAGTGTGAGTTCATTGTAAACAGAAAACACATCATATATGATTTCAATTCTCTTAAATTTGTTGAGTTATTTTTTATGGGATATACTCTATCTTGGTATTATGTTTCATAGGTTTTTTAAAAATGCACATTCTGCTATTATTGAGTAAGGATTCTATAAATGTCTGTTAGTTGCTGTTACCTGATGGTATTGATAAGTTCTTACAAATACTTGTTGATTTACTATTTTATTCTGTCAATTGTTGATAGAGATGTTGATATCTCCTATTACATGTAAAGTTGACTATTTCTCCTTTCAATTCTATCAGTTTTTAATTCACAGATTTTGTTTGGTTTGCACGCAAAATAACATATTAGGTATTCTTGGTGGAGTGATCCTTTTATCATTATGTGCTGCCTAATTCTGTCTTTAGTAATTTTATTCACCCTGAGATCTATTTCATTTGATATTACTACGGCTGCTCTTGCTTTCTTTTGATTCATATATGCTTAGGGTAATTTTTCCCATCATTTTACTTTCATCTTTTCTAAGTTGTTATGTTTGAAGTAAGTCTCTTTTATATTTGGGTCACATTTTCGATACACTCTGCCAACCTCTGCCTTTTAATTGGTGTATTTAGATTACTTACATTTAACATAATTGTTTTTTATATTAGGACTTAAGTCTGCCAATTTACTTTTTGTTTACCATTTGTTCTCTCTGCTTCTCATTTCTTTGTTTTTCTTTGTATTTACTGTCTTCCTCTGCATTACTTGAATGTTTTTAGAATTCCATTTAGATTTATCTATAGTATTTTTGAATGTATCTCTTTATATTGCTTCTTTACTTGTTACTATAAGTATTATATATACATAATAGCATAGTCTATGTTGTCAACATTTTATCAGTTTGAGTGAAATGTAGAAATTGTATCTCCTTTTAGGCCAGTTTATCCTCTTTCATTTATAATTGTTATCAATTTTTTTCTACATCCATTTAGTACCACATCAGACAATGTTAAAATCAATTGCCTCGAGTATTAAGTATCATTTAGAAAATCTGAAAGGAGAAAAAATTCTAGTAAATTTGCCTGTATTTTTGTTTTTATCCTGTTCTTTCTTTTTTTTAAGTCATGTTACAAGATTCTTCCTTTCTGTTAAGAGACTTTTCTTTAACCATTCTTTTGGGATAGGTCTGACGGTGACTCCCTCTCTTAGTTCTCCTTCGTTTGAGAATGTCTTAATTTCTCTCTATTCCTGAGTAATACTTTAATTGATTATAGAATCCTGGCTCAAAATTTCTTTGCTTTCAGCTTTGGAAAAAATGTACTATATCCTTTTGGACTCCATGATTTCTCCTGAGAAATCCCTGTATTCTAAATGTTTTTTCCCCTGTTTATTCAGTTCAGTCGCTCAGTCATGCCCGACTCTGCGACCCCATGGACTGCAACCCGCCAGGCCTCCCTGTCCATCACCAACTCCCAGAGCTTACTCAAACTCATGTCCATTGAGCTGGTGATGCCATCCAACCAGCTGTCGTCCCCTTCAATCTTTCTCAGCATCAGGGTCTTTTCAGATGAGTCAGTTCTTCACATCCGTTGGCCAAAGTATTGGAGTTTCAGCTTCAACATCAGTCCTTCCAATGAATATTTAGGACTGATCTCCTTTAGGATGGACTGGTTGGATCTCCTTGCAGTCCAAGGGACTCTCAAGAGTCTTCTCCAACACCACAGTTCAAAAGCTTCAATTCTTCAACACTCAGTTTTCTTTATAGTCCAACCCTCACATCCATCCATGACTACTGGAAAAATCATAGCTTTGACTACTTTGTTGGCAAACTAATGTCTCTGCTTTTTAATATGCTGTCTAGGTTGGTCATAACTTTTCTCCCAAGGAGCAAGCGTCTTAATTTCATGGCTGCAGTCACCATCTGCAGTGCTTTTGGAGCCTAAAAAGTAAGATATATTTTCTCTCTTGCTACTTCCAAGTTATTTTCATTGTCTCCAGTTTCTCAGATTTGACTATAATATATCTTGGCATAGTTTTCCTTGTGCTTTTATCTTATTTGTGGTTTTCTTAACTTATTGTCTTGGAAGGTTATGTCTCTTTTTAAATTTGGGATAATTTCAGCTATATTTCTTCAAATAATTTTCATCCCCACCTTCTTTCACCTTTCCTGCTAGGCCTCTGGTAACACAAATGTATTAATTAAAATCCTACATGTCTCTGGAATTCTGATAATTTTGTTTTAATCTATTTTCTATCATTTATGTTAGGTAACTTCTATTGTTTTATTTTTTGTATTAATGATTCCTTCTTCTGTTCTTTCATCATCTGTGGTCCATCCATTGAATTTTTATTTTTATTTTTTTGCTGTATTTTTCTTTTCTAAATTTTCCATTTGATTCTTCTTTGTAGGTTTTGTTTCTTTACTGATCATTAATTTTTCCTTTTCTGAGGCTTCCTATTTTTCCACCTGCTTCAAGTATGTCTTTTTTTTCTCAAATAAGGATTTTTATGGCTACTTTAAATTTTCAGGTAATTCTCACATCTCTGTCATCTCTTATTAGAGTCTATTGGTTGTCTTTCTTTTTTTTTTCTCTTTCGAGTTGAGATTTTCCTGGCTCTTGGTCTGATGAATTTTTCTGTTAGAATCTGGACATTTTGTGTATCATGTCATAAGGTTCTGAATCTTATTTAAATCTGTTCATTAGCTGACTTTCTTTGATACCTCTCTGGCAAGGGAAGGGGAGACACTACCTGTTATTGCCGGATTTGGTGGAAATCCAGGTTTCCCATTTGTGGTGGTTTAGTCACTCAGTCGTGTCCGAGTCTTTGCAACCCCAAGGACTGTAGCCCAACAGGCTCCTCTCTGCATGGGATTTTCAGGCAAGAATACTGGAGTGAGTTGCCATTTCCTTCTCCAGGGCATCTTCCTGACCTAGGGACCAACCCCAGTCCTCAGCATAACAGGTAGATTCTTTACTGATTGAGGGTACCAGAAAAGCTAATACCCAAGGAGGATTGTCAGTTACTTTTGGGCAAGAGTGGGCGTTCTGGCTCCACACTGGGCCTGACACCACTCTGTCTGGGAGAGGCAGGAGGGCCTCATTGTTTCACGGATTATCTCCACTGACTCTGTGGGAAAGAGGTGACCTCATTATTGCTGCCCATGAGTAACAGTCCTTTGTCTTCCTGGCCTCCTCTGACTTTCACAGCAAAGAGTAGGAAGGGTGTTAAAGCACTGTGAAAGACTTGCCATCAGGTCTTGCATGGGGAAGCAAGGTTTATTAATGCACAGTGAATGGAAGGTCATAGCTCCCTACTCACCCTTTCTTAACACCGCCTCAGGATGCAACTTGAAGTAATTTACTACAACAAGGTATGGGTAGATGTCTAGGCTTCCTACTTAGCTTTACTGGCATGGATAAGGGAATGGCCATATATTTTTCTATGATGTTTGGCTAGAGTAAAACAATTATTATCAAAATGTTTACTGTCGTTCTGGGCTGCTCCTCTTCTGTCCTTTGGCTAAGTGATCGGGCTTTTTGGGGGATATTTTTGTCTGCATCTGTTGATGTTTCCTTGAGTGCTGGCTCCTCCAGCCCCACATCTGGGGAATATGAAACAAAAAGCAAACCCAGGGAACTCACCATCCCATTGTTTGGGTCCTATAGTCGCTAGCCAACCTGCTTTCTATTTCAGAGTTTTATTATTTTATGTGCCCTTCCATGCTGATGGGTCACAATCTGGACACACATTGAGTTGCAATTCATCAGGTCTTGACTAAAATGTATCTTCTTTTTATTTTTATAATGCTAATTTTTAAAAAAAAATCAGAAATAAAAAGTAAATAGTCACCCAATAGTTTAATGGGTTAAAAAAAAAAGTGTGAGAATTACTTTAGTTAATTAGTATAATGCTTAGAAAAGGAAATTGAACCATCAAAAGTAGAATTTGAAAACTTTAGGAACTACTTAAAAGAAATAATGAGGCTCTTGTAACTTCATGTCTAGCAATGACATATAATCTATCTCTGATTATTTTTAATAAGATGAAAAGCACACGTGAACATGTGTATTATTATAGAGCAAGCAAATTAAATTTTCTGTAATAGATCTTGGATAAATGCTATCTTAAAATTACTCCAGAGAAATAGAATTGTAGGTGGGAAATAACCATAAATTATTTTCTCTGGTCCCTCTTCAATTAGGAAGCCCATGAGTTTTTATTCAAACTGCTCTGAATACCTCTTCAGTGTGAGGCAAGTAGAAGTGGGTTCTGAAATGATCTGCCCAGAGATCATCAAAACAATTCTTTTATTTATTTCATGTATTTGGGTTGACTATGCTTTTTTTCAGAGACATAGTCAATGCAGAATAGACTTTGAACAGAAAATAGTCTGTACAATTTTGTTATGTATCATATGAGTTGAAATCACAAGTGAAATTGATGTTAAAATAGATTATAGGCTTTACTCCCCATGATTATGTCACAGGATGGAACACAATTGAACTAGTAGGGTACCCTTCTATTTTCATTGTGTATTATGTAAGAACCTTTTCTAGCGATGCAGCCTATTGAGTCTCAAAGAAAGTCACTGGAGTTTAAATATATGTGCAGACTTATCCCTTAAGATTGAGGTGAAACATAAACATATTCAGTCTTAACTGCTAAATCAATAAATATTGAGAATTAATTGTAGTTAATTGTAATCCATTGGAAGATTTACAATAAAATTTGATATGCCATTAAAACCCCGTTTCACTTGCTGCAGAATAAATGCAGATAGCTTATATCTAACACATAATGAGTCTTTACCAGCATGAAGTGAAGTGAAATGAAAGTCATGTCCAACTCTTTGCGACCCCATGGACTATGCAGTCTATGGAATTCTCCAGGCCAGAATACTAGAGTGGGTAGCCTTTTCCTTCTCCAGGGGATCTTCCCAACCCAGGGATCGAACCCGGGTCTCCCACATTGCAGATAGATTCTTTACCAGCTGAGCCACAAGGGAAGCCCAAGAATACTGGAATGGGTAGCCTATCCCTCCTCCAGCAGATCTTCCTGACCCAGGAATCAAACCAGGGTCTCCTGCATTACAGGTGGATTCTTTACCAGCTAAGCTACCAGGGAAGCGCCTTTACTGGTTTGTGTCACCCCAAATGTGAAATGTACAACAGAAGACCTTGATTGCCTATGCAGCAGGTTTTTTCAGTGAGCATGGATACAGGCAAACTTTTTCTTGTCTTTAGTTTATGTGGGAAATCATTATCTTAAATGAATATTTTAAAACATATTATTAAATTCTTCTGAATAGCTTCATGTATTTTTACTTGCTTTTATGCTCTGTAAGTTTTTTGTGCAAATATCACTTGCATTTTCTATTCTTACCATCAGCAGTAATTTCTCTTGTGAAAAGGATGTAGTAAGAATATTCATTACAGTTATACCTCACTAGATTGAATGCAGATCTCTTTATAATTATAAAATTCAAAAGGTAGTTTGCATGAGATCTAAGACTTTTTTTTTTAGATCTAAGACCTTTTTATAAGTTTCAGAAATAAATATTATAAAATCATATGTATAATTTTAAAATCTAATATTTTTCGTGCAAATTTTGCATCAGACCCTGATAAATGCTTTATAACTATGAACTCACTTTGTTCACTCAACCAGCCTCTGTGGTACCACAGTAAAGAATATGCCTGCCAATGCAGGAGATACAAGAGATGCAGACTTGACCCCTGGGTTGGGAAGATACCCTGGAGAAGGAAATGGCAGCCCATGCCAGTGTTCTTGTCTGGGAAATCCCATGAACAGAGGAGGCTGGTGGACTACAGTCCATGCTGTTGCAAAGAGTCAGACACAACTGAGAACACATACTGTCTCACACACACATGTGCACACACACACACACACACACACACACACAGCCAGCATGATAAGGATTATGATCCCTATTTTAGAGAAAAGAAAGCTGTGATGTGGAAGGGTTAAATAATCAAATATAACCCCCATGTAACACTCATCATTTACTTTAAAATGATGTATGATATTACATTTTTTACAGAGAGGAACATAATATTTTTTTCTAATTTTCTGTATGGTTTAGATACTGACAATAGAGAAGGCTGGTCGCCATTGGTAATTTGTCTCAGAAATGTGGATCTACACTGGCATAGGATTCGAAAGAATCCTGATTTTACTAAATGTAAGTGGATGATAGAGGTGTCTGGGATACTCTGCAGGCCCAATGTTCAAACACTGGGTAAGAATAGGTTTTCTCTCTCTGTAAGAAATTTTAAATGGACACAAATCTTCATAGTTGTTCAGGTAATAAACTGCACATATCTGAAAGTGGAGTATGGCTTAAAATATGCAAAGAAAAGGCATTCTTTTCAAAATATATACTTAAAAGCAAATAAAATTTCAGAAAATGTTTGAGGTAAACATGGGGCTTCAAACAGATAAAAATGAGAAGAAATGGAAACAGAGAGATGGGAAAAGGAAAATGTAAAGAGTAAAAAGAAAAGGAGTAAATAAAAGTACAGTTTCAAGAAGTGAAATCTGCAGTTGTACCAACAAAGAACAGAATGATGCACTATAAATCCAACTCAGTGATGAACAAAGAAGTGTGAGAAGCTTACTACTGATGCAGAAATAAAGGAGAAACCTGTGAGAATTATAAGAGGACTGGAGAAAAAGATATACATTGTGTGGATGATGGGTATGCCCAAAGAGAAAACCAGAACAAGTTAAACAGAAACCATTATCAAAATCAAAATATCCTGGTCTAGCATATCAGGACTGTCCCCAGACACAAAGCAAAATCAAAAGAAAATGCTAACATCTAGACCTGTCCTGTCTCCCTATCTCTATTTGTTATTTCAGTGATATACGTAAAAAGAATCCTGCATCCTGGTAAATAAAAGAGATATAAAAATCGAGTTGATTGCACACTTCTCCTCAATGCTAAATTTAAGAAGACAATGTCTCACCGTCTAGTGGGTAAGGGAGGAAAACATTGTGATCCAAGAATTCTGTACCCAATCAGACTGTAATCATGAGCATAACCAAGGTGGTTTAAATTTGAAATAGCTATAATGAAATCTCTCACATTATGGTCTCGATATATATTTTGTGAATGGTGATAAACTTAATTGAGCCAAAATTCAGCTGATCAGATTAGTCAATCAGAATTCTTAACAGATATTTTTTTTAGGAAAGAGGAAAATCCTAAAGAAATAATTGATGTTTTCAATGAATTCATGAAAACAACCTCCAAATTACAATTCATTCTGCTTAGTGAAAACTTTGAGTCCTGAGCATCAACATTTCATCTCTATCAACGCTGGATCTACTAAAATTTAATGAAGGCTACGAGGATGGAGAGACAAGTCACGGGTTGAGAGAACGTAGTTGCAAACGACACACCTGGTAATGGACTGTTATTAAAAATAAAAGAAAAAGAAGCAGCTTAAATTTAAAAATAAAAAATAAGGAAAACAAGCAACTTGATCTGAAAATGAGGAAAAGACCTTAACAGACACCTCACCAAAATAAAAGAAAAGAAATATGGATGGCAGATAACCACGTTAAAAGGTGCTCCACGTCATGCATCATTAGGAGATTAAAAATGAAATTAGATGCAACATGTTAGAACAGCCACAGACCAGAAGCGCGCTAACACCAAATGCTGGAGAGAATGTGGAAGCAACAAGAACTTAATTGCTGACTGAAATGCAAAATAGTACAACCACTTTGGAAAACAGTTTGTTACAATATAGATATATTCTCACCATATCATCCAGTGTTCATGCTCCTTGGAATTTATTTATCAAAAGGAATTGAAAACTTACATACACATGAAAACCTACACATGAGTATTTGTATCAGCTCTGTTTATAATTGCCCACCTTGGAAACAATCAAATAGTCCTTCAGTAGATGAATGAATAAGTAATCTGTGGAGCATCCAGACCATGGAATGTTATTTAGCACTGACAATAAATGAGCTATCCAGCCATGAAAAGACATGGAGGAATCTTGTATGCATATGTCTAAGTGAAAGAAGTCAATCTGAAAAGGCTACATATTCTGTGACTCCCATTATATGACATTCTGAAAAAAGGTGCAACCAAAGATCAGTAGTTACCAGAGACTAGAGGAGTTAAAAGGGAGGGAGGGTTAAAGGCAGAGGATGGAGGTTTTCAGTACTATGTATGGTACTATAGGGCTTCCCTGCTGGCTCAGATGGTAAAGCGTCTGCCTGCAATGCAGGAGACCTAGGATCAGTCCCTGGGTGGGGAAGATCCCCTGGAGAAGGAAATGGCAACCCACTCCAGTACTCTTGCCTGGAAAATTCCATGGACTGAGGCGCCTGGTAGGCTACAGTCCATGGGGTCGCAAAGAGTAGTGGATATCTGTCATTACACATTTGTCAAAACCCGTAAAATGTACACCAAAAGTGAACTGCAGTCTAAACCATGGGCTTTGGGTGATAATGATGTGTCAGTGTGGATCCATCCGTTGTGACAAATGTACTGTTTTCTTGTTCTCATTGGCCTTTGAATCAGCAAGTATTTAGAGCTGTCAGATCTTAGGCTCACTCTTTAAATCAGAAAACTGAGAGTTAAGTTAGAGTTCCAGTTTCCTGAATCTCAGTCCAATAATTTGTCAACAACTCTTGCAGCTGTTATACTTTTATGAAGAGACTTTATAGCATAGTCCAGTTTTCTTCTCCCAATGTCATATACATGTGGTATTATGTGAAACTTTGACAGTTTGCCTCCTAATTTTAACAAAAGCGTAAAAAAATCATCTTGCATATATGCATCTAAGCATATATGCATATAGAGTGTCATTAGATATAATCCTGACTGTGTAGGTCATGCAGCATTGTGTAAAGCAAGGTAGCTAGAAATGAGTAAGAATTAAGACTGTGTGTTATAAAAATTCATAAAAAAGGTTTCCTCATGAGTATTCAAGAGAGACAATATGGACAAGAAGCAAAAGGGAATATGATACAAATTGTTGATTGTATGAAAATAATAATGACATGATAATTTTAAAGTCATGATAAGGTAGCTAACTTTTGGTGAAATCTAATATATGCTGGCCATTGTACAAAATGCTTTATGTGGATTATCTCATTTAATCTTCAGAGAAACTTTCTTCATTTTAGTATTAAAAAAATTAAGGTTAAGAAAGTTGTGAATCTTGGTCAAAATTGTTTAGTCTCCACTAATAAATGGTATAGACTAAGCTTAGATCCAGATAGTCTGTGGATAGTTTTATAACCCTAGCAAGACACGGTTATAATTAAGTAGTGCTTAAATAGTAATGACTGATGACTCATTTAGTAACATTATTCTTTCACATGTGCTGCCAAAAGTTCTATCCTTCGAATGTATGAGCACAAAAAATATAAGCCATTCACACAAGAACTAGAAAAGTATCAAGTAGAGACTTTGAGAGTTCAAAGGGAATGCCGTAAGATCAATTAAATGCTCATTTTGGATCTGCAGGCCAGATATTCAGTTAGATTCACAGAAACTTTCACTAATAGGGATTCTGCAAGGAAGATACCCAGTGGCTTTTTTGTCAATGTTGTGAGACCTGAACGAGCCATTGTACGCTGGTGGGTAAGAATCACCAAGACTCCTTGCCTCTTTATAAACTGCGTTTCAGAAGACCACAGTAAGGACTAGACAGGCACATTGCTGGGAAGAGGGCATTATCAGCAGTAGAGGGAAATTTGTAGAATGTGAATAGGGCTTGAAAAGAGGAAAAACAAATGCTGAGAGCAACAGCCACCACCATGTTAGAGAGTAGTGATTAACCAGTCTAATTCCATTTCATTAACACTTTGGTTTCTATAGATTATGTTGTTCTTTCCACCACTGTCACTGCTACTGCCCCTGTTTTCCCTCTGGCCCTCATCATCTCTCCTCTACCTGCCTGTAAGAGCTTTGAATAGCCTCCCTGGGCCAAGGCTCTGCAGTCTTAGGTTCACGCTCCAGACTGCTGCCCTAAAGCTCTTTCTATAGGACAAATGCATCCATCCTTAAACCCCATCCAGTCTCTGCATATTTTATCACAGAACTTTGCATTGCTTTATTTTTAGAAATAAGATTGATTGTGAAGCTTAATCTTCTGCAAAACCCCAAAATAAAACCACAAATTAAGAGCTAAAATGGTTGAAGTAAAAGACCAGTTTAACTTCTAGCCCTCTTCTTTCTCTGTTTCACATCTCTAGATGGGAGCAGCCCTGGAGGTCCTCTATAGAACGTTAGACTCCAAAAGGCACAATTTGAAATCCAATGATATGCAAGAAAAATGTGCACACTTCTCAGGAAATGCAGAGTTTTCTTTGGCCTCCTGTGATCTTCTCCCATCAGGCCTGTGGTTCAAACAATTCTGAACAGCACACTGCCTCTAAGCAGCTCGTTCCGGTTCCTACTGTTCTGCATTTGCACATGCTGTTCCCATTGCAGAGAAAGCACTGCCACGATTCCTCTTTATCTGTCAAGGAAACAGCCAGAACCAATACATACCCTCTCTGTAAAGCCTTCACCACATTAGCCAAAACTATCACTCTCTTCCCTCCATTCCCACTGAACTTTGCACAATAAATATTCTCAACTTACTTTGTAATAATTATTGGTGTATATGGTTATATAATTGTTACACTCAGGCTCCTTTGGTTTAGAGATAGTGCCTTATCCTTTTTTTGACTAAAGTACCTAGTATAGTGCCTGGCAGACAAAAGACGGTAAATGAATGATTGCTATGTGAATGGAAAAACCTGAGACTTTCTCAGAGATGTGAAACTTGTCAATAATTATGCAGCTAATTGTCAGCAGAAACAATATGGCACGTCCCCTGACAATCATGTTAATAACCTTGACAATACCATATAGCCTCCAAAGCTTCCAACTGAATTTAGGAATATCCTACCATTCTACGTTCATGCCCCCCAATTCATTTCCCCAGCGGGATTCCTCTCATAGCAGAGTTTCTCTTTACAGCTGCACTTAGATTGAACAAATGAACACTGAGGAAGTTGAAAGTGAGTTAGTTTTTAATGATGTTGACAGACCACTTAGTCACATCAGTAAACTTTTACTATCCACCTATATATGCACCCAGCTTTATGGATGAAACGGAGGGAATGTTTTCAAATAGATCACTCTTTATTAGGGGAGACAGATACATCCCCAAATTACCATCTACTATACAACATGTGTGACAAATACTGTTAGACTGATACCAGCTGGTAGTCACAGGAGAGGGAGTATTCTAGTGTTAACTTTTTCTAAGGAGACTTCCAGGCACAATTGGCATTTGAAGTTTGACCAGATGGCAGGAAATACCTCAATAAGTGAAAGGAACACAGGAAAATGATGGAATACCACAGCAGGCCTGGAGATTTAAGAGTCAGGTGTCTAAATTCTACTCCTTGGATGCTGACTTGATAGAATGGTCTCTGAGAACAGGATGGTATACACTAATGTCGGTGGAAAACACAGTACTTTGTGACCAGAGCACAGTAGATTATCAATACTAATTTACTGACTGACAAATTCAAGAATTCTATAAAACAGGCAGAATGGTACATGAAGTCAAGAGAGCCTAAACAGATCAGTAAATTCAGGAAATGGAAAATGATATCCATATGGGCATGGAGCAGGTGTTCAGAGGGCTGAAAGCAGGAGACAGATTGTAGCAAGGAGCCGACAGTAGACTCTCAGCAAATACCTGAAATAGATATTTAAATTGATCCCGAGATAGCACAAAGAAAGGCCTGCTACATTGAAAGGACCAGATGAATTCATCAGGAAAAGTGTGTTTAGGAAGAACTATGATCAGACAATTTAGGTATTATAATCTGGAAAGGAGGCTGACTACACTGGCTAAGAGTGTGAAAGTGAAGTCACTCAGTCGTGTATGACTCTTTGTGACCTCATGAACTGCAGCCTGCCAGACTCCTCTGTCTGTGGAATTTTCCAGGCAAGGATACTGGAGTGGGTTGCCATTTCCTTCCCCAGGGGATCTTCCCGACCCAGGGATCGAACTCGGATCTCCTGCACTGCAGTCAGCCTCTTTACGGTCTGAGCCACCAGGGAAGCCCTGGCTAACAGTATAATTAGATCTAAAAAATAATCTAAATTCCCATTGAAAAAAGTCTTCTCAATGGCATGCATTATTTTATTTTCCTTCGTTAGATACAAAAGAAGTTTGCCCTTTAAGGAAACCTTTGCTATACCTACTTTTAAAGACAGATGTGACATATTGTATTATTATAAGAGTAAGTTCCAGTAGTCATTTTCCAGTAGTCATGTATGGATGTGAGGGTTGGACTATAAAGAAAGCTGAGCACTGAAGAATTAATGCTTTTGAACTGTGGTGTTGGAGAAGACTCCTGAGAGTCCCTTGGACTGCAAGGAGATCCAACCAGTCCATCCTAAAGGAGATCAGTTCTGGGTGTTCATTGGAAGGACTGATGCTGAAGCTGAAACTCCAATACTTCGGCCAGCTGATGTGAAGAACTGACTCATTTGAAAAGACTCTGATACTGGGAAAGATTGAAGGCGGGAGGAGAAGGGGAGAACAGAGGATGAGATGGTTGGATGGCATCACCGACATGATGGACATGAGTTTGAGTAGGCTCTGGGCGTTGGTGATGGACAGGGAAGCCAGGTGTACTACAGTCCATGGGGTCGCAAAGAGCTGGACACAACTGAGCAACTGAACTGAACTGAAGTTCTAATAGCATGGATGATCTGGATTCTGTGCCTTTTTGTAGTTGAAGTACTCAGTGCATCAGATATCCACCTTACTGATCACTTGTGACTTAGTCCCCTAATCTGTTACTAAAATTCTGCTATGGGGAATAAAGTTGTTCAGTATGAACTGGTCCTGAGAAAGTTAGAAGGATCCTGAATTTAGCTTTCACAATGCGCTATTTCTGACACTCTTCTTTGATGCTGGTTGAGAGGTGATTAACTTTGATTCAATAGTACTGATTTAAATGAGCCATTTTTGCCTCACTGATTTCTGATTTTCAATCAATTGATATTCACATTCCTACTTATTAATTATAATGAGCCAGAAATGGCTAATTTTCCTTCCAGAAAGCAAAAAAAAAAAAAAAAAAATTCCCTACATTTGATTTCATGGGAGAAGTGATTATTTTTCTCTATTTCCACTCCTGATTCTGATGTAAATTTCTGACAATTGACAAATGTTGTGAGGGTAGTAATGCATTCAACAAAATTCACAAGTGCTACTGTGCAGCATATGAAAATTTATATTGTATTTGTGAAATGACCTGAGTTTCCAAAGCCATTCATTTTTCTCCCATTTTTCAAATAATTCTGTTGCATGTTTATATATGTGTGCAGGCCACTCCCCTGTCTTCACATGCCCACACAATAGTCCCCATATTTAATCAGTAGCCAAGTTGGTCTCCTTTGAAGAATCATTGCTACCACTTCCTACAGAGGCATAAGAGAAATCTATCCTTGCAAGAAGTCAAGGAATTGACACATTGTAGCTGAAAGACATTTTTATAAGGCTCAGAATCCCAACTTAAACTGAAGCCGTAAGGAAATATAGAAAATATAGTTTTCTGGGTTTCTTTTCACCACAGTGAATAAGGGAACTGAACAATACTCTAGAAATATATCCTGAAGTGAAAATTCTGTTTTAATTTGGAGAGCAGCTTGTGATAGTATTGCCATTAGGAATTTTAAGCAAAAATTGCCTGACAGAGGGTCAGGTTAACACTACATATTTTGAGAAGTGGGAAGACAAAACAAAGCCTAAATTTTGTTGAATTTTATGACAGCAGAGAGATATTGTTCATAAACATGTATTACCTACCATAATAGCTGATTTCTCAACTCTCGATCTCCCTTCATGACTGTGTTATTTATTTAAGAAGTAGATTGCAGGGAGGGACAGGCAAGAAGAATAAGTAGTAGGTTAGTCTTTCTTAGGAGAAGATTGTAGTCTAATGGGAAGGACATAAAATTGTGTAAAACTTGTGGTCTGATGTTCAAGACATAGCTCAGGGTATATTAATATGAATAATAATAATAATGCATTTGATCAATTTTTCTGTTATTCAGTTTACTTTCTACCATGAGCCCTCATTCTACCAGGGATCACAAATGAAATCTCAACTAGTTCTTTTACTTTTGGCTGATTTTGAGTAGTCTCCTTTATCATTTTCCTTTTTTCCCCTAGGACTGTGTTTAAGTCAGTGATGAGAGGATGAGAGGCATGTTTAGTGCTGTGGCATCGTTTACTGGGCCCTTGGTTGTCCTCTCTCCACCTTGTCATCTGGCGAGGCACTCTGTCCTACCTGACATTGGTGGGTGATAGAGGCAGATTGTTAACGCACGCTCCTTGACCATCTCAAGACCTCTTGTCTTGTCTCCATGGTTCTTTGTTCGGGATGCTCTTTACTCTCAGGGCAGCCTGCTCCTGTGACTGCCCGGGAATGGGTGGAGACTCCACAAATCTGCCTGATGAACCTACCAGGACACCGCTCTAGAGTACATACTCACAGCATTCTGCTGGGAGGCTGGCTGCTTTCCAGGTTCCACCCAGGGGCATGAGGTACAAGTCTTGTCTGTGGTCAAGTTTATCAATTTATCTGGAGTTCCATTACCCCATACTAGCCTATAGAAGGAACCTCCTATTACGTATGAGAAAATTCAAAGGTCTTGCTTCTCTGCCAATTCTCATTTTTTAGCCCAGAGATAGCTGTCTCTGTCTACTTAGATGAAGGGAAGAAAGGATGAGAAGAGTGGCTCTCTCCTAAGTTGTCTCCCAGATCTGTTGTCTATGGTTTAAGGCATTATAGTCTTAGATACTTACAGCCTTAGATTTTGGTACTCAAAAGTATCCAAAACATTTAACAACTACCCCCCCTCTTTTTTTCCTTCTTTCTTTCTTTTTTTCTTTTAGCTACACTTTTCTTCATTGGCTTCTTTCAGCATTCTTGCTTGACATTGAAGACAGAATGTCATACTCTAATGTAATGGAGAAAGTAATGGTAATTAAAGAATGGTAATTAAAATAATTACCAGAACAAAAAAAGTTGAGTAATATATCAAAATACCATTATGCCACATAAGTAGAAGATGTGATAAGTATTGTAATGGAAAATGCCATAGGAACATAGAGGAGAAGGTAATATTGGTCAAGTGTTGATATATAAACTATATTAAAAATTGCAATAGATTTAATAGTTCCCATGTGATCTCCTTTCCACTGGGAATTTCTCCCTTGGGAAATAGATATGTTTCTGGATTCTAATTTATGTGAAAATGTATGTATCTAAGATGTCTTATTTAGGTTTTCATCTTTACTAATTTTGTCCTGATTGCACACACAAGAGTTTTTGAGTCAGGTCCACATGGTTGTTACTCCTTGAAACACAAATAATACTACCACAACATTGTTAATCGGCTATACCCCAATACAAAATAAAACATTTAAAGTTTGAAAAAAAATCAAATAATAATCATGTGGTTTCCCACAGCACAATTCTTACTCTTTCAATAAAGTCAGGTTAATGTCCTATGTGTACAGAACTGTTGAAAAAACATAAATCTGGATATTTGTATAGAAGAGAGACTATTCCTCCTTAAAAAAAAAAAAAAAGAAAAACCTTTGTTTCTCATGGAACATATGGCAAGGACTTTGAGTTCTCATTCTAATCTTTTGAGATATAAATAAATTCCTCAAAGGGCCAGGTAATCCCAATGTCTTCAGCTTTGCGACTCAGAGATATCTCCAGGTTCCTAGACCTCCTCACCCCTTGAAATGCAAGCATACAGCTCAGAATGAGTAATTCTCTTTAGAGTTCTTACTGTCAATATTTATGTAAATTATATTACCAGGGCTTGCTTTCAGTCCAGAACCCAAATTTTCAGGAAAAAAAAAATAGTAAAAATGAATTCTATAATAAATGCAGAAAAACAAAGATATTCTTTCTATACCATACATTTTGTCTACAAATGCATCAAGGTACAGGAATGATGTTTGGTATTAACAGTTCATTCCATTCAAGCATAAAAATCTTCCTCAACTTTCAGAAATCTCAGTTGCAATGAGATAATATTAATTTTTTAAAATCCACAAACAAAATCCCATGTGTTTGTTTTGCCAGTGACTGTGTCTGGCCTGAGTGCTGGGTTGAACCAATATCTAGTTGAATGTTGGGTTTAAGAGGGTCCTGGAAAGTTTCCTTTTGGAAGACTGAGTTTGAACTATGGCAAAGCTTATTTTATTTCTTTCTATATCTAATATAAACTCTCATATAACTTTTGTAAATGAAATATAACATATTTGCTAAAAACGTTGTTGACATTTGTGCTGGGAATAAAGCTAGACTTGTAATCCTGATATCAATACTGGAAATATTCTGATGATAAAATTCAGTGGTCACTGTGAAGACATTAATCTGATGTCTCATAGTAGAGTCCTCTTTCTGATAGAACCAAAGGAGGATCTCATTTTTTATTCTTCTCTTCATTTATCTACTGTTTCAGAAACACTCAAAGACAAAAATCATTAAAATAAGCAAAATTTATCTTCCAAAAGGTTTTCTAAAAGTAAACTTCATTAAATTAACACAGATGTATGTTACTGTAAAATTGATTAAAACTAGAAGTAAAACTGAGATTTTTTTTTTTTTTTACTGCTTGTTAAGTTCACTTTTCAACTCAAACTTTCAGTCATAAAATTTCTGAAATTTTGAAATCAATATTTTTGGATATTTAGATTCTATCACTTGATAGAAATACAGTGACACAGAAACCACAATACGATGACCACCATCAATGAGAAGATATGCTATATGCTAATTTAGACTACAGTCAAGTGATTTAATTAAGGCATGAAACATTAGGGACATTGTGTTCATTTTATTTATTTTAAAATTTTTATTAAATATAATTGACTTGCAATGTCATATTTTCAGATGTGCAGTAAAGTGATTCAGTTATACATATGTATATATAAATATATGTGTTCTTGTTTTACATGCTCTTGCATTATAGGTTGTTATAAGATATTGAGTATAGTTCCCTGTGCTATACAGTAAGTCCTTGTTGGTTATCTATTTTGTATTTACTATTGTATATATTTTTATCCCAAACTCCTGACTTAACCCTCTCTTCCCCTCCTCTTTGGTAATCATAAATACATTCTCTATGTCTGTCAGTCTGTTTCTGTGTTGGAAATAAATTATAAATTAATTTGTATCTTTCTTTTTCTTTTTAGACTTCACATCATACATTTGTGTTTGTCTGGCTTATTTTGCTTAGTATGATAATCTCTAGGTCGATCCATACTGCTTCAAATGACATTATTTCATTCTTTTCTGTGTACTACATGCTTGTATTTATCTGTTGATGGACACTTAAATTGCATGTCTTGGCCACTGTAAATAGTACTGATATGAAACAGGGGTGCATGTATCTTTTCAAATTATGTTTTTCTCTGGATGTATGTCCAGGCTTGCAGGATCAAATGGTAGCTCTATTTTTAGTTTTTTAAGGATCCTCCATGCTGTTCTCCATAGTGTCTGTACCACATTGTATTCATTTTAATGCTGACTTAAGACAACTTTAATTTTGGATTTGCATTTTCTCAATTTTATTAAGTATTTAATAATATCTTACCTACTTCATCAGACTGTTTTATAAATGGATAAAAGCAGAAGCATTCAAAAGCTAGGGAATCCCTTTAATACAAAATGAAAATCCATTATATAAATAAACCCTGAGTGTTTCTAAATTGCCTCAGGACGTTTTCAGCATAACAATATGTGACTCTCCTTTGTCTTGCTACATGTGAAGTTGTGACTTGTAGTCTATGTGACTGCTTTGTATTTATTTGAAAGATACTCATAAATATAAGTATAAAAGAGTATACTCAAATTATCTGCACTTTTCTGGGTTGAATCCTCTTGAATATTTGATCACAGGTGCATCAAATAGTTTTTGTAGATTCTACTTATGCTAATTTGTTCAATCAAAAATATTTAAAGACAATCTAATGTAGCAAATGCACAAAGAGAAAAAACTCAATCTCATTTTCCTAGGGTTTGTTTATTTGAAAAAGTTACTTTCGATCTGTAAAATTTTTGTTATCTAGGAAATCCAAATTTCCTTGAGCAGAACTAAATGTACAAAAAGGCAGAGGTTTACAGTTATATCTTAGACTGTAATTTTGAGATTTTCATATGATATATATGGTTTTCCTATATATACACTATATTTCTTAGGAATGGAGGTCATGAATCAATTATCCACCAACATAGAACAAATGGGCTCACATGATTTTACTTGTAGTAAGCAGTAACTGGATAAGGGCAAATTGATGGGTATTGTCACAGCAGGCTAAAAGTGAAGGTTAAAAATAAATAAAAGTGAAGGTTAAGACAGAGACTCCTTCCTGGATCATGTGACATTTGAGAACAGGGCCTTGAGAGAAACATATGGATGAGTGGAGGCAAAAGGAATGGAACAAGAAAAGACAGAAGGATAAAATACCAAGGTATCTATGTTGAATAATGAGTACTTACTTTTGGTGTGAAGGTAGGGAGAATACACAACCCCTAAAAATGCCACTCTGGTGAGATATTTAGGAAGTATTAATTATTTTGAACTGTAGGCACTAGGAAAGATCAAATGGAAAGAGAAGCTTTCTCTTAAGTCCCCTTATCTGCCCAAAAACAGATACTCCAAAAGAAACCCAATTGTCATAGATTCCTTTCCTGAGAGCTTCATCAACCAGAAGAGATTAACTCTTATTCCAAGTGAAGACACTAGAATTTGACAGCACATCCAGATGAAGTTTGCCACAAACTATGATATTTCCCAGCTGTTTTTCTAAGGGCCCATTCATCTTCCCTAAAATTCATTTACTCTCCCCTAAGAGGCTTACAGGGAGGAGGCAATGGCAGCCCACTCCAGTACTCTTGCCTGGAAAATCCCATGGATGGAGGAGCCTGGTGGGCTGCAGTCCATGAGGTCACTAAGAGTCGGACACGACTGAGTGACTTCCCTTTCCCTTTTCACTTTCATGCATTGGAGAAGGAAATGGCAGCCCACTCCAGTGTTCTTGCCTGGAGAATCCCAGGGACGGGGGAGCCTGGTGGGCTGCCGTCTATGGGGTCGAACAGAGTCGGACACGACTGAAGCGCCTTAGCAGCAGCAGCAGCAGCAGCAGCAAGAGGCTTACAGAGGGCTTCCCAAGTGGCTCAGTAGTGAAGAATCTTCCTGCAATGCAAGAGACACAGGTTCGATCCCTGGGTTAGGAAGACCCCTGGAGAAGGGAATGGCAACCCCCTCCAGCATCGTTGCCTTGGAAATCCCGTTGTCAGAGGAGCCTGGTGTGCTACAGTCGACGGGGTTGCAGAGGCGAACACTACTCAGCGGCTGAACAAGAAGAGGCGTCATCTCCCTCTGTTTTCCCTTTAAAATAGTATTTAAGCTGAATTCTCAGTCTCCTCTTTGAGTTGCTCATTTTCCCCTGGGTATCTAATGTTAATTTGAATGAGGAATCTGAACAATGAAGTCCAGCCAGGTCATGAACAAACTTACATACCAAGGAAAGAATTTGGACTTTATTCCACAGGTGATGGAGGGTCAGTGACAACTTTTAATAACAGAGATGGTATAAGTAAAGCTATTGAGGAATCAGGAAAACTAACCTGTCAACAAAGTACAAGAATTTGGCTAAAACATAGATTAGAAATAGTTGGGAAAATAATGTGATCGTACAGGTGGATATAACCCAAGGCATAATGCATGGCACAATATTCAGCAGATGAGTACAGGGATAAGGTCATTAAATCTAAAGGACTTGGTGATATTTAGGGGAAGTGAAGGAAGAGCCAAAGGCAATTGTAGGTGGTAAATAATGTCAAGGATTGTAGCTCCTAGGACATGCAATTGGCACCCAATAAGTAATAGTTCAAATCCATATGTATGTGGCGATAAAAATAGAGATTATCATTTTCTTGAAGCAACAGATTTTGGAGACATGGTAAACTGATTGTTATTTGGTTCCCTTTTTCTCTACTCCCAACACCAAGCTTCATGCCCTGCGTGAATCAGGCAGCTGCTGGCGTGGAGTCAGGATGTAACTAAGACCTTGGACTGCATTGGAGGCTGAGGCAGTGGCAGGTAGGGAGAAATTCCTTGACTTCTTCTCTTGGGGCCTGACTGAAAAACCTACCATATATTACATAGAGAAAATAAAAGTCTAAGATCTAAAAACATTGCTAAAAGAAGTAATAAGAAGAAGCTGAAGTTGAATGGTTCTATGAAGACCTTCAAGACCTTCTGGAACACCCAAAAAGGAACCACCCAATAAGCAACACCCCTTATTGCCAAATTCAGACTTCAATTGAAGAAAGTAGGAAAAACCACTAGACCATTCAGGTATGATCTAAATCAAATCCCTGATGATTATACAGTAGAAGTGCCAAATAGATTCAAGGGATTAGATCTTATAGACAGAGGGCCTGAAGAACTATGGACAGAGGTTTGTGACATTGTACAGGAGGCAGTGATCAAGACCATCCCCAAGAAAAAGAAATGCAAAAAGGCAAAATGTTTGTCTGAGGAGGGCTTACAGATAGTTGAGAAAAGAAGAGAAGCTAAAGGCAGAGGAGAAAAGGAAAGATATAACCATTTGAATGCAGAGTTCCAAAGAATAGCAAGCCTTCCATAGTGATCAATGCAAAGAAATCAAGGAAAATAATAGAATGGGAAAGACAAGAGATTGCTTCAAGAAAATTAGGGATACCAAGGGAAGATTTCATGAAAAGATGGGCATAATAAAGGACAGAAATGGTATGGTCCTCACAGAAACAGAAGATATTAAAAGAAGTGACAAGAATACACAGAAGAACTATACAAAAGAGATCTCCATGACCCAGATAACCACAATGGTGTGACCACTCACCTAGAGCCAGACATCCTGGAATGTGAAGCAGGCCTTAGGAAGCATCACTATGAACAAAGCTAGTGGAGGTGATGAAAGTCCAGTTGAGCTATTTCAAATTCTAAAAAATGATGCTGTGAAAGTGCTGCACTCAATATGCTAGCAAATTTGGAAAACTCAGCAGTGGCCTCAGGACTGGAAACATTCAGTTTTCATTCCAATGCCAAAGAAAGGCAATGCCAAAAATATTTAAACTACCGCACAATTACACTAATCTCACAAATTAGCAAAATAATGCTCAAAATTCTCCAAGTGAGGTTTCAATAGTATGAGAACTTAAGACTTCCAGATATTCAAGCTGGATTTAGAAAAAACAGAGATACCAGAGATCAAATAGCCAACATTCGTTGGATCATCAAAAAAGCAAGAGAGTTCCAGAAAAACATCTTCTTTATTGATTTCACCAAAGCCTTTTTTTGACTGTGTATATCAAACACTATGGAAAATTCTTCAAGAGATGGGAATACCAGACCACCTGACCTGCCTCTTGAGAAATCTGTATGCAGGTCAGGAAGCAACAGTGAGACCAGAACATGGAACAACAGACTGTTTCCAAATAGGGAAAAGAGTACGTCAAGGCTATATATTGTCACCCTACTTATTTACCTTATATTCAGAGTACTCATGTAAAATATCCATCTGGATGAAGCACAAGCTGGAATCAAGATTGCTGGGAGAAATATCAATAACCTCAGATATGCAGATGACACCACCCTTATGTCAGAAAGTGAAGAAGAACTAAAGAGCCTCTTGATGAAAGTGAAAGAGGAGAGTGAAAAAGTTGGATTAAAGCTCAGTATTCAAAAAAGTAAGATCATGACATACAGTCCCATCACTTCATGGCAAATTGGTGGGGAAAAAATGGAAACAGTGACAGACTTTATTTTCTTGGGCTCCAAAATCACTGCAGATGATGACTGCAGCCATCAAATTAAAAGATGCTTGCTACTTGGAAGAAAAGTTATGACCAACCTAGGCAGCATATTAAAAAGCAGAGACATTATCTTGCCCACAAAGTTCCATCTAGTCAAAGCTATGGTTTTTCTAGTAGTCATGTATGGTTGTGAGAGTTGGACTATAAGGAAAGCTGAGTGCTGAAGAATTGATGCTTTTGAACTGTGGTGTTGGAAAGGACTCTTGAAACTCCCTTGGACTGCAAGGAGATGCAACCAGTCCATCCTAAAGGAGATCTGTCCTGAGTATCATTGGAAGGCCTGATGCTGAAGCCTAAACTCTAATACTTTGGCCACCTGATGTGAAGAACTGACTCATTGGAAAAGACCCTGATGCTGGGAAAGATTGAAGGCAGGAGGAGAAAGGGATGACAGAGGATGAGATGGTTGGATGGCATCACCAACTCAATGGACATGAGTTTGGATAGGCTCTGGAAATTTGTGATGGACAGGGAAGCCTGGAGTGCTGCAGTCCATGGGGTGGTAAAGAGTCAGACACAACTGAGCAACTGAACTGAACTGAAAAGAGGTAATAATGAATAATAAAGTAAAAGAGAATTGAAAATTGTACCTGAGGCAGAGGATGTACTAGTTATTTTAATGAATGCTAGAGTTTTAATAACAAAAGATGCAATCACATGAGCAAACAGTAGTGGGCTTCTCATGAGCTGATAGTTGATCCTTGGTGGATAATAAGCTTTTTTTCTGCAGGTGCTATATTATGGAAAATGCATATTAACACATATACACACAAAAAGAAACTGTTATCAAGAGCCTGGCAGACATGCAGAATTATCCTGAAATACCAATAACGTAGTTGTAATAGAAGCCAAATATTCAGAGGATTCCACAGTGAATGGATAGTTAAGGAGTTAACTTCAGGTCTTTTGTATATTTGTGAGAATATTTCATGATGAAAAGAGAAAGAGAGGAATAGTACTGCAGCAGAATTACAGAGAAATTTTGTGGATGTTTGTTTTACAGTACAGGGAGATTTGGACTTACCTGTAAACTACCGTAAATACAGAAAATAGAAGCAAGGAAAATGTACACTGAAGATGCAAGAAATAAAAGGAGGGAAAGTTGAGGGAATTGTTAACAAGAGTTATCTGGAACTGGGCCTATCATTATGCATGATAGAAATCTACATCGTGATTTGTATATATTCCTACATTGAGACCTGTGAGGATAGGGACCATATCTCTGTTCGTCATGTCCACACACAGTGCTCAGTCCAGACTATCATATTCCCAAACAAATACTTGATAACTAAAATGATTATAAAAGATAGAAAACATAGTCAGAAATGTTAGCCTTATAGGAAGGAAAAATTACTGTAAGCATAAATTTAGAGTGAATGACTGGAGAATTGCAATGACTCAGTTAATAAGGAAAGCTTTCAACTTGAAAGACAAGATTGTCTTTTATGTTAATAAGATGGGAAAAGAAATTGGTGTGTATGGATGGTTTGGGTTTCAAAGTAAACACTTTGGAGTCAGCTATAGGTATATGTGAATCCAAGATCTGACTGTTATAAATTTATGATGTTAAGCAAATTAATCATTTCTATGTACTTCCATCTCCTCCTTTCTTAATAAGAAAATAATACCTATTTCACAGAGAAGATTTAAGAACTAAATGTGATACTAGAGATAAATCACCAGACCCAGCCTGTCACTTGGGAAGCACCATGTTGCTTGCAAGGTTTAGGTTTCACTGAGAGATTATGCAGGACAATGACATTTAATGGGGAGCCAAGAAGAAGCTGAAGACTGCCACAATCTGTTCCCTGATTCTCAGGCAGGGCTTTGAAGGAAGTCTTGTCATTAGGAACCAAGTCCCTTGGAATCTGACAGCCTGTTTTGGACCTGGTTCTGCCCCTTACCAATATGTGGCCTTTGGAAATGCATTTATCTGTGCCTCAGTTCAGCCATCTTTAAAATAAGTGTAATGAGAATATCTAACTTAAGAGTTGCCTTGAGGACCAAATGAGTTAATGTGTGTGAAACACTTTATCTGGCATGTAGCATGTGAATAAAATTATAGTTAGGAGAAGGAAAGAATATTTGGGGAAGTAGGAATGGGATCCAGGCGTTTGCTCGTGAGAGAATGCAGGTAGAGTGGGGAAAAAATGGAATGGATAAGGGAGACTTACAAGATGGGGAAGGGCAAAAGAAAGTGTGACAAATGAACATAAAAATAAAAAAACCAGAAATGTGAAAGTTCATTTTGAGACGGGCTCAAACAAATACTTTCATTATATAATCTGAGGCTAGACTGGACACATGCCGTGGGAATCCAATAATAAAATCCATTATCTTTAAAATCATATTAAAAAGTAAACAAACATTTTTGCCTTTTTCTTGACTGTTCTACCATATTTCTGGTTCTAATTCACTGTCTAACAGATTTGGGGTGGGGGATTGTTTTATATTTTTATTTCCACCTGTGACTAAAATATGTACTGTTAATTTGAAATTTGAAGAATTTGCAACACATTTTTCTTTTAGCATGTCACAACTGGAGCTTATCAATGCTTTTATTATTAGCTGGAAATAACAGAAAACTTTTACTGTGGCAGATTCTGGTCAAATTTTAAAACAGGCCTACTTAGCCTGAAGAATTGAAAAGTTGAATACTAGTATAAATATGACTGGACATGTTTTATTCTCTATAAAAATTCACAGTTCCAGGAAGTGAAATTGTCCATTTTTATATTCAACTCTTGTTCATAAAAATTGTATATAGTCTAGAAATATGAGGAGGAAATGACAGATATATATAGATAGCCCAAGATCTTGAAACTTAACTTGATTCTTATAGATCTGTAAGAATCCTATGGATGGGAAATGGCTCCCCATTGCAGGCCTAAGTTATATAAGATAAAGAGAACTGAATAATAATAATAATAATCCTAAAATTTTAGTATTATATGTAATATATGAAATGATTATATATTTTTACTTGCCCAGAATATATAAACATCTTAAAATCCCTGAATTAAAAAAGTACTGATGACATTCTCAGATCCTATCATAATAAAACCTCATATTAGTGAAAAAAATATGAAACAGAACCACCAACCACTAAGAATTTACACACTTTGCTAAATAATTCTTTGTCAAAGAGGAATTGCAGGAAAGTGTAAAAGTTATGATATTTAAAGCACCACATATCAAAACTTATAGGAGTATATCAAAGTTATACTTAGAGCATTAAAATAAAGTGCAATTGTTAACATTTTTATCACCAAATATAACAGATTGAGGATCTTCTCAATTATAGCATTGAAGAAATGCCAACATAATAAATCTGTAGAATGTACAAGAGAGTAATTAATGCCCCAAACCCCAGATTTTAGGAATAAGAAAAAAGTACAATAGTAATCTATTTTAAAAAAAAAGTACATTGATAAACTAAAATTTTCTGATTTAAGCCAGGATGCTAAGCAACCTCATAACTCCAAGTCTGCAAATGCAGAGAGGTCACTGACTATTAGTAGTGCTTTGCTTGTGGAAGAACAAATGTGCAACAGAAGTCACCAATAGGACTATTAGTCACGCTGCTAAGAAAGGAAAACACAGGCGATTCAGCCCTGTGCACTCCCCTCTCATATCAGACAAGAAGTAAATCAGTATTCCTTGCCTCCAAGCAGTACAATTAGTATAAGAAGTTAGACTGGAAAAAAAAAGACATTATGCATCATCAGGAAACAGGAAAAATTGAATATCCCAATTAGAAAACACTTTAGTCATCTCCCAAGCTCACTAAAAGGATGGAAACCTTGTCTAAAATGCCTACTCATCAGCTAAAGCACCAACTAAGAAAAAATGAAAAGGGTACATAAGACAACACATTTTATTATAAGTTGTTGTTACTCGGTCACTCAGTTGTGTCCAACTCTTTTTGACCCCATGGACTGCAATACACCAGGCTTCCCTGTCCTTCCCTATCTCTTGGAGCATGCTCAAACTCATGTCTACTGAACCTATGATGCCATCCAACCATCTCATCCTCTGTCGCCCCCTTCTCCTTGTGTCTTCAATCTTTCTCAGCATCCAGGTCTTTTCCAATGAGTCAATTTCTTTGCATCATGTAGCCAAAGTATTGAAGCTTCAGCTTCAGCATCAGTCCTTCCAATGAATATTCAGGGATGATTTCTTTTAGGACTGACTGGTTTGATCTCCAGGGTGCTCTCAAGGATCTTCTCTAGCACCACAATTCAAAAGCATCAATTCTTTGACACTCAGCCTTCTTTATGGTCCAGCATTCACATCTCTACATAAAAACCATAGCTTTGACTAGATGAACCTTTGTCAGCAAAGTAATGTCTCTTTTTTAATATGCTGTCTAGGTTTGTCATAGCTTTTCTTCCAAGGAATAAGTGTCCTTTAATTTCATGGCTGCAGTCGCAGTTTGTAGTGATTTTGGAGCCCAAGAAAATAAAGTCTGTCACTGTTTCCATTGTTTCCCCATCTATTTGCCATGAAGTGATGGGACCAGATGACATGATCTTAGTTTTCTGAATGTTGAGTTTTAAGCCAGCTTTTTCACTCTCGTCTTTCACTTTCATCAAGAGGCTCTTTAATTCCTCTTCTCTTTCTGCCATTACGTGGTATCATGTGCATATTTGAGGTTATTGATGTTTCTCCCAGCAATTTTGATTCCAGCTTGAGCTCCATCCAGCCTGGCATTTCACATGATGTACTCTACATACAAGTTGAATAAGCAGGGTGACGATATACAGCCTTGGTATACTCCTTTCCCATATTTGAACTAGTGCTTTGTTCCATGTCTGGTTCTAACTGTCGCTTCTTGACTTGCATAGAAGTTTCTCAGGAGGCAGATAAGGTGGAATGGTATTCACAGCTCTTTAAGAATTTTCTACAGTTTATTGTGATCCACACATCAAAAGTTTTAGCATAGTCAATGACATAGAAGTAGATGCTTTTCTGGAGTCCCCTTCCTTTTTCTGTGATCCAACAGATGTTGGCAGTTTGATCTCTGGTTCTTCTGCCTGTTCTAAATTCAGCTTGTACACCTGGAAGTTCTCGGTTCACATACTGTCGAAGGCTAGCTTGAAGACTTTTGAGCACTACCTTGCTAGCATTTGAAATTAGTGCAATTGTCCTACAGTTTGAACATTCTTTGACATTGCCCTTCTTTGGGATTAGAATTGACCTTTTCCAGTCCTTTGGCCATTGCTGAGTTTTCCAAATTTGCTGGAAATTTTATAAGTAAGATTGAAGAAAATTTTACATTTGTGAACTTTGTCTACATTATAAACTGTATCTAATATGTTCATTAACTCATGGAAATATCTGCTATAAAACTTACAGAAATTTGAGCAGATTATGAAAGCATGGTCGCTTTGGCAGTATCCATTCCATCTTTCTAAGGTCTTGCTTCTTCAAGCAAAGATAAATGATGTCATAGAGGATTGAAACATTACAATTATGCCCCTGTAACTGGATATATCCCATAAACTTTATAAAATTTAAATATACAGAACTCTTTTTTTCTTAATTTAGTTTTAGTCTTATATTGGAGTATAGTCGATTTACAGTGTGGTGTTAGTTTTAGGTGTACACAAAGTGAATCTGTTATACATATACATATATCCATTCTTTTTCATATTATTTACCCATATAGGATTACTATGAAGTACTGAGTAGGGTTCCCTGTTCTATACAGTAGGTCCTTTGATTATCTATTTTATATATGCCCATGCATGCATGCTCATCATGTCCAACTCTTTGTGACCCTATGGACGGTAGCCCACCAGGCATCTCTTTTCATGGGATTTTCCAGGCAAGAACGCTGGAAGTTTTCGCCATTTCCTCCTCCAGGGGATCTTCCTGACCCAGGGATTGCAGGACCCACACAGGAGGACCCACACCTCCTGCATCTCACATCTCCTGTATTGGCAGGTGGATTCTTTACCACTGAGTCACCCGGGAAGCTATTTAATATAGAGTAGTGTGTATCCGTCAATCCCAAATTCCTAATTTATCCCTCCACCACAGGCTTTCCCTTTTGGTAACCACAAGTTTGTTATCTACTTAGAGAACTCTTTTTTAAAATAACAGATTTGGTAACCCAGATTCCAGAAGAAATGAATAATTTAGGAAAACATCTTGATTTTCTAAATTGATCCTAGAAGTTAGTTCCTGAAGAGCTATACAATGTAGAGGAGTTTTTAAGTTGAAATTTAAAATTATTTTTATTAAGAATATTTTAATGATTGGAAAAACATTTATAATATATTCTCTTAAAAATTATTTCAGGCTTCACAGATGGGAATAAAAATCAATCCAAGTATATTGTAAAGAAAGGACTCAGTGCCAGGAATTAAATACTTACAAAATTATTTTTAAACCATAATCAGTTCAATAGGAATGAACTCCCCTGCATTCTTTTGGTTTTGAGATCACAGCACGGTATCTACTGCAGACACTGGAAAGTCGCTGCTCCTAACTGCAGTGATCACTGCCATCTCAGCTGTTCCCCATCTGTGACACTGGTGACCGGACACTAGAAGTGGAGCCAAGTTCTCCAATAGTTAGGACTTTCAGAATTGTTTCTCAGCCAACAAAACTGTAGAAAATGGCCTCCATCTCGTTTCTGAATCCCAGTGACCTTATCTTGACTCTAATCCTTTTTGGAAAGGAGTCTCAAAAATGTAGTTTTTAGCTTTCTGACCACTGCTAATGGAAACAGGTTGAAATGGAGTCTGAGCAAATCTATTCAAGTATCTGCTACAAGCAAAATACAGAATTACATGTGCAATCTGATTTCAAATCCTAGAAGAAAAGAGAAAGAAAATATGTATCAAAGTTTAACTATTGGTTATATCTGAATTTTCTGGTTGCTCAGACAATAGAGAATCTGCCTGCAAGGCAGGAGACCCAGGTTGAATCCCTGGGTTGTGAAGGTCCCCTGCAGAATGGAATGGCCACCACTCCAGTAATCTTGCCTGGAGAATTCCATGGACAGAGGAGCCTGGCGGGCTACAGTCCATGGGATCACAAACAATCAGACATAATCAAGCAGCTAACTCAGTTGCTGAATATTGAAATGAAGGAGGATTTTAATTTCTTCCTTTGAATATTTATCTGATATTAAATTTACTAAAATAAGAATATAACACTTGTTTTAATTTTTAAAATACATATACATTTTACCTGTGTAGTAAAGAATAGATGTTGCCTATGGAGAGGATCAGCTGGGTCCCTGGTTCCTAAGTTAACCTCTACAGCCTTGGAATTTCCAGAGTGATAGAATTATCTTTATTTTTCATGATAAACCCTTGGTATCACATCTGATAATCTGATACTTAATACTAACAAGGTACTGCATGATGGGCCTCTCTGGCCACATGATATTATATTAAGGGAAGGGGAGACCAGGGATTGAGGTCAGTCACATGGGAAAACATCCAATAATCATGCCTGCTTAATGAAACACCAGTTAAAACTCTGGACTCCAAAGCTCTAGTGAACTTCCTTGGTGGGCAATATCATATACATAGTGTCACACATCAGTACCAGTGGGTAATGTGTCCTGAGAACAGAAGCTTTGCATATGCAACTCTCCTAGACTCTGACCTATGTGTCTCTTTCCTTGGCTGATTTGAATATATCCCTTCTCTGTAATAAATTATAACCATAAGCATAATAGCTTTTAATGCATTCTGAAGGCAGTTTGGGAAACTTGAACTTGCAGTTCATGCTAACAGTGAAGGCTGTCTTTTACCAAAATCAGATTTATACCTTCCTTGCAGTCAAAGATGAAGAAGCTCTATACAGACAGCAAAAACAAGACCGGGAGCTGACTGTGGTTCAGATCATGAACTCCTTATGCCAAATTCAGACTTAAGCTGAAGAAAGTAGGGAAAACCACTAGACCATTCAGGTATGACCTAAATCAAATCCCTTATGATTTTACAGTGAAAGTGCCAAATAGATTCAAGGGATTATATCTGATAGTAGAGTACCTGAAGAACTATGGATAGAGGTTCATGACATTGTACAGGAGGGAGTTATCAAACCATCCCCCCCGAAAAAAAAATGCAAAATAGTTGTCTGACAAGGCTTTAAAAATAGCTGAGGGAAAAAAAAAGAAAAGAAATAGCTGAGAAAAGAGGAGAAGCTAAACGCAAAAGAGAAAAGGTAAGATATACCCATTTGAATGCAGAGTTCCAAAGAATAGCAAGGAGACATAAGAAAGCCTTCCTCAGTGATCAATGCAAAGAAATAGAGGAAAACAAGAGAATGCAAAAGACTAGAGATCTCTTCAAGAAAACTAGAGATACCAAGGGAACATTTCATGCAAAGATAGGCACAATAAAGGACAAAAATGGTATGGACCTAACAGAAACAGAAGATATTAAGAAGAGGACGTGGCAAGAAGGCACAGAAGAACTATACAAAAAAGATCTTCATGACTCAGATAACCATGGAGGTGTGATCACTCACCTAGAGCCAGACATTCTGGAATGCAAAGTCAACTGGGCCTTAGAAAGCATCAATATGAACAAATGTAGTGGAGGTGATGGAATTCCAGATGAGCTATTTCAAATCCTAAAAGAAGATGCTGTGAAAATTCTGCATTCAATATGCCAGCAAATTTGGAAAACCCAGCCATGGCCACAGGACTGGAAAAGGTCAGTTTTCATTCCAGTCCCAAAGAAAGGCAATGGCAAAGAATGGTCAAACTACTGCACAATTGCACTCATCTCACACACTTGTAAAGTAATTCTCAAAATTCTCCAAGAAGGTTTCAACAGTACGTGAACTGTGAACTTCCAGATGTTCAAGTTGGATTTAGAAAAGGCAGAGGAACCAGAGATCAAATAGCCAACATCTGCTGGATCATCAAAAAAGCAAGAGAGTTCCAGAAAAACATCTACTTCTGCTTTATGGACTATGTGAAAGCCTTGACTGTGTGGATCAAAACAAACTGTGGAAAATTCTTCAAGAGATGGGAATACCAGACCAACTGACCTGCCTTCTGAGAAATCTGTATGCAGGTCAAGAAGCAACAGACTGGTTCCAAATCGGGATATGAGTAGGTCAAGGCTGAATATTGTCAACCTGCTTACTTAACTTATATGCAGAGTACATCATGCAAAATGCCAGGCTGGATGAAGGACAAGCTGAATCAAGATTGCCAGGAGAAATATTAATAACCTCAGATATGCAGAAGACACCACCTCATGGCAGAAAGTAAAGAACTAAAGAGCCTCTTGATGAAAGTGAAAGAGGAGAGCGAAAAAGTTGGCTTAAAACTCAACATTCAGAAAACTAAGATCATGGCATCCAGTCCAATCACTTCATGGCAAATAGGTGGGGTACAATGGAAACAGTGAGAAACTTTATCTTTTTGGGTTCTAAAATCACTGCAGGTGGAGACTGCAGCCATGAAATTAAAAGATGCATGCTCCTTGGAAGAAAGGCTATGACCAACCTAGACAGCATATTAAAAAGCAGAGACATTACTTTGCCAACAAAGGTCTGTCGAGTCAAAGCTGTGGTTTTTCCAGTAGTCATGTATCAATGTGAGAGCTGGACTGTAAAGAAAGCTGAGTGCTGAAGAATGGATGCTTTTGAACTGTGGTGTTGGAGAAGACTCTGGAGAGCCCCTTGGACTGCAAGGAGATCCAACCAGTCATCCTAAAGGAAATCAGTCCTGAATATTCATTGGAAGGACTGATGCTGAAGCTGAAACTCCAATACTTTGGCCACTTATTGTGAAGAACCGACTCATTGGAAAAGGCCCTGATGCTAGGAAAGATTGAGGGTAGGCACAGGAGGGGACAACAGAGGATGAGATGGTTGGATGGCAGCCCCAACTCAATGGACATGGGTTTGAGTAAGCTTCAGGAGTTGGTGATGGACAGGGAAGCCTGACATGCTGCCGTCCATGGGGTCACAAAGAGCCAGACATGATTGAGTGGAAAATTCTGAAAGAGATGGGAATATCAGACCACCTGACCTCCCTCTTGAGAAACCTGTATACAGGTCAGGAAGCAACAGTTAGAACTGGACATGGAACAACAGGCTGGTTCCAAATAGGAAAAGGAGTACATCAAGGCTGTATATTGTCAACTTGCTTATTTAACTATATGCACAGTACATCATGAGAAATGCTGGGCTGGAGGAAGCACAAGCTGGAATCAAGATTGCAGGGAAAAATATCAATAACCTTAGATATCAGATGACACCACCCTTATGGCAGAAAGTGAAGAAGAACTAAGGGGCCTCTTGATGAGAGTGAAAGAGGAGAGTGAAAAAGTTGGCTTAAAGTTCAACATTCAGAAAACTAAGATCATGGCATCCGGTCCCATCACTTCATGGCAAATAGATGGGGAAACAGTGGAAAGAGTAGCTGACTTTCTATTTTTCTGGGCTCCAAAATCACTGCAGATGGTGATTGCAGCCATGAAATTAAAAGATACTTGCTTCTTGGAAGGAAAGTTATGACCAACCTAGACAGCATATTAAAAAGCAGAGACATTACTTTGCCAACAAAGTTCCATCTAGTCCAGGCTATGATTTTTCCAGTAGTCATGTATGGATGTGAGAGTTGTACCATCAAGAAAGCTGAGCGCCGAAGAACTGATGCTTTTGAACTGTGGTGTTGGAGAAGACTCTTGGAAGTCCCTTGGACTGCACGGAGATCCAACCAGTCCATCCTAAAGATCAGTTTGGGTGTTCATTGGAGGGACTGATGTTGAAGCTGGAACTCTAATACTTTGGCCAGTTGATGCAGAGAGCTGACTCATTTGAAAAGACCCTGATGCTGGGAAAGATTGAAGGCAGAAGGAGAAGGGGAGGACAGGGGATGAGATGGTTGGATGGCATCACTGACACAATGGGCATGGGTTTGGGTGGGCTCTGGGAGTTGGTGATGGACAGGGAGGCCTGGCGTGCTGCGGTTCACGGGGTCGCAAAGAGTTGGACACAACTAAGCGACTGAACTGAACTGAACTGAGTGACTGAACTGAACTGTTCCTAGGCCTTGAAAATTGGCTAATTCCAGATAATACCTATCAGAACTCTGGGGAAATCATAGAAATTGAGTTCAGCTAGCATTGGCAGAAAAATCTTACCAGAAAGATATCTAGTAATTCAAAGAATCTATACAGTCCATGGAATTCCCCAGGCCAGAATACTAGAGTGAGTAGCCCTTCCCTTCTCCATGGGATCTTCCCACCCCAGGGATTGAACCCAGGTTTGCTGCATTGCAGGCAGATTCTTTACCAGTTGAGCCACAAGGGAAGCCCCAAGGAATCTATGGAAGTGCCAAAAAAAAAAAAAAAAAGGAAGAAAACTAAACTAAAACTTATAAAACTGAAACAGGAGAATTTAGCTCTGAGAGTGGTCTTTCTGGGCCATTCCATGTAAAAAGCTCCTGTATCACCACCTATCACCGTATACTGTTCCACTTTCCACATAGTATTTATAATCTCTCTCTCTCTCTCTCTGTCTCTTTGTACTGACTATATTTTAGGCTTACTGAAAATCTGGGCTTTCTTTTTCTTGCTCACTACTGTTTCTCCAGCAGCTAGCTTAACCCAAGGTAGATATTAAGGTATAATTTAATGAATGAATGAACATAGCAATGGCTGGAAAATGAATACATGAATGGAGTTGCAGCCAAAATTATTTCTAGTATAATTTGGTTATAATACCATTACTACAGTTGCCGAACACTGATACCACTTCTCTGGACATTTGATTCCAACACTGATTAATTGATTGCACAATGAATTTTAAACTTTCCATGAAATACCACGTTGCTCTCTTTCTTTCAATATCTGGATGAGGCAGCATCCTTGTACCCTTGTGTTGAATTTTTGTCTTCCATTCAGACTGAAGAGAACAAGCACCTGGTTTTGTGTGTGTGTGTGTGTGTGACTCACAAGATAGCACAGATCCAAGAAAGAACAAAGGAAATCAAAAGATTGGAAAGAAGTCCAACAAATGTCTAGTACAGTGTTGTTTAGAGTAAAATAGCCTTCTTTATTAATTACCTTTATTTATCCCCATCCAAAATAGGACACTAATACATTTTAATTTTTTCTTCTCTGCTTACTGTTAGCCACAAATTACATGTGGATATAAACTGGAATTTTAGTTCTAGATTGCTATTTTAAGGAAATAATTTTACTGCATACTAATTTTTACATTTAAAATGATTATTTATAAAATTATGTGCTAATTATTATTTTGTTCTTTCTAGACTTTTAAAAATTCTCCCTGGCCTATAGGCTCTGGCTATGCCTTCATAGATAGTCTGTGAGTGTTAAGGTCCGTCCATGTCCATAAACATCTTTATTTCATCCTCACACTGTGTGGTAGTTTGGTTAGGTGTGCTGTTTAGGTCCAACATTATTGTCCTCTAATATTTTATTATATTGCTATTGTCTTGGTTGTATTCATTGTTTCTGATGAAAAGTTTTATATTCAGCAGATTCTTTTGCAAGGGTAATATTTTGTTGCTTCCTGACAGCTTTTAGAATTTTTTTTTAATTCTAAATTTTGACTACAATGTGTTCAGTGCATTTTAGTTTGTTCTGCTTTGATTTTAAATATATATTTCAATCTGAGGACTTAATATATAGGCCTGGAAGACTGTAGGCTATTTCTTTTTTTTTAAATAGTGCTGCTCCTCCAAATTTTCTATTTCTTCTTTCTCCTTCCTGTCTCTCTGTAATACTTATTAGTCAGATATTGGATCTTCTATTTCTTTAAACTGCTTCTGTCTGTGTTTCCTTCTGTGCTGACTGCTGGTACAGTCGTTAGTTTTACCTGCCAACTGTGTGTGTCCTACTATTTAGTCTATTCCTCTTTTCTCTTAGAGCCTAGATTGAAAAGCAATGCCCACAGAATAGTCCTGTCCTTATTCTGATTGTAGTAGTTCCCTGTTATCCGTAGTTTCACTATCCACGGTTTCAGTTATGTGCTATCAGACACAGTCCAAAAATATTACATGGAAAATTCCAGAAATAAACAAATCATCAGTTTTAAATTGCATCCTGTTCCAAGTAGCATGATGAAATTTTGTACCATCCAGCTCAGTTTCACCCAGGACATGAATTCTCCCTTTTCCCGTGTCCACACTGTGCATAAAACTCGTGCATTAGTATTAAAAATATAGTATATGGAAGATTCAGCCCTACTATCTATCTCTTCATGCATCTACTGCAAGTGTACTGCCACAGTCTCACCCACACAGATCTTGGCTATATGACTTGCCTTAGAGAACTGAAAAGTATAAAAAGCAACATAAATAGAGATTTGAAACATGTTTGTCCACTTCAGAAATTTGAGACTAATGTAACAGAGCATAAGTTAGCCTGCTTAAGGATGGCAAGCTGTGTAGAAGATAAAGTGCCCTAGTTAACTTCATATTAAACACCAGAAACGTGAAGTCATACAAGACCATTTGACCATCACAAATGTATCAGCTGCCGCAGACACGTGAGAAAGTGTAGTGAAAATCAACCTTGATATAAAAGCCACCCAGCTGATCCAGGAAATCCTGAGGTAAAAAAATGTCCATAGCTGTAAGTTACTAAGTTTAGGGGTAGATTATCTAGTGGGAATAGATAACTGGTACAAAAGTTGATGCCAGTTAAAACCAGATTGCTTGTTATTCCTTCTCTGCAGTGAGACTGCTATAGGAAAGAGCAGAAATACTGTGTCGGGGAGTCATGGCAGAGAGCCATAGTTCTCATGTTTGTTCCAACTAGGGGAAGTGAGAAATTCAAAATTACTTGAAGTGCTGGTAATTTTGCTCTCTTTCCTTGGTCTTTCTTTTGTTTTTCTCTCTTTTTGAAACCATATATGCTTATTAAGAGCCATATCCACTTACCTGAGACTAATTATGAAAGATTGCAGTAAATGTCTAATAACTTGACAAACTAATTTTTCTTTCTTATTTGCAAAATTATTTCTGTTTTCTCTTCTTCCACTCATTAAAAAATAAAAGAATAAATCTACAAAAATAATAGATAAAAGCACTATTTTTTATAAAACTGTAATGCTGAAGAAAATATTAAGTTACTTTTTAAGTTTTTCTAACTGAATCTGCTCTTAGTTTACTATATATTGATTGAAGAAACATGATTTAATAAGAATATGCATTGGTATTGTTCAGTGTTTTACTCATGGCTCTGAATCAATTGTTAACACTATGGCGTAGATTAAAATTTACTAATCTATGTTGTAATAATCAGTGTTCTCTAGAGAAACAGAATCAAATATGATATAAATAAAGTATAAGGAATTGGCTCATATTGATAGCTTATGGTGAATATGTTGGATTCGTGATCTCTGAAGATCTAGCTTCAGGATCAAACCAAGCTTGATCACTCAAGAGCTTTTGTGTAGCAGAGTTTTACTAAAGTATGAAAAGGACAGAGAAAGCTTCTGACATAGACATCAGAAGGGGGACGGAGAGTGCCGCCCTTGCTGGTGTTAGCAAGGGAGTTATAGACCTTGTAATTAATTATTACCATAAATCAAAGGAATGTCTTAAGTTTGTGAAAATTTTACCAGGCCCACTCCCACAGGTTACATTTTAGGATAACAGGATTAGAACTTAATAATAGAAAGATCCTAGCAGACTCACTCCCATAATTTACATTCTAAGATATCAGGATTAGTCAAAAGGTTTTCAAGAAGGAGAAACTGTCCTGAAGCAGGATACATTGTTGTTCAGTTCAGTCACCCAGTCCTGTCCAACTCTTTGTGACCCCATGGACTGCAGCACGCCAGGCTTCTCTGTCCATCACCAACTCACAGAGCTTACTCAAACTCATGTCCATTGACTCAGTGATGCCATCCAACCATCGCATCCTCTGTCATTCCCTTCTCCTCCTACCCTCAATCTTTCCCAGCATCAGGGTCTTTTCCAATGAGTTGGTTCTTCACAATAAGTGGCCAAAGTATTGGAGTTTCAGCTTCAGCACCAGTCCTTCCAATGAATATTCAGGACTGATTTCTTTTAGAATGGACTGATTGGATCTCCTTGCAGTCCAAGGGGCTCTCCAGAGTCTTCTCCAACACCACAGTTCAAAAGCATCCATTCTTCAGCACTCAGCTTTCTTTACAGTTCAACTTTCACATCCATACATGACTACTGGAAAAACCATAGCTTTGACTAGATGGACCTTTGTTGGCAAAGTAATGTCTCTGCTTTTTAATATGCTGTCTGTGTTGGTCATAGCCTTTCTTCCATAGAGGAAGAATTTTTTAGTTTCATGACTGCAGTCACCATCTGCAGGGATTTTAGAAAGTTTCTCATGTTTCCATTGTACCCCGCCTATTGGCCATGAAGTGATGGGACCGGATGCCATGATCTCAGTTTTCTGAATGTTGAGTTTTAAGCCAACTTTTTCACTCTCCTCTTTCACTTTCATCACGAGGCTTTTTAGGTCTTCCTCACTTTCTTCTGTAAGGGTGGTGTCTTCTGCATATCTGAGGTTATTGATATTTCTCCCAGCAATCTTGATTCCAGCTTGTGCTTCATCCAGCCTGGCAATTGCATGATGTATTCTGCATATGAGTTAAATGAGCAGGGTGACAATATTCAGCCTTGACCTACTCATATCCCAATTTGGAACCAGTCTGTTGTTCCATGTCCGGTTCTAACTGTTGCTTCTTGACCTGCATACTGATTTCTCAGAAGGCAGGTCAGTTGGTCTGGTATTCTTATCTCTTGAAGAATTTTCCACAGTTTGTTGTGATCCACACAGTCAAAGGCTTTCACATAGTCCATAAAGCAGAAGTAGATATTTTTCTGGAACTCTCTTACTTTTTCAATGATCCAGCGGATGTTGGCAACTTGATCTCTGGTTCCTCTGCCTTTTCTAAGTGTGAACATCTGGAAGTTCCTGGTTCACTTACTGCTGAAGCCTGGCTTGGAGAATTTTGAGCATTACTTTACTAGTGTGTGAGATGAGTGCAATTGTGCAATAGTTTGAGTATTCTTTGCCATTGCCTTTCTTTGGGATTGGAACGAAAACTGATCTTTTCCAGTCCTGTGGCCACTGTTAAGTTTTCCAGATTTGCTGGCATATTGAGGGCAGCACTTTCACAGCATCATCTTTTAGGATTTGAAATAGCTCGACTGGAACCCCATCACCTTCACTAGCTTTGTTCCTAGTGATGCTTCCTAAGGCCCACTTGACTTCACATTCCAGGATGTCTGGCTCTAATTGAGGGATCACACCGTCATGATTATCTGGGTCATGAAGATCTTTTTTGTATAGTTCTTCTGTGTAATCCTGCTACCTCTTCTTAATATCTTCTGCTTCTATTAGGTCCATACCATTTCTATCTTTTATTGAGCCCATCTTTGTATGAAATGTTCCCTTGGTATCTCTAATTTTCTTGAAGAGATCTCTAGTCTTTCCCATTCTGTTGTTTTCCTCGATTTTTCTGCACTGGTCACTGAGGAAGGCTTTCTAATGTCTCCTTGCTATTCTTTGGAACTCTGCATTCAAATGGGTATATATTTCCTTTTCTCCTTTGCTTTTCCCTTCTCTTCTTTTCACAGCTATTTGTAAGGCCTCCTCAGACAGCCATTTTGCTTTTTTTGCATTTCTTTCTTGGGTGGATGGTCTTGATCCCTATCTCCTGTACAATGTCACAAACCTCCATCCATAGTTCATCAGGCACTCTGTCTATCAGATTTAGTCCCTTAAATCTATTTCTCACTTCTACTGTATAATTATAAGGGATTTAATTAGGTCATACCTGTATGGTCTAGTGGTTTTCCCCACTTTCTTCAATTTAAGTCTGAATTTCATAATAAGGAGTTCATGATCTGAGCCACAGTCAGCTCCAGGTCTGGTTTTTGCTGACTCTATAATAGAGTTTCTCCATCTCAGCTACAAAGAAGGTAATCAGTCTGATTTCAGAGTTGACCATTTGGTGATGTCTATGTGTAGAGTCTTCTCTTGTGCTGTTGGGTTGTTGGATTATATAACATTGTAGTTATATAATCCCTAGCAGAGAGTTTAAATTGAGTTGTGTAATTATCGGTTCCAGACATAAAGAAAAAAAAAAAAAACATTTTATGTGACTAAGACTAAGGAATATAGAGGAAAAAATGTTTGTCCTTTCCTCCTCCTCAAGAACCCCAGACCCCTCTCTCCTCAGGGACCCCCAGACTTCTTAACAACCTGCTTAGGAATTGACTCTCTCAATATGGTCATGGAAGCTTATAGATCTCAAAATCTGCAGGGCATGTTGGCAGGCTGGAGATCTAAGAGAACATAGGTAATGTAGTTAGAGCTAAAGTGTGGTAAAGGAAGATCAGCAGTCTTGAGACCCAAAGAAGACCCAGTGTTTCAGTTTGAATGAAAAGACAGGGAAAAGCAAAAACCTAGTTCAAAAGCAGTCAGAAGGAATTCTCTCCTACTCAAGGGAAGACTCGTTTTTTTATTCTATTCAGGCCTTCAGATGATTGCATAAGGCCTTTGACTGTGTGAATCAGAACAAAATGTGGGAAATTCTTCAAGAGATGGAAATACCAGACCACCTTGCCTGCCTCCCATGCAAGTTGTATACAGGTCAAGAAGTAACAGTTAGAATTGGACATGGAGCAACAGACTGGTTCAAAATTGGGAAAGGAGTTTGTCAAGGTTGTATATTGTCACTCTTCTTATTTAACTTATATACAGAGTACATCATGTGAAATGCCAGACTGGATAAAGCAGAAGATGGAATCAAAATTGTTGGGAGATATATCAATAACCTCAGATATGCATATGACACCACCACAATGGCAGAAAGTGAAGAGGAAGTAAAGAGCCTCTTGATGAAAGTCAAAGAAGAAAGTGAAAAAGGGGGCTTAAAACTCAGCATTCAAAAAATGAAGATCATGACATCTGGTCCCATCACTTCATGGCAAATAGATGGGGAGATAATGGAAACAGTGACAGACTTTATTTTCTTGGGCTCCAAAATCACTACAAACTGTGATGGCAGCCATGAAATTAAAAGACGCTTATTCCTTGGAAGAAAAGCTATGACAAACCTAGACAGTACATTAAAAAACAGAGACATTAATTTGCCAACAAAGGTCCATATAGTCAAAGCTATGGATTTACCGATAGTCATGTACAGTTGTGAGAGCTGGACAACAAAAAAGGCTGAGCGCTGAAGAATCGATGCTTTCATATTGTGGTGCTAGAGAAGACTCTTGAGAGTCCCTTGGATTGCAAGGAGATCAAACCAGTCGATCCTAAAGGAAATCAACCCTAAATATTCGTTGGGAGGACTGAGGCTAAAGCTGAAACTCCAGTATTTTGGCCATGTGATGCAGAGAGCCAACTCATTGGAGAAGACCCCGATGTTGGGAAGAATTGAAGGCAGGATGAGAAGGGGACAACAGAGCATGAGGTGGTTGGATGGCATCACTCAATGGACATGAATTTGAGCAAACTCCAGGAGATAGTGAAGGGCAAGGAAGCCTTTCAGGCTGCAGTCCGTGGGTTCTCAGAGTCAGACATGACTGAGCAACTGAACACCACCACCCACATTAAGAAAGACAATGCTTTACTTGTCTTTACTAATGTGGGTGCTTTACTTTGCAGATTCAAATATGGATCTCATCCCAAAACACCCTCGCAGGAATACCTAGAATAATGTTTGACTATATATTTGACCATCCCATAGCCCACTGAATATTGCACACAAAACTAATCATCATACATGTAAATTATATGTAGATAGATAGATTTTTTAAAAAAAACTTACAAAGATACTTAACTTTGATGCTTATCTGTTTCTCTCATCTTCAGCTGAGTTTTTGAAGTCTGAGACATGCTTCTCAAAGTTTCTTAGTTCATTCTTTTCTAATTGATGTTATTCCTTTCTAAGACCCTCAGTCATGGAGATGAATGCTTTCCTTCAGACCCCTGTGACATGACCAGACTTCTAGTTTTGGATCTGAGATTACCACTAGGATATTTATGTAGATGGAATTTCATGGAAGTTCTGACCTATTAGCTTTACTAGAATGGTAAAAATAATGGGAGATGGACAGCACCAGATACTTTTATTCAGCAGTGTAATCCAAGGAAAAATATAATGTGAAATGACATATTCTTTCTTTTTGGTATATTATTCATCATTGTCCATCAATTACAGCAGAAATTGGATGCAAAATTGAGAAATATTTGATTTTAAGAGATATTTGGATATGGGAGAACTTGAAATAAATGCCACAGAAATTGGACATTGGATGAAATATTCTAAGTAATGGCACCATCTAAAGGCATAAATCAAACCTGCATTACCTATTGATTCTTGTTCTCTGCACAGAAGGAAGAACATTTTTGGCATAATAAAAAGTGAAACTTTACAAACTAAAACAGTTGGTAGAAAATATGACAATTGATGTTTACATGTCTATAAATTACTGCTCTTTTTCCTCATCTCTGTGAAAATAGATAATTAATTTTTAAAAGTATTGCAACGCACTGTAAAAAGCCTATGAAATAAATACATGGATACGGGGATCGGGATGGGGAATACGTGTAAATCTATGGCTGATTCATATCAATGTATGACAAAACCCACTGAAATGTTGTGAAGTAATTAGCCTCCAACTAATAAAAAATAAAAAATTTAAAAAAATTAAAAAAAAAAAAAACAAGAGTGTTTTTGAATCTAAATTCTCAAAATCTAGTAGAGAAAAATGAACAATAAACTGTTAGGTTTTATGTATAAATTTTATAAAACATATGTAGACAAGATACCATAGGGTCACTGGAAGAAGATTCTTAATTACACCTGGGACACTGGGAAACATCTTCACTGTTCCCAGAGAAGATGACATTTTATTTGGTTTTTGAAAGAGAAGTAATTTCCAGACAAAGAAGAGACAGACACGCTTGTCATAAAGCAAAAGTGTGAAGGCATCAAGGCCTGACCAAACAGAGATGTTGAGGGAGTTGCAGCAAGTTCAGTATGACTGCAGAGCCGATTTCCTGGTTTAAAGTTTCAGAAAAAGAGGATGTAAAGTCAGGTGGGGCCTCTCTGTATCTCATACCTTTTAATCATACTAAATAGTTCAAATTTAATCTTTGAGTCATTGGCCAGTTACAGATATGTTTAATAACTTTACTGTGTTTTAAATTAGCACATGCTCACTTAAAAAATTAGAACATTCATAAGATATACTTAAGAAAACCATCAACTTTCTAAACACGCAGGGAAAACTACTAGTAATGCTACCACAGTTTTTCCAGACTTTTCTGTATAAATACACACACACACACACACACACACAAATACCCACATACAAGAATAAAAATCATGTAGTGTTTTGTCTCTAGCTTTTTCTACTCATAAACATATTGAATATATATCTCCAATTTAGAGAATAGAATTGTACATTATTATTTCCTAAAATATATGTGGTACTCTATAAGTACATTAAGATTATTGCCAATTGTGTAAACCCTTAAGAAAAGCAATGACGTTATCTAATTTTATTTTTAGAGAGATGACTGAGAAGAATGTGGAAGATCTGTTCGGGTGAGTGAGAAAATGGTGGCAAAACCACCGATTTGGTTGTTATGAGAATATAGTAGATAACTGAAGATGGGGCGTGGGAGTAATGTAGAAACCAGGAAATTAGAGAAGAGAAGATAAATCTGTGAGATATATCAAAGGCAGAATTCACACTACTTGAACCTAACTGATTCAGTAAAGAGTTATATGGCAGGCCTGGGTTATTCAAACCCTGACCATTCAAGGCAAAAGCACATCTTCAGGACTGACCCTTGGTCAGCTCTTAGGGAATAACCTCTGAGCTCTTGAAATGTTCTGCCTAAGAGGGATGTTTTCGTTTGCCTGAGGCCCTACGCTTTTGCTGATGCTGGGTGGGTGTGGAGAGGGGGACTGTGTACTGGACTCAAAGGAGCTGCATTGTTATCCCTGACTGACCCCCAGTGAAAACTCTGGATGCCGTGGCTTGAGTGAGCTTTTATAGTTAGCCACACTTTGCACAATATTGTCACACACTGCTGGGAGAATTATGTGTGTTCTGTGCTATATCACTGGAAAAAGAAACTTGGAAATGTGCTCTTTGTTTCTCCTGGACTTCAGTCAGGTGCATTTCCCTTTGCTGATTTTAATCTATATCATTTTACTGTGATAAACTACAACCAAGAGTATAATCGCTTTTCTGAGTCCTGTATGGCATTTTAGCAAGTCATGGAGCCTGTGAGTGATCTTGGAGACCCTGACATGAGGGTGATAGTTCAGAATCATTTATTCTGGGAAACAAAGGGAAATAACTAAAATGGGAATCACAGAAGAAATAGCATTAACTAAAATGGAGATCACATAAGAAATAGAAAATGTAGTTTGTGAAAACCAGGATAAAGAATTCAGTATTAACCAGGGCAAGTTTAAATTGCTAAAGGAGAAGAAGCACAATACTCAAAAGAAAGTGAATAAATTTAAAAATTTTGATTATATACAGTATAATACATGCAATTACACATCAGATCAAGACGTAGAACATTTCTATCACTCCATAAATTTTCCCAAGGCCCCTCTCTAGTTACTATCACCACTAGAGGTATTTTTTACCTCTATTTTTGACTTCTATTCACACAGATAAGTTTAGAATCATGCACTATATACTCTTTATAACCACTTTCTCTTGCTCAACATTATGTCCAAGAGATTCATCCATATCTTTGTGTGTATGGGCAACTTGTTCCTTTTTATTGCTGAGTGCTATTTGATTGTAAGAGTAAGATAAGCAATTTTGTGTTAGGTTGAATAGTGGCCTCCCAATGATGTCCGTGTTCTAATACCTAGAACCTGTGTTATGTTATCTTACATTTAAATGAGACTTTGCAGATGTGAGGCTTCGCTGGTAGCTCACATCGTAAAGAATCTGCCTGCAGTGCAGGACACTCGGTTTCGATCCGTGGGTCGGGAAGATCCCCTGGAGAAGGAAATGGCAACCCATTCCAGCCTGGAAAAACCCCATAGAAAGAGGAGCCTGGTGGGCTGCAGTCCATGGGGTCGCAAAAGAGTCGGGCACCACTGAGCAACTAACACTTGTGACTTGCAGATGTGATTCAGGATCTTGAGTGGAGAGATTATTCTGTATTATTCTGGTGGGTTTAATGTAATCACAAAGATCCTTAGCAAAGTGGGAGGTGAAAATAAAGACAAGTTAATGTGATGGGAGCAAAGACTGAAGAGCCAAGAGCTAAAGAATGTCATAGCCTCTGGAAGCTGATTCTTTTCTGGAACCCCCAGAAGGAACCAGCGCTACTGACACCTTCTTTATAGCCCTAAATATCTCATTCTGAAGTCCTGACTTCTAGAATTGTAAGAGAATAAATTCGTATTTTTTAAGTCACTCAGATTTGGTAATTTGTTGTGATATTGACACAATGATTTTATCCATTCTTATGTTAATGGACATTAAGATTTGTTCAACTTTGGGATAATAATAAATAATAATGCTATGAACATTTTGCACAAATGCTTTTATGGAAAAAATGTACTTATTTTTGAGATGGAAGAATAGAAATGGTATATCTGGGTCATAAAATAGTTGTATGATTATTAGAAACTGATAATTGTACAAAGTGGTTTTACCATTTTACACTCTCACCAGTTGTTCCACATCTCCATGAATATCTGATAGTTTTAGGGTTTTGAAAACCTTTACATATTTTGATAGATGTGTAGTGGTATCTCTTTGTCATTTTAACTTGCATTTCTCTGACAGCTAATGTTTTTGAACATTTTCCGTTGTGTTGACTGTTTGGCTATCATTTTGAGATTCTGATGCAAACAAAGGCTGCCTAGAAGGAAAGTCCACTTATAAATGGAAATCATCTTCCTCATGATTTCAGGGATTCACAGAACATCAACGCCCTTCTTCCCTTGGACTCTTGACCAATACTTGACCATGTTGCCAGGCTGATGCTGCTCTTTCCAGCTTCACCTGCCCTCATCCTGCCTCACACCCTCTGTCCTAGCAAACTTGATTGCCTTGCTGTGTCTTGTCTGATTTGGCTCTATCTTATCTCCATTCCTTTGAAATGCCCCTCCTCCTTCAGATCCCAGTTTCCAAAGCCCTACTCTCCATGTTATATTTAGTTCACTGATTTCCTCCCCTAGGAAGTTTTCCTTGATCCCTCTAATTTCTTCCTTACCAGCTCTCTCCTAATGCCCCATCCCTTTGTTATCAAACTTTCTATATTCTATAATTACCTTTTGTGTGAATCTCCACATTTTGAACACCTTGAAGTTAGTGACTGTCATAGTTATATGTTAAAAAGAGTATAAAACTTATGGGTGACACTCAAACATTTGTTGAATGAATGACTAAAAGGCAAAAAAATTTAACTTTAAAAACTCATATTGCCAATAGTTATTCCTTTTGAGATTCTGAATATCCAGAATTCAATGAGTAGTTTCATTGATGTAGTCTAAAAATTCTTAAAAAAGAAAATCTCAGACAGTTTAGGAGAATAAAGGGGAGCTGTCTTGTGACAAATTAATTGTAATAATTTAATTTAATTTTGTATTTGATATTAAGACATCTCTGCCCTTTTATGTTTTTATAGAAATCCCTTCATATTTGCATATGGTCCTTATCACAAAGAAATATAATTTTCTTTTGAGATGTATGTTTGTCTCTGGATTATATTAACTCCTTCAGTCAGTTTTCAAGTTGGTTTTTGGTTTCTTAATGGTACAAAATAGGTGTTCAGTAAATCCTTGTTACCTGGGATTTTTGTTGTTGGTGGCAGATTATTGGCCAGATAATACCTGAACAGGCTCTCTCCTGACAAATGTTACCGTCTGACCTTAACACTTGGACAGGTCTGTTTTGTTCCCCAAAAGTCAATAGACAAACAAAAGACAGCAATATGTCAGGACCTCATCTTCCCAGTGTGTGTGCTCAGTCACATCCGACTCTGTGATCCCATGGACCGTAGCCGACCAGGCTCCTCTGTTCATGGAATTTTCCCAGCAAGAATACTGGAGTGGGTTGCCATTTACTCCTCCCAGGGATCTCACCAACCCAGGGGTCGAACCCACATCTCCTGCATAGCAAGCAGTTTCTTTACCTGCTGAACCGTTAGGGGAGGCCCGTCTTAGAGAGCAGGGCAACAATTCCACTGCCAGCTGTTGAGCCTGTGCCATTTTCATGGAAAGAAAAGGTTACTCCCCACTCGTGGTGAATGTCACCTTCTCCCAAACCAGGAAGAGAGTGGGCTGCTGGGCACTGTCCTACCCAAGGGAAAACATGCTTTCAAAATAAAAATTCCAACTAGGGTTCACGCACAGGAATTTCTTGAACACCCTTCTCTGCACCGACACAGATGACTTTATCCATTTACTCATCTACTGAATGATATGTATGGAAGACTCTGTCACAAATCCTCAGTTGAGCTCAGCAGGAGAGCACATTGAAAGATACATGTATGGCTTTTGAGACATATACTAATAACTACTATGCAAATAACTGATTGAAATAATTTCCTTTCATGTAGCCTTACTCTATGTATTGCTGATAACTTTACCATGAGAGTTAGCAAAAAGAAAAACTTCAAAATAAGCAAGATCTGAATTTATCATTTACTTTTTTTTGGACACATCCTCATTATTTTTCTTGTCCTGCAAATGTCAGAATACAATTGTTCTATTTTTATATGTTTGCTCCAGGAGGAATTCTCTTTCCACCTTTGGTTCTTTAGTGCTTTGACCCATTACTTACATTGACTTTGCTACTGTTTTCTTCCATCATCTTGCTCTGAAAGACTCTCTTCTCTCCTTGAATAGCTCTTTTCCCTACCACATTAGAACCACTGAGCTAGCTCGCTATATCTGGAGGAAATGCTTTTAAAAGGCTCATTTATTAAATCTGTTCTGCCATTTCTAGATGGAAAGTGTGACTGGGTTAAAGAATTTAAAGTAGGCCACCCAGCAATATTTTTGCCAATCCAAGCCAATTTCCAAACATTTTTGACAGCAAAATTGAGCATTAAAAAATAAAAAATAAACCTCTTAATGCTCAGCGTTGGCAGAGTGTAAATGCTAAATGGGGATATGAGAAAGAATTTGTCATAATTCTCCTACTCAAAGTTGCTAGTGTGCTAGAGTGAACTCCTGTTGTCATTAACGATATTTTTCCTCAATTTTGACCTAACAAAATAACTAAGGCAGAATCTTGATGTATCCTAAAAACCTATAACAAAACATTCAGTTTAAAATAAAAATATAGTTTACCTGTCTTATCAGTCACAAATCAATCAAACTTATCCTTGTATTCACAAAATATTGAGTGAAAAGAACTGTTTCTAAACACATAGCACATTGAATCATTCTTAAGTAATACATAAGGTGCTTACTGAGTGCCTAATTTAGTTTAGGCACTTTGATGAGTGTACGTAAATGGTGGAGCTCCCCGTGTGCCCCAATCAGTACATCAAGATAAATAATTTAAGAAGTGTTATAACATTTGAGGTATGTTCTGTTAATAAGAAACATTATGGTTATTAGTATTCTTCTCCTCCTGCATAAACCTTTTCAGAAAATATTTTGATTCATAATTACTGCCAAGCATAAAATCAACACATAGTGTGTTTAGAAATTATTTTGTAGGGTTCCTCTAAAAATAAAGCAATATGGAATAATAATATAGGGTCATTTTTCTGGAAAGCCTTGATATGCAAAGTGGGATTTCAACTTGAAGACCAAAAGCAGGAAAGGTGAGCGGAATGACAGGTGTGTATCCTGGTTGTGATAGCTCCCTGCCATTGTGAGAGGCACAGGATTGCAAGTGATACAGGGCATAATTGTGATGCACAGTTTTTTCATACTTGTATGTTGCACAGACAAACTCACTAGATCCTTGGGTACCTATGATAGATGTTTTACATATTGTTCAGTTAAGAGCCTGGCTTGAAACATGAGAACAGCTACCTAGTCTAGATTACTGTTTCAATGGAAAAATCTAACTTAACTTTTTTGGTACTTGGTTTTCCATCAGTAAAATAAATGAAATCATGGTTAGCAACTTTAAAAGTCTGGTCCAATCTTCAGTAAACTAGAAGATATACAAATATGTACACAGACATTTAATCATATGAACAAATTTATGTGTCAGGACATTTTAATCTGACTGTTGCCAAGCTGGACAACACTGTCCTTTTACTTCTGTTATATTCATGGATGTGTTTACTGCATAACTGAAGTTGTCGTTCAGTTGCTCAGTTGTGTCTGACTCTTTGCAACCCCATGGACTGCAAAATGCCAGGCTTCCCTGTCCTTCACCATCTCCTGGAGTTTGCTCAAACTCATGTCCGTTGAGTTGGTTATGCCATCCAACCATCTCATCCTCTGTCATCCCCTTCTCCTGCTTTCAATCTTTCCCAGCATCAGGATTTTTCCAGTGAGTCTTTTCACATTAGGTGGCCAAAGTATTGGAGCTTCAGCATCAGTCCTTCCAATGAACACCCAGGACTGATCTCCCTTAGGATGGACTGGTTTGATCTCTCTGCAGTCCAAGGGACTCTCAAGAGTCTTCTCCAACACCACAGTTCAAAAGCATCAGTTCTTCAGCACCCAGCCTTCTTTATGGTTCAACTCTCACATCCATACATGACTACTGGAAAAACCATAGCTTTGACTATACAGACCTTTGTCAGCAAAGTAATATCTCTGTTTTGTAATAACACTCTCTAGGTTCGTATTAGCTTTCCTTCCAAGGAGCAAGCATAATTGAGGAAAGGGATGCAAATTTTAAAGATAAACTTTATCATGAGCTACAGATGAAGATGCAGAGCTGCAAAAGGGAGCCAGAATTCTGTCTTCTCCCTCAGAACTAAATTTTAGCAAGCGTACGAAACTCTGGCTTCAAGCAAAAAATTTTTAGAGAACAGAATGACAAAGGCACAGAGAAGGAAATCTTTTCTTCTTTCCTCTGCTCACAGCCTACCACTGTTCTGACCCACAAGGGCCCTTTGCTTTTGGAATATCTGGGAATAGCAACAAAGAAATACGCATCTCAACATGGCTCAAACAGTACATGGAGTTGATTGGCTTGTTGAACTACCTAGCAGAGTAGACAGAATCATCTTCCCTCGCTGTTTTTCAGTCTTGTTAATGCAGTCCTGACCTCACTTTGGCAGGATCTTCCTTCATCACTGTGAGCTGGCTGGCAGCTGAGGACAGGTGGGGTACAACAAGTTCCACAGAAAATCTCTTCCTTGCCTTCCAATAGAAGAAGAAAGAAGCTTTTCTTTCACAGAAGTCATGGCAAATGTTACCCAGTATCTCACTGATTCTGACTGGGTTACATACCAGTTTCTGAACCAATCCCTGTGGGCAAAGATTTGAGATTCACAGAAACCTCTTAGCCAGTTGGGGTCCATACCTGAAGTTTGAGGACAAGGGGAAAATCCCTTCGGAACCTTTCTGACTAAAAGTGGGAGGAGGGTGGATTTCCTAAAGTGCAGTTAGGGTAGGATATATGAAGGAAGGAAGAGAGATGCTGCTGACAACTCCAAAGGTTTCCACTTTAACTTCCTTTATGTGGGCTTTGGTGTCCTTCTGCAATGACCACTAAGAGATTTCCCCAAGGAACATGCAAAAATGGAAGTTAGAGAAGGAAAGAAGACACTCTAACACCATTTCATGGTGACTCTAGTGGACACACTTGTTTGTGGGCATGTTAGAGACAAACTTTGTGAATTTCCAGGAGTAAGAAAGATACAGTTTTGGCCTCTGCAGTGGTTGGACTTGTGGTGAGAAACTTAAGTCCTCCAAACAGGAGAGTGTTATCTTCAAAGCCTGCTAATTATAGGTAAAATAAAAACCAATCAATTTTTTTCCCTCACTCTTTTTCATTATCTCCCCAGAGTTCCATGGTACTTCCTACTTGATGTTCCCTGTAGTACTGTCCAATAAAAATACAACATAACACAAATGCAGTCACATACATAATTTAAATTTTCTAGTAGTCTCATTAGAAAGGTAGAAAGAAGATACAGTTAATTTTAATAATATACTTGATTTAACCAAAAATATTCAAAATAATATCCTTTGAATATAAAATCAGTCTAAAAATATTATTGAGAAATTTTAATTTCCTTTTTAAAAAAAATGTTTATACTAAGTCTTTGAAATACAGCACGTAGCAACATTACAGATTCTGAATAGGCATCTATGGTCAGTATATGAGACTGTGTAATTCCATATTCTAGTCATATGAAAGTATTTCCTCTTCCCTGATATTTTCATTTTTTTCTTTAACTTCTTTACTTCTTATATGCAGTTTTTGGCTTGAAATACATTTTCCTCCTTCTCTCTGCTCCCAATCCTAGCCTCACTGATCTTGGTTAAAAAACAAAACAAAAAAAAACACCCTTTAGGGCTGTGCTTGGCTATCAGTGCATCCTTAGAAAGCCTTCCCTAAGCTCCCCTATGGCCCTGTGCATATCCTCATCATCCACAGATTAACAAGTATCAAGAGTTTTGCACTCAACAAACCAAAGATCTAGTAAGAAAGAATTGAAATAGATCATGATCCTCTTGAGGCCAAAGACTGTGTCTTATTCATTATTGTATGCACTGAAGTCAGTCAGTGCCTGGAGCAGAGTGAAGACAGTAAATATTAATGGGATGAAGATAAGAGGAAAGGATCACACCTTTAAACTAACTTGAACTCTCACCCAAAGTTTAACTCTTCGGCAGCATCAGGCATTTCTATGAGATAGTCTTTCCTTGGTGGTGAACAAAGTGAAATCTGCCAGTCAATATCTGTGCTTCCCCAGTTCATGAGCAAGTTACATGAATGTAAACACACTTCAGGTAATCTTTGTCAGTTTCCTGTATAAGAGTGTTTTAAAATATTTATACCTAGGAATGTGAGGAATCACTAAATCTAAAATATTTTTTTTGTTATACGACAGGCACTGTGCTAAGTTATTTCACTTGCATTGTATGACTTGATATCAGCACATCCTAAATATTACTTCAAAGATTTATTTTTAATCTCCAGTTACCGTGAAATCCATCATAGTGTTAGGATTACAAGCAACCTGGGTTTATATTCCAGCCTCAGTCTTACTAGCTATTTAAGTATACCCAAGCTTCTTAATGTCATAGTTTATTGTTCAGAAGTATTAACTGCCCTCCACCTCTAATTTTATACTATCTCAAATACCTAAAATTTTGACCTTTCATAATATATTAGAAAATTGGAGAATATCAGTCATAGAAGATATTCTTGGGAAATGGAAGAGGTCACAATATTAACATGGGTTTTGAGTCAGATACAATTTAAGCCCATTCAATAAACATTTAAGTGCTCTCTGGTGGTCACTCTGCTGAGCATGAGGATTGTGAAGATAAATTTAAGAGAGTTTCTTTTTCTGGCTTATAAATTGTGCTTTCATTTCTACAGTCAGTTATTACACAGGAAGATCAAGTATAAATTTTCACTGTATATCCAGAAAATAAACAACAACACACATTTATACAGATTTAGCCCAACAGGTTATTCACTTTAAAAAAAAGTTTTGAATGTAGTTAAAGCTAATTTATCTTCAGAGTAAAAATTTGGAGGTATAAGCAAACTTAAGATATTACGAGTTGCAAATTAATGTACATTTCCAAATGTGCACAGTGTAGCATTTTAAACAAAGTAAATGGTCTCATTTCAGTTTTCATTGTTAACCATAATCCACATCCCAATCTTGAATTAAAATGTCACAATATATAAAACTACTGAGAATTCTGTCTACAAATATAATTTATAGACATCTGATTTCAAATATAAATACATAAACAGTCATGACTATGCATTTACAACAGCCTATTTTTCTATTGTAATTTTTATTTAAAACAACAAAAAAAATCTCAACACACATTGAACTGCTGTGACAGGGACTATGTATAACCTTGTGCATTTAAAACACACTTTGTGGAGTGTAGATCATCACACCAGGTATTTTTGGAATGAATATTATTGAGTTGGCCAAAGAGTTCATTTAGGTTTTTCTGTAGCATATTACAGAAAAATCTGAGCGAACTGTTTGGTCAACCTAATACTAAGATCCTAAGTCTAAAGAGGCTCCCATATAAATATCCCCATTATAACATGGTAACAAAACTAGTTAGCTTCATAGTGTATCTGGGAGGCAATGAGGCAGAGAGCTGGAGGTTAGTGCTAGTTTAAGAAGGCCCACAAAATGTACATGAAAGTAACCAATAAATTAGGGTATTTTAAAAATCCCTATTGCAAGTGTAACACTGACCCTGCTAGTGAAACTTTAAAGGCAACCAAGACAGGACACGTGTTTGACCTCTAGATGCGTGAATCCTGCCCTCCCCTCAGCCCCCATCATCTTAACAGACCAAAGGGCGTGTGCAGCAACATGGCGAGAGGAGGCCAGCAGAGCAATTTCTTATATGCACAAAGACCATTCGGACGAAGCCGAGGAACACTGCTTTGCCAATAGTTTCAACATTTCTTATCGACCTTGAGCAACTGAAAGTTTTTCTAAACAGGTAGTACTCAACATGGAATCTATACTGGAGAGCATGTGTATGTAAAAGATAAACATTTGATATGAAACATTCTAATGTGAGTATTTTCCCTCCTTCCATTTATATGATTTAACAGGGTTCCATGGAGAATGAAAAAAAAAAATTGGTCCTTACAAAGTGTACTTTGCTGTATTTAAAATATGTGTATTATTTAGACATATCCAAGAAGGTTACCTGGTGTAGTCAGGTTTCTTCTATGGGTTCTTGAATCGCTAAGTAGTAGGTGATAACCATCACTTCTGATAATCAGTCTTCAATGACAGCAAAGAAGAGGCCAAGCCCTTCCTCTGCTATTTACTATTGATGTGATCTTGAGTAATTACTATTTCTAAACCTCAGTTTCTTTGCCTGTAAAATTAGGACATTACCTGTCCCTGACAGGGTTTTGTGAGGATTAAATGAATGGCGTATGTAGCAGGCAGGGCCTGTTGCATCCTAGAGAGAAAAATACTAGTTTTTCTTTCCTATCTTTGTTTCCTTTCTCATGAGAATACTCTCACAGCTCAGCTCTTTATGTATCTCATGAAGACTAAGTAAAATTAAATTTCCTCACAGTACCTCACAAGAGAAGAGAATTAATTTAAAAAGATGCTTTGGGAGAATTACTTAAGTACACTCAACTGTAATTATAGAATTCAAATCCTAAGTAAATAAAAACAATTTAATCAGAATTAAGTTGTATAATGGGATCGGAAATAGCTCCATCACATTGTAAGGATAGTTGTTTCACTTAGACTTCATGGTATTGCTTCCTGGGTATGCTTGTTCTTGTCTCATCCTCTCTTTCAACCCTAGATACTTGAGAAAGAACAAAATTTATCACTTCAAAAACTCATTTATAAACTGTTCAGTGCTTTTCTCCAAATTGTGACAGTTATTATTGTTGAACTCACTCAGTATTCATGTTCAATCCTTTTTCTGTGCTTTACTCTAGAGGATAGAGAAATAAACATTTCCTATCTTTCTTTGCAGCTAGAGGAGGCCAAGGGGCATGGTCCTGTCCAATGAGATATTAGGGGAAGTGTCCTGAGGAGAATTTTGTTGTTCTGTAGAATGGGCCATTCTTTCTCCATTTCCTTCACTGAATGTAATTCTCATGTCTGAGGTTTCCATAATCATCTTAAACCAAAAAGAAATGGACTGTGTAGGAGAGAGAAAGGACTCTTTCTTGATATTGTGGGATGACCTTCTAAATATTTAAAAATAATCATCACCTGGGCAGTAATTATTCAATTGAAATAGAGGACAGCAGTTCCCCAGACCTTACAAGCCACTGAGCATTAGCCCTGAAATCAATTTTACACAATTTCAGCAAATTTCAACTGCACCTCTGAACCTCTTAACCAACTCTTAGGTAGACTCTTGCTTGCAGCCAAAAGTATTCTTAATAGAAACAAATAACACAGCACTATGAAAAAAAATTAGGTAGCATCTATGTAGAATAGCAGCTGTTATTAAAATTAAAATGCGTTAAATGAACACATCCTCTGAGGAACAAAAATTTATTATCTTAAACACCATTGCTTTGTAAACATTTCTGAACTTTTAAGGGTTTTTCAAAAACCTCAAGTAAAAATGAAGAGAGGATATCTGCTTTTCAACTGTGTCTTTATAATTAATAATCCTGTTCTGTGTATTTTAGTATTTGTTAAGTGGGTGGATTTCATGAGTTTCCTTATCACAATAAAAATAATTAAGAGTGTAATCCAAAGAAGTTAAATTCAGTCAACCATCTAGATAATAATCAATGGATACTAATTACCTAAGAAAATAAAATCCAAATGTCATAATAGCTGTCCACAATTTCTCTCTGAATACCTTAGTCCTCTTTGTCATGAATATGCGACTTCAGCCAATATTCAGATTGGCTGCATGTTGCATAGATCAAATCCTTTTTTTCCAGTTTTACTGAGATACAGTTGACAGACAGTACTGTATACATTTAAGTTGTACAGTGTGATGATCGATCAAACTGGTTTTTAATAGCTAGGACCATTCTGTCTGCATCTTCAGGAGCAGAGATGATGGTGTTGTGTGAGGAGCAAGACTCCAGAAAAAGACAGACTGGACATGGCTCCATCTCTAATTCTTTTGTTGCTTGTCCTTGGGCATGTTTTCTCCACTCTTCTCATCCTCACATTTCCTCACTGGCAACCTAGAGATGATCATTTCTACCTGTTTGCTTTAAGTAAAGCTGTTCTGTTTTAAGCACAATAGCAGTGCCTGGCACATAGGAAGAACTCCATGAGTCTTAGTTTCATTTCACTTAAAAAATTTTTTTATTTTAATTTTTTATTGAAAAAAAAAAGATTCTTATTGCTTTACAATTTTAAAAAGTTTCACATCCTTGATTTCATAAAATCCCATAGTGACCCGTTTTTCCCCTACCTCTACATTGTCTATCACCCTCCTCTTCCTTCTCCCCATGGGTAACCACTAGTTTGTTCTCTGTATCTGTGAGTCTATTTCTTTTTTATTTACTAGTTTGTTGTATGTTTTTTTAGATTCCACATATAAGTGGTATCATGTAACATTGGTCTTTCTCTTTCTGACTTATTTCACTTAGCATAATGCCTCCAAGTCCATCCATGTTACTGCAAATGGCAAAATTTCATTCTTTTTATGGTTGAATGATATTCCACTTTATGTAGAATACCACATATATAGATAGAGAGAGTCATCAGGGAAATACAAATCAAAACCTCAGTAAGATATTATCTCATATCTGTCAGAATGGTTGTCACCAAAAATAACAAATGTTAGCAAGGTTGTGGAGAAAAGGGAACTAGGCCTAGTACACTGTTCATGGGAATGTAAAATAGTACACCCAGTGTCACTGTGGAAAACGGTGTGAAGTTTCCTCATGAAACTAAAATTAGAACTACCATATGACCCAGCAGTTCCATTCCTGGGTATATGTCTAAAATATCTAAAAAGAAACCAAAATACTAATTTGAAAAGATACATGCATCCTCATGTTTACAGCAACATTATACTTGCCAAGGTTTTGAAGCAACCAGAGTATTCATCAACAGATGAATGGATAAGGAAGATATGGCATGTATTCATTTCGATTTGAATTTCAGTTTCTGGTGGCTATTCATGAATGTCTGCTGAACTGAATTGCAAGTACTTCAAAGTCTAGGTAAATAGAAACTTTCCCAAGGTCTTTTTTTTTTTTCTGATTAAAGTTTTTACTTTATATTAGAGTATAGCCAATGAACAATGTTGTGGTAGTTTCAGGTGGGCAGCAAAGGGACTCAGCCATACATATGCATGTATCCATTCTCCCCCAAGCTCCCTTTCCATCGCATCTGCCACATAACATTGAGCAGAAATCCCTGTGTCTCAAAGCCTTTTTTGGTGTAACAATGCCACAGTGATCTCCTCTTTATAGCATTTAGTAACCATCTCCCTGGGCTTTCCACGTGGCCCTAGGGATTAAAGAACCTGCCTGCCAGTGCAGGTGACATAAGAAACGTGGGTTTGATCCCTGGATCAGGAAGATGCCCTGGAGGAGGTCATGGCAACCCTCTCCAGCATTCTTGCCTGGAGAATTCCATGGACAGAGGAGCCTGGTGGGCTAGAGGCCATAGGGCTGCAAAGACTCAGACGTGACTGAAGCAAGTGAGCGCACGCTGGCTGCATCACCATCTCGCTAAAGGTCCTGGCTCCTAGCCCATGTTGTACTGAGTACTACATTTTAGGGAATGTCCTCTGTTAAAGCATAAACTCTGACAAGTGATTATTACTGCAAGTGATTACTATTCATCCTCCTGGTGTCCCTATTGTTTCTCCTTGTGCTTTTCACAGAGAACTTGTTTTTGACAAAATTGCTGTGGGTGTAGGGGCAGAGATCATGATTTTAAATATGCCAAAGTTGCCTACCTATATGTTTCAAATACAGAATATTTTCTATCTGAAGCAGCATGCAATATTTAAAGCCAAGTGCTTGTCAGAAGAAAACCACAACCTATTTGTAAATTAAGCAATCTATTTTTTCCCCTGGAATAATAAAGCTGTGTTTTGATCAAGTATTGTCTTCATGGTTTGTGTAATAAGGTGTCAACCTGAACTCCTTGTTGAAGAATTGTCACTTAGGAAACAAATTTTAAATTGTTTGTAAATGGATAAATCTCCCTTAAATGACCTACAATTTTATATTTCATCCATCTTCAAATGAATAATTTTAAAAGATTATTCTTCCACTGACCTGGAGAAAATTAATCTGATGAAGAGACACTTCAAGTTTTCATTTTTTTCTGAAAAATGCTCACAGAAAACTCTAATTAGAGTTTTATATTTATTAACTCATTTTCTACAAGATTTTCCCTTTACCTAATGTTATTTCCAGTGTCATATGAAAGTGAAATTTCTTCAACACAATGTAAAAATAGCAACATTTTAGGAATATGACTATGTCATTTTATTCTTTAATGCTCAAGGACCATTTTATTTTCTTTAAGAAAAAGGCTAGTAAAAGTCAAACAAAGTATAAGAATATAATTCTCACCAAAATCAAGCAGCATAATCCTAACAGGAAATAAAGGAGGGAAATCATAAAATGGAAAAGTATCTAGATTGTATGCCACTTAGAAAATATATAGTATAAATTAATTTATATTAATGCCTGTATGAACTACATATCAATATAAGTCTCACTATAAGAATTATATAATTTAGGTAGACTCAATTAGGTCTTACTATTGTTGGTTTATTCAGGATGACAACATTTTTCCTAAGAATTAAACAACCAGTATTTTCCTTCCCTCTAGAGACTGACTAGCTTAAACCGTTCATGAATTAGCATTTTTAAAATATTAAATACCAACCATATTAAACTTAGTAGCAGTTAATGGGGCTTCCCTGGTAGCTCAGTTGGTAAAGAATCCGCCTGCAATGCAGAAGATCCTAGTTCAATTCCTGGATTGGGAAGATCTGCTGGAGATGGGATAGGCCACCCACTCCAGTATTCTTGGGCTTTCCTTCTGGCTCAGATAACAAAGAATCCGCCTGCAATGCGAGAGAGCTGGGTTCAATCGCTGGGTTGGGAAGATCTCCTGGAGGAGGGCATGGCAACCCACTCCAGTATTTTGCCTGGAGAATCTCCATGGACGGAGGAGCCTGGCGGGCTACAGTCCATGGGATCACAAAGAGTTGGACATGACTGAGCAGCTAAGGACTGCACAGTGCAGCAGGTAACGATGCCAACGTGGTCCTTCTTCTTTTTCACTGTTTTTCTTATGACTGCCTCACCCAAAATGGTAGAAGGCTATATTCAAGCCTTACTCTGACTCTGGTTCCTCTTGTTGTTCTACACATTCCAGATGTAGATAAAATGACCATCCCATCCAGAGGTTATCCTTCACAGCAAGATGATTGGCTGAAGATTACTGGAATCAAACTACAGACTAAACCTCAATTTAGAAAACCATTAACTTTATTTTTTTAATATAAATTTATTTGTTTTAATTGGAGGCTAATTGCTTTACAGAAAACCATTAACTTTAGTATGAATCTATTTATTTATTAATTTTTTTCCATTTATTTTTATTAGTTGGAGGCTAATTACTTTACAATATTGTAGTGGGTTTTGTCATACATTGACATGAATCAGCCATGGATTTACATGTGTTCCCCATTCCGATCCCCCCTCCCACCTCCCTCTCCACCCGATCCCTCTGGGTCTTCCCAGTGCACCAGGCCCGAGCACTTGTCTCATGCATCCAACCTGGGCTGGTGATCTCTTTCACCCTAGATAATATACATGTTTCGATGCTGTTCTCTTGAAACATCCCACCCTTGCCTTCTCCCACAGAGTCCAAAAGTCTGTTCTGTACATCTGTGTCTCTTTTTCTGTTTTACATATAGGGTTATCATTACCATCTTTCTAAATTCCATATATATGTGTTAGTATGCTGTAATGTTCTTTATCTTTCTGGCTTACTTCACTCTGTATAATGGGCTCCAGTTTCATCCATCTCATTAGAACTGATTCAAATGAATTGTTTTTAATGGCTGAGTAATATTCCATGGTGTATATGTACCACAGCTTCCTTATCCATTCGTCTGCTGATGGGCATCTAGGTTGCTAGTATGAATCTATTTTAAACAGGCTACAAAATGATATAAAAATTTAATTAGACAACATTAGCAATCTTTCTTCACTAAGAACTGTGTTGTTTAACCATAGCCATGAGCGGTTAAGCCATTGCTTCTGTTCTCTGTCTATGCACTTTCTCTTTATCAGCTGTCACTCATGTCTGTGTTGTTCTCAGCTCTTCTTTGGGTCTGGGGGTGGTCCTTGCATCTTTTTGCACAGCTCAGCCTCTTGCAAATTCCTCTATTTGAAAAGCTCAGTCACTAAAGTACGGACTTTCATAACCCATGTCTGGCTATCCCTGTTCTATTTGCTGCTTGTACAGTCTGTAGGTGATGGAAGTGCAGATCTCCTCACACTTTATCTGAGTCCTGGGTCCCTCTCTGGGAAGGACTGTCTCTGAAATGGCTCATTCTCTGAAGTAATGGATGTTTCTGAGATTCCTTATATCTTGGAAGCGTGAAAACATTGTTGCTGCCCTTCATGTCTGTATGAAACTTCTACTGATAAAAGTACACAATAATTGTTAAATAATAAATTAAATATATAGTACAGTAGAGAATGATGGATACTTTAGAGAAAAAAACATAGAAAGCCGATGGGTCAGACCATGGTGGAAAATTGTTAAAAATGTTAACAGAGGAGTGAGGGAAATGTCACACCCTGGCTGAGCACAGTTAATCTATGACAAAAAAGGCAAAAATATATAATGGGGAAAAAACAGTATATCCCAAAAGCATTGTTGCAAAACTGGACAGCTACATGTAAAAGAGTGCAATTAGAACAGTCTCTAATACTGTATATAAAAATAAACCTCAAATAGGTTAAATACCTAAATGTAAGTCCTATAACCATAAAACTCCTGGAAGAGGAGGCAAACAAAACACTCTTTGGCATGACTTGGAGCAATAATTTTTTGGATCTATCTCCTAAGGCAAATAAAACAAAAGCAAAAATAAATGGGATCTAATTGAAATTAAAGCTTTTGCACTGTAAAAGAAAACATTGACAAAATGAAAAGACAACCTACTGAATGGGGAAAAATAGATATTTGCAAATGCTATGACTGATTAGGGGTTAATATCCAAAATATATAAACAGTTTTACAACTCAGTTCCAAACAAAAATCCAGTTGAAAAATGGGCAGAAGACCTGAACAGACATTCTTTCAAAGAAGACATACAGATGGCTAACGGGCATTTGAAAAGATGCTCAACATCACTCATTATCAGTGAAATGCAAATCAAAACAGAACTGAGATATCATCTCACACCTGTCAGAATGACTGTCTTCAAAAAGAACAAATTACAAATGTCGGCAAAAATGTGGAGAAAAGTGAACTGTAGTACACCGTAATTTTACTGGAAATGTAAATTGGTACAGCCACTATGGAAAACAGTATGGGTATTCATCAATCAAAAAAAAAACAAAAAACAAAACTATGATTCTGTAATGCCACTCCTGAGTATATATCCAAAGAAAATGAAAGCATTAATTCAAAAAAATATGTGCAGCCCAATGTTCACAGAAACATTGTTTACAATAGCCAAGATATGGAAGGAACCCAAGTGTCCATCAATAGATGATGTATAAAGAAGATGTGGTACACACACACACACACACACACATGCACATAATGGAGCATTCAGTTCAGTTCAGTTCAGTTGCTCAGTCGTGTCTGACTCTTTGCGACCCCATGAATCGTAGCACGCCAGGCCTCCCTGTCCATCACCAACTCCCGGAGTTTACCCAAACTCATGCCCATCGAGTCGGTGATGCCATCTCATCCTCTGTCGTCCCCTTCTCCTCCTGCCCCCAATCCCTCCCAGCATCAGGGTCTTTTCCAATGAGTCAACTCTTTGCATGAGCTGGCCAAAGTATTGGAGTTTCAGCTTCAGCATCAGTCCTTCCAATGAACACCCAGGACTGATCTCCTTTAGGATGGACTGGTTGGATCTCCTTGCAGTCCAAGGGACTCTCAAGAGTCTTCTCCAATACCACAGTTCAAAAGTATCAATTTTTCGGTGCTCAGCTTTCTTCACAGTCCAACTCTCACATCCATACATGACCACTGGAAAAACCATAGCCTTGACCAGACAGGCCTTTGTTGGCAAAGTAATGTCTCTGCTTTTTAGTATGCTATCTAGGTTGGTCATAACTTTCCTTCCAAGGAGTAAGCATCTTTTAATTTCATGACTGCAGTCACCAATGGAATATTACTCAGTCATTAAAAAAGAATGAAATTTTTGCCATTTAAAACAACTTGGAAAAAAATATAAAACAACTTGGATAGACCTAGAGTGTTATGCTTAGTAAAGTAAGTTAGACAGAGAAAGGAAAATAATGCATGTTTTCACTTATACTGTGTGGAATCTGAAAAACAAGTGAATAAAACATAACACAATAGGAACAGACTCACAGCTCCAAGAACAAACTAGTGGTTACTGGTTAGGAGAGGGATGGGGGAACAGCAAGATAGGGGAAGGGGATAAGGGGCTGTGTATAAAATAAATAAGACACAAACTACTATGTAGAAAATAAGACACAACAGTATAATAATGTACAGCACAGGGAAAAGAGCCAATATTTTATAACAACTTTAAGTGGAAGGAAATCTATTAAAATTGACTGTGTTGTACACCTGAAACTGATATTGTAAATCAACTATACTTTGACTATAAAAGTTCTTAAGGTGTAAGTGCATAGTTACACAGCTTTCAATGCCTCTTGTAAGTTATTATAGCCGGTTCATCTTATTTCAAGTGAAGGACTGTTGTGATACCTCGATTCCCATATAACATACAGCCCCAGACCCTACTGATTGGGACACCTGCACTGTCTTCTGTGAGAGGAGCAACTCCTAAGCTCTCTAGCCAAACAGAAAGAACAAGAATCTGTCTTCACAGCACGTTAACCTTATGATCCTAGCCCAGGGCGTCTGTAGACACCACCTTGAGAAACTTTCTGCAGTGTTTAGCAGTGGTCTCATAGCTAATTACCAGGATGCTGTCCGCCAGCACATTGTCTCTCCGACACCACACTTCCTATATTCTCGCCTTGCTTTCCAATCCGTGCCTGACAGGACTGAGCTTTGTTCAGCTCTGAATCCGCGCGGGTAAAGCTCTGACACGCAGCCTAGGAGTTAGCGACTCCCCCGACTTCTCACTGCTGCTTCACTTCATTCCCCGGCTGTAGAATGGATGAAGCGCTCGGGTCCTCACTGATGGCGTCTGTCTGACCTGGTACATCGGCTCCTGCCATCTGTGACCTTGCCTTCTGGGCTGGCCAGCCACACTCTGCTCTACGCTGTTACTCTCCAGTCGCATCATGTCAGATGTGAACCTGGACTTTGCCTGAGTTTGCCTCATCCCCTGTCCATTGTTGGAATGTTCATGCAGCTGAAGCAAGAGTAGCAACTGTCTTTTCTACCATTTTTGCTTCTGTTGATTATCTACTGGAAAACATTACTAAAGTTCAGAATCCTTATTTCTGAATCCCCTCATATTAGTATCTAAGCAATGGATATTATCTAATGAATAAAGATACAGTAGCTTATTAAATTTATTAATTACTTAGCTGAAAATAGGAACTTGTAATAAAGGAAATCATGTACTTTTTTATTTTATTTTATTTTTTTAGGAGGAGGGCGGTTTCTTGAGAATTTGCCCACAACAGGAAATATGGTGATTTAGCAAAATTGGATGCTTGGGAAATCTGGTAGTGGCATGAAGTCAGGGGTTTGGGGGAAAAAAACAGATGCAGGTGTGTGTTGACGAGTAAAAAATCATTGATGCAATGGACTATACTGGGTTTCTATGGTTGAACTCTTTCCCAGTGCTTCCTGGAACTCTGGTCAAAGTTTGGAATCAATCTGCTTAAAAATCCTGGTAAGAAAAAAAAAAAAATCTGGTAAGAGATCTTCCCCGCTCTGCAATGGGATGACTTAATCCACTTTTTAAAGGTGTAGTCTTATTCCATAAAGAAAGTAAAACAAAGGTACTCAGAACTGAGGTACTACTTGCATCCCCTGATGCAAGCTGGATTCTGGTATTGAAAGAAAATAGGTGAAAAAATAATTACATGCTGAAACCTGATACTCTCAGATGTCTTGCCCTAGTAGGTTCCCAGAATCCTGCCACCCCATCTCTCCCAAGACCTGGAAAGTCCTCTGAGGACTCTGACCAACCAAACAGGAAAAGTTTTTCGTGCGTGTAAATTAGTGATTCAAGGATCATATAGTGCTTCTCTCCTTTAGACTTTCTTCTCATTTTATATAATGAGCACATGTTTATTCTTCTGTAATCATAAAAATTAACACTCGCTGAGTAAATACTTGTGCTGGGCACTATTCTGAGCAACTTCAGTTCTTTGTCTTTTAAAATTTTCACAGTAATCTTATAAGTTAGAAATGGTAACTAAATCATAAATTTAATAACTAAGGAAAGTGTCCTAGAAATTAAATAAATTGTTCAACACTTAATAACTAATAAATGGTAGCGTTAGATTTGAACCCAGTCTATTTGGCTCTATGCCTGTGTTTCTACTTATACCCTAAAAATGTCTCAAATAAGTTTGAAACTTATTTTTAAGAAAATCCCTCAAAATGTTCATTCTCTTTATCCTCATACATTATACCCATGTAGACTAAAAAAATATTCACAACCTAAATGTTGGGAGTTATGTTACTCAGTGGGAATTTTTAGGACTTCACGCCTGAGAGGGAACATCTCACATAACCGTGAGATAATTCTCCAAGGAGGTGAGTGGGGGGAGCCAGTTTATACAGAAGTTTTACAACAAAGGGCAGGTAGTCTGAATATCAAAAGATTATTGTTAATTAAAGTAAACCAGATATCCCTAAAGAATTCAGCACATTTCTATGTATGGGAATATACAAGAACCTCAGTTCAGTTCAGTTCAATTTAGTCGCTCAGTCGTGTCTGACTCTTTGTGACCCCATGAACCACAGCATGCCAGGCCTCCCTGCCCATCACCAAATCCCAGAGTCCACCCAAACCCATGTCCATTGAGTCGGTGATGCCATCCAACCATTTCATCTTCTGTCGTCCCCTTCTCCTCCTGCCCTCAATCTTTCCCAACATCAGGGTCTTTTCAAATGAGTCAGCTCTTCGCATCAGGTGGCCAAAGTATTAGAGTTTCAGCTTCAACATCAGTCCTTCCAATGAACACCCAGGACTGATCTCCTTGAGGATGGACTGGTTGGATCTCCTTGCAGTCCAAGGGACTCTCAAGAGTCTTCTCCAACACCACAGTTCAAAAACAACAATTCTTCAGCGCTCAACTTTCTTTATAGTCCAACTCTCACATCCATACATGACCACTGGAAAAACCATAGCCTTGAGTAGACGGACCTTTGTTGACAAATTAATGTCTCTGCTTTATAATATGCTATCTAGGTTGGTCATAATTTTCCTTCCAAGGAGTAAGCGTCTTTTAATTTCATGGCTGCAGTCACCATCTGCAGTGATTTTGGAGCCCAGAAAAATAGTCAGCCACTGTTTCCACTGTTTCCCCAACTATTTGCCATGAAGTGATGGGACCAGATGCCATGATCTTAGTTTTCTGAATGTTGAGCTTTATTTATTTATTTATTTTTATTAGTTGGAGGCCAATCACTTCACAACATTTCAGTGGGTTTTGTCATACATTGATATGAATCAGCCATGGATTTAGTGAGCTTTAAACCAACTTTTTCACTCTCCTCTTTTACTTTCATCAAGAGGCTCTTTAGTTCTTCTTTACTTTCTTCCATAGGGTGGTGTCATCTGCATGTCTGAGGTTATTGATACTTCTCCCAGCAATCTTGATTACAGCTTGTGCTGCTTCCAGCCCAGCGTTTCTCATGATTATACTCTGGATACAAGTAAAATAAGCAGGGTGACAATATACAGCCTTGACATACTCCCTTTCTTATTTGCAACCAGTCTGTTGCTCCATGTCCAGTTCTAACTCTTGCTTCCTAACCTGCATACAGATTTCTCAAGAGGCAGGTCAGGGGTCTGGTATTCCCATCTCTTGAAGAATTTTCCACAGTTTATTGTGATCCATGCAGTCAAATGCTTTGGCATAGTCAATAAAGCAGAAATAGATGTTTTTCTGGAATTCTCTTGCTTTTTCAATGATCCAGCGGATGTTGGCAATTTGATCTCTGGTTCCTCTGCCTTTTGTAAAACTAGCTTGAACATCTGGAAGTTCATGGTTCACGTATTGCTGAAGCCTGGCTTGGAGAATTTTGAGCATTACTTTGCTAGCGTGTGAGATGAGTGCAATTGTGCGGTAGTTTGAGCATTCTTTGGCATTGCCTTTCTTTGGAACTGGAACAAAAACTGACCTTTTCCAGTCCTGTGGCCACTGCTGAGTTTTCCAAATTTGCTGGCATATTGAGTGCAGCACTTTCACAGCATCATCTTTTAGGATTTGAAATAGCTCAACTGGAATTCCATCACCTCCACTAGCTTTGTTCATAGGGATGCTTCCTAAGGCCCTGGGCTCACTGAAATCAGTCCTTTGATATTCATCTTAGCTCACTGGGCCCAGTATCCTGTATTTTTACATCCAGAGTTTCTTCATGGCCTACCTTACAGAGTGCTTACAGTCTGACGGCTGCTAGGTGGCAGGTATTCCTTCCTTCCTCAGTTCCCTCAGGGCTCACTAGGTCGCCATCTGTGGGGCTGCAATCACTGATGACTGTAACATCCTTGTTTACTGACATGGCAGCAAATATTCTTTTTCTCATCCCAGTAGGCTTTAAATTACAGTCTACAATTATTTCTTTTTTCTCCAGTTTCTATTTCATAATTTTGTTGTCTACTTGTTTATGTCCCTATATATCCTTTAAACCTGAAGCTTGATACCTGACTCTCCTTTGGTTGATGTGATTGGGTAAGGCACTGCAGAGCATTGGTTGGTGACACCACTCTGACAGTGTCTATGGGAACTCTTATTAGAACATGGCAAGTCTAGTCAGAGGAGTGAGACTTCAGAAGGATGTCACTGGGGCTTGTGTCTTCCCTCTGTACCTGATCTACCTATGAAAGCACATATACTCAGTTCATTCAATGAAATTATAGGGGAATTAACTACCATTTTTCCAAATAATATTTGAATAAATTTATGTAATTCCCATAAGACAATGTTACTGTAATTCCAAGATTCAGAACCACATGCTTCCAGTTTTGAAATAACAGCATATATGTGGTGAATGAATATATGTATGTGTGTGTGTGTTATGAATTAGTTAAAATAATACTTGTTAAGTAGAGCACAGATGCCAGAAGTTAGCTGCCGTTCAACACTAGACCGCAAGAGAAATTGAAATTGAGAAGGTTACTCCTCACAGGTCCTGAAGTAAGCATGCTTCGAGGAGCCACATGGCAAAATGAAGGCTGATGCAGAGAGAGAAGCAGGACCTGGGGCACGAAGCTTTATTAGGGTCCAGGGGCGGAGTGCTGTGGGGTTCCCAGGCTGGGCTGGATTGATAAATTCAACCCAAAAGGTCAGAGTGCTGGTAAAGTCTGCAGGGGTCATATTTAAAGGCCACATAAGGGGAAGGCACTGGGAGGCAGGGGAGACTGTTGGTCACAAGGGCTACGGGGAAAGTCACATCAGGAACTAATATTCGCTTGTGAATCTGCAGGATGCCATCTAGGGCGAGTGCTTGCATAAGGTCCCTGCAGGCTACTTGACCAAACAGACTAGATGCCACAGCAGTGATGCAATGGAGGAGTTTAGCTAAACAGTGTATTAAGCTATTGATATTAATGCTGCTTATAATGGCCCAGTCAGATTCTTTCCAAGTTCAGGCAAAAAGCAACAAGCTCCATATATGCTCAGAGTTTCCAATCGGATTATAGTAGCCTTTCTAAAAAATAAGCAGACAAAATAAGAGTTAATGAATGTGCATGGAAATTTTTTAACATGACACATAGAAACAGAACAACCAGAAAAAGCTACTAGAAGGGAATAAATGGATACTAACCTGGGATAAGATAATTTTTAAAAACAGGAAAAGAAATAAACAACCATTAGTATCCTGAGAGAAATAAGAAAAGGCATTACATCCATGAGAATAGAATATTTAATAAAAAGCATAGATTCAGTATTACTTTGGGCAGTATTAATATTAGAACAAAGTATAGAAAACTATTCAAATGAAAAAGCATCTGGTTAGATTCAAACAAGTATGTTTGTTTAAGAAATTTTCTCACTAATTTATAACAAATCATATAAAAATAATGAAATCACAGAATTTTACAGTAAAAATGTAACAGATTAATTTTCTCATTTTATAAACTTGATACAGTCACTTTTCTTCTGCATTTCAGTCAAAACTCTCAAGAAGACTCAGGTCAGACCCACACTGCAACAAAAATTCCCCTATTTTTTCCTGTTCTCCTGCCTCCATACAGGAGTAGAGAGGGATAGGGGTGTAACTAAATCTCAAAATATTATAGAACATATTACTAAATTATAGAAATCATAGAGGGTATTTCTGCAAGTAACTAATATCAATTTAAAGTGAAAAAGAATTTCATATCCACTTACTAATAAGAAAGACAGCAAAATAATGATTAAGACACCTTTTCCCTCTAGAACAGGTAAGATAATGATGAAGGTTTTTTGGTATCAATAAGGTAGGTGATAGCTTTATTCCTCCACATTATGACTAGAAGCACAATGAAAAAATGAAAAGCTGCTATATAATAACACGTTTCTTTTTAGGGAGCAAGCCCACAATTTTGCCAGAGTCTAAAATTAGTGTTCCTTTGATCAAAGTCAGAATTCATGGTCAGAGAATTCCTTGCATTTGACAGGAAAGCAGTCAAATTCTGCACATTTTTCTTAAAAGTTGTCTACTAACTTGATAGAAATGTTCAGTACATGGGGAAATTCAGGCTCTATGTGAATGCCGGCTCGCACATACCAGTTGCCCTTGTAGATTTTCTAAGTAATTGAACAGCAAATGTAAAAGGGAAAAAACTGAACACATGCCAAGTTTCTTCTTTGTTCAGTGCTTCTAGAGTCATAGGAAGAAAAATAGAGAAAGAAACTGTATTTTCAAAAGATAACACTTCTGTCTATTATTTTTGAGAAAAGATGCTTATTGTTTATTTTTCTCAAAAAGAAGACATTAAATAATGCTAAGAATTGCTTAAATATCCACAATCATTCTGTTCCCAAAAAGCACCACTGACTTTTGGATAAGTGAAGAGAACTAAAAGTCTCTGAGTCTAAATGCGCCCCCATGTGGAAATAAGCAATCATTACTCCCTCTTTCAATTTGGTTCCATTTGTTCATACTTGGTACCTTGAGATTTATGAAGATTTCTGATGAAAGTCACCCAATGAATCATGTCAAAAATAATTATGATTTATCAGTTTCTCAATTTATTTGATGACACTGTTAATGGACGCCAGCTAAAATTATGGACAGCATCATTTTGTTTACCCTGTATCCCCAGTGCTTAGCTTAGTGCTTGGCACAAAACGGAAGGTAAATATTTTTTTCGAAATAACAAAACTATGATTATACAGTCACATAAACTGAAAAATTCAAAGTGACTTATATCTGTCTCTTGCTCACAGTCAATATTATAATCCAGTTGCACTGATTGTACATCTGAAAGTTCACTTGGATCCAGACCTGTTCCATTTTGCTGCCTAGGTTTAGGCACACATATACTCTTCTCTGGTCATAGGCAGTGGCCACTAACTGTTCCAGTCTGAACCAGTATTCACTGTTAGCAGAGGTATCCTAAAAGAAAACTGTCCCGTGGGCCTTTACGGAAAGGTGTGGCTAGATGGGACTTCCAGTAGGGCAGAGTGAGGAGCCTGGCACATCCTTTCCCTAGCAGACAACTATAAAACTAGATAGAATATTTTAAAACAAACATTTCAGAGCTCTAGAAACCCATGAATGATAATGATCCCAAACACTATCTTTTCAGTAGCTTTCAGTATTTAATGTTCATTTTGGTGAGCATTCTTTGAAATAATTAAAAGAATAATATATTATTGAGTTAAAATTGTGGGTTCCTAGTACATTTTTTAGAAGTGTGCCAATATTAATGTATTTGCTCACATCTTCATTTGAAACTATTTTGATTTTTTAAAAAACATTCTGTAAAAATTCAAAACCCATGAATATGAATGCATTAAAGTTAATTAAATTCTTGTTTGGTAGGCTAATATTATTTCTAATAATAAAAGTTATGGGTATATTTTGTAGTAAATTAGTTCTTTTATGTCCCTTTTCATAGTCCATTGTCATTGAAATAAGCAGAAGTAACAACAATTTTGAATTAGAATTCTCTCATTACTAATTAAATTTATTCAGATTTTCTTCATGAAGAACAGGAGAACTTGTTATGTAATGGTGAGAATTCAGAGTACATATCCTGTGAGAGATTTTGTTTTAAAACTTCTCATTTTATCAAAATTAGGAATAATTAGTTTTAAATATATGTGGTGAGAAGAGAATCAAAGAGATTTTTTCCATTACAATATGAAAAAAATATTATCTTTTACTTACCTCTTTTCTGTTTCCAGTTTTATCCTTATCCCTGTTTCCAGTTAATTTATAATTATTATAGAAACATTGAAACACAATGATACTCAGCAAATTAGGGCCAAGATCTGTGCTGTTATTGATGATGTTTGGCAAAAGTTAGTTTTAGGAGTTCTCATATTAACTTGCCAACTCTGCGCTACACACAGGCATGTGCTACAGTGGCTGATAGTTTTTCCTCCCTCCCCCACCAATTTCAGTAGATATTCAAAAGCTAACTTGACTTTGAATGTACTTTCTGCTGATCAAAGATGCAACTTTGTTAAAAAAATTAGTGTTATGATTTCACGACACACTTTGTTGTTCATTGATCCTCTTACCAAGGCCCCAGTCCTCAACATGATGTCCAAATTATCTTTTCTTGATTCACTAACATGACTTTGATGAAATCCCTGCTCTGGTTAAACTATTCAATGCATCAGGGGTTCTCTATTGACTTGAGAGAATCACCAGAGCTTTTCGTATTCCTTCGTGATCTCCCTCCTGTTTTTCTCTCTAACCAGATTATCCTGCTACTCCTCAATATCAGCAACAGTGGGCTCTTTTCATGACCCAACCAAACCTTGGTGCTTCACTTCTCTTTGCACTCAGGCACTCTTCTCTCCCAAGAATTCCGTCCTTGACTCTCAGTGGAACATCTTCACCTTCCTTCTGCATTACCTCAGTTCAGTTCAGTTCGGTTCAGTCACTCAGTCGTGTCCGACTCTTTGCGACCCCGTGAATTGCAGCATGCCAGGCCTCCCTGTCCATCAGGGAGTACAATGTGAGTTCATCTAAATAAAAATATCAAGTAAATAACATGCATAAAAGTTAGGCAGGAATTCCCTGGTGGTGCAGGGGCTAAGACTCCATGCTCCCAATGCTGGGGGCCCAGGGTAGATTCCTGGTCAGGGAACTAGATCCCACTTGTTGCAATTAAGAGTTTGCATGCCCCAACTAAAGATTCTGCGTGCTGCAGCTAAGACCTAGTACAGCCAAATAAATAAATATATTGTTTAAAAAGGTAGGCAAATGGCAAAAGAATTAAAGAATATGTCAATGATTGAAGTCTAGGAAAGACAAAAATGAGGCAATCTATGTTAAAAAACCCCCAGAGTTTTACCCAAATTCATGTCTATTGAGTCGGTGATGCCATCTATCTCATCCTCTATCGTCCCCTTCTCTTCCTGCCTTCAATCTTTCCCTAGCATTATTACTAATTTATTAATCCCCAGATTCCCCAAGAGAAAGTTAATCACACCAACCCTGTACAACTTCTCATTCTTGTCCCTGATTCTGTTGTTGCTCTAATGCCACTAATGCAATTTGTTCCTTTTTCTGTCTCATCAGGCAGGCTGTGAGCTTCTTGAGATCAGACACTGAATAACCAACATTTTATCAACTTGCTGACACACAGTGGATTCTAAGTAAATGTTTGATAAAAGAGAAAAAAAGAAAAAAAAAGAACTGTTACTACACAGGGGCTTGGGAATAGAAACTAAGTAGAAATTCTTATTTGTGGTAGTTGAGTTTATAAATAGCCTACCAGTGAGGATGACTTAATTTTAAGGAAGGCAGCTATCTCTGAGTATCAAGAACTTGGAAGCCACTATACTATTTTTTTTAATATAGATTACCTCATTTTTGTCTTTCCTAGACTTCAATCAGTGGAATTCCTGCCTAACTTTTATGCATACTATTTACTTGATATTTTTATTTAGATGAACTCACATTGTACTCGCTAAATTTACTTTAATGGAAATTTTGTATCATTACTATAAATAGAAAATTTAGCATTATATTTCAAATACAGCTTAGCTAATAGCCTGGTAGGTAACTAGGACAAATCTTCCTACTAAGACCAATAGATAGATTGATAGAGAAGTTGCTCAGTCGTGTCCGATTCTTTGCGACCCTATGGACTGTAGCCCACCAGGCTCCTTGGTCCATGGAATTTTCCAGGCATGAATACTGGAGTGGGTTGCCATTTCATTCTCCAGGGGATCTTCCCAACCCACGGATGGAACCCAAGTCTCCCGCATTGTAGGCAGATGCTTTACTGTCCAAGCTACCAGGGAAGCCCACTAAGACCAATAGAAAAAGCTAAATAAGATTTTTTTTTTGTAAAGTTTGTTCCAATGTGTTGAAGAGCTACCAAGACTTGGAAGAATTTAAAAGGCAAGATCTTGGAGAACATAGGAAAGCAGAGCATTGATCCTCACACTTGAAGCTACTTTTTTCCTACAAATACTTGTTTGGAGCCCACTCTAGAACTATCTTGCCTAGATAAATCTAACATAAAGAAAGCAAAAATTAATAAATCAGCTTCTCAGATCTTTTAAAATTTGTAGATGTACCTGTGCTATTTGGTTTATAGAAATTTTGTGAAAGTTGCTTAGTTGTGTCCAACTTTTTGCAACCCCATGGACTATACAGTCCATGGAATTCTTCAAGCCAGAATACTCGAGTGGGTAGCTTATCCCTTCTCCGGGGGTCTTCCCAACCCAGGAAGCGAACAATGGTCTCCTGCATTGCAGGCAGATTCTTTACCAACTGAGCTATCAGGGAAGCTCCTTTGTAGAGATTTAGAAGGGGTTATATAAATTTAAGATATGAGAACTGAAACATTTCCAAAAGAAAAATAACTTTAAAGTATTTTTATTTTCTAAGAGGGGAAGTTTTACTATAATGATAATGGCCTTTTGAGTTTCTTTGAACCTTATAAAGCCATTAAACTATGGGCTGGGGAGAGTCTTCGTTGTGATTTAGGAGGTTTTAATAATTGGTATATGTCTCTAAAAAGTGTCACATTCAATTAATATATTTAGTTAAGATGAATAATTGGAAATTATACTGGTTTAATAATATGTTTTCTCTGATTTTATCAGAGTATAAAAATAATAAAATGTAAAAAACAATACTAGAAAATATTCTAATTTACGCAAGACTGCTTAATTTTTCAATGGAAAGCCTAAATAATTGGAAATTTCTAAATTTTCTATTTTGGCTTTACTGGTCAGATGCACTAACACTGATGTTATGTATATATTTCCAATTATGAAAATGAAAACATGTTTTTAATCAAGTTGACTTTTAATAACTAAAGTATCTATAAAACTGATTATTACAACTTCAGATAGTACTATAATTTATGTGAATCTAGAGAGCTATCCTACTTAAATCATCGACATAAATTCTAAAAAGTGCTTTATTTTTGTAGAACTTTATAATATTAACAGTGACCATACTGTTTTTTAAAGAATGATTCTAACTTACTCTCTATGACCTGCAACTGAATTTGAATACTTGAAAGTCATTAGTGAGGGGCTTCCCAGATAGCATTAGTGGTAAAGAACCCAACTGCCAGTGCGGAAGACGTAAGAGTCATGGGTTTGATCCTTGGGTCAGGAGGATCCCCTGGAGGAGAAAATGAAACCCACTCTAGTATTCTCGCTTGAAGAATCCCATGGACAGAGGAGCCTGGCTGGCTACAGTTTATAAGATTTCAAAGAGTCAGACACAAGTGAAGCAACTTTGCACACATGCACGTAAGTCACTAGTGAATAAAATTTTTGTTACAAAGAAACAATATCTACAAAAATCAGTCTCCCTAAATCAGAGAACAAACATATAGAGTTGTCATATAGTATTTACTTACAATCTTGCATATAGAGTTGACCCCTGAACAACGTGAGTTTGAACTGCCTGGGTCCACTTAAATGTGAATTTTCTTCACTATGTACATACTACATCAGTACACCATCCATGATTGGTATGATATGACTGTTTTATGTTTAAATATATTATTCCATATCAAAAAGAAGAAGAGCCTCAAATATAATTAAAAAAAGGAAAGAGCTGATAGGTAAGTGAAAATTGTGGCCTTAGATTATTATACTGTTGGCTTTTCACATAAGGGAGAAAAAAGTACTGTTTGGCACCCATATATATTTTACTCAGTAAATCAAAGGATTTTTTATGTAGACTTTCAATTCTCTTGAGTTAATTTTGTGATTTCATGCTGTCTTTTAGCATGCTCCTGGTTTATTCTAAATAGAGCAATAAGAATTTTTCAATCTAAGAAGGACTAGAATTTTCAACGTGTATTATATTTAGCTATGCATATTTATTTTGAATATTGCAAGTTATTCTAACTAACAAGGGAGGCAGCACACCAAAAATTCTTTGTGTTTTAGTCAGTATGGTCTAACAATGACTTTTAAAAATGACTTTCCTAATTCTGGTCCCACATTTTTTAAAAAATGGAATTGTTATGATGTGTTTTAAACCTAAACTATTATTGGAGTTTCTTAGGTGGCAAACATAAATACTGGTTCATAAAAGGTGGGACAGAAGAGTTCATAAGTGACATACTCTTTGAATTTTATTTATTGTTGTCTTGTTAACTCAAAACAATTTGAAATGTCTTTCAGTTACTAACACAGGATTAAAAAATACTTTCACAAATCAAAAGAGAGATCTTTCTTCCTGAGTTAATGATACGTAAGTGATGTGTTATTAAGACATTACGTTTCAGACTGAAAAGAGGCATACTCATGCTCACATAAAAGACTGACACTTTGTCGGTAATTTGATAACAAAAATTCTTTTTTCCTGTATTTAATTGGCGTAACATAATGTAGCTTAGGAAATAAAAGCGCTGACACTAAGAACCCTGGGGAATGGTACCACACTGGGGACTCGGTGTTGATTCCTACAGGTCAGACCACCTGATCACGGCTCTGGGTCCACTGTCCATCATGGTAACCACACTGTCTGTGTCTTTAGTGAGTAAGTGCCACCACGTGGCCTCTGCCATCCCAGGATCCTATTATCCCCATTGTACTCAGAGATCCTGGTTTATCGTAGCAGTTCCCACTGTCATTTCTGACCTACAGAGAAAAGAGACTGCAGGGTCCTGCAAGGATACTGGGGATCCCTCACCAGTTCATTTTATTCAGTTGAAAAAGGGGAAGGTGCATCCTCTGCCCCCTCCCATGGTGGGGGAGCAAATCTTATATGATGAAAACACTAAATTTCCAGTCTTCTTAAGCCTATAAACGCCCTCCTCTACCAAGACAGTCTTAGCATTTCAATTTCTTTTAGCAGAGGCCATGTTTGATCCCATGTTTTAGTTAACCAACCAACCAACTAGAGTTTTTTCCAACTTCTCAAGCAAATTTGAATCCAGAATCCCTTACAATTGTGATCATAATGATAAATTTAGCTTTATCCAATTGTGTATTCAACCACCATGATCCCAAACATTTAAAATTCATTCTCACACACATTTCCAAGATTTCTGTTTATATGAATTGAAAATAACAAAGTACAGTTCTTTTGATGTCTATGACAGGTGGTTCAATGGTAAAGAAACCACCTGCCTAACAGGAGACTCCGGTTGGACCCCTGGGTCAGGAAGATCCCCTGGAGAAGGAGATGGCAACCCACTCCAGTATTCTTACCTGGGAAATCCCATGGAAAGAGGAGCCCGGTGGGCTACAGGTCATGAGGTCGCAAAGAGTTGGACATGACTTAGCAACTAAACAGCAACAAAACTTTCCTTGGGTTACAATCCTACCTTGCCTTTGGAGCCTACTGTGAACTGAGTCTAATGACAGGTTTAGCATCAAAGAGGGCTGGTGGGGGCTTGTCCTGAGGGAAATCAGCACTGCCTTGTCAGGCAACTGCTTCTGGGAGGCCATTATAGTTTCTTCCGGCAAAGATGAAAGGGCTACTCTTCCTGGCAAAGAGGACCTGGCAAAACGTGGGGGTTTAATAACCCCAGCTTTATTGGGAGCTACCTAAATGGCCCTATTCCAGTTTTTAGGATTTCGTTTCTTCAAGTCAATGCCCTCACTTTGACAGAGGACACCCTGGGAGGTTGGGAATTCAATTTGCACTATAACTTAGTCATGGAATGAGACCCTGGGTTTGGTTTTCAGAAATATCCACCCTGAAACTACAGTAGGTGGAAGTTTCTTTTAAGGAAGATATAGAATCTTTAAAGTTATTTATGTGAAGCTTGAGCTGGGAATTTAAAATCCTGAGCTCATCCTTCTGTTTCTCCACTTTCTACAGCTCAGTTAAGGGCAACAAATCAGTCTCATTACACTACTTTGACTAAAATGCCCTAAAATAGCAAATACATGCTCACTCAGAGCCCTGCCTTCTATAGATATTTGATTAGAGTATCCAGTGTAATATCTTGCATATCTCTGGTGTCACATCAAGCCATAGACTATAGGTGCTCTTTACGAGTGAAAATAGAGCTATTAGTGCCTTAAATCTATCAACTAAAGAACCAATTCCAGGGTTCCCTGATGGTCCAGTGGTTAAGAATCCCTTGCAATGCAGGGAACACCAGTTCGATCTCTTGTCCAGAAAGAAGCCACAGGGCAACTAAGCCTATGCGCCACAACTGAGCCCTCATTCTCAAGTCCACGCTCTGCAGCAAAAGAAGTCACAGCAATGAGAAGCCCACGCACCGTAACTAGAGATAGTCCCTGCTTGATGCAACTAGAGAAAAGCCTGCACAGCAGTGAAGACCCAGTGCAGTCAAAATAATAATACTAATATTTAAAATAAAATAAATGCAAAAAGAACCAATTCCAGAAAACCCATAATCAATTCATAAAATTCATCCTTCCTATTCTGTTCATCTAACTTAATCAACATTTGTATTAGTCAGGGTTCAACAAAAGAAAGAACCTTATAAATCAAGAAGGATAAATTTATAGTAAGGAATTAGTTTATATGATATTCAGGACTAGGGCAGGTCCAAAATCTCTTGGACATGATGTCAAGAAGGGAAGCCTAAACTCAGGCACATGTTGCATTTGCAGTCGTCTTCAGGGAAACTTCAGTTCTGCTTTAAAGGCATTTCAATAGACTGAATCAAACCTACTTATATTATCTAGCATAATCTCCTTTACTTAAAGTCAACTGATTGTGGACTTTAATCACATCCACAAAGTACCTTCAGAGCAACACCAGTGTTTGAGAAATACCTGGGAACTTTAGCATAGCCAAGTGGACACATCAAAAGACCATTATATGCTTCTTTGTTCTTTATTTTAGTATAGAACATGTACTACTTTTGTAATTAAAAATAATAATTGAAAGCTTGACTGAAAGTTTCTCTTTAATAACAGCACATATGTTCAGACTGAAGTTTGGTTTCTTGTCTGTGCTTTACTTCATTCAGTTCAATTCAGTCGCTCAGTTCTGTCTGACTCTTTGCGACCCCATGGACTGCGGCTCGCCAGGTTTCCCTGTCCATCACCAATTCCTGGCGCCTTCTGAAACTCATGTTCATTGAGTCGGAGATGCCATCCAACCATCTCATCTTCTGTCATCCTCTTCTCCTCCCGCCTTCAATCTTTCCAAGCATCAGGGTTTTCCAGTGATTCAGTTCTTCGCATCAGGTGGCCAAAGTATTGGAGTTTCAGCGTCAGCATCAGTTCTTCCAATGAATATTCAGGACTGGTCTCCTTTAGGATGGACTGGTTGGATCTCCTTGCAGTCCAAGGGACTCAAGCATCAATATTTTGATGCTTAGCTTGCTTTATAGTCCAACTCTCACAGTGACTACTTTCCAGTGACTACTGGAAAAACCATAGATTTGACTACACAGGCCTTAATTGGCAAAGTAGTGTCTCTGCTTTTTAATATGCTGTCTAGGTTGGTCATAGCTTTTCTTCCAAGTAGCAAGTGTCTTTTAATTTCATGGTTGCAGTCACCATCTGCATTGATCTTGGAGCCCCAAAGAATAAAGTATCCCACTGTTTCCATTGTTTCCCCATCTATTTGCATGCAGTGATAGGACCAGATGCCATGATCTTAGTTTTCTGAATGTGGAGTTTAAGCCAACTTTTTCACTTTCATCTTTCCCTTTCAAGAGGCTCTTTGGTTCTTCTTCACTTTCTCTCATAAGGGTGGTGTCATCTGCATATCAGAGGCTATTGATATTTCTCCTGGCAATTTTGATTCCAGCTTGTGCTTCATCCAGCTGGGCATTTCACATGATGTACTCTGCATATTAGATAAATAAGCAGGGTGGCAATTTATAGCCTTGACATACTCCTTTCCCGATTTGGAACCAGTCCATTGTTCTAACTGTTGCTCCTTGACCTGCATACTGATTTCTCAGGAGGCACATAAGATGGTCTAGTATTCACATCTCTTGAAGAATTTTCCACAGTTTATTGTGATCCACAAAGTCAAAGGCTTTGGCATAGTCAATAAAGCATAAATAGATGGTTTTCTGGAACTCTCTTGATTTTTCAAAGATCCAGCAGATGTTGGCAATTTGATCTCTGGTTTCTCTGCCTTTTCTAAATCCAGCTTGAACATCTGGAAGTTCATGGTTCATGTACTGTTGAAGCCTGGCTTGGAGAATTTTGAGCATTACTTTACCAGCATGTGAGATGAGTGCAACTGTGCGGTAGTTTGAGCATTCTTTGGGATTGCCTTTCTTTGGGATTGGAATGAAAACTGACCTTTTCCAGTCCTGTGGGCACTGCTGAGATTTCCAAATTTGCTGACATACTGAGTGCAGCACTTTCACAGCATCATCTTTCAGGATTTGAAATAGCTCAACTGGAATTCCATCGCCTCCACTAGCTTTGTTCATAGTGATGTTTCCTAAGGCTCACTTGACTTCTCATTCTAGGGTCTCTGACTCTAGGTGAATGACCACACCTCGTGGTCATCTGGGTCATAAAGATCTTTTTTGTGTAGTTCTTCTGTGTATTTTACTTAAACAATAACATATTTGGATTCCTTTTTCTTCCCTCATTGACCTTCTTTCATATTTGGCCCATTATCCTTGTGTTTGAACTCTCAAAGACTGCTGATACAGAACATCTAACAATTCTTAGATGATGGTTCCAAATTAATACTGCTTTCAGAGACAGTTTTCCTAAAATCACAGGTTATGCTCTGAGAGAATTTTACTTTTAAGTCCCAGAAGCTCCATCACCTTTCATTACATCAAAACCATGAGGCATTCTTTATAGTATCCTGAAATTTAGGTGAAGAAAAAGTACACAATGACTACTGGTTAATGAAATAAAAGACACATTAATTTAAAATTAAATGAGGAAACACTTTGCCCTCATTTCTATGACAACACAGCGATAACCCAATTCTACACAGTTTGATATTCGGATTCTTCATTGGCATGGGTTTATTCCATGGTAGATTCAATTATATTAATGGCATTATGCTTGCATGCATTCTAAGTCAGCATTATGAGAAGTCTTTTTAACACATTTTATATCATTTGATTTTGCTCTGCAATCTTGTTTGGTCTCTGTCATGTTCTAAATAGTTCAACAGCAAGATTTTAAACCACTGTCCCCATTAACTGGAGAAGGAAATGGCAACCCACTCCAGTATTCTGGTATTCTTGCCTGGGAAATCCCATGGACAGAGGAGCCTGGTGGGCTACAGTCGATGGGGTTGCAAGAACGAGACATGACTTAGAGAATAAACAGCAACAATAATCCCCATTTACATTGATTTGTTTCCCACGAAATCTCAATGCTGTCTTGTTTCATTAGAAAATAAAAGACTAGCCAGTCAACCAGCAATTTTTGGTATCCTTGACAACAGAACAGGATGACTTCTTTTCAATAAAGACCCTAGAGAAAGCAAGCATCTGTGTTCTGAAAACATTTTTCTCAATTAATATTTTTAAAGGAAAAAGAAATGTGCCAGTCTACTAATTGAATCACACTGGACAGAAACCTGTGTAAAGTAAATTGAGAACCAAATCACATTTAAAAGAATAAACAGTTTTAAAATAGGAGGAAGAATGTTGCATAGGAATTAGCACAAAGAACCTACACCTATTTGTTACTTACGAATTATTAAATAGGTAACAGATTTTCATCTTGAAACTAATGCGTTAGTGTATTCCTGTGTTTTCTCCTTTCTCATCTTCATCAAAGACAAAGTTCTCAGGGTCAAATGTACAGCGTGGTGACTATAGAGAATAATAAGGTTGCTGAGAGTAGATCTTAGGAATTCTCAGCCCAGAAAGTAGGGTAAAAAGGAGTTAACTGTGTGAGGTAATGCACGTGTTAATTATCTTGAGCGTGGTAATCAAGATCCATAATCCATTTTATCCCATTTGTGCGTGTGTGTTCATCTCATTGTAGACTCTTAATATTTACAATTACATTTATCAATTATTCATCAATAAAATCAGGAGAAAAAGCTGAATAGGAAAGTTGTCCTATTTAGAATTGCTTCCTAAGAATTACTGGTTTAAAAGGAAAATCTTTCATACAACTTGACCTCAAAGCAGTTGTGGAAGGAAATTGTTTATATTCAACTGGAGTATTTGTCTTCCCCATTTGAAAGACCTGGGTGGAGCTTCCTGCCCAAGGATGATGGTCTGATGAGATCTGAGCTAAGGAGATGTTATTTTTGTCTCTCTGAAACAGAAGATTCTCAGGCTGGGTAGGGTGAACCAGGATATTTATATAATTCTTTACAGTTTACCAAGCATTTCCTTAAATCATTTAATCCTCACAGTAATCCAGTAACTTAAACCTTGCTGCCTGTGTTTTTAAAAAGAAGAATTTGAGCCTTTGAAAAACTGAGTCCTTTGCCCAACTTCACATAGCATTTAGCTCATTTCTCACTTGAATCTCATAGGTGTTTCTGTTAGAATGACCTTACCTCTCAGATGAGATACCTTAGGCAATGCTTCTGTGTTAGCCTGCTAGGGCCGTCATAACAAAGTACCTCAAAATACACCATATCTGTGTAGCTTGAACAACAGAAATTTACCTTCACACAGTTCTGGAGGCTAAAAGTCCAAGATCAAGGTGCCAGCAGGGTTAGTGTCTGATGAAGACTCTTTCCCTGGGGTGTACACAGCTGGTTTCTTGTCGTCACATGATCCTTCTTCTCTGTACACTCACAGAGAGAAAACTCCCTCACCTCTTCTTATAAGGACACCAGTCCTACGGGATGAGGCCCTACTCCTATTACCTCACTTAACCTTTATTAACCTCTCCCTATTTTCAAATACGGTCACACTGCGGACTAGTCTGTTTCTCAGGAGAAACCTAACACATCTTTGTGTGCTCCAAGACTTTACTGATGTTCATATATAAAGTACTATTCTCACACTGCTAGGATTGTACTAGGGTCTCTTAAGAGTATCTCATTGACACACTCCTCAGTTACACTGCCCTGTGAAATCTCAGACCCAGAAGGGAAGCCTAAAGACCTGTCACTCGATTTAAGAAAAAGTCTCCAGTGATGACTTTTAATCACCAGGGGGCATCACTAACTCAGCAACTGGATCTTTAATGCAAAGACATTTTATTACCAGATACATATTTAAAGTTCCTTCACTTATTCAGAGAAATAATTACTGAGTACAACACATGGGCCAAACAGTGTTCTAGATCCTGGGACACCCAGCAATGAATTAAAAAAATGAAGTCTTTGTCCCTGAGCTTGTTTAGATTTCACTCAAAAATGATGGTTTGAACAGCCTAAACTGGTAACAAATATGACACAACCAAATGGAAAGAAATCCCACGCTCATGGTTTGGAAGACTTTATATTGTCAAAATGTCTATACTACCCAAAGTAATGTACAGACTTAATGTAATACCAATCAAAATCCCAAGGACATTTTTAGAGAAATAGACAATTTTAAAGTTCATACAGAACCACAAAGGACCAGCAATAGCCAAATCAAAATTGAGAAGGAAGAAATCCATAGCTGATCTTTGACAACAGTATTAGGAATATATGTGAGGAAATGATAGTCTCCTCAAGAAACGGTGCTGAGAAAATTAAATATCTACAATCAAAAGAATGAAATCAGAGCCTTATCATGCATCATACACAAAAATCAACTGAAAATGGATTGAAGACTTACATGAAAGATCCAAAAGTTTAAAACTCAACCTAGATGCCCATCAGCAGACGAATGGATAAGGAAAGATAAAGACCAATACAGTATACTAACGCATATATATGGAATTTAGAAAGATGGTAATGATAACCCTGTATGCAAAACAGAAAAAGAGACACAGATGTACAGAACAGACTTTTGGACTCTGTGGGAGAAGGCAAGGGTGGGATGTTTCGAGAGAACAGCATCGAAACATGTATATTATCTAGGGTGAAAGAGATCACCAGCCCAGATTGGATGCATGAGACAAGTGCTCGGGCCTGGTGCACTGGGAAGACCCAGAGGAATCGGGTGGAGAGGGAGGTGAGAGGGGGCATCAGGATGGGGAATATATGTAACTCCATGGCTGATTCATGTCAATGTATGACAAAAACCACTACAATATTGTAAAGTAATTAGCCTCCAACTAATAAAAATAAATGGAAAAAAAAAGTTTAAAACTCCTAGAAGAAAACATAAAACTCCATGACGTTAGTCTTGGCAGTAATTTCATTGATGTGACACCAAGAGCATGGACAACAGAAACAAAAATAAACAGGTGTGACTACATCACGGTAAAAAGCTCTTTATAGCAAACCAAATGACCAGCAGATTGGAAAGGCAGTTTACAGAATGGGAGAATATGTTTGCAAACCATCTATCTAGTAAGGTGCTAACTTCCCCAAAATATATAAGGAGCTCCTACAACTCAATAGTTCGGGGGAAAAAAAAAGTGACCCAATTTAAAAATGGGCTTAGAAGTTGAATAGATATTTTTCCAAAGAAGACTTACATATGGCCAATAGGTATATGAAAAAGTACTCAGTATCCGAATCATCAGTTCAGTTCAGTCACTAAGTTGTGTCCAATTCTTTGCGACCCCATGCACACCAGGCTTCCCTGTCCATCACCAACTCCTGGAGCTTGCTCAAACTCATGTCCATCGAGTCAGTGATATCATCCCATGATCTCATCCTCTGCCATCCCCTTTTCTTCCTGTCTTCAATCTTTCCCAGCATCAGGGTCTATTCAAATGAGTCAGTTCTTCGCATCAGGTGGCCAAAGTATTGGAGTTTCAGCTTCAGCATCAGTCCTTCCAATGAACACCCAGGACTTATCTCCTTTAGGATGGACTGGTTGGATCTCCTTGCAGTCCAAGGGACTCTCAAGAGTCTTCTCCAACACCACAGTTCAAAAGCACCAATTCTTTGGCGCTCAGCTTTCTTTATAGTCCAACTCTCACATCCATACATGACTACTGGAAAAACCATAACTTTGACTAGATGGACTTTTGCCAGCAAAGTGATGTCTCTGCTTTTTAATATGCTATCTAGGTTGGTCATAGCTTTACTTCCAAGGAGCAAGCATCTTTCAATTTCATGGCTGCAGGCACCATCTGCAGTGATTTTGGAGCCCAAGAATCATCGTTATCATCAGGGAAATGTAAATCAAAGCTACAATGAGTTATCACCTCACATCTCTCTGCTGCTGCTGCTAAGTCGCTTCAGTCGTGTCCAACTCTTGTGCAACCCCACAGACGGCAGCCCACCAGGCTTCTCTGTCCCTGGGATCCTCCAGGCAAGAACACTGGAGTGGGTTGCCATTTCCTTCTCCAATGCATGAAAGTGAAAAGTGAAAGTGAAGTCGCTCAGTCATGCCTAACTCTTAGCAACCCCATAGACTGCAGCCTACCGGGCTCCTCTGTCCATGGGATTTTCCAGGCAAGAGTACTGGAGTGGGTTGCCATTGCCTTTTCCTAGAGAACTGTTATCAAAAAAGCAAAAGACAGCAAATGTTGACAAGGACACAGAGCAATTGGAAACCTTTTCCAGTTTGTGGAAATACAAAATGGTGCAGCTGTTGTTGAAAACAGTATGGAAGTTCCTCAAAATTAAAAATAGGACTATCATATGATCCAGCAATCTCACTTCTCAGTATTTCCATAAAATAAATGAAATCAGAATCTCAAGAGATATTAGCAGTCCTTTGGTCACTGTAGCACTGTTAACAACAGCCAAGATGTGGAAACAACATAAATGTCTCTCAACAGATGAATGGATAAGGAAAATGTAGTCTGCACATACAATAGAATATTAGGCAGCCTTAAAAAAGGAAAATTCTGCAATATGTAACAATATGGATAAATCTTGAGGAAATTATGCTCTGTGCAATAAGTCAGGCACAGAAGATATATACAGCATGAAGGTGAAGAAAGTGAAAGCAAAAGTCACTCAGTCGTGTCCGACTCTTTGCGACCCCATGGACTGTAGAGTTCCCCAGGCCAGTATACTGGAGTGGGTAGCCTTTCCCTTCTCCAGGGGATCTTCCCAACCCAGGGATGGAACCCAGGTCTCCCGCATTGCAGGCAGATTCTTTACCAACTGAGTTATCAGGGAAGCCTGGTAGCTTCTGTATATCATGCTGATATACATCATGTTTCCACTTAAATGAAGTATCTAAGATAATCAGATTCACAGAGTCAAAGAGTGGAATGTTGGTTGCCAGGGATTTGAGGCAGGGAGAAATGAGGAGTTGCTAATTAATAGGCATAAAGTTTTAGTCAAACAGGATGAAAGTGCTCTGGAAATCTGTACAATATTTTGCTTGTCAACAATATTGTACTGTACACTTAAGTTTTTAACAGGGTAAATTTCAAGTCAAGTGTTCTTAGCACAGTAAAATAAAACAAAACTTAAAAATTGTTGAGGGGGCAGACTACTGTGTGCCATTGTATATGGACTGGATATTCAGTAGTGAATGAGACAAAGTGGTCCTAGTTTTCACTGAATTTACAACACAGTGCGTGCTAAGCTGCTTCAGTCATGTCTGAGTCTATGGACCCTGACAGGCACCTCTGTCCGTGGGATTCTCCAAGCAAGAATACTGGAGTGGGTTGCCCTGCCTTCCTCCAGGGGATCCCCCCCACCCAGCGATTGAACCCACATCTCTTACATCTCCTGTATTGGCAGGCAGGTTCTTTACCACTAACGTAGTAGGGAACACAGAACTAATTTTTAAGTGTCCAATTAAGACCAATGATAAGCAGGTGAATAAATTGCAAGGTGATACCACAGTACACGATAGGGTAACCCGATTATCTTTTTAGAATTTAGGGAAAGCTTTTCTGAAGAAGGTGATGTGTAAAAATAACCTGGGAAATTTTTTCCAGGAAGACATTCAAGAGAGAAATAACTAAAAAGAACTCAGTTAAACATGGCATGAAAGAGGAATGAAGGAAGAACTGTTTAAGCCACTAAGAGGGTGCATAGGAAAAGAGGTTGCATAGGAAGCTCTTCTAATTTTATTTTCTTCGTGGTGATCTGGGACATATCTGTTAATCTGCATGTAGTTCAGAGTAACTTCAGACTTACAACAGCCTCAGGACCAGTCCAGAGCCATAGACTTTGGACATGTGCTGGATGTTGCTTATCAAAACAAAGTAAAGTTCATTGGGTTGAATTAGGATGAGACTAGCTCTGAACAAATAATAAATTAAATAACAGTACAGGTGACTCATGATAGAAAATTATAGAAAACATGCCAAAAGTTCAGGGCAAAAATGCAGCATAATGCTACACAATCAAAATTCATTTCATTTTAAGTGATAATGGTGATTAGTATGTCACAGGTATTGGAGATGGAGGGGAGGAGGGTCAACAAGAAATCAAGGTACTCTCATTAATCTGAGAAAATGACAGTGTAGATATTTTAGGCCTATTTAGTTAGCTTCATTAATGAAATAACTCAATTTTTTATATTTCTGCTTTTTTAAAATAGCTATGAGATGGCTCTTTTTTGAAAAGTGAAAGTGTCTTTTGTAAATAGAATGTATTACTAAGCTTACATATTTTTCTTTTTTGGCTTCCAAGGAAAATGATTTGATAATGAGCTAAACTGGAAAATTAAAGGGAATTTAAAAAAAAAAAAAAAAGGACTCACAAGAGCTGAATAAGAGGATAAAAGAATGCCAAAACAGAGGCAGGGAGGGGGAAAAAAAAAGGATGTTAGTTACACATAATTATTTAGTGATATTAGTAATTATCTATTGAAGAAATACCAAATGACAAATACTAGATTAGACTCTGAAAATGGGATACTGACAATATTTTAAAATGAGTAACATTTGCATCTTATCTCTAAGATTTTCCAAGTTTGATCCAGACAAGAAATGTAAAAATAATCACAATACAACATGATAAATTCTGTAACCCAGGAGAATACAACCCAAATTCAGATGTGAGGAGAGACCAAAACAAAGAATAATAGAGTGTGGTAACTACCAGTATTTTTGCCTTTTCATGATTTCATCCCCCTCCTTTCTCAGGTGATGGAACTTCTGTTTTCTGGGAAAAAACATATCATGTGTTTCTGTGAGGCCATAAGGATATTTCTTGTGAGACATGCGTGCTTAGTCACTTCAGTCATGTCCGACTCTTTGCAACCCTACGGACTGTAGCCCACCAGACTCCTCAGTCCATGGGATTCTCCAGGCAGGAATACCGCAGTGGGATGCCACGCCCTCCTTAAGGGCAGCTTCCCTACCCAGGGATTGCACCCAGGTCTCCTGCACTGGTAGACGGGTCACTGGGTCACTAGCGCCACTTGGGAAGCCCTTCTTATGAGGTAGGTCTCCCCAAACAGGGCTCTCTAGAGCCCTGATCCGAGTGATTGGTGTTACATGCCAGACAAACATGCCCTTTTGTGAACTCTTCTTTAAGGACTGTTGGGACAGATTATCCTTCCACTGAGGTTAGTAAACTTGAAAGATTTAAGTGGAGGGCTTCAGCAGCCATTTTGTGGACCACCTGAAGAGCAGAGATGACGAGAGTTAGAGAATCTGAAGGAGCCTCGGGACTTAGCCATTCATAAAAGCGACCATACCTCATTACGTCCAGGAAATTTAGTGTGAGGTTCTTTTCCTCCCACTTGAAAGTAAAAATAATTCTGACTTACACAGGTGACATCACTATACAACTCTTAACTAGTATATATATTTTTAGAGAGAAAAACCATCTTGATATTCTATCTTGAGAATTTTATTAAAGAATTGTAAGGTCATAATTTTTCCATTCAAAAGCAAACATGTCTAATGAATTCTGATTTCTTTTTTGCATTGCTAGTTGGGTAGATCTGAAATAGTTCAAAAGCATAAAAGAGAAAAGCAAGTTTATGAGATATTAGACTAGAAGACTTCTGAGATTATTCAAACAACATAATGCCTTCTGTTAGGTTCTGAGATTGTGACTCTGACATGAAGATGAAAATACACGCAGGAAATGAGGTGGATTAGTGAGTGTGTGGAGAGAAGCTAATTTAAAACTCATTGTAAAAATTACCTAGTAACAATTTAGGCCACTGCACATTCACTTATTAGCGTATCTTAATAGACTAAAAAAAGAAGGAGAATTTATGAAGTGCTTAACTCCCAGCATAAAGCTGCTGGAGTTGACAAGTTCATTTTTAATATTTGATTTGAAAATCTTGAGCACAGCAGTAGCAAGTTAAGATATGAATTAAATGTTTCAGGCAACAGCAGAGATGCACATTTTAATTGAATTTCCCATGAATAGAAGGTTACAACGTCCCCACTGGAGGGAAAGTATCAACATCTCACAGCCTGAATTTCACTTTGGATGGTTTGGAAGCAAGTCCCAATGTTCTCTTTCTTCTTCTTTTGTTCCCCAGTTTGCATGAAGAATCTCAGAATATTATCAGAAGGACTAGTAAAACATAAGCTTTATTTACTCCAATATAGAATAGAAAGTTTAAAAAAATAAAAGCAGTCAGTTACAAAGGAGACCAAGTGAATGAATTCCACATGATCTGAGATAAGAAGCAGATGCCTTGATAAAGGCAATTCATTCCTTCAAGGACACCTGCCCAGTAATGCTGGACTTTCCTTTGCAATTAACGTCATCTGCAGATTTTTCTCTCTGAAAGAGCTCAGTGAGCCTAAAGTAAAAATTAAATCCCTTGTTTTTTGACCGCCTAAGGGCAGCCAGCCATTTCTCCTCATGTACAGGAAGCTCTTAATGAAGCTTCATATTCAACTTTTAAGACCAATACAGAAGGTTTAAAAAAATGCTATTATCAAGTCTACTAATGCTGTAATAAATTACCATATTCTTACCATATTCCCTGAAAGCCCCAGAGGCTTCCACATGATCGGCTCCTGTTTTGTGTCTGATGCTTTCTCCCTAACAGTGTGCACACAGATATGTAATAGTTTGCTGAGAAAAGAGCAAGCAAGAAGGAAAATGGCATCAGGAATCACATTTTGAGAGCAAAAAGATTATCACGTTCCTTCCCTGATGACAGTGATGAGATTTCAGCGTGAAGGCAAGGTCTCAAAATAAAACAATAACAGAGAAACTGCAGAATGGGAGGTGAGAGTGTGGCCTGGGTCCAGAGCCCGGCTGTCACGTCGGCGGCCGTGTGAAGTCAGGCCAGTTCCCGGCGGGGCTGGTCACCGTGGTGGTGACCGATGGAAGAGACGGAGAAGGCTGAGCGACACTGAAGGCTTGCAGAAGAGGCGTCGCCCCAGGGGCCTGATGGAAAACCTAGATCCAAGTGTGCGGTCAGTGAGTGCTGAGGACCTGTGCCACACAATTTGACATAAACTCCAGTTATTTTAATTAAATGTTTAAGTTTCGGAGTCTGTCCCCAAACAGCCTCCTTTTTTTCTTTTCCTTGAAGCAAGTATGACTTTACAATGATAACTAAACTTTTAACTAAAACAAAACAAAAAAACCCACTATTGATAAATACTATACCATATACAGTTTATAGAAGGCAGACAAAATTCAACATTGCATATGATGAACAAAGAAAAAAGTTTACATTTCATAATGCTTAACATAGTTGGATTTCTACCAATACAAACCTCTGGCATCAGGAGCATGTTTTCCCTCTTATAACCAAAAACAATTATTAATACTATATTGAAAATGCCTTTCAGCTTTTACCTTTATATCTTATTTCTGTGTTGGAAACTCAATAATTATTCCATTACTTATGAAATTTCCACAACTATATTTTATTATATGTTTGTATGGGTATGTAGAGTATATTTATGTACATATACATGACATAAATACAAATAATATATATGTGTGTTTTACATATAGATATATGTGTATATATGTATGGAGAGAGAGAAAAGGGAAGGTTGGGGAGATTACATACACTTTATTATTTACTTGATGAAAACATGAAGTTGATGTTTGTATCACTTATTCTTATTGGTCTAATGCACATTTTAACATATTACATTAAACAGAAAGCACTTTAGTAATGGCACTGTTCTCATTAACAATGACCCAGAGGAGAAATTACATTTCAATTTAGTCTGCAGCTATTCCTAGGAAAGTAAGCTATTACTGCATGGAATTTTGCATATTTTAATATTTATGCTTGGTTTATAAATATTTATACTTTAATAATTCTGTAGATTAAAAGTAAATGAAAATCTGCTATAAATATATACTACATACAACTAAGTGAATAACTTATATATACTACAATTAAGTGAATGGATGGTAGGTGGTAGTTTCCAGATTGTTCAGTGTTATAGTGGGAGGTTACACAGAAGCAAGGGGAAGAGGCTAGAATGATCCACATGGTAGTGGATTACAGTTGGAGACAGTACGAACTCATTTAGCTTAATATAGATTGAGATGGTTACATGTGGAAATATATGTAGATATTATATAGACACAGGCTACTATATACACATGCATCTCCTTTGTTGGCTTACAGGACACAGAAGCAACTTGGAAGCAGTGAGCACACCTCACGCCCTGATCTTGGTTGCTGATACCATTCTCCAACAAAAGACACCAGGGCTCCTTGGGTCCTTGGAGAAGCATTTGACAGTGATACTGGGCAGGAAATACACAAGATGAGGCTGGAGCAGGAAGTAGGGGCAGGAAGTAAGGAAGTGCTACCTTTTTAAAAATATATAAAAAACTATGTTGATGGGAGTATGTTAAAGGCACCAGAGGAGCCAAATGAAAGAGCTCCAAATGCCAAAGTTGAGGAACAAAATAATATTGGATTATAACCCCAAATATAAAGCAGGTACCAATGAGTCTGTTCTAATATAAATAAATGAGGTAGACTATAGCTCCCCACTCTTGAAGTGTACATTGTATATAGCAACTGTTATGGGCTGCTGCTGCTAAGTCGCTTCAGTCGTGTCTGACTCTGTGCAACCCTATAGACGGCAGCCCACCAGGCCCCCCGTCCCTGGGATTCTCCAGGCAAGAACACTGGAGTGGGTTGCCATTTCCTTCTCCAGTGCATGAAAGTGAGAGTGAAGTCACTCTGTTGTGTCAGACTCTTAGCGACCCCATGGGCTACAGCCCACCAGGTTCCTCCGCCCATGAGATCTTCCCAGGCAAGAGTACTGGAGTGGGGTGCTATTGCCTTCTCTGGTTATGGGTTGAGTTGTTGTTATTGTTCAGTTGTTAAGTCCTGTCTGACTTTCTGTGACCCCATGGACTGCGGCACGCCAGGCTTCCCTGTCCTTCACTCTCTCCAGGAACTTGCTCAAATTCACGTCCATTGGGTTGGTGATGCCATCCAGCCATTTCTTCTTCTGTCTTCCCCTGTCTCCTCCTGTCCTCAATCTTTCCCAGCATCAGGATCTTTTTCAGTGAGTTGACTCTTTGCATCAGGTGACCAAAGTATTAGAGCTTCCGTTTTAGCATCAGTTGAACTGTATTCCCTCAAAGTTTATCAGCTGAAGTCCAAGCTTTTGCTACCTCAGAATTTGACTTTATTTGGGACTAGGATGATTATAGATGTAATTAGTCAAAAGGAGGCCACACTGGAGTAGGGTGAGCTCCCAATCAAATAGGACTAGAGTCACTTTTTTAGATTAGTTTTTATTACAGTATAGTTGCTTTACTCTGTTGTGCTATTTTCTGCTGTATGGAAAAGTGAATCAGTTACATGTATATCCCCTCTTTTTTTGCATTTGCTTCCCATTTAGGTCACCACAGAGCTCTGAGTCGAGTTCCCCGTGCTATATAGTAGGTTATCATTAGTTATCTATTTTGTACATTGTCAGCCTCATTGACATTCAGTCCCAATCTATCCCACTCTCCACCTTCCCAACTTGGTATCCATACATTTGTTGTCTACATTTGTGTTTCTATTCCTCCTTTTAAAATGGGGGAGATTTGGACACAGTCATGAATGAGCACAGGGACAACATCACATGAACATGAAGGCAGAGATTGAGATGATGTGTGTACAAATCAAAAAACTCCAAGGATGCTAGCTAACACCAGAAGCTGGGAGAAAAGCATGAAGCAGATTCTCCCTCACTGTCCTCAGAAGGAACTGACCCTGCTGACTGCTTTGACCTCAGGCTTTCTTGCTTCCAGAACTGTGAGACAATAAATATCTGATATTTAAGCCAGCCAGTTGATGGTACTTTGTTATGGCAGCCCCAGAAAATTAAACCAAAGCACCTTCCTTTCAAAGAGTAGAATATGGGAAGAGAAAATAGAGTAACTCTATAGTTGAGGAACCTGGTAATACCATCTCAGCCAGGTGATGGGGTTGACATCAACTGTGATGAGTCACATTCATAGTATTTACCCATAATATGATGTGATGAAAAGGGCACCTTCCCTCTATGATCTTCCTCACAAAAACCTGTAACCCCAGTCTAGTCATAAAACAACACTAGACAAATCCCAAGAGAGGGACAGTCTACAAAATACATGGCCTGTATTCCCCAAAATTGTCAAGGTCATCAGAATCAAGGGAAGTCTGAGGGACTGTCACATCCTAGAGGAACCTAAGACCTGTTAACTTAAAGTAATGTGCTGGATCCAAGAACAGAAAAAGGGCATCAGAGTAAAAGTAAGAAAATATCAATAATTTATCAACACTAGTTAATAACATGTCAACAGTAATTATAATAAATATGCAATATGTTCGTAATGGAGGGAAATTGGGCCTGGGTTATATAGGAATTTTCTGTACTTTCAACTTTATGTTAATCCAAAATGTTCAGAAATTAAGTTTATTTTAAAAAGGAAATGAAAAAAATTGAATCTGTTACCTATCTGGTAATATATTTAAGATGCATAAAGCAAAGTACTGTGAAACAGATATATTTTATGTGAAATTCAGTTTGGAATAATTCCCAACATGCTCATAAAAGTTATTGTGCACATTAAATAAAAAATAGTCTGATCATAAATTATTAAAACAAATTATGTAGTTCAGTGAAGCAGAATGACATTTCAAACATGATCTCCAACAGTTTTTTTTAATCATTTAAGACTTGATACTAATAAATCATTTTTTCCTATCAGTTTACTATCATAATATTCTTTGACATATTATCCTCAGACAGTTACATAAACAACTTGTGGCTCATTTATTTTCAGCTGAATAATTTTTTATCTTCTACAGTAAAGACTTAAACAAAAAAAGCAAATTCAAAGATTCATCAGTATTTTTTAATCCTGTGTGTTACATGCAAAATCAAACTTGTTTGGGGATTTGGGACAGACTCATTCTGTCATTCTTTGCTTTGTCAATTTCATTCTATTGCTTTTTAAAATCAAAAGAAGAGAAGGTAGACCATTTTAAAAAGCAGCTGAACCACTAAACTACCAAGTTATGTGTAATATATTAACTTTCCAAATAGGATAAACTTTTCTCCATAATTGCTTTTTTGTGTGTGGGGAGTGGCAACATTTGAAATCTACCCTCATAGCTCAGTTGGTAAAGAATCCGCCTGCAATACAGGAGACCCTGGTTTGATTCCTAGGTTGGGAAGATCTGCTGGAGAAGAGATAGGCTACCCACTTCAGTATTCTTGGGCTTCCCTTGTGGCTCAGCTGGTAAACAACCCACCTGTAATGGGTTCGATCCCTGGGTTGGGACAATCCCCTGGAGTAAGGGAAAGGCTACCCATTCCAGTATTCTGGCCTGGAGAATTCCATGGACGGTATAGTCCATGGGATTGCAAAGAGCAGGACATGGCTGAGTGACTTTCACTTTCACTTTCTTTCTTTCTCTTAGCATAACTTTCAAGTATATAACATAATATTGTTAACTATAGTCACTATGCTATATATTAGATCTCCAAAATTTGGCTTATAACTGGAAGTTTGTACACCTTGACCAAGAGCTCTCAATTTTCCCCAGCTCCCAGCCTCTGGTAACCACCATTCAACTGTTATTATGAGTTTTATACTCTCTGAATTTAGCATTTTTAGATTCCAAATATAAGTGAAATCATACAGAATTTGCTGTTTCTTGTCTGACTCAGTTCATTTAGCATGATGTCATCAAAGGCTAGCCATGTCACAAATGGCGTGATTCCCTTCTTTTTACTTCTGAATGTGTGTGTGCATATGCATTTATTACATACATGCACTCACACACACACACACACACACACATGTTCTTTATTTATCTGTTGATAGACACAGGTTGTTCCCATGCCTTGGCTATTGTGAATGATGCTATAGTAAATATGGGTGTGCAGATATCTTTTCAATATAGGATAAACTTTATTATTATTATTATTATTTTTTTTCCAGTGGGTTTTGTCATACATTGATATGAATCAGCCATAGAGTTACACGTATTCCCCATCCCGATCCCCCCTCCCATCTCCCTCTCCACCCGATTCCTCTGGGTCTTCCCAGTGCACCAGGCCCGAGCACTTGTCTCATGCATCCCAGCTGGGCTGGTGATCTGTTTCACCATAGATAGTATACATGCTGTTCTTTTGAAATATCCCACCCTCACATTCTCCCACAGAGTTCAAAAGTCTGTTCTGTATTTCTGTGTCTCTTTTTCTGTTTTGCATATAGGGTTATCGTTACCATCTTTCTAAATTCCATATATATGTGTTAATATGCTGTAATGTTCTTTATCTTTCTGGCTTACTTCACTCTGTATAAGGGGCTCCAGTTTCATCCATCTCATTAGGACTGGTTCAAATGAATTCTTTTTAACGGCTGAGTAATATTCCATGGTGTATATGTATTGATAGGTTAAAAATTGAGATATGGTTGATGTACAATATTATATGAATTTTACAGGTATTGGCCTAGTGATTCACAATTTTTAAAGGTTATATTCTGTTTATGAAAGAAAGTGAAAGAAAGTATTAGTTGCTCAGTCATGTCCAACTCTTTGCAACCCCATGAACTGTAGTTTGCTAGGCTTCTCTGCCCATGAGATTCTCCAAGCAAGCATACTGGAGTGGATTGTCATTCCCTTCTCCAAGGGATCTTCCCAACCCAGGGATCAAACCCAGGTCTCCCATGTTGCAGGCAGATTCTTTACCATCTGAGTCACCAAGGAAGTCCATTTACCTCTGCTTCTTAGTCACTTCAGTCATGTTCGACTCTGTATAACCCTGTACACTGCAGCCTGCCAGGCTCCTCTGTCCATGGGATTCTCCAGGCAGAAGTAGTAGAGTGGGTTGCCATGCCCTCCTCCAGGAGATTTTCCCTACCCAGGGATCAAACCCAGGTCTCCTGCGTTGCAGGCAGATTCTTTACCACTGAGCCTACAGGGAAGCCCGAGCCCATATATAGTTGTTATTAAATATTAGCTGTATTCCTGTGTTATACACTACATCCTTGTAGCTTGTTTACTGTATACATTGTAGTTTGTACCTTTTAATCCCATCCATCTATCTTAGCTCTCTGCCCTTCCTTCTTCCCACTGATAACCACTCCTTTGTTCTGCATATCTGTGTCTGTCTCCATTTTGGTATATACGCAATACACACTAGTTTGTTGAATTTTTTAGATTCCAAATATAAGTGATATCATACATTATTTGTCTTTCTTTGTCTGACTTATTTAACAGTATAATACCCTCCAAGTCCATTCATATTATTACAAATTCCTTTTTATAACTGAGTAATATTCCGTTGGCTCAGATGGTAAAGAATCTGCCTGCAGTGCAAAAGACCCAGGTTTGATCCCTGCGTCAGAATGATCCCCTGGAGAAGGGAATGGCTACCCGCTCCAGTATTCTTGCCTGGAGATTTCCGTGGTCAGAGGAGCCTGGTGGGCTAAGGTCCACGGGGTAACAAAGAGTTGGATACAACAGAGTGACTTTCATACACACACTACAATATTTCATTGTATGTATATGTGTGTATATATGCATATATGTGTACATATTTTCTGTCCATTCATCTGTTGATGAACACTTTGGTTGCTTTCATATATTAGATATTATAAATAATGCTGCTATGAACATTAGGGTCATTAGGGTTTTGTATCTTTTCAAATTAGTGTTGTTGTTTTTTTTAATATGCACCCAGGAATGAAATTGCTAGGTCATATGGTAGTTCCATGTTTAGTGTTTTGAGACATTCATGCCGTGCACTGGCTGCAGCAATTTATGTTCCCGCCAACGGTGTATGAGGGTCCCCTTTCTCCACATCCTTGCCAGCAGTAGTTATTGGTGGTCGTTCTGATAATTGTCATTTTGACAGATGTAACATGATGGCTTGTGGTTTTAATTTGCATTTATCTGATGATTAATGATATTGAGCAACTTTTCATATGCCTATTGATCATCTGCATATTTTCTTTGGAAAAATGTCTTTTCTCGTCTGTCCATTTTTCAGTCAAGTTGTTTGTTTTTTTGACATTGAGTTGTAGGAGCTGTTTATATATTTTTGCTATTAACCCCTTATAGGTCATTTGCAAATATTTGCCCCCCTTCAGTAGATTGTCTTTTGGTTTTGTTGATGGTTTAATCTCCAACCCACCTAGGCATGGACTGTCCTTAAAATATTTAGAGAAGATAGGTCCACTGTTGGATTTCTAATATATCAAGGGTCTCTACCTTCTCAGACCATGAGAATGAGTCTTTTCTAACATCCTTATTATTCAGCAGCATTACTGCCCAAATTCTTTACACAATTGCCGTCTAAAAGGCTTGTGATGGTCCTGTTGGATTTTTGCTTCACTCTTCAGGCATTGTCGTGTTATCTTTGCTCAGCCAACTGCTGCTGCTTCCCAGCTCTCAAAGGCTACTTTATAACACTTAAACCATGTGTCATGCTATCACCCCTCTTCCTGTTAGTTCCTGGGCGTAGCAAATGCCACTGTTGTTTCACATAACCCTTGCAGTCTCTGGCATATAAAGAAAGGAGAAAAGTGTGCTATTTTAAAGGCTACAGACATTTCTAAATTATAAGGCAAATGCCAGCATCCTCCCTTTGCTATTATAAGGACCTCCTTGGTATAAGGACTTTTTTAGCCTCACATAAAGAAGACCATGAGAAAATGAAAGTGCTCATGTTTCAGAACAAGCTGTTGTTAATGTTTAATTATGTAAAAGACTTTGCTAATTTTGAGTTAAGTTAGTCTTTGCAAAGATTATTGTGTTGTTAAGACATATTGATTTTCTCTGCCTAGAGCAAGTTGGGAGAGTGAAATAGAGCTAAGAAAAGATGAATTTATCCCAAAGAAAGAGAAGCAAGCCCCAGTGATCTGGAAATAAGCAGCAGCTGACAAAGATGTGTCTGGTGGGAGAACTTAGATCAAAGAGAATGAGATAACATATTAGAGGAGAAAGTCTTCAGATGGTCAATTTTAACCTTTTCTTCTGTAGATTATAATTCCCTTCCATTTAAGAGAATGAAATCTGCAGGCAGACTGTCTGAGATTAAATCCTGGGTTAATCACTTTTTAGTTAAATGTCTTTGAGAAATTTACACACCTTCCCAATGCTTCAGTATCTTATCTAGAAAACACGGATAATAATAATACTTTGTCATAGGATTGGTGGGATAGTTAAGTCAATATATAGTCTCTCATCCTAGCAAGTGCTGAATACATTATTGTCATTATGACCAATATTATGCTCTCAACACTTGGTAAAATGGCTAAAGATGAGAATACTGCTCTAGCTGTGTTTAGAGGCTTTTATCTATGTTTTGGGATGAAGTATGTTCAGGAATGAGAAAGAGGTGATGAGAAGATGGGGGCAATCTGTAAGCGAGAAAAAGAAGTGATAAAGACAAAATAGATTTTTAGGACACATAAGGAGCGATACAAAAAATACTTGGGAAGAAAATTAGACTTCCTGCAATTATCTAGTTTGGGAGCTCAGATCATTGTGGAATGAATATTAAAAGTAATAGACATCCTGAAGGTCTAAAGAACTTCAGGATACTGAGAGTTTGATTATCATCTTAATAAAGATTTTTCTATGTCACCGACATAATTTATTGATCTTCTGCATGTACCTGACACTTTCTAGGTGTTAGAGATATATAGCTAGAACCTACATTTTGGTTGAGGAGAAAAATAATGAGCTAGTAAACAAATACATACCAGATAATTACAAATGATGATAAATGCTATAAACAGAGCATAATGACAGAGAGTAATTTCAGAACACATATTTTCCGTAATGTTATCAGGAAAGGATTCTCTGAAAAAGGAGTACATAGGCCAAAATCTCAAATATATGAAAGAAGAAGCCTAAAACATCAAGAGAATAATTTCCCAGGCAGAGGGAAAGCAAAGTGCATGTGTCCTGAAGCCAGAAAAAGCTTGATGTGTCCGAGATAGAAAAAGCACACCGATCTGACTGACGTCTGGTACAGCAAGTGGTTTACTAACATCCAGCAGACAGTCAGCCAGGAAACAAACTGCATTAAGCCTATTGACAGAAGACTTACATGGAGTTGGTGAAGTGGATGCTGAAGCCCAGTAACAGCCAGAAGCAGCAGCAAGGTGAACACCAGGTAGAAGAGGCAGAAGCAGCCACGACCTCAACAAACAGGAGGAGCAGATGGAAGGGTGTGGGACCATCAGAACACAGAGCTCAGGGCAGTGGCCATGGAGATGCAGATGGAAGGGTGTGGGACCATCGGAACACAGAGCTCAGGGGAGTGGCCATGGAGATGCAGATGGAAGGGTGTGGGACCATCGGAACACAGAGCTCAGGGCAGTGGCCATGGAGATGCAGATGGAAGGGTGTGGGACCATCAGAACACAGAGCTCAGGGCAGTGGCCATGGAGATGCAGATGGAAGGGTGTGGGACCATCGGAACACAGAGCTCAGGGCAGTGGCCATGGAGATGCAGATGGAAGGGTGTGGGACCATCAGAACACAGAGCTCAGGGGAGTGGCCATGGAGATGCAGATGGAAGGGTGTGGGACCATCGGAACACAGAGCTCAGGGCAGTGGCCATGGAGATGCAGATGGAAGGGTGTGGGACCATCGGAACACAGAGCTCAGGGCAGTGGCCATGGAGATGCAGATGGAAGGGTGTGGGACCATCAGAACACAGAGCTCAGGGCAGTGGCCATGGAGATGCAGATGGAAGGGTGTGGGACCATCGGAACACAGAGCTCAGGGCAGTGGCCATGGAGATGCAGATGGAAGGGTGTGGGACCATCAGAACACAGAGCTCAGGGCAGTGGCCATGGAGATGTGACTCAGACATCCGAGGATCGTATGCTGATCACCTGGTGTCGGGATCTCAGCAACTCAGAAGAGTCCATGAACTTTGCTCTGGTGTATTAGAGGAAGGACCATTGCCCCTTCTGCACTGATGCCTCAGAGGAGCAAATAAGGGAACTGGAGAACCAGACCTAGAACTGTGAAATGGTGGCTCTCGGGGGTCAAAATGAGACTGGTTATGAACATGCCAACAATTCAAAACTAGAATCAAATTTTTCCCAGAGTGTAAGTGTCACTTCTAGAGTGATGCTGAAGGTACATAGGGATCATGAAATGCCTTCTTTCCTTTTCCTGCATTCCAGTCTCCGCCTAGTGAGCTCTGTTTGAAGAAACTAGCCAGCAATAGAGAAATATAACTTACAGAGTTCCAACCATCAGCCTGCAGAATATAGAATCAGAATGACTTGACTTCTGGGCTCAATTTATAGAGAGAAAATCTGATTCACTAGATCTCAACTGAGCGGCAGAAATCTGTGTTTTAAGGTATCCAGGTGAGTCTGAAGTTCAGCTGAATTTGGAAACCATGGGTCCAGAACAAACCCTTCGATCTATAGTGAGAAAACTGAACAAAGGCAGTGAAGTATCCTGTGGTCTACGAGGGCTCATGTTATGTCTTAGTTTGCCTGGGCCATGGGGTGCCCAATATATTTTAGTCAAATATTATTCTGGGTGTTTCTGTGTTTTGGATGAGTTTAACATTGAAGCTGATGGACTAAGTAAAGCAGTTTGCCCTCCATAATATAGATGTGCTTCATCTAATCAGACTGCATAGAGTAAAAAAGCTGAGGAGAGAACTTCCCCTCTCTGACTGACCTTGAGCTGGGACATTGGCTTTTTCTTGCCTTCAAACTAGAAATGAAACATTGAATTTCAAGCCTGCAGGTCTTTGAACTAAATCGACAACATTGACTCTCCTAGGTCTCCAGCTTATTGAATGCAGATCTTGGAATTTATTTTGTTGTTTAAGATTTTTTTGATTGGTTTTGTTTTTTTAATTATCGTTGATTTACATTTCGAGTTTACAGCAAAGTGGTTCAGTTATATACCCACACACACATACACAAAGAACATGTGTGTTCTTTTTCGGATTCTTTTCCATTATAGGTTATTACAAGATATTGAATAAGTTCCCTGTACTATGCAGTAGGTCCTTATTGTTTATATATTTTGTATACAGAGTACATAGCAGATCTTGGAGTTTGTCAGCCTCCATATTTGCATGATCTCATTCTTATATCACTTTCAATATATATACATCCCATTGGTTTTGTTTCTCTGGAGAATCCTAATATATGGTCTGTAACACTGAAGTTCTGGTTAGGTGTAAGAAAAAAATGAAAATGTATTATCCTATTTGTCATCAATAATCGCTGCCTGCTTAGCATGGATCATTTGCTATTCTATATTGGTTTTTTGATCCACTGGTTGTAAATTATGTTTCACATTTGCTTGAATGAAAACATAATCACATATATTAGATTATAATGATATCTTGTAGTTTTTCCCATATAATTAGGAGATAGCCATTAGGGTACCATAAAGCCCAGCTGAATGAATGTCTAACAAATTGTTAGACATTGGAAATTGTTAGATCTGGAAGAGAGAAAGATAGTAGCAAATGTGTAAAATATGTGGATAATGTAAAAATTATAAATGATGCAGCTAACAGTAAAGGGAAAAAATGGAGTAATCATATTTTCAGGGGATTTTATGTTTACAGAATGAACAGAACAGAATTTAATATGGAAAAAAATCCCAGTCAGTGTAGTATACAGTGAGAAAAGTATTCCAGTAAGATATGAGCAGCCTGAGAACAGGGTGTGACTGTGGGAAGTTACTCTGTGAATTTAACAGATTTGGTGGGGAAGGATAGCATGTCTTCTGTGGGCCATAAATCTGTATGATTTAGATTTTAAAATACCCCAGACCATTGATCAAAGGAACAGAATCAATGCCATGAAAAGCACTCTCAGCTTACCCTGTCCTCCATACATTTCAGAACGGCACAATTACTAAACTATGAGGGCTACAATGCCCATGGAGAATAATTAGAATAACTGTACTTTAAGATACAAAGCTAGGAATACCTGATTACTTCTTTTCTTGATTGTTTCTCTTCTCCAAATATATTAAATATCCCATTGCTTCTCTTCTCCTCAAATATATTAAAATATAAACTATCTTTAATTAAATTTACTATTCTCAAGGAAAATGGAGATAATCCTTGGTGTTTCAAGCCTCTAAGAATTTTTCCTTGATTTCATAGTTGTTCTACTTACAACAATAAGTAAAAATATATGCACAGGACTGTGCATAACATCTGCTGGTTAAGGTGTGCGTGAAGCAAAAGCTCATGTTTCTCCACACACATCAGTGAACAACTTCTTAAGGTCGCCCATGTCAGGACAATGCCCACTGGACCAGGGACTTTCTTTCACCCAAAGTGTCCCACAGACCCATTCTTTAACAGCAGGGTTTCATTTTACGTAAGTCAACACTAATAAATTGGAGGACAAAAGACAGTCTGGTTGGGACGTCCTAATCTCCCCATCTCCCGTATCTGGTTATTTTCTTGAGTGCTTTCTTCTGAAAACACAGTAACTGTATAAACCAGCAGCTGAAGCAAACTTGAAAGCTGGTGAATGACTGAATTCAGCCGTGAGTTTCAGTAACACAGAAGGTGCGTGGTAGGGATGACACTTTGTAAGATCAGTATGGTCTGAGGTCAAGAGGTAAGCCCTCACCACCCCAAAGTATTTCTTCACATCATCTTAAATTATGCTATTAAGAGATTCTATCTTTAGTTTAAGGTATATCCCTCATTAATATGCTATAGTTTATCCATTTGCAACATAAACAGAGTTCTTTTTGTATTCCAAACTCTCCGCTTAACCTCTTATCCGGATCTAGGCTTTGACATCTGCAACCCCAGGTCTAGACCAAAACAGACTGCATCACGCATGCTCCTTTGCTGGCTGGCTTCCGGCAGCTCTGGTCAATGGAAGGAAGCGGCAGGAGGACAGGCGGTAGGAGGAGTGAGAATCGTGGAGTTTGTCCTTCCTGCTTTCATGCCTGCGTGCTGTGCCTTTGGAAAGGCCGAGTCTCTACCTGAGCATAACTCCTATCCAGGGCTCTTCATTCTGGGTTCTTGCACTTGACATTGTTAGTTTCCCAGTGTCTCCACCATCCTTTCTCATTCCAGCAGCTTTGGTTATGCCTCTTTAAGTAGTGGCTTCAATATAGCTCTTTATTTGAACTCTACCTTCATTTACCAGGTTCTTTAATGATAACTTTTCTAAGGGAGACCCACTTTCTGTCAAGGGGAAGAAGCACTAGGAGAAGGAGGAGAGGCGATGAAAGTTCAGGAGGCTACAGGGCGGACCCCGGTTTCTTCTTTTAGGTGGACTTTCCCCAAATGACAACACCGTGGTATGTGAAAGCTCCTAATCTCCAAGTTAGCATTCTGTGTCTGAGGGGGATGCTTTTGTATATTATTCTGGTAGATTTTACTCTATAAGAGCCGGAGTAGTTTTTGGTTTTGTGTTGTTGTTCTTGACTGTTTTGTCTGCTAATAACCTAATACCTAAAGCTGAGCATATAATAGCTCATCAATAAGTATTTGTTAAATTGGAGATGTGACAGGATTCTTGTTTGAATGTGTAAATTAATGGACAGATGAATGAAAGGTCATCGACTGATCATTTTCTTTAAACAGCCTGCATGTCCTTGGGTCTTATCCTTACTATTTCTTGGAGACACGGTGATATGCACCAACTAAGGTATACTCAGGAAAAAAGGGGACTATAAAATGACCTACTGTTATAGAGAAGGATTTTATCTAGATATATTTGACATAAATACACTGTACAGTAAATAAATTAAACTTCCTGGCTATTGCAAAGAAACATGCTTATATATTAACTATAACAAACAGTTTTATAGAGACAACCAAATGTCTAGTCTATCTTCTGGATAAGTTACTTAAACTCTTGATATTTCTATTTCTTCATCTATATAATAAGATGCAGTATATTATACTGTTTAGGAGCAGTGATGTGCTGGTAAGGAAAAAAAAAGCATGGAGCCTCTTTATACCATTTGCTGAATTCTGCGCTATAAATATTGCCACTAAACTCCTTAGTTTTCTATTGCTGTCATACCAATTTCCTACTCACACTCATCTCTGAGTTTGCTTCTGTTTTTACATCTCTTTCTCGAACTACAGTTGAGGAAAGTTCTTTACTTTTAAGGATCCATGTTATCAAATTAACCTACCTAGATAATCCAAGATAATCTCCCCACAGTCAGTATACTTAATAACATGTAAAAGTCCCTTTTGCCATGAAAGAAACTTGTTCACAGGTTCCAGGACTAGTTAAGACACGGACAACTTTGACAGGACATTATTTTGCTGATGACCATTCACCATGGCCAGTTTCAAACTACCAGTGTGATATTAACTGGCTCACGAGGTTCCTGAAAATTTAACAATCAGCTCTTATGAGCCAGAAGAAACAGCTAGCTCCTGATAGCAGAATTCAGAGTGTAAATTCCAGTCAGAATGCCTAGATTTGAATCTTGATTCAGCAGTATAGAACTGTGTGCTTTGAGCAAGTTACTTAACTGCTATATATCTTAATCCTTGTCTATATCATGGCAATAAAAAAGTAAGATTTCATTGGACATTTAAGAGAATAGACAGCAGAGATAATACATGTAAAATAATCAGAAAATTCAAACACTTTGAATTTTCTTTGTATGGTAATTCTTTGTTTTTGCTTGTATCACCTTTTTATGGAGGTACCATTGACATATAGAGTTGTGTTGTACACATGAAATAAGTGTAATGGTATATTTGTATATATTGCAAAATGACCACCAAATAGGTGTAATTAACATCTGTCCACATATAAAATTTTTTCTTATAATGAAGATTTTTTAAGATCTACTCTTTTAGCAACTTTCAAATCTGTAATATAGCATTATTAATTATAGTCACCATGCTGTATATCTCCCATTATTTCTTTATTTTATAACTGAAAGTTTTTACTTCTTGACCCCTTTCACCAATTTCTCCCACCCACCCCCCAGCCCCTGCTTTTAGCAACCACCAATCTGGTTTCTGACCTTGATTTTGTTTTGTTTTCATTCTACATGTAAGTGACATCATGCAATATTTGTCTTTCCCTGTCTGACTTATTTCACTTAGCATTGATGTCGTCAAAGTCTAACTAAGTTGTCACAAATGGCAATATTTCTTTTTTGAAACTGAATAGTATCCCATTGTTTAGATATATCACATCTTCTTCATCCATTCATTCATCAGTGAATCCTAAGTAATGCTGTAATGAACATGAGAGTATGTTCTGTATTGACTTTGTATCCTGAAATTTTGCTGAATTTGTTCATTAGTACTAACAGTTTTTTCACAGTCTTTAGAGCTTTCTATTTATACATGTCATCTGCAAATAGTGACAAGTTTTACTTCTTCCTTTTGAACAAATAACCCAATTTATCCAGCTAGATCTTTCAAAACTATGTTAAATGTTAGTGGCAAGAATGAGAATCCTTGAATTATTTCTGTACCTAAAGGAAAAGCTATGGGCTTTTGAGTATTAATATTATGTTAGCTGCTGGCTTTCTTATATCATCTTCAAATTGATATTAGGGTAATAAATGATCTTTATTCCAGTTAAAATAAATGATTAAATTTTCATGTATACAATGATCAAGTAAATAGAAGTTCAAAGCACTTATTTTCCTCCCAAGGCATTCCGGAATGACAGACATTCTGGAATGCGAAGTCAAGTGGGCCTTAGGAAGTATCACTATGAACAAAGCTAGTGGAGGTGATGGAATTCCAGGTGAGCTAGTTCAAATCCTAAAAGATGATGCTGTGAAAGTCCTGCCCTCAATATGCCAACAAATTTGGAAAACTCAGCAGTCACCATAGGACTAGAAAAGGTCAGTTTTCATTCCAATCCCAAAGAAAGACTATGCCAAAGAATGCTCAAACTACTGCACAATTGCGCTCATCTCACATGTTAGTGAAGTAATGCTCAAAATTCTCCAAGCCAGGCTTCAATAGTATGTGAACCGTGAACTTCCAGATGTTCAAGCTGGGTTTAGAAAAGGCAGAGGAACCAGAGATCAAATTGCCACCATCTGTTGGATCATCAAAAAAGCAAGAGAGTTCCAGAAAAATATCTACTTCTGCTTTATTGACTGTGCCAAAGTCTTTGATTGTGTGGACCACAACAAACTCTGGAAAATTCTGAAAGAGATAGGAATATCAGACCACCTGACCTCCCTCTTGAGAAACCTGTATGCAGGTCAGGAAGCAACAGTTAGAACTGGACATGGAACAACAGACTGGTTCCAAATAGGAAAAGGAGTACGTCAAGGCTGTATGTGGTCACCCTGCTTATTTAACTTATATGCAGAGTACATTATGAGAAACGCTGGGCTGGAGGAAGCACAAGCTGGAATCAAGATTGCCGGGAGAAATATCAATAACTTCAGATATGCAGATGACACCACCCTTATGGCAGAAAGTGAAGAAGAACTAAAGAGCTTTTTGATGAAAGTGAGAGAGGAGAGTGATAAAGTTGGCTTAAGCTCAACATTCAGAAAACTGAGATCATGGCATCTGGTCTCATCATTTCATGGGAAATAGATGGGGAAACTGACAGATTTTATTTACTTTGGCTCCAAAATCACTGCAGATGGTGACTGCAGCCATGAAATTAAAAGATGCTTGCTCCTTGGGAGAAAAATTATGACCAACCTAGACAGCATATTAAAAAGGAGAGACATTACTTTGCCAACAAAGGTTCATCTAGTTAAAGCTATGGTTTTTCCGGTAGTCATGTATGCATGTGAGAGTTGGACTATGAAGAAAGCTGAATGCCAAAGAATTGATGCTTTGCACTGTGGTGTTGTAGAAAACTCTTGAGAGTCCCCTGGACTGCAAGGACATCCAACCAGTCCATCCTAAAGGAAATCAGTCCTGAATATTCAATGGAAGGACTGATGTTGAAGCTAAAACTCCAATACTTTGACCAACTAATGCAAAGAACTGACTCATTTGAAAAGACCCTGATGCTGGGGAAGATTGAAGGCAGGAGGAGAAGGGGATGACAGAGGATGAGATGATTGGGTGGCATCACTGACTCAATGGACATGAGTCTGAGTAAACACCAGGAGTGGTGATGGACAGGGAGGCTTGGCGTGTTGCAGTCCATGGGGTCGCAAAGAGTCAGACACAACTGAGAGACTGAACTGAACTGAAGACTTGTGTAATTTATGTTCACAGTGATTATTTTTAAATATATCAAGAGACCCATGGACCTCCTGAAACTTTGAAGAAAAAATGCAATGACTTTTGAAGCATTTGTGTTGCTTCTACTTTGTTCTAGCAAAGTTCTTGGATGTAATGTTGTTAGAATTTCAAGTAATTACAATATCAAAACTTAAGAAAGGGAAAAGGACTCTAAAATAGTAAAGTTTGAGTAAAATAGCATTGCAATATCACCTTGGAAGAGAGAAAAAATAAAGTCTTTGGGAGTATACTCTTCTCAAAAAAGACAGGGGTAAAACATGAGGGAGGTGCTGAAGGGAAGAGTAATCTTCTATGTTCTGGAATTCTGATAAAGTGCTATCTTGAGCAAAGGCTAAGTTGCAGCATTTTGCATATTTAGCAAGAAGTTGGAGAAATTACCCTGTGTCCCTCTTAAGACTTCTAACTAAATAAATGTTCCCTCCAAATTTTTTGTCATCTTAAGTATCCAAAGTATTTCATATCTTTGGAGTCATAACAATCTACCGGACAACTCACTTGTTTGTTTATTTAATTGCTAACAAATATTTATTGTTATTATCCAGAAATTATTTACAAAAGAAGCCAAAGTAGGACAAAGAACATATAAGGTTCAGATAGGATCTGCAAGTTTACTTACTGCTCTAGCTAGCTCCTAAATCTGCCTGGTCTAAATGTATTGAGTAGATACTGAGTTATCTAAGGTCATAGAGTAATTTGGGTGCTGATTCTCTTCTTGGTCCATGTGATTAATAGAGAAAAGTGTGGAAGAGACATCCCAGATCCCTAAAGGTTTTGAGGGAGATGGAAAATATGAAAAATATGTACATCTGGAAGAGCTGAATAATGTTAAAATCCAACAATCATAAAATTTGGAAAATATATGACTGGTTATCCAACAATTCACAGATCTGGAAGCATCCAGTGTAGAAGGAGTTTTAAAGAATTGTATAAAGCAAGAGGATTTTATAGACCACAGTGAAAGTGGAAGTCACTCAGTTGTGTCTGACTCTTTGCGACCCCATGGACTATACAGTCCATGGAATTTTCCAAGCCAGAATACTGGAGTGGGTAGCCTTTTCCTTCTCCAGGGGATCTTCCCAAGCCAGGGATGGAACCCAGGTCTCCCACATTGCAGGCAGATTTTTTAACCAGCTGAGCCACAAGGGAAGCCCATGAGTACTGGAGTAGGTAGCCTATCCCTTCTCCAGTGGATCTTCCTGACACAGGAATCGAACCAGGGTCTCCTGCATTGCAGGTGAATTCTTTACCAACTGAGCCACCAGGGAAGCCCATAGACTGCAGTGAGCAGGAACAAAGACTCTATCTTGGATGTTTGCTGATTGGTTAAAGCAGGATTGCTTTCTTTACATGGAGCAAAGAACTCTTGCAGCCAGGCCAGGAAACGTGCTGAGCAGCCAAACACTGAATGGCTGACCTTGGCTTTCCTCTTCTTGAACAGCTGAGCATATAAACTTAGTTAAGTTCTGGTTTGCTGATGTGGAGCTTAGCATAAGCAACTCCATCTGGGGCTTAGTCTAGACACTTCAGTGGTAATAATTACTATCTAAAAAAAAAATCACACAGCAACATTTGGTTAGGCAGAGAAATGAGCAATAGAGACAAGCCTAATGACTTCAAAGGAGATCACAATGGTTGGAAGAGCCATGAAGGAGAAAGATTTGAGAATTGTTTCATTTGGGTAGAAGGCTGAAGAGAAGAGTTTATTCCAGGTATGGATAAGTAGCATGCGCCTCAGGCCAGTGTGGTCTGTGATGTGGTTGTGGGTAATGAGGAGAACATTTAGAGTAACCTCTCATTTAGAAGTTTCCCCTTTCAACCCCATATAATGACTTTTAAAAAATATTTATTTATTTTAATTGGAGGATAATTACTTTACAACATTGTGACGGTTCTTGCCAAACGTCAATATGAATCAGTCATAGCCACATGTATGTCCCCCGCTTCCTAAACAACTCTCCCACCTCCCTCCCCACCCCATCCCTCCAGCTTGTCACAGAGCACCAGCACTGGGTGCCCTGCGTCATACATCAAACTCCCACTGGCTCTCTGTTTTACATTTGGTAATGGGTATGTTTCAGGGCTATTCTCTCAAATCATCCCGCCTTCTCCTTCTCCCAGGGTCCAGGAGTCTGTCGTTTGTGTCTGTGTCTCCTTTGCTGTCCTGCACATCAGATTATTGGTACCATCTTTCCAGATTCCATATAATGGACTTTTATTTCAGTCATCACAAACCACACTTTCCAGCTTTTCTTATGGAAAAAAAAAAAAAGAGTCATTAAAAAACAGCCATAGCTTTTATTTTCTTCATATTACTTTCTTGGTGGGGCCTCTACTTAAAACCTATTTACTTATTTTTAAATTTCTATCTTCTAATAGCATTTGTAAAATAAAGGAAATCTAATTCTAACTTCCTGCCCTGATATTTAAGGATGCTAAATGTCAAAGAATAAAACAGTCTGCTGGAGGGAACTTTCCATGAGAAGAAATCCAGCTGTGTCACATGCGATTCCTTTTAGGCCCTTTTTCTACTGTGTGCTCAGAGGCTCAGGTGTGTCTGACTATTTACGACCCCATGGACCATAGCCCACCAGGCTCTCTGTCCATGGGATTTTCCAGGCAGGAATACTAGAGTGGATACTGCTTCATGCCATTTCAATGTGAAGAAGTGTCTTGAAAAGAATAGACTGATAAAAAGAACATATTTATTCCTGCTTCTCCACATTTTTATCAGTTTTATATCTATAATTGTACTTTCCAAAATTTATTTTGCATTGAGCCTAATATAATATACTAATATGGTAAATATACGTCAGATTAATCTTTTTAGTTAACTGCTTTTGTTTCCAAGGTAAAGATTAACTGTGGCTCCTCCTCCATGTAGGAAACAGGCTGCTTCTTTTTCTTCCTGATTGTTTAGTTCTGAAAGAATAGGTTGCCTTTCTGGGAGCTTCTAGCCTGTGGCTTCACCCACAAGCCAGGGAACTTATTAGATTTTCAGTATTCCCAGCATAGCATTAAAAAGAAAGCTGCAAAATAATGAGGGCAGACACCTGGCCATGTGTGCTTTTGTTTACTATTATATCCTCAGAGCATAGCATAGTATATGGCACATAGTAGGTGTTCAGATAATATATGCTGAATGAAAAAATTAATGAATGAAAACTTCTTGAGAAAAAATTTTCAAGCTGTTGAAGTCACAGCATCTAACATTCTACCTGACTCTAGCTGATTGATGTTTAATGATTAATTGGATGAAAAAACAATCATGAGTGAATGAATGCAAGAAATGATCTCCATTGAAAAATGCACACGTGTTCAAAAGGGCTGGGTACTACGTCCCATTTGCTTTTCTCTAACAGAGACTCAAAACTGCAATCTATCCACGGACTCTATTGTCCCAATACAGTCAAGTGAATACACTGCCAGCTTGCCTCGCGAGCGGAGTGCTTGGAAGCCCAGGCTGCAGGCTGCTGGATGAAGTACTTTCCCACTGACTCTTGCACACGTGCAGGGCAGGCTTGGCTCCGCGTCTGTTACTGACGCTCACGGCGCCGTGCCCCGACAGGTACACCTGCTGACTTTTAGCTCCCATGGAGAGTGTCTTTGCAGAGTCCAAGCAAAGATGCCTGTGTTTTCAAGTACTTCTCTGATGTTCAACTGTAAGATGAATGAATGGAACTGGTATTTCTACTAAGAAAAAGAAAAAGATAGAGTGGGTGTCTTTCTCCAAAGCAAGAACCATCGGTCATACTTCTGCCAGAGCTCAGGGCGAGATGCACTTCTGTTCTTACTACGTGGCCTCAGTGTTGATCCAGGTGCTTCCTATTCAGTTATAGAGTCATTTATAGCGGCAGTCCTGGTCTTTTTGGCTCCAGACCCCAAAAGACAGTTTTCATGGGAGACAGTTTTCCACAGACTCAGGTAAGGGGGCACTGGTTTGGGGATGATTCAAGCATTACATCTATTGTACACTTTATTTCTATTATTATTACATCAGGGCTTCCCTTGTGGCTCAGCTGGTGAAGAATCTGCCTGCAATGCGGGAGACCTGGGTTCAGTCCCTGGTTAGGAAGATCCTCTGGAGAAGGGAAAGGCTACCCACTCCAGTATTCTGGCCTAGAAAATTCCCTGGACTGTATAGTCCATGAGGTCGCAAAAAGTTGGACACACCTAGTGACTTTCAATCAACCAATCATTATTACATCAGCTCCACTCCAGATCAACAGGTGTTAGGTCCCAGAGGCTGGGGACCCCTGCTCTCTAGTCAACCTTAAGTTCCCTTTACTTTGACTCCTAATCTATAGGAAAAACCTTCCCAGAAGTAAGGTATCTTATAAAAGCATTGGCATCTAGATCTTTACTATTCAAAAAAATTTTCCTTGAAGGATGTGTAGACCCTAACTGCACTTCTGATCTATATACAGAAAATTAAAGGTATTATATTTTAATTCTTCCATACTAGAGTGTGCTCTTCTTGAGGAAAAATAAAACAAAACAATGTATTCATCTCTTTATTTCTGATAATATAGATGCTCAATGGATGCTTGCTGACTAGTGTGATGAATGGATGGAAAGACAGATGGACAGATGGGAGGGATGTGCATATGTATACCAAAGCCTAGCAGCTTTTACAGGGAAACAGTATGAGAAGGATTCATCTCATTTCTTTGTTGTTGGTCCCAGAAATGTTATGCTAAATAAAATATTTCTCCAGTCCTCAAAGAACTTACAATCTAGCTGATAAGTGATGCAATAGAGTGTTTGCTTGCTGATTAACCTTTGGGAAACACTTCCTATAAATGGAAATTCTAAATTACTTTTGAGAAAGTTGTACCTGACAGGTGATCAAAGCAGCATCTCTCTCTGCGAAGAATAATCAACGTGGCAGGTGAGGTGGTATAGGGAGAGAATTGACTGCCTTTGGCCTCATTTGGGATGAGCCATACTTAAAATGGCATATTTGGTAAGTCAGGGGTGATTCATAGCATTTCAAGAAACCAGCCTGGGATCATTGCCAAGCTAACCAGGAAGCATTTTTTAAATTCAAGAGATTGACATTTGGTCTCTCTTCTTCCAACAAAAAAAGATTCTGTGCTATTAAATGGAGCATTTTTCCTTTCTGTGTTCATGTGAATTTATTGTCTTTTTTGTCCATAATGATAGTAATGGTAATATGTTTTTACTTACATTTTTTGTCTAAAAATTAAGTTTCGTGTATAATTCATGAAATATTTTGATAGAAATATGTGAAAAAAATTGCTCCAAATGAGCAGCCTCAAAATTAGGCAAATTTAGTAACCTCCTTTACGGCAATAATTGAAGGATGCCAGGAAGGCTCTCACACACTCTACCATTGCCCCAAATGTCTAAATTTGTGCACTGAAATCTATACATCTTATTATCTAAGCTTTTCAGGCTTTTGGATGTGTCTTATGAGAGTGATAACAGTTACTGGTATTAACTCATCTTTAAGTTGAATTCTTCAGGTATGTGATGCATGAGCCATCATAACCTAATCATCTTCTCTCCTTCACTCATAAATTGGTCCCAACATTCAGGGAGTTAGAATCTTCAAGGCAGATTTCTAGGCGGCCATGCCAAAGGGGTGAGTTTGAGCTATAAAATGATGTCTCTTTCTCTCCCAGTTCTAAATAGATTCACTCAGAGCTGGCAGAGAACAAGAGATTAACACCTTGATCTCAGTATAAAGCAATGCAAGTGATCACAGGAAAAAAAAAAAATCCCAGTGATAATTTTGTGCTTATCAATGATCAAAACGTTAGTCACTCCAAAGGAAAATATAGCATCATCTGGGCTTTTAACCCTTGCGATAAATGAGTGCTGTAAAGGTAAGGAAAGGCACAAAGAAGGATTCATCTCCATACAAATTGATTTTGTGAGTAAATGCTCCATATCCATTTTGAACATTGTCCTACAGGACTCTAAGGAAATTGAATAAATGTATATGTTTTGCCCTAATGGAACTTCTCATCAAAAGGAAAGTTATATTGTTGAAGGATGAAACCATAAAATACCACTAAGGAACTGAGTAAAAATGTAAAGCAAGAACTAAGAAATACAGAATTAAAAAAAAAAAAATTGGCAAATAACATAGCATAGTATAGTAACTTAGCTGATTTAATACAGCATTTTAAAAGCCTGTTTTTCCATACCATTTTCATGATTTTTTTCTATCATTTCCTACATATGTCTTATATAATTATTGAGATGAGATTTAAATTTCTATTGAAGTATAATTGCTTTACAATGCTGTGTTAGTTTCTGTTCTCTGTGTGTGTATGTTCAGTTGCCAAGTCATGTCTGACTCTTTGCAGCCTCATGGACCGTAGCCTGCCAGGTTCCTCTATGCTTAGAATTTTCCAGGCAAGAGTCCTGGAATGGGTTGCCATTTCTTCTTCCAGGGGATCTTTCCAACCCAGGGACTGAACTCTTATCTCTTGCATCTACTGCATTAGCAGGCAGGTTCGTTACTACTGGGCCACCAGGGAAGCCCGTAGTTTCTGCTATACACCAGAGTGAATCAGCTGTATGTATATATCCCCTCCCTCTTGCACGTCTCTCCCATCCTTCCATTCCCGCCCATCTCGGTCAGCACAGAACAGCGAGCTAAGTTCTCTGTGCTGTAATGCAGGCTTCCACTAGCTATCTATTTTACACGTGGTAGTGTATACACGTCCATCCCACTCTCTCAGTTCATCCCACCATCTCCCCCCCTTCGCTGTGTCCACATTTCCATTCTCCATGTCCATGTCTCTATTCCTTCCCTGAAAATGGATTCATCTGTACCATTCTTTTTTTTTTTTTCATCTGTACCATTCTTGAAGATTCCACAGATATGCGTTAATATAAGATATCTGTTTTCTCTTTCTGAGTTTCTTCAGTCTGTCTGACAGACTCTGGGTCCATCCACATCTCTGCAAGTGACCTAATTTTGTTCCTTTTTATGGCTGAGTAATATTTCATTGTGTATATGCACCACATCTTCTTTATCCATTCCTTTGTTGAAGGCCATTTAGATTGCTACCATGCCCTTGCTATAGTAAACAGTATTGTAATAAACACTGGGGTACATGCATCTTTTTAAATTATTTCTGGCTATGTGCCCAGTAGTGGTATTGCTGGATCATATGGTAGCTCTACTTTCAGTTTTTTAAGGAACCTCCATGCTGTTGTCCATAGTGGCTCTGCCAATTTATATTCCCACCAACAGTGTAGGAGGGTTGCATATTCTCCACACCCGCTCCAGCATTTATCATTTGTAGATTTTTTAATGATGGCCATTCTGACCAGTGTAAGGTAATACCTCACTGGAGTTTTTATTTTCAAATCAAAGCAATATTGACCTTTTAGTCTATATGGAGTCTCTTCTTATTCTCAAGCTTTATTTGGTAAATGCTGGCATAGAATTTTTGTGAATGTCAAATATCACATTAGAAATATTTTTATTATATAAATTAAATAGAGCTTTTAATCTGACTGTCCCACTGATTTATCATACTGAGCCTCCCTGGTTATTGTGGGAGAGCAGTGCTTCTGATGGACCTGTGGGTTGGTTTCCAGGTTAAATGCGAGGCACAGAACCTTTAGTTTCTGTAAGCAAGACGCAGACTCCAGTCCAACCTTCTAGATATGCTGGTCCCAAATCCGCATGTCTCCTTTGTGGTGATATGTTGAACTCAGTCATATTTGTTGAACTCACACTATATACAATATATCAAATATGATGATATAGTGAGGCATAAATATAAGGAAGATTTTTTTTTCTTTTAAGAAGCTTACAATCTCAAGGAAAACAAAGAGAAAGAGTACCCAACATTACTGAAGGACGAGTGCCAAACCCAATACAAACAAACTCTATAGTTTCAAATATTGTACCATACATTTTTACAGTGCTTAATAGAAACAATTCTAAAACTTAACTGATAGAATAACCTAAAGTACCCGCTGAATCAAAATCACCAGCTTGGTCCCAGAAATCTGAACTTTTAGAAAACTCAGCAATGACTCTGATGATCAGCCAGGATTGGCAGCCACAGTTTTAAAGTTTAGCAAAGTGAGGAACATTCTGTTAAAACCATTTTTTACTTCTGCTAAAATAACCACAGTGGTATGGAGGGAAATGCGTTAATGAATGCTAAAGAAGGAAAGGCTTGCGCTCAGGCCAGAGCAGATATTACGAGCTTTAAGGAAAAACAGATGATGTTTAGCGGGAGGATGGAGGGATGTTGTTGATCCCTCTGTTCCTTGTCACCATGAGTGTCCCAGAACCTGGTACCCTCTGCTCATAAGGATATATTGAGGAGGGTCCACATATTACTAGGTGAAGGTCTTGATCATTTTGGGTGAGATTTCTTCTTTTCAGAAACAATTGGAAGAAGCTAGGGCAGTCAACCCTCTGCATCCTCCAGTGAATCAAAAACATTTGGAAAAAAAATTCTAAAGAGTTTCAAAAAGCAAAACCTGAGTTTACCAAGCATGGACAAGCATTTATGTAGCAATTACATTGTATTTACAACTATTTATATGAGATTACATTATATTAAGTTTTATAAGTAATACAGAGATAATTCAAAATATATGGAAAGATGTTTCTAGATTATATACAAATACTACACCATTTATATAAGGACATCAGTGAATTTTGGTATCCATGGGGGTCTTAGAACAAACCCCTCAGGGATATTGAGAAATGACTGTATGCTACAGCCACGGGTGAAGTCAGCCTGTATACAAGGACAACTCATTGACAAGAGTGGATTTGAGAGGCTCACTGAGATTTAGTATAAAAGTTCCAGAGCCCTCCCTTTATAGGAGAGGATGCTCTAAATCTCTCCCAAACTATATACTTATCACTAAACAAACTCATAAATTTGCTCTATTGTCTTCTCTGCTTTGAGTTAAATTTTGTCCTTCTTACACCCTAAACCAATGTAACAATTTATTTATTAAATATTTACTGAGCACTAATTTTGGATTACATATTATTCTCAGCACTTAGGCAATATTAACGAACGAAATAAAGAACCTGTCTATAGTTTGGTGACCAATTGCCCTCATGTACTACAAGCTATTAATAACTGGAAATATTTGCTTGTCTGAGGGTAGGGCAACTATAGTGTTTGCATCTAGTCAGTTAGTCTAGTTTTTTGATTAATATGATCATTCATTTAGTAATGATTTATGGAAGCCCTATAAACTAATAGCATTAATTAATCCATTTAGTGTATGTACTTGTTAGTACATTAATAATGGGCTTTTCCCGCAGATAATAGACTTAACATAGTTCAAATCCCTCTGCTTTGAGGAGGAACTTAAAATGAGAATGAAGAGGTTTACATATTTCAGTTTCCTACAGAAGACTGCCCACTATGTATGTAAGAGAACAAACATTATTTTTACCCTCAGCCATGAGTTAGATTTACTAATGGTTATCCAAAACATGATTTTGAACTATATGAATGTTGTGTTAAATGCTACTCTTTTCCCATTGACTGACATTTCCTTCAGGCCCCCATTAGGTCATCTTGCTCTCTACTTTCTATCTAAGCTTCCTCTACTGGAAGGCTTGTAAATACGTGCTGCATCTGAATGAAGTCATCTAGCTCAAAATCTCATATTCTCTGACACTGTGGGGCTTTGCCTGTCTACATTCCCAGCCTGGTTCTTCAGATCTAATAGCAGTTATTCATGTTTTAATGAGAATTTTACTTAATATATTTCCTGTCTGGACTATGTCTACTTTTTCTATTTCTCCTTGTAGTAAAAATGCCGAGCAGGAAAAGGAGACTTGTAGAGAAGGAAAACGTCTTAGCATGCTGTCACATGCCACAGGTGTGGCCACCAGCTCATCCTGTTTGTTCCAACCCTGCTTTCATTTAATCCTGTCATGCTCTGAAGTTATTGAACTTAAAAAAAAATAATTCTTTAAATCACTTATGTTCCCAATTTGATCTTATCTCTTTTATAGTTCCTATCAATGTGTCGTCTTAATAAATGCCCAAAGAAAAGCCTATTTTTATGTGCTTGGTTCAAGACCTGCTAAAAGTACACCATCACTAGTAGACTTTGACATTCTAATAATTATATTCTTCAGGCTGTAAATTCTCTAGGGAAAAAACCTTTGGTTCATGACTTCATTCCATGCTTTAAAATGAAAGACTCTAAAGTGTTTTTTTCTTCTTGTTGATTATATCAGGCCACATTTATCATACTATAAATTAAAACAAAATTCATGACATGTTTATTGATAAATTCATTTTAAAATAACAATTATAAGTTAATTATATATTAATAGAAATACTATATTTTCATTTAAAAATACTGTATTTTCCAAACGAGAAAAATAATACAGAAGAGTAACATGGCTAGGTTAAGTAAAGTTCTTCTAGAGAGTTTCTCCGAATGTGATCCTCAGACCAGAAAATCACAAATACCTTGAAACTTACTAGAAATACAAATTCATGGGTCTTAACCGAGGCATATTGAATCCTTTGCCAGGGATGGGGCCTAGCAATCTGGGTTTCAACAAATGCTGATGGACACCAATGAGTGGGAACCACTGTCCTAGCAGTCTGTTCTACTCCGGGACAAAGTATATCCCATATTAAGTCAAGAACTGCAGCAAAACGGGCCTTCTTTGAGTCATATAAAACTCTTTCAAAAAAAAAAAACTCTTTCAATTAGAAGGTACAACAAGAAACAGAACTCTGGATAAAAAGGAGATTATTTGGGGACCATCTGTCCCTGGAGAGGTGTGTTGTTTCATGCTAAACAATAACAATGTATGTTGAAACCACTGAGTTTAGGAATGAGGATTTTGGCTGAATTTGGATGAATGCTTGAATGAATTGTGCCACAATCAACTGTGTGTTATGGATACATAGACATTAGAGAACAACAACTCTCAAGCAGTGTTTATGCTATCTTAAATGTATCTAACCCTTTCAAACTTCAGTGAAAATAATTGAGACAAAGATATTAAGGAACTTGGCCAAAAGTCAACAGTGAATGAGTTCCAGAACCTGAACTAGAGATTCAGGACATCTGACCCACAATCTAATACTAATGCTTTCACATATGTCATAAGGCAGTAGCTTCAGAGCCCATGTGATGCAATTTTTACATATTTTAACACAGACTCTTTTCCAAAAAGCAGAGTTGTTCCTCTGCCAGATTTTATTAAGTAACTAAATATCTCCTTTAGAACTGAGTACTGCATTCTGTTCAATGATTAGGAGTGGCAATTTAGTTTCTTTACATGTTATTCAAAACAGAGTTCCAAACAGACAAGACAAGAACAGTTCTCTTCTAGAAAGACAACTTGATACATTAATTGAAGCAATGTTACTGAATCCAAAAGTAATTGTATTCCCAAATACTTAAGAAGAATTAAGAGGGGGATTGTTTTCTTGAATAGAGACATGTAATTCAATGTAATGAGTTAAAAAGGAAAGAAAGGGAAATTAAACTTGGATAAAGGACATCCTGACAGTATATCCCAATGAATAATGGAGCACACTACAAGAGAGACAAAGAAGATCCATTACTTAGGAAGCTGCTTTCTCATGGCAAGATTTCCTGTCATAAAGCTATAGGATGGAAGACTGGTTTTCTGCTTTTATGCCTTATATTTGTATTTGGAATAATATATTTCATAGATCTTGGAAAGGGAAGGGATTCTCTTAAAATAAAGGTCATATATTTGCCACATATTTTAGTGGAACAACACTTCATTAGAGATACATATTACAAATAGGAAAAATTAAAACTATTCATGAAGCTTTTGCTGTAGAAGAATAGTAAGGTTAAAAAGGATCTTGCACAAAACTACAGGGATTTGTCCAAAAAAAATCTCAGCTTGTCAATGAATATTTAACCCTTGCTATAGAAATACAAAGAGAGGAAAAAGCCAAAGTGAAGAGAAGTCAAGACTATGGTAGGAAATTCATACATTGACAGAAAAGACTATGGTAATGAAAGTGCCCTTGCGTTTGTTCATACCATTCTCAGGGAAAAAGCTTTTGCATAGACTCCTGAATCTCAGGTAAGGAAATAATGAAGAATTCCTGTCCATTCAAAGTTATACATTGTGGGTAGACCACCACTGCCACAAACTTTTACCAGAATCAACAACTCAGTGTATCTGGCGAAATCAATAAAATTTATAGAAGAACTTTGAAAAGAAGGGATTTTAGAGGTCATGAAATCATAGATAATAAAACCATAAACTCTGATATAGAAGAAAGCTTAGAGATCCTCTATTAAAATCATTTCCCATTGATTCACACCCCCCCCCTTTTTTTGCCTTGTTCTTTGTTGAACATATTTCTAAACTCTACCATCATACTTTCCTACTTGTTCAAGCAAATAATTCTGAACATAAATTATACTTTGAAGTTTGATTAATGACTCAAAGTTACCAGCCTAAAGGAACATGCATTTAGTTTTCTCTTGCTGTACAATAAATTACCACAAACTTAATGACTTGAAAAATACCTCTTTAGATGCTTATAGTTTCCACGGGTCTGGCCTGTTTTAGCCAGTCCTTACTCAAGCTTGGTGTCAGAAGGCTGATTTCAAGGAAAAAAAAATTATAGGAGAAAAGAGTGTCTTGAATGCTAATTTTGATATATTCTAGTTTTATAATTAACATAAAGTGTTATTTGCTCAGTCATGTCCAAATCTCTGCGACACCATGGACTGTAGCAGACTAGGCTACTCTGTCCATGGAACTCTCCAGGCAAGAATACTGGAGTGGGTTGTTATGTTCTTCTCTAGGCAATCTTCCTGCCCCAGAGATCAAACCCTGCATTGCATGCAGATTCTTTACTATCTGAGCCACCAAGGAAGCCCTTATAATTAATGTGTGTGCCTGCTCAGTCACTTCAGCTATGTCTGACTCTCTGCGACCCTACGGACTGTAGCCCGCTAGGCTCCTCTGTCCATGGGATTCTCCAGGCAAGAATATTGGAGTGAGTTGCCATGCTCTCCTCCAGGGGATCATCCTGACCCAGGATTTTGAAACTGTGTCTCCTGCATGGTAGGCAGATTCTTTTCCTCTAAGCCACCAAGGAAGCCCCAGACAGGAAAAGGATCATGTCAAGGTTATTGTCTTTTAAGTCTGTTTCATTTATTTCCCTACTTTCTTCAAATTAAGTCTGAATTTGGCAATAAGAAGTTCATGATCTGAGCCACAGTCAGCTCCCGGTCTTGTTTTTGCTGACTGGATAGGGCTTCTCCATCTTTGGCTGCAAAGCATATAATCAATCTGGTTTTGGTGTTGACCATCTGGTGATGTCCATGTGTAGAGTCTTCTCTTGTGTTGTTGGAAGAGGGTGTTTGCTATGACCAGTGCGTTCTCTTGGCAGAACTCTATTAGCCTTTGCCCTGCTTCATTCCGTACTCCAAGGCCCAATTTGCCTGTTACTCCAGGTGTTTCTTGACTTCCTACTTTTGCATTCCAGTCCTCTATAATGAACAGGACATCTTTTTGGGGTGTTAATTCTAGAAGGTCTTGTAGGTCTTCATAGAACCATTCAACTTCAGCTTCTTCAGCATTACTGGTAGGGGCATAGACTTGGATTACTGTGATATTGAATGGTTTGCCTTGGAAACGAACAGAGATCATTCTGTCGTTTTTGAGATTGCATCCAAGGACTGCATTTCTGACTCTTGTTGACTATGATGGCTACCCCATTTCTTCTAAGGGATTGCTGCCCACAGTAGTAGATATAATGGTCATCTGAGTTAAATTCACCCATTCCAGTCCATTTTAGTTCTCTGATTCCTAGAATGTCGACATTCACTCTTGCCATCTCCTGTTTGACCACTTCCAATTTGCCTTGATTCATGGACCTAACATTCCAGGTGCCTATGCAACATTGGTCTTTACAGCATCGGACCTTGATTTCATCATCAGTCACATCCACAGCGGGGTGTTGTTTTTGCTTTGACTCCATCTCTTCATTCTTTCTGGAGTTATTTCTCCACTGATCTCCAGTAGCATATTGGGCACCTACTGACCTTGGGAGTTCATCTTTCAGTGTTCTATCTTTTTGCCTTTTCATTGTTCATGGGGTTCTCAAGGCAGGGATACTGAAGTGGTTTGCCATTCCCTTCTCCAGTGAACCACATTTTGTCAGAACTCTCCACTATGCCCCTTGGTCTTGGGTGGCCCTACATGGCATGGCTCATAGTTTCATTGAGTTAGACAAGGCTGTGGTCCATGTGATTAGATTGGTTAGTTAACTAACACACAGTCAGCATTCAGTAAATTGGTATCTATTATTAATCTTTCTTCAGTGGCATTAGTACTGGGGCTTGCCATACCTGTAAGTGACTTTCTCTTCCCCCATTTGCTATAGCAGTCTGCTCTTAACACTAATGATTCCAATCTTTACATTTTTGCTGCCCTTCTTATCACTTTTTTTTTTTAACCTTGCTTGTAAAGCCCAAGGCTCTATTCCTTTTCTTAAAATCTGATAGGACTGATAACCAATCACAGTATTTTCTTGTTTATGCTTGATAACTTAATTACCTCAATCAGGATAATAGGGAGTTACAATGAAATATATTTTCCTCACATAGTTTTTATGCTGTTTGTTACAAATAGGCTATGAATTTCTCTTCCATGCTCCAGGACCCAGACTGATAGAACTTTCTTACTTGAGACATTGCTGATCTCAAAGGAACGTAATGGAAACACTGGATGGCTCATGTACCTTCTGCTCAGATATGATGCTCGTATGTCCTGGGCGCTCTAAATTATATGACCGAGTAAAAATAATGGGGCAGAATTCACTGCCTTTCCACAGAGAAAAGTGGCAAATATTTTAGTATAATCAATTACATTTTAGTGGTCATCTTTGTAGTTTGACTGTTTTCAGCTGTCAGGCCCATTTTTTCTTTATGTTCAAGGGCTGTTCTATGGCTATCACGCTGTGTTTCATGATGCTTTGTGGAAGGTGTAATAGTCATCATTTTTTATAATTTAATCTCAGAAATACATTATTTTAAAATTGCAACCAAAACATTCTGAAAATATTATTTGATTATTTTAAAATAATCTTTATTCTGAAATCTACTCTGAATATATGTAACCCATTTTTATTTGCTGGCAAACCATAGCAACACTTTATTCAAAATATTTCAAAAGCAAGAAGGTAATTGTTTAGAAATCAAATTATTTAATCACATCTATTTAAAAGTAAAGTGAGTCAAAAATACATATACTCTGTAATACTTTTAATAGTTTATACTTTAAAAATTTATTTCCAGATTTCAGAGAAATTACATCATTTCCTATGATCAGTAATAGATTGCACTCTTATGTCTATTGCATTGCCTGAAGAAACAGAAAATACACTGTAACATAAATGTCTCTATAATGCAAGCATTTTTATATATTTTGTTTCTTTATATCAAATTAGAATTACACATTTCAGAATATTAGCGCATAATTTAGCCACAAAATGATGTACTATTACACTAACAATATACTGATCATGAATGAGGTTATGCTCCAAAATGACTTATAACAAACATTTTTATTTTTTATTTTTTTTTATTAGTTGGAGGCTAACCATTTTACAATATTGTAGCGGTCCTTGTCACACATTGACATGAATCAGCCATGGATTTACATGTATTCCCCATCATTTTCAAAGTATCATGCAAGACAATTATTTGACAATATAAAGTTTTCTCTGTGAAGTCTTGAACGTTTCCTTAGTTTTATCTGAGATACAGAGGCCCTCTTGTGGTGACATCTAGGCATTTGCAGTGACTGTTTTTTAAGTTTCAACTTGTCTGGCACAGACATGGCTTTTCAAGTGGATTAAGTCCTGGGTCATTTAAAATTTTTGAGGTCTTCACCATGGACAAAAATGGCCAAAAAGATGTCTACAAAGAATATAATATAGTTCATTCAAACTTTTTAGTACACCTACTAAAATGAAATATAAATCTGCTCTTTAAATTGAGAGAAAAGATGAAAAATACCAGTTCACAGTGTATGATTGGGTGTGTAGTCTATCAACAGAACCAAATTTAGAGGTGTACAATACTCAGCTTTCAGGGGAGTCGGTTTATCTCTGTGATTTTGGCATGACTGTTTCTGGTAACACAGATGATAAAACTCAATATTTTGTTCCTCTGGGTCAAATGCTCCTGCTCTGTTTTCTTCTTTTTTCCTCCTGTGTTACTCTAGGGTCTGTGCTAACCATGAAAAATGAAAATAATAATTGAGAGAGTACTTTGAGCAGGAATTATGTAGAATGGGCAGTGTCCTTCAGCGTCCCTATATGTAGACATCCCTTGAGATATTCACTGAGAATATAGATTCTTCAGGTCTGTAGCCAAAATTTCTGACTTAGGGGACTGAGTTGTGGTCCTGTGAAACTGAATCTTAATACCCATTCCAGATTTGTTTAGATCCATTTGGCTACGAGAATAATTCTTAGCCTTGGCTATAGAACCAACTGAGGAACTTTAAAATTCTGATTCCTAGGACTCACTCAAGATTACTTCAATCAGGATTTCTCAGAATGGGTCCAGGCACCTCCTGCTGATTCTAAACATGCAGCTCATTTGAGAAGCACTGGATTAGAGCCCAGAAGCATGGGTGTGCTGTAGGCCGAACAGCCTGGGGCCACCAGGCACCCACTTAAAGTTCAACAAAGTTGGGTTGGTTGTCTCATTGCAGTGAGGGAGATTGCACAGTGAAGGGACAGTGGTGTCTCACTGAGGAAAGGCAAAAACGGGGTTATTTTAGGTCACGGGTATAGGGTGGGGTTGAGTGTTTTGTTAGACTCAAAGCAAAACAGCTTGTATAAAGAGATCAACATCAGGTCTGCACTGCAAAGTGCACCCACAGTCCTGTTTCCTTGGAAACACTAACGTTGAGACAGAGGGGAGATGTTGTATCCAGACTGTATCCTTTATCAGGGGCTTGGCACACACGTTGTCAATCGAGACCATTTTTCTGTGTCAAAGTGACTTACATCCTCCAGGCAAGAGAGGGATATTTCCTTCTTACTGATATGATATCCAACAGCCAAGCTTCTGATAGTCTGTGATTTTGGATATCAAAGTTTCTCAGTATATAAGAAAGCAGCAGTCCCTCAAAGAGGACCCTTTACAGCTGCAGTATATTTAGTGGAGAAATATTGAATCCTTTGCAACTGGTTTCATCTGTATCAGTTATTCCAGCTTGATGAAGGACAGAGCAGAGTCTGATCTAAATTTTACCTTTTCAGACAGAACATTGGCCCCAACTCTGTTGCTTCCAGAAGGATGATGGTACAAGAAGAGGGCCCAGGCATGACAGTGTATAGATATGATTCATGCATTAATTCGGCAGAGACTTATTGAGTCCCTACTACGTGCTGGGACCTGTGCAGGGTACTGGAAATTCCACAATGAACAAAACTCGGTCTCTTCCCTCAAGAAACTTACAGACTCGTAGAAAAAACAGACAAATAGGTGAATACAACAGAGTATAGGTACTGTAACTAGACCTAAGTCTAGGCTACCAAGCACAGTTAACTGCGTCTTGGTGGTTCAAGGGACTGGAAAAAGTTTACCCCAGGTTACGGAAGAGAGAGGGCTATGGGGGGGGAAGGGGGCAAGGGAGTCAAGGGCAAAATGTTGGAGGCAGAGGAAAAGGACTTTGAAAACAGTATCATCTAGGCTCGGATCCAGGCTCTAGCACTGTCTGGGTATCACTGAACTGCAGTTTTCCCATCTGTAAAATAAGGCTACCAAACAGAGACACATTCAGTAAGTGCCAGACAGAGTTCTGAGTAATAAAATTACATCAGTGAGCAGAAGAAACAAGCCCCCTGACCCTTGAATCACATGCACCAGGGTGGAGGTTTACAAAAATAATAACTATAATTGAAGTATAAATTGTTTAGTATATTAGGTAATAAAGGCAGACTGGAGAAAATTGAAAGTGCCAGTGGAGGACATGAGAGAGAATGGTGAGTGGAGGTTTAAGGATGTGAAGTCAGTCAAAACCCTTTGACATAGTCTAGGGCCATACTGATGAGGTTAGAGACAAGAAGCTAGTTTGACTAAGCTACAGGGGAAACCTGAGATCTGCGTCAGACACTATTTCGACCTCACTTGACACTTCCCTTTCTTCGGAACTACTGCTTTTTTTAAATTCGGGGAGCCTATGTACCTTAGATGAAGTCCTCATTCCATACACAGCAATGATGCCCAAGACTTCATTGCTAAATGGTCTTGTTTTGCAGCCATTATTTTCAAGGGCTCTCTGTGTGTCTGAATAGCTAGTTATGGTAATATGGCTCTAACTATTGGTGATTACTGATATCTACTGCAAATAGCCCAGTATTTGGGCATCACCAGTTTGTGTTAGGTAAATATGCAATATTATCTTAATCTGTCAGTCTCTTAAGTCTAAGAGAACATTTAACTAACTGAGCTGGGACACATATCAATAATCAGAACCCATCCCACCTCCTGGCCCTTTTCCCATCCCCATCCTCAAAACTGGTATCTGTTTGTACCACTGATATGAATTAGAAATATTGTTTTTCCAAATGAGAAGTAGGAATAGAGAAAGTTTAGGGAAAATATATATATATCCATTTCCCTTCTTTATGCTCCTCAGGTAATAGCCGCATGGTGTGGTGGGAGCCAGGCCAACAACCTCCCTTTGGATCCTGTGTCACTCAATTGTGACATTAATCAAGGCACTCAATCTTTATAATCTCATTTCCTCTCTCGTAGAACTGGGCTGTGTACCTTCCTTTTAGGGCACTGGAAGAATTAAAGAAGTAAATACTTGCAAAGGACTAAGCCAAAAGAGCCTGGTTCATTACAGGCAATGAACAATATATTGATCTCATTCCTTGGTTCTTCTTTTGTTGTTGTTAACCCATAAAGCATAACTGTCTCTTACTCTATTTCTCTATTCCTGGCATTAAACAGATTGCCTGACCCAGGGTCTGTATCCAGTAGTACATATATACTGAATAAATGGATTTAACATTTTTTCATTGAAAGTTAGCTTTATTTGCAAAGGTCTCTGACATCCTGGAATCTGCCCATGCCTGCTATATTACTTCCCTTCATATATTTTTTTTTAAACTGGAAATGAAAATAGGATATGATCTACTCATTCATAGAAGAAATATTGTAAAAGATTTAAGCCAATATCTCTTTTTTCCAATAGAGCAATTAAAGACAATCCAAAGCCTTACCTAGGGTGTAGAATTTCATGTTATTCACCTCAAAGTGATTAATTTATATAAACTAATATGAATTTATATAAAAGTAATTAATTAATCAATTAAATTAAATGAAAATTAATCAAATTATTAATTTATATAAATAAACTTAAATATGCTGTTTTCCTATGAATCTTCATAACCTGACAATTAGAATATAAATGGCAATTTAGCAATGTGTATCAAGAGGCTTAAAAGTGTTCCTAGTAAGTAATTCCATTTCCAAAAATGTATCCTAATGAAATAATTTATATACACATGTAGAAAATGATCATGGATCATTTTTTGAAAAGAAGGAAATCATCTGAATATCCAACAAGAGAAGAAAGGATAAATGAATTAAGGTAACCAATTATAATCCTCTTAATTACATGCTTAGAAAAAATTAATATGTATGTTCACCAATAGATATCTACAGAAAGTTAATAAAAACCCTGTTCATAAGAGGTGCAAACTGGAATCTACTGAAATGCCTAGTTACAGTGAAATGGGTATGTAACTTATAGTATCAGCATATAATGGAATAGTATTTATTAATGAGAAGGAGCAAGCCATTGCCACACAAACAACATGAATGAATTTCAACAAAGTAAATTTGAATTCAAAAGCCAGACATAAAAGAATATATAATGTATTATTCCACTTTTTAAATTTTTTTAAAAATGGATAATACTAAAATTAATTTACGCTCTGACTATGAAGTGAGATAGTTATTAAAACATTTAAAGATACTGGAAAATGCTCATAATTTAATAAAAGACAATAACATTTAAAAGTGTATATATGATCCCCATTCTGCAATAAAAAAAGTTGCTGTGAGAAATATCAGTCAGGATCTCAATAGGAAACATATGACACACTCCAGTTAGGATAATTAGAGGAGGCTTTGTCTTAAAAGCCTGGGCAGAGTGTGGGGACCACAGGGACAGTGATGCAATAGAGTTGTTACTGCCGCAGACCTGCTGAGACATGAGCAGGAGAGGCTCCCAATGCCAGGAGAGAGCTCTTCGTAGAGCAGAGGGTCAGTGGCCCTTGGGCTGCAGCCCAAGGCTGCAGTGAATTCAAGGGAGGAAGAAGGGGAACGTTTAACTGGTTCTCCTCCATCCTCCCAGCCCCCCACTGGGGCTCGCTGTTAACCGTGAAGCCAGAGCGTCATGGCTGGGGTCCTCACAGGCCGGCCCAGCAGAGGGGGCGCGGGGTGCATGGGGAGGGTGAGTCTGATTGCTACGGGAGAGGAGGGGCGACAGGAGACCCATCTTGCTCTTTATGTACCTGTGTGTTATTACACTACTGCAATAATACCCACGTGTTTTAATTCTCGGGGAAATGTGTGTCAGAGTGTGTGAAGGGATGTGTGCCTGTGAGGTTATGAATGTAAAGGAGTGTATGTGTGTGTGAGAGAGAGAGCAGGAGGGTATGTGTGAGTGTGGGCGTGAAGGTATACAGGCGATGTGAGATGGTGCATTTGTGGGTGCATCTGTGGGGCGTGAGTGTTAATGAGTGTGTGTGTGCATGTGTTGCTGCAGGGAGGTGTGGATGTGTTTGTGAAAGCACGTGTGTGAGAGTGTGCAAGTGGACCTGAGGTGGGATGTGTGTAAGGTTGTCTATGGCGGGGAGTTGTATGTGAAAAAGTGTGTTAGTGTGGGAGGCTGTGTGTGAGAGTGTGTGAACGCATGTGAGAATGTACAGGTGGATGCGAGTTTTTGTTCCTGTAAGGGGCAGACATGTTTGTGACAGGTGTGTGGGAGGGGATGTGTGCGTTTATATGAGTGAGTGTCCTTGTGGGGGTGTAAGGACATAGAGAGTGTGTGTGAGATGTGTATGAGTGAGGAGGAGGCAGGTGAGTAAGACTCTGTGTGAAGAGATTTGTGTGTATTAGCACGCGTGTGTGCATATGCATGCACATAGGTGTATTTATATATTGATACATCTGTTTCCTTCAAGGAAAAAAGAAAACTGGAAGAAAATATTTTCATAATAGTAATCTCTAGTGGTGGAATAAGAGGCAAATCTAATTTTCTTGACTATTCTGTTATTTTGTAGTCAAAAAAACAATGCACATTTCAGTTTGTTTCCCTCATTCCCAGAGCACATGGAAAATATTGCACTTTTCTGGAAATATGTAAAATAATAAAAAATCTTGACTGTTATAAGGTTTCCTGATAGGAATGTTTTTGAAAACACAGTATACTTAGAATGCGAATTAGCTACTTGAAGTTCTGAGTGACTTGTTTACTTTTATGTAGCTAATAATAAAAAGGAATTCTGTATATCATATATATATATGTATGTATGTATTGCCTTTAACTTAACAAGCTACCTCAGCTATTAAAATATACACAGGGCAAACTCTATTACAAATGCTATTAAGTTTGGCTTAAGACAGTCTCACTTGCAGAACATACATTACTGAACCCTGAGCAAGGACTCAAACCTGCAGATGCTTTTTATTATCTGACTAGTGCTTCTCTGCTTGTCTCAATATTGCATCTATCAAACAGTTCACTTCAAACAACATTATTGGGAAACTGCTAGTAAAATGTTGACCGAAACCATCTTCAAACCAACTACGACCCTTTTTCTAGGGCTAAAGCAAGAGCAGCTGGGCTTAATTCAGCCACCTCAGACCATTGCTGTGGTTCAGTGAACACTTTATTCTCCCACTTGAATTTGAGCTCTTCTGCAAGATCGTTCCTGCCGATCTTGCGGAGATGGCGAGCCAGGAGGCGAAGCTTGTCGGTGGAATTTGGGAGTGATCTTTTCCAAAAACAGAGAAGTTCGTGGGTCTGTTCTGTGAGGTCATCGGGGCTCTTCAGCTTGATGAGCTGGATGGTGCTGCGACGAAGAGGGAGCGAGGAGGAGAGGCACAGGGCGTTCTCCTCTGAGAGCTCGTCCGCCAGCCAGTAGAGCAAGTTGTCCCACAGGGCTGCTGCCAGGCACACGGGGGACACCCGGAGTTAGCACCCTTTCCTGGGGCGTGCTCACCCAACCCTCCACCTATTCACAGGAAACCTACTCAGCCTCTGGTTTGGCCTCTTGGCAGCAGAAAGGTACTGGCCCACCCAGACAGACAGCTGAGAGCCTTTGGGATCTTCTTCTGAGGGAACCACCCATTGCAGAGTTAGAAATGCTTCTCCAATGTTAACTTGCCTGAGATCAAGGCAGGCTTGTTAACATGGTGCTCGTGTCCCCACCCTGGATAGTCTAAATAAGACTAGGATATGGGCAAAACTTAGCGTTTTTAGTAAGCACCCAGATGATGCTGATGCTGAGGTCCCCAACCACATTTGTGTAGCACTATGTGAGAAGATATTTTTAGGTACAAAAAATACTTCTCTTAATTAGTGCTAACCTAATACATAAATTATAACGGCAGTTCGGCAATCCTCACACCCCAGTCCCCCAACTACATACATACATGCATGCGCACGCACACACACACACACACACCCCAAGATCCACTCTCCAAAGATCAGTTCTATAGAAGGTCCATGGCATGTCCTTCCCTTGGCCTCTGGACTATTTAGAACCATAAACATCTCTGAATATATCCTATATGTTCAGCTTACCCTTTCCCTTACCCTGTGACTTCTGTCTACCACTTAAATTTCTATTTCTCTTTCCAAGTTTCTATTGTTATTGTGACTTATTTTATTGTGTAGCCCTCACTCTCAGAAAACCCCTCGGACCCCACCATCTCTCTCCTTCCTTCTCTAAGTTCTAACCTGCATCACAGTCACTTTCTCCCACTCATGCGAAAGTCTGCACCAGTTTCCCTGGTTGGGTGTCAGAAAAGAGCTCTCAGACGTCTGCCACGTTTAACTTTATCCTATCTACCTCCTCACATAGATTGCACCTGCTTTTACACTATAAATCATACCACTTTTCTGTGAGAGCTACTCGGGAAATGGAGCCAACACATCCATCCTCCCCACTGTCACTTTCATACCAACATTCCGCTTCCTTCCTGCAATATATTCATTTTAATGCCCATGCTACCTGAGTAGGCCTTCATCTCCCTGAATGCGTCATCTCTCTCTTGCCATTGGCAGGCCCTGTCATCAGCTATCCTGTTGATAACTATTTGCACCTCTGACCTCCTCATTTCTAAATCTTGTCAACATCACTGACCTGTGTGATGACTCCATATTAGAAACTGACTTCCATGGCCAATCCTTACATTTCATCACCAGCCAGAATTATTCTGTCTCCTTGGCTTCACCTGCTCAGTATTATTGCTAACCACTGCCCCCTAAACCTCCACAGCTTTTATTCCTTTGCTCCTATGTAATATGCTTCTTGCCCCATTGCTAACACAGCAAGCTCTTTGATGCCCACACCATTCCATCATGTCTGCCTCTGAACACATAACTACCCGTAACAGTCAGCTCTGCGTGTCAATAATGGGCTTGCATCCTCCTTAAAATCTGCTGTCCTCTTTAGCTTTCAATGTTCTCAATTTGTCAGCCATCAATTCTGTCTTACTTACATGGCTATCAACTACTGGGATATCCCAGGTTATAAAAGAAACAGAATGTGATCCTCAGGGTCTATGTTTTGCATACATTTTAAGTCTTTAGCAGCTTACAAATTAATTAAAAAGCCTGTTTCCTGAGTTCAATGTAAAATTTTCCACCGCAGTGACTTTTCTACCGTCCTCAAGTCTCAATCTCAGTCTTACTGTGTTTCACTTAGCCAGCAGCTCTTCCTCCTAACTTTCCCCAAAGCCGTTTGACCTGAGTTCTCATAATCTCACTTTCACTTCAAAAACTCTCTTACAGAATCTCACTCCACCATGCTCGATGGGTGCCATCCCCACAGTGTTTTTCATCAAATAATTTCCCTTCACACCATTCCCTTAACCACTCTTCCATCAGGTTCTTTCCAGGCTTCCCGCAAGCACTCTCAGGCTTTCCTTCTCCTTGTTTCTCCCACTGTTTCTAGCTCCCAGCTATCTCTCTCCTTCCTTTTCCAGAAAACCTTTTCGTGCCTGACGTAAATTTGATGCCTTAAATCCATCAACATTAACTCTTTCCTAGGCCCTTGCTTTGGAGTTATATAGCCTCTTTTTAAAAAATTTGTTTTATTCAAGTATAGCTGATTTACAGTGATGTGTTAATTTCTTCTGTGCAGCAAAGTGACTTAGATATATATACATTATTTTTCATATTCTTTTCCATATAGTTTATCACAGGATATTGATATCTTCTTTTAAAACTCTGTTTAAGCTTTTCTTTCCAATCTTTCTAGAGCCCTCCTAGATACTACTTATAGCAGCTGATTCTTAGTCTGCATTTCTCCAACTTCCACAGAGCATTTTACTCCTTCCCTTGGGTTCCATGGCCTGCCCTGGTGTGCCTCTTTTCTCTCTCTTCCCTCTGTGCTGACTTCCTTCCTCCTAATTGTGCTGAATTACTGCTTCCTAACTCAGGCCTCTTCTCTTCCTGCCCCTCCCCTTGAATTCACCAACTGCCATACCCATCGGCTCTATGTGAAATATCCCAGATCTAGTGCATCTTCATCTTTAACTCTGTTTTCCTAAATCCTGGTACAGACACACCTTATTTTCTTGTGTTTTGCTTTATTGCCCTTCATGGATACTGCATTGTTTGTTGTTGTTGTCTGCAAACTGCAGATTTCTGGCAACTCTGGGTCAAGCAAATCTATGAGTGCCATTTTTCCAACATCTTTGCTCACTTAGCTCAGACGGTAAAGCGTCTGCCTGCAATGCGGGAGACCCGGGTTTGATCCCTGGGTCGGGAAGATCCCCTGGAGAAGGAAATGGCAACCCACTCCAGTACTCTTGCCTGGAAAATCCCATGGACTGAGGATCCTGGTAGGCTACAGTCCATGGGTTTGCAAGAGTCGGACACGACTGAGCGACTTCACTTCACTTTGCTCACTTTGTGTCTCTGTCACATTTTGGTCACTCTCACAGTACTTCAGATTTTTTCATTATTTTATTTGGTATGGGGATCTGTGATCCGTGATCATTGATGTCACTATTGTAAAAAGATTATGACTTGCTGAAGGCTCAGAAAATGGTCAGCATTTTTTTAGCAGTGGAGTATTTTTAATGTATGTACATTAGTTTTTAGACATAATCCTATTGCACCCTTAGACTACAGTATAATGTAAATATAACTTTTAGATGTACTAGGAAACCCAAAAATTCATGTGGCTTTATCATGATATTTGCTTTATTGTGATGGTTTGAAACCAAACCCACACTCATCTGCAATATTCATCTCCCAGTTATCTTTACCAGTTTATAGTGCAGCCAATTTAAATTCCACACTACTAAAATTGAAATCAACTTTAGCTTTTCCCTCCCTCCCCCTGATCCTTTGCTCTATTCACTGTCTTAGTAAATGGGACCACTCGGCTTAGTATACTAACACACATAAGATTATCCCGGTTTCTCAAAGCCTGTCATATCTCATCACCTATACCCGTTCACTGGCTCTAACTGTAGTCATACCTCAGCTGTTTCTCCCGCCTTACAGTCTCGTGGATTCTAACCTCATCTACCATCATCCTGCAGCAGCTCAGATGGCACTGGCCGTGGAAGACCACGTTGTATAACAGTTTAGGACTCCCGGCACACTTAAGAAAGATCACGATGCCCTTGTCCACTCTGGGGGTTGAGAGTGGGGGAGCTTTTATTTGAACACCAAGTTCTTCAAAGTTAACACTATCAACCTGCTGGGTTTTCAGCTACTACTATTGTTGTTTTACGGCTACTGCTGCTAAGTCACTTCAGTCGTGTCCAACTCTGTGCGACCCCATAGATGGCAGCCCGCCAGGCTCCCCCATCCCTGGGATTCTCCAGGCAAGAACCCTGGAGTGGGTTGCCATTTCCTTCTCCAGTGCATAAACATGAAAAGTGAAAGTGAAGTCGCTCAGTCGTGTCCGACTCTTCGCAACCCCATGGACTGCGAGCCCACCAGGCTCCTCCGTCCATGGGACTTTCCAGGCAAGAGTACTGGAGTGGGGTGCCATTGCCTTTTAGTGGGGATTTTTTGTTTGGTTTTGGGGGTTTTGGTTTTTGTGTTTTCTTTTTGCTCTATCCCCTGCTGTCACTGAAAATATCAATTTTATTGCCTCCGAGAGAGTGTATAATGCTAAGGTTTATGCCCATCCTACTTACTTCTAATTTAATTCAGCAAAGCTTATGAAGTTTTTATACAACTCCACAAAGAAAACCCCTAAACGAAACGTTATGCCATCAGTTGGGAGACTGACACAATAGTCAAGACACATTCACTGATACCTTTTGAAGACCCATAAACTGTCACAATAGTAATTATTAGCATCACAAAATGAATTGTTTCAGAGACTAAAATAGAACAAAAGTGTCAAATTCTGAAATATGTGTCAATGTTATGTAGCTGGATTAGACATAACCGCAATCAAATTTTTTATTTCTCTTGTGGTTTCGTACCTCTATATATACTTCTATTTAAAATCTATTTTAAGATTCAAAACCTAATAGCCAACATTTCAGAACAAGCCACAGTAGTTTGTTTACCAAATAAAGCAATTACTAGTTACCTTTAGTTAAACAGTACTTAGTAGAATTCATATTTCTTATAGACTTTAATAAAAGTGTAACCACATCTCCATGTAACAATTTTGTTCGTATGTGCATGACTTATAAAGGAAAACTCGTTTATTTGGCTGATAAGAAATGATTATTTAGCAAATTTTTGTTAATAGCAAAGTTCTCTGTTTTTTTCTAAGAGTCACGTAAAATAAAAGAAGAAAAGAGCACCGTCATAATGAGGACACAGCAAATATTCCTTACCGAGTGGATCTGTAGAAATTCTTTTGGTACTCTGTGGACGGTTGATTAATTTTTCATGCTTTGGGGAGAAAGGGACACAGAATAAGCAGAAGAAATCATTAATTTGTGAACAAGCTACACATAAAAGTCCTTCTAAACTTCACCCCTGTTTGGGATAAGTCCTGAATTGCATGCCTTGCAAAATTACATTGTTTATTTGTGTCTGCATGCTCAGCAATTTCTTTCCCAAGATAAGACAACATATATTAACACAAATCTTTCAGAAAATTTAAATTAGGAATACGCATATAAATATTATTATAGCAGTTTAATTAACTCTGAATAAACTCTTTCTAAACTAAAATTTAAAACTGTTAATACTACCTAACAAAGAGAAAGCTACCTCTATGCTACAAACATAATATTTAGTAAAAGCCCCTGTGAACCAGGCACCTTGCTCAACACTCAGCACCAGGCCTAGTACCTAGTGGGTACTCAAACATTAGTTTTTGTGAATAAATGAGTGAATCATATGCAGACATAATGCTAAAAACAATCAAGTCTTTAAGCTAATATTATTCTGAAATCAACATTTTGTCAAGAATAAATCAAATATATAATCATTACTTTTCTACACTGTGCACAGAATGGTTTGTTCCCAGTTAATATAGAATCAGGAAAAATAGCACAGGAGAGTAAGTAAAAATATATAAGTTTGAAAACCTGTTCAGTGCTCTGGACAGTTTATTTCCATCCTCAGCCTCAGCTCTGAAATATGATTTAATAAAATGCACACACACACACGCACACCTCAGAAACATGTACACAGATATTCATAGAAACTTTATTTTTAATAGCTAAAACTGGAAATGTAAAATTTTTTACAACAGGTGAATGGCTAAAAAAACTATTGAACGTCCACAAGGTGGGATACAATTAAACAATAAAGAGGATAAGTCATTGATAAATGCCACAACTTGCATGAACTTCAGAGTATTGTGCTGAGTGAAAAATTCCAGTCTCAAAAGGTCATATATTCTGATTCCATTTATATCACATTGTTGAACTTATAGAATTACAAAGATATAGAACAGATGGGTGATTTCCAGGGGTTAGGATGGTGGTAGAAGATTATAAAAGGATAACACAGGTAGGTCTTTGTAATGCTAGAACAATTGTATATCTTGAATGCAGTGGTTACACAAATCTACACATCTGACAAAACAGTTACAGTACAAATACACATGTTTTATTGATGTCAGCTTCCTGGCTTTGATATTTTGCTACAGTGATGTAAGGTGTAACCACTGAGGAAAACTGGGTGAGAATATCTACACCTCTTTGTACTATATTTAGCAACTTCCTGTAAATCTATAATTATTTCAAAATAAAACTGATTTTTTAAAAACTCTGCTCATAGCAATGATACAAGAATGATGTAGAACTCTATATTAATGCATTGTAAACTGCTTATTAAAAGCACTAATTTATTAAATCTGAATATAATATTTTCTAGGTATTCTTGTCATGTATACTATATAGACATGTATATGAAACTTCCATTAAGGCATACAAGCAAGATGGTGGCATAGAAAATCCTGATCTAAAAATAGGTTAAAGATCTGAATGTAAGATCTGAAATCATAAAAATCCTAGAGAAAAACATAGGCAGTAATGTTGTAGATCTCACTCCAAAGGAAAAGGAAAAGCAAAAATAAGCAAATTGGACTACATAAATTAAAAAAAAAAACTTCTGAGGAGTTAAGGCAAACTGTTATCAAAATGAAAAAGCAACCTACTGAATGGGAGAAGATATTTATCTATGGGGTTAATATCTAAAACACATTTTAAAAACTCACATAACTCAATAATAAATAATTTAAAAATGGACTGAGAATCTGAGCAGACACTTTGCAAAGAAGACATAGAGATGGCTTAACAGGCATGGAAAGATGTTCCACACTGCTAATTATTAGGGAAATGTCAATCAAAATTACCATGAGATATTACTTGCAGAGTGGCTATTATTGAAAAAAGAAAAAATAACAAATGTTAGAGAGGATAGGAGAAAAGAAAACACTCATTGTTGTGGGACTGTAAATTGGTGCAACCACATGGAAAACAGTATGGACGTTCTTCAAAAATTAAGAATAGAACTACCATATTTCCACTTCTTGATATCTATCTGAATAATATAAAAACACCAAGTTGAAAAGATAGATGCACCCTTATGTTTATTGCAATATATTACAGTTGTCAGATATGGGAAAAGCCTGTGATCATCGAAAGGTGAATGGATAAAGAAGATACATTTTATATATATACCCGAGGCTTCCTGGGTGGCTCTAGTGGTAAATAACTTGCCTGCCCGTGCGGGAGAGGTAAGAGACAACAGTTTTGATCTCTGGGTCAGGAATACCCCCTGGAGGAGGGCATGACAACCCACTCCAGTGTTCTTGCCTGGAGAATCCCCATGGAGAGAAGAGGCTGGTAGGCTGCAGTCCATGAGGTCACAAAAAGCTGGACATGACTGAATGACTTAGCATGCACAAATATATACCGTGAAATACTGTGCTGTGTGCTCAGACACTTAGTTGTGTCTGACTCTTTGAGACCCCTTGGACTGTAGCCCACCAGGCTCCTCTGTCCATGGGCATTCTCCAGGCAAGAATACTGGAGTGGGTTCCCATGCCCTCCTTCAGGGGATCTTCCCAACCCAAGGATCGAACCCAGGTCTCCCACATTGCAGGCAGATTCTTTACCATCCGAGCCACCAGGGAAATCCAAGAATACAGTGAAATACTACTCAGCCATAAAAAAATAATGAAATTCTCCCACTTGTGACAACTTGGATGAACTTCAAAGGTATTATGCTAAGTGAAATAAATCAGATGGAGAAAGACAAATACCATATGATTTCATTCATATGTCCAATCTCAAAAGAAAAACCCAAAGGAACAAATAAACCCCAAACAAACTCAGATATAGGTATCAGAATTGTGGTTTCCAGAGGAGAAGGGGGATGGAGGGGTTAGTGAAATGGGTGAAGGGGGTGAACTGTACAAAGACAGATGGTAACTAGACTTATAGTGGTGATCACTGGGTAATGTATACACATATTGAATTCTAATGTTGTACACCTGAAATTTAAATAATTTTAAAAAACCTTACAGTAAGAAATTGTAATGGGAGGAGACTAAGAATCAACATAAGAACAATATAAATCCAAGAATATTGATACTGTAGCATTGCAAAAGAAGTGCACAGATTTTTGAGACATTAACTTTGTACTTAATCCTCTCCAAAAAAATTGAGAAATGCCAGTTTTTATTTTATTTTATTTTTTTGAAGGTGCATAGAGATGCCAGTTTAAATCATGCAGCAGATTCTGTCATTTCCACCAATGGATGTATGACCTGGATTGAGTCTAGGACAAGAGGTACACGTTGGATTTTTTCTTTATTGTGTGTAAACAATTTACCACCCACCCCTCCAGTCATTCTTTCTTCACAGATGGCTCATAGCACCTTGATGCACTGAGAGTGATTCTAGTGTTCAAGTATATGTATTTTTTCACATATGTGAAAATTCAAGCCATGCTCTCTATCTGGAACCCAACTGCAGAAGCAGTGAATTGTGGGTGCATGGGAAACCTTGGGTCTCTTATACTTTCAGGCACTATGCTGGTCTCCCATATATTCTCATCATTCAGGGATTTTCAAACACCCTTCTTATTCCTTCCCTCCCCCTTTCTTTCTTTTTTCTTTTCATTCCATTTTTTTTTTTCTGTGCCCTATTTTGCCTTGCATACCACCTTTAAAATGTCACTGGTGCTCAGGGTCAGCTCCAAGTCAAGCAGGGAAGCCAATGCTTGTCCTCCAGTGTCCACTCCCACAGATTCTGCGTCTACACAGGGTTACCTGGATGCCTTCATTGTCAGGACTGACTCTGATTTTACCCTACTTATCTCTCTCCTCTTCTTTGCATCAACAAGTGCTATTCTGCTGCATCTTGAGCACATCCTTTATTTTATCCAACATTATTTTCAGTGATGCACCTAAAAGTTTCCACTCATTGTATCTTTTCACCACTCCAGAAACCAGCCATGATCATCAGTCTCGGCTCTGCTTATTAGACTATCATCTCTTTGAGGCCCAATAAAGTACCTTGTTCCTGTATTAATTCTTCACCATACTTTACATGGTATTGACACGTACACATAGGGTAGCAACAACTATTTAACTTATGTGATGCTTTCTCTTGACTTGAATGATCTCTTCCTTCACATCCTACCATGTTTTCAAGACCGCTGATCATTTCCACCTCTTTTATCAACTACTCTGGTTCCTGGTTTCTCATTTGAGAATTTATGTGCTATCACTCAATTTATCTCTTAATTCATCAGTGCCACTCATAGACCGTTATTTGCATATGTTTGTTTTCCCTCCCCAGTTAGACTTTCAGTAATTTTTGTATCCTTTTATTTTCAATCAAATAATTACTTTCATTACCATAATAATATTGTCCCTCGTGGTAAAGTTTTGACCTCAAATAATTGTCAGGGCTGCTACTCAGAAGAACTTATTGTTGGGTGATTTATGGAACACTGAAGATGCCTGCTCCCTGTCCAGGTTAGGGCCCACTGCAGATAGTCTTCACTTTCCTTCCCTAGAGTCTCAAGGGCCTTTGCAAATACCTCTTTCATTTTACGTCCAGAATCCCCTGAAATGCCTCAAGGTATAGTATCAACTTGAACAGAATACCAAGGGCTCATCTCCTATTGAGGTCTTGACAAGGACTTTTCCATCTTTTAACATGGAAACTTCCATGTCAAAAAAGCTGAGTTAGGCTATCAAAACAAATTGACCAGACTGATTACATCAGAGAGTGTGCCACACAAAATTTAAATTTTCAGCAAAATACACATGTCCTTCTTAGGTCTTACACAGAAATTAAGGTCCCCAAATACAGACAATACCATCCTCTACCCCTTCTTCTGATTCATCAGTCTTAGCCAAGTCAACCATATTCACACTCCCTGTAAGAGTCTGGTCCCCTGTAGAGCTTCTTTAGCAGTTGCTGCATGAAATCATCTTTCAAAAATAGCACAGCTCCTTTGGCAGGCACCTCTAGAACTACAGAACTCCAGCTCAGAGTCTCATGAGCCACACAACACAGCACAGACTCAATATTCCTGGGAGCTCTCTGGTCACACAAGAAAGAGCAAAGCAAAAACCACTACAATATTGTAAAGTAATTAGCCTCCAACTAATAAAAATAAATGAAAAAAAAAAAAAGGGCAAAACACCTCATAATTTAGAAATAGCTGAAAGCCCAGAAACAAATGTAGCTACTGCAAGATCCCTGACAGGAAGCTTGCAGCTCCTCTTACTCCCGCAAGAGCCTTTATCACTAATTCTCATATGTGAGGGCATTTTCCAAACAAAAGCTACTTCCTCAAACAAAATTATTTAACAGTTAGTTACAACTCATATTGAGGTCATTAACCGCAGACCATAGCAGAACATTAGTGTAAGAGAGGACATGGTGTAGACAGAGAGAAAATGAGGAAACAAAAGATTCTATGATTTCAGCTTCTTTAGGGTCTCAGCCAGTCTCCACTGCTTGGCCAGAACCCATTAGACATAAAGGGCTGAAAAACAATTGCTTTTCTTTACCTGCCTGACTAGGTCAGCCCACATCTGTCTCTGTCATCTTTACAAACTCCTTTGCCTTCTCCTCCTTCTTGTACCTTTGGTCATTCTGCCCTTGACTCCATCGGTTGGATTCTGGAGATAATTCAGAGTGCTTTCCCCAAGGCTTTCCACCTGTGTTTTTATTGGAAGAATTTATTGCCCGTCCTCCTACAACCTGATCCTATCATGTCCACACGCTCTCCTGCGTACTCCAGGGCAAGGCACGATAGCCTCCCACACCTCACCGATGACTGGAAACAGAAACTGCTCGAAAAGTTCCTCAGGCTGCAACACTTCTACTTTCTCTGGTTCCTCTAGTTCCATGATGCCCAAGAGCTGTATTTCCCCTGCTACTTCAGAACCACAGAATGGGTGTGAGCACAGAAGCCGTGAAACATGGAGACCCAGAGGCCAACCGGCGCTCTCGGTGTCACCATCTCTTTCCCTACAGGACTGTGCCTCTGTTGAAATAAATCTCTAGGCCCAAGAAGGATCCCCACTCCTTTCCAGGATGCCACATCAGCAAAGCAAAACTTAGAAAACATTTATGTCCTCATAGATGTTCTGCTTGACCAGACATGCAGTGTATCCAGTCGGCCAGTCCATAAAGGCCAAGCCCCGTCCAGGCCTTCTCACATCCTTCAAGGGTGACTTTGTGGCCCCAGCCAACTGGATATTTTCTATTTGTCTCATCCTTGCTCTTTTTCTTTATCTTATAAGTGTTTCTTACCTTTTGCCCATTTTGTAGTTCTTTGAAAGGAGACCATCCACTTCATGAAGTCTTAAACAAAGTTTACTTGTATCACTTAAGCAGTCTTTCAGTTCAGTTCAGTTCAGTTCTGTCGCTCAGTCTTGTCCGACTCTTTGCGACCCCGTGAATCGCAGCACGCCAGGCCTCCCTGTCCATCACCAACTCCTGGAGTTTACTCAAACTCATGTCCATCGAGTCAGTGATGCCATCCAGCCATCTCATCCTCTGTCATCCCCTTCTCCTCCTGCCCCCAATTCCTCCCAGAATCAGGGTCTTTTCCGATGAGTCAGCTCTTCTCATGAGGTGGCCAAAGGACTGGAGTTTCAGCTTCAAGATCAGTCCTTCCAATGAACACCCAAGACTGATCTCCTTTAGGATGAACTGGTTGGATCTCCTTGCAGTCCAAGGGACTCTCAAGAGTCTTTTCCAACACCACAGTTCAAAAGCATCAATTTTTCAGCACTCAGCTTTCTTCACAGTCCAACTCTCACATCCATACATGACTACTGGAAAAACCATAGCCTTGACTAGACGGACCTTTGTTGGCAAAGTAATGTCTCTGCTTTTTAATATGCTATCGAGGTTGGTCATAACTTTCCTTCCAAGGAGTAAGCGTCTTTTAATTTCATGGCTGCAATCACCATCTGCAGTGATTTTGGAGCCCAGAAAAATAAAGTCTGACACTGCTTCCACTGTCTTCCCATCTATTTCCCATGAAGTGATGGGATCAGATGCCATGATCTTAGTTTTCTGAATGTTGAGCTTGAAGCCAACTTTTTCACTCTCCTCTTTCACTTTCATCAAGAGGCTTTTTAGTTCCTCTTCACTTTCTGCCATAAGGGTGGTATCATCTCCATATCTGAGGTTATTGATATTTCTCCCAGCAATCTTGATTCCAGCTTGTGCTTCTTCCAGCCCAGCATTTCGCATGATGTACTCTGCATATAAGTTAAATAAGCAGGGTGACAATATACAGCCTTGATGTGCTCCTTTTCCTATTTGGAAACAGTCTGTCCTTTTCCTATTTGGAACCAGTCTGTTGTTCCATGTTGTCTTTAACCATTGTTAAATTTCTTTACAGTTCTACATTGGTATATCCTATTGTATCATTTTCTGTGTTTTCTTTTATATCAGTGCTTATATTTACCACAGGGTTACTACACCGTAGCCTCAAGCCTCAATTCCTGATAGCTCTGGGGATTCTATGTGGACAGTTATGAAGACTGTTATCACCACAAATTTAAAGTCTGTTGTTTCAGCTAGGGACTGGGGCTGCTCAGCAATATTTTCATATGTCCCTGAAGACCTCTTCCACCTTGCTTACGGAAACGATTGCACACATTTACCACTCTTTGTAAGACTTCTACCTCGTACTTGCCCAACACTCTCAGCAAGGGGCTTTATCTTCTACTCACTGAGAAAATAAGACAGTGTTCTCAAACCATAGCCTTCATGAAAATGAATCTTGAGAAAAAGGCAAAAATTAAGCTCATACTTTGAATTGGTCTCAGATAAGGCCACATTTGTAACACAGATGGTTCTTATACTGAGGTATGGTGGCTCCAGTTAGAAAAGCACCATTGAGTTGGACTTACATCAGTTATCAACTAGCATTCCAAATGTATCCCAGCAAATGCATGGACGAATGAAACACATATCTTTATCCAAGAAATGATGGAGATTTCCAATATCATGTCAGGGCCTTAGTGAGATTCTGATTGCTTCTTACACAACTGATGCTCTAGAGGTACAGTAAAAAAATTAATTTCTCACTCAAAAATTGGTTCATAGGAGTTGACAGATGACCTAACTCTGGTGCATACCTCCTCACATAGAAACTCCAGCTCTGGCAAAGTCCTATCCACGTATATCTGGCAGTCTTCTGGGCTTTATTCTCTTGGTATCCACATGTTCCACCAGGTTCAGCACAATGGCAAGCCAGGCAATGCAACCATCAAAGCTCTTTTTGTGGGCGCAGCCGTTTCCCTTCCTGTGTATATCATGGAGTCTATCATGTGTCCTACCAGGCAGCGCCATGAGTGTCCTACCCACAGCACACTTTTGCTCCCAAGGTTTCACATAAGCACCGTTATTGCATATCAGTGGTTAGCATGGGTGTGTTCTGTTGCAGCCCCACTACCATTCTGCTGGATCCTTCAGCAGTGATACCATTCTAACCTGCTCCATATGAAGCCCATCATCTCTCCTACTTTTCTCCTGAGCAAAGCAGTTCTCCACCAGTGACCACTCAGCTCCCCTGGTATGTAAACTGTGTGGTAAAATGTGATAGAATGAAGTAAGTGTCTCCATACCCCTTGGGTTACTTGACATGACAGTAATATGAACTTTGCCCTCTTGTGTCACGGAGCTCAATTAAATATGTCTTCTCTTTTTAAATTAAAATCATTCCCCTTAGGACAAGGGGCTGAACTGAGGATCAGCTTTCATTAATAATTATAGTACTCTGTTCTCAACATCTGAGGGCCTCTATGCTTTAAATATATTTTAATATGTGACACATTTAACATAGAATATTTGGTATATATTTAGATGTCTTTAATAAAAATTATTTATATTCTAATATATATAAATATGGGGGGGGCAAACACACTCTGAGTCACCTGCAAATAGAACTCTGTCAGGTCATATCTCATATTCAGTTATTTCAGACTCAACAGTGAATACGGTTTAATTTCTTACTCCAGGGATCACTTCAGCTTCTATGCAAATAATCTTATGAGTTGGATGAATCTCAGCATTTATTTATCAGGCTTGTCTGAAACTCTCAAAATTGAGCCTGCTTCAGAGTTATTTACAAAGTGTGTTCTTCTCATCTGTCTTTCCCCAAAATGCTGTGAGGAAGATGAGGAGTTGGGTGAAAGAGACTATCAAGGCTTAAAAGTAGTGAGGTCTTGTGGCTGAAGACTTCAGAGTGAGGGAATTGTGGGCTCAGACCGCTCTGATAAACCCCAGAACATATGCTTTCCTTAATACAAGGCTGCTTGAGCAGGAGGGCTCTTGGGTAAGACTGAGTCTAAACCTCGTTCTGTCGATTGTTGACCAAGTCAATTCATGCCTTGGCTTCCTAAACTTTAAAATTTCTATCAGCATGCTGTCTCCTTCCTAGATGTGTAGTGAATTTTAAATGAAATACAATGTGTAACACACTTTAGATGAAATAAAATGGAATACTTTCATTGAATTCCTTGCACAGAGTGTGTGCTCAGTAAGACACTTAATTTTGTCAGACAATTCTCGATAGAACTAGAGTTTCATTCTGTATCAGAAAGGTTTGATACCTCTCAAATTCTAATACAATAAATGATTGTCCAAAGATCCATTTGTAGAGAACAGCAAATACCCTATATTAACACATGCATGTGGAATCTAGAAAATGGTATGGATGATCTGATTGGCAAAGCAGAAACAGAGACACATCAAATGGATACCAAAAGGAAGGGCGGTGGGATGAACTGGGGGACTGGGATTGACATATATACACTACTGATGCTATGTGTGAAATAAATAATTAATGAGAACCTACATGTAGCACAGGGAACTCCATACTTCGTTCTCTGTGGTGACCTCAATGTGAAGGAAATCTAAAAAAGAGGATATATGTATACACCCAGCTGACTCACTTTGCTGTACAGTAGAAATTAATGCAATCTTATAAAGCAACTCTACTCCAATAAAAATTAATTTAAAAAGACCCATTTGTAAATAAGGTAAATCCTATAACTTTATGTCCCACAAGGCATACGTTCAGTGTTTCATGACATGATGGCATTGGAGACAGCCCCTCGCCCTGTGGTCTCGAAGCCCACCTGGACTCAGCAGGTGCTGACCAGCGAGTCTGATAGAAAGGAGCTCAGAGTTTCAATCTTGGTCAGAACTCACCCTTATTATAATGTGCTTTCGGGAAGCTTACAATGGCGCCATGGTTAAGTAAGGTAACCACGCTAGGAGTGTGTTAAGTGAAGTGTCTAGTCACTCAGTCGTGTCCAACTCTTTGCAACCCTAAGCCCTGTGGAGCCTGCCAGGCTCCTCTGTCTATGGGACTCCGGGCAAGAATGCTGGAGTAGGTTGCCATGCTCTCCTCCAGGGGATCTTCCCAACCCAAGGACTGAACTCATGTCTCATATGTCTCCTGCATTGGTAGGCAGGATCTTTACCAGTAGCGCCACCTGGGAAGCCCCCAATTATAATGTGCATGGTCACTAATTTCAAAAGCACCTGCAATAATTCAATTCAGTTCTGTTCCTCAGTCATGTCCAACTCTTTCTGACCCCATGAACTGCAGCATGCCAGGCTTCCTTGTCCATCACCAACTCCTGGAGCTTACTCAAACTCATGTCCATCAAGTCAGTGATGCCATCCAACCATTTTCTCTGTGTCCCCTTTTCCTCTTGAATTCAGTCATTCCCAGAATCAGAGTCTTTTCCAGTGAGTCAGTTCCCTGCATCAGGTGGTCAAAGTATTGGAGCTTCAGCTTCAGCATCAGTCCTTCCAATGACTATTCAGGACTGATTTCCTTTAGGATGGACTGATTTGGTCTCCTAGATGTCCAAAGGACTCTCAAGAGTCTTCTCCAGCATCACAGTTCAAAAGAATCAATTCTTTGGTGGTAAGCTTTCTTTATTGTCCAGCTCTCACATCCATACATGACTACTGGGAAAACCATAGCTTTGACTAGATGGACCTTTGTTAGCAAAGTAATGTCTCTGCTTATCAATATGCTGTCAAGTTTGGTCATAACTTTTCTTCCAAGGAGCAAGCATCTTTTAATTTCATGGCTGCAGTCACCACCTGCAGTGATTTTGGAGCCCCCCAAAATAAAGTCTCTCACTGTTTCCCCATCTATTTGCATGAAGTGATGGAACTGGATGCCATGATCTTAGTTTTTTGAATGTTGAGTTTTAAGCTAGCTTTTTCACTCTCCTCTTTCACTTATCAAGAGGCTCTTTAGTTCTTTGCTTTCTGCCATAAGGGTGGTTGTCATCTGCTTATCTGAGGTTATTGATATTTCTCCCGGCAATCTTGATTCCATCTTCGATTTTATCCAGTCTGGCATTTTGCGTGATGTACTCTGTATATACATTAAATAAGCAGGGTGACAATATACAGCCTTGATGTATTCCTTCTCAATTTTGAACCAGTCTGTTGTTCCACATCCGGTTTAAACTATTGCTTCTTGACCTGCATACAGATTTCCCAGGAGGCAAGTAAGGTGGTCTGGTATTCCCATCTCTTTCAGAATTTTACAGTTGGTTGTGATCTACATAGTCAAAGGCTCTGGTGTAGTCAATAAAGCAGAAGTAGATGTTTTTCTGGAAACCTCTTGCTTTTTTGATGATCCAACAGATGGTGGCAATTTGATCTCTGGTTCTTCTGCCTTATCTAAATACAGCTTGAACATCTGGAAGTTCATAGTTCATGTACTGTTGAACGCTGGCTTGGAGAATTTTGAGCATTACTTTGCTAGAGTGTGAGATGAGTGCAATTGTGCGGTGGTTTGAACATTCTTTGGCATTGCCTTTCTTTGGAATTGGAGTGGAAACTGACCTTTTCCAGTCCTGTGGCCACAGCTGAGTTTTCCAAATTTGCTGGAATATTGAGTGTAGCACTTCCACAGCATCATCTTTTAGGATTTCAAAAATAGCTCAACTGGAATTCCATCACCTTCACTAGCTTTGTTCATAGTGATGCTTCCTAAGGCCCACTTGACGTCGCATATCAGGATGTCTGGCTCTAGGTGAGTGATCACACCATAATGGTTATCTGGGTCATGAAGATCTTGCTGTGCTATTTGGTGGATATAGAAATAACAAGCAATAGACTTTTCTTTAATTTCTACATGCCTACTATTTCTTTGGGGTTTCCTGCGTGGCTCAGACAGTAAAGAACCTGCCTGCAATGCAGGAGAGCCACTGTCGGGAAGCCCCCTGGAGAAGGAAATAGCAACCCACTCCAGTATTCTTACCTGGAAAACTCCATGGACAGAGGAGTCTGGTTGGCTACAGTCCACGGGGTTTGCAAAGAGTCAGACATGACTGAGCAAGTAACACACACACTAGTTCTTGGAGTCTCTACTGAAGAACCAGTTTTCATGTAAAGTAACATTCTAAAAACTTTCTGATACTTTAAGTACCATCTAACATGGATGCCACACAGAATTATGGCTAAAGGGCAGTGTTACACATCCAACAAAAAAAATGTGATGCTGATATTAGCATTTTTATCATTTACCTTAAGGCGCTTATTCATGGAGAGATTTTCACAGGTAATTATGATAATATCTTGTGGCAACAACTCCTCCATCCAGCCTTAACCCTCATAGTTCTCCCATCCCCAGACACTTATTTTAGATTTTTCTGATAAATAGGTCATTTATTTTGTAGTTAGAAGATATAAAAGTAGAAGTGGTATGAATAATAAATCAAGGGAGTATGTGTAATTAGTATATTTTTGTGTATCTTTAGCATGGATTTTGCCAGAATCCTTTAAGATACCATAGCTACATACAAGTTTTAACTGCTTACTTTACTCTTTATTTATTTCATATAGAGGCCTCTTCAACTAAGTAATAGATGCCATTTGCTTAACTTGAGTTCATTTATCACATCATAGTAATAAAATGTAGAGTTTCAAACTTCATAATGTATGACTCCTGTAATTCTCTTAGAGATTTTATATTATAAATACATTAGATGGAATATTGATCAAAGAAGTAATCTGATATAAAATATTAATAAAATCTTTGTGCTTCAGTTATGGGTCCAACATAATGCAAATCAAATAAGAGCTTATAGTAGCATTGAGTGAGGACCTACTGGCATGAAGAACTAGGCTAGATTTCCGGTCTCCAGTCAGGCATGTGACAGCCTGGAAGTTGCCATTCTGTCCTAAACAGTAAAAAGCAGAACGAGGTGAGAAATCAACAAGTATCTTTAAATTTGTCAGAGAAATGAGGTCACAGGGGCAAACCTCTTTGTCAAATTTGAAGAGACTGACACGGGGCCACTGAGAATCACAACTCACCAGAGCAGAAACCCACAGCACAAACACCCGCAGGAACTAGGGCCAGGGTGAGGAAGCCTGAGCGGTAACCAAGAGATTGCTGGAGGCTCAGTGCAGACAAGCCCAAGAGCCCCAGGAGAAGACTCCAGGAGGACCCAGTCGTGGGGAGGCTTTCCACACTTTTGTGAACTTTGCTTCTAGGAACTCAACCAGGCTCTTATAGTGAATATCTGAGAAAAATCCCATTGTGCTTCCTGCAGGGAGAGGGGAAAGGAAGCCTTTTGAAATATCCCAGAGCACTCTGTTCTGTAGAAGGTCTGCCCTCAGAAGAAACTATTTAACCAAGGCTTAATTTGCTGGTGTTTTATCAGGGCGTAACTGACCTAGGGGAAGAGAAACGGCCAACTTCAGGTCCCTCTAGCCATCCTGTCCCACCAAAGGTGGACGGGAAGGATTCACAGGCTCACTGAAGACGGAGACCAAGTCGTAGAGCTAGAGGACACTTGCCTTCCCTCACGCTCACCACCACATCACTAAAGGTCTATTTATAGCAGTTCCCTTTACCCAGTACATCATGTGCAGCTCTCAAGAGAAGCAATTACAAGACAGGCTAGATGGCAAAAAAGTTTGAAGAGACCAAGTCAACATCAGAACTAGACTCAGATATAGCAGTACTATGAGAATTATCAGATAGGAATTTTTTAAAACTATGATTAATATGCTAAAGGCTCTCATGTAAAAGTGAACGGCATATAAGAACAGATGTACAATGTAAGCAGAGAGATGGAAAGTCTCAGAAAGAACCAAAGAGATATGCTAGAGATCAAAACATGGTAAGACTAATGAAGAAATGTCTTTAGAAGGATTATTAGTACATGGACATTGCCGTGGAAAGAATTTGAGCTTGAGGATATCTAAACAGAAAAGCCCAAACTGGAAATAAAGAGAAAAAAGATAAAAACAGAACATCTAAGAACTGTGAAACAACCATGAAAACCTGTGTGCAGTAAGAATTCCAGAAAAAGAAAGAAACAGAAGTATTTGAAACAATAATGGTTGAGAGTTTCCCAGATTAACATCAGACACCGAACCACAGATTCAGGAACCTCAGAGGATACCAGGCAGGATTGGTGGCGATAATTGAGCTAAATGTGTAACTAGATTATTTCATTCCAAACCACGTTTGAAAATTTGTCATTCCCCTTTCACAGATGTAACTTCTCCAAGGTAACATGGAACTAATCTTCAAATCCAGTTCTGTCTAAAGCCTTGTCTTCAAGAATTCCAATTAAAGCCCTGAATTAAACATTAATATTATTTCCTCCACATAATGATATTAGCTACAATTTTAATTACTTATCATATACCAGTAATAAATTTAATAACTGAAAATATATTACAGAACCTTGGTGAAGCCTAGTATATCTATAACCTTGTGAGGTAGTTGTTATACTTACTTTACAAATGAGAAGACTGTTTATTTTTTTAATTGAAATATAGTTGTTTACAATGTTAATTTTTGCTGTACAGAAAAGTGATTCAGTTATACATATATATGTGTGTGTGTTAGTCACTTAGTTGTGTCTGACTCTTTGTGACCGCATGGACCGTAGCCCACCAGGCTCCTCTGTCTATGGGATTCTCCAGGCAAAAATACTGGAGTGGGTAGCCATTCCCTTCTTTAGGGTATACATTTTTTCCCTATTCTTTTCTACTATGGTTTATCCTAGAATACTGAATATAGTTCCCTGTGCTATATGGCAGAACATTATTGTTTATCCATTCTCTATGTAATAGCTGACATGTGCTAACACCAACCTCCCACTCCAACCCACCTCCAAACCCCTCTCCCCCGGCAACCACTTGTCTTTTCTCTCCATCCATGAGTCTGTTTCTGCTTTGAAGATAGGTTCATTTGTGTCATATTTTAGATTCCACATATAAGTGATAACATATAGTATTCGTCTTTCTCTTTCTGACTTATTTCATTGAGTATGATAATCTCCAATTGGATCCATGGAGCTACAAAGAACATTATCTCATTATGTTTATGGCTGAGTAGTATTCTACTGTATACATGTAGCACATCTTTGTCCATTCATTTGTCCATCGACACGTAGGTTGTCTTTGGTGTTGTAAATAGTGCTGCTATGAACATAAATGTGCATTTATCTTTTTTGAATTATAGTTTTGTCCAACTCTATGCCCAGGGGTGGGACTGCTGAATCATGAGGTCATTTTTTTAGTTTTCTGAGAAACCTGTACACTGTTTTCCACAGTGGCTGTACCACCAACAGGAGAGGAGGATCCCCTAGAAAACTGAAGCTTAGAGAGATTAAATAATTTGACCAAACCATACATACTGAGTAGCAGATGTAATACTAAAGCTAACATTTGTAAGACTATGGATCCTTTATTCATAACCTGTGTATATAAAGGGAAGGATGCGAGACAAGGCTTTCCCTTGGCCATTCTAAGTACCTCTTGTATTAAGCTCACCAGTCACAAACATCATCACTGCTCTGGACTTGGAAGCAGAATTAGATAGAGGGAAAGAGGTCAATTCCTAATGGTACTATCTATCAACCTTGTGATCTTACAGGTTTGTGTCCCATTTGCCGCATTCATGAAATTAACATGATGATATATAGTATCTGCTTCATAGTGCCTTTAAAAGAAACCTTTCACTATATCATGTAACTTGGAGCAGATCATTGTATGTAATAAGTACTCAAGATAATAGCTGTTACTTAACATTTTTCTTTACATTACTTTTTTACCTACACAAATACATTTAAAAAATCATATTTCAGGCATAAGTGGAAATACCATTTAACTTGTATAAACACATGGGAATCTTAAAAACAAATACAATTAAAATAAAATATTATCTTGCCAGCCACGATCTCTGAGCCTGAGAGTTGTTCTCTGCTTGTTAACTCTGCTGGTATTTGAGAGAGCTAAAAACATGTAAGTACTGATCTAAGATCTACTGAGAGGATCAGGGATTCAAAAGGATTAAAAATAAAATAACTGTCTCACTATGTGAATCCATTTTATTCAAAGCTGGTATGTTATTGTTCTAAAAAATAAAGTACTTAGAATTCAAAAATTTGGGGGAAATGTAACTGAGCATTACTTTTATTTGCCAGTAATCTTACCTTTGACCATCTTTTACTGTAAACAGGCTAAACAGGCATGGAAACTATTTTTGTTCTTTTAAAACCATAAAGAACATTTTGAGGGTATCCGAGTGATAGGTCAGCAACAAAAAGTTAAGAATGTGAACTCATAACCTGAGCCCGAGAAAGCTGGAGCTTTCATCATGCTAAAAGGATGGATGGCAGGTGTGTCTGCTCTGAAAATGAGGCACTGTGAGCTATCTATGTGGAGAGAACAGAGGAACCTACTGGGCTGTTCAGAAGTCACTGTGTATGTAAAACCAAGATGATAGAGAAATCTGCTTCTGCCTCAAGAGCTTAAAATCCCAGATAACAAAGGAAACCACCCTATGAGACCAAAGTTGCTCTATTAGTCTCAGCAAAAGATTCAAGCATCCTGGTTTCCCAAAGGATCTAGAGTCACCAAATACGTTGAAAGGGGCAAAGGATATGAGAGGCAATATGATGTCGTGACAAAAGTGGCAGGGGAAAGAAAACAGAAGACCCAGCTTGTGTAAGGAATGAGGGAAGTGGAAGAGCATGAGAGAGGAATGACTTTGAATACTGGGTCTTCTCACAGCCTCTGCCCTGTGAGATTATGCAGGTCAAGGCAAGTCATCTAAACTCTTGCTAAAATCTCAAATTGGTGAAACAGAGACGATGATTCCTACCTCTGAAGTGTGCTCTGAGGCTTGATTAAGGTGATGTCTGTAAGGATGTCACCTACACTGAGAATTCAACAAATGGAGGAGGAGACTCACAAGCCAAGTGCAATTGTATGGCTACTTTTCAGAACTTGTTTTTTGAACAAATTAATAGTAAAAGGAGGAAAGTGAGTCAGTACGTAAATATAGAACATGGATTGGGTAGTAGATGCTATTAGTAATAACTACTAATTCTATTGGGTTTTGCCATTGTTTGTTAAAAAATCTTTACCCTTAGAGAAACATTAGAACTATTTACAAGTAAAGTGATAGAATAACTGTGATTTGCTTTAAAATACTCAAATAAACAAATAAAAATCCCCTATTAGATGAAAGAAGAATGGCAAAAAAAAAGTGATGAGTCCATGCAGTTTCATTGTAGTTCCTCTATTTTTGTGTGTTTCTGAAAATTCACACACACACACACACACACACACAGAGCTTTAAATATATATATATAGACAGATTAGAAGACACAAGCATCAGTCAATAAGTATCCTGTTATTGTTTTCATCACAGTTATTATTTTAACTGCACAGTGTAGAACTTCCTCAAGGGTTGGTCCACACAATGAAAGGAAGGGCTTCTACATAGAAAGATCTGAAGATCCTAACAAGCCCACAGAGAAGTGAGATTACTGTGGAAAAAATGTGAAAACTGAGTTTAGAGCTAAAAGAACTGACCCAGAGTGGTCTCACTTGGAGATAATCTAGAAATTAAGGTCTTAGGAAATGAAATCAGGCTGTTACCAATCCTAGAAATGTCCATTTTGTTTCACTCAGTTCTTTCTTAGTTTTAAAACTGTACACTTTCTACTCCAGCCAAACTTTTGTGTCTTCATTATTTTTTAAATTACTTCTTAGAAAATGACTCTGTTTAAGGCTTCAATTTGATTGTGACTTTCTCAAGAGGAAGGAATGGATTATTTCTCAACCTTTGAAGGAGTCAATCACAAAAGAAGACAACCTGAGGACCCAGGAAACCAGATAGACCGATCCAAAAAACCCTAAATGATAGAAAGAGCTGGCACAGGTAGAAGGAAGGAGTCTTAGGGATGACTGCAGGCATAAGGTAAAGCAAGGTCCTGGATAATTCAGGAAATACAGATAGCATCATGCACCTATGGACATGAATTTGAACAGACTTCAGGAGGCCGTGGAGGACAGAGGAGCCTGGTATGCTGCAGTCCATGGGGTCACAAAGAATTGGACACAACTTAGCAACTGAACAACAAAATGGAAGACACGTGGAATCAGTAAAGGAAAGTCATCAAGAGCAGTCTGGAATAGATAAACCTAATATATAAATTAGTATCTCCAGATTCATATTTTTATCTACTGAAGGGTGAGGCAGTAGATGTAACATGTGGGGTTGCAGTGAAGATTAAATGACTTAATGCACATAGAACACTTCAGACATACCTGGAACTTACCAAGTACTCCATCAGTGTTAACTATTGTGAATATGCTTAAAACTTTGCTCACTAGTCCAAGCAGTCCTGGCCAAAGCAGATGCTTTTGATGCATAGATGCAGCTATGTGGGAGACCATGTTGATTTTAAAAACGACTCAACAAATCAAAGATACACAGCACTATTAGAACTTGTATACGCTTTCACCTTGTCTCTTCATTGTTTCACTTTTAACTTATAATCCCAAGTTTTTGTCAGACACAAATATCTCAAAGTTCCTGTTCAACTCTGAACTAAATTCTCTCTAGAATATTCTAACAGATTTTTTTTTTAAATTTCCTGACTTGTTTTTTCCTACTTCTAGATAGGAATAGCCTTTCCAACAGAAAGGGTGATGATGTGAATGTGCTGGGAAAGGCCTGGATAGCTACAAACATCTTCCTCCCATCTGTGGCCAGTGTGTGAAATCCCCACATTAGTCATTCCTTTGTAGTCATGAAAGGCTTCTGCTAAACTGTAACTGTTAGCTGGGAAGGGAAGCAGGTAAAGCTTTGGTCAGCAATTAAGACTCCACCTTTAATTGTTTTATCAATTTTCCCAGGTGCATTCATTTATCCTTTCATAGTTCAACAAAACATTATTGAATGTGTATTAGAGATGGGATTAAAGGATTGAATGAGCTATTCTCCCAGCTCTGAGGAGCTCTAACACAAAGGGAGACCCTGGGAAGAGGGGTTGTGAATGCCATCACTGGAATCAGACAAACTTGGGTTCACAAACCTCTCTATACCTCAGGTTCTTCAACCACTGACTGTTTCAGTAAATGGTTTAATATGTGTAAGTGCTTTATCAAGTTACTATCCAAGAGTAACAAATATTAGCTATATTATCATTACTTTTATTATTATATAAATTAAATTGATAACAGACCATAGGTTAGTACATATTCAAAGTGCTTTGGTTCTAGCTACTGTGTAGTACCTTATTCTGCCTGGGAAATTTAAGAGCTTCTTCTAAAGAGATGATAATAGAGCTAAGTGTGGAGTCAGTGCTCACACGACAGCTTTGGGAAGAGCCATGAGGCAATTAAGACAATAATGTGTGAAAAAGTGAGCGCTTAAGCGGAAGTGGAGCAAAGATGTTTTTGGAGTAAATGTAATATGAAGAATTGCAAGGGTAAGTTGTGGGCGTTTGTGAAGGGTCTTATATATGGGTCTTATATTGGACTTTGATCAATAAAGTACCAATTGAGATGTTTAAGGAGAAAAGATAAAATCATATTTATTTTTGAGAAAAACTACCTATCACTCATATAGCCTAGAAGTATTGATATAAAAGGGGACTGGTGATAGGGTTTCAAGGAGAAAGCTGCAGTGATCTACTGGATGAGACGTTAGAGGGAACGGAGATGATGTGGAAGTTTGAACACACTCCCAAACGAAAACCGGTGAAACATGAAGTTGTGTCAAAGGACAGCAGCTCAATCCAGGGTCCTGAGAGGCACCCTAGAAGAGCCCACTCCACAGCTTTGTCCGTCTCCCAATGCCCTCTGCCTTCCATCCCCACACATATTCACTCCACCACCAAGTCCAGTTGCTCCAACCCTGCTCTCCACTTGCCATCCTTGCTTTCATGGTCTGAGCATCAGGCTATCACCATCTTGTCCAAGGACTGCCTCATTAGATTTCTATTTTACTGTTGCTGAAACCCATCTCTTTTTTTTAAATTATTTTTATTTATATTTTAAAATTTATTCTAATTGGAGGCTAATTACTTTACAATATTGTGGTGGTTTTTGCCATACATTGACATGAATCAGTCATGGGTGTACATGGGTTCCCCATCCTGAACCCCCCATCCCACCTCCCTCCCATCCCATCCCTCAGGGTCGTCCCAGTGCACCCTGAACACCCTGTCTCATGTATTGAACCTGGACTGGTGATCTGTTTCACATATGATAATATATATGTTTCAACACTATTCTTTCAGATCATCCCACCCTCACCTTCTCCCATAGAGTCCAAAGAATCCAAAAGACTGTTCTATACATCTGTGTCTCTTTTGCTGTCTCACATATATGGTTATCATTATCATCTTTCTAAATTCCATATATATGTGTTAGTATACTGTATTGGTATTTTTCTTTCTGACTTACTTCACTCTGTATAATAGGCTCCAGTTGCATCCACCTCATTAGAACTATGTGTCCTTTTTAATGGCTGAGTAATATTCCACTGTGTATTTGGACCATCTCTTTCTAATATACATCTACAGTCTGTCACAGTAATAAGCTAAAAAAATTTGATCACATCACCTTCCTGGTTAAAATTTTCCAGTCACTAGCCACTACTTAAAGGAAAAAAGATAAGCTCAATGATGACTAGTTAGATACCTACTTCTCTATCCTCAGTGTGGCCAGACTCATTCCAAGAATCCAGTGGCTGAGAAATTTTGCTGTTTACTCATATCCTAAGGAGGTATGGTTTGAATCTCTCCTTTCTACATGATCTCTCTACGATGAAATTAATCACATTCCTTTGACAAATTTTGACAAAAGATTCCTCCATAACAACTTCACAGAGACATTTGGATGAACTAAATAAGGCATTCAAATACCTCTATGATCTTTCCCCAACTTATTTCCAATATGGTTTTTTCCAGTTCTTTCACTCAAGCCACGCTATTCTGTTCATCGTCCTTTCTTGAAACACACCTTGTTCTTTGATACTTGTAAGTTTCAGCTCGTGCCATCCCTCTCGTGTGGAACCCACTGCCTCTTTCTCTCTTCCTCTCCAGAACCTAAGCATTCTCTACATCTGTCTTGCTCTGTGAAGTGTCCCCAAGTCACCTCAGTCTACTGGAAATTCTCTGAACTGTCCTAGCACTTACCATCTCAGTCGCTTATTTGCAATTTATCATCACTTCCTATCTTGGGATACTACTGTATTATTGTATTCAATTATTATTTATATCTTGCATTGTTTTATAACTTTTAAAGTGTTTATGCTTTATTTCCTTCACTGGACCATAATTTCCTTGAAAGTTAGGCCTGACCTGTATTCATGTTTTAAGCCCTTCATTTTATATGTGTGCGTGTGTGTGTGCGTGTGTGTGCATGTGTGCTAAGTTGCTTCAGTCGAGTCTGACTCTTTGCCACTCTATGGACGGTAGCCCGCCAGGCTTCTCTGAATGGGATTCTTCAGGCGAGAATACTGGAGTGGGTTGCCATGCCCTCCTCCAGGGGATCTTCCTGACCTATGGATTGAACCGATACCTCCTGTGACTCCTGCATTTCAGATGGAATCTTTACTGCTGAGCCACAGTAAAGAGTTCGGGACCTAGAAAATCGTTTGAATTAATGGACATCATTTTTACTTATTCAATGTTACAATTTTAACAGAATAAATCCAAATATAGCAATTAACCTATTTTTGTTACATTTTTTTAGACAGGCAGGAATGTGTGTGCTTCCTTTATGAAAGAATTATTGAAAACCATATGACCAAACACTGCGCAATTCCTGGTTTAGTTGTACTGGCCACTGAGCAGAGAAAACTTCCCTTTAAAGGACAGAGGGTTAAGGAGGAGGGGGGAGGAGAGGGGAAGAGAGAGGGGACGAGATGGGAGAGAAGAGGTGAAAAGAGGGGAGGGACAAGGAGAAGGAGGGGAAGAGAAGGGAGAAGAAGGAAAAGAGAAGGCAGTTATTCTCTTCTGATTAAACTGGTGGGCAAAGCATTTCCAAATCACATCGCATCCTGTCGCTGACTAAACCAGTTTTGCTCATTCTCTCCCTTTTATGTGTCACGTGCAGTGTAAAGTCCATTTTTCAGTGACCTGGGCAAAATTGTCTTTGCAGGTCATTCTGATGGCTTAGAGGAAGGTTAGGCTACAGGCTGGGAAGGCATGGCTAGGCAGCACCTACGATGCCAGCACTGAAACACTGGGATGAGTGAGGGGGATTTTAAAACTTTCAGAGGATAAAGACATTGACATGATGTGTCTACTTACCAAGATTCTAGTGCCTTTCTTCTATAATTGGTAGGGGATGGAATATGAAGCAATACAATATTGTAATTAGTATGGAAAACATGAGACTAAGTTGTCAAAAAATTTTAAATTACTATTTTAAATTTACCATTCCCCCCAACACACACAACTCTGATTTTTCTCACAGGTTATTTAAAAAAATTTTTTTTCCTAATCTGCTTTCTTGCCAATAGCATTAAAAGTTCCATTTCATTGTTGAAATGTAATATAATTTTATAAATTGTTACAACTAAAAAGCCTGGATAGAATTATATTACCTGTGAAAATAAAAATTTTCAATAGTGGAAACGTCTCATCTATTAAATCAAGATCGTTTTTTTAGTAGTCATATGGTTAGGGGGGAAAAACAATCATACAGCAAAGAAAGTCAGCCCTTGCAAGGCAGGGAGATGCTAATGGAAGTCGTAAGTGGTAAGAAAGTGGTGATTCTGAAGAACTGAATATTGTACCAACCTCTGCATGCTTCCTCCCTTTGACACAGCAAGTTATTTTATGTGGCGAGAAAGTAAGGGTTGATGCAGTACCATTATTTACTAGAAATCACATGTCAGGAGTTCATTTTAAAAAAAATTAAAAAAGGGGAAGTTCAGGCTAAGCAAAACTTGGGTCAACGGCTGGCTTACGTAAACATGGAGGTTAGGTATGACTGGGACCCTGATACAGTCCTGCAGAAGCAGCCACCTGGAGCCCTTCTCTCCTTCAAAGTGAAACCTCTGAGCAGACAGGAAGAGTCACCACTCAAAGGCAACCACAACTCAAGCTGGTGCAAATAATGGAACTGCACAGACAGCCACCTACGTGACGTGATTTCAGAAGCACATACGCACACTACTTCCTGCCACCTAAAAACCTTTGACACTTCTTTGAAACTTGCCTGGTTTCCACCAAAGCACAAATAGACATCATGTGAACTGAACTGTCTTGAGTATTTTGTAAAAGGAGGAAGTTTGAAGCACATCTTAAGAAAAACTTGGAAATAAACCAACTTTTTCAGCCATGCATTTTCACATATACATTGATTATGTGACCATTTTCAGAAGATCATACTGAAATGCCAACTATCATTAGGACCCTCTTTAAATTTCAGACCTCAGGCCCTTTCTCTGGTAGTCTTCCTTCCTTCCAGTCCTCGATGAGAAGCTCATGGCCACTGCCATTTTGACACCTGCTGTTTGTCGCCCTGGGTGCCCTCCTGAACAAACAGCCCACAGACTTCTTGTCACTGTGACTCTTCAGCCCGAAAGACACCTCCACAGTGAAGCCCTTACTGGCCATCTCATCCATAAACAGCCACTGCCAATTCTGTCAACCCTCTGATGCTAAGTTAGTTTTCTTCTTATTGCTTCTTACTTTCTTCTTTACACTTCTGGTATTTTAAATGCAAGCTCTCTTTATGAATTCACCCATTCAACAAACATTTCTTGAGGACTTAACATATGCCAGATACTATCCTATAATCGTTCCTTGTGATTCATCAGTGAACGAAACAGATAAAGACATCTACCCTCAAGGGCCTTATGTCCTGGCTGTGGAGTAGTGGTGCTCCTACGATAAACATAATACATGAGAAAATAGATGTTTGAAGGTAACAGTGCTTTAGAGGAAAGAAAAATATCAGGGCAATTTCGGAAGGATCAGGAGTTATCAAGTTGTATGGGTAGGAGCTGACTGCAATAAGAAATAGAATCAAGGTGGGCCTCAGAGAGAGGCTGAAATTTGATCAAACTGAAGGAGGAGACAAAGGTGTTAGCCATGTAGGTATCTAATGGTTGGAAGTGTATTCCAGGCAGGGGGAACCACTAACCCAAAGACCTAAAGCCTATGCATTAGCAGCAAGTTCCAAAAATAGTCAGAGAGCCGTTGTGACAATAGTTAAGTAAGTAAAGAGGAAACAGAAGTCTTAGTGTCAAGGGGTCAAGTTCATATAGAATCTTTTACTCTGAGTGAAACCGAAAGTCACTGCAGTCTTTGGAGCAGAGGCAGGAGGTGATCTGACTGATGGTTTAAAGGACCCAGAGGGATGGGGTGGGGAGGGGCGCGGGAGGGGGGATCTGGATGGGGAATACATGTAAATCCATGGCTGATTCATGTCAATGTATGGCAAAAACCACTATAATATTGTAAAGTAATTAGCCTCCAACTAATAAAAATAAATGAAAAATAAAAAAAAAAGGCTCACTGTACACTCTGATTTGAGAGTAGTCTGTAGAGATGCAAGGGAAGAATGAGACCATATATATTGGAACACCATAGTTTGCATGGCCCAAGGAGACAAAAGATGTGTGTTGGATGAATTAAAATATGAATGAATGGAACATGGAGGCTGAAGAATAAGATAAACAGAGATACTCACAAGCATGAAGTAATGGGTGATATATTTACATTGTTGGAAAACTGAGGTAGTACATTAAGGTCACAACTTATAATTATTTGTATGCCAATGTGTGTGTGTTTATATACATAGATATGAATATTCACTGCTTGCCTTCTCTGTGGAAAACACTTTGAATTTTGACAGATGTTTTCACCTAATTTATGCCACATCTATAAATGTATGTGTATTGTAGTATGCATTAATGCCAAGCTCCATATAATGCAGCTACTTCCATTTCCTGAAAAATAGCACATCCTAGAACTGCCTAGCTGAGACGGAAATTTTTAAAATTCTGAACTTCATGGAAGAAGTCTGTTCTCACAGAAATAGAGGTCACGGTTTCAATTCCCATTTAGATATGTTAGTTTTAAGTGAGGGAAAAAATTTCCAGCCACAGATTCTTTCTCAATACCAAGAAACTTACTTGTAAGGAGTTAGTTTGCGTGCTTGCTCAGTTGTGTCTGACTCTTTGCAGTCCTACGGACGGTAGCCTGCCAGGCTACACTGTGAGAAAAGGTCAAATGAGTGAATCTGGAAATCCCTATATGGACCTATCTAGGAGGGAAAAAAAGACAGATGGCATACTTGCTATATGTTTGTATGTGAAAGGCAGCAGACATTTAAAATGTATTTTTTAACATGACAATATAGTCTCAAGTTGATTAATTTCAAGGTTGGACAATTTTAGGATTTGAAAAATTATCTCATTTATCTAATTATTTAGTTAGTAAATTGTGTCCAACACTTTTGCGACTCCATGAACTGTAGCCTGCCAATCTCCTCTGTCCATGGGATTTCCCAGGCAAGAATACTGGAGTGGGTTGCCATTTCCTTCTCCAGGTGAATAATTATCAAATGTGTCAAATGTGTACTATAAACATGGCACTGACAATCCAAATTTGAGCAGAGTACTGGATGCATCTGCATGGTTGATTATACTCATTCCCAACCAAGGTACCATCAGTCTCAAGGAGAGAAAATTTGTTGTTGGTTAAGACAAAAAACCACAAACTTTTAATGCATACATGTATATACACACACACACACACACACACACACACATACAATACATAAGCAGATATACAGTCTAAAGACCCCTTAGGAAGGCAAAAACAGAAAAGATTGAGAAACACTTGTCTATTGGAAAGCAAGTAATTATAATAAAATATAATAACTCCAGTGATAGGGAAAGCATAGAATGTTGTGGAAACACACGCCAGGAGCACCCAACTTGGTGGAGAAGGAGGTAAGGGAAAGCTTCCAGGGAGAAGTCACACTTGCAAGGGATGGCCAGTAGGAATTGCTCAGGCAAACAGGTGGAGAAGTTGTTCTAGGATCAAAGCGAAGGAAGAGTTCATGGAAAAGATTTGGACAATCTCTAAACAGACTTTCGTTGAGAAAAATCCTATGTAAAGCTCTTAATTTTCTAGCTTGGCTAATTTGACTAATTAATTCACGAAGTTGGGCTACAGAGAAATCACTGCAACCTGAAAGCTGAATTTGGGTCACATTTTGTACCTCAAGTTGTCCTCTCTCACATAAGAGCCTTTCTTTCCATTTTCTGTCATCACTGCAGTGAAACTCTAGCCACATCCTGTCAGAGAATCCCAACAGCCTCCCTCACTTGTCTGCCTCTTTGTTACCCCCTAGCCTTAGAACAACATCATGATCTTAGGAAGTAAAGTGCTAAATCAAACTATCTAGAGTGCATCCCTGATGCATCCTTTCTCTGCTCTCAAATCCTCAATATTGAACCAAATCAACTCCTTGGCCTACCTGTCAAGTATTTGAACACAGCCTATAAATCACTGATAGGTGAGTACTCAAGTGTTCCATTAAGTCAGTAATTCCTAAACTTTTATAGAAGCTAAGGAACTCGGTAGACTTCCCCTCATTCAACCAGTCACAAATAGTTAGAGTGCCTATGGTATAACAGGCATTTTTCTAATCACTAATGCTAGAGCCAGAACACGGACCTTGCTCTCTCAAGAGGCAATTGCAAGTAGAAATAAATAAATAAATCTAATAATAAATCAATCAATCTAATAATTTCAATTAATGATAAGTATTATGAAGTAAGTTTTAAAAGGTTCAGTAATCAAAGAGCACCTTGAGATAAGGAGATGGAGGAATATAGACAAGGAGGTGATATCTGAGCTAAGACCTAAATAATAAGAATCAGCTATACCAGATTACCTTACCTGCCCCCTTAGAAATCTGTATGCAAGTCAAGAAGCAACAGTTAAAACCTTAGATGGAACAACAGACTGGTTCCAAATCGGGAAAGGAGTACATCAAGGCTGTATATTGTCACCCTGCTTATTTAACTTATATGCAGAGTACATCAGGAGAAATGCTAGGCTGGATGAAGCATAAGCTGGAATCAAGTTTGCCAGGAGAAATATCAGTAACCTCAGATATGCAGATGACACCACCGTTATGGCAGAAAGTGAAGAAGAAATAAAGAGCCTCTTGATGAAAGTGAAAGAGGAGAGTGAAAAAGTTGACTTAAAGCTCAACATTCAGAAAACTAAGATCATGGCATCTGGTCCCATCACTTCATGGCAAATAGATGGGGAAATTATTGAAATAGTGAGAGACTTTATTTTCGGGGGCTCCAAAATCACTGCAGATGGTGACTGCAGCCATGAAATTAAAAGATGCTTGCTCCTTGGAAGAAAAGCTATAACCAACGTAGACAACATATCAAAAAACAGAGACACTACTTTGCCAACCAAGGTCCGTCTACTCAAAGCTATGGTTTTTCCAATAGTCGTGTATGGGTGTGAGAGTTAGACTATAAAGAAAGATGAGCGCTGAAGAATTGATTCTTTTGAACTGTGGTGTTGGCGAAGACTCTTGAGAGTTCCTGCAAGGAGATCCAGCCAGTCAATCCTAAAGGAAATCAGTCCTTTGAGTATTCATTGGAAGGACTGATGTTGAAGCTGAACGTCCAATAATTTGGCCACCTGATGCGACATACTGACTCATTGGAAAATATTCTGATGCTGGGCAAGATTGAAGGTGGGAGGAAAATGGGACAACAGAGGATGAGACAGTTGGATGGCACCACCAACTCGATGGACATGAGTTTGAGTCAGCTCCAGGAGTTGGTGATGGACAGGAAAGCCTGGCGTACTGCAGTCTATGGGGCTGCAAAGAGTCAGACACGACTGAACGACTGAACTGACATGACTATCGGAGGGAAGAGACCCCCCAAACACAAGGAGAAGCAAGGGCAAGAACCCGAAATGGAAATGAAAATGCACAGAGGAAAAACTGATGGTGAATATACACCTCTCTAGCTATACCTTTCTTAAAATGTCATTTTAACTATCAGTGGTTTGCTACAGTCAGCCACCTTACTCAGGCCTCTTAAGAAGCTCAGGACCTCTCTCTCTGAAACCAGCAAGTAGAGTTAATGTCTCTGGGCCCCTGCAAATGGCTCTTTTCCGTGCCAATGACCAGAATCCATGTCCTGTCACCTCTAAAGCATGGTATCCATGAAATTGTCTTACAACTTCCAGGGAGAACCTGAGTGTCCTAAAATCCATCCCGCATCCTTGAATAAAAATCCTTGTGTTACCTGCTCAAGAGGCAATAGCGCTGTGGGGTTGCCCATGTGTGAAGCAGACTTTCTGGGTCAGAATCCCACTCTGACACTTATTAGTCTTGAGTCCATAGACAACTTGCCTAAAATTTCTGTGCCTGTTTCCTATAAAATGATAATGCCTCATGTGATTTTTATGAGAATTTAATGATGCAATGAATGGAAAACACTTGAAAGATCTTTGGCACTTTATAAATTATTGTAATAGCTATTATATGAATTCTGAATTCCTGCTAAACTATGCCTACTATCCCCAGTCAAATTCATTCCATTTCCTCAGCCTAACATAGGTTTTCTTCATTTCCAGTGGCCAAATTTCTACATACTTATAAAGCTCAGATAAATTGCCCCAACCACCTTGACATTTTTCTTGAGTTTAACTTCCAGAAAAACAATTTCCCTCCCCTGTATAACTATTAGTACACTGTTTATACCATTCATCTAATTATTCACAATCTTATAAAGCAATTTTGTTCATGTTTTGCATACTCTGCTAGATTGTAAATAATTTAAAGCAATGATATCCTATAGAAATATACTTTAAAATATTCTAGTTAAAATTTTTTAATCGGGTGAGATGAGTTTTAGTGATACATTTTTAACTCCATATCCAAGAGATTATCATTTACAATGAAATCATTATAAACAAATTAATGAAATATTTTCTATTTTTGTACTAGGTCTTTGAAGTCCAGTGTGTATTTGACATTTATGGTACATCTCAGCTTGGACTAGCCATATTTCTATGGAGCCAAGTGCTCCGTAGAAACATGTGGATAGTGGCTACCATTCAGGACAATGGAGTTTTAGGGCTTGTATTATCCTATATAGCTCAGTATTTATCACAGTGCCTAGCTTAGCACATTTTCTATTTCAGAATTTCAATTAATATTTATCAAAATAATTACTAATTTATTTAAAATAAATACAAACTCTTATCCCATAGAAAACATGTTTCTGCTATTCATGACACAAGTAAAAATATAACACCATAAAAGTAGGAAAAACTATTCAACTTTCTTTAAAGGACAAAAAATTTGTTCTTCCTCTGGAGTGAAACATTTTCCATTTCTCATTAGAATATAGTTAAGCACAAGTCCTGAATCACTAAAAGAAATAGTATGTATAGCAATAACATCATTCACTTTTTGCTTCACAAGTTGAGGGGAACAATTCAACCCTACTTTCCCATTACAAATAAGAATTTTAGACAAAAGTAATTGACTCTTTCTTTTAATTGAAGTAAAGTTTCTATGTTACATTATTTATGATTCAGGTGTGTATTACCATGTGATATTTGTATACGCTGCAAAGTGCACAAAACCAAAAATCTAGTTCTCAATCATCACCATACAATTGACGTTTTTCAACCACTTGCTCATTCCCCAAAACCCCCTCCCCTCTGATTGGTAATCACCAATCTGTTATCTGTAACTATGAATTTATTTTTGTTTTGGTTTGTTTAATAATTTTTTGTTGTTGTTTCTTAGACTCCACATATGAGTAAAATCATATGGTATTTGTCTTTCTTTTGTCTAACTTATATTACTTAGTTAATAATGTAACTAAGTACTGTAAAGTCCCGCCATGTCATTGCACATGGAATATTTCATTCTTTTAATCACTGAGTAGTATTCCATTGTATATATATATACCAGATCTTCCTTTTCCATTCATCTATTGATGGACACTTAGGTTGTATCCATATCTTGGCTATTGTAAATAATACTGAAATGAGGATAGGGTACATATATCTTTTCAAATGAATATTTTTGTATACTTTGAATAAATAGCCAGAAGTGAATCATATAGTAATTTTTTTCTTAATTTTTTTTTTCTTAATTTTTGAAGTATCTTCATGCTGATTTTCACAGTGGCTAGACCAATTTAGATTTCCATCAATTTACATTCCCACCAACCCCAAAGTGTACAAATGTTCCCTTTTTTCCACATCCTCTTTAACATTTGTTATTTCTTGTCTTTTTGACAATAATCATTCTATATGAGAGACTTGAGGTATATCTCTTTGCAGTGCTGAACCTCATTTCCCTAATAACTAGTGATCTTGAACATCTTTTCATATGAGTATCAACCATCTGCATATCTTCTTTGGTAAAACGTTTTGTTCCTCATCTTAGTGTAAATGCTTTCAGTTTTTCACCATTTAGTGTGGTGTTTGCTGTAGATTTGTCATGTATTGCATTTATTATGTGGAGGTACCTTTTCTCTATACCAATTTTGTTGATATTTTTTCATAAATGGATGTTGAATTCTGTCAAATTCTTTCTCTGCTTCTATTGAGATGATATGATTCTTATCATTTATTTTGTTAATGTGGTATAACACATTGATTGATTTTCAGATGTTGAACTATTCTTGAATTCCTAGAATAAATCCCACTTGATCCTGCTATATGAGTCTGTTGGATTCAATGTGCTAATATTTTGATGAGGATTTTTACATTTACATTTATTAAGGATACTAGCCTGTACTTTTCTCTTTTTTGGTGGTACCTTCATTTGGTTTTGATATCAGGGTAATGTTTATGTCATGAAATTAGTTTAGGAGCATTCCCTCGTTTTCAACATTTTGGAAGAGTTTGAAGGATAGTATTAAATATTCTTTTAAATTTTGGGGAGAATTCACCCCTAATGCTTTCTGGTCCTAGATTTTTGTTTGTTGAGAGATTTTTTTTATCACTATTTCAATATCCTTAAAAGAAATCAATCTATTCAGATTTTCTTTATGATTAAGTATCTTCTATTCTGTATATTTATCCATGACTAAGTCTTAGAAGATAGTTTGTTTCTAGAAATTTATCCACTTCTTGTAGGTTGCCTAGTTTGCTGGTCTATAATTGTTTAGAGTAGTTTCTTATGATTTTTATTTTTATGGGGTCAATTGTAACTTCTTCTTTAGATGTTACATTTATAAATATATATGCACCCAGTAGAGGAGCACTAGAATAAAGAAAGCAAATATTAGGGCTGACCTAAAGGGAGAAATTGACAGCAATACTTGGGAGCTTGAAGTCTTAGCCACTGGACTACCAGGGAAGTCCTGCTTTAATATTACACTTACATCAATGGATAGATCATCCATACAGAAAAATAATAAGCAAACATCAATTTTAAACAACACATTAAACCAAATGAGCCTAATAGATTAGATATACCTATATAGAGAAAGAAAAAAGAAACATTCCATCTAAAGCAGCAGAATACACATTTTTCTCAAGTGTACCTGGGCCATTCCCATACACTTAGGTCATAAAACAAGTCTCCATAAATTTAAGGTAACTGAAATCCTGTCAAGCTTCTTCTCCAAACGACAATGTCATGAAACTAAATATCAATCATAAGAAAAAACAAAATCACCAGATTTGTGGAGATCGAACAATATGCTACTGAATAATCAATGAGCTATTAGAAATTCAAAGACACAAGCACAAAATGCATAGGCAAATGAAAACAGAAATGCAAACACCAAAATCTATGCTAAAGTAGTTCTAAGAAAGTTCATGATAATACAGGCTTACTTCAGAAACAAGAAAAATCACAAATAAACAATCTAGTTTTATACCTAAAAAAACTAGAAAAATTAGAGCAAAAAAGCCCAAAGTTAACAGAAGAAATGAAATAATAAAGATTAGAATGGAAATAGGGGCTTCCCTGGTGGCTCAGATGGTAAAGAATCTGCCTGCAATGCAGGAGACCCAGGTTCAGTTCTTGGGTTGGTACAATCCCCTGAAGGGAATGGTTACCCATTACGCTACTGTTGCCTGGAGAATTCCATGGACAGAAGAGCCTGGCAGGCTCCAGTCCATGGGATCCCAGAGAGTTGGACACAACTGAGTGATTAATACCTTTCCTTTTTTCAGAGTGCAAATAAATGAAATAGAGTCTGAAAAGACAGTATAATAGATCAATGAAACTAAAAATAGTTCTTTGAAAAGATAAATTAAATTGAAAAAACTTTAACTAGACTCACCAAGAAAAAAAGAACTCAAGTAAAATCAGAAATGAAAGAGTAATTAAGTCTTAAATGTTCAGGATTTGGCAAGTCTCACTGAATGTATTTCAAAAGTTTTTCTGCTCACCACATGATATTTCTAAAAGTGTTGTATTCCAAATGTTTTCAATGTTTTTATAATTGATTTTTCTAGTTAATCAGATGCACTTATAGAAAATGAATGACATTTTTCAATAGTCATTAACAACATCCTGTCAGGATCAAACCAACTTGAATTGTTCCTAGAATAATGATGATATGAAAGATCTTTATATCCTAATATGTATTCTATTACTCTTAAATTGGAGCTACTCACTCCTTCCTTGTCACCATTATTCCTAGCTTTCCTTTTAACCATAAGCATCCATATGTCTGCAATATTGAATTTGTGGAGAATTACAGGAAATTAACAAAATATAGGAATTAGGAAGGTAAAATCACTCACCTTTGGTAATCTCAATGCTAATTTGCAAATTGGCAACTGATAATTGTTTTCATTAAATATAAGAGAGTCATCCCAGTCGTGGACTACCTTTTCTTTAGGTACTTTATAAACTACAATGGCACCCTTATAATGAGGGCAGCTATAGTTTCCAAATTCATCCACTTCTTTGATTTGGAGTTCCAGTCTAGGTTTCCTTTGTAAATGAAAAATAAGCTTGTAGTCTTTCCCATAATCCTTCCCATTGCCTAAATAAAAGTAAAATGCATTTGTTACTATTAACACATACCACATTTCTAACTTAATTTTTTAAAAATTCAAATAATCATTCATTTTTTAGATGTATCTGTTGTGTGTAAATACTTCTTGTCAAAACATAACCTAGCCAAGCGGCACTAGACTGAGGTTGTGTAAATCGCTAAAAGATTCTCATCAATACTTGAGCTACGTTCTCTCTGGCTGCTTCTAGATCTTGTATCTTTGGTTCTTTTCTTTTTTTTATGCATTTGTGGGCATCATCATTGATCTGATTTTCACTTTCTGTTACATTTTGCTACGAGAAACCACTGGAAATATTTAGCTCTTTCTCTACTTAGAAAATTATTTTCACTTCTTAACAATGACATTTTTTCCTTTCATTTAACTATCCATATCACATTGCACACTATCATGACCTCACAATACACATTCTAGAAATAAATTCTCCTATATGGTAGCAACATGTAGCTTTTAAAATTAGAGTTGAAACTAAGATTAAAAATTCCTTAGGCATTCTAGCCACCTTTCAAATGTTCAATAGCCACATCTGTCTATAGCTACCTTATTGGAGAGTACAGATATAACAGATATTCACCATGGCAGAAATACAGTGCTATTCTGGAACTTTCAAATGTAATAGTCTCTAGATTTAATAGTTACTGAAATTTCTATTTAAACCTGGTGAATCCCCCCATACAAGGATGTAAAAGTCTTCTCAACGATCCACTGAAAATAATGGAACTTTAGTGAACATAACATTTCGCTCATGGGGGTTTTACCATGACTGTCAGGCTATTTCACCTTCTCATTGCAATAGTAAAACAGACTCTGTCACATTCCCTAAGGCAGGCGTGCATTACCCTTCACAAATTTAAAAGTAAGCTATAAAGTCGCAGTTATGTTTCTGACATAAAGGTCTAGATCCAAGTTCAGCTTCTAGTATTTATTTACATGGTAATATTTACCCAGTTCTTTCACATCTGAACTTCTTGGAACCTTCACTTCCTTACCTTTAAAACAAGAGAAATAAAATGTACCTCCTAGGATTGTTCTGGGAATGAAATGAGATAACGTGTGGACAGAATGATTAGCAAAGGATTTGGCACATAATAGGAGCTCAGTAAACAAGAGCAAGACAGCAAATGAGAAGAAGCAGATGGGATTCTTACATTGTTTTGAATTTGTATTTATGACAAAAACAACCCACTTAAGTTTCTTAAATGTCAATATGAAGCTTTTATATCAGCAGCAACTTCCTGCTGTTCTGAGACGCCTCAAAGCTGACTACTCAGAGATCTCTCTCTCTATCTACCTATCTCGATCTACCTCGCTATCTCTCTGGCGGGAAACTTCCAATCTTCCCAATGAAATAAGAGTTCTTTGAGAGATGCAGGTGACATCAATACTTTTCTCATTGTTGTGACTGCTAGAGGTCATGTTGGTGGCTTTCTAAAGCACAGTAAATCTAGAGTTAGAATAACTCCAGGTTATGGAAGGGATAGCAGTATGTTCCTTTGAACAAGTCTATGTTTTAGAGGCAACCTGGCTCCTTGAACAAAACAGATTCCTAAGACATTCTAAGATAAGCATGACCAGACAGATTTGCCTTAAAAGAATCACTCTGGTTAAAAAAAAAAAAAAAAAATGGGGGGGTGGGGGAGGAAAATTATTTGGAGTCACTGAAATGCCATCTTGAAAATAATAAATTAGAATTTCTGGATCACTGGGGGAGCACCTAACAAACTCCTACTTCCATCCCTCTAGAGTACTAGCAAGAAAAATGTTGCTACTTTTGTCCCAGTAGAATATAATTTACTAAATTTCTCCTTCCATCTCATGAATGGTGCTCCCTGCCAGGTACACAATTACTCATAAGGAATAATATACATACATACATTGTATAAAGATTGAGGATGAGAAATAGTCACATTTCTATTTTGACCTAAAACTTACAGACCTTTTATTGCCAGTTAATTAAAAAAACTAAAGATCTAAAATGTAAATCTCTAAGAATCACATTTACATATGAAATAAGGATAAAATTATTGAGCATGTACTAGTAATAAATAACATTACCTTATTGTTCTATATAGAAAACATTATGTAGCTTTTTAAAGTTGGAATTTCACTGTCACTAAGATATACTACACTATATTTGGAAGACCCTTTGTCACAGTTTAAAAAAAAAAAAAACAGAACCAAAAGAGGATAAGTAGCACAAAAAATTGCACTATTTTATTTTTTTCTCCCACTCTGTCATATTTAGAGAAGTAAAACCAAAAGTCATTCATTACATACCAAAATTATAAAAGCAATCATTAGTTGACATTTTGAGAACCTTTCTCCCTGTGCATATTATGTATACAGTTCCTAGTAGGAATAGTAGGATAGTAACTATATAGTAAAAATTTGTCATAGAAAGAACAGGATTTATTTATATTTTGTGAGTTACTAGATATTTCTTATAGCAATATATTTTCTCAATAGTGGGCTTTGGAGTATTTTTCATTGAAAACATAGGAAGTACAAAGGTAGAAATATGTGCTTTTGCTTAGAAAGGTAAGACAGGGAAGTAATAGGCTAGGGACACAGAACCAGAAGACTCATGAAAACCACTGGCTTGGGATATTTCTGTGTCCTAACACATCTCTACTAGTTACAGGAACTTTCACTGTAAGCATATTTGCTACAGACATCTTTCTCAGAGCCTTTTCCCACAAACATTTTTGCCATGTAACTCTCAGACCATGGGGCTTCCCTGGTAGCTCAGCTGGTAACGTATCCACCTACAATGAGGAGAGCCTGGTTCAATTCCTGGGTGGGGAAGTTCCCCTGGAGAAGGGATAGGCTACCCACTCCGGTATTCTTGGGCTTCCCTGGTGGGTCAGATGGTAAAGAGTCCACCTGCAATGCAGGAGACCTGGGTTCAATCCCTGGGTTTGATGGGCTACAGTCTAAGGGGTCATGAAGAGTCGGACACGACGGAGTGACTAAGCATAGCACAGCACATGTAATATCACAGATTTAGTGATCAGGCCACAAGGCAATTTTGCTGTAAGAGATAAAATACCTGGTTAATAGGCTCATTTGACATATACAACCAAAAAACAATGACAGATGACAATGATTTACCCCATGAATTGTTGCTGTTGTTTTTTTTTTTTGAAACTCTACATTGGGGTAGAAAGAGGCTGAGACCACAGGCCTGACAGACCCAGAGTTGAACACATATTCCCTTGTGGCTTATCTGGTAAAGAATCTGCCTGAAATGTGGGAGGCCTGGGTTGGGAAGATCCCCTGGAGAAGGGAAAGGCTACCCACTCCAGTATTCTGGCCTAGAGAATACCATGGACTGTATAATGCGTGGGGTCGCAAAGAGTCAAACATGACTGAGTGACTTTCACTTTCACTTTTCCCATAGAACTTTGGAACATGTATCAATGGACATGTGATACTAAGCCAAGGACAGACAGTGTAGAAGATTTTTGCAATGTACCACAAAGCTCAGTTACAAATATGCATCCCAGTATTTGGAAACTGATACCTCTCTCAGTGATGGATGAAGTTTTAGTGATTAAGAAAAACAATGCCAAATAAATAAACAAGTAAAAATATATAAAAAACAATGAACAAAATACTTAGAGACAAGAGCTTAGGTACAACTCATGAAATAAGTTATCTGTGTGGCATTGGCATGAATCTACACACATTTTAATTGTATCTAGATATTTTATATTTCACAATAAAGTCTGTATAATTTTGTTATTCATTTCTCATGATTCATTAGGTGTGTTTGTTGCTGTTCAATCACTAAGTCATGTCTGACTCTTTGCAACCCAATGGACTGCAGCATGCCAGGTTTCCCTGTCCTTCACCATCTCCCAGAATTTTCTCAAACCCAAGCCCATTGTGTCAATGATGCCATCCAACCGTCTCATCTTCTGTCACACCCTTCTCCTGCTCTCAGTCTTTCCCAGGATCAGGGTCTTTTCCAGTGAGTCGGCCCTTCCCATCAGGTGGCCACATGCGATCTTCAGGTTTAGCATCAGTCCTTCCAATGAATATTCAGAATTGATTTCCTTAGGATCAACTGGTTTGATCTCCTTGCTGTACAAGAGAATTTCAAGAGTCTTCTCCAACGCCACAGATTGGAAGCATCAATTCTTTGGCACTCAGCCTTCTTTATGATCCAAGTCTCCCATCCATACATGAGTACTAGAAAAACCATAGCTTTGACTGTGGAACTTTTGTCAGCAAAATGATGTCTCTGCTTTTTAACTTGCTTACGAGGTTTGTCATAGCTTTCCTTCCAAGGAGAAAGTGTCTTTTAACTTCATGACTGCAGTCACTATCTGCGGTGGTTTTGGAGTCCAGGAAAATAAAGTCTGTCACTGTCGCCACTGTATCCTATTTGCCATGAAGTGATGGGACTAGATTCCACAATCTTTGTTTTTTGAATGTTGAATTTTAAGCCAGCCTTTTCACTCTCTTTCACTTTCATCGAGAAGTTCTTTAGTTCCTCTTTGTTCTCTGCCTTTGAGTGGTATCATCTGCATGTATAAGTTTGTTGATTTTTCTCCCAGCAATCTTGATTCCTTCTTGTGATTCATCCAGCCCAGCATTTCACATGATGTACTCTGCATATAAGTTAAAAAAGCAGGGTGACAATATACAGCCTTGATGTACTTCTTTCCCAATTTGGAACCAGTCCATTGTTCCCTGTCCAGTTCTAACTGTTGTTTCTTGACCTGCATACAGGTTTCTCAGGAGGCAAGCAAGGTGGTCTGGTTGAGAATTTCCCACAATTTGTTGTGATCCATACAATCAAAGGCTTTAACATAGTCAATGAAGCATATTTTTTCTGGAATTTCTTGCTTTTTCTATGATCCAACACATGTTGGCAATTTGATCTCTGATTCTTCTGCCTTTTCTAAATCCAGTTTGTTCATCTGGAAGTTCTTGGTTCACGTACTGCTGAAGTCTAGCTTAGAAGATTTTGAGAATTACCTTGTTAGCATGTGAAATGAGGACCATTGTATGGTCATTTGAACATTTTTTGGTATTGCCCTTTTTTGGGATTGGAATGAAAACTGACCTTTTCCAGTCCTGTGGCCACTGCTGAGTTTTCCAAATTTGCTGATATATTATGTGCAGCACTTTAACAGCATTGTCTTTTAGGATTTGAAATAGCTCAGCTGGAATTCCATCACCTCCACTAGCTTTTAAAATTTGCTTTTAAACATCCCTTTTTTATTTTTTGTCACTATATCTTTTATGGCAAAATTGCCTTATGGTCAATAAGTTATTCAGCAAAAATGCTCACAGCAAAGAAGTCTATGGCAAATATACCAGACATGATTTCCAATATCTTTGCCTCTAAACCTCCAGCATTCTTTGCTTGGTTCATTGCAATGGCTTATTAATTGGTTTCCCCGCTGCTAACTTGCCTTACATCATCTAATTTCAACACAAATAATATCTGACCCAGATTGTGTGACAACCTTGTTGAAAATCCTTTGGAGGTCCCCATTTCACTTAGAATAAAAGGAAAAGTTCTTCAAGGCAGGAACAGTATCCACTTCATCTCTTCCAAGTCTCCTCTCCCTCCCTCTCATCCAGCCATCTCAGCCTTCTTGCTCTGCCTAGGACAGACTGTTCTGGGATAGGATTATGGCTTGTTCTCTCATCTTTGAGTCTCTGCTAAAATGGTACTTTCTCAAAAAGATCTTCTCGGATGAGTCTACTTAAAATTACAAATCTGCCACTCTCTCTGAGAATTTCTGTGTTCCTTCCCTGCTTTATTTTTCTTTAAGGAAACTTCCATCTCATTAAGCTGCACATTGTATTTACTTATTTGCTTCTTCTATGTCTCTCTGCAGTAAAATACAATGTAATAAAGGAAAGGAATCTTTGTTAAATGAATAAAAGGATGGCCATTTTAACACTCTAACACTTGTGTCTGGGAAAACTACTTCTCTAGGCCAAAGGGTGTTTGGGGAAACTTGGACACACACAAACCTCTTTAGGACATTACTTAGTGTTATGAGTGAGTTGTGCTAAGGCATCATTATGTAGAATTCTCTCTGCCCCTTTCCCAGCATTTTATGAATTTTATGAGCACTGGGGGCTTAAATGTGATACACTAGAAAGCTTAAGTGCTATATCAACAGCTGTAACCTAGAGAAAGAAAGCAGATTCTAGCTGTGTCCACAGGAATGCCAAAGGCCAATGTAAAAAGCAACACCTATATGTCTGATTTTCTCTTAGAAGTAGAAATAATCTCCACGTAGCAAGATCCTCAATCAAAAGAATCATCTATATTCCATGTAATGAATTTAGAGGGCTTCCCTGGTAGCTCCAACTGATAGCTCAGTTGGTAAAGAATCTGCCTGCAATGTAGGAGACCCCGGTTTGATTCCTGGAAAGTATCTGCTGGGAAGATCCCACTCCAGTATTCTTGGGCTTCCCTGGTGGCTCAGATGGTAAAAGAATCACCTGCAATGCAGGTGGGTCGACCTGGGTTTGACCCACCTGGGATCGACCTGGGTTCAATCCCTGGGTTGGGAAGATCCCCTGGAGAAGGGAATGACCACCCAGTCCAGTATTCTGGCCTGGAGAATTCCATGGACTATATAGTCCATGGGGTCACAAAGTCCATGGAATCAGACATGACTGAGTGTCCAACTATGTAATGAATTTAGAAATTTTTATATTTCTCAGAGAGAAGCCATCTAAATTTATTAAAGTTTTAAATACTTTTAATCACACAGTACTCTAATGTTGAGTTTATCCCCAAGGTTTTATCTTCATTCTTTGAAGAAATACTTCTTATAGCTTTTAGGTACCATTATAGGTGCTGGGAATTGAATAGTTCTCACTAATAAAAGAGACAGTCCTCTCTTGGGGAGGACTGATCATCAGAGACACTGATGTTGATCAAGCAATTAAAAAAAATAAATAGAAGATTAAATCTATGGCCATTTCCAATGAGAGTTACATAAAAATCTGAAAATGTAAAATACGAACTGACATAATCAGGAAAGGCTTCTCTGAACATGATCATTATAAATGAGATATGAAAATATAGTAGGAGATAAGTGCAGAAGCCAGTGGGGATAGGTCGAGAGATGGACCCTCCAGGCAGACAACCTCTGGCTGTTTGTATTTGAGATTCACAGAGGCTACCACAGGCCCTGATGAAAGGATGAGGTATCAATTCTGGTTGTTGTTTTTTTTAAATTTTTATTGGAGCATAATTTAAGACGTCATGTTACTTTCTGCCGTACAACAAACGGAATCAAACAGAGGTATCAGTTCTTTACTGAGGGTCTTGCTCCCCTTAGATAGTACTGGGGGCTTATATGTGATACACTAGAAAGATGGATAGAGAAAATCCAGTGAAGCTCCAGGTCTGAATAAACGTCTCTAAAAAAGGCAAAACAGGAAGGATCCTGGCATCCTGCCTGGTGCATTTTCCCTGAGTGAAGAGGAGTTTTCCATTCCTATGTTGAGGAACTGTGAATACACTGGCTGTCTCCAGGCACTTTTATTTTAGCATATGCTCCTCACTCCCCCTTATAGATGACGGTACACGTCCCCACTGCCTTTGAGAATCACAGTAACTCTCCCCTGTTTAGGGCAGGAGGTAAACACAGCTGCCGTCCCAAGTATTACAGGAAGTCTTTTGCATCATTAGTTTGGGTGAGACACTTCCACTTACAGAGCTTGTCCCAGGGTGGTTTCTTCTCTGGAAGCCAAGTAGGAAGGGATGTCTTTCACCCTTCCTTCCTGTCCTCCTCTCCTTTCCCTTCCCCTTTTTCTGACACTGTGTCACTTACTCCCTAGGTCCCGACAGCTGCCTCAGATGGCTGAGACAATGTCTGTAACAGTGGAAGAGATACTTCAAACTGGGACACTTTGAATCTCACTTATTTTCTGAGACACCAAAAAGGGTCAGCTGAAGCTTTAAGCCACATCGTTTTGGAAACAACAAAGAGCAAAGAGCCAGTGGAGCTTGGAGTAATTTTCAAAATTAGAAAACAGAAACCACTTAAAAATCAATGGGATCTATATTAATTTATAAATAAACAGGGAATATTACTTTAAGTCAAGTCTATAATGGGACTCCTAGAGGAGAAATCCCCACAAAACCCATTCCTGAATTTCCCCCCACAGCTGCTCCTTTACATGCACACAGTTAGATCTTACTCTACCTGAAGGAAGGGAGTTAGAAAGGGAAGGAGTCTTTTTCATGAAAACAAATGCCTGTGATGGCAGCACCCCCGAAGGTCTGGTCTTCTCTTCACTCACACAGCTGTTTTCTTTCCGTGTTCTTTCTGCTTCCTTTTCTTTCTCTCTTTTTAGCTTTTCTGCCTCAGTCACGTCCTTACTTCTCCCACCTCTCCGTCGCCTCTCATAGTCATTCACCTTGTCTTCCTTGGCATATGTTCATTCATTCACTATGTATTTATTGAAAGCCCTTGAAGTGCCAGGCACTATTCTGGTCTCAGGGATGCATAGCAAGAAAGACACAGTCACTGCCCTCATGGAATCTACATTCTGGTCAAGAACATAAGTGTAGGCATGAAAAGTATAAGAACAAATAAATAATTTCAGGTTGTGGTAAGATTCAGAATAGAAACAAAAGATCACTGGATAAATGTAAAGATAAGAGGTAAGCAGGGGTGTGTCATCTGGATTTGAGGTTCATAGCAACTTTTGAACCCTTTTTGACTGTGGTGAAACTTACTGACTCCTCAGTGTAGTCTTTTAGGTATATAAAATAAAAGAAATAGAATTATAAATAAGGCAGTTATACTGAAACGTATTTCTATCTACACATCTCTTGGAAGTATACTGACCCCAGATCAGATTCTTTGTAGGACAACATAAAGAGTTTTGATATTGTTTGAAGTAGAATAGGAGGTAATTATAAAGTTTTAACTTGGGGAGTAATAAAGTATGATTTATATTTTTAAAAGATCACTATTGTTACCGTATGGAGATGCATTTTGTTTCACATGGCTGATAGTAGAAGCAAAGGAATATTTAGACAGCAACTTGCTTTCTAACAACTAACACCAGCACTAAATTTGTGTTGGAAAGATGATCTGAGCATAGTCTCAGCTAGAGCAATTATGGAGAGAAGACTATTTCCAAAAGAGTGTCACTTAGAGTAGGCCCATAAGGGAACATGTATGCCCTAAAAAGAGGAGAAACAGACTGGAAAGAAAGATGTAAATAAATCCTTTTCTTTTTCCTACTTTTCCAAAGCCTTCCCTTAGTCCTTTGAAGACTCTTTAGTGAAGCACATTTAGTGAACTCCATCTGAAGCACATGGCTGATAGCCCCCAGTATATACAAAATAATTTCATGATACTTACTTGAAGCAAATATATTTCCAGTAAATCGTAAAAGAAGCAATTCTCCTTCTTTCACTTGGAAATGGCGAGATGGCTCTGGAGGACCACTGGAAGCTTCTGAGCGCAAGTTCCCAAGCACCTGGTATAAATCTTTAGAAGGCACTGCTAAAATGACAATTCTATGTGGGTTGTCTTTCCGGTGATAAAGTATAACACAGGCAGTGGTGCTGAACATGGCTTCCTCCAAAGACTTCACAAAGGAGACCAAATGGCTCTTGTCCACAGTGGAAGAAGAGTGAAGCACGATAAACCTGCGTGCAAGTAGAGAGGAGTGACCTGAGGGAAGACGACCAGTCTCAAAAATGTCACAAATAACTAATAACACCTCCAAAAAGCCATTATAAACCAAACCTCCTTTAAACATCAAGCATTCTAGAGACTGATTAAATTCATTAATGGAAGGAATTTGAATGAATGACTTGAATGAAACTCTTGGCAGTCAGGAAGCCAGCTTAAATCAAGCTAAATCTAAAACAGATGCCCATAAACAAAGAAATCATCTAGTTTCAGCTTAGTTCTACCTATGGCAGCATATTTTAAATTACATTTTACCTAGCATTACCAGAGAGTACTACTTCAAAAAGAGAAAGGTAATCAAGATAACCCATTTATTATCAATAGGATAAAAATATACATCATATTCAGTGGGGACTGAAATATTCATCTCATCACTGTGTGGTAAGGGTTGTTACGGTGCACCCTGAATGGGCTGAATTGTGTCACCTCCACCCACCTGCTGCATTGGAGGCCAAATCCCCAGTACCTCAGAATGTGACCATATTTGGAGGTATGTTCTTAACAGAGGTAATCAGATCAGTGTGAGGTCATTAGAGCATTGTTGTTGTTTTAGTTGTGAGGTCATGTCTGATTCTTTTGCGACCCCATGTACGTTAATCTGACAAGTTCCTCCGTTCTTGTGGTTTCCCAGGCAAGAACACTGGAGTGGGTTGCCATTTCCTTCTCCAGGGGATTTTCTTGACCCCGGGAACGAACCTATGTCTCCTGCATTGGCAGGCAGATTCTTTACCACTGAGATACCAGGGAAGCCCATTGTTCGAGTGAAAAATTAAAAATGAGAAATCTGGATGTAAGTACGCATACAAAGAGAATGCTGTGTGAACAGGAAATGAACCATATATAGGCCAAGGATAAAAGCCTGGGACAGATCTCCACAGTCCTTAGAAGGAATAAACCTTGCTAACACCTTGATTTTGGACTTCCAGCTTCCAGAAATGTAAGACAATATATTTCTGTAGGTTAGGCCACCCAGTTTGTGATACTTCATTATGGGAGCCTAGCAAGCTAACCCCTCCCCGTGGGCAGGACCACCATCACCCAGCTGTTCTCCAGAAATTGACCTACAAGACCCTCTCCCCCAGCACAGCCCCACATCCACAAAGACTAACTGATGCAAGAATGTAAAGCCAGCCTCCTTGGTACTCACATCAGGGCTCTCCTGAGGTGTCAGGCTGAGGGGAAACCTCCACTTAAGCCATAGTTTCTCCCATTTCTTCCCTTGTCCCTATCTGCTTTTCTCATTCCTCGACAGGAGTGCCCTGGGAGCCTTCTCTCAATCATCACCTGCCTTCTCATTTTAGACTCTTTATAGGGAAACTGACCCACAACAGTTATAGATGTAAGCTCTTCCTTTGTGAGATAAAGGCTGTCCTTGGACATGTATAGCCCTCTCTTTATGAGTGTCTACTTCTCATGAACCTTAAAATGTCTCAAACTCATTGTAATGAGCTGTCTGGAAAACATGGAAATGAGAAAGCAAAATGAGGACACAGAAATAACAAATTCAGTTAATACATACATAGGAGATGAGCATAATAAGAACAGTTAATTACTATCTCCATGGAATTTCAGAAATGAAGGCACTATTTTAGAACTATTTTGGAGTTAGAAGAAAGCTGTATAAATAAATCTAATCTAAGAGTGGTTTCCAACAGCACTTATTAAACTATCATGAATGAAATTACAGATCGTGTATTCATGTCAGATCTAGTTTGCATTTTAAACACACCCTAAAGGACTATTCATATTTATATCTGAGAAATAAAAAAAAAACGAATCCTACAATTCTACTTCTATAAACATCAATTACAAGCCATCAGAATAGAATATCATCAACATTTATTGTTTACTATGGCATTACCTCTCTAGATGTTCGCACAATTCAAATGATACCAAGCCACTCTGCACAGATCTCAACACCACATCATCAAGCACAAACCAACCACTCTCCCGGCTTCTGAATCCCAATAATTTCAAAGATTCGCAAGCGTTGTTCCTGGGTTTTCTTATGGAAGTGCTTTTTGTCCTATATTACGGTAGCGGGAGAGAACTTTGTAAGATTTGTGTAGCATAAATCACATTTAATTCATTCTTTTATTAAGTGGACAATCCAGTCACAGTTCTTTAAGTACATGCTGTGTGCCAGTCGCTACACCATGCACCAGGAGCACAAAGGTAAGAAATACTTTGCCCTCACTCAACAGAAGCTCACAGTATTAATCACAGGGCAAGGTGACCTGTGTAGTAATGGAGAGAATGTATGAGACGGTTTAACAGCAGAAGGAGAGCTTGCGAAGTGGCAATGCTAATATTCAAGGTGAGCTTTGGAGAATGGGAAGCATTTTGCTCCTAGCGAAAGAGTTAAGGGAATATCCCAAGACAGTAAACTCACTGACATAAACCGATACTTTAGGATAGCCGAGACTCATGATATAGCAACCATAAGTTCTGGAGCAATGCTACCTACTTCCAAATTCTGGATGGCTCTGCCTTGACCTCCCTATATCTCAGTCTTCTCATCTGCAATATGAGTGTAATAATACTATCAACCTTGTAGGATTAAATGAGGAACAGTTTGTAAAGCAGATAAAATTGTATAAGCATAAATGGTATTGATATTCTCATCCTAATTCCTACAGCAGGCGTGGCCAATTAGCTTTCTTTTACAGTTCTCCTTCTTGCTAACCTGCCCCACCTTAGAGCCTTAAAAGAGGCAGTTGTATGTATTGTGTGATACTTTCCCCCAACCAGAGCTGATTTCACTAACAGTGGATCAATTTCCAACACCCAGCCAATTTGATTCCTGTCTTTGAAATCTAACTAATAAAGAGGCCCAGAGATTGTATAATAACTTTTTGCCCTTTGGTTATAGTGCCCTGGGCTATGAAAATGAGTAAGCAGAGAAATTATTAAGAAAGAAACGCCAGAGCAGATATGAAGAGAGAAAAGGAAAACCAATAAACAAAAAAACAAGATCAAGTAGTGTAGGCTTAGAGATGGAGAAAGCAGAGATTAACTATTGAAGCCATACAACAAGTTCTTCTTTCCTTAAATTTGCTGAAATAGATACCCATTCCTCACAGTTAAAGAAAGAAAATTCCTTGATACTGAATATCTTGCTGGAAAAAGAAAACCAAAACCTGATCTAATGATGCTGCATCCTATAAGAGGATAGAACAACTCTAGCTAGGTACTTTAGAATGAAGACAGGGAGGCTTCCCTGGTGGCTCAGTGGTAAAGAAGCTACCTGCCAATGCAGGAGATCTGGGAAGATACTATACACAGTGGAGCAACTAAATCCAAGGGCCGCAATTATTGAGCCTGTACCCTAGAGCCCAGGAGCCGCAACTACTGAACCTACTTGCAGCAACTGCTGAAGCCCGTGTGCCCTAGAGCCTGTGTCCCGCAGCAAGAGAAGCCTGCACACCCCAACTAGAGAGTAGCTCCAGCTAACCACAACTAGATAAATAGCCTACCAGCAACAAGGACCCAGCACAGCCAAAAATAAACAGGTGAAACTACATTTAAAAAATTAAAGGAATGAAGACACGGACTTCCCTGTAGGTCTAGTGGTTAAGACTCCTCGCTTCCATGGCAAGGGATGTGGGTTTGATCCCTGGTCAGGAAACTAAGATCCCACATGCTGTACTATGGGGCCAAAAGAGTTAAAACAAAAAAAAAGAAAGAAGAAAAGAAAACAAAAAAAGAATGAAGATGTAAATGTGAATCGCACATCTTCATTTGTGAATAGAATTAGTTATGTGTTTAAAACCACTTTAGTTTCACAGGTTGAGCTATTTTATGAACCATAAATGAGGAACTGAACTATGTTTAAAATGTCTACCCTTAAAAATTTAGACTATGTTGATCAACCCAGATTAAAATCAAGAGGATAGGGGAAAATATGTTTTTAGCTCTTGGCTTATAACCACAAATGTAAATTTTAAACACTTGGAAGTTAATGATCTATTAACACAGGAAGATATACTCATACTGAATCCAGAATTTTGGTCATTTACTATAAATTGACTTAATTATGTGTAATATTCATTCTTTCTGATAAAAAACTACTTTTCCCCTGCTAATAGCCTAAGTTTTCTGTGAAAATCTACATGTTATCAACTGTGGTGGGGTTGACCCTACCCCCAGGTCTAGATGGGTGTTTGATTTGAGCCATATAGTACATTTGGCATTCATCAGTGCTATTTGCCAAAACACCCGATTTCTGCACATTCTGAGCACATGATAGACTTGTACTTCCTTGTCACCTATGGTTGAGTGGGGCTATGTGACCAGTTCTGGTTAATGAATATTGAGAAATGTCATTTTGTCATTTTCAGGATAAGAATTAAACTGCTAGTGTGAGTGTATCTGAAGCTCTTCTTTCTGCTATCATGACAGCAACAAAACAATGAGTGCCCTTCAGCTTAAGTCTGGGAGAGAGACGGCCAAGAGGCAGCCTGTCTTCAGTGAATCAGGGTTTTGTTATCATGTCATAAACTGGGTGAGCCTACCTTGGATAGCACATCTTCCTTTTGGTTTCAGTGATCTGTTTAGGGATGAGTTTGTGACAGATTTGGAGAAAGAATAAGACCCAGGACTTTTACGTACAGTCATGGGGAAAGGAAGATTCTTCTTTTCTACTGAACTTGGAGTTTTGGAGATGTGGAAATATTGCCAGCATGAGGAATATGCCAAAGAATGGAACCGGCACAGAGAAAGGCAGAAAGGGAAGAAATACATAAAAATAATATTTTAATATTATTCTTTATGGCTCAAGTGAAATATTAAAATAAAAGTATCCCTAGATTTGTAATTTACATGGACTAAAGGATTCCCTGTTTCTTAAGCACTTTGAGTTTGTTTTTCTTTCACTTAAAATTTAAAAAGTCCTTAATGATATTAAGATCAAATTTAGACTATTTTTTTTCCATTGAGATATAATATACATATAACTTTATGTGAGTTTGACATGTACAATGTGATGATTTGATACTTGTATATATTGACAATTATTGCCACAATTAGGTTAGTTAGTACATCAATCACTTAAAATTTAGTCTTTAATATGATAATAGACACAACTTGTATTGAAATTAAATAATTTGATGGCATCTTTATTTATCCCAGATGTTCTTAACAACTCTGCAATTAAACTCTTTGTTTTATACATACCTTTAGCAAACTTTGACAGGTGATATTACCTGGCAGTGAATAGCCCTTGATCAGACTCCACAGAAGATGAGGTTTTTATATACTAATAGTTCCATAAAACATAATCAACCTTTATTAAATCAATTTGTTTATTCAAGAACAGTTGACTTTGCTGTTTCTTGAGTTCAAGACTCTTTCCATGTCCAAAATTCCAGGCATTGAGGGAATTATGTTTGGCCCATTTGGGGTCAAATATTCAATTATACTGAACACTGAAGAAATGGAAACTTCTATGAACTCCACATGGATGGAAAAGACAATTTCTAGAATTTCTGGTATAATTACTTAAAAATAAAATAGAAGGATACACAAACCAGCACATGTCCACCCTAGGCCACCTTTTTCAAGTCTTACAGTGTACTGATAGCATAATTCCCAGACACATGCCTTAGTGCCACACAATTAAAGACTCTTCCCCAAGATAAAAAAGATCTGTTCCAAAGTACCTCAATATTTTGTCTCTGCAAATAGACAATACAGGGGACTTTTCAAGGATAATTTCTTTTCTTGTTTATTAGACTATATTTTTTGTGCAGTTTTAGATTCACAGTAAAAAGGAGAGAAAGGTACAGAGATTTCCCATATATCACCTACTCCCACAAGTGCATAACTTCTTCCATTTATCCTCATTCCCCATTCCCCACCAGAGGGGTATGTTTACGATAATTGATGAACTTGCATTGGCATAGCGTAGCCACCCAAAGTCCATAATTTCATTAGGGTTCACTCTCTGTGTTGCACTGAATGGTTCACAATTAAACAATCTGGCAGTTAGAAAGTGAAAGTGAAAGTCGTTCAGTCTGTCCGACTCTTTGTGACCCCGTAGACTATACAGTCCATGAAATTCTCCAGGCCAGAATACTGGAGTGAGTAACCTTTTCCTTCTCCAGCGGATCTTCCCAACCCAGGGATCGAACCTCGGTCTCCCACATCACAGGCGGGTTCTTTACCAGCTGAGCCACCAAGGAAGCCCAAAAATATTGGAGTGGATAGCCTATCCCTTCTCCAGCAGACCTTCTCAACTGAAGAATTGAACCAGGGTCTCCTGAATTACAAGCTAATTCTTTACCAGCTAAGCTATCAGGGAAGCCCTAAGTGCTTCAAAGGAGAGGAATGTTCTGACAGTGAACATGCCCAGGAGTCTCCCTTAGACTTGAGGCATCCAATTCTAATTTCTCCTACAGGAACCCTAGAAATGAAAATGGCAACCCACTCCATTATTTTTGCCTGGAGAATTTCATGGACAGAGGAGCCTGGTGGGCTACAGTCCATGAGATCAAAAGAATGGGACACGACTGAGTGACTAACACTTCAATTGATTTGGACAAATACGTATCGACACATATCCATCATTACAGAGTATTTTGACCAACCTAAAAATTCTCTGTACTGTGCCTGTTCATCTATCTCCAATGCCAAATTCCTATAACCATAATATTTTTACTGTCTTCATGGTTTTGCTATTTCCAGAATGCCATACAATGTGTATCAAACAGTAGGTAGCCTTTTCAGATTGGCTTCTTCCACTTAGCAGTATGCCTTTAAGGTGCTTCCATGTCTTTCTGTGGCTTGTTAGCTCATTTATTTTTGGTGCTGAATAATATTCTATTGTGTGGGTGTTATTTATTCATTCACCTGCTGAAGAACATCTTGCTTGCTACCAAGTTTTGATAGATAAGAATAAAGCTGCTATAACATCTGTGTGCATACATTTTTAACTCCTTTGGGGGAAATACCAAGGACTGCTATTGCTGGATCGTATGGTGGAATTATATTTAGTTTTGTAAGAAATCAACAAACTATCTTCTAAAGTGTACCGTTTTGCGTTCCCACAAGCAACAAATGAGAATTCCTGTTTTGCCCCATCTTCACCAGCATTTGAAGTTGTCAATGGCCTGGATTTTGGTCATTCCAATAGGTATGTAGTGATATCTTTGAATCTCACTTATGACGTATGATATGGATCATCTTTTCAAATTCTTATTTGCCAACTGTACATTGTCTTTGGTGAGGTATCTATTAAAGTTTTTGGCCTATTTTTGAATCAGGTATTTGTTTTCTTATTGTTGGGTTTTAGGACTTATTTACAAATTTTGGATAACAGTCCTTTATCAGATGTACCTTTTGCAAATATTTTCTCCCAGTTTGTGGCTCATCTTCTTATTCACTTGGCATTTTTTGCCCAGTGTAGAAGTTTCTAATTTTATGAGGTCCAACAATATCAATTATTTCTTTCACGGACTATACCTTTGATGTTTTATCTAAAAAGTCATTGCCTTACACTAGATCATTTAGATTTTCACCTGTGTTATCTTCTAGGAGTTTTGTATGCCTTTGTGTTTCACATTTATGTTTATATGCTACTATTTTGGATTAATTTTGTAGAGTATAATATTTGTGTCTAGATTCATTCTTTTTGCATGTAGATGTTCACTTGTTCCAACTCCATGTGTTGAAGAGACTGACTTCATTGTATTGCCTTTTTTCCTTCGTCAAAGATCAGTTGGTTGTATTTCCTGGGTTCTCTATTCTGTTCTATTGATCTTTGTGTCCATTCTTAGCTGGTCACTACCACACTGTCTTGATCACTGTAGCTTTATAGTTCACCTTGAAGTCAGGAAGGGTCAGTCCTCCAATGTTGATCTTCCTTCATACAGTAAGTCCCTTATATATGAATGAGTTCTGTTCTGAGAGCGAGTTTATAAGTCCACTTTGTTCCTAAGTCCAACAAAGTTAGCCTAGGTACCCAACTAACACAATTAGCTATATAGTATTATGCTGTAATAGGTTTAATATATTTTTCACATGAATAATATATAAAAAACAAACACAAAAAATAAAGGAATCATTTTTAATCGTGCAGTACCTTGAAAAGTACTGTAGTAGATTACAATAGCTGGCACACAGGGGTTGATATCTAGTAAAGAAGCAAAAAGAGTTACTGGCTGGAAGAATGAGAAAAGGTGGGAGGTGTTAGAGCTGAAAGATCATCAGCAATAGGAGATGGAGGGCAAGCTGCAATTCCACTCACGCCTGGCATTGATGACACAGGTCTGGTTTCTTGCTGGATTCAATTCTATCTACCCTCTTAAAAAAAAAATAAATCCAGTGATGTCTGGGTAGTAGCTCTTTTTTCCTTGTCATAGATGACAGGGTAGCTTTGGATTGCATTCTGCAATGGCTGCTGCAACCTTCATGTACCATTCTACATCTGGGTCCTGTCCCTCAAGAACAAACAGCACCTCCTCAAATAAAGAAAACCTCCTTGCCATTTCCTCTGTCATGAATCCCTTTGGTTTTTCAGTTCCTCCTTCTTCCTTTTGTTTCTCTTGGTTCTTTCTCTGTTGCACATTTGCTGTCTCATCCACATTAAAAACCTGCCTAGGTAAATGAAAGCATTAGCTGCTCAGTGGTGTCCAACTCTTGGCGGCTTCATGGACTGTAGCCCACCAGGCTTCTCTGTTCATGGGGTTCTCCAGGCAAAAATATTGGAGCAGGTTCCCATTTCCTTCTCCAGGGGATCTTCCTAACTCAGCGATTGAACCCAGGTCTCCTGAATTGTGGGCAGATTCTTTACCATCTGAGCCGCCAGGGAAGCCTAAGTAAATACTTGCTTTCATCAATAATTCCCAAAGTATTTCAGGAAACTCCCAGCCAGTTTAACTCCCACTTAAACTAAGTGGGATTGATGCTGATCCAGATGCTGCTAGTGGTAAAGAACTCACCTGCTGATGCAGGAGACGTAAGAAACGCTGGTTTGATTCCTGGGTCAGGAAGACCCCCTGGATTAGGGCACGACAACCCACTCCAGGATTCTTGCCTGGAGAATTCCAAGGACAGAGGAGCCTGGCGGGCTACAGTCTGTAGGGTCACAAAGAGTCAGACATGACTGAAGCAACTTAGCAGGCATGCCTCCACACACTGAGCAGTTTCTCCATCTCCTCCATCACTTTTCCATGCTTCTTAAATGTTATTGCCAACATCATCGACATCATCAGCACAGCAGACTTCACATGCTCTATAATCTTCACAAGTCTTTTTTCTTTAGAATCACACCAGAACAATTCATGTTATAAGAACAAGAGATGTCTATCATCTTTTGACCTCACTCCACTCTCTCAATTATTTTCACTTTTGTTTCCATCATTATCTCTTGGCACTTCTTAGCAGTACCTACTGTATCACCACTGCTTTTACTCTTTTTTCCATACATCCTGGACTTGAAATAAAGATACTGCACTACTGTGTACTCCATAGAACAATAAAGTACACAACATCACTGCCACGTGTAGAGAAGGCATGCACATGATGAAGTATGCCAGACACGTGAGCTAACTTACATGATTGGACATACAGACACACGTTCACATCTTTCAAAGTTCACAACTTGCATGTTTGTATGTAGGAGACTTACTGTATACTGTTGGCCAGTCTGAGTGATATTAAATTCTTACTCACTTGACTTTCCAATCCACATACCAAAGCTATATAGTATTTAGGAATAAGCCTAATAAAATGTATATAGTACATGTGTGGAGACTTTGGCAATGCTTCATTGAAAGACATTGGAAAGCAACACAAATTGAAGCATATATTACAGGTAATAGATTTAAGGACACAATATACTAAAGATGTCATTTTTCTCCCAGCTGACCCATATGTCAGAGGCAATTACTAACAAAACCCCAACAGTTTGTTCTTGTGGACCTTAGCAAACTGATTCTATTTTATATGAGTGGGAAAGTTTCAAGGAAAACAAACAAACAAAAATTTGTCTGGATAAGAATGATATGATATGGCTTACCTATCAGGGATCAACTTGTTATAAAGCCTTAAAAGTTATGACTGTTAGCTTAGCTCAAAACTATATAACAAGACTGACCAGTGGAACAGTTCAGAAGAAAATCCGTTATATGACAGAGGAAGCTTCACAGATCGTTAGGGAAAGAAATAACCATTCAATAAATCATGCTGCCTATCCACATAAAAACAGTATATGAATTCCTACCTCACATTGTATGTAAAAGTCAATTTCAGATGGATTGAAGACTTACATGAAATCCAAACTTTTAAAATTATAAGATAATAAAGAAGAACATTTTTATAATTTAGGAAATAGAAGTATTTTAGGACTGGGACAAAAAACACTGATAATAAAAGAAATACGATAAATTAGTCACATAAATATAAAAATACAGGCCACAAATTGACAAAGGTTTAGCACTTAGACCATTAAAAAAATCCTACAAATAAATGTAAAAAGTTCAAAAATGAGCAAGAAATTACCTGACATATAAGTTACCTAACATGTAAGTTACCATACAGTTACCTGATATATAAGAAAACACAAATATCTAACAAAAGCCATTATGAAAGATGTCACCTTCATTTTAATCAGAGAACTTCAGATGAAAGCCACAAAAGTCCATTTTACAACTATTAGATTTTCAGATTACAAAATCTGACAATATGCAAGGCTAAAAAATATAAAAGTCAATACTGGGAGGGTGAAATTTAGTTCTACCAGTTTGTAAAACCTGTAAAATTGTACATGTGCATATGCTATGCCCAGCAATAAGACTGGTGGGTACTCTGAAGAAGTGCTTACACAAATATACTTTGAGTGAAGAATAATCATAATTGTAATATCCGTGTTAGCAAGAATTGAAACTACCCGAATGTCCCCCAATAAGAACACTGATACTTGAAATACGAAGCTATTCAATAGAATATTATACAGAAATGAGAACAGACTTTATACAATTATAAATGGAACAGCAAGACCATAAGACTATATGCCGAAGGGTAGCATTTTTACAAATGGCATGCACAGACAAAGCCAAACAAGACATTATATATGGATGAATAAAAATATATTGATGAAAGTAAAAAAATTAAAAGCAAAGGAATGAGCCAAAATTTTCAAATAGTGGTTAACTTTGGTGAAAAATGAAGAGTAATTAGGGTAAGGTAAGTGATAGGATGGGAAGAGGCAAGTAAGGAGATGTAATTGTATTGATGATATATAATTTCTTAAGTTATGTGATAGTTTTACCAGTTTCTCCATTTTATTATTTTTTATGACATGTATATTATACAAATATTCTTGTATATGACACATATATTTTGATAAGGTGATCTTAAAACCAATAGCATTTTGTAGAAATGGCATTTTTCATGCAAAAAAAACCCAATTTCCCATCTAATTCTCTAAAATATTTCTTGTGTAATATGGAATAAGCTTCTATTTAGTAAGTTAATTTCTTCTTTCATTACTATCAAGAAATCTTTTCTGGCTTATAATTAAATAACTGTCATGTTTTGCCCAGAAATCATTCACACATGAAGGAATGTACTACAACAAAGACTTTTTATTCTTTATATTCAAACTACATTTTGACATCAAATCATTTTATCTTTTTTATATTCTGAGGCATGGATTGCTTCATTGTGTTTCTACTTCCACAGAAAATGTTCAGCTAACTTTTACTCTTTGATATAAGAATGTTAAATAAATAGTTCATATAGGTTTTTATTTAATTGTTTTATGCTCCTCTGGATAGGGAAAATGCATCTCCCATGTCTAGCACTAAATAGCAGCAGAGCATATCAAATTTATCAATTTAGTATTGTCAGAAAGTCCAGAAAATTAATGGCATGATTTATTTTTCCACAAATTTACTCATTAATTTATTTAATTCACCTAATTCAACATAGCACCAACTATGCTATAATTATGCTGAGCGATTATAAATGGAAAAGAGAATTTAATAACACTATGGTGTGATTTAAGATATACAAAAGAATAGGACTAGCCCTAAGAGAGGAGCAGTCAATCCCTTCTGGAGATCATAGACTGTCTTGACATAAGGAGAAAGCTGAGCTTCAACTTATAGAACAAATGAAAGTTCTTCAGCTAAACATGGTAGAAAAAGCAGAGAGACCATGTACTAAGGCAAAGAAATGGAGAAGAAAAAAGAAATTTGGCCGGTAATTCTGAATTGATGACAAATGGCAATCTTAGAACGCCAGACAAAATCACACACACACACACAGAAACACACAAGTTAGACAAACTCTGAAGCTGGAAAGAAAATCCCCTAGCTCTGGGGGAATAAAAATCTCAAAAAGCTAGAATTCGTTTTCCTCCCTAGGAAACACAAGGGACTGATTCCATGAGTCAGCCTGCCCAGTCCCACTAGTCATGCACACACACCAGGTGTGTGGGGTCTGGAGCCTAACACGCACTCAGGCACATTACATACAGCCTCCAGCTGTCAGCTAGATCTAACTCAGCCATAAACCTGGAATCCCCAGAAGGACAGTACTGGCCTTGAAATGAGAAACAACAAAATCAACCAAAACCCCTTTGAACACTGACTCAAGAAAGCAACAGAGAAGCAGGCAAAAGCTTCTCTGGGTGGAAAGGAAGGGAGAGGAATGGCTGATCTGATCAAAAATTATAATCAATACTTGGAAATAAACTTCTAAGGCTAAAATTCATAGAGTAGAATTAGTATGAAAGAGAATTTACTAGTTTACACCATGTCAATAGCTATCATAGTTAATATCATGCTCATAGGTAAAATAATCTGAATGAGACTTAAAATGGAAGTGTTTACAATGATTAAAGGAATAAAAGAAGAAATAGTAAGCATAATGGAAAAACAGAGAACCTCAGAAAAGATATTTTTTTAAGATTTTAAAATATAGCAATTGCCTTTTAGAAAAGAGAATTATAATTATTAAAGTGAACAGCTGAAACAATTGGCAGTAAAATTGGTAAAATAAATGATAAATCTAAGGAAATCTCCACAAATGTAACATGTAAAACATTAAAAATATTTAAGATTAACGTGGACATTCATATAAATTATGTTTAACCTATTTATGTTTACTTAATATAAATGATTTTATTTATATATTTTCTCTTTAATTTCACCATGCTGTTTTCTTGTTTTCTTCCTGTTACCACTTTGCCATATGAATTTTTACTTTTCTTTTGCTTTTATATTATTTATATTCAATTCTAGATTTTTGAAAATGAGTTACTGTCCTATTCTTGATCGGTTAAATTTTATTTTATCTTCAACTCATTAATCTTATCTATTTATTTATTTTGCTAAGAACTAGTGAGTAATACATTCTGTGAGCATTTGTATTTAAAAAAAACAAACAAACAAACTTGCTTGTTAGGTGAAAACCCTAATTCCACATCTTCCCTTCAAATCTCTGAAGGCTTTAGTCCATTTATCCTTGATATTTCATGCTACACAGAGTGAGCCTGGGGCTAGACTGATTTTATTCCTTTTTACTTAATCTATTTCTGCTGAATGAATGCTTATGGAATTACATTTTATTTAAAAATACATTCCAATTTCTTATGTTATGTCTAAAGTATAGATTTATTTTTTTCATAAATTTTGAAATCAACACTTTCTAACTCAAGGTTTTAGTCAACATCAGAAAATTACATTTCTGTGCCTTTGATTATTACTTCTTTCATGGTTGTTTTGGTCTCTTTCTCAATGGTACTTAAAATTCTTAAGTTATATCACTTTAGATGAGTCCTTATCATATCTTGGTGACTTTTCATCTCAGTTTCTTATCTTTGTATCTCACCCTGTTGTTCTTTATTCTTTTCCGCTCCATACTGATGGTTATTTCTATATTTTTTTGTTGTTGTTATTTTTGTTCTTCTTTGAAGTCTTGGTGTTTATTGGTATTATTTTTTTTCCCTTACAACATCATGGAGGAGTTGGGTATTTTCTTATCTTCGAATGGACATCTGTCCACCCATGTTCAATTTGGTTGCCATTTGAATCTTTCATAGATCTAGAGAGCAAAATTTCTAAGCCAATTTTCAGTGTCTAGTCATTTTTGCTGAGTATAATTTCTCTGAACAAAGGTGTAACCTTCTCCTATCGGTATTGACTAGATTTCCAGTACTTCAAGTCAATGAAGTATATGAAAATGTGCCACCCCCAGTATGCATATCTTTAAGAGATTTTATTGCCTCTACTATTATCCCTATATTTTGGCAATTTCATTTTTGACAGTGCAATACACTGCCTTCAATTTCTCTCTACATTCTGTCCTGTTGTTTCTGAGGAATGCGGAAATACAGCAAGGGAGAGGCAGAAGAAACATTGACCTAGTCACTTGCACAAATGATATTTGTGTATGGCAGGGATACATTTTTATTCTCACTGGTGTATATAGACTATGAATAAGATCAACCATTGGGAACAGGAAATTGTTTTATTACTATCTTTCTGGCAAACGTAGCTACTTTGTTTTATAATATAAAGTACATGTCAACACAAATTTATTTTTATTAACCCTTTGCAACCTACCCTAAAGACAACTGAAAAATTTACTAGATTTTAGCAATAGGATACCAATAAGAATAAAATTTCAGAGTTAAGCTCTCATCTTTAAATATATATATATACACATATAAAATATATGTATATAAAATACGAGGATATTTGAAAGAGAATGTCTTAATCTGTTAAGACTAATATGTTTAAATAGGAAGCTCCAGGATATTTTTGGTTTTAAATCTTACTTTACCATGATATACAGGAACATGGATTAACTCAATGCCAATTAGGATATCATACATATAATTTTGTATAGCAAAAGCACATACAACTGAATCGTGTCTGTATTTCTATGTTTGTTCTCACGTACCTAGTACTAAGAAAAGTTTAACTTGGTCTCCTGGCCAATGTTCTACTATTGTCAGCTTCCTAAATTAGAAACACAGTGGTAAAGAGCAAATAATCCACCTCTCAATTTCTAATCTTACAGCCTCAAACTAAATACATGGCAGATCCATGTGCTATATAGAGTCATGATTAGAAATAAACTATGTGAGTCCAAACCAAGCTTGCACACTTCTTAGGCAGTCTTCCCTCAGCATCTGGGTGCAAGAGACTGATTCCAGGACTCCCATAGATACCAAACTCTGTGGATGTTCAAGTCCCTTTTGTAAATGGCATAGGCTTTGCACATAACCTAGACATACATCTTCTTTTTAATCATCTCAAGACTAATTATAATACTTGATACAGTGTAAATGGTATATAAATAGTTGCCAGCTCATGGCATATTCAAGTTTTGCCTTGGGGAACTTGCTAGAATTTTTAAAAAAATATTATCAACCTGTGATAGATTGATCTCAGATGTACAACCTGCAGATAATTGTAATACAAGTTCTTAGTCTCATTGAGTTTCAGACTTCCAAGTGATAAAATGAAGGTGAGGTGGTGTGCAGATTGGATGAGATAATATACATAAGGAATCAGGTTTAAAAAATTAGCTTCTCAGTTAATAGTTGTTATTATTTCTGTCTAAAGTTGTTTCTCCCTCTAATGTTTTTTCCAAAAAGAAAAAAAAAAAATTGCCTTCAGAATCAAAGAATGTGAAGGTTCCTGTTTACCTTTCTTATTAGGAAAAAAAAAGTATTAAGTGAAAGGACAGAAACAAAGATCAGGTTACTATGGGTGTGTGTGTGTGTGTTTAGTCACTAACTTGTGTCTGACTCTTTTGCGCCCCCACAAACTGTAGCTCTCCAGACTCTGTCCATGGGATTTTCCAGGCAAGAATACCAGAGTGGGTTGCCATTTCCTTCTCCAGGGGATCTTCCTGACCCAGAGGTCAAACCTGCATCTCCTACATTGGTAGGCATTGGCAGGCGGATTCTTTCACCACTGAGTCACCAAGGAAACCCCTACTATTACTTAGTGTACACTATTTATTGCTAACATTTCATATCTGTCTTATTTCTGGCTGGCAACTCATTATGTATATTAGTCTCATTTGTGGGGAATTTTTTAAATTATAAAAATTAGGACAGAAAGGAAACTGCCTATGTGGCAAATACAGACTCAAATTTATTTTTTAAAAGATCAGGTTATTTTTTTCCTACATTAATGGAACACTTAAATATAGAAATTAAAATAATCATATCACACTTTGTAATTAACCATATCATAAATTTTTTGAAAGAGAGGATTAATTTTGCCTCTTTTGTGTCAATCTTTTCTCATAGCATACTTTTGGACCCATTACAGCTAAACCTATTACCCTTCTAGATCCACAATATTTTATTTCTATATTAAAAATATTTCATCATATTTCAATGCTGATACTTAACTATGTCTGATTACACTTTTAATCATGTTTATTTGTTTACCATCAAGTCAACTAGAGATGTTAGGGTCAGACTTACCTGTTGAGGTATAAAGGTATGATTCTGTTTGTTGTGGTACTAGCTGTTCTTTTATGATCTATTTCAGACCCAAGATTTTTTTTGTCAGGGTGTGGAGAACATGGTAGGAATACAGTGACTGGCTTCTGAAAAGGATGTGTTGACGGGTGCTGAATATGAATCATAGGGCTTGTGGATAGTACTGAGTAGGAAGTATCTTGCTGAGTTTTTAAATATGCCACCAGAGATGGGTCAATTGGTTGAACCTAAACAAAGAAAAAAAAGGATATATATTGCTATATCTTAATAGCAGAAGATGTAAGGTATCAGCACATATCTAAGTCAGTTTTCTAAAAATTTACTAGAACGTAGTTTTATACATTTTTCTCTGCATTGTTGGCTAGAATCAACACTATCTTATCTTATATGATCATAGCAATTGGTCCTCTTTTAACAAAGTCTTTGTAAAATCTAGGTTTCTTGTTCTATGTTATAAATAACTGAGAATCACTCTTAATTGTAGGCAACAAAATGACCCAGAAAACAAAATAGACATTTTACATAATTTCTAATTATAACTATTGTTAGATCAAGTGACCTTCAGAAACTAGACAAACAAGACTACATTTATTTGTTTCCTCTCACATAAGAATGACTAATAAAAATAACTAGCATGATTTCAAAATTTCAGAGCTTATATAAAATATTTACGAATCAATTATTAATAGTATGTTCTCTTCCTGACTTTTCTTCTCTTACCCATTATGGTAACAACTGGGAGAAATTAGGAGAGCATGAGAGAGAGTTAGGCTAGAAGGATAGGAAATATTGAGGAAATATGTCTTCCAAAATGTATACTGATACATAGTTGTACATCTTGTAAATAATGTTTGTATGAATTAAATTCTCATCTCCAAAAGAACTGTTTTATAATTAAATATAACCAAATATTCATAATCATAAATGCTTTAATTGATTAGCTTCTTTTTTAAACATCCTCACAGGTGGAATTCTTGAATTATATGAACGCCCAAAGTCCAACATTAATTCCATCATAAATATTCTACATTTTTTTGGTCAACAAATATCATAAACAACACAACAAAACAACACAAAAATTAGCTAGAAAAGGCTTTAAAATAAGTCAAGGATTTATTTGGGAATGAGATTTAATATGCTCTAAATCATCACTATTTCACTGATGACACCATAAGTTAGGTGATTAAAAGTATGAAAATTCATTTATTGCTATATTAAATATTTGTACCTTCTTCCCTTTTAGGACAAAGTTTGATAACCCACAAAAAGTCTCACCAGTTTTTAGTATTTACCTTTATTTGTACAAGCACTGGTGAGTTGAAAACTCCTGGAGGGTAATTTAAGGATATTCGGGAATCCATGCTTGTCTTATGAGTAAGACCTTTCTTTGTTACTGTAAAGGACTCTTTCTTTAAACAAGACACAACAGAAAAGATCCCCAACTTATAAACTTTCACTTCAGCACAGGTCCCCTGTGTGGATTAAAGGATATTAAGACAATGACATTAAAACACATTAGTAGTGCATTATTCTGGAAGTACATGCTGGACATATTCTACAGCTGTGGAGAAAGAAAAAACAACAGCTATATGCTGTTCCTGTCGTTGAGAATTTCTTCATTAACCCCAAATGGATGGTCCTTTCATGAGATAAACTAGAAGTAGTTATGAGGAGTTTCTCAAATTTGAGCCACACAATAGAAAAAAAGAGAAATAAATATATTTTTAAATTTAAATTATTCCCCTGAAAGGTAAATGGATAATGGGCAACCACATTTAGTGTTTCCACAAGTATTAATCATGTTTGGAATCCAATCCTCTTTTATCAGAATGGACTTTAAGCACTGGCCTCTATCCAGAAAGTTTAACAGTGTTAGAAATTCCGAGGGCTAAAATTTCATCATTTGGGTAGTTTACACAAATCCTACAGCACTTGTACTGTCAGCAGATTCCTCCCTCTGACAATTCATAACCTCCTGATAAAGTCATGTTCTCTGGTTCTCTCTTCCATGCAGGGGGAGCAGATGATTGCAAAGAGACACACTTGTGTTTCTTTTTTATATAGTGACATTTAAATTTTGAATGCATATATGCAAGGACATTTTCAAGCTTTTTTATCACACAGGAAGGAACTGTGTACATAAATGAAAACATAATTATCTACTCATATAATCACCAAAGCTTAAAACGAAGAGGAGGTCTTAGAAGTAATCTGGTCTATTCAATGGTTCCCCAAACACCAGCAGAGCTCCACCCAGGCATGAGAGGATAATCATCCAGACACACACACAAACATTTCAGGGACAATCACAATGGAAAATAATCTATCATTTGAAAACTGACTAAGGAAGAGGTTTCACAATATCTGCATGAATCTGTTGCTGGGAAAATTCACGGCATGATGAATGTTCTTAATTGGCCAGAGGGAAAATGGTGAGAGGTAAGAAAAAAGGTTTTCTCGGAACTCATGATGGTTGCCAGGCAGTTAAAGTATATTTGGCAGATACAGGGGAAACGGAAGGATTTTTAAGCAGGGGAGTGTCATGAGCAGAATTCTGACGATGGTTTATCTGACTCCAGAATTAGATTTCTCAAATGTCGTATGAACCACATAAAAATTTGGAAGGAATCCAGAGTTTAAATTTTCTTAGGCTAAATATAGGGATGACTACCATTAGAAAACTATTAAAAGAAAAGTATATGCTTTTATTTTTCTCAGTAGAAATGTTCTCTTTTTTTCTTTTGCACTATTTATTAACCATCTTCGTATCTATTTGGTGAAAAGCATATGTGCTATGAACAGTATTTGTTATTATTGTGATAGTCACTCAGATAGGTCAATGGTAAAAAGCCACAAGCTACTTACAGATTTCCTAGACTAAATAGAAAATGTCTTAGTTGCATGAATTGGAGTAAATAATTAGAACAAGCACAGCTTTCATGTTCAACTGTATAATCTTATTTATAACTCAGAAAAGACCCAAATTGGAAGAGGAAGAGATGAGTCAAGAAGAATTCTTTGTATGTGTGGCATTTTTTTATGTTTATTCCCTACCCCCCTCTACAAATAATGACAACTTATATAAAGCTGAAAAGTAAATAATTTTAATTATTTAAAAATAAGTTCCAGTGGTCCAGAGAATAACTTCAAATTTTAGTTCCCATCAACTCTATGCTCAGTTTAATAATTGTACATATATTCTTTCTTCAAAACATATGATTTTGTCACCACAGATGGCTTGCAGTTCAGTTCAGTTCAGTTACTCAGTCATGTTGGACCCTTTGTGACCCCATGAGCTGCAGCGTGCCAGGCTTCCTTGTCCATCACCAACTCCCAGAGCTTGCTCAAACTCATATTCATCATGTCGGTAGTACCATCAAATCACCAAGTCCTCTGTCATCCCCTTCTCCTCCTGCCTTTAATCTTGCCCAGTATCAGGGTCTTTTCCAGTGAGTCAGTTCTTCACATCAGGTGGCTAAAGTATTGGAGCTTCATCTTCAGCATCAGTCCTTCCAATGAATATTCAGGACTGATTTCCTTTAGGATTGACTATATTGGACCTCCTTGCAGTCCAAGAAACTCTCAAGAATCTTTTCCAACACCACAGTTCAAAAGCATCAATTTTTTGTGCTCAGTTTTCTTTATGGTCCAACTCTCACATCCATACATGACTACTGGAAAAAACTATAACTTTGACTAACTGTCCTTTGTTGGCAAAGTAATGTCTCTGCTTTTTAATATGCTGTCTAGGTTGGCCATAGCTTTCCTTCCAAGGAGCAAATGTCTTTTAGTTTCATAGCTACAGTGATTTTGGAGCCCAAGAAAACAAAGTCTCTCACTGTTTCTCTTGTTTCCCCATATATATGCCATGAAATGATGGGACTGGATGCCATGATCCTAGTTTTTTGAAAGTTGAGTTTTAAGCCAGCTTTTTTGCTCTCCTCTTTCACTTTCATCAAGAGGCCACTGAGTTCCTTTTTGCTTTCTACCCTAAGGGTGGAGTCATCTGTATATCTGAGGTTATTGATATTTCTCCCGTCAATCTTGATTCGAGCTTGTGCTTCATCCAGCCTGGCATTTTGCATGATGTACTTTGCATATAAGTTAAATAAGCAGGGTGACAATATATAGCCTTGATGTACTCTTTCCCAGTTTGGAACCAGTCCGTTGTTCCATGTGCAGTTCTAACTGTTGCTTCCTGACCTGCATACAGATTTCTCAGAAGGCATGGAAGGTGATCTGGTATTCCTATCACCTTCAGAATTTTCCCCAGTTTGTTGTGATCCACACAGTCAAAGGTTTTAGTGTAGTCAATGAAGCAGAACTAGATGTTTTTCTGGAATTCTCTTGCTTTTTTGATGATCCAGCGGATAATGGCAATTTGATCTCTGGTTCCTCTGCCTTTTCTAAATCCAGCTTGAACATCTGGAAGTTCTCAGTTCACGTACTGTTGAAGCCTGGCTTGGAGAATTTTGAGCATTACTTTGCTAGCATGTGAGATGAGTGCAGTTGTGCAGTAGTTTGAACATTCTTTGGCATTGTCTTTCTTTGGGATTGGAATGGAATAGATGGCTTTAGAGTTATTATAATAAAGTCTACCATAAAAGTGATAGTTTATTAACTACTATCATGTGTTTATGGGCTTCCTTCTGTCATCTTGAGTGTGTTTTCTCATTTAATCCTTATTACCCTACCAGGTAGACACTATTATTGTATTCACTTTTTAGATGAAAAAACTGAGTCATAGCAAGGTTACATAATTTACTCAAGCTGACATTGCAAGCAACCAAAGTTTGATGTAGGAGCTAAACTTCAAACCCAGCCAATCTTCCTCCACAATCCATATCCTAACTACCACATATATTGTTTTCCATATATATACTAAACTTGATTTATATTAAACATGATTTTTCTCAGTGCATACACACACACAAGCACACACAGACATGCAAATTGTTTTAGTTTTTACATATTTTCTCCACCCATGAATGATAAAAGATAAAGCTACTGTCATCTAGAGATTCTAAGCAGAAGCTCATCCCATTAGAAATGTTAGTCTAAACTAGTCTAAGATATGAAGCTAATTAAACAATGATGTTGGTTTTGCTTTCCAGGCAAAAATATAACACTTGCTGCTTCCTAGACTCAAGTTTTTCACTCCCAAATTTGACCAACAAGCTCTGCTGTTTGATCTTTATGTATAGAAAAATGAAACAAACAAAAATAACACATGAATTCACCAGCATAAATCTTTTATCAATCCTTCCATTTTTACCAATGAAGCAATTGTATCTATACAATGATCTGGTAGTCTGAGTAATTAGTGAGAAGAAGAGTCAAAGAGCAAATATAGGTGTAATCAAGGGCTGACCAACCTTGTAACTTCCTGTCTTTCCTTCCAGTGAATTTGGCGTTAGATAACTTGATTGAAGGTTTATGTCAGACACTTTCACCATGATATCTCTGTAGTTTCCCCTGTAACGTGCAGTAAATGGAATCGCAATGCATATTGGAAATGGAATTCTCTTTTCCATGTCTGAGCACTCCACAGTGATGACATTGCTGACCAACTCTTCATTCTCACTCACTGTTAAAGAGCTCATGCTATTAATTATCCTGCATTGTAAATGTTGTAGAACATAGGCTGGTGCTGTAATATAACAAGACACTTGGGGGACAGTATCATCACTCAGCACGTCAAGATACCTGCAGGGGAAAAGGGGACATCATTCTTTTTCAATTATTTGATTTATGGACTGTATAGTGAAATGCCTAAGAGTACCAGTTCTAGAGCCACACTGTTGTGGTGTGAATCCAGCTGTCGCATTTCTGACACTGTGACCTTGGGCAAGATACACAACTTCTCTGTGCCTCAACTTCCTCAACTGTAAAATAGTGAAAAATAACACCAGTCTCAGATGAAGGCTGTGAGAACTGAATGAACAATTATACAGTAAAGTCATTTAGAAGCTGTGCCTGGCACATAGTAAGTACCATGTCAGTTATCCTTTCTTATTGTTGTTATTACAGTTATTATTTAGGTGGTCGATTCATCTCTCAGTTTTGCTCACTTCAAATATAAATCTGAAGATTGCTGAAGCTTCTTGATAAATCAAAAATTAATACCTGGATAGTTTTCTAAATTTTGAGGAAAGGAAATATATATATATAAAATATATAAAATATATATAAATATATATATATATTCCAGTACCATATATATATATGGTACTGGAATTGTTTAAATGCCATAAATCAAGTGATCATGCTTATTACATTTTTAAGAAAAATTGAGAAAGTATAAAAGTACTGTGAATGTACACTTAATCAAGGTGAATAGAAACAGAATATTCACAGTCCTCGAAGAATCAATCCAAAAGCTTATTTTTACATTTGGTTTTACTCTTGCTTTCTGTACCATCAGCTTTGCCAAGCATTTTAGAATCTTATAGATTTGAATTCAAATTTAATATTAGTTACTTACTAACTGTTTGATCTTTAACATCAGTAATTATTATTAAAATAGCTATTAATAATATTTTAGCTCTTTCTATGATCAGGTTTTGTGCTATGCATTATTTCATTTAAATTCCCGTGCGATGGGGTCAGACATATCCTACTGTCACTATCATTTTATAGATAAAGAAACTGAGGTTTTTGAAATTTTAACTTTCTGAAAATTACACAGATAGTAAGTTGTAGAGTCAATAAATGTATTCATCTATCTTTAACACAAAAGCTCAAGCTTTCTGTTATATCAGACTTCCTCAAATCATTCTAAAACAATGGTTTCATTATCCATTATAAACTGAAACAAATATCAAATCCACAATAGTGTGAAGATTGAATGATATAAAATGTTTCAACTTTTTATAATAATGAATTAACATAAAATGAGTTTTCAATAAATATTAAATCTCTACATTATAGCTACCAGCTTGTACTTCTCTTCTCGCTATTTCTCATTTCCTACCAGTGACATGGCTGAAACATAAACAGTGTCAAAGAGAAATAAGAGAGTCTTTAAAAAAGACTTCTTTTAAAAAAGAAGAGGATCTTTATAAAATACAGCATAAATACCCAGTTCTAAAATAATCAGGTTTTAACTATTTTCAATTAATAAATTTAACTTTAAAGTGCCCTGTAACACAGAAATCTAAAAAAATATGTTGAAATAGAAGAAAAGGTTATTTATTTATATTTACAATTCTGAACCCATGCAGTTAGAAGGAATAGAAAATTATTCAAGTCATCTTCTGTTTGAGTTATCTCCGATCATGATGACAATGGTACTTCAGAAAATTAGATACATTGTTTCATGGAAGGTGCAATGATCCTGCCTTGTATCACTTCAAAAATGACTCTCTTCTGAGCCCTAGAAGCCCAACTCAATACACTCTACTTCCAAAAGCCTGACAGACAAAGGAGAGTGAGGAGACCTGTTAATGCTTCCATTTCCACAGATCTAATCAAACAGATCTAGTCCAGCCACTAAAAATAATCATATTGGTTTATTCTAGTGTTGTTTCCCTTTGAGTCTGCATACACTAGGACAACTACCTGAAAGAGATAGACTTTTTTTAAAAAATGTTCTCCAGGGAGGAATCACAGCAGATTCCGAACTAAGTTTTGTTTATGACACTCATCTTTCTTGGGGCACCATGGCATCCTAGCCTGAGGAGCTGCAATGAGTAGTCATCTTGTGAAACATGCAAGCCAAGCAAAATTGGTTACATTGCCACAAAGAGGAAACCACTAACCAGGAACACCTAAGGAGGTGTGAGAGGGAGTGGTTCAGCAGTGACTCACTAGCTGATGCTTTGAGTCATTTCTGAATGTGAGGATACAAAGTGTTAATGTTTTTCTCAAGTGAAATGGGAACCGCATAATGACTGCTTTTAACAGTTGTTTTTCAGAAGCATAAGTCTTTCAAACCTGGGGGGTTTTTCATGCATTGAATGTGCTCCTGTGACATCTATGAAATTGACTGGACTTTCAAACATGCAGGGAACCTCAGAGCTCAACCCTTTCCTTTTCTAGATAAGATAACTAAGTCAAAGTGAGCAAAATGACTTGCCTGAGACCATAGACTCATTTGTGGTGTTGTCCTGGAAATGGTATTGTGTGTCTGAAACAGCACAGATGGGATGTGATGTTTGATGGTGTGTGTGTGGTTGAGAAAGTGAGGGTTGGTGGTGGTGAAATAAATCAACGTAGAGATGTTTAGCTGAGAGTGAAGGTCGGCCAAGCAACAAGGTACTAGGCCCTTTAGATGATTTTCTCCTTTGATCTTATCAAATAATCCCAGGAAGTATATATAATTTCTACAAATAAGAAAATGGGTCTAAGAAATGAAACAAGTTGGTCAGGGTCACAGAACTAGTATGTAATAAAACAGGAGATAAATTTATGTCTATCTATCTTCCAAATCGATGACATTTTTATTCCCTATTGTCTTCTAAGAGTCTTATTTTTACTGGGAAAATATAACTTGTGAATATTTTATTTTATTTAGAGAAATATGGATTATTATTACCTTGTATAGGGGCAATGATTCATAAAATAGACCAGTTAATTTCAACATATTTTTTTGAAGTCATGGGCTCTTTGAGAATCTGGTGAGAGCTCTAGACCATCTCCAAGAATATAAAGTAGTTGTGAAAATATATATTCAATTTTAAGAATCTCCCAAAGCTTATGCATGAGCCCTCCCAGAGTTCTACAGACACAGGTTACAGATACATGATATTTATATTAATACATAAAATAAATGTGAGAATTTGAAAATATACATAAAATAAATCAGAGGCTAGGAAATTCTCTTCTAATATTTGAACTCTGCAATCTCCTAGGTTTTTGTTTTTTTTTCTCATGATAATCTAATGTTATCTCATGATAAGCTTGTGTTCAGGACAATTGTTCAGTTTAACCACTTTCTTATACAGTCAAGTCCTTCTTCCATTAAAGAAGCATTTTTTTTTTTTCTGGAAGCTGTAAGAAACTAACAATACTAGTAATAGCAGCCTTATAAATTTTTATGGGAGTAATTTAAACAGTTATTGATTTCTAATATCTTTTGGAGATATGAAATATAGATATAAAATTTTACTCATGTGTAAATTGTTTTATATACAAGTAGAAACACATATAAGTAGGCATACACAAGCACTGCTTACATTGTATTTACTTACTCCTTTTCCATTATGTTATTCTTTTGCTTTAGACTCTCTGAGTCACTGGGAAGACTATTCACACATTTATTGGAGCTATCACATGTTATTGAGGATGTGGTAATCTCTTCTCTTTGGCTTTCTGAGATCTCTTGAATTTCTCTTTCTGTTGTCTGGATTATGTCATGCAACTCTTCCCTGTTGCCATTTATGCTCTCAATAGTCATGTGTTCTATTTGTTTATCATCTTTATTTTCTGCATTATCTGGGAACATTTTGTTCTGTGACTCTTCTTGCCCTGTTACATCTCCATTCAATGATGTATTGTTTTCTTTTTCCACTAATTCTGAACTCCTATGTATTTTATTTTTTTTCAACTGGACCTGGTTTGTGTAATGACTTTCCTCTGCATTTGTGGGAGAAACAGTAGCTGTTTCTATGACATTTTGTTCCTCTCTTGCAGCAATGTCTGTTGCTTTGATATCTTGAATGGTGGACTTTGTCTGCAGTGGAGTACATTCATCATGCATGCCGCATAAATTACACATCTCCTTTTCTTCTTTCTTTAGAAGTGTAGCAGTGCTCCCCAAATATTCATTTATTTTCATGAGGCACTCTATGAACGTAATGGTTTCTACACACACAATACACACAGAGACACATAAAAAGAATAAATACAAAACTAAACCACATTATGTTTCTCCACTGACATGTAATAAAGTATGGGGAAATTATCCTAGAAATCTGTAAAGACCCTTGTGGGTGTAAGACCCTTACTAGGCTTTAAAGCCTGTAACCCTCTTGAAGGAGAAATCATTTGTACAACTGTAATTTTTTTAACACATCTAGATATTGGGGACAAATTGTTTTTTAACATAATAGCAAAGAGTAAATCCAATTCCTCTTGCTTGTGAAAATTCTTTGAATATTTGAAGCTTTCAAGACCCCCGCCCCATAACATGCTGTCCTATTGAAGTCAACATCTCCCTCCATTCATTCATTCCTCATTTGGTATGATTTGGGGAAAATTATTTTTCTTCTTTGAATGTACTATATAGTTTGTCAATGATCCATCTATAATGATTTGCCTGAAGTTTAGTGGAACACTTCAAATGAGACTTGGGTAGCAGGCATGCCATATCTACATTATTTCTGCTGATGCAGATGCTATATTTTGTTGAGTACTTTGTTTGGTATTATGATTTAATTAGGTTCACACTATTCGTCCTGCTGGGCTTGTGATCACTGACAATTTTCAAATAAGCCTTTCAAAGAATAGCTCTAATGACACCAATTCTCTGGTTGGAACCTGGCTACTCAAAAACTAATAAACCAAGTCAAACTTCTTTGCTCTGGTGTAAACCCTCACTGTGAACTGATCTAACATGGTCTCTCACTCCATCCCTATTTCTTATTATTTTTCTATTCATTCATTCCTCCTCTCCTCACAGCTGGGGTCACCTGATAGCTTCTTATAGGCTTAGCAACTCTCCAATCTTTAAAATTCAACTCTGAACTCAGGAATATATAATTTAAAGTGCCATATAGCTCAGTGTTGTCAAAGTCATCACTAAATCATCTTTAACTAGTCTAGCCTTATCGCGGGGCTGTAGTTCTGACTTCTTTTTTTTTCTTTTTGTCTTGTATCTGAGAACCAGTCTTTCTTTTGAACTCCTCTTCTAGGAACTGAACTTATCATTTTCCATGAATAATCATGTCGTCATATGTTGCTTAGAATCACATTCAGTTCTCTCTAGAGATTTGATTCCTAGCTCTGAGTTCCAGCTGAGGGTCTCTGGGTCACGCTGCCTTTGGACAGATTTCCCTCAATGTCCACAATCTGCTCTCTAGACTGAATTTTTAACATTATCTGCCCTGGATTCCCAATTGATGAGACCTTCCCACTTGCCTTGACACTGTGTTATTTAGAGTTGGATTTCAGGATGCCCATCTTCTTATGTAGAGTAACTGTTGTCTGAGATAATAGGCATTGGATACCACATTCTTCCTGCCATGCTGTACTTAGCATCCATAACTGGGCTTATTCCCAAGAAACTGCACCCCTCTTTATGTGTGTCTTGGGGGTATAATTTCATATTCCACCCTACCCTGGACTTCCCCATATTTTTGCGATTAGCAAGTTCAAGTTCAAATAAGTCTAAAAATAGAATATCATATTTCAATATGGAAAAACTGATCAACCTGCCTCAAACTAAGCCTATATTTTCCTGCATCTAAGTGTTGGATCCTGCTGGTAACACCTCTGCCTGGAATGCTCTTTCAAGGTGCCCAAGTTCTGGCTGCATAAATCCAATCCATTCCTTCACCCTCAGGTGAGATGCTGCATTTGTCTCAGCAAAATTCTCCACCTGAAAAAAACGTAATCTCACCTGTTTCTGAAGACCTAAGGCACTTCATTTGTAGGGCTGTAATGGGACTGTCCTCACCGTCCTTTGTGTTACTGTGCAGTTGTGTTACTTCCCACATCAAACCGTTCATCCCTTATGGACCGAGACCTTAACCTAGCCTCTATGTGCTCATCAGCCCTCTCAGGGTGGCTAATAAATATTTTTTAGAGAAAGGATAAATAAATACTTGCCTTGTCTCCAGGTACAGTGATTCTCTTTGTCAAGCAGCGCATACAGCTGCTGGCAGGTGGAGCGCAGAGTCCCTGCAATGTGCTCCAAGAGTTGGTGAAGGGCCCCGCTGAGCTCCTGACCCAAAAAGACCACTGTGGCGATCCACGTGGCCCCACCAGCCCCTTCACCGTGGTCTTCACCCAGAAGCACCTGCGTCAGCATCAGGTTTTGTCTCCAAATCTGCCTCAATATATGGCCTAGTTTACCTGAGCCCATGTCTTCCGTATCCATCCTACACTCCAAGAGTGGAATGTTTCCTGACAGCAAAGCCTAAAGGTTTAGCAAATTTAATCTTGGCTGTGGATTCTCTTTTTTCTCTTCTAAAATCCAGGAGATGATCCAAGTCAGCTCGCCAAGCACTTTCCTGCAACATAATAGTTTATTCAGCTTCTGTTGACCAGTGAAAAGTTACTAGGTGACCAAAGGAGGGGCATTCCAACACCCTGGATGCCTTTGTGTACAGAATGGTAAGCCACGGACGGGGACAGAGTTAGCTCACACAATCCCACTCGCCATGTAAGTTTTACAGGTTTGATATACCATGGAAGCCGCATGTATTTTTCAAGTTTTAAGGCAACAAAATATGGATTCAGTAGTAAGATGAGAAGTATATTAATCAAAGGTAAACTAAGCTAATGACCTTGCTAATAATTCTATGTGATGCTCTAAAATACTTATGCATGAGCTAATACGTTGTCTGAATTGCTTCAAAATAATCTGAGATCGTGGCAGTGGTGTATAGATGAAATAAAATTGGCTATAGGTTAATAATTGTGGAAGCTGGATATAGTTCCATGTGGGAGTCCTTATGATTATCTCTAGTTAGCATATACTTATACTATTTTTATAATAAAGAATTAAAAAAAATATTCCTCTGCTGGAGCAGAGTCTATTACCACTGGGTAGGAGATTAGTTTAATTAGTGCCTTCTTCTACGGCACGTCTGCAGTGAGATCAAGATAGGTACTTGGCCTCTTCCCTCTCTGATAATTTCTCTCTAATTGGATAAAATGCTCCCTCACTAAAAGAAAGCAAACCTGAAGAGTGGCTTTCTCTAACTAGTGAGAAATCTTCACTGTGTGTAATTAGGATTCATTCACAGCAAGTTCCCACTGCTGCCTGCCCCTCCACTGGCGCATCGTACATGAGGCCAGGGCATTACAGGACTGGATGCTGGAGAGCCCAGGGCGTGAGGAGAAACCCACAGCAGCCTGCCTCCTCCTCTCCGAGCCCCTCCTTTCACCAGGGAGCGCACAGCACCAGGGGCAGAAGGCAGTACATTCCAGACAGGCTCCTGTTCTCTGGGAGACTGAAAGGAAACAAAAACTTCCAAAGCACAGCCTGAATCCCGCCCTCCCTTCCCATGGGCGTTGCCTTGTCTCATCTGAATCACCAGAGTTCTTAGAGCAACACTCAGGACACCTAGAAGACGAGATGGGAAAATACAGCCCGGTGAATAGGGGATAGAGAGAGAATGCCACCACAGGCCTAAATACTGCCCAAGAAGTCTTGTGGTTTGAAGAGGCTGAGGAAAAGGAAAGGAGTGAAATGGGAAGGGGTTAGTGAGGGTTGGGGTAAAGGTGTGGGTTTATTCTCCAGTGGAAATCTTATTTTTCAGGGACTTCTGTTTCTTTAATTCCTGAAATATGTATGTAATTTGCATAATGTTGTGTATATGGCTTTAATTTGATCCCAATTCTGAGAACTTTCTGTAGCATTTACTGTGGCCCAGGTACTATCTACATGATGGGAACTTCAGAGAAAGGCAGAAAGATGATTGAAATCAGCTTAGACTGCGTTGAGAATTAGAGCAGAACTGTGAATTCAGAGTATCCCCAAAGCTTTGAGGGGTAAAAATTTCACTCGGATTAGAGGCCTGAAAAGTGAAAGTGAAGTCACTCAGTCATGTCTGACTCTTTGCTACCCCATGGGCTGTATCCTACCAGGACCCTCTGTCCATGGGATTTTCCAGGCAAGAGTACTGGAGTGGGTTGCCGTTTCCTTCTCCAGATTAGAGGCCTGGGAGATGTTTAATTAGGAGCTAATGGATGAGCAGGATTTGCGCAGCCTTGACGACAGAGGGAAGGGATGTTCCAGCATAGGAAATAATATGATCAGAGGCAGGGAAGCAAGGCATGACATGGTGAGATCAAAAAGAGGAAAGGATGGCTTTTGAAGAGGGTTTGTGTCCTGGAAAGTGGTAAGAGAAATAGTTATGGAGAGTGGTGAAGTTGGAATTGTGCTTTTGCAGACAAAAGAGAGACATTGAATATTTTTGAACCAAGTAAATCTATCGTAAAATCTGTGCTTTAGGGAGTTAGATGGTTTAGGTGGGAGACACACAAGAATTAAGTGACTTGAGAGTCCACGTTAGAGCAGCGACCGTGCAGGCAGAGGAAGGTGATGTTTTGAGAGGAGATCTGAAGTAAAGTAACTAGAACTAGAACAGTGGAAACAGTGACAGACTTTATTTTTGGGGGGCTTCAAAGACACTGCAGATGGTGACTGCAGCTATGAAATTAAAAGATGCTTGCTCCCTGGAAGAAAAGCTATGACCAACCTAGACAGCATATTAAAAAGCAGAGACATTACTTTGCCAACAAAGGTCTGTCTAGTCAAAGCTGTGGTTTTTCCAGTAGTCATGTGATGGATGTGAGAGTTGGACCGTAAAGAAAGCTGAGCACTGAAGAATTGATGCTTTGGAACTTTGGTGTTGGAGAAGACCCTTGAGAGTCCCTTGGACTGCAAAGAGATCAAAACAATCAATCATAAAGGATATCAGTCCTGACTATTCACTGGATGGACTGATGCTGAAGCTGAAACTCCAATACTCTGGCCACCTGATGCAAAGAACTGACTCATTGGAAAAGACCCTGATTTGGGGAAAGATTGAAGGGGGACGACAGAAGATGAGGTGATTGGATAGCATCACCGGCTCGATGGGCATGAATCTGAACAAACTCCAGGAGCTGGTGATGAACAGGGAAGCCTAGCGTGCTACAGTCCATGGGATTGCAAAGAGTCAGACACAACTGAGCAACTAAACCTGACTTGAATTATAACTTCTAAATCATCAGTTAGAAAAAGAGGAACAGAAAGTACTGAAAATCCAGTCATCTATTTACTTGAGAAATATTTCTTGGCCACTAGTATAAAACTGTGCTTGGTAATAGAGTATGATTGAAATTTTCAGTTTAGGTGACTGAACAGATGGTAAACCAAATGAATCAAGGAATTTGGAGAAAAAAATTCAACTTAATAGGTAGGAAATTTGATTAATTTTAGATTTATTGTCTTTGAGATAGCATGGGACAATTCTTTGAAATATCTAATAAATTTAGGAGAGGTCAGAATAATGTTGGCATGTTTGAATAGGTAGTGAATGAATCCCTGAAAGTAGAAGACTTATAGGGGAATTTACACCATGTACATTTTAAGTATTGAATAAAACTGATAATGAAATGCTGAATCAACTGAACCAATATACATTTATTTCCTTCTAGATATGCAGGAAAATACTTTCTCAGGTCAGGAGGAAAAAAGCCCAAACATTTCACCTTAGCCTCATTGACATTTGCTGTCCTCAAGTCTAAACTTGTTCTCTGTCTGGCTTCCCCAAAATATGTAATATTGCAAGGTGAGACCTACCACAGGCCACGCTCACTGTGTTTACTCATTAAAACAAGCATCTGCATGTCCCTGCATTTTGTTTTCAATTAATTGATGTCACTAACCATGGAAAGAACTGACATTTGCAATCAAGATTTGTGACACCCACAGAAGTTAACTGCAAAAAATTCACCTTGATGGGCTTTACAATGGATTAGCATCTTCATTGTGGTTACTCATTATTATGACTACTCTACTTTCCCTACTGAGAATTCTGTGCTTCCACTGACATTAAAGGAATTAGTATGCAGTCTTGAATTCATACAAAACATTATGTGGTTGAAAAGACTGCAGTTCTTCATACAAAAGTATCAAAGTGAGTACAGAGGAAATTCCAGTAAGTAGAACAGTCACTCATTGAACAACTGAAGAAATATAACTGCAATAGACTGGACAGCCTACTGATGCTAGGCAGAAGAGGACAGTAAAGTTTTGAAGTATAGGGAACTTGGCTACTTTCCATGGAGTTTATGGTGGGGAGCTGTGGATACATCAGATGTTAGCAACATTATTAGTTCTGCTATCTGATTTTGTTATTTTCTTTGAGTTTCTATGTAGTTACCAACCCCAAACTTTGGTGCAGTCAGCCCACATTAATTTTTCCCCACTTGAAAACTCTTACTGAATATCTTTTATCTGTTTAGAGCAAGTTCTCACAACTGGATGATGAGTGGAAAGAGAAGGCAAAAATGATTTTTGTTTTTATTTTCCCCAATAACTTATTGCACTGGGGAAATGCAATTAAATATCAGAATTACCAATGCATATCAATTTTAAAATGGTTTCGTAAAACAGGTTGTAAAAATCAAAGCTAAGACTTTTTGGTTAAATAATGTAGATTTAATACATATTCTATCTCTGCTTCCTCCTAAAATGCCACTGAAGAAGATAAAACAACAGGTAAACTACAAAGGACAAAGAAAATGGTGATAATATGACAGAGAAAATATGTCAACAAACTTTTGGAAGATCAGAAGCAGATGGACAAGTTGTAAATAACCTAATCAAGCGAAGAACGTCCCTTTATGGTGGAAAATAGACTGGTTCTTGCCGTAGAAGCTCAGGAGAGCCCAGGAATCAGAGGGAGCAAAATAGCTCTGAAACTGAGTGAAGTTGGAGATGTAAACAAGTTTTGTTCAAATTCAGTTTTGGGAGCCATTAGATACCAAGATCCCTCCTCTCTGCCCCAAAGAGCCAGGCAATAGTCTCTCTTCCACCCATTGGAAGCTAGAGATGTTCTCTATGAAAAAATTGCCACAGAGGCAGGAGGCTGAGCAGAAAACTGGAAGGGAGTGCCACTCTGACAAGAAGGATTAAGGGAAATTCTACAGTTTTAGAAAGTGAAGTCCCACTCTATTCTGCTCAGGTCCAAGAATAGGGCCAGCAAGTTTAACCTCTCAGGCAGAAGATTAGAAATTTGTTCTCTATTGTGACTGAATACCCCAAGAAAAAGGCCAATTCGTAGGAAATGTTCAGTGCTCCTCCTGCTTCTCCTCACCCTCCATAGATTTCCCTGCTCCTGTTATATCATCCATGATGCAGTACCCAGTCAGAAGCCCTATCTAAGTATGTAAATCCTTCCAAACAATGATTCTAATGCTTCACTTTTGAGTATGGAGTATCACTCAAGGGGGTGAGGCATTTGAAACAAGCCTCCTACATACTGCTGAAGACCAAAGCAAACACAAGGAACTGGAAATAATAGAGCCAGTATAGGAAAGAGAAGAAAATATCAAATATAATTATAATTAACACTCAGCATCTAGGATGTGAGAAGATAATGCACAAACACAATAAGAAAAGATTTTCTTAAAAAAAGAGAAGCACTCAGATAATGAGACAGACCTCATAGGAGTTAAAATACAACAGGAAGTTTTTAAGCTGGTATATGGGTAAACATATCCCAGAGGTCAAGCAAAAGACAAAGAGACAATAGAAAAAAGAAAAGGAAGTTAAGAAAATTAATCATTCAATTGAAGTGGTTCAATTAATATAAGTCTTAGAAAAAGGAAATAAAAGAAAGAAATTATCAAAGAATTGGAAATTTCCCATATGAAGTGTCTGATATTCCAGACTGGAGGAACTATAGAATCAAAAGTATAGATTGAAAAGAGAAGAAAAAATCGTAATTAGTCATATTATTATGACTATTCATATTATGTTAAATATCATGAATATTCAAAGCATCAAGGACAAAGATACTAATAGCCTCCAAAGAGGCAAGAAAGGTCACATTTAAATGAGAAGGCATTGGAGTTTTCAAAAGCAGCACTCAATTGTGACTTCGATATTCTGAGATTTCCCTCTTTCTAATTCAGAATTCTGTTTTCCTCAAGACATCATTTGAGCCAGGGACAGAAAAAAGAAATGGTAATTATATGATGTGATGGAGTTACTAGCTAAGGCTGTAGCGTTAATCATATCACAGTAAAAAGTACATCAAATCAACATATTGTACACCTTAAACTTACACAATGTTATATGTCAATTATATTTCAATAAAGCTGAGAGAAAAGACACTTTTGTAAAGTGTGCAGGCGTGGGGAAAGGGCATATTTCAGGTATGCAAATATAAAAAAATTTGCCTCCTCACGACCCAGATAATCACGATGGTGTGATCACTCACCTAGAGCCAGACATCCTGGAATCTGAGGTCAGGTGGGCCTTAGGAAGTATCACTACGAACAAAACTAGTAGAGGTGATGGAATTCCAGTTGAGCTATTTCAAATTCTGAAAGATGATGCTGTGAAAGTGCTGCAATCAATATGCCAGCAAATTTGGAAAACTCAGCAGTGGCCACAGGACTGGAAAAGGTCAGTTTTCATTCCAATCCCAAAGAAAGGCAATGCCAAAAAATGCTCAAACTACTGCACAATAGCGTGCATCTCACACGCTAGTAAAGTAATGCTCAAAATTCTCCAAGCCAGGCTTCAGCAATATGTGAACCGTGAGCTTCCAGATGTTCAAGCTGGATTTAGAAAAGGCAGAAGAACCAGAGATCAAATTGCCAACATCTGATGGATCATCAAAAAAGCAAGAGAGTTCCAGAAAAACATCTGTTTCTGCTTTATTAACTATGCCAAAGCCTTCGACTGTGTGGATCACAGTAAACTGTGGGAAATTCTGAAAGAGATGGGAATATCAGACTACCTGACCCACCTCTTGAGAAACCTATATGCAGGTCAGGAAGCAACAGTTAGAACTGGACATGGAACAACAGACTGGTTCCATATAGGAAAAGGAGTATGTCAAGGCTGTATATTGTCACCCTGCTTATTTAACTTATATGCAGAGTACATCATGAGAAACGCTGAGCTGGAAGAAGCACAAGCTGGAATCAAGATTGCCGGGAGAAATATGAATAACCTCAGAGATGCAGATGATACCACCCTTATGGCAGAAAGTGAAGAGGAACTAAAGAGCCTCTTGATGAAAGTGAAAAAGGAGAGTGACAAAGTTGGCTTAAAGCTCAACATTGAGAAAACTAAGATCATGGCATCTGGTCCCATCACTTCATGGCAAATAGACGGGGAAACAGTGGAAACAGTGTCAGACTTTATTTTTGGGGGCTCCAAAATCACTGCAGATGGTGATTGCAGCCATGAAATTAAAAGACGCTTACTCCTTGGAAGGAAAGTGATGACCAACCTAGATAGCATATTAAAAAGCAGAGACATGACTTTGCCAACAAAGGTCTGTCTACTCAAGGCTATGGTTTTTCCAGTGGTCATGTATGGATGTGAGAGTTGGACTGTGAAGAAAGCTGAGCACCAAAGAATTGATGGTTTTGAACTGTAGTGTTGGAAAAGACTCTTGAGAGTCCCCTGGACTGCAAGGAGATCCAAGCAGTCTATCCTAAAGGAAATCAGTCCTGGATGTTCATTGGAAGGACTGAAGCTGAAACTCCAATACTTTGGCCACCTCATGCGAAGAGTTGGCTCATTGGAAAAGACCCTAATGCTGGGAGGGATTGGGGGCAGGAGGAGAAGGGGATGACAGAGGATGAGATGGCTGGATGGCATCACCGACTCAATGGACATGAGTTTGAGTAAACTCCGGGAGTTGGTGATGGACAGGGAGGCCTGGCGTGCTGCAGTTCATGGGGTCGCAAAGAGTTGGACACGACTGAGCGACTGAACTGAACTGATACCATTTCTTGGGAAACTACTAAGGGGTGTAGCTTTTCCAAAAGCAATAGAGTTTTCACAGCACCAATTATTGAAGAGACTAGCTTTTCTCCATTATTTATTCTTGCTTCCTTTGTCAAGATAAGGTGCCAACAGATGCATGGGTTCATCTATGGGCTTTCTATCTTGTTCCATTGGTCTTTGTCTCTGTCTTTGTGCCAGTACCGTACAGCCTTGATGACTACAGCATTGAAGGGTCATCTGAAGTCAGGAAGGTTGACTCCTCCAGCTTCATCCTTTTTTCTCACGATTGCTTTGGCTATATGGGGTCTTTTGTGTTTCCATATGAGTTGTGAAAATTTTTGTTCTAGTTCTGTGAAAAATGTCATTGGTAATTTGATAGGGATTGCATTGAATCTGTAGATTCCTTTTGGTAGTAGAGTAATTTTCACAATACAGATTCTTCAAGTCCAGGAACATGGAATATCTCTCCATCTGTTTATATCACCTTTGATTTCTTTCATCAGTTTCTTATAGTTTTCTGTATACAGCTCTTTTGTCTCCTTAGGTGTTTTTACTCCTAGGTATTTTGTTCCTTTTGTTGCAGTGGTAAGTAGGATTGATTCCCTAATTTCTCTTTCTGTGGTTCTGGAAAAACTGAACTATTAAATTAGAACACTTCCTAACATCATACACAAAGATAAATTCAAAACAGATTAAAGGCCTAAATGTAAGACAAGAAACTATAAAAACTCTTACAGGAAAACATAGACAGAAAATTCTATGACATAAATCACAGCAAGATCCTTCATGACCCACCTCCTAGAGTAATGGAAATAAAAACAAAATAAACAAATGGGACCTAATTAAACTTAAAAACTTTCACAAAGCAAAGGAAGCTACAAACAAGGTGAAAAGACAATCCTCAGAATGGGAGGGAATAATAGCAAATGAAACAATTAACAAAGGATTAGCCTCCAAAATATACAAGCAGCTCACGCAACTCAATACCAGAAAAGTGAAGTCGCTCAGTCGCTCAGTCGCTCAGTCGCTCAGTCGTGTCCGACTCTTTGCGATCCCGTGGACTGTAGCCTACCAGGCTCCTACCTCCATGGGCAAACAAACTACCAAACAAGAAAGTGGGCAGAAGGCCTAAACAGACATTTCTCCAAAAAAGACATACAGATGGTTAGTAAACACATGAGAAAAGCTCAACATCACTCATTAGTAGGGAAATGCAAATAAAAACTACAATGAGATATCACCTCACAGCAGTCAGAATGGCCATCATCAAAAAAATCTACAAACAGTAAATGCTGGAGAGGGTGTGGAGAAGAGGGAATCTTCTTGCACTGTTGGTGGGAATGTAAATTGATACAGCCATGATGGAAGACAATGTGGAGATTCCTTAAAAAACTAGTAATAAAACTACCATATGATCCAACAATCCCACTACTGGGCATATACCCTGAGAAAACCATAATTGAAAAGACACATGTACCCCAATGTTCATTGCAACACTATTTACAGTAGCTAGGACATGTAAGCAACCTAGATGTCCTAGATGAATGGTTAAAGGAGCAGTGGTACATATGTACGATGGAATATTTCTCAGCTATAAAAATCAATGCATTTGAGTCAGTTGACACGAAGTGAATGAATCTAGAGCCTATTATACACAGTGAAATAAGTCAGAAAGAGAATGCATATCTAGAAAGATTGTACTTATAAACTTCTGCGCAGGGCAGCAATGGAGATGCAGGCATAGAGAACAGACTTACGGACAGAGACAGGGAAGGAAAGGATGTGATGAATGGAGAGAGTGGCGTGGAAACATACACACTATTGTATGCAAAATAGATAGTTCAGTCAGTCAGTCAAGTCTGACTCTGTGACCCCGGGGACCATAGCCCACCAGGCTCCCCTGTCCTTGGAATTCTCCAGGCAAGAATACTGGAATGGGTAGCCATTCCCTTCTCCAGAGGATCTTCCCAACCAAGGCCCCGATCTTATAATAAATCCCTTTTAATACCCTTTAACTGAGATACACCATGGCGCCTCATGGTGTGAGCTCCCCCTCACTGAAATGGGTAATAAGCCCTGTCTGTTCAATTAGAGGTCTGTTCCTGGTGGCCTTTGGCTGGGAGGGCATTGACAGACCCTTGAATATGTGGGTTGGAAAGAGGGTAAGGGGCAAGCATATGTCACTTGTCCTCTAGAGTGTTGTCATACTATTTTGTTTAACAGATAGATAGATATACACACATGCACATTGAGATAAACCAAATTCACATATTTAAAAAGAACTGAGGCCAAATGTTACACTAACTATAGGTCCTTTGGCAACGATATTAAGGCTGACATAACATATTCATATCAAATGGGTTACTTCATAACAGCTAACACGTATTTTATTGACTTTATAATGAGTAATTTATCATTGAAAATGTCTGGAATTCAGTGGCAAGTGTTCAAGAATGAACTTAAGTTAGAAGCAGTCATATGGGCAAGGCATAATCTTCAAACAGAGGTGGAATAACTACCACCTGGTTCTGCCCAATATCAAATACTTCATCTGGGACACAGTGCCTCTGATACAGCAGAAGGTCAACATATGTTTGATGACTAAGATTATGATGAAATGTAGTAAACAATATATAAGTTATTTAAAAATCATCATAATATTCTTCTAAAAATGTAATAAAATATTTCTTACTATTATCAAATACTTGATCTGGATTCAAATTTCCAGTTATCTCATAAAAGTTGCAAATGCTTTATTTTTTTATACAAGTTCTAACAATTGGGCTCCACTAAAGGCCCTCATAGGCAACTAACTCCTTGTTAATAATTTTCATACAAATTAAAACAACTGAAAAACTCATTCAAAAGTTATGCCAACACAAATATAGAAATATAGATCAATGGAACAAAATAGAAAGCCCAGAGATAAATCTATGCACCTGTAGACACCTTATCTTTGACAAAGGAGGCAAGAATATACAACAGAAGAAAGACAATCTCTTTAACAAGTGGTGCTGGGAAAACTGGTCAACCACCTGCAAAAGAATGAAACTAGAACACTTTCTAACAACATACACAAAAAATAAACTCAAAATGGATTAAAGATCTAAACGTAAGACCAGAAACTATAAAACTCCTAGAGGCAAACATAGGTAAAACATCTCTGACATAAATCACAGCAGGATCCTCTATGACTCACCTCCCAGAGTAATGGAAATAAAAGCTAAAATAAACAAATGGGACCTAATTAAACCTAAAAGCTTTTGCACAATGAAGGAAACTATAAGCAAGGTGAAAAGACAGCCTTCAGAATGGGAGAAAATAATAGGAAATGAAGCAACTGACAAAGAATTAATCTCAAAAATATGCAAGCAACTCCTGCAGCTCAATTCCAGAAAAATAAACGACCCAATAAAAAAATGGGCCAAAGAACTAAACAGACGGTTCTTCAAAGAAGACATACAGATGGCTAACAAACACATGAAAAGATGCTCAAGATCACTCATCATCAGAGAAATGCAAATCAAAACCACAATGAGGTACCATCTCATGCCAGTCAGAATGGCTGCTATCAAAAAATCTACAAACAACAAATGCTGGAGAGGGTGTGGAGAAAAGGGAACCCTCTTACACTGTTGGTGGGAATGCAAACTAGTACAGCCACTATGGAGAACAGTGTGGAGATTCCTTTAAAAACTGGAAATAGAACTGCCATATGACCCAGCAATCCCACTCCTGGGCATACACACCAAGGAAACCAGAATTGAAAGAGACATGTGTACCCCAATGTTCATCGCAGCACTGTTTACAATAGCCAGGACATGGAAGTAACCTAGATGTCCATCAGTCGACGAATGGATAAGAAAGCTGTGGTACGTGTACACAATGGAATATTACTCAGCTATTTAAAAGAACACATTTGAATAAGTTCTAATGAGGTGGATGAAACTGGAGCCTGTTATACAGAGTGAGTAAGTCAGAAAGTAAAACACCAATACATTAATGCATATATATGGAATTTAGAAAGATGGTAACAATGACCCTATATGCGAGACAGCAAAAGAGACACAGATATAAAGAACAGACTTTTGGACTCTTTGGGAGAAGGCGAGGGTGGGATGATTTGAGAAAATAGGATTGAAACGTGTATATTATCATGTATGAAATAGATCACCAGTCCAAGTTCAATGCATGAAACAGGACACTCCAAGCCGGTGGATTGAGACAACCCTGAGGGATGGGGTGGGGAGGGAGGTGGGAGGGGGGTTCAGGATGGGGGACACATGTACACCCATGGCTGATTCATGTCAATGTATGGCCAAAACCACTACAATATTGTGAAGTAATTAGCCTCCAATTAAAATAAATAAATTATTTTTTTAATTATGCCAACAAAAATGGTGATAGAACAGTTTCCTCATAAATTTGAAGCTTACCTTTCATTTTTGTTATTTTTATGTGTTAATGAGAAGTAGCAGCAAAGGAGTTAGTTCAAACTAAGTCACCAGATTTGAAAACTATAGCCATCATATTTGCAGAGATCATTTCATTCTTTTGTGTTTAAGTAAATTCCCGATCGTTACCAACTGATTGCAGTAACTATTGATTTTAATATGTTTTTTCATACCTGAAGGTTTAGTGTTGAAAGTTCTTATTGGTGACTTCTACAGTCACTATATAGCAAAAATGGTTTGTTCCGGGTGTCAGGAACTCTGTTTTTCAATTTTTTTGGTTAGTAAAACCTCTCCTTTTAGTGGCCTCTGAAATTACTATCAGTGTTTGGATTATAGCTTACAGCCTTTTTCTGTTGAGTCATTGTTGTGTTTATGAAAACTATGACTCTTTATATAGTCATGGGCCTATGACATGAAACCAGTGAAGCAGACTTTCATGTGAAATGAAAACTAGACAGCCTTCTTCTCTGCCAAAATTTTCAGAGACAGATTTTCAAACGGGGGTGAGCCAGGTGCATTGCTACTGTGGAGTGTGTGGTATCCCAGTTTAGAATGTGTTTCTATACCTTCCTCAAGGCTTGATTTCTACCAGGGTATAATTAGAAATTGGAGATATAGTTCTGGTAAAGAGAAACAAGAAGTAACTGAAAGAAGAAAAGTAATATTTTTAAAAGAAGAAAGGAAAAAATGGAGGGCCTGATACATGTTGACACTACATATACCCTTTAAGTTCACCTCGGGTTTCCCTCCTGTCCTCTGGACAGTCACAAGGAGATCCACCAGAGGAACAGATCTGTGGGATTCTAGACATCACCTCCGCAGAATGCCCTTCTACGCACACTCTGGTATCTCTTACAGACCTTATTCCTAGACTTATCATTCCAGAACTCATCTCTTTGAAAGTAGAATTATCATCAGAAGTCTTATTCCTCACACTGCAAAAATAAATTTACAAGAAACTAATTCTTCAGGATGAACTGCACCCTCAGCATCGTGGGCACTTCTATAAAGTGGGGAAAGGATACTAAGAGGCTCCAATTTGCTGCTCTTCAGAAGTAACTGAACTCTTTGAACTAAATGTGCCTGAGCTGAGACTGCCTGAGGATCCTCCCCAGCCAGTGTCCATCACTTACAGTTGCACGTTGAATCCTTGTAGGTCTTTGTTGCTCAGAAGTAAATTTTATTATAAATGGAAAATATCGAGTTCCTTAGAACCATGACTTTCTCTCCACTTAGACTATTGTTATCTTGACATATTTGATCTTATGCAATCAACTGCTGTGTTAAATTATTTGTATCCCCTACAGGTGTTAACCAGGTTCAACAGCAGAACAGTGTTACCAACTTTTCTGTTTCGCTTCACTTCCCCTCCTCGTTGATCTCATCAGTAGGTTCAAGGTACCCTAGGATCTCGGTGAGTGGCAGTGGGTGGGAGGAACAGCCATAGCTGGCTCTAGGCAAGCATTTTTATTATGAAATAATCACTGGCAACTTCTTTTTGGCCCTGCTTCCCACTCACCTCTCCCTTTCAGCATATCTTCCATGTTGTTCTTTTTCTTTTGCTGCCTTGAATCATCTGCCAAAAATCACTTGGATAAACCCATTTGCACTCGAGTCTTGGCAGGTCTGTGAGTTTCCTCACCAGCATTACTTGAATTTTTTAAGACTGAATCTGTGGCGATAAAATTGAAGCTTCTATGGAGTGCCTTTCCGGGTACCTCTCAGCCTAAGTGTTGGGTCTGCACCGTGAAAGGCAGTCCTTGGGAATAGTTCTTTCTGTTTTTCTGAGCACTGTCAAAAATGCATCATTTTTTAAACAATTTTCATTTCTTAATGTAGAAACAGCCATAAAATTTTAAAGAAACTTCATTTGATTTTTAAAAAATTGAGAACAAGAATAAATTCTGCTCTTACGAAGGTTTCATTCTTTGTTAGGACACAGATGAGCCAAGATTGTACCACATTTTGAAGATGCTGTCACAGTTACTGGTAGACCCAGATAACAGCCCTCCTGTAATCTCAGGCTCCCATATTGAAATAAATCTGATCTAGGTTATTTAGGTTGCATACTGCATAAATGCCCTGTCTGTGTCATTTCTCTGTAAAGAGTGAGCGTTTTCTTCACTTTCTCTATAATATACGTTTATTTTTGGAGCTCATTAAAAAGGTTAGGAAATTTAAATAGGTCTAGTCCGTAGTCAGAAGCTAAAGCTGAAGTTAGAAATACTCTCTGTGGTATTATCTAACACAAGATGAGAGTGTTTTTTTTTTTTTTTTTAACTCTTGGCTGCTACCTACAAAGACATTAAGAGTGCTGTTTGAAAAGCAGGTCTTAAAAAAATCAGGGGTGTGTGTGTGTGTGTGTGCGCGCGCGCGCGCACATGTGTGTATGCTACTTAAGAATGTTAGTTTTGCTTTACAAGTAAAACTTGTAATAAACAATCAGTGCTGTATGCCATTTTTCCCATTGGTCTTCCCCACCATCTCTCTCCTACCTCCTTTGGCTGCAAATACGTGGTTATAATCTCTCCTTAGTCTAAAATTGATTTGTACTTTTCTATGTTTATGTTGCCTCTAGAAAATAAACCAGTTATTGGTTTATTTGGGGGGTTAATAATTTAATTGCATTTCAGTAAAGATGCTATATGAAGTCATTTGATTATACAGGATGGTACAGTAAATTAATGCCTCTGTATGGGAAGTGGGTTCCTTGGGTTTTGAAGGAGTTAATTCCTCAGCGCCTTATTCATGTCCTGAGAAGGACTGGTGGTACTAGGAGAAATATGCCCGAATGATCACGATCAGAGGACTTCTTTTATTTCAATGTACAAAAGAAGTAATGTATTCATCCTTGAAAGAACTGAGTTCTCTGTTTGGGTACTTTTTAAAAACCACAATTTCATCTGTTAAATCTTCAAAATGTTAATGATAGCTTGGAATGGTAAAAATGGAACAATTTCTAAAGAATTGATAATTACTAATCCAATAACTGGAAATACAGGGGCCTTCAGAGTTTAGCTTGTGTGATAAGCTGGAAGATTTTAAATATGCATTTTCTACACATTCAAAATATTCTCATTAAGAAATTCTACTTTTTCTGAAGTACTAGACTCCCAAATTATTTTTGTACTTCACTTACTCTCATTTCAGCAACAAGCTATAAGCTTAATACCTGGAAAACAATCTTAACATTCTTAAGAACCCAGAAAGTAGAGTACTTCAAGGAGAGGTAGAAGGGGACATGCTAGGAATTTTAAAAAACAAAAACAAGAAACTGTCTTTAATATGCTTTTTGGAGAGAAGAGGTGATTCATGGTAGAGCTATTTTTGAATATACAGGAGATTTTTACAGAAGTTGAAATCCTTATCAACTTTTCACAAAGGATGAAATAGTGTATTTTCATGACCTTGAAGACTGATGTTTTGAGGCATTACTTAATCCAACAGCTGTGGCAATACCCTTTTGTATGATACAAAATAAACAAAGAGTATAACATGGCAAGTGAATTCATGAGAAAGTTTGCTGTGTGAATACAGCTTTGGCTTCCACACATGTTAACTATTTCAATGTGGTAGTGGTGATATCCTCCCTACAATTTAGCTGTGAAATTTGGGTCAATAGTAGATATTGTGGCCCATTTTGGAACAACTGTAATCAGCATCACTTATGAGCCATGACTAGCACAAGCAGCAAGACAAGATCAATGATAATCTACAGAAACCAGGAGTTCATCACCAAACCTCTGCTGAATAAATATAAGGACCACCCGTGTGTGCATGTGCTAAGTCACTTCAGTCACGTCTGACTCTTTGAGACCCTATCCTACCACACTCCTCTGACCATGGGATTCTCCAGACAAGAATACAATACAGTATACTAATGCATATATACGGAATTTAGAAAGATGGTAATGATAACCCTCTATGCAAGACAGAAAAAGAGACACAGATGTACAGAACAGACTTTTGGACTCTATGGGAGAAGGCGAGGGTGGGATGATCTGAGAGAACAGCATCAAAACATGTATATTATCAAGTGTGAAACAGATCGCCAGTCCAGGTTGGATGCATGAGACAAGTGCTGGGGGCTGGTGCACTGGGATGACCCAGAGGGATGGGATGGGGAGGGAGGTGGGAAGGGGGTTCAGGAAGGGGAACACATGTAAATCCATGGCTGATTCATGTCAATGTATGGCAAAGACCACTACAATATTGTAAAGTAATTAGCCTCCAACTAATAAAAATAAATAGGAAAAAAAAAAAGAATACTGGAGTGGGCTGCCGTGCCCTCCTCCAGGGGATCTTCTCAACCCAGGGATCGAACTAAAGTCTCTTGCATCGCCTGCATTAGCAGTCAGGTTCTTTACTACTAGCGCCACCTGGGAAGCCCTACCATTGACCTGTTACATCTACATACAGCAGAGAAGGAAGCCATGATGTGAGATATTTGCCTTTCCATCAACTAACATGGATTTGTTGTCTGCTAAGCATTGTCCTGATATCCGGGTGGCTTAAAAGATAGCTTTTATTCCTGTGGATCTTAAAAATGTCGTAGGAGTGACTAAACATTACATTTGATAAGGATCAAATCTGTGCCAGCCTGGATGGGAGTGGGGTTTGGGGAAGAATGGATAGAGGTATGTGTATGGCTGAGTCCCTTCTTCACTGTTCACCTGTAGCTATCACAACATTGTTAATCAGCTATACCCCAACACAAAATGTTTTTGGTGATAAAAAAATTAAAATTAAAAGAGCAAGCTAGCCATGTGTTAAACTGGGTTTTAAAAGAGTTAGTGCCATGGATTAGACAAAGAAAACAAAATAGCTAATAGCACAGGCAGGCAACTGGAATGGTGGATGTTATTGAGGTATCCTCAGGTGCAAAGTCAAACCTGTGCCAAAGTCCCAACTTGTAGAAACGACAGTGAAACCACAGATGAACTGGGAGTACATAAGTCAGGAGAACTTCCTGGTGAAACCATCCCCACGGAACCTGCTTCTTTTTCTCATGAATCCTGAGGTTTGTACTACTCTATGTTACTGGCCTACATGACACTTCCCCTGTTTCTTCTCAAATGAATTTCTTCAATACAAATAATGTAAACCAGTGTAAGTATACAATGTCAGGCAATTACCTGTAGCCCTTTTCAGCTAAATCTTCAAATTCAAAGCCTTTGAATCTCTCATAAACTTCAGAAAAATGCTGCGGTGGTGCTGTAACTGATTGTGCCTGCTCTGTAAAATGTTTCCTTTTGAGGTTTTGAGAGATATGTTCTTTGGAGAACCTCAGTACCAAGATAAAGTAGAGCTTTTAGCACTTTGTAAGCTCACACCCAAGGATTTCCCACAAGTTGAGCATTCATTTTTAGTATTTTAGAAGATAACAACATCAGCCACCTCAACTGTGGACTATACCGGAAATATAATGTCACTGGCATCTAAATATACATACATAATTACACACACATTTTAAAGTATGTTCCATCCATTGTGGAGGAATAAAATCCATCCATTTTGGTGAGTGCTAATTACTTCTGTTCTAAAGCCTAATTTAGGAAACATAAATCCAACAGAGTTCCAAAGAATAGCTAAGAGAGATATGAAAGCCTTCTTAAGTGAACAATGCAGAGAAGTAGAGGGGAAAAAAAATAGAATGGGAAAGACTAAAAGGCTAAAAAAAAGAGATCTCTTTTAGAAAATTGGAGATACAAAGGGGATGTTTCTTGCAAAGATGGGCACAATAAAGGACAGAAATGGCAAGCGCCTAACAGAAAGCAGAAGATATTAAGAAGAGGTGGCAAGAATACACAGAAGAACTATACAAAAAAAGATCTTCACAACCCAGATAATCACGATGGTATGATCACTCACCTAGAGCCAGACATCCTGGAGTGTGAAGTCAGGTGGGCCTTAGGAAGCATTAACTATGAACAAAGCTAGTGGAAGTGATGGAATTCCAATTGAGCTATTTCAAATCCTAAAAGATGAAGCTGTGAAAGTGCTGCACTCAATATATCAGCAAATTTGGAAAACTCAGCAGTGGCCACAGGACTGGAAAAGGTCAGTTTTTATTCCAATCCCAAAGAAGGGTAATGACAAAGAATGTTCAAACTACTATACAATTGCACTCCTTTCACATGCTAGCAAGATAATGCTCAAAATCCTTCAAGCTAGGTTTCAACAGTATGGGACCTGAGAACTTCTAGATGTACAAGCTGGATTTAGAAAAGGTAGAGGAATCAAAGATCAAATTGCCATCATCCGTTTGATCATAGAAAAAGCAAGGAAATTCCAGAAAAAAAATCTGCTTCATTGACTAGCTAAAGCCTTTGATTGTGTGGATCATAACAAAGTGTGGAAAACTCTTAAAGAGATAGGAATAACAGACCACTTTACCTGCCTCCTGAGAAACCTGTTCAAGTCAAGAAGCAACAGTTAGAATTGGACTGGTTCCAGATTGGGAAAGGAGTATGTCAAGGTTGTATATTTTCGCCCTGCTTATTTAACTTATATGCAGGGTATATCATGCAAAATACTGGATTGGATGAATCACAAGCTGGAATCAAGATTGCAGGGAGCAATACCAACAACCTCAGATACACAGATGATAGTACTCTAATGGCAGAAATTGAAGAGTAACTAAAAAGCCCCTTGATGAAAGTGCAACAGGAGAGTGAAAAAACTGGCCTAACACTCAACATTCAAAAAACAAAGATCATGGCATCTGGTTCCATCACATCATAGCAAATAAATGCAGAAAAAAATGGAAATAGTGGCAGATTTCATTTTCTTGGGATCAGAAACACAGCAGATGGTGACTACAACCATGAAATTAAAAGATGCTTGCTCCTTTTAAGAAAAGCTATGAAAAACCTAGTGAAAGTGAAAAGTGTGAAAGTGTTAGTCGCTCAGTCGTGTCCGACTCTTTGTGATCCCATGGACTGTAACCCACCAGGCTCCTCTGTCCATGGAATTCTCAGGCAAGAATACTGGAGGGTTGTCATGCCCTTCTCCAAGGGGATCTTCTGCAACCAGGGATCAAACCCAGGTCTTCCACCTTGCAGGCAGATTCTTTACTGTCTGAGCCACCAGGGAAACCCAAGACAGCATATTAAAAAGCAGAGACATCACTTTACCAACAAAGCTCCATATAGTCAAAGCTATGGTTTTTCCAGTAGCTATGTATGGATGTGAGAGTTGGACTATAAAGAAGGCAGAGAGCTAAATAATTGATGCTTTCGAATTGTGGTGCTGAAGAAGACTCTTGAGAGTCCCTTGGACAGCACGGAGATCAAACTTATCTAACATAAAGGAAATCAACCCTGAATATTCATTGGAAGGACTAATGCTGAAGCTGAAGTTCCAATATTTTGGCCACCTGATGTGGAGAGCCGACTCATTGGAAGAGACCCTGATGCTGGGAAAGATTGAGGACAGGATAAAAACGGGGTGACAGAGGATGAGATGGTTGGATGGCATCACTGACTCAATGGACAGAAGTCTGAGCAAACTCAGGGAGATAGTGAAGTACAGGGAAGCCTGGTATGCTTCCAGTCCTTGGGGTTGCAAAGAGTTGCACTCGATTTAGCGACTCAGCAACAACAACAAATCCTAAATTGAGCAAGATAACTTACAAACATGTTCATTCATTTAAAAAATATTTACTAAGCATCTATTGTGTGTTAGGCACTGGGAGACCCAAGTCCCGTCCCTCATGTATCTGATATTCAATTGTGTGACTTATATATCCTGTTTGTTTAGTTTAGATTACTAGAAGAGGCTAGCTAGCCAACTCTTTAAGATAGACATAAACAACTTCTAATACTATATAATCTATCTTTATTATGTATTTTTTTGAGTTCATCTTTGAGCTACAGGTAAAAGACCATTTCCCAGGCTGTTGCAGCATGCAAAGACTCTCTGATATTTCACAATAAAGCTAATACCTAATTCTTTCAGATCTGATTGCTTTGTTTATCTTGACTGCTAGAATAATATAATTGCTAACAGTTATGCTTGAAAGAAAACAAATTCCTCTAGTTCCAAATTGTAACTAAGAGCATTCTCTATTGCTGATAGTATCTGTTTTATACAATGTATAAAAAAAAAAAGTATGTTTTGAACTGGTTATAGTTTCAGCAAAACTATAGTGACTAAGACAGTGCAGATATTTTTAGCATCTTTTTTTCCCCCATAATGAATTAGCTCTTTTGACTGGTGAAGAATCTGTTTTCATGATGTCAGGTCACTGGATGGAATTTTGACTTCTTGGAACTTCAAAAGGCTCATTATGTGATATATAACATGCAAATCTAATTTGAAAGAAAATGCTTGATGAGGCTCCATTTCCTGAGCATGTTTTTGTAAATAGATGTGTGTTTGGAATATACAGAGTATTTAAAATTTTGTGGCCTCTGTAGTTCCCTCCCCACCAAAATGCAGATATTTTAGGATACTTAAACTCATGAATATATGATCATTATAAATAAGACCAGAAAAAATAGAAAAGACTCGGGGCAAAAAAGAAAATAAGTTACTACAAAAGAGATAAGATCATTCCTAAGTAGAAAAAGGTAAGATCATTCCTAAGCATTGAACTTACTGTAACATTGAGCTTCTTCTCCATCAAGGCCATGGCGGGATGAATTCTAGTGGTTTTATTTTTAGATGGAAGGAGGTATATAAAACACTTCTAGTACTGAGTCCTAGCTGATTTTGACATATTGATGTTTATGTAAAGAGGATAAAACAATGATCAATTCTTCAAAAGAGGCTTTGAAAAAGTATCAAAATTTCTTCATGGTCCTTATATCAGTGAAAATATTTGTACATCAAATTATATTATGGGAAAAGAATTGACCTCAGGACAACAGAGTGGTTGCTTAGATATGCATATTTACCAATAACCTCTACTGAAGCAGAAGTAGAGGTTAAAGCATTTGAAGAAATGAGGATTAGCTTGTCTCTGTTAAATTAAGCAAAAAGGACAATAATTTGAAGGGGCTCTTAAAATATTGAATTAAAAAGAAACAAAAAGTTTTATCTTGAAACTCTGTAAAGAAAGAAGTCTAGAATTAATACCCAGACAGCTTTTTTTGGTGATGTAATAAATTTATGAAGGTTTGCTTGTCTAAATTAATCTATTTACTAATTTTTTTTCCTTTCTTCACTTTTTGGTGCTAGATCTTATCTTCCTAAGGTACTAACGTTTTTCTTTTGCACTCGTGTTAGGTTATGCCCTCTAAGAAGCAAACACCAGTTCCAGATTAAGCATGCTAGAAATGCATTCAGGGAACTTCCAATGAGAAAAAAGGGGAAGGAGCTGGAAGAAACTTGGTCTGACCTTAGGTGAAGAAGAGAGACAGGGAAGGAAAGAAAGAAAGAAGGAAGGGAGGGAAGGAGGAAGGGATGGAGGAAGGAAAGAAAAGTACTGCTTCTAGATGGGCCTTGCCATTCTAAAGAAAGTTCATCACGGTCATCTGGTAGGTTTTGAGCATAGTCTCTACTGTGAGAGGAGTTTCTTGTCTCCCAGGAGCAGACCTGCCTTAGTATTGCTACCACACCCAATCATTGCCTGGAGGCCAGTGGGAAGGTGTGACCCTAAAAGAATTGAAGTGATGGATTTCAAAGCTTAGCAGCTGGGTCCATTAGTGAGTTATACTCTTAGCAGTCAGAGATCCAAGGGACACCTTCTCAGGGTGTCCAAAACAATGTACATTTAATGGCCTCAGTTTACCTTGAGCAGAGTTAATCATTCTACTTTCTATTTTTATCTGTTTAATCTATAATAATGACAATCACTTTTTGAATATTCACCAGGTGGCAGACACTATTAAAATCTTTACATGCATTCTGTCATTTCATTGTCACAAACACCCTGTCATTATTCCCATTTTACAGAAGATTACTTAATGGGTTTCTTGCATGAACTGGCTGCCAAAGGACTATTACATCATCCTTATTAAATTGAGACCTATGTTTCCCAGAATCCCCTCACCTTTCTGGTCCCCCTGCCAAAAGAAGAACTTGCAAGACATTGGCAAATTGGAAGTGATGCCACAGACTTTACTCTGAAAGTTGTTTTGCAGCCAGACAAGATAACAGATAGATGAAGTTGTGATTCAGTGGGTTGCAGTGTCTTAGTTCTCCTCTGCTCTGACAATCGGTCTCCTAGCAGCTTACTAGCCCTGAATATCAAAGGTGGCCTCATGTATACCCAGAAACTCTTGGCTGCAGACCCACAGAAAGAACATTCTATAAAGCTCCCCAGTGGGATCCCCTTTTGGGTCTGTTTTAGTAATGGGATGTACTTGGCTTCTTAGATTGATAGCTTGCTAACTTCTCTTATCTTCTAAAGTTTCCCTACCAGACTTTCATTTCCCCAGCTCCTCCCACAATTGTAAAGTATAGTTCTTATAGTTAATTCCTTTTCCCAGAATGCATAGTGAGTCTCCTGCCCTGACTGAACCTGGCCTGATAGAGTAACAGCAAAGTAAATGAATGGGCAAGTGAGGCCTAGCCTAGGGATTGAGAGGTACACAGTGAGGCTTCAGAGTCTAATATCCTGTGTTTTAGATTACAGGAAGCATGATCCATTTGTTTCAAATATCAAATATGCAAAAAGAAAATTTAACCAGAAGTTATTGAGATTAAAGTAATTCCCTTACAGTTTAAAGCTTCTCACTTGTAGTTTTCAAGTGTTTTAACAGTATCTGTCATGTGGTGAATATCCAAAAAGTGATGATGATGATATTTTAGATAGATAAACATCCCACTGTTACACAGTGTAGAATATGTGCAGCAAAAATTTTGTCCAAAAATTTAAATAAATATGAACACCTATAATCATTATCTGGTTGGGATCCTAGATTTTTGTGTCCTAAAAAGCAAAGAATATCACCTTAATCAAAAGAATTTAAGAGCAGGCATTATCTATGAGTCAAGCCCCTAATATTAATTCATTTCTAATGTGTCTAATTGTTGTTTAGTTCCTAAGTCATGTCCAACTCTTTGCAACCACATGGACTGTAGCCCACCAGGCTTCTCTGTCTATGGGATTTCTCAGGCAAGAATATTGGAATGGGTTGCTACTTCCTCCTCCAGGGTATCTTCCTGACTCAAGGACTAAACCTGGGTCTCCTGCATTGGCAGGTGGATTCCTTACCACTGAGACACCTGGGAAGCCCTGATGTGTTTAAAGTTGTCTGTAAAATGTATCTTCAAGATACTGAATGGTGCTAATTTAATGTTACTACATCAATATATAAAATTGAATGTTGAGAAATATCTTTCAAAAATGATGGCTTTTCCATAATTTATATGAAACTTTTTCCTGAGAGTATTTTTACAAGACATTTTTATCTTTTTTATGCTTTTCAAATTTAACCTTGAACAATCAAAGTGAAAGTCACTCAGTCTGTCGGACTCTTTGCGACGCCATGGACTATACAGTCCATAGAATTCTCCAAGCCAGAATACTGGAGTGGGTAGCTGTTCCCTTCTCCTAGGGATCTTCCCAACCCAGGGATCGAACCCAGGTCTCCCTCATTGCAGGCGGATTCTTTATCAGCTGAACCTCCAGGGAAGCCCAATTTTGAACAATAGAAAATTAAATAAGGAAAAAATATCACCATTTGTGTCGTCACACCAACCTGGGAGAAGGACATAGGTCCATAATTACAGTTGTACACGGTGTTTTTCTGTGCTTGCTCTGTTTACCTATTGTATTTTTACCCGTATCTTATCCTTCCATATGCTTCTGTATGGTAGTTTTGCCAGCTTGATGTCCTATTTGGTTCTGCCAATAGGGGTCACTAGAGAGGATGGGAGGATGGGGCAGGAAAGGCAGAGAAGACCTCCCTCCTCTTTCTTGCCTTTTCTCTAAGCAGTCTGGCAGCAGTAATCTACCCGCAGACTGACTGTTTATTCCCACTCCTTTTGGCACTTCCAGAATAAGTTCCATCACATGCCAAAGTGAAACCACATCAGCCAAAGGGGACTCCTTATCAGAAGCTGAGCCTTCTTTCCATGAGGCCTCCCCTCTAAGCTGCTACTTTGATAACTTCTGTGTTTCCATTTTGTTTCCAGAGCCTTTGGGGGCAGGAGTTGCTTATCTTCATTAGCTCTTGCATTTACCCATGTTCCCTTCTTGCTCTGAGGGCCTCCAAAGCCTACATCATCATTCCTTGCATTAACTCTTCCTTGAAACTCTTGATGTGAATTGTTGTACTCATTGGACTATGTCACAGTCGCTATTATATGGCTTCCAGCAAATAAAGGGGGCTTATATTTTCTTCCTTGCCTTTTCCTCTCCCTCAGCTATTTATGAGTGTTTCTAAGGTAAGTTGTAAATGTCATCAAGAGACATCCTCTCAGCTACTGCGGGTTATATACAGTTTTTTCCTTCTTCTTCCCAGTTCCTTATGATGTCTGCTGCTAATGTCCCTACAGCTACGAAACTTAGGTCCTGCTGACAGGCCTTGAAGGTGAGGTCCTCCCTGAAGATCCAAATATGACTAACATTCTACTCATTCTGCCACGCACTCTACTGTGCCCATCCCTAGTTCCAAAAATACCCAGCGTAATACAGCTTCCATCCTCCCGGGCTGCTTTCTTTGATGTCACTTCTGTGCTGGTCTCTCTTTACCTCTTAAACATGTGGGGAACAACTTTCACTTTTACCGTCTTTTTGACGGCACGGCCTTCCCCATGGCAGAAGTTTGAGTCACGGGGTTGAGCTGCAGGGCAGTCTGTGTCCCTGATGGAGGAACTGCTTAGAATTACCCACGTTCCCACAGAGGCAAAGAGTCCCACCCCCACGCCTGCCCTATTTCAGCCAGAGTGTCATCCGTTTTATGTTTTATTTTCATTTCCTCTGAAGATTTCATTTGCACAAAGGAGTCCTCTGCTACAAAAAGATTTTCGAAACTGCTAGCATAGAACCTCCAGATGTGCCCAGACGTATCTAAATTCATTGGTGAAAATTCCTGAGTGTGACTCTAAAGACCACTACTACAAATGTAAAAAATACTTGCATGGCCTGTGATTCATAGGATTCAACATAAAAATTTCTTTCAAGTTTTAGAACTTTGAAAAAGAATAAATTTCTCCCTTATTTGTTGAAAAATATGTGTGCGTGATCTTCAAGGAAACTCAAGGCCTACATTCCTGGTAATTGTATTTGTGGGTCCAAAGAACTTACTAGAAAAAGTGTAGTAGTTATATGTTGTGCTTTGGAGGATCCAGAGTATGAGAACTGCCATCAGTGAAAAAGATCATAAACCGGAACCCCTGGATTTCACTAGTTAAACAAAAGAAAATGAAGAAATGTGCTGAGCTTCAAAGATCTCTAAGAAAACATTGTACTTTTCATTAATATGCATTAGCTGCAAAATAAATGAAAGTTGCACGTGAAAGGGATTTGAAAGCCATAAAATACTATCAAAAGAAAGCTGTGGATATTTGGAATGCTCTTCTCAATAAAAGTGAATACCTGGGAAGATACTTGAAAAGGTTATTGAATAAGAAAGAAAAGAAAAGGAATTGAAAAAAACAAAAATTTAAAAGAAATCACAACTGTATCAGTGGAAGCTGCATGAAAACAAGATTTTTTCAAAATTGGCTTATTTCTAGCAAAGTGATAAGTTCCTATATGGTAGTGTTTATTCGTTAAAAACAAGCAAAATATGGGAAAATTTTAGTCTTCAAAGACTGAGCCATTTACTTGTGATATGTATATATATACACACACATATATAATACATATTTATATATATGTATTTTTGGCAAATAACTTTCAAGAATTTCGTTGGAAGTTATATTGCTAGTTAAACTTGTTAAATTAGTTATATGTCATAAGGGTATGTCAGTGAGATTTTTCAGAGCTTGTATGAGCATTTGCTACCATCCACAAATTTCCTAAATTAAATTTTTCTATAACATAGTACTGAGCAACAACAACACAGTATAGAACTTAGGGATCTTTATTATGCTTTGGTTGTGAGTTGGATTGGATTCTGCTATTGATTTTTAAGTGAAAATCTTAACTTTACCCATAAGGACATCTTGTTTCATTTTCATTAAAAGGTAGGCTGAACTTTTTTTCAAGTCCATCTTCTAGAGGCACTATAATTTTCTTTGAAGTTTTCCAAACTTCTTTCCAGTTTGAAGTCTATGGACCTGGAACATATGTCTAGAATGTATGCATGCTGGTAGCATTTTAAAGATTATTTCCTTAAACCATGTCCACCAAAAAATTATTGATAATTTTGCTGCAGGAAGCAATAGTCAGTAATCTTTGAGCATTATCTATCAGATACAGGTTCCCTAATTATACTGGATCAGCTTTTCTAAAAGTTCTGAAAATGTTTCCATAAACTAAAGGTGTTACACAGAAAGATGTTTTTCTGATCGAATAAATTTAGGAAATGCTAAGTTGAACAAGGTTAAACAGGTTTCTTTCTTGCAGGAGTCCCATGAATACTTTAGTAAGATAACATCTGTCATAAATCTCTAGGAGAGAATATTGATTGATGTGTTTTCCAAATTTACTTGGTCAAGTAGCTTAAAACATTATTTAGACCTTTTATGAAACTCTAGTTTGGAAATGTTAACTCTGTGATTTGCTTGAGGAGGGCCTTGGACCACTGAATGGGCCTAATAGCAAGAAACTTCATTTTTCTTCAGGGCTTATCTACTTGCTCTGAATTCATCATATTAGTAACATAGCTGGTGAATGACTTGCCTGGTAATTTTATTGACCAAATAATTTTTTTTCCTCTCACAAGTTATCATGAGTATTAAGATTTTCTTTAATGTTCAAAGTTGCCACAAGGAACTTTGAAAACTGGAATTCAAAATGCACGCGTCCTAGAAATCATAACTAAATTACAAATTTCATAAACTGTGCAGAAGAAATTTGAATCAAGACATTGTTGGCTCTATTATTGATATAATATTTAAGAAGGTGTGTGAGGGAGTGGGTGGACTACCTTGAAGGCTCGGGTTGTTATTGTTTTGTATTGTTTAATGGGATGATTACAGTCTTGTATAGGCTTGTACCCAAGTCACTCAGTGAAAGATTTCCATCAATAACACAGAGATGAAAGCTGCCGTTAAAGTCTGTTGTCCGGGCAAACCTTTGGCTAAGGATGCAAGAATCCATTTTAATAGCCTGGCTCCAGTCACTACTTAAGCTAATAATACTCCAGGCCCAAGGGGAGATGGCCTTATGTAGTATTTACAGTGAGCTAGGCCTGACAGTCGTACTGAGCTTGCATTCCAGCTCTACCTTTTATAAACTGTGTGACCTTGAGTAAGTTACTTAAATTCTTAAACCTCTAAGTACCTCATCTGTAAAATGAAGCTAATACTGAAATCCAATTCATAGGGTTGGTGGAGGGTTAAGGGAGAGGGCTTATATATTGAGATTGCGTGTGGGTTGATAAATATGACCCCAATAATAAAACATATTGTTGTTGTACAGTCATTAAGTTGTACCTAACTCTTTGCGACCCCATAGACTGCAGTATGCCAGGCTTCCCTGTCCTTCACTATCTCCTGGAGTTTGCTCAAACTCATGTCCATTGTACATATAGGTAATATTTAATACATATGTCCACGCACACATGCTCGCGGTCCTGCAAAAATGCAAGACCCCAGCCTTCTTGATGTAGTAGCATGCTCCTTTTGTCATTTGCATCTACCACGTGATATGCTTGGCCACAGGCTCTTGTACACTATTCTCATCATATATTTCATTCAGGGGCAGGAGCAGAGTAAGTCCAAAAGCACACTTGGAAAGGGGCAATGGAAGAAAAACTAAAGTTCTTTATATGTAAGTGTTCCTGTTGAATTCCACTGGTTCAACAAAACATTTACCTATCTGATGATTGTATAAATGTTTTGCTTTTTATTTAAAAATGTTCTCTGCACTTACAAAGCTAATCTAATGAATTAACTTGGTGTCTTTTTTTGAATATTACTTTAGTAAAAAAATTGTCCCCACCTTTGGGTATAAAGGCAAGTACTGCTTCCAGTGAGGCTTTATTTTCTTGTTTTTCTGAAGATGAATGAAAAACCAAAAAACCTTCCTTTTTATAGTGTCCTAGTAACTGTAATGAAAAAGCCAAGCATTCATGGCTGAATGAATGCATAAGCAGTAGTCCCTTTATAAGTGAAAGAAAGCAAAGTTCAGTCAAGCATGACAGCCATGGTCTCCTTAATATGCTTGCAAAACGTACTGTGAAGACACAGTGTATTCTGATTGCTAAACCAGGCTGAACTTGCAGTGGTGTGGGTATGAGTGTTTCCACAGGAAAAAATATAAAACCATCACACAGGATGCTGCAGAAGCCATGTGGAGTGAAGGAAATGCAGACTTGAGAGTTGGGTCTTTGAAGGTGTATGCACCTGCTGTGGAGCATAACTGAGATGGTATGTCATTTTTCACACATAGAAAATGATCAAATGGCAGATAGACATCTTTTCTAAAAATGTGTTTTTTAAAAAAACTGAGAACACTACCTTTTCAGACAGAGAAACAGGATATTTGGATCTTATTTCCTTAAGTCAGAACAGCAGACATGGATGGCACGGAAGTTAGTCACCAGTATACACACAGCACACGAGGTCAGTGGTGAATGATCTTTTAAATCATATATTCATGGCTGGCACTGTTAGAGAGAGTAACTTGGTTAGCAGCTTCATTCTAAAATATACCTACACATTTTTATGAAGGGCTGAGACACTTTTTAACCTCTGCTCCCCTTCTACCAATGTATTTTTAACTACTTGGTTTATGAAAAAATATTAAATTTGTTTATATGATACAAAAAAGCCACCTCATAGTTAAAAACTTAAAATTTTCCTAACATTAGGATTCTACTGTAGAAACTAGAAGGATAAATTGAATTGATTGTCCATTTTATTTCCCTAAACACAACGATATCAAATGACAAGTATCAAATAATGTTTGTAAATCCCTAAGAAAGCTGTGAGTTAGTCGTTTCTCTTTGTAAGTCACAGTCTAGAGATGGACATATAGGGTGGGTCCATCTCTACTCTGGAATCTCTATAGACTGTGCACTCTTTTTGGGTAGGTGGAATGTAAGAGTGACTAAAAGGATGGTCCCTGTTAGAACACTGTTTTACTGAAAATACTCTTTTTGTCACTTTGGTTTTTCTTACAAAGCATTGTTTTCACCTCTTCAGGAGAGTTGGCTCTTGATGTCATCCCTCTAGCGTGCTTCTGAACAAGGAAGTTATCTAAACGTGGGGAAACTGCATTAGAAGAAAAAAAGACAGCCCCTAGAATCATATAAATGTTCTATCAAATAATACATTTGCAGTTTAACTTCTCTGCATCTCAATTTATATAGCTGATGTAAGAACATAGCGGTCATACATTCCATCGAGGGTTATTTTGAAGATTATATAAGGTAAGGAAATGATTACTTTCTCCCCTGCTTCAATCTTTTTGATGACTTCTGATCACCCTTCTGATAAAAATCCCCAAACCTGACATGACTTATATAATTATACATAATATACCTGTCTGTTCCTTCAACTTCATCTTGTCCTTTTTTCACCATCTCGCAGAAAGACCCTCTTTCATTTCCTCAAAAGTTCCTGACTTCTGCTGCCTCTGAGGTTTTACAAAGGCCCTTCTTGGTCTAGAACACACCTCTGCTCTCCCACACACATGCACAGCACACACGCTGACTCCCACTCAGCCTGTACTTCTCAGTTTAAACGTCACTTGTAAAGAGGAATCTTCTGATTTACCAATCAAAACCATACCTTCCTTCCCCTTATTATATTCTCTCGCATAGAATCTCATTCTTTTCTAAAGCCACAAATGTTGGGGTACTTTGAAATGGCTGGAAAGATAGAAATCAGGCAGATAGGGAATCAAATATTACTTTGATTTCCCTTTGACAGCATGCCGGGCTGTGGAAGCTATGAATACATTCAAACCTCCCGTAGGTTTTACAGCTTGGAAGAGAAACACACTCTTTTTGTCACTTGGCTCCCTCTGAGAAAGAGGGAATGAAAAAGCAGGGCTCATATGGCCGTTTTCTGCTTCCCAAAACACTGAATAGATAAGTTACTACAGGCCATGGAGTAGAGTGTGTCTGTGGTGGGGAGAGGGAACTAGGAGGGTTAGAAACGCTGTAAATAAGAAGGAAAGATTGGGAATAGGGGGAAAGCATTTCCTGTATTCTCAACTAAAATGTATTAATATGAACCATATATAATGACCATTTCTGAGGTTAAATATAGACAAATATCAGTAAATTCATATGGTTTAAGTAAAATCGTACATGTACAAATAGTATACACATGTAAATATACAAATACAGTATATACATGTGTTGATATACTGGTAGTATATGTCATATCTGTATACATGTAGGATACTGTACCATGAAAGTGAAAGTTGCTCAGTCATGTCCAACTCTTTGCTACCCAATGGACTGTAGCCTGACAGGCTCCTCTGTCCATGGAATTCTCCAGGCCAGAATCCTGGAGTGGGTAGCTGTTCCCCTCTGCAGGGGATCTTCCCACCCCAGGGACTGAACCCAGGTCCATACTGTATATATATATTGTGTGATTCTTTGGGTAATATCTTCCCCTGTTATCATGTTGCAACCATCAGAAAGATAGTGACATAAATCTACTTTATCTCTCCACCTCTGTGACTCATCATATCTTATTGGCCAACCCAATACAATATTTAATTCAATAAATAATAGCTGCAAAGTGTTTAATATATTTGACTTATTTTAAGAACTCAACAGATGCTAGCTATTATGATGACAACACTAGTTGCTGCTTCTGCTGGTAAAACATTCTTAATGTGTTGGGTATTGACTTTTGAGCTGGGTTCTACATTTCTAAGATTTCTACTTCAGAAATCCATAAGCATTCCTCGAGGCTCACTCAAATAGTGTGTCTTTCACTGGTCATGATTTCAGGCAACATCCCAAAGCTGCAATTTCCACAGCTCCTAAGTTACAACCAAGGAGAACTAGGGTGAGGAGAAACTACAGCAAATTAGGGAGTGTATTCCTGTCCAAAAATGGCAGCCAGTTTTCCAATCTGTTCACACTTGCTTTGTGGGAATGTGAATTCAGCATTATCAGACACACTGATTTTTCAAGAGAAGCTAAAAATTCATATTTTAATGTAAACTCTTCTAAATTTGAGTAACTAAATACTGTTAAATTCTATGTACTTTGAAAGCTACTCAGACTTCATGTTTTCCATGTGCAGGAAGTCCGTGACCTCTGCTTTTGTGATTGTTAATTGTGGTATGAGGTCTCATCAATCCTTTTCATGTTTTAAATTTGCCCTTTACATGATTGTTAGTCTGTGCTTTTCAAATTGGTTTTGTAACAGTTAATTTGCTTTATAAGAGATCTATTTTTAGCTGTTGCTTGTATATTTCTACCTATTTTGCAAATCCCTCCCCACTTTTTTTTTTCTTATGTGAGAAGAACTTTCAAGGCTAATTATTTATTATAAGGGAAGCATTTTTAGCACAAAGGGGCAAAATGAAACTATACAGTATTTTCAAGCTATGGCATGAAGAAATAAATTTCAGAAATGGGGAAAATGGACACAATAAAGTGAAAGCAATGATTTTACTCTCAGCTGATGTATTTCCTGTGCAAATCCACTGAGTCATAGTTAGGATTTCTGGACTTAACACTGAATTTTCTTAAGGAACTATTTTCCGTATAAAAGTAAAATTAGATGTTTATGTTAGCAGTTGTAAAAAGTACTGGATATCTGCAACTCTAAAATGTAATCTACTTTTGGATATGTGATTATTTTCTATACCACAAGAAAAAAAACTCACTATTAAACTATGACATAACACTGTTCATTTAGAATTTATATTATGTATTTAAATATGCATATATATGTATATAAATATGTATGTGAAAATGCTCTTTGAGAATTATTTAAACACAGTTTATTTTTATCAAATCTCGTACTCCCATTTCTTTGCCTTTTCACAAAGAAAGCTAATATCTCCTTGATGACATTTCATATGACAGTTAAACTAAACATGTGTAGCACTGTCAATGCAAGTAACTTCAATGAAGTGAGGACAAAATAAGCATCTATGATCAAGTTCATGAACATGCAGGCAATGACTACTATGACTGTTGTTAGCCAACAGCAATTCATTTTAAGGTGAATTTACATTTCAAAAGTAGTAAAGTGTCAAAATATGTGTATCTGTATCAAAGAAATGGGCTTCCCAGGTGGCACAATGGTAAAGAATCTGCTTGCCAATGCAGGAGACAGCAAGAGATTCAGGTTCAATCCCTGGGCCAGGAAGATTGCCCTGGAGTAGGAAACGGCAATCCGCTCAGGAATTCTTGCCTGGAAAATTCCACAGACAGAGGAGCCTGGTGGGTTACAGTTCATGGGGTCACAAAGAGTTGGATATGACTGAGCACATTAATGAAATACAAAATGAAATTTTCGTATAAAAGTAATATTTCAGAAACTCATTTAGGCTCTGTTCTAATGGTGACTCAGTATAGAATCTTCCCACAATGCAGAAGACCTGGGTTCAAACCCTGGGTTGGTAAGAGCCTTTGGAGTAGGAAATGGCAATATTCTCCAGTATGCTTGCCTGGAGAATTCCATGGGAAGAGAAGCCTGGCAGGCTGCAGTCCATGGGGTCACAAAGAGTTGGACACAACTGAGCAACTAACACACTAATTCCTAGAGCCTAAATGAGTTAAATATTACTTTTATGTGAAAATTTATGTTCACTTTTTTCTTGATATTATTAGTGGTTTCTGAAAAACATATTTTAAAGTAAATTATTTCCATAATACCATCAACTTTTAGGCAATAATTGAATTGATTGAATATTTTACACTGCTCTTTTGTCTACCTTACAGTAGATATCCACTCAAGTTATTCCCTTGTGGTGAGAAAGAGTTAAAAAGAACTTTCAAAGCAACTCTTAAAACTCGTAACAAAGTACTGAAAAAAGTCAACCTAATGAATATATACTCTTTTCAGTTTAATAAAACAAACATTTATCTAAAGCTTTATGGTAAGTACTTCAGAGGATTCAAATAACAAGATTCTAAGGATCCATAATGCAAGGCAGACTGACAAGAATAAAGAGGTTATGGTACTTCAGGAATACAAATAGTAATAAGAAAAGCTTCTCAATATCCATAAGGCAAGTCCTACTGATAAAGCCTCTTCAATAGCAGTTACGAGAAAGGACCATGGGAAAACCCAAGAGAGAGTATTGTATGTGTCTGAATATATGGTATATCATTTCCCCCCAAAGTTAGGCATTGGAAAGAAAGGTCCTTATGGTAAGTTTTCTTCGAGGCATTCTAGCAGAATGCTTAAGGCATAAGTTTTGAATCCACATTAGTTGAGTTCAAATACTTTCTTCCTTATTTACTATTTGTGGGCTCTTAGATGGAATAATCTTTCTGTGTCTTGGTTTCTTCACTGGCTAAAAAGAAAAAAAAAAAAAGGAGATAATGATAGTATCTACCCCATACCCGTTGAGAGAATTGAGTTCATAATGCGTAACAATGCCTGGTGCATAGAACCTGTGTATCACAGGATCTCCACCTGCTTGCAATTATTGTTCATTAATCTGAACTGCCAACTACAGAACTGCAGGCATGGGGGATGGGGAGCATAGCCTGAAATGTCCTCAAGCAATCCTAGTTTAGGATGTACACAAAGGCCATCCAATAAACTTGGTTAAAAGGAGGTGAAGATATTAAAAACAAATTAAGGAATTATTTTGGGGATGTGACCTCACAGTTTTAAGTGTACCATGTTAGTGCAAGGATCCTTTCAAAACCACTCAAAAATCTGGTAGAGATCATTAGCATATGTATTTTGGATGAATGAGAAAAAATGACTTCTTAATATAAAGCAAGTAGGAACTTTTGGTTTGCAATGAAATTCCCAATGACAGGATCATAAAAGATTTCAGAAAATTAGGTACCTTCAAAAATTTAGATAGAAGTGAAAATAATATTCTCTGAAAACAAAACACCTGTGATTCAAAGTGAGGTTCTAGTGAAGTCACTGACATCAAAGTTGCAAGTTAAAATCTCAATAAGATTATTTCATAAAATATGAGTTGAAAAGGCAGTATATATACTATATCATTTTATTTTCATGAATAATTTATCTAAAATGATGAATTAAATATAAGTAGACATGTCTAGTTTTATCTACATTCCTAAAATTTTATGTTTTGCAAAACACTAGATTTTCCATAGAAAAATGGAAGGATTACTTTAAATTCTGTAAATAATTCTGGGTATCAGAGATTTGGAAAGGCTTTAGAGGGAGGTAGTATTTGAAGCTAGTGTTGAAGAATAATTGGAGAAAGGATAGAATTAATTGTATTGAGAGATGACTATTTTCTCGGTGCCGTAGATAGGTAATCAGGGTTTACAGATGGTTGAATTGAGGCTCAGATAAGTTGAATTTGCTCAAAATGCCACAACCTACACTGATCAGGCTTCATTTTGAGCACAGACCTTTGCAATTTCAGCACTGCGTGCTTCCCGAAACAGGCAATCCAGTGCAGAGGATGGTTCCTGGAGAAGACTGGGCTGGAATTCTCTCTGCCTTATGGCATAATTGGTGTAAATCACTCGACATCTTTTTCTTAAGTTTCCTTTCTTATAGTGGGGATAATAACACTATCTCTTCAAAGAGTTGTTGGGATAATTAAATGAGCTTTTGCAAGTAAAATGCTGGGAATAGCAACTGGCACAGAAATGCTCTATGGGTGTTAGCCTTGATGATGTAAGGAAAAGGGGAAGGAGGAAAAGGCGGAGGAGAGGAGGATGGTTTCCACGCTCTCCAGCTGCCTCCTTCAGAAGCAGAGTGCATTCTGGGTAGGAGAGATGGGGGGAGCAGAGACAGAATCTGGCAAGGGCAGAGCTATGCCTGCTCTCCCTCTGAAAATGGAGGAAATAAAGGTTGGAATGGGTCATTCTGGAATAAATACAGAGATAAAAAGATATATTCCAAATACATATATGAAATAAACAGATGGACATTAACTGGTACTATATAGTAGAATGGCCTTGACAGTCAACAGATTTTTCATACTTCAATTTTCATAAAGTTACTTTTCCTGCACACTTTTCTCCCTGAATGCCTAACTATGAGGGCTGCTACATATCAATACATTAGGCATAGGCTATGAATAGAGCCTAGAAGTGTTTGATTTATCCATTATTTACTACTTAAACTAAGTCTCAATCCTTTGTAAAATTGGAAAAAGAATTCCAACTCGTGGAGTTGTACAAACACAACATATATGCTAGGTGTTCAGCCAGAACCTGGTATGATTAGTGAACAGTTAACGAAAAGATTGTGCCATATTGCTTCAGCCATATTTTATTCCTTCATATATTAAAGTTCTTAAAATCAGCATATACCTTATCACCAATGTATACTTTCAGTAAGGGAGTACTGCTTTTCTTTCACTTCCCAGAGCTATTATTGAATCCTCAGTGAGCCTTACAGCTTTTATTTCTTCTCAGAGAAGACTGTAAATCTGGGGGTCTCACTGTGTTTGCTAATCACTGTAATTTCAATTTTGTTTATTGAAAATAAAACTTTTATCTTGTTTAAAATAAAAATTTTAAACAATTCAAATGACTGAATGCTAATCGAGGAACTAGGATATTGTTACAAAAAGGCACAAAGTCTCAATTATTTTATAAAATCTACCAAGAGAAATAATTTGAGGACTCAGTGTTCCAGTTAACAGTGCTTGCCTTACTGAGACATACCATAACTGATGTAAGATTTTTTGTTTATTTATAACCCACCTTGCTCAGAAAAGGATTTAAGATGGCTTACAAAGATAAAAATAAATGACAAGTATGTGAGAACTATGAGGGAGAGGGAAAATAAAGCCCGCAAAGAGTTTGGACTTAACAGGAAGTCAAAAAGAGCCACAAAAATAAAATTCTACAGGAAAAAAAAAAAAGAATTCTTGAGATTTGGAAAACGTCGAGAGAACTTTTCTGGTGAAAATAGGTCTTGCTTTAAAGTATTTAGTTCAAAAGAAACTGAAGATTTGCTGTCTCTGGAGCATGCTTGCCACAGCTGCCTCAAGAGTCTCCCAGGGCAGGAGGGTGCCTTTTGATGGGCAGATTTTTCGCTGAAGATGAAGCCTCCCAAGGACCAGGGCTCCTGGGAAGCCTCCCACGCTCCAGACTTCACCAATTATTTCATTTTCATAATAAGCAGCCCTTTCCCTAATTGTTTTACTTTCACCAACACGAACAGGACAAAGGTAAGGACATTTCATCTTTTAAGGGAGAGAATTTCAGGTACAGTCTGTACAAAGGTGTTAACTAAAATATAAAAATGAGGAGCTTGTCCTTGAAGTCACTGGCAAGCGATAAGATTTTACGGACACTTTAAGTATCGATATTCCAGGGCGCATAAGGGTTTTTCTGTTTCAGTTTCCGTGTCCTCTTGCTGCCTTATTGTTACTTCCAAGAGCCGAGTGTCAAGGTCCAAGTCCAAGGGAGAAATGTCTTTCTGGGATCTAACAATCTCAGAGGCCAGAAGGACTAGAGCAGGGTTCTCCCTCCCCTCGGAGGGGTGGAGACAAGAAGGGGGGCGTGGAGACAAGAAGGGGGGATTTAAAACATGTGAGGAGGCTGTATTAGTTCAGATCTAAATGGGAAATCCCCTGCACCCCTGAAAGTTATGACTGCTTGGGCAAGTTGCTCTCCCCCGCAAACTCCTCAACTAGAAAGTGGGAATATTCGTCCTTCCCTCAAGGAGACAACTAGAAGGAGAGTCCGATAGAATGGGTCGAGCCTAATCAGCACTGAGCTTGGTAAACAGATTCGCGGGCCCATTGAGTGCAACTTTACGCAGAAGCAGCCTGGGAACACTAGCGCCCTAGATGAGTCTTAAGTTCGGGAAACGCTGAGGCAACCTGGAAACTACTCAGTAGAGTAATACTAATTAATAATCAGTGGTGCTGAGGTTCCGCCCACTTGACAACCCACCCGTCCGTGAGCAATGACCAACCAGAAGGCCGGGCTGAGCCGGGGTAGGGTCACCAGCATCTCTCCCGGGAGGGCCATGCCCTCGCCGCTTTGGGCTGCGGGACGCGTCCTCGCGGCTTCACCAACCCCGCCGAGCCGGGAGCCTCGGGGCCGAGGTGCGCCAGGTGGCGAGGGTGCCAGGCGCGGCCAAGTCGGGGCGGACTGAGTCAGCCGCCCAGCTATGTTGCGGAACCAGGACGGCCGGCTCGGCTACCCCCGCCGCTGAGCCTCGCTGCCCCCACGCCTGGCGGCTCTCCCCGCCCCCGCGGGCCTGGAGGAAGCGGCCGAGGCGCGGCGCCGGAGCACCTGGGCAGGGCGCGGGCGGCGGGCGCGGCGCTTCCGGAGCTGCGCGCGGGCTCGCGCTCCCCGCCTCCAGGTGCGGCGGCCGCGGCGTGCTGGCCCCGGTGACAGCGCCGCCCGCGCGGCCGCCTCCGGGCTGCAGAGGCCGTGCGGGCAGCCGGCGGGGAGGGAAGCAGGAGGTCCCGCGCCGGGGACAGGCGGGTGAGGACTGGTCGAGCCGGGCCGGGAGAGAAGCCGGCGACCGGGCTCCCCCCCGCCCGCCTCGGCTCCCCAGCTCCGCTGCCCGCGCGCAAAGCGAGTCCAGCGGACTGCGGTGGGCTGGGCGGCGGGGCCGGGGTCGGGCGTGAGGACCGTCTGGTCTGAGCCGCGGCTTTCCGGCACTCTCTGGGTAAATTTCCAGAGCGCCAAGTGTTCGGCTCCGGTTTCTCCCGCTTGGATTTCGCTCCCGCATGTGGGCGTCTGAAAGGAAACCAGAAGCTGGTAAGTGATACAAAAACTCTACTTAGTAATGGGATTGACTCAGGAGTGGGAAGAGCCGGATAGACAGCTAAGACCCCTTCCTCGAAAAGGAGCTGCCGATCAGTGAGTTTCGGGCAGCAGTTAATTACTCGGGAGAGAGAATGAGTTCGCTCGGATCCCTGTGCTCCCCCGCACCCTACTTGTCCTAGTCTTTGAGACCGCAGGCCTGTTAATTAACTTTAATTACAATCATTTGGCCTCCACCTGCCTGAACCTAACCTCATACTCGAAAACTGTCGACAGGGAGTTTACCAGATTGATTTTCTCGTTGACGTTTGGAGACAGGTCTCCTGGGAGAATGGGTGCCCGTCTCATTAAACGAGGTAAGTTCATCCTTGCTTCTTTTCTTAAACGTTCGCCTCACCTCCTTGCGGCGATCTGGAGTAATTTTGATTGGGGGAAAGTCTTTGCGAAAATATATTGTGAACTATAACCTTTGATAATTAGAGGCAAATTAGAAGCTAGTTTGTTTGGAATAATGACATTTTAGGCTGTTGCAAGCCTGTATGGTGATAGCAACTTTTGTGTGTGTGTGTGTGCAAGGGTGTCCTTGAAGTAGTCTGCTTAGTGGAATATATCCTTTTGGTTTAAAAAAAAAGTACCGAAAAATAAGCTATTTTTAAAAGTACATATAATCGGATGTCATTGTGATTACCAATAATAGTGTTGTATTTACAAGCTCAGTATTGATTTCTCCCGCACTTAAGCGCTCTTCCCCCGCATGAGTTTACGGGAACATTGCCCGTAAGTAATTGGAAGATGAAGTTATGACTATTTTAAAAAGGAAGGTAACTTTTTTAAGGGGAAAAGAGAAATACTTCTAAACTTATATTTGTGACTTCAATACACTTACAAGAGAAATATTGAGGGGAAAATTCTCATGACCTTCCACTGTTCAACAGTGTTTTAAAAAGAAAGAAAAAGTAAAATGGGTCATGGAACTAGGCTAGAGCCTAAAGTGGAAATATCTCCCTGGCTACTTTTCAGACAGCTGTTTAACAAATATACACTTAAGGTGGGTCTTAACACCAAGGGTGTTCTATATAGACTTGATTTGTCAGTACTCAAAGATTTGTTTAAATTAAAAGATACCTAGAGGGGAGGTCAAATGACTTGTTAAAACTTATTTATGTGGGTGTGTGTGTTTGCATTTTTTTCCTTCCTCCATAAGTCAGATTTTATATGGATAGTCCATGAAAGGAGAAACTGGTACATTTTAAAACAAATATGTATTTTTTTTTCATTTTTCCTGTCTCTTGAATATTAAATTTTTTAATGAAAGTTTCTTTGAATTCTATAGTGCTTCTTTTTTCAAAACTTTCTCACACATGATTTCATTTAATCCAATAATAGCCTCTTTTTCCCCCCACCTACCCCCACATTGCCCCTTCCCCCTTCCTTCTCCACCCTGGTGATCAGTAGTTTGTTCTCTGTAGTATCTGTGTCTGCTTCTAAAAACAAATTTCTTAACCATTTCATACCACTGCAGTTTGAGCCTTCTAGATAGAGTACTTTTCAATTCAGCTACTTACTTATTGTGATTAAGTAGAGGACTAAGAGGCTTCCCTGATGGCTTAGACCATAAAGAATCTGCCTGCAATTAAGGAGACCTGGGTTTGATCCCTGGGTCAGGAAGATCCCCTGGAGGAGGGCATGGCAACCCACTCCAATATTCTTGCCTGGGAAATCCCTTGGACAGAGGAGCCTGTCAGCCTAGGGTCCATACGGTGGCAAAGAGTCGGACAGAACTGAAGTGACTTAGCAGCAGCATCAGCAGCATAGGGCTAAGATTATAATGAATTGCAATTTTCTTGGAAGAAAGTCTTAAACTAGCACCATAAGACTGTGAAGTTTTAAAAACCGGCTTAGAACTCTGTATTGTAAACATCATGATATTTGGGAAGTTTTCTGTTTTTGCTTTGTTTCTTTCTATCCTACCTCTTAGCAACTTTGAGAAAGTTCAGTGAAAGATGCTATAAAAATGCTGCTTATGAATGACAGTCATTGCTTTTAAGAAGAAATTATTTTAATGTTTTTGCAAGTTTTTTTTTTTCTAATTTGTTTGTTGAATCGTTTATTGAATCCAATCTTTGCACTTTCTAAACTGAGGAATTTGGGGAATTTTCTGGAAAATATTAGGTAAGGAACATTTTATTAATGTTGGAAATATTTCTTAGCTTTGATCAAATGTGATTGATGAGAAACTGGAGGCTGTGAGATGTTTTCTCGTCTGCTTGATTGCCTAAAGACACCTCCCTCATTGCCCCACTTTGTGGCAATAACTGCTGTCTCCACATACTACATTCCCATTCATCTTGACATTCCCCTCTGCAGCTCCTTCACTGATCATTCCATCCTCAGAGTTCTGAATTGCTGCATATTTCAATTACATTTACGGAGTCAGTTTGAAGTTTTTAGAGTTCCTTGGAATTCTTGAAAGATGATGGTGCTACTTCTCTATGTAATTATACATAAAACAATACTTAAAATATGAACCATGTGAAAGTCAAGTTCCTAAGACTTAAGTTTTCTCATCATTAGTCTTTAAGTGTTTTTATTGGGTACATTTGAGTCTTCCAATTTTGGTGTTCCTCTTTTACTGGCTCTTACTGACTTATAAAGAACTGTCCATATGCATTGGAGAAGGCAAGGGCACCCCACTCCAGTACTCTTGCCCAGAAACTCCCACGGACGGAGGAGCCTGGTGGGCTGCAGTCCATGAGGTCGCTAAGAGTTGGACAGGACTGAGCGGCTTCGCTTTCACTTTTCACTTTCATGCATTGGAGAAGGAAATGGCAGCCCACTCCAGTGTTCTTGCCTGGAGAATCCCAGGGACGGGGGAGCCTGGTGGGCTGCCGTCTATGGGGTTGCACAAGAGTCGGACACGACTGAAGCGACTTAGCAGCAGCAGCAGTCCATATGCATGCCATTTTTTCCCTTGACATGCATGTGGCTGTAACATGGTTACAGACATGTTTAATACACTCCTTTAGATTTTAAACTCCTGGAGAGAAGACATTGCATTTTCACTTTCTTTTTAGTACTGTATATATATATATATAATTGTTTAGTCACTAAGTCGAGTCTGACTCTTTGTGACCCCAGGAACGGCAGCACTTCCCTGTCCTTCACTATCTCACTGAATTTGCTCAAACTCGTATGCACTGAGTTAGTGATGCCATCCGACCATCTCATCCTCTGTCGTCCCCTTCTCCTCTTGCCCTCAGTCTTTCCAAGCATCAGGTTCTTTTCCAATGGCTCTTTGTGTCAGGTGGCCAAAGTATTGGAGCTTCAGCATCAGTCCTTCCAATGAATATTCAGGGTTGATTTCCTTTAGGAAATCTGGTTTGATCTCCTTGCAGTCCAAGGGACTCTGAAGAGTCCCTTGAGAATCTCAAGAGTCTTCTCCGGCTCTACAGTTTGAAAGCATCAATTTCAAATGCTCAATCTGAGCATCAATTTTGATGCTCAGTCTTCTTTATGGTGCAACTTGTATCCATACATGACTACTGGAAAAACCATAGCTTTGTCCACGTGGACCTTTGTTGGCAAAATGATGTCTTTGCTTTTTTACACTTCTTAGGCTTGTCATAACTTTTCTTCCAAGGAGCAAGTGTTTTTTAATTTCATGGCTGCAATCACCATCCACAGTAATTTTAGAGCCCAAGAAAATGAAATCTGTCACTGTTTCCACTTTTCCCCCATCTATTTGCCGTGAAGTGATGGGACTGGATGCCATGATCTTCTTTTTCTGAATGCTGAGTTTTCAGCCACCTTTTTCACTCTCCTCTTTTACCCTCATCAAGGGCTCTTTGGTTCCTCTTCACTTTCTGCCATTAAAGTGATATCATCTGCATATCTGAGGTTGTTGGTATTTCTCCTGGCAATCTTGATTCCAGCTTGTGAATCATCCAACCTGGCATTTCAGGTGATACACTCTGCATAGAAGTTAAATAAGCAGGGTGATGACTTACAGCCTTGATGTTCTGCTTTCCCAATTTTGAACCAGTCCATTGTTCCATGTTTCGTTCTAACTGCTGCTTCTTGACCTGCATACAGGTTTCTCAGGAGATAGGTAAGGTGGTCTGGTATTCCCATCTCTTTAAGGAATTTTCTGAAGTTTGCTGTGATCCATACAGTTAAAGTCTTTAATGTGGTCAATGAAGCAGAAATAGATTAAAAAAAAAAATTCCTTTGCATTTTCTGTGATCCAGGGCATATTGGCAATATGATCTTTGGTTCCTCTACCTTTTCTAAATCCTGCTGGTACATCTGGAAGTTTTCGGTTCATGTACTCCTGAAGCCTAACTTGAAGGAATTTGAGCATAATCTTGCTTTCATGAGAAATGAGTGCAATTGTACAGTAATTTGAACATTCTTTGTCATTGGAATGGAAATTGACCTTTTCCAGTCCTGTGGCCACTGTTGAGGTTTCCAAATTTGCTGGCATACTGAGTGTAGCACTTTAACAATATCGTCTTTCAGGATTAGAATATATATATACACACACACACACAAAATAGCACTGTTCTCAAATGAGATGATAGGTGTTATCTTGAACTGCAAATGTTTCTCTTGTTATCTTGGAGAGAGTAGTTAGCGATCCTTAAATATTTATTTAATGAATAAATGTTAATAAATGAGTCAATCAGTTAAGAGACACTTGCTGAGATATCCTCTTACCTAAGAAAAAAGAGACTTAGATAATTACAGAGCCAATAGGAACAAGCCCTCAAATTCAGTTGGAAAAGAGGTCAGGGTGCTATTTATAAATGCTAAGAGAGGAAGCCATTCACAGTAGGCTATTTTGAAACATCTGGTTGTTAGTCAAAAAATGTGACTCAAATTCAGAGAAATAGTGGAGAATACATTTGTATCTCCATTTTGTATTTGTATAAAATACTCAAAGCAAGACTTAGATACATTTGTATCCAATTTAAAAATTGATATATAAAAGTGCATGTATCATAAGTGTACATTTTAAAATCTTTTTATTGAAGTATAATATCACACAAGTTTTTATCTCAGCCAATTAAACATTAAAGGTATGTTCAATGTAGCATGAAATAGAACAGAATCCTGAAGAATATGTATGTACTTGTGCTTCTATCAAGAATCCTAAAGGGTCTGAGTGTCCTTTCAGCTGCCAGGACACAGATGTGGGTGGGAGGGAGCTGGAATGAGCAGGTTTCAGGGGTACTCAGGTAGGTGTCCTCTGCTGCCTGCCGTGTGGGCTTTGGTTTGTTATGACTTTCCCCCACTCCTGCTCTTGTAGGAACTTGGGGAAATGCTTGCTTAAGAACTGTGGCCCTGCTTTAAAGATCTCTGAATTTTAAACAAGTCTCAAACATCAGCCAATTAACTTAAAATCTGGATAGACAGTTTGAAAGAAAAGGGACTTACTGAAGCTAAGGAGTGTTTCAAGCCACATAACTTATTGAGATGTTATCGAAAACACCTAAACCCAGGTACTACTTAGGCTAGTAATAAATTCATTCAAAGTCAAGGAATGGTCACTACTGGCCTTCACTCGCTGTGAAATGGATATTCTTGATTTTGAAAGAGTTGTCTTTCAGATTACACAGAAAATAAAATAATCAAAGCAAGACTTAGAACAGTCTTTTCTCCTTGATCCAAGCTGTGGAAGGCTTTTGCCTGGAGCCTGGCTATTTTCAGCTCAAACCTCTGTTACTCTCCATCCAGCAGCCACTAATTAAGTGCTTGTTGCTTGCCAGGAACTAAGATCTTTATGCATATTTACTCATTTCATCCTCAAAAGAGTCTTGTGTCAGTGCTTAAAGATGACCACAGTGTATCTCAGAAAAATAAAGGAACTTTCCCAAGTTCATGCAGGTATTACACAGCAGAGCTATGATCACTGGACATCACTGTGCTGTTTCTCAAGTCTAAAGTCTTCAGGTGAAAATCTTCATTCTCACTACTATAACGACATCTATAGTTTACTAAATTAATGAAACTGTTTACTGCTGTGTGAGGTGCTTTGTAGGTTTATTAGAAGAATAATTGATGGTGCTAATTGAAAGGAATATAATTTTATGAAGCAGGCAGGAGAATCACACCAAGTACCAATCACACCAAGTGCCATAATACAGTATGAATATGATCAACTACAATATTATATGCCACGGATGAATTAGCCAGTATTTTTTGGACGCTTATAATTCATGCCAGGTGCTTTTCTATATGCCTTATGTATTTGACTTGTTTAATTCTAGCAGAAATCCTAGCAGCTATTTTATCTTCATTTTACAGACAAGGAAACAGCTTCAGGGAAGTCAACTATCTTCAGGGACATAGAAAACGAGTGGGAAAGGCTGGGTTGGAGTTCAGGCAGCCTGACTCTAGAGCACCGTGCTTTGTGTACTGTGGCCTGAGTATCTCAAACAATTAAAAGTAAATGACTTCAGGCTTCCGTATTTACTTACTTACATGGACGCATATGCTCACAGCTGCAAAGGCTTATATAACTTGAGTTTGCAAGGGATGGTATAGTGCAGCAGCATTTCCCTAGAGACTCTAAACGCTTGTGTATAGTAGAACAGTCAAATGAGAGGGAAAATAGGAAGTCCTTGATCCCTTCCTGCTGTTAAATCGATTGCATAGGTATTAGGAGGCATCACAGTTAACAGCACAGGTTGTAGAGTCTGACTCTTGGAATTCTGAAACATCCACTGTTTTCCTGCTGTTTGGCTTTGGGCATGGGGCTTTCCTCCTAAAGCAACTGTGAGGATTAAATGAGATCCTATAAAGTTGGTTTGCAATCACTCCACAGATATTGGCTGTTAACATTAGCAATAGAAGTCTGAGGGAGAATGAAAGAGGATGGATATGTTTTGATGAAGGGGAAAGAGGGCTCAATGTAGAGAACGTGGGGCAGTGGAGGAAAGAGCCTGTGGATGACCATGGTTCAGAGTTGAGGGAACTGGGCTTTCTGTAAGGGGTTAACTGGGGGCAGTGTTATCGCAAGATAAGGTAGGTGACCAGTGGTAGGGGACAGGCATACTAAATGACCAACCAATTTGACACCAAGGATGTAAGGACTTAGACTAGAAGAATAGAATTCTTGATCTCTGACCTTTGTAATTTGCCCTATACGATGGGAGAGAGTAATGACAGCAAGCGTGCTTTCTCAAAACCACTTCCTCTTCTGCATGGTTGTGGGGAGCAGAGTGGAACGGTTCGTCTTTATGACTATGTGAAGTTAACATCTTAGTATTAAACAATAAGTTTGTTTGATGTGAAATACAGTGATACCTCCTTCTTGTGACTATATTCTGTACTGAAGCAAAAGTAGAATTCTATTAAGACCTGTAGCCTGAACTCACTAATTCAGTGTGTTATTTATATGGAGCTCCCGAAGTTTGTAAAAGATAAGCTATTTCTCCACATAAATCACTTGAAATCAGGGACATTTCCTTTCATCATCTATAGTGCCAGGTATCCTTTGGGGATAGCTGATTAGCTCTGGAGATTTGGAGGAATAAAAATGGTGCCTGAGGTTTCTACCTTGGGTATCATCATGCGTGCTAAGTCACTTCAGTCCTGTCCGACTCTTTGTGACCCCATGGACTGTAGCCCGCCAGGCTGCTCTGTCCCTGGAGTTGTCCAGGCAAGAATACTGGAGTGGGTTGCCATGTCTTCCTCCAGGGAATCTTCACAACCCAGGAATCAAAGCCACACCTCATTCTGTCTCCTGGTTAGCAGGTGGATTCTTTACCACTAGGATGTCCTGCGTCAGTCAACTCTCCTATTTACTGGTACCCCTCAGTCACTGTGAGCAACAAAAGTGATTTCTCACACATTTCTTGATTCCCACTCAACTGGGGACGACTGTTTTGGTATACAATAAACTTCCATTGTTTTTCGAATCTGTAAGACTTGAATTGATGACATTGAAGAGTCTCTGTATTCATGTGCCTGCCTAACTTATTTAGTTTACATTTTTAAGGCTCCTTTCGGTCCTGTGATCCTATGATTGTTAAGTCTACTATTTCAACACATTTTCAGGTTTCTAAATACTGTAAGGTTATGTTTATGATTTTTAAATGGTATTTTTAGTGAATTCAGTTATACTATTGCTACTTTTTCCCTCCCCAAAGATGCTAAAATCAGGCAGAAGTTATTCTAAAAGTTGTCAGCACTGAATACTTAATGCCTTTATGATTTAATGAAGTGACCCAAGTTTTTAAGTTATTTTCTTTCGTCATTTAATTGGGGAATATGACAAAGTTACACTGGTAATGGGTGGGGGGATGTGTAGTGGGAAGTGGTTTACTGTGGTGGTTTTTCTAACTTGAGGTATTTGGAGATAGGGTGGCTGTCCCAACCTATAAATTTTTTTAATTGAAGTATACTTGATTTACAATATTATATTAGTTTCAGTTGTACAATTTTTATGAGTTATACTCCATTTAAGGTTATTGCAAACTAATGGATATGCTATTCAATATATCTGCGTTGCTCATTTATTTTACACTTGTCCTTGGTGGCTCAGTTTGTAAAGAATCTGCCTGTTGTGCAGTAGACTGCCTACAATCCAGAAGACCAGGGTTCCATCCCTGGGTTGGGAAGATCTTAGCGAGGAAGCCACCACATGATAGTTTATATTTCTTAATCGCCTACCCCTGTCTTGCCGTTTCCTACTCCCCTCCCCTCCCTGGTAAGCACTAGTTTCCTGTCTGTATCTGTGAATCTGTCCCTGTTTTGTCACATTCATTTTTTAGATTCTGAATATAAGATAGCAAAGAGTATTTGTCTTTGTCTGACTTCTTTCACTAAGCTTAATACCGTCTAGGTGCATCCATGTTGTAGGAAATGACAGAATTTCATTCTTTGTTTGTATAGCCGAGCAACATTCCTTTGTATTCCATGTGTATATATATCACATCTTCTTTGTTCATCCATCTATTGATGGACACGAAGATTGCTTCTGTATTTGACTATTATAAATAATGCTGCTATGAACATTGGGGTGCATGTATGTTTTCAAATTAGTGTTTTGTTTTTTGGATATATATCCAGGAGTAGAATTGCTGAATTATATGGTAGTTCTTTGTTTTGTTTTTTTGAGAAGCCTTCGTTCTGGTTTTCCACAGTGGTTATACCAATTTACATTCCCACCAACAGTGTAGGAGAGTTCCCTTTTTAACACATCTTTGCCAACGTTTGTAATTCGGGTTCTTTTTGATGATAGTCATCCTGAATGGTGTGAGGTGATATCCCACTCTGGTTTTGATTTGCATTTCTCTGATTAGCAATATTGAGCATCTTTTTATGTTCCTGTTGGCCATCTATAAGTCGTCTTTGGTGAAATATCTATTTGAGTCTTCTGTCCACTTTTTAACTGAGTTATTTGATTTTTTTTGATACTGAGTTTAATATTGAATGTATGAGCTATAGCCATTAACTAAGTTATTTGTGTTTTTGATATTGAGTTTACTATTGAATATATGAGCTATAACTGTATTGGTCATATCATTTGCAAATATTTTATCCCATTCAGTAGGTTGTGTTTTCAGTTTGTGGATGGTTTCCTTTGCTGTGCAAAAGCTTAAGTTTGATGAAGTCCATTTGTTTATATTTGCTTTTGATTCCTTTGCCTTAGGAGACAGATTAAAAAAAAAAAAAAACTGCTATGATTTATGTCACAGAGTGTTCTGCCTGTGTTCTTTTCAAGTTATATGGTTTCCAGTCTTACATTGAGGTCTTTAATCTATTTTGAGTTTATTTTTGTGTATGGTGTGACAAAATGCTCCAATTTCATTGATTTTCGTGAGGCTGTCCAGTTTTCCAGCACTTCCTTATTAAACAAGAGACTGTCTTTCCTGTATTGTATATTCTTGCCTTCTTTGTCATAGATTAATTAGCCATAAGTGTATGAGTTTGTGTTTAGGCTCTCTATTTTATTCCATTGACCTATGTGTCTGTTTTTGTGTATCATGCTGTTTTGTTGACTATAACTCTGTTCTATAGTCTGAAGTCAAACAATGTGATACCTCTTGCTTTGTTCATTTTCTGAAGATTTCTTTGGGAATTTGGAGTCTTTTGTGGTTCCATGTAAACTTTAGGATTATTTGTTTTAGTTCTGTGAAAGGTGTATTGGGTATTTTGGTAGGAATTGCATTAAATCTGTATATCGCTTTGGGTGGTATGACCATTTTGGTGATATTCTTTCAGTCCATGTACATGGGATTTCTTTGTATCATCTTCATTTTCCTTCATCAGTATTATATAGTTTTGAGAGTATAGATCTTTCACCTTCTTGGTTAAGTTTATTATTAGATATTTTATTCTGTTTGATGAATTTTTAAAAGTCCTTTAGGTTGGTTGGAATGCTTCCAGCTTCCCTACTACCAACCCTTCTCTCCCCTTGGTTCTTGATTCTAGGATCACTTGTAGTGATTAGATGGATTGGGGAAATCTGTATTTGAGCTCCTTTGGAGCTTGGTGACCTAAATAGACAAAACTTTAAAACTTTGTACTTTCCACTTGTTACTTTAAATCATCTCAAAGTTGAGAGGGAGTCTTTCAGCAAACATTTGTTGAACACCTTTTATGTGCCTGATGGTGTTCAAAGTTAAGACCTTCAGCAGTGAACCATAGACAAGATTTCTATCCTCTGGTAGAAGTCTACAGATGTCATGTAGTAACAAATGCCATGAAGATAGAGAAAGCAAGAGTAAGGAATGCTGAGGCACAGAGCATGCTGTATCCATAAGGGCACTAGGGAAGGCCACTCTAACGAGCACACATTTGAGCATAGACCTACTCAAGTGATGGAGTGAGCCATGAGCCATGGGAGTATGTTGGGAAGTAGATTTGAAAGAGAGAGATGAGTGAGAAGTAGGAATCATGTGGTAGAAATAGGACTGAAGCCAGCTTGGTGACGATTGAGTGATGGGGGCTTCAGGCAAAGCCAGGGAAGATGAAGTTAGGTAGTTGCAAAGGGTGATGTGATGTGACTTTTATAAAATGAATCATTCTGGCTGTTGTGTTGAGAATATGCTGCTTGTGAAGGCAGGAGGCTAGGATATCAGTCGGAAGGCTGTTGCAGCGGTCTAAGAAAGACAAGATAGTGGCTTGGGCTAGAATGTGAGCAGGAGTGGTGATGAGAAGCAGTTGGTATTCATAGCGCCTCCAAGGTAGAGCCCAGGGAGATAAGATTACGGTTGTTAAGTGATACTAAAAGCTGGGCATATAGAAGGTACTCCTAAATGTTACTTCTGTTTTCCTTTTATTTTCTCTTGGAAGTGGGTCAGGATAGCATGGGCAAATGTACATTCACATCTGTAATGCCAACTATTTATGTATTCTCTAAATGTGTACTGTATACATACATCATGTACTATGTTTACAAACAAGTAATTTGGCATTTATTGGGCAGCTTATACTGGCTAGTCATCATCTTGGCAGGTTTATTAGTTTATTGTGAGATAATAAACATAATTATGATGACAGATACTTATTTAACATTTGCTGTGTGCCATTGGTATTCTTGACGCTTTACAAAAAGCCTCATCAACTAGGTAATCTTACCTCTCCTTTCCTGATGAGAAAACTGTGGCACAGAGAGTTTAAATACTGGAATTTGACCAAAGGTGCCCAGCTCCCAAATCCTGGCTATCACACTGCACTATCCCGTTTCTATAGGTTAACATGGAGTCAACAGAATGTGATTAAATACTGAGCAGTAAATGCTATAGTCATGCAGTGAAGAGAGTTTATTTCTTGCTCAGTAGAGACCTTATGAAGGAAATAGCATTTGAGTTACATTTCAAAGAATGGGAAAGATTTCAACTGTGGGAAGTTAATGACTTAGTGATGAAAATAGGTAATTATAATGATGGAAGTGAATATGTGCTAAGCACTTGATGGGGATTAAGCACTATTTTAGCACTTGGAGTGGATTGTCTCATGTAATCTTCACCAGCACTGAGGTACCTTTGAACATGTTTATTTTATGGGGAAGGAAACAGACACACAGATATGTGCCTGTGAAAGTGGAGGAGGGTGGAAATTGAATATAACTGTAGACTCCTGGGCACTCTCTTAGGAAGGACATCCATCTCCTGGGGTGGGGGAAGTGATGTACTTCAGCTCAGGTGTGAGGAATTGAAAACCGAACCAAATTTTTTTTTGTGCATCTCAGTCATCTTTGGCATGTGTCACTAACATCGATTCTAGGGCTTATATACAGTCATTGCGGTACAGCAGATCCACTCACTGAGACCAGGAGAGCCATGAACCTAGAACATGGCATTTGTGTCTGGTGCCCAAGTGGAAGTCAAAACATGGAGGGCTTGATGTTGTGTTAAGGAGTTTGTCTGCGAGACTGTTGTAGTTAGGGGTGCCCATCTCTTTGCAGCTTGATGATGTGTTTGGGGGCCTGAAGCCTCTGAAGAAGTGGGTCTGTGAACACCTTTGGATAGTCAGACAGTTAAAAAGCCCAATGATTGGAGGATGGAGCCTACATGAACGTGCAGAGAGGTGGGGCCTGTGGGAGAGAGCCTCTTCCAGGTCACAAGAAGGAATCTAGTTCATTAAACCTTATTCAGCATGCCCATGATACCAGAGTGAGGTGGTATTGGTTCGAACATTTGGTATATCCATGCTTGAGTCAGCCACTCAGGAACTTTATGTGTAAGAGACAGAAGAGGCTGGTATATTACAACGTAAAGGTTCACACATGCAGACACATTAAAAAAAATAACAAAATGGGCTGCTGAACCACTCCCACCATTGCTACTGGTCTGTGTCCCATCTCCTAAACATGTTTCAAGTGCTTTGCAGATCTCTAGAATCCTAGCATAGGAGATGGAGAAAGGAGTGATTCACTCTATTTCAAGAGGTTGATAGGAAGCTTTCCGAGAGGGAGTAATATCTGCCTGTCCAAAATTGTAAATGGTGCAGGGGATTTGGCCAAGTGTGTAGATCTGCCAGCTCTTACAGCGTAGGTGAAAGGTGTGGGGCTATTTAACACTTTGTTGCTTGGGGGAAGTGATAATTAATAATGATGAGCTGAAGTCAGTGAAGTGACACGGGGTAAACTTGAGCCTGAAGCTAGTAGTGGAAACGTCTCCCTAGCAGTAGAAATACATCTGAGGTACAGTATCTGGAGCATCGTTGCCACTTACATCAATAGTAGCTACTGTTGTTTTTTATTTTCAGAGCTGAGACCAGGCTTGGGGTGGTATGGCACCCCAAGAAGCTTAGCCTCTTCTGTTCAGGGTGTGGAATGACAGGCCAGATTTGGACTTCCAGTGGTTTAGGGGTACATGGGCTGAGGGGTTTGTTGAGATGATGGCAGTGATTTAGACAGGAGATGTAACACAGGAGGGCCTGAACTGTGGTGAGGAAGGTGGAGAAATACATTGCTTCATGTTTTCTCACAGTTCTAGAGCCCGGTATCAAAAATTGCTGCCACTTTGGTAATAATTATTTCCATTTTGTAATGGGCAGACAAAACTAAATAATGGGATTAAAAAAAATAATTATGTGAACAGGAATAATGTATCTGAGAATCAGGTTCATCTATGGCGTTGAGGTTCAACTTCCCGCTTTTCCCTGGCGTTTGTTATTGTGAGTGTGACAGAGGGATGCCTGTTGGGCGCAGGATTTCCTGTCTTTCATCTCTCTTTTTTTTATTTAATTAAATTTTTTTTTTTTTTGGTTGAAGGATAATTGCTTTATAGAATTGTTGGTTTCTGTCAGACATGAGCATGAATCAGCCATAGCTGTATATGGTCTTTCCTCTCTTGTTTGTGACTTTTATTTCTTTGTTTCTGAGGTGCTGCCTAAATAGTATATGTTTTCCCTTTTATTTCTGGTGTACTCACCTGTCAGTGTTGGCTAAAGTTTTAGAATAGTTGGGGCAACATCTTAGGGGCAGTTGGCATATATCACATGGAGACTCTTGAGTTGTGTCTTCTGAAGAGCTACTTTGAGATGCAGTTTTTTCCAGAAACACTGCATCTCTGCTTTGCTCCAGTGAATATACCTGATTCCGCTGTGTCTCATTTTATTACTTCAGGGTATAGTCATTATGCTGACTTCCCAGGTGAATCAGTGGTAAAGAATATACCTGCCAAGCAGGAGATGGCGGGTTTGATCCCTGGGTTGGGAAGATCCCCTGGAGAAGGAAGGGCAACCCACTCTGGTAGGGGAGGTCCCATGGACAGAGGCGCCTCCAGTACTCTCGCCTGGGAAAACCCCTACAGTCCACGGGGTCACAAAGAACCAAACATGACTTGGTGACTAAACAACAATGGTCGTCATGCATATTCTGTACTTTTTTCCTTTTTTCCTGATGCATAATGTATAGAAATCTGCATATACCATACACTTTTACAAACTCAACACAGCCATATAAACAACAGCTGGAAAAATCAACTTTTTAAACAATTGAACAATGTTTGTGAGAAAAGTGAACTTGTGTGAATCTGCTGTGTATAAAGGAAAATGTGACCTTTAAACTTTTTCCTTTTCCTTTCATATTAACTTACTTCCTGTTATCTAACGTAAAGTTGTTCATCTAGTCTTGTCTTATATAATATTGTGCATATAATGCTGCTGCAATTTTGAAGTGAAAATCATTGACTGAGAAATATGTTCTAACTATGCTTTTGGAGTGAGTCTTTGAAGAAAGTAAAGGATGAAGTTGCTCATATCTATTAGGTACTGTTAAGAAAAATTTTCTAAAATTTGGAAATCAAAAGAATGTATAGCATGTTCCTGGGATGCCTCCTTGAGGGTGTTTAACAGGCACACCCCAGGGATATTCTAATTCTTGTGTTCACCTGCTATTTACTATTTGATTAGAACCCTGAACTGGGAAGTTACCTGTTGGCTTATAGATTTTTGTCCAATGGAAAGATATCCCCAAAGGTTATGGTTTTATTGCCCTGTAGATCACTAACCAGGGTTTTTTTTTTTTTATATATAACCTACCCATATTATTCTAGAACTAAAAAAAACAAACAAAAACATTTTCTGATGGACTATATAAACCTGTTCAACAAACGATCTTGGAATTAGCCCTACCACCTTACTGGTTCCCTCATTAATTAGTGAATAAAAGTTTTGGACACATGTTTAATTTACATTAAAGAATTTTTTTTTTTTTTTTTTTTACCGTTTTGAAAATCATCATTTGGTACTACTATAGCATTTCTGTCCCATCCCTTCACACTCTACCTAGGAAGTGACTTTCTAGGGCATGCAAAGTTTCCAAACTTAGCCAGTACAAGTAGTGATCCTTATTTCTGTTGTGAGTTTCTTCAGAGAACGTTTATAATGTAAAACTAGTTTTATTGCCAAAAATGTCCTAATAAGTTGCTTTTCTTTTCTTCTTTTTTTCCTAGGCTTAAGCACATAAAGCATTCACTGTGGAGAGAAGAGCATTTTTGAGATAAGTCAGAGGGAAACCCACTACAGAAGGGCACCTCCCATGTGTGTGTTGTGTGGTACTGCTTCTTCAAACTTTGCCTAGTGATGAAGCCACCATTATGTCCTCAGTCAGCGAAGTGAATGTTGATATCAGAGATTTCCTCATGAGCATTAATTTGGAGCAGTACCTCTTAAACTTCCGTGAATTTGGTTTTAATAATGTGAGGGACTGTGCAGACATAAATGACAGCGTGCTCCTCAAAGTTGGAATATCACCTACAGGACACCGGAGGAGGATACTTAAACAGTTACAGATAATCCTGTCAAAAATGCAAGATATCCCAATATATGCAAATATTCACAAGACAAAGAAGAATGATGAGACTTCAAAGGATCACCAGGCTCCATCTTCTGCTCAGAATACCTGCTTAGAATTTTCAGATTCACACAGTGTTCAGATATCTAGCCCTATACAGTTGGAGACTGTTACAAAAAATGTTGGAGAACATGAGGTTTGTGTGGAAAATAGCCAGTCTCTTAAATCAGATGATAAGCTGACTCTTCCTACACACAACTTTCCCATTCCAGAAGACGAACCACACTCGAATTCAGGTTCTTTTCAAGATTCTTTACTTGGTAGTGAAATTGCCAAAGTAGAATCTTTGATAACAGAGAAGACTGTGGGCTGTACTACTGAAGAACAAACAGAAAGAGTTGATTTGATTTCAGAAAATGTAGGCAAGCTTCCTAATGCAGACCTTGAATTCCTTTCCTCCCATGACTCTTCAGTATCAGAAGCAAATTCTGGAAATGGAACTAACGTTTTATTAGAAAGCTCACCACCATCACCATTCTTTCAGTTCCAAGGAGAAATGGTTGTAAATGATTTGTACGTGCCATCATCGCCAGTCCTAACACCTATGAGAAGTCGTAGCAAGTTGGTTTCAAGACCATCTCGATCTTTTCTGCTAAGACATCGGCCGGTACCAGAGATTCCAGGATCAACGAAGGGAATTTCAGGGAGGTAGGAGTTTTTATGATAGGCTGTGTGTATTCAGTTTGGGGGAATGTAGCTAGTTCTAACAATTTTCTTTTCTGTGTTCCTTTCTAAGTTTGACATTTTAGTTTACCCGTTCAACCAACCTTTTCTTTCTTCTAAAACTTTTCATCATGTCATTTCTCTTGTATACCGCTACCCAGAGTCTGTTTCCAACTTGTAACTGCCTGGGACTCTCTAACTTTCTCCTATTTAATTGGTGGAATTCCCTTCCACTAATTCTACCTGGATATTCCATCCCATATCTAGTATGAGGAACCTTCCACCGTATCTAGTATGACATTCTTCCACGAGTGCACTTATATTTGAATTGCTGACTCTGTCTCCCCTAGGAGACACTATGTGCTTTTTGGGGGAGGACCATGTTTCTATGATTGTGTCTCTACTGCCTAATGCAATGACTGGCACCAATGAATCATTCAACACACATCTAGTGAGCACCTACTTGATACTGGTCACAGTACTAGGAGCGGAGGAAGTAGAGAGGGATAAAGGGGCTTGAAGTGTAACGCAGAAGACTTGTACACAGTAGTAGCATTACAATGTGAGACCAAGTGAGCTGGAGACTGGAGCTCTAAAGAGGGGTCCTAACGACTTGTTGGGTCTGTGGTTCCCTGGGGTAACTGTGGAGTCGGAGAGGAGCTGGCTTATTGCAGAGACTGCTTTCAACCGTTTCTCAAAATTACACCTAAGATGTGGTTTCCTCCAGGGCTGTGGTGAGATTTTTTTTTTTTTTTCCCTATTCACTAAAATCTAACACTTGTCTCTGCTAGGAATCATGAGGTTAAGTTCAACCCTTACTGCTCTGGCACCAAATGCAATGACATATTCCTGTGCAGGGTGTAGGCTGTGTATTTCTGCAAGATTCTCTCTCCCCTGCTTGTATCCCCATGAAGCCACTCTGTCCCCGGTGCTGGATCTTGGTTGTATTGACAAGAGAAAATACGGAAATTTAGTATACGCGAGAGAAAACATGGCAGTTTACCAGACCATGTTGAGTGTCTTCCAGGAGAGTGTAAACTCCTCGAGGGCAGAGGCCCTAATCACTTTGTCTTTATCTTGGCATCCTTGCTGCCAGTGGCAGTATTGAGTACTTACTGGGAAATCAGTTGGCACTGTCATTTATTGAACACCTGGAATATGGTTTGGTTTATAATTTTCCATAAAATTATAAACTAATTCTCACACTGGCCCTTGAAATAGGTACTATTCACCCATTTTCTTATGAGGTAACCAAGCCTTAGGTTAACTTTTCTAGGATTACATTGGCCGTGAACTGGGATTTCATTCCAGTTCATTTGATTCTATAGCACACTTTTTTAACCACTCATTTAGTAAATGTTCTTAAAAATGTTGATGGCGTATATAAGAAACGGAGTATTTCTTAGGAATGTAGAAAGTCACCAGTTTTTGTATACCATTGTAGCTTCAGCATATTTTGCTAATTTTCGACACTTAAATGAGAGGGGTCTGCTGTGTCTTTGCAGGAATGGAATCCTTTTGGAAGCCATAAGGATAACTTCAGATAAGAAACATTGGGCTCAGGTTTTACTTAAGTTGTATTATTTTTACACATTTTTGAGAATCTTTTGATGTTCATTTAGTTCTAAGTGTAAGCTTTGTATCATGTGAAAGGCTAGTTATTCACATTGTGATCCTTGAGGCTTTGAAAATGAGAATTGAAATAATGGTACAATTAGTAGTAAGTAGCTTAGTAGGAGCTGATTATGACAGTAAATGGTATCTATGTATTTCTGGTGATCAAATTATAAAAGGAGAAAATAAATTATTTTCAGACGTCAGTGTTTTTCTTTGTGGTCCTTGCCTGAATTGCAAATAGTAATTGCAAGATTCTACAGTGTTATAAATGAAACTGTAGATTATATAATCCAAGATTCTCTCTAGTCAAATAACATCTAAATGATATTTAGTATATGCCTTGATGTACCATAGAATATATTTCTTTGTGGCCAGCAATTTTATCCTAATTTCTTTACTCACTAAAGGTTTTGTATAATTGTTGAAAACAATTCTGGCTATGTGTTCCTGATGTGAGGTGCTTGCTTTCTATCTCCCTGGACATGTACCCCCAGCCTTTACCCCTTGCCAAGTTATCTGATGCAATTGATGGGTTCTCTTTGTCCTTGCCTTGGGCTCCTCCCTTGAATTCCTGTCTGATCCTCTTGGGAAGGCTGGGTTGGGTGGGGCTGTGCTGGACACTGGACCTCAGGATCTCTTTGCAAGTCCTATCTCTTGGGGGCTAGGTCAGAGCTAGCCTTGAAGAGCCGGTTCCTTCCTTATCAGCTCACCAGTAGGCTCTCCCATAGAGGAGACCTGTGTAAGGAGACTTAGAGAGGTTTCTAAGTAGAATGCAAGTCCCACCAGCTGCCTTTCCCTGGGAGTCATAGATGTGTCTTGTGAGTCTTTATGATCCTTCCAGGAGGATCCTCCTTCGTACTCAAAGCAGGAAGGATTCAGGTATCTTTTGCTACGAAAGAGGTACCTTTCTTATCCTCCTCCCTAGCTTAATGATTTTCATACATATTTCATGGACTGTTTTATCCTAGGCACAAGTCACAAAACCCTGTCTTTTAGATGTCATCCCTTTGAGTATTTTGGGGAAGGAACAGTAAACAAGCAGAGGTAAAGGCGAGGAGGGTGGTATGCAGGGTTGCACTGTGGTTGGAGTACATCTTTTGTAACATAAGACTGAGGACCTGTGTTAACTGTTTAAGGGCATTTTTCAAAAGTATGAGTTCTAAACCTGAAGTCACCAGCCTTCTGTGAACTTTTTATTAAAAGTAAAAATCGTTGATATTTTTCTCTGGATGTACATAGACATGATATAGACATTAAAAATGGATCTGCTGTTTTAGACTTTAATGGTGAAACGTATATGAACAAAAACATACAAATACACAACTGTTTGCTACATTGAATTAGAAAAATACTGAAATTCATCCCATCCTCATGTTCAAGAAAACCTTTATATTTCATGTAAATAGCAAAAAAAAAAGTGCTTTAACATTATAAAATTCAGATTTTTTTCCTTTAAAATGGCTTTTTACAAATTCTATGAAAATGAGTTGATTATTTCAGTATTTGCGAAATTTTGACTTGAATGTCTATCAATAACAGTGAAGCAAACTTTTTAAAACCTCTTTTTAGATTATTTCAGTATTTGCAAAATTTTGACTTGAATGTCTGTCAATAACAGTGAATCAAACTTTTTAAAACCTCTTTAATCAGAGGACAGTTGTTTTACAATGTATGGTTTCCGTCAAACAGCAACATGAATCAGCCATAGGTATCTGTGTGTTCCCTTCCTCTTGAACGTCCCTCCCACGCCACCGCACCCCTCTAGATTGTCCCAGAGCATTGGGTTGAGCTCCCCGAGCCACACAGCAAATTCCCACTGGCTGTCTGTTTTACGTGTGGTGATGTATGTTTCAATACTACTATCTATTCATTCACGTTCTCCTTCCCCCGCTGTCCCTAAGTCTGTTCTGTCTGCATCTCTGTTGCCGCCCTGCAAATAGATTCATCAGTACTGTTTTTCTAGATAATGAGTCAAAATTAATAGTTGATCGCTTGACTTACTATTAGGGTATAAAGGTGTCTATCTGTGTGATACTTTCTACAAGTGAAGAGACGTTACATTTGTACTCTTTATTCATCATTTTGAAAGCCTTGCTTTGTTTGAAAAAAAGTTTTTTGTACTATAGCTTCTGCTAGTTGATGAAAAAAGTTTTACAGTAATGATGTAGGCTTTTGTGTTGTAATCCTTCTGTGATGTTTTATTCTTATCCTGAGGACTTTTTTTGGAATTTTGTAAATTGAGACTCAATTATTTGTTCATTATACATTTCATATTCTTCATCTGAGCTGTAGTTAATGTGCCCTCATGTTCTCTGAATTCAGATTTGTGTGATTTGGTTAGACATTATGTAACCTCAAAACAGCTTTCCCCTGCTGCTAATGATTCCAGTGTTTTTCTTTTGAATTCAGTTGTATAATGACCTGTAGCTAGTCTGTTGTAGTTAGTCTGTTACGATTTGTAAGAATTGTATTTTCTTTAAAACAAACATTCTGTGTAATGATATGGTCCATTTGGGGCGTGTAATTGATTTTATTTTGGCATGGTTGTCATGCCCACGTAATGGGTAAGTGTAGATTATAAAGAGAGATCTTTAACATTAATTAGCATTTATGCCACTGCTTTTCATGGCAATTTTAGTGATTTAAAAATGTGAGAACAAATAACATCTATAGGTAGTTGAAGATTCACTTGTTATTTTTTTGAAACTTGGTTCACATAATGTTATTTTAAAGGTTGTTCACATCCATGCATGTATTTTATGCAGTATCTGCTGTGTAGTATTATACTAAATGAAAAAAAAATAGTTTATTCTGCTACTACGTTGGTGACACTTTTTTTACTCTTTCAAACGAAGAGTGTTCATACTTTTAAGGACTTTAAGAAACAGTTGTGCATATTATCAGTTTACCAGGAAGACCAAACATTCTTTTCTCTAATTAAACAGTTGTCTCATTCTAGCTGAGTGTTTGTGTTGTATAAGGCACACCTTATGCTCTTTAAAAGCATCATCTCATTAGCTCTTATGATATTCCTAGGCAGCAGACCTTGTTTTTATTCCCCTTTAGTAAATGAGGAAATTGGACTCAGGCCTGTTGAATAACTTGACCAAGATCACCAAAGCATAATAACAAAATAGGATGATAACTACTGCTTTTCTTAATGGGTTTTTAATTTTTGCAAGTCATCCATGCTTTATATTTCAAATTTAATAGAAATCTGCAGTTTCTAGGAAAATCGATGGGAGAATAATAGAGCAGAAAGGAAAGAGCATGGGCTTTGCACTCAGGATGGAATTCACCTTGAATGCTGGTTTTTGCCTTCTATTGGCTATGCCACTTGGGCCAGAGAATCTCCTTTCCTTATTGGTAGGGTTAGGACACCAAGTTCTACCTCATCAGTCTATTAAGGAGATGAAATATGAGATGTAGATACGTAAACCCCTAACAAAATGCTTTGGGCATAATAAATATTAGAATATAAAATAGCTTGAGATAATTTATTTATAGATAAATGAGAATATAAATGGATAATCACCAGTTTTAAAAACAGCTTGTTTTCTGTGTTGAGCTAATTTTCATCTTCAGTAGATCAAATGAACTTGGTTGATAGATTTGGTAGTTGCTTGCAGGTGGATATTGAATTGCAAAATCAATACAAATCATTGCATACTTTTTTCTTTATAAAAATTAAGCCAACAAAATATGCTTTAAAATACCACTAATGGATGTACTTAAAAGAGTTCAAAATCTTTTTTTTAAAATTAATTTGCATTTCCCCCCCCAGTAAGTTAAAGTTTTTTTATTAAGCATGATGGTTTTGAATAGGTCTCACGGAGCTACGCTGCCTGAGTTTGAATCCCAGGTTAGCTACTTGAAAGCTGTGTGACTTTTGGGAAGTAACTGCTTTGCCAGTTTTCTTCTTAAAAAGTGCAGATAATGGTAGCTCTTATTTCTTTGGGTGTTTGTGGCTAAATGCACACACATACACATTGTGAGTGTGTGTATTTATAAAATTTTGGGACCTGTGTCTGATATATAGTAAGTGCTCAATAAGAATTAGCAGTGTTTAAAAAAAAAAAAAGAATTCGCAGTGTTTATTATTACCAGAGGTTGTCAAAGATGTAGAAAATTTGACTGCTGCTCTACTCAGGGGCTCAAATTATTAATATATATTTGTGTCAGTGACATACAAATTTGAGGAAATGATTATAGCCTTATCACAGTGTCAAGAATGTGGAGATCATGAACAAATAAAGGATGAATTATTTTGGAACACTTTGATATATGCCCTCTCCTGTCACAGACAGCTTCTATCCTGACTTTAAAGAATGGTTATTACACTCACGCTTTAAAAAAATATTGTACCTCTTAAGTATATTCCAAACAATATGCTACAGTTTTGACTGTCTTGTGGACTTAAAAATGCAATGATATAGTAACTCTTCTTACTAAGCTCATTTTGCTTCACTCTGAAACTTCTCTATGTTGATACATACAGTTGCAGACTATTTTCATTGCTGTATAATAATTCATTGTATGGCTATATCCCATGATATCCATTCTTCTATTATATTTCATATGCTCAATATAGTCTAATATTTTACATATAAACAATGTACTTATATGTGTAAGTTTATAACTAACTTACATAATAAAATAGACCGATGCTAAATATATATGTCAATGAATTTTGACAAGTACGAATACCCGTGTGAGCACTACCACAATGAGAGAACATTTCTATCACTCCTCAAAAGTCACCTGTGCACATAGGTAGTAGATTATTCTATCACCTGCATTGGGCAACCGCTGATTTCACTGTAAATTAGTTTTTCCTGTTCTAGGGTTTCATACAAATGACGTCATACAGCAAGTAACGTTGTGTGTGATATCTTTTATTCAACCTGATGTTTTTGAGATGCATCCACGTGGCTGTATGTCAGTTTGTTGTGACTGTTGAATGTTGTTCTTTTCTGTGATTCTTCCACAACTTCTTTTAACTTTTGCATATTGACATATACTTGGGTGGTTTTTCTTGGGGCACATCCGACATGCATGTCTATTGAATATATACCTAAGAGTAGAGTTGCTGTCGTAGGATATTGCTTATGTTCCATTCTGGAAGGTAATACAAAGTGGTTTTCACCATTGAATGGTTATTATGCTCACTTCCTTTAACACCAGCAGCGTATGTGTATTCCTTTTGTCTCATACCCGCAACAGCATTTTGTTATTTAAAAAATTTTAGCTGTATAGGTGGGTGGGTAGTGATATTTCATTGTGATTTTAATTTGTATTTTTCTGGTGACCAGTGAAATTGAGGATCTTTTAATGCATTTATTGGCAGCTGGCCAGTTTCTGTCTTCTTTTATGTGGTGCCTTTTGAAGTCATTTACCCATTTTAGGCAAAGGGAGTGGTTTTGAATTGCTAGCCTTCTTTCACTCAGCATGATGATTCTGAGATTTATTCATATTATGTGTAGTATTAATTAATGTGAACATAACTAGTGAGTGCCCACGTCCTTATGTTACTTGTAGTCTTAGGGAAATGTTCAGTCTTTAATCACTGATGACAATTATTATTATTTTAATAAATGCCCTTTATTAGGTTGAGGAAGTTTTCTTCTTTCCAATTCCTAGTTTGCTTAGAGTTTTAGTGATGGATGGATGTTGAATTTGGCAGTTGGTTTTTCTGAATCTGTTGCAATGAGAATGTGATTTTTCTCTTTTATCTTCTTAATTTGGTGAATTATATTCATTTTTCCCTGTTAAATCAGTTTTGCTTTCTTGGGATAAGTTTCACTTGGTCATAATATATTATCCTTTCTATGTATTGTTGGATTTGATTTGCTAATAGTTAATGATTTTTTTGCATGTTCATGAGGAATATTTGTCTAACATTTATCTGTTGTTGTTTTTTTTTTTTGACTGGTTGTGTATCAGTAATACTGGCCTTACAGAATGAATTAGGAAGTCATTCTTCCTTCTCGCTTTTCTGAAAACGTTTATGTAGACTTCGTGTTATTCCTTCCTTAAATGTTTGGTGAAACTTACCAGTGAAATATTTGGGCCTGGAGCTTTTTGTGGGTAGGTGATTAATTGTTAAATTCAGTTTTCCTAATAGATCCAGGATATTAAGAATTTTTATTCTTGTGTCATATTTGATCATTTGTGTCTCTAAGAATTTTTTCATGTCATCTAAGTTATTGAATTTATTGGTAAAGTTTTTCTTAATAATCTGTAATTATCCCTCTTATGTTTGTAGAACTTGTAGTGATGTGTTCTCTTTCACTCCTGATACTGATAACTTGTCTCCCCTGTGTGTCACTCGTATTTTCCTTCTCTGAGGTTTATCAATTTTACTGGCCTTTTCAAAGAACCAGCTTTTGGTTACAGTGATTTTTAAATTTTTGTCTACAGCCTATTTCATTACTGTGTGTGTGTGTGCGCATATATATATATATATGCATATGTATATATATATATCTCTTGTAGTTATTTGGGCATAATATATTTAAGAGAAGTTGAGAACGCTGTCCTGATTCTTATATTTAACTGGGAAAATAGAACTCTTTCATATAGTAGCAGGTATTATCCTATTTCTACAGTGTTTTCCTCTGTCATTGCTGTTATGTTGTATTCTAATTAATTACCTGTAGTATCTCTTTCCCAAGGCTGTAAGATCTTTGAGAAAAGGTCTTACATATTTTCAATTATACTCTTGGAACTAGACAGATTTTTGAGTGAGTATTGTGAAGCTAAGACAAAAATGTCATAAGTACTTGAGCAAATATGTTCACTTACTTTTGTGAATTATAAAAAGTGAGAAGCAAATACTTGTAAAATCCATTAAAATCACTTTCTTTAAGGCTATTTAGAAAAGCGCATTTATGGAATCTGGCCATTGTATTTTATTAAAATCAAACTGATTTTTGAATATTGGTTTTTCTACCGAAGAGAATATATGTGCCTACAATTAATCCTTTACTCAAGATAGTAACATCTGGTTTACGTACGTGTTTTAATGGCTCTATTTTTCCCTTTGCTTTAAGCTATTTTCGCGAGAGAAGAAATGTTGCTACCTCAACTGGAAAATCTGTGACACAGCAAAGTGAGTCTCCTATTTTAAAGTCTGTAAATTAGTTAGTACTCATTTGATAGTCTTGCATGTATTAAAATCATGATCAAGAAGGCAGCCCACCTGTGGAATAGGGAGTTGTGGGAATAACCGTCTACCAGGGTTCATAGCACTTCAGACACTTGTAAAAGTGAATGAATGAAAAACAGTAATATACACGCAGACTCCTGGAAATTTGCACATGTTAGTGTAAGATTTTTTTCTACAGTCTTCGTTTATCATTAACCACAGTTGAAGACATTTAACTAAGTTATGTGGTTTCTGAGTCTGAACTACAGGGTGTATATTTATGGAAAGTAATTTTGCCATGGTAACAGGGAAGGGTGACATTCATAGCTCTGGTCAACCGCTCACTGACAGAGGCTTTTCTTTCTTCTTTTTGAAAGTTCTGCTTATGCAAGTTCAGGAACATTCTTCTCAATGCTAAGTTAGCAAGCACTTGGCTAGTGAGCCTTTAAAAGAGTTTGCAACAGCAGAAAATGCAAATGTTAAGAATTCTTTATTGTAGATCTGTGTAATTCAGGGATAGTGGAAATTCTCTTGAAATAATTTATTTCCAGGTATGCTAGCAGTTATGGTGTTAGAGGGATTAGATTAAGTGGATTCTGGCATTTTGAATGCTATTAACATCTAGCTGTCAGTGAACTTTTAATGATCATTTGTTGAAAATTACAGTAGAGTTAACATTAACTTTCTGCCATTATTTAGGAATTAGCATTATAAATATACTGTGACAATTTCCATTGTATGGGGAAATGTGTTTAGTTATATTAATGTGGATCTTAGAGGTTAGCAAGGACGAATATGACACATCACACTTGTGATACGTCTTAGTTGTGAAGTCAGGGATGTATACAGAAAGAAAACCACAGTTAGAGTTGATTTGGAGATAAGAATTATGAGCATAATTTGGATTCAGAAAAAAGCTGAAATTGTGATATTGTTATGAAATAATTAAATACATGCTTTTGTAAAAAAAAAAATTCACATTATTCTCATCTTTCCATCTCATTCTGTCATTCCCCCAAAAGATACAAATGAGGAGAATTCATCTTCCATTTTACCTTATGGAGAGACCTTTCTTTTCCAGAGACTAGAAAATTCCAAGGTTAGTCCCATACATTTTAATTTTTTCCATATTCAGTTCTTTGCTTTTCTGCCTTTACATGCCTCTTCATTTTCCTTTAAGCTGTTTGAAAAATGTGTTATATGGAAGAAAAATTTCTAGTCAGTAAAATTCTGTTCAGTAGAATCATGGTAAATTGATATCTTAAAATATATATCACAAAAACACATTTTAGTTTTTTAGGGATACAGATCAATGAGTTTTCAAAATTTACCACAAGCTACTTAAAAAAAAAACAAACAAAAGAAAAACCCCCATTAAAAAGAAAAGCAGACTGACAAAAGCCCTCGATTTTACTTTTCCTTATACCCAAATGTAGACTGACCTCTATTTCTTCTCCAGAACTTTTGCTCTTTTGGTATTTTATTTCTTGGTCAAGATTAAGTTGGAAGACAAAAAATAAGTGGGAAAGTAAATCAGTTTTTAGCATCTTATGTTCTTAGTTGAAAATAGGTACTAATGATTTAAATAAAATACTGAAAATGCATCAAAAGACTGTTTACTTTTGTCTTGCTAATTAAGTTGTTTTTGTTGAATATTGAGCTAAACAGTAGACATTTGTTTAATAAAACTAAACGCACATGCTGTGGATCTTTGTAGAATATTGTGACCCTGAAAAAAATATATATATATTCTTTTTTATAGAAGAGATCTATAAAGAATGAATTTTGGACCCAGGAAGAAACACTCAAAGGGGAAACAACTACTGAAAGAAACTCATTTTTTGTCAAATCAAGGTATGAGGGCATGATTGATAATGGTTAATTCTTTTGAATAGAATGTTATACACGATTCATTGTTCAACTCTTGTTCATATTATATTTCTAAGAAAATATATGTTGGAAAGTTCAAATCCTTTCTTTTGATAACAGCACTCATTTTAATAATTTAGAGTCTGTAAATTGATTCTATAATCTGTAGCACATTATTTTTGTCTTTTTATAATTGAAACCATTCTCCCCTTTTCAAAGTGGCAAATATGTGGTAACTATGTTTGCACTTTAAAGACAGGAAGTTACCTCAATGTGAAGAAAGGGGGGGCAATGCCAAAAATGTCGCTATGTGATGTACAGAATTTTTACAGATGTAATGTAGAAGCTGAGTGGTGATAAACAGCTTGAAAATTATCCAGTTATCTCTATCATTATCCAGTTATTTGGATCAACATGAAGTTAAGCAGAGTATGTAAGGCACCAACTTAAATTTTATTTTTCCTCTCAGTTTTATTAGCACTTGATATAGTGCATCGTTACCTGACATTTGTCTTCCAGTTTATCGTTTATTCTCAAAGGCTGACACTGTTGAGGGTTTCCTTAAGTTGGAATAAATAATTGAGTATCTTCATTAAGCATTTGAACCTATTACGATGCAGAATATGGAAGGAGCCAAGTTAATCCTTCTTGAAGGAAGCAGTGGGGGCTCAGTGTTGAGAAATCCACCTGCCAAGGCAGGAGACACAGGAGGTGCAGCTTCGATCCCGGGTTGGGAAGATCCCCTGGAGGAGGGCGTGGCAGCCCACTCCAGTATTCTTGCCTGGAGAGCCCCATGGATTCTCCCATGGACAAAGGAACCTGGTAGACTACAGTCCATAGGGTTACAAAGAGCTGGACATGATTGAAGTGACTGAGCCCTCAAACATGCACACAGGAAAGAAGTGGGCTTTAGAACTCCACGTCCAGAAGGATGTAATTTGACCCCTCAGTCTATCTGTTTCATTGATGAGCAAAAACTTCTTTGTACTGAGTTTTGTTATACATACATGGCTGAGCATGTCTGTTTTGTCATTCCTTAAATCTAGAGGAAAATAATCAGCAATTGTGATATTCCTGTAAATATTACACATTACACAGCTTTTACCTTCTGATATCCTGAACCTTTCTAATTTTTTATTAGCTACTTTCTAAGTCTAGTTTTTCCTCATCTAGTTTTTTTCCTTAATCGTGCAAAATAATACTAAAGATTTCACTTTGTTTTATCACACGATGATGGAGCAGAGGGTCTTTGGAGTCCTTTTGTGGAGAGGCAGAGAAAGGATGACAAGTGGAAATGAGATCTCCAGAGCCTCTCTCCACGATGCTGTGGTTCACGATCTTGCCTGTTACGTGGCTGACCACATACTGGTGCTGGGGAAGATGTTTAAGTTGTGATGCAGAGAACATGGCAGTCTCCATCCTTAGTACTTACTCTCAACTCCCAAAATAAACAGATCAGATTAAATGATACATAAGAGAAAAAAGACACTACTTGTAGTGTATGAATACATATTCAAATATGTCTTAAGATAATGAGAGAGTTCTATTCTTCTCAAAGAGTTTTAAAAATTATCCAGATGCATTAATTGAACTCAGATTTTCTTGGCCTTAAATTTCTGTAGTTGGTTGTTTATAAATAGAAAAAGTCATCAATGGCTTAAGTTACATATAGTACTAGGAAGTATTAACACCATTCTTTTTTCATTTAGCATATATGATAACAGGACAGAAAATATAAGTGAAGACAAAGTAGAAGATATTTGGATACCTCGAGAGGATAAAAGCAATCTTCCTATAGACTCTGCTTCAGAATCAGAGTATTCAACAGTAGAAGAATGCTTTCAGAGTTTAAGAAGAAAAAATTCAAAGCCATCTAAATCAAGGACCCAAAAGGCAGTGAATTTGGACCCTGTTAATAGGCACAGTTATCCACTAAGCTCAACAAGTGGAAATGCTGACTCACCAGTTATTTCCTCAAATGTAATATCTCCCTATGCCTGTTTTTATGGATCATCTACAAGGAAGGTTAAATCCGGATGGCTTGACAAACTCTGTCCCCAAGGGTATGTGTTCTTTCTTTTTTTCCTTAAGTGGCTTGTTTAAGAAAAAATTCAAGTGTATCCATTTCTAAAGCTGCTAGGTTGCTGTAGCTCCTCCCCACCCCACCCGTATGCATACAGAGTTTTGAGAGACTTGATAGCATTTTTGCAAATGCTGTTTTTTCAGATATATGAGGGGCATGTGCACTGTATGGAATTCTGGGCTAAAAGGTTCTGAAAGCAAATTAAAACTAGATGATTAAACATCTAGATCCTTAATGTTAGTTTCTAACTTTGCACCAAAATGCGCTATCCTGTGTCTCAATTTGTAGCAAAGAAAAACAACACAGATTGAGTTAGTATTACTCGGCCCACACTGTTTGGCTTTTGCTCATATTATAACAGTGTTCTGTTTGGGAATACAAGGCTTATTGTAGTTAGGGAAAAGTAGGTCATTGTTAGATTTTAGGCTTCACTGTTATAGATATATTGTTTTGAGTTTTGAATGTTGCACAAAAGGTCAGAGTCCCTTGAATATTATACTTTTAAAACAGATTTATCATTTCAGATATTGACAAAGAAACTTCTGTCCTTAAGCATTTTACAGTACTGAGAAATCTTTGGGGAGGGATTATGTTTAATTAGAATTGTTTTCTGAATTGTGAGTGTCCTTTTTAAATATTTACTGGAAATGTTTCTCATGAATTATTAACTTATTTTGTGATTAAGAAGAGATGGCAAAAATAAACAGAAGAACTGTACAAAAAAGATCTTCACAACTCAGATAATCACGATGGTGTGATCACTCACCTAGAGCGAGACATCCTGGAATCTGAAGTCAAGTGGGCCTTAGAAAGCATCACTACGAACAAAGCTAGAGGAGGTGATGGAATTCCAGTTGAGCTATTTCAAATCCTGAAAGATGATGCTGTGAAAGTGCTGCACCCAATATGCCAGCAAATTTGGAAAACTCAGCAGTGACCACAGGACTGGAAAAGGTCAGTTTTCATTCCTATCCCAAAGAAAGGCAATGCCAAAAAATGCTCAAACTACCACACAATTGCACTCATCTCACATGCTAGCAAAGTAATGCTCAAAATTCTCCAAGCCAGGCTTCAGTAATATGTGAACCGTGAACTTCCAGATATTCAAGCTGATTTTAGAAAAGGCAGGGGAACCAGAGATCACATTGCCAACATCCGCTGGATCATTGAAAAAGCAAGAGAGTTCCAGAAAAACATCTGTTTCTGCTTTATTGACTATGCCAAAGCCTTTGACTGTGTGGATCACATTAAACTGTGGAAAATTCTGAAAGAGATGGGAATACCAGACCACCTGACCTGCCTCTTGAGAAACCTGTATGCAGGTTAGGAAGCAACAGTTAGAACTGGACATGGAACAACAGACTGGTTCCAAATACGAAAAGGAGTACGTCAAGGCTGTATATTATCACCCTACTTATTTAACTTATATGCAGAGTACATCATGAGAAACGCTGGGCTGGATGAAGCATAAGCTGAATCAGGATTGCCGGGAGAAATATCAATAACCTCAGATATGCAGATGACACCACCCTTATGGCAGAAAGTGAAGAAGAACTAAAGAGCCTCTTGATGAAAGTGAAAGAGGAGAGTGAAAAAGTTGGCTTCAAGCTCAACATTCAGAAAACTAAGATCATGGCATCTGGTCCCATCACTTCATGGGAAGTAGATGGGGAGACAGTGGAAACAGTGGCAGACTTTATTTTTCTGGGCTCCAAAATCACTGCAGATGGTGATTGCAGCCATGAAATTAAAAGACGCTTACTCCTTGGAAGGAAAGTTATGACCAACCTAGATAGCATATTAAAAAGCAGAGACATGACTTTGCCAACAGAGGTCCGTCTACTCAAGGCTATGGTTTTTCCAGTGGTCACGTATGGATGTGAGAGTTGGACTGTGAAGAAAGCTGAGCACTGAAGAATTGATACTTTTGAACTGTGGTGTTGGAGAAGACTCCTGAGAGTCCCTTGGACAGCAAGGAGATCCAACCAGTCCATCCTAAAGGAGATCAGTCCTGGGTGTTCATTGAAAGGACTGATGCTGACGCTGAAACTCCAATACTTTGGCCACCTATTGTGAAGAGTTGACTCATTGGAAAAGACCCTGATGCTGGGAAAGATTGAGGGCAGGAGGAGAAGGGGACGACAGAGGATGAGATGGTTGGATGGCATCACCGACTCAATGGACATGAGTTTGAGTAAACTCTGGGAGTTGGTGATGGACAGGGAGGCCTGTTGTGCTGCGGTTCATGGGGTCGCCAGGAGTCGGACACGACTGAGCGACTGAACTGAACTGAAGTCTCTCCTGTTTAAGTTGATGTCGTATGCGTCCTTATGTTGTGCTGGTTTTCTCTACTCTTCCCTTGAAAAGATGCATCATTTCTAGAAAGCATTGTTTTTACCTAAAATAAATATTAGCAAAAAATTTACCAGAATTAGTTGACTAATGGGAGAAGGAAGAATATTTCTAAAGAAAGAAAAAAAAAAATGGTGAGGTCTTTTGTGGTTAGCAGTGATATAGTTAATATTTCAACAAAACCAGATATAGACCAAACTGAAGCAGAGTACTTCTTAGTATCAGGTATTTTTGTCTCCTTTCTGGTTCCACTAGGGTGACAAAATAGTCAAATGTGTCCGTTTTCATCAATCATCGATATTATTGGTAAATGCATAGTCAGATTGCAAAGGTATGAGTCATTACTCAAATATACGCCCTGGTGGAATTGAAGCAGTGAGCTGGAATAGTCTCCGATCTCTCATTTCTGTAGAACTTAAATGATTAGGGAGATCCCAGCCCTCTCTAAGCATCACTGGAAGATTTAGCAAAGTCTTACAGAGCCCCCAGCAGCTGTGGTTTCCTGTGTGATCTCTGATGGCACCTTGCTCTTGACAGGATTAGTATGTTTACGCTCCAGGCACCTGAGAAAGCTTCACCATTACTGGTCACCTCTGGGACAGTTAGAACGTTATGTCTCTCTTTATCAGAACTCTGACTTTCATCCTTTCTATTCTGAACCAGCCTAAGGTTAGAGGCTGTAATTTTTTTGAGATTTTTGTTTTTCCATTTTAGGGAAAAATAATCGAGTTTTCTGACTTTAGAGTCTTTTCCCAGTAGACCAGGAGGCAGCTAGGAAAGTAAACAAAGGAGCTTGTTCTCACCAAGAAATTTGAAAGCTCTTTTCTATGATTATATTACGAAAACTTAAGAGAAATATGTGTAATTGGCCAAGAAGCCTGTGTTTATTAGACCATGAGTAGAATGTCCATTTTTCCTTTTTCTAATTAGACTCTGTAGGCTGTGGAAAGAGCGTTTGATGCTCATTACTTAGACAAAATGATGCCTATCCATTGCTTACACAGAGGTTGCTGAGCTTTATCTCATGGCCACGCATCTCTTTGGTGTAGGTGGCAGTGATTTTGATGGTGTTCTAAATTCTGTAGAGAAAGTATTAGCAGCCTTTTTCTGTAAAAGCTCAGATAATACCTACTTTAATCTTTATAGCCGTATGATGTCTGGGAGCTCAGTAACTCAGCCACTGGAGCATGGAAGCAGCCAGAGCAAAGGTGTAAACTGATGAATGAGGCTGTGTTTCAATGAAACTTTATTTATAAACACATCTAATGGGCCATGCTTGGCTTCTGGGACGTAAGAGCGTAAAACTGATTCAGTGGTGTGGCTGAAAGCTCATACCAGCTTCCTCCATCTCCCTTGGGCCCCCTGTTGAAAATTATAACCTAGATCATAGAAGGGAAAAGCTGCTTTATTATTCTATCAAGTCTAGATCTAATCAGAAGCAGAATCCCTCTTTGAGGGCCTTTGCACTTGTTCTTCTTTCATCCCTGTGTGCTTATAGCCAGAGAGCAACATGGCTTATACCTTACCTTCCTCAAGGCCTTGCTCTAAGGTCTCCTTTGCATTGAGGCCCTGACACTAAAGTTAATATTTTCACTTCCCCCTCTCCCACCACCCCATCGCTCCCTTAACTGTTATGTTTCTCTCATCGCTCAGACACTAGGTGATTTATTTAAAGCATAGGTGCTCCATGGGGACGGTCATCTCTACTGGGTTCTGTTTACTGCAGTATCCTCAGCAGCTGGAGGGTTGCCTGGCAGTGGTAGATAACTCAGTGTTTGTTGTTGAATGAATTAGTAAAAAACCTAGTGTTAGACATAATTTCTTTTCAGTTTTCCTAAAACATCCATTTTTTAAAATTTATAGTAATGTAATAAAAACTAAACTCCAAACACTGTAATGATTGGAGATCTGCCTGTTCTATGGACTCTCAGCGTGCTTACTGAAATTCTGTTTACTCCCTTAAGACAAGTACAAGTGTTGTCAGAACACAGTTTAAAGCAAATAATAGGCATACTCAGTTATCCTTCTCCAAGTAATGTTTGAAACTGTCCTCAGTTATGAGTGACATTAAACAAAGTAGTCAAATTCATAATCTGGATTTATTTCACATGATCGAGTGTTTGCTTTGAAATGGAAATGCCAGTTCTGAATCAATACACAGTATGTGAAAACTGCCCAGTATTTAGTAAGAAAATAATTGTGTAACACCATGCAACCAGAGAAATATGGAAACGCTTCCAGCTGAGCTTAAAGTACGAAAATTTATTTAAGTTTTTGAGTGAACTAATTATAATATAGATTTATATTATTGGTTTTAAAAAATAAATGAAAAAAAATAACTTAGTAAAATGTTGAACTTGGGCCTGTTATTAGTGTTTCAAACAGGTCAAGCAAATGAAAAACTTAATAGTCTCGTGTTTTAAAAAAAAAAAAAAACAAACTACTGGTTTTGAGGATAAAATACCAAGTCTCTTTCCTTCCTCTTTCCTATTTGTAACTCATAAGCTCAAGCTTTTCGGTAAGTCTGAGTAGATGCAAATATGGAAGACTGGATAGAATTTATTATAAAATTTCCTGAATATAGAACTCAGAGAAAGAGTCCTGTGAATTGCTATAAAGAAAAGAGAACCATGGTTGAATGTGCGTTGGGGACAAGCACAATTGAAATATCTAAGATATCTGCAATTAGAAAACCCTTTTGACTTCTTAACCTGCTGTTTCCTAAAGATGTTTGTGTGTTCAGTGTTTGGTATAATGCACCAAGCATATTTATAAAAAAATGCAATATATCTCAAGGAATTTACATTTTATTTGCCAAGATGTTTAAGAATTTTGTTTTCCTGTTGTGGGTGTTCAGTCACTAAGTCGTGTCCGACTCTTTGTGGCCCCATGATCTGCAGCACACCAGGCTTAATTCTTCTTTAAAAAATTATTAATTTTTTAACTATAGAGAAGCATTGTGTAGAAATATGAATCTGGGGCAGCAGGAGCTGAAAATTTAAGGTTAATCCAGCAATGTGTGAATATAATACACTTAAATTATGGAAGAATACAATGAGCAAAATGTGTTCCTTGTCTTTTTTGTGTCTTCCTCTTAAGGCAGAAAAAATACAAAGCAAGATAAACTCAAAAGACAAAGTATAACAGTTGGTACAGAAAGGTCCACAGAGTACAGAATCATGAGGTTACAGAGGGGCTGAGAAAACATTTCTTCAAAGATCATCTCGGGAGGAGGAATACCAGCTCAATGACCTTTGGAAAATGGATACCATTTTAACTGGCATTTTTAGCTGAAGTACTTTTCAGGCTAGAGGGAGTGACAAGGCACGGATATAGGTGATATCTGGATGTCCTGAAGTCTATGAGATAAATAGAGGGATTAGTTGAAGTTATTTTATGGAAGAAACAAATTAGGCTCTAGGATCAGGAGGGAAAATCAGGCAGAGAATTACATGTCCAGGTTGAACACAGAACTAGGGAAAGTGAAGAAGCCAGAGGTCAGATTTCAAAAAAGGGGCAAATCCCAAGCAGTGGTTGAGGCACCACTTAGAAGCCAGTAACCCAGGACTTGGAGGATATTGGAGCTAATACTGTAGTTTCCTTTGTCAGTGCTGACTCCCAGACAGCGCCCAGAGTCTCCAAGGCGCTTCTGTGGAGTGACTCTCTACCTGCCCTGTACTGGGTGAGGACCTCCAGCCTCCCCAGACTGCTGTCCTGGAGTCAGCCTTTCAGTGAAAAGCAGATGTAATGGAAAATTGACAAGTCTCTGACCAGAGTGAAAGTGAAAGTCATTCAGTCGTGTTCGACTCTTTGTGACCCCATGGACTACATGTAGTCCATGGAATTCTCCAGGCCAGAATACTGGAGTGGGTAGCCTTTCCCTTCTCCAGGGGGGTCTTCCCAACCCAGGGATCGAACACAGGTCTCCCGCATTGCGGGTAGATTCTGTACCAGCTGAGCCACAAGGGAAGCCCAAGAATTCTGGCATGGGTAGCCTATCCCTTCTCCAGTGGATCTTCCTGAATCAAACTGGGGTCTCCTGCATTGCAGGCAGATTCTTTACCAGCTGAGTTATCAGGGAAACCCACACCTTTTGAACTTGAAGTCGAATCTTAAATCTCTGACAGAAAGTATTTTTTTATACTGGAAACTAGTTGGCCATTTCTCAAACCACACATCACTTGTGAAGAATGTGCCAAGCAAATAAAGTTTCCCAATTCTATCTGTAGTTTGAGGAGAGAATTTTTAGTTTTAGTGTTTATTAAAATGGCATAACTATTTTCTTTCAGTCAGTCTAGCTAGCGAAGTGAATGAGAATGTTGGAATCAGACAAATTAGAATTGTCAAGCTATTGCTCCTTTCCTATGTGACTCAGTTTTTCAGAACCTCTATATCCCACACATAAAAATGTAAGGTAAAAAAAAAAAAAAAAAAAAATGTAAGGTCGATTGCATTTCCACACATCTTCTGATTCTCAACCACCTGCCCTTCCTTTATAGTCACCTCCAGAGTCACTTGTGTATCTCCTGAGACTCTGAACTTTTGTGAGTAAACTCGTTTTCCCTTCAATTTGATCTGTTGCAGGCTTAGCAGTCAGCTCTCTGAAACCTCCTGAGTTGGTTCCATCCTTTCTTGTGCTTCCTGATTGCCTGATACTGTTCTTTACATCTCTGTTCAATGTTAGTTTGTAGGTATTTATTTATTTTTATTTGCTTTTTTCATCCTTTGAGATTTTAGGAGAAGTAGAGATAAATGCAAACTTTTAAGTGATCATCTTAACTAGAAGCTGTTGAGTTGTGTTATTTATTCATTTTTACAGAGTATGACTCCATTAAATAGAGAGGTCTGAGTCTTTTAGCATAGTTTTACATATACCATGTCATGTAAGAACAAAACTCTTTGTAAATATTATCAAAATTGTGAGTCACACGTTGAAATTCGTCCTTTATCGTTGACTTCTAAAACTCCTTTTGGCACTTGAGATTTTATGTTAAAATTTGTTTTTTCCTCATTTAAAGCAGAGACAGAAGCTGGGATTTCAGAAAAGTTTTGTTTTTGTGTTTTTGGCCTCAACTCATTTTGGTTCATATTAGCTTGGAAACAATCATTTTGGTTTGCTTAAAAGTGAAGAAATGCACTCTAGCAATACGCTCTAGAATAGAAAAGTGCTGATATTTTATAGAAATATAATTCCTTGCATGTGTATCTATAAAATACTTTATACTAATACTGTAGGATTTAAAACCTTTGTACCTAAGAGCTATGAGATTAAATGATTAGCTAAATTAAAAAAGATCAGTTAAATAAAAATCCAGATTTTTGGAAATTGTGCCAAAAATATTGAGTCTAGTTAGGGTTAGAGCAGAAAATAAGATAAAATATGCATAGACTTCTTCAGCATTATGTAAATAAGGCAGGTGAATCTGAAACAGCATATTTATGATATCTTAGATATTTTTTAAATAATTGAGAAGTATGTTTGTGATGATTAATAAAAGTCATAAATTTTGACTTGGTTACTTTTCAGTTGTGTGGTATTTAAAGATGACAATTTGGTATCCTCTACCAAGACCCTGATGCTGGGAGGGATTGGGGGCTGGGAAGGGGACGGCAGAGGATGAGATGGCTGGATGGCATCACCAACTCGATGGACATGAGTTTGAGTAAACTCCGGGAGTTGGTGATGGACGGGGGGCCTGGCGTGCTGCGATTCATGGGGTCGCAAAGAGTCGGACACAACTGAGTGACTGAACTGAACTGAACTGAACCACTTTAATGTCATTGGTTAGCATACTGATCCAGTTTTTAAAGTTAAAAGATATATTAAAAAAATAAAAACCTTACTGGCACTTCTGATCGAAATTAAATAGGAGTGCCTTCATGTAAGTACTTTGTAGAGATTTAATTGTTTGTATATACATGGTTGTTTAAAAAGAACTTTTAAAATACACTGTTTGAGATAATAAAGGCCAACACCAGGTGGCGAGACCGTATTTCAGATACACCAGCTGCCCGACCAGCACTCAAGGGAGGAGCTTGTAGAAATCAATAACACTGCACCTGTCTCATACATTATTGTAAGAAAACTTCTCAAAGCAATGTTTCCCTTTAGGATCCTAACTACAAAATAGTATAAAACCTAGGCTAATATTTTTCTTGTCTGCTTTTAACCTTTTTTCCTGAAGGAATTCTGAAGTACTTGGCAGAATTGAACTCACATCTCAAATGGGTGGAGGTCAAATGTTAACCACAACTTGAAGGAGTATGCAAGATGCTTTGCTGTGAAACTGTACCAGCATCTGTTTTGTGTAGTTGTTAAGAGCACACACTTAGGGACCAGACTGCCTGAATTTTCTCCATAGAAATGATCTTTATTAATTGTGTGACTTGGGCAAATTATTCAACCTGCCAGTCCCTCAGCGCCTTCATCTGTAAAATGGGAATATTTTTGCCTCCCATGGTTGTTTGGAGGATTAAATGAATCAATATTTATGTATAGCTTGCTGCAGTGTCTAGAACAAAGCACTATATAAGTGTTTGCTATTTTTATTATGAAGATTATTGTGCCAAATAAGTTCTCTCTTGACTGAGGTTTTAAAATCTGTGTGTAATAATTTATCAGTATTTCAGATCTAATTTGTGTCATGTGATGGTAGGAACACAGACTAGAGTGACATTGTTTTTATATCTTGTCTTTTTTCAACTTTTACTAAATAAATTGTTAATTGAAATTTAAGGGGAAGGCATAAGTTATGTTAGAGAAAGCTTTTAAAGTACTTTAGCAACCTCGAATTGTCTGTAATAGATTAATTTTACATACTTACCCTGGAATTAGTTGCTGGATATTGAGTAGACTTTTATAAATGTATGAGAAAAATACTTAATTCTTACACAGAAAAGATAATTCTTAAAAATCAACTATTCATAACTTTTTTAAAATTTAAAATTGTATTGACATTTAGAAACATAGTGCGTCTTAAGCTCTCCTTTTTATGCAGTTGAAATTTTGATTAAATTTTAGAGTTTGCCTGTTTAAATCCAAGTGTCCATTTGGCAGAAAGGGGACTTATATTGTGAGACAGTATCTAAGTACAAGTTCTCATCTTTAACCAATTGGTAGAATTTAGTATTGAAGTTCACATGCAGAAAATAGCTAATTTAATATTGACACATTTAATGAATAAAATAGATTATATGTGTAATTTTAGAAACATTTATTAATTTGCATCTTTAAATAGGAAGATACAAAATGCACATATCTTAAAGAATATATTTTAAAAAGATGTAACTGTGAAATGTATTTTAAAATTACATGGAAATACTGATGAATTACAAAGTTTTTGTCATAAGAATCTGATCTTTAATATTTGAAAAGAACAAAAAAGGAAATTAAGTGTAAAGTGGTTAGTAATTTATTTTCTCTATCCATAAAATGAGAATTTGAGGAAGCATCTTACAATGAGAAATACATTTATTTGTTATATGCACTAGATATTGAGCATATTTTATATGCTAGAAACTGTGGTAGTCGCTGGTTTTACATTGATTAAAAAGACATGGTTTCTGAGCTCAAGAATCTCAGTATCTGTTGAACAGTATGGGAGATGGAGGACACAAAGCAAATATATAATTGAAAATTCTGCTAAGTGTCATTAAGTAAAGAAATGAAGCAAGAGACCAAAGGAACCTGAAGGATTTGTGTTACTTAATAGTGGCCACTTAGGCGAATGACTTTTGAGCTGAGATCTCAAGGACAAGTCAGCCATGTGAGGAGCAGGCAGCATTTTCTTGGCATATGGGAAGGCCGCGAGGCAAAAAAGAATCTAGAGAGAGGAGGCAGCATGGTTGGGGGGCATTGTCCACAGAAAAGGTCCCCACAGATTTGATGCCTGGCTGGATGAGTGAATGATAGCAGAAGTAATGTTTTAATGGTAGGATTGCAAAGTGGCTCTCTTCAACTACGGAACAGTTGACTTTTCAGCTGCCACACACTCATTCCATTTCATTGTGGGCTGGGATTTTGTCTTATTTCCCTATCTCCCATAGATTATTAGACTTAACCTTTAAAGTACAAGAGATTTATACTGTGTGGTATCGCAGCAATTAGAAACAAAGGACTAGAGACATATCTAATCCTTTAGATACACATCTCACAGCATCTTAAAAACACAGTGCTAAGTGAAAAAAAAAGTGAGAAACAGTGAGATCTATAGCACCATGCCGTTTATGTAGATTAAAAATACATGTCTTGTGAACTTACGGCTAGTGGGAGGAAGGCGTAGTTAGGGAGTTTGAAATGGACTTGCACGCACTGCTGTGTTTGAAAGGGGTAACCAACGAGGACCGTGTGTGCAGCACACGGGACTCTGCTGAATGTTACGTGGCGGCCTGGATGGGAGGGGAGTTTGGGGGAGAACGGTTACAGGTATATGTATGTATATATATATATATATAGTTAATCAGCTATACCCCGATACGAGATAAAAAGGTAAACAAAAATATTGGGTTATGGTGGCTGAACACAGCAGTGGTCACCTGGTAGTTGAGAAAGTCAAAATGGTTGCAGCATCTTAGGAGTTGAGTCTCTCCAAGGCCGAGGTTTCGGTTGACTTTCTTCAGAGACTTTCCTCAGAAAGCCGAGTATTAAGTGCGTTCTTTGTAGTCAGTGCCTAAGAGGAGAAATGTAGCTCGGCCGGTGGTAGCATCTCTGATCTCTGAGCTGTCTGCCTTCCCTCTTCCCCCACTCGTTTTCCTGGATGATGCTTCAGACCTCAAACTGTCCAGATGCGAATGGAATTCTAAGAAAACTTAAAGTCCAAGTGACTGCAGCTAAACAATCATAAGTAAGACAGGTTAAAGTAGGTTCTAAACTTCTTATTTATTTATTTATTTTCATTTATTTATATTAGTTGGAGGCTAATTACTTTACAATACTGTAGTGGTTTTTGCCATACACTGACATGAATCAGCCATGGATTTACTATGTGTTCCCCATCCTGAACCCCCCTTCCACCTCCCTCCCCATCCCGATCCCTCTGGGTCTTCCCAGTGCACCAGGCCCGAGCACTTGGCTCATGCATCCAACCTGGACTGGCGATCTACTTCACGCTTGATAATATACGTTTCAATGCTATTCTCTGAGATCATCCCCACCTCGCCTTCTCCCACGGAGTCCAAAAGTCTGTTCTGTACATCTGTGTCTCTTTTTCTGTCTTGTGTATAGGGTTATCGTTACCATCTTTCTAAATTCCATATAGGTGTGTTAGTATATTGTATTGGTGTTCTTCTTTCTGACTTACTTACTTACTAATGGGCTCCAGTTTCATCCACCTCATTAGAACTGATTCAAATGTATTCTTTTTAATGGCTGAGTAATATTCCATGGTGTATATGTATCATAGCTTTCTTATCCATTCATCTGCTGATAGGCATCTAGGTTGCTTCCATGTCCTGGCTATTATAAACAGTGCTGCGATGAACATTGGGGTACACGTGTCTCTTTCATCTCTGGTTTCCTCGCTGTGTATGCCCAGGACTGGGATTGCTGGGTCATATGGCAGTTCTATTTCCAGTTTTTTAAGGAATCTCCACACTGTTCTCCGTAGCGGCTGTACTAGTTTGCATTCCCACCAACAGTGTAAGAGGGTTCCCTTTTCTCCACACCCTCTCCAGCATTTATTGCTTGTAGACTTTTGGATAGCAGCCATTCTGACTGGCGTGAAATAGTACCTCATTGTGGTTTTGATGTGCATTTCCCTGATAATGAGTGATCTTGAGCATCTTTTCGTGTGTTTGTTAGCCATCTGTATGTCTTCTTTGGAGAAATGTCTGTTTAGTTCTTTGGCCCATTTTTGGATTGGGTCATTTATTTTTCTGGAATTGAGCTAAACTTCTTTTTACTCTGTGCTTTGGCAGGTTTTGAAACTCTGAATCTAACTCTGTGGTTTCAGACATTTTCCTGCCTTCTTCCAGCCTTTCTTTAAAAATACACGGATTATTTGAGTGCTGGTCAGTTGAAGTTTTTACTTGTCATCTTGCTGTTTTGCTAAGGGGACATTTGCTTAATTATGTCGCTCTTTTATTCAACAGGTTCTTTTTTAGTGCCATATTTGTCTCTGTGTGTGTTGCTGATCGTATAGTAGAGAATGAAATATCATTGGACTTTGTCCTTGTAAAGCATAAGGACATTAAGCAACTCAACAAACATAACCACAGACTGTGTTAAGTGGTATGAGGAAGAGGAGAGGGTGCTTTCAGAGAATAACTTTGTGATTTGCTTTGGATTGATTGGTCAGGGTAGGAATGTCTGTGTAGGTGGTTAAGTGGAACTCTGAAAGATAAGGAATAGTTAGCCAAGGAATTAGAGGGGTAATGGAAGGTCCTACGGCCTTTATCTCCTACAGGTGTTGATTATTTTTATTCTAAAATGGGAGATTATATGCACTACTGAGCTCTAGTTTGCTACTATTCAGCATGTAAGGTAGGCAGACGCCTGGCACAAAATCTTGATTTCTTGAATTAGTGTTGAGATTGTGTGGGAGGGAGGATGTCTAGTTACCTGCCTTTAAGTGTCACAGATCAACATGAAATGAGCTAAGTGATTTTACTCAATGTATAATTATTGTGTATTTGCTTAGTATTTCTTTACCTTGTAAGTCTTCATGCTGGCAATTTGAAGAACCCTTGGGTCTGTGAAGAAAGTAAAAACCAACACTGTTGGATGTTGTAAGGTTCAGAGAACACGTGATGGACCAAGAGAAGTTAAGAAGAAGCAGAAGTTTGAGGGAATAAGCTGGAAAGAACAAGGTAGTTGGTTGTGGTTATATAATTTTAAGGTCTTGTCATAGTCTTACTACTTCATGATTAACTGAGTGCTTATATGTGACCATGTGGTCCACACCAGTGGATTTTGAAACTTTTCTCAGATCAGTTTGCTCTAATTTTGTCTAAGGAGAATAATTTGGCTAGTGATCAACGTGGGCGGCTTGCTGTATTTCATTAGAGTAACAAGTGTGTGGGCCCAGGAAGTAGCCCGGAAGACAAGTTCTCCACATTTCTGAAGTGCTTTTTCTGTCTTTAAGTCTTCTGAAAACCACAGAAAGTTATACAATTTCCTTTGAAATGTGTTAGAAAACTGCAAAAGGAAAAGGTAGACCTGGTTATCCGCTTAGTTGAGAGATGACTTTTAAAATAGGAAGTTCGTTTTTGTGTATTATCTGTGATAAAGGCCAAAGGTATCTCGATTGTGTCAGTTCACGCTGAGTCATGTAGAGAACAGACAGTCAGAACCTTCAGGACTGGCTGGTGAAAGGGACTGGAAAACAAAAACAAGCCCAAGTAGAAGTGGGTCTTCAGTTTTCCCTTATATAGTCAGGATGATTTTTTTTTCTCCTTGCTGCCTAAATAGAGAACACATGATGACATTATTTTGCTTTGCTTCTCGAGTCAACAACCATTTTAAGCTGCATTTGCCTTTCATATGATTCTTTTTCTCAAAATGTTAATGTTTCAGCGAATTTTGGATGATTGCAAATGATTCTCTATATTTAGACAGGGCCTTTTCAGCTTATTTGATCAGAATTAAATATATCTATGTAAATCCAATTGACAAAGCTTTGTTATTTTAGCAAAACATTATTAATGCTCCAAAGCAGAGATTTAAAAAACTAAGATGAAATGTTATAATCTTAAAGATACAAATTTTTATTATTAATACTTTCATGAAGGGATTATCGCTTTAAAGGATATGGGTGTTGATGGGTATATGATGATAGTGTTTTTGTCCACACTTTGTTTTCCACTCAACCTTACAGGTGTGGAGATGCCACTGTAAGTTACAGTTTAAAAAATGATGACACTGTTAGAAGTTATCTTTTTTAAAAACACCTAGGTCAGCTGATTAGAAAGTATCATTTTATGTATTTTCTTTGCTTTGTACCATTGCCTAAACTGCATCATCACAGCCTATTGTTTTCCTGACTGTTTTAACAGCAAATGGGAATGTACTGAACAGTTATGTTACAAATGCATTTAAAATCCAAATTCATGGTTCTTAAAATGTGAAATGACAATTTCATATGTTTTACAGAAAACGCATGTTTCAGAAGAGATGGGTGAAATTTGATGGCCTTAGCATTTCTTATTACAATAACGATAAGGTAAGTATGTTTCACAGTTTTAAAAGATTGTCCTGTGTGTGCTGAATTTGTTTCAATAAATTAAGCACATGATTTGGTCTTTAGGTGTTGGATGAAAAGATGAAAAGAATTTGCATAGGGTAAAACACTTAACTCTTTTCATAGGTTAACTTTTTTGTGGTGCATAACATTGAGATTTTTAAAAACTTATGTATCTAACAATTATTTGTGGAGAATCTCCTGCAAACTACTGGAATTGCTATAGATGATATACAGATATATAAGAAATTGCCTTTACCCTAGGCAGCACTAAGAATGTTTAGAAAACAATAGCACAAAGGAGAAGTTATTTTGTTCTCTAGAAGGGCTGTGAAAGAACCAAGGGATGCTTCTTGCACGGGATTTCTAGTGGCCCTGAGTTTTGAAGAAAGAGGAGTTTGTACACAGAGTAAGCAGAAAGAACAGGACTTGATAGCTGATAGAATGAGATGCTCGGATTCTTTGATGGGAAAATAGTGGATGTGAGGGAGACTAATGGCTGATGAAGCTAAGAAGGTTGGGTTTGGAGTTCCAGCTCATTGAAAATCTTAAAGTGCAAGGGCCTAAAGTGTATCCTTTAAGCAGTTGAATCTTAATGACATGTACTGTTTTCATCAGGTGCTTCTTCATTAGGTATGAGAATGTCTTTATTCTTAAGAGCTGTAGACTGAGATATTTTGGAGTGAAGTGTCATGAAACCTACAAATGTCTCAAATTTACCTCCCTATATATACTTTATATATAAGTATATGGCAACCCACTCCAGCATTGTTGCCTGGAGAATCCCACAGATGGAGGAGACTGGTAGGCTACAGCCCATGGGGTCACAAAGAGCTGGACACGACTGAGCGACTTCACTTCATATTTATATGTTATATATGTATATGTGTATGCACACATGCATAGTTAGGTAAAACAAAAAAGTTGCAATGTTAGCAGATGTCAAATTGAGGTAGAGGTTATGAATGTTCATTGTACTAATCTTTCAACTTCTATGTGTTTGAAAATTTCCTTTAATAAAAAGTTGGTACTAATAAATCTACCTGATTTTTTGTTAGTCAGAATCATACAATTTTAAAATGTTAACTGTACATTCTTTTAATATACAAACAACAGTTAACGACATTCTCTTATTTAAAGTTTATAATCTAACATCATCTTCTCACTAGAGATGTTTCACTGCCTTATATTGGTGTTATTTCTGGCTTGAACATTGAGGTAGATTCCTTTTCATATATCCATTCTTCAGTGCTGCAGGACGAAGAGCATAAGCTTTTAGAAAGAAAGCAATACACACTGCCTGCTAAAACACAAAGGATAGTAGAAAGTTGAGAGAAGTGTTCATTGGTTTTACTTTGCAGGGATCCCTATAAACCATCAAGTAGGTAAGCAGACCTCTTTAATGTTTGCGGGATGATGAGATGGATATTTGTAAATGCTGGTTTTCTACCTTAGCTGCTGTTTTTAGTTTGCTTGTTGGTTTGAATATCCAGGCAATTTCTGTATCGTAGGGTGGCTATAATGTGCTCTCTGTACCTGATGCAATCTGACCCCTGGTTCTCTTCGTCACTTGTGCCCTTCTCTGATTTGCTTGAAATGAGGAAGTAAACTATTCAGAAGTGAGGCAGGCTTCCCTGTCATCAGGCTCATTATCCCCTCCTGGGGGAGAGAATGTCTAGTATCTCTGACCAACCAGACTCACTCTGTCCTTTAAAAGCTCATCTCAACTGCATTGAGGAGACGAGCACCTACCTGCCTTGATGCAATAAAGATGATGCAGCCTTGGCTTGAAATCGAGACAAAAAGTTTATGATAAAACGAATTATTACAGGGACTTCTTTGATGGTCCAGTGCTTCAGATTCCATGCTCCTAATGCCAAGGGCCTGGGTTTGATCCATGGTTGGGGAACTAAGATCCTAAGCCGTGTGGTATGGCCAAAAAAAAAAAAATATATATATATATATATATTATAAATTCTTTAGCTTTACATTAGAATTTTTAAAAATGTTAAATTGTTTCCTATGGCATTTTGTTCTTTTACTATTCAGATGATTGGTGTCATGTTGGCAAAAGAACCCCAAGACCACTAGATTAGGTGTTTGCTAGAAGGAGATGTGGTTTTGGTTGTGACGCTGCTGGCTGAAGGGCTGGATCGGTGGACTGGGAAGAGAGGATTGTAAGGCCGGCGAAAAGAGGGCACAGCTGGGGCCACAGCTGGCATCTCAGCGGGCTGTGGAGTTTTCATGGTCCCGAGCACCTATGAGTTGGGTCTTTCAGTGTTTTTTAAGAACCTGTTTTTTCACTGTAGTGGGTGTCCGTTGCCGTGTGCGGGCTTCTCCCCGTGGTAGCTCCTCATGTAGAGCAGGGGCTCTGGGGCACGCGGGCGTCGGGAGCTGTGGCCCTCGGCTCACTCGGTGCAGCCTCTGGGCTCCTGGGCACAGGGTCAGTAATTGTGGCACACGAACTTCGTTGCTCTGTGACGTGTGAGATCTTCCTGGGCCTGGGAATCAAATCCGTGTCTCCTGCATTGGCAGGCAGATTCTTCACCTCTGAGCCAACCAGGGGAGCCCCTTCCAGGCCTTAAATATACACTTGAGGGCATGAGGCTGGGCTTTCCGGAGGAGGTTTGCAGAGTTGCCTATTCCCTTCGTTTTCTTCTGCTTTTCTCTGTGCCACTCAATCATGTCTCAGCAAGGCCTTTTCAGTTGTATTGCTGAAAATGGCATCATCCCAGCAGGTTTGATATCTTGTCACCTGCCAAGAGATCTGACTCACCCCCCTCTCACTCAGCTGTGGGCAGCATTGCCCCGTGGTCCTTTCATTGTCTGCAAGTGGTAGATAAATGACAAACTTGACCTAAATATCTGTGTGTTAGAGGCTCCGGGGATGCTTTAGAATTTCTTTGCTTCAGGAAAATTTTCCACTCTGAAAAATGCAGTCATTTTGAGCCTGGTGTCATTGAGTTTCCTTTTTTTTCCCCCTCTGTATTGTCTTTATCTTGTGTTGGAAGAGAAATGTAAAGTCACCTCTACAGTGTTAAAAAAAATTTTGAAATTGACCTTGATAATTCATAATAGATTATAAATGAGCTTTTAGAGAAACTGCAACTTCCTAAAGTTCAAGTGACATAGTACTTTGCTTCTTAAGTACATTTTGATCACTTCTGGGGGATTCGTTTTTCTATTACTCTTCCATAAGTACTGACCTGTTAAACAACATTATTGTAGATATGTGGGTGAGTTATTATGTTTTTAAGGAATTAAAAAAAAATTTCTCTAAAGAGATTTAGCGGAAGGAAAATCTCCTTTTTAAAATTCCTGTGTCTTTCCCCACAATGCTGCTTGACTTTTCTCTACTGAAAATGGGTTAATGGTAAAATTTTATTTGACAAATAGTTAATTATCCCATTAGAGATATATTTTTATAAACTCCTCTAATTCTTAGGCAAACTGCCACTTTAGAATAGACCACCTAGAAGTGATAAATGCTTTTGCATACTCTGAATTTTTCATTATCTGGTCTCAGCAAGTACAGACTTACAGTCAGATAGACCCTTCCGCTGTTCCAAGGGTGCCGGGCCCCTTCACATCTCTCAGGCTGCCTGACAATGGAGAGACAGCCTCTCCCTCCTATCAATTCCCAGAGCCCTTAGTAGTCTAATACTGATTGGTACCTGCCTGTATTTATTGGATTTTTCTTTGCTAAACCAGTCATGTCGTGTCTGTCTTTGCAGGGACTTTTTTCAATAGTATCAGGGTACAACTGCGAAAAACTTGGGCATATCTTTTCCTGTAGTCTCACCTCTGTGATTTTGCTCTTCCCTCTGAATCCATTAGACATTACAGTCCATGAAAATCCTGTGCAAACTTCAAGGCCCATCTTGGTCTTCTTCATGAATCTTTCCTTTATTCTCTCCAACGATGGCATTTGAACAATCATATGCAGGAAAAGTGAGGAGGAACTCTAGCTGAAAGTAGGGAAGCTAATCAGGAGAGTGTGAAGTAAGTCAGGCGTTAATTTATCAGGATGTAGGCTGTATAGGCCAGTGGAAATGTTAAAAAATAAATTTAGAAAAATACTAAAAATGACTGTCAGAGTTTGTATAATTATGATTGATTGGGCAGGAGATTCATTCATTCAGAAAATATACAGTACTGATCCTATCCTAAAGGAGATCAGTCCTAAGTGTTCATTGGAAGAACTGATGTTGAAGCTGAAACTCCAATACTTTGACCACCTGATGTGAAGAGCAGACTCATTGGAAAAGACCCTGATGCTGGGAAGGATTGAGGGCAGGAGGAGAAGGGGACGACAGAGGATGAGATGGTTTGATGGCATCACCGACTCAATGGACATGGGTTTGGGTAAACTCTGGGAGTTGGTGACGGGCAGGGAGGCCTGGCGTGCTGCACTTCATGGGGTCGCAAAGAGTCGGACACGACTGAGCGACTGAACTGAATTGATTATGTGAAAGGTGATGAAGGAAATAGAACTATGATGCACAGTCAGTTTAGAAAGATTGTATTGATCAGATGGTCACAAGTAAATATAAAGATCATCATTTAAGTTAGAGTTAGTAATTGTTATAGAGGAGCACAGGTTCCTATTAAATTAAGGTTTTCTTCCTGGGTCAGGATGAGGGGCCTGAGAGAAAAGCTGAGTTGGAGGACATTTTTTTAGGAATATATATGCTGAAACAGGACAAGAAATGGAAGCAGTAAGTATGTGAAGATGGATATGTAAAATGGTGCCTTGCAGGGTCACTGGATTGAGCAGAACCATGATGTGTCAGGGAGCTTCAAGAAGGCTCATGTGACTGGAAAGAATCCGGAAGTGGCGGGGAGCAAGTTGAAATTGTAGCTGCAGGGGAGTCCCAAGTCATGTGGGTGCAGAAGAGCAGCCCAGGTCAAAGGCTCTTCTGGTGAAGACTGATTGACCAAGAAGTGATATCATAATAGACCATTACAGATGGAGATAATTCAGTTTTAGAGTTTGAGGTGCTTATGGGACAGTTAGATGTACCATGGATGATGCAAAAATATGGGAGTGGAATGGATAGAAATAGACAAGGGATAGAGGAAGACAGATTTTAGAATTCTCCCCATAAAATTGGTAGTTGAAATAGTAAGAAGGGATTTTTTTCCCTTAGGAAGAGAAGCTAAAACCCCCAAAATGGAAAATAAGGAGAAGAAAAAGTTATTCTGTAAGTACTTATTCCTTGACATCCCTCTCCTTTTTCTAGGAAGTTATCTCCTCATATTCCTAAATCACAGTTCAAATATCTTACTTGATTTTGGCTGCTTGAGAGGACAAAGGGACATTTTCAAGGCATTGTTATTGAAGATGGCATTAAAGATGCATAGGGTTTTGATGGATACATGAAGTCAGGGATTGGGGATAGAGGAAGACAGCAGAGAAGACGAAACTGTCAAATAAGTCAGAGGGAATACCATGAGAATATAGTGTATGTCCTTAACTGGCAGAGGAGAAACCTCCCAGTAGACACGCCTTACTGCTCACAGCAGCTGTCTTTTACCCATCTGCTATGTATGGCTGGAGTTTGCTGCTGGGAGGAATATGAACATACACTTGTGCTCTGCATGGAATGACTTAGTACATTCTTTTCCTAACCAGTTGTTTCAGATCCTTGGGACTTGACTCAAAAGTAATGGTTCTATGGATGCTGGAAGAGAATTGTAGAAGAAACCTTATTAAGCTGTGTCCAAACTCTCTTGACATCCAAGACATTTTGTAATGTGACCTTGATTTATATTTTCAGCCTCATCTTTGTCCAGATTCTTTAGATGCTCAAAACCTTTCATAATATGGCCTTGATGGATGTTTTCAGCTTCATCTCTTTGACTCCACACTGCAGCCCTTCTTTACTTGACATCTCTATGACTCAGTCTTTCCAGCCAGGATCCCCCCAACCCCCACCCCACCTCCTCACTTATCTGTTTGGTTAACTTAAGGTTTCTTAATGTCAGATTCAAATGTCACTACTTCTGTGAAAATATGTCTGATTTCTTGTAAGTAGAACTGAGAATTCTCATCTTTGTTTTTCATTTTGCGGCTATATGAATGTGAATGTACAAGCACTCTGAATTTTTCTTTCCAGCACAGGGCCCAGTCAATATTACATTGTGGGGAAGTAGTTGAAATTGTGGGGTGATTATTATGCCAAATGGTTTAGGACGGTCCAGGAAAGCACAGACTAAGAAAGTCATTGAGAGTCTGAGGCATGACCTTCAAAACTGTAATGTGTATATACCTATTGCAAACAGCCGAATCCATATCTTTTTATTCTTTAGCCCCTGGAGACTAAAAAGTGATGCAGTGTGAGATTAACATCTTTGTCATCAGAGCATTGGATAATAGGGTTAATTGATAGAATCCAATAGTCTGGTTTCTTAGATAATATTTTTGCTCGCAGTGTGTATCAAGTGGTTTTGAAATGGTTCAGCTACAGTACCTGTAATGGCCAGCAGATGCCTGCAAACACCATAAAATCATTTTGACCAGACTGTTTTCAAAGAACATACTGCTGTTTTTCAGAACGATGTATTGCTATTCTAGTACGATTGTTTGTAATGTGATTCATTGCCTAATTGCAGATGAAGAGAAAATTGAAAAGACATCTCACTTGGAAGAGATACTTAATATTTTCCTTTCTGGGATATTAAGTGTATATGAGGATATATGCTGTTTGTATGTGAGTTTTAAAAATTTAGATTGAGATTATGAAAGGAGCACTTATAAATACCATGCCATTCTATTTTTGATCAAGGGAATTTTAATGTATCTTCTCTGTGTATCTTTTCCTCTAACCAATACAGGAGAAGTATTCAAAAGGAATAATCCCCCTTTCTGCTATATCTACGGTTCGAGTTCAAGGAGACAACAAATTTGAAGTTGTTACAACACAAAGAACTTTTGTTTTTAGAGTAGAAAAAGAAGGTAAGAGTCTTTCTCTTCATGTTCACATGAATTTCTTCCCGGTTAGAAATTTAATAAACATGCTAGAAGTGGCAGGTAATCTTTAAATATGTTGCTTTTAAATAATTTGCCTTGTCTACTAGTTTTTGAATGCCATAATGTCAAAACATAAACAAGATGACAAGTCAGTATTGTTTGTTCACTGTTCTTTCATGCAACAAATATTTAGGGCAAATCTACTAAGTGCCAAGGACTCTTCTAAATTTGGGGTATATAGCAATGAAAAAAAGTAGACAAAAATCTCTGCTCTTGTGGAGCTCACTTTTAGCTGTTGATAATGCAGAGTAGTTATTTATTGTGGAAAATAACAATTGAAAGATTGGTTTTACAAAGTTTATCTGTGGCTGGTTTTAACTGAACATGCAGGCATAGTAATCATTCTAATACAGATTTTGGAGCGTCTTTTCTATTCCTTGAGTTTTGTTTTTGTTTTTTTTTTTCCACCTTATATCATCCTGTGGGTCAGTTGATGGCTAAAATTGATCTCAAAATGACATGTGGTTTGTGGATGGATTCTAAACCTTTGTATCTTATCTTTTTTGGAAGCGTGCAGGAGAGGCAGAGATAGGGGAGTTAAAAGTTCTCTGTTGTAACTTTGTCAATATATCAGTCCTATAAACCTCACTGCTCTTAAATAATATAGATAAGGCCATCTTCATTACCTAAAGCATTAGATTTTAAAGGCTTTTTTCATTTTAATATAGATAATAACTTGATTTTTAAAAGTACTTCTTGGTACTTAACTATTTGAATATTGGTGACCTGGAAAAATGACTGAATATCTGGTATTTGCTAAAAGCTTCATTTTCAAAATAGTCTTACGAGGTTCATAGGTATTACAGTTAGTATCCTATTTTATACATTTTATACATAACAATATTAGCTATTATGGGGCAATATTTCTCTTTTATAAATTCCTTGAATATATGTCAATGCATGGCATGTAGAACACATTCAGTAAATATTATATGTCACTGGAAAGCTTCCATTATTACCTGAGATAGTCAGTAAATGGATAAGTCCCAATGCTGTTTCACCTTGGAGCCACATTTTTTCAGACTGTGAGTCACTGACTATCCATGTATGAGATCAACTTAGTGGTTTCAGATGGTGTCCCCCAAAGCCCCCAAAACAAAAACCAAACAAACATAAAATAGAATAAGGAGTATCAAAGTGCGGTGCCTACCGCAAGCGCATCATCCTGTGAAACACACGTGAATGCACGCATCATACTGTAGATTGTATATGCTGCCCAGGTGTAGTGTAAAAAGTGTTTCTCACTTGACTTGCTCTTTAAAAAGTGTCACGAACCATCGCCTAGAGCCGAGGTTGGCAAATTGGCCTGTAACCTAAATCTGGCCCACCGCTTGTTTTTGTAAACACTACCTTCCCAGTCCCCGGACACGTGCGCTCATTTACATGTTGCCTGTGGCTCCTTCTGTGCTGCGGTGTCATGTTGAGTGATTGCTGTAGACGGTCTGGCCAGGAAAGCCTAGGAAATTTACTCTCTGACCCTTTACTGAAAGTTTGCCAACCCCTGTCCTAGAGTATTTGATACAGACGTATGTATTGTGACTCATTGCTTGAAATTCAGAAAGTCTTCCATTGTTGTGATACTCAATATGAGAAATATATTTGATATCACAGTTTCTCTGTTTCTGTATTTTCTTAAAACACACACCATTGCTCCTGTCAACTGGCTATCAGAATGGTCTGTCCTTATGTTCTGGCCTCCACTGGCCGAGCTAAATGCTTCTTTCTTTGAGGTGCTTATCCTCTTCCCCTTGGCTTCTCATAGTAAAATTCACACATGCCACAGAGTCTGCATTTTAAGATAGATGTACTAAATAAAGCTGCAACTTGTGTGAAAATCTGTTTAGCCATATTTACTTGTGGCAGTTAAAAATTAAACAGACACATTTTATTGAAATAAAATGTATCAACCCACACATGTTTAAAAGTTACATGTTTACAATGGACCAATAAATCCCTCTGTGGTATGGAGTTCATCTTTATGATGTAAGCTTAGTATAAAAATTTCATGAACTTTAGTATGAATTTTTGTGTGTTGAATAAGGCTTACGTCTTTAATTTTTAAAACCATGAAAATACTGCTTCATTGAAAACAGACTGTCCACATAGAATTACTATGTTATTTTCATTGAAAGTTGTTTTTACATAGTAACATCTCACATTTTTTAAAGATAAGTGTAGATATATATATGTATATATATGTCAATGGCACATGTGTCTATATATTTATTAGGGAACCTTCAGCAAGATGCTGCATGTGTTTTTATTAAGTGTTTGTCTTGTTGTCCTCCTTCCATGTATAGAAATGCTTGATTAGTTTTTATTTGGTGGAAACTGAGAAATCAATCATAGTTGCTCATGGAAAACTTTGCTTCAGTCTTATTAAGAAGCAAAATCAAAGTTTAGGACAGAAAGGGGCAGTAGTTTCACATCCAACAGAGATGAACTCCTTGTTGTTGGTGGAAAGATTCCGAGTGACCTGTATACACAGCTCCCTTCGTCTGCCCGGAAACCAGTGTCAGAATTTCTAGACTCCCCCATCACCCACTGGCATTGCTAAGAGAAGATTACAATTTGGCAGCTTTTCCCCACAGATTTTCTAAGGTTTCAATTCCCCTGGGTTTCCTAGTGGAATGTTATTTTCTTAGCTGCAAGTTAATTTTATTGAAATTATAACGTCTTGAATTCTCTTCCTCAACCTAGAAAATTTAGTCTGATTCCTTTCCTCCTCAAGCAGAATTACTGGAATTGCTCAGAGGATTCTAACAGCTAATGATCCTTCAGTTAACACGTATTCCCTTGACACCTGTGGTAACACAGGTGTTGTGTTCTTTAAGAAACAGGGGATGTTTTCAGTGGGTAGTTCTCATAATTAGAAGAAAGCTTAAGAATTCTGAGTGGTCCAAAAATAAACTCAAAATGGCTTAAAGACTTAAACATAAGACATGACACCATAAAACTCCTAGAGGAGAACATCAGCAAAATTTTCTCAGAAATAAATCATACCAGTGTTTTCTTAGGTTAGTTTCTCAAGGAAATAGAGATAAAAGCAAAAATAAACAAATGGAACCTAATCCAATTTACGGGCTTTTGCATAGTATAGGAAACCATTAAAAAAAGAAAAAAAGACCTATGAATGGGAGGAAGTATTTGCAAATGATCTGACTGACAAAGGCTCAATCTCCAAAATACACAAACAGCTCATACAACTTTAACAACAAAAAACCCACTCGAAAAATGAGCAGAAGAGCTTAATAGACATTTCTCCAGAGAAGACATACAGGTGGCCAGGAGGCACATGAAAAGATGTTCAACATCACTACTTATTAGAGAAATGCAAATCAAAACTACAATGAGACACCACCTCACACCCATCAGGAGAGCCACCATTAAAAACTCTACAAATAACAAATGCTGGAGAGGATGTGGAGAAAAGGGAACCCTTCTACACTGTTGGTGGGAATGGACATTGGTGCAGCCACTGTGGAAAGCAGTATGGAAGTTTCTCCGAAAACTAGAACTACCATATGACCCAGCAGTCCCACTTCTGGGAATATACCTGGACAAATCTATGATTCAAACAGATACATGCATCCCAGTGTTCATAGCAGCGCTAGTCACAATAGTTGAAGCATGGAAACAATCTAAATGGCTATCAACAGATGAATGGGTGAAGAAGATGTGGTGCATATATACAGTGGAATATATACAGTGGAACTCAGCCGTAAAAAAAATTGAAATAATGCTATTTGCAGCAACATGGATGCAACTTGAGACTATCATGCTAAGTGACAAAAGTCAGAAAGAGAAAGACAAATACAATATGTCACTTATATGTGGAATCTAAAATACGGTGCAGATGAACTTGTCTACAAAACATCAGTAGACTCAGATGTAGAGATCAGACTTGTGTTTGCCAAGGGGTAGAGAGGGTGAGGAATAAACTGGGAGTTTGGGGTTGGCAGATGCAAACTATTACATTTAGAATGGATAAATAATAAAATCCTATATAGCACAGGGAACTATATCTGGTCTCCTGGGATAGACCACAATGGAAGAGGATATTTTTAAAAATGAATGTGTATATATGTATAACCGAATCATTTTGTTACACAGCAGAAATCAGCACAGCATTGTAAATCAACTATACTTCAATAAAAAAAAAAAAAAATTCTGAGCAGTCATTCCCTTTCAAGGACCATTTTCAGTACCGCCCCTTACTTGCAGATTCCATGGTAGGTGTCCCCCTTAGCGGCTTTAGACTCCTGGGAGGCAAGTGAGTCAGTCTCTTAATTCTGTTTCTGTAAAGCATCGTACAGCCCTCTAGTGGCAGCTGTGAAACTGCAAAACTAAACTTTTTTTTTTTTTTAAAGAACACTGGGGAGTTCGGGATGAGAAGCATATAAATTTTCCTTACCTGTTTTGGGCAAACAGACTTACCTGTTTGGAAATCTTCCTTGTTCTCAGAAGCAAGGCATGGAGCATTTGTCATCTGGAGGAATAACTAGAGGAGTGAAAGTTCTCTTTGGTGTCCTTTGATTGCCTGTCATAATATAACAGACCTCAAACTTTGGGGTCACTGTCGAACCTTTTCCTACCTTGTCTCCATCCAGGCCAGATTCAGCAAATCTCACCAGCGTGACTTTGGAAATATGCCTGGGCTCCACCCAGTTCTCAGCGCCTCCTCTGTCCTCACTCTCCCACAAACCTCCTTTTTTTGGGATGACGGTCATAACCTCCCATGATCAACAGCAATCATGTTTTCATTACGGTTGTCAGAGAGCGCCTCCAGCAAGACAGTCAGGTCCTGTCTCCCACTTCAGATGCTCTTTATTTTTCTAGCTTACCGAGAGTGGTCTCTGTGAGGTCCCGATGCCCATGCAGGGTCTCACCTATCTTTCTTTCGTCTCCGCTCACCCTCACACACCCTGCTGCAACTACAGGGGCCTCTTGGCCTGTGAACACACCAGACCTGTGGTTGCCTTGGCATTTCTGCTTTCTGTGTCCTTGAACACTCCTCCTCCAGTCATCCTCCCCCTTTGCCTACTTCCACTTCCTTTAGGCTTTTGCAAAATCATCACCCTCTTCCTGAGCTTTTTTCTGTTATCCTATATAAAATAGTACTTTCTGCGCCCTTCTTCCTGTGCTGTATTTTATCCCATTGCATTGTCAGTGTGTGATATATATGTTTTATTGCCTGCCTTCTTTCACAAGAATGTAAACTTCTGGAGATGAAGGCCAGGAGCTGTCTTGTTCACTGCTTCATTCCTGGTATTCAGAATAGGGCTTAGAACATAGCTGGAACTAAGTGGACATTCGTATGAATGAATCCATTATAAGAATAACCATAGTATGTAATAATTCCTTCTCTAATATTGATCATGGGTCACACTGAGGAATCTTTAGATTATATCAAACTTTAAGAGTACATATGAATTTTGTTAGATTTTTTTATTCATGTTTTACATGGCCCTTGTGTAGCAATCCCTCATCTAATTAATCTTATTTTGCTAATGAATGTGCCTACTGCTAAATCCAGTAGAATGTAGAGGATGCTAAGTATCCTTGGTTGATTTTTTTAACCTTTTTATTTGTGTACTTTGAGTTGACATTCCAACAAACCTTAACTAGCTTGAGGTTTGAGAGGATCGCTAATGGTTTTTATTTACATTCTAGCATAACCACAAGAAAGTGGCAATTTTGTTTTCCTCTGTCCTTTTTATTTATTTATTTATTTTCTTTTTCCAACCTGAAATGCTCTATTCAGAGCAAAGCCATGCCCCAGTCAGAGCACATCCTCAGAGGGAATGATGCTTAGCACAGTGCTAATAAGATCAAGATAGACACTCAATAAACGTTTGTTTTTGGACAGAATGAAGGTGTGAATAGCAGGCAGAATCCAGCACAGTATACAGCTATGCCTGTGCCCAAAGGGAAATCATTATTTGTTTTGGGATGTTGTAACTTATCAAAGCATATTCCCCATGTCCAAGTATGCACACTTTGCAAATACCAATGACACTTGTAATCTCTTTTATTGTGTTTGAATTGTCTGTCTCACTGTTTATCTCCTTTGGCATGGGTTATTAAGTATAAACTGCACATTAGTATTCAATCCTGTTCTTCATGATTGTTACTTTCTATTAGCAAGTGAGAACCTCAGGAGCTAGAGAATTCTTCTAGGCTATAAGGGCACCATTTGTTGAGATGGAGTCATAATATACTTAAGACTAACAGTTAATACAATTGTCAATTTCAAATTGTTTCCTGATAAACTGAGATATCTGCTAATAGTAGTCTGAAAACCAAAGTCACTTTGGCCCAGTTCTTTAAATCATGGCCTACATTTCAGTCAGTGATTTGTGTGGATTAACATAAATAAACAGAAAACATTGTATACCATTTACTTGGCAGGAGTATCTGTGTGTACTTAATGATCACAAATAATCACCAAGTGGAAAGTGTGTTGCTGTTACTGAAAATGTAATACATTATCCCAGAGCAGTCTGTCCGTGCAGATGTAAAATGTAGAGTAGGGCTTCCCAAGTGACTCAGTGTCGAAGAATTCTCCTGCCAGTGTAGGAGACATGGGTTTGATCCCTGGGTTGGGAAGCTCCTCTGGAGAAGAAAATGGCAACCCACTCCAGTATTCTTGCCTGGGAAACCCCATAGACAGAGGAGCCTGTCGGGCTACATTCCATGGGGTCCCAAAGTGTTGGGCACAATTTAGTGACTAAACAATAAGAAAATGTAGAGTAGCTACTATGGATTGACATAGGCTTAGTTTCCTGAATATTTTCATGTCTTTTACTTTATAATGATGCTGGAGAAACTTGAGAGATATTTTGTCCTGGTACATAGGAATAAGCACTTGGGGGTTATGTAATGCCTGCAATAAAATATCATTAAATGAGTTTTTAATAAATACTTTGGCCTTGGTCAGTAAAGATACACCTAAATAGCTTTGGTAGTTTTGAAGATGAGCAAGAATGAAGAAACTTTAAAAATTAAGAGTTGTATTATAAAGTAACTGGGGTTCCATGTTGAAATGTAAGTAGGTCTAATATGGAGACTTAATTTCAATCTACAATGACATTACCTCTAACCAGACCTGTCTTAAAAGGATCTGAGATACCAGGCAGTTTCCCAAACTTGGATCCACCTTACTCTTTCCTTCTCAAAAATTTTTCCTACCTGGAATTCAGTCTTTTTTTTTTTTTTTCCCCTTTTCACCTTGATAAAACCACTTTCACATTTGTCTCCCCCGCTACCCCCAGCCCATTTTCCAGCCTCCTAGAATCAGTTATACCTCAAATGTATACCATTTATTCTCCTTTTACATTAAACAGTTATCCACATTCATGAGTATTCTCTTGTATGCTGCTGCTGCTGCTAAGTCACTTCAGTTGTGTCCGGCTCTGTGCGACCCCATAGACGGCAGCCCACCAGGCTCCCCCGCCCCTGGGATTCTCCAGGCAAGAACACTGGAGTGGGTTGCCATTTCCTTCTCCAATGCATGAAAGTGAAAAGTGAAGGTGAAGTCGTTCAGTTTAGTCCAACTCTTCGCAACTGCATGGACTGCAGCCTACCAGGCTTCTCCATCCATGGGATTTTCCAGGCAAGAGAACTGGAGTGGGGTGCCATTGCCTTCTCTGATTCTCTTGTATGGATTGCCTTTATTCACATATTGCTATCCATCTACCTAGATGCTCATGCTAGGGTGCTGAAAACCTCAGGTGGCTCTGTTAATAGAACCTTCCATTTTCTTTGGTAGATTCATGGTTCCAAACTACCTTTTATTCTGAGTAATTAATTCACCTTTTGATGAACACCTGTCAAACATACTCAAGCATATTCAGAACCACAGCTGTTTTTTTTCCATTTTGATTGTACTTTAAGTCTCTTTTGCCTTATTCCTGACCTCCTGCCTTCCAGTTTGGTCTGTCATCATCCTAATCTTGTCCCTTTCTTGCTAAGAATTTGGAAATGGTTTTCTTTTCCTTCCATAATAAAGACCAAATTCCTTACCCTAGGCACTGTAGGATCTCCAGCCATATTTCCCATCACTTCTTTGTGAGTTCAAAATTATAAATTTACTTATTTATAAATTATCCCTAGCAGATGTTCATTGTTTCTGTTTCCTCTGCTTAAAATACTATTTTGCTTGTTTTTCTTCCAAATTCCAGTGTTGTTTTTTTTTAATTCCTTCTCATCCTCAAGACCTCAAACAAATATCCATTTTTTTCCCCCCTCATAGTGTCAAGAACAATTGTCTGAGACTTAAAACATTTGATTCTCCTAATTTTAATCCTTACTTGCTACATGACCTTCAGCAAATCACTCACCTCCGTTGAGTTGATTCATATATTATTTGATACCATTGATATGACATTTACAGTATTCTGTGTTCTATTATGTGTTCATATCTAACTTGACTTACAACTTTGATTGCACTTAGGGGACTGGATTGAATTCCTATGTCTGTAACACAGTGTGTTATAGTTGAAGGTCATGTAGTTTTTGTGGAAGGAGTGAGAGAACAGGTTTTAACAGATGAGATGCTATTGTTAGTGAAAGGTATGGGTGAGTGAATATCAAGGCAAGTGCACTCTTGAGTCGGTTCCAAATGCCTGCTAGAAAGCAAGCTTTTCTGGATATTTTAGTAACTGTATTGCTGGGTACAATCTGTTACTTGTTCAGTAGCCATATTACTTTCTTATATTAAAAAAGACAATCCAATCTCATGAGTAATCTAACAATGCTGCTTAGATGTTAACATGCATATGCATCATCTGGAGGTCTTTAAATGAAGATTCTGATTCATCCATTCTGGAGGAGGGCCAGGATTTTGCATTTCTATTCAATTTCCAGGTGAAGCCAGTGATGCTGGTTACAGGACAATGGAGTACACTCGGCCCTCTGTAACCGTGGGTCCCACAGCAAGGACGTTTCTGATCCTTGGTTGGTGGAATCTGCAGTTGCTGAACTTGGGGATACACAGGGCTCCCTGTTATGAACTTGAGCATCTGTGGAGTTATACCAAGGAATGACTAATAACCTAACAGAATTGGGCTGTTGTCCTGCCAACAGTAGCATTTAGATTGTGATTCTGGGGAAGGATCTGTAAATGATCTGTTCCAGAGAAAGTCAGTCTTGTTGCACACTTCTTTGTGTTTATAACTTATTAAGCATGGGTGTATATTTTCTCCTGTTTTTATTTTCAGAGGAAAGAAATGACTGGATCAGCCTACTATTAAATGCACTGAAGTTACAGGCCCTTTCTTCGCAGTCTCAAGCTGCTATTGCACCTGAGAAATGTGGATATCTTGAACTGAGAGGCTATAAAGCTAAAATTTTCACTGTGTTAAGTGGAAACAGTGTGTGGCTTTGCAAAAATGAACAGGTGAGCCATGTTACAGTGTTTGCAGACTGTGGTCCCTTACAAAGATCACAAACTACAATCACAGCCATGCTTTGTTTGACTTACTGGTGTTTCACCGATGAAGCTTTGGTCTGCTTTGTATATGCCGCTAAATGTAACGAAGAGTTGCTCTGTTGAATTTTTTCAGCTCCACTAGCAGCAAGAAGGTAATCTACATCCAATTTGAGACTAGACGTCACTCTTTGAAAGAACTGAGGAAATAGAATCAATGAAAATTGAGTTTTGAAAAGTATTCTTTAGCTGAAGTAACATTACAAAACTACTTGAGAGAATAATTAAGAACCAGTTAACTATTAGAGCTGTTGAAGAAATAGACCTCGTTCTGTGCCTGTTGTAATTCTTTTATTTTGTGACAGAAAATTATAAAGGAGGCACAGGTGACATACTTTCTTGAATTTACAGGATTTTGCTTTATTTGTTTTGTAGCAGATATGTCACTTGGAGAGGAGATTGCAAGTGGTTGATATACACACAAACACCCGTGTGCACACGCATACATACCCCTATCACATAAATAAATAAGATAAATTGTTGGGGTATTAATGTTGGTTAACATCAAAGGGTTCAGTGGAGAATTTAAACGTTTTCAGGAGACTGACGTTAAAGTTTTAGCAAATTCTGTTAACTTCATTTGATTCTGTAGACTTTTTCTCTAACATATCTGGCTTTTAATAAGTATAAGAAAATTACTTTCTTACCCCTTTTTAGGAATGAATTTTTAATCTTTCAGCCTAGACTATATTAGATGCTAAATCATTATCTATGGAATTAAGTGATGTGTTTGGATATCTGATCTAAGATGAAGTTACTTTGTGATAAATTATAATGGATTATGGTAAGGTAAAATATAAATGCTGACTATTTTCATAACAAAATAGAGATAACAACTCAAAATAAATAGTAGTTTCAAAAAAAATTATAGATCTTTATCCAAGCTTTCCTGTGAACTTCAGTCTGAACTTCTTCATTACAGTTTTGGGGATAAGATTTCTTAGCCAATTAACTGTGGAAAGCATCATTGAGCAGTGTTGGCATATTAATAAGTTGGATAGTTAGCATATTCTTCAAGAAGAGTAGTGATGTACAGCCTAATAATGTGTATGAATTGAATATGAACATTTTCAGTCTGTGAAGTAAGATGATTAAAACTTTAAAAAAAAATGGAATAAAGATTAGAAATACATAATTTGCATGTATCAGAATGGAAGTTTCTCTGCCAAACTAATGGAAGTTTTCATTTTTTACTTGCACAGACCTGATGGACTTGAAATTACTAGTTTCACTGTTTACTTTGCTTAGATTGTCTGAGTTTATGTTATTCTTTAAAAGTAGGTGTTTTTAAAATTTTGTTAATACTTTTTTGTTAGCAAGAAATTATATGAAATTCTTGCTTTCATATTAATATTTCAAACAAATGACCATCATTTGTTAGGTACCAGGTATTGTGCTAATTGATTTATAAACATTTCTTTTTCATCTTCTCCGCAAACGTAGGAGACGATATTCTCATCCATGTTTTATAGATGAGGAGAATGAGGATTAAGTAACTTGTTAAAGGGTTACAGTTCATCACGCAGAGTTTAATTTAAGACAAGAACTTTATAACTCTAAGCTTAACTTCTTTGTCACTACATCAAAGTGTCTTTTTAAAGTGTATGTTGAAAAGAAAATTTCTGGCTTATGACCTTTTAGAAATAGCCTAAGGACTCTTTCCTTGAATAACTTAGTTGCCTAGGTGGTTCAGAGTATGCATTCAGTAAACATGTCAGATACACTTAAAGCAACGCATTTACTGAGGGGGACACAGACTTCTTTTCCAGGAAGAAAAGTCTAATGGCATCTAATGAAGTCTGGGAATTAGAAACACTTTCATATGCAAGTAATAAATGTAATCTTCTTAAAAAATTATTCGTGCCGGACTCTTCCTCATCTTTCAAGAAGTAAACCTATTTTTAATGAGCGTATATTTAAAGACTTTTTCAGTGCATTAACATGCCTATTTATGCACCCTTAGAAAGTGCAGACTACTGTTTGTATATGTGGTCTTAAAAGATTGCATCATATTATATGGAGCTAGGTCTTAAGGGACTTGGTTTTGAGTCATGTCTTCAGGAACTAGTTGGCTCAAGACTAATTTGATAAATTAAGGCCCTTCATGGTTAAGCCTTGACATATTCCAGTTTCATCTACTTTATATCCTGGTGTTTATCTTTCTTTCGAAAGGAAAGTTGCTCATGGGTTTTCTCACGTGGTTGAGCAGATTGTATAAAGAGCTTGAGTGATGGACTAAATAAGGAGCCCTTCTCCTGAATGCAGAGGTCTTTAAGCTGTGTTTTAGGAAAAGCATTAAAAGATAGTGAAATAGATGTAAAAGTTTTATACACACAATACATGAAGTAATCTTATTTTTTTTTAAGTGATAGGAAAAAAACTGTGAAGATGTAAGAGGTGTTAGATTTGCATCTCTGTAACTTAATTTGTATTGGATCTAATTTAAGTTCATGCATCAAAACTTAATTTTAAAAACAGTGATTTTTATTGCCCACCTAACTTAAAGTATAAATAGAATAAAGAAAGAAAGCTGATATATACCCCCCTCCCTCACATATGAACTGTTTTCATTTTTCTTGCCTCTATTTGAACTATTTCCCTGGTGTCTCAGACAGTAAAGCGTCTGCCTACAATGCAGGATACCCAGGTTCCAGCCCTGGGTCAGGAAGATCCTCTGGAGAAGGAAATGGCAACCCACTCCAGTACCCTTGCCTGGACAATCCCATGGATGGAGGAGTGTGGTAGGCTGCCTCTATTTATACATATAATAGTTTTACTAATTTACTTTGGAAGTCTCTCCAGAGGGAGTAAACAAACAGTGGATAGAGGTGGAATCGTAGCTGCTCCAGCTTATGTTGAAGCGTTATTAAAATGCAAGGTCGGAAGCTTATTTAGAGCAAAGAAGATTGAGCTGGGTGGTAGCAGTTCTGGGTTTTCATTCTTGCTCTGCCACTGATTGGCTCAGATAATTAAACTAATCTCTTTCTGTTTGAATGGCATCCTGTGAGAAAGAGAGTGGGGTTACTATCTCTTAAGACCATTATTCACATTTCATGTTAACGTTCCAGATATCTGGGCTCTTTCCAGACCCATTGACTTAGAATTCCTGGGGCTTGCAATTGGAATCTCCATTCCTGTAAAGCATCCCAGTTGACTCAGTGACTGCTGACAAAAACCACACACTTAAAACCCTGCTCTGTGGGTTTTTCTTCTTTAAAAATTATAAGCACCCAGCGAAAGAGAGAAGGTATTTCTGGAGCTGGAAAATGTATAGAGCTTTCCTTTGTTTGTCCTTTCTCATCCTGGGCTTGCTATACCTCTTTCTGTGGTTAACTTTCATTTGGAAGTGAATCTTTTTCCTGATGGAACATTTTGAAATGTGGGAACATTTAAGTAGAAAGTTAAGAAAATCTTTATCAGTGGTAATACATTTTTAAATTTTGAAGAACTGGTCTCAATAAATTGTGTAGGGTTGTAAACTATAGCTGCTCTTTTGGGTTTGGTTTTGTTTTTTTTTTAATTTCTACAATCTCAATAATTTTTATGTAAAATTTTAATTTTTCAGCTTATAAATTATATGATGACTATATAATTCCTTTTTCTTAATGCAAACTTTTATTATCAGAGCGTGATCTATTAGATTAAAACTCCATTTGCAAAGTCAGCATAAAACAAAGTGCTTGAAAAACAATTTGAAACTCTTAGTTCACATAAGTTCTTTTAACTCTGTATGTGTGTCTGGACATTTACTCTGAGTTTGTGGATTATTGTTCATCTTTGCTAGTGCTTTTCCTCTACTTCCAATAGGTGGCATTAAGATTTCCATGTCAAGCATCTGTACAGACATACTTTCAGTACTTTTTCATTTTTTCTGGGTCCATCTCTTCTACTAAATCAAGAACTTAAGTTTCGTAAGTTAAAATGGCTGTTAGAATGGACTATCCAAACTACGGTCATATTTTTAAAGTTCTTTACTTTTTAAAAAAAGTAGCATGATGATAGCAAGGGGGTAGCCGTCTGCACATTCTTCTCAGCAGTTCACTGCCAGGTCTAAACTCGACGCAGTTAACATGAGCTTTTCATTTTATCAGGCTTCCCTGATAGCTCAGTTGGTAAAGAATCTGTCTGCAATGGAGGAGACCCCGGGTTGATTCCTGGGTCGGGAGGATCACCTGGAGAAGGGATAGGCTACTCACTCTAGTATTCTTGGCTTCCACTTGTGGCTCAGCTGGTAAAGAATCTGCCTGCAATGCGGGAGACCTGGGTTCAATCCCTGAGTGGGAAGATCCCCTGGAGAAGGGAAAGCCTACTCACTCCAGTATCCTGGCCTGGCAAGGGCAGTATAGTCCATGGGGTCGCAAAGAGTCGGACTCGACTGAGTGACTTTCACTTCGCTTTTCGTTTTATCAGTTGCCCAGTTCAAAGATTCACTTTTTAATATCTTTCTTTCCCTTTCATTTTTTAGCAGATTGTTGAAATTAACTTGAAGTAGCTTCAAAGTAGGAGAAATGCCTTAAGGAATATTAGGATTTTTTTTTTTCACATAGGCTATATGAAGATATGTATAAAAACATTTGTTAGAGAGAAAGATGCAAAGTAGAAACAGATACCAAAATTCTTTACCTGATTAGTGGCAAAAGAGTGGTGCTATTATAATTATATTATTAATATATATTATTATTATATAAATTGAAGGTTATCTGTTTTAATGCTTACACCCTCTCAAAACCCACCCACACCTGTGTGTTTAATTTTTGCACATTTTCTTCCATTCCTTGTTTTTGCTTCCATTTATATACCTACAATATATTGTAATTATGATAGTTTCTCCATATTGTTATTTCAACTTTGTTTAACATGAATTGTGTGATAGAATTTGTAGAGGTTATGTTATAGTTCACCATGTTTCTGTATTTGTTCGTCCATTTTACAAAAATTTATTGGTTACCTCTTCCTTCCTGAGTGCTGCTCTAGATACTAAGTGCTCAGTGGTAACTCACAAGGTCCCTGCTCTTTGGGAACTTACCTTCCCTTGGGAGTAACACATCGTGATACATAAATGAGCAAGATTTCTGAGAGCCTTCTGTCTGTCTGTAGCCTTTTCTTTCTTTTTGATTAACTTTTTGGGCAAGAATCCCTATGACCCCTTTTGTTAGAATTGCTTGTATTTAAAATGCTCTTAGGTACATAAATAAGTACTAGCTTCATTTTAACGTTGACAGTGTTAAAATTTTTATATTCCCAACTTAAGACTGTGACAATTTCCTTTATTCACTGAGTGCGCATAGGAGTTCCAAGCAAGTAGCTGACAGTAAACATTTATAGAATGAAATTGATGAATTAATAGTCATTTATAGCTGGGCATGAGTTTGGGTAGACTCCGGGAGTTGGTGATGGACAGGGAGGCCTGGCATGCTGCGATTCATGGGGTCGCAAAGAGTCAGACACGACTGAGCGACTGAACTGAACTGAATTGATAGCTGTTTTCAGGACTAGAGAGCTTACAGTTGAGAACATTTTTTATTTTAATATTTCTTCTTTATGAATTTTCATTTTTTTCCTGTTTATTGGAATTATTTTGTTGTTTCTGACTATTTGAACTCTTCATATAATATAGATATTAATCTTCATGTCATATTTTCTGCAACTGGTTTTCTAACCTGTTGCTTCTTTTGCATTTTCACTTAATTTTTGTTGCATAGAAATTTTGTTTATAGAAATAAATTATGGGGTTTTTTAATCAGTTCAAAGCTTACAGATTTCTGTATTTTGGAAATAATTATTTCATACATTTATTTATCTTGAAATGATGTGGGTGTAGGATATAAGCCAGTATTTTAAAATTTTATATAGATAATGAAATAAGAACATTCACTGATGTATATATGTATGTAGTATTATATATAAGGTATTGCTGCTTGAGTGAAATTTCTGCAAATAGATACGAGGCAAACTGAAGATAATTGACTTTGGTTTCTATTTGTGATGTCGTCCTGACAGTCAACCTCCCATCTTTTCCTGATGAGTTTCTGGATATCATGTTAATATCAGGGACTTCATTACAACCAGATGTCTTGCTGGTGGGTTTGGTATCCATTTAATGATAATTGTGGCATTGAGGTTTTAACTACACTCACTTGATTCTCAAATCCGGGTATAACAAGAGATTCATTCCCCCAATGTAATGTCCCCCTGTGTCTGGTATGGGAATGAAATTCTAATAGAATTTAAATAGGGCTCTGGCCTGCTTGCGTGGTGCAGGAGGCAGCAGCAGGGTGGAGGTGGTGGCCTCAAATTCTCTGGGTTCTATATCTGGCCAAACTCTGCATCTGGTGTTTGCCCGGAAGTCTGGTGCCAATGTCACACAATGCCACATCTGTTTTCCACAAATGTCTAGGCACTGAGTTCTTAAATTCCTGGCAGGGAAACCTGGCATCCGTATTTCCAAAAATAGGTTTGAGCTTTCAGAAAATTTGGGGTTAATAAACCCTTCTTTAATTTTTCTGTTTAGGAATGAAACCATTATTTTGCCCTTTCACTTTGTAGTTTTAAAAGGTAGCTCGGGATGGGGAATACATGTAAATCCATGACTGATTCATGTCAATGTATGGCAAAAAGCACTACAATATTGTAAAGTAATTAGCCTCCAACTAATAAAAATAAATGGGAAAAAAAAAAAAAAGGTAGCTTGAGCCAGGCTCTGTTACTAGAAATTTGTACAAATAACCCATTTCTCTGTCTTGGTAAACATTTGTCACTTATTCTAACCTGAACGTTGAATATGGAATCACTGGTGTGAATACTTCCAGTCACTGTAAATGGATATATTATTGAAGACAAATTCTGTATTCAGAACCTTCAAATGAGAGGACTGTCTGGATGTATTAGACTCTTAACTTGTATTTCTTCATTCAATTCTTAGAGCAGTGCTATAAAAGGTAGATACTACTGTCTTTTCGTAAATGAGGAATTGAGGTCTGCACAAATTAAGGAACTTGCCAGTAGTCATAGAGCCAGTAAATGGATCCGCCAGGATTCTGCCCAGTTCTGACTCCTGGTGCTCACAATGTCATTACTACCCCTGCACCATCAGACCTGTCCTGCCAAGCATGGCCATTCACGCTCTTTGGGATCATACATTGTGTGACAGCAAATTAACTGTAAAATATAGCTTCCTCCAGAGTCTGTTTTTAGCTTTGTGCTTTCCATAACAACGTATTTCTACCTATGGAACTTCTATGCTATTGTTTTTTCACTACAGTGTATAGGATTTTAAAGGTTGAAGTTTGGCATGTTCCTGACTCATCCCTATATTTCAAAATGAAAATAGTGCTGACAATCAGACTGTACTTAATGGGTAATTTATTTTTAATTTTTGTGAAAGTTTAACATTCACATTTCATTCCTTATTTTAAAATTTATATACGCCTGATAGTTATTTTTAAGCATGCATTTTCTTGTAATTAACTTTTTAATAGGTAATATGTTCACTTGATTTCAAATTCAAGAGGAATAATATAACGGTAATAATAATAGCTAACTGGGACTAGATAGCACTTAACTGCACCAGGCATTCGTCTAAGCACTTTTTATGCATTAATTTAATCCTCATACCGTGATGCAGTAGGTGGTACTGGTAGCCCTGATTTGCAGACAAGTGAGCTGAAGCAAGCGAGTACACCTGATCAGCCTGGTCTGGACTTTGTTGTTTGATTAGTCAAGTGTCACCTCCTTTGGGAAGAAGATGAACTCAACACTCTCTTTCTTGAATCGGATTCAGTGCTTACCCTACAGACATGAATTATTCTTTTATTGCACATGTTGCAGTTCTCTCTCATTTCTCCTTAGACTGTAAGCTTCCCCAAGTACCCCATCTCATGCTTTTGAGCAGGCCCACCACTTAGCCTAATTTCTGGCTGTCGTGAGGTACCTACTCAACACAGTTTTCCCGGGACATATTTTCTCATTTTAAAAATGGCTGTATCTTCTCTCCGTTCTTCACAGAATTGTTAGGAAAATAAAATCAGAGTTCATAGCTGTTTGTAAGCTTCAGAGCACTAAGCAAATAAGTATTAAATCAATTATGGAGTGTGTGTGCTTAATGAAGACCAGTGCTTTTACATCCTTTGGATATTAGCAAAAGGATTGGCATGCAGGACACATAGGTTCTTCACAATCCAATGTGTCAACTGTATTCTGACCATCCCATTTCTAACCAGTAGTGTTAATAACTTCAAGTTCTTTTTTCATAATCTGATTGCGTGCTTTTTTTTTTTTTCGCTCTGCTGAAGGCCTAGAGAAATGTTTATATCCTGATATTTAGATGATGTAGATTTGTGCTGTTTAGATTCTACAACTGGTTATGCTGTCTTATTCAGTGTTTCTTAATATTTGTTACATATGAAAATCATAAGGTGGTAGTTAGGTTTTGTTTTTTACCTGAAAATGATCAGGCTTTGTCTTCTGATTCTTGGGATCAGAATCTCAGAGTGGAGGGAGGGAGAATTCAACACAGGTAATTTTGATGAGGCTCTAGGAATGAGATATATTCTAAATATGTTCTAAAGGGTATGTGACAAGATGGCTTAATGTCACCACAAATATTTTTTTAATAAGAAATGCAGTCATTTCATTTTAATAGCTCTCGAGAGCACTGACATTTATTTTGTTACTCTGCTGTACATTTTACAGACCATTTGTGCCGGTGAGTTCAGTGGGTACTCTAATTACTCAAAACCATATGGCCTTGGCAGGCAGCTGATAAATGGGTTACAGTTTCTTTCCAGGCTGAAAAATCATCTTTGCCTTGCTTGGGATAAATTTGGGGCCTTGAGCTGAACCTCACTTATTTTATTTTTTAACAGAAATTGCCTCTTTATATGTAGATATTTCACGACTTGCTTGTAGAAATGAGGCACCATCTCTTTAGGCTGAAGCCTTGATGAGTCTCATCAGTTTCTATCCAGGGCTGTCAGTCAGTCTTAGCATCTGTTGGTCTGAGTGTATATTTCGGCCCTTAGTAACAGTACCTGCAGACCAGGCCCCCATCAGAGAATAATAATCAGAGTAGTCTGTTAGCCAGCTATTGGTAGAATTGCATCATGGAAAATTGTTTGAGGAGATGTAGCCTATTTTATTCCAGAGGTACCCGCCTTTGATATGGGTCATCAGAAAGCTGTTTCTCTAAAGTGTCTTACCTTGCTAGCCCCACTGTTATTTCCTCATTTATAAAAGAGAGTTTGAGTTTCCAATCACTTAAACATTGAAAGTTGGTCCAACACTTGCATTATCCAGCAGGAACATTGGTGTGGATAATTGAGAATTTGTTTTCTGTAATAATTATAAGTTAATTATTTTAAGTAAATAAGTTCTAGCATACTATACCAGAACTAGCACTGAGGGCTGTGGGCACACCAGTATGCGGCGGGAGAGTGTTCATAGTATGCTAGATACTAACAACTGTGCTGACATACTATGCTAGAACTTGTTAAAATGGAGCATGTTGGAAAAGTTTGGCTTCCCTCCTGCATATATATCATTTAAGTACTGATTTTTGTTAGGTGGGCTTACAATACAAAATGGAAGTATGTCACCTTCTTCTAAGTATTTCACAACACCTAGCATGTCCCTGCATCTTTTACATTACTGATTCAATTCCTGGTTTGTTTCTCCCAACAGAAGGAGCCATTTGTTCTTTCATCAGGAAAAAATCATATTCAGTTTACAAATGAGTCATTTCCTCATTCTAACTAAAAATGGGTACATTTTTAAAAACATGAAGCAAAACTTCTCTGCAGTTTGTGAATGGAAACCCTTTATGAGTGTGGAAAATTTGTTGCATTGTTGTTTTATTCCACTTATTTTATCAACCAGGAATGCATTAGTGTCTCTAATGACGAAAAACTGAAGGATAGCGTAAATAGATTAGGGACTTGTTTGTTTTAACAAATCTCTTGCTGAGGCCATCAGGGAACAAGATTTTGCTATTTTTTTTTCCCTCACTTTGACATCCTTACAGTACAAGAATTTGTCCTCAGGCTTTTCATCTCAAGGATGCTTACATTCTAAAATGACTTTGTTATTTCCCAAGAAGATGGAAAGGGGTGAAAAGTCTTTTCTTCCAAGATTTGTCTCTCCCCCTTGCCCCCCAGGCTGGAAATTACTTATATTTTTTATTGACCAAAACTATGACATATGGCCCCTCCTAGCTGCAAGGGAGATAGGAAAATAGTACTTTTACGTTTAGCTTGTACAACAGGCGAGACAAAGAGAAGGCAGCTCCTGAGGTGTTTCTTTCGCAGTCTCTGCTGAAAGGGTCCTTCCTGAAAGTGGGCCAATAGTTTTTGCAGTTATCTTTAGTATGGATACTTTTTCCCAGTCATAATTTAATTTAGGAATTCAGAGCACATTTAATCTGAACCTATTGACAGAGATAATTCATTTTTTGATAATTATATTTTTAAGGTGTGAGATGGTTTGATAAATCAAATTCCAAAAACCTTATGGCTAGATAATATATTACAGACTTTAATGCTTTTAGATGGTAGACTGTGTACCTTTTTGAACACTCTCTAATTTTGGTGGGACAGGCTGAACGCAGTGGCTGCAGGTGTTGAACAAATGGCATTTTTCATACGAAAATAGCATTTGAGGAGCTTTTTAAGAATCTAATTGAAGGAAGAAGAAACTAATAAAATTGTAGAAATGAGATAAAATTGTAAAGCAAGTAATTCTTTTGTTTGAGGGCAAATGAGGACGGTAGTGTGATAGAGCAGAGGTAATGCCACACAGCGGAGAGAGCCAGGCGTCAGGCGGCCTGGGCTTCCATCCTTTTCTACCACACACAGCCGTCTCCTCTCCACGTTACTCTGCCTCTTTGGGTCGTGGTTTTCCCTTCTTCTGATCTAAAGAGTCATTATGCCAACCTCACAGTGTCATCTGACTCCCCCACCTAGAAAATGGGAAGGGTTAGTTTCTTGTTAGTTCCCTTTACTAAATGGCTGAAGGTGAAAAAGGGCCTAACTGTTAAAAGCAAGCCATGTGTAGCTCAAGATCTGTGTCCTAGTCAACTTATGTACTGCGTGCGAAAAAGCTTTGCTTTATTAGTAGCCTGTCAAGCTTCAAATGCTATCATGTTATCATGTATTTAAAGTATATATCATGTGTATAAAATAAGATATATATTTTATATATCATGTCTATGAAATAAAACCACTCAATCCATTTTTAATGAATTGCTTAATTCCATATTTACATGTTGTAGTAAAATTTAATGAGATGTATTAAATGTTAGAGAAGAGAATTTTATTTTCAAGATCCATATTTTCATTTCTTTATGACTTTTTGTTTTTCTCCAAACTAGGATTTTAAGAGTGGACTTGGTATTACCATAATCCCTATGAATGTAGCAAATGTAAAACAAGTGGACCGAACTGTAAAACAGTCTTTTGAAATAATCACTCCCTATAGGAGTTTTAGGTAAGTTATATTTAAATATTTTTTGTTTGTACTATTACAGTAAAGCTTGGGTGACCCATTGTTACATTGCCAGTCGTGATCTGACTTCTTACAGGACACAGTAAAATTACGTTCTTACTTTTTCATTTTGTGTCATTTATTAGCCAGTGTGTAAAAATTTACCAATAGGCACCAAAGATGCTCAGTAACACTGATTATTAGATACACATCAAAACTACACCAAGGTACCACCTTGCACCAAGCAGAATGGCCATCATTAAGAAGGCTACAAATAACGTGTTGGAGTGAGTGTGGAGAAAAGGGAACTCTTCTACACTTTTGGTGGATGTATAAATTAATGCAGCCACTATGGAAAAGATTATGGAGGGTTCCTTAAAAAACTAAAAATAGAGATACCATATGAGCCTACAGTCTTACTCCTGGGCATATATTCAGAGAAAACTCTGATTCAAAAAGATGTATGCACCCCAGTGTTCACTGCAGTGTTATTTAGAATAGCCAAGACTTGGAAGCAACCTAAATATCCATCAACAGATGAATAGATAAAGAAGATATGGTGTGTATATATGTATATACAAGAAAGACAAATACCATATAGCATCTCTTCTCTGTAGGATTGTAAAAAAAATATAAATGATCTTATTTACAAAACAGAAATAGATTCACAGAAAAGACTTATGGGAAAACATCCCCACCAAAGGGGAAATAAATTAGGAATTTGGGATTAACATATACACACTGTTATATATAAAATGGGTAAACAATAAGCCCCTACTGTATAGCACAGGGAACTATATTCAATATTTTGTAATAACTCTATAATGGAAAAGAATATGAACATATATATGAAACGAATCACTTTGCTATATATCTGAAACAGAAAAAATTGCATTTTTACTTTTTCAGATCATGTAATTTGTTAGCCAGTATATAAAAACACCTTGCAAAAGTGACTGGACTAATCATACAACCTGCAAAGATACTAATTTCTTGAGATTTAATAGTTTCTTTTCATAATATCTTTTTTCTTAGAAGACTTGATGATTTTTGATTCACAAATACATGAAAAATTGTTGTGAGGGAATAGAATAAAAATAGATATAGCATTGTCTTTAAGCTGTATTGTTATTTTGCCTTTTTTTTTAGCCTAATCAAATACAATCTCTCCTTTAAGATTAATCCCTAATTATGGTTGCTCAGTGATTTTTTAAAAGGAATTCCAGCTTAAACTGTTGCCGAATTTAATGACTCATAGCACTTATTGATCAAATATCTTAGCATTTTGATATATATCTTGTATTATGGTCCTCTACTAATTACTTTATTATGACAGTGAAACAGAAAACTTAATGTATGTTCTGAGTATGTGTTAATAATCTATAGTAACTCCATTGCTTTAGAGGGGCATAAGTCATATCTGTTGAGTTCAACCACGTTAATTTGTCACAAATAATCAACATACCACAAGGTAGTATGTGGGTTAGAGGCAATTGTCACAGGGTTTTGAAGGTCTAGCAATGAACTACTTTGTGATTTCAAAAATGCTATTAATACCAAATGTAGTACCCATATTATCTGTTAAAATATGTCTACTGGCTGGAATCTTGAAAAAGAATAACAAGCTTTCTTTTCATAAAGGAAATTCAAACCTTAACTGAAAATATAGACATTGTCTAAGCTGTTTTTACTTAAAATGCTTTATATTATGTCAAACTTGCACCGTTTGTCCTCACACCAACCAGTTCTCCACCTCCCCGTACACCAACTGGGTGTCCTATACCTTCCCGGAGGGAGACTCAGACCCACGGGCTTCAGGGCTCAGTCCCGGAAGACTGTCCTCAGGCTACCCTCACTCAGCCCCGCTGAGCTCACAGTGGGGTGCTCATTACCCTCTCTCCCCCAGATTTGATCATTTGCTGAAATGTCTCAGAGAGCTCAGGAGAAGAGTTCCAGTAGTATTACCAGCTTATGATAAAAAACGCCGCTCAGGAGTGGCCAAATGGGAGAGCTTTGGAGGGCACGGTTCAGGGGGTTTGTGGCAGGAGCTCCGAAGCTCTCTCTGGATGCAGCGCCCTCCTGGCCCCTCCGTGTGTTCATCAGCCTCGGAGTTCTGCAAACCCTGTTGTCTGGCGGATTTTACGGAGGTTTCATTTCATCGGCGAGACTGATGAAACCCAGGGCGTGTGCGCGTGCTCAGTCGTGTCTGACTCCTTGCAGCTCACCAGGCTGCTCAGTCCGTGGGCTTTTCCAGGCAAGAATACTGATGTGGGTTGCCATTTCCTCCTCCAGCGGATCTTCCCAATCCAGGCATCGAACCCTCATGTTCTGTGTCGCCTGCATTAGCAGTTGGATTCTTTACCCCTTTTGCCACCTGGGAAGCCCTGAAACCCTGGGCCGTTGACAATTAAGTCAATTACCAGCCTGTCTCACCTTTCCAGGGGCTTCCCGGGTGGCACCAGGGGTAAAGAATCCACCTGCCAATAGAGGGGACGCAGGTTTGATCCCTGAGTTGGGAAGATCGCCTGGAGGAGGAAGCAGCAGCCTGCTCCAGTATTCTTGCCTGAGAAATTTCATGGACGGAGGAGCCTGGTGGGCTGCAGTAGCAAAGAGTCAAACATGATCAAGCACCGCAGTTCTCCCCTTCCCAGAGGTCAAGGGATAGGAACGTTCCAGCTCTCTAGTCCCATCGTGGTCTTCTGCTGACCAGCTCCCATGCTGAAGCTGTCTAGCCTCCAGTCGGAAGCTGTCCATTAGCATATAAAGGGTTTTTGCCACTCAGGGGATTCCAAGGATCTGAGAAACTATACACCTGGAACCAGGGACAGGGACCAACCTATTTTCCATTGTACCCCGTGGGCTCTGACCGTCTCTGACTTCTCTAGAGAAGCAGGAAGGGAACCACTAAAGGATTTATAGGTGTTACAGTGAGAATGAAACACGGAGTGACTAAAAACATATAATCCATGGAGGCCACTCAATTTCTCTATAGATTATGTAGGATAATAGATATAGATTATGTCCTCTGTTATGTTCGTTGTATCTCAAAACATTTTCATCTTCAGAACAGAAAATTGTAGTGGGAAGCATCATTCTATGGGTCATTGTCTGAGTCTGGGGCACTGTGTGTAGTACATTTTCTGGTTTATTATAAGTACTCTGTAAATATTTCTTGAAGGAGTGAACTGATGTTTTAATGTTTTATTCTTCCACTCAGGTACTCCATAAGCACTAAGAATTGGAATAAATAGGAATGAGGCTAAAAATGAGTTAGCATTCTGTTAGAATACTAATCACTTAAAACTTTTTTGATTTCTCAGTTTCTGAAAGCCATCTGGACATTCTTCCAATTAAAAAAAATCTATTTTTAAGACAAAAAAATCAAATTTCTGGTGGGTGTTTTTGATAACTTATTTTCAGACTGTGGCATATTTTCTTGGCAAAATAATCCACTTAGTCTTGAAACTCTGCCAGTCTCTCATTGATTATGATGTAACCACTGCTTAGAAAACATGGCCTCACTTTTAAGCTTTTGACCTAACAAGGTGATTTTTATATCCTGGTCAGAAAAATGTGTATGTTAATTTTGGCTCAAGATAGGTAAACAAAGTCATAAGCAACGTGGAAAGTTAAAGGAAAAAAATAGATTTCTCAATGAGATGGTTTTTAACAGAAAAGGCTCTGCAATGGCCTGGAAGGCATATTTTTCAGCTGCTGTCTCCTTTGTGAGTGAAATGAATATACAAACTGAACATACTGCTTAATTGGCCTTTACAAGGGAGATCGATAATGCAGAAACATTAATTGTTTCAGCTTTACCGCTGAGTCTGAAAAAGAGAAACAAGAGTGGATTGACGCCGTGCAGCAATCAATAGCAGAAACTCTCTCTGATTATGAAGTAGCCGAGAAGATTTGGTACAATGAGGCCAACAGGAGCTGCGCAGATTGCAAAGCCCCAGATCCTGACTGGGCCTCCATCAATCTCTGCGTTGTCATCTGCAAGAAGTGTGCAGGTAATTAGTGATAAGTTACGCTCATCGCTGTTTGATGGCAGATCGGCACCGAATGCTCTTTAGTCTCGTATATACTGTGTCCCTGCTAATGGCTATGAAGAATAAAAGCAGAGAAAGCTTATTGCATTTAAATCAAATTGAGAAATATCATTCTATACTTCTCTTATGCATGGCTTAGAGATAAAAATTGATTTAAAGCATGTAATCATTTTTTGTGTGTGTGCCTACTGGACCATGTATGGATTTTTAAAAGACAATACTGAAATTTTCAGATTTGGGATGAATGTGTTTCAGAACGCACCCTGAACACACTCACTGTTCGTATGACTTGTCCCTTTTCCCAAATCATATTTTGTAAGACGTATTTTTCACATTTCAAGGCTGCTCTGCTTTCTAATCTTGTTACGCAAGATCTGTTCTCTCTTATAATGAGAATTATTATATAGAAGCATTTTCCAGGCATATTGAAGTTTATGAAAGTAACCAATGTTGTGACTTGTTTTCTCCTTGTGACCTTAAACCTTACGGACTATTTGACATCTCATATTTGGGAGGTAAGGCAACTGTCCAAGTGAGTGAAGGGAATGGACCCCAGCGTAGGTATGTGACTGTGGAGGTCTTGGAGAAATTAGCTACAACCTAAACTTTCCTCAGCTCTTCAGCTCTACCAGGTACTGTGCTGGTCCTGGGAGTTAAAGAAATCTATAAGATATGACATATCCTGCAAAAATATATAGTCATTTTGATAGAGTATGATAAGGATAGCAATAGAGTTGAGCACAGGTTTCACTGAGAGAATGCAGAGGGAGAGCTTCTGTCTCAAACAGAGCCAAGATAGGACAGCTGCTTCAGACCCTTCAGAGCCTTCCGGAGCTCTGAGGTAGGAGTCCTCACAAGCTGGTCAACTACAGCCATAGCCACCGAAAAGCCTCAGTTAATCCTCCTTGACTTTGCATTTTCTCCCAACCTCTTCTTTCCAGTCTCATTGGAAGAGAGAGTGTCTGTTCAAGGCTGTTCTGTCTTCTTATGTTCCCTTTCTCTCCTCTCTTCTCTGAGTCCTTACCCCATCACTTATTCACTCTCTAAGTACAGTAGGCCTTTGACAGTCACGGGTTCCAGATCAAAAGTAAGTGGAAAAAAAATTCCAAAAAGTAAAATTTGAATTTGCATGTACCTGCAATTGTTACTTAGCATTTATATTGTATTGTGTATTTTAAGTAATTTAGAGATGATTTAAAGTATTGAATATAATTGAGAATGTGTATAAGTTATTTGCAGATACTATGGCCGTATTATACAAGGGACTTGAGCATACTTGCTTTTTGGTGTCTGTGGAGAGTTCTGGTATCAATCCTCTGAGATACTGAGGGACAGCCATATTCAACTATGGTTTATTTGATTCAGCATATAAATTTGCATAATTCTGTTCTATTAACACCAGATCTCTGAAAACTTACTATTCCCTTAGATATAATTCTCTGTTCCTTTTTCCTTTCATAGAGAAGATACTTTCAAGAGTAATAGTTTATGCAGGTTTTCATTTCTTTAACTTTCTAGTATATCATCAGTTCAGTTCAGTTCAGTTGCTCAGTCATGTCCGACTCTTTGCAACCCCATGAACCACAGCACGCCAGGCCTCCCTGTCCATCACCAACTCCCAGAATCCACCCCAACCCATGTTCATCGAGTCAGTGATGCCATCCAACCATCTCATCCTCTGTCCTCCCCTTCTCCTCCTGTCCTCAATCTTTCCCAGCATCAGGGTCCTTTCAAATGAGTCAGCTCTTCGCATCAGGTGGCCAAAGTATTGGAATTTCAGCGTCAACTTCAGTCCTTCCACTGAACACCCAGGACTGATTTCCTTTAGAATGGACTGGTTGGATCTCCTTGCAGTCCAAGGGACTCTCAAGAGTCTTCTCCAACACCACAGTTCAAAAGCATCAATTCTTCGGTGTTTAGCTTTCTTTATAGTCCAACTCTCACATCCATACGTGACCACTGGAAAAACCATAGCCTTGAGTAGACGGACCTCTGTTGGCAAAGTCATGTCTCTGCTTTTTAATATGCTGTCTAGGCTGGTCATAGCTTTTCTTCCAAGGAGTAAGCGTCTTTTAATTTCATGGCTGCAATCACCATCTGCAGTGATTTTGGAGCCCAGAATAATAAAGTCAGCCACTGTGTCCACTGTTTCCCCATCTATTTGCCATGAAGTGATGGGACCGAATGCCATGATCTTAGTTTTCTGAATGCTGAGCTTTAAGCCAACTTTTTCACTCTCCTCTCTTGTTTTCATCAAGAGGCTCTTTCGTTCTTCCTCACTTTCTGCCATAAGGGTGGTGTCATCTTCCTGTCTGAGGTTATTGATATTTCTCTCGGCAATCATCAGCATCCTGTAATCAGTCTTCATCTACCTCACCTCCAATAAAAACATCTCACCACATTTACAGTGTATTTTACCTCTCAGCTTCCGTGCGGTCAGTTCCTATCTTCATTGCACTCTCTGGAGTATTTGACACTCTTGACCAGTCTACCTCTCAGTGACTCCCCGTCCTTCCTCAATTTCCAGCAGGCCGTTTTCTCTTAGTATGCTCTTGTTATCCTGCTCATCCTTTGCCTGCTCCTAAAACATGTGTGCTGCCTTGGGTTGTATCCTCAGATCTCTTTCATTCTGATATTCCTGAGTGATGTTATTTATCATTTGAATCCCACAGTCTTTTTAAGCAGGTGTTTCTTACTCTGTTGGAAACCATACTCCTGTATCTCCTGCTAGGGTCTCCACTTGGGTTTGCTCAAGATACCTCAAAATGAACATGATAGTACGGAGTTCTCATTGCTTCCCAGCTCACTACAGGAATATTTTCCTGTATTACAAATCTTGATCAGAAGTGATCCACTCTGCCCTTCACTCAAGCCTAAAACCTGAGAGTCCCTCTTGACCCTTCCCCTTTCCTTAAAGCCCGCCAGATTCCATCCCGGTTTTACCTTCTAAGTATCTCTAAATCTGTTCTCCACTTCACTTCTTTTTCCGGCTGCCTCAACTCAGAACCTTAGGCTACTCCAGCATCCTTTCTTCCTGCCTGCCTTTGAGCTTTACTGCTTTTGGCATTGCCTTTTTGTAGTCTCTGTAAATGCAAACGTATGCCAGGTCTTGTCATGGGAATTCTAGGGCATGGTGCTCTGAGTAATTTTTTTCTCAGAGAAGGGAGGAAAGGAACCTACCTAATGTACAGAGAGGAATGAACTTTCTCATGATCATTAGGCAGAAGATCCTTAAGACCAAAGATGATGTTTTGTGTTCTTTTCTCCTTCTCAGCTTAGAAAGAGTCTGACATAGGCCTGGATGCCCAGTAAAGTCTGAATGATGATTTATACAGCAGAATTAAATTGATGATACTAGAATGCTGGGCTGTTACTCTCTTCCAGGTATAATCATAGAATAAAGAATTCACTTTAGATTTCTTAAGTATGCATTCATTAGCTAGTATGTTGCTAGTCATTTTTTAAGAGTAAGGGATGATATCTGTATTCACATATATGTAATTTACACAGACCCATTATAAAGAGTTTTCAGTGACTTACAATTTCTAGTCAGTTACCAAACAATGAAAAAATTATATATGTATACACATACATACATGTACACATATAAACACAAATACATGAATACATACTTTTAAAGGGCTTCCTGGTAGCTCGGCTGGTGAAGAATCTTGCCTGCAATGCAGGAGACACCAGTTCAATTCCAGGGTCAGGAAGATCCTCTGGAAAAGGGATAGGTTACCCACTCCATTATTCATGGGCTTCCCTGGTGGCTCAGATGGTAAAGAATTCACCTGCAGTGGGGAAACTGGGTGTGATCTCTAGGTTGGGAAGATACCCTTGAGAAGAGCATGGCAACCCACTCCAGTATTCTTGCCTGGAGAATCCCCATGGACAAAGGAGCTTGGTGGGCTATAGTCTGTGGGTCACTAAGAGTTGGACACGACTGAGCAGGTGATTTCCATAATCTTTCTTATTGTTGGTTGTGATTTCTGTTTGATTACTACCACTACTGTGGTATAAAAAAGTAGGTAATAGTTTAAGTTGAAAAGATATATTAATCCAGACATACATATATTTCTTGTTGTTGTTCAGTCACCTAGTTGTGTCCAATTCTTTGCTACCCCATATTTGGCAGCACGTCAGTGTTCCCTGTCCTTCACTATATCCTGATGTTTGCTTAAGCTAGTATCCATTAAGTTGGTGATGCTATCCAACCATCTTATCCTCTGTTGCCCCCTTCTTCTTGCTTTCATTCTTTCCCAGCATCACGGTATTTCCAAATGAGTCAGCTCTTTGCGTCAGGGGGCCATAGTATTGGAGCTTCAGCTTCAGCATCAGTCCTTCCAGTGACTATACAGGGTTGATTTCCTTTAGGATTGACTGGTTTGATTTTCCTTCCTGTCCAAGGGACTCTCGAGTCTTCTCCAGCAGCATAACTCAAAGCATCAATCCTTTGGTGCTTAGCCTTCTTTTTGGTCAGACTCTCACATCCGTACATGACCACTGGAAAAACCATAGCTTTGACTATATGGACCTTTGTTGGCAAAGTGGTATCTTGGTTTTTAATACACTGTCTAGGTTTGCCATAGTTTTTCTTCCAAGGAGCAAGTGTCTTCATGGCTGCAGTCACCATCTGCAGTGATTTGAAGCCGAGGAAAATAAAGTCTCTCACTGTTTCCATTTTTTCCCCATCTATTTGCCATGAAGTGATGGGATTGGATGCCTTGATCTTAGTTTTCTGAATGTTCAGTTTTAAGCCAGCTTTTTCACTCTCCTCTTTCACCTTCATCAAGAAGCTCTTTAGTTCCTCTTCACTTTCTGCCACTAGGGTGGTGTCATCTGCATATCTGAAGTTACTGATATTTCTCCTGGCAATCTTGATTTCACCTTGAACTTCATCCAGCCTGGCATTTCACATGATGTACTCTGCATATAAGTTAAATAAGCAGGGTGACAATATGCAGCCTTGACATACTCCTTTCCCAATTTGGAACCAGTCCGTTGTTCCATGTCCGATTCTAACTGTTGCTGCTTGACCTGTATACAGGTTTCTCAGAAGGTTTCCAGATTTTCTGGAATCCCCTTGCTTTCTTTATGATTCAGTGAATATTCATAGTTTGATCTCTGGCTCCTCTGCCTTTTCTGAATCCAGCTTGTTATCTGGAAGTTCTTGGTTCATGTATTGCTGAAGCCTAGCTTGAAGGATTTTGAGCATAACCTTGCTAGCATGTGAAATGAGCACAGCTGTGTGGTAGTTTGAACATTCTTTGGCACTGCCCTTCTTTGGAATTGGAATGAAAACTGACTTTTCCGGTCTTGTGGCCACTACTGATTTTCTGGCATAGTGAGTGCAGCACTTTAACAGCGTCATCTTTTAGGATTTTAAGTAGCTTAGCTGAAATTCAGTCACCTCCAATAGCTTTGTTCATAGTAATGCTTCCTAAGGCCCACTTGACTTTACACTCCAGGATGTCTGGCTCTAGGTGAGTGACCACACCATCGTGGTTATCTGGGTTATTAAGACCTTTTTTTGTATATAGCTCTTCTGTGTATTCTTGCCACCTCTTCTTAATCTCTCTGCTTTCCTTTAGATCCTTACCGTTTCTGTCTTTTTTCATGTCCATTCTTCCATGAAATGTTCCCTTGATGTCTCCAGTTTTCTTGAGATTTGTAGTCTTTCCCATTTTGTTGTTTTCCTCTATTTCTTTGTATTGTACATTTAAGAAAGCTTTCTACCAATCTCTCCTCGTTATTCTCTGGAACTCTCCATTCAGTGGGATATATCTTTCTGTTTCTCCCTTGCCTTTAGCTTCTATTCTTTTCTCTGCTATTGTAAAGCCTCCTTAGAAAACCACTTGGCCTTCTTGCATTTCTTTTTCTTTGGTAGGTTTTGGTCATTGGCTCCTATACAGTGTTACAAACCTCAGTCTATAATTCTTCAGGCACTCTGTCTACCAGATCTAATCCCTTGAATCTATTCTTTATCTCCACTGTGTAATCATAAGGGATTTGATTTATACCTGAATGGTCTTGTGGTTTTCCCCACTTTCTTCGATTTAAGTCTGAATTTTGCTAAGGAATGGATGATCTGAGCCATAGTCAGTTCCAGGTCTTGTTTTCGCTTCTCCATCTTTGGTTGCAAAGAATATAATCAGTCTGATTTTGGTGTTGACCATCTGGTGATGTCCATGTGTTTTAATGTTAATACAGATTGCCATGTATATATACATAGATACTTTTTATGGTAAAATACATGTACATAGAAATTCAAAGAGAATTACTTTTTTTTTTTTTTTGGTCTACAGGGCAACATAGATCTTTAGGACCAAAAGATTCCAAGGTTAGAAGTCTGAAAATGGATGCCAGCATTTGGAGCAATGAGCTCATTGAGGTGAGTCTGACTTGACTGTGGTCAAGTGGTCAGCCAGAATCTGGGAGGAAATGTGCATTTGTGGCGGGATGAGGTTACTTTAGGATCTCTCTGATCAAGATCTCGGCACAGTATAAAAAATGACTTATCGCCTGTTGTATAGTGGTAACTTTCTATCTTAACTTTCAGAATGCTTCCTAAATGAGGTGGTTATTTTAAAAATAAAAATAAAAAATGCAAGGAGCTCTAATGGTAATAACTACTTTAAAAGGCTTGGCAGCTCTTTTTAAAGCCAGAACTTATTCTCTTTCTTTTTAACCCAGCATGGATAAAATAACAGAACGGTGAATGAAAACATTTGGCAAAATTGACTATTCTTATCTCGGCCACACTCTGTCATTAACTGCAATCTTGTCTAACTTGCTGTCTCCCGCATCTATTCTGTGCTCGGGCGTCGGTAACACTCTCAACCATATTAGCCCACCTACTCAGCCATTTTAAATGAATCTGTCTCAGTGCGAGCTAGCTTCAAAAAGTAATAATGCTTTTGCTCCAATTTGTCTTGCTTGCAGTTTCTTTTCTAGTTACTCTTTTACCATTATTAAGAGGAGCTAGGCTGTTTAAATAGAAATATTGTCTGCTTTCACACTCCGTCTTCCAGAAAAAATTGGGTCTTTTTTGTATTTTTGCATATTTTACACTAAGCTGTGCTTTAATTTGTCACGTGACTCAGTTTTCTGCAGATTCAAAGATGTTGTTTGAATTGATACGTTTTGTAATTCTTTGATAATTCAGCTTTTTATTGTCATTGGAAACAAAAGAGCTAATGACTTTTGGGCTGGTAATCTTCAAAAAGATGAAGAATTACACATGGACTCTTCGGTAGAAAAGAGAAAAAATTTTATCACTCAGAAGTACAAAGAAGGAAGATTCAGAAAAACCCTTTTGGCGTCTCTTACCAAGGAAGAATTAAATAAGGTAACCAATGAAATGTAACAAAAGACATGGATGTTAAGGTCTTTTTAAGCGTGTGCCAAGGGTTTTGAAAAAAAGTTAAAAAAATATTTTGCTGTTTCATAAAATTATTGTTTAATTTTATTTCCTTTTGTAACATTGCGCCTTAGATCTTTTACCTTCATTTCACTTGAGGATTCGTTATCAAGGGCAAGTAAACTTTTCCTCCCTCACTGAAGTTTCTATCTGATGTACACCCACCCCAATTAAAGCTTGAACAACTTTCCCCATATTAGGGACAGGATACTGAACATGGTAACTTCAGCTGTGCACTGCTGACTTGGTGTCAGCAAAATGGACTTCATTTGTTAGTTTATTGTTACTGACAGTGCCATTGATTGCAAGTGGCCTTTGCTGAGTGATTCTGGGTCTTCTTGTGACCATTCTATATTGCCCTTTTAGCAAAGAATTTGTTTAATATCTTGCCCTCCTTTAAAAAAAAAATCAACTGCTTCAATTTCTTGTGTGTCAGAAGGTTCTTCTATGTATAGATATTTAAAACATATACTTTTATATGCCTAGGGTATGCTTTCTTGGTTCTCAGATCTTTAGAATGCATTCAGTGTCAATGCTTATTGGATAAGCACTCCCAACTACATAGCATTATGCTGAAAAATTTGGAAAATGAAGATCTTTTCAATTCTTCTCTAGAAATGATAAGATTTATACAGTTGTTTTATATTTCTCTTCTATTGGTTTAGTTCCCATAAATTAGGTTCTTGCTTCTTTATACATCTTTGGTATTAGTAAAGCGAGGCCACCAATGGATTTTGAAGCAAGGATGTACAATAAATGCAGAATGCGGAATCTATACTTAAGGTAGGGGAGAGTCAGAGAGATGGGAGAGGGGTAGGCAATCATATATAGGTTATTACTCAGTCATTTAGTTTTGTTCAGGGTGATAGTTTCATAGATGCTAATTTCTATGAAAATAACGGACCCATTTATACAAGACATGCATGAAATAATGATAACAGGGTATAACCAAGGGTTATAATTAATCTAGTTCTATGCACCGGAGGCCCATAAAAGATAAGTACATAAATAATAAGTTGTGGATTTGGGGAAGTAACTGGCAAGATTGGAGAACTAGGGCATATTTTCCCCCCAGTGGATTCTCTCTTTTTGATAATGACAGGAATCTTGTCAGAGGGTAAATACTAATGACCCCAAAGGAGGTTTTTTCTGCCACACCATATAGATACCCTGAGCTAAGATATTAGATAAGCTTGGCTTTAATTACTAGCTGTTTCTTTCTTCTTCAAGATATGTAGGGATGTCTGTCTGTTAGGGTTTACTACCACATTGGGCTGCTTAAAAATGGTACTCTTAACATCAGCAAATAATTTTTAAAAATTACTTTATTGAGGAGATACTGCTTAAAAATTGGCTCTGTGGGTGTCTTCATTGGAAAACTGTATATTTAGGTCCTCTACCCATTTTTTAAATTGGATTGTCTCTTTCTAATTGAGTTGCATGTGTTATCTGTATATTCTGGTTGCTAAACCTCATGCAGTATGTGGTTTGAATATATCTTCCCTTGTGCTGTGGGTTTTACCGTCTCATTTTGTTGATTGTTTTGCTATGCAGAAACTTTTTAGTTTGCTATAATTCCACTTAATTGATTTTTGCTTTTGATATCATATCCAAAAAATCATTGCCACGACTGATGTCTTCCCTGGTCGCTCAGCAGTAAAGAATCCACCTGCAAAACAAGTGCTGCAGGAGACATGGGTTTGATCCCTGGGTCGGGAAGATTCCCTGGAGGAAGTCATGGCAACCCACTCCAGTATTCTTGCCTGGCAAATCCCATGGACAGAGGAGCCTGGTGGGCTACAGTCCATAGGGTTGCAAAGAGTTGGACACGACTGAAGCGACTTAGCGTGCGTGCAGAAACATTCATGCAAACAAAATATTTAGTGGATACTTTGTTACTGCATTTGAAGTATATTGAAGTTTCTGAGCATTGCCATTATCGTAGTATGTAAAATACAGAAAATATCTTCTATGGCAGATATAATGGATTTGAAGATTTGGAACATCACCGCAGTAAAACAATGAATAGACACTTGGTAATCTTCTGTTGAAATTTAAATTCGTGTAAACCAGGCCTTTGTTACCTGTTGGTTAGTTCAAGGCGTAATAATTATTAGATTTCTTTGTTAAAAAGAAATGTAGACTTCATCTCATAAATGAATTGGCAGACTTTCTTAAATTTTAATTGCTAGAATTGTATCTTCTTCACTTAGAGTTGTATTTTCTTTTATCGACCAGGCTCTGTGTGCCGCTGTGGTGAAACCAGATGTTCTGGAAACAATGGCTTTGCTGTTCAGTGGGGCAGATGTCATGTGCGCGACAGGTGATCCTGACCACAGCACCCCCTATCTGCTGGCCAAGAAGGCAGGGCAGAGTCTGCAGATGGAATTTCTCTACCATAACAAATTCTCAGGTTAGGCCCTCTCATACCTCCATTAACCTGGTCTCTCCTGATAGATCCTTAAAAGGACTGAAGCTCAAATCTGTAAATTTCTCAAATCAGAAACACTATTAGGATGAAAAGAAAATGTAATTATCAGAAAGACGGAAAATGCTTCTTAAGACCCATGTTTTAGTTCCTTTCAAGGAAAAGTTTAGGAAATCAATCTTTTATTTGCCTTTAATCATCTAAATGGAAGATTAAAATAGTTAATCCCATGTAATCATTTTCACTAAAATCCAGTTTTCATGTATGAATAATAAACACAACCAAAGTGCTTATTTGCAAATTTTATGCAAAGCAAAATAAATGTTTCTGTATCTTTATTCTGCAGTATATTTGAAGTAGTTTTTCTTCTACCTCAGAACTCACCAACATATTCATAAGCCAAGGGAAAATTGTTTACATTTCAGATTTCAGATGTGATATTTCTATAATTTTTCTAGATTTCCCTCAACATGACACATATTCTGAAGGTGGATTAAATCAAGAGTCCTCCCAGTCTACGTTCCTCTGTGACTTTTTGTATCAGGCTCCTGCTGGTGCTTCTAAACTCTCTTCAGAAAAAAAACTGCTTGAAGGTACCTTCTCTGCTCCTTTTAGATTTTGTCATGATAAAATTTTATTTCATTATCAAAACAATTAGGTTTAAGTTTTGATATTTTTCCCCGTGAGATGTTAGATTTGATCTCGCAGTAGAGAAATATTTATTTTTTGAGGATTTATAAATGCTTCCAGGCACAGATATTATTTCATGCACTGCAGCAAAGATTTACTACTGGTTCGGAATGCTGAGTGAATTCTCAGCAGAATTCTCTGACATCTACCTCAGAGACAACCAATTCTGCTTCAGGATTTAAGAGGTATTCCAAAGAAATGTGAAACTCAGCCCCTTCCCTCCGGGACAGACCCACCAGCTGGGGAGATAATATAGATAAATGTCAACATGTAGGATGAACGGACAAGTCTTTGGTTTATATTCTGTCAGCATACTAAGTGGTCTCAAGTAGTTGAGTTTGTTCTGATTGTAATTATGCGTGTCTATGTAAGTAAAATAAAGCTTAAGGATGGTTTCTAAGAAATGGTGTGAATTAATTGATTTAACAACCTGTTGTAGGTTTGTGGCATTGATCTTAGCAGGATCATAGTAGGTGAAATCTATCCATTTCACTCCTTGTGTCAGGCATGTGCTGGGCATTAGGAAAACAAAAATGAGTAAGACCCAGGCTAATGTTATATACATTCAAACTAATATTAAAAATGTAGGCAGGAAAAATATAATGTGCTCTGTCTTACTAGAACAGAAAGAATTTAAGAGAGATTAAGTTATGCAGGCCAATTGATGGTGGACTTCAGAGACTCGGAGGACAGGTATTAATTCCCTAGTGATTCTCTCTGATTACTTGATCAGAGGAATAACAGGATGAAAAACTCACTTTAGAGTGTTCATCCTGATCTTCATACATTTGAAGAGATTATTTCAATTACAGGCTTTATTTGTCCAAAAAAGAAAATTATAACCTTTAGCAGAATTATACTGGGATAAACTATACTTTATTACTTTTTTGGCCTTTCCTAGTGGGTCAGTAGTAAAGAATCTGCCTACCAATGTAGGAGACATGGGTTCGATCCCTGGGTTGGGAAGATTTGCTGGAGAAGGAAATGGCAACCCACTCCAGTATTCTTGCCTGGGAAATCCCATGGATGGAGGACTCTGGCGGGCCACAGTCCATGGAGTCGCAAAGAGTCAGACAGAACTTAGTAACTAAACAACAACAAAAACCTATAAACAGTAGCTCGCCTTTGGTGAGCATGTACTATGTGTAAGGCATTGCTTTAGGCTTTTTCTATATGTTCATTGTAATTCTCATAAAAGCTCTGCAGGATAGTTGATGTTATGCTGGTTTCACATGAACAGTGGAGGAGCTCAGCATGAAGCGGAGTCTTGCATTTGATTTGTGTTATAGTTGTTACTGTGTGACTTTGGCTTCGGTCAGGGCGATGACCAGCTGACACTAGAGGGCAGAGCATCTTTATTCTTTGAGTTTAGGTTTGTTTTTTTTTTTTTAGGTTTTTTTTTGTTTTTTTTTTTTGTTCTTTCAGCAAATTTATTTTCATGTCTTACTTTTCTCAGTGTGACCAATAATAAATGATGAATTTTAGAGATTTTCTCATCTTCCCATTGCTCCTTATCAGTATTTTAATACTTATATAGTTGAATGTTGAGTGATCAAGAGGGAAGAAGTACCAGAACAATCTGTGAAAAGATGATAGCAATTATTAAAATAATTGAGTAACAGGGCACTTAGTGTACTTGTTAAGAAGTGTACAAGTTTTCTAGAATGTTTCTTCTAAATTGCAGGATATATTAATCTACCCTTCTAACCACTTATACAAAGATGAAATAGGAAGGAAATCTGAAATACGAGCTTTTCTTCCTAAAGCTTCTCAATATATCATAAGTATTCTGCAGGCTAAAAATAAGCTTTTAGTTATTTTTTGACAACTCTGGTTATAATATTTATAAACTTATCAATTTGTTTTACTGTTTTCTTGAAATATATTGCTTTTCTTAATCACTTAAGAACTGAATTGATGTTTCAAATTTGTAACTAAATCAGTTTTTCCTTTTATAAAAGATAAGTTCACTAATGGATTTTGTTGTTGAAATTTATTTCAAAAAACAGAAACCAGTGCATTCTCCATATTTGTAATTTAATTAGGGATGTTTTCTCATTTTGGAGCATTCTGTTTTAAGTGATATATACTTTGACGATGGAGCACACAGAAATGATTTCATTGGATAACAATCTAATAATCTAACAGCAAGGTATTCTTTGATGGTCTTCATTTCTTCCATCCAATATGTCAGCAAGGTCTGTCATTTTAACTCAGAATAGACCATGAATCAGTTGGCTGCTCTCCATCTTCACTAACTGCATCTGAACCTCAGTCACCATCGTGTCCTGCCTGGGCTGTAATATCCTCTGCCCCAGCCCATATCTGTTTACTGGTTAACATCTCCCCTGGCTGCCCTCCAAACCGTTCCCCCAAACAGACATAGTGATTGTTGAGAATGTAGATCAGACCATGCATTTCCATTGTTCAAGTACAGTTAGTGGCTTCCCATGACAGGATATAAGCCTTTTCCTTATCTGACCTAAAAGCCCTTCTCCTCCTTTCCCCTCTTCATCTTACATCCTTCCTTCCTGTCCTACCTGCCTGGCCCCACTGGTTTCCTGTCTGTTCCTGCAATGTGCCCGCTCCGGACCTTTGCAGTTGCTGTTCACTTTGCAAAGAGCACACTTTCCTCAGCCTGGCTGCCTCTCACCTCTAGGGGGTCACTTCCGGGCCACGTGGTCGGGGAGACCTCCGTGGCAGCCTCCTAACATGTGGGCCCACTGCTGGTTCTTCTCTCTCATACGTGCTGCTCGCTTCCACTGTGGCTCTCGGTGCGTGAACTGGATCCTTGTGTGATCTGTTTCTCCCTCCTTCTGGAGTGAAAGCTCGTTGAGGCCTCAGCATTCTCTGGTTTATTCAGCAGCATCAAATCTCTGGTGCCTAATACAGTGTCCACACATAACTAGTCATGTGCAAATATTTGTTGAATAAATGGGCATTGCTCTAACCACATTACTGCCAGTGTAAAAGCACAGATGACTTTATATATACATAATAAAATTTTTATTGAAGTATAGTTTCTATATGGTATTGTTTAAGGTTTACAGGTGTATGATATAGCAATTCACAATTTTTAAAGATTAAACTCTATTTATAATTATTAGTTACTATTTTTTCACCTGCATATAAAAATATATAAGTGCTGACACAAAACACATTTTGTTTGGGAAGAGCCTACTTAAAAACATAGAAGAAAAAGTTGAATTAACAAGAAGCAGAGAGTTTTGGTGGGTTTTTTTTTTTTTTCTTTCTTTTCTCTTTCCATCAAGATTCTGCAGCAGTGGTACTCCTATTGAGCACCAGCTTTATGGAAAAATTGAATTATTTGGAAAGATTTAGAGATTAAAGTGTGGTTGTCACCTTTGCCTCGGAACAGCAAGCATCTGGACTGCATCACTCCATCAGGGCTTGTCAGGATGGCCACAGAGCAGACTGATTAAAAACAAAGAAAAAAGTCAAGGAATAAAATGCATGCAAGTCCTTCAGAGAGTTACAGAGGCTTCAAATTGTCAGTTCAGATTTTCAGGATTTGAAGTTCTTCTAGCCTCTGGTTATGAAGACTGATCTGTATTTTTCTTTTTCTCCCCAATTTAGTGTTCATGAAAGGAAAGATTGATAGCTCTTGTTAAACCTAAGTGCAGAGCTGAATAATAGCATCCTGATTTTGTTTTCTGTTTTCTCCCCTCAACTGTATTATTTTCCCTTGGTATCTTACCTTGATTTGTTGACAGTGTTTGAGTTTTAAAGAGAAAGTGGTTGATACGGTTTACTAGAAACTCTGTATTATCTGTTTATATTTAATTTTATGAGTTAGTATTGAGGAATTTTGAAGATCCTTTGTTCCATAAATGCCTAGCTCGCATAGTTTAAAAATATTTCTTCAAGGCTGAAACATTTATTTTAAATGAAAGGAGTCCTAGTGAATATTTCTATTTTCTGTGGATGCTGAATGCCATCAGTTTGGGAAATTCTTCATCAGGAAACAACTTTATGGTTTAAAAAAATAATAGTTTCACCTGAACTCTCTCTCATTTATCATGCACATATGTATTTGAAGGCAGGGCCTCTGCTGTACCCTGGCACATTTAAACAGTGGACATACATGCTTCAAGCATGTGTCAGGCACGGACAGGGAGGTTGTGAAGTAGATAGAAACATACCTTCCCTAGTTGACTGCTTGGGTTTTACTCCCAGCTGTGATGCTGAGTACTTACGTGATGTTGGTAAAGTCCATCAACCATCTTGTACCCATGAACAGGGTAAAAGGAAAGGAGCACACAATCATAGAACTGACCTAATAGGGTTGTTCTGCGGATTCAATGAGTTAATGCATATAAGATGCACAGGAGAACATACGACACATACATTTGATGCTAGGAGGATGAGGACAAGGAGAAATGGTAGCAGAGACACACAGGTATCCGTATACACAACTTGCTTCTGGTTTCCAGTTAGCCTTTGGGTTTAGGAATATCCTACTGGTGGTAAGCTAACAATCAAGGTAACCATACTCTAGTAACCATATCACTTCATAGGAATATTTCAGTAGGTCACCTCTGGAATTCTTTATCTGTGCATGAGTAAATTGCACTAACGTTTTTCTGCCCTGATCTAAAGGTCAGGTTTGAATAGAAGGAAAGAACAACCCCTCCAGCTGATCCAACCACCATAATAAACATGACCTCTTGTCTTATAAACACCTTGTGTCCTGAGAGTTGTCCATTCTGTGGCCCCAGTCTTGCTTCTGGTAGACATCTTCTGGTAACTGATTAAGCAGTAAAACTTGTTCTGTGGCAGAGAGGGTGTCCTGTCTGAATTAGCTCAAGCAGACCAATGCCATCCAGTGTAGTTTTGTTAAAGCTTTCTGATTGCTTCCCAGATGAACAGAAATGTCAAAATTTCCTATCATGGCTTTGTTGTTATAAATCCTCAGAGGTAATATCTATGCCTGCTTTGTCTGACCTCTGGCCTATTTTCACTTAAAAAAATGAAGTTCATCAAGGATTATGGTGATGATGCTACAAGGTTAAATCTCCTCAAGCCCATATTTCTAACTTAAAATGAGTTTGTACTCACCTTTTTCAAGAGGTCTGTCATTTGTTTCCCATTAGAATTAGCATAATTAGGTTCTGCATTTACATTTACTTTGTGGATCATGCATTTGACACTTGTTTAAGACCTTCCAATGTCTCCCACTTGTCTACTGAGAAAGGTGCAAACTCCGGAATACCTATCATGGAAGACTCCTGGGGCCTGGCCTCTGCCGTGAGCCTGCAGTCTTGTTTCCCAAGTCCTGATTTCAGATGTAATCTCTTTCTTTGGCCAGATAGGTTTTTGACAGTTTCCCCTTCGCATGACTTTCCTCACAGTTCTTTCTCAGAATTATGGAATGATTGGGAGCTCAGTGTGCGCTTTTTGCTACTTTAGAAACACACCTTTTCCACATAAATGACTATTTCAAAAGCCGTAATTTGTGTGAAGTTCTTTCTTCCCACTTCAGTCTGAGGGTAGCTTCCTTTCAGAATGGGTCTGGTCTCTGAAAGGCCCACCTCAGATAAGGATGAGAGAGACAGAATTCTCGGTTAAAGGACAGGCAGTTACTGGAGAAGGGAATGGCAAACCATTTCAGTTTTCTTGCCTTGAGAACCCCATGAACTCAATGGACATGGGTTTGAGTGGACTCCAGGAGTTGGTGATGGACAGGGAGGTCCGGTGTGCTGCGGTTCATGGGGTCGCAAAGAGTCGGACATGACTGAGCGACTGAACTGAAGTTACCTTCTTATTGTAAGACCAGCTGATATTTTCGGCCCTTATTTTATTGAATCTCTTTCTGTATTTGGTGTTGGTAGTCATTTGTTTCTGAAATGCTCACCCCTTTTTTGTTTATGCACTCTCTCATCTCATTTGTTTTACTCTGCCTTTGTGAACCCTTCTATACCCATTGTTCCCTAAGTTCCCTTAGATTTTATCCTTGGTTACTGTGCATTTTCAACTACTACCTGTACTCTAAAGACTTTCTGGTTATTGAGGCTGTTTCTTGCCCTGAAGATTCAAATCCACAGGGTGATCTGCCTAATAGGTATTCCTATTTGAATTTCTAGGAGATATCTTTCATGTAGTGCGTGTCCAAGGAAATTCAGATTACATGCACTAAAACTGTTTCTACTTTATTTCCTTTTAGGTAAAAATAGGCATTTCTGCCCACCTTGTAATCAAAGCTAAAAATGATTAATAACCATTAATAAGTTCTCTCTTACTCCCTATGTCCCATCAATAAATGTTTTATCCCTTTAGAATACACAAGTGCATGTATGCATTGCTCTCTCCCCTCCTCCCTGTCTGTCTTGTCCCCATCCTCTCCTATCATCCCATCGCCCCCTTACCCACCCATTATCCTACTATCCCTGTGGTACTACCTGCCTCGGATGGTCTTCATCTTTCACGTTTGGCAGAGTCCCAACAGGTCTCTGCCTTCAGCCTCACCTTCTCACATCCATGTTGCACAGAAAGCAAGTGTATAAAATTTAAATCTGCAGTTTCCTTCTGATGAAACCATTTCAGTGGCTTACCATCAACTCTAAAAGCAAAGCTTAGCAGACTTTCTGAAAAGGGCCAGATAGTAAATGTTTCAAGCTCTGCATGCAGGTCAGATAGTCTCTGCCCTTGTTGCAAGAAAGCTGCCCCAGGCAATCCACAAATGAATGGGTGTGGCCCTTTCTCAGTAAAATTTTTTGTTTACAAAACAGGTGTTGATCTGCATTTTGCCTGCAGGCCATAGTGTGCTGAACTCTTAAAAGATGAATTTCAAATCCTCTAAACAGAGCATTTACTTCCCCGGTGGCTCAGATGGTAAAGCCTCTGCCTACAATGCGGGAGACCTGGGTTCGATCCCTGGGTCGGGAAGATCTCCTGGAGAAGGAAATGGGAACCCACTCCAGTACTTTTGCCTGGAAAATCCCATGGACAGAGGAGCCTGGTAGGCTACAGTCCCTGGGGTCGCAAAGAATCAGACACAACTGAATGACTTCATTCAAACAGAGCATTAGGCCTTTGCTGGTGGCTCAGTTGGTAAAGAATCTGCCTGCAATGCTGGAACTGCTGCTGCTGCTAAGTCGCTTCAGTCGTGTCCGACTCTGTGCGAATCCCATAGACGGCAGCCCACCAAGCTCCCCCATCCCTGGGACTGTCATGTCCAACTCTTTGCAACCCCGTGGACTGCAGCCTTCCAGGCTCCTCCGTCCATGGGATTTTCCAGGCAAGAGTACTGGAGTGGGGTGCCATCGTCTTCTCCAGCAATGCTGGAGACCTGGGTTCAATCCCTGTGTAGGGAAGATCCCCTGGAGAAAGGAATGGCTGCTCACTCCAGTATTCTTGCCTGGGAAATCCCATGAATAGAGGCGCCTGGAAGGCTGCAGTCCATGGGGTCGCAGAGTTGGACACAGCTGAGCTACTATACTACTACTAAACAGGACATTAAGGACATTTATTTTTTGTACACTTACCTAACATCAGCCACAGTGATGCTTTTTACCCTACATTTTCCCTTCCTAATGCTCTGTATAGACATCAGTCTTTACCATTTCAGCATCGTTTTGCAGTGGTCTCTTTATCGATTTGCCTGTTTGTCTGGTCATCAGTGTCACAGTTATTTTTGTCTTTCACATCCCTGGCTACTAGGTTGTAAATTTTTTGAGAGCATTAAGTATGACAGTTTTATATCCCATGCAGCAGTATCATGCTCTTTATACAAAATAGGAAACTAATACATCCATTTATTTGAATCCAGTTATTTAAGACCATATATTTTAAATTTTGATTTATGGTATAGCTCAATTTATCACTTGTTTTGTTTTAAATTCCTAGAGACAAATAAAAAGTGGTGTGTTCTGGAAGGAGGCTTCTTGAGTTACTATGAAAATGATAAGTCTACCACGCCTAATGGCACCATTAATATCAATGAAGTCATCTGCCTGGCTGTGCACAAAGAAGACTTCTGTTTAAATACTGGGTAGGTCTATCATTAAACGAGTAGGAGCTGAAAGTATTTTCTGATATGTATCATACCAGTTAATAAGTGTTTTATCATCATTGCAATTCTTCAGTTGCTTCTTACAGAAGAGTTTGGCGGTTTCTTGAAGCCTACTCATTTTTCAGCTTCTAAAAGTTCCTTAGGGAATTCACTAAAATGTGGGAAAATTAAGATATTTCATTAGGTAATATGAAAGGTTGACATCTTCACGTCAAATTTTAAGTAAGTTTACATCATTCCATTCTTGCACATGTAGTCCGATAATTTTTATGATTCACTCACTGTTTAATATAGTGATTTAATGACAAAATTTAGGCTTTCATTAAATGTATCATGGTTAAAATAGATGACAAAAAAGTGCAGTGGTAATGTTCACAATAAAATAAGTTATGCATATTGAATAGCATATTGAAATACTAGATTTCTTAGATCTATTTTGACATTTTTATGGTCTCAAAAAGTTTTAAAGAGTAGACAATATTTAACATATTCGACTCACAAATAGTTTAGTAGGATTCTGTGAGGACTTTTAGAAATTGACCCTCTAAGATATTTGGTATGAAAGTTTATCACATTTTGTAATGTAGTTTTTTTAAAAATAAAAATATTAAAATGTGCAAAATCAGTTATGAAACTGATAAAGGAGCATAGTATTTCAATAAAAGTTTTATATGAGAAAGGGAAGAGATTTGTAAAGCTATGTCATTTATATAAAATTATATGAAATACTGAAACATTTTACTGTTATCGCATAACGACCAGTACATGATAGTTGAATGACTACTGTTTTCTAGTAAATCTAACGTTTTGTGAACAAAACTGGTTATGTGTTGATTTATTACTTTAATATTAATAGTGCTTTTATTCTAAATGATTAAACAGTTTAATGTGGCTTACCATTTAAAAAAAAAAAAAAGACCCTGATGCTAAGAAAGACTGAAAGTGGGAGGAGAAGGGGACAACAGAGGATGAGATGGTTAGATAGCATCACTGACTCAATGGACATGAGTTTGAGTAAACTCCCGGAGTTGGTGATGGACGGGGAGGCCTGGCGTGCTGCAATCCATTGGATCACAAAGAGTCGGACACGACTGAGCAACTGACTGAGCAACTGAGCAACTGATGGAATGTTAAGTGTACTCTATGTATTAAATTGCTTAAACAATTCAAATAATTACTATTAGTTTATGTCAGCATATAATCATATTCGAAAATAAAACATTCTTGATAGAATGTTACTGATACAAGTAGATGTGCAAATGAAAGCATTTATAATGAGATGTGTTTAAAAAATACTTACTACAGCCAGATTGTTAGTCACCTTCAATAGCATATTACAGAATTTGAAATTGATGATATAGCAACTGAGGAGTCATACACATTGAATTTTCAGAAGAAAGCTGATGGCTGAGTATTAAAGAAGAGATTGGAAGAAGAAAGATATAATTAAGAGAGTGTAGCTAGAGGAGCAAATAATTAAAAAGAAACAGTGAGTTGAGAGACTCTTAAGATTGAACTGGTAGCATTCAGTGTGTGACTGAATGAAATGCTGATGTCAAAGGGAAGATAAATTAAGATTCCAAGGTTTTGTTCTTGTTGATGAGGCAGATGGTGATGCCTGTAACTGGAATGTAAAGGAGATAGCAAGAGGTGTGGGGTAAGAAAGAGAAAGAAGGACGATCAGTTTAATATAGGGTATTTTGAGTTTTTGTTTTTAGGTAATGGCAGCAATCCAAGTCTATGCCCCGACCAGTAAAGCTGAAGAAGCTGAAGTTGAATGGTTCTATGAAGACCTACAAGACCTTTTAGAACTAACGCCCAAAAAAGATGTCCTTTTCATTATAGGGGACTGGAATGCAAAAGTAGGAAGTCAAGAAACACCTGGAGTTACAGGCAGATTTGGCCTTGGAGTACAGAATGAAGCAGGGCAAAGGCTAATAAATAGAGTTTTCCCAAGAGAATGCACTGGTCATAGCAAACACCCTCTTCCAACAACACAAGAGAAGACTCTATATAAAAACATCACCAGACGGTCAACACCAAAATCAGATTGATTATATTCTTTGCAGCCAAAGATGGAGAAGCTCTAGGCAGTCAGCAAAAACAAGACTGGGAGCTGACTATGGCTCAGATCATGAACTCCTTATTGAGAAATTAAGACTTAAATTGAAGAAAGTGGGGAAAACCACTAGACCATTCAGGTATGACCTAAATCAAATCCCTTATGACTATACAGTGGAAATGAGATATAGATTTAAGGGACTAGATCTGATAGAGTGCTTGATGAACTATGGACAGAGGTTCGTGACATTGTACAGGAGACAGGGATCAAGACCATCCCCAAGAAAAAGAAATGCAAAAAAGCAAAATGGCTGTCTGAGGAGGCCTTAAAAATAGCTGTGAAAAGAAGAGAAGCAAAAAGCAAAGGAGAAAGGGAAAGATATACCCATTTGAATGCAGAGTTCCAAAGAATAGCAAGGAGAGATAAGAAAGCCTTCCTCAGCAATCAATGCAAAGAAATAGAGGAAAACAATAGAATGGGAAAGACTAGAGATCTCTTCAAGAAAATTAGAGATACCAAGGGAATATTTCATGCAAAGATGGGCTCAATAAAGAAATGGTATGGACCTAAGAGAAGCAGAAGATATTAAGAAGAGGTGTCAAAAATACACAGAAGAACTGTACAAAAAAGATCTAAATGACCCAGATAATCATGATGGTGTGATCGCTCACACTCACCTAGAGCCAGACATCCTGGAATGTGAAGTCAAGTGGGCCTTAGAAAGCATCACTACGAACAAAACTAGTGGATGTGATGGAATTCCAGTTGAGCTATTTCAAATCCTAAAAGATAATGCTGTGAAAGTGCTGCACTCAGTGTGCCAGCAAATTTGGAAAACTCAGCAGTGGCCACAGGACTGGAAAAGGTCAGTTTTCATTCCAATCCCAAAGAAAGGCAATGCCAAAGAATGCGCAAACAACTGCACAATTGCACTCATCTCACACGTTAATAAAGTAACGCTCAAAATTCTGCAAGCCAGGCTTCAGCAATACGTGAACCGTGAACTTCCAGATGTTCAAGCTGGATTTAGAAGAGGCAGAGGAACCAGAGATCAAATTGCCAACATCCGCTGGATCATCAAAACGCAAGAAAGTTCCAGAAAAACATCTATTTCTGCTTTATTGACTATGCCAAAACCTTTGACTGTGTGGATCACAGTAAACTGGAAAATTCTGAAAGAGATGTGAATACCAGACCACCTGACCTGCCTCTCGAGAAACCTGTATGCAGGTCAGGAAGCACAGTTAGAACTGGACATGGAGCAACAGACTGGTTCTAAATAGGAAAAGGTGTACGTCAAGGCTGTATATTGTCACCCTGCTTATTTAACCTATATGCAGAGTACATCATGAGAAATGCTGGGCTGGAAGAAGCACAAGCTGGAATCAAGGTTGTGGGAAGAAATATCAATAACCTCAGATATGCAGATGACACCACCCTTATGGCAGAACATGAAGAAGAACTGAAGAGACTCTTGATGAAAACAAAAGAGGAGAGTGAAAAAGTTGGCTTAAAACTCAACATTCAGAAAACTAAGATCATGGCATCCAGTCCCATCACTTCATGGCAAATAGATGGGGAAACAGTGGAAACAGTGGCTGACTTTATTTTTGGGGGCTCCAAAATCACTGCAGATGGTGACTGCAGCCATGAAATTAAAAGACGTTTACTCCTTGGAAGGAAAGCTCTGAGCAACCTAGACAGCATATTAAAAATAGAGACATGACTTTGCCAACAAAGGTCCATCTAGTCAAGGCTATGCTTTTTCTAGTAGTCATGTATGGATGTGAGAGTTGGACTATAAAGAAATCTGAGCACAGTAGAACTAATGCTTTTGAACTGTGGTGTTGGAGAAGACTCTTGAGAGTCCCTTGGACTGCAAGGAGATCCAACCAGTCCATCCTAATGGAAATCAGTCCTGGGTGTCATTGGAAGGACTGATGTTGAAGCTGAAACTCCAATACATTGGCCACCTGATACGAAGAGCTGACTCATCTGAAAGGACCCTGATGCTGGGAGCGATTGAGGGCAGGAGGAGAAGGGGATGACAGAGGATGAGATGACTGGATGGCATCACTGACTCAATGGACATGAGTTTGGGTAAACCTCAGGAGTTGGTGATGGACTGGGAGACCTGGCGTGCTGCCGTTCATGTGGTCACAAAGAGTCGGACACGACTGAGCGACTGAACTAAACTGAGCATATATACTTAGTGTGTTCCAAGAAATACTTGGACTATAGATGAGCAATGAAGGAAAAATTCAAGTTATGTGATATTACCCTATTTTTATCTATACTAAGGAGATGACATTTTGGCATAGGATGAGATGATGGAAGGGAAATTTGTGAAGATGAGAACTATTTAGAGAATTGTTGGGACAATGTTTGCTTTGAACAGGATCAGAATAAATCAAGAAGGAGTGATCTTAGAGGGAAGAGGAGACAGAAGAGAGCCCCCTGCCACATCAAGACATCAGCAAAGTCATGCCATACATAGATGGTTTGTCAGAAGAATATTATTTCTGTCTGATCCAGTGTGTTCCATTTAATTCATTTGGATAAAGTACAAACCAGCAACAGAAAAATATGATAGGTAGATGGTAGGTAGATCTCACACTATTATTCAGTTTTCAAAAGGAATTTATTTGAAGACTTGATCTTTGTGTTATTTTTTTTATCATTAAAGCCACACATAACCAGCAGTACCTTTTTACTCTTATGTCCTGTAGGCCCATCTTTACTTTTGAGATTTATTTACCCTCAGAACGTGCATTTTTATTTGGAGCTGAAACATCTCAAGTGCAAAGAAAATGGACAGAAGCAATAGCCAAGGTATTTATTTTTTTGTTAATTTTTTATTGGAGTCTAGTTGCTTTGGGCTTCCCAGGTAGTGCTAGTGGTAAACAACCCGCCTGCCAGTGCAGAAGACATGAGACATGGCTTCAATCCCTGGGTTGGGAAGATCCCCTGGAGGAGGGCATAGAACCTACGCCAGTCTTCTTGCCTGGAGAATCCCATGGACAGAGGAGCCTGGCAGGCTACAGTCCATGGGGTCGCAAAGAGTCACACACGACTAAAGTGATTTTGCACCTGTGCACACACATAGTCTCTTTACAGTGTTGGGTTAGTTTCTGCCACACAGCAGACTGAATCAGCCGGACACACACATACATCCCGTCCCTCTGGCACTTCCCCTTCAGGTCACGGCAGTTTAGTAAGTAAAGTTCCCGGTGCCACACAGGATGTTCTCATCAGTTATTTTATATATAGTATCAGTAGTATATATTTGTCATTCTCCATCTTCTAATTCCTCCCACCACTCCTTTCCCCCTTGGTATCCATTTATTCTCTCCATCTGACCAAGGTATTTAAATATTGTTTTATTACCTAAATCCAGAGAAGCGTCTTTACCTTTGGAGGTTCATGAAAATTTTTTTAAAGATTCCAGAAAGCATGTTCATACTTAATTAGGGTTTCACAGGTTGTAGTCAAACGAGGTTAAGAGTTACCTTTCTGAAGCCTTAAGCAGAGAAGAAATTAATGTAGGATTTTGGAGAGGTCATTCTTAAAATTAAGGCCATACCTTGATGGTGGAGATCTTTTCATTATTGTGAAGTCATTTCTGTGTATGTCTTTTTATAGGTAGATTTCTTATTCATAGTGTACACAAACAGGAAAAGAACAGATTCAGTAAAAGATACAAATGAAGACAGACATTGAAGGTTGACATTTTAAAAGATTCCACAAACTGACAAAGAGAATGTCTTCCTGTTTCAATTCTGTATATATCAAGAAAAACGGTTTAAGATGCTGCCATTTGAAATTGCATTATTTTATAGCTCTTCAGTTTTAAGACTGATGGCAAGTTTAAATAATTGTTTTGAAATCTGGATTACTCCTAAATCTTTAATACAGAAAAACAAGTTTTTCCCCTTTCCCTCATATCTTTAGCTATGTAAGGGATTTCCTGTTTTCACTGTCTTTATTACTTTTTTGTATTTGTTTTAACAGCATTTTGTTCCCTTTGTTGCTGAAAACTTAACAGAAGCTGACTATGATTTGATTGGTCAACTCTTCTACAAAGACTGCCACGCCCTGGATCAGTGGAGAAAAGGCTGGTTTGCAATGGACAAATCTAATTTGCGTTTTTGCCTTCAAATGCAAGAAGGTCAAGAGGATAGAATGCACTTAAGGAGACTACAAGAACTAAGTAAGTTTTTTTCTCCCCCTCCCCTTCTATCTGCGGGCTTCCCTGGTGGCTCAGAGGATAAAGCGTCTGCCTGCAATGCGGGAGACCTGGGTTCGATCCCTGGGTTGGGAAGATCCTCTGGAGAAGGAAATGGCAACCTACTCCAGTATTCTTGCCTGGAGAATCCCATGGACAGAGGAGCCTGGTGGGGCTACAGTCCACGGGGTCGCAAAGAGTCGGACACGACTGAGCGAGTTCACTTCACTTCACTTATATCTGCACAGAGTTCTTTGCTGCATATGGAAATAGTAGATTTCACATAAAATTATGAGGACTCACTTCTAAACAGTGAGTAAGTAGTTGATAAAGGTATTTAGTGTAATGCTTTAAAATAATATGTTCATACTTTTCTTCTTTCCCTCCAGCAATTAGCACAGTGGTTCAAAATGGGGAAAAATTGGATGTTTTGCTCTTGGTAGAAAAAGGGAGGTAAGTGCATTTTTGCTTTTTGTTCTTTATCTCAATGCCTCTATGGAGTTGGATATTCTGGTTATCCTCTTGGAGGAGAACCCATTATTTTATAAACTGTTGGAAATTTTCTGAATCTTGTGTGTGTGTATGTATATATTCTCTTTAGTAGAAGGAGCAGACCAGTGAAGCTTGCCTATTTTTATATTATGAGAAACTCAGTGGGATCAGTTATTGTAGTTTTCTGCAGACCTAGATTCCTTTGCTTCCTTTGGAAGCACTTTGACATTTGTAAATATATTATCAGTGTAGATACATGATAGGTATAAATAATACCCTGAATCATGTATAGCTAAAACCTGATTTCTTGAATTTATTCAATTTTTCAATAAATATTAAGCATCTACTCTATGGTACTGTTATAGGTACTAGGGATATAGTGGTGAATAAAACACATACGGTCTTTGCCTTCATGAAGCATCTACATTTGTGGGGGAAACAATATACAATATAAACAGGCAAAAAATTTGCATAGTATTCTGTCCCTCAGTGTTAAGTGCTTGAAGAAAAATAAGGTAAAGAGAGTGTACCTGGTAGAGTGGTATTCTGTTTTCAATAGGGTGGTAAGAGAAGATATCTTTGATCAGAGATCTGTATCGAGTGGAGGGAAAAAAAAACAAAAAACATGCAGCAGTCTGAATAGAATGTACGAGGCACAAGGGCAAGGATATTTTGAAGACCCCAAGAGTGAGTTGTGTTTGGCATGTTCAAGGTCTGAAGAAAGCTCCTGTGGCTAGGGAAACTTCAGTGAGTGAGAGAAGAAATGATTACAGAGATATCCCTGGGCCAGACTATAGAGCCTTACAGGCCATGGTATGTAAAGACTTGAATTTTATTCTAAGCATGGTGAGACACCCCTTGATTTGAGAGCCAGGAAATGCAATCATCTGACTTAGGTTTTTAAATGACTACTGTGACTCTAGATGGATAGCTTTCAGAGGGCATGAGTGAAAGTTTGAGCATCAGGTAAGATGCTGCTGCAGAGGCCAGGCAAAAGGTGACTTCCTAATGACATAGTGTTGAGTGGTAAGATATACTCTGTGGGTAGAGGTCAGTGAATCTGTTGATGAATTCAGTGACTGTGACAGTCAGAGATGATCCCAGAGTTTTTGGCCTGAGCCTTTATGTGAATTATGGTGCTATTTTTGAGATAAAATAACATGGAGAGTAGAGGTGGGGTATTAGTACATTTAGGGCAGTAGATCAAGAATTTGGTTTTGGCAATGATTACTTGGAGATGTCTATTTGAAAGCAAAGTGGATATGCAAGCCTGGAATTAAGTGGAGAGGTTACAGCCAGAGATAAAGATTTGAGAGTCATCAGCATACATTTTGACTGACTTATTTAGCCAAGGAACAGATCAGATTCACCTAGAGGAGGACTGTAGGTAGAAAAGAGACAAGGAGGTAGTCCCAGGGCATTCAGTTTTGGAGGAGGAATGATCTGGCAAAAGAGCCTGAGAAGGAGCAGAAAGAGTCAGATCACAACAGCTAGGATGGCATAGTCTCCTGAACAAATTGTTTTCTCTTTATATCTTACCATTTGCTTTCAAATCCCATAATTAGAATGTTTAGCTCTTCAAGAGTACAAGATATGTATTTGTAAATATATATATATATATATATGTAATGATAAATATAAAAGCAAAGCTCAATTAGCCTTCCCTCCAGTGAACTTCCATGCTAGTGACAAGGATGATGACTGAGCCATTATCTGAACCTGTCTTTTCTTGAACTTCACAGGAAGATGCCAACCGCTTTAGACAGCAAATGTATTGCTGATTAGATACGTATGTCAGAATGTGTTTTTAACTTACAGACATAATCAGAATTTTATGTTTTTTCTTTTTTATTTCTGGACTTAGAATGACTAATAATATTTTAGGTTCTAATTTTGCTACCAGATGATAGTTGTACTGTTCTCTCCGAATACATTCCATACATGTTCAGAAATAATAATGAGAGTAGATAGTGTTATGGCATTAGAAGACTAGCACAAATACACTTTTTCAGTTTAGTTCATTCACTCAGTCATGTCCAACTCTTTGTGACCCCATGGACTGTAGCACGCCAGGCCTCCCTGTCCATCACCAACTACTGGAGTTTACTCAAACTCATGTCCATTGAGTTGGTGATGCCATCCAACCATCTCATCCTCTGTCATCCCCTTCTCCTCCCACCTTTGATCTTTCCCAGCATCAGGGTCTTTTCCAATGAGTCAGTTCTTCACATCAGGTGGCCAAAATATTGGAGTTTCAGCTTCAGCGTCAGTCCTTCCAATGAATATTCAGGACTGATTTCCTTTAGGATTGACAGGTTGGATCTCCTTGCAGTCCAAGGGACTCTCAAGAGTCTTCTCCAACACCACAGTTCAACAGCATCGATTCTTCGGCGCTCAGCTTTCTTTACAGTCCAACTCTCACATCCATACATGACTGGAAAAACTCTTGGAGCCCTCTGAAAATAAAGTCTGTCACTATTTCCTCTGTTTCCCCATCTATTTGCCATGAAATGATGGGACCAGATGCCATGATCTTAGTTTTCTGAATGTTGAGCTTAAGCCAACTTTTTCACTCTCCTCTTTCACTTTCATCAAGAGGCTCTTTAGTTCTTCTTCACTTTCTGCCATAAGGGTGGTGTCATCTGCATATCTGAGGTTATTGATATTTCTCCCGGCAATCTTGATTCCAGCCTGTGCTTCATCTATTAATATTTATGGAATGCCTGCTGCCTGTTACCTACATGGCAAGAAAAAATGGTCAAAAATACAGATTTGTTGCTTGAGCTCACAGAGCTGATGTTCTTAAACAAATTAGCAAACAGAAACTTGCCAGTGAAATTTATTTTATTTATTATATATATATATGTATGTAATTTGCAAAAATCATGTTACTGTACCCAAGGTATTTTTCTACCAGTTTTCGTCTATAAGGATTTGACCAGGGGTACATAGATTTTAATTAAAATGTGCCAAATGTGGATTAGTGTTATTCAATCTGAATTTTTATTTAGTGCTAACCGCATGCAGTGTACTCCCTCATGAATGCAAGATAAGGGAGGCAGAAGACTAAATGTTTCATTACTTTATGACATCTTGAACTTTACTCTGGGCAACAGGAATCAGAAGGGGAACTCAGAAGTACTCTAAGTTTATGGAATAGTTTAAAACTAGCAGGATTCCAAAATAATGGTCAAAGCTGCTTCATTTAGTTTTTGAGAATAAAGTTTTTTTGTTTTTTTTTTTTACTTTTATTTTTTTTTTTTTAATTTTTTTTTTATTAGTTGGAGGCTAATTACTTCACAACATTTCAGTGGGTTTTGTCATACACTGATATGAATCAGCCATAGATTTACACTTATTCCCCATCCCGATCCCCCCTCCCATCTCCCTCTCCACCCGATTCCTCTGGGTCTTCCCAGTGCACCAGGCCCGAGCACTTGTCTCATGCATCCCACCTGGGCTGGTGATCTGTTTCACCATAGATAGTATACATGCTGTTCTTTTGAAACATCCCACCCTCACCTTCTCCCACAGAGTTCTAAAGTCTGTTCTGTATTTCTGTGTCTCTTTTTCTGTTTTGCATATAGGGTTATCGTTACCATCTTTCTAAATTCCATATGTATGTGTTAGTATGCTGTAATGTTCTTTATCTTTCTGGCTTACTTCACTCTGTATAAGGGGCTCCAGTTTCATCCATCTCATTAGGACTGGTTCAAATGAATTCTTTTTGACGGCTGAGTAAAATTCCATGGTGTATATGTACCACAGCTTCCTTATCTCTCTGTCCCTAGGGTTTTGCCCAGCAAGAATACTGGAGTGGGTTGCTGTTTCCTTCTCCAGGGTATCTTCCCAAGCCAGGGATCAAACCTGTGTCTCCTGCATTGGCAGGCAATTCTTTACTGCTGAGCCACCAGGGAAGACTGTTTTTATCTACATGTGTTATCGACTAGTTATGTTGAAAGAATTTTTATGAAAGGCAGTAATAGAGAATGTGTCAAGATGAGAGTAGGAGAAATACAGGATAAATATAAAACCAAGTTATTTTCCTTGAATCTCTTTGAATAGTTGCCATACAAAAGGAACCATTGGAAAACAGCTATGTTTATCATACGCTTATATATTGGTTTTACTTGCTTTCCCTGTTTTCTCCAAATCAATAATTTTCAGATAATAGCAATAATAAAATGATGACAATGTATAAAAATTACTGTGTACCAGGCACTATTTTAAACACTTATGTACAGCCTTCCAGTGTATATATGATGCTGTGGGGAATAATCCAATTTGAAATCAAGATAAGGACAGTTGTTAATTTAACAACATAACCATTTCTTTTTAAAATAAGTGGTAATATTAATTTACCAATATCACTCTCATAAATTAAGTCTACTAATATATTAGGATATATAATAATATATATCCTGGATAAATAATATGTCACTAGAATTTAAATTTCAGCATCTTATTAGAAAGTAAAAAAGTTTATTAGAAAACTTGAAAAGTTATTTTACTAGAAAAAATATATCCATCCAGTGGTTACCTAATTAAAGATGAAGCAGAAAGAAGAGAGGTCAGAAGTGGGAATAAAGAATCAATCTGGAAGATGGTGAGTGCACTGGGTTATAAACCTTTATGGAACAAAAAGCCATGCAGGTGTCCAGGGCACCTTGTATGGTGAAGAACAGTGTCTCATATTTATATACCTATGTGTTTATTCACAGATGTACACACATGTGTGTACATATATGTGGATATGTATACACATATGTAAATACATAGAAACAAATGGAAGAAGAGCAGGTTTGGAAGAGAGCTTGGGAAATGATGAGTGTGATTTTTGACATTTTGAACACGAGGTGCTTATAAACACTTGAGAAATTGCTGAGAGCGAGTTGTGTTTATGGATCTGATACTCATTATTGGTTAGTGGGGATATCAATATTGGAGTTACCCACATATAGAATGAAGAAGGTGAAATCACTTAGGGAGGGTCTATAGAGTGAGAAGGGAAGAGGTAGTGTGTTGGGACTTGAATACACAGCATGTTGGAGGTGGGGGCAGTTTGGGGGGATTAGCTGCCCCAGGGTATAAAGGTGGTTTCTTCAGAGAGAGAAGCAGGAAACCAAGAGGATGTGTCGTTAAGCCCAGAAAGAGCGCTGCAAGAAGGAAGGAATAGTCAGAAATACCAGGTGCTGTCTGATGATATAGATACTCCATTGGATCAGTGATGGGGAGTCCAGTCTGGTGATTTTTAAGAAGAACAGAAGCGATAAAGCAGAAACTGGGTTAAAGTTGAGACCTGGATAAGACTAGATAAACCAGCTGGGGAGAACAGTTTGTCAAGGATGTCTGGAAGTTAATAGGATTAATGAGGTGAAAGGAATTTGACCCAGGAAGTGAATATATGTGCAGTTTTGTTTTAGATGACTTGAACCTGTGACATTCAAAACATTTTGATGGGGCGGAGATACATATTTAAGAAAAGGTGGTGGGGGGATGGACAATGAAGGTATAAGAGAGAGGGCAACAGGGTAGGTCTCTCAGTTCTAACAGCAAGGAAAGAGGAACTGATGGGTGGTTTTGGATATTGGGGTCTTTCTAGATCTGGTGGCAGGCTATTGAGGGAGAATCCAATCTGTTGGTTTTCGATCAGTCTGCTGGTTTTCAATTGCTGTATGAAATAGGAAATAAGGATGACTTCTGAGCTCTTGGCCTGGATGACTTTGAGTGGCTTTATCACATATCAGAAGAGGGAATAGATCCTTTCTCCCAATACTCAAACTGGGCCAGTTAATTTTAGATGGGATTGTTTAAGAGCTGTTTTAATACCATTTCGAAATAAGAGAATTTCATTGCATTGTCCTGTTTTTCATCTTTCTTTCAACCTGTTAGTCCCTTGGGAAATAATGACTGTACAGTACAGTAGGCTGTGTTAGACTTGTCAATGAAAGACAAAACTGTAGCTTTAAGAAATAAAACATCTTCTAGTTTTATAGAGATAAAAACTAGTTTATAGAGATAAAAAACTAGTTATATAGAGATAGTAAGAATAATTGAAAGAGAAACCAACTAGCTGTAAGTTTTAACCTTTAACAGCTTGAACCAGAACGGCAAATCATAAATAAGCTTAATGAATTAATTTCACATATTTGCTCCTTCCTTGTCTACCTTTGGTTAAACTGTTAAAATATATTAATACTTCTTAAAGGCAAGAGAATGAACTCCGTGACCTAGAAAAGTTCATGAATTGATAACCATCACTGAATATAGTCACTATTTAGATGTATATTTTAATCTTCATGGTAATTTCCCTTATATACCTAGCATGAGTGTCTTTAGACAGAAAAATATTGCAATAATATTTTCCACATGCAGAGCATTTTTGCTGTGAAAAGCTCTAAGCAGAAGGTGCTCCAGATGGTGTCGCTTCAATGTGTATTCTTTGTATACTTTAAAAATTATTATTTTGGAAAATAAAACTTTCTTGATTACACTTAAGGCTTTCTACCGTGATGTTTGATGCTGTTATTGGAACTTAGATTTTGTGCTTTTCTTTCAGGTCTTAGGGTTTCTGTGTGTGGAAAAAAGAAAAGAAATCATGTTTTTGAATATCCGTTGTTAGTCAATGAATGTCCTGTACCCCAGTGAGGTCAGAAGGCACTTGTTTGGACAGTAGGTTATATATCCACTGTGACTGAAGTGTTCAATGGATTACAACATCCTTTTCATAAAATTTGAAAACTATTTCTGCACTTGGCCCACATTCTCTGTGTATCTCTTTCTGATAAATAAGTTACTGTGTTCACTATCTCACATTCTGTAGCTTCATGCTCGTTTGTCAAAGATACCTATTATTAAGCTTTTACTGAAAGGCTGTTAGTTGTAATAAGCACAGTATGAATAACTCAGCTGTGTTATCAGAAACAGAACAGCCTAGTATTTTTTTTTTAATTTTGTTGTTTGATTTTTATTTTAATTTTTTTAAGGTTGATTTATTGGCCTATAGTAAAGTATGATGCACTTGATGGCTCCCAAGCCTGACTGCATTCAGTTTTAACTGCAAATTTCAGACATAAAGAAGCTGACACTGGGGAATAAACATTTTATCAATATGTTTCGCAATTATGGGACAGACTACTTAATTTGGTAGATTAACACTCTTAAGTTGAAGATCCTTATTTCATATCAATTTATTACATGTGATTTTTTTTTTTTCCGTACTTGAATTGTGTTTTATAGCAGCTGATATGCTAGCAGTACTGTCTAGGGTGAATTATCTTAAAGTGGTTTCTAAATTGTGCATGTAATTGCAAATTAAACAGTAGCCGATTGCCCACAATATCAGCTTGACTGCTTTTGTAACTTTCTGATCATTTAATTTGTAGAGATGGTTTAATCTGAATGTTTCCAAGGCAAATGAGATAGACCCTTCTCTCACCACCATCACTGGTTTTGCAAAAGAAAGGAACTATTCAAACTTATGGTATAAGATGATTTTTTTTTATAGAGAATTATGATAAAGGGAATGTGTGACTATTTAACAAAAGATGGGTTTTGAAGTATTTATTATTTCCTTCAAAAATGTATTTCATTCCCCAGTTCAGGACACTTCCTGTATACTAGATGTAAACCTGTGAGCATATAAATGCAATATGGAGTGAAAAAATACAGAATGAAAAGATCTCTTCTAGATAATGGGATCAAGATAATCATTTTTATTTTTTAAGTCTATTTAACTGGCTCTGGAATCCTAAGGAGGATTAGAGTAGGAAAAAAATGAGGGGTTGAGACACGAAGATATTCCAAGAGGTGGAAACAATAGTTTTAGCGAAATAGGATGGGTTGGGGTAAAACTTCACTTCAGGTTGGCCCTAACCTTCAATTCTTGAGGAGGAAGCATGGGACAGTGGACCTGGAGAGATAGATTGATATCATATTAGTATTATCAATTAAATGTAAGTAATAACTTGTCTTGTTTTGGAAAGGATTGCAGGTTCTTTACGAGGGTACAGAAGCCTTTTTTTTTTTTTTTTTGGCAGACTTGAAACAGGGCTATTTCTCACATTCCTATAGGTAATTGCCTAATGGTGTGTAGAGATGAAATTGAAAACCTGGAGGCTTGCTTTCTCAGGGAATAGCGTGCCTTGACACTACTGAACGGTTGGCTTCAGAAGAAACAAATTATTTAAGCTAATATTTCTTTCTCCATTATTCTTGTGATACAGTCTCTGCATCTACAGATTTAATAATTGTTTGCCTGTTTCTGGCTGAAATTTCATCTCTATGCAGCAGTTTCTTATCTGCTGAGGAAAGAAATACTGTTTTTCTATAAACGAAAATGAGGGTGATTTATGGATGCAATGACTTATGTGCCGGACTCCCATATCTGCCCATGAAGATCTGGCATGGAATATGCCCTCCTATTTTAAACTACTAGAAACTTGGACCAAACGAACTATTTTCAGACTTTGGAACAATAGGCTTCCCAGTATTGTGACCATGGAGAGAAGGGAAACAAGTGACTTAAGGCCTAAGATCACCTTGGCTTCCTGTCAGTACTTGGCCCAGGGAATGGGGGGATCCAAGAAGAATATGGTGATTTTGCTATGTTGGAGTGGAGCTAGAAGTTTGGAGAATCTGCAGTAGCTAAACTTTGCAAAATAGAGTTCAGAGCAGAGGGGAAAATGTACAGAGCACGGGCTTCAGAAATCTTCATAGGAGTTCCCTTCCATCTTCAGCTCAGTATGAACCTGAATATTTGCAGGTCAAAACTCCAGGCAAAAGTACTCCCAGGGTGTGCTATGAGTTGAACAATTCCCAGAGTTTAGACACTATTTGAGTGTGTTTAAATTTTATCTAGCCAGGTTAGACAGACTTCATTAAACACATAGAGCATTCTTAAAGACTGCAGGAGGTAATCCCAGAATATTAAGGCTAAACCAGCCCTCAGGTAAAGGCTGCTCCATTTATGCCCTGCTAAGCTTAAAAACAGACCTCTCCACAAGTAGTTTAGTTACCCAGGGTCAAATAGGCAAAAGGGGCCAAAACAACATCAATACCCTTTATAGGAAGACAGCACAACCCTGACATGAACTTAACACTCATGATATCTAGCACAGAGTTAAAATTACTGGTGATATGAGAAAGCTGCAAATTAGATGATGAGAACAGACCTAGAAATGAGAAGGACAGTGGAATTAGCAAAGAATATACACACTAATTTTGAATTATTACTAAATATATTAAAAGATGTAAAGGAAAACATAAACATAGAAAAATGGATCTAAAGAAGGAACCAAATGGAACTTCTAAAGCTGAAAAATACACTTTATGAAAAGAAAATCTCACTAGATCAGCTAAATGCAAGAGTAGACCATGTTAAAAGAAACAAACTCAATAAACTTGAAGTCATGACAATAGAAATTATCAAAACTTTAGCTCAGAGAGAAAAGACTAAATAAAAGTAGCAGAGCCTCAATGACCTGTGGGACAGTATTAAGCATTCTTATGTAAACATAGTTAGAATTGTAAAATGAGACAAGAGAAAGATGGAGTAATATATATATATATATATATATATATATATGTAAAATATTTGAAGAAATATGGCCAAAGATTTCTGAATTTCATAAAAACTATAAATACACATATATTAAGATCAACATAACATGCATGATAAAGACAAACCACATCAAGACATATCATACTCAAATTCTTGGAAACCAATGTGAGGAAAAATAAAAGTACCAGAGGCGGAGAGAAAACATTAAAAATAGGGGACAAAGATGAGACTGTATTGGCAGAAACAGTGCAAACCAGGAGATAATATAGTGAAATCTTTTAATGTGTTAGGGGAAAAAAATAGCCAAACCAGAAACTATTAGCTTAAAGTACTCTATCCAGCAAAAATATCTTATAGAAATGAAAGCAAAATAAAGTATTTTTTGGCCAACAAATGCTAACGTATACTACAAGACTCAGTGTTTTTATTTTTTATAAATGCCTAAGATATTATCTTTTTTAGTTATGTTTTTGAAATGGGTTGTTTGCTTTTTAGTTGTGTTTAAAATATTCTTATAAAGATGATTTCAGTTTTTATATAGATCCTGTCATTTGTCCTGGGTCTTGTCAGTAGACTAGGCTCAAATATGGTAGTCTATATTTTGTGGTTACTATATTACAAATTTGAGAAAATTGTTTTATTATTTTGGGGACTTGGTTTCTATGTCTTATTGAACTATCTTATTATAGGATATATGGATTTTTTTAAATATGGCTTTAAAAATTAGGCTTAAGGAATGAACAATTAGTAAAATGTGTTTCTCTATAATTAGAGTTCTTCAGAATAACTTTTCAGATTTTCAAGATGTGAATTCCTTGAAATAGGAATGATAAACCATTGTTCAGTAACATTTGAAATAATAAAGTTGGCCAGCATTTGTGTTGAAAATATCTTTTGATGCTTTATTCAATGTGCAGAGTTTAGGTAACATCAGAGAGGAAAGTTGTTGAACTGATGCTGTTAAATGTCAGACATCTACTGCACAAGATGATGTATTTTAGGATTCAGCCTTTGACAAGTTGACTTGGGAGTTAACTTGTCATTACTGATTCTACCCTTCACTAGTTCACAAGCAGACAGTTAAACTTGTCATCACAACATTTCTTCTGACTAGAAAGAAAATTTGAAGTTAGAAACATTTACAGTTAATGGCAGAATTATACTGCTATTATAGGCAGGCCGTTCCCTTTAGGGTTTCTTTAACTGCTTGCTCAAAAATTGGTCGTTGTTTGTTTATACACACACATTTTCAAAGATTTTGTCGCCTATTCAGAGCTTAATTATCAGATGAAAAAAGCAATTGAGACTCAAGAGAAGTTAAAATATATATTTTTAAACTCCTGAATTTAACAAGCTGTAATTTTTATTGTCTTCATAATGTAGGAGCTTGATTTCTCAGGGAAATTACCCAAGTTAGATAGTTTCGTTTAAACAAATAAACCCAGCAGTAGAATGCTTTTGAGTTAAACATGACATGAGATCAGTGAAAAGGCAAAAGCATGTCAGTATTAAAGCAGGTGTCAGAATTCTTCAAAAAGGAAATGACAAAACCTTGAGATCTGAGCTGCCGTGATGGGTGTGGAAAATAAAAGCAATAAATAAAGATGTCAGGAAGCAAGAGATGAAGATTATGGGCATCATTGTCAGTGAAGGTGTAGTTATGGCAGGTTCAGAAGGTGTTAGAGGTGAGTGGAGTGGGGTGCTAGTAGCTTTATCTTCGTACAGGAGCATTTCAAGGAAAGAAACCAAAGGAAAGAAAGAAGGACTGTTGTTTTCTTCTTAAATTAGGGCCAATGAATTACCAGGAATCTAAAAGATTACCTCTCTCAGTCCCCTCAAAAGAGAAACCATAACGACCGATTGTCCATGCAGTTCATTCCTTTCTCTTCAGATTGAATCCAAAGTAGCCATTTTGTAGTCTGAAATCAAAATTAAATAGTTGTACGCTGTTCTGCATGCATGCTAAGTCGTTTCAGTCGTGTCCGGCCCTGTGCATCTGTGGTCAGCAGCCCGCCAGGCTCCTCTGTCCGTGGGATCAACTAGGCCAGAAGACTGAAGTGGGTTGCTGTTTCCTCTTACTTCAGTATAATTATACTTAAATGCATCAATGATTAATTTGTGTTTCAAATCAAAGTTTTTATCTAGTAATAGAAGTTTAAAACAATGCATCCACTAAATATCTGGCGTTATGCTAAAGGCTATTGATACTGAAATGCTTGCTTTGTTTGCTTGTATGAAGTTTGTGGTGAGGTGGCTAAAAAATTCACACAGACACAACAGGTGATGTGATGGAGGGTGGAGTGGGTGTTTAGGATTAAAGAAGAAGGCCTGTTACACCAGAAACATTGGATGGAGGCAGATAGGAACGGAGGGTCACAAAGGGTTACCTAGAATATACCAATGGGGGAGGAGCTGGACTAAGCAGTTGGAGAGCAGGAAATACTTATTGCAAAGAGAAGAACATGTTAGTTTCTTTTTTCTTCCCTTCCTTTCTCCCTTCCTCCTGGGAATGGCACAGTTGGAATGGAAAATACAGGACAGATCTTGAAGACCTTTTAATCTTGAAACCTCTAGAACTGCCATGGAAGGACAGTTATCAGGAAGTGATGTCATTAGTTTTGTATTTTAAAAAGATCATTCTGGCAGTCTTGAGGAGAAGGTGGAGAACTGGGAAAGGAATTTTGTTTGGAGGGACTTAAGTGACTTTAAGGAGCAATAGAAAGCCCCGAAGGAGGGCAGTGTTCAAATAAAGAGGAGTCAAAGCAAGTATGTCAGGGAACTGGATGTGACAGAAATCTGTGACTGAGTTCATATGTCAGGGGTGGGGTGGGGATCGGGGGGATCAGTCCACAGTAATGAATCCTAAATTCCTGGTGGGATAAGTGGAGAATGTAGTACCAGTTTGGTATGAGAAGGGATAAAGATTTGAGATGCTTGTGGAATTTACATTAATTAGTATTATGGTTTATTCGTTACTAATACCACATTTATTGAGTGCTGAAGTGGGTGCTATCATTATCCTCATTTTTGCCTTTGATGAAACTGACAACCAAAGAAGATTGATAACTTGTCCAAGGTCATAAAGGAAGTGAGTGCGAGCTAGAACTTGAGTTCAGGAATTGATTTCCTTTCTGTTAACTTCTTTATGCTCTTGCTTTTCAATCATGTGGAGATCTGATTTGTGAGACAGTTCTCAACCAGAGATAGGAATGTGAGACTTACTAGCTTATATATATGGGAGATGAAATCACTGGCCTGAATGACATGTCTCTTGGAGAGTCTTTGGAGTTCAAGTGAGTGCACGGAAGTTACAAGTTCATTTTTAGAAAGAGAAAGTGAGTTTGGGAAAGAACTGAGGGACCAGAAAGATAGGAGGAAAAGTCAGGAAGAACTGTCTACCAAAGCTGACTTGGGTGGTTGTTTTCCCTCTCTCTCTCTCTCTCTCTCTCTTTAACCTTTAAAAGGTAGAACAGTCCTAAAGTCATCAAACAGTTCTAAAATCTTAAAAAATAAACCCCCAAATATCCATGAGAAGTTACAAGTGATGCTGGCCAGAAGGGTTTCAGTTCAGTTATTCAGAAACAGAATGAAAGAGGGAATGAAAAAAGAGGCGAGGACATTAAGACCACAAGTTCAGGGAATTTTCTGGGCTCTATGGAGAGAGACGTGTGACTCCAAAGCAAAAAAGGGATCAAGTGAGTGGAAGCTGATGGTAGACAGAGGGATTTTCTTCTGATGGATGAGATCAGATCACATTTATATGGATTTAAGGATATTCTCTGTAGAAGTAAGGCTTTAAAAAAAAACAAAATTATCATTTGAAATACTTTTCTAACTTTACAGAACATTATACATCCATGGGCATACCAAGTTGGATTTCACAGTCTGGCATACTGCAATTGAAAAAGCAGCAGGTACAGATGGGAATGCATTACAAGACCAGCAGCTCAGCAAAAATGACGTTCCCATTATCGTGAACAGCTGTATAGCATTTGTTACACAGTATGGTAAGTATCAGAGTTTTTATTCAACCCCAAGAACTTATAGTAGCATTCTTACAGTTTTGAAATAGTACCTCCATTGGACTGAAGGAGAGCCCTTTGTATTTTAAGAACATCAGTGAAAATTAAAAGTGTAGTCCTTCTTCAGCCTAAATGCCATTCCTTCTCACAGTAAAGTTCATTTAAATGATATCACATGCCTTACAAATTCCTTCTTCCTTTAAATGCATAAAATTTTTAAATGACATATTAGAAGAATCTATATTGTAAAATGTATATTTAAAAAATGATTAAAGGTTGTACTTTTCAGAGGTTCTAACTTTACAGTAAAGTCTTGGGGAATGTAGTGGTGACTGTGTTTTAGAAGTGGTAAATGATGGGACAATGTGTAAAAGACTTTACTTTTTTGTAGGCCTGCATGCAAAGTGTCTGTGTATTTATTCCCTTTAGCATGTTTTTGGTCACATGTTTATATTAAGAAACGTGGTCATTAATTCTGCTGGTTTGACTTAATTGTAACATTTTTATGAATAGTTTGCAGGTTAAAACCAACTTGAATCAGGCTTCATTTTAATTTAACATGCTGTGGTAGTATTTTACACATGCCTAAAAAGTAAATGAAGTATATCTTTATTATTTTTACTTATTTTCAAATTACTACTCATTCTTAAAATTTCTTCTATTACATGTTCCCTTAATACGCTGAAAGATAAATAAATTGCTTAACTGTATTTTTAATATAAAAATGTGTTCTCTCAATCTGTCTATAAAAAGCATTGATTTAGATTGTACATGCAGAGAAAAAGTAAAATGGTTTATCTTATATTTTGGAAGCTGTGTTAGCTTTTCATTGTTCTCCTAGTCTTAAATATATCTTTGGGTATTTTTAATTTGAAAAGAAAGTGTAATCAGTGAGAGAGCTGTAGAAAAACACTGTTTTATGAGTTGTTTTTTTTTTTTTACTTATTTATTGTCTATTGTGTGCCAGCCGCTGAGCTTAGCACTGGAAATTGAGCAGTGGTAGTAAAGAGTGAAAGAACCATAAATTTTGACTTCCAGTATGAGAACTAACAGTGAACTATTATGAACACAAAGCCAGAAATAACAAATGCTATGAAAAAAAATAAGGGAAAATTAAGTCTAGAATGTGTGTATATTAATCTGTTTTCTCCTAGGGAGAGTGCCATTTTAAGTATTTCACTCATTTCATTATCCAAGTAAAGTTATCCAAGTAAAATTACGATTAATATTCAAGTTTGAATATTAATTTGTGTTTGAATTATATACATTACAAATATGTATATAATCACATTATGTGGGATTATTCTGTGAAGTTCCTTGATAGTCTGGTTATATTTTTCTTATCAACTGTCATCATCTGTTTGTTTGAAAATGGGGGAGGAAAGTTATCATCTTCATTTAGTAGTAATTCAGTATTGGTGCACTTGCATTGTGCAGGTATAAATAAATTGCACACATCTTATGTTTTAGCAAGATCATAACCTCATTGGGAATTTTCACATCTTGTTAGTTTCATAATGGTATAAGGTCTTTCTTAAGCTGACAAATGATTAAAATAGCTTGACTAGCTCCCAGTGTATCCAATTTAATGTTTCTCTAGGGAAATCAGAAGTTTCTTTGTGGTGTTTATTTGCATTTAAAATCATTAAGCATTAGATTGTTTTTCAACTAAATTTCGTATATTATAATTACCTTGTAGCTCTAGCATAAGGTACATTAGCTTCCATATTAAAGTAATAAAGCCAATAAAAGACTCTTAATGATTTTTCCAGCTTTTTGTTTTTTTAATGAGTAAAACATGTGAAAACCTCAATATTACCAGTATGTGTAGAAGGGAAGATTTTATATGAACTTAGAAAATGCCCAGTGATTTTAGGATGCAAGTGATTGACTCAGGGCCTATATGATCATAATTATTTCGAATTTCCTAATCTTTGGTATAAAATCTAAAAGCTGAATTTTTGTGCTCATGGTATCAAAATCTGAACCTGACAAAATTCACAGTGTAATTCTTAGAGTGTTAATTTTTTTAATGAGTTACAGCAGTTAGTTCTTGGGGGGATATATTTAATTTTTGTAAACAAAATTGTGTTCAGATTCACATTTAGTTACCTTGTACCAGTTGTTAAAAATTCACTCAACTAGGAACATGATATCTCAGAAACTTAATCAATTTTTTGGTAGAACTTGCTTATTCTTCTATTGTGGTCATTTACTGAGTATCCACTGAGTTCTTTGAGGTACTGTGTAACTACTGTATACAGAAAATAAGACATGATCTTTGCCTTCTAGGAGCTTATAGATTGTGGATCAAAATAAGTGGGCATTTACATCTCAATTGCATAAAATTCCGTGGCAGAGAGGTTCAGGGGTTGGTCCAGGTGTCCATGGCTTAGAGGTGAAATTCACTCAGTGTAGCAGTGGTCACGGAGGGTGTCATGGGTCACGCATGGAACCTGCCATGTGTTTTAAGAGTGAATGGGAGCTTGTTGGGAGAAGGAAGGAGTAGGGATTCCAGACAGAGGAAACTGTGTATGCCAGGTGTGGAGTCATGAAGGAAGTTGTCTAGTCAGGGAACTTTGGGTAGCTAAGTGTGGTCAGAACTTAGTGTGAGAAGAGTGGAAAATAAAAGAAGCTGGAGGACTAGTTAGGACATTCATATAGGGTCTTGTATGTATGCCTGCATGCTAAGTCATTTCAGTTGTTTCCAACTCTTTGTGACCCTATGGACAATAGCCCACCAGGCTCCTCAGTCCATGGGATTCTCCAAGCAAGGATAGTGGAGTCGGTTGCTATGCCCTCCTCCAGGGGATCATCCCAATCCAGAGATCGAACTCACATCTCTTATGTCTCCTGCGTTGGCAGGTGGGTTCTTTACCACTAACACGACCTGGGAAGCCCAGGGTCTTATGTATCATAATAAAAGCCTTAAACTTGGCCTCTGTTGTTGTTCAGTTGCCCAGTCATGTCCAGCTCTTTGTGACCCCATGGACTGCAGCACGCCAGGCTTCCCTGTCCTTCATCATCTCCCGGAGCTTGCTCAAACTCATGTCCATTGAGTTGGAGGTGCCATCCAACCATCTCATCTTCTGTTGTCTCCTTCTCCTCATGCCTTCAATCTCCCCAAAAACTCGCCCTCTAGTCAGTGGTAGGGGGCTATATCCATATTGTTTAAGCATTTTGGTAACATCAGCAGACTTGTATCTCAGATCATTCTATTATCATTTTCAAGACCGACCGGAGGGCTCGGTGGAAACAGGGACAGAGGTGCAATAACATACGGAGGAAGTGGGTGCCTGAAATTATAATAGTGCAGGTGATGGAGCAAGGGGACAGTTTTGTGAGAGAAGTCATGATGAAAAATATATGTGACAGTTTTTTTGAAATTTTTATTCTTTTGATGTGATATGTGAGAAAGAGAACTTCTGGCTTATAAATGACTGGGGAGAAGGCAGTGCCACATATTGAGGTATAGAACAAGATAAAAAGCATGTTGGGATTGGGAGGTGAAGTACTGAATGGGGTAGGAAAATTAATTCATTCATATGCATAAGTATAGTCTGTGTGGCTTGTATTTGGGAAGCCCTGTATTTATATATAGATTTAGATATATAACACACATGTGCATTTGAAATTTTCAAAATTAAAAGCTGAGTAGAAATATACATGTCTTAGTTGAAGTGATGAAAATGGATGGGTTCATCTAGAAAATTTTGTAGGGGATCAGAGAAGAGAGTTGAGGACAGTTTCCTGGAATCATCAGTAAAGACTGGATAGCAGAATAAATAGAAGACTAGAAGAGGAGTCATAGAGAAAGGGGTCAAAAGAGATGAGGTCATAACATCATGAAAGGCTTGAGATTAACAGAATTTTAACCAGGATTCACTGGAGTATTAGACACTGCAAGGGGATCCTATTATATAAAAATTGAAACGCATCTAGAAAGCATGTTCTTGAGGAAGATGGTCCCAACAGAGTGGGAATTAGGCCTGAAGCAAGAGTAAGTAGTTAAAGGATCAACAGGGATGCAAGATGGTAGAAAGAATAAATATAGAAGACTCAGATTAGTTTTGGAAGAAAGAAAAACAAGAGGCCTGAAGGGAGGGGGCAAAAAAGGATTAAAAAATATTTGCATATCATCATCATCCCCACCACCACTCCTCTTCCTCCTGTTAACTGCTGCTATTCTTATTTTATGTGGGAAACTTGATCAGTATGTAATTCTGAAAAGTTATGACCCAACTCTTCCATCTAGAAGAAGGTGTGGAACAGACAGAATTAAATATGCACATATGAATGTAGAGACTTAAGGAAATTTATGCCAGAGTCTTACTTTTGTCAGTGAAACTGAAGGCAAATCTGTACTCTGAGAGACTGAGCAAAGGGCACCTGCAGTAAAAGATCATTTGAGAAAGATGCTATGAAGAACTGGAGGAAGGACTGGCCTAGGGCCTACTCAAAATTGAGGATGGAATAGTTTGTTCATCAGGTTTGCATTTTACATTATAAAATTTGCAAGGTGGGGAGATTTTTACTCTCATGCATGTTTATATAAACTCTTAGATGATGACTTTGTCTTGTGCATCATCCGAACACAGAAATTAGTTCTTTTTTTGAGATAGTAAAATGGATTTTGACCTGAGACTTTTTTCATATAATCTTTTTCTTTCTTTTTTTTTTTTTTAACAAAGGTTTAGGATACAAAAATATCTATCAAAAGAATGGTGATCCATTACATGTAAGTGAACTCCTGGAGAGTTTCAAAAAGGATGCAAGAAGCTTTAAATTGAGGGCTGGAAAACATCAACTTGAAGATGTGACAGGCGTATTGAAGAGTTTTCTCTCTGACATTGATGATGCACTTCTCACTAAGGAGCTCTACCCGTATTGGATCTCTGCCTTAGGTAATACATAAATTACAAAATAAAGGCTTGCCTTCTCATTTGATAATAGATTTTTAAAATCACCTCTGATAATCTGAACATTTAATTGAAAGGAACAGTGTACATAATGGCTTAGAACAGGAATTGTAAAATAGCTGTTATATATGCCTCAAAAGAAACTTATGGTGGTAGTTGCTAAAGTCTTTTATGATAATATTTAGTTTTTGGTAGACTTCTTAGTGCTTACTTTGCCTTAACTTTGGAAGTGTTACTAGTCAAGTCCGTGTAGGCTATTAATTTCTCATTAAGATTAAAATGAAAGGTTTATTACAACATTGGTTTTACATGGTTTTAACATATAGCTTTTTGGCTTTCTTTTTTCATTCATTCTGTCTCTTTAGAGTTACATGACAAAAGACCTTTTTACTCTTCATTTTTTTTCAGATTCTGTCTAATGAAGTAAAATATCTTTGCTACACTCTTAAGAGAACTTATTTAAGAAATAATCTTAGAAAAACAGTTTATTAAATCAGCTGCATGTGTGTTAAATCACTTCAGTTGTGTCAGACTTTTTGTGACCGTATGGACTGTAGCCCACCAGGCTCCTCTGTCCATGGGGATTCTCCAGGCAAGAATACTGGAGTGGGTTGCCGAGCCCTCCTCCAGGAGATCTTCCCAACCCAGGGATCAAACCCATATCTATTATGTCTCCTGCATTGGCAGGTGGGTTCTTTACCACTAGCACCACCTGGGAAGCCCTATTAAATCAGATAATTGGTCAAATTGATTTCAGTAAAACCTATATTTACCTCCATTAATTCAAAGTAACTCCTTTTTTAGAAACATGATAATACATATTTTAAAATATAAATTTTGCCTTTAATCCCAGATTTCTAATAGAGCTATTTTCATTTTTCACATTATTGACTATATGATGTTTTTCTGTTGAGAAATAGTTTCTTCTGTTGAAAGTATTTGTTTAATTTAAAACATAAATATGAAATTTGAAGGGATTAATTTTGAAATGCCACAGAACATCTATAGTTGAAAAATAATCCCAAGATTGACCCTTTTTGTCTCAGCAAGAAGAGAGTAGTATTGTTATTAAAATAAAACTCTTCACAATGTAACTACTTAATTCAGAAGTCTTTTCCTTGTTGCCTATGTTTTTCAAATCAATAGTTTTAATTCTAATCACAATAAGAGTTGATTGTATAATTTTCTGGAATATAGAATTAGGTAGTACATCTTTTTAAGCACAATTGCCCTGTCACCCTCATTTTTGTTTTAAGATTTTATTGTATTTCATAACTATGAAATTATTTATAGTACCTCTATTTTATAAAGACTTAAAATTTGCCTTTATTGTAAAATCAGTCATCAAAAACCTATGACAAATATGCTTTTGCTGAAGTTGTCAAATTTAATGGCAAAGAGGTCTTCATTGTTAAACTACAGGAGAAGGTAGTTGAGAAACAGCATGTGTCAGAGAGGAGTGTATTCACCTTCCATTTGGATGTGAATCCTTGAGAAATTATTTTGAGAAGGCTTCAACTACTAGTGTTGAAAGTTCTTTGCTTTCAGATCTGTTGTAGCTCACCCTGACCTGTCAGAAAGTACCCTTTGTTGGATCTGACAAAAGTCAACCAGAACTTACTGGATGACCTCATTGGAGAGCTCTCTTGGGTCCTGTGTGCCCAAGGCGAAGAAAATCCTACAGTTGCATAGTACATGTTTATAGGATATACATGACTTCTTCTAAGAATGCTATTAAATTGTCTGAAGGCTGTGACTTGTTGAATAGTTGTATTTTCTATATGACCTAAAATCTATCTTCAGTTTCCTTTCCAGTTACTCAAACTTCATTTTGAAAATATCATCTATTTTATTCTTATAAGATTTGTGAAAATAGGCTATACTAGCATGTGCTTGTTAGAAGCATAGTAGTGTAGTATTAATTACATTTAATTGAATAAATACAATTACCTCTACAGTTAGAAACTGGAAGACATGAGGGGAAACATTTGGATTATACCAAGAATGACAGCTAATTCTTAATTCACTTCTAGTCTTTGAATGTTACTGGGGTGTCTTCCCCTCTTGCTTTTAGACAGTCATCCATCAGCATGGTTGAGTCAATATAACCATGTTTACTTTTATAGATCTAGGGTGCAGGTGAAATCAGTACAAAGGAGCTATGAGTTCCTGTTTTAAATAGGAGTGTGCTTCAGAAATGTGTCACAGAATTTCTTACCTCCCCAGGGATCTGAATGCCCTTTACAAGTGACTGTGTACTTTGAAAGAATCACTAATGTGCCTCTGGCTTTCTGTGAATAGAAGGCGTAGGGCTAAGCAGAAAATAAAAAAGCCTTGTTTCCAAAGGTAGCTGGGAATTGAGAGGGACTATATAAGTGCAGTCCCCTTGAGTTACAGAGTCAGCACAAGCTATTTATTTGAAGGAAGGTCTCTTATTTCCCCTGTGAAAGAATAGGTTAGACCAGACCACACTGCGCAGCCTCCGGACTCTAGAACTTTGGGGTTCCTGTGCAGTTGCTTTTAAGCATTTGACTTCTTGGGGTTCGGAGAGTGGAGGAGAGTAGTTCCTTCTTGTCCTCCTCTTCATGCCTAAGTTCTAACCATGCCAAAAGCAGAGGATCTCTCTATCCTCCTCTCAGTCTGTATCACTGTTACCGGGGCCTACACATGACTTATTCCACTGCCCCCCTGACCCTCTCCAAAGAACTGAAATTTCCAGGGCTGGCCAAAGGCCCTTTGCATGGATCTGTGGGGTTAATGTACAGTTCATAGTTCTTGGTATAGGGAAGATTTTTGTGATGCTAACAAGGAAAAATGGTCACACATGTCATTTTCTAATAACAAATAGTGAGATGTTTCCATAGCTATAGTTAAAATACTTTTGGCTCATCTCTTCAATTTGTAGGCTAATTTGTTACTACTTGAAAATAGTCCTTTTAGTTGAAGTTCAGTAGAATGTAGCATTGAAGATAAAATACAGACCTGGGTTTTAAAAGTACTTTATTTTTAATTACAAAATAGAAGAGCTATGACATATAGCCGTGGAATGTTTATGTAAATACCAAATATTTTTCCAGGATTAGAGAAGTTTGAGTGTTTTCTGTTTTGAAACTTGATTGTGTCAGTGAAATACAGTTGTGAATATTGTTTTAAAATACTGATAAAAGGCAAATTGGTATGTAGATGATTAGTTAGACCTAAAGTTTCACGTGTGTGTGTTTAACCTCTAGATACCCAAGATGACAAGGAGAGAATTAAAAAGTATGGAGCATTTATACGTACTCTTCCTGGGGTGAACCAAGCAACCTTGGCAGCTATAATTGAACACCTTTACAGGTGGGTAGATTCATAAACTTTTCTAGATATTTCAGATATGGCACTCAGTAAGTCATTATTTTTTTTAATTTAAAGTACTGTGGTTAACCTTCTTCTATTTGTGAATGTAAATCTTCCACCATATCTTAAGAATGGTTTCAAAATGGAATTCCCATAAACTGTCAGTTTAGTGTCTCTTAATGCAGTTAAGAAGCATTTCAAATAAATAGCCCAGGAGAATTTCTTAAATGGATTAGAAATAATCATATATCACCTTCTCAGATACATCCAGTACTTAAAACTAAGAATTTTAAAACATTTTGATGTCAGACTATTGATTAGATAAGGGAAATTTCAAAAGCCAAAACCATTTTCTGTGTCAGGGCATGTAGTCCCCTGCATTTGGGAGGCTAGGAGGAATAAAACGGTAGCTTGAGAAATGACATCTGAAAAATCAGGGTGTCTGGGAATAACATTTTAAGTCAACAAACTTAGGCTTGTTTATTTTGCTATGAGCAAGAATTATTACAAAAACTTAAATCAGAGTAAATATTGCTTAAGGAATATATTGTTGGCAGCTTTCTGCATGGATGAAATGTTCCCTTGAATAAATTTCTGTGAAGCTGAATTCTACTGAAAATACCTTAGTTGAAGTTTAGATTCCTAAATCTCCACAATTTGTCTTTTGTCTTTATCTTACTTTTCCAATCACTGCTTCTCATGCATGTAAACTCCATTACTATGCATCTGATTTTCTTATTGTGTCACACAAATATAGTTGATATACCGTACGGTCCTACCTCTATGCCCAAGAGACACTGGGACAGATTTTTTTTTTCTTCACAAATTTCAATATGTGACCTGCTGCTACAATTATCAGTTAATATTTTAAAACATTGAGTTGCATATAATTCTTAAACTTCTTAATGCATACTTGAATTTCAGATAATGAGCTACTTCCTATCCTTTGTTTAACTAATATTTATTTTCGCTCCTACTATATACAATGCCCATTAAGAGACCATGTGAACAGAAATGATTGCTAATAGTGCATGAATAGCAAAAATAGTCTTAAGACTGCAGTTTCCAAATAGCACCAAGGAACCCTGAGATATCACAGTGGGGATGAGGACTTGCAGGGATGCTGCAGGGCGTTTTATACATATTAGGAAAACACAACCCTGTCAGCACAGATTTTGAAACAGAATTTTAGCATATGACATGAAATTAAAGAGGAAGGATCGAGTGATACATCATTGTGTGTTGAGATCCAGGGGATGCTTCAGATCTAAAAGGATAAATGAACTGGGCATGACAGAAAATTAAGTACGAGACATGAGTGAGGGATATTTTCAGGAAACATGTGTGCTAGAAGATGAGATGGTTTGTAGCTGGCTGGCATCAGGCTGTGAAAGGCTCTGTTCATTGTGCAAAAACATTTGGATTTCATTCCTTTACATAATAAGGAGTGACTGATCCAATCTGTTTTAGGATAATAACCCATGTCCTGGGATTGATTGGGAAGAGGTTAGAACAGAGACAGAGAAACCTACTTAAGACACAATTTCTGTGGACTTCTAATGAGAAAAGCTGAGTGGGAAGAGAGTAACCTGGCTGAATATGGGACACTTGCATATACTAGTGTGGGAGCAGGGAAATACAGGAAGAAAAGGAAAATACATAGTGGACATATTTATGTCAGTAATTCAGGCAGCTACAGAAACCAAAGAGGTGATAAATAAGTGCTAGAGGAGAATGCTCAGGAGAGATGAGAATATTTGATAGTGTCATCAAAGTTTGAGAGGTCAGTGTGGATAAAGTCAGATTGATCTAGCATTTACTTCTATCCGTGCCCTAGATAACAGATCACTTCCTCCATGACTGATATTGACTTAATTCCCTTCACTGTATATATTTATGTTATGCACTGCAGTGTGATTAGGGGCTTTCCTAGTGGCTCAGTGGTAAAGAATCCATCTGCCAAGCAGTAGAGGCATGTTCGATCCCCAGGTCGGGAAGATCCCCAGGGAGAAGGAAATGGCAACCCACTCCTCAGCCCACTCCAGTGTCCTCACCTAGGAAAACCCGTGACAGAGGAGTCTGGCAGGCTACAGTCCATGGGGTCACAAAGCGTTGGATGCAGCTTATGACCAAACCGCCACCACCACAGTATGATTAACACGAAGTCTCTGACTGTGAGATGCTTAGATTCTAATAGTAACAGAGGCAGACTTGCAGATAAAATTTCCAAATATTTACAGTTTAGTGTGATTAAAAAAAAAGTACAGAGTGGTTTTGAGAGGGATGCCCACAATTATGACATCCTCCTCTATTAACTTGCAATGCCTTTTGCATTTTATAAATCATACATGATGATCAAACTGGCTCTGTCTCCCCTATGCAATTTGGTATTTCATTGTGAGTTTCTTACACTATCATATATATTGCTGTCATATTTCCTTATTTTTCTTGTACCTACTAGAATCTTTGCCCTTTATAGTCCGGTGTACCTACCTAGTCTTGCTTTATTCCTTAGAGTTGATTTCCCTTTTTAGCATGTGTTTTAGAAATTCACAAATGTAATTAATTAGACAGTCAATTAAGCAGCTGTTATGTCTACAGTCAGTGATAAAATTAACTGATATTTCCATGGGCATCAGGTAGAGTTCTGCATTTTTATCATTGTAAATTTCCTTTTATTGGGGTGATGGCTGTGGTTTTTTCCTTAATTACTTTGAACTTAAACATTTGTGAACACTTGAAAGTTCTTTGTAAAACTGGTGTTATAGCCTACTGATTGGGAGAATTGATTCTTTTCATGTCTGTTCATTGTAAAAAGTGATTGCTTTCTGAGAGGTGTCTTATTTTGAATAACCATTCAAACACTTTCGACCAGGCGTTTTCTCACCTGATAAGGATGTGCTGGGAAATTCAACAGTTGCCCTGAACCTTGAATTTGGAACTCTTTATGCCTCCCAATTTGCCATTCTTGCCTTATTTCCTGCTTACCTACTGCCCCCTGTCCCTCTTTTATTTATGCTTCCATCCTGCAAGTCACTTGACACCTTTCTGCAAGCACACCTTTGTGCCTTAGCTACAGGTTGTCCCATCTGTAGAACTGTCTGGATATTGGGGAGGGGGGTCCTTCTTCTAAAGCGATGATCAAGAACTGCTTTGTAACTTGTAGTGATATCTTTGACAGTAGTCTTTTCTAATGTTCTTAAACCTGAAGGAAACTTGGAAGAAAGAACTGTGTATTTTTCTTTAGATCACCACTCCACCTTTAGTATCAGTAACTTTCAATATGTTTGTGTTTAAAAAATAAAAGAGGATAAATGACCATGAAGCCGTAAGTTTTATGAAATGTTCACACAGAAATGTGTTGTAACAAGCACTGCTTTTTTTCTAACAGGGTTCAGAAATGCTCAGAAATCAATCACATGAGTGCCCACAATTTGGCCTTGGTTTTTTCCTCCTGTTTGTTTCAAACTAAGGGACAAACTAGTGAAGAAGTGAATGTAATCGAGGACTTAATTAATAATTATGTTGAAATTTTTGAGGTAAATATCTTATATCCTGCCCTTGTTAAAATAGTTTTGATGTTATTGTTTGCAAACAAAAATATGTATTTTAGAATGTCTTTATTCACGTCTTTAGGAATTTTTAAAAATGAAGGATAGGTACATGATCCTTCACTTTTCAGATATAACTAACATTTTAAGCTATAGCCATTCATTTAAATTTGGCTGCTTCTAAAGCTTTCTTACCATCTGGTGTCTGTTGCACAGAATATTTCTATTTATAGTGTTTTTATGTTTTTTTTCTCAGTATGTGTATGCATTAAGTATGTCTATTTAGAGGTGTGAAATTATGAAATTCAAAAATTCAGTAAATTACATCAGACTGATAAATTTTGCAGTTGAAAGCATTTTAGAGTTTTCATTTAGTTGTGCATGAATTGGAAAAAAAATTCTGAAGTAATATTCTGTGGTTTTTATTAAGTCATCTCTATTCTAATTATCTGACTTTTCAATTTGCTATTTTATGAAGTTCATATTTTCATGTTTCATCAAAAAACTCTTGGAATAGGGATAATTTTTTATTTCAAAGGAGTAAAAACAGAGGAAATAAGCCTAGGATTTGAATATGGTGGGGTGGATATAGGGGACCTGGGTCAAAGGTCCATTTCCACTGCTTGACTAATTCTGTCATCTCAATATTGTTATTAAACCTTTCTGGGCATTCTGTTCAATAGTCTTGTACAAGATCCCGTGTTTTCCAGAATTGTGTCTTTACCAGATGATCAAATAGGTTAATGTAATAGGTTAACTTTTGTAGTTCATACATTCTTATAATAACTCATCACAAGATTGCTTAAAAAAGGAAAAGAAAGTATATTTAAATAAAATAACAAAGTTCATATCTTAATTTATGTAGGAATGAACAATTGTTGAATTCTCTTTGTTCCTTGATCTCCTCTTTATCTCTTCCTTTATGTGTCCACTGTTTTTGATCAACAGCAACATCTTTACAATAGTTCTGATGCTGAGAAATGAAAGACTTTGAAAAATAAATGTGTGGCTTTGCATGCTCTCTTGATTTTCTGTTTTTGTACTGTTATAGTAGAAAAATGTTTATCTACATAGTTTTGTTAAGTCCAGCTTTAACCAAATGGTGGAAACTTCATAAGCCCTTAATGAACATTTCTGATAAAAGAAGTCTTTACTCTCAACGTACATAAACTCTGCTGAATCCTTCATCAGCCACTTTGCTTATTAATGCACCTCAGCAAAGGGGATGCCACTGATGGAATGTGTAGCCTAAAGTGCTATCATCATAAGATATTCTGAACTTTATGAGCCTCTATGTTGTTGGCTTTATATCTGCCCCAGCTGTGTGGGCCCCCGCTGATGAAGATGGCCATTCTCATTTATTTTGAACATGTCAGTCTTTAAATTCCTGAAGAAAGTTATGTGAGGATGAGTACCATCACTCCGTGTATTTTATTAGAATGTCCCAAATTATATTTTAAACAGGTTAAAGAAGACCAAGTCAAACAAATGGACATAGAGAATAGCTTTATTACCAAGTGGAAAGACACTCAAGTGAGTAGTAATAGTTAGATCTCCAATTTTAAAAAATTTAAAAAAAACAACAACAACAAAACAAAACAAAACCTTTCATTGTAAGTAAACATTTGTTGTGTTATTTTCAAATTCCTATTTGAAGCAAAGTAAAATTAATGGGGGAAAAAACCTAGATAAAACAGTTATGAAATTCTGTAGCATGACACATAACGAGATGCCAAAGTATGCTAATGTAATGTTTTCAAAACATAGATGGAAAAGTCAGTTCTAATCTTAACACAATGTCCTTATTGAAATCAGTTTTCATTTATGAAGCACTATTGAAAATACTAGTGGATTTCAAAGGAAGCATTTAAAGTCAAATACTAAAATAAACAGAAAATTCAGGCTCCCTAATGATTCTTTCTGTTATGCTTTTGAAATTGTAAGTTATTTCTTACATGCTTTTGCTCTGCATGCTCTTGGATGATTGCACTAGTGGGACTGCTTCTGTTCTGCACTTCGTGACATGTTAATTTATGTCTTAAGTTGACTTTTCTAGATCTCCCTTACTTTCCTCGGTTGCATCACATTGGGTTTGTGTGTTCAGGTTTCACTACTGCTTTTCCAGGGTACCTGTCCTTGTTTGATGAATAGTCACTGGACTTTTTTGAAGCTGGCTTTGTCTTCTAATAACTAGAAATTATAGTGGATTCAGGGTACCAATGTAGATTAGACAAATGGGTCAAAGAAATTCTCTTTGTAGGTACACTCGGAGTATGAGGTGAATGCTTTCTTATTAGTCAACCCCCAAGTTCACTTCATTCCTGAAATACACACAACTAATTCAGAGAAATTGTCAGAGCTGTCATTCCATATGAGGGAGATGAGGAAAGGTTCATTCAAATGCGTGGATCCCCTAGTACCAGTGAAAAGTGAAAGTGTTCATCACTCACTCTTGTCTGACTCTTTGTGAACCCATGGACTATAGCCCGCCAGGCTCCACTGGCCATGTAATTCTCCAGGCAAGAATACTGAAGTGGGTAGTCATTCCCTCCTCCAGGGATTCTTCCCGACACAGGGATCGAACCCAGGTCTCCCACACTGCAGGCAGATTCTTTACCGTCTGAGCCTCCAGGGAAGCCCACTACTGTGAGATTAATTGCGTAAAAAAGTGTTTCCTCCATTTTGAACCAAAGTAATTAATGCAGACTCCAGAGGACTTAGCAGTAACACTAAAAAAATGTGGCTCATTAGCAGTTGGATCTCTTGGATTCTTGCTTTTTGGAGAGAGTTTCAGATATGAAACAAAGGATTGTGTGAGCCTAAGGGTAATCTTTGGCAGCACTATCTGTATTGTTATTGGATAAAGTATGAGTACCATTCTGCAGTTTTATCATTTGTATTCATACTACAATAAAGAAATGAGTCTTGAATACTTTCTAATTAAGTAGAAGTAAGTATTGCTAAAATAAGAAAAGAATTGTCTATAAAATAAAGCAATTTGGAAGAAAAGTAGAACAGTTTGGAAAAAATCTGTTGTTTTGCTGGAGTTTTTCTCCAGTCCATTCAAAACTTCTCTGAAGTAGTTTTCTGACAGACTCTAAGTCTTATCCCTGTTTGATTTTCTGAGCTATTCTTGTTTTTGGCTACACTCTATGAATTCTTTGTGTTTGCTTTTTTAATTTTTAAAATGTGTCCTTCCCGGAGAGTTGTTTATACAAACACAGGGAAAAGTAAAAATGTCAACTGTATCTTTTCTCTCGTAGCATTTTTATGTAGCTCTAAACATAAGGAAGAAAAATCGGAAATAAGCTTTTCTAAGCCTGTAGTGTCAGAATAACTATGAACAGCTCTTCAAAGTACGTTTTTAATGTTTGCCCCATAAATTTACTCAGCAGGTTTTATTCTGAGGCAAATTTAACTTTGAAATGATCATTTCTCCATTATGATCTTTTTCTAAAAATGAGTGATGGGTGTGGCTTCGAAGTGATTACATAACTTAAGGGAATTTCTGAAAAAAGCAACTCAGAATATTTTCCATAGATTTGTTTGGTTCTTTGTTAATCTTCTTCACATTATTCTGTCAATCTACATGGTGACATCTTAACGCTTTGTATTCCCTGCCTTCTGTTTTCTTCACATAATGTGTCTTCTTAGGTATAATAGTGACCCAGATAACCTAGCACTTGATGTTTGGCTAAAGGTAATTAAAATAAAAACTTTATTATCTTCTTATATTCTGTCACTTCACTTTTAATTTTTGTTGCTAAATATACATTTTCTATTTGTAGTTTTAATACAGCTCTGACCTAATTTATCTTCAGATTTCAATTTTTGGCCTTACCATCTCAGTTTCTCCTGTAGCCAGATGCATTACTTCAATAAGAATGTTAAGGGTATATGAGGACACTATCCTTTTGAGTAAAAGATAAGAAAAATGGTATGTGATTGTGTTTGCTGATTATACATGTGTGTAGACTCCACATCCTTAACTATACCCAGAAAATGGGTATTATGTTGTTGTTAATAGGGAGATTGATCCCATTTCATTATTATAAAATTTTTAGAAATATGACTAGGACTTTTGAGCCATCTTAAGTACTGTGTGTGTTCTTGCAGCATACTTACATTTGCTGTCTTTGCATCTGCCCTTTTTAGGTTTCCCAGGCCGGAGATTTGTTAATTGAAGTATATGTAGAAAGAAAGGAGCCTGACTGCAGTATCATAATTCGGGTGAGTCCCAGATACGGAATGCAAAGAATACTGTTGAAAATCATAAATGTTAGCATTAGTCTGTATATCTTGAATTTTCCATTGTATTTTTCTGTCTTATTTTATATGTCCAATTCAAATCATGACAAGTTTGACTGTTCCTGCCAATATCCTCTGGGAATCCCATGTTTTAGTCATTTGGAGACCACCCTATGTTCTTTTGGTTGCGGTTAGGATGTTCTATCGGAGAAGGCAATGGCACCCCACTCCAGTGCTCTTGCCTGGAAAATCCCATGGATGGAGGAGCCTGGTGGGCTGCAGTCCACGGGGTCGCTAAGAGTCAGACACGACTGAGCGACTTCACTTTCACTTTTCACTTTCGTGCATTGGAGAAGGAAATGGCAACCCACTCCAGTGTTCTTGCCTGAAGAATCCCAGGGACGGGGGAGCCTGGTGGGCTGCCCTCTATGGGGTCGCACAGAGTCGGACACGACTGAAGCGACTCAGCAGCAGCAGCAGGATGTTCTATAGAACAGCCTGAGCTCTAACATCTGCTACTCATCGTCCTACCTTCTTGACATGAGGCCACGGATATACTCCCATCTGAGTCTCTATCTTCTTACCTTTCTAATGGAAAATTACAGTATTTATGTAATAGCATTAATTTGAGGACTTGGTAAGATCCTGCGGGTAAAACGCTTAGCAGATATCATGGTACATAGTCAGTTCAGTTCAGTCGCTCAGTCGTGTCTGACTCTTTGCGACCCCGTGGACTGCAGCACACCAGGCCTCCCTATCCCTCACCAACTCCTGGAGTTCACTCAGATTCATGTCCATTGAGTCAACAATGCCATCCAACCATCGCGTCCTCTGTCATCCCCTTCTTCTCCTACCTTCAATCTTTCCCAGCATCAGGGTCTTTTCAAATGAGTCAGTTCTTGGCATGAGGTGGCCAAAGTATTGGAGTTTCAGCTTCAGCATCAGTCCTTCCATCGAACATTCAGGACTGATTTCCTTTCGGATGGACTGGTTGGATCTCCTTGCAGTCCAAGGGACTCTATCAAGAGTCTTCTCCAACACCACAGTACAAAAGCATCAATTCTTTGGCGCTCAGCTTTCTTTATAGTCCAACTCTGACATCTGTACATGACTACTGGAAAAACCATGGCCACATGGTACATAAGTGCTTAATAAACAACAACTAGTATAAACCCCACCCCTGTATCCTAGACTTTGTTGTTGTTTTGTTACTAAGTTGTGTCCGACTCTTTGCAACCCCCTGGCCCATACCCACCAGCCTCCTTTGTCCATGAGATTCTCCTGCCAAGAATCCTGGAGTGGGTAGCCATTCCCTTCTCCAGGGAATCTTCCCAACCCAGGGATTGAACCTGCATCTCCTGCATTGGCAGGTGGATTCTTTACTGCTGGGCCACCAGGAAAGCCGATCCTAGACTTTAGCTTCCAATATTTCAGTGTACTAGAATATGAAATAACTCTTCTTTTCCTTGGTAACTTTAGTTAACTATTTGTTTTGAATTTAAAAGATCCTTCTCATGTTACCATAGTCTGTACTTAGTCAGCCTTAAGAGAGTAAGACTGCTTTCTTTGTGCATAGGATAGACATGCTGCCATCTAACAGTAGGAATTCAGCTTTAGCTTCTTGGCTTTTTTTAAAGTGCAAGATAAAACAGAGTCTTAACATTAAATATTTCTGGAATCTAGTTATGTCAAAGACACTGTAATATTTTATATATGTTTAATGATTACATACGGGGATATTCTCAGTTGGCACAGCGGTAAAGAATCCACCTGCAGGGCAGAAGACGCAGGTTCGACTGGATACCTGGGTCAGGAAGATCCCCTAGAGGAAGAAATGACAATCCATTCCAGGATGCTTGCCTGGACAATCCCATGGACAGAAGAGCCTGCTGGGGTTATAGCCCATGGGGTTGCAAAGGGCTGGACAGACTGAGTGACTAAGCACGCACACGCACAGATGATTACGTGTGATTCTTTCACAATGGTCACTCAGCTGTGGAACTGACAGGAGCTGCCTTGCGCTCCACGGCCACATCTGTCTGTTATGCTGAACATGTGATGTTGATCACAGGGGACATGAGGAAGTGGTAGAGATATCTCGGCCTAAGTCTGTTACTTACGCTGAAAGGGACAGTCGAAGCACATGACTTAAGTCCACTTACCCATAAACTCTTCACTAGTTCATTTTAATTTTATCTAATACAGCCATAACAAGTTATTAAAATTGAGCAAAATTCATACTTTAAGTATATTCACATAAAAGAGTATCTAGTTTCACCTACAAAAACTCTATAAATTCTCTTGAAAAACAGCAAAAACTATACAAAAATAAACATCCGGTTAGTGCTTAAGACTTTTCATAGCTCTTATATTTATTTCAGCCAGTCATTACCTCAACCCAAGGAGGTAGGTGAAGCAGGTGATGTCTCATGTTCATATGGGTAGAAATGGGAATTAAAGGCTATAACACTAAGGCCTGGATGCAAACATTAGTCATGATATTCCAAGTCTGATGTTCATTATATCGGTTTGTGTATCACTTAGAGTAATTAATTCCAAAGTGTGCTTTGTAGACTTCTAGGTGTTCTGAAGAGGTGCCTTGGGTATCACCTGGAACAAGGAAATGAGTTCCAATTTTCCATTCCTATGTCACCCTGAGGACCTCCCTGCTGACTATTTCACTAGTTTGGTCTCTCAGTAATTTATTTTTTTAAGGAAGGGCTATACATCTTAAAAAATTGTGAAGCCATTCTGATGAGTGACATCACTGAAGTCATTCATCTACTAAGGTTTCTACTCCTTAAAATTCTCTGCTTTTGCCATATGCTAGTTTTTTTTAAGGTTGTGCTACATTGAGCTTTTCTAAACAGCAAATAATGGACTTAACTGCATCATTAATATATTCCAAGTCAGTTAGTCGCTCAGTCATGTCCCAAATCTTTGCGACACCATGGACTGTAGCCCACTAGGCTCTCTCCAGTCAAGAATACTGGACTGGGTAGCCCTTCCCCTCTCCAACGGATCTTCCTGACCCAGGAATTGAACCCAGGTCTCCCGCTTTTCAGGCAGATTCTTTACCATCTGAGCCACCAGGGAAGCCTAATATATTCCAAAGGTATCACGAAATTCCACGAACTCCAAAAGACAGACTATATGAGTCACCTCTAATGAAAGATGTTTTATGTTATTTATATATGTGCAATATGCTTATGATCAATAAAGGACAGGAGAAATGTAAATGAGCACATTTTCTAAGAAATTTTTAATAGGTACATACTTGTACTGAAAATGTGGAAATGAGGTTGCAGCTGCAGTATTCTAATGCTTAAATCATGTTCTATTTGTTTAGCATGGTAACTAAATTCTGATTGGAGAAAGCCAACTTGCTTGTGGCCAGCATGCCTGTAAGACTGGTAGAAACGAAAACAGGAAGAAAACAAATGAAAAATCCCCAAAGTCCCTGAAGAAGGTGGTATGCTTATGCAGTGGCCCGGGGCTCTGAGACTCTCAGAGAGCCGGCCCCCAGGCTGACGCTGAAGACTCTGCCCTTGGCCTGAAAGCAGACTTTGGCGTCCCAGCATCTGTCACTTGGCATGGCGGGCCACACCGCTAAACCTGGGGCTTTTGGCATGGTAGACAGCAGTCAGCTGTGTGTATATAATTTAGAGCCCAAACTGAATAACTGAGCCGTTCTGAACTCCTAGTTATAGAACTGAGTGAAAAGATTTTTGCCTAGAAGGCCATAGGATCCAATATCTGTGGAAGGTCTTTCTGAGTATGAATAGGTATATTCTTCCCTTTTTGAGTTATTTAATTGTTCACTGAGTTAAAAAAAAAAAAAAAGTCTTCCCGGTTATATGGGCACTTTTTACACATACATGAAAATGCATTACATTATGGAGAAGATCTGAATATGCTGTTTCCCCTAGGTGCTTAGAGAAACTAGTTAAATGTACTAAGAGGACACTTGTAGTATCTTTAGGTGGTAGATGGTGGGCAGGTGTTACCGCCCTAGCATAAGGCCACTTCTGTGTTTGACGTATGTTCTGAAGAAATTGTGCTTCTCTTGCAGATATCTCCTGTGATGGAAGCAGAAGAGTTAACTAATGACATATTAGCAATAAAAAACATAATTCCTACAAAAGATGATATCTGGGCCACATTTGAAGTCATAGAAAATGAAGAGCTTGGTAAGTGGTTCTCATGCTAGGAATTTTTAAATTCCTTAGAGTGTGAAGAAATGCTACTTTTGTGAAAAATCATTACTAACATTTTATGTTTTTCTAAAGTTTCACACCCTATTATGACTCCCCTTCTACTTCAGTGCATGCATTGATATATGTTCATGCTACTTGAGGTTGCCCTCCTATGATTTCATTATTAAAATAATTAGATTGTTTTATTGACTGTAAGTTTATAGTGTAAAACATTAGTCATGTATGTTGCTGCCTCAGGAAATAAGGCCTCATTTTTAAGAAGAGGCAGTGTTATTTGTAACAATATTCTAAATGTTACCACCACCATCTAGCTTATTCCACCTTATTCCTGTATGTTGCTTATTTAACAAGGATACAGATTTAAAAGATTATTATTTTAAAAGCTAATTTTGTTTTAAGCCTAGCAGAAGGTTCCTTTTTAGTTTTTTTCTTTTTCATCTATCTTTAGTGGAATGGATCAGATATTTTGTCATTTTTTTTAATCTCAGGTACAGAAGAATAAAGAGAGCTTTTAGAATGCGTTGACCACCCCAAGAATAATAAGCCTAACATTCTTACGACACCATCTGGTTTTAAAGACCTCTAGGGAAAAAAAAAAAAGATGCAGAATGTCTTTGTATCTTGACCATCTAGTCTAGTTGATACCTGCTTAGGTCTTGGGACTCTTTCAAGTATAGATGTCAAACTGCCAAAAGTAAAATCTTGCCACCTGCAAGCTCAATACAAAAATGAAAATTGAACATTAAAAATACCTCACTGTGTATTATTAAGAGTCTTATAATCAGTGTTAGAATGAAATGGGGTTATCAAATACTTTGTCTTTCATTGTTCCACCTTGATGTTTTTATTCCTTTATTCTTTTTATTGTGCATTATTCTTTAAAAATGTAATTTGTTTTAAAACACTACTTTCCAGTATTCATCGCCAGGATTCAGTGACACTGGTCCTTTGGCGTCAGTTCACACTGTCTCCCCCATAGTCAGGCCCAGTCTGGCCTCTCATAAAAGGTGTTTTGCCCAATGATTCCAACAACCCTCCGCCTGCCAAGTCCAGTGGATTTGCTTCTGGCTTGACTTTGCTTGTTCTCACTGTAGCATTGATTGCTAATGACCATTCCCTTTTACTTGAAACGCGTTCACTCTGTTTTCGTTGCTGCTTTGATTCTCTTCCTAGTGCTGGAATTGTTTTATCTCATTTGTCAATTCTTCTTCCTCTGTCTATCCCCAAATAGTGAGTTTCTGCTGCTGCGCTGATCTTTTTTTTTTACCATCTTTTCTCCTTTTGCTTTCTTTAGAAGACAGTCACTAAAGAAGACAATCACTTCTATACCTCGTGCTTGACTAACATGCAAAAAGGTGTTGCGCAACTGCACCTTTATTCCTGCCCCTCTGGCCCCTAGTTTACTTCCTTTAAAACCCAGACTAAGGTTCCATCGCATTTGTCTTGTTGTTTTTGTTTGTTTTTTATGGTGCCTATCACATGGATTTATTTTTGTCTTTCTTGATGAGAGATCTTTAGAGGGAACAAGGGACTCTGTTTCTATCTCTAGGACAGTTTTTATCTCTGACAACAGTGCCTAATAACAGTTGCTATACAATTAAAATCTTCTGCATAAGTGAAGCACAATTTTGTATTACTGTATAGTTCAGTCGTGGTAAAGTCTTGACTTTGGTTGTTTAATTTTAAGGAGAAGTGGGTAGGTTACCAGCTTCATTTGTGAGTAAAAGATAACTGTCAGCATTACTGCCTAAATTATCTTTGTAAATCACAAATAGGTTCATATTGTTGTAAAATCATTTAAAACCCTTTCATTATTGGGAAAAGACAGTCTCACCAATAAGCTGTACTGGAAAAACTGGACAGTCGCATGTAAAAGAATAAAATTAGAACGTTTTCTTACACTGTATACAAAAATTAATTTAAAATGGTTTCAAGACTTAAATGTAAGACCTGAAACCTTAACACTCCTAGAAGAGAATGTAGGCAGAACACTCTTTGACATAAATTGTAGCAATATGTTTTGGGTCTGTCTTCCAAGGCAAAAGTAATAAAAGAAAAAATAAATAGCACTGAAGAATTGATGCTTTTGAACTGTGGTGTTGGCGAAGACTCTTTGAGAGTCCCTTGGACTGCAAGGAGATCCAACCAGTCCATCCTAAAGGAGATCAGTCCTGAGTGTTCGCTGGAAGGACTGATGCTGAAGCTGAAGCTCCAACACTTTGGCCACCTGATGTGAAGAGCTGACTCACTGGAAAAGACCCTGATGCTGGGAATGATTGAGGGCAGGAGGAGAAAGGGACGACAGAGGATGAGACGGTTGGATGGCATCACCATCTCAATGGATATGAGTTTGGGTGGACTCCGGAGTTGGTGATGGACAGGGAGGCCTGGCGTGCTGCAGTCCATGGGGTTGCAAAAATTCAGACATGCCTGAGCGACTGAACTGAACTGTATTAAACTTCATAGCTTGTATACAGCAAAGAAAACCATCAACAAAATGAAAAGACAGTCTACAGAATGGGAGAACGTATTTGCAAATCATACATCTGTTAAGAGGTTAATAGCCAAAATATCTAAAGAACCCCTACAAATCAATAACAACAACAACAACAAAAATCCACAAACAACTCAATTAAAAATGGGCAGAGGATCTGAATAGACATTTTTCCAAAGGAGACATGCAGATGGCCAACCAGCGCATGCAAAGATGCTCAGCATCACTAATCATCAGGGAAATGTGTTGCTAAATCAAAACCACGATGATCTATCATCTCACAGTTGTCAAAATGGCTGTCATCAAAAAGTCTATAAATAGCAAATGTTGGTGAGGATGTGAAGAAAAAAGAACCCTAGTATACTGTTGATTATTTAAATTGGTGCAGCCACTATGGAAAACAGTGTGGAGTTTCCTCAGAAAAACTAAGAATAGAATTACTGTCTGATCTAGCAGTTCCACTCATGGGTACATTATCTGGGAAAGACAAAAAATGTGATTTGAAAAGATACATGCTACCCAATGTTGATAGTGGCATTATTTACAAATATGCTTGTAGACGAGGAACCGCTGGGAGATCTCAAAGGCCTCCTTAGCTCTTAGATAGCGGATGGTCTCCTCTATGCTTCTGTTGCTGTTGATTTTTTAGGAAGTCAACAGCAGAACAATGAATCATGGATTTGGGGTAGGCATCCTCTCCCAACCCCTTATTCTCTCAAGGGTTGAGTTAAAGGATATCCCCATGTCTCAGTTCTGGAGGTCTGTGCCTTTGGGCATTTGTCCTCCAAAATGAGAGGAATAAGCCAGATAGGTGAGGATAGGAAGGAAATATATATATAGCTGGTACAGAGATTGCACTATATCTGGAAACACTCTTTTTAGATTTCTTCTGGGAAAATGAAGGGATGCTTATCCTGAAAATGACTAATTATCAGCTTGCATGTGCCAATTAGTATATCACAAATGGTAACATTGGAGTCAGGTGTTGTTTTTGTTTTTTTTTTTTTGGTTCCTTCTCACTAGTTAAAGAAAAGTTGATGAAAATATAAAAAGACTAGGAGGCTTCAAGCTGTTTTGACTGGTAAATGTCCAGGTATATAATCAAAGGAACACCCCATGTACATCAAGAAAGAGTACATCTGATGGAGTTAGGAATTCAGATTTGGCATGGTCTTAATGTTTGGTCAGCCATTCAAGTTGAAATTGCCAGAAGAGAAAACTAAGATTATTTTTACTGCTTTTAGAGGAACAGAGCTAAGAAAGCAACAAAGGGACCTGTGATTATGTTGACTTACTGGAGCAGATGGGACCTGTGGAGCCACCTGACCTTCTGAAATGTTAAGAGCTTTGTTTCTAGTAACATGCAGGGAAGATAAAGTGAAATGTAAAAAGAAGATAAAAGTGAAGGCATTGGTAGTCCATAAGATTGTGGTTGATAGGAAGAATGTCAGCAGGGAATTGGTGCTTTTTCTAATGTAAATATAAACCCTCCAAGTAACCAAAGCAACCAAAAATAAATAAGTAAATGAATAAATAAGCAAGTGAACCAGAAGTGCTGATTTTATTTTCACTGTCTGTAAACTTTAAAACAACAGTTCTCTACCTAGTCATTTCCAATGCCTCCTTTGTATAATAGATTTTTTTTTGTTGTTCCCTTTACTATCTTGAGAGACTCTACTAGAGTGGGTAGCATTCCCTTCTCCAGGGGCTATTCCTGACCCAGGGATCAAAACCAGGTCTCCTGCATTGCAGGCAGAATTTTTTTACCATGTGAGCCCCCAGGGAAGCCCATATAAGTGCTCTGGGCTTCCTATATGATTGAATATAATGAAAACAGATTCTTAAGTTTATAATTGGAATTATCATAGATGGGATAGCTACAAATTCAGACTGATATAAGCATGTCAATTTGTGACTCATGTATCATTAGCAGAATTGCCATCACTGGTGAAATGGTGTCTTAGTTTGTTTAGCCTGCTGTTAACAGAATTGGGATCTTCCCTGGTGGTTCAGACGGTAAAGTATCTGCCTACAAGGTGGGTAGGCCCGGGTTTAATCCCTGGGTCGGGAAGATCCCCTGGAGAAGGAAATGGCAACCCACTCCAGTACTCTTGCCTGGAAAATCCCATGGATGGAGGAGACTGGCAGGCTACAGTCCATGGGGTTGCAAAGAGTCAGACATGACTGAGAGACTTCACTTCACTTCATAACAGAATTACACAGGAGAAATTTATTTGTTACATTTCTGGAGGCTAGGAAGTCCAAGACCAAAGTGCCAGCAGACTTGTTGCTTGGTGAGGACCTGCTTCTTGGATGAAAGATGGCCAGCTTTTCACTGAATCGTCGCATGATGAAATGGAACTTTGTGGGATTCCTTTTATATAAGAGCATCGAGCCCATTGGGGCTTCCCTGGTGGCTCAGTGTTAAAGAATCTGCCTGCCACTGCAGGAGACACAAGTTCAATCCCTGGGTCGGGGAGATCCTCTGGAGAAGAAAATGGCAACACATTCCAGTATTCTTGCCTGGGAAATCCCATGCACAAAGGAGCCTGGTGGGCTACAGTCCATGGGGTCACAAAGAGTCAGACACAACTTAGCAACTAAACAACAAACCCATTTAGCGGGGACTCTGCCCTCATGATTTAATCACCTCCCAAAGGCCCCTCCATCTAATACTGTCACATTGGGAATGATTTCAACCTGTGACTTGGGGGAGTGGGGAAACATCCAAGCCACAGCAGGTGAACAACTCTTAGCAAAATTCTGACAAAGCACGATTATTATTTTTTGTTTTTTTGCTTTTGTAGTAGTCAAGATTCATGGAAAAAAATACATCATGTTAAATCCATATAAAATATTTTGAGAATTTATATTAAGGCTAGTTAGAGTCTAAGCTATTAGTTGATAAGTAGGATTTCCTTTGAAATGAGTGTCTGAGGCATTGGAAACGTGTACTAGACAGAAAACTAGTCTTTCTCTGTCTCATCCTTTGAACGATGCCAAGCGTTCTCGACCCACTGCCACCAGTGGGTCCTGATGGCGGCCATGGAGACAAGCTGAAACCCACCTCAGGAGGGGGTATCATTTTTTACCATACTTCCGGTATCTTAATGCTTCACTTTAAGAATGAACCGGTACCCTACCAATGTAGCACTCTACCCCTTAGATCCTTCACATGCTGAAACAAGTTAAGTGCTCATGGGGCCTCGTTTAGGTGGGCTTCCTCACCGAGAGGCTCAAGTTGGTGAAGTAGCTACTTTCAACACAGCAGCATCATAACAAAAGCTCTCTTTCTTCTCATATCTACCGTGACATGGAAGATCAGTTCATTTTTATTCAGAGTCTTTCTGGTCCTTCTCTTGATTGACAGGGTGCTGTCATCCTCTGAGAGACTTGCATGGCTCTAGATTTGACACTAAAATTTTAATTATTAAGGAAGTCATAATTGTCTCTGGAAATCCTATGTCATTACTGCCAGAAATTTAAGGATAATACCAATTGTTTCAGGTGGAAATGCACTGTTCTCTGTTTAACAAGGGAGGCCAGGTTTAATTCTACGGACAAGATTTTAAAATATTGAGAACACGACTTACCTAGCTAAAGAACCACCTCCACACCCTGTTCTTAAATAATTATGCTGAATTTTCAGCAAAAAAAATTTAATGCTGTAGATAGTGTGAGTGCATGCATGCTAAGTCACTACAGCCATGTCCCTCTCTTCATGACCCCGTAGACTGTAGCCCACCAGGTTCCTGTCTCCACGTGATTCTCCAGCCAAGAATACTGAAGTGCATTGCCATTCCCTCCTCCGGGGATAAATAGTGTACAAATCAGGTTTTGTTTTGTTTTTTTTTTTTCCCCTAGTAATACCCTAATGCCAGCTGACTTATGTAATTTATCATGACAGATGGTTGTAAATGTAACTATTAACAAAAACTTGTTTACTTATAGGAATTTATATTCCAACAACATTTGATGACTCAGTCCATTTTCCCTCTTACCTCTTTTATAATTGTGTCATTTGACAGTCTGATAAGTATTTATCTTTTCATCCTATTTTTCAGCTCAGTTTTTATGCAGGAACTTGGGTCTTCAGGATTTTCATTCCCTTGAATTATTTAATATTGATGTGAAAAACATACTTGGCTAATTTTTGTAAATCTATATTTGCCTGCCTCTCTGCTGTGATATATTTCAGTATACCTAGGAGTACCTTTGAGGTTTCACTATTCTATCTACTGGTAACAGTGACACTCTTCAATACAAATGTTCTAATATTTGGAGGTCTCATTACAAATTCTTATAATAAAGGAGAGTAAGCTTTTATTTCAATCCAGGTAGTTTTGCGGTTAAGAATAGCATTCCTACCTCCAAGCCAACTGCAGTATGATGAATTTCCTGACATAAAGGATGTCAAAACTATCTTATTTCCTTACTATCTTCTCACTAAGGATAGGAAAGTGAAGGACAAAGTGTGAATTGACATTGTTTTTCACTTTGCCTATATTACCTTTTGTCCTCAGAAATATCTTGGTGAGTTGATACTTTTTCCCCAAAATTACATATGTGAAAATCATCATGGGGAGGTTTACATATCTGTACAAAGTAAAACCAAGTGTAATACTTATGATTTGGAGCTTGGGGCTATAAAGTCAGATAGATTTGAGAATCAAATCTCTGTCCCTCACTTGAAGCAGCTGTTTGATTTTAGGCAAGTAGATGAACGTCTCTGATTCTTGGGTTCTTTTACATGTATATAAATAATGATAATTTATAATGAAGTGTGTTGTAAGAGTTGAAAACAGCAGCTGATATAAGGTAGCCAGTATATATTATGTTGATACATAGTTATTCTAGAAATGGCAACTGTTAACAGGATAAGTAGTGTCCCATGATTTTTGCCAAACTGTTTATAAATTTATTTTAAAAAACAGGATTAATGTAGCACAAAAGATTTTGCCTGATTTTCAAAGAAGTATATATGTCTGCTTGTCCATTTACAATTATTTACTGTTCATTTCTGGATTACCATAGAAATTTGTAAGGTATTTTATCCCCCAAGTATTTATTATTGAACATCTATTATGTACTCAGCACTCTGCTTTGTGAAAGGGATATATTTATAAATAAGAAATAGGTTTGTCTCCAAGATGTATGACTTAGTTGCCCTGGTTTTTTTGTTGTTGTTGTTTGCAATCACCATCACAATGCCTAGGCTTGCACCAAGATGCACAGAATGCAGAACTGCATTTCATTGTACTGAAGAGGAAGCAAAAAATCTAGTTATTTACACTGGAAGGAAAAAAAACAAGTTCCAGAATGCTGTGCTAATAAAAGGGAGACCAGTACTAAAGAGAATGTGATACAATTGGTCTTTTTTATTACTTGTGACTTGTGTGTATAGCATGGGTAATATACAAATGTGATGCTGTTGACATAGACTTTGAAGTTTGTTATTGGCATTACTACTTTAACCAAAAACAAAAGCCCTAGTAGGAGGTCATGAAAGAGTCGAGTTGACTTATAAAGGCTGTGGTACCAGGAAGCTTACATCAGCATCTTCACACTAGAGCTTATGTTCTTGCTCTTCTCAGTACACTATGAAAAGACTTGATTTTTTCTCCCCCAGCATATGCTTCTGTTACAAGATTTTATTAAGTGATTGGAATGTTTTGACTAGGCTTCCCAGGTGGCACTAGTGGGAAAGAAGCCACCTGCCAATGCAGGAGACTCGGGTTCGATCCCTAGGTTGGGAGGAGGACATGACAACTCACCCCAGTATTCTTGCCTGGAAAATCCCATGGACAAAGGATACTGGCTGGCTACAGTTCATGGGGTTGCAAAGAGTCAGACGTGACTGAGCACGCATGTATGCACACATGCATATTTTGATCAGCAAAAAACTTTCCTATGAAATTTTGATTGTAATTCTAAAAACCTGTGGGGTTTTTTGGTTAGTTAACTCTATGCTAAGAACTTGTGATATATTTGAAAGTATGGCTGCATAAAACAGAATATATATGGATGAGTATTTATCAAGGAGAAATTGTGAAGATGTGATCAACTTTTTGCTTGTTATCCTATTATATGAACTGTTAATGGATAATATTGCTGCATAATGTTTCTGATTGATATTTCCACTAATAAACAGAGATTACTCAGTACTGTTTGCTAAAGATTATCTTCTGTTCTTTTTGAAGTTATACTTTATAATTTCATACAAGTTGATTATCAGCTATAAGTTGTTCAGTAGTGTTGATCAGAAATTACGCTAGTCCTGTTGGGATACACAAAGGATTTATACTTAGTACTGGACCAATTACTAGTACTTTTACAATTATTTAATTGTATATGCAAACAGGCATTTTTGCATAAGCAAACCAGAATGTTGTTTAAATTAAAAAGTAGAGTAATTCACTAACTGAGATTTTTATCTGAAGAATGCTCTGCTCTGCTGTGCCAAATCGCTCAGTCGTGACTGACTCTCTGCGACCCCATGGACTGTATGTAGCCCACCAGGCTCCTCTGTCCATGGAAATTCTCCAGGCAAGAATACTTGAGTGGGTTGCCATGCCTTCCTCCAGGGGATCTTCCCAACCCAGGAATCGAACCCGGTTTCCTGCATTGCAGGCGGATTCTTTACCAGCTGAGCTACCAGGGAAGCCCCATCTAAAGAATAACACCTCTGAATTTTTTTAAATGTAGTTTAATAACACACAGATGTCTCTGCACAGATTTATTTACACAGTGAATTTTATTACATGATTAATGCTGTTCCAGGTCTTAGGGTATCCTGTCTGTAGTCCTAGCACTATTCTTGTGTACTATAAGATACAGTCATGCTTGTTGTAATGCACAGAGCTTTTTAAAAGGACATTTTAAATTTTATAATAAAAAATGGTAACATTTTTTGGTAACTTGATTTTGTTTTATTTATTTTTTTTGCAGAACGTCCTCTTCACTACACGGAAAATGTGTTGGAACAGGTGCTTCGATGGAGCTCATTAGCTGAACCTGGCTCTGCTTATCTTGTAGTGAAGAGATTCTTAACCACTGACACGATTAAGCACTACAATGGTAGGTGCTGCTATTTCACATGTCCAACTATGATTGAAAATTCAAGTGGTTAAAGGACAATTACTATGGCACAAGTCTTACTTGAAAATGTAAAAAATGGGTAGCTAAATGCAGAATCTACTAACATGTTATTGCAGAATAGAAAGAATATATAGACCAAGTGCCACGATCAGATTTTCCCGGTGGGTAGCACCATGATATTAGTTGGTTAATTTGATAGTATCACGTTAAACATTCTGCAGGAATGATTCTTTTTAAGTTTTTGTTTGTTTGTTTTATAGTCATGCTTGGGTGTTTTCCTAATTTTTGGATAGATGGTGAATCATCCTGAGTTATGTTTACATTTGAAAGTTCTCTGGGCACTCAAGAAGTGCAAGCTCTGAGATTGTGTGCTTGTTAAAATTCTCACCTATTTTGCCATAATATTGGAAAACAAATATAAAAAAATACTTTTAATAATGGTATTTGCCATCCAACTGGGAAAAGACATGTACACATGTAAGGTTAAGTCAGAAGTTAGCTAACATGGGGGAACGATGTTTGACATATCAGAAAACTTTCATTTTGAAACTTTTTTTGTTATGTTGACATTAGCTGACAGATTAGAAAGAGATTTTCTGGCACAGTCTATAAACCAACTCCGAAAGCAGAGGATTCAAATTTTATTAGATGAAATTTACCACAGCTTTTCTAATTCACATTCATAATAACCATTACTATTTATTAATCATGTATTTTATTAACTGAGCTCCTTACATACCAAAACTCATTTAGAACTTTTTTTTTAACCTTTCCATGAGTTATATTATCATTTGAATTTTACAAATGAGGAAAGAGCTCAAAGAAATTAAGTAACTTGCCTCCAGTTCACATATTTATTAAATCCAGTAAGTCTCCTACATATGAATGTGCAAGATGCGAACTTTCAAAAATGTGAATGTGCCTTTGCATGTCCAATCACGTAAGTTAGTTCCTGCGTCTGGCATACACTGTCCCATGCATACAACCTCTACCATTGGCTTTGCTTTTGTGCACTTTACTGTACTGTATAGAGTAAGCAGTACAGCATCTTTATTTCAAGCCCACGGTGTCTGGAAGCAAAGCCTAAAAGCAGCAGTGATGTAACGGTACTGCTAGTCTGTGCCAAGCGATAACCATGGAAACAAAAGTGAAAACAATTGAGAGAGTGGAGCGAGGTGAAAAGATGATAGACATTGCTCATTCTTATGACTTGAATTGTTTGACCATTGGCACAATTCTAAAGAGCAAGGACAAGATCATGGAACATGTGAAGTCTGCTGTGCGATGATGTCAACGATAATACCAAGGAAACGGGCAAGAGGGATGGAGAAGATGGAGAACCTTCTCGGTGTGTGGATGCAGGATCAGCATCAGCGTGGAGGGCCACGCAGTTTAATGCCGATTCAAGAGAAAGTGAAAAGCCTTTATGAAGGTTTGAAGAAGAAATACGGTGAAAATTAGAGGGTGTATTTTTTAATGTTAGCAACAGCTGGTTTCATCAGTTCAAGGCTAGAGCCAACCTTCACAACATAAAAGTGACTAGGCAGTGAGTGCAGATACTGTAGCTTTCTGGGAATTTCCTGAAATACTTTAGGGAATTACTGCTGAAGACACATGTTTACCCAAGCAGGTTTTTAATATGGACAAGACAGGGCTGTACTGGAAGAGGATGCCAGACTGAAGTTACATCTGTACGGAGAAAAGTTGATGCCAGGCTATAAAGCAGCAAAGGATAGGCTAACTCTGTTGTTTGGTGGCAATGCTTCTGATATCAAGCTGAGACCTCTCTTAGTTTATCATTCAGAGAAACCAAGAGCCCTTAAAAACATAGCCAGGGGCTCTCTTCCTATTGTGTGAAAGAGTAACCCCAAAGCCTGGGTTACACAGGGCATCTTCCAAGATAGATTTTTCCACCACAGTATCCCAAAGGGAGAGAAATATTACTTGAAGGACGTCCCATTCAACATTCTTTTGTGGCTTGACAGTGCTCCAGGCCACTCCCCACTCATGGACAGTTTTCATCCCATCTTCAAAGCAGTGCATCTTCCACTGAATACTATGTTGCTCACCCAACCTGTGAACCATTATAGCAACGTTCAAGAAATATTACTTATGACACAGTCTTCATCAGGCAGTAAGGTAAATGATGAATCAGGGACAACCTTGAAACAATTTTGGAAGGACTCTAACATCTACAAGGCCATTAATTTGTTTTTACTTCCCTTGGCGTGAGGTTACTGCTGTCACTGTGAATGGGTTTTGGGAGAACATTTGCCTACAATTTGTTGACGATTTTCTTGGATTTGAGAAGGTAGATGAGGAGTCCATCTTTGGCAACTTAGTGACCCTCAGTGAGAAGCTGAAGCTAGATCTGCAAAAAGATAACTTCACTGAACTTGCTGTGCAACGCAAGGGGCTTGTTAATGAAGACCTGATGGAATTGGAGTCCCAGAAAAACAATGAAGAGAGACCAGGGAAAGAAAAAGTAATTGAAGAACCGAAGAGAGTCACAATTCAGGAAATGGCAAGGGGTTCTCTTTATTTGAGGAGTTTTTAAGGCACCAGACTCAACATAGAATGGTACACAATCTTGCAACAGCCATTCAGAATGCAGTGCAGGGCTACCATGCCACCTATGATGAGAAAAAAAAAAAAAAAGAGCTACCACCCAGCCATTACTGGATTGTTTTTTCAAGAGAGTAGATGGAATTGAATCCAGCAAGGAAGCAGAACCTGTGCCATCATCAGGCATGAGTGAAATTTCAGCTTTCCCTCTGCCTCCTATTGCTGATGGTCCTCCAGCTGTACCATCTCCCACCTCTTCTCCCTCCTCCATTAGTTAATTCTTCTTGCCTGTTTATTCCATGCCAGCCCCTGTATGCCAGCCGTTGTACTGTACCTTTCAAGGTACTGTACTGTAAGATTAAAAATGTTTTATTTTTGACTTTGTTTTTTATGTATGATTTGTGTCAAAAATATTATACACCTATTATAGCACAGTCCTGCATAGCTCATTGGGTTGGGTATCTAGGCTAACTTTGTTGGGCTTATGAACAAATTGGACTTATGAATGTGCTCTGGGAACAGAGCCCCTTTGTATGTAGTGGCTTACCATACTGGATTTGCGTACAGGTTAGTTTTACTAAGTTGGGGAGGTTGGTACAGCTCTTAAATGTGGTAAAGCTAACTGGTACTATTGCAGACTCTTAACTAGTAGTGACAAGTCAGCAAGTTCTTAATTATACCAGACTAGTCTGATACGTTTCTGTTTTCATGATGATGCTTTGGTATGTTCTGGCTACTACATCAAACTACAGTAGACTGGGTGGCTCACGGTATATGTGTGCTCAGTCGTGTCCAACTCTTTGTGACCTCATGGACTGTAGCCCACCAGGCTCCTCTGTCCATGAAATTTTCCAGGCAAGAATACAGGAGCGGGTTGCCATTTGCTTGTCCAGGGAATCTTCCTAATTCAGGGATCGAACCTGAGTCTCTTGCATCTCCTGCTTTGGCAGATGGATGGCTTATAAACAGAAATTAATCTCTCACATTCTGAAGACTAGAAGTCTAACGTCAGATGTCAGCCTGGGCAAGTTCTGGTGAGAGTCCTCTTCCAGGCTACAGATGGGGACTTCTTGTATCCTCCCAGGGTGGGGAGCAGAGGGAGGTAGCAAGTTCTCTGTGACTCTTTGTTGTGGTGGTTCTTTAATTGCTAAGTCATATCCAGCTCCTTGTGACCCTATGGGTTGTAGCCTGCCAGGCTCCTCTGTCCATGGGATTTCCCAGGCAAGGATACTGAAGTGGGTTGCCATTTTCTACTCTAGGGGATCTCCCCCCACCACCCAGGTATACCCAGCATTTCCTGCATTGGCTCCGAGTTCTTTACCACTGAGCCCTCAGGGAAGCCCCTCTGTGACTCTTTCAAGGACGTGAGTCCCATTCCTGAAGATCCCACCCTCATGACCTCATCTAATCCTAATTACCTCCCAAAGGCCCCAGACCTCCTAATACTGTGTAGGTAGATTTCAACACATGAATTTGGAGAAGCATAAATATTGGGTCCTAACTCTACCCTTCATATCTTATAATTATATAAAAGTATTTTTACAAAATGCAAACTTCTTTGTCATTCTGGTCTTATTAGCATCTAAATAGAACAGGTGTTCATTTTGCTGTAGAAATTAACCTGTTAGACACCTTTACCTTATTTAATTTCTTTCTTCCTCCTACATATGATTTTGATTACGTCCTCCACATACTGCTTAAGGATTGCAGGAGAAGTTCTCTCTAGTCATATGACAGTCTTCCCTGTCATATAGCAGTGGTCCTTGGGTGGTGGACGCTTTTGTCCTCCAGGGACACTTGGCAATATCTGGAGATATTTCTGTCACACTGGGTTGAGGCGGGGGGGAGGCTTCTGGTATATAATGGTTAGAGACCAGACATGCTGCTAAACATCCTACAATACACAGGAAATCTCTTTACAACAAAGAATAATCTGGCCGAAAAAGTCAGTGGTGTCATGCTGAGAATCTCTGATTTAGATAATGTATGAAATCTGGTCTAGCTCATAAATTCGGTAATTCTTTCATTTTAATGTTGAGATAAATGTTTTGACCTTATGAACGAAGTCCTGTCAACATTATAAAATATATTAAAGGTTCTCATGGCTTTTCTTTTAGAAAATAAGTGATATTTTCATATTTTGGGGTGAGAATTTTAATGTTTTAATATTCCTCTAAAATGTCTCTAAATTCTCCATGTTGCAAAATATTTAAAATCCCACACTTATATATAATAACTTGGGCTTCCCAGGTGGCACAGCGGTAAAGAATCTGCCTGCCAATGCAGGAGACGCAGGTTCAATAACTGGGTCAGGAAGATCCCCTGGAGGAGGAAATGGCAACCCAGTCCAGTATTCTTGCCTGGAGAATCCCATGGACAGAGGAGCCTGGCGGGCTACAGTCCATGAGGTCTCAAAGAGTCAGACTCGACTGGGCACATACACACAGACATAATAACTTAGTTCTTACTTGAATGCTAATAGACTAGCCACTTGAATAAAACCAGACGAGAATAAGATCTTAATGTTAGATTGAGCGAATTTAGAGCAATCACATATAAGTAAAATCTTTCTGTTGTTTAAGGGCAAGAAGAAGTGGTTGAGTGACAGACTGTTAATTGGCTCTACCTACAAACTGGGTAGGAAGATTGGGCATGGGATGCCTCACCTATTGTATACTTCCTCTTCTGGGGATTATGACTGCATCCTGTCATGAAAGCATAAAGCTTCTGTAAGGTCTAGATAAAGCAACTTTCATAAAACCTGGGAATCCAAGCAATGGAAAGCAGCTTACGTGAGAGTTTCAGCGACTTGGATGGTGGAATATTCTCTAGAGTTACCTCTGCCCTGCACTCTCCTCCCTCCGTTCAGCAAAGCAGTATGCACCTTGCTATTATGATAGCTACAGTTCTTTCTACCAGGAAATTATGTCCCTCTGCATGGAAAAAAAAAAAGTTTTAGAGTAACCCCTTCAGGAAATACATTTATTAGGCTGTTTCAGGTTAGTAGTTATGTATATTTTTGGTCAAAAACAGGGTGTTTTTAATGAGAGCTTGATTTATATTCAGATTGTTGAAGTAAAATAATCTTTTTCATTATGGTTGGTTCTGCATCTATCTTCTTTTAGGACTGTCATTTTAAAGAAGGTTTGGCCTATTGTTTGTTTTTAAAAACAATTTCTTCAGCCATCATTTTTTTTCCCAGTTGTGTCTCACAGCATCCTGGGCTTGCAAGTACTACTTATGGGGTGCCCTGTGTTGTAGATTTTAGGTTGGCTAGGTGTGCAGTCTACTTGCCTCTGTCTTGGCAAATGTCTCCTAAATCAATCACAGGGACCACTTTCTCCAGAATTATTGCTTCATTCATTACATGCACTACTCCTTAAGATTGGAATCCCAAAAGGAAAATAATGAAAGTAAGTGTGATTCCTCTGTCAGTTTGTTAGCAGAAAAACTGAAATCATCTCAGAAACACATTGGTTAAGGATTTCTTTTCCTTTCTTAAGATTTTCTTATTCTAACCTGCAGGCCAAGTAGAAATTAGGAGAGTTTTAAACAAGGGTGGTTGGTTACAACCACATTTTCCTCCCAATAACGAATTGCTTATGTGTTAGTATTTCATTAAAACATAAAGTAGCTCTGCCACCACCTTTACATCCTGTCCCATCATACCTGATACCAAGTTGCCACAAATTTTAGTGCCTCTCTACCTATCCGTATCTCTCCTGTCTATACACACACACTCATGACTTGCATTTCATTAATTATATGATGATGTTTCTGATTTTATGTAACAAATTAGAGGCATATACTTTTGTTTGACATTATATTTTCACTACCTTTTTGCTTAATGGAGAATTTTATCAAATAATAAGTTTAGGGGGTTGAAGTTGTTTGCTGCTGCTGCTGCTGCTAAGTCATGTCAGTCGTATCTGACTGTGTGCAACCCCATCCCTGGGATCCTCCAGGCAAGAACACTGGAGTGGGTTGCCATTTCCTCCTCCATTGCATGAAAGGGAAAAGGGAAAGTGAAGTCGCTCAGTCATGTCCAACTCTTAGCGACCCCAAGGACTGCAGCCTACCAGGCTCCTCTGTCCATGGGATTTTCCAGGCAGGAGTACTGGAGTGGGTTGCCATTGCCTTCTCCATTGAAGTTGTTTAGGGGATTTAATTTTCTCAATTTGCTCACTTTATCTCAAGAGTTTAAAATATAGACATCACAAGAAAGAATAGATTTTAGAAGCATCCAACATTTAATTTCTGCTAATTCATTTAAGGTAATGAGGAAATATTCTTTACTTTTATGGAAGTATATGAAAGTAAAGGAATTGTCTGTTGTCTCTACTTAAAGCACATATTAGTTTTAACGTCTCTTTTACAAGTTAGGCATACATTTATAGCTTCTGTAAGGTTCCAGACTAACTAATTTTATGTTGCAGGAGTCTTACTTTAAGCACTAAACTTCTTTAATATTACCCCAATAGAAGTCTATATACAACAACAGAATCAAGTTTTAATGATTTCAGTGGGGAAGAACTACTTTTTTTTTTTTTTTAAGAACTACTTTTAAGATAGAAGATGTAACCCAAATGCAGATGCCTGTGGGTTTTACTTATGACAGATGCTTTCGAATCAAATATGCATTAGAATAGAATAGATCAAAATGCAACTGTTTCTGGCAAATTCAGACCTGGGAAGCTGAGCCATCCACTGTGGACTGACTTAAAAAATAAAAGAATATTCCAGCAAAAATAGCAGGAGTTCATACATCTTAGTCTAGCTGAAATAATTTATATTCCATTCCTCATCGAATCTTTTCAAAGCCAAAGATGTGTAAAAGTTGAAAGTAAATCCAGTCTACTTCGAGTGGAGGTATTTTCTCAGAAATTGATAACAGAATAGAAAAGTAAGTAGTGCTCTACTTTTTACATTATGCTGTGTTGTCATCAAAATGTCATGGAATCTCTGGAACTTTCCTAGTAAATCCTCCAGTAGAAACCGTATTTACAGTTTTACTGCTTATGAATAATCTAATGACAGAAGGGTGTCTTCAGGGTGCTTGTTCTATTAAGCATTACTTCTTCAATACAAGTAACAAAGGGAAACACACTGGGAAGTAGGGGGATATTTGACTTTTTCTAGATTATGTTCAAACAGTTCTTGAGTTTGGCTTCTACTCAGTCATAGAACTAAGTTTTATTGAATGTATTGTGAATGAATGTCATGAGCGAACTATATCAAATTCTGCTTCTTCCAAATTACAGGATATGTGTTCTGTATAATCAATATCAAACAAAGAATGCAAATAATTTTTAATTTGAAAGCGATTTTAGATGTCAGGCTGCAAATATTGCCAAATTTGTGGAATATTTTCAAGAGAAAAGAGGGCTTCCCTTGTGGCTCAGCTGGTAGGGAATCCACCTGTGATGCAGGAGACCTGGGTTGGATCCCTGGGTTGGGAGGATACCCTGGAGAAGGGAAAGGCTACCCATTCCAGTATTCTGGCCTGGAGAATTCCACGGACTGTATAGTCCATGTGGTCACAAAGAGTCGGACACAACTGAGTGACTTTCACTTTCAAGAAAGTCTCATGAAATTGCTACTTAGCATACACAAGCAGGGATGGAACTTGATTTTTCAGATAATATGTAGGCTTGAGGAAATAGTCTTTGCCAGTGAAAGAAGAAGGGAGATCCATAGAGACCACGGAAAATAGACCCATTTGTTGTATATTCCCTTGTCATTGCTCAGATCATAGATAAGAGATAATATTTATTGGGCACTAGATGCCGGGCTGATGGCTTTGCATATGGCATCTCATTTAATCTTCCTCATAGTCTTAAGAGCTTTTTTATAAGTATTCTCTAAGCCTCTAACTAACTTGCTATGTTAGTTCTCACATAGGTTGTGAAGGAAAATTCAAAACCTATATTATTTAAAAAAGCAAACAAGAAATTATTATTTTTTCAAGAACAGATAAGATTGGGTACATTCAGGGCAGTATGGCCAGAGACTGAAATTATTATTTTTAAGAGCTAAATTATGAGACAAACATGACTTTTCATGTATTCAATGCCTAAATTTTATCTTTAGAGTTTTAGAGACATGAATAACAAGTATGGACTGGGAGTAGTTAGAAAAACATTTTCATGGATGAGTTGGGTCCAGAAGTAGGAATAGAATTTGCATAAAACAAGAATGGAATTTCCCTCAAATTCATCCAACTTGAGGGAAATTGATCAACATAAGTCATGCCATAGAGACAAAGATCAGCTTTCCAAAGAGTGTATTGTGATCAACTGATTTACAAATAAATATCATTTTAACTTAATAGTTTATAGAGATGAGTAGAAGGAATCTAATTTATTTAGCCCTTGAAAAGTCAAGGAGAGAAATTTAAACTTTTCATGTTAAGCAAGTGAGATATTGAGCAGTAGAAAAATAGAGCTTTGGAAAGGGGATTAGCATGATAAAACAGTATTTGAATAGCACCAATCTGGAATTATATGGAGTCATTAGACAAGCAGGCCATGAAGTTTTAGAAACCTGGAATCTAGATATTAAGTAGAAAAGGCAGGGGTCAGAGAGATGATAATGGCAAAGAAGTGGAATTGAACCCCAGAGAAAACATCTGAGAGAACAATGGTCTGAGCTATCTGACTGGACGTGAAGGATAAAAGCATAGTATGTGTTTTAGAAATATTCTCGGGTTTGTGTTCCCCCCTCTCCCCTACCCCTACTACTTCTCTGTCTGTCTCTGTCTCTCTTCCCAAGACCCTCCCAGCTTCTCTACAGATGAGCTTTTATTGGGATCAGGGACCACTAGTTAGGAAATACTGTTTTTGTCTAGGGCTTCCCTGCTGACTTAGAGGGTAAAGTGTCTGTCTGCAATGTGGGAGACCCAGGTTTAATCACCGGGTCAGGAAGATCTGCTCGAGAAGGAAATGGCAACCCACTCCAGTACTCTCGCCTGGAAAATTCCATGGACGGAGGAGTCTGGTAATCTACAGTCCATGGGATTGCAAAGTGTAAGAACTTAAGGTTTTCAAATGGTTTGGAAAAGTATTTTTGAGGGGCATCTGTTTCATAATCCTAGTAATATGTCTGTTCTTTTTAAATAACTATAAATTTGACCATTCTGTGTTGTTTTATACAAGGGTTTTTCTAATTAATAGCAGAAGTACAGCCCAATATAACTAAGGATACCAGTCTATTCTCTTACCTAGGGTTAACTCTAAAGAACCCTCACTGAGCCCCTACTGATCCTTTCTTGCCCTCGCAGACACCAGGAGGGGTTTGACTCTCTGGTTATTATTCTTTTGTTCAACTCCTAAATCATGTCCAACTCTTTCTGACCCCATAAACTGCAGCACGTCAGGCTTCCTAGATCTTAATAAGCTTTTTTGCCCAGGATGAGGCTGAGAAAGTGAAAACATAAAAGCAAAGTACCCCATGATTGAGAGACCACGTAGTACTAGAAGTTTGGAAAAGTGAATTGTTGAAAGCCATTTAATTTATACCCTTCGTTATGTTACACACTGAGTCACTCACTATGTCCCCAAAATGTATAGTCTCATCTTGGCCCTTAAATGGTGGATAATTTTACTGCTTATCTTAACGTTGTTAGAGCATACAGAAATTCTGTCATGAGAGCTTTTAGAAATTCTTTTAGGCCCTCTATATTTATCATAGAACTTTATATTTTAAGTTTCTTTTTGCTCTTTCCTTCTTTATGAGTCCCTTAATAATATATGCATCAAGATTTAGCTAAGAGGACTTCCCTAGTGGTCTAGTGGTTAAGACTGTACACTTCCACTACAGGGGACTTGGGTTCAACCTCTAGTCAGGGAAGTTCCAAATGCTGTGGAGTGTGGCCAAAAAAAAAAAAAAAAAAAATTGAAGGTGAAGATTTAGCTAAGATACTCAACTGGTAATGGTAGTTTAGTCATTCAGTCATGGCTGACTCTTGTGACCCCAAGGCCTATAGCCTGCCAGGCTCCTCTGTCCATAGAGTTTTCCTGGCAAGAATACTTGAAGTGAGTGAAGTCGCTCAGTCACGTCCAACTCTTTGTGACACCATGGTCTGTAGCCTACCAGACTCCTCTGTCCATGGGATTTTCCAGGCAAAGGTACTGGAGTGGGTTGCCATTTTCTTCTCCAGGGGATCTTCCCAACCCAGGGACTGAGCCTGGGTCTCCTCATTGCAGGCAGGTTATTTACCACTAAGCCACCAGGGAAACCCAGGGAAGCCGTACGTACTCAATTACATATGGTTTATTAAAATAAATTTTAATAAATATGCACTCAAAGGTGACAACAATGTTTTTGTCCTGAGCCTATTTTCTTTTTGACCTATGAGTGGTTTACTTAAACACTAGACATATGATTATTTCTTATTGGGTAAAATTAGAAAGCTTTATTAAACTGAACAAAAATCTTAAGGTATAATCAGAAGGTGTAAATGGAATTGGTTTGGCTTAAGCAAAATGTAACATCTGTATCTCACAAGTTCATTGTAATTTAATGCTTTTAAAATACTTTACCTATTTCTAAATCAATAGTATTATAAATATCTTTCTCCACTTTCACTTTCTTATTCTAAGTCAGCGGAATCTCTAAGCCCACCCAGTGTTTTCTAAATTGCTTACTGTATTTCTCCTATCGGGATGTATAAGCATTGTTTGTTAACCTATGTTTACTCTGCCTCTTAACACTGCACTGCAAGTCCAGAAACCATCTCCTCGGGTAATATTATATATAATTAGAATCAAATGCATACTAGACTCTGAATACTTCATGAAGAAATGAATTGATGTCATATGAATTTTGTTTAACACTAGTTATATGTATATTTTTCCTTTATTTTCTCATTGCATTAAAATAATCTTTCAAGTCTTTTAATTGGAAAAGTGTTATTTTTAATTTAAATAGAAGCTAGTTAGCTATAAAATACTACTTGAAATATTTTTTCTATGAAAGTGACTATTAAGAGATTGTTCCAGAAGACAAATTTTAGCAGTGTATTTTTCAGAAATTATTTTAAAACCACAGACTCCCTAAAAGAACCTATTTTAGTGTGGCATCATGATGAAAAGAGTGTTATCTGTGGTAGTATGCAGATCATGAAAACTACTGTTGTTTGTTTATGGTTAAAATCAGTGAAGTGACTCAGCGTGTTGATTTTTGCTTCCAGGTTGTCATCCCATGCTCGTATCTGAGTTATAAGGCACTTTCAAATTTTTCTAACTTGTTTTCTTATACGAACTATAACTGTGAACATCTGTGTATTATTTGCTGTTTGAGTAGAGGTTTTCCCTAACCAAGGGATTGCTAGGTTTAAAACTAAAAAAGTTCTTTTTCTAAAATCATTCAAGTTACCTATAAATTTTAGAAACTATGAGTGAATATTTAAGAGTTGCATCACTTTAATACCAGGAAATTGCTGAAGGTCTTGATTCTGATGTGGTGTCCCTCCCTACATCTTTTGAGGACACCATCTAATGTGAGGGCCACAGCAGTCTGCAGGGTAAGTGTCATTACTCCTGCCACAGAAGGAGCAGGAGTTGACCTCGGAATGAGCATGCCATGACTGCTTGGCTTCAGGTTCCTTTTCTTTCCTTTGTTCCTCGTTTCTCAAGCAGACAGTGAAATACTGTTGAGATTTCAAAAAGAAAGTTGTAAACTGGAGATATAGTGATAAATTTATAGATTTCAACATGATTTTATTATCAAAAATGTGGTTTTTAATGGAACTGTTGAAATGATTTCTAAGTGTGGTAGACGCATTATTGCATAAGTGTTATCGGACATTTTGCCTTCTTTACCCTTACCTGTTTCATAGATATAGGAATTTTTCTAATGTCTGAAGAATTACTGAATTCCTGAGTCAGAATTCCAGAAGAGATTTCTCTTTTACCTGTGTATTTTGCATTGTTTATATGAGTGCTATTCATTCAAAGAAGTAAAATGCAACCTGATGATATAATTTTAAATTGCCTAGTAGTCACATTTAAAATATACATATATAAATACACATATATATAAGTAGGTGAAATTAATTTTACTTATGTCTTCTGTTTAAACTCACATATCCAAAATATCATTTCAACATGTAATCAATACTATAAAATTGTGATATATTTACCTTTTCTGGTACCACAAAATTGTAATAAATTTACCTTTCTAGGTACTAATTTTCAAAATATGGTATATATCTTATACTCACAGCACATCTCAGTGGAGACTAGCTGTGTTTCAGGTGCTCATTAGCCAGTAGCTAATTGAACAGCATAGGCAGGCCTGTATATTATAAAGAGATATAAATAGATCTGGTCACTGGATCTGTAGCTTGTATGACACTCCCCTGATACAAGGTGTTCCCAAAAATTAACTAGAGGCTTCTTAATTGTAGGAAAGAATTTATTATTTTGTATCATCAAAATTGAAAATACAGAAATGTTTTATATTCTATTCCAAATAAATGAAAATATACCTAACTTGCAAAAGTAAATGTTGTACTTTACAGAGAGGAAGGCCCTGGAAAATATCAAAGAGGGAGTCTTGAAAGTCAAAGAAGAACCATCTAAAATACTCTCTGGAAATAAGTTTCAAGATCGGTATTGTGTTTTACGAGATGGGTACCTCCTTCTTTACAAGGATCTGAAGGTATTTATTTATATATTAATTGAATATGTGTATATTTTTGTGTGAGTTAACATTCTTATTTCACACCTCTAAGCCCTGTCTCCTGGAGTTCAAGGCCTATAGTAAATAAACTGCATTCAACCTCTGGGATGCTGGCAGAAAGGTAAAATCACATAGTCACTATGTAGAAGTTTTGGGCAGCTTTTAAAACAGTTATTCATTCTGACTCATGATCCAGCAACTCTGTTCTTAGAGCACTTGTTCAAGAATATTCATAAACAGCTTTATTCATAAAAGCTAAAACCTGGCAACATTCCAAATGTCCATCAATGGGAGAATGACATATTCAGACAACAGAATGCTACTCAGCAATAAAACTGATGAATGTAGCAACATGGGAGGATCTTCAAATCCTTTTTGAGTAAAAACAGTTTGACACAAAATAGTACCATATGAGTCTATCCATAAACATTCCAAAGAGAGGCAGAATCCTCTATGGTGATAATAGTCAGAAAGTGTTTGCCTGGGGTATGGAGTAACATTGCTACAGAAGCACAGAGATACAGTCAGTAGGGTATTTTCTAGGATGACAGAAATAAATGTTCTCTATCCAGTTTTGGGTGGTTGTTACATGGATAACATCTCTACTTGAGATTCAAGAAATATCCAAGCAGTTATTTTGAATGTGGAATAACCACAGGACCCAAAGATGCTTTTTCCACTGAATTATAAAATTCACTGGAATAAACACCGCTTGCATACTTCAGGTGTATGGTGCTTTACTCTGTTGTGTTTTGGAGATCTATAAAAAAGGACCAGACTAGCAACATGTCATTTAATATTGTTTTGAAGGAAGAGTTATTAAGTAGCTTTCCAAAGTTACACAGCCCCATTTTGCTGTGGCTTTTATTGAGCTCTCCACACACTGACCACTGTCTTATATGTTCCTCTAGCAAGGAAGCCTTCAGGTGGGCATAAATAAATCTTAGCCTCCTACTTTGTTTATCCATTTAATGTTCATATTCTTCAAGGACAGCAGAATGTCCAGGCAGTTAGCTAACAAAACAGCACTGAATTCTGCAGCCCTTATCCCTCTCTTCCAAGAGCTGTATTATATACTGGAAATCCCACATTGTCGTTCCTGCTGATAGAGTTGGTGGGGAGTCTGTGTAGGTATCAAGTGATTGTTATCATTTATTATTGTTTGATATCATTATTCACATTCTTCAGCGTAGGAAGAGTGAAGTTTGCAGAAATAAGGCACTTAAGAATTCTAAGTTATGTGAAACAAACACATCACATTTTTTAAAGATTGATTTATTGCTTTTGTGCTGGGTCTTCGTTGCTGTGTGAGCTTTCTCTAGTTGTGGTACGCAGGCTTCTCACTGTGGCGGCTTCTCTTGTTGCCAAGCACAGGCTCTAGATGCTTGGGCCTGGATTGTAGTGGCATGTGGGCTCAACAGTTGAGGCTCGTGAGTTCCAGGGCGCTGGCTCAGTGCTTGTGGCACAGACGCTTAGTTGCTCTGTGGCATGTGGGATCTTCCCGAACTAGGAATCGAACCTGTGTCCTCCATACTGGCGGGTGGGTTCTCAACCACTAGACCACCCAGGAAGCCCCCAACACATCACATTTTAAAGTTCATGAACTGTAGGTTTGTGTTTGTGAAAGGAAATGCTAGACCTCACAACTGAAGTTCCAGCCCTCTAAGAACTGAATCTGGTTGAATTCTGTTTGGGTTTCTTCAATGAGTCATCCACCTTCATCTTCCTTAGACTCATTTCCTTCATCCCGTTCCTTCCATTTATATGTTGGTTAATGGTCACCTTTGTAGTTGGATATTTACTTAGTGTACCTTAAAATCATCCTGGACTTTTTAGTTTCATTAAGGAACTGACACACCCACTGTGTAGCAACAGACAGTTCTAAAAACCACTAGTATCAATAGAAGTGCAGTCATAATGGCCCCAACGAACATTCAAGTGGTTAATCCACAAAAAGCCACAAAAATCCACAAAGAGTTCTATACATTTCACTTTTCTCACTTTATATTTTCAATAATCCTATAAAAGTAGTACTATAATTATCTCCCTTGACAGATGAAGAAATGTACTCTACCAAGATATTACATAACTTGCTCAGGATCACATAGCCAGTAAGTCATAGAGTCAGAATTCACTCCCTGGTGTCTAATTCTAAAGGTTTTCTGCATGGACTCACTAAAAAAAATGTTTGTATTATTTTAGCCTGATGTTTTTTTCTGACAGAGTTTTAAAGAGGATAGTGTTTTTCATTTTAATAGTACCAACTATTTTCAAATATGACACTTCATACAATTCAGTTTCTTATAATGTTTTTCCCCAAGCTGGTGTAAATTTCAAAATCTGCCACAAGGAAGCCTGTACATGGAGATATTTTTTTTTTTAGATGAAATGATTTTATAATTGAGTTAAAGAATCTCATCCCTTAACAGAATGATTTTTAAGAATATGTATCTTTTTGAAAGGATCATTCTGCTTAATCTAAAATAATTCATACAAATTGGTAGACAGTAGTAGGACTGAGTGCATGTCTGAAAGAAGTTCTTTTTTTTTGACATTTGAAATATTTTCCCCATGTTTACTGAAGTATAATTAACAAAAATTGCATTTGTTATAAAAAATAAGATGCTTTTGATATACATATACATTGTGAAATGATGACCACAATCTAAGCTAATTAATTAATGAATTAATAGTCATTACCTCATATAGTTTAGTGCGTATTTGTGGTAAGAACATTTAAGATCTACTCTCTTCGCAAGTTTCAAGTATACAATACAGTGCTATTAACTGTTGTCACCATGCTACACTTAGATTTCGAGGACCTATTCTTTCTGCATAACTGAAACTTAGTACCCACTTATCAACACTTTCCCATTTCTCCCAGTCCCTGGAAACGACCATTCTACTCCCCGCTTCTTTGTGAGTCTGACTTTTTTTAGATTCTGTTCAGTACATGTAAATGAGATCATATAGTATCTCTCAGAAAGAGTGTTCTTTAAAGACACTGAACACATTTTGTTTCTATCACAGTGACCTCAGGTTATGGAATTATAGTGTTAACTGTTTGAAAGTTGTCTTTATGCATCTGTCAGAATCAATTAAAGCGACTGATAGTTTCATTTTGCACAGTAAAGCAGGCAGATGAGGGGCTTATGGTTCTCCTTTAAACTCAAACCACTATTATTTTCAACATATGGTGTTATTTTGTTGGTTATTTCTGCATGTTGTTGGTCTTTCACTTTTAATATTGATGGCCAAGTCATCGGCAATGTTTGCTTTTCAAATGAGTTTACAGTAAATAATCAATAGTAAAAATCCTCAAACTTATCTGAATACAGATTTGGCTCTGGTTTTGACAGTTGCCCTTAATATATGTGTGCTTGCATATATTTAGAAAATGATTTACTGAGAAGGGAGCAGAAATTACAAATTGAAAAGTATATTTAAAGAGACTATGTGTTAATTAGAGATAATTTATGAATGTTCATTAACAACAAATTAGAGTAATACACAGGGGGAGATATATTTTGTTTTGAGAGTTTTTCCTGCACAGAAAATATTAATTAAAATGTTTCCAGACTTGATTTACATAAAAGGTGAGAAGTTTCAAAGAATATTACCATTACACTGTTAATGGTGTGAAAAAAAAAGCAAATGGGGAGGGGACGGATGTTAAAAGTTACATGCACTAATAAGCAAATTCTTCTTAGTAACAAGGATAATTTTTTAAGCACACTAATTTAATTGGCTCAATTAAAAATTTTACTTTGAAATACAGTGCCTGAAGCAACATATTACATACTTTATAACACTTGAACTTTTTGAAGAAATTCTCCAGAAAGCACATATACCGAAAGAGTTGTAATAAACCAATAGTAAAGTTATCACGGTAAATGAGATTTCTTTTAAAAAACTTTGTATTAGGATCCTAACAGGTCCTGCTTATGCTTATTCATTTTGAAGACTGAAACTGAAAAGGGTTTCTTTCGACCATGGCTGAACTCCTCTCAAATTTTGTCATCTGTGTTCTCTGCACAGGATAGAACATAAAGTAATGAGCTCGAGTGTCCAGAATGGCTTGGCAATCAGTTGTATCACTTCAGACTCTCAATCTTTTGCCAACAGTATTTGAAAATGTAGGCAGTCCTGGGCTTACCAATGTCCAGTATAAATAAGACTGCTCGTGCAGAGGTAAAGAATCTGCCTGCCAGTTTAGGAGACACGGGAGATCCAGGTCTGATCCCGGGGTTGGGAAGAGCCCCTGCAGGAAGGCACGACAACCTGCTCCAGTCTTCTTGCCTGGAGACTCTCCATGGACAGAGGATCCTGGCGGGTTACAGTTCATGGGGCTGCCAGGAGTCAGACACCACGGAGCGACTGAGCACACACATGCACGCACCTGGATCAGACACAAGTGCTTCTCTTTCTCAGATGTGCAGGTCCCTCCTCACCTGTCCTGCCAGAACTGCAGCCTCTCGCCTGGCTCTGCTGCTGCCTCCACTGGGACTGAGCCCAAGGGACCAGCAGTCTAAGCAGTCACGTCCCTGAGGAGGGACGCGAACCTCAGCTATAATCTGACTGAACCTCTGAGGAAGGTGTCCAGGAGTCTCTGCTACCCTGTACACGCCTATCTTCTCCTCTCCTTGACTGTTTCCCGTGTAGAAAACTTACTGCCTTAAAAAACTACCTCACTCTTCCATATCAGTCTTAAAGTGTTATTCCTTAATATTCAGTAAAGTAGCAGACTAAAATACCAATACCCCAAAACCAACACATAAAATGCCAGAAAAATGACCTAACAAGAAGAGGCTGACATGAAGAAAGCTACAGAACTACACTAATAGAAATGGGTGAAAATTAATGTAAAGTCTACTAATATTGATCTGTAGGTTTAATGTAATTATTAATGTTTTCAATATCCCAAAGAGAATAACTTTTAGAACTTGGAAGAAATTATTTGACAGCTCATCTCAATGGGTAAACAGATAGGAATACTTGCAAACGTTTTAGAGATATAAAAGGTAAAATAACTCAAGTATTTTGCACCCGACTGTTTATTCATACAATAAAACTAAAATAGCTTAGATCATATTGTAGCATAAAAATGAACAGAGATAGCAATGGTAACATAAAGTGAGGTAAAAAAATGTAATTGTTTATCATAATTGTTTTGATAACTGTCATAAATGCATGTCCAAAGAGAATTTATTATAATAAGTTGTTTTGTTGTTCAGTGGCTAAGTCATATCTGACTCTTTGCGACCCTATGGACTGGAGCCCACCAGGCTCCTCTGCCCATGGCATTTCCCAGGCAAGGATACTGGAGTGGGTTGCAATTCCTTCTCCAGGGGATCTTCCTGATCCTGGCATTGAACTTGTGTCTCTTGCATAGTCTCCTGCCTGGGCAGGTGGATTCTTTACCTCTGAGCCCCCAGGGAAGCCCAATTGTTAACAAAAATTTTTCAACTTAAATTCTCATCTATTCTGTGTGTAAAATATACCAGATTGATAAAAGAATTAAAACTTGACAAATAGCAACCCTTCAAGTTCCATGGCTATGCAGCTGAGTATTTACCAGCTATGTGGGAACCCTTTAAACTGGAAGCAATAGTTCAAAAGAGATCAACATACTTGACTTTATAAAAATAAAAGTAAACAGTGACCAATTAGTGTAGACTATTTCAGGAATACATGTAAATCCATGGCCAATTCAAGTCAATGTATGACAAAAACCACTACAATATTGTAATTAGCCTCCAACTAATAAAAATAAATGAAAAAATTTTAAAAAAAAGATAAGGCAATTTCCTATTTGATATATAAAAAACTAATGTCAATAAGTAAATGCATAAATAAATGGATAAATTGTTCATCAAGTCAAAACTGAAAACTGCTAGCAAAGGCAGAAATATACATTTAACTGTAAGTAAATATACCCTATCAATTTTGCAAAATCTTATTCTTAATCATGTTCCTAGCCTTTGACCCTGTGATACCATTTCAAGAAATCTAGCCATACGGGGGGGGGGGGGGAGGGAAGGGGCGGGAACCAAAGTATTTTTTAAATTATGTGCCATGATAATAGCAAACTCAGTGATAAGGGTGACTAGGGATAAATTCACCATGTAAATTTCAAGCCTTATCATCGCTGCCACAGAGAACACTGGTCACCAGACCTTCTTCCTGCTCACTTTTTTCTCTACATTTCCTCTGCATTCTCCTAACCTGTTTTCTCCATGGAAACCAATTTTTAATTTTATAAAAATTGCCATATTTTCCACCCTTTATGCTTTCAAATTCAACTGCTTTCATAAGGAAAAGACTTTATAGTAATAGTTTAACTTTTACAAAACTTAAGACTGATTTGAGCTATATAGGGCTCTAACAACTTGTCTATCGATTTCTATGAAGCAATGTATTCTAAATTTGTAGTAATAGCTGTAATTTGCTCTGTGCCCTGAGTATTTGGCTGTTTACTGGACTAAACTCTTTAAAAGCACTTTTCTTATTTACTTTGTACAATAACCCTTCACAGTAACCCTTTGTCATTTAATCTTCATAATAACTCTGTGAGATAGTCAGTATATTTATTATTCCTGTTTACAAGTAAGATACAAGAGCAGAGAGCAGTCATGAGAAGGTGAGCTAGTCGGTAGCAAGCCAGATTTGCACCCCGGTCTCCGACCCAAGACCCCCTGCCCCCCAGGTTGAAAAAAGTGATTTCCTTGAAAAATGTTTAGGATATTGGGAAAGCTTTTTCTAAGTATTATTTTCATGGCTATTATCTTTATAAAATCTATTGCAGGCTTTCCAACAATAATATATGTATATGCTTTGATATTACATTAGAATATAATGATTTAAGTTTTGCCTCTGTCAGATACTTTTCCTGATGGTTTAAGGATTTGAATTTTTTCATATTAATCAGATAAATATGTTGGGATGTGTACAGAAAATATATAATTGACCTAAAAGCAAATGTATATTCTTTTTAATAGTCTCCTTTTGTGAGTTATTAGTGAAAATTTTCAGTATGGATATTTGAGATAGTTTAGTCTATGCCTACATAGATTTGTAGTTCCAAAAGCCAAAAAGTATAGAAAATCATAACTTACTTGGTGGCAAAACCTGACCTACACCAACATGAAGATATTTGTCTTTGTTCAGGCTAACTACCATAGACTGGGTGGCTTATAAAAATAGAAATTTATTTCTCCAGTTCCAGAGGCCGAGGGCCTGAGATTAGGGTGCCAGTGTGGTCAGGTTCTAGTTAGAATCTTCTTCCGGATTGTAGACTGCCCACTTCTCATATCCTCACGGGGTGAAAAGAGAGTTAATCTCATGACTTTATTCACCACCCAAAACCATCACCTCCAAATACCTTCATGCTGTGGATTATATTTCATTTTGGGGGTGATATGAACATTCAGACCATAACAATACTTATGGCCTTTACTTATTCACATTATATGAAACTTCATGCATTTTTGTAGAGAAATATGAATCTATTTGAATATAGGGTGGTGCTACCCCAGGCAACACTGATGATATTGTGGAGTTAACAAAATATACTGCATATGTATTTTTTAAATATGAAAAAAAAACTATCATCAGTTCTCATAAGTCCCAAGTGTTTTGAATAAGGAATTACTGTGTGTGTTTGTACATACATATGCACACATATATAATCATATATATATCCAGGATCATTTATTTAAATTTACAACATTGCAACCAACACAATCTTCATTTACCAAAAATTTGGTATGACATTCATGAAACATTTGTGAAACTAAACATTCTAAATTCTATTCTTAATACTCAAGGAAAATAACAGGACATTTATAAAATCTGTTTAATTACAAATTATTTTGTTTTCCTTTACAGAGTAGCAAACCTGATAAAATGTTTTCTCTCAGTTCTGTGAAGTTTTATCTTGGAGTGAAAAAGAAGATGAAGCCTCCAACAAGGTAAAGTTTGGAAGGGCAGAGCTGTTGAAAAAGTTACAGGAAAACCTGTCCAAGGATTTAGGGATCAATGGCATTAGTCTGACTCTTTATAAGCTAAGCTTTAGATTCCTTAAGTTGCCACGAACATGTGGCAGGGGACCTGGGTGGGTGGATATGGAGAGATGATGATGTTTCCACTCAAGTCAAGCTCCTGGGGAACTGCATCTCCTCTGTGTAGAACGAGAAATCCCCAGAAGGCCCTCAGGACTGGGAAGTACATGGGTTTTTCCACATCCCATTCTCTGCTCAGTCACAGAATATTCCAGTCTGTCAGTCTACCCAGAGGAAGAAAAATGCTGCCCTCCATCCTTCTTGGCTTTTTTTTTTCCCCACTGGTGGATAATTGCTTTACAATGTTGTGGGGGTTTCTGCCATATATCAACGTGAATCAGAAATACATATATATATTTGTTTTTGTATATTAATACATATATATATATATATATATATATATATTTCCTTTTCCCATGCTATGCCTCTAGGCTGTCAGAGAGTTCCAGGCTGGGCTCATTGTGTTACATAGCAGCTTCCCACTAGTTATCTATTTTTCACATGATAGTGTATATATGTTAATATTACTTCCTCATTCTGTCTTTCCTTCCCCTGCTGTGTCCACTGGTCCATTCTCTACATCTGTGTCTCCATTTCTTCTTCATAAACAGGTTCATCAATACTGTTTTTCTAGATTCCATACATATGCATTAATATATGATATTTGTTGCTTTTAGGACATCTTGGTCCTGGATCTATAATTTGCCCTCTTTGTTTTACTGAACTTGGTAATAAACTCACAGCACATGGGTGGTAGAAAGTGCACTCTTTAAACATCATGCTTCTCACTAGCACTTGAACCAACCCAGCATTTGAGTTATACCATACTTATTCATCATGGATTACTTTGATTAGCTAATTAAAGTTTGTACTAATACTTTTAATATCATGAAACATCATTTTAATGAACTGTATATGATTTCAGATTGTATTACTGAAAATGTACTCACTTTTGCCTCTGTGCTTAATTTCTTAGCCCAGCACATGTATCTGTGTTGTGACTAGTACATTCTTTCAAATTTCTCACAATATCAATAAGTCAGTATGTGTATTTTATTTTGGCCATTTTTCTAGACATCTGTCCTTACTCAGCCCAGAATATCCCCACTGCCTCATAACATCATGAGACCCTTTCCCCCTGTGTTCTTTCAACATATCTATAATTTTATAGCCAAATCCCTCAATATCCATCATTTATCTCTAGATGTATCATACCCAGCGAATCATCACTTGTGTGTGTCAATTCTGTTATGCTTTCCCACCATTAAATATTACCTCCTTAAAATTTCATCCTGTGTATTATCTTGTAAAATGGATCATTTTTAATATGTATATTTGTTTCTTTTTCCCCCCATATGATGCAGCTGGGGATTGACAGCATATTCTGAGAAACATCACTGGTAAGTTAACAGCTAACAGATTTTGGATTTGATATATTGATGATAACAACAGTAAATAATGTTATTATTTGACAGATAGATCTAGAGACAAGAAACATTTCTTTTAAGTGAAGTTAAACTCTTTTCTAAATACCTTGAGCATAAAAAGAGAATACGAGATTTGCTTCAGGGTTTAGGTCTATTTAAGTCTCATGTATCTTATTTGCCAACACTTCAAGAAAAACTACACATGATTTCTTACTAGTTATTATATAAATGTGGAATCTCTGGTTTTAAGGGATAAGCAGACAAAATTCAGTTTTAAATTAAGGATAAGAACTCTCTAAAACTCAAATTTAAAGAAAAGACCTTGGCTTCAAACCAGTTCTTTCTGTAGAGTACTTCTTTCCATTGATGTCACCAGGATCTAGCCACTCTCAGAGATTGGACTAGATGTCTCCTTCTCCCCCATCTCCGTGTGTCTAATCTGCCTCTTAATTCTCTGATCCCTCCATACCCTCTATCTTTGGATCCTTCATCCAGCTGCCTGGATCAGTCCAGGAGTCCTAAGTGCTCTTCATGCCTCTGACTTTGATTTTTGTTTCCAGCACATTCTCCACCCAGCACTGAAGAGATTTTCTAAAATGTATCATATTTCTTTTCTGCTTTAACTCATCTGTGAATCCTAAAAAGTAGAGTAAAGTATAGGGTTGTTGGCACAGCATACTAAGTCCTTTAATATGTATCTCCCGTGACTTTCCCACATTTTTACTTAATGATAAAACAATCTGTTTTTAATTCACTATACGTGCCTTGCTGCTTCATATCATATGTTTAATATCCGTGCTGTCTTCACTATACCTTCTTCCATAGTGTATGCTCCCCTTCCCTCATCCCTTTTATCTTCTTCCTGCTGATCTGGCAGACTCAGCTGTCACTTTTTATTCAAACCATAGCTGAAATGAGGGAGAAAGTCTTATCAGATAACTCTCCTTTCTAATCCATTTATTTCTTCTTTACATCTATGGTATTTTGTGCTGGTGGATCCATAACTAACATGATTTGTAGAAGGAACAGTTTTCTTGGACATGGCAATAGGAAAGGATACTGTCTTCATGAGAATCTAATGGCAGAAGCAAGGATTATTTTTAGACGTTTCATTCTAACATTTTTCTAAATTATTAATAAGGGTATAAAAATAACTACTTTGAAATTCTAACGTCAGTTAGCAAGATTTCCCACCTCATCCCCAATTGTGCTGTTTCTGTGTTTATGTTCAACTTTGCATTTTTTTCCCCTCACTTGTTATAGTTTGTTTACATTCCTGCCTTTCCTAATAGACTATGTGAAACTTGAAGGCAAGACCTCTGTTTTGCATAGGTTTTCAGTAGGTTGCTGAATCAATGTTACTGGACATGCAGTGGTTTTTTTTTATTTAGCTCATTTTTCAGGAGTCTTGTTGGGTATTAATATTTATAATCACATGGACTGTGACTGTCTAAAAAATCTGCTCTTAAGAAAATATACACATTTTTTCTTCTTAGGCTCAGTTTCTGGGGGAAAACATCTTTTACCATCATGTACCTGAAAAAATAAATGACATTGACCTTTCTGCATTTCCAAAAAATACTGCTTATCATTTTTCGGCAGTTATCAAAGCCTTTAGCTATATTTTGGTTAAACTAGCATATTTATACTACTGTTTTGATAGCAGAAGCAACTTGTACTGAAATACTTCCATTTTGATTGCATTATGTCATTAATTGGGAGAAACCCAGAGAGATTTCTGATCACTTAATCACTTACTTGCCAAATAAATACACTGGAAAATTCCTTTGTCCTTTTGAATTATATATTTTATAAACCTTGTCTTACAGGCACCTGTGTTGTGAGAGTTCACAAACTCAAACGGAGTGGATGGCCAATATCTTTATTGCCCAGGTATGATACCTATTTCAACTATCTAGTAAAGTGTGACAACTGTTTATAGGAAATGTTAGTGTGGTGGTAGTTTTCAAAGAATTTTAATGAGTCTTTTGTGTATACTTTTATTTTCTCATTCATGATTTTTTAAATACACGAGGACCCAGATTTACCCACTACTCTATAAGATAGAGTTAGCTCTTGAGGCATCTTTTTTCCCCAGCCAGCGGCTCCTTAGCTTGGGGTGGCGTCTGGCTTCAAGATGGTGGAATAAGAAAGAGGGTCTTGCTGAGCTCTTGTCCTTCAGAGTCCCACTGGATCTGTGTTTAGAAAATGTGTTCTGTTCATTTTTCCCAATTTTATTAGAGGATAGTTGCTTTACAATGTGTGCTAGTCTCCACTATAGCAGAGTTAATTGCCATACATGCACTTTCCCCCTCTTGGGCTCCCTGCCCATTCAGGCCCCGCAGTGCATTGAGTGGAGTCCCCTGTGCCATCCAGGATGTTCTCATTAGTTATCTCCTCTACACACAGTAAACCCATGCATATGCGTCAATCCCAATCTCTTAATTCCTCCCATGCCGCTCCAGCCCACCCTCATCTCCCCCGTGGTATCCATGTATTTCTTCTGTGTCTGCCTCTCTATTTCTGCTTTACAAATAAGATCATCTAGAAAAATGGTATAGATGATCTTATTTGCTCTTTTCCTTCCTGTTCTCCCCATGTGCTCCTGCTTTTTCTAAAACAAGGATGGGAACCTACATTTCTTTAATACATACTGTGTAATTCATGTATTTTCCTCACGATGAATTGTACATGACGCTGCTTATAGATAAGACAACAAAAGTTTACAAAAGGCTCCATGATGCTTAGGACCATACATTTAGTTAGTGGTTTAACCCAGAGGCCAACACTTACCCTCAGTTCCCCATTTAGTCTCCTCCCTACTGGAGGACTCACTCCTGCAGTGAAGGATAAGATAGTCCCGTTAATAGGACTGGTTTCTTCCCCAACCTTGTCTGGCCAGACTCCCAGCAGCGCTTCTCCAGCATTGAAATTCACTGGTAACGATTAAGTTGCCACTCTTTATTACCAAGGGTGTGCTTCCCTGTTTCTCTTACAAGTGAGAAGTTAATTCACCCTCAAATCTTGTCCTTATTTGTTTTGAAAACCATTTTCTCTGTTCATTTAATTTATTAACCTTTCCAGTGGTTAATAAACACTGCTTTTCTCAGCCTGACCCTACTACTACTACCTGGGAATACATTTCCAGAAAAAGTCCAGTGGCTAGCTTTTTAGAGCCTTTTCTTTTTTTTGTGACTGTTTAAAAATTTAGATATTCAAGTCCTACCTTAAAGAAAGAAGGCTTGAAGTAATAGTAAAATTAGAACCACAGAGTCTAAAACTGTTACAGTATCTGGTTATGGCACAACTGAATTGATGTTTTCGTTTTTATGACTGAAGTCATTAGATGCTGTAGTTGAAAATCAAGGTGTAAATAGCCAGGAAACCGAGGTTGCTCTCACCACCAACTTATTTCTCCTTGCCTTGCTGGCCCCAGAGACTCAGTCCAATTATATTTCTTCAGTTCATTCCACTTCTTAGGACTAAGGTAAACACAAAGGTCCTTTTGGATTTGAGGATTTAATGGTTCACCTCCATGGGGAAAGAGACAGGAATGTAGCAAACGTTAATATATATGTTAATACACACACACGAAACCCAACAGTGAACAATGAGTTCTTTCTGGTGCCCAGATACTTTTCTAATATCCATCCCCACTCCCACCCCTGCCTCAACAAAAGTCTTCAGCTTGTCTGTCACATCCTCAGAAAAAAACTTCTCTGACCTTCAGAACAATTAGACCTTAGAGCTATAGGAACCCTCAGCATCCTGGACTTGAACATTGTAATACTAACTAAAAAGCATTTGTGTATTTAAGTTTCTTATGTCTGTCTTTCCTACTAAAATGTAAACCCCATGACAGGAAGGACTCAATCTTACTAGAACTACATGTTTATCTGCATCACGGGATCCAGTACATCTTACAAGGTACATGCTCAAGTTAGTATTCTAAACTAGTAAAGAGAATAATCAGGTAAAATTTCAAATAGATATTAGTGTGGTAAAATAAAAAAATAAGCTAGGGAAAGGAAAACCAGTGTGACTGACGTAAGGAGGACATTAACTGAGAAGGAGTCTCAGGGGACACCTTTGTGAGTAGCTGACAGGTGTGCGGAGACCTGTGTGAAATAAGGAAGCCAAGTATGCAGGACAGTCAGACCATTCCAGGGGGTGGGGCCAGCAAGGACATAATCTTGACTTATTCCATGAACATCAGGAAAGCCTATCTTGGAGAGGACATAAGAGATGAGGAAGGCAGGGGACAGATGACGTAGACCCAGTTTAGGAGTTTTAGTGGGAAACAAGGGAAAGATATAATCAGCTCTTATTACGGGAAAAAAGTAATTATGGTTCCTTTGCTGAGCTGCACTTTAGGGGTCAAAGATGGAAGCAGGAAGAATAGCCATGTAGAAGAAGACAGCAGCTCAGATTAGGTATCGGGGGGTCTGGTAAGACATATTCAGATTCAGGAATATTTGAAGGTGGAGCCAGTAAGTCTTAAAAATTGATCAGCTATACAGTTTGAGAGTACAGTTTGAGAGTAGTAGAAATGAAGAGTCCTAGTTGTTTGGCCTCTGGCAACTGGTGAATGTAAGTGATATTATCAGAAGTACAGAAGAAGACAGAGTTCAATTTGGGCCACATGAAATTTGAGATGTGCATTAGACATACAAGTGTATACGCTGAATAGCAGGTTTAGATGTATGGATCAAAAATTCAGGCAAAACTTTGGGGCTGAAATGTAAATTTGACAGAAGTCAGCATTTGGATTATATTAAATGCCATGAGAGGATCCAGTGAGATGAGAGAGAGAATATACAGAGAGAATTAGAATACAAAATTGGAGAGAGGAGGGCTGTAGCAAGAGAGGAAGGACAGACAAATAAGCCCTAGGACATCCCAAACTTTAAAGGTCAAACAGAAGAGAAAAATTGAGCAAAAGAAATGAGTAGCTTTGAGAAAGCAGGAAAACCAGGTGATAGGTGCAGAGAATTCTATCAAGGAATCAGAGGAGAGAATATTAAAGCAGCAGGGGCCTTGAGCAGATGGGAAGCAATGTGATCAAGTGCATGTGTTCATCACTGCAGAAAAAATTCATTATACAACAGAGTGTGTGACATATTTGTTCTCGGATTATTGACTATATATTCTGGCCCACTATGCAATTATAGATATGACTGGGGAAGAGTTATTTATAATCAGAGGAAATAGTTATTGGAAGGGAAGGAAGCCTTGTTTATATGGCTAGAGATGCAGAGAGATTGGTACATCTCATGGTGGGAAAATGAAATTGAATGATTACTAATAATTTTTCAATTATATCAGTGAGGTCACCACATGTGAGTCTGGGAGGGATATTACATATACAGAGACAAAATAAAAGGTGAGAAATTACCTTCAGAGAGTGAGGAAGCTAGTTGTACTATAGTAGAAAGTCCAGGGAGTGCTGAAGGCTCACTTGAAATTTTAGGATAAGTTTAAAGTGAGATGAATCTCCAGACTGATCTGTTCTTTTTTTGCTTCCATCAATTTGGAGGTACCCACAGAGTAAGTAGAATTGGGTTTTACTATCCTTGGGGTTTTATCAGGCAAGTGTGATAGGAGAAGCAGCCCAGCCTTGATTTATAAGGATGTGAGTATACTGATTGACCATTAAACCTAAGCCAGACTGTAAAAGAAGTGGGGAAAAATGTGAAAAGTAGAATGGATAGAAGGTCTGAAGAAGTCTAAGGTATATTCAGAGTGAATGAAGCTAAACTAAGTTATCTGGAAAGATGCCAAGGTCAGAAATTGAGAGGCAAAACCTTGTTAATGGCAGCATTATTCACCATAGGCATGGTATGGGAATAACCTATGGATGGATGAATGGATAAAGAAAATGTGTATTCATACATATATATATATTGAAATATTATTCAGCCCTAAAAAAGGAAATCTATCATTTGGGACAATATGAATGAACCTGGAAGGCATTATGCTAAATGAATTAAGCCAGACAATTATTGCATGGTATCCCATATAAAAGTCAAACTCATAGAATATGACAGTGATGGCCAGGGGATGTGTGGGGGGTAGGGAGTAAGGTTGGTGAAAGGGTATATACTTTTGGATACATGATGAATAAAATCTGAGGATCTAATAGGTGACATGGTGGGTGCCGTTCATAACACTGTATTATAAAACTTAAATGTTCTAAGAGAATAGAACTCAAATATTCTAACCAAAAAGGCAGTTGGGGGGTTGGGGTAAATACATATATGTGAGGTGATGAATGTGTTGGTTAACTCGATGGGGTGAATCCTTTCACAGTGTATGCATGTAGTCATCATGCCGTACACTTTAAACATCTTTTATTTGTCAATTATACCTCAGTAAAGCCATGGAGGAAAATTATAAAAGACAGTTAGAGGCAGGAATGAAGATTTGAGGGTGTGATCACTGGTTATAATAATGAGATCCTCATCTGTATGCTCCATGAAAGATGATTTTTTGAAGTCACTTATACATAACTATAAATGTTATCAGAACATATTACTTATGTCTTAAGATTTATGGTGGGAAAAATATTGCTACCTCTTGGATCAATCCAGTGAGAACTAATTAGCCAGTATTCACAGCATTATATATATATATATATATATCATGTCAGAAAAAAAATAGTGTGTTTAGAAACTACATTTGCTCTTAGATTTCTTGCAATACCATTTAATACATATACTATATACCAGTCAGTAAAAGCCTAGGCCTTCATTCATAGGGTTACCTAATTCCTTCCCATCCATTTTTTCCCAGCTTTACATGTTGGGAATGTCCCAATTCTGTAATATGAGTTGTTTTACTGAGTTTAAGACTGTGATATAAAAATATGAAACTTATAACTTTCTGATTGAAATATTGCATAACCATTGCAGATTTGCTGAACCAAAGTAAGCACTCCACTGACACTCAAGGGTAGATTTGATGCCAAGGCAATAACTGCTAATGACAGGACATACACTGTAGGATCCTTACGGACGGGATGAGATAATATTTGTGTATTGGTAAGCACAGTGTAGCAGAATGCCCTTCAATATAACTTAGCTGCTGTTTTATAGTGAGTATAAAGTTTGTTGAAATAGTTCTTTTGCTATAAAACACGACATTAAAATACTAATTGCAACATAAGAATACGACTCTGTTCAGTCTTGAGTAGAGGAAAAGAATGAGTAGGCATTTAGCTATATGGTTTACCAGATGGTTTTCATTTCATCATAACATCTGTAAACTTCTCATTGTGTGTGGTTGATATTTTGTATTTCTTTCATAGATTGCTGTCTGAAAATCGATTTGTCTCTCCCAGCTTCTAAAAATTAATCTACCCTGAGGAGTATAAAAAGTCTTTAAAAGATTTTTCTTTTGTATGTGTATCTTAAGGATTTATCATTCAAGAGCTTATATTTTTACCCATGGGTGTTTACCCCCTTTGCAAAATTACCTTTTTTCCAGTCATATCTATAATTGCTCACTGGCCAGAATATGTAGTCAACACTTTGAGCACAAATAACGTCACACTCTCTGTTGTACAATGATTTTCAGTAGAAATGTTTGTGTACAAGGTAACATTTCTTAGGAATTCAATTAGGTGAAAAAGAAACATTTTTCAAAAGGTCATAAAATAAAGATAATTTTTCTGCTAGCCATGCCTTAGGTTGACTTGAGGGTATATATAATGTCAAATTATTTTGACACTGAAAGTTATCTTCAGTGGCAAGAGAAAATGAATGTGTAGTCATTTTGATTACAGGGCCTAGAAATGTAGACAGGTATATTATTTTTCTTCTACAAAGAGATTTACTGGTTTCTGTAAATATTTTCCCCCTTTTGGTTTGATAAGTAGTACAGAACGCATATTTCTGAAGCTTAGAAATTGAACTGAGACCTCAAAGCTCAGTTCACTTAAGAGTTTTACGTCCTCAAGCGGTGCTACCACGAGAATCAACATCATAATTACAAACAACCTTCTCATGAAAAGCAGATCACCTGACTTGGATAGATGGGAAGGGAGCCCAGTGACTGTAAACTTGGTGGACCACATAATAAAGTCACACACCCACAGCAAGAAATTGTGTTTCCACAGCATGAAAATGATATATGGCCACCAGCTGGAAAGGAACGAAAACGTTCTATAACCAAAAATCCCAAAATTGGAGGTTTGCCTCTGATTCCCATCCAGCATGACAGAAATGCAACGCAAGCCCGGAGAGAGATTGAGGTAAGATTAGGAGGTTTGTTTTTACATCAGTCATAATAACATGTGTTTTCTTATGTCTTAATGTGGTTAAAGGCATCAGTTACCTCATTGGTTTCAAGAGCACAGGAAAAATCACATCCATCAAGAAACTGTATGAATAATCCTATGCCACTCTTTGAGGTTTTATATTTTGTTAACTTAAATAAAAGTAATTTTAATAATGTTATTGATCACTCAATTAAATATGCATGATACCACTTAGATTTTTTTTATCCCTAAAGTGGCCAAGAATGTTAAATATGTATACAGAAGTTTCTGGTGGTAAAAAATCAGTCTCAAATTAGCCTTACAAGTACACTTGTAACCTCCTTACAATGAGCCCAGAGCAGAATATGTCGGGAGCCATGGTAACAAGACTTAGCAGTAACACAATCAAATTCCAGTGGTTTGGGAACCCATGGGGTAGCTCAGTTAATTTAAGGAATGGCAGGGGCAGGACGACCCTTGAGCATCAATAAAGATTTGGCATCTTTCACGAAAACTATGTTTTCCTTTTCACTTTGAAGGGTAGGGTGAACATAAGTAGCAATGGTCTTGATTCAGACAAAGACACACGCTGTACATCTCGAAACTCACTAGACAATTTGCAGCTAATGTGCATTTCAGAACATTAAATGAGTCTTTCAAAAGAAGAAGAAAAGCACGCAAAAGACATTGTTGTTTCTTCTTAGAGCCCAGATTTGGCATTAAGCTGTATGAGTTTCTTGCCTTCCAAACAAGAATAACTTTTTTAAGTTTTATTGCAATATAGTTGATTTACAAAGTTGTGTTAGTTTCAAGTGTAACAGGAATAACTTTTGAGAGACAAAAGCCATTTTAGTGATCAGATTTTTAAAAAGTGTTTTTCCATCACTTTATTTCCTTAAACATTTATCCCACTGTACTATCCCTTTTCTCTAAAAGATAAAAGCTTTGAAAATAATGGTTTATTTACTTTGTTGCCTTCTGTGCTGATGTAATCAAAGGGAAGAATTAAGACAGCAAAAACTCAGGAGCTTGTCCCTTCTGCCATTCTGCACTTAAAAGGTTTTTCTTCCTAATAAACTGCTTTGCAGAACTGTGGATTCCTCAAATAATCTAGAATCTTCATTTTAAGAGTCATGTTTGGGAACCCAGTTTAGGGGACATAGAAATGTAGGGAATAGATATGCCCTGCTGTGACCGTAGCTTCTCCTGACATTGCCTCAGGATCAATTATGGAGCAAAGCAAAAGTAAATTTTAGGATCAAAATATGTTAACCAGTATCCAGTATAGAATTGAGATGACTGAATACACAATTGTTTGTAACTTAACCTCAAATCCAGAATTTCAGAGGCAATTTTTTTTAACATTCTTGAGATCAGAAAACTGATGAACAAAAGCTATAACCAAATTGATTTCAAAGGTTTTGAAAACAATTTTATGAAATATTAATTTCTAGAAAATGTTAGTAAACCTAAAGCAAGCTTTTTCGTAAGTGTGGGAATTAAACAAATTTGACAAAGAAAAATTTTAAATGTTTGATGTTTTTCAGTGATAAATAATGTTTTAATTGGTATAAGTTTTATTTGGTAATGTTTTTCACTGAAAACCATTAAAGTTTAAAAAAAGAAAAATTAAAATTGCAAGTTTTCACATGAACCAAATAAAGTATTTTTTATTGAGCTTATGTAAATAGGTAGTGTATTAATAAATGACAATATTACTAGCTAGCTTAATATACAGTCTAAAGTCAGTCAATGGATATAGTCAAGAAAATTGCTTCTAAAATTGTTGACAGATTGGTGCATTTGGTGACTTCCCATTTCATGAGCTGTCTTGCTTTCAAGAGGTTCATTTAAAAGTTGTATGAGAATACCTCCCCTCCAAGCAAGGAAGGCTTCCTGGAGGCAGTAACTTCTAAAATTAATTGAGTAAATTAGTAGTGAGTTAGAGGAAGTAGGTTGTTGACAAATCATACATGAAGAGGCAAACAGTGCTTAAGAACACACAAGCTAAATGATACCGATGATCGGCCCTCCTACTTCTTGGGTTCCTTCTTAACTTGTCTACATTGTGCTCAGCTTTTATCTGTAAGCTCCTAGGGATAATAAAAAGCCCTTACTACATAGGGTAGTATTCTCTCTGCTGGGAGATGAACTCCATTTCAGATCCTCATTTCCATTCAAACAGCTTTCTCTGACATAAACTGGCATCCTCTGGACCAAGCCACCTCTTGCTTTCCTAATTTCATAGTTTATCAGTATTTCTTTTTGAATTATTAATACCTTAAGGACAGTGAAGCACATAAAGGATGCCTTTTTCCCCACAACACACATGGCACTCCACATACCATATCATCATACAAAGCACTCACTTTCACATCCTCTTGATTTTTATCAATTCACTTCACCACCCCTCCCCACCTTCATATAAAGTTATATTATTTACTTTAATATCATAGTTTTACTTGAAATTTTAACATTATATGTATTAATGAATGTGTATGCGCTAAATTGGTATGCTCAAGAATGACATGGACTTCAGTTACAGCAACAGGAAATAGTCAAGAGATATTGAGGAGTAAAGAAGTTAGTCACAGAAATGAGGTACCTGATGAATAGCACAATGGAAATTTCAATAAGGTAATATAGTTCAGTTCAGTTGCTCAGTTGTGTCTGACTCTTTGTGACCCCATGAACCGCAGCACTCCAGGTCTCCCTGTCCATCACCAACTCCCAGAGTCCACCCAAACCCATGTCCATCGAGTCAGTGATGCCATCCAACCACCTCATCTTCTGTCGTCCCCTTCTCCTCCTGCCCTCAATCTTTCCCAGCATCAGGGTCTCTTCCAATGAGTTAGCTCTTCGCGTCAGGTGGCCAAAGTATTGGGGTTTCAGCTTCAGCTTCAGCCCTTCCAGTGACCACCCAGGACTGATCTCCTTTAGGATGGACTGGTTCGATCTCCTTGCAGTCCAGGAGACTCTCAAAAGTCTTCTCCAACACCACAGTTCAAAAGCATCAATTCTTTGGCGCTCAGCTTTCTATATAGTCCAACTCTCACATCCATACATGACCACTGGAAAAACCATAGCCTTGACTAGATGGGCCTCTGTTGACAAAGTCATGTCTCTGCTTTTTAATATGCTGTCTAGGTTGGTCATAACTTTTCTTCCAAGGAGCAAGCGTCTTTTAATTTCATGGCTGCAATCACCATCTGCAGTGATTTTGGAGCCCAGAATAATAAAGTCAGCCACTGTTTCCCCATCTATTTCCCGTGAAGTGATGGGACCAGATGCCATGATCTTAGTTTTCTGAATGTTGAGCTTTAAGCAAACTTTTTCACTTTCCTCTTTCAGTTTCATCAAGAGGCTCTTTAGTTCTTCTTCACTTTCTGCCATAAGGGTGGTGTCACCTGCATATCTGAGGTTATTCATATTTCTCCTGGCAATCTTAATTTAAGCTTGTGCTTCTTCCAGCCCAGCGTTTCTCATGATGTACTCTGCATATAAGTTAAATAAGCAGGGTAACAATATACAGCCTTGATGTACTCCTTTTCCTTTTTGGAACCAGTCTGTTGTTCCATGTCCAGTTCTGTTGCTTCCTGACCTGCATATAGGTTTCTCAAGAGGCAGATCAGGTGGCCTGGTATTCCCATCTCTTTCAGAATTTTCCACAGTTTATTATGATCCACACAGTCAAAGGCTTTGGCATAGACAATAAAGCAGAAATAGATGTTTTTCTGGAACTCTCTTGCTTTTTTGATGATCCAGTGGATGTTGGCAATCTGATCTCTGGTTCCTCTGCCTTTTCTAAAACCAGCTTGAACATCTGAATTCACGGTTCACATGTTGCTGAAGCCTGGATTTTAAGCATTACTTTACTAGCATGTGAGATGAGCGCAATTGTGCAGTAGTTTGAGCATTCTTTGGCATTGCCTGTCTTTGGGATTGGAATGAACACTGACCTTTTCCAGTCCTATGGCCACTGCTGAGTTTCCCAAATTTGCTGGCATATTGAGTGCAGCACTTTCACAGCATTACCTTAAAAGGATTTGAAACTGCTCAACTGGAATTCCGTCACCTCCACTAGCTTTGTTCATAGAGATGCTTTCTAAGGCCCACTTGACTTCACATTCCAGGATATCTGGCTCTATGTGATCACACCATCGTGATTATCTGGGTCATGAAGATCTTTTTTGTACAGTTCTTCTGTGTATTCTTGCCACGTTGTCTTAATATCTTATGCTTCTGTTAGGTCCTTACCATTCCTGTCCTTTATTGAGCCCATCTTTGCATGAAATGTTCCCTTGGTATCTCTAATTTTCTCAAAGAGATCTCTAGTCTTACCCATTCTATTGTTTTCCTCTATTTCTTTGCATTGATCACTGAGGAAGGCTTTCTTGTCTTTCCTTGCTATTCTTTCGAACTCTGCATTCAAATGGGAATATCTTTCCTTTTCTCCTTTGCTTTTTGCTTCCCTTCTTTTCACAGCTATTTGTATGTCCTCCTCAGCCATTTTGCTTTTTTGCATTTCTTTTTCTTGGGGATGGTCTTGATTCCTGTCTCCTGTACAATGTCACGAACCTCCATCCACAGTTCATCAGGTATTCTGTCTATCAGATCCATCCCTTAAATCTATTTCTCACTTCCACTGTATAGTCATAAGGGATTTGATTTAGGTCATACCTGAATGGTCTAGTGGTTTTCTCCACTTTCTTCAATTTCAGTCTGAATTTGGCAATAAGGAGTTCATGACCCAAGCCACAGTCAGCTCCTGGTCTTGTTTGTGCTGACTGTATAGAGCTTCTCCATCTTTGGCTGCAAAGAATATAATCAAACTGATTTCGGTGTTGACCGTCTGGTGATGTCCATGTGTAGAGTCTTCTCTTGTGTTGTTGGAAGAGGGTGTTTGCTATGACCAGTGTGTTCTTTTGGCAAAACTCTATTAGCCTTTGTCCTGCTTCATTCCAAGGCCAAATTTGCCTGTTACTCCAGGTGTTTCTTGACTCCTACTTTTGCATTCCAGTCCTCTATAATGAACAGGACATCTTTTTTGGGTGTTAGTTCTAGAAGGTCTTGTAGATCTTCATAGAACAGTTCAGCTTCTTCAGCGTTACTGATCGAGGCATAGACTTGGATTACCATGATATTGAATGGTTTGCCTTGGAAACAAATGGAGATCATTTTGTCATTTTTGAGATTGCATCTAGTACTGCATTTTGGACTCTTTCGTTGACCATGATGGCTACTCCATTTCTTCTAAGGGATTCCTGCCCACAGGAGTAGATATAATGGTCATCTGAGTTAAATTCACCCATTCCAGTCCATTTTAGTTCACTGATTCCTAGAATGTTGATGTTCACTCTTGTCATCTATAGTAGTATATTGTCATCTATAGGTAGTATAAGGGAAAGTATAAAAGTAAAATGGATACAGAACAGGATGATTGTATTGAAGAGACTAGATGACTAGTGCATGCTAAGTCAGTTCAGTCGTTTCCAACTATGCGACTCTATGGACTGTAGCCCGCCAGGCTCCTCTGTCCATGGGGATTCTCCCCGCAAGAATACTGGAGTGGGTTGCCATGCCCTCCTCCAGGGGATTTTCCCTACCCAGGGATCGAACCCATATCTCTTATGTCTCCTGCATTTGCAAGTGGGTTCTTCACCCCTAGCACCACCTGAGAAGCCCATAATTGGCCTCTAAATTACTACATCAGAATCCCCATGTCTCTCTGCCAATAGTTGAAAAGAGAACTGCCATTATGATATATAAAACCACTCTATATTGATCCTTGATTTTCCTGAGTAGTAGATACCAAGTGAAACTTTTAATAAGATTCATATTGATTTATAAACTCCCCATCACATCCCTATGTTTAAATAGCCATCATTTTTATTAATCCTCTCTCATTTTTCTTTTTGTACTGTGATAAAATACATTTTCCATTTTAAGCAGTTTACATGCACAATTCATTAATTACATTCACATGGCTGTTGAGCCATTCTAACCTATTCTAATGAAACTTTGGAATTAAGGTAGATAAACCTAAACAACTAACTATTTCTTCTTCTCAGGTTTAGAGTAGAAGTATTTCTCTGAGATGTATAATCATGAGCTTATCAGAAAATTCCAAATTGTAAAATTATGTCCCAGTCTGCTGGACTTTAGGAAGATAAAACAGAATATGATAAAACAGAATATGGTAAAATATTACACATTTGAATTTTTTTAACCTTTCTTCATCCCTTATTCAGAAAATATTTATTGGTAATTTCCCATCTGCAGCCACTGTGATAAGTTCACTTATTAGTGAACAAATCAAACAAAAGCTAAAAACAAAACCCTCCTTGCAGTGTGTTGAGTTTCCAGCAGCATTCAGACAATCACAAGAGGTATGAATAGCTTACTAGAATACTAGAAAGAGCACGACGGAGAAAAATAAAGAGGTGAGGTGTTGCCCTTTGAACATTACATTGGACATCCTTAGTCAAAACACTGCTTATGCTACTTAGTTCCATTTTATTCAAAGTAGTATTTTTTTATTTTATGTTGGAGTATAGTTGATTCACTGTATTGTGTTTCAGGTCTACAGTAAAGTGATTCAGCTATACATACATATGTATCTATCCTTTCTCGAATTATTTTCCCACTTAGGTTATTACAGAATATTGACCAGAGTTCCCTCTGCTATACAGGTCATCTGTTTTAAGTACAGCAGTGCTTTAGGTAGTATAGTCATTTTAACAATATTGATTCTTCCAACCCAAGAACATGTTGCCTTCCAAGCTAGATTCTTTGGGGGCTCCTCTTCCCATTGCCAGACCCCCTGGTTGGAAAGCGTCATGTGAAGCTCAGGACTTTTACTCCTGTGGGAGAACTTCTGTGGTATAGTTATTTTCTAGTTTGTGGATCACCCACCCAGTAGATATGAGATTTGATTTTATCATGATTATACTCTTCCTACCATCTCGTGGCTTTTTGTCTTTGGATGTAGGTATCTTTTATTTTTTTTTGTAGGTATCTTTTAAAGGTTTCAGAGTGTGTGTGTGTTTTTGTCAGTGGCTGTTCAGTTTTTTGGCGTTGTCATAAGAATGAGTAAGCACACATACTTCTACTTGCCATCTGCAAAATAGTCCCATTCTTCATGTTACATCACCATTTTCATTTCATCTTTCTCTCGTTTATAACACAATAAAAATTTTTCCTTGGATTTCTTCTGTGCTTTGCAGTTTTTATGAGGGAATTTTGAAGAAATTCCTTCAACTCTTGCTTGTGAAAAGGAAAACGATTTATGCCTTCCCACTTGCCCCAACTCAGTTTTTTGCGTAGCCTTTCCCCGTGGCTCTGTACCCACGAGATGCTTGCTTCTCTGTTGTTGGTTCTTTTATCTCACATTTGGTTAGGTTGTAAGCCCCTTTGAGAATCTGATGAGAGTTCTGGATGACAATACTTGCCCAGTCACAAGATGCCATGGATGACTGGTTATGAAAGCACACCTCTGTCCCAATGCAGGTTGTCTCATTGGATTTCTGGTGCTTGTAGACACAGTTGACAGGGTGTACTCTAGTCCACTGATACAAAAGTGGGTTTTAATACATAACTATATATTCCTTTCAGTGTTTTCACAAATATCTGTAGGATTCTAATAGGCATTATATGGGGGAAAGATTGCACTAGTCAAATATTTTTGGAGGAGAGAAAAAAAAAAAAAGTAAGTTGAACAGCTTTTTCTTATAAAGTATTTCTCAGCTTCCTTAATATGTATTGTGAATCTCAAAGAGGGATCTATTACAAAGTGTATTTCCTGGACTTATGGCCACAGAGACCCCCGTTTTCCTCTGTACTTTGGGTACAGCACTGTAGGAATTACAGATGCATGAACATGTGACACATCCAAGCAGCAGTGAATTGAAAGAGGCAAGTTTAAAATGGGAGTCAATTTGAATAACTAGCTTGAAAGACATCTTTGAAGTGGTATGTTAAATGCTTGTTAAAATGAATTTCCGTGATCTCCATTTCAGTTGGTTTTGTAGCTCTGAGATCCATCTATAAATTCAGACCTGCTGCTAGTGCCAAAAGTCAAGTTAGAACCTAAGTCATAGAAATAAACTAATAAAAGCAGCATCAACTTTTACGTGCCATATATTCTTTAGGCAGAGTAGGCCAGATCTTGCTTCCCTCTGAGATGTTTTCTTTTATTTCAAGAGTGCAAAAGCAGAACTTGAAAGGCTGTGGCTCGGGGCCAAGCGTGACCAAGGTGGGGATGGCACCTTAAAGGAGAAAGCGTCCATCGTGGCCCAGTGCCTGGAGCAGAAGGACGAGAAACTTCGAAATCGAACCAGAAAACACCGGAGTTTCAACTGTCTGGAGGACACAGAGGCTGAGGTCTTTCCAGGGCGACAGAAAGGCCATAAAGGCCTAAAGACACTGAGGAAGACTGAGGACAGGAATGGCAAAGATACTTTGGACTGCAATAATAAGTTACCACCAAAAGTCATCGAAGAGCTTAGCGTGGTTCTCCAGCGATCAAGAACTGTTCCCAAAGAGGTACAGGCTGAGCAGGTGGTGCAGAAGGAAATAAAATGACTTGTCCTACAAATAATTTTTTTAAATATTGTGTACAGTATCTGAAACCAAACTATTTCATGCTGGGTGAGATGTGTTTAGCTATCCTTAACCATTTAAAGAGCAATTTTAAACTATTAATATGTTTGTATATATGCGATAAGTGTAAGATTCACTGTGTTGTGATCTGAACAAAGCTTGTACAGTTCGGCTCTGTTAACCTTGTGTAGGAAGGCACTGGGTTACTTTGAGTGGCCAACCTTTTGAAGTACAGTTGACCCCTGAACAACATGCGGCAGGGGTTAGTGTGTTAATTTGTGTATAATTTATAGTCAGCCCCCGTATCCGAAATTCCTCTGCATTTGTAGGTTCAACTGATTGTGGATCATGTAGTGCTATAGGACTCACTTTTTAAAAATATCCACATATAAGTGGACCCATGCAGTTCAAAACCCACATTGATCAAGGGTCAACTGTAGGTGTCTGTTAAGTGGTGTAAATTTATGAACAGAAATTGCAAACTGTACTGTATTATATAAAATGCTGTGTGTAAATGAAGCCTATGAAACTATATGTAACACATTTTGCACTTTGAGAAACCTTGTATTTAAAGTTATCATACGTTTTTAGGTTTACATAGGGTCCAACCTTAGGGAAAAGAAAGGAAAGTGAGTTGAAAAGGGGGAGGATTTATTTTAGTGGCTGCCTATCAAACAACACTGAGGTTTTAAAAAAGAGGCCAAGAATTAACACGTCCTAAAAGCCAAGGAGGTCAGGTTGAAATTCATTCTAGGTTACTGTTGACCAGACCTTGTTCATGAGAAACTGCTTGTTAAGAAAATAATCTAGGACTACGTATTTCCCAAGATTAGTACTCAGCCAACACACATGAATAAAGGCACTGGCCACTGTTCCCGTGGTGTCAGTGAACCAAACGCAGTACCAGCCCATTCACTACACTTCAGTTCTCTGCAGGTGGCTGCCGAGGGGAGACTTACACTGCATTGAAGGGATCATGAATCGGGGACCGGGCATGGATGCCACTTGCACTGTTGCTATGTACGAACAAATAAAGAGTTCCTTACTGGAACTCTGGTCATTCTGGTACGAGCAACAGTCATCCTCACAGGGTTTTACTGTTTTTTTATTACTGTTTTACTTTGTATATTCATTTCTGAAGTAAGACTGAGTCGCAATTTACTGAAACTGTACAACATGTGGCCATCTGGGGGTAGGAGTTAGATTAATTACTATACTTTTGGGAGCTACTAGTTCCCTTTTAACCTAATCTTTTTTTTTTTTTTCTTTTTAATAAAGCAGGAATCTTCTTCCTGTGCCTAATAAATAATGACAAAGCCCTCTATTTTTAATTCCACATAAAGAGCAGCTACTAGGTTGGCTGTTTTTCTCAAACAATACCATCTAAATTATAGTTGGCAGGGGTAGCATTTTCATCAGTTTCTTTAGAATTGTATTAGGTCTGGTGAGTTTTGATCAAAATTATTTTACTAGTAGGTAGCCAAGCTTTATTCCTACCATTTCCTACCCCCACCTCTGTTTTTCAGGTGTCTTGTCAGAATTTATCAGTATACAAAGGCCCGTACTTTTTTCAGTCCCATCATAGTGCAGTAATATGCTGTTAAATGCTCTGAATTTCTTCATTACAAAATACTGATCTCTTATACCTGGTGGTGACAAAATAGTTTACCAAGGATATGTGATATTTATTCTTTAAATCCACATAGGTTGGAATTTTCTTTTTAAGAGAGAAACTGCTGGTCAGTTTATGAAATAGGTGGCACCGCTGGGAAGCCTTCATAGCTATAAAGCAAGAATCATGGTGTTTAGAAAAAAAAAAACTAAAACTATTATTTCTAGTAAATGGTAATATTTATGTTTTATGAAATAAGGGGACATGAAAATTATGCTGGATAATGGAACAGTATCTGGATTTTTTTTTACCTGCCTTATTTGAATACTTTTGAAATTTGAGCTTAAAATCTAATAACTTCTATTTCCCTTCCTGTACAACTGTCTCCATTTTTCAAGTGTAAGATAAGGGCTAATGATGACATCTCATATATTTTGAGTAAAAATTAAAATTGTTTTTCAAGTCCACCTGAATGTGACTGTTTTTTTCAAATTAACCACCTTCATCTTTTGAAAATAAATAAATAGATTGCATTTTTAAAAATTTTTCAATATATACTTCAAACTGTTAGTTTTTTAACATGTCGGTATGAATATTGTTCTCTTTTAAATGATGAATATATGCAGACATGAAGAAACAAATTGGTGGTACTCTTTCACTTCTGTAGCCCTAAAGTTAATAAAATTAAGCAAAAGTAATTGAAGCAAAAATATGATGTCCATACAACTATATTATTTGCTAAGTTGGATTTATATTTGATAATTTTTAATGCTAAAATATACAAACTGTATTGTGAAAGTAATATTTTTGAAAATTCACCAAATTTATTTGGATAGACTGTAGTATCCAAATATTTGCACATTTCTCACACTTCTGATAATTACTTTGAGGAGATGATGAAAGCTTACATAAGCTCATCAAAATTTGCACCAAAACTTTCATATTATTTGCTCAACAAAAGACAAAATGTGAACAATATCCTGTTATGTGTACAATCATCAAATTTATTTCTAATCATCTGAAAACAGCACAGAAATGAATACTGTAGTTAACTAAAATTTATCTTCTTCACATCCCTTAGTTATTATTTTTAACAATTTTGTGTTGAAAATGTTGTAAATTATTTTGTATATACCTATCTCCTCTGGCATGGCTACTAATGTTTAATGTAAAGTTTTTAATAACTGACATATCTGTATAGATTTGAGACTTTTTTGTGAATTACTGGATTAAAGTTCAGAATCTAAATGTTCTCATCTGAGAAGTGGGAATAACCAATCTTGTGGGCTTTTTATGATGACTTATATACAGTTGACCCTTGAACACCACAGGTTTGAACTGTGCTGGTTCATTTATACATGAATTACTTTCAGCAGTAAATAATACAGGACTACATGATCTACTGTTGATTGATTTCACAGACAGGGGGAGCGACTAAGTTATATACAGATTTTCAACTGGGTAGAGGTCAGCGTCCCTATCCCCCACATTGTTCAAGGGAATGAACTGCACAGTCCACTTTTTTGTGTATTTTTTCAATAAATATTCAGTAGGCCCTTGGTAATCACACATTCCACATTAGCAGATTCAGCTCACTGTGGACTGCAGACTTAACATGCTATTAATAATTGGCTGAATCTACAGATATTAACCCGTGAGGATGAAAAGCTGACTATGGGTATCTTCAGATTTTAGTATACAGAGCAGAAATGCCAAGAAGGCAAAATGGTTGTCTGAGGAGGTCTTACAAAATAGCTGAGAAAAGAAGAGAAGTGAAAGTCAAGGAAGAAAGGGAAAGATACACCCAACTGGATGCAGAGTTCCAGAGAATAGTAAGAAGAGATAAGAAAACCTTCTTGGGTGAAATGAATAAAGGATAACAACAGAATGGGAAAGACTAGAGATTTCTTCAAGAAAAGTAGAGATACCAAGGGAACATTTCATGCAAAGATGGGCACAATAAAGGACAGAAATGGTATGGACCTAACAGAAGCAGAAGATATTAAGAAGAGGTATCAAGAATACACAGTAGAACTATACAAAAAAGATCATCATGACCCAGATAACCACAATGGTGTAATCACTCACCTAGAGCCAGACATCCTGGAGTGTGCAATCAAGTGGGCCTTAGGAAGCATCACTACTAACAAAGCTAGTGGAAGTAATGAAATTCCAGCTGAACTATTTCAAATTCTAAAAGATGATGCTGTGAAAGTGCTACACTCAATATGCCAGCAAATTTGAAAAACTCAGCAGTGGCCACAGGACTGGAAAAGGTCAGTTTTCATTCCATTCCCAAAGAAAGGCAATGCCAAAGAATGCTCAAACTACCACACAATTGCACTCACCTCACATGCTAGCAAAGTAATGCTCAAAATACTCCAAGCGAGGCTTCAACAGTACATGAACTGAGAACTGAGAACATGGATTTAGAAAAGGCAGAGCTACCAGAAATCAAATTGCCAACATCCGTTGGATCATAGAAAAAGCTAGAGTTCCAGAAAAACATCTGTGTTATTGACTACGCCAGAGCCTTTGACTGTGTGGATCACAACAAACTGCGGAAAATTCTTAAAGAGATGGGAATACCAGACAAACATACCTGCTGCCTTACAAATTTGTATGCAGGTCAAGAAGAAACAGAACTGGACATGGAACAACAGACTGGTTCCAAATTGGGAATGAAGTACATCAAGGCTGTATATTGTCACCCTGCTTATTTAACTTATATGCAGAGTACATCATGAGGAATGCAGACTGGATGAAGCACAAGCTGAAATGAAGATTGCTGGGAGAAATATCAATAACCTCAGATATGCAGATGACACCACCCTTATGGCAGAAAGTGAAGAGGAACTAAAGAGCCTCTTGATGAAAGTGAAAGAGGAGAGTGAAAAAGCTGGCTTAAAACTCAACATTCAAAACACTAAGATCATGGCATCTGGTTCCATCAATTCATGGCAAATAGGTGGGGAAACAATGTAAACAGTGACAGACTTTATTTTCTTCTGCTCCAAAATCACTGCAGATGTTGACTGCAGCCAGGAAATTAAAAGACACTTGCTCCTTGGAAGGAAAGTTATGACCAACCTAGACAGCATATTAAAAAGCAGAGACGTTACTTTGTCAACAAAGGTCAGTCTCATCAAGGCTATGGTTTAGCCAGTGGTCATGTGTGGATGTGAGAGTTGGACCATAAAGAAAGCTGAGTGCTGAGGAATTGATGCTTTTGATCTGTGGTGTTGGAGAAGACTCTTGAGAGTGCCTTGGACTGCAAGGAGATCCAACCAGTCCATCCTAAAGAAATCAGTCCTGAATATTCATTGGAAGGACTGATGTGGAAGCCGAAGCTCCAAATACTTTGGCCACCTGATGCAAAGAAATGACTCTTTGGAAAAGACCCCGATGCTGGGAAGGATTGAAGGCAGGAGGAGAAGGGGATGACAGAGGGTGAGATGGTTGGATGGTATCACTAACTTGATGGACATGAGTTTGAGCAAGCTCCAGGAGTTGCTGATGGAGAGGGACACCTGGTATGCTGCAGTCCATGGGGTCACAAAGAGTTGGGACACTACTAAGCGACTGAACTGAACTGATGCTGAAGCTGAAACCCCAATACTTCGGCCGCCTGATGTGAAGAACCAACTCATTGGAAAATTCCCCAATGCTGGGAAAGATGAGGGCAGGAGAAGAACGCTGACAGAGCATGAATTGGTTAGATGGCATCACTTCTCAATGGACATGAGTTTGAACAACCTCCAGGACAGGGAAGCCTGACATGCTGTAGTCCATGTGGTCCCAAACAGTAGAACACAACTTAGCGATTGAACAATAACATAAGCATGGACAAGGGATTATGATGATAAGAAAGTAGTCGTACTCTTAACCTCTCCACTGACAGACAATGTCTTGGAACCCTTTTCTAACAGTTATACATGATCTAGGGACACACCTGAATAAAGACAGAACAATTAGGCAATGACTTTCCTCTTTTGAGGAAAGACTTACCACCTAACAACTATTGGGATCATCCATGCACTGCAATAACCAATAACCTCAGTGGTTGACACACTCATCCTCCCAAGCCCACACTATGTTGCTGCCATTGCATTGAAAGGCTAAGAAGTGATTTCCCACTCCAGAAACATAAAAATTTCCATTCCAAAAATAGAGATGACTGGTGACAACACCCAAAGCTCTGGACAAACACCAAAACCTGGCACTTTCAGCTCATTTCTGCTGAGTCCCTTTTGTTTATTAAATCCTAGCAACATAAGCCAACACATTGTTCAACAGTTCACTTAAGACTTCATTCTACACGTTGGATCCTTTATCAGGTTCCTCATAGCTCCCACAGGGGAGTGTCCGTGGCTCTTGTTCCTACAAGTGCTGCCTACAACAAAAGCAAATAGCATAAATGAGCCCTGGTTCCAATGCAGTAATCTGTACCTTCACATCCTTTCTACAGATGCTTACCCCCAATGAAAGGATTTTTATGTTTTATTTTTTTAATTGAAAATTGTTTGGAACCTATTGGAAGTAACCAAGATGCCTGAGTAAATTTGTATTGATCCTAATATTTCTAATCATTTTCTGCCCAACTGCTCAACTAGCTAATAAAGAGACTAGGAATCCTTTAGTGAGGATTTATTCTTTGGCAGATGAACTTAACTTTTGCCTCCAAGGAATCTGTCTGGTTTGTGTTTTTTAATGCATCATTCTAACTATGGGCTTCCCTGCTGGCTCAGACAGTAAAGAATCCACCTGCAATGCAGGAGACCTGGGTTCAATCCCTGGGTCGGGAAGATTCCCTGGAGGAGGGTGTGGCAACCCACTGCAGTATTCTTGCCTGGAGAATCCACATGGACAGAGGAAACTGGCAGGCTGCAGTCCATGGGGTCACAAAGAGTCAGACACCACTAAGTGACTAAGTGACACACAGCACATTCTAACTACAGACCAATTCTTTTGTTTGCGTGAAACAGAATTGTGAAATTACACAAGCAAATGGAATAGAATGGTAATCGGTAATCTTCCAAATGCATAAAATTACCCAGTTGAATAATGAAATTACACATCTAACTAGTAGTTTAGAACAAGTTAGAAATAACATATTTGATATGCTATATCAAATTTATAAAGATGTGATTATGATTATAGATATTTTATAAAACATAATGACCTCTTTTACTTCACCTCATGAAGAATAGTGTGTGCACAAAGCCAAAGAGCTGACTCATTGGAAAAGCCCCTGATGCTGGGAAAGAGTGAGGGCAGGAGAAGAAGGGGACGACAGAGGATGAGATGGTTGGATGGCGTCACCGACTCAATGGACATGAGTTTGGGTGGACTCTGGGCATTTGTGATGGACCGGGAGGCCTGGTGTGCTGTGGTTCATGGGGTTGCAGAGCTGGACACTACTGAGCGACTGAACTGAACTGAAAGCCAAAGAATGCTATGTACTCATTCCAGATAAATCAGATCTTAACTAAGATACTAAAATTATATTACAGAATTATCAGAGCTGAGGCTTCTTCCTAAGATTTTAGTGGAATAATAAACCTAATTTACTGGCAGATGTTGTACTCATGTCTACAGAGGGATTCAAACACTTTTTAAATATTTTGAATGAGCTCTTACACAATTAATACAATTTAAATACCAGAAACATTTAAATCATTTCTATCAGTTGACTGTTCAAATGACAAAATCAACACCAGGAGTTACTGTATATTTTAAAAGGTAACCTGTCAATCAGTTAAAGTCATTAAACTTGAATACTAAATTCCTGGTGATATACATTTTAAAATACTACTGCAAAACAAACTCCTGTCCTCATCTGCAATCAGCAGTCATTAGAAATGTCCTATAAGTAGCCTACAGGCCCGAAATCCCTCAGGGATTTCCCATTTTGCTGCAGGACAGTGCTTAATAAATATTTCTTGAATGACTGCATGGATAAGAACAGTCATCAGCTTTACACTGAAAATTATTTCCAGATTTTGATAAATGTTTATCTAACAGTTTGTGGTAATCATGTAATGTTTTTTGGTTAGTGTTACTCTGCCTATTCAGTTGTTTATTTTGCCTTTTTGCTGGCTTTTTCCCTCCATTTGTTAATGGTATTTAAATAGAAAATTGGGAGAGTCTCTTCCACTTGTTCTATATAAATGTCATTTTATATTGGAAGTCTAAATCTGGTCTCAATTTTGATTAAAATTCACTTCTCAGCTTGGTTTCTGAAGATATATATCCTTATAAATTGTTATTGTACTTCTGCAACAGATTAAAATTTGTCTTTAACTTAAATGTCCCACTTAATAGAAATTCAGTAGCTTTTCTACTTACCAATTATAATAGAAAAAAATTTGACTGTGAAATATAGTTGCTAATTTTTCCAGTTTTTAGAATAATAGAGCAATAACTGACTATCAAATGCCAATGGTTTATATTCATAAACAGTTACATGAGCTATGCCTTTCTGTTCCAGACAAAGAGAATTTGGGGATATAAAAAGGTTATTGCTAAAACTACTGCAGACGAATAATCCAGGTGCTGCTCTGATGTTTCTGGGGATGAAAACCCCTTAGTAAAGTTGTACATTTCATCAGTACAGTCATGTACTGAGCATTTACCAAGTGCAAAGCATTAGCTAAGGATATATAACTTGCAAGATTGTTTTCATAAAACATAAGGTTAACATTTTGCTAGTCACATTCCCAAATACCAATATTTAGGAAACATTAGTTTCCATTTTATTCATTCTATTGTATTCACTTTTTTTTATTCCACTTAACAATGATTTATGATATCTACTTTATAGCTGGTATTAAGCTAGTTAGCAATCCCATAATTGGATATAAATTTATAAGATAATCAACCAGGTGAAGAACAAGAAATGGGACCAGGGTTCATCCACAATGCTGATAGCTTGCCAGCTCTCTGAAATTTGAGGTAAGTTGCCTGATGATCCACTCCACCTCCAGGTAAATGCAAACTCTCTTCAAAGAAACTATTTTTACTTTAAGAACTCTTCAAGTTTTAGTCAGCTATTCAAAAGGTGTGTAAATATTTTATAAGTACAATTTGAAATATTTTTATATTTTTCTTTTAATTAGAGAGACATTTTTGTTAATGTCTTTGGTAAATGAAACATCAGCTAGTTGAATGTATGGTAGTACCTTTTTAAATGGCATTCACTTTTAGAAATATACAGCATTGTGGTGGAAAAACATCATATGTGAAGTAGGTCCCCTTCATGGATCACAGCCTTGTCATGGCAATGGGGCTTACCTAACTCAGTGAAGCATTGCCATGCAGGGCCACTCAAAATGCACAGGTAACAGTGAAGAGTTCTCACAAAATCTGGTCCACTGGAGGAAGAAATGGCAACCCCCTCCAGTATTCTTGCTTAGAGATCCCATGGAAAGTATGAAAAGGCAAAAAAGATATAACACCAGAAGATAAGCCCCACAGGTCCTCAGGTATCCAATATGCTACAGGGGAAGAGCAAAAGGCAACTACTAATAGCTCCAGAAAGAAAGAAGAGGCTGGGCCAGAGCAGAAATGATGCTCAGTTGTGGATGTATCTGGTGGTTAAAGTCTAATGCTCTAAGAACAATATTGCATAGGATCCCAGAATGTCGGGGTCATGAATCAAGATAAACTGGATGTGGTCAAGCAGGAGATGGCAAAAGTGACCATCAACATCATAGGAATCAATGAACTAAAATGGATGGGAATGAGTGATTTTAAGTTAGATGACCATTATACATACTACTGTGGGCAAGAATCCCTTAGAAGAAATGAAGTAGCCTTCATAGTCAACAAAAGAGTCCAAAATGCAGTACTTGGATGCAAGCTCAAAAACGACTGAATGATCTCAGTTCATTTCTAAGGCAAAACATTCAACATCACAGTAAAACAAGTCTATGCCCCAGTCTATGAAGCTGAAGTTCCAATATTTGGCCACCTGATGTGAAGAGTCAACTCACTGGCAAAGACCCTGATGCTGGGAAAGATCCAAGGCAGGAAGAGAAGGAGATGACAGAGAATGAAATAGTTGGATGGCATCACCAACTCAATGGACATGAAGTTGAGCAAGCTCCAGGAGATGGTGAAGGACAGGGAAGCCTGGTGTGCTGCAGTTCATGGGGTCATAGAGAGTCAAAAACAATTGAGCAACTGAATGATGCCCCAACCACTGATGCCAAAGAAATTAAAATTGAATGGTTCTATGAAGATCTACAACATCTTCTAGAACTAACACACACACACAAAAAAATTAAAAAGTTGTCCTTTTGATCTTAGGGGATTGAAATGTAAAAGGAAGAAGTTAAGAACTACCGGGAATAACAGGCAAGACTGGCCTTGGAGTATGAAATGAGACAGGGCAAGGGCTAATGGAGTTTTGTGTATTGGTCACAGCAAACACCCTCTTCCAAACACCCAAGAGATGACTCTACACATGGCCATCACCAGACGGTCAATACTGAAATCAGATTGATTATATTCTTTGCAGCCAAAGATGGAAAAGCTCTATACGGTCAGCAAAAACAAGACCGGAGCTGATTGGGGCTCAGATCATGAGCTCCTTATTGCAAAATTCAGGCTTAAATTGAAGAAAATAGGGAAAACAACTAGGTCATTCAGGTATGACCTAAATCAAATCCCTTATAATTATATAGTGGAGGGGCGAATATATTTAAGGGGTTAGATCTGAAAGACAGAGTGCCTGAGGAACAAAGGACAGAGATACCTAAGACTGTACAGGAAGCAGTGACCAAAACCATTCCAAAGAAAGAGAATGCAAAAGACAGTGATTGTCTGAGGAGGCCTTACAAAGAGCTGCAGAAAGAAAAGTGAAAGGCAAATGAGAATGAAAAAATATCCCCAACTGAATGCAGAGTTCCAGAGAATAGCAAGGAGAGGTGAGAAAGCCTTTTTAAGTGAACAATGCAGAGAAATAGAGGAAAACAACAGAATGGGAAAGACTAGAGATTTTTCAAGAAAATAAGAGACACCAAGGAAACATTTCATGCAAAGATGGGCAAGATAAAGGACAGAAATGGTAAGGACTGAACAGAAGCAAAAGACATTTAGAAGAGGTGGCAAAAATACACAGAAGAAATATGCATAAAAGTTCTTAATGACCTGGATAACCACTATGATGTGGTCACTCACCTAGAGCCAGATATCCTGGAGTGTGAAGTCAAGTGGGCATTAGAAAGCATTGCTAAGAACAAAGCTAGTGGAGGTGATGGAGTTCTAGCTGAGCTATTTCAAATCCTTAAAGATGATGTGGTTAAAGTGCTGCACTCAACACGTCAGAAAATTTGGAAAATGAAGCAGTGTCCACAGGACTAGAAAAGGTCAGTTTTCATTCCAATCCCAAAGAAAGGCAATGCCAAAAAATGTTCAAACTACCATGCAACTGAGCTCATTTCACATGCTAGCAAGGTTATGCTCAAAATCCTTCAAGCTAGACTTCAGCAGTATGTGAACTGAGACCTTTCAGATGTACAAGCTGGATTCAGAAAAGGCAGAAATCAGAGATCAAATTGCCAACATTCATTGAATAATGCAGAAAGCAAGGGAATTCCAGTAAAACGTCTACTTCTGCTGCATTGACTACGCTATCGCCTTTGACTGCTGTGGATCACAATAAACTGTGGAAAATTCTTAAAGAGATGGGCATACCAGATCACCTTACCTGCCTCCTGAAAAACCTGTATGCAGGTCAAGGAGCAACAGTTAGAACCGGACATGGAACTGGGTTAAAACTGGCAAAGGAGTCCGTCAAGGCTGTATATTGCTACCATGCTTATTTAACTTCTATGCAGAGTACATTATGTGAAATGCCAAGCTGGATGAACCACAAGCTGGAATCAAGATTGCCAGAAGAAATATAACCAACCTCAGATATTCAGATGATACCACTCTAATGGCAGAAAGAGAAGAGGAACTAAAGAGTTTCTTGATGAGGGTGAAAGAGGAGAGTGAAAAAATTGGCTTAAAACTCAACATTCAAAAAATGAAGGTCAACCCATTTGGTTCCATCACTTCATGGCAAACAGAAACAGAAAACTGTACGCAGTGACAGATGTTCTTTTCTTGGACTCCAGAATTGCTGCTGACAGTGACTGCAGCTGTGAAATTAAAAGATGTTTGCTCCTTGGAAGAAAAGCTATGACTAACTTAGCATTGCAGGGCTTCTCTTGTAGCTCAGTTGGTAAAGAATCTGCCTGCAATGCAGGAGACCTGGGTTCAATTTCTGGGTTGGGAAGATCCCCCAGAGAAGGAAATGGCAACCCACTCCAGTATTCTTGCCTGGAGAATCCCTTGGACAGAGGAGCCTGGCAGGCTACAGTCTATAGGGTCACAAGAGTAGGACACGTCTTAGCGACTAAACCACCACCAACTTAGCATTTTAAAAAGCAGAGACATCACTTTGTTGAGATATGTCCATATAATGAAAACTATGGTTTTTCTAGTAGTCATGTACAGATGTGAGAGTTGGACCGTAAAGAAGGCTAAGTGCTGAAGAATTGATGCTTCTGAAGTGTGGTGGTGGTGAAGACTCTCGAGAGTCCCTTGGACTGCAAGGAGGTCAAACAAGTCAATACTAAGGGAAATCAACACTGAATATTCATTGGAAGGTCTGAAGCTGAAGCTCCAATACTTTGGTCACCTGATGCAAATAGCCAACTCACTGGAAAAGACCCTGATGCTGGAAAAGACTGAAGGCAAAAGGCGAAAGGAGCAACAGAGGATGAAATGGCTAGATAGCATCACCAACTCAATGGATATGAATCTGAGCAAACTCCAGGAGACAGTGGGGGATAGAAGAGCCTCACGTATTGCAGTCCATGAGTTTGCAAAGACTTGGACACAACTGAGCGACTCAGCAACAAGAGCACCGATTCCCAGTGTGTGAGTGTGTCACAGGCTTTCCCCATAGCAAGAGGCAGTTCTCCAACACAAGCTGGGTGTCCTGCAATTCAACTCAATGCCCACACTATCTAGCCAAAGAAGATAGCATCAGATCCCACAAGTTGAGTGCTCATCCCACATGACTGCTTCGCACTCTCTGCTTCAGATGAGTGATAAGTCATAAGACCAAGTGACCAAGTACACTTCTGACCCATGAGCTAAAGACTGAAAGTTCAAATGACACCATTCCCTGGGTTGTATACAGAACTCAAATATTTTACTTAATAAAGAACTAGCTGTCTAAACTACTTACTTACTAGATTAATTATAGAGGGACATAATTTAGGAATAGCCAAATGAGAGAGATCCATAGTGAAAGGCATGGAGAAAGCAGAGAGAGCATGAAATGATAATGAGGTAACTTTCTGGAATGGATGGACCACAATGTTCTATAGTTTTGATAGAGGTTTAGGCTGCATAAGTGAATGCATTTATCAAAACTCATGGAAGATACACTTAAAATATGTGCAATTTATGTAAGTTTTATATAAAATGCATGCTAAAATATTTGAGGAAGTTGGTGAGATGTTTACAACATTCTTTCAATGAGTAGAAAATAAGGTGAATTAACAGATGAATAGAGAGGGACAGATAGGATAGTTGAGCAAGCATAGTAAAATGTAATGGGCATATGCTAGGTAGTAGCTTTTCGGGGGCGGCGGTTCACTGAAATATTTTTTTTTCAACTTTGAGACATGTTCAAGAGTTTGCATAATAAGGAGGTGGAAAAATGCAGCATAAAAGGCACATGTGATTTATTCAGTCTGTCTAGCATTTTTGATGTTAATGAAAGTAATAGAGACTGAATTAAATTGTATTTAATTTCAATTCTGCCTTTTCATATGTACCCACTATTCATAATAGTGAAAGCAGTTACCTGCATGGGTTTCTTTTAGAACTCAATTAACATTGATTTCTCCATTGCTGCAGACTGTATTAATACTAACAACTTAGAATAAATTAGTGTTTGCTCTGTATGAATAAGTTCAATAACCTGCTCCTTTCATTTCTACTTCCTTTAAATGTGTTCTAATTAAAAGCTATTAATGTTTGTATTTCCTGGCAATTTTATTTTTTCATTCATATTCAAATTACCACATTACTAAAAAGTATATATTTCCTAATAAATGTCAGATTTTATTGTCTGTTATTTCTATTTAAGAGTTTAATGACTCTACTTGGATGTTCAAAACTTAACTTTTAAAAAAAATCATAGTTCAACAATCTACCATGCCCTATTTTTCAGATATGAACTGTTCTAATACGAAGTACTAGCTAATGATCCAGAAAATGGTTAGGTTCATTGAAGGTGTCCAAAGAACATATGAAAACTACTATCTGAATTTATTTATATTAAAAAAATATTTATTCACATCTAGTCTATTGATTGACCAGCACATGCTTGCTTGGTCTTTATCAGTCATATATCACATGCAGATAGTTGAATTTCCTTGCAAAAGAATGATATGCAATGTGGAAGAGTTGCCAGTTATGTTATTTTCTTATATTGTAGTTCATAATTGACTGTAAATGGATTTATAAATATTAATTTTTAATTAAGAAAACTCATAGAAGACACTTGGTTTAAAAGATTTCTTTAAAAAGCAGGCAAGAAATGAAGGAAAAACCATCTGTGAAATGAAAGTAATATTAATAAATGTGAACATGAGAAAATGATAAAACCAACTAATCTTCCTAGCCACAAAATTGGAGCACTTCAGAGCCTCATTATGCAATAAAGATGATATTCTAAAGTGATCTGACCAAAAGTCACCTAAAAGTATAGTTATCAAGAAGAAGACTATTTGAAATTATATGCACTACCATTAATGATGAACTTTGCCCTAAAGGAATTTTCATGTCGTGAGATAATAACTAATAATAGTATAAAGTGTTCATGGGATCAAGACTTTTTAAGCATGGAGAAAATGAAGACAAATCTCTGCAATTTTTTTTTTTAGTCATTTAAGCTTTTATTTTTGTGAGAGTGTTCAAAGAAGAGCTTTAATACAGGTGACACTTGAGGCTTTTGAAGCAGATCTAAGTCTTGATGAAGTGATTCAAACTCAAATCCTGAACACATAATCATGGTAGGCCCCAGTGTCTTCAAAGACTTGTACTTGATGCTTTCCCGAAGTGCTAGGATTTGAATCCAAAATACAAACTGATTCATGTTTTTGTCCGTGGATTTCTTTAAATGAAGTAAACGTTAGCATGTACATCAGAGTTCTGCAAAACTGCCTGGAATCCATATTTCCAGGAGGACCACAGATGCCCCACTCCGCCCATCATGATGCCCTCCACAACCGGGTCTGCAATTTTTAAATGGGATATTAAAAGTCATTTGATATGTAATATTGTACTTTACATAATTTAGCATAAATTGTAAATTTTTAGAAGCCTTTTTTGAGTGAAAGATATGAAAACTGCCAAAAAACTGAACAAAGACTTGTTCTTCTGTGGTAGAGGGCTGGAGTAATACATGACAAACAAACATAAATGCATTTAATTAGAAGACCAAAATGAATTTCCAGAAGATCTGAACAAACAAGGGTGGCAGGGATAGAAGTTAGTTGATGAAAATATCCATATTTCAATTATAATCCAATTTATGGTATTTTCTAGATTTCACTTCAGTAAGGACTGATGTTGAAGCTGAAACTCCAATACTCTGGCCACCTGATGCAAAGAACTGACTCATTTGAAAAGACCCTGATGCTGGGAAAGATTAAAGGCAGGGGGAGAAGGGGACGACAGAGGATGAGATGGTTGGATGGCATCACTGACTCAATGGACATGAGTTTGAGTAAACTCCAGGAGTTGGTGATGGACAGGGAGACCTGGCATGCTGTAGTCCATGGAGTTGCAAGGCATCAGACACGACTGAGCAACTGAACTGAACTGAATGAAATACATAAAGAACTACACTTTCTGTGATCCTCTAAAGAAAAATATAGAGGAGAAATAGATCTTAAATAATGGCTCTAATAAAATCCATCTTTCTTGAAATACCTACAAGTGCTCGTGGAGCAGCATATTTGATTGTAATGAAGAGAGGAGTCCAGGATGAGAGAATCACACATGAATTCATTTCATCCTTTTTCAGAGACAAGATTTTGCACTGGGATATGTATTTTGGGTGGATATGCTTCAGCTGGAAATGCCCTCATTTTGTGATGGAATTCTAAAGAAATACTGCAAAATTACCTTCACATTAATTTTACACTAGTTGGCTAAACCTAAAAGTGAAAACTTCCAACAAACATTATCAGTCATGAGTTTCAGCTGAGGTGGTTCTGACTTTCTGACCGGAGCAACGTCTCCAGAGTCTTGCTACAGATACTCTGTGTGAAAACATTTGTGGATCACAGTCCTATGTGTTCAAAACAAAGCAGTTGGATGATTACACTGTTGTGGTAAGAGTTTTAAGTGAGGGAGTTCTAAAATATAGCAACTCTGTCAACCTACAGAACCAAGCATCAGAGATTCCTTTCTAGGCATGGAAAAGAACTCTCAGCCTTTAAGCTCTCATAAAGTACACCCTGAATAAATCCATGTTAAAATCAATGAACAAATCAACGAATTAACAACTAATATACAGTTTCAAATATAATCCAAAAATGCTATTATCTCCTCTTCCTTAATTGTTTTAATTATCCATAACTAATCCTAAGAAGGGACTTTCCAGGTTGCTCAGTGCTAAAGAATCTGCCTGCAATGCAGCAGATGCAGGTTTGATCCCTGGGAAGATCCCATGGAGAAGGAAATTGCAACCCACTCCAGTATTCTTGCCTTGGAAATCCCATGGACAGAGGAGCCTGGCGAGCTACAGTCCATGGGGTCACAAAAGAGTTGGACACGACTTAGGGATTAAACAACAACAAAATCCTAAGAGCAATGTCACTGAAAAGTTTTGAAAATAAACTCTATAATAAATCAGTTCAGTTCAGTCACTCAGTCAGGTCCTACTCTTTGCAACCCCATGGACTGCAGCACACCAGGCCTCCCTGTCCATCACCAACTTCTGGAGTTTACTCAAATTCATGCCCATTGAGTCGGTAATGCCATCCACCATCTCATTATCTGTTGTCCCCTTCTCCTCCTGCCTTCAATCTTTCCCAGGATCAGGGTCTTTACCAATGAGTCAGTTCTTCACATTAGGTGGCCAGAGTATTAGAGTTTCAGCTTCAAGATCAGTCCTTCCAATGAACACCTAGGACTGATCTCCTTTAGAATGGACTGGTTGGATCTCCTTGCAGTCCAAGGGACTCTCAAGAGTCTTCTCTAACACCACAGTTCAAAAGCATCAATTCTTCAGAGCTCACCTTTCTTCATAGTGCAACTCTCACATCCATACATGACTACCAGAAAAACCAGAGCCTTGACTAGATGGACCTTTGTTAACAAAGTCATGTCTCTGCTTTTTAATATGCTCTCTAGGTTGGTCATAACTTTCCTTCCAAGGAGTAAGGGTCTTTTAATTCCATGGCTGCAATCATCATCTACAGTGATTTTGGAGCCCCCCAAAATAAAGTCTGACACTGTTTCCACTGTTTCCCCATCTATTTGCCATGATGTGACGGGACCAGATGCCACAATCTTAGTTTTCTGAATGTTGAGCTTTAAGTCAACTTTTTCACTCTCCTCTTTCACTTTCATCCAGAGGCTCTTGAGTTCTTCATTTTCTGCCATAAGGCTGCTGTCATCTGCATATCTGAGGTTATTCATATTTCTCCTGGCAATCTTGATTCCAACTTGTGCTTCTTCCAGCCTATCATTTCTCATGATGTACTCTGCATATAAGTGAAATAAGCAGGGTGACAATATGCAGCCTTGATGTACTTCTTTTCCTCTTTGGAACCAGTCTGTTGTTCCATGTCCAGTTCTAACTGTTGCTTCCTGGCCTGCATACAGGTTTCTCAGGAGGCAGGTCAGGTGGTCTGGTAGTCCCATCTCTTTCAGAATTTTCCACAGTTTATTATGATCCATACAGTCAAAGGCTTTGGCATAGTCAATAAAGCAGAAATAGATGTTTTTCTGAATCTCTCTTGCTTTTTCGATGATCCAGCGGATGTTGGCAATTTGAGCTCTGGTTCCTCTGCCTGTTGTAAAACCAGCTTGAACATCTGGAATTTCAAGGTTTATGTATTGCTGAAACCTGGCTTGGAGAATTTTGAGCATTACTTTACTAGCGTGTGAGATGAGTGCAATTGTGGAGTAGTTTGAACATTCTTTGGCATTGCCTTTCTTTGGGATTGGAATGAAAACTGACCTTTTCCAGTCCTGTGGCCACTGCTGAGTTTTCCAAATTTGCTAGCATATTGAGTGCAACACTTTCATAGCATCATCTTTTAGGATTTGAAATAGCTTAACTGGAATTCTATCACCTCCACTAGCTTTGTTCATAGTGATGCTTCCTAAGGTCCACTTGACTTCACATTCCAGGATGTCTGGCTCTATGTGAGTGATCACACCATCATGATCATCTGAGTTGTGATCGTGAGAAATTTGTTAACCTGATGAAAATTAGATGAAGAATGCTCCAGGCAGAGAACAACAAGTTTGAAACATCAGAAAAAGGAAAGAATTTGAAGCATTAGGATAATTTCCTTCAACTTTCTTCAATTTTACACTTCTACTTATAAAAAATTTGTGAACATGCAGTGCCAACAGCTAGCTAGCCTTTTTTTCTTTCTCTTCCTCCACCCTGCTTCCCTTCCTTTCTTTCTCCTTACTTCAATTCAAACGTATTATTTATTAGTGAAACAGATACTATGTTTCAACAAAATAGGCACTAATAAAGGATGAGATAAAAATGTTTTGCATGTTTCCTCTTCATATATCAATATATTAGCTATCATACCCCAAAGATCAATGCATCCTGAACCGGAAATTATTTTATTAGAAAATCTGAAAGATCAATGTGTCTGAAGCCTAGGAATCCATGATGAGACTTATAAAAGCTGAGGCAAAGATAGGCAGTAGCTCAGTCATGAAGGTCCTGATGTTACACATTTAAAGCTTTTGAATTTTTCACTAGGTTAACTGAACGCCAATGAAGCATTTAGAGAAGCCCATTTCAGAATATACTACTGAAGCTACTATATGGAGAATGGATTGAATAAGAAAGGGAGAAAAATAAAAGGAGAATATTATGGTAATGTAGAAAAGAAATGATACAGAGTTGGATTAGACTGTTGCAGTGGCAGTGGAAAAAATGTGATTAGAGATATATTTTAGAGGTAGATTTGTCAAGCCTTTTGATGTGAAAAAATGTATTATATGCTCAAGATGGTGGAGTAGTAGGACATGAAGCTCACCTTCTAACACAAATCTGTAAAAAATACACCTCTATGTGGAATAATTCTCAACAAATATCTACTGAACACTAGCAGAAGACCTCACACTTCAAAGAGGGCAAGAAAACATAACTGCGTAGGACAAAAGAAAAGAAAAAGAGATAGAAAAAGGAGTTGGGCTGGGACCTGCATCCCTGGGAGGGAGCTACAAAAGAGGAAAGGTTCTCACGCCATGGGATCTCCCATACTGGCAGGGAGAACTGCTGGGACAGAAGGAGAGCTTCAGAGCATCCAGGACAGCACAGCAAATAGTCTAGGGCTGCCAGAACACAGGGAAACCTGCACAGATGTCAGATTGCCGCCCTGCACGCCCCAGACTGGGAGGTGTGCCCACCAGTGTGGATGGGGGCTAGGTGCTGCGGGTCAAACCCCAGGAGGGGACTGAGGTTGGTGGCACAGAAACTGCCTGAAGGGGATGGATCTGGTGTGACCACAACTGAGGGTGTACAAGCAGGAAGCCTGGCCTGCCTTAGAGACCAAGAACCATTGCTTGGGAGGTGAGTGAGGGGAGGGCAAGACCTGCCATCGCCTTTCTCCCTGTGTGCTCTGATGCCCGCGTAAGCTCTGGAAACAGGCATGAGTCGCCACTGCAGATTTCAGGAGTAGTCACAAGCTGCCACTACAACCTCCTGGGCAATAAGAGTGGTCATGAGCCCCCATCACTAGCCTCCTGGGCTCCAGGGGCACACATAAGCGGCCACCACCACCAAGAACCCCAGAAGCAGGCAGCAGCTGCTGCATCAACACACCCCGATCAAGGGGATAATGGCCAGTACACTCTGAGGAAGGGCTTCCTGGGGGCTCAGACAGTAAAGAATCTGCCTGCCCTGGGGGGACCTGGGTTCCATCCCTGGGTTGGGAAGATCCCCTGGAGAAGGGAACAGCTACCCACTCAAGTATTCTGACTTGAAGAATTTCATGGACAGAGGAGCCTGGCGGACTACAGTCCATGGGGTCGCAAAAAATCAGACATGACTGAGTGGCTTTCCCTTTCACACTCTGAGGAAAGAGGCATCATGCATCTGTACTAAAAATAGCTCCTGCACCAAAATTATTAAATCCATACAACTACACAGGGGCACCACACATATGAATAACCCCCAAAGACCACAGAAGATCATTGTTTCTCCTACACTCACAGAGGTGTAAGCAAAATGAAGAAGCAAAGGAACTACTCCCAGTTAAAAGACTGAGAGTTCTCCTGAAAGAATAAGCTGCGAAACAGACATTTTCAGTTGTACAGATACTAACTTCAAAAAGGAGATAATGAAAATACTGAAGGAATTAAGAAAGGCTATCAACAGAAATGCAGAGACCTATAAAAGGAAACCAACTATTAATATAAAGAGGAGCCAAGAAAAATCAGAAAATTCATTTGTTGAAAGCTGAGGTAAAGGCAGTGAATAGCAGAATGAATAATACAAAAGAATGAATAAGTGTTGTGGAAGGTAGAATAATAGAAACAACCCAATTAGAACAGCAGACAGAAAGCCAATTGAAAAACCAAAAAACAGAAGCAATATAAGAGACTTGTGGGATAATATAGTGTGCCAATCTACTAATAATAGGGATCCTAGAAGGGAAAGAAAGAGAAGAGGAGATAAAAATTATGGCTAAAAATTTCCCAAAACTACAGAAGGAAACAGATCTAGGTACAGAGGGTCCCAAACAATCTGAACCCAAACACATCTACACCAACCCATTTTATAATGAAAATGGCAAAAGTTAAAAATAGAGTTCCAAAGGCAACAAGAGGGAAACAAAACAATTAGAAGGGAACCCCCACAAGGCTATCAGCTGATTTTTTTTTAAACAGAAATGCTGCAGGCCACAGAGAGTGGCAAGATACATTCAAAACCCTAAAAGGGAAAAATCTAGAACCAGAAAGATTATCATTCAGAATAAAAGGAGAGAATAAATTTCTCAGACAAGCCAAAACTAAATGAGTACAGCAATACTAAAGCTATCATAAAGGAAATATTGAAAGGTCTACTCTAAATAGAAAAAAAAAAAGAATCTATAGGGTTGGAAAGCAAATCACCTAAATAAGCCAGTACACAGGTTACAGAAAAAATATTTTTGTGATGCTGAAGATAACCACAATGAAGAGCAAAAGGATGAACATGAAGATGTAAAAGAGGACATCAAAATCATAAGATGTGTAGGAAGAGAGTTTCATTTCCTAGCATGTGTTTGAGCCTATATGATGACCAATATAAGGGAAATAGATATAGGAAGGAATTTATATTCTTGAAAAACAGGTGACCACAAATTAAAAACATACAAAAGATCCACAAAAGCCCACAGAAGAGAATATAATACAAAACAAAATCATCAAAACACAAAAGGAAAAAAGAAAAAGAATGGGCGAAATATAAGATCATTGAGAAAATAGGGTTTAAAATAGCAATAATACATGTTTATCAATCATTACCTTAAATGTCAATGGACTAAATGTTCCAATCAAAAAACACAAATGGGTAGACTGTATAAAAACCAAGATCCTACAATATGCTACTTACAAGAAACCCACTTTAAGACAAAGGACACATATATATTGAAAATGAGGGAAATGAAAAAGGTATTTCACACAAATGGAAATGACAAGAAAGCAGGGTCACAATACTCATATCAGACAAAATAAGACTTCAAAATAAAGGTCATTAAGAAAGATAATTAAGGGCACTACATGATAAAAGAATCAAAACAGGAGAGGATTTTGCACTCAACATATATGCACCTAATATCAGTCAGTCAGTTCAGTTGTGTCCGACTCTTTGAGACCCCATGAATCACAGCATACCAGGCTTCCCTATCCATCACCAACTCCTGGAGTTTACTCAAACCCATGTCCATCGAGTTGGTGATGCCATCCAACCATCTCATCCTCTCTTGTCCCCCTCTCCTCCTGCCCCCAATCCCTCCCAGCATCAGGGTCTTTTCCAATGAGTCAACTCTTTGCATGAGGTGGCTAAAGTATTGGAGTTTCAGCTTCAGCATCAGTCCTTACAATGAACACTCAGGACTGATCTCCTTTAGGATGGACTGGTTGGATCTCCTTGCAGTCCAAGGGACTCTCAAGAGTCTTCTCCAACACCACAGTTCAAAAGCATCAATTCTTTGGTGCTCAGCTTTCTTCACAGTCCAACTCTCACATCCATACATGACCACTGGAAAAACCATAGCCTTGACCAGACAGACTCTTTGTTGGCAAAGTCATGTCTCTGCTTTTTAATATGTTATCTAGGTTGGTCATAACTTTCCTTCCAAGGAGTAAGTGCCTATATAGCAGTGCCCAAATACATAAAACAAATGTGAACCACCATAAAGGGAGAAATTGATGGGAATTCAACAGTTCTAGGAGATTTTAACACCCTACTCACATCAAAGGCGGAGAAGGCAATGGCACCCCACTCCAGTACTCTTGCCTGGAAAATCCCATGGACGGAGGAGCCTGGTAGGCTGCAGTCCATGGGGTCGCTGAGAGTCAGACACAACTAAGCGACCTCCCTTTCACTTTTCACTTTCATGCACTGGAGAAGGAAATGGCAACCCACTCCAGTGTTCTTGCCTGGAGAATCCCAGGGACGGGGGAGCCTGGTGGGCTGCCGTCTATGGGGTTGCACAGAGTCGGACACAAATGAAGCGACTTAGCAGCAGCAGCAGCAGCACATCAAAGGACAGATCTTCTAGACAAAAAACCAATAAGGCAACAGAGATCCTAAGTGATGCAACAGAACAGTTAGACCCAATTGATATTTTCAAAGCATCACATCCAAAACAGACAGAATACACATTCTTTTCAAGTGTACTTGGAATATTCTCTAGGATGGATCACATACAAAGGCACAAAATAACTCCAAAATTTGAGAATAGAAATTATCTCAGGCATTTTTTCTAACCACAATGGCAGGAAACAAGAAATCAACCACAAAAAGAAATGAGAAAAAATTACATGGAGACTAAACATGCTATTAAGAAACCAGTGGGTCAATGATGAAATCAAGGAGGAAATTAAAAAATATTTTCAGACAAATGGCAATGAAAACACAACCACAAAAAATATGTGGGATGCAGCAAAAGCAGTTCTTAGAGGAAAGTTCAGAGTGATACAGGCTTTCCTCAAAAGACAAGAAAAATCTCAAATAAATAATCTAACCTAACACTTAAAAGAATTAGAAGAAGCAGAACAAATAAAACCTAAAGTCAGCAGAAGGAAGGAAATAATAGAGATCAGAGAGACAATAAATAAAAGAGATTAAAAAACAATAGAAAAAAATCAGTAAAACCAAGAGCTTGGTTTTGTTTTTGTTTTTTTTTTCTGAAAGGATAACAAAATTGACATTCTTCTGGCCAGGTTTACCAAGAAGGAAACATACAGCCCAAATAAAACAGATATAACAACTGATACCACAAAAATACAAAACCATGAGCGAATAATATGAACAATAATATGCCAACAAATTTGACAACCTAGAGAAATGGACAAGTTTCTAGAAATAAACACCCCACCAAATCTGAATCAAGAAGAAATAGATAACTTGAACAGACCAATCAGTAAAGTGAAATAAAATGTGTAATTTTTTAAAACCCTCTAAAAACAAAAGTCCAGGACCAAATGATTTCCCAGGCAAATTCTACCAAACATACAAAGAACTTATAATGACCCTTCTCAAACTCTCCCAAAATACTGAAGAGGAAGGAACACTCCCAAAGACATTCTATGAAGCCACCATCACCCTGAGACCAAAACCAGACAAGAACACCACCAAAAAGAGAAAATTAAATCAATATCTTTGATGAATATATATGCAAAAATTGTCAAGAAAATATCAGCAAACTGAATCCAACAATACATAAAAAAGATCATATACCTCAACTGAGTGGGATTCATCCCAGGTTCACAAGGGTGGCTCAATATATGCAAAATCAATGAGATATAACACAACAAAGAAGAGGCAAAAACCACATGATCACCTTAATAGATACAGAAAAAGTATTTGAGAAAATTCAACACCCATTCATGACAAAAACTCTTAACAAAGTAGGTATAGAGTGAACACATTAACATAATAAAAGCTATGTATTACAAACCCACAGTCAATATAATAGACAACTGTGAAAAACTGAAAACATTCCTATTTAACTCTGGACCAAGACAAGGATGTCCACTCTCACCTCTTCTACTCCACATAAGTACTAAAGTCACAGCCACAGCAAGTTGAAAGGGAAGATGTAAAATTATCATTATATGCAGATGGCATGATACTATATATAGAAAACCCTGAAGACTTCAGACAAAAACTACTAGAAGTGATAAACAAATTCAGCAAGATACAAGATTAACAGTATCAAGATTAGCAGGGTACAAGATTAACATAAACTAGTTGGTTGCACTTCTTTAACAATGAAATATCAGAAAGGGGATGTTAAAAGACAATACCTTTTAAAATTGTATCCCCCAAAATAAAATATTTAGGAATAAACCTGGCCAACAGGGTGACTTACATGGTGAGAACTATAAAACATTAATAAAGGGAAATGAGGATGATTAAAAGAAATGGAAAGATATCCCATGCTCTTGATTTGGAAGAATTAATACTGCTAAAATGGACACATGATGCAAAGCAACCTATGGGCTTAATGTGATTCCTGTCAAATTACCCATGACATTTTTCACAGACCTAGCACAAATAATCCTAAAATTTATGTGAAACCAAAAAAGATCCAGAATTTCAAAGCAATCCTGAAGAAAGAGAAAAAGCAGGAGGCATAACCCACCCAGACTTCAGGCAATACTATAGAACTTCAGTAATCAAACCACAGAATTGGCACAGAAACAGATCTTATGGATCAATGGAACAGAATTGAGAGCCCCCAAATAAACCCACACACCTATGGTCAGGACTTCCCTGTAGCTCAAACAGTAAAGAATCTTCCTGTGATGCAAGAGACTGGGTTCGATCCCTGGGTTGGGGAGATACTCTGGAGAAAGGAACGGCAATCTGCTCCAGTATTCTTGCCTGGAGAATATCATGGACAGAGTAGCCTGGTGGGCTACAGTCTGTGAGGTCACAAAGAGTTGGACAGGATTGAGTGACTAACACTTCACTTCACTTAACCTATGTGAGGTTAACAATTAATCCTCAACAAAAGAGGCAAAAAATGCAATGGGAAAAAGACAGTCTCTCTAGCAAGTGGCTTTAGGAATGTTAGATAGTCACATGTAAATCTCTGAAGTTAGAATGCACCCTCACACCATACACGAAAATAAAAAATAAACTCAAAATGTCTTAAAGAGTTAAACATAAAACATGATACCATAAAACCCCTAAAAGAGATCACAGGCAAAAGATATTCTCTGGCATAAGTCATATCAATGTTTTCTTATGTAGGTCTCCCAAGGCAATAGAAAAAAAAAAAAAAAAAGAGAGACCTAATCAAATTTACAAGCTTTTGCACAGTGAAGAAAACTACAAACAAAACAACAAAAAATGGGAGAAAATGTATGCAAATGATGCAACCAACAAGGGCCTAATTTCAAAACACAACAGCTCACACAACTCAACAACAACAACAAAAAAACAATCAAAAAATGGGCAGAGGACCTAAACAGACATTTCTTCAGAGAGACATATAGATAGCCAATAGGCATATGTAAAGATGCTGAACATTACTAATTATTACAGAAATGCAAATTAAAACTATAGTGAAGTACCGCCTCATACAGGTCAAAATGGCCATCGTTTAAAAAAAATCTACAAAGTAACAAATGCTGAAGAGGGTGTGGGATAAAAAGTGAACCTTTCTACACTCTTGGTGGGAATGTAAGTTGGTGTAGCCACATTGGAAAACAGTATGGAGATTTCTCAGAAAACTAAAAACAGAATTACTATCTGATCCAGGAATCCCACTCCTGGACATATAATGAGTAAAACTATAATTTAAAAAGATACATGCCCTTATATGTTCATAGAAGCACTATTCACAATAGCCAACACATTGAAACAACCAAGATGTCCATTGACAGATGAATGGATAAAGAAGATGTGGCATATGTGTGTGTGTGTGTGGGCTTCCCCAGTGGCTGAGTTGGTAAAGAATCTGTCTGCAATGCAGGAGACCTGGGTTTGATCCCTGGGTAGGGAAGATCCCCTGGAGGGCAACCCACTCCAGTATTCTTGCCTGGAGAAGTCCATGGACAGAGGAACCAGGCAGGCTACAGTCCATGGGATTGCAAAGAGTCAGACATGACTGTGTGACTAACTCACTTTTTCACTTTTCACACACACACACATACACACACATACAGGCTTCTGTGATGGCTCAAACAGTGCGGAATCTGCCTGCAGTGCAGGAGACATGGGTTTGATCCCTGGGTGGGGACGATCCCCTGGAGAAGTGAATGGCTACCCACTCCAGTATTCTTACTTGGATAATTACATGGACAGTGAAGCCTGGAGGGCTAAAGACCATGGCGTCTCAAAGAGTCGGACACAATTGAGCAAATAACACACACAGACACATAAATACAATGGAATACTATTCAGCTATAAAAGCAATGAAATAATGCCATTTGCAGCAATATGGATGCAACAGACATGATCATATTAAGTGAAGTAAGTAGGAAAGAGAAAGACAAACATTGTATGATATCACTTACATGGGTAATGCTCAAAATCATTGAAGCCAGGCTTCAATAGTACATGACCCTAGAACCTCCAGATGTTCAAGCTGGATTTAGAAAAGGCAGAGGAACCAGAGATCAAATTGCCAACATCCGTTTGATCACAGAAAAGACAAGGGAACTCCAGAAAAATATCTAATTCTCCTTCATTTACTACACTAAAGCCTTTGACTGTGTGGATCATAAAAAACTGTAGACAATTCTTAAAGAGACGGAAATACCAGACCATCTTTAACTTCATTCTGAGAAATCTGTATGCAGATCAAAAACCACCAGTTAGAACCGGACAGGGAACAACGAACTGGTTAAAAATTGGAAAAAGTACCTCAAGGCTTTATATTGTTACCCTGCTTAAACAAGGCTATGATGCATAAATAAATCAGTAAACATGATGGACTTCTATGCAGAGTCCTGGCATGTGAAATGCGAGGTTGGATGAACCTTAAGCTGGAATCAGGATTTCCAGGAGAAATCTCAATAATCTTAGATATGCAGATAACACCACCCTTGGGGCAGAAAGTGAAGAGGAACAAAAGAACCTCTTGATGAAGGTGAAAGAGGAGAGTGAAAAAGCTGGCTTAAAATTTAACATTCAAAACTAAGTTATGGCATCCGGTCCCATCACTTCATGGCAAATAGACAGGGGAACAATGGAAACTGTGACAAGACTATATTTTCTCGGGCTCTTAAAATCAATGCAGACAGTGACTGCAACCATGAAATTAAAAGACATTTGCTCCTTGGAAGAAAAGCTATAACAAACGCAGACAGCATATTAAAAAGCAGACATTACTTTGCTGACAAAGATCCACATAGTCAAAGCTATGGTTTCTCAGTAGTCATGTATGGATGTGAGAGTTGGACCATAAAGAAGGCTGAGCACCAAAGAATTGATGCTTTTGAACTGAGGTGCTGGAGAAGACTCTTAAGAGTCCTTGGACAGCAAGGAGATCAAACCAGTTAATCCTAAAGGAAATCAACCCTGAATATTCATTGGAAGGACTGATGCTGAGGCTCCAATACTTCAGCCACCTCTTGTGAAGAGACTGTTCATTGGAAAAGACCCTGATGCTGGGAATGATTGAGGGCAGGAGGAGAAGGGGGCAACAAAGGATGAGATGGTTGGATGGCATCACTGACTCAATGGACATGAATTTGAGCAACTCAAAGAGATAGTGACAGAATAGTCTGGCATGCAGCAGTTCACTAGGTCACAAAGAGTCAGACACATAATATGGAGAACCTAAAAAATGTGAAGTCAAGTGGGCCATAGAAAGCATCACTATGAACAAAGCTAGTGGAGGTAATGGAATACAAGTTGAGCTATTTCAAATCCTGAAAGATGATGCTGTGAAAGTGCTGCACCCAATATGCCAGAAAATTTGGAAAACTCAGCAGTGGCCCCGGCACTGGAAAAGGTCCATTTTCATTCCAATCTCAAAGAAAGGCAATGCCAAAGAATGCTCAAACTACCACACAATTAGACTAATCTCACATGCTAGTAAAGTAATGCTCAAAATTCTCCAAGCCAGGCTTCAGCAATACGTGAACTGTGAATGTTCAAGCTGGATTGAGAAAAGGCAGAGGAACCAGAGATCAAATTGCCAACAATCGCTGGATCTTCGAAAAAGCAAGAGAGATTCAGAAAAACGTATATTTCTGCTTTATTGACTAACCCAAAGCCTTTGTCTGTGTGGATCACAATAAACTGTGGAAAATTCTGAAGGAGATGGGAATACCAGACCACTTGACTTGCTTCTTGAGAAACCTGTATGCAGGTCAGGAAGCAACAGTTAGAACTGGACATGGAACAACAGACTGGTTCCAAATAGGAAAAGGAGTATGTCAAGGCTGTATACTGTCACCCTGCTTATTTAACTTATATGCAGAGCACACCATGAGAAATGCTGGGCTGCAGGAAGCACAAGCTGGAATCAAGATTGCCGGGAGAAATAGCAATAACCTCAGATATGCAGATGACACCACCTTTATGGAAAAAGTGAAGAAGAACTAAAGAGCCTCTTGATGAAAGTGAAAGAGGAGAGTGAAAAAGTTGGCTTAAAGCTCAACATTCACAAAACTAAGATCATGGCATCCGGTCCCATCACTTCATGGCAAATAGATGGGGAAACAGTGGAAACAGTGGCTGACTTTATTTTTGGGGGCTCCAAAATCACTGCAGATGGTGATTGCAGCCATGAAATTAAAAGATGCTTACTCCTTAGAAGGAAAGTTATGACCAACCTCGATAGCATATTAAAAAGCAGAGACATTACTTTGCCAACAAAGGTCCATCTAGTCAAGGCTATGGTTTTTCCAGTGGTCATGTATGGATGTGAGAGTTGGACTGTGAAGAAAGCTGAGCACCAAAAAATTGATGCTTTTGAACTGTGGTGTTGGAGAAGACTCTGGAGAGTCCCTTGGACTGCAAGGAGATCCAACCAGTCCATCCTAAAGGAGATCAGTCCTGAGTGTTCATTGGAAGGACTGATGCTGAAGCTGAAACTCCAATGCTTTGGCCACCTCATGCAAAGAGTTGACTCATTGGAAAAGACTCTGATGCTGGGAGGGATTGGGGGCAGGAGGGGATGGGGACGACAGAGGATGAGATGGCTGGATGGCATCACCGACTCGATGGACATGAGTTTGAGTAAACTCTGGGAGTTTGTGATGGACAGGGAGGCCTGGCGTGCTGCGATTCATGGGGTTGAAAAGAGTCGGACACGACTGAGTGACTGAACTGAACTGAAAATATGACACAAATAAACCTATCTATGTGAGTTTGACCCCTAATCAGGAAGATCCCTTGGAGGTGGAAATGGCAACCCACTCCAGTATTCTTCCTTGGAAAATCTCATGGTCAGAGGAGCCTGGCAGGCTATAGTCCATGGAGTTGCCAAGAGCTGGGCATGACTAAGCAACTGAGCATACAAACCTACCTACAAAACAGAAACAGACTCACAGACACAGAAGAGACTCATGGTTGCCAAGGGGGAGGGTTTTGGGGAAAAGAGGGAGTGGGATATTGGGATTAGCAGGTATAAACTTTTATACATAAAATGTATAAATAACAAAGTCCTACCATATAGCAATATTCTATAATAAACCATAATAGAAAAGAATATTTTAAAAGAATATTAAAAGATGCTCAATATTGCTAACTATTGGAGAAATGCAAATCAAAGCTACAATGAGGTACCACCTCACACTAGTCAGAATGGCCAACATAAAAATGTCTACAAATAAATGCTGGAGAGGGTGTAAAGAAAAGGAAACCCTCTTACACTGCTGTGGGAAGGTAAATTGCTGCAGTCACTAAGGAGAACATTATGGAGATTCCTAAAAAAAAGAATCTAAAAACAGTGTTACCATATTATCCTACAGTCTCACTGCTGGATACACATCTGCAGAAAACTATAGATTGAAAGGATATACGCACCTCAATGTTCACAGCAGCAGTGTTTACAATAGTAAGGCATGGAAGCAACCTGAATGTCCATCCACAGAGGAATGGATAAAGATGTGGTGCATACATGGAATGGAATATTGTTGCTGCTGTTTAGTCACTAACTCGTATCTGACTCTTTTGTGACCCCATGGACTGTAGCCCACCAGGCTCCTCTGTCCATGGAGTTCTCCAGGCAGGAATACTGGAGTGAGCTGCCCTTTCTTTCCCCAGGGGATCTTCCAGACACAGGGATCAAACCTGTGTTTCCTGCATTGCATGTGGATTCTTTACCATTGAGCCATCTGGGAAGCCACAGTTAAATACGACTCAGCTATATAAAAGAATGAAAGCTTCCCACTTGTAGCAGCATGGATATTCATACTAGGTGAAGTAAGTCAGATAGAGAAGACAAATATCATATGAAAATGATTATAGGAAGAATCTAAAATAAACTGATACAAATGAACTTATTTACAAAATAAAAACAGTAAAACTTATGTTACAAAGGGGAAAGTTAGGGGGGTGATAAATGGGGAGTTTGGGATTGACACAGACACACTACTATATTTTAAATAGATAACCAACAAGGACCTACTATATAACACAGGAAACTTTGCTCAATATTTTGAACCTAAACGGGAAAACAGTTTGAGAAAGAATAGATACATGTATACAGATAACTAAAACACTTTTCTGTATACTTGAGATTAACACAACATTGTTAATCAACTATACTCCAGTATAAATTTTTAAAAAGTACATATATATGTAAATCCCTGAATATGATTTACATATATGCATGTAAATCCCCAAATATGATTTACATATACATGTAAATCACTGAATATGCAAAACTGAATCATTTTTTTCTGTACAGCAGAAATAAAAAGCAACTTTGTAAACCAAGTATACTTCCATTTAAAAAAAAAGAAAAATGTATTTGATATATCTAACAATATGCAAGTCAGGGGTTAGCCTATCATGAAAGTAGAGAAAAGGGGGAGGTGAGACCTAGCCCAAGAACCTAACCTCTATTTGGAAATGGATGTTTTCCCAGCATGATATTTTTAAATTACAGGTATAGATAAATATATCTAGTAAACTCTGATTAATGTTTACTTTCATATATGTTATATATATCAGACAGACATAGCATTATCCAGAAATATCCACTGTTTGATCCATTTTCACTGAGTTTTCAGGGGCATCTTTAATATATATTCTAATATAGTCTGTATAAAAAGGAAGAACATGTTGACAAAAAAGTTTCTGACTGCCCACAAGGTCTGGTCTTAGGCACTTTGAGCCTTTTGGTTCCACAGTTGACCAACTGTGGCTTTCGAAATTCACTTCATGTGTCTGCTTCCATTTTCTCATCTGAAAATTGAGAATCAAAATACTGATAGGATTATAAAAGTAAATTTTCATAATATGCATTACACTGTGTGCCTATTAAACATTATTGTTGTTGTCATGCTGCTAATTCATATCCAAACCTTTGCGACCCCGTGGACTACAGCAGGCTTCTCTATCTTTCACTATCTCCTGGAGCTTGTTCAAACTCATGTCCATTGTGTCAGTGATGCCATCCAACCATCTTATACTGTGCTGCCTCCTCCTTTTGCCTTCAATCTTTCCCAGCATCAGGGTCTTTTTCAATGAGTCCGCTCTTCACATAGGTAGCCAAAGTACTGGAGCTTCAGCATCAGTCCTTCCAATGATATTCAGGGATGATTTCCTTAAGATTGACTGGTTAGTTTTTATTATTATCTGGGTCTTAAGATAGGTATTCACGAGAGAATTAGCAGTATTCATGTGTGGAAGATGGGAGAAAAATCAGTATGCTCAAAAATGAGATGGACTTCAGTTAGGCCAGTAGGAAATAGTCAAGGGATACTGAGGAGTAGAGGAATTGGTCACAGAATTGATGTACATATTAGCACAATGGAAATTTCAATAAGACAGTATCAGTTTAGTTCAGTTCAGTCGCGCAGTTATGTCCAACTCTTTGTGACCCCATGGACTGCAGCACTCCAGGCCTCCCTGTCCATCACCAATTCCTGGAGTTTGCTCAAACTCACGTCCATTGAGTCAGTGATGCCATCCAACCATCTCATCCTCTGTCGTCCCCTTCTCTTCCTGCCTTCAGTCTTTCCCAGCATCAGGGTCTTTTCAAATGAGTCACCTCTTCACATCAGGTGGCCAAAGTATTGGAGTTTCAGCTTCAACATCAGTCCTTCCAATGAATATTTAGGACTGATGTCCTTTAGGATGGACTGGTTGGATATCCTTGCTGTCCAAGGGACTCTCAAGAGTCTTTTCCAACACCACAGTTCAAAAGCATCAATTCTTCAGGGCTCAGCTTTCTTTATAGTCCAACTCTCACATCCATACTTGACTACTGGAAAAAATATACCTTTGACTAGATGGATCTTTGTTGGTAAAGTCATGTCTCTGCTTTTTAATATGCTGTCTAGGTTGGTCATAACTTTTCATCCAAGGAGTAAGTGTCTTTCAATTTCATGGCTGCAATCACCATCTACAATGATTTTGGAGCCCAGAAAAATAAAGTCAGCCACTGTTTCCACTGTTTCCCCGTCTATTTGCCATAAAGTGATGGGACCAGATGCCATGATCTTAGTTTTCTGAATGTTGAGCTTTAAGACAACTTTTTCACTCTCTTTCACTTTCATCAAGAGGCTCTTTAGTTCTTCTTCACTTTCTGCCATAAGGGTGGTGTCATCTGCATATCTGAGGTTATTGATATTTCTCCTGGCAATCTTGATTCCAGCTTGTGCTTCATGCAGCCCAGCATTTCCCATGATGTATTCTACATATAATTTAAATAAGCAGGGTGACAATATACAGCCTTGACATACTCCTTTTCCTATTTGGAACCTATTTGGAATTTAGTATAGGGAAAATTCTGAAAGAGATAGGAATACCAGACCACCTGACCTGCCTCTTGCAGGTCAGGAAGCAACAGTTAGAACTGGACATGGAACAACAGACTGGTTCCAGAGATTCCAAGCTGGAATCAAGATTGCTGGGAGAAATATCAATAACCTCAGATATGCAGATGACACCACCTTTATGGAAAAAGTGAAGAAGAACTAAAGAGCCTCTTGATGAAAGTGAAAGAGGAGAGTGAAAAAGTTGGCTTAAAGCTCAACATTCACAAAACTAAGATCATAGCATCTGGTCCCATCACTTCATGGCAAATAGATGGGGAAACAGTGGAAACAGTGGCTGACTTTATTTTTTTGGGCTCCAAAATCACTGCAGCTGGTGACTGCAGCCATGAAAATTAAAAGACGCTCACTCCTTGGAAGGAAAGTTATGACCAACCTAGACAGCATATTAAAAAGCAGAGACATGACTTTGCCAACAAAGATCCATCTAGTCAAGGCTATGGTTTTTCCAGTGGTCATGTATGGATGTGAGAGTTGGACTATAAAGAAAGCTGAGCACAGAAGAATGATGCTTTTCAACTGTGTTGTTGGAGAAGACTCTTGAGAGTCTCTTGGACTGCAAGGAGATCCAACCAGTCCATCCTAAAGCAGATCAGTCCTGGGTGTTAATTGGAAGGACTGATGTTGAAGCTGAAACTCCAATACTTTGGCCACCTGATGCAAAGAGCTGACTCATTTGAAAAGACCCTGATGCTGGGAAAGACTGAAGGCAGGAAGAGAAGGGGACGACAGAGGATGAGATGGTTGGATGGCATCACTGACTCAATGGACATGGGTTTGGGTAGACTCCAGGAGTTGGTGATGGACAGGGAGGCCTGGCGTGCTGCGGTTCATGGGGTTGCAAAGAGTCAGACACGACTGAGCAACTGAACTGAACAGGGAAAGTATAAAAGTAAAACTGATACAAAACAGGATGTTTGTATTGAATAGACTAGATGACTAGTGCGTGCGAAGTCACTTCAGTCGTGTCCGACTCTGTGTGACCCTGTGGACTGCAGCCTTCCATGCTCCTCTCTCATGGGATTCTCCAGAAAAGAATACTAGAGTGGGTTGCCCAGGCCTCCCTCCAGGGGATTTTCCAAACTCAGGGACTGAACCCACTTCTTTTAAGTCTCCATTGGCAGGTGGGTTCTTTACCACTAGCACCATCTTGGAAGCCCTGTTTGAACAGATGACTATAGTGGTTTATAATTTTGATTATGATCAAAACTATGAGGGTGGAAAACATATTAATGTTAATATAGTCACTGGAATGAGTTTAGACCTATCTGGCTTTAGACCTAAGCTGTGTCCAGAATAGACTATACCTTCTCAAAACTGTTAAGATTTTCTTGGATGAGGGACACCTAGTGAAAGGCTGCATTTCTTGTCTAGGTATTGGGGAGCTGTTTCAGGCTGGAGAATGCTTACTGCAGTCTGCAGTTGCAGACCTGACCTCCATATGCTGATCTGGGAGACACATACCTTGGTGGAAAGAATCTACAGGTGATGAAGACTCACTCATTCCAAGTCAGTCCTAGAAATCCACATCACCTGGATGGCGTGAGAGTTCCAGCATGTATCTCTGAAGTCATGTAAGACTCTGTAGGTGCTGCCAGCTTGAACAGGATCACCACAGAGGTGGGTCCCTGAATGGTCTGCTGCTTGACTATTCATGTAAAAGAATTATTTGCATTCAGTGAATTTATTTATATGTTAATATGATCAGAACATAGTTTCTTCACATATTTCTATCTAATGAAAGTCATCTTCCCGACCTAAAGATATTACAAACTCTGTGCCTCTCGTTCACTGTTTTTGGATTTTTGCTGAACTTGATGAATTAGTTCTGTTTTGACCTGGACAAGCAGAGGGAAATGCTTAAACTTTCTGGTTTCCTTGTTCAATACTGTGATTAGTGAGGGTTTTTCTTATGCCTACGGGCAAGGCCTGCAGATAGAACTTTCACCATCATTGCTAACTCTTTGGGAACAGTGGCCTATGCTTTCCCACAAAACTTCAAAAAAATTTTTTTCCTCTGGTCTTCATGATAATGTTTTCTCCTAAAATCCACATAGGAATTCTCTCCTGAGGTTTATAAAATAATGTATGGTAGGAAATATTAGGAACTCTCTTACTTTTAGGCTGCTAGGAAGTGTTTTGGGGCATATACCCAGCTTATAGTGAGCTGATTATTTATTCTCTCCCCTCTTCAGGGAAAGACAACATAGAGTAAAACTGAAATAGAAAATCTCTGCAGTAAGACATCCTGAGAATTTATTCCAAGTCTTCCACTTACTACAGTGGAACTGGGGGCAAATTTGTGAACATTTCATATTTCAATTTCCTCATCTGTAAACTAATCAGGCAGTTGTCCCCTATCCCTTGCTTTCTGTCTCTACATTGTCACCAATGTTGTTGGAGGAGGCCATAAAGATAACATGAGGGCCAGCTGACCCGTGATCTGGACCCAGGCAATCAGAGGTTCCTTCTTTCCTCTGTCTTTAGAATGTTTCTTCTGCACATCATTCCCACAGAGAGATCCATTCTCAAGGATGCAGAAATGAGAGAGCATGATGTATTATTGAGACCATCTGGACAGTATACATGACTAAACCCAGTTAAGGCTTTATATAAACTTCTAAGATCCTGGTGAGTGGGTGCAGAGATCTATTCATCTTTTGGTAATGCACAATATGCCTGCATGGATGTTCCCTTGCTTATTAAATCTGCCACCTACCAATCTGGAGTGATCTGCCTCTTTCTTTGGTCTCTCCTTGACCTTCAGTTTCAGATTTCATCCAGGGAACTCTGGAGGTTGTGAGCCAGAAAGTGGTGAGCCATCCAGTGGAAAACAACGGGTCTTGGAAAAGAGACATCCATGGGGGAAATCCTGATTGGCCACTGACCTTTATGTGGGGAGGGGTAGGCTGTATGTAAGATACTTTTGGAACATGGAGTGAGTATGGGGATGCCCCCAAAATGGGGACTTGTCTGATGCACTGGCAAAGAACGAGACCAATGGCTGCATAATGGGTGGGCCTGTACTGAAGACAGGTTAGCCCAACATCAACATCCAACTAGAGACTAAAGTTTGAGATAGAAAGCTGAAAGAAGGGCTGAGGTAGAGAAGAATGTGCAGGTGTCCATAACTCGGCTAGCTTTGGGCTGGCAGACAAGGTGGGAGAGAAGGATAATAAGCTGGAGATCGTGGCATGCCATTTTACAGAGTAGGAGGTCACAGACTGCCAGAGATTAAAGCCTGAGCACTTCTAGAAAAGCCTGATTAAGACACCAAAAGATGGAACACCTGGGAAAGTGAAAGAGTCAGGGGAGGATGTTGTAGTGATTGACAAAGAAAATGATGAAGCCCCACACGGTGCACGACCACTAACATAGGAGAAAATTTTAAACAGTAATCACCCTAGACTTCTGACACACAAATGATACAAACCTCCTAGAAAAAAAGCTGAAACTCTTTCTCTGTCCCTTGAAGACAGAATGTTATGTCTTTGAAATGTAAACACCCTAGGAGCTATTTAAAACATTGCCCATGATTGCTTGAGGCTATAAAAAAATGAGAGAAAAAGAGGCATTTTAAAATGTAAACTTCTATAGAAGTTTCCTTCCCCAAAATCTAGTTCACAGTCTCCATAAGATTACTCAAAGGTAAATGCAAATCTCCACACATTAATGACCAGGAGACTTTTGCAGAAACCAACACGTGTAGCTGGTGATCTGTTACAGTGGATATTAAAACATATCTGGACCAATAACATTTGGGTAGCAAAAGACATATTAATATGTCTCTGGTCAATAAGTTGTTAAAATCTTTTCCACGGATATTAGTAAAAAGCACTAGCCATGTGAGCAGGTAACCCAGGTAACCTTAACTTGTTCTGTCTTCTAGACACAATTTGGAGTCAAACGTTATTTATAAACTAGTTAGTTTTGCATTGTTGTACCTGATTCATGACTAGAATTTTAGAATGAAAGCTACAGGTTCTCCGTATCTGTATGTTTGTGTGTGTCTATAAATTTTATATATATATACATAGAAATATATATATGAAATATATATAATATATATATTTATACCACCAGATGATATTTTCAAAATTAATTTGTAAAAGAGCACTATTTAATTGGCTTAAAGAAAAATAAACTTTAATATCAGTAGTGTACTTTTACTAGGGTAAAAAGGTAGAGTAGAGGATGTGGAACTCACCTTCCCCCACTAACATAGCAAAACTACACCTAAATGTGGAACAGTGCCCGGGTGCTGGCGTGCCTCTAATCAGAGCAGCCAGAGGTCTCCGCCAGCAGCTGCCACTCCGCGCACCCATCTGAACTAAGCAAGCACCGTGGCCGCGCTTGCTCTACACCACAGCTTGGCACTGGATCCAGGCAGCCAGGACCTGAGAAAATACTCGATCGAGGAATGCAAAGGCAACCCAGGTCTGGGGAGCAGTCCAGGCAGCACAGCAGAGGCCAAGGCTGGCACTTGCTCAAACAGCTCCCTAGAAGCAGCCCAGACTTCTGAGAGCAACTCAGCTGTTTGAACTCCCACAACCAACACGCTGCAATTCCCAGTCCCAGCCAAGCCTCCCACATACCACATGAAAACACAGCATCAGATCTGGGATGACCACAATAGGGGAAAAGACACAGCCTTGGGCTGCTTCTGAGTGGAGCTGTAGACACCTACACAAGCAGCATGTCAGATCTCTTAAGGGCACAGGAACCACTTAATTCAACACTCTACTTCTATGACCAACCTATACAGTATATTAAAAAGCAGAGACGTTACTTGACCAACTATGGTCCGTCTAGTCAAAGCTATGGTTTTTCCAGTGGTCATGTATGGATGTCAAAGTTGGACCGTAAAGAAAACTGAGCACCAAAGAATTGATGCTTTTGAACTGTGGTGTTGGAGAAGACTCTTGAGAGTCCCTTGGACAGCAAGGAGATCCAATCAGCCCATCCTAAAGGAAATCAGTCGTGAATATTCATTGGAAGGACTGATGCTGAAGCTGAAACTCCAATACTTTGGCCACCTGATGCGAAGAACTGACTCATTTGAAAAGACCCTGATGCTGGGAAAGATTGAAACTGGGAGGAGGGGACGACAGAGGATGAGATGGTTAGCTGACATCACTGACTCAATGGACATGAGTTTGAGTAAACTCCAGGAGTTGGCGATGGACAGGGAGGCCTGGCGTGCCACAGGCCATGGGGTCACAAAGAGTCGGACACAACTTAAGTGACTGAACTGAACTGAAAGGAAACATGATAATCATAGCAAACATTTATGGAGCATTTATTATGTTACAGGAACATAGTGTTTTGTATATATTAATTCATTTAACCTTCATAACAATTCTTCCCTGGTAGCTTAGCTGGTAAAGAATCCACCTGCAATATGGGAGACATGGGTTCAATCCCTGGGTTGGGAAGATCCCCTGGAGAAGGAAAAGGCTACCCACTCCAGTTTTCTGGCCTGGAGAATTCCATGGACCATGTAGTCCATGGAGTCACAAAGAGTCGGACACAACTGAGTGACTTTCACTTCACTAGTTCTTAGGGCAAAGGCCCCAGGGAAGAAAATACGTTCACTTAAAGGGAACAGTGCCAGCTTGAGCCTGACCTTCGGGTGTCTGTCCACCAACTTGAGAGAAGGCCCCATCTTTGACAGGTCGGTAACTGCCACTGAGCAGAAACGAGGTCCCACCTCACACCATGCACAGGCTCGAGTTATCTCAACACCAGCCACACCCCACACCAAGGTGATATTGACCAGCACACACAGAAAAGACGCGACTGGCATCTACATCATTTCTAGTCTTCATGCCAGAAACACGGTGCACATGCTTTCTGCATAGGAATGCTCCCATACTAAAAAAAAAGAAAACCCATTCAAGACCACAATAGATTACTCTTTTACCTAGATTCATAGAGACAGAGAAAGTTAAGTAAGATCAAAAAGCAGAGGAACTACTCTCAGTTAAAAGAGCAAGAGAGAACCCCTGGGTGGGGTGGGGGGGCGGGAGGACAATGAAACAGGGATAACCTGTCTCCCAGACAAGAATTTAAGAAGTTGGTATTAATAACAATAATGCTAACTGAATTAGGAAAGAGAATCTAAGCACCGCTCATTTTAAGAAAGAACTAGAAATTATAAAAATGACCCAAATGAAAAATAGGTGAGCCAATTTCTGAAATAAAAACCACTCTAGAAGCAAAGAATAGCACTAAATGACACAGGAGAATGCATAGGTGACCTGGAAGATAGAATAATGGAAATCACCTCATCAGAACAGCAGGCAAATGAAAAAAAAAAAAAGCAACATACAAGATTTATGGGAAAACATACTGCATGCCAACATTCCAGAAAGAGCAAAGAAAAGGGGAGCAAACATGCATTTGAATAAATTATAGATAAAAGTTTCCTGAACCTAAAGGAAACATACATAAAGGTTTCCTACAGGAAGCATAGAGGGTCACAAACAAGATAAACCCAAACAGATCCACACCAAGATATATTATAATTAAAAAGGCAAAGCTAAAGACAAAGAATTCTAAAGACAGCAAGAGAGAAACAAAAAGAAACAAAGTCACATACAAAAGAATCCCCATAAGGCTATCAGCTGATTTCTCTACAGAAATTTTGCAGGCCAGAAAGGAGTGGCACGGTATATTCAAAGTTCAGGAAAAGAAAAATCTGCTATCTAGGATACATTACTAAGCAAGATATTATCTAGAATAGAAGGAGAGAGAAAGAACTTGTCAGACAAGCAAAAACTAAAAGAATTCAGCAATACTAATCCTACCCTAAAGAAATGTTGAAGGGTCTAACCTAAGTGGAAAAAAGGGAGGGCCTATAGGAAAGGGAAAATCCCAGCAGGGAAGGCAAATACATAGGAAGGATTAAAGATCTCTTTTTTAAAAAGTTGATGGGGGGGATATATTAGGAGTTTGGGATTAACATATACACACCACTATATATAAAATAATCAACAAAGATCTACTTCATAGCACAGGGAACTCTACTCACTATTCTGTTATAACCTATGTTGGAAAAGAATCTTTAAAAGAATGGATATAGCTATATGCATAACTGAATCATTTTGTGAAACACAATATTGTAAGTCAACTGGACTCCAATAAAGAATAAGAATTCAATTTAATGTTAATAAACCTTTAGTTAGATTCACTGAGGAAAAAAGAGAGAAGATACAAACAAAATAAGAAATGAATGACGAGAAATAATGCCACAGAGATACAAAATGTCATAAGAATACCATGAGTAGTTATATGTCAACAAATTAAACAAATTTATAGAAACATACAACCTTCCAAGAATGAGTCAAGAAGAACCACACGATTTGAACATACTGATCACTAGACATGAAACTCAGTCTGTAATAAAAAACACTCCCAGCAAACAAAAGTTCAGCTTCACAGAGGAATTCTACTAAACTAATGCCCATCCTTCTCAAATTATTCCAAATTATTCTCGAAAATTCTCAAATTATTCCAAAAAATTTGAAGAGAAAGGAACACTTCCAAATTCATTGTACAAGGCCATTATCCTGATATCAGAACTAAACAAAGACACTACAAAAAAGAAAACTTACAGGCCATATCTCCAATAAATATAAATGTAAAAATCCTCAAAAATATATTAGCAAACTTAATCTAATACTACATAAAAACATGCACCATGGTCAAATTGGATTTATTTCAGAGTCTCAAGAATGGTTCAACATATGCAAATCAATCAATGTGATACATGGCATTAACAAGGAAAGACAAAAAGCACAAGATTATCTCAATTGACACAGGAGAAAAACTTTGACAAAATTCAACTTTCATTCATGATACAAACTATCATCCAAGTAGATAAATAAGGAACATATCAACATAACAAAGGGCATTTACAACAAACCCACAGCCAACATAATATTCTATGGTGAAAAGCTGAAACCTTCCCACTAAATTTAGGAATAAGACAAGAATGCCCACTCTCACTGCTTATATTTAACACAGAATTGGAAGTCCTAGACACAGCAATCAGAGAAGAAAAAGAAATTAAAAGATACCCAGATTGGAAAGGCAGTTGTAAAACTGTTAATATTTGCAGATGACATGAAACTCTATAGAGAGCCCTAAAATCCTCACCCCAAAGCTGTTAGAATAAATGAATTCACCAAGATTTCAGGAAAAAATATTAACACAAATAAATCCATTGCATTTCTATACACTATTAATAAAATATCAGAAAGAAAAAGTGAAAAAGAGACTTTTAAAATCACATAAAAATATACCTAGAAACAAACTTAACCAAGGAGGCGAGAGACCTTACTCTCTGAACATTATAAAACATTGATGAAGGAAAGTGAAGATGATTGAAAGAAAAGTCTATAGCCCATGCCCTTGGAGTGAAAGAATTAAATATTATTAAAATGGCCATACTACCCTAAGCCATCTACAGATGTATCAAAATATCACTGACATGTTTCTTAGAACTAGAGCAAATAACCCTAAGGTTTCTACGGAATCACAAAAGACCTCTAGACACCAAAGCAATGCTGAGAAAAAAGAACAAAGCTGGAGGTATAAGCATCTCACACTTCAGACTATACTACAAAGCTATAGCAACCAGAACAGCCTGGCACCGACTGGCACAAGAACAGACACACAAATCCACGGAACAGAACAGACCGCCCAGAAACAAACCCGCACGTGTATGGGCAACTCATCTACGAAAAAAGAGGTGATAATATACAACGGAGAAAACAGTCTTCTCAACAAGCCGTGCTGAGAAAATTGCACAGCAAGTGTCAAACAAGGAAATTAGAATGTTCCCTCTCACCACATACTAAACTATAAATGGTTTAAAGATCTAAATGTAATACTGGAAACCAATAAACTCCTAGAAGAGAGCACAGGCAAAACATTCTGACACATACTGTTGCAGTGTTTTATTCAATCTCCCAAGGTAAAAGATATAAAAGCAAAAATTAATGGGGCTAATTAAATTTAAAAGCTTTTGACTGCATCAGAAACCATCAACAAAACAAAAAGAGCTTAAAGAACGAAAGAAAAATATTTCCAATGATATGGTGCTAATAACCAAATCAGTAAGGTACTAACATCCAAAATATATGGAAAGATCATACAACTGAACATCAAAAAGAAAAAAATGCAATTAAAAAATGAGCAGAGGGCTTGAATACACATTTTTCCAAAGAAGACATACAGATGGCCACAGGCACATGCAAAGTTGTGCAACATAGGTGATCGTTAAAGAAATGCAAATCAAAATCACAATCAGATAGCACCTTACCTTGTCATAATGGCTATCATCAAAAAGAATATAAATAATAAATTTTAAAGAGGAGGCAGAGAACAGGGAACCCTTGTACACTACTGATGAGAATGTAAATTGGTGCAACCACTATGGAAAACAATTTGGAGGTTTTTTAAAAAATAAAACCAGAACTGCCATATTATCCAGTAATTCCACTCCCAGGTACATATCTAGAAAAAAGAAAAACACTAATTTGAAAAGATACACACACCCCTCATTTTCACAGCAGCGTTGTTTACAATAGCCAAAACACAGAAGAAAGCCAGGTGTCCATTACTAGATGACTGAATTAAGAAGTGGGTTGTTTTGTGTGTGTATACAATTAAATATTACTCATCCATAAAAAAAGAATGAAATACTGCCATTTGCAGCAACGTGGATGGACCTTGAGAATATCATGCTTAGTGAAATAGGCAGAGAAAAAAAAACTATATGATATCATTTATATGGGGAATCTGAAAAATAATACAAATGAATACATATGCAAAACAGAAACAGATTCATAAATATAGAAAATAAACTTGTGGTTAACAAAGGGAAGAGGGAAAGAGTGGGAACAAATTAGGGGTTTGGGGTTAACAGATACAAAGTACTATACATAAGATAGATAAGCAAGAAGTATAATCTACGTAGCACAGGGAATTATACCCATTATCTTGAAATAAAGTATAATAAACTATAATCCACAAAAATACTGACTTACTATGTTGTACACATGAAACTAACTCAATATTGTAAATCAACTGTACCTCAATATAAGTTAATTAATTAAAATTAAGGGAAATGAAAAGAGATGGTATTCTTATATAAAACAATTTTCTTTCATGTGATAAAAGAACAAATCTTTCTGGACTTTTTGTCTCTTTTTGTTAAGACTGCAAGGTTTTCTTTACCTTTTCAAGCAATGTGCCTAAAAACCAATGATTCTGTGTTTTATTAAAATAATTTCCTGCGCCTCTTGTTGTCTTAATTAGGTGTTCAATTGCATAAGAAATTTTACTCTTCTTTCTTAAAAAAGCTAACTTGTTTTTCACAACTATGTAATTTTATTTCCTTTGAGGTCTTTGCCACTGTGGTTAAAAAGATAAGTACTGTTTCACAGTGACCAATGTTCCTACTTAATCTAGTGTTTGAACACCTACTATTATTTGACAAACTTCCCATAAATCAAATTCTATATGAAGTCTTTTTCATCTCAAACCATTAATAACTCAGATTTTTTCAGACTCACTGGAACATCTCAAAAGATTTCTTTCTTTCTCCTTTAAAGAGAAATATTAGGCTTATTTGTTAAATTACATTGGAACCATTACCACATAAAAAGTGATGCTAAACTTGAAGTGATATTTGTAGCAATACAATATAAGTATTCCAAAAATATAAGCAATTCTTAAAAATATGCCCTAGAGTTGTATTATCAATCATAAACCTAGTGATTTTAAAATGTATGTCACAGAAAAAATCAAATTTCCTTATCAATTGCATTGCAATGAACTCTCATCAAATCTTTAACTATGGCCATTTTAAAGTCTTTGTTCATTTCCAGGCAGTTACTGTTTTACTCTGATGCTTCTATAAAAGTGTTACTGCAGAAGTGATTCATTTTCAAGGAGATTCACGGAAAAGACTATAAAAAGTATCACTTTTTGATAACCTAGGTCATCAGTTCAGTTTAGTTCAGTCCAGTCGTTCAGTGATGTCCGACTCTTTGTGACCCCATGAACCACAGCACGCCAGGCCTCCCTGTCCATCACCAACTCCCGGCGTTTACCCAAACCAATGTCCATTGAGTTGGTGATGCCATCCAGCCATCTCATCCTCTGTCGTCCCCTTCTCCTCCTGCCCCCAATCCCTCCCAGCATTAAGGTCTTTTCCAATGAGTCAACTCTTCTCATGAGGTGGCCAAAGTATTGGAGTTTCAGCTTCAGCGTCAGTCCTTCCAATGAACACCCAGGACTGATCTCCTTTAGGATGGCCTGGTTGGATCTCCTTGCAGTCCAAGGGACTCTCAAGAGTCTTCTCCAAACCACAACTCAAAAGCATCAATTTTTTGGCGCTCAGCTTTCTTCACAGTCCAACTCTCACATCCATACATTACCACTGGAAAATCCATAGCCTTGACTAGGTCATACCACTGAACTAAATAAGAATTGACAGAACTTTAGTGGAAAAATCTGATGAGGATGATTATTTTTATGTCTTTTTGTTTCAAACATTGCTAGTTCTTTTTTTTTTCCAGATTTAAGAAAACTTCCCTTTTCTCTTAAACTACTAGAAATTTGCTAACACCTTTATGAACAAAGACAACATGCTTATCTTTCTCCCTACCTGATCCCTCCAGAACTTGGAAACTCTGTGAGTATCGTTACTTTCATGGCCATATAATTATTTGCTATATTCAGTAAAAATCTGTTCCTTGTAGCAGTAAAGAACCACAGCAGCCAGTGGGCTAAACTCAGTGTGGTTTGTCTGGTGACTGATCACGTGGATGTGTGTGTGTGTTAGTCACCTAGTTGTGTGTGGTTTGTCTGGTGACTGATCATGTGTGTGTGTTAGTCACTCAGTCATGTCCGACTCTTTGCAACCTCATGGACTGTAGCCCAACAGGCTCCTCTGTCCGCAGGATTCCCCAGGCAAGAATACTGGAGGGTGTTGCCATTCCCATCTCAGGGTATCTTCCTGACCCCAGGAATTGAATCCGTGTCTTCCACATTGTTGGCAGGTTCTTTATTGTCTGAACTACCAGGGAAGTCCAAGCCCTGGCCATGAATCATTTGCATTTACATCTGGGCTATTCAAATGGGGTTAATGCATGGTTTGAAAACTGGGTAGCTGAGAGGTGGATGGTCTCGAATAAGCCCTTGTGGGTTCAGGATGTATGGAAAGATATTTGAATCTACTTATAAGAACCTGAGGCAGTCATTACTTTCCATATACTGGCTTATATGGTACTGACACCCTTTGGCATTCAGGAGGCTGATGCCCTAGCCTGAAGATAAGCCCTAGCAACCAACCTTTCAGTAGATATAGCAGAATGGGTATGTAGAATAGAGGCTGCCATATTGCCCAGATGGGGTGGCATATTGCCAAGAATGCCAGATTGTCCTTGAAATACAGGACTTAGTTAATGCAGTAATAGCACATCCTGTGTTTTTCAAAACAATCCCCAGGGGAAATGCCAAAGGAGTCTTGGGCCATTCACTGGAGTTTCCAGTTGGTGTGGAATTGAAAAAACTTATTAATATATTGGCCTCCTCCCTCCAAGTGAGAGCTCCAAATATGCCTTGTGTGGACAAAGTGTCTGGCCTAAACCAAGTTACCCTGTCACTGCCAACATTAGGAGGCTAGACAAGCTACGTACCACGTACAGGTTTCTTCATCAAATACACAGTGATTAAAGGCCACTTTTCAAAGGTCATGATGTGCAAGGCTAGGCAACAGAACATGACACTGAACAGATATTCCATCTCCCCTATGACCCACAAGCCACAAAGTTGATAGAAAGGAAGAACAGGATATTACAGCAGTAAATTGAGTTACTAACAGTTAAAACCAGACTGAGTGTTCTGTCCCAGACCTTCTTAAATTTGAATGATCGACCAGTAGGGCTTGTTGCCTCACAAGCCAGACAGGGGACCCTTATTGAGACACCCAACATCTTAAAGGTATGGAAGTCTCAGGGGACAGACACTACCCTGAGTCTTACCATGGGTCAATGTGCTATGCTGCTGAGAACACGATGCCCCATCGAGTCTGGGAAAGGCATTTTCTACTGGAATTCACCCTTGGATGTCTCACCACGATGGGTGAACTTAGTCCCCCTAGGTGAGGGGGGACTACTCAGTCTCTAATGGGATCCCTCTGTCCTACTGCAAGCTGGACCTGTACAAACACACTATATATGAAATGAAACGCTCACACTGAAAATAAGGAGAAGGTGGGGGTTCTGATCCGGCATATCCGCAATCATCTGCTCACTCCTGACAGTGCTGTCTCTCCTGGCCGACATAAATATTATGCACGGCCAGGTAAAGTTTCTAAAGCTGCTAACTGCCCTCTCCCCAAGACCAGGTGGGCACATTCTGTTTCCCATTGGTATGATCATTTGGATGCCGTATTTGTTCCCTCCATTGGCTTAAAGGACATTCTAGCACACAGAGAAACCCTTACTAAATTTTCCCAACAAACCTTACATAATAGTCTGCAAAGCTTTCTTTACTGAAATCTTTAATGTCTAATAAGAGAAGCTGCCCTCCAAAATAGGACAGCCATACACATTATTACTGACCCACAAGGAAGTACTTGTGCTATTACCCAGAGAGCTTGTATATTTATACCTGAGGAGTCTGCTAATGTCTCATCTTCATTAAATCACAGAAGTGTAGGAGTAAATGGCCTAAGTCATCTGACCCCCAATCTAGGGGACTTAGTAAATAAATAGTTCAGATCACGAGGCTCCTGGTAGAAAGAAAATCACTTATTCTAGGAATCATTAGCTTAATCTGTGTTTTCTATTATGTATGCCTATATTGTTGCTGTGGTCTCTGCCTTCAACATAGTCACATAATCACCTAATGAGCCACGTTCATGCTAATAAAACCCCTTATGCACAACTCAGGAAGAGGGGAGCATGTGTGATACTGTGAGAGCTAGTCATGAGGATTGGGGTGTTGGAGGAAATCAGCGCGAGAACCTGTCAGCTGAACTGCAAGATGGACCCAAACAATCAGAGGCTCCTTATCTCCTTCTCTGTCCTTGGAATGTATGTTCCATCCTCCATTCCCACACTAGGTGTCATTTTCAACACCACCGCCTTCACAGAGAACAATGTGTTATTGAGACCATCTGGATGGTATACATGACTGAATCCTATTAAGACCTCTATATAAAAGCTTAAGATTTCAGTGGGCAGATGCACAGATCTACTCATCTTGTGCTGCCCAAAACAAGCCTTGTATGTAAGTTCCTTTGTTCATGAGACCTTACACCTGCCAGATCACACCAGAGGAGTGATCTGCCTTTCTTCAATCTCTTTGCCCGCAGTGTGCTGGGCCAGTCTCAGATTAGTAGATAAAGCTATTATTTGGTTGAATACATAGACTCAAACCTTGACTATGTGTCAGAGGATCGTTGCCAGCATGGTGATGCTACTTAATCATGGGTATGACTACACATGAAAGTCAGGAAGGGGCAGTGTGAGCACATGGAAGTCTACAAAAACGTTTAAGGAAGGATGAACTGAAGGTCATGCATTTATTAAGCAAGTGGCCAATGAACTCATGACCAGAGGGAATAGTTAGCATGATATCCTCAAATGAGCCATAGAATAGGCATCTACTGAGCCATATTTAACAGGCATACTTGAAAGTTTGCTTTTTCTCAGCAAAATAAATAGTTCTCATTATTTGAGGTCCTCTTGCCAAATACCTAAGGAAAAGTAAAGGAAATGGAAGGGAGATATTATGACATATTTGAAAGCCAAGAATGATCTAAAAGAGTTACAAATACCTAATCTTTTGAGAAAATAAATGCGAGAGAGCAAGGTACATTGGACAAGTCCCATAATTGTGTTAAGTCCCTTAGGGTTCATGTCCAGCACATTAGGCATGTTATAATTGAACTGTTGAGAAACAAATTAAAATTTTAATGATCTCTCCTCCCTTTGGAAGTAAACTTAGTTCTCTATTACTGATGCTGCCAGAGCTCATAATATCATTGTCTAATCAGCACTTAATGGCCCACTCTGAGTGCCGCTAATTTTAGATAATTAATGTGACTGTAAAAGAATCTTATAAATATTTTATTTTCATATGCTACATGTTGGAAAAATATAAGCAATCTACAACTAGATCTTTACCTTGGAATCTCTCAAGATCTTGGTATTTTTGCAAAGATTAACATCATGTGTTTTGTTGTCTACATGGACAACTCTGCACAATACAACTATTTTCTCTTGCTCAAACTCTAATTGCCTCGATTCTGTTGTCTACCTCTCCAGATGTCACTGGAAAGAAGAAGAAAGTAGGCAAACAGAACAAAAATATATTTTATAAGGAAAATAGGACTCAACTTGCAAATGCTAAAATTATTCACCAATTTTAACTAAATTGTTCTTTTTTCATCCAAGGATAATCACAGGAGTACATTTGTACAGCTTACCTTATCTACTTTCTCTTAACAAATCCTTCTAACTATGAGTCTACAAGTTCTGCTAAAATAGCCATTTTCTTAAACAACTCTCTCTAGTCTATCACCTCCTTCATAACTCACTGTTCTCTTTCCTTCCCTGTTCCTCTCTTGGCTGTATAATTTGCCCCCTACACAAACTCTCAGAGTTAATATGTTTTAAGGTGTAGAGATTTTACTTAGAGCTGCTCCTTCCTTATCAGTTACTTGGCGTCCACACTGTTCTTTAAGGCACCTCTCTCAAGGCCTGCTGACCCCTTAATCACAGTGACTTGCAGTTCAGTTCATTTCAGTCACTCAGTCGTGTCTGACTCTTTGTGACCCCATGGACTGCAGCACACCAGGTCTCCCTGTCCATCACCAACTCCCGGAGTTTACTCAAACTCATGCCCATTGAGTTGGTGATGCCATCCAGCCATCTCATCCCCTGTCGTCCCCTTCTCTTCCTGCCTTCAATCTTTCCCAGCATCAGGGTCTTTTCAAATGAGTCAGCTCTTCGCATCAGTGCCCAAAGTACTGGAGTTTCAGACTCAACATCAGTCCTTACAATGAACTCCCAGGACTGATCTCCTTTAGGATGGACTTGTTGGATCTCCTTGCAGTCCAAGGGACTCTCAAGAATCTTCTCCAACACCACAGTTCAAAAGCATCAGTTCTTTGGTGCTCAGCTTTCTTTATAGTCCAACTCTCACATCTGTACATGACTACCGGAAAAACCATAGCTTTGACTAGACAGACTTTTGTTGGCAAAGTAATGCTTTTTAATATGCTGTATAGGTTGGTCATAACTTTTCTTCCAAGGAATAAGAGTCTTTTTATTTCATGGCTGCAGTTACCATTTGCAGTGATTTTGGAGCCCCCAAAAATAGTCTGCCACTGTTTCCACTGTTTCCCCATCAATTTCCCATGAAGTGATGGGACCAGATGCCATGATCTTAGTTTTCTGAATGTTGAGCTTTAAGCCAACTTTTTCACTCTCATCTTTCACTTTCATCAAGAGGCTTTTTAGTTCCTCTTCACTTTCTGCCATAAGGGTGGTGTCATCTGCATATCTGAGGTTATTCATATTTCTCCCAGCAATCTTGATTCCAGCTTGTGCTTCCTGCAGTCCAGCGTTTCTCATGATGTACTCTGCATATAAGTTAAATAAGCCGGGTGACAATATACAGCCTTGACGTATCCCTTTCCCAATTTGGAACCAGTCTGTTGTTCCATGTTCAGTTCTAATTGTTGCTTCCTGACCTGCATACAGGTTTCTGAAGAGGCAGGTCAGGTGCTGGTATTCCCATCTCTTTCGGAATTTTCCACAGTTTATTGTGATCCATACAATCAAAGGCTTTGGCATAGTCAATAAAGCAGAAAATAGATGCTTTCCTGGAACTCTCTTGTTTTTTTGATGATTCAGTGGATGTTGGCAATTTGACCTCTGACTTCTCTGCCTTTTCTAAAACCAGCTTGAACATCTGGAAGTTCAAGGCTCACGTATTGCTGAAGCCTGGCTTGGAGAATTTTGAGCATTATTTTGCTGGCATGTGAGATGAGTACAATTGTGTGGTAGTTTGTGCATTCTTTGGGATTGCTTTTCTTAGTGATTGAAATGAAAACTGATCTTTTCCAGTCCTGTGGCCACTGCTGTTTCCCAAATTTTCTGGCATAATGAGTGCAGCACTTTCACAGCATCATCTTTCAGGATTTGAAATAGCTCACCTGGAATTCCATCACCTCCACTGGCTTTGTTCGTAGTGATGCTTCCTAAGGCCCATTTGACTTCACATTCCAGGATGTCTGGCTCTAGCACAGTGATCACACCGTCGTGATTATCTGGTTCATGAAGATCTTTTTTGTGCAGTTCTTCCATGTATTCTTACCACCTGGTCTTAACATCTGCTTCTGTTAGGTCCATACCATTTCTGTCCTTCTGAGCCCATCACTGCATGAAATGTTTCCTTGGTATCTCTAATTTTCTTGAAGAGATCTCTAGTCTTTCCCCTTCTATTGTTTTCCTCTGTTTCTTTGCACTGATCACTGAGCAAGGCTTTCTTATCTCTTCTTGCTATTCTTTGGATCTTTGCATTCAAATCAGTATATCCTTCCTTTTCCCCTTTGCTTTTGGCTTCTCTTCTTTTCACAGCTATTTATAAGGCCTCCTCAGACAACCATTTTGCTTTTTTGCATTTGTTTTTTTTGGGGATGGTCTTAATCCCTGTCTCCTGTACAATGTCACGAATCTCTGTCCATAGTTCATCAGGCACTCTGTCTGTCAAATCTAGTCCCTTCAATCTATTTCTCCCTTCCACTGTATAATCGTTAGGGGTTTGATTTAGGTCATACTTTAACAGTCTAGTGGTTTTCCACACTTTCTTCAATTTAAGTCTGAATTTGGGAGATCATGATCTGATCCACAGTCAGCTCCCAGTCTTGCTTTTACTGACTGTATAGAGCTTCTCCATCTTCGGCTGCAAAGAACATAATCAATCTGGTTTCAGTGTTGACTATCTGGTGATGTCCATGTGTAGAGTCTTCTCTTGTGTTGTTGGAAGCAGGTGTTTGCTATGACCAGTGCATTCTCTTGGCAGAACTCTATTAGCCTTTGCCCTGCTTCATTCTGTACTCCAAAGGCCAAATTTGCCTGTTACTCCAGGTATCTCTTGACTTCCTACTTTTGCATTCCAGTCCCCTATAGTGAGAAGGACATCTTTGGGGGTTAATTCTAAAAGGTCTTGTAGGTATCCGTAGAACTGTTCAACTTCAGCTTCTTTAGCATTACTGGTCAAGGCATAGACTTGGATTACTGTGATACTGAATGGTTTGCCTTGGAAACAAACAGAGATCATTCTGTCGTTTTTGAGATTACATCCAAGTACTGCATTTCGGACTCTTGTTGACTATGATAGCTACTCCATTTCTTCTAAGGGATGCTTGCCCACAGTAGTGGATATAACGGTCATCTGAGTTAAATTCACCCATTCCAGTTCATTTTAGTTCACTGATTCCTAAAATGTCAACATTCATTCTTACCATCTCCTGCTTGATCACTTCCAATTAAGTCCAGAAAGAATGAAGAGATGGAGCCAAAGCAAAAACAACACCCAGCTGTGGATATGACTGGTGATGAAAGCAAGGTCCGATGCTGTAAAGAGCAATATTTCATAGGAACCTGGAATGTTAGGTCCATGAATCAAATTGGAAGTGATCAAACAGGAGACGGCAAGAGTGAATGTCATGACTTGCAGAGTCAAGAACATTTGGAAAGATTATCAGAATAATGTAATTCCAAAGGCTTCAGACACAGGACTCATAGTACCAAAGGAACTTGTTTTAAGGGAAATGGGACAAAGGTTGTCACAAAGCATGGAAATGAAGCAAGGTTAAGAGTATGGCAATAGGGTTCTGGTTTAAGGTGGTTACATAGGAAGATTGTGTACTCATCTCCTCCCATAGACTCACTGAATCTGTAGCTATGTATGCCACAACTTCCTCCAAGAAAAACCTTAAACTGAGCAATTCCTATACATCTGATAAACAAGAAAAGATCCACCTTAAGGTGGATAGGAGAGGTCAGGACCCAATCGCATCAAAAAATCCCAACCACCATGTAGCATCCCACAACTGGGAGGGAACTCAAAATCCAGAGCTTCTTCCTGAAGAGCAAAGGGTTTGAACATTTTGAATCAGGCACCCCAACTTTTAAGACCTGCACCTGGGAGAGGAGCCACCAAAATATTTACCTTTGAAAACCAACAAGGCTTGAGTCCGTAAGACCCTCAGTCCATAGCAATCTGAAAAACAGCTCTTAAAGGGCTGTGTGCTTGGATTCACTTGCCCCAGGATCCAGTACAGAGGCAGACGGTGAAGAGTACTCAGATTCGTGTGAATGGGGCTCATTTGCTAATTTTAAAGTGTTGACCTGGGGGCTTCCCCTGGTGGCTCAGGGGTGAAGAACGGAGACATGGGTTCAATCCTTGATCTGTGAGGACAGCACATACCCTGCAGCAACTAAGCCCGTGTGCCACAGCTATTGAGCCTGCGCTTTAAAGGCCGGAAACCGTAACTAAGGAGCCCCTGCACTTCCCTACTGAAGCCCACGTGCTCTAGAGCCTGTGCTCAGCAACAGGAGGAGCCACTGCAAAGAGAAGCCCGTGTACTTCAACTGGAGTATCCCCGGCTCACCGTAACTAGAGAACAGGCCTGTGCAGCAATGAGGACCCAGCATAGCCAAAAAAAAAAAAAAAAAAAGTATTTTTAAAAAGCAAAAAAATAAAGAGTTGACCTGAGGGACATGCATCCAATTTAGAACACATCTAGGGGCCTGCTGGCTGGCCCTCCCAGCTGCGGGATGCTACATGGTGGTTGGGATTTTTTGATGCGATTGGGTCCTGACCTCTCCTATCCACCTTAAGGTGGATCTTTTCTTGTTTATCAGATGTATAGGAATTGCTCAGTTTAAGGTTTTTCTTGGAGGAAGTTGTGGCATACATAACTACAGATTCAGTGAGTCTATGGGAGGAGATGAGTATACAATCAGACCAAGGACACATTCCAGCAATTCAGGACAAATGGTATAACTCTAGGCTAAGTGAGCAAGATGTTTATTGAAAACAAGACAGAGGTCTCAGAGTCCTACACCAACTGCCTAGCAATTTCTACCTCAATCTCCCCTCTAAAGATGGAGACTCTAATTGCCATTATGGGGAAAGAGGGATGACTGATCCGGCTTACTCGAGCTGTACAGAGGTGTCGATAGGGGATGGCAGTTAGGTCTCCACCAGTGGGATGACCTAGGGGACCTTTGTATATCATCCTAGGCTCCATTTCTGTGACCATTTGAAGTCTGATAGCTTCTATGTGAGACATTGGGTTTCTCCGATGACTCAGATGGCAAAGAAACCGCCTGCAATGCAGGAGACGTGGGTTTGATCCCTGGGTTGGGGAAAACCCCCTGGAGGAAGGCATGGCTGCTCGCTCCAGTATTATTGCCTGGAGAACCCCCATGGACAGAGGAGCCTGGCAGGCTACAGTCCATGGGGTTGCAGAGAGTCGCTCAGTCGTGTCTGACTAAGCACAGCACAGCATGTGAGACATTACATAGCAAGCGAGACAATTTAGAATACAAGGGTCAGAAAGCAATAAGAGCACAAAAAGGCTTCTGATCAGGACCAGGACCAACTTTCCATCAGATGGAAGTTGATATCCAGTTCCATAAGGCAGTCCCAAAAGGAGGACTGGAATCAGCCATTGCTTGGACTTGACTTTTCAGATCTTGAGGTGAATCAGACAGCTTTTGCGAGTAATCAGGTATACGTACACAACATTCTGTATGAATTATGGCACAGGTTCCTCCTCATGCTGCTGATATATCTAATGCCATTCTATCTTGCAGTAGAGATTTGTACATTAAAGCCTGTTCTGAATTTAAGGCAGCAGTTCCCATCATACTATCATTTTAAAGCATGTCTTGTAAAATTAATCGAGGCTTCTACTTTGAGCATTATGTCAGTGGCGCCAAGCGATGTGGTGCCCCAGTTTTTGAAGCTGCCCCTGGCGTGCCTTTTCATCATCTGGCTCTGGAGGCCATGAGGACTTGCAATCCTACGTCCCATGGGACCATAACAATCGGAGCGTTCTGGGCTGACTACCACTTCCAAAGGACTGCACAGACAGACTGAAATATACCCTCACTCTATCTGTGAAGGAGGCCTATCGTGCTGGTGCTTTAGTCTCAGGGGCGGTCTTCCAGTTTCGCCCACAACTAGGGACCTACGGGAAAGTTTTCAGAGAAAAGAGCCTCATGAACAATCCATGTACTTTCCTTCTACCTTTCAATAGCTCAGCAGTATTTCTCAGAAAGGAAAGATTTTTTTCTTTTCTTTTTTTTGCTGCTGATTTTTATAGCTGTGAACACCTAACATCACTTAATTCTGATAGCCAGTAGGACTTATGCTCATGGGTCTCATAGGACTATGACCAATGGAGAAAGAGTTCTTAAACAACTCTCCCCACACCCCCCATCCCTCTTCCCCTGAATCCCATCCCTGGCACAGCAAGAGGCAACAGATACAGGAGTTGAATCTTTCTGTGAAAGTGATCAATTAGCTTGCTATCACAGATGACATCTGAGGGATAGGCTTCTAAACTAGACACATATCTAAGGGTTGACTGTAATTTTTGTAAGAGAAACTGGAGGTCAAATACCTTCATATTTCCCCATGACCGTACTTCAGAGTCTTAGTATCTCCTAGTGGGTGGATGGGGGTGGGTGGGAAGGAGCTTTTACATGCATCTAGTGCCACAGACTTTATATCTTGTTCCTTGGTATGTGTGACTCTTGCCAGGAGATCTCTTGATTGCCTGACCAGTGACCAAAGGGGCTTGTGTTCATGGGCCCCATGGGATTTGTAGCAATAACAGAGACAGTTACTGGCAGGCTACCATCCTCACAGCATAATAAAAACAACAGACTTGAAAATGCTCCCAGTCTTTCTGTAAAAGAAGCCTGCTTCTTGTCCTGGAGCTTTGGCCAGGGTAGGGCTAATGGGAGGCAGGCAGGCTTCTGGTTTGGCACATAACTAAGGACCTAAGGAGGCCCTTCCAGGGAACACAGACTGGGGGACACAATGTGTTCTTCCTCTGTCCCAATACACCTTATCAGTATCTCTTGGAGAGTAGCTTATATCCTTATTTGGAATCCTGATTTCTGCAACTGCCATTCAGGGACACCTACAGATCACCTGATTCTGGTGACCAGTAGGGACTGTGCTTGTGGTTCCACAGGACGGTGTGAATTTACATACTTACACTGCTGCCTGAATGTCTGGTTTCCCATCAGCCTGAATTTGGGTACTGACTGAGCTCCTCCCCTTTAGGACACTGACAGGTCTTAGCACAACCTCAATCACTGACAGCCACTGAAAATAAAATGGGCTCGAGAACAAGATGGTGGAGGAAAAGATCTCTCTTGAGGGATACATCAGGAATACACCTTCAGACAAGAAAGAGCTTGCAGAACACCAGCTGAGAGTGGGCAGGAGTACCTGACCACCGGAAAAGAATAATGCGAAACTCTGTAGGACAAAGAAAGCAGGGGGAGAAAGAGGAGAATTCATAGGACTGAAGCTACCCTTGGCGGGTGGGGGAAACTGAAGCAGAGGTCCGATCCCCACATACGGGCATAAGTTCGGAACAGACAAGAAACATTTGAGGCTGAGAGTGAAGCAGCTGATCTGCGACAGTCTAAATGGAATGTGACTCATGCAATCTCTATTGCAGCCATATGGACAGGGACGTGGGTCCCCAAAAAGGCAGAGCAGCTGGGAGCTAGAGCATAGGGATTGTGGAACAATCCCAGGGTGAGGTCTGTCGTTGACTTCAGGGACACAGCCTGAGGGGACATGAGCGAGGAGATTGTGGTGGGAAAGGCCTGTGGAGGAAAAGCAGGCAGCCATGAAGGAAATGTGATACTGCCAAGTCATGCATAGGGGTTGCAGCCATCGCTGTAGCCTCTCTCTCCTCCCACACCAGCACGGACAGCTGAACTGAGACTGGCCCTTTAAGTGCCTGACCCATCTAACAACACAGTAGGACCTCAGTCGGGGGCCCCTTTAAGTGCCTGACCTGACGAGCAACAGAGAAGGACCCCAACCAGGGGAGCCCTTTAAAGGCCTGAATGGGCAGAGCAACAGAGAAGGACCAGCCAAAGAGGCCTTCTGATCCATTCCCTGGCCAGAGATCATCCCCTGAACCTTTGGAGTGGGAGTGCTGACTCCAAGACCCTACACTACCAGAGAACTTCTAACCCTAGAGGTTATTAATTGGTGAGAACTCCCACAAAGGCAACCACTTTTACACAAGAGCCAACATCACCCAACTCCCAGCAGCACCCTGTGCAGGACGCCTCATCCAAACAACAAAGACGACAAAAATAAAACCCAGTCATCAGCAGACAGGATTACCACACACAGCCCTGCCCATCCGAGGGGGGAAAAAAACACCAAAAGCTCACCTCCTGCCAGAATGCATGCACAAGTCATCCCCTACATGAAGCTTATGAAAACCACTGGACGAACCTTACGAGGGCAGAAACTAAAGGGAAGAACAAATTCAACCTCAAAGTCTGGGAAAATGGGACTTCAAACACAATACGTTAAGAAAAGGCAGAGAAATACTGCACAAATGAATAAGCAACCTAGAGACACACAAGTCCAAATAAATGAAGAGGAAATAGGCAAACCACCTGAAAAAGAATTCAGAATAATGATAGTAAAGATGATTCAAAACCTTGAAAATAGAATTGAGAAAATGATAGATCAATTAACAGAGACCTAGAAGAATTAAAGAATAAACAGAGACAAACAACACAATTACTGAAATTAAAAATACTTGAGAAGGGATCAATAGCAGAATATCTGAGGAAGAAAAATGGATAAGTGAGCTGGAAGACAGAATGTTGGAAATAACTCCTAGAGTAATGGCAATAAAAACAAAATAAACAAGTGGAACCTAATTAAACTTAAAAGCTTTTGCACAGCAAAGGAAACTATAAACAAGGTGAAAAGACAACCCTCAGAATGGGAGAAAATAACAGCAAATGATAAATGATTGATTTCCAAAATATACAAGCAGCTCATACAAGTCAATATCAGAAAAACAAACAACCCAATCAAAAAGTGGGAAAAAGACCTAAACTGACACTTCTCCAAAGAAGACATACAGATGGCTAACTAACACATGAAAAGATACTCAACATCGCTCATTATTAGAGAAATGCAAATCAAAGCTACAATGAGATATCACCTCAAACCAGTTAGAATGACCATCATCAAAAAGTCAACAAATAATAAATGCTGGAGTGGGTGTGGAGAAAAGGGAACCCTCTTGCACTGTTAGTGGGGATGTAAATTGATACAGCCACTATAGAAGACAGTATGAAGATTCCTTAAAGAACTAAGAATAAAACCACCATATGACCCAGTGATCCTGCTACTAGGCATATACCCTGAGGAAACCAAAACTGAAAAAAGACACATGTACTCCAATGTTCATTGCAGCATTATTTACAAAGGCTAGAACATGGAAGCAAACTAGATGTCCATTGACAGATGAATGAATAAAGGATCCGTGGTAAATATATATACAATGCAATATTACTCAGCCATAAAAAGGAAGACATTTGAGCTAGTTCTAATGTGGTGAATGAACCCAGAGCCTATTAAAGAGTGAAGTAAGTCAGAAAGATAAATATCATATACTAACACATATATATGGAATCTAGAAAGATGGTACTGATGAAATTATTTGCAGGGCAGCAATGGAGACATAGACACAGAAACATATAGAACAGATTTACAGACATGGAGCGGGGGTGGGGAGGAAGGAGAGGGTGAGATGTATGGAGAGATTAACACAGAAACTTACATTAGCATATGTAAAATAGATAGTCAATGGGAACTTGCTGTGTGACTCAGGAAACTCAAACAGGGGCCCTGTGACAACCTAGAGGGGTGGGATGGGGAGGGAGACACCAGAGGGACAGGATACGTGTACACCTATGGCTGATTCATGTCGATATTTGGCAGAAACCAACAAAATTCTGTAAGGCAATTATCCTTCAATCAAAACGTAAATTAAAACAAAAATAAAATGGGCTGCCTGGACAATCAAAACAGGGCTGAGAGAAAATAAAGAGAAATATCAATATGTAGATGATACAGATACTCAGATATGCAGATGACACCACCCTTATGGAACAAAGCGAAGAACTAAAGAGCCTCTTGATGAAAGTGAAAGTGGAGAGTGAAAAAGTTGGCTTAAAGCTCAGCATTCAGAAAACAAAGATCATGGCATCTGGTCCCATCACTTCATGGCAAATGGATGGGGAAACAATGGAAACAGTGAAAGACTTTTATTTTGGGGGGCTCCAAAATCACTGCAAATGGTGACTGTAGCCATGAAATTAAAAGATGCTTGCTCCCTGGAAGAAAAGCTATGACCAACCTCAATAGCATATTAAAAAGCAGAGACATTACTTTACCAACAAAGGTCCGTCTAGTCAAAGGTATGGTTTTTCCAGTGGTCATGTATGGATGTGAGAGTTGGACTATAAAGAAAGCTGAGCCCTGAAGAATTGATGCTTCTGAATTGTGGTGTTGGAGAAGACTCTTGAGAGTCCCTCGGGCTGCAAGGAGATCCAACCAGTCCATCCCAAAGGAAATCAGTCCTGAATATTCATTGGAAGGACTGATATTAAAGCTGAAACTCCAATACTTTGGCAACTTGATGTGAAGAACAGACTCCCTGAAAAAGACCCTGATGCTGTGAAAGAATGAAGGTGGGAGGAGGAAGGGACAACAGAGGATGAGGTGGTTGGATAGCATCTCTGACTCAATGGACATGAGTTTGAGTAGGCCCTAGAAGTTGGTGATGGACAGGAAAGCCTGGCATGCTGCAGTCTTATGAGGTTGCAAAGAGTCAGATACGACTGAGCAACTGATCTGAGCTGAAAGATAAATTTCATCTCCTATACAAGGCTACTCCTTCATGACTGGGAGAGATGGCTCTTTATCTGATGCATATAAATCAACACAAAGAGTTAACAAACGTGAAGAAACAGAGATATGTTCCAAATGAAAAACAAAATAAAATCTTAGAACAAAACTTCAACGAACCAGCGGTAGGTATCTCACCCAATAAAGAGTTCAAAGTAATGGTCATAATGATGCTGATAAAACTCAGGAAAATATGAACACAATGAGAACTTCAATAAGAGATAGGAAATATTTTAAAAGTACCAAATAGAAGTCACAGAGCTGGGGACTGGAGACAAGTGGTGGATTAGAACGATCTTGAACTCACCTCTTCTCACAACCACACCGAAATCACAACAAACTACTGAAAATCCATCAATAAAAAAGACTGTGTGTGTGCTCAGTCATGTCTTACTTTTTGCATCCCCATGGACTGTAGCCTGCCAGGCTCCTCTGTCCCTGGAATTTTCCAAGTAAGAATGCTGGAGTGGGTTGCCATTTCCTACTTCAGGGGATCTTATCAATCAGGGATTGAACCTGAATCTCTTGCATTGGCAGGTGGATTCTTTACCATCAGCACCCTCTTAGAAGCCTGAAATCTACCAAAAAAGATACTGTACATCCAAAGACATAAAAAAGAAGCCACAATGAGACAGTAGGAAGGGCACACTCATCATATAATCAAATCCCATATGACTCAGATGGATAATCCACAAACTAGAGAATAATACATCACAGAAGTTTTCCCATAGGAGCGGGAGCTCTGAACCCAAATAAGGCTCCCCAGCCTAGGGGTCTGGCATTGGGAGGAGGAGCCCGCAGAGCATTTGGCTTTGAAGGCCAGTGGGGCATGATCACAGGAGCTCCACAAGACAGAGGAAAGCAGAGACTCTATTCTCTAAGTGTGCACATAAGGTCTCTCATACACCGGGACCCAGGGCAGAAGTTGTGACTTCACAGACATCTGGGCCTAACCTATCTGCTGATCTTGGAGGATCTCCTGGGGAGACGGGAGTGGCAGTGGCTCTCTGTGTGGGGGAAGGGTCACAATAGAGCCAGACAACAAGAGCCTTGCTTGGGTCATTAGCACCAAGACCTGGCCTCACCCAACAGCCTGAAGACTTCGATGTTGGCAAATCTCAGGCCAAGCTACCGACAGGACAGGAACACAGCCCACTCATCTGCAGACGGGCTGTCTGAAGACTTTCTCAGCCCACAGCCACCTCTAGACATACCCCTTGAAACAGTACTGCCCAGCAGGAGGCCAAGATTCAATTCCAGCCACCAATCAACAGGCACCAGCCCCTCCTGCCAGTAAGCCAGCACAAGCCTCTAGACCAGTCTCACCTACCACAGAGAAGACAACAGAAGCAAGAAAACTACCATCCTGCAGCCAGTGGAACAGTCTGCAAACACAGCTCAGAACCCACATGGGGACGAGCTGGTCCTTGGCCATTGGATGATGAAAGAGATCCCCTACAAAAGGCTACATCTCCAACTCAATAAAAATAACATAGCAACATTAGTAGAAATTTAGAAAAAATGAGATGGCAGAGGAATATGTTCCTTCCAGATGAAGGGACAAAATAAAACCCAAGAACAACAACTAAGTGAAGTGGAAATAGGGGCAATCTACCCAAGAAAGAGTTTAATATAAAGATCGTAAAGATGATTCAAGAACGCAGAAAAAGAATGGGTGCCCAGAGTGAGAAATTACAAGAAATTTTTAATAAAAAAAGAATTAGAAAATATAAAGAATACCACAGAAAAACAGTAACTGAAATGAAAAAAATATACCTAGAAGGAATCAGCAGAATAAGTGAGGTAAAAGGATGGATCTGTGAACTGGAAGACAGAGGGGGTGAAAATCACTCCTGCAGTACAAAGAGAAAAGAATGAAATGCGGACAGGTTAAGAGACATTCGGGACAAGGTCACACAATATCAGTGTCTCAGAAGGAGAAGAAAAAAAGAGTCTGAGAATATTTGAAGGATAATAGTTGAAAACTTTCCTAACATGGGAAAGAAAACAATCACCAAAGTCCAGGAAGCAGAGTGATCCAGGCAGGAATAATAGCAGTCAAGTTGGCAAAAAGGAATATCAAAGAAACAAGGGAAAACCAATAATATACGAGGGAATTCCTATATGTGTATCAGCTGATTTTTCAGTATAATCTCTACAGGCCAGAAATGAAGTGTCATTTATACTTAAAATGATGCAAGGGAAGAACCCACAACTAAGAATACTGTACCCAGCAAGGATCTCATCCAGATTTGATGAAGAAATCAAAAGCTTTACAGACAAGAAAAGCTAAGAGAATTTAACATAACAGACCAGCCTTGCAGCAAATGCTAAAGGAACTTCTCTAAGCAGAAAATAAAATGCTACAACTAGAAACAAGGAAATTATGAAATAGGAATGTTCACAGGTAAAGGCAAAAGAAAGGAAACTATTCACATACAAACATGATATCAAAAGCAGTTATTTTGAGAGCTGGAGAGTACAAATGCAGAATATTTGAAATGCATTTGAAATTAAGAGATCAGAAGCCTAAAAACACCATGTATATTATACAGACTGCTATGCTAAATCTCATGGTAACCACAAAACAAAAATCTAAAATGGATATGCATACAAAAAAGAGAAATGATTCCAAACAACATTAAAGTCCTCAAATCACAAGAGAATAAAAAGAAAAAAAAAAAAAAACTATTAAAGCAAATCTAAAGGAGATCAGTCCTGAGTGTGTCCACTGGAAGGACTGATGCTGAAACTCTAATACTTTGTCCACCTCATGTGAAGAGTTGACTCATTGGAAAAGACCCTGATGCTGGGAGGGATTGGGGGCAGGAGGAGAAGGGGACAATAGAGGATGAGATGGCTGGATGGCATCACCGACTCGATGGGCATGAGTTTGAGTAAACTCTGGGAGCTGGTGATGGACAGGGAGGCCTGGCGTGCTGTGATTCATGGGGTCGCAGATAGTCGGACATGACTGAGCGACTGAACTGAACAAGAATGAATAAAATGGCAATTAAAATATATGTATTGATAATTACCTTAAATGTAAATAGATTAAATACTCCAAATGATCCAGACTGGCAGAATGGATCAACCACAAGAAAAAAATGCCAAAAGCACAAGCATGTGGAGGCTAAACAATATGCTACTAAAAAAACCAGTGGATCACTGAATACCAAAGAGGAGATTTTAGAAAACCTAGAGACAAATGACAATGAAAACATAACAATCTCGTATGAAGCAAAAGTAGTCATATGAGGGAAGCTTATACTGACACAACATTTTATCAGGAAACAAGAAAAATCTCAAATAAAAAAAAATCCAACCTTACATGTAAAGTAACTAGAAAAAAAGAGTTAAACAAAAACCAAAGTCAGTAGGAAGAAAAAAATCATAAAATCAGAGCAGAAATAAAAGAATGAGTCTAAGAAAACAATGAAAAAGTTAATTCTTGGAAAAGATACACATAAGTGAGAAACCTTTAGGAAAACTCATAAAGAAAATAACGAAGATGGTCCAAATCAATAAAATTAGAAATAAAATAGATGTTAGACTCAACATTACAAAAGTCTAAAGGATCACAAGGACTACACCAAGTCAATAAGATGGGCAACTTGGAATAAATGAACAAATTCTTGGAAAAGGTATAATCTCCCAAGACTGAACCAGGATAAAACAGAAAATATGAACTGACCATTCACAAGTACTGAAATTGAATCTGTGATTAAAAAACAAGCAAGTCTAGGACCAGATGGTTTCACAGGCAAATTTCATCAAACATTCAGAGAAAATTAACACCTATCCTTCTGAAACTATTAAAAAAAAAAAATGTACAAGAAGGAACACTCCTAAACTCATTCTTTGAGGGCATCACCACCTTGATACAAAAACCACACAAAGATACAAAAACGATAATTACAGGCCAATATCACTGATTAAATATGGACCAAATAATCCTCAACAAGATACTATCAACTGAATCCAACAATAAACAGATTACTATTAATATGATCTAGTGGGATTTATCCCAGAGCCTCAAGGATTTTTCAATATCAATCAGCATGATACATCACATGAGCAAATTGAAGAATAAAAAGCATATGATCATATTAATATATGCAAAAAAGACTTTTGACAAAATTCATCATCCATTTGTGATCAAAACTCTCCAGAAAGTGGGCATAGAGGAAAGCACAATCACAGACAACTAGTCAATCTGATCTAACTCAATGAAACTAAGCCATTCTGTGTGGGGCCACCCAAGATGGATGGGTCATGGTGGAGAGGTCTGACAGAATGTGGTCCACTGGAGAAGGGAACGGCAAACCACTTCAGTATTCATGCCTTGAGAACCCCTGAACAGTATGAAAAGGCAAAAAGACAGGACACTGAAAGATGAATTCCCCAGGTCAGTAGGTGCCCAATATGCTACTGGAGATCAGTGGAGAAATAACTTCAGAAAGGATGGAGCCAAAGTCAAAAGAATACCCAGTTGTGGATGGGACTGGTGATAGAAGCAAGGTCCAATGCTATAAAGAGCAATGTTGCATAGGAACCTGGAATGTTAGGTCCATGAATCAAGGAAAATTGGAAGTGGTCAAATAGGAGATGGCAAGAATGAACAGTGACATTCTAGGAATCAGCAAACTAAGATGGACTGGAATGGGTGAAATGTAATTCAGATGACCATTATATCTACTACTGTGGGCAAGAATCCTTTGGAAGAAATGGAACAGCCCTCATAGTCAACAAGAGAGTCTGAAATGCAGTACGTGGATGCAGTCTCAAAAATGACAGAATGATCTCTGTTCGTTTCCAAGGCAAACCATTCAATATCACGGGAATCCAAGACTATGCCCCAACCAGTAATGCTGAAGAAGCTGAACAGTTCTATGAAGCCCCATAAGACCTTCTAGAACTAACACCCAAAAAAGATGTCCTTTTCATCATAGGGGACTGGAATGCAAAAATAGGAAGTCAAGAGATACCTGGAGTAAGAAGCAAATTTGGCCTTGGAGTACAGAATGAAGCAGGGCAAAAACGAACAGAGTTTTGCCAAGAGAACGCACTTGTCATAGCAAACACCCTCTTCCAACAACACAAGAGAAGACTCTACACATGGACATCACCAGATGGTCAACACCAAAATCAGATTGATTATATTCTTTGTAGCCAAAGATAGAGAAGTGCTATACAGTCAGTAAAAGAAAGACTAGGAGCTGACTGTGGCTCAGATCATGTCCTTATTGTCAAATTCAGACTTATTTGAAAAAAGTATGGAAATAAATGAAACAGAGACTTCAAAGACAATAGGAAAAAATCAATGACTCCAAGAACTAGTTCTCTGAAGACAAAATCCACAAACTTTTAGCCAGACTCATTAAGAAAAAAAGAGCACACAAATAAAATCAGAAATTAAGGAGGAGATATTATAACTGAAACCATAGAAATACAAAGGATTATGGGACTACTAGGGCTTCCCAGGTGGCACTAGTGTTAAAAAAAACCTGCCTGCCAATTCAGGAGATGTAAGAGATCCTGGTTCTATCCCTAGGTGGCAGAGATCCCCTTGGGAAGGGCATGGCAACCCACTCCAGTATTCTTTTATGGAGAATCCCATGGACAGAGGAATCTGGAGGTCTACAGTCCATAGGGCCACAAAAAGTTGGACCTGACTGAAGCAACTTAACATGCATGCATGTGGGACTACTGTGATCACTTATGTCCCAACAAATTTGACAACTTAGAAAAAAAATTCCTAGTAATATATAATCTACCAAGACTGAACTATGAAGAAATAGAACCTCTGAAGACAATGATTACTAGTAAGCAGGTGGAATAAACAAACAAAAATCTCCCCCCAAAATGAACTTCCAGCCAAAGTGGCTTTGCTGGTGAATTCTATTAAACATTCAAAGATGAATGAATAACAATCGTTTTCAAGCTCTTTTGAAAAACAAACTAGGAGGGAAAACTTACAAACTCATTTTGAGGCCAATGTTACCATGATCTTAAATCAGACAAGGATGTCACAAGAAAAGAAAATCACAGGTCAATATCCCTAATGAACACAGATGCTACAAATTATTAGCAAATTAATTTTAATAATAAGTTAAAAGGATCACACATTATGAACAAGTGGAATTTATTCTAGGGATGCAAGGATAGTTCGATATCCACAAATCACTCAATTTAATATACCACATTAATAAAATGAAGGGTAAAAACCATATGATCATCTCAATAGATATAGAAAAAGCATTTGAAAGAATCTGTCCTCCATTTATGGTAAAAACTCTCAAAATTTGGTATAGAGGGAATATATTTCAACACGGTAAAGACCATAAATGACAAGCACACAGCTAACATCATAGTCAACAGTGAGATGGCGAAAGCTTTTCATCTAAGATCAGGAGTAAGACACATATGTCCACTGTTGCTAGTTTTTAAAGGTATACTGCTGGGAGTCCTAGTATGTTAGAAGTCCTGGGCTTCCTGGGTAGCTCAGCTGGTAAAGAATGCACCTGCAATGCAGGAGACCCTGGCTCAATTCCTGGGCCAGGAAGTTCCCCTGGAGAAGGGATTGTCTACCCACTCCAATATTCCTGGACTTCCCTGTGGCTCAGACAGTAAAGAATCTGCCTGCAGTGCGGGAGGCCTGGGTTCCATCCCTGGGTTGGGAAGATCCCTGGAGGGGGGCATGGCAACCCACTCCAGTATTCTTGCCTGGAGAATCCCCAAGGACAAAGGGGCCTGGTTGGCTAGTCCATGGGTTTGCAAAGAGTTGGAAATGACTGAGCAACTTAAGCACATTGGAAGTCCTAGTGACAATATTTAGTCAAGAAAAATAAAAGACACCCAAATTGTAAAGAAAAGTGTCACTATTTGCAGATCATCTGATATTATATATATAGAAAACCCTACAGACACCACCAAAAATTGTTAGAACAACAAATTCAGTAAAATTGCAGGATGCAAAATATTCAAAATTCTGTGTAACTTCTATATGTTGATAATAAACTATCTGAAATAGAAATTAAGTAAACAAATCCATTCACAATTATATCAAAAATAATAAAATACCTTTACATAAATTTAACCAGAGGAAAATTATTTATACAATGAAAACTATAAGATATTAATGAAAGCAAAGGAATACACAAAAAATGAAAAGATATTCCATGCTCATGGATCAGAAGAATATTGTTAAAACTTTTTATACTACCCAAAGCAATCTATAGACTCACTGTAATCCCTCCTAAAACTTCAGTCATTTTTTACAGATATAGAATAAATCATCCTAAAATCTGTATGAACCATAAAAATCCCAATTTGCCAAAGACACCTTTAGAATAAAGAACCAACCTGAAGGCATGATGCGCCCTGATTTTAAACTATATTACAAAGCAATATGAACAAAAACAGCATGATTTGGCACACAAACAGATACACAGATCAATGGAATAAGGTATAGAGTTCAGAAATAAACCTACACATATTCGAACAATTAATTTACTAAGGAACCAAGAATATACAGTGAGGAAAGTCTTTTCAATATATATGATTGGGAAAACTATATACTCCATGCAAATGAATGAAACTGGATCACTGTCTTACATCATACACAAAAATAAACTGGATTAAAGACCTGAATGTAAGACCTGAAACCATAAAAATCCTACAAGAAAACACAGGTGGTATGCTTGTTGACATTAGTCTTGGTGATTATTTTTTAGATTTGATACCAAAAGGAAAAATAAAGAAATGGGACTAAACCTAATTAAACGCTTCTGCCCAAAAAAGGAAATAATCAACAAAATGAAAAGGCAATCTAAAGAAGGGAACAAAATCTTTACAAATTATTTATCTGATAAGGGGTTACTATCAAATTATATAAAGAACTCATATAACTCAATAGCAAAAAACCACAAGCAATCTGATTAAGAAATGAGCAAAAGGTCTGAAAACACATTTTTTCAAAGAAGACATAGAAATGGCTTACAGTATGTGAAAAGATGCTCAACATCACCAACCATCACTGAAATTTAAGTCAAGACCATAACAGAATGTCACCTCACACTTGTGAGACTGGCTACTGTTTTCAAAAAGACAAGAAATAAGTGTTGCTGAGGATTTGGAAAAAAAGAGAACAATTGCACCCTCTTGGTGCAAATGTAAATTGGTTTATCCATGGAGTTTCCTCAAAAAAATTACAGGTAGAACTACCATGTGATTCAGCAATTCCACACTTCTGGGTATTAATCTGATGAAAACAAAGGCCAAAGACACAAATTTGAAGCAACAGAGGCACCCTCATGCTCAAAGCACTATTATAATCACTAAGACATAAAAACAACCTAAAAGTTTGTTGATGGATGAATGGATAAGAATATATATATATATAAATTATATATACATATATATCACAACAGAATACTATTTAGCCAAAAAAAAGAAAGAAAATTTTCCATTTTCAACAACATGAATGGACCTTGAGAACATTATGCTAAGTAAAAGTCAAAGATAAACACCATATGATCTCACTTGTATGTATAATCTAAAAACAAAACAAAACCAAAAAACAATAACAAAAAACCCCACTAGCTTATGGTAAATTGAACACATTAGTTGTCTGAGGCAGAAGGTGAAGGGTAGATGAAATGGGTAAAGAGGGTCAAAGGGATGTAATGTACAGCATGGTGAGTATTTTTAACTATGCTATATCACATAGTTGTCACACGTATCACATTGTTGAAAGTATCTAGGAGAATGGATCTTGAAGTTCTCATCACACAAAAATATTTCATAACCTCATAAGGTTTAGGATGTTAATGGGACTTATCGGGGCTATTATTTTGAAATAGACACAAGTGTCAAATGATTATGTCAGGGGAGTATGTAATTTCCTTGGTTCTGTCTTGCCACAGCAAAAATTTGAAATGCCAGGGCCAGTGTTGCAGCTCAGTTTTATTTGACAAGCAAAGGAAAATACATCCTTGAGGTGTGAGGGCAGTTCAGTTCAGTTCAGTCGCTCAACTGAATGTCCAACTCTTTGGGACCCCATGGACTGCAGCAGACCAGGCCTCCCTGTCCTTCACCAACTCCCGCAGTTTACTCAAACTCATGTCCATTGAGTCAGTGATGCTGATCCAAAAGAAGAGAAGGGCTCAATTTTGGCTCCTCTTTTTATGTTTTTTTTTTTTTCCTCCTCCCCCGAGCCTTCTCTATGTAAATCGATTTAGCCAGGAGGGCTGTTTGTTTCACCTGAAGTTCTCATTCCAGTCGTCAGACCTTCCTTTGATCTGTTTTCATGGGCTTTTTCCTTTCTTTGTCTTTTAGCCACCACTATTTTGGACTCCTTTTTCCTATTCTCACTACCTAACAATTACATTGTTCACCTGAAACTAACACAACGGTACACAATTATACCTCATTAAAAAAAAAAAGATTATAGGTATGAGGCCAGCCTGAAAATATGAGCAGGCTTTTCAGGCTCAGCATTCAAGCCAGGGGTTACTTCCAAATAATCAAACCAGTTAGGGCACACAAACAGATGTAGGTAAAAGCTATACAGGCCAGTTCTGCACAGATCTAAAGAGGTTAACTTCTGGAAGCCCAAGCTGAGAAAGACAGAAGGCTAAAGACAGAAGGCTAAAGGCCAGTCACACAGGCACCAACCCAGCATTCACATTAGGTCTGAGGAAACCATAGGAAGCAAATTATTTAATGAGATGACTAGAAACAGCTGCTCAAAATCTGGAGGAGATGTGCAGACTTATACAAACAGTGTGGGGCTAGTAATTCCAGAACAAAAAGTGGTTTATTTTATTTATTTTTAGTAATCTTTGTTATTATTTTAGTCACTTTTCCGAGTGTGCACTGGTGCGTGTGGGTGAGTGACTAACGGATGGAAGGTGCAAGATGCTTCCAGAGAGAGGCAGAGTTCTGCAAGCACTACTGTGCAGAGCAAAGGTTGAATTCCTCAATGAGTCATTTTTGCCTCTTGATCTTCCTATCCTTGACAGATAATGTGAATATTCCTATTACTCCTTCCTTGTCTGTATCTCTGATTTTCCCTTGTCTGTATCTCTGCTGAAAAAGACAGTGATAATTACTTAAATAATACGGCTATTTATCAAAGGTATTTAGTGATATTATTTTTCCCCTTTAATGAGGCAGGAGTGACACTGAGGAAATTTTACATTTAGTTGGCATAAATGTTCTTGGAAAATTAAAATAAATGCAAAAGATGACATTTTACAAGATTGCTTCCCATTCTTAACATAATGAACAATTCAGTCACTGTTGAATAGCCCAATCTATTTTATTTCTTTGAACAAATTCCACAGTAGGAGCCAACATCACCCATTTGCTTCCAAAGCAGAAAGTAATTATCATCACAATTAGCTTTTACAAAGATGCACATTTTCCTTATGGTGTTGCTTCTCATCTTCACCTTCCTCTCCAATTTGTATTCCTATCTCCAAAGTGGCTGTATAAAAGAGATTACCTCTTTTGCATCTACTTATATAGCTCCATTGAGAAACTCTGTAGAAACATTAAAATATAGACAACTGTTGCCTGAGCCACCGAAGTTACAAAGTTTAGCCAATATGTAAAGTCAAGGCAATTTGTCAGGGTCTTTTGAGATTCTGAAGGAATTTCAGAAATATGGATGTTACTTCACTGAGAAAAAATATTCAAAAGTGTTTCTTTTTGGATATTTATGGAAAACACAAGGCTTTTAAATTGTTACTCTCACCTTCATTATCCCCTGATCCCTCTTTTGAGGGAGTCAAATGCTGTTGACTGGCTTCCTTGGTGTCTCAGACAGTAAAGAATCATGCAGGAGACAAGGGTTTGATCCCTGGGTTGGGAAGATCCCCTGGAGAAAGGAATGGCAACCCACTCCAGTATATCTTGCCTGGAGAATCCCATGGACAAAGGAGCCTGAGGGGCTACAGTCCATAGCTTCGCAAAGAGCTTCGTACATGATTTAGGGACTTTCACTTTGAAAAGATATGAAGCAAATGGAAAGCTGGACAGATGAGACCTCTTGCCTTCACTACAAAATCGTGTAGACAGAGAGGGCCAATCAGAGATATTAGCTGTCCTCTAAAATATGCTAAGAAGATCAGTACTCTAAGGGCTAATGTTAATTGCTTAAATCTTATAGTCAAACTGTCCAGAATCTGCTAGAGTTCCCAACAAATGGCACAAAGGGAGAAGGCAGAAAAAGAACAGCAAAGATCTTACATATGTCTGTGGCTAAATTTTTATAAGGTTAGTTATTTGGGTGTATAAATTCATGTGGGTAACAGTGAGGGGCTCTCTCAGAATTTGGAAAACAGAGAAAGACGACTGTTCTCTAAGCACTATAAAATCTACCACAAATGATGAGATTCAAAGTCACCTTGAAGAGAGAAGTTGACCTCCTGGGCAGAACAAGATTAAAGAAGGTATTAATGAATCAAAAAAGAATTATTTATTAGAAACAGGGATTAATTAGCATAAAACATAGAAAAGAAAGACCATTAGGCAATCAATGACAGCAATTCCTCCTCCTAGCTCTATCTTGGGGAGAGAGCAAGCACATTGATAAAAGATTCACCATGCTTGGTTTGGCAGCAGGTATCTCTCCATTCTAAGAGATGTAAAGATTAAAAACCTGATGCAATTAAATATTGAAGTCCTGAACCAATTCTCTGCCCTCATTTTGTGTTCACCAATCAACATGAGGATTATAATTTTATGTTGGAGGAGATAGTTTTCCTTCAGGGACAGAAGTACAGCTAGAGTACATTTATATATAATCTCTTGTAGTGTGATTACATCCCTGAAGTATAGGTCCCTATCACTGCCAAAATCACCAGGCAGGCAAAGCTAATAAGGAAAGACAGAAGTGAAATCAATAAGGTAAATGCCAATTTGGAAGGTCTCTGTGTCTGCCCAGTCAGTTTCTCCAATACCACAATTCCAGTGCGCTGGCTGTAGTAGATAGTCTGGTTTGGATGTTTTGCTGTTGTTTTAGCTGCCCACACTCCTTCCTTCCTACTTGGCACCTACAATAAACTCTGCATTTTCCTTCATCACAGCCTGGTGTTAGCAGATTGACTTTACTGTGGACAGGGCAGAAGACTCAAATTCAGTTAGGTAACAAACTCACTTGTATAATCATTTGGGTAAGTTGTGGTTTTGAGGGGATTGTGATGATTTTCAACTATCCATTCCTTAGCAGTTATAGATTTGTTTAGATTTTTAAGTAACTTTCTTGATTTTAAAATGTTAAGTGAATTAAAACTGTCATATACAGATATGATCACATTATAAAAATATTTAAAATTCATATATGTTGTTTATAATACAATTACATAAAGCAAAAACACATACAGAGATTGAAAGTTAACTAGTGTAAAAAGATGAAGTGAATACCTATACTGACATCAGATAGATTTTTAAAAATGCATTATTGGGGGAGCATAAGTATACAGTAAAAATACATTCTATTTATGAAAAGCCATACCAATTCTAAATATGCTTGCCTGTAATAAACTAACCTCAAGCTTTAAGAGGTCAAATTAACAGAACTATAGGGAGAAACTGATACATTCTCCATTTTAAGGGAGAGTTCAATAAACCTCTTTAAATTATTACAATGCAAGTATAATAATAAAAAAAAACAGAAGGAATATATAAGAGCTGAACAACTAGCAAGTTTTACTTAGTATGAAAAAGAAAAAAGTGAAAGTGTTAGTTGCTCAGTCACGTCCCACTCTTTGCGACCCCAAAGACTTACGCCCACCAGGCTCCTCTGTCCGTGAAATTCACCAGGCAAGAATGCTGGAGGGGGTAGCCATTCCCTCCTCCAGGAGATCTTCCCAATTCAGGGACTGAACTCGGGTCTCCTGCATTGCAGGCAGATTCTTTACCATCAGAGCTACCAGGGATGCCCTTTACATAGCATAAGCATACTGAATTCTGTATTAAGGTTAGCAATTACGCACTCTTCTCATGTACACGTGAATCAGTTAATAATTGATCAAAGTCTCAGCATTCTAGAAAGTAATCACTGTGTTTTGATAATACAGTCAAAAATAAGTTCATTTTTAAAAATAGCTAAAAAACGGCTATCAATGTTTAGAAATTCAAATACATTCTTAAATAATTACAACAGTAAAAATCATAATAAAAATGTAAAAGACATTTAAAACCAATGAGTGATGAAGAAACGATACATCAGGACATGAGTTTAAGCAAACTCTGGAGACAGTGGAGGACAGAGAAGCATGGTATGTTCTGTAGTCCACGGAATCACAAACAGTCAGACACGACTTAGCGAATGAACAACAACAAAATGTATCAGAACACGCAGAATTCAGCTAACACAGTCCTTCAAGGGAAATTTATATCCTTAGGTATTTAGAAAAGTTATAGTTAGAGAAAATTACTTCTTTTGTTGTTAAAAGGCAGTATTACTAAGGTATAATTTATACAATATAGCAATCACTAATTTTAAGTACAGTAACCATCACAAACCACTTTTAGAATATTTTGTCACCCAAAATGATCCTTAAGACTGTAGTCAGTCAATCCCTGCTCCCACCCCCAAAGCCAAGACAAAAATTAATCTACTTTCTGTTACTTAGATTTACCTCTTCTAGATGCACATCATCACCACCTCCACTAGCTTGTTCACGGTAATCCTCCTAAGGTCTACTTGACTTCACACTCTAGGCCGTCTGGCCGTGGCTGCCTGAAGAGGCCTCGGTGGACTGGAAAGTGGCTTCACAAAGATCACAGCAGAGATGGAGGTGGGAGCAGGTCAGTGACCAGCCCCCCAGTTCCAAGTGCAGAGGTGGCAGCAGCAGCAGATTGGCGGGCCCCAGGGTGACCAGCAGCAGCAGGAAAGCAAGGGTACCATTGGCTCCTGGGGGGCTGATAAGCTCCACTGGCCCACAGCAGCTATTTCAAATCTTAAAACATGATGCTGTTACAGTGCTGCACCTATTATGCCAGCAACTTTGGAAAACTCAGCAGTGGTCACAGGACTGGAAAAGGTCAGTTTTCATTCCAATCCCAAAGAAAGGAAATGCCAAAGAATGTTCAAATTACTGTACAATTGCACACATTTCACACGCCAGCAAGATGTTGCTCAAAATCCTTTAAGCTAGGCTTCAGCAGTATGTGAACTGAGAACTTCCAGGTGTACAAGCTGGATTTAGAAACGGCAGAGAAACCAGAGATCAAATTGCCAACATACACTGGCTCATAGAAAAAGGTAGAGAATCCCAGAAAAACATCTACTTCTGCTTCATTGACTACACTAAAACCTTCGACTGTGTGGATCACAACGAACTGTGGAATATTCTTTAAGAGATGGGAATACTAGACCACCTTACCTGCCTCCTGCAAAACCTGTAGGCAGGACAAGAAGCAACAATTAGAAATGGACATAGAACAATGGACAAGTTCAAACCTGGGAAAGTAGTACCCTGTTTATTTAACTTCCATGCAGAGTCCATTATGTGAAATGCTGGGCTAGATGAACCTCACACTGGAATCAAGATTGCAGGTGAAAATATCAATAACCTCAGATATGCAGATGACACCTAATGGCAGAAAGTGAAAAGGAACTAAAGAGCCTCTTGATAAAAGTGAAAGAGGAGAGTGAAAAAGCTGGCTTAAAACTCAACATTCAAAAAACGAAGATCACAGCATCCACTCCCATCACTTCACAGCAAATAGACGAGAAAAGTGTGGAAACAGTGTCAGATTTCATTTTCTTGGGCTCCAAAATCAATGTGGACAGTGACTGCAGCTATGAAACTAAAACGCTTGTTCCTTGGAAGTATAGCTATGTTAAACCTAGACAGTGTTTTAAAAAGCAGAGACATCACTTTGCCAACAAAGGTCCCTTTTGTCAAAGCTATAGTTTTTCCAGTAATCACGTATGGATATGAAAGTTGGACCATAAAGAAGGCTGAGCACCAAAGAACTGACGCTTTCAAACTACGTACAGGAGAAGACTCTTGAGAATCCCTTGGACAGCAAGGAGATCAAACTAGTCAATCCTATGGTTTCTCCAGTGGTCATGTATGGATGTGAGAGTTGGACTATAAAGAAAGCTGAGCGCAGAAGAATTGATGCTTTTGAACTGTGGTGTTGGAGAAGACTCTTGAGAGTCCTTTGGACTGCAAGGAGATCCAACCAGTCCATCCTAAAGGAGATCAGCCCTGGATGTTCATTGGAAGGACTGATGTTGAAGCTGAAACTCCAATACTTTGGCCACCTCATGCGAAGAGTTGACTCATTGGAAAAGACCCTGATGCTGGGAGGGATTGAGGGCAGGAGGAGAAGGGGATGGCAGAGGATGAGATGGCTGGATGGCATCACTGATTCGATGGACATGGGTTTGGGTGGACTCCAGGAGTTGGTGATGGACAGGGAGGCCTGGCGTGCAGCAGTTCATGGGGTCGCAAAGAATCAGACATGACTGAGCGACTGAACGGAACTAAGAGATTAAAGAAGTTTAAAAAATTAGTGAGCAATATCAATTATTTGCCAACATTTTAGTGAACTTCAATGAAATGTACAAACTCATGAAAAAAGGTAGCATATTAAAACTTTTAAAAGTGATATAATGCTCTTTACATGTATATTCTCCTTCTGCATAAATACATAACTATAGCTTTCAACAGTTGAAATAGACTTATACCCTTAGTTAACTACATATATGGACAAGGTTTCTTTGTAAAATGCAGTGAAGTTTTGCTACAGCTTTGTTTTAAAAAGACCCCATTAAAAGATCCAGATTTGAGTTTATCAAAGTAAAATGCAATTATGTGCATTGGCTCTCCTAACAAAATTAACTTTTCATATAAAAATGAAAATGACATAAAATGTCAAATAATAATGCTAATGTTACAATTTCTTGATAATTTTAAGGGAAATTAAACTCTTTATAATAAATTTATTCTTATACTATTCAAATCCTTTGATGAGTTCAATTTTTCATCATGATGATTATAACTGTTCTATTTTTGCTTATAATATGTATTCATTAAAATCTCATTTACCTATGGCATCTTGTTTCTGCACACAATTTCTTTGGTCATCTTCTAGGAGTAATGAAAAAGTAACACTGTCTTAAAAGAGTAGAAGCTACGTTTTTGGATGGTTTTGACAAGACTCCCTCTTTGACCAAACTTTATTATTTTCAGCTTTATTGAGAGATAATTGACATACAAAACTGGGAAAATTTTAAATGTATATAACATATTGATTTAATACACTTCTATACTGCAAAATGATTACCATCATAATATTAACTAATGCGTCTCTCATGTCAAATAATTACATTTCTTTCTTTGTGGTGAGAACATTTAAGATCTACTCTCAGTAACTTTCAAATATATAATACAACACTAACTATAATCACCATGTCATACATTAGATCCCCAGAACTTATTCCATTTATAACTGAAAGTTCACACCATTTGACTAACAACTCCTAATTTCCCTGACACCCTAGCCTCTGGGGACTACCATTCTACTTTTGTTTCTGAGTTTGGCTTTTTTATATTCCATATATAAGTGAGATCATACAGTATTTGTCTTTCTCTAACTTATTTCACTCAACATAATACTCTCAAGTTTTACTCACGTTTTTGCAAATGGTAGGGATTCCTTTCATCTCACAGCTGAATAATTCCATTGTGTTTGTGTGTGTGTATATATATATATATACATAACATCTTTATTGATTTATTTATTGAAGGACATTTGTGTTAAGTCACTTCACTTGTGTCCAACTCTTTGTGATCCCATGGGCTGTAGCCTGCCAGGCTCCTCTGTCCACGGTTTCTCCAGGCAAGAATATTGTAGTAGACTGCCATGCCCTCCTCCAGGGCATGGCAGGAATCAAACCTGTATCTCTTATGTCTCCTGCATTGGAAGGCAGGTTCTTTACCACTAATGCCACCAAGATGGATCTGTAGGTTGTTTCTATATTTTGATTACTGTCAGTAATGCTTCAATGAACATGGGAGGGCAGATATATCTTTGAGATTCTGTATTCATATCCTTCAGCTATACACCCAGAATTAGATTGTCAGATCATACAGAAGTTGTATTTCTGATTTTTTAAAGGAATTTCCATAGTTACTATACCAACTTACATTCCCACCAACAGTGCAGAAAGGTTCTTTTTCTCCACATCCTCACCAATGCTTGTTTTCTCCTGTCTTTTTGAGGATACAATTCTAACAGATATGAGGTAGTATTGTCATCTTGATTTACATTTCCCTGATGATCAGGGATGTTGTACCTTTTGATATACCAGTTGGTCATCTGTATGCCTTCCTTGGAAAAATTCAGTTCCTCTCTCCATTTTTAAATTAGATTGTGTGTGTGTGGTTCTGTTTGTTTTGTTTCTGCTCTTGAATTATATGACTACTTTATATATTTCAGATATTAACCATGATCAGATATATGACTTGAAAATAGTTTCTCCCATTATAAAGGCTGCCCTTTCATTTTGATGATGATTTCTTTTGCTGCACAGAAGTTTTGTTTTTTTTTTTTAGTTTGACATAACTCTACATATTGATTCTTGTTTTTGGTGTCATATTTCCAAGAAAATCTTACTATTGTCAAGGACAATTTTCCCTATGTTTTCTCCCAGGAGTTTTACAGTTCTAGTTCTCATTTTTAGGTCTTTAATTCATTGAGTTAATTTTTGTGAATGGTTTAAGATAGATGAGTCCATTTCATTCTTCTGCATGTGATTATCCAGTTTCCAAACATCATTTATTGCAGATACTACCCTTTTTTCATTAAATAGTCTTGGCTTCCTTGTAAAAGATTAGTTGACCATATATGTAAAGGCTTATTTCTGGGTTCCTGATTCTGCTTCATGGCTTAAGTGTCCATTTTTATATCAGTTCAACACTTTTATAGCTTTGTAGTGTAGTCTGAGCTTAGGAAGTGTGATGCCTACAGCCTTGTTCTCTCTCAAGATTGCTTTGGCTACCTGAGGTCTTTTGCTATTCCATACAAGTTTTAGGATTGCTTCTTCTATTTATGTGAAAAATGCCACTGAAATTTTGATAGGGATTGTGCTGAGCCTATAGATAGCGTTGGGCATTATGGACATTTTAACAATATTTATTTTTCTAATTCATAAACATGGATAACTTTCTACTTATTTGTCTGCATGACCAAACTTCAGTTAGGCGCCTCTGAGCTCTCTTGACTGAACCATGACATTGGCCTGCCTTTAGCAAGAATCCTGTTGAGTCCAGTTTAGGTAAGAATTATCCACCCTTGATATATGATCAGTTTCCTCATCCTCCACCCTTGATGTCCTTATCATTCACTTTTCCTTGCTGTATTTGGACCTAAGTTCAATCTCTCTATCCTTTTGAACTAGTCTTGGATAAAATATGTACTGTTTTAACAAAAGTCAGAATAATTTTTAAAAGTTTTTTTTGGAAAAATACTAATTATCAGTATAAAAATTTGATTTTACACCTCTAATAATGAGGACAGGCTAGAGAAACAGTTTTCTTCATGTCAGATTCCTATTTATCAAGTGTGAGAGCTGATTTAGCATATCAGTTAAGAAACCTGAATTAGGTACTAATTATGTTAACTATGTGACCTTGGACAAGGTTTCAAACATTTAATGACTATTTCTTCTGAAAGAAAAACAAGAAAACATCCACATCCTAGTTCCCCAGTCCAGTTATAAGCAGAGTGAGGGGTTTAGGTTGATAACTAGGCTTTTTAGTACAAAGCCTTTTATTGGTATAAACTACATTTTTATTCATATACATATGAATATTCATATACATACGAATATGGTACATATTTATTGGGGAAAGGGTTTTACATAAGAAAAATACAATATCTTAATAAATGGATAATGGCAGAAAACATACATACAAAAGAAATATAAGAATTTATAAACTGAGATTAAATTATGCTTTGGGTGAAAATTCAAATTCTGCCTTCAAAGTCAACCATTATGCAGATGAAAACACCTTGAATCAGATATCCATACATGTAAACTACAAACAGTTCCCTGCGGTTGCTCAGGGCCAGGAAGAACCTGGTGCTCTAAAGCAAGAATGTAAAAAAACCTTTTCCAAAGTTGGTTCAAATAAAGTGCTCAGAAGAGTATGGACTTAGTAGTGGGACCATTACCCATCAACCGAAGGTGGCAAAAGCCAAAGACTCCTTCAAAAGCATCACTATGATTCTAAGTAACTTAATGGCAAGCCAGAACAAAGCCCAACATTATTTATAGAAACAAAAATATCCAGTACCCAACAATGTGAAATGCAAATTGCTGGTTTAGCTTGAGTTACCAGGTGTGTAATGACACAGAGAAAAACAGTTCATCACTAGCAAATAAATCAATAGACCCCAAGATGCCACAAATGGAAAAATCGGTACAGAGAGACTTTCAAAAGAGGTATGAGGAGCGGACCTCCTACGGTCAAGCATGTAGGTGACACAGGAACATAAGTCCTAGGAAGGCACAAACAACCTAAACGGAACTTCTGGAGATTAATGCAATAATTCACATAAAATATCAAAGCAGCCACGTAATCCCATTAAAATCAAGAATCTGCAAAGTAACGTGTCATCGAGTAGTTGAGAGGCAGCCGAGAACAGTTTTAAAGTCATGGGCTCAGGAACCACAGTGCCAGATTCTCGTCCCGCCCCCAGCTCCAAAGTTACAACCGTGAACCCCTGTTTAGGGTAGCAGCCATGCTGTGCCTCAGTTTCCTTCCCTGTAAAATGACCGTAGTAACACTTTCCAACAGGCTTGCCCTAAGTAATACAATATTTACTTCGTAAAGAGCAGAGAAGTGTACAGGACACAAATTTCAATGGCTCCAAAAATACTTATGAAATAAAACGAAAGACAAATAACCCAGCTATCCTCCCACAAATACACAGGGAGCAGGTTCCCTCTCAACTTACCTTCGCTTTTATTCTTGAGTATTTTCTGTCCAGGGCCTGGAGAGAGCCGGCATGTCCTCTGCCTGCTGGAGCGCAAGACTCAAGAGCGTCCGGGGTGCAGAAAGCTGTTTGGCTCCACGCAGCTCCGGCGGCTGCTGGGGGCTCTGCAGTCCGTGGGAGGCGTGGCCACTATTTATCGTCTTGAATGTGATTGGTCCTCTTCCTTCACCCAAGAGCATGGTTCTTCAAGCTGGCTCGGAGTCCTCGTGCGTTCTGAGCTAGGCACTCACTGCCTAGAGGTTCTTTCCAGACAAGATACCCCGCGGAAATATTTCCCTGTTATCCTGCCTTCGTCTTTGACTAACATGTACAATTCAATATAACTTCCAGGTTAAATGAACTAGTCTGTAAACTCAGCGAAAGAGTCAGTCTGCAAATGAATTCTGCTGTGAAACAGCTTCCCAAACCTGATTCTACAGTGGACTCAGCTGGAAGGCATTTCGAAGGCCAACCCCGTCCCGCCTGGTGATCCAGGCTTAATTATTTTGGGCTGGGTCCCAGGCATTTGTGGAAAGCTCCCTTGGTGATTCTCATGTGCAGCCTGGGATGAAATCTGCTGTTTTGGAGAAGCATCAGGTGCACTTTGCCAGGAGCTTCACCTGAGGGCAGGGGCTTCCTGGGTCTGTTCCCACCTCTTTGGGCTTCAGGGAGGCAGGGACTTTAGGAACTATGAATTGCACCCAGGCTGCAGGTTAGAACTACTCGGAGAGGGTTTAACTATTCTGATGAGGGTCCCTTTCCAGAGATTCTCACAAAATAAAATTTGAGCCCCAGCATGGGAGTTCTTGAAGATCTCAGGTGTTTCTAATGAACCTGGAGAAGTTACTATATAGTGAAACTATATATAACCTTGTTCTGCATTTTCTAAGTCTCATGTAAATGCTACCGTTTCATATAAAAAATAAAAATTAAAAAAGGGGGTCTGATGTCTGGGGGCCTTTGTTTCATCCCGTATCAAAATAGATGGTGTGTCTACGAACTTACCAGGAGAAGGATGGGGGAAGCTATAGTTAGGGAGTTTGGGATGAGCATGTGCACACTGCTATATTTATGCTATAAATAGTATATATACGGTAGGTCCTTGCTGTTTATATAAAATGGATAAACAGCAAGCACCTACTGTATACCACATGGAACTCTGCTCAATGTTATGTGGCAGCTTGGATGGTAGAGGAGTTTAGAAGAGAATTAATAAATGTGTGTGTATGGCTGAATCCCTTCACTCTTCACCTGAAACTATCACAACAGTGTTAATTGGCTGTACCCCAATACAAAATAAAACTTTTTTTTTAAAGATGGTATTTCTTAGAGCACAGGTCCCCAACCTCTGGGATCTAATGCCTGATGATATGAGATGGAGCTGATGCAGTAATAACATAAAGTACACAATAAATGTAATGCCTTTGAATCATCCCAAAACCATCTTCGCTACCCACATCTGTGGAAAAATTGTCTTCCACAGGAAGCCAGTCCCTGGTACCAAAATTGATGGGGACGACTGTTATAAAGAATCTCTGGGGCCTGGGATAGAAGATGAGAGCCACATCTAGGAAAGACTTCCTGAGATTTGAAACTTAAGATGGAGTATGTGGATATAAAGAAAAGGATTTCAAGCAATTTTAGGACTGCTTCTGTTTCTCAGGATGATAAAATATGGGTATTGAGTTTTAAACCACAGGAAAACTTTTCTAGTTTAGGAGCAACTATTTCAATATGTCACTGTAAAACATGAATCTGTGAAATTTCTTGGATGAATTTTTGAAACAAGAAGGGCAACCAGAGAGGATATTGGAGGAAAAGTGGTTGAAGGTGATGGAAGGATATGATCGTGGGTGTTTCTGAGTGCTGGAGGGTCTTCCTGGGTCAAAAACAGGGCTGACTACTTCAGACTGTGACAGTTTCTGCTCTGCCAGTGAAGTGACTGGGAAAATTTTTATTTTCCAAGATAAAAGGGGATCTTTTCAGGTTTCTGAGTGACCAAGGGACATTTTAAGAGAGATCAAGTGTCATGAAATAAGGGAGATTGAGCAAATGAAAAGTGCTTGAATGGATAGCAAGTTCTATCTAATTCTTCTTGTGAGGAGCTGAAGGAGTAAGAAAGGGGCAGAAAGACGTGGTCATGGAGACAAAAGCACATTGATTGCCACTGTGCAGAGAAGCCAAGTCCTCTCAGGCTGAAGAGGATCAGCAAGAGAAAGGGGGATGGGGAGCATATCAGGTAAGATTTCAAGAGAGGCTTCTCTGTAAACAAGCAGCAAAGGTTCCACCCTGGCCCATGATTTTTCTCCGTAATGGTTATAGGAGTCTTGTAAAGGGACGTGTACTTCATCATGATTTAGAGCAGCTTGTATTTTTCAAGGCTATGGGAGGAAAGTTGTAAGCTGATAGAAAATGACCAATTTAAAAAATTTCCAATAGCAACATGAAATACAACTTAGGGAGGTTCATACAGTGACAATTTTGGAAGTAAAGTGAATTTGAAAGAACAGAGAAGGACGCGGGTAAAGTGATTGAGGTTTCAGTGGGTATGGAGGGATAGTGGTATTTCTGGATGGAAATAGTTGCCACCTGTAAAGAGGTTTGAGGAGAAGTCAGAAAGCATGGGTGTGAGTGGGATCCAAGGGGAGTTTCTGCTGGGCCCTGGCATTAGAAGACTTGTATCTGTAGATAGTGCTTCCCAGGTGGCGCAGAAGAAAAGAATTTGCCTGTCAGTGCAGGAGACACAGGAGATGCGGGCTAGATTCCTGGGTTGGGAAGGTCCGCTAGAGAAGGAAATGGCAACCCACTCCAGTATTCTTGCCTGGGAAATTCCATGGACAGACGACCCTGGTGGGTTATATTCCATGGGGTCGCAGACACAATTGAGCACGCACAGCAATCTCAACTTCTCCCTGGGGTACTGCAGGCCCTTCTCATTTAGGGTGTTAAGGAAGCTGTATATATTGTACTTAGTAGTACCACGGTCAGCATTCACAACCACCAAACACCATAAATGACGCGTGTTCCACCCATTCAGAGTCCTGGTAAAAGGGTGAGTCAAGATCTTCCCCTGAAAAGGTGGGGAGATGACTTAAATCTTAAATGTATTTGAGTCTGGCTAATCCTGGACCTCCGGAGAAGGCAATGGCACCCCACTCCAGTACTCTTGCCTGGAAAATCCCATGGACGGAGGAGCCTGGTAGGCTGCAGTCCATGGGGTCGCTAAGAGTCGGGCACGATTGAGCGACTTCACTTTCACTTTTCACTTTCATGCATTGAGAAGGAAATGGCAACCCACTCCAGTATTCTTGCCTGGAGAATCCCAGAGACAGAGAAGCCGGGTGGGCTGCCATCTATGGGGTCTCACAGAGTCGGACACAACTGAAGTGACTTAGCAGCAATCCTGGACCTCATTGCCTTTAATTTAAGGATTGGGACTTCGTTGCATCTGCTGAATCCCTTCAGCTATACCTAAACTAGAATTTGATTGGAAACTGGGAGAGGCTGTGTTTGACTTCAGCTAAAACAGTGATTCTAAACGATTCTGGTCCCTCTGTCCCTGTAGCGCAAATGGTAAAGACTCTACCTGCTAATGCAGGAGACCAGGTGTTCGCTCCCTGGGTCAGGAAGATCCTCTGGAGAAGGTGAAGGGCTAAGCCACTCCAGTATTCTTGCCTGGAGAATCCAATGGACAGAGGAGCCTGCTGGGTTACAGTCTTTGGGGTTGCAAAGAGTCAGACTGGCCTGAGCGACTAACCCACACATCTCTAACTACAAAATAAGAGATTATCTCATCTCTGCAAATACACACTCCTGATTTCTGAATTTTTTTTTAACTTAAAAAAAAAAAATTTAAACACCGAGAGCTTCCAGTCAAACAGTAAGTGCTGAAACTTCTATAAAACTATGGAATTAGCTGGACTTTCTTCTCTCTGTATTTCCAGGCTTCCCTGGTGGCTCAGAGGGTAAAGCATCTGCTTGCAACCTGGGAGACCTGGGTTAGATCCCTGGGTCGGGAAGATCCCCTGGAGAAGGAAATGGCAACCCACTCCGGTATTCTTGCCTGGAAAATCCCATGAATGGAGAAGCCTGGTAGGCTACAGTCCATGGGGTCACAAAGGGTCAGACACAACTGAGTGACTTCACTTTCTCTCTCTGTATTCAAATTAGTTTGGGCACTAAGCGTCTTTCCAAAGGACAATAACAATAGCATCCTCGGGACAACCCTGCTTATATTGTCCTTGGTTCTCGATCAAATTTCCTTGCAGGGGTTTACTGAAGAGGACATTGCCCTGGGAGGTGGAGTGGGTCAGGGAAGGGCCTCTAAGCCTAGAATGGTGATGTTCACTCCTGTCTAGATGTGCCTGTTGGTGAAGGTTGGTTTGGATTTCCCACCCCTGTGGGTCCTAGCTCTCACATTCAGCCTGATATTTAAAACACAAGTAATGTTTCTATACCAAACTTTCTCTTAGCTGCAAATGTCCATTTGCATCCCATGGATGAGATAATAGGGACCCTCTAGTAATTCATCATCCAACTGAGTTGTCATGACACTTGTATTCTCCATGGGTGAGCAATATTGTGTGAGGGACCACAACAATACTTATTTTACCATATTTTAGTCATTGTTAGAAAAGTGAAAAAATGAGGTTGTATGTGTATGTAAATAACAATAAAATCTGTTCAATAGAAAAGATTTGTGAAATTGGGATTTCTGCAAAAGAAAAGTAAAATAATGTTTATAAACTTGGTCTAGGAAACATGGAGAAACAAGTTTAAGACATAATATAGTTGCATATTTAAAACAGTTTACATTATATGCCATGTATTTACTTTATCCAAAAGTGAGTGTTGAAGTAAGAAGCATTAGTTATGGCCTCACAAAGAATGAACTGAGGTCCAGGAACATTAGATATTAGGACTCTGCTCACTCACACAGTCTGAGAATTCCAACCCATTGATTTCTTTATCCACAAGTGGTCCCTGATGGTTAATGACCCTTCATGCAGCAAGAATGTTGGGGACAGGCAAGTGAGAAGGATGAGAGATTCCATGTCATTGGGAAGCCAAGCTTCCTCCCTGCCCTTTGGCCTCTTGTTGCATTTTTGTGTCCCATCCAGGTCCTGGTCACACTGCAGAACTAGAGGCTTCTCCAGTCCAAATTTACACACACTTCATTCCATTGAACTTCAGCGAGAGAAGGATTCATCAATTCCCTTATTTATTGCTCAAGTGGAATTTGGGTCCAGGTTAAAATTTTAAGTTCAGGATTTGGATCAGAAACAGAGGAATGTGATGGCTGCATCAGGGATGGGATTTGCTGGGGAAAAGGCAGGAAGTGGGCATAGAACTTCCACGGAGGGCTCAGGGTGCAAAGTTCCCATCTGACAGAGGTCAAAGAAAAAAAGAAATAGTTTAAAAAACAGGGAGAAGTCAAATAACAGTGCACTGGACATTAAAAAATAGTGGAAAAAAAATCTTGCCAATTAAGACTAAATTAGAAGCTGATCAAATGAATATATAATAAAAGGATTCTAGTAGAGGCATGAAGATATTTATGAGGACAGAAGAAAACCTTAAAAATACAAAGTATTATAAGAGTAGTAATTTTTAAAGAAGTAAAAAAGTCAAACATATGCCTCTTTAAATTCTATGCAGAAACACCAAACAGTGCTACAGAATTAAAACTATTTTCCAAGAAAACGCCATGAAAATAAAAGCCTTGCAATTATGTATTAAAATGATACCTGGTGTATCTGGAAAGATTGGTTCAGTTTTGTCATCTCGAAAGACATAGTAAAAGTTGTGATTTTAAAAGATAACAAACTTCCCAGGACATCAAAAAGATACAAAAGTAAACAGAAAACAAGTCACTTAAATAGAAAAATCACTTGACCCCAGATTTTTTGACAATAACAGACAAATAAAGACAAACTTACAATATCATTAACAACTGCTTAAGTTTAGAAATATGTAAGCCAAGGATTTTACTTCCAACCAAACTATCCTTCAATTATCATGGGTATAGAAACAGATTTGAACATGCCCAAACTCAGGGAATATTGTACCCAAAAGCCCTGAGTAATACACAAAAATTTGAGTGTCATACATTCAAGAGTTTACTATGACGTTTTTGCCAAAACAATTTAGAATGACCATTTAATATTTAATTGCATAACTTAGACAATCAAGGGTAGAAGAATGTCATCTGCCATGACATTATGCTATGAAAAGGAAAAAGAGAAGGTGAAGAAGGAATTAGAATAAGCTCTGCAATGGTCATTTTAAAAAGAGGTGGAGTCAGTTGGTATCGCTATGAACTGGTAGATCAAATACAGGTTTTGCCACCAGCTGAAAGCAGAGCATTCCTAAGAAACCATTCACAGGCTGAAAAGTCACAAAGCAAGAAGCAATTGCCTCAGGACCCACCTTGCTAACAGATGCACAAAATAAATTGAGATCAAGCACAGATGCTCACGGATATGGTTCAAAGTGAGGATGGCTTGATGCTGAGTGCAGCTCCCAGGGAAGGAGCTTGCTGCGCCCTTCTCACTGCTCTGGGTGTGCACCGCCTCTACGATCGCAGCTGCAAAGAGAATGCTGCATGCTATTTTCACTTTTATCTTTTTCCCTAAGAATGCAAATCCTCTTCAGATTACTTTAGGTTAGTGAAAACAGGCACACACATAGGTCTTTCATAAAAGTGAGGCGTGTGTGTGCTTCGTCGCTCAGTCATATCTGACTCTTTGTGACCCCATGGACTGTCGCCCACCAGGCCCCTCTGGCCGTGGGATTTTTCAGGCAAGAATACAGGAGTAGGTTGCCATTTCCTTCTCCAGGGCATCTTCCCAACCCAGGGATCGAACCCTCATCTCCTGCATTGGCAGGTGGGTTCTTCACCACTGAGCCACCAGGCAAACCTGGGAATATCTGGATAGAAACCTAAGTGAGGGAACGTGGACCAAGGACATCGCTAAAGGTGTTATTAAAAGGTAATCTCTGCAGGAAAACCCCAAACCTTCATAAATAACAAAGGAAATAGAAAAGGAGAAAGTAGAACACATTCAGAAAGAAGTATATATAAAATGCTAGACTCAGTTAACAAGAAATATATCAACCATATTAATAAGCACAAGTGTGCTTAACTCACCTATTAAAAGAAAGATCATTTCAAACTTCCTTACTGACCAAAAGCCAATTCTGTTTTAGATAAGAGACACACTAAAATAAAGTTATTCAGTAAGACTAAAATTAGAAGGGTGGGCAAATATATTTGGGAAAATCTTACATCACAAACTGAAATAAACTAGAAACTAGGAGTTCTAATCTGAATACTGATGATGTGGAATTCATGCCAAAAAGCATTAAGCATGACAGTGATGATTGGAATATTACAGAACAAAGTGTATAATGTTGATATTAATAATTATGAATATGTAGCAGATGATGCAACAATTACTTAAAGCAGATGTTACAGGTAATACAAGGAGAAATAAACAGAAACTCATAAATAATAAAATACTTTAACCTTTGACACCTTTTACATACTGTGCTTAGTTCAAGAGAGGCTACATGAACAAATAGATCTAAATACTATAATTATTAAGGTAACTTTTATTGATATGTTTTGTTACATATTTATCCATGAAACTTTACATGCTTGTAATAAAGAACATGGACTTCCCAGATGTCTCAGTGGTGAAGAATTTGCCTGCCAATGCAGAAGACACGGGTTTGATCCCTGGGTTGGAAAGATCCCCTGGAAAAGGAAATGGCAACCCACTCCAGTATTCTTGCCTGGGAAATCCTATGGACAGAGGATCCTGGTGGGCTAGAGTCCATGACATTGCAAAAGAGCCAGACATGACTTAGCGACTTAAACAACAATGATAACAGCATAGAATATACTTTCTCAAGAACTCATTTAGTTTTCGCAAAAAAACTCAGTTATAACTCGAGTATCAATGAATGCTTCATTAAAACCCTTAAAGTAGAAATAATGTGAACAATATTCTTTGATCATTGCACAATAAAACTAGAATTAATATTAAGAAAATAATAACACATCTAGTGGGAAATTTCTTATGCAACTGCAGAAGGAAAGAGACAGTAGAAATAAAAACTTTTGAATGTCTAAAAATGAAAAGCATTAAGGAGATAAAGCATCAACTAAATCCAAACTTAAAAGCAAGTAAGAGAAAAATGAAATAAAAGGAAATTAAAAAAAAATGATTAGTGAAAGAAAACAAGGCAAAAATTAGGAAAAAAGGCTGATTCTCTGATAATAAATAGACAAAGCACTAAGTAACCTAATAAAAACAGAAAAGGAAAGAGTGCAAATTTATAAGTTGAAAATGATAAAGGGAAAGAACCATTGAAATAGAAAAAAAATCATGAGATTACTCTATTTAAATCCATACAAATTATATTTAGAAACCTAGATAAAGGGGAAAATATACAGTGAAAATAAAATTTACCAAATTTGATTAGAGTGAAGATAGAATGGCTAAACCAAGCTATTTTCATGAAGGAGATAATGCTTCTAAAGACACACTACAGAATTAATATTAATTCTGTAGGAATTAGGAAACAGCCCCCTATGTATATTCTTTCACAGAGAAATTCTTAGCATATCATGGAGACTAGATAACTGTAATCATAAGGATATGCAAACATTAATATTTCCAGAGGGAAAAGATTTTTGAAAGCTTTTAATGAAACATATATAACTTCAATATTTATGTCATTAATGAGAGCAGGAAAAAATATAAATGTAAAATTATAGATAAAATATTAGTAAGTAAAAGCCAGTACCACCTTAAAAATAAATACATCACAGGCTAGTGAGATATATTCTGGAAATGCAAGAATTGTTAAACATTAGCATATCCATTTGTGTACCTCAGTCCTAAAGTCAGTAACATAGCCAGGAATTTAATGAATATTTATTTAGTGGCATTTCCACTGGCTCCTCCTGGAATGGCTTAATGGCTATGCATTCAGTGCATTCACGCAGGGACTCATGTTTAAAAGAGCCCACACTTGGTCAACAGTGAAGGACAGGGAAGCCTGGTGTGCTGCAGTTCATGGGGTTGCAGAGTTGGACACTACTTAGTGATTGATGAACTACACTTGGTTTAACACTCTGCTGTAGCCATCTTAATTTTTTCACAAGTGGTCCCACATTTGGCATAGGCAGATCTGAATTTGGATCCTAGCTCTGTAACTTGTTATCTGCCTGTTCTTGGGCAAGTCACTTAATGTCTCTGTGTCATGATTTTGTGTGGTGCTCTGGTGGAAATTGGAGTTGGTGTACAACAATGCTAGACAGATAGTGAGAGCCAAAATAAGAGATAGATATATAGTAATTATTACTGATATTGTTCTGGAGGTGGCAGTTGTAGCTGTGATTATTGCTGGATTTCACCAAGGTCTAGTATCAATTTAAAAAGGAGAGCGAGAGAGAGAAGGCAACTCTATTTGAAATAGCAGAGACAGCTTTATAGGGAAAGAAATTCCTTAACTGAGTATTAAAGGTGGAGCCCAGTCATCCATGAAAAAGAAAGGCATTCAGGATAGAGATTTTCCTGAGCATTTACTGGAATAGTGTGGTGGCCAGGAGCATGGAATTGGGTGGATTTGGGTTAGAATTTCACTTCCGCAAGATACATAACCTTGGGCAAATCACCTCCCCTCTCTGTGCCTCAGTTTCTTCATCCTTAAAAAGTTGAAAAATGATAATACTACCAATCTCATAGGGTTATTTGAGAACTAAGAGAGTTTAGGAACTTCCGTAGCAGTCCAGTGGTTAAGATTCCATGCTTCCAATGCAGGGGGTGCAGGTTCAATCCCTGGAGGGGGAACTAAGATCTCACATGCCAGGAAGCGAGGCCCCAAAACTTTAAAAAAAATGACAATTAAGAGAGTTCATATATATATATATATAAAATACATGAAAGAGCATTTAGCAAATTGTAAATGCCAGATAGGTGATATGTTATTATCCAAGGAAATCTGAGTCAGACAAGAAATTTTTAAAAGAAGGAGGTAAGGGCCAGTTCACAGAGGATTCATCTGCCAAGCTAAGGGCCCTGAATGTGATCTCACAGGCAGTGGAGAAAGTCACTAATGTGTTTAAGTGTGATTGTGACAGGATCTGCCTTCTAGGAACTTGCTATGATAGCATTACAGAGACACAAAAAATTGTGGAATAAAAGACTCAGTTACTGTTGTTTTCCCTACTGGTACACCTGACAGAGACAATTTTGATTTATAGTGTAAGCAATAGTCAGCATTGAGAAGACAAATTTTCAGCTCAAGAAATTGCCTTCCGGCCACAGCATCTGTCCTGGGAGGCACCCTGGTGAAGACTCAGCCATAATTTACATCCTAAACACTGCTTACATCCTGCACCCGAGAAAGAGTCAGAATACGTTCTAGATTGCCATCCTCTCATATCTTTTCCAACTCAACTCCATGCTTGTAGAGTCAGAGCCAGTCTCTTGCTGAGGGCTTGAGCACTTCATCCCCAGGTTACCTAGTAGATGCCCTTACCTTTTGAAGAGCTGCCAGGGGATCTATGGATGCACTCACTGTCATTCACAGCAGATGTAATGGCAGTCAGTAAACAGTGTTTTTTGAGCACCCACTGTGCTTGGAGCAGAGGAATATGGCTACAGAAAACCACCACAGCAAAGAAAGCAGTGGGAGACGGTTATATCTCTTCCGTAGTAGCGTCTGACACGTCTGTCAATAGCATAAGGTCTTCCAGGCTATTAAGAATTATTCCGTTCAACTAGAAATGTGACATGCAGACTTCCCCTCTGCCAATGTCTAAGGTGTCTGACAGGTGGGGATTTGCCAGCCATTGGACAATTCTGAGAGATTGTTCTGAATTCTCTTTATGAATCAAGGAAAAGTCAACTTGTCATGCATGATTAATCATCTCTGGATTTCAATTTGATTTATTTACTCGGTTTTGACCAGAAACAACTGTTTAAAATAGTCAAAAACACATTTTGAGTGTTATATTCCATTAGAAACTTTTGATAGCATCAATACTAAACATGTTATTTCCTCCAGCAGTTTGAGACATTTTGTTTTGTAAGATAACCCATTCTGAACTCTCATAGAGGAAAAACCATGGTGAATATTTAAAGAACTACATTTTGAAAGTTTATTTCTCTATGAAAATATAAAAAGAAAATGTATCTTGGCACCATCCATTTCATTATTTAAATATTCTTAAGCAAAAAATCATTAATGTTAAAATTAAGCTTTTTTTATATGTAGAAATGTAACTATTTGGGGGGATAATATTTTTCCTGAGTATATGAAAAAATGATTTTACATAGCACCATTGTCTCATTGTCATTCACTAAGTAATATTGAGCTGTTGTGTGTAGTTACATTCTGCATTTCAAGTTTTCTTCTTTTAGCAAAATACAATTCCTCACAGCCTTGCCATAATTATATTTACAAAGATAGATGAAGGACCTTTTCACAGGTCTCAACCTCATCCAAAAAATTAGATTGAATGGGCTGTCAGATTGTTCAACTCTTCTGAAAGAAAAACATGCTGGAGATCCAGTTTGTGTGACAACAACATGCATTTAACAAAACAAAAAATAATCAATTTCATGCCAGTGACAGGAGGTGATTCAGCTAGCTGGCTGGCAGTAAAGGTTGTTTAGCAGGTTTCAGATTCCTAATTGGGTGTCTAGCTTGTTAAGTAGCATCTGGTCTTTAATTAGTTGAAAAATTATTACCACTAAGAGTTGCTTTAAAACGAAAAAGAACAGAATAATTAAAATGTTAGAATCCATATGGTGGGTGCTTAGCCTCACTTGCCAATAGCTGTTTTCCTTCTTTATACTAATATGTTTAAAAATATTCCTATGTCACGTACTTTTAAAAACACACCTCATGTAAATGTAAAACCCCCAAAGACTCCCAGAGTGGAATAGCCAAAAAAAAAAGGGTATTTTCCATTTAATAATTATTTCTGATCATGAAATTATCCCCAATATCCCCCATCTCACGGATGGAGTATGTAATTGATAAGTGAATCTTATAATTGGCCTCACTATTGAAGAGATTAGCAAATTCCCTGACTTGACTTGTTTTAAATACAGTGACACTGGTGAGAATATCAGTACTTTACAGATGCCAGGGAAATTGCCTTTCCACACAGATTCCATTTAACGATTAGCCTGAAGTTAATGCTCCCTAACATTAGAGGAAATCCAAATTTGCCATGGCTTTGTAATTATATTCCTACTCTACTTAGAGATAAAATTTCTAAAAAAAATGTTATTTAGTGATAAACCAGTCTACATACACATTGTACTGTGAAAATCTACAAATAATTACACACATATGACAGTGCTCTCACCTCCCATATTGACAAAGCCGTGCTAAGTAGACCAAGTATTTTGAAAACATTTTGCTTTATATTTTTAATATTTTCAGTAGAGGATGACTGTTTAATAAAAAGTATATGCATTTTGGTCCTAGCAGAACTGAATTCAAACTTTTTTCCTCTCCCTTTTACTTACCTAATGTCGCTTAACTTATTCTTGTCTTTCTTTTTTCTTCTGTGATGTAAGACTCATAAAATCCAACCTGTTACAGTGAAGTCTACAAAGTAGACAGCATTGTTTCTGGAGTGTATTACCTGTTTCGTAAATGGTTTTCTTATACTTATTTCTAAATATATGTAATGCATTTCAGAAATCTGAGAAAATCAATTTTAGGGTCCACCTCATGATCTGACAACACGGTATCAGTGAAGAATAATTAGCATAGGATCCAAGGTCATTTTGAAGAAATACATCATTTATTCACCAGCCTTTGAGACGTGAGCACCTTTGGGAACATGAAGATCATCTTATTTTCAAGCCACTCACCCCATGTTTACTGGAGACAGACTGACTTGAATGGACATTTTGATGTAATATTTACTCCTCATCCTTGTGAAGTTTCCAATTTGCATGAAGAAGAAGCGCTCTCACAGCGGTGTCCAAATCAATTCTTTAAATGCATCTGTGTTTTAATTTGCATGTGCTTAATGAGCAGAATCACAGTTATGCTTAACACTGTGGTCCTTTGTGTCTGCTCCAGCACAATCTCTTCTCTCCGAATAGAATGAGAACCTCATTGTCTTTTTGTTGTTGTTGTTGTTAGTATTTAAATTCTTCATTAAACCATTTATTTCCCATATTTTATATTAGTTCTTCAAATTTAGTGCAGGATAATACGCTGGAATCCTTCCTAGTTAAATGTCTTGTGTCAACATTTGTCCCCACTTTTCTGCTTACCTTTCAGCCCTCTCTAAAGTCTCTGTCCATGAAATGTCTCCATTGTTATCTTCTGCCTGTTGCCGAGTTTACTGCTATGTACCGTAAATATCAAGATCAGATAGTGCCAATCAGGAGAAACCCTGACATGTGGTATAATAAGATGCAAATCAGGCAATATAGATTAATAGCAAACATTTGGTTGACATCTCTAATTCCGCTTGGGTGAAAACTAAACTTTATTGCTCTCCTCTGTGGTCTGCCATTCTTCCAGCTGCCTTTCCTACAGATGTTCTCAACATACGAGAGGGATTCTGAACATTAACCCCCTGCTGCATATCAACAAGATGCCAATGATCATGCAGTAATTTGCTCTCTTTTTCAAGAGCTGACTGTTGATATGACATGATGGAAACCCTCATCGTTATACACAGTTACAAATGTCTGTAATTACTGCTGCTTTACAACTAAATGATTCAGCTCATCCATTCCATCCTGCTCAGGGGATGCCCAAGTGACATTTTACTTTTCTGTGCCCTTGCTTTTCCCCAATTCATGGCAGCTGGAAAACTCTGACCTAATAGTGAACAGCCTAACTAGGACATGTAAAGTTTCACTATTCTAGTCCCTGGGGAGACAGTGACTATATTCGAGCTAGTTAAGGACAAGATATAAGCAATGACGGAGGATTCCCTACCTCCTAAATGGACAGGAGAGGGGAAGAGACCACTGGCTGTTTTCATGGGGCCCTAGGATAAAGATACAGCTAAGAAAATCATAGAGAAAGGAGGCTTGTCTCAGGGAATTTTGTATTGCTTCTCGCTTTTTCTCCAAAATGTATTCTCTGATTTTGCCTAAAGACATCAATCCTATAAAAAGCTCTCAAGTTCTAAGATTTTCCCTTACAACCTTAAAGTAAATTTAATATAACATGCCAAATCTAACTGTTACCCTTGCTCAAAATCAAAACAGATTGTCTCAGACTGCTCTTCATCCTGCCCCTTTTATCTGAAAATAATATTATTTCTTAAGCTTTCGTTGTTCCTCTTTAGTATCATCTTTCTGTTGCGCCCTCTGGAACTTGACTCTCCTCTGAAGATAATGCTACCTGCGACTTTCTGCTGAAAAGATTATTCTTCTGGAAACCGTCTTGAGTTGTAGCTGCTGTCCTTGTAGCTCTCCACTGTTAATTTAAATCGTTGCTTCCTCACTTTCAAGTCAATAATTTGCTATTTTGGCATCAGTCTTAACTTATCTCCAAGGTTCCATCCGTTGATTGGTTGCTCACTCTTTACTCACTGAAAGTATGTTTCTGGCTTATAGTCCCTTTCCTGCCAAGTCTACTATCATCCTGGATAAGATATATCCAATATCCTAGTCTCTTATTCTTTAATCTCCTCACATAAAATGATCTTATCTTTCCACTTTATAATGGCTACCTGCTTGTAGGACTTTAATACTTAAGCATGCATTTAGCTGGAATTATAAGCATAGTTTCAGATGATAGTCTCCTTCATACCCTCCTTCCCAATTATTTCCAACATCAACTCGTCAGCCTCATTGACATGTTTACACGTAAGTCTCTGTGTGTTCCTATCTACCTGCAGTCACCAGTCTTGGTTTTCTTTTCAGTCGATCATATATTCTATGCATTTTCATTTATATCCTTCATTTTTCAGTGCCCTTAAGATTCCTGCCCTATTAAACTGTTTTACTTGACTGGAAAACACAAAACATGGTTGCATTTGTCTGATTGCCTACTCCTCATGTGCACCTAGATGCTGAATCTGATATTGAAAATAGTGATACAAAAGTTTGAAGCCACCAGAAATTTCATGAGTTCCTTCCTGAGTACTGCCAAGCACAGTTCACGGGCACCTCTAGCTCAACATGTCCAAGGGATGGCATCATCTTTCCTCCCAAATTTTTCCTTTTTTTTCTTATCAAATTCAATTCATCCTGTTTCTTAAAGATATGAATTCTCTCTTTCCTTCATATCATCAATCAATTATCAACTGCCTCTTCACTAGTCTTCCTGCTTCCACCCTTTCGTCTCTACATTCTGTTCCTATGCTCAGAAATCCTTATTCAACATAATAGCTAAAGTATTTACAATGGCCTTTTAAAAATATCTTATGAGTCCCTTTCTGAGCTCATACTACTCTTTGACCTTTCTGCTACATTTTTCCTTCACTCTCTACATGGCAGTCAGGTGATTCCTTGGGTACCCAAGCATATTTCTACTCAAGCCTTTTGTATAGGCTGTTCCTTCTGCCTGAAACACTCCACAGAAAGCTCTTGTCACTTTCCTAGATCCCCGTTTAAATATGAGTAAATAAAGTAGACATTCTGTGATGATAAAGTTGACATTCCATCAAAGAACAGCATCTTCCATCTCTCCACTCTTCTTATCTTCCTCACTCTGGTTTGTTTTAATCCGTATTTCTGTCACAGTCTGACATGTACATGGTCTGACTGTTGTCTGTTTCTCCCCAATAGTATAAGATACATGAGGGAAAGGACTTAGTTTCATCCACTATTATATCCCTGATACCTAGAACACTGCTTCATAGAGGAGACTCTTCAGTATTTGCTAAATGCATAAATGGATGAGTCTATCTCCCTTGAAATGTGCCAAAATTAATAATCTGATAAGAAGCATATCAAATTTTCATTTTTAATTTGATGCTGAATTGAATATATTTTCAAAAATGAGTTTCATAAAAATTATAATTTTTTTCTTCAAACTTTTAACTGTCACTTTATATTCTGGGCTTTGGGGTTTTCAGGCTTGCATGATTTCAAATAACATATGGTAGAACAAATGAGCATGGGTTTGACACAACCTGACCTTTAAATGACAATGAGAGCGAAAGGGCAGAATGAATGTGGCCTTGTCAAGCTCTTATGAGAATAGAAAATTTCCAGCAGCTTCAGAGAAGGTCAAAAAAGTGTTCCTTAAATGGAAAGAGGAGCCAAGTGAAAGTTTTTCATCAAATGAGGGTGACAGACAGAGGTCTTTCAAAGAATATGTAATGAGGATCATCCAACTTATTCAAACTGAAGAATAGCCAAGAGGGTGTGTGATTTATTTCACATTTTCAAGCATGACATGATCATTATGGAGATATAATATGTTTTTAAAGGTAACACATGGCATTTTATAAACATTTAAAGGGCATCAAAGGTATAAAAGCTCCAGGTCTTCTTTACCTCTTAGCTCTCTTTGCCTCTTAGCTCTCTTTGCCTCTTAGCTCTCTGATTCCCATCCTCAAATGTACCCACTTTTACTAATTATGTTTATATATTTCTAAGATGTTCTATGAAAACAATATGGATTAATTTTATTTAAAATTCTCTTAACTCGGAAAGATTTCAAGCAGGCAAGAACTATAAAAGGTAAAGGAACAGACACCAGTGTACAAAAAAAGTAGATTTTATGAATATTAATATTTGTCCACATTGCTTTTGATAAATGTTAAAAAATAAAATATTACAGGTATAATTGAAACCACTATTACCCTCCTGGTCCCAGAGATAAACACTATCCTGAGGTTGATTTTCATCTTTCCTAATGATTTTTCACATACCCTTAATTACATATACCTCCATAACAAAAAACAGAGTATCATATTACTTCTTAAATCTGTGTCTTACCATTCTACAATAGCCGTAACTTGCTTTTTAATTTGACATTATAATTTCAAAATTAATACATATGTAGCTCTAGTTCATCCATTTTAACTAACACTTATTGTTGTTGTTAGTCACTCAGTAATGTCCGACTCTTTGTGACCCCATGCACTGTAGCCTGGCAGGTTCCTCTGTCCATAGGATTCCAGGCAGGAACACTGGAGTGGGCTGCCGTTTCCCTCTCCAGGTTAACTAACTATAGTTTCCCATTTATGAATATACTCTATGTGCTCAGTTGAACATTATATTCTTTCCAATTTTTCCATATACAGACAATTCTGTCATCTGCACCTTTACACTTACTTTCCTGTACACATATGCAAGATTTTCTTTACATGTATAGAAACAAAATTGCTAGTTTGGATGATATTTGCATATTTAACTCTGATGGATATTGACAAACTCTGCTTGAAGTCTATCAAACTTTTATACCACCAGCAGTACTCTCTACATATTTACACATGTTCTTGCCATGATTTGGATAGAGATTGAAAACATGACCACAGTAATTTGTAGCTATTCCCTTCAAGAAGTAGAGTCTACTTCCCACTCACTGAATTTGGGCTTGCCCTGTCATAGGCTTTGGCCAAAATAATATATGGTGGAAATTACATTATGTGAATTCCAAAGCCTAGACTTTGAGAGACCTTGCAGACTCTGCTGTCCCTTCTTTGGAGCATATATAGTATTATGTGAAGAATCCTACTCTATCTTACTGGAGAAAGAATGTGTGAAGAAGAAAAGAGATAACCATACACAAGAGCCAGACCTCTGAGTAAGGCCACCTTCTATCATCCAGCCCCTTGAAGCCATCAGATGACTATAACCGCATGAGTCATTCCAAGGAAGACCAACAGAACTGCCCAGATGAGGCTAGCCCAAATTGCTCATCCAGCATCATGGGTAACTAATGATTGTTGTTTTAAGTCACTGAGTTTGGGGATGATTTGCTATATAGCAACAGATTGCTCAATGCCTGGATGTTATTAGACATTTAGTTTTGCTAACCTGATAGGGATTTTTCTATGAACATGGTATTCGTCATTTATCTAAGCATCCTTTAATACCCTTCACATCAGAGGAATGATTTCAGATCTCAGTCAATAGAGTATCCAAGTAGTCATGACTTAAGTAAGAGGAAATAATTTTTCTCACATAATAAGAAATCTGGAGGCAGGTCATTGCTGACATGTATTTTGGAACTCCATATCATATCTCTAGTTTAGCATCTCTGTGATTCTCTTAACTTTCCTTTCATGTCAAAAGACTAAAATGTAACACAGCACATCTGATGCATTAGAAGGCAAGAAGCCAGGAGTGGCATGGAATAAAGCACTTTTCCTTATGTACCATGGCCTTCCTAATTATAACAGGAAAATCTTTCAAAGCAACTCCCCAGACTTTCAGGAAAGTCTAAAAAAAATTAGTTAAATAGGAATAAATATAGAATCACATTTTAGTTAAGCAAAGAATCTTGTCAACCATACTTTTAAAAACATTTATATAATTTTCTTCATTAAGTTTTCAGGCATTTATTTTGACATCTTTTCTACATAAGGGGAAATAAATTTTGCTATATAGTGAATGGAATATTTTGCTTTCACAATATTTCTTGGTTCTTATTATTGTACAAAAATACTGTTGAATTTCTTATTTTGATATTATAATAACAATCATCTGATTTGTTTATTTGCTCTAATAATTTATAGAATTTCATGAATTTGTGTGTGTGTGTGTATAGGTAATCACATAAACTGTGAGAATGGACAGCTGTGATTCTTCTTTTTGTCATCCCTGATTTCTTTTCCTTTTTATTTGTACCAGTTAGGACCACTAGTAAAATGTTGAAGAAGTCATATTAGTGGTGTCAGTGGTTGGTATTTGATACTTACTACTTAACAGATTAATTTTCCTTCTGGTCAGAAATCTGTTTTACCTTAATTAATGTTTTAACATAACTATTCTTATTCTCATTTTTTAATCTCTGTGCACAAGTGGGATAATTTACCATTTCAACAGGTGCAGGTTCCTTCATGTTTGTTTTTTCTTATAACTTTTTTGTTATGAGAATCGGTGTTGTTTACCAGTTATTGTCTTAGATAATTACATTAAATCTTGGCCTGGCTAATATTCCATTCATTTTTGACATCTGCTAGCTCTTCCTGATATAATCTGTAATAGTTTTTAAAGAAAATTCCACCACCAAAATATAACCAACATACTTCATTTAAATCCATATATGCTACCTTCCTCCCTATAATATAACCTTCAAAATCCAGATTTACATGCTTCTCACCTACCCAAAATCCCATTCCTGTAATTCTTCCTTCTCTTTTCTTACTGATATGTTTCTTCCTGTCTATTATTCTAATCAGCATTTAAGCATGCTAAAAAATCTTGATTTCAACTAATTTCTCACACTCTACCACTTATTTTAGTAAAAAATTTCCTGGGAAAAGATGTAGTTGTAACAATTTCTTATCCTTCTTTCTAAATAAGCCTACTTCAGAAATGGTTCCACCACATTTAGTTAAATAGAAACATTTCTCATGCTGGTGGCTCAGATGGTAAAGATTCAGCCTACAGTGTAGGACACCTGGATTTGATCCCTGGGTCAGGAAGATCTCCTGGAAAAGGAAATGGCAACCCACTAAAGTATCATTGCCTGGGAAATCCCATGGACAGAGGAGCCTGGCAGGCTATCGTCCATGGGGCTGCACATTGTTGAACATGATTGATCAACTAACACAGACAGTTCTTAAGTGATCTGGGCTTCCCTGGTGACTCAGATCTGTAAAGAGTCCGCCTGCAAAGCAGGAGACCTGGGCTCGTTCCTTGGTTGGGAAGATCACCTGGAGAAAGGGATGGCTACCCACTCTAGTCTTCTTGTCTGGAGAATTCCATGGACAGAGGAGCTTGGTGGGCTAAAGTCCATGGGGTCACAAAGAGTCAGACACAACTGAGCGGCTATTTTTATTATATCATTAAGTGATTAAGAAGCTACCTTTATAAAATTCTAAGTTCTCATAAATTTTGGGGTCTTCCTCTGGTCTTTCTCACCTGTTTCATTGGTCATGGACTAGTACCACACTTTTAAAAGAGAGTTTTTATAGATTGTTTTGTATCTGACAGTTCTCCTCATTGTTCCAAGTTTTTTCCTATGTTTCTTTCCATATTTACTTTTCCATAATAAGTTTACAGTAAATATTTCTAGCTCAAAAATACCAACAACTACTTGTTTGTATTTAGTATTTGTTTTGGATTCACACTAAACCTATGTATTATCTAGGGGAAACCTAACATCTTATTAACTTGAGTTGTCCTATCTAAGTAAAAGAGATAGCTTTCATTTGTTCAAATCCATGTTAGTATCTTTCAGAAGTTTTCAAAAACTGCCTCACATTTGTGTTCAGTTCAGTTCAGTTCAGTCGCTCAGTCATGCCTGACTCTGCGACCACATGGACTGCAGCATGCCAGGCCTCCCTGTCCATCACCAACTCCCAGAGTTTACTCAAACCCATGTCTATTGAGTCGGTGATGCCATTCAACCATCTCATCCTCTGTTGTCCCCTTCTCCTCCTGCCCTCAATCTTTCTGAGCATCAGGGTTTTTTCAAATGAGTCAGCTCTTTGCATCAGGTGGCCAAAGTATTGAAGTTTCAGCTTCAACATCAGTCCTTCCAATGAATATTCAGGACTGATTTCCTTTAGGATGAACTGGTTTGTGTTAAGTAGTTCTTATTAAATTTTATATGTAGACATTTTCTTTTTATTTGCTATTTTATATACAATTTTCTCTTATATCTTCCAAAGTATTGTTTCAAAAAGAGGCTATTTGTTTTTGAAAATTAATTTTATATTCTATTACTTCACTTTTTCATTATTGATTCTTGTGAGAACTAATGTCAAATCATCAGGTAATAAAAATAAATTTACTTAATTCTTACACTTTGATTTTTTTGTCTAATTCCATTTGACTAATAACTCCAAAACAGTGTTAAATGGCAGTGGAAAAAGTGGGCATCCTTGCCTTACTCCTGATTGTAGTAGAGAGATCTTAAACTTTATCTCACCAAAATTCTTTGCACACAGCGGGTTGGGTGTTTACTAATTGGCTTTGAATAGGTTACCTTATACAAATAGGATTTGTTTGAGAGTTATATATATTTTTGTTTTCTCTTTGTGATAAATATAAAATTCACAACATACTTGCTGAAGCAACAGATCTATAAATGAGAGCAATATTCTCCAGCATTTTCTATTTTCTTCTACAGTGATAGTATCTTGAACAAATTTTATTTTATAAAATGTCCTGTGCTCAAAATAGTTTAATATTAGTAAAGGAATCCTACAGAGAGATTGTTTACTGAAAAATGCTTTTCTATCCCTTAAAATCTGATGCTGACAATTGAACGAAAGTACTTGTTCAGTAACACCTCGTTAAACTACAAATACATTCATATCTAGCATATTATGTGTGTATTAACAAGTTTCAAGTCTTTACAAGTACAAACTTAAATTTTGTTCCTTTAGAAGACATTGCATACACAATTTTGGACTATAATTCTATTTTATCTTTATTCCTTATAATGCATATTACTTGCATAAAGTATGGTGGAAGAGGCTAGACAATGCCAAAGTTTCAGGATGATTTTAGTATGCTAGGTAAGTCATGAGTTTTAGAGAAAACTCTCCATGTCCTCCAAGGGAAAGAGCTAAGATCAGAAGGAGAAAACATACTCCCCATGGAGTTCTGACTACCTGTACGCGGAGATTTACCTGATGTGCATCCTGTCCTGCAGCCCTAGAATCTCATTGTTTACTGAGAGAGGAACTAAATGTACAGCATGAAGAAGCATGCCCTTTGGAAATATCAGTGGACAGAGTTAGGAATGAAACAAGCTTTGAGATGGTTTTTCTGATCTCTTAAGAGCTGTGCATTTTGAGAAATATGGATAGATGAGAAATGATGTGGAATCAGTGTGCTTCTTCTATAGATTTTCTGAAATTTTATAGGCTAGGACGACAGTGTGCTGGACAAATCAGAAAATATGTCCGAAACATTCATAGTAAAAAACAGGTGAATTTATGTTGATAAATAAGGGCACACTTAAGATCATATAAAGATGGGAAAATCATAATTATGAAGATATCAATAAAGACAACTCACTGGATGGAATATTTTATATAACATGTTTAGCAATGAAGAAATAGCATGGTTTCTATAAAACCAAGGGCATTTTCATGACCTAAGGCATAAGTTGTATCTGACAAAAATGAAATGTCCTTAGGTCATGAGACTAACTCTTTTTGCCTCTGCAAAAATAGCTTTCAAGTAAAAACCACAACCTTTTCTGAAAACACTGAATATCACAATTGACAGTTTCTGAAGAATCACAGAAATTTTAATTCACATATTCTAAAATTGTAAATAATTTAATAATTATACATAACTTAAAAATTCTACTCAGAGGCTACTTTAGATGTTTTGGAATCATTGACACATTTAACACAATTTTTCTTTAAATTATGAGATAATAGTCCATCCTATCACTTATAATTTCAAAAATACTTCCACTCCTGTTAGTTTCTTTAGGAGATATTTTACACCAATCATTATGTCTTTTTTCCTGTGAAGAGAGAAATGTAGCTCTCAAATTTCTTTCTTGGGTTTGAGATTTCCCTAATTCCAGTAATGAGTTTACTTAACATTTTAAAGTTGTGAAATATACACACCTTCCATAGGATATATATAATTATATTTATGATCTAAAGAATAATGATAGAAACACTGTTATGCACAACTTCCAATGTAAGAAAGAAAATCCTGGTGCATTTGAAAATTTTGTGTGTGATCTCTCCAATCCCATTCCATTCCCTCCCTTCCAGAGGTGACCGATAAGCTTCTCATCATTGTGCCCCCTAGTGTTTCTAAGTGCCTGTGGAAAAAAGATCCCATGGTAAAACAGGGTTGGGAAACTCAATGGGTAGGTCAGATTGTATGGTAGAATTTGGGAATTCACAGAGCCCTAGTGAGTTAATGACTATTTGAACACAATTTTATTTTCATGAAACATGTTTTACAAATTATTGATCTACGTATTTTACCAAATTTTGTGCAATTCATAATGAACGGATAAGTACATACATTTCTCTATAAAACCTGAAGGACCTTTGATGGAAACTGAATCTGTAAGGTGGATGAGCAAGGCATCCACCAAGGCAAGGACTAAGCTCAAAATCTTAAGGGCATAAATGAGTAAAGATTTATTTCTCATTCACAATAAACATCCATCAGAAGTTTGCTAGGGGCTATATTCTGAGCAGTATTTACTTTGGGCCATTCTCCCTTGGACAGTGGTGATCAAGAGACTTCTACTCACAATTTATCTGGCAGAACTTGTGTGCTATCTTCACCCAAAACAAAAGGGGCAGGGAATGCTTTGTGAGAAATATTTGGGGACCAGTATTAGCTTATTCTCAGAGGTTGAGGGTCAAGGCCATTAGTCTATTCAAAAGATTGAGGGTGTTTCAAAGGTAGGAACATTCATTATGCCATTCAGCTTGGAAAAAGCCTCAGACCTTACATGAAACTGATGAGGAAGCATTAGGATAGCATCCAGGCTCGAGAACTCTTATATTTGATACTTATGAATGTGTATAGTGTGTGGGAAACTGAGGTTTGAGTGTGAATCAGAATGTCATTTCACATATGGTGTAAGACTGGGAACCAATCCATCAGCGCCGTACAACTGGGCAGTTGACGGCTCCTGAATTATCATGTGGAATTTGTCAGGGTCACTCAGGAGAGAATGCTAATTAATCTAATGGTAGAATTAGGCCACCGTACAGAATGAATAGGCTGTTTTTTCTATGCCTACCCTTTTCCTATTTCCTTTTTATGACTCTATACACATCTAGTGTATGTGTATATTATATATTGCATACTTTTTCTGAAAGTCCTATCTATATGCATCTATATATACACTATCTATATGTATATATATATATATATATATATATATATATATATACACATATTTTACACATTTTTTTTTAAGTCTAAAAATGCTTTTTCCTGCAAAGGGAAAAGCTACTGCCTGCCTTTGGACCAAGGGTGAAAAAAGAAATATTAAAAACAGTATTCACTTGAGGATCAATGTGATGGTGGCAGCAAAATTAACAGGAAGAAAAAAAAAAACAAAACAAAACTCAAAGGAGAGATGGAAAAGTCATATGAAAGAACTGTGCTATTTAGAAACTGTCCATCTGTGATCCAGTAAGTTAGGGCTTCTTTATTATATTTCAGCAAAGGTGAGGAAATTTTCTGTACAGAATCACCTTCTCCATTTCTAAGGCTTTCTGCTATCTCCTTGCATCCATCAGAACACTATTTAGAGTTGTCAGACAGATAAGAATCTACACATTTTTAAGCTATTGCTTTTCAAAATTTTGATTTCTTGTAAGTGAACTTGCAAGTGGACTTCATAGTGTCTTTGTTACTTTCAGTGTTAAAGTTTCTATGAAATGAAGTGATGAATATTTTCTGTCAGTCTGTGTTCATGTGAACACAAATTACTATTTTTACTATTTTAATACTGCTATTTTGCTCATTTAGAAAGCATGGTATATTTATGATGGATGTCATTTAATTTCATTGAGGTTCAACTGCCTTTTGAAAATACTCTTTTATCTGCATATTAAAATATCTATGTAGACAGGTAAACTAAGACATTTTTACAGGGCTGCCATAACAAAAGACCATAAACTTGGTGACTTAAAACAGCAGAAAGTTATTCTCTTATAGTGTGAGAAGACGGAAACAGTAAGTCAAGGTTCAGAAAGGTTTGACTCCCTTTGAAGAATCTAGGAGATGATCCTTCCTGTCTCCTTTGGCTTTTGGTGGCTCCTGACATCCCTTGGTTTGGTGGCACACAGCTCTAGTCTTTGTTTCCATCTGATGTGGATTTCTAGCTCCCTCAGTCTACTTTCTCTTTTTATAAGAACTCTTGTCATTGCATTAAAGACCCACCTGGATAATCAAGGATGATCTCATTTCAAGATACTTAAACTGCATCTGCAAAGACCCTTTTCCTAAATAAGGGTCATAATCACAGATTCCAGGTGGACATAGCTTTGAGGGGCTTCTATTCAACACATTACAGGTGCCAACCCAAATACACTGGCCTTGGACATTGTTCTATTATATTTCAATATTATATTCAAATTTGCATGGGTATAACGCCAATTTTAGCTTTACATCATTCTCTCTGAAAAATTCTAGCTGTTATTATCTGAATTTAATAACTTTTTATATAAATGTGTAAATAGCTAATATAAACAGCTAATATATTCTCTTGTCTATTTAATAAATGTATAACAGACAAGGTCACTTTCTCCAGAGTTTGTTAGATAAGTTCTATTTCCTTAGCATGATTACCAATAATATTTGATATTTTTTCCAAAGTAGTCTACTCTGTAGAGTAGCTTTTCTCAGACATATAAAAATAATTCCATATTATTTTATTTCCTTTTCCAAAGTCAAGTATCTTTGAAGTCTTTTAAAAAAGTTCCCTTGTTCATTGTTCAGTTGCTAAGTCATGTCCGACTCTGTGACCACATGGACTGCAGTACGCCAGGCTCCTCTGTCCTCCACTATCTCTTGGGGTTTGGTTACAGTCATGTCCATTCAGTCAGTGATGCTATCTAACCATCCCATCATCTGTCACCCTCTTCTCTTTTGCAGTCAATCTTTCCCAGCATGGGTGTCTTTTCCAATGATTCCATTTCTTCGCATCAGGTGGCCAAAGAATTGGAGCTTCAGCTTCAGCATCAGCGATTCCAATGAATAGTCTAGTTGGTTTCCTTTAGGATTGACTGGTTTGATCTCCTTGCAGTCCAAGGGACTCTCAAGAACCTTCTCAAGCACCACAATTTGAAAGCATCAATTCTTCTGTGCTCAACCTTCCTTATGGTCCAGCTCTCATATTCATACATGATTATTGGAAAAGCCATAGCTTTGACTATATAGACCTTTATAAAAAGTATAAAAAGTTATACCAAAGCTTTAAAATATACAAATTATTACAAAGAACATTCCACCCCAACCCCTTTCGATTCATGAAGCAATCATGAAGCAATTCATTAAGCAAGCTTTGTAGCAGTACAGAGCCTAGACATTAGAGCCAGAAATCCTGGCCTCAGCTGTTGGTTCCACTCTATGCTAACCACCTGACCTTAGGCTAGTTTCCTAACTTCAGTTCATAACTGTAAAATTGCATAATGATTATATCAATCCATGATTCAGTGCTCTTTAAGAGCTTAAGACCTTGGTAACATTCAGTAAACCCACACTAAATAGTCATTATAAGTTTTACAGTGAAAATGATTATTATAAACATTATTTAATATAATATTATTACTATTGTTATTATTATAAAGATACTAGTTCCTAAAATCAAGAGAGTGAAAGCTTCCTTCAAAATAGCCACATTCTCTGTTAGAGTGGGTTCAAAGTTATTTTGTAAGAAACCACTAGCTTCAGGAAGTATTAACCTGGTTTCACTTTCAGGGGAATAGAATAGAATAGTCTTCTACTTAGGATAGCTTTCTATTCAGGACATACCTTGGGCTCCTCAGGTCCTTCCCATTCTCAGTTTTAATCCAGTTGTCTCCATCATTAGTTAAGATTTTGCACTTAACCACTAACACAGAAGAGCTATGATGTAAAAACTCATGAGTGGATACAGAATCAAACTCCCTGCCATATTCTATTTTTCCAAAGATTTTCAAAGTTAAACAATTGGAAGGAAGTATTGCCTGAAGCTTTGAAGTTCTTGTTCACTTCATTACACAGGCTTTCCATTTTGAGAACTTTAAGAGACATTCTTTTTTTTTGAGATTAATATCAGGAATAACAATGATTTTCATGTACAGTTGGCTTGGTGTGTTTATCTTAAAGAGAGATTGAAATATATTGATGTAATTTACTAGATTTTCCTCCTTATGTTTTCTGTTAAACAGTCTTAGAGGCAAAATTGTGGTTAGTGTATGACAAATGTACAAAACTTCACAATATGTAATTTTGATTAGTCTAATTTACAGGTTGATTTTTATCTTTTATTTTGTCTTATATCTGCTCATTGTTCTCACTTAATTATATTTATCTTCTTTGACTGTATTGTTTCTTTTAAAGTCACCTGAAATTGTTTCTGGAACAAAGTGGGCTAGTAATTTAGAACTATCATTTCTAGAGGAAATTGTAAGTTCTCTTCATATCTTTATAGATCCTTCAAACTTCATGATGTGTGCATCATAAAACAACTGATAATTAACAGAAATATTTAAATGACAAGCTGAGAAAATGTAAGGTATGTTGAGGAAAGATGCACTCTAATTTATAGGCTCTATGATAAAACAGTGAGTGATGCTGATTTTTTTATCAAATGTTAAATATTTATAAATGTTAAAAATTTATTCATACAAAACATCTTAAACTGCTTTGAAATAAAATGAAAGAACAAAATCTATGTATTAGTAATATTTGGGTTTTTCTTTCATAAAACTTTGTTTCTTCAAAGCATATATTATAAATTGTTACCATACACTGAAAATTCTTCTATAGATGATTGTTTGGTAAAAAATTCTACATGCCAAATGGTAAAATGTATATAGGATAAAACAATATGTTGGAAAAATTACTCTTTTTTAATGAAGCATGTCTCTTCAGTTAAACTTTGTTGTGCAGGACTTAGGTTAGTATAGATGATAGGTTAAAATTTGCATGTTAACAAGAATAATTTATGGAAAACCAGTGAGAATAGCATTATGCTTTCTTCTCCATTTTTGACAAAATGCTAAATTAAAAAACTCAAGAAGATGTGCCTTACCAGAACCATAACTACATAAAGTGGCTATGATAGTCCTCCTCCATAAATTATGAGTGGATATTACTTTAAAAAAATACATGACAAGTAAATCATTAGAGAAGAAGGTAGTTCTTTTGTGAATGTACATATGTCAAAAGAAATGATCTCTCTTAGATGTTGCTTGTTGAGCACTCAGAAGTGACAAGCATTTGTTACATATGCTCAGCTGACAATAAGGCTGTCTCTCCTGAAAGACAAATGAAAAGAATTGGATTAATTTAGTTATAAAGAGATTTACATTTTGCTGTTTCTAACATGTCTTTTGGAGATTGATGAGTAAGAAATGAGATAAGAAAGCCCTTCAGAAGCTACTATTGCTGAATATGGTAGAAAAATTGCTCTTGCTGGAAGATGAATCAAGTTTCTGTCAGGTAAAGCCAGGGAAAATTCTCTTGTGTTATCAACTAATCTTACCCAAGAGGGAATATTATGCAAGATGTATGATATCGCTTTCTCCCTCTCCCGGAAGCCAGGTGGTTGTACACTAAAGCAATATAACAAGATTTCCACACTTTCACTTTATTTATTTACTAGTTTAGCCGTGAGTCTAAGAAAAATGTTGTCTGATCTTGCCTGTCCACTAGCCTTTTTTAGAAGGCTTTCATTATTTAAAATTGGTTATTAAATATTCTGTAACAATGATAAAATTCAATTTACTAAATTTATTTGCTTTGTTCTTTTTTTTCTGATTAAAATATATACTGATGAGCAAAATGTAACTAGCCTAAATTCAAAGAATATGTGTTTTGTTGTTTTGCCTGCTTACAGCCTTTTAAGTATGTGCTCTTCTGTCAACTAAAATCTTAACTTCTTTTTCTTCAGTAGACCTTATATTCAGCATACATTAACAAAAAAATCACAAAACTGTAATTCTGTCTAATTCTACTGCTATATGGGGATTTCACTAATGTTTTGCCAAGAACAGGTTGCAGTAAAAATCAACTTAGTGTTAAAACTCATTCCAAAAAAAATGTTTAAGTTGCCTGGACCTAGTATTCCAGAGTTAACAAGCATGAGGAAGCAAGTACCCATTACAAACAGCTAGGAAAATTTTTAATCTTTACAAGAGCTATTTAATGTTCTGAAATAAAACAGAAAATTTGGAAGACCTTTGCATGCCTGTAACAGCTGACCCAATAATGGTGCTTCAGGAGGAAGAAGAGGAAATGCCTGATTCCACCACCTTTAACTGTCAAAACAGATAAAACTGATTGCAGTAGGTCTTCTCATTTTTGCCTAACGCCCTGGAATGACTTCCTGGTGTACCTTCGCTAGAACTTGCCATGGAACCCGTGTTCCACAGGAGGCTTTCCACTAAGGCTCCTGTTCAGTCCTCATAGGCCTCTCTACCTTCAGTTCAGTTCAGTCACTCAGTCGTGTCTGACTCTTTGCGACCCCATGGACTGCAGCACGTCAGGCCTCTATGTCCATCACCAACACCTGGCGTTTACTCAATCTCATGTCCACTGAGTCAGTGATGCCATCCAGTCATCTCATCCTCTGTCATCCCCTTCTCCTCCCGCCTTCAATCTTTCCCAGTTTCTGGGTCTTTTCCAATGAGTCAGCTCTTCGCATCAGGTGGCCAAAGTATTGGAGTTTCAGCTTCAACATCAGTCCTTCCAATGAATATTCAGGACTGATTTCCTTTAGGGTGGACTGGCTGGATCTTCTTGCAGTCCAAGGGTTGTTCAAGTCAAAACTTGGACTTCTTTGTATTCCTCTAGGTGCTAAATTCCTGCCTTTGGGCTTTGAACAAGCTGGTGTCCTGTTGGGAAAGTCTGCCTTGAGGTTTTTCACTTGGCTTGATCCTTATGTTAATTAGTCTCAGTTTAAAATGTTACCTCTTCAGCAATCCTTCCTTTGCCTGTTTCAGTTAATGCCCGTGTGAACTACCCGATCCATTCATACTTGCTTATTGCTCATTTCCTACTACCCTAACATAGGTTTTCTATAGAACTTCTGTCTATAACACTCATTACTCCTCATACTGCTTGTATTAAATATATGTTAATGAATAAATATAATCACCCCATTATCAAAGAGATAGCTATTCTGATAGTACATGGTTTGTACGCTGTAACATCACTGTGCTTCTTTTTAGTAAGTTTAGTTTCGAATGAAATTATTAAAATTTCTCAGTTAAATGTACGAAACTGTATTTAAGTCTTTTTATATTGTTGGAATAAACATTGTTTGACTACTATAAGTGGTAGTGGAATAGAACCACAATTTATAGTCTCTTGATTTGAACTTTGAGTACATTTAGTATATTCTGTGTGCTTCACATTCTAATGCTCCTTCTTGAGTTTCTCCTACATGGTAGCTATTGGAGACTCAACACATTTCAGTTCTGCCCAGTAGTTAATATCATTTCCATCTTTACAAATGAAGAAATGAAATCTCAGTCCAAAAAAATAAATTGCAGGTCTTCTGATTTCAATGTCAAGGCTCTTTCCACATGATCACTCATTATTTCTTGAAATTAAGGTGTAATAAATATCATATACTTTTTCTGTATACCCTGGTGACATTGAATGTGAGAATAATATTCTGAAAGAATTTAAATCATCAATATAAATTAAAATGTATATTATAGCACATGCTTCCTCAAGTTAAAAATCAAGGTGAAGGGGAAATATTTAATTAATACTATTAGAGTTTAGCCAAAAGGAAATTTTAGCTTTCAACCAGGAGGCAATAGGCGAACTTTTTCAAGGAAGTAGAATTAGAATGAGGGGGAAAGTGAAGATAAAACAACAACAACAAAAATCCAACCAACAACAAAGATAAAATCTAGCTCTTATTTCTGGATCTGAAATCAATGTTGTGAGGCTAGGTGCATGACTGTGTTTACAAAGCTTGTTTTCTTCATTTGTGCAATAAGCATCATGTATTTCTCAGTAATAATTTAGTACTGCTAAGAGAAAGCTCAAAGTAAAGTGAAAGTCTCTTTGATAAGGCAGAAGTATGATTCTAGTAGAATGACAAGTACAAAGAAACTAGGGGATGTATCATAGCTGAAGCCTGTGGTTTCCCTTGGTGAATATCAGAGTTAAAACCCTGGAAATTGTGAGATTTGCTCCTTCCTTTGGGAAAGAACTTTGGAGTGTCTACTGCAGGTGAACTTTTAATCAAATCTCATTGTTCTAGATATGGAAAGACTTACAGTTAGGAATATTTTAATGCCAATCTATTTCTTCCCTTCTGGTGTTTCATATGTACTTACATCAAATTAAATTCTTTTATATTAAATAATATAAGAAGTAAATAAATCCTTAAATAATGTGAGTGTAAATGTATGACAAAACCCACTACAATATTGTGAAGTGGTTAGCCTCCAACTAATAAAAATAAATGAAAAAAAAAAAAGGAGTAAAGAGTGGGGTAAAATGGCTGGAGACCTATTTATCATGCACTGCTTATGGGCTTCCCTGGTGGCTTAGATGGTAAGAATCTGCCTGCAATCCAGGAGACCCAAGTTCGATCCCTGGATCAGGAAGATCCCCTGGAGAAGGGAATGGCAACCCAGTCCGGTATTCTTGTCTGGAGAATTCCATGGACAGAGGAGCCTGGCAGGCTTACAGTCCATGGGGTTACAAAGAGTCATACATGACTAACACTTTCACTTCATTTATGTTCTAAACCTGAATTTATGAGCTTGAGTTTTCCTTTGTTTCAGGGAGGTAGCTAATACAGACTCAGTTGCTTTTCTTAAAACTGTTCACAGCCATGGCAGCCTCTGGGATATCGTTTCTTATATATCTTCTCTACACAGCTCTGTCACCCCTGGCTCCTTTCCTACTGACGCTGTATGACATTGTTATTCTTAATAGAGCGACTTCTCCCCTGAGTTAAGAAAAACTTTTCAAACCATATAAACAAGCATTTCAGTTTGCAAATACTGAAGGAATTATGTATGACAGGAGACTATGGCTGAGTATTCTCTTTACACTGTTGTGTGTTCAGTCACAGGTCATGTCTGACTCTTTCAGTCAAGTCCACTCCATGGACTGCAGCACTCCAGGCTTCCCTGTCCTTCACTATCTCCTGAAGTTTGCTCAAACTCATGTCCACTGAGCCAGTGATACTACTCTCTATAGTAGGGATCATAATTGTAGAAAAGATCTCTCTCTCCAAGATTCAAAATTTTCATTTGTGACCCCAAGAACTTAAAGCATAGAAAATAAAATATCGATTTCCCTGGAATTATTACATCTATTTTTGTGCTAACATAATTAAAATATAACTGGATTTGTTATAGCAGGCAGGTAGCTAGGTATGAGCAGAGATATGGGGGCAGGGACCAGGTGGCAGGAAATCATACATTTTGTGAACAGCCGGGGCCCACAGGCAGACCAAGGAAAGCAGGAACCTTCACATTAACAGGAGATCACGCATTTTGGATAAGTGTTTGAGTAGCAGACAAAGAAAGGGGAGGAAAGGCAGGAATCTCCTTTGTCCAAACGTAACCTTTTGTTCATAAGATCGGGCTTCCTTGGTGGCTCAGTGGTAAAAATCCGCCTGTCAATGCAGGAGACACAGGTTTGATCCTTGGGTTGGGAAGATCCCCTGGAGAAGGAATGGCAACCCACTCCAGTATTCTTGCCTGGAAAATCCCATGGACAGAGGAGCCTGGCAGGCTACAGTCCATAGGGTCAGCCTTACAGATAAGAAGTACTAATCATGCACCAAATCCATGACACTTCTGATCTAAGCTAGATGGGGACAGAAATCCCTCCGACCCTCAGGAAAAAGCTGCTGGGATGAAAATCATAGAAATCGACCCCCAAACTCCTCCTTCCCCCTTCATTTGTATGCCCTTCTTAACTGCCTTGCCAAAGAGACCCACCTAGGCAGTTCTCAAACTGCCTGCCCACTCTCCCGCTGAGAATGTATCCTTGCTTAAATAAACTTTTACTTTACTTTCTTAACCTGTCTTTGAATTCTTTCATGACACAGGGAGAACTTCAAATATTCACCAGCAACAGATTCAGTAAAATTATACATGTTTAGTTTAAAGCAATTTGCTTGTGAAAATGTGATGCCTTATTTGTCAGTGAGTAAACTTCGTATTTTCAAGTTGGTCATTTCATTTTATATTTTAGCATTATCGCAAAGAAAGAATTTATGTATCCAGAGAGGTAAAATTAAATAATACAAATACAAAAATAGATTTGTTTTGTTCCATAGAGAAAAATAAATTAGAAAGATTTATTCTAGCATTCGATGTATTTTTACTTATATTATAATTCAATATAAGCTTATTTAAATTATTTGAGGATCTATTTTTTGACTGTTTCATACCAGCCATGTTACCTTTGGGCAGTGGTTCTCATATAGAGAGTGCATCAGAATCACCGGAAGGGTTTATTAAAACACAGATCTCTGGGGCCCACTTCCAGAGTTTTGGGATCTCCAGGTGTGGAGTGAAAAGTGAAAGTGAAAGTCGCTCAGTCGTGTCCGACTGTTTGAGATCCCATGGATTATACAGTCCATGGAATTCTCCAGGCCAGAATACTGGAGTGGGTAGCCATTCCCTTCTCTGGGGAATCTTCCCAACGCAGGGACTGAACCCAGGTCTCCCACATTGTAGGCAGATTCTCTCCCAGCTGAGCCACAAGGGAAGCCCCCAGGGTGGAGCAGGGCTCAAGAATTGCATTTCTGACAAGTTTCAAGGATATATTGATATTAATGATCCAGAGATCACTGTTTGAGAAAGTCATCCTGCATCAATCATTTAAGTTCTTACTCCTCATCTATCAAGTCTATGAAATATAGTGTTAAAGAAAATGGCCATTCAACAAATATGTATTAAGTGACTTACATGTGTTCGGTGCTTGCTAAACATGATCCCTGCCTTTGAGAAGATCATGGAGAAGAGACTGACTGATTCTACCTTTGATAGAACAAGCTGGGAACACTTGCTAGAGAAGATGATTTCAAAACCCACAAAGCTTGTAAAAAGGTAAAACATATACAAATATTATACATAATATTTAGAAAAATATTACCCCTTGTCCTCCATCCCCATCCCCACCCCACCTAATTCCCGCTTCATAGATATAACAATGTTAATAATTTGATGTGGAATTTGCCAAAATGTCTCCAAATTATCCAGCCTTCTGGGTGATTCATTAGATACTCATATACAATAGCGCAAATATTTCCAAATATTTTCTAGGAGAAGTCTTTACTATCACCTCAAGCTCCAGATTCCTCATGCAAATTCCATTCTTATTCCTCACTCTTAATTCCTAGCCCTTGGTTGCTGTCCTCTTGCCCTGCATTATTTAATGCATGAAAACCTTTAAATCTTCCTCTCCTAAAATGCCACACATCCAAGGCTGTCATGTGTAACAGACTTATATTAATATTTTGCATTCACAGAGGTTAATTATAGCACTGAAAAGAAGGTTGTACTCAAGATACTGGAGATCTGTAATACCAACATATCCAGTGCTACAATAAATATGTGAAGGCACAGGAATTGACAACAAAGTATAACTAAGGTCAGTGAAAAAGTTGTAGTTTTCTACCTACATTAAAGAAAAACTAAGAACATAAGCAGTTAGAGGTTTAGTCCTCAAATCTCTGAGCTTTGTTGTTGTTTTGTTTTGGCTGAGGAAAATATGGGTCAGAATTTTTAAGTAACTTGTGATGGATTAAAGTTGAAAATTGCAGGAAAAAGTAAGAATAAAATGATGTTATAAGCCAGCAATTCTTTTTTTTTTTTTTTTTTTTGATAGTGGAGTGCAGTTTATTACACCGGCCGGCCCAAGGCAGAGTCTCCTCTTAGCCAAGGAGCCCGACCAGCATTTGTGAAAATCTTTTATACCCCATGTGTACATGTCCAAACCCACTACCCCAATTCCCTTGAGACTTACATAAACAAAGGAAGGGTAAATACAATTACAATAACCCCATCATTCACATGTTATGTGTTCAAACAGTCAATAATCAATAAGCCCGCAGTTACATTCCAAACAGTTAATAACCGATAAGCCTGTGCTTACATTCTGATAGATAGTGTCCAGAGGCAGGGGTGATTAGTGTCTGTTCTTCAAGATTCCCCTGCCCAGAGCGGGGTCTTATCCTTCCATTGTCGTTCCCACAGGCGCTAAGCACAGAGTTCAGAGTCCACTGGAGAGGTGGCCGCGCACGATCAGCACAGACAGGCCTGAGATGGAGTCCAGGCCCTATGAATTCCTTCTTCATTCCCCCCTCTTGATGCTCTTAGTTTCCATAACAAGCATCATTTATTGAGATATATTGTACCTTAGCCCTCCTGCCACCCACATGAGAGAATGCTATCAACCTCTGGGTTACAAAATTCACAAGGCATTGTAGGAAGCAGGGCCCACAAAGCAGTATGATCAAGATTACTCTAACAACAGTTCATTAGACATAAGCCAGCAATTCTTAATTGGTGGAGTGTTCTCTTCTGCTAAACTACTATCTCTCCTCAAAGTAACACAAATATGTAGATAGACATATAGATTGAAAGCTTCTTAAAAAATTGCTGCTTTAACAAGGCTTGTTTCTGACAATGTGTATTACTACTAATATACTATATAAATAATTAGGCACTGGAACATGAAATAATTATCACTTGCAGGTAAGGTGGTTCATCACAGGATGAAAGGAAAAAATCACCTTGAATTTTGCAAGGCTTTTTTTTTTTTTTTTTTTTGGTTGTAAAAATAGACCATTTCTAATACCTGCACATAATGTAATGAGAAGACTGCTGTGCTTTGGGGTAAGTCTCCACAGATTCAAATGCTTCAAAAAGGTTTAGGATTCTCTGGATTCAATTTTATGCTCTAAAATCCAATCTCTTCAGAATATTTCCCCTTTCATGAGGTTGACCCCTCAAAGTTGCTGTTAGCCTGGAAGAATCTATAGAGATTTTTTATAAAAATGAACTTCATTTTGGCTAACACTTAACTTTTCTTGTAAGGTAGCAGACCAATAATTATTTTCTTTGCCAAAATACATATGTTTTTGTTTCTGATTAATTTGTTTCTTTTAGTCATTAGTGTAAAAAAATTTCACTTTTGAAAAAAAAAACTTGTTTACCCTAAGGCTTTTCTTCTCCTCATGTTACATTTTATTCTATTTTCAGACATCTTTACTGAAATACAATTTACATGCCATAAAATTCACCAAAGTATACAATTTAATGGATTTTAGTATATTCAGAGTTGTACAATCATCAGTATAATCTAAGTTTAAAGCATTTTCATCACTCACAAAAGAAACCCCACACTCATTAGCTGTCATTCTCTGTGGCAACCCTCTCCTCCTTCCTTCTTCTCTAGCCATAAGCAATCATTAATCTACATTCTACTCCTACAGATTTGCCTATTATAGACATTTAATATAATTGCAAACATACCATATATGACTGCCTTGTTTCATTTAGCACAGTCTTCTAAGTTTTATCAATGTTGTAACATTTATCAGTACATCATTTTGTTTACTCATTCATCAGTTGATGGCCACTTGAGTTGGTTTTACTTTTTGGCTTTGTGAGAAATGCTGCTTTGAACATTTGTGTGCAAGGTTTTTGCATTAAAATGATTTTCTCTTGCATATGTACTTCAAAGTAGCATTGTTGGGTCATGTAGTAACTCTGTCTTTATGCTTTGTAGGAAATGCCAAACTATTTTCCAAAGTGTCTGCACAATATTACATGTGGTGGCTCAGTTGGTAAAGAAGCCGCTTGCAATGCAGGAAACCCGGGTTCGATCCCTGGAGAAGGAAATAGCAACCCACTCCAGTATTCTTGCCTGAGAAATCCCATGGACAGAGGAGCCTGGTGGTCTACAGTCCATGGTGTCCCAAGACTTGGACATGACTGAACGACTAAACTGCCACCAGCAACGTGTAAAGATTACAGTTTACTTTCATACTCACCTTTGCCTGTTATTTTGTGTCTTTTTGATTATGGCCATCCTGTTGCTGTTTCTGTTTAGTTGCTAAGTGGTGCCCAACTCTCTGCCAAGGCCATGTAACAGATAGTAAACAAAATAGAGAAAGGCCTGGCTATCAGGAGGTCAGTTTTCTGCTTTATACCGTATCAGTTATGACAATGTGACCTTGGAAATGGGCAACCTCCTTAGAATTATCCTACCCCATCTGCCAAAGAAGGTAGAGGTCTTGAAATGAAAATCTTCTGCTGTTTCTTCACTTCTCAAATTCAAGGTATCTCAGCACAATACTCAGTTGTGGGCTTGCACGTGTGTCTGACTTTGTGTGTATGTCTGTGTGTCTACGTTTACGTGCATAAAGAGATAGAATAAAATCCATGATTATAATGCAATCAAATGTCCTCAATGCAATGATAATGTCCTCAAAATTGTTCTTGTTGTTCTTGTTTCTATGTAAGTATTTATAATAATCATATGCTAAGGGGCTCTAAATGAAAAGAAAGAAAATACTACTGGAGATAAATGTTTAAATTTAAATCCCCTCATTAAGGGCCAGCACTATATGGGTACTTACTGTGTTGCATCTCTGAAAGCCAGAGAAAACCTAAGAGAAAGGTTTTTCCTAATCCCCATCTTATGGATGAGGGAACTGAGTTTCAGAGATATCAAGTAACTTGACCAAAGCCACATAGTTAAGTGATGGAGTACGAATAGAGAGTAATACAAGATCATAAGTAAGAGAGACATGACAAGAAAGTCAGAGGCCCTGGCCCAGGTATCGAACCTGGGTCTCCTGCATTGCAGGCAGATTCTGTACTGACTGAGCTATGAAGGAAATGAGTATGGAGAAATAGAAGGGAACAGCTGAGAGTGACCTAATCAAGTTTTTAATTAAAATATGATTAGTTGGGGAAGTTAAACCCATCAATAGGAAAGTTCCCCTGTTATCTACAACTTTTCCATTTCTAACTGCAAATGGAAAAGAAAAAAAAGAAAGACAACTTAGGTTAGAAAGAAAACAAAAAGAAAAAAAAAAGAAAGACAACTTAGGTTAGAAAGAAAACAAATGATGCTGGTTTTCTGGCCTTTGTTCTGCACTTATTAATTTGTTGTTGTTCAGGTGGTCAGTCGTGTCTGACTCTTTGCGACCCTGTGAACTGCAGCATGCCAGGCATCCCTGTCCTTCACCATCTCCCGGAGTTTGTTCAAACTCATATCCATTGAGTTGATGATGCACTTATTAGTAACATTCATAAATCCTCTAGAGACTGATGTCTTTATCACCACACCAAACTCCTTCCTTCTATCTGTATGTAATGAGGTAGATCTCTTTCTCTTGTTGCTTTAGTCCAGTGATGAAATTCCAGATACTTTTTAAAATTGAATATAGTTTGTTTACAACATTGTGCTAGCTTCAGGTGTATAGCAAAGTGATTTGTTATACATATGTGTGTATATGTTATATTCTTTTTAAAAATTATCTTCCATTATAGTTCATTACAAGATATTAAATATAGTTCCTTGTGCTATACAATAAATCCTTATTTTTTAAAATATATATGGTAACGTATATCTATTAATGCCATATTCCCAATTTATCTGCCCCTCTTCCCCTTTAGTAACCATGTTTGTTTTCTCCGTCCATTCATGTTGCTGCAAATGGCACTGTTTCCTTAGCTTAGTAATATTCCGTTGTGTATATAGATAGCATATATTCTTCATCCGTTCATCTCCTGATGAACACTTGTTTCCATGTCTTGGTGGAAGTGAGATGGTGCAGACTTTTAGCTGTACAAATGTAATGTCACCGAGACCTCTTTGAGTCAGAGATTTCCTAAAAATGAAAGTTCGGCAAAAGCTTCTCGATTGAGATACAACGTTAACCACTAAATAGTTGTTGTTGCTTCGTTTCTAAGCTCTGCTACTCTTTTGGTACCACAGCAGGCTCCTCTGTCGGTGGGATTCCCAGGCAAGGATACTGGAGTGGGCTGCCATTCCCTTCTCCAGGGGATCTCCCCAACCCAAGGAGCAGACCTACATCTCCTGCTTGGCAGGTGGATTCTTTACTAAACCACTAAATAGAGAGTTAATAAATTTTCATAATGAATTCAGGGCATTTGGGGAAGGAAAGTTCCAATATCCCAACTTCAAAACTATTAAACTCTAAATTAGAGAGTTATTTGGGATAAAATAAAATAGTAAAGACTATGAACTGTAGTAGGGAGAATAAAGTCCTGAAATTAAATGACCTTGAGGAATGGGGAAGACTAAACGCATGAAAAGAACTCAGATATTGTGTAAAACTGTTTATGGAATAGTCTATTGCTAAAGTTGAAGATGCCTTAAAATGTAACTAACTTTACGAGGCTCTGGGAGACAATGTATAAGAAAGTGATCAAGAGTAAACAAAGCTGAATTTTGCTCCCCAAGGTGGGGACCACTACAATATCAGCAGGGAGAAGTGCTTCATTCAAGATACCAAGGATTTGCATCTGTTCCTCAACAGCAGTGGGAGGGTGTGACAAGATGAAACAAGGGCACTAGTGAACCCATCGGACTTGAGTTCTCTGTCTGCTCCGGTTTTGGACTCAGTCCCTGAGACTTCTGGTTATTTTTGCAAGGGACGTCTCAGTGGGTGTTCTAATCACCTCCTGTTCACCCTGTTGATGAGGGAGGGACCCTGCACCCTAAATTATACACGATGACTGAACACGTAGACGCATGTGCTCTCAACCCAAAATACTGAAGCTAAAGCTCCAGCTGACTGATGTGAACAGCCGACTTATTGGAAAAGTCCCTGAAGCTGGGAAAGATTGAGGGCAGAAGGAAAAGAGGGCATCAGAGGATGACATCACTGATGCAATGGACATGAACTTGGGCAAACTCCAGGAGATGGTGAGGGACAGGGAGGCCTGGCATGCCATAGTCCATGGGGATGCAAAAATTCATGACCAAACATGACTGAATAACAACAACGACAACAACTCTCAACCCAGGGGAGGAGGATGCTCCATACCCTGCAGGGCCGCATGGGAATAGAGTGACCAAAGGGCAGCTGCGTGAGGCAGGTTTTGTAGTAACAAGGAGATGAGGTGCTACCCCGGTGTGTGCAGAAAGAGGCAACGGGCTTATTTGAATAAACTCTCAGGCTGGCAGGAGAGTCACTGTTGTGTTGAGGATCAAGTGAGGTACAGCTGGTCCAAATGATAAAGGAACTGGGCTTTCCTTCTGGGTGGATGACTTATCTGTTCAGAGCAGCAGAACTCACAGTGAGGCCGTTGGGACCCTGTGATGCCCAAAGATGTCGGGGTGGCACATGAAATTTTTGGCTTTATAAAACAGCTGGAAAGTTCTGGACTTCTGTGATCGGCCAAGTGAGCACCTGAGCAATTAACTGGAAAATGTATGAGCTGTGAGTGTGCTCATTCTCTTGAACAAAAATACTTGGGAAAGACTTCTATTTTCGACAGTATGATGTAATTTCCCATCTTGCTCTAGAGTACATGAAAGAGTTTTAGAAGTCACAGTGTGCTGAACAATTGTATTTTTGTGAAGGAACACGCTGGAATGCCACTTTGGATTCTTTCCATTGGAATTGTTCAAGCTTGAAATGGTATTCCAGAATCTCATTTAAAAATAAAAATAAATTCATATGTTTTGTGAAAAAATAGTTGCTCTACAAAAATGAAAGCTATTATTTGAATCAAATATAACACTTACATGCATTTTCAAAGTTTATCTTCCTCATTTACTTAGGGACCATTTGGTTCTCCAAACAAACTCACTCAAATTGTTTATGTAAAAGATAATTTTAGTGGAAGAAAACAAGGATATTTTTATCAAAGTAATGAGTTAAGTAAAATGAAGCCCAGTGGGATCTGATACATATAAACCTCTGATAAACTGATAATTTAGTGGAAACCTGAAGAACGTGAAAGAGGATTAAGATTTATTCCCTAATTGTTTACTGCCATGATAATTTTTGCTTTCATTTTCTAACAATGGATCTTATAGTTATTTAATTATTTGGATTCTAAAAATGTCTGTTTTAGTGCAGAATCAAAGCTCCATGAGAGCAAGAATCATGCTTATCTTTTTATTACTATACCAGCTCCATCATCTCCCTGGGGCCAGGCATAGGGCAGGTACATCAATTATTGCTTTTTTTTAAAATTATAGAAGGGATGATATTTCTTATAGGTGCTAATTAATGATTTTCTCTTTTATAAGAAATGATAGGCATCATGCTATATTATTAAGGAATAGGCTAAAATGTTCCAATAGAAACCTAAAAAATTCAGTGTCTTAAGCGGAATCTATGTTTATTTCCAGGAGGGCAGGTGGCTCCGTTCAGGCTGGACATCCATAGATGCTCTCTGCTGGGTGATTCTGCACGTCTCATCATATTGCCTCTATATCTGGTTACAAGGCACCTGTGCACATCATCATGACCTCTGAGCCAGAGAGGAAGAGAAAAGGAGGTCCCAGTGCAGAGTGCTCCCTCTTTAAGGAGATGACCGGGAAGTTACATTCATTATTTAACCTCACATCCTTTCAGCCCAAACTCGGTAATATGGCAATATCCACTGCACAGAGCATTGGGAAATGTGCCCATCTCTAGGGGTGCTGTTATTAAAGGAGTGAAAGATGGAAGGAACTCTGAGAGACTATACATACATAAATTTTAACCCTGGAAAAGTTCTTTCCCATATCAAGTTTTTTGATAATTCAGTTCAGAATCTAAGGTCACTTCTAAGGTAAGAGGAATGAAAAAAGATTCAATACTGAAATTATATTTTGATGCTGGTATAAACTCATTGATATATTCAGTGACTTATCTGTACCCGTCATATGATGAAATTTATAATATATTGTTAAAATTAGGTTGCCTTTGTCTAGATTTGTCTCCATTGAATAATGGTAGCTAATATAAAGAAGATTATTTTTCTGTAAATCATTTAATAATATTTCTTTTTCCTTTTTGCATAGGTTGTCTCCAGCTGGGTTGAGTCCCAGGTGCCCACATTGGTAACATACTCATTAACAGAGTCACTCTGACTTCCATTTCTTCCCTGTCTCAGTTCTCTTGGAATTAACTGTCAAAGAAACTCCTTGCACTGTAATCCTAATTTTGTTTTGTTTTCTTGGAGAACTCGAACTAAAATATCTTCTCAAAGTTTTAAAATAAGCCATACAAAAGGCTATATGTAATAGATAAGCATTTGCTGTATGAAAGATCTAAATCTCTTATGTCTTACAGTCATATCAGGCAGTTACTACAAATATTGCCATTTTACAGATGAGGATGCTGAGGCACAAGGGGATCAAGGAACATGCTCAAAATCACAGCCATTCATCATCAACATTAAATTTGCAAGCTAGTAACCCAATCAACTTTTCACTTTTAGAAAATGTCTTGGTCATGACCAAGCATAACTAATTTATATCAGAATACTTACTGAAGATATTATTTGGGAGACCTGATTGTACAGTTTTGCTTAAGTGACAGAAATATGTGTATTTATTTGTCAATGTATGAGATGGTAACATTTATTATAAAAGCAGCCTGTTTGTAGGAGTGCTGCCAAATATATGGCAAACCTGGTCTGTGGACTAGTTTGTATAGTTTTAGCTTCCCCAGAAAGCACAATGGATGTGAATTATTGGAGTTGAGTCTCTATAGTCTTTTCAGTTATATAATCACACTGTTTTTTCCCCTTATATTTTCTTTTCCCCTTTTGGTCTACTGCTCCTCATTCTTCCCTAGTTCTCTTTTCTCTCTTGTCTTCTTACTCCTCCCTGTCTCTCTTTTACTTTTGCTATGGTTTTGTAAACGGACTTTCTTAAAGCTGAGACAGTAAAGAATCTACCTGCAATGCAGGAGACCCGGGTTCTATCCCATGTTCAGGAAGATCCCCTGATCTTCATGCCTTCCTGAGGAAGGCATGGCAACCCACTCCAGTATTCTTGCCTGAAGAATCCCATGGACAGAGGAGCCTGGCAGGCTATAGTCCATGGGTTTGCAAAGAGTCAGACATGACTGAATAACTAACACTCCACTCCATGGTTTGTAATGGCCCCAAAGAACTTAGATTTCTTTTCTTTAAATTTGAAATATTAAGATTTTCATAGTTAAAATCCAACAATTAATTATAAAACCAAGGAAAGAAAACCAATAAAAGGCAGCTATTAATCATCACTAATTCAAATTGCAAAGAAGATGGCTGAACACGTTAAATTTTATTGAATGATGTGCCTGAATTGGTTTTTCTTTCATTTCACCAAAGTAGAAAGAAAATGCATCATTAGCTTAAACTAAATCATATAAGCACAAAATGATAAACTAGCCAACTGTGGACAAACACTGCACATTTCAAATATTACATTTTCAGAGCCAGTGGGAGAGATGTTTTTGTAAATGCCAGAGTGTCAAATGTGAATATAAGCCAAATAACTGTAAAAAATGTAGTTCAAGGGGAGAAGGGGGAATGTAGAAGCACTTTTAAAACAGTGAATATCTATTTCTAGAAACCTATGTTTTAAAATTTGAGTGCTTGCTTGAGTACAGCATTAAATAAAAATTATTACTTGGAAATAGTAGCTATTTAAATTTATAAATACTTTTTAGACAAAATGTTATCATTTTATTTCTAGACTTAAAATAAGTCTACTTTAGAATTAAAGTCTTTAAGAGACTCCATCATACAATTTCAGAAAACCATCACATAATGTCAGGAACATAGAATCCTGCTCTAAATCTGGCCTGTTAAACTTTCTCTAAGTATGTAATGATTGAACTTCCCTTGTGGATCAGTGGTAAAGAATCCACCTGCAATGCAGGAGACATGAATTAGATCCCTGGGTGGGGAAGATACTCTGAAGAAGGAAATGGCAACCCACTCCAGTATTCTTGCCTGGGAAATCCATGGACAGAGGAACCTGGTGGGCTACCGTCCATGGAGTCACAAAAGTGTTGGATACGACTTAGTGACTAAACAATAGCAAAGTATAGGAGGATTACTAAAATTATTTCTTCACTGCTTCTCCATTCAGTAACGTTTTTACATTAATGAAACTGTGAGATATTCTTTATAAAACAGCATTTTATAAGGAGTTCTTTAGCGAGAAGGAGCAGAATTATGTAGTAAATGTTTTTGGCAATTCATGGTTAATTCAACTGGATATGTACAATTTGACAGTGTTTCTATTTATCTTTCTATAATTGCTTTTTGTAGCCCTACTATATATACTTATTACCAAAATCTTACCTTCAAGTTTCGTGATATAAATACTATGTCACATTTTTGTGGTTTGTAAGGGTTCCAAATGGAGAAGAAAATGGCAACCCACTCCAGTACTCTTGCCTGGAGAATCCCGTGGACAGAGGAGCCTGGTGGGCTGCCGTCTATGGGGTCGCACAGAGTCGGACACGACTAAAGTGACTTAGCAGCAGCAGCAGCAAGGGATCCAAATTCATCCTTGTGGTGTTTTCAGCCTCATTGGTTTGGTTTTTCTGGAGTCGCGGTAGAGAGGCTTAAAAGATTGCCTCTAATTACAAGAGAGGGAAATAACCTTCTACCACATAAGCAAGGGTGGTTGGTTGTCCTAGAAACCTTGGTTGGGAGATTGACTCTTCAATCCCTAGTTGAGGTTTTGCTAAGAAAGGGATAATATGTGTTTGCAATATTTATCACATCTACACATTAAGGAACATGGTGTATACTTGCATATCCAAAGGAATAAGTCTGTTATTTTTTTCTTTCAGAGCTTTGCTTTACAGAATCTACTGTCTTCAGTTTGTAGAGATTTTTAACAGTTTTCTAACAGGTTTACTTCTCTGTGCCTTAAAGGTTTTCTAATTTCTTCTCTTCTTCTCATGGTAACCTCTTTTCAATACGCTCAGCAATTTTTTTAAACCTTGCATTAGATTTATTTGTGAACTTGTATCAATTTCTCTATTAGACATACATTCCACAATTATATTAACACAATTTCCTATAAATATTAGACAATATGTGTTGAAATAATAAATAAGCAAAAGATTTGATGATTGGGTTATCTGTTTCAGGGTAAGTAGAGTGGGTCCTAGTCCTTACTCTGCCACTCAGCTGCTGTTGACTGATGGTGAGAACATTTCTCTGGGCTGAACTTTCTTCATTTTATAAGATAAAGGTCTGAGACTAGTTCCTCTCTAAGGCCCTTTTCAGCTTTGACTTCCTTTAATTTAGGAGATAAGAAGAACCAGAATAATGAAAGTTCAGGGAAGTGGAGCTTTGATTATTGTAAATTCTGGAATCCTGGTACACAAGTCTTGCCTCTTAATAGATTTCACTGGAACAAATGCCATTTTTGCTGAGACAGCACTCATCATGAGAGTGAAATTTTTTCACGGATTTATTTATTGCTTTAATTATTATTTCAAGAATTCTTTGATTGTAAAAGATATATGTATGTTCCTTATCTTAAAGAGGAAGAAAAAAGGCACAAAGAAAAATAAATTATTCTAATTTTACCACCAGATATAACAGTAATTAAATTTTCGGAAAATTCTACCTTTATAGTATGACTATATTGTTGTTTAGTCATTAAGTCATGTCCTACTCTTTGGGACCCCATGGACTGTAGCCCACCAGGCTTCTCTGTCCATGGGATTTTCAGGCAAGAATACTGGAGTGGGTTGCCATTTCCTTCTCCAGGGGATCACCCTCCACCCACAGATTGAACCTAGGTCTCCTGCATTGCAGGCAGATTCTTTGCCAACTGAGCCACCAGGGAAGCTGATGACCCTATATGGTTCTTTACAAAGTCAGGCTCATAGTCTGTCCGTGCATTTATCTATGCATATACCTATTTTCTTATCAATACAAATAAGCATGTTATATATATACATGCATGGTACAGCATATTATTTATTAATTTAAATAAATCCCAATTTCCCAATATAAGTTAAATGTCTTTGAAGACATTATTTTAATAGCCACTATAATGCATTGGGATGTCTAGAATTTTTATCTGTCAGCATCCTTTAACTTGAAGCTTCCTTGGTGGCTCAGTGGTAAAGAATCCAACTGCAATGCAGGAGATGTGGGTTCAATCCTTGGGTTGGGAAGATCTCCTGTAGAAGGTTATGGCAAACCACTCCAGTATTCTTGCCTTGAGAATCCCATAGACAGAGGAGCCTGGTGGGCTATAGTCCATGAAGTCACAAAAGAGTCAGACATGGCTTAGCGACTAAACAACAACAATCCTTTAATTTCTTCTCTCTCCTCATTTGGAGAGAGAAGAGGCTCTTTCTTATGAGGAATCCATTCTAGGTGGTCCATGCCCATATCATAAGTCTGAGTACATGACCAGGCCATGGCCAACAAGGACACTACATTTAATAGTAGTTTACTGCTGCTGCCGCTAAGTCGCTTCAGTTATGTCTGACTCTGTGCGACCCCATAGACGGCAGCCCACCAGGCTCCTCCGTCCCTGGGATTCTCCAGGCAAGAACACTGGAGTGGGTTGCCATTTCCTTCTCTAATGCATGCAGGCAGGCTAAGTCGCTTCAGCTAGTAGTTTAGGGGAAAGAAAATAAACCAAGTCATCTGGGATGAATGAATATTTCTCTGGGGTTTTTGAAGAAAACTCTGAAAGAAAGGCACCATAATTTTACTGAATTAGTGGCTATAAGATTGATGTAAGCCTGTTTGCTGGTGTCATCTTTGTTGGAGAATAAGGTTGGGAAGATCCCCTGGAGGAGGAGTATGGCAACCCACTCCAGTACTCTTGCCTGGAGAATTCCCCATGGACAGAGGAGCCTGGTGGGCTTCAGTTCACGGGGTTGCCAAGAGTTAGACCTGATTGAGTGACAAAGCACAGCAGAAAGTCCATGCAGGAAATAACACAGCTGAAAGATACTATAAAGCTAGTGAGATATTTGACAATTCTCTAATTCAATCAATGCCTAAAGCCAGTATATTTGAACTTCTGACTTTTTGTGAGTCAGTGGAATCCCCTTTCAACTCCTTTCTTGAATTAGGCTTTCGTGTCTTAAAAAAATTGTTTATCTCATACATTTAGGTATGTATCATATGGAACCGAACAAACTTTTTCTATTTGTAGTATTGGAATTATTTAGCATTTTTCTAAAATAATGTAATAGTACATACTACAAAATAATTTTTACCCATTTATCTGAAGGAGGAGAGAAGATAGCCCATGGTAGTTTCTTAAAAGAGAAATTTATAGACAGAGGGGTCTGTTTTTTATGACTATGTTTATTATGAAAATACTGTCCAGAAAATGTGAAAGGTCGATTGACATCAACAATCATCTTTGAGACATATGCATCAGGGCTAGTGGGTTGTAACATAAAACCTCTGTTTTTATCACCCATTATCTCTTCAAATTAATTAAGATTAGGGCTAAATTGTCTCTCGTCTGGATTGAGCAACCCTATGATTTTTATGCTTACTCTGTCATCATACAAAGCCATTCAGTCAGTAATTAAAATGTCCAGACCTCTGTAATAATCCAAACATCCTCCCCTACTTCAGCTTGCTCAATGTAGAGAAGGAAGCATCGAAGTCAGTGAAAGATAGAAGAGTGGCTTCTCTTTCTCCACTTTGATATTTGACTCTTCTCTCCATCATGTAGAGTCTAAATAGCATTCTCCCCCACACCCCCAGGATGAAGCAAGAATAAAAAGAAATAAAAGAAGAGCAGAAAGTTCTTATGTCACTGCTCCCATTTTGAGCTGGTGTTGAGCTCTCCAGACCTGAAAGTTTAAACACTGTCTTGGGAGTGTCTGGGACTTCCCAGGTGGCTCAGTTGTAAAGGATCCACCTGCCAATGCAAGAGACTTGGGAGACACGAGTTCAATCCCAATGTTGGGAAGATCCACTGGAGAAGGAAATGGCAACCTAATCCAGTATTCTTGCCTGGAAAATTCCATGGACAGAGGAGCCTGGCAGGTATGGGGTCTCAAAGAGTTGGACACGACTGAACACATACAACAGGGCCCGGCGTGCTGCGCTTCATGGGGTCACAAAGAGTCGGATGCAACTGAACTGAACTGAACTGAACACACACACCACGGGGAGCTGATGTGGGTTCTTTGCACTCCCCTCCCCAAAGCCTACCCCACCACGGTCGCTGAACATTCTTCCCCTGTAGTTGCACTGATAATGGCCAGTGCTCTCTGTTATTACTGGTTGTTTATGTCTCCGCAGTCATCTGAGGATATGGTCTGTTCTGAGAAAAAGAATGGTTCTATAACACATATTAGCAGAATGACATCAGTAAAACACAGACATCTCATGTGATCACAGAAAATTTGGTTTTCAATCTAGCATGTTAATAGTTTGGACCAACAGACCCGAAGTTGAATGCAAAATATACTAAAGAATTAATCACAGCAAGCTACAGAAATGCATATTCCTAGATGTAACACACCCAATCATCTCACATTTTCCTTCTTGGCCTGTGTTGGCCATATGCTCTACCTGCAAAGTGCTTCCTGCATTATTCTCTCTGTCTTGTGTTCATTTTGCCCCTTTTTGCATAACCTAGCAGGTTCAACCCTTACTTACGTGTCTTTCTGCTGAACTACTTTTATTTTTAAAGATAAAACCCTTCATTTACTATAGTATTCATTTGTCCAGAATTTAACATGTCTTTGAGATGCTAAAATTATCCTGTTCTTAGAATCGTGTGTGTATGTATGTGTATAGCTGGATTTTTTAAAGTAAGATTATAAAGTTCCTTAGGTTTTGAGTGTCCTGTCCCTAATATTCTTATCCTATAGTTAGTCACTCAGTCATGTCCAACTCTGCCATTCCATGGGCTATACCCTGGCCAGGATAAGCTCAGGTTATTTTTGCAGGTTTTTCAGCATCACTTATATCCTTAGTTGAATATGCCTATATTCTAACTACCCTCCTACTAGAATTTTTTCTGTCTCTCAGGTAACACTTGTGGACAGAACCCAAGATGATTTCACGCTGATTCTCTTATCTCCTACATCTCACCCACTGAAAGAGTGATGCCATTCTTTTTTCCACAAAACTTGGGGAGAAATTTTGAGACTGTAAGTCATTGCAAATAGAGAAATCCGTTTTTTTTGTTTTTTTGTTTTTTTTTTGCTTGCCATCAAAGTGGCCAGTAATCCCATATCTTTTCTAGCCACTCCCAGCTAGGTGGCAGACACACATCCATTATATTTCCCAGTGGGGATGCATATGAAGCATTCTAAGAGGGGTCCTTAATGCCCTTTGCTTACTGGAGTCAGGAGATAGTAACTGGATATATTCTCCTTGGGTGTATATCTCCCAGCACAATCCTCTCCAGAAAAACTTTCCCAACATTGCTTTCTTTGTCATCAGATCTCCAGATTCTATTTATCATATTCTTGATGTGGCATGGGGTTTAAAAGTCTTCTAATCCATTTCTATCCCTGTACTTTGTTACCTCTATATGACTTTGGAAATTGCTTTTTAATGTATATTCTGAGACTTCCATTTTAGCTCCTATTGCATATATCTCTGTATTGACACATATCTGTAACTATTTTGAACCATATTGCAGAACAAGCTGGCGAATTAGTGCATTTCAGTTAACTCAAGAAACATGGAAAGCCTATATGTCTTTCCATTTTAGGATTGCTTTTATTTTTAAGATACAGAATGTTTTAGTTTAATCAGCCGAGCTTTTAATTTATTTGAGAAAGTGTTATTGCTCTGAAGACAAATGGAGATACCTTAAATGGCTCTGTGAGTTATGAACACATGGCAGAGACTTGCAGAGTGGTTATCAAAGATTGCATCACATTCTTCAGAGTGTATGCACTTCTTGTCACTGGTCAGGATAAATGTTGCCAGTAATCATGGACTGTCTTTCTAAATATTTACCATGTGATTTTTTTTTCCACATTTTTCTTCTTGCTGAGGCATGCTTCTCCTGGAATCCATGGTTTTGGCTCATCATTCTCAGTTTCTGAAGGAGCAGTGCTGAAAAGCACCATCGATAAGCACCAGTATGAAGTCCATGAAGGTTCTGAATTAACTCTCTTAAAATATAAGTAGCATCAGAAGACAGAAATTCTCTACCTGATTTAAGTTTCCTTTATTTATTTGTTAAAGGATAGTTTTTTTGAAAGGGATAAAATCATGACTCTCCTACAGTTATAAAATGAACACATGTCAAAGAATTGATTTGACTCATTAATTAATGAGAAAACCAGTAGTTCTAAAGATAATTCAAAGAGCTCCACCTTAGTAGTCAGATAAGGAATGCTGAAACAAATTTACAAATGGATACAAACTGGCAGAGCTCTTGAATATCTATAGGGCCTTAATCTGTTGCATTTCACCAGACATAATTTGCATTTATATGGATAGCAATTATTTACATCAGTATCAGTTTACAATAAGTTAAGTTCTAGCTGTTCAGATTAATAAAATAGCCTAGTCAGAGACAAACCAAGATGATGATAACCTGGATGAATAAGCTATTTAGAACAACCACTAAATTTCAAAGCTTTTTACAACTTTTCTCTCAGGAAAATATACCTCAGATACCTTTTAGGCACTGCTTCATGTATTTGCTGGGAATGTTAAATGCTTTATATTCCACATACAGTGTTAGTCAAAGCTCTGTGGTTAACTATTACCTCTGTAGAGGGTCATCTGAACTGGCTCTGAAGCTTGCTTTGTCTATACAGTAGTTCCCCTTTATCTGCAGAGGATACTTGCAAGAACCCCAGTGGATGCCTAAAACTGGGGATAGTATCTAACTCTCTCTATATGTTTTTCATATATATATATATGTTTTTCATATATATATATATTCATATATATATATATATGTACCTGTTATGTAGTTTGGGCTTCCTAGGTGGCTCAATGATAGAATCTGCCTGCCAATGCAGGAGATGCAAGAGATGCCAGTTCAATCCCTGGATCTAGAAGATCCCCTGGAACAGGCAATGGCAGCCCACTCCAGTATTCTTACCTGGAGAATCCCACGGACAGAGGATCCCCAGCAGTCTACAGTTCACAGGGTCACAAAGAGCCACACAGGACTGAGCGAGGGGGCATGCATGCGCATGATAAAGTTTAATTCATAAACTAGGCACAGTAAGAGATTACCAACAATATAGCATAACAATTATAATAGTATACTGTGACAAAAGCTGTGTGAATGTGATCTCTCCCCCCTCCCCAAATATCTTATTGTATAAATGCAATGCCTTTTCCATATTGACTAAGCACTTATCATGTGCTGTGGCCGTAACTTCTACAGTGACAGCAAAACTATTAATAGTGCAAATTTCTTTCTCCTTCACTATTTCATGGATAAAATATTTGTTCTTACTGTAGGTCTTAGCAACTTCAGTATACATTTTTTTCCCTTGTTACTTTGAGAATTTCTACCTTTTCACTTAAAGGAAGCTTTTTATGGCTTGCCTTTGGAATATTCAAATTGCCAGCGTCACTACTTTTGCTCTTTATGATTGCTACTAAGTAAAATAAGGGTGACTTGAACCCAAGTCATAGGGTGACAGGTGATCTGATAACTGAGGTGACTACTAAGGGACTAAAGGTGTGATGTGTTGGGCAAAATGATGGTTCATGTCCTTGAAGAGAAGGTTTGGGAAGGCGTGAGATTTCATCACACTACTCAGAAAACCATAAAATTTAAAACTTATGAATTGCTTGTTTCTGGAACTTTCCATTTAATATTTTTGGGCCACAGTTGACCTTGGGTAAATAAAACCCCGGAAAGCAAAACCATGGATAAGCGGGGGATTAATGTACAGTTGAGCTCCAATTGTCTTCTTGACTGGCCTCTTCTTAAGGTCAGAGCTCTTGGAGGCTAATGACTGGGCTTTGTGTGCATCAACCATTGATCCCTGGTTGACTCATGTGCTTAGTTAATGAATGAAGGCATGAATGGTTTGAGAGACAATTATTCTAAGGTTATTTCTTTCTCCCTTTCTAGAAAAATTTAGTTATTCAAGTGCAAGTATTAAAAAAAGCACCTCAAGACATCATGTTTATTTATAGGATTAGTAAATGTTTAGTTCATTTTTTTTTATTTTCATAAACATTTTTGCTTAAGAAACTAATATTTGAAGACAGTTGTGCATACTTTGATATTTGTCACTTTTCTTGCAGGGTTCAAAAATATCTTTGTCCTTACCTTGGAGCATTTGGCATTTATGCTCCAAGGAACAATTCTGGTAATGAGAGAATATGTTTTGTGCATTCTTGGTGCTGCCAGTAATGCTTTCAAACTAAAAATTAAATTTTAAACAGTAGGCTTCTGTGACTATGACACTGTTATTAAAATCTCTTTTTGGCATAATATCCAGCTTTCTTTAGTCATTGTTGATGCTTTTATTTTTTTAAAAAAGCTGTATTTTATGTTACATTGGTAACTTTTCCTTAAAATTAATATTTAATCCAAAGTATATTAGAAAATAAAATAGAAATACATTAACATTACATAAGCCTGAAGTTAGTAGGGTTTTAAACTTTTATTTAGCATGTGGGAACAGGGCACATTTTTTTCTCTTTTCTGGAAACAAATAAAAAGTATGGGAAAGGAGTGTGCTTAGGACAAATATATCGGAACATTCTATAATATTTGGAGCTAAAGGTAAAATAACAATTTTTGAAGTATAAATCCACACATTTGTATAGTTAAAAAAGCCTGAATAGTTTAGGAATTGGCATTTATATTATTTTCAAACATAATTATAATTTATCTTTAGATATGTTAAGGTTTTGAAAGGGAGAGGAATAATATCAGAACTATTTCCGTGAGTTACCTTGAAATGATTCCTTATTGAAACTCTTTCTCACAGTAATACTTGACTTTTAAAAAGCAATAGTAACAGCATGTAGTTGTAGATGGTAAGTACTTTTAATAATAAAGTCAGATTGTCAGGGGCATTTGCTGCTACTTCTTTGAATTAATTTGATTCTCTCAGTCTCCAAATGGATTCATTCCCTTTTGGGGAAAATTGAACCTCTAATCTAAGTTTGCTTCTTCCAGAAAAAAGCTGCTGGCCAGTCCTATTCAGGTCAGTTTATTAAGTATCTCTTGACAGACTATTATGTGGCAGAGCTTAGTTTTAATTATAGGTGTGCAAAAATAAATGGCACTTTCAGATTAGTGGGAGAAAAAATGTAATTTCTTGTTCAAGCGCATAGGGTGCTAAAGAATCATTTTAAATTCCCATTAATTCAAGGAAATCTTCTTGGTGTATATGGACCCCTGGGCTGAGGGTTGAACAATAGACAAGTTAACAAGATGGAAATATGTGTGTATGTGTGTAAACTTTTATTGGAGGAAGTATTAGAAGTTTGGTGTTTTGGAAGCTGTTGTATGCATAGAGAAATTGGCAAAACATGAGCCCGGAAAGGTACACACACATACACACATGTGCTTTCACACACACACACACACACATACATGTGCTTTCACACACACACATACATACACACATACATACATATTGTGCCTATATTGCTGTGTGCTCAGCCACTCAGTCATGTCCGACTCTTGTGACCCAAGGACTGAATCCTGCCAGGCTCCTCTGCCCGTGGGATTTTTCAGGCAAGAAAGCTGGAATGGGTCACTGATTCCTTCTCTAGGGGATCTTCCCATCTCAGGGATCAAGCCTGTGTCTGTCTTCTGTGTCTCCTGAATTGCAGATGGATTCTTTACCCACTGAGCCAATATATGTATATAAAATTTTTAAATTAACTTTCTATTTTAGAGCAGCGGTACATTCACAAGATATTATGAAGAGAGTGCATAGAGTAGCCCATCCCCCACATTTGATTTCCCCTATTATTAACATTTTGCGTGTTAGCATGGCACATTCATTAGTTAATGAGCCAATTTGATATACTGTAATTAACTGAAGTCTATACTCTATTCAGATTTCCTTGGTTTCTCCCTAATACTCTTTTCAGTTCCAGGATCCCGTTCCGGATGCTTTCCACTTAGTCCTCATATTTCCTTAAGCTCCCCTGGACTGTGAATTTCTCAGGCTTTGATGACTGACATTTTTGAATAGTACCGCCGAGGTATTTTGTAGAATGCCCCTCAGTTGCAATTTGTGTACTATTTTTCTCATGAGTAGACTGAGAAAATGCATTTTGGGGAGGAATACCAAATTGCCTTTCCAGTCACTTGGTATGAAGAGCACATACTACCACTATAAATTTATCACTGCTGATGTTCACCTGACTTGAGGCAGTGTCTATTTGCTCCACGGTAAATTTATCCTTTCTTGCTGCTGCTTTTCATACCGTCCGTGCTCATTGGAAGGACGTCACTATGCACAGCTCACATGTAAGAAGTCAGACTTGTGCTCCTCCTTGAGGGAGGAGTAGCTACATAAATTACCTGGGATTTTTCTGTATGGAATATTTCTTCATTCAATCCCATTTATTCATATAAGAATCTATCCTGATATCTATGACTATTTGTAAATTTACTTTATCCTCTGGTATTATCTAGTTCTGCCTTGTTTGTTTCATTGTGGGAATTACCCCAGTTTTGACCAGTAGGAGTTCCTTCCTTTATCTCCTGCGTCATTTTGGAAAAAAAAACAAAAACAAAACCCCCCCCCAGCATTGGGGGTTTATTTATTTTTGACCACTTTCCTTATGGCACTGCATATTCTCCAGATTCATCCTGTATACTTTCTGCCCCAGTCCTCAATCAGCCATTTCTCCAAGGAGTCCTGATTCTTTTTTTAGAGAGTGCTATTAAAACCAAGTTCTGGGCACAGGTGTGCTCATAGCTACTGGAATGTGTTTGCTTTTAGGCCTTTCCGGATGACAACAAAGGAAAATCTTTCTTGTGACTTCTATCCCGTAGTGTGAGATAAAATAATCTCAAGACTCGAACAGTTCCAAAGCACTGAGGAGCTCTCTCATGGTGGTTTCTTATCCCCACAGGGCTCACCTTCTTGTTCTGCAGACAGCATTGGCAGGATTGCCACTTTGTTGCTTCTCTTCACATTGAGGACCAGAAGGCTTGGGAAAGCTGGTAGTCCATATATCCCAGGATCCAGCTGTTTCTTTCAGGTGCATCACTGTCCCTCCTAGGCCTTATTGGAGGGTGGGATACAGAGTGTAGAGAATAGGTCATTCTTGGTCATAGGACATAGAAACATCCGTTTCTTTTTTCATCTCTCCACATCTCAGAACTGCTGTTTTTTTCTAGCCATTCTTTTTTTTCTTTTTCAGCTTTCCTCTCCCTTCTCTCAAAGGATATGCTCTTCACTATGGTTTCAATATATTAAATGTTTAAATATCTCTTCAACATATTAAATATCATTGAGAAAATAAAAGTCAGAAAGAGGAATGCGTTCCTGAAGAAAATCTAAATTTCCCATGGGCTGTATCTTTAAATTCAACAGATATGATATTTTCTCAGTATGATAAGCTCCATAACACAAGTAGCTCTGTGTGCTTGTGTGTGACGACAAACTTGAAAATACACGTACATAGGAGAAGAAGCAATGGAGATGGGAAGAATATTGAGAAATATTGACATTTAATAGTAGTCACTGGTGGACTTTTTTTCTCCAACATATTAAACATCTTTGAAAAGTGAAAGTGAAAGGTGCTCAGTCATGTCTGACTCTTTGCTACCCCATGGACTGTAGCCTGCCAGACTCTCTGCCCACGGAATTCTCCATGTCAGAATACTGGAGTGGGTAGCCGCTCCCTTCTCCAGGCGATCTTCCCAACCCAGGGATCAAACCCAGGTCTCCCACCTTACAGGTGGATTCTTTACCAACTGAGCTACCAGGGAAGTTCAAGAATACTGGAGTGGGTAGCCTATCCCTTCTCCAGATCTTCCAGACCTAGGAATCAAACTGCAGTCTCCTGCATGGCAGACGGCTTCTTTACCAGCTGAGCTATCAGGGAAGCCCATTAACATCTTTAATGTAGATTTAAAAAGTGGGAAGGAAAAAAATCTGCAAATGTTCTCCTATTTTTATATTTCAGTACTCATAGAATTCTAATGACTGCAGCCCTGACATATTCGAAAAATTCAAGCTCCAATTCAGTTTTATCTATGGATTAAAATGCTTAAGTGTCAATGTTCTCCCTTCATTAATTCCTGTATGGATTTTTAAAGTAAAACTTCTACAATTGTGTTAAATAATAAATAAATTCTTAAAGCATTACCTCACTCTTACAGTATTTAAAATAGACACAGATGCATTTTTAAAAATGCTTTGATTAAGAGTACAATACAGAATCCAGAGTAAATTGAAGAGATTTACCTATAATCTTGAAGCTTATAAATACTTTATTTCTGGAACAGAGAGAAATTAGCTGCAAAAATGTTAGGAAAAGAGAGCATCAAAAAAGCCACAAATTGCAGCACAATGATTACTGCTGATGGCGGGAAATGAACCCCAAGCCTCTGTATCCAGAAGCAATGCTCTTCTCAAAATAACTTTTTGTTTCCAAATAACCCCCATGGCACCTTTATTTGAAAAATGTGTGTATAAGTTTGGGAAACATATTTGTGTCTGAGTATGTGTGCAGACATACAATTTAAAAGCAATTTTTTTTTACCATTATAACATATTTAGTGTATTTTTATGTACATTGCATATATTTGCTTATTGTAATCTAATAATAATATTTGCAATGTCACTACTATTATCATTCCATTTTTACAGATTGGACACTTGAAGTAACTCACTCTTCAAAGCTTATTTACTTAGAAATAAATGATTCAATGCTAGCTAAATCCAGGCTTTAAATCTAGTTAATTTGCCTCCAGAGTCTATGTTCTTAACTTCTTCTCTATGTGACTCACAATGTTGGACTCACTGCATTATTTCACCAATAGCTATGTGAGTAATGGGCTTTCCAGGAGGCATGGTGGTAAAGAATCTGCCTATCAATGCAGCAGATGTAGGAGATGCGGGTTCCATCCCTAGATTAGGAAGATCCTTTGGAGTAGAAATGACAATCCACTCTAGTATTCTTGCCTGGAGAGTTCATGGACAGAGGAGCCTGGTGGCCTCCATGGAGTCAAAAAAGTCGGGGACAACTGAGCAGGTACCAGCATGTGAGTAATAGCCAAAATGAATATGTTTTATGTTCCAATCTATTCGTGTTTTTCTAGTGAAGTAGTGATGTCAGGTAGAATGGGACAAGATTGTTCTGCTTCTTTTCCAAAATATTTTTCTCTACTCAGTTTTAATTTTAGTTTTTCAAAGCTATGAGAGAATAATGATAACTGAATAAGGCATTAACTTTTTTGTACTTGTTCAGTTGCTAAGTCATGTCCAACTCTGTGACCTCATGAACTGCAACATACCAAGCTCCTCTGTTCTTTGCTATCACGCAGAGTTTGCTCAAATTCATGTCCTTGGAGTCAGTGATGTTGTCTAACCATCTCATCCTCTGCCACCCCCTTCTCCTTTTGCCTTCACTCTTTCCTAGCATCAAGGCATTTTCCAGTGAGTTGGCTCTTCACATCAGATGGCCAGAGTATTGGAGCTTCAACTTCAGCATCAGTCCTTCCAGTGAATATTTGGGGTTGATTTCCTTTAGGATTGATTGGTTTGATCTCCTTGCTGTCCAAGGGGCTCTCAAGAGTCTTTTCCAGCACCACAGTTTGAAAGCCTCAATTCTTCAGTTCTTGGCTTTCTTTATAGTCCAACTCTCACATCCATACATGACTACTGGAAAAGCCGTAGCTTTGACTATACTGACATTTGTCATCAAAGTAATATCTCTGCTTTTTAATATGCTGTCTAGGTTTGTCATAGCTTTTCTTCCAAGGAGCAGTTGTCTTCTAATTTCCTGACTGCAGTCACCATCCATAGTGATTTTGGAGCCCAAGAAAATGAAATCTATCACTCATCAATATAATACTAATATTCACTTTGATTAATATATTATACTAATATTATATACACTATATTACACAATATGTTGTTATAATTTATATTGAATATTGTATGCTATTAATATTTATTGAGTGAGAACATACAGGGATAAAAGGATTAGCATAACATGTTGGATTGACATGTTATAGTGCTCCATTCACCTGTACAACCTCTAGATGCCTTCTTATCATTTCTGTTAATTCATCATCTGAATTGCAATCAAAAAGCAAAGAAGTCAACAATTATTCATAAGAGATGGAATGTGAGAAGAAACCATATTTCTTAACTCTAGGATGTCAGCGTGTCTTCTGGGATAAATAGTATTCTGAATATGTTCTGTATTAACTTTCCCTCCAGTACACAGATTGGGTTTGTTATCAGTTATATTGATGGAGTGTCCTCAGATGGCTGAAGGCAGGGGCTGCAGGAATGATTGAAATCTGTAGGCGGAGGAGACAACTGCAATCCCCGGAGGTGTTAGAAGTCTGTGGAGTTTTGGAGGTCTGGTGCTGCCATTTATACTTCTCTTCCCTGGAACTCTTTCTTCGTAACAGATTTTGAACTAAAAATAAAGAAAATATCCCATACTTTTCTGGAAGTTTAATTTTTCAAAGAAATCTTGCCACCTCCTTTGAGAAAACCTCTAACGGATTTTACACCCTTTCCTCCTTTTATTATTTCTACCAAACTGGTTACCATTTTTCTTTTAAAATAAAAACATTAAGGTCAGCATCGCTTTTTATTTGCAATTAATTTTTTTATTGTTTTCTTTCTACCAGTTCTCTAGAAATTTTGAATTATTGGGGTCCTTATAAAGTTCATTAACTTTATGCCATGATTTAACTCTTACTTTCTGTTTGATTTTTAGTAAAAACTCAAGTCTAATCACTTAGTATATTACATTGTGGGGTATAGTGTGTGCGTGTCTGTGTGTGCATGTGTGTGCATGTGCGTGTGTGCATGTGTGTCTGTGTGTGTGCATGTGTGTGTGTGCATGTGTGTGTGTGTGCATGCATGTAAGGGACAAACAGTTGAGATTTTCTGTTTATAAATAATGTAAACCATTGAGTTACAAAAAGAATTGCTTCTATTTATTTTGCCAGACACAAGTTCAGGTGCTTTTTGATGGTTTTATATTTTTTCACTGAAATTCCATATGAAATAACTGCAAAAGGGTGAAATTATAAACATTTTTTTAGAAAGAGAGTAGACCTATACTAAAACTACTTCTGAGAATCCATTAGGTTATATGCTAAAGTAATTTGTTAGGAAATATTCATATTATCAGAGTTTTATTATGGTGCTATATGATTAATATATAGTTTTTAACATAATCCAAGTCCATCATTTCAGGCCTCTGTACCTAGACTTTCTTCAAGTTGGAGATTCATAGTAACAGCCAGAAGAGTCAAAGGAAAAATACATGCTAATTAAATATGCTTCTGGCTTCAGAAGTATAAATTCTAGGTTGATCTGGGCTTTTTTTATGTTATTTGTAACTTTTTGAACACAAGTATGATATTTTGGAAATAAGAGACACTCTATAACTGTTTCTGAAGAGGTTACATTGAACTTTAGACATAATTTCCTGTGCAAAACATTTTAGAGACAAGAGAATATTTTACCATCAAGAGGAAATCACAGAATCTTGTTTTCCAACTTAAGATCTTGGATCTTGGAAATCACCCAGTAAATCTTCAGTTGAGACGGAAATTGCCTTTACCAAATGCCAGACCACATGGTGGCCAACCACTTGCTCTTTGGACATATTTATGGAGGGCGTTTTGACCCCTCTCCAGAGTGATTCTAATTGTCACTGAGCTGAAACCTGCTCTTTAGTAATTTCATTAGATAAAAATTCCACTCCTAACTTCTGTTCTTCCTTTTGAACTTAATAGAATAAGTCTATTTCTCATTGTCCTAATGTCTTTTATTGAGTATAGCCAACCTGTCTAGGTTATCTTTTCTTCTACCCTAAATCAGCTCAGGTTTGTCATTCAGATAAAAGGATACTGGAGAGACCATTAGCTTCTACTACAGTAAATCCCCTACATATGAACATTCAGTAGTGAACTTTTAAAGATTCAAACATGCATCTGGTTCCAGCAAGGAACCAGAATCTGGGCCACCGATGTCAGGCATGAGTGAAATTGGAGCTTGCCCTCCATCTCCCACTACTGATGATCCTTCAGCCCTACCATCTCCCACCTCCTTCCCCTCCTCCAGTCAGTAACTCTTCTTGACTGTTTACTCGATGCCAGCCCTTGTATGCCAGCTGCTGTATTGTACTACTGTACTTTTCAAGATACTGTACTATAATATTAAAAATGTTTTCTTTACTTGTTGTGCTCACTTTTTATGTATTATTTGTGTAAAAATATTATAAACCTATTACAGTACTGTGTTAGTTGGGTACCTATGCTGTTTGTTGGTTATTTAGTTGCTCAATCTTGTCTGACTCTTTGTGATGCTATGGATGGTGGCCTACCAGGCTCCTCTGTCCATGATATTTCTCAGGAAAGAATACTGGGGTGAGTTTGTGGGACTTACGAACAAACTGGGCTTACAGACTGACTTTCAGAATAGAGCTTGTCTGTATGTGGAGGATTTACTGTGTTCCGAGCTATGGTTCTCATTTATCTCTTTAGGCCTCTCTCTCCCTGACTCTGTTTCTACCTTCAATTCTGTGAGTTACTATATCTTATTCCATAGGTTCCATTTCTCTGCTGAAATTAGCTACAATTGGATTTTGTTGTTTGAGACCAATGATCTCTACAGTAGGAGAGTTGCTGCTGCTGCTGCTAAGTCGCTTCAGTCGTGTCCGACTCTGTGCGACCCCACAGACGGCAGCCCGCCAGGCTCCCCCTTCCCTGGGTTTCTCCAGGCAAGAACACTGGAGTGGGTTGCCATTTCCTTCTCCAAGTAGGAGAGTTAGCATGTGTTAAAAAAAGTGTAAAATGTATACATATTTGTATCTCATTCTTTACTGAATTTATCTTTTAAAAATATTGTTTTGGATTTCTTTACATTGCAAATTGAGAAAAACGATACATTCCTCTAAAAGTTTGACTGCCCCATGGCCCACCATTGTTACTTTTAGGAATAGGGATACCAGCATTTGACAGCCATGGTTTCTTTGGTAAGAGGCGAGGGAAACACAGTACAGAGTTATGTTTTAGTGAGTAGTCAGAGATGGTAGATTTGATTTAACTCCTGCTTTGATAATTTAACTGTTGGTGAAAAGTAATAGCTTAGATTTTAGTAGTTAAATGTGGATCTGTTTTTGTCTTGTGTTTTTCCTCAACTAGAATGCACATCATTGTTTGAGGTACTCATCAGTAAAATTCATTAGGTAATTCATTCTGCAATATACTTGACAGCTAGCTTAGATGAATGACAGCTTCAGTATTTATAATTATTACCAGGGTGTCTTATCTTCAGAAATACCACAAGCTGGCTTACACCTGAGAAAGGATGGTTTTAATTCATGTACATCAACAGTTTTAATACAGTAACCTTTTCAATATCCTCTAAGCATATAAGAAATAGTTAAGCCTGCCTGGCAGGCACATTCAGCCTTGCAAGCCTGACTGAGCTCAGCTGGGCTCCAATGGAATGATTCAAAGCAGGATATGAAAAACAGAAAAAAAATATATTTAGATAGAAAGGACATGATCATCAACATTTGGACACTGCTGAGTATGGACAATCCTTTTGTCAGATTTGTTCTTTATTTCCCAAAGAAAGGGCACCTGAGGCACCTGTCTAACAGTGAGTATTTTACTCATGTGGAAAGAGTTATGAACAGCTTTATCATTTTAGCTTGGTTTTGTTTTGTTTTTTCTCTTAACTAGTTCAGTGATACTCACTTTGGTGAAGCAAGTATAATTGACCATGAAAATTCAGTTATCAATACACTCAATTTTCTCTTCTAATTTTAATGTTGATGTAGAGTATGCAAACAGATTATTTATTGGGATTATATGTCTTTCATTTTCTCAGCGGGCAAATAAACATATGGAATTTGTTTTCAGTTTTTGTTAAATGTTTTCAATGGTTTCAAAAGAAGAGAGTTGAGCATTGTCTTTAAAGAAGGTGTTTTCCTCGGTATGTATGCATGTATGTATATATGCATATGTGCATATACATATACACATATTATACACAACTGAGAGAGATAATGACAAAAGATGTGGCAAAACATTAACCATGAATATATTTGTGCAAGGAAAGTACAAGAGATCTCTGTATTATTCTTGTAACTCTTCAGAAAGTTTAAAACTCTTTTAGATAAAAAGTTAAAAATAAAACAGCGTATTTCGGATGTGTTACAAAAAAGTGGGACTGGCCACCTGATGTGAAGAAACAACTTATTGGAAAGGACTCTGATGCTGGGAAAGATCAAAGTCAAAAGGAGAAGGGGGCGGCAGAGGATGAGATGGTTAGATAGCATCACCAACCCAGAGAACGTGAATCTGAGCAAACTCTGGGAGATAGTGGAGCCTGGCGTGCTGCAGTCCATGGGGTCGCAAAGAGTCAGACATAATTCAGCGACTGAACAATTGTGGTACATATATACATCTCCCTCCTAAAGTCTCACGGAATTTTACAAAGTAAACACAGGGGTGAGGTACCTGGAACTTGATTGTTAATGGTGCATTGTAGGAAGTATTCCTAATGGGAAAGGTGTTTTCATCTGGGATGCTGATCAGGCAATCGCTTTTCCTGAAAAGAATATTGAAAGTACCTCTCCATCCAGTTGTATACCTTTTTCCTACCAGTGACACTACATTGATCAGATAATGCAAAGCCTGAATAGTGAGGCACCTGACCAGTGTACTCAGAGCAGCGACCACGAGGAGAGGTCCACGCAACGTCCAAGGCTGGGACATCAGACATTCACTTTCCTACAGTGGCCAGTAATCTGCAGCAGGCATAGTTGGTGAACAGTAGTGTACTGAAAAGAAAGATGTGGATACAGTTTTGGTTTGATCTCTACTGTCTTAACTAGAGACTGGGTGCTTCTGACTTGTGGTTTTTCCCAGTTTCTGGCATTTGAAAGAGAACAGAAGCAAGGTAGAGTTGACCAAGAACTCTAATTAACTCAATACTAAGGGACTTAGTGGTAAAGAATCTGCCTGCCAGGTGGCTCAGTGGTAAATTATCTGCTAACCAAGAGACTCAGGTTTAATCCCTGGGTTGGGAGGGTCCCCAGGAGAAGGAACTGTCTACCCATCCCAATATTCTTGCCTGGGAAATCCCACTGACAGGCCTAGCAGGCTACAGTCCATGGGGTCACAAAGAGTTGGACATGTCTGAACGAATAAACAACAACTATCTCTAACACTGTCTCTAGTTTTAGCTCTATTTAAGTTCAAATGCTTATTCAATCTAACTCAGAATTCTTATTTTTGACTTCTCTTACTCTTCTGATTACTTCCTTGGTGGCTCAGATGGTAAAGAAACTGCCTGCAATGCAGGAGACCTGGGTTCAATCCCTAGGTCGGGAAGATCCCCTGGAGAAGGAAATGGCAACCCACTCCAGTATTCTTGCTTGGAGAATCCCATGGGCTATAGTCCGTGGGGTCTCAAAGGGTCGTACACAACTGAGCGACTAACCACCACCGCCACCACCCTTCTGATTAAAAGCTGGCGAGTCAATCCACAGTTCCTGAACTCTCTTTCTCTTTCTCCACATGTTCTCAACAACCTATATACATTTTTCCCCCACCATTTTTCAGCTTAACTCATGCCTCACTGCCTCCTATGATAGATTTCACCACTGTCATTAATTCTCACTGAGCACACCACAGACTACTTTTTTCTGCCATGCATAGAAAATAGCCTTCATTAATTCCTTAATGAGATGATAATTGAAAGAAAAACATTATCAGAGAACATACTGCTCACTGTTTATAGTTCATGGTAAATAGTTCTGCAGTGTGCCAATCCTTTATGTTTTCTTAAAGGCATCTCTAATAAAGAACATGCTAGAATTAGACAGATATCTGAAATGAGATTCTCTGGTTCTTACCATAAACACAGTAGGATAAACAGACCTCTTTCAATGACATCATAATTTTTGCTGAGTTGTGACACATTATAGTTGAGTGTTGGTGACATGAAAACAAGTCACCTATATGGTCAGAAATGAGAATTAACAGACATGAGACCAAAGTAGTGAAGCGACACTGTATTTCTATTCCATGAGGCTGTCAAGCCTTACTGGGGCTGGTGCATCACATTTTACTATTACTATATTAACATTTACGCTCTTTAATCTAACACTGTCAAAGAGCCTATAGTGTTAGTCACTCAGTCGTGTCCGACTTTGCGATCCCACGGACTATAGCCCGCCAGGCTCCTCTGTCCATGGGATTCTCCAGGCAAGAATACTGGAGTGGACTGCCATTCCCTTCTCCAGAGGATTTTCCTGACCCAGGGATCAAACCCAGGTCTCCTGCCTTGCAGGCAGATTCTTTATCATTTGAGCTACAGGGAAGACCTCAAAGAGCCTATAGAATAAGACAAATAAACAGAGTAGTTAAAAATGTCAGAGACTTCATAGAAAATGGAAGATTATAAGAACCTAAAATTTATCTTTAAAGAAAATTGGCAATATTTATGAGAGTTGGGTCACTTATTCTTGAACTGAGTGTTGCAGTATCAATTTTAGGGCACAGGGCTGTAGGTAATGGTTCAGGTGACTTGGATGATGGTGAGTCTGTGGCCAATATGACGATCTTCTGTATAATGCCAGAACTTAGGAATCAAAATGCATTCTTTTAATATGCGATGAGGAAAAGTCTGTCTATACTTTTCCTTGTTTTCAATGGCTTCAATATCTTGTGTCAGTGACTTTAGAAACACAGTCTAGGAGGGTGATTTTTGTGTTATGGACAGCATACTTTGCTCTGATGATCAGGAATTGGGGTTGAAATAAGAAATTGATGCTTTTACTTAGTTGAAATAACCTGGGTGTCCTTGGAGAAGGCATTTAAAAACACCAAACATCTGTCCTTAAATTTCTTCATCTGTAACATAAGGGATTGGAGCTGGAAACACAGGCTCTGCTATAATGTAACTCAGGAAAACACTTTGTAAAAGCAGTTACATGTGTCCAGTTTCTCAGATTTTCTTGTTGAAACTGATCACAGTGGACTGAAAGTGAAGGAGTGAGTTTTCTATGAGACGGTCATCATCGTAGTCACCTGATATCTAGACTTCAGTCATTTGTCAGAAATTCTGCCATACACAGTTACTGCAAAAAAAAAAAAAAAAAGCAAATCTATCAACTTACAAACTGAAATAGAGCAATTGCTCCTAAAAAGACACTTTCTATTTAATCCTACAATTTTGAGGCAATTTTCTTCTTTCAATCTATTATATTCTGCAAGGCTAATATGTTTAAAAAGGTTCACTGACTGAGCATATTAAATGATATTTGTATCAGCTTTGTGCACCTTCCTGCCATTTGGAGGAGATAATTATGCCCATCAAGTTAGTGATGATAATGACAAAACTTGGGCACATTTCAAAATGTTGCATCAAATGCTCACTTTGGTTTCTTGTAAAACCGTATTTTTCATGTTGGATTGTTCCATCAAGAAAGGGATTTATATACAGTGTAGACGTGTTTTATCTTCTTTAGATTGGTCCTATAATGGAAACCTCAAGTGTTACTGGGGTGAGAAGTGTGACCCAGCGGGAAAGGGCAGGCAGGGCACAGAAAAAGAGGAATGGAATAGTGTGTGAATGATTAATAAATGAGCCTGAGTGACTTTGAATCAGAACCACTCACATTTGAGCTTCAATTTCTGTTCCTATTTCTTGGTATTGCAGCCCATTCTTACCACGGTTTCTTCTAAACTTTTGTTTTTTGAAATGAACAAAGGCAATCTGACCTAAAGTTTCATGAAAAATAACTCGAATATACTTAAAAAGATAGTGTATAGTTTGATTATTGTATTAAGTTCCTAGGTGGCTTGTAACAAAGTACCCACATATGGCATGGTTCCAAAGACAGATATTTACTTTCTGACAGTTCTGGAGGCTAGGAGTTCACGATGAAGCTGTCTGCAGGGCTGGCTCCTCCTCAGGGCTGTGAAGTAGAATCTATTTCTGGCTTCTTTAGGTTCTGGTTGTTACTGGTGCTCTTTGGCTTTCCTTAGGCTTCTGCTGCATCTCCCTGATCTCTGCCTTCATCTTCACAAGGCCTTCTTGCTGTGCATCTGTCCATGTCCAGATTTCCCCTTCTTGGAAGCTCTCCAGTCATAGAACAAGGGTGCGTCATAATAAGCGTGTGTCATAGTGGCCCACCTAATTTAACTAATTTCACCTGTGAAAGGACCCTATTTCCAACTAAGTTCTCTTTCTGAGGTACTGACATAGAGGGCTTGAAATTTTGTCAGGGACACAATTCAGCTCCAACAATTATATATTAGAAAATAATCACAAGATTGGCCAACACCTTAGCTGTGTCTTGTCTCCAAGATGAAGTGACACCTCACGTTGCTGATGGTGCTACTCACTTTTGCTGGCCTAGTTTTTCTGTTTTGCTTCTTTTATTGTTGTTATTAATCTCCAATATCCAGCACAGTTGCTGACACATAGTATGCCTGTGAAACTGAACCAAACTAGCTCATACTATTGAAATATATCTTTCTATTTCCTCTATTTTTCCCTCTATTTCAAAGACTTTCCTGCCTGGGACCTGGTCTATTAATCCTTTACCTCCCTTCTAGGTGATTTATTTCATTTTGGTAGGTGAAAATCCTATATTATTGTCAGAACCAGCATCTAAATATTCAAAAGTCCGGGTAATTTTTTAAAAGCACATGAAATGATTCCCAGTTCATGATGTAATTCCCATTTCCCTAAACATTTACAAATCAAGACTAAATATTCCTTCTGACATGAATAATTCCCTGACCACATCAATCATGGCAAATAGACTTACTTTATATTAAAGTATTTTAAGTCTAAAATAGATTTTTCCTTTAACCTTGTGATTTAGAGCAAGGAATTTTGTAGACTATCAGGTCTTCGTGGATTCCTGTTGTCAATCACTCATTTGGTGTGAAATAGCATAGAAATAATTGCAACCCTCATCTGTTCGTGAAGACCAATATTTTATTATGACATCTCAATTTGGAATCAATATACTATTGATGCTTTGCAATATAATAGTTTGTAGAGATCCTACACTGGAAGGTTAAATGTAAAATCCATTGATGATGACAATGAACTGGAGCCATTTTTTATTTGTTGAGGTGGTCAAAGCAATATAAAGACAATTCACTCAAAAAATAAATTCGATATTGCGGTCAATAGTTTGTTTTCAATTATGTAATTTCAAATGGTCAAGGCAGTATCAGAGATACTTCTGAATGAAATGAGGTGCTTTGTTTGTCTTCCAAATAAATGTACCACCCTTGGCCAGTCTGTGGCGGTTTAGAATGACATTCTCTTGGCAGCAAACCAATGAGCCCACGAGAACGGTGGCCTTAGACACACAGGGCAAGCGTGTGCTTGATCTGTCATATTGTTCAGGAGACCAAGACTAGCTAGCCCTATCTTTTATCTCTGAGGCAGCTTTTATTTAAGAAAATTGGAAAGGATAAGAATTTCAACGAATGTACCAAAAATGTGAGTGTTCCTGTTCTTAGAGAGAGGATATATGAAAACCAGGTATTTTCCCTAACTCCTGATTATTGTTTTATACTGCATTTATAGAACCACTGAATAAGGATACTTTACACGTAAAAGATGGATAATATAACTCTTGCCTCATCAATATTAAAGAGACCATGAAAGTGAAAGTCACTCAGTTGTGTCCAACTCTTTGCAACCCCATGGACTGTACAGTCCATGAGACTATATAACAAGGTAAACAAACCTAAAACAAGAACACAAAAAAACTGAACTAAACTATTTGTAAAATTTCAATAGAACTTTGTAATTTTAGGAAGTGTCCTAAGCCCTAATTCACTTCTGAATTTGGAGCTCATACTCAATTTATCTGACATTTATTCAGCATCAGTATGTTTTCATTTGTTCCACAAATAGCTCTTAATATTTTCAATTCTGTAGGAGATATACAATTCCAAGTTATTTATGTGTGAACTTCGATTCCTCATTTTTGCAAATGGGAATCATGGTGCCTTATACTATATGGGGTTGTTTGAGGATAAAACAGAAAAATGTACAAAACGTGCCCAATGTCTATAAGCTAATAGATTCACCAAACATATCTTAAGTAACTATGATATTCTTGGAAGTCTGAAAATAAAAATATATAATTATTTTATTTTCTGAAAAGCTATTTCTTTATATGCAGCCTACCAACTTGGAGAAAAACTTTGAAAATGAGTAAAGGACGACTCTAGTGCTTTACTGTATAGATTGTAACAACTAATAATTGCACAAAGAATTGACTTGAGCTGTTGAATGCAACTAAAAGCCCAAAAGCAAGCAAGACTTGTCATTTATTCTCCTTGGTTTCCTAGTTGATTAAAACCGGCATTTGAAATTGCTCTCTGATTCACCAAAGCAGAGCTTTTGAAAAGCTTTTAGTTCTTTTCCTGAAATTTATCATGTACACAATTCCATAATATATCTTGGGGGAATTATAACATTGACTATATAATCTGGGGTCTTGATCTTAAATTTGACTCTTTCATTCTGTCAGTCATATTTAATCTTATCTTCTGCCATGTAGGATAATCAACAAAATCAGAAACATTAAATCTGAAAAAGACTTAAGAAATCATGCAGTCTACCCACCTTGTTAAAGAAGCGTCAGCTTAGGCCAAGAGAGGTTAAATGACTTTCATAATGTTATATTCTTAGGAATGGTAGACATATCAGGAATCCATATTTCTTAAGCCCAGGCTCAATTTTTTTCTATTTTTTTGTAATTTTTAAATATGAAGGAACATTTGAAACCTCTACTAAAATCATCTAAACAATATCATGTCACTGCGATACTCCAAACTAACATATATCATCAGACAAATTATAAACCTTAACTTACATTTTTCTTATTAGCATGCAAAAAATTCATTGGCCACTTTGTTAACCTTGAAAAAGGAAAAAGAAACCCTAAGATACTGTCCTTGCCCTTAAAAAATTAGAGGGACTAGATATGTAAACATAATGCCAATATGTTGTGGGAAAAAGTTCTATGTAATAAAGACAATTGAAAAGTATTTTAGAAGGAATTAAAGTAACATGAAATAATAATGGAAAACAATAAGACCATCTTGTAAATCTCTCAAAAAGAATAAATATGGACTTAATCAATCTCTTAATATGGGTTATATTAGTCAGAAATACATTAAAAAGAAGGGAGCTTCCAAAATCTTAAACTGTGATTCATGGTAGCAAATGCATTTTATACTGTGAACTAAGAATATATTTGCATGTGTATATATATCCGAAAGAAGTTTCATGAAAAAAAATGAGTACTTATTTGGTATGATATACTCTGATCCATTTCGTTACTTTCTGATGTTCTGATCATGAACAATAATGTTGACTTCATAAGTTGTAGCTGGAGATACCCAGAACTAATATGTATCAACATCTGTTCTGTATCAGCTCTTTGAGGGCATTTCACACACGCTGCCACACATGATTTTCCCCGGGCTTGGTAAGGTAAATGTGATCACATCTTTTTAGAATGAAGCTGAGTTACCTTCACGGATATTCTGTGGCAAAACTGAGATCTGAAACTGAAAAGTCTGACTGCAGAGTTTCTGCTCTAAATGGATCCTCCCTCTGCCTTTCAAGTCTTCTTGTAAATTGTATTTGTACCCTATTTACCTTCACTTTATGGAGGAGACTGAGCACATTGGATGGAAAGCAAAAGATGTGAAGGTTCAAAAAAGTCTTGGAAAGGAGAGGTGAGACGTAGGAAGTGAAGAACAAGCTTGACCTGAATTCCCTGCACCCAGACCCTTGTGCTCCACAAGACCTATCTAGTTTTCTTGGAGGCTTTACTTATGTTTTTCAAATCTATATGTTTTTTTCTCTAATATATCCTTGTTCTTCTTATTTTGACTATGGGTGCACTTTTATTCTCTACTCCAGTGATTACAAGATTTCAGCATCTACAATATTTGTTTATACTTAACCTCAAGCCATGAAATTAAAAGATGGTTGTTCCTTGGAAAGAAAGCGATGACAAACATAGACAGTGTATTAAAAAGGAGTGACATTGCTTTGCTGACAAAGGCCCATATATTCAAAGCTATGGCTTTTCCAGTAGTCGTTTATGGATGTGAGAGTTGGACTATAAAGAAGGCTGTGTGCCAAACAACTGATGCTTTCAAATTGTGGTGCTGGAAAAGACTCTTGAGAGTCCCTTGGACAGCAAGGAGATTGAAGCAGTCAATCCTAAAGGAAATCAATCCTGAATATTCACTGGAAGGACAGGTGCTGAAGTTTAAGTTCCAATACTTTGGCCATCTGATGCGAAGAGCCAACTCTTTGGAAAACACCTTGATTCTGGGAAAGATTGAAGGCAAAAGGAGAAGGGAATGGTAGAGGATGAGAAGGTTAGACAACATCACTGACTCAATGGACATGAATCTGCGCCAAGTCCAGGAGTGAAGGATAACGGACTGGTATGCTGCAGTCCATGGGGTACGAAGAGTCGGATATGATTTAGTGACTGAACAACAACAACAATCTCAAGCCAACGGCATCCCTCCTAGCCCTAAAGAAAAAGTCAGGCCCATTAGCTCAGGAGCCAGGTAGACTTGAGTTCAAATATTATACCTAAGACTTGTGTGATCTTGGTCACATCATTCCATCTTTCTGAGCTTTAATTTACAGACTGAAAAATGCACCGACCTTGGGAATTATTCTCCAAAATTGAAATTAGAACATAAACAGGCTGACATATAGTGAACACTCAAAGTACTGTAGCTATTTGTTCTAATTCTCTTGACTATGAACTGGACAGGTCCGGGAGCCCCCTATGACCTCCATACCTCCCCTCGATTCTCATCAGGTCTATGCGGGCATTCCTACACAGGCAACTCTCCTTTTCTGGTATCTATTTCTCCTTAGAACACATAAAGGAAGGTCAGTTCAGTTCAGTTCAGTTCAGTCACTCAGCCGTGTCCGACTCTTTGCAACCCCATGAATTACAGCACACCAGGCCTCCCTGTCCATCACCAACTCGCAGAGTTTTACTCAAACTCATGCCCATCGAGTCAGTGATGCCATCCAGCCATCTCATCCTCTGTTGTCCCCTTCTCCTCCTGTCCCCAATTCCTCCCAGCATCAGGGTCTTTTCCAATGAGTCAACTCTTTGCATGAGGTGGCCGAAGTACTGGAGTTTCAGCTTCAGCATCAGTCCTTCCAGTGAACACCCAGGACTGATCTCCTTTAGGATGGACTGGTTGGATCTCCTTGCAGTCCAAGGGACTCTCAAGAGTCTTCTCCAACACCACAGTTCAAAAGCATCAATTCTTCGGCGCTCAGCTTTCTTCACAGTCCAACTCTCACATCCATACGTGACCACTGGAAAAACCATAGCCTTGACTAGATGGACCTTTGTTGGCAAAGTCATGTCTCTGCTTTTTAATATGCTGTCTAGGTTGGTCATAACTTTCCTTTCAAGGAGTAAGCGTCTTTTAATTTCCTGGCTGCAATCACCATCTGCAGTGATTTTGGAGCCCCCCAAAATGAAGTCTGACACTGTTTCTACTATTTCCCCATCTATTTCCCATGAAGTGATGGGACCAGATGCCATGATCTTAGTTTTCTGAATGTTGAGCTTTAAGCCAAATTTTTCACTCTCCTCTTTCACTTTCATCAAGAGGTTCTTTAGTTCCTCTTCACTTTCTGCCATAAGGCTGCTGTCATCTGCATATCTGAGGTGACTGATATTTCTCCCGGCAATCTTGATTCCAGCTTGTGCTTCCTGCGGCCCAGCGTTTCTCATGATGTACTCTGCATATAAGTTAAATAAGCCGGGTGACAATATACAGCCTTGACGTCCTCCTTTTCCTATTTGGAACCAGTCTGTTGTTCCATGTCCAGTTCTAACTGTTGCTTCCTGACCTGCATATAGGTTTCTCAAGAGGCAGGTCAGGTGGTCTGGTATTCCCATCTCTTTCATAATTTTCCACAGTTTATTGTGATCCACACAGTCAAAGGCTTTGGCATAGTCAATAAAGCAGAAATAGATGTTTTTCTGGAACTCTCTTGCTTTTTCGATGATCCAGCAGATGTTGGCAATTTGATCTCTGGTTCCTCTGCCTTTTCTAAAACCAGCTTGAACATCTGAAAGTCAGAGATAACCTTAATTTTAAGTTCTACTAACAAGGTGCCATCTGATAGCAAATTCCACTAAGAGAGAGTTGTGTCAACATTTACCCTTTCATATCATTGGAGTCCAATGGTTAGTGGAGTACAATCATTATTTTTTAAATAAATGAAAGAATGCTTTGAATTACTTTTTCACTGGACTTCTTAATGCTTGGACTTAGAAGAGCCCCACTTTATTATTAATAGCTAACATTTCTTATTAAAAATATTTATTTATTTGGCTGCACCTTTTAAAAAATATTTCTTTCTTTCTTTGCTCTTGGTTTCAGCATGCAGGATCTTTAGTTGTAGCGTGCAAACCCTTACTGGCAGCATGAGATACCAAGCTTCCCGACAAAGGATTGACCTGACCTGCATTGGGAACACTGAGTCTTAGCCACTAAACCACCAGGGAAGTCCCATTAATAGCTAACATTTCTTGAATTCTCACTCTGGTCCAGGTCGATGCATTATGTTATTTGTTCCTGATAACACCCCTATCAGACAAATGCTACTGCTATTCCTATATCACAGGCAAAGAAAGTGGAGATGGCAAACAACCTTGTCCAAGCTGAGTTTTTACCCTAGGTAAGTCTGAAGGCAAACAGCCTTGTCCAAGCTGAGTTTTTACCCTAGGTAAGTCTGACTTTAGAGACCGCATGCATCTTTTATCACTACACCACTGTCCTTAGAGAGATCCTGTGAGAATGAACTTTCCAGAGAGAGGTATATAAGCATGCTAGGACTCAATACGAATTATATTGCCATTACTCTATCTGGGGCTTATGAACACAGAATAGATCCTAAGCTATGACTGCAGAAGAAAACACATCATGGTATAGAAATGTGGAAGAGACATAATCTGTTACCCTGAGTTCAAGAAGACTTAGATCAACAGAAGCAACTACCAAATCACAGCTCATCCTTTTGGGGGCTCTTGTGAAAGAAATTGGTGGTATCTAATCTAATTAGCTGGAAAAATAAATTTTACAAGAGTTGTTATTTACATGATGAAGATGTGCCTATGAAGAAGTGCTAGAAAGGAACTCTTAAGAAGTGACTGATAATGAGGCAAGCGGAGAGAGGGGCTTTGTCATACCGATACTGACATACCGATAGCTGACAGTTAGCTAATAAGTTCTCTTCCGTATTACCCAGAAACACATTTTTAAAAATAGCTTATAATTATGGAAATCATTCTTTTCATGCTCAGTATCAGTCAGGTACCTGCTCCAGTATCCTTGCCTCAAGAATCCCATGGATAGAGGAGCCTGGCGGGCTACAGTCCATAGCATCGCCAAGTATCAGACACAGTTGAGGCCACTTAGCAGGCAGACATCAGTCAGGTGATAGCTAACACTAATAATTCCTCCACTGGTTTCTCACAACCATTCATTGTGGTATGTATGACTATCCCTACTGGAAAGATGAGGGGGCTGAGTCTTACTGAAGTGAAGCAACTTGACCAGTGAAAGTCACATAGGTACACATGGGGTTATGGTATGGGATTGAGTCCTGTGAAACTGGATATTTGACTTTTTGACTTCCAAAAAAAAAAAAACCCATACCACCATTTCATATGATTTTATTTTATAAATATGACTTCTAAGTTCATGATCATAATCACTATATTATGCTTTCTCACTTGAAGGAAAAGAGAATGGAATTTCAGAATCACTGGAAGGAATCTCACATTCATTTTAGGTTTTCTGATTCTCCTCTTTCTCTCTTCCCATTTCCCTGAAGGAATTTGACCTAGATATTGACAAGCTTTTGGAAACTACTGGAAAATCTGATTCTAAATGTGTCCTGTAGACCTGTGATCCCCGAGTCATCTTCCACAAGATGCCTATTGAAATGTACCCCCCTGCCTTTTTTAAAAGGGAAAAAGATAAAATTATGTGCAATTCTTTTAGTTTGTGAAAGTGTTATTTTTTCAATGCTTTTTCTTATTTTCAACTTCTATTCTTAAGCACATCATTGTGTATCAATTTAATATTCAGAAAGACCTTGCAAATTTGTGACTCAGAGTAATTTACAATGGCATGATAGTCATCAGTTTTAAGGTAACCTAGATTTTTAAAATGTTGCTTAAATAATTGGGACTCTAAATCCTACTTTCAGTAACCTCTGTTTCCTTCACAGAATTTTCCAGAAACTCTGCATTTCCTAATTTTATCCTTACAACCAGCAGCCCTTAAAATTGATCTATTTTATAAAGTTCCCATTGTACACTGCACACAATTTTTTTTTTTAAATTTTTTTATTAGTTGGAGGCTAATTACTTATTTTACCCTAGAGAGTTCCCCAATGGCTTTTTTTTTTTAATTTTTTTATTACTGCACACAATTTATGTATAAAATTACATTTCAAGAAGTTAAAAAAATAGTAAGCTAATTCTTTATATTGAACAAGCTAGGCTTTTAAAGAGCTCATCTTTGCTGGCAAAAACACAAGGAAAAATTGGATAGAGTTGTAGAAAATATAATTTTGCATTATAAATAAATGATTCCACTAGGTGGCACTGTTGATTTATCTACTTCTGTAGTTTACCCTCATTTTATCTTCTTGAAAGCAACGAGTCTGTTTTTTCTTTTGTATTTATTTATTTTTACAATCTAATGAAAATTCCTGCATAGGAAAGAGCTGATATGGGCAATTCTGAACTTGAAAAATGGGTGTTTCTTGCCATTAGAAACCTTATAAATAAGCCTCTACCAAATAAGTTAGTTCTTTTGGCATACAAGCAAGAAGGTTGATGACATATGTAATTCCCATCTGGATTCTGTAGGTGTAGAAGCAAACTGTCTTTATTTCATCTATATCTCACTATTTGGGGATTCTTTTAAATAGGAATAATGTCACTGAAATATCTTCCTTCTTACCTGCTTTCTTTGGTAATCAGACAGTGGCATGCCCAAGAAAGCCAGATTTTCAATGGCTTGGCAGTCTACGTTGAGAGAAGCAATTTACCATAGGCCTGAATGTCCCTGCACATTCTCTCTGGATATTCCAAGAATGTAAAACGTGGGCTCTCTGGGCCATTTCTCAAGGTTGCGTTTGCAGGGAACAGCCTTAAGGGATGCAGTCATGTCTACTCTAGAAAAGAGCAAGCTTGTTTTTATCTACTGTAAAAGTGATGATTCCCCCAAGCTTTGTGTTCCTCCTCTGTAATCAAGCAACATCCCTCATGGCTCCTTGGTGCAGCCCCCCTGGAACTTGGGGCAAGTCAGGAGTTGATGCAAATGAACATGAAGCTCTAGCCGAGACAGTCTGGGACCTGGGGCTCTTTACTTGCACCTGGGCATACATCTCCCCGAGCAACAGAATACAAGGAAACTGTATGGAGCTAAAAATAACTGCATGCATGCGCAATTGGGGCAAATTCTGGACAAAAGATACAAAGAGGCAAAAAAAAATTTCCACTGCCATTTTGAGAAGCCTGAAGCAAAAGCAGGGTACTGAGCATGCCCCCTGCAAATAACATCACCTAAGGGGCACAGTAGACCACCTGACCTGCCTCTTGAGAAATCTGTATGCAGGTCAGGAAGCAACAGTTAGAACTGGACATGGAACAACAGACTGGTTCCACATAGGAAAAGGAGGACGTCAAGGCTGTATATTGTCACCCTGCTTATTTAGCTTATATATATGCAGAGTACATCATGAGAAATGCTGGGCTGGAGGAAGCACAAGCTGAAATCAAGATTGCTGGGAGAAATGTCAATAACCTCAGATACGCAGATGACACCACACTTATGGCAGAAAGTGAAGAAAAAATAAAAAGCCTCTTGATGAAAGTGAAAGAGGAGAGTGAAAAAGTTGGCTTAAAGCTCAACATTCAGAAAACTAAGATCATGGCATCTGGTCCCATCACTTCATGGCAAATAAATGGGGAAACAGTGGAAACAGTGGCTGACTTCATTTTTCTGGGCTCCAAAATCACTGCAGATGGTGACTGCAGCCATGAAATTAAAACATGCTTACTTCTTGGAAGGAAAGTTATGACCAACCTAGACAGCATATTAAAAAGCAGAGACATCACTTTGCCAACAAACATCTATCTCGTCAAGGCTATGGTTTTTCCAGTGGTCATGTATGGATGGGAAAGTTGGACTATAAAGAAAGCTGAGCACAGAAGAATTGATGCTTTTGAACCGTGGTGTTGGGGAAGACTCTTGAGAGTCCCTTGGACTGTAAGGAGATCCAATCAGTCCATCCTAAAGATCAGTCCTGGGTGTTCATTGGAAGGACTGTTGTTGAAGCTGAAACTTCAATGCTTTGGCCATGTGATGTGAAGAGGTGACTCATTTGAAAAGACCCTGATGCTGGGAAAGATTAAAGGCAGGAGGAGAAGGGGACAACAGAGGATGACATGGTTGGATGGCATCACCAACTCAATGGACATGAGTTTGGGTAAACCCCGGGAGTTGGTGATGGACCGGGAGGCCTGGCGTGCTGCGCTCCATGGGGTCACAAAGAGTCGGACACAACTGAGTGACTGAACTGAAGTGAACTGAAGGCGTGGGTAAAACACCTAAGCCACCTGCTGTCTGGCCTGACCCCTGGACACACCCTACCCTAACCCCTCATAAGCTCGCTGCTTTCCCTCCACCCCCAGGGAGTGAGCAAGCAAGGGAACGTGTTGCTTTGCTCTCACTCCCCACTGCTGCAATAGGAGCTCCAATAAAGCCTTGCCTGAATTTCTTGTCTGGGCTTCAATCAATTTCTATTGATTAAGGAGGCCAAGAATCTTGGTTGGTAACATGGCTACTACTTCTACCATGTGTAATAAAGATTTTTCTCTCTGATCCAGAAGTCTCTAGAAGTCTCTCTTTTTTGTTTCTCTGTCAGCATCCAGAAATAATAAATCCCAGATTTTCCATAGTTTCTGACAGTATATCCTGTTTTCCATCATCCTTATCATACAGAAGATTTTATTTCAGAATCAAATGCGATTCAGATGACTAACAAATCACCTAGTGAAGTCCAGCTTTCTTATCTAATGTATGAAGACTTTCTACTACATCTCTAAGTAGTAAAAGCCCATTCTTAGGTTTCAGCCTTCAGTGATAGGGAGTTTCTATGCCTGAAGCAGCTTATTACATTTTAGAGTAGCTCTATTAAAATGTTTGATTTGTGCTGGGCCTAATTTTTTAACCTACATCTTTCTCTTAGTGGAACTAGTAACCTTTGAAAGCTATTCAGATATTTCGGTCAATTTCCATGTGAGAACACTTCGGACTTCTCTTTAGGCTAACTGAATCCTGTTGTTTTGACCAATTTTTGTGTGTTGGTTCTTAATTTTCCTCTTATTGTGTTTGTTCTCCATTTGTTATTTATCAATGTTCTGACTTTAAAAAAAATTAAGTTCTCAAATATGCAAAAAAAAATGTTTTAGATATGATCAGATTATTCTTCACTTCATGTCTCTCTCCCTATCTTTTTCCCTCCTGATCAAATCAATGAAGTCAATGATTCACTCTAATTCATCTTCAAATCCTGGGTATCAGGTGCAATCTCTAATATTTGGCATGATCTCTCAACATTTCTTTAAAGACTTAATGAGTGATATGACCTGTAGAGATTGCATTGCTGTCGCTGCCACCATTCTGGGTATTAGGTTTCCGGTGCTATGGACTGACATTTGTATTTGTGAATTTTCATTACTATATTGAGTGATATCAAGGAGATGGGAAGGTAGCAAATAAAAATATATTCTGCTTCTGCAACTTACTAGATGTGTGACATTGAGCAGGTTACCATTCACTTCACTGTCATCTCCTCACTTGCGAGTGTGCTCAATTGTGTCTGACTCTTTGCAACCCCATAGACTGTAGCCCACTAGGCTCCTTTGTCCATGGAATTTTCCAGGTAAGAATACTGAAGTAGGTTGCCATTTCCTCCTCCAGGGGATCTTCCAGGAAGAAATACACATCTCCTGCAAGCAGGAGGATTCTTTTACCACTGAGCCACTTGGGACTCCCATCTTATCTCCTCACTTCCAAAATGACAAATAGGGAGAATCTACCTCATCAGATTTTATGAAGGTTAAATGAATTAATATTAATCATGTAACATATGTAACAAGGAGTATGACAAACAGCAGGCTCTCTGTAAGTGTTGGCTGTATGAATCGCCATGGAAGCAGACAGTATCTCGTATACATCTAAGTGTAGAAGCAATGCAGAGAGTAGCATATACACATTCAATGAAAAGTAGACCCAACGGGGGAAGGCTTCACTGAGGAGACGCTGTTTGTGGTTTGACAGAAGGGAAAAGAATTTCCAGGCTGAGAAATACAAATGAACACAAGTCTGGAATAGTGAAAGTTTTTTCCTTCTCTACCACTAGTTTTAATTATCATAATATAGGAAATGTATACTGTCAAAATAATGTTAAGAAAACAAAAATACCACCACTCACAGATGGAAGACTGTCATTTGTATAACACTTCAGCTTATAAAACAGCTTTCTTGCATCATCTCATTTGATTCTTAAAACAAAGAAACCTAGAAGAACTAATCAATACTATAGAAGGTAGGTTCTATTATTTTTCCCCTTTATGAGAGGTAATAGAATTCAGTGAGACTCCTTGAGAAACAATAATATTCCTATTAGCCAGAGAGATAGTGCAGTACAGACCAATCTCCAATCTCCATTTACAAAAGTAAAGACACTAGACAATACAGAATGGATCAGACTTCCACCATTTAAAGCTCAACAAAGATTGATAGAAAAATTAAGAACACTTGAATAAATACGGAAACACTTCTAATTCCTAGGTGGGAAGAATAGAAGTAAGCATTAGAAATATCATTGTTTTCTGCAAACAAATGTATACATACACTGCAATGCCAATCAAAAGATGAACGGTACTTGTGTTCCTATATTTGTGTTAGTTCCACACTGTTAAGTATGGGGATTTTTTTTCTGGAATCACTCAGTCAACAGATGTTGAGAACCTATTATGTACCAAGCACTGCACTAAATACTGGGAAGTAGCTATGAAGAAGGCAGGGTGCTTGTTCTCAAGGAACTTATGTTTAGTAGAGGAAGACAAAAAAGCTAACAGGTAAACAATAAATTGGATAATATCAGATATTGATAACTACTATGTAGAAGATAGAATAGTCTAATATGAAAGAGAGCAATTGAAAGGGATTTATTTTATCTAGGGCTGGGGAAGATCTTTCTAAGGAAAGACTTTTCAAAGGAAGGATATTTACATCAATGATAAAGAAAGGGAAGGACTGTGGAGTTCAGTGACATGAGTGTTCTAAAAAAAAAAAAAAGGAACAGAAAAATTCAAACAGAAGGGAATAAAAATAAGCTTGCAGATTCAAGGAAACACAGATTTTAAATATGAATTGAGTGATTATAAACAAGGGTGGAGCAGAGGCAGATAAGTCTGCAGATACAGCTAGATTTTTAAAAACTTGTGGAGCAAGTAAACAATAACTCACTTTTTTAAAGTAAAGATTTTTTTTTTTTAACTTGAGTGCAGTGTGATTTGGTTCCCTCTGACCGTTGGACGAAGGATGGAATTTGGGAGGTCATAGGTGGCAGTTGGTCTTCCCAGGTGGCGCTAGCAGTAAAGAATATGCCTGCTGATGCTGGAGACTCAAAAGACCCGGGTTTGACCCCTGGGTCAGAAAGATTCCCTGGAGGAGGGCATGAGAACCCACTCAAGTATTCTTGCCTGGAGAATTCCATGGACAGAGGAGTCTGGCAGGCTACAGTCCCTAGGGTTGCAAAGAGTCAGACATGAATGAAACAACTTTGTGGAGAGGTAGCAGTTAGTTTGGAGAAGGAAATAGCAACCCACTCCAATGTTCCTGCCTGGAGAATCCCAGGGACGGGGGAGCCTGGTGGGCTGCCGTCTATGGGGTCGAACAGAGTCGGACACGACTGGAGCGACTTAGCAGCAGCAGCAGCAGTTACTTATGCGGGAGACCCAGGTTCCATCCCTGGGTCGGGAAGATCCCCTGGAGAAGGAAATGGCAACCCACTCCAGTATTCTTGCTTGGAAAATCCCATGGACGGAGGATCCTGTTAGGCTACCGTCCATGTGGTAGCAAAGAGTTGGACACTACTGGGCGACTTCACTTCACTTCACTTCAGCAGTTACAAGGGCTGTTAGATCAGTTATAGGTTGATTGTAATCTCTCAAGGGATGACTAGAGTTTTGGAAGAGGAACAGTGATGGGATTAGGCTTATATAAAGGAAGGGAAACTGATAGGCCTTACACATGAGAAGGTTAGGAGTGTGATTAAAAGGGAAGAATCAATCTGAAAAAGAATGCATTTATTTATATGTATAATGGAGTCACTTTGCTGTACATCTGAAATTAACACACCATTGTGAATCAACTACTCCAATAAAAGTTTTTTGAAAAAAGAAAGTAAAAAAAAGAGTTCTGTGCACCAAAATCTCACGTGACCATCACAACTGTCCTGCCGTTATTTGTTTTATGATGAACAAGATCTATTATTTAGCATGCCTTTGATTTAAAAAAGTGTTGTCATTGGATTATAAAGAATAAATAAACTGAATATATTTTCAGTTCAAATTAGAATAGATTTTTGCCAAGCTATTTATGCTTTCATACATTGCATCATCTACCTTTTTTTTTTCTTTATCCTCTACTCCCACCGCCCCCCCCCCCCCCATTTTCTTTACTTTTAAGGTGTTTCTGCTGGTATTTTTGGAATATCTCTTTCTAGTTTCCATTTTCTGAAGGCAATGGGGAAACAACACATGCACACACACACACACACACACATATACTTCTGGACCCAGGGATGGAACCCTGGTTTCTTGCATTACAGGAGGATCCTTGATCATCTGAGCTACCAGGGAAGCCCACATACAAACACACACAGCTCTTAATAAGCGAAGAAGCACTTAAGAAAAAGACAAGTCACACCCATACCTGTACGTAGACATGCCACTAAAGAAGCATCTGGAACAAAATGAAACATTTCGAATTCCATCTGTGAAGTTAATAAATGGAAATGGTACTTTAGTAAGAGAAGAGAAATGTTTATAGAGTATAGGCAAATACTTCAGAGAAAATAATCACTTTTTTCATTATCTAGATGAGGAATATGTGTTCCGAAGTTCAAATGTTCCTTCTCAATTCAGTTAATGTTGTTAATGGTGGTTTGGAATCTCCAAATAATAAAGGCCCTAAAATAATATGAGGGTTAGAAACTAATGAGTTACCTGGAATATGCTCTGATGAAAAATGTTGACATCTGATTGCCTGAGTATCTGTGTTGCCCAGGGTTCTCTGTGGTTCTCTTTCACACAGGATTCTTTTCTCTGACTTCTCACAAACTTGCTTTCCACTGCCCTTTCAAAGCTTTTAAAAATAATAGATCCTTTTATTGTTAGGTTTCTCTCTGCTCTCCAGCAAAAGGAGTGAGATCACACTTCTCCCACCCATGTTCTTTTCGTCATAACTTCCCACTAATTTTTTGGAAATGTCAGGACAGAAAAAAATGTCATATTCTACCACTGAGCCACAGGAGAGTGATTACGAATTTTTCTGTCTCTAGTCTTAGATAAAAATAGGGAAGATAGTAAATCCTACTCATTTTTCCTCAAGGTTTGGGTGGGAATCCACTGATACAGTGAATGTGCTTCATAGATAGGAGAATAGTATGAATGTTAGTTATGGGCAGAATTTTATTAACTCAGCTTTATGCAAAAAAAATGAAATAAAGTACATGTTGACTTCATCAAGTTAATTTCTACAATGATGTCATGGTCATTTCATTATTTATTTCATGCATTCAGAATATACTAGAATGAACATTCAAATGGATGTCGTGTTAGAGATCCCTGACTCTCTAGGTCAATGGTATCAAAATTTAAGATGAACACCAATTTTCTGAATTCTTTGTTAAAGCAGTTTCTTCAACCCAACTTGCAAAAATTTTTTAATTCAGTAATTCCAGATGGAGTCAAGGAAAATGCACTTTTAACAAGGCTTACATGTAATTCTGCTGTCCTCTGCTAAGTCACTTCTGTCGTGTCTGACTCTTGTGACCCCCATGGATCATAGCCTGCCAGGCTCCTCTGTCCATGAAATTCTCAAGGCAAGAATATTGGTGTGGGTTGCCCTCCTCCAGGAGTATCTTCCCAACCCAGGGATTGAACCTGTGTCTCTTAACGCCTCTTGCATCAGCAGGTGGGTTCTTTATCATGAGCACCACCCTCCTGAGGTCATCTGGAATCCTGCTTTGACCAGATGCTGCTGCAGTCTTTGTGTATGGAAGTTTCTGCCAGTGTTGGCCCAGATGTCCATGAATTTGGAACCAAATTCATGTGGACCAGGATTTGGAACTCCACTTGGTCATTTTCTACCTAAATGACACAGCAAACTGCTGAAACTCTCTCTTTGAGCCTCTGTTTGCATTAGTCTGCTAGGACTGTCATAACAAATTACTACAAACTGAGTTGGCTGAAGATAAGAAAGATTTATTCCTTCATAGATCTCAAGACTAGAAGTCTGAAATCAAAGTGTTGGCAGGACCATGTTCCCTCTGAAGATCTCTTGCCTCTTTAGCTCCTGCAAGCTCTGGGCAATTCTTAACAGTTCTTGGTTTGTAGCTGCATCGCTCCAATCTCTGCCTCCATCTTCACTTGATATTTACTTGTTTCTCTTTGGGTTCTCTTCTCTTCTTTTACAAATCCAGTGATTGGATTTAAGGTTGACCTTAAGCCAGTATTAGAGAAGGAAATGGCAACCCACTCCAGTACCCTTGCCTGGAAAACCCCATGGATGGAGGAGCCTGGTAGGCTACAGTCCATGGGGTCACAAAGAGTCAGACACAACTGTGCAACTTCACTTTTGCCAAGCCAGTATGCACCTCGTAGTGTTTTGCATGCATGCTCAGTCATGTCCAGCTATTTGTGACCCCATGAACTGTAGTCTGCCAGGCTCCTCTGTCCACGGAGTTATTTAGGTAAGAATACTGGAGTGAGTTGACATTTCCTTCTCTGGGGGATCTTCCTGACCAAGGGATCGAACCTATGCCTCTTGTATTTCCTGCATTGACAGGCTGGGTTTTTTAACACTGTGCCACCTGGGACGCCCCAAGCCAGTACGTATACATGCGTGCTAAGTCACTTCATGACTCAGCTGTTAAAAGAATCCATCTTCAACGCAGGAGACCTGAGTTTGATCCCTGGGTTGGGGAGATGCCCTGGAGAAGGGAAAGGCTACACACTCCAGTATTCTGGCCTGGAGAATTCCATGAACTGTACGGTCCATGGGGTCACAAAGAATCAGACACAACTGAAAGACTTTCACTTTCAAGTCACTTCAGTGGTGTCCAACTCTTTGCAATCTATAGACTGGCCCGCCAGGCTCCTCTGTCCATGGGATTATCCTCTCAAGAATACTGGAGTGGCCCTCCTCTAGGGGATCTTCCTGACCCAGGGATCGAGCCTGGGTCTCCTATGTCTCCTGCATTGCAGGCAGATTCTTTAACGCTGAACCACCTGGAAAGCCTCAAGCCAGTATGACCTCTTCTTAATTTAATTACAACTGCAGAGACTTTAGATATTTCCTAAAATGATTGCATTCACAGGTTCTGGGTGGACGTGAATACTGAGGTGACACTATTCAATCCACCATAGTGTCCTTGTATTAAAAAGATATATTATGATACCATTTGGAAGCATCTAATTAGTACCTTATAGTAGATGCTCATTAAGCAATAGTTTTTCTTTTCTTTTTGTATATCTTAAACACTGAGTCTCAAACACAAGTCTGAAGATCAGGACTAACTACTTTAGATTCACTGTATAAACATTTGAAAAATACAAATTCTAGGCCAAGGCAAAGGAGAAGAGGGTGGCAGAGGATGAGGCGGTTACATAGTATCTCTGACTCAATGGATATGAGTCTGAGCAAACTCCAGGAGACAGAGAAGGACAGGGAAGCCTAGTGTGCTGCTATGAAGTCACCAAGAGTCAGACATGACTTAGCAACTGAACAACAACAGGCTGCTCACTCTAGGTTCTTGTTATTCAATAATTCTGGGATGAAATACAAGCTGTATTTTTCAAAAGTTAACCAGATGATTCTGATCTGCATTCAGGCTTTGAAATAACATTCTTTGAATAAGAATTTATCACTTCAGGAATAGAACTGGAACTCAAGGATACCTCATTTATAGGAAGTGTGCATAAAATTTAAAAATATATATTTCTTACAGCATGCATTTATTTATGAATAATGATAAAATTAAACAAAGAAAGTGCAGGTATATTCAGGAGTCAAATTTTACCTTTCTGGTTTCAGTTTCAATTTTCAAGGTAAACTTTCCTTTTGTCTATTATAAACTTCAATGGGATTAAATTATTAGCAGAAAATTACAGTACAGACTGAATATTTGAATCACATTCTCTCAAGCCACTATTTCTTTCTGCATGTTTTGGTTGTTTTTCAGTTAAGTTTATGAATCCTTCCATTCATGTCTCCCACATCCCTTCTAATGAGGTCATTTTAAAATTAATGTTGAATATCTTTTTTAGAGTTTCAGTAGTTTCCAGTTTGTCTTTCTTTGGAAATTCTCCATTTGATTTCTGAATCTCACACAAATTCTTTTCTTACTGAAGAACATTGAGCACAGTGGTTTCCTCACAGCTTCGTGGGACGACTGCCATCAGAAGTCTTCCATTTTATAGCCAGGGAAAATCACAGTGACAGTGAAATTACTGTGAGTGAAATTTATTTTTCTGATTATAACACTCCTCCACTCCTGGGGTACCCTGTCCTTTTGCTACCATCAGTTGTCACACTTACTTTGAAAGAGATGTGACAGGGCTATGTGAAAATAAAAAATTAGTCTCATGTAATAATTCACATGTTTAAAATACTTAGAGCTGGTGATCTGTTTCACCCTAGATGATATACCTGTCTGGATGCATGAGACAAGTGCTCGGGCCTGGTGCACTGGGAAGACCCAGAGGAATCGGGTGGAGAGGGAGGTGGGAGGGGGGATCGGGATGGGGAACACATGTAAATCCATGGTGGATTCATGTCAATGTATGGCAAAAACCACTACAATATTGTAAAGTAATTAGCCTCCCACTAATAAAAATAAATGAAGAAAAAAAATACTTTGAGCTTTGAAGAGAATATTCAGCTACCTTTCCTGTCACCTTTGTGTATTAGCTTTGGCAACTGGATCTGATGCATTAGAATAGGATGTGGATATCTGCTCTTTCAGCAAGACAATACACATTTCATTCGAAGACTTGACTGGATTCTTTATGCTGAACTCGGGGAGATAAGCTAACTTTCCCGGAGTTGCCAAGGGCAACTTGATTGCACATGAAATTAGGAACTACTCTGAAAAAATAATGTCGAGACACATTCTTATATTTCATTTCAGGGAAATATTCACCTAATATCTGTTATCTCCTGCTGTCAAAACACTGCGGATGAAAGCTGTCTCTCCCTAGAATCACATATCTGAGCTCTATGAAAGACTGAGCATAATAGAAGTGATAATATTTCTATGTAGCAGGAAACTTCATTTCAGCATAGAATTGTCAAGTAGCCCTAATATATTTGACTTCTTCTGCTTACTTTTTTATGTTTGAAATTGTTGACATATGTTCAGGTTGTGCCTCCACTTGTTACCTCAGAAATGTCATTCCACGGAAGATTTCCTTCTCTGCTTTTGCCCTTCTGTTTTTGTAATTTATTCAATTCCTCAGGTTACAACTGTGTTTTTCTTCATAAAATAGATGTTAATTTATCTCATTTATTGTGTCCTCGTTGCTTAGCTATGAAGAATCATAGTCGCAATGTGACTGTTCATGTATATAAGCATGACTCCGACATTGACTGGGAAACTTAAAGAGAAAACAAGATGTCTCTGATGGAGACTGGAAAGCCTCCCGGCAGGCTCTCTTAACATAGCCATATCTTGTCAGTTACTGCCTCTCAACTTTCGGCACAGGGATCCAGAGTCATTTACACACAGGGTGAGTCAGAAACAAGAGATGACTCATTAAAATGTACTCATGAAAGATTGATGGGGAAGCCACATGTCGATGGAGTCATTTCTTGTGATAAATGGCTGACGAGAAGCCCCAGCACTTGCAGTAGCTCTTCAGTGCAGGCTCCAAATCCATCTAACAGAAAATCTGGGCCAGAAATCAAGTTATATGCTCAAAGTTGGTAGGTGAATCTGAATTAGAGCAAGGGAGCAGATCATGAGTCGATGACAACTCTTCAGGCTCCACGTGGATGTTCTTGCTGACCCTAGAATCAGAATTAGGAGAGGACTTTTCACATAGGCAGAGGTGGAAATGCATTGATAATTGTCTTTTTTTTTTTTTGGTTCTATTTTGAAATTTTCTTTGGACATCAGACAGACTATCCTTCTAGTATTAATAATTTATTTCTTGGATACCACAAGATATGTTATTAACTTTTATATATCATGATGGCTCGACTAGATTTTCAGATCCTGTCTTCTTGTCTTGAGATTTAGAGATGTTCTATTTCTTAAGATAGTGTCTGTAGACAGTTGTTCTGAGTGGCAAACTGTTGCTACTTTAATAAGTCTACCTTCTTTCCAACTTTCCAAGCTCTAGTTTCACTTGATGATGGCCTCTTTGTGTCTATTAAATCTCAGGTAACTGTCACTTATAGCTTTTTATACCTGATCTATGAGTGGTGAAACCTTATCTTATCTATAGGTTAAAGAAAATAAAGCCTTGCCACTTAATATCTTACATTGCCCAACACTTATGCATATAGACTACTTGTTACAATGAGGTACAAACTGCATTTTAACCTCAGTAGTGACATAATTAATAAAACGGTTGTGGTGGAGAGCATAGCAACTTCCCCTTCAGTATCTGGGACAAAAGGCAGTGATGATGATGATGTAGAAAAAAATTAGAATTATATGGTAAAAAAAAAAGATAATTGTACTCAAATAATATTCCCAACTCTTTTCAATGAGGTGTTGATTATTACGTAGGTGATGAAAATCCTTAAGGAAAGAGGAAAAACTTTGGGAAAATTGATGTGGGAAATGTGATGGGGGAGGGGTGTACGGAAATGCCACTGCTGCTGCTGCTGCTAAGTCACTTCAGTCATGTCCGACTCTGTGCGACCCCGTAGACGGCAGCCCACCAGGCTCCGCCGTCCCTGGGATTCTCCAGGCAAGAACACTGGAGTGGGTTGCATTTCCTTCTCCAATGCATGAAAGTGAGAAGTGAAAGTGAAGTCGCTCAGTCGTGTCTGACTCTTACCGACCCCATGGACTGCAGCCCACCAGGCTCCTCCATCCATGGGATTTTCCAGGCAAGAGAACTGGAGTGGGGTGCCATTGCCTTCTCCAGGCCACTTCCCTTAAATGATGATAAATCCAGAGTTTCACAGATAACTACTTGAAGGGACTCTCTGGATTAGGACAACTGACCAAGAGACATCAGTCCCTTTTTGGAGTTTTCCAGAATTGCTTCACCATTGTAGGACCCTTCTTTCTCCCCTCATGGCTTTAAGCAAAGCTAAAAGAAGCTGGCAGTTCCAAACAAGTTTAACTACATAGCACATGATAATATGAAAATATTAAATATTAAGATACTTAAGAACCCAAACAATTAAATTTATAACAGCAGCTTTGCACTCCCAAACTTACTGGTTCTACCTTTTTACCCATGAGGGCTTCCCTGATGGCTCAGATGGTAAAGTGTCTGCCTGTAATGTGGGAGACCTGGGTTCGATCCCTGGGTTGGGAAGATCCCCTGGAGAAGGGAACAGCAACCCACTCCAGTACTCTTGCCTGGAAAATCCCATGGATGGAGGAGCCTGGCAGACTACAGTCCATGGGGTTTCAAAGAGTGGGACATGGAATCTTTACATGTGGAACCTCAAGAAACAGCCAGGTCATACGTCTGTCTCTTACTTTCTTGCTCTTAGCAATTGTCGTATTTAATTTCCAGGGCATAGAAAGACCATCTTTACTATACTCTAAGAGTATAGAAGGAAATGGCAACCCACTCCAGTGTTCTTGCCTGGAGAATCCCAGGGACCGGGGAGCCTGGTGGGCTGCCGTCTATGGGGTCACACAGAGTCGGACACGACTGAAGCGACTTAGCAAGGGTATAGAAAAGAGAAGCTAACCTATTATCTAACGTCTGTTCTCCCCCTTTAATTCTCTAGTATAAACGGCAACCACTTCTTGAGGTGATTATATGAAATCCCGCCCTTCAAGTCAATGCTTATTTTTATAGATATATGACTCTATTAACTTAATATAGAGACTATAGTTCTGTAGTTGTAGATTGATAGTCAATAACTGTCATGTGGAAAGAATTACATCTAAAGCTTTTCTTCATCGGGTGTCATTAAGGGGTTATGAAAACAGTGCTAGCCTAGGAAACCAGAAACACTTCAAAATACAGAATTTGCTGACATACGGTTTAAGATACAATAAACATGATGTGCTGATTAAAATGTAATAAAGCCTTTATCTTTCTGGCTTACTTCACTCTGTATAATGAAAGATAAAGACCAATACAGTATACTAACGCATATATATGGAATTTAGAAAGATGGTAACGACAACCCTATATGCAAAACAGAAAAAGAGACACAGATGTACAGAACAGAATTTTGGACTCTGTGGGAGAAGGCGAGGGTGGGATGTTTCGAGAGAACAGCATCGAAACATGTATATTATCTATAGTGAAACAGATCACCAGCTCAGGTTGGATGTATGAGACAAGTGCTCGGGCCTGGTGCACTGGGAAGACCCAAAGGAATTGGGTGGAGAGGGAGGTGGGAGGGGGGATTGAGATGGGGAATACATGTAAATCCATGGGTGATTCATATCAATGTATGGCAAAACCCACTTCAATATTGGAAAGTAATTAGCCTCCAACTAATAAAAATAAATGACCAAAAAAAAGAAAAAAAAATGTAATAAAGCCATTTAAAATGCCAAGCTGAGGGACTAAAAATTGAGACACAAAGAGGCCAAAAAAGAGGAAATGGAAAACCAGAAGACATGAACTGAGGGTTGGTCTCCCCTGAGCATTTGAGGTGGTTGGTAGCAAGGGACTTTGGTTTGAATGACTGGTGGGAACAGCAAACAGGGATCCAGGGAGCAGACAATTTGGAAAGGACCAGACTGATTTTTCCTGTATTGCTGTTTCCATTACTGTTCATTTCTGTTCAGCATATTTAAAATGTGTTGACTCAGCTAAATGCCTGACAGAAGGAAAGGAAGAAAATAATGAAAGAAAAGAGGTATAAATGAAGATTTGTGTGTGGATCTATTTATATGAAACAAATAGTATTTAAAGTACTTTTTGAAGACTTACCTATACAGTAAATCATTTTCTTTTTTTTTTTTTTTAATTTTTTTAATTATTATTATTTTTTTTTCCCAGTGGGTTTTGTCATACATTGATATGAATCAGCCATGGATTTACATGTATTCCCAATCCCGATCCCTCCTCCCACCTCCCTCTCCACCCGATTCCTCTGGGTCTTCCCAGTGCACCAGGCCGGAGCACTTGTCTCATGCATCCCACCTGGGCTGGTGATCTGTTTCACCATAGATAGTATACATGCTGTTCTTTTGAAATATCCCACCCTCACATTCTCCCACAGAGTTCGAAAGTCTGTTCTGTATTTCTGTGTCTCTTTTTCTGTTTTGCATATAGGGTTATCGTTATCACCTTTCTAAATTCCATATATATGTGTTAGTATGCTGTAATGTTCTTTATCTTTCTGGCTTACTTCACTCTGTATAATGGGCTCCAGCTTCATCCATCTCATTAGGACTGGTTCAAATGAATTCTTTTTAACGGCTGAGTAATATTCCATGGTGTATATGTACCACAGCTTCCTTATCCATTCATCTGCTGATGGGCATCTAGGTTGCTTCCATGTCCTGGCTATTATAAACAGTGCTGCGATGAACATTGGGGTGCACGTGTCTCTTTCAAATCATTTTCTTTTTGTAGTTGAGAATGTAATCTTAGTTTTCATTTAATAAGATCCTCAAACTATCATTTAGTTTTTTTTTTCTAAAAAATGACATTTGAAGAACATGATTTATAACTTATTCAATTAATATATTATTGCTTTAGGCACTTCAAAATATGAAACATTCAACCTTTGTAAGAAATCACTTAGGACTCAAATTCAAGCTCACAAAATATTTTCAAAGAGAGTGAAAGAAGCAATGAATCACTTTTGGCCGTTCCAATAAAAAAATTCAGAAGTAGAACAAGAAATAAAAACACTGAAAATCACTGAATATTACTTTGCTCATTTCTGATTTTGCTTTTGACCTTGTGAGAGTTCCCTCTATCTTTAAACTCTTTGCTCTTCAAAAGTGGAGCTTTTATCCCCTAGAACTTTTTCAAAGAGGATATATCTAATGTACTGCCTCAGACAGTTTGTGGGATGAAGCAGAATATGAATTATTAAATAAATAACATCTAATGTTTATAGTCTGGAATAAAAACATTATGGATGGAAGGAGAAAACTCTTTCAGTTCTGTTTTGAATCCCTGAAATGAAATTTTCTCATCTGTGATTCCATTCTCCTCCTGACTTTTAAGAATCACAAGATTTCATCATAATGAAACTTTACGATTATCTGTTCTTAATAAGGGAGGATCAGAGTGAGTGTGTGAGGAAAACATTAACAATTTGTTTTTGTTTTTCCTTTATAGACTCAATTAACATGTTACTTAAATTTTATTGGAACAGTTGTTTATACTTTTGCTGCATGAGCATTTTAAGCTGCATAAGTAGGTGCTGAGAAATAGATTGATTATTCTATGCACTCTTAAGCCAATAAACATGTTGAGACTTTTCAAGATTAAAATAATCTAAAAGAAATGTCTGTTTTGGGCAAAGTTTTATCTAGAAGTTAACATAATAGAAAAAAATCAACATAAAACATGAAATTGCATAGTAATTATGTCACTTATTTTGGAAAGCCATATTATTTTACATAAGGGATTAGCAGTATCTATATCTCTCTAAATCTATGTCTATATCTACGTGTATATCTTTATCTAGCTTTTTACTTTATATTTTCAGATTCTAGTTGTATTAGAGTGTCTTCTTTACTCACATATAAAAGATAGTCTTTATTTTCACCTGGCTGTGTACATATGAGTTATAGGGCTTTCATTACGGGACTAGTTTTTAACTTCCTAATTTCTCTTTCCTCTGGGCTGCATGTTCAAGACTTTGTGTTGAAGTGAGCACAGGAATTTCCAGCTTCAGTCTCTGAACACTTTGGGATGACTCATAATCCCAGGAACTGAATATGCCTTGAATGTCTTTATTCCCTGAAGAGATGTACTTAGTCACCTTCAGAATTTTATTTTTACTCTGATTCATTAAAATATGTTTCTCCTGGTGAACGCTAAAGAAAGTGATGCTATTTTTTGAATGAAATTTTAAATCAAAGAGGCATTCATCTATAGACTCTGATTACAAATGTCTCTTTGAATCACTTGTCATACACCTTCTCTTGTCTTCCCCTGCATGGTTGAGGCTCCTGAGACATCTTCCTCAGTTATATTTCAGGTAGAACTTAGCACTTTGAGTGACACTCAGAGGAGGTATTCCATTCATCAATCAGGGATCTATCATTAAGCAAGAACTTTTCCTCAAGTAAGGCACTAATACAGCATGAAACTCTTGGTGAGTTTCACATATAAATTTCAGTTAAACTGTATTCATGGATAACAAGGCTTAGCCATTCAGGTTACCTTCAGGTTCCATTAATATTTTTTTACTCAACCAAAAGTGAACTTGATTCAGTTTTATTGTGTTATATCAGTGTGACCACCTGATGTGAAGAGTCGATTTATTAGAAAAGACCGTGATGCTGGGAAAGATTGAAGGCAGAAGGAGAAGGGGATGACAGAGGACGAGATGGTTGGATGGCATCACTGACTCAATGGACATGAGTTTGAGCGAGCTCCAGGAGATGGTGAAGGACAGGGAGGTTTGGTGTGCTTCAGTCCATGGGGTCGTGGAGAGTTGGACATGACTGAGCAACTAAACAATATAAGTGTGGAATCTGCTCATTTCATTTGAAGGTTTGCCCACAAATGTGAGTTGTATATAGATACATAAGCTCTTATCCTTAGTTTCTTCTACTGAAAAGGATCTTCTAAAATTAAAAAAAAAAAGGACATTTTCCAATATACCTATAAAGAAAATAGTAAGGCAAATATTCATTTTTATCCATCATCCAGATTCAACAATTGTCAGCATTTTGACAATCATGTTTCATAGACCACTCCCCAACATTTTTTCTTTTTTTTTTTTAAAGCTAAAACATTTTAAAGAAAACCTCACATATTCTTTCCTCCCAGAGGTTCATCAGCATGTCTATCTAATGGATAAGAACCTTTGGAAAAAGACCCACATTGCAGCATTACTCAAAGTTATAAGGAATTTAAAAAATTTTATTACTAACCATCCATTTGGACCTAGTTATCTTAAAGATGTCCTTTAGAGCTCATTTGCTAGAATCAGGATCCAAATGTGGTCCACACATTGCTTTTTTAAATTATTGTTCTTTTCCCCTGTCATTGATTTGTTGGAGAAATCAGGTTTTCTTCCTTGTAGCATGTCCTAAATTTGGTTTATTGCTTCCAGTGATATCACTTTTCTTATCTTACTTTAATTCATATATTCTGCATTCTCCTAGTAAGATCTAGAGGTTTAATTAGATTTAAATTTAATTTGTGGAAATGGTAAGAATGTTCCAGAGAACATCATATCAAGAATTACATGATTTATGGTTGTCTCACTTTTAGTGATGCTTAAACTCATTAGTGGGTTGAGATAATGCCAAAGTGATTCTTTTTAAAAAAATTCTTTGTCAAATTTCATTTGATGTTTTTAGTATCATCGTTGTCAAGCTCCATTATTTCATTAGGTGGTATGAGATGATAATTTTACAGTTCTATCAACCCTTTGCATTTATTAACCTGAATACTTCTTTAAAGAAAGAAGAATTTTCACACACCAGCTGTTTTCTTATCTTGAAATGCAATTTGTTCATGAAAGGCTGTATGAATGATTGATTCATTCACCTTATTACTGAATTTTCAAAATAATGAGTTCATATCTTGGTAAGTCTCATGTGTTGTGGGTGTTTAGAGGTGGTCAGTGTGTTGAACTCATGGATTTTACATGTTTAATGTATTTGTTTTTTCAAAAAATTTAATATTTTAACTTTTTTTGCAGGGCTAGTCTGATGGTAACAAATTCCCCCAGGTTTTGTTAGGACAAATTTTTATTTCACCTTCGCTCTTGAGGATAATTTTGCTGGTATAGAATTCTAGGTTGTGTTGCTGTATGTGTGTGTTTTCCTTCAACATTGAGTATTTTATTCAACTTTCTTCGTGTAATTTCCTCTACAGATAAAATGTTACCCTCTACCTGGCTTTTTCAATATTTTTCTTTGTTTTTGTTTGTCTGCAGATTGACTGTGACATACTTAGGTGTGTTTTGTTGGTATTTACCCTGTTTGGTGTTTTTCTGAGTTTCTTGGATCCATGATTTGGTGTTTGTCATTAATTTTAAAAACTTCCTAACCACTACCACTTAAAACATTTCTTTTATATCCTTCCATTTTTATACTCCTTTGAGATCCTAGCCATGAGTATGTCCCACATTTCTTGATGTTCCAGTTTTTTTTTTTTTTTTCTTTTGTTTTTCTGTTTGAGACATTTCTATTGACATATCTTTAAGCCCACTGAATCTTTCCTTGGACATGTTGAGTCTACTGATGAGTCTATCAAAACACTCTTCATTTTTGCTGCTTTTTTTTTTTTTATAGTTTCTAGCATTTCCTTATGATTCTTTTTAGATTTGGAATCTCTATTCTTAACTACCTTCCTGTTCTTGCATGTTGTCTACTTTTTCCATTAACCCAGAACATATGAATCATAGTCATATTAAGTTCCCTGTGTCATAATTCCAATATCTGTGTCATATCTGGGTCTGGTTTTAAGGCTCACTTTGTCTATACAAACTATATTTTTACTAACCTTTTGTTGTGCCCTATAATTTTTGTTGAAAGTCGAACATGTTACATCAGGTAATAGGAAGCTGAGATAGTTCGGCCTTTATCGTGAGGATTTCTGTTAACCTAGCTTAGAAGTAGGCTATGTTTAATGTATTCTGTCACTAGAGGTGTCAGAGGCTTCAAGTCCTCTAGTGTCATAGTTTATGCTGCTCCTCTTAATGTTGACCTTCCCGACATACTCTTCCTGAGAGAAGGTTTGTGTCTTGCAGCCATAATCCACTACTACTAAGCTTGTGTGCTTTAGTCACTCAGTCATGTCTGACTCTCTGCGACCCTTTGGACTGTAGCCTGCCAGACTCCTCTGTCTATGGGATTTCCAAGGCAAGAATACCAGAGTAGGTTGCCATTTCCCCTTCCAGGGTATCTTCCTGACCCAGGAAATGAAACCATGGTCTCCTGTGTCTCCTGATTTCTGGCAGATTATTTACCCACTGAGCCATCTGAGATGTCCCCACTGCTATTATACTGGAGCTCTACTGGTGTGTGAAAAGGATGCTAAGAGGAAGCGTTCTATAGTCTTATGATTATAAACAAATGTCTTTTTGTCAACGTGTGTCTCTGGGCTTTGACCCAATTTGTCTTTTATTAGTTTCTTGCTTTCAGATAAAAGATATCCCAAGCCATCTTGTACATTGTCTTTGTCAAACCTGCATGGAGCAGTTTCTTCAAAAAGTTTGAAATAATCATTAAAGAGCAAAGCAAACAAAACATATCTTTGATGAACATTGGCTAAGTTATTCCATGGTATACTATTTCCAAGTATATTCCAAGAATACGAGCTAAGTTATTCCATGGTATTTGTTTCCAAGGCAAACCATTCAATATCACAGTAATCCAAGTTTGTGCCCCAACCACTAATGCCGAAGAAGTTGAAGTTGAATATTTCTATGACGTTCTAGAACTAACAACAAAAAAAGGTGTCCTTTTCATCATAGGGGACTGGAATGCAAAAGTAGGAAGTCAAGAGATACCTGGAATAACAGGCAAGTTTGTCCTTGGAGTACAGAATGAAGCAGGGTAAAGGCTAATAGGGTTTTGCCAAGAGAACACAGTGGTCATAGCAAACACCCTCTTCCAACAGCACAGGAGAAGACTCTACACATGGACATCACCAGATGGTCAACACTGAAATAAGACTGATTATATTCTTTGAGCCAAATGTGGAGAAGCTCTATACAATCAACCAAAACAAGGCCAGGAGCTGACTGTGGCTCAGATCATAAACTCCTTATTGCCAAATTCAGACTTAACTTGAAGAAAGTAGGGAGAACCACTAGACAGTTCAGGTATGAGCTAAATCAAATCCCTTATGATTATACAGTGAAAGTGACAAATAGATACAAGGGATTAGATCTGATAGAGTGTCTGATGAACTATAGACAGACGCTTGTGACACTGTGCAGGAGGCAGTTATCAAGAACATCCCCAAGAAAAACAAATAAAAAAGGCAAAATGGTTGTGTGAAGTGGCCTTAAAAGTAGCTGAGAAAAGCAGAGAAGATAAAGGCAAGGAGAAAAGGAAAAGAGATACCCATCTAAATGCAGAGTTTCAAAGAATAGCAAGGAGAGATAAGAAAGCCTTTCTCAGTGATCAATGCAAAGAAATAGAGGAAAACAATAGGATGGGAAAGATGAGATCTCTTAAAGAAAATTAGAGATACCAAGAGAATATTTCATGCAAAGATGGGCACAATAAAGGACAGAAAAGGTATGGACCTAACAGAAGCAGAAGATATTAGGAAGAGGTGGCAAGAATACACAGAAGAACTATACAAACAAGATCTTAGTGACCCATATAACCACAATGGCGTGATCACTTACCTAGAGCCAGACATCCTGGAATCTGAAGTCAAGTGGGCCTTAGGAAGCATCACTACGAACAAAGCTAGTGGAGGTGATAGAATTCCAGCTGAGCTATTTCAAGTCCTAAATGATGATGCTGTTAAAGTGCTGTGCTCAATACGCCAGCAAATTTGGAAAACTCAGCAGTGGCCACAGGACTGGAAAAGGTCAGTTTTCATTCTAATCCCAAAGAAAGGCAATGCCCAAAATGTTCAAACTACCGCACAAGTGCACTCATCTCACACACTAGTAAAGTAATGCTCAGTTCTCTAAGCTAGGCTTCAATAGTATGCCAATCAAGAATTTCCAGATGTTTAAGCTGGATTTAGAAAAGGCAGAGGAACCAGAGATCAAATTGCCAACATCTGTTGGATCATAGAAAAACCAAGAGAGTTTCATAAAAACATCGACTTCTGATTCATTGACTATGCCAAAGCCTTTGACTGTGTGAATCACAACAAACTATGGAAAATTCTTAGAGAGATGAGAATACCAGAACACCTTACCTGCCTCCTAGGAAATCTGTATGCAGTTCAAGAAGCAACAGTTAGAATGGGACATGAAACGACAGACTGGCTCCAAAGTGGGAAAGGAGTATGTCAAGGCTGTGTATTGTAACCCTGCTTATTTAACTTATATGCAGAGTACATCCTGAAGAAACGCTGGGCTGGATGAAGCACAAACTGGAATCAAGATTGCTGGGAGAAATATCAATAACATCAGATATGCAGATGACACTATCTGTATGGCCAAAAGGGAAGAGGAACTAAAGAACCTCTTGATGGAAGTGAAAGAGGAGAGTGAAAAAGTTGGCTTAAAACTCAACATTCAAAAAACTAAGATGGCATCTGGTCCCATCACTTCATGGCAAAAGGATGGGGAAACAATGGAAACTGTGAGAGAATTAATTTTCTTGGACTCCAAAATCACTGCATATGATGACTGCAGCCATGAAATTAAAAGACACTTGCTCCTTGGAAGAAAAGCTATGAAAGTGTATTAAAAAGCAGAGACATTACTTTGCCAACAAAGTCCCATCTAGTCATATATATGGTTTTTCCAGTAGTCATGTATGGATGTGAGAGTTGGATCACAAACAAAGCTGAGTTCCAAAGAATTGATGTTTTTGTACTCTGGTGTTGGATAAGACTCTAGAGAGTCCCTTGTACTGCAAGATCAAACCAGTCAATCGTAAAGCAAATCAGTCCTGAATATTCATTGGAAGGACTGATGTTGAAGCTGAAGCTCCAATACTTTGGCCACCTGATTTGAAGAAATGAGTCATCTGAAAGGCCCCTGATGCTGGGAAAGATTGAAGGTAGGAGGAGAAGGGGCCAACAGAGGATGAGATGGTTGGATGGCATCACCGACTCGATGGATGTAAGTTTGAGCAAGCTCTGGGAGTTTGTGATGGACAGCGAAGCCTGGCTTGCTGGAGTCCATGGGGTTGCAAAGAGTTGGACATGACTGAGCGACTGAACTGAACACATCATCTATTGATAAGTATTATTTGTACTGATATTTGTTTAATAATTCAGTAATGTTTATTGAGCACTTACTCTGTGCCCACACTGTTCTAGGTCTGAAGGTTTATCAGTGAACAATACAAGACTTTTTCATTCATTGTACTTCATTATAGAAACGAGAAGCAAAACACAATAAACTCCTATAAAAAAGTAAAACAACATTGTTGCACTTTGCTAGGTGCCATGAAAGAAAGGAAAAAATAGAGCTGAATAAGAGGGCCAAAAATGGGTGCATATGGTCTGTTACAGTATTTTAAAAAGTGATCTGAGTGATCTTATTGAGTGACAACTGGGTTAAACTTGAGATGGGTGAGGGGTTAAGCCACGCTGATACCTGCAGAGTGTTCTAGACATATTCTACTGGCCCATGTCCAACCATTTACTACCTATCCTATTAAACAGTGATGGCAAAATTTCTCTATCTTTGGAATTAGGTTTCAATGAGGTGTCACACTAGATACCTATGTAACATTTTGGAGACCTGAAGTACTAAGAAGTTAAGAAACTTGTGCTATCGCATTTGGTATTTTCTGCTTAGAACAGAAAGAAGCCTTAATCTGTAAAAGAAGGAAAATAGTTGTTATATAAAGTACTTCTCTAACATTTAAGGAGCATTTTAGAAGACATTTCCAAATAATTTTTACTGGATGTGTCTATAATGAATTGAAAGTGATACCATGCCTTGGATCATCAGTTTTTGAAATTTCCTTCTCAGTCATATTTAATTGAAGAAAATGTTCTTGTTAAATAAACTACTTTCATGTGCATCAAGAGAACTATGAGAGATCACTAATTGTGATCTCTAATGTAAGAAAATAATTAGACTTAATTATTAAACTAAAAATGAAGCTGCTATATATAATTTTCTTATAAATGAGAATTAGTAAAATAAAATCAAGTTTCTTAGTATAACCTTGTAAAGGGTGGGATCCTGAGAAACCAGAAGGATGAGATAATCTAAAGGAACATCATGAATCAAAAAAAAAAGAAAAAAGTTTTCTGAACTGAAAACAATAAGATAAAAGCATCAAAAGTACATCATAGTTAACATTTTTCTCATGTATTTTTCCACTTGAACATTTTAACATATCTTTTGAAGTTGCATATGTTAATTTACAATGTTTGAAATTGGAATTTTAATGAGTCCAATCATAATACTCCTTCATACATAAAAGTCAAAAGACCTTAATATGTATTACCTTGTTAATTAGCTACAATTCTAAGTTTTAGAAAAGGGAGATCTTATTATCCAAATGAGAATTAGAGAGGTTAAATTTTCACTTATAATAAAGTGAGATAATAAAATTGATTCTCACTTATAATAAGGCTGAAAGTAGAAATCATATCTTATTGCTCCTAGTCTAGGGAACTCTTTTTTTAAAAAAAATCCTTTCTTATGTAAAGTGGATCTTTTCCAAAACGTCAGCCTGGGTCACTGGTATTTTAAAGCAGATGAAGGTGGTTTGGGAGGCAATGGGATAATAATGTGGAGTGGGATAGAGATTGATTGGAATTTACACCTGAAAGATCCCTATGCAGATGACCAGAGCAAGAGACCGCTGTGATGTGCAGATGTTACCTGTTCCCAGCCTTACTTTGTTCCCCGTTCTTGTTCTTCACACTGAAAAGTGAAAGTGAAAGTCGGTCGCACTGTTGCATCCGACTCTGCGATCCCATGGACTGTAGCCCGCCAGGCTCCTCTGTCCATGGAATTCTCCAGGCTAGAGTACTGGAGTGGGTTGCCATTTCCTTCTCCAGGGGATCTTCCCAAACCAGGGATCAAACCTGGGTCTCCTGTATTGCAGGCAGATTCTTTACCAACTGAGCTACTAGCCACACAATCTATTGTAACCTGTTCAATTTCCAATTATTATTAAGAAAATGATCTCTGCAGCCAAGGCACTGCTTCCAAAAGGCCACTCTTCAAATGCATACTTCCTGACCAGGAGAACAGAAATAACTGAAGTTCTAGTTCAAAAGTAATGAATACTCTTACTCACGTGTGCAAATCTGTGGCTGTTGGTTGTGGGTGAATACTGTGCTTGGTTTTGAAGAACTCTGACATTGAGCTCGGGGGAATGAGTTCTAGGGTCACTTGTTGATATCTTCCATGAGTGCAAAAGGAGGAATTTGCTCTTGCTGATAGAGTCTTTTTCCAGAGGTAAGAAATATTTCAAGGCAAAGACAGATAAGCAGGGAAGAGGCAAAGAAAGGTGGCAAATTTAGTTCACTTAGACCACAGCTTTAGCACTGAGTCCTTGGAACTACCCTGGGTCATGGCCATGGGTCCCTTAGAGTCAGCAGAAGAATAATTCTAACTACACATTTTGCTTAGAGCTGGTCTTTTCTGCAGCTTTTCTTGGATTATTCACTTTTAGGGTGAGTGCATTTTTTTTTTACAATTGCAATAACTTTGTGTTAGTTTTTTAATTTTTTAAAAATACATTTACTAAAATCTCATATGCATTTCACCACAAACTTGTGATTAGACCAGGCAAGAATTGGTATACATTTTTTCATCAAAGAGAGAATAAACATAAAATTAAACTCTTTGCCCCCAATTTGATATATCAGGAGCAGAACCACAATTTCTTAATACAGATTATTGTGTCTTTTCCCCACGATTAAATCCTTGTCTTGATATTTTTTTCAGGACACCCAAAATACTGTGCCAGTTATTTTGCTCTAAAGAATTCATTATCTCTTTTCAGTGAAACAGAAGACTTAAAATGAAATACTCATCTTTTATTAAAAATTTCTAACATGTTTGATGTGACAAGATAGGAAGAGGAAAAATGTTAACAGGACAAAATCCATTAGGTCTTCAAAGACTGCAAGATAAATTGCTACAAACCACTGAAAATACAAAATAAAAATTACAATATCTATAAAAATATGGGCACATATATAAGAACCAGGCTTCACTTCCACTGAAACCTGTTCAATAGCTGAAAAACATTCATTGAAAAATTAATGTTACAGCTGTCAAAATGAAACACAATTCACCTTTATCAAGAAAATCTGAAAGTCAGCTTCTAAATGACATTGGTTTATAGAAATGGAGTAGATATTTTCTAACAGAAATAGTATCCCAAATACATTGTCTCCTCATGGAACATCAGTATACCGTAATTCCTTTTTATTCTTTCCTGATGTCACTTTCCTCTAGTTCATTAATCTCTATAGTCAAGTCTTGATCAATGGTCCTAATTCCAGACTGTGGCCAATGGGGAATTAATAATGAGGTAATATTAATTATCTTTTATGATTCAAAATTCAGTACTATAGGGAAGATAACTATTGCTTCTCTTTGAGTTTTCTCTCCTTGTGCCTGTTTCTACTCCCTTCTAGGAGTCTTTTTTTTTTTTTTTAATTTCTTCCTTGGTTTGACCATGTTTCTTCCCAATGATCAAAACCTGACTCCATTTTAACAAAAAATTTTGTTGTATAGTTATGGGCATATTTCTTGTTGCAATTATGGGTTCCATTACGAAGTTGATCAACAACTTATGTTTATATTTTATAGAAATAGAATATTTTTCAATGAAAAGGAAACAGGAGACATTTGAGTTTCATTGAGCATTAATTAGAAAGATTATTCTAAATTAAAGCAAGGAACCAAAAGAAAATATTTCAATGAAATTTCAGAATGGATGGTTGATATTCTATCTTGTTGGAGAAAATGGACAATTCCGTGTCCTGGATTAATTATATAATTGTGCCAGCAAAAATGTTTGTAATATATGTTGATAGAAAGTTGTTTATTTTTCTCAAAAATATTCATGTAGGCCAGTTGGATATCTTGCCTCATCTCCTATTCAAAATCATGAAATGATCTTGGGGATATATAATTAGAAACAAAATCTTATCCTGACTCAAAAGACCTCTCCACCCAATTTTAATACTGAATAACAATGAAACCAGAATGTGACGCACATCACAGGCAAAGAGAGCAATCTCATCCTTTTTCAAGCAGATATAGTCCATTGTATACATGGTTCAAGATAAATAATAACTGGCCCTCAGGTAAGAGGACTTCACAATATCATTTGTAACACATAATTCATCTTATGTATTCATCTTACCACCTGGTAAGTGGGATGATCATCTATGATGGCTAGATGCCTTTATCTGGAGAAGAAACAAACTCTCATATCTTATGGGAGAAGGTAGTTTTGCAACCTGGAGCAAGTCACACACAGAAGTTCGGCTCCTACACTCACAAAGAAAGTGGGATTGTATACTAATTAGCCTCCAACTAATAAAAATAAACGAAAAAATAAAAAAAGAAAAAAGAAAGTGGGATGTAGAGACGCTACCTCTAATTGTTGCATTCAAAGAGATAAGTCCCAGGGCCTCCAGGAAGACCTAGGTCAAATCTGACAAAAGCCCTCTCAAGTCTTCAGAGGGATTTATGTACATTTCAAAGAGAGAAAAATGTACATACAAATATTTCTAAGGTAAATACTCTTATGGAAGAGAAAGAAAAAGTTTCTTATTTTCAAGAGGGGAACTACATCTCTTATTTTTAATTTGTCTTTGTCCTTGTAACCTCTAGATTCTCTGATACAGATATCTACTTCCTCTAGAGTGCTTGTATCACAAAGAGGTCTGGCACATTGAAACTATTGAATCTCCTCCCATGTTAGAGACGGAAGGATATTAATGGAGTGCAATAAGGTTATTTTTTTCAGAGCATGAAGAGATAAGCAGTGTAATATACTGATTTTAACTACTGGAAAAAAATAGGCAACCAGCTGATTGAAAAAGAGAAGAAAAAAAAACCATACAGTTCTTTTCAATTACTTCACACAGCTAGAAGCCTGCCATGAATTGGAATCAACACCCAAGATTTCAGATAATTGCCACCTCTTCTTTTCATTTTTGATGCATTTTCAAGTCTCTTAAAATCAAATATTCAGACTGACAATTTTTTAAAGATTAATTCTCTATCAGATTATTTGCACTTTGTGGCTTGATTTATTAGATTAAAATGCTTGGCAATCATTACTCTAATTTCTACTAGGCATTTTCTACTTGATTATTTTTTTTGTAGTTTTGGGTTCTGCTTTTAAGTAGTTCTGGATTTGGGTTCTGTTTTTAAGTAGTTCTGCCCTCTCTCTCTCTTTCGCCATTTCTCTCTCTGTATGATTTCTACCTTCACATTGGGTAAGATATCAAAACCCTGCATAACTTAATTCTATCCACCACAAAGGCAGTCAAATCTCCCCCAAAACATTCCTGAAATATATAATCAACTGATGGATTAACTACAGTTTATTTACAATTTAATGAATTTTTCAAGCAACAATTGTATTTTTTCATTGTTGCAATGGTATACATAATTTATATCTTGTTCCTAAGCCTAACAAATGTGTTTTCTAGAGATAAGAGGTCTATTTCCACTATGTTTGTTCTCTGCATAGCCAAAATTTTTGAAAAATTTTATGAATATTACTTATAATATATTTGCTAATCATTTCCCCCTTTTAATTATGGACTTAGACTCAATTTTGCTTGCTGAAATTTCATCCCTGTTTTGTTACTTTGGTAATTTTAGATAATCAGATTTGAATCACAGTAACTTATTAACCTAATGTAGAATGAATCTTGCCCTCCTACAAATACATACATATTAACATTACTTATTGACAATTTAAGAGCAGTCATGCAAACTTTCTTTGTTGATGGGAAATGAAACAATGTAAAATGTTAACTTGATTCCATGACTTTTTGAAATCTTATCCTTGAGAATGTCATATCTTGGAATTTAGTTTCTGTTTCTTTATTCACTAGTAAATCTCAGAAACAAAGTTGATGAAAGACTTCCTTTAAATTCAAGAGGTTAATCATCAAGATGTTGTGCACATTTAAGTGAAATTTTCTATGAAGCACAGAAATATAACAGCAGCGGTCATCTTGTATGTGTTTTACAATATTTTAGAATTGACATGAAATAACTCCTTTGGAAAGTAAGTTTTCATAGGGTAAATATATCAGAGTAACTGTCTTACAGTTTTTCCATATTTATCTAGTATTTTAACAGATACGTATCCTCAATATATTTTCAGTAACACTGTGCTATTTCTTAAGCTGTGTAACAAGAAGGCCTTAACTACTAATATTTATTATAATAATAAAAATTATCACTTGTTCAACTCTCCCTACATACTAGGTGTTTTTTCAAGTGCTTCCATGCATTAGCTCTTAAATCTTTATGATACTCTGTGAAGGACAAGCCCTCATAACTATTACAGATGAGGAAATTGAGGTTCAGTATGGTGAGATGGCTGCATAAGCCCAGGTACACTAAGGGCTGGGGTTTGAACACCAGCCCAGGATTGTCTGTGTAAATACCACTGATCTTAACCAATATATTAACTGCTTAATTTAGACATTGCCAGTCTTGGTAACGTATAATCAATTAGATGAAAGAGTAAATTGGAAACCTATAGAGAATCAATAAATATTGTTTCCCTTCCTGATTTTTCTCCTATATCCTCCAGAGATCATCTTGTATCTTTCCCTCCTTTTGGCATCACAGGAAAAAAATCCCAACTATGGTTCTTTACTCAGTTCTGGCTTGCATTCTATGCTTCAAAATGTGTCATGTCATTTCATCCTCATAACCATTTAATGTATGTTAAATGGTTCTTAAAATTGTTCTTACTTTACAGAGAAGTATATGGCAACCCAAATTGCTCAAATTGACTAAGATTTTTGGACTCCATCTAGTGATTTTTCCTTTATGACTGTGTGATGGTTCATTTTATGTGCCAACTTGCAGTGTGTTTTTGGATGCCATTAACATTTAAATGAATGAAATTTGAGTAAAGCAGATTGCCCTCCATGATTAGAAGTGGGCCTCATCCAATCAGCTGAAGGAAAGCCTAAACAGAAGAAAGAATGGGCTCTTGGAACAAGAGGCAGTTCTCCAGGAGATTGTCTTCAAACTTTATCTGCATCACTGGTTCTCCTGGATATCCAGATTGCCAGCCCACATTGTAGATTTGGGACTTGTCAGACTATATTCATGTGAGCCAATTTTTTATAATAAATCTTTTGATGTAAATACATGTTCTATTGGTTGTGTTTCTCTGGGAACCCTGACTAATATACACACTGGGTTTCTGGCATGCATAATTAATGGTAGAAAACTTGGTAATAGGTAGCAGGTCATATACTACTCCCTATTGACCCCTACTGGGGACTTCCATGGAGCTTCCCAGGTGGCACAGTGATAAAGAATCCACCTGTAAATGCAGGAGACACAGGAGACACGGGTTTGTGTGTTTCCCTGGGTTGGGAGAGTTCCCTGGAGTAGGAAATGGCAAACCATCCAGTATTTTGCCTGGAAAATCTCATGGACAGAGAAGCCTGGTGGGCTCCAGTCCACTGGGTCACAAAGAGTCAAACATGATTGATCTACTGAGTGCACTTGGGGACTTCCAATAAGGAACATACTCGATTCTTCTAAATGTGACTTTGGTTTAAAACAGAATTTAACAGTAATAAATGTTTAGAGGAAAATATTGCTTGAGTAATAATTATTCAATTACAAATGCAAACAAATTATATGCAAGAAACACCCTATAAAAAGTGTGGAAATCATTATTTAGGAGAGCTCAACTTACAATGCATTGATTTTTAAAAAAGCATTTTAATTAGGTGCGGGGTAACTGAACATAAACAAATAATGTGGTAGTTAGATGTCTGTATCAGTCTATCAAATTTTGCCCAATAGTGCCTTGGTCTTTTACTATTACAAATTCAAAGAAGTTTCCCAAGTATTCTTACTAGGTGTTGTTGTATGTTTATTGGAAAGTTTCTCAAAATGATCAATATAAGCACATAAAATAATAGTTTAAACACTCTCTTTATGATAAAGGAGTAGTAGTTTCATCCCTTGCATTTGTTGTGGACAACAGCCAACATATGCATGCATTTGACTTTTACTGATGACAAATTTGTGAATTATAAAAGTGGCAGTGCATCTGTTATATTCATGATTCAAAAACATACAAGGGATAGAAATTAAATTTCAATACTATGTATATATATATACACATATATATACGTAATATACCTTAGAAAGATTGAACAGCACAAAAGCTGGATGTAAATCTATTGAAATGAGAGCTATGGAGTGGACTCACAGAACAGAATAGGAGAAACCAAATAAAATATCTATTTTTTAATTACAACAGAATCTAGAATATTAGAGTTTAAAAAGAGGAAGTCTAAGGTCAGAGAAGAGTATATTCATGTAAAAGTAATTATGATAAAATTAAAAAATAGTGATAATATCATTTGATTGGATTTTCCAGGAAAAGTATCCATGTGGATACTAAGATCTGAAATATTGGTTAAGGAGTAGAACAACAACTATACTGAATGGATACATAAAAAAAAGAATCACTATGCTGCTATTTGAAATTAGAGTAAAAGAGAACAGAAAAAAGGTGTTGGACAGATGATCATCAAATAAACATTTTAAAAGGTTTCCTGATCTGAGAAAAGACTTGAAACATCAGATCAAAAGTTGTAAGGGAGTAGCAGGCAAATTTAGTGAAAATAGATACCTTGCATATCCAGCAGATAAGATGAGTTGCTTTCAAAGGATATAATGAGGTTGGTGTTAGATTTTTTTTATCCTGATTACTGAGGGTCAGGAATCAATACAGCAGCATCAGCAGCTTTAAAAGAAAAGAAGTCTAAGGCCTAAGAAACCCTTATTTATTGCAAATGCAGGAGAAAGAGATTCTCTGACATGCAAGGACATGAAAATTATACCACCTAAGTAGTCATCCTGAAAAAAACTACTTGAAGATATATCTAGCTAATGGAAACATGCATCAAAATAAATTTTTCAAGAAGGGAAGTAAATGTATAAAAATTATGGTGAGCAATTAAATCAGGAAAAAGTAATATAGAAACAATTATTGTTAATATGATAAAACAATGAGAATTTTAATGCACAAGCATTAATAATTTACAACTAACTAAAGTGATTTAAATGAAAATAACATGAAGGAATCAGTAAAAGGAGGGCAATTCTCAGTTAATATCAGAAGTCAGTAATTTATAAGTAATCACTTGATACTCATTTTTCAAAGTAATGAAGCACATGTTTCTAAGACCAAATGCAATCAGAATCATCTGGGCAAGTTATCAAGCATATGTGTTGCCAAGACTCATCCCAGATCTTCAGAAACAAAATGTGAGACATGGGAATCAAAGCCACTGAAAAGCTTACTACAGTTTTTTTTTCCCCGTGCATATAAGCACGGGTTTAACATGGATCACGGTAGTTCTGGGAGGCAGCCAATCAAATCTTCCGTAAGAGAACTGAAGATCCTTACCCTACTGTGTAGCTTAATTTTTTTTCCCTTACATTTCCCTTGGGCAATTGATAGGAGTAGGGAAGAAAGAAAAGTATGTTTGTCTATAGCATTTAAAAGTTAGAAGATAACACATTAAAATAGGGGCAAGAATATATATTGTGTTCAAAAATTCTATGAAAATTCTTCAATTATTTTCTGTTTCCTATTGAAAACTTTACTGAGAGAAGAGAGACTGCCTTTGAAGGCCTCAATATGCAAAACAGAAAAAGAGAAACAGAAATACAGAACAGACTTTTGAACTCTGTGGGAGAAGGTGAGGGTGGGATGTTTCGAAAGAACAGCATGTATACTATCTATGGTGAAACAGATCACCAGCCCAGGTGGGGTGCATGAGACAAGTGCTCGGGCCTGGTGCACTGGGAAGACCCAGAGGAATCGGGTGGAGAGGGAGGTGGGAGGGGGGATCGGGATGGGGAATACGTGTAAATCTACGGCTGATTCATATCAATGTATGACAAAACCCACTGAAATGTTGTGAAGTAATTAGCCTCCAACTAATAAAAAAAAAAAAAAAAAAAAGAGCTAAGCAAACAAACTTGGAATGGACATCACCATTGATCCCGCAACAATGAATGAAATGAGGTTAAGTAGTTTGCAATTTGTGGTGTCAGTGATCAATCTCCAAGGGAAATAATACAAGAGGCAGAACACCTTCTCCTGAGGCTGTTATAAGCTATAGGTACTGGTGCAACCTCAGAGATTGGCTGTAAGTTATAGGTAAAAAATCCTATGTTTGCCTCATGATCAGGTATACGCTGGGATGTACCTTTGCAGAGAGCTGAAGATGGGAAATGCAAGTTCCTCAGGGAACGAATTATCAATGCATTTTTGAAATGGGCAGAGCTGCTAAAGCAAATAAAGCTAACCATCTATTAAGACACAAAGCTCTGGAAGCTTATTTCTTACATGAGCAGCAGTCTAAGAACAGTGCTATCTGTGGGTTAGTGGTGCTCTTCCACTTGGTGACGAAAGCATCGGCACTTTCTATCATATGACTCTGCCATCCCTTAGAGCTTCATCCTAGTCAGCATCCAACTGGCCAAACTGGGGGATGAGAATGTCTCTACCAGAAGCACTAAAAACACCAGTTAGAACCAAAGAGGCATAATGCCTTAAAACATGATTCCTGAAGCACAGCCCTTGGCTAGATGGCTTCCAACAGCTAGCCATCCCTGCTGGAGGACATGAAAGTCTTAGACTGGACTTTTTCAACATCCTGAAACTTCCAATTAATTACACTGAAGTGTCCAAATTAATCCTAATTCTCTGGAAAGAGTCCTCATCCCAACAAATGTGGACTAAAATCTTATAAAATTAAAAAACAAAAGGATGAATGTTTTCACTGAAAAATAGGCAAAGGACCCAAATTTACAGAAAGAAAGAAATCAAGATGGGACATAAGAAGCCTTACATTCAATTTCAATAAAACCACGAAATGTAAAGACTCCTCCTCCTCAAACTGACATAATGTGCAAGATAGTTAATATCCATTGTCAATGAGGTTGTATTATCCATTCTTATCTATACCTTTTTTTTTTTAGAAAGTAGATTAGTTTTTTGCTTACTGAAAAGTAACAAGAAATATGTATCTACAGTTTTAAAATAATGTGTATCCTTTGACTGGGTGAATTCACTTCCAGCCACCTACCCTAAGGAAATCAACAGATGTCAATCATGATTTACGAATAAGGGCATTCAATGCAGTATTATTTATAATAATGAAAGATTGGTGAAAGATCCCAGTTACAGTAAAATAAAAACATAAATTTTGTTACAGCCATATTGTGGGCTGTCATTCACTTATGCAATTATGTATTTCAAAGCAGTTATGTATGAAAAACTGGTCACAATACAATATTAAGTGGAAAGGTAAACTATAAGCACATATATATGAGATACATTGTATACATAAAATGTATCTCATATATATGATATGATATATAGATTATCAACTTAATAGAAAGTAAAAACAAAAATGAATAATCTATATTAAAGCAACACATATAGAAGAAAAATATCTAATAAAATGTTTGCTAAAATATTAATGACTTTCTTTTTCAGGTTTTAATATTAGTAGTGATAAATCTTTTTCTTTTATGTGTTTCTGTATTTCCCAGAGTTTCTATTGTTAACATGTATCTTTATCATTTAAGATATATGTTAAAGAATATAACACTTTATAGAGTCATAAAAACTTAAGTTCAGAATCGACTTTAGATGTTAAGTATTCTGAACTTCTACTCAATGCAATAGTCCTTTCCATACCACACTAAATCATTACTGACTAATGCTGGTCACAAAAAATAGTTTCTTTTAAGTTTGATGATCATTTCTGTATATAAGGGAGTAGTTGGGAAATCAGTACACAGATGCAGGACTCTAGATTTATATATAGATATGTGTATATATAAATATACATAAATTTGTATATAAAGCAGGGCTTTATATTTAACATCTATTCTTTTTTTTAGTTTAGTTTTTCTAAATGATTATAATTTTTTTTCTAATCAAAGCAATATTTGAATAAAAATTAAATATATAGAATAATTTATAATTAACTTTTCCATTAGCAGTTTGAATGCTTATAAACAGGTTTAAATTCTCTATTTCTCCTTCTGTCTCTCTCTCTGTGAAAACTTCAGTACCTATATGACAGGAGCATCTCCTCCTCACTTTTGGAGATGTTGAGTTTTTAAAAAAACATTTTCTATATAGAATTTCAAAGGTTGCTTTTAGATGACTCCATTCTGTTTGTTTTGAAAAAGTGCTTCTAAAGTAATCTATTATAAAGTATGCAGTTTTCCGAAACTCATAGCTAGTTGCCTAGCAACACACTTGGTTATGTCATATAAAGAAAGCAATGTGGTAAAATGTTATTTTTCAGGTATTAATTTTTAAACACTTCTCTAACTAAAAGGATATATTTTACAAATGGGAATTTTTGAAAGATTGGTCTTGTAAAAACAAAATAAGAGAGTGTAAATACCGTACTAATTGAGAGTCATTTTCTTAATGACACAATATTAAAATTCAAGCCCAACTGTAAAGGTTTGAAAACTCCTTGCCAGGCCTCCAGGCTCTACCCTGTACTCCCGGCAGCACTCACTGCATTAAGAGCCTGCAGTCAGAGGATAAAATTGCATGTCTGTGAGGGCGACTTAATGGCATTATGACATTTACTGAACACACAGAGTGCCTTAAATGCAACAGGAAATATCCAACTTTGTAAAAGTTCTTTATTTTCTTAAATGTCAAAACTGTTAGAACAGGAAAAATTTAAAAGCTAAATTTAAATCATAGCATGAAAATCAGAACAATTACCTCTTGGGTTTTTTTTTTTTTAATTCATTGCTATTTTTTGTTTCATTTCTAAAAGTTACTTGAAAAATCCCACACCTCTGCTTTTTTGCTTAAATATTTCTCTCATGATCCCTAATATTAGAGATTGGCCAGACTTTCTTCTTTGCTCCCCTTTCAAAATGCCTTCTGCTTTTTCTGTTTTCCACAAAGCTCAGCTTCTTTCTTCTAGTGTCTTTTTCCTGCTCATGTGTATGTTTGTGTGTGTGCATGTGTGTGTGTGTGTGTGTGTTTGTGTGGTGGTGATGGGTAAGGTATGGTGGGAGCGTTCATAAAAGATGGAAGACCCTCACATAAACACAGGTATAACGAATAGTTAAAGATATGGCCTTTCTGTCAAATTTGTTGAGGACTTAGAATTTAAAATTCTAAAGCTTTTAAAGAATTTAAAATTCTTAGGCTTATTCAGGATGTTTTCTTTTTATCTGATTTTTATTCCTTTGACATTTTAATATTTACTGACATATGGCTGTCCATTATACTCTCCTATTCGAAGAGGCTGTTATTATCAGAGAAAGGTGGGAAAGGCAAGAAAGGCAGATGCTTGATCAGACATCTTAATGCTTTATTTATTGCATACGAGCTTTTAGTTTGATATTAAAGCTGCTACTGTGTTGTGCTCTGCTTAGTTGCTCAGCTGTGTTCAACTGTTGTGACCCCATGGACGTAGCCTGATAGGCTCCTCTGTCCACGGGATTCTCCAGGCTAGAATACTATTGTGGATTGCCATGCCCTCCTCCAGGACAGCTGCTATTAGCAGAGCTTATTTTGATTGCAGTTGCTTATAAAGCATTGGTCATAAAAGTCATGAAAGTGAAATCACTCAGATGTTTCCGATTCTTTGTGACCCCACGGACCCCAGTCCTTGGGATTCTCCAGTCCAGCACACTGGAGTGGGTAGCTGTTTCCTTCTCCAGGGGATCTTCCCAACCCAGGGATCAAACTTGGGTTTCCCACATTGCAGGTGGACTCTTTACCAGCTGAGCCACCAGGGAAGCCCAAAACACTGGAATGGGTCGTCTATCCCTTCTCCAGGGGATCTTCCCCACCCAGGAATAGAACTGAGGTCTTCTGTATTACAGGTGGATCCTTTACCTGGGAAGCCCATAAAAGCCATGGGGTAGTGATAAATCCATGCATTCAGCACAAGAAAACCATGGAGCCACGTAAGTAACTGGATTCACAGCCAGTGTTACTCTTGCTGGGTAACATAAGCCCATTCACTTAGTGTTCACATAGCTGATACAGTCTGCATATTATAACCTGCAGCAGCATAAGATCAGTCTACAGCCAAAACATTGCAGTAGGTCTCTCTACCACTCTTGTTCCTCTTTTTTTTTTTTAATTGGAGGAGAATTATGTTACAATATTGTGATGGTTTCTACCATACATCAACACAAACCAGCCATAGGTATATAAATTATTTCTTTACTGAGGAAAATGAGGCTATTGATATCCATGTTCACACTAGTATGGAATTTTTTTTTTTTTTAAGAATTCAGTGTTAAAGTTAGCATGACTGGGTATGTGTGTGGGGTGGGGTGTCAAGGAGGGCACTGATTGTATAAGGGGGTAATATTTAGGGAGCTTGTGGGGTATCAAGAAACCATATTGCTGACAAATGTTCCATACTCATCTATATTACAAAGCAATTCATTTTCTCCATTTTTTAAATTGTGGTAAAATTCATATAACATAAAATTTACCTTAACCTTTTTTTTTTCACTTCTAACCATCTCAACATTTTTTTTCACTTCTGTCTTAGTGTGTACTCATACCTAACTTAACAAGCAGGCCTAAGGACTACAGTGTAATCCATGGGGACAGGGAAAGAGGGCCGCTCAGATCCTCAACCTTCCCTCCCTTCCAAACCACTGGCACATCTGTGGCTATAACTTTCTACCTTTACTTTTGGACACTGACCCAAGTTGTGCCAACATCTAAGGAAGCGTAATTCCTTAGGTTTTGATGTTGTTGATATCCTATGTGTAACTGAAGATCAGAAGTAGGGGTTTGTGGAAGGGAAGGAACCCTGGGGATGAAGTGACCAAGCTCCAAAACTACTTAGAAGGGGCTATGAACATTAATGTGGGAATCACAGTCAAATATTTTGTACTATGCAGTTTTGTTTCATTTATTCTTGCTAATGTGTTTTTGACATCCCTCCTTTTCTCAGGTCCCCCTCTTGCTAACATTTTTATTCAAACTTAAATATGCAAACACACATCTTTAGCATTAAGTGTACACTTCAGTGGTATTAACTACTTACATAATGCTTTGCAGCCATCACTATTATCCGTCTCCATCATGTTGCAAAACTGAAAGTCTGTATCATTAAACATCAATTTCTCATTTCCCTTTCCACTCAGCCCCTGGTTACCACCATTCTACTTTCTGTCTTGACAGTTTTGACTGCTATAAGTTTTAAAAACATTATATCTATTCCTAGCTTTTTATTCCTTATATTTTCTTTTACCATTTGCCACCTTCTCCAATCCACTCTCTTTGACCATTTTATAATAGCACTTACTATCTCAAGGAAGATAAGCATGGGCTTTTTTAGAAAAGAGTGAAATTGGAAAGATTAAGGAGAAATAGAACGTATTCCAGGCAAATACAACATATGTTGGGGGAAACCCAGTAAAAATGATGGCTTTCAAGCAAGAATTTCTGTCTCTGAGATTTGTAAAGGTTTCTGGTCTGGGAGTTGGGAAAGAGTTGTAGATGAAACAGGGAAAATTTTGTAAATCCTGTAGGCTTTTTGGAAGTAAGAGCAGAGAGTAGGGTCCCCAAGGATATATAATTTTGTGATATACTTAAGGAGATAGGATTTTAGATAGCTTCAAGAAATTCCCAGAAAAGCACAGGAACAGTTAAACAAGTCTCATGAACAAAAGAGTGGCAAGAATTTTGTGGAACACAATGCATCTGAGTAGACTACAGCATTAGACGTTCTGTCCTTGACAAACTCTATTTGTTTAAGGATAGCAGGGGAGCAGGTGTAGGAAAGAATTGTATACAACCCTCTAAAATTTTTACTAAAGCAGAAAAATGTTACCTGTTTACCATATTGATTAAAGAACTGCAAGGCCTCAAAAGCTGCAATTGATGAAAACTGAGAGGTGGTCATACAGGAAGATGTAACTCAGTGAATGCCATCATTGAAAAATAACATTGAATAAATGTAAGAAATTAAATTGATAAATCGAATTCTATCTCTGTTCCATACTGTGCCATTATAAAAAGACTCCAGATTTCAGAATCAGTTTCAAAGAAGAGAATGCAGAACATCAAAAAATAGAATGAGATCAATTTCTGCTAAGTGGTGACACTGGGCTTCATATTGAAGCTAAATTCAGAGATAAAATTGAAATTATACTTATTGTTCATCTGAGTGTCTTATGTAGAATTATAACTGCTATTGTAGGTGTGTTTACATAGATCCACATTCTCAAATTCACTTCCTGATCTACATTGGAGCTGTAGGGATGCTGAGGGTTCGTTGTGACCTTTCTATTTTCCACAGTCTACTGTGAAGCAGGTTCCTAGGCATTTGGAGTCTATCCATCATTTACCTACATGCTCCCAGATGAGTTATAACTTATCAAGCACTTACTCTGAACTATCACACTAACTGTGATCTCATAACTCAGCCTGTCTTATGAACTGTCAAAAATAGTTCGTGGGTGCCTGTGAAGCTATTTGAAGACAATTATGCCATTTGGAGCTAGTAGAAGCTCACGAGTGTCAGAAATCTGGGGGAGAGATTTTTAAATCAGAATCACCAAGAGAATTTTGTCAGAATTTTCCTCCACTCAAAGAATATGATATAATATTTAAGTGTAATTGGAGAAAGACAGCAATTTGGATGAATTTTGACAAAGCTCCCTTGATAAATTCAATATTCCTCACTCACAGTTATTCATATTATTTCTAGTGTTTTCATAAAGTGTTTGGAGGATTATTAATTCATTTGATAGATCAGTCTTTATTTTGAATTTCCTTTAAGACATTTGTTCAAGGGGTTGAAAATTATAAGAAGGAGGGTTTTCAGAGTCCTTGCTGACATGAGGCTTATAAAGTAGTGTGGCGAGAATAGAAATGAAAGAAATAAATGTTATGTGGCAATAGTGTTATTAAAAAAAAAGCAAAGAAGCACAAGGTAAAAGCAAGTGAAGAGAGTTCTCTTTATAGGATAGTCACAGTATCTTTGAGGACTTACACTTTATCAATACTTGGAGGAAATTGGGGAGCAAGCCACATAAGTATCCTGGAAAGGAATTCTAGGAGGAAAAAATAGTGAGTATAAAGTCCCAGGCATGGCAATGTGCCTAAGCATGTTGGAGGAATGGCAATAACACAAAAGACAAGAGTTAAATTGTTGATAAAGAGTGGGATATGCAACGAAGTCATAGTGGTAGTGGGAGCTAGATCACACAGAACTTTGAAAGAATTAAGCTTTTACTATGAATTGGAAAGCCACTAGAGCATCTTAAGGAAAAAATATGGTTTGATTTGTGTTTTGACATAGAATTTGTAGCACAAAGGAAGCAACACACCAGGGGAAAGATGATATTGTCCTGGGTGGCGGCAGTGGAGGTGACAAAAAGTGTTCTGTTTTGCATATATTTTAAGGTAAAGCTAACAATATTTTCTGATACAAGGGGAAATGTACAGTTGGATGTGACAAAAAGAGAAGAATTTTGCCTTGACAGTTTGATACAAAATGTTGCCACATACTGGGATGGGGGGCAGACTGAAGGAGGGGTAGATTGTAGCAAAGATTGAATTGTATTGTGCCTGTGCTAAACTTGAGATTTATAATGAGATTTATATCATTATAATATAATGAGGTTTACATTCATGTTTTATATTAAGGATAAAATGTTGAACTGGAAGCAGAATTTTTGGAGACAGATCTTATTTGGAGACAGAAATTTGAGTATTTCTAATTACTGAATTGGTGATTTAGTTGTACGACTACATAAAATCACCTAAGAACCTAGTGTGGATAGAGACGATGTCTAAAAACTAATCCTAATCTAATATTTAGAAATCAGAATAGTGATGAGGGTACAGGAAAGGAAAATAAGAAGCAGCAGCCAGTGAGATAAAGGAAACATGATCGAGGAACATGGTGTCCCAGAAATCGGATGATAAAAAAGCACTTAAAAATATTGGAATGATTAAATACAGATGCTAGATTGAAGGAGAAGTGGGTAAAAATTGACCATTGGATTTAGCCATCAGGGATGTCATCAGAGACTTTGATAACTGCAATTCTAGAAGTTGGAGATAAAAATCTTAATTAGTGTGGGTTCAAGAAAGAATGAAAAGACTAGAACAGGAAGCATTTTAGTATGAAATGGCACAGAAGATTAAAGAAGAAAATGAAAGAGAATGGAGGATAAAGGGGGTTCATTTTTAAGATGTGAAGTAATTCATGACTATATTTAATGAGTATATATTATGTTAATAAATATGTAATACATAGTATTACATAGTATACATAAGTAGTATACATAGTATTATATATTTATGTATATAACAAGCATATATAAAAGTATATGTAAGGCATTTATTATATGTACTTATTCAGTATATATTAATATTGTATGCAAAGAAGTATTATTTTATGTATAATATATTGGTTCAGACAGTAAAGAAACTGCCTGCAATGTGGGAGACCCAGGTTCGATCCCTGGGTCAAGAAGATCCCCTGGAGAAAGGGGTGGCTATCCACTCCAGTGTTCTTGTCTGGAGAATTCCATGGACAGAGGAACCTGGTGGGCTACCGTCCTGGGGTTGCAAAGAGTCAGGCATGACTGGGTAACTAACCCTTCACACTTCTTCATATACATATATATACTTATCTAATATATATTTATTAATAGGTCAGGTAGAAAGAGAATATTATGACCTATGATCCATGAGTAACCTTGAGTCAGAGACGGGTCTGGCTGAGTTGGAGAGTTGGCTTAGGTGGGAAAATAAAAGATTTCCCCCTAAAAAGAAAGGCAGGGAGAAAATCTTAGGCACAAATGTAAGTCAGCTGATAGATTTGGTGATGAGAATATGTGGAAGATTTGCCAATGGCTTCATTTTCCCAGTGAAATAAGATAAAAGATCATGAGGTAAAAGTTAGAAAAAAGGAAGAGGTCTTGGAAGCTGATAATAAAGAATGAGTAGGAAAATGTACCAGAAAATGTACCAGATAATTGCAGTAGTATTTTGGACTAGCACTAAAATTAAGAACTCATTTGGTATTTGATTTCACAAATGTAAAGAGATATATGGTAACATGGTGTGTGGGTGTTTTTTTGTTTGTTTGTTTTGTTTTAGTTTTGTTTTTTCCTTGAGATCTGCTCAACTCCTCAGTTCCAGTAATGAGTAAGTGGAGAGGAAGACTGAACCAGCCAAATCAGTATGTCTCAGGGAGAGATGGGTAAGGAATTCATGTGTGTATTAGTTAGGATAGTCTAAATTGCTGTAAAAATAGATTCAGAATGTAATGGATCAACACAAAATAAATTTTTATTTCTCACATACATATCAGGTTGGTAGGCATCTTTCTTCCATTTGGTGATTCAGGGACCCATCCTTCTCTTTTGTGACTTTGCTATTCCCTAAGGCCTTAATTCAAAAGAGTTTTGTAGAAAATCTAGAAAAGGAAGACCAATTCAAAAAAGAAAAAAAACCATTATGGTAGTAGCACACATCACATCCACTCACATTCAATTAGATAGAACTAATCATACTTTCAGTATGCTTGTGAAAATAACTCCTGGCTGGATATCTGATTTTCAGCTACACATTTATCACTATATAAGGATAAAATAAATTTTGGTGGACTTTTAGAGATGTCTAGTCTCTAAAATACTGGTTATAATGATGGATATGGAACTTAACTAGGTTTGGAGGGAAGTGGGAATAAAAAGGTTTACTGGACAGAGATAAATGTTACTGATGAGATCCTGATGCTAGTGGACAAATTGTTGGAATTGGATGACTAGAGGTCTTAATTCAGAAAGATAGGAAGTGATGGTCAGTAAGTAGGATAATTGGAAGGATGAAGAAAATTGGTTAGCTTCTAATCTATATGACCCACAAAGCCAATTTTGAGTAAACATAGGGTAACTCAACATCAGAGCCTAGTAAACGTAGAGTATCTCAACATGAGATGTCAATTCTCATCCTAATTCTTCCACTGATCATGTGTGTTGTAGAAAAATGTATTATTTCCCTGAATTTTAATTTTCTGTTGTTAATATAAATACTAAATCATTCCACCGGATTATTGGAAAATTAAGTGATAGTACATGTGGGCTAAGTTGCTTCAGTCATGTCCAGCTCTTTGAGACCCATGGACTGTAAAGTCACCAGGCTCCTCTGCCCATGGGATTCTCAAGGCAAGAATACTGGAGTAGTTTGCCATGTTTTCTCCCAGGGTATCTTCCTGATGCAGGGATTGAACCTGTGTCTCTTACGTCTGCTTCGTTGGGAGGCGGGTTCTTTACCACGAGTGCCATCTGGGAAGCATGCAGGTATTAATAAAATGGGCTATAAAATGTATACATTCTGATTGCTTATTTTTTTATATTTCTAGCTAAATGTCAGGATGCTGCTGATTCCCATGAATCTGGAATACTTGTAAGCACTAGGGAGAAATACATGTTGCTTCCAACATGTCATGAATTTTCATTGACTGACCAAAAACTAAAAATGACTTTTCAAAAAAAAAAGGAGTCAGAATATTAACACAGTAAATTGGGAATGTATGTTGGGGTCCAGGGCAGAATTTAACGGTTACAAAGCAAAAATCCTGTCCACTTTCTCAGAGTAATTCATTCCTAAGGTCTGGATTTTCTCCTCAGGTCTATCATACCAAAAATACATTCAACTGAAGGTTAAACTATTTTGTTATGATAAAACTTCTTTTCACTATCTGTAATACAATAAAACTGGTAAGCTTTTTCTAAATTACAATTAATATTTTTCAAACTCATGATACATAGGAAAAGATAGGAACCTAAATTTGAGCCAGTGTTGGAATATAACTACCAAGTTTATAATTATATCCTCTTCATTTAAAGGAGGAAGAAAATTTGTGAAAGATATTTGAAATGCATCCTTCCTTTTCCTTTTCCATTATCTCCACAAAGAATTCTGTACCTCTGACACTAAAACAAAACAAAGCAAGAACAAAACAAGAACACCTGAAGATGTTGGAACTTGAAAGGCTATCAAGATTTCCACCATAAAAGTAAAGAGAATTTAAGGCAGAAGACAAGAAAATTTGCAGAGGAAAAATGAAAGGAGAAAGTTAAATCTAAGAGGACTTCACTGAATTTTGAGAAGAGATTCTAGAGATGTTTTGTAAGAGGTTTTGTAAGAGATTTTGAGAATATGTAAATGTTGGTAGCCTGCTGCGTTAGTGAGTACCATAGACCACGTAGCTTAGACTATTATTTCTCACAGTTCTGGAATCTGGAAGTCTGAGATCAGGGTGATGGCCTGATTGTATTTTGGTGAGAATCCTTTTCAAGGTTGCAGAGTGCTGACTTCCTGTTAGATCCCCTCCTGGGTGAGAGTGGCAATAGGAAGCAAACTCTCCTGTAAGTTTCATAGGGACAGTGATCCCACTTCACCCTCATGATCTCATCTAATCCTAATTATCTCCCAAAGCCTCCAACTCTTAATACTATTGCACTGGAGGTGGGTAGGGTTTCAACATATGGATTTTGGGGTCACCGACATTCAGTCCATAACACCTGTATATTTGGGAGTTGATAAAATAGTAGAAGTAAGCGAAAGCAGTGTTAGCGGAAATTGAGAATGACGAAATCTGATAGTTAAGAGAGAGAATTAGTCTGGAGGTTCATGGTTTGGCATCTGATTAGAAATGGGGAAGAGGGTGCTTGAACTTTCTCTTGTCTTGAAATGTCCTCCCCACTGACCTTCCCTTTCATACTCTCTTCTCAGTCTTTAGATTTAAGCTCAGTCATCATTTCCCCAGGTCATTGATCCCTCAGGAAATTTCATCCAGGTGACACAGTCTTAAATGCTGTCACAGAATCCCACCGATGTCCTTGGGTCTAGTCACATCCTTATTTCATGTATCTGTCCTATTAGACAGTAAGCTGCCTGAGATGAGAGCCTGTTTGTGTTCTGCTCAAAGCCTCACATACTGGCTGGTATACGCAGTGCACACTCAATAAAAATTTATTCAGCATATTAATGTTTAGGAAGCCTCAAGGTATGTTCTCAGTAAGATATTGCATGTGTCTGTGTTTGTCATGTCTGACTCTCTGTGACCCCATGGACTGTAGCCCCCAGGCTCCTCTGTTCATGGGATTTCCAAGGCAAGTTTACTGGGAGTGGGTCGTCATTTCCTCCTCTAGGGGATCCTCCCGACCCAGGGATCCAAGCCTCAACTCTTGCATCTTTTGCATTGGCAGGCAGATTCTTTACCACTGTACTGCTTGGGAAACCCTGGTAAGATATGGATATGACAACTAATTGGCTGGTGTTGTCATTCTTTAGGTAGAAAGGGAACAGATAGAGGAGGTGGGAGAATGCACTTACTGTTGCTCTTTTCGATGTTAGGCTTCAGATGCCTCTGTGCCAGGTAAGTGGAGACAGTGAGTCAGCTGTAGGATACTGTGGACAGTGTGCTTTAAATGCCAAGATAAAGGGTTTAAATTTCATTCAGCTGGAGTGGGATATAGAAAAAAGACTGGAAAGAAGTGGACCAAGAGGACATATTCACAGAAGGAAAACAGACAAGCTGTGTAGAATTTTCTGAGGAATGGACGACCTGGGGAACTGATTACACAGTTTAAATCTAAAGACTGATACAGGAGTATGAAGGAGGAGAGGGTTCAGAGGGGAGGGCATTCAAGACAGAGTACAGGCCAAGTGCCCTCTTCCCTGTTTCTAATCAGATCCCATATCATGAACCTAACTGACGTTAGGAAACATAACAGACATTCCTTCACTCATGGAAGGAGTTGGAAGACCAGGCTGTTGGATGCTTTAGGGTCTTAACATCTGATCCTGTTGCTTAGTTGCAGAGCAATGTTAATGATTAATCAGGGGCACCAGCACAGGCAGAAATTACTTCTCCTGTTTTTATTCATATTTATGAGAATCTGTACCTTATAATTTTGCCAGATATGAAATAGCCAGAGGCCTTAGTGACCAATCACTTAAATGTATATTTGAGCCAAATGAAAGCTTGAGAAATCCAGACTCTACAAAATGTTTCCTCAGAATATTTTTGCATACATTATCAGAAGAAATGGTTTTAGGCAAATTTGTATAACTTAGTGCAAAGAATGCAATTTGGTAGGCTGAAAATCAGTATACAGGCTATTTTTTTTTTTTTTGTATCCCAAATCCATAAGTGAGAAAGAAGTGATTTAGATAATGTAATTGTTAAATTATTGTAGCAGAACCCTTTTTGTTTCTTTTTCTAAAGTACTGAGAAGTGTATCTTCCTTTCCTCAAATTGAGAAATAATTGGAATGTAAAAACTGTGTAAGTTTAAGGTGTAATCTCTCAAAGCTAACTAACATTTTATTTCTTCTCATGCAGCATTTTAGATGTTAACCAGAGAAAAAACTAGTTCTGGCCAGGAAGGGATATGATTTAGAAACTAATATTTACACTGAATTTTTTTTTTGAAAAGCCATTTAAGAACATAAATTAATCTTTACAACACTGTTGAAAAGTAGTTAATGATAGGAAGGATGATCACTACTCCCATATTACAGATGAGTAAAACTACACTCAATGTTTAGAGACCAAATTAAAATTATCACTCGTGTGGCAAAACATTTATGACTGTCCCCACCTGATATTTCATGCTTCAAGTTTTTTTAATGCATAATCATCTCTTGGATGAATAATTGTATTGCTCTGAGGTCTTCAGTAGAAAAAATACTGAAGTAATAAGACAAGGCACGTGGAGTTTGGTCAGTACACGATGGAATATCATTACCCTCTACTGCACACCCAGTGGTAGAGAAAACTTGTACATCACTGACATACTTCATCACTTCCCGTACAGGCATCATATTCAATTAAGGAGAGAACTTTCTGTCAACAAACCTGACATGCTCACCTAGGGAATGTCACAACCTCCCCCAAAATCCATATTCAAGTTATAACGGACTGACAGCTTCACAGATGAAGGAGTGTTCCTTGATTTTTACCTGCTTTTGCTGCAGAACAAAGAAAAGTGTACAAAGCATGAATAAATAAACTTAATTAAGTTTAAGGAATATGGTTGAGCAATGTAAATCCAGAGCAAACAAAGTCGTGGAGCATTAAAGAACAGCTTAATGAAATTCTGATCAACAGGAAAATAATGAAACGCTGCTCCAACTGATTCAATAAAGTTGGTTCTTGGTGATTTAGGAAGGCAAATGTTCACTTGCAAGTGTTTACTTTTGAGAAGTAATTTCCTACACTCTTTAGACTGATACATATCTTGAGAATTTCTATATTTTCTAATATATTTGATAAACTGCTGATCGTTTTCCCTTGCTGTGTTGATCTATAAAATGATTCATAACAGGCTCCAGAAATTAAAAAAAAAAAAAAGGATTTAAAAACTTCAGTGGAAAAGCACAAAGACTAGGGTTATCAAAAAACACAAGTGCCCGGTCCCAGAAGTTTTGACAGATGTCATTCTCTGGGACAACTTTTCCTAGGTGGAAGGTATTTCTCATGATAGTGTTGGTTTCATCTATTTTTTTTTCTGCACTGTACTTTTTAATTGCACAGGTAGTTTTAAATAAGCAGAGAAAGCACCTTCTAAAAGTTACATTCGCAGGGAAAGATTCCATCAAGTATTTATATCACAAATTTCTATAATTTACAAAACATTCTTGATGGTTACTTGAACTGCACATGGGGGAAAAGGAGCCCCCTCTGGTAGGTGTTCTGCTTGCAGAAGCAAACCAAAGGACCTAAAATGGAGGCAAGCCTGGAATGCTGAGAAAGGGAAAGAGAAATGATAAAGGGCCATTCACTAATTCCATGTATAAGACACTGTCCCAGTGGCCCTTGTATAAATACTTCAGGGAAAATTACTGCCCTTAAGATAAAGGTGCACACCCCCAGAAGCTTAATTCTGATTATAGTAATGTATCTGCATACCCTGGACCTCTGAATATTAAAAGACAATACTTGGGGTGACCTATGAGTTTTGAACCAATACTTTTGAGGAATTATCTAGGACCATACACCCTCTGCTTTGGCTTTTTGGATGAAGCACAGGCCTCCGTGCTGTCCTCCAGGCTGTGTAATAGTCAAGAAAAGACCATCAATATTGGATCACTCTTTAGACACTCATCAGCCAGGGAAAAAGTTTCACTGGCAAAAGGGTCCTCCCAAGAATGGTCAGAGAGGACCTGTCACTCAAGGGAGAAGGAGAACCCTCATAGCTACAGTCACCACAAGCATCGGCAGGCAGGAAGACGGCTTCAGGCAGTGGCTGATTGAAAGCGGATCTGAGATATCCAGCTCCGGAATGAAGTCATCTTCTACAAGTTCTTCCTTCACTAAGACGGTGAATTCAGGGTGATCTTTTTCTGAGGTGAAAGGTGCTTCCTCAATCTTCACTACCACACTGACTTGGCTCTCTATCTCAGAGGGTATCTCTAAGACTAGGTCCTCTGTACATATGTGGTCAAAGCGAATCAGTTCATTAATGGCTTCCAGCTTGGCTGATGACATCCTCGGGGATAGACAAGGGGAGGTCGGTAAGGAATTGGGTCCTTCTGAGTCCGCTTCTGGGAGCTACTCCAGTCTGGCGGACTCTGGGGAAGGACATCTGAGGAACATGACCGGGTCCAAGTTGAAGAAAGTGTCAAACAGGATGTCAGACTCAGAGTCTGAAGAGTCAACACCGTGAGAATCCATGGGGAATGTTCTGGAGGGGTGACGACTGGTTCTGCAGCTGCTGTGGACTCAGCAGAGGAGGCCACCGGCCCGGCTCCATCCCCCCGGTCTCTGCTTCCTCTTTAGTCATCCATCCCCAGGAGCTGTCTTAACTTCTGGTTCTCAACCACAAACGAGGCCAGGAGTTTTCTCTTGTGAAAGCTAATTTTTCTAGCAGTTTCTGGTTTTCTTCTCCCAAATCTGCCACTTGTTGTTTCAGCTCACTCATTCGAGCTTTCTTTTGGTCTCTGGCGATCTGAGCTGGTACTCTTTCCGTTTCCCCGCAGCGCCTTCTCCTCCGGGCTCAGCTGCGCCCGGGGCGCCCTCCCAGCTCCGCACCCAGCGCGCCCAGCGAACACCTCCTCCGGGCTGCGCCGTGCTGGCCCGCCACCAAGACCCGCAGGGCCCGGCTGCGGGCCGGCAGGACTGCGCAGTACTTTGGATGCCTGGGCGGCCGGGCTCTGCGCGGCTACACCCACCACCATGGCCTAAGCGTTTCTGCCAAGTTCATCTAACTTAACCTCTTACCTGACCTGTTGTTCTATTTTCGGACTTTCCCCCTGTGACTCCAGTCTTTTCGGAGATGTCACATTAGCCACGTCTTCGGATGAAGATATCCACGAACTAAAAGGCAAAGGTTAAGGCATTCATGAAATAATTTAAATTATAAATGACGTCATTAATCTACATCTTAGTGCATGCTTACACGTGAATCAGATGGCCACGACCTTCTGAATAGGGTGAGTACAGAAAGTTTTACCCGGACAGAGAAAGGCGTGAACAAGTGAACTGTGACTCCTAATGTCCTCGAGGAGGCCTTTTTTTTTCTGTTCAGAAATTGTTGTGTCTCTAATTTTAGACTTTAAACATGACTTCATGAAAAAAACAGTGGAGAGAGAGAAATAGAGAAACACACAGGTCCACTTCTACGACTAAACACAATGCTATTTCGTATGAAAAAATAAACAATGAAATTTCTTCACATTCAACTACAAATACTACACCTTTTCTTCCTTGGATGACTTCACTTTTAAAAAGATACATACAGAATAGCTAGTGATATTAGTATATAAATTGGAAAATATAAAATCTAGAAAACCAGAGGAAAAAACTCAGATGTCCAGGATTCAGTTCCTCTAATATAATTCAAAGTCAGGAAGTTAAAAGGAAAAAAAGGCAGCAGCAAGTTGTCTAAATAATGGCACAAAACTTCATGGTGAATGACATGCATTTATCTAAAAATACTCTTGCTTTTCATTTTCATTTGGATATATTTCTATGAAGTTTGGTTAAGATTTTCCAAAATAATATCAGTTAGATATAGAATAATGGAGGGAAAAGCTTAATAGGGATTCTGATTTTAAGGATTTTAATGATGATTCTATGCTACCAACAAAGACATAAATGCTCCCTCCATGTTTGTTCTATTATTTTTTCATTTTCTTCATTTTAATTCTTCAACAATGTGAATGCTGTGTGCATGTAATATGGCAGGTACAATGCTGGACCCTGAGGTTTTACACTGCTGTGACACGAGGGTAGGGCAGTTTCTTATGCTTCCCCAGTGGCACTAGTCATAAAGAACCTGCCTGCCAATGCCGGATATATAAAGAGATGTGGATTTGATTCCTGGGTCAGGAGGATCTCCTGGAAAAGGACATGGCAACCCACTCCAGAATTCTTGCCTGGAGAATCCCTTGGACAGAAGAGCCTGGTGGGTTATAGTCCATAGAACTGCAAAGAGTCAGACACCACTGAAGCGACTTCACACACAGAGCAATTTCCATATAATTAAGGCAGATTTCTATTTTAAAATGCTGGAATGAATTTTTTTTTTAATTTTGCAATTTCATTTATTAATAGTTTTGGGTATTTGGACACCTTACTTGACATTTTTGATGCTTAGTTCTTTATTCCACAAAATAAGGAAATAGAAAATTCTTAAGCACCTGGTCGGTGCATGGCACATAATGATGTGACATATTATCATGTCATTTATAATGTGACACATTAGTGTCATTTAGTATTAAAGGCAAAAATTTCAGCCATTCTGAAAATGTACCTACTTAAGCCCAGTTTACCTCCAATGTTTTTGCATACCTATATTTTACTATTTTTACCTCCAGTTTATTTTTGTTTTCATTCCTCCTTGAGAGACATTTGAAATATATAAGGTATTCAGAAACTTGAAGTAGGAAGTTTGGTTTTAAAATTGACAGAAGATCTGAATAGACATTTTTCAGAAAAAAGACAAGTAGATAGTCAACAGGCATGAAAAGATGTTCAGCATCATCAGTTATTAGGGAAATGCAAAACAAAACCACAATGAGATTGTTACTGAGCTCAAGTTCTTGTGCCCAAGGCACAGTGAGGCCAAACATCAGCGTCTGGAGCAGAAAAAGGTTTGCAAGGAGATAGGTGGCTCATGGCTTAAAAACCCTGAACTCTCTGAAAACTTTCAGCAAAATCCTTTTATAGGAAAGGTGAGGGAGGAATGTGGTTAGTTGTTGCAAACTTCTTGGGGTCAGATCCTTTGTGCTTGAAGTGAGCTCACAGTCAGGTCATGCTATTCCTGTAAACCTCCTCCAAAACAAATGTTATTCTCCATCCTGACAAGAAATGGCAAGGTCCTAAGTCTTAACTTTCATCCTCTGAGGTCAGGCCCTGGCTAAGAGAAGGCAGTCCCTACTCCAGCCTGTTAACACTGCCCGGGAGTCTCACGGAGCACACAGTCCGGGTCCTCCCACCGGTGCACAGGCAGAGCTGAAGAGGCATATCTCCGCTGGTGATGCCCCCGTGGCCGGGTCCCCAGACCCTGCCCAGCTGTCATCACGGAAGGAGCGAGGCATCCAGTTCCCACCAGTCCTCAGGCTCCTGAGGCCCCAAACAGGCCCGATCCTGTGGACCACAGCTCATGGAGACTGCTGTGGCTATTAGGTTGTGGAGGCAGAGATGGGGGAGAGGTTTACTGCTGCTTCAAGGCCTGGACCAGGCTGATTGGTTGCCATGGAGTGGGTTCTGGAGCCCTGCAGGACACAGCCCTCAGCCTGTCCCTGCCCTGGCCTTCTCCAGCTCACCCGTAGGCGCAAGGCTGGAGGGTCTGGAGAGTCTAGGCGAGAAGACTGCAATCCACCTTTCATCTCACTCTCTGCAGCCAGCACCATTGCCTGGCTGACTGCTTGGAGGAAGTTCTGTAACCACTATGCTTAGGATCTCATGCTAATGGCCTAGTGCAGCCCTTATTACAATACAATCTCTCCCTTTTCCTGTAGGACAAAAACAGAAATGTAAAGTCCAAAACTTTCCTCAAGTTTTTCACAACCATTATAAAAAACAGTATAAACAATCCTCAAAAAATTAAAGATAGAACTAAGATATAGTCCAACTATTTCACTTCTGGATATTTATGTGACAAGCATGAAAACACTAATTTGAAAGATATATGAACTGTTATGTTCATTGCAACATTGCATACAATAGTCAAGATATGCAAACAACCTAAAGGTCCTTTGATGGAAGAATGGGTAAGGAAAATACACACACATACATATATGTGTATCTATCTATCTATCTATATATAGGAATACTACTCAGCTATAAAAAAGAATGAAGTCCTGTTATTTGTAACAACATGAATGAACACTGAAGGTATTATGTTAACTGAAATAAGTCATACTGAGAAAAATGTCATATCATTTCACTCATATGTAGAATATAATAAAACAAAGCAAATTCATAGATACAGGAAATGGAGTAGTGTTTATCAGAGAGAAAGTGGGTTGGGGGTAGGTAAAAGGCATGAAGGAGATCAACTGTATGGTGATGAGTGATAACCAGACTTATAGCAGTGATCATTTTGTAGCATACACAGTTGTCAAATTATAATGCTGTACACTTAAAATTTATCTAATTAAAAGAAAAAAGGTAAGTAGGGAGTTAAATTATAGATTGAAGTTGTGTTTTAGATGCTTGAGTATCTGGACAATTGAACCTGTTTTCTATAAGTGAAGAATTCATTGTATTGTTTTTCATATTCTATATTTTCATTACCTTTGGAAATAACCTATGTATTTAAAATTTCCAGCTTTTTGTGAAAATGTTAGCTGTTTACTCCAACTCTGTGTTTTTTTTAACTTAGAAAAGAAAGCAGCAACAAATGCATCAACTTTCACCATAAAAATATTGATTTGGGTTCATTATGATACATATTGTTGCTTCTAGAATCATTACATTCACTCACTAATTCCCAGAAGCAGACTTTCCTACCTTTTTAGAAACACAATAAGCCATCCACAATGTCACCCAGGGCATAATTGTAATTATAGCTAAAAAAATTTATGGCTTCAAACCAGTTAGATACATTTGAAGATAAACACAAGCATAAACGTGGCTCAGCATTAGCACAAAGCCATCTCATGAGTGCTGCCAAACATCTGTGTTGGAAAGAAAGAAGCGAACGCAGAAGCAGACTCTGTTTTCTCCATCTCTGCACGTGTGTTCTGAGATGACACACAAGGGTGTATGTGAACAAATAATGAGAGAATGTTGTGATCAGCAAGACTCATTACTCGTCTCATGTGAATTTATGTTGGTAATTTTGTTGTCAGTTTTTTTTCTCACTAATTCTGTGATCCTGAACAGAAAGCAAAGTCAAATCAGAGTTAATAATATTAGTTCATTTCTAGGTCTCTGAATGAACTTCTCGGGCTGTTTATAGTTACAGGTCTTTGAAATAGGGAAAGGTTGCTATCGATCAGATTGGGAATGGAGCCCACTTCTTTGTTACCTCCAGCTACATAACATAATGGCTCCACATATCTTCTCCTGTTGGCACTGTTTTGTATACCATGGATTCCAGTTTTGCACTTAAGTGAAAGTGAAGTTGCTCAGTTGTGTCTGACTCTTCGCGACCCCATGGACTGTAGCCTACCAGGCTCTTCCGTCCATGGGATTTTCCAGGCAAGAGTACTGGAGTGGGTTGCCATTTCCTTCTCCAGGAGATCTTCCCAAGCCAGGGATTGAACCCGGGTCTCCCGCATTGTAGGCAGACACTTTACCATCTGAGCCTAAGTGCTCCACATATATGTGCTGATCATGTGATGAGGAGAATGAGTTTATTCAATATGTCACACTCCTAAGATTGAGGTGAATCAATTTGAGTATAATGACCTTGGTTAAAGCAAACACTCATCTTTATTATATAATAAACTATACTAAATGCTAGGATATACTGAGGAGAAAAAAATCAACATAATTCTTGTTGGATGAAGGGCAAAATCTTGTGGGAAAGAAAATATTAATTATATAATGAATGATGGCTAAGAAATAAGAGGTGTCAGTGCAAGTTACTGGCAAATAGGAGAGGGAAGAAGAGCAGTTTATGCCGAAGTTTCAGCCCTTGAGATGGTCTTGTGATGAAAGGATTATAGGAGGATTGCAAGACATCAGTAGGGAAAGTGGAGTGGTCTATGACTTAAAATGAGACTGGGGAAATGGGAACACAATTTTTGTTACTATTTTGTTGTGAGAGCAACAGGAAAATATGAGGGGCATGTCACTGTGGCTTTGGGGTATAAAGAATTGATGAGAAGGAGTCAACTCTAGACATAAATGAACAATGTAGTGGGGAATTTAGCCCCACCCAAAGAAAAGTCTAACTTTTGATCCTGGCTCCTATCAGGTAAGCTTTAAACCCTTAGAATTTGTTGAGTGTTAGGAGTCTTTGTCTAGTAGCAGGTCCCAGGTATGAGTAAGATGAATCCAAATAATGGTGAAAGTTTAGTCCTTTTTCTAATAAAATATTGTACAGATTTTAGTATTTTAAATTGTTAATCAGATGAAGATTACATAGGCTATATTGTTCATACTGTTTAATGCATGTTTCTGGAGTCTCACAGACACATGCTTCTCTGGACTCATAATAATCTCTTTATTGCATACTCCACTAATACATATCTTTCTGAGCTTATTGTGAAAAATTATGAGGCCTCAGGTGTCTAATGTAAATACCAAATGATGTTTAAAACTGTCTTTACCCTTATTTTTGAAGTAGATTTCTAATGAGAAAACACTGCCGTGACATCCCTTGCTTCTTTAAATTAGTATGCTTCGTGTGAAAATAAGGGATTGATTGTCATTTTATCAGAGATGTTAAGTATTGTTTGATCATCTAAAGGACTGTTCTAAGAAGGAAATATCTATCTTACATTATTTTGGGAGTCTGGCAGTTTAACAGCTTAAAAGTATTATATGCTCTGCAGAAATGGAGGTGTATATACTCAGAAAATCTTAGGAACATGGAAATGAGAATATTTTGAACTTGCTTAGGTTATTTAGACTGTTCTAAGGCTAACCTTCCTATAGTATGAAAATAATGTGACATTGTCATCAAATCAAAGACTTATATTTAACCCCTGTGAGTTTGCCAGGAAGAGTGAGAGAATGATAGTCACTGTATAAGATTTTTTGAAGACTGGAATCTCTCTTGTTTTTTGAGTACACAACATTATCTCCACCTGCACAAGCTGGCAAACAGCTGGCATCAGGGGATTGACTCATTATGTGAAAATAAACCTAATCCATTTAGGCTAGCTTGTACTTCATGGGACACAATATTAGTATATTAATGTTCATCAGTAGAAGAGGGGGAAATCTCAAAGCAGATATGTTAAGTTCAACCTTTGAAGGTATTGGCAAATGCAGTCAACAACTCTGCCTCTCCATATGTAAAAACATTCAGTAAGCTGAAAAGCTTAAATCAACGTTAGTTGATGTTACTTATAGATCTTAAAGACTAGAATGTCACCAGCATCACAAACTGCTCACAGATATTTTATGATGTAATTTTAAAGTCAGCATTCTAACCTAATACTTTCATCTAGTAGATGAGCAAGCAGGTCCTGAGACCTTATGGGACTTCTTAAAAGAAGTTCACACTGGAAGTCAATAGGAAGTGTGATTGGAATCTTATATTGACACTACTTTTACATTATCACTAACACTGACTTTTTTGAAATATTAGTTTTTGAACTAAATCTCTTACTATAAAAATTTGCCTGAATTTGAGATTTCCCAGCTTGTTTGCGTAGCCACAATGACAATGACGAAAGTGCCAATGATGTTTTGAAGTCGCACCAGTGTAACGGGGGCGGGGCAGGCGCACAGCCCTTGGCGCGTGACGGTCAGCTTGAGACCCAGAGAGCAGGGGTGAGAGGCCTGGCGGGCCAGCAGTCCGCAGGCCAGTGATCCCCGCGGCGGCGAGTGCAGGGAGAGACAGATCACAGGCTTCTCCGTGGGGCCCTCCAGACCCTGTGGCCTCCGGGATGTCAGTGAGCGGGGAGGCCGGCCGACAGGCTGAGGATTGAGTCCCAGACAGTTCCAGACCCCTCGCTGTGGCTGCCCACTGGCCAGGCCTTAAAGCAGCAGTAAATCTCGCCCCAACACCACCTCCACATGGGCTGCCGTCCGTGGAGGCCTCGGCAACTGGAGTATACGGACGCAGCCTTTAAGGTAATATCTTCAGCTAGCTCCAGTCTCTCTGTTCTAATTTCAAAAGTTGGTTCAGCTGAAATCAGTTGTCTCCCCTTAGAAGGTGGCCTGAGGTCAGGGTTAAGTTGTAAACACGTTGCACATCAGTGCTTCGGGTCCAGCCAGAAGTGCAATTACTGTAAGCTGGGAATGAACCTGATTGGTGTTTGCTACAACGTGTAGTTCCAGTGATCTTATACAAATGAATTGCTCCAGGTTAAATGAAAAGCCTGAGGGCTGGCTGGGTCCTAGGTGTCCTGCTCCCTTAGTGATAATGGCTGGCCAGGCCCTGGGGACCTGGCCTTGAAGCCGCTACCAGCTGAGATCTGCCTCCTCAGCCAGGCCTGGGCACTGGTGGGAGAAACTAGGCTGGGTGCTGGACCCACATTCCCTGGCTGGATAGCTAGCTTACACAGGGACGGTCTTCTCTTAGCCAGGACCTGAAACTCAGGGAGCAAATGTTGAGATTTGGGACCTTGCTCTTTCTTGTAAGAAAATAAAATTTGTTTTGGTGGAGGTTTCTGGGAATGTTGTGACCTGACTATGACTTCACTGACCTCAGGGACAAAGGATCTGACACCAAGAAGTTTGCAACAACTATACCTCTCACCCACCTTTTCTATTAAAGGGTCTTGCTGAAAGCTATCGGGGAGTTTGGTGTATTTAAGGCATGAGCCATGAGTGTCCGTGCATGGCCCTGCAATAGACCCTTCTCTGTTCCAGACTCAGACGTTTTGGTATTGTTTGGTCACACTGTGCGTCCGGCCCATGGACTTGCATTTGTAGCACCGTGTCTCCATTAGCAATGAGCAAAACCAGGCAGAGAAAGGCAACGAGAAGCTGTGTGATTCCTAAGGTCAGGGGTGACAAAGACTAGAATGGATTTTGCTGACTTTTCAATCATGATGAAAATTAGAGTTCAGCCTAAACAGCATCAGAACTATAGGAAGGAAGAGAATGAGAATTGGAAGGTGTTGTCAAGTCCTGCGAGGGTACGCTGAGACTTTGATCCTGAGGACTTACTTGGAAAAAGGGAACACGATGGTTGCCTTTACTTGTTTAGCCTTCTTCAGTTTTTTTTTCCCCTCACTTTTGATGTTTTCATCTAGACAGCCTCTTTGTAAAGGAAGGCAGCACCTGACCCATGAGATGAATAATTAAAGCAGTCATAATGATTCCAGTTCTTTTCACCGCTTAATGGTTTAGTGGTAACTATGTGACCTATATCTAGCCAATAATATATAAGGGAATGCCTTCCAGGAAAAATAACCATATTAGCAAAAGAGAGAGAAGAAAAAGAGAGAGCTCTCTGACCTCTTCTTCGTGGCTTTGAACTTACTTGTATAATTATGTGATGCTTGGAAATGCAGAAATCTGTTTTCACCTTGTAAGAAAATTGAGACACTCTTAAAGTTTAGTGCTGTAATGTCATTGAAAGCTGAAGGAACTCTAAAATTACTGTCACGGGGCTTTAAAAAAAAAAGTTACATTTTGCTTAAGCCACTTTTAGCCAGGTAATTTGTTATTCATGGTCAAAAGAACCATAATGGATTCTGGTTCCCATTAGTCTGCCTTTGCCCTCAGGTCCCTTCTCTGCTCTTCTTTGTCTTGCTCTGTGCCTGGAAGACTGACCTCTCTGGACTATATCACCTGGATCTCTTTGCTTCCAGTTTCTGGTTGGCATCACCTAATGAGAGGCTCCTATAGATCAGAGTATTTTTTTCCCTACAATTTTCTCTGTTTAAATGTGGTTCACGTTGTGTTGTGCCCCCTAAGGTGGTGGTTTCTACCTGAAAGCCTTTATTTCATGGTTGCAGCTCTAAATTAAGCTTAATGAATTACATATTTGCCCCTTTTTCCTTCAGGTCATGGGGGACAATATTAACTTCTTGCTTAACTTCTTGTTGATTCTTCTTGAGGGTCTCAACACCTTGTGGATTCCTTTAGTTTTACACATATGTACCTCCATAGATTCTTCATTAAAAATTCTTACCTGAGGCTGCTGACTTTTTTTTTTTTTCTTTACTGAAACCCTAACTGATACCTACAAAATCTAAAAGCTTTAAAAAATGTCTAAAATCTTTTAAAAATGAATCAGAACAGATATATGCCGTTTATTTTAAAGAGTAGAATAATGCTGGGTCAACACAAGCTGCTTATAATTAAGATGGAAGTCTTACCCTGTACATTGATTTGCTAGAACTGTTATAACAAAGTGACACAAACCTGGTGGTTTAAAATTGTGAGACAGCTGTCTCACAGTTCTGAAAGCTAAACTCCAGGATCAAGGTGTTGGCAAGGTTTGTTTCTTTTTTACGGCTTTGGAGGAGAATCTTTTCTGTGCCTTTCTCCTAGTTTCTGGTGAATTTCTGGATTTCAGAAGTCTTTGATGTTCCTTCATCTCTGAGACAACACCACAATTTCTTTGGTGTTCTCCCATGTGCTTGTCCATGTCCAAATTTCCTCCTTCATAAGAAATGAGTCATACTGAATTGGGGTCCCACTCTCAGCATTACCTCAGCTTTACTAATTCTGTGTGCAGTGCAGTGACCTTATTACTAAGTAAGGTCACCTTCTGAGGTGCTGAGGGTTAGGACTTCAATGCAAATTTTGGGAAAACGTAAATTTTACACATAGCATTCTGTCTGAAGAAATCAGTATGGGTTAGTTCTTCTGCCATGGAACAGAAAAAGGACTTAGAAAAGCCTGTCAAACACTAGCTATGGTTGGTGATGATATATTGGACCAAGAATATCAATTCTCGACATAAATTCTCTAGTCTGAATAGTAGATATACCATCATCTTGGAAATGGGTATCCCACATGGCTTTAATCACATTTAACAAGAAACCTTCTGACTATAATTTACCTGTCCACTTTAAGATTTCTTTATTTCAATACTTTACATGTTTTATTTAGTTTAATCTTTACAACAATCTTATAAGTAAATATAAGTAAATGCATCAACATTTTTCAGATAAGCTTGAAGTCACTTGACTAAAGTCTCCCAGCTTGAACAAGCCAGAATGGTGAAGCAAGAATTAAAATCTAAGATTTGACACAGTGAGAGAAGGTCATATCTAGGGATCCTAGTGTTGTGTTATCTTGGCTTTTTAACTTTTTGTTGATTTGTTTAATTTATGAAACTGATAGTCTCAAGTGCACATCAATATGACTGATTAAATGTTAGATTGTCCTGGGGCTGATCAATGCATTATGCTATCAACTTTGGTTTCCAACTCTAAAGTCTGAGATTTACCTATAACCTCATCTTCTGCTCATTTTCTTTAAATTGTCACAAGAACTAACAGACAGTAGAGTTACTCTGAGTGAGATTTAGCTAAAGAATCCTCCCCTTTCCTAAATATAATTTCTGTGCTTTTATTTATTTACTTATTTATGGGTTGTGGAATTTTAGTTCCCCAACCGGAGATCGAACCCAGGTGTCAGTAGTGAGATTGCAAGTCCTCCCACTGGACCATCAGGGAATTCCCTTGCACTTTTATTTTTTATAAAAGCATTCCTATGTGGTGAATATAGAGAGAATATTCCTTAAGACCACTCACCACTATGTAAGAAATGATGACTACCCTGAATTGGCAGGGAAAACTAACAAGAAGCTATGGAAGTCTGCAGTAGGAGTGAGTATGTTTGATCTTAGCACTAACTGAGAAATCATATATTGGAAAGACCGTCCTTTTCCTTCAGTCAGTCAGTTCAATCATTCAGTTGTGTCCGACTCTGTGACCCCATGGACTGCAGCAGACCAGGCTTCCCTGTCCATCACCAACTCCTGGAGCTTGCTCAAACTCATGTCCATCGAGTTGTTGATGCCATCCAACCATCTCATCCCCTGTCACCCCCTTCTCCTTCATTCACTGGGAAATAAACAGGCAGCAAACAGGACTACATTCTAAAGCAGATGGAGTTGGAGGCCTGAAAGAATAGCATAGCTGCAGCAATCATAAATGGAAGCTTAAATTGTTTTTCTTTTCACAGATTACTTACTAATGAATGTAATTCCTTACATTTAGTCAGAGCAAAATTGCCTTTATTGGACCAGATAAACTTCCCACGTAAACCTTGTTATCTTTAAGGATGATTAGATATCTGTGGTCAGAGTGGGTGTATTTTTGCTGCTGTTTTACCATTTATAATGTAGTTTAAAAGCTTCAATTACATTTCAAGCCAATATACTCTTTTCTCATCCTCCTATAATTGGGCTTCAGAGACTTGAGACTCAGATTGTCTTGCATATAAACATAAGTGGACAATTTACAGATGTCAAATAAGAAGTTCTTGATGCTAAGTATGATGGAGAAGTGGAAAGAAAAGTGTCTATGATGTGCACTTGATCTTACATAGATGAGTTCCTTTGATCCCTTCAACAACGTCTGAAATGAATATGCTTAATATTTATCACATTCATGAGAATATTGGTGTTAGGGACATTAAGTTGTTTAAGGTCTCATAGGTAGGGAGAGGAGATATCATAATATTAATCTTAAACTCTTTATAGGATAGCACACCCCCTTAAATAGCAAATTAAATTCTTTGCCAGATATAGCACAATATTTACAAAAAGTCTGTTTTATAATAATTGATTCAACGAATTCATATAAGTATATTCCCCTCCTTCTCTCCCATCCTACTTCTTCCTGTTTCTTTCTTCTTCCTTCTCTCTTTCCCTCCAACATTTTTACCAGACACCACAATGAACCAGATCATGTTTGATTTGAAAGGTGACACGGGTTCATTGATCTATAATTCTCAGTTAATGACAGTTGACTCTAGGAGTCTCAGACTTCAGAGATGAGAGACCTGAGCCTATATTGGGTAAGCTAGGAAATCACACCCTCATCAGACTGGCAAGACTGTATAAAACTGGTGGAGAAAAGGAAAGTCATAATATAACATACACTCCAGCCACCTCTAAATGGACCAACATGGCCAGTCCTTCTTTTCATGGGGGAATTTTATTACCCCAATTTTAGCTAGTATTGCAAACTTAAGCCTTGTATATAAAGTAACATTGATCATTTAAATCTACATTCTTGGTCAGGTAGTACTGTCTTTAGCAATCAGACAGGAAATAACAGAAATTAAATTCGGGGATGTGACCACTGGGCATTCTGTTGTCCTATGTCTCTGAAGTCAGATTTTACACAGTTTTGAATATTGGATAATGGGCTACAGTCCATGGGGTCACAAAGAGTCAGACACCACTGAGCAACTGAGTACACATGCACACATATGCCTTTGAATGTTAATTAGAAATAAGTTTATTCATATATTCATGATATGCTTTGAATTAATTACAATTATTTCCTTTCTTCATTCATTTCTTTCTCTAAGCCAAAGATAACTGATTCAGCATTTTTTCCTAGCCTAGTGGGAGGCTCTGCAGTTAGAGAAAAGAAAAAGAAAGATCTCTGTTCTCTGAATTCCATTCAGACTTTGGCTGGAGTACGTTTTGCTGTATATGCAGACTACATCATGTGAAATGCCAGGCTAGATGAATCACAAGCTGGAATCAAGATTGCTGGATTCCATTGATTGCTGAAATATCAACAACTTAAGATATGCAGATGATACCACTTTAATAGCAGAGAGTGAAGAGGAACTAAAGAGCCTCTTGATGAATGTGAAAAAGAGTGAAAAAGCTAGCTTAGAACTCAACACTCAAAAAACTAAGATCATGGCATCCAGTCCCATCTCTTCATGGCAAATAGAGGGGGAAAATACACTGTCAGATTTCATTTTCTTGGACTCCAAAATCAATGCAGATGGTGACTGCAGCCATGAAATTTAAAGATACTTACTCTTTGGAAGGATAGCTATGACAAACCTAGACAGGGTTTTAAAAAGCAAAGACATAACTTTGCTGAAAAAGGTCCGTATTGTGAAAGCTATGGTTTTTCCAGTAGTCATGTATGAATATGAGAGTGGGACCATAGAGAAGGCTGAGTGCCAAAGAATAGATGCTTTTGAAGAGTCACTTGGACAGCAAGGAGATCAAACCAGTCCATCCTAAAGGAAGTCAACCCTGAATATTCATTGGAAAGACCGATGCTGACGCTGAAGCTCCAATATTTTGGCCACCTGAGGCAAAGAGCTAACTAATTGGAAAAGACACTGATGCTGGGAAAAATTGAGGGCAAGAGGAGAAGATGCAACAGAGGATGAAATGATTGGATGGCATCACTGACTCAATGGGCATGAGTTTGAGCAAATTCAGGGAGATAGTGATGGACAGATCAACCTGGCATGCTGCAATTCATGCGTCACAAAGAGTCGGAAAAAACTCACTAAGTCTCAAAAACGACTTAGTGACTGAACAACAATAACGACGACGTGTTTAGATATATTTTTACATTTTCTATTTGACTTTCACCAACAAGCATACCAATGGGTATTATCAGAACACAAGAATCAGCATATTACACGGAAGTCAACACTTTAACATGCTTGCCATCTAGAATTTGAATATTGAATTGTTTATCAATGTAATAAATTACATAACATAGTACTTGTAGGGCTTCCCAGGTGGTGCTAGTGGTAAAGAACCCCCATGCCAGTCCTGGAGATGTAAAAGACATGGGTTCGATCCCTGGGTCAGGAAGATCTCCTGGAGAAGGGCATGGCAACCCACTTCAGTACTCTTGCCAGAAAAATCCCATGGACAGAGGAGCCCCAAGGATGGGCTACAGTCCATAGGATCACAAAGAGTCAAACATGACTGAAGCAACATAACACACACATAATACTTGTGATTTAAAAATGTACAGCCATCTACCATTCCAATTTAAGTATTGAACCAAAGGACTTTTTATGGTAAAGTTCCAAGACATCCCTTAAAAAATCTTGGCAGGAATCTGAAATAAGTTTATTGTCGTCTTGAGACAGAGCAGTGCTGAACCTTGTCAAGATTCATACCCATCCAACTACCTTTCAGCCTCTCACTTTCAGAACTTGATTTTGCATTCAATACAATCTCTTGGTATCTAAAAATCTGTCAAACTAAACAGCTGTTTTACGCACATGTTTAGAAAAACCTCACAGACTTTCTGTCTGCACATACAGTGTATCTTTAAAATAATACAACCTTGAAGCAGCATTGAACCATTATTTTCATAAAAGGAAAACTAGAAATCAGTGAAGCTTACATATTTGCTGTCTTTACAGAAAAAGAAATGCAGTCCTTTCCTTATTTTCACCTTGTAGCAAAGTTCTGCCATTTTGAGACTACAAACATAATTCTCTTTTTTTTCAAATAATTCAGATATGGGTTTGCTTCATTTCTCCCTAAATTTGAGAGTTTTTTCAACCACAAAGTAAACATCTTCTCAAAGAATTGAAACTGTGGGACACACATTTTACCTATTATTTGTAGCCCAGAACTCTAGTGAATATTGTAGGTAACCTATAAACTCAAAGACTAGTAACAACATAGAGCCTACTCCAGAGTCTGTGCTTAAAAGGCAGAGTGTAGACCATGGTGGTGCTAGTGTTAGAGAATCATTCTTTCATGATTTGCTTTATATTATGTCATGATCTTATCTACATTTGTTTCTTAAATGCTTCATAGGGTAGCATATATCTTATATATTAAACTAATTTTATTTATGAACTTACATTTACAAATCACTATTTATAAAAAGCATGTTTTGTAGTGATTGATCCAAGCAATTTATATATGTACATTTCCTTCCTTTCCTCTTTCTTCCCATTTTCATCCTCCTTCCTTCTTCAATTACTCCCACTCTCCTTCCTTGACTTCCCTCTGCCTTCCTTCTTTCTTTCTATCCAGCAAATGTATTGTGCACCACAATGAACCAGGTCATGTAACAGTTCCATGGAAAACAAGTCCCCTGATCTGTAATTATGTTTGCAGCTTGATTGCTGACTTATCCCAGGGGTCCCAGGGCTTCAGAGATCAGAGACTTGGGACTATATAAGCTTTTAAAGGTTTAGAAATTTCATTTTTATTCTCTACTTATCTCTATGATGGATTTCCTTCTAGAGAAGTAAATATCTCTTAGTCTGTTCTATCCTCCATACTTAGTACTGCATGTACAGATATGAATTCTATAAATGCTACATGAAATTCTGAATCTGATGCATTCATGCTTGCATTAGAAATTTGATCAAAGGGAGAATATTATAAGGGACAAGATTGTGGACCTGGAGGGGTTTGGTGCTTAAATTTTGCACATTCCATTTTAACCTGGAAATGCCACATATTTTTAGTTAATATTCAACAGAAGACTTTACTAGGCTTAGCAGTAATTCATGCTGTTAGTTCATAAATAATACTACTGGCATTGTTTAATAATAAATAACATGTCATCAGGAATAAAAAAGACCAACACAGAAGGGGCAAAGAAGAGTAGCATCCTAAAAAGTGATATTTTCCATGGTTCTAGCATAATCTTAAGAGGTTACCCATTATAAGGATATTGTCTTGGTTTATTTAGCTCATAGATAACCAGACAGGTACTCATAACCTTAAAGTTTAGAAATTGGGCTCCAAGTCTATATGCACTTCAGTCTACTGTAAATCCTTTTCCATTGATATGAACCTCCCATTCGCTCCATTCTAAGACACACTTTTATATTATGTATGTATGTATGTAGTCATTTGGTACTTATTATCTACTGTGTGTCAGACATGGATTTAAAAGTAATGCAAAAGAATGAGGCAAGATGAGATAGTTGTATAAGTATTGGAATTAGGCAGATTTGGACTGAATACTCTTTACTATCATGGAGACTCAAGCTAGTAGTGCCAATAAGTCATGCCCACAACAAAATGTAATATAATGTCAAAAGTGGCACGTTTTTAGTACCATATGACTATTAAGGCAATAAATGCTTAGAATTCATTGGAAAGAGACCACATAATGTGTGTGGGTATTCATATTTAGTTACTTTATATTAATATACATAAATTTATATATTACAATCAGCCTGAGAAAGATATTCATGTCTTTTCAAAGTCCACTTGGAGTTGTTATGTTATATAGACATTATACAATTTTGAAATATTCTAAATAAAACTTCTAAAATATTTAATGACAGAGAACAATCCTACTACAACATAATTTATTTAGCTTTACTTCCTAGAATGGGGGATATGTTTTTAAAATGTGTCTAAGTGGGACATAAATATTCCTGATTTATTAAACAGTCTGTTGAACAGGGTCTATCTTCTCCTTTAAAGGTATTAAACTTCATGCTTTACATCCTGTCTGTTGAATAACTGGAAGAAGAAGAAGAGGAATGCACTCATTTTGAAGTGTTTTAGTGATTTATTTTATTCCCTCCTCTCTTTGCTTCCTGTACTGCCCTTAACAAATCTAAGGGCAATACTGAGTGTGTTTTCCTATCAGAGGTTGCAAACTGGCTCCTGGAGGACCCCAGATGGTTCACAGATGTATTCTTTTTGACTCATACAATGTTGGCCTACATCATATTTTTATTTTATTCCTAACTATAACTGGAGGAACTTACTCATATGTGGATAATTGAGTTCCCTCAAAATAATATCAGAAAAGTTCATGCCAGTGGATCTTTTTTCAAACATTGTGATTATTGGCTGATTGAGGTCACCTTCCCTGTAGTTCACCGCAGTCCCCACCATTCTCTATTGCATCCTAACACTGAGGCCCAATGTCAATTGCTATATAGCAGAGCACTTGTGCTATTGTTTTTCTTATTGTTGAATGAGAAGAAAAATTGAATATTTCTTACAGCCCTGCCTCTATCTTGTACAAAAACAACATTGAATATTTATACAGTCATCCCTTGAAATCCATGGTGGATTGGTTCTAGGACACCCTACAGATACCAAAATTCAGAGATGCTTAAATCTCTTATATAAAATGTGTAGTCAGCACCCAAATCCGTGGATTCTACTTCTTCAGATACAGAAGTCAACTGTATTATTGTATGCTTTTCTCTAAAATTATATTATTTTAGGACTCCTGTCAATCACTGTATAATTAATCCAGTATAGTGAAAAGGATCAAGCAGATTTAGAGTCTGACAGATCTGGGTTCAAATCCAAGTTTACCATTCACTGATGGCTCAATAGTACAATCAACCTTTGAACAACAGGACTTTGCACTATGTAGATCCACTTATACATGGATTTCCCACCCCCCCCCCCCCAGTAAGTACATACTATTGTACTGCACCATCCAGAGTTGGTTGAATGCATATGCAGAGCCATGGAAATAGAGTATGTGCATACTATAAAGTTAGGCATGGATTTTCTACTGGATGGAGTGAGTTGGCATTACTAACCTCTACGTTATTTAAAGATTAACTGGATATTAATTAAGTCAAGTGACTTATCATTGCCAGGCCTTTGGGGTATCTACAAGAAAGTACTAAAAGTATGTTTATACTTTTAAAGAAATTGAAATGTTTTAAAAATATTTATATAAATTAAAGACATTCCAAAAGGGTTTTTAAGAGAAATAAATGAGACAAAGCTTATATGATATATTTGGTGCAGAGCAGACATTGCATGTACATATAACCTCCATGCAGTGATGAGATTGAGTTCTTTGTGGACTCATGTAATTTTGGTGTTTCTCAGTATCATAAGGAAGTAGTAGTCCTTCTCCCTCCTCAGGCCTTAGTGGGGAACTAGGAATCATTAATTGGGAGTCAAGGACAATTGCAAACATTGCTGCTTCTAAATTCTTTAGAAAACACAGAGGTTACTTCTGTGACATGCAATCTATTCATTTTGAAAAAATCTGTCTTCTGATTATGTTGCAGGAAGGGGAACCCCCTTCTAGGGCCCGAAACTGGGCTCTTGTCTAACAGTCGGAAATGTCTGAGGAGACACATGTGCAGGCAAAGCAACAGATTTTATTGGGAAAGGGCACCCGGGTGGAGAGCAGGAGGGTAAGGGAACCCAGGAGCACTGCTCTGTCATATGGCTGGCAGTCTCAGGTTTTATGGTGATGGAATTAGTTTCCGGGCTGTCTTTAGCCAATCATTCTGACTCAGAGTCCTTCCTGGTGGTGCACGCCTTGTTCAGCCAAGATGGCTGCCAGAGAGAAGGATTCTGGGAGGTGGTCGGACATGTGGTGTCTGCTTTTGACCTCTCCCAAACTCTTCTCCTTTGTGGTAGCTTGTTAGTTCCTTGTTCCTTATCAGGACCTCCTGTCATAAAACAACTCATGCAAATGGTTACTATGGTGCCTGGCCAGGGTGGGCGGTTTCAGTCAGTGTGCTTGCCTCACAATTAGAGCAGATCATCTAAAAATCTAAACACTGTATCATTATCTATGCCCCCTCCTTGTCATGTTTAATTAATAACTTGTATTTTAGTTTTATTTCTTCCACCTACACTGAAGAAAACCTCCTATGCAACTATGGTGATTACTATAAACATGTTGTGAAGATGACTGCATTTTCTTACTATTTTTTAATATATAAAAAAAATTTCAGGAATGTGTCCCTGATTCTATTTCATTTTTGGAAATATCTATCCTTTAGTGGGGGAAATACTTATTCTCTCTCTCTCTTTTTAACAGTATGAGTTTAGTGAAAAAAATATAATGAAGTATCCTATCTTCTGACCCTCTAAGAGGGTCTGAAGATTCCCCTCACCCTGGCAAAACTTCAGACAGACTTCTTCCTGACTCTAGGCCCCTGACCTTTCTTTTCCTGGAGCATTTACTTTAGAAAACTTGCAATTGTAAATTCTTTCTCTGCCCCTTTGAAATGTTTGTAATTCTTTCCCAGCTTCCTGCCAGTTTTACAACCCAGGAAATGTCTTTTTTTCAGGGACCTGAAAATCATCTCTTTAACTTGTAAACATACAAGGAAATAACATCTCTATCTGCCAGTCTATGTAGGAGGTCTGAGCCTAATTTCTAAGCCAATTAGCAAACACAGATGGCCTAATCACAGAGAAAACACTTGCAGACTCAGGAATAATTCAATGTTCTCCACACATCTCCTTGATCAATTTGTCCCCCAATGTCCTCCGGGTCTTACCACTAGATCATTACAGCCCTTAAACACTCTCCCACTTTTTGTTTCAGCAGAGATGAGTTTCAGTCTCTCTCCTCTATTGCAATAACTTGAAAAAAATCTTCCTTGTTTTTTTAACTTTATCCAGTGTAACTTTTGCCTTGATCAGTTTTTGAACTGCTACTTGATTAAGTCAAATTTGATAACTGCTTCTAAGAATAATGCTGTATGTTGTGTACCATTTCTCAATTATATATTTATAATATTTTGTTTTAAAATTCTTTCTAAAGTTTCCTTATTTAAAGATGTCTTATTTTAACTTTGTTATGTTTTAGTGTATTTATTTTCTAAACAGCAAATTAAGTATGTTTTGGAAGATGGAAGGAAGAAACATTAGTTTCTTTTGATCATTTTCAGTTGTTACAGTAGAATCCTAATGGCAGTATGGAGTCAAGCAGACATAGTGAGAAATATTTTTACAGAAGGTTATAGAAATTTATGGGTATGGCTAATAACATAGGATAGAAACACAAAACACTCTCAGAAAGGATCAACTTGTCATAGTTTCCTACAGATATAAGCAGCTGTGGATAATCCCTCTTGTTCAGAAGACAGAATGTGGAAAGTCTCATTTTTTTCTATTTTATTTTATTATTTTTTCCCAATTATTTTTATTAGTTGGAGGCTAATTACTTTACAATATTGTAGTGGTTTTTGCCATACATTGACATGAATCAGCCATGGATTTACATGTGTTCCCCATCCTGAACCTCCCTCCCACCTCCCTCCCCATCCCATCCCTCTGGGTCTTCCCAGTGCACCAGCCCTGAGCACTTGTCTCATGCATCCAACCTGGGCTGGTGATCTGTTTCACACTTGATAATATACATGTTTCGATGCTGTTCTCTCAGATCATTCCCACCCTCGCCTTCTCCCATAGAGTCCAAAAGTCTGTTCTATACATCTGTGTCTCTTTTTCTGTCTTGCATATAGGGTTATCATTACCATATGGGCCAAAGATCTAAACAGACATTTCTCCAAAGAAGACATACAGATGGCTAAGAAACACATGGAGAGATGCTCAACATCACTCATTATCAGAGAAATGCAAATCAAATCCTCAATGAGGTACCATTACATGCCAGTCAGAATGGCTGCTATCCAAAAGTCTATAAGCAATAAATGCTGGAGAGGGTGTGGAGAAAAGGGAGCCCTCTTACACTGTTGATGGGAATGCAAACTAGTACAGCCACGATGAAGAACAGTGTGGAGATTCCTTAAAAAAACTGGAAATAGAACTGCCATATGACCCAGCAATCCCACTCCTGGGCATACACACCGAGGAAACCAGATCTGAAAGAGACACGTGTACCCCAATGTTCATTGCAGCACTGTTTATAATAGCCAGGACATGGAAGCAACCTAGATGCCCATCAGCAGATGAATGGATAAGGAAGCTCTGGTACATATACACCATGGAATATTACTCAGCCATTAAAAAGAATTCATTTGAATCAGTTCTAATGAGATGGATAAAATTGGAGTGAAGTAAGCCAGAAAGAAAAACACCAATACAGTATACTGACGCATGTATATGGGATTTAGAAAGATGGTACGAAAGTCTCATTCTTTTGATATTTTTGTTTTGTCTTTTCCTTTTACTCTTCCTGACATTAACTCCTGACTGTTCCATAACAATGGGCTCACATGTACTTACTCTTTAGGGGAAAATAACTGTTGCCAAAAAAGCCTTCACTTTTCATACAAGATTAAGTAAGGTGAAATTTCCTTAAAGTGTCCCTTACCAGATCCATGATTCAGCCAGTCCAAAGTCCATTCCTATATCTCAGGTCATATTCTGTGTCATTAAATAAATAAAATATAATAAATAAATCTGAAAAAGCTTATGATTTTGTGCATTCAGTTTTGATAAAATATAATTTATTGATGAGTTTGTCCTGTAAATTATATTTGTTAAAGAAAGCTACTCTTAATAGAGGCAAATACAATCAACTGTATGTATTTTGTGGGTAAAATATTAATACATTTTAATATAAAAGTCACACTTAGAATCTTTTCCATTGAGCATATTGGCTGCCTATGGACATGGGCTTCAGCGTTTACATAGGGAAGCACTGTGGCTGCTCATGTCTTCCTTTAAGAGAGACCTCTGCAAGGAGTATAGCTGTCTCACAGCCTCCAACTGCCACACCTAGTGATCTGGTGTGGCACTCATGCTGAGGCATATTCTCTCTGAGATCAATCCATATGTGACGTGTTGAATTATGCTAAGTCCCTATTTTGAAGCTCTAGCCCCCAAAGTGTGATTGAATTTTGAGATAGGGCCTATAAGGAAGTGATTAAGGCTAAAGGAGGTGATGAGGGTGAGGTCCTGGTCCAATAGGATTAGGGTCGTTAGGAAAAGAGATACCACAGAGGTTAGTTTTTCTCTTCCTTTGCCATGTGGGGAAAAAGCAAAATAGTGGGTGTCTGCAACCCAAGAAGAGAATTCTCAGTATAAATCAAGTTGGCTGGCACATCAATCTTGGATTTTCAGAGCTGTTAGAAACAAATGCTCATTATTTGAGTCACCCAGTTTGTAATATTAAATTATAACAGCAGGATCAGACGAAGACACCAGCCCATAACTGAGCCTACTAGGGATGCTAAAGCTGGGTCCTTTCCACTCAATGCAGGCTTTGACTGGAGGCTTTCCAGAAGCCTGGTCTAGACTTTACCAGATCTGTGCTCTTTCTACACTATTTTTCTTCTTTTGAGCTCTCCTTTCACAGGTGTTAGACCTGCATAATGTGCGAGAGCCTCTCCCTAACCTAGCTCTCCTGGCCTTTTCCCCCTTTATCCTCCATGAATCTCTTGCATGTGTGAATTCATTCTAGCATTTTATTCCATGAGGACCTGAGGTGACACAAAACTCAACTTGATAGCCATTTCAAAATTTTTAGTCATAAGTTTCAGTTGTGAAGTAGATTCCAGATGATTTTATGAACACAAAAAAGAATATTAAGATCATATTTAAAAGTATAATCTTCTGAAAAATCATGTTAGAGAAATAAAGCTAAGAAGCTTTTTTTTTGTTTGTTTTTTTAAATTTTTTTTAAGAAGCTTATTAAAGTGTGTAATTATCTACCAAGAATAACTATCTGTTCTATTGTAATGTATAATAAGGTACTAATACATAGTTTTTTGGGTTTATATTCACTGACATATTTTAATGTCTGGAAATAACTAGAGTTTTTAAAATAATTTTTAAACAGTGATATACATTAGACTGTGGAAAGCTCTTAAAGAGATGGGAATACCAGACCATCTTACCTATCTCCTGAGAAACCTGTATGCAGGTCAAGAAATAGCAACTTGAACCCTGTATGGAACAACTGATTGGTTCAGGATTGAGAAATGAGTACAACAGGACTGTCAACTGTCACCCTGTTTATTTAACCTATATGCTGAGCACATCATGAGAAATGCCAGGCTGGTAAGTTACAAGCTGGAATCAAGATAGATGGGAGAAACATCAACAACCTCAGATATGCAGATGATACCACTCTAATTGCAGAAAGGGAAGAGGAATTAAAGAGCTTCTTGATGAAGATGAAAGAGGAAAGTGAAAAAGATGGCTTAAAACTCAACATTCATAAAACTAAGATCATGGCATCCAGTCCCATCATTTTATGGCAAATAGATGGGGAAAAAAGGAAACAGTGAAAGACTTTATTTTCTTGGGCTCCAAATCACTGCAGATGGTGACTGCTGCCATATGTTCAATAGCTCCTTGGAAGGAAAACTATGACAAACCTAGACAGCATATTAAAAAGACATCTCTTTGCCAACAAAGGTCCATATAGTCAAAGCTATGGTTTTTTTCAGTAGTCATGTACGGATGTGAGAGTCAGACCATAAAGAAGGCTAAGCACCAAAGGATTGATGCTTTTGATCTGTGGTGTTGGAAAAGACTCTTGAGAGTCCCTTGGACAGCAAGGAAAATCAAACCAGTCAATCCTAAAGGAAATCAACCCTGTATAGTCACTGGAAGGACTGATGCTGAAGCTGAAGCTCTGATATTTTGGCACTGTGATGTGAAGAGCCGACTCATTGGAAAATACTGTGATGCTGGGAAAGACTGAAAGCCAGAAGAAGTGGGGAACAGAGTATAAGAAGGTTGGATAGCATCACCAACTTAATGGACATGAGTTTGAGCAAACTCCAGGATATAGTAAAGGACAGGGAGCCCTGAAGTGCTGCCATCCATGGGGTCACAAAGATTTGGACACAATTTGGTAATAGAACAACAACAATAAATATATGTATGGCTGCATTAATATATCTTTTCAACTTAAAACAAACCATTACCTACTTTTTTAATACCAGAGTAGTGGTAGTAATCAAACAGAAATCATAGCCAACAATAAGGGAGATTATGGAAATCACCTGCTCAGTCATGTCCAACTCTTTGTGACCCACAGACTTGTAGCCAACCATGCCCCTTTGTCCATGGGGATTCTCCAGGCAAGAATGCTGGAATGGGTGCCATGCTCTACTCCAGGGTATCTTCCCAACCTCATAGATCACACCCAAGTCTCCTTCACTGCAGGTGAATTCTTTATTATCTGAGCCACCAGGGAAGTCCATGCTACTGATAGATCAAGTAGAATAACTAAAATTGGCCATTGGAATTAACAACATAGAGCCATTGTTGACCCTGTTTTTTGAAGTTTCAGTGGAATATTGGGGACAGTAGTTTTATATTCAAGGATTTCAAGTCACCTTGCTTATTTAACTTATATGCAGAGTACATGCAAAATGCTGGGATGGATGAAGCACAAGCTGGAATCAATGTTGCTAGGAGAAACATCAACAACCTCAAATATACAGATGATACCACTGTAATGGCAAAAATCAAAGAGGAACTAATGAGTCTCTTGATGAGGGTGAAAGAGGAGAGTGAAAAAGCTGACTTGAAACTCAATATTCAAAAACTAAGATCATGGCATCCAGTCCCATCACTTCATGGCAAATAGATGGGGGAAAGGTGGAAACAGTGACAGATTTTCTTTTCTTGGGCTCCAAAATCACTGTGGTGACTGCAGTCATGAAATTAAAAGACACTTCCTCCTTGGAAGAAAAGCTAGGACAAACCTAGACAGCATATTAAAAAGCAGATACATCACTTTGTTGAACAAAATCTGTACAGTCAAAGCTATGGTTTTTCCAGTAGTCATGTATGGATGTGAGAGTTGGATCATAAAGCAGGTTGAGCACCAAAGAATTGATGCTTTTGAATTGTGGTTCTAAAGATCTTGAGAGCCCCTCAGGCAGCAAGGAAATCAAACCAGTGAATCCTAAAGGAAATCAACCTTGAATATTTATTGGAAGGACCATCTGAAGCTTCAATATTTTGGTCACCTGATGCAAAGAACTGACTCCTTGGAAAAGACCCTGATACTGGAAAGATTGAGGGCAGGAAGAGAAGTGGACATCAGAGAATGAAATGGTTGGATGGCATCAGTGACTCAGTGGACAGGAGTTTGAGCAAACTCCAGGAGATAGTGAAGGATAGGAAAGCCTGGCATGCTGCAGTTTATGGGGTCACAGAGTCAGACACAACTTAGCGACTGAACAACAACAATAAAATAAAATGTGTATAGAAAAAAACAGTGACCAATGACAAGCATTAGAAGGAATGTAAGAGTCAGTAAATAGAGGTGGGTATTGTGAATATATTTCTAACTTAAAATGGGATAAAGGAAAGCATTCTCTTTTAAACATAAAAACCTTTCTGCTCCTGGGAATGAGTTATTAGAGAGGGATCAATTTAAAGGGATGGTGATAAAGAATCAGGTAGGAGGGAGGTTGTGTAAATAGGAATCTGTGCTGTGGGAAGGATAGAGAACCTGTACTGTCTCCAGGGAGCTGAGGTATTTCTGTTCTCTGTGCATGGGAGAAGTTTGCCAAAAGGAAGTTTTCTCGCTTTGACTTAAACACATTTTTTTCCCCTTGTATGTATACCTGTAATCAGAGAGAGCACCTGATGAGATATTCCCAGTATAAAAAACCCCAATCAAAAATGGAGATAGGTAGCTACTTTTCCTTTTTTCCTTCCTCACTCCTCAACCTTGTATTAAATCAAGGAGCTGATATTCATTTGTCTCCAATTCCTTGCTCCTAACTGCGAAACTACATAATGAAGTTTAATATGTAATCTGAGAAAAGGGATACACCAGTGATTCATTCTTCATTTATTATTTTTATGTTCTTGCTCTATCTTCCTAATCGTAAATATTTTACAGTGTGTGTTTCAAATCTTGCTTTGTTATGCATGCTCTTATATCCAATATAATAGAAAGAGATCTAGACTTACAACATCTGTGTTTGTGCTCTTCTGCCCTCACTGTTAGTGTGAACCGTGGCAAGTCACTTGAGAATGAATCTATATTCAGAGTAGGGCAGAGGCAAGAGAATTACATGGGAGAGGAGCAGGAGCCTGAAATAAACCATACTTGGAACTAACGCTATTTCTGGATCTTTCAGCAATATAGAAAAACTAGTTTATTTCTTAGGGCAGTTTGAGTTGTGTGTTCCATAACTTGCAACAATAAACATCCTAATTGTTTCAGTTTAGCAATTAGCAATGAAGGAAGAGCAGACTCACTTTCTCTGGCATCATTCTTTTGAATACAACCACTTTCAGACCTCCATATGAGAGTAAATTCCCTGTTTGTTCCGCAGGAGATTTGTTGCAGCATTTTCTCTGCAAATGTACCAGATATGCATTTTCATTATGAGACTGATTTCTCATGCAAGTAGAGAAAAAAAGTTTATATTGTTATAATTCCATATTAATAAGATTTTATGTATGAAATATTTTATCATAGAGTGTACAGCATATGGTTACAGAATATAGGCAGCCATGAATTGAATGACAGAAAATTAGAAATCAGCGAGTCTGATTTTAACAACTCATGATAAAGAATATCATTGTCATTCTTTATCATTAAATATCTTTAAAGAAAAATTTTCTACTGTAGTCTAATAAAGTATAAATATTTACTCAGCCCCTAGTATGTATAAGGGCCTATGCTAAATATCTTCAGAGTACAAAGGGAGAGTTTATAGAGATGTCTTCTCCCAAGATAGCTAAAATCTACACAGAAGATGAGGTGCTTACGAATTACAAGTGAGAAATCAGATCACATCTAGTTGGCTGTTAAATTAGGCCTTAACCTCTAATTCAAGCAGAAAAATATCAGTAAAGACTGAATAAATCAGTGAGACACTTCCTGATTTTTGTTGGGTCATGGCCAAGAATTTTTTTTTCTCTGTATTTTTTTATTCAAGCATAGTTCATTTACAATATTTCACATGTACAGCAAAATGAGTCTGTTGTCGGACGCGACTGAAGTGACTTAGCAGCAGCAGCAGCAGCATTGTACGTATTTGGGTATATATATATATTTTCCTGATTCTTTTCTATGAGAGGTTATTGCAAGATATTGAGTATATTTCCCTATGCTATACAGTAAATCCTTGTTGTTTATACACTTTATGTATGGTAGTCTGTATCTGTCAATCATGTGCATGCTGAGTCACTTTAGTCGTGTCTGACTCTTAGTGACCCTATGGACCATTGCCCACCAGGCTCCTCTGTCCAAGGGATTCTCTAAGCAAGAAGATTGGAGTGGGTTGCCACACCCTCCTCCAGAGGATCTTCCCAACCCAGGAACTGAACTTGTGTCTCCTATATCTCCTGCATTGGCAGGTGGATTCTTTACCACTAGCCTCTCCCAGGAAGCCCATATCTATTAGTCCTGTTCCTCATTTGTCCCTTTCCCCCTTCCCCTTATGGAAACATGCTTGGTTTCTACCTGTGAGTCTACGTCTGTTCTGTAAATAAGTTCACTTATATTATTTTTTAAAAATTCCACAAATAAATAATATTGTATATTTGTATTTCTGTCTGACTTTCTTCACTTAGTACAATAGTCTCCAAGAATGTTTTTCTATGAAAATATTAGGTCAAATGACATTCAATATCTTCAAGGTTGAGAACCCTCATGGTCTGTAACCAGAGCTCCCATTCTTAAAACAAGTGCTTTTGTCATTGTATTTATGATTGCATTTAGAAGTTTCCTTCATTAATTAATTATTTTCTGTCCATTTTATAGATTGTGGATATAAATCCAGCACATATTCATAGACACTTAACAGTGTTAAAATAATGAACCACCGATTGGGATTTAATGCATTGTAAGAAAGGTGTTTAACATGGGTAAATTGACTTCCAGAAAGGCCTATTGTTGAATTGGAAAGAGTTAAAAACTTGGAATCAAAAAACCCTGGATTGTTTCTCACCTTTCTGATTTAATAGTTTTGTGGATTTGGTCTGTTTTTTTTCCTGAGTTTTAGCTTGCTTGTACATAAAACACAGATAATAACAATATCTATAGCACCAAAAATATTGGTGATAATTGGGTTTCCATCCAAAATATGGAATATGAAAATACTTGTAAGTTGCATGCATTTATATGAATATTAGTTATTATTGCCATTTGTCCTAGAAAGTTTCCAGATTTCTATATTAATAGCTGGGGTGAAAATTTATAAAACTTCTTTCTGGTGAAAGATAGATATAAAAGAATCAAAAACTATAAAAAACTTGGTCACTGATGACTAACTTTTGTCCAAACTTGTCAAACTTGTAACAAAAAAGTGTTTGTTTTTTTTTTAATACTGTAAAGAAAATAAATGCCTTGGTCATCCAGTATTAGGGAAAAGCCTCCACACAAAGCTGCTTCTAAAGTATCAGCAATGTTAAAGTTAGCTTGTTAGAGCTCTGAAGATTATATGAGGAAAAACTTCACAAATGGCAAAAGAAAGACATCTAACCATGTGGAAGAGTATAGCACAAACTGTAACCTTCTCATTTCCAATTTTGTAGTCAGTTTTGTTTGGTACTAATGTCAGGCAATGAAGCCCTCAGATCTATCAGAAAAGGTGACGTAAGAACAAAAAGGAAATAGAGTCCCTGATCATATAACTCCTCAAACTGAATTTTAATATGTGTGCAATTCTGAAAACTGGGTTTTGAAGGATGAATCAACAGCCATATTCTTTCTATAAAGCAAATTTTTATAAATGGAGATTTTGAAGCATGAATTAACTAAACAAAAATTTAAAATCCTGATAACATGAGCGACTAAGTTCAAGAACAATACAACTCTGTGCTGAAGAGGTGTAGAAAATTACATATGTCTTCCTGCTTATTGTTGCTAAATCTAAGAACTAAGTAACACTCATAAAAATTATGATGCATGACAATTTTAGCATCATCTTATTTTCATGCAAACTACTTTCATATGTAGAAGAAAGAAGGCACAGTGAAGATGATAGGAGATTTTTCATTCACACATCATGAACTATTGCTCTTTTTATAATAAAATACGTTAGTAAAGGAAAATTGATTTTCCCTGGAAAGAAGATATTTACTGTAATATTTCACTTAAACTGCAAAGAACAGTTAATGATCAATAATTCACTGGGAACCATTTTGAGGAATGTAAATGATTAGTTTGCTTGTTGTGTTATTGTCCAATTCATTCTCCATTGATTTATATTAGTCATTTTTTTAAACCTTGCTCATATGTGCAAATGCTATGGGTTTATATAATGTTGACAGATCATGTGATTCTGTGTAACATTAAAATATGTTAAAATAAGTACAAAAAGAGGGATTCTAGATGCATTTCCATCACAGTAGCAGCAAGGAAAGCATGTATGTCATTTTTTCTGCTGAAGAAAATATCTTTTTGTCCTATTTTCATTCTGCCAAAGTGAAACAGGGTCCACAATTTAATGATGTCCAGAATCTTCCAAGTAGAGAAATATTTCTCTGAAGATGGGTAGTATTAAGATAGAATTTCTAACTGAAGTTAAACTAATTTTTTTCTAAATATATAATTTTTCTACCAGCTTCTTAATTGATTATTGGTTTTTATGAAGTTTATTAGTGAAATCGCGTTCAAGATTGGAGGAAAACTGGTGGAATATTTCACAAGTGTTGTCAGAGTACAGAATGAGAAGAATGTCATAGCCACCCTCCATTTCACTGACTACTGAAGAGATGGGAAAATGAACAATCATTTCGTTGATAAGGAAACTTCTAACCCTCTGACAGACACATGCAATTGATGCTCATATTCAATATCTATGTCCTAGTCATTCATTGAGGATCTTCTATGTGTCTGTCGCTTTGCTAAAAGTTATGTAGGCAATGAAAAATCAGAGGTCAAAGGGGCAAGGAAAAACAATAGCAGAGAAATCATCATGTTGCAAGTGCACAGACTGAGATAAAGTTGTTTTTCTTCTTCTGAAGTTTTTCATGACTGCTGTCACCAAGTATGCCTATAGCTCTCCCAAATGGCAAAATTTAGCATTTGTACTGTTTATATTTTTTACTATATTTTCACTTTGTACATTGTTACCCCATGATGCAGATTCCTTGATAACTGCATTTTCACTCCTTCACTGACCCCATCACACTTAGCACAGTGCTGAGTGTATGTTCAGCAAATTGTTTGTTAGGTTAAATGTGAAATGTGTCACCCCAACCCACCATTGGGCTTCCCTTGTGGCTCAGCTGGTAGAAAATCTGCCTGCACTGTGGGAGACCTGGGTTCGATCCCTGGGTTGGGAAGATCCCCTGGAGAAGGGAAAGGCTACCCACTCCAGTATTCTGGGCTGGAGAATTCCATGGACTACAGTTCATGAGGTCACAAAGAGTTGGACATGACTGAGCAACTTTCACTTCACTAACCCACCATCATGTAAATACAGTACATTGAAGGTAAGTCTATATCTTTTGCAGTTGACAGAATATGAATGTCTTCTAACATGCTCTTTTTGACAGATGTCATTGAGATACTTAGTCTGGAAGGAACCTTTACCAAGACTGGCACATAAACAGAGCTGAGTTATAAAGAGAGCAAAGAATAAGGAGGACTAGAACTTTTAGAACAGGATTTCCAACCTCCGCAACCTAATGTCAGATGACTAGGCATTAGGAGGGGAAGCTAAAGTAATAATAATAGAAATTTAGTGCTATATATATATATAGAGAGAGAGTGCTATATAATAAATGTAATGTGCTTGAATCATCTCAAAAACACCTCCCCCACCCTGTCTGCGGAAAACTGGAAAACCATGAAACCAGTCCCTGGTGCCAAAAAGTTTGGGGACCGCTGACTTAAAGCAAAGATTCTCTCAGGACTCTTTGGATTCAGGCAGACAAAAAAACAAAAATGAAGCAAAAAAAAAAAAAATTCATTATATGAGTATAGGTTTCAATGTAGCAGTTGCTTGAGAACTTCTAACAAGAGGGATACAAGTCTGCAGTTTGATTGGAAGGTGTTGGGGACTTAACGCCAAATGTGCATAGCACTTTATTTGAGATTGACACTATATATTTTTTTCCTGGTCAAAGAATCTTTAAACCTGGCCCACTCAACTCTGCTTGGAATTGTCTCTAGGTTTGTGCCTTGCTAATAAGGCAAGGGGAATGAGGCTTTTATTTTCTAGGTTTTAAAGGTATTTATTACCAAAGCACTTCATAGTTTCCTGAACTTCATAATATTGACTTCTTTAGGCAAATATAACAAATTATATAAGTAAGCACACTTTGTTATTTTCATTTTATTTTAAGCAAAAATCACATTTAACTTACAAAATGATTTCTTTGCTATTTTCTATATAGTGCCAATAAATATATAATTGTGTTGTCCTATTTAAATTCAAGTAAAATAACATTTTCCTAACTATTAAAATTTAATCAGTTATTGATAAGAGGTAATACTTTCTTGATTGAGAGCTTTAAATAGCTATCCATAATCTGAGTAAATGCACTAAAATTTTTTGGCAAAATCAAAAAAGACGTATTTGCTTAAACAGGTGAAAAAAGTAGTTGATGGTGTGTGATTTCATTTGGTCTTGGTATGATTCACTTTCTGAAATTGTGTCCCTAAATTTCAATAGGCATTTTGATATCTTCCAGAAACACAGATTAAATTTCTTACAAAATAGTTGTTTGATTAATTTACAGATGAAGGATTACCCTTTTAAAAAGGCATTGCTAGGTAGCAACGTCTACTCTTTATATGAGCCAAGGTGTTGTTGTTCATTTGTTCAGTTGTGTCTTAACACTTTGTGACCCCATGGACTGCAGCACGCCAGGCTTCCATGTCCCTCATCATCTCCTGGAGCTTGCTCAAACTCATGTCCATTGAGTTGGTGAGGCCATCCAACCATCTCATCCTCTGTTGTCCCCTTCTCCTCCCGCCTTCAATTTTCCCCAGCATCAGTGTCTTTTCCAGTGAGGCAGCTCTTCACATCAGGTGGCCAAAGTATTGGAGCTTCAACTTCAGCATAGGTCCTTCCAGTGAGTAATCAGGATTGATTTGCTTTAGGATTGACTGGTTTGATCTCCTTGCAGTCCAAGGGACTCTCAAGAGTCTTCTCCAATACCACAGTTCAAAACTATCAATTCTTCAGTGCTCAGCTTTTTATATGGTCCAACGCTGATATCCATACCATGACTACTGGAAAAAACATAACTGAAAGTGAAAGAGGAGAGTGAAAAAGTTGACTTAAAGCTCAACATTCAGAAAACTGAAATCATGGCATCTGGTCCCATCACTTCATGGGAAATAGATGGGGAAACAGTGGAAACAGTGTCAGACTTTATTTTTTGGGCTCTAAAATCACTGCAGATGGTGATTGCAGCCATGAAATTAAAAGACACTTACTCCTTGGAAGGAAAGTTATGACCAACCTAGATAGCATATTAAAAAGCAGAGACATTACTTTGTCAACAAAGGTCCGTCTGGTCAAGGCTATGGTTTTTCCAGTGGTCATGTATGGATGTGAGAGTTGGACGGTGAAGAAAGCTGAGAGCTGAAGAATTGATGCTTTTGAACTGTGGTGTTGGAGAAGACTCTTGAGAGCCCCTTGGACTGCAAGGAGATCCAGCCAGTCCATCCTAAAGGAGATAAGTCCTGGGTGTTCATTGGAAGGACTGATGCTGAAGCTGAAACTCCAGTACTTTGGTCACCTCATGCGAAGAATTGACTCACTGGAAAAGACCCTGATGCTGGGAGGGATTGGAGGCAGGAGGAGAAGGGGGCGACAGAGGATGAGATGGCTGGATGGCATTACTGACTCGATGGACATGAGTTTGAGTAAAGTCCGAGAGTTGGTGATAGACACGGAGGCCTGGCATGCTGTGATTCATGGGGTAGCAAAGAGTCGGACACGACTGAGCTACTGAACTGAACTGACTGAACTATATGGACCTTTGTTGACAAAGTAATGTCTCTGCTTTTTAATACACCATGCATATTTTAACTATTGTGCTGAAATCACTTTGGTTGTTTTCAGTTCCTCTACCCTTCACTTTGAAAGTGTTTATGATTTTATAAATCTGATATTTTCATCTTTGCCTTCTCCTTGAATGAAGAAGATGAGTTTTGTTCCTGCATGTGTATCCACGTCATATTTTTTACTCTTCAAAATCCTTATTTGTGACTAAAAGACCCTTACAACTTGAGAGAAGCTAATTCCATTCCTGCTTTCAAGGGTGGAGCATATGATGTAAGATGAACCCTATCACCCTATTGGTGCATCTCAGTGTCTGGCCACTGTGATTAGTAAGTGAAACACATGTGACTTAATCTAATTGGAGTACATCTCAGAATTTGGTGAACATTTTGGGAGAAAGATACTCTTGTCCCTCTGTCGAATATGAAAGAAAACTTATGCAGACAAGTATCCTAGAGAAAGCATTTTGATACCATAAGAGAAATTCTGTGAAGGAGGAGATGAAGTAGAAGACTGTAGAGACAAGGGAAAAAATGAGTGGCCTGACTTGGTAATAACACTGTAGTCATGGCTCAAGCATCAAGACGTGTTTGAGCTGGGCTTGCTGTTATTGAAACTAAAAGCAACTAAATGGAAATATAAGTACTATATTTTTTATTCATGGAGGAATACATTTAAATGTCTGCTTTTTAATTGGAACTAAAAGTGTATGATACGTCCTTCCATAACTGTGTGAATTCCTAAGCCCTAGAGCTACCCAGCTAAGATCAGAAATAAGCTCTCTTTGATTTCTAGTCCAAATCCATTTTCTCTACCTCAGCATTTCCCCAGCTCATGTCCCTCAAATCACCTCCAAGAGTTAATAGGTTTTCCATGGAAATATTCCTTTGTGCTTGAATAAATTTGAAACTTTTATTTTGTACTTTAACATATTCAGAGTAGTGTCCTTTCTGTGTAACATCTTAGGAACTTCAATACTCTAACATAGTAAATGAATCCACAGGAGAGAAATCTAAGTTCAACATTTCCCAGTCTTATGTAAAGATCCCATTTTCAAAGCACTCTTACTAATATTTTTTAGATTAGGGCTCCAATGAACAGAACTTTCATAACCCCAGTCTTATTGTTTTCTTTTCTTTTTTTTTTTTTTTTAAATCATCTGGTTACATGCTTTATTTTTTTATTTTTTTTAATTTTTTTATTAGTTGGAGGCTAATTACTTCACAACATTTCAGTGGGTTTTGTCATACATTGATATGAATCAGCCATAGATTTACACTTATTCCCCATCCCGATCCCCCCTCCCACCTCCCTCTTCACCCGACTCCTCTGGGTCTTCCCAGTGCACCAGGCCCGAGCACTTGTCTCATGCATCCCACCTGGGCTGGTGATCTGTTTCACCATAGATAGTATACATGCTGTTCTTTTGAAACATCCCACCCTCACATTCTCCCACAGAGTTCAAAAGTCTGTTCTGTATTTCTGTGTCTCTTTTTCTGTTTTGCATATAGGGTTATCATTACCATCTTTCTAAATTCCATATATATGTGTTAGTATGCTGTGATGTTCTTTATCTTTCTGGCTTACTTCACTCTGTATAATGGGCTCCAGTTTCATCCATCTCATTAGGACTGATTCAAATGAATTCTTTTTGACAGCTGAGTAATATTCCATGGTGTATATGTACCACAGCTTCCTTATCCATTCATCTGCTGATGGGCATCTAGGTTGCTTCCATGTCCTGGCTATTATAAACAGTGCTGCAATGAACATTGGGGTGCACGTGTCTCTTTCAGATCTGGTTTCCTCAGTGTGTATGCCCAAAAGTGGGATTGCTGGGTCATATGGCAGTTCTATTTCCAGTTTTTTAAGGAATCTCCACACTGTTTTCCATAGTGGCTGTACTAGTTTGCATTCCCACCAACAGTGTAAGAGGGTTCCCTTTTCTCCACACCCTCTCCAGCATTTATTGCTTGTAGTCTTTTGGATAGCAGCCATCCTGACTGGCTACTTTGTATTATTTTTTAAAGATAGGCAATTTACCTTGTAAATTCTTTGTCTTTAATAATGTTATTTGATGTGATTTTGATATTTCAAGAGATAATGTTTTATGATATGATTTGCATGTCATAATCAGCTGTGTTATAGTTTTATTAATGTTTTTATATTTTATGCTAAAATATATTTAATTTAATTATCCTAAACATGCTCACTTTTTGATAGACAAATATTAGAGGTGTTTGTGTCAGGACAGCATTGGAAAAATGGATAATATTGTTAGATGTGTTAAATTATTAATACCATCATTACTGGTAGATTGGACACTAGAGAAAGCAGAATAATAATATTGATACCATAAGAGATCTAGAGAGAATTCACCATGAGTATTGAACCAACTATAGTGAGAAGGGTGAGGAATTTGAAGGTTCTCTTCTGGTGCATGCTTGCTTGCTAAGTAACTTCAGTCGTGTCTGACTCTTTGTGATGCTACGGACTGTAGCCCACCAGGCTCCTCTGTTCATGGGATTATCCAGGCAAGGATATTGGAGTAGGTTGCCCTGCCCTCCCCCAGGGGATCTTTATGACCAAGGGTTCAAACCTGCATCTCTTATCTGTCTCCCACATTGGCATGTGGTTCTTTACCTGTAGCACCACAAGAATAAAAATACTTCACAACATTCCTTCTACATGTATCTAGTTTAGCAATGGAGAAAAGAAAATGGACATTTTCGTGAATTTTTTCAATCAATTTGTTTTCATGAATTACTTCTATGTTCCAACCTCTATGGGATATTAAAAAGTATGCTGATTTTACTATGCTGTTGAGAAATTTGAATTATATTGACAAAAGAAGGTTGATATTCACAAAACCATTAGAGAACAGCATCTAATCAATTAGGGCTGTGAAAACACACACACACACACACACACACACACATAATCAACCAAAATTACCATGAATTTAGGTAGTTGGAACATCTTCCCAGAGTACAACCTGGACTGAGGAATAGCATCTGGAATGATGGAGGAAATGATCACATCTCAAAGGAGAAAAAAATTTTCAGATATTCTGACACAGTGGATATCATTAACTCATTAAACATTCATTTATGTATATTAACTATGAAGGATGTGTAGATGATGTATGTCCTTCACTTCTAAGCTGTTACCATTGACTCAGACACATTTCAGTAAAATTTTACTTCCTTAATCTCTTTTATAATTAATATCTTCAGTTATTGTCTGGACTTTGCTCATCAATCTTATGATTAATTCTAAGCAGTAAAATACAAAAGAAAAAATAATTCTAGTGCAAAGAAGATAAACACATACCATACAAACTCTTTATTGAGCTTCTGATCATGGTTTGGAGGATTCAGCATTGATAATTACATATAAGGTAAAATTCACAGACCATTTTTTAAAATATGGGACTTTCAGCCAGTTCACTCAAAACTAGAATTCTTTTATTCAACAATGCATTTTTAAGACATACTATGTGGTAGCTGCTTAAGCAAAGAAAAGCCTGGTTTATTAACAAAGTAGAGGAGTAAAAATCACCAGTTGCAGCACCATTCTTGTTAAAATGGCTCGAAATTTTCTTGGCAGTGGAATGTGTTTGAGGTTTCAGAGACTGCTGCCCTGTAGCTCTCTGGACCAGTGCTTCAATAATCAGTTTTCACTTTGGGTGGCATAGATTTATCCTGGAAAGTATGATTATTAGGTAGTTTGTGCATCATTCAATATAAAGTATCTTTCAATAACTAGAGGTAACACATTTAAGCTGGTCATCTAAAATGTAACAGACTTCCCTCTCACTAGTGATGTGTAAACACAGGACTCGGCTTATTTTGATTTTTTAAAATGTTATTGGAGAATAGTTGATTTACATTGTGTTATTTTCTGCTGTACAGAAAAGTGAATAAGTTATACATATAAATATATCCACTCTTTTTTAGGTTATTTTCTCATATAGGTCATTAGTATTGAATGGACTTCTCTGTGCCCTACAGTGGGTCCTTATTTGTTATCTATTTTATATATAATAGTGTGTATATGTCAGTTCCAATCTCCCAGTTTATCCCTCCCCTCCCCTTTTCCACCTGGTAAACCGCAAGTTCACTTTCTACATCTGAGAGTCTATTTCTGTTTTGTAAGTTCATTTGTATCATTTTTCTAGATTCCACATATAAGCAATACCATATGATATTTGTCTTTCTATGTCTGACTTACTTCACTTAGTATGATAATCTCTAGGTCTATCCAAGGTCTATCCATATTGTTGCAAATTATATTATTTCATTCTTCTCATGGGTGAGTAATATTCCACTGTATGTAAATATCACATCTTCTTTATCTGTTGCTCTGTCAATGAACATTTAGGTTGCCTCCATATCTTGGCTACTGTAAATAGTCCCACAATGAACATTGGGGAGCATGTATCATTTAGAATTAGAATTTTCTATGGATATATGCCCAGGGGTGGAGTTGTTGAATGATATGGAAATTTCTACTGGTGGCTTTGCAGTAAAGGATGTACTTGCAAGTGCAGGAGACCTGAGTTTGATCCCTGGGTCAGGAAAGATCCCCTGGAGAAGGAAATGGCAACCCACTCCAGTATTCTTGCTGGGAAATCCCATGGACAGAGCAGACTGGCAGGCTGTAGTCCACAGGTCACAAAGAGTCAGATATGTCTTAGCAACTAACCAAACAATAACAACACAATGGGAGTTCTATTTTTAGGTTTTTAAGGAAATTCCATAATGGTTCTACCAATTCACATTCCTACCAACAGTCTAAAAGGGTTCCCTTTTCTCCACACCTCTCCAGTATTTATTGTTTGTAGATTTTTTTGATGATGGCCGTTCTGACTGGTGTGAGCTGATACCTCACTGCAGTTTTGATTTGCGTTTCTCAGATAACTAGTGATGCTGAACATCTTTTCATGTGCTTTTAGCCATCTGTATGTCTTCTTTGAAGAAATGTCTGTTTAGATCTTTTGCTCATTCTTTAATTATGTTGTTTCTTTTTTTGACATATAGTTGCATGAGCTATTTGTGTGTTTTGTATATTAATCCCTTGTTAGTTGCTTTGTTTGCATTTTCTCCCATTCTGTGGATTGTTTTTTTTTTTCATTTTAGTTATGGTTTTCTTTGCTATGCAGAAGTTATTAAGTTTAATTAGGTCCCACTTGCTTATGTTTGTTTTTATTTTAATTAGTCTAGGAGGTGAATTTTAAAAGATATTTTGACATAAATCATTGGTTTCTGCCTATGTTTGCCTCTAAAAGTGTTATAGTGTCTGGCCTTACCTTTGGGTCTGTGATCCATCTCAAGTTGATTTTTGTGTACAGTATTAGAGAGTGTTCTAATTTTATTTTTTAGATGTAGCTGTCCAGTTTCTCTAGCACCACTTAGTGAAGAAAATGTCCATTCCCCTTTGTATATTTCTGCCACTTTTGTCATAGATTAGTTGACCACAGCTGTGTGAGTTTGTTTCTGAGTTTTCTCTCCTGTTCCATTGATCCAGATGTCTGTTTTTGTACCAGTACCATACTGTTTTGATTACCATAGCTTTGTAGTATAGTCTGGAGTAGGATTTCTCCAGCTCCATTTTTCTTTCTTAGAATTTCTTCCTCTATTTGGGATATTTTGTGTTTACATATAAAATTTTAGGATTTTTTTTTTTTTGTTCTAGCTTTGTGAAAAATGCCATTGGTACTTTGATAGGGATTGTATTCATCTCTTGATTGCCTTGGATAGTATATTCAGTTTGACAATATTGATTTTCCCAGTCCAAGAACATGGTATATGTTTCCATCTGTGTGTGTCATCTTTGATATGTTTCATCTTTGTCTTGTAGTTTTCAGAAGAGAAGTCTTTCATCTCTCTAAGTAGGCTTTTTTCCCTAGGTACTTAGGTATTTTATTCTTTTTGATGCAATGGTAAGTGGGATTGTTTCCTTGATTTCTCTTTCTGATCTTTCATTGTTAGTGTATAGGAATGCAAGAGATTTCTGTGTATTAATTTTGTATCCTGAAACTTTACCAAATTCATTGATGAGATCTGGTAGGTTTTTGGTAGTCTCTATAAGATTTTCTATGTATAATATCATGTCATCTACAATGAGTGACAGTTTTACTTCTTATTTTCCAGTTTGAATTCCTTTTATTTCTTTTATTTTCTGTCTGCTGTGACTAGAACTTCCAAAACTATGTTGAATAAAACTGGTGACAATAGACACCCACCCTTGCCTTATTGCTGTCTTAGAGAGAATACTTTCAGCTCTTCACCATTGAGAATAATGTTAGCTGGGGTTTTTCATATATTTCCTTTACTGTGTTGAGATAAGTTCCCTCCGTGCCCACTGTCTGGAGAGCTTTTATCATAAATGGGTGTTGAATTTTATTAAAAGATTTTTTTTTTTTTTGCATCTACTGAGATGTATGGTTTTTACCTTCAATTTGTTAATGTAGTGTATCACACTGATTGATTTGTACCGGGGTAGATGTTACCACTTCTCTAAATGTTTGATAAAATTTGCTTGTGAAGCTATTGGGTCCTGGACTTTTATTTGTTGAGAGGTTTTTAATCACTTTCAATTTCAGCACTTGTGAATGGTCTGTTCATATTTTCTATTTCTTCCTGGTTCAGTCTTGGAAGGTTTCACCTTTATAAAAATTTGTCTATTTCTTTTAGGTTGTCCATTTTATTGGCATAAAGAATGTGTAGTGGTCTCTTATGATCCTTTGTATTTCTATGATGTCCATTGTGACTTCTCCTTTTTCATTTCTATTTTTTATAGAGTTGAGCCCTCTCCCCTCTTTTCTTGATGAATCTAGCAGAAGGTTTATCTATTTCATTTATCTTCTCAAAGAATCAGCTTTTAGTTTCAGTAATCTTTGCTATTGTTTTCTTCATCTGTATTTCATTTATTTCTGCTCTGATCTTTATCATTTCTTTCCTTCTACTAACTTTGGGCTTTGTTTATTCTTTCTCTAGTTGATTTAGATGTAAGGTTAGGTTGTTTATTTGAGATTTTTCTTATTTCCTGAGGTTAACATTATGTTACTATAAACTTCCCTCTTAGAACTGCTTTTGCATGTGTCCCAGAGGATTTGAATAGCTTTTTTTTTTTTTTCTGTCTAGGTATTTTTTTATTTCCTCTTTGATGTTTTCAGTGATCCATTGGTTTTTTAGTAAGGGCTTGGCTTATTGAATAACTAACAATCAATACATCCATCTGCAGTGGGAAATATAGATGACAGAATTCCTGGGCATGGAGGTTGCATAGATAAAGTGGCCTTGATGACTCTTTTGAGTGGGAATTATTGTGATAACAACAGAAATAAAGCAGTTCTATAGAAAGAAAAACAAATTTCTCCCTCCAAAGAGCCTGTGTTAGACACAAGGGAAATGTATGTAGAGTGTGTACACGTGTCATGGAACCTAAACAGCTAGTTTTATTGAAATATTAGAAGACCTTATATATAATTGTAACAATATAATTAGAAGGATGGAAAAGAATCAGAAAAAGTATGTATCCATATAGCTGAATCATTGTGTTGTATACTTGAAACTAACATGACACAGTAAATCAACTATACTTCAATTAAAAAAAAATAAGAAGAGAGAGGCACAATGATGAAAGTCTAATAATGAAAGAAATGTAGAATTTTGTAAACATTGTGATTGTCTTCTCAACATTCACCCCTTCCCCATTTAATGATTAAGATCCTGAGAAGCAGTTGGAGGGCTTCATTCAAGACATTAGACCCATCTCCTTGACTATCATTGTTTCAGGAACTCTGGCCTAACCCCCAAAAAATGAATCACATTCCTGGGATGGGAGGGAATAATTTCAGAAGGGGTGGGGGTGTGCTATCCCAAGCAAACAATGAAATTCAAGAAGACAGTATTTCCTTGAGAATTCTGAGGAAAATTTCCTTTTCTTAAATGTTAGCCACAAGAAAAGACAGAATCTGTTCTTCTGGACATGAATTTATCCTGCGCAAGAGTTACACATTTACTGCTGTCTTTTTCCTAGCTCAAGATGAAACTACACAGGAAGGAGGGTAAGGTCAAGAGGACTGAGAGCAAGGAGGCCAGAGATGTTGGATTCTATCATATCTGAGGTCTGCTCTAAACTGTACTCCCAGATTTCCCTTCTACTTAAGAATAATGGAGGTGAATTTTCTCATTTTTTTCAGTTGGAAACATTTTAACTGATATAAAACCTGTATAAAAAAATTATGCCTATTTTCCCTGAAGCATAATGGTAGCACTCAAAAGCTAAAGAGGCAAGTAATTTGGCTTAGATTACATTATTCAGGCCAATCCTAATTTAAAGAAGTACCTAAACTGGAATAAAATTACTTTTTTTCCAGAGTAGTACAATCCCTTTGGAACTGTCACTAACCCATTCTTTTTTCTTCTTTGTTACCAAGAGGAGTGCTTTTAAGATTTTAACATGCATACAGATTAACTGGAGTGGGACTTGAGATTTAACATTTCCAATAATCTTTAAGTAATGTTGGTGCAGTTGGTCTATGGGTCACACTTTCAGTTGCAAGGACCAAGTGGACTTCAGACTTCTGCAGTAGGAAAATCAACAACAATGAGTAATACTGGGCTCTGACCATGTTATTCCATTATATTAAAAAAGATCCAATGAATATTTCTGTGTAGAATCCAATCCTAAACAGAGTTGTGTATTTCCCATTCATCTCCATCTCAAGTATATATTAAAGAAATCTTGTCTCATAAATTCCTAATACCTTATGGGAAGGATAGAGTGCTGGAGGAGAAACTTCCTGATTAAATTTTCTTTTCCCACTTAATTTGATCTTACTGAAGTAAATTGAATGACTATGCAAAAAATGGGGGAAACCATTGACACATAAATTGGGCAAAATAAACAATCCTCATATACTTACTTGGATTTATATGAAAAAGCAATGTGCATAATACGGTTATGCAAATAACTTAATCTATTTCACTTGGATAGTTTTAACTGGGCCCTCATCCAAGTGCTTTCATTGCCCTTATTAGTTGTCAACACATTCTAGATTCTCATTAATTATTTGTACTGTCCTTTTTATTTTTTGAGAAAAACACTGCTTTCAATTGTGTGCTAAAGTGAAACACTATTAAAATGAAGAAATTTTATAAAAATGCAAATTTTGTGATATGGCCCCAATTAACATTTTAGAATGTTTTTTCCCTCTGTATTTGAAAGAAGCGACATATAATGATCATTATACTTTAACCACATTTGGGGGAATGCAAGAAAGGAATCCTTTCCTTTTATGCTGCCCTCACCCATTTATACAAATGTATAGTATGTAGATATGTAATGAACCTTAATTTCAAAATATTTTTCTGACTATCTACTTGTATTAATTGGGGTAATTTGCAGCTATAACATCTTAAGGCATATATGTCTTAATATGATAGCAACGTATGCTCACTCATGTTTCCTAATTAGGATTCTTTTGGCAAATGGGTAACTTGCCTGCAGTTTGTTCTTCGGGGGACTTAGGTTTTATTTATCTTTTGGCTTCTCTTTCCACCAAAGTCTTGAAACTTTCTGCATTCACACTGTGAAAGGCAAAGTGAGAGAAGAATACACCAAACTGTTAGGAGCCCTAGCCTAGAAGCAATATATCATTTCTACTAAAATCTTGCTATTATGAACCAGTCATATATATTCTTGCATAGAGCTAGCAGAGGTAGTCCACAGGTGGGAAGTTATTTCCCAGCACCAACAAAAAAATGAAAGAGGAAGCACAAATTTTGGTAGAGAGATTGCCCATCTCTGCTATATTATTATTTCTACATTTTAATACATATTTTATACAAAATTTGTACATATTGTTTTTACTATTCATTCACTTTCGGTGCACTGGGCCAGGTCAGGAGACTCACTAGAAAGGTAACTGAGACATTGACCATTATGTACTATCTAATGATGTAAACAGGAATGCAAACTTTTAAAAAAAATGTAATAGTGTAGTGTGGTAAATACTAGGAGTTGAAAATACCAGAAAACAACATTTCATCAGAACTTTTGCTTTTTACATAGTATATTCTGATGATACTAGAAGAGAAACAGTAGATTTAGGAAAGAGAAGACTCAGAAGAAGTTATAATCATTAAGGCTTGACAAGAGCTTAAGGTTAGATATTGACAGCAGGAAGAGAGGTTAGATTCAAGAGTCGTCTATTCAGTGATATTAAAAGGATGTGTACAATGAAAGAATTAAAAGTTTCAACATGGCATGAGCCAGTGCTGACCTTGAGAAATTGAATGAATGACAATACTGATTGTTATAGGGAATTAAGAAGTTACAATAGAATTTGAGTGGGTGAATGTCAATTGGTTTATTTAGAAACATCCAGGGAGTGTACATGAAAGGTAGTCTATGTTTTGGTTCTCATACATCAGGAAAGTAATCAGAGATTGAAATAGAATTCAACAGTATTAGAAGGGTAGCTAATGCTAAGAAGTTAGCTGAAACTGTGAGGAAGAACATGTAGAATCAGAAGAGACAAAACCAAAATGGACTAAGGAAAAAAATCAAAATTTAGGATGCAAATGTAAATAAAATGCGGCTTCCCAGGTGGCTCAGTGGTAAAGAATCCCAATGCAAGAGACGTGGGTTTGATCCCTGGATCAGGAAGATCCCTGGAGTGGGTAATGGTAAACCACTCCAGTTTCTTGCCTGGAGAATCCCATGGAAAAGGAGCCTGGCAGGCCATAGTCTATAGGGTTTGCAAAGAGTCAGACATGACTGAAGCGACTTAGCACACATGTGAGCGTGCCAGATTTTTGTTCACTCAATGACAACAGATTAAGTAACTCAGTCTTTAGTGAAGTAAGTATATTTGAATGAACTGTCAATGGTTCTTGGTAGTTTTGTTGTCATAGGTATTTCAATGTAACAAATAAAATTTTCTATGTCAACCTGATTAGGCCAAGAGATGCCCACATAGCTGGAAAAACATATTTCTGGGTGTGTCTATGAGGGTGTTTCTGGAGGAGATTAGCCTTGGAATTGGTGACTAAGTAAAGTAGATTGCCCTTCCCAATGTTGGTGGACATCATCCCATCTATGTAATGCTTGGATCAAACAAAAAGGCAGAAAAATGTTGAATTCTTTCTCTCTGCCTATTTGAGCTACGATATAGGTCTTTTCCTGTCATTGGGTGGGGGCCCTTGGCTCATCAGTCATCAGGCCTTTGGACTTAGACAGAGCTACACCACTAAATTTCCTGTCTTCAGATTGCAGATGACAGACTGTGGTATTTCTCAGTCTTCATAGTCATATGGGTCAGTTCTTCATAATGTATTTATGGATATCCTATTTCTTCTGTTTCTCTGGAGAACGTGAATACCAACATATTTAATAATCAATAAAATCCTTATCTTTCTTTTAAAATATGTGCATATGCACATGCATTGTTCCAACTAATTTCAGGATTTTATGCACTTCTGGAGACCCATATGTAGCACATAAAATCCAAGTTAAGAATTCTAACACTATGTACCTAAAGAGTTCAGATCCTAAGATAAGATTAAATAACATTGGTGAATTGTTTCTTTTAGGGCAAGCAAATCCCCAAATATGTTTTTATCAAGTGAAAAAATTTAAAGGAGATACATTGTTTTCATTTCCTTGATATAAAATCTTTTATAAAATCAAGGACATCATGGAATTCAGGTTTTAAAATTTTGCTAACTTTGATTTTCTCTTTTGTAGGCAAACCCTGAACAAAAATACATTTTATTTTGGTGTTTTATAACCAGATATGTTATCTGCTATTCCTCTTAAAGTGACACCGTCAGCTTCATTATTGCTTCCTTTCATAGTTGGTTTATTTATAATATTCTTCATTGAAGATACTGATTTTTCTTCCCTCATATTTTCTATTTGTAAAATTTGACTTCTGATTCTTGTTTTCTGATTATTTCTAGTGTATTTGGAAAATAATATTAGAATGGATTATTTGTTTATTATGCTCATTAAAGAAAACATTACTGTAAAAAATGATGTCAACAATGACCAACATGAACAAAGATAACATATTACAAATTAATGACTAAGTCAACTAGAGGAAAACTAAAAAATAATAAGAAAAATTAGAGTGATTTCACTTAGAATAATAGAGTATTTTCTGTAGAATGTTTTATGCTGTTTTATGGTGTTTATCCATTTTACTTTTAGACAATCAGAGTAACTCATATTTTTTAAGTTTTCTAGAGGGATGCAGTCTTGTTTTTTACAAAGAAATTTTAATTGCTCCTCCATTGCTACAGATCATGAGATATAAATTGATGTAGCTCAGGCATTTAAGCTAGCTTAATTCATTTTCTGTAGATTGTTATAATTAGTAAAAACATCAACTATAAAACATCACCTTTTCCAGTTCTCAGTCATTTTTCACATCTCAGCACGTAATTTTTTAGTTAGATTTTTTGCTTGTTCATTTATTATATTTCATTTTTATCTCTTTGCAATGTTATCGTTCAGTCACTAAGACTCTTTGCAACCCTATAAATTGCAGCACACCAGACTCCTCTGTCCTTCACTATCTCTCGGAGCTTGTGTAAGCTAATGTCCATTGAATTGGTGATGCCATCCAACCATCTCGTGCTCTGTCATCCCCTTCTTCTCCTGCCTTCTATTTCCAGCATCAGGGTCTTTTCCAATGAGTCGACTTTCTCATCAGGTGGCTGAAGTATTGGAGCTTCAGCTTCAGTATCAGTCCTTGAATAACCAGTTCTTGAATTCAATGAACATCATTGAATATTCATTCAGGGCTGATGTCCTTTAGGACTGGCTGGTTTGATCTCCTTCCAGTTCAAGGGACTCTCAAGAGTCTTCTCCAACATGACAGTTCAAAAACATCAATTCTTTAGTGCTCAGCCGTTTTTATGGTCCAACTCTCACATCTATACATGATTACTGGAAAAACTATAGCTCTGACTATGTGAACCTTTGTCAGCAAAGTAATGACTCTGCTTTTGAATATGCTGTCTAGGTTTGTCATAGCTTTTTTCCCAAGGAGCAAACATCTTTTAATTTTATGGCGGCAGTCATTGTCCACAGTGACTTTGGAACCCAAGAAAATGAAGTCTGTTACTGTTTCCATTGTTTTCCCATCTATTTGCATTGGAGTGATGGGAATGGAGGCCATGAACTTAGTTTTTTGAATGTTGAGTTTTAAGCTTGCCCTTTTATTCTTGTCTTTCACCTTCATCAGGAGGCTCTTTAGTTCCTCTTTGTTTTCTGCCTTTAGGGCAGTATCATCTGCATATCTGAGATTATTGATATTTTTCTCAGAAATCTTGATTCCAGCTTGAGATTCATCCAGCCTAACATTTCACATGATGCACTCTGTATATAAGTTAAATAAGCAGAGTGACAATATACAGCCTTGACATACTGCTTTCCCAATTTAGAACCTGTTTTTGTTCCATATCCAGTTCTAATTGTTGCTTCTAGACCTGCATACAGGTTTCTCAGCAGACAGGTAAGGTGGCTGGGTATTCCTGTCTCTTAAAGAATTTTCCACAGTTTGTTGTCATCCACACAGTCAAAGGCTTTAGTGTACTCAGTGAAGCAGAATAGATGTTTTTCTGCAATTACCTTGCTTTCTCTATGTCCATTAAAATGTTAACAATTTGATCTCTGGCTCCTCTGCCTTTTCTAAACATAGCTTGTACATCTGGAAGTTCTCTACAGGTTCACATACTGTTGAAGCCTAGTTTGAAGAGTTTTGAACATAAACTTGCTAGCATGTGCAATAAGCACAGTTTGAACATTCTTTGAAACTGCCCTTCTTCGGGATTGGAATGAAAGCTGACCTTTTCCAGTCCTGTGGCCACTGAGTTTCCCAACTTTGCTGGCCTATTCGGTGAAGCACTTTAACAGCACCATCTTTTAGTATTTTGAAAAGCTGAGCTGGAATTTCATCACCTCCACTGGCTTTGTTTGTAGTAATGCTTCTTAAGGCCTACTTGATTTCATACTCCAGGATGTCTGGCCATAGGTAACTGACCACATTATCATTATCCTAATCATTTAGACATTATTTTTGTATATTACTTCTGTGTATTCTTGCCATCTCTTCTTAACCTCTTTTGCTTCTGTTAGCAATACTTATCCTATTTAGACTAGTGATTTCTGTGCACCTTAACTTCAGAGTGTCAGGCACGTGGAGACACTGAAAGAGACAATTGGTCAAAATACTCCAAGAAGAGTTTACTATTTTATCCTTAACCACCAAAGGCAACATCTCATTTCTAATCCACCCACAAGTAGGACAACCCGAGTTCCTGATTCAATAGTCATTCATATAGACATTGTTCTATTTAGTTCATTTTCATTAAATGATAATCATATGCTCAGCACTGTTTTGGGAACTGAAGAGCAACTAGTTAAAGATACATATATTAAGTACTAAAAATATAGAGAAACTCATATTCCCTCATTTTAATACAAACTCATATTTCAATATCCATTCATTGGACCAGTAAACACTTTTACTTGAAGTGCCTATTCCCTCCATGTGCCCACTCAATCAACATTTTCCAGTTTTCCTTTATTTAAGCCGACTAGATCCCTCTTTGTAGAGGAAGTCTTGTACTTTGAAAGCAGTAACTTTATTTTAAAGACATATTTTTTAGAGCATTTTTAATGTTCACCACAAAATTGAGAGGATGTACAAAGGTATCCAGTTGATGGCTTGTCTTTTAATTCTATAGTATTTTTTTTTTTTTTTTTTTTACTGCATAGAAGTTTAGTTTTAATGAAGTTCCAGTTCATGGATTGTGTCTTCAGTGTTATATCTAAACAGGCAACAACATATGCGTAGTCATCCAGGTTTTCTCCTATATTATCTTTTGTTGTTGTTCAGTGACTGAGTTGTGTCCAACTCTTTGCGAACTTGTGTTCTGCAACACCCCAGGCTCCCCTGTTCTCCACTATCTCCTGGAGTTATCTTCTAGGAGGTTGTAGTTCTATCTTTTACATTGTGGTCTAAGAGCAGAAAGTTACTTTAAAATATTACAGCATGTTATTACATTACAGTATTGACTACTTAGCCAAACTGAAGAAAAATAAGAGAAATGTAGGTATTTTCTTTAGCTTTTGTCTATTAACTTGTTAAGGGGTTGTAGCAAATAGTGGGTCACTACCAGAAAAGAGATTAAGGGCTTGGAAATCTAGATTCATGGTTTTTAGGTCTTAATGTGTATATTTTTATTTACCTGGAGGCATTTCATTTACTTTTTGACTAAGTTTTTAATGCAGCACTTATTCTTGTGGTCTATACTTACTTAATATTTCCTATTTTCAAAGATGATTTAAACGAGAATTGATGATTGGAATAGGCCAAAAGGTTACAGATTCATGTGGACCCAACTACTTTTTGTTTATGACGTATTTCCCCTTCACAGTCCTATGAACCTGAACTTATACAGGTTATAGCATAAAAACTAAATTAATATGAAGTGTTTGATCTCTGTGTGTCTCATTTTGTGGCTCAGGAAACTGAAGCAGTTATGCTACATGTTCTGCATAGAGAGTAGAAAGCATAATACCTTCAAAGGAATATACATTTATATGTACACGTATATTCTTTCTCTAAAAGTATTCTGTATCATGTGAGAGTAATCCTGTCATTTTCCAAGTTGGAAAATAATAGAGTTCACTGATTTTTGTTGAAATAAACTCTACAAATTTATTTTATACCCCATTTGGGGGCATCTTTCCTAGAGGACAACAGGAAAACTTGGATGCACAGGTTTTATTTTCTTTGTGTTTTTTCCTTTCAAGTATAACCAGTGTTTCAAAGTCCAAACCAGCCTGGACAGAAACAAGTTTAATATTATTGATAATAAGAGACCATCTCTGTCTCCATTTGTAATTTCAGATCAGTTGAAATCCAGGAACTCTAATTTGTTCCTAACCAATTTCAGAAGATCTTAGGGAGATTGTCACATTTATTCTCCAACACTCTGTCCTCTTATTCATTTGTGTATGCTTTTCAAAATCACCTAAAATTAACTGCTCTGAAGTGGGCAGCTCAATATTATTCTCATCTTCCTGTATTATACATTTTAGAAAGCATATTTTGGTAACATAGAAGAAGACACAAATTTGTTTTTTTTATCTTGTTTGTGTCCCAGAATTCAAGCTGTGTTCTTGGGGATGGATAGGGCCTTAGGCCGGAGGTTAATGTTTACAACAATTCTCTCTGCTGATCATTTGTCTTTGAACAAAACATGCAAATTCTGAGCCTCTTTTCTCTTTTGGTGAAAACTCATGGTCTCTCCTGCAAACCAATGCCCAAGTGACCCGCTTCAAGGGCATCTAAATAGGGGATGAGTTTTTTTGTGGGAATAGAGCTGACACCAAGATTCTGTGCCTCCATTTCATCTGGAATTGTATTTATTCTTTAATTTACTCATAAAAGTGACTTTTTTTTTGTCCAGATAATTGTTTGCAATCTCCTTCTAGTTCAATGGAATACTAATGAAAAAATATTCTCATGTAAATACTTTCATTTTGTTATCCTTAATGTTGTTTTACTCATGTGATGATTGTCTAATTAGATGACTTTCTCAATCTTCACATGACTGACTACTCAATGGAAGATTTTTTCCTTTTCATACATGCTTAAAAGTAACCCCTTATTATGGCTTTAAGAAATTAAGCTAAAGTTTAAGAAGGTATAATGAATACTAACAATCTATGTGCTATACAACTTTAGCTTAGTAAGTAAAATGTGCATGAAAAGGACTGGGATTAATAAGACTAGGGGTTAACAGGAACAGAGTATAGATATTACACTAAGTTTGACAGAGCTCCTGCTTCCCAACAGAAATTCTTACATGGAATTGTGAGAAGCAACTTTTTAATGAGCATATGATTCAGTAGGTAAAATACATCTGCCATCTCTAAAGAAGAAGGGTGACGTGCTTCTAACTGGAAACTAAAGCTCAAAGACCCGGATACCTTGTCTTAACTACGGCAATAATGCTTGAACATATCTTTTGTCTTGAATGAAATGTTTTTGATTTTCTAATTTTAACTTAGATGGTAACTGTGTTTAAAAGTACTTTTCCCGTACACACGTGGAAAGCTTCAGTTCATCCACATTTCATCTGTATAGATCTGCAGACGCTTGGTACTGAGCACAGAGCATGGAGCTTTTGAGCGACATAAACTCTCAGTAATCATTTCACTTGATATCATCATTTCATAGCTCAAAAAATTGATGCTGAGATAGAGTATGATATATCTTCAAGGTTACTCAGTGAGATTTGTAGCAGAATCTAAATTTGAACCCAGGCCTATGATATCCAAGTAGTTCATAGTCTTTCTTGTGCTCCTTTCTACCCAAAATGATGCAAATATATGAGTTAGTAAAATTAAATGTGCAAGGATAAGTCATTTTTATTAGAACTGATGGGAATCTACTTCACTGGCATTTTCACTTCTCTTTCACTTAATAGTTTTAGTATGTGGACACTGTTGAATATTTTAGGATGTAGACACAGTTGATAACTGAATCTAAAACAAAAAAAAAATAACATTTCTTGCATGTTTTTAAAGCATATAGTTATTTGGGATAATATGATACTTACTGAAAGGTTGTAAAACAGGTAAATCTTAAATATTTTCTGCTTCAGGTCAATCAATTCATTATTTCTACATAGAAAAATACACAATTCAACTCATTTTTTTGCCCTATGGCTTTATTTATTATTTTTATCTTTTTTCCCCCCCACAATGTTTTTGCTTCAGTACTTTTTTTGCTGTAAAAGCCACTACTTAACTGTATGGAGTACTTTAAATGATTAGCATAAAAATAAATTATCTGCCTAGGAATAAATGCTACCATCTTTTGTATGCAAAGAAAACAATGCACAATCTACAAGATTTACCCAATGCTAGGAAATTAAGTTGTTCGTTGTTCAGATGCTCAGTTGTGTCTGATTCTGCTACACCATGGACTTTAGCACATCCAGCTCCTCTGTTTTCCACTATATCCTGGAGTTTGCTCAAATTCATGTCCATTGAGTCGGTGATGCTAACTCAGAGATGACCCTGATTCTCCCAACTCAACATCAACCACAATAAGTTGTGTAACTTATTGTAATATTTCTGTTTAAATAACTATTACTCATGGTGAGGTTGGAAATTAAGTTTTCAATTTCTGTGCATTCTATCTGCTGAAGATTGAATACAGGCTAATGTCACTGTGATTATAGAAGCCCTATTAGAATATTCGGTTACTCTGGTTCTGCTTCCAGCTCTACCACTGACAGCTACATATTGGACATCTTGAGGCATGTCATTCTTTAGAAATATTTGCTGAGGATGACCTACTGGTGTGTGTGTGCTAAGTCACTTCAGTGGTGTCCACCTCTTTGTGACCTTATGGGCTATAGCCTGCCAGGCTCCTCTGGCCATAGGATTTTCCAGGCAAAAATACTAAGGTGGGTTGCCATTTCCTACTCCAGGGCATCTTCCCAACCCAAGGATTGAAACCGTGTCTCTTATGTCTCCTACATTGCCATGCAGGTTCTTTACCACTAGCACCACCCGGAAAGCCCTAATCTACTGGTAGGAAATGCCAGAAGAGGGCACTTCATACACAACTGTGAACTTCAAGTCTTCATCTCATATTGAAATGTATTAATATAATGGGTATAATGCAGTAAGGAATTCTAAGTTTTTAGACAATTGAATTTGTCAACATGTGAATAATTAATGATCTCACCTTGTGAATGATTATTCCCTTTTAAACATTTCAGTATTTGTTGAGACCTAAATATGAAAAAGAGTTCTGAGAAATAAGTGTATGAGTTTATTCATCTTTGAAGATTTATTTCCAATCTATAGTTGCGAAGGAACTAACATCAGGCTATTGCTATTAAATTTTTAGAAACACTACCCACGCAGTAAGATTTCCTGACCTTGCAGGCTAATAAAATGTTTTAATGTATCAGAATCAGCAGAGCATGTGGGCGGATAAGTCACTGAGCTAATTAGTCATCCCTTTCCCAAGAGCTGTGTATGACTTAGTGGAGTGTGTTTAGCATTACAAGTAAATCAACACTGTTGCGGCAGGGAAGCATCATTTCTGAGTCATTTTCATAACTCTGCCACCTTGACTTTCCAATAAAACCTCCCAAGTTTATGATGCTTACAGCTTATAAAAAGGGAATGTAGCAGGAAGGAAAATTAATGCCACACATAATCGTATGATAACCAGAGTACACTAACTTTAAAAAACAGAATGTATTTCTGAGTAATGGAAATGAAGATATATATCAGTTCCTATACATAAATGAACAATGGTGAATAAGTTATTTTCATTAGAATGGACCCACAACTGTTTTACTGGCATTTTGGTTCATTTTCTACCATTATAATTTTAGGATGCAGACACAGTTGAACAGAAAAACAGCAAACTTAGATCTATAGCTAGAAGCAGTTGAAGATGAATTTTGGGCAGGTCCTTTTATGGGAGTAGCAAAGAGAACTGTAATGTCTCTCCTCGGAATTCTTCAAGAAGAGACATAGGAAGCAAGCAGTAAAAATAACACAAAATTTTAAGTTTCCTATATAATTAATTTTAGTTTCTAATCTTTACTTGTATATTTTATAATCTGGTTTGCAAATACTTCTAGTTTGGACCCTCTGAATGAGTAAATCCATAAGGTAGGCCAGACCAAGACTATTATTGTTATTCTGATTTTATAGATGGAAAAGGAGATACAGAGAAACAGTATTGCTGAAGGTTACCTGCTTGAAAGTGGCAAAACTCAAAATACCTAAGACAAAAATACAAGGAAAAAAGGATCAAAAACTGATACAAGGAGAATACAAGAAAACAGTTTCCTGTAATTAATGCTTTCTTTCTCTCCTTGTCAATTCTTTCTTTGTCCCTTTATCTTTTAAATAAGGCCAACATCTTTGATCTTAAAACTCATTTCCTTGGCTCTATTTTTCCACCATTCTATTTGTTTCTCCTCTCAATTTCAACGTCTGAAAAGAGTAAACAGCCATCACTTTCTTACCAACAACTCCCTTTATAAGCATTTGCAATCTGGCTCCTGCCTCTCCCTACACTGGAACTACTCTCTTGACAGTCATCAGTGTTTATTCTTAACTCCAATATTTTGTTCTCAGTAATTCCTCATCCCTCCTTGAGCTCTCTGCGACATTTAGAACTCTTGAAAATTTGCTTACTTAACTTCTCTCCCCTCTGTGATTAAATGACACGATAAGCCTCTGGAAAAAAAATAAAGTTTCTTAGACTCCACATTTGCCTCCTCTTCTTTCAGTTCTTCAAAAAAGGCTTTGTTGAAGTCTTTCCTTTGACTGTCTTCCTTATATGTCAATTTCATACATTCCTATCAAATATCATCGTACTAGGTTTTCCAAATTTTTTTCCTCAGGCTTCACTTTTCTCTTGAGCAACTGACCCACATTTCTAATTACCTGTTAGATATCTTCATATAAACTCAGTTTATACTAAAGCCAAATTTATTATCATCTCAGTTACTGTTCCACAATGTACCCAATCCCCTACCTCAAAGACAAAGCAAGGTAAAAACAAAATAAAAACAGGAAAATAAACTTGATGTGGAATCTTTTCCTGAATTTGAGGCTTCATTATTTCCTTTTGTTTCTATTTCCAGTCTGTCTCTTTCATGTGCTCTGTCCATTCTATTTTTCACTATCACTTTCCAACAGTTCTAATTCTCTGTTGCCTGAATTTTTCAACTATAAAAGGGGATTTGTATTAGTATAACATTCTATCACTGTTATGAGGTTGAATAAATTGATACACACAGAACACTTAAACCAGAGCCTGGCTTAGATCAATTGCTTAATAAATGCTAGGTTTTGCTGCCACCACTACTACTATTACTATTTTTACTACTACACCAGGACGACCTACATAAATTGTGGAGTCCATTAAAAAATGAGGTTCAGAAAGCAGGGAAAAAACTTAAATCAGTTGGCACTGTCTTCTGTGTTCCTAACTACATTTCCAAAGTCAGTTTCTATTCTACAGAGTGACAAAGTGATGCCCAAGAGAAATTATTCACCAGCCACTGGTTAAAAATTGCAAGGTAGATTTTATTCCAACCGTAAGGAAGAGAGACTTCAGTATACAATGTGCTCAACTCCACCAAAAAAAAGATAGGAGGCTTTTAAAATGTTGGGCCTGCTAACAGCAAAGTACTGAAGGGCATTAAGGGAGCTTGTCAATGTGACTAGGTCTTTAGGGCTTGTTAATTAGCACTAATCTGGAGGAGAAACGTACTTTTAATATCTTTAGGACATAAGGTTGTTTTGTAAATTGGATAAGGCACTCACCAAAGTTAGGCTCCTACTCTCCCATGGGAACTAGGAGACAAGAGAGCTGTCTCCCTGGAGGTTCTCATTTCAAAGCACTTGTTTCCCACGTTCTTACGGAGACATTTCTGCATGGCAGAAAACTTTCATCTTGAAGGGAAGAGGAAGGATTTATAATTAAAAGTTTGCTAAATGAACTGCTCTGAAAAAGGAAGGTCAAAGACCTATAGTCAGGTTTTGGCCAGAATAAAGAGTAAATTCTTCTGTCAGTTGTAATATTGCTCTCCAGCGGATCAGGACCAAAAAGGATACAACACGTGCACGCGCGCACACACACACAAGCACATAATTTATTTTCAGCAATTGACTCGCATCAGTATAGAGGCTGAGAAGGCCCAAGGTCTTCAGTGGGCAATCTAGAGACCCAGGGGTGCTTCCAGTCCCAATCCAGGCCTGAGAAACTGGGGAATCGATAGTGTAAGTTCCAGCCTAAAGCCAGCAGACTCAAGACCCAAGAAAAGCTAACATTTCAACTTGAGTCAAAGTCAGGAAAAAGCTAATGTTCTGGCTCAAGGCAGTCTGGCAGGAAGATTTCCCTCTTTTCCCAGAATGGTGAGGCTTTTTGTTCTTTTCAGCTTATTGGATGAGGGCCACCCATGTGAGGGAGAGTGACTAACTTCTTTATTCAGTCTGTTGACTCAAATGTTAATCTCATCCAAAAACAATCCTAGAGACATACCCAGAATAATGCTTCACCAAATATCTAGGCACTCCATGGCCCAGTCAGGATGATAGGTAAGTGCAAGTGCAAGTGAAAGTCACTCAGTTGTGTCTGACTATTTGCGACCCCAGGGACTATACAGTCCAGAGAATTCTCTAGGCCAGAATACTGGAGTGGGTAGCCGTTCTGTTCTCCAGCAGATCTTACTGACTCAGGAATTGAATTGGGGTCTCCTGCATTGCAGGCAATTAGCCAAAATTAACCATTGTAGCAGTCTTGAGCTTTCTCACGTATATATTTTTAAGTGGGATGGAGGAGCATGATCTTCCAAGGATCAGGGTCTTGGGCCAATAGAAGCTATAGTAGAACTTAATTCTCATAGCACAGAAAGGTTGGACAGTGTTGTTTATACTGAGAATTTTACAGTTCTCAGCAATTAAATGGCATTATGAGTTTCATGAGATTTATGTCTGCTAAGTCTCTTCAGTTGTGCCCAACTCTTTGAGACTCTATAGACTATAGCCTGCTGGTCTCCTCTGTCCATGGGGATTCTCCAGACAAGAATACTGGAGTGGGTTGTCGTTTCCTAACTCAGTGGATCTTAATGACCCATGGATTGAACCCATGTCTCTTAAGTCTCCTGCATTGGCAAGCAAGTTCTTTATCACTAGTGCCACCTGGGAAGCTCCACTTAGTTGGTAAATATTTTGAATCAGTTTAGAATTCTAAGAATATTTTAAATGAACTTTGTTATGATAAAAGTTATGATAAAATAACTGATTTATGTATGTGAGAAAAGCTAAGACAAACCTAGACAGTGTATTAAAAAGCAGACATTATTTTGCTGACAAAGGTCCATATAGTCAAAGCTATGATTTTTTCCAGTAGTCCAAAGCAGATGTGAGAGCTGGACCATAAAGAAGGATGAGTGCCAAGGAACTGATGTTTCAAACTGTGGTACTGGAGAAGTTCTTGAGAGTCCCTTGGACAGCAAGGACATCAAACCAGTCAATCCTAAAGGAAATCAACCCTGAATATTCATTGGAAGGACTGATGGTGAAGCTGAAGCTCCAGTACTTAGGCCACTGATACGAAGAGCTGATTCACTGGAAAAGACCCTGATTCTGGGAAAGATTGAGGACGGGGGGAGAAGCGGATGACAGAGAGTGAGATGATCATATGGCATCCCGGATTCAATGGACTTGAGTTTGAGCAAACTCTGGGAAATAGTAAAGGACAGGGAAGCCTGGCATGCTGCAGTCCATGGGGTTACAAAGAGCTGTACATGACTTAACGACTGAACAACAATCCATTACAGAACTGTGCATTCTAGAATTGAGCTAAATTTTGTATTTTGAAGGGATACAAATTCATCACTTATTATTTTTAAATTGCTGCCTCATTCTGTCCTTACTCACACCTTGATGTGTACATGATCTTAGACATTTTGAAAATATGGAAGCAATGAGCTCAACCACACAGGCTTGAAATTCCAGAAAATATTCTTCTGGCAAAAGAAATAGAGCCAGTTTTTTTTTTTTTTTAATTTATTTTTTTATTAGTTGGAGGCTAATTACTTCACAACATTTCAGTGGGTTTTGTCATACATTGATATGAATCAGCCATAGATTTACACGTATTCCCCATCCCGATCCCCCCTCCCACCTCCCTCTCCACCCGATTCCTCTGGGTCTTCCCAGTACACCAGGCCCAAGCACTTGTCTCATGCATCCCACCTGGGCTGGTGATCTGTTTCACCATAGATAATATACATGCTGTTCTTTCGAAACATCTCACCCTCACCTTCTTCCACAGAGTTCAAAAGTCTGTTCTGTACTTCTGTGTCTCTTTTTCTGTTTTGCATATAGGGTTATTGTTACCATCTTTCTAAATTCCATATGTATGCTGTAATGTTCTTTATCTTTCTGGCTTACTTCACTCTGTATGATGGGCTCCAGTTTCATCCATCTCATTAGAACTGATTCAAATGAATTCTTTTTAACGGCTGAGTAATATTCCATGGTGTATATGTACCACAGCTTCCTTATCCATTCATCTGCTGATGGGCATCTAGGTTGCTTCCATGTCCTGGCTATTATAAACAGTGCTGCGATGAACATTGGGGTGCACGTGTCTCTTTCAGATCTGGTTTCCTCAGTGTGTATGCCCAGAAGTGGGATTGCTGGCTCATATGGAGTTCTATTTCCAGTTTTTTAAGAAATCTCCACACTGTTTTCCATAGTGGCTGTACTAGTTTGCATTCCCACATCAACCTGCCTGACTTCAGGCTCTACTACAAAGCCACAGTCATCAAGACAGTATGGTACTGGCACAAAGACAGAAATATAGATCAATGGAACAGAATAGAAAGCCCAGAGATAAATCCACGCACCTATGGACACCTTATCTTTGACAAAGGAGGCAAGGATATACAATGGAAAAAAGACAACCTCTTTAACAAGTGGTGCTGGGAAAACTGGTCAACCACTTGTGAAAGAATGAAACTAGAACACTTTCTAACACCATACACAAAAATAAACTCAAAATGGATTAAAGATCTAAATGTAAGACCAGAAACTATAAAACTCCTAGAGGAGAACATAGGCAAAACACTCTCCGACATAAATCACAGCAAGATCCTCTATGACCCACCTCCCAGAATATTGGAAATAAAAGCAAAAATAAACAAATGGGACCTAATGAAACTTAAAAGCTTTTGCACTACAAAGGAAACTATAAGTAAGGTGAAAAGACAGCCCTCAGATTGGGAGAAAATAATAGCAAATGAAGAAACAGACAAAGGATTAATCTCAAAAATATACAAGCAACTCCTGCAGCTCAATTCCAGAAAAATAAATGACCCAATAAAAAAATGGGCCAAAGAGCTAAACAGACATTTCTCCAAAGAAGACATACAGATGGCTAACAAACACATGAAAAGATGCTCAACATCACTCATTATCAGAGAAATGCAAATCAAAACCACAATGAGGTACCATTATACACCAGTGAGGATGGCTGCTATCCAAAAGTCTACAAGCAATAAATGCTGGAGAGGGTGTGGAGAAAAGGGAACCCTCTTACACTGTTGGTGGGAATGCAAACTAGTACAGCCACTATAGAGCCAGTTTTATATCGTTACTGTTTTCCCTTTAAAGATCAGTATTCTTCCATTTACTACTGTTATATACCAGGATCTTGTTATGGGGTTTTGTCACTATAATTAAACCAATAATGAATGCAACAAATATTTAGTATAAGTATATTCATAGCATCAGCTTCTATGGAAAACAAGGGTTTTTCTCATTTTACATTCACGTTTCCTAGCCATAGAACTCTTCCTAATGTGAAAGCCCTTTGTTCCACATGTGCAGGATTCTCCCTTTTCTGAATGAAACTTCAGATCTTAGTCAAAATCCTAACCTGTGTATTTAGCATTTAGTCTCCCTCTGTGAAACTTTTAAAAGTGATTTCCATGCTAAGAAGCAATTAGTTCAGCACACCCTGCAAAGAAAGTCTTCTTCAGTATTATATTTTCTCTCTTCTAGATATCCAATCCTTTTAATATTTTAACTTATGTCCACAGAATGAAGGTACTTTATAAGACAGACTATGTACCTATTTACAGGGGGACATTACTAATATTTATGGCAAATAGATCAGTTTCCAATGTTTTAGATACATTTTAAAGTTTCTATTTTCTCAATCCTACCTTAGATATTCAAGAAATATTTATTAAGTTCCTATTATGTGCTATAAATACTATGTATTGAGTGCCTCTTGGAAGATGAAACTACACTAGCTAATGAAAGAGAGCATGGCCTCAGTCACACAGAACTTTCATTCTAGTCTAGGAAGATAAGGGGTAGTCAAATAAATAAAACATATGATGAGTGATAAGTTATGAAATAAAAGCAGGATGATTTTATTAGACAGAGCCCTTAGTTAGGTGAACATTTTACCAGGTGAACGGGGAAGGTCTGACTCCTAAGGTGACATTTCAGAAAGGAAGCATGAGAAATGGAAGTGTAATCCATAAGATGATTTCAAACACAACTTACAGCAACTGTGAGTGTCCCGAGGCAGAAGTGAACTTAACATAGTACAGGAATAGCAAGGAGGCCAGTGTGACTGGAACAGAATGAACAACTGGAAAGTGGTAAGAAATGAGCTCTTAGAGAAGCAATAGGGGGTCAGATCACATAGGGCTTTGCTTACCAGTATTCGGATACTGTCTTTCACTCTGAATGTAAAGCTATTTAAGGGTTCTGTGTAGGCTAGTGATACATGTATGACCTACATTTTGGAAAATTCCCCTCACTACTATTGTTAAGGATAGATTAAAGGAGGGTGAATCTGCAAGTAGAAAAATGAATCAAATGCTATTGAGATACTGCGAGCTTGGCCTAGGGTGTTAACCACAGAGGTGATGAGAAGTGACTTGATGCTGGTTTTATTTTGAGTGTGTGTGTGTGTGTGTGTGTGCTCAGTCTTGTCAAACACTTTGCAATCTCATGGACCATAGCCCACCAGCAGCCTCTGTTCATGGAATTTTCCAGTAAAGAATACTGGAGTGTGTTTCCATTTTCTCTTCTAGGAAATCTTCCTGACCCAGATATGGAACCCACAAGGCCAGTGTCTCCTGCATTGGTAGGTGGATTCCTTACCACTGCACCACCTGGAGGCTAGAACTGGCAAGGACAGTGTCCAGATATTTGAGAAATAGGACAAAGATGCAGTCAAGATTTTTGGGTTGGAAAACTGGAAACATATAGCTGCCTTTGTCTAAGGAGAGTAGAAGAGGCACCATCAGGACAGGCTCCATGTTGAACTATGTTATGCTTTTGGAACTCAGTTATTAATCTGAGTGGAGATGTAGGCTAGATAGCTGGTTACATGAATCCACAATATCCTGGCTGAACATATATATTTAGTAGTTACCCCTTCTGGCTCAGCCGATAAAGAATCTGCCTGCAATGCGGGAGATCTGGGTTTGATCCCTGTGTTGGGAAGATTCCCTGGAGAAGGGAAAGGCTACCCACTCCGGTATTTTGGCCTCAGAATATACAGTATTCTGTATAGTCCATGGAGTCACAAAGTGTGGGACATGACTGAGCGACTTTCACTTTCCTTTCACATGCTGATGGTGTATCAGAGTGGCTGAATGAGCCACGAAAATTCCAGGATGAGTGTAATGACCAATAATAATCTTCCACTGTATTTAGATATGGAGTGATCATAGGTGACTTTGACAAAGGTAGTTTTAATGGAACAGCAGTGTAAATGTCTGAATAGAATTCAGACATAGGTTCAAAAGAAAGTAGGAGGAGAATGATGAGATTCAGCAAGTATCAAAAACTCCTGAGATTTTGAGGTATGTTGTTGTTAATAAAAGAAACAAAACATAGGGGTTCAAGGGGGAATTTATTATAGAGAAATTGTGGCTGATCAATTGAATGGGAAGAATTTTCAAGTCTGTGTATATGTGTAAAAAGAGTCCCATAGGAATCTCAAGGTCATTTAGAAATATTTTAAAACAAAATTTGATCACGGTCAGAATCAACTAGAGAACATAAACAAAAAACTCTCAGAGTAACCACAGAGAAATCACTATATAGAGCTGAGGAGCGATGGAGACTGAATATCGTTATTTCTGGAAAGTCTGAATCTGAATATTTGGAAGGTTTCATCTGCCTTAAATTTGTATGGTCATTTTCTAAGCAGACTTATATGAATCATCTTGTTTTATCTTCTCAACAACACTGGTAATAAGTAAAAGGTAGTACACCCTTAACTGAAGTAAAAATGTGCTATCTCCAAAGTTAAGGACTTGACTTAACCTCTCTGGCAAGATTTATTCTCATGATATATTAAAGTCATAGCAAAAACGAGGACCCTTTAGCTTTCCATTCTGAAGAGAAGATATATATCCTAGGAAGATGATTAGTAAAAAAAGATATCCAGTCATTTAAAGTATTTCCAAGTCATTGAGAGGACATGGCCGCAGGTTGACCTGGGCATCTAAGACTTCTCACCCCTGTCCTTGGAATATGTATTCTGCTTGCTTTCCCTACAATAGAATCTGCCTCAGGGACAGCGCCCTGAGGTAACAGTGTGTTGTTGAGACCATCTGGAGTATTCCAGACCGAATCCAGTTAAGACCTCTACTTAAACTTTAAGCTTCTGGCAGGCGCGGTCAGAGATCTAGTCATCCTGCTGTTGCCACCCAAGACAAACCTAGGGTGTCACTTCCTTTGCTTATGGAAACTCTACCATCCATCTGGGGTGGCTTGATTCTTTCTTTGGTCTCTCTTTGTTCTTCCAGTATAGGGCCCCATTTCAGATTTCACCAGGGAAGTTCCTGAGGTTTTGAACAAACAGCAAGTTGAAAAATATAATAAAATATGCTTATAGTGATGAAAGTGTAGTTAAGTTTAATGGTGGAAAATGACATCATGAACACAGAAATCAAGAGAGAGTTGTACCAGATGGTTTCTACAACCATTCATGTTTGCAAGTTAAGTTGCTTCTGTTGTGTCCTACAGTCATGTCTGCGACCCTATAGGCAATAGTGTGCCAGGCTCCTCTGTCCACAGGATTCTCCAGGCAAGAGTTGCCATTTCCTCCTCCAGGGGATTTTTCTGATTCAGGGATTGAACCAGCGTTTCTTAAGTCTCCTGCATTGGGAGGCAGTTTCTTTACCACTAGCGCCACCTTGGGAAGCCCTCTATAACATTTGATAGAGCCAAAGCATCTTAGAAGAGAACTTGAGATAAAATTAGTTTAAGAACTTTGAGAGGGAATTTATTATAGAATAAGTTCTGTACTATCTATTGTAGAGAGGGAATTTGCTGTCCTTGTTAAACAGATTTTTAATTAATAAGGAATTATCACATACACTGTACAGAGGGATTATCATTTTTCCAAAGAATTAGAAAACAATAGAATATACTTAACACTAAATTAAATCAAACACAATTTAATCATTTTAATGACTCCAAAGTTTTCTAGAATACTTTACATTAGAGAATGAGTTTCAGCAGGTGTCCTGTGACAAAAATTGCAGGTGTACACAATAAGAAATTAGGTTATTGATTAGCTTATATTTTGGAAGCACTAGTAACTATTGTTCAGATCACAGAAATATTTAGACATGGCAGGTGTTTAGACAAGCCTTGTAGTACAAGAGGATCGTGTCTTCATTGATTCATTTATTCATCCTCTATTTTGTTGAAAGCCTGCTGCATGCTTGGCATTGTGGTAACTGAATTATTATCAGTAGGAATTGTATTAACAAAGCTTTCTATCTTCAGGAAGTTGACAGTCTATTTCACAGAGCAGAAAAGTCAAGTATAGGAATATATACTTGATAGCATGGAAGCCCAGGAGAGAGTTACTCCGCCTAGTCCTAGTGTTACAGAGGCTCTGGGACCGGGTGGACCCCAGCTAGGTCCTTTGCTCATCCCGCGCCTCTGGCACCGATGCAGGAGAGTCCAGGTTCTGCAAAGCAGAGCAGGAACTATTCACTGAACAAGGAATGGGGCAGGGTGATCTCCTGCTCTAAAGACCCCTCCTCCCGTGGTGAGGTGGGGGCTGGTGAGGGGAAGTGCAAAACCTGTGAAGGGTAAGAGATTAGTGTGCCTGTGTGTGCTGTCAGCTCAGTCGTGTCTGACTCTTTTTGACCCCATGAACTGTACCCCGCCAGGCTCCTCTGTCCCTGGAATTTCCCAGGCAAGAATACTGGCGTGGGTTGTCATTTCCTACTTGAGGGGATCTTCCTGACCCAGGGATCAAACCTTTGTCTCTTGTGTCCCTGCATTGGCCGACAGATTTTTTACCACTCTCTCACGGTAATCCTCAAGAGATGAGTACACCATCAGAATTCAGGGAAAGGGAGGCAATTGCCAGAAACAGCTGAAGCGTGCACAGTCCTTTGGGCTCCTTTGCATGCTGCTTAATTTTGTCTCACAGAGTGCAATCCTCTGTTTGGGTGGAGATCCTAACATCTTAGAAGCAAAGGCAGCTTTCAGTCTCTTCTGCTCTGGTACTGCCCTCCTGCTCAGGCTGGAACCAGTTCAGGGCAAATGACTAGCGCCTTCTTGGTCCTTTCTGGCTCCAGGGTGGTTCTGTGGTTTTGCTTATGTGGCGTCTGCCTTAGTTTCTATTAAGTATAGCTGTGGGCACATACTAACAGATTTTGGTGTGAGGGGAGAAAGAATAGTTTAGTCTTTGTACAGTGACAAAGGTCTTTTCCTTGTGACATTAGTTTGGAGAAACAATAATTTTGGGGAAAATTCACCTCTCTGTTTGAAATCCTGAGATTTGTTGCTACTGTATCCATCATGCATATGGGAGCATATTTAATGGGTAATTAATAGATTTAAAAGATAAGTACGTGTCAGTGGAGTAGAGAATTAGAAATAAAAGTCTTGGTTGTTGTTGATTCAGACTGCTTGAGTATATAAGAAGGCAAACAAAATGTATTGGAAACCACTTTTCCTTGAGTAATGCTAAGAGTGGCTCATTTTTTCTTAAAAAGCAAAAACAAAAACCAAAAAACTGAACCCAGAGTGTTTAAGTGCAATATTGATTTCTTTTTCAATGACCTTGAGGAATTGAAGTTCAGCTGAAAAATGAGTAAGAATTCACACATTGATTTCACAAACAAATGCATGTTGGCCAAAGGACTTAAACAATCATTTGTTAATCTGTAATTAAGACTTATGTATCACTCAGGGTCCAGTCTGGAGATAGAAACTACAGTAGCTTTCATTGTTATTTCTCTTTGATTTTCATTTTAATCAGGCATATTTAATATAAAGATGTAATACCAGGTATTGGAAGACTGGAAAGAGAAAGCTTACACACTACTGCATCAGGGAGAGTAGCTACTGGAAGGTGATTTTATCCTAAAGCTGGGGCAAGGGAAAGATTGATGTTATTAAAACATTGGAGATGGAGTAGTGAATCTGCAGAGCCTGAAACTCAGGTGGGTGAAACTCAAGATGTCCAAGAGTTGTTGCTCACTCAATGAAGCTGACATCTCTGAGGAGGTGTCGTCAGGTTGATCCTGAAAGTGTTTGGAAACAGCAAACTGAAATCAACTGCTTTTGCTGAAATGGAATATTACTGTCAGGGTGAAATGTTGTTGCTATGGTGATAGAGCAGCAAGAAGCAGAAAACAAGATCAAGAAACAAACAGGAAGGAATATGTACCTTCTTTTACCTTAATTCTTCCAGTACTTTTCTGGTACCTTATATTGGTAGAGACTTACAGAATTCACAAGCCAGAGGACAAAGCAGTCCCAGTCCCAGAATCACAAAAGGAGTATAAAGGGTGGGTTTAAAGATTAGAGCCATCACAAAAACTGATAAAACAATTTATGACTCTGATACCCTAGCAGGTAATGTGTGCTGTTCTGTGCTTAGTCGCTCAGAATTGTCCGGCTCTTTGCTACTCAATGGACTGCAGCTTGCCAGGCTCCTCTGTATGTGGGGATTCTCTAGGCAAGAATACTGGAGTGGGTTGCCATGCCCTCCTCCAAAGGACCTTCCCAACCCAGGTCCTCCCACACTGCAGGCGGATTCTTGACCATCTGAATCACCAGGGAAGCCCAGCAGGAAACATACTTGAGCATAATTTTGCATTGTATGTGTATGTGCTCAGTCGTGTCTAACTTTTTGTGACCCCATGAACTATATAGCCTGCCTCTGTCCGTGAAATTTTCCAGGCAAGAATATTGGAGTGGGCTGCCGTTTCCTTCTCCAGCGAGTCTTTCTGACCCAGGGATCGAACCTGTATCTCTTGAGTCTCCTGTGTTGACAGGAAGATTCTTTACCACTACAGCTTCTCACCCGAGAAGCCCTGCTATAATTTTTGCATTAGCCCTATATAGTTTAAGTTTAAGGTTGGAAGTGGAATTCTATGAAGAATTTGTTTTTGCTCCATTAGAATTGAAAGTTGATTACTAATCAATACATTTATACTTTTAAAAAGCTTAGTTAGGTAAAGTTGCAGAATATTGCCTTAAGTCTCAACATGCTTCAAAATGCAGAAAACTCACTTGGTGGATGTATCTGTCTTGAAGTCATTTTATTGTTCTATACTGTTTTATTAAAGACTGATATGTAAGTTTGCTTTTTGGAATGCAGTGTGAAATTTTGGCCTGAGTTAAGGATATCAGAATATAAAATACAAAATTTGTATCAAAGCAACAAGCTATTTTTTTTTTCATGTTACTAAAAGAAGAATGCTTTAAGTCCAAAATATTCTATTTTCAGCTTTATCATTACTTTATCATTTTCTCAAATATCAATCCACAATTAACAATGGGAAGAGGTGAAAGAATCTGGTCTTCTGATTAATCATGTAAAAATCTAAAAAGACCTTAAGATTAGAACAGTCATAAGCTACACGATTGGAACTCTTACAAAAGCTATAGAAATCACTCAACACAAGAATTCACTCAACAATGAAATAACATTTAGAGGAAATTATTTATTTTACTTTATTAATGTTGGTATTAAAATGTTCAGCTGGGCTTTTTGTTTCTTAAGGGGAAAAAGGTAGGCAGAAAGTTGATCAAGCAAAACAATAAGAAATAAGATTTTGTGAAATAAGTAGATTTTAATTGCATCAGGTGCTAAAGTGTTATTTTTCCCTCAAGTGTTCTAAGCCAATTTTTCATATGCATCATTGCATAGCACCAATGTTGCTTATTGTTCCCCATTTAGATTCTTTTTTCTAATCAAGTTTTTTGAATAAATTAGTAAGTCTATATATTTTACTTGCCTCTCAAGATTATTTTTTTTAGTTTAGCAACTAAATTACTGTTTCTTAAAAGTATTATAGCATTATATATTAATAGTTCTGTGAATTTTCTGATTTGTTCTTTAGTAATATTTTTGCATTGTGGGAAATCTAACATCAAGTTTGAAGTTTATACCTAGATAAATTGTAATATATATTTTTGATATAAAATACTAAGAGACACGAATCTCTTTAGTTTTCAAGGAAGAGTTGCCTTTCCATGCCATTTTGAAAATTATTTATCTTTATCAAACTAGGTAAAGAAATATTAACATAATTATATATTTGTTTTAATTAATTAAATTAATGAACATATTTAAGATAAATTATTAAGAGAATAATAATAGGCTTGGTTTAAAGAAAGATATTATCAAATGCTAAGATTAAAATCTCAGTACAATCTCAATTTTTAAGAATTTCAACAAAATATTTAAAAATTCCTGTTTAAACCAAACAATAAACTATTGTCAGCATGGTGTCAGACTTTATTTATGCCTTTATTCCACAGATTTCTTGATTGAAAAGATGTCGTGATATCTGAAGAATGAATTAGAGTGTGTTGATGATCAGAGGAGTCAGTATTTTGGCAGAAAGACCAGCATGTATTAAGGTCCTGTGATAGGGGGAGGGATGATGTGTTTTAGAAAGTGGAAAGAGACAAATGTGACTATTTTGGTAGATAAAATTCAAACCATTTAGAGCCTTCAAGTTCAAATCCAGGATTTTGATATTTATCTTAAAATTAAGAGAATATTAATATTGCTCAATCAGAGGTACTGGTATTATTGAACCAATGCAATTTTCATTTTTAAAAATTGCTCTGGCTCTAGTGAAAATGAAGAAAGAACCAGCTAAAGACAAGTGTGTCTCTAGGAGGCGATGTAAGTAGCTATACTTACCAGTGTTTGCCTTGACTTCAGGGAGCTCATAGATCTCTTGGAGCTAACCCATAAAATAAATTTTAAAAACAGATCTGCTGTTCTAGAGACTTAGTAATTAAAATAAAATTTTAAAAAAGAGTAAAATTAGTTGAGATATAAGTTTATATTATCATGGAGGAACGAACTAGAACAAACTCATAGCTTTTGAACTCTTTTTATAAATGGTATGTTTTTATACAAGAGTATAAGATTGACAATATGAGACTATTCTGCCTTGGAGACAGTTGCTTAAGTGATGTACCCATGGGGTTGAGAAACACCTCTATAGCTACACATCTCAGGTTTTTAGTCACCATTGGTTTCACATTTATTTCTTGTGATTTAGAGCTCTCCTGGGAAAGGGAGGGTAACTTCAATATTCATTTTGAATTAATAAAAATGATGATGATAGCAATAAAAGAAAAATGATAGATAATATTTGGTTCGTGGATAGCATAAAAGAAGCACTTCTCTAAGAAACACCATCTCAAAAATCAAAACTCTGAGGAGAAACTTTTTATTATAATTATCCTAAGGATATAAAGAAATTCAAACTTGGAAAAGAACACATGAGATTATACAAGAAGAAACTGAATTCAAGCCAGGGTCTGTTTGACTCCAAAACATATATTCTAAAATTATACTCCTCCTAATGGGAAGTAAGTATGGAAGATCTGTTGTGAATAGTGAGTAAAATTGCTTTCTACTTTGCCACTGTTCGGTCAACTAGCTTTTAGAGGTATTAAGTGCAACAAAGATTATTTGAGGTAGAGGATTTTGCTGTTGTTTAGTCACTCAGTCATGTCTGACTCTTTGCAACCCCATGGACTGCAGCACACCAGGCTTCCCTGTCCATCACCATCTCCTGGAGGTTGCTCAAACTCATGTCCATTGAGTCAGTGATGCCATCCAGCCATCTCATCCTCTATTGTCCCTTTCTCCTCCTGCATTCAATCATTCTAACTAGTCGGCTCTTTGCATCAGGTGGCCAAAGTATTGGAACCTCAGCTTCAGCATCAGTCCTTCCAATGATTATTCAGGGTTGATTTCCTATAGGACTGACTAGTTTGATCTCCTTGCAGTCCAAGGGACTCTCACGAGTCTTCTCCAACACCACAGTTCAAAACCATCAATTTTTTGGTGCTCAGCCAAGAACAAGTAAAGTAGAATTTTAATGAATACTGGCATGATCATATCCTAGATATAACACAAAGACTGCTGTTTTCAACTTCCTGTTTCAAATTAATAGAAATATTTAAAGCAATGGAGATAAATATTTTAAAAAAAAAAACTCTCTGTTTCTTTTCTCAGAAGAGACATATAGGACTGTATATTTCCCTTTTGTTGATTTTCAAAATATTCTACAGAATATTTTGTTTCTCTGTAAAGAAATGAAATAATTTCACCATAATTTAATTATACTGTTTTGTTAAGCCTTCTTGGCATATTTGAAGAAGTAATAAAAATGAAGTTGCATTTGTTTTTATAGTGCAAAGATGATAGGGGAATATTTTAATCTTTTTCTCTAGAGTGCATCCAAGGCATCACAATTTCTCCTCATTATAACAAGAGTAGAAAAGAGCTTGCAGTGGAAGTTGAATAACCCTGTGTGGGTTTATAGAACATTGTGAGGATTTTATGACATACTTAGTTGTGCATATGAAAGACCAATTTTGTACTCAATATTTTTAATTTTTAAAAACATGTATATTATCAAGGGTGAAACAGATCACCAGCCCAGGTTGGATGCATGAGACAAGTGCTCGGGGCTGGTGCACTGGGAAGACCCAGAGGGATGGGCTGGGGAGGGAGGCGGGAGGGGGGATCAGGATGGGGAATACATGTAAATCCATGGCTGATTCATGTCAATGTATGGCAAAAACCACTACAATATTGTAAAGTAATTAGCCTCCAACTAATAAAAATAAATGGAAAAAAATAAAAAAACAAAAATAACTTATTCATGCAGTCTGATTTTATTAGATTTAACTTTTTAAATGTTAGATCCTATGACTTTATTCACATTTTTTATTTTAATTAAGGTCCATTTAGTTTAATCTTTAGTTAAATATTTATAATATTATATTAGTTTCAGGTGTATAGCACAGCAATTCAACATTTTTATAGATTATGCTCCATTTAAAATTAGTATAAAGTACTGGCTATTTTCCCTGTGCTGTACATTGCATCTTTGTATCAGATTTATTTTGACATAGTAGTAGTTTGTCTTTTAATCCCTTTAATCCCAATTACCATGCTCTTCCTCCCCTTTTTCTCCCCACTGGTAACCACTAGTTTGTCTTCTAGATCTGTGAGTCTGTTTCTGTTTTGTTGTATACATTCTTTGGTTTTACTTTTCAGATTCCACATATAAGTGATAACATACAGTATTTTTCTGTCTCGGACTTATTTCACTAGGCATAATAATCTCTCCACATTGTTGTGAATGGCAGAACTTCATTCTTTTTATAGCTGAGTAATATTCCACTGTTTATTTATATATATATATACATACATATATATATACACACACAGACACACACACAATGTAATAATGTGTATTCAAATTATATATGTATTCAAATTAACAAACTGTAATTGTTTTCCCAAAGATGTATTGTTTTTCATTCACATCCATCATACACTGTAACCGCCCCCCTCCAAAAAAAAAACAAAGCAATGTACGTGAAATAAGAGAAAATAAATCACAAACACACAGCACGGGTAACGGGTCTTGGTTGCACACAACTCAGTTTCCAGCAATATAAGGAGGATGAAAATGTTCTTTTATAAGAATTTTCTGCTAGCAAGATTTTCAGGCAGGTGATTGGTTGGCCTGTAAGTCAGTTTTGAGTACTTGAAACAATTTTGTTTGCTTTTCTTTTCCTTAGCATTTAGAACAGCCACCGTTGTCCTACGAGGGACAGAGCTTCCATCATGTCCAGGAAAAATGAGGGAGGGAACCACAGAGGCAGCATGCGATCCAAACACAGCATTCAGATGATTGGTCCAGTGTAGCGTGGGGAGGAGGGAGGAGACGGAGCTCTAGGGTTAGCACATCCCTTCGGGGGTGTGCACCAGCCGGTTTTTCATGCATCTGCACCAAGGACTTGTAGGACTGCTGGGCTCGTATCAGACTGGGTTGAGATTTGTTGGCTCCACACTGCCTTTCCTTCATAGAGCGGCGCTGATCTGCACGATCACTGACGATTGTGTAGGCCCCGCTCCTGCCCTGCTGGGTGAGAAGTTTCATGCAGATGCAGACGGCACCTCCATCTGCAGAGGGACACTTAGGGTGCTTCCACATCTTGGCTATTATAAATAATGCTGCCATTTTCATTGAGGTATTATTTTTTAATATATGCCAATAACCGGGATTGCTGGGTCATAAGTTAGTTCTATTTTTAGTTTTTTGAGAGGCTTCCACACTGCTCTCAACAGTGACTATACAAATTTATATTACCATCAACAATGGACTTGAGTGCCTTTTCTCCACATCCTTGCCAACAATGGTTATCTGTAGACTTTTATTTTTTCCCACCGAGGGAGTCTATTGGTTTAAAATGAGTTGCTTATGTGGTAATAAAACAGTCTGTAGGGGAAGGGGGTGGGGAGGCACAGGGGATGTGGCCCATGTCCTCTGTCAAGAAGGCACGTCCCCATTTTTGGCATCTCTAGTTGGGCAGGGCTGGCATCCTCACAGATCGCAGAGAAGATAAGTGGGGTGGGGGAGGGAGAATGGGGGAGCTCAGAGAGGGACACACACAGAGAGAAGCAGAATAGTTGTATGTGTGTGTGTGAGAGAGAGAGGAAAGGGGAGGAGAGGAAAAATCTCAAAATAGGACTCTGGGTGTGTTTCTGTTTGAGAGAAAAGGGAGGGAAAAAAGTATGAAAAAATGAAAAAAGGAGTGGGGAGACAGACCCTACTTGCCCCTTAGGGGACTGGTAAGACTTTTTGATTTTAGCTCTTCTAACAGACATGAGATGAAATCTCATTTTGGTTTTGATTCTTATTTTTTTAATAATTATTGATGTTGAGCTTTTCATGTGTCCATTAGCTGTCTATAAGTCTTTGGAAAAATGTCTATTCAGGTCTTCTTGCCCATTTTTGAATCAAATCGTCTTTTTTGTTTCTCTTGTTGAGTTGTATGTTGTTGTTACTGTTCAGTAGCTCAGTTGTCCGTGGCTCTTTTTGACCCCATGGACTGCAGCACGCCAAGCTTCCTTGTTTTTCATGATCTCCTAGAGCTTGGTCAAATGCATGTCTAAGTCGGTGATGCCATCCTACCATCTCATCCTCGGTCACCCCCTTCTTCTCTTGCCTTCAATCTTTCCCAGCATCATGGTCTTTTCTAAGGAGTCAGTTCTTGGCATCAGGTGGCCAAAATATTGGAGCTTCCACTTCAACATCAGTCTCCCAATGAATATTCAGGATTGATTTCCTTTAGGATTGACTGGTTTGATCTCCTTGCAGTCCAAGGGACTCTCAAGAGTCTTCTCCAACACCACAGTTCAAAAGCATCAATTCTTCAGTGCTCAGCCTTCTTTATGATCTAATTCTCACATCCATTCATGACTACTGGAAAAATGATAGCTACGACTGTTTGGACCTTTGTTGGCAAAGTAATGTCTCTGCTTTTTAATGTGCTGTCTAGGTTGGTCATAGCTTTTCTTCCAAGGAGCAAGTGCCTTATTTTCATGGCTGCAGTCACCATCTGCAGTGATTTTGGAACCCAAGAAAATAAAGTATGTCACTGTTTCCCCATCTATTTGTCATGAAGTGATGGGACTGGATGCCATGATCTTTGTTTTTTGAGTGCTGAGTTTTAAGCCAGCTTTTTCACTCTCTTCTTTTACTTTCATCAAGAGGCTCTTTAGTTTTCCTTCACTTTCTGCCATAAGGGTTGTAGGAGTTGTTTATATATTTTGGATATTAATGCTTTATCTGACATATCATTTGCAGATATTTTCTCCCATTCAGTAGGTTGTCTTTTGGTTTTGTAGATGGTTTCCTTTGTTGTACAAAAGCTTTTAAATTTAATTAGATCACATTTAAAAAATTTTGCTTTTATTTCTTTTGCCTCAGGAATAGATACTGCTACAATTTATGTCAGAGTGTTCTGCCTGTGTTCTCTCCTAGAATTTTTATGGTCTCCCGTATTACATTTAGGTCTTTAATCCATTTTGAGTTTATTTCTGTATATGGTATGAGGAAATGTTCAAATTTTATTCTTTTATATGTAGCTGCCCAATTTCCCAAGAACTGGGAGATTTAACTCTTTTTTTTCCTCTCTTTCTGTAATGCTACTCTCTGTCTTTAGTTAAAAGTTAGGTTTTACATGAAAAGTAAAAAACAAATCTGAATATATCTTTTTAACTTTCCCACAAAAGTCTACTCAGATTAAAGGTGTTAATGCCATCCCTTCTCTTTTTAATGATAGGTTTCGACCACTGAAAATATCTAACCTATATTCAAAATATTTTTTAAGTTATGGAGTTAATGTGCAGGATAATGGCATAGCTTATTTAAAGTTTGCAAAGGGAGTACATTCCTGTCACTGTATATTAGTTTTGTATAATACCTAGCATTTTAACATCCTAGTACATCCACTGTCCATGATACGAAGACATAAAGTTCTATTTTCTCTATTCACATATTCTTAAAGCACTCTGAAAAGAAAAATAGCATGCTAAAAGTGTTTTGTTCTTTGTGGCACTACTCAGGTTTAGGTTAAACCCAAATCTTCATAATTTCCTCCATGGTTTGACAATTGTCTCTGCTTAGTGCAAACCCATTAAAGTTTCTCTAAAAGAGAAAGGCTTGATTTGGGAAAGTAGAAGGCTGCAAAGGACAGTGAAATGAACAATGCTAACCTCAGTTTGTTAATTGAGGTCATTGGTTAGCTTTAGAGAATCCTGTATGCACAATTAAGCAAGCATTTCACACGGGTCTTCCTCATGAACTGGTTTTGAGCTATTCAGCTGAACAGAAAATTGATAGGCATGGTAAACATGCTCTAGTTGCCTAATTAGCTCAGGTAGTACAATTACTGGTGTTCAATATCTATCAACAAAGCAAAGGTGCCTTAAATGTCATATAAACACTGGAAATAAAAATAAAGCACAAAGGGATTTCACACAACCAGCCATCTGAATGAAAGTCGACTTCTTGCTAATCCTGTCTTGTAATGTAGAAAGCTCAACTTAGAGAAAGAAAGACAAGAAAGAAAAGAAAAAAAAAACTTGTTTAATTTAAAATTGCCATTTCTGAGAGTTAGAGAGTCATTTAAGAGAGTGTTTACAAGCTTTATAAAACCTCACATTAATTTGGAATTATAAAATAGTTGGTTAAATAAGTCAAACGAAATGATAACAGCAGAAACTCTCCCATTCTGTAGTCTCCCTCCCCATGCAGAATGAGCCACATGCAGAATGAGCCACATGCAGAATGAGCCCCATGCAGAAGAGCTTAAGAATTCTATCTTATAGAATGCAGTCCTATAAGTGAAAACATGTCAGTATATTAGACTGAGTTAAATTCAGATATAAATTTTCAGGATGTTTTTGTCTTCTAATATCATTTTGCAAGTTCTTATATATAGCCTTCCTATTATGTCTACCATTTATCCATTTGATTACTGAACTAGTACTTTATAAGCAACCACTCTGTGGCTAGGACTATGGAAGCACATACTTGAAATGGTTGAAATGCTTTGCACACAGAATGTCTCAGGGTAGTGAGCAGACTGTAATTGACGGTCCAGATGGACTTTTCCCTTACTCAGATGGACATCCCCGCTTCCCTTACTCCTAGGAGTACCTCTCTCCACACAGCCTTCTGACTCAGGGAAACCCGGGTCTACACTCAACTCCAGCTGGAGAGTGTGTGTGTGTCCTGTGCTTGCTCACTTCAGTCGTGTCTGATTCTTTGCAGTCCTGTGGACTGTAGTCTGCCAGGATCCTTGGTCCGGTCTATGGGATTCTCAAGGCAAGTTCCAGCCCCCTTCCAAGGCATTAGCTTAGTAAAGAGCTTCTCACCCATTGAGTGACTGAGTCATCCTTAGAGATTTGCTGGAGATTTTGAGAAAGGTATTCTTACCTTTACATTTTTATGAGAGAGTCTCTAGGACTCTTTTCCTTTGGATTCTGTAAATACAAAATGTTGACACAGAAAATCAATCATTTTTCACATGAAGGAAACAGCCAGGAGAGGAAAGAATCACAGAGAGGAAGGCACATTCAAGGCGACAGCAGTTCTGACCTTCAGGAAACCCACTCTACCTCTGACTTTATTACTTTTATGGCAGTATGTATTGCTTTTACTGGTACTTAGAGTCACAGTACTTTAGTCTATAAATGAGAGAAATCCTTTTATCAAAAAATTATTCAGAACCATTTTGTTTTATTTCCTATTGTTTTCTCTTCTTTTGTCACAATTTATCATCAAAAATTGTTAACAAGTCAAGACTATCTGCTTATTGATATATTATATAAAGGGATTTCTTGATTCTTTGATAATATAATACATGCTTATAGTTTATAAACCAAATAGTGCTAAGATTCTTGTATATAATGTTAGATGCAATATCTAACCTGTAAGAATGCCAACTGATTTTTTTGAGGACTCCTACTTCTGCTTTTATCTGAATGTTCTCTATTTCCTCCCTTTTTCTGTTTCACATTTTTCTCTTAATTGGAGACTCCTATCAAACAGCTGATGATTCTTGGCTGTTTGTTAATAGTTAAGATTAAGACACTGAGATAATTAAAAGCCTTAAAAAGCTTTACTTTCATCAAGTAACTTTTGATTTCCTTATTTCTTTCCCACAAGTTTCTATAACCTAACCTCCTTAGCTGGCTTCTCCTCTTGCATCTGAAATTTAAATTCCATTCTCTCTTGGAATACTCCATCTTCAGAGAATTCCCTGAGCAATTTATTGAAAACACTACTCCCCATCAGCCACTCACTAACTCTTTTAATCAGTGCTACAAAGCAGTGATTTTTATTTTAAATTATATTACACAACTCTTGTTGTTGTGTAGTCACTCAGTTGTGTCTGACTCTTTGTGACCCCCATGGACTGCAACACTCCAGGCTTCCCTGTCCTTCACTATCTCCTGGAGTTTGCTTGAACTCATGCCCATTGAGTTGATGATGCCATCCCACCATCTCATCCTCTTTTACCCTCTTCTCTTCTTGCTCTCAGTCTTTTCCAGCATCAGGGTCTTTTCTAATGAGTTGGCTCTTTGGATCAGTTGGCCAAAGTATGGGCACTTCAGCTTCAGCATCAGTCCTCCCAATGAGTATTCAGGGTTGATTTCCTTTAGGATTGCATTGGCTTATGGTCTGTCCCTTCTTCCTTGTGCCTAAGCTCCATGAGGGTGCAGATAAAGTCCTATTTAAATTTGTATTGCCATATAACATGGTGCCTAGCACATAATAGAGTCTCATTAAACATTCATTGGGTAAATGTGTTACCCTTAAATCAGTCCTAAATTCAATGTGCCTATTCTTAAAGGCATTTTGTTCTTTATTAAACTTTTTGGGGGGAGGAGGAGGGGGATTCCAAAATAGGTAGAAAGATTGTTTCAAAAGTCCAGAGAAGTCGCTATTCTTTAAGACCTCTTAAATTATATGTTCAATGTATGCATGACAGTTGATGCTAACCATTGTACCAAAAATCACAAGGAAAGTCTAGCATTTTTGTAAACTAATTTCAGTCCAAGTATCTTTAGCTTTAGGACTTAGATGATTGAGAAACAAATAATTTCCCACTTAAAAACAGTGATGGGTTCAGTGGAATCTGTCATTCTGTCAGATAAAGGACTAAGGGACCCTCCTTGATTTACTCTAGAGAATTTTTTAAAGTAGTTCCTTTGGAAAAGTGTTCATTCTGCTTAAAGCTATACTTGGTAAATGATACTCAAGACACTTTAAACTCATCTAAATTATTCCATGCGTTAATAGACACATCACTAAGAGAGGAAAGAGCACCAGATACCATTGTAAAGAAATATTGGAAAGTGCACATTCTACATATTAGGAAATTTCACTAATGAGGGAAAGATGAGCACTGAAAGCCTTTGTTATTGTTCTTCTCTTCTGTGTGAATTCAGATATTAGACTTCAACGAAATGCAGCAAATATTTATTGACTTTATATGAAAGGTGTTCTTGAATTTAGATACTGAGGATAAATAGATAATATGGGGAACCTTTCTTCAAAGGATGAACTCAATGTAAGCAAATATTTATAACACAAGTAGCAAAATAGTTTGTGCAAAATAATATGGAATGGAGGGAAAAAGAAGGAACAAAAATCTCTAGATTGGAGGATATGTGATGAAGGACTTTCTAGGAAATCTAAAGTAAACTGAATGCTTGCTGGGGCTTTAGGGGCCATAGGGAGTAATTCAGATCAGACTGCTCTAACTTTGGTAGAGTTTTAATGGCATTGAATATTTGAGGGGTAAGTGTGCTGGGAACCACAGGGGTTGTAGAACAGAACAGTGTGTGTGAGTGTGTGCACATGTGTATGTTGTTGTGTTTTATGGAGAGACAGAACCACTTTAGTGACATTTATGCAAAAGATGTCTCAGTTATATTTTAAAATGGCTGAAAGTGTATAAAGTTTGAATCAAATTGAGGTTTGATTTTGGCTATTCTGTAATTCAGGCTTATATAGCAGGAATCTAAGAAGTTGTTCTAATATAGTAATAGTACTCCTATGCTTTAAATAATCAACAGGGTTGAAATGTCTCTATAGTTTATATATTTTTAAATAGAAAAACAGGATCCTCAGTAAGCAACCCAAACTATTTGTGACACATATACTTATCTTCTTTGATTATATTTATATTTTCTATAAAAGGGAGGTTTACAGAATTAAAAAAGAAAAGATGCAAATTGGCAGCAATTACTTTGTCTTTGAGGTAAGGGAGGGGAGACAGGAGTCGTATCCATGTCACTTCATATAATTGCAGTAGTAAATTTTTCCATATTGGCCTTCATTCCTTTGTCTCCTTTAACTTTGGAACATGTTAGGTTTTACTGCTCTCTGTGCCTTATAAGGCATAACATTTATTAGCTGGATATTATGCATTGTTGTTACCATTAATTACTTTGATACTAAATCAGGATAATAATAATCTGTTTCCGATAAATTAAAAGTTGCTTTGTTTTATGAAGTCTGACTTGTCAAGAGGAAAAAAAATTTTTTCCCTATGCTTAAAGAAAGCAAACCTCTAAACTGAGAATAATCTAATATTTAAGCAAGGCAAATACACTAAAATATTATTTTTTGTCTCAGTTCAATAGCTTAGATTACAAAGAGCTTAATTTTTATAATAAAGTGAAATAATTTATTTTGCACTAACTATATATTTGGGCTTCCCAGGTGGCACTAGTGGTCAAGAACCCACATGCTAATGCAGGAGACCTAAGAGACATGGGTTCAATCCCTGGGTTGGGAATATCTTTTGGAGGAGGTCATGGAAACCCACTCCAGTATTCTTGCCTGGAGAATCTCATGGAGAGAGAGCCTGGCAGCCTACAGTTCATAAGGTCACAAAGAGTTGGACAAAACTGAAGCAGCTTAGCATGCATGCAGCTATATATTTAGGTATGTCAACTGCCCATAGCTTGTGAAATAGTAATATCCCCATGAGATAAGAGAAAATAACACGGAAGATGAATGTGTCAGTTATATATTACTTGGGTTATATATTTTAAACGTTATATCCTTTATTTTTTGTTATTGGTAGGTTAGGACAAGAGTTTAACTTTAGCCTTCAAGGGATTTAATTTTGAAGATATAAAAAAAGGAAAAGAAAACTATAGGTTTCTGTGAGTATGTATCATTTTGAGAGCTGTCAGACTTCTCTGAAAAGGAAATTAATAATTCATGAAAAATAGAAAACTCTCTCATCCATGGGTGTTTGATCTCAGAAGTGTAGACTGAGGTGGAAGACCAAAAAGTCTGGAAATGTATACAGTTACAGGCAGCCTTCCTGCTGATCTGGTCACTAACCTGCAGCCCTGAAAAAGACAGGTTTCCTCTCTGCCAGTAATAGGAGATGAAAACCCGAAAGGCAAAGAGTTTGTATGGTAAATAAAGACATGACATTTAAAAGTGTTTCTACTTGTGGGAAGAAATTTTGTCTCATTAAAGGTTAAGTGCCCCTTAAGACTTGGTATCTCTTAAGTCTGTATATTTTTCTAAACTACAATTGTGGGTTATAAAAATTCTATTGGTTTTATACAACTACCATTTCTTTCATCTCTTTGTCATTCTCATGGTGAAACATTTAAATAATATTTAAAAAATAAGAAAATATCAGTTCAGTTCTGTTCAGTTGTTCAGTCATGTCTGACTGTTTGCAACCCCATGGACTGTAGCACGCCAGGCTTCCCTGTCCATCACCAACTCCGGGAGCTTGCTCAAATACATGTCTATTGAATTGTCCATCTCATCCTCTGTCATCCCCTTCTCCTCCTGCCTTCAATCTTTCCCAGCATCACGGTCTTTTCAAATGAGTCAGTTCTTAGCATCAGGTGACCAAAGTGTTGGAGCTTCGCATCAGCCTCAGTCCTTCCAATGAATATTCAGGACTGATTTCCTTTAGGATGGACTGGTTTGATCTCTTGCAGTCCAAGGGACTCTCGAGAGTCTTCTCCAACACCACAGTTCGAAAGCATCAATTCTTTGGTGCTCAGCTTTCTTTATGGTCCAACTCTCACATCCGTACATGACTACTGGAAAAATGTTAGCTTTGACTATATGGACCTTTGTTGGCAAAGTAATGTCTCTGCTTTTTAATATGCTGTCTCTGTTGGTCATAGCTTTTCTTCCAAGGAGCAAGGGTCTTTTAATTTCATGGCTGCAGTCACCATCTGCAGTGATCTTGGAGCCCAAGAAAATAAAGTATGCTACTGTTTCCATTGTTTCCCCATCTATTTGCCATGAAGTGATGCCGTGATCTTAGTTTTCTGAATGTTGAGTTTTAAGCCAGCTTTTTCACTGTCCTCTCTCACTTTTATCAAGAGATTCTTTAGTTCCTCTTTACTTTCTACCATAAATGTGGTGTCATCTACTTATCTGAGGTTATTAATATTTCTCCCAGCAATCTTGATTCCTGCTTGTGCTTCATTCAACCTTGCATTTTGCATAATGTACTCTGCATATAAGTTAAACAAGCAGGATGACAGTATACAGACTCCAAAACACATTATACCACTCTGGTATGTTCTGTGCTTAGTAGCTCAGTGATGTCTGACTCTTTGCGATCCCATGATCTGTAATCTGCCAGGCTCCTCTATCCATGGGGATTCTCCACATAAGAATACTGGAGTGGGTTGTCATGCCCTCCTCCAGGGGATCTTCCCAACCCAGAGACTGAACCCAGGTCTCCCGCATTGCATGCAGGTTGTTTACTGAATGAGCACCAGGGAAACCCAAGAACACTGGAATGGATAACTTATCCCTTCTCAAGGGGATCTTCCCAATCCAGGAATCGAACTGGGGTCTCCTACATTGCAGGCATATTCTTTACCAGCTGAGCTACCAGGGGTGGTACGACTCTGGTATAAACCCCAATAATATTTTTAAAGGTTCATATTTCATAGATTGCCTATGGATGTACATGTATACCACCTCATATTATCATCTATTTTATGGCTATAATCTATTTTGTAAATTTTAAAGATTTTCATTTCTTTGAGCTTTCTCCCAAACTCCTAAGTTAATAATCTCTTATAAAATCTTTCATAGCCTTCTCTAGTTCCCTATCATAAAAATCATAGAAAATTTTGGTCATTTTATACTATGTGAGGTTACATTACATACACTGCTTCCTTGATTTCTGCCTTCAGTCACACATCTTAAATCAACTGATACAAAACTAACTGGTTTTATTTAATGATATTGCTGAACCTCAATTTGTCCAACCATTCTACAGTTGATGAGTATATGCTTAACTGCTAATATTATGTAACTGTCCAGAAGATATTGCAGTAGATCTTCTGCAGCAAATATCATAATGTGTATGTACTTATAATTCTGTGGAAGAGATCTGATATTTTTAATTGAAACATATATTATCAGTTTGCTCTCCAAAAAGACTATATTTCCAAAAAAAATCTATGAAATATATGCTAAAATTTTTTTATTATTACTTCCAATTCTTTCATACTTCAATCAGGACTTCTGTAATTTTTACAGCTTTAAATGATCAATTCTTAGATATATCATTAAATTAGATATGATTTTTTTGTCTTGGACTGGCTTTCGTATGTGATGTCAACTTGAAACTCATTTCTTCATCAAAAAAATAAACATACTTTTTCTTTTCCCTTTTTGGTAGTTTTTAGATGTTGTTATTATTTTTTTAATGGCTTTTTTCTCAATGTTTAACCTCCTTGACTCTCTGTGATCCCATTTCGTTTGTAATGTAAGAAATGTGAGCTATGAGATAAATTTTTCCTTAAAACTTCAACTTAAGAGTATTGATCTTTTCAAATCCAAGAATGGAATATTCTATGATGATCTAGATAATCTGAGCCTTGTAGATCACTTTGTCCTCCCATCCATCTTTAGTTTTATTCTAGCTCTCTGCATCTCCAGTCCTGATTTACTTCTGAGCTCAGGGTTTTCATAGCAAATACAGCAACCTAGTTTTGCACATTTATTTTAATATTGTAGCTTCCTTTAAACTGCTTCCCTGGTGGCTCAGATGTTAAAGAATCCTCCTGCAATGTGGGAGACCTGGGTTTGATCTCTGGGTTGGGAAGATTCCCTGGAGAAAGGTATGGCAACTCACTCTAGTATTCTTGCATGGAGAATTCCATGGATAGAGGAACCTGGCGGGTTAGTCTATGGAGTCACAGAGTCTGACACGACTGAGCGACTTTCACTTATTCACTCATTCATTGATGGAAGGTAAACTTGATGTTAACTTATACTTGGAATTCTTTCCCTTTGTTAATATCTAATCAAAATTGTGCTCCATTTATATTTAACATAAAGTCCACACTTCTCCCCAACCCTGTAACAGTCTTGCTTCTTTCTTTGTTTAGCACAAGAAAACTACTTTTGCTGGTAATTCTTCCTTGTCCAGGTAAGAAATAAATTCAATTTGTGTCCTTCAGATGAGTGTGAATTATGATTACTTTGAAGAAAGATAATAATCTTAAAAATAGCCCTCCACTCTAAAATCCCATTGACCTTTTGGAATTCTAAAAAGTTATCGAGATTTCCAACTGTTTTCAGAACCATATTGTTTAAATATATTACTTTTTAATTTTCTTGAGCAAAATTTTGAAATGGACACAGTACAGTTTTAGTAAAGCCTTTGTATTTTGTTCTGTCTTTCCCTTTTCTCCTATTGACACTTTTACTGCTCACACTGTCTCTATCAGCTCTGTTCACATCCTCAAATATATCAAAATGTTTTCATAAACTTGCCTTCTTTTCCCATAAGCTCAACTCCTCCATGCTCTGTGCTCTCCAAAATAGATCTGCATGCAGTTCATTGCTCCAGTAAAGCGGCTGAAGGCAGCACAAAAGAATCTGACAAACATTCCAACCAGGACATATCAAAGAAAGAAGGATAAATGCCAGAAATGTCAAGTGACTGCAGAGGAGATACCCTATGGAAATTAAAGGTCAAATGACTGACTCTGAATATCAAACAAAAATTCATGTGCTTTTTCATGTTGAGTAAAATGTGGTTATTTGCACAGAGATCATTATTTGTCGGTGTGTGTGTTTGTGTGTGTGTGTGTGTATGAGGAAGCCTGTGTAAAGTGGCTTAAAATATATTTGTATTTTATTTATGAGTTTGTATTTATTTATTTTATTTATGAGTATGTATTTATTAAGAGTGAAATAGAGAATTTCACTCTTCAAAAGAAAGGCTGTCTACTCCCTTAAACATCATGAGTATACAGTGGAAAGAGGAGAGCTGGATCATTAGGCTCTAAGTCAGTTATGGATACAGATTTTTTTTTTCATGGCATCTTGAGGGGAAGAGAATTCATTCAACTCCTTGTGAGAGGGAGATATAACACAGCTAGCTAAGAAAAGCTATGAGTAGGGTGGGAGTGCATGGAATAGAAAAGGGTAATACATCCAAATACTAAGAAAATAATTATGCTCTCTTTTATCTGTATGGCTGGAATAAAATGTCATTAATTTCCTCCAATCAGAGGTAAAAAGATACATTAAATTTTGGAGGCCACGAGTGGTTTTCTTTGTTTCCTGGGGTGAAATGTATTTTGCTGTGATTGAAGAAGCCAATCTTTGTCACTGTATTTCCCAGTGAGGTAAAGTGGCAAATTGTAGATGTGGATGGCTATTAGAAAACCAGTGTTAAGAGTCTAGCTCTGTTACTTACAGACTGTGTGATCTTGATTATAGATAATTGCTCTGTGCTTCTATTTCCTCAAAAATGAAATAGTTAAAAAAAAAAAAAATGAAATAGTTAGACTGCTGCAGTTACTGCTGCTGCTTACCTTACTGTGCTGTTCAAAGTTTGATAACAGTACTACTAAATACTGGTATCCTATAATTGCTATATTTATTGAAAAGAGCAGACTGTGATGGAGACCTTCAGCACAACATTTACCATATATGAAAGATTAAAATCAGAGAACTTAAAAAAATACTGTAGCAGACAGATTTTAAGCTGTCCCCCGTGATTCTTACTCAATGCACATGAGTTTGAGCAAACTCCAGGAGATGGTGAAGGAAAGGGAAGCCTGGCATGCCGCAATCCATGGGGTCACAAAGAGTTGGACACAAACGAGCGACTGAACAACAGCATATTCCTTAAGACCAGTATCCATAGTTATCTGTAATTCCCTCCCTGAAACACGTAAGGGCCTGTGAGTTGCTTCTAACCAACTGGATATGACAAAGATGATAGTGTGTCTCTTTTATAATTATGTCAAAGAAAACTCTGTCTAGCTAACAGGCTCACTCTCCCTGTTCTACACATTTTATACAAGAGACTCTTCCACTCCTCTACTCACCTTTCCACTGATACTAGTTTCTTTTATTGTTCATTCTGCAATTATTTTGGGGATGCCTTTATTAGTCCTATGCATTCTTTTTGGTTTTAGAGACATATCAATAAGCTAAGCATTGGGCCGAAATAGTGCATGAAGCCAGCTGTTAATTGAACAACTGCAGGGAGCCGGCCTGAACGAACAGGCCCCTTACCGCCCTAAGAGAGAACAGAGGATCTCTCTTTGTCCTGCCACCCCTTCTTGTTAAAAGTATAGACTGGCATTTGTCTCCTTCAGGGAAAAAACACACCGGTGACCTTTTGCCTGTTTTTCTGGTGCTGATAAACTCATCATGCTCGAAACCTGTTTTCCATCTAGATAATGTTCTATTGATGAAGCCTGTTTTCTATCTAATGTTCTATTGATCTTAATCATGTTGGGCGCTAGGGTAATTAATGCTCTACTGATCTTGAGTGTGGGAATTTAAAACATCTGTAGCTCTGCACGTATGCAAACCCTCGATCTATTCTTAGTAACTCCTGTTAGCATATATATAGGCGTGCTATTCTTCAATAAAGTTGGCGGAGTCAGACGCAAGTAGACTCCGTCCCTCTCAACCCCATCTTTCTGAGTCTTCTTTTCCTAGGTACTCTGGTAATTGCGTTCTCGACCAGTTCGTTTGCCGGCAGCCTCCAGCAAACAACCACACAAATAAGCATGTAATTATTAAGATGAACAGTGATGAACATTAACAAAGAAAGATCCTAGGAATTCACAACCTGGTGATAGGGGGAATTATATGACTTTTAGGTTGGGATGCCAAGTAAGACTTTCTTTAGGAAATGGGGCATTTGGACCAATGTCCGAAGGATGAGTTGGAGTTGACTGAGATAAAGGCTGGAGACAAGACTTAGATGGACATTCTGGGCAATGAGATTAGGACAACCAGAAGTTGGAATATGAGTGTGAATTTGAAGAACTGAGAGGAAATTTGATATGGAGAGGGTATAAAGAGCAGAAATACATTTATTAGTCCTTTATCTTCTCTTTTGTGTTTCCATTTTCTCAACTCACACATTATTCCCTACTCTAATATTAGAAAAAAGAAAGTTTATAGACACTTCTTTTTACTTTGAAATATTCAGGTCATTGCTCCTTCTAAATGGATTTTAAATATGCCATGAGTAAGTAACCTTTTTTTGGTGTGTGTTTGATAAGGGACACTTGCTTTTCCAGTGTCATTTATTGATGAGTGCATCTTTTTATCCTGATTTGCAATGCCATTTCTCACCCCTATATATATATATATTATATATATATAAAACATCTATATTTAGATATGTTTCTAAAGTTTCTGTTTAATTCTGTTTGTCATTCTCAGTTTTTTTTGAAGTACTTGATATATGTTTTATTATTCTTTTTGCCATTTATATATTATTGAAATACAACCCAGTTCATAATACAGTTGGGCGTAAAAATAATTAGTATGGTTTCTGTTATAACTCAATGCCAGTTTATAAATTTCATTTTGTAATTAAGGAACTGTTTAGAGTTTATATTGCTATGACTTCTTTTTTAGTTTATTTATATTTAATTGAAGGATAATTGCTTCCTTACAATATCGAGTGGGTCTCTGCCATACATCAACATGAATCAGCCATAGGTATACATATGTCCCCTCCTTCTTGGCCCTCCCTCCTACCTCCCATCCCATCCCACCCCTGTAGGTTGTTACAGAGCACTGTAGGTTGTTACAGAGCACTGTAGGTTGTTACAGAGGTTTTTTAAGCTCCTTGAGTCATATAGCAAATTCCCACTGGCTATCTATTTCACATACGGTAGTATGTATGTTTCCAGGCTACTCTCTCCATTTTCCCACCCTCTTCTTCCCCCGTGTCCACAGTCCGTTCTCTCTGTCTAAGTCTCCATTGCTAACCTGCACATGTACCCCAATGTTCATTGCAGCACTATTTACAGTACCTAGGACATGGAAGCAACCTTGATGCCCATCAACAGATGAATGGTTAAAGAAGCTGTGGTACATATAGGCAATGGAATATTTCTCAGCCATACAAAGGAACATGTTTGAGTCAGTTCTGCTGCTGCTGCTGCTAAGTCACTTCAGTCGTGTCTGACTCTGTGCGACCCCATCGATGGCAGCCCACCAGGCTCCTCTGTCCATGGGATTCTTCAGGCAATAATACTGGAGTGGGTTGCCATTTCCTTCTCCAAGGCATGCACACATGCTAAGTCGCTTCTGTCATGTCCAACTCTGTGCGACTCTATGGACAGCAGTCAGTTCTAATGAGGTGAATGAACCTAGAGCATATTGTACAGAGAAAAATGAAAATAAATATTGTGTATTTATGCATATATACAGAATCTAGAAAGATGGGCCATTCAGGTTTGATTTCAATGGCCATTCCATTGTATAGTTGTTCTATAACTACTTCATGATTACTTAACTTTAGACAGAATCTTGGTATTTTGTTAGACAGATTTTCTCATTTATTCTCTTTCAAAATTGCCTTGACTGAGAAGTTCTCTACAAATAGCTTTAAGAATAATTTGTCTCTAGTAGTTTTGTTACTTAGTTACTGCAATTGTTCATCTTCTTATGGGCCCAGAGAGTCTGGAAATGGACTCCATCCTTACAATAGCAGCTTATTTTGCCATAAAAAGTTCTCTTTAAATGATAAGTAAGCAATTTGTACTGCAGACAGAAAACACATAAGCTTTTAAAATGTGTGGTGATTTTTTAACAAAAATAACTTGTACACAAAGAAACCCCAGTAATTATCAAAAAGTATACATTTTATATCATATCTCTGCTTAATATTAAGAGAATAGTTTTGAGCATTTTGGACCTTTATTTTCTGGTATAGATAACTGAATCAGAGTTTCATGTTGTACATACAGATAATCTTTTAGTGATTTTGATGGGACAGCTTTGAATTTTGGAGGAGACATCCTTATGGTACTGAAAATTCCCCCATCTAAAAGAGGTGCTTCTCTTCATTTCTGTTTATTTTTAAATCTTTCAATTACATTCTGCATTGTTCTCCATGAAAGGTCTTAATACGTTTGCTAGCTTTATTCCTTAGTACTTCCTATTTTTTGTTCCTATACCTAAGAACATTTTACTGACTATTTCTTGCTAATGTGTTAGGAATGCAGTTGAGTTTTGTCGGTTCATCTTGTTCATTTAACTTGCTGAACACTTGTTAATTCTAATTAGGATACATATATAGTCTGTCTATATATAGGCTTCTTTGATTAAATTTTCTGGGATTTTGTCTGTTATAGTAATATTTTAATGTTTTGGTTTATAAATTGTGGTACTTTGTTCTTAGTTTGCGTATTTCCGATTGCTGGCAAACTCTTTTTGTTCGTTGACTTTCTTAATACTTTCTCCAGTTTAGTTCAGTCACTCAGTCATGTCTGACTCTTTACGACCCCATGGCCTGCAGCCAGGCTTCCCTGTCCATCACCAACTCCTAGAGCTTGCACAAAGTCATGTCCATCCAGTTGGTGATGCCATCCAACCATCTCATCCTCTGTCATCCCCTTCTCCTCCTGCCTTCAATCTTTCCCGGCATCAGGGTCTTTTCAAATGAGTCAGTTCTGAGCATCAGGTGGCCAAAGTATTGGAGCTTCAGCCTCAGCCCTTCCAATGAATATTCAGGACTGATTTCCTTTAAAATTGACTGGTTTGATCTCCTTGCAGTCCAAGGGACTCTCAAGAGTCTTCTCCAACACCACAGTTCAAAAGCATCAATTCTTCAGCTTTCCGCTTTCTTTATGGTCCAACTCTCACATCCATACATGACTACGGGTAAAACCATTGCTTTGACTAGATGGACATTTGTCGGCAAAGGAATGTCTCTGCTTTTCAATATGCTGTCTAGGTTTGTCATAGCTTTTCTTCCAAGAAGCAAGCGCCTTTTAATTTCATGGCTGCAGTCACCATCTGCAGTGATTTTGGAGCCCTCCAAAATAAACTCAGCCACTGTTTCCACTGTTTCCCCATCTATTTGCCATGAAGTGGTGGGAGTGGATAATATGATCTTATTTTTTGAATGTTAAGTTTTAAGCCAACTTTTTCACTCTCCTCTTTCACTTTCATCAAGAGGCTCTTTAGTTCTTCTTCCCTTTCTGCTTTCTTCACACAAACACACAAAACACATGCATATATATATATAACTCATTTTATCAACAGTTCTATAATTTCAGGATTTTTAAAAAATTTATTATTTGCTTTGAGTAACTTTCTTTTGTTTCCTGTTTCTTTTCTTTGTTACATCTTTTCTGTCTTCTATAAACACTATTGAATTTTGGTTTTTACTCAATTTGATAATCTTACAGTTCTTTTTCATACATTTATATTTTGTTCTTTTTAAAAATCTGATAGGGTTGACCATTGTACATTTATTATTCTTTTTACTACTACTAATATTATTATTATTAATATATTCAGATTTCACTTAATTTTAACTTCATTGGATTTTGGAAATATTTTGCATCCAGATTTATCTTTATCTTCTGGATTGAATGTGTTTCATACAACTTTCATTGGTTTTGTGTGCTTTTATTGTGTATGTGTGGCTAGCCTTAAATTTTTAACTTTACACTTGACCTAACAAAATTTAAAGCTACTGGAGTTTATATCCTGAAGTTTTTTAAAAAGCAATGTAGATTTTTTTTTCTTTTATAAGTTTCTGTATTTTTGTCTGTGCTGGGCCTTCCTTGCTGTGGGGGCTTTTCTCTAGCTGTGGCAAGCAGGGGCTATTTAGCTGTGCTGTGCAGACTCCTCATGGCAGTGGCTTCACTTGTTGGGGAGCACAGGCTCTGGGGTGCTCAGGCTTCAGTAGCTGAAGCTTCTGGACTCCAGAGCATAGACTCACTAGTTGTGGTACACAGGCTTAGCTGCTCTGTGGCATGTGGGATCCTCCCAGATGAGGGGTCAAACCTGTGGGTCCTTGCCTGACAGGCAGATTCTTCACCACGGAGTCGCCAGGGAAGACCCAGATGGTTTTCAGTGTTTATCACCCATGCTTGCTCCTGTGTAGAGCTGCATTGTGAAAGGACAGTGGTGACTCTGAATCCATGAACTGGAGGACTGGATACCTTAACTTGACCTGAACGAGTTTCTCTTGTGTGAACTTGGGCTCTGATGACATGGGCCACGTTCTGGATTTTCAGAAGGTAATAATTTTGACAGTACAGACAATGGTCATGCATGGCAGTGAGGGCTAAACTATCCTTCCTCATTTGAATGACCTGAACAGAGTATATTGCATTAGGCTCAGCCCAGACAAGAGGCGAAACAGCAGCCAGACGGCCTGACTCTGGTGTTGTATTTAATATTTTAGCACCGTAGCAATGGTAGGTGGAGGCTTTTCTTCAGATTAGGATTGATAAAAAGTGCTGGCTCTCACCAGTGGGTCACTGTCCAGGCACAGAGTGAGAATTGCCAGAAATCACTGTCAATTTAAATAACTGTCCACAAAAGGGCTTTTTTTTTTTTTTCTGATTGAATCAAGTATAGAGAGGAAAACTTAATCCATTTTCATTAGAAAATTCCAGGGTTATTTCTTACTACAAGATGGTGAAGTGAGTCAAATTGGTGAACACTTTGTCTCCTATAAGAAATGTCAAATACTGGCCACCGTGATTAAAATCGGTGACTAACAATCTAACCAAGGGTTAGTTTGTATTGGGCTCCATTTTCAAATAACTTCAATGTCTTTTCTCTTTACCCCTATTACACTAATCATTACTACTGGCGTTAAAGTTTTATACCAGACTAGATTCCCGCAAGTCAGGCTGGCATGTTCTTCTGTACCCTCTGTGCCATAGTATCAGGCAGCTTTGCTTCCCTGAATCTCCTTTTATTGTTCTTTGATGCTCCTTATGAAAATGTTTTTCTTTCTCGGCCATGTCATAAATCTAAATTTATTACTCCCTCTGCTATTGTGTAATGTTTAACACTAATAAAAATGCTGCTTAGCATTTACCCAAAGGTTCATATTTTCAAAGTGCTTTACAAGGGCTATTACTCAGATCTCTTTTAATGAGAGTATTTTCAGAGGCAATGTGTATGAATATTCAGGAGATGTTATAAATGTGAAGCTAAAGCCTGACTCCTGTAATGATTTGGAATTTAGGTATGTATACACAGAAATAGGAAAGTGCTGATCTGGCAATCACAAATAAAAAAGAAGCATTTATAGTATTTTATTGAGGTCAGTAAAAATGCTCATTTCTATAACTCTACCTATCTATCTATTATTTGGATAGATTATTTTTATTGAGGACAATATCTCTAAAGTAGGGTTTTAAACTACTGGAGTCTCTCCTTATTAATATAACATTCATTAAACTGAGAACTTTTCTTAAATTGAGAGCAAGCTTCTGTTTGATTTAAATTCAGAATTTGTTACTAAGGTTTCAGACTTTAGTTGTGTTTTAGCTTAGTTCGGGATGGGTATGTTTTAACTTAAATTATGCTGGTAATGTTCTACTTTCCCATTCATATATTCCTTGATATTCTGAAAATAAAATTAATTGCTTTATACAATGTACTCCAATTCCCATTAATAAATGCATAGAATATGTTTGAGCTGTTAATAATTCTACAATTGGCTTTGTCAGTATAGCTCTCAAAAATTAGTAATCCCATGCATCATCCAATCTTTTGTACCACAGGAGAATTTCTGTATAGGGAATAAATATAAAGTAAAATTATGATCTTACATTATTCTTCATGCCTGTACTGAGAGTAGGGATGAGGTCTCATTATTCTTTGATTCCCTGATGATTAAATAGTCATTGGCATTTATTATATACTCAATAAATGTCTGTGAACTGCTAGTTACTGATTGTATGTAGAGGAACACCGTTTCAAACAACAAATAACTTGTGAGGGAGAATTCTGCTGGGGCCAGCGCTGATTTCATGGCTTTATTGGCTGGGCATCACTTGGAACCATGCAGAAGCTTTCCATCTCACTCAACATTAAACCTAATTTGCAGACTGCAACCTGAGTGACTTTCTCTCCCCCTATATGGTACCATTCCTTGCTCTGCCCTCTAGTGCTCTGATCCCACAGGACTTTGTTTTGTTCTTTGGCTCCACATTTTCCTCATAGAGCTGTCTTTATTTCCACAGACTGTACCATGGTGTTTACTTAAACATAACCTCCCCAGAGAGGACTTCCTGATCATTCAAATCCCTCATCTATCCGTCATGTTATTGTAATATGTGATGGCTAATTTTTTGTGTCAACTTGGTTGGGCCATGAGGAAACTAGATATTTGGCTAAATATTCTGGATGTTTTTGTGAAGGCATTTTTGAAGGATTAACATTTAAATCAGAGGACTTTGGGTAAAGCAGTTTACCTTTCATAATTTTGGTAGACCTAGTCCTATCTGCCTTTAAAAAAAAAAAAAAAAAAAAAAGGCTGACCTTTTCCTTTCCAGCAAGAGGAATTCTTCAGTGGGTGGCTTTTAGACTTGAACTGAAACATTAATTATTCCCGGTTCCCTTGACCTTGCTCCTCCTGGGTCTCTAAGATGCCAGCCCACCCTGCATATTTTGGGCTTGCTTGCCAGCCTCCATAATTGGATGAACCAGTTTCTTACAACAAATCATTTTATCTAGCTAGCTAGCTATCTAATCTGTCTAATCTATTTATATATCTAATTTATCATCTATTCATCTAATTTATCATCTATCTTACCGGTTTCAGTGAAGAACCCTGATTAATGCTGTGGGTTTGCTTATTCCATTTTCCTTCCCTACTAGAAGTTTGTTCCATGAGAATAGTGACCTGACTTTCATTATTCTTGGCTATATCCCCAGGTCTTAGAATGGGTCTTACCCAGAATATATATAGTAATAAACTATTGTTGAATGTTAGAACTAAGGAGTTGATCCATAGAAACCTATTATAAGGATATGTAAAAGCATAAATAATAGTAAGATATTTTGGATTGCTATGTATTCTCTGGTGTGAGCTATAAAAATCAATTATATTTAAGTATATACATATAGTCTAATTATAGACAGACTTATCAAATAAAAGTACTTATTTTGAAATATTGTGCATTTAAATTACCTTGTTACATGATTCTAGTAACCTAAAAAGCTATCACTTATTGTATGACTGATAATTTATACTTGATGTGATATTAGATTATTAATATTTGATTGTTTTATCTAATATTAGATATATTTAATAATGATAGTCACTAAGTCATTTCTGACTCTTGCAAACCCATGGACTATAGCCCACCTGACTCCTATGTTCATGGAATTTCCCAGGCAAGAATATGAGTGTGGGTTGCCATTTCTTTCTGCAGATCTTCCTGACCCAGGATCGAAACCAGGTCTCCTGCATTACAGGCAGATTCTTTACTGACTATTAATATTAGATTATTTTATCTAATATTAGATAATTTAATAATACAAAGATACAAATGTTTAGGCATTACCATTCTTCTTTACTTCTATTTATCTCAGTTTCCTCATATGTGAAAATAATAATAGTATCTATCTCACAGAATTATTATAAAAATTAAATGAATTAGTACTTGCAGATTGTATTAACCATTATTATTTTTATTATAGTTGTTACTAGAATTAGCATTGCCAAATACACACTATTTTATAGGTCAATATGAGATTTCATTAATTATATTAATGGAATAAAAGCTGCTAAAGTAGAAATTATGTTTTATTTACTCTCTTTTAAAGAAATTATGTTTTCAGGATAACAGAAAGACTTTTTATATTTTTATATTTTATTACATCATATTCCTGCGAGCTATGCTAAGTAATAGCTTTCACTTCTTCCTCTTCTCACCTATCAAATATTTATAAATGTTTTATTCTTGCTAAGTTATACAAATTTAACTCCTCTAATTTTTTCACTTATGATATTGTGTTGACTTCTTTAATTATTTAAACTTCTATGCTCTGGGTGCTCTCCACATTTCTTGAGTTATTTGGAAAAGCCATGCTAAAAATACATATGAAAATTTAAAATATATCTCAACGAAAGTGATATCAAACTAATATTTTTGGACATCCAGTGGAAACATGTTCATTATATCCTTTCCTGAGTGCATTATGTGTTTTGGTCACATTGGGTTTTATATCTTCTTTAAAAACGTCAGTCTAAACTGACAGATATAGAAACTGGTATATTTAGAAACTCACACACACACACAGCTACATCTACATTTATACACCCCAAAACACAAATGCACACACACACACACACACACACACACACACACACACACACGTGTATGGATTATTTCTATGATTGTATTGGCAAACATTTCTGGTAAATAATTTCTTTCGAAACTTCACCAGTTCAGTTCAGTCGCTCAGTCGTGTCCGACTCTTTGCGACCCCATAGGAAGTCACAATTATCCCCAGTTTCCAAATTTAAGTACTAAGAGGTTAAATGATGAGCCTTAAGAAAAGCTTTACAATTTTCTTTTGCTCTGAGCTAGTGGATTTATCACTACAAATTCTTCAGAGAAAGTGAAAGACCTGTTTGCATCAGTTTTAGGGTTTGTTATCTATATTTGCATGCCCCTCACCTTAGAACTCAGCTCTCAAAGCATTTTTATGGGGACTTAAAAATGCAGCAAATTTGCTGGAAGCAATAATGAATTCAGTAAAAAAAAAGTCACTATGGCTCCTTTTCTGTTCCATTATTGGTCAAACTGCTGTGGATTGCTTTCTAGCTGAGTACCTAATACTGGAGCAAATCCATCTAATGACTTCCTTCTGGGTCACATAGGATTGAAGAAATAACCCTCTGTTTAAGCAGAATGAAAATCTAGGATGACAAAAAGTATGGGGTTATCACACAATCTCAGTTTTTTCCAAGAACTAAACACTACCCCTTCACCTCTAAAGAGGGTCTGTTAGGTTTTTCCCATTTGAAGCAAATCTGTCTGCTACCATACGTGTATGTTGTTTATGTGCATCATAGTCTTTCTATGGGAACCCTAAAGGCTATAATCTTGACTCCCAAGGTAACAACAACAACAAAATTCTGGGGTCCTGTAGGCAGATATTTGCAAGTGATATATGTGATGAAGGGTTAGTATCCAAACTGCACAAAGAACTAATACAACCTAACCTAAGAAAGAATGTAATCTTGCCATTTGCAACGGTATGGATGGACCTATAGGATATAATGATAAGCGAAATAAGTCAGAGAAAAACAAATACTGAATGACTTTATCTGTATGTGGAATCTAAAAAACAAACAGAGCCAGACATCCTGGAATGTGAAGTCAAGTGGTCCTTAGGAAACATCACTATGAACAAAGCTAGTGGAGGTGATAGAATTGCAGTTTAGCTATTTCAAATCCTAAAAGATGATGCTGTGAAAGTGCTGTATGCAATATTCTAGCAAATTTGGAAAACTCAGCAGTGGCCACAGGACTGGAAAAGGTCAGTTTTCACTCCAATCCCTAAGAAAGGCAATGCCAAAGAATGCTCAAACTACCGCACAATTGCACTCATTCACATGCTAGCAAAGTAATGCTCAAAATTCTCCAAGCCAGGCTTCAAGAATACATGAACTGTGAACTTTCAGATTTTCAAGCTGGTTTTAGAAAAGGCAGAGGAACCAGAGATCAGATTGCAAACACCCATTGGATCATCAAAAAAGCAAGAGTTCTAGAAAAATATCTATTTCTGCTCTATTGACTATGCCAAAGCCTTTGACTGTGTGGATCACAATAAACTGTGGAAAATTCTGAAAGAGGTTGGAATACCAGACCACCTGACCTGCCTCTTGAGAAATTTGTATGCAGGTCAGGAAGCAACAGTTAGAACTGGACATGGAACAACAGACTGGTTCCAAATAGGAAAAGGAGGATGTCAAGGCTGTATATTGTCACCCTGCTTATTTAACCTATATGCAGAGTACATCATGAGAAACACTGGGTTGGATGAAGCACAAGCTGGAATCAAAATTGCTGGGAGAAATATGAATAACCTCAGATATGCAGATGACACCACTCTTATGGCAGAAAACAAAGAAGAACTAAAGAGCCTCTTGATGAAAGTGAAAGAGGAGAGTGAAAAAGCTGGCTTAAAGCTCAACATTCAGAAAACTGAGATCATGGAATCTGGTCCCATCACTTCATGGCAAATAGATGGGGAAACAGTGGAAACAGTGGCTAACTTTATTTGTTTGGTCTCCAAAATCACTGCAGATGGTGACTGCAGCCGTGAAATTAAAAGACACTTACTCCTTGGAAGGAAAGTTATGACCAACCTAGACAGCATATTAAAAAGCAGAGACATTACTTTGCCAACAAAGTTCCATCTAGTCAAGGCTATGGTTTTTCCAGTAGTCATGTATGGTTGTGAGAGTTGGACTAAAAGAAAGCTGAGCACCGAAAAATTGATGCTTTTGAACTGTGGTGTTGGAGAAGACTCTTGAGAGTCCCTTGGACAGCAAGGAGATCCAACCAGTCCATCCTAAAGGAGATCAGTTCTGGGTGTTCATTGGAAGGACTGATGCTGAAGCTGAAACTCCAATACTTTGGGCCACCTGATGCAAAGAGCTGACTCATTTGAAAAGACCCTGGCTGGGAAAGATTGAAGGCATGAGGAGAAGGAGACGACAGAGAATGAGATGGTTGGATGGCATCATCAACTCAATGGACATGAGTTTGGGTAAACTCCGGGAGTTGGTGATGAACAGGGGGACCTGGCTTGCTGCATTCCATGGGGTTGCAAATAGTCCGACATGACTGAGTGACTGAACTGAACTGAAATGACCGTTTGCTTCTGTGATATTAATCTTAAGGTGATTTTTATATTAACTAGATATGTCTTTAATACTGAAAAACTAACAGCAGGCATAACACAGCTCCGTTTTTACATTACTTATAGTTTAGAACTAGTTGATACTTGGCAGTTAAGTCACAACAAATGTAGTTTTTTTCACTTTTTTCATTTTCAGTTCAGTCGCTCAGTCATATTAGACTCTTTGTGATGCCATGAACCGCAGCATGCCAGGCCTCCTTGTCCATTACCAACTCCCGGAGTCCACCCAAACCCATGTTCATTGAGTTGGTGATGCCAGCCAACCATCTCATCCTCTGTTGTCCCCTTCTCCTCCTGTGCTCAATCTTTCCCAGCATCAGGGTCTTTTCTCTGTTAGGCTATGGTAAAGTTCATATATCAGGACCCACATAATGAAGGACACCCTTGATCCTTCCGTGTCACACAGCTAAGTCATCCTTAAACTTAAGTCAGCCTGAGCTTACTGGAAATGACTAAATCTAACTGTTTACCAATGACAATCCTCCAGCTCTGCTCTAGCTAGCTTTCTGTACCCCCCAAAATTGTATCTGCTATTCTCTTAAGAAAACTGCAGATCTCCTAGTCAATTGTCACTCATTTTCATGTTGCCTATAATGCTCTCTGAAACTCACTTTTGCCCCAAATTCTTCCTCAAGAGTACTCCACCACTTGTGAAGCACCGTACTTCTCCAATCTATGAATTGTTTTCCCTGAATAAAGACTATAAAACTATCACTAAATTTTTTAGTTTTGTCAGTTGACAGTTTGTTATGGTGGAAGTCTATAATCAGTGGTAGATGAGGGAGGGTTAGCTACTCTTTGGAAAGTTCACTGGCAGGTTGTGATGAAAGTCCTAAACCAAATTCAACTGCAGAGACATATACTTAGCAACCAGACTCAGCTGGTAAAGAACTGTGCCTGCAATGCAGGAGGCCCTGGTTTGATTCCTGGGTTGGGAAGTTCCCTGGAGAAGGGATAGGCTACCCACTCCAGTATTCTTGGGCTTCCCTGGTGGTTAAGACTGTAAGGAATCTGCCTGCAATGCGGGAGACCTGGGCTCAGTCCCTGGGTTGGGAAGATCCCCTGGAGGAGGGCATGGAAACTCCAGTATTCTTGCCTGGAGACTCCCCATGGGCAGAGGAACCTGGTGGGCTACAGTTCATGGGGTCAAAAAGAGTTGGGTATGACTGAGCACACACACATGTATATATATGTGTGTGTATATATATATACACACACACATAAGTTTCATCAAGGAGTGTTTTTAAACATCCATTATGCTGGGAGGGGTTGGGGGCAGGAGGAGAAGGGGACGACAGAGGATGAGATGGCTAGATGGCATCACCGAATCGATGGGCATGGGTTTGAGTAAACTCCAGGAGCTGGTGATGGACAGGGAGGCCTGGCGTGCTGTGATTCATGGGGTCGCAAAGAGTCAGACACGACTGAGTGACTGAACTGAACTGAACTGATGCTAAACAAGCTCCTAATTTCAGTCAGGAAAACCCATTTCTAGTGCTTGTTTTGCTAATTGGTATTTCTTTTGCCTTCAATCTTTTCTGGCATTGTTCAGGGTAAGAGCTGAAGTTGTAAAGGCTGACTCTAGAGTGGACTTTCTGATTAAATAATAATAGACCACCCTTGGAGTGTGGTTTACTGATTAGAAACTGTCACTTGAGTACAGCTTAACACCTATGTAATATCACACCGTCTATATAGAAGTTGTTTTAAAATAATTTACAAACATGGTAATGTTGATTTTCTCTGAACAGGATCAGAAAGTGGCATTCTTTTTTAATCCCAACCAAGCACAGTGTCTGGCATGGAGAAAGTGTTGAAGAGGGAGAGATTAAATCAAATTTTGTGGGGGCTAAGTAAATGATGAAAATGAGGAATTAGCCATGAGTGACTCATCCTATCAATTTTGCCACTGATATAAGTGGGATTTGCTCAGTCTCCTTGAAAACACCCTGCCTTAGATATAGTCTATCACATTCATCAATTCGATGAATTTTTTTATGAAAAGGAATGAAGATTATTTAAAAACCTAAACATTTAAAGTTTGTTCTGAACATTCAAAAATATTTATTATAGAATTTTTACCACTTTTCATCTGTGTGTGAGATGTACTTAATGATGTGACACTAGGGGTATTGAAGATAAATTTAAGGCAATTATATTTCTAAAACCAAAATAGTAATTGCTATTTAATAGATGTATTTCATCATAGACAATTATGATAGCTTTTCCTAATCCTATTGGGTTTTTGTATTTTCTCCCCATGCAATCTCTATGTATCTCATTTCTAGCTTTCATACCAGATATTTTATTTGTGATTCATTTTACTTTTTAGATGACTGTATTTAATATTTTAAATCATTCTATTATACTTATTATAGATCAAAAGCAAAATTGCCTCTTCCAAATTTATTTTATTTTGGAAAATACTTTTCAGTTTTATGCAAATAGAAACTGAAAGATAATTTACACATCCTTTTTCTCAGTTTGTAATATACATTTTAAAATTTGAAAGCAATGACTGTGATTTAGATTGTAAGATTTTTGCAAAAGAAAATAAACTTTTTCAAAAAGATATATAAAGTGATGTGTGCATGCAAAAAGAAATGTTCTGGAAAATGTACAATAGTCTAACTTCCAGTCTGAGATTATTCTGATTGCATCTTTATTTTACAGAAAAAAGTTAGAATATATGAATGTGTTCTAGATTTCTCAAAAGTAGAAAGTGTGTGTTTCTGTATGTAAATAAGAGATAAATAAGTGTATAAAATTATTATTATCAAGAATTAAAGAGTTTTCTTAACAGTCAGTCATGAAGTAAATTATGCAGAGCTGCCTGGCAATAAAACAAATGTCAGTTTCAAATGAACATTTTATGTTTTAATCTTAATTTCACATTTGTTAACTACTAACAAGCAAGGACCTAAAGTGTTGTAGAAATAGGGCTTCCCTGGTGGCTCAGATGGTAAAGAATCTGCCTGCAATGCAGCATACCCAGCTTTGACTTCTGGGTCAGGAAGTTCCCCTGGAGCTGGGAATGACAACCTACTCCAGTATTCTTGCCTGGAGAACTCCATGGACCGAGGAGCCTGGCAGGCTATAGTCCATGTGGTGGCAAAGAGACAGATATGACTGAGCAACTTCACTTCCACACTTTTCTGTTTGATGAGATACATTGTTGTAGAACCCAAGTTCATGTACTTGATGCACAGTGAGGCCAAAGAAACCAAAATGTCAGAGTTTGGAGCAGAAAAAGGTTTATTGCAAGGGCCAAGCAAATGGAACTCGTGGCTTGTACCCAAGCCTTATCTCTCCAGTGGGTTTCAGGGAAGAGTATCTATAGGAAAAATTCAGGAGGAGGTCTTCAGGGTGTGTGACCTTCCTCTGAGGGGCTGGTGGTGAGGTAACAGGGTGGGGCCACGGGAATCATAATCATCAACCTTCTGGTTCCAACTAATCTGGGGTCCAAGTGTTTGTGCTTAGTCTGAAGTTTCCATCGACAACCTGGGTAGAGGGATTCAGAGATACATATTACATTGCCATGTGTATCCCTTGGGGAGGAACCAGGACCCTGATAAACTGCTGTTGTTTAGTCACTAAGTTATGTCCAGCTGTTTGCAACCCCATGGACCATAGCCAGCCAGGCTCCTCTGTCCTTGGGATTTCTCAGGCAGGAATGCTGGAGTGGGTTACCATTTCCTCCTCCAGGGGGTCTTCCCTGCTCAGGGGTTGAACCTGTGTCTCGTACATCTCCTGCACTGGCAGAAGGATTCTTTACCACTGAGTCACCTGAGTTCTTGACCATCTTTCTTTTGTTTCTTTACTTTTTTTGTCAGTGAAGTATTAGCTGCTTTCTTCCCCCTAACTTTTAAAATTTAAATGGGGGGTTCATATTTACTTATTTATAATTTTTAATTGAGTATTGTTGATTTACAATATTTAGTTTCAGATGTACAGCATGATACTGTTAGAAATAGGTTGACTGTTCTCTTCCACCATCTGGTTTGATACTAAAGGAATTACAGTTTGCTCTTCAGAAAATTTAATTCAGCAAAGAATTCACAAATCTATTTAGCTGGATTCATTGTTGCCACATTTAACATTGCAAACATTTTGAAAAATATCAGCAACAACAAAACAAATGTTCATGGGAAGGAGAGTAGATAACAATGTTATCATATAATAAATGTTATATAACTATTAAAATGAGCGTCCCAAATGACATACAGTAATATGGATGAATCTTAGTAAAAAAACATTAAGTGAAAAATTAGATTCAAATGATCATGTAAAACAATAGTCCATTAAAACATTTAAGATGTCTGTATGTGCATATACATTTAATAGTCTCCATATGTGTATTCTAGGACTTCCCTCATCGCGCAGTTGGTAAAGAATATGCCTGCAATGCAGGAGACCCAGGTTCGATTCCTGGGTAGGGGAGATCATCTGGAGAAGGAAATTACAACTCACTCCAATATACTAACGTGGAGAATCCCATGGACAGAGGAGCCTGGCAGGCTACAATCCATGGGATCGCAAGAGTTGGACACGACTTAGTGACTAAACCATATATGTATTCTATATAACATGCACATTCTTTTTACTAATGAACATAAATGTAGTTTATGATTGATTATACAATGATGAATGTGAAAGTCAGGATGATTTTTTATCAATTTAGTGAGGGACAGGAGGTTTGATTGTTAAGAGGAGAGGAATCACATAGCTGAATGTAGGTTTGTCAAGGTCTTAGTTTTTAGTTTGGGTGGAGGACTCAAGATTGTGCATTGCAGTATTAAAAAAACAAGCTAATTAATAAAAATAAAAATGAATTATTCATAGACTAATTATCAATGAGAATATATCTTGAATCAAACTCTCTAGGGTTTTCTTAGATTCTAGTGTTTATTATTAGTTCTTTTTCCTAGTTTGTCTTTTTAAGGCTTTTCAGTTTTCAGCACTCCAGACAGTTTTTGGCCTGTCTTTCTTTTGGATCTTTTACAGTTCTATCTTTGATTTCTTTGACCATTTTTCTTTTGCAATAGAGAGGAAACTTTTCCTTTCTTCCCTTCTCAAATCTTTGATGGCCTCACAACTAAATTGACATAGGATAGATTAACAGGAGGAAAACACTGCATAAGTTTAATTTTGTATATATAGGAAATCATAGAAATATATACTAAAAGAAGTGACCTACGTAGGAAGCTTTTATACCTTTTCAACAAAGAAAGAATTATTGTGAAGAACTGATGAAGGTGTTTGGTCTTGTGGTGCCAAATCACCAGAGAAGTAATGAAGTTTGTTTATACAGCTTTCTTGGCCATGAATTCTCTATCTCTGGTGTTAAGGATAACTTCTACTCTCCAGGTGCAAGGAGGGTACCCTTACATGGAAATTTATTTCCTGTGTTCAGTGGGACAAATGACAGTTAGAATGCCCTTCTCATGCCAGTTGTTTCTTAAGTAACTTTAATTAAAAATAATCAATATGCCAAAGTGACATATTTTGAGATGACATGCTCTAAATCCCCTCAGTTCCTCCCACTGAAATTTCTCTGGAAGTTTCACATCTTAAAACCTGAGATGATGGCTGTGAGGAGGAAAGACAGGTTAGCAGCTGAATGGCATGAGGTCTATATAGGGAGAAAAGAATCTAGATTCAAATGAGAATAAACAAATAGAAAAGAGCAAATTAAAGAATGTTTCCCTGCAACCCTTTAAACCAGTCATCCAGTTCTGGGACTAGATCAATTCAATAAAATAGCTATGCTTCATTTAGTTGATGGTAAGTGTTGATCTTTCTTTTAATAGATGTAAGTTAAATAGTATTTATCCTGTTTGATTTACATAGAAGCAGCATTTTCCCCCAGTGATTACACAAGTTCCTCTTTGTTGGGCAGACAGGGTCTCATTGCCTTTGCCCTGATCATTGAGGATGGTATGGGGTATGAAATTTTAATGAGTACCCCTGAGTTTTTGTAAACAAGTTTATCTCTGTTGTGAAATTAGTTCCTCAGTCAGGTTTAGTCCATAAAGGAATGGGAAAATGTGGAATATTCTCAGTTATTAATTTATCTACTTCTGTTGTGACATCAGTATGTCTAGTTAGATATCATTCAGTCCATCCATTAAACATGCAGACAAAAATCTAACAGTGAGAGTAGCCTAAATCTGGAGGTAAGTCTAAAAAATCCGTTTGTAGTGCTGCAAAATTCAGTGTGGGCTTTGCAGGACTTCATGGGGAATATTGATTTCTTCCAGAAATTTGGTAAGATTTGCCAAGTGGTGCACTAGGAAATAATTTGTTTAATTTTGTGGATGCCAGAGAAGAACCAATGGTCTTACAGTTCCTTAATTATTCTCCACCTGCACACACATCCCGTTTAATAGAAGATAAAGTGAAAGTGTTAATTGCTCAGTCATGTCTGATTCTTTGTGACACCACAGACTGTAGCCTGCCAAGCTACTCTTTCCATGGAATTCTCCATGCAAGAATATTTCCTGGTTGCCATTTCCTCTTCCAGGGAATCTTCCCAACCCAGGGATTGAATCTGGGTCTCCTGTCTTGCAGGCAGATTCTTTACCATCTGAGCCACCATGGAAGCCAAGGACAAGCCTAAAGATTAAAAGAAAATAATGGCTATAGGATGTCTATTTGCACCAATGTATAATCCCTGATAACTCTTTGGCGTCTTTCATCATGTATTTGTCTTTTTCAGATTGTGGAGCATTTGCCTGATAGGGATAAGGCAGGTTTAAAGAATAGGGGATCCGGTTGGAGCATCATATTTAGCAACCTTGTTGGTCCTTTTGTTTCTTAAAGATACAATATCTCCTTACTATGGCCGTGAACAAAGGCAGTTTTAGAAAGGAGGTGATTAACTTCTCAGAGGGCAGCAATTATATGTCCTTTAGCTATAGGAGTGTTAGCAGAGATTAAGAATCCATGTGATTTTTTATTTTTTTTTTATTTTTTTTTTCCAGTGGGTTTTGTCATACATTGATATGAATCAGCCATGGATTTACATGTATTCCCAATCCCGATCCCCCCTCCCACCTCCCTCTCCACCCGATTCCTCTGGGTCTTCCCAGTGCACCAGGCCGGAGCACTTGTCTCATGCATCCCACCTGGGCTGGTGATCTGTTTCACCATAGATAGTATACATGCTGTTCTTTTGAAATATCCCACCCTCACATTCTCCCACAGAGTTCAAAAGTCTGTTCTGTATTTCTGTGTCTCTTTTTCTGTTTTGCATATAGGGTTATCGTTATCACCTTTCTAAATTCCATATATATGTGTTAGTATGCTGTAATGTTCTTTATCTTTCTGGCTTACTTCACTCTGTATAATGGGCTCCAGCTTCATCCATCTCATTAGGACTGGTTCAAATGAATTCTTTTTAATGGCTGAGTAATATTCCATGGTGTATATGTACCACAGCTTCCTTATCCATTCATCTGCTGATGGGCATCTAGGTTGCTTCCATGTCCTGGCTATTATAAACAGTGCTGCGATGAACATTGGGGTGCACGTGTCTCTTTCATGTGATTTTTAAGTCGTGGCAACAGTATGTCAGATTCCAAAAACACAACTGGAGTCAGTGTAAATAGTGACAATTTTCCCTTTTGTTAATGTGTAAACCCTAGTTATACCGATGAATTCAGCAGCTTAGGCTAATTTTACAGTGGGCAGAGTGTCTCTCAAGTGGTTCTTGTGGGGAAACTGTGGCCTAACATGTCATTAAGTTTCCCTGGAAATTTTGTTAATAGGATGTCACAGAATAGAAGTCTGGATTGTCTAAAGAAGAGTCTATGTTTTTTTTTTTTTTTTTTTTTTTTTTTGTGACTTTGAGACCATTTCTGTAGTTGCAGGGCAATAATGTAGAACAGAATAGGGCTCTTCATCATCAGCAGAGGGTAGTAAAGAACTGGATTCAAAGTATTGCTGTAGATGATGGAAAGGTTAATCAAACAGTCCTGTTTGTAAAACTAAGAATGTCACCCTCCATTCCAGTTCAAGCCTACAGCCACTGCAGTGCACCTTGAGGGAATTCAGGATGGAGAAAAATAGGACACTTTTTATGCTTTATCCCTGGATAGTTAAAATGCATATCAATGAAATTTCACTTATAAATTTCACTGACTCTAGATTCTTGCATCTTCCCACACATGGAAAAACACTAAAATCATTAACTTGAGATGTCTGGTTTTTTGTCATTATCAGTAATCTTTTAATGTTTGATTACATATTCTTTTCCAGAAAAAATCCATGTATATCTTGACTCCTTCCCTTCCTCTTTGGGGCAATTCCCTAGACCTATCTGAGCAGCTGTCTCCCAGGCTATAGTTGTCAGTAATTTTCCCCCGTGTAACTTAACTCACAACTTTTATGTTGTGTTTTTTGCTTTCATTCTAGATGTTCATAGGTAATCTGTCACTATGCAGACAGATGCTATCTTATGAACTTGTGAGAAGGCAGGCATCACATGGGGAGCATAAAGGTGAGTGAGGGAGCCTAACGTAAGGGACTGGCTTTGTTAATTTAGGTGGCAGCTTGGCTTCTGTGTACAAGCATGGGGGCATGGCTGATACCACAGGGTCTAACTGGCATGTGCTTGCTCAACTGTGTATGACTCTTTGTGATCCCATGGACTGTGGACTGCCAGGCTCCTCTGTCCATGGAATTCTCTAGGCAAGAATACTGGAGTGGGATGCCAGTTTCTCCTCCAGGGGTTCTTCCTGATCCAGGGATCAAACCTGTGGCTTCTGCATTGGCAGGCAGATTCTTTACCACTGAGCCACCTGGGAAGCCCTAACTGAAATGAGAAATATGCTATACAATGTCTCTGGGGGGCAAAATCCTGTCCTAGAATACTTGCAGCAATCCCATTATTTGTGTGGCTGTTTAAATGAAAAGATTTGTCAAAATTAGGTAAACTGAGAGATGAATGTGTGAAAAATGTTAATTTTAAAGCTTCAAATGAGATTCATGTCTTTGAAGGTGAGGAAATGGGCTCTAGAGTGGTCTGGGAGGAAGGTGTTCAGAGGCTTAGTAAGGACAGAAAAGTTAGTAATCACTGGTGGTAATGGCTAGCTGCCCCAAGCTATATAACTGTTTTCTCATTTGGGGGAGAGGAATGAACATTACTGACTCAGTGCATTTTGGGGTGAGCTTTTGAATGCCCTTAGATAGCTCCTGTCCTAAATGTATGAGTTAAGTGTACCCACTGAAGTTTGTACCCATTAGGAGACTTTATGGTCTTGTTCGGCTAGTGACTTTAGGAGAGTGGAGAAGACTATAAGGGCACCCTGCTTAGTTTGGTTACAGAACAAAAGGTCATTAATACACTGAACAAGAGTGGAGCCTTGGGGGAAGGTTTTAGAATGTAATTCAGCTTTAAGGACTTAGGAAAATATTGAAGGAGACTCATAATATCCCTAAGGTAGACAAGTCCATGTTAACTGTCTCCCTTTACACATAAATGCAGAGAAATTGCGAGTCGGGATGTATCAGAATTGAAAAGAAAGCTGAGCAGAGATCTGTTGCTATAAAGCAGGTGCATAAGCAGGAATTAAGGTAAGAACAGTGACTGGACTGGGAACTGAAGCTGGAGGGAAGGAGGCATGGCACAGTCTTTAAAAGAATAACATAGCCATAGGACATGGTAAAAACTGGTTAAAACCAACTAGGTCCAAGATGGCAGAATACTTGACTTCCAGTGGACCTTGAGCCCCGTTTTATGCTCATTGTAATACATCAGCGTGCTAAATGCACACCCACAAGTGCCATGACAGTTCTGAGGCTAACCACAGAAAGCCAAAAGGTGGAAAGTGTAAGCATCAGTTGTTCAATTGTGTTCAACTCTTTGCAGCCCCATAAACTGTAGCCCACCAAGATCCTCTTTCCGTGGATTTCCCCTGAAAGAATACTGAAGTGGGTAGCCATTCCCTTCTCCAGGGGATCTTCCTAACCCAGGGATTAAACCTATGTCTCCTTCCTTACAGGCAGACTCTTTACCATCTGAGTCACCAGGGAAGCCCTCCAAAAAGTGGATGGTGGCTCAATTTCTGGAAATCTCCACCCTTCCCCCCAAATAATTGGGATAATCCTCCCATTCATTAGCCTATGAAATTACCCAGCCCATAGAAATTAACCAGTCTATATACAGGGACTCTCTAACCTGAGATAGGCAGGCTCTGGGGAGTGTGTTTCTCTCTAAATGAATCCACTTCTCACCTGTAACTTTGTCTCTTATTGAATCCTTACTGTGAGGAGACATCAAGAACCTCATATTCACTGGGAACAGGACTGCATGAAACCAAAGAATTACAAAACACTTTGTGTCTCTTAGTTCTTGCACAGATCAATAGATTGTGTTCCCGTCTGAGTCAAACATATGCTCTTTCTTCACTGGCAAGACTGGAGTTTTACAGGGTGAGGAAGTAAAGACAAACGCAGCCCAATGTAAGAGAGAGTCTATTAGAGGTTCATTTCTCTGCTTTACATCTCTGGAGAGGTGATATTGGGTTAGTGATGGAAACAGTTCTTTCCTTTATTTTTGAGTAACACACACAAACTCTGCACCTAGTTACAATCCAATTCCATTTCCATGTGTGGCCCAGAGACCAACTGGAGATTTCTTTAAATATTCATCTTCTTCAGAACAATTTAAATGAAGAAGAGGTTCCAGTAAGAGAAGTAGGAAACTTAGGATTTGGTCTGAGGGAAAAAAAACAAAATCACCTTTCTCATTTATAATGGCATTACATTTATAGAACAAATTTCTACCCAAAAATGTTCTGTAAGGAATTGGAAACTAGTGTCTACTGATTGACACTTAAATACAACATAAAAGCTGAGTCTAATTTGTTCAGTGTCTTAATGAAGACTGTATCCCAGGAGACATCATACTTCTCCGAGAAACTGTTCTGAAGAGGTTGGGGGAGGTCAGTTGGCTATAGAGTAGGATCTTTATTAGTGTACTTATTCCAGTGACAATTTAATCCAATAAGGCTTTTTTATGGAAAGACCTGAAGATAAATTTTCATATTTGGAATAAATCTTAACCATAAACACAAGAGGTATCTTTGAACAGGGTGCAGAGATGCAGCCCCCCATGATCCAAGAGTTCTTTTCTAGAGTTAGCAAAGTGAGAAAGAAGAGATTTTGCTGTCATAGGCAGTAAAAATGACATAGCAAATCTAGTGCCTCCTTGTTCTCATGGGAACAGGAGAGTCTCCAGTTACAGACCCAATAATCTGTGACACCAGGCAGGTGCTACCAGAATGGGATATATGGCAACTCACTCCAGTGTTCTTTCCTGGAGAATCCCACGGACAGAGGAGCCTAGCAGGGTACAGTTCATGAGGTCGCAAGAGTTGGACATGACTGAGTGACTAAACCGTCACCACAATCCCAACACAAAGGTTGAGATGACAAAGGCCGCTTATGACAAACATCCGTGAGAGCTGGCATGGCCAGACAAAGAGCATGCTGCCTGTGACTGTGTCTCAGAACCACAGTGTATTCAACTGGCCACCAGATGCACAGCCGTACATGTACATTTTACAGGGCGAAGGTCACAGAGAAGGTCATTAGTCCTAAAGCCAAGCTCCGAGGAGGTCAATAATCCTAAAGCCAAGCTCTGAGGACACAGAACAAAACAAGGGGAAAATTTCATCCAGTTTTTATATAGAGGACCCACAGCAAACTTTGTCTAAACAGATGCCAGTTGATGAGAACCATGAACTTTCCAGTCTGTGAGCTGGCTTGAACAGCAGGTTTATAGGACCTCTGTCTGCCTTTTACACTATGGCTTTCCTCCTTATGACAAATGACACAAAAAACAGAGACAGATGAAAACAACGGCCATCTTCAGGAGGAATGAGATCCATAGAAGACAATAGTACTCATCACAAATCTTTATTAGAATCACTCTACCCAAGGCATGAGTTCACACAAATATTTTCTTCTGTCAATCTAAATTTAGATTAAAAGAAAAAAAAAAAAGGACTTTCCCCGCTTTGTTTCAACTGAACCTGCAAGTAGAGTCTGGGAGATGGATGTGGTCAGAATTTTTACCTTCTGCCAGTTCTTGTCAGAGGTCCCCAGATCTCTCTCCTATAGTAGCCCAGAGCAGCAGTGTCAGCCACTGAAGTGTCCCATATTGGCATCAAAACTCCAGGAAAGAAGCAGTTTTTTCTTCTTTTCTAAGTTCTGTGGCTGGACAGATAATTAAATTGACATAAGACAAATTAACTAGAAAAAAGAAATTAATTTGGTACATATGGGAGCTTGTAAAGACATGAAACTCAAGAAAGTGACTAAAGCAGGAAGTTTGTGTACACTTTAAACAAAGAAGTGGCTTTCCAGGTGGCACAGTGGTAAAGAATCTGCCTGCCAATTCAGGAGATGCAAGAGAAATGGGTTTGATCTTGGGTGTGGAAGGTACCCTGCAGTAGGAAATGGCAACCCACCCCAGTCTTCTTGCCTGGGAAACCCATGGGGTCACAAAGAGTCAGACAGCACTGAGCAACTGAACATGCACATATGCAAGCAAGAGAATAGTATGTGTGAAGAACTGACATGTAGTTTTGGGCTTGCATGGCTAATCACTGAAAAAATTAACAAAGCCTATTTATATACTGTTCTCCGCTGTGAATTCCCTATCATTGGCAATAAGGATACCCTCCAGGTGCTGGGAGGGTGCCCTTCACATTGAAATTGATTTTTTGTTTCCTGGAGACAAAGGAAGGTCAGAACATCCTTCTTGGGTCAGTTGTTTCTTAAGTAACTATAATTCAAAATACTTAGTACATCAAAGTGGCACATGTGGGGATGGCTTGCTCTGAAACCTCTCAACCCTTTCTAAATGTCACTTTTCATATTTTCAGATAAATATATCTCCACTTTGATATTGCTATTTAGTCTTTAATTCTTTACCAACTGGGCTATGAGGTTTTAAACAGTGGTATTGGAGAAGACTATTCAGAGTCCCTTGGACTGCGAGGATATCCAACCTGCCAATCCTAAAGGAAATCAGTCCTGAATATTCATTGGAAGGACTGATGCTGCTGCTGTTGCTGAATGACTAAGTCACTTCAGTCGTGTCTGACTCTGTGCGACCCCATAGACAGCAGCCCACCAGGCTCCCCCGTCCCTGGGATTCTCCAGGCGAGAACACTGGAGTGGGTTGCCATTTCCTTCTCCAATGCATGAAAGTGAAAAGTGAACGTGAAGTCGCTCAGTCGTGTCCGACTCTTCACGACCCCATGGACTGCAGCCCACCAGGCTCCTCGGTCCATGGGATTTTCCAGGCAAGAGGACTGGAGTGGGGTGCCATTGCCTTCTCCGGGAAGGACTGATGATGAAGCTGAAACCCCAATACTTTGACCACCTCATGCGAAGAAGTGACTCATTGGAAAAGACCCTGATGCTGGGAAAGATTGAAGGTGGGAGGAGAAGGGGATGACAGAGGATGAGATAATTGGATGGCATCACCGACAAGATGGCCATGAGTTTGAGTAGGCTCTGGGAGTTGGTGATGGACAGGGAAACCTGGTGTGCTGAAGTCCATGGGGTCGCAAAGAGTTGGACATGACTGAGTGACTGAACTGAACTGAGTCTTTAATTATATGACATTTTGTTGGTTTTAAAATTTATTTCCTAAGCTCACTGGATATTTTACATATTTCTGTTTTTTTCTTTTCTTGTTTCTGATTTCTGATAAAGTTATTACTTTATATCTGCAAATGCTTGTTTAATTTTTTTCCAATGTGAGTACTATCCTAAATATTTCTTCTGCTTGCATTTTGTTTCTGTGAGTGTTTTTGCATATTTCAATGTTTTGATTCGTATTTTCAATGATAGCTTTGTATGAATATTGCCTGCCTTTATTTGGCTTATTTTAAACTTCCATACATTCTCATCTGGCAATAACAGCATTTCTATTTATTTATGGTAAGAGGTTTTTATAGTTCACAAAGTTGCATAGTTCATAAGTAGCCTATTTAGGGAGACAATGTAGTGGGATGTTAGTAGGTTGAGACCTTGCTTTGGGGGAAGATATGATTCTGCTTTTGAAATAGCACCTTTTTTTTTTTTTCTTGTAATACCCTGATTTCCACCATGTGCTTTCTGTCCTTCAATAAGTATCCATAAAAAGCATAACTTCTCCATTCCCACCATCAAACAGTATCATCAGGTTACTGTTATTCCTGTCATGTGAATAGTCAAGCCTCTTCATTCAATTCCTTAGGAGCCCTGCTCTGACTCACTTTGTTGCAGTTATGGTTTAAGTATTTCCCCTACACCACGCAAGTGCTTCCCTGGCACCTCAGCAGTAAAGAATTTGCCTGCCAATGTAAGAGGTTTGTGGAAGACGTGGGCTTGATCCCATGGAGAAGGAAATGGCACCCATCTCCCATGTTCTTGCTTGGAAGTTCCCCTGGACTGAGGGGAGCCTGGTGGGCCACAGTACTCAGGGTCCTGAAGAGCTGGATGCGGTTGAGAGACTAAAAATACTTGCATCAGGCAGGCATTTCTTTTTGAGGGGGGCGTGATTTTATGGGTTTTCTGCCACCACAGGCCACGGGTATTTCCCTCTTTTCCGTGCTACCTCTACCTGACTCTGTTTAGTAATTGAGTCTGGAGATGGCTCTGCAACATTTGACTGTTTTATTTCTCAACTTACATATATACCGAAGTTTGTAGTATCCTCTGTTCCCAAGTTCTTTGTCAGATAGTGTTACTTGCTCTCAGATCTCTGTCTGTAAGTTTTGGGGGAATGTGTGAAGAGGTTTGGATTTAGGCAGTCAACATTCTTCTTCCCAGGGCTTCCCTGGTGGTTCAGATGGTAAAAGTGTCTGCATACAATGCAGAAGACCCAGGTTTGATCCCTGGGTTGGGAAGATCCCTTGGAGAAGGAAATGTCAACCACGTCCAGTACTCTTGCCTGGAAAATCCCATGGACAGATGGAGGAGCTTGGTAGGCTATAGTCCATGGGTTTGCAAAGAGTCGGAGCCGACTTCACCTTCACTTTCTTTCATTCTTCTTCAGGCGCCCTAAAGCCAGTATGGTTTTAAGCATGAGTCTTTATTGACTGGTGCCTCATTGAGAGGCTAGTATTTTCTCCTGTATATTTTGCAGCTCTTGGCAGTGCTTGCATTATATGCAGGCTGTCTATCTGCTTAAGCATTTGTGGTTGCTTCCTCTGTAGCCTTGATGTTCTTCCGTTTACTGTTTTACTAGGAAGAAGATTTTAAACCCTTTTTATTGGAACACAAAACATAACAAGCTACCTGCACAGTGGCAGTTCACTTCTGTACACACCATCAAACAATGTAATAAAAGCTTTCTTTCCCAAACTGCTTGTGTGAATGAGAATAAGGGACCCGATCTTTCTGGATGACTGCTCTGAGCCAGAGTACTCAGCTTTGCATGTGAAGCTGCAGTGGACTTCAGACTATTTTTATCCTCTCAGCTTTAGCAGGGCACACTCTGTAAAACCTCAACCTCGTATATCAGTTCCCTGTCTCCACTCCCCATGGAACCACAGTAGCCTGAATAATCTTTTTGAAATGCAAATATCATTTAGAAGAGCTAAAGATAAAAATAATTAACTTTTTAATATACCTTTATTTAATAATAAAACTATCACTTCCATAAGCAGTTGGCCAGGAAAAACAGGGCAAGTTTAAAGATAGAAAGTGCAGCTGTAAAGCTGGCCTTGTTAATAATGCTGAGGTTGAGCAAAGTCAGATTAGATATCATAATGAAGGGCCCTGAGATTTGCTGCTAATGGATGAGATACGATAGAAACACATATTTGAGAGGAAGTTCTCTCTATCTTTTTCTAAGCTTTAGGCTGCTGTAAAACATCATGACTTTGAGGAAGAAGTTACATTTTGTAATGTCTGGGTGCTTATAAGTGCAGAACAGAAGCAAGAGTTGGCTCCCACAATCGCTAATTGACAGAATGATTTAATATTGAGTGACTGTTTCAGCAATAATTTTCAAAACTGGTGGAAGGAAATGCTCTGGAAAAATGTGGTTAAGGGCTGAATCACTGTGAAAGCACTATTTCAGTAAGTGACACTAATTGCAAAGTAATGGCCATATACTTTGCATTCAGACTTATGCTGACAGATCAATGTTTTATTATTTTTTAATTTACCACCTTATAAATCCAGTTGGCCTGCTATAACTCCTTCTTGAATTCTTTTGGAAATGAGCCTGGGCATTCTGCTTGATACATGCCAAACATGGATTCTTAATTTAAAATTTTATTATGGCAGTACCAACTACCCTTCCTAAAATCTTAAAGATCTATCAAAATTTCCTCCATATCTTGGTTTCTAGGAGTTTTTAACTAAGCTGTAAAAATATGATTTCTCTTGACACTTGGGATGTCACATTTTCAGGATAAATGTTGCTCTTTTTCAGTATCTTTCCATTTCTATCCTTTTCAAATGTTTAAGGAATACAGCTTTGCTCAACATAGTTATATACTGGGGAAATATTTCTGTTATTAATGCTGATGATTAAAAGTTGAAATGTTGTCTTTGACAAGGCTTTTATTGCTAGTGTTTCATTTTATGTGCAAACAAGCATCTCCTTTAAAAAAAAAACAAGCATCTCCTTTAATGCATGCTTGACTTGGGGACAAGGTAGTCCCTGGTGAATTCTGGAGCTACTTCTGGAAAAGTAAGTTCTATGTAAGTAACTCCAAAAAAGTGTACAAGTGAGCATCTTGATTTTTTTCTGTTATTATTCCATCTATTGATGTTAATGGAATTGCAATAAATATTTTTGTTATGTGTCCTAAGATTCTTTCAGTGTCACTTTTCAAAAGATTTTGTTTGCAACTTGTCTTTGTGCCCTTGCAAGTTACTTTTCTGTGGGGAAAAAAAAAGCCATCAGTGCAACTGCCAAATGTACATAAAACACCCTTTATTGCAAATGGTTTCCAAAATGTCTTTGATTCATGTGTAAGGTATAGCGGGAAGTGGACTGTGCTTGCAATGGGGCAGAAATAGATTCTATAGCTCCATAGTCACATAGTCACTTTCTAAAACTTAAGATCGAACTTTCAATGTTTCCTCTTCATCTCAAACATTTTAATTTCTCTGTTTAAAAGAATATTTAGTTATTATTATGTTAGTAATGATAAAGCTCATATCTTTTAAGGGCTTATTATGTTGTAGACATTATAATCATTGTAGTGGCTTTGTCTCATAAAATACTTATATCGTGGACTCTATTTGTAATACAAATTCAATATTATGTAGAAGATATTGGGCTTCCCAGGTGGTGCTGTGGTAAAGAATCTATTGCCAATGCAGGAGACACAAGTGATGGGTTTGGTCTCCGGGTCACGAAAATCCCCAGAAGTAGGACATGGCAACCCACTCCAGTGGGTTGGAAAATTCCATGGACAGGGATGCCTGGTGGACAGAGAAGTCCGTGGTGTGACAAAGTTTGGATGCAGCTGAGCACACAGGCACACACGCATGTAGAAGACCTTATTAATTACTCCAAGTTTCCAATCCTCATTTGAAATATCAAAACAATATCTTAGGGTTGTTTTTGGATTTAAGAAAGCAACAAATGTAAAATACCTAGCATAGGGTTTGACACACTATAATATTATTTTGACATCTAAACATTACTTGGTATGAAAAATTGAGCATTGGAACCAATTTAGGCTCTCACTCCTTTGACTGAGACTTAGGGATAAATAAGCCAGTAAAAATAAGCCCATCATTTCTAATGTCATTAAGATCATTCACATGATCCCTTGTGACTTTTTCCAACAGCCCACACTTCTTTTACAAGAACAAGTTAAAAGACAAAACAAAAAAGTAGGAAAACAAGAGACCAAGCAAAGTTGAGTTCTACTCCAAGTTGGAAATTAGTTTTATCTGTCATCAGTCACATCAATTCATACCCAATCTGAAAAACTGCACTCACCTCATGATAAATTCTTATCTGGGACTCAGATGTAAGGTTTTAGGGGGATAAAGAATTGTTGCCATTTTGTTTTTTCCTTTTTATCAAAATAAGTATGTCTTTTTATGTTGAATTACATAGTATACAAAGGTATTATTAAGTATAATGAAAAAAGGCAATGAAGTAGATTGAAAAGAAATATTACTTCCAAATTACAGAAGTCAACCCAGAAGACATGAAGTGATGACCGCGTTCTTGGTATAGACTAGCATTTCCTGATTCATGTATTTTGTAGATTGTTATTTATTTATTTACTTTTTGGCTCCCCCGGCATTTTCCTTGCTGGCCCCCTACTGGGCTTTCCCGAGTTGCGTGAATGGGGGCTACTTCCTAGTTTTGGCGCTTTTGCTTCTCACGGCACTAGTGTCTTTCGCGGAGCACCAGCTCTTGTGCCCAGGTATCAGCAGTTGCGGTGCCCAGGCTTAGCTGCCCCAAGGCATGTGGGATATTCCCAGATCGAACCCATGTCCTCTGCAATGGCAGGTGGGTTCTTAACTACTGAACTACCAGGGAAATTCTTGATTCATGAATTAACATCACCGACTCTATGTGTTCCAGAGAGAACAGGGCTCTTTGTTCTACTTCATGAAAAAAATATATGTGTGCTGGTTTATAGGGACAAATAAATATGAAACGGGGATTCTAACTTTCCTTTCTACTAGTAGAAGAACTAGGATTTTATCAACAGGAAAATAAAATGTAAAGGTCAGTCCTTAAAAATTAAAACGGATCGAACTAGGATGATTTTGTTAGGCGTTGCGCTACATTGACTGTTATGTCTTTTTGATCCTGATTTTTAGTCACAATAAGGGATGGAAAAGTCTTATCCAAAAGGAATGTTCCTGTTTTCTTTGACTTCCCTTCACTTCCTTGCTCAAAACAGCACTCTCACTATCTGAAAATTGAAGTGATATATATGTATATGACCTGTAAGTCTATTAAACAATTTTAATGCATTCAATGGTGTGTGTACACATGTATTCCAAAAATGGCTTACATGATGCTTATTATTTAAACAGGATACATGTATAAATTACTGAATTTGATGGGGTTGAGGGCATTAATGTAGCTTTTCAAAGTATAAAATGAGCCAGCGTGCAGGACCCCCAGGATTTAATATGCAGATGGCAAATACACTAGTGCTAATTCCCTATCACTCTTTACCAACTCGGCACATGGCTCTAGCTTATTCACACCTCATGTGTCTATCCCAAACACACACAGTGCCACACTAGTGACTCACTTGGAATCTGCACTGCCTGGATCATTGAGAAAGGTCTTGTTATAGAGGACTTCAGTGATAGCTAGTGAAAAAAAGTTTCAGGCTTTATAAACTTATATTGACTTCATAATTTAGTCATCTTGGTATAGATAGAAGACTGAACATTTTTTTATAATTTTTTCTGAATGCATTACAATGTTGTTTGCAGCTATTACCCCTTGCTTGTGATTATTTTCAATGGTTTGATGTTTAGTGTGTGACCAATCCTTTAACTGACACATTGCCTTCTTAGCAAAACTGCAAAAAGCTGTGATGTTATTTGCCCTTAGTGATCAAGTGTATGGCTTGGAAGAAAAAAGTTCTTCAGTTGCTTTGGGTTGCTTTCCTGTATTACCCCACTGTGAAGACTAGGACTTTATAACAGGACTATAATTTCCTCTCCAAAAGTCAGTATAGCATAGAGTCAGGGAAGATTTGAATGGCTGTTTGCTTGCTTGTTTGTTCCACTTTTCGAAAGTTCTTTCTTCAAAATTACATCAAACCAAGGAAATTAAATCTCTCTGTTATGTTTCTTAAAAGAGAATCTTTTATTTTTTTATTAAGTGATTAGTTAATGGAAAGGGAAACGTCTTGAAAAAGGAAGGGTCAAAGTCTCTTCTCAATTACTCCAGTTTTCATTTTCAAATTCAAATCCTGAAGTTCTAACATTTTGGAATGCTTATGGAACAATATCACACTTTAAATGCTATCTTCAGAGAGGGCAAGACATGATTATCTATACCATTGTTGTGTGTGCATGCTCAGTCGTGTCCAACTCTTTGCCACCCTATGGACTGTAGACTGCCAGTCTCCTTTGTTTACAGTATTTTCCAGGCAAGAATACTGGAGTGGGTTGCTGTTTCCTTCTCCAGGAGTCTTCCAAACCAAGGGATGGAACTAGGGTCTCCAGCATTTCAGGAGGATTCTTCACCACTAGCACCATCTGTGAAGATCCATCTATACCATAATATTCCTTGTAGTTTTGTAATAATTACTGACACTTCATAAATATTAACTAGAAGCAACTCTCTCATTGTCTTCTCTTTTAATCTCACTTTGTTCTTCCTTGAATGTCCTCTTCTTCCCTCCTTCCTGAGACAAAATATGTTTGCTGAATTTACTTGAATAAAGTTTAAAATATATTGATAGTAAAATTAAAATTATTTATCCAAAGCCACAGTACATACATACATATGCACATTACTGCAGCAACAGTTGCAATTTTTATAATCTGTCCAGAATCCTAGCACGAACTATCAGAGGAAGCTGAAGGAACCAAGAATGACTTGGTTTTGTTAAGGAAAGAAGGTCATTTTGGGAAATGAAATACTGTAGGATTACAACTTAATGATTAAAAACTTAGTTGAAAACCATTTCTGGCATTTCAGAGCTGCAAGTTACTTAATCATTCACTCTAAACCCAAATTTCTTATTCATAATGTGGGGAATGATAGCCTGTCTTATTTATTGTTAGGCTAATTAAGATAATGTGTAGACAATGCTTGGCATAGTGCCTGCAGAAGATGGCTGTTAAAACAATAACTTCCTTGATGATGTTGGGTGGCAATTAATTTTAGTTCTTAGTCAGTTGTTAACATGCAACAATTTTTGCATGAAAAATTGTTTTAAATAATCCAGGAGTTATAAAACATATTTTCTCCCTTTTGCTGTTTTTTATCAGCAACGGGAAAGGAATAGTCAGCTATATGTGTTATGCTTGTGTTTTAAATGGCTGTTGCTCTGAATTCCAAAATGTTATTATTAATAACTTTTCTCAGTTTTGTAAAATTGCACAGGTGTCAATCACTGCTCAATGATGGTTTATGATATTTATTTTAACACAAAGCCTACTTCTTTTTGGACTTAGTTTTGAAAGTGTAGTTTGAGGTCAAGATTTAAGAGGGCTTTAGGAACTTTAAGACAGTGGAGAGTTATGCAAGATGTCTGATTGGAAAGATGGATTATTAGGTGCTCTTGTAGGAAGATTATTTTGAGCTACTGAAGAGACTGAAGTGGGAAGGTAAGGAGTTCTGTTAAAACCGGCATTCCATGTAAAAGTGAAGTAATCAGGAAGTCAATAAAGGGCAACCATAAAGTAGAAGATCTATAGAAAGAATTTCTAGAGGACGTGGGGGTCAAATGGATTTTGCCGTTTTTACAAAATAAATATCTGGTTATGCTACTTCTTTGTTTAAAATCTTTTGATAATTTCACAATGCTCTGAAAACATCTCCCCACATCCTTAACAACACAAGACTATTTTAGCCTCAGATAAAATCAGACCTAACAAAATGCAGCTGAAGTAATAAGGAGTTTAATTAAAAAAAAAAAAAAAAAAAGGAATCCACAAAAAATTTTGACTCCAAAAAGCTACCATGGTATTTTCCAGGATACCATGTTCTGGTATCGCTTCTGTTCTGCCATTCTCTATATGTAATTTTTATGTGTCCCATAAAAATATATGTTGAAGTCCTAACCCTTGGTGCCTGTGAATATTACTTCATTTGGGAATGAGTCTTTGTAGGTAAAGTCAAGACAGGATGAAGTTATACTGGTATAATGTAAGAGTAGGACCGTAAAGAAAGCTGGGTGCAGAAGAATTGATGCTTTTGAATTGTGGTGTCAGAGAAGACCCTTGAGAGTCCCTTGGACTGCAAGAAGATCAAACCAGTCAATCCCAAAGGAAATCAGTCCTGAATATTCATTAAAGGACTGATGCTGAAGCTGAAACTTCAATACTTTGGCCACCTGATGTGAAGAACTGACTCACTGGAAAAGATCCTGATGCTGGAAAAGATTGAAGGCAGGAGGAGAAGTGGATGAAAGAGGATGAGTGGTTGGATGGCATCACTGACTCAATGGACATGAGTTTGAGCAAGCTCTGGGGTTGATGAACAGGAAAGCCTGGTGTGCTGCAGTCCATGGGGTCACAGAGAGTCAGACATGACTGAGCAAATGGACTGAAATGAACTGAAATTATACTGAATTAGTGTGAACCCTAACCCAGTATAAATAGCATCCTTATGAGAAGATGAGAAGAGACACATAATCCACACAGAGGAGGAAGGTGGGTGAAGATGCAGACACAGGGAACACAGTAACACTTTTCCTGGACTCTGGGATTAGCCCCACCTAGCTGCCATAACAAAATACCACAGATTGGATGCCTGAAAAGAGATTTATTTCTCACAGTTTTGGAGGCTAGAAGTCTGAATTCATGGTGTCAGCATATTTAGTATCTCCTGAGGTCTTTCTCCTTGGCTTTCCAATGACCATCTCCTTGCTTTGCCCTCACATGATCTTTCTTTTCTGTGTATACATCCTTGGCGTCGCTTCTTCTTATAAGAACAATATTTTTATTGGATTACAGCTCCACCTGATGGCCTCATTTAATTATTGATTTAATGGTCCTCTCTCCTAAGTCCCAGTGGGGGTTAGGACTTCAACATATAAATTTTGCTGTGTGGAAATTCAGTCCATAACAACTCTCCAAGTAGATTTCCTTTCATATCCAATTGGCCAGGGTTTAATATTATGACTAATCCTAATCACTGGCAAGATAAACGAGAACTGCATGGCAGTTTATACCAAATAAGATCTCTCTCTTAGATGGGGAAGGGGATTAGTTATATTTGATGCATTGGGCATGTATATTTTAATGAAATTGGAGTTCTGCCTGCGTGGAAGAAGAGAAGACAGGTTGATAACAACAATAAAACCATCATCTCACACTGTCTTCCAGGCCTTTTCTAATCTTGTGCCTGACTTTCTCTAGATTCATATATTTCTATTTCTTGCCTTGCTCTCCAGACTCTAGGGGAAAAGTTTTCTTTTTGAGTTCATCACATTTTTCTAATATTAATATCGTTCTGCTAGTTGTTTCATCTAATTGGAATCTGGTCCTTTATGTCTTCACATAGCTTACCTATTCCTATGCTTCAGGTCTCAGCTTAAGTGACATATCTTTGAAATAGACTGACTTCCCATATAGCACATATGTTGCTCACAAAACATTCTGCATTTTTAAACATGCTTATCACATATATTATTTAGGCAATATTGTCTTCCATACTAGACCTAAAATGAATTCATGACAGGAGTGTCCTTATCTGTCTTATTGATTTCTTCAGCATGATTGCTGGACACTCAGTAAATATTTGTTGACTGGTTTAATGCATATGAATGAGTATCAGGAATATTAAAACATGATTTAGATGTAAAGCAAGTATTTGAAAATGGTTCAATCCATTAGCTCAATTATGGGAGACAAGAAGCAAAGATTATTTATAGAGACAGTGGAAAGTGTCACCTTTAGGAAACTAGTGATATTTAGATAGAGATACATTTCATCAGGTGACAGGACGCTCTGCTTTGATTCCTGGGTTGGGAGGATCCCCTAGAGAAGGAAATAGCTACCCACTCCAGTATTTTTGCCTGAAAAATCCCATGGACAAAGGATTCTGGAAGCCTACAGTCCAAAGGGTTGCAAAGAGTTGGACAGGATTGAGTGACTAGGTACAAGTGCTTTTTAATGACTCTAGTATGTAAGGTAACATAAACAAATATTTTTCAACACTCTGCATCTATGTGATGCTTAAATTAGATAAATACACCAAATGATGTTTAAAATTAATTAAAATTTTCATTGTTTTCATGAAGCTAAATAAATTATTTCAGTAAATTTTACTATTTTCTCTTATTTTTACGTTGCAAGAATCATGGTGCAAACAGTGGTTTGCCTTCTATGAATTCCATGGTTTTTAAGTTAGGCTACATTTTTAAAATAAAAAATTAAAATATCCAATGTAATACAGGCCAGTGTATATATGAAAGCTGGTACACTTTCAGGCTAGCTAGCTTTCCTTATATTTAATCAGGTTTCATTGTTGTTGTTTCAAGATGTAAGGACATGCAGTGTTTTATAAATATAATAATAAAGCATTTATAATAACTTGCTAATGCTTAAAAGATATTATTTTCTTTTGTTAGAGCAAAGAGTTTCCAAACATTCCTAGTTTAATGTAATGATATGTAATGGAGGGACATTTTCTGAGCTTAAACTTTAACTGTCAGCCATTTCATAGAAAGAAAAGTTTACTCTTCGCTTTTCCAAGTTGTAAAAGATCCAGGAAGGTTGTCTTTCGATGATTCCTTCAGCAAGGGCTTAGAAGACGTTTTACTTATGGGGACCTTCAAAGAACATAACATCCGCTGAGGTTTCAAGTCAGATTTTACGGCTTCCATGATCTTTAACTCTTGTCATAGTAGCTTAAAATGTTGAAAGTATGAAGGTGAGAGGAAGCAGAGGAGACAGATGGAACATGGGGAAAGAGTACAAGGCACAGAGCTACTGCACGAAAGTAAATGGCTCTGAAAAAAATGCTGAGAAATTTATGTGGTGCCATGTGAACTTTTATCTTAACTCTTAATGTGAGAAGTCATTGGCCTTGCTGCACTGACTTTGAACTTGTAGACAGCATGCATTCTGAATTTATACAGTAACAACTGTGTTTTCATTTATCCATCACAAAGACAGGACCTTAATGACATTTTTGGCCATAACGAAAATAAAAATAGTAATAAAAAAGGTTTATATCTTGATCTGATGGATTTTCAGTATTTTTTGGTGGTTGGAAAAAAACACTAAAAAGTTGCTACAAATTTTCTATGTTTAAAAGTGAAAATGTTTACAGCAGATTTTTTTTTTTTTTTAATTTTGAGAAATCCCTAGGCTGTGATAAAGTTCCACATGCTTTTGGGGCACTATAAAGTCTCCAGGTTATAAAATTTTCATTTTTAATGGAAACTGTTTCATGTTATTACCGGAACTACCTTTGTCCCTGCATAATCAGAAAATAATTTCCCCTGTACAATTGTGTCCTGTGTACATGTGTGTGTGTGTCAGTGTTTATATTTCAAGCAAGAGATTTTACAGGAAATGGAAAGTAGAAGTGGGCCAGAGAGCCTAGGGTACAGGCCTTTCCCTGATGCTCATGTAGAAGTATCAGAGAAACGACAGGCAGTGCTAAGGTCCATTTGTGTTGAATTTAAGAGTACAAATAAGCCAGATGTGGGAAATGAACTGTGGTGATTATGTTTACTTTGTTTAGGATGTGGAGGTCCAGCTCATATTTTTAAAAAATATTCTAAGGAGAGTTGGAGTACTGACAAGAAATTAGTGTGAGATGACAAAATGCTTCCCAGACTTCCCGAGCAGCAGCCTTTTGCTGTGAGGACAAATGATTGAGTTAACAAGAGGTCAGTAGGTCTGAGCTCCAGAACATGTCAGAATTCCTCATGAGTTCACCAGAATTTGCTGGAGAAGAGAATTGAATTTAAATATTTGATTTCATGTGGTCATTTGATGACGTCTCTGACTATTGTTACCAAACAGACTTGGTTACCAAAGAGAATTGTATATGCTCGGGGATAAATGGGAGACATGGCTATGGCTGTCTCAACCTCTGTAGAAAATGATCCACTTGGAGCAGACTTGGGATGATACAGATTTTTATAGAGGTGTCAAACTTTGGGGCTGAAATGGACTTTAAGAACTGAATAGTCCAATCAACTGTCTGATGTTTGATTGAATCCCTCTCTTATGGCTTGGCAAGTGGTTATTTACATTATCAGGGGGTCTCAGTACCCATGGAGGAAATATAGTCATCAACTGAAGATACTGAATGTTATACATTGACCCCAGACCTACTTTGGCCACCTGATGCGAAAAGCCGACTCATTAGAAAAGGTCCTGTCCTGGGGAAGATTGAAGGCAGGGGGAGGAGGGAGGACCAAGGATGAGATGGTTGGATGGTATCACCGACTCAATGGGCATGAATTTGAGCAAGTTCCAGGAGATGGTGAAGGACAGAGAAGCCTGGCGTGCTGCAGTCCATGGGGTTGTGAAGAGTCAGACACAGCTGAGCAACTGAACAACAGATCTATCTTCTTGGACCTTCCCTTATTTGTCCTGACACCTAGGACCATGTATAGACACTGTTTGATGTTATCTAAAGTGATTTATCATGACCCACTTCTCTTCAATGGGCTACTTATCTTGAATTTCTCAAACTATTCCTCATGGCACAGATCACTCTCTCCCTTTTTTATTTTACAGTGTGATGCTCCTACCTGATTATTGACTTGCTCTTTTTGAAGGCTAAATCTAGCAGGACAAAAGAAATCTTGCACAAATAAAACTATGCTAACCTCATTATGGCTTTTATACTCATAAAATATGAGTATTTGGATTAAAATAAAGCAATATAATGATAACCTATTTAGAAACATTTGTGATGAACAATTTGAAGGTCTTGGACTCTCTTTACTCTTCTGTATTTGTCAAATTTTAATTGCTATATGCCAAGAACTGTGCTGTTTTATCTGCATTGACAATCAGTTCTATGATTTTAGTGTTACTACTTAAGGCTAAGTGGAATTATATAGCTTTCTTAAATCCATACAGCTAGAGCATAAGACAGGTTTCAAAAGCCAATCTTTTCAGTTCCAAAGCTCATACCCAAAATGTCTATGCAAAGCTCTGGGAGAGAAAATAATGCTGCAAAGTGAAGCCACCAATCTCAGTGGGTCTTAATCTTGATTTTAGTTATACTGTGGCTAGTAATCATCCGTAAGCTTTAGACAATGCCTGATTTAGGTTTGAATATCTTGGCATCTGTATGCAGAGTTTTATTGTAGCATCATTATCCTTTACAATAGAGTGGAAAGTTTGTTTATGAGCCCCACAGAATTCCAGAGCTTGGTTAATGAGTTTGGGAAAGTCTTCCAGCACCTAAAGCTCTTGTTGCCAGTAGAGATAATTTGACTGTTGGTCAGCTGGTTGTTCTTTCCCAGAAAAGGAACTATCAATACCAGCAACCTCATGTTCAAATTTCTCACACTTGTAATGATGGTAACAACACTATATGTTTCCTTGTTCAGGGTATTTATAATAGTCTTCAAGTCACAGATAGTATAATATAGGAAGTCAGTGGATGAGTAATGACTCAGATGTCATAGAAAATGCAGCCTGAGACAGACTTAGAACTCATATAAGACATAGCAAAAACCAGACTGTCTCTGAACCTCATTACAGTGCCAATGTGATTAACAGGAACTCATCGCACTTTGTAAACAATGGTAACAACTGTGTATTATTTTTGTCTGTTTGTTGAGGGGCTCAGTTTATGTAGAGGGCCATTTAAGTAATCTTGTAGAACACTTCATGGTACATTGTAGAAAGAGTGGTACTTTAGGAATGGGGCAGAGTCTCATCCTCTTTCCTTCCCAATCCCTATCCTCACTTTCAGTTAAATATTATCAATATATATATATCTGTTTTGTAATCATATCATGAATGCTTGCTTAATGACTGAAAATATAAATAAGATAATAAGCTAAATGGTTTAGTCTCTACCTTCAAGGAAATGATAGTCAACTATAGTAGAAAGACAAATATATTTCAGGGACACTTTTAATTACAGTCAACAAATTCAGAATTCCTAAAAAATAGTATTTTCCTGAACAAACACCCAACCTATTTACTTGTGAATAGGACCTTGAAAGATTATAAAATAGGCTTAAACAAAATATTATCTTTTGTTCCTCTAAAAGAATCTATTGAGGAGTAAGTTAATTTTAGCTGAAGATGTCAAAATTTAAGATGAAGTGCCATATCCATCTCAATGGATGAGGAAAAGGGAATAAAGAATTGCTCCTCAAGACTGATCCCATGCACACAATGATCTGGCATCCACTTTTCAGCTTCAGAAGATTGAATGGAATTAATTTAGAATACTGGATAAAACAAAGGTGTCAGGGAAAGGAAGCTTGGATGGAGAAAAATCAGAGGCAGTGTATTACTTCAAGAATCGATATCATCTGGCTGGGTCAGAAATAGCATTCAGTATCACCTGAAATCATGGGAAATTCCTTGGGGTTTACAATAACTTGTTTGCAGACTGGTGGTCAATCGTTAGGCTCTCTGTATGCATTCCCACTGAAGTGGAGAGGGTTTCCCTTCCTTGTGAACGACATTTATTAGTAGAACGGGACAGAAGTGACATCTTGCAAGCAGTCCTGGGTTCAGCTCTTAAAAGACCTGTGAGCTTCCACCCTTTTCTCTTTCAATCTAGTTGTAAAGAAAAATCAGAGCAGGACTTTCTTCTGGACAGAGAGACTGTATTGAAAGGCTCTGGAGGCTAAGGTACGTGTTGTAAAGAGAGACCATGTGAAGGAGAATAGAGACACCCTACTCAGCCATTGGCACTAGGGCTCCAGACATGTGAGGAGGTCACCTTAGAATTTCCAGTCAAGCCTGTCCAGCTTGGGTGACCTCACCTAATTCCATGGGGAGCAGATCTGCCCAGTCAACTTAGAGAATGGTAAGAAATAGCAAATCATTATTGATTTAAGTCTCTAAAGGTTCGGAATGACTTCTTATGCAGCAAATCATTATTTCCTGTGCTAGGTTGAAGAAGTATGAGTAACTCCTTTCTGGTAGAGAAAGGAAGAGAAGAGAAGCTTCTTTTCGGTAGAGAAACATAAATGACTGGAGTAATGATGGATCGTGGAAAAACGTGTTTTCTTCCTTGAAAGTGAACCTCAATAGCATAACAGTTCTGACTTTTTATGCCTTCATTCCTTATTCTGCCTAGGAGGAGGTGTAGTGAATTCTGTTTTGGGTGAGTATGGAAGAAGAAACAAGGCCATTTGTAGGCCAGTCCTTCCTTTTCTCTTGTCTGTCACTGAATCCTTTGTACCAATTCTCAATTCTCAAACTCACGTCCATTGAGTCAGTGATGCCATCTAACCATCTTATCCTCTGCCCTGCTCCCCCTTTTCCTCTTTCTCTCAATCTTTCCTCCACATCAGGGTCTTTTCCAGTGAGTCAGCTCTTTGCATCAGGTGGCCAAAGTATTGGAGCTTCAGCTTCAGCATCAGTCCTTCCAATGAATATTTTGGGTTGATAGTTCTTTCTAGTATTGCTATAAAATTGAGTGAGTGAATCTATCTAAATATGAGGTTTGGTGTCAAGAAGAAAATTTTCTTAAATATATAAGCCATATTCTACAACATCAGCCCCATCAGTGACTCTTCGAGGACAGTGAATCTGGTTCTGAAGATAGGTTGCGGTCCAGGTTAATGTCTGGGTTTTGGCCAACAACTTTGCCATAGAGAATGGAAATTGGGCCCTAGATAACTGGGCATTTAAATATACTCCTATTTGGGTGGGACCCTGGGTCTATGCCTCAAGCTAACATGGACTCTTGTGGTCAGAGCCTTTGTCTCTCTGTGGAATATTGCTCTGGGCCTAAGACAGCCAGGCATGCACAAGACAAGTACAGAGCCTCTGTCATCTCCAGACCTGTGCCTGCCTCTTTTCTCTGGACAATTCCTCTATGCCCTTGAACATGCCAAACCAGTGCCCTCAGACGATTTTCTGTCCTGCCCCACGTCCTGCAAACTACTGACTAGTTAACCCCTTTCTTTCCCACCTTGTCAGCAGTGGACACCCACAGGTCCACACACCTATTCTTGAGGTTACTCTGCCCTCTTTACTTTTTTGACCAAAGTGAGAAAACATGTCTTCCAAATATACTAAGGATGTCTCTGCAGGAACTAGGAGGGAAGCAGCGCCTGTCTTCTGGGGTGGAAGGGCCCCCATCCCTGCCCCCGGGCCTGTGAATCTGCTAAAAGCACAAGAAATCAGTTCTGCCCCAGGAGGCAGCTCAGCGCCCTAGTTCTTCAGGCTGCAAGGCATCACTTACTGATTCCTCCACAGGTCCAGCCCCTCTGGGCATTAGAACCTCCTGCAGAGTTCAGATTCAGCCACCTCTTCTTCAACTGGGAGCCCAGGTGTATCAGACAGTCAGAGCCCCCACCTGCCCCAAGATCTTGTTTAACAAATCTGAATCTTGTTTAGACAACTGAAAAAAGTTTTCAGTTTCTGCTGTAGGAAGAGAGCAAGGCTTCCCTGTACCCATGCATCTCCTGGAAAGAAGCCTGTGTTGGGTCCTGCATGGTTGCCCCCACCCCTGCGACCCCATGTCCCTCAGAGGAGGCAGAGCTCCCAGCTACCTAAAGTGTCCGCTTCACTTTTTAGTCCTGTCTTTGTTTTTAATAAGCAAGACCTCCTCCCCAGCTTTAATTTTTAAAAAATTATCTTTGTAGTTGATGTCTGAAATGTGGCTGTTGCACATTCTTTGAAAAATCACTTGTAAAAGAATTGTCTCTGCTTCAAGCTATTTCTACTATTCACATTGAAGGGATTCTGCTGGATTTTGGGGTCTCGATATTGACTCCAAGAGCAGAGTGGGGAAGAAACCAAGCTTAGACTTGGGGGCCACAATGAGTACAGTCAGTTTTATGATTCTGCTTTTATGTGTCCCTTGGTAAAAGTGATGAACAATATGCATTCCTCATAAATAAATTTTAAAACAGAACCTGAATTGTTAAAACAAAACAAAACAAAACAAAAAAACAAACTCCTTTTGAATGCCATTTTCAGCAAGATGGATGGACCTGGAGATTGTCTCTGAGTGAAGTAAATCAGACAGAGGAGGAGAAATCCTGTGCGACATCCCTTATATGTGGAATCTAAAAAGCAATGATGCAATGAACTTATTTACAAAACAGAAAGAGGTTCATAGGCTTAGAGAATGGACTTATGGTTGCTGGCAGGGAGGATGAGGGGAAGGGATAGTTAGGGAGTTTGGGATGGACATGTACACACTGCAGGATTTAAAATGGGTAACCAACAAGGAACTCCTTGTATAGCACAGGAAACTGTGCTCAATGTCTATGACAGCCTGGATGGGAGGGAAGTATTGGGGAGATGGGATGTAGGTATATGCATGGCTGAGTCCCTTTGCTGTCCCCCTGAAAGTATCACATTTTTAATCAGCTATGTGCGGTATTCTGTGCTTAGTCCCTCAGTTGTGTCTGACTCTTGAGAATCCGTGGACTGTGGCCTGCCAGGCTCCTCCATCCATGGGGATTCTCCAGGCAAGAATACTGGAGTGGGTTTCCATGCCCTCCTCCAGGGGATCTTCCCAACCCAGGGATCAAACTCAGGTCTCCCCCATTGCAGGCAGATTCTTTACCATCTTAGCCAAGAGGGAAGCCCAAGAATACTGGAGTGGATAGCCTATCCCTTCTCCAGGGGAACTTTCCAACTCAGGAACTGAATTGGGATCTCTTGTGTTGCAGGTGGATTCTTTACTAGCTGAGCTACCAAGGAAGTCCTTAATCAACTATGCCCCAATACAAAATAAAAAGTTTAAAAAAAAACCTACTCATTTGGAGAATGCAATTATGGACATCTTTGTGGGAATTCTGAGGGCACATTAAGGTAGGCTCATTCTTTTGTTCAAATTTTTAGTCATTTAGAGGCTGTGTGGGGAAGAGGCATGTCACTTACTGTGTACTGTTTAAGGCCTGGTTGCTATTCACCTCAAATCTAAGAATGATGCTTTAAAACTCACCTTATAAACAAAAGTTTTGTAACTTGATTATTAATTCTGAGCTACCTAATTAAGAATGTATTTTGTTTTATAAATTACTGCTATTCAGGTATTTGAAAATGACCTGTAGTGACTAAATAATTGAGTTTTGTACCTTAACCTTGAAATGCATTTGAAATCACTTTTTCCGATTACATAGAAGGTCTTTGTTGTTTAGAAGAGAATAAACAATGGCAAGCTACATATTACTAAAGAACAGATCATTTTTCAAGAAAGAAGGGCTTTATGATATAATTGGATGCAAGTATATGGAGTAAGAATCAGAACACCTAACTCTTTTATTGATTTTTCTCTTTTCTTACTAAATTTACTCAGCTAACCAGTATAGAGGTGTCTCACTCTCCAGGTGGTTGTAAATATGAAATGAATAATGAATAATTATACAGAAAACACTTTGAGAACAGTCACAAATATTAATATAGGGGTTCCTTTAATATATTCTCACAGATATGAATTATTATGTCTTTCTGGGAGTTAGGTGTATTTGTGTATGCTCTAGGCTAGGTAAAACTTTGAAATGTTTTTCTATTTAGGACCCAAGAAAACAATTACTACAGTTCCATCTGGAATTAAAATGAAAGTTGAATCATGATCATTACCAAGTGCAATAGACCTTTCTGTAGCTATTTTGCTGTCAGTTCAAATTTTTAAGTACTATATATATCCTCCTCTCTTAGACCTTATAGCTGCCTGGTTGACCACTATTCTCTGATTAAAGTTAAAAACCACAGCACCCTTAACAGGTCATAAATCATCTCATTCATAAAGGTGCAGATTACAACAGGGGTACAACCTCATTGCTTTTACTGTTTCCGATTAGGTAAAGCATAGCACAAGTATATTTTCTAAGCCTGCAAGAAGACTATGGCTCACATTCGTGCAGGGAACAGCTGTTATTTTGCCTTTCAAACATCCATCAGGCAAAATTATTAAATCAACATGCATCATTTTGTATAATAGAACTAAAGTCACTGTTATAGAACAGAATTCTGTGATTGATTTTTCCTGCTTTGAAAATAAACAACTCGACTTTGCGTTCATGGTTATGTAACAGCAGGAGATCATTATCTTGTGACAAAACTCTATTTTATTGACATTATCTCTAAATGATCCCTTGATAGGATACATAAAATTTAATATACATTCAATTTAGAAAGATTCCATTCACATTATACTGACATCTATCTATATTCTATCTTTTACAGCCAACATTTGAATCCAGAGTATTTGTTTCCGTAATATTTGATTCTTGCTTAAGTCACTCAACAAATATAATTCTGATGAAAATCTTGATCTAATGCACACTTTTTGACATCAAATGCTTAAGGATGAATCCTAACCCCACTAGTGTAAACTTGGACAGGATATTTGCTTTCTGATGAAGTTTAATCTATGAAACAAGAATAATAATAATAATGTATAATTCACACAATGTTGCCTGGAATAAATGGGTTCATATATTTAATATGCTTAAATGGTATACCCTTGTCTGGTATATAGGAAGAGAACTGTGACCAATATTCATTTCACAGCATTCATCCTTTCACTTATTTTTTATTCCTTTTTAGGTCCTGTGGCTTAGAGAAATATGTTTCAATTCTCTGAACCACTGTGAGCTAAAAATTTCTGCCTTTAAGTTGTTTGGCATATTAGATGAGGCCGCATTTGCAAATTATGTTTTTAAATAGTACAGAAAATATCTCTTTTATAAATGATTCAGAGCAGTTTGGAAATTAACTCTTTAAAAAAGTTGGAATTATGACACTTTCTGCAGAGAATTTTGTCCAGCAATCATTGAGAGCTGTTTTCTAAATTGACTCTGTATTGCTCTGAGTGTTTTACTTTTCCTCCTCCAGTTCCATTCTTTATCCTTAATTCTGCTCTGTGCCCCCGAAGGCCGGCATCTGCAGACTGTGTCACTCTTCACCTTTGCCCTGCGGTTGCCTAGTGGATTTGATCTAAGGTGGGGGGCATCAGTTGAAGAGAAATCGAAAATGAGGGAAGTGAGAGAATATACAATCTTGATTCTCTCTCCCCCAGGTCATAGGGAATGAAGTGTGTCTCTTATTGAAGGCCAGACCCAGTTAGGCAACCCTCACCAAACAACTCTCACTGTTTGGGTTCTGGTAATTGTTTCCTTTTCTTGCTCATTTAGACCTAGTAGTAGAAAGCTAGGACACTGCCTCATTCCTTGGTAGTTTTCTCCATTCACCCTTTTGAAGACCACCTTCGTTAAGCTATCCTGAATTACCCGATTTGACTGTGCCACCTGCTTTCTGTCTAGATCCTCACTGATACCTATATCCAAGTTTGAACTGTAGAGTAAGCAGCCATATCTGAGACATATGGAAATGTTAAGTGCTTCAGGGAGATGAACATGATGGTTGTTGAAATTTTGTAGTGTCTTCAGTATGGTAGTTGAAGTGCTTGTTTTATATGTCATCGTTTGGAAGATGTGAGAATGTTTGTCATCCTCACTGATACAAGTTTTAAAAAAAGTGTTAAAAAGTAGAGTGCCTTTTGGAAACATAAGGTCAGATTAGCATTCATTTGGATTTCACAAGGTAACTGAACACAGATTTGAATTGTAAAGTAGCTGTAATTATCTTTTTAACAGACTCAGTAACTCTTCTTGGCAACCAGCACTATAATTATAGACATTGTGTTAGGTACAAACTTCCATGTTTTTGACAGGCTAGAAGATGAAAAGATACACAAGGACTTCCTGTTGTTAGTCTCACTTTTTGTCTCTTCACATTTCTTTACATTTGACACTATGACCCAAATGGGATTTACACTTCATTATTCATGACATATTGTCCTCTTTAGCGGAATAATGGAACTATGCCTTTATGGAATAAAGTTGATGTTAGGGCTAGGGTTAATGTATTGTTTGCATGATGATAATAACTTTTCTAAAGAATAAAACGTGCCTAGATATTGCAGTATTTGTATAAGGCAAGTAAATAATACTATAAGATAATAAAAGTGAAATAATTCTTAATAATAAGATATAACATACCAGAGATACTGGGAATAATAAAATATATCAGAAAATGCAGGAAAAATGCTAAAGCAGAAATGTAAAAATTAATTTCTGTTTGGAATGTTATTTGGGGGGTTTAATTTTGCTTACTCCTTTGAGAATGCAAATCACACTTAAAAAATAAGTATCTTCTTAAACTCCTTTTCTGTTCTTACTTGAGATGAAAACATTTATTTTAATAATTAGCTGAGTACTTAGGAAATGGCATGGATATGCCAAGGAAACAAAAAGATGTAATTTATTTCAGAAAAAAAAATTTAAATAAAAAGTAGTGGGAGAATTTGTTTAACATTTACAAGGAGAAAATTTAGTGGGAGTTAAAGTGCTGGGACGGATTTGGGGCAGGAGGAGAAGGGGATGACAGAGGATGAGACGGCTGGATGGCATCACCGACTCGATAGACCTGAGTTTAAGTAAACTCTGCAAGTTGGTGATGGACAGGGAGGCCTGGCGTGCTGCGATTCATTGGATTGCAAAGTGTCGGACATGACTGAGAGACGGAACTGAACTGAACTGAAAGTATCCCTGAGATTCCAGACACTTAATGTATTGTTATTTATTATATACTTATATATAATAAAACTAATATAGAGAAAAAGTATTATTATTCTTTCATCTTCTATCCTATCTACTTTCACACAGGGAAACAACCTCAAATTTGAAAGAGATAAAACCTTGCAAAGGTTGATATAACTGACAATTGTTACAAGTCAGAACATAGTCATCTCAGGGAGTAGCTGAGTCAACTCAGGCTTCTGTTACTATGTACCATAGACTGGGTGGCTTAAATGACAGAAATTCATTTCTTGCAGCTCTGAAGGCTGGGAAGTCCAAGATCAAGGTGATGGCAAGGTAGGTTTCATTCTGAGCCCTCTTGGCTTATAGACAGCCACCATTTCACTCTGTGCTCACATGATCTCTTTTTTTGTGTGTGAGTAGAGAAAGAAATGGAGAAGGCAATGGCACCCCACTCCAGTGCTCTTGCCTGGAAAATCCCATGGATGGAGGAGCCTGGTAGGCTGCAGTCCATGGGGTCGCTAGGAGTCGCAAACGACTGAGTGACTTCACTTTTGCTTTTCACTTTCCTGCATTGGAGAAGGAGATGACAACCCACTCCAGTGTTCTTGCCTGGAGAATCCCAGGGACGGGGGAGCCTGGTGGGCTGCCGTCTATGAGGTCGCACAGAGTCGGACACGACTGAAGTGACTTAGCAGCAGCAGCAGCAGCAGAGAAAGAAAAGGTTTCCCTAGTGGCTCAGACAGTAAAGCGTCTGCCTGTAATGCAGGTAGACCAGGGTTCGATCCCTGGGTTGGGAAGATCCCTATGGAGAAGGAAATGGCAACCCACTCCAGTACTCTTGCCTGGAAAATCCAATGGATGGATGGAGCCTGGTAGGCTACGGTCTGTCTCCATTCTCTTTATAAGAAGAAATCTCATTAGTAATCTCATCACGGGGGTTTTGTCACTATCTAACCCTATATGCCCTCTGAAGGTCCTACCTGCAAAAATCATCATGTTGGGGATTATGGCTTCAACGTGTGAAATTTGGAGGAACACACACATTTGGACTATATCAGAGAGGGTACTTCTTTATATGTCTTGATCTATTGGTATTGTGAATTGTGTGATAAAGGAAGTTATCCTTTAAGTGATTTTCCTTCTTTTCTTAGCTTCCTTCTTTTCCTGCTTTCTTCCTTCCTTCTTTGAGGTTTTTTATATGTGACTATGAATAAATGTGAATAGGTTATATGTTCCTACCTAGTTTTTTTTTTTCCTTAGGAAATATAGTCATTCCTCTACTTTACAATTTGATTTACAATTACATTGCTATTTTTTCAAATAATACAAAGAATTTATATGTATTTTCATAGTGTATACTTTAGCAGTATATAATGGTTTGTCAAAATAATAAAGAAAATTTTAGCTAAAATTTTAGCTTAAATTACCTAGTTCTCAGAACTTATCTTACTTGTTTGCAGCCTCTTGTGTAAGAATTTTTTTAAATGCTGGTTTTCAACATCTCTTTATCACTTTTTTTTAAACTGTAGCTTTAAGCTTGTACACATGTGCACATAAGTTCTTTATAAGAATATATATGTATAATGAAATATTATGTAATCCTTCTTATCCTTTGTATCTCTTGGGAAATGATAAAGGTGATTTTTTAAAGAACAAAACTGTGACTTTAGTGATACAAATTAAAGGGAAATACATTTGGAAAAAAGTGAGCAATTAGATATATGAATAATTTGTTTTTAGGAGTAGACATGAAATTAACTGGAAGCATTTGAAAACATGCAGTAGACATGGTGGTAAATATTTGATGATTCTGATTGTCAAATGTTATTTCAGAGAGCATAATTTTGAATGGAACAGATGAAGAATCATCTATATTTTGTCTATAGAATTTTGTATTTTAGTCCTAGTCTTCTCTCAAACATCTTCTCCCCTTAATGTTATGTTTTTAAGGAAATTAAATAAACCTATTTGAATGTAGCTGCTTTATGTCATGAACAGTGTTGATCTTCTGGAAGCCTAACAAATTAAAGTTAAATCTACTGGTATGTTTTGAGATACTTGGTTGAGCCTTTCTTTCCAAACTGGTCATAGAAGGAAGCCAGCATGCATTGATCATATAGGTTTGGCCAATGGCAAAAATAAATTAAGGCTTCCCTGTGGCTCAGATGGTAAAGAATCTGCCTGTAGTGCAGGAGTCCAGGGTGTGCTCCCTGGGTTGGGAAGATCCCCTGGAGGAGGGCATGGCAACCCACTCTAATGTTCTTGCCTGGAGAATCCCATGGACAGAGGAGCCTGGTGGACTACAGTCCATGGGGTCGCAGAGACTTGAACACGACTGAGCAACTAACACTTTAACTTTCAAAAATAAATTAATTCTATGCCTTGATTGATATCATAATAGCTTCTCTCTCAGAGGAAGAATTGTGATAAGACATATGACTAGATGAGGCTAAAAGACAGAGCCCAACCCCATTAGTTAAATTTGTGAATAGCTTTGTTGTGGCCATATGTGATGTTCCATGACTTCCCTCAGAAATTATAGAGTATACTATAGTCTGTACCAGATCCCACTCATAAGAAAAATTCATAATTTATTATCCAGCCATTTGGATTTAGCTGGACCCATCAAAATTCCTGATATTTTATTTCCTGGAGCCTCCTGTTAGCCCTGATGCATGAAATGAAATGTTCAAATGTGGTTCAGAGCACATACTGACATACAGTGGGTTGAACTCAAGCAGCATCATTAAGACCACATTACGTTATTATACAAATTATTTTGAAAGTTAACTGCTATGAAGGTGAATAGTGGATGCAGTGCATTGTATAAATCTAACATTTTTCCCACCATGGTGATTATTGAAATTTGGGGCTCATAGATTGCCTGATGTAGTGGATAAGTATAGCTCCTTTGAGGGACATAAAACAACCTGCTAATGAGCTATGGTGAAACATTCCCACTGAAAGATATCAAATAATCTGAGAACTGAAATATCTTTTCTGTCATAGGTATGTTAGAGAGACACTACAATAAGGATATTCCAGTTTAGCAAAGCTCACTGATAATATGAAAATAGATTATAGGAATATGTCACCTGTATGTCCCATAGGTTAGATCACATTTCTGCATTGGGTTAGGTAATGGAATTCCCAGAAAAATTTCAATAGTTATTGATGAATAGTATCAGTTCAGTTCAGTTGCTCAGTCATGTCTAACTCTTTGCAACCCCATGGAAGGCAGCACACCAAGCTTCCCCATCCTTCACTATCTCCCTGAGTTTGCTCAAACTCATGTTCATTGAGTCTGTGATGCCATCCAACCATTTCATCCTCAGTTGTCCCCTTCTCCTCCTTCCCTCAATTTTTCCCAGCATCAGGGTCTTTTCCAATGAGTCAGCTCTTCGCATCAGGTGGCTAAAGTATTGAAGCTTCAGCTTCAGCATCAGTTCAGTTCAGTTCAATCCCTCAGTCATGTCTGACCCTTTGCGACCCCAGGGACTACAGCACGCTGGCTTCCCTATCCATCCCCAACTACCAGAGCGTACTCAACTCATGTTCATTGAGTCCATGATGCCATCCAACCATCTCATCCTCTGTCGTTCCCTTCTCTTCTTCTCCCACCTTCAATCTTTCCCAGCATCAGGGTCTTTTTCAATGAGTCAGTTCTTCTCATGAGGTGGCCAAAGTATTGGAGTTTCAGCTTCAGCATCAGCCCTTCCAATAAATATTCAGAGTTGATTTCCTTTACGGTTGACTGGTTTGATCTCTTTGCTATCCAAGAGGCTCTCAAAAGTCTTCTCTAGCACCACAGTTCAAAAACATCAACTCTTCAGTGCTCCGCCTTCTTTGTGGTCCAACTCTCACATCCATAGATGACTACCGGAAAAACCGTAGCCTTGACTAGACAGATCTTTGTCGGCAAATATCGCTGCTTTTCACTACATTGTGTAGGTTTTTCATAATTTTTATTTCAAGGAACAAGCATCTTTTAATTTCAAATTCTCTATGAACTTGGTATAAAGCAAGCTGCCTGGCTGACTGGTAGAAACATCATAATAAAGAATGCAATGTCATTTGGAAGTCTGCTGCCTTGGTTGAGGAAGAAAAAGATGACCCTGCACAATGAGCAGAAATGAGAAGTGTATCTGATATTGAAGGGAGAATTATGCTCTTACTTTCATGTTAATATCTGGGCTTTGGCCAACAATTTTGTTGTATAGACTAGAAAATGGGTTTATATACCTGAACATTAAAGAATGCTCCTACTTGGAGAATACAACTATGGAAATCTTTTTGGTAATTCTGAGGATAAATTAAGCTAGACCTTTATGATGCCCACCAATAGCTACCTTAGAAAGCAACTTTAAAGCCAAGACATACAAGCCGATTCACACTCTGGATATGGCTAGTTAGGAACATGAAATCAGCAGACACAGAAGTGTATATACCCTGTATAATTTTGAGTAAAATGATGATATAGTCCTCTGTCAATGACCGACATTGCAAATGTGGTTAATGATGTACAGAATGCCAATGCTGCTGCTGCTAAGTCGCTTCAGTCATGTCCAACTCTCTGTGTGACCCCATAGATGGCAGCCAACCAGGCTCCCCCGTCCCTGGGATTCTCCAGTCAAGAACACTGGAGTGGGTTGCCATTTCCTTCTCCAATGCATGAAAGTGAAAAGTGAAAGTGAAGCCGCTCAGTTGTGTCCGACTCTTAGCGACCCCATGGACTGCAGCCTACCAGGCTCCTCCGTCCATGGGATTTTCCAGGCAAGAGTACTGGAGTGGGGTGCTGTTGCCTTCTCTGACAGATTTAATGCAATCCCTATCAAATTATCAACAACATTTTTCACAGAACTAGAACAAAATTTCACAATTCATATGGAAACACAACAGACCGTGAATAGACAAAGCAGTCTTGAGAGAGAAGAATAGAGCTGGAGGAATCAATCTTCCTGACTTCAGATTATACTACAAAGCCACAGTCATTAAGACAGTATGGTACTGGCACAAAAACAGAAATATAGACCAATGGGAAAAGATAGAAAGCCCAGAAATAAACCCATGCACCTATGGGTACCTTATTTTTGACAAAAGATGTAAGAATATACAATGGGACAAAGACAGCTTCTTCAATAAATGATGCTGGGAAAACTGGACAGCTACATGTAAAAGAGTGAAATTCGAACACTTCCTAACAACATACACAAAGATAAACTCAAAATGGATTAAAGACCTAAATGTAAGACCAGAAACTATAGAACTCTTAGAGGAAAACATAGGCAGAACACTTGATGACATAAATCAAAGCAAGATCCTCTATGACCCACCTCCTAGAGTGATGGAAATAAAAACAAAAGTAAACAAATGGAAACTGATTAAACTTAAAATATTTTGCACAGCAAAGGAAACTATAAGCAGGGTGAAAAGACCACCCTCAGAATGGGAGAAAATAATAGCAAATGAAACAACTGACAAAGAGTTAATTTCCAAAATATACAAGCAACTCATATAACTCAAAGCCAGAAGAGTGAATAACTCAATCAAAAAGTAGGAAAAAGACCTAAACAGACATTTCTCTCCAAAGAAGACATACAGATGACTAACAAACAATGAAAAGATGCTCAACATTGCTCATTATTAGAGAAACGAAAATCAAAACTACAATGACATATCACATCATATTGGTCAGAATAGCCCTCATCAAAAAATCTATAAACAATAAATACTGGAGAGGGTATAGAGAAAAGTGAATGCTCTTTCACCGTTGGTGGGAATATAAATTGATACCCCCACTATGGAAGATGGTATGGAGATTCCTTAAAAAACTAGGAATAAAATCATCATATGACTCAGCAATCTCACTCGTAGGCATATACCCTGAGGACAGCAAAATTGAAGAAGATATATGTTTCCCATTGTTCATTGCAGCACTATTTAGAATAGCTAGAACATGGAAGCATCCTAGATGAATAGATAAAGAAGTTGTGTTACATACACACAATGGAATATTACTCAGCCATAAAAAAGAAAATATTTGAGTCAGTTCTAATGATGTGGATGAACCTAGAACCTATTATACAGAGTGAAGTGAGTCAGAAAGAGAAAGATAAATACTGTATTCTAATACATATATAGGGAATCTAGAAAAATGGTGCTAAAGAATTTATTTACAGGGCAACAATAGAGAAAGAGAAATAGAGCATAGACTAATGGACATGGGGAAAGGGGAGCGGAGGGTGAGATGTATGGAAAGAGTAACATGGAAACTTACATTACCATATGTGAAATAGCCAATGGAAATTTGCTGTAGAGCTCAGCAAACTCAAACGTGGGCTCTGTGTCAACCTAGAAGGGTGGGATGGGGAGGGAGATGGGAGGGAGGTTCTAAAGGGAGGGGACATATGTATACCGATGGCTGATTCATGTTGAGGTTTGACCGAAGACAACAAAATTCTGTAAAGCAATGATTCTTCAATAAGAAATAAATTAATTAAAAAAAAGAAAAAAAATGTATTTTCAGAGTGTGGTATGCCTCTACTAATACCTATAAAATGTATAAGTAGAATAAAAGAGAGAAGGGAGAATAGTCTAACTGGTAGCAAAATATTTCAAAGAGTAAGCGTATATGATCACAGTAAACATCTTCTTTTTTCTCATTCATTGACTGATACAAATGATGATTGATCATATTTTTGTATGTCTATAATTATGCATAAAATGTTATAGTAGCTGCTCTAATACAATTTTAAGGGAATTTTCAGAAATATTAACAAAGGGTTATTGACCATGATCAGGAGGTGAACTTGGGGGAGTGGAAGGGTAAATAGATGATTCATTTTTTTCTATCTACCTTTTGAAATACCAAAGGAACTTTGGTCAATTACCCCTTATAACAGTGACTTAAGAAATTTTAATATAAAGGTGGATACAGGATGAGAATCTGACCACAATTGAGTGCTGGAAAAAACAACCATACTTCAGTATCAATATTAACTAATAAGTCATGACTAACTGGTATTGATGGGATGCACCTATGCCAGAGAATGGGAACTAGCCATATATTCCTGAGTCCTAATTAGGAGTAAAAGCTGAAAGAAGCTAGATCTTGATGACTTCCCTAAGTTGAGATTGAGCATACTTTATCATCATCACTGTGATCAGACACATCTCAAGAATAAAATGATTTCAAGATATTCAGATGCTGGACTTATTTATGTGCTGTTTCTTACAGTATACATTTTTACTTGTTTAATTTCTTAAAGCTAAGTCAATTTATTGCAGGAAGAAGTTACTGTGTCCACTATATTTGGTTGAAAATCTCAACCCAGGATTAAAAATGTAGTGTTCTTTGATGTTAAGAATCACGGATCTTCTCAGGACTTCCCTGATGGTCCAGTGATTAAGACTCTGTGCCCCCAATGCAGGAGCCATGGGTTCAGGTTCAATCCCTGGCCAGAGAACTAGGATCCTGCATGCATGCTGCATGGCACAGCCCAAAAATAAAAATAAAGGCATGAAAACTTTGAAGAAAAAAATCATGCATTCTTATGGCAATAGGTAAAAGGAGTCTCAAGGCTGTGTGTTGTTTTAGTGCCTTACTCTGAAAAGGAAGGGCTGTCTTCTCTTGCTGTAGAGCATCTAATCATGACTAATTCCTATCTTCTTTTGGGCAAGATATTGATGTCCATTGCTGACGTCTGTAATTGATCAAATTCACGGTTTGTTTTCTTTTGGCTCCAGTTCTTAGTGAGCTACCTGGTATGGTTTTCATCACTGCTGGATTCAGAGCTGCGAGATCCATCATGTGGCACGTTTAATAGTCCTGTTGTTCTACTGGGAATCTCTTTCTTTGCCTCGTGACATCTGGGATGCAACAGAGGACTCTGCATGTCTCTAAAATCAGTGAAATTTCCCAATTCTGTATCCTTGTAACTGGTAAACAATCCCTAAATGTACCTGGCTATTTCTAGATTCTGCTGGCTTCAGAGTTTCTTCCCAGACAAGGCATCTAGGACGCATTTTTTCAGTTCCAGTTTTCTTCCTTCTGATTCTCCCTCAGATCATTTAATTGCTACTTCCTGCTTGGAAGAAAATTCCCCCATGTCCTGTGGCTTTCCTTTTCAAAGTACCCCCCTCCCCTTATTTCAGACTATAATTGAATACTTAAACTAAAGAAATAATTCATTCTACACCAAGCAAAATCAGTATCTACTATGAGCCACACTTTATTTTAGATACTGAACAAGTTAGACAAGACTGCTGATCTCATGGAAATTATATTTTAGTGAGGAGAAACAGAAAAAGCAGAAAGTATAGAGAAAATAAAATTGATCAATGTTACAATAAAATGGACTTCCCTGATGGCTCAGATGGTAAATAATCCACCTGCAATGCAGGAGACCTAGGTTCAACCCCTGGGTCAGGAATATGCCCTGGAGAAGGAAATGGCAATCCACTCCAGTATTCTTGCCTGGAGAATTCCATGGACAGAAGAGCCTGGTAGGCTGCAGTCCATGGGGTCACAAAGAGTTGGACACAACTGAGTGACTAACACTAGACAATAAAACAGTATGACTTGGTTGATAACTTAGTTAGGTTGGGTGGTCAGAATAAGTCTTACTGAGGAGGTACATTTGAGCAGAGAAATTAATGTAAGAGTAACCAAGCAAGACCTGCGAGGATGACAGGACAGATCATTCAAATGAGGTAACAGTGAGGGCAAAAGTGCTTGTTAAAAAATCATTAAGAAATAGTTAGAAGACCCATGAAGCAAGAGAATAAGGAATCGCTGGAAGAAGAATAGATTAGGTCAAAGAGTTCAGTAGGCAGCAAGTCATGGAGAAGTTTTTACCATGATGAAACATTTAGATTTCAATCCATTTGCAAAGAGAGAGTTAGGAAGATTCCAAGCAGAGATGTGGAGCTTCCCAGGTGGTGCAGTGGTAAAGAATCTGCCTGTTAAGGTAGGAGATGCAAGAGACTCAGGTTTAAAGCCTGGATCAGTAAGATCCCCTGGAGAAGGAAAATGACAGCCCACTCCAGTATTCTTGCCTGGAAAATTCCATGAACAGAGGAGCCTGGTAGGCTATAGTCTGTGCGGCTGCAAAGAGTTGGGCATGTCTGAGTAACTGAGCATGTAGGCATGCAACCAGAGATATAACACTATCCAATTTATATTTTTCAAATGTCACTCTGGGCTTCTTTGGAATTCTATGTAGGGGGTGTAGCAGGGTAAAGAGAGCAAGCAAAGAGATCTTTTATGAAGCTATTTCTGAAATCCACATAAAAAATGGTGATGTGAAATAGAGACAAAAGAATATCCAATGGATGACTTTTGGAGGTAGGGCCTATAGGACTTACAAATGGATCAGTTGCACTATATGAGGAAAAATAAGAAAATAAGAATGATTCTACATTTTGGTTTCGAATAAGCAAAACATCCCTCTATTTGTAGATAGTAGTAAGATTAAGAAAATAACATTTGGATGGGGTGGGAGAAAAGAGGAAGATTGTTTTATTTTTTGTATTAAATTTGAGATTTCCCTCTTGCATGTCTATCCACTGTAGATGTAAAGAAGCAAATACAATATATTAATTTAATCCTATGAGATGCACCATGTTGGAGTTATAAACTACGTGGTACCAGTAATTTTAGTACTTAAAACTCTCATAAAAAGGTTATATGGAAAGAAAAGACCTAGGAATTAACTTGGAATAATACGACACTTGAGATTAGAGTGGAAGAAGGGTAGTTAGTTACCTAAGTGGTAACCGAGGAGGATGTGTTGGCATGCAGGACAAGTGACAAAAGCATTTGAGGAATTAGGGAGTGATCCACTGTAGAATGCTCCTGAGAGGGAGGAGAGTAAGATACGGTAGTGGGTGTAAGGATCTTTTCTCCTTAATCTTCCAGATTCACTCTCTATCCTTCACTTGCCTGTGCTCTATCCCCAGAGGCTGAGATATACAGAATAATCAAGAGTTTTCTTGATCTCTGGATTTTGTCAGCTCAGTTAATTGTGATATCTAGCATGAGATCTGGTGGAGAGAGGAAAGTCAGGATGTCTATTCCTTACCTCATCTCTTGGAGGCTTGCTTTGGGCTGGCTATATTCCTCTATTGGAAGACATAGCTCCTCTCCAGGGGGCTCCCTCTTCTTGACTCTTTTTCTTCCTGATTAGCAAATGCATTCTTCTGTCATCATTCCAAGACTGGGGTCAATAACAGCTCTGCTGTTAGTTGACCTTGGATGCTATTTTATCTTCGTGTAATTCTAGAATCTTCCTACATTATGTAAATAAACCCTGTGTTCAACCTTCCTTGAATTACACTAATTATATAATCTGTTTCCTGAGTGAAACAGTACATAAAAATGACATTGAAATTGTAGTGTGGATATTGTACTGGTCCTTAACATGCACAGTTTCAGCTTCCAAGGGGAGGTGAAACCTAACTAGAGTAGCAGATAAGGGAAATGATGTGAGGAATAAGAAATAGCAACAGTAGAATGAATTTTCCAGATGGTTTGCTGTAAAGGGAACAGGGGATTGAGGTGGTTCTGAAGAAGGGGGCATTGGTAAAGAAAACATACTGAGAATTGAACAAACTGAAATGAATTTCAAAACTATCCTTGTAGTGAAAATTTTTTTCATATATAGTATCCAATCATGTTGCTTTCACATAGAAAACTAACTTTGACTCTGAAGGTCTAAGAAGGATCAAGAGGATGTCCTACTTGGACACTGAGGAGAGGAAGCACAAACTCCATCCCTTAGATCAACTCTGTTGCTTCAAAAGAGGAAGGGACCTTTGAGACTCTGTAATTTTCCTAGATTGTTATGGTAGGAAAGAAAGCAGGGATTAAGAGGAGACGATCTGCTCACTGATTTCTTGTTTAGAAAGTAGTGGTTTGCTAAGCTGTTTAAATGTTATACATTTTTGGAACATGAACAAAAGGATAGCATGCTTTTGAATAGTTCTGCACACATTTTATCAAGTATTTTATAAATAATGTCCTTTAGCTTGTAACAAAATTAATTATACTTGAAAATAATAGCTTATTTCAGACTTTAAAAGTTCTCCATTTCTTAAATTCTATGCTTAGCAGCAGTTTGGAGTTTGTCTCATAAGGAAAGGCATAGGTGTAAGATACATCTGTGGGGAAAATGACAAAAATGGCACTGCTGTGAGATCAACACTGCCCAGGAAAATAGGATCATGTAGGTATAATTGCTGAGACTCACTCCTTAGGTCATATTTATTTCCCAAGGAAATACATAAGAAGCTTTAGAGAAGAGAGAAAACACAACTGAGAGCTGAGAAACTAAGCATATCTAAAGTATACTTGATAAAAAAGAACAAACCCCTTAAACGTTTTCCTTGACCAACAATGATCACAAAGATCCTGACCTTCTTCACAGGTCTCTTGAGATTAGAGCAGTTCTATGAGATGCCTCATTAGTTCATGAGAGCTGGAAATAGCAAGCTACTACATTTGTATTACATTCATAGGCACCACTCATTTTCATGATGCACTTGATGGATTCATTTGAGTAATTAATTTGGTTTACTATAAAGTAAAAATCAAGTTTAAGCAGCATATTTACTTCACTAACCTATTAAATGAGATTTTCCCTGTAAAACAATTATAAAATAAAGTAACAAATACAACCTATCTAGGTCAAATACTGGAGTTATAATGCTATCAAATTCTGAAGAGTGGCAGACAAATTTTTTAATTATATATTCATATATCTCCAAGTGATGAGAGGCTAGAATTTGAAAAAGTATTGGAAAATTTTTGGAATTATGTTCTGTTCTGCAACTATTAAGGTATTATTATTTATAAATATATGTTTAAGTTGACTTTAATTATTTTCCCAATGACTGTGGCCTCTTTTTGAACCTACAGTAACAAAAAATCAGAACAAAGAGTTCATAAGTATAAAGTTTTAAAAGTGTATGTCCATGGTCAATTATGTTGTGAACTCTGATGATCTTGCTGACCATAATGAATATTCAACATCCATAATATGTTTGTTTAAAGGTAGAGTAGTGTTTCAGCTTTGTAGGCTTATATATTTCCTTCCAAAGGGGAAGTAACAATAATGATAGGATGGCAATAATTACCACACACAGGAAATTGCAGTTTAATAACAAGTAGAAGCACAGAGATAAGCATAAAAGGCAAAATGCAATATATCAAAGATAACTGATTAGAATTCATATTAATTAATGTTAAAAACATCACTCTAAGCTCATAATTCTGTTAGAGTTTGAGGAAACCCAGTGGTTATCTGTTTACTTAAGTTCAAAATCTGTTAAGAAGACAAAGGTTATGGCAGATAAAAATCAAAGTAGAATCTTTATTATCAATAAAAATGACACTAAGGAATGTAAATTAAGTGTATCAACAATGTCTTAACACTGAACTTCAGTGTTAGACATGCCCATCCACTCAGCTGGAGTAAGCTCTGTGCTACCACATGTTTGTTCCTCTAGGACAGTCCAACAAACTTCATAATCACATTCAGAAGCTCTTCAATGTACCTATTATAATTTTGTTTTGTTTTCCTCAGCCTTTCTAAATTATATTACAGTCAATATCTCTTCTTTCTTTTTGACAAAACACTTCAAAATTTCCTTATGGTATGGTGTGTACATGTGCTTGTGCAACATATTTGTATATGTGTGTGTGTGTGTGTGTGTGTGCATGTAGCAAATTCCATCTTATCAGCAAAAAAATATTTTTTAAAATTGTGGTTAGATTTGACAGGCAGTGGAAAATATTGAGAGTTTGTTTTTTTTGACAAGTATCAGTCTAAGATTAAAAAATTATAAAATTATAAGCTGAAATTTTGAAATTAATCAAGTTTTAGAACTTCCCCATTTTTCTACAGCTAATGTAGTTCATGAAGTGAAGACATTAAGAGAAAGCCTTATAAAAGTTAAAGCAAGTGACTCATACATGGCCAACTGTCAAGTAGACAACAGTTCCCCTTCTCTCTTTCATTTCCTTACTCTGGACCCTTGGAGGGAAAGGATGTGATTCTGAATTTCTAGTCCGATTTAACAATCAAGTAGAGTTGATAGCTTCTGAAATTATTGTCATTGATTTCTTTGGGCATCATTTAAAAATATAATTGTGAGGTGTTATAAGAAGAAATAGTCCTGTTATAACTTGGGAACAGGACAAGGAAAACAGTTTTCCAAAATTTCCTTGTGCCCTTCAGAATTCTCCAGTCATTATATTTGTTCTTGATGTTATCACTACACTTTCAGTTTCACTTTTCAATTTTATGGTAGTTTTGAAAGTCTGTAGCTTAAGCTTTATAAATATTTAAGCTATTGCTAGATAGAGTTGAGATCTGAAGCCAAGTGGAAAGAAGGAAATGTACTTGGGGAAAAAAAAACAAAAACAAAAAACAAAACAAAACATGAAATATTAGGAAAGCCTCAAACAGTGCCTGGAGAAATTTTTAGGAAAACAAGTGTGTTGACAGATAGAATCATCTACTTTGAAGCTAATTTTAAAGTACCCCAAAGCTGAAAAAATACAGGAAAATTCTTACATTTTCCATTGAAGCAATTTATTTATAGTTCTGCTGCTGCTGTTTAATTGCTACATTGGGTTCAACTCTTTGCAGCCCCATGGGCTGTAGCCCGCCAGGCTCCTTTGTCCATGGGATTTTCCAAGCAAGAATACTGGAATGGCTTGCCATTTTCTTCCCTAGGGGATCTGCCTGACCCAGGGATCAAACCCAGGTCTCCTGCATTGCAGGCAGATTCTTTACCAGTGAGCCACCTGGGAAGCCCATTTATAGGTCTAGTATAATCAAATTCCCTTTCAGAAGTAGCATCTTAGTAAGAATAGACAGCATTAAATAGGTAGTATTTATATATATCTGTTTATTTATTCTAAAAATAAAGATTACTCATAAAGCACACATTTAATAATTGCAGCAATAATAAAATGTTCAAAACACTTTAAGTGCTGTGTATGATAGTAAGTGCTGCAGAATTATCCTCTCATGTAGTCAATGTCATAAAGTAGGTGTCATTACCTATACTTTAAGTATGAAAGAATTGACATTTATAGAAGAGGAGTCAACTTCACAAGGCTAACAACAGACCCTAGTCTGCCCTGCCTCAAAGTCCATGATCCTATCCACACAAAACACAATCATTATTATCACCTGGTGCAATAGGCAGACCTTAGTTCATGCCTGGTAAAATCTCTTCCCCCTGTTTGTGGTAGGACCTCTGATCTGCTTTTTAGACAATGGAATGCAGGAAAGGTGAAGAGCTTTTGAAAATATAATTAAAAACCCAAATCAGACTTTCTGCAGGTTTAAACAAATAATTGGTCATGTTGGAAAAGCCCATGTGGCAAGAAACTGTGGGCAAGTTCAAGAAATGAAAGGCATTCAAACTGGAAAGGAAGCAGTAAAGCTGTAATTATTTGTGGACGACATCGTTTTATATAATGAGAACACTGAAGACGCCACCAAAAACGATTAGAAATAATACAATACATTAAAATTGCAGGATACTATACAATAATCTGTTGCATTTCTATACACTAACAATGAGGTAGCAGAAAGAGAAATTAAGAAGACAATTCCATTTATACTCCCAACAAGAACAAAAAATTAGCTAGGAATAAATTTAACCAAGGAAGTGAAAGATCTGTATGCTGAACACTATAAGAGCAGCTTGGAATACTGTGAATTAACAACAGATTGGATAAGATTCTCTATACATTCAAAAGTATTGAAGATAAAACTCAAAAGTCAGTCTATGGAAATAATTTGCATGTCTTCAAAAAAGGCTAGTTGACCAAAATAAGATCAAATAAAGCACTATAAAGATGCAAATGTGATACAAAATACTTTATGTAAATGGAAAAATTTACCTGTAGCAAATTTAAAACTTTCTCCAAGGTCATGTAATTACTTGGAATGCATTTATTTTTATGTGTGTGTATATACACATATATGAGTATATACATTACACTTTGTCCAAAGGTTTTGAAATGGTTCACATGGCAAGCCAAAATATAAAATTTGATTTTCTCAGTTCCTTGAGGACTGTCAAACACAAATCTGTGAAGAAACATTTTCTTTCCACTGAGTCAGTGTATTTTACGTGCACTGTATATTTGTTTGGAATGTTTATCTTCAGGAAACAGATAGTGTCAGAGATTTTTCATAATTTCAGGATATAATTTTATGAGGAAGAACCATCACTTTTATGATATTTTAAGAAACCTTTATGAAAAGGTAGATATCACCAATTTGATAGCACTTATTGAAGTTGTAAAGTATAAAGTGACTTCATAAGTTTGATCTTTTACTCTTGGAAACAAATACACTCCAGATACTTCCTGAACTTAGGACAATGCTATATATTATTTTTCATATTTTTGATATGATTTTTAATCTAAAAACATAAGACTGAAGTTATGTGAAACTTTAAGATAAAGAGTAATGAAAACGCAAAAAAAGAAAAATGGCATCAGGAATTTTTATAAACTGAATCATGTGCCCCTAAAATTCAAACAATGAAGCACTAAACCCAATGTGACTGCATTTTGAGATTGAGACTTTAATGAGGTAAATGAGATTAAGTTAAATCATAAGCTTTAGGGCTCTCACCAGAGAGGACTAGTGCACTTATAAGATTAGACACCAAAGATCTTTCTGTCTCTTTTCATGGGGTCACAGAGGAAAGTTCATGTGAAGCCACAGTGAGAAGGTAACTGTCTGCCAGTCAGGAAGAAAGGAAGAAAGCAAGCCTCCTGGCACTTTGACCTTGGATTCCTAACCTCCATAACTGTAAGAAAATACATTTCTGCTGTTTAACTTACCCAATCTCTGGTATATTATGGCAGCCCAAGTTGACTAGTACAGGGCTAAAAATGATGGAGGGAAATGGAGAAGAAGATGCTGTGGAAAAAAATCTATGACGATAACATTACAGTCTTAAAGTGGTAAATAAGATGTTTCTAAAATGAAGAAAATAATATCTGGAAGAATAGTAAGATTAATTTGAGTTTAATAAATATAAAAATTATGTCATAATATCAAAATCTTTAATTGGTCCTTCTATAATATATATACAAATACAGCCAGGGGTATAACAGAAGCATACATAATTGCCACAAATGAGGGCATTTAAACTCAGTGGACTATATTTCTGTAGAGTTTGTTTCACACACCCTAACTTGTGAAAATTCTGAATGTGTGACTTTACTTCAAGAAGTCTCTGTATATGTGAGTGTGGCATGTTCTATAATTTTATATCCAGGATAATTTTTTCAGCTTATAATTTATTTTTAAAAGAAAACAAATATGACCTTTATAATTTATGTAATTGACTCCATAAACAAATCTATGCATAAAATTAGCATTTAAGAGCAGTCTGATATTCCTTAATAACTGACAAACACGTTCATTTTAAAGGTAAATAAGATGGTCAAAATATTCATTAATTAATAGGTATCATAGACATTTTCAAGCTAATTATACCGTAGGTTTCTTATTATTCACACTCAAGAGAATGTATATGTATCAGAATTTACATAAAATATGTTTATGAACATAAAAATATCAAATATGTTTAAACATCAAACATATTTGTTATAAATATCAAACTAAGTTTATGAGCATCATCAGCCATGAAATTAAGACACTTGCTCCTTGGAAGAAAAGCTATGACTAACCTAGACAGCATATTAAAAAGCAGAGACATTACTTTGCCAAGAAATGTCCTTATAGTCAAAGCTATTGTTTTCCCAGTAGTCATGTATGCATGTGAGATTTGGATTATAAAGAAAGCTGAGAGCCGAAGAATTGATGCTTTTGAACTGTGGTGTTGGAGAAGACTCTTGAGAGCCCGTTGGACTGCAAGGAGATCCAACCAGTCCATCCTAAAGGACATCAGTCCTGAATAGTCATTGGAAGGACTGATACTGAAGCTGAAACTCCAATACTTTGGCCACCTGATGCGAAGAACTGACTCACTAGAAAAGACCCTAATTTGGGAAAATACTGAAGCCAGAAGGAGAAGGGGACTACAGAGGATGAGATGGTTGGATATCATCACCAACTCAATGGACATGAGTTTGGGCAAGCTCTGGGAATTAGTGATGGACAGGGAAGCCTGGAGTGCTGCAGTTCATGGGGTCACAGAGAGTTGGACAGTACTGAGTGACTGAACTGAACTGATGAACTTTGTAGTTACAGTACAAATTATTTAGGGAGTTAGTCTAATGGTTTATTTTTTCATGGGATATGAGCACAATGCATTATGTCTTCATTTGATTAATTGGATATTAAGGTAGGTTTGAGGGGGAAAAGGGGCTTACATATACACATGGAATTTGAATGATACTGTCAATTAACAGCAAATCACACTGTTTGCTATAGACTCACTGTTACTCCAATTTGGAATCATAGGCAGCTCTCTAACTCTCCCATAGAAGTCATATCAACATTCATTTTTAAAAAAATTTTGATATTAGTATAATGTTCTACTGAAAAAATTAGAAATGACTTATATCTGAATATCAATTTAGCTAAATTAGTGTAACTTTATTTTTTTTTTTAATTTTTTTATTAGTTGGAGGCTAATTACTTCACAACATTTCAGTGGGTTTTGTCATACATTGATATGAATCAGCCATAGATTTACACTTATTCCCCATCCCGATCCCCCCTCCCACCTCCCTCTCCACCCGATTCCTCTGGGTCTTCCCAGTGCACCAGGCCGGAGCACTTGTCTCATGCATCCCACCTGGGCTGGTGATCTGTTTCACCATAGATAGTATACATGCTGTTCTTTTGAAACATCCCACCCTCACCTTCTCCCACAGAGTTCAAAAGTCTGTTCTGTATTTCTGTGTTTCTTTTTCTGTTTTGCATATAGGGTTATCGTTACCATCTTTCTAAATTCCATATATATGTGTTAGTATGCTGTAATGTTCTTTATCTTTCTGGCTTACTTCACTCTGTATAAGGGGCTCCAGTTTCATCCATCTCATTAGGACTGGTTCAAATGAATTCTTTTTGACGGCTGAGTAAAATTCCATGGTGTATATGTACCACAGCTTCCTTATCCATTCATCTGCTGATGGGCATCTAGGTTGCTTCCATGTCCTGGCTATTATAAACAGTGCTGCGATGAACATTGGGGTGCATGTGTCTCTTTCAGATCTGGTTTCCTCAGTGTGTATGCCCAGAAGTGGTATTGCTGGGTCATATGGCAGTTATGTTTCCAGGTTTTTAAGGAATCTCCACACTGTTTTCCATAGTGGCTGTACTAGTTTGCATTCCCACCAACAGTGTAAGAGGGTTCCCTTTTCTCCACAGCCTCTCCAGCATTTATTGCTTGTAGACTTTTGGATAGCAGCCATCCTGACTGGTGTGTAATGGTACCTCATTGTGGTTTTGATTTGCATTTCTCTAATAATGAGTGATGTTGAGCACCTTTTCATGTGTTTGTTAGCCATCTGTATGTCTTCTTTGGAGAAATGTCTGTTTAGTTCTTTGGCCCACTTTTTGATTGGGTCACTTTAAAAAAAATCATGTTTCTATTTCTTTTACAGACTCTGAAATATCCTAGTTCTTTCTCCCTATCCTAGGAGTCATGTCTAGCTCTCCCAAAAGATAAGAACTTTACCATACCCTTCCACAGGGCCCTTCCCACTTCAAATTTTGATTGTGAGAATCTAAAATGAACATATAGTTTCTTTAGACATTAGATAATTACACTAGGTTTCAGAAAAGCAAGATATTATTTATTATCATTCTCAAAATGTAGTGTCATGTTTGTAGAGATATTTAACCATGATAATATTTTATAGGCTTTGAGCAGCTTAAATCTAGAACATGACACATGTTTTGTCTAGTATAAATCCATGTAATAACAGGATTGTTGAAAAAAAGATATTTAATGAATGGTGAAGTATTGTCAAAATTTTCATAATACCTCTATAGATAATCTTAGGTGGTCTATTTGAGGGAGTGGAAGGAGGAGAATAAATGAGCATCTACATTTAATCATGCACAGATAATGTCAGGACAAAATGGTTGGAATTCATTCACTAGATTATAGTAAACCATTTTGAGTTATTAAGCAAGCAAGTAGCAAGATGGAAAATATTTTGGGAAGACTAATATGACAGAGGTGGACAACGTAGAGAAACTATAAAAGTGGAGTCTTTACAGCCCAGTGAATTTGTTTGGTATAAAAACATGAATAGATGCAAAGTAAAGGTATAAAGTATTGTTGTCTAAATAGATATAAGCAGGAGATAGAGAAGTGTAAAACGAATTTGAGATTTTGATTTAAAGAAGTGGAAGAATGTGATGCATTTAACAAAGTGAGAAATTAAATTTATAGGGGAAATTTATGAACTTTTCTTTATGTGTGTTGAGTATGAAATGGAGGTGAAATAGTAGGTAATAAACATATGAGACTTACTATATGCTACATATACTTCTAAGCACTTTGCAAATACTCATTCAATATCAAATAATGTATTTTATAACATTTAAATAATATTTTTAGTCAATTGACCATATCTGATTTATTTATTTATTTTTTTTGGGGGGGGACGATATCTGATTTAGAACTGCAAACATTCCTACCATGATCATCAGTATCTATCATTGTTTGTATCAAGGCCCCTTCTACAGGAAAAAAGCAATAATAATTTTAAAATTACTTACTTAAGTTTATCTAGAGACTGTCGTAGATAAAACCAACTTTCCTGCATCTCTGAATATATTTTTCCATTAGACTTCATAGGAGGTATCACAATTTTGGGAAGACAAAGGTTAAATTTTAAATATCATTCATTGGAGAAATGTCTGTTTAGTTCTTTGGCCCATTTTTTGATTGGATCATTTATCTTTCTGTAATTGAGCTGCAGGAGTTGCTTGTATATTTTTGAGATTAATTCTTTGTCTGTTGCTTCGTTTGCTATTATTTTCTCCCAATCTGAGGGCTGTCTTTTCACCTTGCTTATAGTTTCCTTTGTTGTGCAAAAGTTTTTACATTTAATTAGGTCCCATTTGTTTATTTTTGCTTTTATTTCCAATATTCTGGGAGGGGGGTCATAGAGGATCCTGCTGTGATTTATGTCAGAGAATGTTTTGCCTGTGTTCTCCCCAAAGAAGACATACAGATGGCTAGCAAACACATGAAAAGATGCTCAACATCACATATTATTAGAGAGATGCAAATCAAAACCATAATGAGGTACCATTACATGCTAGTCAGGATGGCTGCTATCCAAAAGTCTACAAGCAATAAATGCTGGAGAGGGTGTGGAGAAAAGGGAACCCTCTTACACTGTTGGTGGGAATGCAAACTAGTACAGCCGCTATGGAGAACAGTATGGAGATTTCTTAAAAACCTGGAAACATAACTGCCATATGACCCAGCAATCCCACTCCTGGGCATACACACCAAGGAAACCAGATCTGAAAGAGACACGTGCACCCCAATGTTCATCGCAGCACTGTTTATAATAGCCAGGACATGGAAGCAACCTAGATGCCCATCAGCAGATGAATGGATAAGGAAGCTGTGGTACATATACACCATGGAATATTACTCAGCCATTAAAAAGAATTCATTTGAATCAGTTCTAATAAGATGGATGAAACTGGAGCCCCTTATACAGAGTGAAGTAAGCCAGAAAGATAAAGACCAATACAGTATACTAACGCATATATATAGAATTTAGAAAGATGGTAACGATAACCCTATATGCAAAACAGGAAAAGAGACACAGATGTACAGAACAGACTTTTGGACTCTGTGGGAGAAGGAGAGGGTGGGATATTTCAAAAGAACAGCATGTATATCATCTATGGTGAAACAGATCACCAGCCCAGGTGGGATGCATGAGACAAGTGCTCGGGCCTGGTGCACTGGGAAGACCCAGAGGAATCGGGTGGAGAGGGAGGTGGGAGGGGGGATCGGGATGGGGAATACGTGTAAATCTATGGCTGATTCATGTCAATGTATGACAAAAACCACTACAATATTATAAAGTAATTAGCCTCCAACTAATAAAAATAAATGGAAAAATAAATAAATAAATATCATTCATGCATGAGTGTGTGCTAAGTAGCTTCAGTCATGTCTGATTCTTTGCAAACCCCATGGACTGTTTTCACCAGGCTGCTCGGTCCATGGGATTCTCCAGGCAAGAATACCTGAGTGGGTTTCCATGCCCTTCTCCATGAAACCTTCCCCACCCAGGGAGCAACCCCCGGTCTCTAACCTCTCCTGCATTGGCAGGCGGGTTCTTTACTACTAGTGCCACACGGGAAGCCCAGTGTCATTCACACAACGTCACTAAGTTACAAGATAGTAATGCTACACATTTCAGTTACATCACTTCTCCTTAAAAGAGCTTAGAGGCAGTGTGCACTTACCTCCTGCACTTGTGTCCTTTTGACTAAGACAGAGTGACTTTTTTCCTCTAGGATCTGTGCAAAATAGCTCATTTTTTGCCTTTCTATACTGACTGTGATTTTGGATCAGTCTACCATCCTAAAGGAGATCAGTCCTGGGTGTTCATTGGAAGGACTGATGCTGAAGCTGAAACTCCAGAACTTTGGCCACCTGATGCGAAGAGTTGACTCATTGGAAAGGACCCTGATGCTGGGAGGGATTGGGGGCAGGAGGAGAAGGGGACAACAGAGGATGAGATGGCTGGATGGCATCACCGACTCGATGGGCATGAGTTTGAGTAAACTCCGGGAGCTGGTGATGGACAGGGAGGCCTGGCGTGCTGTGATTCATGGGGTCGCAAAGAGTCGGACACGACTGAGAGACTGAACTGACTGACTGACTCACAGTAATATTGTAACTTAATATAGAATATTAAGTTTTGCCATTTCTTTCAATGCTTCCAGTTAATACTAGTAGGAGTAGCAAAAATCTGCCTTTGAGCAAAAATATTATTCATTCAAGAATTCCTCCCAAAAATGATCCAAAAACATATTAGCAAATATAAACCTTTTCTTTATTTTGGAGACCTATTGGCTACTGGATCTAGACTTTTGTAAAGCAATATTTAGGAATTCACAGCCATACCTAGCAACTCTATAATGTTTGAAAACTATAATAGAATGTGGGAGAAATCATGTTTGACACATTCAAAAAAGACTTTTCCTCTCTGACCATATTTATTCAAACTTCTTTTCTGTCTTCATTCTTCGGCCTTCCTTTACTACTCATCCCCATGGTCTCTTTCTCTTTGTATACACCTTATTTCTTCATTTTCAGTCATTTTCTCACTGCATTTTCCTCTTAGAACTATGGTGCTGGAGAAGACTCCTGAAAGTCCCTTGGACAGCAAGGAGATCAAATCAGTTACTCTTAAGGGAAATCAACCCTGAATACTCATTGGAAGGACTGATGCTGAAGCTGAGGCTCCGGTAATTTGGTCATCTGATGCAAAGAGCCTACTCAGTAGAAGAGTCCCTAATGCTGGGAAAGATTGAAGGCAGAAGGGAAGAGGGCATCAGAGGATGAGATGGCTGGGTGGCATCACCGATGCAATGGGCATGAACATGGGCAAACTTCGGGAGATGGTGAGGGACAGGGAGGCCTGGCGTGCTGTAGTCTGTGGGGTCACAGAGAGTCGGACATGACTGGGCAGCTGAACAACAGCCCCAACACCACCTTATCTCTTCATTTCCAGTCATTTTCTCACTATGTTTTTCTTTTTTCTTCTCTTCTACATGTTATTTTCACTGTTAAAACTAAATTTATTCCTTTACTTAACTTTAATCTCTTTTTTAGTTCAGTTCAGTTCAGTCACTCAGTCATGTCCAACTCTTTGCGACCCCATGAACCACAGCACACCAGGCCTCTCTGTCCATCACCAACTCCCGGAGTCCACCCAAACCCATGTCCATTGAGTCAATGATGCCATCCAACCATCTCATCCTCCGTCGTCCCCTTCTCCTCCTGCCCTCAATCTTTCCCAGCATCAGGGTCTTTTCCAATGAGTCAGCTTTTCACATTAGGTGGCCAAAGTATTGGAGCTTCAGCTTCAACATCAGTCCTTCCAATGAATATTTAGGACTTATCTTCTTTAGGATGGACTGGTTGGATATCCTTGCAATCCAAGGGACTCTCATGAGCAATATATGGCAAAAATCACTACAATATTGTAAAGTAATTAGCCTCCAACTAATAAAAATAAATGGAAAAAAAAAGAGTCTTCTCCAACATCACAGTTCAAAAACATCAATTCTGCAGTGCTCAGCCTTCTTTACAGTCCAACTCTCACATCCATACATGACCACTGGAAAAACCATAACCTTGACTAGACGGACCTTTGTTGGCAAATAATGTCTCTGCTTTTTAATATGCTATCTAGATTGGTCATAACTTTCCTTCCAAGGAGTAAGCGTCTTTTAATTTCATTGCTGCAATCACCATCCGCAGTGACCCTGGAGCCCAGAAAAATAAAGTCAGCTGCTTTTTCCACTGTTTTCCCATCTATCTGCCATGAAGGGATGGGACCAGATGCCATGATCTTAGTTTTCTGAAAGTTGAGCTTTAAGCCAACTTTTTCACTCTCCTCTTTCACTTTCATCAAGAGGCTCTTTAGTTCTTCTTCATTTTCTGCCATAAGGGTAGTGTCATCTGCATATCTGAGGTTATTGATATTTCTCCTGGCAATCTTGATTCCAGCTTTTGCTTCCTCCAGCCTAGCATTTCTCATGATGTACTGTGTATATAAGTTACTTCATTCAATTATTTTAAGTGGAAGCAGGTTTGAATTTGATACTAAAACAGAAGTACATGTTTCCTAAATCCAAGCAGAAATAGTGTCTTGTCTTTTTGCTACATATTGTAGGGAAAAGCAAAATAATGTACACATCAACATTTAATGTCACTGAACTTTTAAAGATTTAATGCTAATAAAATGTATTTTGTACTTTTTTCCTAAAGTGGGAAAATAAAAACTGCTTATATTTCATTTTTAAAGTGTTCAAATAAAAATTTTATATTTTTAGTATATAGCGATTCTGACCCTGATGACTCGTATTTGGAAAATTCATTGTTTACCTTTAAAGTGGCGTATCATCTTATTTGGTCTAGTTTATAATGCTTGCTAACTGTTAGTTCTTTTGAACTGTCAGAGCTTTATGTCTCTTTGAATATGATGAAAGAAAAGGAAGAAAGTGAACTGCACAGTCATGTTTGACTCTTTGAGATCCTATGGACTGGCCTGTCCAGCTCCTCTATCCATGGGATTCTTCAGGCAAGAGTATTGGAGTGGGTGCCATTTCCTTCTCTAAGGCGTCTTCCTGGCTCAGGGGTTGAACCTAAGTATCCAGCATTACAGGCAGATTCTTTACCAACCAAACCACTAGGGAAGCCCTTTAATATGATAATAATCCAATCTTATAGCTTGGCTATATATTGAAAGTGAATATTAATCCATATCTAATAAAGTTCATGTAACAAGAAAAATCAGTTTATATACTATTTTATATAATCCCACAGTTAAAAAGAATATTAGGCATATAAATAATACATTTTAAAAGCATTGTCCTTCATTAAATAGTTATTTAGCTTTCTCCTTCATTTTAGATATGTAGAAACCAATATCCAGGGAGATTAGGAACTCCTATGGATCACTCTGACAGTGATGCCAGTGATAGGACCAGAACTCAGCTGTGCTGAATCCTTTCTAGTAGCCTTTGAACTTTCATTTTGCTGCAAATAAACAACAAATAAATGCATAAAAATAAAGACAAGGATTCAAAATTTTTGTCACTATGGTAATCCAAGTTAGTGTGCTAATCAGTAGTTCTCAATTTATATCCCCCAGTAATTGAATGCTATAGGAGAGAAGACAATGGCACCCCACTCCAGTACTCTTGCCTGGAAAATCCCATGGATGGAGCAGCCTGGTAGGCTGCAGTCCATGTGGTTGCTAAGAGTCGGACACGACTGAGCGACTTCACTTTCATTTTCCACTTTCATGCATTGGAGAAGGAAATGGCAACTCACTCCAGTATTCTTGCTGGAGAATCCCAGGGACAGGGGAGCCTGGTGGGCTGCCATCTATGCGGTCGCACAGAGTCAGACACGACTGAAGTGACTTAGCAGCAGCAGCAGCATAGGGGATTCAAACTAAGTTAGGTCTTTCTAGGTTTTCATGGCTGCATGATTCTCATAAACAAGTTCTCAAGATAAACAATTATGGAATTATCCTAATGCACTGTAAGAATGTTTGATATATTTGTCTATCCTTCTGGGATTTGAATATGGCTTAGATTCAGAAAAAATATGTCAGCATTTTAAACTTAATTACAGCTGTGATAAATAAAATGCTTTAAGAGGCTTCACTAAGCCTTCAAAATGCCCATTAGCCTCCAACCATTTTGACCTAGGTTTGATTCCTGGCTTGGGAAGATGCCCCAGAGAAGGGAACAGATACCCAGTCTAGTATTCTGGCCTGGAGAGTTCCATGGATTGCAGAGTTGGACAGTGACTACTGAGCAACTTTCACTTTCACTTTGATTTTTTTTTAAGTTTTCCTTTTAAACTGTCTTTAAGTGGAAAGCATCTTGAAACTATTCCAACTCATAAGTTCATAATTAATTTTACTTACAATTTAGTACATGCACCTCATTTGCATAACTATCTGCTACATTTGCATTAACACAGCACAGGATCTATAACTTACTTACTGAAAGTACCTCACAGCATTTACAAAGAGCTGCTCCACTAGGAAGCTGCTTATGTTTGCATGGTGGCTATATTTGAATTATCACAGCTGTGATTTACTTCCAGTTTCCAACTCAGTAATTTCAGTATAGTAGATTTTTTAAAAATTTATTAATTTTTCTTAGCATCTATTACACCTTGACCACAAGTTCAATTTCCAGCTGGAGATATAGCCATTTATATTCTGAGTCTAGAGTCACTGTTGCCAGAGAGTGATTACCTATTACCACCAATTTGATTTAGGACATGTGAAAAATGAGACACCTCTTTGACATCCTTGTGGAGGTGTCAAGTAAACATTTAATCATTTAACTGTGAAACTGTAGGGAGAGATGTGATAGAGATATATATTTGGTATATTTGGTAGATGGTATTTAAGATGTGAAATTATCTGAAGAATGTTAGAAAAACTGGGATTGTACCTTTGGATGTGAATGTTTAGAGACTGGATGAAGAGTAGAGGAAAATAAGATGCACTCAATGTATGGGAAGGAAATAAGATGACTTTGGATCCCTAAAGCCTCAGTGAAGGAATTATACCAAGGAAGAGAGAATGGTAACCTGGGTCAGATGCTGCTGCTTAGTCAAATATGAGAATAGGAACTGATCTTTTCATTTTGCAACGTGAGTAACATTGGTCATATGTATAGGAGTAATTTTGTTGGAGTGGTGAGGCAAACCTCCCATTGGTATGAGCTTAAGAAGCAGTAGGAGAAGAAAACCAGGAGAAACAAAGTACAGACACCTTGCATGAAAGTTTGCTATGATAAAAAAAGCAATGGGACAATCACAGAGGCTGAGGTATACTTGAGAGTGGGTTTTTAATTAAGGTGGGAAAAAAAAAAAGTGGAAGAATGAGGTAGGAAAATATGATTTTTTCCAGGAAATATTAAAGACTACTTAAAGTTGTTGTTATTCCTTTTTTGATTAATTTCTTTATTATATTTATTTATGGTTGTGCTGTGTCTTTGTTGCTACATGCAGGCTTTCTCTAGTTGCAGCAAGTGGGGCTACCCTCTTGTTGTAGACCACAGGTTCTAGGTTGTGTAGGCTTCAGTAGTTGTGACACATGGGCTTACTTGTCCCATGGCATGTAGGATCTTAGTTACTAGACCAGGGATTGAACCCATGTCCCCTGCAATGGCAGGTAGATTGTTAGCCACTGGACTACCAGGGAAGTCCTGACTTGAAGTTTTTCGATGCTGATATTAAAATGAGAATAGTCAGCATTGTTTTGTTTTCATTTTTTTTCCCTCAGATATTTTCAGTTCTGGAGACAGTAGCCTGCAATAGGTTTACTCTTGGCTTTAACTAGGGTGTTTTAATCAAGTGAGTATGTCAGTGAGAGGGGCAAAGATATTGACGGTGTATACAAAAGTTTATAACTGATTAAGGAAATAAGTGAGGCCATATGGAGCTTAAAGAATAATAAAAGTTGATAGAATTAGGGTTGTCTAGGTTCCAGTGGAGTCAAAGATTTGTTAGAATATGGAACTACAATGACTAATCTGAAAAAAAAAAAAAAGGAAAGTGGTGGTTGGATAGTTGAAGGTACAGAAATAGGTTATGAGAGGCTAGTTATTATATGTAAGAGTAGCTGAAAGAGAAGAGGATACAAATCTGGACAATAGGAGTTATAGAGAGGGAGACTGAGGAACTAAAATGTTAGGGTACTGGAGGAATTGTGATGATTTGAGTAATGTTAAAGAGGGTAACAATAATCCAGGAAATAAAATTTGGAAAATGAGGAGAAGAGCCTTGGGATGTCGATGAATGCAACAAGGAGGAGAAGTAGGTGGAAGAGTCTGAAGACAGGAGACTCAAAATTAAATGTACAGTTCTTATTTGTTCTACATTTTGCCACTCTCTTCTACTAATAGGAAAAGTGCATGAGGATACAAACTTTAGATTTTTGTTAACTGCTCTATATTCAGTGTCTAGAATACATTTGTTATTTTTCAGTCACTTAGCCATGTCTGACTCTGAAGTCCCACAGACTGCAGCATGCCATGCTCTTCTGTCACTACTATCACCAGGAGTTTGTTCAAATTTATGTCCATTGAGTAAGTAATGTGTCACTCCATCTCATCCTCTGTCACCCCCTTTTCCTTTTGCCTTCAATTTTTCCTAGCATCAAGGTCTTTTCCAATGCTTCAGCTCTTTGCATCATGTGACCAACATTTTGGAGTTTCAACTTCAGCATCAGTCCTTCCAATGAATATTCAGAATTTATTTCCTTTAGGATTGACTGGTATGATCTCCTTGTTGTCCAAGGAACTCTCAAGAGTCGTCTCTAACACCACAATTTGAAAGCATCAGTTCTTTGGTGCTCAGCCTTCCTTGTGGTCCAACTCTCACATCTGTACATGACTACTGGAAAAACCATAGCTTTGAGTATATGGAACTTTGTCAGCAAGGTGGTGTCTCTGCTTTTTAATACACTGTCTAGCTTTGTCATAGTAATGGTTTGACATAAACTAGCCATGCATTTGTTGAATAAATAAATCATCACACAAAGAAAAGTCTATAAGACAGAAACACCTCAAAAACATATATATATATGTGTGTGTATATAGTTTTGTTCAGGGTTCAATGGTGACTCATACAAATAGTAAGCAATTTTACTTGAAAACGATGAATCATAAAAGACTTCTGAGAAAAGGTACATCAAAATCTGAATTCCTGGAATATGGTTATGTGTTGTCAAGATGAAGAGAGAAGGAAGTGTGGTCACTATATCAGTAATAGAAAATTGTCAAGGAAGAGCTTTGTAAGAACAGGTATGAAATAATTTATACTTCTAAAATGTGGTTTTGAATTCAAAATGAACTGATGAGACAAAAGGCAGTAACAGTTACCTCTGCTTAGTCAGAGATAATCATTGTTATCAACTTGATATTTATTATATGCTGTGTTGGGCCACCCAAGACAGATGGGTCATGGTGGAGAGTTCTGAGAAAACACGGTCCACTGGAGAAGGGAATGGCAAACCATTTCAGTATTCTTGCCTTGAGAACCCCGTGAACAGTATGAACAGGCTAAAAGATAGGACACTGAAAGGTGCCCAATAAGCTACTGGGGAAGATTGGAGAAATAACCCCAGAAACAATGAAGAGACGGAAGCAACGTGAAAACAATGCCCAGTTGGGGATGTGACGGGTGACGGAAGTAAAGTCCGATGCTGTAAAAAGCAATGTTGCATAGGAGCCTGGAATGGTAGGTCCATGAATCAAGGTAAATTAGAAGTGGTCAAACATGAGATGGCATGAGTGAACAACAACATTTTAGGAATCAGTGAACTAAAATGGACTGGAATGGGAAAATTTAATTCAGGTGATCATTAATCTACTACTACTGTGGGCAAGAATCCCTTAGAAGAAATGGAGTAGCCCTCATAGACAACAATAGAGTCTGAGATGCAGTACTTGGGTGCAATCTCAAAAATGACAGAGTGATCTCTGTCCATTTCCAAGGCAAACTATTCAATATCACAGTAATCCAATTCTATGCCCCAAACAGTAATGCTGAAGAAGCTGAAGTTGAATGGTTCAATGAAGACCTGCAAGACCTTCTATATGCAAAACAGAAAAAGAGACACAGATGTACAGAACAGACTTTTGGACTCTGTGGGAGAAGGCCAGGGTGGGATGTTCTGAGAGAATAGCATTGAAACAGGTATACTACCAAGGGTGAAACAGATCACCAGCCCAGGTTGGATGCATGAGACAAGTGCTCAGGGCTGGTGCACTGGGAAGACCCAGAGGGATGGGATGGAGAGGGAGGTGGGAGGGGGGATCGGGATGGGGAACACATGTAAATCCATGGCTGATTCATGTCAATGTATGGCAAAAGCCACTACAATATTGTAAAGTTAATTAGCCTCCAACTAATAAAAATAAATGGAAAAAAAAAAAACAACAAAAAACAAAACCTTCTAGAACTAACACCCAGAAAAGATGCCCTTTTCATTATGGGGGACTGGAATGCAAAAGTAGGAAGTCAAGAAATATCTGGAATAACAGGTGATTTGGCCTTGGAGTACAAAATGAAGCAGGGCAAAGACTAACAGTTTTGCCAAGAGAACATACTAGTCATAGCAAACACCCTCTTCCAACAACACAGGAGAAGACTCTACACATGGACATCACCTGATGGTCAACACCAAAATCAGATTGATTATATTCTTTGCAGCCAGAGATGGAAAAGCTCTATACAGTCATCAAAAACAAGACTGGGAGCTGACTATGGTTCAGATCATGAACTCCTTATTGCCAAATGCAGACTTAAATTGAAGAAAGTAGGCAAAACCAGTAGACCATTCAGGTATGACCTAAATCAAATCCCTTACGATTATACAGTGGAAGTGAGAAATAGATTCAAGGGATTAGATCTGATAGACAGAGTGCCTGATGAACTGTGGACGGAGGTTTGGGACATTGTACAGGAGGCTGTGATTAAGACAATCCCCCCAAAAAAAGAAATGCAAAAAGGCAAAATGGTTGTCTGAGGAGGACTTACAAATAGCTGAGAAGAGAAGCTAAAGGCAAAGGAGAAAAGGAAAGATATACCCATTTGAATGGAGAGTTCCAAAGAAAAACAAGGAGAGATAAGGAAGCATTCCTCGGTTATCAATGCAAAGAAATAGAGGAAAACAATAGAATGGGAAAGACTAGATATCTCTTCAAGAAAATTAGAGATACCAAGGGAACATTTCATGCAAAGTTGAGCACAACAAAGGGCAGAAATGGTATGGACCTAACAGAAGCAGAAGATGGTGGCAAGAATACACAGAAGGACTGTACAAAAAGGATCTTCATGTTGCAGGTAATCACACTGGTGTGATCACTCACCTAGAGCCAGACATCCTAGAATGCGAAGTCAAGTTGGCCTTAGGAAGCATCACTACGAAGAAAGCCAGTGGAGGTGATGGAATTCCAGCTGAGCTATTTCAAATCCTAAAAGATAATGCTGTGAAAGTTCTGCACTCAATATGCCAGCAAATTTGGAAAACTCAGTAGTGGCCACAGGACTGGAAAAGGTCAGTTTTCATTCCAATCCCAAAGAAAGACAATGCTAAAGAATGTTCAAACTACCGCACAATTGTACTCATCTCACAGGCTAACAAAGTAACGCTCAAAATTGTCCAAGCTGGGCTTCAACACTACATGAACTGTGAACTTTCGGATGTTCAATTTGGATTTAGAAAAGACAGAGGAACCAGAAATCACATTGCTAACACCGTTTGGAACATAGAAAAAGCATGAGAATTCCAGAAAAACATCTAGTTTTGTTTTACTGATTATATGAAAGCCATTGACAGTGCAGATCACAACCATCTGTGGAAAATTCTTCAAGAGATGGAAATACCAGACCACCTGATCTGCCTCCTGAGAAATCTATGTGCAGGTCAAGTTGCAACAGTTAGAACTGGACATGGAACAACAGACTGGTTCCAAATAGGGGAAAGAGTACATCAAGGTTGTGTATTGTCACTCTGCTTATTCAATTTATGCACAGTGTACGCCATGCAAAATGCTGGGCTGGATGAATCACCAGCTGGGATCAAGACTGCTGGGAGCAATATCAATAACCTCAGATACACAGATGAAACCACCTTTAAGGCAGAAAGTTAAGAGGAAATAAAGAGCCTCTTGATGAAAGTGAAAGAGGATTGTGAAAAAATTGGCTTAAATCTCAACATTCAAAAAACAAAGATCGTGGCATCTGGTTCCATCACTTCATGACAAATAGCTGAGGAAACAATGGAAACAGTGACAGATTTTATTTTCTTGGGCTCCAAAATCACTGCAGATGGTGACTGCAGCTATGAAATTTTAAAACTCTTGCTCCTTGGAAGAAAAGCTATGATCAACCTAGACAGTGTATTAAAAAGCAGAGACATTACTTTGCCGACAAAGGTTTGCCTAGTCAAAGCTATGAGTTTTCAAGTAGTCACATATGGATGTGAGAGTTGGACCATAAAGAAAGCTGATCACTGAAGAATTGATGCTATTGAACTGTGGTGTTGGAAAAGACTCTTGAGAGTCTCTTGGACTGCAAGGAGATCAAACCAGTCAATCCTAAAAGGAAATCAGTCCTGAAGAGTCATTGGGGGGACTGAAGCTGAAGCTGAAACTCCAATATTTTCCACCTGATATGAAGAACTTATCATTGGATAAGTTTCTGATGCTGAGAAAGATTGAAGGCAGGAGGAGAAGGGGAGGACAGAAAATGAGATGGTTGGATGGCATACCTGACTTGATGGACATGAGTTTGAGTAAGCTCTGGGAGTTGGTGATGGGCATGGAAGCCTGGCATGCTGTAGTCCATGGGGTCACAAAAATGGACATGACTGAGGGACTGAACTGAACTGACTGATTTATTATATACCTACACATATACATGAATGGATTTTTAACATATCAGTTGTACTATGCACCAGAAAGTTCTTCATGACTTTTTTTCTGTCTTAATATGTAAAGAACTGCCTTATTGTTTTTTGATGAAAACATAGAGGTATTAAGGTGTTTGGGTAGGAAATATGTGATAATTTCTCCAAATATTTCCTTATTTATTTTCCTTTTGCTTTAGTTAAGGTTTCCCTGAAACAAAACCAGTAGGGTGTGTGTATGTTTACATATCCATGTGTCTATATCTATCTGTATTTCCATATCTCTATCTATTTATCTAGAGAGACAGATGTGGAGACAGAGACAGAAAGAAAGGAGAGGAAATCATTTTATTTATTTTAAGAAATTGCTTCATAGGATTTTAAGGACTGGTACATCTGAAAGCTCCATGGTATATCTGAAGGCTGGAGACCCAGGACGAGGTGATATTTCAGTGCAGTCTTGGGTGATGGTTATTTGAAAAAGAATTTCTTCTTTTTCCAGGCATTTTCTCTTGAGAAAATGAGGCCTACCCACATCACAGAGGTAATATATTTAAAGACTACTGATTTAAATGTTAATCATATCTAAAAAATACCTTTATGGCAACATCTATACTGGCATTTGGCCAAAAAGTGGGTACCATAGTCTAGCCAAGTGGATGCATTAAATTGACCATCATAGTGGTTTCTAATTTACTTGCCATCACAACCACTGCAAAGAACTATCTTTTGGGGGTATGATATAAATATCTATAGGATATTTTTAGAGCATGATATAAATATTTTTGTTTTTATAATAGTATATTATTATATTATCATAATATTTTAGGACTTTCTCTTTTTTTCATTTATTTTTATTAGTTGGAGGCTAATTACTTTACAATATTGTAGTGGTTTTTACATTGACTTGAATCAGCCATGAATGTACATGTGTTCCCCATCCTGAACCCCCCTCCCACCTCCCTCCCCATCTCATCCCTCTGGGTTCAAAATGGAATTGCTGAGAAAAGGCATTGTTATGTGTTAAATATGAAATATATTGTCTTCCAAAAATGCTACATTTAATGTACACTCTGAGTATATGAAGTTGCAAGGTATATTTAAGATTTTTCAGTAATCCTTTGTGACTACCAACCATCAAAGCTATGATTTAGTTTAGACACTGTCCAATCCATTATATAATCATTGAGTTCCTTCTATTCTTCAGGCATTAGGGAAATCATCATATAATTAAGTAACTGCCCTCAAGGAGCTCAAATCTAGTGAGGAAAATACAGACAACCAGATAATTATAAATAATATGAAAACTACTATCATAGATGTCTGCACAGTATACTCAGCAGCATGCAGTAAGTGTCTTCTCACTTGTCTTGGAATTTGGGAGGGAGCAACATCTGCCTACATACCTGCTAGATCTCTTCAGGTGTGTCCAACTATTTATGACCCTATGGACCATGACCCGCCAGGCTCACTGTCCATGGGATTCTCCAGGCAAGAATACTGGAGTGAGTTTCCATGCCCTCCTCCAGGGGATCTTCCTGACCCAGCGATCAAACTGGCCTCTCTTACGTCTCTTGCATTGGCAAGTGTGTTCTTTACCACCAATGTCACCTGCGAAGCCCAAGGAACATCTGGACTAAGACTTAAAAGTTAGGAGAGAGACATAAACAAGGAAGAGATAACATTAAAAAAACAGAACCTGGTATGAGCAAAGACTCAGAGGTTAGGAATCATATTGTGTCTCTGGGGACTCTATACAGTTTCATGTTGTTTGAGCATGAAGTGTGAAGTCAGGCATGATAGAAAACGAGGCTGTGGAGTGAGGCTATAAACAGATCGTGGTTTGACCTTGAAAGCTATTTTAATGAGCTTGCATTTTATGTGCTAGATGATGAGGGGATTTTACAGAGTGTTGAGCAGAACATGGAAATGATCATATTCACATTGCAAATGCATCGTGTGGAGCAAGGGCTTAAGCAGTGCAAGGGTGATGATAGAGTAACCAGGGAAAATGAAGTAAGATGTAGGTTGAAATGACTGGCAATGGCCAGGCAAATGAGAACCTTATTTTGATGAGGAATTTCAGCTTTATCTTACTTAAAAGGATTTCAAGCAGAGGATTAATATAATTAAATTTAAATTTTAGAAAGATTGTTTTCAAAGATATAAAGGATGGAAGGGAGTAATGGGAATACTAGTTTGATAAAACGTTAGTTAATATTTGCCAGACAAAACATTACTCTCTGTAAAATTTTAAGGTATTTTATTAATTAGTGAGTAAAAGTTAAGTATTTGATAATTCAAAATGAAAAGAACATTGTCTACTTTCCCATATCTTCCCAATTTTCTAGAATCATTGTCTTTTCCTTTTTTTAATGTGATGGGTTTTGATGAAGTCCAAAAAATAGTACTTATCTTTCAGGTTATGAACCAATTGGGTATTACAAGAATCAGTAGTGAAAGAATAACATGTTAACTTCATTATTTATGAAGATAAAAGTATTTAGGGAAGGTGATAGTTAACCCTGGTCTCTGCATTAGAAGAAGGCCCATTAGGAGGAGAGAGAATTAGATAACTGACCTTATCCCTTAATTCCTGGGCCATGTCAATTCCTTGGAAGGTTAAGGGAAAGAGAAGGGGAGGCACAAGTTATTTCCACCTTTTCCCCCACTAAACCTACTGGATTTAATCACAGGTCAATGACTGCCCAGTAGAGCAGGTAAGGTTACCAGCCATCAGGATAAGCCTCTAACCTCATGAGGCAATTCTCTAAGTACCAATGACTATGACTGCTCATTTGGTTCTCTTCCTTAGACCATTCATCAGCAGAGTAGTTTAAACTTGCACTCTCAGAAGTCTCAAAAATGGGTCAGATTTGTCTTTAGTAAGTTTCTTTCAGGGTTATTTTATTCACAGGGCTGAAAATTCACTTTTCATTTTGCTTCCTGCTACAAATTTTGTTCATCCACATTAGCTGATATAAACTATTAGAGATTCTGTAATGAGGGAAAAATTGTATGGGAATTCTATTATTAAAATACTAGTCACCCCAGTGATAAAATGTCAGCCACATCGAGCTGTCCCCAGTTTCAATAAAACCATTTTCTATTTTCAAATGTCAAAGATAAATGGAACATAAAGGGTTTAAATTCTCTTGAACAATTTAGATTCAGAAACAAAGTCAGAAAGAAATTTGAGGGTCCAATTTTCTTATTTTAAAATTAAAAGTCTGAAATCCAAAACCATTGTTACATATTTTTTCCAAAATCCATCCTCCCCATTATTTTTAAAAAAATTTGACAAACTCATTAAGAGCATTCTCAATGTTAATGTGAGGTTTGGATGTTTTAGAAGCCAAGCTGTCCTTTATCGAAATGAGTGTGATAATTTCTGGGTCTCAGAAGTTGTGTTAATTTAATATCAAATTTTACTTCAGCTTTCTTTTGAAAGAATTGAATAAGTTAAGACTCTTCCAGCACTGAGTTCATATTTTCCAAACTAGGGAACACGTATTCCAAGCCTTCAGGCTAAGAATTTCAAGTTTAATTTACATTTATATTCCCAGAACTCTAGTCATAGTTTTATAAACACACGCACACACACACGCGCGTGCCATTGTAAAACCATTGGTACCCAAGTGAAGGTGGAAAGGGGAAGAGACCTTTGTTTTTACCTTAGTAGGATGTTAGCTGGCCTTTGCCAGCTATCAGAAATTCATCGCTTGTGAACCTAAACTGCTCTGGGTACTATATACCTTCTTAGGGGGTAACAAACCATACACCTGTTCTCTCAGAGTAAAACCTGACACATCTGAGAAGTTGCTGACTTCTCACAGAGTTCTGAAATTTACAGTGACTGCATTCATATTCCATGCTTTACTTGCCTATCCATGATATCCAATTACACTGCACTATTCCATCAATAATGAATTCTGTGTAAACTCTAAATATTAAAAGAAAATAGAAAAACTTCTTTCTTTAATGAGAGAGCATCCCTGGGTTGCATGTTAGTGTTTCTACTGACTGTTTTTGCAGAATTGTTTAGGTCTGAGAAACTTGCCTCTTATCAAAGAAACTTTCCTCATATGCAAAGAATCCCTCTGGAGATAAATGGTCCTTGTGGAACCAGTGCCTCTGGAGCATGTGTTCAAGCCACAGGAAACCTACCTTAGTCAGCTCTTCTGCAATTCCGTTTGGGGACAGAACAAGTGCTAATTACATTACTAGGTTATAATAAATAATATCTTTCATCCTTTCATACATCTACTCATATATTTATTTAGTTTCTTGCTATGAATGTATGTGATTCCCTCACTTATTCTTCCTTATTCCTTTTCTCCCAAAGAAGACCCGAGGGCTAGAGCAGTTTTTCTCAGATACCAGTAACTGATGGAATACATGAGAAGTTGAGAAGAGAGAAAATTTTCTAGGATCCTAATGAACTATAAGAGAATTAGATTCATTAGTTACTTTACTAAGTAAAAGAGTAGGTGAGCAGATGTCATCCTATTTGGGAAAGTTTATTAAGATGGGTTAGAGTTATTCATGGTGCAGGATGTTATGGGGGGTCTGTGGATATTTTATTAGGTTGCTTTCTGGAAGCTCCATGTTTTTGTTTCCTCCTCCTAAACTGGTTTTGGCTCTAGAGGTGTAGAGTAATAACTTGAAAGCTTTATCTAGGAATGTTTGAGAACTTTTAATAGCTTTAATTAGCTAAGAAAAATAGGATGCTTCTTCATTTCCACTATCCTTCATAAATGATCAGAGAATCCTTTCTGGTCAGTCAGCCTGCTCACTCACATCATGGATTTCTACCACTCTTTAATGGGAAAAGTCAACTTGGCACTCAGGTTTGGTATGCTATGCCTGCGGTGCTTTTTTCTTCACCTCCTTTTTTTTTTTTAATTTCTAATTTTAAGCAATTGCCTGTAGTTAATGATTTTAAACAACAGAGTCATGGCAATGATAGAGATAACCTGCTCAACAAAAGTGAGACCCTATACAAATTTTCAATATAAAATTTGTGTGGCCTAAAAACATATATTTTTCTCATAAAATAAATCTCATATGTACATAATCATCATCAATGTATTACTTAATCAGTTATTGTAAGGCTAGCCCCATATAATTTATTTATACTCAGATCAAAAAATGTAACTTTGCCACTCACCCTTGAAGCACCTCATGTGTCCCATCCCAATTTCAAATTCCCTTTCCCTCAAAAGCAGCCATTATTCTAATTTTAATGGTAACCTCTTTCTTAAATTTCTTTACAATTTTGTCACAAAAACTATATTCCTAGACACTATAGTCTTGCTTATTGTTTTTAAAAGTTGTGGTCTATTTTGAAATTATTTTTATATACCTTCTCACTATTTTGATTTTTTAAATAATTAATTTACTGTTGGTTTTTCAATAATTTGGATTTTGCTGACTGCATAAAGGTAGCTTGATCCAAAGGCTTGATCAGAGTCTTGTCTGACCTCTTTGTGAGGAATATAGACAGAGGTGTATTCTTGCAGTAGAAGGTACACAATGTTCAGTGACTGAACTGAACGAACTGAAAGATATTCCAGGGTCATTGTATCCATTTTTCTGTCCCAGATGTGGATCAGCATTTTTTGCTTTTTCCTTTTCATGGGTAATGGAATTTCAAAATGCAATCTCAGCTCCTAACAGCTTCCAAGATTGTCATTGTTTCCCGGCCTGATCATACTATTACTTCAGATTCATATTTAGGCCTACCTTAAAATTTAACCTTTTGTAATTAACCTACTTTTAATTTTTTTTTCCCATTCTGAGAATCCTTGTACTAAAGGACATAATGGATGAGAGAATTAAAATAATCCCATAATTTCTCATTAACTTTCAGTTTAGTTCAGTTCAGTTCAGTCACTTAGTCAGGTCCGACTCTTTGCAACCCCATGGACTGCAGCACACCAGGCCTCCCTGTCCATCATGAACTCCCAGAGTTTACTCAAACTCATATCCATTGAGTTGGTGATGCCATCCAACCATCTCATCCTCTGTTGTCCCCTTCTCCTCCTGCCTTTAATCTTTCCCAGCATCATGGCCTTTTAAAATGAGTCAGTTCTTTGCATCAGGTGGCCAAAGTACTGTAGTTTCAGCTTCAGCATCAGTCCTTCCAATGAATATTCAGGACTGATTTTCTTTAGGGTGGACTGGTTGGATCTCCTTGCAGTCCAATAGACTCTCAAGAGTCTTCTCCAACACCACAGTTCAATAGTATCAATTCTTCAGTGCTCAGCTTTCTTTATAGTCCAACTCTCACATCCAGCCATGACTACTGTAAAAACCATAGCCTTGACTAGACGGACCTTTGTTGGCAAAGTAATGGCTCTGCTTTTCAATATGTTGTCTAGGCTGGTCATAACTTTTCTTCCAAGGAGCAAGAGTCTTTTAATTTCATGGCTGTAGTCACCATGTGCAGTGATTTTGGAGCCCAAAACAAGAAAGTCTGTCACTATTTCCATTGTTTCCCCATCTATTTGCCATGGAGTGATGGGACCAGATGCTGTGATCTTAGTTTTCTGAATGTTGAGCTTTAAGTCAACTTTTTCACTCTCCTCTTTCACTTTCAGCAAGAGGCTCTTTAGTTCTTCTTCACTTTCTGCCATAAGGGTGGTGTCATCTGCATATCTGAGGTTATTGATACTTCTCCCAGCAATCTTGATTCCAGCTTGTGCTTCATCCAGCCCAGTGTTTCTCATGATGTACTCTGCATATAAGTTGAATAAACAGGGTGACAATATACAGCCTTGATGTACTCCTTTCCCAATTTGGAACCAGTCTGTTGTTCCATGTCCAGTTCTAACTGTTGCTTCCTAACCTGCATACAGATTTCTCAGGAGGCAGGTGAGACGGTCTGGTATTCCCATCTGTTTAAGAATTTTCCAGAGTTTGTTGTGATCCACACAATCAAAGGCTTTGGCATAGTCAATAAAGCAGAAGTAGTTGCTTTTCTGGAATTTTCTTACTTTTTTGATGATCTAACAGATGTTGGCAATTTGATCTCTGGCTCCTCTGCCTTTTCTGAAACCAGCTTTTACATCTGAAAGTTCATGGTTCATGTACTGTTGAAACCTGGCTTGGAGAATTTTGAGCATTACTTTGCTAGCGTGTGAGATGAGTCCAATTGTGCGGTAGTTTGAGCATTCTTTGGCATTGCCTTTCTTTGGTTTAGAATGAAAACTGACCTTTTCCAGTCCTATGGCCACTGCTGAGTTTTCCAAATTTGCTGTCTAATTGAGTGCAGCACTTTCACAGCTTCATCTTTCAGGGTTTGAAATAGCTCAACTGGGATTCCATCACCTCCACTTTGTTCTTAGTGATACTTCCTAAGGCCCACTTGATTATCCCACGTTATACACACAACAATCTCAGGCTCCTGCTGCTGCTGCTAAGGTGCTTCAGTCGTGTCCGACTCTGTGCGACCCCATAGACAGCAGCCCACCAGGCTCCTCTGTCCCTGGGATTCTCCAGGCAAGAATGCTGGAGTGGGTTGCCATCTCCTTCTCCAATCTTAGACTAGCTTTATAAATACTACTACTTGTGGTATCATAAATGAATCTTCACATGGCATTTCCTCTGTGTGAGTGTCTGTCTCTAGCTTTCTTCCTTTTATCAGGACACTAGTTATATTGGATTAGAGCCTACCCTTATGACCTAATTTTAATTTATTATTTATTACCTCTTGAAAGGTCTTATCCCCAAATAAGGTCACCTTCTAAAACACTGGAAATTTGTACTTCAACATATGAAATTTGAGAAACAATTCAATCCATAATAATCTTTTTGATAGAAGGATAGTTGATTAAAATATTATATTAATTTCAGGTGTATAGCATAGTGATTCAGTATTTCTATAGTTTATATTCCATTAAAATTTTTTTGCAAGATAATAGCTATAATTCCCTGACTGCTACTTTTCTATTGTTTAATTATATTTGAATTGTTTTTCTAAACTTTTAAAAGACAGTGTGGTTCAGGGTAGTTTTTCTACCTTCACAGATCTTCCTTTTTTGCTTGTTTAATGACCAAATGCATGGTAAGCTAGCTCTATCATCTCCTTCACTTTCATGTGGATTTTTATACTCTCATATCACTTTTCCAGTAAGTTTTGATTCAACTCTGAGCACTTTTTCCTCAATGTGAGTCCTATCAAAAGAAGTTCTGAATGTTGTTTCAAGAGTTTGTAGATGGCTGCTCTAGTCCCTTATAGATCTTGCCCTGCACTCCTTGTGCTCATCCTTTGGGATTAGGCACAACCGCTCCATTTCAGCTGGTGCTCTGAAGTCACCTCATCGTGATCCCTACTAAGTGTGTGTTAGTCGCATCGTTGTGTCTGACTCTGTGTGACCCCATGCACTGTGGCCCTGCCAGGCTCCTCTGTCCATGGAATTCTCCTGGCAAGAATACTAGAATGGGTTGCCATGCCTTTCTGCAGGGCATCTTTCCATCCCAGGGGTCGAACCTGGGTCTACTGAGTACCTGCTGGTTATTCTGGAGCTCTTGCTTCTCAGGTCCATCCAATACTTTGTTCTTACCGTTTGCTTTCTCGTGCACAGATGGTGATACCGTGTAGGTGTTGTTTTACTGACTTAGAACTTTGAGTTCATAAAGATCTTTTCACCCGGTTTAGTGTTAGGAGTGGTTCATGAGTTGGTTTTTGTTTTCCTTTCTTCTACCTCCTCTACTTGTTTGTTTGTAGGCATTTTTAAAGACTCAAAAATTATGACACCATTGCTGTTTCCCCAGAATCAAACCCTCAGGGAAATTGCTTTATTTAATCTAATGTAATTACACATTCCAATAATTTTTCTCCTTTTTTTCTACTTTCTTAATTGTAACCATCCACTCATTTTCCATTTTGAACATATGAAGCTATCTGGGAAATGTGGCCTGAGGAACACTGAAACTTAAAGGAGTGAATTATAACCTCTTGAATTCTGAAATAGTGTTTCAAAATTTCTAAAAAATCATAATTTGAAAAAAAGTTTTTCTGTTTTAGCTTTCCCAGAGTATATTTACATTCTAAATGTCAAAGATATTAAAAAAACAAAGACTAGATTTTAGAAAAATATTTACTAATCTACAGATCAGATTTTCTATCCTAGGTTTGGTTTTGTATTTGAGCTGAAAGATTTTATGACTGGGCTGGATGTGTCATCAGAGGAAATAATAGAATCTAGTAGTGTTGGAAATCTCTGTGAAGGGACTTTGGTCTAGAGTGTATATTTTAGGAAATGAATGTATAGAGATAACTTCTGTCCTAATTCTTTCACTGAACTCCAATAGAGTATGTCTCAACAGAGGTATCCTTGTGAACATGGAGCAATAGTAGAAGAGAATTGGCTTTACTTGGTGCCAGGGGCATTGAGAGAGAATGCTTAAGCATTTTGCATGAAATGAACTAGAAGAGCAGCAGCTTTCCTGTGATTGGAGAGGGCATATCAGTCTTTCAAGACAGAGCAAGCTCTCAGAAATCGTTTAGAAGTGATAAGAGGCCACAAAAACAATAACTGATTTGTCCTGTGCCAGCAGAGATAAAGTAGGTTTTACCCTTTGTGGAAGATGGCAGGGAAGAGGAGGAAAAAGCCAGCAGTCATGTAGTATCAGAATATGTCAGACCTCTGCAGATGTCTGTGGGCCACCGAATAGAGACCCTTAAGTTCATTTACCCATGGAGAAGGATGGCAGAGGATGAGGTCTAGAATGATTTTGAAAACCCCGAAATGAGCATTTATTTTGTTACTATTACTTGGACTAAATGCTTAAAGTAATACCCGAGTTATTGATAAAACAAGAATTTTAAAAAATTCACTTCCAAAATGATATCTGATGATTTTATTCTCTGATGTTCTGCTGAGGCCAGTTTTCCCAAACGGTTCTATGTGGTTAAAATGGCAGGTGCACAGTGGGAAAAGTTAAAAAAAGGAAAATTACAAAGAACTTTTGACGTGAATAAAAATATTAGTTCAAATCAATGCTTGTGACTTGAAAATGCCACCTCTCTATATCAAATTTTTAGATAATAATTTCTAAATAATTGATATAGAGTTCTGTCTCTTAACATTTGCCTTCAACGTATGGACAATGAAATCTGAAGTATCTGAGACCTACAAAGAGTGAATATTGTAAAACATTTACATTTTTCTAATAACTTAGTTTTACTTCTTAAACACCAAGAGTTTGACAACATTAGGAATTTCTACCTTGGACTCCTTCCAATATGTATTACAGATTTTCTACATTATAGAAAATACTATACAATTAATATACTATTAGTATACTATATCTTATAGTATAGGATAGTGTAGAAATGAACTGAAAGTTTTCTTTAAGGCATGCATGCATGCTCAGTCGCTTAGTCATGTCTGACTCTTTGTAACTCCATGGATTACAGCCCTCCAGGCTCCTCTGTCCATGGAATTCTCCAGGCAAAAACTGTAGTGGGTTGCCACTTCCTCCTCCAGGGGATCTTCCCAACACAGGGATCAAACCCATATCTCCTGTGTCTCCTGCATTGGCAGGTGGATTCTTTACCACTGACCCCCCTGGGAACCCCCTTTCTTTAGGGCATATGATCTCCAATAGCCAAACTAATTATTTTGTAACCCTTATTTTTCTGACCCCAAGCAGTAATATCCATAATTTAAAATTTAGGGAGCACAACTCAGGGTCCCTAATATCATTTCTGCTTGCATGCATTCTAAGTCACGTCAGTCGTGTCTGAGTCTTTGTGACGCTATGGACTGTAGCCCTCCAGGCTCCTCTGTCCACGCAGTTCTCCAGGCAAGACTACTGGAGTCCAGGGGAACTTTCTGACCCAGGGATTGAACCTGGGTCTCTGACACCTCCTGTATTAGCAAGCAGGTTTTCGTTTTTACCACTAGTGCCACCTGGGAAGCCCTAGCATCATTTCTGCTCCACAGCACTTTAGCCTCTGTGAAGAGAGCTCTAAAGGGAGCTGTTTTGTAGGAGACAGGAGACGATTGGAATAAGAGTAATTACTTCCCTAACAAAAAAAGATAAATTTGGCAAATCAGATGCATAAGAATCAAAAATTTTATCCAGTAACAAGCATTACTAATATGTAAGATATCAAAAGGCATAGGAACACAGAGAATGGACAGGCATGTCGATGGTCTCTTCTTGGATTCTTTCTTTCCTACATTGGATAAGCACTCTGGCACTCTGGCACTTAGATGAGTATCTAAGTGAAAAACATGAAATATTACCTGATACATCTTGAAGCATTTAATTTATGAAACCTTTCCATTTTATACGCCAGCCTATGTGACATTTTCCATAAATTCTGAGTATATTTACCAAGCAAGAGCATTACGTAGACAAGAATCTTTCTCTTAGTAAATATCATTAGTCTACAACCAGGAAGGTCATTTATTAGTGTATTTACAAGGAGATTAGACTATGTCATATGACTTTCCCCAGAAACCCTCACCTCCCAATAAGGAAAGGAAATGGATTATAGGAAAGTTTCTTTTAACTTCTGCCACTCCAGTGACCCATAGAAAAAAATAGCCCCTTACACAGACTTTTACTTATACTTAACATTTAATAGCAAGTATATACCCATGTCTCTGTAGAAAGGAACTTCATACTGGGAAGAATCTTTAAGACAACTTCAACACACACACACACACTGCCACTAATACCACCACCACATAGCATTATTTCATGGAACTCCAGACTCTCCATTCTATTTTGATTTCATCTTTTATCTCTTTTTAACAATTCCATTTATCCTGAATGCCTCAGAAATAGTTCTATGTAATCCCTCCTTTTAGATTATTAAAATGCCTCAGGGTTCAGTTCTGGCTTTCTTCATTGAAAAGAAATTTGGTTTTCATCCAGGCTGTTGCCTGGGTTAATGTGAATTAATTGTATCAAATTAATGTACTATTACATTAAATTAATGTGCTATTACATTAATTTAATTAGGGCTTCCCTGATAGCTCAGTTGGTAAAGAATCCACCTGCAATGTGGGAGATCTCGGTTTGATTCCTGGGTCAGGAAGATCCACTGGAGAAAGGATAGGCTACCCACTCCAGTATTCTTGGGCTTCCCTTGTGGCTCAGCTGGTAAAGAATCTGCCTGCAATGTGGGAGATCTGCGTTCGATCCTTGGGTTGGGAAGATCCCTTGGAGAAGGGAAGGTTACCCTCTCCAGTATTCTGGCCTGGAGAATTCCATGGACCGTATAGTCCATGGGGTTGCAAATAGTCAGACATGACTATGCAACTTTCACTTTCACTCACATTAATGTAACTGAAACACCCATTTATATAACTCTCTTTTGAGCTTCAGACTGGTAAATCAAGTATGGCCACTTAAGGATCTGATGTATCAAACTTAACACCACATTTCCTCCTGTACCTTAAATATGTTCTTTGTTTTTTTGCCAATATTTCCCAGTTTAGTTAGTACCATCATTCATTTCTTTTGTTGTTAACATTAAAAGTGCCAAAATTATAACTGATATTGTCTTTATTTATTCTCCAATTTACAGGAAAGTCTGGTCCATTTCTCTCCAACAGTATCATCTGTCAATGTTCACTGCTAATAACTTAGAACAAGACACAAATTTACCCTTACCTGAACTATGGCATTGAGTTCCTAACTGGTCCCCTCTCACTCTTGCCCCTTCAAATCCCTTTTACTATAGAGAGGCAGAAATGATCTCTTATCTATGTCATTAAAAGTCAAATTGTGTCCCCAAACAATATCTCAAAGTCCTAACTTTCAGTACCTCAGAATGTGACCTTATTTGGAAATAGGGGAATTGCAGACATAATCAGTTAAGATGACTTGAGTCCTCAGAAGCAGATGGCCTGGTTAAGATGACACACAGGAAAGACGCCTTCAGAAGATCAAAGCGGAGATTGGAATTGTTCTGTCACAACCCATGCAATAGCAGGGGATATCCAGAAATTCCTGGAGGAAGTGAGGAAGTATCTCCCGTAAAGGCTTTGGTGAGAGCTTTGCATGGCCGACACCTCGATTCAGACGTCTAGCCTCTCAAACTTCTAGAGAATAAATTTCTGTTTATTATTATGATTTCTATGTTTATCTTTGGCCGTGCTGAGGCCTTCGTTGCTGCCAGTGGACCTTCTCTAGTTGCAGTGAGCAGGGGCCCCTCTCTAGCTGTGATGCACAGGCTTCTCTTGCAGTGGCTTCTCTTGTTGTAGAGCATACGCTCCAGGGCGCAAGGACTCAGTAGTTGCAGCTTCTGGCCTCTAGAGCACAGGCTCAGTAGCTGTGGTGTGGGCTTAGTTGCTCTGCAGCATGTGGAGTCTTCCTGGATCAGGGATCGAACCCGTGTCTCCTACATTGCCAGGCAGATCCTTTCACTGAGCCACCACGGAGGCCCAATATCTGTTGTTTAAGCCACACAGTTTGTTGTACTTTGTTGTAGTGGCTCCAGGAGACTAAAACATTTCTAGATCAGATTGGGTGCATCCTCTGCTTAACACCCTCTGCTGACTTCATAGAGCAACCTTATCATGGTCTCATGGCCCACAAGACCTCATCTTTAGCCACACCTCAGACTGCTATCTCTATCATCACTACATCCCAAGAGACCACTCCACTACATAGCAGTCTTTTCTCTTTTCCTCTTCTTCAGGCCAATCCTAGGCCTTGCCTTTCTCTGGACTGGGAGGCTCCTTAGGCTCAAGGCAGGTTGCTTCTTATCATTCAGATCTCAGCTCAAGGGACATGTCTCTAGAGGCACCCACCATGACCATCCTGTGTTAAAGTGCCCTCCAAGTCATTCTTCATCAAATTACCTTATTTCTTCTATAGCAATTTTCACCATTCAATATTATTTTGTTTATTAATATTTTTGTCATTTTCATGTGGAATAAACAGGGACATTCTCTCTCTTGTTCATTATTGTATCCCTAGGATATGTTAGGCGGGAGAAGGCAATGGCGCCCCACTCTAGTACTCTTGCCTGGAAAATCCCATGGACGGAGGAGCCTGGTAAGCTGCAGTCCATGGGGTCGCAAAGAGTCGGGCACGACTGAGCGACTTGACTTTCACTTTCACTTTCATGCACTGGAGAAGGAAATGGCAGCCCACTCCTGCACTTCGGGAGGCACAGGAGCTGCGGTTCAATAAGCACAAAGATACAGGGCATGCTGCTGTTCTGCTTTCACTCAATCCTTTCTGACTCTTTGCAACCCTTTTGATTATAGCCTGCTAGGCTCCTCTGTCCATGGGATTTTTCAGGCAAGAATACAGGAGTGGGTTGCCATTTTCCTCCTCCAGAGGATCTTCCCGATCCAGGGAGCAAGTCTGTGTCTCTTGTATCTCTTGCATTGCAGGCAGATTTTTTTTATCCCCTGAGTCACACAGTATGCTAACAACATATAAATGATATTACAGTCAGGTAAGGATTTTAATTAAAATAGAAAGAGATTTGTATAGAGAGTTTTTTATTGGCCAGTAATTTCCAGAAAGAATAAATGTGCTCAAAAATGATCTCTCTAATCATATGTTAATAATTTTGCATGTGACTTTTATTCATTGGAGATGGGGGAATGTAACATCATGAAACTCAGAACTGGATTTCAAAATATCTGGAATCAAAAACCTGGAGGAGAAGGAAATTCACCTCAATAGCATACATCTATTAATATATATGGCATTTGAAATTTTTTTTTGTAAATGTGTACATGCAAATATATAAAATATACATCATTTTTTTTATAATTCTAAATGTTTAAAAGGCTGTGATGGCCACAACCTAAAAACCCTCCTACTGTACTCTGAGTGGGAAAGTCCTATAGTAAAGGGTGATTCACATTCTGTAAAGCATGTTTCAGCAGAACAATTTCCTTTTGATGGTTTAAGCACACAAATACCTTCCTATACACAAATGCCAGACTCTCCTTTGTAATGGCCAAATACCCCTTTTTTTAAAAAAAAAGAAAAAGCTGAGCATAAAAGTCTGGCTATTTATCAATTTCCTGATTAATTTATTGAATTCTATGCTATTCTCTTCCATACATTTTAGGGCAGTCGTTTTACAATTGGGTTTCCTGGATGTCCTATGTTACTTGCCACAGGAAGGAAAAATGGGAGGTATATTTATCTCCTTGAAAAGGTTAAAACACTATTTTGTAAAAATTTTCCCTTGGGGGCTTTCTAAAAACAACTGAGCCAGTTTTGGGTCAGAACACAATGATCACGATGTGCAAGATGACCGGACTTTCTGAACCAGCAGCTGGACTACCTGCGGTTCTTAACAAGTGGGCCAGTTCCATCTGGAAACAGAATGAACATGAGATATCCAGAGATCAAAACTGTTTGAACCAGCAGCTGTTTAACCTGCAGCAGTTAATCTTTCCTGGCAATCTGTTAGAGACATGCATTCCTCAGGCCACAAGGACTATGGAAATTTTTGCTGACTCTGTACCTCTGGGACATGCTCAGAACAGACCTTCCCACAAGTGTTTGGAATGTGTCAGCTATACTCTAACACAGCATAGAAACACAGTGACTTTTATTTCCATTTTGATGTAAAGAAGTGAATTAATGGTCAATCTCAAGCAATACAAACCCATTTATTGTCTACATTTAATTTCACCAACACGATATTTCAGAGATGTTAAAGTGTGCTAGCAATAATACTAACTAATATAAAACTAATACTTAAATGCATGCCACAATGTGGTCTAAAATTTAATTTAATAAATGAAGGCTGTATACACAATGACCAGTTTTGTCTGGAAAGCTCCATGGACAGAGGAGCCTGGTGGGCTGCAGTCCATGGAGTCACAAGGAGCTGGAAACGACTGAGCAATTAAGTCAAGCCCCTTAGATACAGAATGACATGACATTAGGTAAGCTCAATGTGTCAGCCACAGTTCTAAGGGATGTACAGTTATTAGCGCAACTAATCAAACACTGGAAGAAGTTGGAGTCCTAAAGGCCAGGGAACTGAGACACTGAGAAATTAAGTAATTTATCTGTAACTATATGATTCACAACCTACTGAACCCATTAAGACAAAATCAGATTAAATATTTACTGACATGGCCCCGCCCATCAGAACAAGATGTTTCCCCAATCAGTCAGTCTCTCCCATCAGGAAGCTTCCATAAGCCTCTTATCCTTCTCCATCAAAGGTCAGACAGACTAAAAACCACAATCAGAGAAAACTAACCAATCTGATCCCATGGACCACAGCCATGTCTAACATAATGAAACAATGAGCCATGCCATGTAGGGCCACACAAGACAGATGGGTCATGATGGAGAGTTCTGGCAAAATATGGCCCACTGGAGAAGGGAATGGCAAACCACTTCAGTATTCTTGCCTTGAGAACCCCATGAACAGTATGAAAAGGCAAAAAGATAGGACACTGAAAGATGAACTCCCCAGGTTGGTAGGTGCCCAATATGCTACTGGAGATCAGTGGAGAAAAAAAAAAAATCCAGAAAGAATGAAGAGATGGAGCCAAAGCAAAAACAAAAACCAGTTGTGTATGAGACTGGTGATGGAAGCAAGGTCCAATGCTGTAAAGAGCAATATTGCATAGGAACCTGGAATGGTAGGTCCATGAATCAGGATAAATTGGAAGTGGTCAAACAGAAGATGGCAAGAGTGAACATAGACATTTTAGGAATCAGAGAACTAAAATGGACTGGAATGGGTAAATTTAACTCAGATGACCATTATATCTATTACTGTGGACAAGAACCCCTTAGCAAAAATGGATTAGCCATCATAGTCAACAAAAGAGTCTGAAATGTAGTACTTGGATGTAGTCTCAAAAATGACAGAATGACCTCTGTTCGTTTCCAAGACAAACCATTCAATATCATGGTAATCCAAGCCTATGCCCCCACCAGTAATGCTGAAGAAGCTGAAGTTGAATGGTTCTATGAAGATCTACAAGAACTTTTAGAATTAACACACCAAAAAAAAAAAAAAAAAATGCCCTTTTCATCATAGGGGACTGGAATGCAAAAGTAGGAAGTCAAGAAATACCTGTAGTAACAGGCAAATTTGGCCTTGGAGTACAGAATGAAGCAAGGCAAAGGCTAATAGAGTTTTGCCAAGAGAACACACTGGTCATAGCAAACACTTTCTTCCAACAACACAAGAGAAGACTCTGCACATGGACATCACCAGATGGTCAACCTTGAAATCAGATTGATTATTTTCTTTGCAGCCAAAGATGGAGAAGCTCTATATACTCAGCAAATACAAGATCGGGAGCTGACTGTGGCTCGGATCATGAACTCCTTATTGCCAAATTCAGACTTAAGTTGAAGAAAGTGGGGAAAGCCACTAGACCATTCAGGTATGATCTAAATCAAATCCCTTATGATTATACAGTGGAAGTGAGAAATAGATTTAAAGGACTAGTCTGATACAGAGAGTGCCTGATGAACTATGGATGGAGGTTCATGATGTTGTACAGGAGACAGGGATCAAGACCATCCCCAAGAAAAAGAAATGCAAAAAGGCAAAGTGGCTGTCTGAGGAGTTCTTACAAATAGCTATGAAAAGAAGAGAAGCAAAAAGCAAAGGAGAAAAGGTAAGATATTCCCATCTGAATGCAGAGCTCCAAAGAAGAGCAAGGAGAGATAAGAAAGCCTTCCTCAGTGATCAGTGCAAGGAAATAGAGGAAAATGATAGAATGGGAAAGACTAGAGGTTGTTTCTAGAAAATTAGAGCTACCAAGGGAATATTTCATGCAAAGATGGGCTCAATAAAGGACAGAAATGGTAGGGACCTAACAGAAGCAGACTATTAAGAAGAGGTGGCAAGAATACACACAAGAACTGTACAAAAAAGATCTTCACGACCCAGATAATCATGAGGGTGTGATCACTCACCTAGAGCCAGACATCCTGGAATGTGAAGTCAAGTGGGCCTTAGGAAGCATCACTATGAACAAAGTTAGTGGAGTGATGGAATTCCAGCTGAGCTATTTCAAATCCTAAAAGATGATGTTGTAAAAGTGCTGCACTCAATATGTCAGCAGATTTGGAAAACTCAGCAGTGGCCACAGGACTGGAACAGGTCAATTTTCATTCTAATCTCTAAGAAAGGCAATGCCAAAGAATGCTCAAACTACCACACAATTGCACTCATCTCACATGCTAGTAAAGTAATGCTCAAAATTCACTAAGCCAGGCTTCAGTAATACATGAACCGTGAACTTCCAGATGTTCAAGCTGGTTTTAGAAAAGGCAGAGGAACCAGAGATCAAATTGCCAACATCTGTTGGGTCATCAAAAAAGCAAGAGAGTTTCAGGAAAATATCTATTTCTTCTTTATTGACTATACCAACACCTTTGATGTGTGGATCACAATAAATTGTGTTAGGCGAACGTGATAACCACTACACTATGGAAACCACACCTGCCATATGACCCAGCAATACCACTTCTGGGCATACACACTGAAGAAACCAGATCTGAAAGAGACACATGCACCCCAATGTTCATCGCAGCACTGTTTATAATAGCCAGGACGTGGAAGCAACCTAGATGCCCATCAGCAGATGAATGGATAAGGAAGCTGTGGTACATATACACCATGGAATTTTACTCAGCCATTAAAAATAATTCATTTGAACCAGTTCTAATGAGATGGATGAAACTGGAGCCCATTATACAGAGTGAAGTAAGCCAGAAAGATAAAGAACATTACAGCATACTAACACATATATATGGAATTTAGAAAGATGGTAACGACAACCCTATATGCAAAACAGAAAAAGAGACACAGACGTACAGAACAGACTTTTGAACTCTGTGGGAGAAGATGAGGGTGGGATGTTGCGAAAGAACAGCATGTATATTATCTATGGTGAAACAGGTCACCAGCCCAGGTGGGATGCATGAGACAAGTGCTCCGGCCTGGTGCACTGGGAAGACCCAGAGGAATCGGGTGGAGAGGGAGGTGGGAGGGGGGATCGGGATGGGGAATACGTGTAAATCTATTGCTGGTTCGTGTCAATGTATGACAAAACCCACTGAAAAAATAAATTAATTAATTAATTAAAAAAATAAAGAGGAAATCATACCCAATTTTCATTCTTTTTTAAAAGCAAAAAATAAATAAATAAATAAATAAATTGTGGAAAATTCTGAAAGAGATGGGAATACCAGACCACCTGACTTGCCTCTTGAGAAACCTATATGCAGGTCAGGAAGCAAAAATTTAAACCAGACATGGAACAACAGACTGGGTCCAAATTGGGAAAGGAGTATATCAAGGCTGTATATTGTCACCCTGCTTATTTAACTTATATGCAGAGTACATCATGAGAAACACTGGACTGGAGGAAGCACAAGCTGTAATCAAGATTGCCAGGAGAAACATCAGTAACCTCATATATGCTTATGACATCACCTTTATGGCAGAAAATGAAGAACTAAAGAGCCTCTTGCTGAAAGTGAAAGAAGAGAGTGAAAAAGTTGGCTTAAAGCTCAACATTTAGAAAACTAAGATCGTGGCATCTGGTCCCATCAGTTCATGGCAAATAGATGGGAAAACAGTGGGAACAGTTGCTGACTTTATTTTTTTGGGCTCCAAAATCAGGGCAGATTGTGACTGCAGCCAGGAAATTAAAAGATGCTTACTCTTTGGCAGGAAAGTTATGACCAATCTAGACAACATGTTAAAAAGCAGAGACATTACTTTGCAACAAAGTTCTGCCTAGTCAAAGCTATTGTTTTTTCAGTAATCATGTATGGATGTGAGAATTGGGCTATAAAGAAAGCTGAGCGCCGAACAATTGATGCTTCTGAACTGTGATGTTGGAGAAGACTCTTGAGAGTCCCTGGGACTGCAAGGAGATCCAACCAGTCCATCCTTAAGGAGATCAGTCCTGAGTGTTCATTGGAAGGACTGATGCTGAAGTGGAAACTCCAATGCTTTGCCCACCTGATGTGAAGAGCTGACTTGTTTGAAAAGACCCTGATGCTGGGAAAGATTTAAGGCCAGAGAGGAAGGGGATGACAGAGGATGAGATAGTTGGATGGCATCACCGGCTCAATGCACATGAGTTTGGGTAATCTCTGGGAGTTGGTGATGGATATGGAGGCCTAGCATACTGCAGTCCTGGGGTCACAAAGAGTCGGACATGACCGAGTGACTGAACTGGACTGAGCTGACAGAGCTGGGATTCAAACATGTGTCATCTGAATACAGGGGTCATGTTCTTGATAAGAATACAATGCTGCCGGGAGATGCACATTCACTGGAGACATTTCCTTCAAACAAATATATACTGAAATATACAAAAATACTAGGAAAGTTATATTGTTTAAAATGTATAATCCAAATCTTTACATATTAACTATTGTATTGAATTTGCTTTTGTATTTTATTGTGTCAAGTAAAAAAACCATTTACAATATGTTAATATATTAACAATATAGAACATTTCTCAAACCATATTAAGTGCTCGAGAACTTTATGACAATGTGCAATATAAAGATGGCAATTTGCCTATTATTACTCTTCATTTTTCAGATTCAAGCTGTATGATGGGTGCGTGATGTATACAAACAATCTAGTGGTAGTCTGAATTGTTCAATCTCTGAAGTCTCTTTAATTTTTAAATAAGAATAAAAGATACATTTTTTATTTTCACCAAGAATTTTATTGAATAATGTAGTCATCATTTTGTTCCACTGCTTTCTGCCACTTTTCAGGCAACTTCTTAATTCCATCTACCCAAAATGTTTTATCTTTTTTTGAGTAAGGAACCATTCAAAGTGCCTTTTACAGTCTTCCAGGAAATGGAAATTTTTTCTATTCAGAAAGTTTTGTAAAGGCCAAAGTAAATGGTACATTGCCTTGGTCATCAAAGAAATGTGATGTCTTATGTTCTCCCAATGGAAGATTAAGAATTTTTGTTGAATAATTCCAGGTACTTTTTGTTGTATGATGCCTTCAATTGGTCTAATTGGGAGCAGTGTTTGTTGGAATTAATTTATGACTTTCCTGAGGAAGGTCATAATAGAGGACTCCCTTCCAGTCTCACCATATACACAATATCACTTTCTTTGGATGAAGATCAGTCTTTGATGTGTTTGGTGGTGATTTATTTTGCGTGCCGCACAATATCTTCATTCCATGTTATTGAACAGTAACCACTTTTCACCACCCATCAGAATTTGTTTTAAAAATGGAGCATTTTCATTAAATTTCAATAAAGAGTCACGTGTGGAAATATGGTCAAGAAGGGTTTTTTTTTTTTTTTTTTTTTTTACTTGTGTGTGGAACTCAAACATCAAAGTAATTAACATAACCAAGCTAGTACAAGTGATTTTCAATGCTTGATTTGGATATTTGGAGAGTGGCAGCTATTTCCTGCATGACATAATGTTGATTGTACTCAACTAATATCTTGATTTGATTGCCATCAACTTCAACTGGTCTACCTGACTGTGCTGCAATGCCCAGTGAGAAATCTCCAGAACCAAACTTTACAAACCACTTTTTGACACATTTGGTCAGTCACAGCACCTACACCATACAGTGCACAAATCTTTTATTTGCATTTCAGTTGCATTTTTTACTTTCTTGAAATAATAAAACATAATATCCTGAAAATGTTGTTTCTTCCTTCCATATTCAGTATTAAATTGGCTTTTCAAAAATTCACCAATTTTGATACAGTTGTTTTTAATAGATGCTGATACAATAGCTGCCACAATACAGCTATCACAAAAAAATCTAACAGAATTGTTCAGAACGATTCTAAACACAACTAAGCGCTACTAGAGCCATCTTATATTAAAAAAAAAACAAAAAACCAAAAACAACAACAATAAAAAAAACGAAGCTTTTGACCAACCTAAATATCATTTTTTAATCAACTCACTTCAACACAGTCAGAATCTATGTAAGACTTTGGGTAGAAATATATGAGTGTAATTTTTTTCACTCTAAGAAGCCAAGCAGCTTACATGATGAAATCCAGATAAGTCATAGTTCAATTATACATGCAATTATGACCTTTTCATAAAATATTAACACTCTCATGGCAGTTTAAAAAGATGTACACAGATTTCATAGAAAGAATAACTCTGAAAAAATACTTCAATTGTAGACAGATTTTATAAATGTTACATTTCTCAGTTTTGAATAAATGAGATCATTATAAATAATCCATTATATCAGCACAAGTCATAAAATACTCAGGCCACAGAAAACTTACTGTTTTCTGCAATTTTCTTCCTTAGTTCACTTTTATTGAGTGATGATTCTGTCTGGCTGGAATCCATCCATTTCTGTATATTCTAAACATCTCAGACTCTAAAGACAAAGAAAACTAGGTTTGAATTCAAACTTTGGCAGAATTCAGCTGTTTAACCTAGGATATGCAGCTACTGCTCTTGAATTCTCATTTGGATTATGGGGATAACAATAAAATTCATCTCATACAATTATGTATGAGTATATATTAAGCATGATGATACAAAAAATACCTTCATGTCATGGATAAACACAACATATTCAGCACACTGGGATGGTCAACCACCCCAATTTGCTTCAGATCACCCTAGTTTTGCCAGTGAAATCCCTCTGTCCCAAGTCAGGACAGTTGGTCACCCTATGGCACTCACACAAATAAATATACATTACATGTATGTATCTTCATACTTTGGGGAATGCTAGTAAGTATTTTAAACTGTAGATAGAAAGATAAATACACAGACTAGTTAGCGATATACAGTGATTATATCAGCTATCAAAAACTTAACTGTTCTAGAATTTCAACAAACAATAATATCAAAGGTCATGGAGAAGACTTCTCTGGTAGTTCAGTGGTTGAGAATCTCCCTGTCAATGCAGCAGAATGAGTTCAATCCCTTTTCTAGGAAGATTCCACATGCCAAGGGGCAAATAAGCCTGTGGGCTGCAACAAGAGAAACCATCACAATAACCAGTGCACTGCAATTAGAGAGTAGTCCTCATTCACCACAACTAGAGAAAGCCTGCACACAGCAATGAAGGCCCAGGATAGTCGAAATAAATAAATAAATAAATAGAAACCAAAACAAACAGACAAAATCCCCCAAAGATCACAGAGAAAAAAAATACTCTTAAAAAGCAAAACAGATGCCTTAACTTTCATGAGTAGAGTTCTTGTGGTTTACTTGTATAAGAAGCAATCAGTCTCAATCCAACAATCATTCCCCCAAACAATTTACCAAGGTTTGTTATTGATTTTGCAAACTAATAGTAGAATAGAAGCAAAATCATAGGATGAAGAAAAAGGCTGCTATTGACATTCACACTCAGCATTGAATGTCTGGGACTTCCTAAATGACAGTAATGTTTGAACAATGGTACAGAGCTCAAGACTCTCACAAAAATATTTAAAATTAAGGATGAAACAGTAGGCTGACTTCATTCATATAGTTTAACGTATGAGCCTGCAGCTGAGAAGAATGTAGAAACAGGAGAAAACATGAGCAAATCTAGTATCATTTATTGAACGAACAAGTAGGGCAAAGACAAGGCTGTCTTCTTGCCTCAAGGCATAGCTACAGGAAATGCAGAGATTTGACAATATGCAGTATTATACTCACCATTTCCTGTAGTATCATTACAGAAGGATTTGTGTATTCTTCTCAGTTCAGTTCAGTTCAGTTGCTCAGTCACGTCAGACTTTTTGCGACCCCATGGATTGCGGCAGGCCAGGCCTCCCTGTCCATTACCAACTCCCAAAGTTTACTCAAACTCATGTCCATTGAGTTGGTGGTGCCATCCAACCATCTCATCCTCTGTTGTCCATTTCTGCTCCTGCCTTCAATCTTTCCTAGCATCAGGGTCTTTTCAGATGAGTCAGCTCTTCGCATCAGATGGCCAAAGTATTGGAGTTTCAGCTTCAACATCAGTCCCTCCAATGAGCACCCAGGACTGATCTCCTTTAGGCTGGACTGGTTGCATCTCCTTGTAGTCCCAGGAACTCTCAAGAGTCTTCTCCAACACCACAGTTCAAAAGCATCAATTCTTCAGCGCTCAGCGTTCTTTATAGTCCAACTCTCATATCCATACATGACTACTGGAAAAATCACAGCCTTGACTAGATGGACCTTAGTTGCAAAGTCATGTCTCTGGTTTTTAATATGCTGTCTAGGTTGGTCATAACTTTCCTTCCAAGGAGTAATCATCTTTTAATTTCATGGCTACAGTCACCATCTGCAGTGATTTTGGAGCCCCCCAAAATAAAGTCTGTCACTGTTTCCACTCTATTCTTCTAATAAGCATTTATTGAGTGCCTAACATATCCTGATGCTAGGTCACTTCAGTTGTGTCTGACTCTGTGCGACCCCATAGACGGCAGCCCACCAGGCTCCCCTATCCCTGGGATTCTCCAGGCAAGAATCTGCAGGCAGATTCTTTACCACTTGAACCTTTGGGAAAGCCCTCTTAGACACAACTCTCTCTTAACTCCTTCATAAAGAGCTAAAGAATGAAATAATTAACTCAAATAATAAAGGCATAATTTCAAGTAAATACTAATAGCATGGATCATTGTTAAAGAGAAAAAACACAGGTCCCAACTTTAGCACACAGGTGCTAAAGTCTGTGATACCAAATCTAGATTTAATACCTAACCTAACTGTAGTTTCAAACTTCCTCAGAAATATAATCTTTCTAATCAACCAGAAATTTTCTGGTCAGTAGCAGTGAGGTAAGGGGCTTCCTTGGTGGCTCAATGGTAAAGAATCTGCCTACCAAATAGGAGATGCAGGTTCAATCCCTGGGTCCAGAAGATCCCCAGAGAAGGAAATGGCAACCCACTCCAGTATTCTTGCCTGGGAAATCCCATGGTGGGTTACAGTCCATGGGATCACAAGAGAATCAGACATGACTTAGTTACTAAGCACTAAACAACAACCACCAAGGAGGTAATCTGTCCTATGGGCCTTTCCCTTCCCTCCCCCCACCCGCCCCCTGCCCCCCGCGGTCATTTCCTTCTCCAGGGAAGGAAGCAACCTGCATGATAAAACACTAAGTTTACTCTTTCCAGGGAAAAGAAGATAGTGTAGTTCCTCAGTCTCTAAGTCATGTACCACTCTTTGTTACCCCATGGACTGCTGCATGCCAGGCTTCCTTGTCCTTCACTATCTCCTGGAGTTTGCTCACACTCATGTCCATTGAGTCAGTGATGGTATCCAACCACCTCATCATCTGTCACTCTCATCTCCTGACTTCAGTCTTTCCCACTCTCAGGGTCTTTTCCAGTGAGTTGGCTCCTCATATCAGGTGGCCAAATTATTGGAGCTCCAGCTTCAGCATCAGTCCTTCAGTGAATATTCAGGGATGATTTCCTTTAGTATTGACTAGTTTGATCTCCTTGTAGTGCAAGGGACTTTCAAGAGTCTTCTCCATTACCACAATTTGAAAGCATCTGTTCTTCAGCACTCAGTCTTCTTCATGGTCCAACTCTAATATCTGTACATGACTACTGGAAAAACCATAGCTTTGACTATATGGATCTTTGTCAGCAAAGTGATCTTTTATTTTTAATATGCTGTCTGCAGGAAACATGGGTTCAATCCATGGGTCAGAAGAACCAATGGAGAGGGCATGGTAACCCACTCCAGAATTCTAGACTGGAGAATCCCAAGGACAGAAGAGCGTGGTAGGCTACAGTCCATAGGATTGTGAAGAGCTGAACATGACTGAAGTGAATGAGCAAGCAGGTTTGTCATAGCTTTCCGTCCAAGAAGTAAGCATCTTTTAATTCTATGGCTAGTCACCATCCACAGTGATTTTAGAGCCCAAGAAAATAAACCCTGTCACAGTTTCCAAGTTTTCCCCTTCTGTTTGCCATGAAGTGATGGGACTGGATGCCATGATCTTAGTTTTTTGAATGTTGAGTTTCAAGCCAGCATTTTCACTCTCCTCCTTCACATTCACCAAGAGGTTTTTTAGTTCTTCACTTTCTGCCATTAGAATGGTATTACCTGCATATTTGAGAAAGCTGTATGCCATTTAAGTTCACTGATTCCTAAGAGGTTGATATTCGCTCTTGCCATCTCCTGTTTGACTACATCCAATTTACCTTGGCCATGTGATGCAAAGAGCCAACTCAGTGGAAAAGATCCTGATGTTGGGAAATATCGAGGTCAGGAGAAGAAGGAGGTGACACAGAATGAGATGGTTGGATGGCATCACTGACTAAATGGACATGAATTTGAGCAAACTCCAGGAGATAGCAAAGCACAGGGAAGCCTGGCATGCTACAGTCCTTGCAGTCCTTGCAGTTGCAAAGAGTCAGACACAACTTTGAAAATGAACGAAAACAAATTTACCTTGATTTCATGGATGACCCACTAACATTCCAGTTTTCTATGCAATATTGTTCTTTATCACATCAGACTTTACTTTCATCACCAGACACATGCACAACTGAGCATCGTTTCTGTTTTAGCCTAGCTGCTTCATTCTTTCTGGAGCTATTTTTCTGCTCTTCCGCAATAGCATATTGAACACTTGACCTGTGGAAGGCTCATCTTTTGGTGTCATATCTTTGTACCTTTTCATACTGTTCATGGGGTTTTTGAGGCAAGAATACTGGAGTAGTTTGCCATGTCCTCCTCTGGTAATGGTGATTCTAACACTCAAGGAAACTTAAGTTGCAAACGCTGTACAGAGTATAAACAAATTCTTCAGAGGTAGTGAGGAATGGTCCTAGCAAGCAGAGTTTTTTTTTTTTTTTTTCAACATGCTCACTAAGAAGCCATCCTTTTTAAACTGGATTATAATTGCTTTACAGTGTTGTGTTAGGTTCAACAGGAAGTAAATTAGCTAGCTATATGTATACATATATCCACTCCCTCTTTGAACTCCCTCCCACCCACCTCCCCATCCCACTCATCTAGGTCATCACAGAGAACCGAGTTGAGCTCCCTGTGCTATATGCATCATGTCAAACCTAATCTCCCTATTCATCCCACCCTCCCCTTCCTTCTCTGTCTCCACATATCCATTCTCTGTATCTGTGTCTCTATTCCTGCCCGGAACTATTATACAGTCAGACATAAGCAGCAAGGAGGTGACATGAGTAGAAAAGAAAAAAAGAGGAGATTAATTAAGCTAAGCCCCAATCATCTGGGGACCCTCCCCTGACATTAGCAGCAAAGAGGTGATGTTGGGTAAAGTCAAGAGGGGAATAGTCTAGTTAGGCCCCAACCATCAGGAGACCCTCCCCTGACCTCATCCAGAATGGGTGAAACTGTGGTCAGGTGGTGGGCAATTTATCCCAATAAAGAGTGAGAATGGTAACATGAGAACTTCCCTGGCCTGCACATACCAGGATAGACAGGCATATGTATGTCCAACTCTCTGCGACACCACGGACTATAGCCCTCTAGGCTCCTCTGTTCATGGGGTTTCCCAGGCAAGAATACTGGAGTGGGTAGGATTCCCTTCTCCAGGGGGTCTTTCTGACGCAGGGATTGAACCCATGTCTCCTGCATTGCAAGTGGATTCTTTATCATCTGAGCCACCAGAGAAGCCCAGACAGGCCCATAACATCTAGTAAACCCAAACTCATTAAACCAACATTATAATAAAATCTACATGTGGCTTTGACCTCCCCCAGGTGGGTTTTTATTAGTGAATCAAGGGTAGGGGCATATGCAATAATGAACTAGTTATAGAACTCAGGATAGTCAATCAAATCACAAACCTCTGTCACTCACCCATGATTACACCCCCCCTCCTCACAGAATAACTCCTTCTAAATACCCTTAAGCACGTATAATAGTGCTGGTTTCGCTTCATAGAATGCAGGTTTCACTTCACAGAGGCTCACTCTCCCTCTGAGAGTGTCTCTGTACTTGAATAAACTTTGCTCTGCACTTAAGCCCAAGTGGCAGTTTGCAAATTTTTGCATGCTATCAAAAGGATCAAGATTGCTGATCCGGGTTCCCTGGTGACCTCTTTGATTCAAGCCATCTGACAACAATGCATACAAACCAGGTATCAGAACTGGCTTCATCTGTTCCATTTTTCTAGATTCCACATGCATGCATTGATGAACGGTATTCGTTTTCCTCTTTCTGACTTACTTTGCTCTGTGTGACAGACTCTAGATTCATCCACATCTCTACCAATAACCTAATCTTTTCCCTTCTATGGCTGAGCAATATTCCATTGTATGTATGGACCATGTCTTCTTTATCAATCAACCCTTGAAAGAAGAAAAACAAATTCACTGAGTGACATTCACAATTATGTTGCATTTCCCCAAAGTCACACCCCTGTCAGTGTGACATGAGGCTGGTTGAAATATAAGCAGAAAGGCACAGTTTTATTGACTTAAAATGTCCAAGGAGACAGTTTAGGGCTGTCAGAGAATTCAAGGGCTAGGTGGGGAGCAGAAAAGAAAGGAAAAGAAAGGAAAGAAACTTAAAATCTGTGAGTATATCCTCCTGAAATGTTTGCCTAAATCTAAACTTTATGTGTTTGGAGTTCCTGCTAAAAATAACATCTGGAAAGTTAAAGAAATTGGGCAAATATTTTAGCTGATGTCTATTGCAATAGAAACAGGGTTTTCTGTTTGACTTTTGCTGAGTTTGATAAACAACTCAGGCTTTACACAAATTGGCACTACCCAATATTAACATTAACCACAAATTCTTGGTAATCACCTATTAATTTGTTTGCCTGCTACAAAAATAATGAAGCATCCCTAAATGACAAAATAGAACCAGGAAAAATGTCCTCAATAAAAAGAAAGTCACAAGGCATGTGTAGGAAGAGAAAATGCATATAATTAAGAAAAAAATCCCTCAAAGGAACAGACTCGAAGGTGACTAAGATGTTGGAATTAGCAGAATGGCACTTTAAAAGAGCTATTATGAAATCTCAAAAATTTGAAGAAAAAGATGACCATAATAAGTTAATAAATGGGAGGTCTCACTAGCAAAACTGAACTATAGAGAAAAAAGTCAAATTGAAATTCTAAAATTGAAAAATACAGTGTCTAAATATGTTTTTTTTTTAATTACTGGATGGGTCTGACAGTAAGTTGTTGATGACAGAAAAAGAATCAATAAATTTGAAGACAGATGAATAGAAATTATCCAATCCACGGAGCAGAGAGAAAATGATTTAAAAAAAAAATCAGTGAAGAACATCATAGACCTGCATGGTAATAACAAGCAGTACAAGGTATGCTTAATAAATTTCATAACTTTAATGTGCTTATCTATACTTTCTATCATTTCCTTTCTTATTTGTTTCCTTCTTAGTTTTAGCCACATCTCATCTCATATAATAATATTTAAAATTTTCATTATCTTAATGTTTGTAGTACATAGTTGAAATTGGCTCTTGATGGCTTAGTTTTGTTGGTTATTGTTGTTCACTCACTCAGTCGTGTTGGACTATTTGCAGCCCCATGGACTGCAGCATGCCAAGCTTACCTGTCTTCCACCATCTCCCAGAGTTTGCTCAAACTCATGTCCGTTGAGTCAGTGATGCCATTCAGCCATCTCATCCTCTGACATCCCCTTCTCCTCTTCCCTTCAATCTTTCCCAGCATCAGGGTCTTTTCCAATAAATCAGCTCTTTGCATCAGGTGGCCAAAGTATTGGAGCTTCAGCTTCAGCATCAGTCCTTCCAATGAATATTCACAGTTGATTTCTTTTAGGATTGGTTGGTTTGATCTCCTTGCAGTCCAAGGGACTCTTAAGAGTCTTCTCCAGAACAACAGTTTGAAAGCATCAGTTCTTCAGCACTCAGCCTTCAGTATGGTCCAACAGTTTTGTTGGGGCCACCTGCATTTGCTGGACTAAAGGATACCACAGTCTGGCTTTCCTGTGATATTAAGACTGAAATATAATGTAGAGAGAGAGGAGGAACCCCGGTAAATTCAAGCATTTCGATCACACTTCATTTTCCTTAAATAATGGCTTCTCAGAATTTTATACATCAAGAAACACATATAAAAAGATGCTGATTTACAGAATGCTAGAGAAAATGAAAAATCCACTTTGTGGTTAAAAAGAAATGTATCAGGGCCCATTCTGTATACCTCCAGTTAGAAAACACATATGCACACACATTGCACCAAAGACCTCATCACTAGACATTCTGATACAAGAGTGAAGTTGGCTCTGACAGCTAACATTTCTGCAGGAGCTACTGGATTTTGTTGTGCTAAGAGTTTGTAAGTGGAGAATGAATTCAAATGAATTTAAATTAAAAATGCTCTTATATCCTGATATGAGAGTAATTAAGCACATTTATGGTACTAAAGCACAGATCGAAGTGCAAATCTAAGTTTTCAACTTAACATATATGTATATGTATCTGGAGAAGTAAATGGCACCTCACTCCAGTGTTCTTGCCTGGAGAACCCCAGGGACAGAGGAGCCCGGTGGGCTGTCGTCTATGGGGTCGCACAGAGTTGGACACGACTGAAGTGACTTAGCAGCAGCAGCAGCATATATATATCAAGTTGGAAAATAACTAAGCCTCCCTAAACTTGCCTCCTTCTCTGTAAAGTGGAAAAAATTATAGTCTTGTCTCATAGGTTTTAGAAAAGTTAAATGAGATAATGCATGTAAAGAGCCAACACAGTTTCTGTCACAGAATAGGTATTCAATACACACTAGCTATCATCTCTATGGTAATCATCAGTATAGTTCTTTATATTAAGATCATTAGTAGTAGTATGTGTGGAATTCTTATCATGTAGGGAAAAGAAGCATCATGGGTTTATATCTGTTTCTCTCAATAAAGATAATTTAGTTTTAAATAAGTATGAATATAACAGGAAAATGGACACAATTTAAATAGTTATATAAAGACATGCAAATCTACCAAATCAAGTTTAAAATAAAGCATATTTTTAAATGAAGATTTTATCTTATTTATTTAATATCAGGGTATGCTTTCTTCAGTACATAACTTGTACACTTGACTTCAACATACTTAGTTGAAAAGGAACAAAAAATACATATTCATATTCTTTTTGTCAAAGAAGTAAACACACAAAGCAATTTACTTTTAGATAGCAGGGTGAAAAAGATTCAAGATATTTATGAATCTTTCTCATCCTGAGATCCAAAATGGAGATGATTACAGTCTCTGATTCATAAGATTGAGAAAAATTGTTAGTGCATGTAAAGATGAAATATAATGGATATATTTATATGTAAGTATATATTCCCAGGTGGTGCTAGAGGTAAAGAATGTACCTGCCAATGCAGGAGACATTAGAGATGTGGGTTCGATCCCTGGGTCAGGAAGATTTTCCCTGGAGAAGAAAACGACACCCCTCTTTAGTATTCTTGCTCTGAAAATTCCATAGCAGAGCAGCCTGGCAGACTACAGTCCTTGGGGCTGCAAAGAGTCAGAAGTAACTGCGTGACTGAGCACAAACACATATACAAGTATATGTGTATATAATGTATTAATGCTAAAGGATAACTTTTACCATGGGGAATTTTTTATAGTTTATACTGTACAGAGTGATAAATGTTTATTATTTATGTGGATTAAATAATTGCTTTAGAAAATACCCAATAGGATAAAAATTTACTGTATTTTTTTTGTTTGCAAGCCACTTTATTTATTTTTAAAAATTAATTAGTTTATTTTAACTGGAGGCTAACTATTTTACAATATTGTAGTGGTTTTTGCCATACATTGACATGAATCAGCCATGGGTGTACATGTGTTCCCCATCGTGAATCTCTCTCCCTCCTCCCTCCGCATCCCATCCCTCAGGGTCATCCCAATGCACCAGCCCTGAGCACTTGTCTCATGCATCAAACCTGGACTGGCGATCTATTTCACATATGATAATATAAAAAATGTACTGTATTTTAACTGTGGGTCATTTACAGATGGTAGACTATGATGAGGTGAAGTCAGGCTGCACTTCAGATACATATAGTTTTGGTATGATTTTTTCAACCAAATAAAAGACCTAATAGTAGATTTTTATAATATAGTGTTTTTTAAAATCATTTATTAGTTAATAGATGATCTACTAACAAAATCTATATAAAATAATTCTGTATTATATAACATATTAAGTAATTTACTACTAAAAATTATATAACCTTACTTCTAAATCCCCCCTATTTTCAATAGTTGTAGGAGTGTTTACATGCATTTATACATTTTTTTTTACTGCATTATTTTTATCTCTGATAGCTTTTGCTGAGAAAGGGCAGTTGTGAATTTCTGACAAGTTAGTATGTGCTGTTGAAAAAGTGTGAACCGAGTAATTAAATCCTATTTGAAAAAGAAAATAGATTTAGCCACTGTTCACACCTCTTCAAGTCCTTTTATCAAGCTTTAGTAGTTGCTTTTCTGAAACAATACTGTAATTTTTGTTAACCTCCATAAACAGCTTTAGGCAAAATATATAATTCGGTTTCCTATACTATTAATAGGTTTATGGAATATTTATTTTTCTTGTTTGGAGAGTAAAAATCAACCCAAATAGAAATTTAACATACACATGCTTTGTCTTACAGATAACATATTGAAAATGTACCAGAAATATTTCGATAGGCATTTTCATCACAAGGACTGCCTATGTTTGTTCTTTTTGATAATTTTATGTGATATTTGATTAATAGAGCATTTAAGTAATGAATTCAATTGCAGTAGAGGCATGCTGGCTCTCAGTTTAGATCCTGAAACATGAAAATTTAATTACCTTTAGTTTATCTAGATAGCTACAAGCAGCATAATTGGTCATAAAGTTACATAGTGCTTTTTTTTTTTCAAAACTCAGACATAATAGTTGACTCAAGAGCATTTTGCATCAGTGAATTCTATTAGCAGATACAGTTTGTTGGAAACAGTCTAATCCTTTTGGAAAATTGCATCTTTCTTATTTGTATATGCTACACTTTTATTGAAATAGATAAATTTTGCAAGAAAGTAAAAAATAAATGAATTGTATTTTTGTTAGAGAGTAATCTTATTTGTTAATAAAAATAATTCATGTAATCCATTAATTCAAGAACACAAATGTTAATCCCAGTTATTTTGCATGACTACTAAATTGCTTCAGTCATGTATGACTCTTTACAACCCTATAGACTGCAGCCACCCCCCCTCCCCCCGAGGCTCCTCTGTCCTCCACTGGGATTCTCCAGATGAGAATGCTGGAGTGGTTGTCATGCCCTCCTCCACTGGATTCTCCACCCAGAGATCGAAACTCCATCTCCTGTGGCTCCTGCGTTGCAGGGAGATTCTGCTGAGCCACCGGGGAAAGCCCCCCAGTTAATGTATAGAATGGCTAATTCATATCTTTTTTATTTTACTATTTTTGACACTTCCTTGTTCTCAATCCCTTTTGTAGAGAATTGTCTCCTCAATTCACTCAAATCTAGGTTTGCTTTCATCACTTCACCAAGATCATCCTCATTTATTCAAATGTAGCCTTTATTTTCCTATATCCAAAAATATATTTTTCAATGACCTTTATTATTTATCTCACTGTTTTTTTTTTTTTTTCCCATGAAGCTTTCTGGACTCTTATATCACTTGAGACAATACTTTCCTTTTTCACCCTTTATCATTCTGGCTACTATTTTCCACATGCTCAATCTCCTTTACATTCAATGTTATAATCTCTCTAGAACTGATCCTAAAGGTTTTTCTTTCATAGATTTTCCTTAAGCAATATTGTAACATCCATGAATTAATTTAATCTATCAAAAGAGGTCCAAACATTATTGTATGCTCTAAGATTATCAGATCAGAAATAAATATTTATAAGTGCATAATTTAGAGTTAGAATTCTCATTCCAAGTAATGCCATAGTGAACTTTAAAATGATTTTTAAAATTAAAACTAATGAGGTGAATTTATTGGGATACAGCCAATTATTTTTTCCTGGGAAGATAATAAAAAAAGATCACCTAGAGAGTTTAATCTCCAACTCTTAAGTTAAAATTACTCCCCTAAAAAAATATTTGTTTTTATTTTCCACTAAACACATGGATAGCCAACATAATATAGGGTGCATATAATTAGACAACCTATCAGCTGAGATGCTCTACTCCAAGGAGATTTTTAATGTTCATACCCAGGAAGTAAATTGCCCATCCCTGGTTCAGCCTTGTGTGAGGCTCAAAATTCAGTTGAAACTCCAGTTTAGTCAACAAAGAAAAATTTAAAACACCATCTCTATTCCTCTTGAAAACAAGAGAGCAGAAAGTCTATTCAGAGAATAGCAGTTTTGGTTTAAAAAAGAAAATGCAACAACAGGTAAGCTTAGAGAGAACCCAGTCTTTGGCATAATTAATAAAATTGAACCCTATTGGATCTCTATGTTCTTACATATGAATATAGAATAATATGACTTATTTGTAAGCTTTTTTTATGTTAGATTTTTTGAATCAGAAAAACCTGGACTTGAATTTCATCTTTGCTTCCTAAAAAGCTGGGATTTGTGTGACAGCACTTTTGCCCCTGATTTTTGAGTTGAGATCAGTTTGCTTATTGATAATGTGGAACCAAACGCTGAAACCATGAGGTTATTCTTCAAGTTATTTTAGGAATGCATCAATGACTTACATTAAACTACTAGATTATGCTCGTTTCATGCTGTGCTGTGCTTAGTTGCTCAGTCGTGTCTGACTCTGTGAGTCCATGGAGTGTAGCCCGCCAGGCTCCTCCATTCATGGGGATTCTCCAGGCAAGAATACTGGAGTGGGTTGCCATACCCTCCTCCAGGGGATCTTCCCAATCTAGGGATCGAACCAGGTCTCCTGCATCGCAGGTGGATTCTTTTCTCACTGAGCTACCATGGAAGCCTGTGGTCGTCTCATATTAGAAACTTCTTAAACATTTATTATTTTTCTTGGTTGTTCCATCTCAGTGTTCTCTTTCTCCTCTTTTCTAAGATGCCGCACAATGTAAGCCATTCTTATCCATATCTGTCTTTCTAATCCATATATATTTTGTGCTGTGCTTAGTCGCTCAGTCGTGTCTGACTCTGCGAGTCCACGGACTGTAGCCCACCAGGCTCCTCCATCCATGGGGATTCTCCAGGCAAGAATACTGGAGTGGGTTGCCATGCCCTCCTCCAGGGATCTTCCCAACCCAGGGATGGAACCCAGGCCTCCCGCATTGCAGGCAGACTCTTTACCATCTGAGCCACTTCTTTTTAATCCATACATATTTCACAGAGATGTTAGTATATTGTATTAACTACTAAAATATTAAACATCAACATAGCAAGTTTTTTGTGACCTCATCAGAGAAGATAAATTAGGGTGAGTATCTTTTCTAAACTACTGGCTAAAGAACACAAACTATGGTATCAGAAGTCTGTGGCTGTTAGTCACTGAGTCCTGTCTGACTCTTTGAGACCCCATGGATTTTAGCCCACCAGGCTCCTCTGTCCATGGAATTTTCCAGGCAAGGACACTGGAATGCATTGCTATTCGCTTCTCCAATGGTATCAGAAGGAAGTGAGTTTGAATCCTAGTTTGATCTTTATAAAAGGCAAGCTACATTATCTTTCTAAAGACTTTGTACAATAAATTAAAATGACATTTATGAACTGCTTGTGATGTTCACAATATCTGCATATATATATATATATAATAAAGGACTCAATAATTTTTACATGTAATTTAATAACCACCACTGAAACTACAAATATATCTGACTATTCTTTATTTTGTTTACTTATAAGGGTGGGTCTTAATACAAATATGAAGCATTGGGTGCCCACAGATATTTGTGTAATTTTAACACCAGGCCCTTATTTAGTGTTTTTGAAAGCTGTTAAGAAAACTTAGTTTCTATAATATCTAAGTAAAGACTTTTATTACCCTAGATTTACTGATTTAAGAAATGAAAATCTGAAATTAAAAGAGGATTTAAGAAAGGTCTGCTTACGTTCATACCAATTCTCTCATTTATTTGTGATTTATCACAGTCTAGGATTTTATACATGTGTACTTTCAAAGTTAAATTAAAATGCTTAGCTTACACTTACTGTCCTGTCCCAGGTTCCCTGCTCTGTGGGCTTGCAATATTATTATTTCTTAGAATCAAACTCAATAAAACAAACAAACAAAAAAAATTTAAAGTTTAAAGAAGTAAAGAGTTTATACAATATGTATATTTTATTAATTTGTGTTTCCCACAGTTTCAATGTTAAAAGAAGTTTTCAGGAATGTTTCATACTAAGTGCAATAAGTTCAGCTCGGTTGCTCAGTCGTGTCCGACTCTTTGCAATCCCGTGGAATGCAACACGCCAGGCCTCCCTGTCCATCACCAACTCCCAGAGTTTACTCAAACTCATGTCCATTGAGTTGGTGATGCTATACAACCATCTCATCCTCTGTCGTCCCCTTTCCTCCTGCCTTCAGTCTTTCCTAGCATCAGGATCATTTCAAGTGAGTCAGCTTTTCACATCAGGTGGCCAAAGTATTGGAGTTTCAGCTTCAGCATCAGTCCTTCCAATGAACACCCAGGGCTGATTTCCTTTAGGATGGACTTGTTGGATCTCCTTGCAGTCCAAGGGACTCTCAAGAGTCAGTTCTCTAACACCACAATTCAAAAGCATCAATTCTTCGGTGCTCAGCTTTCTTTATAGTCCAACTCTCACATCCATCCATGACTACTAGAAAAAATACAGCCTTGACTAGATGCACCCTTGTTGACAAAGTAATGTCTCTGGTCTTCAATATGCTGTCTAGGTTGGTCATAACTTTCCTTCAAGGAGTAGGTGTCTTTTAATTTCATGGCTGCAATCACCACCTGCAGTGATTTCGGAGCCCCCCAAAATAAAGTCGACCACTCTTTCCACTGTTTACCCATCTATTTGCCATGAAGTGGTGGGACCGGATGCCTTAGTTTTCTGAGTATTGAGCTTTAAGCCAACTTTTTCACTCTCCTCTTTCACTTTCATCAAGAAACTCTTTAGTTCTTCTTCACTTTCTGCCATAAGGGTGGTGCCATCTGTATATCTGAGGTTATTGATATTTCTCCTGGCAATCTTGATTCCAGCTTGTGCTTCATCCAGCCCAGTGTTTCTCATGATGTACTATGCATATAAGTTAAATAATCAGGGTAACAATATACAGCCTTGACGTACTCCTTTTCCTATTTAAAACCAGTCTGTTCCATGTCCAATTCTAACTCTTGCTTCCTTACCTGCATACAGCTTTCTCAAGAGGCAGGTCAGGTGGTCTGGTATTCCCATCTCTTTCAGAGTTTTCCACAGTTTATTGTGACCCACAGAGTTAAAGGCTTTGGCATAGTCAATAAAGCACAAGTACTTGTTTTTCTGGAACTTTATTGCTTTTTTGATGACCCAGCAGATGTGGGCAATTTGATCTCTGGTTCCTCTGCCTTTTCTAAAACCAGCTTGAACATCTGGAAGTTCACAGTTCATGTATTGCTGAAGACTGGCTTGGAGAATTTTGAGTATTACTTTACTAGCATGTGAGATAAGTGCAATTGTGTGGTAGTTTGAGCATTCTTTGGCATTGCCTTGCTTTGGGAGTGGAATGAAAATTGACCTTTTCCAGTCCTGTGGCCACTGCTGAGTTTTCCAAATTTGCTGGCAAACTGAGTGCAGCACTTTCACAGCATCATCTTTTAGGATATTAAATTGCTCAACTGGAATTCCATCACTTCCATTAGCTTTGTTCATACTGATGCTTCCTAAGGCCCACTTGACTTCACATTCCAGGATGTCTGGCTCTAGGTCAGTGATCACACCATTGTGATTATCTGGGTCATGAAGATCTTTTTTGTACAGTTCTTCTGTGTATTCTTGCCACTTCTTCTTAATATCTTCTGCTTGTTAGGTCCATACCATTTTCTGTCCTTTATTGAGTCCATCTTTGCATGAAGTGTTCCCTTGGTATCTCTAATTTTCTTGATGAGATCTCTAGTCTTTCCCATTCTATTGTTTTCCTCTATTTGTTTGCACTGATAACTGAGGAAGGCTTTCTTATCTCTATAAAGACCTACAAGACCTTTTAGAACTAGCACCCAAAAAAGATGTCATTTTCATTATAGGGGACTGGAATGCAAAAGTAGGAAGTCAAGAAACACCTGGAGTAACAGTAAAATTTGGCCTTGGAGTACAGAATGAAGCAGGGCAAAGGCTAATAGAGTTTTGCCAAGAGAATGCACTGATCATAGCAAACACACTGGTCATAGCAAACACCCACTTTCAGCAACACAAGAGAAGACTCTCCACATGGACATTATCAGATGGCCAACACTGAAATCAGATTTATTATATTCTTTGCACCCAAAGATGCAGATGCTCCATATAGTCAACAAAAACAAGACTAGGAGCTGACTGTGGCTCAGATCATGAACTCCTTATTGCCAAATTCAGACTTAAATTGAAGAAAGTAGGCAAAACCACTAGACCACTCAGTTATGACCTAAGTCAATTCCTTTATGATTATATACTGGAAGTGAGAAATAGGTTTAAGGGACTAGATCTGATAGAGTGCCTGATGACTTATGGACGGAGGTTGGTGACATTGTACAGGAGACAGGGATCAAGACCATCCCCAAGAAAAAGAAATGCAAATAAGCAATTGGCTATGTGAGGAGGCCTTACAAATAGCTGTGAAAAGAAGAGAAGAGAAAGGCAAATGAGAAAAGGAAAGATATACCCATTTGAATGCAGAGTTCCAAAGAATAGCAAGGAGAGATAAAAGCAATAACCTGGTCCATTAAACAAGTATTGACTATTTCACATTATTCTTGCTTTCTCTGAGTTCGTTGATTTTAGTATAATTCTTTATGACAAACTTTCCTTAAAGTAACTTTAATGGAAACAATAAGAAATAGTTGTCTATTAAGTTCCAATAATATTTCATTACGTACCTTAGTATGTTTTAATTATTTTAAGAATTAGATTAAAAAGTAGCATGACTAGTACAACCCATGTTGTATGCAATTTAAAATATTACAGATCCCAAATTATTTAACATGTGCTATTAATAGGAGGACAATTTTAGTTTTAGTCAAAAATTTCTCTTATGTATGTGCCTATTTCCTAATTTTTAAATTATACTGATGTAAAAAATTGAAATTCCACTATGTTTATATATCTAGGCTGGCATTAGCCCTTAGTGTATAACTTAACACCAACTCTCTATACCTCTTCTTGAGCATATTAAAAATGTAAGTGAATGAATTAAAACATACAAACCAAAATCTCACAGTCAATTAGGGTATATGTTATTGAGGCACTCTTCTCTGCTTTGTTATATATTACTTCAATAATACTCGATAATGGTTTGGAGTATATCAATTGAGAAAATTGAGGCATAGAAATATTTAGAGTTACCCCAGGACACAGAGATAAGAAGAAAGTTCCAGGACTACAACTCAGATTATGGGACCCCAAGGCTCTTATAATCATTACACTAAATAGGCTTACAGCATTTACCTTGCTATACATATCTGAGCTATCTTAAATAAGTTCTGTTTTAGCTTTAATTATAAAATAATACAAATTGTTAGTGACTGAACACTGAACCTTAAACTTTGTCACAGTAGGTGAGAATTGTGTCTGCATCCTAAAGATAATAAAGGAATCTTGACACAAAATTATACTGCAAATTTGAAATTTGCTTGGAATAGACATTTTAATGCCTACAATAAAATTGCTAATGCTTGAATATGATTTTAAAGTCTGTGGTTCATTTTGATTTATCATCTAGACATGGAGGAAGAGTTCCAACAGAACTCATCTAAAAGCTGGAGTGGAAAGAATGAGATTGTTTCCTTCTTTGCACACTATCAAGCCAGATCCTTCAATAAATAAGTGAAGGAGGTAATAAATTTAAATAAGACAGCAGAAGTCTTCCATGAAGGTATGCACCATTAAATTTCAAAGGCTACTAAGTTTAAGTCTATATCCCAGCATGAGTTTGTCCTACCTTGCTTTCACTGGCTTAATTTTCCTAATCAAATGCAGTCTCTGTGTAAGGTGAAATAAAGCCCTGATATCTCATTGGGAAGCTTAGAGGGTAGTCAGATAATGGCTCCCCAAAGATGTCCATGTTCTAATTCCTGATGTTAAACCTGTGACTATGTTAACATTACATGACAGAAGGGAATTATAGTTGCATATGGAATTAATGTTGCCGATTAATTGACCTTAAAATATGGACATAGCTTCCCTGGTGGCTCAGTAAAGAATCTGCTTGCCAATGCAGGAGACACGGGTTCCATCCCTGAGTTGGGAGAAAGAAATGACAACCCACTCAAGTATTCTTGCCTGGGAAATCTCATGGACAGAGGAGACTGGTGAGTTTCAGTCCACGGGATTGCAAATGAGTGGAACATGACTTAACAACTAAACAACATCATCAACAACAACAACAAAAATATGAAAAATATTCTAGATTATCCAGGTGGGTTTGGTGTAGTAGTCACATGGGTCCTTAAAAGTGCAGCAGAAAGCAACAAGAATGAGTCAGAGGGATATGCCAATGAAAGAAGGCAAGACTGATAGCAGCACATGAAGGATTTCATACCCAGTTGCTAGTTCTTAAAAGAAGAGCGCTTTGAGCAGGAATGAGAAAGATGTCTCTAGTTGCTAATGGCAGCCTCCAGATTATAGTGAGCAAGGGAATGGAGACCTCAAGACAATTGCATGGAACTAACTGAATTCTGCTGAAGCGCCAATACTTTGGCCACCTGATGCGAAGAGTATTGGAAAAGAACCCATTGCTGGGAAAGATCGAAGGCAAAAGGAGAAGAGGGTGGCAGAGGATGAGATGGTTAAATAGCATCATGGACATGAATTTGAGCAAACTCAGGGAGTTAATGAATGACAGGGAAGCCTGGTTCACTGCAGTTCGTGGCTCACAAAGAGTCGGACATGATTTTGCAACTGAACAACAAACTGAATTCTGCCTATAACCAAAGACCATGGAAATGGATTTTCTCCTGGAGTCCATTGAAGGGAAGGCAGTGTGCTGACATGTTGATTTAGCCAATGAGACAATGCTGAAATTCTGATTTCCAGAACTGTAATGATAATTTTGTATTGTTTCAAGCCACTAATAGAGCTTATAGTAATTTATTATTCTGTTATTGTAATAAAAGGCTAATACACTCAGAACCCACAAATCTCTGCTCAAAATATTCATTTTTCTATCAACCCTCATTACTTTTAACCTTGAACATTTTAATATACAAATAGTGACACTATCCTTTCTTTGATTAGTAATCAAATGGGTAAACTGCAAGTAATTGCCCTTTTAAAATTAACAGCTAATTGTTCTATTTTGAACTATCAGTTCAGTTCAGTCGCTCAGTTGTGTCTGACTTTTTGCGACCCCATGGACTGCAGCACACCAGGCTTCCTTGTCCATCACCAACCCCCAGAGCTTGCTCAAACTCATGTCCATTGAGTTGGTGATGCCATCCAACCATCTCATTCTCTGTCATCCCCTTCTCCTCCCATGTTCAATCTTCCCAGCATCAGGGTCTTTTCGAATGAGTCAGTTCTTCACATCAGGTGGTCAAAGTATTGAAGTTTCAGCTTCAGCATCAGTCCTGCCAGCGAACATTCAGGACTGATTTCCTTTAGGATGGACTGGCTGGGTCTCCTTGCAGTCCAAGAAACCCTTAAGAGTCTTCTTCAACACCACAGTTCAATAGCATCAATTCTTTGGTGCTCAGTTTTTTTTTTTTTTTTTTTATGGTCCAACTCTCACATCCATACATGACTACTGGGAAAATCATAACTTTAACTAGATGAACTTTTGTCATCTAAGTGACGTCTCTGTTTTTTAATATGCTGTCTGTGTTGGCCATAGCTTTTCTTCCAAGGAGCAAGCATCTTTTAATTTCATGGCTGCAGTCACCATCTGCAGTGATTTTGAAGCCCAAGAAAATAAAGTCTGTCACTCTTTCCACTATTGACCCATCTATTTGCCATGAAGGTATGGGGCCAGATGCCATGATCTTCGTTTTCTGAATGTTGAGTTTTAAGCCAGCTTTTTCACTCTCCTCTTTCACTTTCATCAAGAGACTCTTTGGTTCCTCTTTACTTTCTGCCATAAGGGTGGTGTCATCTGCATAGCTCAGAAAAATAATATTTCAAGTAAATTAAAAGTACATATTTATTAATATATGCTGCTGTATCTAAGCATAGAAATAACTAAATGTTTTTTTACTTCTTCACAGAGCCTTGAGGTTGTTTGATATTTTATAGATAAACTACTTTATATCTGGGTTTTATTTTAGAAAAGAAATGATCTTGGAATGCTGCTGATTATTGATTCAATTTCTTTGTGAGCTATAGGCCTATTCCAATGCTTATTTCTCCTTATGTGAGTTTTGGTAGTTTGTTACTTTCAAGGTACTTATCCATTCCATATAATTTATCAAATCTGTGGACAGAGATTTGTTCATTGTGTTCTTTATTATTCTTTATTGTCATGTGATCAGTATCAATTATGGGTCTTTAATTTAATTTTTTAAAAAATTTATTTTAATTGGAGGCTAATTACTTTACAATATTGTAGTGGTTTTGCCATACATTGACATGAATCAGCCAAAGGTGTACCTGTGTTCCTCCTCCTGAGTCACCCTCCCACCTCCCTCCCCATGAGACAGGGTGTTCAGGGCTGCTCTTTAATTTTAATATTGAACATTTGTGTCTTTTCCCTTTTATTTTTCTATGACTTTCCATTGAAGGCAACATTTCCCGCAGTTTCTTTTGATTCCTTCTTAGAGTTTCCATCTCTCTGGTTACATTACCCATTTATCCTAGCATCTTGTTAAATTTTTTGTTTTAGTGTCCTTAGCATATGAATCATAGGTATTTTATATTTCTTGTCTAAAAATTAAAACTTCTGTGCCCTAGCTGAGTCTGATTCTGAATCTTGCTTTTCATCTTCAGGCTGAGTTTTAGCTCATCTTTTGGAAAGCCTTTCAAATTTTTGTTGAAACCAAAAATGTTGTAGTGGGTTATAGGAACTGAGCTGAGTAGACTTTAGTATGAAGTTTAATACTCACCTGGCTAGGAGCTGGACTGTGTTTAACATTTACTTGCCTGGATTGAGAGACTTCCAATTACTTTACTGGACTTGTTTTTGTCTCTCCTGTTGACTTTGTTCTTCTAGGTGTATTTTTTCTCAGTGACAATCTATGTCTTGCAGCTCTTTCATTTGTAAATCATAAAATTGCAAAAAAAAAAAAAATTCTTATTTGTATCTTCACATTTTTAAGAATGACCTGAATTTGATGGTTTGTACTTTGGAAAATTCAAGCACATTAAAGAATACCAGAGTATTATTTGGAATTCCTACTGGTTAAAATTATTCAAAAAAATTTTTTTCACTAGTTGAATTACATATTCTTATATTTGATTAACAAGTTTTTTTACAAAGAAGTCAGAAGCGTATGACCCAGAAATATTTAGCATTTGAATGATATTCTGTGAACAATAAGTTGCTCACAAAAACCATTTTCTATCTCAAGGAATTGAGTATTCTGAACTATTTGGGAATTCTATTGCCATTTATTGTATTGTATGACATATGACCTGCAATCTTTTGAGTGTCCAATAGCTTTACATCATGTAATATTTTTAAGACAATCAAGGATCCATATTGAATTACTGTGGTTTAAAAATCATAAGTGAGATGACAATCTGATGAGAAGTATATTATTCAGGGTTCCTGGTTCATATCTATTTTAAACAGAAAGAGGACAGATAAAATAACACTAAGTTACTAACAGGCTCTCTAGGAGAACCTGAAAACAAGTCATGAGAACTAGAGAAACTGAATGGATCTATTGAAATCTCCATCACCCTCAGACTTCGGACCACTGAGCCTGGGGAAATGACATATATAATTATATTGCTGGGGAATAGATACAGACTCTATTCCTGCTATTGCTGCTAAGACAGAAACATTAACTGGCACACAAATAATCAATACTGTTCATTCATTCTTGCTTCCTCATCTAACATATTTCTTCATGTCATTCATTTCCAAAATTATAAAGCATAGATATTCCTAATTGTGGGAGCCTAGGTTACATGCCTAGGGAAAGACTAGATATCTCTTAATGAAAATTGAAGTTATCAAGGGAAAATTTTGACCAAAGATGGACACAATAAAGGACAGAAATGGTAGAGACCTAGTAGATGCTGAAGAGATCAAGAAGAGATGGAAAGAATACATAGAAGAATTGTACAAAAAGATCTTTATGAATGGGATTACTATGATGCTGTTGTCAGTCACCCAGAGCCAGATATTCTGGAGTGTGAAGTCAAGTGGGCCTTAGAAAAAACTACCATTAATAAAGCTAGTGGATGCAATGGAATTCCAGTAGAACTATTCAAAACCCTAAAGGATGATGTCATCCAGGTGTTGCATTCAATATGTCAGCAAATCTGGAAGGCCCAGCAGTGGCCACAGGACTGGAAAAGATCAATCCTCATCCCAATTCCTAAGAAAGGTACTAGTAAAGAATATGCTAACCATTGGACAATTGCACTCATCTCCCATGCTAGTGAGGTCATGCTTAAAATTGTGCATGCTAGGCTTCAGCATTATGTGAACCAAGATATTCCAGATATCCAAGCTGGCTTTAGAAAAGGAAGAGGAACCAGAGATCAAACTGTCAACATTCACTGGATCATAGAGAAAGCTAGAAAATTCCAGAAAAACATCTACCACTGTTTCATACACTACACTAAAGCCTTTGACTATGTGGATCATAACAAACTGTGGAAAGCTCTTAAAGAGATGGTAATACCAGACCATCTTACCTGTCTCTTGAGAAACCTGTATGTGGGTCAAGAAACAACAGTTAGACCTGTATTGTGGGTCAAGAAGCAGCAGTTAGAACCCTGTATGGGACAAAGGGTTAGTTCAAGATTGAGAAAGGAGTACAGCAGGGCTGTCTGCTGCCACCTTGTTTGCTTAATGTATACACTGAGCACATCATGAGAAATGCTGGGCTGGATGAGTTACAAACTGGAATTAAGATAGGTGGGAGAAACATCAACAACCTCAGATATGCAGATGATACCACTCTAATGGCAGAAAGTGAAGAGGAACTAAAGAGCCTCTTGATGAAGGTGAAGGAGGAGAGTGAAAGAGCTGGCTTAAAACTAACTATTAAAAAAACTCAGATCATGGAATCTGGCCCTATTACTTCATGGCAAATAGAAGGGGAAGTAGTGACAGATTTCCTCTTCTTGGTCTCTAAAATCACTGTGGATGGTGATTGAAATCATGAAATCAGAAGACGTTTGCTTCTTGGCATGAAAGCTATGACAAACCTAGACAGTGTGTTGAAAAGCAGAGACAGTACTCTGCCAACAAAGGTCCATGTAGTCAAGGCCAAGGTCTTCTCAGTGGTCACATATGGTTGTGACAGTTGAACTGCAAAGAAAGCAGAATGCCAAAGAATTGATGCCTTCAAACTGTGGTGCTGGAGAAGACTCCTGAAAGTCCCTTGGACAGTAGGGAGATCAAACCAGTCAATATTAAGGGAAATCAACTCTGAACACTTGTTGGAAAGACTGATACTGAAGCTGAAGCTCTAGTATTTTGGTCATCTGAAGCGAACAGCCAACTCATTGAAAAATTCCCTGATGCTGGCAAAGATTGAGGGCAGAAGGAGAAGAGGGTGTCAGAGGATCATATGGCTGGATGGCATCACGGATACAATGGATATGAACTTGGGCAAACTCTGGGAGATGGTAAGGGACAGGGAGGCCTGGCATTCTGCAGTCCATGGGGTCACAAAGAGTTGGGCGTGACTAGGAACTGATCAGCAAAATCAGGTTACATGCCTTTCCCCAAGCTGCAGAGGGTGCTGGGGGAATGAGTTCTAACTTTTGCTTTGAGAAGGAAGGACAAATAATGTGAAAATTTTCTTTGAATAGAAATGTTGATTTAATATTTGTAAGTTGATTTAAATAGGAACACTTGCAATAACTGAGACTATATAATATCTAGGCAGCTGGTAGAGTTTTTTCTTACATTGACTGTAAGGGAAATGTTAATTTTTATGAAGTTAAATATGTGAAAAACATATTGTAGAATCAAATACATGGCATTTATATCTTCATCTGTTTTCCCACTCTGTGACTAAAAAAATTGAAAACTTAGAAATAAAATTTCACTGTGTGTGTCGTGGAGTCAAAACAATTCTCTTTTACGTATGAATGCATATTTCAGGTTAAAAAAGGTGATGTATATTATTTGGTGTATTAACTGTAAATATTAAAGTAATGCTTTCAAATAACCTTATTAGTTACCAGTAAAGAATAAATTTCTAATTTATATGCATATATTGAGTGAAAATAGCAACTGTTTAATTAAGAACTTGGGTGTTTTGTATGGTGTAAGTGAGGTTTAATATATATGTACATATTATCAATATATGATTATGTTTACTAAGTAACTAGTAAATATATGCCTAAGCATATGGTTTGAACCTGTTTTAGGACCTCAAGATGAAAGGGAAAATTTGTGACTGTGTTGTAAATTAAAGAGCATATTGTGATCTTTATGGAAGTTATCTATTTTAATAATTACCTGTCATCTGCTGGGACAAAAGAATGGAAAGAGTCAGAGAGAAGTAAGACTCAAGGGAACGTATTTTATAGACTGAAAAGATCTTGCATAATTGAAAATTTTCTTTAGGAGGGAATAATGTGAAATTGATATTTCAGCCTATAACATTGACAACTTTTACTGGAGAATTAAATGCCTGCATAAATGATGAATCTCAGGGCATAGATTAGCACAGTTTTCTTTTTTATTTCTTCATAACTCATTGTATGGTTATAAGCGTCTATTTGTGAATACTGAATATCTTATTTGTAATAAGATTTTTTAAATAAATTGTGACATTGAGATAACATGGACACTATGTAATTGCTTTTTCTATAAACTAAGGATTTATTAATTGTATTGATTTTCAGAGCTTGAAAGTACTGAAAGACAATGAGCCTCATTCATGTATGTCCCTTTAATAGATGTGTATCTTAGCAGCTGATAACTAGAATCTGCTCATTATTAAGCCATAACATAAAATCATTAAAGAAAATAGAAAGGAAGGAAAGAAGGGGAAAAACGTATGCAAAGAAGGAAGGGAAGAAGAAAGGGAAAGAAGAGGAGGGGAAGATGGAAGGAAGTGTTGCTCTCTGTTGAAATTTCTCCAACCCCAGGATTTCAAGAATCAATTGATGTAAATATTGTTGATGTCAAGCACACTTCTCTAATTAAAAAAAAAAAACCTTTCAAGAATAGATGAAATTTTGCCTTGGTAGGGACTATGTTAAATAATGTAGTATGGAATCACATAACTAGTAAAATAGGATAAACTTATGACTGGATATGTCACTGGGAAAGATTGCCAGCCTCTTGTACCACCATTGACTGTGTGGATCACAATAAACTGTGGAAAATTCTGAAAGAGATGGGAATACCAGACCACCTGACCTGCCTCCTGAGAAATTTGTATGCAGGTCAGCAAGCAACAGTTAGAACTGGACATGGAACAACAGACTGGTTTTAAATAGGAAAAGGAGTATGTCAAAGCTGTACATTGTCACCCTGCTTATTTAATTTATATGCAGAGTACATCATGAGGAACGCTGGGCTGGATGAAGCACAAGCTGGAATCAAGACTGCCAGGAGAATTATCAATATCCTCAGATATGCAGATGATACCACCCTTATGGCATCAAGTGAAGAAGCACTAAAGAGCCTCTTGCTGAAAGTGAAAGAGGAGAGTGAAAAAGTTGGCTTAAAGCTCAATATTCGGAAAACTAAGATCATGACATCCGGTCCCATCTCTTCATGGGAAAAAGATGGGGAAACAGTGGAAAGAGTGGCTGACTATTTTTCTAGGCTCCAAAATCACTGCAGATGGTGACTGTAGCCATGAAATTAAAAGACGCTTACTCCTTGGAAGGAAAGTTATGACCAACCTAGAAAGCATATTAAAAAGCAGAGACATGACTTTGCCAACAAAGGTCCATCTAGTCAAGGCTATGGTTTTTCCAGTAGTCATGGATGGATGTGAGAGTTGGACTATAAAGAAAGGTGAGTGCCGAAGTATTGATGCTTTTGAACTGTGGTGTTGGAGAAGACTCTTGAGAGTCCCTTGGACTGCAAGGAGATCCAACCAGTCAATCCTAAAGGAAATCAGTGCACCGGCCCTGAGCACATGTCTCATGCATCCAACCTGGGCTGGTGATCTGTTTTACCCTTGATAGTATACTTGTTTCAATGCTGTTCTCTCTGAACATCCCACCCTCGCCTTCTCCCACAGAGTCTAAAATTCTGTTCTGTACATCTGTGTTTCTTTTTCTGTTTTGCATATAGGGTTATCATTACCATCTTTTAAAATTCCATATATATCCATTAGTATACTGTATTGGTCTTTATCTTTCTGGCTTACTTCACTTTGTATAATGGGTTCCAGTTTCATCCACTCATTAGAACTGATTCAAATGAATTCTTTTTAATGGCTGAGTAATATTCCATGGTGTATATGTACCACAGCTTCCTTATCCATTCGTCTGCTGATGGGCATCTAGGTTGCTTCCATGTCCTGGCTATTATAAACAGTGCTTCGATGAACATTGGGGTATACGTATCTCTTTCAGATCTGGTTTCCTCAGTGTGTATGCCCAGGAGTGGGATTGCTGGGTCATATGGCAGTTCTACATCCAGTTTTTTAAGGAATCTCCACACTGTTCTCCATAGTGGCTGTACTAGTTTGCATTCCCACCAACAGTGTAAGAGGGTTCCCTTTTCTCCTCCACACCCTCTCCAGCATTGATTGCTTGTAGACTTTTGGATAACAGCCGTCCTGACTGGCGTGTAATGGTACCTCATTGTGGTTTTGATTTGCATTTCTCTGATAATGAGTGATGTTGAGCATCTTTTCATGTGTTTGTTAGCCATCTGTATGTCTTCTTTGGAGAAATGTCTGTTTAGTTCTTTGGCCCATTTTTTGATTGGGTCATTTATTTTTCTGGAATTGAGCTGCAGGAGTTGCTTGTATATTTTTGAGATTAATCCTTTGTCTGTTTCTTCATTTGCTATTATTTTCTCACATTCTGAAGGCTGTCTTTTCACCTTGCTTATAGTTTCCTTTGTTGTGCAAAAGCTTTTAAGTTTCTTTAGGTCCCATGTGTTTATTTTTGCTTTTATTTCCAATATTCTGGGAGGTGGGTCATAGAGGATCCTGCTGTGGTATTTTATTTTATTTTTTTTTGTTGCAATGGTGAATGGTATTGTTTCCTTAATTTCTCTTTCTGTTTCTCATTGTTAGTGTATAGGAATGCAAGGGATTTCTGTGTGTTAATTTTATATCCTGCAACTTTACTATATTCATTGATTAGCTCTAGTAATTTTCTGGTAGAGTCTTTAGGGTTTTCTATGTAGAGGATCATGTCATCTGCAAACAGTGAGAGTTTCTCAATGTATGGCAAAAACCGCTACAATACTGTAAAGTAATTAGCTTCCAACTAATAAAAATAAATGGAAAAAAAAAAAAGGAAAAAAAAATCTGAAGGCAATGTCTAAAGGAAATCAGTCCTGAGTGTTCATTGGAAGGACTGATGTTGAAGCTGAAACTCTAATACTTTGGCCACCTGATGTGAAGAACTGACTCACTTGAAAAGACCCTGATGCTAGGAAAGATTGAAGGCAGGAGGGGAAGGGGAGGACAGAGGATGAGATAGTTGTATAGCATCACTGACTCAATGGACATGAGTTTGAATAAACTCTGGGAGTTGGTGATGGACAGGGAAGCCTTGTGTGCTGCAGTCCATGGGATCACAAAGAGTCAGACATGACTGAGCAACTGAACTGAACTGAATGCCTTATTGTCTTATTGGGTGAAATGACATCATCACTTCTTGTTCATCCATAGACAGTACGTAGATAGTTGAAGATGGAGCACCCTCAGCAAAGACCAACAAGATGATGAGCTGAGCTAAAGCTCTGCTGACAGAAGTACATTCTTAAACAGTCAGGAGTGTTTTTCAGGCTTTGACTCAACATTAACAATTGTCCTTGGTATTGGTCAGGCATGATTCTGGGCACTTTCCAGGCTGTCTCCATCAGTAGCTATCATCCCTTTGTCTCAGGATCTGCTCGGATCAGCTCCAAAATCATGTCCTTTTCTTCTCTAAGTATGCAGTCCAGTGAATCCCATCTTGCTCTTGTGTCTTTCAAATTGGTGCAATAAAAACTGTTGCCTTGATTCCCTCAGAGGATTCCATTCTGATTACTTTGAGACATTTCTTTTACAACCAGCTCTTGGAAATCAAATGTTTGATTTGTTCTTGCAGATCTTTTATAACAAGTGTAAATTTCCCTACAGAAATGTGGATACCTCTGATGGACTAAAATAGTGATTCTCAGATCTGGCTACACATTAGAATCAGCTGGAATTTAAAATGACTGCTATTCTTGCACCAACCCATGAATCATATCTAATCATTATGCTGTGTAACCTAACATTCAGTAATTTTTAAAAAGCTGTCTGGGGAGTTCAATATGCAGCTGCTGCTGCTGCTAAGTTACTTCAGTCGTGTCCGACTGTGCAACCCCATAGACGGCAGCCCACCAGGCTCCGCAGACCCTGGGATTCTCCAGGCAAGAACACTGGACTGGGTTGCCGTTTCCTTCTCCAATGTATGAAAGTGAAAATTGAAAGTGAAGTCGCTCAGTCGTGTCTGACTCTTAGCGACCCCATGGACTGCAGCCCACCAGGCTCCTCCGTCCATGGGATTTTCCAGGCAGGAGTACTGGAGTGGGGTGCCATTGCCTTCTCCACAACATGCAGCTACAGTTGTAAATAAAGATATGACAAGAAGAATTACATACAAGCAAGTGTGAAAAAGTATAGCACAGTGATTAATATCTTAACATGTTATTGTAACTTTATAACACTATAAGAATAATTACCAATATGGAGGCTTTTCAAATATTAAATAATTGTGAGGTTTTTTTGATGTTTATGTAAAATGTTAGACAAACAATAAACTAGTGTAAAAATGCTCCAGTGAAGTTAATATTACCTTGGGAACTAGACAAGAGTTTCCATCATGCCATTTTGTTTCAGAACATTAACAGAGTAATATATTTAATACTATTTGGAAAAATTCTTAATTTCTATAAAACATTTTTAAATGAATTTAATATTTATTTTTTTGAAAGGAGGCTTTAAATTTGGGAATTGTAAAATGTTTACAGATATAACTGCAAGATTATTTTTAAGCAAAAATGTATTCTATTTTTAAATGTAGTAAAAAGTTCATTTGATCCAGGCATCATCTTAGGTTACATGATTTCCCCAAATGTTAATAAAATGTGTTTTGTGCTACCTGAGAATTTATATTCTATTGAGGAGCAGATATGTAATAAATAAAAATCTGTATAAATAGCAGCAAGTTTCTCTAGTTTTGTTTTAATATTAATAGAATTGAGATATAGCTAGTTGTATTTTCACCGGATTTAAAGAATAAGGTTAGGGATGCTCCAATCCCATGGAGGAGGGCCTGGCAATCCACTCCAGTATTCTTGCATGGAAAATCCCCATGGGCAGAGGAGCCTGGTGGGCTACAGTCCATGGGGTCACAAAGAGTCAGACATGATTGAAGTGACTTAGCACACACAAACATCATAAAAGATAGGGCATATGGGCATCTAAGAGCATCCTAGTGATACAGGTAGGAACACTTAAAAGCAAATAAGATATTTCTATTGTGATTTAATCAGAATTTTTAAAAATTTGGAATAGATGAATAGTACGCCCAGGTCAATTGGTTAGCTCAATCTGGCTATGGGGTATAGGATGTATTGATTCCAGTAGAAGACCTGGATTCAGTAATAATCTAGTTTTAACAATAATTCAGGAAAAGATATGGCCTAGACTATGGCCTTTAAAAAAAATCTTCTTTAATACTTTTAGTGGAAATAATTTATTAAGATTCTTTTGTGGTGAAAGAATCCTCTCCCAAAGGAATGTCATTAAAAGTATTGCCATGAGCAATGGAACTAAGACTGGAATGAGAGTGCAACCTCCAAATAAATCTCTTGAACTGTAACACACAAACACATGCATCCTAGAATTTTTATTGTTCTTTTACCACTATTCTGTAAACTGTAATAAAACAAAGTGTTGAATTTCTGTATATTTTTTATATAAGGGAACAGAATTTATAATCCTGAATTCTGCTGACCAGTTAAATTGAGCCGGGGACTATGCCTGATAAAAAAGATTAGATTTAGATAAACTATGTCTATTTGGTATTTGGTTGCCTCATAAAAGCCTGAATGGTTAGGCTACCGGTTTGCAGGATTTAGTAGATAAGTGGACAAATAACTTGAATGAAATACTGTCAATACACATGTATAATGTAGTGATGCACTTCTTTCATTGTGTTTTTATTTTATATTTTAGAAATAAGGTCTGAGTTTGTTTCACAAGTAGAATTGACATTTGAACTTTCACTCTAGTGTCTCGAATCTGACTTGACTTTTCTGAATTAAGTAAAGGAGTATCTATCATTTCAACAGTGCAGTTATGTTAGTGAGTATCATGGGGTATACTACATTAAGAAGAGATGGCCAAATAAGAAGTTTATTCTGGTTGTGTACCAGAAGGGTATCAAGCATCTCATGGATTTCCAGAAATAAGATAGATTTTCAGTGTCTCCCAAGCTTAAGAGACTTCCAAAATACTGGATAACATATGCCAGGTCTGACGATAAAGAAAAAAGTGGTTTAACATAAGATATTGGTGCAAAGATAACTGGAAAATATTGACAGTAAAATTAGCATAGGAGAACAACTCAAGCATATTAAAACAGTTTCCTAAGTTATGTAAATTTCATACATTTATGCTTCTAGTGCGGTAACTAAACTGGATCTGTTGTTGAATTCCACTCCATTCCATTATGGAGTCAAATGTTCTTTCCATGGGGAGAAATTCAGCCCCAGATGCTTTTCTTCCCTTTCTTGTCAGCAGCATTTCCACATTTGTACCAAGCATAGAAAAATTCTATTTTTGCTGAAAGCCCTAAGAGATTTTTTTTTTATCATATGCTGTTCTTCGAAGACTTGTTATAAAATCCAAGCAATTTTACATTATAAAATGCGAATGAAAGTCTTGAGTCTCATCATCTATACTAGTTACTTCTCATTCCTATATTTACCTCAGCTGAGATGACTTTTCTATATAGACTGATTATGTTTTGTAATGTATGCAAAAGAGTGTTATGTGATGTGATATTACAGTAATAGTTGTGGTTCAAAATTCATTCCAAAGGTAATTCCGTTTATTTTCTTTTAAACTTTCTATCACAATCTCAAGAATACACATCTACTATTATTCTCCAAAAATATTTTTACATAACATTAAAGAAAGGAAGAGAACTTTGCTTGTTTCTTTGTTTTTTTTCCAGCCAATAGTGGTTTTTCCAAGCCACTAAACCATGAGACAGGTCCTTAATTCTTAAGTGAATGTAATCAAAATATCATCAGGATTTTGAATGGATCAGTGATCACATGAGAGGAAATTAAAAAGTGAAGCAGAGATATAAAATTAAAAGTATGCTATCAGACCATTTTTCTTCTACTTATCTAAGCTCCCTTTACCTTTTGTGCCTCTAGATGGACAATTTTAGTGAGGGCTAGATTTTTCAGAGTAGTTGTCACTCAAGTTAAAAGAGAAATTTCTCATTTAGGCTTGAGAAGAAAGAAATGCAGGCAAGAATGAGGGGAAGTGTGCGTGCGCATGCACACACACACACACACACACACACACACACACACACGTACTTAGTCACTAGTCACGTCCAACTCTTTGGACAACCTTAAGGACTGTAGCCCACCAGGCTCCTCTGTCCATGGGATTCTCCAGACAAGAATGCTGGAGTGGGTTGCTGTTTCCTTCTCCAAGGGATCTTCCTGACCCAGGGATTGAACATGGGGTCTCCTGCATTGACAGGAAGATTTTTTACTACTGAACCACCAGGGAAGCCCCCAATATGAGCTTCCCTGTTAGCTCAGTTGGTAAATAATCCACCTGCAAGGAGACCCTGGAGAAGAGACAGGCTACCCACTCCAGTCTTCTGGCCTGGAGAATTCCATGGATTGTATAGCCCACGGGGTCAAAAAGAGTCAGACATGACTGAGCAAATTTCACTTTCACTTTTCATACATACGTGTGTGTGTGTGTGTGTGTGTGTGTGTGTGTGTATAAGCATCCCAGGTGGTTCAGTAGTAAAACATCTCCCTGCCAATACAGGAGACACAGGAAACACAGGTTTGATCTGTGGGTCAGGAAGATCCCCTGGAGAAGTAGTACTCAAGTATTTTTGCCTAGGTAATCCCATGGGGAGAGTAGCCTGGCAGGCTTCACTCTATAGGGTCAGAAAGTCAGACACGACTGAGTGAGTGAACACACAGGCAAGTGAGGAGGTGGCATGGTCAGGGTGTGGCAACCCACTCCAGTACCCTTGCCTGGAGAACCCCTTGGACAGAGGAGCCTGACGGGCTGCAGTCCAAAAGGCTGTAAAGAGACATGACTGAAGTGACTTAGCACACACACACACACACACCAACACATACATACATATATGGAGTCAGATACTGAGCATTATGTATACAATGGAATATTAAGTTCCCAGATATATAATAAATGTATGTTTAAACTCAACAGGACATATAATACGACTGGAAGCTTATAAGCATCAATTATATGGTTCATTTACTAAACAAATTATGCAAATTTTTAATTTTGAAAATGTTACATATAAGAACCATGTATGCTTCACTGTATGTATTTGGGAATCGTGTGGTTTTATTTTGAATACATATATCTATTTCCTTAATAGCAAAAGTAGAAAAACAGTAGTTAATATTTTATGCAAAAGTACATTTTGATGAAGAGAGTTGATCTCATCCTCTGTTGTTCCCTTCTCCTCCTGCCTTCAATCTTTCTCAGCATCAGGGTTTTTTCTAATGAGTCAGCACTTCACATCAGGTGGTCAAATTATTGGAGCTTCAGCATCAGTCCTTCCAATGAATATTCAGGGTTGATTTCCTTTAGGATAGACTGGTTGTATCTCCTTGCAGTCCAAGGGGCTCTCAAGAGTCTTCTCCAACACCACAGTTCAAAGACATAAATTCTTTGGTGCTCAGCCTTCTTTATGGGCCAATTCTCATCCATACATGACTACTGGAAAAACCATAGCTTTGATTAGACAGACCTTTGTTGGCAAAGTCTCTGTTTTTAACACACTGTCTAGGTTTGTCCTTTCTTCCAAGGAGCAAAAGTCTTTTAATTTCATGGCTTTAGTCACTGTCTGCAGTGATTTTGGAGACCAAGAAAGTAAAGTCTGTCATTGTTTCTATTGCCTCCCAATCTATTTGCCATGAAGTGAAGGGACCAGATGCCATGATCTTCATTTTTTGAATGCTGAGTTTTAAGCCAGCTTTTTCACTTTCCTCTTTCACCTTCATCAAGAAACTCTTTAGTTCCTCTTCACTTTCTGCCATAAGGGTGGTGTCATCTGCATATCTGAGGTTGACTAGACAGACTGGACAGACGATTATCATATTTACAGTGTTTTACCATATTTACATATGGTTATAGTGACTTATTGTTTGCTCTGATCATATTTTCAAATTAATTATTCACCCTTCAGGTGCACTGAAACTGAAAAAGTCAGATATTATGAGTATTAATCTTTGTTAGCTGAAAAATACTTTCAACATTTTAGGTGTTATTGTTAATACTGAGACTATGACTGAAAGAGTGTGTAAGTCACAAGAAATTATGTGCTAAATGTACAGTTGAACTCTTCTATCTCAGGGGAAACCACTTAGGATAGCAGGGATTCAAGTCACTTTTTTCCCCCTCTCTCTTCACTGCTAACAAGATAAAGGGCGTGTTTTACTTCCTACACTCTAAGTTGTAAAGAAATCACTGTATATAAAAAGGAACAGTGGAAAAATTGTGGCAGACAATTATTAAGACTGACCGACGGTGCATTCTGGGAACTGCCTCTTTCTGTTTCCTTCTTTTCCACCCACAAAATTACAGAGAAGGAACCGTGGAATACATGTTGAACAATATGAAGCATCCCACCATATGCTATACCCCTGATCCCTGCATAACTGATTAGTCCAGAAGGGGCTAAATCATTTATTTCTCTAGGTGCCTGAAGTTTTGATATGGAGAAAATTCTAGGTCTCGCGTTATGTTGCTGGAACTATATAGTGTAATGTGGGCATATTTCATGTTTATGCATACAGTAGAAAAGCAGAGAATTTCTGTTCTGAGTCAGAGAATAATGATAGTATGAGGAACAAGTTGAGAGGGAGAAAGAGAGAAACAGAGAAAATCTGGGGAGTCATTTTTCATTTCCTGGGTTTAGTCCCATAGATTTCAGTGAGATAACTGTTTGTCCTTATTATAAATCACTGTTTTACTTCTTGATTTTAAGCTGTTTCACTTGTGTTACATCTTAAAAGAGATCTACAGAATTTAAATCTTGAAAGTCACTAAATTTTTTGATTGTATCAGTACAAAATTTCCAACACTTTTCATCAGTTATCAAGTATAGTAGGTATTTCATAATTAACTGGGTAACATTTTTCCCAATTCCTCAAATAATTTCTGGCATCAAAAATGAATTTATATGAAGGTGCAGTCAACTGTATTCTTATCCTGATGCACTGTTATATTTAAAAACAGAATAGGTTAACACTGTGTTGAGTAGCTACTGTGGAATACAGTTCTCCATGATTTTCTCATGTTTCCACACATTTTCTAAGCAAAATGCTGACAGCAGCAGTCCTGGACTATATTTTTAAGATGTTTGTATAGCTAACAGCCATGGGAAGTTGAAACACTGCTCACCTATTTAGCAAAAGGCAAGCTTGCTTACAGGCTTTCAAGACAAAGACAATATCTCTTTCTGAAACATAGCACTGTCCCCAGCTTTGCATCACTCTGTGGGAAGTGGGGCTCTGGGAAACAGTGGATAAACACTGATATTCTGCTGCTGTTTCTGTGAGTGATAAACTATTTTTCATCTATAACTCAGGAATCCCATGTCTTTTACTATCATCCATGGTACAGACTATCTTATTAGTCTGCGTGTGAGATGAAGTTTGAGATCTTTCATAGTTCTCTACAGTTAATTTTTGTCAAGTTTTAAATAAATTATCTATTCTTAATAATAATTTCATCTAAGCTTATTAACATCTAAGCTTATTAACATCTAAGCTTTCTTTAATTGTAAAGAAAGAAGATAAAATTATATAGCACAGTGTACTGGCTTATTTAGAGACAATATTTGAGCTCTGTTCTGTCTTCTTAAAAATGTATAATATTTATGGCAAATACACTTCAAAAATATATATGTTTATGTATATATATATATATACACATACATACATATGTTTATATATTCTTTCTTTATTACCACACAATAACAGGTGAATTAATTCCAACCTTTTAATGATCTATGTCCACTATCTAATATTTATTGGATTTAATTGTTGAGTTTCAATCATCCGGGAAAAAATAAGATTCTTACATTTTGTGTTTAATGTACTCATAAGATTATTCACAGTTTAACATAAAATTAATTGCAAATCTTGTTAACATGTCCATTTGGTATTTGTATTCATAGTGCTCTTATATAAATTATTGAAGCTATTTAAAAATTATCTATCGTATTTTATTAAAAATAAAGAGATAAAGAAGAGGTATATGTTGCTCATGCTATATTTCATTAACTCACATCTGATTTCTGTGTTAGACTGTTAAGCAGGAGCTAACACCTACTCCACAAGCCAGCATAGGCAATAGAACTGTTTAACCCAGGGCCTTCTCCAAAGCAGAGCTCATCCAACCCTCAGCTTTTATGCAGGCAAAGATGAATTGCCAGGGCATTAACATCCTGGGAAAAATTTCTTAAGGAAGGATGAAAAACATCCTCTGTATAAAGGTCCTTGTCCTTTCCCCCACCCCTCCAACATATACAATTCTGGGAAGAATTCCGTGGGCTTTCAGAAGGTACCAACAGTATAACCACTCTTTCTCAAGCCAGTGAACTCGATAAACTCAGTAATATATCCTCATTATGGCCTTTCCTCCTCCTTCAGTTCTCTCTCTTGAAGCTCTGTCATTTGTGCCTCCAGGACTCAGTTCCCCAGTATACGGATAGATCACCTACAACCTGCAAACACAAGTGCTTACATAAGGCTCTGCTCTGTGCAGAATACACAGGAAAATATAAGATAATGGAAATTTATGGAATGTCTTCTCTGTGTCAGGCATCATATACACTTTAGCTCCATTTCTCAATTTTTCAGAAGAAAAAAGGAGTGATATAAGAATTAAATATTGAATCCAGGTGTCTTAATTCAATGGCCTGATCTTTTTCTACTTTATGTCTTCAGCACTTTTTTAGAACTAGGTGCATTTTAGGGTTAAAAAAAAATAGTGAGATTCTTGGAAAGATGCTATCAAAGGTACATCTCTATTTTTAGACCTAACTCTGAGTTTCAGTCTAGTATTACTCTAATTCAGAGTCTCTCAAGCTTGAGACTGTTGACATTTGAGGTTGAATCATCTCCCATTGCTAGGTGCAAAATACCAAAAGTCTCCCAGTTCAGTTCAGTTCAGTTGCTCAGTCGTGTCCGACTCTGGGACCCCATGAACTGCAGCATGTCAGGCCTCCCTGTCCATCACCAGCTCCCGGAGTTTACTCAAACTCATGTCCATTGAGTCGCTGATGCCATCCAAACATCTCATCCCCTGTCGTCCCCTTCTCCTCCTGCCCCCAATCCCTCCCAGCATGAGGGTCTTTTCCAATGAATCAACTCTTCACATGAGGTGGCCAAAGTATTGGAGTTTCAGCTTCAGCATCATTTCTTCCAAAGAACACCCAGGACTGATCTCCTTTAGGATGGACTGGTTTGATCTCCTTACAGTCCAAGGGACTCTCAAGAGTCTTCTCCAACACCACAGTTCAAAAGCATCAATTTTTTTGACACTCAGCTTTCTTCACAGTCCAACTCTCACATCCATACATGACCACTGGAGAAACCATGGCCTTGACTAGATGGACCTTTGTTGGCAAAGTAATGTCTCTGCTTTTTAATATGCTATCTAGGTTAGTGATAACTGTCCTTCCAAGGAGTAAGTGTCTTTTAATTTCATGGCTACAATCACCATCTGCAGTGATTTTGGAGCCCAGAAAAATAAAGTCTGACACTGCTTCCACTGTTTCCCCATCAATTTCCCATGAAGTGATGGTACCAGATGCCATGATCTTAGTTTTCTGAATGTTGAGATTTAAGCCAACTTTTTCACTCTCCTCTTTCACTTTCATCAAGAGGCTTTTTAGTTCTTCATCACTTTCTGCCACAAAGGTGGTGTCATCTGCATATCTGAGGTTATTCATATTTCTCCCAGCAATCTTGATTCCAGCTTGTGCTTCTTCCAGTCCAGCATTTCTCATGATATACTCTGCATAGAAGTTGAATGAGCAGGGTGACAATATACAGCCTTGATATACTCCTTTTCCTATTTGGAACCAGTCTGTTGTTCCATGTCAAGTTCTAACTGTTGCTTCCTGACCTGCATACAGGTTTCTCAAGAGGCAGGTCAGGTGGTCTGGTATTCCCATCTCTTTCATAATTTTCCACAGTTTATTGTGATCCACACAGTCAAAGGCTTTGGCATAGTCAATAAAGCAGAAATAGATGTTTTTCTGGAACTCTCTTGCTTTTTTGATGATCCAGCAGATGTGGTTGGCATTGCCTTTCTTTGGGATTGGAATGAAAACTGACCTTTTCCAGTCCTGTGGCCACTGCTGAGTTTTCCAAATTTGCTGGCATATTGACTGCAGCATTTTCACAGCATCATCTTTTAGGATTTGAAATAGCTCAACTGGAATTCCATCACATCCACTAGCTTTGTTCGTAGTGATGTTTTCTAATGCTCACCTGACTTCACATTCCAGGATGTCTGGCTCTAGGTGAGTGATGGCACCATCGTGATTATCTGGGTCATGAATATCTTTTTTGTACAGTTCTTCTGTGTATTCTTGCCACCTCTTCTTAATATCTTTTGCTTCTGTTAGGTCCATACCATTTCTGTCCTTTATTGAGCCCATCTTTGCATAAAATGTTCCCTTGGTATCTCTAATTTTCTTGACAAGATCTCTAGTCTTTCCTATTCTATTGTTTTCCTCTATTTCTTTGCATTGGTTGCTGAGGGGGGCTTTCCTATCTCTCCTTGCTATTCTTTGGAACTCTGCATTCAAATGGGAATATCTTTCTTTTTCTCCTTTGCTATTCTCTTCTCTTCTTTTCACAGCTATTTGTAAGGCCTCCTCAGAGAACCATTTTGCCATTTTGCATTTCTTTTCCATGGGGATGATCTTGATCCCTGTCTCCTGTACAATGTCATGAACCTCCATCCATTGTTCATCAGGTACTCTGTCTATCAGATCTAGTCCCTTAAATCTATTTCTCACTTCCACTTTATAGTAATAAGGGATTTGGTTTAGGTCATACCTGAATGGCCTAGTGGTTTTCCCTACTTTCTTCAATTTAATTCTGTATTTGGCAGTAAAGAGTTCATGATCTGAGCCACAGTCTGCTCCTGGTCTTATTTTTGCTGACTCTATATAGCTTCTCCATCTTTGGCTGCAAAGAATATAATCAATCTGATTTTGGTGTTGACCATCTGGTGATGTCCATGTGTAGAGTCTTCTCTTGTGTTGTTGGAAAAGGGTGTTTGCTATGACCAGTGTGTTCTCTTGGCAAAATTCTATTGGCATTTGCCCTGCTTAATCCCGTACTCCAAGGCCAAATTTGCCTGTTACTCCAGGTGTTTCTTGACTTCCTACTTTTGCATTCCAGTCCCCTATAATGAAAAGGACATCTTTTTTAGGTGTTAGTTCTAAAAGGTCTTGTAGGTCTCCCGGTTCAATGCAAATACACTGTTTAAAACCACTGTACTAAACTAAGCTTTCAAAGCATAAAGACTGAACCATTCTTTTGTTCCCCAGCATTCTTCAAGTGGTTGACACTTAATCAAGGCTTACTAAATATACAGTTAATCCTTGAACAATGAGAGATTTGATTCAAATATAATATATAATTTGCCCAACTGTTTTCACTTCCCCCCACATTTGCAGATTCAACCAATCACAGACCATGTAATGCTGTAATATTTACTATTTTAAAATATCCATACATAGGGGGACCTGCACAGGTTAAACTGTATACTGCAAAAAAAAAAAAAAAAAAAAAGAGAGAGAGAGAAAGAATAAGTGCCTTAGAATTAAAAAGAAAATCACTATAAAAGCTTATAGATAATTTATTTAAAGAATTATATACCTATTTAGTAATTTCCAAACTACATTTTTTCATATTACTTGTTGTATTTTGATCACTAAATTGTCTAAATGTATTTTTTTCTCTGTTTTAAATAACTCTACAGAGAAAAACACAAAAAGAGAATCCTTGGATGTGTTTTTTTCTTTCCATTTTCATTTTTCTATTTCAGCCTCATACCTATAATTGAGTATTACTCAACATAATGAATTGATTATTTTCAAATGACTCTAAATTTATATGAACTCAGAGAAAATCCTCGAACACTTGTTTTTATTTATGCCTTGTGCCATTCCCATGTCATTCATGAATATATTATCAGAATTTCTCATCCTTTCGTAAGACATATTTTCAATTGTTGAATGGTTTAAGTTCTTCAAACACACAGCAATATTCATGGCATTATATGAAAAAAATGATAAAGCCATAGGAATTTAGGTATAGTTAAAGTTGAATTCGTATGAATTCGCAGACTATCTGAGAGTAAGATCCATAAGATAACTGCCTCAGGATGATTTTTCATCATTTTTTTAATAAGTAAAATATAACAACCTCATCAAATTTATCAGCAAGTTGTGTTTCAATGCTTTAATTGTATTTAAGAAACAAACCCAGCATTCTTTCTTTCACTATAATATTGATGTTTCAAAATCTGAGATTTTATATCTTCATAAAATCAACGGTTTAAATGATCTGCCATGGTGTATTTAAATAAATTGTATTTATTAGAAGTGTTTATTAAAATCAATTCCAGGGATAATTTTTAAAAATTACTTTCTTTATATCCCTAGTACCTGCCTCAGCAGAAACCAAATAAAACAAAGATTGGTGGACTAAACCAGGGTTTATTATACAGTCATAAATGTGTATTGATAGACAATTCTAAGTGTGTGTTAATAAGGTATAAACACATTTCTACTGCCTAAGTATCTTCATTCTTAACACATTTTAAGTTTTAAATAGGGGCAACATGTTTTCCAATACTTATTCAGAAATAGGATAACATAGCATGAAAACTTGACTACTTGATTTCAAAATTCCTGTCTCACACCCAATAAACCCTAAGCTACATGAAAATACATATTACTTGTTTTGTTCACTGATATAGTCCAAGAAACAAGCAGTTTCTGGCATGTTACAGAAACTCGAAGGTTTCATTAGTGAATAAATAAATAAATGCAGTCTTTAACTTAAGTTTTCTATTGCTGCTGTATCAAATCACTACAATCTTGGTGGCTTAAAACAACACACATTTATTATCATATCATACTGGAGCTCAGATACCTGGCATGGGTCTCCCTCAGTTAAAATCAAAGTCCTAGCAGGGCAACATTGCTCTTAGGGGCTAGTGGGGAAAAAAATCAATTTTTGTGTCTTTTCCAATTTCTAGATGTTTTCAGTATTTCTTAACTCATGGTTACCTTTCATCTTCCAAACCAGTCAGTAATGGCTGATTTTGTTAAATGGTTAAATCATTTTCACGTGAGGCATCACTCTGACACTGCCTTTCTTCTGTCTCTTGCTACTTTTGAGGATCCTGGTGATTATGTTGGGTACACCTGAATAATCCAGGATAGTCTCTATTTTGAAGTCAGCCCATTGGCCTCATCGGTTCCTGATGCAATCTTATTTCCTGCTAGCCATCTATGTAGCATAGCATAATGGATATGTTCATGTGGTAATTCTGCCTACCACAATTTGACAATAATTATGCAATATCAGATAAATTATTTAACTATATTGAATAGTATCAACCCTAAGAGAATCTATTTATCAATTTGTTTTGTTGAGTTATGCAAAGTCTTGGACGAGTGTCCTATCACACTATAGGACACAGTAAAATTGTTCTTATTATAATCATGTCTTTTCGAAGCTAAAATTTTGTATTTAATAATTTAGTTCCATTCTTGCTTAAAGGAAGATGGATTGATGTCATCTGCCTAAGGTTCCTTGAATACTTAATGACATTTAAAATGTGAAAATAGAAAAGGTGAATGCAATTTCAAAATTCTTTCCTCAGAAGGAAGATCTTCCTGGCTTTTAGTGCTGGAAAAACCACCTAAAGATATTATCAGACAAGATGAACATGCTTGCACTATATGTGCAATAGTGGAACTCTAAAGTTTGAAAAATAAATATATATAAATATAAATATGTATATTGAAGATTATATAGTTTTTATATATTTGCATTGTGCATATAATGAAAATTAGATAAAAACTAGATAATCTTCAAAACTAAGTTTTGGGACCCTCCTTTGAATGTTTTTCAAACAATAGATGTAAAGGTGGTACAGGCGGAATTAACTAGATTAAGCCAGGGACAATCATTCAGATCAGGATCATTGCATAGTGTGAGTAAATATCTATTCCTAGAGAATGAGTGTTCAGATACTTGAATTATCTTTTAGCTAAGCCAACCAGACTATCCCTGTATCTCTGTAGGGGAAAAGAGAGATATATTAATGACAGCTATTTGTTAATGTGAGTTATAAATTGTTAAAGATTATATTTTGATTACATAGCAAAGGGGCAAAGCTACAAACAGTAGTTGCTTCCTCAGGATGCAAATAATTTAATTCAGTTGAATTAATAAAACAACATTTAAACAATCTTTGTATTTTCTAATAGAATTGTAATTTGAAGTATGGGCTTCTGTGTTCTCCAGTAATCCCATAAAATATAAGATTCAGTGTTCTAATTTCTTCATTTCATTTTTTCCTGAAAAAAGAAAATTATTTTCAAACAGACACTAAATGTATTTGTATTACAGACTCTTCTACATTTTAATATCCATTATCTTCAAAATAATTTTTTTTCTTGGCAAAGAAATTAAACTTAAGAGAAAAATTGCTGTTAAAATGTAAAATCTTTCTATTTGTTTTCAATTTGGGGGGGGGGATTTTCTAGTCAAAATAAACCTCTAGTAATACTTTTCCTTAAAATTGAGAGAGAATACTTTTTCCAGTTCAACTTGTGTAAATTTTGGTCATGCATTTAATTTCACCAGATCTCTTCTTTCTTATTTGTTCAAAATGGGCACATTATTACTTGTCTTCCTTTCTTATCATCACATATATCAGATGAAATGACTTACGACAGAAAAAAACTTTTGGATTATGAAGCTTTTACACAGGGGTTGTATTATTCAGTATTTTAGCTTTGCTATAGTGTTGCATTAGCTCTGTGAGTTAACTGTGCATTGAACCTTCTGGACAGTTAGCTTGGCAGCTATGTGAAGTCTGTGACTTGGAACTGTGGAGATGGGTGGCAAAGACAGTCATCAAGTGTGAAGTAGTTTAATGTTTAAATCTATGGCTGATTCATATCAATGTATGACCAAAAGAAAAAAAAAAAAATATGTTCTCATTTGGGATACTGCAGAATTCCCTGTGCTTAGAGCTTTCTAAAACATAGAAGTCATTCAATAAATATTTGTTAATATATAAAAAAAAATATATAGCCTCTTTATTTTTTGCTATGATATTGTGGGATATTTTGGACTTATTGCAAGTAAGAAACAGGTAGAAAGAGTTTAAAACAAAACAAAAATCAGAAACAAAACTAATAACTGGATAGAGAATTTCCCTCAACATCCTGTAACTACTATTTGCACCACTATTACTACCACCCCCACCAATAAGCACAGCAACAATAACTTTTGCAATACCAGAAAGTTTTCCAAATGCTTTATAATAAATTTTTATGAACAAATCCCAGGATTTTTCCAGTTTTCTTGATCACCTTTATTATTACTTACTTAGTATATATTTTTTGAAAATCATGCAGATTTAATATTTTTACTTTAACCTCCACTTGGGAAATATTATCCTTGAAAGAATGGGTATGATATAGCTGTTCATAGTATTTTCAAATTCTGATTAAGATAAAATAAATATAGAAAATTTAGAAACTTTTATTAACATGTCTCCTAAAATAAGCTCTTGCTCCACCATTGGTTTGCTAGCTACACTTTGGGGAAGACTGAATGCATTTCTATACCCATTTTACAGATGTAAAAATAGATAATGACAGAGATTGAGTAACATGACCAAAGGCACATGTTTTTATCAGTAAGTCAGAGGTAAAGGTTTTCACCAGTGTAAAATGTGTACTCTAGTAACCTGCAAGTTCATGTCCCTTGGTATGCTAGCCCGAATTCATACCATCTCATCATCCATTAGGGACTTTTCAGAGTGGCTTCTTGTCCTCAGAAAAAGATAGGGCCAGATGTCCACTTAAGCTTTTGTAAACTTTACTAAGCCAAACTAGAGAGTTCCTGTTGTTTGTCCTTGGATTGTGCATTTTATTTCTCGTATAACAAGTTATGTATTTGTTTGAAAGCATCATGACATTTATTAATTATCCAAGCTGAATTCTCATTTTCAGTAAATGGCACCTTACACAGTGGGACCATGTCAAACAGGAGCCTTGACTGAGGAACAAATGTCAGTGTGGTGGGAAGCCTGCTGAGTGTTTAATAACTACAAATGAAGTGCACCGCTAGTGTTACAAAGCATCGTTCCATCACCCACTAGGCTTCCTTTGTAAGTAAAGATAAAATGACTTGGGCGATCTGTACTGAATCTATCCGCTTTAACTGTAAAAGCACCGGACAAGATAAGATTTCTTCTGCCAGAATGGATGGTGGAGAAGAAAGAAGGACAAAAAAGTCATTATCTAATAAGAAATGAAATACATAATTTCAATTTAATCAGTGCATGCTCAATATCATGGTTTTGGGAAATGAGCTTTGGAAAATGAGGGTAAACCATTTTTGAGCCCTCAATTGGAGGATGTAGGCCTGTACTATAAAGTTATTTGTGTTATAACACTGAAAGACACGATGAAAAACATGACAACTATTTCTAAAGGAAAGGAGTCAATTATTTTAATGTGTCTATAGGTCTGCTAAAGACAGAGAATATGAATAAAGTGAGCACATTGTACATAATAAAAAGTTGACATGTTGTCACCAGGGCAAGAGGTCTTTCAGCAAAAATACTAGTGTTTTTTGGCATTGTCCTGAAGTATGGCTCAAAGAAATGTCAGTCGTTGGAAAGAATTGTAGACAAATAAGAAAAGATTGTATTAAACATGAAAGCTTCATGAACATTTTATTAAACATAGTTTCTGAGCTGTTTGTTTCATCAATATTATCTTCTTTAATTCTTGCAATTGTGAAATAGGTAGTATTATAATACATTTAAAGTTGGTAAGAGTGATGCTCAGCAGATTTAAGGGAAATCAGGGTCAGGTGGTACTAGTGTTAAATAACCTGCCTGTCAATGCAGAAGAGGTAAGAGACACGGGTTCAATCCCTGGGTCAGGGAGATCCCTTGGAGAAGGGAATGGCAACGTATTTCCAGTATTCTTACCTAGAGAATTCCGTAGACAGAGGAACCTAGTGGGCTAGTGTCCATGGGATCTCAAAGAGTTGGACGTGACTAAGTGACTAACACACACAGGGTCAATCAGAACAAGGGAAATCAGATCCATGATCCTTCATGACACTACTCTGACCTCGCTGTATAGGCTTCAAGAGGAATATGGGTCAGTATGAGCCCAAGTGGGCTTCTCAGATGGCCCTCGTGGAAAAGAACCTGTCTGCCAATGCTGGAGACATAAGAGATATGGATTCGATCCCTGGGTGAGGAAGATCCCCTGGAGGAGGATGTGGCAACCTACTCCAGTCTTCTTGCCTGGAGAATCCCATGGACAGAGGAGCCTGGTGGGCTACAGTCCATTGGATGGCAAAGAGTTGGACATGACTTAAGTGACTGTGCATGCACACGCATGAGCCCAAGGGAGCTGTTAGTGGAGGCTTTACTAACCCTGGTCAGGATACGTAAAAATAATGGAGTGCATTTCACAGTAATATTTCTAAAAATCACTTGGAGCAGCCAAGTCTCATATATAGTTAAGGAGGGAGAGAGGTACAGTCAGAGAGAGACAGAGAGACTACCTTGGAATGAGTGCATCAGGAGTGTTGTTAGCTCAGCTGGCACTGATCACTCCAGAAGGTCCCATGATTTGAGCTTCTCTCAATTCCTCATACTTCTGTATCAGATGTTAAATCATCTTTCCCACGATCGTTCTCAGCAATCTATACCAACTACACCTAATCTCTTGCTCATATTGGAGACCTTAACATGAAGTTGAGGAATCAGTAAGTTTGGGTTTGAACTTTCATTGTTCTCTTGCGTGCTGAGTAATGTGCACAATATACCTGACCACTCTGAATGGACTTTAATATTTTTAATTAAAAAAAATGAGAATGTAACCACTTCCCATGGGATGTCTTTGAGCAATAGCTAAAGCAATGTACCTCTGCCCTAATGATCAGTGAATGAAAGTGAAAGTTGCTCAGTCGTGTCTGACTCTCTGCGACCCGGTATAATCCATGGAATTCTCCAGGCGTGAATACTAGAATGGGCAACCTTATTCCTTCTCTAGGGGATCTTTGCTACCCGGGGATTGGACCCAAGTTTCCCGCACTGTAGGCGGATTCTTTACAAGCTGAGCCACAAGGGAAACCCAAGAATACTGGAGTGGGTAGCCTATCCCTTATCCAGAGGATCTTCCCAACCCAGGAATCAAACCAGGGTCTCCTGCACTGCAGGCAGATTTTTTTTTGTTTGTTTTTTTACCAACTGAGCTATCAGGGAAGCCCTCTAATGATCAGTAGCACATGCTTACTATTGCATGGAATTTACATAGCTTTTGCCTTTTTGCATTTCTTTTTCTTGGGATGGTCTTGATCACTGCCTCCTGTACAATGTCATGAACCTCCATCCATAGTTCTTCAGGTACTCTATCAGATCTAATCCCTTGAATCTATTTCTTACTTCCACTGTATAATCATAGGGATTTGATTTAGGTCATACCTGAATGGTTTACTAGTTTTCCCTACTTTCTTCAATATAAATTTGAATTTGGCAATAAGGAGTTCATGATCTGAGCCATACCTCACAGTCTTGTTTTTTCTAACTGTATAGAGCATCTCCATCTTTGGCTGCAAAGAATATAACCAATCTGATTTTGGTATTGACCATCTGGTGATGTCCTTGTGTAGAGTCTTCTCTTGTATTGTTGGAAGAGGGTGTTTGCTATGACCAGTGCATTCTCTTGGCAAAGCTCTATTAGCCTTTGCCCTGATTCTTTCTGTACTCCAAGGCAAAATTTGCCTGTTACTCCAGGTATTTCTTGACTTCCTACTTTTGCATTCCAGTCCCCTATAATGAAAAGGACATATTTTTGGGTGTTAGTTCTAGAAGGTCTTGTAGGTCTTCATAGCACAGTTCAACTTCAGCTTCTTCAGCATTACTAGTCATGACATAGACTTGGATTACTGTGATATTGAATGGTCTGCCTTGGAAACAAAGAGAGATCATTCTGTCATTTTTGAGACTGTATCCAAGTAGTGCATTTCAGACTCTTTTGTTGACTATGATGGCTACTGCATTTCTTCTAAGGGATTATTGTGCACGGTAGTAGATATAATGGACATCTGAGTTATATTCACCCATTCCAGTCAATTTTAGTTTGCTGATTCCTAAAATGTTGATGTTCACTCTTGCCATCTCCTGTTTGATTACTTGCAATTTGCCTTGATTAATGGACATAAAATTCCAGGTTCCCATACCATACTGCTCTTTACAGCATTGGACATCACTTCTATCGCCAGTAACATCCACAACTGGTTGTTGTTTTTGCTTTAGTGCCATCTCTTCTTTCTTCCTGGAGTTATTTCTCCACTGATCTCCAGTAGCATATTAGACACCTACTGACCTGGGGAGTTAATCTTTCAGTATCCTATCTTTTTGTCTTTTGATACTGTTCATGGGGTTCTCAAGGCAAGAATACTAAAGTGGTTTTTCATTCCCTCCCCCAGTGGACCATGTTTTGTTAGAACTCTCCACCATGGGTGGCCCTAAACAGCATAGCTCATACAGGAAGCAGTGGTCAAGACCATCCCCAAGAAAAAGAAATATAAAAAGGCAAAAGGGTTACCTGAGAAGGCCTTAAAAACAGCTATGAAAAGAGAAGCAAAAGGCAAAGAAGAAAAGGAAAGATATTCCCATTTGAATGCAGAGTTCCAAAGAACAGCAAGGAGAGATAAGAATGCCTTCCTCAGTGATCAATGCAGAGAAATGGAGGAAAACAACAGAATGGGAAAAACTACAGATCTCTTCAAGAAAATTAGGGATACCAAGGGAACATTTCATGCAAAGACGGGCACAATAAAGGACAAGAATGGTAGGCATCTAACAGAAGCAGAAGATATTAAGAAGAGGTGGCAAGAATACACAGAAGAACTATACAAAAAATGTCTTCATGACCCAGATAACCATGATGTTGTGATCACTGACCTAGAGCCAGACATCCTGGTTGAGAAGTCAAACGGGACTTAGGAAACATCACTATGAACAAAGCTAGTGGAGGTGATGGAATTCCAGTCGAGCAATTTCAAATCCTAAAAATGAGGTTGTGAAAGTGCTGCACTCAGTATGCCAGCAAATTTGGAAAAATCAGCAGTGGCCACAGGACTGGAAAAGGTCAGCTTTCATTTTAAACCCAAAGAAAGGCAATGCCAAAGAATGCTCAAACTACCGCACAATTGCACTCAATTCACACTCAAGAAAAGTGATGCTCAAAATTCTCCAAGTCAAGCTTCAACATTATGTGAACCCTGAACTTCCACATGTTCCAGCTGGATATAAAAAAGGCAGAGGAACCAGAGATCAAACTACCAGCATCCATTGAATTATTGAAAAAACAAGAGAGTTCCAGAAAAACATCTATTTCTTCTTTATTGACTATGCCAAAGCCTTTGACTGTGTGGATCACAATAAACTGTGGAAAATTCTTAAAGAGATGGGAATACCAGACCATCTGACCTGCCTCTTGAGAAATCTGTATGCAGGTCAAGGAGGAAAAGTTTAAACTGGACATGGAATAACAGACTGGTTCCAAATTGGGAAATGAGTATATCAAGGCTGTATATTGTCACCCTGCTTATTTAACTTATATGCAGAGTACATCATGAGAAATGCTGGGCTGGAGAAAGCACAAGCTGGAATCAAGATTGCCAGGAGAAAGATCATTAATTTCAGATATGCAGATGACATCACCCTTATGGCAGAAAGCAAAGAAGAACTAAAGAGCCTCTTGATGAAAGTGAAAGAGCAGAGTGAAATAGTTGGCTTAAAACTCAACATTCAGAAAACAAAGATCATGGCATCTGATCTCATCACTTCATGACAAATAGATGGGGAAACAATGGAAACAGTGACAGACTTTATTTTGGGGGGCTCCAGTATCACAGCAGATTGTGACTGCAGCCTTGAAATTAAAAGATACTTGCTCCTTGGAAGAATAATAATGACCAACCTAGACAGCTTATTAAAAAGCAGAAACATTACTTTGCCAACAAAGGTCTGTCTAGTCAAAGGTATGGTTTTTCCAGTAGTCATGTATGGATGTGAGTTGAACTATAAAGAAAGATGAGTGCCAAAGAATTGATGCCTTTGAACTGCGGTGTTGGAGAAGACTCTTGAGAGTCCCTTGGACTGGCAAGGAGATCCAACCAGTCCCTCCTAAAGGAAATCTGTCCTGTATATTCATAGGGAGGACTGATGCAGAAGCTGAAATCCTAATACTTTGGCCATGTGATGCAAAGAACTGACTCATTTGAAAAGATCGTGATGCTGGGAAAGATTGAAGGTGGGAGGAGAAGGGGATGACAGAGGATGAGATGGTTGGATGGCATCACCAACTCAATGGACATGAGTTTGAGTAACCTCAGGGAGTTGCTGATGGACAGGGAGGCCTGGCGTGCTGCGGTTCATGGGGTTGCAAAGAGTCAGACATGACTGAGCTGCACTGCACTACAAAGTTTTTCCACTTGTACCATCAGAATTGTTCTATTATTTTATCAATTCTATTGTTTGTTCTCAACCAGGTGACGGTAAGATAATGGACTGTTCTCTTTCAGCTGAAATGACTTGCAGGTTGTACCAGTTCATTTTGGAGCTCATGACAGTTTTTTCCACCTTTTTAAATAGAGAAGCAACAGCAACATACAAATATCTCCTTAACTTATGCAGGAGACACTGGTTCTAAGGAAAACTATGTGTGAAGACATAGAATAACTTCATGAAATATATGCATAAAGAGATGTAGTACCAGAATTGATCTGATTTTCTCATTTATTCTTATAAAATATTGAATTTCTATATTACTTCATGATTATTAAGACTCTTTAAAATACAGAAGACTCCCTTATGGAGGAAAATCCCTTATGTAGGAAAGAAAACAATACACATTTTTGCCTACCTTCAAGTCTAGTGATGACTATAATTAATGCCATTAACTTAAGAAAATATATTTAAAATCTCTGAACAATCAGAAAATTCTACTTTTTAGGAGTTTGTCATCTGAACTGAGAAGATGGTACTTATCCCTTGAAATATTATTAGCACAAAGTGTCTAGAACCTTGGGAAGCATCTAATATGACTGCTATTTTTTTTTAAAGAGAAGGCAGTATGTTGGCGACTCTCTCTCTCTTAGTGAACCTATACCAGTAAAAGTGCACAGAGTTTCTTCTGAAACTGGCTCTAAAAAAAATTAGAATCTTTCTTTGTCACCAATTCTAGGAACCAATTATTAGCACTAATTGCTATGCTGTTTTTACTTATTTTGACATTAGCTTATTGGAATAAGAAGGAAAGTGGTGCAAGCAATTTACAACCAATAATAGATTAGCTGTCTTGTCAAATTTTTGAACATGGACAATTTACCTTTAAAATGAAAATGAATGATAGCTGAAGTTCCTTCAAAATGTTATAAGCACAGCAAAAAGCCATAATTAAAGTAAGCATTTTCTCGATATTTTTCATAAAAATACTACTGTGATTTGTCAATACACATTACTGAGAGGCTTTTAAAATATGACATGTCTTCTTTAATTGTTGAATATATATAAATGTGAATGTCATAAATGATTGTTATTTATTCATATTTATTCTTACTTATATATATAAATTTTAAAAAGAAAAGAAAAACTGAAAAGAAAATGTAACAAGAAAGCTGGAGTAAAGATGTGTTGTTTGATGTTGACTTTAATTAATGATTCATAGAGCATTTTAAATGTCACATTATGGATCACTTACCTTTTGTGATGCATTTCATATGTATCTTTGTGCCAACAAAAATGTGACCAAGCAAAGTAAAGGGAAAATGAAAAGACAAAGTTTCTGTTTCCTCGTCTTTGTCAACCATCACTGAACCCAGGTTAGGGCATATACTATTATTTCAAATTACATTCAGCTTTGTATGGAAATTAAAGAATGACTACCCATCAAGAAATATGACACATTTTTAAGTATGAAGTGCTCTGATCTAATTATTCCCATTAAGAGACCTACTATTTTCAATAGAGAAAGTATAAGTTAAATTTCACTGAACAAGTTTCTCCAACAAAGAATATCTATTTTCTTTATCAGTAAAGATTTATTAGAATGTGTAAAATCTTAACATGCTGAATTCATAGAAATGGAGAGTAAAATGGTAGTTGCCAGTGGCTGTGGGGTGGGGAGGGCTGGGGAGATGTTGGTCAAAAGGGTACAATGTCCAACCAGAAGATGACTTAAGTTATGGAGATCTATGCATATAGATCTATGTAAATATAGCATGGTCACTATAGTTAGAAATACTATATTATGTACTTGAAAATTACTGACAGTAGATCTTAAAAGTTATCACACACACACACACACACAGGCAATACGCACACATGGCAACTATGTGAGGTGACAGATGTCTTAACTAACCTCATTGTGGTAAACATTTCACGATATATAAACTGATTCATATACACTTTAAAATAACTTTCACATGTTACTTTGTTCTTCACAATAGCTAATTGTGATTTTTATCACTATTTTGTATGTTAAAGAATGTGAGACTCAGAGATACAGAGCTTCTAAGTAGGTAGAAAATCCAGAACAATTACTAAAGTCTCTTTTTATCCATTTTCTTTCCCATGGGGAAAAAATAAGAAAAAATAAGGAAAAAAATTCTCAACTTCATATGGAACATTTTTAGACTGTTGTTATTAGGTCACTAAGTCATGTCCAACTCTTAGGTACTCCGTGGACTGTAGCATGCCAATCTTCTCTGTCCTCCGCTATCTCCCAAAGTTTGCTCAAATTCATGTCCATTGAGTCGATATGCTATCTAACCATCTCATCCTATGCCACCCCTTTCTCCTTTTGCCTTCAATCTTTCCCAGCATCAGAGTCTTTTCCAATGAGTTGGCTCTTCCTGGTGGTGGTGGTTTAATTGCTAAGTTGTGTCCAACTCTTGTGACCCTATGGACTATAGCCCTCCAGGTTCCTCTGTCCAAGGGATTCTCCAGGCAAGAATACTGGAGCGGGTTGCCAGGGGATCTACCCAACCCAGGAATCGAACCCAGGTCTCCTGTATTGCAGGCAGATTCTTTACTGATGGAGTATAAAGGAAGCTGCCTGGCTCTTCACATCATATGTCAAAGTAGTGGAGCTTCAGCTTCTGCAACAGTCCTTCCAATGAATATTCAGGGTTGATTTCCTTTAAGATTGACTGGTTGTATCTCCTTGCAGTCCAAGGGACTCTCAAGAGTCTTCTCCAGCACCACAGTTCCAAAGCATCAGTTAGAGTATGAGTAATTAGAATCTTCTATATGCAGAAAAGAAATGGAGAACAGAAAATATGGTAGAATACATGATGAAAAAATTTTCTGAGATAAAATAAGTCAGGGAGGAGAAATATCAGCATGTTTATGTAAATATAAAGTGAGGTATGTGAAGCAATTTTTCAAGTGTGAAGACCTAGACTAAAATCTTGGTTCCATTTCTTACTAGCCATGTGATTAACATCAAAACAGTCAGTTTCTCTGAGTCTTTCTTCCCATAATTATACAATTAATAAATTAGATGTAAGAGGTGAGACTTGCACCTGGTTACAGAATATGTAAACACATGTAAGAAATGTAGGTAATGCATAAGAAAGAATTCTAAATGCAGAAAGTGTTAGGAAAGTGTAAGGTAGTCATTACATTCCCATAAACATTCAGTCTGAGCCATTCTCTCTATAGGGAATATGAAATAGACACGTCCTATGTAACTACTGTATCTCACTGCTGTCACTGCCTTTATAGTTCTTTTTGTTGAAAGTGGTGTTGTGTTATAATTGATGTCAGTTTTCTCTGAGGCCTCTATTTTTAAAATTTCTAGTTGGCAAAACTACAAAAAAGCCAGTCAGTACTTTGGATCTGAACTCTTTGTAGAGATTTTGGTCCTTTGCTGAAGAAGAAAAGATTTAGTATGAGACATACTGTGACCATTTCTTATAATGACCTTTTACATTTTATCCTGTTGATGGATAATGGAAAATGCAGCTTCTCCTTGTATATTTGTCTTAACTCAGTAGATGTTGCTGCCTTTCTCTTACTTCTATCTTCCTGCCCTGTGGTACTCTGAATTTAATCAACAGTTTTTAAATTATTTTGTCCTTGGAAAGATACCAATAGATTTTCATATTCATCTTAAGGATTATAAAGCCAAATCAAACCATTCTGTAAAAATTCCAATGCATTGCCAGTGATTTTTAATGCTATCTAAGGATAGATTCTTACAGAATTACTGGAGAAATGGTAACAATTGTTTTGAAAATCCTTGATACAAATTGATAAGTTTTCTTCAGAAAAGAGCTTGAGAAAAGAATATATCTGCTTCCAAGGAATTTGCCATACACTCCCTGTCACTGAGGATCAACTTTAAAATATGTTAATTTGGGAGACAAAAAAGTATTTTGTCAAAAGCCATGATTAGATAATCTAATCATAATTAGATTGAGGTGAGATATTTCTCTAGGTTTACTTAAATTATAAATTTCTCCTGTTATTTTCTTAGATTTACTTTTTCTATTATCAGATTATTTTCTGCAGCAAAAATTTTCACAATTTACAGATGTTCTTGTAATTGTTTATGGTATAACTTTATGTAAAGTGGGTTTGTATTTCTATTTCAGGTTTTTATTAGCATTTCTAACATAAGTTTTTATTTGTATTTGTGAGGCTCTCATGGCTAACGCCATGGCAGGCAGCCTAGATTAGGAGTAGGCCTGGTTTCCCGGGGTAACATAATTATCAGGCCTCCTGGAGCCAGCCAATCAACATATGCCTAGCCAGAAAAAAGGGAACCTATCAGGGGAAAGCTGAAAGCCCCACGCTGGGCCAACAAAAATTACCTTGCAACTGTGTAACCAATCTTCTTATGCCAACTATACCCACTGTGTATCCAATCCGATTGCGCCAACTACCTGCTGCTTATTTTGACCTAATAAATACCTGAGAGAACTGGTGAGGGCGGGAGGCCCTGGCTGGAGTCAGTAATAAATTCCCCTATTGCGAGTTGCATTGTTTCGAGGAGTCTTCTTTCCCGACCGGGGACTCGGACTACGGGCAGAACAGTATTTAATTGAAGTTTTTATTTTGAAATAATTATAGATCTTTTTTTACTCACAGTTTTAAGAAGCAATCAGAGAGATCCAATGTAACTTTTATTCAGTTTTCCCCCAATGTCAATATCTTGCAAACTTCTAGTACAACCTCACATCCAGAGTATTGACATGATGTGTATTTCCATCACCAGAATCCCTGTGTTACCTTTTATAACCATGCCCACTTCCCTCCCAACTCCACTCTGCAGTAACCTCGCCCAAACTACTGTTTTATTCTTAATATCTTTAATGTCTTCATTTCAGAAGTATTCTACAAATGGAGTGACAAAGTATGTAATCTTCTGCAATTGACTCTGCATGAGGTTCTGGAGATTTATTCAAGTTATTGTGTGCATCAATGGTTAGATCCTTTTGTATTTCTGTGTAGTAGTCCATGATATGGATGTATCACAGTTTTGCTTTTGTTTTTTAATTTATTTTTTAATTGAAGGATAATTGCTTTACAGAATTTTGTTGCTTTCTGTCAAACCTCAACATGAATCAGCCATAGGTATATATATATCCCCTCCCTTTAAGCTTCCTTCCCATCTCCCTCCCCATCCCACCCCTCTAGCTTGATAAAGAGTCCCTGTTTGAGTTTCCTGAGCCAGACAGCAAATTCCCATTGGCTATCTATTTTACATATGTTAATGTAATTATTAACCTGCTGAAATGGTTTGTTTAACCATTAACCTGCATCTGGTTTGTTTCCAGGTTTTGGCTACTACAAATAAAGCTGCTTTACACATTCATGTATAGTCAACATGAGTTCATAAATTCTCATTTCTATGAGATAAATCCTCAGAAGCACATTGCTGAGTGGTTTGTGTTCAGTTGCTAAGTTGTGTCAAACTCTTTGTGACCCCATGGACTGACTTCAGCATGCCAGCTTTCCTGTCCTTCACTATCTTCTGGGGGGTGTGTGTGCTTAGTCACATATCATTATTTGCAACCCCATGAACTATAGCCCACCAGGCTCCTCTGTCCATGCCATTTTCCAGGCAAGAATACTGGAATGGGTTGCCATTTCTTCCTCCAGACGATCTTCCTTGCCCAGGGATCCAACCTGAGTCTCCTGCATTGGCAAGCAGATTCTTTACAACTGAGCCACCTGCGAAGCCTCTGAAGTTTGCTCAAATTCATGTCCACTGAGTCAGTAATGCTATCTAACCTTCTCATCCTCTCTCTCCTCCTTCTCCTGCCCTCAGTCTTCTCCAGCATCAGGGTTTTTTCCAACGAGTTGGCTCTAGATGTCAGACGGTCAAAGTATTGGAGCTTCAGTTTCAGCAGCAGTCCCTCTCCAGTGAATATTCAGGGATGATTTCCTTTAGGATTGACTGGTTTGATCTCCTGGCAGTCCAAGGGACTCTCAAGAGTCCTCCCCAGCACCACAATTTGAAAGCATCAACTATTCGGTGCTTAGCCTTCTTTATGGTCCAACTCTCACATCCATAGCATGACTACTGGAAAAATAATAGCTTTGACTACATGGAATTTTGTCGACAAGGTGATATCTCTGTTTTTTAATATGCTGTCTAGGTCTGTCATAGCTTTCCTTCCAAGGAGCAAGCATCCTTTAATTTCATGGCTTCAATCACTGTCTGCAGTATTTTTGGAGGCCAAGAAAATAAAATCTGTCACTGTTTCCACTTTTCCCCATCTATTTGCTATGAAGTGAAGGGATCAGATGCCATGATCTCAGTTTTTTGAATGTTGAGTTTTAAGCCAGCTTTTTAACTCTCCTCTTTCACCCTTATCAAGAGGCTCTTTGCTGAATGGTACTAATAATAGCATGTAGACCTGGGTTCCATCCCTGGGTTGGGAAGATTCCTTGGAAAAGGGGAAGGCTACCCACTCCAGTATTCTGGCCTGGAGAATTCCATGGACTGTGTAGTCAATGGGGTCACAGATTTGGACATGACTGAGAGACTTTCATATCTTTTGGTTTTTAAGAAACCATTTGTTATTCAACGTGACTGTAGGATTTTACTTTCCTACTAGCAGTATATGAGTGATTCAGTTTGTTTACATCCTTATCATCTTTTGGTGTTTTCACTATTTTTTAATTTTAGTTATTCTGATAGGCATTATAGATTGTAGTTTAAATCTGCAGTTCCCTAGTGGCTAATGATGTTGATATTTAATTGCACTTTGCCAACATCTTTACTGTTGGCATATTTTGGCATATTTTGGGGGTTTATTTCTGGGTTCTCTTCCATTAATTTATCTGCCAATACCACATCGTCATGATTAGTGTAGCTATATAAATGTCTTGAAACCATGTTGAGATTGCTCCCCCTTCAATCTTCTTTTGGAAATTGTTTTAGCAATTATAGTTTCTTTGCTTTCTATATAAAATTTCAAATTACCTTTTTATGCCTGAAAATATCATGCTTGAATTTTCATAGGAACTATATAAAACCCATATATACATTTGGGAGAACTGACATCTTTTCTATGTTGAATCTTCAGATTCATGAACATCGTTATAGTAGACATTCTAATTTCTAGAATTTGTGTTTTTTCAGTTGTAAAATTTCCATTGGTTTTACTTTGTATTTATTTACTGATAGTTTACATTTTGCTAAGACTATTTTTCATGTGTTTGAAGCATGCTTCTAGTTGCTTGTTGAAGCATTTAAAAATGGCTGCTTTAAAATCTCCCTTAGCTAATTCTAACATTTTTCTCATCTTAGCATTGGTATTTTGATTGTCTTTTTTTTTTTTAATTCAGTTTGATATCTTTCTGGTACTTAGTATGATAAGTGACTTTCAAATGAAACCTGGACATTATGAGTATTGTAAGACTTAAACCTTTTGTTTTAGTTGGCTTTTTCTGAGACCACTTTGGCAAGAGAGGGAGTTACCACCTCTTTACTGCCAGAAGGAGATGGATTCCAGTTTCCCCACTTGGCTGCAGCTAATACACAAGGAGATTCTCATTACTGCTGGGTCATCTGGTCATTTTGCTCCTCACTGTTCCTCCATTATACCACCTTGCTTGGGAAAGGCATGTATGCCTACTTACTGCTTCTCGTGTGAACTCAATTGACACATGAGAGGTGGAACCTCATTAATGCTTGATGGTGGTGAAAGTCCTGATTGTCCACAAGATCCCCGCTGATACTACTGGGGAAATGGAGTAGAATTCATTACTGCTAGGTGAAGGTTGAAGTCTGGATACCCCACACAGTCTTCATTGACTCCCCAAGAGAGAGGGCTTGTTACTGCTTGATGGGAATGAAAGTCTCAGCTCTCTCCCTAGGCTTCTCTGCTACCACTCTAGCAGGAACTGGAGAAGACATTGGCTGCCTCTTTTCAGCTGGGCAAGGGTAGAAGTACAGGATCTTTACTTGTCTTCTGTTAGCATGCATGGGGATGGAGTCATATGTTTTTCTTGTGAACTTTGCATGGAATAAAGTGGTTGTTGTATAAAAGTTTTCTTTCTAACTCACCACTGTGTTCTTTGACTTTGAGGTCCCTCATTGGTCTTTCTACTTATCTAGCTTTCAAAGTCTTCATATGTTTACCTAATATATAAGATCAAGTGCCAACTTAGTGGGAGGGATAAGGAAAAGGGCCCACTGAGAGCCTAGGGCCACAGGAGCCACCAGTGGCCATGGGAACCTTCTGGTATCAGTGAATCAGACATGAGGTTTCATAAGTCATTTCAAAGCCACCTGGAGCCATGAGAGCTGCCTGAGGGCTTTCAGTCACTGGGCCTTCTAGGGCCCTGAAACCAAAGAAGGTGCATGAAGCTGCAGGGGCTTCCTGGAGCCACTGAAACAGTAGGCACACTGGGGTGAGACGGGCACCCATTGGGAGCTACTGGGGCCGTTGGATCCAGCACCCATGGTTAGCCAGCAGACTGAAGTCACACTAGCCCACTGGGAGTTGCCTAAGACTGCATGAGTCAGCATGGTGTTGGGATGGATGGGTCAGATCTGGAATTCAAAGTGAAGTTGAGTGCTCACCGCAGGGAGGGTGTCTCCATGCTGGGCTGCTAGTGGTTGGCGAGCAAAAGATGGGGGTACTGTGAATCTATCTTCTATCTCAATATGTCTTTTCTTATTACTGTGCTTCACCCACTTGCTGTCAGCTCTCGCCTGGAATCCTGGGCTTTTGCGAAGGCTTTTTTCATGCACAGAGACTTCTTCAAGTTGATGTTTTGGGGTCAGGCGTGAGTGCTAGCAATTCCTATTTTGCTGACCATCACCCAAATGTCTTGCTGCTGCTGCTGCTAAGTCGCTTCAGTCGTGTCCGACTCTGCGACCCCATAGACGGCAGCCCAGCAGGCTCCGCCATCCCTGGGATTCTCCAAGCAAGAACACTGGAGTGGGTTGTCATTTCCTTCTCCAATGCATGAAAGTGAAAAGTGAACGTGAAGTCGCTCAGTCATGCCCCACTCTTAGCGACTGCAGGGACTGCAGTCTACCAGGCTCCTGTATCCATGGGATTTTCCATCCTCACTCCAACTGGAGTGAGTTGCCATTGCCCTCTCCCCAAATGTCTTAGCTGAATTTTAAAATAAGCTAAATTCCTAGTAGCCTTTTACTGATTACTTTGGGTTTATAAGTGAATTTGGAGGAATTTACCTCTTTACTATATGTAATATTTTCTTACCTACGTTGATTTATTGAAAGTCTCTTTCTGATATCATAGCAGTTTCAGACATCAGAGGTGTCAAATGTGTCTAGACACTTCATATCTTTCGGTACTCTTGTGGATTAGTCCTTTTTCTATTATAACTTATGAATGTTCCTACTCATATATAAAAATATAGCCAATGGTTGTGGTGTAATTTTTATTTTTCTAGTAGTTTTATCATGTGTGTAGTGTTTAGTAGATGATTTAGGAGTATCCCTTATTAAGAAAGATGCCATAGAATTACTGGTGTCTTTACAGCCTAATGTGTGAGAGTCTGTCTTTTGATTTTAATAGATGTGTTTATTATATATATATGTTATTCACATTCATGTTTATTTTTCTATTATGAACCTATTTCAATTTTCAAATACATATATTTCAAAATTTTTAATTTTACTCATTTTAAGTATTTTTTCTTTATAATTCTATTATATGGCCTTGCTTTATACTATCCTCTGCAAAGATCTTGAAGAAATGGCACATTTCTTTTAATTCTGTTGATGACTTTGGAGGTCCTTTCAGAGATTCTTTTATCTTTATTAAGCTAAGTGTCTATCAAAGAAAATATTTTACAAGATAACTTTAAAGCTTTTTTTGAGATATGTTTCCAGGTTTTCACACATCTACTTGACTTTTAAAATTTTAAATGGAGTCATAAATTATGCTATTTGAATTTTTCTTACATTGCAAATTCTAATTGGTTTTGTAACCAAATTTAAACTATAATTAGACTACATGTGTGACTGGGTTTAAAAATGTCATTTAATAGCTAACAAGTTTATTAAAGAGGGTTACATAGTTGACACATGTTCTGAGATTACACAAATCTGAGAATTTCTATGGCTATATTCAAACTGCTTTGGAATCACAAATTTATTTTCAGCAGTTTGTGGCTATTGTAAAATTTTTTTTTTACAGTTTGGTTTTGCAGAAAAATCAATAATATTGCTTAGGTTTTTATTTCTTTATGGATAACAATATTTTCTTTCCTGGAGTTCTATAGATTTATTTTATTTTATAAACTATCCTTGAAAACTTCAAAGTGACACATCCAGAGTCCTATTTATTAGTACAAATAATGTAGCTTTTATGATTACATAAGATTACTGATGCACCTGGCAGAAAATATGACAATATAGAAAGCATAATGTGAAAATTGAAATCTTTCATAATTTAAATATCAAGAGAATACTTAGTCAATACTATATTTTATTATTTATTTAGATATATTACTGTAAAATAGCTATAATACTGGTTCATACTATTATCCAGCTTGTATTTGATATTTTTACATAACATAATAATTTGAAATATTCTCTTCAAATTATTGAATAAATACATAATATTTATTTATACAGATATAATTTTATTGTTCAATCTCTAAAAGTGATTGCCATAGGCTTCAGTGAACAAAGATGAACTTAAGTCTTTTTCCATATATATGAGTCTGTTCTTAGATTCATTTCATAGAAATAGAAATGACAGTTTAGAAAGCACATTTAAAATATATGTATGTATGATTGAGTTTCCTCCCCCATGGCAGAGACAATATAGAATTATACAAGAATATCCATTTTCAGGAGTGTTTCTCTTAAAATTAATTTTGAACACATAACTTATTGTCAAGTTTGGGATGATATATTAGGGCAATATTATACTTTTTTTCTTTGGCTATATTTGTATTGCTTAAACTGTAACTTATTTCTCTTTGCTCTGGAACTTCTATACTGAGATTTTATTGATCATTTGTGTAATCTAAGAAAACACAACAACTATGTAACTTTCTTTAATAAATTCATTTTCTATTAACTGATAGTATTAAAACCAACCACACACTTGGTATAGCTTCATGTTGTTTTCTTTTTTTCTCTCATTGAAAAATCTCATAGAGAAAAAAGACTTCTCTATTGTTTCTTGTTAGGAAAATTTTCCAGCTTTCTTTATGGGTAACTTAGTGTTCTCTCTTTAAAAAATTTTATCAGCATCTGCTGTTCTTCACAATTAACATTATAGTTTTAACTCAATAATTATGTTATTTACCTTTACAATGTTTCTTAATCTTACAATTTTTTTTGCTGTATACGTTTTATGGATAGACTTTTCTTTGGAATTTTGTCTAGATTAGGTGGCTGTTTTACTTCATATTTTCAACAGTAAACCTGTTGCAGATCACTTTCCACTTTCTTTGGATCTTCAGGAAGATCATTTGATTGGTAGAAACATCTAAGCTTTGATGCTATTCATTTGTTTGTACACAAATGTGGGCAATACCTGCACTGCATTGGCTTATAATGTATTTAAGGACTGAGAGTGTTTTTCATTGCTAGTTGACATTCCTGACCACATTTTACCTAGAGGACCTCAAGGGATGGAGGTGAAAGAATAAAAACTACTTGGTAAATTTCGAGTTCAAAAACATAGTATGGGAGCAATGAACAAAAAGAGTTGAATTTATAGATAACAATGAATGTCTTGGGGGCTTTTTTTTAAAAAATGAAAGCATCTTTGTGAAACTCACAGAACATGATACTTAACTTCTATCATAAATCCTGAGGCGTTTTCTTTGTTGAGGTTTTTCTTTGCTCTTCGTAGAGTCATATGAAGTTGCCATGGCTAAATTCAACAGGCCTGACTTTCTACAGTGGGAGGGAATCCTGGCCCCTAAAATCCTTCTTTGACCAGTGGGAAGAGATGAGACCCCAGACTCCTTACCTTCGTCTGTCATCCTTTTCATTGGGAAGGTCAGAGAGAGTTTTTTAAAGATCTCCCCAATCTTTATCTCCTGAAACACTGTTCTCTTTTTTTGGATGGTAGAGGCCAAGGCGGAGAAGGCAATGGCACCCCACTCCAGTACTCTTGCCTGGAGAATCCCATGGATGGAGGAGCCTGGTGGGCTGTAGTCCATGGGGTCGCTAAGAGTCAGACACGACTGAGCAACTTCACTTTCATTTTTCACTTTCATGCTTCACTTTCATGCAGTGAAGAAGGAAATGGCAACTCACTCCAGTGTTCTTGCCTGGAGAATCCCGGGGATGGGGGAGCCTGGTGGGCTGCCGTCTATGGGGTTGCACATAGTCGGACATGACTGAAGTGACTTAGCAGCAGCAGCAGCAGAGGCAAACGGGGTCAGATGGAGTGAGAGGGGTGTGGCAGATTCTCACTGCTTCTATCAAGGGTGTAGTTTTGAAATTGTATCAAGTACACCAATAGCACCTATCCAAAGCTTTCTTTTTTTTCCATCTTAAATAGCCAACGGGATTTTGCTGCATGTCTCAGGGAACTCAAACAGGGGTTCTGTATCAACCTAGAGGAGTGGGGTTGGGAGGGAGATGGGGGAGAAGTTCAAGAGGGAGGGGACATATGTACACCCATGGCTGATTCATGTTGATGTTTGACAGAAAACAACAAAATTCTGTAAAGCAATAGTCCTTCAATTAAAAAATAAATAAACTTAAAAATAAGTAAATTTATAGACAGAAGTAAAAATTGCTTCATTAACTTTGCTAGGCTGGGTATTTGTTGCTGCTCGCAGGCGTTCCCTAGTTTTAGTGAGGCGGGGGTTACTCTCCAGTTGCGGTGCTCAAGCTTCTCACTGCAGTGGCTTCTCTTGTTGCAGAGCATGGCTCTAAAACACATGGGTTTCAGTAGTTGTGACACACAGGCTCAGTTACCCTGTGACATCTGGAATCTTCCTGGACCAGGGATCGAACCCGTGTCCTCTACATTGCCAGGTGGATTCTTAACCACTGGACCACCAGGGAAGTCCTCTTTTTTACATCTTGATACACATTTTCTCTCTCTCTCTCTTCAATTATTTCTTTCAGTGGGAGTGGGAAGTGAAGGATATAATTATTCTGTTATTATTCCAACATTTTGTCTAAAATGCATACAGATGTCTATTCAAATGATTATTTCTCAATTTAATGAATAAAAATAACATGAATTGTTAACAAAATTTACATTGTAATTACTTCTTAGCTTCCTTTCTTTATTTTATAATAATCAACATTAACAAATATTACCAAGTTATTACATTTGTGTGTGTAAGCTACATAAGGATGCACACTTTATTCTTTTCCTCTTTGTCATTCAAGAAATAAAGAGTTTCACTAGGTGAAACAATTTTCTGTTTCTTTTTTGTATTTTCTATTTGTATTTTACTGTTTATTAAGATACAAGGATTGTACCTAGTGTCCATATCTCATAACCTGCTTTTCTTCTCCCTAACTCATTTTCAAAATTCTGCTGGTACAAAAAAATGGCTTGGAATTTTTAAATGCTTCATCCCTGAAACAGGTTAAAAGTTAATCTATTTTTGAGTATGGATGACCTTGTTACAGAACACCTTAGTCAATTGATATAAATTAACATCTTCTCTGAACTTAAGAAAAAATAGTTAAGAGAAAACATTAGCTTAATCAAAACTAATTCTCCTCTAACAGTTTGCTTTCCTGACAGTTCTTCAAGTGACCTGCAGAATAAGATGGTGAAGGCTGTTCTAGGTGGATTGTCTCAGGTTATTTATTATTCCTAACCAGTAAATCCATCTGTAATCTATGAAAGCTTAATGTCATAGTTATAAATGGCAATCACACCTTCACAGGATCCATCTGAAGACCTCAGATTCTTTTTGAAAATACGACTTTTATTCATCATAAATAAACTGAGTTTCATTAAATAGCTAGATCTTGATTTCTTTTTTTTTCTCCAAAATTCAGGCTTGGAGTTTAGTATTAGTCCTAAACCTAAGTTTATGATTCTACCGAACTTGCTTCCAGTGTTAGAAATAGGGACAGCTGGGTATTTTATTTATTTTTTTCTTATTATTTATTTATTTATTTATTTTTTTGTCATACATTGATATGAATCAGCCATAGATTTACACGTATTCCCCATCCCGATCCCCTCTCCCACCTCCCTCTCCACCGGATTCCTCTGGGTCTTCCCAGTGCACCAGGCCCGAGCACTTGTCTCATGCATCCCACCTGGGCTGGTGATCTGTTTCACCATAGATAGTATACATGCTGTTCTTTTGAAATATCCCACCCTCACATTCTCCCACAGAGTTCAAAAGTCTGTTCTGTATTTCTGTGTCTCTTTTTCCGTTTTGCATATAGGGTTATCGTTACCATCTTTCTAAATTCCATATATATGTGTTAGTATGCTGTAATGTTATTTATCTTTCTGGCTTACTTCACTCTGTATAAGGGGCTCCAGCTTCATCCATCTCATTAGGACTGATTCAAATGAATTCTTTTTAACAGCTGAGTAATATTCCATGGTGTATATGTACCACAGCTTCCTCATCCATTCATCTGCTGATGGGCATCTAGGTTGTTTCCATGTCCTGGCTATTATAAACAGTGCTGCGATGAACATTGGGGTGCACGTGTCTCTTTCAGATCTGGTTTCCTCAGTGTGTATGCCCAGAAGTGGGATTGCTGGGTCATATGGCAGTTCTATTTCCAGTTTTTTAAGAAATCTCCACACTGTTTTCCATAGCGGCTGTACTAGTTTGCATTCCCACCAACAGTGTAAGAGGGTTCCCTTTTCTCCACACCTTCTCCAGCATTTATTGCTTGTAGACTTTTGGATAGCAGTCATCCTGACTGGCGAGTAATGGTACCTCATTGTGGTTTTGATTTGCATTTCTCTGATAATGAGTGATGTTGAGCATCTTTTCATGTGTTTGTTAGCCATCTGTATGTCTTCTTTGGAGAAATGTCTGTTTAATTCTTTGGCCCATTTTTTGATTGGGTCATTTATTTTTCTGGAATTGAGCTGCAGGAGTTGCTTGTATATTTTTGAGATTAATCCTTTGTCTGTTTCTTCATTTGCTATTATTTTCTCCCAATCTGAGGGCTGTCTTTTCACCTTACTTATAGTTTCCTTTGTAGTGCAAAAGCTTTTAAGTTTCATTAGGTCCCATTTGTTTAGTTTTGCTTTTATTTCCAATATTCTGGGAGGTGGGTCATAGAGGATCTTGCTGTGATTTATGTCGGAGAGTGTTTTGCTTATGTTCTCCTCTAGGAGTTTTATAGTTTCTGGTCTGACATTTAGATCTTTAATCCATTTTGAGTTTATTTTTGTGTATGGTGTTAGAAAGTAAATGGCAACGGGACCACACCTATCAATAATTACCCTAAATGTAAATGGGTTGAATGCCCCAACCAAAAGACAAAGATTGGCTGAATGGATACAAAAACAAGACCCCTATATATGCTGTCTACAAGAGACCCACCTCAAAGCAAGAGACACATACAGACTAAAAGTGAAGGGCTGGAAAAAAATATTTCATGCAAACGGAGACCAAAAGAAAGCAGGAGTCGCAATACTCATATCAGATAAAATAGACTTTAAAATAAAGGATGTGAAAAGAGACAAAGAAGGACACTACATAATGATCAAAGGATCAATCCAAGAAGAAGATATAACAATTATAAATATATATGCACCCAACATGGGAGCACCGCAATATGTACGGCAAACACTAACGAGTATGAAAGAGGAAATTAATAGTAACACAATAATAGTGGGAGACTTTAATACCCCACTCACAACTATGGATAGATCAACTAAACAGAAAATTAACAAGGAAACACAAACCTTAAATGACACAATGGACCAGCTAGACCTAATTGATATCTATAGGACATTTCACCCCAAAACAATCAACTTCACCTTTTTCCCACAGCTGGGTATTTTAAAGTGAAGCTCCCTAGTGTTCCCTAGAGTTAGGTCCCTAGAGTTAGATTCTTGCAAACTTAGTACTTTTGTCTCAATATAAATGCCATATGGGATAGACATGGTCAAAGTTTTACTCCTATTTTTATTCCTAAAGTAAAACAATTAAAAAACCCCATGAAAAGGAGTATTTTAGTGACATTTTGAGTAACGTTAATTTGTAATAAAATTTATCATACAGTTGAATAAATCTTTGATTCCTTTATGACTTGCATTTTTGATGACCATGTTGCATTCATGATGCAGATGAGGATGATTATTTATAAGGAAGAAACATGAATATAGATTATAATTAAGAAATATAACCATTCTGCCCAATTTTTCCTACAGTAAAAATATCTTTACCTCAGCAGGAGTATATGACCTAACTTTGAAGGTTTATATGAACCTATATAGATATACTAACTAAACCAAGGTGCCTCAAAAACTATTCTATGAAATATTAATTCCATAAGATAAATTATCAGTGAAAAGCAATTTTTATAAAAAATTCAGGTTTGAAAAACATGGGATTCAGTCACATGTAGTAGTTTTTGCACTGAACAAATCTGAAATAATTTAATCTGTTAATGTATATTTCTAATCGATAAGAAGGAGAGATGGCTGGAGCATTTTCTAGGATGATTTTATCATGACAGATGACAATTTATTGGACTACATTTGAGAATAACATTTTAAGCTTTCTGAATGTGTTTCCTCTTTTGAAGGATGTATATATGCCAAATTATTTTATTTTTTTTTGAGAATCTTTTACATATGATTATACCCTTGGAACAAATCATTTGCATTTTATCTAAAGTTTTATAGTTAGACTTTTCTTAGTGACTCCCCCAAATAAAGTCTATGAATATGTTAGATTATGAACATTAGAGCAAAATACAAGGTTTGTTGTGCTCAGAGGTGTACTTGCTTTTTGCATCTAGAACAATGCCTGGCACAGAATGTTGTTGTTTAGTTCCTTAGTCATGTCTGACTCTTATGACCCCATTGACTGTATCCCGCCAGTCTCCTCTGACCATGGGATTTCTCGGGCAAGAATATTGGAGTGGGTTTTCAGCTTCTTCTCCAGGGGATCTTCCCGACCCAAGGATCGAACCAATGTCTTCTGCATTGCAGGCAGATTCTTAATACTGAGCCACCAGGTAGCCCTTGGCACAGAGTAGGTAGGCCAGTATTTTTTTTTCCATTTATTTTTATTAGTTGGAGGCTAATTACTTTACAATATTGTAGTGGTTTTTGTCATACATTGACATGAATCAGCCATGGATTTACATGTGTTCCCCATCCCGTTCCCCCCTCCCACCTCCCTCTCCACCCGATCCCTCTGGGCCAGTGTTATTGTTTAGCAATAGAAATAGTGAACTGCTGCTTTCAAGGAGGGCTTTGACTTTGTTCATTAATTGCTAGAAAACCCTGTCTTTTTGGTCTGCTGATGGCATAGCTATGCCATGCTGCTCAGAAAGCATGACAGCCAGTTACATTCTTTCTGCCACTCCTAGCACTCAATGTGATCAGTGATGAGGTGGCAATTTCAAACACACTTGGCTATGGATGAATTACCTCTGTCAAAACTGGACATAGTATGTCAATCTACACTTCATAGCATCATCAACATCAGCTCTTAATAAATTGCTTCACACCCAATATAAGATGACATGAAGAGCATCTCACTATATTAGCCATGGCCTAGAGAGTCAGCAAGAATGGAATGGTGCAAAACAGAACAAAAGTCAGAAGAGTAGAAGTCAGTGAACACAAAAGTTTACCACCATCTTAAAAAAACTCAGTGGGACAATAAATAGAGTGACTTCAAAATTCTCCCGGCTGCCAAAAATTACACAGAAGAAATGAATTCACACGTTTGAACTTCTCTTCTGAACAGTTCATAGTTGTAGACATTGCCATGCTGTCTCTTTCTCTTCCTCTCCTCTCTCTCAATGCCTACACATCAGTATATACTAAAAAAAAGTTCTGTGCCATTATTATCCTCATTACATATATATCGCTCACTAGTGCCTTGAAGAAGACATATATACATATGTGTATACACATTTACATGTATATTCATTACATACATATGTATGTGATGTACATATCTCACTTCTATATTAAATGAAGAACAAAAATATAAGTGGAAATTCTAAATTTTCCTCAGTTTCACCAAGATCAGTTACATATTCTTTCATTTACAGTTTTCTGGGATAAAATTAGATTTAATTTTAACTACACACACATACACACACATACACACACCACACATACTCTATCATATGTATGAAGAGAATATTTATCTCATTGAGATAAATTTCCACTATTTTAAGCTGGAGATTTTCAACTGAATATTTCCTTGGTTGTTTTAATGAACAGTGTTAAAAATATGCATCCACAAATATTCATAAGGAAGAGTATATTATGAATATGTATAAAGTTTCTAAATTGGAGAACATTTATTTCTTGGAACTCCAGTATTAACAATAGGAATTACTATTTCTCTTACCACTTGTTAAGGGGTTTATATAACCATTTCAAGAACCTCTAGGCTAAATACATCTGAAGAAGTCAAGCTTTGTTTGCACTGATTTTATTTAAATGAAATATTTGAAATGCATTTTTCATGTGCATATCATAATACAATGTAATAAAATTAACTTAATATAAATAAACCAATTTCACTCCCAAATATATATATGTAGAAAATTTGAATATGACTCAAAGCTGGCATATCTATTGGAACAAATAGTGTACTTTCAATATGGATTAATTGCTGTATACTTGCAAATATTAACATTTTGAATTCTTAGAGGATATATACTTAAATCTTCATATTTGAAATCATAGAATTATTCTGTACTCACAAAAATAAGTAACAAATAAAAGCATAAATTGGAAACATCAAAAATCCCCTTAGTTGTAGTATCCATGGGACATATATTGCTTTTAAAATTCATTGTAATTCATAAAGTATAATTCAGGTACTGGAATATATACCATAGCTAAAAAGACATAACTTTTATTTTGGGTTGAGTATGGCTGATTTAATCTTTATTTTCAAAACCAATGGTCCAAGAAATTGATAGCTGAGACATCATTTTTTGAGATTTCTTCAATTGATCTTATTTATAGTTCATTAATTTTTCATTTAAGAACAATAACAGGACAATGATAAGTAATGTCTGTGGAATACTTACTCTGTGTGACACCTAAGGATCCTTAGAAAGTAGAATTCTTATTTTTCACATTTATAGATAAGAAAATGAAGACTTGAAATATTTAATCAGTTTGTCTAATATATTTCAGCAAATTGGTGTCTTGAGTTGAGGCTCAAACCTCTCTTTGGAGTCAACCTGACTCTGAAACTCTTTTCTTTTCATTTCTGACCTATAGTGTGTCCAGACGGCACTTCTGGGAAAAAAATGTGTTAATGCAAATGAAAACCAGAGAGTCATAAGGACAGATTTCTAAGTGAAAACTAGATATAATGAATAAAAATATTGGCGCTTATCTCAAATGCTCACTCAACATCTATTCATACTTTTCCATAGTTCTCACAAGATTGGCAATTTCATTTGTAAGAGTATAGAATACAAGAATATGAAAACTATTTGATACAAGCAAACTGAGTAAGGATAGTAGAAAGGATATTACAGAGTAAATAATGAAATAGTCCTAGGAAAATCATAAAAAAAATTAACATTGTTGGCTGATTTTATTTTACAAATTGGCATTTGATACATGTGAGTATTTATTATTTTCATTCCTTTTCTGTTGCCACGGTAGTGGATACTGAATGTATGAAAGTAGGAAATTTTGCTCCCTTAATTATAAAGCAATTAAGTGACAGTATAAACAAAAATGATCTTTAAAATGTTTGAGAACTTGAAAATCAGACACATAGTTCTTGAAAATAATCCAAATAAGACACAGAAAAAAGAGAGTATGTTAATTTTCAAATAAATGACCTCCCAACTTACTGTCAATCAAATTGCTTTTACTGGAAATTTATTAGCAAAATCTCGTGCAACAAATGTATGGGCTAATACTACATGTTGACAATTGTTTGTCTATTTCTACAATGTCTGTTGCACATGCATGTGTGCTCAGTTGCTCAGTCATGTCCAACTCTTTGTGACCCCATAGACTGTAGTCCAATTAAATCTATTCATGTCCCATAATGATTTCTCAGAAAACAGTGATTTTATTGCGGTATTGATTAATAAAGATATCCCTTAGAAGTCTTTGTAAATTTAGAATATTACATTTTATTTTTCAATTATATGATATATTGTAACAAGTAAATTCATCCCCATCTTTCACTTTATTATATATCATCTAAAACCTTTTTCACTCTCTCTTCATTTTGCAGCTGCTGAATATGTTTTATACCTTTGTTAGCCTCATTATATGCCAATGATTTATTATTGTTTACTCGAGTCTGACTCTTTGTGACAAATGGACTGCAACATGCCAGGCTTCTCTGTGCTTCACCATCTGCTGGAGCTTGCCCAAACTCATGTCCACAGACTCAATGATGCCATTCAACCATCCCATCCTCTTTCACCCCCTTCTCCTCTGCCCTCAATATTTCCCAGCATCTGAGTCTTTTCCAGTGAGTTGCCCCTTCACATCAGGTGGCCAAAGTATTGGAGCTTCAGCCTTAGCATCAGTCCTTCCAATGAATATTCAGGGTTGATTTATTTTAGGATTGACTGGTTTGATCTCCTTCCAGTCCAAGGATCTTTCAAGAGTCTTCTCCAGTACAACATTTGAAATCATCAATTCTTTGGTGCTCAGCCTTCTTTATGGTCCAATTCTCACATCCATACATGACTACTGGTAAACCATAGCTTTGAGTAAAAGATTTGTCAGTAAAGTGATGTCTCTGCTTTTTAAAACACTGTCTACATTTGTCATAGTTTTCTTCCAAAGAGCAAGCATTTTTTAATTTCTCTGTCCACAGTGATTTTGGAGCCAAGAAAATAAAGTCTGTCACTGTTTCCATTTTCTCCCCTTTATTCGCCTTGAAGTGATGGGACTGGATGCCCTGATCTTTGTTTTTTGAATGTTGAGTTTTAAGCTAGCTTTTCACTCTCCTCTTTCACCATCATCAAGAAATTCTTTAGTTCCTATTTGCTCTCTGATGTTAGGGTGGTGTCATCTGAATATCTGAGGTTATGGATATTTCTGCTGGGAATCTTTATTCCAGCTTGTGCTTATTCAAGTCTGGCATTTTGCATGATGTACTCTGCATCTAAGTTAAATAAGCAGTGTGACAATATACAGCCTGATGTGCTCCTTTCCCAATTTTGAAATAGTCATATTGGTTTTAACTTGCTTCTTGACCTGCATACGGGTTCCTCAGAAGGCAGGTAAGCTGATCTAGTATTCTCATTTCTTTCAGAATTTTCCACAGTTTGTTGTGGTCCACACAGTCAAAGGCTTTAGCATAGTCAATGAAGCAGAAGCTTTTCTGGAATTCACTTGCTTTCTCCATTATCCAACAGAGGTTGGCAATTTGATCTCTGGTTCCTCTGCCTTTTCTAGACTGAGCCTATACATCTGGAAGTTCTCAGTTCACATACTGCTGAAGCTTAGCTTGAAGGATTTTGAGGATAACCTTGCTAGCCTGCCAAATGAGAACAATTGTACAGTTGTTTGAACATTCTTTGGCATTGCCCTTCTTTGGGATTGGAATGAAACCTGACCTTTTCTAGACCTATGGCCACTGCCAAGTTTTCCAAATTTCCTGGCATTTTGAGTGCAGCCCTTTAACAGCATCATCTTTTAGGATCTGAAATAGCTCAGTTGGAATTGTATCACCTTCATCAGTTTTGTTCATAATAATACTTCCTATGACCCGCTTGACTTCTTCATATATATTATTGTATATATTGATTATAATATATATCTAGATGATTATGCATATATTTCCTGGATCATTGTACAGAATAAATTATTGGTGATTTAAAGTAATCTTCATGAGTGTTTGTTCCATAAACCAAGGTGACATATTGGTGTTTATAACTTAAACATAACATTAGTAACATGATATTGATTAAAAATATGGACCACATTTTAGAAGAAATGTTTCATTTGAAAAGTTAAGTAAGTGTATTTATGTATAAGCATATATAGTTATCCTCGGTGGCTCAGTAGTTAAAGAGTTGACTGCAGTGCAGGAGACCTGGGCTTGATCCTTGGGTTGGGACTATACCCTGGAGAAGGAAATGGCAACACACTCCAGTATTCTTGTCTGGGAAATTCCATGGACAGAAGAGCCTGATGGGCTACAGTCCATGGGGTCACAAGTGTCAGACATGAGTACAACTAAACCTACATACATATAATTATATATTTATATGTATACGTACATAGCATAAATCCCTTTGGTTTATGGAACAAACCCTCATAATGTTAATTTAAAAATCTTCAGTAACTTATGCTATAATTCGTCAGTAATTTACCCAGAAAATATGTTCATAATCACCTAGTGCCTGGCAAATTCTATGGACAGAGGAGCCTGGCGGGCTACAGTCCATGGAGTCACAAAGAGTTGGACGCTGCTGACCACAGCAGCAGCAACATGTATGCATATTCTATAGATGTGAAGTGATAATTGCTCAGTCATTTACAACTCTTTGTGACTCCATGGACTGTAACCCACCAGGCTCCTCTGTCCATGGAATTTACCAGGCAAGAATACTGGAGTTGGTGCCATTTCCTACTCCAGGGGATCTTGTCAACCCAGGGATTGAATGTGTGTCTCCTGCATTGGCAGGTGGATTCTTTACCCTTGAGCCACCAGGGAAGACCCGTACATACATATTATATGAATATAAATGTATATTAGGCATCCCTCGTGGCTCAGTTGGTAAAGAATCTGCCTGCAATGCGGGAGACCTGAATTTGATACCTGGGTTGGGTAGATCTCCTGGAGAAGGGAATGGCCACCCACTCCAATATTCTGGCCTGGAGAATTCCATGGACTCTATAGTCCTCAGGATCACAAAGATTTGGACACGACTGAGTGACTTTCACATATACATATACCTAAAAATAAGGTTGTAGTCCTATAAATATTGTAACTCCTCCCTTTGCTTACTGAGTGATTAGCATGAGAAGGCCAAAGTGATCAGGTGACAGTTGGAGATTCATGTTTACTGGGGATCTTAGTATTTCCTGTGACTAAAGATTCTCTACTCATGAGAAACGCTGGGCTGTAAGAAACACAAGCTGGAATCAAGATTGCTGGGAGAAATAGCAGTAACTGCAGATATGCACTTGACACCACCCTTATGGAAGAAAGTGAAGAGGAACTAAAAAGCCTCTTGATGAAAGTGAAAGAGGAGAGTTAAAACAGTTGGCTTAAAGCTCAACATTCAGAAAAGTAAGATCATAGCAGACGGTCCCACCACTTCAAGGCAAATAGATGGGGAAACTGTGGAACCAGTGTCAGAATTTATTTGGGGGGGGGCTCCAAAATCACTGCAGATGGTGATTGTAGCCATGGAATTAAAGATGCTTACTCCTTGCAAGGAAAGTTATGACCAACCCGGAGAGCATATTTAAAAGCAGAGACATTACGTTGTCAACAAAGGTCTGTCTAGTCAAGGTTATGGTTTTTCCAGTGGTCATGTATGGATGTGAGAGTTGGACTGTGAAGAAAGCTGAGTGCCAAAAAAATTGATGCTTCTGAACTGTGGTGTTGGAGAAGACTCTTGAGAATCCCTTGGACTGCAAGGAGATCCAACCAGTCCATCCTAAAGGATATCAGTCCTGGGTGTTCATTGGAGGGACTGATGTGGAAGCTGAAACTCCAATACTTTGGCCACCTCATGCAAAGAGTTGACTCACTGGAAAAGACCCTGATGCTGGGAGGGATTGGGGGCAGGAGAAGAAGGGGAGACAGAGGATGAGATGGCTGGATGGCATCACCGACTCGATGGACATGAGTTTGAGTAAACTCCGGGAGTTGGTGATGGACAGGGAGGCCTGGCGTGCTACAATTCATGGGGTCGCAAAGAGTCGGACACGACTGAGCGACTAACTGAACTGAACTGAATATTTCATTGTGTATATGTACCGCAGCTTTCTTATGCATTTATCTGCTGATGGGCATCTAGGTTGCTTCCATGTCCTGGCTATTATAAACAGTGCTGCGATGAACTTTGGGATACTCCTGTCTCTTTCAATTCTGGTTTCCTCGGTGTGTATGCCCAGAAGTGGGATTGCTGGGTCATGTGGCAGTTCTATTTCCAGTTTTTTAAGAAATCTCCACACTGTTCTCCTTAGTGGCTGTACTAGTTTGCATTCCCCCAACAGTGTAAGAGGGTTCCCTTTTCTCCACACCCTCTCCAGCATTTATTGCTTGTAGACTTTTGGATAACAGCCGTCCTGACTGGCATGTAATGGTACCTCATTGTGGTTTTGATTTGCATTTCTCTGATAATGAGTGATGTTGAGCATCTTTTCATGTGTTTGTTAGCCATCTGTATGTCTTCTTTGGAGAAATGTCTGTTTAGTTCTTTGGCCCATTTTTTGATTGGGTAATTTATTTTTCTGGAATTGAGCTGCAGGAGTTGCTTGTATATTTTTGAGATTAATCCTTTTTCTGTTCCTTCGTTTGCTATTATTTTCTCCCATTCTGAGGGCTGTCTTTTCACCTTGCTTATAGTTTCCTTTGTTGTGCAAAAGTTTTTAAGTTTAATTAGGTCCCATTTGTTTATTTTTACTGTTATTTCCAATACTCTGGGCGGTGGGTCATAGAGGATCCTGCTGTGATTTGTATAGGAGAGTGTTTTGCTTATGTTTTCCTGTAGGAGTATTATAGTTTCTGGCCTTACATTTAGATCTTTAATCCATTTTGAGTTTATTTTAGTGTATGGTGTTAGAAAGTGTTCTAGTTTCATTCTTTTACAAGTGGTTCATCAGTTTTCCCAGCACCACTTGTTAAGAGATTGTCTTTTCTCCATTGTATATTCTTGCCTCCTTTGTCAAAGATAAGGTATCCATAGGTGCATGGATTTATCTCTGGGCTTTCTATTTTGTTCCACTTGTATATATTTCTTTCTTTGTGCCAGTACCATACCGTCTTAATGGCTGTAGCTTTGTAGTAGAGCCTGAAGTCAGGCAGGTTGGTTCCTCTAGTTCTATTCTTCTTCATCAAGATTTCTTTGGCTATTTGAGGTTTTCTGTATTTCACTACAAAATGTTAAATTATTTGTTCTAGTTCTGTGAAAAGTACTGTTGATAGCTTGATAGGGATTGCATTGAATCTATAGATTGCTTTGGCTAGTATACTCATTTTCACTATATTGATTCTTTCAAGCCATAAACATAGTATATTTCTCCATCTATTTGTGTCCTCTTTGATTTCTTTCATCAATGTTTTATAATTTTCTATATATATAAGTCTTTCGTTTCTTTAGGTAGATATATTCCTAAGTATTTTATTATTTTCATTGCAATGGAGAAAGGAATTGTTTCCTTAATTTCTCTTTCTGTGCTCTCACTGTTAGTGTTTAGGAATGCAAGGGATTTCTGTGTGTTAATTTTATATCCTGCAACTTCACTATAGTTATTGATTAACTCTAGTAATTTTCTGGTGGAGTCTTTAGGGTCTTCTATGTAGAGGATCATGTCGTCTGCAAACAGTGAGAGTTTTACTTCTTCTTTTCCAATCTGAATTCCTTTAATTTCTTTTTCTGCTCTGATTGCTGTGGCCCAAACTTCCAACACTATGTTGAATAGTAGTGGTGAGAGTGGGCACCCTTGTCTTGTTCCTGACTTTAGGGGAATGCTTTCAATTTTTCACCATTGAGGATAATGGTGAAAAGGTTTGCTGTGGGTTTGTCATATATAGCTTTTATTATGTTGCAGTATGTTACTTCTATTCCTGCTTTCTGGAGGGTTTTTGTCATAAATGGATGTTGAATTTTGTCAAAGACTTTCTCTGTATCTATTGACATAATCATATGGTTTTTATTTTTCAATTTGTTAATGTGGTGTATTACATTGATTGATTTGTGGATATTGAAGAATCCTTGTATCCCTGGGATATAGCCCACTTGGTCATGATGTATGATCTTTTTAATATGTTGTTGGATTCTGTTTGCTAGAATTTTGTTAAGGATTTTTGCATCTATGTTCATCAGTTATATTGGTCTGTAGCTTTCTTTTTTTGTGGCATCATTGCCTGGTTTTGGTATTAGGGGATGGTGGCCTCATAGAATGAGTTTGGAAGTTTATCTTCCTCTGCAATTTTCTGGAAGAGTTTGAGTAGGATAGGTGTTAGCTCTTCTCTAAATTTTTGGTAGAATTCCACTGTGAAGCCGTCTGGTCCAGGGCTTTTGTTTGCTGAAAGATTTCTGATTACAGTTTCAATTTCCATGCTTGTGATGGGTCTGTTAAGATTTTCCATTTCTTCCTGGTTCAGTTTTGGAAAGTTGTACTTTTCTAAGAATTTGTCATTTTCTTCCAAGTTGTCCATTTTATTGGCATATAGTTGCTGACAGTAGTCTTTTATGATCCTTTGTATTTCTGTGTTATCTGCTGTGATTTCTCCATTTTCATTTCTAATTTTGTTAATTTGATTCTTCTCCCTTTGTTTCCTGATGAGTCTGGCTAATGGTTTGTCAATTTTATTTATCTTCTCAAAGAAACAGCTTTTAGCTTTGTTGATTTTTGCTATGGTCTCTTTTGTTTCTTTTGCATTTATTGCTGCCCTAATTTTTAAGATTTCTTTCCTTCTACTAACCCTGGGTTCTTCATTTCTTCCTTTTGTAGTGCTTTAGGTGTAGAGTTAGGTTATTTATTTGACTTTTTTCTTGTTTCTTGAGGTAAGCCTGTATTGCTATGAGCCTTCCCCTTAGCACTGCTTTTACAGTGATCCATAGGTTTTGGGTTGTTGTGTTTTCATTTTCATTCATTTCTATGCATATTTTGATTTCTTTTTTTATTTCTTCTGTGATTGTTGGTTATTCAGCAGCGTGTTGTTCAACCTCCATATGTTGGAATTTTTAATAGTTTTTCTCCAGTAATTGACATCTAATCTTACTGCATTGTGGTCAGAAAAGGTGCTTGGAATGACTTCAATTTTTTTGAATTTACCAAGGCTAGATTTATGGCCCAGGGTGTGTATCCTAGAGAAGGTTCCATGTGCTCTTGAGAAAAAGGTGAAATTCATTGCTTTGGAGTGAAATGTCCTATAGATATCTACTAGGTCTAACTGGTCTATTGTATCATTTAAAGTTTGTGTTTCCTTGTTAATTTTCTGTTTAGTTGATCTATCCATAGGTGTGTGTGGGGTATTAAAGTCTCCCACTATTATTGTATTATTGTTAATTTCCCCTTTCACACTTGTTAGAATTTGCCTTATATATTGTGGTGCTCCTATGTTGGGTACATATATATTTATAATTGTTGTATCTTCATCTTGGGTTGATCCTTTGATCATTATGTAGTGTCCTTCTCTGTCTCTTTTCACAGCCTTTATTTTAAAGTCTATTTTATCTGATATGAGTATTGCTATGCCTGCTTTCCAACATTTAAACTAGGTGCATACAGTCTGACTATTGGTGACACAGCACTATATAATGTCAGATGGTTTAACTATAAACTAGATCCTAACACTTTCTTAAACTCATAGTATGTCGTTTCTATCTCCTTAGCTTTACCTTCAAGAGGTTATTCCAAGACTTTATCAGGCAACCATCTTCTTCAGGGTGTGGTGCATGGTAAGAACAGTGGATCCATAATCATATGCCTTTGGCCACCCTTCCTTAACCATAAAATGGCTCTGTAGTCCATTATTATCTTGGGTCCGTGTCAATATATCACATATTTTGTGAGCTCTTGGACAGTTTTGCTGGCTGCAGTGCTATAGACATGAAAAGCTAACCATATCCAGAATAACTGCCAGTCATGGTCAGAAGGAATTGCTGCCTTTTCCAGAATAGAAGTGTGACATAAACCTTTTTTTTTTTTTTCTCACAAGTGGCTGGTTAGTCTCTGGACAACAAGAATTCTAAAAGACAACTCTCTAAGATGTCCTATCCTAATTCCTGTGACTGTGAATATGATGAGATATCATGCCCATGACTGTTACATTACATGGAAAAAAAATGTGCAGAGGTAGGAAAGTTACTAAATCTTAAGTACCTATGTTTACTAAATTTATATGTGGCTATCAGTTATTTACATCCATCACTTGACTTTTTTTTCCCTCACCAAAAATATTTTGTATTGGGGTATAGCAGATTAACAATGGTGTGGTAGTTTTAGGTGAACAGCAAAGGCACTCAGCCATACACATGCATGTATCCATTCTCTCCCAAACCATCAGTTGACTTTGAGTTAATCGTAATGGAAATGATCCAGGTATACCTAACTGATTCCTATGAGCCCTTTAAAAGCAGAGGCTTTTCACCTGGAGGTTGAAGAAGACCGAGCCAGAGAAACAGGGAAACAGGAAAATGACTCAACATACTTCAGCTGGCTTTGAAATTTGAGGTGTTGAGTGCAAGGTCTTGAAAGCAGCCTCGAGGAAGGCTAGAGAGGCTTGTTGAGAGCCAGCCAAGAAAAACACTCCTACAAACACACAGAGCTGAGTTCTGTTAGCGGTTTACACGAGTTTAGATGTGGATCTTCCCCCAGAGGTTCCAGATAGGAGCTGAGCCTGGGTAATATTTTGATTTTGGCCATGTGAGACCCTATGGGGCTTATCTAGGGTCTCACACTGGTCTCAGGCTTCTGACCTATAGAACTGTGTGGTAACAGATCCTTGCTTTATGTCACTTGGTTTGTGGCAATTTGTTATGTAGAACAGGGGACATGGTGCCACACTGAAAGCTGTGTTTTCCTTGACTTCTAACTGTTGAGACATACTGAAGGATCAATAATTAGGTCAGTCTTGGCAAGAGGAAGCATGTGCTGTGTGCTTGGTTGCTTAGTCATGTCTAACTCTTTGCGACCCTATGGGCCCACCAGGCTCCCCTCTCCATTGGATTCTCCAGGAAAGAGTGTCAGCGTGGGTTGTCATTTTCTCCTTCAGGGGATCTTCCCGATCCAGGGATCGAACCCCTGTCTCCTGCACCACCTGCATCACAGGCAGATTCTTTACTATGGAGCCACCTGAGAAGTCCATAATGTGCTGTTGGGCCTCTACAAAGCTTCCATGGCTGCTCCTTTTATGGGCTATTGGACAATCACGTGAGTTGTCAAGACCAGAAACTAGTTTATATTCTGAATTAGTCATGTTTCCAGCTGGGTATCCACTGGTTCTTTTGCAGTTGTTTTGTTGTGGGTATTAGCTGAAGGTTAAAGGTAAAAATCTTCAGTTCAAGATATCCAAGGATAGAGAACATTGGTAGAAATTACTAATGATATGCACACTTGGTTATGAAATATTTACGTTTATTTCCTCCTACAAGCTAAGCAGCCAGAGTTAATGAACGTGAGAAGGATAATAAGGACATTGTTGCATTAAAAATGGTCAGTCTATTATTGATTCTAATTCTCTGACTCTCCTGCTGGCAGGTTAGTGACCTCTGCAAGGGCAATTTTTTCTTAAGGTCTGCACGAAGAAGTGGAGTTTTTTTTTCAGTGTGTACATCCCAGTACATTGAAAACCCAATTCAGCATAGTCCATGGAAGTCCCCGGGAGAACAATGCCCAATGCTTATTCATAGTTGGGCTGGCTGAGTTTCTGTGTCATATTTTTTTCCTGGGAGGTCAGAGGTCCCAGCTTTTGCAGAGATCTTTATTAGGGCTTTTACAGGCTTTCTTTCAAATGCAAACAACTGACTTACCTTACTTTGTGTTATGGACCGAATATGTTCCCCTCAAAAGTATGAACCCCCAGTGTGGTGATATTTGGAGGTGAGGTCATTGGGAATTAAGTTTAGATGAGGTCATGAGGATGGTGCCCTCATAATGGGATTAGTGTCTTTATGAGAAGAGAAAGAGACACAAGAGAGCCCTCTCCCTCAAAGGGCATTTGAGCACATCTTAAGAAGGTGTTTGTCTACAAGCCAAGAATCAGGCGCTCACCATGAACCAAATTTGCCAGAACTTGATCTTGTATTCTCTAATCTCTATAACTGTAAGAAATAAATATCAGTTGTTTCTGCCACTGTCTATGGTAATATGTTATAGCAACCTGGGTTAGTTACCTAGATGTGTCTAATTAAGGGTAGCATGGGGTGTCCAGATTAAACATTATTTCTGGATATGTCTGTTAAGTTGTTTCAGGATGAGATTAGCATTTGAATTGGTGGACTCAGTAAAATATATTACCTTCCTGATGTGAATGGGCATCATCCACTCTTTTGAGAACATGAATATAACAAAAAGCAGATAAAGGAGGAATTTGTCCCCTTTTTACCTTCTTATCTACTTGAGCAATATACATTGGTCTTCCACAGTCCTTAAACTAGGATTTACATCATTGGCTCCTCTAATTCTTGGATCTTTGTACTTGGACAATTCAGTACTTTGTACTTGATTCAATTCAAGTACTTTGTATGTGCTACAATTCAGTATCACTGACTTTCCTTGGTCTCAGCTTATAGATGGCAGATAGTGGCAGATAATCTCCAGCCTCTTAATCCCCCTTGGTTACCTTAATCGTTCTTGGTTACCTAAAGTAAGATATTCACAAATTACAGATATGAGAGACATCTTTGGTGGGAGAAGTGTCATTATTCTGCCTACTACAAATACACATATGATAGTGAATAAAATGGGAAATATTTACTCCACAATTACTTTCATTGTTAGGTTTATTTTTACAGCCAAATAAAATCCCATATATGAAATTGTCTTAGCTTTTATTTTGGTTCCAATATGATGTAGTGTAGCTTGCCATTTAACTAATATATATATATATATATATATATATATCCTTTATATATCATGTATATCCTTTCTATATATATATATATAAAACATATGAATGTAAATCATATATATAGATATAAACTAATTTATCATGATATATATATAATATTTTATAGCTTTATTTTATTATTTTAAATTGATAAAAATATTACATATTCCTAGAGCCCAACTGAATTTGGGCTGAATTGCTAGGCAATGAATCATAAATAAAGGGAATTTCATAATGAAATTCAAATTCAAATTTTCCTTAATAGACATGGCTGGCTTGTATTAGATACACGGTGTGCACTATTCAGTCAATTGAAGCATTACAATACTTCAGAATACAAACTTAGCTTGATATGCTAGTTGGATATCATTACCATATGATTATTTATGTTTATAGGTATTTTTTCCAAACTTAGTAGTTTAAGGCATAACAAAGAAAAAGTGTACTAATTGTTGATTATTATCAAATGAGAAATCATTTCAATTTTTAGGAATTAGTAAATTGGAAAAGTATAATTTCCTATTGGATATAATTATTAAGAAATAAATTTTACAGTAAGATAAATTAAATGATAGGATTATAGTGAACTAATGTTATTTTATTCCTTTTTCTTCTCTTGGTTCAAATGATTCTAGGCCTGACATGTAGTTTATCCTTGATGGATGAACGGAGACAGTAAGAGAAGGGATGAGCTAATAATGGTAAATTCAGTATTGAATCAGAAATATATTGAGATTCTGAGAGAAATTGAGATACGTGCTTCAATCATAGTTTGTCACTACTGAGATTTGTTGGTTGATGAGCTGTCAATGAATCAAAAGGAAAAGATTTTATAAGAAGCAACTAGACTTGCAAAAAAAGCAGTTTAATACCCCAAAGACTGTATAAATAGAACTTATAAAGTAAAAGTGGCAATAAAGTTGGTAGATCAGAAGGGATAGAGTTTAACTTAATTCTAAAAAAGACAGTCTCTGTATTTCCCCTTTAATATCTAAATTTTTTATAACTACTTTTAAATGTGATAATGAGTCTCAGCTTTTTTCTCCAAGTAAAGAGGTATGTATATGCAAAACATGATAAACTACAAATTATAATTTTGCCCCCAACCAGTCCATTTTAGTTCCATTAGTAAAATATTTTCTATGGTCAATTTAAATTAAGTCTGTATTATCCATGAGTCATGAACAATTGAAATTCACAGATTTTCCATGGATTTAACTCTGTTGAAAGTTCTGAACAAGGCATCCACTGAAGTCGTAACCAGAGAGGCAAACATGGCTTTGGGTAAGATACTAATTTTTTTTTTTTAACTTCATGAATCGAGAAGTGGATTATATTGGTCATCCCACAAGACACTGAAAGTAGGTCATCCTCATGACATTAATCAACTACTAATTCCTGATGTTCTCTAAAACTTTCCGTTATACCTACTGTTTTTATGTGCTATGCTTGGTCGTTCATTTGTGTCTGATTCTTTGAGACTGCATGGACTTTAGCCCACCAAGTTCCTCAGTCCATAGGGATTCTCCAGGCAAGATTACTGGAGTTGTCATGCTCTCCTCCAGGGGATATTCCCAATCCAGGGATTGAATCCAGGTCTCCTTCATTGCAGGTGGATTATTTTACTGTCTGAGCCACCCAGGAAGCTCATACCTATTGCTTACTTCACTAAAATTTATGATGGATTCTGAAGACTTGTGTCTTTGTTCACAAAATTATCTGTATGTACCCCTTTTTCTGAAAAAAATCTCAGAAATCAGGAACAGACCTATTTAAGTGATATGATTAACTTGTTAGTCTGTATGGCTAAAAGGAAGATGGGTTTTTGAAGGACAATCTACAGTTGAGAGTCTTCAATTTGGGAAACTTATATTTTAAAAGAACTGCTCATTATCCTTTATTGAGTAACTTCTTGGATTATTCTGGGGAGACCACAAGGCCAAGATCTCCCCAAAATCCATGTTGTTTGATACATTTCAATGCTGGTTCACAAGCTCACAGAGATATCCTGCTCATCTGGGTTCTAAGCCTTGCTCACAACCATCAAGCTTCATTTTAGTCTGCTTCAACAGAAATAGTTGATATCTTGATAGGAAATGGGAGACAATACCACAGGAATATGTTGAATCTGCCAACTTTCCAACATCATTAGCTAGTGAAATCTGTATAAAGCAATGAGTTCATTCCAATAGTAGTTACTTAAGCTACACAGAGGGTCCTCTATGTTAATGGAACATTTTGTTTTGTTTTCCTTTAGAATCAATAAAATGCTCTAGCTGAAATGTTAAATTTTAGGATACATAGGACATCAGAAAAGCAATTTTCTCATTAGCAATTGCATATATAAAATATAACTTAAAATTGATTTATTAAATTGGAGCATTTGTACCTGGGGATACAACCTTCCCTGATTTAACATTTGAAATAAAAGTACACAAAATAATTCTGAATAGAATCCATTGAGTAAAGACATCTAATTCATGTATATAATAAAATTTTAAATATTACATTGTGGCAGAAAGATACAATAGGAAGGAAATGGAATTTGATGTCAGACATAGTTGGATTTCATTCATAGTCCCTCCATTGACTTCCCTGGTGGCTCAGATGGTAAAGTGTCTGCCTACAATGCAGGAGACCCGGGTTCAATCCCTGGGTTGAGAAGATTGCCTGGAGAAGGAAATGGCAACCCACTCCAGCATTCTTGTCTGGAAAATCCCATGGACGGAGGAGCTTGGTAGGCTACAGTCCATGGGGTCACAAAGAGTTGGACATGACTGAGTGACTTCACTTTCACTTTCCCTCCATTTACTAGATTTTTTTTTTTTTCATGCCACATGATATGTAGGATCTTATTTCCCCCACCAGGGATTTAAACCAGGCCCCTGTATTGGAAGAGCAGAGTCTTAACCACTGGATCACTAGGAAAGTCCCTTACTAGATCTTTTACACATGTAAGGTACTTAAAATATTAGAGGAAATCTTAAAAATATCTGGAATGAATCTTACTGTCTATAAATGATTTTGATTAGGTGAAGTCTATTCTGTGCTGGAGGGTAGAGCTGAATTTCATATATGGCCCAGCCTCACATTTTGGTCTATTTGTTCTCTGAGCAGGTAGTTTGGATTAGGCAACAAGCTAATCCTTTGATATACAAGGTATGAGACAAGGAAAACCCTGTCATTGTGGAGTCTATGATCAAGTTGACAATAATGGCATTTTAAAAATCATATAGATTTGATCTTACTGGCTGTAGACATACTTTATTTACTCCTATACTTCTATAGTCAGTTTCCAATTTCAGTGTTTTCTTCATCTCTTGCAAAGAAAGTGAAAGTGTTAGTTGCTCGGTCATGCCCACATCTTTGCGACCCCATGGACTGTAGTCCACCAGGCTGCTCTGTCCATAGGGTTTTCCAGGCAAGAATACTGAAGCTGGTTGCTACTTCCTCTTCTAGGGAATCTTCCCAACCCAGGGATTGAACCTGCATCTCTTGAGATTCCTGCATTGGCAGATGAATTCTTCACCACTGAGCCACCCTGGAAGCCAGTGCTGACCATAAAATACAGATAAGGAAGACTCTTCAGATTATATATTTGGTGATGATATTTACATTGCTCACAAGATTTAAACACAAGACCTTACACAGAAACAGGCAACAATGGTAAAGTTGTTCAATGAAACTCAATGAAACAATATATTCATCTGTTAAATAGAGTATGATAATAAATTTCCTGAAGGATTGTTTTACATTTAAAAGAAATAACCCAAGTGCAGTGACTAACAGAAGATATTTTGTGGGTTCTCAATAAAAATCACTTTTCTTCTCCTCTTCTATTTCCACCCTCAGTTGCCAACAACTTCTTGAGTAGCTGCTGTAATGTGGTACTACATGAGAATTGGGGAAGTACCCAAAGAGTAGATTTGCAAATGGAAATTAAATTATTAGAAGTAAGGAAACAGGAAATAAAATTAGTGAACTAGTTGTGGCAGTCTAGAATTTCTACCAAAAGTTAAATTCTAGGATATTCAAATAGACCACAAAAATATATTTGAGGCAGTTATAAAAATTTGCTATGGAAAATACTACATAAATTTTTACTAGAATTTTTATGACTTATTCCCTTCCTCAAAACATTAAGGATTGAAACCAATAAACTGTGGACATTTACTGACCAAAAATGATTTTAAATGCTCTTGTTTATTTCTTATTTTTCATCCCCAATACAAATATTATATCATATGTCCAATAGGAGATACTTAGCAAATTCACATTCCACTTGACTATTCTTGAGTACATGGATTTCAATGTGTGGCTATGTTTCTGAGTTCTAGCCAATGATATTATTAGTATGTGCTGTAGAATGAATGTATCCTCCAAAATCTATATATTAAAAATACACCCAAGGCTGAATCATGTCAATGTATGGCAAAAACCACTACAATATTGTAAAGTAATTAACCTTCAATTAAAACAAATAAATTAAAAAAATAAAACAAATAGAACCTAATCCCCAGTGTGATGATATTTGTAAGTGGGGCTTTTGAGGGGTAACTAGGTCATGAGTGTGGAGCCCTCATGAGTCAGATTAATGCCCTTATACAAGAGACTCTAGAGATTTTCCTCCCCTCTTCCACCATGTAGTATTAGTCGCTCAGTTTTGCCTGACTCTTTGCAACCCCGTGGACTGTAACCCACCAGATTCCTCTGTCCATGGAGTTATCCAGGCAAGAATACTGGACTGGCTAGCCATTCCTTTCTTCAGGGGGTCTTCCCAACTGAGTTCGTACCTTGGTCTCCTACATGGTGGGTAGATTCTTTACCATTTGAGCCACCAGGAAGCCTTCCACCATTTAAGGACACAGAGAAAAGACAGGGGCCTAGAGTCAGGAATTGGGCACTCACTAGACACTGAATCTGCAGGTGTCCTGATCTTAGACGTTTCAATTTTCCCAGAATTATGAAAAATAAATGTTTGTTGTATATAAGCCACCCAGTTTGTATTATTCTTGTTCCAACAGACTAAGACAATGTGTTAACAGAAGTCAACTGTGCCTTTCTTACACATGGGCCATACAAAACTTTTGTATTTTTCTGATAGACACTATTGCTGCAAAACTTAGCAGTTTAAAATAACCTCTGTATTTTTCCAAATTGTGGAGTGGGGGCAGTCAGAACTTTCAGAAAGGATTGATTTGGCTATTCTGAGGTAGACTCTTTTATGAGGTTGGAGTCACCTGAATGCTTCTCTGACTGGAGATCTCAAGTAATTCATGTGGCTTTATGCTGATGCTGTCTGTCAGCTAGAGGTTCAGCTGAGAATTGTGACTGGAGGATCTACATGGGGCATTCCAGTAAGGTGGACTCAGGGTAGCTGTAATTTCTAAATGGCATCTGCCTTCTCGAAAAATAAACATCTTGAGTTGTTGTTGTTCAGTCACTCGGTTGTGCCCGACTCTTTAAGACCCTAGTGGGTGCAGCAAGCTAAGCTTCTGTGTCCTTCACTATCTCCCAGAGTTTGCTTAAACTCATGTCTATTGAATCGGTGAAGCCCCCCAACCATCTCATCTTTTGTTGCCTGCTTCTCCGCCTGACCTTAATCTTTCCCTGTATCAGGGTCTTTTCTAGTGAGTAAGCTCTTTGCATTAGGTGGCAAAAGTATTGAAGCTTCACTTTTAGCATTAGTCCTTCCAGTGAATATTCAAGATTGGTTTCCTTTAGGACTGACTGGTTTAGAACACCAGGCAAACGTAGGATCTACTTTTGTGAACCAGTCTCAGAAGTCACATAGTATTACTGCACCACACTGGATTAACTGAATTCCACTCAGACTTCTGGAATAGAACATAAACTTTACATTTTGATAGAAGTATCAAATAATGTGGGAGTCATTGTTATATACTCCAACTCTGCTTTTTTCTTGCTTCTAGTCATCTGCATATAGATGTCTGGCATAACATGGAAGTTGTATGTAGAATTTGCAAAAGATTCCCCTTTTTTAAGGGGAGGAATTGCTCACTCTTTCATTCCCATAAAAAAAGCATTATTTAGTCCTTCAGTCATGTCCAACTCTTTTGAGAACCTATGGGCTGTAAGACCATCAGGCTCCTCTGTCCATAGGATTTCCCAGGAAAGAATATTGGAGTAGGTTGCCATTTCCTTCTCCAGGGGATCTTCCCAACCTGGGAATTGAAACATGCACTCCTGCATTGACAGGTGTATTCTTTACCACTGAGCCACCACGGAAGCCCAGAGAAAGGCATAGCTTACTATTATCTGTAAGATAAAGTACGTTTTTATCATATCTGTTAAGATGGTGTTTTCTAACACACACACACACACACATTCTTTTTGATTCTCAAGAAGTGCCCTTTAGTATCATTTTTCCAACAAAAAGTTTTGGGTTTATAAACACACCTTTTTTTGTGAAATCCAGATTGGGATATTTGACATATTTCAAATGTATTTGAGTAAACACTATAACTTTGTGTTGTAATTTAGAGAATAATTAAAACAGTTATAACACTGTGTGCCAAGTCATTTCGGTCATGTCTGACTCTTTGCGACCACATGGACTGCAGCCCACCAGGCTCCTCTGTCCATGGGATTTTCCAGGCAAGAATACTGGAGCGGATTGCTTTGCCCTCCTCCAGGGGATCTTCCCAACCCAGGGATCAAACCCACTTCTCTTATGTCTCCTGCTGGCAGACATGTTCTTTACCACCAGCACCGCCTGGGAAAGCCAATTATAACATTTACTGTTATTATAATATTGATATGGAGAAGGAAATATCAACCCATTCCAGTATTCTTGCCTGGAGAATTCAATGGACAAAGGAACCTCATGGGCTATGCCCATGGTGTTGCAAAGAGTCAGATATGACTGAGCACACAGCATAATATTGATAACTGATAATAATTAACAATTAAATTCTATGAAAGTTCTATTCATTTGATTTTTTTATTTAAGAAGGTACCAGTGTTGTGTAGTTTGTTATAAAATGTTCTTGCAAACACTCTGTACTTAAAAGACATGAAAAATATAAAATGCAGTATCTCTATTTAACAGTAAAGTATAAAATTAATTTTGTTTGGTAATGTAATTTTTTCATTTAGCTATTTGACTTTTGGCTACTTATATTTCTTTTTTTAAATTTGTATTTTGGAGTATAGTTTATTAAAAATGTTGTGTTTGTTTCAGGTGCACAACAAAGTGATCCAGTTAAACATGTACCTGTATCTATTCTTTTTCAAATTATTAATATTTTCCCATTTAGGTTATTACAGAGTATGGAGCCAAGTTCCCCATGCTATCAACTGCATTTCTATTCAAAAATGATCTTATATCAAGTATGATGTTAAAATTCAGGCATGTCTCCAATTTTACTTTTTAAAGTGCAATTATTTAAAAATTTCTGCTTTATTCAGGGGAACTATTTGTTAATTCTTATTTGAGTGACTTTTTTATACATTCTAAATCTGCTTCCATTTTGTCAGTTGAAAACACACTCTTTTCTTAAGACTTCTGAAAAAAATAAACCATCTACTAATCCCACAGCAAAATGATTCATTCTTTGTGAAATGGCTGATATAGTAAATAATGATACCTATCACTTATTAGAATTCTAATTGTGTGTGTGTGTGTTTTGTACTAGTTTGAAGCTTCTCTGAGATCAGGAGTTGTGCTTTATTTTTATTATCTTGACAACTATTCTTTCTAGCACATATGTTTCTTATAGTAAATGATCAGTAAATATTTATAACTTACATTCATGAAAATACAAATTCAACTTCCAAAAGGAGAGAGCTAGTGGGGAGAATATATTCTTAGGCAGTTCTAAGATAATGGAAGGAACATTTAATAAATGGCTTCTCTGCTTACTTAGACAAATTCACTGTCATTATTTTTGTAGTAAATATCTGAATGAAAGTTTGGTCGGCCTTGTTGTTAAACCTTAATTTAAAATGGCTAATTATAATCATTAAATTCTTGTTTTCTCTGTAACATGGATAACACTTTCTTATGTGTTATCGATCAATGAAAATGTTTGCAAATAAATGCAACCAAAGGGAGTACTCTCTACTCAGCTGAAAATACCCACAAGGATATATCAAGGAGGGATTATCATGAAGAACACGATGTTTCCTAGGGGCCTCTTGAGCACTCTGAATTATAGCAAATTTTGCACTGGAGGTTGCCAGAAAAATGCAGGTGTTTAGTCCTTCCAAAGCACTCACTGGTTAACCTAGTTATTATTTTTCTATGATGAGGCTAATCAAATCAATCTGCTGGCAGACAATACTGTATTGATGTGCTCAGATGTTCAGTCGTGTCCTACTCTTTGTGACCCCATGGACTGTAGCCCGCCAGCCTCTTCTGTTCATGCGATTCTCCTGGCAAGAATACTTGAGTAGGGTACCATTTCCTCCTCTAGGGGATCTTCCTGACCCAGGGATCAAACCTGAATCTCTTGGGTCTCCTGAATTGGCAGGCAGATTCTCTACCAACAATGCCACCTGGGAAGCCCACTGTATTGATGTGAAATGTATTTCCTTTCAGGTCTTAACTATATAAATGTGTAAATGCTAAGATTAAAAAATGAGTGGTTCAATCTTTACCTCTTCTGGTTTCTCTTATCAACTCTTTTATGATTAGTAGTAGTGAAAGTCACTCAGTCATATCAAACTCTTTGCAACCTCATGGCTTATACAGTCCATGGAATTCTCCAGGCCAGAATACTAGAGTGGGTAACCTTTCCCTTCTCCAGGGGCTCTTCCCAACCCAGGGATCGAACCCAGGTCCCCCTCATTGCAGGAGGATTCTTTACTAGCTGAGACATTGATTATTTCCTCATTAAATTAAAAGGCTCAGTTTTTGAAGGCTGATTTGGCTATGATGGAAAGAAAATAAGGGACCATAAGGGATAACTCACTTAATTCAAAGATAATTGTCTCATGACTTACATTTTGCAATTCAAATAGAATTTAACAATGGAAATAAGCGAAAAAGATACCTGTGTGTGTGCCAAGTCTCTTCAATCATGTGCAAATCTTTGCAACCCCATGGACTGTAGCCAGCCAGGCACCTCTGTCTATGAGATTCTCCAGGCATGAATACTGGAGTGGATTGCCATGACCTCCTGCAGGGGATCTTCCTGGTCTGAGGATGAAACTTGAGTCTCTTATGTCTCCTGTATTTGCAGGGTTTTTAACCACTAGCACCGCCTGGGAAGCCCAAATAAGATAGAAGTCAGCATAAATCTATAGCTGATTAAAAAACAAAGGAGTGAATAAGGCATTAAACTTACTCTAAATAAAACTAAAACTGAGTACACTTACAACTGATAGAGAGGAAGTTGCTCTATTTATTAAACAAAATGAAACATATTAATGACACGCATACTATTATATTAAACTGAATTAATGTGAAATGATAGCATATATGTTAATCAGCATTTTTTTCAAACTATAATTTTATATTAATATATTCATATTATTCTCCTATATTTTGTATTTAATGGCAATGCAAAGGATAATATTTTTATCCTATTGAGGGCTGATTTAGACATAGTTAGACCCCAATGTAGGTTGTGTTTTTTTTTTAATGTTGTTTCACATGGTAAGCTATATTGTAGAATAGAAAGAAATCTGTGTAAAAATGTGTTTAGAAAAGATTGCATATTTTACTTCCCATGCCTTTAGAGATTAACAAAAGCTCTTCATATGGTCTACTAAGTAATAAAAGCAATGTATTTAACCTTTTTTTTATCCTAGAATTTCCTAAATGTATTTGATCTAAAAAATTATTTTGCAGTATTAAAACCTGTGCAACCATGTTGTTTGACATACAGTTTGGGAAAGACTGTTTTAGGCAATCTTTTGCTTTACCCTAATATGGAACATTTGTGTCATCTGTTTTTCTTAACAGTGAGATTTTGAAAGTAAAAGCATTGTTCAGTAGTGCCAATTGAATTTGGCAGCTAGGAGAATATTTTCATGATGACTTTTGAAGCTAAGAGCTGAGATTTCTCTTGGTAAAATCCTATTTAACCATAATCTCTTAAAGCTTCAAAACCATCTTTGAGAGCCAGTGAATAGCCGCAGGGATTGCAAAATGAATGCTTTCATGTGTGGGGTCCCATTGGATCCTGTAAACTTTTACCATATTTTCTATCTCTAGATTCAGTTCTCATTGCACTCTGAGGGGAGAGATGGAGAGAGAGAGGGAGGGAGAGACAATATACTTGTATTTATAAAATCTGAGATTGGAAAGTTAATTTTCTTTACTCCAATATACAACTGTTAAATCTGCTGTTTAAATTCCATGTCAAAAATGAATACTACAGGTATTTGTTCTGAAGTTCTTGGTTAGTATTAACTGGATAGACTGATAAGATTCATTTTAAATGTGAAGTCATACTTAGGTATTTTATTCACGTCATTTTGGATTTTACCTAGGTGGTGGGCTGTAAATATAGGACGATGGCATTGGTGAGGGTGAATCCTTGTGCACATTTTTACACATATTTCTTTATTTCAATAGAGATAACTACATTATTCCAGTATTTTAGCAAACTTGGACTTTGAATGGTTATAAATTTGTATCATGCATGTAATTATATTAGAAATATATGTTCTTAGAAAGAATGTACAAGTAACCTTCCTACACATCTCTCTTAACATTACTCCTTTCTAAAATTTCTTCTGGGGCTGGTTATTTGAGGGCACCAGCAAAGCATTATATTCCCCATTTATTGAATGATGGTTCTGGTGTTCTGAGTGATTTGAGCACTGATTCACCTTTATCACCCAAGACAGTTTACTTTACCTCTTTGACTCTGTGCTTAAATATCAATACAATGGGTTTGACAATAGAACATACCACATTACATTGTTATAAATAAATGGGATACTGTGCATAAAGATTTTGAAGCACATATTAAAAAATAAGTGCTCATATAATTGGTGATATTTTTATTACTGTATAAAATATCTTTCCCTCTAATCCTTTCTTATCCCTTTAAACTCTACAAAGCTAAACTTTTAAAAGTCTTCCAAACTTTGCTATGCATCAGAATATGCATAAGAACTTGCTTAAAAAAAAGAAAGAAAGGCAAAACCAAAACAAACCAAAAACAGATTCCTGAGATCTACCTACATTCTTCCTTGAAGTCAAATATTGAAGTAGGGTTCCTTGCCATGAAGATTTGTATCAAGCTTTCGTGATATATCTTATGCAAGAACTTTTAGTCTAGTTGTATTATTAATTTGTTTAATTTCCAAGTTAGTTTCTGCCTCCAAATACCTCAAGTCCACTTCCTCATTGTCATATCCCTGATCAGCAGTTTTTCTTTTAGAAATTCTTTTGTTCTTCTGCCTTTGCTTTAAACAAACTCATAGCAGTTGCAGTTTTAAAAAAATTTAAAAATATTTGTTATATGCAGTATATAAAATACTATGTTTACCTATTTTTTCAATAAATCTTTCTCTCTGATCAATATAAATGCTATGAAAATTTTCCCTTGTTCTAGGTTGACTTTTACTGTCTTTTGCCTCAATTTGTTATAGCTTACTGTGAAGGTTCTCTACTCAGAAGTCATCTTAACATTATTTCTCATTATTCTTAGATGTAGATTTTAGCTTTTTTTTCAGCAAAGCAAATATTTGCTTTTTCTGCAGCACAGTTTTATTCATCCTCCTAAACTATACATAGCTTGTTCCTCTTTTTAATTAATCAGACATATTACCTCTTTAAAAACATGATGGAAGATTTTTCTTTTTTAGATATATAACCTGTAGCATGAAGTTTCATGCAAAAGTGAAAGTGAAATTCGCTAACTTCTGTCCAACTCTTTGCCACCCAGAATTCTCTGGTCCAGAATACTGGAGTGGGTAGCCTTTCCCTTCTCCAGAGGATCTTCCCAATCCAGGGATTGAACCTAGGTCCCCCGCATTGCAGGTGGATTCTTTACCAGCTGAGCCATCAGGGAAGCCCAGGAATACTAAGGTGGATAGCCTATCCCTTCTGCAGGGGATCTTCTTGGCCCAGGAATCGAACCAGGGTCTCCTGCATTGCAGGATTCTTTATCAGCTGAGCTACAAGGGTCCCAAGTAGAAATAGATTAGAGTACTCTGCTTGGGCATGGTGGAGGACATAACTTATAATTTGGTAAAATTACTGTTTAGAAAGAGATTGAAGGAAACTTCCCTGGTGGTCCACTAGTTAAGAATCTGCCTGCCAATGCAGGGGACCTGGGTTCCGTCCCTGTCTGGGAAGATCGCACATGCCAAGGAGCAGCTAAGTCTGTATGCCACAACTTCCGAGCCCATGCGCCTAGAGCTTCCCCACAAGGGAAGCCATCGCATGAGAAGTCCTCTCTGCATCAAAGAGGAGCCCCGCTAGCTGCAACTAGGAAAAGACCGCACACATCAACAAAGGACAAGCACAGACAAAATACAAAAATAATCATTTTTTAAAAAGGTTGAGGTGTCATAGTCTATTGAGTAATATTCTATGTTAATTTTAAACTTAAGAGTGTTTAATAAAGTGTGACAGTGTTAGTCGATCAGTCGTGCCTGACTCTTGCTACCCCCGGGACTGCAGCCCACCAGGCTCCTCTATCCATAGCATTTTCCAGGCAAGAATCCTGGAGTGGGTAGCCATTTCCTTCTCCAGGCAATCTTACTGACCCAGGGATTGAACCCAGGCCTCCTGCACTGCCGGCAGATTCTTTACTGACTGAGCTACCAGGGAAGCCCTAATAAACCTAAAAGTGTTTAATGTGTGTTAGTCACTCAGTCATGTCCAACTCTTTGCGACCCCTTTGACTGTAGACATCTTGCTCCTCTGTCCGTGGGATTCTCTAGGCAACAACATTGGAGTGGGTTGTCATTTTCCTGCCCAGAGAAAAGTATTTAATAGATATCTATCAAATATTGGGAATAGCAGTATTATGACTTGGAACGAACCAGGGTAGAATCATTTAAATGAGACGCAAAAAGAAGTTTCTGAAAGAAGAGATCACAATTGGAAAAATATAAAAGGACATAACGTGTTTCATATAGTCTAATTTTTTTCTGAAATACGGAACATTGATATCTAACAGAAGAGTAGGGTAGAAGGAATATAAGAGACTTAGCTCCAAAATTCCATTTGTATGTTTGATTACATAATCCAAATCCAAGATTTAGAGCAGAATATGGGCACTGGCTGCAGAGATTTTACTCAAGTAACTCTGTTGTAAGTCGTCTGTTGCAGTTGAGGCTGGGACTGGGGCAGTGAGCCCCGTGACTCGATTTGCCATAAAGTAGAAAGACGACAGTGGTTGAAGAGTTAAATAAAACTGAAGCCCAAGGATGTGTAATAGCACCCACCAACACAATTATAATTTTTCTCCAACAGTGAAAACCACCTGAATTTTTGGTAGGATGTCTAATAGCCTCCCCAAATATCTAAAACCTAGTTCATAGGAACTTGTAACAAAAGGAATTATGTACATGTGATGAAATTAAGGGTACTGAGATACTGAGATTATCCATATATGCCATAAATATAATCGAGTGTTTTTATAAGAGGAATTCAGAGTTGGATTTGACTACAGAACGGAAGACGCGGTGAGAACTGAAGCAAGAAAGCATGCTGCTGTCCTTGATGATGAAGAGGAGTCATGGGTCAAAGAATGGAAGAAATGTAGCTAAAAGGTGGAAAAGTCATGAAACTGATCTTCCCAGAGACTCTCTAGAGGGAAGCTGGCACTTCTGTCTCTTTGATTTCAGCCCAAGGAAACTGATTTTGGATGACCCTAAATGTGTGATCGTTTCAAGAGAAGTATGCTGTTTTAAGATCCCAAGTTTGGGGTTATTTGTTAAAACAGGCATGGGATACTAAAGACCCCTCCCCGCCTATTTTAATGGAAGAAGAATGGGCATTGACTCGATTCTGAGGAAATGTGGCCACCCAGTAATATGGATGAACAGGAAACAGGTAATTTAAAGTTATTAGTGAGAGAGAATTGATGACAAAATAAGGTAGCTTATTCAGAATAGGTTGAGGGCTAGTAGCTGAGGCTGTGAAAGTGAGATTCAGAGAGAAAGGAAATACCATGGGGTCGCAAAGAGTTGGACACAACTAAGCGATTTTCACTTTCACTTTACTGAGTTTAAAGGAGGTGAAATGAAAGTAAGAACTCATAGATCTGAAGGAGTAATTTTTATAGTAACCAGGCATTATTAGGATTTTAGAACCCACAGATAGAGCCCAGTATGAGGCAGTGCAGCAGAGCTGAGGCTCTCAGATAGAACTGCTGAGACCTGAGTGTTCTATTCTTAATTCTTCTGTCCTTTTCCCTTTCAGGTCACCCTCAGATAACCTGAAAGTAGCAAAAAAAAAAATATTATGCAATGACTAAAAAGTTGGAGCTGTGCATTGAGTTCTATTTATTCACTTATTAAATATTATTTGGAAGTATTTGGGATATTATCTCTATTTTACTATTATAAAAATGAGTATGTAAAAAATGTGTGGTAGTAAAAGTCATAAATAAACTGACTCTTTATCAATTTGTATAGGAATGCAGAAATAACTGTTGGTCTATTTTGTATGTATACAGTTTGGTGTTAGTTTACTAATCCAATTCATTATATGAGCATTCATTTTCCTAAAGCTTGGGTCTTCCCTTTCTGCTCCTTAAGGCAATAATACCAGGAGAAAATTGGCATCATCTTTCCCTTCTTAAAATGTATTAACATATAAAAAAGAGATTGAAAGGAGACTAAGAAGATTTATGAGACTAGCAAGATTTATAAAAGATCAGCAGGAAGTAAATAGCACTAACATAAGTCCTTTAATAAAAAGAGCCCTCTTAGTCTTTTGAGACCTTTGAATCCAATTCTTTGTGACTCATCCCAGTAATTACTGCAAGGGTAAGTTATTGTGCCCTGACACACAACTGAATTGTTCTCCATCAAAGGTAATATAGAAAGTTCTGTGCCACATGGTATAAATTTCTAATATTTTTAGGTAGGCTTCTTTGGGTCACATATGTATCTACCATAATGCAATTCTCCACAGGTTATGGAACTTTGCCCACAGGCATCATGGGATTATTTACAAAATGTCACATAGGATAGTTAGATTTAGCAATATAACTCCTAGAAAATAATAATGAATTTCCTGATTATTTTTTAACAAATGAGGCTTACATTTTAATTTTCACAATACTGGGAAATAAGCTACTCTAACTTTACCCAGTCTCAGGTTATCTTTTCATATTTAGTTGATGAAGGAATTGTTCATCCTATAAAGTTAGCACATTTTATAGGAACTTATCATTAGTTTGGGTTGTTCAACCAAAAGACTGTGCAGCAAGGAAGTGTGTATTTTTAAAGAAAATGTCTTTAGTATTATTACAAGAGTAATGTATTCTGTTGCAAAACTTTCTAAAAATATAGAAGTATAGAACATTGAAAGTAACAGTCAGTAGTCCTCTAGGCTGTAACCAACAATTATTTGATAACATTTTTTTCATTCAAAATCAACATTAGTCTTACACATTTTGTCTTGAAATCTGTTTCATTTACTAGTTATAAGAAACTGTTTATAGATGTTTCATGACTCTTTAATATTCTAAACTATATATAATTATAATTTTTAAAAGTTCTGTTAATAAACATTAATGTTTATTTCATGTTTTACTAACACAGAACACATTTCTAATTATTTTTTTATCTTGGTCAAATTAAATTTTGAGAACTGAAGTTGATTTGGAATATTATGTCCTCACATTGTACTCTAACTTCACTACACTTTTGTGTTTGGACTTGCAGATATTTTGCACTGAATATTTTACTACTCTGTAAAGGGAATAATGAAATACATTTAGCATTTAAAATTTCAATTGATTTTATTGTTAAGTCAAATGACATTAAACATTTTAAAAAATAAAGTGTATGATCTACCTTTGCGTTTTTTTTTTTCTTGGTGCGCTTATAATTTGGAAGCTTTCTGTTTGGTCCACTTAAATGTTGAATCATATTCATATATATCATGTGCAAGCATACTTGTGGATTGGTCATAACTGAAGTCACAGACAGTTTTAACATATTTTAAATTTTAATTTGTTCTAACTTTCAAAATTTGTCCCTACTTTTAAAAACAGCAACACCCATAGATTTTGGGGTCTTATTTACTTAATAACATTCACTTGATTCCTATATATGTATTTATGGTCGCTTTGGGCTTCCCTGATGGCTCAGCTGGTAAAGAATCCACCTGCAAAGCAGGAGACCCTGGTTCGATTCCTAGGTTGGGAAGATCCCCTGGAGAAGGGATAGGCTACCCACTCCAGTATTCTTGGGCTTCCCTTGTGTCTCAGCTAGCTGGTAAAGTATCCACCTGCAATGCAGGAGACCTGGGTTCGATGCCTAGGTTGGGAATATATCCTGGAGAAGGAAACAGCTACCCACTCTAGTATTCTGGCCTGGAGAATTCCATGGACTGTATAGTCCATGGGGTCGCAAAGAGTTGGACTTAACTGGGTGACTTTCACTTCACTTCACTTTGCTACCCCATGGACTGCAGAATGCCAGGCTCCTCTATCCTTCACTATTTCCTGGAGTTTGCTCAAATTCATGTCTATTGAGTTGGTGATGCTATCTGACCATCTCATCCTCTGCACCCTTTTCTCCTTTTGCCTTCAATCTTTCCCACCATCAGGGTTTTTCCAATGAGTCAGCTCTTCACATCAAGTGGCCAAAGAATTTGAGCTTCAGCCTCAGCATCAATCCTTGCTAAAAATATTCAGGGTTGATTTCCTTTAGGATTAACAGGTTTGCTCTCCTTGCTTTCCAATGGACTCTTAAGAATCTTCAGCACCACAGTTTGAAAGCATCAATTCTTTGTCACTCAGCCTTTTTTATGGTCCAACTCTTATATCTGTAAATGACTACTGGAAAAACTATAGCTTTGACTGTATGTAACTTTGTCAGCAAAGTGATGTCTCTGCTTTTTAATGTGATGTCTAGATTTGTTATAGCTTTCCTTGCTAGGAGCAAGCATCTTTTAATTTCATGGTTGCAATCACCATCAGCAGTGATTTTGGAACCCAAGAAAATAAAATCTGTCACTGCTGCCACTTTTCCCCTTCTACTTGCCATGAAGTGATGGGACTGGATGCCATGGTCTCAATTTTCTGAATGTTGAGCTTTAAGCCAACTTTTTCACTTTCACCTTCATCAAGAGGCTCTTTAGTTCTTCCTCACTTTCTGCCATTAGAGTGGTGTCACCTGCATATCTGAGGTTGTTGATATTTCTCCTGGCAATCTTGATGCCAGCTTGTGCTTCATCCAGCCAGGCATTTTGCAAGATGTACTCTACATATACATTAAATAAGCAAGGTGACAATATACAGCTTTGACATACTCCTTTCCCAATTTTGAACCAGTGAGTTATTCCAATTCTGTTGTTTCTTGACATGATTTCAAAATTGGGAGAGTTCCTGTTGTTGACATATTTCACAGGGTATATGTAATAATTTATGTATGAAATGTAATGCAAGTTTATGTTCTTGAAGAATGAATAAGGAATAATTGCAAGACATCTGGATGACAGAAAAGTGGAAGAGTAGAGCACCAGGGAGTTGACAAGATATTCAAAAAAGGAAATTTCATAGGAAATGTAACAGTTTGAATATAGGAAGCTAAAACATTATAAACCCTACTCTACAGTTCATGACATATAAGGTATAGAGAAAAAAGTTTAGAGAAATAATACTAAGAATGACATTAATACTAATTTTATGTTTGGCACTGTGCTAAGAGATTAACACATATTTTTTACATTCACCAACAATAATGAATTAACTGTTATCATTACCCATATTTACAGATTGGTAACAAGAAGTTTCTTAAATTCAGTTGACCAAGATCAAATGGCAAAAAAGCAGCAACCTTGACAGTCAAATGCAGGAAGTGTGTCTATAACCTGATTTATTTTCCTTTCTGTTACTACTGAGCTTTAGTCACCATGCCCAGCATTCCATTTAATTATCAGTATTTGAAATAAAAAAAGTCAAAATATAAATTTATGTATGTAGATATATAACTAATATTATAGAGATATGACATTGGTCCTGATTTTATGTCATTCCTTCTCAGCATAAGATTTGAAGGCACTTAGGTACTAAAATGTTCCTTCTAGATTTCCTTAATATCTACATTGACAGTATGGCTTTTTAGTGGATAGAAATAGAGTTTCATAGATGGATTCTTTTTCTGGTCCTGAAAACCCATTAATGACATACATTCTATTAATTCCACACACTCATTGAATGAGAAAACTGAATCCAGACACACTTTAGTTTTGAAAACTACAGAAAAAATATCATGTTTTCTAATTTTTCCATCTGCATTTTATAAAAATTTCCATATTACATAAACCTGTGTGTCTGTATATATCTATATCTGTCAATCTACCTATCTTAGTAAACTTAGATTCTGTTATTTTCCCTTTGATTTCCATTCTCACCTTTTGATTTAAGACCTGAAAAAGAGCCACAAGGACATTGCAAGAGAAATTGTCTTCTTGGTATTCCTAGTTTGGAACAGAAGTTAAAATATACTAAATCTCACGAAAAAGTCTGCTTAATGACATTTACAGCTCGATTTTACTGATTCAGAAGATTTGAATGAGCTTCAGATAAGCATCAAAGTTTACTCAAGGTGAACTTGAATTCTGAAACTTCTAAAGTTCCATCATCGATAATTCTACATTACTTTTGAAGATGTCAGCCATAGCATCCCAGTGGAAAATCTGGTTTGCCATTGTACCTCACAGTCAAGGATGAATAAGGTCATGTATTAGCCACTTTATTAAAAGCATGAGATAAGGGCAGACTGAGAGGAAAGTTCCTTAAGAACTCAATGATGGAAAGAAGTGGGAAGATGTCTTGATAATGACTAGGTGGTATAAGGTCATGGGACTTCCTTTGTAGCTCAGTCCGTAAAGAATCTGCCTGCAGTGCAGGAGACCCGGGTTGAATCCCTGGTTTGGGAAGATCCTCTGGAGAAGGAAATGGCAACCCACTCTAGTATCCTGGCCTGGAAAATTTCATGGACAGAGGAGCCTGGTGGGCTGCAGTCCATTGGGTTGCAAAGAGTCGGGGACGTCTGAGTGACTAACACTGACTTATTTAGTATAAGGTCATGCAGTTCATCTACTATATTTTAAAACTATTTATTATTTAAAGTAATAATGATACTAATTAGTTAAATGTAACTGTGTCAAAGGAATTGATATTTCTATGTGTACAGACTAAGTCAGTAGATCAGAACTGGGAAGAGTATATATATAATAAAATAGCATACACATTAAAATTAATTTTATACATACAACTATTTTAATGAAGATTAAATTAAATATTAATATTAATGAAAGCTTTCTCTAATCCAAATGTACATATGTAATATATAATACTCTTCGCATTAGGATATTTCAGAACAAGTTTGAGGGACAGTTAAGTTAGGAGTAATTAAATACTTGCATAAAATTTGAGGTTTATGCCCACCTTTATGATCTTCACAACTGAACTTTTTAAAAACCCTCTCAACAAAGAAGAGTCAACTGATAAAGCTGTCTCAAATTTAAGTTCTTAATCTTCGGTACATTTAATGGAAAATAATTTCTTCATCTTTGATTCTCTGTCTTTAAGTTTATAAAAGAGTAAGTGATAAAAAAGGTAACTCATCCACAATGGTTCCTTAGTTATTCTTAATTACATTTTTCCCATATACTAATTAGTTTTCTAAGTTGCTTAGACTAATCTCAGGAGCACAGAGACAACTTTCTATACCACATTTTTATTAAGCTCAATTCACTGTGTGCAATTTTTAAATAGATTTATAGGAATTATTAAGAACAACTTAATGTGTGCATGTTCTTGTCTTTTCATTTTCTCTTTGAAAGAGAATCTTAGGATCCTGCTATTTTTTTCTTTCTAGTATAGCAAACTAACATCTGTGCAATTATACAAACCTGCAAATTACTTTTTTTCTTGTGAGCTAATTGCTCCAAAATTATAATGGAAAAAGATTTCAAAACCTAAATGCAAAGCAATGTTAGGCAAAATTAAATTGTAAACATTCTGATTAACATACAAAATTTAATGAATCTGTTTGATGGAAAATCTTGAAAATAATGGAAGTGTATAGAACTGTTGGCAAATATTTAATTTAATTAATGAATTTCTATAATTGATAGTTGTATTTCACATTAAACAATTATTATTTAACCCACATTCATTTTCTTTTCTTCTTTATAAAATGAGAATATCCTTAGGAATCATAAAAAAAAGTAGAAATGAATTGAATTATGCTCCTTCTTCACAGACTAAGAAACAGAATGAAAACACTTGAGTTTAAATTAATAACATTATTATTTTGATATATTTGAAACAGTTGCTCAGTCATGTCTGACTCTTGGTGACCCCATGGTCTGTCCATGGTATTCTCCAGGGAAGAATACTGGAATGTGGTTGCCATTTGCTTCTCCAGGGCATCTTCCCAGCCCAGATATTGAACCTGGGTCTTCAGCAATTCAGGCTGATTCTTTACCATCTCAGTTACTAGGGAAGACCCTTAAATGAAACAGGAAAAATCAGCCAAAAAAAAAAAAAAAAAAAATGGAGTCGACAGAACAAACTCACTCAGTGGACTTTTACTATCTTGTCTGTGAATATTAGTTAGGTGTCATCTTTTGTAATTTATTGTCTCCCATTTCAAATTGTTAACAATGAATTGTTTGCACTCTCCCCACACAGATGTACTTTCCTAAAATGTTTCTCTGCCTTTTTGTCCCAACTAGCCTTAGTCTATATTTTATTTCCTTCCAAATGATTTATTCAAATCTTAAAGTCCACTATGTAAATAATTTCTATGTAGCTGACTTTTCCTTTAAGTTTAGGGATTTCCTGTCTTCTGGAGTGGTCTTTCCAAAATATATCTTTCTAAAATAATATCTTTACTTATAATTTAAAAAGTGGTTAAAAACTGCAAACCACTTGAATATTCTAAGGGAATGGTTGAATTAATTATGCTAATACTCTAATATGGAACTAGCATGCCACTATTTCACCTGGAATAATAGTTATAATATTTCGTCAAATTGTCACACTAAGTACAAAGGAATAAGTGTAATATTAATTTTTAAAACCAACATATATGTGATTATGAGCATAAATAAAGGTTAGAAAATACATTCACCAGGTAATTAATGGTGGTTACATGACAGGACAGGGTGTGAATGGTACGTGTGGAGTTGAGAATTACTTTGTCTTCCTTATGCAGAAGACAAGCAGCCTCTCAAAGCTGAAGAAAAGGTCAGCTATATACAAATTGGATTTCTCTGGTGGTTCAGATGGTAAATTATGTGTCTGCAGTGTGGAAGACGCGGGTTTAATGCAGACTACAATCTCTGATCCAAGATTTTCAAGACACCATTACAGAATAAAAACAAAGAAAACCATAGCTGGGCACATCATAAGCAAGTAACAGAAAACCAAAGGTTAAAAAGTAAAAATCTTTAAAACTGTCTGGGGAGTGTGTACTTTCCTTGGTTCTATCTCGTCCCAACAAAGATTTGAAGTGACAGATGGACCAGTGTTAAAGCCCTGTGTAATTTTCTCGGACAGACCAGTGTTTATGGCTCCATGTTACAGCTCAGTTTTATTTAGAAACCAAAGGAGAATACATCCTCCACGTGTGAGGGTGGGCTGAGCCAAAAGTCAAGAAGAGAAGAGAAGCCCCCAGCCGAATTTTGGCTCTTCTTTTTATATGTTTTTTTTTTTTTTCTCCTCCACCTGGGCCTGCTCTAAGTAAATAGGGCTAGCCAAGAGCGCTGTTTGTTTTACCTGAGGTCCTCCCTCACTCCAGTCCTTGGACTGCCCTTTGCTCTATTTTTGTGGGCTTTTCCCTTCTTCGTCTTTTAGCCACTGCCATTCTGGACTCCTTTCTCCTATTCTAACTACCTAACAAAACAATTGAGAAAAAAAGAAATCACATAGAAGACGTAACAATAATGGCAGAATTCAGAACATGCATAACAGAAAACAGTAGAATGACAACATTAATCTGCTGAAAGGGAACAAAAGCTTGTCATTGAAAAATTTTATATCCTGCAAACACATCTTTTCAAAATGAAGGCAAAAGAGGGCATTTTCCTATAAAGGAAAAGTGATATACTCTTTGCTGGCAAGTGTAAGTGTTAGTCACTGAGTTGTGTCCAATTCTTTGGGACCCATGGACTGCAGCCCACCAGGCTCCTCTGTCCGTGGAATTCTCATAAGGAGGAAAAGTGGAAACATTGACAGATTTTATTTTCTTGGGCTCCACAATTGTTGCAGATGGTGACTGCAGCCATGAAATTAATACACACTTGCTCCTTGGAAGGAAAGCACTGACAAAGTTAGAGACATAGTAAAATGCAGAGAAATCACTTTGCCGACAAATCCCACATAAGTCAAAGCTCTGGTTTTTCCCGTAATCATGTACGGATGTGAGTGAGTAGGTGTTCGCTCAGTCGTGTCCAACTCTTTGAGACTCCATGGACTGTAGCCCACCAGGCTCCTCTATCCATGGGATTCTCCAGGCAAGAACACTGGAGTGGGTTGCCATTTCCTTCTACAATGGATGTGAGGGTTGGACCATGAAGGAGGCTGAGTATCAAAGAACTGATGCTTTCGAATTGGGTTGCTGGAGAAGACTCTTGAGAGTCCTTTTTGGACTGCAAGAAGATCAAACCAGTCAATCCTATAGGAAGTCAACCCTGAATATTTATTAGAAGGACTGTTCTGACAGTCTAATATTTTGGTCACTTGATATGAAGAGCTGACTCATTGGAAAAGACCCTGATGCTGGAAGATTGGAGGAAAAAGGAGACACAGGTGGCAGGGAATGAGATGGGTAGACAGCATCTCAATGGACATGAATTTGAACTAACTCTAGGGATAGTGGAAGATAGAAGAGCCTGGCATGTTGCAGTCCATGGGGCTGCGAAGAGTCATATTTGACAGACTGAACACCAACAAGCACAATGCTAATAGATATATCATGCTTCTCATGACAAGCTCATGAATAATATTATGTACCATTCATTGTGATGATGTTTCATTAATAATTCTATAAACAGCCTAGAAAATTGTAGAGAAATTTAAAGTGCAATAGCAATCTTTAAAAAAATATTCCATATTTGTAAAAGTAAGTATACTGTATTATTTTAAAATAAGGATTACCTAAATGGACTTCCCTGGAGGCTTAGATTGTAAAGTGTCTGCCTACAATGTGGGAGACCTGGATTTGATCCCTGGGTTGGGAAGATCCTCTGGAGAAGGAAATGGCAACCTACCCCCCAGTACTCTTGCCTGGAAAATCCCATGGATGGAGGAGCCCGGTAAGCTACAGTCCGTGGGGCCGCGAAGAGTTGGACACAGCTGAGTGAATTCACTTCACTTCACTTCACTTCAAATTGTATAAAGTCCAAATTAAAAAAATAATATTTTTTATAACCTCCCCCTAGAGACAGTGCTTTAACAGTCTGTTTGGCAAAAGAGAGGGTTCCTTATACTTTTAGGATATACATGGCAGAAGACCAATGAAAATTTTGGGATAGCACAAGAAAACATATGTGTTTAAGTACAGAAGGGAAACAGAGGTTGCCATTCGGGGCATGTTAAAAAGTAGCTGCCACTTCTTTAATAATCAGGCATTTGGCCCATAAGGAGATACGGTTCCTATTGGATATCAAGAGATCATGTACTTGCCAATAAAGCAAGAACAGAAGGCACCCATAGACTGATCCAAGGGAAATGTGAAATAACCGATGTGTTTTAGTTATGCTATATCTGTGGAATACAATCTCATAAATTTAAATTTATTAGAATGGTAGTTAACTCAAAGGAGTTATTCAAATCAAATGTAGGTTGAAACAATGTGATTTTGTCAAAATGAAATTGTTTCTTGTTAGCTTGTCGTGTATTTCAAAGACTTTTAAAAATGAAACAAGCTCTAGTCTCTTGATTATGTCTTATCTCTTTCCATTTGATTTTTAAGCATTCTTTATAATCACAGGGCCTTATTGACATTATTAGTAAATATAAAAGTTTTAACTTAAACAACCAACCCCTAGTAGTTATATTTCTTTTTTCACATTAGCATAGTAATAAATAAAATATGCTTGCTCAATTTAAATTGGTAATACTGAAATAGAATTTAAGTGATTAGACTGAATCTAGAATAATACATACAGTAATAAATTCATGTTATTACTTTAAGAATCCAAGTAATAGCAACAAAAATGGAATGAACTATGATAATAATAGAAAGACCAATAGCTAGTCCCACATTTCTTCTTATCAGACATACTATCTGTCTAGGTTTCAGTATTTTGTTTTCTAAGATGAGTGTGAGAAGTTTCAAAACAGAAAGACACTTATAAGAGACTGGGATTGGTAAATCCACAGAATACACACCTCCCTATCCTGTGTCCAGGATAGACATTATTAATTAAAGATAATATTTTTCACTGATAAGTTTTAATATTGACCCCAAATTTCTACACAGTGCCTCTGGACCACCAGTATCAGTTATTTAGAATTCCCAGTAAGATGAAAATTGTTTGTTATTTATTGTTGAGATGACTTTTATGGTATGTTTATTTTCTCTTCCAGTTCAAGCACCTTATCTTTCTCCTTTTATAGAAGTTACCATCATTACTGTTTAAAATTGATCTATTGAGATGTATACAATAGGCCAGCATTGCAGTACCAGGGCATGAGTTCAATTCAGGCTGATCCAGATTGAAAGTCCATGTTTTGAATTAACTACTTGAGATGTAATTTTATGTGTCAATGTGACTGGACTACAGGCAACCAGAGAGTTGCCAAAACATTTCTGAATGTGTCTGTGAGGGTGCTTCTGGAAGAGATCAGCATTTCAATTGGTAACCTAAAGAAGATCACCCTCACCAAAGTGGATGAGCATCATCCAATCTATTGAGGGTCTGAAGAAAGCAAAAAGGTGACAGAAAGGCAAATTTACTCTTTTTTTGATCTGAGACATCCATCTTCCCCTGCCTTCAGATATTGACATCTTTGTTCTTGAGCCTATGGACTCAGACTGAGTTACACCACTAACTGTCACCCCAGCTCAAAGACTGCAGATCACAAAGCTCCATAATCATGTAAGCCAATTATAAATAAATATATTTACTAATAATTGGGGATATCTAGACAAATGATCCATGATTTATGACGATTTGACTTATGACTTTCAACTTTATATAAAGGTGCAAAAATGATATGCATTTAGTAGACACTGTACTTCAAATTTTGAATTTTGATGTTTTCCTGTGCTAGTGATATGCCTTGAACTATCCTTTCATGATGCTGGGAGGTGGCAGAGAGCTGCAGCTCCTGGTGAACCATAAGATCACAAGGGTAAACTCAAGCCCATTCAGTACCCATATAATCATTTTGTTTTTCAATTTCAGTACATTATCCAATAAGTTGCATGAGCTATTCAACACATTTTTATGAAATAAGCTTTGTGTTAGCTAATTCTGTCCAACTATAGGCTAAGGGAAATGTTCTAAGCACATTTAAGGTAGGTTGATTTATTGCTGCTTAGTTGCTAAGTCCTGTCTGACTCTTTTGTGACCCCATGGACTGTAGCCTGCCAGGCCCCTCTGTCTGTGAATTTCCCAGAAAATACTGGAGTGGGTTGCCATTTCCTTCTCCAGGGGATCTTCCCAACCCAGGGATTCAACCCACATCTCCTACACTGGCACACAGATTCTTTACTACTGAACCAAGGCAGGTTACAGTAAGCTATAATGTTCAGCTTCTTAGGTGAATAAAATGAAGTTCTGACTTACAAGTTCAATTCAGTTTAGTTGCTCAGGTGTCTCTGATTCTGTGACCCCATGGACTGCAGCACGCCAGGCCTCCCTGTCCATCACCAACTCCCGGAGTCCACCCAAACTCATGTTCATTGAGTTGGTGATGCTATCCAACCATCTCATCCTCTGTCATCCCCTTCTCCTCCCACCTTCAATCTTTCCCAGCATCAGAGCCTTTTCAAATGAGTCAGTTATTTGCATCAGGTGGCCAAAGTATTGAAATTTCAGCTTTAGCCTCAGCCCTTCTAATGAATATTCAGGACTGATTTCCTTTAGGATGGACTGTTTTGATCTCCTTGCAGTCCAAGGGACTCTCAAGAGTCTTCTCCAACTCCACAGTTCAAAAGCATCAATTCTTCAGTTCTCAGCTTTCTTTATAGTCCAACTCTCACATCCATACATGACTACTGGAAAAATGATAGCTTTGACTATATGGACCTTTGTTGGCACAATAATGTCTCTGCTGTTTAATATGCTGTCTAGGTTGATCATAATTTTTCTTCCAAGGAGCAAGCATCTTTTAATTTCATGGCTGTAGTGCAATTAATTTCACCAAATTAATTAATTTCACAGTGAGATTAATTTCACCATCTGCAGTGCTTTGGAGACCCCAAAAATAAAGTCTGTCACTGTTTCCACATCTATTTGTCATGGAGTGATGTGACCAGATTCCATGATCTTAATTTTCTGAATGTTGAGTTTTAAGCCAACTTTTTCACTCTCCTCTTTCACTTTCATCAAGAGGCTCTTTAGTTCTTCACTTTCTTACATGAGGGTGGTGTCATCTGCATATCTGAGGTTATTGATATTTCTCCTGGTAATCTTGATTCCAGCTTGTGCTTCATCCAGCCCAGTGTTTCTCTGATGGCTCAGAGAGTAAGGAATTTGACTTACAAATTTTCATTTTATGATGGGCTTCTCAGGATAAAACCCCATCATAAGTCAAGGAAGATCTGTATATATCCTATTGGTTCTGTTTCTTTGGAAAATCTTGACTTACATACTATCCATTTTAAGTTCTTTAATTACTAGAAAGTTTAAAATGATCCAAAATAAAATTGAAGTCATAAAGCTAATTTTTTCTCAAGTCTGAAATCATGGAAGTATTCATGGTCATCTTTGAATATGTACTCTCTTTAAAAAGAATGTCCTAGAGCAGAATTATATTTCCTTCTTTTTAAGAGTTGTTTCTGTTTGGAATTCAAGGTTACTGCCATCTATTCACAGCATTCTAATATTTCCTCATCCTTCCCAGCTGACTTTGCTGTATGTCACCTGAGGATTTGGAGCAACATATACCAATCTTCCTTTTCATTTTTCTACAAGTGTTTATAGGTAATAGCACTAATAGTCTCTATGCTTCATTAAATATTATATTTAATTTTCTCTACAGATTCATGTGATATGAGCCATTAGCTATCTTCTGAGCCTTCCATAATTGGGAGTTCAAACCATCTATAATATGCTAACATGACTGATTTTCACAAAGCTGTGCTCACAATTCAGATTTCCAAATTAGATGAAATGATTATTTTTGGCTTCATAATTAACTTAAGTAACAATTAGCCTCTTTGTTGATTTTCCTGCTATATCTTTTCCTCTTAAAGTTTTTTCTATACCCTGAACAGATATTGATACTACTAACACTATATTGTTTAATTAATTGATAAAAGATTAACATACCTTTATAAGGGCTGTAACTTCTAAGTATTAAGTTTTTAAGTGCTAGTCTCTCAGTCGTGTCTGACTCTTTGTGTCCCCATGGACTGTACCCAAGCAAGCTCCTCAGTCTGTGGAATTCTCCAGGCAAAGTTACTGGAGTGGGTTGCTATTCTATTCTCCAGGGGATCTTCCTGACCCAGGGATTGAACCCGAGTCTCCTACATTGTGGAGAAGGAAATGGTAGCCCACTCCATTATTCTTGCCTGGAGAATCCCAGGGATGGAGGATCCTGGTGGGCTGCCGTCTATGGGGTCGCATGGAGTCGGACACGACTGACGTGACTTAGCAGCAGCAGCAGCATCTCCTACATTGCAGGCAGATGCTTTACCATCTGAGGCACCAGAGAAGCCCTGACTTCTAAGTATATACACGTATATTTTAGTAGAATGTTTAAGGCATATGGGCGGAGAAGGCAATGCACCCCACTCCAGTACTCTTGCCTGGAGAATCCCATGGACGGAGGAGCCTGGTAGGCTGCAGTCCATGTGGTTGCTAAGAGTCGGACACGACTGAGCGACTTCACTTTCACTTTTCACTTTCATGCATTGGAGAAGGAAATGACAACCCGCTCCAGTGTTCTTGCCTGGAGAATCCCAGGGACGGGGGAGCCTGGTGGGCTGCCGTCTATGGGGTCGCACAGAGTCGGACACGACTGAAATGACTTAGCAGCAGCAGCAGCTCAACTGAAAAGAAGTCAATTTGAACACATACTTTAATATCCAGTTGTATCTTTGTGTCATTGTGTTGGACAATTTACCTGAGATGAGAGAACACTTAGAGAAAGTATTACATGAGGCAAATTGGTTCTGTCCTAAATTAATGATTAACCATTTCAATAGACTTTCATAATACTTAGCAATATTAGTGTATTTCTCATTTACTTCAATGTCCCATTTTCCATAACACCTATTTCAAACTTTACCAAATTTCCACCCCCTTTTGTTTCCCTCATTCCCAATAGATAATTGAACCTCCAAATTTGCATAAAATATAATTTATATAAGACCTGATTCATAGAAGCAATGAGATGAGGAAATCTACCTACGATTGTACACATCTTAACATCCTTCTCTCCTGCCTTAATACTGCCCTCTCTCTGGCTAAATTAAGTCCATTCTTATACAACGTTCCCCATGCACCCTCCCTGCTTTATACAATAGCTAAAATGTTATCAAAACCAAGGAGAGAATGAGGTTTTCCTCCTCTAGTATGGCAAACAACGGGTTTAGGAAAGGTTGTGAGGTGGTATACATAGTAGTTGAAAGACTCCAGAAGAAAAAAAAAAAAAAAGTGAGGTTTTTGATCACATTTTATCCCACAAATGTTATGCAGAATAAATGCAGTGAAAATTTTCAAGGTGTTACAATGCTAGGAATTCTTAATTTGGTGTACTCCAGCTCACTAATGTCTGCTAGCAAATAATATGCAGAACTCAATCCATCTCTCCAACTGGGTTCACAGAGTTCAGATAAGAGCTAGATTCTAGGCCTCCCTCATCCCCATTGTTGAGGCAGTCTGAGTGCAGGCTGGAAAAGGATTTCCAGAAACAGGGTATTTTAGAATGGAGAGAATTTATTAAGAACGAAGGGCTGACGTAGTGAGGGGCACAGCAAAGACAGATGGCCAACTTCCTGATGGGCCAGAGAGATCACACTGAAGGGAGAACAGAAAGGGAGATGATATTAGAACAGTGGGTGGGCTCAAGGGAGAGTCAATGCTTTAGTGGGATTGCATCCGCTTTTTATAGTCTCTGGAGAAGATCCTCTCCAGACCCTCTGGAAAAGGAAATGCCAACCGACTCCAGTACTCTTGCCTGGAAAGTCCCATGGATGGAGGAACATGATAGGTTACAGTCCATGGGGTCGCAAAGAGTCAGACATGACTGAGCGACTTCACTTTCTTTTCACTTTTTATAGTCTCAGGGCAAAGAAAATTTCTATGGAAAGGGGTGGAGTTAGGTCATTGGTCAGTATTCTATATGGTGCATATGTTCCTTAATATAGACAGGGGAGCTGGCTGGTTAGGAGCAGGATAGTGAATGAAAAACAGGATAGCCCATGACAATAGTTGCCATGGAACCTGGCTAATTCTGGAGATACTGTCCAATGACCTCAGTATAGGGTTCCACTTCCATCCCATCATTTTCACTAGAGGGACAAGTCTCCCACTTTACATCAGAATATTCCTTTCACCAATACTTCCTGAAAAGACTCAAACTTTCTAATGTGTTTTGTGAGAAATCCCTTTAAGTCTTCATGTATTCCCTTGAATTAAAAAAAAATAAAAATAAAAAATTCTTCTAGTATAGAAATACTTAGTTCCCTGGTCTAGAAGTTGCAGTGGTGGTTCTGACATTTGTCAGGCAATGACTCCCTGAAACTTGATAGAGAAATTGAGCTTTACAATAGAGAATAATGAATTCAGTTTGGATGTCCAACTGACCCTGAACTGCTCCTTATTGAGAACTGAAACTTCACTTCTTAGCAACTAAATAGATTTGTTAGAGTAAACTCCTAGAAAATGGCATAACTTGCTTTCTTGGTAGAAAAATCTCTCATTGAGAAGGATATTTTGATGTGATGAATTTTTGTTTTTATTCTAATTTTATATTAACAGAAAGTAGTGTAAATATTTAAAAAATGATTTATGCTTATTTAACCTAACAAATCATATAGATTAAAAAAAACCTTTATCTAAACAATATTATTCTCTTTTCTATTATTCTCTATGAACTCTGTTCCTCAATAACATCTCCCCAAAGTTTACTGAAAATTTCTAGAGACAAGAATTCTCAGACTATTTTATGGCCAATTTAATCCTTGACCTCTTCACTTACACTGTCAAAAATGTCAGTTAATGTCAAAAATATCAGTGATTTTTTTTTATTTTAAAGTGCTCATCCTTTTCAGTAAGTTTGAGATAAGTTACTTTACAATGATCTTGAACCAAATTGTAATATCTTATGAATAATGATTACTAATATGGCCCATTACAGCTCTGACATTAAATAAAATAGAATCGAGTTTATTGAGACAAATGTCAATTTTATGTGTGTATATAGATAGATGGATAGATAGATATAGATATACAATTTCTATATATATATACCAATTTTGTGTGTGTATGTGTGTGTGTGTACATATATATATATATGTCAAAAATATCCGTGGTTACTCTTACCCCAAACAGCAGCTCCTCTGTCTTATTCTCTGTGGATAAGGAATGTCACCTGCTATATTAATAAAGAAGGGAGGCCGTCAAGCCATCAGCCACTGCAGCCCCCTGACCCTGCATCATGAGAGGATTCAGGGAAAAAAGCCAGATACTGACCTCAGATAGCTAAGGTACAGATCAGAGGAATAATTTCATGGCCCCTGACTCTTGCATCTTTCTATTCAAAGAAAGGCATTAAGTTAATTGACTTGAGATATTCATTTTTCTTTTCTTTTCTTTTGATGTTCCAGCTACTTGTATTTTAAAATCTAACTTCCCTTACCTCTTAGGAGCAGTCCCTCAGAGCTATCTGAAAAGCTGTCTTCCACAGGTCTTAGAATACTTATACTCATTATATTTTCATCCAAGTCTAATGGTTAAATTCAATTTTGCATGTACCTTTTCTTATTTCAGTCTTCTTTAATATGTATGTTTTGTCTTTAGACCCACTATCTAGGAACTGATTCCAAAAATTTTTTAGAGTTTTCATGGTAAAAGTCAAGAAGAGACAGGTTATTACTTTCCAGTTTGACTGATGGCTACCCTTTCACGTTCCAAATCTTGCTTGTCTGAAAGGCAAAACCTTTTTCCCCACATGATTACCATCAGGAATAAAGGTATATTTTAGGGAAATGGAGTCTATGAATAGGCTATCTTCCATTCATAGTTTTACAGTTTTACCCTTATGAATATAATATAGTCATTATACCTTAAAACAATGACATAGCATTTAATATAAAGATAAAAAATACAATGACACAAGAGTTATTTCTCTATAGCACTTGATGTGGCAAAGCTGAGGACTACTAGAAACATTCAAAAGTTTAGAAGGCTACTTCATAGAAGAGACTTTTTTCCCACCACAGACTTAAAATTAATATTTAAAAAATAATGGAGATTGCTATTATTTTTGCATATATAAATATGCATAATTTACTTTCAATTAGAATCCATTTAAATAATTAAAATTACATAATATATACTTTTGTGAGCATATTCTTACATAAAATAATTATGCTTTTTTAAAAGAGAAGTAAATTAAAACTTTCATGACTTTCAGTTAGTGGTATAAATCACCACAAAAAATTACTTCCTAAGATTATGAGCATGATTAGCATATTGTTTTCTGAAAATTTATCATGTACCAACATATCAGAATAGCCAAGTGAGTTTGCAATGACCTTTTTTTCCTTTGAGTCAAATCAGGATGCTTACCTTGGCAAGAATGCTGCCTTTCTTGCTACTCAACCTTTATCTGAGTGATAAAAAATATGATAAAATTTAGGAAATAATACAAATTTTTAAACATGACATCTACTTAGGTATTGTATACCTTTCTGAGAATCAGTTACTCAGAAACTAAGAGTTAATGTGAAACTGAAAAATAAAACAGGCATCTTCACTCTTTTTATGGATTTTATATAAATGTGAGGAAAAAGTTTTCTGTGGTAATATTTCCCATTAGTCAGTAGAAAATGTGGCATCATAGAGATTCACTCATATTGTAGTTTCCTAGATAATTTTTCACATATTTCTCTCCATTTGTTGAAGAACTATGTTGAGATATGAAAACCAACAGAATCATAAACACTCAGGTAGGATAAGAAGTGTCATCTGATCTAGTTTCGCACTGGATATTCTCTGCTCTCATTCATAATACTAAGGAGAAACTTCAATTTTGTGGCAAATTTAATTGTTAAGGAATTGTTTAGTTTCAGACAAATGTGGCAGCTGAACCCATTAGTCTTTCATTTTAGATCAAATATTTCTTCAACCTAGTCCTTTCTTATATATCGGAAGATAACTATCATGCATCATAAACAGAGGACAGAACTAAACATAATGCCCTCACTATGAGTTAATCAGTGGACTAGGGTTACACTGCTTCTCCCACCAACAATACTCTTTACTTAACTAGGTGAATAAAAAAAAAACCTACAAGTATAAACTGTCACATGTAGAATGTAAATTGTATATTGTTCCTATGTCACTGATAACAGCAACTTCTATTTCTAGTACAACTAACACTGCTATTAATATTACTTTTAATTATTTAGGTTCTTATAATTTCCATACTTTATAAATATATGTTATCTAAAACGTAGTTGGAAATTCTACTGTAAATATTGCAGAGGGACAAGAACCACACATAGTTTTTGTTATATCGGATAACAGTATGAGGGAATATCTGCTTTCATATACTGAACACTAAGTATTGTAGGGGTGATTTCTCACACAGAACAGAGTGGGTAAGCTTGAAAATTACTGCAACTTTCTAGTTTTATCCCTGGAGACAAATTCCAGTTTTCAGATTGGGGCTATAAAAAGCCTGACATTTGCAACGAGTTTAAGAGTTAGAGGGACTTGCGATAGCATATTAGGAAGCAGAGTTAAAGAAATGAAAGAGCTATGCAAAAATGGCTTCAAAACTTGCTTGGGAGTTCTCATGAGTGATTACCGAGTGCTGTTGTTCAATCACTAAGTCATGTCCAACTCTTTGTGACCCCATAGACTATAGCTTGCCAGGTTCCTCTGTCCTTCAGTATTTCCTCGAGTTTGCTCAAATTCATGTCCATCAAGTCAGTGACGCTATCTAACCATTTCATCTTCTGCTGCTCCCTTCTCTTACTGCCTTCAGTCTTTCCTAGCAGCAAGGTCTTTTCCAATGGGTCAGCTCTTTGCACCAGGTGGCCAAAGTACTGGAGTTTCAACTTCAACAACAGTTCTTCCAGTGAATATTCAAGGTTGATTTTCTTTAGGATCGACTAGCAATCAAAATGCCAACATTCGTTGAATCACAGAGAAAGCAAGGGAATTCCAGAAACACATCTACTTCTACTTCATTGACTAAAGACTTTTACTCTGTAGATCACAACAAAGTGTGGAAGATTCTTAAAGAGATGGGAGTACTCAGCTGTCAAAAAGAATTCATTTGAATCAGTCCTAATGAGATGGATGAAACTGGAGCCCATTATACAGAGTGAAGTAAGCCAGAAAGATAAAGAACATTACAGCATACTAACACATATATATGGAATTTAGAAAGATGGTAATGATAACCCTATATGCAAAACAGAAAAAGAGACACAGAAATACAGAACAGACTTTTGAACTCTGTGGGAGAATGTGAGGGTGGGATGTTTCAAAAGAACAGCATGTATACTATCTATGGTGAAACAGATCACCAGCCCAGGTGGGATGCATGAGACAAGTGCTCGGGCCTGGTGCACTGGGAAGACCCAGAGGAATCCGGTGGAGAGGGAGGTGGGAGGGGGGATCGGGATGGGGAATAAGTGTAAATCTATGGCTGATTCATATCAATGTATGACAAAACCCACTGAAATGTTGTGAAGTAATTAGCCTCCAACTAATAAAAAAATTAAAAAAAAAAAAAAAAAAAAAAAAGAGATGGGAGTACTAAACCACCTTACCTGTCTCCTGAGAAACCTATTTGCAGGTCAAGAAGTTACAGTTGGAACTGGACAAGAAGCAACTGACTACTTCAAAACTGAAAAACAAGTATGACGAAGAAGGCTGTATATTGCCATCCTGCTTATTTAACTTATACACAGAGTACATTGTGTGAAATGCCAGGCTGCATAAATCACAAGAGAATCAACATGGCCTAGTGAAATAGCGATAACCTCAGATATGCAGATGATGTCATGCTAAAAGCAGAAAGTGAAAAGAAACTAAAGAGCCTCTTGATGAGGGTTAAAGAGGAATGAAAAAGCTGGCTTGAAGCTCTACATTCAAAAAACTAAGATCATGGATCTGGTCTCATCATTTCATGGCCAATAGAAGGGGAAAAAATTGGAAGCAGTGATAGATTTTGTTTTCTAAGACTCCAAGATCACTGAGGATGGTGATTGCAGCCATGAAATTAAAAGACACTTGCTCCTTGTAAGGAAAGCCATGGCAAACCTAGACAGTGTATCAAGATGCAGAGACATCAATTTGCTGACAAAGGTATCTGTAGCCAACACTACAGTTTTTCCTGTAGTCATGAACTGATATGAGAGTTGGATCATAAAGGAGGCTGAGCTACAAAGTATTGATGCTTTCAAAATGTAATGCTGGAAAGACTCTTGAGAGTTCCTTGGACTGCAAGAAGATTACTGAGTACTGGTCCTTAAGTAAGCAGAGAGAAATTATACCAGAGAAGGCACAAACTATTGGAAAGCTGTAAACTGAACTGTCCGCAGAGTTCATACAGGGCAGTGAGACGTTTTGGTCAGGGTGTGTGGGATTCCCAAGCACAGGGGAGACTCCAGAGGTGTCGTGGTTTAGTATTAAGGGTCAATTACAGCCAGAATGGGGTCTCCCAGGTGGCACTGATGGTAATGAACCTGCCTGACAATGTTGGAGACTAGAGAGGTGGGTACGATCCATGGGTCAGGAAGATCTTCTGGAGGAGGGCTCAGCAACTCAGCCCCATATTCTTGTCTAGAGAATCCCATGGACAGAGGAGTCCAGCGGGCCACAGTCCACAGGGTGGCGTGAAGGAAGCAACTTCACACACATGCACGCTCACTAAGAATAAAGGCTGCTTTTCAGCCACTTTGGTAAATGCAAAGTTCTGTTCTTGAAGTGATTAAATGGATAGCCTGTGAAGGAAGTAAACAAAATCTACACATTCAGAAATGCAAAATTACAGACTATAGCATCAACAGACGTAATAATGAAAAGCAGAATCATCAAGATATAATTCAGTTCACAGAAAACCAGGAATAAGAAATTAGCAGACACAGATGTTAAAACAGATGTTAAAAAACTATTTAAGAGTATTTAAAGGAAAAAATGAACGTAATGAGCAAATAAATAGAAAATACATAACAAGACTCAAGTAGAACTCCTACAGATGAAAAATATATCAGAATTGAAAACCCCTCTGCATATGACTAACCGTGGATTAAACATTGCATAAAGAAAGTATCAGGGACTTAAAAAATATAGCAGCAAAATATACTGATTAAAGGAGAGAAAGAAAAAGGCTGAAAAAAAACTTTTAAAAAATGATACTTAATAATATGTAGATTGATATTGAATGATCTAACATGAGTGAAGGCACTTTTATAAAAACCTAAGTGATACTTTCCCAAATTTACTGCAAAATTTGTCCACAAATATATAAACATTAAAGAACTCAAAAAAAGAAATTATAAAATTCTGCACCAAAGCATATCACAATAAAATTGCTTATAACAAGTAATAAAGTCTTTAAAGAAGTAAAAAACCAATTTTTTTTGTACAAGGGAACACATAAAGGGATGACTTCAGACTATGCAAACCAGAAGACAATATAAAAACTTCTTTAGAGTGAGGAAAGAAAACAAAAAACTGTCAACATAGAATATTGGATCATATCCAGTGAGAATATACCTTAAAGAAAAATAGATGAGAGAATTTATCACAAATAGTTCTGCAATTAATATATGTTAAAGAATAGTAGGATTTTAAGATAAAATACAGTAAATGTTAAAAAAAAAAAAGGGATATTCAGGCAAAAGGGAAATGATACCAGATACAAATAGAGATCAACACAAATAAATGATGATTGGGCATATTGAATACATAAATAAATATAAAATAATTGAAAAAATGATTTATAGAGCACTCCATTCAAAACACTCCATTTGATAGTAACATATTACTATCAAATATTAGTAGAGCATTCAACAAATTAAATCATAAAATTAGTGACAAACATCTGTCAACAAATTTTAAACATTTAAAAAATCATATAAAAGATGTTTCTGTCCATAATATTATTCAATTACAAAATCTCTACAAAAACCCCAGACATTTGAAATGAAATAAACCTTCATGACCACCACAACAATAATTTTTAATTGCAAAAACACAGAGAAATTAGAAAATATTTTGAAAATGAATGAAAATGAACATATAGCCTATTCAAATTTGGGGATTCAGCTAAAGTGGTTTTCTGGAGTCTCAAATGACACAAATTATTCTTATTGAAATGCTTTCAAATTAGAAAGATAATATCAAATCCATGGTGTAAAAGTCTATCTTATTAAGTCAAAAAAAGGAGACAAAGTAACCCTTAAATAAGAAAAAAAAGACTCATATAATAATGGAAATCAATGAAATAGAAATAGCAAATATTGTTAACAAAATCCAGGGCGGCTTCTGTGTAAAATATCTATAAAGTTGATTCATATTTAAATGGACTGATCAAGTATTTAAAGAGAGGAAGAGAAGTTGAGATTGAGAGAGAGAAAGAATACAAGTTATCAGTATGAGGAATTAGAGACTGAATATCATAACATCATAAATGCATTATAAGGATAATAAGGAAGTTATATCACTAAGAAAATTTAGGTGAATTAATGTTGCAGACTATCAGCAGAAACAAGATGGACCACCATCCAAATTTGGCCCAGAGTTAGAGACCGATGATACTACTACACACACACCAGTGGGGCATTAAAAAAATGTACTATTTTCATAATGAAGCTTTCTAGGGAAAGTAGAGCATCTACCAAGCAGATCCAAAAATGGTGAGAGAGCAGGAAAAGGAGAGTGGCCCACAATTTTTATTATAGTTAGACTGTGTGACAAGGCTGAAAGTTTCAGCGTGGCAGAAACCTACAGTTTCGGACCTGCTGGTGCTAAATGTAGGAGCATTTAGGTTTTCATATCAACTTACATAGATATGGGGCAGAAAGCAAAGAGGGAGTGTTGAATTTTATAAGATATTAGCCCAAATTGGTGGCGGCCTCTTTGTTACGCATGGAAAACACCCTGCAAAGACTTTACTCAAAGTAACTCAAGAAGAAGTAGGAAGTTTGATTACCATTGTGGCCTTAAAATAATTTGATTCCTAGTTAAATTTTCCCCACAATGAAAGCTGTTGGTCAGATGGTTTACCTGGTTCACGTAGCCATCTGTCTTCCACATACTGATTTATTGGGAAAAGCAAGGGGGATTATGATATCCTTTAAGTAATATTGAAAAGAAAACAACAGAAAAGCAGCCATTTAACTAATTTCCTATGTCTCAAGTACTATTCAGAATAACTTGTTCTCCAATCCTTTCAAACTATATGGAGTTGTCAATTGAAACCCAGTAGCCTAGATATTGTAAATGAAATTTCTGAGATCAGCGTAAGCCTTTGGTCTGATTGCAAACACTGTAGATTTAGTCCAGTTACTTTTTTTGCTATCAAAAGACATAGTGTCATTTATGGACTACATCTGATTGCTTCTTTGTCAGTACATGGTGAAAACCTTGGCTTTTTATACTCCACAGTAACAGTAAGATTCCACCTACCCCAATATCAAAATCTGACCTCTTTTGATCAAGAAAATAGAAATCAAGACAATAGAAATAGTACAATAACCAGAATATTAATATCAGATTGCATCTTGAATACCATATACCAAAGCTTTCAATATTAGGCTTTCAGTTAAATTTAGGTCCAGATGTTTCTGCTCTGATAATAATAAAGGTTTCCTGGCAGGTGAGACATTGATATGGCATTTGATTTAATTATGGATTTAGAAGCTCTATGTTTTACTGACCAAGATGTCAAATTCATGAAGCAAGAATTAAAGATAAATAAGCCATCATTAGAAGATTTTTCCAGAATTCAAGATACATAGTATGTCCCTGCTAACTACATATGTCACAAAAGCTTTATTACATCTACAGCAATTTTCTAGCATAACAATGGAGTAATAAATTCTGTTAAAGAACCAGAGAAATCTAACAATTTTAAAATATTTCCCTTAAAAAGTTTACAGCTAAGAAGTGGTCCTTAAATAGTCAAACTTTAATTTTCAAGCAATTAAGTTTTCTTAGAGAATCAAGTCCTGACAAAAATAGTAAAAAAAAAAAAAATAATAATAATAATACAGTAGGGTGCAAGTGAATGGTTATGTGTATAGGGTATTTGTAATTCATTTATGATATATACTGTGGGTAAAGTAGGTTCCAGAATTGAGAGTAGGCAAGGTCAGAAATGTTTTTCTCAAATGGCATGGCCTATCAGAATGAATATGGAGCATCTGTCTAGGAGAAGCTGTATTTTTCCATTCTTCATTGAATAGAGCAAAGTCTGTATAAAGCCTATAGGACTGCTCCGCTGCTGCAGTATGACAGATTATTAGCTTCAGTGGAAACGGTTGGAAGTCTCAACTCTTAATGAAAGCAATCTTATTATTTCTCTAGAGTTTCATTTTATTAACTTTCAGACACCGATAAATGTAAAGATTTAATCCTGCAGTGTATCATAGTCAGCACATGCTTTTGATTTCAGTAGTTTTTCAGGGAGGATAAATTATTTTAAGAAAGGCAGACTATAGCAATGATTATCAAGATCTGTCTTTAAGCATTTGTTATGTGATATTTAATAAATTACTAATAATAATTTGTACCAAATTGTATATGTCCCCATTGATAGTTAATGATAATTTGGTATGTAAGTATATTAAATAATGTTGAAATGAATACCTGAGACTGGATTTTTTTTCTTATCCGTTAAAAATTCTATGAGGATACTTATGAATTGCACGGCTTTGAGTCTAGTATATTTGACTGTTTCCTGGGGCTAGATCAGCTTGCTATGACCCTGATATAATGACCATATTGACAAAAAGCTATGGAACTGTTGAAACTAGAAGTAAAGAGATTACTCTGATAGAGCTTTTAACTCAGTGTGTGATCAAAATTTGAAATGTAGCAGGAATATTTGAAGGAGCAATTCGAACATAACATTAGGTAACTCGATCTAATTAAGGCATTATTAAAATGCATGTTCAAATTTGGGTAGAAATAATTTTCTAAATGCTTCCTTCAAAAATATAATTTATTTTTTCATTCTGTGAAAGAAATATTTGGGACAGCATAATTTTGAGTTCTGCTTTTAATTGCTTTGAAGAAATATCAGTATTTGTTTTTGCTAGGATGTCTGCTATGAGTGTATTTAAAGCATTGTTAAAGTGTCAAGATTTGAAAGTGAATGTAACAACACTCAATGTAGCACACTAAAGGATATTTGTTCCTAAAGAAGGGATATTTCTAATCAATTTACTAGAGGTTGTCAAAATTGGTGTGAAAATAAAAATATGAAAAATATACAATCATGATTATTAGTGCAGAGGATGACCTGAAATGGATAGTTGTAAATGGATAGATAATATGTTGGTGACAACCTGAAAAAAAATGTTGCCTACTTCTTTTTATTTATGAACACTTTTTATTTATGAACAAATTGAGTAATGATTTATTTAAAACAGATATAAGTATGTTATATGATCTCGTATTGTACAATGGATTCCATTAATGTTTCACATTCAATTACTGAACACATACTATGTATGTCAGACATTTTACTACTACTAAAATAAGATGAATAGGAGAGTTTCTTCCCCTAAGACATTGAGTTTTGGTAGGGAAGGTAAGCCTAAACCATATAAATAAATATCTATCTATGAACTAATATAAATTCAGAATTAAATATTTGGATTTTTATAAATATTTATATTATGGAAAAGTATATCAAAATAAAGCACCTCTGATTAATACAACTCAATTTTGCTTATATATTTATAAAGATTAATATAGGTCTATATTTAATCAACTTGCTACATAAATAGCCATTATATGTACAATTCTTTTTTACTTTTAGTGCTGATTATCAGTCTCTTTCTTACTCCTCCTAGAGAGAGGTTATTGGGGATTACCTGGGAAGATGTTAGAGTATTTTTCCTTCATGTCTGTACATGTGGTTCCTGGTCTGTGCACTGCACTGTTGCTCCAAATATCCATCGGTGCATAAATGATTTGAATCACAGCAGATACAATTCTTACTTATATTTAGAAGTGCTTAAATTTCAGTCTTTGCAGTGCAAAGTTTGTTTCACACACACTAATATGTCTTTCCTTCTACTGTACTTGGGGTAGGTTGGAAAACTGATCGACTTTCTTTAGATCACAATGGCTGGATTGAAAGTTAACATTATAGCATTGTGCTTTGTTTTGTTTCATTTTTTGTTTTTTAAAAATTGAGTTATTAGGTGTTAGTCTTGAGGATTTATATACCTTATGGCAGAAAGCGAAGAAGAACTAAAGAGCTTTTTGATGAAAGTGAAAGCAAAAGAGGAGAGTGAAAAAGTTGGCTTAAAACTCGACATTCAGAGAACTACAATCATGGCATCCAGTCCCATCACTTCGTGGCAAATAGATGGGGAAACAATGGAAACAGTGAGAGACTTTATTTTCTTGGGCTCCAAAATCACTGCAGATGGTGATTGCAGCCATGAAATTAAAAGGCATTTGCTCCTTGGAAGAAAAGCTATGAGCAACCTAGACAGCATATTAAAAAGCAGAGACATTACTTTACCAATAAAGGTCCATCTAGTCAAAGCTATGGTTTTTCCGGTAGTCATGTATAAGAGTTGGATTATAAAGAAAGCTAAGTGTGGAAGAATTGATGCTTTTGAACTGTGGTGTTGGAGAAGACTCTTGAGAGTCTCTTGGATTGCAAAGAAATCCAACCAGTCAATCCTAAAGGAAATCAGTCCTGAATATTCATTGGAAGGACTGCTGAAGTGGAAATTCCAATACTTTGGCCACCTGATGTAAAAAGCCGACTCATTGGAAAAGACACTGGTGTTGGGAAAGATTGAAGGCAGGTGCAGAAGGGGAGGACAGAGGTTGAAATGGTTGGATGGCCTCACTGATGGGATGGACTTGAGTTTGAGTAAGCTCCCGGAGTTGGTGATGGACAAAGAAGCCTGGTGTGCTACAGTCCATGGGGTCACAGAGTCGGACACGACTGAGCAACTGAACTGAACTGATACTGAGTGTATTATTCTGAGGAGATCTTTGTAGGAAACAGATTTCTGCTAGTATTAATTATTTCATAATGGAATAAAAGCCTTTCAACTAATATTGCTTTCCTGGGAACCATTCAACCAACTTTTTCTTACTTAATGTCTTTTATATATATCTCTTACCATCTAATTTTAACTTACTAATTGAATTTGTTGTCGTGGTGGAGTCAAGAACTTTCAGTTTAGGAAAAGAGGAATAAACTTCAAATAATACTTCAGAATCAAATGAAGGCAAACTTCATTTTAAATTATTGCTTAATATTTAAATTTTGATATAGGCCTCCTAGAGGGCTCAATTTATTTCCTTCATCATCTTCTGGTGGAATGCATTTATTTTCATCTATTTTCCTAGTACTTATTTTAGTTGTATCAGTACCCTGTGTTGAATCTGGGTTCTCATGGGAACATGTTGTGACCTTCTGTGAAACTTGCTCTCTGTTTTATTTTATGTTCATCTTATGGATGAAGTAACAAAGTGCTATTTTTTAATATTTTATTTTATTTATTTTTTGGCTGCACAGGGTCTTAGTTGTGGGATGCAGGATTTTTTCTTTTCTTTTCTTTTAAGTTGCAGCAAGTGGGATCTAGTTCCCTGACCAGGGATTGAACTCAGGCCCCCTTGCTTTGGGAATGTGGAATGTCAGCCACTGAGCTACTAGGGAAGTCCTGCAAAGTACTATTGAAAGTGGAGAAATTCACATCAGGGTAGAAAGTTATTAAATTTCCAGATTTACTGAGGTCCCATTTGCCATATATTTCAGATGTTAAAAACAAAATAACAGTTTTTCTTCCTTCTTTTAGAAAACTAACCATTATTTATTTCTTTTGTACCACTTAACTAAGTAATGATTGTCTTTTAGACTTGATATGAATTTATCAAAGCCCAAGTCAAAATCAGTACACCAATGTCAGCCCGAGTCTAATATATTTGAGCACTTTTAACAATTTAAGAAGTTTTGACTTTGTCGACTATTGGAAGATCGGCATGTAGGTCAGGGTCTAGCATCATGACCATAACAATTTAGAATCAGGATCACGTCCTTAATTTCAGCATTAAAATGAGGGAGGTGGAGGATGTAGACTATATGTCATTCTGAAAATCCAAGCTTTCTCTCTAAATCTTCAAAGTTGATTCTGACTCTGCTTCTGCTTTGCAAAATATGTAATAAAATACTGCAACAGGAATTTTCTATACTTCTCTTTTTCCTTTTAAGCATGTTTGTCTTCTAAGTTTCTATAATTTCTTTAGCATAAGATATATTTTTAAAGATGTAAACTATTTTAAAATCTAACATACACTCACACTTTTCAATAGTGACAAAATATTTGTTATTGCTTAGTCACTAATTTGTGTCCAACTGTTGTGACCCCGTGGACTGTACCACCATGCTCCTCTGTCCATGGGATTCTCCCAGATAAGAATACTGGAGTGGGTAACCATTCCCTTCTCCAGAGGATCTTCCTGACCCAGGGATGAAATTCATGTCTCCTGCATTGGCAGGAAGTTTCTTTAACACTGGGCCAGCCACCTGGGAATCCCAGTGACAAACGTATTTTCCTATTATATCCCCTATTAAGTTTGTGTGTCTCAAAATTAAGTTGGAAGCAGGGTAAATTCACTTCTTGATACACGAACTATTCCTTCAACTTATTTAATGCAAACCCACAGTCAACATATTTACCAGAAGAGGAATAGTAAGAGCACTTATTAGGTTTGTGTTTTTACACACTAGATGGCAAAATATTAGACTTGTGGGGCAGAACAAGATAAATACAAAAGCTAAAATGCCTTACACTAGGTTCTAGTCTGCTTTGGCTGCTGTGACAAAAATATCATAAGATGGGGTAGCTTATAAACAAAATAAATTTAAGTCATATACTTCTTGAGACTGGTAATTCCAAGATCAAGGTGCCAGCAGCTATGCCTGGTGACACGCACAAGGCTATGCCTTGGTTGATACACAATCTTTTTGTTGGGTCTCCAGTGATAAAAGGGGCCAAGGAGCTGTCTGGAATCTCTTTTGTACGAGTCTCTTTAGAGTCTCTCCTGATCTCATTCAATGTGATGGCATTTAGAGATGGGATCTCATGACCTAATCATCTCTTAAAAGCCCCATCTCTACATACACTGGGTATTAAATTTCAACATATGAATTTGGACAGTTGTGGGGGCGGGGGGACAAATATTCAGTCTTTAGCATAGTGACTAAAGAATACCATATGATATCTTTTCCATACTGTTCCACAGAAAAGGATGTAATGCAGAGAAAAGTAAATACTGGAAATTTCCAAGGTCCGAGTTTTAGTCTTAGGTCTTCATATGCTGCTCTCGTTTTGTGGTAGCCAATACTTGTGGCTATTAACCTCTATTAACCACAGAGTCCTCATCGAGAAAATATACTTGGTAGCCCCAGGGACAATCCTTAAGGTCTTTTCAAGCATCAAGACTTTTTGTTAAGTTGACAATAGATCAAAGAAGCATGATCATGAACAGCTAAAATAACATGAAAATATATGATGATGTGTATAAAGATCTGTGGATTATTCCCATCACAAATAAATCATAAATTTTACATGTTAATTATCCTCACTGGACCCTCATCTATAAATATATATGCTGTTATTTATTTTGTAGTGTGGGAGAAATGAACAAAGCTTGAGGGCTACATACAGTGATAGATTTGCAACATGTTAAATATCATGTTGTGATTTGTCATTCTTTTTTTTTATGTATATATAATGAACTGTAATATTTTTCTTTCAAGTTTTATTCCGGGCTACATGTGCAGACATGCCTGATCTTTGGGTTTCCAATAGCGATTGTAAAGAATTTTTAAAATAAATCCTTTCACAATCTCTCATGCAGTGAGTATGTGCTATAGCAACTTACTACCGTTCAAGAGAGGATGTATCACATTGAGGTTCCATTAATTCCACACTGCATAAAGCACTGATAAAAAGAAGGACATGAATTAACAAATAACACATTTTACTATAGAAGGGCAAGTAGCACTCAAGTATGTTAGATAATACAGATATAATAACCTAATTTCCAACTTAGACAAGTTTTAATGAAAACTACAGATAGTTGCTCAGATAAGCCAGAGGAGGAATGAAGAATACAATTGAACACGTTAATCCATTTCATTAAATTCAAGAATTTGAGCATTTTAAGATAAATCAGAATAAAGATAAATGCTGAAAGCCATATACCTTTCAATCAAAAACAGGATTAGGACCTGACATTGAACTGAGAGAGAGCCTAATTTAAACATGCTAGCCCCTAAACTTTTGGAGATCCCTGAGAATGAAGTTTTACTCATAAGAAGCACTCACTCTGCATACTAGCTGTGTTACGTTGGCACTTATTCCTACAGAGTGCAACTTACCAATCATCCCTTCTTTCTTTTGATTTCTTATTGATAATTAAGCATCCAGGGGCTGCAAATGATACCATTATTAACTCTTTTGAGACAAGCCACTGCATCTTCTGAACAGTGGCAAAGTCCATAAAGCACCTAGGTGGATTTTTACATCTCTAGAAACTCATCAGTCAAGAAATGGCAGTCCTGTTAACAGCTGACTCACAGTAAAGAGTTTTATTACTTCCAAAAATGCCATCTTCTTATAACAGCTTACTGAATGTCCCTTCTACTAGAAAGGTCAGTGAGTAAGATGTGACTAACACTGTTGTCTGAAAGCTCATATATTTCAAAGCCACTTTTTATTGCACCTTTTGTTTGGTACATACTGGGTGAAAGCTGCATTATTTTTCATCCATTTCAATAAGGAGATAATAGCTAGAGTCTATTTATAATCATAGTGCTTCATTAAATGCATTCTGCATTAAATGAATCAAACTTATTGGCTTTTTTTCTGTAACTTTCTGTTGAAGTGTTTAAGGTTACACTATAAGTGATCAAAAAATATCTCTTGAATGAGAGGCTAAGTTAACACATTTGACAGACCTAAGAATGACATCTTTGATCAGCCTGTATCTAGTTAAGTGTCCATGCTTCAGATATGAAGATTCCAATACCTAGTTTGGATTAGAGGGGGGAAATGCTATTTTCCTATAGGTAATATTTCCTAAAGATCCTTTTATAGGTAATAATACAAATTTAAGGACAGTTCTGTATATACATGTCTGTGGTATTGTCACAACTCCTGGAATACTATGGTTATGTGCATGTATATATATGCCAATATAAGTTGTATATTATTGTTCAGTTGCTTAGTTGTGTCCAACTCTTTGTGACCCCATGGACAGCAGCATGCCAGGCTTCTCTCCCTTTCACTATCTCCCAGAGTTTGCTCAAACTCATGTTCATTCAGTCCATGATTGAATCACCATCTAACCATCTCAACCTCTGTTGCCTGCTTGTCTTCCTACCCTCAAACTTTCCCAGCACCAGGGTCTTTACAGTCAGGTGGCTCTTCACATCGGGTGGCCAAAGTATTGGAACTTCAGGTTCAGTATCAGTCCTTCCAATGAATATTCAAGAGTTAATTTAGGATTGACTTGTTTGATCTCCTTGTTGTCAAGTGTCTTCTCCAACACCACACTTCAGAAGAATCAATTCTTTAGTGCTCAGTCTTCTTTATGGTCCAACTCTCACATCCATATATGACGACTGGGGAAACCATAGCTTTGACAATATGCACCTTCATTGACAAACTTATATCTCTGCTTTTCAATATGCCGTCTCGGTTTATCAAAGCTTTTCTTGGAAGGAGCAGGTGTCTTTTCATTTCATGGCTGCAGTCATTGTTCCTGTCACTTTGGAGCCCAAGAAAAGAAAGTCTGTCACTGTTTCCACTTTTTCCCCCATCTATTTGCCATGAAGTGATGGAGCCAGATGTCACGATCTTTGCTTTTTGAATGCTGAGTTTTAAGCCAACTTTTTCACTCTCCTCTTCCATCTTCATCAAGAGGCTTTTTAGCTCTTCCTCACTTTCTGCCATTAGAGTAGTGTCATCTGCATATCTGAGGTTATTGGTATTTCTCCTGGCAATCTTGATTCCACTGTGCTTCATCCAGCCTGACATTTCGCATGATGTACTCTACATATCAGTTAAACAAGCAGGATAACAATATACAGCACAGACCTACTCCTTTCCCAACTTGGAACCAGTCTGTAGTTTCATGTTCCATTCTAACTGTTGCTTTACTGACTCGCCTATAGGTTTCTCAGGAGGCTAGTAAGGTGGTCTGGTATTACTATCTCTTCAAGAATTTTCTACAGTTTTTTGTGATCCATACATTGAAAGGCTTCAGTGTAGTCAATGAAGCAGAAGCAGATATTTTCCTGCAATTCCCTTGCTTTTTCTATGATCCAACGGATGTTGGCAATTTGATCTCTGGTTACTCTGTGTTTTCCAAATAAAGTTGGACATCTGGAAGTTCTTGGTTAAAATAACAAATATATATTTATTGTATATATATAACATAAAATATGTTGTATATATAAAACATAAAATATGGTTATATATAACCATAAAAATATCGTCGAATAAAAGGCTCTATTTTCCTGTAAATTCTGGGCAATAGAGGCTCAAAAGTGCTAAGTCAATATGACCTATTTAATTTCCTCAGCCCGAAGTCTCCTATTCACCTTAACCAAAGACAGTGATCATTGATGCTATGTGATCCTAAAATCTCTTACAGTGCCTGGAAGTATTACTCTGTAGAGCATAGATAATGATCTTATAATGTTTCTCTGGAGTTGGTTTATACATTTGAATCACAGTTCAACATGCTTATACTTGAGATAATGTATAACTTTCTCTGGAAAAATTTGTTTCTAAAATTTAGTACCAGAAATATCTCTCCTATACTCTATAGTGCCCTGTTTTCTATCTGAATATAACTTTAAAACTTTTAAAGATATGAATGGATCACTCCAAAGTCCAGTACACTGGCTTCCTATGAAAAAATTGTCCCTATCCACTTGAAGAAAGTTCGCTGACCCCGAAATCTGACAGATTAAAGCATGCCCGAATATGACATTTTTTTAGAAGAGGCAAATTATATATCCTAGGGAAAAAGTGCCTGCTCTGTTAATGTGGTTGATCTCTAGTTGTAGTCTGTCCTTAGATAGTAACTACTATACCATTTATATCAAACAAAGAAAGATTTCAAAGGAGGCCATGGAGGTGAGTGGTATTTGTCACATGATTGCGCAGAGACATCTCAGGTAATTTCCTGAGCCTCTGATGTATTGTGCTATCAGTCTTAATTTTCTCCTGCCATTTCTGCTTCAACTAAAGAAAAGGAAAAATTATTAAAATCTCAACAGAATGTAAAAATGAGATCAAATACCCTATATTTAGCAAAGATGGTTTTTTAAAAAAATGAGGTGGCTTAAATTTTAGAAGATAGCCTTGGCATAAGTCCTTTTTAAATGTTTCCTCATCAGGTTATGTGTTCTGTTAATTTTAAAAGAATTCTTAGAGATTTTACATTCATTGGATTAAAATAAGCTATTATAAATGAAGTAAAATGTATATAACATGGAGCTTTAAGCAATATTTTATGTAACTGCTCCCCTGCCAGTGAGAGGCAGTATTTAATTCTGAAAGTATGATATGGTAAATCATAATATCATAAATGATTATGCATTTATTATTAACTCTTTCTAATACAGACAATATGAATAAAGAGTTGAGATTTAAAGTATGAGACTTCAGTTCTAGGCCAATCTGTCACCACTATTTATAATTATGAAACATTAGTAAGTGAACAAGTGTCTCTAGACTTCCATATATCTTTTAACTGAATACATGCAATGGATAATGCCTGAAATTCAGCTATCTGTAATGCATTTAATTTTAATCTCTTAGGAATAATATCAAAATATAGATTACAATCACATTTGGGAATGAATTATCATTTCATATGTAGATATACACACACACGCATATATATACATATATATGTATTTATTTATTTACTTCTATTTCTAATACCATGTCCCCACTAATACAAACATATATATTTGGGAAGAAATTTAGAAACACATATGCACACAGATTTATTGATTAATGAGTTACCTGAACCTGCCAAAATAGGCATTTTATCAAAATATTTAGTTAAAATCAAACACTTTTCTTTCAACTTAATAGATGCTGTCATCATATTTCTTGTTACTGAAATGATGCCAGCATGCCTTCAGACTACTTTAAATGAAGAATATAAATGTAGAATAAAGCCCTGCTCTGGATACCCTCTCTAGTAAGCTCTAAGGATAATAAGCTCAATTTTCTAAGGAAACATGTTCAGTGAAAAAATGTTGGGTCAGGTAACAATTTACAGCCTCTCACCTCCAAACCCAACATTCTTTTTCCTGGTTTTGTGGACTCTGTACACATTTCTATTTCTCTAGCTGGTGCATTGCTGGGCTTTTCTTTTTTTTCCCTCAGTATCAACTTTTATTTTGGTAAATATTGATAAACGTAACACATAATTGGGGACCCTTGATTTTGTTAGTTTTTGTCTGTTTGCATTTTACTTGTGAAAAAGTTCTCTCAGTTGTTTTATTTTATTTTTTTATTATTGTTATTTTTATTGGCGTATAGTTGCTTTACAACACTGCATTACCTTCTGTTGGACAGCAAAGTGAGTCAGCCCCACACAATCATCTATTTCCCCTTCTTTGGATTTCCTTCCCATTTAGATCACCACAGAGCACTGAGTCAAGTTCCCCGAGCTTCATGGTAGTTTCCCATTAGTCAGTCGTCTACTTTACACATAGGAGTATATGCCAATCCCAATCTCCCAATCCATGCCATCACGCTTTTATTTCAATAGATAGAGTGATGCAGGGAGGTGATAGCAGCAAGTAGGCCCTCCCCTCAGGTTGGCTGCTGCCTCCATATTTGATCCAGTGCAGGAGGTGAGTCTTGGTGGTTCTCACTTCACAGACAGGTTTCCCTTTATAAACAGGTTCTACCTCATTGTCTTTCACAGGAGCTGGGCCCATACCTTCAAGCCATGCTTTTCCTACCTGGCAGGCTGCAGATGAAATGTGTCCATCATCAGGCAATGGACTGTCCTTCAGGAGGCTGCTTTTAGAGAAGGTGCCTCTGTGACCTCAGGCAACTGTCTCACCAAGTAACTTGCTTCTATCAATTAGATTAGCTCCCATGTGTTCACTTCCTCTGGCAACGGGAGACCATTTCTGTAGACAGCACTGGCCTGTATCTTCTGGAAATCTTTTACTGCCATTGGCCAACTGCCCCTCTCTCTCCCGCCATGCCTTCTGGGAAGAGTTTGAAATCTTGGTCTTGGCTGGAGAAGCCTCTCCTAAGTGCTCAGTTTTTTATTGTCTGATATCCATCAGCCGAGTAATAGTATAACCCATTAATTTGCACTTGCAAATTCTGGACTACATAGAGTCCCTTATATCTCTTTTAGTAGTTAAATGCTTTTTATAGATTAATGACTCGTTATAATAGAGATTCCTTGTTTAAATTACTGGTATGTTTTTTGTCCCCTGACTGGACTTTCATGGATGTAAAAGTATAATGGAGCTCATTGCTTTTGCTCAGTAATTTTCCTTTTTGTTTTTTTGGAAGTATACATATAAAAACAAAAAATGCACTGAGTATACAAATCTTAGGAAAATAATTTGAACTAAAGTGTACAACATTATTAAAAATATTTGTCATAGGAAGAAAATTAATATTCCTAGGCACTAGACACTCTAATGGCTTCCTGAGATATAAACACTTCTTTCACCTGCCAGAGGTCAGGATGCCTGAAAGAGTTGCTCGGATGTGTCCAGCTCTTTGTGACCCAATGGACTGTGTGTGTCCACCAGGTTACTCTGTCCATGGAATTCTCCAGGTAAGAATAGTAGAATGGGCAGTCATTATCTTTTCCAGGGGATCTTCTTGACCCACATATTGAGCCCAGGTCTCCTGTATCACAGGTAGATTCTTTACCATCTGAGCCACCAGGGAAACCCAATAAAGGCTCAGGTACTGGAGAAATGAATTAACCGTGTTTTCTGTATCAACAACTAACTTCATCCTTCTTTTTTTTTTTTTTTATTAGTTGGAGGCTAATTACTTCACAACATTTCAGTGGGTTTTGTCATACATTGATATGAATCAGCCACAGATTTACACGTATTCCCCATTAACTTCATCCTTCTTAAAACATCCACATAATTGTAAATTTTTCAAAACTCCACTTAGTAGCATTTTAATTTTTTTTTCTGTCATTTTTTTTTCTTTGCCTCCTTTTTAGAGAGGGGGGAGAAAAGAGGATGGAAAGTGAGATTGAGTTATGAAATATAAAAGAGAGAGACAAAGAGACAGGAGAGAAAATAAGAGGAAAACTATTAAAACAAAGATTGATTTTTATTTAACTGCTATATTTCCCAGAAAATTACTACAGTAAAGACATTGAACAGAAGTGAACTACCATGTGATTATCCTGGGAGTTTTAAATGTCTTTACCTTCTTTTGTTCTCAACTAATTTTATTAACACTCTTGCCCACTTTTCCTGTGTATTGCGTGTGCTCAGTGGTTAAGTCATGTCTGATTCTGTGATGCCTTGGACTGTAGCCCACCAGGCTCCTCTGTCCACGGAGTTTTCCAGGCAAGAATACTGGAGTGGGCTGCATTTCCTTCTCCAGATGATCTTCTTGACTCAAGGATTCAACCTGCATCTCCTGCATTGGCAGGTGGATTCTTTACCACTGAGCCACCTGAGAAGCCCCTTTCCTTTATGTATAATCTCTGTTTAAAAGCTAGGATGTCCCTAATAGATGCTTAAGCTGAACCTCTGAACTTACTGAAACAAGTTGTGGTTAATAAACTACAAGAGTTAAGAAGTAGAAGGAGCCGTAATGATTGTCTACTCAAATCCTTAATTTCATAGAAAAGGGTCATGTACTCTAAACAGAAGAAAAGATAGGCATAATCATAGTAAGGTACACTTAATCTGGAAGTTTTTTCAGAAGACTCAACAACATAATGAATACAAAGGTGAAAAGGAGAGAAATTAGAGAAAGGCTTTTCACACGGTAAAACTTGCAGAAAATCAGGAAGAGTGAATTACAAATGAAAGTGGCAGATGAACCATGGATGAAATATTAACATTGCAATTTAACTGAATTTTACATTTAACATTGCAATATTTATCTGCATCATAAGAAAAGAAACTTGGTTAAAAGTTGATATTCATAATATTAATTCTATTAGATAGATGATAGAGCAACAGATTGACTGATTGATTGATAGAGAAACAGAGCTACATCTGCATCTGTACATATGGGTACATCTATCTCCTAAGTGAATTGTTTGGAACATAGTGTACATAGAAATTAGGGGTACTGCTTCTGAAGACTGACTTCTGCTGCAGTAAATTCTCCATACCTCTTACGTTAAAATGTGACTATGGCTCTTAACTATAATGTTATGGTGTGGAAGGAATGAGATAACTTGTGTAGAGTTTAGCATGGTAATGGTATCTACCTCTCTAAGAAGTCAAATATTGTTAAGTATTTTTGGAAAGATACAGAGAAAAACCATTAAATAGGAATTTGAAAAGATGGTTAACTTTATTTAAAATGATAATTAGCCAAAAGAATATCTTGTCTATTTGCACTGGAAAGGCTTTAAGAGCATTTTGTTTCAGCATTTAAGAAACTGATAAACAACATGTAACATATCCACACTCCTTCCTGACATCAGGTGGCTGGGGCCAAGGAGTAGCAGTTCATTGTAACTAGGACATAGTTTTGTTGTTGCTGTTTTCACATGTCCCAGTCACTGGTTATTGTTTTTCTACCAATGAGCTTTCTTCATTTATTTTTCATTATCTGCCTGATCCCAAAACGTTTTTAAATTTTCCACTTCTAGTTAATCAAATTCTGATGATCCTATCAAGTAAAGATCTATAGCTGACTAGTGAGGGAAAAATATATGTAAAAAATACATCTGATATTCACTATAAAAAACTTGAATCTATATGTATATTCTTTGACTGTAACAACCCCAGAGGTAACCTTTAGCTCTCTTTCTTTAATATATCATTTATAATGCATGCCTTTCAATGCATTTCAATCACTAAATAAGATGATGCTACTTAAACAATTCAAGATTACTACTGTACAATATTTACTATAAAAAACTGATAAAATATGTAGAATGATCATTTATATTTTGGACAGCATAAAGGACATTGAACCAATTGTGCAACCATGCTTATTTTTGACAGAATGACACTCTACACCTCTGCCTACATTGATTAGCACAAAGAAAGCCATTGCTTAAGCTTATGATCTTTTGGATGGATTTAATTTTCTAGTACAGAAAAATCAAAACAAAGAATGGTTGATACTGTATGTATTCTCATAGTTGTCCCTCTTTTAATTGGTCAGTTACATAAGGGCATTCTAAGTATCCAAATCCAGAAGTTATAAATTGGATTGTCTAATGCTTTACTTAAGGAAAAGTGCAAAGTTTTGCCAAGAGACACACTGGTCATAGCAAACACCCTCTTCCAACAACACAAGAGAAGACTCTACTCATGGACATCATCAGATGGTCAACACCAAAATCAGATTGATTATATTCTTTGCAGCCAAAGACGGAGAAGCTCTATACAGTCAGCAAAACAAGACCGGGAGCTGACTGTGGCTCAGATCATGAACTCCTTATTGCCAAATTCAGACTTAACTTGAAGAAAGTGGGGAAACCACTAGACCATTCAGGTATGATTTTATCAAATCCCTATGATTATACAGTGGAAGTGAGAAATAGATTTAAGGGACTAGATCTGACAGAGAACCTGATGAACTAAGGACAGAGGTTTGTGACATTGTACAGGAGGCAGTGATCAAGACCATCCCCAAGAAAAAGAAATGCAAAAAAGCAAAATGGTTGTCTGAGGAGGCCTTATAAATAGCTGTGAAAAGAAGAGAAGCAAAAAGCAAAGGAGAAAAGGAAAGACATACCCATTTGAATGCAGAGTTCCAAAGGAGAGCTAAGGAGAGATAAGAAAGCCTTCCTCAGTGATCAGTGCAAAGAAATAGAGGAAAACAGTAGAATGGGAAAGACTAGAGATTGCTTCAAGAAAATTAGAGATACCACTGGAACATTTTATGCAAAGATGGTCGGAATAAAGGACAGAAATGGTATGGACCTAACAGAAGCAGAAGATATTGAGAAGAGGTGGCAAGAATACATAGAAGAACTGTACAAAAAAGATATTCATGACCCAGATAATCACGATGGTGTGATCACTAACCTAGAGCCAGACATCCTGGAATGTGAAGTCAAGTGGGCCTTAGGAAGCATCACTACGAACAAAGCTAGTGGATGTGATGGAATTCCAGTTGAGCTATTTCAAATCCTAAAAGATGATGCTGTGAAAGTGCTGCACTCAATATGTCAGCAAATTTGGAAAACTCAGCAGTGGCCACAGGACTGGAAAAGGTCAGTATTCATTCCACGTCCAAAGAAAGGAAACGCCAAAGAATGCTCAAACTACAGCACAATTGCATTCTTCTCACATGCTAGTAAAGTAATGCTCAAAATTCTGCAAGCCAGGCTTCAGTAATATGTGGACAGTGAACTTCCAGATGTTCAAGCTGATTTTAGAAAAGGCAGAGGAACCAGAGATCAAATTGCCAACATTCTCAGATCATCGAAAAAGCAAGAGAGTTCCAGAAAAACATCTGTTTCTGCTTTATTGACTATGTCAAAGCCTTTGACTGTGTGAATCACAATAAACTGTAGAAAATTCTTAAAAAGATGGGAATACGAGACCACCTGACCTGCCTCTTGAGAAACTTGTATGCAGGTCAGGAAGCAACAGTTAGAACTGGACATGAAACAACAGACTGGTTCCAAATAGGAAAAGGAGTATGTCAAGGCTGTATGTTGCCACCCTGCTCATTTAACTTATATGCAGAGTACATCATGAGAAATGCTGGGCTGGAAGAAGCACATGCTGGAATCAAGATTGCCAGGAGAAATATCAATAACCTCAGATATGCAGATGACACCACCCTTGTGGCAGAGAGTGAAGAGGAACTAAAAAGCCTCTTGATGAAAGTGAAAGAGGGAAGTGAAAAAGTTGGTTTAAAGCTCAACATTCAGAAAACTAAGATCATGGCATCTGGTCCCATCACTTCATGGCAAATAGATGGAGAAACAGTGGAAACAGTGAGAGACTTTATTTTCTTGGGCTTCAAAATCACTGCAGATGGTAACTGCAGCCATGAAATTAAAAGACGCTTACTCCGTGGATGGAAAGTTATGACCAACCTAGGCAACATATTGAAAAGCAGAGACATTACTTTGTCAACAAAGGTTCGTCTAGTCAAGGCTATGTTTTTCCAATAGTCATGTATGGATGTGAGAGTTGGAGTATAAAGAAAACTCAGCACTGATGAATTGATGCTTTTGAACTGTGGTGTTGGAGAAGACTTTTGAGAGTCCCTTGGACTGCAAGAAGATCCAACCAGTCCATCCTAAAGGAGATTATTCCTGGATGTTCATTGGAAGGACTGATGTTGAAGCTGAAACTCTTATTACTTTGGCCACCTGATGCGAAGAGCTGACTCATTTGAAAAGACCCTGATGCTGGGAAATTTTGAGGGTAGGAGAAGGGGGCGACAGAGGATAAGATGGTTTAATGGCATCACCAACTAAATGAACATAAGTTTGGGTAAACTCCGGCCGTTGGGGACGGACAGGGAGGTCTGGCGTGCTGTGGTTCATGGGGTTGGAAAGAATCAGACACAACAGAGTGACTGAACTGAACTGAACTGAGGAATCTGTTCAAAAGTCAGCTACTGATTTACTCCCTATCCTCATTTCCATATACTCATGTCTTTAGATGGCTGAGGGTCAAATGCTATGAACATTTTCCAGGATAAATGAATGGTTCAAGTAAATGTATCAAAGCAGTTATTGAATACTTTTTCCTCCTATACCAAGTATATTCTCATTGCCATGATAGCAATGCTAGAAAAGAAAATCAATCAATGAGATGGTATTCTAGAGGGAGTAATACATGCAAATAGTAAACATGTAAACAAATAAGCTACTGAAACATTATATACAGAATTACATATTTTTATAGGTGATAATGCTAGTAATTTTTACCTATCCCACAGACTATATTTATGAAGAGTACCTTTTAAACTTTAAAAGTATGTATTTATAGGTCAAGAGAAAATCTGTATAATTACTTATACAGTACATATAAAATGATCCAATGTTCTTTCAGTTGCAAAATTATAAAGAAAATATACTTTGTGTTAGTAGTATTAGAACTCATTTGTGACTAATGTAAGAGCATATATTTTTGGATAGCAAATATTTTCTCTTGGTAAAAAGGCATCAGGGTAATATGGTTTTCTGAGTAAGGCAATATTTTAAAATCTCTAAAGAGAGATCAAGGGAAATTCTAAGGAATTTTAAAATAAAAGTGAATTTTTCTCCCGAAAATCTGCCCCCATTCATTACCTGATTTATCTCATTGAATATTGAGTATTCCCAAATATCCAACAGAATGGACTAACAGAGAAATTTAGTTAAAACTTTACCACCTTTTAGATCTGTGAGCTACAACCCTGCTACTCAATGTGTGATTAGTCCACAGGCCAGCAGGATGGGCATCAACAGAATTACTGAGTCTAAATCTACATTTTAACATATCATGTGTTTGAACTAGACATGAAAGTTATAGGAGGTCTGTTCTCCACACCATTTAATCTCAGAATGTGGAGTATGCACATACTCCACTACTTTCCCAATTTCTAATCTCTTTCCTACTGATCCCCTCTCTGGCTACCTACTCAAACCTTCCACTTTTAATTAAATCTCTCCTGACTTCTACATAAAACGTCCTGACATCATTCCTTGTCTTCTTCTACACCCTCTTTGCTTCAGTACCTCTCATTTTCTGTCCCTCGGACACACTGTCTTTCTGTCCCTCTTTTGATCTGAACTAAATAAGAAATGATGTCAACCAAGAATTTCTCTATTACTAAACGTATTCATCAAGAATTGTTCATTTTTGCCAGCTGCCTTTTTAGCAATCATAAAGATGAATATGCAGCTTTTTCCTTAAGTTTATAAATATGATGTTTTATACAAACAAAATTTGAAATATTGAAATAATCTCTGGTGACATTAAGTTTTGTGAATCTTCTTAAGGATATTTTCGTTAATATCTATGACCTAATTTAGAACATATTTATGTCATGGTATGATTTTATTTACAATTATACAGTGGAAGTGACAGATAGATTCAAGGGATAAGATGTGATAGAGTGCCTGAGGATCTATGGACAGAGGATCAGAATATTGTACAGGAGGTGGTGATCAAAACCATCCCCAAGAGAAAGGAATACGAAAAGGTAAAATGGTTGTCTGAGGAAGCCTTACAAAGAGCAAAGAAAAGAAGAGAAGTGAAAGGCAAAGGAGAAAAGGAAAGATATACTAATCTGAATGCAGAGTTCCATATAATAATAAGGAGAGATTGAAAAAGCCTTCCCAAGTGAACAATGCAAAGAAATAGAGGAAAACAGTAGAATGGGAAAGACTAGAGATCTCTTCAAGAAAATTAGAGATATCAAGGCAATATTTCATGCAAAGATTAGCGCAATAAAAGGATAGAAATGGTATGGACCTAACAGAAGCAGAAGATATTAAGGAGAGACATTGTTGTCAATCCACAGAACTATACAAAAAAGATCTTAATGACCTGAATAACCACAATGGTATGAACACTCACCTAAAGCCAGACATCCTGGAGTGCAAAGTCAGGTGGGCCTTAGGAAGCCTTAGGAAGCCTTAGGAAGCATTATTATGAACAAAGCTAGTGGAGGTATTGGAATTCTCGCTGAGCTATGTCAAATCCTAAAAGATGCTGCTGCTAAAGTGCTGCCCTCAATATGCTAGCAAACTTGGAAAACTCAGCATTTAGCCATAGGGTAGGAAAAGGTCAGTTTTCATTTCAATCCCAAAGAAGGGAACTGCTAAAGAATGTTCAAACTATCACACAACTGCACTCGTTTCACATACTAGCAATATAATACTCAAAATCCTTCAAGCTAGGCTTCAATAGTATGTGAACTGAGAAATTCCAGATGTACCAGGTGGGTTTAGTAAAGGCAGAGGAACCAGAGATCAAATCGCCAACATCCATTGGATCATACAAAAAAGCAAGAGAATTCCAGAAAACAACATCTACTTCTGCTTCATCAAGTTTCCTAAAGTTTTTGACTGTGTGGATAACAACAGACTATGGGAAATTCTTAAACAGATGGGAACACCAGACCACCTTACATGCTTCCTGAGAAACCTGTATGCAAGTCAATAAGCAAGTTAGAATGGGACATGAAACAACAGACTGGTTCCAAGTTGGGAAAGGAGTATGTATAAGACTGTATATTGTCACCCTGCTTATTTAACTTACATGCAGAGTACATCATGTGAAATTCTGGGCTGGAAACACAAGCTTGAAATCAAGATTGCCAGGAGAAATACCAACAACCTAGATATGCAGATGACACCACCCTAAAGGCAGAAAGTGAAGAAGAGTAAAAGAGCCTCTTGATGAAGGTGAAAGAGGAGAGTAAAGAAGCTAGCTTAAAATTAAACATTCAGAAAACTAAGATTATGGCATCTGGTCCCATCACTCATGGCAAATAGATGGGGAAAAATGGAAACAGTGATAGACTTTACTTTCTTGGGTTCCAAAATCACTGTGGATGGTGACTGAAGTCATGCAACTAAAGGACACTCACACCTTGGAAGAAAAGCTATGACAAACCTTGACAGCATATTAAGAATCAGAGATATTAATTTGCCATCAAAGCATACTGTCAAACTATGATTTTTTTTTTCCAGTAGTCATGTATCGATGTGAGAGCTGAACCATACAGAAAGCTGAGATCCAGAGAATCGATGCCTTTGAACTCTGGGGTCGGATAAGACTGTTGAGAGTCCCCTGTACTGCAAGGAGATCAACCAGTGAATCCTATAAAGGAAATCAACCCTGGATATTCATTGGAAGAACTGATGCTGAAGCTGAAGCTCAAGTGCATTGAAGAGCTGACTCACTGGAAAAGACCCTGATGCTGGGAAAGGTGGAAGGCAGGAGGATAAGGGGATTACAGAGGATGAGGTGGTTGGATGGCATCACCAACTCAATGGTCACAGAGAATCAGACAGAACTGAGTGACTGAAAAGCAAGAAATTTAGAACATGTTTATGTTATGGTATAATTTTCCTAGCAAGGGATTATCAGATAGTGGTTTGTTAGAATTTGCCTATAAAGTAATTTATTACTAGTGTTTGTTGTTTTTCAACCTACTGATCAATTAATTTATTTGTGTATCATCAATCTATCCATCATTTTTATAATGTGGGGAGTAGCACTTTGCAAATTTTTTTCTTCCTCCTGCATAAATTATTTGATTTGAATTTAGATTTTCTCTAAGATCAGTTTAAATAAACTTTAGTATTCTATTAAATTACTCATTTAATCTAGATTTTTAAATGTTTAATTTGAATATTATCAGAAGAAAATATTCTCACGTTTTATGAAATTTATTTTTACTTGTGTATATGTCTTCCCAGGTGGCTCAGTGGTAAATAATCCACCTGCTGGAGACCCGGGTTCGATCCCTGGATGGGGAAGATCCCCTGAAGGAGGAAATTGCAACCTGCTTCAATAGTGTTGCCTGAAAACTGGGACAGAGGAGCCCAGCAGGCTACAGTCCATGGGATTACAAAATGCTGGACACCACTAAGTGGCTGAGTAAGCTGCTGAAGCTGAAACTCCAATACTTTGGCCACCTGATGTGAAGAACAGACTCATTTGAAAAGACCCTGATGCTGGGAAAGATTGAAGGCGGGAGAAGAAGGGGACGACAGAGGATGAGATGGTTGAATGGCATCACCACCTCCATGGACATGAGTTTGAGTAAACTCCGGGAGTCGCTGATGGACAGGGAGGCCTGGCGTGCTGCATTCCATGGAGTCGCAAGAGTCGGACATAACTGAGCCACTGAACTGAACTGATGCATACATGAATAATTCTTTATGCTATTTGATTTGATTTCATTTGATTTCATTACTTTTATTTGCTGTTTTTGATGTTTTAGTTGCTAAGTTAAGTCCAACTCTTTTGCAACCCCATAGACTATAGCATGCCAGGCTCCTCTGTCCATGGGATTTCCCAGGCAAGAATACTGGAGCAGGTTGCAATTTGCTCTTCCAGGGAATCTTCCTGACTCAGGGATTGAACCTGAGTTTCCTGTATTGGCAGGCAAATTATTTACCACTGAGCCACCAGGGGATCCTTACTTTATTCCTTAATTTAAATAGTTCTTTTTTTTATGTTATTTTGTCAAAGAACTAGCTTTATAAATTTATTTTAAATCTGCTGATTGTTTGCTCTCTAATTCATTTGATACTGATTTTATACCTAAGTCCATTAGTCTGCTTTATCTTTGTTTATTTTCTTACTCAACTAACATAAATGCTTATTTAATTTTGTTTTAAAATCTATATAGTTCCATAAAGCTATGCACTTTGTTTTCTCTAAACACTGGCTTAGATGTATTATAAATGTTTCTCTATACAGTGTTTCTATTTTCATCATTTTCTAGAAATTATTCAATTATGTTCCATATTTTCTTTAAGATTTGTTTTTTTTTTTTTTTTCCTTACTGGGGACTGCTGCAGAAGGCTTTCCAGTGTGACGCCAGGAGGTATCCGCCATTTTCTCACCTTCAACTCAAAGGCCTGCCTTTCAAATCTGAACCACCGCCTCAAGTCAACCGGCTCCCCCGCCCAAGATTTGTCTTAATTAAAAAATGATATGTTTTAAAGCACTTGTAGATTTACAGAAAAACTGAGCAGAATGTTCAATGTTCCCATGTACCTTCCTCCCAGCTCCATTATGATTAACATTTTGCATGCGTGTGATATATTTGTTAGAATTGATGAACTAATATGGGCATTATTATTAACTAAACTCTATAATTTACTCTAAAGTTTTCTTTTTGTGTAGTAGTGTTCAGTGTTCCTGAAAAATGCCTAATGTCATAAATTCATCGTTACAGTATCATATAGAATAGTTATAATGCCTTAAAAATCTCCTGTACTTCACTTATTCTCTCTCCCTGTAAACCTTCAGATCTTTTAATGTCTCTAGTTTTGTCTTTTCCAGAATATTACATAGTTTGAATCACACAGTGCATAGCTTTTTCAGACTGAGTTCTCTCACTTAGCAATTTGCTTTTAAGATTATTCCATAGTTTTTTTGGATTGAATAGATCATTTCCTTTTATTGTTTAATAATATTCCATCTTATGATTTTCCACAGTTTATCCATTATCTATTGAAGACATCTCTGTTGCTTCCAAATTTTGGCAATTTTAATAAAATTGCTGTAAATATTTGCATACATGTTTATTTATGGATGTAAATTTTTCAACTCTTTTACATAAATACTTATGAACCAGATTGCCAAATATTGTGCTAAGGCTGTGGTTTGCTTTGTAAGAAGCTGTCAAACTGTCTTCCAAAGTGACTGTATCAGTTTGCATTCTTACCAACATTGAGAGTTCATATTGCTCCATGTTTTTGGTGATCTAACATTTGGTGATGTCAGTGTTCTGGATTTGGGTGATTCTAATAGGGGTACGCTTGTATTCCATTGTTGTTTTACTTTGTACTTCTTTAATGATATACAGTGCTGAACATCTTTATATATGCTAATTTGTTACCTGTGTATCTTCCCAGTGACGTGACATTCAGATCTTTTGTCCATTTTTTAACTGAGCTATGTGCTTCTTATTGCTGAGCTTTTAGAATTCTTTGTATATTTTAGATACAAGTACCCTAGCAGATGTTATTTGCAAATATTGTCTCCCAATTTGTGGATTTCTTTTTATTATCTTAATGGATTCCTTTTAGACTAAAAATTTGTTTAGCATCTAATATGATGCCTGGTCCACAGACGGTCTTAGTGGATATTTCTGGAATTAATATATAATGATTAATGTATAGAGAAAGTAGGTACAGAAATATATGGTCTTAAACAGTAGATTATTTCTCTCCAGTGTAGAAGTAGGAAAATAAAAATGTAAATGAAAGTAACAACTCAGAGGAATAATAATAATACATGAAAAACAACTTTATAATAAGATAACAAATACGAATGCTATTAAATTCCTCTCCAAACTTAACATTCTAATGAAAACTATCTTGATACTGGCATTTTTAAAAATGAGCTCTGAATAAAGTTGAAATTGCTAACGTCTAACAAAAATGTATGCAGTATTTTCTCTCTACATATGTTTTCTGCTTTCTCTGCATGGCAACACCATGCTGTAACATCTATCCATCCATATTTTACAGATTATTCTCTTTTGCTTGTAATTTCCTTGTTTGTTTCATCATTCAACTAACAGAGACCTTCTTAATTTTTTCTTTTAGAGTCTAGTAAATGTTCATTTCTCTATGAAGTTTTCTCACACTCAATGCAATTAGTCATTCTGTTGTCAATATTTGCTAACAAGGCATTAACATTCCTCTCAGCAGAGATTTTATTTTATTGCAAATATTTACCATATTGTATCACTTAATAATCCATTTGTCCTTAGAGGGTTGGGTCTAATCTTACTTTTCTTTATAATCTATCAACCTTGGATTAAAAATCAGCACACAGAAAGTCTTCAATAAATATTAGATACATAATTCAGTGAAACTATTTTAAGTAATATATTTTTCTTTAATAAAGTAACAACTTATTATTTTTAATTTTAAAATTACAAGAAATACAGTAAGAAAGAAAACTCTTGACTTTGGATTTTTCAATTTTCTTTTATGCTCAAACATTTTTTTTAAAAACCTAAAGGTTTAATACTAACATTTAAACCTAAGGTTTAAAGTTAGCAATTTCAACTTTATTCAGAGCTCATTTTTAAAATAAAGTATCAAGATAGTTTTTGTTATAATTTTAAGTTTGGAAAAGAATTTAATAACTTTCCTATTTTTTAAAAGCCTAAGGTTTACAGAGTATCAAACTTATTTAATTGTTAAACTCAGTAGTATTTTAATAAAGGGAATCAAAACTAGCAAAATGTGATGACAAACGTATGTTTTAATAAGTAGGTGGTGAAAAGAAACATATTTATTGGCTATATTTTATGTCAGGCATTGTACTAAGTATAAACCATTTCCTTTGCACAACAAATCCTGTAAGCATTACAATTACTATATGCGAGGAAATTCAGACTCAGCAGCAAAAATTGAGCTGCCCAGGGCATCATACATGCAGCAAAACTCAATAAAAGGTCTCTCAGATTTTTAACACCATAGCATTTTGCTTCCAAACTGCTTTCATGAACATTATCTTTAATTAGTTTTCCATTTAAAGAATATTACATTTTGTAGAGTAAGAAGTTTGCTCAAGATACCATAACAATAACTAAGAGACATAGAACTCAATTCCTTTCATTTCATAGCTTCTGGTTATTCCATTGACTCATTATTAGAATAGGAGAAACAGAAATCATTATAGAAAACAATATGACCATCATCATATGTGTATTAAAATGAGGGAAAAAGAAGAAGTATTTACCTGTTTGTATATATGTGTGTGTTTCTGAAAACTCTTTATTAATTGTTTAATATATATTCTTGTTCACTTTTACTAGTTGTATTTGAGGAAAGAATAAATTACATGAAGATTTGACCAAAAGCAAAGAAAAACTCAGCACACTTCACTGAGATTAAATATGTCTCAGAAGCTCATCGGTGAACAAGTCAGATCATTGTGGTCATTTATCTGTAGTTGATTGCATCCATTTATCAAACCTCTTTTGCTCCCCCATTTCTTTCTTTCTTCTTTTTTTTTTTTTTACTACAAGTCAACTTCCTTACCTAGTCAGTGATAAAGTAACTTTACATGATGCTATTTTTTATTAAATAATTTTCTTCTTTGACCATTATTACTTTCTTCATTTCTTATACCATTGCTTCTGATCATTCATTTATTAAGCACTAGGCATGTTAATGACTGAAAGAAAAAAACAAAACTAAAACTAGACAAAAGTCAAGCAAGAGCGATACATTGTAGTAAACTTTCATCTTTACATCAACACCGTGTTTGTCATACTAAGAAATGAGAATTTCTTAAAACTTGTTTGGGTATCACCAGTAAGGATACTTGTAGGGTTCTCTAGGAATAAGGATAGTCTCACCTGTATAGTCATTTAAAGAGGTGAACCATGACTATGCAAAGATTAATCACTCAATTTTTATTTTAAGAAGGGATTTAGAATTTATATTTAAGTCAATGTAGTTATTTGAGATGACAACTGAATTTTCTATTATACTTATGAAAAATTACTACAGGTTACATTTGAAATTTTAGAGATTAATATAGTGTACTTATGGAAAAATATGAACATTTTATGTGATAGTCTTCTTTTCAAAACAAAATTTCATATCTGATAGCCTAAACACTGGAGAAAGGCTTACTTATGCTGCAGAATATCAAACCATACACTTTCATAATAATAAATGCTACCAAGAATAAGCTTTTACTGAATTAAGAATACATTGTATTTATAAATGAATTTATAGCACATGGAATTATAAATACTGGGTTTATAATTCAGTGTAACTTTCTAAAATGTCTAATGTATATAGTGAGTTAAAATTATGCATCAAAATTGAGTAAAAATCAGTACATGTGATATAAATAATTTGAAATACTGTGATTCAAATGTAAGTTTTTGCTAAAGAGGCCTAGCCTTAAATCCAGTACAACTTCTCAGTATACCTATATTGTTCTTCAGAGTTTTCACAGCATAGTCATGACAGTAGCCTGATGTAGATGTTATAAAGCATATTTGAGTAAATATTTCAACTTGTACAATAAATCAAAATAAATACATAAATTGATACTTGTAAAAAATATCAGAACTGATCATGAGATAATTCTTTGTATCTAATAGGATGAATAATTTTATATTTACATGGACAATATCTATAAATATGCCAGGAAAAATACTGAATTTGGCGTTAGAATTTTGGATTTTTGATTCTGACATGTCTAATCAGTAGCTTTTTACCATGGAATAAGTTACTTTAGCTCTCTAAGAAATTCTTTCGATGCTATGAATGAGCATAGAACACTCCTTCTTTCATTCTAAACATGTAATCATATTTCCCATCCTTAGGAAAGCAAAGCAAAACATCACAACAACAATTATATCTACAGTCTACAAAAATAAAATTTCTGAGATACAGCATCTACACTTTGGTATAGAACATCCAATTTCTCTCTTCCTCTTCTTCCCTAAATTTATTTTAGACTAGAGATATAAAATATTGAGTGGTCATTTTCATTAGCATAAAGCACATTATCATCATCAGTAGAATGTCCCTCGTTTAATATTTAAGTGCATTCCTTTTATATCTATGGATACTCTGATCCACATTGGCATTTACTTAAACACATATGTATGTATTTGAAAAGCCGTGTGCCCTTGCAAAATATGTACTGATGTTTTATGTATATATTGCACATCTTAAAGGGCTTCCTGATAGTTCAGTGGTGGAATGCACCTGCAATGCAGGAGACACAGGAAATGAAAGAGACACAGGTTCGATCCCTGGGTCAGGAAGATCCCTTGAAGGAGGAAATGACAACCACTCCAGTATTCTTGCCAGGAAAATCCCATGGACAAAGGAGCCTGGGAGGCCACAGTCCATGGGGTCACAAAGAGCCAGACATGACTGAGCATTGCTCAGCAGCAGTATACACATTAAATATATGTGAAAAGCATTTTGCTGTTCTGACCTTGTTGTTCATTCAATACTATGCTGTTAATATGTAGCTATGTTGCTAATTAAATCTATCTTGTTGCTTAGGCTGCACAGTGCTGGAGTGACTTGGGGGAGATACCCCAACATCCAAGGGCAGGGAAGCCCCAACAAGACGGTAGGAGGGGCGATTGTGTTTAAAATCAAACCCCATACCCACCAGAGAAGCTCAGAGGGCTCAAACAAGCCTTGTGCACACCGGACCCAGAGACCCCACAGATACTGAGACAGCACTGTGATTGAGTGTCTCCTGTGGAGGTACGGGTCAGCAGTGGACTGCTGCAGGGGCAGGGGCTCTGGGTGCATTAGACCTGGGTGTGGCATAAACCCTCTTGGAGGATGTCGCCATTGACTCCACTGTCGAGCAGCAAGAACTTCCACAGGACTGGGAAACAGACTCTTGAAGGGCACAGAGAAAACCTTGTGTGCACCCGGATCCAGGAGAAAGGAGGAGTGAGCCCACAACAGACTGACCCAGACTCGCCTGTGAGCAGGAGTCCCCAACAGAGGTGTGGGTCGCAGTAGCCCGCTAAGGGTTAGGGGCACTGTGTGCAGCAGTGTGTGCCTGGGACCTTTGAAGGAGGTCACCATTATCTTCACTACTTCCACCATAGTTTGGCATCAGGTCAAATTACAGGGAGGGAACACAGCCCTGCCCATCAACAGAAAATTGGATTAAAGATTTACTGAGCAATGCGCCACCCATCAGAACAAGACCCAGTTTCCCCCTCAGTCAGTCTCTCCCACTGGAGAAGGCAATGGCAACCCACTCCAGTGCTCTTGCCTGGAAAATCCCGTGGATAGAGGAGCCTGGTGGGCTGCAGTCCATGGGGTCGCTAGGAGTCGGACACGACTGAGGGACTTCACTTTCACTTTTCACTTTCATGCATTGGAGAAGGAAATGGCAACACACCCCAGTGTTCTTGCCTGGAGAATCTCAGGGGCGGGGGAGCCTGGCAGTTGCCATCTATGGGGACGCACAGAGTCGGACACGACTGAAGCAACTCAGCAGCAGCAGCAGCAGCCGTCTCTCCCATCAGGAAGCTTCCATAAGCCTCTTATCCGTCTCTGTCAGAGGGCAGACAGAATGAAAACCACAATCACAGGAGACTAACCAATCTGATCATATGAACCACAGACTTGTCTAACTCAATGAAAGTATGAGACATGTCATGTAGGGCCACCCAAGGCAGATGGGTCATGATGGAGAGTTCTGAAAAAACATGGTCCACTGGAGAAGGGAATGGCAAACCACTACAGTAATCTTCCCTTCAGAACCCCATGAACAGTATGAAAAGGCAAAAAGTAGGACACTGAAAGATGAACTCCCCAGGTTGGTAGGTGCCCAATATGCTACTAGAGATCAGTGCAGAACTAACTCCAGAAGGAAAAAAGCAAAAACAAAGCAAAAACAACATCCAGTTGTGGATGTCACTGGTAATGGAAGTAGAGTCTGATGCTGTAAAGAGCAATAATATTGCATAGGAACCTGGAATGTTAGGTCTATGACAAGGTAAATTGAAAGTGGTCAAACAGGAGATGGCAAGAGTAAACATCAACATTTTAGAAATCAGTGAACTAAAATGGACTGGAATGGGTGAATTTAACTCTGATGACCATTATATCTACTACTGTGAGCAGGAGTCACTTGGAAGAAATGGAATAGCCCTCAGAGTCAGCAAAAGACTAGGAAATACAGTACTTGGATGCAATCTTAAAAATGACAGAATGATCTCTGTTCATTTCCAAGACAAACAATTCAATGTCACGAGAATCCAAGTCTATGTCCCGACCAATAAAGCTGAAGAAGCTGAAGTTGAACGATTCTATGAAGAACTACAAGACCTTTTAAAATTAACACCCAAAGAAGATGTCTTCATTATAGGGGACTGGAATGCAAAAGTAGGAAATCAAGAAATACCTGCAGTAACAGGCAAATTTGACCTTGGAGTACAGAATGAAGCCAGGGCAAAGGCTAATAGAGTTTTGCCAAAGGAACACACTGGTCAGAGCAAACACCCTCTTCCAAAAACACAAGAAAGACTCTACACATAGACATCACCAGATGGTAAATAGCAAAATCATATTGATTATATTCTTTGCAGCAAAAGATGGAGAGGCTCTATACAGTCAGCAAAAACAAGACCGGGAGCTGACTGTGGCTCAGATCATGAACTCCTTATTGGCAAATTCAGACCGAAATTGAAGAAAGTAGGTAAAACCACTAGAACATTCAGGCATGACCTAAATCAAATCCCTTATGATTATACAGTGGAAATGAGACACAGATTCAAGAGATTAGATCTGATAGACAGAGTGCCTGAAGAACTATGGGCAGGGGTTCGTGATATTGTACAAGAGGCAGTGATCAAGACCATCCCCAAGAAAAAGAAATGCAAAAAGGGAAAATGGTTGTCTGAGGAGTCCTTACAAGCATCTGAGAAAAGAAGAGAAGTGAAAGGCAAGGAGAAAAGCAGAGATATATCTATTAGAATGGAGAGTTTCAAAGAATTGCAAGCAAGAAAGCCTTCCTTAATGATCAATGCAAAGAAATAGAGGAAAACAATAGAATGGGAAAGACTAGAGATATCTTTAAGAAAATTAGAGATACCAAGGGAACATGTCATGAAAAATGGTCACAATAAAGGACAGAAATGGTATGGATCTAACAGAAGCAGAAGATATTAAGAGGTGGTAAGAATACATGGAAGAACTATATAAGAAAGATCTTCATGACCCAGATAATCACGATGATGTGATCACTCACCTAGAGCCAGACATCCTGGAATGTGAAGTCAAGTTGGCCTTAGGAAGCATCACTACAAACAAAGCTAGTGGAGGTGATGGAATTCCAATTGAGCTATTTCAAATCCTAAAAGATGATGCTGTGAAAGTGCTGCACTCAATATGACAGCAAATTTGGAAAGCTCAGCAGTGGCCACGGGACTGGAAAAGGTCAGTTTTCATTCCAATCCCAAAGAAAGGCAATGCCAAAGAGTGCTCAAACTACCACACAATTTCACTCATCTCACACTCTATCAAAGTAATTCTTAAAATTCTCCAAACCAGGCTTCAACAGTACATGAACCATAAACTTCCAGATATTCAAGCTGGGTTTAGAAAAGGCAGAGAAACCATAGATCAAATTTCCAACATCTGCTGGATCATCAAAAAAGCAAAAGAGTTCCAGAAAAACATCTACTTCTGTTTTATTGTGTACACCAAAGCCTTTGACTATGTGGATCACAACAAACTGTGGAAAATTCTTAAAGAGCTGGGAATACTAGACCACCTGTCCTGCCTCCTGAGAAATCTGTATGCAGATCAAGAAGCAACAGTTAGAACAGGGTGTGGAACAACAGCCTGGTTCCAAACCCGCAAAGGAGTAAGTCAAGGCAGTATTTGGTCACCTTGCTTATTTAACTTATATGAGGAGTGCATCACGAGAAATGCTGGGCTGGATGAAGCACAAGCTGGAATCAAGATTGCCAGGAGAAATATCAATAACTCCAGATGTGCAGATGACACCAGCCTTATGGCAGAAAGCAAAGAGGAACTAAAAAGTGCCTTGATGATTTTGAAAGAGGAGAGAGAAAAAGTTGGCTTGAAACTCAACATTCAGGAAACTACGATTGTGTCATCTGGTCCCAGCACTTCATGGCAAATAGATGGGGAAACTATGGAAACAGTGACAGATTTTATTTTGGGGGGGGCCCAAAATCACTGCAGATGGTGACTGCATCCACAAAATTAAAAGATGCTTGCTTCTTGGAAGAAAAGTTATGACCAACCTAGACAGCATGTTAAAAAGCAAAGACATTAGTTTGCCAACAAAAGTCTCTCTGGTCAAACGTTGGTTTTGCAGTAGTCTTGTATGGATGTGAGAGTTGGACTATAAAGAAAGCTGAGTGCAAAAGAATTGATGCCTTTGAACTGTGGTGTTGGAGAAGACTCTTGAGAGTTCCTTGGACTGCAAGGAGATCCAACCAGTCCATCCTAAAGGAGATCAGTCCTGAACATTCACTGGAAGAACAGATGGTGAAGGTAAAACGCCAATACTTTCGCCACCTGATGCGAAGAACTGATTCATTTGAAACAACCCTGATGCTGGGAAAGATTGAAGGTGGCAGGAGAAGGGGATGACAGAGGATGAGATGGTTGGATGGCATCACTGAATCAATGGACCTGAGTTTGAGCAAACTCCAAGAGTTGGTGATGGACAGGGAAATCTGGCATGCTGCAGTCCGTGGGGTTGCAAAGAGTTGGACATGACTGAACGACTGAACTGACTGTTGTTTCTAATGCGTCATAGCATTCTATTTACCACATTTTCTTTGCCCAGTCATTCAGAGACAGGCATCTAGGCTGGTTCCTACTCCCTGCTACTACAAATGATGTTACAGCGAACATTCTCATATATCCTCTCATGCATCCCTGTTAGATGTTTTCTGGGATGTATATTGCAAAGTGGGAAACTTGGTCACATTTTATTAGCATCTATTCAAATATTTGATGTAACTTTGCCATATTTTTCTGATTGTGAAGTGGCATCTCAATTTAAATAGTGTATCCTTGAATGCTTATGATCTCTTGATAATTTTATCACACTGAATTCTAACTTCGAACATGCTCAACTGAGTATTTTTTCCTTTTAATGACATCACAGGAAGATTTCAGTTTTCCAACTGAGATGCTAGTGTCAAAATAATTTATCTGAACATCCTTCATTCTCTTAAACAGGGGGAACACCTCCAGAGGAAAAAAATACAGAGGATAGGTGAACCTGACTAGTTTTCTTGCATCTGTATCCCCAAGTAAATATAAACAAAATGGTATCTGCTGAAAGGAGAACATCTCAAAATATACTTCATAAGATGACTCTGCCTAAGAATAACCTGTACTAAATAGACTGCAGTTTCTCTCAGACTTGATATCCCTGGAGGATTCTATATAAGCTATGCAATCTCTGACATAAAATGGAGATGTGTCATAGCTAAAATTCTTGCTACTGTGTCAAGCACTCTACAAACTCATCACAAATCTCATCCCTCCTGGGCCAAAGACACATGTCTGACACAGAAAAGGGGAAGCCTGGGGAACTTCTGTTTCCCCAAATCTCTTTTTGCTTCACTGCACCTCTTGTTTGCTTGTGTTTATGAAATTATTTAGTAAAGCTTGACCCTAGGTGAGATCTCTGATTTTAGCTGACTGGACAGTCTGATTTTTTTGTTATTAAACCAGTCTCATTTGATAATTTAGGTGCATTTGTAAGCATTGCATTAAAACTTTCAGTCCAGTTCAATTTAAGATATCTATCTAACACCTAGTTCAAAGTTTCCAGATCCAGTTTGAAACTTGATCTTAGACTCAGGGACCTGCAGCAGGAAGAGAAGCACCATCTGCTCTCTCATTATTCTTTCTTTCTCACCACCTCCAGCCATTCCCACACTAATGGATCTTCTGTAGTTGGATTGAGAAGTTAAGGGATCATGTAAACATGTAAAATCCTTATAAGACTGCTGTAACTTTTATTCAGACTTCAATGACAGCTCTATCACAGGTATTTAAATGGTACTGTTTCTAGGATCCCCTTCTTCTATTGACATTTCCCTGGTAAAGAATTCTATCTGCCAGTGCAGGAGACATGGGTTCGATCCCTGGCTCTGGATGATCCCCTGGAATAGGAAATGGCCTGGAGAGTCCCATAGATAGACGAGCCTGACAGGCTATGGTCCATGGGGTCACAGAATTGGACATGACTGAGTGACCACACAGAATTAAGGCACAGAAAGACAGATCCCTGATATGGGAAGTGCCTCTTCATGAAGGTTGACTTCTTATGGTCACATCCCTCAGGGTTCCTGCTACTGGTGTCTCAAGCCTCTCACAAGATCTGCAAGAGAACTCCTTGGTGAAGTCTGACATGCCTATAGAGAAAGAAGGCTTAGCTGATTATCTGCTAAAGCTTACAGGTTTATCTGAATGAGCCCTCCAAATGTATCACACAGAAAATTGTATTTCCTGTCCACAAAGGCATCAATATCTACAGAAAGAACTACTACCTACACCACATGCTTTTTCCCATTTTCTGTTAACTACACCTATCATGTAACTGCAAGAAACAGGAGCTTCAGGGTGGGGAAGGGAGGATGACTGAAAGACCGTGCTGTTGTTTAGTTGCTCAGTTGTGTCTGACTCTGCAACCCCATGGACTGTAGCCCGCCAGCCTCCTCTCTCCATGGGATTATCCCAGCAAGAATGCTGGAGTGGGTTGCCATTTTCTCCTCCAGGGAATCTTCCTGACCCAGGGATTGAACATGCATCTCCTGTGCCTTCTGCAATGACAGGTAGATCCTTTACCACGGAGCCACCTGGGAAACCCCAAAAGACTATAAAGAAGAGGAATAAATCATGCTTTCATACTGTCTCCTGGGAAGGATGCTAAGCTGCAATACTGCTGTGAGTACAGAATGAAATAAGTAGCTGTTTTTGCTGTGAGATTAAAGTTTGACACAGGACTGGACAAGACTGTAAAATATCTGAAGATAAATATCAATCACCAAAATTAAGCCAATCACAAAACAAAGGAAAAAAAAAAAAAAGATGCCCATAGTGTCTCAAACGTTGCACAAGATCATGTTGACTGCTCGTTTAGATAAGCCTGTGAGCTTCAGCAGATAATCAGCTAAGTCTCTTTTCTTCATAGGCGTGTCAGACTTCACCAAGGAGCTCTCTTGCAGATCTTGTGCAAGGCTTGAGACACCAGTAGCAGTTGTCTTTTTTCTTTCACTTTTGTTTTGTGATTGGTTTAATTTTGGTGATTGCTATTCATCTGGGATTCACTGAGATCATCAAAAGTAGATATGTGAGAACTAGCAGAGGCTAACTAAATACAAGAGTAGAATAAAAGTAAAGCTATTTCTTATTTGTGCCCCTTTAAGGTCAACCCAAGAGTGCATCCATTGCATGTATGAGTCATTTGGGGTTCTTGCCTAAATTATTGCTTTATAGTCTCCCTACATTTTTCTTTAAGATTTTTGGGCCTTTCTAACTTCTCTTTTTGCCAAGTATTGCAAAAATTATCCAGTCACTCACAGATTTACTGCATATTTCCCACCCTCAGATATATTATTATAACACAGCTTCTATTTCTTCCACTCTATTAAATCTGTTTTTCTAACATAGATCCCTGAGTGCTTATTTTATTGAGACTCTCTAAGGGTATTTCTGTTTTATGATCAACTTTTAAACTCTTTGTTCCTTCCAGTTTAATGACACTATTTTGTTGGATTTTTTGACGCTTGTCCTTGGTATGCATTTTTATACTTGATCCCTACAGTCCTTTGTATGCACTGGATCTCCCAAGGCACTGGAAAGAAGACCACTGCACTTCTTTTTCTTTCGCTTTAGTTTACTCTTCTGACTGAATATGCCATGCTCAATACCTGTCTTCAGCCCTCAACCTGAACTTTAACTCATCTATATTCCTGCTTATAAGTTAGGTCTGTATGTCTCAAAAACAGCTTATACTGTTCAAATTATAATTGAATACTTATTATGGTGTCAGTTAAATATCATATATATAAATGCTATATATATATGTGTGTGTGTGTGTGTGTGTGTGTGAGTGTGTGTGTGTGAGTGTTTGTGTGTGTGTGAGTGTTTGTGTGTGTGTGTGTGTGTGTGTGTGTGAGTATGTGTGCTAGTCACTCAGTTGTGTCTGACTCTTTGTGGCCCCAAGGACTCTAGCTCACCAGGCTCTTCTGTAGAATTCTCCAGGCAAGAATACTGGAGTGTTTATTATGAGTATTTAAACAAACACTGAATTGTAGATTGAATTTCCTATGAATTGCTCCACTTAACAAAATTCGAAAACATGTACTCAGAAACTGTTATACAGAAGTACAATTGGCCCTAAAGATGTATAGGACATGTATCTTGGGTTTGAAGTGCTTATAATTACAAATAATTATGCATCAATGTTTTTCTTCTTTTCTTGGAAAGAAAATTAACAGTTTACTGTGTTTGTACCTGTCTTCTAAATGCGATGGTATATAATTCATGTTAGTGTTTATACATATAACATAAATAACCATTGGAATAGGGGAAAATTTATAATTTTAATGCCTCTTCAAAGCTTGTGTGTGTGTCACTAAATATTGAGAACCTGGGAATATACATATTGTTTAGCTGTCGTTATGGCATCTTAATGTCTGTTTTTGAATGTCCAAAAGTATACCAAGCATAATAAATGATGCATTTTCAAACCTATTCTTGTTAAGGAAGTAATATTTTGATCTTGTGGATTTTGCTAATAAATAATATTTTGTTCTTAGAAGAAAAAAAAAAAAAGAATACTGGAGTGGATTGCCATTGTGCCATTCTCTTCTCCAGGGATTGAACCTGGGTATCCTGAACTGCAGGCATATTCTTTACTGTCTGAGCCACGAGGGAAGCCACCAAACATTCTCAGGTGGCACAGTGGTAAAGAATCCAACTGTCAATGCAAGAAACTCAAGAAAGAGGAGTTTGATCCCTGGGTTGGGAAGATACTCTAGAGAAAGAAATGACAACCCACTCCAGTATTCTTGCTTGGGAAATCGCATGTACAGAGGATCCTGGAGGGCTATAGTCCATGGAGATGCAAGAGTCGGACATGATTTAGTGACTGAAACTACATATATATATAATTTGTTAATTTAATGGCAAAAATTTATCCCAGGCATGTGACTCTGTAACGTGGAGCTACCCTGTAATTCTTCATATCATCTCACTTCCACTCAATTATCAACACCTCTAGAACACTTTTCTGAAATTCCCTTCACCTCTTTGCCATATCATACCATATATGCTTTTATTTTAATGCCTACATTGGACTTGGCCCTTTTATTCATCTCTCTCGTTAAAGTATATGCCTATCCAAGGCAGCAGTTCTTAGGCATCTCTGTAGTATATTACGTAGCATACAGTCTGCAACCAGAAGGTATATGTTCCATATGTATTCTATGTCCTGAACTAACTTAAACTTTGCAAACTGCTTTTCTTTTATTTGCTTCTTATATTGATAATCTTTCATTGAATCAAAATACCATTTATGTAAAATGTTTCATTACAAGAATTATCATGTACACTTATTAGCTGTGGCTGGCCACCTGAATCACTTTGTGAAATAATATAAACAACCAACAAACAAACTATTCACTACATTTAATTTATAAATATTTTTCTTCCTTTTCAAACATATGCATTGGCAATTTTATAAAATTATGGATTCAATTAGGAGAATGCCACTTTATGGAGGACACAATAAAAATATAGGAATACTTCATAGAAGTGCCATAAAAGTAAATGTAATAAGTTCTTTCTACTTCCATTCTGACTGCATAGTATCCTATTTCCTTTTTTTGCATCAGCTTAAGTCCTTCCCTCACACACAACTTATTTTTCCTTGTTGTGCACTGTTTCTATACCCAGGGTTTTATTTCTAATTTCTACAAGATATTTTATTTTTTTAACACCTACTACTGCTCTTTCTGCTTTCACGCTCTTTCTCATTATAATCTGGCAGCTAGCTGTATCCTCTTGATCTTTATTCTCCTCAATCATTTTGTAGCATTCGACAAAGTTGACCACTTCCCTTTGGACATAGTTTCTTCTTATCCAAATATTGTTCTACTCAACTGCTCATTCTGTCTAATTTTCTCTTCATGATAGAGAAGGCAATAAATTTCCATGAATTTAGTCGATCAACAAAGATATATTCAATATCTCCTGTATGTCAGCACTTTGCAAAAGATAACACAACACTTATTTCCAAAGAACTTACTATTTTGATGGGAAGACAGATATATAATGAATTCAAGCATAGCATCATTTTCCTGAAAATGAGATCACAGTGAAGAGACTGAGAAAGGAAGGTATTCTAAACAATTTAAAAACATCTAGATGGGTAAATTTAATTTTTATTCAAAAAGCATTAAAGGAAACATTAGATACCATATACCAAGAAGTACGGTGAGAATTCCCCTATCTAATACTTATTTCTTTGTAAGGCAATGAAGGAATAAATTCAGCTATAAATCATTGATAGAAAAATGAGAAAATTTAAGCCAAGAATGCTATCTTTGCATTCTTAAATGATGTTGCTATAGAAATTGCTATGCTAATTTCCCATTTTTGCAATTAATTTACCTTTTAAATATGACCTAATTGGTCAAGAATTACATAATATTTATACACCATGTTTCCCCTTCTGATACCCCATATACCTAATTCAAGTGCAGAAGTCTACTGTAGCTTAAAGCTTTTTATCATGGCTTTTGTGATATTTCATACTGATAGGATGTCTTCTGTCACTCTGAATGATCTTGCACAATCTTTTGAGGACTCATGCATATGAAAAGTAATCCTTCATGACAGTTTCCTCCAATTTAAGACAGCAATTTCTTCCATATCTGCCTGCCTTATTGATAACTGTCATTGGTGAAAGGGAGTTGTCTGCAATGCAATATAGATGAAAATGAATAGATATTAACTACAAATGTAACCTTGCTAGAGAAATTATAACAATTTGAGACACATTGTCTCTTGAAGATGCTAAATAACTGTATCATATAGATTATGAAACAATGTAGTTTTCTCATCTTTTTCAGCAAAATGAAAGCCAACTCCCTTTCTACTTCTTTCTCTTACTTCCTTCCTCCATCTGCCTTAATCCTTTCTTCTTCTTTCCTTCTCTTTCTTTCTTTTTAGTGTTGCATATGTTAATTAATTTATGCCTCAATTTATTCATGTATAAAACTGGGACACCAATGATACTTCACATGATTATAAGGATTAGAAATAAAATGGCTTCAGCTGTCTGTCATGGTAGTCAGAATGTGCTGTAATATTATTTTTTCACATCCTTATCAATTTCTTACAAGACATTCAAGTATAAACTTCTGTACCTTATATTGTGAGACAAGAACTGTGATTCCCTCTCATAATGTGTGCAGTGGACAGAATTCCCTCTAGAACTATCAATGCTTGATCAGCTAGAAGCTGTAAATATGTTACCTTATATGACAAAAGAAAATTTGCACTTAAGGTTAGGGATCTTAAAATAGGGAGAAAATCATGGATTATAAAAATGAGTCCAATATAATTATATGAACCCTGAAAACAATAAATTCTCTTGTTATGGAATCAAATGACATGCAGTAGGAAGGAAAAAGTAGAGATCCTGATCATGAGAATATTGCCACTAAGACAATCTGCCCACCATCGGTATACAATTGAATCTCAGAGGCAAAATACAATGAGAGAAAGACAAGGAGAGAGAGAGACCAAGGATAAGAAGGAAGAGAAGGAGGCGAGGAGGAAGTAGTATTAATAATGTAAGAAAAACAATAATAGCATTTCAAAATAAAGTTAATACTGTGGAGACACAATTTAAATAGCAACAAAATTAAAAATATATATATATAAGAATACATCTAACAAAATTTCCAAAACCCATAATTGAAAGAAAATTGAAAGCATGGCTGAAAGACCTAGTAGATTTTCATTTGAAGGAAAACAAAGCAAAACACAATATCATTATAACAAATGGCCTACAGAGCTAAATCTGTTATGAGAAACCCAAAGAGTAGAAAGCAATTTTGCATTTCTAAAAATGAAGACATATTATAAAATATACTAGTTAAAATGCTAGTAGTTTTATACAAAATTATAGAACTAAGTAGCGGACTGGAATGAAGACTCAGAGGAAAAAATATATATGTATTTTGCTGTAATTTGAGAAAGGAAGCCTTAAAATAGTCAAGAAAAGACTAATAAATTTTACAAAAGTTAGGTAACCTAAATATATAAAAAGAACACATTAGATATAAAATCACTCAAAAGCATATAAACATGAAAACAATTAAAACAAAGAAAATATTTTTACCTTGATGGATGGATATATATCTTCAAAATCAAAAAACAGATATATTAAATAAGTGATAAATTTTACCATATTAAAAATAGCTATTTTGTTAAACAAGACATTCTAAATATTCTGTAAACAAAAGATGAATGATTATTAAAATGAGTACAAAATTAATCAATGCAAAATTATGAAATGTAATTAATGAGAAAAAAAAAGCCAGAGAAATCAATAATCAAAGGAAGAGTTCCTCATAATTATATAGTGAGATTTTGTGGGACACATAGAGAACATCTCCTTGATCTACATGTATCAACTGGAGAAGGATATGGCAACCCACTCCAGTATTCTTGCCCAGAGAATCCCATGGACAGCGGAGCCTGACGGGCCACAGTCCATAGGGTCGCAAAGAGTTGGACACAATTGAAGTGATTTAGTACTCACATTATCAACAAGGATGTTTTTCAAAACATTACATTAAATGAAAATAGCAGATTTCTATGAGGCAGGATAACAGGAAAGAACTTATGTGAATTACAAATGTTCATAAAATTTATCATTGTAAAGTTTATGGTTATACATATATTCAATACATAGAAATATGCACTGGAGCAATACATTGTTTTCCCCTGGAAATATCTGATGGGGAATGGAGAAAGGAAAAATACATATTAATTTTGAGGGTTGTGTACAACTTATGTCTGTAGTATTAGTCTCTGTGCTTCCAATGTTTTGCAGGGGGTGGGGAAGGAAAACTCTTGAGGAGCAATCAGACTTTTTTGGCTTTTTTTGCAAGATTATATTTATTATCAAACTGAAACCTTCCATGACTTTCTGTATTCATATTATTTTGTCCCAAATGCTCCTATCTCATTTGCATCCAATTTACTTATAAGAATTTTATCACATCAAATTACTTTTCTTGCTGAAAAATTGTAAGAGATATAAAAATATCTTATTTGACTTCTGTTAAACCTAGGTGAAAAAAAAAGAAAGTACTATACTTAATGTTGCTAATAAATAATATTTTGTTCTTAGAAGAAAAAAAAAAAAAGAATACTGGAGTGGATTGCCATTCTGCCATTCCCTTCTCCAGGGATTGAACCTGGGTATCCTGAACTGCAGGCATATTCTTTACTGTCTGAGCCTCCAGGGAAGCCACCAAACATTCTCAGGTGGCACAGTGGTAAAGAATCCAATGTCAATGCAAGAAACTCAGGAAACAGGAGTTTGATCCCTGGGTTGGGAAGATACTCTAGAGAAAGAAATGACAACATGACAGTAATGACATGTTCATATTAATTAGACCAATAAACAAACTAATACTAATATCAGGTATTAAGTTAATGTTGAATATTTCCCAGTTCACATGAACCTGAAACTCATTCTGTCTCATTTTATTCTATAGTTTTTAGAGTTTAGTTATCAAGTGCTTATTTTTGAGTCAATTGAATAGGCTACTTTATAAGTTCAATCTTGATAGTATTTTCCAGAGGTAGAAACATTTCATATGTATTCTGTGTGCACTGACACATAAACAGACAAAACTAGAGATCTTACGTGGTGATTTAGTCACTGAGTCGTATCTGACTCTTGTGACCCATGGACTGCAGCCTGCCAGGCTCCTCTGTCTACGGGATTTCCAGGCAATAATACTAGAGTGGGTTGCCATTTTCTTCTCCAGGGTATCTTTCTGACCCAGGGGTCAAACCCTGGTCTCTTTCATTGCAGGTGGTCTCCTGCATTGCAGGTGGATTCTTTACCAACTCAGCCTCCAGGGAGATCTCATAGCTTCACTGTAAAACCTTGGTCACAACACAGAGCACAAAGTATGCATGCACAGCTGTTAGAGGTTGACCAGTCCAGGCCCTAATCAGACACTCCCTTAAATAAAAACGTCTCCCAAGGGTATCCACATGTCAGAACCAACTGGCCCCAGGGAGCACCCCTTACCCAGAGGGTGCCTGGTGCTCACAAACAATCCCCAATGGAAGATGCACATCAGAATCAACTGGCCAAAGAAGGAGGCTGGCTGCACATGCTCCAGTTGGAAAGCTAGTCCCGGAGCTTGTCAGTGCATCCAAATGCACATTTCTACTCCCACCAACTGAAAGTGAAAATTGGCAGTGGGTGCTAATCAGGGGAGGGATAGGGAGGATCCCAGGAAAGAGTAGTTTTGGCAGCTGCTGGGACTTCCCTGAGAATACCCCTCTTTGGGCTGACTAGCCATAAGCAGCTGGTTCCTCACAGCCAACCCAGCAGGGTGCTGCAGCTGGCAGCTTCAACTTAGGAAGCCTGGAGGATCCAGACACTGCAGGAACGCAGCCCCGTGTTGGATGCCAAAATCTGTTACTGAACTCAGATACAGCGTCTTGCTGTTGCAAAAATCAATACCCAAGAGGCAATTGTTGCTGGAAAAGAAAGTTGCTTTTAATCAGAATGCTTGCAATCTGGGGAGAAGATGGGCTTGTGTTCCCTCAAAAACCAACTGTTAAGATTCCGGTCAGTCATGAAAGTTCTTAAAGGGAAAGTAATCTCAGCTAATCACTGAGATAAGGAATCAAATACAAAGCCATCTTTCTCTGCATGTAGGCTTGTCAACTCCTTGTGCTCCTTCTTTAGATGTTATCTTGCTCACATAGTTCAGGAGATTACTGAAGGGGAAGCCACGGAAGAGATCTGGTCATCTGTTACTTATTCTTCATTTCTACTCTGAGCTAACAAAAGAACCAAAAAGTTAGGTAAGCTCTCACATGATCAAAAGACTTGATAAGTGTTCTTGGGACAGAGATGAGGAGACCATAGGGGTGCCTGGTTTAAAGTTAGTTACAGTAGAGCTTGGCTAAAATGACAAGAGAAAAGGGATTTCTTGTTGAGGGTGGTTTCCTGCAAAGAGCTGATTACATGTTCTCTTTAAAAAATATTGCAACACATTTCAATTTTCACCATAAATTTTGAAACATCTTGAAGTTCAAAATGTTGCCTTGATTTTTGTGAGAATATTTGTATTTATAGATTGGGTTAGAATTAACTCTTCCTGTTAACCACTGAAAATGTGTCAGTAAACAAGCAAAACTGCAATTTGCATTTAAAATACTTAATGCATTATTCAATTGTACTCTGCTTTACATTTCTAGAACTTCAAAAGGTGGTGGGGGCCTTATTTTATTCACAAATAGAAATCTGAAAAATATTGTAGGTTTGAGAACTTTATGTTCATTGATTGATTTATTCATTTTTTAAATCCAGAATGTATACATATATTGAGCTAAGCACATTACTAATCTTTGTGTTGAGAAAAGCACTCTCAGGGCTTCTAAAATTCTCAGTTATTTGGATTTAATTTCCATTTTATTTAGTCATAGAAAATTATTTTTTTTCCAACAAATGTTGAAGATCTGCTTGCAAAAGACCAGAGAATTTTTTTTTTTTTTTTTTTACTCTGCCAGGTAATGGGGTCTGAGGAGAATAGATATGCTAGTAACAGCATGACATATTGGCAGGTAAAACAAGTTGGCAGGTCTACTGAATAATACATTCCTGTTGATTACCAAAGAAATCTCCCTTTCATGTCTTAGGTACCCTTTGTTATGCCATCAAAATGACCCTTTTACTAAGGTTTGGGTGAAATAATATTTGTAGATAGTCACACTTAATTATGATAGAAGGGAATACATCATTTATATTTTTATGTGTAGATGAGTACTAAAAATTTTAAAGTATAAAACTTTATTTTTTATTTTATTTCACCACAGTCAGAAACCTGACTCATCCTAGTCAACACAAATGCAAAAATGTAACGTGTGTGCAATTATAAAATGTTAAAGTCATGTTTAAAACAATTGTAATCATTTGTTCTTGACAATGAAAAGTCACAATCACTCATTTTGACAGCACAATGATGGGTTCTTTTTATAGATCACTCAGATGTTCCAAGAACTTAAGGAACTGAAGTTAAATGACTTACATTTAAATACCATTTCTAAATCATAGACCTGTTCAGATTTTTTGATCAATATTAACAATGAAGCCCTAATGCATGTTATATATTTAAAATGTGCCAATTTTAAAAGCTGAATTGAACAGAAAAGTTATTTAGAAATCAAGCAAGTCTTTTTCAAAGTTGAAGAAAAATAAACTTCTCTTAAAAATGCTGTTGTATTTTTATTATATGTTAATACATGTAGATAGCTTTATTTGCTATCATATTTTTCTTTTATAGAATTATATGACTAATAACTATAAAAGTATTAACTATAGGGTTAATTAAATTATCTAGTGATGTTGATTGATTATATATTTTAATATCCTTGCAAATTTAAATTGCCAATTAATCTTTCTAAAAATTTGCATACTTTTATTGGTTAGGGAGTTGACATCTTTCATGGGAAGTGGATAACTAGAAAGCCATAGAATTACTGTGAAAAGAAAGTGAAAGTGAATTCGGTCAGTCGTGTCCGACTCTTTGCGACCCCATGGACTGTAGCCTACCAGGCTCCTCCGTCCATGGGACTCTCCAGGCAAGAATCCTGGAGTGGGTTGCCATTTCCTTCTCCAGGGGATCTTCCCAACCCAGGGATCGACCCCGGGTCTCCCGCATTGCAGGCAGACGCTTTAACCTCTGAGCCACCAGGGAAGCAGTTCCTTTTAATCTATATACTTGTAAAATTTTGTCTGTAGTCTGAATAATCTTACAGATTTTTGTTTTGCTATTTTTCATACAGACAGGTAATCATGTTTTCAAGGTAAATTACTATTGTTTCCTTAAATTAAGTTCATTCAGAATCAATTAATACTTAGAGCATAAATGGTGTCATGTGGTCATCTGAAAATACTGAGACATAAAAAGTGTTACTAATACTGGATCATTTAGAATCACTTAGTCATTCTGTCATCATCGACTCATTTTAAGAATTATTAATGTTTAATTTTTTCAATGCACTCTAATTTTTCATGAAACAGTTTATTATGATGTCTTCTGCTAAAGAACTGGGAAAATGATTATTAGAATAGTCTCTCAAGACAGCAATTATCTAATAAGCAAAAATTATTTTTATTAGCAATGATAAGTTATATTTTAAAATCAGGCAGTTTTTGAGAGATAGGTATAGATTACGACAATTATATATTTAGTTAATCTGAATAACTCCTATTGTTTTCTTATACTGCGAATATATCTTGCATTTAGGGCAGACAAAATATGAGTACTAAATTGTTGTTAACTATTAGTGCCATGACTGTATTTTGCCAGATTATGAAAAATGAAAAATGAGTGTGTATGCTCAGTTGCTCAGTCTAGTCCAACTCTTGGCAACCCCATGGTCTATAGCCCACCAGGCTCCTTGGTTCATGGAATTTTCCAAGCAAGAATACTGGAGTGGGTTGCCACTGCCTACTCCAGAGTTCTTCCAGATCTAGGATTGAACTCACATCTCTTCTGCCTCTCTGCGTTAGTAAGTGAATTCTTTACCACTGTACCACCTGGGAAGCCACTGTTATGAACAATATTTGACATTAATGACTTAGCTGAGCAGAGTTCTATTGTCTAACAGTGTGATTCATTCTGTGATATACCTTGCTCTTTATTAATAATATTTGAAGTTCATGAATAGAATTAAAAAGAAATGAAGTTCTAAAATAAAATATGTTCCTAATATTTAGTCTATTTTTATGACAACTGTTGTGTAGCTGTTCCCTCACCGGGTGCATTCTTATGTCCAGGTGTAATAAACAGTGTGTGGTGAGGCAAGATAGTAGTAACAGATTTTTTAGTGTTGTAAATATGATAAGAAGGGTTTGCCTGTTTCAAGACTTTCAGATTTCTTCCATTATATCCATGACATATGATAGTCTGATCTGATAATTTGACATTCTGCTAACAGTCTCTTCAACTTTTAAAAGGTTAACCTTCTTATAGTACTTTATAATTAATACAATCTATAACTAACCATGATGTCCCTGCTATTAGGCTAAAATCTATTTACTGGGAAAAATTTTCTGAATAATGGGGCAACTGCTTTCAATATTTATTGATTTACCGAATAAAACTATTTGTCATGAAAAGAAATTCATGTGCTTGTGTGTCGGAGTGGGGGGTGGGGGTGGTTGGGCGCAAGCGTGTGCCATGGTATGCCTTGTAACTTTGCAGTCTTTTCAACTGTGTGACATCTCGTCACCTCATAAATGATTCACATGGTGCCCAGAGGTACAGTTAAGGTGGGCAGACTGATGTCATGAATGCTTGTTTGTATAAAGCTCTATTAATAATAAATTAGTTATCTCTTGTAGAGTCAAGATATAGTGTCTGTGTCTGATAAGTGATGGTCATAAAATTAGGCAATTCTTTACTAAGAAAATGTGAACTTCTAGAAATATATATGTATTCTTTGGCTCTTTGTAATGTCTATCTCAGAAGAATACAATGAAAATACAATAACACATTAAAAATAAAATCTCTGCTGTATATTGTTGGATAATAAATATGGAACCTCCATTAAATCCATTTCAGCACATTGTCCTCTGTTAAAACCTATATCAGAAAAATACAAACTGACCCACTGTGCTAAAGCTATGCACAAGAAAGAAATTTTATATTTAAACTTCCATTCAGCAGACTTCTTATAGCCTGATGAGTATATGAATATGAGAGTATTTTGATAATGTATTCCTTTATATGCATAAATGTGGTAGTTATACTGATAGTTATAAAGGGCAACTTTTTTCTTTTTCAAAATTTGATTTATTTTTACCTAGCATAACATGAAAAGCAAAAGTGTTTAATAAAAGTAAAACTTCTGGTTAAAATCAGTGGAATGAGGAATAATTTCCATTATATCTTCAAGTCACTAAAATGATCTTAGTGGAATTTTTTAAGGTATTTCACACGAGGACAAAACATAGGAGAAGGAAGAACAGTAATATATATCTGGAGATCTGGTAGAATGTTGGCTGAATAGAAATAGGAATAAACTGAAACAAAATCTCTAATCTAAAACAAACAAAAAAATCAATTTACAAAATATATTAAAAGATAAAAAAAAAAAGATATGAGTGGGGAGATGAGATGGAGGGAAGACCATGATATATGGTAGTCCTTTAAGAAAAAGGCCAGTATAGCTATCAGCTTAATTCTACAACCTTGAATGTTCCTCTGCCACTTGGGAGAATCCTGGAGATTTAGTTTCTACAGGTTGGAGAAAATATTTCTGGATGTTATTCAGTCACTCAGTCATGTATGCCTTTGTGACCCCCCCGGACTGCAGCATGCCAGGCTTCACTTTACTTTTCCCTTTACTATCTCCCAGAGTTTGCTCAAACTCATTTCCATTGAGTTGATGAAGTTATCCAATCATCTTGTCCTCTCTCGCCCCCCTCTCCTCTGTCCTCAATTTTCCCAACATCAGGGTCTTTTGCAGTGAGTTGGCTTATCGCATCAGGCGGCCAAAGTATTGGAGCGTCAGCTTCAGCATCAGTCCTTCCAATGAATATTCAGTACAAATTTCCTTTAGGATTGACTGGTTTGATCTTCTTGCTGTCCAAGGGACACTCAAGAGTCTTCTCCTGCACCACAGTTCAAAAGCATCAATTCTTCAATGCTCAGCCTGCTTTATGGTTCAACACTCACATTCATGTATGACTACTGAGAAAACCATAGCTTTGACTACATGGACTTTTGTTGGAAAAGTGATGCCTCTGCTTTTTTATGTGCTGTCTAGGTTTGTCTTAGCTTTTCTTCCAAGGAGCAAGCATCTTTTAATTTTGTGGCTGCAGTCACTGTCTGCAGTGATTTTGTAGCCCAAGAAAAGAAAGTCTGTCACTGTTTCCACTTTTTCCCTGTCTATTTGCCATGAAGTGATGGGACTCGATGCCATGATCTTAAATTTTTGAATGTTGGGTTTCAAGCCAGATTTTGCACTCTCTGTTTCACCCTCATTAACAGGCTCTTTAGTTCCTCTTTGCTTTCCAACATAAGGATGGTATCATCTGCATATTTGAAGTTGTTGATATTTCTCCTGACAATCTTGATTCTAGCTTGTGAGACTTCCAACCCAGCATTTCCCATGATGTACCCGGCAAAGAAGTTAAATAAACAGGGTGACAATATACAGCCTTGATGTACACCTTTCCCAATTTTGAAAAGGTCCATTGTTCCGTGTCTGGTTCTAACTGTTGATTGTTGTCCTGCATACAGTTTTCTCAAGAAACAGATAAGGTGAGCTGGTATTCCCATCATTTTAAGTATTTTCCACAGTTTGTTGTGATCCACATAGTCAAAGGTTTTAGCATAGTCAATGAGGCAGACATTTTTGGTATTCTCTTAATTTTTCTATGATCCAGTGGATGTTGGCAATTTGATATGTGGTTCCTATGCTTTTTCTAAATCCAGTTTGTACATCTGGAAGTTAGTTCATGTACTGCTGAAGCCTACCTTGATGGCTTTTGAGCATTACATTGCTAGAATGTGAAGTGAGCACAATTGTGTAGTGTGAACATTCTTTGGCATTGCCTTTTTTGGGATTGGAATGAAAACTGACCTTTTCTATCCCTGAGTCCACTGCTGAGTTTTACAAATTTGCTGGCATATTGACTGCAGCACTTTAACAGTATCATCTTTTAGAATTTTAAATAGCTCAGCTGGAATTCCATCACCTGCACTAACTTTGCTCATAATAATGCTTCCTAAGGCTCACTTGACTTCACACTCGATGCTGTCTGGCTCCTCATGGGTGACCACAGCATTGTGATTATCTGGATCATTCAAACATTTTTGTATAGCCTGCTTCTTCTTAATCTCTTCTGCTTCTCTTAGATCCTTGGCATTTCTGTCCTTTATGGTGCTAATTTTTGCATGAAATGTTCCCTTGGTATCTCTAATTTTCTTGAAGAGATCTCTAGTCTGTCTCATCTATTGTTTTCTTCTATTTCTTTGCATAGTTCAGTTAAGATGGCTTTCTTAGCTCTCCTTGATATTCTTTGGAATTCTGCATTTAGTTGAGTATATCTTTCCCTTTATGCTTTTCCTTTCACTTCTCTTCTTTTCTCAGCTATTTGTAAGGGTTCCTCACTCAACCATTTTGTCTTTTGCATTTCCTTTTCCTGGGATGGTTTTGATCACAGCCTCCTGTACAATATTACAAACCTCTGTCCATAGTTCTTCAGGCACTCTGTCAGCCAGATCTAATCCCTTGAATCTATTTGTCATTTCCACTATATAATCATAAATGATCTGATTTGGGTCATACCAAGCCTCTTGATGAAAGTGAAGGAGAAGAGTGAAAAAGTTGGCTTAAAGCTCAACATTCAGAAAACTAAGATCATGGCATCTGGTCCCATCACCTCATGGGAAATAGATGGGGAGACAGTGGAAACAGTGTCAGACTTTATTTTTGGGGACTCCAAAATCACTGCAGATGGTGACTGCAACCATGAAATTAAATGACACTTGCTCCTTGGAAGGAAAGTTATGACCAACCTAGATAGCATATTTAAAAGCAGAGACATTACTTTGCCAAAAAGGTCTGTCTTGTCAAGGCTATGGTTTTTCCAGTGGTCATGTATGGATGTGAGAGTTGGACAGTGAAGAAAGCTGAGCACCGAAGAATTGTTGCTTTTGAACTGTGGTGTTGGAGAAGACTCTTGAGAGTCCCTTGGACTGCAAGAAGATTCAACCAGTCCATCCTAAAAGAGATCAGTCCTGGGTGTTCATTGCAAAGGCTGATGTTGAGCTGAAACTCCAATAATTTGGCCACCACATGTGAAGAGTTGACTCATTGGAAAAGACCCTGATTCTGGGAAGGATTGGGGGCAGGAGGAGAAGGGGATGCAGAGGTTGAGATATCTGGATGGCATCACTGAGTCGATGGACACGGGTTTGTGTAGACTCCAGGAGTTGGTGATGGACAGGGAGACCTGGCATGCTGCGATTCATGGGGTCACAAAGAGTTGGACACGACTGAGCGACTGAACTGACTGACTGACTGAACTGAATGGTCTAGTGATTTTCCCTACTTTCTTCAACTTAAATTTGAATTTTGCTATCAGAGTGTATGATCTGAGGCACAGTCAGCACTAGGTCTTGTTTTCGCTGATTGTACAGAACTGCTCCATCTTCAGCAGCAAAGAATATAATCAATCTGATTTTAGTGTTGACCATCTGGTTACTTCCATGTGTAGAGTCGTCTCTTCTTTTGTTGAAAGGGTGTGTTTGCTCTGAACCATGTGTTCTCTTGGCTGAACTGTACAGTTGGCCAGTGAAGTTTGGAATACAAAACTTCATTTCGTATTCTAAGGCCAAGCTTGCTTGCGACTCCAGTTATCTTTTGACTTCCTACTTTTGCATTTCAATCTTCTATGATGAAAAAAGGACATTTTTTGTTTGTTTGTTTGTTTTTTGATGTTAGTTATAGAAGTTCTTTTAGGTCTTCATAGAACCATTCATCTTCTATGGTATTAGTGGTTGGGGCATAGACTTGGATTACTGTGATGTTGAATGGCTTGCCTTGGAAATGAACCAAGATTATTCAGTCATTTTTGAGATTGCACCCAAATACTGCATTTTGGACTCTTTTGTTGACTATGAGGGTATTCCATTTCTTCTAGCTGATTCTCGCCACAGTAGTAGATATAATGGATCTCAGGCACAATGGAGGCCTCAGCATGAATGCATGCTAAGTCACTTCCACTGTGCCTGACTCTTTGTGACCCCTTGGACTGTAGCCCACCAGGCTCCTCTGTCTGCTTGGATTTTCCAAGAAAGGAAATGGTTTGCCTTTTCCTCCTCCAGGAGGCCTCAGAGTGGACGTTACATGAATGTTTATAGGATATAGAGACCGCTACTCATGCTAAGCACAAAATTTACAACCAAGTGGTTTACAATCCATTTTTGATGTTGGAATAGACTTCTCTGAATTGTGGTGAACCCAAAAGAAAATTTATAAAGGTACTCTGATGGAGTCCGTGTCTGTTTAATTGATGGGGGATGGTCTTCCACCAGAGTCTTACTTTTCTATCACTAAATACAAAGTGACAGTTAAGGATCACCACAAATTTAAGAAAATAAAATGTAAAGAAACTGCCTTATGAAAATTATCTAAAATTAAATGCAGACACAAAAGTAAAACAAGAAACAAATGCAAATTGAAGGAAATAGATAAGACTGAAGTAATCAAACTTAAAAGATCACCATTAATAGTTTTAGCTTTTTGAGTATCCTTGGTAAAAGAAAGCTTTAATAAGTAATTGCTTACTAAAATAAAAGAAAAAAAAAGGTAAAAGTACGATACCTCAGTGCATGCTCAGTTGTGTCTGACTCTTTGGGACCCCATGGACTGTATCCCACCAGGCTCCTCTGTTCATGGGATTTCCCAGGGCAAGAACACTGGAATACGTTGCCATTTCCTTCTCCAAGGGATCTTGCTGACCCAGGGATTGAATCTGCGTCTCTTGTGTCTCCTGAATTAGCAGGAGGAATTTTTACCAATGTACAATCCCAAAAGTATGATGGCAATAACTAGTACTCAGTAGAAATATTGGAAGATAAAGATACAAAATATCTCCCAGAAGGAAAGAAAACACGAGAAAATTAGACACGGGTCTAGAGAGCTGATAAATGTTCTTTGTTAGAAGAGGGAACTTAGGTATTTAGCAAGCTTCAATTCTGTGACACTGCAAAGAAACTAAGGGTACCTTCTGGAGGTTATACTTCAAGGCTCTGAAAGAACAAAAGACATCCCTGATTGGGTATGTCTTTATAGTCGGGGCTTTCCAAACATTTCAGAGTCAAAAGTTAAAGGGAACTTTCCAGGCTGGCTCAGAAGGCACTCTTCATTCCAACTATTTCTAGTGATTGATAAATGTGTTACAACCTTTTTTTTTTTTTTTCCTGACATTTTCCCTTTTAATCTATTCTGCTTTGAGGACTGAGAAAATATGCTAAAATTTAGGTACCCTCTAGGAATCAAGAATATTACTGGGCCCATTTTTGATGGATTATGATGTGTATTTTGTAATTTGACCCAACAGTCAACAGTTCTCTTCCTATCTTTCAAAGGTCCATATATGTTTTACTCTGCAAATTCTTGTTTATAATCTTAAAGATCATTTGCAAGTAGTACTGATCAATTTTTATGTTTGTTGTTTTGCTTGGCTCTGGTACAAAGAAGACAAAAGTGTTACTTAGGAAATAATCCCAAACCCGATTTCTATCTACTAGCTTCCAAAAGGTAAAAAATTCATATTTTAACAAAGATTTGAAACCACTTTTCTTTCAATCTTGTAATAGTTTGCATCTTCTTGTATGATATAAAATTCCCCAGTCAGTGTATAATATGTTGAATACAGTTTTAAAATAACATATGGCATAGGTGGAAAATGTTATGAAATTTATTTAAAAAAGCTGCCTAAATCTATTTATTTTGTAATGTTAAAGGCTTAAATTGGAGGACTCTCACTTCCAGCAAGAATTGTTCATTCTTGTCTGAAATAACTCAACATTCAGGAAAAATATATGGAAAAAATGCTTTCAGAAACAATATAACAAGTGGTCCAAGGCAGTGACCATGGAACGACAGAAAATAAGCAAGGTGAGCCAGAGTCTGTGTCAGTTTTTTACCTGGAAGAGTCCCAGACTTCAGGGAGTGGAACCCAACTCTCCTATCCTGGGCTCATTGAGAGTATCTTGTGCACATGCCAAGGATATGGATATGAGGGGGATTAAACTCAGAGCTTTTGAGTTCACATTATGACACCCTCTTTTCCAGTTTTCTCCCCCACATTATAGTCCTGAATCCCTCTGATGACTTAAGCCAGTAACAATGAAGGTTTCCCAGACAGGACTTACTACTCTTTGCTGAACAAATGGAGACTGCTGTTAGGGGCCATAGCACATAAATGTGGACTTCACTCTCTGCAGTTCATTTATTTGAAAGAATGAAATCTTTCCAAATTCTGTGTGATTTGAGTCGGTTCAATTCCATCAGATAACCCTTCCATTTTTTGGTCCAGAATCCCCAAGGACAGAGAAGCCTGCTGGGCTGCAGTTCATAGGGTCACAAAGAGTCAGACACGACTGAAGTGACGTGGCATGCACGCAAATAAGGATTACCAGGCTTACAGTGTAGTCCAAAACAAGTTATGTGAAGTGATTTTTGTCCTAATTTTTTTTGCATATGTCTCTCAAATTGAACTGGAGGATATATATAAAATTATAGATATTTACTTATGTTCATTATAAAGCATAGCAATGCTTAGCAGTCTACCATCTAGAACTCATATTGGAAACCTACAAACTCATTTAGTAACCTGGAATCTAATATTTTATTTTCTGATAAAAAAATTTTTGTGTTCCCAGATATAACACTGATGAATAAGCACATAGTTATGATCTCATTTTATAATCTTTCATAATTTTAGGCATAAAAAGTAGCAAGCCAAATAGGTGACATTTCCTTCTATAAACAATCTTTGACCAAGCAATGATCTTGTTCATTTATGTGAATCTAGAGAAACCTGTATGCAGGTCAGGAAGCAACAGTTAGAACTGGACATGGACCAACAGACTGGTTCCAAATAGGAAAAGGAGTACATCAAGGCTGTATATTGTCACCCTGCTTATTTAACTTATATGCAGAGCACATCATGAGAAATGCTGGGCTGGAGGAAGCACAAACTGGAATCAAGATTGCCGGGAGAAATATCAATAACCTCAGATATGCAGATGACACCACCCTTATGGCAGAGAGTGAAGAGGAACTAAAAAACCTCTTGATGAAAGTGAAAGAGGAGAGTGAAAAAGTTGTCTTAAAGCTCAACATTCAGAAAACTAAGATCATGGCATCTGGTCCCATCACCTCATGGGAAATAGATAGGGAGACAGTGGAAACAGTGTCAGACTTTATTTTTGGGGACTCCAAAATCACTGCGGATGGTGAATGCAGCCATGAAATTAAATGACGCTTACTCCTTGGAAGGAAAGTTATGACCAACCTAGATAGCATACTAAAAAGCAGAGACATTACTTTGCCAACAAAAGTCCGTCTTGTCAAGGCTATGGTTTTTCCAGTGGTCATGTATGGAATGTGAGAGTTGGACTGTGAAGAAAGCTGAGCACCAAAAAATTGATGCTTTTGAACTGTGGTGTTGGAGAAGACTCTTGAGAGTCCCTTGGACTGCAAGAAGATCCAACCAGTCCATCCTAAAGGAGATCAGTCCTGGGTGTTCATTGGAAGGACTGATGCTAAAGCTGAAACTCCAATACTTTGTCCACCAGATGTGAAGAGTTGACTCATTGGACAAGACCCTGATGCTGGGAGGGGTTGGGGCAGGAGAAGAAGGGGGCAACAGAGGATAAGATGGCTGGATGGCATCACTGACTCGATGGGCATGAATTTGAGTAAACTCTGGGAGTTGGTGATGGATAGGGAGGGCTGGCGTGCTGCGATTCATGGGATTGCAAAGAGTTGGACACGACTGAGTGACTGAACTGAACTGAAACTCATTATTAAACTTATTATAAACATACATAGTTATGTATGGATGTGAGAGTTGGATCATAAAGAAAGCTGAGTGCCAAAGAATTGTTGCTTTTGAACTGTGGTCTTGGAGAAGAAGACTCTTGAGAGTCCCTTGGACTGCAAGGAGATCAAACCAATCAATCCTAAAGGAAATCAGTCCTGAAGGTTCATTGGAGGAACTGATTCTGAAGCTGGAGCTCCAATATTTTGGCCACCTGTTGCAAAGAACTGACTCATTGGGAAAGACCCTGATGCTGGGAAAGACTGAAGGCAGGAGGAGAAGGGGACAACAGAGGATGAGATGGTTGGATGGCATCACCAACTTGATGGACTTGAGTTTGAGCAAGCTCCGGGAGTTGGTGTTGGACAGGGAAGCTTGGCGAGCTGCAGTCCGTGGGGTTGCAAAGAGTTGGACATGACTGAGTGACTGAACAGAAAACATATTATAACCAGTCAACAGTTAGTGTTCCAGTTTGCCATACAGATAAATAAATGCAAATATATATATATATGAGAGAGAGAGAGAAAGTGCACATTGAGACGAATGCCATAGGGGAAATATAGAAGTATTATGAAAGCTATGCCCCTCCTTCATGCTATATTCAGGAAGAGCCTCTTGGAGTAGGTGACTTTTAAGTACAGATATGAGCATGAGATGATGTCATTTTGCAACACTTCGATGGAATGTTTTTCATACAGAATGAACAAATTAGGCAGAAAGCCTGAGGTGGGGAAGCTTTCAATGAGAAGACTATAGAGTCTAGTGTGACTAGACTTTGATGAGAAAGTAGCAAGAGATGAAAGGAGAAAGCTCAACAGGGATAGATCATAAAGATCCTTATCTTTATTGCACAGCATTTAGATTTTTAAAGTACAAAAAAGAAAAACATGGGTATTTTGGTAAGGAAACATGATTTAAATTTTAAAAAATAAAGTCACTCTGTGCTAAATGGAGAAGTGATTTTGAAACCAGCAGAAGAGAAGCAGGGAAAAGTTACTTTCTTAGGTGCTTAATTAGAATATTGCTGATTGGGGTGATAAAGAGAAAGTGGATAAGATTAAAAATACAGACTTAAAATATTGATATACTCTGAGAGTACAACAAAATGATTGAAAACTGATAGACTGAATATATGTGGCTGATGAGCAAGATAATCCTTTGATCCCTTTGGCATTCACTTGGTTATAGTTATTATTTTAATGATGGGGGATTTATTAGGAAGTTGGCTATTTCATAATCCATCTGATTATGAGAAGCCATATTTATCATGCATCTTAAAATAACTTGATAGATTTCTATACATTTTAATAAATTCCTCCTAGATTTAAATCTGGCACTGAAACTACATTCAGGACTGGTAAATATCTCTTTAAACTTATACCCTAAACCACTTGTGTAAATGTTGAATTTTACACCTCTGTACTGGATGTTAAGTAGTAACTGCTCCAAATCCTGATATGTTCCCTTCTCCTCTCTCAGGACTTCAAAACATTCTTGTGATTTAAAAATTAGAGGAGTAAAACCTAGCATGGTAGGAAGTATCCAGAACTCTGCTCTAGTTTTATGGTTTAGTTCCTATATTTGCTCATAATGCTGAAGCCCAAGTCATGCATTTTGGGTACTACACAAGACCAATTCTTTGCAGTTATTCAGTTTTTCTCTAGGCAAAATTTCCTAGTTAGATTCATGACACCTTTTAGAACATTTTTCCATCTATGAAAAATTTTGTCCTAATATTTGTATTGTGATTATATTACATATGTATAGATACATTCAGAGACATTAAATGTCTTTACAAAATTGAAAATTTTCTGTTGAAAACATGATTCTTCCACATAAACCAATTTTACCCTAGGTCTTCAACTAGAATTGTATAATTTTATTTATGTAAGTTCTATACTTTTCTAAAAATGTTTATATTTCTAGATTTTATATTTTAAAAATGTAGATGGAAATTTTTAAAAATTATACTTGCTATATGCTATTAAAATTTCAGAAAAATATTTCTTCTCTCACATTTATTGGTGCAACTGACCACCTTACTGAAATCTGAGTTCTCCAGTGATTTGCATCTTCCTATGCTTTATGCCTAGTAAATCTAGTGATTTTATTGATGAGTAATAATCATTTTTTCCCTTACTTGTATTTATATTTCTTGTGTATAGGTTATATACTTCAGAGTTTGAATTAAATAATTATGACTTCTTTCATTCAACTGTAGAATCACACTCACTTATTCCCTTCAAATCAGATTTGATTATGAGGCTTGCTTTAAGCAATATTTATAATTGTCAGAATGGTTAGAAATATTTCATATGGCCCACCTAAAAAACATGATATAACCCTGTCTACTACATGTATTCAATACATATTATGTCTCAAAGAAGTTTGACAAGATATGCTAAATATGATTAGTATCAATCCCTATTTTCAGTTCGAAGGGACTTTTCCTATTAAAAATTTTTCTATGAAGAAATGTACTTACATTATTCTATTCAGAAAGCAAAGTTTTATGCTGATTTTTCCATAAATAATCATGTGTTTACATACATATATGTTTCTATTTAAGAAAACAATAGTGCTTAAAATTGACAGGATTGACTCAAATATGTATATTATCATATGTGGATGCTTTATGTATGATATACACATTCATGCTTACATACACACATACATGGGCATTTTCGGTTGTATAATAAAATCACTGGAAGTAGAAAATGATTTCCTATTTTTAAATTTTAAATAATTTTTAAAATTAAATTTTAACTAATTTTTCTCTATATATCACATGCCTAGTATAATCTCCAGTTTAAAAATATTTCTTGACTGAAGCTCTAACTATAAATGCTACTTCATATTATGTCTCATAATACTGCTACTTCATATAATGCCTAAAATTATAATGCCTATATTACCTTATAGTTTCTACACTATTCATGTGGTCAAATAATTTGTGTACTTCAAATATGAAAGGTTGAAAAACTTACCTTTATTTGTAAATTAAAAAAACATTTAATTTTCTCATCAACCATAATAAAACATTGATATAAGCAAAGCTTTAAATGACTATATATGTGTGTAATTCTCTGCTTATAGTTTAATAAGTACTATTATTATTTCATGAGACATCGTTAACTTTTATGGTGGTCACTGTCCATTTGATGTACTGGAAATTCTTATTTTAAGATTAATACACATAATTGTATGCACAGGACTCTGGTTATTCTTTGTCAGAGCATATTTTAATTGAGTTTTAATGCCTAGGCAAGGAAATAATAATTAGAATGCCAAACATAAAATCAATCATCCTTATCCAAAACTGTTCATTTGTGCTAATCATTAAGATTTGGATCATTAACAAATAAAGTATATACCTTGAGCATGAAAACTTGAAAGCAGTGGGTTTATCCCAAGGCTAGTGTTCTGACATCCTTCTATTTAAATTTTCATGTATAAAAAGCATTGCATAAAACCTGTGAACTTGCCTGTTGTCTGACTATTCTAACTCCAAAGTTAAGTTTGTTCTCTCTCTAGATATTTAGAAACAAAAAGATTCTTTACAAAAACTGTCAGTTTGAGATAAAATTTTAATTTTTTCCTGCTCTATGAAATAATTTTAATAAGTGTAGCAAATAATTTTTAAATGCAATGTGATACAAGAATGATGTAAAAGAAATGAGTTATAAGGTAATAAATGAAAAGTGATAAATATGCCAGGAAAGTTAATATCTGAATCATAGACACTTTAAAATTGTTTAGTTACATTATAAGAAGAGTAAAAGTAATGCTATTAATTTATATAAATATATCATGTCTTAGAAGGTTTCCCTTCCATCTGTGTTAAGAATCTTAAGAGGGAGAGTATACTCATTCTTGATTTTCTTGTGGATTAATATAGCCTCATTAAAAACTATAACCAGAAACTACCTTGATATTTTCAGTATAGGGCTTTGGGATGAAAATTAATTCTGTTATTTCCTCCTACCTTCTTTTTAATGCCTAAAATTATAAAATCCTATTTCCACTTGTCCCAGGTTTGTCAGCTGAAGAAGTTCATGGAATGGATGCCATCGATGATATGGTTCAGCTCTCTGTGATGCCCACTGTGTGCCGTATTTTTAATCTTAAATTCCAAGAAATGTTCAAGGTGAACCAATCAGTTGGTTCCAGGAGATCAGGTCCAAAATCAGGAATATGAATGGGAGCCATTATTGTGAATAGGGCAGACTTTACTAGCAATCACATACTGGCATCTTCTACTAACTATTCATGAGTCCTATTCCAACTACAACCTCACCTTGTATCATTGTTTCCAAGTTTCGCAATCCTGCAGATATTCTGGTTTTTCAGTTTCTAAACCATATCCAACTATTTTTTCAGGTGTGGGCTTTTCACTTGTTTCTTCTAACTGGAATATGCCCTTTTATATTTCTTTCTGCACTTAACCTAGAGGATCAGGGTGGGGGTCTCTGTCTGTATGCTGAAATTTCACAGGTAAATAATCCTGTTGAAATTAGTATAACACCCTTAAACTATTCTGCAAAGAATCTACTAAAATCTGTAGTTTTCTGTGGAAAAACATACAGGTTTACATGTTTCCTTCTGATTTTGGCATCAGAATTTAAGATCCATAAAGAGACCATTTTAAAATCCTGATTACTAGTATATCTCTAGTGACTAACACAAGCAATACATTTGAAAATGAATAAATGCAAATAATTGAGTAGCGAAATGTGAACTTGTATGTATGATTCCTGAATGCCTCTCTCACATTTCACAAATTTAAAACAGAATTATCAACTATACTAACCAATTAAATATAATTGGTGAATATGCATAAGTTGATGCTACAGAAGAAAAACTATATTATTAGCATTGTCAAGAGTTAATGTTGCTGTGTAGGTATCTTCATTTTCATCAGTCAGTCAGTTCAGTGGCTCAGGAGTGTACCACATGCTGCGACCCCATGGACTGCAGCACGCTGGGCTTTCCTGTCCATCACCAACTCCTGGAGAATGTCAAACTCATGTCAGAAGTGTCAGTGATTCCATCCAGCCATCTCATCCTCTGTTGTTCGCTTCTCCTCCTGTCTTCAAACTTTCCCAACATCAGGGTCTTTCCCAATGAGTCAGTTCTTCGTATCAGCTGGCCAAGGTCTTGGAGTTTCAGCTTCAGCATCAGTCCTTCCAATGAACACCCAGGACTGATTTCCTTTATGATTGACTGGTTTGATTTCCTTGCAATCCAAGGGACTCTCAAGAGTCTTCTCCAATACCACAGTGCAAAAGCATCAATTCTTCAGCACTCAGCTTTCTTTATAGTCCAACTCTCACATCCATACATGACTACTGGAAAAAACCATAGCTTTGATTAAATGGATCTTTGTCAGTAAAGTAATGTCTCTGCCTTTTACTATGCTGTCTAGGTTGGTCATAGCTTTTCTTCCAAGGAACAAGTGCCTTTTATATGGCTGCAGTTATAATCTGCAGTGATTTTGGAGCCCAAGAAAATAGTCAGCCACTGTTTCCACTGTTTCCCCATCTATTTGTCATGAAGTGATGGGACCAGATGCCATGATCTTAGTTTTCTGAATGTTGAGCTTTAAGCCAGGTTTTTCACTCTCCTCTTTCAGTTTCATCAAGAGGCTCTTTAGTTCCTCTTCACTTTCTACCATAAGGGTGGTGTCATCTGCATACCTGAGGTTACTGACATTTCTCCCTGCAGTCTTGATTCCAGCTTGTGCTTCATCCAGTCTGGCATTTTGCATGATATATTCTGTATAGAAGTTAAATAAGCAGAGTGACAATATACAGTCTTTACGTACTCCTTTCCCTATTTGGAACCAGTCTGCTGTTTCATGTCTCATTCTAATGGTTGCTTCTTGGCCTGCATACAGATTTCTCAGGAGGCAGATGAGGTGGTCTGGTATTCTCATCTCTTTAAGAATTTTCCACAGTTTGTTGTGATCCACACAGTCAAAAGTTTTGGCATAGTCAATGAAGCTGAAGTAGATGTTTTTCTGGAATTCTCTTGCTTTTTCTATGATCCAGTGGATTTTGGCAATTTGATCTCTGGTTCCTCTGCCTTTTCTAAATACAACTTGAACAACTGGAAGTTCTTGGTTCACATACTGTTGAAGCCTAGCTTGGACAATTTTGAGCATTGCTTTGCAAGCGTGTGAGATGAGTGCAATTGTTAGGTAGTTTGACCATTCTTTGGCATTGTTTTTCTTTGGGATTGGAATGAAAACTGACCTTTTCCAGTCCTGTGGCCACTGCAGAGTTTTCTAAATTTGCTGACATATTGAGAGCAGCACTTTTATAGCCTCATCTTTAGGATTCATGCTCATATTACCATTAATTTTCAAAACTATTGTAATCAAAGAAAAGTGGTCTGAAAGTGTGGGGTTTGGAAAAGAAGTTGTGTTTAAATCATAGCTTGACACCTTCTCTTTAGGTCACTTGATTTTCTGTGACTCAGTATTTGTATCATGAAAAGATAAAAATAATACATATGAATAAAGTTTTATGGACAGTAAATGGTTTTTTAGATTTTTATGGACATAAAATGCTTATAATATCAAAATTATAATTATGTTCTCTCGTTAAGACTGATATCTTCACTAATCATCTGTTTACATGTCTAAAACTGAACTGCACTATATACTAAATGATTGCTTAGTAAATCGCTTAGAAAAGTTATGATCCAATGACAGAATTTATTATACCTTCATGGTAAGAAATACCACGGCAAACATAAACACAATATTTGTATTTTAATTTGAGCCACATTTATTAACCTGAATCAATAATTATATTTATTCTATAAATCACAGATTTTTTTCCATGACATAATTCTAATTCCATTTTCATCTGTTTTACAGTAAACTTCTCTCAACTTGAACACAGCAAAAATTTACTGCTTTTTAGTAGTATGTGATTATCTTGTTTATTTATGCCCACGGCCAAAAGGAAGAATTTGCTGTTTAAACTACATTACACATACTGGACAATAATTGTCATTCTACAGCAAAAGCCACGCTCCATTTTTACTCAAGGCAAAATATGTCTTTGTCTATTTCAAACAGAGATTGGAAAGAGACTGTAAGCCTGACCATATGAATCCTGAAATAAATATTAAGAACTATATTTAGGAATCCAATGTCATTTTTTAATGTAGGTTTTATCCTAATTTCTAAAGCAAAGAAAAATTTTAATATAATAGTGGAAGTATATTTAAAATGATTTGTTCACATAAAGGAGATCATTTAAGGTTATCCATAGTGTAAAAAGCTTGTTTTAAAAGAGAAATATAGCTGATTTCACAATTTAAGTGGATAATAAGAAGGAATATTAAATGTATCCACATGAATAACAGTAAGCATAAAGATTCATGAGAAAATACCTGCATAAATAAAGGCTATCAATTTCCCAATTTGGGGAAAAGACAAATTATACCTCCAAAAAGTCCACCGAACTCCAAGTAAAATAAAATCAGAGAAAATCTCATGGAGATACATTATAACAACTTTGCATAAAGCCAAACCTAAAGAGAAAATATTGAATGCAGCAAGAGAGAAATGATACATCATATACACAAAACAATGAATCAAATAATGGTTGAGTTTCATCAGAAATAATAGAAGCCAGAAAACAATGGAATGACATATTCAAACATTGAAAGACAAGATCTGTCAAACAAAAATTCTTTATACAGTGTAACTATTCTTCAAAAATGAAAGGGAAATAAAAACATTTCTAGCCAAACCAACCGTGAAAGAGAATTTGCAAGCAGACCTACCTACAGTAAATACTTAAGGAAAAATTGATGAAATGATGTCAGATGATAACTTGAATCCACATAAAGGAAAGAAGGGAATGTGTGTGTGTGTTCTTGGTTGTTCAGTCGTGTCCAAGTCTTTGCAATCCCATGGATTGTAGCTCTCCAGGCACCTTTGTCAATGGACATTTTCCAGGCAAGAATACCGGGGTGGGTTGCCATTTTCCACTCCAAGGGATCTTCCTGACCCAGGGATTAAACTCGGGTCTCTTGCTTCTCCTGCACTGGTAGGTGGATTCTTTACATCAGGATACAAATAACTGAGACCAACTGAAGAAACAGTGAGAAAGTTGTCTTCTCCAAGTCAAGGAGAGAGGACACACAAGAAATGAAGTGCCTTTATCTTTGTTTACCAACCACTAGAAAGGTGAGAAAAATTGTTTTTCTATTCACCACCCAGCCTGTGGTATTTTTCAGGGCATCCATTGCAAATCAATATAACTTCTTACCTTCTTACAATAATACCACAGAAACAACAAATTATGATCTCAATCTTATTGATCATTTTCTGACTTGTACTTTTTCAGTTAACTATGTCTCCAAGTTATTTTAAGTTATAGGTACTACACACATGAACACATATACACATATATAATTTTGCTTTTTAATATTGTGATATTTAATATTGCTTTTTAGAGAACTAAAACTAGGAAATATCTAAAGATAACTGAAGATTTAATAATTAGTATTCTTAGATAATCCAAACAGCAACCAAAATTCAAAGAATACAAGATACCATGAAACCAGGTGATACTGCATCAACGAGAATAAAATATATGACATTTGATCATCCTTTTCCTTTATGCGGGCTTCCCTGGTGGCTCAGATGGTAAAGAATCTGTCTGAAATGCAAGAGACCCAAGTTTGATTCCTGGGTCAAGAAGATCCCTCAGAGAAGGGAATGGCTACCCAAACTCCAGTATTCTTGTCTAGAGAAGTCCATGGACTGAGAGCGTGGAGGTCTACAGTCCATGGGGTCACAGAGAATAGGACATGACTGAGTGACCAACACACTTATCACTGTTTATATTATTTGGGGAAAATTATTTTAACTGAAACAGTTTTTATAATAGTTTTTGTTTCATTTGGTTTTCCTCTTATCTGTCATTATGAGTTATATGTCTTTCCAAAAGTATATACTTATTGAAAGAGAATGTAATTAATAATTTGGTTAATAATTAATTAATATTTAAATTTTGATAAGAACAGAATGTCAGAATCTTAATAGCCCGTGACTGTTAGAGTTCCTTAAAAAATTCTTAAAGGGTCTAGGGGTAGATAGATATTTGTTCAATATCATGAATCACCAAGACGTATGCTATAGTTAATGCAGTTTACATATATTATTTTCTAAGTTGTAATATATTACATATGCTTAGTAATGTATATAGGTAGGAAGCTAAGCAGGTGGATAGATAAATCAATATTGCCATATTATTCTTTCTAGTGAAATGACAGTTACTCAGTCATTTCTGACTCTTTGAGACCCCACGGACTGTACTGTCCATGGAACTCTCCAGGCCAGAATACTGGAGTGGATAGCCGTTTCCTTCTGCAGAGGCTCTCTCCAACCCAGGGATCGAACCCAAGTCTCCCACGTTGCAGGCCGATTCTTTACAATGTGAGCCACCAGCCCACTTCTTTCTAGAGTGTGTATCATTCTGTACTCTCACAAGCAAGACATGAGAGTTCAGAAGTCTCCAAATTTCACCAACAGATTATGTTTTAAATTTTAATCTGATACATGAAAAATGGTATCTCAGAACAAGCTAACTTTTTATTTTATTAGGAGCAAGGTTAAGCATCTTCTATACATTTAATTCTATTGGTATTTCTTTTAATCAAACTATGGAATTTTATTTTGACCATTATTCTATTCAAATTTGAGGTTTCACCTCTCAACTTATGAGAGGGAGAAAACAGAAGTAGATAGTTTCTGTTTCTATATTTGGAGAATACAGATTTCTCTGAATATAAATTATATTTCAAATATAAATTTTAAATTTTTTGGTCAATAAATAAAATTAGTCTTAGAAAATTGGGAGAAGCATGTGCTAATTTTAAATGCAAGAATTAAATGTCTTTGGAAAACAATAATAGAGGACAAAAGTTTTCCCTTTACCCTTGCAGGTTCTTGGATAAGATTCCTTTAATAAATAAATTAACAGGTTAAAACAAATAGAACTTTAGTAATATGTTTACCTCCTGTTTATATGGAAAATACCTAGGAAAAGTGAGTAACTCCGCTAAATGACCCAAGCCTACACCTTAAATACCATCTCCAGGTTCAGATTTAGAAAGGTGTTTGGGGTTGGGGAGAGGCCAGATTTGGCAAGTTACCTGAAAGAACACAGGAGGAAAGGGTATAGTTGCTATGCAGATTTAAGTCGGTACCTACTCCTTTGATAAAAGTGTCTAGAGATATGATCATCTTCCTCTTCCTGGTACAGAGATGGAGACACTCTCACAAATGGAGATTTTCCTTGTAAACGTAAATATCTCTTAAAAAAGAGTAATTAATTTCTACTCAATTTTCAAAGCTTCTCCTATGTCGGCTGTTTCTTGAAATAATCCTTATGCCAGAGAAACATATTTTGGTAGCATATTCTGCTACCCATCAGCTGTTATGTGCCTCTGCCACCATCATAAAAAAAATATCTAGATTAATCCAGGGTTCTCAAAAGAAGGATAATAAATAGAGACTAAACATTCAAAAAACAAAGATCATGGCATCTGGTCCCATCACTTCATGGAAAATAGATGGGGAAACAATGGAAATAGTGGCAGACTTTATTTTTCTGGGCTCCAAAATCACTGTAACTGTAGCCATGAAATTAAAAGATGCTTGCTCCTTGGAAGAATAGCTATGACAAATATAGACAACATATTATTTAAAAATCAGAGACATTACTTTGCCAATAAAGTTCCATATAAACCAAGCTGTGTTTTTTTCTGTAGTCATGTATGGATGTGAGTGTTGGGCCATAAAGAAGGCTAAGCACTGAAGAACTGATGCTTTTGCACTGTGGTGTTGAAGACTCTTGAGACCCCCTTGGACTGCAAGGAGATCAAACCAGTTAATCATAAAGGAAATCAGGCCTGAATATTCATTGGAAGGACTAATGCTGAAGCTGAAGCTCTAATACTTGGGCCACGTGACACAAAGAATATTCTATCTTTCCCAGCATCAGGGTCTTTTCCAATAAAGAGGAGAAAGTGATGACAGAGGATGAGATGGTTGGATGTCATCACTACTCAATGGACATGAGTTTAAGCAAGTTCTAGGAGATGATGAAAGACAGGGAATCCTTGCATGCTGCAGTCCATGGGGTCACAAAGATTCGGACACCACTGAATGACTGAACAACAGCAGCCCTTATGGCCAAGTGCCCATGAAGAGCCTTCTAGATTAGCTCACCCCTAACCTAAAGCATGAACAAGTTTAGCTATGATCAGCATAATCCACAGATGTCCCAAGCCTAGATCGGCTGACTTTCAGCCCATCCAAGGTAACAAGAGCTAAATGAATCCCTGTGTTTGTATACAAATGAGTTTTGTTCTTGTTTGTTTCATATTGTGGCAATAACGGATAGAAATAATAGAGTTCATGTTCAAATGCCATCTCTCTTTGACATACTGGCAATTTAACATTCAGAAAAGTTCTTAAACTGAGTTTCTTCATGCATGTCATGTGGATAATAATACTTAACTCAAGAGCATTTAGTGACAGATGCATTTGATTGTTGCAGAGTAGAGACATATTTCATGTCAAATACAGCAGTAATATGAAGTATTAGCTATTTCACATATTAAATATTCATCTTTTATTAGCTATTTCAGGTATTAAATATTCATCTTTGAAAGAACCTTTTTTATCAATTTTTAATTAATCATACTTTTTATTACTTTTATTTGTTCCTAGGCACTAGGAACAAAATGACAAGGATAATAAATCCAATATGTGTTCTTATGTAGCTTAAAATTTAGAAAAAGAAATAGACAATAGATAAATAATAATATAAACAGGAATAAATGACTGCAGTGTTACAAAAGTGCAATATGATGATATTAAATTTAAAGAAGTGAAAATTACTCTGGCTTGGATGTTTAGAGAAGATATTCCTAAGGAACAGGCTTCTCTGATGGCTCAAATGATAAAGAATCCCCTGCTATGCAGGAGGCATAGTAGACGCAGGTTCGATCCCTGGGTCAGGAAGATCCCCTGGAGGAGGAAACTGGCTCCAGTATTCTAGCCTGGAAAATTTCATGGACGGAGAAGCCTAGCGGGTTACAATTCATAGGGTCCCAAAGAGTAGGACATGATGACTGAGCATGAACACATTCTTAAGGAACACTATTTGAATTTAACCAGGAGTAAATAACTTCAAATATATCTCTTCATAACTCAGGTGAGTGTTTTGCAGGTATTTGTGTGTGTATGAGATCATGGCCTCTGGTCCCACCATTTCATGCAAATAGAAGGGGGAAAAGTGAAAGCAGTGACAGATTTTCTTTTCTTGGGCTCCAAAATAACTGTGGACGGTGATGGCAGTCATGAAATTAAAAGATACTGGCTCTTTGGAAGGGAAGCTATGACAAACCTAGAGAGTGTATTAAAAAGCACTGACATCACTTTATCAACAAAGGTCCGTATAGCCAAAGCTACGATTTTTCCAGTGGTCATGTACAGATATGAGAGGTAGACCATAAAGAAAACCGAGCACTGATGAACTGATGTTTTTGAATTGTGGTGCTGGAGAAGAGCCTTCAGAGTCCCCTGGGCAGCAGAGGGACCGAACTAGTCAATCCCAGAGGAAGTCAACCCTGAACATTCATTGAAGAACTGATGCTGAAGTTCAGATACTTTGGCCTCCTCATGGGAAGAGCCAAATCATTGAAAAAGACCCTGATGCTGGAAAACATTGAGGGCAGGAGGAGAAGGGGGCAGCAGAGGATTAGATGATTAGACAGCATAATGACTTAATAGATATGTGTTTCAGCAAACTTCTGGAGAGAGTAGAGGACAGAGGAGCCTGGCATACTGCAGTCCATGGGATTGCAAACAGTTAGACACGACTTAGAGGCTGAACAATAACAGCAAGATCAGCTGTATGTTCCTATCTGAATAGGAAAAGTTTGGATTACCTGAATCTTTTAATAGATATCACTGATTAATTCTGGGAATATATTTATTATTATTTTTGTGAATTATTACATTTTATTTTTCTTCAAACATGTGACATACATTATAAACTTATAGTATTTTCAGCTTTCATAATTTTTAAAAAGTGTAATGGAGGGAGGATATGAACATGGCAGAATAGAACACTGAATTCCTGTCCTTCCAGAAACACATCAAAAATATACCTATATGTGGATCAATTCTCACTGAAAACAAACAAGATCAACAGAAAGACTCTTCTACAACCAAGGCTGTAAAGAAAGATCTACAGGAAGTGGAGTAGAAAGAAAAGAAAGGCAATCGGGTCAGGACCTATGCCCCTAAGAACGGGCACAGAAGAGGACTGGGATATCATGGGCTCCTACCATCATACCAACTATTGGGCACCCCATCCAGGGGTTAGACACCAGAAGGACAAGGCCCCTTAGCTACGGGCCTTGTGAAAGCCAGTGAGACTTACAAGAATGCTGTAAAAATCTAAGACTCTGCACATGAAGAGTCACAGATTCTTGTTTATATCCAGGAGCGAGGCAGAGGAAACAGACTGAAATTGCCAGAGGCACTGACCAGTTTCCCATAACCAGGAAGGTGCCCACCCTTACCATCCTGAGCACCTGCTCTGGCCCCTCTGGCTCCAGCATAGCACCCTGCTAGGCCAAAGGAGAGAGTGCACTTGGGGGAGAAAGACAGCTGGAGCCCAGCATCGTAGCTGAATAGGGTTAAGGCAGACATTGTTGAAGCTCATGGAAGCGGTAGACCAGGAGTCTTCAAGCTCTGACGGCATGGCTGGACCATCCCAGCACACCAGTCAGCCTGTCTAGGAGCCCACTCTGGCCCCTCCTGCTGCAGCACTGCTCCGGGGTGAAGGTGCCATTATTGGAAAGGCAGAGACCAGCCATTGCCTCTGATAGGAAAGTGAAGATCACTGAACTCAGAAGTTCTGGCCCACACCTGGCTCTGGCTCTTGTTCCTCTATGCTTGGCCACACCTCTCACCAAGGTGAGAACACAATGAGAATTTTAGCAAAGAACTTGAAAACACAGAAAAGAATGGTCAGGCAGTCAAAGCTGAAGAATACATTAAGAATACATAATCATTAATACATAAATGAAAAGCATGCTAGAAGGAATTAAAAATGACTAGGTGAATAAAAAGAACACATAAATGATCTGAAAGGTAAAATAATGACCACCCATTCAGAAGAACAAAAAGAAAAGCAAATTTAAAAAAATGACAACATCAAGTGCATTACCATTCACATTGTAGGGATTCCAGAAAGAAGAAGGAGAAGAGAGAGAGGGATGCCAAAAATGCATTCAATGAAATTATGGTTGAAAACTTCCCCAACTGAAGAAGGAAACAGATAATCCAAGTACAGGAGCACAGAGAGCCTCAATGAAGGTGAACCTAAAGAGACCCACATCAAAACATATAACTAAAATGGCAAAATTTAGATAGCGAGTTCTAAAGGCAGCAAGAAATTTTGTAATTTGAAACAGTATGGATGGACCTGGAGGGGATTATTCTTAGTGAACTAAGTTAAACAGAGAAAAACAAGCACTGTATATGTTAACACCTTATATGTATAATCTAAAAAATAAAACAAAAACAATATAATAAAAGAGAAACAAGCTCATAGATTTGGAGAACAAAATATTGATTACCAGTGGAAAGAAGGAAGTGGGGAAAGACAATATATGATTACGGATTAAGAGCTACAAGTTCTTTCTTACAAAATTAGCTACAAGAATGTACTGTACAGCAGAGGGAATATAGCCAATATTTTAAAATGATTTTACATAGAGCATAATCTTAAAACTACTGAATCATTATGCTGCACAGTTGAAGCTAATACATTTTAAAACAACCACACTTCAATAAAAAATGAACTCATGTTTTAAAAAAATGTGAAAGGTAGACTAACATAAAAACACCCAGCATCAGATAACATCGTCCTATAAATACGTATAAACTTATTTTACCAAAATAATTAGATCTCACATTGATCTGCAGAAAAAGAGGCTTTTTGACTTTATTAAGAATTATTTTCATGATAACTGTGAGAAATTAAAATGAGGAAAATTCCAAACTGTGGCATTGTGCAAAATATGAGAAAATGCTAGTTTATGACCATGACAAATTTGAAAAAAATGTAAAACTATGAATGAACCTGCAATACAATTCTTGTTATGAAGATTCTGTCAAATAAAAAACAAATAAATATTAGAGTTTATGAAGAAATTAAAATTAGAGCAGATGTTACTGAAAATATGTTTAAGGTTTTAATCTTAATTTTTTCTACAAACAAAGCTGAATGCAAATAGTTGCTCATTTGTAGATTGCTTTTTATGTTCTTCTCCCTTTATGGGGACTGTACATTATTTAGACAACAAACATGACACAGTTCTGGAAATTTCTTTTAAAAAGGCTTTTTCATCATTTGAACATCAAACAAGAATTTTCAAGCTTTTTTTTTTCTCATGCCACTGCCTAAGCGCACATGCACCCTGAAAAAACAAAGACCTTCATCATCTGTACTTCACTGTCTCTAGATTATTATACATTCTCCAATCTGCATATTTTTAAATGCATCTACCTACTATTTTTCCTACTGAGGGTTCTTTTCTTTTTTTTTTTTTAATTGTAAATTACTTTTTTAAAATTTATTTATTTCTTATTTTTTTTATTAGTTGGAGGCTAATTACTTCACAACATTTCAGTGGGTTTTGTCATACATTGATATGAATCAGCCATAGATTTACACGTATTCCCCATCCCGATCCCCCCTCCCACCTCCCTCTCCACCCAATTCCTCTGGGTCTTCCCAGTGCACCAGGCCCGAGCACTTGTCTCATGCATCCCACCTGGGCTGGTGATCTGTTTCACCATAGATAGTATACATGCTGTTCTTTTGAAATATCCCACCCTCACATTCTCCCACAGAGTTCAAAAGTCTGTTCTGTATTTCTGTGTCTCTTTTTCTGTTTTGCATATAGGGTTATTTTTACCATCTTTCTAAATTCCATATATATGTGTTAGTATGCTGTAATGTTCTTTATCTTTCTGGCTTACTTCACTCTGTATAAGGGGCTCCAGTTTCATCCATCTCATTAGGACTGATTCAAATGAATTCTTTTTAACGGCTGAGTAATATTCCATGGTGTATATATACCACAGCTTCCTTATCCATTCATCTGCTGATGGGCATCTAGATTGCTTCCATGTCCTGGCTATTATAAACAGTGCTGCGATGAACATTGGGGTGCACGTATCTCTTTCAGATCTGGTTTCCTCAGTGTGTATGCCCAGAAGTGGGATTGCTGGGTCATATGGCAGTTCTATTTCCAGTTTTTTAAGAAATCTCCACACTGTTCTCCATAGCGGCTGTACTAGTTTGCATTCCCACCAACAGTGTAAGAGGGTTCCCTTTTCTCCACACCCTCTCCAGCATTTATTGCTTGTAGACTTTTGGATAGCAGCCATCCTGACTGGCGTGTAGTGGTACCTCATTGTGGTTTTGATTTGCATTTCTCTGATAATGAGTGATGTTGAGCATCTTTTCATGTGTTTGTTAGCCATCTGTATGTCTTCTTTGGAGAAATGTCTGTTTAGTTCTTTGGCCCATTTTTTGATTGGGTCATTTATTTTTCTGGAATTGAGCTGCAGGAGTTGCTTGTATATTTTTGAGATTAATCCTTCGTCCGTTTCTTCATTTGCTATTATTTTCTCCCAATCTGAGGGCTGTCTTTTCACCTTACTTATAGTTTCCTTTGTAGTGCAAAAGCTTTTAAGTTTAATTAGGTCCCATTTGTTTAGTTTTGCTTTTATTTCCAATATTCTGGGAGGTGGGTCATAGAGGATCTTGCTGTGATTTATGTTGGAGAGTGTTTTGCCTATGTTCTCCTCTAGGAGTTTTATAATCTCTGGTCTTACATTTAGATCTTTAATCCATTTTGAGTTTATTTTTTGTGTATGGTGTTAGAAAGTGTTCTAGTTTCATTCTTTTACAAGTGGTTGACCAGTTTTCCCAGCACCACTTGTTAAAGAGGTTGTCTTTTTTCCATTGTATATCCTTGCCTCCTTTGTCAAAGATAAGGTGTCCATAGGTTCGTGGATTTATCTCTGGGCTTTCTATTCTGTTCCATTGATCTATATTTCTGTCTTTGTGCCAGTACCATACTGTCTTGATGACTGTGGCTTTGTAGTAGAGTCTGAAGTCAGGCAGGTTGATTCCTCCAGTTCCATTCTTCTTTCTCAAGATTACTTTGGCTATTCAAGGTTTTTTGTATTTCCATACAAATTGTGAAATTCTTAGTTCTGTGAAAAATACCGTTGGTAGCTTGATAGGGATTGCATTGAATCTATAGATTGCTTTCGGTAGAATAGCCATTTTGACAATATTGATTCTTCCAATCCATGAACACGGTATGTTTCTCCATCTGTTTGTGTCCTCTTTGATTTCTTTCATCAGTGTTTTATAGTTTTCTATGTATAGGTCTTTTGTTTCTTTAGGTAGATATACTCCTAAGTATTTTATTCTTTTTGTTGCAATGGTGAATGGTATTGTTTCCTTAATTTCTCTTTCTGTTTTTTCATTGTTAGTATATAGGAATGCAAGGGATTTCTGTGTGTTAATTTTATATCCTGCAACTTTACTATATTCATTGATTAGCTCTAGTACTTTTCTGGTAGAGTCTTTAGGGTTTTCTTTGTAGAGGATCATGTCATCTGCAAACAGTGAGAGTTTCACTTCTTCTTTTCCTATCTGGATTCCTTTTACTTCTTTTTCTGCTCTGATTGCTGTGGCCAAAACTTCCAACACTATGTTGAATAGTAGTGGTGAGAGTGGGCACCCTTGTCTTGTTCCTGATTTCAGGGGAATGCTTTCAATTTTTCACCATTGAGGGTGATGCTTGCTGTGGGTTTGTCATAGATAGCTTTTAGTATGTTGAGGTATGTTCCTTCTATTCCTGCTTTTTGGAGAGTTTTAATCATAAATGAGTGTTGAATTTTGTCAAAGGCTTTCTCTGCATCTATTGAGATAATCATATGGTTTTTATCTTTCAATTTGTTAATGTGGTATATTACATTGATTGATTTGTGGATATTAAAGAATCCTTGCATTCCTGGGATAAAGCCCACTTGGTCATGGTGTATGATTTTTTTAATATGTTGTTGGATTCTGTTTGCTAGAATTTTGTTAAGGATTTTTGCATCTATGTTCATCAGTGATATTGGCCTGTAGTTTTCTTTTTTTGTGGCATCTTTGTCTGGTTTTGGAATTAGGGTGATGGTGGCCTCATAGAATGAGTTTGGAAGCTTACCTTCATCTGCAATTTTCTGGAAGAGTTTGAGTAAGATAGGTGTTAGCTCTTCTCTAAATTTTTGGTAGAATTCAGCTGTGAAGCCATCTGGTCCTGGGCTTTTGTTTGCTGGAAGATTTTTGATGACAGTTTCGATTTCCTTGCTTGTGATGGGTCTGTTAAGATCTTCTATTTCTTCCTGGTTCAGTTTTGGAAAGTTATACTTTTCCAAGAATTTGTCCATTTCATCCAAGTTGTCCATTTTATTGGCATAGAGCTGCTGGTAGTAGTCTCATGATCCTTTGTATTTCAGTGTTGTCTGTTGTGATCTCTCCATTTTCATTTCTAATTTTGTTAATTTGGTTCTTCTCTCTTTGTTTCTTAATGAGTCTTGCTAATGGTTTGTCAATTTTGTTTATTTTTTCAAAAAACCAGCTTTTAGCTTTGTTGATTTTTGCTATGGTCTCTTTAGTTTCTATTGCATTTATTTCTGCCCTGATTTTTAAGATTTCTTTCCTTCTGCTAACCCTGGGGTTCTTCATTTCTTCCTTTTCTAATTGCTTTAGGTGTAGAGTTAGGTTATTTATTTGGGTTTTTTCTTGTTTCTTGATATAAGCCTGTAATGCTATGAACCTTCCCCTTAGCACTGCTTTTACAGTGTCCCATAGGTTTTGGGTTGTTGTGTTTTCATTTTCATTCATTTCTATGCATATTTTGATTTCTTTTTTGATTTCTTCTATGATTTGTTGGTTATTCAGAAGCGTGTTATTTAGCCTCCAGGTGTTTGAATTTTTAACAATTTTTTTCCTGTAATTGAGATCTAATCTTACTGCACTGTGGTCAGAAAAGATGACTGGAATGATTTCAATTTTTTTGAATTTTCCAAGACCAGATTTATGGCCCAGGATGTGATCTATTCTGGAGAAGGTTCCGTGTGCACTTGAGAAAAAGGTGAAGTTGATTGTTTTGGGGTGAAATGTCCTATAGATATCAATTAGGTCTAGCTGGTCCATTGTGTCATTTAAGGTTTGTGTTTCCTTGTTAATTTTCTGTTTAGTTGATCTATCCATAGTTGTGAGTGGGATATTAAAGTCTCCCACTATTATTGTGTTACTATTAATTTCCTCTTTCATACTCGTTAGTGTTTGCCATACATATTGCGGTGCTCCCATGTTGGGTGCATATATAATTGTTATATCTTCTTCTTGGATTGATCCTTTGATCATTATGTAGTGTCCTTCTTTGTCTCTTTTCACATCCTTTATTTTAAAGTCTATTTTATCTGATATGAGTATTGCGACTCCTGCTTTCTTTTGGTCTCCGTTTGCATGAAATATTTTTTTCCAGCCCTTCACTTTTAGTCTGTATGTGTCTCTTGTTTTGAGGTGGGTCTCTTGTAGACAGCATATATAGGGGTCTTGTTTTTGTATCCATTCAGCCAATCTTTGTCTTTTGGTTGGGGCATTCAACCCACTTACATTTAGGGTAATTATTGATAGGTGTGGTCCCGTTGCCATTTACTTTGTTGTTTTGGGTTCACGTTTATACAACCTTTCTGCATTTCCTGTCTAGAGAAGATCCTTTAGCATTTGTTGAAGAGCTGGTTTGGTGGTGCTGAATTCTCTCAGCTTTTGCTTATCTGTAAAGCTTTTGAATTCTCCTTCATATCTGAATGAGATCCTTGCTGGATACAGTAATCTAGGTTGTAGGTTATTCTCTTTCATTACTTTCAGTACGTCATGCCATTCCCTTCTGGCCTGGAGGGTTTCTATTGATAGATCAGCTGTTATCCTTATGGGAATCCCTTTGTGTGTTATTTGTTGTTTCTCCCTTGCTGCTTTTAATATTTGTTCTTTGTGTTTGATCTTTGTTAATTTGATTAATATGTGTCTTGGGGTGTTTCACCTTGGGTTTATCCTGTTTGGGACTCTCTGGGTTTCTTGGACTTGGGTGGCTATTTCCTTCCCCATTTTAGGGAAGTTTTCAGCTATTATCTCCTCGAGTATTTTCTCATGGCCTTTCTTTTTGTCTTCTTCTTCTGGGACTCCTATGATTCGAATGTTGGGGCGTTTCACATTGTCCCAGAGGTCCCTGAGGTTGTCCTCATTTCTTTTGATTCTTTTTTCTTTTTTCCTCTCTGCTTCATTTATTTCCACCATTTTATCTTCGACCTCACTTATCCTATCTTCTGCCTCCGTTATTCTACTCTTGGTTCCCTCCAAAGTGTTTTTGATCTCATTCATTGCATTATTCATTTTTAATTGACTCTTTTTTATTTCTTCTAGGTCTTTATTAAACATTTCTTGTATCTTTTCAATCTTTGTTTCCAGGCTATTTATCTGTAACTCCATTTGTTTTCAAGATTTTGGATCATTTTTATTATCATTATTCTAAATTCTTTTTCAGGTAGATTCCCTATCTCCTCCTCTTTTGTTTGACTTGGTGGGCATTTTTCATGTTCCTTTACCTGTTGGGTATTTCTTTGCCTTTTCATCTTGTTTAGATTGCTGTGTCTGGAGTGGGCTATCTGTATTCTGGAGGTCTGTGGTTCCTTTTTATTATGGAGGATTTACCCAGTGGGTGGGGTTAGACGATTGGCTTGTCAAGGTTTCCTGGTTAGGGAAGCTTGCGTCAGTGTTCTGGTGCGTGGAACTTGATTTCTTCTCTTTGGAGAGCAATGGAGTGCCCAGTAATGAGTTTTGAGATGGGTCTATGTGTTAGGTGTGACCTTGGGCAGCCTGTATGTTGATGTTCAGGGCTATGTTCCTGCGTTGCTGGAGAATTTGCGTGGTATGTCTTGCTCTAAAACTTATTGGCTCTTGGGTGGTGGCTGTTTTCAGTGTAGGTATGGAGGCTTTTGGACGGTCACTTATTACTTAAAGTTCCATGTAGTCAGGAGTTTTCTGGTGTTCTCAGGTTTTGGGCTTAAGTCTCCTGCCTCTGGATTTCAGTTTTATTCTTCCTGTAGTCTCAGGACTTCTCCAACTATACAGCACTGATAATAAAACTTCTAGGTTAATGGCGAAAAGATTCTCCCCCGTTAGAGACACCCAGAGAGGTTCACAGAGTTACATGAAGTAGAGGAGAGGGAGGAGGGAGATAGAGATGAGCAGGAGGAGAAAAAGGGGGACTCAAGAGGAGAGAGACAGATCTACGCAGCTGTCTGTTCCCAGAGTGTTCTCCGTAGCCCAGTCACCTACAAAGATTCACAGAATTGGATTGGGAAGAGAAGGGGAAAGGAGGAAATAGAGGTGTTCTGAGGTAGAAAACAGAGAGTCAAGATTGGGAGAGAATAATCTTCGGTTTAAAGATAGGGCTTCTCTTTTTTTTTTTTTTGGTAAGGTTATAGTGTAGTGAAAATGAAAATGAAGAGTAGTAGAGGAGTACTAGAGGACTTTAAAAGAAATAAGAGAAAAAGAAAAATAGAAAATAGAAGAGAAAAAGGAAAGAAAAAAAAAAAAGAAAAAAAAAATTTTTTTCCCCTAATTAAAAAAATCGTAAAAATCTATGAAAATGAAAGTTAAGGAGTAATGGGGGAGTAATAGGAAATTTTAAAGGAAAATAAAAGAGAAAAAATAAAAAATAAAAAAAAAACAAAAGTAAAAATATATCTAGGAATTTCTCTGGAGCTGTTGCCGTCAGTGTGGGTTCAGGTCAGTTTCAGATAGCTCCTCATCCCAGCTTACACTTCTCGATATCTACAGACCCCTTCCGGTGTATTCGGTGTTTTCTACAGGGATTTTAATCTGTTGCACCAGTCCCTTCTGAAGCGGTTCCCTTTGTTTATTTGGCTTCTGCTTGCCAGTCTCTTCAGAGCCTCATTTCCGCCCTGACACAGGCGGGCGGAGGTGGACTCTTATTCAGGTAGCTAGTTCCGTCGCTCTGCGGGGAGGGGCTGGCGCTGCGGGGAGGGGCTGGCGCTCTGGGGAGGGGCTGGCGCTGCGGGGAGGGGCTGGCGCTCTGGGGAGGGGCTGGCACTGTGGGGAGGGGCTGGCGCTCTGGGGAGGGGCTGGCGCTGCAGGGAGGGGCTTGCGCCGCGGGGATGGGCTGGGGCTGCCGGGAGGGGCTGACGCTGCTTTCTCCGTCTGCGTTGCTCAGGCTCCCGGCAGTTCTATATGGAGCGCGCCCGGCCCTGCGCGAGGTTCCAGCCCTCCGGTGTTCCACAAAAGCGCGGAAGGAAAAGCTGCGCCCGCTCTCAGTGCCTTCCCCGTCAGAGCGGTCCAGGCAGCCAGGGGCTTGATGGGCGCACTCTCCCCAGGTGTGGCGCGCCCACTCCCTTCCGCGGACGGTCTCAGTTTCCGCTGGCACCAGTCGGGTGCGTGCACCTTCTGCCCTCCGTCCCCAGCCCCAGTCCCCGCCCGCGCCGGTCGGGTGCCTGCGCCATGTGTCTCGCAGCGACCTTCCCCTCCCCGCTGCCTCCTGCCTCCGGCGGGGCTGGGCCGGTCCGCAGCCTGCGAGCTCTTCTCTGGACTTTCTGGGTCTCTTTGTTCTGCGAGCGGCCGGCAGTGTGTTCCGGCTGGTTAATTTTCTCTCTCTCTTTTGGTCTCCTGCAGTTCAAGTTGGCAACTCACAGAAGCTCCCTCCGATTGTCCTCAGGGCACTCAGGCCCGGACCCTACCCCAGGCAATGCCGCCTAAGACTCCCTTCCCTGGACGGATCTCCGTCCTTAGCTCTTTGGTCTCACTTTTTATCTTTTATATTTTGTCCTACCTCCTTTCGAAGACAATGGGCTGCTTTTCTCGGCGCCTGATAACCTCAGCTAGCGATCAGAAGTTGTTTTGCGAAGTTTGCTCTGTGTTCAGTTATTCTTTTGATGAATTTGTAGGAGAGAAAGTGGTCTCCCCTTCCTACTCCTCTGCCATCTTGGCTCCTCCCTCCTGAGGGTTATTTTCAAAGTGCTCATCCTTACCCTGCGGCCCACACCCGCCTGTGTGTGATTTTCTAGTAGAAAGAAAGTGATTTTCTAGTAGAAAGAAAGTGAAGTCTCTCAATCGTGTCCAACTCTTTGGGGCCCCGTGGAGGTTACCAGGCTCCTCTGTCATGGAATTCTCCAGGTAAGAATACTGGAGTGAGTTGCCACTTCCTTCTCCAGGTGATCTTCCTGAACCCGGGATCAAACTCAGGATCGAGCTCAGACCTCCTGCGCTGTGGGCAGATGCTTTACCCTCTGAGCTACCAGGGGTTCTCTAATAATATCTGACCAAAAAGGCTTTCATGGTGAGGAAAACGCTAAGTTCTACCTCTTTTTCACACTCTACGTACTTGACATAGCCTAGATATTAATCTGTTCCTTCCTAACTGTGATGTATAGCTACCACCATTCTTGTTCCGCTCTCCCCTGACCCCCACCCCCTTAGGTAAGTGCAGACTTCAAATAGGCTGAGTTATCTTCCATGTGATTTTCAGTAAAGCTTTCTCCTTCCCCAGTATATTTCCTTGTACTTCTTGCCACTCCACTGCAGGATCTTTGATTTGTTTCCATCTAGTTCTGTATCATCTGCTACTATCATCATCATTTTCTCTTGGGAATCTCTTTACTTTTGCTTTACAAAATGACAGTCTTTGCCTGACACTTAATTCATCTTTGTTTTCTTGCAGCTTCACCCTCAATAACCCCACTGGCCTGATACTGCAGCTCTTGTGTTACTGGAAGAATAGCATAGGTACTTTTCTAAATTTTGATTTTTGATTTAGTAGTTTTCTTGTGATTCTGCTGCCAACCTCATCTTTGCCCTGTTCTCTTGTTATAAACTTGCCTGTTTAGCTCTGGCTGCTTCTTTCCAGGGCAGACAGGTTGATACATCTTAAACTTCTGTCACTGCCTGCCTTAAAATACAACCAATCATGTATCTAGGTATCTATTTTGATATTATTTTTTTGTTTAGCAACTTTTCAGAGTCACATAAGAAAGTTTCTCAAATATAGTCATAGTCATAACTATTCATATATTAATCTTCAAAGAAGGCCAGTAGATTGTGGTGATCTTATTCTTTAAAACACGCTAAATCCTGAATAACTGTAAGGTACTAATGGAATGCATCGAAACCATGCTTTTCTTAAGTGGGAGCTGCTAGAAGGAGACTTGCAGTGCTGAAGGCCGTGATCAGCCTCCCAAGAAAGATTCAAAAGTTTCTAGGGATACCAAGTTTGGAATAAAAGACTCCCTTTCTTTCCTAATCTGGACTATTTTTATTTTTGAAGGTTGTTTAATACCTTTCTTGAAATAGTACATGGTATTTCTAAAATTGTTGATATTTTTCAAGACTGAGGGAGGTTCATCACAGCCATATGAGACAGGAGTAGAATTGTAGACGTGAAGTTGTTTGTATAGCTGCATGGAACATCATTATGGAAATTAACCATTTCTTATTAGCTATAATATTATATTATCAGTTTACCTGCTTATGGATTTTTATTATATTGAGGCTCAAATTCTGAAGCTTTATTATGCTGGCATTCAAATTCAGCTAAAATTATAGTGAGAGACAGTACTTTTCTGTGGTTTGATTTTCATAAATGTTGTATAAATCTATTTAATGTGTATTAAGATCTGGTCTCCTCTCTCGCAAATTGATAGAACCAAGAACACAGAAAAGATGAAAAAATTACTATAAATTTAAGTCCACAATGAGGAAAACCAAAACTAAGTTTTTCAAATTGACTATCCCAACTCTCAAAGCACTTCCAAAGCTAATGGTTTGAAGCCATCCTATGTTGTCAAATTCTTGCTGCCTTTACCAGGATGCATTAGTTAAAGTAGTAAAAGCTTTTGCAATACTCATGAATACCATTTTATCTCACTCTTTTCTTGGATTGTATTTAAGTAATGACAAATAGTAACTCTTAAAATTTTCTACTACAGTTGTTTTAGGCTCGAATTTGATATTTTATAAGATTGTATTCTTGATATTATGGCCTGTTTGCAATCTTTGTGTGCAAGAAATGAAATCAATAACTGTCTGAAAGTAGGACTAATCTTTTTATAGTAGAAATTTTCTCCTCAGTGTTATGTGGCAGCCTGGATGGGAGGAGAGTTTGGGGGAGAATGGATACATGTATGTGTATGGCTCAGTCTCTTCACTGTTCATCTGAAACCATTGCAACATTGTTAATCAGCTATATCCCAATATGAAATAAAACATTTAATAAAGAAAAAGAAATATTTGACTGATGATACCATAGAGATTGTGAATATACTTTTCTAATATTCTTTCACAGGGTTTTCTCAGCATTCTGGTCAGGGGGCCTGAGGGTAGCCCATGTCTATGTTCACAACGAGCCTCATGAAGGAGGCAAAGAGTCATATTTGCTAGCATTGCACGGTCACTGCTTCCTCACCATGGCATCTTTTTCTTCCTCATCCTTCTCCCTCTCTCTCCTTTTGCTGTTAACATGAGCCTGATGGATGTTCCTGCTCGTAGTGCACCAGGCCCATGGGATGTAGCTCCAACTCTGCCGCCACGGCTGGTGTCATGTCTAACTTACTTGTTTCTAATGTTCAAAGCAGAGCCTTATTGGAAACTCACTGCTTGTGCCAGAGCAGTATTTCTTAAATGTCTCACTCACACCGCTTTGTTGTTAGAGATGCTTCTCAAATATGCAGATTTCTGGAACCCAAGAACAATTGAATCAGAATCACTTACAGTTGCATCTATAATTTAAAAGTTTAATAAGACTTCTATAAAGAAAATGTTTGATAAATATTTTATTCATGTGAGTGAAACAATATTTCACTATCAACCCTTTTTGGGAAAAACTTGCTTTGATCATTTTTAATCTTCTCCAAATGAGAAAATCAATATAAAGTTGTTATTCACTATTTAATAAGGCCACAGTGGAACAGGATACTCCTTCCGTCAGTCACCTCATAGGAGGTCTCTTCACTCTGACCACTAGCTACTTAATCTAATGGTAGCCTGCCATGAGCTCTGAGTTTACTACCTGCTCCTCCTCTGGGTTTTTTCCCCTTACTTCATTGCTTCTTTTCATGCAGGAGCTGTTCAGTATTCAGCTAAAGACTGGAGGGGGCTTCTCAGGTGGCACCAGAGGTAAGGAATCTGCCTGCCAATGCAGGAGATGCAAGAGATGTGGATTTGGTCCCTGGACGGGAAGATCTCTTGGAGTAGGAAATGGCAGCCCACTGCAGCATTCTTGCCTGGAGAATCCCATGGACAGAGGAGCCTGGTGGGTTACAGTCGATGGGAGGAGAGTGGGGTCGCAAGGAGTCAGCCATGACTGAGTGACTGGCTGACTTACGTAAAGACTGGACAGGCACTCTCTGTAGATCTTCAGAGCTCTATGTCTGCCTTTCTCTCCTCTCTGGTACTCTAACATGCCTTCCTTAGATGTCTGGGTTTATGTGAGCTCTGAGTCCAGTGTCCTCGACTCAGCAGTCCCTCTGCTGAGTGTTCCTGCTCCCTGTAATGCAGCCTGGAAACTCTTTCCGGGCAGTTGTGCTTAGTCACTCAGTCGTGTCTGACTCTTTGCGACACCATGTTACTATAGCCCACCAGGCTCCTCTGTCCATGGGGATTCTCCAGGCAAGAATACTGGAGCGGGTTGTCATCCCCTCCTCCAGGGCATCTTCCCAACCCAGGGATCGAACCCAGGTCTCTCACATTGCAGGTGGATTCTTTACTGTCTAAGCCACCGGGGAAGCCCATGAATACTGGAGTGGGTAGCCTATCCCTTCTCCAGGGGGTCTTTCTGACCCAGGAATCAAATTGGGGTCTCCTGCACTGCTGCTGGATTCTTTACCAGTTAAGCTACCAGGGAAGCCCTCCAGGCAGTTACCTCAGCCAATTATGTGGATCATCTCATTTGTTTCTCTTCTCTTAGGATTTAATGTCTTTTATTACCTGTTGTCCAATTTTTGAAAACAGTCATTTCCTATATTTTAATTCTGTTTCATTTTACTTCATCATAGAAAGAGGTGAATTTCTCAACATTGTTCTAAATTTAACTTGCTAAAAGTTCCCATCTATTGTTTAGCAAAATATACTTTGTAAGGAAGAAAACATTTCATCAGTTCAGTTCAGTTCAGTTGCTCAGTCATGTCTGACTCTTTGTGACCCCATGAATCACAGCATGCCAGGCCTCCCTGTCAATCACCAACTCCTGGAGTTTACTCAAACTCAGGTTTCAAAACAATTCATACATAATTTTCTATTTCCCAAACTCTAAACTCAGAGATTTTTTATAATGGCTGTATTCATTATAACAGAAGCTAGTTTATATTTATCAGTGAAACATTATATTTTTTTTTAGCAAGTTCAATCAAATACTCCAGTTCAAATCACTCCAGGCAGAAATGGTTAAAAAAAAGGCAGCTATATACAGCATGAATAAGTTTTCCATGTTGAAACAAAGAAGCTAGATAAAAAAGCAATATATATATATATTATATATAATATATATATCATGTGAATCTATGTATTTATATAGCAAAGAACAGGCAAAACTTAGCTATCATATTAGAAATTAGAATCACAGTTTCTTTGGAGACCGAGGAATGTATAATTGAGTGGAACAAAATGAAAGTCTTCTTGGGCGCTGGCAACATTGTGTTTCTTACTATATCTTACAAATATTCTCTCCATTCATTTTTAATTTATATTTTAACCATATGAAATATTTTAACTTGTATCTAGTGAAATTTATAAATATTTGATTTTTATGGGCAATTCTACCTTTGTATCACTCTTGTATTCTTCTCAAACATGTTAGTTTTAAGTTTTTATAGCTAAAGTTAAATCTGTGATTCATTTGAAACAAATGTTGAAGACATGAGAGAGATAAACTCACTTTAAATTTTTAAATTATATACTTCAATTTTATTGTCAATAGATAGTTTATTGATCCAATACCATTTTTTCCTCAGGAATTAAGAATACCACACTTTCAATTTTATTTAAAATTTCCCATTATAGATGACCATATAAAGTGAATACTAATTGAATAAATACTAATATTTTCTTTGAAAGTATATAAGAGATAACACAGTATCAAAAAATTATTGGCAAGTATTCCAGAGGCAAAGGCCCAGAGAGGTAAACATTTTCAAAGGAAGATCAGTGGAACCTGATACCCTGATTGGCATTCTGAAGTACTTCATCCTCAGGGTAAGGAAAATCCATAAACACACATAGAATTCTTTTGGAAGAAGAGAAACTTACCCTAGACATTGAATTATTTACTACAAAGAATTGTGCAAACCCAGTATCTGGCACATAGTAAAATATTCTGGGCCTGTAAGAAGATAAAATAGCATGAAAGAAATCCAAGGAAGAAACAGACCACAGGAACAGAAGAGCTGTGGTCCGGTCATTGGCTTTCTTCACATACACTTTGGTGTATCTGCTTGCTATGTTCAAAGAGTTCAAAGGCAGGATGGAGAACATTTGCGGAGAAATGATGCTATACAAGAGAGTCATGTGGAAATTCTAATCCTGAAATATATGATAATCAAAATTAAGAACTCGAAGAAGATTCTAACAGTGGGTGAGATACAGATACAAATATTATTAATTATTGGAAATATAGTCCAGAGGAAAATATAAAGAATGAGTGATGAATAGAAAAAAAAAATAGGGAATTAACTAAATACATGTAGTAATACAATATACTAATCATTCAGGAAATTAAATAAATTACAATGTGAATCATTTCCCAACAGATTCATATAACCAAAGTTATCCCAGTAAAATATTGTGTAGATTTTTTTAAAGTGTATGTGTATGGAACTGAAAGTCAGTACTAAATTTTGTTCATAATTTCAGAAAACAGAGAATAGCCAATGGTCTAGAGAAGAAGGGAATAAGTAGTGCCACCTGATATAAAGACAAGACTAGTAATGTTAAAAGGTGTCATTAGCAGACACATACTCATTTTAACAAAGGAAGCATCATAAAGACTCCAAAAATATATTTTTTTATTATCTCTTCCAGCTTTACTGAGGTATGAATGACTACACACACACACACACATGCTGTAAATGTGATTTTTAAGGTATACAGTGTGATGATTTAATATACATAGAGCTTCCCTGGTAGCTCAGTCAGTAAAGAATCTGCCTCCAGTGCAGGAGATCCAGGTTCGATCCCTGAGTCAGGAAGTTCCCTTGGAGAAGGAAATGACAACCCACTCCAGTATTCTTGCCTGGAAAATCCTATGGACAGAAGAGCCTGGCGGCCTGAGGTCCATGGGGTCGCAAGCATTGAATATGACTTAGCTGCTAAACCACCTCCACATTGTGAAATGATTATCATAATAATTTAGAAATTAATTTGTATGCTTAGCATCTCAAATCATCATCATTTTATTTGTGGTGAGGACACTTAAGATCTACTTTCTTAGCAAATTTCAAACGCACAATACAATATTAACTATAAACACCATGCTGTACATTAGATCCCAGAATTTATCTTATAACTCAGTTTGTGCCCTCAAAATATATTTACATACAGTACCATAGACTTGTTGCAAATGTGGAGCTCTGTTATTTATGTTAATTACAACTACTTCCTCAGCCATTCTGAAGTGTAGAAGTCTCACACAGTTTTCTGTTGCCTAGACACAACCTCTGTCCAAAAGTAAGGCTAGTTTAACACTTTTAATTAGGTTTGGGGCTCTGGGAATGGAATGCCTGGGTTAAGAACTTGGCTCTGCTGCTTAGTGGCTAAGCCTTGTTGGTAGTATTGGAATTCCGATCAGACCTTCCTAGATCCCTGTTAACATTCTCTGCATTTCCCACTCCAGCTTCAATATGCTCTGAAGATTACAGCTCTTAAGCAACTTGAGCCTGCTTTGTCCATATCCACAGAGACCCTAGTGGCTCAGTTGGGAAAAAATCTGCCTGCAATGCAGGAGATCTGGGTTCAATCCCTGGGTCAGGAAGATACCCTGGGGAAGGAAATGACAATCCATGCCAGTACTCTTGCCTGGAGAAGTCCATGGATAGAGGAGCCAGGCAGGCTATAGTCCACGGGACTGCAAAGAATTGGACAGGACTGTGTGATTAACTTTCACTTTTTTCTTCTTTCAGAGATACCTAGACGTTACTGGGGATTTGTAGCTTCCAGGGCCCCAGATGACTGACTGGACAGAACAGAGGAATCGGGTTGAAATGTCTTTCTGTGGGACTTGGCCTGAGACCTCACACTTACTAGGTGTTCTCCCTTTCCTGTTTTTTTCTGCATGTTGTCTGAGTGATTCTCCCTGTGAACACTTAGAAACTCTTGCATAGGCATCTTCATCTTGGAACCTGTTTCTGGGTAACACAACTGAAGACAGGATATGACATGCAACTAGTGTAAATTCTTCAGTTTCTATTGCAAAAAAAATGAAGATATTTTAAAACACTCTTCTCACAAAGTTGCCATGGGAGTTAAAACCATTAGCACAGAGCTGGGTGTGTGCATATCATAAATGTTTGCTATTTTATTAGTTGAACCATTTAGTGATAAAACAATCAGTTCCAGAACACCTTATAAGACTGGAGATATTCATGTCTGTGTGGGCTCAGTCGTTTCTGACCCTTTGAGACCCTTGGACTATAGCCTGCCAGGTTCCTCTGTCCATGGAATTTTCCAAGAAAGACTAGAGTGGGTTGCCATTTCCCCCTGCAGGGTATCTTCCCAACCCAAGGATCTTACCCACATTTCCTGCATTGGCAGGAAGATTCTTTACCACTGAGCTACCTAGAAGCATGAATATATATATATATTCTGATTTAGCTTCATGTAATGTAACATATATTGCACCTTTTCAGTTTCATTAGATAGTTTAAATAGTAATTTCTTTGTTTAATTTATTGTATTGGATGACTTCTTTTAGGGAGAAAAGTATACTATTGTGCTATTTTTTTTCAAAGTTATCTAATCAGTTGCAATAGGAATTGATTTTACTACACTGTTATCTTTATTGATTATAATGGCATACATACAAAAGGGACAAATTTTCCTTCATCTAAAAATTGTCTAAAAAATATGTAAATCCGGGAAATGAATACAGAATTCTAGTATATTTTCAAAAGTACACCATGGCTGTTTTTTTAATCAAAAGGTCCTAATTCAAATTTTGTGAAGTGTTGTATGAGGCTCTCACCACATGATTCCCATTAAGGTCAATGATCCCCACTGACTATAATGGGAATCATAACAGTTCCACCCCCAGGAAGCCCTTCACACATTTACTTATGTCTATAAAACTGCTTAGGCAACTTAGGTATTATCGTGTTTCAACAAGAAAAAAAATAATTTGGTATTTTAAAAAGCCTTTAGTTTTTACCAGAAAAGCACAGCCTAAAACAGTTTAATAAAAGTTTTAAAGAGAGAATGCCCCACCTAACTGGATGCTATGACTAAGTTTGGGCATCACTTAATTATCATCCCATTTAATAAAATAAAGAAGTGCAGTTTTATGACATGAATGTTCAAATAAGAATATAGCACCTAATGCCAAGATCTTGTCAAGAGATTTCTAATTGACAGTGCTGGAAATTTTAATATTTCCACCACTTCTCTATTTTCTTTGCAAGTAAGAGTGATCATAAAACAATGACTATTTTGGGGGGAAATTTAAAGGAGAAAAAGAGGAAACCTAAACCCTGTGTTTACAATTTATGAGTCACAAACTTGGTAATTTTCAGTCTTATATGTCCTCTCTCTCTTTGCAAACACACACATTCTCAAACAAGCACACACACACACACACACACACACTGAGCATAAAGATGCATGGATACTTTTCATTTCTAAGAGGAAACAGTGTATTATGAAGGTAAGTGCACCTTCTGTAGAGCTAGACTGCTCCAATGGACACCTACTCCTATCACTTAATACTAAATCTGCTTCAATAATATCAAACCTCACAGTGTTCCTAATCTATAAAATGAGGAAAACAACAGGATCTATACCATAAAGTTATTGTGAAGAATATATATTACCATATTTATAAAACATTTAAAGCAGTGCCTTATATAAGATCTCTAAATGTAAGTTAATAATTTAAATTACTTATATCCATATTTCAACCAAGTGATTTACATTGTGCACACTTTTCCTAAGGGGAACTGGAAGGAAATGAACATATGTACATCAGTCCTAGGTATAAAGACATTATGCTTGAAACTATATTGTGTATTCTGTAAGTATGCTGCAAAGTCATATTAATATCTTTATTTCGACAGTTAAGGAAACAAGTTTGCAGTGCTTAAGTAATTTTAATAGGTCATAAACCTACTGATTGGTGGGTCTGTGAGTCAAACTTAGATTTTCTGAAAATGTATCAATTCATTCCAAAGTGATTTTCACATGTTAGGTATGTGCTATACAACATCCCTGAACAAAACAGACAAGGATGCTTCTCTGATGCTTCTTGTGTTCTAGTAAGGAGAGAGAGGAAATAAACTGGGTGATAAACACAAACTAGTTTTAACAATGATAGCTATCTAAAGAAAGCAGAATGAGATCACTTAAGAAATATAACAAGAATGGAGGCTTATGGTAGACAGAGGTATCAGGGAAAGCACTCAGCAGGGTTAACATATCAATTAAGAAATTAATGATGAGATGGAGTTTCCAGCCAGTGTAGGGATGACACGGGGTGGTTAGATTTGAAAGCAGAGAGAATTACAAGCCAAAAGGCCTTGAGGGAGGGACTAAAGATGCCAGCTTGTGCAATTGAGTAAATACTGGTAAGGATTCCTGGGAAAAGAAATGAACCAATTGCAAATTAACTATAATAATTGATTTTGGGCAAGTTAAGTGTATAATACCTTAACAGATATTCAAGTGGAAATAAATCAGCAATTGAAACATACATGTAGCGCTTAGGAGCAAAATCATCTTCATACATATGAATTTGTTGACTGCACTGGATAAAAAGACCTGGAGAAGAAAGCAAGGCACATGCACAAGTTTTGGGATATTCCAAATTTTTAATATAAAGCAGAAAAAATATTCAGTAAGGGAAACAAAAATGGACAGCTGGGTATAGACAGAATACAGACTATGCTGTCACAAAAGCCAAATGATATAAATTTTTCAAAGATCTATGAAAGATCAGCTCAATGAGAAACTATAAAACAGGCATCAAGAGCATAAGAGGATAGTCTGCAACATGGATTTCAGCTATTCATGTGGAATGGTGTGGTAAGAAGTCTGATTGTTCTGCATTAAGGGAAGGCTTTGAGACAGGAGATTAGGGAATTGGTTGGGACAGTTCCTTCAATGGGTGGTCTGAAACAAGAGCAGAAACCTGGTTAGTAGCAAGTAAGAGAGGTCATATAGCAAATGTAAGAACACCTTAAGAAAATAATAGACCATGTTGCTAGCTAATGAAAATACACAGGTAGAAAGAGTTAATTTGATGATGTAAAAGAGAGAGAATAATTGTCAAAGCAAAATTCTAAAGTGACTAGAGTATATTGAATCTAGGGCACCAAGTGGAGCTAACTTTAGAAAAGTACAGAAATGCATTCTTAATTTTAGAAAGAGGAAAAGGAGAGGGTTTAAGTCCCACTGCACGTGAGTTGGTAAATTTGAATGTGGAGAATTATGGAATTCTCACTTGATTACCTCTCTCCTGTTCTTAACTTAGCTTCCTTTTGTGGGTTAGACATGTAAAAGGGACGAGAGGGTGCAAATGTTTGTTTTGGAAAGAAAGTAAACATACTCACTGAAGTGAAGGAGTTTTACTAAAGTAAAACACTGGGTGTATGAGCCAAATCTGAGGATCACATAACCAGAATGACATGAATCAGAGATCAAGATATGCTAATAATTTCAAGTAATAAGTCATTTAAGAGGGGCTGAATAATTAGTGAAACATCTGGATGTGGTGGACATCTATGTTTGTTTTATATTCCTGTATCAGACAGGTGCTCTGTGGCCGAGAATAGTTACTGAAGTCTCTAGTGTGTTCTGCAAGCCACTTCACACAGAAGGCAGATTTTTAGGTAATGTCACATATCTGTTTTATATTACAGACAGTAGCATAGCTTATTGGAGAAGGCAATGGCAATCCACTCCACTGAGGAGCCTGGTGGGTTACAGTCCATGGGGTTGCAAGGAGTCGGACACGACTGAGCGACTTCACTTTCACTTTTCACTTTCATGCATTGGAGAAGGAAATGGCAACCCACTCCAATGTTCTTGCCTGGAAAATCCCAGGGACGGGGGAGCCTGGTGGGCTGCCGTGGGGTCGCACAGAGTCGGACACGACTGAAGTGGCTTAGCAGCAGCAGCAGCAGCATCGCTTATGTGAGTTTATACAGTGAGCCATGTCACAGACATTCAGAGGTCTATTTAATATAAGATATACTTTAGGCAGGAAACATCCTATAGATATGGTCCTTCTTTCTAATAAATAGCCTTAGTTTACTTACCTGGAAGTGCGGTTGACAAGGATATTAGCCTAGACCCATGCTCTGCTTTCTTCCCTTGCCTCAGAGGATTTTCCCTACCTTCCCAAGGAAGCAAGACAATCACAGGCCAGCAGTCTTAACTCCATGCTCCTCAGTGTTCACTTGCAATTTATGCATTTACAGATTTTAAGTGAAAGAAGTCATTGTGCTTTCTGTTGCTATTGTTTGCTTTTTTTTTTTTTATAAAAGTAGAAAGGTTCATGGATTGGAAGTCATGAAAATACTTTAAAAATATTGGAATGAGGGATTCTAGAGTACTTAAGAACAGTGGTCTAGTGGTACAGAGATAAAACTTAAACCTTTAGAGATGGTATAGTTATTGGTCATGGTAAATTTAAGATAACCATGGGAGTAGAATGAAGGAGAATATAGAAAGTAAGAAAGGCAAAGAATTGAGTGTATATATATATATATATATATATATATATTTCTTTTCAAGCCAATATATTTATGAACACATATAAATATACATATCCACTCATATATATAGATATATGATTATATGTACATATATATGGGCTTCCCAGGTGGTGTTAATAGTAAACCTGCCTGCCAATGCGGGAGACATGAGACACAGGTTCAGTCCCTGGGTCAGGAAGATCCCCTGGAGAAGGGCATGGCAATCTACTCCAGTATTCTTACCTGGAGAAGAGGAGCCTGGTGGGCTACAGTCCATAGAGTCAAAAAGAATCAGACACAACTGAAGTGACTTAGCATCCATGCATACATATATATATTCAGTTAAAATTTAATCTAAAAGCTATCATATAGAAGTTAAAGTAAAAAGTATTTACACTGAACTTTTGTGAGTTAAGTGTCTGGAAACTATCGTAATCAGTGTTATTATTCTAAAGGCATAGAGCTTTTAGGGATAAACCATGTTTTCTTTAATGAAATCTACCTTTCAATGTTTATTCATAAGTTTCTAATTAATTGTCAAGTGCAATCCATCAAAACAAATTGGGATACAATTTGCACAACATCGTGTAGAATTTGACCTTCACCAAATTTTACCTCACTAAATCTTCCTCATACTTGTTTGAAAATGCCCTCCTAAGTCAAATGTATTTCTCAATTGTCTAGTAAGTTTTGAGGAAATACAACTAGAAGAAATGAATGATAGGTTTACACTTTATATTTGATATTCAGTCAGCCTTTTTTCACTCAACAGCCACCTCGCACAGTCCTAAAAGTATTTAGAAAATAATTAACAGTGGAGGTAACACTGTTTGCACCTATATAACTAGGTTTGCCTCCCTTTTAAAAAACAATTAAAATTCATTTATTTTTTAATTGGAGGATAATTGCTTTACAGGATTTTGTTGTTTTCTGTCAAACCCAACATGAATCTCCTTTTAATCAAGTTTTAAAAAAGAACAGTATTATAATCAGTTTATGACACATATGTATATTTCACACTTCTGATTCTACACCTTCAGAAAGAGAGAAGAGACAAGTGCAGAAGTATGTGGCATAATTGGCAAGCTCTTTATATAGGCACAAAAATTTAGCTGAGTTAATAACAAAAATAGATGCAATAAATTTTATGGCAAATACCTACTGATTTTAAGAACTGCTCAGATAATTCTAGGAATGCACAAATAAATCTAACCAGGATTATGAAGGAGAAGATCCTAAAGAGTATAAAAAATTGTTTGAGGTGGGAATGTTGGAAAGGTGGGTTGAGTCCAGACTTTTAAGGATTATGAAATATAGATCCATTAAATAGTTTTATACCAATTCTGAGCCATAAAAAAGTAATATGTCCACTGAAAATTGCAGATTGTTGTAACTAGGCAAAATAATGTCCCCATCTCCCAGATATTATATATACTGTTTCTGTAAAACTGAAGAAAATAGAGCATATAACATCTCAATTGAATATTCTAAAATGATTTTCCCCTAATGAAACAGTAACAAGTGTGGTAAAACTAAGGAACTTGAGAAAAGAAAAACAAAACAGAATGCCAGCATTTCTGCAGGCAGTGTATTGGTGGAGGGGAAGTGACTAGCAATTGAAATAGGGCAAAGTACTAAGTGGATGAGGTAAGGAAAAAGATGAAATTGCTCAAATGCAGAAATAATCCTTCTTCATAGAAAATTGGACAAGTTACACTTTTTCAATATCAAAAATGGATTATGCTAAAAATGGAATGATTGCAGTCTTTGATTGAAATATCAGAAAGAGAAGTATTAAAATCCTTAAGTTAAGAAATTGAAGGGGAAAATGAACCAGAGAATTGATCATCATTTTGACACCAAAGGAAATAGAATGTTAAGGAAATCTTAATTCATTAAAGGACTGAAAATCTGAAAACTATTGATAAGTGCTCAGGAGAAAATGGATATCTAAGAATCAGTTCCAGTGCTAGATTAGCAGTAACAGGAAGAATTCAACAGGGCAAGATTTATGACCAGAATGAGGAAAATCATCGACAGCAGGGCAATTGAACTATAATTGTGCTAGATGGTGTAATAATAAAAATGTAATAAAAAGGTCAAAGGCTTAGAGACTCATAAAACATTTTGAAAGGTGAACAATTCATATTATATTAACCAGACAGAAAAATACGAATTTGATTGCAACTATTTTCTATAGCTTAGGAAAATGCTTTTTTGCTAACCCATGCAAAATTGAAGTGCTATGCATGGCTAGGACAATATCCAATAAACCAATTTGATCTCTAAAAGAAATGAAGGAAACACTGTTTACAGATGGAAGTTGATAAAAACATAAGAAATTAATATGACATTAAAGTTCCTCTAATTCTTAACTATGATGTTGATAAAAATAGTACTAAACAAATATATTAATTTAACTACTAGCAGTAAGAAATTTTAGACTTAGGGTCAAATTTAAATTGAGGTCATCATCAGAACATTTTTGTTTACCTAAATGATTTTAGATATTTGAGATGAATACTAACAGTTGTGTACAGTGTTGCAAACAGAATGGACTATTTAACCTCAGTTAATCACACAGACAGAACTTATTATTCTTATCTACTTTATTTCATTCTAGCATTGCCTTTCTTTGGGACTGGAATGAAAACTGACCTTTTCCAGTCCTGTGGCCACTGCTGAGTTTTCCAAATTTGCTGGCATATTGAGTGTAGCACTTTCACAGCATCATCTTTCATGATTTGAAAGAGCTCAACTGGAATTCCATCACCTCCACTAGCTTTGTTCATAGTGATGCTTTGTAAGGCCTGCTTGACTTCACATTCCAGGATGTCTGGCTCTAGATGATTAATCACACCATCGTGGTTATCTGGGTCGCCTAGATCTTTTTTATATAGTTCTTCTGTGTATTCTTGCCACCTCTTCTTAATATCTTCTGTTTCTGTTAGGTCCATAATATTTCTGTCCTTTATTGTGCCCATCTTTGCAGGAAATGTTCCCTTGGTATCTCTAATTTTCTTGAGGAGATCTCTAGTCTTTCCCATTCCATTGTTTTCCTCTATTTCTTTGCAATGATCACTAAGGAAGGCTTTCTTATCTCTCCTTGCTATTTTTTGGAACTCTGCATTCAAATCAGCATATCTTTCCTTCTCCTTTGCCTTTCACTTCTCTTCTTTTCACAGCTATTTGTAAGGCCCCCTCAGGCAACCATTTTGCCTTTTTGCATTTCTTTTTCTTGGGGATGGTCTTGATCACTGCCTCCTGTAGAATGTCACAAGCCTCCGTCCATAGTTCTTCAGGCACCCTGTCTATCAGATGTAATCCCTTGAATCTATTTGTCACTTCCACTGTATAATCATAAGAGATTTGATTTAGGTCAAACTGAATGGTCTGGTGGTTTTCCCTACTTTCCTCAATTTAGTTCTGAATTTGGCATAAGGAGTTCATGATGCAAACCACAGTGAGCTCCCGGTCTTCTTTTTGCTGACTGTATAAAGCTACCAAAGTAATGCTCAACATTCTCCAAGCCAAGCTTCAACAGTATGTGAACTGTGAAATTCCAGATTTTCAAGCTGGATTTAGAAAATGCAAAAGAACCAGAGATCAAATTGCCAACATCTGTTGCATCATAGAAAAAGCAAGAAAGTTCCAGAAAAAATCTACTTCTGAGTACACCAAAGCCTTTGACTGTGTGGATCACAACAACTGTGGAAAATTCTTAAAGCGATCGGAATACCAGACCATTTGACCTGCCTCCTGAGAAATATGAATGCAAGTCAAGAAGCAACAGTTAGAACTGGACATGGAACAACAGGCTGTTTCCAAATCAGGAAAGGAGTACAAGGCTGCATATTGTCACCCTGCTCATTTAATTTACAAGCAGAGTACATCATGTGAAATGCTGGGCTGGATGAAACACAAGCTGGAATCAAGATTGCTGGGAGAAATATTAATAATCTTAGATATGTAGATGACACCACCCATATGGCAGAAAGTGAAGAGGAACTAAAGATGAAAGTGAAAGAGGAGAGTAAGAAAGTTGGCTTAAAACACAACATTCAGAAAACTAAGATCATGGCATCTGGTCCCGTCTCCTCATGGCAAAGAGATGGGGAAACAATGGAAACAGTGAGAGACTTTATTTTGGGGATCTCCAAAATCACTGAAGATGGTGACTGCAGCCATGAAATTAAAAGGCACTTGCTCCTTGGAAGAAAAGCTATGACCAACCTAGACAGCGTATTAAAAGAGCAGAGACATTACTGTGCCAACAAAGATCCATTTAAACAAAGCTATGGTTTTTCCAGTGGTCATGTTTGGATGTAAGAGTTGGACTGTAAAGAAAGCTGAGCACTGAAGAATTGATGCTTTTGAACTGTGGTGTTGGAGAAGACTCTTGAGAATCCCTTGGACTGCAAGGAGACCCAATCAGTCTATCCTAATGGAAATCAGTCCTGAATATTGGAAGGACTGATGCTGAAGCTGAAATGCCAATACTTTGGCCACCTTATGCAAAGAACTGACTCATTGGATAATACCCTGATGCTGGGAAAGATTGAAGTTGGGAGAAGGGGATGACAGAAGTTGAGATGGTTGGATGGTATCACCAACTCGATGGACATGAGTTTGAGTAAGCTCCGGGAGTTCATGATGGACAAGAAGCCTGGCGAGCTGCAGTCCATGGGGTCTCAAAAAGTTGGACATAACTGAGTGACTGAACTGACTGACTGATATAGAGAAAAATAGGATTAATCCAATCCAGTGTATCTGAGGACAAAGACAACCATTAGGAGAAATCTTTGATATTAATTTATGCAATATATATAATGTATATAATTAGGAGATAAATATTGCAGTGAATAAAAGAGTTAAAATTGTCACCAACATTTTTAGGTTGCTTTAGTTTTATAGTAGTTCTATGTATGAACAAGTCTCTAAAAGTCATTTCTTCATCTTTGTGTAAATCAAGTTTCTCAACCTTTCTTGGCCTCACATTTCACATGTAGAAAATTAACATAGTGAAATAAATTTGCTTGTTTATTTCAGGCATTAAATGTAGCTGTGAGTGTGAAAAATAGGAGAGAGTGTTTTCTCAGTAAACATTAATATTATAATTCCTGGCAGTGGCCTACATATCCCTTTACTAATATTATTTAAAGAAGACATTCCATATTAAGTCAGATATTTTGGGATGGCAAACAAACATTGTCTATTCAGTTAAGTTCCTCTTTCCAATGATGCCCTCAAATGAAAATCATAGCCTAGTATTTTATAAATGATCATATAGCATTCAGAGAGCTAAGACAAATATCACTTCCCTTAAAAGGTTGCAATTTATAAAAGTCATTAATATAAGATAATCTAGTTACACAGTTAATATAAAAAGTACTTGAAAAAGCAGGTATGAAAAAGAATCAAACACAGGAAAAATTTCCTAATTATTGATGGAAAATGTAACATTTGCTTATAAGGTCCTTGAAGATTTGAGATAGGCTTGGAGAAGTTCATCAAACATTACCTTGTGAAAGATATAGTAAGAAACCACATACAACTGTTACATACTTGTTCTAGAAAAAAACTGGATTGAGTTACAAAATAGTGCACTTGAGTTTCTTGAACTTCTGGTTCAAGCTTCTATCTACAGGATCTGACTTATTAATGTTTTAGTTATTTTAGGAATATGTAGTAGTGCCGAATAAAAATGAATTGGTTGAATGAATAAAATAAATGCAAAAGAATTAAATATATCAATGGATGGAGACAGACTAACATTATTTTTCTTTTTCTCATCTTATTTATCTTGATTCTTGAAACTGCAGTTCATGTAATTTTAGTTTTAATTTTTTTATATACAACATCATCATAGCCCTCCAGGTTCTTCCCTGTTCATAATTCATATGATTAGTGTTGATCTCTGGCCTCATTACTGAACATTCTGGCATATTTAATCACATTAAGTACTTTTTTAGCCTGTAAACTTTACCTAGGAGATTCTGAAGGATAGCACAAATTGAAATTCATAGTTTCTCTTTGTAGTAATTTGTGTCTGCTACAAATTCAGGGGCTGCATGTTATTTAATTTAGTTTATATAATTATGTATAACATCATCTTGCTCTGATGTGTTGCTTTTAGTCCATTTAAATCATAAGCTTTAATTATTTTTCTGCATAGCAACTATCTTTAACTTTTGATCTATTGAAAACTAATAGTCAACTGAAAGTTTTCATAGGTAAGATGTGGGTTCTAAAAGTTATATGGAAATAGCTATAAAAATATGGGCTGACTTGCGTGACTAAATGACTTTACAAACACATCAAAATTTGTTTTAAGGTAATATTTCTCATGTTTTCAGATTCACTTTGCATTAACATCAATTGTTTTATTTTTAATGTATTTTTTAATTGAAGAATAATTGCTTTACAGAAGTGTGTTCTTTTCTGTCAAACCTCAACATGAATCAGCCATGGGGATATATGTATACTCATATACACATTTGTTATATATATATCTTTTTGAACCTCCCTCCCCTCTATCATGCCCCATCCCACCCCTCTAGATTGATACAGAATACCTGTTTGAGTTTCCTGATCCATACAGCAAATTCCCGTTGGCTATCTATTTTACACATGGTAATGTAAATTTCCATGTTACTCTTTCCATACATCTCACCCTCTCCTCCCCTCTCCCCATGTCCATTAGTCTATGCTCTATGTCTGTTTCTCCATTGCCACCCTGTAAATAAGTTCTTCAGTACCATTCTTCTACATTCCATATATATGAGTTAGAATACGATATTTATCTTTCTCTTTCTGACTCACTTTACTCAGTATAATAGGTTCTGGGTGCATCTACCTCATCATAACTGACTCAAATCTGTTTGTTTTTATGGCTGAGTAATATTCCATTGTGTATATGTACCAAAACTTCTTTATCCATTCATGTTGATGGACATCAAGTTTGCTTACATGTTCTAGCTATTGTAAATAGTGCTGCAGTGAGCAATGGGATACATGTGTCTTTTTCAATTTTGGTTTCCTCAGGTTATGTGCCTAGGAGTGGGATTGCTGGGTCATATGGTGGTTTTATTCCATTTTTAAAAAAAGTAATCTCCATACCATCTTCAATAGTGGCTGTATCAATTTACATTCCCACCAACAGTGCAGGAGTGTTCCCTTTTCTCTACACCCTCTGCAACATTTATTGTTTGTAGACTTTTTGATGATGGCCATTCTGACTGGTAAGAGGTGATATCTCATTGTAGTTTTAATTTGTATTTCTCTAATAATGAGCAATGTTGAGCAACTTTTCATGTGTTTATTAGCCATCTGTATGTCTTCTTTGGAGAAATGTCTGTTTAAGTCTTTCCCCCATTTTTTATTTGGATTGTTTGTTTTTCTGGCATTGAGTTGTATGAACAGTTTGTATATTTTAGAAATTAATCCACTGTCAGTTGTTTCATTTATTATTATTTTTTCTCATTCTGAAGGTTGTCTTTTCACTTTGCTTATAGTTTCTTTGCTGTGCAAAAGCTTTTAAGTTTAATCAGGTCCCAAATGCTTACTTTTGTTTTTAATTCCATTACTCTAGGAAGTGGGTCATTGAGGATCTTGCTTTGATTTATATCATTGAGTGTTCTGCCTATGTTTTCTTCTAAGAGTTTTATAGCTTCTGGTCTTACATTTAGGTTGTTAATCCATTTTGAATTTATCTTTGTGTATGGTGTTAGGAAGTGTTAAAACTTCACTCTTTTACATGTAGCTGTCCAGTTTTCTTAGCACCATTCATTGAAGAAGCTATCTTTGCCCCATTGTATATTCTTACCTCCTTTCTCAAAAATAAGTTCATATGTGCATGGGTATATTTCTGTGCTTTCTATCTTGTTCCATTGGCCTATATTTCTGTTTTTGTGCCAGTACCATACTGTTTTGATGACTGTAGCTTTGTAGTATAATCTGAAGTCAGGAAGGTTGATTCTTCCAGCTCCAATCTTCTTTCTCAAGATTGCTTTGGTTATTCAGGGTCTTTTGTGTTTCCATATGAACTGTGAAAATTTTTGTTCTAGTTCTGTGAAAAATGCCATTGGTATTTTGATAGGGATCACATTAAATCTGTAGACTGCATTTGGTAGTATAGTCATTTTCCCAATATTAATTCTTCCTACATAGGAACGTGGAATATCTCTCCTGTTTATGTCATCTTTGATTTCTTTCATTAGTATCTTATAATTTTCTGTGTACAGTTCTTTTGTCTCCTTAGGTAAGTTTATTCCTTGATATTTAATTATTTTTGTTGCAGTGGTGATAGGGATTGATTCATTAATTTCTCTTTCGGAGTTTTTATTGTTAGTATATAGAAATGCAAGTGATTTCTGTGTATTGATTTTGTATTCTGAAAATTTGCTAAATCCACTGATTAGTTTTAGTAATATTCTGATACTGTCTTTAGGGTTTTCTATGTACAGTATTATCTCATCTGCAAACAGTGAGAGCTTTACTTCTTTTCTGATTTGGATTCCTTTTCTTTCTTTTCCTTCTTTGATTGCTGTAGCTAAGGCTTCCAGAATGATGTTGAATAATAGTGGTGAAAGTGTACACCCTTGTCTTGTTCCTGATCTTAGGGAGAATGCTTTCAGTTTTTCACCATTGAGAATAATGTTTGCTGTATGCTTATCATATATGGCCTTTACTATGTTGGGGTAGGTTCCTTCTATGCCAATTTTTTGAAGAGTTTTAATCATAAATGGGTGCTGGATTTTGTCAAAGGCTTTTTCTGCATCTATTGAGATTATCATGTGGTTTTTATCTTTCAATCTGTTAATATGGTGTAACATTGATTTGCATATATTGAAGACTCCTTCCATTCCTGGAATAAACCCAACTTGATTATGGTGTATGAGCTTTTTGATGTGTGGCTGAATTCTGTTTGCTAAAATTTTGTTGAGGATTTTTGCATCTATGTTCATCAATGATATTGGCCTGTAGTTTTCTTTTTTTGTGTTGTCTTAGTCTGGTTTTGGTATCAGGGTGATGGTGGCCTTGTAGAATGAGTTTGGAAGTGTTCCTTCTTCTGCAGTTTTTTGAAAGAGTTTTAGGATGATAGGCATTAGCTCTTTGCCAAATGTTTGATAGAATTCTCTTGTGAAGCCATCTGGTCCTGGGCTTTTGTTTTGGGGAGATTTTTGATCATAGTTTCAAGTAAGTGCTTGTAGTTGGGCTATTCATACTTTCTATTTCTTCCTGGTTCAGTCTTGGAAGACTGAACTTTTCTAAGAAGCTGTCCATTTCTTCCAGGTTATCCATTTTATTGCCATATAGTCATTTCATAATAGTCTCTTATAATCCTTTGTATTTCTGCACTGTCTATTGTAACCTCTCTTTTTTCATTTCTAATTTTGTTGATTTGATTCTTCTCTATTTTTTTTTGATGAGTCTGGCTACAGGCTTGTCATTTTTGTTTATATTCTCAAAGAACAAGCTTTTAGTTTTATTAATCTTTACTACTGTTTCTTTAATTTCTTTTTCATCTATTTCTGCTCAGATCTTTATGATTTTTTTCCTTCTACTAGTTTTGGGGTTTTCTTCTTCTTCTTTTTCCAGTTGTTTTAGGTGTAAAGTTAGGTTGTCTATTCAATGTTTTTCTTGTTTCTTGAGGTAGGACTGTATTGCTATAAACTTACCTTTTAGAACTGCTTTCACTGCATCCCACAGGTTTTGAGTTGTCATATTTTCATTGTCATTTGTTTCTAGATAATTTTTGATTTCCCTTTTGATTTCTTCAGTAACCTGTTGGTTATGTAGAAACATGTGTTTAATCTCCACGTGCTTGTGTTTCTTACAGAATTCTTTTTTTCTTGTAATTGATAACCAATCTCATAGTGTTGTGGTCAGAAAAGATGCTTGATATAATTTCAATTTTCTTAAATTTACTGAGGTTTGATTTGTGACCCAAGATGTGCTCTATTCTGTAGAATACTCCACGTGCACTTGAGAAGAAGGTGTATTCTTCTGCATTTGTATGGAATGTCCTGAAGATATCAATGAGATCCATCTCATCTAGTGTGTCATTTAAGACTTATGTTTCCTTATTAATTTTCGGTTTTGATGATCTGTCCATTGGTGTGAGTGGGGTGTTAAAATCTCCTACTATTTTTGTGTTACTGTCAATTTCTCCTTTCATGTCTGTTAGTGCTTATCTTACATAATTGAGGTGCTCCTATACTGGGTGCATAGATATTTACAACTGTTATGTCTCCCTCTTGGGTTGTTCCCTTTATCATTATGTAGTGTCCTTCCTTATCTCTAGTAATCTTCTTTATTTTAAGGTCTATTTCGTCTGATATGAGGATTGCCACTCCAGCTTTCTTTTGGTTCCCATTTGCATGGAATATATTTTTTCTATCCTCTTACTTTCAGTCTATATGTGTCTTGAGGCCAGAAGTGGGTTTCTTATAGACATGATAGATATGGGTCATGTTTTTGTATCCATTCAGCCAGTCTGTATCTTTTGTTTGGAGCATTTTATCCACTTACATTTATAGTAATTATTGATATATATGTTCCTATTGCCATTTTCTTAATTGTTCGGGGTTGATTTTGTAGATCTTCTTTCTTTCGTTGTATTTCTTGACTGTGTAAGTCCATTTAACATTTTTTGTAAAGCTGCTTTGGTGGCACTGAATTCTCTTAACTTCTGCTTGTCTGAATAGTTTTTTATTTCTCCATAAATTTTGAATGAGATCCATGCCAGGTACTGTAATCTTGGTTGTAGATTTTTCCCTTTCAGTACTTTAAATATATCCTGCCATTCCCTTCTGGCCTGCAGAATTTCTGCTGAAAAATCAGATGTTAAGCGTATGGGGTTTCCTTTGTATGTTACTTATTGCTTCTCCCTTGCTGCTTTTAATATTCTTTCTTTGTGTTTTGTCTTTGTCAGTTTGATTAATATGTATCTTGGCATGTTTCTCCTTCAGTTTATCCTGTATGGGACTCTTTGTGCCTCTAGGACTTGATTGACTATTTCCTTTTCCATGTTGGGGAAATTTTCAGCTATAATCTCTTCAAAAATTTTCTCATACACTTTCTTTTTCTCTTCTTCATCTGGGACCCCTATAATTTGAATGTTGTTGTGTCTGATATTGCCCCAGATGTCTCTTAGACTATCCTCAGTTCTTTCATTCTATCTTTCATTCTTTTTACTTTACCCTGCACTTCAGAAGTTATTTCCACCATTTTATCTTCCAGCTCACTGATCTGTTCTGCTTCAGATATTCTGCTATTGATTCCTTCTAGAGTATTTTCACTTTCAGTAATTGTTTTGTTTGTCTCTATATGCTTATTCTTTAATTCTTCTAGGTCTTTGTTAACTGATTCTTGAATTTTCTCTATTTTGTTTTCAAGATTTTTGGTCACCTTTTCTATCATTATTCTTTTTCAAGGACTTTGCCATTATCCTCTTCATTGTTTTGGACTTCTTCGTTACTAGTTTGCTCCTTCATTTGTTTAAGATTTCTCTGCCTTTTAATTATTTTTTTAAAACTTATTGTGTTTGAGGTCTCCTTTTCCCAGGCTTAAAGGTTGATTTCTTTCTTCCTTTTGGTTTCTGCCCCCCTAAAGTTGGTCCAGTGGTTTGTGTAAACTTCTTATAGGGTGACATTTGTGCTGAGTTTTTGTTTGTTTGTTTGTTTTTCCTCTGATGGGCAAGGCTGAAGAGGTGGTAATCCAGTCTGCAGATGATTGGGTTTGTATTTTTGTTTTGTTTGTCATTTAGATGAGGTGTCCTGCACAGGGCATATTCGTGGTTGGGTGATGCTAGGTCTTGTATTCAAGTGTTTTCTTTGAGTTAGTTCTCACTATTTGATACCCCCTAGGGTTAGTTCTCTGGTAGCCTAACTATCAGAGTTCTCTGGTAGTTCTCTGGTCTTGGAGTCAGTGCTCCCACTCCAAAGGCTCAGGGCTTGATCTCTGGTCAGGCATGAAGATTCCACAGTGGTTTGTTATGACATTAGGTGAGATTAAAAGAAATTTCCAAAAATGAGAAACCAAAGATGAAACCCAGACAAATGGCAGTTACAAAATCATGCAAATAATAATTAAAATAATGGAATATACACATATACATATACACCCATGAGCAAAGTGAAAACAGTCCAACAAAAATAAAGTACAGGAGATTGACCCAGTGAACAAAGGAAATAAAAATTATATTCACTAGTTAAGAACAAAACTAACTAAAGCACAAACTGGAAAACAAAAACAAAACTAAAGCAAGGTGCCAATTAGGGAATACAGCAATGAAAATAAAACTAAAAAAATGTTGAGAGGAAAGGAAAGAAAGAAAAGAAAGAAATAATAGATATGCAAAGTTAAATAGAGGTAGATGAAGAAGATTTATATACATTAAAGATTAACTGCAAGGTGAAAAGAACAGTAGGAAAGGGAAACCAAGGAATAAATGAAGAAAAATACAATAGGTTTAAAAAATTAAAAATTAAAATTATAAAAAAGAGATAAGAAAAAGAAAAAAGAAAATAAAAAAGGAAAACTCCACAGAACTGCAAAAGCCCAACATAGAGTCAGAGGTTTATAACAACAATAAAAATTGTGATTGAATATACACATATACATACACACCCATAAGCAAAATCAAAACAGTCCAGCCAACAAAGGAAAACAAAAATTATACCTACCAGCAAAAAAATAACTAAAGCACAAACTAGAAAACAAAACCAAAAGCAAGGTGCCAATTGGGGGAAAAAAAGCAATGAAAATAAAACTAACAAACATGTTGAGAGGAAAGGAAAGAAAGAATAGATATGCAAAGTTGGTGAAGGTGAAGTCGCTCAGTCGTGTCTGACTCTTTGCAACCCCATGGACTGTAGCCTACCATGCTCCTCAGTCCATGGGATTTTCCAGGCAAGATCACTGGAGTGGGTTGCCATTTCCTTCTCCAGGGGATCTTCCCGACCCAGGGATCAAACCTGGATCTCCCGCATTGTAGGCAGACACTTTACTGTCTGAGCTACCAGGGAAGCTATGCAAAGTTAAATAGAGGTAAATAAAGAAGATTTGTAAACACTAAAGATTAACTGCAAGGAGAAAAGTACAGCAGGAAAAGAAAACAAAGGAATAAATGTAGAAAAATAATAATAGGTTAAAAAATTAAAATTAAAAAAAAGAGAGAGAAAAAAAAGGGAAAACACCACAGAACTGCAAAAGCCCAACATAGAGGCAGAGGTTTATAACAACAGTAAGAAATGTTACAGAGGAAAAGAAAAGGAAAAAAAAAAAAAGCTCAAAAGCTTGATTAGATTTCATAGTGCCAATAAAATCAACAACTACAACAGAGGGGGAATAAAAGGAAAAAGAAAAGAAAAAAAATCCGAAAGAATCTACAGGACAAGTCAAAACATAAGAATAATAAATGTTTTTCTTGAGTCCCTGCTGTCAGAATCCTTTCCCTCCCTGGGAGTCACAGTCCCCCTCACCTCCCTAGGACGCCCTCCAATACTGTGTTGGTCTCTGGACCTGATGTGGGGGCAGCTCAGATTCTAACCTGGCCCCACTCCTCTGTGTCCTTGCCTCCAGTGTCCACAGCTAACAGAACGAGTGTGTTTTCTTTTGAGGGAGCTCTCAGTGGCCTTTTGTATATAACATAGACACATCATCTGCCTAGTTGATTGTGTGGATTTAATCTGCAGCTTGTGCAGCTAGTGGGAAGGTTTGGGGTCTTCTTCCTTAGCCACACTGCCCCTGGGTTTCACTTGTGGTTTTATTTCCACCTCTGCATGTGTGTCCTCCACTGGGGTTTGCTCCTGAGGCTGCCCTGGAGGACTTGGTTTGCCCCAGTGAGGGCCAGGGGTGGAGGTGGTGCAGCTGCTTGGGTCGCAGGGGCTCTGGCAGCACCAGGCACTCAGGGGAGCTGGCGGCTGGGGCAGCAGGAAATACAGTGCTCTGGAAGGGTACGGCAACCAATATTGGCCAATACGCTCCAGTATTCTTGAACCCCCTTCCCTGACAGAGAAGCCTGGCAGGCCACAGTCCGTAGGGTCGCAGAGTCGGACATAACCGAAGTGACCCTGTGCGCATAGACACAAGAATTTTTTAACCCGTGGCAGCTCTGCCCTAGTGAGGGTTGAGCGTGAAGGTGGCAGAGCTGCTTGGCTTGCAGGGACCCTGGCAGCGCGGAGTGGGCAGGGACACGGGCTGCCTCCGCTGCAGAAGTGAGGGCCCTGTCAGAGTCTTTATTGGAACCTCTTTTAGCAGGCGATCAGAAGGCCTCTCTGGCCAGTCTTTCTCCGGGTCTCCCCCCTTCAGGCACTTAGCGGGCCCCCTTGCCTGGGGTCCTCCTCTGTTGTTCAGCACGTCAGGCACATGGAGGGCCCCCCTGACAGGGGTCCTACTCTGAGGTTCAGGGCATCAGGTGTTTGATGCGCCAGCCTCTCTGTTGTTCAGCTGCCGGTGATAGCATGTGGGGAGAGAGAGGCTATGGTGATGGCTCCACCCCTATGCATGACTCAGAAATATCCCCTTGCTTCCATGGCTGCCGAGCTTTCCTCCACACGCATTTCCCATCACATTCGCCTCCCTCACCTCCTCTCCATCAGTCTCTCCACAGTCAACAGCAGCCTTCACCCTGGGATGGCGCGGCAATCCCCAAACTCCAGGTCCCAGCTGCTGTGCTTTCCAGGAGACCCGTGCCCCTGTCCAGGGTGTGTATGGCTGCGGCAAGGATGTCCGATGCTCATTCCGTTTAGGCTGCCACAGATCAGCTGTTTCACTCTCAGCCTTAAATGTTTCTCCTCTGACTCAGACAGTTGCCCTGATGTGGGGATCGGACCCCTGCTTCAGATCCCCCACCCACCGAGGGCAGGTCGAGTCCTACTGACACTCCTGTTTCCCCCCCTAGTTCCTTTGTCCTGAATTTTGTGTGGTTCTGTTTATTTTCCTGTCTGGTCAGGTACTCCTCTCTGCTCTCAGCTGATATTCTGCATGCACTTCTGTCTCTGAAGTTGCATTCCTGTTGTATCCATGGAGAGAGATGTATCCACGTCCACCTACTCCTCCATCATCTTGTTCCAATATCAATTGTTTATTGATTATTTCTTGATTATTAAATAACTCTCACTCTGTGTCTTCATTGTATTACATGTGTGGATTATTGCATGGTATTCGCTTATGCCCATTTCTTCTGAAATTAACTGGAGAATAGCCCATTAATTCATTGTTAAAATGTTAACTTAAAAGATCATTCACCATAACCAACTTAACTAACTTTAGGAAGACAATAATGAAAATATTAGGAATGTTTTCAATTATAATTGTAAACAAAACCAAATTATATAACATCTGTAAGTCATTTGATAAAATTAATTCTCCTCAACCTCCATTTAAAATAATTCTTTCTTAGCCATTTAGTTCAATTAATCCTGCTACTTATAACTCAGTCTATACAGTATATTTATTTTTACAAGGAAAAGCTATAGATTTTCTACTAAAAGAAGGAGCAAACCAGGTGTCTGCTAAAATAAACTGGGTCTGTTATCAGAATTATCAGTCAGATATATTTGGAACAGCCCAAATAATACCTTTAGGACTTAAATCTATAAAAAGATTTTGGTTTTCATGTAGCTCCTTTGGAAAGAAGTTTAATCTTATTTATCATAGCACATGATGAGTATTAATTATTATTGAAAAATTGCTTGGATTATACAAAATGATTTTGGGATGGAATGAAATAATTATAACTTTAGTTAACCTATTTATTCTTTGAGAAATCCATCTTTCCTGTGGGGGAACTCAATCTTTGTAGTCACTGTGATATCACCACACTTGATCCACACCACGGAAAGATGTATGTCTTAGGTTCTGCTAATCAGAGCTTTTTTTTCACATTGGCACAAACGTACAGTCAGGAAGACAAGTTTTAATTATATAATTCAAGAAATGTCTCCTTTCTTTTGCCTCAGGTGTTTTGAGATGGATTTCTATAAGAATTCTAGTTAATATATATATTTTTAAATTACTGTTAAAATTGTTTAATCAATAATTGTGGATTCGATGACATGAATTAATGACATCATTTGTATATTTCAGTAATAACTGAAAAGTCCAATTTTAAAAGGTCTAAGTAATTGATAATATGAGTAAATTCTGTGCTAAATGAATTTCAAGAGATTTCTTAAAACTAATCTCAGAACTTTTGATATGCTAATATATGACAGAACTCAAAGAAGAGGTATAGTTTGCTGAACTATCCAGGCTTCTTTGAAAACAGAAATATTTCTATATCCAACTGTCATCTCTCAGGATACTCATGTTCATTAACAGAAACTGGCAAAACTGGACCAACCTGCTTGTTTCTGTAAATAAAGATTTACTGGAACACAATTACATACATTTCCTCTTTTGCTTTAATGTACTGTCTACTCCTATTTTGGGGCTCAATAGCCAACTTGCTACGGAAACTGTATGTGCCACAAAACAGGACGTATTTACCACCTGGCCATTTACAGATAAAGTAAATTGCCAAACCCTACTGATATGCACATTTTGGGACCAGCATATGTAAACTTTTAAAAAGGAGTTAAAATTATTAAATAAATCATTTAATCTGAATAAAACTATTAACATAGGTGATTTTGGAAGGCTAGAGAGGTATCTGAAAATTATTGTTCATTAAATTAAGGTCATTTCTATACACACTCTAGTATTTATTTAATCTCTGTGAATACGGGATATGTTCTTATCTTTTTCATATTGTTAAGACTAACTGTATTAAACCAAAAGGAACGATCTAGTCCAGACTCTGTCCTTTAACTTGAATTCAATGGGTTTGAAAATTGCTAGAATATTTGCATGCGTTTATATGACATGTGTACAAAGGTATATTCATTTATTTTCAGAAATAATTTAAATCTTGCATCTTATGCCATTAAAATGAGAAAGATTTGACAGTTAACTCTTCTCTTTTTTTTTTTTTCTAAGACATATAAACATTCTAAATTTGATAGGTTTTAATAACCAAATCTCTCAGTCTATCTTCAGATACAACTATAGACAGAATGGTGATATTCAGCCTTTTAAAAATCTTACTTGCTATTTTGATTAAATACTTACGTCTATGAACTACATTGCATTTGCCTGGGAAGAGGAGATATTATTAAAAATATGTTAAGACTGAACATGTCCATCCTAAAACTCTGATCTTTTACATTGATAAAGTACATTTTTCTGGCATCAATTTTTACACATAAACTGGCTTATAAAACATTTTATCTTAAATGCTTTTGAGATCATTTCCTTCAGGGGCTCAGAATAAAGTATTTATTTAGAAGTAAGTAATGATTTTAATGTAGCAACTATTTGGAATTAGCCTGCCTTTTAAATTCTTCTTACATCATTAATTTGAAAACCTTTACCAGTGCCCTTCCTTTAGGCATTAAAGTATTTTTCCCTTTTGACCTGCCTTGCAACTCAGGGAAATTATTCTGAAATAATTATCCCAACAGAACTTAGTGGTCAGTACATCAGCAGTTGTATGTCTTAGGAGCAAAATCAGCAAATTAAAAGGGCATTTTATGAAGAACAGGTCATTTAGGCTAGTTCAACTCTTAAAGCTGAAAGCAAAGCCATAACACAGTGCTATTTTCCTAATGTCCTTGAGTATACTGGAACAAAATTTTCTCAAGTCATTTACACAAAGAGCTCTGTTCATAAGAAATTAGGTCAAACTATTAAAATCACCTCTGTTTGATGTAAAATAAAACTGCTTATTGCAAATCTAACAAAACACTTGGTATCCTATTAGGTTGCCTTCAAAGAATGTCCTAGATAACCTTACAGTAATTTAAAGCACAAGCTAACTTCAATCCTTCTTGTCTACTGTAGGTCTCAAGCACATTAGAATATATTTGAAAATGCAATCTTGCAAAAACAGTCATTTTTTTGCTGATTACACGCTTCTTTTCAACTGGTCACCTAGGCTTTAATTTCTCTGTTTTGCATATGGCAGAGAATGTTAAGATAATTAGAGGTAAAATAAAAGAACTAGGTTAATTAATGTTAAATGGATGAGGCTTTGAAAGGCATATGGATATATAAAGCATCATTTCCTTCTTATGTGATATAAACAGGACTCCCTCCTCTTCCCTTTGTCTCTCGCTTCTTTCTTTATCTCTCAGTGTTTTGTGAGTGTCAGTAACTTCATGTGAAACTTTGTTTTCCATTTTCATTTCCTAAAATTATAGAGGGAAACTTTAATTGCCATTTTATACTAAAATATTTGTAAACAATACTTTAATACTTTTTTAATTATCAGAGGAAAGATTATTCATATCCCAGATGTACCATCAAACAAAACTACTTAAGAACTCTTGTGTATGTATGAATTCAGTATACTGTGTTTTACCTTTGTTTGCCTATAAGACAGGTGAACACATATTAATCCACTTGTGTTTTCTATGCTAGTCCACAGCATGGTAGAAAGAAGAGACTTTCACATACTTTTGAGAATTACCTGAAAAATATTAAATGACTTGATTTATTTTCTTGGGCTCCAAAATCACTGCAGATGGTGACTGCAGTCATGAAATTAAAAGATGCTTGCTCCTTGGAAGAAAAGCTATGACCAACCTAGACAGCATGTTAAAAAGCAGAGACATTACTTTGCCAATGAAGGTCTGTCTAGTCAAAGCTATGGCTTTTCCAGTAGTCATGTTTGGATGTGAGAGTTGAACCAAAAGGAAGGCTGAGCGCCAAAGAATTGGTGCTTTTGAACTGTGGTATTGAAGGAGACTCTTAAGAGGCCCTTAGAATGCAAGGAGCTCCAACCAGTCAATCCTAAAGGAAATCAGTCCTGAATGTTCATTGGAAGGACTGATGTTGAAGCTGAAGCTCCAATACTTTGGTCACCTTATGAGAAGAACTGACTCACTGGAAAGACCCTGATGGTGGGAAAGAATGAAGGCAGGAGGAGAAGGGGATGCCAGAGGATGAGATGGTTGGATGGCATCACCGACTCGAAGGACAAGAGTTTGGGAAAGCTCTGTGAGTTGGTTTCAGACAGGGAAGCCTGGAGTGCTGCAGTCCATGGGGTCTCAAAGTCAGACATGACTGAACAACTGAACTCACTGATTAACTGACTGATTTCTATTAAAATATCTTTATAACATAGTGCCAGGTAAGTTGTGCTGCATGACAAAAGATCCACAAATGTACTGGCTTAACTTATTAATATTTTAGTTCATAATCTATGTGGTGTTTCTCCTTTTGGTTAAGATAGCTGATTTCAGCTAGGTTCACTCATGGTATCCCTATAGTATGCATGTTACCTAGAGACTGACTTGCACTGTATAGCCTCATTCACATGTTCTGCACCTGCTATATTTTGACTGGGATAATGGTAGCTTGGCTCTCATCATCTGTAGGCTAGCCTATACTCTTTCGCATTGCAGATGCATTCAAGGAGTCAGTAAGAGGGTAGGCTTTAAAGTCCTCAGGCTTCTAAAAGTTTTGTCTGTGTCAAAGGGGCTAATTTCCTATTGACCAAAGCAATGACAAAAACCTTCCCTAATTCCAGTTGTAGGAAAGTCTCCACATTTTCATGAGAGACAAAATAAAATCCCATTGCAAGGGTGATAATATATGCAACATAAGAATTTGTGGTCATTTCTGTATTCTACCAAAATAGCATACTATATCTGGAATACTTAAAGGCAACTGTTTGAATTAAAAAGAATTTAAAAAGTAATTCAAATTGTGACTCAAATAACAAATATTGCACATTGTAATGTAAACTGTATAATATTTGTATACATATTTTACAAGAATAACTTCTGTTTTTTAATAAAGTGTGTGTGTGTGTGTGTGAGTTGCTCAGTTGTGTTTAACTCTTTGCAGCCCTATGAACTGTTGTCTGCCAGTCTCCTCTGTCCATGATATTCTCCGGACAAGAATACTGAAGTGGGTTGCAGACTTCCAGGAGATCTTCCCAATCCAGGGACTGAACCTGCTTCTCTTATGTCTCCTGCATTGGCAGGAGTGTTGATTAGGCATTTATTTTACAGGTTTATTGGTACTTAGATTTTGTATTTAATTTTAAGGGTGAGTCTGCTTAATAAAGACACATAAAATCAGATAAAAATTTTAGATATAATTTTAACTATGTTGATATTTATTCTATATGAATTTATTTTGGAGATATTTTCCCAAATATTTTCCAAATTTAAGATACACATGCTAGTTTTTTCCCATATTTTTCTCTTGTTCTGACTTCAAATTTTCTCTCTTAGGATTAAGTGATAAATTGTACTATGGTTCCAAAGTTTTTATTTTCTTTTTTTAGGAGCTTCGTATTCACCTGCTTTACTGAGCTGAGTTTGCCATGTGACTTGTGGTATCTCACCTAGAAGGATTGAACTTTACTTTCCATTGCTATCATGTTTGGTGATATGACCCACTTTAATAAAATTTGAGCAGCTGATATTTATCACCTTCTGTGAGAAATTTTAAGACCTCCCTCCTTTGGTTCTACCGTAGTTCATGTTTTCCCCTGCAGAAAGTTCAGGCATGTCTCAGATAATATACTCTTCAGAAAGAGGCCTATACTGAAGGACATCTGGAGCAAGTCCAAAGCAGTCATCAATGGACATGTAAAGTAAGACAGAAGTAAGCATTTCTGTGTTAAGCTGAGCAACTGAGTGACTTTCACTTTTTAGGCTTCACTTGTAGCTCAGCTGGTAAAGAATCTGCCTGCAATGCAGGAGATCTGGGTTGGAGACCTGGGTTTGATCCCTGGGTCGGGAAGATCCCCTGGAGAAGCGAAAGGCTATCCACTTCAGTATTCTGGCCTGGAGAGTTCCAAGAGTTGGTCACGGCTGAGTGTTAAGCAACATGACCATTTTTTTAAAAAAAAATGATTGCATAGCTTATGCAAAATTGACTGATAGGGAAATGAATAATTAGAAGTAGGGTGCTTCCAATGTGTGAAAATCCAATATGTGACACTGGTCTGGGAAGAGGCAGCAAGTGTTGGAGGCATTGTCATTGGGTGTTAGAGACAGCACTCCATGCTGCTGTGAGGAGGCATCACACTCGGTAAACGGTGCCTGTGATGATATATAAAGAAAAACATGTATCTATTAAATATGTGGTTTAAGTGGAAATAAAGGAAAAAGGATTGTTAGTAGTTGACATTGTCGCTAATGGTTCTCCTTGACAAAATACCTAAAGAAACCAATGAGTTAAGAAAATAATAAGCCAGATGCAAGAAGACATGTAAAAGAATAAAGTCCAGAAATTCTAAGACTTACAGAATTGAATATGCAGTTATTATTGTTGTTGACCCCAAACCAAAAACTTGAGAGTGTCAAGGTTAATTCAAATGCAATATCTTGGCAAAAAAACAAAATCAAGCATGTGCCTCAAAAACCCCAGAAAAATTTCTGATTAAGGTTTTACTTAAATACTTTCTATTAAATTGTATTAAATGGTTCAAAGAAAACATACTAAATTCTGGTCCTCCCACAAAGCCTTATTAAGTTTTCTATAGCTCTAATTAAGCTAACTTTAATACCCAATATGGTTACTGTTATAAGCACATAAAATTTATTGAAAGCAAATAGATTTTTTTAAGGGCATTAAGGTCCTGAGAGAGGTCTATGGCCAAAAGTACTACCAATCTGGAATTAAAAGAGATTGGCACTGTCTAAAATTCAATATGATTTATGACTTATGATCTCCCACAAGTAGGAAGCTCTTTGAAATATTGAAATGTTCTCCCACTTAATTATTTATATATAGCCAAGGAGGATAATGGGCTTCCCTGGTAGCTAAACTGGTAAAGAATCTGCCTGCAATGCAGGACGCCCCAATTCAATTCCTGGGTCTGGAAGATCCCATGGAGAACGGATAGGCTAAACACTCCAGTATTCTTGGGCTTTCCTGGTGGCTCAGATGGTAAAAGATCCACCTACAATGTGGAGACCTGGGTTTGATCCCTGGATGGAAGAGCTCCTAAAGGAGGGCATGGCAACTCACTCTAGTATTCTTGCTTGGAGAATCCCCATGGTCAGAAGAGCCTGGTGAGCTACAGTCCACGGGGTCACAAAGAGTCGGACAACTGAAGGGCTAAGCACAGCCCAAGGGAGGATAATAGGAAATAAAAGGCTTATTGGCAGGCGCAGCCAAAAGTCATGCAAAGAATGGGTTAGGTGACTTTTCTCAGGAAGCAAACTGGAACATGGCAAAGGAACTTTCTCATGCTCTAGAGTATTTGCCCAGAGAAACTGCAAAATTGCAACTGACTAATTACTGCTCTAGGCATTCCATTCTTTCCCCTTTAATGGGAGTGCTTATTGCATTGTCTTGTCCCTGTTAAATCATTGTGTATTCATGTTTGTTTCTATGTTTTAAGGAGTAGAGACTAGATAATTTGTTTTATTGTTGTTATTGTGCTTTTCTCTTGTGTGTTGGTTGTTTGGATTGCTTCTTACTATTGTGCACAGGTTTCAATATCAAAAGCAGTAAGCCATAACAAGGCAGAAATAGATACTATCACATAGTTTGGGACTTTTTGAGTTTGATCTTGTTATTTGATTGAACTGATGGGGTTTCATCAGGAAGCTTCCACAAGTATCTTATCCTTCTCTATCAGAGGGCAGACAGAATGAAAACCACAATCTCTGAAAACTAATCAATCTGACCACACGGATCACAGCCTTTTCTAACTCAGTAAAACTATATGCTGTGCTGTGTAGGGCCACCCAAGATGGACGGGTCATGGTGGAGGGTTCTGACAAATAGTCATCCACTGGAGAAGGGATTTGCAAACCACTTCAGTATTCTTGCCTTGAGAACCCTGTGAACAGTATGAAAAGGCAAAAAGATATGAAACTGAAAGATGGACTCCTTAGATGGGTAGGTGCCCAATATGCTACTGGAGAAGAGGGTAGAAATATGTTTCAGAAAGAATGAAGAGATGGAGCCAAAGTGAAAACCATGCCCAGCTGAGGATGTGACTGGTGATGGAAGTTAAGTCTGATGCAGTAAGGATAATATTGCATAGGAACCTGGAATTTTAGGTCCATTAATCAAGGTAAATTGGAAGTGGTCAAACAGGAGATGACAAGAGTGAACATAGACATTTTAGGAATCAGTGAACTAAAATATAAAGGAACAGTTGAATTTAATTCAGATGACCATTATATCTAATACTGTGGGCAAGAATCCCTTAGAAGAAACGGAGTAGCCCTCATAGCCAACAAAAGAGTTCAAAATGCAGTACTTGGATGCAATCTCAAAAATGACAGAATGATCTCTGTTCGTTTCCAAGGCAAACCATTCAATATCACAGGATTCCAAGTCTATGCCCCAACCAGTAATGCTGAAGAAGCTGAAGTTGAACGGTTCTAGGATGACCTACAAGATCTTCTAGAACTAACACCAAACAAAGATGTCATTTTCATCATAAGGGACTGGAATGCAAAAATAGGAAGTCAAGAGATATCGGGAGTAATAGGCAAGTTTGGCCTTGAAATACAAAATGAAACAGGGCAAAGGCTAACAGAGTTTTGCCAAGAGAACACACTGATCATAGCAAACATCTTCTTCCAAGAACACAAGAGACGACTCTACACATGGACATCGCCAGATGTCAATACCAAAGTCAGATTGATCATATTCTTTGCAGTTGAAGATGGAGAAGCTCTATATAGTCAGCAAAAATAAGACCAGGAGCTGACTGTGGCTTAGATCATGAACTCCTTATTGCCAAATTCAGACTTAAATTGAAGAAAGTAGGCAAAACCACTAGACCATTCAGGTATGACCTAAATCAAATCCCTTACAGTTAAACAGTGGAAGTGACAAATAGATTCAAGGAATTAGATTTGATAGAAAGTGTGCCTAACTATGGATGGAGGTTCATGACACTGTTCAGGAGGCAGTGATCAAGATCATCTCCAAGAAAAAGAAATGGAAAAAGGCCAAATGGTTGTCTCAGGAGGCCTTACAAATAGCTGAGAATGAAGCAAAACTAAAGGCAAAGGACAAAAGGAAAGCTACACCCATCTGAATGCAGAGCTCCAAAGAAGAGCAAGGAGACAAGAAAGTCTTCCTTGGTGATCAAGGCAAAGAAATGGAGGAAAACAATAAAATGGGAAAGACAAGAATCTTTTTAGGAAAAAGATCTTTTCGGGAAAATTAGAGATATCAAGGGATATTTCACACAAAGATGGGCACCATAAAGGACAGAAATGGTATGGATCTAACACAAGCAGAAAATATTAAGAAGAGGAGGCAAGAATACACAGAAGAACTATACAAAAAATATCTTTATGACCCATATAACCACGATGGTGTGATCAGTCATCTAGAGCCAGAAATTCTGGAATGAGAAGTCAAGTGTGCCTTAGGTGGTACCATTACAAACAAAGCCACTGAAGGTGATAGAATTCCAGCTGAGATATTTCAAATCCTAAAAGATGATGCTTTTAAAGTACTGCATTCAATATGCCAGCAAATTTGAAAAACTCAGCAATGGCCACAGGACAGGAAATGGTGAGTTTTCACTCCAACCCCAAAGAAAAGTAATGCCAAAAAATGTTCAAACTATAGCACAATTGCACTCATTTCACATGCTAGCAAAAGATAATACTCAAAATCCTACAGGCTTCAACAGTACATGAAGCAAAAATTTCCAGACGTTCAAACTGGATTTTAAAAAGGCAGAGGAAACAGAGATCAAATTGCAAACATTCATTGGATCATTGAAAAAGCAAGAGAATTCCAGAAAAAAGCATCTCCTTCTGCTTTATTGATTTTGCCAATGCCTTTGACTGCATAGATCTCAACAAACTGGAAAATTCTTAGAGGTCAGAATGCCAGGCCACCTAACCTGCCTTTTGAGAAATCTGTATGCAGGTCAAGAAACAATAGTTAGAACTGGACATGGAACAGACTAGCTCCAAATTGGGAAAGGAGTATGTCATGGTTGTATATTGTCACCCTGCTTATTAAACTCGTATGCAGAGTACATCATGTGAAATGCTAGGCTGGATGAAGCACAAGCTGGAATCAAGATTTCTGGGAGAAATATCAATAGACCCAGATATGTAGATTACACCACCCTTATGGCAGAAAGTGAAGAGAAACTAAAGAGACTCTTGATGAAAGTGAAAGAGAAGAATGAAAAAGCTGGCTTAAAACTCAACACTCAAAAAACTAAGATCATGGCATGTGGTCCCATCACTTCATGGCAAATAGATGGTGAAACAATGGAAACAGGCGCAGACTTTATTTTTTTGATCTCCAAAATCACTGCAGATGGTGACTGCAGCCACACAATTAAAAGATGCTTGCTCCTTGGAAGAAAAGCTATGACAAACCTAGACAGCATATTAAAAAGCAGAAACATTAATTTGCCAATGAAGGTCCATCTAGTCAAAGCTGTGGTTTTTCCAGTAGTCATGTATGCATGTGAAAGTTGGACCATAAAGAAAGCTGAGCGCTGAAGAATTGATGCTTTTGAATACTGCTGGTGAAGAAGACTCTTGAGAGTCCCTTGGACTGCAAGGAGATCCAACCAGTCCATCCTAAAAGAAATCAGTCCTGAATATTCATTGGAAGGACTGATGCTGAAAACTGGAGCTGAAACTTCAATACTTTGGCCACTTGATGCAAAGAACCGACTCATTTGAAAAGACTGTGATGTTGGGAAAGATTGAAGCTGGGAGAAGGGGACGACAGAGGATGAGATGGTTGGATGGCATCACCATCACTGGACATGAGTTTGAGTTAACTTTGGCAGTTGGAGATAGACAGGGAGGCCTGGCGTGCTGCAGTCCTGGGTCGCAAAGAGTCAGACAGGACTGAGTGACTGAACCGAACTGAACTACATAGCTTTTTCCACTTGTGCCATCAGAATTGTTCTATTATTCTATCCGTTCTATTGTTTGCTCTCAACCAGGTGACGGTAAGATAGTGGTCTGTCCAACTGACAGACTGAACTGAACTGAACTTATGGTTTTCACCCTTGGGAGAAGGTAAGTATCTTTTCAAACATCAGAAAGAGAATTGGATATCTGTGACTAACAGGACAGATACTGATTGATTGCAGCTTCTTCTCAAGTTTCCTTCCCATTGCCTGAAGTAGAATTATGCTGCCTGCCCCAGTGAAGCCTTGCTCACATTACACGTTTTGTCCAATAAATGTACGTGGAAACGACTTGTCACTCTCAAGAAATGTAAAAGTCATTGCTTTGTTCTACCACTGCTTTTCCTTTCCCAGCTCAAAATACCCCAGGCAAAGGAAACTGCTTTTTTAGCTTAGGTTCCATGATTTAAAAAACAAACAAGCAAGCAAATATGAAATAAACCCAGGCCAAAATGCAATAAGCATGCAATGTATGAAAAATAAATATTAATTTAAATAAATATTTAATAATTAAAATTGATAGAAGGTATTTTTGACATTAAAATACTGTAAGATTTAGAGTTGTTTCTAGTGGTTGGATAAATTACCTAAGATGATTTACTCAGACTCCTTTTATGCATAGCCTAAACATTCTTAGAAAATTGAAACATTAAGTTTAAAGAATTGCATTTATGTAGAGAACCAGGTCCACGGGAAGGCCAGCTTCCTAGACAGGCCTACACCCTGATGAAATCAGGAAGGTTTGGTTCCTTGGTTATCAAGCTACAACATAGCACTGGTCAACACTACAGGTCTGTATCATTTTAAGAATGAGAATAGTACAAGCCTTTATTTCTCAGGGATTTTAAGAAACGAAAGTATCTGGAAAAAAGGAAATTAGCATAAAATATTCATTTTATCTGGTTCTTAATTGTATATACTATGTTTTATATGGCAGCTTGGTGTTCTTATTGATTTATTTAGAGCAAAAGCAGTTACATCTATATAACAATATCAATATTTTTAAGGTTTCATATAGGGCAGATTGGAGCTTCCTTGGTAGCTCAGCTGGTAAAGAATCCATCTGCAATGTGTGAGACCTGGGTCAATCCTTGGGTTGGGAAGATCCCTTGGAAGAGGGCATGGCAACCCACTCCAGTATTCTTGCCTGGAGAATCCCCATGGACAGAGGATTCTGGCAGCTACAGTCACGAAGGTTGGACACTGGGTAACAAAGAGTTGGACATGACTGAGTGACTAAGCACAGCATAGGGCAGATTAATGTTTTATTAATTATTTTAATGCTTTAGGGATATTACAATAGTATTTAAAATGTACAATACATGGGGGTGTCATCATTAATGAATTGCTAAATGGACTAATTTTTTGAGGCCAATTTGACCACTGTTAAAGAGTCAATTACTGCGAGTTAGAGCTGTTATAATCAAATCGTCTTTGCTATTAATTAGAGTTTGAGGTTTCTATTTCTTCAATTGTTATTCCTCATTTCCATAATTACAAAGAACTGCCATCTATTAGATGTATACATTCTTACACATCTAATAGATGACAAGACATTTAAATGGCAAAAACTTATTTCCTCATACCTTGTTATACCTCATCCCCAGATAAAGCTCTTCTTTCCCCATTCTCCCCAGCTCAGTAAACTTCATTCCTATTCTCATAGATGTGCAAGATAAACCCGGGGCCACACTTGAATCCAGTGTGTTCTTTTCTTGACATCTAGAATCTAGCAAGTCTTATTGTCTGTATACCATGATGTATTCTGAGTCTAACCAATTCTCTCATCTTTGCAAATAATTCCTTAGTTCAAATCATCATCTCTTAGCTGTAGTACTGAAAACCATCCTAAAAGATCTTCTTTCTTTTTCTTTAGCCTTAGTATTGCATTGCCCAATAAATTTTTTTTCCCACAAGATGGCTCTAGTAGCTCTTAGTTGCCTGTAATTTCATCCAAAAACAACTTTGTTAAATTATATTGTGACAGCTGTCATATCAGTGTGCATTTAAGAAAACTTATCAAACTAAGTGTAGCCATTTTAACATTGAAGATGAAAGAAAAAAGCAATATTTTTAGCATATTATCCTTTATTATTTCAAGGAAGATAAAAACACAACTGAAATGCCAAAAAAGATAAAAAAAAAAAGATTTGTGCAGTGTATGGAGAACGTGCTGTGATTGATCAAATGTGTCAAAAGTGGTTTGTGAAGTTTCCTGATGGAGATCTCTCTCCACAGTCAGGTTGACCAGTTAGAGTTGACAGTGATCAAATTGAGATATTAACTGAGAACAATCAAAATTATACCACATGGGAGATAGTGGACATATTCAAAATATCCAAATCAAATGCTGAAAAATCATTCCCACCAGCTTGGTTTTGTTAATCATTTTGATGTTTAGGTTCCACATAAGTTAGGTGAAAAAACCTTCTTGAACATATTTTTGTCTGTGATTCTCTACTTAAAAATAATAAAAATGGTTTTTAAATAAATGTGACAAATGATGAAAAGTGTATAATATATAATCATTTGGAATGGAAGAGATACTGGGACAAGTGAAATGAGCCACCATCAACCACACCAAAGGCTGCTCTTCATCCAAAGAAGGTTATGTTGTATATATGGTGGAGTTGGAGAGTCCTCTATTATGAGCTCCTTCTGGAAAACCAGAAGATTAATTCCAACAAGTACTGCTCCCAATTAGGTCAACTGAAAGCAGCACTCGATGAAAAGCATCCAGTATTAGTTGACAGAAAATGCATAATCTTTCATCAGGATACGGCAAGACTTCATATTTCTTTGATGATCAGGCGAAAGCTATTACAGCTTGACTGGGAAGTTCTAATTCATCTGCTATATTCACCAGACATTGCAGCTTCAGATTCCCATCTATTTCAGCCTTTACAAAATTCTCTTAATGGAAAAAATTTCAATTCCCTGGAAGACTATACAAGGCACCTGGAACAGTTCTTTTCTAAAAAAATTAAGTTTTGGTAAGATGGAATTATGAAGTTGCCTTAAAAATGGCAGAAGGTAGTGAAATAAAACAGTGGATATGCTGTTCAGTAAAGTTCTTGGTGAAAATGAAAAATATGTCTTTTATTTTTACTAAAAATCCAAAAGAATTTTTGGCCAATCCATCACCTATTTAGCATGTAAAATAATCTTATTAAAAATAGTAAATGATATAATGTTATCTTCCATCTTGACATTTTCCAGTATCTTCCTTGCATACTTAAAACATAAATCTAAATTTTTCATCTGGTCCCTAGAGGCCTGCACAATCTGGCCCCTGCTGGCCCTTGTGAACCCGGGTCCCACAGACCTCCCCTTGCTCACAGCACTGCCCATACCATGCTGACCAAGATCCTTCCTTCTTCAAGGCCTTTCCTTGAGCACTCTGGCTGTGACTGGTCACACAACTGACTTTACTTCATTATTTAGCATTTAGATCATATAATATCTTTAAAAATGCCTTTTTAGACCAAGCTAGAGAATCATAGGCCCTAGATACTTACTCTATAACATACTGTATTATTTATTTTCTTATTGCACTTCCCAGTTAACTTAAATTATCTTATCTAATTCTTGGTTTATGGTTGAATTTCCATCTTTGTAAAAGTGTAGAGTGACATCTTGTCTCCTGTAATTCTCTCTGTAATTCAGTCCCTAGAAGAGTGCTTGCCAAATATGTAAAAAATTCAATGCATTTGTTCAATGATAATGAATATCTCTTTTCCTTTGGGGAAATACATGGCTACATTTCTGCCAAGTCACTTTCTTTAGTGGTTTACCATGCTAAAACGGCCAAGTTCAAAAACATTTGTATAAACATTATTTATATAAGAAGATAGAATAGTTTCTGGAAAATCCTTTGCTTAGAACTGAGAGATTAATTTTAGTTTAAAAACACAGTATACATAGCTTTAATCATTTCATCAGAAACTTCACATTTATATTTTCAGTTACTCTTCATTAAGTGAGTGATACTTCATCAGTCCTTATTAATATCTTTGTAATCAATACAATTTTTAAAATGCACTTGCGTGCATGCTAAGTTGTTTCAGTCATGCCTGACTCTGTGACCCTGTGGACCATAGCTCACCACCATAGCCCTCTGTCCATGGGATTTTCCTGGCAAGAATTTAGAGTGGATTGCCAAGCCCTTCTCCAGGAGATCTTCCCAATCTAGGGATCCAACTCACATCTCATGTCTTCGGCATGAGCAGGTGGCCTCTTTACCACTGGTGCCACCTGGGAAGCTCTTTAAATGCATGATTAGTGGTCTAATCTAATCATAAGATGATCCTATTTTAAATATTTTGTTGTCCTAACTCATACCATAGTTATATGTAAATATATGTAAGTATACAGAGAAACAAAAATTATGAAAATGAATTGATAAGGATGGTTTTTAGCACTTCCTTTAATGCTACAGTTAAGGAGACAACAATAGGGAAACTGACTTAAACATTAATAAAATAAGAATTGAATCACTGTATAAATATTTTGGAATAAATGCCATTTAATAAATTAAATGCTTTAATCTCAAATTTAATGCTAAATGGTAATCTTTAATGGTTAATATTCAGAAAACTGAATATTCAATAAGATGTTATCATTTGACATAGTATATTGTGATTGTATTTGGTTATGAAACCCTGCTTCTTCAGCTACCAGTTGTTTTGGTGACCTTGGGGAAGTCACGCAATATTTCTAAATTTAATTTTCTACTTTGTAAAATTGGGAGTATGGATTATGCTTTGTTATAGCTATGATCATACCTAGCATTTTTATCTCTGTGACCTCTTCCTCTGCATTTTATAATTTTGGCTTATAATAACCAAGTAATCTCTTGTCCAAAGTTATACAGTTGCAAAATGCTGAAGCTAAGATATAAATGGAGGTTTCTCTGATCCTAAAACTGGTACCATTACCCATTAAATTCTACATCTGCAACTTTTTATTGTATCTTTTTTTCCTGAATTTTTACAGCAGTGTTCTTCCTTCACTTGATATTTATATAATGTATCTATGTATTTTAAATGAAATACCTATCTTGGAAGAAGAAAGAGCCTCATAATTAGTGTTTACCACCCATCAGAGTGCTTTTTTTCACATCTCAATGACGACAGCACTATCAGTTCTTAAGATGAAAGGACAGCATTTAAACTTTAGTCAAATAATGAAATTTCAGCATCACATAGGTATTCATAAAGGATCTTCATTACCTACTGTCCTGAATATAAAGTATTTTTTCTGATTGATTTGAAAAAATATTGTGTACATATCTTACTAGAAATAGTTTTTCAAAAATTGCATTTCCTGATGGCATTCCTTCTGCTTTTGCCAGGACTGATCGGTTTATTTCTAATCCAGTCTGAAATATGTCAGTCCATTTCACAAAAGCTCAGCATTACTATTAGTTGGGCTCAATTCTGAGGAGTCAAAACCTCCTTTGAATGTTTAAAAGTTCCTAGGTAACAAAGAGAAAACTCAACTCCTTCTCCTTTTTAAAACTGACTGTTGAATAATTGCAATAGACATTTTTTTCTTCAGTGATGCAACTCTTAGCCTTTGATATTAGGACACAAGAAATTCAAAGTCTTTACCTTGAGGAAAATGTACTTTCTTTTAGAACTCTAGATATTAGTCAGTGTAGTAGGTTCAATTGTGTCTCCCCAAAAGATATGTCAGAGTCCTAATTTCTGGTACTTGTGAATATGACTTTACTTGCAAATAGAATCTTTGTGGGGCTTCCCAGGTGGTGAAGTGGGAAGAATCTGCCTGTCAATGCAGGAGATGTGGATTGGATCCCTGGGTTTGGAAGATTCCCTGGAGGAGGAAATAGCAACACTCTTAACATTCTTGCTTGGGAAATTCCATGGACAAAGGAGCCTGATGGGCTAAAGTCCATGGTGTTGCAAAGTATCTGACACAACAGAGCACCTGAGCACAGTCAGAGTCTTTGAAGAGGTAATCAAGTTAAGGTAGGGTGATGGCTCAGACGGTAAAGCGGCTGCCTACAATGCCGGAGACCCGGGTTCAATCCCTGGGTCGGGAAGATCCCCTGGAGAAGGGAATGGCAACCCACTCCAGTATTCTCGGCCACCCCCTCCAAAAAAAAGAGGGGCTCAAAAAAAAATTGAGACTTCCCTGGTGGCTCAGATGGTAAAGCAGTAAAGCCTACAATGCAGGAGCCCCAGTTTCAATCCTTGGGTTGGGAAGATCTCCTGGAGAAGGAAATGGCAACCCACTCCAGTATTCTTGCCTGAAAAATCCCATGGAGGAAAAGGCTGGTAAGCTACAGTCCATGGGGTCGCAAAGAGTCGGACACGACTGAGCGACTTTTCACCATTTTCACCAGGGTGATATTGGATTAGATGGGTTCTAAATCCAATGACTGACAACCCATAGGAAAAGGGAGGGCGCGCTGAGAAGAAGACCCTGTGAAGACGGAAGCAGAGAATGAAGGGATACAGCTGTGAGTCATGAAATAGCAAAAATTCTGGGGTCACCAGAAGCCTGGAACAGGCAAGGAAAGATTCTTCCCTGAAACCTTCTAATCATACTTCCTAGTTTCTGAAACAGTCAGAGAATAAACCTGTCTGTTTAAGCCATTAGTTTTGAGGAAATATTTAAGGCTGATCTGTCTGTTTAAGCCATTAGTTTTGAGGAAATATTTAAGGCTGATCTAGGGAAGTGATGGGCCTCCTAGGTGGCCTAGTGGTAAAGAACCCACTTACCAATACAGGAGACAAAAGAGATGCAGGTTTGATCCCTGGGCCTGGAGGAGGGCATGGAAAACCCACTCCGGTATTCTTTCCTGGAGAATCCTATGGACGCGGGAGGCTGGTGGGCCACAGCCCATAGGGTCATCTAGATTCAGACATGCCTGAAGCAACTTGGCACGCACATGCTAGGGAATCGATGCAGTCAGTAACTTGTAATTTCTCAACTGTCTCAAAATTTCTCAACTTTCAGCACCTAGCTTTTTGAGACCATCCTTCTTAAAGTTTAAAAAAATTTGTCTAATATCCTCGAGTTTCTTTACTGTTACTTTTTACCTTGAAATGTATCATGAATATTTCTTTTCACTCAGAGAGATAATTGAACACATCAACTAGTCACCACAGATCTGAAGAGTTATATTTACATTTTAAAGTAAAAATGTATGGTGAACATATATTATTTTAGACAGGTTAAGAAAGGTGGATGTCAGAATAACAGAGTATATGTATAATATTTTATTTTACCTAAACATTTCAAGGCATACATATGAACACAAATAAAGCCGTTTAGTTAGATTCTTATTTGTTTGAATATTATGACATTTTTCACTTGCAAGTATTTATTTGTTTAAGAGAAAACTACAATTTCATATTAACATATGGAAATAGGTTATATGTTTATATAATGTATATATATTGTATATATTATTGTAATATATATATTATTATATTACATGTATATTATATTATATATAATATATATATATACACAATATAATGTATATATATTCTAACAGATTGTTAGGATATACTTTGGAAGTTAAATAGATGAGAGGAAGAGAGAGAAACAGAACATCATAGACTGAAAGAAATGATTCTTCTAAGCCATAATAACTAGCCTAAATAATAAGTGTTTGCATATTGAAATTTTATTAAATTTCTGTTTTCAGAACATTACCTTTACATTAGTTTCTGAATATTTGGGGCACTATAGAATGAAAGTTAATGGGGAAAAATAAAAAGAAGACAGTAGAAAACCTTTAAACAATTATATGAAACTTTGGACTACACATTTACCATATTCAAATTAATATTTAATACAGACACTACAACATAAATCAGTTTACATTTGCTTTAACTGCTGTAAGTAGCCCTGCTACATCCTCATCCAAACAGAAAATCAAATCTTCGTTCCACCACGGGATTTTGTGTTTCTAGGCTTCCCTGAAGAGACGCTGTCCTTTTCATCATAGGGTACTGGAATGCAAAATTAGGAAGTCAAGAGATACCTGGAGTGACAGGCAACTTTGGTTTGGAGTACAAAAGGAAGCAGAGCCAGAGCTAACAGATTTTGCCAAGAGAACACACTGGTCATATCAAACACCCTCTTCCAACAAAACAAGAGACAACTCTACATATGGACATCACCAGATGGTAAATACTGAATTCAGATTGATTATATTCTTTGCAGCCAAAGATGAAGAAGCTCAATACAGTCAGGAAAAACAAGATCTGGAGCTGATTGTGACTTAGATTATCAGTTCCTTATTTCATAATTCAGACATAAACTGAAAAAAAGTAGGGAAAACCACTAGGCCATTCAAGTATGACCTAAATCAAATTCCTTATGATTATACAGTGGAAGTGACAAATAAATTCAAGGGTTTAGACTTGATAGAGGGCCTGAAGAACTATGGATGGAGGTTTGTAACATAGTTCATGAGGTGGTGTGTGACCAGAATCATCAAAAAGAAAAAGAAATGCAACAAGGCAAAATGACTGTCTGAGGAGGCCTTATAAATAGCTGAGAAAAGAGGAGAAGCAGAAGGCAAGGATGAAGGGAAAGATACACCCAACTGAATGCAGAATTCCAAAGGATAGCAAGGAGAGATAAAACCTTCTTAAGTAAATAATGCAAAGAAATAGAGGAAAACAATAGAATGGGAAAGACTAGAGATTGCCTCAAGAAAATTAGAGATGCCAAGGTAATATTGCATGCAAAGATGGGCACAATAAAGGACAGAAATGTCAAGGATCTAAGAGAGGCAGAGGAGATTAAGAATACACAGAAGAACTGTACATAAAAGGTCTTAATGTTATGGATAACCAGAATAGTTTGGTTACTCACCTGAAGCCAGACATAATTTACACAAGGATGTATACATCCAGACATTACACATGGTATCTGTAATAGTCAAGCTGAAGGAAGCAAAGTAGAATGGAGGTTGTCAGGGGCTGAGGTGAGGATGAAATGAGGAGTTGTTACCCAGAGGGTACAAAGTTTCTATTATACAAGATGAATGAGTTCTACAGAGCTACTGTACAACATAGCGCCCTATAGTTAATTATCCAGTGTTTATACTTTAAAGTATAAGGAGTTAGGTCTCATGTTAAGTGTTCTTACCACAAAAAAACCAAGCAAACTATACAAGGAAATTCTTAGAAGTGATGGATATGTTTAGTGTTTTGATTGTGGTGATGGTGTCATGGGTACTGGCAAATAGCCAATCTCATCAAAATATATTCATGAAATATATGTAATTTTTCATATACCATACCTTGAAAAAGTTTAAAAAATAGACTCTCACAACATATTGTAAAAGCTGTTAGTTAATCTTCATTTGGGGCTTCCCAGGTGGCAATATGTTAAAGAACTAGACTCCAATGCAGGAGACGTAAGAGACATGGGTTCGATCCCTGGGTTAGGGATATCTCCTGGAGGAGATCATGGCAACCTGCTCCAGTATTCTGGCCTGGAGAATCCTATGGGCAGAGGAGCCTGGAAAGCCACAGTCTACGGGTCACAAAGAGTCAGACACGACTGAGCGACTAAGCATACACACACAGTAACAGTCAATATTTTATTATACTACAAAGATACTTAACTTGTACTTCTAGAAAATACACTTGTTTCACATGCATAGATGAACAAAAAGTAGCAAATATTTAAATCTTGCTATGTGGATAGGAACTGGTTAAGACAATATTAAGATCTGATATTATACCCTTGAGTGGTCTTCTAAATTCTAGGGTTTAAATTATGTACTAAGTTTTTAAATTACAATTTTAGGTCTTAAAAAATACATTTAAAGTTATGTAATTTTTTTTTTCCAGCATGCATGGAACTTTTGTCATTCATTATATTCTTATTATAATTTTCTAACTTTATTAAGGATTTGATCCATGTTTTAAAGGAAAGTTAAAACACTTCATGATTATCAAATAATGAAGAACTTATTCGATTTTAGTTTTTATTAACAAAAATCAGAATAACAGTGATTTATTAGATATAAAAGTGATTTAAAAAATTTTATCATCAACTGATAACTGTATAAAGAGAAATACTCATAACATGTAAACAAAAGTGATGAACTAATTTCAATCTACATTATTTGGCAGAAAGGCATTTTTATAGGATCCTGTGAATCACCCAAGGGTTCAGGGTTCTATGATGTATAACTCTGGAGTGTAAATAATTTATCATTTCTATCTCACTAAACAATATTCTGAGATAGTCATTGGAATGACTGATGCTGAAGCTGAAGCTCTAATACGTTGGTCACCTGACATGAAGATTCCACTCACCGGAAAGGACCCTGATGCTAGGAAAGATTGAAGGCAAAAGGAGAAGGGCATCAGAGGATGATATGGTTAGATAGCATCACCGACTCAATGGATATGAATTTGAGCAAACTCTGGGAGATAGTGGAAGACAGGGGAACCTGACATTCTGCAGTCCATAAGTTTACAAAGAGTTGGACATGACTGAAAAACAGCAAACACTATTCTAATTGTTGTTCAGTTGCTAAGTTGTGTCTGACTCTTCACAACCCCATGGGCTGCAGCATGCCAGGCTTCCCTGTCCTTCACTATCTCCATGTATGGATGTGAGAGTTGGACCATAAAGAAAGCTGAGTACCGAAGAACTGATGCTTTTGATTTGTGGTGCTGGAGAAGACTCTTGAGAGTCCCTTGGACAGCAAGGGGATCAAATCAGTCATCCTAAAGGAAATCAACCCTGAATATGGTTTTCCTGGAAAACCATAGCTTTGACTAGACAGACCTTTGTTGGCAAAGTGATGCCTCTACTTTTTAATATGCTGTCTAGGTTTGTCATACCTTTTCTTTCTTCCAAGGAGCAAGTGTCTTTTAATTACATGGTTGCAGTCACTGTCCACAGTAATTTTGTGGCCCAAGAAAATAAAATCTGCCACTGTTTCTTTTTTTTCCTCATCTATTTGCCATGAAGTGATATACATTAGGTTTATAAATGGCACTGAAACATAATTTTAAGGTCAAGATACAATTTTGAATGCCTTTTGGAGTTCAAGATATGAATCTAAACAAACACAGGAACACAATGCGAGTGATATTAAGTGATATACATATATAGTCCTTCTAGACATATATTTTTCTCATTGCTTGAGTGGTGTGCAGAAATTCTTATTACTGCAGAGAAAGTTTGAGACCATGTATATGTAAATACCTGGTCATTTTAACCCAAATTAGAGTGTCAGATTAGGAAATCAGTTCCTCCTAAAATCATGAAGACAAGCAACACAACATAGATTATTCAAAACAGTGAGACTTTATAATGTTGAGTATCTGTATCAAGCTTATTAAAATAATATGAAGAGTGCTAACCACAAGTTTTAGTGCTGTTTCTCTTTCCTATATGACATTTTTACCTATTTAATTGATTCAAAAACAAAAAGAGAACTATTATTATATTTGAGCATCATATTTAAGAAAAGCACACAGAAAAATTTTATTTTCCATGTATGCTACTAATTAATCTAAAATCTAGTGTTAACCTAATATTACTGTGTATGCAGTTTCAACTTTCTTTTATATAGATAATGTATGCTATTGATGTAATACCAATGTACATATTTATCTTCAAAAATTAATACAAAGATCATGAAAGCCATTTGAAATATAGAAAATAAAATGATGAAAGGTCAATAGCTATATTTTTTATTCTACATGATAAATGATATGTCACATTTTCTAAAACCACACAATAATTTTAAGTTCTTTTAACATAATCACTCATTAAATTATAAAGAAAAAAATATATTGCCAATTTATTCAATACACACACACACACACACGTTCACACACAACCAATAGCACTAACCAAAGCCTGATGTTAACAATAGTTTATTTGTCTGATATTTAAAAGTTGTATCGTGACTTGACCAAAATATCTTGATTTAATGTTTATTATGACCATATCTAGAGCCAGAATCACATTAATAATAGTTTGTAAGCAATGGAAACAATTTTTACTGCCTGAAGTCCAAAACTGTCTGTGATGTTATTTCCTTCATTATACAGTACATCTATCATACTGGTAAAATTAACAAATAAAAAAGAACCTTGCAAAAGAAATATAATTTGTAATATTCAAACTAGTTGCTGATTTAATAAAAAACTTGAGACGAAGTGTAATGCTTGTATATAGCTAAATTATTTTATACCAATTTAAAAATACTTTAATTCTGGCCATGTGAAAGTCTTCATTCTTGTGGAAGCTAATTTACATTGGATTACTAAAAGAGCTCATTATTGTGTTTTTAATAAATTCATCTTATTTGGCTAAAAAGGACAGTATTGAAATTTGTTTGATAGTTGCCCACTAAACATATATCTCATAAAAATCTGGAGAAATAAATAATAATCTCATCATAATAGTCTTCATTTACAAATACAGCTTAGTTTTCTCCTGAAAAAAAATTTATACTGAGCTTATGAATGTTTAGTGCTTCAGAAAGAGGATGCTATGACCTCACTTAGTAATTAGTTTTCTTTCTATGCTCCATAAAATTGAAGAGATTTACAAAGCAAGTGGAATAACTAGCTTTTATAATGATGAGCCATATGGCATTCAGTTTACTATATTTATGCTTAGCAGAGAGTGTAAAACTATAGTTATTGCTTTTTTTTTTTTAACAAAATGAGGTTACTACTTCTATTATGTTTACAAATTAGCAAGATGCAGATAACAACAGAAAAATTCAGATTGCTTTAAAAAATTGATTTTGCTGAGATTAACATTTTCCCCCCAAACTGTTTTGGTTTATAAATGAGCTTTAACATGTTTATAAACATGAAATACTATGTTTATAAGAAATTGTCCAGGTGAAATCCACACCACAGTTCATTTGTATGTGCAGGCATCCTGCTCCCAGTAAAAATGTGTGCTTGCAGGAAGAAAAACAGAGGCACTAACTGCTCCCCTGTCTGCACCCCTGTCTACTCTGTATTTCCTCTCTCAACTGGGAACATTCAGTTTGAAAGGGATAAATTGCACTTAGTGATAGGTTAATCTATAATTTATTATGAAAAGTTCTTTATGCCCATAATCTGGTAAATTTTATTCTCCTAATGACTTGGAGAGGGAGAATTAAGTACATAAAATGTGGTGGATTTAGTTAATAAAATGTAGAAACCTCAGTACACCAGTTATTAACTGTCTTCCCCAATGGCTCAGACAGTAAAGAATCCACCTGCAATGCGGGAGATCTGGGTTCGAACCCTGGGCTGGGAAGATCTCCTAGAAGAGGGCTTGGCAACCCACTCCAGTATTCTTGCTTGTAGAATCCCTATGGGCAGAGGAGCCTGGCTGGCTACAGTCCATGGGGTCTCAAAAGAGCTGTATACAACTTAGTGGCTAAACAATAATATAACAATATCACACTATGACCTCATCTAAAGTATCAAAAAACAATATAAAATTTATATGAAGAACTTTCTTTTCTAGAAAATATGCAGAATATGCATACCAGCTACACTTTTAGTAGGAAATTAATATATTCATATTATTTTTTGTACGACACAATCAATATCTCATAATCAGAGCCCATTAGCTTGTTACCATACCTATAAAATGATAAATTACTTTCACAGCCTTCAATTCCATCTAATTGTGAATACTAGATCAAAGTAGGACTTTATAATGAGAGTAAGGATGAACTCTGAAGCTCATGGTCATTACATTGAATTTAACAGTCAAATATCACGCTATTTTCAAAATAAATAGGATAAACTATCAGGTATTTGCAGAAACAGAGAGGGGAGCATAAACAAGGGAAACTTTCTAGCAGTATTTTTATTTTCCATAAGTCAGAAAGATTAGCTTTGCTTGCATATAACAATGTGCTATCATTTTGTGATGCTAACAGAAATGATTAAATCAAAAAATGTAAATGTAATCAGTTTTAAAGCCATCTGAAGACTCATCATCTAAGATATAAATTATAGGCTTTCCATGGCTGCTGAAAACTTAATAGCCTTTATTTCTATACAAACTATGTTGAAAGTCTGGTGTTTTGCAGAGCTTAATGAGAATTCAAATCAGAGTGCTTCTAAAAAGAGAGTAAGTGGTTCACACTAGGTCAATCATGATAAACCTGTTCCTACAGTTATCTCAGCTACTACATAAATCCATTCACTTGTGAATTCTTGGTTGTTTCAATTGCCCCTTCATACCTTTTAAACAAAATGTAAATGGACTGCTCCAGCTTATAAACAGTTTGGGTCTCTCATACACAGATCTATCCTGTGTATTTATTTTTAAAAACCTTTATTGTAATGTCAGAATGATCAAACTCATCAACATGCATCATAAAGATCATTTCTAAACTTTTAAAACTCCCTCCTGGGAGCATAGAGATTGTTCACTGACTACTTTATTTATTTATTCTTTACTTCTATAAAGTTCTAAACTGGCGTTATTGATAGCAGTGTAATCTGTCACTCTTTTCCCCTTTGACTGTCAGTAGTCATAAAAGTGGTGCAGTTTTTAAAGATGGGGCCTATGATTCTTATACTCAGTTAATGAAAATACTTTCTCATTGCCTGAAATATTTGGGAATGTTGGCAAAAAATGTGACAAAGAAGATAAATTATAATTAATATAGTCTCAAAGTTTGAAAATGAATTACTCTTACTTGAATTTTGATTGAACAATTTATAGAAAAACACTGAAGTAGGTGAGACTGGAGTCTTATACTGCTGACATTTTATGAAAATATTTATATCAGCTAAATCCTTGAGTCTCAGCATGAGTTTATTATATGAATGGAAGACATAAATAACGAAAGATATGGTTTAGGCACTCCTGTTAATAAGAGTTTTAATTGTATTTATCTAGAAATCTAGTGGAAACTATTTTTACATATTGGATGAAAGGTTCAGAATAAAATCTGTTCTGCAGAGTGAGATCAAACTGAAAAAAAAATCGGTTAACACTTATAATTGATGAGATTTAAAGAGCTGATGTCACAAAAAAGAGAACAGACCCTCAAGTGTGAGAAATGTGGCTGAGGGAATTTGACACAGGTGTCATAATGCATTTTGGAAATGAAGAACTGCATGATGGAAGCTGGGCTGAAGTGAGAAGAATGTTACCTCTATGGACATTTTAGTCAATAAATATTTCAGTAAAGCTAAATGTACAGATAAACATATTAAAACCTTCCTATAAAGAGAGATGCAAAAGAACAGCTGTATTTTACTATAGTCATGCTCTTTAAAGGCCAAACTTGATTAACTTATATTGTTTGTTTCATTAGTGGAAACTGAAGACTATCTTTGTAAAGTATAATTACAGCTTCATTTTAAACTTTTTCATATGAATTGCCAAGTTTTTCACATATTTGTGAAGGAATTTACCTTATATTTTAATATCAAACTGTACAGAGCCACCCTTTATATTTCCAAAAATACTTAAACATTCTTTAATTGATTCTTGATCTCAATGTTCTACTTATTTATGGATAAATATAATTATTCTGTACTTCCAGTTATGGTAATGTCTGCAATATATAATTTGTTTCAATTTTAACCTATTTTCCCATTTCTAGTTCATTGCTGTGTTGTTGCTTATATTCTATGTATGAGACAGAAAAACAGGAGAGACAGAGACAGAAAGACAGAAAGAGAGGCTTCTCATTTATTTCTTATTATTTTTCAAGTTCTTACCAAACCTGAAGTGCTTTTGTCTTTTCACCCCTGTCTACATAACCAGTTTCATTTTCAACACACATTCCCCTCCCTCTCAACTCTCTGGTCAAAAAGTTTTAATTTTATAAATGTGCTGCATTGTGTTCTGCTTACAAATATTGTATATGGTGTTCCGTCTCCCTAAGACTTTATTCCTGAGGTCTATGTTTGGTTGACATCTACTGTGCTCTTAAGTCTCAAAGAAACTCATAATCTTCCTTTTTGTGGCCTCAAAATATATGGCATGTCTCCTTTGTGGCAGATACAGTCATTTTTTTTCCCCCAGCTTGTTTTTCTCACTAGCGTGGCAAATACCTGAGGATTGAGACTTGCTATTATTTCTGTCCTTCATGTCATTCCTAGAACTACTTCACTGATCTGCATACTGCTTAAGCATGTTTGTTGCCTAAAGGAATAAACATGATGTGAAGCTAGCAATGATTAGACATGAACTGCTCCTCCAATTAACCCCTTTCCCTGTTTCTCATGGGTACTGCAATCCAAATGATCTATTTTATGTTGCTAAACTGTCACAGTACCCATGCTTCTTCATAATGGTTATTATTTCTCCACCTTACTAAACTCCACTCCTTTGAAGCTCCTGTATGGGCAACTTCAGCATTGAGGCCTGTTGGTCTCCTGTGGATAGTCCATAGTTCTTGATGATGTTAGTTAATGGTTAGTTAATAGTTAGTAAATGGTTCACCATTTACCTTTTCCACCAGAAGCCTGCTGCTAGCCTCAATATTTCTATGTCCATCAGCATGAACAGAGAGAAGCATACACTCTTGTCTTTGCTTTTCTCTTAGCCTTGCTTGAATTCTATTATCCAGCATCACCTTTTCTTAGGCAAATTCTCTAAAATCACTGCTATTTTTTCCAAAATAAGCTTAGCTATTATTTTGCATTAAAGCAGCTTAATGCCACTAAAGAATATTTTATAATGTGGAATTTGTTACGTGGTAATATTAATAACCATTAATATTAATAAGTTGCATTTATTATATACCAGGCCAAATAGATAATCTTAAACAATAACCCAATGAAGTAAATGTCTTTTATTACTGTATTCAACAAAATTTTCAGTTTCATTGACCATGTTAGTATACTTCTCTTATTGAATTCATTCATTCATTCTTTGCTACAGTGATTTTCACACACTTTTTTTCATGGGATTCCTCAACCTTAACTCTGCCCACTATTTGCAGTGGATGACTTTTTCTCATCTTTTGCTGACTGATTTTGAGTCATCCAATGGAACTGCCCCACTCCTGCCACATCTCTCTCCAGCATTTCTGCAGGGACTCCAACCTTCTGTCCCATTACAGTAGCAGAATTGCCTCTACCACTTAGGGGGAAACTTCTCCACAAGAGTCCTGAAACCCATCCCATCCTCTTCCCTTCATATAACCTGCATTCTGCAGAATATTGTTTATTATTCTCTATACAATTCACTTTTCCTCTCTCCTAGTCTGTTTTTTCCCCCAATTTCCAGTATCTTTTCTTTCTTCTAGAATCTGGATACAATTAACTCTAGCAGGGTAGTGATCAATATTAATGAAGCCTTTAGTTTCTACTTTAGGTAGAAACTACTACTTTAGGTTTAGAAAACACTTTAGGTTCTACTACTTCAACATGTGGAAATGCGAGAATGCACATTCCAATAACAGGGAGCTAAAATTTGACGTGATACCACCAAGTTTATGCAATATTGATGTAATTCTACAGAAGCTTAAGTGTATTTCTGGAACCTTTAAAATTAGAGTTTTATCTTCTTATAAGTCACCTTACATATAAACAAACTTATACTTTGCTTATCTGTCCTAATCTATGAAGCATAGTACTAACACCTCTCTCATAGTTTTTCACTATGTACTTAGTGATTCCTCCCTCTTGATAAGATAAGCAGAATCAGAATTCTTATACAGGAAAAAAATGTTAAATCAAAAGTGCCAAATTCTGAAGTTACGGTAAATGGTGAGTGCTGTCGCTTCAGTTGTGCCTGACTCTTTGCAACCCCATGGACTGTAGTCCCCCTGGCACCTCAGTCCATGAGATTCTCCAGGCAAGAATACTGGGATGGATTGCCATTTCCTTCTCCAAGGGATCTTCCCTACCCAGGGATCAAAACTGCATCTTTTATGTCTCCTGTAATGGCAGGCAGGTTCTTTACCACTAGCGCCACCTGGAAAGCCCCACACTGAGGTAGAATTAATCCCTGTTCCTTATTGAATGTCTGGTCCACATTTTCGTCCCCTCATTGGGAAAGAAGCAAACTTCAAGGCTCTTTTGACACTTTTTGGCCTGAAGAAGGTGCCACATGACAGGCTGCGGGCCTGGCGGAGCAGGAACATTGACCACAAATAAGTTTTGGGAAACACTTAGTGAAATCTTTTACTTAAATAGGCTGTAGGAAGTTACAGTGTTGACCAAAAGAAGACACATGTTCTTCATTAATATTTGGTTCAGTGAGTCTCAAAATTCTGTGACAGATTTTGGTCAAGTTGTTTACATTAAAAAAAAAACACACACACAGAAAAAACACTAATAACTTCAAAACTTATAACTTAAAAACTAACAACTTAAAATTGTCACAAAAGCATTCATACACATAAAAACTGCCCAGAAGACATTCTCCTTTCCTTCTGAAGGTTTTATGAAGCATTGTTATCCTTACTCAGTCTTTTACTATTAAACTGAAATGGCTTTTTCAACTGAGATAAATAGTTCTGAAACAGTTCTTCCACCGATGATTAAGACTGGGGTGGCAGGTATTGGGGATAATACTCATTTAGCATTCTGAGCTTCTTGGGCATACTTGGTGACCTTATCAGCTCTAGTCATCTCCTTGTCCACAACTTTGATGACACCCACAGCAAACACATCTCATATCATTATCAAGAAAGTGCCGCAGATGAGGGTTGTCACAGAAGCTATCAACAGACATGAGCTTGTCAAGAACCATATCATGGTGGCAGAATCACCAGATTTCAAGAATCTGGCTGATATTTTCTAGATTTTCCCAGAACAATAATAAATATTCCATTTATCTCAGCAAAATTTCAAGCAATTTAAGTTGTGTGATGATCCAGCGTGATGCATATTTAGGCTGCTGGATTAGGATAATCACCTGAGCCATGAAGTCAGCTGTGTCCATTGGTGGGCCATTTTTGTTGTTGTAAAAATCATGTAAGGCATGCTGCCACAATAGACATCTTTGACAGACATGTTCTTGACATTGAAGGCTGTGTTGTCCTCAGGGAGAGTTTCATGAAAAGGTTTGTGCTGCATTTCAATAGACCTCATTGACTGAACCACCATGCTGAGTTTGAGAACACCAGTCTTCACTCAGCACACATGGATAGTACAAATACCACCAATTTTATAAGTGTCCTAGAAGAGATGTGAAGAGCCGACTCTTTGGAAAAGGCCCTGATGCTGGCAAAGATTGAAGGCAGGAGGAGAAGGGGATGACAGGATGAGATGGTTGGATGGTATCTCTGAGTCAATTGATATGAGTTTGAGCAAACTCAAGGAGATAGTGAAGGACAGGGAAGCCTGGCATGCTGGAGTCCATGGAGTTGCAAAGAGTTGGACATGACTGAGCAACAGAATAGCAACAAGAACAGATAAAAGTGTTTAACAGCTGGATGAGCTGGTGGCGGGATGCAATCTAGAGCTTCAGGTAGCGTGGTTCCACAGGCATTGCCACTATTATGGGCAGCTTTTTATCCCTTGAACCAAGACATGTTAACACTTGGTTCCAGTAGGTTCCAGCATGCCACAATTACAAATAAACATTGGCACAAATAATGCTGTGTTGGGTTTGTAGCCAGTTTTCTAAATGTAGGTGTTGACTTCCTTAAAGACTTTCTTGTATATCTTTTAGCTATAGGGTGGCTCAGTGGACCTATCTTGTTAACACTAACAATTAATTGTTTCACTCCATGTGTAAGCCAGAGGAGCATGCTCACAGGTCTGTTCATTCCTGGAGATATCTGATTCAAATTCGCCGTCACCATCAGCAGCCATCAGGACACCACACAGTCAGTTTGAGATGTGCCTGTAATCACATTTTTTATAAAGTATGTGTGTCTTGGGGCATCAATAATGGTCACATAATATTGCTGGTCTTGAATTTTCACAGGGAGATTTCTATCAATGGTGATACCAAGCTCAGTTTCAGCTTTCAGTTTATCCAAGACCCAGGCAACCTAGAATAATCTCTTTCCCATTTCAGCAGCCTCCTTCTCAATTTTTTTTGATGGTTGTTGTGTTGATCCCATATCTGTAGATCAGATGTCTAGTTGTGGTAGACCTGCCAGAGTCTAAATGTCCAATTATGATGATGCTGATATGAGTTATTTCCTTTCCCAGTTTAGATTTAGCAGTGGTCTTCATGACACACATGGTTTGGTGACAAACACATTGTGAAAAAGCACTCTTATTTCTTTTAATCAATCTTCAAAATTCAAATGTGGACTGCTGCTCCCACATTTAGAAAAGAGGAAAAGAAGTTTCACTGGATAACATGTTCTCTTCCAGCTCCCTCCAACTGACAGCTAAGATCAAAGAGAAATTGACTAAACCTATAATTTCTTCATCTCTCATTCCTCCACCTCATCTCTAACTTATCATATTTCCTCAAGACATTCATTTTTCACTCTGACTGCTTGCCCAGATGATTTCATCTCCACAAAGTTTCAAAAATAGTCAACTCTATTATATTGACTTTGAGCTATAAATTTCTTTCACACTTTTAACATCAAAAAGGTAATTTATTATTAGATGAATGGCATGTCATAATTCTACTTGAAATTTTTATTTATTATTTTTTCTGTATGGTACAAAAATAATGGTGCATGTTAAAAAATATAGTAGCTCCTATAAGAACAAAGGCAGAATTGGCATAAAACAACACATGATGAAGAGAAGCTAAAGGCAAAGGAGAAAAGGAAAGATATACCAATCTGAATGCAGAGTTCCAAAGAATGCAAGGAGAGGTAAGAAAGCCCTCCTCAGTGACCAATGCAAAGAAATAGAAGAAAACAATAGAATGGGAAAAACTAGAGATCTTTTCAAGAAAATTAGAGATAACAAAGGGAACATTTCATGGAAAAATGGGCACAATAAAAACAGAAATGGTATGGACCTAACAGAAGCAGAAGATAGTAAGAAGAGGTGGCAAGAATACACAGAAGAACTATACAAATAAGATCTTCATGACCCAGATAACCACGATGATGTGATCACTCACCTAGAGCCAGACATCCTGGAATGTGAATTCAAGTGAGCCTTAGGAAGCATCACTATGAACAAAGCTAGTGGAGGTGATAAAATTTCAGTTGAGCTATTTCAGATCCTAAAAGATGATGCTGTGAAAGTGATGTACTCAGTATGTCAGTGAATTTGGAAAACACACAGTGGCCACAGGACTGGAAAAGGTCAGTTTTTATTCCAACCCCTAAGAAAGACAATGCAAAAAAATGTTCAAACTACCGCACAGCTGCACTCATCTCACAGCCAACAAAGTAATGCTCAAAATTCTCCAATCGAGGCTTCAACAGTATGTGAACTGTGAACTTCCAGATGTTCAAGCTGGATTTAGGAAAGTCAGAGGAACCAGATTTCAAATTGCCACCATCCATTGCATTATAGAAAAAGCAATAAAGTTCCAGAAAAACATCTGCTTAATTGACTATGCGAAAGACTTAGATTGCATGGATCACAACAAACTGTGGAAAATTCTCCAAGATATGGAAATACCAGACTACCTTACCTGCCTCCTGAGAATCTGTATGCAAGTCAACAAGGAACAGTTAGAACTGGGCATGCAATGACAGACTGGTTCCAAATTGGGAAAGGAGTACGTCAAGGATGTATATTGTCACCCTGCTCATTTAACTTATATGCAGAGTACATCATGTGAAATGTCAAGCTGGATGAAGCACAAGCTAGAATCAAGATTTCTGGGAGAAATATCAATAACCTCAGATATGTAGATGACACCATCCTTATGGCAGAAAGTGCAGAAAAACTAGAGAGTCTCTTGCAGAAAGTGAAAGAAGCGAGTGAAAAAGTTGGCTTATAACTCAATATTCAAAAAACTAAGACCTTGGAATCTGGTCACATTAATTCATGGAAAATAGATGGGGAACAATGGAAACAGTGAGACATTATATTTTTGGGCTTCAAAATCCCTGCAGATGGTTACTGAAGCCTTGAAATTAAAAGATGCTTGCTCCTTGGAAGAAAAGCTATGATGAACCCAAAGAGCATATTAAAAAGCAGAGACATTGCTTTCCCAACAAAGGTCTGTCTAGTCAAACTATGGTTTTCCCAGTAGTCACATATGGATGTGAGAGTTGGACCATAAAGAAAGCTGAGCACTGAAGAACTGATGCTTTTGAACTGTGGTGTTGGAGAAGACTTTTGAGAGTCCCTTAGACTGCAAGGAAATCAAACCAGTCAATCCTAAAGGAAATCAATCCTGAATATTCATTTGAGGGACTTTTGCTGAAGTTGAAATTCCAATATTTTGGCCACCTGATGAGAAGAACTGACTCACTGAAAAAAAAAACCCAGATGCTGGGAAAGATTGAAGGCAGGAGGAGAAGCAGATGGCAGAGGATGAGATGGCTGAATGGCATCACCGACTCGATGGACATAAGTTTGAGCAAGGTCCAGGAATCGGTGCTGGATAGGGAAGCTTGACATGTTGCATTCCATGGAATTGCTAAGAGTCAAACACAACTGATACACTGAACTGGACTGAACATATGATGATTCGCTGCTCAATTTCAAACTGGTATTTGAGCGACAGTAGTTACATGCATTTTTTTTCTCAGTATTGTTGTTGAAATGCTTGCCACTGTCAAAGTAAAAAGCAGATGCTTGGAGTACTTAATTATATATCCTCCAACTCTAGTCTTTAGCATTAAAAAAGTCTTGATTTTCAGAAATTTAGAAGTCATTTTCAATTTTGTCTTAAAACTACCTTCAGTCATTCTGTAAGCTTTACCTCCAAAATCTTGTAAAACTAATATTTATTAAGGGACTTATGTACAAATACTATAAGTTCTTTACATGCACTACCTTAGTTTTATTAAAAAATAAAACAAAAACTAAGAGTTTGGGGCCACTATCATCCTCAATTTACACATAAGGGAACTGAGAATTTCCCAAGGGTATTTAGCAGGTAAAGTGGGAGTCCAAAATTTGATTGAGCTACCTCAGGATCTGTGCTCTGTTAATTTTTCTTTTTCTCACATTTTTTCATGAAATTCATTACAAAATCCATTCTTAATTCCTATTAATTGTGTACATTGCATACAAGCAACCCTTTAAAGGGATAAATTGAATTGCTGATGTTTCTCTTGCTTAAATCTTTAGTTTACTTTCATTTAAAATACAGTCTAAAATTCTTCTCATAATCTCCAAGACTCTCCCTTTCTAGGTCTGTCTCCCTTTCAAGTTACTTTAGTTAGTATACAGTATCATATCATTCCCAAAGATTTCCATGTCCTATGGTAAAGGAGGAAATTAAAATTGCAGATGGAATTAAGATGCTAATCAATTGTCTTTAAAATAAAGAAATTATCCATGATTTTCCCAGTGGGGCTAATGGAATCACTGAGGTCACTGCATTAAAAGAGAAAAGAAAACCAGAGAAATGGCAGTGAGAGAGCAGCACTGAGGATAAGGAACTGGAACAATGCCTCAAGAACACAGGCAGCCTCTAGATGCAGAAAACCCAGTGAATCAAACTTTCCCACAGAAACTCCGTAAAGAATGAAGATGTGTCAGCATCTTGTTCTTGTTCAGTCACTCTGTCTTGTCTGACTCTTTGTGACCCCAGGCTTCCCTGTCCTTCACTATCTCCCAGAGTTTGCTGAAACTCAGGTCCATTGAGTTGATGATGCCATACGATCATTTCATTCTTCGTCATCCCTTCTCCTTCTGCCCTCAATCTTTCCCAGCATTAGGGTACTTTCCAATGTGTCAGCTCTTAACATCAGAGGGCCGAAGTATTGGAGCTTTAGCTTCAGCATCAGTCATTTCAATGAATATTCAGGGTTAATTTCTTTTAGGATTGAGTGGTTTGCTGTTGGACTTCTTCAATATCTTGACTGTAACTCATTTAGGAATTCTGACCTTCATAAATGCAAGATAGTAAATATATATCATTTTAAGTCATTCATCTTTTGGTCATTTGTTAGGACAACAATAAGAAAGGTGACTCAGTGGTAAAGAATCTGCCTGCCAATGTGGGAGACATAGGAGATGCTGGTTCAGTCCGTTCCTGGATTGGGAAGATCCCCTGGAGAAGGAAATAGCAACTCACTCCAGTATTCTTGCCTGGGAAATCCCATGGACAGAGAAGCCTGGTAGGGCTACAGTTCATGGGATCACAAAGAGTCAGACATCACTGACTGTGCACGTGTGTGCACGCTCACACACACACACACACAGAAACACATAGTGATATTTCTTTCAAACATTCATTTACTCCTTAAACTATTCTTTGAACACATGTGTATTGTGCAGTTGCTATTACTTATTAAAAACTGCATAATCAGTCATTTAAAGCAATATTCTAATTTCCTAAAATATATATATTTTCAAAATATATTGAATTTATTTAGATAGATATATGAAATGAAATATGCCAACATGACTCTAAAAATAAAGATTCTGGTAGATGGATCCCCACCGAGAAATTCATGAGCTGACAGAATGATTCACTCCCATTAGTTTTATCTCTTTGCCAAATTTGCTCTTATGTTTAAATCTCCTCAAAAAAGAATGAGACAGAGTAGCATCTGTGTTCTCTGGGAATGCAGAAAGAAGAAAAAAGCTGAGTATCAAAGCAATGTGGCATATAAAGATAGATATGTGTGTTTAAAAGGAACAATAATATATAACAATGGGTAAATTCTGAAGTCTTCATTTAAAGGCATGTCCAATATATTTTTATAAAACAGCTAGTAGCAAGCGCATATAGGGTTATTTATATATTATTCTATTTTAATAATTTTCTAATAGTCATTTGTGATCTGAGAGAAAACTCTGTTTCATTATTTTACAAACCCAAATGAATTCACTTCTTTTGATAATTGATTTACCAGTTGAAATGATGGGAGAAATAATAACAAAATGAATTTCTGTATTTCCCTCTCTTTCCTATTTTCTTTTTAGTCTATAATCAGTACCTAGCAAAGAAAATAATTTTATAAAGTATTTCTTATTAAAAAACAGCAACGTGAATATTTTGAGATAAGGAAAAATAAAGACATCACCTCTAATTTTATTTCAAACTATGCAATATGTAAAGCAATTCCACTTCTGCAACAGATAAAATTGAATAAAAACAGTATTAAAATGAACAAAATAAAGGTGAGTAATGCTACAAAATTATACTATGCTTCTCTGATGTCTTCAATAAGGAAATGAGGATATTTCTGTATTTTACAATAGAATATTAAATTAATGACAGGTTCATTTGTCTATAATAAAGGAAAACAAATGAACCATAAAATTTTTATATTGTTAGCAAAGAACATCCACTGTTTAATGTTAGCCTTTTGTGGCTTCTACAGTGATTCAGTCATGTTTATAGTCATCATGAATCTTTATAATTTGAAGTATACTGATGGCATCATACAAGTTAAAATGATGAAATCCTTATTATATGGTGTATTTTAACCTACTGAATTCTTATTCTTAAATATATATATATTTTTTAAGCTTTATTCTCATAACAGTCATTTCACCTATGTATCAGTTATTCTACAAGTTGTTAAATATTTTGATTTGTCTAAAAATTAGATTGTACTTTATGACAATTACACATTTCAGAGCTGGCATACAGTGAGAGCTCTATATATTGTAGTAATACTCATCATGATAGTGGTAGCAGTAATAGGTGGAAATAGCAGTAGTATTTTTGGTATTTATCATCATCTTTATACTATGCTATGTATTAACAGTTGAGGATATACACTAGAGCATCTGTAACAGTGCTTACCATGATCCCCTTCAAACTGTTAAAGTTGTAAATTACATGGTATGAACAATGGATTAAGATAACATTTTTCAGAGCTATAGTTTACAATAAATAAAATTCTAATGACACCTTATTCTTACTACATGCACTCTATCGTGCTAAATGCTAACTAAGCAGATTGACAGCTTCAGGCAAATTGTGAACATCACACCTAACGTATCTCAAGGTTCAGCTAAGGAAACAAAAGAGGTCAGTAAGTGGATCCCTCATCTGCCTGGAGGCCCTCCTAATGATTCTGATTCTCTGGCCCAAGAAGAATTAGGTGCCCAACACTGTCTTCTTTCCCAGCATAGGTTACATTCTAGCTGCTTTTCTCCAAAAGAGAAAATTCAAGTTCTTGTGTCTCTTCCACCACAAGTAAAATACATTAGAGATGGTTTGACACTCTTCCCATTTTCCTCTAATTAGGAAAGTAACTTGGATTATCTGTCTTACATTTAAATTGTTTTAACTTTATTTTCTTTTTTTCCCACAGATTTACTGAGGGAAATATTTATAACACCAATATCGAGTTCTTTGTGAATAAAGTAGGAAAGATACTATTGTTACATAAGGAGAAAAACATTCTACATTTTATCTGATGCTCTATCCATGTTTTCTGGACATGAGCACTTAGAGGTATTAAGTAAATGTCCATGAGGAATGAACAAATAAGTGAATATCCAGATTCCAAGATAGTTTCTAGGCTGTAGACACACCTCTTAGTTAGAAACCTCTTAAACACACTGACACATCTAGACCTCAGGATTGTTAATACACAGCCTGATACATTGTTAGTTTTTGAAATCAATTTAGTGAGTTACAGATAGCATATTAAAAATTAGAGTTCAGTTGAGCTCAGTTCAGTCTCTTAGTTGTGTCCGACTCTTTGTGACCCCATGAATCGCAGCACACCAGGCCTCCCTGTCCATCAACAACTCCTGGAGTTTACTCAAACTCATGTCCATCGAGTCGGTGATGCCATCCAGCCATCTCATCCTCTGTCGTCCCCTTCTCCTCCTGCCCCCAATCCCTCCCAGCATCAGGGTCTTTTCCAGTGAGTCAACTCTTCGCATGAGGTGGCCAAAGTATTGGAGTTTCAGCTTCAGCATCAGTCTCAAGGAGAAAGAGAGAAAAAAATCAAACAACAGAAATAACAACAGAAAGGTGCAATCCTGCTTCAGGAAAACACTAAATTTCTCAACTGCAGTTCAGCAACAACAGATCCAATATACACTGCTACACATTTCCTGACTTACAAATGTGTATGTGAGTGCATACATGTGAAAAATGTCAATCTATGAATGGGTATTAAATTTGCTTTAATAAAAGATTTTCTAGTGTTTTCTGCAAAGTAAATAACATTTTGCTGTATACATAACTTAACTTTCCATTTTGGCAATTTCTTCTTACCTGACTGCAAAATAACCAAAGGCAACAAGTCCTTCCCTTCAAAAAGTTTGCATTCATTCATGGCATCTTTGAGAGAAATATGGTTTGTGTGAATGAACATATCCAATGACTAGAAGTAAAAGGAATGTTGTATCAGAAATGATGTAATGTGGATAGACAATTAGATTGAAGTGGACTTAAATTAACATCATTTCATCTATTATAGGGTTAGCGATTTGATGAGTTGGTAGTGCCTCATAAAATGCCACAAAATAATTTACAGTGATTCTTGTTTCTCTTGAGGTGAACTACATAGTTTGTGGAGTATTTAGTTTGTTTATTTCTTACCTGTATCACTTGAAAGAAACAGTTGCTGCTTATTAAGCACTTCAGCCAAGTCAAGCACTGTTGTAAGAGAATTGTATTATTTAAACTCCACCAAACCCTACAAGGGGCTTCCCTCAGTGGTAAAGAACCCACCTGCCAATGCAGGATACACAGGTTCAATTCCTAGGTCAAGAAGAGCTCCTGGAGAAGGAAATGGTGACCCACTCCAGTATTCTTGTCTGGGAACTCCCATGGACAGAGGAGCCTGGTGGGCTAACAGTCTATATGGTCAAAAAAGAGTTGGATATGACTTAGTGACTAAGCAATAACAGTAACAAAGCCTATAAATGGATTCTCTTGTTATATTCATTTTACCAGTGGGACAATAAATTTGAGAAGGTTTAAAATAGTAACCCTAGGTAATACAGTAGAAAGATGCAGAGTTTGGGTTGGAACATAAGTCTCTGTAAGCAGCTGGTCTAAATCAGTTCAGTTCAGTCACTCAGTTGTGACCAACTCTTTGCAGCCCCAAGGACTGCAGCGTATCCTTCACCCTGTCCATCACCAACACAAACTGGTCAAAATATTTTACTGCTATCACTATTTTTAATACATATCTCTTATCTGGTAGGTAATTTTATGAATGAGGTCATTTAATATTTAGAAAAATTCTGTAAGTGAAATATTTACCTCAAATAGAAAACATGCTGATGTCCTTGAGTCTGATAGAGTTAAGAAATTTCAAGTTCTCAGTAATACAGGACTTTCTCCAAGGGGCCTGAGCTGTTCCAGAGCGGTTGTTTGTCCACTTGTGGGTAGGACCAGATCCTGGGCCCTCTGATGGGCCAGGACCCAGTGAGATTCAGAGATTCAGAAGGACACCTGTCACTGGCCTGCTCATGGTTGCGTCTGTGTCCCCGCCCAGTGGGCTGCTTGGCCTGGGGTGTCCCAGGTCTGCGACTGAGTGGCTATTGGGCCAATCTGAGTCCTGGTGCTAATAAGCTAGAAGGATTCCAAAATGGCTTTTCCAGCACCAGTGAGCTCGTGGTAGAAAGAGCTACCCAAAACAGTTGCTACCAGTGCCTATGCCCCCAGGATACTCCCGTTTGTTTTACACATCTCGGGGAGGCTCTCCAAGATCAAGGAATGGGTCTGACCCAGGTTCTTTTCAGTTTATTTCCTCTGCCCTGGGTCTCTGAGAATGTGAGATTCTGGGTGCTCCCCTTAGGTAGAGAGTCTCTGTTTCCCACTGCCCTCTGCTGCTCCTGAAATCAAGCCCTTCTGGCCTTGAAAACAATATTCTGGGGTTCATCTTCCCAGTGCAGTACCCTTGGGTTGGGGAGCTCAAGGGGAGCTTAGACCCCTCCCTCCTTGGGGAGTAGCTATGTAATTGTGATTCTCTTCCCATTTGTGGTTTGCCTACCGAGGAGTGTGGGTCTTGCTTTTACTGTTTCCACCCCATCCACTTGTCTCGTTGTGGGTGCTCTTGTAGATCCTTAGTTATAGATTATCTTTTCTGCTAGTCTTCATGTTGTTCTCCTTGCTAGTTGGTTGGTAAATAGTTGTAATTTTGCTGTTCCTTTGGAAGGAGGTGATCTCAGGATCTTCCTATACTGAAATTTTGGTTACCTATCCAAGGTGTCCTATATTTTTACTGTTACATACTCTTTTGGTGATTTTTAAGAAACGAAAGTAATCTATACTTTATTTTAATGTTGCCAGAAGTAAAGCTATTTCTGACATAATTAGATGTTTAAACACTTATAAAATTGGTATCCTCCCAATTTTTAGTATTAAAAATCTTTTTCCCAAGATTTTTTCTGCCTTTTTGAAGCCCCAAACCTTTAAATGGTTTGTTACTTTTTTACTAAAATGATCTCTGTCATTTATTTAGTAGACTTTCTTCCAGGCATATAATTTCCTCTATGCAATATATTATTTATTTACATTTATATTTACCTATCTTACATTATTGCAACAGTGTTTTATTATTATTTGTATATTTTTTACCTATCTAAAAGAACATTGCTTAATAAATGTGAGGGTTCATTTTATGTATCAGCTTCATAGGGCAAAGGGATGCTCAGAGAGCTGTTACTCTCTGTATAGATATTATTTATATATAAACATTATATATATAATATAAACATTATTTCTAGGTGTGTCTGTGAGAGTGTTTCTGGAAGAACTTAGCATTTGAATTTGTAGACTGAGTAAAGATCACCCTCATCAATCAAGTGGTCATTATCCAATCCATTGAGGGCTTAAACAGGACAAAAAGGTGGAAGAAGGGTGACTCTGCTCTCTGTTTGAGCTAGGACCTCTGTCTTCTCTTAGACATTTGGGCTCCTGGTTTTCTGGCCTTTGGATTTGGACTGCAATACGCATCAGCTCTTCTGGTTCTCCAGCTTGCAGATGGCAGTTCATGGGACTTCTCAACCTCCATAACATCATAAACCAATACTTCTTATTGACTTCTTTCTTACATAACTACAGACAGACTATTGATTCTTTTTCTTTGGAGAAGCTAATACAAGAAGGTAGGGAGATGCTTGCACTTAAAATGTCATCTGGCCAAAATATTTTTATATTAGTTAACTTGGCTATTTTAATAATTATGAACAATGTCAAAGAGCATAAAATAGAGAGCAACAAACTCAGGGAAACCCATTTGTGTTATAAATCACAAATATAAACTTTATGCATATATGCTAAAGATTAATTTGCTTTTAATCTATAAAGCACCTCAGATTGCTGAAGATCTATGCCTCTGCAAATACAGACTTCCTATTCCCCTCTCTTACTCTACAGAAGTGACTAATATCCTAATATATTTGAGCATCTAATCTCTCAAGTATTTATAATTTTACTAACCATGTGAATGATTATAAATAATATATAATATACTTTTAAACATAGGTAAATGGTATAATGTTTTGTCAAGATTTAATTAAAAGTACACTTTAAATATATCTCTATGTTGGTAATCACTACTTTTTATTTTATTTGCACTTTATTATATTTTCCAGGTTATACATGAAGAGAAAATTTAAATGTAGTAGCATATTGTGTTAGAAACATAGGCAAGGGATTTTTTATTTTGAGCTTGCCAATTTAGAACGAGTATTGGGAATGTTTTTTGCTGAACTCTCAAAATAAGAACAAAGAAACTACTTTTGTTTAAATGAATTGACTTGCTCCTAAATGAAATTTAATTGGAACCTTTTCTACTGCAGAAGCTTACAATAAAATAAAGGCTTAATTAGAGCAACTCTGCAGAATTGTTTAGTTCTCATACATTTTAAAAGTTGCTGCTCTACAGAGATGGTTAGATAGCATCACTGACTCAATGGACATGAATTTTAGCAAACTCTGGGAGATGGTGAAGGACAGGGAAGGCTGGCCTGTTGCAGCTCATGGAGTTGCAGAGAGCTCTGGACATGACTTAGTGACTGAACAACAACGACATACAAAGTAAAGATTGTGGATTTGTTGTACAGAATATTCCAGGCTGTGGGTAACTTCTTCACAAACTCGTAAGAAATTATGAGTCAGAAATACGAAAAAGAGAAGAGCATTCTACTCAATGTGATTATAATTAATTATTTCTATATGTGACTCAGAGAATCTCATTATTTTATAAAGATAACTTGTGGAAAAACTTTCACTAGCAATTATTCTTCTTTTATATCAACCAGAGGGGGGGAATTGGGAAGTTAGAGGTTTCTGTGCTCTATTATTTGTCTTTCTGTCATCTTCCTCTTTTTGTTTGTATTTCCCATCACATTTATTCATTTAACCAATATTCGTTGAGTGCTTATTATGCATCAGTTCCTGTGGAAATAACTATTTATAGGACTCTTCAAATTGCTCATAATCTCATGGACAAAGAGGTACACTGGTGTTTTCTTCTACATAGATCTAAGTATCCTCCTTAAAATATCAAATGTGAGTCTATGGATTCACCTCGCCTGCTGGTAAACATACAGCAGATTCTTTATGGGGAAAGGAAGACCTAGGGCTCCCCGGGCTGCTTCCCAGGTGGCTCAGGGGTAGAGAAGCTGCCTGCCGATGCACAAGCTGCCGGATCCCTGGGTAGGGAAGATCTCCTGGAGTAGGAAATGGCAACCCACTCCAGGATTCTTGCTTGGGAAATCCCAAGGACAGAGGAGCCTGGTGGGCTACAGTCCAGGAGGTCCTAAAGAGCTGTACATGCCTGGACTGAGGGACAGAGCAACACAGGACTCCCAGATCTCTAGATAAGACAACTCCATCTGCAATGCCTGAACCTCTGTTCATAGGAATGAAGGGTGTGCCCCATGCAATCCTTTCATTCCTTGAAGTCTTTTTGTCCTATTCTCACCGGCTCCCTCCCTTATAAAGTATTCAAGATTTGCTGTGGTACCTATACTCTGCTAATCTCCCTATGATTTTTGCCTCCTATTTTACATCAGTCTCTATTTAAAAAAATCCATATTATAACTGGAACTACTAGCTTCATTATGTTTAGAAAAAAATATCTCTCTTACAGCTGCACACAGTTAGTAGAATAGAGTTTAACAATGAAGAAAAGAGACTGAAGTAAGTATAGTGAACTTACATTCTAAGTTTGGTTTTACAATTTATGGTGTGACCACTTGAATCTGTGTTGGACTTGTCTTCCCATTGCAAAATGAAGATAACAGCCTCTTTCTGTTCGGTGAGTTGCTGTAAGATAATATGAGATAATATAAACTTTTTGAAAAATTCTTAATCACTATATAAACAAAGCATTAACAAGTATTAACATAAATTATAGTGATAGAATTCGAGGATTATATTCAAATCTGTAAACACTAGTCTCTTTATATACACCATACAAACAAAATTGTCATAGGACTTGCCTTTTAAATTAAAAGTTTTCAGAGCATCAGTCAGAGACACAATGCGATCATTAATGGAGCTGTTACAGTCTTAATTGGAAAATGAAATAGTCATAGCCCTAGAGTAAACTTGACACCTTGTTCATTATCTGAGACTTGAATTTTGTGCTGTAATTATTTTAGGATCCTATTTAAAGTTGCAGGATAACCAAATGATTGAGTTATATATGTGAATAAACTTGAATATGTGCAAAGTGAATTCTTTGATAAATATATCCTGTTGATTCGGTTTCAAGGGAATCTGCACTGATTTCAGGTTTTTTTTTCATTGAACACCTAAGCGGCAGTCACTCGGAAAGAAGCATCAAAACATGTGCCTTGAGATAAGAAAACAGACTTTTAAAGTGCTAATTTATGACTTGTAATTAGCAGCAATGCCATTTACTCCGTGTTTCAATCCCAGTAAAGTTTGAAACTCTTTCCAGTAACGGCAAGATCATTAAATATCAATTCATTGTCTGAGATAAGTGTTGTGGGAGAAAAAAGAGAAGAAAAATGTGACCCCTGATGCTAACAAGATTTCTAGGCAACCAGGAAGGAAAAAGACTGAAAAGCTTTTAATAGGGCTCCAACTGTTCTCTAAGAAAAGGGAAAATCACTATTCGATCTCATTTAACCCTTATAACCAAGTTTCGCAGAAGCATTATTATTATCCTGCTAATTTAATCAAGTTCAGGAAGAGCCTATATTAATCCCTCTTTTGAAGAGAAACAATTTTAGCTAAAGTCTCCTATAGAACGGAGCATTTAATAAATATTGCCCAGAATCATACAATTTGTCTGTGGCAGAACTTTAACAGATACTATCTTACAGTATCTTAAGTGTTAAATACATACATACATGATTGTGTATATAACAGTGTTTTTAGCCACTGAAAGAACAAAAGAGGAAGATTCCTGCCCTCATGGAGTTACATTTTCTAGAGATAGACAGAAAATTACCATATATTTAAACAAATCTGTATTACAATTTTAGTTACCACATGGTGAAAAGTAAAGTAATGTAAAGGGATTAAGATTGATGGGAGGCATTTTAAAGTAGTTGGATAAGCATTTTTTAAAGAGATAACAGTTGAACAGAAACTTAAAGGAAATGTAGGGAAAAGGTCTGGAAGTAAATTTAAGCCAGAAAAAGCAGCAAGTGTAAATACTCAAAGTTCACACTAAACTTGGACTATTCAAGGAATAGAAATATGGTCGATTTGGACTGAGCAAACAAATTAGGGTGAAGATAGTGGAACAGCCATTACTAAATTTTATACACACCAAGCTATGGTAAATAATTGGAATATTACCCTAAATGTGATAGGAAGCCTTTGCCTTTACATTGCAAAGTAAGGAAGGTGCCTCAAGGCAAAGGCTGCCTTTCGACTTCAAAGGTTTTGGACCCTAGAGGGCGGAGCATAGGTTTATGAAGGTGGTTTTAGGCTTCTCTGGTGGCTCAGACTGCCTGCAATGCTGGAGATCTGGGTTCGACCCCTGGGTCGGGAAGATCCCCTGGAGAAGGAAATGGCAACCCACTCCAGTACTCTTGCCTGGAGAATCCCATGGATGGAGGAGCCTGGTGGGCTACAGTCCATGGGGTCGCAAAGAGTCGGACACGACTGAGCGACTTCACTTCACTAAGTGAAGGTTACAAGTGCTTGGATTAGGGTCATAATAGTAAAGGTTGAGAAATAACTGAATTCTGAATACATTTTGAAGATAGCCTGATATACAATAAATTCTTATATGCATTAAATCAGATAATGCAAAAGATTTATCATATTTAGAGTATCGAGATAGTAAACAACTGTAGACAACTTAAAAATCACACAAATAAAATGATTATACTCTAAAATTAACATAGAAATGTTTAAATTCCTACTAAAAATTTAAGACAGAGTGCTCAATAATTTTTATTACCAATCTTATTCTACTAATAAGATTAAATGTCAAAATTTGAAATATTTTTCTATTCCTCAGTTATTCCTTTTGTTATTTCCTCTGTGCATTTAAAATGGCAATGTCTTACAGCTTAAATATAGAAATGTAACAAATTTAATCCTAGCTTTTTAGAACAAGCTTACATAGTGTGTATAAAGTGCATCTGTTACACATATAACTTGGTAAATATACAGAATTCTAATCAGTGTGTGTGTGTGTGTGTGTGTGTGTGTGTGTAGTGTTTCGGGTATAAGGCTGTGCTTGTGGTCTTGCAGTAATTTTGATATTCTCATGGCAAGATGCCCATTTTAATAATTATGCAATTAGACATTTCTCAGGGTAGAACCATATGAGACTATGTTCAAACCTTCCCATCAAGACTAATGATAAATAATCTATGCACATCAAAGTGGCAAATTTTAATCAGTAATGGTGCAAGGAATGATTTAGCAACATATTATGTAAGATTGATAATGAGTTTGTTAAAAAAAAGCATTCTGTGGTTGACAAGTTAGATTGAACTGAAGGCATTCAGAGCTGTAGGGTTTGGCTTCTGAATAGTAATCTGGGCCAGTCTGTCCATCACAGGCTGGAACCTATGAGGTAACAAGCAGGTGTTCAATTTCCAGGCTTAGTCATCTCCTTCAAGGCTTTACTGGTTTTCTTCAACTTTATTAATTAGACATATGAAAACCTGTTTTAGAGGGAGGTGAAAATTAGGATTACAGCTTAAATGTTTAACTCATTATCTGTTGAGCTATGATGCTCCAAGTAAGAAACTGTGATTATTTTGGGTTATTAGGAATATACACATATGATGAAGTACTATTTTTAAAATGTTTATGTTAGGCAGTTACTGTTTAATCGCTAAGCTGTGTCCGACTCTTCAAGATCCCATTGACTGTAGCCTGCCAGGCACCTCTGACCATGAGACTTTCCAGGCAAGAATACTGGAGTGGGTTGCCATTTCCTTTGCCTGGGGACCTTCCCAAACCAGAGATCAAACTCATGTCTTCTACATTGCTAGGCAGGTTCTTTACTGCTAAGCCACCAGGGAAGCCCACGTTATCTAAAGGGTATTTTACATTTCACTCCCCTCCCCACCAAAAATGATTCAAACTTTTGAATTATAGAATTTAAGGAATAAAATCTAGGAAGGACCTCTATCATAGTGCTTCTTAAAATTTAATGTGCATACAAATCACTCAGGGGTTTATGTTAATAGGCAGATATTAACTCAGGAGATTTGGGGAAGGACGTAAAATTCTTTTATTATGTTAATCTTCCAGATGTTGGTGATATTGTGGGTTCATGGATCACACCTGTTGAGTATCAAGGTTCTAGACAACTAAAAAATGACAAGAAAAATCCATATAGTTCAACTAATTTTATTCTTAGATTGATATAGAAAGTTGCTTTGAATTTCTGCTTGACAAAAAAAAAGAGAATAATAAATAATGTATTGTGGGTGGTTTTAGAAAAAAAGTTATATGACATGCTAATCAACAGATGAGGTAGCATTTTATTGGAAACATTTCTCAGTACTTCCCCTCAACCAGTCTCAGTTCGATTAGTCACTCAGGCATCTCCGACTCTTTTCAACCCCATGGACTGCAGCACACCAGGCTTCCTTGTCCATCACCAACACCTGGAGCTTGCTTAAACTCATGTGCATCCAGTCGGTGATGCCATCCAACCTCTTGTCCTCTGTCATTCCCTTCTCCTCCTGCCTTCAATCGTTCCCAGCACTGGGGTCTTTACCAATGAGTCAGTTCTTCACATCAGGTGGCCAAAGTACTGGAGCTTCAGCTTTAGCATCAGTCCCTCCAATGAATATTTAGGACTGATTTCGTTTAGGATTGACTGGTTTGATCTCCTTGCAGTCCAAAGGACAGTCAAAATTCTTCTCCAATGTCATAGTTCAAAAGAATCAATTCTTGGATGCTCAGCTTTCTTTATGGTCCAACTCTCACATCCATAAATGACTACCAGAAAAACCATAGCTTTGACTAGACAGAACTTTGTCAGCAAAGTAATCTTTCTGCTTTTTAATATGCTATTTAGATTGGTCATAGTGTTTCTTCCAAAGAGCAAGCATCTTTTAATTTCATGGCTGCAATCACCATCTGCAGTGATTTTGGAGCCCAAGAAAATAAAGTCTGTCACTGTTTCCATTGTTTCTCCATTTATTTGCCATGAAGTGATGGGACAGATGCCATAAACTTAGTTTTTTGAATGTTGAGTATCAAGCCAGCTTGTTCACTGTCCTCTTTCACCATCATCAAGAGACTCTATAGTTCCTCTTCACTTTCTGCCATAAGGATGGTGTCATCTGCATATCTGAGGTTATTGATATTTCTCGCAGAAACCTTGAATCCAGCTTGTGCTTCATCCAGCCCAGCATTTTGCATGGTTTCTCTGCATAGAAGTTAAACATGCAGGGTGAGAACATACAGCCTTGAACTACTCCTTTCCTAATTTGGAAACCGTCTTTTGTTCTATGTCTGGTTCAAACTGTTGCTTCCTGACCTGCATATAGATTTCTCAGGAGGTAGGTAAGGTGGTCTGGTATTCCCATCTCTCTAAGAATTTTCCACTGTTTGTTGTGATCCACACAGTCAAAGGCTTTGACACAGTCAATAAAGCATAAGTAGATGTTTTTTCTGGAACTCTCTTGCTTTTTTGATGATTCAGTGAATGTTGGCAATTTGATTTCTGGTTCCAGAAAACCAGCTTGAACATCTGGAAGTTCTTGGTTCACATACTGTTGAAGCCTGGCTTGGAGAATTTTGAGCATTACTTTGCTATCATGTAAGATGAGTGCCATTGTGTGGTAGTTTGAACATTCTTTGGCATTGCCTTTCTTTTGGATTGGAATGTAAACTGAAGTTTTCCAGGGCTGTGGCCACTGCCGAATTTTCCAAATTTGGGGCATATTGAGTGCAGCACTTTCACAGCATCATCTTTTAGGATTTGAAATAGCTCAACTGGAATTTAATCACCACCACTAGCTTTGTTCACAGTGATGCTTCCTAAAGCCCACTTGACTTCCCATTCCAGGATATCTGGCTCTAGGAGAGTGAGCACACTCATGGTTATCTGTGTCATGAAGATCTCTTTTGTATAGTTCTTCTGTGTATTCTTGCCACTTCTTCTTCATATCTTCTTCTTTTAGGTACATACCATCTCTGTCCTTTATCGTGCCCCATCTTTGCATCATATGTTCCCATGGTATCTCTAATTTTCATGAAGCGAGCTCTATCTAGTCTTTCCCATTCTATCGTCTTCCTCTATGTCTTTACATTGATCACTGAGGAAGACATTGACTAGGCAACTAATATCTAACACTTAACATGCAGTTCAGTCATTAGATGATCTCTTAAATCTATGACCCCTTCACTGCCTCTGTTTCCATAATCATCAACTCCGTTTCCTTACTGAATTTCTCTTATATTTTGCCTGAGGTAACGATAATAATTCTTAGCTAATGTAATTCCTTTGAATTAATGCATTTCTTCTTTTCTAAAGTAAACAAATGAAAAAAACCCACATCGAGTTGATACTTTTAAAACTATGATCCTGTTGAGTTTGCCTTATCATTACATCTTTGCTCAAGAAAATATAACTTGGCATTTTGTTTTGTCTCAAGTCCCTTATCCCATATTCCATAATAAAGGGAAATCTATTGTCTGTTCAGAATCAGTTTTTCAGTCCAGTAAATCACATACACACACACATATACAAGCAGAATAAAGATCTGAGAGTGATGCCTTTCCTGGTTTTTAAGTTAAAAGAGGTTTATCAGCCTACCTGTCATGAAAGCTTCTCAGCTACCTTCTTGGCCATGAATGAAGACAGAGCTACATTTGAGCTGAGATCAACGTACATGAGACACTATGTAAGGCAGAGAATAAGTATGCAAGTGGCTGCAAGCCCAATTCAAATTTCAAGCCACATCCTCTTTTCCCCCAGTCTCTGAGTTTTTGCCTTCTCACACAATATAGAAAATCGAGCCCAGGGTCCTGTAATTACATTTACTGGTTCTTCCTGTGATCTCCAGATACACAAACCTTGCTCTGAATCCCTCATTTCCAGCTCTGATCTTGTCTATTATTGAATGACGAGTTCTGCTACAGGCAAAATGATACCAGAACTCATGTTTCACTAAAGTTCTAGAGTTTGATTTGGAATTGTTTTCTTCTTTCAGACTTCTAGTCTGAATTCCCAGAGGTAACATTCTTAAATGCTTGCCATTAGATATGCCAATAGGACAAGAATAAATCTTCCTGATGGCAAAGCAAAAATTGTACCAAACAAAGTTAAACAGGCAAGGATAACATTTGTTAAGGCAATCAGTAGGAGAGAGCTGTCAGAACTCTGAACTCAACTCTGCTGAAGCAAAGACAAGTAGGGGTTTTAAAGGTGGGAAAAGCTAGGGGGACAGTACCCAAGGAGGCAAGCCCATTTGTGTTTGCCAAAGAACATGAAATTTTCCATAGCTTTATGAGAGGGGGCATTTTTGAAAGTTGGGGCAAGGCACTCACCATCTTTCCAAGTTACTCTCCTACCCTTCCACTGAACATGGGGCAATTCTCTGAAAATTAAGTTTCAAACAGGTAGCTTCCAGGTTCTTCAGAAAGACATCCATGGGTTGTAAAATTGACAAAAAAAAACTTATTAAAAGATTCATATACCCAAGGAAAGCAAAAGTAGGAAGCCAAGAGATACCTGGAGTAACAGGCAAATTTGGCCTTGGAGTACAAAATGAACCAGGGCAAAGGCTAACAGAGTTTTTGCCAAGAGAATGCACTGGTCATAGCAAACCCTCTTCCAAGAACACAAGAAAAGACTCTACACATGGACATCACCAGATGGTCAATACCAAAATCAGACTGCTTATATTCTTTGCAGCCAAGGATGGAGAAGCTGTGTACAGTCAGCAAAAACAAGACCGGGAGCTAACTGTGGCTCAGATCATGAACCCCTTATTGCCAAATTCAGACTTAAATTAAAGAAGTAGGGAAAATCAGTAGACCATTCAGGTATGACCTAAATGAAATCCCTTACAACTGTACAGTGGAAATGACAAATAGATTCAAGGTATTAAATTCGATGGAGTTCCTGAAGAACTACGGTTGGAGTTTATGACATTGTATAGGAGGCAGTGATCAAGACTACCCCCAAGAAAAAGAAATGCAAAAAGGAAAAATGATTGTCTGAAGAGGCATTACAAATAGTTGAAAAAAGAAGAGAAGTGAAAGGCAAAGGAGAAAAGGAAAGATATACCCACTTGAATGCAGAGTTCCAAAGAACAGCAAGGAGAGATAAGAAAGCCTTCCTCAGTAATCAATGCAAAGAAATAGAGGATACAATAAAATGGGAAAGCCTAGAGATCTCTTCAAGAAAATTAGAGATACTAAGGGAATATTTTATGCAAAAACGGGCACAATAAAGGACAAAAATTGTATGGACCTAAAAGAAGCTGAAGAAATTAAGAAGAGATGGTAAGAATACACAGAAGAACTGTACAAAAAAGATCTTCACAAACCAGATAACCATGACAGTGTGATAACTCACCTAGAGCCAGACATCCTGGAACAGGAAGTCAACTGGGCCTTTGGAAGCATCACTACGAACAAAGCTAGTGGAGGTGATGGAATTCCAGTTGGGCTTTTTCAAATCATAAAAGATGATGCTGTGAAAGTGCTGCACTCAATATGCCAGCAAATTTGGAAAACTCAGCCGTGGTCACAGGACTGGAAAAGGTCAGTTTTCATTCCAATCCCAAAGAAAGTAAATGACAATGAATGTTCAAACTACCGCACAATTGCACTCATCTCACACACTAGGAAAGTAATGCTCAAAATTCTCCAAGCCAGGCTTCAACAGTATGTGAATCATGAACTTCCAGATGTCCAAGCTGGCTTTAGAAAAGGCAGAGGAACCAGATTTCAAATTGCCAACATCTGTTGGATCATCAAAAAAGCACAAGAGTTCCAGAAAAACATCTACTTATGCTTTATTGACTATGCCAAAAACTTTGACTGTGTGGATCACAACAAACTGTGGAAAATTCTTCAAGAGATGGGAATACCAGACCACCTGACCTGCCTCTTTAAAAATCTATATATCAGGTCAGGAAGCAACAGTTTGAACTAGATGTGGAACAACAGACTGGTTCCAAAGTAGGAAAGGAGTACACCAAGGCTGTATATTGTCACCCTGATATATTATCAGAGTGCATCATGAGAAAGGCTGGGCTGGATGAAGCATAAGCTATAATCAAGATTGCTGGGTGAAATATCAACAACCTCAGATATGCAGATGATACCACCCTTATGGCAGAAAGTGAAGAAAAATTAAAGAGCCTCTTGCTGAAAGTAAAAGAGGAAAGTGAAAAAGTTGGCTTAAAGCTCAACATTCAGAAAACTGAGAGTATGGCATCCGGTCCCATCACTTCATGGAAAAATAGATGGGGAAACAGTGGAAACAGTGACAGAATTTATTTTTTCAGGCTTCAAAATCACTGCAGATGGTGACTACAGCCATGAAATTAAAAGACACATACTCCTTGGAATGGAAAGTTATGACCAACCTAGACAGAATATTAAAAAGCAGAGACATTACTTTGCCAACAAAGGTCCATCTAGTCAAGGCTATGATTTTTTCCAGGAGTCATGTATGGATTTGAGAGTTGGATTATAAAGAAAGCTGAGCGCTGAAGAATAGATGCTTTTGAACTGTAGTGTTGGAGAATACTCTTGAGAGTCCCTTGGACTGCAAGGAGATCAAACCAGTCCATCCTAAATGAAATCAGTCCTGAATATTCATTGGAAGTACTGATTTTGATGTTGAATTTCCAATACTTTGGCCACCTGCTGTGAAGAACTGACATTTGAAAAGACCCTGATGCTGGGAAAGATTGAAGGTGGCAGGAGAAGACGACGACAGAGGATGAGATGGTTGGATGGCATAACAGACTCAAAGGACATGCGTTTGAGTAAACTCCGGGAGTTGGTGATGGACAGGAAAGCCTGGCGTGCTGCAGTCCATGGGGTCACAAAGTGTTGGACATGACTGAGTGACTGAACTGAACCTAACTGAACTGATATCCAAGGGGCAATGAAAAGGTCCATAATTACAAGTTTTCTAAAATAAATTATGAGACAAAGAATTTAAGGGGTCGAGAGTAGGATGTATCCTATCTAAAGATTATAATCAAACTGAGAGAAAGTTAAGGCCATCTTTCTCACTAGTTATATTGATGCTTATTTAGAATCTGCTATTAGGATCTTTAGTAAACAAAATCTAATCAGATTGCTTCTATTGGTTTCCTAGATCTGCTGTTTCAAAGGATGACAAATGGTGGTCTAAAACAGCAGGAATATTTTAGCCCAGTTCTAGAAGCTGGGAATCTAAATCCAGTTGTTGGCAAGGTCCTGCTCCCAAAGTAGGCTTTCACAGAGTATCTTTCCTTATGTCTTCCAGCTCCTGGTTGCTTCAATATCCCATAAGGTCTCCATTTTCATATGGCTTTCTCACTCTCTCTGTTTCCCCTCTGTGTGTCATTTATGAAGATACTTGTCACTGAATTTAGCCTGTATATTCCAGGATTATCTCATTTTTATATCCTTAATTTAATCACCACTGAAAAGACCCTTTCCCCAAATAAAGTCACATTCTCTGTCTCCAAGGGATGGACATGGACAGGTCTTTGAGGACAATTCAACCCACTACGCTGTGCTTATACTTAAGGGGGAGACACATTTCCCTCAAATTCCTCAGTTATTCTAGAGGCTCTATTACACCTCGAAGGCCCACTGCTCACAACTTTGTCCTTGAACTAAGCAGGATCTTAGAGTTATTTCCTCATTGTTACCAAACAAGAATATGTTCTATATAATGGTAAGTAAGGAATGAATACAAAATGATAGGAACAACTCCATAATACTTTAAATTTAATCAGTGAACAAAGGACTCAAAATTCTGCATTTTAAATAAGTCCCTCGGGGAATTTTTATGCACATTTCATTTTTAAGATACAATAAAAATAATTATATACTCTTTGAATTTGTAGGGTGACGCACCCTTTGTTCGTATTATTGCGCGCCCAGTGACTGGAGTGGGCTGCCATTTCCTCTTCCGACTCAGGGATCAAACCTAGGTCTGCTTTGTCTCCTGCATTGCAGGCAGATTCTTTACTTGCTGGAATATGCACTTCTTTAATGATGACATGTATATGATGAGATAATACTGGAAAGGAGATTGCATTTGGATTTGTTTCAAACTGAATTCAGATTTATACATATTGTCATTTAAAATGTAACTGCGTGTATTATTCTGCTATTTTTTTCCTGTTTGCATATAGGAATTTTTGTTAATTTCACCCTTTTGGAATCGTAATTCTCTAGGAAAATAAGATAGCTTCAGTTGATTCTTTACATCACAGGTTGCATTAAAATCAAGGCCAGAGAGACTTTTCAAAACTTCACTGTGCCAGGAAAATGAAAACATATCCCTACTCTTTGAGGTACTGTAGCTATTAAAGACATCTCTGAAGACCTGTCAATTTTATAATCATTCCACCTTTACAGTTAATGAAATGTTTTTATTAAGAAACGCTCATGAAATTAAGAAAAATATTTTTCGATGTGGTGTGTTACAAATATTCAGATGATGATTTGTTCTTTTTGTATGAAACTATGCTCAAATGATTTGTATATAAATGTCTTAATGCTGTTTTAGACACCTCTATTATTATTTTACTGGTATTTATTATTTTCTTTTTAAAAAGATGATGGTATTATATTTCTTTTATGATATAGTACCTTATGTTTCTGGGAATAGAAATGTATTACAATTAAAAACAAGTAAGAAAAAAGGACAATGCCAAAGAATGTTCAAATTACCGCACAACTGCACTCATTTCACATGCTAGCAAAGAAATGCTCAAAATCCTTCAAGCAAGGGTTCAACAGCATGAGAACTAAGAACTTCCACATGTACAAGCTGGATTTAGAAAGAGCAGAGGAACCAGATCAAATGTCCAACATCCATTGCATCACAGAAATAGCTGGAGAATTCCAGAAAAACATCTGCTTCATTGACTATGCTAAAGCTTCATATGCAGAGTACATCATGAATGAAACACATGCTGGAATCAAGATTGCTGGGAGAAATATCAGTAGCCTCAGATATGCAGATGACACCACCCTTATGGCAGAAAGGGAAGAGGAATTAAAGAGCCTCTTGATGAAGGTGAAGAGGAGAGTGGAAAAGCTGGCTTTAAACTCAACATTCAAAAAATGAAGCTCATGGCATCCAGTCCCATCTCTTCAAGGCAAATAGATGGCAAAACAGTAGAAACAGTGACAGACTTTATTTTCTTGGCCTCCAAAATCACTGCAGATGGTGACTGCAGTCACAATATTAAAAGATGCTTGCTCTTTGGAAGAAAAACAATGATGAACCTAGACAGCATATTAAAAAGCAGAGACATTACTTTGCCTACAATGGTCTATATAGTCAAAGCTATGGTTTTTTCCAGTAGTCATGAGAGCTAGACAATAAAAAAAGTCTGAGTGCCAAAAAAGTGATGCTTTTGAACTATGGTGCTGGAAAAGATTCTTGAGACTCCTTTGGACTGCAAGGAGATCAAACCAGTCAGTCCTAAAGGAAATCAACCTTTAGTATCATTCATGTTTTATTTCCATTAGGAAATGCTGAATATTCACTGTAAGGATTGATGCTAAAGCTGAAGCTCCAATACCTTAGCCCATGATGCAAATAGCTGACTCTCTGGAAAACAACTTCATGCTGGGAAAGATTGAAAGCAGGAGGAGAAGGGGACAACAAAGATGAGATGGATTCATGGCATCACTGACTCAATGGACATGAATTTGACTGTAGTCCAGGAGATGCTGAAGGACAGGGAAGCCTGCCGTACTGCAGTTCATGAAGTCACAGAGAGTTGGACCCAACTGAGCGACTGAACAAAAACAACAATAATAATCACACTTTCTTCAGAAGCTTTATTTTAATCTTTCAAGTTTAAAACTATTTGGAAATAATATTTCTTATTAGTAATTTTTTATGTAAAATAATTACTTTTATTTCTTTTGCTCATGTTACTCAAAATGTAAACTAAACTTTATTTAAAGATACTGTTATTAGACTTTACAAGAAATTTTTAAATCTTTTTTATAAATTTTCAAAATATCTTTTCTTGAGCATTTGCTGCTGCTATAACTAAGAAAAAATTTATTTAATAGACAAATAAAAACTTTGGATTTCAAAACTGGATGAGGCTTGCCAATCTGCTAGAGCTTCTGAGTTTTAAACCATCTGGGTCCATGGAACCTATTCTGTAACAGACGAGAACGGTTTAGGAGCCATACATGGAATAAAAATCACAGTATAACTCTAAATTTTCAGAATATGAATTTTAAGACACTTCAGCACAGACTGCTCTTCTATATTCACTAACCTAAAAATGAACAAAGATTGAGGTACCTACTGTGGCTAATGTATTCCTATTTACTACGGAAATAGGAAAAATAAAAATCACTCATTGAGACTAGGCACCTGCCCAATTAAAGACAAGGGAAATTTCCTCCTTTAATCTTTAATCCTATTCTGCCTACAAATTTCCATTATTTCCTGGCTCTTGGACATATGCATGCTTCAATTCATTTAGTGACCATGTGTGATATGGTTTTTGGTCTTGGGTGCAATAGTAAGCTTTTGATTCACACAACTTAAAATATTACATGGAGCATTTCTGGCAACTTGAAATCATCCTGAACATGGCGTGCTGAAACCACAGCTGATACATTTTAATGAAATGGATCAAAACATCAACAGATCTGTGAATTAAAAGAAATAAAAGCTGCGGTCACACACCATGAAGTAGATTTGATGGTGCTCTCAACTAGTCAATGATTCAATGAATATTGATTGACCTCCTGTTATAGACTCTGCATCATATCAGTAAAACAAATATAAGACGTACTCTTATTCCTTGCCTTCTTTGAGCCTACAAAGCAGTGAAAAGATGAAATCATCTCATATGGTACGTTAATGGATGTAAAACACCACCATATAATTACATTTAAATCTATGCTTATTGTGATGACCTCTATTTTAGGAACCAACAAAATGATTTCTCCTTTCTTATGGGGATTTTGATATTTTGCTATATTTATCCTATACCAATACAAAGTATATATATTATTACTCTTTATTTCAAACTCCCTTTGAACATATTTAGAAGTTTTGATTGCCCAATTGTTAAATTGAAGTTGTCTTGATTATTTAGAGGATATGTGGTGGGACTTGAAATTCAGTAGAGAAATAAGATTTAATATTGGAAGTGGGGAGCAACAGTCAAGAGAATGGGAGTAATGATCAGTATGTCATTCTACTCAGGGAAAGAAGTGGGTATGGAAACAGCAAAAGGGATACAAGTTGTAGACCAGCCAGATAACTGAGGGCCATGTATATCAGGAAAATGTGTGCAAATTGGAGTTGATAGAGGATAGGAAACCATTAGAATTGTATGATTCTGGGTACTGTATGATGAAATGTATACTAGAAACATAATTTATAAGTCCAAAATGAATTATATTGAGTAAAGTAAAAAAAAAAAAAGAAAGAAAAGAAGCAATGATAATCACAAATATCAACAACAATGCCATATTAAAAAGGTTTTTGATAAATAAATTTAGTAATCTAATGGAAACATAAAATATAAAAATGTTATCATAAATAGTAATATTTGAATTGCTATTTAGCTCAGCGTTGGGAAGATCCCCCGGAGAAGGGAAAGGCTACCCACTCCAGCATTCTGGCCTAGAGAATTCAATTGACATACAGTCGATGGAGTTGCAGAGTTGGGCACAACTGAGTGACTTTGACTTTCACTTTAATACTTGGATTAATTGAGCTGAGTCAGTATTTTAATGTATGCAGTGTTAAAATGTACAGAGATCAGCTTAATGGAATTGCTTTAAAGAATAATTCAATAATATGATATTTGATTATTAATCAAGAAAAATTTTGATTATACTCAAGTTGTCTAGAATGTATTTATATAAAGATATAAGAATAAGTTAATGTTTACTTATTACAAAAGGATGTCGACCTAAAATACTTTTTTTATATTCTTGATATATCATGATTGCAAAAGTGCTAATTTACTTGTAAACATCTTTGCTATAATTTGCAAAAACACAAAATTATATTATAATATATACAACTTTATAATATATACAACGTCTCAGTGATCAATGTAAAGAAATAGAGGAAAACAATAGAATGGGAAAGACTAGAGATCTCTTCAAGAAAATTAGATACCAAGGGAACATTTCATGCAAAGATGGGCACAATACAGGACAGAAATGGTATGTACCTAACAGAAGCAGAAGATATTAAGAAGAGGTGGCAAGAATACACAGAAGAATTACACAAAAAAGATCTCCACGACCCAGATAATCACGATGGTGTGATCACTCACCTAGAGCCAGACATCCTGGAATGTGAAGTCAAGTGGGCCTTAGGAAGCATCACTACAAACAAAGCTCATGGAGGTGATGGAATTCCAGTTGAGCTATTTCAAATCCTAAAAGATGATGCTGTGAAAGTGCTGCACTCAATATGCCAGCAAAATTGGAAAACTCACCACAGGACTGGAAAAGGTCAGTTTTATTTCAATCCCAAAGAAAGGCAATGCCAAAGAATGCTCAAACTACTGCACAATTGCACTCATCTCAGACACTAGTAAAGTAATGCTCAAAATTCTCCAAGCCAGGCTTCAACAGCACGTGAACCATGAACTTCCAGATGTTCAAGCTGGTTTTAGAAAAGGCAGAGGAACCAGAGATCAAGTTGCCAACATCCATTGGATCATCAAAAAAGCAAGAGAGTTCCAGAAAAACATCTATTTCTGCTTTATTGACTATGCCAAAGCCTTTGTGTGGATCACAACAAACTGTCAAAAATTCTTCAAGAGATGGGAATACCAGACCACTTACCTGCCTCTTGAGAAAATCTGTATGCAGGTCAGGAAGCAACAGTTAGAACTGGACATGAAACAACAGACTGATTCTAAATAGGAAAAGAAGTACATCAAGGCTGTATATTGTAACCCTGCTTATTTAACTTATATGCAGAGTAAATCATGAGAAATGTTGGGCTGGATAAATCACAAACTGGAATTAAGATTGCCAGGAGAAATATAAAAAATCTCAGATATGTAGATGGTACCACTTTAATGGCAGAAAGGGAAGAGGAAATAAAGAATCTGTTGATGAAGGTGAAAGAGAAGAATGAAAAAGTTGGCTTAAATCTCAACATTCAAAAAACGAAGCTCATGGCATCCCATCACTTCATGGCAAATAGATGGGGAAACAGTGGAAACAGTGGCAGACTTTATTTTCTTGGGTTCCAAAATAACTGTAAATGGTGACTGCAGCCCTGACATTAAAAGACGCTTGCTCCTTGGCAGAAAATCTATGACAAACCTAGACAGCATACTAAAAAGCAGAGACATCACTTTGCCAACAAAGTTTCGTCTAGTCAAAGCTGTGGTTTTCCCTGTAGTCACCTATGGATGTAAGAGTTGGACCATAAAGAAGGCACCGAAGAACTGATGCTTTCAAATTGTGTTGCTGTAAAAGACCTTTGAGAGTCCTTGGACAGCAAAGAGATCAAACCAGTCAATTCTAAGGAAATAACTCTAAATATTCATTGGAAGGACTGATTCTGAATCTGAAACTCCAATGCTCTGGCCACCTGATGCAAAGAACTGACTTATTGGAAAGGACCTTGATGCTGGGAAAGATTGAGGGCAAGAGGAGAAGAGGGCAGTGGCACCACTAATTTAATGGATATGAGTTTGAGCAAACTCTGGGAGATGGTGAAGGAGAGGGAAGCCTGCTTTGCTGCAATTCTTGGGTTTGCAGAGTTGGACAGAACTTAGCAACTGAACAACAACATGTATACACATAAGAAACATGTATACATAATCATCACCTTTGATGCTTTTGAATTAGCTAATGCCGAAAGTTGAGCAGTACTCTAGTGTAGCACAATCATGTCATTCAAATCAATCTTTGTAGAAAACACATCAGTGGTGGAGCTGAGGAAAGAAATATCACACACTCACGAAACTGCCTCCCGTTGGGCAAATCCAACAGCTGTCAGAGCAGGAGAAACTTTGCTGCAGCCAATAAAGGTCAGCCTCTTGAGGCACAGGGCAGGATGAGAGAAGACTGGAGAAAGATCTGGATGAGCCATTGGAAGGTATTCAGCATAGTTACATTATACCGTATATTCCATAATTTAGGCTCCATAGCTTTTCCTAAATGCATTTGTATCACACGCAGAGATGTCAGCACATTCTATTTCTAATTCAATTCAATTAGAATTTAATTCAGTTCTATTTCAATTCTAATTCTAATTCAATTATTTGTTGAATGATAAGCAAAGATAATGCATTTTATACTGATTTTTAATAAAAACATAATTGAAACAAAACAAAATCAAAATTGTTTCCACAAGATTGGATGAGTGTTTTTTTGAAGGTATTATGAAATATAGTCACAGAGATGAGACTAACCTCCAATCATCTAGACACTGCTGTTTGGTCTAAAGGACATAGCAATTTTTGAAATTCAAATTTAGGTTATATGTTTTTCTTTTGAAATACAAGTTGCAAATTTTCTTTTCACAAGTGGTTAAAAACACAATTGATTATAAAATGTACATTTCTTTCACTTTAGAAAAGACAGGCATCCACAGTGATTGGCTCTATAATTATGAAATTATATATGAAAATTCTTCTATGGTAAAATTTTGAGAAGGCCATGATTTTCTATTTTTATGAGATTAGTCTCCTCTGGATCTCTTTAAATATGCGTTTAGATAGTATAAAAATATCTTAACATACTCTAGAATTAAATTGTACTTCTCAAAGATTGGAGAAGGAAATGGTAACACACTCCAGTATTCTTGCCTGGGGAATCCCATGAGCAGAGTATCCTGGCGGGCTATACTGTTCATGATGTTACAAAGAGTGAGACATGACTGAGTGATTAAGCACTTCAAAGACACTTTATTTCTTTGTAGTAAAGTAAAAACTGGTCATATTTTCTGGACTAGAGTTGATCAGGACAAGTCCTTAAAAGTATTCTATAATCTGTTTCACCACCACCATGTCACACCAACCACCTCCAGTCCCAGTGTACCTAGGTACACTGATCATCTAGGTATGTGATCTAAGATACTCACATGTATTTTATCAACAGCATATTTTTAATTATCAGTGATAAGCTAAGATATTACTATATATTTCATTGTACACTTTCACTTTATAAAAGTCAAGAGAGTGATCAATGCATATTATTAATCTCTTGCTATGCTAGCCATTCCAGATACAAAGATAATTAGTAAATAATAATGGTTTTCAGGAAGTTTCACAATCTAGATGCAGATATGTAAATAGAAAGCTCATAATTCAGTATATCACATGCTGTTACAGAGTTATCATTACAATATTTGTGGTCAGTTAACAAAGATATGATTTAAAGAATGGGAATAGTGGAGGTGCCTTAAAAATGCTTAAAGATTAAACAGCATTTTGAAAAGATGACTTATGACAAAAGGGAATTGTATATCTGAGACAGCCCAGGGAATTTTGAGACATTAATTGAGAATGTAAAATGACTGGAAGTAGGGTAAGGTTGTGAAGGGCTTGCAGGTTTCAAGGGTGAAATGTGGCCAGATCGTGAAAAGTCTTATACTTTAAGCAAAGGGGTGTCAACTTCATCTTTTAATATACAAAGAACCAAAAGAGGTAGAAAGAAAAAGGGACTATACTTCTTGTATTTACTGTTTTAAATCAGCATTTTTTATTTTCATTTGGAGTAATGATTATTAAAGATCACAATAATCATTACTATAAAGGCTATTGTGTCTTGAATTCCTAAGAGAAATAATATGGAAAAAAATCCAATTTAGTGATATGTTGATTTATTTCTCAGAACACTTCTATGAAGCAGGTGCAGCTATCATCATTTTATAAATTCAGATAGGTTAATGTAGACATGTTAACTATATTACTCAAGTTGCCAGAATTATGAAGAAGACTAAACAAAAGTTCATAGCCAGTTTAATTTGAAGATTCTACAGTTTCTTTATGGTCAGTATTTTTTTAAACTCTCAATATTTGAAGTCACAAAAATCTAGTACTTTTTAATTGAAATATATTTCATGTGCAATAGCTTGTAAATTTAAGGTCTAAAATACATTTATTTGATATATTTAAATATTTTAATGTGATTTTGTAGTGATAATTAGCACTCGAATCATGTTATATAATTTTTTTAGTAGTTGGAATAATTAAATTCTAGTCTCTTAGCAAGTTTGATGATTATAGTACAATATTGCTGTCCATACTCACTATACTGTGTGTTATCTATCTACAGTTTATTCAGCAGTCATCGCAAGTTTGTACCTTTAAACATCTATCCTATCTTCCACCCCTCCTCCCTTCATAACAACCATTTTACTCTGTTTTTGCAAGTTTTGCTTTTTTAATTCCACAAATGAATGAGGCCATACAGTTGTTATCTTCCTCTGTCTGACTTGTCTCACTAAGCATGGCGTGCTCAAGGTTCATCCGTATTCAAAACAAAGAGCAGGTGAATGAATAAAGAGGATGTCCCATGTGGTGCAGGGGTAAACACCTGCAATGCAAAAGACGCAGGGGACAGGGGTTCGATTCTTGGGTCAGGAAGATCCCCTGAAGGAGGAAACAACAAACCACTCTAGTAGTCTTGCCTGGAAAATCCCATAATCAGGGGAGCCTTGTAGGTTAGAGTCCATGGGGTCTCAAAAAGTTGGACACAACTGAGTGACTGAAGATGAGCACGCACACACACACACACACACACAATGAACTGTGAGAAAAATCTAGAATGTTTACTGAGACATACATTTGACCAGCAATTTTATTATATTATGACTTGAAGTATATGTTTTTCTTTTTGATCCTTAATTGACTTAACTGTTTCAATAATAACAATCTTAGAGAATTATAAAAATTAAAAACCAAGAGATGTTGTTGATATGGGTTTGTTTTCCATTCATATGAAGTGAGATGGCTGCTACTCTACCACTATCTTTTTTAAAATAAAGAGTCTAAGTTTTTCATTTTCATAATCTATTAGTAATAAGGATATCTTTAATTTCACCATGAAATAAAAGGTGAGTATTTTCAATTCATCAGAGTGAATAGAGCCGAATTGCCTAGAGTGAAATAAAATTGGCATTTTACTGAGAAATGATATATCTCAAAGCAACATTGGTATCACTAAACAAAATTATCAGATATATTTTACATTACATGTATAACTTTTCTATTTCTGGGGTTTCTTTGTAGATATAAATTGTCTTAATCTAGATTGTATAGAAAATATTTCCAAAATCACCAGCACTGGTAAATTCAGGAGAATGAATATGAGTTTTACTCGTGGCAAACAAACTTACCTGCATATAAAAAAGAAGATGAAGAGAAAGAGGAGGAAGAGAAATTTCTAGTTATTTAGAGCTATATTAAGACTAATAATTTAAAATACCATGTTGATTAGAAATGTTTTGCTTTCCTGGGTTTTACTAGCAAAGACCTTTATTAAATTTATTTTTTAATTGGAAGAAAATTTCATTACAGTGTTGTGTTGATTTTACCATACAACAATGCAAATCAGCTGTAATTATAAATATCTTCCTTTGGTTTGGAGCCTCCCTGCCCTTCCCCTATGCCACCCCTCTAAGTCATCACAGAGAATCAGGCTGGGCTTTCTGTGTTATGTATCAACTCCTCAACAGCCATCTATTTTACAAATGACAGTGTATATATATATATATACACACACACACACACACACACACATATATATATACATATACAATCTCCATCTACAGATGAATGGATAAAGAAGATGTGGTACATATATACATTGAAATATTACTCAGCCATTAAAAAAAATGTGAGTCAGTTCTAGCAAGGTGGATGAACCTAGACCCTGTTATACAAAGTGAAGTAAGTCAGAAAGAGAAAAGCAAATATTGTATATTAATATGTATATATAAAATCTAGAAAATGATATTGATGAACTTATTTGCAGGGAAGGAATGGGGATACAGATATAGAGAATGGACTTGTGGACATAGCAAAGATTTTTATCTGATGGTAAAATCAAATATATGGATATAGCAAAAGTACAGAAACAAGCAGTAATACAAACAAAGAGAATGAAATAGTTTATCAATCTTGTCTATTTAAACTTATAATTTTGACAATGGTCTTCAGATTCTATACAAGCCAGTTCTGGGGTTATTGCCACTGTTATGAATCACATCCATTTTCAGGATGCTCAGGGAATCATATTATCATGATAATAACCATCAAAGATTCAAACAAAAATGCCAGATCTCATCACATGGATTGAATTTAGTTGAAACAAGGTACAAAAATAACATTTTTCCCCCTACCATCTGCTGTGAGGTCTATTAAGGAGAAAATAATCCATGTTTCAGAAATAACTAGTGATGTTGGTTTCCAGCAAGCTCATCAGCATATGCCGAAAAAAGAACATGTAAAATGGAAGTTCCCATCAATGGCTGTGGGGATGCAGGTGATGGCAGTGTGCTTAGAGCCAAGGAAGTTGGGAGTCTGGATGAGTATCTCCCAGACTGGGGAAGGAAGAAGGGGACGTCCATTCAGATTTCTGAAATTTTTAAAGACACATGACCCATGACATTTCCTGCATTTTAATGGAAGCAGTTCTCTTACTAGAGCAAAAGAAAGATACACTTGGAAACGGATGGAATCAGGACCACCAGGAAGTGATATTATAGAGAAGATCAAGGTAGATTTAAGACAATGAAATATGATGTATGATGTTCCTTGTACTCTAAACATAGTTAGCAATGGATACATTTCAGTTCAGTCACTCAGTCATGTCTAACTGTTTGCGACCCCATGGAGTGCAGCCAACAAGACTCCCTGTCCATCAACAACACCCGGAGTTTACTCAAACGCATGTACTTTGAGTTGGTGTTGCCATCCAACCATCTCATCCTCTGCTGTCCCCTTCTCCTCCTGCCCTCAATCTTTCCCAGCATCAGAGTCTTTTCATATGAGTCAGTTCTTTGCATCAGGTGGCCAAAGTATTGGAGTTTCAGCTTCAACATCAGTCCTTCCAATGAACATTAAGGTCGGATTTCATTTAGGATAGCTTGGTTTGATCTTGCAGTCCGAGGGACTCTCAAGAATATTCTCCAGCACCACAGTTCAAAAGCATCAATTCTTCTGCACTCAGCTTTCTTTATAGTCCAACTCTCACAAACATACATGACTACTGAAAAACCATAGCCTTGACTAGATGGACCTTTGTTGGCAAAGTAATGTCTCTGCTTTTTAATATGCTGTCTAGGCTGGTCATGACTTTTCTTCCAAGGAGCAAATGTCTTTTAATTTCATGGCGGCAATCACCATCTGCAGTGATTTTGAGCAATCCCCCCCCCCCAAAAAAAAAGTCTGCCCCTGTTTCCACTGTTTCTCCATCTATTTGCCATGAAGTGATGGGACCAGATGCCATGATCTTAGTTTTCTGAATGTTGAGCTTTAAGCCAACTTTTTCACCCTCTTCTTTCACTTTCATCAAGAGGCTTTTTAGTTCTTCTTCACTTTCTGCCTTAAGGGTTGTGTCATCTGCATATGTGAAGTTACTGATATTTATCCCAGCCATCTTGATTCCAGTTTGTGATTCATCCAGCCCAGCATTTCTCATGATGTACTCTGCATATAAGTTAAATAAGCAGGGTGACAATAAACAGCCTTGATATCCTCCTTTTCCTATTTGGAACCAGTCTGTTGTTCCATGTCAGTTCTAACTGTTGCTTCCTGACCTGCATACAGATTTCTCCAGGCAGGTAAGTGATCTGGTATTCCCATCTCTTGAAGAATTTTCCACAGTTTATTGTGATCCACACAGTCAAAGGCTTTGGCATAGTCAATAAAGCAGAAATAGATGTTTTTCTGGAACTCTTGTGCTTTTTTGATGATCCAGTGGATGTTTGCAATTTGATCTTTGGTTCCTCTGCCTTTTCTAAAACCAGCTTGAACATCTGGAAGTTCATGGTTCACATATTGTTGAAGCCTGACTTGAAGAATTTTGAGCATTACTTTGCTAACGTGTGAGATGAGTGCAATTGTGCAGTAGTTTGAGCATTCTTTGGCATTGCCATTCCTTGGGATTGGAATGTAAACTAACCTTTTCCAGCACTGTGGCCACTGCTGAGTTTTCCAATTTTGCTGGCATATTGAGTGTAGCACTTCCACAGCATCATCTTTTAGGATTTGAAATAGCCCAACTGGAATTCCATCACCTCCACTAGCTTTGTTCGTAGTGATGCTTCCAAAGGCCCAGTTGACTTCACGTTCCAGTATGTCTGGCTCTAGGTGAGTGATCACACCATCGTTATTATTTGGGTCATGGAGACCTTTTTTTGTACAATTCTATGTATTCTTGCCACCTCTTCTTAATATCTTATGCTTCTGTTAGGTCCATACAATTTCTGTCCTTTATTGAGCCCATCTTTGCATGAAATGTTCCATTGGTATCTCTAATTTTCTTGAGGAGATCTCTAGGTTTTCCCATTCTATTGTTTTCCTCGATTTCTTTGCACTGATCACCGAAGAAGGCTTTCTTATCTCTCCTGGCTATTCTTTGGAACTCTGAATTCAAATGGGAATATCTTTCCTTTTCTCCTTTACTTTTTGCTTCTCTTCTTTTCACAGCTATTTGTAAGGCCTCCTCAGACAGCCATTTTGCCTTTTCGCATTTCTTTTCCATGGGGATGGTCTTGATCCCTGTCTCCTGTACAATGTCACAAACCTCAGTCCATAGTTCATCAGGCACTCTGTCTATCAGATCTAGTCCCTTACATCTATTTCTCACTTCCACTGTATAATCATTAGGGATTTGATTTAGGTCATACCTGAACAGGTATGAAGATAATGGTTACCTCCCTCAAAAGATCCCATGCATGTACTGCTACAGTCCATGCCCTCAACTTTGAAGCAGGCCACCACTATCCACGCCTTCACTGGGGACACCCTGACCCCCACAGGCAATTCTGGGACATGCTCCTGTGGCGTCACTGTCCTTTCTCCTGGGTCCTGGTGCACAAGGCTCTGTTGTGCCCTCCAAGAGTCTATTTCCCAGTCCTGTGTACGTTCTGGCAGCTCTATAGTGGGGTTAATGGCAACCTCCTCCAAGAGGACTTATGCCATACCCACACCCAGAGCTCCTGTCCCGGCAGCAGACCACTGCTGACCCAGACCTCACAGGAGATGCTCAAACACAGTCCTGTCTCAGTCTCTGTGGGGCCCCTGAGTCCTGGTGCGCACAAGATTTGTTTGAGCCCTCTGAGGGTCTCTGGCGGGAATGGGGTTTGATTCTAATGCAGATTCACCCCTCCTACCATCTTGCTGGAGCTTCTCCTTTGCCCTTGGATGTGGGGTATCTCCTCACAGCCGCCCCAGTGCCTACTGTCTTACTGGGGTTTCTCTGACCTTGGACGTGGGGTATCTCCACACGGCCAGTCCAGTGAAGTGCAGCTGCCGCTCCTGACCTTGGATGTGGGTGACATATTTGTGTAGTTAAAAAACTTACAGAATCAGCAAGTTCATAACTTCAGGGAAAAAAGAAGCAATTATGAAATTAGAAGTTTGAAGAAGTATATTTTACTTATTTTCGGGATTGAAAATAAGAGCAGAGATGAAATTAGTCGTATATGCATCATGAATTATATCATATTTCATGTACCAATAAATTATTTAAGTGAAGTTATATCAGTAAAAATAGCTAAAATACTATATGTTCTTGATTTATATTTACTTTCAAAACCATAAACAAAGAGCACTAGGCACATTTATTTATGAGGAAAGTTTATTTTCCCCCCAAAACTATTAATAAAATATAATTAAAAAAAGAATGTCAATAGCACATCCCATTTTCAACTCAAAAATAAATGATTTTGCTTGTACTCCAAAAATAAACTATCAGAATGAAATATATCAAAAATGGCTCTCAGAGAACTATGGGAGATATTATATTTTTAGATCATTACAATTTAAACTTAGAGAACTTTACAAGCACTTTTTATCAGGCCATCTCTTAAAGTGACCCCTTGAAAATAAAAGTACAGCCACAAGACAAGTCATGTTTTTGCTATTTCTCAAGGGCGATGGCATCTTGTTGAATTCTGCATTTGCAACTTAAACAAAAGCATAAAAATAATTCTAATGTAATTAGTGAGATTAGTGTTAATGTAGTTTCTAAGAACTGCAATTGTGTTTTACATGTGGGAGCAGAGACTCTCAAAGTCAGTTCAGGAATAAATGCTGAAAATAGAATACTTCTGTCTCTTGACAGTGTTTGCAGATAAAAGAAATGGCAAGAGAGTCAGATTTTCAATTTACTTTGGTTCCTTAAATTAAGACCTTTAAACCCAAATTATTCTGGTAAATAAAACTACATATGTATGAAGAATGCATGCTATTTTTTTCAAGATAGATAGGACTTAAAACAATACAGATGTGACAGAAAATAGTACAACAAGATGTAGAATGCAAGTTGAGATTGTTTTGTTAGCAGGGACTATTCTATAACTTTTTAGGTAAAGAGGCTTTTAATCATCATTGTTATTTAGTTAACATAAAGCTAACCCCGAACTCCATGAAAAACATACTTAAGGAAAAATGATTCATTGGAACAGACAGATTTTCTGGCTTAGAATTGAACTAAACTGGAGATATAGACAAAAATGGAGGGGGGGTTATTTATGTAGATAAGCAAAGTAGAAAAAGTATATTTTCCCCCCCAGTGTTTCTTTTTCCTTATTCTATACTTTGCTGCTCCTGCTGGTTAGTCACTAAATGTAGCCCGTCAGGCTCCTCTGTCCATGGGATTTCCCAGGCAAGAATAATGGGGGGGGGGGTGCCCTTTTCTTCTCCATGGCGTCTTCCCAACCCAGGGACTGAACCCAATTCTCCTGCATTGGCAGGTGGATTCTTTACCACTGAGTCACCAAGAAAGCGCATTCTATACTTCGTATGCCTTCAAATACAAATCCATTATTCTCGTCGAGAGTCTGGTATTTTATCAAGATTGGTAGACAAGGTAAAATTTTGCTCTCTTCTGTGCAATTTGAAATTCTCTCATTTGTTTAAGCTTATTTTAAATAATGTGACCTTTGAATGTTTTCTGACAGTTTCTTTCATACATATGAGGTATATACACGTAGAAATATATATATATATATAAATATAAAACATATATACATATACCTGACAATAAAAATACTATGCATTATTTTTATTGTATGAAAAAAAAACAGAAAATGTCCCATAAATGTATACAAAGATATACATTTACTTAAAAAAAATCAAGGATGAGATATGCAATCATTTACAAAATATTCTGGAGTAGAGAAAATGAAGAATTGCTATATTATTCACTACATAATGTATAACACATTAAGCCCTATGGGGACTTTCCTTCTAGCTCAGTCAGTAAAGAATCTGCCTGCAATGCAGGAGATCTGAGTTTGATTCCTGGGTCATAAAGATCCCCTGGAGAAGGAAATAGCAACCCACTTCAGTATTCTTGCCTGGAGAATCCCGTGGACAGAAGAGCCTGGCAGGCTACAGTCCATGGGGTTGCAAGGGTCAGATACAACTTATCAACTAAACCACAATTTTAAGAACAAAATCATATAAAGAAAATATGAAAATTAAAAAAATTTAGACAAACCGACTTGTAAACATATGGTTATCTATATAAATATTACAAAAAAATGAATTCGGTAGTGCATATATATATATACATATAATGTCATCAGCTGGACTCATCTTAAAAATACCTGAACAGTGTTAACAGTCCATTTATTAATATAACCAAATACATTAAGATTTTGAAAGGAAAACATATGATGGTTTTAATAAATGCAGCAGTGGAAAGTTATTATAGGGATCACTTCTCTAGAATGATTAAGAGAATCTTAATAATCACTTTCATTTAGCCTTATCTTTGCCAGTCATCAAAAGGAAGAATCATTCATTTTTTATTAAACATAGGAAATGTTAAAACTCTGTATTCTTAAAGTGGCAAATTCCATGAAGTCTGCTACTTTGAAAGAAATGAATAGAATAAGCCTTAAGTATCAAATTCTATTTTTTTTTTAAACTTAGCTCCTTCATTATACAGAGGAATTGGAAATAACACAAAAGACAGGTACAATAACAAATTTCTTGGTCCTCCTTATTCTCCTAAACTAGTAAGTCCTTTTTTCCTTCAGCTTTCCCCCGCCCCGCCCCACACTATGTATCTGTCCCTGTCATGGTTAATTTTACATTTAACCTGGCTGGGCTACGGGATGCCCAGTAGCTGGTAAAACATTATTTCATTTCTGGGTAGTAAGGGTGTCTCTGAAAGAGATTAGTATTTGAATCAGTAACCTGAGTAAAGATCACACTCATTAAGAAGGGTGAGCATCATCCAATCCATCAAGGACTTGAATAGAACAAAAATTTGAAAAAAAAAAACAAAAAACAAAAAACAAAATAACACAGCAAACTCTCTCTCTTTCTCTCTCTCTGAGTGAGCTGGGACATTCATCTCCTGCCCTGGGTTCTTGAACTATTGGGACTTAAAACAGGCATTTACGCCATTGGCCCCCACTCCTCCCACCATTTTCAGGCCTTTGGACCTAAACTTAATTATACCATTGGCTTTCCTGGTTTTCCACTAATGAGCCTATACTTATAATAAATCTCCATATGTATGTGCACGTGTGTGTCTGTGTGCATGCTCAGTCACTTGGTTGTGTCTGACTGTTTGCAATCCCATGGACTGTAGCTGGCCAGGCTCCTCTGTCCTTGGCATTTCCTAGGCAAGAATACTGGAATGGGTTGAAATTTCCTCCTCCAGGGAAACTTCCCAATCCAAGGATCGAATTTGTGTCTCCTGTGTCTCCTTCATTGGCAGGCAGATCCTTTACCACTGAGCCACCTGGGAAGCCTATTTTTTTTCCCCTCATTAACTAAGGAAGTTAGGTTTAATGAAACAGAACCAATAGGATATGTATATACATACATATATATACACACATGTATATATTGTCTTTTCCTTCCATTATGCCCCTTAACACCACTATCATTGGCAACATTTATATAGAATAATTTAACCTTCACTTTTATTTTTCTTGGCAGTGAAAAATGACACATGTAAACAATTAGGGCCATCACAGACTTATCATTTCTAGCTTCATCAAGAACATGTGTGTGTGTGTGTGTATGTGTATGTGTGTGTGTGTGCGTGCACGCTCGCGTGCGTCATGTCATGTTGCTCAAGTCATGTCCAACTCATGATGACCCCATGGAATGTAGCCCACAAGGCTCCACTGTCTATGGAATTCTCCAGGCAAGAATACTGGAGTGGGTAGCCATTCCCTTATCCAGGAGATCTTCCCGACCCAGGAATCGAAGCCAGGTCTCCTGCACTGCTGGCAGATTCTTTACCATCTGAGCCACCAGCCCACATACATACTTGATAAAATTTAAGGAAACTAAGCAATTATGCTTTCACAGTCCTGCAGCTACAGAGACCTAACAAAAGCCACAGAGAATTTTAATTTTTATATTATAATAAACATACATATACAATCACTTCTGCCTCTGTTACTTTTTGTATTATCTGACTTTAGATATACAACGTGAAGATGATACAAATATTAAAGCACTTACACAATAGCTTTCTAGTTTTTCATTTATTTTTCCTAAAGTAACTGGATTTTTTAAAAGACTACTTCAGCTTTAGTTTCAGCTGGAGTTCCAAAAGCAATGAACAATACAACTGATGCAGAGAAACCTAAAATAATCTATCCAGAGCCTGCTAGGGGATCATGTAACTGGTCTAGAGAGTGTCAATGAGCTTTCATTTTCAAATCTATATTAGTGGGTCAGGTTGCAAAAGCCAGTAAAGAGGCTTTTTTTTTTTTTTTTTTTTTGTGCAGAACTATTGAAGTTTGTGGGCCATTCTTCTCCAATATATTATTGAAAAAAAAAAAATCTCATTATTCCCCAGAGTAATGCCTTAAATACTTCTCTCTTTTCAGATTCTTTTTGACAATAGGGAACACTTTCTACTAACCACTTTTCCCTCTAAGGTTCTTTGAATTTAGTAGGCATGATATAGTGAACATAGGGACTCAGTGGGGCTTCCAGGTGACACAATGGTAAAGAATCTGCCTGCCAATGCAGGAGACACAAGAGACCTCAATTCGATCCGTGGGTTGGGAAGAGCCCTGGAGGAGGAACTGGCAACCGAGTCCACTATTCTTGCTTGGAAAATTTCATGAACACAGGAGCCTGGGGGTCCACTGGGTTCCTAGCATCCATAAGGTTGCAGAGTCAGACAGGAGCACACATACACTCACACAAATAGGTACTCAATAAAAATGTTACAAAATGAGAGAAGTCAGGACAGACATAAGGAAGTGGTCAAGTTTTACTGAATTTGAAATGAAATTAACATCTAGTAATAAAATCATGGAGCCACAATAAGCAATGTATGTCATCAGCTGAACTGTCATTTTAAAGACAAAGATCTGCCAAAAAATAAATACATAGATAGATGGGTAGAGAGATAGATAAACAAATAATTCACCCAATCTCAGATTTGTTAAGAATAAAGAATATATCAGAATTAGAGTCAATTAATAAGGGAGAAAAAAACTAGTCAATTAATAGTGAAAAATGAGCTTAAGATTAACTGATTAACACTTTGTAAATAATAAAAAGTATAGATATAGTCTATGTTAATATTGTTTCCCTAAAACCACACTACATGTCATCTAGCCACGCTAGTTTGAGAAACAATCCGATCTTTACCTTAATTTGAAATGTATGTGTGCATTTCATAAATCTCCGCCTTTCAACAATGAAGAATGAATTCAGGAATGACATGAATTCAGAAATGTGGGCCAGCGTCTCTGAAAATCCTAATTTACTAAGCTAAAAAACAGGCTTATATTTAGAATAACAATGTGTGTGAGTGTGCTCAGTTGCTGAGTTGTTTCCAATCTTTTGTGACCCCATGGGCTGTTGTTTGCTAGGCTCCTCTGTCCATGGGATTTCTTAGGCAAGAATACTGGAGTGGGCTGCCATTTCCTCTTCCAGAAGTTCTTTTTGACTCGGGGATCAAACCTATGTCTTCTTTGTCTTCTGCATTGCAGGCAGATTCTTTACTTCTGAGACATCAGGGAAGCCCCTGAATAACAATACTGAAGTTTAAATTTTATCATTGGAGATTTTTTTCCCAGTAATTGGCAACCTAGAACATGTCATATTTTTAACAGTGCATATAAAGGTAAGGTTATTTATGTTTATGATAGTATGGTTTCACCTGTGGAATTAAATTAAAGGTAATCTATAATGTTGAACTAAACTTATCTGCAAACCTTGTTGATAGGGCCTTGCACTGTTCCAAATGTCTATATAGAATAATCAAGAATAAAGTGGATTTTGTATTTATCTTCTGTTACAAATTTAGGTTCTATATTATGTGACTGGAAACAGAAAGGCAATTTAATAAACTAATAATTGCTTTAGCATATGTAAAAGATGTACTTGTCATAGCAGAGGGAGATATGAGAAGTCTCATAAAATTATTTTATGATAAACTAGATGAATGTGGATATAAATAGCAGAAAATGTGAAGAGGTCAATTAAAATCATCTTATGATAATCCATACAATAGGAAAAGGCAAGGCTATTGTGTATGCTCTCCTCTGGGGGATATTTTTTTCACATATGCTTCTTATCCGCTTCATTAATTAATATTTCTGTACCTGATCAAACTCTAACAATTCTGAAGTTTATACATGTTTCATTCTATTCACTGTAACTGTTCCTTTTCTTGTTTAGAAAAAGAATCATTCCAGACACACCTAAAATATCATTTCTGTGGACCTTTCCTAAAATCTTCCTAACCCTCCTTGCATCTATTGTAACACTTTCATTATTCTCCTTTTCTGTACCCTTTATTCTTTCAGTAGAATCACTGTACATTCAATTGTTGGAAGATAAGGGCTATTCCTTAAATTTTTTAAACCTCTACATGAAGTATTGTGCTGATACCACGAATTATTAAATTAATTTATGAATTAAACTGAGGGAGATTTTATGGTACATAACTAATTGTAAACCAGTTGACTGTATACAAGGATGAAGAAAAAAAGTGAATTCAAATATGTATTTAAGAGAATAAGTAGAATTATGATGTCTTATGTCTAAGAAATTACTTGGGGGTAGAAAGAGACACTATTCAAGTGAGAGAATGTGGGTCATTAAGAAAGAGAAAAGGGAACATTCATATCGTAACTTGATTTTTTATCTTATTTTTTCTGATGTCAGTCAGCAAATGAAATAATTAAAACATATCAGGGGGAAACAATGAGATAGCTACTCAGATTTAGATGAAATATCCTTTATAATCATAGCATTTTACAGATGTTAGACATTTCAATAATTATTTGGTCCTGTCAAAACAAGCATTTGATGTGATTTTCTCTAAGGAGAAGCAACAAAATTCCCCCATCATTTTTCCAATAATTAATGAAAGCATCCTTTCCACATGTTTTGTTGAAGCAACAGGAAGTAAGTCCTCTCCTCTCCTCTCCTCCTATTCTGCTCAACAATAAACTCACTAAAATCATGACAGTAGTATTCTTTATCATTTTACATACTATATTCATTTTGATTTATTTAATATTAACTCATAAATGATGCTTATGACCCATCTTATATGAGATAATTATTCAGACTAACATTAACATATTACTTTGAGTTTTGTCATGTAGACAGAGTATATCAATTCAGTTCCAAGTGATGTGTAATGTGAAATATGATAGTAGTGAACTGATTTTAAAAATGACAGTGCTCAGAATTAGCAATTAATATATCAAGAGAATTACACCTTTACTGTTTCTTTGATTGAAATATTTTGTTGTTTTTATGGGAAAATTTAGTATAAGTTTTATCATAAATAATTTTTGAAATAAGACAGTGAAACTACACATATGCTTTTCAAGTTAATAAGCATATGATTCATGTATAACTTTTAATACTTCAGTGACATCATTTTTATATAAGAAGCCATAAGAAATCATATTTTACCTGAGTTTTTCTAAAAAATGTAACTTTCACTCATACTTATGGTGATGGTAGAAATTAAGTGGGAGGGAAAGATATGTGTTGATCTTTTTGCAAAAGAATCATACTTTGAAATTAATGGATTCTTAACAGAGAAATGACAGATCGAATTATAATGTACTGATTAGTAGAGCTTTCTGTTTGACATGTAATCACCTGAGGTGATTTTTTAAATCTCTGCCTTTGGAATTCAAGAAGGATTTCTCTAGTTAATTGTATTAAGAATATATACACTCCTAAATTTTAGATTTGTCATCTACGAATTAAAGACATAAATATATGCAGATAACAGGAGGGAAGTTTGTAAGCATTTTCATTGCTATATGTATGAAAAAGTAGTGAATAAAGTAGTGTATAGTTAAAGTAGGTGTATAGTTAAAGTAGTAAAAAAGAGACACAAAATGATTAAAAGAACAAGTAGACATATAATTTGTAACAAGTATGGCAAGAAATACACAAGTTTATGAGAGATAATTTGAAATAGTTGGGGAAGGTCTTTTATAGAAAGTAAAAAGATGGCACCTGAGTTAAAGGAGATATCTTGTCAAGGCTGTATATTGTTACCCTGCTTATTTAACTTATATGCAGAGTAATGCTGGCCTGGAGGAAGCACAAGCTGGAATCAAGATTGCTGGGAGAAATATCAATAACCTCAGATATACAGATAACACCACCGTTATGGCAGAAAGTGAACAGTGAACAAGAACTAAAGAGCCTCTTGATTAAAGTGAAAGAGGACAGTGAAAAAGTTGGCTTAAAGCTCAACATTCAGAAAACTAAGATCATGGCATCTGGTCCCATCACTTCATGGCAAATAGATGGAGAAACACTGAAAACAGTGACCGGCTTTATTTTTCTGGGCTCCAAAATCACTGCCGATGGTGACTGCAGCCATGAAATTAAAAGACACTTACTCCTTGGAAGGAAAGTTATGACCAACCTAGACAGCATGTTAAAAAGCAGAGACATTGCTTTGTCAACAAAGATCCGTCTAGTCAAGGCTATTGTGTTTCCAGTAGTCATGTATGGACGTGAGAGTTGGACTATAAAGAAAGCTGAGCACCGAAGAATTGATGTTTTTGAACTGTGGTGTTGGAGAAGACTCTTGAGAGTCCCTTGGACTGCAAGGAGATCCAACCCGTCCATCCTAAAGCAGATCAGTCCTGGGTGTTCATTGGAAGGACTGATGTTGAAGCTGAAACTCCAGTACTTTGGCCACCTGATGCAAAGAGTTGACTCATTTGAAAAGACCCTGATGCTGTGAAAAATTGAAAGGAGGAGAAGAAGGGGATGACAGAGGATGTGCTGGTTGGATGGCATCACCGACTCAATGGACATGGGTTTGGGTGAACTCTGGGAGTTGGTGATGGACAGGAAGACCTGGCGTGCTGCGGTTCATGGGGTCGCAAAGAGTCGGACACGAAAGAGTGACTGAGCTGAACCGAACTGAGAATCGACATTTACTGGTATAACAAATCTGGGAAGGAAATAAGTTTTAAGAAAAAAAAAAAAAACAGTTAAAATTTGGAAATTGTAAATGAAAACGGATGTGCAGTTTAAGAGAGGAATATTATTATTTTTTTCATTTATTTTTATTAGTTGGAGGCTAATTACTTTACAATATTGTAGTGGTTTTTGCCATACATTGACATGAATCAGCCATGGATTCACATGTGTTCCCCATCCTGATCCCTCCTCCCGTCTCCCTCTCCATCCCATCCCTCTGGGTCTTCCCAGTGCACCAGCCCTGAGCACTTGTCTCATGCATCCAACCTGGGCTGGTGATCTGTTTCACCGTTGATAGTATACTTGTTTCAATGCTGTTCTCTCAGAACATCCCACCCTCGCCTTCTCCCACAGAGTCCAAAAGTCTGCTCTGTACATCTGTGCCCCTTTTTCTGTTTGGCAAATAGGGGAATAAGAAGTTGATATTAATTATAGAATTCAACAAATAGTTCTATACTATATATGTAAATAATCAGCAAATGACTGGAAGAAAACCAAGGAATGGATATAATCACCTAGAAAAAGAATACAGATGAGAGGAAAGACTTAGTTTCAAGTTCTAAAGAACAGTATTTAGACGCTAGGTAAAAGGGATGTTAAGCTGAAGTGTCTGTGAAAGAGTAGACATGCATGTCCTAGAAAATCAGAAGTTTGTGGTGTTGCTGAAAGCAGAGAAATATGCATTTCATGAAGAAGGCAATGCTTCATAGTAACAGCTCTAGAATTTTTACTAGGAGAGTTAAAAAAAAAAAAAAGGAGTTGGAGTCAGGTGATTGCGTTGTGGGTGCATCTGCCTCATTGCAAAAGAATTCAGAGAGAGGTGATCAGTAAGAAGTAGATTTATTTCGAGAGAAACACACTCCACATGCAGACCGCATGCCATCTCAGAATATGAGTCAGTGAGAGAGAGGGAGAGAGAGAGGGCTTGGGAGAAATTTACTTCATAAGGGGCCATCTCAGAAGGGGCAAGAGGCCTTAAAATTTGGCATGGTTAATTTTGATGGGCTGTGTAATTTCATAGGCTAATGAGTGGGAAGATTCTTCCAACTGTTGTGGGGAAGGGGTGGAGATTTCCAGGAATTGGGCCATGACATACTTTTTGGCCTCTTATGGTTAGCCTCAAACCCGGCGCTAGTGCGTGTGCCGTTTGCATGTATGCTGAGTTGCTCAGTTGTGTCCAACTCATTGTGACTCTATGGACTGTAGCCTGTCAGGCTCCTCTGCCATGGAATTTCCCAGGCAAGAATACCTGTGTATGTTGTCATTTCCTACTCCAGGGGATCTTCCCAAACCAGGGATCAAATCTGCATCTTCTGTGTCTCCTGCCTAGCAGGCAGATTCTTTTAGCACTGCGCCACCTGGGAAGCCCAACGGTATGTCATTTAGCATATGCTCATGCAATACAATGAGTATATACTGAGCCACAAGGTCTACTGGAAGTCAAACTTTCTGCCATCTTGGAACTAGTTGGTTCTAGCCAGTTTTTGTCATGTCCTGTGGCTAGGTGGTGCTAGTGGTAAAGAATCTGCCTTCCATGGAGGAGATCTGAGTTCAATCTTGTCCAAAGTTTTGTAAAGCAAGACAAAAAGTAAGCAACTTAATTTTTGGTGTATGAGGTTTATCTGTAATTTATATCAGCCAGGATTTGTTTTCAACTCACCACTGCTATTATGAAGAGTCATGGACTTGCACTTGGCCAGACTCAGCTCAGTTCAGTCATTCAGTCATGTCCAATTCTTTGCATCCCTGTGGGCTACAGAATGCCAGGCTTCCCTGTCCATCATCAACTTCCGGACTTTACTCAAACTCATGTTCACTGAGTTGGTAATGCTATCCAACCATCTCATCTTCTGTCATCCCCTTCTCCTCCTGCTTTCAATCTTTCCTAGCATCAGGATCTTATCCAATGTGTCAGTTCCTCGCATCAGGTGGCCAAAGTAGGATTTGTTTTCAGCTCACCACTATTATTATTGAAGGAGGAAACAGACAGAACAGGCTCCATCTTGAAAGCAGGACTCCATCTTGGGCCAGACTGTGGACTTTGAGCTATAGGCCCAGTATCTATGGAAATGACATACCAACTGGAAAAACAGACCCCCCTCCCACCTCCGCCCCCCCCAGGGTGGGGGGAAGAGCCCCAGGGCTTGTACCTAGACTCTCTGTCACCTAAAAGAATACCCTAATCATCTGTGTAACCAAACATAATAATAAATTCTATTATGCTAATTGGGGTATGATCACAGGCCTATTGATACTTGTACACTTTTAACTACCTAGGCTTAAGGCATATGGAACATGGGTTTAAGGCATACAAATCATGGGTTAACTTTGACTGTATCTTTCTTTTCCTTTGTTCAGACTGGTTTCAGAGAATTTGGGGAGGTGGGTTTGAGCACGTACACTTAGGGTATATAAGGTTTCCACAAAAACTGGTCACGGTCCTTGGCTAAGTGGAGACTCTCTGCCTTGGGCCCGCCGGTGTAATAAACTGCACCCCACTATCTGTATTGTCCTTCTGAGTGAGTTTGTTTCTGGAACGTGTGGCTACAACATTATGAAGTAAGAGCCATGGACTGTTTCAGACTTGCACTTGACCAGACTAGTTTAGTCTGATTTGCTACTTGGATTCAGAATAATGAACACTAATAAGCAAACGTAATTTTCCACAGTCCTTATCACAGAAAAATTTAAATTGAGATACAAATATATTCTGATTTCATGTTTCTCTACTTCCTGTGTTTCTGTTTTTCTAATGTGAGTTTAATGGTTACACTGTCTAATTAAAAGCACTTATTTTTACCATGGAAAATACAGAGAATTATTACATAGTTCATGTACTGACCAGATATGAATTAGATTGAAGATGGCTAGTGATAAAATATTAATATAATTTATATCATGGCAATTGATAGTGAAGGTTTGAACCATGGCCTTAATTTTAATTATATTCCATAATTAAAGTTATATCAACATATATGTAGACAGTGAAGTTAGATAATGTCATCCTAAATTCTTTGAGACTGTAATGTACTACTTAATAAACATGTCATATATAATGCATAAAAATAATTCATAGAATTACAATAGAATAAATGATATATAATATAATAATTGATCATTACCTTGGGTAATGATTCATTTTGTGCAATTCAAGTTATAAGAGTTCATGAATACACAGATATAGAGAACAACAGTATTAATGCCAAAGAGGAAGGGTGGTGGTGGGATGAACTGTGAGATTGGATTCACATATATACAGCATTGACACTATGTATAAAATGGATAAGCAGTAAGAACCTACTCTACAGCACAGGGAACCCTGCTCAGTACTCAGCAGTGATGTAAATGATAAGGAAATCCAAAAAAGAGGGGATACGTATATACATATAGCAGATTCACATTGCTGTATGTACATTTTAAAAAACTATAATATAACAGTTAGAACTGGACATGGAACAACAACTGGTTCCAAATTGGTAAAGGAGTACATCAAGGCTGCATATTGTCACTCTGCTTATTTAACTTATATGCAGAGTACATCATGAGAAACACTGGGCTGGAGGAAGCACAAGCTGGAATCAAGATTGCCGGGAGAAATATCAATAACCTCAGATATGCAGATGACACCACCCTTAAGGCAGAGAGTGAAGAGGAACTAAAGAGCCTCCTGATGAAAGTGAAAGAGGAGAGTGAAAAAGTTGGCTTAAAGCTCAACATTCAGAAAACTAAGATCATGGCATCTGGTCCCGTCACCATTTTTCTGGTCTCCAAAATCACTGCAGATGGTGACTGCAGCCATGAAATTAAAAGACACTTACTCCTTGGAAGGAAAGTTATGACCAACCTAGACAGCATGTTAAAAAGCAGAGACATTACTTTGTCAACAAAGATCCGTCTAGTCAAGGCTATGGTTTTTCCTGTGGTCATGTATAGATGTGAGAGTTGGACTATAAAGAAAGCTGAGCACCGAAGAATTGATGCTCTTGAACTGTGGTGTTGGAGAAGACTCTTGAGAGTCCCTTGGACTGCAAGGAGATTCGATCAGTCCATCCTAAAGGAGATCAGTCCTGGGTGTTCATTGGAAGGACTGATGTTGAAGCTGAAACTCCAATACTTTGGCCACCTGATGAGAAGAGCTGACTCATTTGAAAAGACCCTGATGGTGGGAAAGATTGAGGGCAGGAGGAGAAGGGGGTGACAGAGGATGAGATGGTTGGCTGGCATCACTGACTCGATGGACATGGGTTTGGGTGGACTCCAGGAGTTGGTGATAGACAGGGAGGCCTGGCGTGCTGCGATTCATGGGGTCGCAAAGAGTCAGATACGACTGCGTGACTGAACTGAACTGACACTCTAATAAAAAAAGAATTCATGAATAATATCAAACTAACACAGCTTGGCTTTAGATGCATGAGCTTTAGATATTTTCAGGCTGTTTCTTTGCACTGTTTCTTCCTTAGAGTAAAGTTGTTTGGATTGTTTTTATGTCTCTATAAATGTCTTTCAAACTTATGTCTTCAGCTTCATCTCTTCTGCATTCCATGCTTTTATTTGCACATACTATTCTTTGGAATATTTTGCTACTATTTTAAACACAGCATTTAAAAGATATCAATATTTGATGGCAGGCCATTTTCCCCATCTTATTTCTTGTATGTGCCAAAGAAACTACATTTCATGTAGTCACAAGTCTTAAAACCTTAGAGATGTATATATCTCTCCAGTGCTTTATTTCTCTACCAAGTTCTATTATTTTCTTTTTATAAAATTTCACATTTTGCTATATTTCCAAAATGCTACATCAATTGCACTTATTTTTCATCACTGTTGCATTTTCTGCTAACTTGTTTCGTGCCTGCAAAACTCTCCTCTGCAACATATCATTTGCTAGAATACTCTTCCTAAAAAGGACTCTCCCTTCTCTTAAACAATATTTCATTCTCTTCAGAATAACGTTCAAACCCTTTATTCTGACATAACAGGCCATAAATGACCTGGCCAAATGGAGAAACTAATACCATTCCATAGTTATACAAATGTTTCCCTTCAACAAAATTGTGCATCATTTTTACCCCAAAGATGTCCTATCCATTCTTCCCTCAGTGTCATATCTTTTATCAGACATCCTGCCTCTTCATCTGCTTATTTAAGTCCTAGCCCTCATTTCAATGCTTGGCTTAGGGTCATAGGAAAATCTCCCAACTTTGAATGTTTATTGATGTTTGTTTCACTATTATTTGCCGTAATGACAACAAGCTTCAACTCCTCTAACTCCTTGCTCCACAGATGATCTTTTTTTTTTTTTTTTACTGTTATTTATTTATTTATTTCATTTATTTTTATTAGCTGGAGGCTAGTTACTAATTACTTTACAAGATTGTAGTGGTTTTTGCCATACATTGACATGAATCAGCCATGGATTTACATGTGTTCCCCATTCCGATCCCCCCTCCCACCTCCCTCTCCACCCGATCCCTCTGGGTCTTCCCAGCGCACCAGCCCTGAGCACTTGTCTCATACTATTATTTATATTAACTGTACTCTCAAGATGGCAAAGAAATATAATAATAGCACCTTACTGAGGACATTTACAGTCTCAGGCTGTCCAGCATTTGAAGCCTATTTACACATTTCCAGAATTCCCCGATATGTGTGTTTTGTTGAGAGGAGAGCCCAGCTCCTACTATAGGAGATGAAATGCTTTTCTCAGAAGGCCAAGGCATAGATACAACATCTAGACTTGGCCATCAATTCACTGAATCAAAAATTCTGATGGGAAGCCAGGGACTTAAAGAAGCAGCAGCAAGGCAGTTGTTCCGGTTTCAAAAGGCAGCAGTGTAAGCTATCAAAACTGAGCAACATGGTGCTGGGAGGTGCAGGGCTTCAGCATTCAGCGGCAGCTGAAGGTGTGTCCCCTACTTAACTATCACACGACCTGATATTGTCTCTGGTGCTGTCTTCATAGAGTTTCTTCTGTCTCCTTCTTAGACTTCTTGCTTCAGCCATGTATCTGTGCATGCTTTCGTGAAACTTCCTGACAACTCCTTCAAGTACTCGTTATCCTTTCAATGAATTTCTCTCTGCCAATATTATTCAGAGTTATTTTTCAGTTCTTCAAATAAGAATTTAAAAAAATGTATTCAGTGATAAGAAAGTAATTGACAAAAATACCAGAGCTAGGGTTTGAATTTTGTCTGCATCCCCCAATTGTACGTGTAAGTCTTGACTTCCAGTACTTCAGAGTGTGAACTTATTTAGAAATAAAGTCATTGCAGATATAGTTAAGAAGCAGTCATACTGGTATTGGGTAGATGTCTATTCCAACAGGACTGTTGTCCTTACCAAAAGGGGAAAATTGGAGGCAGATATACACAAGAAGAACACTGTGTAAAGATGAACCAAAGATGGGGGTGATGCTTCTATATGTCAAGGAATGCCAAAAGTCACCAGCAAATCATCAGAAGCTAGAGGACACACATGGAATAGATACTTCTTCATGGTTCTCAGAAAGAATCAGCCTGACCATCACCTTGATTTCATATGTCTAAACTTCAGAACTGTGAAAAAAAAATTTGTCATTCAATTTATGGTATTTTGTTAATGACAGTCCTAGTAAACTAATATAACCAATATCTATCATACATTCTCTTCCCTAGATTAAGTTATCTAGTCAATGCAATGAGTCTTCACACCATAATCATCATAGACTAGGATAATGCTTTTACACTTTGTATGTTTTAGACATGAAATAGGTAAAACTCCCACTTGGTAAGTGCTAGACATTTTATCACAAGGGGAAATTTGTTACTCCAGCTGGTACCATTTAATAGAAACTTGAAAATGGCTTCTGTAAAATGAGACAAGAAAGTATCCAGGAGGAAAGTTCTTTTAAGTAGAAAAGGTATACTTTCTCAGCTTCCAAGAGGTATATAGCATCTCTACTGCTCTACCCTCAGACAAGTAGTTATCATGATCTGGGTATTGGGAGAAGAGAGAAATGGAAGAAAAATAGCAGATTAAGTGAAGTGAAAGTTGCTCAGTCATGTCTAACTCTTTGTGACCCCATGGACTGTAACCTGCCAGGTTCCTCTGTTCATGGGAATTCGGAGGCAAGAATACTGGAGTGGGTTGCCATGCCCTCCTCCAGGGGATCTTCCCTACCCAGGGATCGAACCTAGATCTCCTGCATTGTGGGCAGATTCTTTACTTCTGAGCCACCAGGGAAGCCCAATAGGGCAGATGGTAGATGTATTTTCAAATTGAAGGCAAGGATAAATCAAGAAGAAAAAACAATTTTAAAGAGAAGAGATGGGGCAATTATGAGTTGAGGCAAGTGACTGAGGCAAAATTAAATGTAAAGCAAAAGCCAGAATAATGCAAGTTTAAACTGAGTAGGCAACTTGGATGATGTTCTAATTGATGGAAATGCGTTCCTTAGAGTGAGATGATTTGAGACCTATGAAACTATTTTTGTTTCCAGCTCACTAGTATACCACACAGCATGCCATACTGTGATTTCATGGCTTTATACACCTATCATTTAGGGTTGTTCTACCCAAATGGAAATCTAGAAACTATTTAGACAAATAAGCACCAAGAAAAGGTAATTTTCACCCTACATGGGTTTTTTTCATCTTATTTTATAGCCGTGTCCTTGGATCAAGAATTAATTCTGGTCTTTCTATTAATCTTCAGTGTTTTGGGAAGAATAATTCATATGTTTCTAAGGTGGGCCTGTGGGTTAGAGCAAGAAAACTCAGATTTATTTGGTCTACAAGAGAAGTGGAAACTTCCAGGGAGCTTTGGAGATTATCTTCTATGTCAAAATATTATATATTTTAAAATATTCAAAGTTTTGCAGCCATACCAAGGTCACTCTCAGATATGTTGTTGATGAAATACATTTAATCAAACTTTATAATAGCTTTTGGTGAGAACAAACAAAAACAGAAGTGACAGGATAATAGAAATATGACTGCTGAATAGCAAGTTTTAGATGCAGAAAATGTGCATTTCCACTTGCAAGTTCGAAAATCAGAAATTGTAAGTATTCGCAGTTTTCATGAGCCTTGTATGATAGAGGTAAGTCATGTCTATATGATAGCTATTTAAGAAGAGACACCCAAAGAGGTGACATTTCAGTTTGAATAAGACCTCTTGTATTTTATAGCTCACAATGTAGTTTTATACATAGTTGTTCCTTGGTGTGAGCATAATCCTTTGACTCACACAAAGAAAAGTTCATTATCTGTGTTTTGTAATAAAGAGAGACTCAGAGAGTAAACAAGTTGAGTGAAGCACTGTTGGTATCAAAGGAAAGCAAAATGTAGGATTTGAGCTCTCCTGCAGTTCACTCTGTGACATGAAAGGTTTCATTTGAAAGGTCTGCTGCACAAGATATTATTTGAATGGAGTATCTTTCTTTTGAAAGCATATTTATTTTATGATTGTAAAACCAAACCAAAGAAAATGTGGCTGCAGTAAGTTCTATATGGTGGTCAGCACAATTACACAAGTATTTAAGTATACTTTATTGTTTTCAGGAGTCAATGATACACTATAAAACCATGCATTTCACTTACACTTAGGTTGGGAAAACTCAGGAAAATATATCAGGACATGAGGGTAGTAGATATTATGGTGGAATAATGAAGGAAAGATCAAAGAAGGAACCTAGAGGTGAAGGTTGGGTTTATTCATTTGCAAAATCCAATGTCTTATACTAAAACGTGTGCTCTGATAGGTTATAGTTTTTATTTACACTTGTTCGTACATGAGGAATACTCAGTAAATGCTACTGTGTCATATTTGAGAAATCAAGTTTATTTAGTAGAAAAACTTCAACAAAGAAAAGTACCCGCTTTCTCTCTCTCTCTCTACCCACCCGACTCCCCACCCTGCACGCTGGTGTGCTCCTCTTCTCTCTTCTCTTCTTCGAGGATGGATTCTCCTGCTATCTTCTAAATAAAATAGAGCTGTAACACTGAAAAAAAAAAAAAAGAAAAAGAAAAGAAAAGCTCTAATTCATAATACCCTTAATGATCTTAGGATCAACTTAACTAGATCTTAGGAAGCTGGATTTTTAAGAGATTTTATAGAATACTTTGTACACTTCACTTTATAAATAAGGAAACTGAAACTCAAGGGATCTTTATGCTAAAAAAAATTACTTTTTATGCTAAATCTTTATGCTAAAAAAAAGAATGAGGACTCAGTACAATATATCTAGCTTTTTGCAATCTCAATGGATCTTATTCAGATGTTCCATTGTCTCTGAAAGAAAACCTTAGAGTAATATTGCTGCTTTAGTGTTTAAAAATATTTTATTTGTGTTTATTCTGCAAAGTGACCAGTTTGAGAAAATATATAAAAACAAAACAAAGCAAAAACAATTATGGCTAACATTTCTAAGGACCAGAACTAAAATAAAAGCTAGGCACATCAATGGCAGAGTTGAGAACAATGGGACTGCTCTACAGTTTAATGAAGATTCATAACTTAAATGAAATTTCTTACTGCTCAGACTGAAAACATATGTATGACATAAAATTAAATTTGTAAAAGTCCTTGATGTTATTACTCAGTATAGAAACAAATATATTAAATATAGTGATTAGTATATTAAGCTCCTGAAGAGGCTAGTAAAACATACAAATCTGAAATGCAAATAGAATACTTTCTCTTACATAAAAAATTATATATATTTAAAAATACCCTAATAAAATTAATTCAAATAAGTGGATTTAGCTCCAAAATTATTAGTTTCATATTGTTTATAATATTAGAAATGGGAAAACAATATAAATTTTTTAAATGCTTTTCTATTTCATAAAACATAAAAATAAATATACTCATGTAGGGAGACGATCTTCCTTAAGAGAAACCAAAAAAAAGAAGTGCAACCTCAAGGATTAAACTTTAAGAAGGTACTTTGAGGGTCCAAAAATAGACTCAAATTTCTACCTCTCTGTACCAGATAGAATAAGTTAAAAAGTTTTTTATCTTAAAGATTAGTAATTAGAAAAAGACCTTCCTATGGCAAGATTGATTCTATAGTCCCAAGAAAGTTCTTTGCTAAGCTTCAATCAAAAACAGTCTAGCTTCATGGTGATTTTGTGACAGGAAGTGTCTTCCTTATTTAAAACCTGTCTTAAACTTTTTACTTCCAAAATAATGCTATGTAATATTTTGGAGTCATATAAATTTCATTTTCTTTTTATTGTGTTCTCTAGTCTAGTGTTGACTGCCCTTTAGATAATTCTGCCTCTGTTGCTTGAAGGTTTTTTTTTTTTTTTTTTTTTTTTTTCAGAAAATGCTTATGGTCAAGTTAAAAATCAACAGAGCTTATGGGGAGTCATTTCTGGCTGAATTTTATTATTCTCTATTCACTTTTTATTTTGCCCTGTAGGCATGATCACAATTGATCATCTTAAAGGCATTTTAAACCATCCTTTAAACCATTATAAGATAGGAACTATTTTAAGCAATCAACAACAAGTGGAGGAGAGCCATTTATAAGTAATAAATGCAAGGAAGGGACTTCACAATTTATCAATCACTTTCATATGCATTATTACGTTCAATTTTTTTTTTTTTTGCAATATCCCTGGAGGTAAGCATTGTGATTCTTGCTTTATCAGGAAAGAAATTCAAGTCTCAAAAATTTTATGGCTTGCCCAAGGTCATATCAAATGTTAAGAAAGGGAGCTAGGAAATGACTTCGGGTTTTCCGGTTCTTAGTTTAGCAAAGCAATCATGAAAACCTACCTTAATATTGTCTATAATTGCTTTGCCTCTTCACATGGTTTCCCTATTTTAGTTTTCACTTTTCTATTGTCAATGAAAAACAACTCTGGACTTGGGTAAGGAAAGACTTTATTTGAAAGCATTATTGCAAGAGGGAAGAAAGGGACTACTGCCATAGGGGAGGTGGAAGAAGAAAGGGATGATTACAATAGGAAGACCTTTCAAGTATCTCAAAGGTGCGGTCAAGAGTCTTTTATGTAAATATATATATATATGTATATGTATATGTACATATACGTATATAAGAAGGAGTAACCTAGGCTTCCCTGGTGGCCCAGTGGTAAAGAATCTGCAATGTGGGAGATGTGGGTTCATTCCATCTCTGGGCCAGGAAGATCCTCTGGAAGAGGGGATGGCAAACCACTCTAGTAGTCTTGGTGGGAAAATCCCATGGACAGAGGAACCTGGCAGGCTAAGGTCCATGGGGTTGCAAAGAACTGGACACAACTGAAGTGATAGAGCACAACCTAGGCTATACAGATTGGGTATGGGGAAGTAGGATAAGCAAGTGTAGCATGTTTGAACAGAATGCTTTACCCCGAGGTCAGTCTATTTTCCAGAAAGGTGAGGTGGTATGCTTTTTCAGGCTGAGGTTGGGTCAAAGTTCAGGGATCTGGGGAAGATGAGACTCTATTTTAACTTTAAAAAACTTATTGGAGTATAGTTGATGTACAATGGTGTGTTAGTTTTGGGTATAGAGCAAAGTGAACCAGTTATACATATATCCACTTTAAAAAAAATTCTTTTCCCATATAAACCATTATTTTTATTGAGTAGAGTTTCCTGCGCTATACAGTAGTTCTTAATTAGTTGTCTATTTTACATGTCAGTTCAGTTCAGTTCAGTTGCTCAGTTGTGTCCAACTCTTTGTGACCCCATGGACTGCAGCACGCCAGGCCTCCCGGTCCATCACCAACCCCCGGAGTTTACTCAAACTCATGTTCATTGAGTCAGTGACGCCGTTTAACTATCTCATCCTCTGTCGTCCCCTTCTCCTCCTGCCTTCAATCTTTCCCAGCATCAGAGTCTTTTCAAATGAGTCAGTTCTTTGCACCAGGTGGCCAAAGGATTGGAGTTTGAGTGTGTATATGTCAATCCCAGCTATTCAATTTCTTTACCCCCTGGTAACTGTAAGTCTGTGTTTCACAATTTCAGTTACTGGTAGAATCTAAAAAAAGAGTAAATGAACTTATTTATAAAACAGAAGTAGAGTCACAGTAGGGGAGAATCTTAACCAAAGCTTGGTAACAGTTGATCAGTAGGGACAAACAATTCAGCTAATTATTCATAAGGCAAAGAATGAGAATTTGGAGGGTCTGTCTCTGGCTTTGTCATAGGAGCATCTCTGAGTCTAATCTAAGTCATATGGGGAATGATGGTTTTTTGAAGGGAGTCAAAAGTTACAAATTTCCAATTATAAAATTGAAAGGTCATGGGAATTTAATATACAGCATAGTGACTATAGTTAATAATATTATATTATGTATCTGAAAGTTGCTAAGAAAGTAGATCTTAAAGTCCTCATCACAAGAGAAAAAATTTTTGACAGTGTATATTGATGGATGTTAACTAGATTTATTGAGGTGATTGTTTTGCAATATATGTAAATATCAAATCATTATGTTGTACATAGGAAACTAACATAAGGTTATATGAGTTATACCTCAATAAATAACAGTTCTTAAAAGTCACTCTCTTCATTTAGTAAACATTTACAAAGAGAAAAAAATACGTGGAAGTCCTAAGATCCACAATAGTTTTCCCATGATTTCTGCCCTCTATGACAGCTTCCTATTTTTTCTTATATCACACAGAGAAGTATATTTACTTTTAAGTTCTCTTAATTCATGTCAGGGTGGGGTTAGCATTTATAAAACACCATTAAGTCCAAAGCAGTTGAACAAATTCCAAACAGACATGAATTATTAAATCAAAGTAGTTTAGGTGAATCTGAACTTCACTTTCTCTTCAAAATCCTAACCATATATATTACATGGCTTCTGTAGGTTTTTAATTTTCCATTTGGCAAAAGAAAATTGCTCTCTACCTAAGGATATTTAATATATTCAATATAGTTATTAAACACTTAGGATTTGTAAAATGTTTCACAATTTTAAAATATTTTTACCCAAAATAGTAAAATAGACTAATGAGCATTAACTTGGTATGATCCATGAGATCAAATGCTTTGTCAGTCTGCACTATTTCAAGCTATTGTTCACACATGGGTCTCATGCTATTAGAGTTGCTGTGTCTCAGAATAAGGATAATGTTGAATCTTCAAAACATATTTCACTACATTCCAAAATCTTTCCTACACTACATATAGCCAGTGGCTCTGTCTTTTTCACAAATATATTTGTATTATTTTACTCACTGCACAGTCTTGATGTTTATTTATTTATGTACATGACTAGCAACTTTCAATAAATTCTCTGAGGAAGAAATGAGGAAATAACACTTAACACAGAAAATTTAATTAATGAAGATCATATTACATGCACTTTTATTATCCATAATCATTGCAATGGTTTATACAAAGTGCTAGATTATCTTAGTTTAGTGTCTGTTTCTTTATATATTCCAAGCCACAAATAAGGATGATGATAATAATAATAGAAAAGTTGCACTGCACACTGTATAATTGTCTTATTTAATTTTTACTAAACTCCTATTAGGTAAGTACTGTTACTTTCATTCCATTTACAGATTAGGAAACTGGCATAGAACAAGCAAAGGCACAAGGACAGACATATAACTCAATGATTTGTGCAATTAGTGTATACATTTAAGCTATATTACCAAATGAGAACATTAACTTAGGCTAGATAAGGTAGAAAAAAAGTCACACTTCAGTATTTTTTAACATTCTCATTACCTGGTCTTGATTTTCTTGGAGGGACAAAAGTATGTGCATGAGATTTTTATTTTATCAGTTATTTTACTTTTAGCTTTATTTCTCTTTTCCAATTTCATGTTCTCATGCTCAGATGCTACTTTATAATAGAAATAAGGAAAATAGTTAATATTTATGCAACCACAGACTGTGTTCCAGGTACTGTTTTAAGCATTTTGTATATACTGAAGCCAAGCAGCACCCTGTGGGGCTTTCCCAGGAACAGAACCCTTGTGTCCTCCACCTCTTGTTCAAAGAAAGGGTTTAGCCTCCTAGGTCTTCCACAAAGAGCAAATTTAAACAGGAAAGTGAGAAAATGCAGAAATAAAGGAAAAACAGTCAAGTAAGATACAAATAATAAGAGTTTAGCCATAAAATGAAGGACTTTTACTTTCTCCTGAAGGGCTATAAATAACACCATGAGTCACATTCTTGAGTTGTTTTGCAGCTACTGAAAGATGCACCAGATGGAAGAAGTTAACTGCACGTGAGCATAAGTACACAGACCCCAGACCAGTTGGATTCAGAAGGTTGGTGATGTTGACTACCAAGAGACTACATGGTTAGCTCACCACCAATCAATCAGAAGAATGCCCATGACCTGATCACACATGCTGCAACCCTCTCCCTTACCTTGGCTGTAAAAGCCCTTTTTACACACAACATTGGAAATCAACTGTACTTCAATTAAAACACAATCAACAAAAATCATAAAAAAAAAAAAAAAAAACTTCTACGAAAGCCACAGCCATTGAGCATTCTCCTCATTTGTCCCAGGTTAGATGCCATGCATAAATACTCTACTTTCCTTCACCACAGCCCTGCATCAGTAGATTGGTTTCACTGCGCACTGGTGAGAAGCATCGACTTTGATACAGTAATTATTCCAACTCAAGCCACTTGGCCCCTAATCCATGCTCTGAAACATGACACAATATAGCTTCTCTTAGTAAATGGTATGCAATTTTTGTTTGCGTATTTTATTATTGCTCTTAACGAGTGATATGAATATTTTGTTTATTTCCAAGTTGGGAAAGGAGTACATCAATCTCCCTGCTTATTTAACTTGTACACAGAGTACATTGTGCAAAATGCTGGGCTCGATGAAGCACAAGCTGGAAACAAGATTGCCAGGAGAAATATCAATAACCTCAGATATGCAGATGACACCACCCTTATGGCAGAAAGTGAAGAAGAACTAAAGAGCCTCTTGATGAAAGTGAAAGAGGAGAGTGAAAAAGTAGGCTTAAAATTCAACATTCAGAAAACTAAGACCATAGCATCTGGTCCCATCACTTCATGGCAAATAGATGGGGAAACAATGGGAACAGTGACAGACTTTATTTGGGGGGCTCCAAAATCATTGCAGATGGTGAATACAGCCATGAAATTAAAAGATGCTTCTTCCTTGGAAGAAAAGCCATGACCAACCTAGACAAAATATTAAAAAGCAGAGACATTACTCTGTCAACAAAGGTGGATCTAGTCAAAGCTATGGTTTTTCCAGTTGTCATGCAAGGATGTGAGAGTTGGACTATAATGAAAGCTGACTGCCGAAGAATTGAATCTTTTGAACTGTGGTGTTGGAGAAGACTCTCGAGAGTCCCTTGGACAGCAAGGAGATCAAACCAGTCAATCCTAAAAGCAATAAGTTCTGAATATTCATTGGAAGGGCTGATGTTGAAGCTGAAGCTCCAATACTTTGGCCAACTGATGCGAAGAGCTGACTCATTGGAAAAGACCCTGATGCTGGGAAAGACTGAAGGCAGGAGAAGGGGACGACAGAAGATGAGATGGTTGGATGGCATCACCGATTCAATGGACATGAGTTTGAGCAAGCTCCAGGAGTTGGTGAATGACAGGGAACCCTGGCATGCTGCAGGCCATGGGGTCACAAAGAGTTGGACATGACTGAGTGACTGAACTGAACAGAGCTGAATTTTTGTTTTCTTTTGCAAAAAAGAGAAGTTACAAATAAAATCATCTACTACAAAATATTTAATAAGATAGTACATACATACTACTAATTTTAGTACTGTAGCCATTATTTATTTACTGTCTTATATCAGTAAATAAGAAAATAGAAAAATGTGAATACTAAAATGTATACATTTTAATCCTGCATTGCCCAGAAATTCTTGAAAATCTTAGTGTAAAATGTACTTATTTGTTAGTTTATTCAGCACTTATTAAATAACTTCTATTAGTCAGGCACTGTCTTAGTTACTGTGGATACAAAAATCAAAATAAAAACAGTTGCCTTCTTAAGTAGAGAGGAGCAGAAGGCAGAAAATTAAACAGATCCTGTATTTCTAGCTTGTGACCTCATAAAATAATATAATGATCCCTGATTGAGAAATTTCAATCTAATGAGTAGCATTTTGTAGCTCATATGATTCTCTTTGTAACTTCTTCATAAAGGTTCAATTTTTCTGGAAGTTTCATAGACCTGAGTATTCAAGCTTCTCTCGAATGTTCACCTTACACAAAAAATCAAATGATCCTGGAGGGAAAAAGGACAAAGCTCTGGCTTATGGTTTGAGAGACTGAATATGAAGAGAATGAATGAAAAAAGTTAACAGATGCAGTTTAAGCAATTAACAAAACACATGTAAATGGGAAAATCCTGAAGTGAAGTGAAGTGTGTCTGACTCAGCGACCCCATGAATTGTAGCCTGTCAGGCTTCTCTGTCCATGGGATTTTCCAGGCAAGAATACTGGAGTGGGTTGCCATTTTCTTCTCCAGGAAAAATCCTGAGGAGAGAGTAAAAACATGAATACAGTAGAGTTTACGGGGGGGAATCTTGTAGAATGTGAGGGTGTTTTAGAGTAAAATAGAATGATGTAAAATTCCAGAGGAGATGGGAGATTGTGCAAGAAAAAGAAAATGGCAAGAGCTCTGAGGCAGAAATTTAGTTTACCTTGAAGGATAAATAAGAAGCTCTATACTTTATGGAAAGTTTTTAAAAAATGAATTTTTTTTACATCTACAATACAATGAATCTATATCTAAATATATTGATTATTGAAATGTATTAAATTATCACCTTACAGCTTTATTGTTTTCTCAGCTCTACCTTCAATAATAATTTATGAATCTTCTTCTTCTTGACTTGGCAATATCTCAAGTAAATCTTTATGCATTCATTACTAACTTGACCATTCTTGTATTCTTGACATTTCTGGTCATTTTAGCTCCTCTCAGTTCCTTGAACACCTCTGTTCATTATTATGTTTTTCCACTATAATTTCATTTTTGAATTGAATTTTCTGATCAGTACCTCCCATCATTCCAGATTTCCCTCTTATTCTTTGATCTCCTTGGAACTGCAGTCCATCAATTCCTCCCTAGTTTAATTTCCTCACCTGTTTTATATCCTCCAGGTCAAATGCCATGGCCAATAGTTACAACATGGACAACAGTATCATTTAGTCACTATTAGTCTTTCTCCCCCTGTTTTAACTTTCCATAAGTTTTCATGATTCAGCTTAAATCAAGGGGAAAAGATAGGGCCAGAGAGATAATTTCTCAGAGAGAAATAGAGGAAGGCATCGACCAAAATAGCAAACCACCTGCATTCATGACTGAACGTGTGTTTCCGTTTTCTAGAAAAATATTACAAGAGGATAAAGAGTGCTTATATTGCTTATATACAGGGCACAGTTATCACCTCTAACTGTGATTTTTATTTAGGCTAATGCTTGTGTTTTTAAAATGATACATACTGCAACAATCCTGGATTTTTATTTAATGAAATAGCATACCCATCAATATTTATCACAGCCTAACTTGAGACATTTGTCATTGCACTAGAGAGATATTGTTCTCATACATTGGAAAGCAGCCTTAATATTATGCAGTTTTCAAAAACAAACTTGGAGGTCTCAAGTGAGAAGACTAACAGAAAATTGATTCTCTAGTTATAGGACCAGCACAGTATTAAATACTTAGGTGACGCCTTCCTGTGCTTTACTTACATTTCCAATTCCTGGATACAAATGCTCAGTTCTGTGGAGGAATGGAAGTTCATGCATCTGTCTCACACAATTTTTCCTTTGTCTGACAGTGCTGCCAGCCAAGGAACCTATTAATGCCAATCATAATGGCAAATGTTAAACAACAGAGCCCTGTCCAGTTAGAACTGGTCACAACCAACCACCTCATTTTACCAATGTACAGAGGTTTCTAGTTTTCAGAGGGCAATATATGTTTTTATTAATGTCTAAAGAAAGAAATAGGAATTATATTTTGGGATTACAATGAAAATTAATTTACTTATTGTCACTTGATTTAGGATCATAATTCTGCAGAACTAAATTTGTAATTTTTATTGTTTTTAACATTATCTAGGGGTTTTTGTATGTTATGTTATCTTAGGATTTCTGAAGCTACAATGTATCATAAAAGTTAATTAGTAATATCACTATAAGTTTAGAAATGAGAAGATTTTCAAGTTATAAGGGTGTAATCACAGATTTAATTCATCAGTCTTATGAGTTGAATAAATGAACAGTTTCCAAACATAAGAAACTCATAAACAAGAGTAAACTGATGTAATTGGCACATGGACCTGGCATCTGGAGTAATTCTCACAGTAACGTGAAAAGGGAGAGACCTTACTACCGAGATCCATAAGATGAAAAGCTGTGTTTTTATGTGGAAAATTTGGCCAATAAATACCTGAGTTCCCTAACAGAGGTGAAGGAGCATTGTTACCAATACATGAGAAAAATCTGGCATTTACATTTTGGAATTTCACCAAATTGACCTTGCCTGAATTATTAAAATTATAGCACATCCTCAAATAAAACAATACAGAAGTAAAGGAGTTCATAAGCTACAGTATAAATCTTGCTCCCATGCAAGCACACATAGAGGGTTTTTTTTTAAAAAGTGGGATGAAATATCTGAGCACTTATTAAATAGATTTTCTTTTACAGACACTTTATTTTACAAACATCATTAGGTATAATTATTAAAGTAGTATAATGATTAGAATTTTTAAATACTTTTAAGAAGAGTTTGGAATAAAATGCACACACTGAAAAATAATTTTTAAATATACAAACACCATAGGGAAAAATATTTTAAATGCATAATCCTGTAGGCATTGGTTCTTTCAAATTTTCTATATATGCAGCCATTATTTTTTAATGAATAAGTATCTCTATAATAATGAAACTTAGGAAGCAGCATATAATACTCAGAAACCCAAGAATATAAATAATATTATGAGGTCATAGGAATGATTAAAGTATTTAATGAACAGTGAGACAAATAATTATATTAAAGAGAAAAATATGAGTATATAATGTACTGAAAAGTAACATGAGGGCATATTATAATAAAAAATTTAAAAATAAATGTTTTTAAAACTTTATATAAAATATATAATACTTTATGCAATTGTAGTAAGAGTTTTTCAAACAATATCATGACCAATATTTTAGAACTTCTATAAATATTCTTGCTAAATTAATAGCAATTCACTTTTTGTTTGAATATAAATTTCTTAGATTTGGGGTGAAATTAGCTATATTGTTTGTGGCATATCCATCCTTGAATATTTTTAACAAATCTAGTTTTATATAGTATACTTAAGGCTTCCTATATTTTATGTGATGTATTTTTAAGAATTTTGTCATGAAATGTTTAATGCTGCCTTTATAGATGACTGACAGTTTGACTACAAACAGAATTATTTGATTACAATTCTATCTCACAGAGCTTTCCTATTAATATTGGATTATCACTCTCCTTTGTTAATTTCTTAAATTGTTTATACCTTTGTAGTGTCTTCATTAAAGTCTATTACCTTTGCCATTTATTTTTTGCCAGAACCCTACTAATCTTCCATACTGAATAATAAAAGAAGTAACAGGATCTGCCCTTTCAGAAGTTGAGGTGTCTCAGAATACTTGAGTTGGAGTTTGTGTTCAGTTAGCTTTCTTCTGGAGAACTCTGGTAGTGTAACCTATCATTCTGAAACATTGGTCTGAGTACTATTTGTTGTTTATTTCTGGTATTCATTAATACTTCATGTTTATGGTTGGTTCCCTTCTTTTTCTGGGAACATATGGGTTATTTGAAATTTCCTGCTTGTAAAAATAGATATTCAGTTTATTAATTCAAAGACATATACACAATATAACAAAGCAATGCCTATATACATCTAGAAAAAACACATAAACATATTTTAATAATAAACATAAATTTAATAGAAAAATAGAACTGTACCAAATTTGTCTATATATTTATGCATATATATACACATATGTATGTATGTATATATCTAACTAGATCACAGAAATTCTTAATCAATTTAATCCTAGCTACTGTTTACTTGTGACTTAATAAGACTACCTGTCATTATGATTTTAACTGCTTATTACTAGAATTTAATTAAACTACTTTAAAAAATTAACAAATACATACTACAACAAAACATACTTTATATTAGTTTCAGTATATTTCACTTGGTTGTTCTGGATTTTCCAAGCATCTTATTCTTGTATTTGTTTTACTAGTATTTTATTCTAGTTGCTCTAACAAGCTTATTTTAACCCATCAATAAAACTATGAAGTAATTAATTTTTGATATTTGCAATCTTACACATGTTAATTATTTTGTAGGTTGTATGTGTTTTTAAAAACATATTTGTAGTTTTAAATGTAATAAATTATTGTAAAACTTTAAAAGTTGTACATTATTACATTCCCTGGTGGCTCAGTGGTAAAACAATTTGCCTGCAATGCAGGGGACTTGGGTTAAATCCCTGGGTCAGGAAGATCTCCTGGAGAAGGGAACAGCTACCCACTACAAGATTCTTGCCTGGAGAATGTCATGGACAGAGGAGCCTGGCAGACTACAGTCCATGGGGTCACAGAGAGTTAAACATGACTGAGCAGCTAACACATGCACACACACACACACACACACACACACACACATTAGTCATAGTGTATATAAATTAGTTTTAGCATATTATATGTACTATATATCATATATTTCATATTTTCATTTCATTCTCCCTTTTTTCAATGTCTTTGAAAGTATCTCAATTTTGGTTTCTATACTACCCTTCAATTCTGCTTTCTAGATATTTTTTGATTTGTTAATAAAATTTTATTTTCTTCTACCTGATTATATGTTGAATTATCTTTTCTCCGATTATTTTTCTCAATCTGTTAAATACATTTTAAATTTATACATTATATTTCATTATGGATTTGAAAATCTTTTTTGAAAATTTCTTTCTAATCTCTATATGAAACATTTTTGTAAGGAATGTTCACACTATCTTTTGTAATAAACTTATTCATTGGTCCACTGTCTCATTAAATAACATCCTTGGAGTTCTGAGGTCAGCAGGCAAATGCTGAGAGGAGGGTGGATAAGCTTATGAGAATTTCCTCGTTAAAAATAAAGATTCTCCCCTCCCAACTCCAAAAAGAAGGTCTTCCATGACCAGTTACATTTGCCATACTTGACTGTTATTCAAATTGCTCAAATATCACTTTTCAGCATTTACCATAACCACATTTCTTACTGTAGCTTTTACTGCTTTGATTTTTCAAGCTCCAGTTTTCCATGTTATAGTTATTTTTTCATAGTCTGTATTAACTTTTAACAATACATAATTTGTTTATTCTTCAGAGTTCTACCTTACCTCCTGCTAGAATGTAGGCTCCATGAGGGCTCCGAAATCTTACAGCTGTGCCTGGAACACACTTTATTTCATGTGATAAAACTCAGAAGCCCACCCCAGACTAACTAAAAGAAAATTTCTAGAACTCTGCATTTTTATAGGTTCTCCTCTGACTCTTACGCACAAAACGTTTGAGATCACTGTGCCCTGGAGATATAGGTGCTGTGTAAGTATATGTAATTTGAGAAGTTTCTTAGGCACCATGATTCTAATCTTCCAATCTTCTTACCCCTACAGACCTGCTAGGTATTCAACAAGTGCTGCCCTTTTGTACCAAGCTGGGATCTACTCCTAAGGTCATGAAAATTTTCTGAAAATTCAAATTTTCCCTTCCTGTTAACACTGTCATTAGTCACGTTCAGAGATACAGGTCCAGTCCTGCATCTATCTTTGCTTAGCTCATCTATCTTGGTCTATGAATGAAGAGGTATCCACCAAACTGTGGGAACCCCACACATTTTGCAGCTCTGTTATATACTGGACTCTAGTTACACCTGGTAACTCAGTTGTTAAAGAATCTTCCTGCAATGCAGGAGATGTGGGTTCAACCTCTGGGTTGGAAAGATCCCCTGGAGAAGGAAACAGCAACCCACACCAGTATTCTTGCCTAGAAGATCCCATGGACAGGGGAGCTTGGTGGGGTCACAAAGAAGTGGATATGACTTAGTGACCAAACCACCACAGTTACTTATGTTACTCTGTATGACTGGAAATAGTGCCTCACCCCTCCTGGGGGTACCACGTGTCTTTTATTACTTAGGGAAACTGGGTTTATTTTATATGAGGTAAATTATAGATGGTACACTTTTTTTTTTTTTTTCAAATTGACTTTGTTCTTATTTGTAAAATCTTCTTTAGTGACATCAGTTAAGTTCACTCAGTCATGTCCTACTCTTTGCGACCCTATGGACTGCAGCATTCCAGGCTTCCCTGTCCATCACCAACTCCCAGAGCTTGCTCAAATTCATGTTCATTGAGTCAGTGATGCCATTCAACCATCTCATTCTCTGTCATCCTCTTCTCCTCCTGCCTTCAGTCTTTCCCAGCATCAGGGTCTTTTCAAATGAGTCAGTTCTTTCCATTAGGTAGCCAAAGTATTGCATCAGCATCAGTCCTTCCAATGACTATTCAGGACTGATTTCCTTTAGGATAGCCTGGTTTGATCTCCTTGCAGTCCAAGGGACTCTCAAAAGTCTTCTCCAAAACCACACTTCAAAAGCATCAATTCTTCAGCACTCAGCTTTCTTTATAGTCCAACTCTCACATCCACATATGACTACTGAAAAAACCATAGCTTTGATGATACTGGACCTTTGTAGGCAAAGTAATGTCTCTGTTTTTTAATATGCTATCTAAATTGGTCATATCTTTTCTTCCAAGGAGCAGCATCTTTTACTTTCAAGGCTGCAGCCACCATCTGCAATGATTTGGAGCCCTCCAAAAATAAAGTCTGTCACTGTTTCCATTGTTTCCCCTTCAGTTTGTGATGAAATGATGTGTAAGAGAGAGAAAAAAAAATGTGAAAAGCAGGAGTTTCCAGAAGCTTTAGCAAGAGCACCTGGCCAGCTCAGGAGTCAATAGACACTGGAGAGAGTTCTTCAATTGGCATGGTGCCTTGGCTCCCCAAAGTACACTTCAAAATAGAAACAACTTATTCCCTTATCACACTCAAGTTCTTGAAGCTCGCATGGGTCAGGTGAACAAATGGATGTGAAGAGAGAACAGAATGGAAAGTATTCCTCATCCCTAACATGGAGACATTACCTCTCAGAGTACTTTCCCATGGCTTCCTGTATTTGACTTCATGTGGCATCCTTCTTTAGTTAGAAATTCTTTAATTCCTCAAATGTCAGGTACACCCATAATTCAATGTGAATAATTTAAATATGTATTGCCTTAATAATAATGTTAATAATAAAAATACACATTGAATTTTTTCATTGTCTTTGGAACATCTGTGCCCTTTTGTTTACTAACACTAACATTTGAGTTGACTGAATGGCTGTTAGATTTCAGTCTTCAACAGATTTATCAGTCACTGAACTCTTTTATTAATCTCAGCTATAAAATATATTTGCTAACACAATGGACCAGCTAGACCTAATTGATATCTATAGGACATTTCACCCCAAAACAAGCAACTTCACCTTTTTCTCAAGTGCACACGGAACCTTCTCCAGAATAGATCACATCCTGGGCCATAAATCTAGTCTTGGAAAATTCAAAAAAATTGAAATCATTCCAGTCATCTTTTCTGACCACAGTGCAGTAAGATTAGATCTCAATTACAGGAAAAAAATTGTTAAAAATTCAAACACCTGGAGGCTAAATAACACGCTTCTGAATAACCAACAAATCATAGAAGAAATCAAAAAAGAAATCAAAATATTTATAGAAATGAATGAAAATGAAAACACAACAACCCAAAACCTATGGGACACTGTAAAAGCAGTGCTAAGGGGAAGGTTCATAGCATTACAGGCTTACATCAAGAAACAAGAAAAAAGCCAAATAAATAACCTAACTCTACACCTAAAGCAATTAGAGAAGGAAGAAATGAAGAACCCCAGGGTTAGCAGAAGGAAAGAAATCTTAAAAATTAAGGCAGAAATAAATGCAACAGAAACTAAAGAGACCATAGCAAAAATCAACAAAGCTAAAAGCTGGTTTTTTGAAAAAATAAACAAAATTGACAAACCATTAGCAAGACTCATTAAGAAACAAAGAGAGAAGAACCAAATTAACAAAACTAGAAATGAAAATGGAGAGATCACAACAGACAACACTGAAATACAAAGGATCATAAGAGACTACTACCAGCAGCTCTATGCCAATAAAATGGACAACTTGGATGAAATGGACAAATTCTTAGAAAAGTATAACTTTCCAAAACTGAACCAGGAAGAAATAGAAGATCTTAACAGACCCATCACAGGCAAGGAAATCGAAACTGTAATCAAAAATCTTCCAGCAAACAAAAGCCCAGGACCAGATGGCTTCACAGCTGAATTCTACCAAAAATTTAGAGAAGAGCTAACACCTACCTTACTCAAACTCTTCCAGAAAATTGCAGAAGAAGGTAAACTTCCAAACTCATTCTATGAGGCCACCATCACCCTAATTCCAAAACCTGACAAAGATGCCACAAAAAAAGAAAACTACAGGCCAATATCACTGATGAACATAGATGCAAAAATCCTTAACAAAATTCTAGCAAACAGAATCCAACAACATATTAAAAAAATCATACACCACGACCAAGTGGGCTTTATCCCAGGAATGCAAGGATTCTTCAATATCCGCAAATCAATCAATGTAATACACCACATTAACAAATTGAAAGATAAAAACCATATGATTATCTCAATAGATGCAGAGAAAGCCTTTGACAAAATTCAACACTCATTTATGATTAAAACTCTCCAAAAAGCAGGAATAGAAGGAACATACCTCAACATAATAAAAGCTATATATGACAAACCCACAGCAAGCATCACCCTCAATGGTGAAAAATTGAAAGCATTTCCCCTGAAATCAGGAACAAGACAAGGGTGCCCACTCTCACCACTACTGTTCAACATAGTGTTGGAAGTTTTGGCCACAGCAATCAGAGCAGAAAAAGAAGTAAAAGGAATCCAGATAGGAAAAGAAGAAGTGAAACTCTCACTGTTTGCAGATGACATGATCCTCTATATAGAAAACCCTAAAGACTCTACCAGAAAATTACTAGAACTAATCAATGAATATAGTAAAGTTGCAGGATATAAAATTAACACACAGAAATCCCTTGCATTCCTATATACTAACAATGAAAAAACAGAAAGAGAAATTAAGGAAACAATACCATTCACCATTGCAACAAAAAGAATAAAATACTTAGGAGTATATCTACCTAAAGAAACAAAAGACCTATACATAGAAAACTATAAAACACTGATGAAAGAAATCAAAGAGGACACAAACAGATAGAGAAACATACCGTGTTCATGGATTGGAAGAATCAATATTGTCAAAATGGCTATTCTACCCAAAGCAATCTATAGATTCAATGCAATCCCTATCAAGCTACCAACGGTATTTTTCACAGAACTAGACCAAAGAATTTCACAATTTGTATGGAAATACAAAAAACTTCGAATAGCCAAAGTAATCTTGAAAAAGAAGAATGGAACTGGAGGAATCAACCTGCCTGACTTCAGACTCTACTACAAAGCCACAGTCATCAAGACAGTGTGGTACTGGCACAAAGACAGAAATATAGACCAATGGAACAGAATAGAAAGCCCAGAGATAAATCCACGAACCTATGGACACCTTATCTTTGACAAAGGAGGCAAGGATATACAATGGAAAAAAGACAACCTCTTTAACAGGTGGTGCTGGGAAAGCTGGTCAACCACTTGTAAAAGAATGAAACTAGAACACTTTCTAACACCATACACAAAAATAAACTCAAAATGGATTAAAGATCTAAATGTAAGACCAGAAACTATAAAACTCCTAGAGGAGAACATAGGCAAAACACTCTCTGACATAAATCACAGCAAGATCCTCTATGACCCACCTCCCAGAATATTGGAAATAAAAGCAAAACTAAACAAATGGGATCTAATGAAACTTAAAAGCTTTTGCACTACAAAAGAAACTATAAGTAAGGTGAAAAGACAGCCGTCAGATTGGGAGAAAATAATAGCAAATGAAGCAACAGACAAAGGATTAATCTCAAAAATATACAAGCAACTCTTGAAGCTCAATTCCAGAAAAATAAATGACCCAATCCAAAAATGGGCCAGAGAACTAAACAGACATTTCTCCAAAGAAGACATACAGATGGCTAACAAACACATGAAAAGGTGCTCAACATCACTCATTATTAGAGAAATGCAAATCAAAACTACAATGAGGTACCATTACACACCAGTCAGGATGGCTGCTATCCAAAAGTCTACAAGCAATAAATGCTGGAGAGGTTGTGGAGAAAAGGGAACCCTCTTACACTGTTGGTGGGAATGCAAACTAGTACAGCCGCTATGGAAAACAGTGTGGAGATTCCTTAAAAAACTGGAAATAGAACTGCCATATGACCCAGCAATCCCACTGCTGGGCATACACACTGAGGAAACCAGATCTGAAAGAGAGAGATGCACCCCAATGTTCATCGCAGCACTGTTTATAATAGCCAGGACATGGAAGCAACCTAGATGCCCACCAGCAGATGAATGGATAAGGAAGCCGTGGTACATATACACCATGGAATTTTACTCAGCCGTCAAAAAGAATTCATTTGAACCAGTCCTAATGAGATGGATGAAACTGGAGCCCCTTATACAGAGTGAAGTAAGCCAGAAAGATAAAGAACATTACAGCATACTAACACATATATATGGAATTTAGAAAGATGGTAACGATAACCCTATATGCAAAACAGAAAAAGAGACACAGAAATACAGAACAGACTTTTGAACTCTGTGGGAGAAGGTGAGGGTGGGATGTTTCAAAAGAACAGCATGTATACTATCTATGGTGAAACAGATCACCAGCCCAGGTGGGATGCATGAGACAAGTGCTCCGGCCTGGTGCACTGGGAAGACCCAGAGGAATCGGGTGGAGAGGGAGATGGGAGGGGGGATCGGGATGGGGAATAAGTGTAAATCTATGGCTGATTCATATCAATGTATGACAAAACCCACTGAAATGTTGTGAAGTAATTAGCCTCCAACTAATAAAAAAATTTAAAAAAAAAATATATTTGCTACTAAAGAGCAGAACAAGTTTATTTTTTTTGTAAATTAATTAATTTTATTTGGAGGCTAATTACTTTACAATATTGTAGTGGTTTTTGCCATACATTGACATAAATCAGCCATGGGAGTACATGTATTCCCCAATCTGAAGCCCCCTCCCACCCCCCTCCCCATCCCATCCCTCACTGGGTCGTTCCAGTGCACTGGCCCTGAGTGTCCTGTCCTCATGCACTGAACCTGGACTGGCGATCTATTTCTCATATGGTAACACAAGTTTCAATGTTATCTCTCAAATCATCCCACCCTCGCCTTCTCCCACAGAGGTCTGTTCTTTACATCTGTGTCTCTTTTGCTGTCTCACGTATAGGGTCATTGTTACCATCTTTCTAAATTCCATATATATGCATTTATTTACTGTATTGGTGTTTTCTTTCTGACTTACTTCACTCTGTATAATAGGCTCCAGTTTCATCCACCTCATTAGAACTGATTCAAATGCATTCTTTTTAATAGCCAAGTAATATTCCATTGTGGATATGTATCACAGCTTTTTTATCCATTCATCTGCTGATGGACATCTAGGTTGCTTCCATGTCCTAGCTATTGTAAACAGTGCTGCAATGAACATTGGGGTACATGAGTCTCTTTTAATTCTGGTTTCCTCAGTGGGTATGCTCCACAGTGGGATTGCTGGGCCATATGTCAGTTCTATTTCCAGTTTTATAAGGAATCTCCACACTGTTCTCCATAGTGGCTGTACTAGTTTGCATTCCCACCAACAGTGTAAGAGGGTTCCCTTTCCCCCACACCCTCTCCAGCATTTATTGCTTGTAGAATTTTTGATAGTAGGCATTCTGACTGGCATGAGATAGCACCTCATTGTGGTTTTGATTTGCATTTCTCTGATAATGAGTGATGTTGAGCATCTTTTCATGTATTTGATAGCCATCTGTATGTCTTCATTGGAGAAACGTCTGTTTAGTTCTTTCGCCCATTTTTGATTGGGTCGTTTATTTTTCAGGAATTGAGCTGCATGAGATGCTTGTATATTTTTGAGATTTAATTCATTGTCAGTTGCTTCATTTGCTATTATTCACTCCCATTCTGAAGACTTTCATTTCACCTTGTTTATAGTTTCCTTCGTTGTGCAAAAACTTTTAAGTTTAATTAGGTCCCATTTGTTTATTTTTGTTTTTATTTCCATTACTCTGGGATGTGGGTCATAGATGATCCGGCTGTGGTTTATGTCAGAGAGTGTTTTGCCTTTGTTTTCCTATAGGAGTTTTGTAGTTTCTGGCCTTACATTTAGATCTTTAATCCATTTGAGTTTATTTTTGTGTATGGTGTCAGAAAGTGTTCTAGTTTCATTCTTTTACACGTGGTTGACCAGTTTTCCCAGAACCACTTGTTAAAGAGGTTGTCTTTTTTCCATTGTATATTCTTGCCTCCTTTGTCAAAGATAAGGTGTCCATAAGTGTGTGGATTTATCTCTGGGCTTTCTAGTTTGTTCCATTGATCTATACTTCTGTCTTTGTGCCAGTACCATACTGTCTTGATGACTGTGGCTTTGTAGTATAGTCTGAACTCAGGCAGGTTGATTCCTCTAGTTTCATTCTTGTTTCTCAAGATTTCATTGGCTATTCAAGGTTATTTTGTATTTCCATAAAAATTCTGAAATTATTTGTTCTAGTTCTCTGAAAAATACCATTAGTAGCTTGATAAGGATTGCATTGAATCTATAGATTGCTTTTAGTAGTATACTCATTTTCACTGTATTGATTCTTCTGATCCACGAACATGGTATATTTCTCCATCTATTTGTGTCCTCTTTGATTTCTTTATCAGTGTTTTATAGTTTTCTATATATAGGTCTTTTCTTTAAGTAGATTTATTCCTAAGTATTTTATTATTTCATTACAGTGGTGAATAGAATTGTTTCCTTAATTTGTCTTTCTGTTAGTGTATAGGAATGCAAGGGATTTCTGTGTGTTAGTTTTATATCCTGCAAGTTTACTATATTTATTGATTAGCTCTAGTAATTTTCTGGTGGTGTCTTTAGCATTTTTCTATGTAGAGGATCATGGTATCTGCAAACAGAGTTTTACTACTTCTTTTTAAATCTGGATTCCTTTTATTCCCTTTTCTTCTCTGATTGCTGTGGCTAAACCTTCCAAAACTATGTTTTGTAGTTTTATTTTATTTGTTGTGTAACTCAATGAAACTGTGAGCCATGCCATGTAGGGCGACCCAAATGGACATGTCATGGTGTAGAGTTCTGACAAAACGTGGCCCACTGGAGAAGGGAATGGGAAACCACTTCAGTATTCTTGCCTTGAGAACCCCATAAACATTATGAAAAGGCAAAAAGATAGGACACTGAAAGATGAACTCACTGGGTCAGTAGGTACCCAATACGCTACTGGAGAAATCAGTAGAGATCAGTGGAGAAATAACTCCAGAAAGAATGAAGAGATAGAGCCAAAGCAAAAACAACACCCACCTGTGGATGTGACTGGTGATGGAAGTAAAGTTTGATGCTGTAAAGAGCAATATTGTATTGTAACCAGGAATGTTAGGTCCATGAATCAAGGTAAATTGCAAGTGGTCAAACAGGAGATGCTAAGAGTGAACATTGACATTGTAGGAATCAGCAAAATAAAGTGGACTGTAATAGGTGAATTTAATTCAGATGACCATTATATCTACTATTGTGAGCAAGAATCCCTTAGAAGAAAAGAAGTAGCCCTCATGGTCAACAAAAGAGTCCTAAATGCAGTACTTGGATGCAGTCTCAAAAACGACAGAGTGATCTCTGTTTCCAATGCAAGTCATTCAATATCACAGTAATCCAAGTCTATACTCTGACCAGTAATGCTGAAGAAGCTGAAGTTGAAGTGTTCTATGAAGACCTATAAGACCTTCTAGAACTAATACCCCAAAAGATACCCTTTTCATTATAGGGGGCTGGAATGCAAAAATAGGAAGTCAAGAGATACCCGGAGTAACAGGCAAATTTGGCTTTGGAGTACAGAATAAATCAGGGCAAAGGCTAATAGAGTTTTGCCAAGAAAATGCACTGGTCATAGCAAATGCCCTCTTCCAGAAACACAAGAGAAGACTCTACACCTGGACATCAACAGATGGTCAATACTGAAATCAGAGTGATTATATTCTTTGCAACCAAAGATGGAGAAGTTCTATATAGTCAGCAGAAACAAGACCAGGAGCTGACTATAGCTGAGACCATGAACTCCTTATTGCCAACTTAGACTTAAACTGAAGAAAGTAGGGAAAACCACTAGACCATTCAGGTATGACCTAAATCAAACCCCTTATGACTATACAGTGGGAGTGACAAATAAATTCAAAAGATTAGATCTAATAGACAGAGTGCCAAAAGAAATGGATGGAGGTTCATGGCATTGTACAGGAGGCAAGGATCAAGGCCATACCCAAGAAAAAGAAATGCAAAAAGGTTATCGGAGGAGGCCTTAAAAACAGCTGTGAAAAGAGAAGAAGTGAAAGGCAATAGAGAAAAGGAAAGATATGCCCATCTGAATGCAGAGTTCCAAAGAATAGCAAGGAGACATAAGAAAGTCTTCCCCAGTTATCAATGAAAAAAATAGAGGAAAACCATAGAATAGGAAAGACTAGAGATCTCTTCAAGAAAATTAGAGATACCAAGGGAATATTTCATGCAAAGATGGGCTCAATAAAGGACAGAAATAGTATGGACCTAACAGAAGAAGAAGATATTAAGAATAGGTGGCAAGAATACACAGAAGAACTATACAAAAAAGATCTTCACGATGCAGATAATCATGACAGCATGATAACTCACCTAGAGCCAGACATCCTGGAATGGGACGTCAAGTGGGCCTTAGGAAACATCACTACGAACAGAACTAATGGAGACAATGGAATTCCAGTTGAGCTATTTCAAATCCTAAAAGATGATGCTGTGAAAGTGCTGCAGTCAATATGCCAGCAAATTTGGAAAAGTCAGCAGTGGCCATAGGACTGGAAAAGGTCAGTTTTCATTCCAATCCCAAAGAAAGGCAATGTCAAAGAGTACTCAAACTACTGCACAATTTCACTCACCTCGCATACTAGTAAAGTAATGCTCACAATTCTCCAAGCCAGGCTTCAACAATATGTGAACTGTGAACTTCCAGATGTTCAAGCTGATTTAGAAAATCCACCACAGATCAAATTGCTAAAATCCATTGGATTATCAAAAAAGCAAATGAGTTGCAGAAAAACATCTTAGTTCAAAAGAAGTTCCAATAAAACTTCTGCTTTATTGACTATGCCAAAATCTTTGACTGTGTGGATCACAATAAACTCTGGAAAATTCTGAAAGAGGTGGGAATACCAGACCACCTGACCTGCCTCTTGAGAAATCTGTATGCATGTCAGGAAGCAACAGTTAGAACTGGACATACAACAAAGGACTGTTTCCAAATAGGGAAAGGAGTACATCAAGGCTGTAAAATACTGGGTTAGATAAAGCAAAAGCTGGAATCAAGATTTCTGAGAGAAATATCAATAACCTCAAGTACACAGATAACACCATCCTTATGGCAGATAACAAAGAAAAACTAAAGAGCCTCTTGATCAAAGTGGAAGAGAGAGTGAAAAAGTTGACTTAAAACTCAGTATTCTGAAAACTAAGATCATGGCATCTGATCCCATCACTTCATGGCAAATAGATGGGGAAACGATTGAAACAGTGATAGACTTCATTTTGGGGGGCTCCAAAATCACTGCCGATGGTGATTGAAGCCATGAAATTAAAAGACACTTGCTCCTTGGAAAAGTTATGACCAACCTAAGCAACATATTAAAAAGCAGAGACATTACTTTGCCAACAAGGTCTATCTAGTCAAAGCTATGATTTTTCCAGTAATCATGTGTGCATTTGAGAGTTGGATTATAAAGAAAGTTGAGTGCTGAAGAATAGATGCTTTTGAACTGTGGTGTTGGAGAGGACTCTTGAGAGTTCCTTGGACTGCAAGGAGATCAAACCAGTCCATCCTAAATGAAATCAGTCCTGAATATTCATTGGAAGGGCTGATTTCGAAGCTGAATTTCCAATACTTTGGCCCCCTGCTGTGAAGAACTGACATTTGAAAAGACCGCGATGCTGGGAAAGATTGAGAGTGGGAGGAGAAGGAGACAACATAGGATGTGATGGTTGGATGGCATCACCGACTTAATGGACATGGGTTTGGGTGCACTCAGGAAGTTGGTGGTAGACAGGGAGGCCTGGCGTGCTGCAGTTGATGGGGTCACAAAGAGTCGGACAGGACTGAGTGACTGAACTGAACTGAACTGATGCAAAGAATTGACTCATTTGAAAAGAGCCTGATACTGGGAAATATTGAAGGCAGGAGGAGAAGGGGACGACAGAGAATGAGATGGTTGGTTGGCATCACCGACTCAATGGCCATGAGTTTGAGTACATTCTGGATGTTGGTGATGGACAGGGAGGCCTGGCCTGCTGCAGTCCATAGGGTCACAAAGAGTCGGACAAGAGCCAATGACTGAACTGAACTGGACTGAACTGTTGAGATGGATGTCATCTTAAAGTTTTTTGAAAGTTGAGTTTTAAGCTAGCTTTTTCACACTCCTCTTTTATCATGTGACTCTTTATTTCTTTGCTTTCTGCTATAAAGAGGGTGTCATCTGTATATCTGCTCCTGTTGCTGCTGCTAAGTAGTGTCAGTCGTGTCCGACTCTGTACGCCCCACAGAGGGCAGCCCAACAGGCTCTTCCGTCCACGGGATTTCCCAGGCAAGAGCTCTGGACTGGGTTGCCATTGCCTTCATCCTTGCATATCTGAGGTTATTGATATTTCTCCTGGCAATCTTGATTCCAGCTTGTGCTTCAGCCAGCCAGCCATTTCGCATGATGTACCCCACATATAAGTTAAGTAATCGGGGTGACGATATACAGCCTTAACGTACTCCTTTCCCTATCTGAAACCGGTCTGTTGTTTCATGTCAGGTTCTAACTGTTGCTTCTTGACCTGCATACAGATTTCTCAGGAGGCAGGTAAGGTAGTCTGTTATTCCCATCTCTTGGAGAATTTTCCGCAGCTTGTGATTTACACAGTCAAAGGCTTTGGTGTAATCAATAAAGCACACAGCTACCTAGTTTTTAAGTCATCTATGTGTATGGTAGTGGTGAGCATATTTCTGACACTTCAGTCCAATATATATTTTGCAGGCATGCTTTGTGGTCTAGAATCTGAATTTTTTGTTTTCCAACAAGTATTTTTGGTTCTGTGTGTGTGTGTGTGTGTGCCCGCTTGCACTGGTGTACACGCACGCATGCTCAGTTGCTCAGTCGTTTCCTACTGTTTGTGATCCTTTGCCTGTAGCTGGCCAGGCTCCTCTGTCCATGGAGTTTTCTGTGCAAGAACAGTGGAGTTGTTTGCCAAACTACTTATGATTAATTCAAATTGGTTCACCTCTTCAAACATACAAGGGGCCATTTTGGTAACAGTTCAGCCTTTGTTTCTTTTCTCTGGCACTGTCCCCAAATGTGAGTTAATACTACTTGACGTAGCAATGTTCATACTGTGATTTATGCCTTTGGAATAAACAAACTCATATTTTTATCATAATTTAACACATCACATGTACAGATGGCTAGTTCATTTGATTAAGGGGTATTTCTAATTGGGAGAATATTGCTAATCATAACAAGTCCACTTCTGCATTATTGATTTCTTAATGATCATTTTAACCTTTTAAGCGAATAAGTTCATTACTCAAGCTTTGTTTTCCTCCTTCATTATTTAAACATTTCTTAATATCTATGTGCAACATGAAGCACAACTATATTTTCCACAGATAGAGGAAGAACAAGAGAGACTAATTCCTTGCTGTCATCAAGCTTCCATTCTAATGTTGGTGTACCAAGTGTCATTTTATGATATTTGTGTGTGTGTATAAAGTCACATATATATCCAGCTTAAGAATAATGGAAGGAAAAACATAAATAAAAGTATAATATCTTCTATTTAAAAAAAAAAAGAAAATCTTCAATTAAAAGTTGTTATTAGGGATGAAAACAATGGACAGCCTCATCCAATATAGGCAGTAGTAAAATAGCATTAGAACATAAATTGTTTCGGTTCACAATTTATATGCTAGAAATTAATTTGGTAGTCTACATCAAAATACCCCTAATTTTCCTTGAGTTATTTTCTTTTTCATAGAATTTATGTATAGATTATAGCGAGAGAAATGTGAATGACTGGATGGCAAAAGGTGTTCATTTGCATCAACAGTATATTTTTAAAATACTCAAAAATAAAAGTGTTGTTATACAAAGTATGCTATGTTCACATAATTGAATCCTGTTAATTTATTTTCAATTTATTTATCTGTTCCATGAGCTCCAAGGGCTCATGGATCTTATCTCCAAGATAAGATCCAAAAATTTTAAAAAATCAGTTGGATTAGATCAGAAAGATGCACTTTATGTAATTTCATAAATGTGGATCATAGGTTACTGAAAAAATATTTCTACTGGTATTTTGACACTCAATATGTTTCTGAAATAGCTCTTCATTTCATACTATAATTATTTTTGTCTAGTTGGAAGGCTCACTTTATTCTGTCTTCTGGAGTAGAATTTAGGTCAAAAGTTGGTAAATATAAGTAGACAAATATTTTTAAAAAAAGCACCTTAGATAAAACTTGCTAAACAGAAGATTGCAACCTTTGTAAGAATGATAGCTGACTATAGAACCACAGTGATTGCAGCTATTGTAAAGGATTCACAGGCACTTCACACTTGTCAGGGTTGGTGGCTGATCTAGATGGTTTTAATTCTATACTTCCATGAGTTTTCATTGGTTTAAAGACAAAGATGAGAAATAGCCTTTTCTCATAGATGTAAGAGCTTTTGATTAATTTTTGGTTCTGTCCCAATCTGCTTGCACTAGTACATACAGAAATTCATTACCGCAATTTAAAGGAAAAAAATAAATCTTCATTTTTAGTTCATTCTAATGCTATTCCAGTAAACATGGGCAGCAGAAATTAATTTTTTATTGTATTTTTACCTTGGTGGTCAACTTTTTGCTTACAAATAGGAAAGAGTTGAATGGAGAAGAAGTCATTTTACTCTTCACAAGATTCTTTTGGATTACTAATTAGAATGCTACAGCAGCAGGGAATTTTATTTTAGTTCCATTTTAATAAATGAGTAAGTGTTATCCCTGACACTATAATTCTGACTCCTTTGAGCATCTGACTGAGAATTTACTACAGTACCAAAAGAGATAACCTAGGTGACTAAATTAACACTGTAAATAACTTTTATTTATTTATTTTTTCTAAACCAGAGGTTTAATTAACCTCTGCCCTTTCTGTTTGCTGATGAATGTCTTGCCTATCCTGAAGAGCTAGCATCTTCACTAAGCATCATCATCATTTCTTCAAAGTTTTACTGGCCTCTGTTACTCTTACAGGTAATTTAGAATCATTGAAATAGCTTTTCAAAATAACTGAAAAAAAATAACCTACCTATACTATACTATCTTATGAGGACTCAACAAATTTTAATATACTATTTAGCAAACTTTTCAGTATCGTTTTCTACAAATTTACAACCTGACTTCACATACAAAAAGCTGTAAGTTTAACAGAATTTTTAATTACACTGAGTTCCATGAACACCCCACAGCTCATTCTAAGCACAGGCAATAATAATCTCATTCTATTACAGTACAATTTACCATACAACAAAATAATTTAGAAAATTAAGTAATTTGCAGATAACAGTTTAAGTATAAAAACACTGTTTCCCTGTTAAGAATTATTCTACCCTGCTTAAAAAAAAAAAAGATAATTTTTGTCTTCTTTTTTCTCAAAACAGTATAGTTTTTCCAACTTCCAAAGGAATTTACAGTCTTTCTAATCACAATATAAAGCTTTCTGTTAGATATGTTTAACTCCTTTTTATCTAGAAAAATTATTATTTTTTGATCAACAGAAGAATAAGACAAATGCCAATTTAAAAAATCATCTCTGAAGTCATTCAGGTGATGAGGGGAAAGGACTGGGGCTGAGTTAGTGTTGGGGGAACCTCTGATTTTTGAAAAGGTCATGTATGAGTGTATTTAGCTGGGTCTATTCAATTACAGAAGCACTTAGTAACTCAGAGGCTTTGCTGTCAATGATTTCTGTAAAATTTCAAAAGAAATAAAACTTGAGTATCAGGACTTAAACCTTAAGTTTAATCTAAGAGATCCTAAGGAAGCCAAGTCAGTATGTATGGAGGGGCTGAGGGTACGAGGAAGAGTTGGTAAGACACCTAACAGGGACAAGGTCTAGAGAACCATAATGATACTAAACAGTATTTCAAGGTAGTATGGCTATGAATTCTATGTTAGATCAATAAATATATCCTGATACTTCTTAATACATCTAAAGTAAAATATCTACATTTGAAGATATTATTTCATGCTGTGCTTGTCAGAACTTTGTTGGACAGATAGAACATGTACAATCTATGACATGCAGCTTAAATATCTTACCTAAAAGTCCATCACAAGGAGTACTCCTTTCTTAATGATTATTTTTCCTGATGTATTCCAGGGATAGGATGGTAATATAGTAAAGTCTTCATCATGTCCTATCTCAAAAAATTTATATATTTTTATTCTTTCAAGAAAGTCAAGTTCACACAAATGTTTGATTTTTCACTATATTGTTTTAATATTCTAATCCATTCACTACCTCTGTGAGTTATAAAAGTTTGTTTCAATGTGTTTACAATGGATGAACAAGGAGAATGTAGTTTGTGTACTTTGAGCTGTGTATATTTGTGATAACAATTCTAAATAAGTTATTTACCTATGCACTGTTCTGTATTCCCCATGTAAATAATACTGAAATGTGTAGAGAAGGTCTCACTTTCTGGCGTAAGACAGAGATAAACAGAGTAAGTATCCTAAATCACAAGATAAAGTTCTTCCTCTACCTTAAAAAAGTGATACAAAATACCCTTAAAACTCAGTAGATATGCCTTTCAACAATAATCAGTTGAACTCAGAGCTGCATTTGTCCAGGTGAATGTTTTTAATTTTTACCTTCTCCTTCACACAAAGCACAAACTGATATATTTTTCAGATTCACATCATCTTTCTTACTCTAAATACGCAGCCAACTCTGACATTTGGATTTAACAAAATTTTGATGATGGCCAATGGGTGCCCAAAAGATAAATTTTAAGAAACTGCCAAAATAAGACCAGTCAGGTAAATAATTCTCAGGCAATCTGGCAAGATAATATAAATGTCAAGACATATTATATGTATTTTTTGGAATACAAGTAAAAATTAAAGAAAAAATAGGTATCTCTCAAAATCATTTATGAGAGATTCAGTTCAGTTCAATTCAGTCGCTTACTTGTGTCCGACTCTTTGCGACCCTATGAACCGCAGCATGCCAGGCCTCCCTGTTCATCACCAACTCCTAGAGTCTACCCAAACCCATGTCCATTGAGTCAGTGATGCCATCCAACCATCACTTCCTCTGTCGTCCCCTTCTCCTCCTGCCTTCAATATTTCCCAGCATCAGGGTCTTTTCAAATTAGTCAGCTCTTCGCATCAGGTGACCAAAGCACTGGGGTTTCAGCTTCAACATCAGTCCTTCCAATGAACACCCAGGACTGATCTCCTTTAGGCTGGACTGGTTGGATCTCCTTGTAGTCCAAGGGACTCTCAAGAGTCTTCTCCAACACCACAGTTCAAAAGCGTTACTTGTGTTCACATGGATCTCTCTACTAAGACAGTTTTTCACTGAGTCCTTAGAGAAAAAGCCAACATTTTGAAAATTATATTATAATTTTTCTGTATATAGCAAAGAATTTCTAAATTTAATATTTTCTACCACATTCCAAAAGTGATATAAGACATGAGAAGTTTATTTTAGAGGCAGACTCCATTAATTTGCAAAACTGTAAAAAAAAAGAATGAGATGATAATCAACTTTACTGGATTAATACAGATATTAGATAAAGTCATCTGTATTTTGTAGTGTTGATAGAAAAGAACTAAGAGGAAAAATAAAGATGTGGGTTGAAAAATCAGAGTTTGAATTTCAGTAATAAGGGAACATTTCAGAACTTGACGGAGATCTCAAAATCAGTTCAGAATTTAAGAAAACCTCAAATGAACAATGTACTAAAAAGTGAAATTTGAAATTATGCAATGGAAGTCTTGCATATTCACCACTCACTTGAAATAGTTGACCTAAGACAATTAAATGAGAGTGAATTTCATATTTAACATTTACTTACATGACATGTGTTACCTCATTAGTGAAAATGATGATATGTTGAGGAATTTTGCACATTTCCATGACAGGTGTTCATTGTTTGTAATAATATAAAGTATATAGTTATATTTTTAAAATTTAAGAAAATTAGGTTAGCATGTATTAGTTCCACATGGGCTTTGCCCCAAAGAATAATTACATAACGTCTGTTGGTGTGAATTAATCACTGATGAACTCTGTTTACCAAGATGCCCAGGTGTTCTCGTAACTAGACATTAAAGCTTACCTAGGGAATTAAACCACCACCACCAGGGGATTCTCTATATGCTATCCTGAGGCTTAGTGTTACACATCAGATATTCCTTGGTAATGAAAGAAGAGAGATCACCAACAAGCTTGATTTTTTGAGGATTGTTCATCTTAGGGTAAAGACTGCTAACATCTTTGTAATGAATTAACAGTAGGAGTTGAGACAACCGTACATTTTTTACCATTGAGGTTATTCTAGAAAGACATAGATCACAATGCATTTATTCAAACATTCTGGGAATAGGAAGGATAATCAAATTATCAATCTAGTTTTGGATCCCATATAGCCTATCATACATTGCCTACCCATTGATGCATTAACACCTTTCCACACCACATATCAGTATTCACTATGTATGCAGTAAATATATTCTGAAATCTCAATATTTGCCATGTATTGTGTTAATGTTTTGGAGATAGAGTGAAGAAGAGATGTCCCCAAACTTGGAGTGCTTTGAAATTCAGTGTGAGATTTCCTTATCAACTACTATAAAGGCAAATAATCGAGAACCAAAAACAAAAACACAACAGAACTAATATCTTAGAAATTTGCATGGTTTGGACTTGACAGGGAAACATCCAGCATCTGCTTTTCCATGCATACCCCTAAATGTCAAATATGTAATATGTTTCTGATGTCTGTACTTTCAATAGAGGAAAATAAACATTTGTGTGTATGTGTGTGTGTGAGTTATTGATCCATTCAGTAGAGCAATATATAAGATCATACATCCTCCTCTATTTTAATCAGCACTCATAGCTTTGAGAAAAATAATTTGTTACTTGTGCCAAGGTAAGCCACTTCAGTCATGTCCAACTCTTTGTGATCCTGTGGGTGGTGGCCCACCAGGCTCCTCTGTCCGTGGGATTCTCCAGGCAAGAATACTGGAGTGGGTTGCTGCTCCCTCCTCCAGGGGATCTTCCCAACTCAGGGATTGAATCCGCATCTCTTAAATCCCCTGCATTGGCAGGTGGGTTCTTTACCACTAGTGTCACCTGAGGAGCCAAAGAAATGTAAAAACATAATATATCCCAGTGATATACTTGGGTCTGTGATAACACTAGAACCAATGTGTCAGATGTTGGTGGAATTTCATATCCCTCTCTCATTGCTTTCTCTGCTTACGGGCCTTAGTTTTTCTTACTGAAATTTGGCTACCTTAATGTATCATAAACACACAAAAGCTACTAACAGTAACTTTCTCTAAATCTTACTATTCCAAGTTGGAAAAAGGTTACTTATACATTTTTCACAGTATTTCATATAGAATTTTTCATAAAATTTTAAATATTTGTCTCAATATTAGGCAAAATATAACTCCTTGATAGGTAAAACACATAAATTTAAGTGGTTAATTTTACATGGTCCCTCTACTGCTTAACTAAAGAGAGTAGTTAGATATGTATTGAAGGAACATGGAGTAGTTTGTTGTTTATCTCTAGTCATATTTCACTCTCTTTTGAGGATTTGTAGAGTTACACTCCATAGTGTGAAATTACATGCTAAATATAAACCAAGTTTACAGACATGGTGCAGATATGCGTATGCTTTATTATTAAACTTAAGAACAATCTGCTGGGTAGGCATAATTATTTTCATGTTATGTATAAAGAAACAGAGATTCAGATATTTGAGGTGGTTTTTCCAAGTCCATGTAACTGTAGACTACTGCTTGTACAGCCTTTTCTAAATTGCTCTATTTTCCTCAGTGTTGCAAAAAGAAAAAACAACCCTCCCCCCAAGAAACACTCTTTTCTACTACCTAAAAATCTTGCAAAGTCAATGTTCTTACACTGGAAAGCAAATGGATGAAAAATTCAAAGCAAATGGGTGGATGAAAAATTATATATTCCATAATTATAAATTATCTTGAAATATTTATTTCCCTTTAATTGATATCCCATATATTGTTCCTTTGGTATTCATTTCAACAAATGCAAAATCCACTTAAAAATTTGATGCCAGAGTATACTATGCTGCTTCAGGGGTCACTGCAAAAGTTTATCAGTTTGTTTATCTAAAAAGTTAATCTACTCTGAAATAGCCTAAACATCCAACCATAGATTTTTTACTATTTTAGGAAAGGTTAGCATAAGCTTTTATTATAATTACTTACATTATTAACATGTAAGTGATTAGCTGTAAAAATTTCAAAAGATTATATCTATAAGAAAATATTTTGAAAAGGAATTAACAAGATTGCCCATGAAAACATCATAAATGGGAAATTTCACTACTAGGAGAAAATTGTCTTGAGTAAAAATCATCATTTCTGACAGAATTTTGTAAAAGGCAACTGAAAAGATATAATAATGGATTATGATAAAAGGAATACTAGGTTGATTTCATTAATGAAATATGCCCAAAGAATTAACTTCATCATTTTTTTCTTTATTGAGAATAGATTTTAAACTTTTTTTTCTTTTTTCAGTAAATGATACATTAACAAAGATATGTACTTTTCTTTCCTAAGCATGAAATGCATGGCCCACTTCAGAAAGAAAAAAAAAAAAAAAAGAATAATAAAACTGATGTTTTAAGATAAACAAGATGTTTATGGCAAATTAGTTACTTTGATAAGAGATATTAATATGCAATCAACCTTGAACAACACAGATTTAGACTGTGTGGGTCCACTTATATGCAGATATTTTCTATAAATACTTTGTACAGTACTACACTGTCCATAAATGATTGAATCTGAGGATGTGAAACTGTAGGTATAGAGGGCCAACTGTAAAGTTATATGTGAATTTTCCACTGCATGGAAGGTCAGTGCCCCTAACACATATAAAATGCCCACCCCATGCCCTAGATTGAGATAGTATCAGTTCTACATCTATGCATGCATATGTATTATCTTCTTTCTAGTCAGTTTACTGGATAATCAGGAAAAGCTTAAGGAAATCCAATCTACTGGAGAATTTTTTCTTTTATTTCAGTGAGGTATAATTGACATACAACATTATATTACTTTCAAGTGCCCAACATAGTAATTCAATATTTGTATTTATATATTGTGAAATTATCATCACAATAAGTCTAGTTAACATTCATAAATATATGGGTGTTTCAATTTTTTTTCTTATGATGAGGACTTTTAAGATTTACTCTATGTGCAACTTTCAAATATGCAATAAAGTATTATTAACTATAGTTACCATGCTGTACATCCCTTACCTTTTTATGACTAGAAGTTTGTACCTTTTCACATCCTTCATCTCTTGCAGTCATCACCAATCTCTTGGGAAAATTTTCTTTAATGTTCAGGATGCTGGTTTTTTGTCCTATTCAGGGCTTCAGCTGATTGGATGAGGTTTACCCACATTATGGTGGGTTCAGGCTTTACTCAAATTCTGATTTAAATCTCAAGATTTGGGGGATAACTGAATGATCTAAATTTTTTGGAGATTAAAAGTTACCAACAGGGGAAATTTGAACCATGGTTTCTCTTTATCTTAGTGAGATGACATGGGCCAATATTTCTTAAATCCTGCTCAGTGCAAGACATTTCATGGAGAGTTCCAACAAACACAACAATTCAAACTCCTAACATTGATCTAAAAACTTCTTTTGTTAAAACCATTCTTTCCAAAATAGCAATTTCGTTGTTTAAGTATTTGAAGACCTTACTTACTATAGAGCTTGACTGCATCCTTAATGTCAGCTATTTATCATCCCTCTTTAATAGGTTTTAACTTTTTTTTTTAATGTTAATCTCATCTGAGAACACTCTCACAAAAAAATCCAGAATGTTTGACCAAATAGCTAAGCAATGTACGGACCAGTCAACTTGACACACAAAATTAACCATCACAAGTATATCCCTTGTCAACTTGGCACCCATATACATCTCCTTAAAGTGTATTTAATCTCCAAATAAAAATAATGACAAGTTCATACTTCCACCTGACATGATACAACTATCCTGCATACAACTAAAAATGATTTCGCTCTTCCCCAGAATAAGAGACAAAGTTCTTAACTGAGGTTGCCTCTCTGATATCCCAAAACTTAAGTACTATATATAAAGTCAATATATTTTATGTTATATGATAAGGGGATAAGAAAAATCATTTTCCATACATATTTTTGTTGTTTAGCTGCTAAATCATATCTGACTCCCTGTGGTGTTATGAACTGCAGCATGCAGGCTTCCCTGTTCTTCACTATCTCCCCAAGTTTGCTCAAACTCGTGTCCATTGAGTTGATGATACTATCCCACCATCTCACTCTCTGTCACCTCTTTTCCTCCTGCCCTCAATCTTTCCCAGAATCAGGGTCTTTTCCAGTAATTTGGTCCTTTGCATCAGGTGGCCAAAGTATTAGAGCTTCAGTATCAGTCCTCCCAGTGAATATTCAGGGTTGGTTTCCTTTAGGATTGACTGGTTTGATCTCCTGGCAGTCCAAGCAACTCTCAAGAATCTTCTCCAGCATCACAGTTTGAAAGCATCAGTTCTTCAGCACTCAGCCTTCTTTCCGGTCCAACTCTAACATCCATACATGACTACTGGAAAAACAATAGCTTTGACTATATTTTGTTGGCAAAGTAATGTCTCTGCTTTTAAATATGCTGTCTACTTTTATGATAGCATTCATCCAAGGAGCAGTGATTTTGGAACCTGACAAAAGAAAATCTGTTACTGCTTCCACTTTCCCCCCATTATTTGCCATGAAGTGATGGGACTAAATTTCAGTATCTTCATTTTTTGACTGTTGAATTTCAAGCCATCTTTTTCACTCTCCTCTTTCACTTTCATCAAGAGGCTCTTTTGTCCCTCTCTGCTTCCTGCCATTAGGGTGTTATCATCTGCATATCTGAGGTTATTGATGTTTCTCTCAGTAATCTTGATTCCAGCTTGTGATTCATCAAGCCCAGTGTTTCTCATGACATATTCTCTGCATGTAAGTTAAATAAGCAGGATGACAATATAAAGACTTGACATACTCCTTTCCCAATTTTGAATCAGTTCGTTGTTCCATGTCCAGTTCTAACTGTTGCTTCCTGACTTGCATACAGGCTTCTCAGGAGGCAGGTAAGGTGGTCTAGTAGTCCCATCTCTTTAAGAATTTTCCACAGTTTGTTGTGATTCACACAGTCAAAGGCTTTTGAATAGTCAATGAAGCAGAAATAGGTGTTTTTTTTTCTGGAATTCCCTTTCTTTTTCTATGATCCATTGTGTGTTGGCAATTTGATCTCTGGTTCCTCTGCTTTTTCTAAACCCAGCTTTTACATCTGGAAGTTCTTGGTTCATGAACTGTTGATGTCTAGCTTGAAAGATTTTTTTTTTTCCCATTTATTTATTTATTTATTTTTTCAGTGGGTTTTGTCATACATTGACACGAACCAGCAATAAATTTACACGTATTCCCCATCCCGATCCCCCCTCCCACCTCCCTCTCCACCCGATTCCTCTGGGTTTTCCCAGTGCACCAGGCTAGAGCACTTGTCTCATGCATCCCACCTGGGCTGGTGATCTGTTTCACCATAGATAATATACATGCTGTTCTTTCACAACATCCCACCCTCATCTTCTCCCACAGAGTTCAAAAGTCTGTTCTGTACTTCTGTGTCTCTTTTTCTGTTTTGCATATAGGGTTGTCGTTACCATCTTTCTAAATTCCATATATATGTGTTAGTATGCTGTAATGTTCTTTATCTTTCTGGCTTACTTCACTCTGTATAATGGGCTCCAGTTTCATCCATCTCATTAGAACTGGTTCAAATGAATTCTTTTTAATGGCTGAGTAATATTCCATGGTGTATATGTACCACAGCTTCCTTATCCATTCATCTGCTGATGGGCATCTAGGTTGCTTCCATGTCCTGGCTATTATAAACAGTGCTGCGATGAACATTGGGGTGCACCTGTCTCTTTCAGATCTGGTTTCCTCAGTGTGTATGCCCAGAAGTGGGATTGCTGGGTCATATGGCAGTTCTATTTCCAGTTTTTTAAGAAATCTCCACACTGTTCTCCATAGCGGCTGTACCAGTTTGCATTCCCACCAACAGTGTAAGAGGATTCCCTTTTCTCCACACCCTCTCTAGCATTTATTGCTTGTAGACTTTTGGATAGCAGCCATCCTGACTGGTGTGTAATGGTACCTCATTGTAGTTTTGATTTGCATTTCTCTGATAATGAGTGATGTTGAGCATCTTTTCATGTGTTTGTTAGCCATCTGTATGTCTTCTTTGGAGAAATGTTTGTTTAGTTCTTTGGCCTATTTTTTGATTGGGTCATTTATTTTTCTGGAATTGAGCTTCAAGAGTTGCTTGTATATTTTTGAGATTAATCCTTTGTCTGCTTCTTCATTTGCTATTATTTTCTCCCAGAGCAGAAAAAGAAGTAAAAGGAATCCAGATAGGAAAAGAAGAAGTGAAACTCTCGCTGTTTGCAGATGACATGATCCTCTATATAGAAAACCCTAAAGACTCTTCCAGAAAATTACTAGAGCTAATCAATGAATATAGTAAAGTTGCAGGATATAAAATTAACACACAAAAATCCCTTGCATTCCTATATACTAACAATGAAAAAACAGAAAGAGAAATTAAGGAAACAATACCATTCACCATTGCAACAAAAAGAATAAAATACTTAGGAATATATCTACCTAAAGAAACAAAAGAAAGAAAAAAAGAAAAAAGAAAGGAAAAAAAAAAAAAAAGAAACAAAAGACCTATACATAGAAAACTATAAAACACTGATGAAAGAAATCAAAGAGGACACAAACAGATGGAGAAACATACCATGCTCATGGATTGGAAGAACCAATATTGTCAAAATGGCTATTCTACCCAAAGCAATCTATAGATTCAATGCAATCCCTATCAAGCTACCAATGGTATTTTTCACAGAACTAGAACAAATAATTTCACAATTTGTATGGAAATACAAAAAACCTCAAATAGCCAAAGTAATCTTGAGAATGAAGAATGGAATTGGAGGAATCAACCTGCCTGACTTCAGACTATACTACAAAGCCACAGTCATCAAGACAGTATGGTACTGGCACAAAGACAGAAATATAGATCAATGGAACAGAATAGAAAGCCCAGAGATAAATCCACGAACTTATGGACACCTTATCTTTGACAAAGGAGGCAAGGATATACAATGGAAAAAAGACAACCTCTTTAACAGGTGGTGCTGGGAAAGCTGGTCAACCACTTGTAAAAGAATGAAACTAGAACACTTTCTAACACCATACACAAAAATAAACTCAAATGGATTAAAGATCTAAATGTAAGACCAGAAACTATAAAACTCCTAGAGGAGAACATAGGCAAAACACTCTCCGACATAAACCACAGCAAGATCCTCTATGACCCACCTCCCAGAATATTGGAAATAAAAGCAAAACTAAACAAATGGAACCTAATGAAACTTAAAAGCTTTTGCACAACAAAGGAAACTATAAGTAAGGTGAATAGCTTGAAAGATTTTGAGCATTACCTTGCTAGCATGTGAAATGAGTGCGATTGCACAGTAGTTAGAACATTGCTTGGTACTGCTCGTCTTTGGCATAGGAATGAACATATTCTAGACAAATTTAGGAGGACATCTTCATGACAATTACATTCCTTGTTTCTGTAACTGGCCATGTAGTCATAGCTGGTATTCATAACTAACTTTTTCCAATAGCCATTCCACATTCTCTTTGCCTTAAAGAAGCACTTCAACAAGTCCCGGTTCTTCACCTGGTGAGGTGACCCAAACCTTCATCCCTGAAGAGTCTGGGACATTGGTAGTCCAGCCCGGATTGGGTGTTGTAGTTTTCCACTATTTTAATCACACAGTGAGGCAGTAGATAGATGGGCTCTAGGTTAGACATTAATAACTGGCCTACTATTCATATTTCATTGGGAAGGAAGAAGTGGACCTCACATTGAATATGTACCACTAGCCTCCGGTTTGCACTTTCTGAGACAAGATATAGGTGGGCCTGAGTTGAGGAATTTACAATCAGCCTCCTTCTTACTCTCCAGAATGGAAGTAAAAACAGAAACTGAGTAAATAGCCAGTCTTTTTCTCTTGTATACACCTCAAGGTAATAGTCATGGCAATAGTCAAGTTAATAGTCATGGCAAGGATAAAGAAGGTCAAAACCCTGTTTTAGTAAAGGATTAAGGGAACCCCACTTCCTGCCTTTTTTGGGAAAAGAGAGATGCTATGCATGCACAGAGAGGCTCCTCGGGGTCAAAAGTCAGGGGATAAGTCCAGGCCAAATGAGTCTTGCTCTTCCTAGAAGCCTTCACTTCGAGATCCATCTTGGCTGAGGAGTGCATGTGCAGGACCTCAGAAGAGGGTCCTGAGACCAACTTACCAGTGAGGGACAAAGCAAGATGATTTTCCTGAGGGAAGATAAAGATCAGGAAAACTACCCACTTATAATGGATTTAATTTTTCCAAAGGTGCAATTCTCTCTCTGAGCTTGCCAGTGCACCTTTCTGCATGTACTTTTCTTTTCAACTAACTTACCTCTCAGTACCTTCTGAACTTGTTCTTGACTTAGGCAGGCAAGGACTAGGGGCTCTAGATTAACTGCTGGCCCTTGTGGTTCAGTGGTTAGGACTCTCAGTCCAGGAAATGAACATCTTGCTTCCAGCTGCTGCTTACTTCTGTGTGCATCTGCAATCAAGGGTGCAGTAAGGCTAACAGACACCTTGGGTCTACTGTATTATATTCTTCCTTAGTTCTACTGTGGGGTAGTAGCCTGATTTCCCTTTGGTAGTCAGAATTAATCATCCAAGCCGGCATGATAACTCCCTTCTTTCCCATTGATTTGGAGGCATGAGAAGCCCAATAAAAGCTGGCTGGCAGTTAAGTTTCAGTTCAATAAATCATTGTTGTGTCTCCTGGAGGAAACATCCTTCCCTTTGGAACTAAGACCCCGAGACCAGCAGAGTTAAGGTTGCAAGGACAAGAAGTGCACATTTGCAAGTGAGTCACTAACCAGATAGTAAGTGGTGCTGCTCTCATTTTTGCCCCTTGGTTCCTAAACTTAAGGGAGAAACAGCACCAAATATTTGATGCTGATTTACAGCAATTACCTCCTCCTGGAGAACACAGCCATAGTTCCTTATCCAGCGCTGTAACTGAGAGTCCCTTTGTGACAAAAGAAATGTATATTTCATCTATGTCCTTGTTTCCTTGCATACAGCTCCTAAAACCCTTGGAATTTCTCAAGTAATGTGTCTTTTTATGCTAATAAGATGACTGAGTGGGGCTTGAAGGGGGCTGCTGCGTAGTTACAGGATGGGGGAATGGTTGCCAGGGGAAACAGTTATATAGATAAAGGGTTGAAGTTTTCAGCCCTTCTTCACAACACTAAACCAATATTTTTAATGTCTTCTCTGAGACAATGACTCTGCTAAATGCTGTGAACAGAAATTACTTTATATGAGCAAGAAAAATCATTTTAATGATCAAGATTCAATGCATCTGTAGGCCTTTAAATGAAGACTTAAGCTCCCCAGCACCATTAGTTCTGCACCACGGTAGAAAAATCTCTCTTGAAAGTGAATGAAAAGCACAAAACTGGCTATTCTGACAGAATCAGGAAAAGACGACCCGTCTCAACAATTCTAGGTATATATATTTTTTCTATTCTAAAGTTCCACAGTGGGCTATACACTGCACATACAGCAAATTTGATGTATAAGACAGAATCAGGAAAAGACGACCCATCTCAAAAATTCTAGGTATATATATTTTTTCTATTCTAAAGTTCCACAGTAGGCTATACACTGCACGTACAGTAAATTTTGATGTATAAAAGTAATGTGAGCTAGCATGTTGCTTGAACTGCACAAGAAAATGCGCACGGATTACAAGTGCACTTTGAGCAAGTGTTGTGCAATTATTGGCAGGTGGATATGCAGTGTGTTATACCTTCTAACATAAAAAAGTCTTCATAACCAGCCAAAATTTTCTTTATTAGCACCTTATGATTTTAACTGATGTGGCTTTGAGAGTTGATTTTCTAGACATTGCTTCCTCAAATGATTTGGGAGAAAAGCAAAATAAATATTTCATAAATACAGAAGCAGTATTTAATATGCTTATTAAATAGGAGTGACATTCAAATATGGACTTCCCTCAAGGCTCAGATGGTAAAGCGTCTGCCTACAATCCGGGAGACCCAGGTTCAATCCCTGGGTCAGGAAGATCCCCTGGAGAAGGAAATGGCAACCCACTCCAGTACTCTTGCCTGGAAAATCCCATGGATGGAGAAGCCTGGTAGGCTACACTCCATAGGATTGCAAAGAGTCGGTCACGACTGAGCGACTTCACTTTCACATTAGAATTTAAATTGTAAGATGAGAAAGATGCTATCTCTGAAAAGTGATTAATTCCAAGTTTAACACTGCATTAGCTAGTATTGATTACTTTGCTGAAAAATATAAATGATGATTAATAATTTCACACATTAAAAAACTAGAAAGGCATAACAGTGAAATGTGTACAGTACTAATACATTGATCATTAAGCCAGCTCCTCCCAAAAGAGTCAAGATACAAGTTATCTATTGCAGAATAAAATAAAAACATTATCTTTGAGTTACAGTTCAATCTATAGCTTCTATCACATCATTTATGATGATAATCTCCCAGGCAGCAGTGAAAATCATGCTCACGGACAGTTTTTCTATTAAAGAAAATGAGATTTTGAGAGGAAAAAGACTAAATAATTTGAACAGCACTACTTAATTTTCACCAGAAAGGCTGGACAGAATTGAATATGCAGCATTGATTACTTATTCAATGAATAAAACTCATTAGCCTGCATATAAGTAAGTAGATGGCATGTACTTTATACCATCTTAGACTAATAAAAATAAGTTATATTTGTTTAAATTACTCAGATATATTCAACTGTAGATTACAAGAGAGGAAATGTGCGTCATGAATGACTTTAAAAGCTGAGTAAATTATTAATAAAAATTATTAAATGTTCTTTGGATGAATTAATCTACTCCTAAGTGAAGTTAATGTCTCATCCTATTGAACCAATATGTATAGGAATAATCTAATTTCTTTTCAAAATTGACATATTCTTATTCTTTCTAGTCTTTTATAAATGAGAGAAGCAGATTGTACCAGTAGGTAGCATAACTTCTGTGGTAGGTCCAATCAGAGTAATTTCATTTGCTACATATCAATTATTTTAACTGATAAATATAATCTGTTTTTGAATTCTCACAGTCAGACTTACCTCTTTCTATTAAATTTAAAATATTTTCAGGATCTAAAAATAGAAACATTAAAGTGGTTATTTGTTGATCTCTTAATTCCCTGGCCCTGATACTGGGAAGGATTGAAGGCAAAAGGAGAAGAGGGTGGCAGAGGATGAGATTGTTGGACAGCATCATCAACTCATTGGAAATGAATTTGAGCAAACTCTGGGAGACAGTGGAGGTCAGAGGAGCTGAGTGTGCTGTAGTACATGAGGTCACAAAGAGTCGGACACTACTCAGCTAGTGAATGACAGTAACAAACAATAAATTCTCTGACATTGTGATAACCTATAATGGAATACCTAGTTCATCTTAGTGTCTTCATCAACAGAAGACTAGATTCCTCCAACAAAGCAAATGTATAACACTAGAAGCAAGATCAATTCAATGCCCAAAGTGCTTATTCTCATCCCAGTTATGTAAAAGGTGTGACTCAGACATGTATACTGGGATTATATACATTGAGAACCAATTGAGAAAGAATAAATACAAGTTAGATGTGGAATATTTTATTTCTGATAAAAACTGGATTGGGTACATGAAACACATGTGCTGCCACAATAATCTAGTAATAAAAAAAAAAAAAAACACATTCATTCACAGGCAGCACTACACAGCTGCCCCTTCCACTGCAACCACAAGTCACAGTTATTTGCTTTACTGAAGGAACACTTGGTTAAAAGGCATTGGGACTGTGCTATTATATGCAGCTGTGTGGGTGAATTATGGATATAATTCCTTTTGACACCAACTTAAATATTTGAGCACTGGAATATTAACATATATTGTCAAGTAAATAGTATGTTTTGACTGATATTTCACTATTTATTAATTTGAAAGGATTATGTTTGGGGCATTTATATATTACTGCCATAATACTATTAGTATATAGTTGTGATATAATTTCACTATAAAATACAACCCTTAAATAGCTATTTTTTACAAAATAGTAAGGGGAAGAAAACAGTAGTAAAATACTCTCCAGGAGCATTCCAAGATCTGGGGATGGAAAAATTGGAATTGTATTCAAAGTCACTTCAAACCTTCTTGGGTCTAAGTCAAACTGTAGAAACTCAGAAGGATCCACAAAGTGCAGAAGATGCTATTTTTGGAACTGCTTCATAAAGGTAGGAACAGGAGCAGGCCTGTCCTGATAAACACCTGTTTTCCTCTGCAAGGACTAGATGCATCTCTAACAGAGACTTTTGGTTAAGCCCAATGTGTTAAGATCGGAGAAGGGGTATGAAAGAAGATCTGGGAAATGTCAGGACTAACTTCTATTTCCCTGACTTTCTATTTCCATGTGGAGTTATTTTTGTCAGAAAAATACTTCCCATGTTTATTCATACCTCCACAATAATGTTCTTGGCAATAAAGAAATAAATAAAATCTGCAGTACTGTGGAAAGTAGAAAATAAATACCTAAAGAACTGAATGATTTTGCGAAGAAAATTTCTGGTCAAGGTGTTGAAAATGTTATCTGCTTTCTTCTTATTGCTTATAATATATGAGAAGAGAAGATTACACTAAAGGAAGGAATTTAAACATGAAAAAATCAGGACTTCATGATTTGAAAAATCCTCATCCTCTACAGACATCAAATGGTGTTAAAATTGAGAAATTGTTTTGAGCAAAGATAAATTTAGGACAATGCCCCCAAAACATAGCTCAAAGCATGTGGCAAATTGAGCATGTGATTTTAAAAACCTTTGCTAAGTTCTCATAAACTATGAGTAAAAAATGTTAGTTTAATGTCATTAAATTTTGAAGGTGTCTAAGTACAGTTCAGATACACACACACACCCTTCCTCTGGAGTATTTATGGGTGGCTTCATAGATTCTCTCAATCAACTAAAAGAGCTTCTATTGAACTCTGTGGGAGAAGGTGAGGGTGGGATATTTCAAAAGAACAGCATGTATACTATCTATGGTGAAACAGATCACCAGCCCAGGTGGGATGCATGAGACAAGTGCTCCGGCCTGGTGCACTGGGAAGACCCAGAGGAATCGGGTGGAGAGGGAGGTGGGAGGGGGGATCGGGATTGGGAATACATGTAAATCCATGGCTGATTCATATCAATGTATGACAAACCCACTGGAAAAAAAAATAATAATAAAAAAAATAATAAAATAATAAAAAAAAAATAAAAGAGCTTCTATAAAAACTTCAGATCAAGATGGTGGCACAGAAGGCTTCTGACATTCCCTCCTCCTAAGAACACACTAAATACGCAGGTTCACATGGATCAACTTCCTTTAAGAGAAATTTAGAAACTAGTGGAGTGACTCCTACATATTGAGTAACTGTGAAACTAACCACATCAAAACAAACAGGAAAGACTGAGACGCATTCTTCCTAAAAACCCCATTCCTTGTACAGTGCCTTTTAATCAGGAGGTAACATCAAACTCCCAGCTTCTCTCTGAGGAAGTAAGGGTCTGGACTACCCATCCAAAGACACAATTTTCAAGTTATCACCTGAGATGCTTGCTGCGCCCAGTCACTCAGTTATGTCCGACGTTTTATGACCCCATGGACCGTAGCCCACCAGGCTCCTTGGTCCATGGGAACTCTCCAAGAAAGAATACTGGAGTAGATTGCCATTCCCTCCTCCAGGGGACCTTCCCAACCCAGGGATTGAACCCGGTCTCCTGCATTGCAAGTGGATTCTTTACCATCTGAACCACCAGGGAAGCCCAAGAAGACTGGAGTCGGTAACCTATCCCTTCTCTAGGGGATCTTCCCAACCCAGGAATAGAACCGGGGTCTCCTGCAATGCAGGTGGATTCTTTACCAGCTCAGCTACCAGGGAAGCCCATCACATGAGGTATGGGTCCCCAAATCACCTAGTTCTAATAGCCAATGGTGCTTTGCATTCATGAGTCCCCTATGAGTATAGTTTAAAAAAAAAAAAAAGCAGCATTAGGAAGCATTGCAAACAGAGCAGACAATATGGAAGAGAGAGTCAGTGAAAACTGGGAAATTGGCATTGATATATATACACTATAAAATATAAAGTAGATAACTGATAAGAACCTACTGTATAGCACAGAGAAATCTACTCAATACTCTGTAATGGTCTAAATGGGAAAATAATCTAAAAACGAGTGGAGATACACACACACACACACACACATATATATACACAAATGATTCACTTTGCTCTACACCTGAAACCACCACCACATTGTAAATCAACTAGATCTCAATAATTTTTTTAAAAAATATAAGCTTTAGATATAATTTGGGTAAAAGGGGAAAGAGAACTAAGATTTTTAAAAAGTGAAGTAATTCTCCAAGAACTATTCTCTCCATTAGAAAAGGCAACATGAAGGTAATGGGTATCTTGGAAGAAAAGAGGGAGAAGGGAACAGAGTTTATTTAAAGAAATAACTGCTGAGAACTCAAACATGGAAGCGACTGAATATACAAGTCTATGAAGCTAAGAGAATACCTAATTATCCCAATGCAAAAAGATCCCTCCAAGACACTTTCTATTTAAATTGTCAATGACAAAAAGAATTTTAAAAACAGTCAGTGGTGGGGGGAATCAGAACTTACAGGAGAAACCCAATTAGGCTATACCCTGACTTACAGTTGAAATGCTAAGAACAGGAGAGGAGGAGAATACAGAAAGACATGCTAAAAACATTGAAAGATAAAATCTATTCTCCAAGAACCCTCTATCCAGCAAAGTTATCTTTCAGATACTAAGGGGAAAGTCTTTCTTAAACAAACAAAAACAAGGAATTCATTGCCACCAACTCTACCTTACGAAAAAGTGGAAAGGAGATTTTCTACTTGAAATGAAAAGGCAAAAAGTACAGAAAACTGTGAGTAAGGTAATAAATATAATCAGAAAATTATAACTCTAAATCAGAATAATTTGTTAAACAATTACATCATAATGGTTAAAAATATATCTCCTATTCAGATATTTTACGCTATTTCTACACTGGTCAATGGAGGTTATATACTTTTTAACACATTGATGGTATTTTACAAATTTAATTACCCTAATCATAACAAGCTATGCTATTCATTTATTCTTGCATGTATTCATTCATTTAACATATATTTATTAAATATTTACCATTTGGAAGTTACAGAGTTAAGCACTGGATACACAAGAATGAAAAAAATACATCTCTCTTATGTGGCTTAAAATCAGGGGCTGATATAAATTACTTCTTAATGATATATTCTCTGCAACCCTCTTGTATAGTATACAACATGCACTTTTGACATTGTGGTCATCTGTATTTAATTAAACCATTTCCTGGAAATCATTTGGGAACAGTATACTTCTCGCTACGGAGTTCCTTTCTCATTTTAATTTTTTCCTTTACTTTTGCTCCATGGTTGAGTAGGTGAACAGACATAACCTTTTATTTATTTATTTTTCTGGCTGTCAATATTCATGTAACTGAATATTATAAGGAATCGTCTCTGTAGTTCAGACATCAACCCAGCATAAAAATAGTCCCACCCACTTCCCTGTTGGTCCAGTAGCTAAGAATCCGTGATCCTCCCAGGTTTGATCCCTGGTCAGGGAATTAGATTCCACATGCTGCAACTAAGATTCTGCATGTTACAACTAAAGATCCCATGTGCTGCAACTAAGACCGGCATAAGAAAAAAATAATAATAATTTAATTAATTTTAAAAGCCCCACCCAATAGTTCTTCTCAAGTGACAATTTATATATATATATATATATATATATATATATATATATATATATACACACACACATATACACTGGATATTTATATGCTGGATATTTTTATTTTATTTATTTATTTATTTTTCATTTATTTTTATTAGTTGGAGGCTAATTACTTTACAATATTGTAGTGGTTTTTGCCATACATTGACATGAATCAGCCATGGATTTACAATTGTTCCCCATCCCGATCCCCCCTCCCGCCTCCCTCCCCATCCCATCCCTCTGGGTCTTCCCAACACTGGATATTTTTAAAGTGTACTTAAAGTGAAGCATGCAGAAAAGTATTCTCAAAATCACTTTTTTGGAACTGCTTACAAACACCTCTGCTATCTACCAGCGGTTTATCTTTGCACATTATTAGAAGCAAAAGAGTCAGTGTTTAGAATGGTAATACATGATAATATTACCATTTCACATGAATTCTTAATTCATTAATTTTATTTATTCTTCTAGTCAATTTTAGGGCACAGATGATTATCTGGCATTCCTTTTCCAGGTATTTCTACTCTTTCACTTTTGTAACAGCTTATTTTTAAAAATGTCACTATCTTTCCATATCCTTTGCAATTTGATTTAGTTGTTTCTTCCATCAATAAGTAGAGTCTGTTTCCTCACTTCTTGAATCTGGACTGGCTTTATCAGTTGCCTTAACTAACAGAATACAGCAGTGATGAAGTTGTACAAGTTCTGAATCTAGATCTCCCTCTTTGGGGCTTTGCACTTGCATTGCTGATACCTCAGGTAGCCTTCTAGAAGTTGAGAAACCACACCAAGCAGAGAATCCATCACATATGAAACCAGACCAGATCATTCTGCCTCTAGCCCATTGAGCAGCGGACTGTAGTCACTTGAGTGAACACAGCCACAATCAGAGCAGCCTAGCTGAGCTCAGGCCAGCCTGCTGGCAAGAAGAATGGTATCCTAAAGGATGGATGTCTTATGCCACTGCTTTGGTGGTGATTTGTTGAGTAAAAATACCTTAGAATATTGGTCAGTGGTGAGATTTTAGATTCTACCTTAGACTGACAATCTCAAAATGCTTATGATGATGTTCAGAAAGAATTTTCTTGTGTGGAATAATGTGCTTCCATGACTTCTATCACTACTGTGAGGTAATGGTCTTTAAAATCATTTAATCAGCCCAGATCACTATTTGAGATACATGTCTACATATCGCCTTGCCTATCAAGAACCTTGGCCCATTTATCTTATAGCCTACTCATATTCAGAAACTCAAAGAGTGAATTAAACACTTTTCCTAGAAATCTGTTCTCTTTTATCATCTTCCTGGTGAAAGACATAATGCTGGACACCCAGGCATAGTGATATCAGTAATTTTTACACAATCCCTTACTGTTTTACATCTTTACTACCAGAATAACATTTGCAAAATAACACATTACCATTCAGTTGACTGGACTCCAATGGTAAGGGATCCAGAGATCAGGAGGCTAGAAATCCCTTTTTATATGTGAGTGGATGAAACTTAATTCCATCCAGGAAAAAGACAAATAAGGAACATGAGTTGCTGCTGATGTCCTGTTGTAAATTACAGTGATCTGTCTTGCAGATCATAAAGCATATATTGCAAAATAATAAACTAAATGTAGCCATAGGCATTCATCTAATATAGAGAATGACTGCAAAATTCAGAAAAAAAAAAAGGGTAGTGATGTTGGTACAACATGGTTTTAGAATTTAGATCTCTAGTATATAACATCCTGTAAACATATTGGCATCAAGGGCAATTTCTAAAGCAATAACTGCAAATGAAACAACAGACAAAGGATTAATCTCAAAAATATACAAGCAACTCCTGCAGCTCAACTCCAGGAAAAAAATGACCCAATCAAAAAATGGGCCAAAGAACTAAACAGATATTTCTCCAAAGAAGACATACAGGTGGCTAACAAATACATGAAAAGATGCTCAACATCACTCATTATCAGAGAAATGCAAATCAAAACCACAATGAGGTACCATTACTCACCAGTCAGGATGGCTGCTATCCAAAAGTCTACAAGCAATAAATGCTGGAGAGGGTGTGGAGGAGAAAAGGGAACCCTCTTACACTGTTGGTGGGAATGCTAACTAGTACAGCCGCTATGGAGAACAGTGGGGAGATTTCTTAAAAAACTGGAAATAGAACTGTCATATGACCCAGCAATCCCACTTCTGGGCATACACACTGAGGAAACCAGATCTGAAAGAGAGAGATGCACCCCAATGTTCATCGCAGCACTGTTTATAATAGCCAGGACATGGAAGCAACCTAGATGTCCATCAGCAGACGAATGGATAAGGAAGCTGTGGTACATATCCACAAAGGAATATTACTTGGCTATTAAAAAGAATGCATTTGAATCAGTTCTAATGAGATGGATGAAACTGGAGCCCATCATACAGAGTGAAGTAAGCCAGAAAGATAAAGACCAATACAGTATACTAACGCATATATATGGAATTTAGAAAGATTGTAACGATAACCCTATGTGCAAAACAGAAAAAGAGATACAGATGTACAGAACAGACTTTTAGACTCTGTGGGAGAAGGCGAGGGTGGGATGTTTCAAGAGAACAGCATCGAAACATGTATATTATCTAGGGTGAAACAGATCACCAGCCCAGGCTGGATGCATGAGACAAGTGCTCGGGCCTGGTGCACTGGGAAGACCCAGAGGAATCGGGTGGAGAGGGAGATGGGAGGAGGGATCGGGATGGGGAACACATGTAAATCCATGGCTGATTCATGTCAGTGTATGACAAAAATCACTGCAATACTGTAAAGTAATTAGCCTCCAACTAATAAAAATAAATGGAAAAAAAAATAAAGCAATAACTGATTGTCACTGTGTCACTGAGTTGCAAATTTGATTTTAATCCCCATCAAGTCAGTAGACTAAATTGTTGACATTTCTATTATCCTAATCTGGACTAGATTTAAAAAAAAAAACAAAAACACTAAACTGAGATTTCAGGTGGAAAAAAATCAATAAAAGTCATTTTCTACAAGTGTGAGGAATTTCCTACCTTAAACAGAAAGATAGTGAGAGTGTAACCATATTATAGTTTTCAGCTTTCTAAATAAATAGTATAGGTAGATAAATAGTAGGCAATTTTGATTGCAAATGTCACTTGAAAATGCTAGTGGTATTTGCTAAAAGATCTACCTGATACTCAAGGAAGTATATAATACTTAAGTATATAATATAAGTATATAATAATATAATTACAATATCATTATATACTATATCATATATAATAATATAATTACAATATCATTATATACTATAGCATATATAATTATATATTACTATTATTATATTGCTATAATAATAATCAAAAAGTCATTTTCCTTGAACTTCATATGTCCTATAGTGAATGTTGATGAAAAATTTATAACTTTTAACTCTCATTTGGTATTTTTTCAATGCATTAGAAGCAACAAAAGCTAACACCTCCTCTTTTTCTTAATATCATACAGAAACTATCTCTAAGAAAAATCAATAGGTTTTGGAAAAGGGAAAAATAGTCTTTTATTAAAATGGACTATATATATGTGTGTGTGTGTGTAGGGTTTACTTAGAGTGTTTTTATAAATCACTTTATAGGCCACCTCTTGTACCTTTCAACTTAGAAACATGATCATTTGTCAACTCAATTGCATTAAGAATAACCTTTTCACTATTAATTTTTTTGCCTCACTTGGGGAGTGTTCTTTTCAAGATTAGTTGGAAAATATATTTTCTAAAGAAATCAACTTTACTAAAGAAACTATCTCACATGTCCCAATTCAGAATTTCTCTGGTTTGACAACTTGAGTGTTGTCTAATATGTTTAATATGTTTCCATTTAAGTTAAATTTCCATAAAGTGCTTGCTGATATTTTACTGATATTTTAGTATGACAATTAGTAAATCAAATTTTTAAAAATTCCAATTATAATTTGTCAAGGTTAATCATTGACACACAATGGCATGTTTACCTTGGAAATTTGGATTGATATTTTACTATTAATATGACATTTAACACAATATCTGTAAATTCTAGTTATATTTGGAGACCTAGAATGCATTCAGATTTGGTTGCTATAGAAAATCTTAAGAAAAGTACTAGAATAACATCAAAAATGGGGAAGGGAGTAAATCATAATTTGCATTTAGGTAAAGAGGCTCAGTTTAGTATATAATTCAGTTCATATTTGAAAAAAAAATCAAATAATTTTTCCAAACCCAGGGAGAAACAAACAGGGAATAATTGAGAAAGTGAAAGAAAGAGTTAGTCACTAAGTTATGTCTGATTCTTTGTGACTCCATGGACTGTAGCCCACCAGGCTCCTCAGTCCATGGAATTTTCAAGGCAAGAATATTGGAGTGGGTAGCCATTCCCTTCTTCAGGGGATCTTTTCTGTTAATGAGATACTGTGCTAAATATCTGGCTTTATTAACTAGCCAACTGAAAATTTTTTATATTTCTTTTTCCAAATAAGTGAAGAATTCTGACATTTTCTATGGGAATGCTACATTTTTCCCCTTTATTGAGGAGTTTTGATTATACAATAGGCACAATATCTGGGAAATAGTACAGGGTAAAAACAGTTCAAATTTTTAGTAAAATTATTCCATATTTATGCCTTTCTTGGTTATCTCTTCCTTCACTACCAACCACCTACCAATGTTTTGTGGGATTTTTTTTTTTTCACTTTAGTGAGTTGATTATTCTTTTAACATATATAATTTAAAACATCTTTTCAAGTGCTTTAGAAGATATCAGGTCCTTTAAGAAAAGGACTACAGGACTCCCCTGGTGGTCTAGTGGTTAAGAATCTGCCTTGCAATGCAGAGGATGCAGGTTCAATCTCCAGCCAGGGAACTCAGATCCCATATGTGCTGCAACTAGAGAGTGCATGCACGACAAAAGATTCCACATGACTCAATGAATATCCCATGTGCTGCAACTAAGACTGACACAGCTAAATAGATAAATAAAATATTTAAAAATTTCATCCCTTAAAAAAATAAATAAAAGGACATAGAATCACTGCTCAGCTGGATGAAGAACTGGATCCTGAGGAGTGAAACACAGGAATAAAACTGTGGTGTAAAGTTTAAGGATAACTTGCTTGGAAGTTTGTTGTCTAGTCTAACAGAGGAAAGCAAGGCCTATAGGGAAACAATACACAAAGCTATTAACTCAGTGGAAACTCCTGACAGAGATATGGGAACAGTACCAACATTCTTCCCTGGAAATCTTACATTATTAATGCATCATTGGCACATCATAGTCTGTATTGACAGCATACAGTTCACTCATATAAAACTTCAATATATGCAACTTTATTTATTTGATTGACTTTTTCATTATTATTTACATTCTCGAGTAGTATGTTGGCTAACACTGGATATTACTGTTTATCAAGTTTAAATAGTGCTTCACACAAAAGTAACAGGCACATAGCAGGCTTTCAGTTAATACTATTGAGTGAATGAATAATCAATCAATAAGCCTGACATGGATGTGAATCTTATGCCTTTATTTCAAATGAGAAGGGGAGACTTAAGATGAGTACTCCATTGACTTGATTCCCTATGTTGACATCATTTGGCATTTTTGTATAATTGATATAGTAATATTGACCAAATCATTTAAAAAAAATCAGTATGCCTACAAGAACTATGTTAAATATTGTGTGCAAAGTTAGATAAGCAGCCACCTGGTTTTGGAAGATACTGAAACATAGAAATAGAGACTAGAAGTTTGATCTGCAAGGAGATCAAACCAATCGATCCTAAAGGAAATCAGTCCTGAATGTTCATTGGAAGGACTGATGCTGAAGCTGAAGCTCCAATACTTTGGCCACCTGATGAGAAGAGTCAACTTATTAGAGAAGACTCTGATGCTGGGAAAAATTGAAGGCAGGCGGAAAAGGGGACAACAGAGGACGAGATGGTTGGATGGCATCACCAACTCAATGGACATGAGTTTGAGCAAGGACAGGAGAGCCTGGCTTGCTGCCGTCCATGGGGTCACGAAGAGTCAGACATGACTGAGAGACTGCACAGCAGAAACAACAACAGAAGCAGAGACTAATATGTCAATGAGGAATTATACTGGTATGATCACTGTCTTAACAGGGTAAACAGAAAGCAAAATCAGAACAAAGAAAGAGCATCGAAAGAACTCGAGTTCTTCAATGAAATAAAACTGGAAAATTTGGCTGAGTTGAATCCTCAGGATGAATAAAAGGAAATCAAATGAAGATGAAAGGGTAAGGCAGAGATGTAGCAAACCCTGAATCTCAATCTATAAGAATTTCAGAACTGAAATAGGTAGGCCTTGGGAACTTGAAGGACAGAAGAAATTACAACAGAAATGAAGACAGTGATACTGAAATATCTTAAGTACTAGCTTGTCTAATGAGTTTGAACTTTATCCTGAAAGCCCCATGGACAGCAATTGCATCGTCTGAAAATGAAATATTATTTTAAGCCTCATAAGGATAAGTAGCTTAAACCAGTTAATTCAGGAAGCAATTAAGATGCTAAAATAGTACCCATTAACTATCAGTGGAAGTGTGAATAATGCTGTAAAAACTGTAGTTATTATTGAAATTGTATTCTTCCATTGAAATCTTACTATGAGAAATGTAAATCCCTGCATGATACTGAATGAATGTGCATGCATGAAATTGAGAAGCAGTGAGGTATGGTTATAGAGCTCAGTTTCAGAAGAGGAATTACTTTTTGATGCCATGTGTCAGTAGGTGGTCACGAAGATCAAAAAGGAGGAAGTTTAGTTGAGAAGGAATCTCTGATTATTTGTGGAGTTCAATTCTCTCCTTATATTCATTTCCCAGTTTCTTACTTGAAAGAATATCTGTTACTTCCTAATCCTGTTTAAAGCATTAACATGCTTAAAACCTGTTCATAATAGAATATGTAGATGGCTTCTGAAGCAATCTACCACATTCAAACTCAATACTCATATTAATTTTCTCAAGACACTTGAACACTTTATAGTGCTAATTATGTCTATTAATGTGTCATTTACTTTGAAATGATATGTATGTTTTCATCTAAAATAGAAATCCTTAATTTTGCTTAGCAGAGTTCTATATCTGTAAGCCTTTATGATCTAATGACTCTGATTTCTCTTGGAAATAATAGGTTTACTTGTACAATGAATAGTAACACATATGTTTAATGCAGATAACTGACTGCTTATCAAATTGGTTCTAATTAGACATTTTTGCATTATGGGATTAGTATAAGCACTGTTGGGACAGGGCACATGAAGCATGTGAAATTTCTAAGTGAGAATGAATTTATAAAGATGGCATTTTCCATTTCACATTAACTTTGTACCAGTTGCTAAGTGAAAATGACTACAGATGCAAAACTGGGTCTTGACAGTACCTGCCTGGCAAACACATTTCAAACACATTTAGAGAATTTGGGTGGAAATAACAGACATGGTGAGATTTGAGAGAAAAATATTTAAAATACTGACATTTCCACATAGTACTCCTTCTAAATGAGTATAGGAAGAGATGAGAGAATTCCCAAGTGGATAGGTTCCTGTGTTAAACTAAATTTATTGGTACAAAATGATGTCTTTTCCCAGCTTGCTATTGAACATAAGCTAAGGGAAGCCTGGCTGTTTCATCTCCATCATTCTTTTTCTGACTCATTCACCTTTTTGTATTATATGTATTTAGCAAAGATTACTGATTAAATGGTACTAGAAAAATACAAGGCTCAATCAATTTCCCAAAATTTATACTTAATTTTAAAGCAATTCTACCAATTTATCTTTATAAACTACCACACAATTGCACTCATCTCACATGCTAGTAAAGTAATGCTCAAAACTCTCCAAGCTAGGTTTCGACAGTATGTGAACCATGAACTTCCAGATGTTCAAGCTGGTTTTAGAAAAGGCAGAGGAACCAGAGATCAAATTGCCAACATCTGCTGGATCATCAAAAAAGCAAGAGAGTTCCAGAAAAAAATCTATTTCTGCTTTACTGACTATGTCAAAGCCTTTGACTATGTGGATCACAATAAACTGTGGAAAATTCTGAAAGAGATGGGAATACCAGACCACCTGATCTGCCTCTTGAAAAATCTGTATGCAGCTCAGCAAGCAACAGTTAGAACTGGACATGGAACAAGAAACTGGTTCCAAACCATGAAAGGAGTATGTCAAGGCTATATATTGTCACCTTGCTTATTTCACTTGTATGCAGAGTACATCATGAGAAACGTTGGGCTGGATGAAGCACAAGCTGGGATTAAGATTGCTGGGAGAAATATCAATGACCTCAGATATACAGATAACACCACCGTTATGGCAGAAAGTGAAGAGGAACTAAAGAGCCTCTTTGATGAAGGTGAAAGGTGAAAGAGGAGAGTGAAAAAGTTGGCTTAAAGCTCACCATTCAGGAAACTAAGATCATGGCATCCAGTCCCATCACTTGATGGCAAATAGATGGGGAAATAGTGGAAAGAGTGTCTGACTTTAGTTTTTGGGACTCCAAAATCACTGCAGATGGTGACTGTAGCCATGAAATTAAAAGACACATACCCCTTGGAAAGAAAGTTATGACCAACCTAGATAGCATATTAAAAAGCAGAGACATAACTTTGTCAATAAAGGTCCATCTAGTCAAGGCTATGGTTTTTCCAGTGGTCATGTATGGATGTGAGAGTTGGACTATAAAGATGGCTGAGCACCGAAGAATTGATGCTCTTGAACTGTGGTGTTGGAGAAGACTCTTGAGAGTCCCTTGGACTACAAGGAGTTCCAACCAGTCCATCGTAAAGGAGATCAGTCCTGGGTGTTCATTGGAAGGACTGATGTTGAAGCTGAAACTCCAATGCTTTAGCCACCTGATTTGAATAGCTGATTCATTTGAAAAGACCCTGATGCTGGGAAAGATTGAGGGCAGGAGACGGGGACAACAGAGGATGGGATGGTTGGATGGCATCACCAACTCGATGGAGATGAGTTTAGGTAAACCCCAGGAATTGGTGATGGACAGGGAGGCCTGGCATGCTGCGGTCCATGGGGTCGCAAAGAGTCAGACATGACTGAGCGACTGAACTGATGTTTATAAAATTTTTCCTTATATCAGGTTAAGATACATTTATACTTTAGCTTAAGATATATTTCCACTTCAGCTGAAGTATTTTTCAGACATTTACGTTTACTTAAAAATATACTAGATGCTAAATCTTTCATTGTGTAAAACCCTATTTGCCCTTATCTTTTTGCATAAAATGATATATTCTTTTCAATTATGATTTAACTAAAATTTTCTTGCATTTACATCTTTTCTAGTAAGTAAGTGATGAATCTTTAATTACATATGGTATGCGACATGTCAAGAGGAGCAAATAGCTAAACAGTCCTGAGCCTGGGGCTGTTGGTACAGCCTGGAACTAGGATACCTCCCGGAAGCAGTATCAGGGGCGGATGTATAGGTCACCAGTACATGTCATCCTTTGAGACACTGTACAACTATCTGGTAGGGCCAGACATCACACTTAGAGAGCTTAAAAAGGAATCCCATCTTTTGACTGTGGGGCTTTGAAGCCACATGATCTGGGAATGCATTTCTGGTGTCATCAGGGGTCAGTTCTAAAACATAACACGTAAAATCTTGGCTCTAGCCCTATTCTGCCAATCCAACATCAGTCCCACCTGTGTACAATCCAAGGACTGGGACCTACCTTTTGATGTTGCAGTTGTTTGATAGGATATTATTTGTTATATCTCTGCTAATGGTTAGGAAAGCTTCTGTTCCTCACTCCTTCCCTCATGATAGGGATTGGGCTGGGAAAGGGCTGTGGGCCAAGTTTTGTAGTCAACAAGGGCTGCTTATGCCTATCAATCTATGCAGAAAGCCAAATGTTTTCCTGGGAGCCCAACTAACAAGGGATCAGTTCAGTTCAGTTGCTCAGTCGTGTCCAACTCTTTGGACCCCATGAATCGCAGCACGCCGGGCCTCCCTGTCCATCACAAACTCCCGGAGTTTACTCAAACTCATGCCCATCGAGTCGATGATGCCATCCAGCCATCTCATCCTCTGTCACCCCCTTCTCCTCCTGCCCCCAATCCCTCCCAGTCTCACGGTCTTTTCCAATGAGTCAACTTTTTGCATGAGGTGACCAAAGTGTTAGAGTTTCAGCTTCAGCATCAGTCCTTCCAATAAACACCCAGGACTGATCTCCTTTAGGATGGACTGGTTGGATCTCCTTGCAGTCCAAGGGACTCTCAAGAGTCTTCTCCAACACCATAGCTCTGGAGAAATGTTTCCTTATGACTGAGTAAGAAATTATCTCTGTAAGTTATAAAATACCACATATAATTTATATTACGTGTGTGCATACTAAGTCATTTCAGTCATGTCCAACTCTTTGTGACCCCATGAACTGTAGCCCACCAGATCTATAACCAAAACAATAGAGTTCACACATTTTAGCACAGCATACCTGACCATGGTCTTTGCATACCAGCTTAAAATGATCTCCACCCACTCCCAGTACTACACAAACAGACAAGAGAGAGACTTTGATATGATTTTAATTATCAAGCAACATGAGCCACACACAGATCCATCATTCACTGGGAATACTGCTGTAGAAGACAGAAAAATATCTGCCCTTATTCTTTTACATGTTAGTGGAGGAGGCTAAAAAAAAAATAAAATACATAATGATACATTAAGTCAGTTCAGTCATTCAGTCATGTCCGACTCTTTGCGACCTCATGGACTGCAGCACGCCAGACTTCCCTGTCCAACACGGACTCCCAGAGCTGTTTAAACTCATGTCCATTGAGTAGGTGATGCCATCCAACCATCTCATCTTCTGTCATCCCCTTTCCCTCCTGCCTTCAATCTTCCCAGCATCAGGGTCTTTTCCAATGAGTCAGTTCGTTGTATCAGGTGACCAAAGTATTGGAATTTCAGCTTCAGCATCAGTCCATCCAGTGAATATTCAGGAAAGATTTCCTGTAGAATTGACTGGTTTGATCTTGCAGTCCAAGGGACTGTCAAGAGTCTTCTCCAACACCACAGTTCCAAAGCATCGATTCTTCAGCGCTCAGCTTCCTTTATGACCCAACTCTCACATCCACACAAGACTACTGGAAAAGCCATTGCTTTGACTAGACAGACTTTTGTAGGCAAAGTAAAGCCTCTGCTTTTTAATATGCTGTCTAGATTGGTCACAGCTCTTCTTTCAAGGTGCAAGAGTCTTTGGATTTCATGGCTGCAGTCACCATCTGCAGTGGTTTGGAGCTCAAGAAAAGAAAGCCTGCCACTGTTTCCCCATCTATTTTCCATGAAGTGATGGAACTGGATGCCACGATCTTAGATTTTTGAATATTGAGTTTTAAGCCAGCTTTTTCACTCTCCTCTTTCACTTTCATCAAGAGGCTCTTCATTTCCTCTTCGCCTTCTGCCATAACAGTGATGTCATCTGCATATCTGAGGTTATTGATATTTCTCCCAGCAATCTTGATTTCAGCTTGTGTTTCACCAGCCCAGCATTTCACATGATGCACTCTGCATATAGAGTACTGCACCACAGAAGGAAATGGCAATGCACTCCAATACTCTTGCCTGGGAAATCACATGGACAGAGGAGCCTGGCGGGATACAGTCCATGGGATCGCACAGAATTCAACATGACTAAACGACTAACTCACACACAATCTGCATATAAATTAAATAAGCAGGGTGACAATATAGTCTTGACATATTCCTTTACCAATTTTGAACCAGTCCACTGTTCCATGTCCGGTTCTAACTCTTGCTTTTTGACTTGCATATACGTTTCTCAGGAGGCAGGCAAGGTGGTCTGGTATTCCCATCTCTTTCAGAAATTTCCACAGTTGTGATACAAACAGTCAGAGGCCTTGGTGTAGTAAATAAAGCAGAAGTAGATGTTTTTCTGGAACTCTCTTGCATTTTTTATGATTCATTGGATGTTGGCAATTTGATTTCTGGTTCCTCTGCCTTTTCTAAGTCCACCTTTGAACATCTGGAAGTTCTCGGTTCATATACTGTTGAAGCCTCATTTGGAGAATTTTGAACATTACTTTGCTAGCATGTGAGATAAGTGCAATTGTGCAGTAGTTTGGACATGCTTTGGCATTGCCATTCTTCGGTATTGGAATGAAAACTAACCTTTTCAGTCCTGTGGCCACTGCTGAATTTTCCAAATTTGCTGGCATATTTAGTGTAGCACTTTAATAGCATCATCATTTAGAACTTGAAATAGCTCAGCTGGAATTCTATCACCTCCACTCTCCTTATAGATAGCTGAGAAAAGAAGAGAAGCTAAAGGCTAAGGAAAAAAGGGAAGATATAATCATCTGAATGCAGAGTTCCAAAGAATAACAAGGAGATATAAAGTAGCCTTTCTCATAATCAATGCAAAGAAATAGTGATAAATACTAAGAAGAAAAATAAAGAGCAGAGAAAGTATTATTTTTGTGAAAATCAGTTTTTAATAGATTACCCAGAGAATATCTCACAGATATGATTTTTAAATAAAAATCTGAAATGGATAAAGTTTTAACCCATGTGGCTATTTTGGGCAAGTACCTTCTAGGCAAAGAGAACAAATAATAGGCCTTGAGGTGGAAGTTTGCCCAGCATGTTTGTGGACAGAGTAGTGAAAATGAGGTAATCAAGTGGCTCAGTGTTATAGGATGAATACTGTTGAGAAAACCTCTTCTATTATTGTCAACATCAAGCCTTTATCTAAACTTTATTCCTGTTTCAAAATTTGCCCTTGACAGTCCTTCCTACCAGAAGCCATCCCTGCTGTTTTCCAAAGTCTATGAAGGTAATTCTCAGAATTTTTTACAGCGTGTGCTGCATACCTCTATCAAAACTGTTCAAGGACATTTTTGCCTACATGTTTTATTGTACATGGTTGTTTAATTATTCATCCCTTACACAGGAAAGTATTGACTATTGGTTAACTCTAGGCTAGATGGATAAAAATTAAAAATTAGAATGAAAGTGAAATTCACTCAGTCATGTCCAACATTTTGGGACACCCAAGGACAACACAGTCTATGGAATTCTCCAAGCCAGAATACTGGAATTGGTAGCCATTCTCTTCTCCAGGGCATCCTCCTAACCCAGGGATCGAACCCAGGTCTCCCACACTGCAGGCAGATTCTTTACCAGCTGAGCCATGAGGGAAACCCAAGAATATTATAGTGGGTAGCCTATCCCTTCTCCAGCAGATCTTCTTGACCCGGTAATTGAACTCGGGTTTCCTGCATTGCAGGCAGATTCTTTACCAACTGAGCTATCGAGGAAGCCCCCAAATTAGAATATTTGTGGTCTAATGCCAAGTTTACATGAGCGATCTGTGACTTAAAGAGTTAACTAACCTCACTGTTTCAAACTCATCTCTGTTTCTGGTCTTACATTTAGATCTTTAATCCATTTTGAGTTTATTTTTGTGTGTGGTGTTAGAAAGTGTTCTAGTTTCATTCTTTTACAAGTGGTTGACCAGTTTTCCCAGCACCACTTATTAAAGAGGTTGTCTTTTTTCCATTGTATATTCTTGCCTCCTTTGTCGAAGATAAGGTGCCTGTAGGTACGTGGATTTATCTCTGGGCTTTCTATTTTGTTCCATTGATCTATATTTCTGTCTTTGTGCCAGTATCATACTGTCTTAATGACTGTGGCTTTGTAGTAGAGCCTGAAGTCAGGCAGGTTGATTCCTCCAGTTCCATTCTTCATTCTCAAGATTTCTTTGGCTATTTGAGGTTTTTTGTATTTCCATACAAATTGTGAAATTATTTGCTCTAGTTCTGTGAAGAATACCGTTGGTAGCTTGATAGGGATTGGATTGAATCTATAGATTGCTTTGGGTAGTATACTCATTTTCACAATATTGATTCTTCCAATCCATGAACACGGTATATTATAGGCAAAACACTCTCTGACATAAATCACAGCAAGATCCTCTATGACCCACCTCCCAGAATATTGGAAATAAAAGCAAAAATAAACAAATGGGACCTAATGAAACTTAAAAGCTTTTGCACAACAAAGGAAACTATAAGCAAGGTGAAAAGACAGCCCTCAGATTGGGAGAAAATAATAGCAAATGAAGAAACAGACAAAGGATTAATCTCAAAAATATACAAGTAACTCCTGCAGCTCAATTCCAGAAAAGTAAAAGACCCAATCAGAAAATGGGCCAAAGAACTAAACAGACATTTCGCCAAAGAAGACAAACAGATGGCTAACAAACACATGAAAAGATGCTCAACATCACTCATTATCAGAGAAATGCAAATCAAAACCACAATGAGATACCACTACATGCCAGTCAGGATGGCTGCTATCCAAAAGTCTACAAGCAATAAATGCTGGAGAGGGTGTGGAGAAAAGGGAACCCTCTTACACTGTTGGTGGGAATGCAAACTAGTACAACTGCTATGGAGAACAGTGTGGAGATTTCTTTAAAAACTGGAACTAGAACTGCCATATGACCCAGCAATCCCACTCCTGGGCATACACACTGAGGAAACCAGATCTGAAAGAGACATGTGACCCCAATGTTCATCACAGCACTATTTATAATAGCCAGGACATGGAAGCAACCTAGATGCCCATCAGCTGACAAATGGATAAGAAAGCTGTGGTACATGTACACTATGGAATATTACTCAGCCATTATAAAGAATTCATTTGAATCAGTTCTAATGAGATGGATGAAACTGGAGCCCATCATACAGAGTGAAGTAAGCCAGAAAGATAAAGACCAATACAGTACACTAACACATATATATGGAATTTAAAAAGATGGTAACGATAACCCTATATGCAAAATAGAAAAAGAGTCACAGATGTACAGAACAGACTTTTAGACTCTGTGGGAGAACGTGAGGGTGGGATGTTCAGAGAGAATAGCATTGAAACAAGTATACTATCAAGGGTGAAATAAATCACCAGCCCAGGTTGGATGCATGAGAGGGGATCGGGATGGGGAACACATGTAAATCTATGGCTGATTCATGTCAATGTATGGCAAAAACCACTACAATATTGTAAAGTAATTAGCCTCCAACGAATAAAAATAAATGGAAAAACAAACAAACAAACACTCATCTCTGACTTGGAAATAACTGTACTAATATTTGATATGGGCCAGACACTGTTCTAGGAGCCTCACAGTTAATAATCCATGCATTTTCATATCAATACTATCTGTAAACTTGCATGGTTGTGGTAAAGGTATTGATTTAGTTAAGTGATATAAAATGCCTTCAAACTATTTCTGGAATACATTAAATGTTTATCTAATTGTGCATACATTTAAGGAAAACTACTTATGAAATAAATGGTTATGGATTTCCTAAAATTTCTTTACATTTAAAGATCTATTTTTAATCACTTTTCAAAATTATTTATGCCCATGTTCATTATAAAATATCATCTTCTGAGAAATAATTATTGTGGCTCATAGACAATATTTCTTAAAACACTGCTCCATATGTGTCCCTTGGATATTCCCTAAGACTTAGACAGTCATTCTTGTACCTTTTTCATATAATTAGAAAATAATAAATAATTATATTCCTTCCTTGAGGTACCCTTATATGGATTATTATGTCAAAATATTATAATTGTCCAGTCATGTCCTTAATAATAACAAATACATACATGGACACTCAAGTAATGAAAATTATTTCTCTCTTGGCTAATAGCAATTTTAAGTTTTCATAAATTTAAGCCTCACTCATGCTCACAGATATAAACAAGTGAAATTTTTCAGCCAGAGAAATATGGTAATTCTTTCTAAATCTCCTAAATTTAGCAATGTTCTTAGAAAACTATGAAATTATAGGATGATTAAATCATTCAAAGAGGGAATAAGATAATTCTCACTGGCATTTTAGATCAGGCATAAATTTTGAACAAAACATAGATCCTTTTTAAACAAGAAAGTAGCAACAAGCCAAATTATATAGGTAGAATTGTCCTAGAGGAATTAGAAAAGCCTTGGGTAGACATGTATAAATCTAGAGTACAAGCAGAATAACTACTAATAAAAGTGTCATCCATGGAGTAGTACTGATCCAGGAACTGTAACTGCCATGAAGAAATAAGGAGTTTGTTTAGCATGTAAAGCAATGCACTACTTCCTTTATCAGGAAAACCTTGCTATGGAAATATAATGGAAGCTTAACTTCTATTATATGTGTGTGTGTGTGTGTGTGTGTATGGGGGGGGAATGCTTTATAAAGTATTCTGATTTACATTCTGATGGTACAAACTTTTAATCTCCTCAAATACATGTAATAAACACTTTGATACCATCACTTTGGTACTGGTGTAGAGAATATAGAGAAAACAAATGAATTACAATTTTGTAAAGCTAGACAATATCAGAATATGGAATTCCTTAAATGATAGGCATTGATGAATATTAATGCTCTGGGTAGTGTGATCACATGATCAGAGCTAATTTTAAGGGCCTGTAATAGCTAATCTTATAGATGCGGCAAAGAAAATCCATCTGGACTAGAACTGTGAAGATATTGTTTAGGAGGTTGAAAATGAAAGGAAGAATATGATAAACTGTACAAGTAGATAGCCAAATCATTTTGGAAGTTTCTTTAATCCCTTGGAAGCTTTCTGTAAATCCAATTTAATTCATAAATTGTATGCAAATTGCTAAAAGATATGTGCATATGTATTCAGTCACTTCAGTTGTGTCCAGCTCTTTATGACCCCATGGACTGTAGCCCACCAGGCTCCTCTGTCCATGGGATTTTCCAGGCAAGAATACTGGAGTGGGTTACCATTTCCTCCTCTAGGGAATCTTCCCAATCCAGGGATTGAACTCACATCTCTTACGTCTCCTGCATTAGCAGGTGGGTCCTTAAAAAACTACAATGCTTGACTATACATAAACAAAGTAAATGTACAATAGGATTTACACCTGATCTTTTTTTTTTTTTCCTTGAAAGGGAACTAGTCCATCAACAATTGCAAGCACATCTGAGTCTATAATGTTATGTGGCAATGAACACACAATGTTAACAACGTACACCTGGAAGCACATATCTCTGTGAATCTCTGCATCAGCGGTGAACTTGTGCAAAGCCATAAAGACAGTTTCCATGTGTGTAACTAAACCTTTATCTAGACAAGTACAGACAACATAAGCTTATTAAAATCTAGCTTGTTTAAACTTGAAAGTGTTTCAAGAGTTACCAAAATATATTAAGGAAAAAGGGGTCATAGGAAGTGGTTCTTTCATGGTGTACCTCATGCTAAAAGAACTAATAAATAGAATATATTTTCTCAAACAACAATACATTAATATATTTTCCAAAAAAATGCAAACAATTTACTTTATAACATATACTAGATTTACCAAATGAAAGAGAAACTTAGGATTATTTATTCAACAAAAAGGAAAGGTCAACATAACCTTCAGAAATGAAATTAGAAAAGTACTTTTGAATTTGACTGAAATACTACAGCAATCACAAACAAAATGGCAATAAATTATGCCTCTTAAATCTAAGTGCTACAATTATAAAATTCTCAGAACAGTTTTAGAAATGATAGATTCAATGTTCTGCTACATAGAAGACAAAATAACAGCACTCGGCTGGCAAAGCTTTTCCATAATGATTTCCTTTTCCCTTTTCAGAAAGTATTGACAATAAGAAGAGCGATCCCTGCGGATGGTTTGGAAACATCATAATATCTGAAATAATTTTTGAATTTCAAAGAAGAAATGATGGAAAAGAAAATGTGCACAGATTATTTAACATAATGACAAGGTTTGTACCCACAGTGGAACATCCATCAAAAATTGCAGTTTTATCATATAACCATTGGGGTTTGACAGTACAGAACTGTCTATAAAAATGGAAAAAATTATACTAACTGTGAACAAAAGACTCACTACATAGGCTAATTTGACTTCCTTAAACTCTAGAATTTAAGACAACAAAACTGTGATTCTAATAAGTAATAACAAGATTATTTCAATAATCAAGAAAAGTAATATTTGTTAGATAATGATGTTTATGCATAGACTTTAAATAAAACTTAAAATTTTAGATAACTGTCAACTATATATAATAGATCACTCATGTTAAATTTATCCCAACATTCAACAGTCAAAATGTTAAATTTAAATATAAAATAAAATACCTGTGAATGTGACACTACTTAAGCTTCAAAATATTGCATTTAGAGTAAAATAATATGTTCAACTAAGGTGGGAATCAAAGATAATTGATCTAACCATTGCACAATCTGCAGTACTATGGACAGAGAAGAAAGATTTTGAATTCATACGTAAAAATTGCTTTCAAACAGAAATGCAGATGGTCTAATCAAATATTTCACTAAAAATGTCTTCTTCCTCCAACAAATAAAGAAAAATTATTTTAGTCCATAGACATTTGGGTGCCTTGTTTCTTCAAGGATGATTATAAATAATGCCCAACTTTCAAATTCTAATAAATGTATTAAAATTTATGCTATTATTAAAACAGTAGAGTTAAGAGATTTAAGAAAACTGATTTTTGTCTAATTGCTGGAAAACTTAAAATGCATTTTTAAAATTGATTTGGCTATTTAGGTTTACATTAATATTAAAGGCCAGAAGTGCCTAGATATTTTAGTGTATAGAAAATCCTAAAGACAGCTAAATCTTAGGCATCTTTCCAAAAAAAATGAAAAGTTAAACAGGTATTAATTGTGAATACAAAAAGTTCCTCATTAAAAGAAATTCACTTTTCTTTCACATATCTATTTTCTAACATTTAAGAATATGTCAAGTACGCATATTATCACCCTGTTTATTTAACTTATATGCAGAGTACATCATTCAAAATGCAGGGCTGGATGAATCACAAGCTGTAATCAACATTGGGGGAGAAATATCAACAACCTGAGATATGCAGATGATACCACCCTAATGGCAGAAAATGAAGAGGAACAAAAGAGCCTCTTGATGAAGGAGAAAGAAGAGCATGAAAGGGCTGGCTTAAAACTCAACATTCAAAAAGCAAAGATCGTGGCATCTGGTCCCATCACTTCATGGCAAACAGATGGGGAAAAAATAGCAATAGTGGCAGATTTTATTTTCTGAGCTACAAAATCACTATTGATGGTGACTATAGCCATAAATTAAAAGATGCCTGGTCCTGCAAGAAAAGCTATGACAAACCTAGACAGAGTATTTAAAAGCAAAGACATTACTTCGCCTACAAAGGTCCATATAGTCAAAGTTATGGCTTTTCCAAGTAGTCATGTATGGATGTGAGAGCTGGGCCTTAAAGAAGGTTAACTACTGACGAATTGATGATTTCAAACTGTGGTGCTGCAGGAGACTCTTGAGAGTCCCTTGGACTGCAAAGAGATCAAACCAGCCAATTCTAAAGGAAATCAGTCCTGAATATTTATTGGAAGGACAGATGCTGAAGCTCTAACACGTTGGCCAGCTGATATGAAGAACTGACTCATTGGAAAAGACCCTGATGCTGGGAAAGTTTGCAGAAGAGTCAACAGAGGATGAGATGGTTGGCTGGCATCACCAACTCGATGGGCATGAGTTTAAGCAAGCTGCGGGAGTTGGTTATGGACAGGGAAGCCTGGCGTACTCTAATCCATGGGGTTGCAAAGAGTTGGACACAAATGAGTGACTGGACTGAACTGAAATACAAGACAAGGGCTTCCCTGGTGTCTCAGTGGTAAAGAATCTGCCTGCCAACACAGATGTGAGTTCAATCCCTGGGATGGGAAGATACCCTGGAGAAGGATGACAACTTACTCCAGTATTCTTGCCTGGGAAATCCCAGGGACAAAGGAGCCTGGTGGGCTATAGTCAGTGGGATCACAAAAGAGTCAGACATGATTTAGGATTAAACAACAACAATAAAGACAAGACAAGAAGTTGTAGTCATCAGCTTCAGGGTAGGGAAATGAAATGCTGGCTGAGCATGGGACAATGTCACAGGGAATACTTTTAAAGTACCGTGTGTGTGTGTGTGTGTGTGTGCGTACACACGTGCTTGCATGCAAACATGTGTGTGCCTGCATTAACGTATGTGTGTGTGTAAACTTTGGAAATAATCTCTCTTTCTCCATGGAACAGAGACAACTGAATGTTTTTCTCTGTTTTCCAAAAGAGGTCATATGCAAAGTAACTTTAGACAGGTGATTAGAAAGTATAATTAGGTAGCTATGGTAAACATATATACAAGTTTTAAGTAAAAAAGGAGATATTTTTTCTCTTTTAATAACAAGCTATACATACTGGAGGGGATGAGGATTGAAGGTCACAGGATAGATTTATTTAGAGCTCTCAGAGGAGGAAATAGTTTGGACAAAGTTCTAGGGTAACAGCAGTTCTGAAAATTGTCTTTAAAGAGGCAAAGTGTTTCTGAAGTAGTTTGTCCTTTTGGATTTAAGCATACTGATTTTCACAATGAATTGTTATGTCAGCACTTCATCTACTCCAAAGGAAAAGCATGATAAATCTGCATTATGCTTTGAGGAAAGAGCATTACCAAGCTCTGGTATTAGCTTTCAAACCAGCTATTTCTAGTAACAGGTCAGATTTACCCACCAGCTATTCTGCCTTACATGCACAGATTCACATTTTATGCTGAATGGACTGTATTTTTTGAATACACCTATTACTTTAACTCTTATTGCAGCATTTATCTTCAACACTTAACATATTAAACTAGTTTATAACTACTTCAAAATGTTTCCTGATTAGGATATATAATTAATTCCAAATAATATCCGAGTGAAATGAAACAGGTCCTTTAAATCAAGAAATATTATCAGATATTACCTCTGTGTTAAATCTATACCATACTATTATTATTGCAATAAAAATTATTTATATTCTTCTTCACCTGAACTGATCCATCTTCTTTCATGCTTATTCTGGTTTTAAAGAACAAATCAAGGCAAGTCACAGAGTTTCTACTTTAGGATTTTATTGTGCCTGCTTTGAAATAGAAATTGGATTGTCAGCTGAATCTTTCCAAGGGCTTAAGAACATAACGTAGAGTATGGAACTAGAGGTACTAAAGTATTTTGTTTAGAATACAATCTTGTTTATTTTATCTCATAACCTCACTTTTCCATCAAAGAAATCCATATTCATTCATACTATATTGACTTTGACTTTGCCACAACTGAAAACAATAGAAAGGTTAAACACTTTTGGTTGCTTAGAAGGAACTGGAAAGCTCAAGAAAAAGGAGCCCTTTCTCAAATTCATGTTTCCTCCATTATGTTTCTGATTTGCTTCTACAAGAATCAGAGAGATGTAGCATACTGCTTGTCTACAAACAGCTCAGTTATTTAGAAGAAAATGGAAAAAAGGGAAGGGACGTGCTAAAATATAATATTTGCTCTTTGTCTATCTCTAGAACAAAACTAAAAAGTACAATAAGGAAATGCTGATGTATTAAAATTACCAAACTCCATTTCCCCATTCCTGTCTGCCATTTCACACCTTGTTCTACATAGCTCTCCACACACCCAGATGTTGCTATTCTTGACTTACCAATAACCACCAAAATTACTGGTCATCTGAAAGGTTTAGGATCCTGTGGGAAGTACTAGCAAAACAAAGTAGCATAATGTATAAGTCTTTGCTTAATATCAGGTAGTAATTTAGGGAAAATGCACACAAGATAACGATTCAAAGTACTGTAAAATAAGAATCAAAAGAGTAGCATGTCCCTTAAAGGCAACCTAACTCATAAGAAGGAGGCTAAGACTCACCTGAGAAGATAACAAAATTTGAACTCTGTGGGAGAAGGTGAGGGTGGGATGTTGCGAAAGAACAGCATGTATATTATCTATGGTGAAACAGGTCAGCAGCCCAGGTGGGATGCATGAGACAAGTGCTCGAACCTGGTGCACTGGGAAGACCCAGAGGAATCAGGTGGAGAGGGAGGTGGGAGGGGGGATCGGGATGGGGAATACGTGTAAATCTATTGCTGATTCATGTCAATGTACGACAAAACCCACTGAAAAAATAAATAAATAAATTTATAAAAAAAAAACAAAAAAAAAAACAAAAGATACCCCTTCCTGCTAGAAACTAGGATAAACTAATCCTCACTCTGACTACCATCTGCAACCCCTGCTTTCTCCTCTCATTAAAGAGAAGAGTGAAGAATGCAGAGTGGTATGGGATTTCTGATGACCAGGGCCAAATGACTAAAACTTTGTGTCTTAGCTGTTTTTAATGAAATAAGGGCATTAAAATTTCAAATAGTATGTTTAAAGATGTAAAATATAGGCAGTAGTAGAAGGATTTGTATGAAGCTTGTTCCTAAATACAACTGCCTTTTTCAAACACAGGGAGAATAAATATCTAATGACAGTTTGAAATGGTATCAAGGGAAGATTTATCAAAGATATCAACACCTAAATGGAGAAGGAAATGGTGACCCACACCAGTAATCTTGCCTGGAAATCTCCATGGACAGAGGAGCCAGGTGAGCTACAGTCCATGGGGTCGCAAAGAGCAGGCCATGACTGAGCAACTGAGCCCATCAACACCTAAAAGTGTCTGTTCTTTTGAGTTTTCTTTTCTTTTGTTTGGTTGGGGGTGTCACAAAAGGAAAAGTTCTCACAGATAGGGCAAGGCTAAAAATACAAAGAAATGAAAAAAGCTAATTGATGAATCATGACCCAAGACAATCCAGAGACAAGAGAGAAGGGATAAAGAAGGAAGACTTTTAGAATAAAAGAACAATGTATCTCCTTCTGGGGCCTGAAAATGAATGAAAATAAAATACTTTTTAAAGAAAGAGGTAGATAAAGTAGTATTTAGTAATGGAAAATAGAATTTAATGTGTGTGGCATTTTCATTTAATGTTATCTAATATCCCCAAATGTTAACTTTAGAGGGATTATATTTTAAAAAAATAGACATTCTGCAAATAAACGTGGTACTTAAAGCATTAGATTATCTACTATGTTTTAAAATGATGTTTCTTGATATAAAATGGTAGAAGCTTTTAGTCTTGGAATGTGAAAGTATCTTCTCCTAGCTATTCTTAACTGCATTGAAAGACTTTAAACTGTATTATATGGATCTAGTAATGCTTTTGGGAGAGGATCCACTAAAATTGGAAAATTGTGGATTCTTAGATAATAATTTATACTATGAGTATACAGACAAAAATATTCCTTGATTCCATGCCATTTTTTTTTTTTTGACTCTTTCTTCATAAGGAAGGGACGAGATCTTCATTAAAAATTATCTGGTTAAGGATGAAAAAATGATTTCTATGAAACACATATTTCTGGACCACATAAGCATCTCATCCATATTATTCATAGTTTAAATTTTAGGACAGTCTTGCTGAGTAGACTATGAAATCCTTAAAAATGGAGACCATCCTTATGTATGTTTGTACACTATCATCTAACACATTTTTTGTGGTTGTTTAGTCGCTAAGTTGTGTCCTACTGTTTGCAACCCCACAGACAGTAGCCCACCAGGCTCCTCTGTTCATCAGTCTAATACTTGATAAAGGTCCAACATGTGCTAATAAAGCCTTCTGATCAAAAACCACAAGGAAGATGCCATTTGTCAAACCAATTAAATTTTATTAGCTAATTATAGCAAGAGAGAATGCACATCAGGATAACTATACGGTATATTAAAAAAAAAGTGGTTAGAAAAGCAAACTTAAAGGATTTGGAGGACTAGAGTTAGTCATAGGATTATCTTTGAAGGAACTGATAAATATTTCTCATGGAGAACAGCAAGGTTTAAATTAATCTATGACCTGGCTGATAGATTATAGAAATGCTAATAGATTATAGATTCAATTAATCTATAGCCTAGCTGACAGATTACAGAAGTGCTCATATTTCTATGATTTGGCCATAGGGCTTTTTTTGGCCAATGGGACATTGGCAAATATGATGTAACCTAAAGTCTGAAGAATGTTTGTGCCTTGGTGCTTATTGTTTTTGCTTGGTAATATAATTAATAGATAAATAAACCACCCAGCTGGATGAATATCCAGGGTGAAGAGGGAGGTCATTCTAGATTAGGCTCAGATGAATAGGCCTGGTGAGTGCACAAAAATGAGTGAGCAAAATGGAGACCATGTGACCCACCTAGCGAAGCCCAGCCCAAAGTACTAACTCTCAGAATTGTAATCTGAACGTGTATTGTTTTAAGCTACTAAGACCTGTAGTGGTTTTGTGTCTCAAGAGCTACCAAATAGTTAATAGAAGACGAATCAATTCAGGGAGTCTTTCTGTTCCATTCAAGTGTGCAATCATTCATTACCTATGTTCAGAATTTATGTGAAATCTGAGTTGAGGGCATTTTGCTGATAGTTTCCTGTGCTGGCCTCAAGGTTTGCTCAATCCTTCTTATCTACCTTGAAAGCATGACCCCTTTTCCAATGGATTAAAACCTTCAAAAGATACCTTAAACTGAATCAACAGTGAGAACTAGTGAAGTGAAAAGAAAATCCTCCTTCCCCCAATACTTGTCCCTGTTTCAGAAAAATGGAGCTAGTGCACAAGGAGATGATGAACCTGTCCTCCCACCACAGTATATGTTGTATGCCAATACAAATTGCTGCAGAAAACAAACAAACAAACAAGCAAACAAAGAACATTTAGGCCATTCAAAACTCATACCCTGGCTTCAAAAATAAGCTTCACCATCTGCCTGCACATTTTTTCTTCTTTGGGAAAACTCAATAGATGTTACATAAAGTCTGTACTGCTTATAAATGAATAATTTAGAGTAACTCATTGCAATATGCCAGCTTAATTACAACCATGAGGTATATGATATTTTGGTAAAGCACTTGCCCTATTGAAGTCATTGTTAGAAAGCAGCGTTTTAAGTCCATATTTTGTCGTGACTATAATTTAACAGTGTAGAAGCAAAATTAATGTGTTGGTGTTTCCCTTTGATTAATACAGCACATTTTATTCAAAGTGGCTTTCTATTCCTTTTTGTTTCTGCCAAAAAGACCTGGTAGACATTGACAAGGAAATGGAATATTGTATGGGCCAAATTTCTGACATTCATTTCCCTCAGATATCAATTTAGTACAAAGGAGAATAATCTGCTGTTCACAAAGAAGAAAAAAAGATCCCACCACATTTGAAGGCAAATACATTTACTTAGAGGTTATAGTGACTGAACATAATTTTCTCAGGAGGGAACTTTGATGTCTGAAATGTCTAAGACAAGAAACATCAGAAGCAAGAATTAGCTGCATCTTGTCAATTGTGGGTCTTTGGATAGTTAAGAACACTGGATAAAGGAGAAAATTCCTTCTGTTTGGAATCAGAATCAATTTTGACATAAGCTGTCAAATAAAAACAACAGAAACAAAAAGAAGCCAAACTGCCCTAGAGGAATATAAACTGCTAAACCAACTTGATGGAAAATTAGAAATTCTACCTGTATTTAATTAAATCTGGGTTAGAGGAGACTACCAGCTCATCTCTTTGAAAGAAAGTTAGAAATATATAGACCTACATAGAGTTTACCATCAGAGATTATCAAAGTGTTTTTTGAAGGTGAAGTACAAAGAAAAAGTGAAAAAGAGATGTTGAATATTTTTATAGAGTAATTTTTAAATTCAATCCATTAAAACTTCTTTAACTAAAAACTAGAGGTTGAACATGACCAGAGGCATTTTAATTCATAACAGATGTGGTAGCAAAGAACTGGTACAAATTACTGAGGAAAATTAAATGAAGGAGATAGTTTACTTATTAGAGAATGGTCTTTTAATAGATAAACAATATATCCTTATGTAATATTAACAAAGAAAACAAAGAGGATTGATGTTATATACAGATATTTCTAATGAATATGCACAAATAATAAAAATGTAGAGGATTTTGTTATATAAAACTTGTTCTCATTTTCCCTGATGTCATATGAGATTTACTTATGTCTTTAAAAATATATGGCTACCAAGATATTTTCTATAGCCTGGGACTTTGGAAGAATCAAAAATATTTTAATTTTATGAAGAAAAAATAAAAGTTCTATTAATTACAGCTATTCTTTTATATCCATCAAACCATATAAAGGAAAGTAGCTCAAACATGTATCAGGGGTAAGAGTGCCTGGGTTCAAATTACTCTTCCCATTTAGCCATATTCTTAAACTCTAAATCTTAATCAAGTCAAATAATCTACTTTATCTCATAGGTTGGTTGCAAAAATTAAATGTGAAGATATGTAAAAATGTTCAGCAGAGTACCCATTTAAAACATTTAAAAGGCACAAAAATATGATGATATATATGATGATAAAAGTATGATGATAAAGAACATTTATCATTTATGCCAATGAAAAAGTAATCCATAATCACTGCAGATGGTGTCTGCAGCCATGAAATTAAAAGATGCTTGCTCCTTGGAAGGAAAGTTATGATCAACCTAGATAGCATATTAAAAAGCAGAGACATTGCTTTATCAACAAAGATCCTTCTAGTCAAGGCTATGGTTTTTCTAGTGGTTATGTATGGATGTGAGAGTTGAACTATAAAGAAAGCTGAGCACCAAAGAATTGATGGTTTTGAACTGTGGTGTTGGAGAAGGCTCTTGAGAGTCCCATGGACAGCAAGGAGATCCAACCAGTCCATCCTAAAGCAGATGAGTCCTGGGCGTTCATTGGAAGGACTGATGTAGAAGCTGAAACTCCTAATACTTTGGCCACCTGATGCGAAGAGCTGACTCATTTGAAAAGATCCTGATGCTGGGAAAGATTGAGGACAGGAAGAGAAGGGGACGGCAGAGGATGAGATGGCTGGATGGCATCACCAACTCAATGGACATGGGTTTGGGTGGACTTCGGGAGTTGGTGATGAACAGGGAGGTCTGGCGTGCTGAGGTTCATGGGGTCACAAAGAGTCGGAGATGACTGAGCGACTGAACTGAATATATCAATACTTTGAGAAATGGCTGATGTTGCCTAAATTAGAGTGCGGATGCTATTGCATCAAGTGAAAAGGTCTATATACCTGTAGAGAATGAGAATCTGGAGATTAATATGGATGGTGGTTGAGTTAATATTTACTTTGGGATGCTGCAGAATGAGAACAACTGACAAAGGACTGAATTTTGTAGAAATACTAAAATTTGTGAAAAGAAAATTAAAATAAGGAATTCAGTGAAAAAGAGAAGCTACAGATATGAAGAGAATGACCAGAAGAAAGTTGTACCATAAGGAAGAGAAAATTTCAAGGAGAAAGAAATAGATTAATATGAAAATTTTCAGAAAGAGGTAAATTACATAAAGAACAATATTATTTACTGAATTTGACACCAAGTTCATTACTGGAATTTTTAGATAAAAACATTTAAGTAATAATAAACTTAGGAGTGAATGGAAAGATTAAGAAATGGATTTAAAAATGATACACCATTATAAAGCTTAGAGGTGAAGGAAATGATATATCAACTGAGGGCAAAAGGGCTTATTCAAGCTTTCTGGGTTGTGTTTGCTTGATGATGGGAGCAATATGAGCATTTTTATTTTCCAAAGGGTAAGATCGCTCAGAATCCTTTACCATTGTTTAAAATGCTCTTTCTGTTATAGAGAGATAGTGATAAAAATTAAAATGTTCACAAGCTCTGGGCTTCCTCTGGGAAATGAGTTTCTCATTTTTGCTTTTACTGTAGGTTGAGTAAATTTCAAAATTTGATATTTCTAAAATAATTGTCTCTGTCTCTCTGGGTATCTGGAATGATAGTTGTTTGAATTAATGGGTCATCTGCTTTATAGTTAATTCTATGTATCTCTTTTCAGGACTCCCTAGATGAAACCTGCACTTTTTTTATATTCTAAGGCTGATATTAATTTAATATTCTAGGGCTGATATTAATTCAGCAAAACACTTCTTGAACTTAAAATAAGTCTTCTTTGAAATGTCTTAACAACAAGAATCTGTAATCCATAGTTAGGCCCAGAATAAACTATTAAGAAGAGTGTAATTGGTCAGACTAATTACCCCATTGTAGGCAAAGGCTACTCCAAAGTAGTACCTGTCTAGTTGTCTGTGCTCAATCCCTACAGCTACTTTTGATCACTTCTGTTATAATAGCTTAAACAAACCTATTCTCACAAATACCTATGTTACAGTGTTCTAAGAGTTTACATACACACAAAAAATCATCTGTCTGCTTTGAGATTAAAATATAAAGCTTATGTAAATGTAACACCCCAAATAATTATATGAAATAAAGGTCATTTTATTAACAAGAAAATAATCTTATTTTATAATTATATAAAATACATTTATTTTGGCTAAATGAACAATAGCATCAGAATATTTTGTGTGAGTGTGTGTGTACAATAAATCGTGACATAACTTACACTAGTTTCTTAGGGGTCAGTGCTAGAAATAAGAGGGCTCTTCTTTGCTGAGTGCAGTGATTGTTGTGAATATGCAAGTATTTAAAAGATACTGAAGCAGAGCAAAATTGCTCGGTGTACCAAATCTAGGAGAATAACTGGATTTGCAGTGGGAGAATTCAGGAGGAATAATAGAACCACTGAACCACTGGACACTGAATTGAGAAGAGGTCAAAATACAGAGAGAAACTTGATTTACAATGCAGACATGAGAATTCATACTGACAATGTGGCCTGGAGAACTGGAGATTGAAATGCTGAGCACTTGGAAAAGAGGAATTGGTGGAGGTCCATTTATTGGTGTAGATAATACTATGACAGATTTGGGATGTGTAGAAAATAGTACAGGCATGTAGATACCTTCATAGAATTGTCTGAAAGCATGCATTCAATTCAAATTAGACCTTTCAAAAAAAAAAAAAAAAGACAATGGACAACTTAGAGAAACATAGCTATACTTCATTGTCAATTCAACTATATGGAGCATAGTTTTTTTGTTCCGTTAGTGGAATGTACCTAATGTTAACATGAAAGCCAGGGAAAGTTTGACATATTCAATGTGTCACAATTTCCTCCCTGATTTTGCATCTTTTAGTAAGAGATGAACATTTAACAATGTTCATGACATGTAAAGAATGTCCACAAGAATTTCAAGAGTGCAGTAATCAGGCCCTGCCTTCTTCTAGCTCTTTATCTTGAATTATTATTCTTCTTTCTATGTTAGAATCTGGAAATGAATACAGGTATACTATTGTTTCAGTACATTTTCAGATATATTTCAGTCATTTAATTAATCATTTACTGGTTTCACACTGCCCCATACTTCTTATGTCCTTTGTCTGATTTTGTCTTATTAGACTGTATGAATCATAAGTGATACTTCTCTCTCACTAGTATTTCAATAACTACCAAAATATCTGCAATTATAATAAGTGATTGATAAATATCTGTAGATGAAATGGATAAAGGATTGCATTCGGTACCCACAAATTTTTTTTGGTAGGAACTTCCATTTTTCTACAATAACCAAAAAATGCTTTTGTTTTTTCTAAGATTTAAAGGGGGCTTCCCTGGTGGCTCAGATGGTAAAGAATCTGCCCACAATGCAGGAGACCCAAGTTCAATCCATGGGTCAGGAAAATCCCTTGGAGGAGGAAACGACAACCCACTCCAGTATTCCTGCCTGGAGAACTCCATGGACAGAGGAGCCTGGAGGGCTATAGTCCGTGGGATCACAAAGAGTCAGACATGACTCAATAACTAATACACACACACACTATTTAAAGATAGTCCTAAGCCTCATTCTATTTAAATATTTTGCTTAAGCATTTTACTTCAAAAAATAGTGAACTTTTATGGTATTAATAATTAACTATAATTGAGAACAAATTCTGTTTTAAACTGTATGCTAATACAGTCTCTAGTTCTATATGTCTCTAGCTCTATATGTTCTCTAGAACTCTCTCAAGTTCTATATATGTCTTCATGCCAGTGTTACATGTAAGACACTAGATGTATTAATTGATAGGCAAACTACATAAGATCACAAGACTGTTGACTGCAAAATGCAGGTACCATCCCTGGCATCATGATTCTTAATCCTTTACTCTTAACTACTTTTCTAGACTCAGTTCAGTTCAGTCATTCAGTTGTGTGTGACTCTTTGCGACTCCGTGGACTGCAGCATGCAAGGCTTCCTGCCCATCACCAAATCTCAGAGCTTGCGCAAACTCATGTCCATCAAGTCAGTGATGCCACCAAACCATCTCATCCTCCATCATTCCCTTCTCCTCCTGCCTTCAGTCTTCCCAGCATCAGGATCTTTTCCAATGAGTCAGTTCTTAACATCAGGTAGCCAAAGTATTGGAATTTCAGCTATAGCATCAGTCCTTCCAGTAAATATTTAGGATGAATTTCCTTTAGGATTGACTGGTTGCAATTGACTCCTTGCAGTCCATGGGACTCTCAAGAGTCTTCTCCAACACCACAGTTAAAAAGCATCAATTCTTTGGTGCTCAACTTTCTTTATGGTCCAATTCTCCTATCCATACATGACTACTGGAAAACCCATAACTTTGACCCGATGGGCCTTTGTCGGCAAAGTAATGTCTCTGCTTTTTAATATGCTATCTAAGTTGGTCATAGCTTTTCTTCCAAGGAGCAAGCATCTTTTCTAGACTGCTCCACAGCATTTTACCTAGGGGCTCAACATGTTTAATACTGGTTGTACTTATCCCAGTAAAATGTGAAAATAACATTCATTGATTCATTTAACAACTGCTTGATTAATGCTAAGTGTACATCCTGTGCTATATACTGGGATACAATGCAAGTAAGAATAGTGGGCCTTAACCCTTGAAGCTGACTATTCAGGATCAGAGCCAGTGTCAACTGGAGACTAACACTGTTGGCTCTGGAAAAGACCACCCAGGTCCACCACTTAGTTCCACAACGGGCTATTAACTTCTTTACTCAGTTTCTTCACTTGCTAAAATACCACGTAAGAGAATTAAATGAGTTTGTTAACACATATAAAATGCTTATTGCAGAGAACTTCACATCACAAACACTGACTTCACTTTGGTGGTTGGACTGAACACTAAACATGCAGTCATGCCAAACAATTTAAATGGTCTAGAGAAAAGGAGCAAGGTCTCATGGCAGCATTGACCAAATAACCCATCCTAGTATTACCAAACCACTCTTGGATCCACTCACTTGACATGCAGCAAAGTCAATCTACTGATTCAAGGTTGCAACGAAGGAAAATAGTGTTTATAGCAAGGTGCCAATCAAGGAGAATGGTTATCTCATGCTTAAGAGTTCTGAACTCCCCAATGGCACTCAGGAAAAGGTTTTTAAAGATGGTGTGAGGGAAAGGCATCAGGGTGTTTGATCAGCTTGTGCTTAATTTTCAGATTGGTTGATGGTGAGGTAACAGTGGAAAAGATTGAAGGCGGGAGAAGAAGGGGGCAACATGGGATGAGATGGTTGGCTGACATCACAGACTTGATGGACATGAGTTTGAGTAAACTCCAGGAGTTGGTGATGGATGGGGAAGGCTGGCATACGCAGTCCATGGGGTTGCAAAGAGTCAGACAAGACTGAGCGACTGAACTGAACTGAGGTAACAGTGATATTTCAGGGATCTTGATCATCAACCTTCTGGTTCTAACCAGACTGAGGTCAGTGTGCCTGTGGCCAGCAGTTTTCATCTGGTGGGAGTGTTGTTTTTGTAGAAACTGAGGTATGTGCATTGCAAAATGTTATCTAGGCTTTTCAGGGAAAGACTAATGATCTTGTGACTCTGCTGTTTGGCTTATGTGTTGCTTAAATTGTTACCACTTCTCTGGCCGGACTGCAGTTCTTTGCCTCTGCATGTTCTCATTCCTCTAATCATTAAGCCTTGAGGCAGCCATTTTGAAACTTAGGGAAAGTTCAGGAAATTAAAATTTTTCTTTAAGTGAGAGATGGGGAACATGAAGTGGTCTGTTATCAGAAAGTCCATTGGGAGATTGCTGGGTTTATAGTCTTAAGATAAAGGTGGCAAGAAGCAACATCTATGGCATGAGGAATGAGTCCTAGAAAGCTCGCCTGTGTCTGATGTGAGGTGAAATGTGGTGCCTTCACCATAAAAACAGAACAAGACTTCATAACAGACAAGAATAAATTCTCTAGGAATCCTTGAACAATGGGTGACCTAAGATCAATCCATTTCAGAGAAGTATTCAATCAAGAATTGACCTCTCCCTTGAGTGTATGCCGAAATGAAACTTTGAGGTTAAAAGAAAAATTGAGATACAGACAAATACAAGTAACATCCCATCCTAAAATTCTCTAGATAATTGACCTTCCATATGTGGTTACAGCTATATCAATTTATTTTCCTGTCTCTTTCAGTTTTAAAATGTACCATATAAGCCAGAAATGAGAACAAAATGACACAATATTAAAAGAGTAAACAAAGACAAAGCTAGTGCCAAATTACTTCCATTCTTTGTTTATAAATATCTATTTTCATCATCTAAAGAAATTAAGATCTGTTGATTACATTCTGTCCTGGGAAAAGCATTTTTATAAATTCAGTGGACATCAGTAAATACACTGATGCTCATACCTGCCATTTCATAAAGAATACATTACTAAATTATTATCATCTTTTATAGAGTAAATTGGAAACTAGTCATAAAGAAACTTATTAGATAAAGAATGTTAGTTCACTTTTAACCTGGACATTCCAAGATTACTGGAATGATTTCAAATTTATACACGGTAATGGAAACGTTTCTAGCCATTTCAATTTTGTCTATGCCTTTAGAAATTGTTAACAGATCCAGGGATTAGATCTGAAAGAGTGCCTGATGACTATGGATGAAGGTTCGTGACACTGTAGAGGAGCCAGTGATCAAGACCATTCAAAAAGAAAAAGAAATGCAAAAAGGCAAAATGGTTGTCTGAGGCGGCCTTACAAATAGCTGTAAAAAGAAGAGAAGCAAAAGGCAAAGGAGAAAAGGAAAGATACCCATTTGAGTGCAGAGTTCCAAAGAATAGCAAGGAGAGATAAGAAAGCCTTCCTCAGTGATCAAGCAAAGAAATAGAGGAAAACAATAGAATGGGAAAGATTAAAGATCTCTTCAAAAAAATTAGAGATACCAAGGGAACATTTCATGCAAAGATGGGCTCAATAAAGGACAGAAATGGTATGGACATAACAGAAGCAGAAGATATTAAGAAGAGGTGGCAAGAATACACAGAATAACTGTCAGGCGAATGTATGCTCCTCGGTTCTGTCTCATCACTACAAAGATTTGAAGTGATGGACATTAAAGCCCTCTGCGCGTCACAGCACTCGGGTCTTTGACAGACCGTGTTATAGCTCTCAGGTCTCGAAAAGACCGTGTTATAGCTCTTAGACAAATCAGTGTTACAGCTCTATTTTATTTAGAAAATGGCAGGAGAATCCATCCTCCAGGTGTGAGGGCATGCCAATCCAAAGACCCGAACCAGCACGTAGGGGAGAGAGAGAGAGACAGAGAGAGCCCTCTGGCCCCTCTTTTTATATGTTTTTTCCTCCCCCCAGGCCTGCCGTATGTAAATTGGGCTAGCTAGGAGTGCTGTTTGTTCTACCTGAGATCCTCACTCAGGCCCTTGGACCTTCCTTTGTTCTATTTTCACGGGCTTCTCCCTTCCTTGTCTTTTAGCCACCACCATTTTGGACTCTTCTAACTACCTAACAAGAATTATACAAAAAAGAACATGACATAGATAACCATGATGGGGTGATTACTCACCTAGAGCCCAGAAATCCTGGAATACAAAGGCAAATGGACCTTAGGAAGCATCACTATGAACAAAGCTAGTGGAGGTGATGGAGTTCCAGTTAAGCTATTTCAAATCTAAAAGATAGTACTGTGAAAGTCCTGCACTCAATATACCAGCAAATTTGAAAAACTCAGCAGTGGCCATAGGACTGGAAAACATCAGCTTTCATTCCAATCCCAAAGAAAGGCAATGCCAAAGAATATTCAAACTACTAGGCAATTGCCCTCATCTCACACGCTAGCAGAGTAATGCTCAAAATTCTCCAAGCCAGGGTTCAATAGTATGTGAACTGTGAACTTTCAGATATTCAAGCTAGATTTAGAAAGGTCAGAGGTTTCAGAGATCAAATTGCCAATATCCACTGGATCATCAAGAAAACAAGAGAGTTCCAGAAAAATATCTACTTCTGCTTTATTGACTACGTCAAAACCTTTGACTGTGTGTATCACAACAAACTGTGGAAAATTCTTAAAGAGATGGGAATACCAGACCACCTGACCTACCTCCAGAGAAATCTGTATGCAGATCAAGAAGAAACAGTTAGAACCGGATATGGAACAATAGACTGGTTCCAAATCAAGGAAAGGAGTATATCAAGGCTGTATATTGTCACCCTGCTTATTTAACTTATATGCAGAGTACATCATGAGAAATGCCAGGCTGGATGAAGGACAAGCTGGAATCAAGATTGCAGGGAGAAATATCGACAACCTCAGACATGCAGATGACACCACCCTTGGGGCAGAAAGTAAAGAAGAACTAAAGAGCCTCTTTATGAAAGTGAAAGAGGAGAGTGAAAAAGTTGGCTTAAAACTCAACATTCAGAAATGTTGAGTTCCATCACTTCATGGCAAATAGATGGGGAACCAATAGAAACAGTGGCACACTTCATTTTTTTGGGTTCCAAAATCATTGCAGATGGTTACTTCAGCCATGAAGTTAAAAGACAATTGCTCCTTGGAAGAAAAGTTATGACCAACCTAGACAGCATATTTAAAGCAGAGACACTACTTTGCCAACAAAGGTCTGTCTAGTCAATGCTATGCTTTTTCCAGTAGTCATGTATGGATGGGAGAGTTGGACTATAAAGAAAGCTGAGTGCCAAAGAATTGATGCTTTTGAACTGTTGTGTTGGAGAAGCCTCTTGAGAGTCCCATGGACTGCAAGGAAATCCAACCAATCCATCCTAAAAGAAATCAGTCCTGAATAGTCATTGGAAGGACTGATACTAAAGTTGAAACTCCAATACTTTGGCCACCTGATGTGAAGAACTGACTCATTGGAAAATATCCTGATGCTGGGGAAGATTGAAGGCAGGAAGAGAAGTGGATGACAGAAGATGAGATGGTTGGATGGCATCACCAATTCGATGGACATGAATCTGAGTAAGGTCCAGGAAAGCTGATGGACAGGAAAGCCTGGAGTGTTGCAGTCCATGGGGTCTCAAAGAATTGGACAGAGCTGAGCAATTGAACTGAACAGATCCAGGTCCAAGTCAAAAAACTTTTTGTAAACACTCACTTAAGTACATGGATAAAAATTATAATGTTTTATAATCAATAATATAAATATCTGAGTCAAGATATAACAACCATAACTCTTGCTACTGAATTAAACTATAATTTTAGAAATAGACTGTAATTTTAGTTTAATGTGTAACAACAAGTTGTGGCACAAATCAATTTATTCTAATTTTTTGTAGTAACTTTCAATCATCTATTGAGTTATAGAAGTTGTGATATTGATAGCTTATGGTGAATGGTGTCAGATTCTTGATCTGCGAAGATTTAGCTTCAGGACCAGGGACCAGCTTGATCACTCAAGAACTTTTGTGTAGCAGAGTTTTATTAATGTATGAAAGGGACAGAGAAAGCTTCTGAGATAGACATCAGAAGGGGGACGGAGAGTGCTGCCCTCGCTACTGTTAGCAAGGGTGTTATATACTTTTTAAATTAGTTATTACAATAAACCAAAAACAATGTCTCAATTTGTGAAAATTTACCAGACCCAGTTCCACAATTTACATTTTAGGATAACAGTATCAGAATTTGACAACAGAAAGATCCTACCAGACCCATTCCCATAAGATACATTCTAAGATATCAGGATTAGTCAGAAGGTTTTCAGGAAGGAGAAATTGTCCTCAGGCAGGATACATTGATGCTATATAATCCCTAGTACAGAGTTTAAACTGAGTTGTTTGTTGTGTAATCATCAGTTCTGGGTTTAAAGAAAAAAAAATGTTTTGTGTGATTAAGGAATGTAGAAGGAAAAAAACAAAAAAAAAAACCCACAGTTTGTCCTTTCCTCTCCTTGAAGATTCCAGACCCTTTTCTCCTCCTCGAGGACCCCAGACTTATCAATCTGCCTAGGAATTGACTCTCTCAATATGACATTTTTGTGTATACAACTATCAAGATGCCCTAATACAATAAGGAGCCATATTAGTCCCTTCAAAGATTTCTCCATTAAATGACATTAGTGACCAAGTTATTTGGTAGATCCCAAAGGACACCGAAGTCATTGCTCACCATCTTAGTCTTCCCTTTGCCTCCGTGCTTTTACTCCTCTCTCATGATCCTTTTCCCTCCACCGTCACTCAGGACCTTCTAACCTGGGCACTGCTTACATGCCTACAGAGAGGGTGAAGAACATACAAACCGGATGGGGAGGAAGCCAGGAGAGAATGAGAGGTATGTGGGTATATACTGAGCTAATTGCTAGACCCAGGAGTTTGACTTTTTTTTTTTTTTTCTATTTATTTTTATTAGTTGGAGGCTAATTATTTTACAATATTGTAGTGGTTTTTGTCATACATTGACATGAATCAGCCATGGATTTATATGTATTCCCCATCCTGATCCCCCCTCCCACCTCTCTCCCCATCCCATCCCTCTGGGCCTTCCCAGTGCACCAGCCCCGAGCGCTTGTCTCAGGCATCCAACCTGGACTGGTGATCTGTTTCACCCTTAATAATATACATGTTTCGATGCTGTTCTCTTGAAACATCCCACACTCGCCTTCTCCCACAGAGTCCAAAATTCTGTTCTGTACATCTGTGACTCTTTTTCTGTTTTGCATATAGGGTTATCATTACCATCTTTCTAAATTACATATATATGCGTTAGTATACTGTATTGGTCTTTATCTTTCTGGCTTACTTCACTCTGTATAATGGGCTCCAGTTTCATCCATTTCATTAGAACTGACTCAAATGAATTCTTTTTAATGGCTGAGTAATATTCCATGGTGTATATATACCACAGCTTCCTTATCCATTCATCTGCTGATGGACATCTAGGTTGCTTTCTTGTCCTGGCTATTATAAACAGTGCTGCGATGAACATTGGGGTGCACGTGTCTCTTTCAGATCTGGTTTTCTCGGTGTGTATGCCCAGAAGTGGTATTGCTGGGTCGTATGGCAGTTCCATTTCCAGTTTTTTAAGAAATCTCCACACTGTTCTCCATAGTGGCTGTACTAGTTTGCATTCCCACCAACAGTGTAAGAGGGTTCCCTTTTCTCCACACCCTCTCCAGCATTTATTGCTTGTAGACTTTTGGTTAGTAGCCATCCTGACTGGCGAGTAATGGTACCTCATTGTGGTTTTGATTTGCATTTCTCTGATAATGAGTGATGTTGAGCATCTTTTCATGTGTTTGTTAGCCATCTGTATGTCTTCTTTGGAGAAATGTCTGTTTAGTTCTTTGGCCCATTTTTTGATTGGGTCATTTATTTTTCTGGAATTGAGCTTCAGGAGTTGCTTGTATATTTTTGAGATTAATCCTTTGTTGCTTCATTTGCTATTATTTTCTCCCAATCTGAGGGCTGTCTTTTCACCTTGCTTACAGTTTCCTTTGTTGTGCAAAAGGTTTTAAGTTTAATTAGGTCCCATTTGTTTATTTTTGCTTTTATTTCCAATATTCTGGGAGGTGGACTCTTGTTAACCTGATTCTATCAAGGCAGTAAGATAGATGCATGCCTTATACAGATTGATTTGGTAAATGGTTCCACACACAGAGGCAGTTGTTGGCTGAGAATCTGTTGTTAAACCAGAGTAATACAAAGAAGAAGATAAAAGGGATAAGTACCAAAGAGTTTAAGCAGTCATTACTGAAAGACTGAGTCAAAATTCAAGGGCTCTCCTTGAAGCTAACTGTTCAGGGCACAGAAGGGAGCAAGCTGGTGAAGGGGAGCTGGTAAGATGGAGGAAGTTCCTTGATCTTGCAGGAAGAGGGGGAAGAGAGGAGGGTTATCAAGGTATGTTGAGGTGTGTACCTGTTAACGTAAATACAATGTACTGTTTCCCCTTCCACGGACCTTCTCACAATAAGTCACAAGGGCCTGCACTCACCCTTGCCAACACCACAAAAGGACAATTTTCCAATAAGAAAAGAACTTCAAACTTACCTAATGAAGTCTCTGCATACGTACATTGTATATAATAAATGTTCAATATCCTTGGGTCCTCTGCAGTCAGCGTCTGAGTCCATACAATGCTGAGCATTTCTTTGTATTTTTTTAAATTAATTAATTTATTTATTTTACAACATTGTATTGGTTTTGCCATACATTGACTTGAATCCACCATGGGTGTACATGTGTTCCCCATCCTGAACCCCTCTCATTTCTTTGCATTTGTGTGTGAGCAGGTGCACAATAAACCTTCCTCAGCTCTGTGGAACAGCCTTCCTCTCCATCCAAGAGCTTTTCAAGCTAGAGACATCTCTACTTATCTGGAATTATTAAAATATCTGCAGCATCCTTATCCCTATACCCCACACCTCACAAAATATTTACATATTCCAAAATTTGTGCTCCAATTTTCAAACTAGAATTTTAGAACAAGTTCTGTGTGCTAGATGACTTGTATGCACTGGAAATAGTAAATAATTTTAACATATTGTAATTATTATATACTATTCACCAACTGATTTCACACATTGTGTTTCAATATTTTAATGTTCACTGCATCTGTGATTGTGCAAGTTGCCTCTCATGCAAGCCACATATTAATTACATTTTGTTTGGCATGTGTTCAGTGCTCTTATTTACTTTCAGCTTTAAATTAATACTAAAGTGGTTGTTAAAAGTCACCCCTCAGTTAGTATCTTACTTCATTAAAGTCATGTACTTTTGTAATTTAAGACGGTGCTATTGAAGATACTGGATACCTTCTACTTTGTGTTTGCTTTGTCAGCGGAGTTTGACTAAAGTATACTACCTCTATCCTTGCTAAATTTTGTCTCAAATAATTTTTTTCAAACCAATTGAACATTTATTGTAGTATATAACAGTGAATCTTTAAGAAGGACAAGCTTCAGAGTTGAGTGACTCAGTGGCTCAGAAATATCAACAAGGAGCCAGGTTGTCTCCATATCTGCCGTATATAACCCATACACTGTTTCATCTTTTTTTGTTTGTTTGTTTGTTTTTATTTTGGAAAACATGTGTGTCTAAGAGGTGAATAGAATTAACTTATCCCTTAGAAACATTTTACTTAATTGATTTTTTAATACCCTTGTTTAGGAGGATATGATAAGTTATTTTGTCTAACTACCATTGTTGTTGTGATGCACGCATGCATGCTCAGTCATGTCCAACTCTTTGTGACCCCACAGACTGTTGCCCATAAGGTCCTCTGTCCGTGGAATTTTCCAGGCAAGAATACTGGAGTGGGTTGTCATTTCCTACTCCAGGGGATCTTCCCAACCCAGGGATCAAACCTGTGTCTAACTGCTATTACAGATATTTGGTTTCCAGTTGGAATATATTGATGGATTTTCACAGTTCTTTCATATAAGATTTTTTATCATTGTTATCTATATCATCACTTACCATTGAATGAAAGAGAATTTGAACTCTTCTGAGATTTGAAAATGTTAAAACACTACCTATGTTTTATAACTGTGTTAGGGGATATGGGGAAAATAAAAAAAGCATAGAATTTCAACTTACTGATTCTAGTTTAACAACAAATGAATTTGCATACTAAGAATACCTGAACATATAAATTTATAAATTATACATTTTAAAAAGGTCAAACAGAATTATATGCTGTCATGAGTGATAGACTTTAAATACCAGGCTTTAGAAGTTGCTCATAATTTGAAATTTGATGTTTTCATTATATAAAAATGTTAAATAAAATAGTTATGTGTACATTTCTGTGTTCTAAACTGTAAAGTTAAATTACTCTAACTCTGTGAACAGAAGTCCTATTCTGAGAATTACTGATGGAAAACATGTTGATCCTAATAAGAAATCTTTTCAAAAAAATCTCTTAATTATGTTAACAAGTAAAAGAGATGAAGCTGGGAAGTTAATGAAGAGACTTCAAAGGGCCTTTCCAAAACTGTGAAGTTTTTATTTTATCCTGAGGAAAATGTGGAATCAATAATGACTTTTAGCTCTCACATCATTAACATCTCTGCCAAATGTCACTTCCTCAGAGATGTATTCCTGACCACTTGATACCAAAATGAAAGATCCTCTAATTTTTTCTTGTATTCTTTTTTCTTCATTGGCACTGACTACCATTAATTTATTTATCTAATACTTTGGCCACCTGATGCAAAGAGCTGACTCATTGGAAAAGACTCGATGCTGGGAAAGATTGAAGGTAGGAGAAGGGAATGTTGGAGGACAAGATGGTTGGAGGGCATCACCGACTCGAAGGACCTGAGTTTGAGCAAGCTCCGGGAGATGGTGAATGACAGGGAAGCCTGGCATGCTACAGGCCACAGGGTCGCAGAGTTGGACATGACTGAGCAACTGAACAACAAATATTTTAGATATTTGTTTAATGTCCAACTTTCCCATTTTCCCATTAGAATTTAAGCTTCATATAAGTAAAGACTATATTTTTTTTTATTTCTGTTGCTATTGTTATTCACTGCTGCATTTGCAGAGCCTATGATACTACCTGGAAATAGGCATGTTGAAATGAGTACTGGTATAATGAACACATGATTTGTATATAATCAGTAATAGCTCAACTATCTGAAAAATACATGGATGACTTCAATTTACCTACCAGAGTAGGTAAAATGTGAAAGTAAAGGCACAGTAGTCATAAAGAAGCCTAAAAATGCATAGATAAGTATCTAATACAAATAGTTTAGGAGTAGTAAGGAAGATTTGTATCTTTCTCATAGGACTTATTACATATGATTCTAATTCATATAGTGATCATATTTCTAGCCCTGCATCAAGTTACAAAAGCAGAATATTAGAGAAATAGGAAAGTGGTACAATTTGCAGTGAGTGTAGTCTTTAGAAACTCAGGATTGCATTACTCTTTATTCTAGGTTGTATAGTGTTCCCCCCAAACTTCATGTCCACCCAGAACTTGTGAATGTGAACTTATTTGAAAAAAGGGTGTTAGCAGATGTTATCAAGTTAAGAGGAGATCATACTGGATTAGGTGGGGCATAAAGCCACAGATTCATATTCTTACAATGAGAGGGCTTTTGGAGATATAGAAACACAAACAGAAAAGATAACCTTTGTAAAGACAAAGGTATGAATTGGAGTGAGACTGTTATAAGCCGAGGAAGGTCAAGGATTGCCAGCACCCACCAAAAGCCAGGAGGATGCAAGGAAAAATATGTTCTTTAGAGTCTTTAGAGGGAGTGTGAGTCTGCTGACATCTTGAAATCAGACTTCTAAACTTTAGAGCTGTTAGGGAATAGTTTTGTCATTTTAAGCCACCTGAGTATTAACAGTGCTAGTCATTTCAGTCGTGTCCAACTGTGCAACCTCATGGACTGTAGCCCATGAGACTCCTCTGTCCATGGGATTCTCCAGGCAAGAATACTGGAGTGGGTTGCCATTCCCTTCTCCAGGGGATCTCCCTGACCCAGGGATCGAACTGGCATCTCTTATGTCTCTTGAACTGGTAGGCAGATTCTCTACCCCTAGTGCCACCTGGGAAGCTCACCTAGTTCATGCAATTTGTTACAACAGTTGTAGGAAATTAATGTGTCCATTTGCTTGAGAGGCTTAGAGTTGTATGAGCAATAGCAGTACACTGTAATATACATATGATATATACTCAAATGTTTGCTGAACATAGAGTATTGTCAAAGGAAAAAAGTTGACTGACTGTATTAAGATTACTCGAGTCAGTAGGAGAGATCTGGGAATCCTGTAGAGAAGAGATTCAAATTGCCTTCATTTATTTTTATTAGTTGGAGGCTAATTACTTCACAACATTGCAGTGGGTTTTATCATACATTGACATGAATCAGCCATGGAGTTACATGTATTCCCCATCCCGATCCCCCCTCCCACCTCCCTCTCCACCCGATTCCTCTGGGTCTTCCCAGTGCACCAGGCCCGAGCACTTGTCTCATGCATCCTATCTGGGCTGGTGATCTGTTTCACTATAGATAATATACATGCTGTTCTCTCGAAACATCCCACCCTCGCCTTCTCCCACAGAGTCCAAAAGTCTGTTCTGTACTTCTGTGTCTCTTTTTCTGTTTTGCATATAGGGTTATCATTACCATCTTTCTAAATTCCATATATATATGTGTTAGTATGCTGTGATGTTCTTTATCTTTCTGGCTTACTTCACTCTGTAAAATGGGCTCCAGTTTCGTTCATCTCATTAGAACTGATTCAAATGAATTCTTTTTAACAGCTGAGTAATATTCCATGGTGTATTGCCTTCAATGTCTATGTTTGTGAAATATATGTCAGAATATTCTTGGGTTTGGTTATAGAATACCAAACTAAAGTGAGCTAAAATAATGAAAGCCATATTCATTTATATAAGATGTTCTTCCCATTGGATAGTACTGCCAGAGTTGGGTGCTTCAGTGCTATTAAACCAATTCAAATTCCATAAAATTCCACTGGCTTTTACCTTCACTGTGGCAAGAGGGACACGGTAATTCTAAGTATCATGTCTTCATTTAACTTATCCACAGGGTAGATTCTAGGCTTATGTTTGTGCATGTGTGCTTGTGTGTGTGTGTGTTTGAAGAGACATATTCCATAATCTACCCAGAACAAATTCTCACTCAGTTCTTTATAACCAGCATTTTATCACATGCCTATGAGAATCTGCCTGAAATGTGGGAGACCTAGGTTTGATCCCTTGGTTGGGAAGATCCCCTGGAGACAGGAATGGATACCCACTCCAGTATTCTTGCCTGGAGAATCCCAAGGACAGAGAAGCCTGGCAGGCTACAGTCCATGGAGTCACAAAGAGTCAGACACAACTGAGTGACTTTCACTCACTCATTTATCTCTTAACTAGTTGTTCGCAAGGAGAAGGAGGAACTAGGTATGGCTTAAACCCATCAATATTTCCTCCATGAGGCTAGGCTGGAGGGCACTGCCCTCGTCTCTCCTAAAGGTCAGTTTCAACTGTATGGTGGTGAACAATCTGGGTTCATCAACATAAACCCAAGAAAGATTCTGCATATAGTTGTTAAATAGCAAACAATGGTGTCTACCATAGAGTTTGAATGTGGTAGACTTGTGGTACCACAAGACTGTGGCAAGACATGAGTGTCTTGATAACATGACATTCAAAATCTCAATTTCTTCATCTTTCTTATTATAATAAACAAACTCTTCCTAGAAAGGTAATCAACATTTCCGACTTCTGGAAAACAGAGACTGTCTTCAGAATCCTTTCTGTACAATAATGAAAAGTTTAAAATGTAGGGTGTAACATATATGGTTGCATAAATAAGAATGCCGGGTGGCTAGTGATTTTTATTCCCTTCATTCTAGAAATGTGGCCAACAAACAACAGGTATTAATTCCAACAAACATCAGCCCATTTTTTTTCCTTTTCTTAAAGGAGTTTGATTAAAATATTTACACATTTTGCAAAATGTGCAGGATTATATCTTAGCTCTAACAGCAATGTTATATAATTATTTTGATCTTATAACCACTAATAGGATAAGAGAGGTACTTAAATAAAATTAAAGTTATTGGAAAACAGATTATAAATTCACTAAGCTAATAAACATTTATTAAAGTAAAAACAAGTGCTTAAAACTGTGTTCAAGCAACATGCATTTGTGGATATAACAGTTTAATATCTAAACCATGCCCTGGTAGGAATGGCAAGATCTCTGCTTCCTAACCTGGATCAATCCAGGGATGTTGCAACGGTGTTTCCCAAAGCCAAGGGATTCCTCACAGTTCTCTAAAGTTGTCCTTGCCAAGTAAAAGAAGGGAATCCAGTCAAGTGGGGCTCCAGGGCCCATTCAAACTCCTCTTCTCTAAGGCAGATCAGGCTTATTCACCAGAATGACCAGGAAGAGTTAAGAAAGAAGGAATATAGAAAAGAAGACTGGGTGAAGGGAAGGAAGAGAAGGAATTTTCCTAATTGGAGACTACTGTCTCTTGATCCATTCTTTTAGGACAGATATATAGTTATTGGTCAGCTTCTCATTTAGAGAGTTTTTGTAAGTCACATTACCCTAAAATAGAGCTATGTATGTAGAACATTTATTGGGGAGTGCTCTTCAGAACAACACGAAAGAAGTCAGGGAATCAGTGTCATCAGAGGGAAAGGATGAAGTGCAAGTGTATTTGTAACAAAGATCTCAGCAGATTCCTGAGGACACTCCAGAGTTGAAATGATCCTTCAGAAGAGCTTTATGGAAGCAAAGAGCTGTCCTTTGTTCCCCTACTTGTCTTTAAATACAGATTGCTCCAGGGAGCTGGTCTAACCTTAGATGACCTGGGTCATTATGCTGAGAGAAGGGTTTGGCTAGCAACACTCCAGTCAACCAGGGGAAGGAACACCTTGGTCCTGAAGTTGGAGGGGGAGAGTACATCACCACATTCACTACAGGATCTAGACTTTATTGGTTACATATTCAGAAAACAGAATAGGCTACCTCTCTACCTCCCCACACATGCACGTTTTCATACAATGACAATTTGTCCTCTGTACTTCTGCCTAGGAGAGGGAGCTAGGAAACCCAAGGCTTACTAAGCATGCACTACAATGGTTATTGCAGAAATATGGAGGGGGGAAGAAAAGCAATTTTCAATTACTGACTTTCAAATTGACATAGAGGACTATAATCTCAAAGTTTCTTTCCAAAATCCAGGACTTGTTTTTACAAAAGAAGGGTCCTGAAAGACTCCAATGTATATCACACACAAAAAAAGCATATTTTCCCCATTTTCCCAGACTAGAGAAAAATGGGCTACCCTGGTAGTTCGGACAGTAAAGAATCCACTTGCAATGCAGGAGACCTGGGTTTGATCCCCGGGTTGGGAAGATCCCCTAGAGAAGGGAATAGCTTCCCACTCCAGAAGATATCAATGGCTTAGGATAAGAAGGACAGTGTAAAGAGAAATCAATAGATCAAACATTGAGGTGCTGCTGTAGAAACACACGCCACTTCTGTCACTAGATGAGCACTTTTCAGTGGCATGAAGATGGAGAAAGAGCCTTCTGATGGGTTGTTATTCTAGAACAGAACAAAGCTATGCATGACTTCCACTATAAATTCATGGTAGGCACAAGCTCCTAAAATTTATTTTTCCATGGCAAAGATTCTAAATTTTGAGGTTTGCTATGCCTACACTGATGGGTCACAGGTAGCCTTATGTGGGCATACTTGTGTGCTCACTCTGAATTCTTTGCAACCTCATAAACTGATGCCTGCTAGGCTCCTCCATCCATCGAATTCTCTGGGCAAGAAAACTGGAGTGGCTTGCCATTTCCTCCTTCATAGGATCTTCTCAATCCAGGGATCTAACCCATAATTCCTGCATTGGCAGGTGGATTCTTTACCACTGAGCCAACTGGGAGGCTTCCTATATGCAGCCTTATAAAATTTCTTACACTCCTAAAAGTTTGCTTGAACACCAGACTTTACTTATGGGGTTAAATCTGACATAAATGCAATACTAAGACCAGGCTAATATAAAAAGGACTTAAAGCTTGACAAAGTGATAACATCAGTAAATAAGTCATAGATTGCTTGGTTGGGGACCATTTGGAAAAGGTCATGCCTTAGAAATGCCAGTGTGGAGGAACGACCATGTACAATGGAGTTGAAAGTAGTCCATATCAATGGAGATGCATGTTGAACAGGTTCAGATGTCTTTCCACACAGCACATCTAGTTGGGTATTGGTTAATGCAGTTACTTTTAACATCTTAGTGTTTTCCTCATTAATGAGCTAACATTCATGATTGAAAAACATTCACTTTATACTTGTATGAATGTCTTGGTTTTGCAGTTTGTAAATTATACTTACATTTCATATTCAGCTGAACATTCCATGTTCAGCTGAAAAATCACTCAGATTTTTAAAATTATTTTTATCTTTTTTATAGACTCTTGAATTAAAATCTCTAATGCTATATTTGTCACTAGAGGCCTCGTACAGATTTATATCTCAGTCATGTTCTAGGCAAAACACTTTGTTTTTGAATTCAACGAATTTCTTAAATATATTTTCCTCAGGAATAAGCAGTACTGACAAACCTGTCTCATTTGAGCTCCCTGAGTAATTCTTCAAATATTTTCAAGGACCTAATTTTATAGACAAGCTACCTATTTAAACAATTTCCTTCAATCCCCGCCTTGATTCTTAATGCAGAAGAGAATCTGGAACAGCTGATAACAGTTTTGCCAACACAGGCCTAAAATGTCTATTGCATCACACTAATACAGGGTTGTCATAAAATACTGGAGGCCAGTTAAAACTGAAATTCAGATAAACAACTACTTTTTTAGTATAAGTAGGTCCCATGTGATATTTGGGACACATACTTATTTACCTGTACTAAAACAGTATTTATTTTAAATTAATATTCAAATATAAATGGCATACTATGCTTACTTGCTAAACCTGGTAACACTACCCAGGTAAGGGGGCAATATGGAATACATGCTGAATGGAGCTGCCTTGACGTTTTAAATCAAACAGCAAAATCTAGAGCAAGAGGAGCTCTTTTCTTTGTAATTGAATTACTACCTAAGCCACATCTATTATTTAAGCAGTATTGTACCTGAGTGTTGAGCTGTGGTAGACCATACTTTAAAGCCTGAGATAGCTAGAGTGCCTCTGGCTATACTGCCTGTAATAAATATATGCCCCAGCAGTCCCTATCTAACTGTCTCAGTTGGGCTTCAACAAAATACAATAAACTGGATATAAGCAATATGAATGTATTTCTTAAAATTCAGGAAGCTGAAAGTCTGAGATTAGCATGGTCAGGTTCTGCTGAGAGTCCCATTCCAGATTGCAGATTGCTGATGTCTCCACAAATCCCTAAAGGTGAAAAAGAGAGCAAGTGAGCTCATTGGGCCCTTCTTATAAGGGCACTAATCTCATTCAAGGGGGCTCCACCCTTGTGAGCTAATTACCTCCCATGGCTCCAACTACAAAGATCATCAAGGTGTTAAGGGAGAAGGACATGGCAACCCGTTCCAGTATTCTTGCCTGGAAGATTCTGCAGACAGAGGAGCCTAGTGGGGATTAGGATTTCAACATGTGCCTTTGCCAAGGATGGCAAACATATAGTCTATTGCACTTAGAACCCAACAGCTTGTAACTGACATGCTCTTCTGGCCTTCATTTACACTTCTTGCCTCTGCTGCCCACACACAGCCATCTCTGATGCTGCTGAGACTGCCAACATTTGTAAATCCCAGAGGTCCTCATCTTTGCTGAAATGTTCCCAACTTTGTCTGCACCTTGGAATCACCTCCTGAGTTTTTAGGTCACTACTTATACCTGGGCCCTACCCTCAACAATTGGGCATGCGATACCCCCAGGTGACTCTAATTGCAGCCCTGATGCTGCTAATCTAAGGAATCACTCCTCTGTAAAAAATAAGTTAGCTATGGATAAGACCAAGGTCACTATACTAGGTACTCTAAGGTTTAAAATTTCTTTCTGATGCTTTAATTCAATTGTAAAAATACAATCAACCTGATTTCTACACTTCTCAAGGTGAAAATGCCTCATTATCCTGTGGAAGTCTACATTTCAGAGTCAAATGGCCAACCTCATTAAAAGCCTATCCACACAAATACTTCTAAAATTTATCAGCAAAACCAATCAACTCATTTTTATTTCTCTTGCTTTAATATTAGGACTTTTTAGGAACCCTAATAAATATCATCCCTCTTCTCCACTCAGGTCCTGCATAATTTGAGAAATAACAAAATATCATCTTATCTTTGACAAGTACCAAGTTAAATGACTTGACACTACCTCTGTATCTGGTCCATGACTGCTGAGTAAGTTGGTCTAACTCTGTTGTTATTAAGTTGGTACATTAGCTTCTTATATTTTTAAGATTAAATAAAAGGTCAGATTTAATTAGGGGACTGATTGATGTTCATAAGAGAAAATTGTATCATGACACCAGAATAGTAGTCCGAGTAAAAGGAGTTAGTTAGTTGACCTTACTGAATTGCTAATCAATCTTTGACAGCTTAATGGATCCACTGCCTTGTGAATCCTATAAATGTCAGCTTAACTAGAGTGTTCATTTAATCTGAACTGGCCTACCTACTTCCTTATTTGTCCTGTTAGATTTTAAGTTTCCTTAAGAAATGGGTTTATTTCCTTTGACTTTACCTCCAGGACCCAGACTATGTTAATGACACAATAAATATCACTTAATTGTAATGCCATATAAAAAAATGGCACCACCAACTTAGAGACAGAGGGCACCTCTATGATCTCATACATTATAGAAAAGTTTTAAAACACAGGAATGTCAGAAGAACCTTCCCAAGAACAGTTACCATCTCACATAAATTGGAGGAGCAAAAGAATGTGTTCACACATTTAAAAGGTATTAAGTAGTTAACAGGCCTGGAGATCAGTGCATATATGAAAGGGCATGGCGAGAAGGGGCTGGAGCAATCTGATGAAGTGTCTTGCAACATTCTAAGGGACTTGAAGACTTATGTGTTCCTCAAGAAACTGTTGTACAAGAGTTATGCAGTTCTCCAAAGGAAAAAACGATCCTTATTTTTGTTGTTATCAGTGGACTTTTAAAAATATGTAATGATAAATTACATTGCCTAAACTATATCCTGCTCTGATTGATGGTAAAAGAAACAGATCTGCAAAACTGTCCTTGATTTTTGATACCTTTATTAGGAATCAACCTACATTTGAGAAAAAAAAAAAAATCCCTTCCTGTTAGAGAATTTAGATCTTTCTTTTGCTGTCTTAATCTAAAATAATGATGATGATGATAATAAACAATAATGACAATTCTTAAGACACTAAGACCCTATAGAGTTTGAGTGAAAATCTAGCTTTGTTTTTATCTGAATTAGTGATACTTCACCTCTTTGTGTCTCAAACCCCTCACCTACAAGACAAATATATCATAGTATTTATTTCATAGATGTCTGAAGAATTCTTGAGTGAATATGTGTTAAATATGTACAGACTGGTAGAGAGTAAATGCTACATAAATAGTATCTGTTATTAATGATAGCAGAATTTTACAGACTTTCTACTCAAAATAAGCTTATTTTTCAAATATTTACTTACATAAATAAAATGGACTTTGCATAAGTCAATATTTATATCCTTAACATTGAATATTCCAATCTCCAGATATTGTTAGAAATTTGATTTATGATTTTTATACCCTATCTGAAAAAGTATGTGATAACAGAAGCCTAGTTAGCCAAAGTCTGGAAAGGAAAAGTTGTTCATCCAGGAAAAAAAAAAAAAATAGCACTTTTCTACATTTAGAAGTAATTTACATTCAGGAAATATTCAGTCCTTACCAGTCCATGTCAGATGCTATGTGCTCAAAGTATGATAAAGACTGGATTTATTTAACAATCTCTCTTGGCCTACCATGTAGAAACTTTATCATATCAAGTGCATATCATTAGCTGAGAACTGGAACAAAAATATTCTCTCAAAAAATAATAGTAAATTCTACAAGCTTGACTTAAAGATATCAAGTCCCTGGTGCTAGAAATTTTACAAGTAATACTAATGTCATATGACATACATACCATTTCTAAAAGTGTAGGATGACTCTTAAATATTGTTTTATCTTTGATTTGCCATCCAATCAGTATAAAAGCATCACAAATACACAACTAACACAAGATTAATTATGTGAGATATATAGAGAAAGATACACATATATGTACCTATTCTTGGAATATCAGATTTGAGCTATTTTAAAGTTACTTCTTGGAGAAGGCAATGGCACCCCACTCCAGTACTCTTGCCTGGAAAATCCCATGGGTGGAGGAGCCTGGTGGACTGCAGTCCATCGGGTTGCTATGAGTCGGACATGACTGAGCAACTTCACTTTCACTTTTCACTTTCACACATTGGAGAAGGAAATGGCAACCCACTCCATTGTTCTTGCCTTGAGAATCCCAGGGACGGGGGAGCCTGGTGGGCTGCCATCTAAGGGGTCGCACAGGGTTGGACATGACTGAAGTGATTTAGCAGCAATGTTACTTCTACAATTTTTCTTAAAGAAATAGAATATACACCTTATGGAAAAATAAATCATTGAGGATATTAACTGATTAGAATTAAAGTATTATTATGATTAAATAATTTTCTGTTTCCCTTATATTTTTCAACATCAGTAATATTAATGAATATCTGGTCAAAGAAATGTTCTATTTTTTAAAAGATGCACTTTTGTTTGGAGATGGAAAAATGTGTCTAGACATGAATCACTGAAATTGTACTATAATTTCCATTGATTGAATCTCTGAATTTGAAAAGAACCTAGAGAATTATTTAAATTATTCCTATTACATAGAATTAAATTCTATGTAAATTAAGTGCTGTGAAGATATTAAAATTATCTTTACTTTTAAGTTTGTCTTAAAACACTTTTGTGCTAGTATCAAATATCAGAATTAATATACTCTTTAGAACTATTTTTCTCATCAACATATTTGGTATTTAGAGAACAGACCTATATTGACTGACTTATATATGGGCCAACATAAAATTCTTATGAGTATTTTCATTTTCATTAAATGTCACTTTGGGCCAGTGCAGATTTGCAAAATTAATTGAGGGTAAATAACAATTCTAAAGGGTAAAACTGAAAGTATATGGATTTAGAGGAAAAGAAGAAATAGAAACAAATTGATTACATTAAAATGTTGTTGTTCAGCCGCTCAGTCATATCCTACTCTTTGTGACCTCGTGGACTGCAGCATGCCAAGCTTCCCTGACCTTCACCATCTCCCAGAGTTTGCTCAAACTCATGTCCATTGGTGCCATTTGACCATCTCATCCTTCGTCATTCCCTCTCCTCTTGCCTTCAATTGTTCCTAGCATCAGGGTCTTTTCTAACAAGGAGTTAGCTCTTCACATCAGGTGGCCAAAGTATTGGAACTTCAGCTTCAGCACCAGTCCTTCCAGTGAATGAATATTCAGGATTGATTTCTTTTAGGATTGACTGGCTTGATCTCCTTGACCACCTCATTCACTACTTTACAATAATTGCTTGCAATTCAAAACCTGGCAACAAATCCTCCTTTCAGTCTTTTGAAAGTTCAGGTACACTGTGCCTTTCTTTTTCTAGACATACTCCTTAGACAGAAGTTTGTGAACATTCTTGTTATTAACCTCATTGGTACCCTTTGTGTATGATTTGCTGACTAACATGATCTTGTGGTGGAAAAACTGTTGAGAATAAATGACTTTCCCTCTGCACAGAAATATTTCTAAGAGAACTTCTGATGAGCACATCAAGTTTCGGGCATTCGCTTGCCAAATGCCATCTGTTTTGACATAAAAAATTCTCTAGAAACCCAGAGAAGGGTGTAATGAGGGAATCCAACTCATTTGTCATAACCTTTTAAGATAAAAGGAAAAATATCCTTAAAAAGACAATTATTACTTTTTACCATATTATGAATTTACAAAAGAATATCAACTTGTCTTTAGTAGCCCTTTAAAAGAGCATATGAATATATTATAGATGAAAACATCAACATTTAATGTTGTAAAGGTTAAGGCCTTTCTTTGCTATTATACTGATTCTTATAGTATGATTAAAATGGTGATTTTTAAAGCAATCATTTGTGAGAAGTATTAAGACACTTCAAAGAAATACAGGTAATGGCTCTGCTTCAAATACATTCATCTTATGATGTTTTTGAGAGCTTATACAAATCAACACTTCAAAAGAAATTAACAATTTAATGTGATCAAAACAATTATTTTAATATGACTATTTCACTTCTTTACACCAGCCCCAATTGTTGCTCAAGTTAGTATTGTTGCTCAAACCTATAGTACATAATGGCACAAACATCCCAATGATGCAGGTTCAAACAAAATAGCAAAGATGCTTCTACTGTGAAAAATATTGTCTAAGACAGCTCCCAAGACTCTGGTCCCCTGGTGTAATAAGTAAGATGGGCTATCATTTACTTGATCAGATTCTAATCAGTCAACTTTGAATTAATCAAAGGGAAGATTGAGGATACCTGACCTAATCAGGTATGTCTTTTAAAAAATGTTAGAAAAGTCAGAATTTGGAAGTGTGAGGGGCTAAGGAGGGGGCCACCTGGCAAGCTACTGTAGGGAGCAACAAACAGGATCAGATCAGTCTCTGAATAAGAGCCAAAAAGAAAATGGGGCCTCAGTTTTACAGCAGCAAGGAGTGAATTCTGTCAACAACTACATGATCTTAAAAAAGGAGCCTGGGCACCAAGAATGGAGGTCAGTTGGCAATTTGATTTCAAGTTTGTAAAACCTGATACAAAGAACTCTGGTCAGTTGTGCCTCGGCTTCTAACATACAAAAACCACAAGATAACAAGTAGGTGTTATTTCAGGCTGCTATGTTAGTGATATTAATAATTTGTTAGGAAGTAATAGAAAACTAATAGTGTACAGGGGCAGGGAAGGAAGGCTTGGTGAGAGGAGAGGTATGGAGGCTCATTCTGGTTAAAATTCTGAACCTACTTTTTAAATTATATTCAGATGGTGCACACAACCAAAGTATATCTCACTGAGCAGTTTCACATAATAATCCTATATTTATTATTATATTTCAGAAAGCTGTGAAAATTCTTCAGGAATTGTTCAAAATATTTGAAATTTATTCACTAGCTATTCACCTGTTTGTTACATGTTATTAGACTTATAGGAATTAATAAGTATAATTACTATGAGGTATCAATACAAATTCAAATAAAAATAACTAAACAATGAGAATTTATTTGAAGACATTTAAAATATTAAAATATTAAATGTTAAAGATATTTCTAGAGTTTTAGTAATGTATGTGAAATTGTCTTCTAATTAAGGATAAATTAAAATGAGGACATCTATAAAATATGGGATATATGAATACATGACAGTCCTAATTAAAGAAGAATTATAGCCTTAGAGTCATAGATTTAAATATATTGAATACATACACATGTATCTGTCTCTCATTTGAAAGAGAGCATTTAACAACTTTACATGTTTTGACAGACACTAGAGGCTCCACACCTGCTGTTGCACTTTTGTAGACTCAGAAGAGCATAAATTGTGCTGTAATCACTGTACACCTACAGATCTTTCTAACCAACAACAGTAGCTTCCTAAGGGAGATACCAAGCTTGTAGTTTAGTCCTTTACTATTTCCTCTATTCTTCATTTTTCAGATTGTTATGAGATTCCAAAGCACTTATTTTGTGTGTGCTCAGCTTTCTTCATTTTATTTTTGGTTTATTTTGTTTCCCATAGTTACACTCTTTTTCTGTGATAGTCCAGAAAGAACCAGGCCTAGATCAACTTGGGAAAAAATCAAGAAGGCAGTTGGTTCTGAGAAATATTTCTAGTGAGGTTTTTTTACTTGGAGGTTCATAGCATACTTTTGCCTATGTGCAGTTAGGAGTGTGTGTGTGTGTGTGTGTGTGTGTGTGTTTCAGAGGGTGGGGAGGGTGGGCATCATTTCACCAAATATTGAAGCAATAAGATTTTTATTTTACATGTAACACCTGAACTTCTGGATATAATGGCCCTTAAGATAAGCATTGGAAAAGGCTGAATCAGACTTTGGAGGCAAAATTCTTCCCATTACTGTATTGCTTTTCAATGCACTTAAGATTAATGATCTCAGTATTTTAAACCTCTCTGACAATCCTTTGTCTTCAGAGGTCCTTCCTTTTGAGTAACTTTCTTAAGCCTCCTGCAAAGTTGAAGGAATTATGTAGGAATACCATCTTGATTCCCTGGTGGCTCAGCAGTAAAGATCTGCTTGTAATTCAGGAGCTGCAGGAGCCTTGGGTTTGATACCTGGGTTGGGAAGATCTCCTGGAAGAGGAAATGGCAACCCACTCCAGTATCCTTGCCTGGAGAATCTCACGGGCAGAGGACCCTGGTGAGCTGCAGTCCATAGGGTTGCAAAGAGTCGGACATGGCTGAAGCAACTTAGCACACATGCAACACCAACTTGATAGAAAAGATCACTCAGGATTACAGTTATCTTAAAATTATAACTTATTTCTCTGCCTTATTTTAGGCAGAAAAAAATCTTACCTCTCCTTCTAAATGGCCAAATTATTCATAACTCTCTGCAACTCAAAACTTTAAATTCATATGTAACTTTCATGACTTCTGTACAATTATAATTCAGATAATATTTTTTAATGGAAATTTGGTTATGTCATGTTCTTTACTTTTGGACTGGAATCCTTCACATTTCTATTTATCTTAGGAATTTTGTATATCTACTTGAGTACACAAATCTTCAAAGTGAACTAGGATACTTAAATGGATAGTCTTCTTTCTAGTTGACAAATTATTAAATTAACATTTTTAAGTAAATATTTGAACACAATGTAGATCATACTTGACTCTTAAAATACATTACTGATTTTTTTTAAAGTCTATTAGAGTATTTACATTAGCAAAGAAAAATAACATAAAGAACAAATATTTTCCAGTGAAAGTCTTGTTTTGCAGACTATGACATATAAAAATGCATTCAAAACAATTACCAATATTGCTGCATAAAGGGATTATATATCAATCTTTAGTCATTTGAAAACTTCGGCTCAGAATAGAAACTAATAACATTCTAAATTTGAAACTGTATGCTGCTGATTTTTAAGCATCTCTGTTGTAAAGAGGAAAATAAAAAGCGTAGAAGAATGTTTAATATATCATCTTTCCAACCACCTGAATTTTATTTTGTTCAAATTACTTTCAAAAATTAAAATATCTTTATGTGAGATCAAGGAAAATATAGATAATACCAATCCTAGAGTGAATTTTTCTGAATAACATGATAAAGGGAAGATTTGGAAATTTAAAAACAGGAGAATATTTGGACAGTAACTTTCTAATTAGTGTTTGTCATTTTCCTATGACACTGGAGAATTATCTGCCAACTAGTGATCTTAATCTCAAAAATTAGATTCTATACATAAAACACTGTATAAGTGTAAGGGATTTGATCTAGGTCATATTTGAATGGCCTAGTGGGTTTCCCTACTTTCTTCAATTTAAGTCTGAAGACTCTTGAGAGTCTCTTGGACTGCAAAGAGATTAAATCAGTCAATTCTAAAGGAAATCAATCCTGAATATACATTAGAAGGACTGATGCTGAAGTTGAAGCTCCAATACCTTGGCCACCTGATGCAAAGAACCAACCCAATCTTTCCTTGATGCTGGGAAAGATCGAAGGCAAGGAGGAGAGGGGACGGCAGAGGATGAGATGGTTAGGTGGCATCACTGTCTCAATGGGCACGAGTTTGAGCAAGCTCCAGGAGGTGGTGAAGGACAGGGAAGCCTGGCAGGCTGCAGTCCATGGGGCTGTGTTGAACAACAACACATAAAACACATATTTTCCACTAAGTTTCTTTTTCCATTTTCACATATTTTATGCTCAATAGAAAACTTTCATTTATGTCACAAACGGACAAAAAAACCAAACAAACATAAGAACCAATAGGTGTGCACTCAAACACAAGTCTAGTTATTGCTATGCAGTTATTTTGTATATGTTATTAGCATTTATAATTAGTTGACTTTAAGGATGGCATCATCAACACAATGGATGTCAGTCTGAGCAAACTCCAGGAGATAGTGAAGGACAGGGAGGCCTGGTGTGCTGCAGTTCATTTGGTTGGGAAAAGTCAGACACAGCTTAGTGACTGAACAACAAAAAGCAAAGTAGATTATCCTGGATAATCTGAGTGAGAGTAATCAAACCATTTGAAATGATGTAAGAGCAGAACTGAAGTTTTGCTAAAGGGGAAATTCTATTTCTGGACTATAGCATAACCCTTTTCTAAGATTTTTACCTCCTACCTTCCTTATAATTTGCTCTGTAGACTTCAAACTTGCCTAACTTGTTCCCACAAACATGAAGCTAATTTGGGGTAATAAATCCCTTTAAATGTATATATATTTATGTGTATTTATATTTAATATATGTAATTAACATATAATATTACATATTATAGTATAAATTATATAATTATATTAAATAATATAATACCTATAATTTAAAAATATATGTTTTTAATAATTATTAACTTCTAGAGTGATGAAGACAAAATTGGATAGGAATGTGGTCAAGAAAGGTCATATGTAGGCAGATATTTAGTGCAGCTTACCCTAACAGAGGATGGGACTGTAGTTGGGGAGAGTGATAGGAGCTAGGAAGGTGTTTTTTTTTTTTTTTTTAAGACAAGATATTTCAATGTGTTTTCATTCTTATTGAGAACTATTGATATCACAAATAAAAGAGTGGATCATAGCTGAATCAAAGGCATTGATGCCATGATGACATGCATATGACCATTGCACTAAGGAGCAGTAAGACTGAGATGAGGGAACATAGAGACTATGGGTACAAATGTAGGTAGGTTAACAATATAATGGAACAATATTGAAGTTCAATTCTGTTTCTTTTTATTTTCTCAGTTAAATAAGAAGCAAGATAATCCTCAAAGAGAGAGAGGAACAGAGAGAGAGAGAAAGAGAATGTATGTGTGTGGCATGTTAGAGACAGAAATGTTATGAAATAACTGCCTGATAGAAGTTAATATATATTGAAGGTACACCGGAAAAAAAAGTGGAAAATAAAGTGCATAATATGTAACTGTAATCTTTAAGCCTTTTATTAAAATACAAATCATTAAAACATTTTGCAGGATTTTCAAACAAGCATTTATATTAGATAATGCAAAATAAGGTTTTGAAATACAACCCCTAATACTTTAAGATTATACATTTTAATGTAAACTCTGTTTTGCTATATCTTTGGAAAATAACATGCCTTATTTTATTGGATTTTCAGTGCCTTATCTGAGAACATTTAAAACTAACTGTTCTTATGGGCAATAAGCCAAACGGCTTGCAATTTGTTGACTCATTCACAGCTAGCTGAAACTCTGCATTCTAACTATCCCCAGTGGTAGAAGTTTAATCATTTGGATCACTGCTTACTCTGGAAACAAACTGAGGAGAAATTGAAATTATCATCCTCCCAAACCCAAGAAACATTCTCAGGGGCATTGACCTATTTTAGATTTCCTGGGTAAACTACACTAGACTTCATCCTAAACTCAGACCATGCTACCAAAACACGGTAATGACCACATATTCCACAAGTTTCACAAGGCCAGCACTTTTTTCTTCTTAAAGAAAAAAAGAAAAGTCATGGTATTATTACTCCCCTCACCCCACAGGTTTATTTATTCTTCTCAACAGGTAGAAGCATTTCATTCAGTATTTATTGAACATCTCCTGTGGGCACAATACCAGGAGACTAGTGATAGTAAATGAGCCAGATTATATTGTTAGCAAGCAGATGTTCGAGCATTATTTGTCACCTGTGACTAGTGGGGTGCTTGACTTAGCTGATGTTTGAAAATTCAGCAAAGCAGCTGGAATCTTTTATGTGAATGTGTGTGGTTTTTTTGCAAGATATGTTAGTAAAAATGTAGTTCAGTGGAGATTGGTTTCCCAGTGTATAAATTCAGAAACTCATAACTTCAAATATCAGAGTTGTGTTTTCATCAGTAACAATGAAGACATCCATAGATGTTTATAGGAAATATTTATATGTTATTGTTTCCTTTCCACCACTTCTCTTCTGAAAATGAGTTTTACCCAAAGCAAAGATGAGCTTACAAAATGAAATCTGAGACAAAGCCAGGCTACCATTGTAAATATCAAACGGATTTTTTCATATTTCTTTTCATCCATACAATGTGCAATTAAATTAGAACAACCAAATGGATCCTAAGATATTGCATCCCCAAACATTGTAAAAATGTGTTTGGTCCTATAAAAATGAGTCTCTTTATAAATCATATAAACCAACTAATTTCCCATGATCATCCAGAAATATTGACTCAGGAAAGTAAGTTTTACTGGCCTAGATCATCCTTCCACTTTTAATTGTATATTTCATAAATCTTTATTTTTCGCAAGGACTCTCTCATTTCCTTTGCCTCCACTCTCCTTCTTTCATTTTTTCCCTCACTCTCTCTGAAATACAAAATTAAAGTAAAATTTTTAAGAGATATATATATATATATAACAGATAAAAATCTGAAGTACACTTATATATAATTTTACTTCTGATCCAACCTCTACCTACTCAAATTTTCTTTATCAATCTCAGTAAATGACAGCTTAATTTTTCAGATGACTCAAAAACAATTCTAAAGTTATTTTGCTATACTGGTCTCCTTGTTTCATTTCCTACACTCAAATTATCAGCAAGTTTTGGGGGCTCCATCTTTCCAAATGTTCTGATCCCAAACACTTCTCACCAAATATGTCAACAACATTCTTGTTCAAGCTACTCTTTGTCTCATTGATTGTAATAACACCCAAACTAGTCACCTTTTGTTTGTCCTTACCTCACCTCTTCTGTTCATTCTCCACATGTCAAAATAATTACTTTAAGGTTCAAATCAGATGAGTTACAGCTACTCTATGCTCCTCAGTGACTTTCCATCTCTCAAACTGGTCTGTAAGACCCTACATGCTTGCTTCTTTGCTGATCCTCTGATCTGATCACTCTACCAGACTTTTATTTGCTTGCCCTAGGTTAGTCATTCACCACCTTACTGCTCTTTGCTCATGCCTCATACCAAGCATGCTCAGGCATCAAGCCACACTTCCCTCTAGGTGGAATCTCTTCTCTGAAGTAAATTCAAAGCTTCTACCTCTCCTTCCTTCAGGTGTCTGTTCAAATGGCACATTGTACAGACAGCGTCCCAGGTGGCTCAGTGATAAAGAATTCTCCTGTCAATGCAGGAGAGGGAGACACAGGTAAGATCCTTGAGTTAATTAGTTAGGTATGATCCCCTGGAGTAGGAAATGGCAACCCACTCAAGTATTCTTACTTGGAAAATTCCATGGACAGAGGAGCCTGGTGGACTGCAGTCTATGGGGTCACAAAGAATTGGACACAACTAAGCATGCAGACATGCTTCTTCATTCACTACTCCACGAAAAAATATTAATGTTACCTAACCTCCCTATGCACATTTTTATCCTTCTCTCTCTGGAATATTTTTTCTCAAAAACCTTTTTTGAGAACAAACATTTATTTATCTATGTGTTTTCTGTTTCCTTTGATGTAACCGTAAACTTTATGACAGCAAAGGTTGTATGTGTTTCCTTCAATATTATATGCAAAGCCTCTAAAAGAATGGCTTATATATAGGAGTCACATTAAAAATTGCTTAATTTTAAAATTTACTATCTCTAAGTCACAATCTATTTATTACTTTAAATTTTTCAACATATGTTTTAACACATTCAAAATTAGGTTATATTTTTAATGGTCTAAGACCAAGCCTACTTTATGCAACAAATACATATACTGCATTTCACATCAAGTTAAAATATTGAGCCTAACCTCCATACTCCATCTACTTAACAGTGGGCAAACAGTGAAATGGAAAACCTCAGTTTCTCAAAGAGAACTTGATTAAAGAAAGAGTCCTCACAGCAAGGATCTTTGCTGATAAGCTAAGGTGGGAAGAAAGGATTATGGATGCCTTATTCTTAAGTGAAGGGCATAAGGATTAACACAGAAGATGAGAGAAAAGGAATGTAACAGCTATGAGTAGAAATGCTACAAGAGAGTCTGTCACTGTGTTTCATGTAACCCCTATGAAATTTTGCTTCTAAATAATGTTGAGGAAAATATTTTCATAATGTTGAGAAAAATATAAATCATGTTGAGGAAAAAAATTTTCTCATGGAAGTACAGTTACTTAAGGACAGTGAGAAACTTTAATAAACTGAGTTATCTCTTATAATTATATTCTATAAAAAATAATTTGGAACCTCATTCTTAAGGGATCTGAGAGCCTGGATCATATTACACAGTCTGGGAAGCTCTTTCTCTTAGTCAAATGACACATAGCAACCATGAAAAAACAGTCAAAAAACAGCAATAGAAGAAAATGAAGTGATAGGCAAAGGAAAAACATTTTGGAATGAAATAAAATATAATTCCATACATAATCTTTAAAATTTTTGAGTATATAGCATAAAAATATTGTGTTTCCAAAAGATTGCAACATATCAATAAGAAAACTGAAATTTAAAAAACCTGTTTAAAAAACTTTTTCTGAGTTTATAGATATTTATAGGGATTAATAAATTGTTAAAATAAGATGATTGCTGGGTTAGCTATAACCTTTTAGTATTCTTATTCAGGACGGAGTTTTTAAAGTTAGGTGTGGGAAGCTTTATATTTGTCTCTGGAGATGCTGGGATATCTGGTTTGATTCTTGGCCAAAAAAAGGTATATTTTACTAATAATTTGTGATTACTCTGTAAAGTCTGAAGCTCCTCTGGTATGAGGAAAGATTATTTATGGATGACTTTCTCCTGGAGTAATAGATTAGAAAACTTGGCTTGGCTAAGTGACCAGAGAGACATAAAATACACTGCTGAAAACATCTATCTGGGGTTCTCTGAAATCAAGATTCATTGTACAGATCTTGAAAGTTCAACCCAAAGGCTATGCTTATCTTTGTGCAAATAAGAAGGACCTTAGGGAACATAAGCCTTGATGTCTGTTGGATCTCCTTCAAAGTTTGCTGAACTCTCCTTTTGCTGTCCTTTATTTTTGCTTTTATTAGAACACTTGAATATGTTCTATAGAGTCTCATGAATCTAAGCAGTTATCCAAACCTCTGTAATATTTGCAATTATACACAATTAAAAGCAAACAAAAAATACTACAAACAAGAACACCAAAAACAAATAAACAAGCAAACAAACAAAAAACCCAACAAAACAAATAAGAAAAATTAGATGGCCTTTGCTGGTATCTTCTTTAGGAGAGGAAATCTTTGCCGCTCTACTAAGTACCATGTACAACATAACATGTAAATTTATGTTATTTTGGCTCTAATTGAATAGTAAATAGAAAAATCAAAAAGAAAAATAATCTACCAAATTAAATAATCCTTTAGAGAGCTTGTTAAACAGTGCTCCAGTAAGACATGGAAAAGAAACACTGTCTTATGTCCTATTTTAAATGACCTTCCTTAATGACAGTAAAAGCAAGTAAAATTTATATGATCTAGTAGTTACTATATTTTCTCATTTTATGATAGTAAAGTGATAATACTTCCTAATTTAACTTCTGAAGAATGTCATTTAAATAACATAGATAATAAGACCCATTGCAATTTACCTAATGTGCTATACTTGAAATCTCTGATACTGATTGAGTCCTACAGAAGAATTATACATTATACTTTTGTTTATATAGATACATTTTAGCATGAGTATATTTATTGTGGTCAAATTGCTCAGAGAGCTTACACAGTGCTGATCAAGACAACCCTGACACGGTTCAGTTCAGTTCAGTCGCTCAGTCATGTCTGACTCTTTGAGACCCCATGAACCGCAGCACACCAGGCCTCCCTGCCCATCACCAACTCCCAGAGTTCACCCAAACTGATGTCCATTTAGTTGGTGATGCCATCGAACCATCACTTCCTCTGTCGTCCCCTTCTCCTCCCACCTCAATCTTTCCCAGCATCAGGGTCTTTTAAAATAAGTCAGTCCTTCACATCAGGTGGCCAATGTATTGGAGTTTCAGCTTCAGCATCAGTCCTTTCAATGAACACCCAGGGCTGATCTCCTTTAGGATGGACTGGTTGGATCTCCCTGCAGTCCAAGGGACTGTGAAGAGTCTCCTCCAACACCACAGTTCAAAAGCATCAATTCTTCGGCGCTCAGCTTTCTTTATAGTCCAATTCTCACATCCATACATGACCACTGGAAAAATCATAGCCTTGTCTAGACAGACCTTTGTTGGCAAAGTAATGTCCCTGGTTTTTAATATGCTATCTAGGTTGGTTATAACTTTCCTTCCAAGAAGTAAGCATCTCTTAATTTCATGGCTGCAATCACCGTCTGCAGTGATTTTGGAGCCCAGAAAAATAAAGCCAGTCACTGTTTCCACTGTTTCCCCATCTGTTTCCCATGAAGTGATGGGACCAGATGACATGATCTTAGTTTCCTGAATGTAGAGCTTTAAGCCTACTTTTTCACTCTCCTCCTTCACTTTCATCAAGAGGCTCTTTAGTTCTTTTTCACTTTCTGCCATAAGGGTGGTGTCATCTGCATATCTGAGGTTATTGATACTTCTCCCAGCAATCTTGATTCCAGCTTGTGCTTCTTCCAGCCCAGAGTTTGTCATGATGTACTCTGCATATAAGTTAAATAATCAGGGTAACAATATACAGCCCTAACGTGCTCCTTTTCCTATTTCGAACCAGTCTGTTGTTCCATGTCTAACTGTTGCTTCTTGACCTGCATACAGGTTTCTCAAGAGGCAGGTCAGGTGGTCTGGTATTTCCATCTCTTTCAGAATTTTCCACAGTTTATTGTGTTGCACACAGTCAAAGGCTTTGGCATAGTCAATAAAGCAGAAATAGATGTTTTTCTGGAACTCTCTTGATTTTTTGATGATCCAGCAGATGTTGGCAATTTGATCTCTGGTTTCTCTGCCTTTTCTAAAACCAGCTTGAACATCTGGAAATTAACGGTTCACGTATAGCTGAAGCCTGGCTTGGAGAATTTTGAACGTTACTTTACTAGCATGTGAGATGAGTGCAATTGTGCGGTAGTTTGAGCACAATATGTTCTCATTATTTTTAGGCATACAGTGAGAAAATCTAGTATTCTGCTAATCTATTCATAGCTATTGTATAGTTAGAGAAGAAGGGAAGAAAAGGAATAATGTAAAATCTTAACATGGAGTTAAGAAAATGGAAATTTTTTGTCACAGATTTATTTCATATTTTATATATATATTATATATATGTATATATATGTATGTATGTATGTATATGGGTTTCCCTGGCAGCTCAGATGGTAAAGATTCTGCCTGCAATGGGGGAAACTTAGGTCAACCCCTGTGTTGGGAAGATCCTTTGCAGAAGGGAATGGCAATTCACTCCAGTAGTCTGCCTGGAGGATTCTATGAACAGAGGAGGCTGGCAGGCTGAAGTCCATGGGGTCGCAAAGAGTTGGATACGACTGAGCTAGTAACACAGGGACACACATACACACACACACACACACATATTTACACATGTATGGGAGTTTTGCACGTGTTTATCACTTAATAAAATGTAAAATTTAAGATGTGAGATATATCTAACATACCTCCGTACAGTCTTTACTAGTGTAAATTGAACATCCAAATTGTTGTTCAGACACTAAGTCAGGTCCAACTCTGCAATCCTATGGACTGCAGCACACGAGGCTCCTCTGTCCTTCACTAGCTCATAGATTTTGCTCAGTTTTATATCTATTGAGATGGTGATGCTATGTAGCCATCTCATCCTCTGCCACCCAGTTCTCTTTTTGCTTTCAATCTTTCCCAGTGTCAGGGTCTTTTCAAATGAGTCAGTTCTTCGCATCAGGTGGCCAAAGTTCTGGAGCTTCAGCTTCCGCATCAGTGCTTCCAATGAATAGTCAGGGTGGATTTCTTTTAGAATTGACTGGCATGATCTCCTTGACCAAAGGGACTGCAAAGAGCCTTCTCTAGCACTGCAATTCAAAAGCATCAATTCTTCAGTGCTCAGGCTTCTTCATGGTCCAGCTCTCACATTCTTACATGACTACTGGAAAAACCATAGCTTTTAATACATGTACCTTTGTTGCCAAAGTGATGTCTCTGGTTTTTAATACACTGTCTAGGTTTGTCATAGCTTTCCTTCCAAATATTCAAATAATGCATTGAATCATACAAATTTTTAAAACAAGGGAAATCTTATATCATTAGGAAAATGACATTGCCAATGTGAAATATTATTTTAAAATGCACCTTTTGAAAATTGAACTTAAAATTGATATATATGTATCTTTAATGGAAAGCACTCTGTGACAATTCAGTTAGTTCTTAGAGTGAAGTGTGAACCAATCAACAAATCTTATACACAAGTACATGTTGTAATATTTTACTCTAAAGGATACTCGTGGAATTATATTTTATACAATTTAAAATATGCTGCGATCCTTTGAACAAAAATGCAAACTACAAACTTTGATATAGGAAATTTTGAAGGTCATTGTTAACAAAATGTAGTTTCTATACAATTCAAGGTTTTCCTTTATACATTTATGCTCATAAAAACTACCTCAAAATGTGATATATTATTAAAACTATCCTATTATTTCCTTTGTTGTTTTTTTTCCCAAATTTTCAGCCTTTATAATTATTACTAGTTATTTTAGGAGTAGCTACACTTTACCCATTTTGTTGCTAATGGCACACAGATCTAAGAGCCCACAGTTAACTTTGTTCTATCAAGAATATTTTTAAACTATTTACATAAAAGCCTAGTCAGACATTTCTTTCAGAATAAAAGATTGGTTTTTAAACTTTAAAGAGAAATATTTTGTCTGAAAATATATCCTATTTAAATTCTCCAGAGATTTTATTGTGATAATCATGAACTTTCCTTTTGGTATATTCATCTCTAAAATTAAATTTTTGTAATGAACTGAAAGTAATGTGGTGTGGTGTTTTCTAGCAGTAAAAACAATTGGGTCTCAATGAATAGAGTACCTCATTAAAGCTGAAATATAATGATCACCTGACTATTCTTCTAACAGACTAACTTTACTTTACAACTATAACTGTATCACATTTATTGCAATATCTTATCACACAAAGATAAATAAGTACTTAGATGCTTATTGCTGACAAGCTGAAAAACCAACATAAGCTCCTAGTCCAGTCATGGAGATGTTCTGGAGGTCAGAGGGAAATATAAAACTATAAAGAGTTACAGAAAATCCGGTGGAAACACCTGAGGAAAGAGAAGCCACTTTGACCTGATGAGGAAAGGAACGGGCTTTCCAGCATTGAGCAGAATCAGTCTGCAGATTTGAGTGAGATAAAAAAAAAAGACCCCAACCTTATGCCATATATTAAAATCAACCTAAAATAGATTAAGATGTTAAATGTAAGGCCTGAAACCACAAAACTTATATAGAAGAAAACGTATTGGAAAGGCTTCTTAATGTTAGTCTTGACAATGATTTCACAGATATGACACCAAAACCATAAACAAAATGCGTAACAGTGGATGAGTGGGACTAAAGTGAAATAAAACTTTTCTGCACAACACAAGGGAAAAAAAAGGCAAAGACATGAAACAGAATGCAAAGGCAGCCTATAGAATGTGAGAAAAATTTGCAAACCACTTATTTGATAAAGGGTCAATTTCCCAAATAATTCAGGACTCCTACAACTCAGTAACAAAACACAAACAAAATACAACTCAGTGTGGCCACTCTGCCAAAGAAGCATGAACACCTACTCAAAATCTGGTTTGTATACTGAGACTAATATACAAAATAGAGGGTGAGAAAAGATTTAATACTCAGATTATAAAGTTTTCAGAATATCAGGGCAGGATCACCAAGCTGTTCCATAAAGGATTTGAGCAGTGGCCACAGGACTGGAAAAGGTCAGTTTTCACTCCAATCCCAAGGAAAGGCAATGCCAAAGAATGCTCAAACTACTGCACAATTGTACTCATCTCACATGCTAGTAAAGTAATGCTCAAAATTCTCCAAGCCAGGCTTCAGCAATATATGGACCATGAACTTCCAGATGTTCAAGCTGGTTTTAGAAAAGGCAGAGGAACCAGAGATCAAATTGCCAACATCCCTTGGATCATCAAAAAAGAAAGAGAGCTCCAGAAAAACATCTATTTTTGCTCTATTGACTATGCCAAAGCCTTTGACTGTGTGCAACACAATAAACTGTGGAAAATTCTGAAAGAGATGAGAATACCAGACCACCTGACCTGCCTCTTGAGAAACCTGTATGCAGGTCAGGAAGCAACAGTTAGAACTGGACATGGAACAACAGACTGTTTCCAAATAGGAAAAGGAGGATGTCAAGGCTATATATTGTCACCCTGCTGATTTAACTTATATTCAGAGTACATAATGAGAAATGCTGGGCTAGATGAAGCACAAGCTGGAATCAAGATTGCTGGGAGAAATATCAATAACCTCAGATATGCAGATGTCACCACCTTTATGGCAAATGTGCAGAAGAACTAAAGAGCCTCTTGATGAAAATGAAAGAGGAGAGTGAAAAAGTTGGCTTAAAGCTCAACATTCAGAAAACTAAGATCATGGCATCTAGTCCCATCAGTTCATGGTAAATAGATGGGGAAATAGTGGAAACAGTGAGAGACTTTTCTCTTTAGGTGGGGGATGGGGAGGGTTCCAAAATCACTGCAGATGGTGACTGCAGCCATAAAATTCAAAAATGCTTATTCCTTGGAAGAAAAGTTATGACCAACCTAGACAGCATTTTAAAACCGAAGACATTACTCTGTCAACAAAGGTCCATCAAGTCAAAGCTATGGTTTCTCCAGTGGTTATGTATGGATTTGAGAGTTGGACTATAAAGAAAGCTGAGCGCTGAAGAATAGATGCTTTTGAATTATGGTGTTGGAGAAGACTCTTGAGAGTCCCTTGGACTGCAAGGAGATCCAACCAGTCCATCCTAAAGGAACTCATTCCTGAATATTCATTGGAAGGACTGATGCTGAAGCTGAAACTCCAATACTTTGGCCAGCTGACTCATTTGAAAAGACCCTGATGCTGGGAAAGTTTGAAAGTGGGAGGAGAAGGGAACAGCAGAGGCTGAGTTGGTTGGAGGACATCGCCGACCCAATGGACATGAGTTTGAGTAAACTCCGGGAGTTGGTGATGGACCGGGAGGCCTGGAGTGCTGCAGTCCATGGCGTTGCAAAAAGTCGGACACGACTGAGCGACTGAACTGAACTGAGAGATGCTAGATTGCATAAAGGATAGTGTAGCTCTTGTTCAATTACTTCTACTTTCTAAATGAGACAATGTCTAAGCTTTGGCAGTAGAGAAAAGGAGGAAGCATATTTAGGAAAGATTGAAATTTTCACTTCAGAGAGTGAAATTTAACAAATTCAAATGGGAAAAAAGTAAGATTCCCTATGTGTTATGCTGTGCTTTGCTTAATTGCTCATACAGACCACAGCTAAACATCAAGCAAGCAAGTATCATGGTTTTCTCCAGTCATCTTAAGTGATATTCAGGAAGATATCATTGGATCTGCAGTTTAAGAAGTTAGTAGTAGAGAGAGAGGAGAGAGATAATGGTTGATTGGTTATATTCCACCTGAGTGTGTTACAATGATGAACAACGGAATCTCAGCTATTGGGAGATAAGATAGCTTGGAAGTAATATGGAAAGAGAACAGGAACAATGAACTAGATTTCTTAATGAACTGAACAATTTTGACGTGGGAAAGTAGGATAGAGCAAGTGGGTGGGGAAATGGTGATCGGAATGCCATATTTGAAATTAAGATTTTAGAGTTGATACAGTTAATATTGATATGAGTGAGAAACATCTAGAGTACAGATATGGAAGTGAGTAGCTGAGGTTTAGGAAACGAGAAAATGTTTAAAAATTTTAATTCTGAAAATAGAAAGAAAATGATTACATATTACATCTAGAATTTTAGAGTCCAGAAATAAAATCTCAGAGACATGATTTCTATCAAGGGGACCAAGACAATTCAATCCATGAAAGGGAATAGTCTTCAAAACAAATGGTGTTTGAACAACTGTATACCACATTTGTTGTAAAGTTTTACTGTTTCCTCAAACCATACATTAAATAAGTCCTTAAAATGAATCATACATCTGGATGTAAAAATTAAAACTCTAAAATGCTTAAAAGAAAACAGGAGTATATCTTGATTAGGCAAAGATTTCTTAAGCATGATATAAAATCACCTGTCAAAAAAAATAGATAAATTGAACTTCATCAAAATGATCAACTTTTGCACTGCAAAGGACACCATTATGAAAGTGAATGACGAGTGACATGAAAGTGAAAAACAACCATTAGAATGGGGGGAAAAAAAGCTAATCTTCTATCCAATAAGAGACTTACATCCAGAATATATTATTTTTTCTGACATGATGAAATGCCCTAAAATTGATTGTAGTAACAAATCACAACTTTGTAAATATACTAAAAAATACTGAATTGTACTCTAAATAGGTGAATTATATGGTATTTGAACTATATTAATATCTGTTTAAAAATAATACAATGGAGCAAACACTAAAAAGTTGAAGTGTGCCTGATGCCAATTATTCAATCCAATGACAGTCTGGTGTAAATATGGCAAACTGGACCCCATGCAATAACTTAGAGGTTTGTGAAGTTTCAGTATGTCATAACTTGGAATCAGGAGACTTCTAGTTATACTTCAGTGGAATTTTATGTTTCAAGTTCCAAACATCAATAGTCTTTATTGACATTTGGAAAACAATTTTTAAATATGCTACCATTCATACAAATGATTCTTTTGTCCCTGATTTTCCAGGACAAGCTATAAAATAAACAGTACTTAACACCAAAATTTAACAATATCATTTCCAGAATAAATAAATATGTATTTATGCTTCACAGTTTCTCTTTGTAGTAATTTAAAATATAGAATCACAGAGTTGAACTAGATTGTCTCTATCAGGCTTTCCAATGAAGGAACATAAATTATCTGCATAGCACGTTTGACAGAAGTTATTTTTTTCAATAATTTAGTATAATCTGGTAGTTTAAGACAGGAGGAGGGCATGGCAACCCACTCTAGTACTCTTGTCTAGAGAATCCCACGGACAGAGGTGCCTGGCCGGCTGCAGTCCATGGGCCAGGCTCCTCTGGCCCAAATGAGCCCAAAGTGACGGAAGCAGCTAAGCAGCAGCAGCAGTTTAAGAAGCGGCATATTCACTGCCGTTCTGTGCCTAGTCACTCAGTCCTGTCCAACTCTGTGACCCCATGAACTGCAGCCCACCAGGCTTCTCTGTTCATGGGGATTCTCCAGGAAAGAATACTGGAGTGAGTTGCTATGCCCTCCCCCAGGGGATCTTCCCAACCCAGGGATGGACCCCAGGTTCCCCATGTTGAAGGCAAATTCCTTACCATCTGAGGCACCAGGGAGGCCCAAGAATACTGGAGTGGGTAGCCTATCCTTCTCCAGAGTATCTTTCTGACCCAGGTGGGGTTTCCTGCATTGCAGGCAGATTCTTTATCAGCTGAACTACCAGGGAAGCCCATCTTTGTGACCCCATGTACTGTAGCCTACCAGGCTCCTCCCATGGGATTTTCCAGGCAAGAATACTGGAGTGGGTTGCCATTTCCTCCTCCAGATATTCATTGCTAAGTGACACTAAATATTAAATTTCTCATTATGTTGATGCAACTCTGGTTCTATAAATCTCATACAAGCAGTTCCCATCTGATATATAAAGCAAAATGTAGATGTCTACAATGGCTATCCAATCCAGTATTTTTGCCTGGACAATCTCATGGATGGAGGAGCCTGGAGGGCTACAGTCCATGGGGTTGCAAAGAATCAGAGGTGACTGAGCAAGTAACAAACTCATACATTTTCAATTTTAAAATAGAAAGTCTCATATATTTGTAAATAAATAAAATGTCTCTCCTTAGTTTTTGATCTCCCAGAATAAACACACTATTTAACACAGACATAGAGAATGGATTTGTGGACACAGTGGGGGAAGGACAGGGTGGGACAAACCAAGAGAGTAGCTCAGTGCTCTGTGATGACCTAGAAGAGTGGGATAGAACAAGTGGGAGGGAAGTTCAAGAGGGATGGGATAAATGTATGCTTAGAGTCAAATCACATTGTTTTACAGCAGAAACCAACACAACATTGTAGAGCAATTATTTCCCAATTAGAAAGAAATTTAAAAAATAAAAATATTACTCCATTTATTCCATCCATTAAGTAATCCATGATTTACTAAGTATGACCCTGCCCTTCAGAATAAGACCCAGTTTTCCCCACAGTCAGTCTCTCCCATCAGGAAGTTTCCATAAGCCTCTTATCCTTAATCTTCAGAGGGCAGAGAAAATGAAAACCACAATCACAGAAAACTAATCAAACTGATCACATGGACCACAGCCTTGTCTAATTCAATGAAACAATGAGCCATGCTGCGTAGGGTCACCCAAGATGGACAGGTCATGGTGGAGAGTTCTGACAAAACATGTGGTTGATTGGAGAAGGGAATGGCAAACCACTTCAGTATTCTTGCCTTGAGAACCCCATGAACAGTATGAAAAGGGAAAAAGATAGGACACTGAAAGATGAATTCCCCAGGTCGGTAGGTGCCCAATACGCTACCAGAGAAGAGTAGAGAAATAACTATAGACAGAATGAAGAGAAGGAGCCAAAGCAAAAACAACGCCCAGTTGTGGATATGACTGGTGATGGAAGTAAAGTCCGATGCTGTAAAGAGCAATACTGCATAGGAACCTGGAATGTTAGGTCCATGAATCAAGGTAAATTAGAAGTGGTCAAAGAGGAGATAGCAAGAGTGAACATCAACACTTTAGGAATCAGTGAACTAAAATGAACTGGAATGGGTGAGTTTAATTCAGATGACAATTATACCTACTACAGTGGGCAAGAACCCCTTAGAAGTAGCCCTCATATTAAACAAAAGAGTCCACAATGCAGTATTTGAGTGCAGTCTCAAAAATGACAGAATGATCTCTGTTCATTTCCAAGGAAAACCATTGAAAATCACAGCAATCCAAGTGCACCCCCAACCAGTAATGAAGCTTATGCTGAATGGTTCATTGAAGACCTATAGGGCCTTGTAGAACTAATACCCCCAAAAGATGTCTTTTTCATCATGGGGGACGGGAATGCAAAAGTAGAAAGTCAAAAGATACCCAGAGTAACAAGCAAATTTGTCCTCGGAGTACAAAATGAAGCAGGGCAAAGGCTAACAGAGTTTTGCCAAGAGAACGCACTGGTCATTGTAAACACCCTCTTCTAACAACAAAAGAGAAGACTCTACACATGGACATCACCAGATGATCAATACTGAAATCAGATTGATTATATTCTTTGCCACCAAAGATGGAGAAGCTCTATACAGTCAGCAAAAGCAAGACTGGGAGTTGACTGTGGCTCAGATCATTAATCCCTTATTGCTAAATTCAAATTTAAATTGGAGAAAATAGGGAAAACCACCACCACCAGGTATGACCTAAATCAAATCCCTTACAATTATACAGTGGAAGTGACAAATAGATTCAAGGGGCTAGATTTGATAAACAGAGTGCTTGATGAACTATGGATGGAGGTTTGTGACATTGTGTATGAGGCAGGGATCAAGACCATCCCCAAGAAAAAATAAATGCATAAAGGCAAAATGGTTTTCTGAGGAGGCCTTTAAAATAGTTGAAAAAAGATGAGAAGCTAAAGGGAAAGGAGAAAAGTAAAGATATACCCATTTGAATGCAGAGTTCCAAAGAATAGCAAGGAGAGATAATAAAGCCTGCCTCAATGATCAGTGCAAAGAAATAGAGGAAAACAATAGAATGGGAAAGACTAGAGATCTCTTCAAGAAAATTAGAGATACCAAGGGAACATTTCATGCAAAGATGGGCACAATACATGACAGAAATGGTATGGACCTAACAGAAGCAGGCGGTATTAAGAAGAGGTGGCAAGAACACACAGATGAACTCTACAAAAAAAGTCATCATGACCAGGTTAACCACAATGGTGTGACCACTCATCTAGAGTCAGACATCCTGGGATTAGAAGTCAAGTGTGCCTTAGGAAGCATCACTATGAACAAAGATAGTGGAGGTGATGTTATTCCAGTTGAGCTATTTCAAATCCTAAAAGATGATGCTGTGAAAGTATTGCAGTCAATATGCTAACACAAATTTGAAAAACTCAGCAGACATTTTCCATAGGACTGGAAAAGGTCAGGTTTCATTTCAATCCCAAAGAAGGGCAGTGCCAGAGTGTTCAAACTAGCACACAATTGAACTCATCTTATATGCTAGCAAAGCAATGCTCAAATTTCTCCAAGCCAGGTTTCAACAGTACATGAACCGTACACTTCGAGATGGTCAAGCTGGATTTAGAAAAGGCAGAGGAACCAGAGATCAAATTGCCAACACCCACTGGGTCATTGAAAAAGAAGGGAGTTCCAGAAAAACATCTACTTCTGCTTTATTGATTACACCAAAGCCTTTGACTCTGTAGATCACAATGAACTGTGGGAAATTCTTCAAGAGATGGGAATACAGAACACCTGACCTGCCTCCTGAAAAATCTGTATGCAGGTCAAGAAGCAACAGTTAGAAGCTGATATGGAACAACAGACTCATTCCAAATTGGGAAAGGAGTACATCAAGGCTATGTATTGTCACCCTGCTTACTTAACTTATATGCAGAGCACATCATGTGTAATGCCGGCTGGATGAAGCAGATGCTGGGATCAAGATTGCTGTGAGAAATATCAACAACCACAGATACACAGATGATACCACTCTTATGGCAAAAGTGAAGAGGAATTTATGAGCCTCTTGATGAAAGTGAAAGAGGAGAGTGAAAAATCTGGTTTAAAACTCAACATTCAAAAAACAAAGATCATGGCATCTGGTCCCATCACTTCATGGCAATAGATGGGGAAATAATAGAAACAGTGACAGACTTTATTTTCTTGGGTTCCAAAATCAGTGCAGATGGTGACTGCAGCCATGAAATTAAGACATTTGCTCCTTGGAAGAAAAACTATAACCAACTTAGACAGCATATTAAAAACAGAGACATTAGTTTGCCAACAATTGTCTGTCTAGTCAAACCTGTGGTTTTTCTAGTAGTCATGAATGGATGTGAGAGTTGGACTATAAAGAAAGCTGAGTACCTAAGAATTGATGCTTTTGAACCATGGTGTTGGAGAAGACTCTTGAGAGTCCCTTGGACTGCAAGGGGATTAAACTATGCAATCGTAAAGGAATCCAGTCCTGAATATTCATGGGAGGACTGATGCTGAAGTTAAAACTCCAATACTTTGGTCACCTGATGCGAAGAACTGTCTCACTTGCAAAGACCCTGATGTTGGAAAAGTTGGAAGGCAGGAGGAGAAAGGGAGACAGAGGATGAGATGATTGGAGGGCATCACTGACTCGATGGACTTGAGTCTGAGAAAGCTGCGGGAGTTGGTGTTGGACAGAAAAGCCTGGCGTGCTACAGGCCGTGGGGTTGGAAAGAGTCGGACATGACTGAGCTACTGAACTGAACTGAAGTAATCCATCCATGTATCCCACTATGCATTCACACTAATAGTCAACCATTATACATGGACTGATTGAGTGTCTACTAAAATTCAGGTTAACTGAATAAGTATTCGCACAATATGCACAACAATTTTTCTTTTCTTTAAGGAAAAATTTTAGTAAGTGAGTTCTGGTTTCTGTTTGCTTTCTTTGGAATATTTTGATGACATTCAAATACTTGTCAGTTGAGTAATTATGTGATTAAATTTAATATACACTTAGGAATTAATTATACATGGAGAAAGGTTAGACCAAATATACAAATAGATACAAATATCATAAACTAATACAATTAATCGAGCTAGTATAAGTCATACAGATGGTATAAAAGAAAAAATATAATGCAATGAAGTTATCTTAAAAATATTCCTCTGTGATTTCTTTGTAGCCAGTTTCTGCTCTTCTTTATATAATGATTTAGTTTTATTTTTTTCATTTTGAGAATTGGAAATTTCAAGCAACATAAAAGTAGAGTAGTATAACAAATTTCTGCATTTCTGTTACTCAACTTTAAAGGTCATCTGTGAAAGATTAATATGGTTTCATCTATACCCTACCCTCTACATTTTCCAATATCATATCATTTGTTTCACAGGTATTTCACTAGGTATCTCAAAAAGTTAAGAACTCAAAGAAAGAAGTAATCATGATAACTATAACATGTGTCAGAATTAAAAGCCTTAACGTCTTAATATGAAATATCTTTCACTCAAATATGCAGTTGCCTTATAAATGTCAAATGTTTTCTTGTTTTTGCCTTTATTGGTTTTATTTATTAATAGATCAGGTCAAAATAAAGTCTAAACAGTATTAGCTGATGTCTCTTTATGCTCTTTATGTCTCTCTCTCTATATATATGTGTATATATATTTTCCCTCTGTTTCTCATGCTTTTCATTTTCCTTATAATTTATTTGATGAATAAACCAGGTTCTTTCTCATACAGTATTACCACAAACTTTTGTTTTTCTAAATTTCTTTTAAATTTTAGTTGATTAGTTTCAAGGCATATAATTATTATGACACCTGTAAGTAAACTATAGTTAATATATAATATATAATACCTAAAACTGAGTCTCTCATTGAAATAATTATACTTAGACCATCCTTGAATATTTTGCTCTAGCTCTGTGGCTTTCAATTATTTAAAACAATAAAAAAAAAAAAAACTAACACATATTTGAAAAAAGAGTGATTGAAAACACAACTGGATTTAAACTCCCTATTAAGAAATATCATAATACATTTAAATATATATATATATATATACTCATCTTTGAATAATCTGATAAGCAAAGAAATATAATACTCTCTACTGTTTTATTATGAGTAAACAGTTTAATAAATTTTTTGGAAAATAACCTCCTGTATTTAACCTGAAGTGATTCACAGTAGCCACTAAAATTTGGAGAAGATTATTCTATTTGCTAATGTAATTCTATTTATATAAAACTACAATTAACTCAGGAGTTATTACTGCTTTCAATCTTGGGGTATTCAACTGAAGATTTTTTTATGGAAAATGACCTTTCTCCTGACAAGTAATGCTAGGTAAACGTATTATTAATTACAAAAAGATACTGCATAAACATTGCTAGTATATAGAAACACAACTAATTCTGATATATTTATATTGTACCCTGCAGTTTTACTGGATTTATTAGCTAGCTCTAACTGTTTTTTGGAGATATCTTTAGTATTTTCTGCAAATTTAACATATCATCTGCAAATAGAGACAATTTGTCCTTTTCAGTATGGATGTCTTTATTTCTTTTTCTTGATTGATTACTCTAGCTTGGATGTGCAGGACTATGTTGAATAGGAGTAATGAGAGTGGACACTCTATAGTCTACCCCTGATCTGAAGAGGATAGCTTTTCATCTCAATGTGATGTTATCCGTGAGCTTGTCATACATGGCATTTATTTTGTTAAGGTATGTTCCTTCTATAGGGAGTTTTTATTATGAATAGATCTTAATTTCATCGAATACTTCTTCTGAATCTGTTGAGACGATCATATGATATTTACCCTTTGTTTTGTTAATGTTGTGCTATCATGTTAATTGATTTGCTGATGTTAAACCATCTTGGCATCTCAGTGATACATCCCACCTGATCATGCATTTAATCCTTTAATATGCTATTAAATTTTGGTTGCTAGTATTTTGTTGAGAATGTTTGCATCTATATTCATCACTGATGTTTTCCTATAATTTTCTTTTCTTGTTGTATTTTTGGCTAGCTTTGCTGTTGGGTTAATTCTGGCCTATTTAAATTAGTTGAGGAGTGGTCTCTTATCTTCAGCTTTTTGGAAAACTTTGAGAAGAGTTAGTGTTAATTTTTCTCTAAATATTTGCTAGAATTCCTTAATAAACGCATCTGCTCCTAGTACTTCTTAAGAGGAGAGGCTTTTAATTACTGATTTAATCTGTTTGAGTAGACATTTTTTCAAGGAATACATTCAAATGTGCCTGTTGGCTAACAGACACATGAAAAGGTGCTCAGCATCATGCATCTTCAGGGAAACGCAAATGAAAACCATGATGAGATATCACTTTACATCTGTCAGAAAGGCTACTATAAATAAGACAAGAGATCACAAGTGTTGATGAGGATTTGGGGATAAAAAGGAACTCTTCACCATTGTTGGGGGAATGAAATTGGTGCAGCCACTAGTGAAATAACATGAAGGTGTTTGTTCAGAAATTAAAAATAGAGCTATCATATGACATAGCACTCCCATTTCTGGGTATATATCTAAAGGAATTATAATCACTACTTTGTAGAGATATCTGAACATTCATATTCAATACAGCACTACTCACAATAGCCACGATAAGGGAACAACCTAAGTGTCCACCAACAGATGATGGATAAGGAAAAGTGGGACATTTGTATTATTATATACCGTTGTATAATAATATATAGTATTATTCATTCAGCCATAAGACATAAGGAAATATTGCCATTTGTGATAGCATGGATGGACTTTTATGGAATCATGCTAAGTAAAGAAGTCACACAAAGAAAGAAAAATACTGTATGATCTGACTTAGATGTAAAATTTAAAAAGCCAAATTCATAGATACAGAGAGTAGAATGGTGGTTGTCAGGGACTAGGGATTAGAAGGAAAGGAGAGGTTGGTCAAAGGGTACAAACTTCCAATTAGGAGATGAATAAGTTCTAGAGAATCCAACATACAGCAAGATGACTATTAGTTCAGTTCAGCCAGTCAGTCCTGTACAACTCTTGGTGACTCCATGGACTGCAGCATGCCAGGCTTCCCTGTCAATCACCAGCTCCTGGAGATTACTCAAGCAAATGTCCCTGGAGTGAGTGATACCATCCAACCATCTCACCCTCTGTCATCCCCTTTTCCCCAAACCTTTGATCTTTTCCAGCATCAGGGTCTCTTAAAATGACTCAGCTCTTCGCATCAGCTGGCCAAAGTAGTGGAGTTTCAGCTTAAACATCAGTCCTTTCAATGAACACCCAGAACTGATCTCCTTTAGGATGGGCTGGTTGGATCTCCTTGCAGTCCAAGGGACTCTCAAGAGTCTTCTCCAACACCACAGTTCAAAAGCATCAATTCTTTGGAGCTCAGCTTTCTTTATAGTCCAACTCTCACATCCATACATGACCACTGGAAAAACCATAGCCTTGACTAGACGGACCTTTGTTGACAAAGTAATGTCTCTGGTTTTTAAAATGCTGTCTAGGTTGGTCATAACTTTCCTTCCAAAGAGTAAGCATCTTTTAATTTCATGGCTGCAATCACCATCTGCAGTGATTTTGGAACCCCCAAAAATAAATTCAGCCACTGTTTCCACTGTTTCTCCATCTATTTGCCACGAAGTAATGGGACCAGATGCCATGATCTTAGTTTTCTGAATGTTGAATTTTAGGTCAACTTTTTCACTCTCCTCTTTCACTTTCATCAAGGGGCTCTTTAGTTCTTCACTTTCTTCCATAAGGGTGGTGTCATCTGCATATTTGAGGTTATTGATATTTCTCCTGGCAACCCTAATTCCAGCATGTGTTTCATCCAGCCCAGCATTTCTCACGATGTTCTCTGCATATAAGTTAAATAAGCAGGGTGGCAATATACAGCCTTGACATACTCCTTTTGTCCAGTTCTAACTGTTGCTTCCTGACCTGCATACAGGTTTCTCAAGAGGCAGGTCAGGTGGTCTGGTATTCCCATCTCTTTCAGAATTGTCCACAGTTTATTGTGTTGCACACAGTCAAAGGCTTTGGCATAGTCAGTAAAGCAGAAATAGATGTTTTTATGGAAATCTCTTGCTTTTTTGATGATCCAGCAGATGTTGGCAATTTGATCTCTGGTTCCTCTGCCTTTCTCCAACCAGCTTGAACATCTGGAAGTTCATGGTTCGTGTGTTGCTCAAGCCTGCCTTGGAGAATTTTGAGCATTACTTTATAGTGTGTGAGATGAGTGCAATTGTGCAGTAGTTTGAGCATTCTTTGGCATTGCTTTTCTTTGGGATTGGAATGAAAACTGACCATTTCCAGTCCTGTGGCCACTGCTGAGTTTTCCAAATTTGCTGGCATATTGAGTGCAGCAGTTTCACAGTATCTTCTCCTAGGATTTGAACTAACTCAACTGGAATTCCATCACCTCCACTAGCTTTGTTCATAGTGATGCTTCCTAAGGCCCACTTGACTTCACATTCCAGGTGTCTGGCTCTAGGTGAGTGATCACACCACACCACCATGATTATCTGGGTCATGAAGATCTTTTTTGTACAGTTCTTCTGTGTATTCTTGCCACCTCTTCTTAATCTCTTCTTTTTCTGTCAGGTTCATACCATTTCTGTCCTTTATTGAGCCCATCTTTGCATGAAATGTTCACTTGGTATCTCTAATTTTCTTGAAGACATCTCGTCTTTCCCATTCTGTTGTTTTCCTCTATTTCTTTACATTGATCACTGAGGGATGCTTTCTTATCTCTCCTTGCTATTCATTGGAACTTTGCATTTAAATGGGTATATCTTTCCTTTCCTCCTTTGTTTTTCTCTTCTCTTTTTTTCACAGCTACTTGTAAGGCCTCCTCAGGCAGCCATCTTGCTTTTTTGCATTTTCTTTTTTTTCTTGGGGATGATCTTGATCCCTGTCTCCTGTACAATATCATGAACCTCCATCCATAGTTCTTCAGGCACTCTGTCTATCTGATATAGTCCCTTGAATCTATTTCTCACTTCTGCTGTATAATGGTAAGGAATTTGATTTAGGTCATACCTGAATGGTCTAGTGGTTTTCCCTACTTTCTTCAATTTAAATCTGAATTTGGCAATAAGGAGTTCATGATCTGAGTCACAGTCAGTTCCTGGTCTTGTTTTTGCTGACTGTATAGAGCTTCTCCATCTTTGGCTCCAAATCAGTCTGTTTTCAGGGTTGACCATCTTTACTCCTGGCACCACTTAATGTTATCAGGTTGCACTAGAAAATATTACCTAAAAACAGTCAGAACTGTTTTCCATTTTTAATAGGTGAAAGATCATTTTGGAAAGAAAAGATCAGTAGCCTCAAATTTTTAAATATGATTTTACTCTTTATGGTAACTGAATGTATTCTAATTCAAGACTTTTGAGTCTAATGTCATATTTAAAATCTTAAATTACCTATATAAAAGTATACTGTAGTGGTCATTTGAGGAGACTCATTGCTTAAGAGGAGATGTTTATCTAGGAGATAAAGCAAATATCATAATTTGGAAGTGCATGCATCCTGGTCTTTTTCTTTCCAGTAAGTAAGGTTCTGAATTTTATTTTCAATTTTTTTTTAATCTCCTTTCACATTCTGTCTGATTGTTTCTTTATACCCTGGTAGACCTTTAAAGATGGAGAAAGTTATAGAAGTAGACAGTAAAGACAGAAAATATAAAAAACAAACAAAAAATATACCAAGCGCTAGTGATGGTAAAAGACTTTGGGATTTTGGAATTGGTAAGAAAAGCTTTAGAACAGCTACAGGAAACACAAATGGGAGAGAAAAGTGGATTTTAAGATTATTTTTATGGACTCTCTTTTGCTTCAACAACATAAATGAACTTACAACATTTTGAGAACTTTTCTGTAGTGTTTGGATAATACTTCATTGAACTAGTTTTATAATGATCTGAGATTGACTATATAGTTCAAAACTTCAACAGGGCGATAGAAGACATGCAAGTCATGCAAGAAGTAATTTTAGAAACTCCCTTCTCTATTTTAAGAATAATAATATTACGGGGGCATTCTAACTTGAGGGTAAATAGAGTGGAATGCAGAGGAGGAGAAGAAATATATCCTAAGTTGTGAGAAATAGAATACATGACAATAGATTTTGGATACATGTGATTACAGAAGTGTACGTGAAAATCAAGGCCTCAGGCCTTCTGATATACTTGATTTTTTTTTTTTTCCTTTGCTAAGTCACTGGCAGACACTAATTAGAAAATCCGAACTAATTCAATAGGTAGCTTTTTGACTTCCCATTGTCTTCATCCTTTGATACATTATTTCTGGGCACATATTCAAGTATTAAATTAAAATATGATAGCTGGCATGAAATTTACCCTGTGGTTACTTTTTTCAAGCTGGTCTTTGAAACCTGTGCTATCTTTGATGAATATAAAATCTAAATGTGGTCTTTAAAACTATTTGAAAATTAAAAAAGAAAAAAACTTCTGTGACTGAAAATAAATTAAAACACAGTGCTGAGAGAAGCAACTATTTTCAAATGCATACAGTATGATAGATAAGTTACTCTAAGATGGAAATGCAGTAGTATATTAAGAAATACCTATTGGAGAAGACTCTTGAGATTCCCTTGGACTGCGAGGCGATCCAACCAGTCCATCCTAAAGGAGATCAGTCCTGAGTATTCATTGGAAGGACTGATGCTGAAGCTGAAACTCCAGTACTTTGGCCACCTCATGTGGAAAAGACCCTGATGCTTGGAGGGATTGGGGGCAGGAGGAGAAGGGGACGACAGAGGATGAGATGGCTGGATGGCATCACTGACTCGATGGGCATGAGTCTGAGTAAACTCCTGGAGTTTGGTGATGGACAGGGAGGCCTGGCGTGCTGTAATTCATGGGGTCACAAAGAGTCAGACACGACTGAGTGAGCAAACTGAACTGAACTGATATCCCATTGAGTGTCATTCACCCCAATAATCCTTATTGAATACCATGTCTGTGACAGACAATTTGTTAGCACTGGAGATTAAAAGATGAGCAAGTTAGAGACAGTTTTTGTGCTTTTGGCTCTTGTAGCTTAATTATCTTAATGGAGGAAATGGAAGTAAAAATTAAAATAAAACTCAGATGGTTGTAGTTTTCTAGGGTCAGACTTATATATGGTTCATCTAGATTAGCTAACATGGACTATGATCCTAGAAGGTGTATGAGAGATAGAGAAACCAAGATTAAACAAATTATTGAGATTTAAAATCAATCTCCTGCATGCATCAATGCTCAGTCACATCTAAGACTCTGGGACCCCATGGACTGTAGCCTGCCAGGCTCCTCTGTCCCTGGGATTTTCCAGGCAAGAATACAAGCGTGGGTTGCCATTTCCTCCTCCAGGGGATTTTTTCTAACTGAGGGATGAAGCCCACATCTCATTTATCTTCTGGATTGATAGGCAGATTCTTTTTTACTGAGTCTGGCCACCTGGGAAGCCTGCCTGTTTGTGTGTGAAGTTACTTTAAGTCGTGTCTGAGTCTTTGTGACCCTATGGACCCCAGCCCGTCAGGCTCCTCTGTCCATGGGATTCTCCAGGCAAGAACACTGGAGTGGTACTGCCATTTAACCTACCGCAGTAGGTTGCCATTTCCTTCTATAGGGGATCCTCCCAACTCAGAGATCCAACCTACCTCTCTTACATCTCCTGCCTCGGCAGATGAGTTCTTTACCACTAGCACCACCTGGGAAGCCCATGGAATGCCCACACAAGTGATCAAATCCAATTTAACTATCTGAGAGACAGTACAGTAGTTGCAGAGAGCAATTTGCATTTATCTGCCTAGATTAACATTCAAATTCTCAGCCAAGTTACTTAATCTTCAGCATTTCAAATTCCTTATCTATAAAATGAAACAGGTAATGAAAATAAAAATAAAACTAACTTTAAGGTTATATATTAAAAAGCAGAGACGTTACTTTGCCAACAAAGGTCCGTCTAGTCAAAGTAGTGGTCAGGTATGGATGTGAGAGTTGGACTTTACAGTCCAACTGAGCACCGAAGAATTGATGCTTTTGAACTATGCTGTTGGAGAAGCCTCTTGAGAGTCCCTTGGACTGCAAGGAGATCAAACTAGTCCATCCTAAAGAAATCGGTCCTGAATATTCATTGGAAGGACTGATGCTGAAATTGGAGCTCCAACACTTTGGCCACCTGACGTGAAGAACTAACTCATTGGAAAAGACCCTGGTGCTGGGAAAGATTAAAGGCAGGAGGAGAAGGGGACAACAGAGGATGAGATGGTTGGATGGCCTCACTGACTCAATGGGCATGAGTTTGAGTAAACTCTGGGAGTTGGTGACGGACAGGGAGGCCTGGCGTGCTGCAGTCCATGGGGTCGCAAAGAGTTGGACACTACTGAGTGACTGCACTGAACTGAACTTTATGGTTGCTGACTGAGTTAAGATATGCACAATTCATTGAATAGGGCTTGACATATAATAAATGCTAAAAATAATATTATTTTCTTTTTACTGTGTAACAGAGGAAAACTACTGGACTTTGTTAAGATGATTTTGTAATACTACTATTAGTTCTTATTTCCATTAGCTGTTGCTGTGTAAATCTTAAGATGACAGTTTATTATTATCTCTTTCTGGCCTATATACTGAATATACTTAACTGGATGGTTATAATGTGGTGTCAGTTATGCTTATGTAGTCAAGTGTCAGGTGGGGCTGCAGTAATCTGAAGGCTTGAATGGGCTAGATTTGCACAATGACCACACACAGAGTTACTAGTTGATGCTGTCATCTGAGGAACACCTTTGGTGTTTCTAAACAGAGTGACTATATATTCTCCATGAGGCATGGAAAAGGCAGATGAACTTCAGAATGACCCTCTTGAGAGTGAATACACCTCGAAGAGGCCTGATGGAACCTTCAAGTCTTCTTATGACCATAGCTCACTAGTCCTAAAACTCCACTTTCACTCTATTTCATTGGTCAGACAATTTACAAAGGCCAGCCCGCATATAAACAGGGGTGAATTTAACTTTACTTGTCAGTGGGAAAAGTAGCAAGTAGTTTAAGGCCATCTTCAAACTGCTTCACTTGTGATGAACTGGCCATGTAATAATCTTCACCAACACTAGTCATCATTATCAGTACTTACATTTATCATCATTTCACACTGTAACGACTCTTGCAATATAAATATTATTTTCAGTTTTTCCAAATAAGGAAGGATAATGATAGAAGCCAAGTGGCTTAATAAAGCTCATATTACCTAGGAAACAGAGAGACAAAGTTTTATTGTGGAACTCCTGATTCCAGAACACACAAAATGCAATATGTTTACATAAAGCAGAAAAGTAAAATGCAACTCACTTCAGTATTTCAATAAAAAAATACTTTTAAAATCTGAAGTGAATCATCAAGTATTAGAGCAAGAGGAAAATAAAGATTATAATTTTAAATTATCTTAATAATTTGTAATAAGTACTAGATACATTGTTCTACTTTAATAATATTTTTGGAAAATGGTTCAAATTTATAAGTTTATTCAACATTATAGCTTTAGATAAGATGTAGCAAATACTCTGTGTCTTGCTTTAAAACTAACATGTGAATGCAAATACTGAACTTTACTATGGGTGAAATTATTCACCACTAACCTGCTTGTATAATTTGTTTGTTGATGTCCAATGCTGAACTTTCTTTTCTCAGATTCCAACTTTACAGTCAATAGTGTAAAGCAAGTTTCTAGCATAATTATATATGAAAGAGTGAATATCATAATTTCAAGTTAATATCTCAGTGAGATGTTTGGCAGAATGTTATCAAAACTTTAAATAAAAGCAATGTTTAATTACAAATATAGCCACCCAAAAGCAGAATTTTAGGGCCACTGAACAAAAATTATCAGGAGAATCATTTTTCTCTTAAAATTTCAGCCTATATTCTTGCATACTAATTAAATCATACCTGTTTTATTTTAAAAGCACAAGCATACTACTTGCCCTAAGGATACATTTTATTATCATGTGCAATAAGAAATGTTATTCTGCTTCAAGAGATAAAAGCAATTTAATTTGAATTTCTCTAACACTAGAGAGCATCAGCATAGCTAGTCATCTGTAACATCCCTGACTATTATCTTTTAGTAAACTATTTCATCCTGTCATTAATAAATGTGATATTTTTGTGTACTGAACTTATTACAAGGTGATGCTGTTGCATCTTGCCCCTTATAGCCAGAAAAAAAATCCACTTGCGGGTATGATAAGTTGCTTCTGCTTGAAAGATTTTTGCTTAGATCATTCTCAATTTAAAAAAAGCAGCCAAATTAAAAAGCAGAAGGTATTCTACAGAGAGTCAGGCGGGGACTATTCAGCATCCTTATTTTATTAAAAAAAAACCTTCTGAGATTAAAAAAAAAAAAAAATCCATTATAATCTCCTGAGCTTTCTAGATCAGTTTCACAGTCCATGTAGGCTTTAACCAATCATAGCGTGTTGCCTAATGGTGTTAATGGGAATTCATTTCTTCTTCTAATTAAACACAGATGTAGATCTAAAATTTAAGAAAAAGAGAAAAGCTGTATTCCTTTGCCAAGCACATAATTTCTCTTTTCTGTACACTACAGGGTCGTTGACAGTACCCAGGAGCCTAACACAGATGCACATTAATTACTCGTTCTCTAATTACTAGGGTACCAATATAACTGCTCAACCATTCATTATACATTCTTCTCAACTCTGCAAAACCCCAGAGACATATGCATGAAGCACACCACTTGGCAACATTAATTGAACCCTATTAACTCATAAAATTTATGAAAAGTGCAGCTATTAATAAAAAAGCACTCTTTCATTCAGTCCACGGAAGCCACAATGTACAAATGATCATTTTCCTCGTGCAATATATTGGATATCGGACAATGCAGCTGCTCACAGATTGTTAATTATCAGGAATACATCAACAGGATTAGACTAGAATCCTGGTGGTTAAATTAGCCAGGCTAATTTGCCATTCTGGAAGTTATTCACAGTGGTAGTTAGCTGTATAAGCAAATCTAAATAGGATGCTTAGCCAGGAAGTTAGATATAAAAAAATAAAACAAGAAGCAAACAAAAACTAGCTCCATCATAAACTTAGCCATAATAAATTAATAAATCATTGTACTATCAATTTGCTTATTTACAACATAATTCAATCAAATAATTTTACTGGAAATGCATCTTTAATAGGATATTTTACATTGGAAACAATGTCTAATTCATGTCAGATATATATTTTCCTTATTTGTATATTTATTATTGCTGGATATAATCCAAACTCCATAATCTAGATTCACAGGAAGTTCCAGTTTATCTCCTGGTAATCTATACATGAATCTCATCTTTAAGCCAGTTGACATACTTGGCTTTCTGACCACTTGTCATTCTGCCTCCTACACAGATACTTCTATAGACCTCAAATGTACTCCCTCTTTCTTTTGAAAAAACAAAGACCACCATGCCTCTAGTCATCATACAAACTTTCTGATCTCTCACTTCTGACTTGATGACTTCTATACACACTGATTGAAAAAAAAATTAGGTATTATTCATTTGACTAGTCATTGTAGATACAAAGATATGCCCAATGAAACGTAAAACAAATAAAATAGAAAATCTAACAGTTTAGTGGAGAAAAGAGTAATAAACAATTAAATACATGGGCTATTTAATGCAACAAAAATGCTGGAAAATTGGTAGCAGAAGTGAAGACTGACAGCTTTGTACTCCCAATGCATAAGATGTCCAATCCATGTCATCTAGCATGTGTTGGCTTGTTTGCCCATTTATATTTGCATATATTTTTTCTCAGCAATTGAATTTCCTTTATATTTTTAAATCATATATTCATATGAGAGGCCTTTATTTAATAATTTATTGACATTAAGAAGATCCTGAAATATAAGAATATCTGAATTTTTTATCTGTACTAGGATATTACTTGGCATTTTAAAAACAAATTTCAATAGTAAAATGACATTATTCAAAAATTTCAGTTCCTATTTTATTCATAGTATCTTGAAAATTGCTCAATAAAATAAACTACTGTACATTATATAATAAGGAATGGAATAGCTTATCATTGCTTTTGGTTCTTTTCTATTACCTTCCTTGAAGTTAGGTACAAATTATACCATCCATTTAATATTGTAAGGCCTTGTTTCATTTATTTATGTGGACATGCATTATTTATTATCTATCTGATAAGTGATCAAATGATCTTTAAATATAGCTAAATCAACCAGATTATAATATTTTATCTATCTAGATTGCAAAAGGTCCTAAAAACTCAGTCATACCTTTAGTTAAGGCAGTCTGTAAATGTGGCTTCAATGTCTATTTTTTTCTTTCAGTTTTTGAGGGTCATTAAATATAAAAATAATATAAATAATCAAATGAAAATTCGAGCTTGGCTGTGTATTGGGAAAGACTGATGAAACTACTTACATTGTATGAAACTTCCTCCAGAAATATCTCTTATTTGAAAAAAGATCATAAAATTGGAGAGGGCAAGGAGGTGACATGAGTTAGAAAATATATATGACATGTGCTTATATTCTTCTTGGCTTCTAATACATTAGAATCTATCGAGACCAGAGAAATTTGCATATCATATTCCATGAATTCAATATGTGTCTGGAATACATTGACCTTGTATGTTAACTATGAGCCCCTGGATATTTGGTAATAGTCTATCTTATCAAAAATAAATACCAGTAGTATATCTTTTATTCTTCCTCCAGGAGAGGATGTGCTAAGAATATACCTAGAAAATACATTTATCTTTAAAAGTTTCCATAAAGAAACCATCATGAATCTACATATTACATAAGGCTAAGTATCTCTTGTATCATTACAGACTATTAAGATAGAGGATCCAGAGAATCTTTAATTATCCAGAAATTAGCCCGTGGAGTGGCATGTCAGCAAGAATTTTCACCTGACCTGGGACCAGACTCCCAGAGATGTTGGACAAAAATTAGTCATGAATCGTCTCCCAAGTAGTCAAATTTTGGACCAAGAAGAGAATCTGAGAAATATAAAATTTTCTGCCATATCAGTAAACAAAGGATATCATAGTTATCAGTGATCACACCCTTCCAATATTAGCTGCTGAACCCTGACAAAACCTACGATATAAAAACCTAGTATACTGGCCCCAAGTAGCTGAGGTGCATATCAAAGAACGAGTTCAGTGAGCTCAAACTCTTGGATTTTTCCATACACATAAAAGTATTAAATTTCTTAACTTAGGATATATGATTTTCTTTAACTAATATAATCTTTTGGTGTTCCAAGTACCTGATGCTCGTTGCAAAACTCCTATATATCCTAGTCCCCCACCCACCTCCTCAAAGCTGTTCTCTCAGGGTTAATTGAGATGCTGTTTCTCAGGTTCGAAGTCCTAAAAATTCTCACTAAATAGCATAACTCTCAAAAAAGGGACAATTTTTAAGGAATGTCATCTAATTCTTTCACCTTCATGATGTATAGATGGATTTTCAGAAATTAGATTAAAAAAAGACAACATGTATTTGCTTAAAACATATATATTAACACTAGTTAAGACATCCATATGTATAGTGAAAATGAACTTCTGTTTTTAAAGCCTGATAAGAATAGAAATCAGCAATTTGTATATTGTATAGATATAATTTTTAAAAATAAGAAAATTTAAAATGTCAGTCTCTCCTGTACAAATATTTGGTACTACCTACCTACATACATACAATATACAATGCATTTACAACAAAAATATTTTAAAAATTTCCATGAACTTACATATGTGTGTAGAGAGAATGATTTTCTCAGCATCCCAACATGACATTTCTTTGACGTCATAGAATACTGTAGTTTCAGACATTCTTAGACTTAACCTACCTCTAATTTATTTCCTATTATACTAAAATAATACCTTCTACAGCAGGTCTTTCAACTATTTTTCATTTGGGCTGTGTGGGTATGTGTTAATTCACTCAGTTGCATCTAACTCTTTGTAGCCCCATGGACTACATTTTATGCCCCATGGAGCCACCAGGCTCCTCTGTCCAAGGAATTTTCCAGGCAAGAATACATTTCTTGGCAGGTTGTCATTTCCTACTCCAGGGGATCTTCCTGACCCAGGGATCAAACCCATGTCTCCTGTGTCTAATGGATTCTTCACCACTGTGTCACCTGGGAAGCTTTCTTCCTTTGTACTAAGAACAAACATTATATTTTATAATTGTAAAATAATTAGTTCTTATAAAATACCATTTATTTCTAATAAAGATAAGAGGATTTGGAAGTCTCTCCAAACTAAATTTGTTTCACCAGGAAAACTTCTGATTACTCAGGGTCCAAACCTATGCTACATAGCAAGACATGAGAATGTCTTTGTCATTTAGCAAGTTTAATCATGTGTTTCTGAAAAAACAACAACAACAAATTGAAGCATATTATGTTTTCTCCACTGTGCTTGATACTCCAAGTTAGTTTTACAATAGTGAAAGAAACTCAAGGGCACAGAGATATGTAAGAGAGACAATTGGGATTTTAGCTAGTATATGGTGCTGTGCTTAGACGCTCAGTCCTGTCGGACTCTTTGCGACCCCATGGACTGCAGCCTGCCAGGCTCCTCTGTCCATGGGGATTCTCCAGGCAAGAATACTAGGGTTGCCATGCCCTCCTCCAGAGGGTCTTCCCAAACCAGGGATTGAACCCAGGTCTACCTCACTGCAGTCAGATTCTTTACAGTCTGATCCACCAGGGAAGATAAAAATAGGGCATAGAGAAGGCACAGACCCAGCATCCCTGACCTGTTCTCTGCTTGTCTGGTTAATTTTTGCATGTCAGAAACATGTAAGCTTAAAGTTGAGAGTAGGTGGAATATAAAGCAGAAGTAGGATTTAATAGGGAAATCCTATTAAACAATTTCTTTTTCCATCTAAACAGGGTTGAACAAGTGGGTGTGTGTCAGATTAAGCAGGAAGTTAGTTGTAGGCAAAAATAAGGAGTTTAGTCTATCTCTAAAACCTACCTGGAAAAAAAAAGAAATGTTTAAATATTGGTAATACAAAATCTAATTAAAACCAAAGTCATACCCTCTGCATAGAAGTTATTTCACATCTTCTACTCTTGGACTATCACCCTGAATCATCCTACCTTATTTATTCTGGGACCTCTGGTTCAAAAATCCTTTGACCCATTGAGAGATCTCAGTAATATACTCAGACATATAGAGAACACATCTTACATTCTCTATTATTTCTGACACATTTTAAAGTATTTTTTACCAGGCTTCAATTACTTTGTCAATAAGTGAAAACACTTTACCACCTTACAAAGTTGATTCTCTTTACTTTACCTTTCTCAGTGAGGTATTCTGGAAAATTCCAAATCTGATTAACTCCAAAGCGATGCCTTCTCCTCACCTGCTTCCAACTTTCCTTCAATAGAATTAACTTCCTGTGTAACTTTGTTTTGCTCTTTTTTCTTCTCAGTTTTTCAACACTCTTGAGTCTTACTTGAAAATATTAAATCATGTTTTTCTGAGCAAATAAATTCATCAGATGAAAATCACTTCTTCCATTTATCCTTTTCACCATCAAATACTTGTATTTGCAGCCATATTCATGTACAGTTTATTGATTTTAGTAAAGGAAATCTTCTTTACATCTATCTGAGGCCACTCCACTTCAAAAAAAAAAAAAAAAAAATCAAACCACACTCACTTTCTTTAGATGGTGGTTTAGTCGCTAAGTCATATCTGACTCTTGTAACCCCATGGACTGTACCCTGCCAGGTTCCTCTGTCCATGGGATTTTCCAGACAAGAATACTGGAGTGCGTTGCCATTTCCTTCTCCAAACTATTCTTTAAACCCACAAAATTCTCCTGCTGACTGGTATCAGGATTTGTTTCATTTGTATTGCTATCACTACAACCATCAAATGAACATGCTTCAGGAATTAACATTTTAAAACACACCAATAGATGGAAGAAAAACTAATTCCTTGATCTTACATGTTTTTCCATCCATTTCCCCCAAATCTTTATGACCTTTTCCACAGTAAAACTCCTAACAGGAGCTACATAAATGTATGATCCTTAAGTTCCCACCATTTATCATTTCTTTGTTCCAATCAATCACTTGTGCCTCTCCCCACTCTGTTGTAAACTTTCTGCTCAAAGTCATAAATAACTTCTATCTTACTAAACTTGTTAGTCATTATTTCAGTCAGTTCAGTCAATCTGTTGTGTCCAACTCTTTGCAACCTCATGGACTGCAGCATGCCATGGACAAGGGAGGCCTTGTCCATCACCAACACCCACAGTTTGCTCAATCTAATGTCCATTGATTGAGTCAGTGATGCCATCCAACCATGTCATCTTCTGTCGTCTCTGTCTCCTGCTGCCTTCAAACTTCCCCAGCATCAGGGTCTTTTCCAATGAGTCAGCTCTTTGCATCATGTGGCCAAAATATTGGAACTTCAGCTTCAGCATCAGTCTTTCCCATGAATATTCAGGATTGATTTCCTTTTGGATTGACTGGTTTGATCTGTTTGCAGTCCAAGGGATTCTCAAGAATCTTCTCCAACACCACAGTTCAAAAGCATCAATTTTTAGGCATTCAACTGTCTTTATAGTCCAACTCTCACATCCATACATGACCACTTTAGATGGACCTTTGTCAGCAGCAAAGTAATATCTCTCCTTTTTATATGTTGTCTAGGTTGGTCATAGTTTTTCTTCCAAGGAGCAAGTGTCTTTTAACTTCATGGCTGCAGTCACCATCTGCAGTGATTTTGGAACTCAAGAATATAAAGTCTGTCACTGTTTCCAATGTTTCCACTATCTATTTGCCATGAAGTGATGGGACCGGATGCCATGGTCTTAGTTTTTTGAATGTTGAGTTTTTAATCAGCGTTCTCAGTCTCCTCTTTCACTTTCATCAAGAGGCTCTTTAGTTCTTCACTTTCTGCCATAAGAGTGGTGTCATCTGCGTCTCTGAGGTTATTAATATTTCTCCCAGCAATCTTGATTCCAGCTTGTACTTCATCTAGCCTAGCACTTCACATGATGTACTCTGCATGCAAGTTAAATAAGCAGGGTGACTGTATACAGCCTTGATGTATTCTTTTCCCCATTTGGAACCAGCCTGTTGTTCCATGTCCAGTTCTAAATGTTGCTTCCTGACCTGCATACAGATTTCTCAAGAGGCAGGACAAGTGATCTGATATTCCCATCTCTTCCAGAATTTTGCAGTTTGTTGTGATCCACATAGTCAAAGCTTTTGGCATAGTCAATAAAGCAGAAGTAGATGTTTTTCTGGAACTCTCTTGCTTTTCTGATGATCCAGCAGATGTTGGCAAGTTGATCTCTGATTCCTCTGCCTTTTCTAACAGTATAGAGCTTCTCTATCTTTGGCTGCAAAGAATATAGTCAGTCTGATTTCAGTATTGACTATCTGGTGATATCTATGTGTAGAGTTGTATGTTGTGTTGTTGGAAGCAGGTGTTTCCTATGACCATTGTGTTCTCTTGGCAAAACTGTTAGCCTTTGCCTTGCTTCATTTTATACACCAAGGCCAAACTTGCCTGTTACTCCAGGTATCTCTTGACTTCCTACTTTTGCATTCAATCCTCTATGATGAAAAGGATATCTTTTTTTTTTTTTTAAATATATACATTCATTCTAAAATATCTTGTGGGTCTTCATAGAACCATTCAACTTCAGTGTCTTTGGCATTAGTTAGTGGTTGTGGCATAGACTTGGATTACTGTGATGTTGAATGGTTTGCCTTGGAAACAAACTGAGATCATTCTGTTGTTTTAGAGATTGCACTCCAGTACTGTATTTTGCACTCTCTTGTTGACTATGAGGGCTACTCAATTTCTTGTAAGGGATTCTTGCCCACATAGTGGATATAATGGACATCTGAATTTAATTCACCCATTTTTGTCCATTTTATTTCACTTATTCTTAAGATGTTGAGGTTCACTCTTGGCATCTCCTGCTTGACCATGTCCAATTTGCCTTGATTCATGAACCTAACATTCCAGATTTCTATGCACTATTGTTCTTTACAGCATCAGACTTTGCTTTCAATATGAGATACATTCACAACTGAGCATCGTTTTGAGGCAGCAATTGTTAGGTAGTCAGTGTAGGGTCAGAGCCTGGGTTCTTTTTCTAATTTCAATTTTAATTCTCTCACATAAAACTTTATGCTCTGTTAGCCAAAACCTGTATTTGCTACTTCAGTTTCTGGGCATTCAAATTAATGTCTGGAGATACATAGAGCACCCAGACCCTACAAAAAGACAATCATATTAACTGCTTTCCAATTTATCAAGGGAAAAAAAAAAAAGACCTGCAAAATGACCATTAGGTCTTAAACATACACTTAGTTCCTAAATAATGGTCTGGGGTCTTGAGAAAGGGTGGTGGGATGGTGTCACAATGTCTGAAGAAATTGAGAACCTTGGGAATCCAAAAAAAAAGCCATAAAAATGGCAAACTGGATGTTCAAACTGATTGGTCAAAATGACATATTTTAAAGTCATGAGCCAACAAAAACTATACAGATCAATAATAGTAAAGATATAAAACTGCCATAATCCCTGTCTTTTGGGGCTCTTCACCCACTCTCAGTGTCTACGCTGTGAACTTGATATTCGTTAAAATAAACTTTGCCTGTGTGAGTGCGGGTTTGAGACATTCATTCTTCAGCTCCGTGAATAGAACTCGAGTTTCACGTGTCATCTTCCACTTTGGCCAAGCTGCTTCAGTCTTTCTGAGGCTATTTCTCCGTTCTTCCCCAGTAGCATATTGGACATCTACCCACCTGTGGGGCTCATCTTCCAGTGTCACATCTTTTTGCCTTTACATACTCTTCATGGGGTTCTTGAGGCAAGAATACTGGTTTGCCATTTCCTTCTCCGGTGGACTACGTTTTGTCAGAACCATCTACGGTGACCTATTGTGGGGAAAGGGAAAATTAGCCAAGATGGTGTGCTCAGGCTCTCTCATCCTGCTGGTCTCTCGCTCCTGCCCCACATTTTGTAAATAATGATTTATGCAGCAGCGGAGATCACTTATAGTACTGTGCATGCGCATCACGAGGTACTCACTCGGCCGTGGGGACTTTGTGCGGTAGGCCTGTGTGAGCTTCGCCATGAAAGCACTTGCTGCTGCTGCCCTGGGGCTGCGTCGGGGCAGCATCATTATTGTTATGTGAGGTTATGTTATGGCTCCGTTATGGCTCCATTACGGTTATGTTGTGGCTGCTTACTGCATCAGCCAGAGAAGAGGCTGTTTATGGCCGCCATGCCATCCAGGAGAGAATAATTGTGTCTGCAGTTCCTATGGCTCTCCGCGTCTTCTTCCAGCCTCTTTGCTTGTGCCTTGCCTACCCTGGGTCCAGCAAACAGCAAGCCAGACAACTGGCTTCATCAACAGGATCAGCAGTACGTCCGTCCACCTTGGGTGGCCTTGCATGGCATGGCTCATAGCTTCACTGAGTTACACAAGACTGTGATCCATATACGGAGAAGGCAATGGCACCCCACTCCAGTCCTCTTGCCTGGAAAATCCCATGGACGGAGGGGCCTGGTGGGCTGTAGTCCATGGTGTCGTGAAGAGTCGGACACGACTGGGCGACTTCACTTTCACTTTTCACTTTCATGCGCTGGAGAAGGAAATGGCAACCCACTCCAGTGTTCTTGCCTGGAGAATCCCAGGGATGGGGGAGCCTGGCGGGCTGCCGTCTATGGGGTCGCACAGAGTCGGACACGACTGAAGCGACTTAGCAGCAGCAGCAGTGATGTATATAATCATTTTTGATAGCTTTCTGTGATTGTAGTTTTCATTCTGGAGGTTGCAGGCTTATAGTGCTTGCTTCTTTTGTCTGCCCTCTGAAGGAAAAGAATAAGAGGCTTGTGCAAGCTTCATTATCTAGAGTCTTGCTCTGGTGGGCGGGGCCATACTCAGTAAATCTTTAATCCTATTGTCTGCTGAGGGGTGAGGCTGTGTTTCCTCTCTGTTGGTTGTTTGGCCTGAGGCAACCCAATTTTGGAGCTAAAGGCTGTTTGGTATGAATTCTTTTTTCTGTTGGGAAAGATTTTTGTGATATCTCTTTCCCACAAAGACCAATATAATTCCAATATGAATTGAAATTTTCCCAATTCTTATTGTCATTTAGATTTTAAAAGGTTAAGTAAAGGACAACGGGGTATTATTGATACAGTAAAAACAAAACAAACAAACAAACAAAAAACAAAAAAATACCACACGTTTCCTCTCCTTGACATAGATTCTGTCTTGCACTTTCCCAGGATTATATCTCTCCTGTATTCTTTAGCCATCTACCTTTTCAAGGCATTTTACTTCATACTACTTTTTCTTCATTTTTGAAAAGTATTTCTAATTTTATTAACATCTTGTGAAGAGAGTCATTTGCATGTAATTAGTTTCTTCAGAAAATGATTTCTCTTTCTGAAATTATGCACTAGCACATTATAGAACAATCAAATTATCAGCCTCTCTTCCAAGGATCAATTCTACACTCAGAAATTATGATGAGTGAGGTTCTCCATCATTAAAACTGCATACAAATTCTTTAGAGCTGTCAAAGCAACATCGATGGTTGTTATTTAATGTGTTTATGACTATCAGGAGTTAATGGCATTTTGTAACATAATGGAATTTTAGAGGAAGTTAATCTTTCCGTGATTGGAATATATAGCTGAAGGCCTAAAAATCCAAAAGAGCAATCTGTTACTATTTCTAGGCTTTTGCTCACCAATGATAGTCAGTTTACCAACTTTCTGATCTATACATTAATGCTACATGAGTTTTAACTGAAATCTGATAGATTTAAAGACAATGAAATTTTACTATTTAGTGCACTGAGTTATCAAATAAAAGGTAATATTAGGGGAATGGGAGTTTAGTTTTTCCTCCATGTCTTATAAATTTTGATAGAAGGTCCTTCTATTGATAAGCATACTTCATTTTTTTCACCTGAAGATAAATGTGCATTAATTATTTTCCAATGTATTCAAATTAATAAATGTTAAGTTTTCAGAAATAAAATATGCTGCCAATAAACATGCAAAAACAAAATGGCACAGGAATAATGGCAGGAACCACATTAAAGAAATGTGCAGAAATTACATTACAGGACCTCATATTTTCCTGATCAAAAGTAGAATGACCGAGCAGGTGTACATTTTCTGTTCCTTTTATTTCAGTGTTTTTTTTAAACATTGATGTGTTACCTGAGGATTTTATTAAAATTCAGATTTGGGTTCAGTAAGACACGTGTTGGATTTGAGATTGGGCATTTTCAAAATGCTTCCTGGTGAGCAGATGCTGCTGTTCTTTTGATATGATGAGTAGTAAGGCTACATAACCTGTGTTTCCACCATGGAAGCACTTCCCATTGGTTGTAGCAGCTTCTTTCCCTAGGATACTTTTTGCATCTATCAGCTTTATTTTCTGTATCCTCTGTTTTCTAGTGATACTACCTACATGTAAACCTCAACTAGTTAGTATCATATTCTCATGCAGCTCTTAAACATATCAGATATCTTGACTTCAATCAAGACTGACTGATAGGAATCTCTGATAGTGGAGTCCTCAAATCTGTTATCTGTAAAAAGAATCCCAGAAGTGTCTACAATTTACACCAGTATTTGAGATCCAACATATTAATAGATGTCTATCATAAGGGCAAGAATATTTGTATGCTTGGGGAAAAATAAGTAACCCTGCTGATTGTTGGATCTCTATTTATGTCTATTTATTTTAGTCTTTTAAATCCAATAGCATATTTTATTTCAAACAGGAAAGAACTGATCTCTTAGCATAAGCAACAGTCTCTCAAGCTACATAGTATCCACTCACTTCATAACATAGCTGTCATATTTTGTTGACAATTGATTTCACTCTTATGTTTTTAGAAGCTTCTAAAACACATGACTTCTAAAGCATATGGGGCTTCCCAGGTGGCTCAGCGTGAATGAGCCGATTGGTTCATTCCAATGCAGGGACCATGGACTTGACCCCTGGGAAGAAATGATCTTCTTCAGGAAGATCCCCTGGAGAAAGAAATGACAACCCAATCCAGTATTTTTGTTGTTCAGTCTCTAAGTCTTTTCTGACTCTTTGTGACCCCATTGACTGCAGCATGCCAGGCTTCCTTGTCCTTCACTATGTCCCAGAGTTTGTTCAGATTCAAGTCTATTGAGTCAGAGATTCTATATTCCAGGATTCTTGCCTGGAAAACTCCATGCACAGAGGATCCTGTTGGGTTACAATCCACAGGGTCGCAAAAGAGTTGGACATGGCTTAGCAACTAAACAACAACAACAAAAACCATATACAAATTATTAACCATACTGCCTATTAACAACCACTCATTTACTCATCGGCAAATGGAAAAAGAAAATGATTTCTTCCCGCAGTCCCAGAGTAGTCCTCTCCAGTGTACTATAGTGACAAATGTAGTTGTCATACACAATGTATGTATAGCAGTGTTGTGATTTAGGTATTTACAGTATTGCAAAACAAGCAAGCAAACGACAAAAAAGCAAAAGCTTCAGAATATATAGATTAGTTTCAAAGTATTGTATAATATTTCTCTGGGAAGAAAACTGTTAAAGATGATGAATCATGTAACCTGATTATCAAAGTAGAAAAAGACACAATAGAAGCCTCCAAGCAGAATCATCTTGATTTAAATTTTCTTTTTGCTAAACTTGTAATCCCCAACTGCATATCAACTCAAACCACAGTTATGTTCAAGTATTTTAACAGTGATAGCATTTCCTAAAGGCAGGAATGATATTTATTTTTTATTTTAATGTTTTGTAACATACAGCTTTTGTATATAACTTGTTTTTATATGATGAAGGCATTGTAATATACTGCAAGACATATATCCAATGCTATTATAGCCTTTCTACTAAAGGATGGAGTATTGAAATATTGTCTTATTAAACTTAACATTGAATTAGAGCAGAATGGTAAATGCATTATAGTCTCTTGCACCAAGTTCTAATATGGCAAGTGTCACTTTTAAAGCAGGTGGCTGTTACTCTCTGATCCCTGAAGTGGCAGTTGCAATTGATAATTTTATTTTGAATATATTTTTCTGTTTATTCATGGAAAGTGATGTTGTTCACTAAGAATATGTTAAAATAAAAATAAAATTATAATTTCCAGTCTTATCTCAAATAAATATTTGAATTAAGCAGCTTCTAATAATTTTTTCAAATTAACCTTCATTATCATAATGTAATATCTATCAAGTGCTCACTATGTACTAGTCATTATTCCAAAAAACATTTAATGGATTGTTTCACTTAGTTTTCACAATTCTAGGAAATGTACTATTAAAATTCCCATCTGGCAGATGAAGCAACTGACACGCAGAGAAGTTAACTTACTTGTCTGAGATGATAAGATTATAAAAATATAAAGATAAAATTGTAAGAATAGAAACCTCAGAAGTCATTCTAAGCTTTGAAATGCATTTATTCAGTATTGCTTTCCATGAGCATCATATTTGTGGCTAAAATGTCAAGGCACGTCATTGAAATCATGGTAATTTTTTCCCACAGTTTCCTCATTTATAAGAGGCCTGCCCTAAGCCATTCAGAACTGATTATTTTTTATTTTTTTATCCAGATTTCAGGAATGAGACATGGTTCCTTTAAAGTATGTAATTTCCAACAGGCTAGTAAATATAGAATTTAAGTAAATATTTTTATTTATGAATGGCATGTACAGGCAGTTGGAAAATACTTTTAAGTTATTAAGTCTATTGATGATTAATTAAAAAACATAGGCAGAATCCTTCAATACTATCCTCCTGTATATGATGTTTATAGACACATATAATTTAAAAGAATATGTTTGGATTTTTGCATTGCCTAGTGTTTCCAGGGAAACAGTTTATTATATATTAATATTATTTTGTAGAATGAAATGGTTCTATGGTCAAAAACAGTCATGATACATTAGATTCTTAAATTTATAAATGTGCACTGAAAATGTTTTGGCAGTGTTTAATATACTAATTGCTCCTTGGAAGAAAAGCTATAACAAACGTAGACAGTGTATTAAAAAACAGAGACATCACTTTGCCAACAAAGGTCCATATAGTCAAACTATAGTTTTTCCAGTAGTCACGTACAGATGTGAGAGTTGGACAATAAAGAAGGCTTAGTGCCAAAGAATTGATGCTTTTGAACTGTGGTAATGGAAAAGACTTTTGAGAGTTCCTTGCACAATGCTGTAAAGAGCAATATTGCATAGGAACCTGAAATGTTAGGTCCATGAATCAAGGCAAATTGGAAGTGGTCAAACAGGAGATGGCAAGAGTGAACATCAACATTTTAGGAATCAGTGAACTAAAATGGGCTGGAATGGGTAATTTAACTCAGATGACCATTATATCTACTACTGTGGGCAAGAATCAACTAGAAGAAATCGAGTAGCCATCATAGTCAACAAGAGTCCCAAATGCACTAGTGAAGTCGCTCAGTCATGTCTGACTCTTTGCGACCCCATGGACTGCAGCCTTCGAGGCTCCTCTGTCTATGGGATTTTCCATGCAAGAGTACTGGAGTGGGTTGCCATTTCCTTCTCCAGGGAATCTTCCCAACTCAGGGATTGAATCCCAGTCTCCTGCATTGCAGGCGACGCTTTACCCTCTAAGCCACTTTCTCAAAAATGACAGAATGATCACTGTTCATTTACAAGGCAAACCATTCAATATCAAAGTAATCCAAGTCTATGCCCTGACCAGTAATGCTGAAGAAGTTGAAGTTGAACGGTTCTATGAAGACCCACAAGGCCTTTTAGAACTAACACCCCAAAAAGATGTGCTTTTCATTATAAAGGCCTGGAATGCAAAAGTAAGAACTTAAGAAACACCTGGAGTAACAGACAAAGTGGGCCTTGGATTACAGAATGAAGCAGGGCAAAGAGTTTTGCCAGGAGAATGCACTGGTCATACAAACACCCTCTTCCAACATAAAAGGCAAGACTCTACACATGGACATCACCAGATGGTCAATACTGAAATCAGATTGATTATATTCTTTGCAGCCAAAGATGGAGAAGCTCTATTCAGTCAGCAAAAACAAGACTGGGATTTGACTGTGGCTCAGATCATGAACTCCTTATTGACAAATTCAGATATAACTGAACAAAGTAGGGAAAATCACTAGACCATTCAGGTATGACCTAAATCAAATCCCTTACCATTATACAGTGGAAATGACAAATAGATTTAAGGGACTAGATCTGACAGACAGAGTGCCTGATGAACTATGGATGGAGGTTCATGACACTGTACAGGAGACTGGGAGCAAAACCATCCCCAAGAAAAAGAAGTGCAAAAAAGCAAATGGCTGTCTGAGGAGATCTTATGAATAGCTGTGAAAAGAAGAGAAGTGAAAAGCAAAGGAGAAAAGGAAGGATATACCCACTTGAATGCAGAGTTCCAAAAAATAGCAAGGAGAGATAAGACAGCCTTCCTCAGTGATCAATTCGAAGAAATAGAGGAAAACAATAAAATGGGAAAGACTAGAGGTCTCTTCAAGAAAATTAGAGATACCGAGGGAACATTTCATGCAAAGATGGGCTCAATAAAGGACAGAAATTGTACGGACCTAACAGAAGCAGAAAAGATTAAGAAGAGGTAGCAATAATACACAGAAGAACTGTGCAGAAAAGATCTTCACGACACAGATAATCATGATGGTGTGATCGCTAACCTAGAGCCAGACACCTGGAATGCTCACCTAGAGCCAGACACCCAAGGCCCAGACACCTGGGTCTTAGGAAGCATCACTATGAACAAAGCTAACGGACGTGATGGAATTCCAGTTGAGCTATTTCAAATCCTAAAAGATGAAACTGTGAAAGTGCTGCAATCAATATTCCAGAAAATTTGGAAAACTCAGCAGTGGCCACAGGACTGGAAAAGGTCAGTTTTCATTCCAATCCCTAAGAAAGGCAATCCCAAAGAATGCTCAAACTACTGCACAATTGCATTCATCTCACATGCTAGTAAAGTAGTGCTCAAAATTCTCCAAGCCAGACTTCAGAAATATGTGAACCATGAACTTCCAGATGTTCAAGCTGGTTTTAGAAAAGGCAGAGGAACCAGAGATCAATTTTCCATCTGCTGGATCATCAAAAAAGAAAGAGAGCTCCAGAAAAACATCTATTTTTGCTTTATTGACTATGCCAAAGCCTTTGACTGTGGATCACAATAAACTGTGGAAAATTCTGAAAGAGATGGGAATATCAGACCACCCGACCTGCTTCTTGAGAAATCTGTATGCAGGTCAGTAAGCAACAGTTAGAACTGGACATGGAACAACAGACTGGTTCCAAATAGGAAAAGGAGTATATCAAGTCTGTACATTGTCACCCTGCTTATTTAACTTATATGCAGAGTACATCGTGAGAAACGCTGGGCTGGATGAAGCACGAGCTGGAATCAAGTTTGCCAGGAGAAATATCAATAACCTCAGATATGCAGATGACACCACCCTTATGGCAGAAAGTGAAGAAGAACTAAACAGCCTCTGGATGAAAGTGAAAGCTGCTGCTGCTGCTGCTAAGTCGAATCAGTTGTGTCCAACTCTGTGTGACCACACAGACAGCAGCCTACCAGGATCCTCTGTCCCTGGGATTCTCCAGGCAAGAACACTGGAGTGGCTCGCCATTTCTTTCTCCAATGCATGCATGCATGCTAAGTCGCTTCAGTCATGTCTGACTCTGTGCGACCCTGTAGACGGCAGGAAAGTGAGAGGAGAGTGAAAAAGTTGGCTTAAAGTTCGACATTCAGAAAACACAGATCATGGCATCTGGTCCCATTACTTCATGGCAAATGATGGAGAAACAGTGGAAACTGGCAGTATTTATTTTTGGGGTCTCCAAAATTACTGCAGATGGTGCCTACAGCCATGAAATTAACTGATGCTTATTCCTTGGAAGAAAAGTTATGACCATCCTCGTCAGTATATTAAAAAGCAGAGATGTTACTTTGCCAACAAAGGTCCGTCTAGTCAAGGCTATTTTTTTTTCCAGTAGTCATGTATGAGTGTGAGAGTTGGACTATAAAGAAAGCTGAGCACCAAATAATTGATGCGTTTGACCTATGGTTTGGAGAAGACACTTAAAAGTCCCTTGAACTGCAAGGAGATCAAAACAGTCAATCCTAAAGGAAATCAGTCCTGAATATTCATTGGAAGGACTGATTTTGAAGCTGAAACTCCAATACTTTGGCCACCTGATACGAAGAACTGACTCATTGGAAAAGACCCTGATGCTGGGAAAGATTGAAGGTGGGAGTAGAAAGGGATGACAGAGGATGAGATGGCTGGATGGCATCACCGACTCAGTGGACATGAGTTTGAGTAAACTCTGGGAGGTGGTGATGGACAGGGAGCCCTGGCGTGCTGCTGTACATGGGATTGCAAAGAGCTGGACTAGACTGAGCGACTGAACTGAACTGAATTGGACTACAAGGAGATCAAACTAGTCAATTCTAAAGGAAATGAACCATGAATATTCAATGGAAGTTCTGATGCTGAAGCTCCAATACTTTGGCCACGTGATGTAAAGAGCTAACTCATTATAAAAGATCCTGATACTGGGAAAGACTGAGAATAGGAAGTGAAGAGGGTGACAGAGGATGATATGGCTAACTGGCATCATAGGCTCAATTGACATGAGTTTGAGCAAACTCCAGGAGACAATGAAGGACAGGGAAGCCTGGTGTGTTGCAGTCCATGGTATCTCAGATTCAAACAGAACTGAGAGACTGAACAACTAATATACTAATGTGCTTGATATTTAATATTGCTGATGTGACTTCCCTGGTGGCTCAGATGGTAAAGCGTCTGCCTACAGTGCAGGAGACCCGGGTTCAATCCCTGGGTGGGGAAGATCTCCTGGAGAAGGAAATGGCAACCCACTCCAGTCTTCATGCCTGGAAAATCCCCTGGATGGAGGAGCCTGGTGGGCTATACAGTCCATGGGGTCGTAAAGAGTTGGACACTTCACTTTAATGTGATTCAGTATGCTAATATGCACAGAATCGTATCAGAATTTTCCCAAATTTACTTATTTACAGCTTTTATTTTTCCATGGAGCACATTATTCCATAGTATATTCTTTGGGAAGCTTTGTCTAGAATTCTGGGAATAAAAATGAGTAATAGGCAAATATGGACCATATTCTAGAGGTAGAAGAGATATTGAAAACAGACGGTGTGAAAGGTGAGGGCGAGATTAGGGCTCTGACTCCTATGAATTTGTTTTGAAATGTGAACAGGAAATGTGAAATATATTTGTGTGTGTATATATTCATAAGTTGTACAATCGTACCACTGATGAATTTGGAGATATGCAAACATCCATGATACCACCACCACAATCAAGTTAACACACATATCTAGCACCTCCCAAAGTCTCCTGTGACCTTTTAGCTTTTTGTTTATTTCTGTGTAAGAACATAAGAACTCCCTCTTATATTCTGAAGTACCCAATACTGTAATGTAACTACAGGTAAGATATGGTATAACAGATCTCTAGAAATAATTCATCAGTATATTTGAAACATTATACTCATGAAAAAAAACAACTCCCACTTCCTCCAACACCTTATATCTGTCAACCAGTATTGTATTCTCTGCTTCTATGAGTTTGAGTATTTTAGATTCCCAAGTAAATGGAATCAATGGGTTTATATACAAAAGAATATCAAGGAGCTGTCTGGCCTCTCTTGTTCACTGAAACTCTATTCACAATAGTCAAGATAAGAATCCATGTGCCCATTGACAAATGAATGGTAAAGAAAATGGGATATTATTCAACCTTAAAAAAAGAAGGAAACTCTGCCATTTGTGACAGCATGCATAAACCTAGAGGACATTAATGAATGAAATAAGTCAGTCACAGGCATTGTCTAACAAGTTCCTCAGTTGTTGTGTATATATCAGATTGTGAGATCCACTCAGCTAAATTAATCCAAATAACTAACAAAATGTAAAGAGATTATTATTTTTTTTCATTTTCAACAAGATTATATAGAAAATTTATGTGTTATATTTAAAAAGTCAAGCCTATAAAATATATTCAGTACTTAATAATATTTTAATTAATTAGATGGATGGTCTAGTTTGCCAGCTGAGTGATGTCCCATGGCAGACTCAATAATATATAAGATTTGAATCTTTAAGTCACATTTCTAAAATGGTTTCAAGTTTGTGATAGAAACTTTATTCGTCCAATCTTGCATATGTTTTCAACATGTTATATAATATAAACAGATCATCTTCCCAGGGGCTGAATAGTTGGTGTTGAATTTTCATCCTGATCCCTCAGATCCTCTCCACCTTTGCTCCTCTGATCTTATCACAGACAACTTCATTCTTCATTCCCTTCACTTCCTCATGGCTGCTTATTAATTATTGCTTTTGATAACATGTAACTTTGTTAATCATGCCTAGTATCATCCATGATATTTTTGTTTCTGCATGTTTATCACCATACAGTGTCAATTCCTTTATTCACAATAAAGAATATGATTTGGCCCAAATAACTACAGACACTCTTTTTTTTTTTTTTTTCCCCTAGTCTCTACCCATCCTGTAATCCACTCAACTATGACTGTGATTTACATGACAACCAATATACTTACCAGTGTACAGAGACCTGCTAGGCTGGTTTTTCAACAGCAGATAGTGGTTCAAGTAGTTTCCTTAAAAAATAAAAGTCTGGGCCTGTTAAAGGTTTTTGAAGGAGAAAATAAGAACAAAACAAAAATCTCTAGTACATGAGGATGAATTTATACATGCAATTCCGTGTAACTCAACAAAGCAATGATACCTTTATGGAAAGATAGTTTGCTGTTTAGAACAAGGTATTATATGCATATTTATATATATATCATGAAGGTGTAAAAGCCAAACTCAAATCATCATGGATATATACAAATACATGAAATGCTTAGGACATAATTTCACATTCTTAGTGAGAAGCATTTCTCAGTATAAAAGAAATTCAATAAAAATGGCAAGAACTAAGAAAAGAGGTATCAATTCAGAGACCCAATATAATTTACACAAATAATTGTTACTTTTCACATAATATCTATTAAAATTAGCTAAGCATGTTTGCTTTCTGAATAAACTGTTGGTGAATGGACTATTAAAAGTTGTACATCTAAAATACATTACTGAATCAAAATGTAAAAATTATAATCATAGAATTTTTGTATTTATGAACTTATTTAGCAAAGGAAAAGACTTTTTCATAGTTATTCTTTTAATCTCAGTCTTTTTGTGCTCCTAATATTCCAGATGAAATTAAGTTTAAAGTTTCAGTGTATAGCAATATAATTTTCATGTGTGTGCTTTTGTAGAGAAATAAGCTTCTAGACTAAGAAATCAATAGTTGTTACTTAGTGTTAGCCTGAAACTTTTGCTTTCCATTTCCATTTTCAATTACGTTAGATATTTTATTAAGTTAAAAGCAATTCATAGATGGTTACATATTGACAGTAGCTATATTTGAACAGACTATATATTTGATCAAGGAATAAATTCCTAATGGATTGAAGCTGAAGTTTTGTAATTAGTAAATACCAATTCTGTTACTGAGTGTATATTAAAATCTCTAAAAAGTCTATTTGTCAATTATAAGATAATTCCTTCTTTTAGGGAAAAATGCAATGTTACTTTCTATCAGTTTTGTAACACAGTATGCTCAGTGATTAGTTTCTTAGTTTAAAACTTGTATTTCAAGAAATTTCATCACTAATATTGTAATTTCTTAAATTGAATGTGAACAAATGTTGATTCTGAAAAGCAAAAAAATAATGTTTTAAAGTTTTATCTTGATTAATATAAATTCTTTAATTGAGAAGCCACAAACTCCCTCACCCACACAATTATTTTGTTCTTTTTTCTTTCACATCAAACTTTCCATAAATTAAGGAGCTCTTTCTGTTTTTTCAATTACATCGAAGAGTTTCTATTGATTATCCTACAGAGACAGTCCTTTTTCCTTTAGTCTTCATTACTGACATCTCTTACAAAATACATAAGCTTTCTAATTCTTTAAGTTTTAGTTAAAAAATAATTTATTTCCTTTAATGTCATCTTACTTAATGACATTGAGATATACCACTTTATTAAAATGTTCATTAGCCTTGAAAGTATGTTTCAAATAAGAGAAGATTACTCACACCATACACTAAAATATAACAAATACTTATAGAGAACAAATAAAGAATTGGCAGAAACTAACTCCTTCAATCCAATCCAATTTCAGTAATACAAAATATTCACTATAAACTGCACTAAAGTAAGAACAAATTTTTCTTGTATTTTTAGAAACTAAAAAAGAATCTGGAACATAATTCTCAAATATCATTATTGAAAGAATTCTTGCATTTATAGTATGTTTAAAGAAAATAATATTTTCTTTGCAGTCTAAATACAGTCAATGTTAATTTTTCTTCTTTCTCAGTTACGCTCTCTCTTTTAATCTCTTCCAGAGACAACTCCTCCCAGAAATAATGTTTTACCAGCTCTCAGGGCATCCTTCAATCCAGTCAAATTGACACATAAATGTAACCACAGCAGCAACTATCTACATTTTGCTATAATCTAAATGTGCAAATATTTCAAGTAACCCAGAAATTAAAATTCTCTCTACTGAATAGTAATGAAAGGATATACAAGAGCTGATTTAAGAGTATATCATCTTAGTCAAATTTTTTTTTAAAAAAACTAGGAAATTCCATGCAAACTCTCTGCCAATGGGAAAAACACAACTGGCTTTCAAAAAATTTAGGTGCTTCATCCAAAGCTGTTTTATTATTACTATTTTACATTTCCAATAAAAATTCTGACATAACTGACTAGCTAGATGATTTCTAAAGATTCTGTAATGGTAATGTGGATTAGAATACAAAATACATCCACAAAGATACATTTCATTCAGTATGACAGAAAGCGCTTTGGAATCAGTTTTCTATTTTGCAACACTGATGTTATAAATAATGTGTCCATATGTGCTCTTCTGGCCTGTTTTACTTGTTTGTATATCTTTTGCTGTTGTTCAGACAAAGGAATTTTAACCCCATTCTTTTCAATCACTATAAGCCATTTATACATTTTGATATTATTTTTATTGATTTCAGTATTTCCCCAAATCAATGAAACAGTTCAAACTGTAGCCCTAAGAACAAAATTGAATAGTAGGCTATGCCATGAACAGCCGTGACCAGAGTAGGCTTTGATTTCACATCAATTTTCCTTCACCACAAATGTAATTTGGGGATACATACTGCTTTGAAAATTCAGTGAAAGATTTTAAAGTGCTTGTACCAATAGCAACTGAATATACTTCGTGCCAAATACAATTAACAATTTGCTAGTTGTCATTTCATTTTTAACATCTTCTCTGGAATTGAATATATGAAAGCCTGCTCTCTATTCCACCAGCCTTTGGTTGAAATGATCATTTGGAAATTACTGAGCTTTCTCTCCCTAAGAATGGTTTGCACTTTCACTTAGGCAGATTTACCTCCTTATACATTTCACTTTCTTAAATACTACCATTTCTTACAATTCAGCTCAAAGCCTAGGTTCTCCCCCAAAGACTTCCTTTATACAATCTTTAATTTACCTAAAAATAGCACAGAAAAAAATGTGACATATACATTTTTGGGGTAACTATTTTCCTAATGAAGATTAACTTCTAATATCTAGATAAGTCACACTAATTATGACTCACAAATTAAAAGTTTGGAAGTGTAAGAGATATTAGAGTTACATTCAATTTTCATTGTGTGTTTTATAGTTTATTCAACCTATATACATTTTTAAGATATTTCAGTTCTTTCTGGTCATTTGAAATTAAAAATAATGTTTATGTGTATGTCAGTTTACATACTTAATGACTCATAAGTGAGATGTACTGTTAGAAGATAATTGGTGAGTCAAAGTTTTCATTTACATGTAGTTTTGTTAGGTACTGTTGTTTTTGTTGATCCCTGGGTCAGGAATATCCCCTGGAGGAGGAAATGGCAACCCACTCCTAGAGTTTTGCTTGAAAAATTCTATGGACAGAGGAGACTAGCAGGCTTCAGTCCATGGGGTCGTGAAGAGCTGGACACAACTGAGCAACTAAGCCCAAGTTTTTGTCCCCATTGCAGCTGCATTCATTTGCATCCAGCATAAGAGTTCATGAATCCTAGCAACCTCAAAATAGCATATGTTGTTAAATTTTTGGATATTTCCAAATCTTTAAGTTTAGAAGATAAACCAAAAATGAGACCGCAGTTTAATTTTAAATTACATTTCCGCTTGCGTGAATGAGGTCAAATATTTTTCATAAGTTTAAGAGACACATAACCAAATTTATTTCATTTTTTTGTAAACTGTCCTAATTTGTCTCTTCTGTAAGTTTTTTGCTCTTTATCAACTTTTACAGCACTCTCTACACTAGATATACTAAGCTTTCACCTGTGATATAATTTGCAAATGTAAACATATGCATACACAATATTTTGGCACATTTTTAATGCATTCAAATTATCAGTCTTGTTATTCCCTCAAGATTTTGAGCCACTGTTTTGAAACTATGCTGCATCTCCCAAATATAAAAGAATCTGGAAGACATTTTCTATAAGGAATTGTCTTCACTTTCACATTTTAATATTTTTAAAATTTAGAATCTACTGTGGTGAATGATGAGATATGTGGAGGCAGCAAATTAGCACAAATGTCCAAAAATCTAAAGAAAAAAAAGGTAAGCAAATTAACTTCCTGTCAATCCTCCCTCTTCTTTCCCCCTTTTTTTGCTTCCTGTCTCTCTCACATCATTCTTTCTTTCCTATATTCTTGCTATTTCTTATTTTGCTTCTGAAAGTATTTATGGTGACAAAAACAAATACTATAAAACATAATAGCTCAAATAAAAACAAAAGTAACATAAGAATTTTTAAAAGCTTCATATAACAGCCAGGACATGGAAGCAACCTAGATGTCCAGCAGCAGACGAACGGATAAGAAAGCTGTGGTGCATATACACCATGGAATATTACTCAGCCATTAAAAAGAACACATTTGAATCAGTTCTAATGAGGTGGATGAAACTGGAGCCTATTATACAGAGTGAAGTAAGCCAGAAAGACAAAGACCAATACAGTATACTAACGCATATATATGGAATTTAGAAAGATGGTAATGACAACCCTGTATGCTAGAAAGCAAAAGAGACACAGATGTGTAGAACAGTCTTTTGGACTCTGTGGGAGAGGGCGAGGGTGGGATGGTTTGGGAGAATGGCATTGAAACACGTACATTATCATAGGTGAAACAAATCACCAGGCCAGGTTCGATGCAAGATATAGGATGCTCTGGGCTGGTGCACTGGGATGACCCAGAGGGATGGGATGGGGAGGGAAGTGGAGGGGGGTTCAGGATGGGGAACACATGTACACCCGTGGTAGACTCATGTCAATGCATTGCAAAACCAATACAATACTGTAAATTAATTAGCATCCAATTAAAATAAATAAATTTATATTAAAAAATAAAAGCTTCATAAGTATATTGAATTAGAAAATACTGGACAGAAATCACATGGAGCTCTTTAGACAATTATTTAATCAAAGTCACTTGACTACTTAGTGATAAAATTTGAGCCCCATTAACTGTAATTCCAGAAAAACTCCATAAAAAATGTAATTCCTAAAAACTCCACAAAACCACAATATGAACATCTAATCAACCTAATTCAAAACATATAATTAAGGTCAATATTAACACAAAAATAATACTCTTGATAGATAAAAGTATGTTGCATGCTGAAATGTTATATTACAAAGAGTAGTCCTATATGATTTGAAAATCTTCCCATTATATAAATTTTTCTTTTACGAAGATATATATTTGACCAGAGTTAGGCCTAAATATATTTGAAAGATTATCCTTCTCAGTAAAACAATCAAAAAGATTATTTTTCACTTTAGGAGGCTATTTTAGATTATATTTCCAATTAACACATAACAAAATTGACTCAAGAATGGAATAAGCCAAGGTATAATCACTGTATTTGTTTATTCTTAATATTATTTGTTGATGAGGAAACAAAGAGACATTATGGCTAATGATTAAAAAAAAATTGTGGTTAAAAGAAAATCACTTGAAGAGCAAAGACAAGGTAAAATAGCAATGTAAAAATTATTTTAAGTAGTTCTTTGTTGCTAGGAATATATTTAACCTAATTTGTTTTTTCAGTAGATAAATCACTTAAAATTTTAATTAAACACTTAAGGAGCTATCAGCTTTTACAATTTATTACAACAAAATCAGGTTCACAGGATAGCATTTAATCAGAAGGTTCTGTTCATAGCTCATAACTTCATATCAGGGCCAAATTATCAACCTGGTATAAGCTGAATTAAAATAGAAATGATTTTTATAAAGTAGAAATGCTACCTCATTAATCAAGACCAATTAATTTGATTTTAATCATTTTAAATGCATATGATAATTAATAAATCATAAAGTATCTAAAGATGTAAACATTTGTATAAACTGTTTCCTATGTGAAAAGAACAAATTGGAAAAAGATTATTTTTATAGTATCAGTGAAGTTGCTCCTATGGTTTTGTGTTAGATAAAATTATTTTTCTCTGAAAAAATTGAGTCAATTAATATTTAATTTTTTAAATCTGTAGATTCTTTTTTTTATTTATTTTTATTAGTTGGAGGCTAATTACTTTATAATATTATAGTGGATTTTGTCATACACTGACATGAATCAGCCACTTTTTGCCATTTTATGAACTATATAGCCTGCCAGATTTCTCTATCCATGGGATTCTCCAAGCAAGAATACCAGAGTGAGTTGCCATTTCTTTCTCCAGGGGGTCTTCCCAACCCAGAGATTAAACCCGTGTTTCTTATGTCTCATGCATTGGCAGGTGGGTTCTGTATATAAATATGTATGTGTATATTTTCATCTATATGTCTATATTCTTTAATTAATGTTTTGTTTTTTGGCTTGTGAGATAAAACACATCCTCAGAAAATTCTTTCCATAGTAGAATATGTAAAAATCCTCATATATTTTTTACTAATCATTCTGGGATTTTATTTTCAATGTTCAAAATTTTATCCTTTCTGAATTTATTTCTGTAAGAAGTGAGGTAGACGTCACCTTTCCTTTTTTACCCCCAAGTGGGAAAATGCTACTATCTAGGTTTTCCAAATGCTAAAATGAATCATTTCCTTTTGATGTAAAATGATATAAGACAATACAATATAAAATACAAGACAGTGTAACATATTAAGCATCATATATATTAGATTGTCTTCATTATTTCATTGATTGGTTTCTCTCTTCTTGGGCCACTGCCACATGGATTTAATAAACTTCTAAGGAAATAATAATAAAGAACCTGCCTGCCAATGCAGGATATATGAGACTCAGGTTTGATCCCTGGGTTGGGAAAATCCCCTGGAAGAGGCCATGGCAATCCACTCACGTATTCTTGCCTGGAGAATCCCATGGACAGAAGAGCCCTGTGGGTTATGTCCATAGCACTGCAGAGTCAGACATGACTGAAGTGACTTAACACACAATTATATATTAGGTCTAGACACCCTTTAATAATTCAATTTTTCAGTATTTTCAGGGTCAATTTTCCTAATATTTTATATCAACTCTAGAATCATTGTGTCTAGTATTCAAAGTGAACAAACACCAAGTGAGATCCAGGCTCACAAAACCAATTGACTGAACCCAGTCTAACAGTCAACCATTTACATGTGAGGTAAATTAATGGTTGATATTTTAACCAATTCTAACTTTGGGGATGATTTATTACATCACTGGCTACTTGATAGTAGAGGATGTGATATTTGAACTTAGCATTTAATAACATTTGGAAGTGTGATTTCTGAAGGCATATCATATCATGTAACTAACTATTCATTATGTTTTAAATTATGTAAGGGTCCTTTAAAATGAACTCATTTCACATATAATAATATCATCTTTGTTTTTTCTGTTTGTATTTAAACTTCTTAACTTCTAACCAGGAATCTTAGTTTTCTCTTTAAGGAAGAGTTAAGGTATGTAAAGTGAAAAATGATAGTTCAGAGGCTAGTATATAATAGACACTTATAGAATTCCTTCCTTCAACCAGTTCCAGGAAGGATGCTTTCTCTCAATTGTGAAACCTATTACTAAAGCAATATCATTCATTTTTCTAGATAATATTCTTCTCTGACTTAATTATTTTATTAATTCAGGTTATTAGCTATTTGATTCAGAAACTGTCCAGAGATCGGTGTATTTGTTTGGATTCTGACCCCCAACAAAATAAAATTAAAGCAGATTTTTCTTCTGATTAAATACTAAGAATTAGTAAAGTTGCTGCTTTCTCAGTTGATTTACTAATTGACTTCAGTTAGAAGTTTTACTGAGATGAGTAATGACTGTACAATTGACCTCAAAGTAAAAGCAAAGGCAAAGACAAAGGAATAAAAGTAAAATCTTTTCTTCTTTTTCACTGTTAACTTGAGGTCAGTCAGGCAATGCAAATGTTGGACTTTTAATGTATAAAACAAAATTCCACCTCAGAAACAATTTTTTTAAGTAATCAATCTATCAAGAAGATGAGCAAAATAAAGTCTGATTTTCATATTTTTTAAGAATTTGCTAAGGGGATAATATGTATACACACATAGCTCAGTTGGTAAAGAATCTGCCTTCAATGCATAAGACCCAGGTTCGATACCTGGCTCGGGAAGATCCCCTGGAGAATGAAATGGCAACACACTCCAGTATTCTTGCCTGAAGAATCCCATGGACAGAGTTGCCTGGCAGGCTATAGTCCATGGGGTCGCAAGAGTCGGGCACGACTTAGCGACTAAAGAGAGAAAGAAAGAGAGATATAAAAAGAAATAAAGCAAAGATAAAATTCATTCACTTTTAAATACCCAAGTCTTAACTCTGACAAAGACTTGGTTTCATGTTAAAAAAAAAAAAAAAGATTAATGACTGACTAAATAAGTAAATTGAGTAAACAACGTTGAGCTTTTCTTTAGAAATACATCTTGTGCTGTGCCTCAGAGAAGTAACCATATTTAATGAGTTAGTAAGAAAACTTAAATATAGAATAGAATTATTTTTGAAGAGATAATTTTACTTGATTAAAGAAGATGATTGGCTCTACGCTTGGAGTTTACTCTGATGGGGTAGAATAGTGACAGCCACATTTAGAGAAACCCTTCCCAGAAACCCGACATCCAGGTGTAGTACACACACAGGATAGCCCCGAAGCCATGCTGACTGTGCCCCCTTAAGGAGATCAAACTGTGGCATCTTTGGGAAAAGGAGACTGAAATTAATCTGTGCCTACCAACTGCCTATGGCTGGCTTTCCAGTGGTAACAGGCACCCAGGGACAGTGATGACCTGTGGACGAGAAGGAGCCTTGGCAGCCTTGCCTACTATTATCACCAGTATGGCTGGACTCTTGACACTTGTACAAGGCAGCAGAGGCTATCCCAGGGCTTCCGTGAGACTTGAGGGGAAGTAATTGCTTTGTATTTCCAGGCCATGGATATAAAATCCTGGGCTTCGCTGATGGCTCAGCAGTAAAGAATTCGTCTGCAGTGCAGGAGAAGCGGATTAGATCCATGAGTTGGGAAGATCCCCAGAGGAGACAATGGCAGCCCACTCTAGTATTCTTGCCTGGAAAATCCCATGGACAGAAGAGCCTGGTGGGCTAGTATCCATGGGGTTGCAAAGAGTCAGACATGACTGAGTGACTCCTCAGGGATCCATGAGTAATAAAACTAAATCTAACATCTCTTTTTCCTTTTCCTTTGTGCTTAGCCTAGTTTTGCTTGCTCACAGGGGGCTGTGTTTAGAGGCCGTGAGCCCCATGCTTCCAACCAGAGTCCCTGCTGCTAAGCAGCTGCACAGATGCCTCAGCTCAGCAGGCTGTGTGCAGAAGTACTGGGCCTGACTTCATGATTCAAGACGGCTGCAAGCTGTGTGCAGAGAAAGCGTGCCTCGCATTGCAGGCTGAAGCCTTGAGCAGTGCCGCTGTGCCAACCCCTGGGGAACCCCACCCCTTCCCCACCGAAGGGACCCCTACAAAGCAGCCCCGACCACCCCCTGTTGGAGAGCACATGGACTCTAGGGCAGGAGCTCTCACATATCCATGACTTGATCAAGGCGTGAAACTTGCCTTTGCTTCTGAACTAAACTCAGTCCTGTTCTTTGGCCTCAATGACACTGGCAGAAGGACTCCTGCTGGGGACTGACTCGGGAAGGTTTGTAACATTCCTTACTTTGCAGAACAACAAGCTGTTGCTGTTGTTGTTGATCGGTCGCTCAGCTGTGTCTGACTCTTTGTGACCCCATGGACTGCAGCGCCCCAGGCTTCCCTGTCCTTCACTATTTCCTGGCGTTTGCTCAAACACATGTCCATTGACTTGATGATGCCATCTAACCATGTCATCCCCTGTCACCCCTTCTCCTGCTCTCAATAATTTCCAGCATCAGGGTCTTTTCCAATGAGTCAGTTCTTCACATCAGGTGGCCAAAGTACTGGAGCTTCAGCTTCAGCATCAGTCCTTCCAATGAATGTGCTTAGTAGCTCAGTCATGTTGGACTCTCTGCAAACCTGTGGCCTGCAGTCAGTTAGGCTCCTCTGTCCATTGGAATACTTCAGGCAAGAATACTGGAGTGTGAAACCATGCCCTCCTCCAGGGGATCTTTCCAACGCAGGGATCAAACCCAGGTCTCCCATGCTGCAGGTGGATTCTTAACCAACTAAGCCCCAGAGAAGTCCAAGAATACTGGAATGTGTAACCCACCCTTTCTACTGGGATCTTCCTGATCCAGGAATTGAACCAGGGTCTCCTGCATTGAAGGCAGATTCTTTACCAGCTGAGCTACCAAGGAATATTCAGGGTTGATTTCCTTTAGGATGCACAGATTTTATCTCCTTGTAGTCCAAGGGACTCTCAAGAGTCTTCTCCAGCACCATAGTTCAAAAACAGCAATTCTTTGGTGCTCAGCCTTCTTTATGGTCCAGCTCTCACAACCGTACATGACTACTGGAAAAACCACAGCTCTGACTAGTCAGACCTTTGTTGGCAAAGTGTTGTCTCTGCTTTTTAATATGCTGTATAGGTTTTTCATAGTTTTTCTTCCAAGAAGCAAGAGTCTTTTAATTTCATGGCTGAAGTAACCATCTATAGTGATTTTGGAGCTCAAGATTATGAAGCCTGTCACTATTTCCATTTTTTGCCTATCTGTTTGCCAAGAAGTGATGGGACCAGAGGCCATGATCTTTGCTTTTTGAATGTTGAGTTTTAACCAAATTTTTCACTTTCTTCTTTCACCTTCATCACATCCTTTGAATGCAATTAACTTATCATTAACTCTCATCCATAAGCCTGCAATGCAATGTAACCATCTTGTAAATACTGATTTCATATTTCCAGTATAGCTGTAATATGCTTCAGCTTACCTTTACTTTGGGTTCTTTTTACACTTAAAGAATAAAATGTATTTACAAAACTGAAACAGACTCACAGACTTGGAAAAAGAACTTATGGTTACCAGGAGGGATAGACTGGGAGTCCAGAATTAACATGTACCTGTAACTGTTATATTTAAAGTAGATACAGTAAGTCCCTGTATAGCACAGGGAACTCTGCTCAATATTCTGTAATAACTTGAATGTGAAAATAACTTGAAAAAGGATAGATACAATAACTGAATCACTGCTGTACATCTGAAATTAACACAACATTGTTAAGGAACTATACTGTAATATAATATAAACTTTTAATGAATCATAGTTTTGTAGAGAAGAGAATGGCCAGTCTCTTTGCTGTAAAACTGCAAAAATGTTTCATATTTTATTTATTTTATATTTATTTATTTATTTATTTTTTATTAGTTGGAGGCTAATTACTTCACAACATTTCAGTGGGTTTTGTCATACATTGATATGAATCAGCCATAGATTTACACGTATTCCCCATCCCGATCCCCCCTCCCACCTCCCTCTCCACCCGATTCCTCTGGGTCTTCCCAGTGCACGAGGCCGGAGCACTTGTCTCATGCATCCCACCTGGGCTGGTGATCTGTTTCACCATAGATAGTATACATGCTGTTCTTTTGAAATATCCCACCCTCATCTTCTCCCACAGAGTTCAAAAGTCTGTTCTGTATTTCTGTGTCTCTTTTTCTGTTTTGCATATAGGGTTATCATTACCATCTTTCTAAATTCCATATATATGTGTTAGTATGCTGTAATGTTCTTTATCTTTCTGGCTTACTTCACTCTGTATAAGGGGCTCCAGTTTCATCCATCTCATTAGGACCGATTCAAATGAATTCTTTTTAACGGCTGAGTAATATTCCATGGTGTATATGTACCACAGCTTCCTTATCCATTCATCTGCTGATGGGCATCTAGGTTGCTTCCATGTCCTGGCTATTATAAACAGTGCTGTGATGAACATTGGGGTGCACGTGTCTCTTTCAGATCTGGTTTCCTCAGTGTGTATGCCCAGAAGTGGGATTGCTGGGTCATATGGCAGTTCTATTTCCAGTTTTTTAAGAAATCTCCACACTGTTCTCCATAGCGGCTGTACCAGTTTGCATTCCCACCAACAGTGTAAGAGGGTTCCCTTTTCTCCACACCCTCTCCAGCATTTATTGCTTGTAGACTTTTGGATAGCAGCCATCCTGACTGGCGTGTAATGGTACCTCACTGTGGTTTTGATTTGCATTTCTCTAATAATGAGTGATTTAACTCTCAGATCAAGTATTTTTTTCACTTCTAAATCATGAATTTATTTATAGTCCCTTTTGTGCACATACCTACCTTCAACATTTGTTCTCTATTGAACAGTATCAAGTAAATTTTTGTTATCCTAAAAGCTAATTTTGTCACATATGTTTTTGGCACAATAGAACCATTGAGAATTATTTTGCAAATATTATGAAAGTCTTCCTATTGCATAACTTACTGAATGAGACTTTTTTCTTTTCTTAGAAGTGCACTGTCCATTTACTATTTTTTAACATGATTTTTATTCTATATTGAGATACAGTTGATTCACAGTGCTGGGTTAGTTTCAAGTGCATGGCAAACTGATTCAGTTATACATATACATAAATACATTCTTTTTCAGATTCTTTTCCCATGTAGATTATTACAGAATACTGAGTAGAGTTGTCTGTGCTACACAGTAGGTCCTTGCTGATTATCTATTTTATATATAGTGGCGTGTTTATTTTAATCTGAAACTTTTAATTTATCCCTCCCTCACACCTTTCCCCTTTGGTAACCATAGGTCTTTTTTGAAGTCTGAGAATCTGTCTTGTAAATAAGTTTGTTTGTATCATTTTTTAAAGATTACACATATAAGTGACATTATATGATATTGGCTTTTCTCTATTTGATTTACTTCATTCAGTATGGCAATCTCTATGTCCATCCATGTTGCTGAGAATTGCAATATTTCACTCTTTTTTATGGCTAAGTAACATTCCTCTGTGTATATATATATACACCACATCTTTATCATCTGTAGTTGGACGTTTAGGCTGCTTCCATGTCTCAGCTATTGTAAATTGGTCTGCAATGATCACTGGGGTGCATGTATGTTGATGAAGTACAGTTTTCTCTGGATATATGCCCAGGCATGAGATTGCTGGATATGGTAGCTCTATTTTTAGTTTTTTAAGGAACATCCATACTGTTCTTCACAGTAGCTATACCAATTTAAGATTCCCTTTTCTCCACACCCTCTCCAGCATTTATTGTCTGCAGATTTTTTGATGACGATTTGCATTTACCAAATAATCAGCAATGTTGACCACCTTTTCATGTGCTTTTTGGCCATTTGTATGTCTTCTTTGGAGAAATGAAATAAATACTAATTCTTGAGTACAAAAAACAATCAATTAATATTATAGAAAGAGGCATACTCTGAGATTGTGCTTATATGACCAATTTCACCATCATCATTAGAGATTAGAGATTAGTGTGCGGCTCTCTGTCGTTTTGCATTCATCTTATAATTTGTCTAATAACTGTGATAAATCTTCTTCTGTCAATTTTCTTCTCTTTGCTATTATGAAAGAAAATGAATATCTGAAGCCTAAAATATTAAATTCTACAAATAATATCTCCAGAGTTCTTTTATATCTTTTTTGAAAGCTAATGTAATTTTTTTTGGCAATACAGCTAGAAAAACTAAGGATAATGAAAAAGTGATCATTTACTTCAGCATTGTTTCACATTCTAGGCAATTCTATATTTTCATTCTGTCTTCCTTTTAGCATAGTTGGTATAACTGCTGAGTAGTAAGAAGATAATTCCTATGATGATTAAACATCAAAATTTTAATACACAGAAAATACTACTATAAAAATGTTATTCTGTATCTTATATTTTACAAAAATCATCCAATGGTGGCAACTGTAATGTAGAATACATTTTACATTCTATTTAAAGATGTATTCTTTTCTTTTTTTTCAGAATCTCTAAGAATAAAAAACAAAGATGCTAAAATACTAATGCTTACAAGTACTCAGAAAAAAAGTCAAGAACTAAAATTGGATTCAACTGACCTTGACTGTATACCAATGGTTAATATTTTCTGCACTGGAAATTAAATAAAATAAACATCATTTGCAGGACCATCCCTGTTATTAAGGTATCTGGGAAATGCAAACTTTTATATTTCATATTTAGTATGTAAACAGATGCTGCAGAGAACTGCTAGATCTTGTGTAGAACACTTTGTTTTTAGGTTGCACTTACACTGTTACATTGTTACTATATGAACAAACTGGTTAAATCCTCAGTATACATTTTTAAGAGATTACAAAAAAAAACTATAAATTTATGAGACCATTACAAAATATTTAAAACATTTATTTGCAGGTAAATCTGCATAATGTTTTATTTGAATTCTTAATAAATATTTTTACACACATATAGTTACATATGTATGCACACATCCATATGATATTTCCCATTTTATGTGCATTTTGCACTGGTTTTATCTCAGTTTCCAGACCCCTGTTTAAGTAAATATTTTTTGAAAATGACAAGAATTAATAGGTTCAGGTAAATTAATGGCCTGCAACAATGCCTCGGGTTTGATTAGTCTTAATGGATTTCTGCTCTAAACATTTATCTACAAAATAAGACACAGGTGTCCCAAAGCTTCTGGGCGGGTGTTAACCTGGAGGTAAATACTTTAAAAATCACTGCATTAAGTATTTAGGTAAAGCCACTCTTGGGGAACTATTCAATTCAATCAACTCTAAAATTTAGGAGAAAAAGATAAGGCTGTTTTCACACTCTGAGAGGCACGAGTAATTAGCAAATTAGTTTTCATATGATCTTTATAAATTTGTATATATGGTCATCTGTTTTAAGAATTCCTAGAAAAATACATATAGAAAGAAATAGATAAAGACTGATAGTGCCCTTACATTTTGATTGTATCAGTTACTCTGTAGAGACTATAATTACCACTAATGTTTGTTGGGCAAAAATATGTTTCTGTCTGCAAAACATATAAAGTGATGTATAGATATTACATTCTAGTTAATTTGATCTCTTCATCAACTCTGGTTGATGTAGATGAGAGCACTAGTTGACTGAATATAGTACTCTAGTTCTCCTTCCTTCATCTGCCTTTAGCAGACTGATAGATTACTTTCAATATCAAAATCTTCATCAAGCCTTCTAAACACTTCCTGGACAATCTCAGAAAATTATCATTAATTTTAATAATAGCATGTTTCCCAAATTCTCACTGCCCTTCAAGCCCTCTTGTAAATGGTTGAGAAAAAGAGACAAGTTTGAATTTAGGCTGTAAAACCTATAAAAACAATTCAGAATATGGAAATTAAATATTGCACTCCTAGAGACATCACAAATAGAATCCTTTACTTGTCTATAACCTACACACATGGCTAAAGAAACAGTGCCACTTCTAATGTGATCTTCTCAAGGACTCAGTGTAAGAATTATATTTATTCTTGTGACATTGCTTTACCAACAAAGGTCCGTCTAGTCAAAGCAATGGTTTTTCCAGTAGTCGTATTTGGATGTGAAAGTTGGACTATAAAGAAAAAGCGCCAAAGAATTGATGCTTTTGAGTTGTGGTGTTGGAGAAGACTCTTGAGAGTCCTTTGGACTGCAAGGAGATCAAACCAGTAAATCCTAAAGGAAATCAGTCCTGAATACTCATTGGAAGGACTGATGCTGAAGCTGAAACTCCAATACTTTGGCCACCTGATGCAAGGAACCAACTCATTGGAAAAGACCCTGATGCTGGGCAAGATTGAAGGTGGGAGGAGAAGGGGACGACAGAGGATGAGATGGTTGGAAGGCATCACTGACATGATGAACATGAGTTTGAATAGGCTCTCAGAGCTGGTGATGGACGGGAGGCCTGACGTGCTGCAGTCCATGGGGTACAAAGAGTCAGACACGACTGAGCAACTGAACTGAACTGATAGCCCATGAATGGTTCAGTCATTTATGATTTTGCCTCTCTTGTCCCCCTAGATAAGGTCCAGAGAAACAGGAACACACCCCACTCTTTAAAACTTAGATCCATAAACAAAGTCAGAATCAATTAGATCAAATTAAAACTCTGATGCCACTGAGTCTAATGCAAATAATTCCAAATCATTAAAGGTAAGATTCACATCAGTGTCATAGAACCAACTACATTAAACTTAAAATTAGCTTTAAAAAAATAGATGATGGCAAATAAGTTGAAACAAAGGTAGAAGTGGGGCATCCTTGAATTCTTTCTTCAACCTCAGTAGGTTTTCATGGTCAAACTTCTAGGATTAGTTACTGTGTCCATATTAGATTGTTCAACAGATGAAAAATGGGGGCTTCCTTGGTGGTCAAGTGGTTAAGAATTGCCTGCCAATGCAAGGGACATGGGTATAATTCCTGGTCCAGGAAGATTCCAGATGCTGTGGAGCAACTAAGCCCAAGCACCACAACTATTGAGTCCAAGTACTGCAACTACTGAAGCCTGTGTGCCTAGAGCCCATGCTCCACAACAAGAGAAGCCACTGCAAGGAGAAGCCCATGCACCACAATGAAGTGTGGCCCCCACTTGCCACAACTAGAGGAAGCCCACACCAGCAATGAAGACCCAGAGCAACCAAAAATAAGAATAAAGAAATCTTAAAAAAAAAAAATATGGAAATGGAAGGCAGCACAGGGTCTAGCAGAGTTATAAACAGTATGGAATTAAGGAAGACATAAAAAAATTTATATTTTCAAGGCAACTGAAGATAGGAGACAGGGGATTTGATTGAGTTGATCATTTTTGACCAGCACTAGCAAGCAATCTTTCCATTTCCATCAGAAGCAGGTGGTATCAATGTGTCAGATGGAAGGCCAGGTGGCATTTGGAAATCACAGTTTATCTCTGAGAATTTAATTTCTATCATCACATAATAGGGAACTCTCTTGACATATTGTGTTGTGTTCTGTTGCTCTTTCTGTGTGTCCCACTCTGGCTCAGTATCACCTGGGTACAGACTGAATATTGATGTTTTGTTACAAATTTGTTACAGAAAAGGGTCAGGATAGAAGGTATATTTATCATGGAGTGGTGTTTTAAGAGTAGAACTATATGCATTGAGTTGCTGTGTAAAAACATGGTCATGGCCAGAGAAGATATGGGGTTGGTAGTTTTCAATTTCATTCTAATAGAATTGTAATAGTGTAGGCATTTTCCCAAGGTCCACTTGAAATTTCTATGTAGTAATTGGATGATGAGTAATGGCTAATGGCCAGGCAGCTACAGAGAGGGATCGCTTTGAACAATATTTTTCAATATCATAATAAAATCTACAATGACTGTTGATGTTAAAATAGTTTCTGGAGACAGAAAATTTCTTTGATAAAATGAGAGAAATTTGCTGAGGCAAGCCAGAAATGATAATGATATTATTAAAGAAACCTTGTCCTAATAGACATTGTGAGTGGAAGTATATTGATTTTAAATGTCATTGTGATGTTATAGAACAAACGGTATGTCAATGGATGGTGATTTTTGAAACTATCTATACTTAGGACATGCTGAAGGCAGGATGTGGATATACTATTCCATAGACAGAACTATCAAAAAACTTAGTGAAGTACATTTAACATTTATAATAAACTATTTTGAACTCAGAGATGAGGTTATAAAAGACAAAGAGTTTTTATGAGTAAATCCATGACAACATGTATGTGGTGGGCCATGAAGAGGCCCATTCTGCATCTTAATCCAGAGACTTGTATGTGTAGTTATGGTTTTATTTTGGCTATACCATACAATGTATCTTCAACTATGGTTGAAAAAATATAAATTTTCAAGAGTGAAGAACACTTGATGTTCTTTCATGGAAATTCTACTTGAATGAAAAGACATCTGCTCAGGTGTCCTCATTTTGTGATCTCTACTAAAGAGAGGATTTGTACAAAATGCAGAAAAATGTATTCACTTCATGAGCCTGAGATTTCTCCTTTGCTTACGTTGTTTCCAGTTTGTTGAAGTTCCAGATGTTAAAGAAATGAGGTAACGGACTCTCATAAAGTAAAATCACCATGTACTAAATCAGTCACGAATGGGTTCTGGCCCCACCTTATAACTGACTTCTGCTGTGATTAACTCAGTGGGTCAGTGTTTCTTACATCTGCTAGAGTCGAGTTATAAAGTTTGCTGGTCATTCCATGTGGGAAGGCACCAGGGGTGGGTGTGGTAAGATTATAACAAAGTAGAATTAAAGCTGTTAACAGGTCATAAATTCATGAAATGCTGTGGTTGAAGCTGATGAAAAGCACCAAAGATCGAGTCATTCTTGATTTATAGTTTCACAAGGATAAAGTCTTGACTGATATTTGTTGTCTTATCACTGGAATGTGAGCACCTCTTACTGAGTTCACATTTGGAGGTAATGTTTTTTTTTTTTTTTTTTTTTTTTTTTACCAATTTTTCATGGCACAATCCTTGAAACAGATATTGCCCACTTTTATCTCAATGAGGATCCAGTATCTACCCCAGTGTGGCTGGTTTTGCTGTTGTTTTCATTTTTCTGGGAATGGTAGGCTGGTTTCATAATAGGACCCAAATAGTTCCTTTGTTACTGGAAACCTTGGGGTTCTCAATAATGGCTTTGATAATGTTCAAATTGAATTCCTATGATTGAAACTCCAGTAGTCCAGCAACATAAGGAACAGGAGCAAGAAGTCACTGTGTTGTAGGTTAATGAAAACCAACAAACATAAAACCAACAAACAGAGTCTCTTAGTATCCAAAGATGTATCAGCCAGGGTCTCCAGAGAAACAGAAACAGCATAGCAGTGTGTGTGTGTGTCTGTGTTTTGTGTTTCTGGAGGACAGAGAAAGTGGGGCCATTAAGTCCAAAAGCCACAGTGTGGCCCAGCCAGCTGTAGATCATCAGAAAGGTTGATGTTGCAGGTTGAGTTCAATGTCAGTCTTCACTGTAGCAACATAACCAGAGCTTTTTACCATACCTGACTAAGTCTTAGAAATCCATTCTCCATTCTGTAAAAGTTTTCTCAGTGCCTACTCTGTAGCAAGAACTGTTCCAGGTACTGAGGAGATTGCATTGGACAGAACCAACAAGATCCTGCCCCCATGGAATTTTTTTCAAGTGTGATGGTGTTCAGAGAAGAAGCTGCATATACACATAATATCAGAGGTTCGAATATGTTACGGGAAAAAATAAAGCAATGGAGGAAAGGGTGTCAGGTAATCTGATGCAATAGGCCCTGAAGAAGACTGCTGTTTTCTGACTGGAACTTTAAAACTTGCAGGCAGCCCAGTCAAATAGAGTTCTGGAAATATTGTCTTCTTAGGTTTCTCCACAAAATAACAGCCAGCACAGTCCATAAATAGGTTGTAGCAGGTGGGAAAGGGCACATATTTAATTTTTTTTTCTACACAACAGAGAAAGACTGCATCCAGAAATAAAAAGGGGAAGTCCAAATTCAACCTCAACTCTGATCGCTGGCTTCCAGACACCAGTCATCAGAAAGCTGAATTTTCATCGCATTTACTATACTTCCAAGTCCAATCGATAAGAGTTGTTCTGACTTTCCTCTTGTCAGGTAAGGCACAATAATGGATTTGTAGCAAGTTATCTAAATCTGTTTCTCCCCTGCAGAACTGAACCTAACCCGTAAAGGATGTGGATTAAATGTAAAGGGTAAGAGTTTAGGTTTCATAAAACTCAGATAAGGGTGAAGCTTCTTCTCTAACAAAGGAGGGTGTAGAGTACAGATGTGCAACTTTAGTAATAATATAATAAAAGATAATTGCAGAGGATTAATCTATTAGGAGAAAGTGAGATCTAATGACTGAGAAGATGAATGAAATCAGAAAATGCAAAGAGTGGAAATTCTATTGTTAGTGACAATTGAGCTAAATATAGAACAGATAAGGAATGTGCAGGATAGGCAGTTCCTGGATTTACTGTTAGATCTACTTTGAGGTCAATCGGGATATGATGTAGGGATACCAATTTGTCTTAAAGAATAAAGTTGGCAAAACTAGGTAATTTCCATTTTTTAATGGAAAGGAAAGAAAGAATCTCCCGATCTTTTCTGCATTTTGGGAAACCTTCCTAAATCCTTTTTTATGATGCCACTATTTAAATCTTTTTATTTTATCATTTTCTGGCTAAATTATTCAATTGAGTTTTTCTTTTTTTTTTTAATTGAATAGACCAACCTATTTTTTTTAATACATTACTGTGACATCTAGCTAAACTGTCATCCACCCAAATTATAGAACAGCTATTACAGAAGTATGACTCTTTACTATTTACTAGATATTGATACAATGAATGATTTCCTTGGATAAATATAAAATTAAAAATAAGTGATTGACCACTTTATTAAATGTATAAATGAAATAAAATGAGAAACTGCCTGGGTTTAACTTAGAAAATATATGCCCTTTTCAGCCATGGAGAAGTAGGAAAGGGAAGGGGATGTCCTTATCACATAAGAAACAGAGGCGCTGTGGGTCTTAAAAGTTACTGAACTGGCTGTGCTTTCTGAGAAAACTCCACCCGTGCATCACACAGAGGGTAAATCCACTGAATAAAATGGAATCGAGCAACCTCTCTGTGTCAGACATCCTGCCCCCATTGGATGGTGTTGTAGGAAAAGGAGCGTAGACCTACTTTCAGGATTCTCATTAAATTCATTGAAATCACATCATGACAACTTTTACATTTAAAGTCACCAATGCCACTCATAATTTTTACTTCAGTTTGAATCAACAGTTTTTAATGGTAGAGTTCTGATACAACTTTGAACATTCTTTCCAAATTTTTATCAGCAGAATATTTATTTCCCAAAACAAAGAAATAAAAAGCTACATTGTAGAAAGATCTGAAAGTCACCAACCTTGACTGCTCAGCATTTCTCTCATCATCTACAATGATTCTTTTGCTACTTTTGTGGAACCTAGAGTTGAGTACAGCTGTTTGTAAACCACTTATCTGGAGGATCTCAAGAGGATAGAATTTAATGAGCTATGATGATAATGGTCCTTTGGGAACTAAGAGCTTTAAGTAAAATATAGTCTGCTACTTAATTAAATGAGTGGGAAGAATATAGTATAGTACATCTAAATCCTTCAGTTCATAAACTGCACCTAGTCAGAAATATGCTACAACATTTAAAAATGAATGAAGTGTGTTTTTTTATAAACTGCAATCTGGCTTTAAAAAGAAGATTCTGCAATGCTGAGCATGCAGCAAAGCAACAATGAACTGAACTGAAGCACTGGCCATCTTTATGGGTAGAGCGTGCACTCTTGAATTTCCAACTTCTTCGTCTTCCTATTTTGACACTTATATAAGTCACTGATTCACTGTTACCTGTATGAGCTTGCAAACTGTGTAGAAGGATGAGTACAGGTTCCAGCGTAAAAATTATTTGATTCCTTATCCCTAACAAAGATCATGTAATACTTGGAATTTCGGAGTCTCAATCTGTACAATGAGGATAAAGCAAATTACATTTAAAACATCTGTGTGAGAATTAAAGAAGCAAATACATTCTGAATAAACTGTAGCTAGAAAGTAAAAAGAGTATCATTACTTAATAAGACAAAAATCACTATATATGCTTATTTACTAATGCAAAGTCAGCACTGAAATACTTCAAACTTCTGTTGACTTATTCACTACCTTTTGATTTCTCACTATCCAGTCACACCTTCAACAGTATTACAGGACTAACATAAAAATTATAAGGAAAAGCATACGTTGTACTCTCCAATGTGAGTAAATGCAGCTGGATTTTCATGCAATTATATCAACATCAATAGTTTCAGTGAGCTACTGACTAGCAAAGTGTTGCCCTGCCTAGAAACATGTTCTTGATTTGAGGTTATGCTAATCCTGTAACCTTGACCAAAGAACTTTAAAATTAAAAATCAGATAACTTATAAGATGGAATTAACTACATTAAGTACTCAACAGCCAATTAACTTCATGACCTTCTAGGTATGACATGGGGAGATTGTGTAAAAGAATGTAGAGAGAAGAAGATATTCAGCTAGTGCCCTTTAGGATTAAAGAAAATTCTAATGATGAGCGTAATGAAGAGAATTTCATTAGCAGATAATTCATGCATTTGATATATACCAACTAATTGACTGGAATAATTACTTGGCTCTAACTTTTTTAAAGTTTATTTTTTTTCTTTTACATGACTTTTAAAGGCACAATTATACTAAAATCCCCTGAACTCTAGTTTACATTATTTATATGACTTTAATTAGAAATCATAGGCAATATATCAAAGGTATAGCCTAAGGACAATTTATTATATATTAAATTGGTTTTAGCCTTATGGTTTAAAAAAGTGTTAATTTGTTAGATTTATATTTATTAACGTGTTCAAAGATATCAAACATTTATTATATGGCAGGTTCTCATATTGGGATAGAGTAAACAAAACACACAAGAAATACAGTCATCTTGAAGAAGACATTCTAGCAGGAGAGAAAGTTAATAAACAAAAACATGTAGTATTTTATATGGTAACTACCATGGAGAATGAGTAAGTTAGAGAGGAATAGGATGCTAGCAAGAGAGTGTTAAGTTTCAAATAGAATATTCATCTGTGAATAAGATGACATAAACCCAATGACTCAAATATGGTCAGGGAGTAAACTGTGTGTATATATGCCAGCAGAAAATATAAAGGTAAAACAGAATGTTTCTGAGTTTTAAAATTACCAGGGATATTTCAGCTACAAGACTGAACAAGGCTGAAAAGGAATGATAGAGGGTGAGATGACTGCCAAGAGATAACAAGGGTGTTGGTCATCATACAGGACAATTTACAGGACTATAGGAATTTGACTTTGATAGTGAGATGAGAAGTCATTGATGCTGGGTGGAAAAACCATATGACTTTGCTTATGTGTTAAAAGTATTATTTTGGCTTTTTTTTTGGTTTGTTTTTTGTTTTTTTTGTTTTTTTTTGTCATACATTGATATGAATCAGCCATAGATTTACACGTATTCCCCATCCCGATCCCCCCTCCCACCTCCCTCTCCACCCGATTCCTCTGGGTCTTCCCAGTGCACCAGGCCGGAGCACTTGTCTCATGCATCCCACCTGGGCTGGTGATCTGTTTCACCATAAATAGTATACATGCTGTTCTTTTGAAATATCCCACCCTCACATTCTCCCACAGAGTTCAAAAGTCTGTTCTGTATTTCTGTGTCTCTTTTTCCGTTTTGCATATAGGGTTATCGTTACCATCTTTCTAAATTCCATATATATGTGTTAGTATGCTGTAATGTTCTTTATCTTTCTGGCTTACTTCACTCTGTATAAGGGGCTCCAGTTTCATCCATCTCATTAGGACCGATTCAAATGAATTCTTTTTAACGGCTGAGTAATATTCCATGGTGTATATGTACCACAGCTTCCTTATCCATTCATCTGCTGATGGGCATCTAGGTTGCTTCCATGTCCTGGCTATTATAAACAGTGCTGCGATGAACATTGGGGTGCACCTGTCTCTTTCAGATCTGGTTTCCTCAGTGTGTATGCCCAGAAGTGGGATTGCTGGGTCATATGGCAGTTCTATTTCCAGTTTTTTAAGAAATCTCCACACTGTTTTCCATAGCGGCTGTACTAGTTTGCATTCCCACCAACAGTGTAAGAGGGTTCCCTTTTCTCCACACCCTCTCCAGCATTTATTGCTTGTAGACTTTTGGATAGCAGCCATCCTGACTGGCGAGTAATGGTACCTCATTGTGGTTTTGATTTGCATTTCTCTGATAATGAGTGATGTTGAGCATCTTTTCATGTGTTTGTTAGCCATCTGTATGTCTTCTTTGGAGAAATGTCTGTTTAGATCTTTGGCCCATTTTTTGATTGGGTCATTTATTTTTCTGGAATTGAGCTGCAGGAGTTGCTTGTATATTTTTGAGATTAATCCTTTGTCTGTCTCTTCATTTGCTATTATTTTCTCCCAATCTGAGGGCTGTCTTTTCACCTTACTTATAGTTTCCTTTGTAGTGCAAAAGCTTTTAAGTTTCATTAGGTCCCATTTGTTTAGTTTTGCTTTTATTTCCAATATTCTGGGAGGTGGGTCATAGAGGATCTTGCTGTGATTTATGTCGGAGAGTGTTTTGCCTATGTTCTCCTCTAGGAGTTTTATAGTTTCTGCTCTTACATTTAGATCTTTAATCCATTTTGAGTTTATTTTTGTGTATGGTGTTAGAAAGTGTTCTAGTTTCATTCTTTTACAAGTGGTTGACCAGTTATCCCAGCACCACTTGTTAAAGAGGTTGTCTTTTTTCCATTGTATATCCTTGCCTCCTTTTAAAATGGTCTTGGGATGGCAAAAATGAAACCAAGGATACCATGATAGAGTCTGTATGATGGTGAAACAGTGACAGGATTATGATGGTCGTTGTGAATATTAAGTAAGTGTATTCTAGATAAGTCTTGAATTAGAACCAATGGAAATTAGGAATTGAATATGGGGATTGAGAAGGAAAGAAGGATTAAATATGATTCTACATTTCCTACTGTAAGCAATGAGGTTAGGAAATGAAAGCATGTATTAATCAGATGGTCTGACTCTATTAAAATATGGTTTACAATTTAACTTATAGGGAACCTTCCCAAACTGTGGGAAAGTAAATTGGTAAAACCATTGTGAAGAACATTATGGACATTCTTTAAAAAACTAAAAATTGAGCTATCATATGACTGCAATCCCACTCCTGGGCATATATCCAGAGAAAAACCTGATCTGAAAGGATACATGCACCCCAAAGTTCATTGCAGCACAACAGCCAAGACCTGGAAACAACTTAAATGTCCATTGATAGATGAATGGATAAATTCATGTGATATATACATACAATGGATATTACTCAGCCATTATAAAGAATGAAACCATCTCATTTGCAGCAACATAGATGAACCTAGTGAATGTCATATTGAGTGATGTAAGTCAGATAAAGGAAGAGAAATATGACACCCCTTATATGTGGAATCTAAAAAGGAAATGATACAAATAAACTTACAAAACAGAAAAAAACTCACAGACTTAGAGAATGAATTTACGGTTTTCAGGGGTGGAAGATGAGAGGGAGGGGTAGTTAGGGAGTTTCAGATGGACATAGACACACTGCTGTATTTTAAATGGATAACCAAAAAGGACTGACTATGTATCATATGGAACTCTGCTCAAAGTTATGTGGCAACCTGGCTGGGAGGTGAGTTTGGGGGACAAGAATATGTGTGTGTGTGTATATATATATGGCTGTGTCCATTTGCTTTTCACCTGAAACTATCACAATATTGTCAATTGACTATACCCCAAAACAAAATAAGAAGTTAAAAAAAATTGAAATTAACTTATACTGTATCTTAACTGCGAAAAACATAGTTTGGCATTGGAGCATCCAAGAGGAGATACCCCACATCCAAGGTAAGAGAAAACCTAGTAAGACAGTAGGCCCTGAGAGAGGGCATCAGAGGGCAGACAGACTGAAAGTACAAGCACAGAAATTAACTAATCTAATCACATGGACCACAGCCTTGTCTAACTCAACGAAACTAAGCGATGCCATGTAGGGCCACCCAAGACGGATGGGTCTTGGTGAAGAGTTCTGACAAAATGTGGTCCGCAGGAAAAAGGAATGTCAAACCACTTCAGTATTCTTGCCTTGAGAACCCCATTAATAGTATGAAAAGACAAAAATATAGGACACTGAAATATGAACTCCCCAGGTAGTAGGTGCTCAATATGCTACTGGAGATCAATGGAGAAATAATCTCAGAAAGAAGGAAGAGATGGGGCCAAAGCAAAAACAAAAACCAGCTGTGGATGTGACTGGTGATAGAAATAAGGTCTGATGCTAAAAAGAGCAATAGTCCATAGAAACCTGCAATATTAGGTCCATGAATCAAAGCAAATGGGAAGTTGTCAAACAGGAGATGGCAAGAGTGAACGTTGACAATTTAGGAATCAGCAAATGAAAATGGACTGGAATTGGTGAATTTAACCCAGATGACCATTATATCTACTAGTGTGGGCAAGAATCAATTAGAAGAAAGGCAGTAGCCATTATAGTCAACAAAAGAGTCTGAAATGCAGTACTTGGATGCAATTTCAAAAATGACAGAATGATCTCTGCTCGTTTCCAAGGCAAACCATTCAATATCATGGTAATCCACGTCTATGCCCTGACCAGTAATGCTAGAGAAGCTGAGTTGAACAGTTCTATGAATACCTACAAGACCTTGTAGAACTAACACCCAAAAAAGATGTGCTTTTCATTATAGACACATGGAATGGAAAAGTAGGAAGTCAGGAAACACCTGGAGTAACAGGCGAATTGGACCTTGGAGTACAGAATGAAGCAGGCCAAAGGCTAATAGAGTTTTGCCAAGAGAATGCACTGGTAATAGCAAACACCCTCTTCCAACAGCAAGAGAAGACTCTACACCTGGACATCACCAGATGATCAACACCAAAAACAGATTGATTATATTCTTTGCAGCCAAAGATGGAGAAGCTCTATACAGTCAGCAAAAACAAGTCTGGGAGCTGACTGTGGCTCAGATCATGAACTCCTTATTACCAAATTGAGACTTAAACTCAAGAAAGTGTGGGGGGCGGGGCCACTAGGCCATTCAGGTAGGACCTAAATCAAACCACTTATGATTATACAGTAGAAGTGAGAAATATATTTAAGGGACTATATGTGATAGACAGAGTACCTGATAAACAATGGATGGAGATTCATGACATTGTACAGGAGACAGGGAGCAAGATCATCCCCAAGAAAAAGAAATGCAAAAAAGCAAAATGGCTTTTGAGGAGGCCTCACAAATAGCTGTGAAAAGAAGAGAAGCAAAAAGCAAAGGAGAAAGGAAAGATATATCCATTTGAATGCAGAGTTCCAAAGAATAGCAAGGAGAGATAAAAAAAAAAAAAAAAAAAAAAAGCCTTCCTCAATGATCAATGCAAAGGAATAGAGGAAAACAATAGAATGGGAAAGACTAGAGGTCTCTTTGAGAAAATTAGTGATACCAAGATTTCATGCAAAGATGGGCTCAATAAAGGGCAGAAATAGTATGGACCTAACAGAATCATAAGGTATTAAGAAGAGGTAGCAAGAATATAAATAAGATCTATACAAAAAAGATCTTCATGACCCAGATAATCAATGACGGTGTGATCTCTCACCTAGAGCAAGACATCCTAGAATGTGAAGTCAAGTGGGCCTTAGGCAGCATCACTATGAACAAAGCTAGTGGAGGTGAGGAATTCCAGTTGAGGTATTTCAAATCCTAAAAGATGAAGGTGTAAAAGTGCTGCACTCAATATACCAGCAAATTTAGAAAATGCAGCGGGGGCCACAGGACTGGAAAAGGTCAGTTTTCATTCCAATCCCAAAGAAAGGCAATCCCGAAGATTGCTCAAACTACAGCACAATTGCCTTCATCTCACACGCTAGTAAAGTAATGCTTAAAGTTCTCCAAGCCATGCTTCAGCAATATGTGAACCATGAACTTCCAGATGTTCAAGTTGGTTTTAGAAGAGGCAGAGGAACCAGAGATCAAATTGCCAACATCAAAAAAGGAAGAGAGTTCCAGAAAAGCATCTAATTCTGTTTTATTGACTATGTCAAAGCCTTTGACTGTGTGGATCACAATAAGCTGTGGAAAATTCTGAAAGAGATGGGAATACCAGACCACCTGACCTGCCTCTTGAGAAACCTGTATGCAGGTCAGGAAGCAATAGTTAACACTGGACATGGAGCAACAGACTGGTTCCAAATAGGTAAAGGAGTAGATCAAGGCTGTATATTGTTACCCTGCTTATTTAACTTATATGCAGAGTACATCATGAAAAACGCTGGGCTGGAAGAAGCACAAGCTAGAATCAAGATTGCTGGGAGAAATGTCAACAACCTTAGATATGAAGATGACACCACCCTTTTTGCAGAAAGTGAAAAAAAAGAGCCTCTTGATGAAAATGAAAGACGGGAGTGAAAAAGTTGGCTTAAAGCTCAACATTCAGAAAACTAAGATCATGGCATCTGGTCCCATCACTTCATGGCAAATAGATAGGAAAGCAGTGGAAACAGTGACAGACTTTATTTTTGGGAGCTCCAAAATCACTGCAGATGGTGACTGCAGCCATGAAATTAAAAGGCGCTTACTCCTTGGAAGGAAAGCTATGACCAATCTAGACAGCATATTAAAAAACAGAGACATTACTTTACCAACAAAGGTCTGTCTCATCAAGGCTATGGTTTTTCCAGTAGTCATGTATGGATGTGAGAGTTGGAATATAAAGACAGCTGAGCGCCGAAGAATTGATGCTTTTGAAGTGTGGTGTTGGAGAAGACTCTTTAGAGTCCCTTGGACTGCAAGGAGGTCCAATCAGTCCATCTTAAAGGAAATTAATCTTGAGTGTTCATTGGAAGGACTGATGTTGAAGCTGAAACTCCAATACTTTGGCCACCTGATGCGAAGAACTGACTCATTTGAAAAGACCCTGATTATGGGAAAGATTGAATGCAGGAGGAGAAAGGGACGATAGATGATGAGATGGTTGGATGGCATCACCGACTCAATGGAGATGAGTTTGAGTATACTCTGGGAGTTGGTGATGAACCGGGAGGCCTGGCGTGCTATATTCTATTGGGTCACGAAAAGTCTGGCACGAGTGAGCAACTGAAATGAACTGAACTGAACTGATAATGACACTCAAAGAATAAAATGTTCCTTATATGAAGATTAATATAAATTTGCTAAGAGTCAAACAGGAGAATATTGCAATACAATTCTCAGTATATTAATTCCTTAATGTCTTAAATAAATTCATGATTTAGTAATTTTGGTAAACTTTAACTCCATTTCATTATTGGACTATTTTGACATCATAACCTATTTAAAACAATTTTTTTTTCTATCATATCCTTAGTTAAATTTCAGAAAATCAACTTGTACTTCCAGAGCTAAAACAGAGACACCAATCCTCCCACCTACCTGCTTCATTTGAGAACTTAATCTAATTTAAGGCATGGAGAAATTATTTTTTTTTCATTTATTTTTATTAGTTGGTGCACTGGCATGGAGAAATTATTAAGCAATACCTTACCTATTTTAGTATACTTACCTCTGTAAATGTGAGAAAATTATTTCCATATATTTTTGTTAAATTTAAAATAGCTCAGAGATATGAAGTTTTTGAAAAAAATTGAAATACTTATATGATTTACCAACTGCAAAATACAGAGAAATTTCAGGTATTTGTATTGCTCTAAAACACCTTAACATGATATAGTTTTAAATCTATAATCTGTAGGCCTTTTCTTCTTGCTTCATCCTGAACTTTAGCTGCTTATATTAATGGGGAAAGCTATCATTTTGACAATTATCATTCATTCCAAAGAGCTTGTTTTAGACTCTGCATTCGAATATAGTATTATCAGTGAAGAGTAGCAACATATTTTGTGGTTGTAAATGACCTTATGGATTTACATGTCAGTAAACTATACTATCTCTTATAACTACCTATTATGTTGAATCACTTTAAGAAACATTCATTTAGACACGCAGAAAATACTGTTATTAAAGGCCTGGATTTCAGAGATACATCAGGTGTACTTTCAGAGCAACATAGTTTAGTCAACTCAGGAGTGTGAGTCCTTCTGTCCATCTCATTTCTAAAGAAAACTCATGGATTTCTCATGTATTTTTTTAAAAGTATTTTAACATGTTTATGCTTTTAAGAAACCCCATTATTTAGAATAACTAGATTCCCCAAAATTAAGGGCACACAAAAAAAATAAATAAATACAATAAATAAGAATTTTAAAAATCTACACATAGAGGGAAGGAAGAGCACAAGTAATCCCTCTTAGCTGTAAAGTTTTCTCTAAGCTGTGACAGTTTCTCAACTTTACTTGCTTTTAATGGTCTTGATTTTTAACATGCAGTTAGGTGTTTTGTTTTATATTTGATAAGAGGGATTTCGCTGACGTTTTCCTCATGATTAAACAGTGGTTTTAAGTTTTGGGGAGAAAGATCACAATGCCTAAATGCCACTTTCATCACAATATATCAAGGGTACATTCTATTAACATGACTAATCACTGCTGTTGACTGTAATTACACGGCTGGAGTAGTTTTTCATTTCTCCACTTTCAATTTACAGTTCCCCTCACCCCTGCTTCATACTCTTTGCAAGTAAGAGAGTACGGTCATCTCATAATGAAGGAGTAGAGAGTTATGCTCCCCTCCTCAAGGGTGTGAGTGTTTCTGATCCATTTGTCTCCAGTCAGTAAAATACAAATTATTATACCAAATTAGCTACATATAAACTTCCTTACATGTAACAACTGACTAGTTCAACATTGGGAAAAGAGTATGACAAAGCTGTATATTGTCTATTGTTTATTTAACATATATGCAGAGTACATCATGAAAAATGCTGGGCTGGGTGAATCACAAGCTGGAATCAAGATTGCAGTGAGAAATATCAATAACCTCAGATATGTAGGTGATACCATTCTAATGGCAGAAACTGAAGAGGAACTAAATAGCCTCTTGATGAAGGTAAAAGAGGGCAGTGAAAAAGCTGATTTAAAACTTACCATTCAAAAAATGAAGATCATGACATCCAGTCCCATCACTTCATGGCAAATAAATGCGGAAAAAGTGAATCAGGGACAGATTTTATTTTCCTGGGCTCCAAAATCACTGTGGATGGTGACTGCAGCCATGAAATTTAAAGATGCTTGCTCCTTGGAAGAAAAGCTATGACAAACCTAGATGTATTAAAAAGCAAAGACATCACTTTGCTGACAAAGTTCTGAATAGTCAAAGCTATGTTTTTTCCAGTAGACATGAATGGATGTGAGCACTCATAAAGAAGCCTGAGCACTGAAGAATTGATGCCTTCGAGTTGTGGTACTGGAGAAGACTCTAGAGAGTCCCTTGGAAAGCAAGGAGATCAAACCAGTCAATCCTAAAGGAAATCAAGCCTAAATATTCATTGGAAGGACTAATGCTGAAGCTGAGGTTCCAATAATTTGGCCATCTGATGCGAAGAGCCGACTCACTGGAAATACCCTGATGCTAGAGAGGACTGAGGGCTGGAGAAGAGGGCAACAGAGGAAGAGATGGTTAGATAGCATCACTGACTCAAAGGACATGAATCTGAGCAAACTCCTGGAAACAGTGAAAGGGAAGCTTGGAGTGCCATAGTCCATGGGATCGCAAAGGGTTAGACACGACTTAGCAACTGAACAACTCATATCCTAAATAGTGATTAACTTACTTTTTATAAGCCTCAACTGTCTCCCTCACCCCACGCACTATTTATTAATAATAGCATTGCTTGGGTGGAAAAGCTACAAGGTTAATTTGATCTTTTCTAGCAAAATGAATTTTAATGTACTTTTATACTTAAAAGTTTTTCAATCTTAATTCAGATTATTCAGAATTTCAAAGCAGAAGCTTTTACCAACTATGCAAACCTCCATCTTTAAATGCTATTGCTCTTTTATTTCATTTCTCTTTTCAAAATATGTAGTCCTTTCAAGAGCTTGTCTGTTTCTTCTAGTACTTTATGAAATATAGCCAGGAATGACCACACACACACATCTTTTGTAGCCTCTTTTGCAGTAACATTTAGCAGCCAATTTGGTTTATTTGGGTGTTTTGATTTTTAATAAAGATTACCATAGATAAAGATACCACATTTCCTCCAAATTCAAGCAGTTTCTTTGTCCAACTACAACTTACTGTTTAAACCAATGCTGTATACAGTCATTTATTCTTATTATTGCAATACCTTACTTAAGGAAACTACATCTGCATTGCTTATGGCATACTAACTAGTGTATTAACAGTTTCAAATTTCTACCCTTCACACATCAAAAGTTCATCTCCTGGTCCTACAATAGCCTAAAGTAGCAGATCCTGAGCAGAATGGATGGTCCTAACATACACTAAGGAGACGATATTAGATATTAGATTTTGATGACTGGGAAGATGGACATTTGGGGACTGACTACCAGATTTCTAGTCTGGGCACCTGGGTATTTTACAGCACTGTTTACCATGTGAGGAAAGAATAGAGTTGGATCAGGTGTCAAGAGGTTGGACATGGATGAATTATATACATGCTAAACATAAAGTGTCACTACAATGTTTTGGAGAAGGAAATGGCAACCCACTCCAGTACTCTTGCCTGGAAAATCCCATGGACAGAGGAGCCTGGTAGGCTACAGTCCATGTGGTCGCAAAGAGTCGGACACGACTGAGCAACTTTACTTACTTACAAGGTTTAGGATGAGCTATAAAAAGACAATTGTATAAATGATTCAAAAGAGATTTCTGGGTTAAAGATTTGTAATGTCATGTAGCCAAGTTCATGTGACACAGCCCAGCACTTTTAAGCGAAGAAGGCAGATGTTTGGATTCACTCAGGATTGCTCTTTTGCTGGGGAGCTAAACGAAAAGGACAGAAGGTATATAATTGCCTACCAATGTTGGAGTAAATAACATCCTAAGATGATGCCCAAGATTTCCGCTGCTGGTGAAGCTGTGATTAGGATGTATGACATGGCAAAAATTGAAGGTTCCCGCAGATGCAATTAAGCCCTTAACTGGGTTAACATTGAGTTAAAAGTAATTAGCCTCCAACGAATAAAAATAAACAGAAAAAAATAAAAATACACACACACACAAAAGTAGATTAATCTAGGCAGGACTTAAGCAAGTCCTATTTGCTCAATCTGTTTATCTCTATAAAAAAGGACTTAGGCCTTCCCTGAATTCAAAGATGTTTTCCTGTTGGCCTTGAAGAAGCAAGGTACTATAAATTCTATAGATGTGAGAAAATGAATTCTGCCAATAACTTCATAAGCTAGGGAGAAGACCCTGGGCTTCAGATGAGGTCACAAAACTGATTGCAGCCTTGTGACATCCTGAACAGAGGAGCCACATAAACTGTGCCTGGGCTCCTGGACATGGTGAGATAATAAAGGTGTTTCATTTTACTTCTAAATTTGTGGAAATTTATTATACAGCAATGGAAAATGAAAACAGCCTTTATAGGTATTATTAAATGATCAAATTTTTGAGTCTTAGCTGAATAAGGAGAAAAATAAAGGCAGGAACAGGCTGACAAGATGTAGCTGGAGGGTTTAATGTACTGCTGGTCCTGAGGAGGTTGAAGAATAGTCATTTAAGTACACAGACTGAGGGCAGTTGTGATAAAAAAACAGTGGTATTTTTATACAATGAATTTCTGTAGTTAATAGTGACCTGAATGAAAGTACATGAGCAACTGGATTGGACAGAAAGACGCTGGGCCCTGATTAGCTGGGTTGTCTTCTTGAAATCTCATAAAGCTGAAATCGAGGAGTTGCTGGACCTGATTTTTTTCTGGAGTCTGGGGTTGTGGTGGGGCAGGGCCCCGTTTCAAGATCACGTGGTTCTTGACAGAGTTCAGTTGCCTGTGGATACAGGACTGAGGTGCTTTTTCCTGCCAGACATCAGGTGGGAGTCACGTTTATCGCTCCAAGGCTGCCCTCAGTTCTTTGCCATGTGACTAACCACTCCCAAAGGCAGTTCACAAAATGGCCTTTTGTTTTTTTTCCTGTGCCCGCAGGACTCTTTCTGCCTGACTTTTCCTTCAATTCCAGTCAGCTACAAGAGTCTTATCTGACGGAATGTGACCCCAGGAGTGACTATCCTACGACCATTTGCCTTATATCATAACATGAAAACTCACTTGCTCAGCTGTGTTCAACTCTTTGCGGCCCCATGGGCTGCAGCTCACCAGGCTCCTCTGTCCTTGGAATTTCCCAGGCAAGAATACTGGAGTGGGTTGCCGTTTCCTCCTCCAGGGGTTCTTCCCGACCCGTCCCAGGGATTGAACAAGTGTCTCCTGCTTTTCCTGCATCGGCAGGCAGATTTTTTCCCACTGAGTCACGTGAGAAGCCCCCGCCTGATAATGTAACCAGTAACAATCCCGGCATGCCCCTCTGTTCCCAGGTTCCCTGCGCACTGGAGTTTCCAGGTTATACACTAGTTGAACACCAGGAGGCAGGATTAATCGTGGCCACTTTAGAAATTTGCCTAGAGCAATTATCAAGGATTAGGAAAGCAAGAATATTTATTCACATTTTATGGATTAGAAACTGATTAAAAGTCTGTAAGTAAATTTTTACCAAAACTCCTTAATTTTTCATATCATTTTTAGGGCTCAGTGGTAGTGAATCCACTTGCCAATGCAGGAGGCATGGGTTCAATCCCTGAGTTGGGAAGATACCCTGGAGAAAGAAATAGCAACCCACTCCAATATTTTTGTCTGGGAAGTCCCATGGACAGAGAAGCCTGGTAGACTATAGTCCATGGAGTCACAAAAGAGTCAGATACAACTTAGTAACTGAAATATATATGCATATATATATATTTAAATGTAATATTAAATGTAATGTTAAGTGTATATGCATATATATTTTATATTTTTACATTTAAGATTTATTCTGAAGAAATAATCTGCTGTGAAACTCATTGAAGTGTTTTTATAAAACATACAATAAGACTGAAAAATAAGACTTTTGGAAGACATATGATTGAGTATATAAATTTTTAGTATACACACTGATGAAAATAATGTTTTCAAAATTGTAAATATGATTAACACTAACAGAAAAAAAAAGAGACTTTGTCCTTTCACCTAGTATACTACAAGTACTCTATAAGTACACATGTGTATATATGTATACCTACAAAAATATTTAAGCTGTTTAGTGAATTAAGGGGAAAACTCTTAGTAAATATTGTCAGTGCTCTTTAACAATCAGGGAAAACTCTTGATATGTCATTATTCATGAATTTCTTGATGTTCTCCAGATTGTAAAGATTCATTTTAACAAATAGCAACTTTTTTCATGAGATACAGTTGCTCATATTAATCATCTTAGGACAGAGATTTCAACATGAGAGAAGCATTCTATTGACTTACATTCCAAATATAAAAATTCTTTTGAAATTAAAATATACTATTTCTTGGAATAAAAAATTAAGTTTAATCAGAGCATTAATTAAGAACATTTAAAAATTAAAAAGCAGAAACTCTGCAGAGTTTGGTATATTTTTAAATAACATTAGTATAGAGCATCAATGCAGACTTAAATTCAGTTTTTGATTGGGGTTATTAGGTATATTTTGTATTTGTGTCGACCAGATGGATTATAATACTCATTAAACTGCTGAACAAAAAAATGGGAATATGCCTTCATGATAATGCTTTTTATCATGCCCCACATCTGCATTCCTAATTTGTCTTAATTATGTACATATACAGTTTGGTCAATGTTTTGCATTTCAAAAATCTTTTCTAATTTCAAATGTATCTGATAGTTCATATGAGCAATTATGTATTTAAATGAGACAGTCATTGTCTAATTGGCATATTTCAATTTCCACTGAGATGTGCCAATTAAGTAGAATCCACTGTAGACCATACATAATATCTCCAACAGAGAATTTATGGACTATCAACCAAACACATTGGTTTTGAAGTAGCATATCCTCTTTCAAAAATGACTTTCATCAAGTGGGATTGTGCTCCACCACATAAAATGCATTTCTACTAAAACATATTTCATCATTTGTAAGTGCTTTATTTATTTCTAGATTCAATATCCTCCTGTTTTATATAAGCAAATATAATAAAGTTAGGGTGTTGGAATGATATTTGATCCATTGCATTTGTATTTAATGTCCCAGGAACAATGCTAATTTCTGAAGATGACTGAAAAAGCAATGCTTTATTATTTTTACTTTCTGTAAAATGTCCAAACAGTGATGCAGCAAGGTAAACCTTTCTGTCTCTCTACCTCCCTACATGTCTACCTACCTATCTATTTATGCTTTGTTCTATATGTGGCAGTGCATGATAAACTGTGTGAGTGACTCATACAAGTTTTTAGGAATACTGGATTTCAGACAAGGTTTCCCATGTTTTACTCTTACAATAGATTTACTGAGATGAGCATTTAAGCCAGTACAAAATATCAAATTCACAAGAATGAAGTCAAGAAATCTGTTTTAACATGAAAGTAAAGTCTTGCTATTAAGTATATGACAGGATCTCTTCCCTTTTCAAGGCCAAATAACATTTCACTGTTATGTGTAAGCCACACTTTGCACTAAGTGTAATATACCAGACACAAAAAGACAAATACTGTATAATTTCACTTATGAAGAACTAAAGTAGTCAAGTTCACAGAAGCAGAGAGTGAACGATTGCTGTCAGCAGCTGAAGTTGGGGAGGGAAAAGGGAATTATTTAACAGATTCACTTTCAGTTCTGCATAATGGAAAAGTTCTGGAGACATTTCACAACAAGGCAAATACTAACAATACAGTACTGTACATTTTAAAATGGTTGAGGTGGTAAATTTTATGTTATTTTTTACCACAGTAAATAAATGTAAAAAAAAAGTAAAGTCTTACTAAATTTTTCCAGAAGTCTGGGAATCATAATCTGTATTGTTTGCTTATAAAATGGACCCATTGTCAGTTCTCACTGTCATACTTTGGAACTTCCTTCTTTGTTTTCGTTTGCTTGTTTTTAGATTTTCAAACTTATTAATATCTGTTTTTCTTTACCACATAAATTTCACCATTTTTTCTCTTGGTTTATAACATTATTTCTATTTTTCTTTCATCTTTATAAAATAATATGGCCAACAGTTTCTCATTTGGAAAAGATGGCTATGTTCAAAAATCACTTTTACAAATTTGTCCAAATTTTACCAAATACAATTAGATTATGTGATTCGGTCACATGCCAATTTTAGATATTTTTGTGATTGTTTTCTTATCAGTTTTAACACAGTTGTTTTGTTTTTTTTTTTTTTAACTAAAAAGTCTTTCAAAATACTGCTTTATGGAAAAGATGTCCTCATGGATAGAAAGTGAATTTCAATTGGAACTTTGTTTTTTAACCTTCTATATCATATTATAATAGTGCAATTTTGATAAGCTCAATCACAGCTGGATAAAGACAGTTTATAACCCCTTAGCATGTCTTTTTAAACCTGAACTTACTTCTTCCACATGCCATTTCACAAATTCTCTAAAATTACTATTTCATCAATATAGTCTAATTATTAGACTAATTACTAATTACATCACTATAGTCTAAAATCTTTCTGATCTTTTTAGCTTTCCATATGTCTAGGATTTCACACAATCTTTACAACATAAATCTGAGTCTGAGCTCAAATGCTCCTTGTCTAGGACATTCTTAAGGTGTGTTTACGCTGTTTTTCCTTCAGCATTTATACTTTCCCAAGAAGCAAATCTTGCTGTTACTGTAAGTGGAAGGGCAATCTCACTCCCTTTTTCTCAATCTCTCAATCTTTCTTTCTCATTTTTTTTTTTCTGGGCTAGTTATGCTTGAGGTTGTTTTAGTTTTCCCTAATGTCCTTTGCTATTTAGAAGTAATCACTATTTATCTTAAACAGGGCTTCTCTAACGTCTTTATGAATTTATGCAGTTAGAAATATGTTTAATGCTACAAAGTGTAAGACAAAATGCAATACAATTTTCACTTATCTAGATAATTACTAAGTTTAATTTTTAAATAAAATTAATTCATGGTGGCTCGAGGTGGTAAATCTACTAATGGCATATAAATTTAAAGTTGTATGAGAAACATCCTATTTAAATCCAACAGTCTGTGATTGCATACATGAAATTTGTTCATATATAACTTTATGTCTAAATTTGAGGCCTTTATTGGATATGTAGTATGGGTCAAATGAAACAACTGATCCCAAGCTCTGATTGGCCCTGAATTACACTAATAATGTGGTAGTCCATCTCTAAACACTATAATAAGGGGTGACGCCATTAAGATGTTCAGAATGCAACTTGCATCTTTTTATTTTAATTTTAAATTAATCTATTTATTTTAATTGGAGGCTAATTACTTTACAATATTATGGTGGTATTTTCCATACATCAACATGAATCAGCCATGGGTATACATGTGTCCCATCATCCTGAACCCCCTCCAACCTCTGGGCTGTCCCAGAGCAGTGGGTTTGAGTGTCCTGCTTCATGCATCTAACTTGCACTGGTCATCTATTTTACATTTGGTAATATACATGTTTCAATGCTATTCTTTCAAATCATCCCACCCTCGCCTTCTCCCACAGAGTCCAAAAGTATGTTCTTTACATCTGTGTCTCTTTTGCTGTCTCACATATAGGGTCATCGTTACTATCTTTCTAAACTCCATATATATGTGCTAATATACTGTATTGGTGTTTCTCTTTTTGACTTACTTCAATCTGTATAATAAGCTCCAGTTTCATCCACCTCATTAGAACTGACTCAAATAGTTCTTTTTTATAGCTGAGTAATATTACATTGTATATATGTACCACAACTTCCTTATCTGTTCATCTGCCAGTGGACATCTAGGTTGCATCCATGTCCTAGTTATTGTAAACAGTGCTGCAATGAACATTGGGTTACATGTGTCTGTTTCAATTCTGAATTCCTTGGAGTATATGCCCAGCAGTGCGATTGCTGGGTGATATGGTAGTTCTATTTCCAATTTTTTAAGGAATCTCCACACTGTTCTCTATAGTGGCTCTCTATAGTTTGCATTCTCACCAGTAGTGTAAGAGAGTTCCCTTTTTTCCACACCCTCTCCAGCATTTATTGTTTGTAGACTTTTTGATGGCAGCCATTCTGACTGGCAATAGATGGTATATTGTTGTGGTTTTATTTTGCATTTCTCTGATGCAAAGAGCTGACTCATTTGAAAAGACTCTGATGCTGGGAAAGATTGAGGGCAGGAGGAGAAGGGGACGACAGAGGATGAGATGGTTGGATGGCATCACTGACTCAATGGAAATGGGTTTGTGTGGACTCCGGGAGTTGGTGATGGACAGGGAGGCCTGGCGTGCTGCAGTTCATGGGGTTACAGAGATTCAGACACGACCGAGCGACTGAACTGAACTGAACAGATAATGAGTAACGTTGAGCATCTTTTCACATGTTTGTTAGCCATCTGTATGTCTTCTTTGGAGAAATGTCTGTTTGGGTCTTTGTCCCACTTTTTGATTGGGTTGTTTATTTTTCTGATATTGAGCTACATGAGTTGCTTGTATTTGGAGATGAATTCTTTGTCACTTGTTTTGTTTGTTATTATTTTCTCCCATTCTGAAGGTTACCTTTTCACCTTGCTTATGGTTTCCTTCATTATGCAAAATCTTTTAAGTTTAATTAGGTCCCATTTGTTTATTTTTTGTTTTTATTTCCATTACTCTGGGAGGTGAGTTGTAGAGGATCTTGCTGTGATTTATGTTAGAGACTGGTCTGCCTAGGTTTTCCTCTAAGAATTTTATAGTTTCTTGTCTTACATTTAGACCTTTAATCTATTTTGAGCTTATTTTTACAACTTAGAACTTATGTGGGACATTTCTTCCAAAGGTAAGAATGATTAATATTTATTCTCAAAAATGAGTCAATTTTGTTTGAGGTATCACAGATTTTACTTAGATTTCACTTGAAATTTGTTTCTTGGTCTAAATTAAATAAGTTTGAGGCAGAGTCATGAGGTTAACCATTGGCATTTTGAGAAATGGGTTTTCCCTAAAATTACATAGCAAGAAGTAGTATTACTTTTGCAGACATTAAGCAAAGCAATCCTGGGGGAGGGGGGGAAGCCTGGATGCATAGCACTTCCAGACTTCAGATAACACTATAAAGCTACAATAATCAAAACAGCATGTTATTGCCCCAAAACAGATATGTAAATCAATAAAATAGAATAGAGAAGCCAGGAAAAAAAAAAGACACCCACAGTCAACTAATCTACAACAATGGACAAAAGAATATACAATGGGGAGAAGATAGTCTCTTTAGCAAGTGGTGTTGGTAAAGCTGAATAGCTCCTTGTAAATCAAGAAAATTATAATACTCCCTCATAGCATGTACAAAAATAAACTCAAAATTATTTAAATGACTAAATATGAGAGATGACACTTTAGAACTGCTAGAGAGAACATAGACAAAACATTCTCAGACACAAATTGTAGCAATGTTTTTTTTATATCAGTCCCCCAAATTAAAAGATGCTTACTCCTTGGAAGGAAAGTTATGACCAACCTGGATAGCATATTTAAAAGCAGAGACATTACTTTGCCAACAAAGGTCTGTCTAGTCAAGGCTATGGTTTTTCCAATGGTCATGTATGGATGTGAGAGTTGGACTATAAAGACAGCTGAGCGCCAAAAAATTGATGCTTTTGAACTGTGGTGTTGGAGAAGACTCTTGAGAGTCCCTGGGACTGCAAGGAGATCCAACCAGTCCATCCTAAAGGAGATCATTCCTGGGTGTTCATTGGAAGGACTGATGCTGAAGCTGAAACTCCGATACTTTGGCCACATCATGTGAGGAGTTGACTCATTGGAAAAGACCCTGATGCTGGGAAGGTTTGGGGGCAGGAGGAGAAGGGGACGAATGGATGAGATGGCTGGATGGCATCACCGACTCGATGGACATGGGTTTGGATAGACTCTGGGAGTTTACTGATGGACAGGGAGGCCTGGCGTGCTGAGATTCATGGGGCCACAATGAGTCGGACACGACTGAGCGGCTGAACTGAACTGAACTCCCAATATAAAAAAAAGAAAAGCAAAATTGGGACCTATCAAAAGCTTTTGCACATCAAATGAAACAATTAACAAAACAAAATGAGAACCTTGGGGATGGGAGAAAATATTTGTAACTGATGTGACAGACAAGGAGTTAATATCCAAAATATAGAAATAGCGCATACAACTCAGTAACAACAACAAAAAGTTCAGTCAAAAAGCAAGCAGAAGACCTAAATAGAAATTTCTCTAAAGACATACAAAATGCCATCAGACATATGTAAAGATGCCTAACATCATTAATTATTACAGGAACACAAGTCAAAACTATAGTGAGGCATCATCTCACACCCATCAGGAGGAATGTCATCAAAAACTCTACAAATAATAAATGCTAGAGAGTGTGTGGAGAAAAGGGAGCCTCCTACATGTTAGTGGGACTGTAAACTGGTGCAGCCACTATGCAAAACATTATGAAGATTTCTTTAAAAGTAAAAACTAAAACTAGAGCTACCATGTGATCCAGCAATCCCTTTCTTGGGTATATATTAGAGAAGATAAAAACTCTAATTCAAAAAGATATGTGTTCTATGATATTTAGGGTAGTACTGTTTACACTAGACAAGACAAGGAAAAAAATCCAAGTGCCTGTCAAGAGATGCGGCATCTGTGTACACACACACACACACACACAGAATACTACTCTGTCATAAAAAAGAATGCGAATATTGCTTCTAAAGCAGTGTGGATGAATTTAGAGATTATCATTGTGAATGAAGCAAGTCAGACAGAGAAAGACATATCATACAGTAACATATGTGGAATCTAAAAAAAAAATACAAATTAACTTATATGCAAAACAGAAACAGACTTACAGACATAGAAAGCAAAATTATGGTTAGTAAAGGGGAAACGAGTAAGGGAATGTTGAATTAGGATTATGGGATTAACATACATAAAATAGACAATCAAGATGGATTTACTGTACATGGCACATGGAAATGTATTCAATATGTTAAAATAATCCATAATAGAAAGCCATCTAAAAAATATATATGACTGTATCACTCTATCGTACACTTGAAACTAACACAGTATTGTAAATCAACTGCACTTCAATAAATAGAAAGTTAGAGTAGTTTCTGACTTTATACTATACATACCTTATTTCTATTTCTCTACCTATATACTGCCAGTGTTGTCAAGGGGTATTTGTGTGTGTGTGTGTGTGAGATACAATTTCTGGTCATGGACGCCCATGCTATAATGTGGGGGTATCAGTAAAATTGGTCAGGAATTTTCCCGGGAGTCATTCCTGTATTTGACATCTGACAATGAAGTAAATTTTGACATAGGTAACTGTAAACCACATAAATATATCTAGGAAAAACAAATGATTGAGCTCCCAACTCAACTTCCCATTAACTTGTTCCCTATCATGCCCTCAGTAAGTCTAGCACAGGGGTAAATAAGGGGAAAAAAATAATGAAGTTGGAGTATTGTTTTAATCAATTACAATTTTAAAAAGTCTTGATTTTACTTATTTACACAGAAGTATGACCATATGAACCCATGGCGAGGGTCCCTAGAAGGGAACTGGTATGCATCTATTCAGCTTCATGGTGAACCTTCCTCTGGCTCTGAGTATAATACCTGCATTTAATACTGGTTGTTTTTCCCACACACACTAGAATTCTGCATTGCACATAGACTCACCAGGGTCTTTTTCAACCTTACTTGCGATAGATTTTTTTAGACTAATTTATTTAGAAACTGACGAAAAGAGTGTGCATGTGTGTGTTTCTTCCTAAATTAGAGCCTTCCTAAAATGCCAGGACCTTTAACTAGGGATTTAATTGAGTGAGCTATTTCCTCCATATTCTCTTAGGAGTGTGGTATTGCCATTATCAACAATCACTGGGACACCAAAACTCTGATTTAAAATGCACCCCGCTACCCTAGAAATTTAGGACATTTCTGTCCTTCTGCCTGTAATTCCACATTCTGCCTGACTGTACCCAACACTGAGACTCCCCAGTCCAGTCCCCCACCAACAATATAGTTTTGAATTGTGTCTAAAATTGTGATCAAATTGTATCTAAAAGCTACCGACTAGTATTCCTATATGCATTACTTTCCCAGAAGAACTTCTAGGAAATATTTTCTAAAGCTAGAATAGCGCCTGAAATTTCTAGTGCATATTTATTAAGTCAACTCTCAGTTTCCTTTTTCAGTATTGTTGGCACTATTTTTGAGTTTAAGACAGTTGTGTTAATGCTATACAATTAGAAACAAGGAATCAAAATGGATATATATTAGCTTATGTTTTTGAATGCCACCACGTCTTCATCCTTTTTTGATAACAGATTTAATGTACCTGACTACATAGGTGGACATGTGACTATGCGTCAATAATGGTGCTACATAGCAGTGGCTATGGTGATAAGATCAAATATTAGGAAACATTAACTGGAAAAATTCATGCATTCACCAAGTGTCTAGGTTTATGAAGGATACAAGTAAATGAAGGATTGATATAACTTATTAGGGAGTTTTCATCAAATAAATGAGTTCTGAGATGCTTTCCATAGAAAGAAATGATGTTAATGAAATAGGCAGAGTAATACTCCCCCATTTCCTACTCTCCAGCAGCTATCAATATGGTTTCTTACATGGCAAAAAGGACTTTGCAAATGTCATTAAATTAAGAATTTTGAGAAGGGGAGATTTTCCTGGATCATCTGGCTATGCCCAATGTAACTGCAAGAGTCATCATAAAAAGTGAAGGAAGAAAAAAATTCATAGGAGACAATGTATGTAATGACAGAAGCAGAGGGTCACAGAGAGAGAGGTTTGAAGATGCCCCTCTGCAGGCTCTGGAGGTGGAGAAGGAGCCATGATCTCAGGAAGCCAGATTATGTCTAGAAACTAGAAAAGGCAACAGAATGGATCCTTCCTTGAACCATTAGCAGGAGCATCTTGATATCAGCCCCTTGAGACTGATATGAATTTCTGCCCTCCAGAATTCTAGGGCAATACATTTATGTTGTTTTAAGCCACTAATTTGTAGTGATATGTAGAAACACAAAACTAATACATTTATCTAAGATCTAAGAAAGTTAGAATTAGTTTGTCAAATAATGAAGAAAAATCTATGCAGAGGAAGAAGATCCTTTAGCAAGAGTCTGTCCAGTTAAGAATAATAGAAAAAGAAAGGTCACTGGGAAAATAATGAATATATTCTGAAAGAAGATATTGAGGTGGGAAGGAGTAGCCATTTACCAAAGAGCAGTGTAGGTCAAGGTCAGGATTCTGGGAGGCATGTATGCATTTTAAAATAAGACTATGTGAATGGAATATGATCAGACTTTCAATTTGAAAATATTTCTCTAACTCCACTCTGGAGAATGGTTATGTGTGCAGGGGGAAATCTTGGGGCGTTCCTTCAGGTCTGGAAAATTATCTAGTGGTGAGTGATGGTGGGGAGGGGCATGAGGGAAGGTAAATATTTAGAAGCAATGTAGGACTGATGCTGAGGCTGAAGCTCTGATGCTTTGGCCACTTGATGCGAAGAAATGACTCATTGGAAAAGACTCTGATGCTGGGAAAGATTGAAGGCAGGAGGAGAAGGGGATGAAAGAGGAAGAGATGGTTGGATGGCATCACCGAATTGATGGACATGAGTTTGAGCAATTTCCAGGAGTTAGTGATGGACAGGGAAGCCTGGCGTGCTGCAGTCTATGGGGCTGCAAAGAGTTGGAAATGACTGAGTGACTGAACTGAACTGAGCTGAACAGAAATCATCAGATAAGGTATGACAGCAGCTGGCAGAAGTGGAAATGTTAAAAGTGCACAGATGTTGACATGATCAAGAAGTTTTTGGAAGATGAAATTCATGTGTGGAGGCTATGTGTGAGGCTATGGTTGTGTAGAGTACATTCTGCCCAGTAATTTTATATGGACACATCAAAGCTGAGAGACAGGTTTTGAAAGGGTCCTATGAATGTGGTGAAATTTTACTATTAATTACAATTGGAGAGAAGTAAATAGCACCACCCAGAAATAAGGGGAAGTAGGGATGGAGGGAAAATGGGAGAAAGAAAGAGACTGACAGAGACACAGTGATTTTAGATCCTGAAATCACAGGTATCCGAAACAAGTTCTACCTGGACACTTGTCATATTTTTACCAGATGAACCAAAATTTTCCTTTCACTTTTTAGTTATGGTTCCACAACCAGTTCTTGACAAATACTAATTCAATTCACTTTAAAATAAAATTTCCAGAAGTAAATGATTTTATAGTTAACAAGCCAAGCCATCTTCTAGTGGCTTCTAGAATTTGTCCCCAGGCTCTGAGCTAAACCATTCTACTGTAGAGGGAGGGTTTTGACCGTCTGAGCAATTACATGTGTGGGGATGGGCCTCTGGGGGGCTGATGTGTCTGCATGACCTCAAGTGCTGAAGCAGCAGTAAACTGGATCCTGACATGTTTCTCAGACTCAGTTGACTCATAATACTTGAGGTAATTCCATTGCAATCTTTTGAATTGAAGAATTTTTAGGTGTCCCATTAGGACCTCCTTCAAGACTACTGAAGGTCAATTATCTAGGATCTTTCTGTCAGCAGTAGATAATTTTGCGGCAGAAATATTCTTCTCTCAGGCTCTCACAGACATGCAGGGAGCAGATAGCAAGAACAAGGAGCATACAATAGACCTATTTCTTTTATTCTAGCCGAAACTCAGTAGAAGTCATACATCTTGATGATAATAAAGTAATACTTAATGATATGACTACATCTTAAAGCACATAGCAGTAATTTTATTAGAAAAATCATCTATGGGTCTTAATTCCAAAGCTGACCACAGATAGGACTTGCTGTACATACTACAGATTTATCATAATGCATTTTTTTTTAAGTAACTTTATTTGATTTATTTATCTATTGGCCACACTGTGCAGCATGTGGGATCTTAGTTCCCTGACCAGGAATTGAACCTGTGCCCCCTGCATTAGAAGCACAGAGTTTTAACCACTGGACTACCAGGGAAATCCCTATCATAATGCATTTTATGTTACTTTTACTAAAGAGAATTCACACATACATACTGGTGTACAATCTGCCTTTCACCTAAGTACATATCTCAATTATTTTGTACTTTTAAAAATTATCCTACTTGTTATATCTTATGCTTTTTAAAATAATTTTCAGATAATGCATGCTATGTGTTGAAAAGAAAATCTTAGTGTCTTTTTTAGCACTACAAGCGGTGTGTCAGTCTCATAATCTGAAAAAAAAAATCTTGATTATCAAAATTCCACAACATAGAGCTAACTGCTGTCAACATTTGCTTTATTTTTTCCAGACATATATATGCATGTGAATCCATATTGTTACACTCTCGGGTTGCAAAATTTGGATCACATTGCATGTAATATTTTGTATTTTTTTCAGGCACACAGTATTATAGCCTAAATTTATGTCTGTGCCAGTGAATGTACATTAACAACTTCGTTTTTATGATTAATACATTATTTTCAGATCATCTATCATTTATTCAATCAGTTGACTGTTTCTGATCATTTAAGTTACTGTAGATGTTTTGATATACAAGAGTGTGTGGTAACTATGTCTTTGTGGTTACATTCATATATGTGTAACATCAGGATCAAATTTTGTGAAAAAATATATTTGGATTTAATTTCGATTTTTATTGAGAAGACAGTAATAGTCTCTTCTCTCCTTATAGTATTGAGTGTTTAGTTTAGAGAATTTAATAGAGCTTTACTTAATTGTCTTTTTCTCATTATAATACACAGATGACTCTTAAAAGTTATGTCTTCATCTGAAACTGATGTTAACATTGAAAGTGACACTGAAACAGTGCTAGACTCCAGAGTGCCATTTAAATGTCAGTATATTTTCTCTTTGAAGGTTGGCTTTATTTTATTTTATTTTTTTGAAGGTTGGCTTTAAACAATTAACGGTGCTTTAAAAAATTTCTTAGTGTTACTTTTGCTCCAATATGTACATACAGATACATTTCTAATATGATCAATTGAAGGGCAGTCCCCTAATTCAACAATGAAAGGATGCTTATTTTCTAATGTGGGTTATATATACAATCTATTTTTTCACACGCTTCTAGTATAATATATTGAAGTGTGTATAGATATAGATACATTTGCCAACATCACCATTGTTGATAGCAGGTTGTAGCACAGACTGCAAAATGTTCCTCAATGAGCCTCTTTCATAGTAATAGCATATTTACCTGTACCTGTGGCTACTCAGAATAAAGACTGTATTTTCAGCCTCTTTTTCAGGACACGGTCATAAGTTTAAATAACGACAAGAAGAATGTCAGTAGAAATAGTCAGTACAAACTCTGTGAAGTGTCTTAGCAAAGAATATGCCTTTCTTCTTTCCGTTTTGTCTTCTTGTCAACAGCAATAGGAGTTTTAGTAATTGAAAATAGAAAAGCCATTTTGAACCACATAAGGATGGAGATCGCATACAAAGTAAAATGACATCAAAAGAACGCGAGTCACTGACACTGCAGAGCACCAGCTCTGGGCTGTTTACCTGAAATTTTATGTTGGACAGAAGGAAGAATCTATCCTGGGGTTCTGAAACTCGCTGCTTAAATTAAACACAGAGGAAACAGAAAACATTACTTTTTCTTAAAATACAAATTTATTTATTTTAATAGGAGGCTAATTAGTTTACAATATTGAAGTGGTTTTGCCATACGTTGACTTTACTTTTTAATATCTAAATTAACCAAGGATTTTTGTTTTTTTTTTGAAAATAAATGTGTGAAATACATATATATGTATTTATGCACATATACACATATATATACTTACTATATGTGTGTGTATAAATACATATATATATATGTATATGCTTTTATTACTTGAAATAAAAATCAGGGCTAAATAACTGCAAAATTCCCAAATAACTTTTAAAAGTTATATTTTCAATATATATAGTTGTCATTTACTATTATAATCTGGTGTATACATGTAGCTATGTGCCATGAATGGCATGATTTTCTGTAGAATTTTTTTTTTAATTTTTAGACAATGAAAATACTCAGATGTCATCATATTCTTTATGCGGAAGCAATATTAAAAGGATTTAAAAAGAGAGAGATTTAAACCCTCTAAACTTTAAAATTCTCCTTGAGTTTTTGAAGGGCACTTTTAAGAACTGACTTGGAAGATGCTGTAGAAGTCTTTTGAAACTTAAACATTCAGCTTTTTTTCCTATTATCTGAAGGAGGAATCTTGCTATAAAAGAATTTCATACTTACCCTGGTGGACATGTTAGTGAAAGTAGAATAAAGCTTTTTCCTACCTGCCACTGTTTACTTTGTCATTTCTACTAAAAATAGTTTGCATCTATATTTCCCAAGAATGAGACACAGTTTCTATGTTACTAGAAAACTTTCAAGGGCAACTCAATAGTTAAAATGTAGCTTTGCTAAGGCTTTGGGTTTCTGTAAAGTTAAACCTTCTAACTGACTCATTAAGTTGAGGGAGAACAATAATGAACCTGCTGGAAATTAGGGTTCTATACATTTGCAAAAGAAATGGATTTCCATTCTTGATGACTAAGTCAGTGTTTATTTCTACAGCGGTGTTTATCCACAACATTGCTTTTCTTGCTTGTGTTTTGATTAGTGGCTGAGAACACTTGTTGTCAGACTCCTCTACCACAGTCAAATAAAATGAATGCACTTGTCAATATGTACACCTATGGCTGATTCATGTTGATGTTTGACAGAAAACAACAAGATTCTGTAAAGCAATTATCCTTCAATTTAAAAAAAATGAACCTTCACTCTTAGATGTTAAGCAGGTTTAGTGACAGTTCTGGGTCAAAATTTTAACTGTCATTTTATTACTACTCTGACCTCTGGATACAAAAATTCTCTCTGAGGTTCTAGGCCTTTTGTTTCTTAGAATTCTTTACTTTGTCATTTTCATCCTTGCTTAGTTTCCTCAAATAAAGCCATGTTTACCTAAGTATGTTTGTCATGACCACTTCTTCCTTAGGTGAATTCTCTGATCTTTCATTTTGATTTGCCTGAATTATTGTGACTCAGTTCTCAACAGTTATTCCCTGGTTTTGGTTTTTCCTTACTGGGCAATTAGTACTCTTTTTTTTTTTTTTTAAAGACGCCAGAATATTTCATTTACATCATTAACTTCAGTGTATATTGTTTTGCTATTTTGCATAAACCACATGTTTATTATTTTGCTTTTGTAAAAATAAGTAAAAGGTCCACATTTTCTCTCTCATACCAGCCACGTTTGTAATTCTCTTTTCTATAATGTTTAAGCATGATGGTGAACAAATTCACATTTTCATGTAGTTTGGATGGGATTAATATTGACTATTTCTGGAGCAGATGGTTTCAGAGGCTTATTGTTTTCTCTATATTTACCTGATATTTTATAACCTTTATGAATCAGAATAATGTCCTTCACAAATTTGTTTAATTAAAGTTATGTACTTTTAATAGGACAGATACACAACTATTTGAGGCTTACAAACTACATCTTTGGTAAAGGAAATGGTTTCGTGACATGTATACAATTGCTATTAGGTGTAACTCAATATATTCTATAAGATTGTAAATATTTTATACAATACAAATAAAATATTTTTCTATTATATTTATTATGTTGAAACACAATAGCTGTTTCCTGTTAGCTAATATAAACAACATAAATAACACTGTCAAATTCAATAAGTTGGAAGTGCTGACAATTCTAGGCTTCAAGATTTAACTCATTCTGTAATTACACTTTTTTGTGTGGTTTGGAGTTATTCCAATATTTGCTCAGTAGATTAAAATGGGAGCATATTTAAACACCATTTATATGCCATTATTTTGTGTTTTACTAAAGCAGTTTATATAATAGTTTCATTATGTTTGGCATAAAGGAAAAATAAAAACATTGCAGCGTCTAGGCAAGAGAGTGTCAGAAACGACTTAGGATAGTTCATCTCTCAAAGTCTTGGGAAGCGTAGGGATAGGAAACACTACAACAAGTTGGAAATCTGAAAAGTGGCAGTTCACTTTTGGTGAATGTGGCATGTGCATGCTTCAGTGGAAAACATCTGGTGATGAAAATGGACAACAGAGGATGAGGGCTTCTATAGGAGGAAAGGGGGACTAAGAATAAGAAAAGTGGGTGTTAATGTCCAACACTAATATTACAGATTTTGCATCTGGGATCTTTCTTTGCATTTACAGTAGATAAACTCATGAGCTGATGACCAGTGATTTCTGCCATGGTGCCTAGAGAAATAGCTACAGGGTCAGTGTAAATGACTTCTAAAATGACATCCTGGGCATAGTGGTAAACCACCATCCCATCTTCTTCTCTGCAGGTCAGAAATTCATTATCCTGGGAATTTAGTTGAGGGAGGCACTGTTTACAAAATTCATCTCCTAGAGATCCCACAGGGGCAATGACCAGAATCACATAATGATAAGCAGTGTACACACAGTAGAAGTCCCTGAAGCATAAGTTAGTATTGGGGTTAAAAAGTTTTTCTGCTGCAGTCTCAAACCTCTATCTTCCATAAGTGAATCCTGGGGTGGCTTCCCAGTATTGAATTCAGTGCTGCAGCTGAAGGAAGTGAAAGTGAAAGTCCTCAGTCGTGTCTGACTCTCTTCGACCCCATGGACTGTATAGTCCATGGAATTCACCAGACCAGAATACTGGAGTGGGTAGCCTTTCCCTTCTCCAGGGGATCGTCCCAATCCAGGGATCAAACCCAGGTCTCCTGCATTGCAGGTAGATTCTTTACCAGCTGAGCCACAAAGGAAGCCCAGCTGAAGATGCCTTCTAATTTTCAACTGATAGGGGATCCATGGCTGCCACTGTTATTCTTGACAGAGGGCTGCACAGAATTCCCATGATGTTTTCGAATATAGTCAAAATATTCTTTGTGCTGGTTATGATAAAAAACATAAAATTTGAACATCTGTCTTGCAATCACTTTGGCCTTCTCTAACCGTTGTGTTAGATGAACTTTTGAATAGTGTGCTGTGTACAATTCTATAATTTCACTCCATTCAGCCACAACATAATCACCACCGACTTGTTTTGAGGCACTCTGCACTGCTATTGAGGCGCTGAAAGAGGCCATCAGAGGGCAGACAGACGGAAACCACAGTCACAGAAAACTAACCAATCTAACCACATGGACAAAGTTTTTGTCTAACTCAATGAAACTAAGCCATGCCGTGTAGGGCCACCCAAGATGGACAGGTCATGGTGGAGAGTTCTGACAAAATGTGGTCCATTGGATAAGGGAATGGCAATCCACTTCAGTATTCTTGCCTTGAGAACCCCATGAACAGTATGAAAAGGCAAAAAGATAGGACACTGAAAGATGAACTCCCCAGGTTGGTAGGTGCCCAATATGTTACTGGAGATCAGTGGAAAACAATTCCAGAAAGAATGAAGGGATGGAGCCAAAGCAAAAACAGTACCCAGTTGTGGATGTGACTGGTGATAAAAGCAAGGTCTGATGGTGTAAAGAGGAATGTTGCATAGGAACCTGGAATATTAGGTCCATGAATCAAGGCAAATTGGAAGTGGCCAAACAGGAGATGGCAAGAGTAAACAATGACATTTTAGGAATCAGTGAACTAAAATGGACTGGAATGGGTGAATATAACTCAGATGACCATTATATCTACTACTGTGGGCAAGAATCAATTAGAAGAAATGTAGTAGCCATCATAGTCAACAAAAGAGTCTGAAATGCAGTACTTGGATACAATCTCAAAAACGACAGAATGATCTCTGTTTGTTTCCAAGGCAAACCATTCAATATCACGGTAATCCAAGTCTATGCCCCAAACAGTAATGCTGAAAAAGCTGAAGTTAAATAATTCTATGATGACCTACAAGACCTTTTAGAACTAACACCCAAAAAAAGATGTCCTTTTCACTACAGGGGACTGGAATGCAAAAGTAGGAAGTTAAGAAACACTTGGAGTAACAGGCAAATTGGGCCTTGTAGTACAGAATGAAGCAGGGCAAAGGCTAATAGAGTTTTGCCAAGAGAACACACTGGTCATAGCAAAAACCCACTTCCAACCACACAAGAGAAGACTCTACAGATGGATATCACCAGATGGCCAACACCAAAATCAGACTGATTATATTCTTTGTAGCCAAGGATGGAGAAGCTCTATACAGTCAGCAAAACAAGACCATGAGCTGACTGTGGCTCAGATCATGAACTCCTTATTGTCAAATTCAGATTTAAATTGAAGAAAGTAGCGGGAACCACTAGGCCATTCAGGTATGACCTAAATCAAATCCCTTGCAATTATACAGTGGGAGTGACAAACAGATTTAAGGGACTAGATCTGATAGACAGAGTGCCTGATGAACTATGGATGGAGGGTCCTGACATTGTACAGGAGACAGGGATCAAGACCATCCCCAAGAAAAAGAAATGCAAAAAAGCAAAATGACTGTGTGAGGAGGCCTTACAAATAGCTGTGAAAAGAAGAGAGGTAAAAAACAAAGGAGAAAAGGAAAGATATACTCATTTGAGTGCAGAGTTCAAAAAATAACAAGGAGGGATAAGAAAACCTTCCTGAGTGATCAGTGCAAAGAAATAGAGGAAAACAACAGAATGGGAAAGACTAGAGATCTCTTCAAGAAAATTAGACATACCATGGGAACATTTCATGCAAAGATGTGCTCAATAAAGGACAGAAATGGTGTGGACCTAATAGAAGCAGAAGATATTAAGAAGAGGTGGCAAGAATATACAGAATAACTGTACAAAAAAGATCTTCATGACCCAGATAACCATGATGGTGTGATCACTCACCTAGAGCCAGACATCCTGGAATGTGAAGTCAAGTGGGCCTTAGGAAGCATCACTATGAACAAAGCTAGTGGAGGTGATGGAATTGCGGTTGAACTATCTCAAATCCTAAAAGATGATGCTGTGAAAGTGCTGCACTCAATATGCCAGCAAATTTAGGAAACGGAGCGGTGGCCAAAGGACTGGAAAATGTCAGCTTTCATTCTAATCCCAAAGAAAGGCAATGCCAAAGAATCCATAAACTACTGCACCATTGCACTCATCTCACATGCTAGTAAAGTAATGCTCAAAATTCTACAAGCCAGGCTTCAGCAATACATGAACTGTGAAATTTCAGATGTTCAAGCTGGTTTTAGAAAAGGTAGAGGAATCAGAGATCAAATTGCCAACATCTGCTGGATCATCGAAAAAGCAAGAGAGTTCCAGAAAATATCTATCTGCTTTATTGACTATGCCAAAGCCTTTGACTATGTGGATAACAATAAACTGTGGAAAATTCTGAAAGAGATGGGAATAGCAGACCACCTGACCTGCCTCTTGAGAAACCCGTATGCAGGTCAGGAAGCAACAGTTAGAACTGGACATGGACCAACAGACTGGTTCCAAATAGGAAAAGGAGTATCTCAAGCCTATTTATTGTCACCCTGGAGTTTCAGCTTCAACATCAGTCCTTCCAATGAACACCCAGGACTGATCTCCTTTATGATGGACTGGTTGGACCTCCTTGCAGCCCAAGGGACTCTCAAGAGTCTTCTCCAACATCACAGTTCAAAAGCATCAATTCTTTGGCACTCAGCTTTCTTTATGGTCCAACTCTCACATCCACTGGAAAAACCATAGCCTTGACTAGATGGACCTTTGTTGATAAAATAATGTCTCTGCTTTTCAATATGCTGTCTAGGTTGGTCATAACTTTCTTTCCAAGGAGTAAGCATCTTTTAATTTCATGGCTGCAATCACCATCTGCAGTGATTTTGGAGCCCAGAAAAATAAAGTCAGCCTTGTTTCCACTGTTTCCCCATCTATTTGCCATGAAGTGATGGGACTGGATGCCATGATCTTAGTTTTCTGAATATTGAGCTTTAAGCCAACTTTTTCACTCTCCTCTTTCACTTTCACACATAAAAAAAAAAAACAAAGGAAGACATAACAATCAGGAAATGCATTAAAAGTATGATGATTTACATTTATTTAACAGATGATTTACATATATTTAAGAGATTCCAATTGTTATTAATTAATAGTTTGTATTATGAGACTTATAAAATAAATAATTCTATCTCTTTGCCTAATATACTTATATACCATTATGGATGTGTTCTTCACAGTCTAGCCTGAGAATTCTCACGTATCACCAGAACACTGATATTTATACAAAACAAAGTTTCAGAATAACATGTAGCTCTTGTTATCCAATGATCTATTACCAAAATCTCTGCTGACTGATAGTCAATATTGCATATATTATAGAGAATTTAATAAAAATGAAGTCATCCTTGACATTAGGATATTTTGATTGCCTCTCCAAATTAATTTATTAAAATTTTTGAAAGTGTAAAACCTGATCACAAATTGTAAATAAATAAAAGCTTTTAGGCTGTTAGCTTATGTATGCATTGATTGCTTTATTCAAAATCAGTTAAGACATATTAATTCATTTATTGGACATATAGATGTAAAAGAATGAAATTAGAAATTTTTTAACACCATGTACAAAAATAAACTCAAAATGGTTTAAAGCCATAAATGTAAGATGGGATACTATAAAACTTTGAAAATAAAACTTTGACAGAACATTCTTTGACATAAATCATAACAGTGTGTTTTTGATTTAAAAATCAAAGGAAATAAAAACAAAAATAATCAAATCAGGTCTAATTAAATTTAAAAGACTTCACACAGTAAATAAAACTATCAACAAAATAAAAGGACAGCCTACTGAATGGGAGAAGATATTTGCAAATAATATGGCCAATAAGTGGTTAATATAAAAAAATATATAAATAGCTTATCAAACCCAACAGCAAGAAACAAAACAAACACACACACACATGCACACACTCACACACACACACACAACTGGATTAAAAAATGGACAGAAGACCTGAAGAGACAGTTTTACAAGGAAGACATACAGATGCCCAAAAAGCACATGAAAAGATGTTCAACATTGTGAATCATCACAGAAATGTAAGTTAGAACCACAATAAGGCATCACTTCACACCTATAAGAATGACTGTCATCAATATGAAAACAAATAACAAATTTTGGCAAGAATGTGGAGAAAAGGTAATCCTCATACACTCATACACTGTTACACTCTTAAACTCATACACATTGGTGGGAATGTAAGTTGGTACAACCACTGTGGAAAACAGGATGGAAGTTTCAAGGAAACTAAAAAAACCACCACCATGTGACCCAGAAATTCCACTCCTGCGTATGTATCAGAAAAAGATAAAAACACTCATTTGAACAGCTTCATGCACCCAAAAGTTCACAGCAGCATTATTTACAATTGCCAAGATAATGAAGCCACCTAAGTGTTCCTTAACAGAGAAATGGATAAAGAAAATTTGGCGCACGCACACACACACACACACACACACACACACACACAAAGGCATACTGCTTAGCTATAAAACAGTATGAAATCTTGTACTTTTCAATACCATGGCTGCACAAGGAGTATATTATACATGTTAGATAAATCAGATATATGAAGACAAATACTGTACATTATCACCTACATGTGGAATCTAAAAACTATAACAAACTAGTGAACATAACAAAACAGAAACAGACTCACAAATACAGAGAAAAAACTAGTGGTTACCACTGGAAAGACAGAAAGGCAGAGAGGAAAGTTAGAGGTAGGAGATTAAGAATTATAAATGACAGTGTGTAAAATAAATAAGTTTATGAGACTATAATGTACAATACAGAGAACACAGCCTATATTTTATGATAGTTATAAATTAAGCTTAATCTTTATTTTATGAATCACTGTTTTATATCTGAAACACAATATTGTACATCAACTATATTTCAATTTTAAAAATAAAAAAAGAAATATTAATTCATTTATTTATAAAGATAAATAGTAGTGTTTCTTATAGGACCGGAAATCAGCAAATCTGGTTGATTAAACTCTGTGACCTTAGACCAGATACTTAATCTTTCTGATTTTGTGTTCATATAAAAACAGAAAGTGTTAGACTTCAGAAACTGAAAAAACTATTTGAAGTCTAAATTTTCATGAATCTGTTCATACAATATCTGTGAGTTCAGATTCAAGGGAGTGAAAAAAACATAAAGGTTTGATTTATGTATTCCACCAATACTGTTTCATGAGGATCATACATAACTGGTTTTTATGTTTTAATCTCAAAAACTGATTTTAGTTTTAATCTCAAAAACCAGCAAACTTCAAAGTATTTCTTTTATAACAAAAATACACATAGGAAGGTAGTAAAACAGCAATAAAATTGAAAAATAATGAAAATTGTATGATTTCTGTGGGTTTTATTCTATATAAAATCAACTTATTTGTTAAATTATTTATGTTGCAATAAACAGAGCAATGAATACCAAAAAATATGTTTACATTCTGAGGTGGAATTTAATTAATACATGTACATCAACCAGTTAAAACATAGATTATTTAAATATTATTAAGTGTTCAAAATGTCCATGTACATTTTGTTGTTGTTATTAAATGTATACATTATCTTGTATTCCAGGAGCTCTTCATGTAAGATGTTCTGCTTGTTAAGACATTTTAGGAACCATGGAGATAAGATAAATGAAATTTGGAATGAGTGGATAAAAATTACGCATTGCTGGAACTCAGTAGACACAAGACCCTAAAATGAGCAGTCATCTTGTTTTGTCTTATTATTTTTGAAAAGGAATATGAGCCCTAAGATAACAGCTGGCCATATTTTCAAGATAAATTATAAATCTGTATTTAACATGCAATAGTCTAATTAAAAAGTAGATTAATAATTAAAAGAAGTCATAATAAGAACCAGAAATCCATATCCATTCTGAGTCAAATAAAATGCACCTATGAAAAATATTATTATGCCAAAATTAATGTAAATTTCAACCTTAATCAAGCTAACAAAATAACTAGCCAGTGAACTTTTTCTGAGATGGTTGGTGACTGAGTTCCAGTCTGAATGTAAAATCTACAATTTAGACAAAGTAGGATTTCCATATCATATTCATAGGAATTTTCGATATCTTTCAGATTTTTGTGAAGAAAAGTCCAATTGGCATAATTCAGAAATCTTAGTTGGAGTTCAGTATAGTGTTTGAATAAGAGAGAGTGAGTCAAGATAAAGAGTTTTCTATCCCAGAGGAACCATCGCAATGACACAGTTGGAGAGTGTAGAAGCACGGAATGGCACAAAAATATTTGCTAAAAAGAGATAGCCTAACATAAAAAAATGATTAGTAAAAAGAAAAATAGGGTGACATATAAGATTCTGCAATTTCTTCTGTTTACACAAATCACTTTCTCCCTCACAACTTGTTATTCTAATGTTAATAAATACTCCAAATTCTTCTTACTGTAACGATAGCACACCCTCAGTTTAGGATTTTTCCATTCTGCTTGAAGTATTTCAACAATATTGATATTATTATTTTAAAATTAGATGTTCTGAGTTGATAGATGATATGTTCTGACCTTTGTGATCTGCCAGTATACATACAAAGGTCATGCCAGTCAGGGTCTAAGATAAAAGAAGCAATACACTCTACAGTGTGAAAAGTAATGTCAGAGCACCGACACTGCACAGGAAACAGGTCCGAGGAGGCTCCACAAGACAATGGGAAGCCAGATATCTGTTCTCAATGAACATGAGAGCTGGTGATGTTCGGAGTGGCTCAAGGGTCAAAAATCTATCAGCAGGTTGATAGAGGTGCAAGAGGGGTCCAGTGTCACAGGTACCGTTGGAGATGAAAGAACAGGTGTTGCTTCTCAGGAGGGAAGTGGTTTCATTCAATCTGGCTGCATCAAAGAAATTCTATGTTTTTCTATTTGAAAATAAATATACTTTGTGGGGATGTGTTCATTTCTTTGTTCTTGGGACACTTTCTTTTAACAAATGGGCCATTTGTCTATCCAAATTTCTAATCAGTTCTATTTTGAACATATAAAGAAGTCATTCAATGCTAGCAGATATTAGGTATTGAACTAGTTTCTTCAAAAAATGAGGCTGGAAGAAGAAAGTTCTGAAATTGAAAGTGGCTCAGGCCTGTCCGACTCTTTGAGACCCCATGCGCTGTAGCCCATCAGGCTCCTCTGTCCATGGAATTCTCGAGGCAAGGATACTGTAGTGGGTAGACATTTCCTTGTCTAGGTGATCTTCCCAACCCAGGGATCGAACCCAGGCAGATTCTTTACAATTTGAGCCAGCAGGGAAGCCCCTACTCAATGCTGATAGATATTATGTATTTAACTAGTCTCCTCAAAAATGAAGCTGGAATATGAGGAACATTTCAAATATGCATGCAAATAAGGAAAATAATATATATTTACCCTAATAAACCACACTAACAAACATTCAGCTTTAAAACAATAGATATTCAATGAAAAATCTGCTAGATATCCATAAAGGGAATTACCTTATAAGACAGGAAGGAAAGTCTATACACCCTCACTGAGGCATGCATGGGTTTCTTTCTCTTTACTGTTTTAACAAACTCTATCTGCTGCTGCTATTTCTCCTCTAAAAACCTGGTTTCTTGGACTCCTCTAGAGTTTTTTTTTTTCTTTCCTTCTCAACAAAAAGTCTCTCTGTATTGCTAAAGTTTATTCATTTCACTTCCTCCTTTTTTTCAACCCATAAACTTGATGCCTTGTCCTTTAAACCAAAGGATAAAATTAATCTCTGGACCTTGGTCCAGAGATTAATTTTATCCTTTGCAGTGGTAAAGAATCCACCTGCAATGCAGGAGAGATCCAGGTTCCATCCCTAGGTGGGGATGATCCCTTCAAGAAGTACATGGGAATCCACTCCAGTATTCTTGCCTGGGAAATCCCATGGACAGAATATCCTAGCGGGCTATCGTCTATGGGTTCACAAAAGAGCTGGGCAGAATTTAGCAAGTAAACCACCACCTTATATCATTTCTGTGCTATGCTGTGTTTAGTCACTCAGTCATGTCTGACTCTTTGCAGCCCCATGGACTATAGCCCACCAGGATGCTCTGTTCATGGGGATTCTCCAGGCAGGAATATTCGAGTAGGTTGCCATGCCCTCCTCCAGGGGATCTTCCCAACCCAGGGATAGAACCCGGGTCTCTTGCATTGCAGGTGGATTCTTTACCATCCAAGCCACCAGGGAAGCCTGTATCATCCCTACTTATTATCAAATTCATTTTCCCACAGTAAAGTAATCTTCTGAAAAGAATAGTCTATACCAGGGGTAAACACACTTTTTAGTACAAAGTATTTGGGCATTGTGCTTCCCTGGTAGCTCAGCTGGTAAAAATTGCTATTAATGAACTTTCAATTAATGAACACTTGCAATTAAAGAACATTCTTCCAATAGTGCAGTTCTAAAATCTTGTAATTATTTTAAATTCTCCTCTTTCTCAAATCCCCTGTATCAGAAAATTTTGTTGAATTTGCCTTCACAATGTGTGAAAATTTTGATTGCTTTTCATCATCTCCTGTACTATTGTTCTAGTACTATTATAACCATCTTTTATCTAGATTTCTTAAAGGTCTGCTTACTACAACTCTTGCCCTCTACAGCCTATCACCAAAATAGTAGCCAAGATGTTCTTTCTAAATATAAATTAGATTTTTTCATTTTGCTCAAAACCTATAAAGACTTCTGATTTCCTCAGAGTAAAATCCAAGGACCTTGTAATGATTTATAAGGACCTGACTTATTTCCCACTTCTCCTTGAATCAGTCTCTTTGACTTTCTCTCTCTCTACTTCCCTCCTCCCTATCCAGAGGCATTCACCTCAGTGGTGCCCTTCCAACACATGCTTTGAGAACTTCAGTTGAAAATAGTCCCTCTTTCTGGAATGTTCTTCCTCCAAATATCCTTAACATTCCAGATCACCTTAACCAAGTTTTACTTTTCTTCCATTTTCATAGTTCTTTAAATTGAATTGTATTCTTCACGTAACATTAATTTTTCAACCCAGTGCAGTTTGAATTATATCCTAAGGTCTCCTTGAAAATATAAACCCTAGGGTCACTTTTAAGCTGCCATCATTCAGATCTCAATTTAAATGTCACTTACCCAGAAAAGCCTGTCTTAACTTTCAAATATAAATTAGGTAACTCCTAACTCTCTTCCCAGTATTCTTTTTCTAATATGGATTCATCATGATTTAGATTAATAATTTTTCTTTTACGATTTTCTCCCCCACTAGACTGTAATATCCATGATGCAAAGGAAGGTGTCTTTTGTTATTTTTTTTTAACTCCGTGTTGGTAGTGAGTAGCATAAATTATCAGTAGATCTCCAGTGTATATTTACAAAGAAAGTGAAAGTGAAAGTCGCTCAGCTGTATCCTTGCGACCCCATGGACTGTACCCCGCCAGGCTTCTCCGTCCATGGAATTATCCAGGCAAGAATATTGGAGTGGGTAGCATTTCCCTTCTCCAGGGGGTCTTCCCAACCCAAGGATCAACCCCAGGTCTCCTGCATTCCAGGTGGATATCTTACCAGCAGAACTATTTACCAAAGAAGTGAATGTCAAATACTAAGGATCTCTTTCTGTCTTAATTTTCCGCTTCATTTGACACCTTTCCTCACTCTTTTCTGAGACTCTTTACTTCCCTGCTAGTAACACATTATAAACGTTTTCTAACTAACCCTTCTTTGCTACATGTACTATATTTAGGCCCACTAAATATATTTTTGTTTTACAGAATGCCATCCAAAGTCAAATCACTTTTTATTCTACCACCTCGTTTCCCGAGTTGATCTCAACCAATCCATGTGATGATTTAGTAACGATGTGCTTGTGTGTGCTGCGCTCAGTCGCCTCAGCCGCGTCCAACTTTGTGTGACCCTATGGACCGCAGCCCGTCCTCCGTCCGTGGGATTCTTCAGGCAAGAATACTGGAGTGTGCTGCCATGCCCGCCTCCAGACCTTCCCAGCGTAGGGATCGAACTGGTATCTCTTACGTCTCTTGCATTGGCAGGTGACTTCTTTACAACTAGTGCCACCTGAAAGTGAAAGTTGCTCAGTTGTGTCGGACTCTTTGCAACCTCATGGACTATACAGTCCATGGAATCCTCCAGGCCAGAGTACTGGAGTGGGTAGCCATTCCCTTCTGCAGGGGATCTTCCCAACCTAGGGATCGAACCCAGGTCTCCCACATTGCAGGCAGATTCTTTACTAGCTGAGCTACCTGGGAAGCCCTCAAATTTATATCTTCCTCCTTGGTCACCTCCATGGTTATGGAAGCAGCTCCCTAAGTCTGGAATGCCAAACTTAATCTATGAAAATCCAAATTTTCCCCTTTAAACTTGTTTTTGTTTCATACTTTATATTGTCAGCACGATCACCCACTCAGTTTCTTATCAAAAAAGAAAGAAAAAAAAAAAAAAAACGAAAAAACCTTTCACTGTTGTTTGTCTCTAATAGCCTCACATTTATTTAGAAATTTTGTGCCTTTATGCCCTAAATATTGTTTAGTCCCTTCATTACTTACGATGAATGTTCTACTTCAGAATATCATCTCCTCTTACTTACACTACCTTGATGTTCTCCTATTTAGTCTTCCTACCTGCAATCTTTTCTGGAACACAGTCTGATATAAGTGTTTCTACTTTAACACTCAAAGGAAATGGTTCAAAAATCTACTCAGCATCTTTAACTGTGAGTAACAGATATTTTGTACAATGTCTCTGAGCCTCAGTGCTTTCAGCAATATGATTGGATAAAATATCACCTGCTTCATGGGTTTATAGTTAAGATTACATGGTAAAAGTTATATGAAGTACTCTACACAAAACAGTAATTGATTATTACATGCTAAGTGAATGAATTGAGGACAGTGTTCCCATTTATTGACTACTTTCTGAAGAAGCAGGAAACAATGAATGGAAAAAAATGGTATTTTGAAAAATAATCATTAAGAGAAATTCAGATAAGCCATGTCATGCCTCAGGCAAATGCAATTTTAAATGAGTGTGGTGGTAATAACATTAAATTAGATGTCAGAAGACTAGATTTCTATCAAGTCCGTTATTTACTGTTTCACAAGTTGTAATGCTAAGTACTTTGTTTAGTCATTGTTTAGTCGCTAAGTTGTATCCGACTCTTTGTGACCCCATGGACTATAGCCACAAGGCTCCTCTATGGGATTTCTTAGACAAGGATACTGGAGTGGATTGCCATTTTCTTCTTCAAGGATAAATTAAACATTGCTTTGATAAAATTTTATTATCCATAAAATTTTTCTGATGATCTCCTGGGAGAGTGGAAAATTTGGTTAGTGATGATGAACATACTATCTATCATCAATAGATAAGAACCTAATTTTTATGGTCAAACCACCCTTGCGTTAAATATTGTTTTCTTTTTTTCTGTTATTTTGATTGGTTACATGACCTCCTTGCAATCCCATTTCCTTCATTTGCTACCTAAAATTATGGTAAAATTTAAGTGAGAAAACTAATGTAAGCAGCCTCTGGAATAGTATTGTATCAAACTGTAACTGTTATTAGTTTTTATCAGCCATCTGGGTCTTAAAATCTTGTGTGAGAGATGAACTTATTATCATAAAATAATGGTTTAAATAAAAAAAATATAAACAACAAATGGAATACCCACATATATCACTTCACTCTAAAGACAATGTTTTTTCACACATTAGACTTCAGTCTTTTAGTAATTTAATAGTTCTTAGTGCACATACCATTAAGCCACCAAATGAAAAGCCAACATACCCACTAAAGTTATATGATATACTAATGAACTGCATGATCCAAAGATATGGTTTACATTTAGTTTGAAGGTAGATTGAAGATAAAAATTAAGGATATACTTTTCACAGATGTAGTTGTAATACGGAGGGAGGGGTTTATTAAATGAATTCTAAAAAGTCAAAAACAGAAGTTAAGAAACATTTTGGAGAAGGAAATGGTAACCCACTGCAGTAGGGCTGCCTGGGAAATCCCATGGACAGAGGAAACTGACGAACTAGTCTTCAGGGTTACGAGAGTCAGACGGGACTTAGCCACGAACCCACCACCACCAAGAAACATTTAGGGGATGAATCAGGACAATCTGCTCATTCAGATCTGTCCTGCTCTTAGCCCTCCCGTTACTGGTTTCTCATGTTCTTCACAAAGCCTCTGAATTTCACCTCATCAGTTTTGTCTGACATCGTCTTCCCCATGTTTATCACTTGCTTCTGGAGGGAAAAATAATTTAGTCATTTGACCAATTATTTATATTGAAATAAAATTTTTCAAAATAAATCTTACTTTTAAGATGTTAAGGTGATTTATGTTTACTACATTTCAGGAAATTTCTTTATGTTGTTTTAGATTCTCTGTGCTAAACTGCTTCAGTTGTGTCCAACTCTATGTAACCTTATGGACTGCAGCCTGCCAGGTTCCTCTGTCCATGGAGATTCTCCCGGCAAGAATACTTAAGTGGGTTGCCATGCCCTCCTCCAGGTATCTTCGTGATCCAGGGATCCTATCAATGTCCCTTATGTCTCCTGCATTGGCATGTGGGTTCTTTACCATAGCACCACCTGGGAAGACCTCTTGTATTGCAACAATCAGATCTCCAAAGTTATTTCCTTATTTTTTCTGCAGGTATTTTAACTTTTATTTTATGTATCCTAATACTCAGACCTAAGTCTAATTCAGTTAGACTTGCTCAGTCGTATCTGACTCTTTGCAACCCTGTGGACTGCAGCACGCCAGGCTTCCCTGTCTAACATCAACTCCCGGAGCTTGCTCAAACTCATGTCCATCGAGTTGGTGATGCCATTAAACCATCTCATCTTCTGTCATCCCCATTCTCCTCCTGACTTCAATCTTTCCCAGCATCAGGATCTTTTCTAAAGAGCCAGTTCGTCCATCACGAGGCCAAAATATTGGAGTTTCAGCTAGAGTATCAGTCCTTCCAATGAATGCTGCAGCTGCTGCTAAGTTGCTTCAGTTGTGTCTGGCTCTATGTGACCCCATAGACAGCAGCCCACCAGGCTCCCCAGTCCCTGGGATTCTCCAGGCAAGAACACTGGAGTGGGTTGCCATTTCCTTCTCCAATGCATGAAAGTGAAAAGTGAAAGTGAAGTTGCTCAGTCATGTCCAACTCTTAGTGACTGGACTGATTTCCTTTAGGACTGACTGGTTTGATGTCTTTGCAGTCCAAGTGACTCTCTCAAGAGTTTTCTCCAACACCACAATTCAAAAGCATCAGTTCTTTGGAACTCAGCCTTCTTTACAGTCCAGCTCTCACATCCATACATGACTACTGGAAAAACCATAGCTTTGACTAGATGGACCTCTGTTGGTAAAGTAATGTCTCTGATTTTTAATATGCTGTCTAGGTTGGTCATAGCTTTTCTTAAAAGAAGCAAGTCTCTTTTAATTTCATGGCTGCAGTCACTATCTGCAGTGATTTTGCAGCCCCCAAAAATAGTCTCTCACTTTTTCCATTGTTTCCCCATCTATTTGCTATGAAGTGATGAGACTGGATGCCATGATCTTCCTTTCCTGAATGTTGAGTTTTAAGCGAGTTTTTTCACTCTCCTTTTTCACTTTCATCAAGAGGCTCTTTAATTCTTCTTTGCTTTCTGCAATAAGGGTGCTGTTATCTGCATATCTGAGGTTATCAATATTTCACCTGGCCATCTTGATTCCAGCTGGTGATTCATCCAGCCTGGCATTTCACATGATGTACTCTGCATATATGTTAAATAAGCAGGGTGACAATATACAGCCATGATGTACTCCTTTCTCAATTTTGAAGCAGTCTCTTGTTTCATGTCCAAGTTCTATCTCTTGCTTCTTGACCTGCATACAGATTTCTCAGGAGGCAATTAAGGTGATCTAGTATTCCCATCTCTTTAAGAATTTTCCACAGTTTGTTGTGATCCACACAGTCAAAGGTTTTGGTGTAATCAATAAAGCAGAAGTAGGTGTTTTTCTGGAATTCTCTTGCTTTTTTGATGATTGAACGGATGTTGGCAATTTGATCTCTGGTTCATCTGCTTTTTCTAAATCCAGATTGAACATCTGGAAGTTCTCAGTTTGTGTACTGTTGAAGCCTGGCTTGGAGAATTTTGAGCATTTCTTTGCTAACATGTAAGATGAGCACAGTTGTGTGGTAGTTTGAACATTCTTTGGCATAACCTTTCTTTGGGATTGGAATGAGGACTGATCTTTTCCAGTCCTGTGGCCACTGCTGAGTTTTCCAAATTTGCTGACATATTGAATGCAGCACTTTCACAGCATCCTTTTTTAGGATTTGAAATAGCTCTATGAGAATTCCATCACCTCCACTACCTTTGTTTGTAGTGATGCTTCCTAAGTCCCACTTGACTTTGCATTCCAGAATGTCTGGCTCTAGATGAGTGATCACACCATCATGGTTATCTGGGTCATGAAAATCTTTTTTGTACAGTTCTCATAGTCAACAACAGTCCAAAATGCAGTACTTGGGTGCTGTCTCCAAATGATAGAATGATCTAGGTTTGTTTCCAAGGCAAACCATTAAATATCACAGTAATCCAAGTCGAGGGTCCAAGCAGTAATGCTGAAGAAGCTGAATTTGAACTGTTCTATGGCAACCTAAAAGACCTTCTAGTACTAACACCCAAAAAAGATGTCCTTTTCATCAAAGGGGACTGGAATGCAAATGTAGGAACTCAAGAGATACTGGAGTAACAGGCAAATTTGGCCTCGGAGTACAAAATGAAGCATGGCAAAGGCTAACAGTTTTGCCAAAAGAACCTACTGGTCACAGCAGACATCCTATTCCAACAATACAAGACAAGATTCTACACATAGACATTACCTGATGGTCAACACCAAAATCAGAATGATTATATTGTTTGCAGCCAGTGATGGAGAAGATCTATACAGTCAGTAAAAACAAGCCTGGGGGCTGACTGTGGCTCAGATCATAGAGTCCTTATTGCCAAATTCAGACTGAAATTGAAGAAAGTAGAGAGAACCACTAGACCATTCAGGTATGACCTAAATCAAATCCCTTACAATTGTAAGTCTAATATCCTAATGTTAAACAAAAAGTGATAGATTTCTTATCTTATGTATGTGTGTGTGTGTGTGTTTATATATATATATATACATATACATATATTCATTTTTCTCATTTAAAAAATATTTATTTGTCTAGACAACTTGCAGAGTTATTTACTTCTGTTTTGAAGAGCAAGAAACCATAACACTACATTTATTTCTGAGGAATACTATGTAATGATTTGATACTTATCACTAGCTGACCTTTAGCAAATATTTATGTTGAGAGTTGCTTTGAAGTTTTGTTTCACACTAGGAATAGAATTTATTTTGAGACTTCCTTTTGGCTCAGATGGTAAAGAGTCCATCTGCAGTGCAGGCAACCTGGATTCAATCCCTGGGTCGGGAAAATCCCCTGGAGGAGGGCACGGCAATCCACTCCAGTATTCTTGCCTGGAGAATCCCATGGACAGAGAAGCCTGGTGGGCTACAGTCCATGAGGTCACATAGAGTTGGACCCGACTGAGCAATGAACACACATACACACACACACACAGAGGCATTGAATGTATTTTGGCAAGAATACTGGCATAGCAATCAGAAAAACCTAGGTTGTGAGAAAATGGTAAAACCATGAATAAATTTCAAAATTCAAGATATGTTTCTTCAGTTAAGTTATAAAGTGTTAACTTTAAGTTGTCTTTTAAGTTCAAAATTTTAATATACTTGTTTCCTTTCCACAACCTTGGTAATGAAATGTCATGATATTCACATAACAGTTAACTTTAGAGTGCTGAATGCCAAAGATATTATTTCAGGTACTAATTAGATTTTGTTTTATATCAAATTTGGAACTTGAAATTCAGAGTTAAAATTGTGATGTAAACTCTTTTAAAAAGAAAGAGAAATAAAAGTAGTTCTTTTCAGAATAAATCTTCCAAAATAATTCAGAAGAGTTAACTTTGGCCATAATAATTTTCTGCAGCCACAGGATATGATAGGCTTTGGAGTGTGAATATGCATTAATGTAACCCATTTAAAACTGTATATTTAAACATTTTAATAGCTTCAATAATGACTATCACTTTTTCTGTGGAAGTGATAAACAATATGTCTTAAATTTTATACCTATCTGTTCCATTTATCAACTTTAATGAAACAAAAGACACAGATAAACTAACCAGAGCAATAATTTCATATATTACATCTAAAACAAAGAGTGATATTGGAAAGCATAATTTTAACAGAGTGAGATCTATGCAGTACAATGTGCAGTTATTCCTTTTTTGCTCCTTTTCTCTCTTTTTCTCTCCAACACACCCCACTGGAAATTACACGTAAATAGTTGGGTTTTTTGTTTGTTTATTTTACGATATTGAAAGTTATAACTGAAGCAGCTATCTGACAAAGCAACTCTAAGAGCAGGCTGATTTAGGAATGTGCGTCAGATTTGCAGGTACAAATCACCTTTGCAGTATTACCCCAAACCTTAGTCACCAATTGGCTTGTCCAGGGTAGGGTATATAAAGTCACATCAGTGGCTAACTTCCCAGGGATTTTTGAAGTTGGAAGAGTGAGAGACTCTCTTTGGTTCCTGGACTGAAAGAAAAATGCTTAGGAACTCCTTGCAGCCCAGTGTTCAATAACATAGACCAGAAGAGCAAAGAAAATTTGAATAGTGAGTTACTATATAAAGTTCTTATTAATAACATGGAACAGAGCCAGGCAAAAATAAAGCATACTAGATCTGGCCAATAGCACTCACTGTGACCCTCAGAAAATAAGTCTTTGAACAGCATGACACAAAAATACATCCAAGAGGACACAGAATAAGTTTTTCTGAGCACGCCAAGCTTGAAACAGTAGTCTGAGTTTCAGACTTCTCCATATAGTTGAGGAATTAAGTGTACTGGACCTAAAGGAAGCTCAAAATTCAAACTATGAAAAGATAAAATGAAACATATTAAAAATTTTAAGTTTACCAGTGCAAGAATCAGTTTGAACTGGGATAGTGCCAAGCAGTAACTGGTTAGGGGCACTCTACCCACAGGAGCTAGGGGAAAGATTATTACTGAAAAAAGGCAGACTGGAAGCAAGGTAAAGGATTATGGATTGGCTATAATTTAAAGCCTCCTTGGCTGCTGGTGATTTGTTGTCCTTTGATTTTAATTTCATAATCTTGAGATATTTACTGGCTTAAATTTTGGTTTACTTACTTATATAGGCTGCCAGAACATTAGAGACACCTCTGTCTAATGGCTTCCTTGTTTAATAGACTTAATAAATTTTATATATCTTCATATCTTAATTGTTTGCAAGTATGTTGTAAGTTGGGGGCTTCCCTGGTAGCTCAGTGGTAAAGAATTTGCCTGCCAAGCAGGAGATATGGGTTTGATCCCTGGGTGGGGAAGAGCCCCCTGAGAAGCAAATGGCAACCCATTCCAGTATTCTTCCCTGGGAAATACCATGGACAGAGGAGCCTGGTGGGCTACAGTCCATGGTTCACTAAAGTCCAACAGGACTTAGTGAATAAACAACAACGTTCTAAGTTGGCTAGAGGTTCTGTCTTTGCTTTGTGACAAATAGCACAGGAGAAATGAGAGTGTAAAACCCTGAATTCTGTGCTCCCGGGACCAGCCAGGGTTAAGAAATCTCTTTTTTATGTGATTCAGGAAATGGCTTACTATGAAGAACCAGTCTTCCTCCATGAGTCTCCATGATACTCATGAATATCCCCCTCATTTACATATTATAAGGCTGGGCACAGATTGTCCAAATACCAATTATTTGTTTCATAAAAGATTAACTGAATTGCTGGCCCCCACTACTCAACAGTAAAAAAGTGCTTGTTAACTAATTTGACTAAATTTAGTTAAGCCTTTTTCCATTCTCCAGGTCCTGAATTTTAACTGACACTCAGCATACAATCACTCTTTAATGGCCTCTTCTGATAACCTGATGAATTCAAAGGAAAACAGTCCACGGTGAACTATCTTCCCCCCACACTCTATGCCCATCTTTCTAGCTGTATTTGATCTTCTCTATAATAAACAATTGCTTTCTGCCTGCCCTTTTCGATTGTTGTCTAGATCCTTATTGCAATAGTCTCTTTTCCTATTGCAACAGACCTTTTAGAAAAGTCTCTCTTTACTAAGTTCACTGTGATTTAATTGAGTAACATCTAAATTTTTAATCATTGAATTTTCTTAATCTATACAGTTTTCTTGAGAGAAAAGATTTTCTGCATCTATAACATAAGGGACATAATCATCTAAGGTCTAACAAGGAACACTGCTGTTTAAATACAAACTGACAGAGTTACAGTTGCTTGCTTTCTCTATTAGCTTGTCTCTAAAACACTTTTGTTTAACTTTAAAAGAAAAATCTTAAAAAAATGGAATATTCTAAAGCCCTGTGAAGTGCTCATCAATGCATTTTCTGTAAGGTTAAATTTCTTTACCTTGAAAATACCTATTAATTATGCTATAAAATTATATGTATGAGTACCTAATCTGGAAGGATGAATGCCCTAGAGAATATATTAATGTCCCACTTTCAATAATCATTTTCTTCCAAATCAAGTTTAAAATTGTCCTTTCCTTCAAGGCCATGCCATTGTTCCACAAGAGGTTATATTATCTGAAAGTCCCTCCTGCTCTTTCTCCTACATTGACACCATTAATTTCTACATACTATATAAATGGCTGTGTGGCAGAGCAGAAAGAGCTTCTGATATGGAGTCATGTAAGCTCAGGTTCAGTGGCAGGCTCTCCCATACATTTTCAGTTTGAGCTCAGGCAGATAATATAGCCTGTCTATTCATAACATGGGGATGATGAATTTATCTTGCAAGAAAGATCCCTTAGAAGATTAACTAAGATAAAGATGCAGGTCTTTGCAAAAAGCAATTCATCCTTAATAAACAAGGATCCCTATTTCTTTTCTTGCATGAGCTGCCAACAACTTTAGAAAATCACTTAGGAAGTGCTTGGTTCATGAATTCTGGATAGAAAGTCACAGATGCTGTTACAATGTAGAATAATGAATAAAACTGCTACTGCTCTCTGTGGAAGGGCATTTAATGAATTCTCCATTTTTCTCCAAGAGAGAACATAGATAGAATTATTAACATATATTAGGAAAATATTTCAAATCACTTTCTATATAATCCTTCCTACCATGGTCATTTCATCCCTATGCATTCTTTAAAAATATGTGCTATAATGAATTCATCTAATTTTCCACTGTTTACATCATGCCCATTTCTACTATTCATTGAGGTAAGCAAATTTAATACTTCTCTGAAAAAATAAAAAAATAAAAGCAGTGGGTATTATAATTAACTAGGTAACAAGTTTTTCAAGTATTACAAGCTATCTGTATTGCTCCCCTATTCTACCTTAATTTAGAGTTCTTTGTTTTGTTTCTGTTCTTTCAGATAATGTGTGTTTACAGGAATTAGAAGTACATGGCCATTAAATCATATGGGATAGTAACAGATATGTGTTAGGCATTTAAAACAAATCATGAAGTGTGAAGTGACTTTCATTCATTCAGCATCTATCTTATACCATATTTTATTATTTTTCCTTTTTTAACTAAAATTTACAAATGAAACTTATATTTTAGTTGTACAACATGCTAATTAGATATTTCATTATACATAAAACATAATGCAATGATTGGTAGTCAAACTAATCACCATATCCATCTCCTCACATAACTACCATTTTTGCATGTGAAGCTAGAACGCCTGAAATTTACCCTCTTAGCAAACTTCCAGTACTAGATATAGTATTATTAACTGTAGTTATCACACTTTTTGTGTTAGATCTTTAGAATTATTTATCCTGCTGCTGCTACTGCTAAGTCGCTTCAGTCATGTCGGACTCTGTGTGACCACCTAGACGGCAGCCCACCAGGCTCCTCTGTCCCTGGGATTCTTCAGGCAAGAATACTGCAGTGGGTTGCCATTTCCTTCTCCAACGCATACATGTATGCTAAATCACTTCAGTCGTGTCCGACTCTGTGTGACCCCATGGACGGCAGCCCACCAGGCTCCTCTGTCCAGGGGATTCTCTAGGCAAGAATACTAGAGTGGGTTGCCATTTCCTGCTCATCCTACATAATGGTAATTTTGTATCCTTTGATCAGTCTCTCTGCTTCTGGTAACTAACCTCCATTCTCCTGTCTGATTCTATGCCTTTGACTTTTTTTAGAGTCTGCATGTAAGTGATATCATGTAGTATTTTTCTTTCTGGTTTATCTTACTCAGCATAATGTTCTCCACTTTCATTAGATTGCTGCAAATAGCAGAATCTCCCTTTTTAAGGCTGAATAACATTCTACCGTGTGTGTGTATGTGTGTATATAACAATTTCTTTAACCATTCATCCATCAACGGCCACAGGTTCTTTCCATATTTAGGAAATTTTGAATAAGCTGCAATGAACATGTTGTTCATGTAGAGTGTAGCTATCTCTCTGAGGTATGGTTTCATTCCCTTTGGATATACTCGCAGTAGTAAAATTGCTAGACCATATGGTAGTTCTATTTCTAACTTTTTGAGAGACTTTCCTATTACTTTCTATAATGGCTGTGCCAATTTACATTCCAATTAAAAGTGTCCAAGGGTTTCTTTTGTCCACATTCCCACCAATACTGTAATCCAACAGGTTGAGCAGCTCGCCACTTGAAAGCCCATATTGGAGAAATAACTGTTGGTAGGAAAGGAAAACTGCTTTATTTAGGAGGTTGATAACCTGGGCCCAGTGTGGACTCCTGTCCGAGAGCCAACTCCTGACTGCTGATCAGGGCACAAAGACGGCCTGTACTTTCTTGTAGGAGTTCCATGTGTTTAGGTCTTACATTCAAACCTTTAATCCATTTTGAATTGGTTTTCCTATACTGTGTGAAAGAAATATCTATTTTTTTTTCATATGGCTGTCCAGTTTTTCCAACACCATTCATTGAAGAGACTATTTTTCTCCACTGAATGTCCAAATTTATATGAATATAGAGCCTGGAATTGATTTATACAGTTTTGAATAAATGTCAAATACCATTGTTTTCTTTATGTAACATAATTGAAATTTATTAGGTTCCCTCATTATTCTACCATATTATTGTTGCCAAAAATCAATTGCCCACCTATATGTTTCTCTGATTCTAAAGCGTTCTTTGTTATTGATTTATTTTTCTATTGTACTACCTTTAAAATGTTATTTTAATTAGCATGCCTTTATACTAAATATTTATATTTAAGATAGTACAATAATATCCCTATTGTTATTTGCCTTCAAGATTGTCTTGGCTATTCTTTGCTTTTTGAATCATCATAGAAATTTCAGAATAAGTCTGTCAATATCTGAAGAGGAATTTAGAAACTAATCAATTATTTTATTTTATGATCATTAGCTTATCTAATCATAATTCATTTGTTAGTAATTAAATAGTAACTTTGTAATCTATTCTTACAGCTTTGGTAGGTAGTATTATTAATTCTATTTGCATATGGTGAAAATAATGTTGAGACGTTAGGAAGCTTTCACAAGTGAACATAGCTAATGAGTCTTTTAAATTCATAGTTTTCTGAGATCTACATCAAATGATTCTGATTTTAAAGTCTGGAATAGGATCCAAGTATCTATATTTTTCAGAAAGTTGTCCAAGTGATTTAGATTAATGGTTTGATTTGGAAAACAGAGATATGCTTGATGGTATTATTTTTCAAAAACTATATTTAGCTAATTAGAAAGAAAATTATTAAAATAGTGAGCTCAATTAAAATAACAGAAAATGGTGAAAAGGTACTTATGGCAGAATAAGAAGCTGTACATGACATAAGGGTTTAATAGAATATGATGTTTACTTGTATTAGAATTCAATTAATAAAGCAAGAGCACTATGGGTATAATGAAATAAGGAATTATTCTTTATAATTTTTCTTTAATTATTTATATATAGTTATATATGTATTATATATAACTATATATAATATAAATATATATAATTATATATAAATATATAATATATATTAATATAATTACATATATAATATATAAAAAATATATAAATATAAATATGTGTATTTATATATATTATTTTATATATTTATATATAATTATTTATAATTTTTTATAATTATTCTTTACAACTTTGGAGGAGCAATGAAATTAAAAATCTAAAAAAGGGACTAGAAAGATTAAAGAGAGCTCAGTAACTGGTCTGAGTGTAGGTTTCCAGGAAAATCTAGAGGCTAGGTTCATCCAACTTCTAATGAAGGAGCATGATAGAAACATGGTATACAAGCCTATGGCAGGATGTTGTCTCTTTGTGGCAACTGCCATCCTCAGTTTAAAAAGATCCAGCACCTTGATTCATAAAAAGTCTCTGTCTAGTTATGCTTATAAATATTTTTGAATAAATATTGAAAAAGGTTGCCAAAATATAGACAAAAAAAAATAGAGATACAGTTACTCCTGGTGAAATAAGTCAGTACTCTATCTGTTGAAGCACTGTTAAGTCAAAAGTTTCCCCTCAAGATAATAGTTTACAGCTTCTCCTGCCTGTTCTGTACAAAGAATTCAATCTGCTTACAACTTCAATCTTGATTAATACAGTAGGTTTCTGTTACCTTTCTAAAGAATGGTTATTTTTCTAAAGGTGATTATTATTTTTAGCACACTCTATTCTTTTAATTATCTCTGCTTTAGTTTTATTGATTCTGGCTTTGTGTTCTTTTTGTGGCTAGGGCCTGCTGAGTTTGAGGGTGGAGGAGTCTATCCTTGAGCCAAGAGTAACTGCTGTATCAGTGAGCGAATAGAAAGAAGAGCTCTTAGTGATGCAAGAAAGAACAAGGATTGGACCCCATAAGCCCATCTGTATCAGCTTCTTATTTCCTTTAATCAGCAGGAACCTTTATAGCAAAATGGTTGCTGCTTAATTTTTATCTCTTAAATATTGCATATTTTCACTTTTGTCTAATTCTTTTCAGGAATAAGACTCTAGGAAACATAAATCCAAATAACCTTATTTATAACAGAATAGTCCAACACACATGGTTAGATAAAAGGCAGTTTGAATGATAATGCTCGTAGGGTAAGGCGGCAGAATTTTAAAGACTAAGAATACTGAATTAAATGACACAGATCACAATGGGATATGGGTTGATAGTAAATCTAAAGAATTTTTCTTTCTAATACTCTATTTAAAATCTCACATTCTGATTAATATTTATTTAGGATATTTAGTAAGACTAGAAATAGTTACAAAATCAGAAAATAATAAATATATTTCACCTTTCTCTCATCTATATTGTCTTATATTGGAATGACAAAATTTATTTCCATGATTTGTTGGTGTTATATAAATAAAAAATGTTTTCTTTACCATGAAGCATGAGTTAATTTCTACTTTTTCTGATATTCTCATTTATTTTCTTCACTCTATTACTCTGAATATAGTTAATTTTGTATCTCCTCAGTGCATCTATGCTTTTCATGCATTTATTAAAAAAGTTTTCTTTAACATCTGTGATTTTTAATTTTAAGAGTATAAATTGTCTTTCACACATTGTCTTTTATACTTCTTTCTCACTGAGTTAAGCTTTTGGATATCTATTTTATACATACAAATTTTAATTACAGTACTAATTATATTTTTCAGTAACTGACTGCTTTTACAATATACATTTCCATTCATTTTTACTTATTCAACTGTTTGTTCTAACTTGCCTCAAGGACATTTTTTTTTTCATGTTTTAATCATTTTTCCTAAGACTACATAATCCAACAAAGGCATGGCAGTTCAAATGTATGAGCAGATATAGAAATCAGTCAATGAAAACTGGGACTGAAAACAGACCTAAGTTTAAAAAGAAATATTTAAAATCAGATATTTGGCTCAAACTAGGAATTAGAATCAATCTATATTTCTTGAATATATTTAAAATATTTAGGTCATAAGAATTAGGATATAGGATAAAACTAATCAGAAACACAGGCCTTTCATTCAATTTATTCCCTAGTAATAGAAAATGAACAGCAATGATCAGAATTCATTAGTAGGATCAAGTTTGAAAAAAAAAAATATGTAATTATCCAAAAATCCACATGCTGTCCTGTGTTATCATATGTGTTTGCTTTTCTCATTAGGAATAAAGCTGTTTTGCATAAAAAAAATTTATGTCATTTATTTTGTTGAATCTATAACCTCTGTCAAGAAGATATCATGAGAATTAAAAAAAAAATCACTGTTTAATAACTTACAATCTAATTAATTAGTTAATTAATATAGCACATGAAATGATACAAAAAGAACAAACCCAACTTTAGAACTAGCTATACCCAAAGTGGAATAAATGAGCAGTAGATTCCAAAATTATGCCTTTTATAATCAAAGCAGTTACTAATGCTTCAAAGTTTCTCTTAATTTTCACCAAGCATTTAAATATATTCCCATACCCTTCTGTGGTTTTATTGCAATGCATATATTTTCTCTGTGCTTTACGCTTCTAAATTAAGATGGAAAACCAATTACTTCTAAATTGAAAATACTGAGTGCAGTTGAAATGGGGTTCTCACATTAAATTTGCAACCCTCAGTGTAATTATAAGAGATGATCAAATTTAAAGCATATGTATTTATAGAAAATTAAGATGAGTCATACCAAGTTACTGGTATGATGCTTTGTCTTTAATGCACTGTCAGAAATTCTGTCCAACAGCCTGCCTGTATCTGTGTTAATGAAACTTCTTCCCACTATTTTAAGACTTGGCTATATCCTGATATTATAAAAATTTAGCATGGATGGCAGTGGCTAAAAGTGACAGAGAGGTTGAGAGAAGAAAGAAGAGGGTTATTTGTATAAGTCTTTATTGAAGAGATATATTATTTAGCTTTGCGAATAATTGAATACAAAATTTACGCTGCAGTATCTAAACTGTGGGGCTTCCCCAGGATTCAGTGGTAAAGAATTCTCCTGCAATGCAGGAGATGTGGGAGACAAGGGTTTGATCTCTGGGTCAGGAAAATCTCCTGGAGGAGGAAATGGCACTCCATTCCAGCATTCTTGCCTGGGAAATTCCATGGACAAAGGAGCCTGGTGGGCTACAGTCCAAAGGGTTGCAAAGAGTTGGATACAACTGAACAACTGAGCATGCACACACACATCTTAACTTGGCTAATATAGTTTTCATGCTCATTTATATTTTGTAATAAATATCATGGCTTTTAAAGATTTTTCTTCTGAAAAAATATAAAACTAATTTCTTAAAATATACTTGAAAAGGTTTTATAAATATAATCTTGTTTGGTTTTATCTGTAACATATCTAAAATTATTAGTCTATCAGTTCAGTTCAGCCGCTCAGTCGTGTCCGACTCTTTGCAACCCCGTGGACTGCAGCATGACAGGCCTCCCTGTCCAACACAAACTCCCAGAGTTTAATCAAACTCATGTCCATTGAGTCGGTGACACCATCCAGCCATCTCATCTTCTGTCGTCCCCTTCTCCCCCTGCCCTCAATCTTTCCCAGGATCAGGGTCTTTTCAAATGAGTCAGTTCTTTGCATCAGGTGGTCAAAGTATTGGAGTTTCAGCTTCAACATCAGTCCTTCAATGAATATTCAGGACTGATCTCCTTTAGGATGGACTGGTTGGATCTCCTTGCAGTCCAAGGGACTCTCAGAGTCTTCTCCAACACCACAGTTCAAAAGCATCAATTCTTCGGCACTCAGCTTTCTTTATAGTCCAACTCTCACATCCATACATGACCACTGGAAAAACCATAGCTTTGACTAGACGGACCTTTGTTGACAAAGTAATGTCTCTGCTTTTTAATATGCTGTCTAGGTTGGTCATAACTTTCCTAAAGCTCTTCATTTATTTTTTTCTTTTTTACTATTCCTAAAATAAATATTTTTGTTACAACTGTGCAAGCATATAAATAATCATTCTTCCCACTACATTTCAATCACCTGAATATGTCGTATCTAATGTAATATTGACTGATAATAGTCATGGTACCAGGGATTTAAATGGCCAAACTACAAAGAAATAATGCAAGTGAAAAGTGAAAGTGTTAGTCGCTCAGTCATGTCCCACTCTTTGCGACTCCATGAACTGTAGACCACTAACTAGGCTCCTCTGTCCATGGAATTCTGGCAAGAATGCTGGAGTGGGTTGCCATGCCCTCCTCCAGAGGATCTTCCTGACCCAGGGATAGAACCCAGGCCTCCCACAATGCAGGCAGATTCTTTGCCATCTGAGCCACTAGGTAAGTAATAAACTGGTTATTTTCTAACATTTTCCTCACACTGTTTTCCACAATATTTCAAAATTGTATGTTTTATTCATTGTTGTTAAGGTGTTTGGGTCTATGTTTAACGAGCAATGCATAAAAGTTTCCATGTAGGTATAGTACTCAAAACCACCCACCTTCAAAGGTATAATTTAAGAAACAATATATGTGAAAAAGCTTATACCACTCAATTCTCCAAAATTAACACTGAAATCCACATAAGCAGGAAATATATATGTGAACCTTTTAATATTTTGTTTTTACTCTGTCACCACAATCCCCTCAAAACACATAAAATTAACTGATGTTACTGAATTGCACACCAACGTGGGCATTTGTCCTTTTTAAAAAGTACTGTTGGAAACATACCTGCAAAATTTTTGTTTGATCCTCTGTAAGAAATATTTTTGATGATGTTACTTATATTATATCATTTGATTTTATGATTTCTCATAGGTAAATAAGAATCTAGTAGTAAGTCTCTAAAATAGCTAGCCATTTGATATCACAGGCATTAGCTATTTTGCAATCAACCTGGATTCTTTTCACTGATGGGATTTCTGGAATAGTATTAACAAAACCAAAATTTGTGTCCTAACAATCTCATGTAATAGGTTTGTACTGTATTTGTATTATCCTCACTGCTAATTACATGATATGGTCTTTGTTTTATTACTTATTACTCATCTTTGTTACTTCAACTTACATTATGTCCTAAGTGTCTCTATTCCCCATCCTGTATCTTTCTGAACCAAGAACATATAAAATTAAAATAAACTGTCTGTTCCAAAACCCTAAGGTGCACGTATGTATTAATTTATACAGATGAGAAAAAAAGTTTTGCTCCATACATATGGTTTAATTAAATATTCATCTGCCACTTCAAATTTAAATTGCTTACATAATCTCTGATTATGTAAAAATAAAACAAAAATTAAAAAATTAAAAACAATAAAAACAATCATAAAACTGTTTCCTGAAGTTCTATAGTATCCTCTATCTCAACTTAGCAACTAACTAGTAGATCAACAGAACTCAGAACCCTATTAAAGCCACATCCTTTTCATATTCATCTTTAGTTTGTCTTGGCTTCTGGTTCAACTTTTGCCTGATTACATTCCATCCTGCATACTGCTGCCTGATTTTTCTGTTTAAAATGACTTGTTAAAAATAATTTAAAAGCAAAGAATATTTGAACAGGAACATCTAAAAAGTATAGATATATTTCTTACATGTGTATTATTATCTCTTTTATCAATCTTTGTGCTATGAATAGATGGGAATGCATTTTTCATAAAATTTATAGAAGCAATAAAGGCAATACTTTGTAATTTCTCCTCATGTTCACTATATTTGTTTCCATTAAGCACCCTCTCTCATTTCTTTTTAATGACCACAAATCAATCTACCTAATGGACTTATCATAATATGTTTAGTATCTCATTATTAAGTGATTTAAATGATTCAGTAACATAAGCAATGCTTTGACTATAACAGTTTAAACTCTGAACAGTTCGATGTCCAAAGTTTAAGTTTTTGAAGAGAAGTTGCTCAGGCAAAAAGCAAGACAAATACCAAAATTCTGACAGAAGATGTCAAACTGCTTTAAAAGTTGAAAGAATATTTTATTACTTATGTACCATATCGTTCTTGTTACGCTAACATAACATTAGATTGCCGTAAACTTAAGAATCACTGCTGATTCAGTTCAGTCAGTTCAGATCAGTTGCTCAGTCATGTCTAACTGTTTGGAACCCCATAGGCCAAAGTATTGCAGCTTCAGCTTCAGCATCAATCCTTTCAATGAATATTCAGGACTGATTTCCTTTAGGATGGACTGGTTGGATCTCATTGCAGTCCAGGGGACTCTCAAGAGTCTTCTCCAACACCACAGTTCATAAGCATCAATTCTTCCGGGCTGAGCTTTCTCTATCGTCCAACTCTCACATCCATTCATGACTACTGGAAAAACCATAGCTTTGACTAGACGGACCTTTGTCCGCAAAGTAATGTCTCCGCTTTTTAACAGGCTGCCTAGGTTGGTCATAGCTTTTCTTCCAAGGAGCAAGAGTCTTTTAATTTCAAGGCTGCTGTCACCATCTTCAGTGATTTTGCCTGAGAAAATAAAGTCTGTTAGGGTTTCCATTGTTTCCCCATCTTTTTCCCATGATGTGATGGGACTGGATGCCATGATCTGTTTTTTGAAAAGTGCCTAAGGTCAACTAAAACTTGTCTGTGAACGGCAACCACTAATTGACTGATGCATTGATTTCTATTAATGTGACAAGGTGTATTCAATACTTCTAATATGAAAGGTTATATTTTACATCTGGGCTGCAGTATTGAATAAAATATTGAGTAAAATACCTCTTGAATAAATTTAACATAATAAATTGAATAAACTACCTGTCACCTAGATTTTACATTTGAGAGGAAATTTAGTTTATTACCTACACATTACAGGCAAAGAATTGAAGACTTAGAGTGGCTTGATAACAGAGCATTTCACATTGAAGCTACACCACACTCTGAACATTCACTCCAAATATTAACCTCATTACAAGTTTGCTGTCAGGAGTTTGAATATTTGAGTATCACCTTCATTCACTTATCTACCTCAAAATTACTGTTACAAAAATATTCTTAGTTATTCCTCCTTCTGAGAATAATTATAAAAAGGATATGTAGATAACTAGCTAGTTACCTATCTAATTCTCTCTACCAATCTATAAATATATAGCCCAACCTGTGCGTATAATACATGTATCAATCATTTGACTTAGCCATTAAATATGTATTATATGCACATTTACTTATTTTCTCTATACATGTAAGAATTGATTTTTATCTCAGCACTATTGTAAAAATATATGAATACTTTAAATAAATATTCTAATTAATTTTTTCTGAATCTAAAATAATTTGCATATTTCAGATAAATCACATAAGTCATTTGACTCAAGAATGCTGAATTATTTTTTTGCCTCCTTTTAATTCTCATTATTGTTTTTTCTTCTTTAAAGCACAAACAACCCAAAATCTAATCATGGTATATTAAAGATGAAAAAGCTCATATAAAAAGTTCTCAATTTAGTTTTGGGAAATAATTGATAACATTGATTTTAAAATACCACCTCTTTGCATCATATAGAAAATTTCCAATGGCTATCTAATTTTGCATATGGTAATGTTTATGTTTCAATGCTACTCTCTCAATTCGTTTCCCCCAGTACCCCCTCCCTGCATCCACAAGTCTGTTTTCTATGTCTTTATCTCTGTTGCTCCCTTGCAGATAGGTTGTCTGTGACACCCTAGAGGGGTGGAATGGGTGGAAGGCGGGAAGGATGTTCAAAAAGCAGGGGACATACATGTACCTATGACCGATTCATGTTGATACATGACAGAAAACAACAGAATATTGTAAAGCAAGTATCCTCCAATTGAAAACAAATAAATTAAAAAAATTAAATACCATCTGTCACTTCAGTTGTTTCTATTAATCAACTTAAAGTTTTGAGTTTCATTTCTAGAAAGAGAATATTTTACTTTAAATTCTTTTTACAATATATTTAAAAACAGGCATCATCCACGAGACTGACAGCATCCCTAGAACCTCAGGGCAGGAACCTGTCTATATGTTCTTTTCTGACCCCATGGTTTCTAGCACATTGTGTGTCTAGAAGAAGCATTTTAAGGTTACTTTCTGGAAAATCAAACCTTACTTACATTTCACTTTGTGTTATTTGTCTGCTCCTCTGATATAAGAACTGGAAACCAGAAGAAATAGTAGTAAGATAGGTTCAGCTGAGCAGGCCAAAAATAAACATTTCAAGAATGATTTTTTTTTTTAGTTATTAGCTACAAACAATGAAAGGAAAGACCAGAGGAACTTTCTCTCTAACACTAATAGGAGAAATAAAAGATATAAATGTTACCTGGGCAACTGCTTTAAACCCAATAGAATATCTTTGTTGAACTAAAATTCTAGAGAAAAATACTGTAGAGAGGGTATCTGCATGTGGTGTTGTCATTCAATGCAACTTATTCCAGTGTTTATTTACTCAGCACAAAATCTATTTAAATTAATTTAGAAATATATTAGAAATAAATTTATTTGCAAAAAAGTTACAAGATGAAAATATATTCTGTGTTGTTAACAGAATTTATTAAAATCTAGAGGGAAAAGAGATTCCAAACAATTTAGACTGACATATGTTTCACAGCCCCCAGCATAATAAAAATATGTTTATTATTCCTACAAATGTGGTACTTTTATCTGTAAAGGAGTTCTGTAACTCTATTCAGAGTAACACAATAGTTAAAAGTATCTACTTTGCCAACATCTACCAAGCATTAAAATTTAATACTAGTATCAAAGTATCATTATGTAAAATATGTAAAACAAGAAGAAAATATTGTATTGGGAGGGAGGAAGATTAATGATTCAACTTGAATGCACTACTGTATTTCACTATATTTGCTATCTACTATTTTCACAAAGAATTATTCTGTAAATAAATCTATTAATTTATATGAAAGAAAAATCAAAATGGAGGTTTATACTAACCGATTTAAACAGCTTTGTATATGTAAAATACAAGTATAAAATTATATTAGATATATAATTTGAATCTATATTAAAAGCATAAAGGAAATAATATTATAAAGCAGTTTGATGCCATTTGTGTTAATTCAAATGTTTGCAAAATGAATCATTGTTTATCATAAATAAGATATATTATTTTAATATTATAAACTAGATAAAACATAAACTAATAGGTCAATATTTACTCATAATCACTTTACACAAAAATTTATTTTTCTAATTTTCTGTGTCTGTAGCATAGGTTATGCATGTGTGCTCAGTCGTGTCTGATTCTTTGTGGCCCCATAGACCGTAGCCTACCAGCCTTTTTCTGTCCATGGAATTTTCCAGGCAAAAATACTGGAGTAGGTTGTCATTCTCTACTCTAGGAGATCTTTCCAACAAAGGGGTTGAACGAGTGTCTCTTGCATCTCCTGCCTTAGCTGGCAGATTCTTTACCACTAGCACCACCTGGGAAGCCCATGGTTGTGTATATATTTAATAACTTTAAAGTTAAATTTTATCATTTGTAACACTTGAAAGTATCATCTATATTGTTAAAGTATTAAATTTTCCATATTTTTCAATTTATTTTTTAAAAGAAATAGGAAGATTCATACAAAAGAGTCCTCTTTGTTCTTAGTCATTATCCCATTTCTTTTTTCTCCAAACCAACATTTAGCAGCATTCTAAATTTAATATATATGCCTTTCTCACATAACATTGTTTTTTATGTATTTCCTATATATGTATATGGCGGTGGTTTAGTTGCCAAGTTGTGTCTGACTCTTGTGACCCCATGGACCCCACCAGGCTCCTCTGTCCATGGGATTTCCCAGGCAAGAATACTGGAGTGGGCGGCCATTTCCTTCTCCAGGGATACATGTATATAGTAGAAATATATTGTATTATCTTAAAATTTCCCTTGGTGCTATCATCTGAATATAAATTTTGTACTTTGCCTTTTATATTCATTTTTTAAAAATATCTACCGAGGTTTATTAAGATTTAGTCATTACTTTTTACTGCTATAATACAGAACTCACACACACACACCCACTAAACCTATTTCCGGTGTTCTACGGGTGTAAATACAAGATGTTTTTCAATCTTCCAATCCTACATGCTACAATGAAGTTTTGCATGTTTTCTTGTGTAATGTAAAAAATTTTCTTCAGATTTCAGGCATGCTGTAGAATCCCTAAGCCTTAAAATATATATGTCATTAATTTTGTTAATTATGGCTGAAGAACTTTCCAAAATGTTCTAACAATGTGCAACTCATTAGCAAAATGCAAGTATCCTATTTTGTTTAAAAACAGTTTGTATAATTTTGCTAAAATTGAAAAAATATTTTATTATTCTTTAAATTTGTATATTTTAGATTATTGGTAGAAGGAAACATCATTTCACATATCTATTGGCCATCCAAATCACACTTTTTCTAAACTGCACTTACGTTTTTCACTCATTTCTATTTAATTGTCTTTTGTTAATGATTTTTAGACATTCTTTATACATTGATAATAAAATCTTCGCTTCTTTCATTTTATTTTTTTACCTTTATGTATCTTTTGTCAAAATAAAATGTTAATATTAGCAATTAATAATCCCCTTTTTATTTTTTGAATTGAATATATTATTAGAAAAATTCTTTTTTACTTAACATATATTTCTCTATATATTTTTAACAATGTTAAAAATTTATTTTATTTTTCTCTCTTCACTATGGTATAAAAATATGTAGTGTGAGGTTAAGGACTATGAAAAATATTTATGTACAGTGTGAGGAGAAGAACTAATTTCTTACTTTTCCTTCTGCATGTGATGAATTAATTGCTCCCAGTGGAAGTTATTACATAGTCAAGGTTTTCCTGACTAATTTATAAAACTAATTCTGTCACAAATATTCACATATATGTGGTTCTTTTCGGCCCATTTTTCTATGTCTATATCAATATCCTACTGTTTTAATTACTATTGCTCTATTATCCAGGGTTTGATCAAGCCAGCAGAAGCCATGCCAAAGGGAATGGCTTCAGTGAAGGCACTTTACTATGGGAATTATTTATAAGGGTGGCAGAACTGAACAGGCTAAAAGGGGATGGTGAGGCAACCCAGAGTTTGGCAACAGCAGAAAGGCATTATGACCTCTAGGATTAGAAGGAGCTGTGGAAAAGTTAGTGTTTGCAAGATCCTGTGGTTAGGATAGCAGGCACAATTTGGCCTGAATGTAGCTAGAACCTGGAGAAGATGCAGCCGCTGCCAGAGATGCTGCTTGGAAGTAGAGAAAAAGAAGCAGAAATAATCCATCTGACTTGCACTCTAGTTTTCTACTGTACCATCCATAAAATAAATCCCTATGTAAGATGTTAAGTCATCACCTTTTCTTAGTATTTCTTAACAAAAATTTCCTTTGCTTTGAAATTCACCTTGATTACTTTACATGAAATTTAGAAGTCAGTTGTCAAGTTCATTAAATACATTTTTAAAAGGCAAAGGGAATTATAACTAATTAATGAAATTAATTAATGAATGAAAATTAATATATAAGTTAATTTGGAAAAATCGTGTCATGTTGACAAAGAAGTGGTATGGTCTACTATTAGGATCAGGAGGACTAGTGAACATTTATGCACATACTATGACTTGCTATATAAACAACATACCTCTGCATCAGCTTTCTCACTTTTAAGTTGAATAAATAATAGTAAACAATGTAAACTGTTTTAAAAGTAAAATGTGTAAAGCACTGTGAACAAAGCCTGTTATATGGTAAGCCCTCGATATTACGGTCATTGTTGTTGTGGTGGTATTACTATCATCATGAAGGATTTATTTTTTTGGTTTTCCTGTTTATCATAATTCTTTATCATCTTACTGAATTCTTTATAATTAAACAATATTTGTACAGAAGTCTTGTATATCTTAACATTCTTTTTATCCCAACTCTGTTTTGAATTGTTAAGTTACATAGTATTCACTCCCAACTCATTAAAGTTTTTAAACACTTCCTAGCCTATACATTTGTATATGCTAATTTGTACCAATTTCATTGCCTATGGTTTTCCATTCCTTTTTTAATAGATTTTTCTTTTCCTTATTATGTATTTTAAGATTTATTTTGGTTTCTTACCCATGATTCTGTTTTACAGATTAGATATGAACATGTGAGTGTTGATATATCATCAAATTATACTATTTATATTTCACTGGAAGTATATTTGTCATGCACATGCATATGAGTGTGTGTGTGTTTATGTGTGTGTGTGTGTACATGTGTATACATGCTGGCTGTTTTCTTTAGTATTAGTACTCCTTTTCTATTTTTAAATTTTGTACACTTAATTTCAGTGGGATTGTGTACGTTCTTTTTTCTTTAACCACAATTTTTGGTTTTAAAATTACTTCCTAAAAGTCCCTACACATCGTGACTATTATTGACAGTAGTGTCTCCCATTCTATAGTAATACAGAGACATCAAAATCAAGCCACCCATCTGGTAGGCTCCTTCATGGTACAGATTATGATTAGGATACTGAGTTTGTTTCTTTTCTTTCTTTTTCTCTTAGTAATCAGATTAGGAGAAAAGAAAAAGAGCACAGGCATAACTTAGACATATTTCCCCCCTTTTAGCCTTACGTATGGTTGAGAAAACTCTATCATATAATAGGATGAAATTATCATATAATATAATGAATATAATAGGATGAAATCCAGCCACTTATTTCACATAACTTTCCTGTTTACATGTGCTGACAAATAAATTTAAAAAAATAATGAAAGGCAGGCAAAATAATGAAGAAAAAAAAAGATGTAAATTTACTCCTTGTGAAATAAAATAACAAAGCAATTTCAGATTCCCCTGCCTACTTCTGTATGAGAAGTTCAACGTACTTATGTATGACTTCTTTCCTAATTAACATTTTAGCTTTCTGTTACGTATCCAGAGATAGCTATAATTTTTAGTGTGCTATGTGGCTCAGCTGGTAAAGAATCCGCCTGCAATGCAAAAGACCTGGGTTTGATCCCTGGGTTGGAAAGATCTCCTGGAGAAGGGAAAGGCTACCCACTCCAGTACTCTGGCCTGGAGAATTCCATGGACTGTATGGTCTATGGAGTCACAAGAGTCGGACACGACTGAGCGACTTTCACTTTCACACTATGCTCTTTTAATTATATCTATCCAAATTTTATTGATCATAACCTTGTGCTTGGAGTGGAGAGGCTTCCTTAAATATGAAATTATAAAGTCATTTGGTCACAAAGCCCATGTATACTATCAGCTGCATACACCATTTCTAATCCTCATAGCAACATGACAAGTGTGAGGCTCACCCTGAAGGCCTATGAGGCCTGCGCTTGCCCAGCCTTAAGACCAAAGAAAGAGCAAGAGTCAGTAACAGAGGCATCAGTGATTTCATGGATGGGGGAGTGCACACATTTGAGGCAGGATTTTGCAGTAACATCCCCCCATGTGCAGCAAGACAGCAGTCAGGATGTGGTGGCAGACTTTGCTCCCAAGGGGAAGGGGAGATCGCCAGCTAGAGGAGGAATTACAGCAGATTGGCTCATTAGTTAGCAGGGAAGCGAGAAGAAGGGCATGCCTCTTACCAGTCCCTCGATAAGCTATCCCCAGCTGGGGCCTGGGGCAATCATGTAGGATGGTTGGTCAAGTGAATATGGTGTAGGTATGACAGGCATTTTTCAGACAAGGGATGGACAAAGAGCAAGAGAACTGTCTTCTTGGTCGGCCTGACCATACAACAGGGGCAGGTGTGAGACCGCAGAGCAGTGCTTAATATAGGGGTTGCAGGTGGTTCTGTTTGATTCCAAAATGCATGATCCTTCCATTTTTTTTCTCCAATTGTAGGGACAAGGAAATCTATTTTCACCTCTTCTTTTTATTTTTTGCAGTTGGTAAAGCACAGTGAATGTGGGGTAAAGAAAGAAGCCAATAGATTAATTTGAGCTCAAAATACAAAGGATTTAAGTAGAAGCTGTGCAGAACCTAAGTGATGGCTTATTGTCAGAGAGAAATTCTCAGCGCTGTCAGCGCTTTGATTAGGGTGACTTCACATAAATGAATAGGATCAAAGATATGCAATGTTAGTATCACTTTCTACTACAGGTTAAAAGCTTCTCAAGGCCTGTCCCTGAGACAAGTCACAATTCCTAGTGCCTGAAGGGCCTGTTTAATGTATGGCAGAGAAAACTGAGGAATTTTTGAACATTAGTCCCATCAACATGGACAGCACATGCTCACTACGTGGAAGTATGCAGCATAGAAACTTTATTTCTCTGGAAAACAAATAAGTAATACAGAACTTGATCTGGAGTCTCCAGAAAAAATTCTAAATAACATAAGTAAGAGCAACATCATTAAAATAATTATATAGCCTCTTGATGTTACCTTTCAAAAAGTGAATGCTAATTTAACAATGCAAATTCCTTAATGTTTGTTGAAAAGTTAGTCTTTATGTATAATTTGAATATGTTCACAGTTTATGAACAAAATTTTGAATGACTTTTTTTTTTCCCAGAATGAGGCTAGGACTGTGAGAGACAAGAGTTAAATGCTACAAATGTGGCAGATCTCCATCTACAATGACCCATTATCCCAAGTGCAAAGCCATCAGTAAAAATTTATAGTTTCTTTTGTTTTCAATTTTTAATTTTTTCTACAAACTTTCATTCTCAGTTTTTCTTTTAGTTTACCAAAGGAGACTTCACCAAATTTGAGATTATTATCTTAACACCAGAAAACATATTTTTGTTAATGTGAAGAAAGAATAACCAATTCTTTTTAAAACATATTATGGAACTATATGAATCTTCTATCTATTCTTGTATAACACCATGTTTCCTTGGAAAAGGTTGAAATATATCGAACATTAGTTTAGGAATATGTATACACTATAGTCCCAGTATAATTCATCTTTCTTATTTAAATTCCCCTGCTCCATTTAAAATTAGTATTGCAGCAATCGGCATACTGCTCTTTTCATTATTACTGTGACATTCAGTTTTGCCATAGAATTCTTAGATGGATGGAGTAAGTTATCTGTGCTAATTAATGATTACAAAATGCTCTTAAATGTTAAATCATATTCTTGGTGTATTTAAGACAGAAGCCTTTCCAACGTGCTCTTGGAGAGTTTTTTCTCCCCCAGAGATCACCTCTGAACCCCTAAATTAATGTATCTGGCATTTCAACATTGGAATGCTAATTTATGGATTGAACGAGAAGCAAATGATGGCAGACAAGTGTTCTTTTGCTCATTCTTGGGAAAATGTCAAGATCCAGGATAAAATTCTCCCTTCTTCTTAATTCATCTTTTCTCTCTCACTCTTTTTTCCCTTATTCTTTTTCCTCCATATTTTTGTCTTCAATTAATCAACATATTTTAAAAAATATACTAAGAGATATAGTTATCTGTCCTTGTGTAACAAATCAGGAAAATGTGATGGCTAAAAGGTCAACCATTTATTTGTCCCATAGTTCTGCGGGTTGGCATTGGTCTGTGATCAGCTGTGTAATCCTCCTAAACTGGGCCAGACTCGGCTGGGGTAACTCCTGTTCCCCTGTCAGTTGACAGGTTGGGTGCAGGTTGTCTGGTCACAGGTGACTTCACTCAGTTGTCTGGCTGCTGTCTGGTTGTCAGCACGGAAGATGGAAATTGTTGGGTCACCTCCTTCTCGCCGTTAACCATGCTAGCCCAGGCTGGTTCACATGATGGCTTCAGGGTTCACAGAGCAGCGAGGAAGGCCAAGTTCCACAGTGCAATCTCTTTAAAAGTCTCTCCTTGTGTCTTGTTTTATTATTGCTCAGTAGCCAAAGCAAATCACATGAAAAAGCATCTCATTAAAAATCACTTCTGCAAAATCTTCCACAAGAGCCTACTTTGCTAGGTATCTCTGTTGTTACTGGAAACACGATTTATATGATAATAGTGGGCAGAACAGAGTCTAGCACATTAGGCAGACTGAGTAACTTTAGAGAAAAGAGGAATTATCAGTTTCAAAATGCCTGCTACATCTGTGGACTTTGCAAGCCTTATTTAAAAATCACAAAACGCCTGTGAGTTAGGACATGTTTTACCTTCATCACTATGCCAGTGCAGAAACTGAAGTTCGGATTTGCTTGTTCACAATTACAGATTATGTGAGTGGCAGAGCCAGGATCTGGACAGAAGGATGACTTGTGTCAAATGCCGCTGTGTTTTCCATTTGCAGCATGCTGCTATAAATAACGTGTATGTGCTCAGTCGCTCAGTCACGTTCAGCTCTTTGCAACCTTATGGACTGTAGCCTGCCAGGCTCCTCTCTCCATGGAATTTTTCCAGGCAAGAATGCTGGAGTGGGTTGCCATTTCTTTCTCCAGGGGATCTTCCTGACCCAGGAATTGAACCCATGTCTCTTTTGTCTCCTTCTATATAAGAAATAACACCCTTTAAATGACACAGAATATTCAAAATTCACTGAAGCTACGAAGGGACCATCTGACAAACCAAGTGTCAACCCTGCCTAAAGGAAACAGAGTTAAATTTGCATGTTTCTCAAGGAATCAGCAGCTGTGTTCAGCTCTCACTAACTGCCTCAGGGACAGACTAAATTAAAGGAAAATTTAAAAAGAAATTAATTGTTGAAAACTTTATAAATAGGCTGATGGCTGTACTGAGTACTATTCTTAGATCACTGACTTCAGATTTTATTTTCCTCTGAAAGCCCTAGTTGGATATCCAAATTTGGTAAGGTGACTATTCCTTCACTCCTACATATACAAAAGTCTGTCTGTTGCTATTTCTTAGGTCTTGTTGCTTATTTGACTAATGTTTTTGTCTAAGGCTTAATATTAGTCTTGCTCTTTGAAAATCACTGCTTCATCTACTTTGCAGAGGCCACGGCCCCAAGAGTTTCTGTCCAACTTTCTCACGTCTTTCCTGACCATCTGACACCATGGTGGTGTTCCAAATCAGGAATAAATGAACTGCAAAATATTTAGAAGCGTGTTCTTGATTTTTGGTCCAAATAATTTTCAAATATCCTGCTCTCGTGGAAATTCAAATAATACGAAAAAAAAATAACAACAACAACACTTTCTTTATTAGGAAGAAAAGACTGTATTAAAAAACACATAAAGGCACACAGAAAAAAGAAACAAAGCCAAAAAAAATGTGAAAAAAGAAGAAAAAAATTCTATCTACTTATTGGGCTTCCTGATGGATCAGCAAATAAAGAATTTGCCTTGCAAAGAAGACACAGGAGATGTGGGTTCCTCCCATGGGTCAGGAAGATCCCCTGGAGGAGTAAATGGTAACCCACTTCAGTATACTTGCCTGAAAAATCCCATGGACAAAGGAGCCTGGCAGGTTACAGTCCAAAGGGTCTCAAAGAGTCTGACATGACTGAGCACACATGCATACACTTCATGCATGCATAGGATATATTTGTGGTAACCATTGATTGCCTCTTAATATGTGCTATATAATGTGTTAATAATAGTAATAAATATAAGTAAGACCATTTCTGCTATCAAAGCATTACTATTTCAGTGGTAACAGATGTAAAATAAATGCAATCGTATACAGAAAGAAAAACATGTATAAGGATGAATCGCCATAAATAAGAAAGCAATTAATTTTTAGAGTTTATTTGGGAGAATTAATTGAAGAATGGTGATTTCTGGATTTAGCTCAAATAAGAATATACCTCCATTGGAAAAATAGGAATGAGAAAGTATATCCCAGTATACATGAAATCAGAGAAACGAATGAGTCTGATTTCTGGAATTAGTTCAGATCTAAACAGTAAAGAATTAGCTCATTTTGTATCATTATGTATGATATAATGACAAAAGTTAAATAACCCTTCAAAGTTCTACACCTACTCTTTCCTCCTGTATATACAATTTTAACAATTCAATTGATGAGTATTTTTAGTGACTTAGTGAAGTCGCTTAGTCCTGTCCGACTCTTTGCGACTCCATGGACTGTAGCTTACCAGGCTCCTCTGTCCATGGAATTTTCCAGGCAAGAGTACTGGAGTGGGTTGCCATTTCCTTCTCCAGGGGATCTTCCCAACCCAGGGATTGAATCTGGGTCACCTGCATTGCAAGAAGATGCTTTACCTTCTGAGCTACCATAAAACTCATTAAATTTCCTTTCCATTTCAATGCTTTTATATGTAATATATATGCACATATATATGTATATATTTGAGTGTATTGTATGCATACAAATGCACATACATATACATATAAGTATATGCAATATATGCATGTGATAGGAAGGAAGTTAGTTGAGAGCAACCAGAGGTGGCCCCTTCAGTTAAATGTTCAATAACTGTCTAATCCCATCAAGGGCAATTTACCAGCTCAGCCCCGAATATAGGGCTTACTTCATGTGTGTGTGTGTGTGTGTGTGTGTGTTAGTTGCTTAGTCATGCCTGACTCTTTGCAACCCCATAGACTGCAGCCCACCAGGCCCCTCCATCCATGGGATTCTCCAGGCAAGAACACTGGAGTGGGCTCCAAAAGAAACTATAGAAAGAAAGAAAGGGAAGTCGCTGTCATGTCCTATCTTTGCGACCCCATGGACTGTAGCCTACCAGGCTCTTCCATCCATGGAATTTTCCAGGCAAGAGCACTGCAGTGGGTTACTCAGTCCCTAAAGAATCTGCCTGCAATGCAAGAGACCCAGGTTTGATTCCTGGGTCGGGAACATCCTCTGGAGAAAGAAATGGCAACCGACTCCAGTATTCTTGCCTGGAGAATCCCATGGACAGAGGAGCCTGGCAGTTTACCATCCATGGGATCACAAGGACATGACTTAGGACTAAACCAATGGACCCCAATATGTCCCCCACCAGTACCCCAAAAACAGTCAGGGAGTGAGAAAAACCCCCCACCAGCCAACTGGTAGGAGTTCCCCTACTCTAGCACATGCACACACCTCACACTATCCTGTACTAACGTAATCTTTTGCGGCCACTGGATTCATTAACTGCTCTTTAATAGTCCATGAATACATCTAATTGTAACAAACTGAATTATGGGAAGGTTGGTGGTGGTAGAGCATCTTGTTATATTTCCTGCAGCTGTCAATCACCCACCGCCTGCCTTATGCAAATGACCCTGCCTTAAAAATTCTGTACCCCAGCCCTCCAGGGTCATTTGCCTCCCTTGGCATGGTCCACCTCTCCCTCGGGGTGTTTTCTGGGTTCTTTCTTTATGTGTTCTCAGTTGCCCGGTACTGTCCAACTCTGTGACGTATTCTTTCTTTCCTTATTGTTAGTAAACTTTCTTGTAATCGGTAACACCTTAGATTCTTCTTTGTGTCCTTACCAAGAACTGAGGCCCACAGGAGAAAGGGTCTCTAGACTGTCCTTCTATTAGCATATTTATTGTGCACATACACATAAATGTACATGTATACATATATAAATTCAGTGACAACAATTGACTTCAGTACATTTAAAAAAAATTAAGGTCCTCAAACTATTAATGAGTTTAGTAGTCTTCCTGGAGAAGGAAATGGCAACCCACTCCAGTATTCTTGCCTGGAAGAATTCCATGGACAGAGGAGCCAGGTGGGCTATAGTCCATGGGTTCTCAAAGAGCTGGGGACACAGCAGAGGTACTAACATTTTCACTTTCACTTTCAGATAGGGAAACAGAAAGATGGTAAGTGAATAGACAGATAAAGCCACATTCTAAGAAATCTTGAAGGTGAAGGTGAAAGTCACTCAGTTGTGTCTGACTCTTTGCAACCCTGTGGACTATACAGTTCATGGAATTCTCCAGGCCAGAATACTGGAGTGGGTAAGTTATTCCTTTCTCCAGGGGATCTTCCCAACCCAGGGATCAAACCCAGGTCTCCCCCATTGCAGGCGGATTCCTTACCAGCTGAGCCACAAGGGAAGACCAAGAATACTGGAGTGGGAAGCCTATCCTTTCTCTAGCAGATCTTGCCGACCCAGTAATCAAACCAGGGTCTCCTGCATTGCAGGCAGATTCTCTACCAACTGAGCTATCAGGGAAGGCCATAAAAACTCTTAAGAGGATTCTTTTTTTAAACTTAAGTGCCTAGTCTTGAAACACGTTTTGGTATTCATACTATTGCTTTTGCTAAATATTTACTAAGTCTCCTTAACAGCTCCAAACTAGGAATTTGACTATTTCCTATTTCTTTACCATTCCTATCTTGAATAGGGGTAAATAAATATCTCATTGGTTGTATTCAAATATATCACAACATTTATTATAAGGAAAATCACTTAGTAGAATTATTTGGAATCACTACACCAAAATAACTTCATTATTAAGACATTTCACAGAGGAATTTTAAAGTAAGAATGCAACAAAATTGAGTAGGATTATTTTTGTTGAAGTTGTTAGCACATTCTGGTTGATATCTACAATAAACAGCTTCAATCCTCCTTTTTTTTCCATGTTTCTATCATGCAGAACAAAATTAAAATGTGTTTGGCTGTTTCATGTAAGATATTTCACTATTAATTATCTCACATCAGGAAGTTATGACTTCCCTTTAATTATCAAAAAATACATAAACAATATAGTAAAGTAATATCAATTAAGCTTTATTTGGCTTAGCATAAACAAAGAACAGCCTGCTTAGGACTTTGAGGCATATGAAAATTCTCAGAAACTATGCAAAGTCCTGTACAAAATTCAATACTTCCATCCTCCATTTCAGGTCTACTCTTATAACCATATATTGAACTCCAGTCTTCTAGCATGATGTGAAAAAAATAAAGTGAAACCCTTTGTTGCTCAGTCGTGTCTGGCTCTTTGCAATCCCATGGACTGTAGCCCACCAGGTGCCTCTCTCCATGGAATTCTCCAGGCAAGAATACTGGATTGGATAGCCATTTCCTTCTCCAGGGCATCATCCCAGTCCAGAGATGGAACCCAGGTCTCCCACACTGCAGGCAGATTCTTTACCATCTGAGCCACAAAGCAAGCACTCTAACCATGCATGTGGTTGAACTCAGATCTTCCAGCGTACTGCCAACTACAGGTTGGTACTTGCCATCTACTGCTGCTGCTGCTGCTGCTAAGTCACATCAGTCATATCTGACTCTTCGCAACCCCATGGACTGCAGCCCACCAGGCTCCTCCATCCATGGGATTTTCCAGGCAAGAGTACTGGAGTGGTTGCCATTGCCTTCTCTGGCCATCTACTGCTACAAAGAATAAAATCACAGTTGTTGTGGCCGCTGACCTTTACCACACACTTTAAGGAGTTCAGGATGGAGATCAGGAATGAGGTACTCTGTGAGCTCTGGGAAAAACAGGCAGATCATGTTTTCAGATGGTTAGATGTTTTCAGAAGATTTTACAAGCTTAATTCTTGAATCTCCACTTATGGAGAAAAGCACTAACATTCTTCATGGTGATGTCTAATCCTTGAAACTAGCAGTAACCTTCACGAGGCTAGCAGCAATCTTCTGCAAAAAAATATGTGCCTGATTGCATGTACTCCCCCTCCACCAAAATCAGCTATACACTGAACTTTCCCCTTACCTCTTTGAAGCAGTTTCTCAGAATTATCTGAAATACTGTCTCCCAAGCTAGAGTCCTCATTCACCCCACAAAATCTTAGCTCACAACTCTCATGTACGTTTTTTTCCCAGTCAACAACACATATCAACACAGAGCACAAAAAATAAACATATAACTCCACACAAAAGAAGCACACATGATTTTCTTGTTTTTTTTTTTTTAACTCCATAACTTATAGCAGAGTTAGGTATTTTCTTGTTATTGTTGAGTTATCAATCAGTGCTCACATACAATACTTTTAATACTCCAGTTAGTTTATTAAAGCAACTTCCTCCTAAATTCCAAAGCAACATATCTACCTACATTTTTGTGGTCAAAAAGTTATGCACATGGACACATCTGTGAACATGAGAACAATGGAAAAGTTATTCTTTAATTGCAGTGGCAATATAACTTGAGTACCATTATCCCAGAGCAATCATAGACAATAATATCTACTAAAGAGCATAGTTTTGCCCTCAAGATGTGTTTTTTTTTCATAGCGTTCTGGTATTATCATTCATATTAATTTACTTAACATGCTGAGAATTCCAAAAAAGAGTCTGAATTTTCTTTTGCCTAGAATTAATATTATTTCCTATGACTTATACTGTTGCTCTGGTCTGTTTTTCATGTTGAAATTGTCCTTTAAATATCAAGTGAACCTACGCTGTTCACTCATATTTAAGTGTAGGACACACACAAAAAGCTAACTGCAAACCATAACTGTAAGAAGGAGGACAGACTTCCTATGTGGTCCAGTGGTTAAGATTCTACACTTCCAGCAAAGCACAGCCAAAACAAAGAAACAAACAAACAAAAATGATAATAATCAAACACAAAAAAAGGAGGAGGAAACATGACAGAAACTGCAACTCTCAGACATATTAGATTTCCATGTCCCTGAATTTCTCTAGAAAGAATAATCAGATTTGGAACCTAACATTTCAATGGTAAAAGAAGGTTTACCATGGAGTTATTACAAAAATTCATTATATTGACTTGAGTAGCTCAGACTCCTTTAGGTTATATGACACTAGTCTTCAGAATCCCTTTGGTGCTTTCTTTCTAGGTAATTCTAACTACTTCCAGTCTTCACTTCCTTATGAGAAGTGCCTTTTCCCTCTCTGGCATGGTAAAGAGGACCACAGGAACCAATTTCTAATGGGCACATTTTAATGAGGGATGTCATCTGAGCAAGAATATATTTTACCTCACTAAGGCAGTGCAGAGAACAGTGAGGATGGAGATAACCTGGAGAAAGGGAGTACTTAGCAAGTAAATGTCATGCCCAGTTAGCAAGTGATAAAGGCTTGCAATTAAGGGAGAGGTAGTGAGAATGGAGATAATTTCCTTCTATTCATTTCATGTAGATGAAGTAATTGCTGCCTGCTCAATCCTTTCAGTCCTGTTTGACTCTTTGCAACCCTATGGACTGTAGCCCTCCAGGTTCCTCTATTCAGGGGATTTTCCAGGCAAGAATACTGGAGTGGGTTGTCATTTCCTCCTCCATGGGATATTCCCAACCCAGGAACCTGCATCTCCTGGATTGGCAGGCTGAATATTTACCTCTGAGCCACAGGGGAAGCCCAGTTAAGTAACTGTGTCCATGTAATAAAGGCAGATTTTGGGGATGGTGGAACAATCATGAACTTATTTCTTTTTGTGAATTGATTTGTATACATTTACTACAATGAGCATATGCTATTTAGAATCAGAAAAAAGGTAAAAATATTACAAATGCTATTTAAAATCAGATTTGTTAACTAGGTTTCTAAACACATGGAGTAAAATATTCCATTGTGAGGAGAAAAGGGCATCTTATAATTAAACTATAAATTCCTCTTTGTTACCTAAAACCTTCCACTGTTGTTTGTTCTCCACAACAATCATTCACCTTCTGGATTTATCTATTTAAATAAGCAGCTTATACCATGAACACTGTCTCTGATAATTTATTCAGTGCAAAAGAGCCTTCAAGTCCAAAGAAACCCAGAGTACTTGGAAAAAACAATTCTTAGATTTATTTTGTACTTTATTTAATACATATTCATTAGGATAGAGGACATTTTAGCAAAGCTTTAGCTAGGGATTTCAAACTGTTAGGGGAAGCACACTGACTGAAACTGCCCACCCTGGCCAGGCACCATAGTAACTATTTGCATGAGTTGCTTAATGACAGGAAGTCCTGGAAAGAATAAGCCACCACCAACCAGAAGAGTTCAGGAAAGGTCAAAAGGAGATACCACATATCCAACCACCTCCCAGAATCCTTCTCTCTGGCATCCATCTTGGCTGAACAAGGCATGCACCCGCCAGGAAGGACTCTGAGTCAGAATGATTGGCTAAGGACAACCCAGAAACTAATCCCATCACCATAAAACTCAAGACTGCGAGCCACGTGGTAGAGATATTCTCTTAGGTTCCCTTATCCTCCTGCTCTCTAACTGGGTGCTCTTTCCCAATAAAATCTCGTGCTTTGTCAGCACACATGTCTCCATGGACAATTCATTTCTGAGTGTTAGAAACCCCGGTTTTGGGCCCTGGAAGGGGTCCCCCTTCCTGCAACAAAACTGGACTTGAATGAATACAAATTGAAACAAACATGGCATCTTACAGTTAAATGGTCTTCAGTGAAAAAGTAAAACTACAGAGCAATAAAGTGAGAGTTTTAAAAATTAGGTTTTTATCATTTAATCTAAACAACAAAGCGTAACTCTTTACAGTTCAACAAGATGAATAAAAAAGTATTAAACACTGTAGGTATTTTTTAGTGGAAAATTGCTAATTTCATGTGCAATTATAACACATGTGGGTAATGCTCTCTAATCTCACTGTAATTATATTTCATGCTTCATAGAAAAATTTAATCACCACGGATGTAAAAGAAAGACTATTTATCATCTCAGAAAGCAAGATGGGGCAACCTAGGTATAGCAATTAATTTGTTTATCTTTGTGCAAGACCTTCGAAGGTCAGAATTTTCAAGGCTGTGGTCAAAGAACCACTTATTTAACATATTACTGTGAGCAGAAGATGTTGCCGGATTAAATTGCTACTAAATGTAATGGTGTGCTTCAGTCCATGGGGTCACAAAGAGTTGGACATGACTGAGCAACTGAACTGAACTGAACTGAAACATAAACATTCACTGAAATTTAAGTTTAGAAGTATTGCCTTCGCCTGTGAATACCGTCTCCTTTTTGTTGTTGTTCATTTGTTAATTTTCTCCTATGATTAGGTAGAATTCTGGATACCACTATTGACTAAAAATACAGTTTTGTCATGTGAACCAAGATTTTCAGCTTTGTTTGTATCATGAGTAACCATAAGTTGATGTCCATGTGTTTCTGTCTCTTCTGTTAAATAGATAAGGGAAACAGTAATAAATGTCTTTTAAAGGACATAAAACATAACTGACTTGAAAAGAGGTATTTTTAGAAAAAGGAAGATATAAAGTCATCCAGAGAACAAAGAAGCAAGGAAGAATGTGAGGTTGGGGGAAGATGGAGAGGAATCTGACTACTGGTGCTGAAAGTGAAAAGTGTGCTCCTGTGTATCATAGGGTTGAGACACTTGAACACAGGGCCTCAAGGAAGTTTTCACACTATTTCTTTTCTCTACAACAGTAATTGAGACCATATTCAAATATGCTCATAGTTTATAATGTCTACATAAATTTTTATTCTCTAACTTAGAGGAGAATTCTGAATGTTTATTGAAACCATTAAATGACTCTGTCATTTTATATACTGAACCTAGAGAACCTTAGGTTTCTTTTTGTTAAAAATAATAATAAAGTACATTTCATAAATAAAAAAAACAGATTTGGCTAAGGATAGAGAGAGATATTTCCTCATTTTATTTTAATCTTTGTATTTTATAGTAGGTGTTCTGTTGGCTCACAGAGTAATGAATCTGCCTGGAATGTGGAAGACCCAGGTTCGATCCCTGAGTGGAGAGATCCTCTGGAGAAAGAAATGGCAACCCACTTCAGTATTCTTGCCTGGAGAGTTCCATGGACAGAGGAGTCTGGTGGGTTACAATCCATGAAATTGCAGAGTCGTCATGACTGAGTGATTAAGCAAACATGCACACACACATAGTAAGTATTTAGTGGAAAAAAACAAAACAAAACAAAAACACACAGATGTAAGTGAATCTGTACATTTCAAACCCATGTTGTTCAATAGCCAACTGTACATATTCAGAAGAAATAAAAAGAAGGGTTCAAATAGATATTTGTATTACAGTATTTATTGTAGCAATGTTTATATTAGCCCAAAGGTAGAAACAATGTAAGTGTCCATCTACAGGGTAATGAATAAATTAAATTTGTAGCAATATATACATATAATGGAACAATATTCAGCTTCGAAAAGGAATGTAGTTCTGATACTTCCTACAAAAGGAATAACCCTTGAAAATATTATGCTAAGTGAAATAATATATGAAAAATCTAGGCAAGTTCAAAGAGAAAGGGAGTTGATTCACGACTGCCATGGGCTAGGGTGAAGTGGTATGGGGATTTATTGTATAAGAGTTACAGAGCATCTGTTTAAGATAATAGAATTTTTTTTACATAGATAGTAGTGATGATTGTATGACACTGTGAATGTAATTAACACCAGTGAGTTGTGCACATTAAAGTGGTAAATTTATGCTGCATCAGTTCGGTTCAGTTCAGTCGCTCATTTGTGTCCAGCTCTTTGCAACCCCATGGTCTACAGCACGCCAGGCCTCCCTGTCTATCACCAGCTCCCAGAGTTTACTCAAATTCATGTCCATTGAGTCCGTGATGCCATCCAACCATCTCATCTTCTATGGTCCCCTTCTCCCACCTTCAATCTTTCCCAGTATCAGGGTCTTTTCAAATGAGTCAGCTCTTCACATCAGGTGGCCAAAGTATTGGAGTTTCAGCTTCAACATCAGTCCTTCCAATGAATATTCAAGACTGATTTGCTTGAGGATGGACTGGTTGGATCTCCTTGCAGTCCAAGGGACTCAAGAGTCTTCAACACCACAGTTCAAAAGCATCAATTTTTCAGCACTCAGCTTTCTTTATAGTCCAACTCTCACATCCATACATGACTACTGGTAAAACCATAAAATATATATTATGTTACATATATTTATCATAATAATTTTTTAAAATAGTTCAATTAAATACATGGGGAAGATCTTGAGAGATCAACCAAACTACATAAACTCTGTGTTCCTAAAATGCTCTGTCAAACAAAATGCTCTTGTCTTGAAAAAGGAAGAGTTTGGTGTTTTGACAACTTGCAACTTATTAATTAGCTTTGAGGCACAGTATAGGCTACTAGCAAATTACTAAAAGAGAAAATGACACATTCTTTAGAATATAATGATTTTTAAAATCCTGATGTTATTAACTGATTATCATATATTTCTAGAGTCTAATAACATAAAACATGATTCAACCTAATTAATAAAATATTCATTTTATTTCATGCTATAGTCAGTGGGCAATAAATGTTTGTCAAAAAAGTAATTTAAAAATAAAATAAACCCTATAATAGGATGTAAAATATAAGAAGATATATTTTTGTTGTTCAAAAGCATGCCAGAGGGCACAGTGAATATTGTGGAAATAATAAGAATTTTATGGTCCATATTTAATGACAAATTCTGGCCAATAGATTATTTCCCTCTCTTACCTTTAAAGTTATAATTGAAAGTGAAAATGAAAGTCACTCGGTCATGTCCTACTCTTTACGACCCCATGGACTGTACAGCCCATGGAATTCTCCAGGCCAGAATACTGGAGTGGGTAGCCTATCCCTTCTCCATGGGATCTTTCCAACCCAGGAATTGAACTGGTCTTTTACCCATAAAAAAACAAATACACACATACACACACACACACACACACACACACACACGGGGACTTCCAAGGTGGTGTTAGTGGTAAATAACCTTCCTGCCAATGCAAGAGACTTAAGAGATGTGGGTTTGATCCTTGGGTCAGGAAGATCCCCTGGAGGATGTCATGGAAACGCATTTCAATCCTCTTGCCTGAAGAATCCTGTGGACAGAGGAGGCTGGCAGGCTACAGTCCATAAGGCAGCACAGTCAGACACAAATGAAGTGACTTAGCACTCACACACATGAAAGACAGATGACATAGATGAGATACACAGATAGAGACTTAGATGTAGTTATAGATAGAAATACCTTTGTGTCTTCTCTTACTCTGGTGGCAAAGAAGCTCTCAGGTTGAGACAGATTAGCCATAATCAGCCTAGGCAGCTGAGCCATAGCATGAAGGACAGCTGCTCTGAAAGAGCAGCTGGATCTGCAGTGGTGTAGAGACAGTGACCGAAGGTACACACACACAAATCCACATGACTCTTTGTGACCAAATGGACTGTACAGTCCATGGAACTCTCCAGGCCAGAATATTGGAGTGGGTAGCCATTCCCTTCTTCAGGGGACCTTCCCAACCCAGGGGTCGAACCCAGGTCTCCCACACTGCAGGTGGATTTTTTACTATCTGAACCACCAGGGAAGCCTGTGAATGTGGGAGTGGATGGCAGTTAAGCCACGGACTAATTTGGGACTGTTTTGTCCCATAACACTATCTAGCTTAAACTGAATGATGCACATACAAAGAGATCCTTTCTACTACTGCTTTTTAAAAATGATTTATGTATTTATCACATTATGACAAATAATTATTATAGTCTCCTAGAGCCTGTGGTTCCATTAGTGCTGGATATATAAATACTGGAAAAGAAAGCAAGTAAGGATTTTTTTAAATCAAATCTACATATATATTCAGTGGGTAATTATAAACAACTCTCTAATACATTGGGTCATTTACACAGTTTTCTTCAGTGCAAACAGATACTGGACAGATTCTCTTATCAGGCTTTCTTACAGAAGCTGATATGCAAACACAAGGGTTGGATTTACTTTCTCTCATTTTGTTTTCTGGAGATCACTCACAATCTGGGCATGAATTGTATTGCTCCTCTGAGTTTATCACTTCTCATTTTGAGGTTCCAACCTCTTCTCAGATTTATCTTAATGTTTTCTGTCCTTAATTTATCACTAATTTCCCCATGCATATGCATGTAAAAAAGCATGTTTTATGTATGTTTGTTAAAAAGCTTGGATTTTGTAAACTACCCTAGAGACCATAAAGAAAAAAGCAAAATATAAAGTTTTATGTGTCAAAGCCAAAGTTTTCATTGAACTTTTTCCTTTACGGAATGCCTATAAAGTTGATTAAGAATAAGCTTTGAAAGTCTTTGGGTAACTGTAAAAAAGACAGAAGGAATATGGTTAAGAGTAGATGGAACAGTCATTGGAAAATTTGCACCTCTTAATTCCCTATCCCTGTCATGTCTTTCCTCCCTTCCCTCTCCCCATTGGTGACCACTGATTTGTTCTCTGTACATTTGGGAGTCCGTTTCCTTTTTGTATACTCACTAGTTTGTTTTACTTTTTGGATTCCATATATAAGTGATATCATAAAAAAAAAAAAGATAAGCAATCACAAAAAACTGATACTTTCTAATTGCATCTAACTAATTACTGCTAGTTTTTAATTACAGCTAAGTTTCCTTAGGGGAGAGTAAAAACAGCTATGGAACAATATAATCTTACTTTAGAAGCATGTCTCTGCATTGTTAAAAGCACATTTGGTTTTTAGCAATAAGTCTTGTGAATGAATCACAGAAAAAAAGTGAATGAAAACAAAACACAAAATCTGTATTTTTTCAATTTAGTTTCAAGTTCAGATTTAAGTCAGTATCACAAATATTTTTACAGACAAAGCTATGAATAGAATAATTACAGCCAGAAAAACAGAACACTATGGAAAGCAACCTCTAACTAAAATTAGACACTCAGTCCTGACTCTTCTACCCTCCTCCGCACCCATTCAGGAACACAGCTTCTCCCAAAAGTTTGCAAGATGGATTTCTGGTCAATGCATTCACCTCTTGTTGGATTTTGTACTAATGTCCATTCATCTAGTCTCTTCACTCAATATGTCCTTTACATTTGCTCTGCAGGTGCTCTGGTAAGATGAATCTCTTTTTTTTCATATATATGACTTTTCAGATTATCTTATATTGCAGGTTATTATGTTGTTATTGTTCAGTCACTCAGTTGTGTCTGACTCTTTGTTACTCCATGGACTGCAGCTTGTTAGGCTTTCCTGTCCTTCCTTATCTCCCAGAGTTTGTTCAAACTCATGTCCACTGAGTCAAAGATGCTATCCAACAATCTCATCTTCTGTTGCCCCCGTCACCTGCCTTCAATCTTTCCCATCATCAGGGTCTTTTCCAATGAGCTGATTCTTCACTTCGGGTGGCCAAAGTATTATATTTAACAAAGTCCCCTGCTCTATACAGCAAATTCTTGTTGTTCATCTATTTTACATACAGTAGTCTGTATCTGTTAATACCATACTCCTAATTTATCCTTTTCCTCTCTCTTTCACTTTTGGTAACCATAAATTTGTTCTCTATGTCTGTGAGCTTGTTTCTTTTTGTATAGATTCATTGGCATTATTTTTTAGATTTAGTTTAAAATTGTGTCAAAAAGTAAACATAACCAATGAAATGAAGGATCTGTATGCCGAAAACTAGAAAACACTGATAAATTGAAGATGACTCAAAGGATTGTAAAGATATCCCATACTCTTGGATTACTAGAACCAATATTTTTAAAATGGGTATGCTATCCAAAGCAATTTCAGATTTAGCATAATTCCTATCAAAACATTTTCACAGAGACCCAGAATTGCCAAAGCAATCCTCAGGAATAAGCACAAAACTGGAGGCATAACTCTTCCAGATTTCAGACAGTAGTACAAAGCTATTGTAACAAGAGCATCATGGTATAAACTCAAAAACCGATAACACAGATGAAGGGAACAGAATAAAGTGCCCAGAAATAAACCCACACAGCCTATGGTCAGTTAATCTATGATGAAAGAGGCAAGACGATACAATGGAAAAAAGGCAGTTTCTTTAGCAAGTGGTATTGGGAAAAGTGGAAAACTACATGTAAATCAATGATATTAGAATACTCCCTCATGCCTGATACAAAAATACATTCCAAATGGTTTAAAGACCTAGATAGAAGACATGACGCCACAGAATTTTGAAAGAGAACATAGGCAAAACCTTCTCAGATATAAATTGTGGCAATATTTTTTTGATCAGTCTCCCAAGGCAAAAGAGGTAACATCAAAAACAAATAAGTGGGATCTAATCAAACTTAAAAAGCTCTCTTGATTTGGTGTCCTCATTTCACTGATTTTCATACTCATGAAGTTTTGCAGAGCTGATCCTAATAAGCTTCTTTTTCATCTCTGGATCTTAACAACTAAAGAACAAGGATCTGGTGACACTATACATTCTAATCAACTGATAGTACATGGGCAAACAAAATAATATCCCATTCTTTTATTGAATATTTTTGTGGTCTTTATCTTCCTTTTCTTGTATGGAGTGCTGTTCTTTCTTATTTCAGTTGTATAAGGATCAGTGGACTTGATATTTCAATTCCAAATGTTAAAGAACAATCCCCAAATGTCAATGTTAGTGTTCTCTTTCCCTAGCATATAATATAAATCATGAATTTCAACTTCTATATAAACCATATTTTCCCCCAAATTTAGATCACATGATTCAATCTTCTCATATTTAAAGATTTCATTGTAACAACATAAGATTAAACAGACAAAACTCATTAGGATGCTAACCAGAAAATTATTCTTCAATTAAATATAAATAAATCAAAGAAACATAAATATATTAGTTGAAATATATATATTGCACCTAATTCATTAGAGTAGTAGTATATGAATTACAGAAATTATTTCAACCTGGATTTCATTCTTTAATTCATACTGCATGCTTGACTAAGAACACTTGACCAATAATTAGATGAAATGATAAAATGCACTTATTTTTAAGTCTGATTTCTGGAGACACAGAACAGAACAGCGCTGTTAGATACAGGTATGGTATTTTGTTTGTATGTTACAAGTAGTTTGAGAGAGGACCAGCTACTTTCATTGACCTAATTCACTGAACATTAATTAAACAAGTAAATTTCAACCTATTGAATATGTAGACAAGCAAGTAGTACTTGTTCAGTGACAGATGAGTCTGACCTAATGAAGGGTTTTAATAAATGATAAAGTATAGGTTTTAGAAGTTTGAATGAGTGATAGAGTTATATTTTAAAACAATGAAACATCAGGCCCTAAGCCCTCAAAAAAAGAAAATAATGGAGTAAAAGAGAGGTAGATGAGTGAGTTATCTATTTTTTTTAAGGATGAATAAAATGTAAGGCCTGTTACATGTATTGACAACATCAAATAAAGTAAATGGCCAGACTTACAAAGGAATTGAGTGCATTTACAAAGACACTTGTAACAGAAATCTCTGATTATAGAGAAAGGCTTTAGTTTTCAAAGGACACTCTGGAAGCAGGGAAATCTCTAATAGCTTTGTAGAGTAGTTCAAATCACTGAGGCAGCACTGTGAATTCAGAATAAATCTGAACAATACTTTGTGGAATGAAAAGATACTGAATTGGTTGTTAACACAACCTGGCTTTAGAAACAACGTAATACTAAAATTCTAGGAACTGTGAGGACCATAGTAAATGGCAGAAGAATTAACTTTCAAAGCAAATTTATGTTCTTAGATAAATCAGTTTGAAAATTGTAAAATATCTGCAAATACATTTTTTTAAATAGCATCAATCCAATTCATTGGTTCTAACTTTTTGATGTGCATAAACGTCATCTGGGAAACCAGATAAAATTTAAACTTCAAGCCTTCTCATTCCGAGAAATGCAGATTAGCAGGTTTGGGATAGAACCAAATCCCCACATTTTTACTGAGCACACTGTGTGAATCTTTAGATCTCACTTTGAAAACCTCTGCTAATCAGTTCAATACGTGTCAGGAAAAGAGAAAATAGCATCAAAAATCAACAAACTATTTCTTTTCTTAAACTGCGTGGACATGGACATCACTTGCTATAGGGCTATTATTAGGAGGGAAATGGACTAATCACCAAAGTGGCATAAGTGGAATTAATGAAGTTTGTTACTTGAGTCAGATCCCTATTACCTGAATAAATCATTATAAAACTGTCCTAATGTGAAAATATCAAGAGATAATTCTAGAAATGCATTTCACTGAACAATGATACAAATCAAAGATAATCTAATAAAGACAGCAAGCAAGCAGAATGACACATCATCTTGCCTATGTAATAATAAACATATGCTGTTTTATTAGAAGGTTTTGTGGGTTAGTTTTATTTTATTGTATTTCATTTCCAAAATATTTCTAGGATGTAAGCAATAAATAACAAGGAATGTTGGTCTTTTCTAAGTTGTTTTGTGGAAAAATCATTTGCATTTTGGCATTCATACTGCATAATCTCAGTTTCCCGAGTACCCATCTTGTAATTATACTGATAGCATCACAAAATATATTTTTCTTCCCTCTATTAGACATGGATATAAGAAATTATTATGTTTTCTGGCCTCCCTTCTTTCTCACCCCAAATCATAATTCAATCAAAAAATGATGATAGCAACAATTCATAAGTGTGCCTGAGCACTCCTTATGGGGACGGTCAGTGCTGGGCGAATCATCTTATTTAATCCTTATGCCAGCCTTTGACATATGTGTGCAATGGTACACTCATTATGTGTGCAATGCAAAGGAAGAAACAGTCCTAGATGGAGTAAGCAATTTCCCCAATGTCTCAGAGCTAGCTAACCCTGTAGGAAGAGAAGTGGGTTGAATGTGATGTAGAAAATGCATCAGAATGTGAGACATGGGGCCTGACTTGTCTTCCTTCCTCAATTTGCTTCAAGCAAGGAATACTTTTCTTTAGAGGGCCTAGCATTTTTGATGGAAGTGGGCTGGAAGAGATATATTAATAAGACATGGTCTCTTCCTTCAATGAATTCATAGTCTAGTCTGAGAAAAAGACATATAAACAATGATTCCAAATTCTAAATGTAAGTAAAATTAATATGACGCATGGGTTCTATAACAGAAATATTGCATGCTTTGGAGGGACAGAACGTATTTGATATTACCACGTGTGAGAGTACTAAGTTGTTTTAGCTTTGTCTGACTCTTTTGTGACCCTATGGACCAGAACCTGTCGGGTTCCTCTGAATGGGGTTCTCCAGGCAAGAATACTGGAGTGGGTTTCCATGCCCTCCTCCAGGGCTTCTTCCTGACCTAGGGACCAAATCCACATCTCTTCTGTCTCCTGCACTGCAAGTGGCTTCCTTACCACTACCGCCACCTAGGAAGCCCTTGCTATCACTCTGGGTGCTTAGTTGCTCAGTCGCTTCCTACTCTTGCGACCCCATAGACTAGCCTGCTATTACTATATTGCTATTTAATTTGATTCTTTCACAAGAGATTGTTACTGAAAATGGTAGAAGCACTTTAGGCTGAAGGAACAACAAAGGTAACCAAAACGACAGAAATCTTTTACCAATTACAATAAGGAATATCAAGAATGAGTGCAGAAGGCAGTGTATTATCTATCTATTATTTTAATTCTATCAGCTTGATCTTATTTTTCCAGGAAATTGAAATATAAAGAGATTAAAGAATTTGTCAAGGGTCACCACCAAATAAGTGGCGTCACCAAGGATTGAGTCTAAGGAAGTCTGACTTCACTGCTCAAGCTCTTAACAACAGCGTAGGAATTATTCCCACCTGAAAACTTGGTTGACGCACTTGGGGACCAGATGAAGAGTACAATTAGATTGCAGTGATTTTGAAGGACATAATGTGAAATGAGGCTGAAGACTGAGATTAGGAACAGACTGTGGATGGTCTAGTATGTCTTACTGCAGAATTTAGAATTCAGTCTATAAGCAATACTCACTGACTGTTAAATGTGGGAAACTTAATGACCAGATGTGTGTCTTAAAGAAGACAACTGTAAAGGCAGGATGGAATCATCAGGCAGCTTGAGCATTCTGGAAAATATTAAAATAGTCTACATGTGAGTTTAAAGAATAAAGTCAAGGCAGTAGGGATAAATCCCCAGAAATAAAATTGCTTTAAATGGCATGATAATGACAGAATTGATCAGAATCTGCCAATCTATTTTATGTGCAGAAAGCGATCCAAAGATAGTTCATTACACTAGCAAAAGCCTGTAAAAGTTTACTACATAGCAGGCCTTGCCTTACAAACATTCAGCCAATTAATCCTCTTAAAATTCTAAGAGGAATATTCCATTATTACCCATTATACAAGTGAAGAAACTGAGGCAAAGAATACCTAAATGTTTTGCAACAAATCCTTCAGTTAGTGAGAATTAGAGCAAAATTTGAACCTAATTAATTTATTTCATTAGAAGGATTGAAATTCATATTTGCAAAACAAGTAAAATGTTGTTATACCTGAGAGAATATAATTTAAAATAGAATATTATTCATCATAATTATGAGAGGGGTATTACAGGTGGAAACTGGCAGGTTGCCCAATGCAACCCTCACCAGATGGCTTGGATCTGTGTAAATTTGGCAAGCTTAGTTGTAACCCTGTCTTTAAGGCAGGGGAACCTGATATCACCATGCCCCCAAAGTAATCAAATTAAAGAATTCTAATTCATAATAAAGCTTATGAGAAAAGGATATACACTATCACAATGTCAATTCATGTTTTATAAGGAGAAATACAATTCTCAGAGTGATCAGCTTTACATCATTCTCTCATTCTGAACAGGTTTTATGGAAAGTCAAATTATAATTGGAGTTTTTTTTCAGTGAGCATGGAAATGATGCAAATTGATTTAGTTGTATGATACATGAGCAAACCAGGCTCTGTTAGGCTAATATGCCATATTCCATGATTGGGATTTGCCTGCAAGGAAGATAAGATATCCAAATTAACCCTGAGAAAGACCCTCTCCCACGGGGAGTCTTTGTATAGGGGTGCCAGCATGTATACAGGTGATTCTCCTTTCTTTGCTGAGCAACACCATCCATAATGACTTATGCATGCATATAGATGTGTAACTACATATTTAAATGTCATTTCACACAGTACATGTCCTACATATATGTACTACAATATATACAACTACATACAATCTATAAGATAGTCATTCACCTTACTAACTGGTATTCACCCATCTCTATTTCTCTCCTTTATATGATAATTCAGAGTGCAGTGTCAAGTTCTCGATCTTATTCCCTCATTTCCAAAAGCTTACTAGGTGAAGGAACTTTTTACCCTGGGATTTACCATTTAAGATTATGCCCATTTTAGAGATGTCAATATTAAAATTTTTGAGGGGTTATCCATCTGAAAAAAGTCAAATAGGAATTTTAGAATTTAAAACTGCACCCCAAGCAAAATGATAATAATTATCAGATTTAATTAAGACGATAATATTATAATATTAGCTCTTACAACTTGCACATCAAATATTTCCTAATATTAGTAAGGTTATGTCTCAGACTCAAGAAACATATACTATCTACATTGTTAAACAAAAGAAACATTCAGCCTGGGCTGGTGATCTGTTTCACCCTAGATGATATACATGTTTTGATGCTGTTCTCTCGAAACATCCCACCCTCGCCTTCTCCCACAAAGTCCATGAGACAAGTGCTCGGGCCTGGTGCACTGGGAAGACCCAGAGGAATCGGGTGGAGAGGGAGGTGGGAGGGGGAATCGGGATGGGGAATACATGTAAATCCATGGCTGATTCATGTCAATGTATGACAAAAAACCACTACAATATTGTAAAGTAATTAGCCTCCAACAAATAAAAGTAAATGAAAAAAAATAAAAAATAAAAGAAATAAAGGAAGTATTTGAAATGCAAAAAAGAAAAAAAGAAGGAAACATTCACCTGCATGATGGGATTAAAAAGTGATTAGATGTTTGACATGTTTTAGAACTCTAGTTCCCTAACCCTCATAGCCCTGTCAGTAAAGAATCTGTCTTCAGTGCAGGAGATCTGAGTTTGACTCCAGGGTTGAGAAGATCCTCTGGAGAAAGAAATGGCAACACACTTCAGTATTCTTGCCTGGAGAATCCCACAGACAGAGGAGCCGGGCAAGCTACCGTACATGGGAACTCAAAAGTCAAACAGGACTTAGCGACTAAACCAAAACTGCCAGAGCTCTGACTAATCTCTTAAAGAGCCAGGTAACATCTAATACATCGTGATTTCAAGGGTTTAGTTATCATTGCTATTTTACTGTGGCAAATGTATATTACACACCTCATAACGGAAATCAATTACCCAATTATGTGTGGTCCAAGATTAAACCCATCATTTCCCTACACACATGGGTAAGCAGAATTTTAAGACTGTTAGAAGGAAAAATGAAGCCAAGACAAAATCATTACCAATAAATGTTTCTTTTTCAACAAATGTCAGTTTTGTAATTTTATATCATCAGCCTACTTCTCTCATACTTATGAATCATAATGAAGTTACTGCTGTGAAAGGAATGAATACCTACTACATGTGTTTTATAAGAGGGTAAGACACATATTTGGTGCCAAGATTCTTGAACCAGAACCTTCTTAAAAAGATGAAAAATAGTGACAACTCAACTGTGTTGAGGTTGGAATGACTGGATTTAATGAAAAGAGTTTCATAGAAGCTATGTACAGTTTATTTTCTATATTCTAATCAATTATGTACATGGTAAGTAATAACATCAGTTCTAGAGAGTTGGTCTCTAGATCACATCAGGTGGTTCTTTAAAGTTGCTTCATTGGCAAACATTAATATTTCAACATGTGACTGCATCGTGTCACCTATTTAGGTGTGGAAATGAACAGTAACTCAGAATCAATGCACACTTGAAAATATATACTTTGAGTTGTACATGATGGTGTATGGTTGGAGAAATACTTGTATTCAAAAAGCATTTGCCATCATCTTTTTAATAGGCCTTATTGCTTTAAATCTTCAAGGAATGCAAATAACTGATAATTCTACATTTATTGAGGAAATCTCCAGTGACTTACTTCAGTTAAATGTTCCAACATGCATGTTTAGCACTACTTTTGGGATTGGTAAAATTCCAGAAGTCTGTAAATTAAAGTTCTGCAGAGTGCTATCAAATATGCATAATGAAGCCCAAGACGTAAATTAAGAAGATTTATATGGCTGCATTCTGCTTACGTTATTCAATAGCAACGCCTCACAGGCTTTTATGAAGCAAATGAAGTGTTCTTTTTCTTGAATTCCATTTTAAATGGTCACTATGGATTCATTCTTACATTACTTGGTTCATGCATTATAGGATGAATTGTCATTTTAAATCTACAATTCATCCTAAAGGTTTATCACAAAACACAATTAAATTATATGGTACTCCATGCATACCATTGCAAAAAAGCTATATAAACAACTCAAGCAGATTTAGAGATAAACACACACCATTTATACTGATGACCTTTCCAAACATGATTCAGGATTTATGATAGGGCACTCCAACAATTCCCTTGCCATTTTAATCTTAGAGGTGCTCATCTTGCCTTTTTCACGCTGAAATTTGAAGAATGTTATTATAAGTTTGATAAGTAATACTAAGATTGATTAAAAGGAATATATGAATTTTATCTAGATAGAGACAATTCGCCATCATATATAATTCTGTTGATGAGATAGGCATGTATCCTAACACTGGAAGCCTAGGCTCTTGAAAACATATATTATGTTATATAACAGTTAAGCAACAAAATAGCATCTAAGTCTTCAGATCATACTTTGTCGTTAGAGTAAAGGCATTTGAAAAGAAGAATAGAGACAAATAGGAAATTTGGCATTCCTTCCCTGGTGGCTCAGACGGTAAAGAATCTGCTTGCAATGTGGGAGAGCTGGGATTGATCCCTGGATGGGGAAGATCCCCTGAAGAAGGGAATGGCTACCCACTACAGTATTCTTGCCTGGAGAATTTCATGGACAGAAGAGTCTCCCAAGCTACAGTCCATGGGGTAGCAAAGAATCAAACAGGACTGAGCTATTAACACTTTCATTTTAAGGAAGCTATTAGAAAAACTTGTAATAAAAATGTACAGGGGAAGGATGTTAAGTGGAATTAAGAAGTTAACACTGAAGATTAAAAAGAAATGTCTAACAAATTTAGAGCTATGCATATCTTCGAATATTTATGTCTGCACGCATCAGAAAAATGAATGCTGTGTTCAACTTAAAAGGATTGGATTGTTCTCTAACCAAAAAATAAATTTTACTGGCATAAACTAGAAATCAGTTTTCTTTAAGAATCTGTTTATTTCCAATTTATTTCAGGGCATGGGAAGCATGTCAGAAATAATTTCATATTGAGTATTTTAAATAAAAAGAAGTACAAAGCAGGCTGAATAATTATATAAATCCATTAATATCAAAGCTTGTTCATATGCTTTAAATACTGACACACATATTTTCATTTAAATTTTTACTCTTACACATAAACTGCTGTCTCCTTGATTCATTGTAAATGTTTTATTTGCTCTCATTTTTAAGAAAGGTCTTCATCACTGTGGCCAGAAGGAATAGGTGAGAAAGTTTATTATTGTAACCCTCTCTTCAATCTGCTCCATCTAAACGAGACTATCTTGACAAGATCATTATTCATTAAACTCCAGTTTAATTTAAAAAAGAATAGTGACCGTAACATTTTAGATTAAAGGGTTTATTTTAAATTAAAAGCTACAGGATTAATAAAATGAGAGTGATATAACCTAGGTTCTTAGTTGGGTACCTTCCTTTGCTAGCAAGAGATTACAATGTTTATACTTACGAATCTGGTTCATGCGGGGTATCACCAGACTTAGCATTGTTATAGCCACAATGATTTGTAACAGGAGTTGGATTAAGTCAGCTTAAAGATTCTTAGAATATGTGGTAAATGAACTGGAAAAGAATATCATTTTCACTTGATAGTCTTCATCTTATAAGGAGAGATCAGAATTTTTGTGCTCATTAGAAGAGACAGAAACAGTGAGAGAGAGAGACAGAGACAGCAGTAAGACGGAGATGCAGAAAGAGATAAAGAGAGATAGAAAGAGAGAGACAGGTAAAGTTATGAAAAACAACACAAGATCATTGTATGTGACGGTTAACTTTATATGTCAACTTAGCATGACTATGCTGTCCAGATATTTGATCAAGCATTATTCTGCAAGTTCCTGTGAAAGTGAATTTATATACTAACATCAAAATCAGCCGACTTTGAGTAAAGTATATTACCCTCCATTACATGGATGAGCCTCATTCAATCAGTTGAAAACCTTAATAGAACAAAGACTGACAACTCCTGAGCAAGAAGGAATTATGCTAGCAGACTGTTCTTGGATTTGAAGTTCAAGTCTTCCTTGAGTTTTCACACACCCCATTGGTTCTGTTTTTCTGGAGAACCTGGCTAATACATCATTGTGTTTTTGGTTAAATCAATGACTGAAACCATATTCACTTCTGATCTTCTCAGTTACTTCAGCCGATTAAATCTCCTTTTGTTAAAATAATTTGCCTTGATTTTCTCTTACTTATAGATGAAGGAATCCTGAGGTAGTTTATATCTCAAAAGAAGCAGAGTAAGAAGAAAAGGGGAAAGTTCTTAACTGATAAATGCTAACATGTCTGTAAAATGTCAAAGTAAAATAAGCTTACTCTCTGAGCATAAGCTTTTTCATCTATAAAATGAATATGATTATAAAGAATTATTTTATGATATGAATATGTGTAGTAGTGTTTTATAAACTCTAAAATGTCATAAATGCAATATATTATGTGACCATTTCAATAAGTTTGGGATTTTACTTTCTTTTTATTTAAAATATTTTAAAGTATCATTTTATAAGTATTATGCTTCTTTGTAAAGTTCACAGTTTAAATAATATATGGACTATCTAAAATAAATGGATGGTTGAACAAGACAATCTGAGTGGTATATAATAAAGTCATTAATTGGATTTTTATGTAATGGTGAGAAAGTTAAGTAAGCAGCCTATAGACTTTATTCTCATAGGTAGTACAGTTGTGTTTTTTCTTAAAGGATGTTCCTGTGTTGTACACCAGCCCCTAGAAATTTTTCTGCAGACAAATAAAGCCTGTATGGATGTATGAAGCATTTAAGTATTCTGTATGAAGCATTTCAGTATTCTGTATGAAATGGCTTTTCTAAGAAGCCTTCTAATTTTAAAAATCTGCTGTAAGTATGTTAAATCCATATGTTCCAAAGTTATATAACCACAGATATTTTTATTCACATGATATATTATATCATCCTCTGGAATCATGTAACAGAAAGTACAGTGGAAAACCACAGTTTAGTGGTAGGTCTGTTTTCATTCTGGACACATGAATTCAGTGGCAAATCAGGAAACACATAATTCTCTCCCATTACAGATTTCTATAGCACTCAACAGATTATATCCTACTGTGATACATTCATTAAGGAGTAAAGGGAAAATGGAAACTCAAGGAATAAAAGAAAAATTTGAAGGAATAGACACAAAAATTGCATTGTTCTTTCTGTGTGTTATATGTCTATGGACAGAAACATAAGAGGAAGAAACAATAGGTAATTAAGCCAAGATTTGTTAGTAGGACTCAGGTTTCTGAGGAAGAAAATTAGATCTGATTTTTAAATATAGAGCTTACAGAAGCACAAAATTGATTCGTAAATACTGTAGCATTTCTTCCCAGTCTACTTAAAATGACACTGCACATAGAAATCTCCTCTCAAATTATTTATCACCATTCAGGTTTATTATCAAAATTATTTTCAAATTTTAATTGATATTTCATATAATTACAAAAAAACATTTTTTTTTCAAAATACAGATATATTAGATATTCTTGTTATGTTTATGTGTATGTATACATATATACTTGCATGGGAATTATACTTTTTTGGTCAAATCATGCTTAGAGATTTTATTTCTTCATTTTTATGTTTTAAAAATCAACCAATCAAAGTTGAGTTAAATTCTCTCTTTTGGTAATGATAATCCCCCAATAAGTTAACATGATTGCTGTATTAATCACATATATTCAATAAAATGATGCCACACATCTAGTTAGTAGCATGAGTATACAAAATACCAAGATTCCCAAGAAATCTAAACATTTAATTCAAGAGGTCCCTGTTTCGACAGTCATACCAGCTGACTACCAATGCTGGGTCTCACTAGTCATTACCTACACAGGAAAGGGGATGAGATTTTCAAATCAATACTATCCTACCCACAGCTGAGAACTTTCAGAGATTATGGCATAACTATTTTCAATGTCAATACAGATTTTTTTCTTGAATTTTAATAATTGATATAATTTGATCATGAAAAAACCCACATGTTGTTAGTATGGATATTATTTTCTATTTTTTTCTTAAATTAGCTATAGAATGAACCATAGTCACCTTCATCAGGAGTATTACTGAGTCAATGATGAGGGAAGAGAATTTCAAAATGAAATTTGTGAAGTAGAATATAATTCAAATAAAAAAATCACAGTCAACAATCTGAATCATATTTCTGAAAATTAAATGAGACTATAGATATGTGGGTACTTTGTTAATTAAGTTTCTAATGGATTCCCTGGTGGCTCAGTGGTAATGAATCTGCTTATAATGCAAAAGACATGGGTTTGATCCCTGTGTTGGGAAGACTTCCAAGAGAAGGAAATGACAACCCACTCCAGTATTCTTGCCTGGGAAATTCCATGGACAGAGGGGCCTGGTGAGCTATAGTCCATGGGGTCACAAAAGTGTTGGACATGACTTAGTGACTAAACAACAGCAAAGAACAATTAAGATGGTATTTTATCGAACATTTAGATTTAATGAGTTGATACAGCAATGCCAATTGCCTCAGACACTGCATGGCATGTGTGTATGTATGTATCTTTTAATTGAGTGCATGCAAATAACTTTGCTGGCACTTGTAAATATAGCTACTAATACTTTGGCTTCAGTTCTTATTCTGCTTCTTAGAAGAAGCTGAGGTTGAACGGTTCTATGAAGACCTATAAGACACTCTAGAACTAACACCCAAAAAAGATGTCCTTTTCATTATAGGGGACTGGACTGTAAAAGTAAGAAGTCAAGAAATACCTACAGTAACAGGCAAATTTGGCCTTGGAGAACAGAATGAAGCAGGGCAAAGGTTAATAGAGTTTTGCAAAGAGGATGCACTGGTCATAGCAAGCACCCTCTTCAAACAACAGAAGAGAAGACTCTGCACATGAACATCACAATGGTATGTCAATACAATGGTGGTCAATACCAAAATCAGGTTGATTATATTCTTTGCAGCCAAAGATGGAGAAGCTCTATACAGTCAGCAAAAACAAAATGGGGAGCTGACTATGGCTCAGATCATGAACTCCTTATTGCCAAATTCAGACTTCAATTGAAGAAAGTAAGGAAAACCACTAGACCATTCAGGTATGACCTAAATCAAATCCCTTATGATTATACAGTGGAAGTGACAAATAGATTCAAGGGACTAGATCTGATAGAGTGCCTAAAGAACTATGGACAGAGATTAGTGACATTGTACAGGAGGCAGGGATCAAAACGATCCCCAAGAAAAAGAAATGCAGAAACACAAAATGGTTGTCTGAGGAGGTCTTAAAAATAACTAAGAAAAGAAGAGAAGCAAAAGGCAAAGGAGAAAAGGAAAGATATTCCCATTTGAATGCAGAGTTCCAAAGAATAGCAAGGGGAGATAAGAAAGCCATAGTCAGTGAACAATGCAAAGAAATAGAGGAAAACAATAGATGGGAAAGTCTAGAGATCTTCTCAAGAAAATTAGAGATACCAAGGGAACATTTCATGCAAAGATGGGCACAATAAAGGACAGAAATATTATGGACCTAACAGAAGCAGAAGATATTAAGGAGAGGTGGCAAGAATACAAAGAACAAATATACAAAAAAGATCTTCACAACACAGATAATCCCAATTGGTGTGATCACTCACCTAGAGCTAGACATCCTGGAATGCAAAGTCAAGTGGGCCTTAGGAAGCATCACTATGAACAAAGCTAGTGGAGGTGATGGAATTCCAGTTGAGCTATTTCAAATCCTAAAAGATGATGTTGTGAAAGTGCTGCACTCAATATGCCAGCAAATTTGGAAAACTCAGCAGTGCCACAGGACTGGAAAAGGTCAGTTTTCATTCCAATCCCAAAGAAAGGCAATGTCAAAGAATGCTCAAACTACTGCACAATTGCACTTATCCCACATGCTAGCAAAGTAATGCTCCAAATTCTCCAAGTGAGGCTTCAACAGTATGTGAACTAAGAATTCCAGATGTTCAATCTGGTTTTAGAAAAGGCAGAGGAACCAGAGATTAAATTGCCAACCTCACTGGGTCATCAAAAAAGTACCAGATTTCCAGGAAAACACCTATTTCTGCTTTACTGACTATGTGAAAGCCTTTGACTGTGTGGATACAACAAACTGTGAAAAATTCTTCAAGAGATGGGAATACTAGGCCACCTTACCTGCCTCCTGAGAAATCTGTATGCAGGTCAGGAAGCAGCAGTTAGAAGTAAACATGAAACAACAGACTGGTTCCAAATCGTGAAAGGAGCACATCAAGGCTGTATGTATATTGTCACACTGTTTATTTAAGTTATATGCAGAGGACATCATGAGAAACGCTGGGCTGGAGGAAGCACAAACTGGAATCAAGATTGCTGGCAGAAATACCAATAACCTCCGATATGCAGAAGACACCACCTTTATGGCAGAAAGCAAAGAAGAACCAAAGAGCCTCTTGATGAAAATGAAAGAGGAGAGTGAAAAAGTTGTTATAAAACTCAACATGCAGAAAACTAAGATCATGGCATCTGGTCCCATCACTTCATGGCAAATAGATGGGTAAACAGTGGAAATAGTGGCAGACTTTATTTTTCTGGGCTCCAAAATCACTGCAGATGGTGATTGCAGCCATGAAATTAAAAGATGCTTACTCCTTGGAAGGAAAGTTATGACCAAACTAGATAGCATATTAAAAAGCAGAGACATTACTTTGCCAACAAAGGTCCGTCTAGTCAAGGCTATGGTTTTTCCAGTGGTCATGTATGGATGTGAGTGTTGGACTATAAAGAAAGCTGAGCACCGAAGAATTGATGCTTTTGAACTGTGGTGTTGGAGAAGACTCTGGAGAGTCCCTTGGACTGCAAGGAGACCAAACCAGTCCATCCTAAGGGAAATCAGTCCTGAATATTCATTGGAAGGTCTGATGCTGAAGCTGAAACTCCAATGCTTTGGCCACCTGATGCAAAGAACTGACTTATTTCAAAAGACCCTGATGCTGGAAAAGATTAAAGGCAGGAGGAGAAGGGGATATAGAGGATGAGATGGTTGGATGGCATCACTGACTTACTGGACATGAATTTGAGTAAAGTCCCAGAGTTGGTGATGAACAGGGAAGCCTGGCAAGCTGCAGTCCATGGGATCCCAAAGTGTGAGACACGACTGAGCAACTGAACCTCACCTAACCTCACATAAATTTATTAAACTCCTTGACCCTCATCTGCTTTATATGTAAAAAGGGAGAGTCAAAACTAAATTAAATTTTTTGAGTCATTTGGAGATCATGCAATCTAAAAAATATAAAAGATTAGCACCGATTAGATTACCTAGGATAGAGTAGTTCCATAAAACCATTTTCTCAATGAATTGGTGGACACATGTATTCACCTAGATATTGCTGGAATATAAACGAGTATTTTTTGAAGCCTATAGTGAAATAAATTAAAAATATGTTTTTCTGGGTATCAGTACTCATCCTGATACTAATCAGTAAGGTGGACACCTATCACCTCTCTGAACTTACTGTGTGTTTCTCCTGCTTTATCCCCTTTGATGCAGCCCATATTTGCCTTTTTAATGCACTGGGAGTGTTCCAAGTGGACCACATATATGCCTGCCTCAGATATTTGACTTAAACTCTTTTTTAAAAATTGAGGTATTGTTGATTTACAATAATTCAACTCTTTTATTTAAACCAAGGTCCACAAACTTTTCTGTAAGGTACAGAGAGCAATGTTGTTTTTTTTTTTTTTCCCTGTGTTTACAGATAGTATGGTCTTCATAGCAACTCTGCTCCTAAAAGTAGTCATAGGTAATATATAATAATAGATGCATCTGTTTTCCAATGAAACTTTATTTACAAAACAGGCTGGAGTAGGAGGAGCAGCAGGCAGAAGGTTAGGTGCTATGTAAGGTCTGTAGGCCTTGGTTTGTTGATTCTTGGCTTAGACTGCTTTCCTTTCAGAAATCTGCATGACTTGCTCTCTCCTTTTGTTTAAGTTTCTGTTTAAATTCCACCTTTTCAAGTTTATCCAGAGAAATCCACTTGCTATTGAAAATGACTGCACCCCTCACTGGGCTTCCCATATGGCTCGGTGATAAAGAATCAGCCTGCTGAGGCACGAGACGCAGGTGATACAGGTTCAGCCTCTGGTCGGGAAGATCCCCTGCACAAGGGAAGAGCAACCCACTCCAGTATTCTTGTCTGAACAATCCCATGAACAGAGGAGCCTGGTGGCCACAGTCCACGGGGTTTGCAAAGACGCGGACATGACGGAAGCTACTAAGCACGCACACACCACCACTCACCAACACAAACTTTTCCTCTTCCTTAATTAAATTTTCTTCAAAGCAACTACCATCTTCTAAAAGACTTTACTGGGTTTTGTTTTAGATTATCTGCATCCTATTAGAATATTCCATGAAGTCCAGAATTTTCAATATTCTTTTTCTTTTTCTATTCAATGTTGTATCTCCGGTGTCAAGTACAGTTCCAGACTCATAGTAGAGGCTCAATAAATATTCATCCTAATTTTTGGAATCTGATGTCAGGTCAGTTAATACTACATAAAGAATATCTTGAAAGAAGAAAGAGGGGAGACAGAGAGGAGAGGAGTAGTGATTTGTATTTAAGACTGCTGGGGCACTGGCAATGGAATTGCTAACATGCTCTAGCACTTGCTTTTGCTGCCAGGTTCAATGATGCATGTTACTGCACTCCAACCTCAATTTTTTTATCTGTTAAATGATGACGCCCATTGAATGCCTTCAATTATTTGGTAACAAATAAACAGTACTAACTTTCTCCCTTGGTGATATTTCAAATCTTCTCTCAGGGTATTATTGGGAATCCACTAAAAAGGCAGTGCCTTTTCAACAAGATGCCAAAAGTTGGTAAATAAAAGATAAGAGGGGACTTTTCCGGAAAACATCACTGATGTAATGATAAGCGTTATGGTGGCATGCTCTTTTGCCTTTTCTTCTGATAATGATATTCCTTTACAGCCCATGGTTATTGGTATGGGTTGTTATAGAGTAGCAAAAAATCTGGATTTGAGTGACATGGAGTAACACTTGAAAGTTTTCTTTCTCTTGTTTAGAAAGGCTATTTTGAAGTGGATTGGCATCATCAAACAAATAAGATGTCTGAAGATTCTTGTGACTGATGTACCAGCCCAAGATTCTCAACCTTGCTAGAATCTCAGGGAGGTGAGGGGGCATAGAGGACTGTGATTCTAGAACACAGCAAATGTGATTCATTTTAATACATGAATACATCATTTTTGGAGTGATACCTCAGCTCCTTTTCTTAATAAACTGCTTGACAAATAGAGTTCTCAGAGTAATGAAAATAAACTCACACTTGTTATGACTATTTTATGGTCAAAGTAGAAAATCCCCTGGAGATGATAAACTTCTGCTTTGTTTTATGAAGAAATAACAACACTGCGACATGTAATTTAAAAAATTATTATTTGAGCCAAAACTCATACATACTGTGCTATTTGTTAAAGTCTAAATATGGTGTTATGATTTAAAATAAATAATTGAATTAAAAATAAACTAGGTATTAGTTGCAGCAGTGAAGATGAAAATAATGAAAGTGAGAAGAATTGCATATTTGAGATATTATTTAGCTTTATTATTTACAAATGGAGAATTAAAAGTAAATAGAGTTACATGGTCTCAAAGATTCACTCTTATTGTATTATTTTACACACCTTTATTTGAATAACTATGACTTTTCAATAAAGTGTTTGTTTAACTAAAATGTAACATTGGCCATTCTCACTTTTTCACAAACTCTATTTTAATGAATAAAACAAAACTTTAAAAATTCACTGAATGAACACAGAACAAATTAACAGTCCAGATAAACAACTGTTAATGAGAGCTATAATGTACTGCACAAAATAGAAATTGTGGATCGAAGGGGTAGACAGTAAACACAGTTTTGAACCGATATCAACAGAAAGAAGTACTGGCAGTGTCCATAAAAATCAACACAACTGAATTGAGTATTAGGATTCATCCAGAAATCTAGAGTCCAAATACCTAGAAGACAGTTAAGACTTTCCTTATTCATGTATATGTTTAACATAAGTAGACTTGCATTTTATATATTCTTACTGGAAGGATATGTCAAATGTCATTCACATGGTTTAATTTAAAACTTTGACAAATAAAGGAATATTAAAATTCCTTTCCTATCAAGTCTTGTTTTTGGCTGTCTACTACAGATACTGTTTAAATTTAATTAAAGTTGATAAGCCATAGCTCGTTTAGTAGTATGCAAACGCACACACCATGAGGGCTTACCTCACAGCTCAGTTGGTAAAGCGGCTGCCTGCAATTCAGGAGACCCAGGTTTGATCCCTGGGTTAGGAAGATCCCCTGGAATCATTGCATTATATCACCAACCACATGTTCTGACATATGACTTCAAGAGTTTTACCATTCATACTGGTTCATCTGAAGGACAGAGCTATAATCTACTTCTTTCTAAGAGTGATAATAATCTAACATTTTTATGAAGACAGATTGTAATTGAACTAATTAAGATGAAAATTTTAATTGAAAAGGGATTTTTACATTGTCACATCAAGAATCCATTCAATTTAGGGTGGTGCCAGATTTGTCATTTTCCTTATTTATTTTGAGGATGTGCCTTTTTCTTAAGGATACTTCTCAACTCCATGATAATAATGTAATATTTTAATCTCACTGACACTGGTAAATATTATGATTAGCTAGATATCTCTTTAGTTCTGCAGTTACAGTGTACATTTACTGAACAGCAAACCAATTTCATTTACTAGAATTAAACTTTAGTCATGATTATGAATCTATTTAAAGGAAGAGAGGACTGTTTAAGTGGCCATGCAGAGAAGATTTAAGTGAAAAATGTATACATTTGCAATGACTCATTGACCCCTTTCCAATAAATTCAACTTAATTTTAAACACTACTTTTAATGTATCAAGGAATTTGAAATGCAAAGAACTATTATAAAGCATGTCTGGATTTTTAATATGCAGTTTATCTGTTATGGCAAAAGAACTCTAAGTAAAAACAAAAGTGATTTGCAAGTTTGTCTTATAATTGTGAATATTTTCATTAATAATCTGTTAGAATATACACAATGGCCCTTTCTTTTATGCTAAATGACTGGCAAGTGATTTTGCCAAATTTTAGCTGTAGAAGAAATGAAATCCTGTGGAATAGACCTGGAGAACCAAATAAAGAAAATGGAAGATAATAGTTTAAAAACTACATATGAACAATTCAGTTACCTTATTTGTGCCCTTTTTGTCAAAGGTTTAACTTAATAGCCATAAAGATAAGAAGTAGAATATTTGCCCTGGTTTGACATGGTTGGAAAATATGGTAAGAGAGTTTTCCTTTCTTAAGTGATGAAAAGAAAAGTCACCAAATGTGTTGCAAAATATTTCCAACATATATAACCCTCAAAAGGCTTCTATCCAGAATAGATAAAGTATGCCTGTAAAGGAATTAAACAGAAAAAAAAACTGGGCGAAATAGAATATATAAAATAGAAAAATGGGCAAAAATCATATTGTAGCTTATAAAAGAAGCTTTATAAATGAACAATAAACATCTGGAAAGCAAATGATATCATTAGCTATTTTATACATATGTACTTTTCTGGTGTGACATGTATAATGACTGTAAATTCTTGAGAAAATTCAAAAATTAAATGACCTCATGGCACTTCAAAGTGAACAGAAGCAGGTGGACTCTGGTGGTGAGACAAAACTTGAAAAGAAAGAGACAAACAACAGAGAAAATTAATAGAGCCAAATGCTGACTCTTCGAAACACTAAAAACATGACGAAAAACAAACTAAAACTCTAGGTAGACAGACCAAAAAATTACAGTATGGAATTTACCAGTATCAGGAACTCAAGTGATGTGCATGTAAAGCTGTTCCTTCATGGATCTGATAAGAGATTAAAATGATAAATTCTACTATGAATCATTTTTATGTCAATAAACTTTTTTAAAAATTAGCAGATGCACCCACTTAAAAATATAATTTAGCAAAAATGACACAAGATGAAATAGAGAATATTCATAGTATAATATCTATTAAATGCATTGAATTTTATTTGAATTATTGAATATTTTAAAACTTTCCATCAAATAAAGCTCTAGACACAGAATCTCTTCATTGGTAAATTCTATTTAATACTTAAGACAGAAATAACTATTTAATGGGGAAAGAACTGTGTTTTCAATAAATGGTGCTGGAATAACTAGGTATTAACATATGAAAAAAATTAGCCCCATATCACAGTATACACAAAAATTATATTTAGATGGGTCATAAAACTCAACATAAAAGTTTAAACTATAGAGTTTTTGGAGGAAAAGTATATAATACTCTAAAATTTTGTCTTTATAATTGAAAAAGTTTTTTCCAAGACAGTATATATTTGAATATTGCTTTTTTAAAATACAATCTGAGAATTTTTGCCTCTTAATTGATGTCTTTATACCACTTTGATTTAATGTGGTTATTGATACTTATGTTAGCATTTCTGTTGGCTCCACGGGTTTTTTAATTCATCTTTCTGTCATTTTGAAAAAACCAAACGAAATTTTAATTTCATTTTTCTAAATACAGGTTTGTTGAGCTATAATCTTTAACAAGATTCATCTTTAAAAATTATACAGTTCCAAATAGTAGTTGTTTTTGTTTTTAAACAACTTTACTGAGATATATTTCACTTATGTGAACACCTATGTCTATTTCTGCAATGAAATATACAGTTTCTCCATTTAACTTGTACAACTCAATGCTTTTGGTATTATGTTATTAAATTTCTTTTTTACCGCCTTGCAAAAAAAATTATACAGTTCAACAATGTTTGACAAATGTATGCATTCTTGTAACCATCAACTTGATCAAGATAAATAATTTTTCAATAGTCCCCTGAGGTTTCTTCAAAAATTGAGTTAATTCTCCTTTTCTTAATAAGTTGTAAAAATGATATATTCTAAGTACATACTTTTATCACACATATGTTTTACAAATATTTTCTTTCAGGTCTATAGTTTGCCTAAGCTGTTTTTTTAACTTTTTACTTTATCTATGGACTTATAGAAATATAGGGAAGATGGTAGAGTTCCTATATACCCCACATCCAGTTTCTCCTATTAGTAATATCTTACATCAGTATGGTACACATTCCAATTAATAAACACATGTTGAAAAGTTATAACTTTAGTTCTTATTTTATTTAGATTTCCTTAGCTTTACCTAGTATCCATTTTCTACTCAAGATTTCCATCCAACGTGTGTGTGTGTATGTATGTGCGTGTGCCTGAGTGTTTGTTGTGTCTGACTCTTTGCAGTCCCATGGACTGTAGCCCACCAGGCTCTTCTGTCCATGGAACTCTCCAGTCAAGAATACTGGAGTGGGTTGCCATTTCCTCCTCCAGGGGATCTTCCTGACCCAGGGATCAGATTCTTTACCATCTGAGCTATCAGGATACTATGTTATATTGAATTGAAGCATTTCCTTAGGCGCCTCTTGGCTGTGGAAGTTACTCAGATTTTCCTTGCTTTTATTGCTCTTACCATTTTTGAGAAGTCATGATTAGGTATTCTGAAGAATGTTTCTAAATCTGCATATGCCTGATATGTTTTTTTCTTGATTAGATCTAAGTTACTGGTTTTGGGGAGAGATACCACAGAGGAAAATATTCTCATCATCTCATCTCAAGGCTACATACTGCTAACATTACATATCACTGCTGATTTGCTTTGATTTTCTGGCTGAGGTAGTGGTTTCCAGGTTTTTCCACTAAAGTTACTTTTTTTTTTTTTTCTCATTTTCTATATAGGATACTTTGGAAGCAACACCATGTGTATTCCACACATAAGGAGTGGGCATTAGGCTTACCTCCCTAACGGTTAGTTTATTTGGCATTCTTATATACTGGAAATTTATCTATCTTCTCCCATTTATGCATGAATTAAGTCACTTATTTATATCAGTATGGACATATGAATATTTATTTTATATTTTGGGTATAATTCAATACTATTGTTGTATTTTATATAGTTCAAAATGTTTCAGTCTTCACCAGTTAGAGCTCTTTAACTTGTTCAGACAGTTTCCTGTATCCTTTTGTCATATACCCATCATTCTTTTTCGCAGCACTTTCCTACTTTCTGACACTAGTCATTTTGTCTATTTCTCTGACCAAGTCCTACAATTAGCCATTTCTCCAAGGAGCTTTGCTTCTTTTTACTTGAAAATGGTATTAAATCAACATTTGAATACTAGATATGCTTGTTGCTACTGGGGAGTCATTGCTTCTGGATAAGAAAGCTAGATATTTAGGAATGTTATTTGAATTATTATGTATTTAACAAACTTGATATTCTCTTAAAATTAAATCTCAATGGTAGCTTTATTTGGGGGTTAATTTTTCTTAGTACAAAATTAGAGAACTGCTGGACACATTTATTTTCAGGTTAAAATATTTGCTGTATATATATATATTATATTTCCTTCCATTATATGCTAATCTTTATTTTCTTACCTGATTTTTGCTTTGTGGTGCATCGTTCACCTATGAGGTTTGGTCTTTAGGATTAAGTTTTCTTAGCCCAAATTCTAGCACTTAATGCTATGTTGACTAAAACTGTTCCCTAATTATTTGTTTTTATATGTAAACTGCACTAAATAGATTGTCAGTACCATGAAGACATACCAGCACATTCAACACTGAACTTACAGAGCAAGTTCCTATTGAGCACTCCTCTCTTTCGGCAAATAAGAATCCATTTAAAGTCATAGACAGACAGATGATATATAGATACAGGTATTGGTATAGATGTAGATACAGGTATAGATATAGCCACGTGAAAGCCAGCAATAGTTTGGGCATCATATTTAGAACCATACAGGTTATTCTGAATCTCTATGCTTAGAATTGAGCTTGACTTTTAGTAGCATTTCAATGAATACTTGTTGAACAAATAAATTATCTCTTTTTGGGACACAAATGTGATCGTCCACATTTGACACGTAGCTTCCAGCTGTAATCTACTGTAACCAGGCCCTTGGCATGTTGTCATTCTGATTGATGCCAACACATAAAACCACGTTCACATTTCTTGTTTTGAGGTTCAGTAGTTGTGTTTTCTGGCAAAATTTTGCTCATGGCCCTTGGAAAGGAGTTGACACTGAATTAGTATCCTACTCAAATTTAAGTCTGCCAAACAAAGCGAAACCTTCTCTGGGCTGTTGGCAACACAGACAATTCTGACAAACATAAACAGCCTCAGGGGTACCCAGAAAAATATCGTCTTGAACCTACTGCTTACATGACTCACTTCATGAACCCAATCTGCCCCAGACCCAGTTTGCCATCTTTAAAGCCTATGCCAAAATTTCAATCTTCCTATTACAGCATTTCACTCCTTCATATGCAGTAAACTACAATTACAATTCAAAAGTTTACACACAGTTTCACAATTTTTATCCCTAAACAGAGATGTTCCAGCACCTTTTACTAGTCTTTCTATTGGAACAGATAGCCAGAGTCAAAGTAGATACTTAAAGTAAAATTGGATGGTTTTGTATCAGGTTTGGTTTGCATACTATATAAAAATATACAGATTAGATTTTGTTTCTTCAAGAATCATTTTCCAAACTGGATGAATGATTCAAGACTTCCAAACATAATCCTTCCCAGTCAGTAAAATGATACTCTCAGTAAAAGGTACTTGATCTTTTTCTTTGGAATTTAAAGTTTACAATGTAAAAAGCAATGAACAAAATATAATGATGGTCTGGCTTGTATGGTCTCAAAATAGCTGTTACTTCATGATGGCCTCCCTCTATTCTCATACACAAATTTCATCTCAGTACAAAATTCTAGGGAGCTAATTGCATAAACACACAGCTGCTCAGATTCCGTCCTGTGGACACCTTCAAGATTGTGATCCAGGAACTTGGAGCCCAAGGCAATCTATCTAGTATTTACTTTTCATTACATTTTGGGAGCATTTGAAAAATAGGAATATCTGTATTTAAATATTTTATTTGGATTATGGGAGAACTTCTCTCACTGTTAATTTTCCATTAAAATTAAAATAAATCATTAAGACTTTGAGGGTCACAAAAGTCCTCCATAATCTAGCACATATGTAGCATTTCAAACTCATTTTTAATACTGTCCACCTTCTTCACTACTTTCTCTCTACTCTAGCTTTCTTACTGTTCATGGAATATACTAAGCACATACCATTATCAGAACTTTTGTACTCGCATTTTCCTTTGTCTGAAATGTTTCTTCCTCAAATAGCCACAAATATACGTTAGTGGTATCTCATATCATTTCAGGTGGTACTCAAATATTACTACCACTATGAGGACTTTTTTAACAATCCCATATAAACCAGCATCTTTTATCATGATTAGTCTATTTCCATGTTCAGTTTTATTCAAAACATTATAATCAGAAACTTATATTTATTTATAGTCAAATTATTGCCTGCTTCTCAATCTAGATTGTACATTTTAAGAAAGCAAGAAGACTGGCTGCCTGATTCACTTGAATTATTGTATGCAGTTAACCAAGTATCAATAACTCTATGCCAGAGTTACAATTATCACCTTAACCTATGAGAATTGCTCTGTGGCAAGTACATTGCACTACTCCAAATGGAACTCTCTTGAGTCACGTCGTGCACAAGCTACTTTCTGTATATGTTGACATTAACTGCATCCCTGGAATCTACAAAAGTGACTGGCATAAATAAAGCCCCATAAATATTTTGGACTATTATTTTATAAAAGCAAAGGGGCTTCAATGAAACGTGTGGTCCCAGAGCTATGTGAGACGCTTCAGTCATCTTGTTCACCCTCAGCCAGTGTTAGCCACTCTTGAAGCATGTAGCTGTGTTAGAACATTTTCAGTTTTAAGGCCTGATGGCACTTTTGCATTAGTTAGGGTATACTAAACCTCTCTAAGAACCAAACCAAAGATAAATAAAGCTCAAAGGCAATAGTTTATTTTTTTTTTCTTGCTCACTTATGAGTCTAAGGCTGAGGTCCCTGGTTGGTGGGTGGCTTTCTCCCACATAGTTATTAAAAATGCAGGCTTTTTCTGTTTTGTGTCACTGTACCCTCAGAGTGTTACTGTCATTTTATTCAGATGTTGGAAGGGAAAGAGCGTATGGAAGAAGTACAGCAGTTATTCAATAATCTTCTACCAGAAGCTTCACTCATTTCTCAATTGCAAAAAAATTCACAAGATCATAACAAAGTACAAAGAGGACTAGGAAATCTAGTAGCTAGTTCTGCAGGTGCATTTTAGCTATAAATGTATATTATAAATGAGAGAATAGGATTTTAGTAAAACCCAGCTCATGAGATATCTGCACACACTTATTTTCACAGATAGAATACATTCATGCCACACCCTCTGGAAGATGAGAGAAGGACAAGAGAGATGGGACCCATAGTTTCGACCATCCAATCCATATACGCTACATTCCAGGATCTTCACTGGATATATTTCAGGTTTAGAAATAATATTTTGAATTTAGATATTCTGAACCTGCTTTTGATAAACCTTGACCCGTATTTGGTAAGCTCACTTAGATTTACACCCATCAGCAAGGACTACAAGGAGGACCAGGGCTAACTGCCTGGCAACCAGAAAAGGAAATCCCTAAGTGAGGAGCTATTTCCTAGCTACGTGCATTCTATAGAGGATGATGACCTAGCTATAGTGCATACCACAGACGAAATGCTTGACTTAAATGTATTTAAGGGGTATAGTTTGTCATGTCTGCTATGCCTAAGTAGTGATTCCCAAGTAGTTGGCTTCTGGTAGAATCTCCAGACAGTATGAGATCCTTTACCATACTTCTTCTAACAAAATGAACAGATTAGAAAAATGAATATTCTTAAAGAACCTAACAATGCTACTTTTTTTACATACAGTGCTAGTTTGTTTTTTTTTTTTTTATATTCCCCAAAACAGCTCAGTCAGCTCATTAGTTGCTTCTTTCTCATTTAAACATGACATTTTTATGTGTCATTTGTTACAGTTTCCCAGGTGGTGTAGTGGTAAAGAATCCGACTGCCAATGCAGGAGATGCAAGAGATGCAGGTTTGAGCCCTGGGTTGGGAGGATCCCCTGGAGGAGGAAATGGCAACCCACTCCAGTACTCTTGCATGGAAAATTCCATGGACAGAGCAGCCTGGCAGGCTATCATCCCTGGGGCTGCAAAGAGTTGGACACGACTGACGACTACGTGTCATTTGTTAGATGGTATCAAAAGCACACTTTAGCTTGAAATACAGTTCTTCTAAAATGCAGATGATAATAATCCTTAATTATTTCTTATCTTGATATGAGATTTGAGGTAACAGAGATTTTATTGCTATTATTTGTTTTTGTGGTTCTCAGTTTTTGTGGTCATGCTGCCATTGTTTGGCAATATCTGAGTAGCCTAAATGCAAGTCTATTTTCACTTTGGTTGGATTGACCAGTCAATCTCAGAATGCCATGTGTTATAATAACTTCTTCATATCATAAAACTGCTTCACTGTCTATGACTTCTGCTAATATTGTACTATAAAGAAATTAATTATAAAACAGGTGCTGGTTGTCACCATCAGATATTTCCTGACTATGTCTCATTATCAAGAAACTTAACATAACCTGTTTGCATCACATGAAGACATACTGCATATATGGTGGCTTTTTAAAAACATCTTCACTATGTTAATTATGTGGTATTATGGATGTGTTAATTATCTTTTTCAGTAACTGTTTTATAATATTTATGTATATCTAATCATGTTGTACATTTTAAATGTGTACGATTATATTTGCCAATTATTCCTTGATAAAGTTAAAACATTAAAAAAAGCATGTTCCAAGATTCGCTGATACTCCTTTCCTGGAATACCTATAACCTGATTCTCTCCTTGGCTGTGGGATTAACTCAATAACTTATTTCTAATAAGTAGAATGAGGTGCAAATAACAGTGGGTGATTTTGGGGATAGAAACTAGGTTATAAAATACTTCCACAGTCTCTGCTTTCTCTAGAGGCTCTGGGGAAAGCTAGGTACCCTTTCATGAATAGAGGCTCATGTGGTGAGGAATGAAAGCCTTAGCCAACAAACCTGTAGAAGAGCCATTTTGGAATTACAGTCACAGATTCGCCTTCTCATTAACAATGTCTCTGCTGACATGCTGACTGCATCCGTATGTAAAATTCACTTGTGTAAACTACTCCTGAATTCTTAATGCACAGGAACTGTAAGAAACCATTATACTTGTTTTTAGCCACTCACTTTTAGGGGTACTGTCAAGAGTTGCTAAGGTATTCCCTAGCATTTCTGCCACTGTATCCACTTTATTTGGTCAAGTGGCCTGCAGGAACCTTAAACGTCATCAAGCATATACCCTAGAATGCACCCAGTGTCAAAAGCAAATGTAAGTCCCTGATGAGACTGCTTCAAAAGCACCTGTGATCAAAATATCCTCTGCTTCCCAATGCCTCATGTAACTCTTTGATGAGATGCTTCTCCCCTGCCTGCCTCCACAACCCATGGCGTTTACCAAAGGCCTGCTCTTTTGGTTTGAATTCACCAATATGGCCTCAGTCTGAGAGCTCCAAAGCACTTCATTCATAAAGCCTAATAAAGGCATGTTCCCCAGTTCCTTTCTCTTTCTCTTTGCTTGCAGGCTGCCTTAACCTCCCAACGGGGTCCCATGAGGTGTAGCAGGTATTTCTTCCAGAAAAAACTTCTCTATTTCACTTGCTTTTGAGGTCTTTTGCAGAACCATGGCTCACCATCCACATCCTATGCTCCACTTAACAGGTGTTAATTTGACAAGTAATTTGCTATGCAGTGATAGGTGACTAATATGCATTTCATTCCATATGTAGTATCCTCAGTTAGCCTCAGAGATTGAACCAGAAATGGTATTAGCAAGTTTGATTATGTTCAGCCTGCTTAACATATTTCATCTCAGGTATCACGCCAGTGGAGGAATGCCTTAATGGAGTCCCTTGTGATCAACTGCAGTTCCCAAGTTTCATTCTGTTTTACATGTAATAACCAGGTAAATCTATTATACAAAGTGTCACAGAGTATCAACTCCTCCAGTGTAGAGTTCTTAATCATTAGCATTAATTCCAATTAATCATGAAAGAAGTCTAAACTGCCTCAAATCCTGTCTTTTGTAAATCATAAGATTCTCATTTATTCTATTAATTTTGGATGAAATATAAATGCAGTTTTTTTCCTTTCTCATCACTTATCAAATCAAAACTATAGGTACATGTGTTCTGTGTCAGCCATCATCTCTCAAAGCAAAATTTATTCATTCCTTAAAACATTTCCTAAAGCAGCACATGACTGCACCACCAATCAATGGTTTAAGATTGGATGCTTGTTGCAATATCATATCATCACTGTAGATAAATCTCTTGTCTCAACATGGGGAAAACTGGTCCTTACCTCCAGGCAATTGAAGCTGTTCACATGACCTCACATCTTCTTTCATGACCTAGAGCTTATCATCTCCTATAGGATGATTCCCTTCCCAGAGCAAGACAACAAGTCTATCTCCTTACCTACTAATTTTTGTGGACATTTTTCCTCTACACTCCATCTTTGAATTGAATTGTCAAGTCTAAATCATGTAGATTAGAACAACAGACCGGTTCCAAATAGGAAAAGGAGTATGTCAAAGCTGTATATTGTCATCCTGCTTATTTAACTTATATGCAGAGTATATGTCATGAGAAATGCTAGGCTGGATGAAGCACAAGCTAGAATCAAGATTGCCAGGAAAAATATCAACAACCTCAGATATGCAGAAGACACCACCCTTATGGCAGAAAGCAAAGAAGAACTAAAGAGCCTGGATGAAAATGGAAGAGGAGAGTGAAAAAGTTGGCTTAAAGCTCAGCATTCAGAAAACTAAGATCATGTCATTCGGTCCCATCACTTCATGGCAAATAGATGGGGAAACAGTGGAAACAGTGGCGACTTTATTTCTTGAGGCTCCAAAATTACTGCAGATAGTGACTACAGCCATGAGATTAAAGGACACTTACTCCTTGGAAGGAAAGTTATGACCAGCCTAGACAGCATATTAAAAAGAATAGATATTACTTTGCCAACAAAGGTCCATCTAGTAAAGGGTATGGTTTTTCCAGTTGTCATGCATGGATGTGAGAGTTGGACTACAAAGAAAGCTGAGCACCAAAGAATTGATACTTTTGAACAGTGGTGTTGGAGAAGACTCTTAAGAGTCCCTTGGACTGAAACGAGATCCAACCAGTTCATCCTAATGGAGATCAGTCCTGAATGTTCTTTGGAAGGACTGATGTTGAAGTTGAAACTCCAATACTTAGGCCACCTGATACAAAAATCTGACTCATCTGAAAAGACCCTGATACTGGGAAAGATTGAAGGTGGGAAGAGAAGGGGACGACAGAGGATGAGATGGTTGGATGGCATCACTGACTCAATGGACATGAGTTTGAGTAAGCTCCAGGTTGGTGATGGACAGGGAGGCCCGGCCTGCTGCAGTCCATGGGTTTGCAAAGAATCGGACATGACTGAGTGAACTGAACTGAACTGAATCATGTAGAGTTAACCAGCTTTAGCTTATGTAAGATAAATATTATAATAGAAAGATATGTCCCATACTTTGAACTATGACAACAGATAAAAATGAGGGTGCATTACATATCAACAGATGGTTCACAAATTTTTAAAACAAAATCTAAAATTGAAAATAAGGAAAACAACTACATGTTTTCTCAATTCTAATCTGGAGAATTATCAATCCCAAGCATTTTTATTCACTTTTTAAAAATCAAAGCATAGTTGATTTACAGCGTTGTTTCAGGTATACGGCAAAGTGATTCAGCTATACATATATATATATATAATTTTCAGATTTTCCTGTTATAGGTTACTACAAAATATACAATATATATGGTAGGCCCTTATTGGTTATCTATTTTATATAGTGTGTACATGTTACTCCCAACTTTCTAATTTATCCCTCTTCCCCTTTTCTCCTTTCATAACCAAAAGTTTGTTTTGTATGTCTGAGGGTCTACTTCTATTTTGTAAAGTTAATTTGTATCATTTTTATAGATTTCACATATAAGCAATATTGTATGATATTTACCTTTCTCTGTTTGGTTTACTTCAGTTAATAGGATAATCTTTAGGTTTATCCATGTTGCTGCAAACAGCATTATTACATTCTTTTTTTATGGCTAAGTAACATTCCAGTCTGTATATATATATATATATATATACACATATATGTATATATACTGCATCTTTATCCATTCATTGACTGATGGACATTTAGGTTGCTTCTTTGTCTTGGCTACTACAAACACGGCTGTTATGAACACTGGGGTGTATGTACCTTTCAAATTATGTTTTTTTCCAGATATACATCCCCGAGTGTGATTTCTAAATCATATGATAGTTCTATTTTTAGTTTTTTTAAGGAACATCCATGATGTTTTCTATAGTGACTGAACCAATTTATGTTCCCACCAATGGTGTACAAGGATTCCTTTTTTCCACATGCTCTCCAGCAGTTATTATTTGTAGACTTTTTAGTGTTTAGTGAAGGCCATTCTGTTTGGTGTGACTTGATACCCTGTTGTAGTTTTAATATGCATTTCTTTAATTATTAGAAATGTCGAACATATTTTCATGTGTCTTTTGGCTATGCGTATGTCTTCTTTGAAGAAATGTCTATTTAGATCTTCTGCCCATATTTTGATTTTTTTTTTATATTGAGCTGTTTGTATTATTTGGAAATGAATCCAAAAGGGAAGTGAACAGGGATAAATTAGTGGTTCTGGGTTAAAATAAATTCACTACTATATATAAAATAGATAACCACGAAGACATTACTTTGCCAATAAAGGTTCACCTAGTCAAAGCTATGGTCTTTCCAGTAGTCACGTGTGGATGTGAGAGTTGAAATATAAGGAAAGCTGAGCACCAAAGAATTGATGCTTCTGAAATGTGGTGTTGGAGAAGATTCTTGAGAGTCCCTTGGACTGCAAGGAGATCCAACCAGTCCATCCTAAAGGAAACCAGTCCTCAGTGTTCATTGGAAGGACTGATGCTGAGTCTTGAAACGCCAATAATTCCATCACCTGATGCGAAGAGCTGACTCATTTGAAAATACCCTGATGCTGGGAAAGATTGAAGGCAGGAGGAGAAGGGGACAAGAGAGGATGAGATGGTTGGATGGCATCACCAACTCAGTGGACATGAGTTTGAATAGGCTCTGGGAGTTGCTGAAGGATAAGGAAGCCTGGCATGCTGTAGTCCACTGGGTCACAAACAGTTGAACATGACTGAGAGACTGAAATGAACTGAACTAATACATTAATCAGTTGCATTTATATACACTATAAACAAAGTATTAGAAAGAAAAACTAAGAAATTAATCCCATTTACAATTGCTTTGAAAAGAATAAAATACCAAGGGATCAGTTTAACCAAGGAGGTGAAAGACTTGTACTTTGAAAACTGTTAGGTAGTTAGAATAGGACAAAGGAGTCCAGAATGGTGGTGGCTAAAAGACAAGGAAGGTAAAAGTCCATGAAAATAGAACAATAGAAAATAGAATAGGACCTCAGATAGAACAAACAGCACTCCTGGCCAGCCCAATTTACACAGGGCAGGCCCAGGGGGGTGGAGAAAAAACATATAAAAAGAAGAGCCAAAGAGCTGGGGTTTCTCTCTCTCTCTTTACATCTTTTGGGTTGGCATGCCCTCATGCCTCGAGGATGTATTTTCCTTTATTTTCTAAATAAAACTGAACTATAATATGGAACTGTAACACTGATCTGTCTGAGAGCTGTCACATGGTCTATCTGAGTGCTTTAACGTCCGTTGCTTCAAATTTTTGTTATGATGAGACAGAACCGAGGAAATTACACACTCCCACGACAAAATCTATAAGACATTGATGAAAAAATTGATGATGATGCACATAAATGAAAAGATATATTGTGTTCCTGGATAGCAAGAATTAATGTTGTTAAAAATCAATACTATTCAAGCATTCTACAGGTCCAATATAATCCTTATCAAAATATCAATGGAATTTTTCCACAGAACTAGAGCAAACAATTCTTAATTTGTATGCAACTACAAAAACTCCTTAACAGCCAAAGCATTCTTAAGAAAGGACCATACCATAGGCATCACAGTCTCTGCTTTCAAATTATATTTCAAAGCTACAATAATCAAAAGCAGTATAACACTGCCACAAAAACAAACACACAGATCAATGAAAAAGAATCGAGAGCTCAGAAATAAAACCACACTTACATGGTCAATTAATCTATGACAAAGGAGGTAAGAGTATACCATAGGAAATACAGCATCTTCAGTAGATTTGAAGGTATCTGGAAAGACAGATAACTATATGTAAAAGAATAAAATGAGACTATTTTACATCATATTAACAAAACAATTCAAAATGGATTAAAGGCCTACATCTAAGAACAGAAGCCATAAAACTCCTAGAGGCAAATGACAGCGGTATACTTTTTGACATAGGACTTGGAATTATTTTGTGGATCTATCTCCTTTGTTGTCTATCTCAAAGGACAACAAACCAATTCTTTTTTAAAAAATGGATTTCGTCAAACTAAACAGCTTTTGTACATCAAAGGAAACCATCAATAAAAGGCAAAGGCAATTTAGTTAATGGGAGAATATATTTGCAAATGGTAAATCTGATAAGTAGTTAATAGCCGAAACATACAAAGAACACATACAACTCAATATCCAAAGAAAAGAAAAAAAAATAAAGAAAAAGTTAAGAAGGAAGGAAAGAAATACAAAAGAAAGAAATAAGCAAATAAACAACTAAAAACGAACAGATGTCCTGAGTAGTCACTTTTTAGAGAAGACCTACAGATGGCCAACAGACACATGAAAAGATTTTCAGCATCACTAATCACAAGGGAAATATAAATAAAAAACAAAATGAGCTATCACCTCATACCTGTCAGCATGGCTATTTTAAAAAAGACAACAAATAACAAATATTGTCAAGGATGTGATGAATAGGGACCACTTTTGCACACTTGGTGGAATGCAAATTGGTACAGACACTATGGAAAGCAGTGTGATGGTTTCTCACAAATTTAATGATAAAACCATATTATCCTGCAATTCTACTTATGAGTATTTATCTGAAAGAAATAAAAGTCATAATTTTAAAAGATAATATGCACCTCTACATTTACTGCATTATTGTTTAACAAATCCAACATTTCATTTAAAATATCCAATATGTGTTCATCTGTGGATGAATGAAAAAAGAAGATGTAGTATATGTATGGAGAAGGGAATAGCAATCCACTCCAGTATTCTTGGCTGGAGAATTCCATGGACAGAGATGCCTGGTGGACTATAGTCCACAGGGTGGAAAGAGTCAGACATGACTGAGCAATTAACATGCAATATATATGTATGATGAAACACTACTCAGCTATTTAAGCCTTGCCATTTATAGCAAACAGATGGACCTTGAGGATTTTATGCTAAATGAACTAACTCTGACCGAGAAAGACATAGACCATATGATTTCACTTATATATTGACTCTAAAAAACAAAACAAATGGAAAAACAAAACAGGGACAGACATGCAGATACAGAAAATAGACAGGTGACTGCTAGAGGGGAGGGGAGCAAAGTGATGGGGAACAGATGAATGGCACTAAGAGGCAAAAATTTCTAGTTATAAAATAAATAAGTCATTAAGATGTAATCTGTAACACAGGGAATACTAGAAATACTATTGCTATAAATTTGTATGGTGACAAATAATAATTAGATTTACTGTGTTATTTCATAATGTACAAAATACTGAGCCAATACATTGTACAATGGAAACTTACATAATGTAATAAGTCAATTATATTTCAATAAATGAATTAAAGGGCTCTTCAGGTGGCTCAGGGGGTAACGAATCTGCCTGCAATGAAGGAGACGCAGGAGACAAGTGTTTGATCCCTGGGTTGTGAAGTTCCTCGAGAGGAGGGCATGGCAACCACTCCACTATTCCTCCCTGCAGAATCCCCATGGACAGAACATCCTAGTGGGCTACACTTCATAGGTTTGCAAAGAGTCAGACGCACTGAAGCAACTGAGCACAAATAAAATAAATATTCTATGCCTTATTTCAAGCTTCCCTTATTTGTTGTAAAAGTTATAATAGTAATTTGTTGCATTTGTTAATTCTATTAGTATCCGAGGAGTCAAAGCATTTATATTTGATATTATATTATTCTTCGGTTACCAGTGAAGACAATTTCATGAATTTATCAATGGGAGACCCCAAGTGGAAAAAGTCAGGAAATATTTTCCTTCTTTTTTTTTTTTTTAAGCACTGAATTATAAATTTCTGTGGGATTTGGTAACTGGAGTATTAGAACTAGGAACAATGATGATGAGAACACTAACAATTAGTAAACATAACTTTAAAGAAGTTAATGATTCTAAATTGAAGACCAACAGAGAAAAGGATATTCTGAGTCAGTCATAAAAATCCTCCCCCAGTTTCTTGCATTCACGCTTTCCAATTCTCAAATAAAGGAACAAAATTTCAAAGGCAAATCGGGGAGTTCTGAATTTTATATATATGATCATGTATTTATGCACAGTAGTTCTTCAAAACCTATAATCAAGCATTCTACATAATTTGCAGAACATTAGGAAATCAGTCAGCAAGAACACTTTATTAATGGTTCTGTAAAATATGAAGGGAGCTTGTAAGAATTAGACTTTATTATAGTTAAATTGAATGCATGCAATCTGAAGCAAACATTGTTGGTGGTAAAAACAGTTAATAACCTCTTACCCTCACAGAAAAGATACTTATCAAGAAAATTTTTATTTTAATAATAATGATAATATTTTAGTATCACATAAAATATTTTTTCTTAAAAAACTCCTAAGGCAAATTATGCCTTGTTCTCAGTATGTATAACAACACTGCTGCTCTTTAGCTGATTAGCCTACAACTGTCAGATACAATTTTATATTAATATTTCCAAAGACTGCCTTGTCATGTATTAAAATACCATAAATTTTGTCGAGAAATGTCATGTAAACAACAAATCATTGGGATATTCTCAGGAACTCCAGTTGGTTCTCTCTCAAGAATATTCCCATGGCATCAACAACTTAATAGCTTAACTTAATGGTATCAACAACTTGCCATAGCTTACAAACTCTTTATTTTTAAAGGTTTCAAATACTGATTTCCTGTCACAGGCAAAATGAAGTTATCTTCAGAGAAAGATTTGTATTCACCTTACATAGTAAACAGAATTTTCTCTTTTTGGAATGTATACTCTAACTAGACTTATTTTTTTAAAGGGAGCACTTATCAATTCTCTATTCCTTTCTTCAACTTAGACTTTAGCTCTTAAAGAAGAGCCTAAACTTTTCACCATCACTTATCTGGAGTGATGTGGAGTGGAATGGAGAGATTTGACTTTCTCCCGGCTTCCCTGGTGGCTCAGATGGTTAAGAATTTGTCTGGAATGCAGGAGGCCCTGATTCCTGAGTCAGGAAGATCCCATGGAGGATGGAATGGCAACCCATTCCAGTATCTTGCCTGGAGAATTCCAAGGACAGAGGAGCCTGGCGAGCTCCAGTCCATGGGATTGCAAAGAGGCAGACATGACGCAGTGACTAACACTTTCACCTTCACTTTAGGCCCAAAGGGCAAAAGGCTCCTTATATCTCCATCAATGTCTTGGTTGATCTACACATGAAGAGAAGATGAGGGGGATGAGCTCTCTGTTATATATCAAGATGGTTTGGTTTCCATTTCAGCCTTCATTAGTGTTATTGAAAATGAGCCTTTTTGTATACTATATGCCTTTACCAATTCTCACCATCTAACATATAATTAACAAAAAGTTAACTCATTATTGGATATCATATGCTGTGCTGCGCTTAGTCACTCAGTCTTATCTGATTCTTTGTGACCCCATGGACTGTAGCCCACCAGGCTCCTCTGTCCATAGGGATTCTCCAGGCAAGAGTACTGGAACGGGTTGCCATGATCTCCTCCAGGGGATTTTCCCAACCCAGGGATTGAACCCAGGTCTTCTGCATTGCAGGAGGATTCCTTACCATCTGAGACACCAGGGAAGCCCATTGGATACCATGTACATTCTAAATTTTAAAATATTTATGATTTTATTAACTCATGAATGTTTTACATATTGTGCTTACATAATTTCAAAAACAAAGAAAACCTACTTGAGAAATCAAATTATATTATTCATTTTTTGTATTTAAGAGTATTGAGCAAATAATGTAGAGCCTAAGAAAGCACATGCCTTTCGAGGATCTTCACAAATTAAAGAATTTTATTTAATTGTATTCTTAAGAAATTTTGAAGTTTTGGACAAAGTTTACAGTTGAACCAAATAATTTATCCACTATGAAAAGTAATTTTAAATCTTTAACTAAGAAATCCATGAAAGCTTACTAGGAAATACATAACTTTTCACTGGAGGGATGACCAGAGATATAAGGAAGCAATTCAAGTTGGAATATCTTCCCATTTGAATTCTTTTTTCTTTTTTCAGTCTGACTCTCAACACTGTTTTTTGTAAGTCGTTCAATTTTTTTTTATAGTTTACTATTTGTTTTATATTGGAATATAGTTAATTTACAACTCTGTGTTAGTTTCAGGTGTATAGCAAAGTGACTCAGCTATATGATATATATCCATTCTTTTTTCAGATTCTTTTTTTTTTTTTTTATTAGTTGGAGGCTAATTACTTCACAACATTTCAGTGGGTTTTGTCATACATTGATATGAATCAGCCATAGATTTACACTTATTCCCCATCCCGATCCCCCCTCCCATCTCCCTCTCCACCCGATTCCTCTGGGTCTTCCCAGTGCACCAGGCCGGAGCACTTGTCTCATGCATCCCACCTGGGCTGGTGATCTGTTTCACCATAGATAGTATACATGCTGTTCTTTTGAAACATCCCACCCTCACCTTCTCCCACAGAGTTCAAAAGTCTGTTCTGTATTTCTGTGTCTCTTTTTCTGTTTTGCATATAGGGTTATCGTTACCATCTTTCTAAATTCCATATATATGTGTTAGTATGCTGTAATGTTCTTTATCTTTCTGGCTTACTTCACTCTGTATAAGGGGCTCCAGTTTCATCCATCTCATTAGGACTGGTTCAAATGAATTCTTTTTGACGGCTGAGTAAAATTCCATGGTGTATATGTACCACAGCTTCCTTATCCATTCATCTGCTGATGGGCATCTAGGTTGCTTCCATGTCCTGGCTATTATAAACAGTGCTGCGATGAACATTGGGGTGCATGTGTCTCTTTCAGATCTGGTTTCCTCAGTGTGTATGCCCAGAAGTGGGATTGCTGGGTCATATGGCAGTTCTATTTCCAGTTTTTTAAGAAATCTCCACACTGTTTTCCATAGCGGCTGTACTAGTTTGCATTCCCACCAACAGTGTAAGAGGGTTCCCTTTTCTCCACAGCCTCTCCAGCATTTATTGCTTGTAGACTTTTGGATAGCAGCCATCCTGACTGGCGTGTAATGGTACCTCATTGTGGTTTTGATTTGCATTTCTCTAATAATGAGTGATGTTGAGCACCTTTTCATGTGTTTGTTAGCCATCTGTATGTCTTCTTTGGAGAAATGTCTGTTTAGTTCTCTGGCCCATTTTTTGATTGGGTCATTTATTTTTCTGGAATTGAGCTGCAGGAGTTGCTTGTATATTTTTGAGATTAATCCTTTGTCTGTTTCTTCATTTGCTATTATTTTCTCCCAATCTGACGGCTGTCTTTTCACCTTACTTATAGTTTCTTTTGTAGTGCAAAAGCTTTTAAGTTTCATTAGATCCCATTTGTTTAGTTTTGCTTTTATTTCCAATATTCTGGGAGGTGGGTCATAGAGGATCTTGCTGTGATTTATGTCGGAGAGTGTTTTGCCTATGTTCTTTTACCATATAGTTTATTACAAAATACTGAGTAGATGTCCATTTCTTTTTAGAAAACTGTTTAGAATGAAGATCATTCTAATGTTATTTCCTTCCACATTTGTGACTATACTAATTGTCAGCATGGAGATTTCTCCAGATTTTATTTTATTCAGTTTTGCCATTAAGTATAATAATAGAATAGTTAACTAATGAAAATAATAATGATAGTAATAATCTTAAATAGTTTAAGTTTAGCGTTCTATCTATACCTTTCATATGCTAAAGTGTACCCCAAAGGACTGATAACAAATGTCAAAGAGCTATATAATGCACTAAATTAAATAGTTAATTATTAATTATTGCTAAAATGTTACAAATTGTAGTATTACATTTACCTTGCAAAATTAAGTTTCACATTTTCTTGTTAGTTTTCTAATATGTTGGTATTTATTTAAGTATACAGCCATAAACACAAATATTTACTTATTTTTGTACCACTTACTACATGCTATACCTTCCCCACCACACACAGAATTGATAATTTAGGAGGTTCACAATCATATATAGATAAGAAGGAATATTTAGGTTTTCTAAAAACTTTGCTTTTTAACAGACTTCAATCAAGATGTCTTTTGTAATGTCTGTGCTTTGCATCCAAAATGCACACTAAAATGAGATTCATTTTTCATTATATCAGTCATTTCAGAGCATAAACATGCAGAATTAGCATCAGCATTAGTTCCACAATGTACTTTCTTCAGATTAAAAGTCAGCAAATTAATGTAAACAACATGATTGAATTCATTGGCAGTGATATTTTTGGCAACTCAGTCACTGTTAAAGAGTTATGCTAGAATTGTTTTCTTTTTATTAGCAGGCATGATGTAAGTGATGTGAGAAACAACTATGAAATTATAATCTGCATAATAGACAATTCTGAAGCAGTTATTTTTCCTGTTTGCATGTGCTTCTGAGAATGTGAAAATAAATTTAACATCAAACCATTCTTCATATGTTTCCCTGTACTAACTACGAATACCAAATGCTCATTTGTGATAGCAATAGAACTCAAGAACAAACATAATCCAGAGATTTATGGAAGCAAAATTGATGGCATAATAAAATATTGTTTTTGTAAAGGAGCTCAACAGCCATTTGAGTAAACTTTCTGAATATTTAACAATCTGGCCAATGATATATTTTCTCAGCACTGAAAGTTTTGAGTTTTTGTAGTTAATTTGACTATTGACTATAAATACCTTCTGAAATTTACAGGTTATGTATCTTAAAAAACTCTCTAATTTTGATTCTGTCAGAGGAGAATTCTATTAAGATTGCATAATTCATATAGTAGGTAAGCAGATGAAGAATCAAAAATATTAAAAAGATATCTGATAAGAACAATGAAGTGCTCTTATAGAAACTGGACCATATTTGATATTTACATATTTAATTTGTGTATTGAGGAAAATATTTAGAGAAATAAATGAAGAATTTTTAATGAAATCTATTATATTTTAAATAACATGGAACAATGAATTTCAAACATGTGAGCCTGTAATCATTTCACTATTTAGTTTAAATATACCTAGGTGTAATAAAAGTGAAAGTCACTCCATCGTGTCCAACCCTTTGGGCCCCCTCTTGGAATTCTCCATGCCAGAATCCTGGAGTGGGTAGCCTTTCCCTTCTCCAGGGGATCTTCCCAACCCAGGGATCAAACCCAGGTCATCCACATTGCAGGAGGATTCTTTAGCAGCTGAGTCACAAGGGAAGCCTGTGACTTAATGATGTTAATAAAACATCATTAAAAACACTTAATGATGTTAACAAAAATAGATTTAAACTTGGAAGTCTCTTTTGGTAGATATCATTTGCACTGCAAATTCATTTGAGAATAAAACCATCAAAAATTGTACAAGTATTTTCTGAATCCACATATTGGAAAAGAAAGCTTTTTCCAAAGAGTTATTTCATATACAAGTGATAGGATGACATAAGGGAATAATTAAAGGCATTATAAAATAGAATTTGATGTATCATTTATTATGAGGATAAATTTTTCTAGAAAGATAGAAATATGGAGGCTGAAATACTGTCAAAATCATGTTACCACTAATCATCCAGCCTCACTTTAGCAGAAAATGTATCTAGATGTTTCTTGGAACTCAGTAATGGGCAACATTCACTTAAAACAAAGTCCACAGATTTCTGGAAAGATAATGTAAATTTTGACAAAAAAACATAGTCAATAATTACATTCTACTAAAGAATCTGATTTACCTTAATCAGATACTATCACCAGAACCCAACTCTAAGCTACTGTATATTCTGTCATATGTGATTTCTTCTGCTTTTATGGTCACCTCATTTCTGTAAACTTGGACAGTTTATGTCATCCTCCTGTTGCCTGCATGCGTGTGTGTGAGCTTGTGTTCAATTTCACCCAATGCATATTTTATCTGAAATGCAGCAAACACAGAGCATGAAAAGAAGTTCAGAAGAAGAGAAGGAACTACTTCATCTCTTTTTCCTGGAAGACAAACCATTTTGTGACTCCCTAATGTATGAGAACAATCAACAGGATCTGAGCTACAAAACAGCTTTCATATACTTATGTGACCAGTGTGACAGGAAACTTATATAAATAATTTCTAGTTTAATCCCTAGGATTTTAAAATAAACATCATTATCTTCATTTTACACTGGAGAAATCGAGGCTAAGAAACACTAGGGTTAACTAAAAGTCACACACTGCTTACAGAGGGAAATTAGATCGAAATGTCAGTTGACCAGCTTCACAGCTGATGTCTTCTTGAACAAAGGAACTGGTTCATGCTCCTTTGATGTCTTCTGTCCTTAAGTTGTTCCATGATGTCTTCTGTCCTTAAGTTCATCATCTCATAACAATTTATATTTATAGTTTGCATAATTTTTACATTATGCCAAAGGTCTTATGAATTAAATTCCAATAAATCAGTGAACATATACTGTAAAGGCAAGTATTTAACCAAATAAACAAAATAAGAATGAGCAAAATAACATGTTTCCAAAAACTGTAACAGTGTATAAATTCACTGATATAGAGCAATTTAAAGTATAATTGTTATTAAATAGTGCTTTTAAATAAATAAATGCCACAAACATGGGGTTTTCTAGATAAACTGTTACAAATAGCAATGCTATTGCTGTCACTCTTCAGACTGGAGGATTTTTTGTTGTGGTTACCTTAAATTGGAAATGATGATGGGTTCTCTCTTACTGTGTTAGAATAGAAATAGAGATTAAAATAATTATAAGATAGCTTATACATATGTTACTATAGCATACAAACCCAATTCCTTTCATACTGTGTGTTTAATACATTTGTACTTAACCTAATTACTATAATCTTTAGGTATTTCATATATACAGAGGTAAAATAAGGCAAAGGAGGAACGCAAGTAGAATATAAAAATGAAAAAAAATTGTTTTAAATATATTTCTTTACATTTTCATAATTTAACTGAGAATTTTCTCTAAGGCATGGAAGATTATTTTGTGGAAATTTACAAGCTAATTCTAAAGTTTATATGCAGAGGTCAAAGAACCAGAAGAACTAATACAACATTAAGGAGGAGCAAAGTGAGAGGCCCGACACTATTCAATGTCAAGACTTACTAGAAGTACAGTAAGCAAGACAGTGTGGTATAGGCAAAAAATACACAAATAAATCAGTGGACCAGAACTGATAATCCAGAAGTGGACTCACATAGGTATAGTCAACTGACAGTTGCCAAGAGAAAAGGTAATACAATGGAACAAAGAAAATCTGTTCAACAAATGGTGTTAGAAAAACTGAATATCTACATGCAAAAATAATAATAATAATTAAAAAAGAAGCTAGATATCAACATTTTAGGAATCAGTGAGCTAAAATGGACTGGATGGGCAAATTTAATTCAGATAGCCATTATATTTACTACTGTGAGCAAGAATCCTTTAGAAGAAATGGAGTAGCCCTTCAGCCAGCAAAAGAGTCCATACTTGGGCAATCTCAAAAATGACAGAATGATCTTGGTTCATTTCCAAGGCAAACTATTCAATATCAAGTAATGCAAGTCTAGGCCCCAACGACTAGTGCAGAAGAAGTTGAAGTTGAACCATTCTATGAAAACTTACAAGACCTTCTAGAGCAATAACCAAACAAGATATCCTTTTCATTCTAGGGGACTGAAATGCACAAGTAGGAAGTCAAGAAATACCTGGAGTAACAGGCCAGTTTGGCTTTGGTGTACAAAATGAAGCAGGGCAAAGGCTAACAGAGCTTTGCCAAGAGAACACCTGGGTCATAGCAAACACCTACTTCCAACAACACAGCAGATGACTCCACACATGGACATCACCATATGGTCATACTGAAGTCAGATTAATCATACTCTTTTCAGCCAAAGATTGAGAAGCTCTATACAGTCAACAAAAAAAAAAGACAGAGTTGACTGTGGCTAAGCTCACAAACTCCTTATTGCCAAATTCCGACTTAAATTTAAGAAAGTAGGGAAAACCACTATGCCATTCAGATATGAGTTAAATCAAATCCCTTATACAGTGGAAGTGACAAATAGATTCAAGGGATTAGATCTGATAGACTGACTGCCTGAAAAACTATGGACAGTGGTTCATGACATTGTATAGGATGTGGTTATCAAACCCATCCCCAGAAAAAGAAATGCAAGAAGGCAAAATGGTTGTCTGAAGAGGCCTTACAAATAACTGAGAAAAGAAGAGAAGTGAAAGGCAAAGAAGAAAAAGAAAGATACACCCATCTGAATGCTAGTTCCAAAGAATAGCAAGGAGAGATAAGAAAGCCTTCCTCAGTGATCAATGCAAAGGCATACAGGAAAACAATAGAATGGGAAAGACTAAAGATCTCTTCAAGAAAATTAGAGATACCAAGGGAAAATTTCATGCAAAGATGGGCACAATATAGGACAGAAACAGTATGGGCCTAACAGAAGTAGAAGATATCAAGAAGAGGTGGCAAGAATAACTCTGAAGAACTATACAAAAAATAACTTCAGGACCCAGATAACCATGATGGTGTGATCAATCACCTAGAGCCAGATATCTTGGCACGTGCAAAGTCCTTAGGAAATATCATACGAACAAAGCTAGTGGAGATAATGGAATTTCAGCTGAGCTATTTCAAATCTTAAAAGACAAGTGTTGCACTCAATAAGCCAACAAATTTGGAAAGCTCAGCAGTGGCCACAGGACTGGAAAATGTCAGTTTTCATTCCAATCCCAAAGAAAGGCAATGCCAAAGAATGTTCAAACAACCACACAATTGCACTCATCTCACGCGCTAGCAGGCTTAGTTCAGTAACTCAGTGGTGTCCCACTCTTTGCAATCCCACGGACTGCAGCACACCAGGCTTCCCTGTCCATCACCAATTCCCAGAGCTTACTCAAACTAAAACTTGCTCAAAACAAAAATTATGAACAAAGTAAATGTTCAAAGTAATGTCTGAACAAAGTAATGTTGCTCAAAATTCTCCAAGCTAGGCTTCAACTGTACATGAACTGAGAATTTCCAGATGTTCAAGCTTGGTTTAGAAAAGGCAGAGGAACCAGAGATCAAATTGCCAACATCTGTTGGATCATAAAAAATGAAGAGAACTTCAGAGGAAAAAAAAGAATCTACTTCTGCTTTATGGACTACACTAAAGCCTTTGACTCTGTGGATCACAACAAACTGTGGAAAATTTCTGAAGAGATGGGGATACCAGACCACCTTACCTGCCTCCTGAAAACCTGTATGCAGCTCAAGAAGCAACGGTTAGAACTGGAAATAGAACAACAGACTGGTTCAAAATTGGGAAAACAGTATGTCAAGGCTGAAAATTGTTACCCTGTTTATTTAACTAATATGCAGAGTATATTATGCAAAATGTTGGGTGGATGAAGCACAAGCTGGAATCAAGATTGCTGGGAGAAATATCAATAACCTCAGATACTCAGATGACACCATCCTTATGGCAGAAAGTGAAGAAGAACTGAAGAGCCTCTTGATGAAGGTGAAAGAGAAGAGTGAAAAAGCTGGCTTAAAACTCAACATTCAAAAAAGTAAGATCATGGCATCTGGTCCCATCACTTCATGGCAAATAGATGGGGAAACAAATCACTGCAGATGGTGACTGCAGCCAAGAAATTAAAAGATGCCTGCTCCTTGGAATAAAAGTTATGACCAACCTAGACAGCATATTAAAAAGCAGAGACATTAATTTACCAACAAAGATCCATATAGTCAAAGCTGTGATTTTTCCAAAGTCATGTATTAATGTGAGGGTTGAACCAAAAAGAAGGGTGAGGGTCAAAGAATTGACACTTTTGAAGTATAGTATCTGAGAAGACTCTAGAGAGTCCCTTGCACTGCAAGGAGACCAAACCAGTCAATCCTATAGGAAATCAATCATGAATATTCATTGGAAGAACTGAGATTGAAGCTGAAACTCTAATACTTTGGGTACCTTATGCAAAGAGCTAACTCCTTAGAAAAGACCCTGATGCTGGGAAAGACTGAAGGCAGGAGGAGAAGGGGACAACAGAGGACGGGATGGTTGGATGGCATCACCAACTCCATGGGCATGAGTTTGAGCAAGCTCTGGGAGATGGTGAAGGGCAGGAAAGCCTGGCATGCTGCAGTCCATGGGGTCACAAATAGTTGGACATGACTGAGCAACTGAACAAGATGACACAGACTTCACACCATTCACAAAAATTACCTCTAACTGTATTATAGACCTAAATATAAAACCATATTTAATATACACTTGGTAAAATTATTTGCAAGATATATGTGGTAATGAGCAGTATCTAAATTATACAAAGCTCTTAGCAATCTTTTAACAATCTGCCTTTTCTAAACCACTTGTACGTTTGGAAGTTCTTGGTTCACATACTGTTGCTGCCTAGCTTGAAGGATTTTGAGCATTACTTTGCTAGTATGTGAAATGAATGCAGCTGCATGATAGTTTGAACATTTTTTGGCATTGCCCTTCTTTGGGACTGGAATGAAAACTGACCTTTTCTAGTCCTGTGGTGCTGCTGAGTTTTCTAAATTTTCTGCCATATTGAGTGCATCACTCTAGCAGCATCATCTTTTAGGTTTGTAAATAGCTCAGTTGGAGTTTCATCATCTTCACTAGCTTTGTTTGTAATAATGCTTCCTAAGGTCCACTTGACTTCACACTCCAGGATGTCTGGTTCTAGGTGAGTGACCATACCATCATAGTTATCTGGGTCATTAAGATCTTTTCTGTATAGTTCTTCTGTGTATTCTTGCCATCTCTTCTTAATCTATCTGCTTCTGTTAGGTCTTTACCATTTTTGTCTTTTCCCATCCTTGAATGAAGTTTTACCTTGATATCTCAAATTTTTTCCAGCAACTATGCTCCTTTGTTTTACCCAAAGGAATACACAATGTTTATAGCAGTTTTATTCATAATTGTATGGTACACACAATGTTTGTGTACTATATAATTAGTACTATAAATATAGCAGCTTTATTCATAATTCATATAGTACATACAATGTTTATAGCAGCTTTATTCATAATTGCCAAAACTTGGAAGCAACCAAGATGTCCTTCAGTAGGTGAATACTTCAGCAAACTGTGTTATATCCAAACAATGGACTATTATTCGGTGATAAAAATTAATGAGCTATCACATCATGGATAGACCTGAGGGAACCATAAATACATATTAAAAAGTGAAAGAAATCAATCTGAAAATCTAAATTCTGTGTGATCCCATTTATATGACATTCTGGATAAAGCAAAACTATGAAGACAAAAGATCAGTGGTTTCCAGGCTTAGAGGTGGAGTGATGAATAGACAAAGAATGGATTTCAGGGTAGTGAGTGAAACCAATTTGTATGCTGCCACAAATGTGAATATATATCTTTATACATTTGACAAAAACAATAGAAGATACCATGGGGGAAGGCAGAAGTCCAAGGTAAACTGTGGACTTTACCAAGGGGGAAGCCCAGTGTGAATTCTGGACTTCAGGGGTTAATGACGTTTCAGTGCAGGACCACTGCTTGAAACAAGTGTACCATGCTAGCACAGGATATTGTTGCTGCGGGGAGCTGTGGTGGAGATCAAGGAGAGAAAGTATATGGGAAATCTCTGTACCTAAAAAAAAAAAAAAAAGTTGGTAGGACTTCTACTGAGAATAAAGCATAACAAAAATTGGCTCATAGGGTATATCATGAGTTCATGACATCCCATTATATGCTAAGATGATTAAGAAACTTTTAAAGAGAGATGCTGCAACAGTGGGACACAAATTCTGCTTTTCAACACTGGGGATATGTAACACTGAAACATGTTACCACTCTCCTTGATCTGACACTGGATGTCCTGTTAATATACTTTTCCTAGAACTATCTGCAGTTGGGAAAGTAGCTTACTCCTAAACAGACACACTTGGTCCTGTTCATAGAGTCCACAGCTCATGACATGTTGATTAAAGCAACAAATAAGCTAACTGTACCTTGAAATAGATTTTCAGTGTTCTCAAGTGCAACAATAGTTGAAAAGAGGCTTAAGCAACTTAGTCCTTTATTTTATAAAGCAAACGGAGTTAAATGTAAATGGAATGTCTTATAAAGTGTTAAGCTTCTATTTTGAGATAGTTAGACTTGATCCATTTGAAGATGACACAAATAAACCCTTTTTCCACAGCAGTGGGGCTACACTTATGGAATAATATGATAACCTCTTCCTAGAGTCGTGTGATGCACAGTTGTTACAACTGGAAGTATTAGTCACTCAGTCATGTCCGACTCTTTGTGACCAAATATACTGTAGCTTGCCAGGCACCTATATTCATGGGATTTTCCTAGGCAAGAATACTGGAATAGGTAGCCATTCCCTTCTCCAGGAGATCTTCCCATCCCAGGGATTGAACCCAGGTCTTGTGCTTTGCAGGCAGATTCTTTACCATACGAGACAGAAGGAAAGCATGAGAATCAATACAAATAAGTCATTTAATACCTAAAACTGCTGCTTTGAATAATATCAACATATGTCTAGAGGCAAAGGACTTTCTCACATTGCTTAATTTTCTACAGTGGGAGTTTTTATTTTTATTATTTTTAAAAATAAGAAATATATTATCAAGTGATAGCTCATCCTAACTTCATTGAAACAGTTTTCTAGAAAGAAAGAGGAAAACAAATGTTACAATGCCATTAAAATTAGAGGGCTTGACAGCTGGCAAAGAGAACATTGCATCATTCTATTTATCCAGTAAATTCTAGTCCCTGTTGTAGCCCAAGCAACAGGCTATATACTTTAACATATTTTTTAATGTGATCTTGACCAAGTACAAGCAATATATATTGCTGAAGCAATATATATATTAGAAGTAGCCAAAAATCACACTGTCTATAATTTTCACAATAACTCAATTTCCAGTAAGTGAATGTATTATACCATCGTAAAAAAAGGGACACAAATTATTTTATCTCTCAGAAGAAATTATGGTTCAGAAGATTTAAGGAAAATGACAAAGTCAGAGTGAAAAAGAAATGTTGAAAATGATGCTGTGCTTTTCCATTTTTTTTTTTTCCCCTTCAGTGTAGATTCAGAGCCTGAATCAAGGCAGAAGCACTTCAAAGGCTTTTCATAAGTGATGTCAAGTAATTTCAGCTGAATTGAAACCACCAGGTTCAGGAGAGATATTGAAGGTATCAGGACCCTAAGGACACTAGAAACCTCACTAGTTTCAAATTAATTTAAAGTATATTAACATCAAACACTGGAAAATACAGGTTAGTGATGGCATTAGATGAAGACTTTGGGGCTCTATTCTTGGCTTTCCTTTTGAGTTGCTAGTTGTCATGGAAAAGCTATGTATAGCCTGTACAAACACGTTTTTGTTTTTGTTTTTTTTTTTAAATTCCAGAGATCCAGATTCTCTTTTTCTTAGAAATTAAATTCTGGAAAGACTGATTGTCATTTAGTTATCCTGCTTAAGATACATTTGCTTCTGTGAGAAATTATCTACAAATTGATGCATCAGCATAGAAGGTGAAGTTAAACATCTTTGTGCTGCAACATGCATTCTAGTTAATGTAGAACAAAATGAGTCAAATCTCCTTACAGCATTATTAATAGAGTTATCTTTTTAAAATATCTGTTCACTCTTATGCAATACAAAAAATGGAATTGTAGGTTTGTTTCCTCACTCTTCAATCTGAAAATTAAGGTAGAAGTGACTTTAGACATTGTTTTAAGCAAAATTCTTGGTGCCCAAATCTGGCATATCTGATCCATATCACACATAAGACAGTATAACTGGATGAACAGTATTTGCTCTAGGAATTTTTTTTTTTTGATAGAAGAAAGACTTAAGTGAGACTTTAAAATACTTGTTGTCACTTTACCTTTCCTATACCTTCACACTTATTGGAGCAGCGTCCTCTGAACATATTTAAACAGATATTTGGAAGTGTTTCCTTGACTGATAGTCACATATTTTATAAAATTTAATAATTGAAACTATAGTGAATCCATGGTTGTGCTCCCAGAATTTGGGATAAACTTTAGAATTTTAGTTCTCATATAGCCTATATAGTTAAACAAAGATTTTAAGGTTTCTACTTGAAGGTCATCTAAGTGACTGGGAAAAACTTTTAAACTTCTCTCTTGCATTGCCAAATAATTGAAATTTCCTACATCTAGCTAATTAGAAGCCACAAGCTGTTATTGTAAGAAGGAAGTATTATTGCTTTTTATTGAATTTTTATCCAATGGGATCAGGAAATATAGGTAGTAAATTTATCCAAAAAATGTTACCACAGGGCAAAAAGTCATGAAAAATAATACGTAGACATTGGTCATTTGCAGCTGGGAGGGAAGCAATTTTCTCAGCACTAAGTTTAAAATCCTCTAGATACCAATTAAAATATGCTTCCCATTCATTTTGTCTATCTCATATTTTCTCTAGTCATGCATGAAGTAGACAAATTTGGGGGTTTTGAGAGCTCCCTATTTTAGCCAACAGAAATTTAAATCACTCTAGGTTAAATGGACCCATTTAGATAAGTAATTATAGAATAGGGGTATAATTACAGGTGTTAAATATAAAGTTGGCACAAGCTCCTAAGAGTTCATTTTTCTTTAAGTTTTTCCTTTAAAAACTTCCCCTTATTCTGAGAAGTCACCAAAAGAAGAAAGAAAACCTGAAACTCACATCTCTTACCAAGCCATGAAGACAGAAAACCTGAAACGTGAATCACAAGATGGAAAAACCTTGAATCTGAATGCTGAGATTAAAAATAAAATCTAAAATAAATCCTCAAATAAAGATCTAGAGCTCAACCAAATGGGAGGTTCGGCTCCAGGAGCACTCACCTGGAGCTCTAATGCAACTGAAGAGAAGGCTGGACTCAGTGGGTCTGCGTAGGTACCGTACATAGGGTCTGAACAACTGCCGGACTGCTGAGGGAGCACTGATCTGGATCGTGCCAACCACGTCAGCTATGTTCACCAAAATTTCAGAAACAGAGACCTGATTGAAATACAGAAGCATTTACAAGGCTACCCAGGTGGCTAAGTCAGTAAAGAATCTGCCTGCAATGCAGGAGACTTGGGTTTGGTCTCTAGGTCAGGAAGATATTGTAGAGAAGGGAAAGGCTTCTCACTCTAATATTCTTGCCTGAGGAATTCCATGGACAGAGGAACCTGCTGGGCTACATTCTATAGGCTTGCAAAGAGTTGGGCACAACTGAGCGACTAACTCTACACTACTGAGGGTTTTTTAGGACTGCAGCCCCAGAGACACAGATTAAGAAATGTCTGAATTGTGTTCCACCAGACTACAGTATGGAGGAAGCCATAAACGTAAAAGCTGCTAGGTCACAGTATTACATAAGTTGTCTCTCAAGAATTATAATTGAAACTGGCAAAAAGTAAGGGTTTGTGTTAAGCAAGGATTGGTTGGAGTCTGAAATGGTTGCATACTTCTAAGTGGAACCTTGAGATCATAAGGTTGCAGGTTGCAGATATTGTCCTGAATGTGGCTTGTGGTGACCTTGGGTTTGGTTCAAGTCCTTAATAGTGAAGGAAGTTTTCTGATACCACATCCTCAGTGGCTGCCCAATTCCAGTTTTGTATGCCTGAAATTTAACTTTTTTTTCTTTTTCTTTTATAGTCAAAAAAGGGAGGGGAAGACTTGAATGATGTGATTAAGGATCTTGAAATGGAAGGATTATCCTGGATTACCTAAGCAGGCTGGTAATAAATGCAATTAAGTGTATCTTTTAAAAAGAAGGCAGAGAGAGTTTTGACTTTCTGGAGTCAAATAGGAACACATAGGAACAGGTAATATGAAGACAGAACATAGAGATTTGAAGAGTTTGGCCTTAAAGACTGGACTGATGTGACCACAAGCCAAGGAATGCTGGTAGCCACCAGAAAATGAAGAAACCAAAGAATGGATTAACCCCTAGAGCATCCAGAGGGAATGTGACCTTGCTAACATCTTGATTTTTGACCTAGTGATACTGATTTTGGACCTCTGATCTCCAGAATGATGAGAAAACAAATTTCTGTATTTCAAGACACCAAGTAGTAATTAGCTACAGCAGCTATCGGAAACTTACATAGAAGAACATAGGGTTGTATGGGGTGGAGCTGCATGGAAAAAAAATGCTATAGACCATATAAACCAGCCTTTATTTTGGAGGCTCCAAGATTTTGATGTTTATTGACCCTTAAAACTACAATAACAACAGAAAATCAGGGTTTGCCAACTTTCCATTTTGCCAAATAATAAAACTTTCAAAGTTACTCTCATAATGTCTATGCTTTTATGAGATAACTTTCTTGAATTATTTTTCCTGCTAGAGACAACTTCCTCAGCCTGTTTTAGCCCTGAAAGGGGGGTGTATGAAGTCTTCCAGGAAGGCTGATCTTGTGAAGCATACACAATAGCCCTGGGGAGATTCTTCTCTTGCTCCCACATGCTATTAATCAATCATCATCAAGTCCAACCAGTTCTACTTTCAAAATATGACCAGATCCTAAGCATGTCACCTCACCTGCATTGTTTTCACCCTGTTCCAAGACACCTTGTTAGCTTCTCTCTAGAATTCCTGCAGTTGGCCCCGACCTGGCTGCCTTACCCGTCTCTCCCCCTTCCGTCTATTCTCAGCAAATCACTTGGAGCGAAGCCTCAGTTCAGTTCAGTTCAGTTCAGTCGCTCAGTCGTGTCCAACTCTTTGTGACCCCATGAACCACAGCACGCCAGGCCTCCCTCTCCATCACCAACTGCCGGAGTCAACCCAAACCCATGTCCATTGAGTCAGTGATGTCATCCAACCATCTCATCCTCTGTCATCCCCTTCTCCTCCTGCCCTCAATCTTTCCCAGCAACAAGGTCTTTTCAAATGAGTCAGCTCTTCACATCAGGTGGCCAAAGTATTGGAGTTTCAGCGTCAACATCAGTCCTTCCAATGAACACCCAGTACTGATATGCTTTAAGATGGACTGGTTGGATCTCCTTGCAGTCCAAGGGGCTCTCGGTGCAGGAGTGGCTGAGAGGAGCTACCCCACGTCCAAGGTAAGAAGCAGCAGCTGCATTTTGCTGGAGCAGCCGTGAAGAGATACCCCACGTCCAAGGTAAGAGAAACGCAAGTTAGACTAGGCGCTGAGAGAGGGCATCAAAGGGCAGACAGACTGAAACCACAATCACAAACAACCAGCCAATCTGATCACATGGACCACAGCCTTGTCTAACTCAATGAAACTAAGCCACGCTGTGTGGGGAGAGATGCCAACTAAAAGCCAAATCATGTGACTCCTTCACTCAAAACCTTCCAATGGCACCCACTCCACTCATGATACCATCCCAAGCCCTTACCATTATCTACTAGGTCAACAAAATCCATTCCCACTATCACAGTCTCCCTCTCTCTGCCCTAGACACATAGCCTCCTTTCTCTCTCTCGCTCTCTCTCTCTCTCTCTCTCTCTCTCTCACACACACACACACACACACACACACACACACACGGAGTACATTCCACCCTAGGGCCTTTATACTTGCTGCCTATTGTCCAGACCCCCTCAGGGCCGTGTCTTCACTTACCTTTGTGCTCATCTTCCAACCTCAGAGAGGCCTCCTTTGTTTCATGAATTACCTTGTGAACCCAAAACACTCAGTAAGGATTTGACGTCAACCCTGTTACAGTCAGACATTCATGCCAGTTGTTGGTATTCTGACTTCTACTTGGAATCCTGACAGAGTCCCATGCCAGCACTTCTTAACCGTTAATGTGAGTAGGAACCAGAAAGATGGCTGGTCAGTGCTTCTCACACTGCAACATGCAAATCCATTCGCAGATTCTACTTTAGCAGGTTTGAGTCAGGGCCTGAGATTCTGCATCTCTAACGTAAGCCCAGGAGATGCTGACGTTGCTGTCCCCCAGCCTGCACTTTAAGAGCACTTTCGTCCTGACTCAGGTGAGGAAACTCCGCACATTGACCCAGACACACAGGCTGAAGGCTAGACCCCACTTCTCTCTTCCCCTCTTCCCTACCTGTTTACAATTTCCTCCAGTCACGGGGCGGTCAGATCTTCCAGCCTCATGGATGTAATGGCATGATAGCTGAGTCATTGTGAGGGGCCAGCCCAGCCGGCAGGATGAATACACAGCTGGACTGAGACGACTGCTCTGGGAATTTGACTGGATAAGCCCCCCTGCTTTTCTTCCACGCCCACCACGCACACCAAAACCACCAGACCACCACGCCCCACCCACTCACCACGCCCCACCCACCACCCGTGTATCACGCCCCACCCACCACCCATGTATCACGCCCCACGCCCACCACGCACAACCGCGCAGGACCCGGCATCCTGCGCACGATGGTGCCCCACGCCCACGTGCTCCAAGAAGAACCGCGCACCATCACGCACCTACCGCCCAACAAACACGCACTGCGCAGGTTCAAGGGGACATTGCGGCGGAGCAAGCTTACAGTGCACTGCGCAGGAAGGGACCTGTGAGGTGAGAAAGCACAGGAGACCAGAAAACCGTCAGAGAAAACGAGGTGTGTGTGCTGAGATCTGAAGAATGGGAGGGTTGGGTGCAGGTGGCGAACACAGGTGGCATTTTTGTCTGGGGAACAGGAAGCAAGAAGGAGGAGTTCACATTCAGCAGGATGGCAGAGGAGGGGGGGACACTGTAATCTGAAGGCTCAAACCCCAACCTGGAAACGTTTACATTATCTGGTAGAAAGTTACACAATCGTAGGTACTTTGTTTCGATTAAGTACAGTTTTCAAAAGCGTATGAAAAAGAAAGAGAAGAAAGGAAAGGGAAGAAAAGGCTCCTTCCTTTCTTCTTTCCATTCTACTCTTCAGAAAGGTTGGGAAGGGAACAGCCCTTCAAGAACTTTTAATGAAATCCTTCTAGTTGTTTTGCACCTAGCTGTTTCAACAAAATATATTGGATCCATTTATAGGCCAATAGTTTCTATTCCTTTATACAACATTCTCAAAATGTCAAAATTAAAGATGATAGAGGTAGAAAGCACACTAGTGCTTCCCACATTAGGGGTAGGGAAGTGGATGTGATTACAGAGGTAGCCTCAGGGGAACCTGTATTTTTTTCATGGAATAGTTTTGCATCTTGGATGCACTTAATTGCATGTAATTGAATGTCATAGTACTATACACACATATTGTGCCTACAACAAATTCTTGGTTTAATTATGTAATATGTTACCATTGGGAGAACTGGGCAAAGAGTATACCGTGCCTCTCTGTAATACTTTTGCATCTTCCTGTGAATCTTTAATTATTTTATATTAAAATAAGTCTATAGATTTGGAACTGAGACAATTACTACAAAGCAGTTTCTCAGGCCTACTGAGCTGTTTATCAGCTGAGCCACAGAAGCCCCTTCTGGCTAGTGGACAATGGTAGGATTCTCTGTTCCCAGAGATTAGTGTCAGTTTAAAGGACGTTTCCAAACTTCTTCCAAAATGTGCTTTCTCCATTAAACATTTTCCCTGATAAATGACTGCAAATCCATTGAGAAACACTGGAAGGAAGATGAACTTACGCAGTTCTCTCAAGGTTTTTCCATTCTCAGCTTGTTTCATGGAATTCTGTATCTGTGAATTGACTCAGGGATGGGAGTTCCATCAGGACCATGTAAGGAGATGCAAATAAATCTCCAAAATTAGAGGGCTCCCTTCTCCCAGCTTCCCCAACTCCAGGTAAGTGAATAAAGAAGATAATGGGGCTTCACTGGTGGCTTAGATGGTTAAGAATGCACCTGCCATGCAGGAAACACAGGTTCAATCCTGGGGTCAGGAAGATCCTCTGGAGAAGGGAATGGAAACCCACTCCTGTATTCTTGCCTAGAGAATTTCATGGACAGGGGAACCCTGCAGATTACAGTCCATGGGGTTGCAGAGAGTCAGACATGACTGAGCAACTAATGCAATGAGACTTAGTCCTAGGCATCATACCATTGGTTGGGCAAAGATTTATGAAGTTGACCTTCTGATTACAAGTGCACGTAGTTGATGGAGTAACCAAGACAGCATGGCTTTAGCAACTTTGTACTATTGTTTTGTTTCTGCCACTCCAGGAATCTGTAAATCAGATCCAAATAGAGAATATACTTCAGTAGTATCATTTCCTCTCTAACAAATAGAGAGGAATTGTAAGGTTGGTAATCTATTCATCACTGTATTTCTCAGTGACCTGCAAAGTCACTGGATTCTCTGGATTTTCTGGATTCTCTCAGGGACATAGGAAGGGGGTGAAAGTTGTATCACACACAATCCATAAACTCCAACATTTCACTTCTCTTTAGTGCTTGGAGCGCTTCCTCTATATTTTATCATGGAATTTTAACTTCATATAAAGTGAACCATTGATAACACCCAGATTAAACTAACAAATAAACCAGTAGTTAAAACGACTCCTAGTTTTTCAGCCTAGGAGACTGATTCAGAAATTTCTGGCAAATGTTCCACATTAGTAAATTGGGCCTAATACCCTAATATGTTATTTTCTTCTCTGTTGAGATATCTCAATATCTTCACACATAACTCCTAGGTTCCTGACCTGAATATGTGACCCAAATCTTGAAATTATGTTGGTGTGTAAAACTTTTTATACAAGTTTGGCTTTGCAGTTTCTCCCTCATAACATCTTGAATGTGATGTTTATTGTTTATCTGGTGGCAATAAAGGAGAAAAAAAGGAATATGAGAGAGATTTTCTCTCTCAGTGATATGATTTTATCATGTAGATTCATTGCATTTGTTTGAAGAAAGGCAATAGCAGCCTTACCATATTTCAGCAGAGATTTTTGGAGAGGTTTGGAAATTGTGTCTCTCCTACTAGAATCTTGTCTAATGATCTCTTTCCAAATTTCAGTATCTTTTGTTGTGCAAAAGCTTTTAAGTTTAATTAGGTCCCATTTGTTTATTTTTGCTTTTATTTCCAATATTCTGGGATGTGGGTCATAGGGTCATAGAGGATCCTGCTCTGATTTACGTCAGAGAGTGTTTTGCCTATATTCTCCTCTAGGAGTTTTATAGTTTCTGGTCTTACATTTAGATCTTTATTCCATTTAGAGCTTATTTTTGTGTATGGTGTTAGAAGGTGTTATAGTTTCATTCTTTTACAAGTGGTTGACCAGTTTTTCCAGCACCTCTTGTTAAAGAGATTGTCGTTTTTCCATTGTATATCCTTGCCTCCTTTGTCAAAGATAAGGTATCCATAGGTTTGTGGATTTATCTCTGGGCTTTCTATTCTGTTCCACTGATCTATATTTCTGTCTTTGTGCCAGTACCATGCTGTCTTGATGACTGAGGCTTTGTAGTAGAGCCTGAAGTCAGGCAGGTTGATTCCTCCAGTTCCATTCTTCTTTCTCAAGATTGCTTTGGCTATTCGAGGTTTTTTTGTATTTCCATACAAATTGTGAAATTATTTGTTCTAGTTCTGTGAAAAATACCATTGATAGCTTGATAGGGATTGCATTGAATCTATAGATTGCTTTGGGTAGTATAGCCATTTCCACAATATTGATTCTTCCAAACCAGTTTTTGCACAACAAAGGAAACTATAAGCAAGGTGAAAAGACAGCCTTCAGAATGGGAGAAAATAATAGCAAATGAAGCAACAGACAAAAGATTAATCTCAAAAATATACAAGCAACTCCTGCAGCTCAATTCCAGGAAAATAAATGACCGAATCAAAAAATGGGCCAAAGAATTAAACAGACATTTCTCCAAAGAAGACATACAGATGGCTAGCAAACACATGAAAAGGTGCTCAACATCACTCATTATCAGAGAAATGCAAATCAAAACCACAACGAGGTACCATTACACACCAGTCAGAATGGCTGCTATCCAAAAGTCTACAAGCAGTAAATGCTGGAGAGGGTGTGGAGAAAAGGGATCCCTCTTACACTGTTGGTGGGAATGCAAACTAGTACAGCCACTATGGAGAACAGTGTGGAGACTTCTTAAAAAACTGGAAATAGAACTGCCGTATAACCCAGCAATCCCACTCCTGGGCATACACACCGAGGAAACTAGATCTGAAAGAGACACGTGCACCCCAATGTTCATCGCAGCACTGTTTATAATTGCCAGGACATGGAAGCAACCTAGATGCCCATCAGCAGAGGAACAGGTAAGGAAGCTGTGGTACATATACACAATGGACTACTACTCAGCCATTAAAAAGAGTTCATTTGAATCAGTTCTAATGAGATGGATGAAACTGGAGCCCATTATACAGAGTGAAGTAAGCCAGAAAGATAAACACCAATACAGTATACTAATGCATATATATGGAATTTAAAAAGATGGTAATAATAACCCAATATGCAAAACAGAAAAAGAGACACAGATGTACAGAACAGACTTTGGGACTCTGTGGGAGAAGGCAAGGGTGGGATGTTCTGAGAGAACAGCATTGAAACAAGTATACTATCAAGGGTGAAACAGATCACCAGCCCAGGTTGGATGCATGAGACAAGTGCTCAGGGCTGGTGCACTAGGAAGACCCAGAGGGATCAGATGGGGAGGGAGGCAGGAGGGGGGATCAGGATGGGGAACACATGTAAATCCATGGCTGATTCATGTCAATGTATGGCAAAAACCACTACAATATTGTAAAGTAATTAGCCTCCGACTAATAAAAATAAATGAAAAAAATAATAATAGAAAAAAATTCAATATCTTACTTTCTCCTAATATATGTCCTAATTTTGGCATATTTGAAAAGATTGTTGTTCAGTCTACCCTTATTATGGGTTGGATTGAGTACCTCAGAAAATATATGTTAAAGCCCTAATTCTTAGTACCTCAGAATATGCCCTTGTTTGGAAACAAGTATTGTACAGAGAAAATGAAGTTAAAATGAGCTTATTAGGGTGACTGCTAATTTAACATGACTAGGGTCCTTATAAAAATGGGGACATTTGGACACTAGACACATATGCACAGAGGGAAGGCACCATGAGGACACAAAGGGGAAAGTCAGCCATATGACTGGAGTAATGAGTCCACAAGCCAAGACCACCAAGGAATGCTATCAAATAATAGAAACCAGAAGAGGCAAGGAAGGGTTCTGCTCCTGAGCTTTCAGAGAGAACAGGACTCTGCTCACACCTTAATCTTGAATTCTTAGCCTCCAGAACTGGGATACAATAAACTTTACTTGTCTTAAGAATTTTAAGTACCGCATTTTAGTACTTTGTTAACAAAGTCCTAGAAAAGTGAATAGTGCCATAATTCACCAAACTGAAGGCATACATTTTATTTTAAAATTTATACCTATATAAATCTTGCCACTACCAAGAGAAGCGATGATTTTATTGAAAAAGAAAATCCCTGTGTTCTCACCAGGCTTTGAGATGAGAATTTAAATCTCAAGCTGGTCACCATCTTTCCACATAGTGGAAATGGTCAGCCCTCCCTCCCTCAGCCCTATTGCGCTTTGTAAACATTGTCATGATCATTGATCATAATATCACTACCTCTATTAAAACTTAGCTCTCAGTAGGTAATTCATTTCAGGCAACCATAGGTAATAATAATTAAAGTAAATATTTTGCCACTGCATGCCATGAATTACTAATGTCTTTACTTTTTGTTAATTGGCTCCTCACTGACTTAATCTCAGTCTTGTGAAATCACTAATCTTGAATTGTCTTGAGTTTCTTTTTTTTTTTTACAAGCACCTTTGTAATTAATTACAATATTGCTTATAATCTTTTAGTTTAAGGAAATAATATGAAATTTAATTTATGAAAATAGAGTCATATTAAATAGTTTTTCAGTTCAGTTGCTCAGTCATGTCCAACTCTTTGTAACCCCATGGACTTCAGCATGCCAGGCTTCCCTGTCCATCACCAACTCCTGGAGCCTACTCAAAACTCTTGTCCATTGAGTCGGTGATGCCATCCAACCATCTCATCCTCTGTCACCCCCTTCTCCTCTTGCCCTCAATCTTTCCCAGCATTAGGGTCTTATCCAATGAGTTAGCTCTTTACATCAGATGGCCAATGTATTGGAGATTCAGCTTCAGCATCTGTCCTTCCAATGAATATTCAGGACTGATTTCCTTTAGGATCGACAGGTTGGATCTCCTTGCAGTCCAAGGGACTTTCAAGAGCCTTCTCCAACACCACAGTTCAAAAGCATCAATTCTTCTCAGCACTCAGCTTTCTTTATTTTTTTCTTTCTTTTTTATTCTATTTTTTGGCACTCAGCTTTCTTTATAGTCCAACTCTCACATCTGTACATGACTAATGGAAAATCCATGGCTTTGACTAGAGGGACCTTTGCTGGTAAAGTAATATCTCTGCTTTTTAATATGCTGTCTAGGTTGGTCATAGCTTTTCTTCCAAGGAGCAAGCGTCTTTTAATTTCATGGCTGCAGTCACCATCTGCAGTTATTTTGGAGCCCCCAAATAAATAGCTTTTAGAATCTCCCAAACAGCCAAGGTTTAAATACTGCTGCTGCTTCTTGTTGTTCGCTTACTATGTCTGACTCTTTGCAACCCCATACACTACAGCAGGTCAGGCGTCCTTGTCCTTCACTATCTCCTGGAGTTAGCTCAAACTTATATCCATTGAGTTGGTGATGCCATCTAACCTTCTTTTCCTCTGTTACCCGCTTCTCCTCCTGCCCTCAATCTTTCGCAGCATCAGGTTTTTTTCCAGTGAGTTGGCTCTGTGTATCAGGTAGCTAAATTATTGGAGTTTTAGCTTCAACATCAGTCCTTCAAATGAATATTCAGGGTTGATTTCCTTAAGGATTGACTAATTTGATTTCCTTGCTCTCCAAGGGACTCTCAAGAGTCTTCTCCAGCATTGCATGGAATACAGTAATTACAATAATAGTGAAATATACTATAATACTTTTTATTTATAATAGAGTTGGACATGACTTGGCCACTGAAAAACAACTAGTTAATAAATAAATAACAGCAAGGTACTATAAAACTCTTCTACAAATAAATCTCTTCTAACAATTCTTCTGAAAATTCCAGTGACGCACCACCACTTTACTCATTATCTGTGATTCTAGGGAGTCTAGGAAAGATAACAGAAAAAGGAGCATAGCATGGTAGTTTAGTTCCTGGACTCTGGAGCTGCCCTAGCTAAATTCAAATCTTACTGTCCCATCCATTAACCCTGTGACTTTGGCCTTATTAGGTAATTGGCTGTGCTTCAGTTCCCTCCACCAATAAAACGAGAATAGTAATAATGCCTGTCCTCTAAACTTGTTATAAAGATTAAATGAATGAATATTTTTAAAAATCTGAAATTTATTAAGCATTAGATAAAAACCTTGTGAAAAAGGTGATAAATAACTAAATACAGACCAGATACTATAATGCCTGGCCTAACTTGTACCAGATAAAACTAAATATCTCCAACCATGCTAGAAAGATAAATCAATTTATTGCAAATATTTAAAATTTTCTCCTTTCTGGTCTCATGTGCGTGTGCCATCTTTTACACATCTAGAATCTTGGCAGCAAATAAGTTTGGGAAATATGTTTTTGTAGATTTGGAGCATCCATATTGAAAATGCACAAGTCAATTCATACTATGTGTGGTACCCAGCCACACCAACCTCTTCCCACGCAGACATCTTTGTTTGGAAAACAGAGAATGTGTAATTTTTTTTTTTTTAATTTGGAAAATGTCAGGGAAACCCCAAAACTGTAAGAAGCTAAATCACTTGGAGTAAAATTTATAAAGTATATTAAACAATAAAAAATATTACAAGATCAGAATTTGGGACAATTGATTTTAACACGATTGTAAATCTGAATCTCATTTCCATCTGCATAAGTGGCATTCCCCAAATCAGATTCCAACTCTGCGGCAAGCAGCAGCTCCAGGGACTTGTTCATAGTGACTCGCATTGGGGCGTAAATTTTCTTGGCCGTATAACTTTTTCACAAAGGTCAAGTTTGGGGAAAAGTAAATTTTGAAAACATTGTTTTATAACATAAACTTCAATCTGGCTAACCTACTGTGCGTGTGTGCTTTTGGTACGGAATGATTATTGATGCAGCTAAAAGTTTTGCTCTGATTTCTCATGTTTTCTGCTGTTTGTGATAATATACACAAATGTTGTTTGAATGTTTCAGGTGCTGTGTTTTTCAGTTATTGTTGTCTTTATCTTGTAGTGGCTTTTGGCCAGAAACAGTCAACCTGGTCTCAACACACCTTTAATCAAATGATACTTTCTCTAAAGTCTTGTTAAAGTTTCTTAGATTCATTCATTTTTTAAATAGGAATATAGCATGAGCAGAAAGCTGTTTTATTAGCATTGAAATTATTCAGTTAAAGCAATTTCATAATTGAAGCAAATTTTTCAGTGTAAATGTTGGCTGCTTCATGATGAAAAGCAATTTTTTTACCTTATATTTTCACTTATTTTACATCATAATGGATTTCTGCAGCCAACCTTTTGCATAGTCAGTCTCACTTCAGTGCTGAGTTTTCATGTGAGCTTGTTTCACATCCAGAATAACTAGTGGTTTTATGTGTGTGTGTGTATACGCACACACACACACACACACACACACATATATATATATATATATATATGGGCTTCCCTAGTAGCTAAGTTGGTAAAGAATCTGCCTGCAATGCAGGAAACCCAGGTTCAATCCCTGGGTCAGGAAGGTCCCCTGGAGAAGGAAATGGCAGTCCACTCCAGTACTCTTGTCTGGGGAATTCCATGGACAGAGGACATGGCAGGCTACAGTCCATGGGATTGCAAAGAGTTGGACACAACTGTGTGACTTTCACTTTTCATATATATATATATATTTTTTCATTTATTTTCATTCTGTCAGAACTTGTCTTAGTATGTCAATTATTTCTTCTTCATTTATCATATATTTTCAACTATGACATTTTCACAATTTTCAACTTTCAAGCTATGGACTGGTACTGTTTTTAATTGTTTCTAGATCATTCTTCTAATAAGATATCAAAAAATTACAGTTATGCTTTAAAAATTAAATATGGTAGTAGTTTCTGACCTTATATTTTCAATAAATTGCCTCAATTCAGTAACACATTCAAGCTTCTATAATAATTTATTTTTCTGCTCTACTATTAAAAGGAGGTACTTCTTTTTTTACTGTGCTCTTTTGCTCATTTTGACATGTTCACATAGTATTGTTACAGACATGCACACACAGTGCAAAATTAGCAAATAGTAGTTAAATGCAACTGACTGGTGAGAATATTGAGATAAATTGATAAACTCAAGTGGATTTAACTCAGGTTTAGCTGCCAAATATCTGTGAAAAACTACCTTCAACAGTTTTACTGTGTGTGTTTAACATAGGAGATGTACACATAAACTAATTGAACTATATTAATAAGCAAAATAGGCTGGTTTAATAAATAATCAGATTCAGTGATACAAAAATTATTTTTACTAATATTTGTAAGCTAAAATTGCAATTAATTAAAATTATGATTTAATCTTTATTTTGGAAACGTTAAAATGAAAGATATTTTCTTTCTTACTCTACTTTTGTTTGGAAACTGACCTCTGAGAGCTTTTGTCTTCATCAAAATGCCTGTTACTTTTGTTTGTTTTGTTTGTAGTATTCAGTACAGAAATTTATTTGAACTTTGGGAGTGACATTTAATATGGTTAAATTAGGACATCAAATAGGAAGTCCCTAATTAAAATTATAGTTAGTTTTAAACATGATTAAACCTTTGCATTTTTATCATTATTTTTTAATTTCTAATATAGCTACTCTAGAGGTGGTCATAGAATTCTGCTATGTCAGAAACACCATTTTAATGTCAAAAACATCATTTTAGTTTCAAGCTCCAAAAAACAATTTGGATACATAATTCTCATTTGTAGATTTTTTTTTTCCTTCCTCAACAATGTAAATTGAGAAAGCTGAACTGGATATTGGTAAATTCATTTTTCTAAAACATGGTGTAAAAAAATCTGTAACTTAATATTCTACCCTGCAGTTTTACAGTGTGGAGGTGGGTATGATATTGCTGAAAATCTATTTCAATGTAGGGAAATTAATTGGATTTTTTCCTTGACAAATGAATAATTTTGAGATAGGATATAACCAAGAGTGAGACATTAAATTCTATATTCAATTTAATAACCTACCTTACCTTTGCTGACATCCACTTGCCGTCTTTCTTTTGGCTTTTCTCTTCCCTCTCCCTGTTCTCTTGTAGTCACACTAGATTATATGTTGTGTTCAGACACGTCAATAGTTCTCCACACATAGTGTATTTATTTCATTGTTTCTTCTTCTAAATCTGGACAATTCTTTCATAGATATTTTTATGGGTCACCCTGTTTTTTTTAATCCATTAAAAGATCAACTAATCAGATATATTTCGTAATCATCAGAGACAAAATAAACTCTTATATCACACTCAATATCATTTTGATAACACATTTGTCTATTACTCTAAGTCTCTGCCTCCTCACAACACTTAAAATGTAGCTGCATGACATCAGTAAATGACAATTTACTATCTATTAGTATATTTAATGTCTTCTCATACTTGAAAATTAAAATAAGTTCTGTAGACATTTTTGACTGAATATGCCAGCAAATTTGGAAAACAGCAGTAGTCACAGGACAGGAAGAGGTCAGTTTTCATTACAATCACAAAGAAAAGCAATGCCAAAGAATGCACAATTGCACTCATCTCACACGCTAGCAATGTAATGCTCAATATTCTCCAAGCCAGGCTTCAACAGTACGTGACCCATGAATTTCCAGATGTTCAAGCTGGATTTAGAAAAGGCAGAGGCACCAGAGATTAAATTGCCAACATCCGTTGGATCATCAAAAAAGCAAGAGAGTTACAGAAAAACATCTACTTCTGTTTTATTGACTATGCCAAAGCCTTTGACTGTGTGGACCTCAACAAACTGTGAAAAATTCTTCAAGAGATGGGAATACCAGACCACCTGACCTGCCTCTTGAGAAATCTGTAACAGGTCAGGAAGCAACAGTTAGAACTAGACATGGAACAACAGACTGGTTCCAAATCAGGAAAGGAGTACGTCAAGGCTGTATACTGTCACCCTACTTATTTAATTTATATGCAGAGTATATCATGAGAAATGCTGGACTGGATGAAGCACAAGCTGCAATCAAGACTTCTGGGAGAAATATCAATAATAGATATGCAGATAACACCACCCTTATGGCAGAAAGCAAAGAAGAACTAAAGAACCTCTTGTTGAAGGTCAAAGAGGAGAGTGAAAAAGTTGGCTTAAAACTCAACATTCAGAAAACTGAGATCATGGCATCTGGTCCCATCACTTCATGGCAAACAGATGGGGAAACAATAGAAACAGTGGCAGACTTTATTTTCTGGGGCTCCAAAATCACGGCAGATGGTGACTGCAGCCATGAAATTAAAAGATGCTTGCTCCTTGGAAGAAAGTTATGCCCAACCTAGACAGCATATTAAAAAGCAGAGACATTACTTTGCCAACAAAGGTCTGTCTAGTCAAATCTATGATTTTTCAGTAGTCATGCATGGATGTGAGAGTTGGACTGTAAAGAAAGCTGAGTGCCGAAGAATAGGTGCTTTTGAACTGTGGTGTTGGAGAAGACTCTTGAGAGTCCCTTGGACCGCAAGGAGATCCAGCCACCCATCCTAAAGGACATCTTTGGAAGGACTGATGCTGAAGCTGAAATTCTAGTGCTTTGGCGACCTGATGCGAAGAACTGACTCATTGGAAAAGACCCTGATGCTGGGAAAGATTGAAGGTGGGAGAAGGGAAGGACAGAGGATGTGATGGTTGGATGACAATACCGACTCAATGGACATGAGTTTGAGCAAGCTCCAGGAGTTGGTGATGAACAGGGAGGCCTGGCATACTGCAGTTCATGGGGTCTCCAAGAGTCAGACATGACTGAATGACTTCACTGAGACACTTTTGGACTTATTTTTGTTTTTATATTTATGTTCAATGTAAGCAGGGATAAAGGAAGGCAGGTGAACGATTAGTACATTGGCCTCATTTCTATTCAACTGAAAATAAACATGTATGTAATACCTGCTCTGTGGCAGACACTATTATATTTTTTTTAGCAATATTGATTTAGTTACTCTTCATTTTGAGAAATCCCCTTACTTTCAGCAGCGGCCTAGCAATAACTAAGTCTCAGTATTACTAGCTGCAATGTCAGTGCATGAAATGTTGATAATATTTTTGGTATAGAACATTCCATAGTGTCTCACTATAGTTTATAACTTTTTTTTAATATGACTTGGTAGCTTTGCTAACTTTATGAATTGCTTGCTGATATGTAGTTTTTCATGGGATAAATTCGTTAATTTGATTTACCAGTGGTCATGTAAGTCTCCTGTTATACTTGGCAAATAATACTAAACTGTCAAATCTCACTACTAAGAAAAACAGTATCTTTCACCATCCCTTTATATTTTATTTTAAACTAAATCATTTATACAGTTGCAATTATGGAGAGTACTATCCAGAGCAGGGTTGACTACGTGGTATTTATAAACTGGATTTCATCTGGTTATAGCTGAGAACTGAAACATTATATTTTAAGTATGCTCTTCTCTACATAAATATCTGAGCAAACCATGATATAACTATTCATAAGATGAACATGGTCATCAGTATTTATATAAGGTAGCTGAAGTGGATAATTGTTAAAATCAAAGGCTTTAATAATTTCTTTGGTTTAGAAAAAGAGACCTGGAATATAATTCCTTTGATAGAACTTGCAGTTTTCATTAAGAGTAAGAGGAATTTTTTATATGGTTAAAGACAAGAGTACACCCCAAAGATTTGAGTAGTGAAGAAATTTAAAAATTCTTATAAGATAGCAGGCAGTGTAGTTTAGTTGCTCTCTAAACACTGAAATAAAAGGTTAAGATATAAAGACTTCACAATCTATAAAGTTGTATAAATATAAACAAGTATCTTGTTATATGCCTTTTGGACAACAGTACACTCTAAATTAATATGCAGTTTTTTATAACTTTAAATACTATTAAAATATGTTATTTATGTAGAAAATTTAACATTATTCAAATTTAGCAATTTTGCCCTAAATACCAAGATAACTTCACAAGTATAAATTCTGTTTCTTCCAGATGAGGTTTAGGATCAAATATCACTTCATAATAAAATTTCATGCTTTTAATCACAAATGAATTTGGTGACTTTCATAGGGAAAGAAAAGATTTAGTTGCTCTTTGAGATGCCTTTAAAGTGAGTTTGGTTAACAAGAGCTATTGTATGCTTCTATGATAAAACTTTTTTCAGAGCTTTGATATTTCTATCAGTAAATTCAGAAATGAATCCAAAGCAAAGTCATTATTCTCATAGTGAATACATTGTTTAAATCAGAATTGTCACTTATGGTGTTAATTTATAATATCAATCACAATTATATGCTTTTATTTTTATATAATGACATTATCCATTAGAAAAAAAATACCATTCAAACCTTTAAAAAATTCATGAAGTTTCATCAATGTGTGTCAAGGTCACTACCAATATTTCTGCATGCTCAGTCACTCAGTCATGTCTGACTCTTTGTTACCTCAAGAGCTGTAGAGCACCAGGCTTCTCTGTCCATGGAACTTTCCAGGCAAGAATACTGGAGTGGGTTGCCATTTCTTATTCCAGAGGATCTTCCTTACCTAGGGATCGAGCCTGCATCACCTGCATTGGCATGTGGATTTGTTACCCTACACCACCTGGGAATCCCTAATATTCAATATTACTTCTCTAAAGATAAAATAGCATTTTATTAGTTTTAATACAGTAAAATAAAATAGATATTTATTTTTATATTTAAACAGAACAAGATAGCTTTGAAGTTTATCTGAGGGGAGTCCTGTAGCAATGATACAGAATTGATGAACTGATGGTAACAAATTTAGATTTTATGTTAGTGTAAAAAGTTTATGTAAAAAAGATAAAAATAGTATAAAGTGACTGAAAGTTTTACTGTCAAGTATGTTAATTTTTTGTTCCCCAAATTTATTTTGTAGTATTTCGAGCATTTCTGCACTATACTAATAATGAAAACTTTTGCAAGGGAAAATGTTATATGTTACAGTCATGCCATGTAGCAAATAAAACAATTTTCACACACATAAATACAAATTATAATTTTATAAAAATATGTATTTGTATTTATGTAAGGATATGTGTCTTCTTTTCCTTAATTCAAGGAGAGATATTTCAGTGCCTTCATCTGAGATGTAATAAAATATGTAGCTTGGAAGAAATGCTGGTTAATATTTTAGAACAGTTGGGAAAATAAAATCAAAGGGAAAAATCCCATTTTTAAAAATATGTTAATTTTGTGTCATACTCTTATTTTCCAGATACATTTTTATTTTGGAAAAAATATGATGGCAGTTATTCTGAAATCTCAGATAATGTAGACTCTTTTTAATTCACACTGTTAAATACCAAAATGATCCTTACTTGTCCAGTCTGTCCCACTCTTCAGGTGGTAGGTGAGCAAGAATACTTGGACCTTCTGCAGATCAGGTGCATCATTCCAGACAGATCTGCCTTTACTTTTGATATTTTCACTTACTTTATGAGCCAACTACAATCAGTTAGGTCAATAAGCTGTTCTGAGCATTGTTGTTGTTCACTCAGTCGCCCGACTCTTTGCAACCCCATAGACTGCAGCACACCAGGCTTTCCTGTCCTCACCATCTCCCAGAGCTTGCTCAAACTCATGTCCATTGAGTTGGTGAAGCCATCCAACCGTCTTGTCTTCTGTGGTCTGCTTCTCCTACCTTCTATCTCTTCCAGCATCAGAGTTTTTTCTAATGAGTCTGCTCTTCGCATGAGGTGGCCAAAGTATTGGAGTTTCAGCTTCAGCATCAGTCCCTCCAGTGACTATTCAGGACTGATTTCCTTTAGGATGGACTGGCTGGATCTCCTTGCAGTCCAAGGGACTCCCAAGAATCTTCTCCTACACCACAGTTCAGAAGCATCAATTCTTTGGTGTTTAGCCTTCTTTATGGTCCAACTTTCATATACTTACATGACAACTGGAAAAAACATAGCTTTAACTATACGGACCTTCATTGGCCAAGTAATGTCTCTGCTTTTTAATATGCCGTCTAGGTTTGTCATAGCTTTTCTTCTAAAGAGCAGGTGTCTTTTAATTTCATGGCCTCAGTTACCATCTGCAGTGATTTTGGAGCCCAAGAACATAAAATCTGTCACTGTTTCCATTGTTTCCTCATCTGTTTGCCATGAAGTGAAGGAACTGGATGCCATGATCTTTGTTTTTTAATGTTGAGTTTTAAGCCAGCTTTTCCACTTTCCTTTTTCACCTTCTTCCAGAGGGTTTTTAGTTCCTCTTCGTTTTTTGCTGTAAGGGTGGTATCATTTGCATATCTGAGGTTATGAAGCAAAAAACCCCGCCCTGCCTCACTACTGCCAGTCACTTTGCAAGTTCTTTTTTAAGTTTCTTTGAATTTGTCCATGAGTGTGAGAGGGGTGATATGGTTTAACAGTGACTAATTGAAAATCTGGGTTATCCAGATTTTCTGAAGAAATCTGGAGATCCTTAGTTTGGATTTGATTAAGTCATTTGGTTTAAAAAAAAAAAAAAAAAAGATGAATATTTCCAGAGAGATGACTTGCTTGTTTCCAAAGGTTTGCAGTAAGGTCTGGTAAATTTTACCCTAACCTAGATGTTAGTAAAAATGACTGATGAAAATCTTTTGAGAACAATTCTCTATTCTACTTGTGATTTTTATTTTCCTTCTTATCATTATCATGTTTGATATGTTCTTTACTAAGAAATAGTTATCTTTGATGACTCTTTAGGCACCTTTTATCTTCAAATCTTCCAAGTTCTTTTTTGTTTTCTTTCTCTTTGCCTTAATTTTCCTGGTTATGTGAGTATCATTGTGCATTAATATTTTTCTGGTTATTGATTTGCAGCTTTGTCTTTGAACCTTTATTGGAAAATGTGTTCTTTTGAATCTTTATATTCAGCATTCTAATTTATGGTAATTTTTACACACACAAAAATGTCTGTGTATAAAATGCTCAGTGAATGGACAAGTAAATAAATGAACATAGGTATTTTAGGGCCAGTATCTTAAACATTTTTAAGATTTACCCATTTTTTCTCTTATTATACTCCAGCACACTGCAGTATTTCTAGCCAACCCTGGATTATCTTGTTTCCTATACATTATGTTCTGTTTTTGTAAAGTCATTGTTAATATTGTTTACTTTATCAGGATTGTAAAATCTTTGAAGATAGTGATAATTTATATAAGTATTTTTAATCCTTTCCAATGCCTTTTACCAAGGTGGAGACCAAATCAATTCTACCATTAATTCTGTTGAAGCCATAAGAATATCTTGGACTTGGCTCTCGTCATCTAGTATGAATAGTCCAAATCCATCTTTTAAATTTTCTTTAATTTAATATTTTATAATTGCATATATGACCATGCTGCTTCACTATGTAATTCTCAGTGGCTTTCTCTAGTTTTAAAAATGAATTTCTAACTTGTAAATTACAGAGATAATTCTACTCAGGATCTGTTCCTTAGAATTCTCTATACCTTCCATTAAAATTTCTGTAAATCTTTAGCCACTCTAAAAAGAAAGTCTATTAATTAAAAAATCAGAATACACAGTGTATATCCAAATGATCAGATGTGATAAAAATTGGCCTGATAATTCATTTAGCCCAGGCTTTGATGTTTCTATTAAGATAAACTTATTTGTCAGTAAAAGGATAATAACTAAATTTCCATAGAATGTTTTCAGTGTCAGTAATCTTTTTGAGAATGTTACTTGACAAAAGTTAAAATTAAATATGTGCTGATTTTCTTGAGAAACATTTTTTAAATCAGTTGAGGTTATAGTTCAACTAACAAATGAATCATTACTGTATCATAGTAACATTCACAATAATGTGTAGTTTTAGGAAATATTTTCACAAATATATTTTTACTTATCCTCAGAATAATCCATTTGAAATTCATTTTATTTGAAGTTGTTTCTCTTTTATATATTTGAAAAATGGATCAACTTTCAATCTGAAAGATTCTTGGGTAAATGCTGATTGTGATTTACGTCACAATTGTGACATCTCCATTGTGATTGTGATCTGCATTTCCTAAATCCAGGAGATGTGAACTTGCCTTCTAGCAGTGCCTCCATCTTCATTAATAAGAAGTGCAAAATCAGATCTAGTGACTTGAGTGTACTTGGGAAGAATGGGTGCATAATACTGTTGTTTGAGCAGTTTGTTCTTATACAAGTAAACGGTAGTGCTTGCTGAATAGTGTGGACTTTTAACAAAATATGCCATTTATTTTTAAAGTCTCAAAATACTTCATAGAATCCTCAACTTTGTTCAAGTTCCATATACATAAATATGCATTAACTTTTTAAAAATGGCTTTATAACAGCATAAGCGTTTGTATTATTGCCTCGAGAAGTATTCACAATTTTAAGCCCAACTGGTTTAATTATACGCTGACTGCCAAAACCATTAAATACACAAGTATTATCATCCTAAATATTTAAACTCTTTCTCCCAAATCTTAAATAAGCAAATAAAACAAAGAGATTCTTTGAAATCTCCAGATTAAAAAGTGCTTTCAGTGTATAGTTTTTAGATTAAAATACAGGGCACCAGCTAAATTTGAATTTAAGATAAATAATGGATTTTTCTTTACTATAAGTATTAAGTATTAAGGATAAAACATTATCAATTCTGTATCTGATTTTCAGATTTAACTGTGTATCCTATATTTTTATTTACTTAATATAGCAACCAAATCTCAGATAAAAATATTCTTTACAACTGTCATTTTTTGTAAGTCTTGCTGTTGAAAATCAGTGACTAAAAAGATTAAACAGTAAGAATGTATTGAAAGTAGGTAAGTGTCAGGAGTTAAGAATGAGGCTGAGGAAGACCCAGGGGGATCAGGTAGAGAGGGAGGTGGGAGGGGGGGATCGGGATGGGGAATACATGTAAATCCATGGCTGATTCATGTCAATGTATGACAAAAACCACTACAATATTGTAAAGTAATTAGCCTCCAACTAATAAAAATAAAAAAAAAAAAAAAAAAGAATGAGGCTGAGAGCCTCAAAGGAATTGGCTTACACAGTTAAGGAGGCTAACCGTGCAGAATCTATAGGACAAACCAGACAGCTGGAAATTCATGCATGATAGAACGTTGTGGACTTGTCAGGACAGGTCTAGGGCTAAAAAAACTCAGGCAGGGTTTCAGTGTTGCAACACTGATGCAGAATTTCTCCTTCTTTGGGAGACTTCAGTCTTTGCTCTTAAGGCCTTGCTTGAAATGACTAAAAGAGCCCCATTCACATTATGAGGGATCATTTTCATTTATAGACTGTAAATGTTAATCAGATCTAAAAATACCTTCAGAGCAGCATCTAGCCTCAGTTCAGTTCAGTTCAATCACTCAGTCGTGTCCGACTCTTTGTGACCCCATGGATTGCAGCATGCCAGGCCTCCCTGTCCATCACCTATTCCCAGAGTTTACCCAAACTCATGTCCATTGAGTCGGTGATGCTATCCAACCATCTCATCCTCTGTCCTCCCCTTCTCCTCCTGCCCTCAATCTTTCCCAGCATCAGGGGCTTTTCCAATGAGTCAGTTCTTTGCATCAGGGGGCTAAAGTATTGGAGTTTCAGCTTCAATTTCAGTCCTTCCAATGAACACTCAGGACTGATCTTTAAGATGGACTGGCTGGACCTCCTTGCAGTCCAAGGGACTCTCAAAAGTCTTCTCCAACACCACAGTTCAAAAGCATCAATTCTTCAGCTCTCAGCTTTCTTTATAGTCCAACTCTCACATCTATACATAACCCAAGACAGACGGGTCATGGTGAAGAGTTCTGACAAAACGTGGTCTACTGGAGAAGGGAATGGCAAACCACTTCAGTATTCTTGCCTTGAGAACCCCATGAACAGTATGAAAAGGCAAAAATATAGGACACTGAAAGATGTCCCCAGGTCAGTAGGTGCCCAACATGCCACTGGAGATCAGTGGAGACATAACTCCAGAAAGAATGAAGAGATGGAACCAAATCAAAAACAACACCCAGTTGTGGATGTGACTGGTGATGGAAGCAAGGTCTGATGCTCTAAAGAGCAATATTGCATAGGAACACGGAATGTTAGGTCCATGAATCAAGGCAAATTGGAAGTGGTCAAACAGGAGATAGCAAGAGTGAACATCAACATTTTAGGAATCCGTAAACTAAAATGGACTGGAAGGGGTGAATTTAACTCAAACGACCATTATATCTATTACTGTGGGCAAGAATCCCTTAGAAGAAATGGCATAGCCATCATAGTCAACAAAAGAGTCCCAAATACAGTACTTGGATGCAATCTCAAAAATGACAGAATGATCTCTGTTCATTTCCAAGGCAAACCATTCAACATATGGTAATCCAAGTCTATGCCCAGACCAGTAATACTGAAGAAGCTGAAGTTGAATGGTTCAATGAAGCCCTACAAGACCTTTAGAACTAACCCCCCCCCCAAAAAAAAATACCGTTTTCATCATAAGGGACTGGAATGCAAAAGCATCTAGCCTAGTGGTTGACTGAACAATTGGACACCAAGGCTTAAAATTGGTGAAATTAATGATCATACTATTATAGGCACTACTGTAATGGATTTTGATGTTGTCATTCAGGTCCCAAATCAGCTGACCCTAAGATAGGGAGGCCACTGGGGTAAGCCTGGCATAATTACATGAGCCTTTTAAGTCTGTGTTTAGTGGTCTGAAAGGAAGTAAGATATGTTTAAATTTTGAGTGGCATTTAAATGAGCCATGAGAAATTTTTCATCACTGGCTTTGAAGATAGAGTGAGGCTCATGGCAAGAGGGTTGGTGGCCTCTAGGTGCTGAATGCTCCAGCTGATTGCAACAAAATGGAAACCTTAGTTCTACTACCATAAGGCAATGAATTCTGTCAATAATCTGCGTGTGCTCTCAAGCAGAATCTTCCTCCAAGCCCCCAGATGAGAACAACTTGTCTGATACTCCTGTGTTGCAACGTAAAAATACTATCTTGTGATAACCTGAGTAGAGAACCCAAACATTCCACACTAAACTCTGACCTAGAGATTTATAAGCTGAAACAGGTGTTACTTTAAGTTACTGGGCTTCCCTGGTGGCTCAGTGGTAAAGAATCTGCCTGCAATGCAGGAGATGTGGATTTGACCCCTTGGTTGGGAAGATCCCCTGGAGGCGGGCATGGCAACCTACTGCAGGAAAATCCCATGGACAGAGGAGCCTGGTGGGATACAGTCCATGGGGTCAAAGAGTCAGACATGACTGAAGTGACTGAGTGTGTGCTTTAAGCTAAGTCTGTATTTGTTAGGCAGCAAACTGATACACCCTATTTATAGTTTATTATATTTCAATTTTCTCGAATCTTCTAAATTCTATGGAAATTATGTTTTATAGATATATTATTATACATTATGCTGTGTAAATTATATATATATATATATATATATATATATACCTATTATTTTGTTGAAACTTAACATACTAATGTATTTTTTTCTTTAACTTGTCTTAGCTACCTCCCTAATATAAACTGGATATTGCCTGCTTAGCTCAGAGAACTCTATGCCTTGTATTAGTGGTTAAAAATGCAGCATGTGGAGATAGGTTGCCTGATTCAAATGCTACCTCTGACAATTCTATGCTATACAACTTTAGGCAAGTTAATTTTTCTAGTGTCTCTCTGAAATGTAAGGGAAGTAAGTTGTTGTGAGAATTCAACAAGACAAGATCTGTGAAAATACCTGAAACAATTCGTAGCACGTAGCTTTCTGAAATGTTAGCAAGTTGTGCTATTCCTATTAATTTTGTAAAAATTATTATTATTTTGATGAAAATTATTATTTTGTACAAATAATACACAAATACATTCTCTTGTAATAAAAAAGGAATACTGACACATATAAGTATGAAGAGTGAAAGCAGTCTCCTCGCTCTGCTCACAATTATGCCTCTTACCTACATCAGTAATTAACTCTGAATTTTCAGTTTTAAGGTTTTCTGTGTTACCTCATGTGACAAGTCCTTCTTCATACTCATCTGCTAATCTTGCACAGTTTCATGTGTAAAGATATTAGTTGGATTTTTTGATATGCAGTTACATTTTCAAATCTGTCAAATATCTCATTGAAAGTTGGTTTTTTTTTTTAATTCCATTGGCTTGTTAATTTGGGGAGAATAGTCATTTTTAGATAGTGATACTTTTTCATCAATTTTGAATTTTACACAGAAGTATATTGAGCAGAACCTCAAAAGAAAGAAAAATGTGAGCAAATAAATTAATAAATTATCTAATTGTTGACATTTTTCAAATGCCCTTCAGTAGAACTGGCAGATACTTCATAACGACATTTGTGCTGATTTATTTTAGTTACTAAGGAATCTGTGTGACCTATGTGTGTTAAAATTAACACCTTGAGTTACACCTTCGTAAAGCATTGGGAAGCTAGTGTTACAAATTTTTGGCATGTTCACTACTATAGGATTTATTTCTAATTAGAAGAAACAATTGTGGGAATATTTTTTGTCATTGTTTATTAGTAACATTTAATGTTTTAGATTGATTTTTAGATTCACAGCAAAATTGAGTACTCCCTATATGTTGTCTGCCACCACACATGCATAGCTTCACCAGTTATCAACATTTTCCACCAGGGAACGTACTCCATTCATTAGAATCAATGAAACCATACTGACAGACTATTATCATCCAAAGTCCATAGTTTACATTAGGATTCATTGTTGTTTTGTACGCGTTCTGTGACTGACAAATGTGTAATGGCATGCATTCATCATTATCCTATCACAAAGAGTATTTTCACTGCCCCTGATAGCCTCCTTGCTCAGTCCATTGATCCTTCTGCCTCCCCAACTCCTGGCAGCCACTGGAATCTTCACTCTCTCAGTACTTTTGCTTTTTTAAAATAATATCATTTTTATTCCATTTAAAGTATTTTTTTAAACTTTTCTTGCAAAGCAGATCTACTACCAACAGGTTTCATAAATTTTTCCTTCTCTGGGAAGTCTTTATTTCTCCCTTGCCTTTGAAGGATCGTTTCTCAGGATACAGAATTATGGTTTGGTGGAATTTTTTGTCTGTTTTTCTTTAAACACTCTAAACATTTAGTCCACTTTATTTTCCTTGCATAGTTTCTTGAGCAGAGGTATGTAATTTTTATATTTGTTCCTCTACAGATAATGCATTTTCCTCCTGTGATTTATTTCATATTTTTTCTTTATCTAATTTTGAGTAGCTTTAAAATGATTTGCCTTTATGTAGGTTTTTGGCATTTAATCTACTTTATGCTCTTTCAGCTTCCTGGATCTGTGGTTCATGCTTGATATTAATTTGAGGAGCTTCTCAATTATTCATATTTCTAATATTTCTTCTTTTTTTTTCTTTTTCTCCCTTTGATATTCCCATTATATTAATGTTACATATTTTGTAGTTGTCTCAGAGTTTTTAGATAGTCTGTACTATTTTTTCCAGTCTTTTTTCCCTTTACTTTTCAGGTTTGGGTGTTTCTATTGGAATATCCTCAAGCTTAGGGAGTCTTTCTGCAGCTGTGTCCAATGTACTGATAACCTCTTTAAAGTAATTCTTCATTTGTGTTGCAGTGTTTTGATTTCTAGTATTTCTTTTGGATTCTTTCTTATCATTTATATTTCTCTGCTTATATTGCCCATCTGTCTTTGCATGCTATTTTATCCATTAGCACCCTTAGCATGTTAATTGTACTTATTTTAATTTTCCAGTCTGATAATTCTGATGATTTAACATTCCTAGCATTTTTGGTTTTGATGCTTACTTTTGCCTCTTAATTTTTTTTGTTTTTTTAATTTTTTGGTATGGCTCGCAACTTTTTTTGATAGCTAAACATGTGAACTGGATAAAAAGAACTGCTTTAAACAGGTCTTTACTAATGTGGAGATGAGGTTTTGGGGGGTGGGTGGAAGTGTCCTGAGGTCCAGTGATTAGGTATCAACTATTGCCCCTGGGGTGTGAGCTTCACAAGAATTTCTGGATTTTTTTTTTTTGAAATATTTAGATGGGAGAGGATGGCTCATGTGGGCTGGAATTGTCTATTTCCCTTCGCCATTTCAGTTAGGCTCCAACAGTATAGCCTTTTATAGGTTTGGTTATTTGTTTCTCCTGAGGCAGGCCTTATTAAGAACAGAGTAACCTGGCTTATTTCTCAATTGTTCCTTTTCCCTTCTTTTTGCAGGAAGCAGAGGGGCTTTTTTCTTCAGTGTTTACTGTGGGAACCTGGTCAACCTCCTGGAAGTAAATCTCCCAATATTGTGGGGTACCCCCTTCACCAGCAACTGGTTCTTCATGACGTTTTTAACTCTCAGAGTCAGCCACTGAGCCTTCAGCAACTCGTCAACTGCAGTTTCAGTTTTCCTACCACGGCATCTGTTCCTGCGGCAGCTTCATTCTTGAGTCTCTGCTCCGCTAAGTCATGACTGCCTGTGCTCACCTCCATCTCTCATACAGGGCGGCCTCTTGTCTGCATCCTCTCGTCTCTTACTGATGCAGGGTGAGTTGTTGTTGTTGTCGTTTTCAGGCTCTTCAGCTTCTTACTTGTTATTAGAATGGAGTGCAAACTTGCAGGCTCCTTACACATGCAACTGAAAGCCAGAAGTCCTCATTTTTTTTTAATTCACCTTTAGAATGATTGAACTTTAATTTGTTGATGGTAGTACAACCAGTAAATACAGTGGACAAATTATAAAATATTCTAGAGGACTTTCATTTGCGTTTAAATGAAGGTGATTATTGCATAACGTGTCTGTTAATTAGACAGAGGTTAAGAAAAATACAATTATAAATTTGGAATCCTTTAAGTTTACGATTCCTGGGTTAGGAAACTTTCCACTGTTTGAGGATTATGTGGTGTCTTATCTAAAGAAAATCACTACTTTGACATGTGTTTGTCTTCCCTCATTACATTGATATTTATCAGAACAAAGCACTGAGATAAGTTATGTGTGAAACAAACACTATTAGCACTCTTAAGAGTTTAATTATGAAAGAGCTAAATGTAACACAGACATCTGGCTGATATCACTGCTAACAACTGGTGCTCTTAACTTTGACAAGCTGATAGGCTTCTTCCTAACAATTTCAGTCAGTTGATGGGATAATGGTGCACCTGATAACCTCAATTTTCTATAAGACACAGAATGACTGGACCAGATAATTCCACATATGAGTTGATCTATACAGTATACACAGCATACAAAAAAATATTGAGTTAAAATTAACCAATATTATTTGAAAATTTTAGTAGTCTCTGAGAAGTGTGACCCAAACTTGGAGGTGACAAAAACATGGAAAGTATCTTCATTCTGAATAAGAAAAACATGTTATCTAAAGATTTATTTATTTATTTATTTTCATTTATTTTTATTAGTTGGAGGCTAATTACTTTACAATATTGTAGTGGTTTTTGCCATACACTGACATGAATCAGCCATGGATTTACATGTGTTCCTCATCCTGAGTCCCCCTCCCACCTCCCTCCCCATCCCATCCCTCTGGGTCTTCCCAGTGCACCAGCCCTGAGCACTTGTATATTAAAGGTATATTTACAAAATAGTGTGTCACTGATTAATATCACCAGAACAATCCAAATTTCTTTCATTTCTTTTTGAATGCTTAATTCTTAAGCCTACTTTTTAAAAAATCTTTTGTAAAATAATATAAAGTAATACATTTTGATGATAAATTAGATTTTTACAAATTTTGGTTAAGTAATAACACCAGTTAAAAATACGTTCATGTATTATAGCACAGAAATCTGAAGCCTTACCTGACTGTGTACCTTGTATTGGCTGAGACTCCAAACAGCATTTCAGGGAAAGCCTGTGTCTGGCAGTTGTACTTGTCAAATGCCTATAAGTAGATAATGTGGCTTTATAATTAGGAAGGGGGTCAGGTCAAACTTTCCTATAACCCTCAGGGATAGTAAGCACATGTTATACTATAAAACATATTTGGTTAATAAAAATGAAAGCTATACCAAAGCTGATGCTGAAGCTGAAACTCCAGTACTTTGGCCACCTGATGCGAAGAGCTGACTCATTGGAAAAGACCCTGATGCTGGGAAAGATTGAAGGCAAGAGGAGAAGGGGATGACAGAGGATGAGATGGTTGGATGGCATCACTGACTCGATGGACATGGGTTTGAGTTGACTCCGGGAGTTGGTGATGGACAGGGAGGCCTGGTATGCTCCCGTCCATGGTGTTGCAAAAAATCTGACACAACTGAGTGACTGAACTGAACTGATACCAAAGCTTGTACCAAAGCTCCAACCCAGGTGATAGAACATGCGGATCTGTACACAACTATCAGTATAGGCTCTAGGTCTTCATTTACGTTTCTAGATAGGACCAAACTGGGAAAAATAAGAAAACTTATTATTATTTTTAATGAAACATTTTATCTTCCAGTCTCTCTCAGACTTTAGGTATACTGTGTCCTCTAAAATCATTGATTTTCAAAGCCCATTAAAATTTTCTTGAAACATATAGATCTTTCTCTTTTAAATAAGATTAATGGAGAAGCCAGTTGTTCACACACACACACACACACACACACACACACACACACACACACACTGCTTCCTAGAAACTTAAATACTGAATATGAAAGAACTAAGCACGGTTTCCCCTACTTTATCTCATTCTATATTTCTTTCAATTTAACCTTCAGGAAATGTATTTTCATAGGGGCATTAAAGTACCAGTCATGTTCTTACTTTCTCAATTTTTTACATAGATGGAATTTTTTGTTTCAGACACAAAACATTAGATGGCTGAGTAAGATAACATGGTACATAAATGCTTTGGGAAGAATAAAGCATTTGGGAGTAGTTATTTACAGTCTATTATAAATGTAGCCAAAAATACAAAAGGAGTGAATCTAAAATGTATTGTAAAATTATAGCAATTGGTACTTAAAGTTCATCCACTTCTCATTTTGATACTTAAAGTTCATCCACTTCTCTGTAAATAAAATAAGATCTAAACATAGTAAACTATTTTTATCCTTTGCTTTTCAATTGAAATATAACCCCCACAAACTAAAATGAATAAATTTTAAGTGTATAGATACTGGGTTTTTTAAAGTAAGCATTTCTGTAGAAATATCAAATATATCAAGAACTAGCATATTAATAGCCTCCAGCATATTCCCATTATGGCTTTACTCAGTTATTAGTCCTTTCAAAAATATAATCACTCTTCTGGTGTCTACTGCCTACTGATATCTACCTTCCTAGATATCAGTAGGTAGGTATTATATAAATAGCAGGAGGTAGATATTCTCAAACATAACTAGTGTTCATTGTTTTTTATAGGTTTCTTTTTCACTAAATATTGTCTGTGAGATTCATCTGTGTTGTTGTACCTAGTTATAGATTGTAATTCTGAAGTTTTTCATCCTGCTTTTTCTGTTTCACCTCGGTGATAATTTCGGTAATTTCTACTTCAGTGAAGACTATGAATAATGCTTCCTTAAATATCCTTGAACTTTGGTAACATATGCAGATTTCTGTGAAGTGTATATAAAAGTTTTTAAAATACATCTAGGAATTTAATCGATTTATAAGTATAGATATATTCAACTTTGGTAGCTACTGGCTAACAGTTCAAAGTGTAAAAATTTACAGCTTTACCAGAAGTGTGTGAGAGTTCCTGTTACGGTATATTTCTACTAACATTTGGCAATATTTATCTGTTTAGTTGTAATGATTCTAATTATTTTATAATGATATTTTATAAGCTTACTTTTGAAGAACATCTTCTTAAATTACCTGTTTATGAAAATGGCTATCATTCTCTCTTGCATTGAACTATTTTTTAATGTAATTCAGGTGATATGGCAAGAATACACAGAAGAACTGTACTAAGAAGATCTTCATGACCCAGATAATCATGATGGTGTGATCACTCACCTAGAGCTAGACATCCTGGAATGTGAAGTCAAGTGGGCCTTAGGAAGCATCACTACAGAAAAAGCTAGTGGAGGTGACGGAATTCCTGTTGAACTATTTCAAATCCTAAAAGATGATGCTGTGAAAGTGCTGCACTCAATATGCCAGCAAATTTGGAAAACTCAACAGTGGCCACAGGACTAGAAAAGGTCAGTTTTCATTGCCATCCCAAAGAAAGGGAATGCCAAAGAATGCTGAAACTGCCACACAATTGCACTCATCTCACACGCTAGTAAAGTTATGCTCAAAATCCTCCAAGCCAGGCTTCAACAGTATGTGAGCTGTGAATTTCCAGATGTTCAAGCTGGTTTTAGAAAAGGCAGAGGAATCAGAGATCAAATTGCCAATATCTGCTGATTCATCAACAGAGCAAGAGAGTTCCAGAAAAACATGTATTTCTGCTTTATTGACTTTGTCAAACCTTTGTGTGGATCACAATAAACTGTGGAAAATTCTAAAAGAGATAGGAATACCCGGCAACCTGACCTGCCTCTTGAGAAATCTGTATGCAGGTCAGGAAGCAACAGTTAGAACTGGACATGGGACAACAGACTGGTTCTAAATAGGAAAAGGAGTACGTCAAGGCTGTATATTGTCACCCTGCTTATTTAACTTATATGCAGAGTACATCATGAGAAACGCTGGACTGGATGAAGAACAAGCTGGAATGAAGGTTGTTGGGAAAAATATCAATAACCTCAAATATGCAGATGACAGCATCCTTATGGCAGAAAGTGAAGATGAACTGAAGAGCCTCTTGATGAATGTGAAAGAGGAGAGTAAAAAATATTTTTTTTTAGATTCAGAAAACTAAGATCATGACATCTAGTCCCATCACTTCATGACAAATAGATGGGGAAACAGTGGAAACAGTGGCTGACTCTATTTTTTGGGCTCCAAAATCGCTGCAGATGGTGACTGCAGCCATGAAATTAAAAGACGCATACTCCTTGGAAGGAAAGTTATGACCAACCTGGGAAGCATATTAAAGAGCAGCGACATTATTTTGCCAACAAAGCTCCATATTGTCAAGGCTATGGTTTTTCCAGTGGTCAGGTATGGATGTGAGAGTTGGACTATAAAGAAAGCTGAGTGCTGAAGAATTGATGCTTTTGAACTGTGTTGGAGAACACTCTTGAGAGTTCCTTGGACTGCAAGGAGATCCAGCTAGTCTATCCTGAAGGAGATCAGTCCTGAGTGTTCATTGGAAGGACTAAAATTGAGGCTGAAACTCCAGTACTTTGACCACCTGATGCGAAGAGCTGACTCATTTGAAAAGACCCTAATGCTGGGAAAGATTGGGGGCAGGAGGAGAAGGGTCTGCAGAGGATGAGATGGTTAGATGGCATCATGGACTCAATGGACATGGGTTTGGGTGGACTGTGGGAGTTGGTTATGGACAGGGAGACCTGGTGTGCTGTGGTCCATGGGGTCGCAAAGAGTTACACATGACTGAATGACTCAGCTGAACTGAACAGAAAGTGATATGGCATTTTTAAGTTCCAGCAATTATATATTTTTTAATTCCATGTAATTCAGATTAAGAGCGTGAGCAGGTAATGTGACTCAACTTCATTCATCTTTTCTATCTTTTTATAATTTAATTAGTCTTCTCTGTTTGATTTTTGTTTGGTCTTTCTGTTATGTATTTTTTTTTCATTGAATTTGTTTATTGACATGCATGATATGACTGGGATACTTTAAGTGAAAAGGTGTGCAGTCTCTGGATAATATTATCATCCTCTAGAAAAGACTTTGTACTTTTCTCTGCAGGCAGATAGCACACCAGCAAAGCACCTTGCTTCGACAGTAACTGTGAATGCTTGAAAGTTTAGTTTGTGAAGTTTCTTCTAATATTTCTTATATGTCATTCTTTTAGGGCATAACCTTTAGAACTATGATCTATAAACATGGAGTGATTGCAGAGTCTGACTTCATTTTTAGGACTTCAGCTATATCAGTTTTCCTCTGGAGTCTCTTTCTGTTTTGCAAGTAAGTGCATTTGTATCATTTCTTTTAAAATTCCATGTATAAAAGATGTCATAATTGGCTTTTCTTTCTTAGCAGCTGTTTTACTTTGTTGTTTTTAACCTTTCACTCTGGGCATGTCCAACTCAGGAATTGGTAATTGCCTTTTGAGGGATTGTATACAGAAGACCTGAATCAACTTTGATCCTTCCATTTATCTGCCATCCTCTTCTCTTAATTCCTGTGGCATCCATGAACTTCAATATCTGCTGCGCCAGCTCAGTGGAAACCACACAAGTTCCAGATCTTATTCTCTGATCAGGCTCTACAAGCTAAAGATAATGAAGGCAAATAACTTTTCAGGAATAAGGCTACTTTGAATTCAGTCTTGGTGAACCTCTATGGATACCTTAGCTGCATTCTGGCGCTTTCAATCAATATTTTTTATTCATTTGTTATTTTCATAATTTATAAGACATATCTGTTTCATTGACTAATATGAGGAGGTTGCTTATTATGGGTAGGGATGAAACTCAATTTGTCAAGTTATATGGATATCAGTAAAAAAATAAACATATATGAAATGCAAATCTTTTGATTCCCTAACACTTAGAAGGGGTAGATTTGCAGAACGTTCTGGATAGCAGATTTTCAACATCAAGTTCCCCTAATGTGGTGCCAAACCATATCTTTGCCCTATGAGTGACACTGGTTCCATTTGCAAACGTCTCTGAAATTCATCTCTCAAGGGTTACAAAGGGGCTCTTGCTTGAGCTCCTTATCTATTCTTATCTATTCTTTTATTCTGTAGAATTCTCTCTCATTCCTTATTATTCTGATTTTGTTAATAAATTTATGTATTTAACTTTCTCTCTTCAAATTATTCTGTGATCCTTCTCTCTCCTCATCATACCCTGACTGATGCAATCACGTAAATAAGGGTTTTGAGGAATATCCAGATGTACATAGCACAGGATAGCTTCTCTAAATATAATTTATATCCTTGGACCTCACAAGACTGATATACAGAGAAGAAAAAAAAATATAGGTCAAATATAAATTTGGAACAGGAATATTGATAATGTAGTCTTAATTCTAAGACAGTGAGATTCATGCCTACTTATACTCAGAGTTCTTGTAACTCAGAACTGTTTAGAATTCAACAAAGGGTGCCACCCTAGTTAGGATTGTATAACCTAGTCTATATTGGTCAATTGATTGCAGAGTCAGGAAGTTTAGTAGATTACAACAATAGAATAAAAAATCAGTGGAGTAAAATTTCTGGTGGATATTCTGGAGACATGTTATTAGTATGATGATTAAAAACCCTAGATTTAGAGAGAGGATCTGAATTCTGAAATTGCATTTAATAATGAAAAGTTGTCAATTTTTAAAGCTGCCTAGTCCTAAGTTTCTTACAGTGGGGAAAAAAATGTAAGTCAGTTTTGTCATAGATGTGTTTAGGATGTGTGTGGTGGAAGGGAAACATGTAGAAGGATAATACTAGCCACAGTAGGGGGTTTTAGCATCATTATCAGCAGCAGCAACATCAGTATCTTCAAATTAAAAATAAAAAACTAGTGAAATCGAGCAAAAACTATTTGTCAAGGAACTCTGTGTCTGAGGAGTACATAATCTCTTGATCTTCCAATTTTTTGGAGCCTGAAAAGTCTGAGGGCATGAGGGGAATCTTTGATTAGGAATCTTGCCTGGAAGACTTCAGGAAATATTGCTGTAATATATATTTCTCTCAGTATAGTGACCAGAAAAGCAAGTAAAACTTCCAACATTTTTAAAAAGGTTTTTGTTAAAATTTTGTTGTTGTTGTTGTTGTTGAAATGTGCTTCTCATAAGGGCATTAATCAAGCATTGAACTATTTAAATTATGATTTGTAAGTGACCCAGAGCCCCATACCTTTAACAATAATATTTATATTTCCTTTTGCTAATACCATGCTCAAAACACTTCGGTAATTGTATTTAGTATGTCACTTAATCAGAAGGAGGGAAAAAAAAAATGTGTTTAACAGGGACATTGGCAATCCAGTTCTTTATTTACTTGGAATAAATGCATTTTAACATTTATTGACATTGAGGATTACAATGTGTTAAATGTTTTGTGAATATAAACCAACTTCTTTGTTTTTAGTCCTCTCTGTCGAAGAAACGGAAATCCTAACTCATTTGGATGTAGAACCAAATTCATGACAAGGGTGAATTCACCAAGCTTCTCTGGTGCTTAGACAGTAAAAAAAATATTGGATCTTTCCACTGGAAAGATCCCCTGAAGGAAGGCATGGGAGCCCACGCCAGTGTTCTTGCCTGGAGAATCCCCATGGACAGAGGAGCCTGGCGGGCTGTGGTCCATGGGGTGGCAGAGTCAGACATGACTGAGAGGATGAGCACAATATGACCTTGGCATTTGGTCACTTGATAACCATTGTCTTCCCAGTAACTTTTTTGCTGGACACTTTCTCAGCTTAGGTTCCCAAAGTGACACTGGACACACTGATCTTTTTTTTTTTTTTTTCAGTCCAATTTATTATGCTCTCCTTATAAGATACCTCAAGCCAAAAGATATTAGAAATAGCCACTCCAACAAAGTAGAGAACTAAATATATAAAATAAGTATAATAAGAAGAGATAACTACAGTGATTATGACTTATAAATAGCTAAAATAATATATGAATAAATGTAATGAGATAAATTAAGTGACATAAATAGTAAAGATCATGTGAATTCATGTAATATTCAAGAAGAAAACTAATATATAACCTTGCTCATACTTATAAGACATATTTAAACAATATGATGAATAATCTTATAGTTGTGTTACATATATTGTATTCACAGCAAAAATTTAATTATTGGTTAAAATTTTATTGTTGTGGGAATTAAAATTTAATTCTTTTTAATATTAGCTTGGAAAAGAATGCTCAGAGTATTGTGAATTTTTCCTTTCAATTAGAATATTGTTATTTTTATTAATGAAAGATAATTATGTGATAAATGAATAACTCTACTCTTGGAAACTAATTTTCTTTCACAGTTTTATAGAGCTTACTATTATTACTGCTTTTATAACAAACAATGCTTTGAGTCTTGGAAGATCCTCACACTGTATTTATTAAGGTGATTATTATCTAAGAATTTAGTAACACTAAATAATATGTATTTTTATATAATACAAGGTTGTGCAAGGTTTAGTTTTAAAACATGAAAATTTGGTACAACAAATAATTAAAGGAAAATAGCAGATGTAAATTAGAGATTTCACTTTCTCCATTAAAAGTAAATTAAGATGTTAGTAAATGATTATCTATGCTACCCTCCCACACAGCTCAATCCAGCTGCATCTGTGAGTCAGACTATTTTCAACTGCTTGTAATTAGCAGTTTTTTGAATATTTCAGAGGTTGCAAATTAAAGAGCACATTGACTAGCAGATTCTGTACTGCTTAGACAGGAAATGTCCTAGGGAGAACTCCAAATAGTGATAAGGAATCCCAGTAGTAATTGAAGGCGATGATGGGGCATGCATGGGGAAATTGTTTTAAAAGTGAGAACTACTAAAGTCTCAGACTTGGATGCGCTGAGATTAAGATTTAGATGAAATTAGTTGAATTTCTCTCCTATGATTAATAGATTTTTTTTTTAAATCTACCATTTCACTAAAAGCAGTATAAACTGTGGTACTGATAAAGTGAGGTGATCTGATTACTATAATTTTATGTATGACATAGATTTTTTAAAAATTTACCAAATTTAGAACAGGGATATTGTCAAGATTTTATTTTACCCATGTGCTGTATGCTCTATCATGTATGCTTATAGTCGCTCTATCATGTCTGACTCTTTGAAACCCCCTGGACCATAGCCCTCCAGGCTCCTCTGTCCATGGGGATTCTCCAGACAAGAACACTGGCGTGGGCCATCATGCCCTCCTGCAGGGGATCTTTCCAACCCAGGATTATCATGCAAAGTCCCATAATTTACCCAAAGGTTCCCTTTTGATGTTACGCATGCCACAGGTTTAGACAGATGTGTAATTACATGTGTCCATCATAATAGCATCATACAGATTATTTTCATTGCCCTAAAAAGGATCTGTGTGCTCTGCCTGTTCTAATTATGGTATCTCAAGTGCTGGATTTGTTTTTTTTCTATTAAGATAAACTGTGCCTAAGATACTGTCCTGAAACAAACAAAATTATTCCAAGCCTATTTTCAACTTAGAACAGTTCTTTTTTTTTTTTTCTTTCTTTCTTTCTTTTTTTTTCAGTGGGTTTTGTCATACATTGATATGAATCAGTTCTTTTTCTTCTAAAATTCAGCTGGCAAATTAGTTTAAAAAACAGTAGGGTATATTTCATATAAATACTACTGTATTTATTGATTTATTAGGCTAAACTATAAAACTCCTATCTATTTCATATGTGTGTATGTATGAATAATGTGTGTATGTATGAATATAAGTGTATGTATGAATAAGAGGAATATACATTCATCTACACTTCCCATATTGACTCCCCCCAAAATAAAGATTTAAACCAGTTTTATTATATGAATCAAAAAATATTAGAAAAAGATCAAGGTAGAGGTCTTGCTCTTTTGAGGTCAAGAGAACCTTGAAATACTTCGCTTCAGAATATATGATTTTTAAAAATTCAGGATAGTCACAAACCATGTGCTGAGCAAATAAATACATTGATATGTAACAGCTGAGTCACTACTGAACCATTCCAAACAGAACAGTTAATAAAATATATTCAGTAGAGGTTTTGTTTTGTTTTGTCCCTATATGCCAATTTACATAGCTATGTTAGTTTTACCTCATTATTAAAAACCATGTTGGTTTAATATATTTTCTAAAATATCCCTCAGGTATTGAATATGCAGAAATATAATGCTAGATATTGGCTATAGACAGATGAAGATGGTATTTCCTCACATGTAAAGGTCAAATAGTTTATAGAAGTTCTTGTATGGTTCTGTTATTATACTTTACAGGCATAATAATGTGTGATTACTCATGTATTGTTATAGAAATTAAGAATATTATATTAATTTATTCAATTGAATATAGATATGTAAAGTTTACTTATAGTCAACAGAATATAAATTAAGCCTAACAGCTCTATGCTAATAATAATATTATCTAGCATAGTGATACTTTTTAGACAACAATCTATATATTGTTCTTGTTGTAATGCTTGTATTTTGTGGTAATTTAAGGACGAATTCTGCTTTAACTTATTTCTATTAGCTATAATTATTATAGAAAAAATTTAATAAGTGAGATTATTTAAAATATAATGGATATAACCATGCTTATTTTATCATGTTAAGAATGAGAAAATATGCTTATTAAAGAGTCAAAACTTCCTAGTTACTTTTAATTTGTTACTTAATACAAGAATGCTGAGCAAATGTTGATGAAAGATCAAAGTCTTTTTGAATTTTCTCAACTGATTCAAATATGAACTAAAAGGAATAAGAAATTGGCAGAAGTCAGGATCTGCTCTTTACCCTCTTCTGTTTCTTTAACCATATTTAGTTCGATTGAAAGGACATTGGCCTGTTATAGAAGTTGAAGATGTCCAGTCTGTTGCTTTGGGCCTTAAAGTTTCCTCATCTGTAAAGTCAGGATTAATAACTTAGGGAGTTAGTAATAATGGAATAATTTGATTATATGCGGTATTTAGCATAGTGAGTACCACATAGTAAGAGAGGTATTTTCTAGGATTTATATTTTCTAGTCATTCACATTGATTTTATTCATTTCAATAGGATTAAATGAAATATTTTAGCTTAGTGAAATATTTTAGTTTAATACTGTTTAAAGATAATTAGAAATGTTTTTCCTAACAGGAATCAAATCTTCTAAGGGCACTTAATAGTGCATCTTTAACATTATAACATTGATTTAACCATGCAAATAGTTAGATATAGGAATAAAATTTTATTTAGTAGATTGACTGATTGATTCACATATAGATGATACTCTGTTAGCTTTGAAACTTAGCTCTATTCTCCCTTGGCAGTTTTCTTTGTACTTTAAAATAACTTGCAGACAGCTAAATAGTTACAAACATTAACAGCAGCAACACAATTGTTAAAGTAACTTTTTTTTTTTTAATTTTATAGCATTACTTGGGGGAAAATTACTGACATAATGGCCAACCACAGTAAATAATAAGAGCTAACACTGATAGATAAATTACTATTAAATGCTCAGACTTCAAGTTGTGTTGTGGCCCAGTAAAGTCCTTTAAAAGAAAAGGATTCAATAAAGTATAGCATATTGCATTTATTTTTCATTAATCTCTCAGTTTACTCAAAAAAAGAAAAAGATGTGTCCCTTGGGTATACAACATATACTTGAGTTCCTGGTATTAATAGGAGAATTGCTGTTAGGTTAGGCTCAGGGAACTGAGAAATATAGATTAGCGAAGCAGCAAGGACACATTCTCTCACATATTCATATGATGAAATAAAAGGTATTCACCATTCATTAATATTGGGAGTATTAATATTCAGAGTGCCTTGTCATGAAATATTGATTGAGAAAAAAAAACGACATTCATACAAAGAAAAATAATTAATATTCATCTAATATTTTGAAAATTGAGTTAAGTTTATCAAAAAAACAGTAACTGGTAAAATGCTAAATTGCATCCCAAATGTTCACAATAAATCTGAAATACAAGAATGCCACGTAAGACACAACAATTTTCCAGTGATTTCAGAGGATTTCTATTGCTTCAAACGGCTGATTGTTATATAAGCAATTTTCCAGAATGTGAAATTTAAGTCATTGAAATAGTTTTTCATCTGACTTTTTTTTTAATGTATAGAAATAGCCTTAATGTAACTTTCATTACTTATAGATGAACCATGAATCCAAATGTGTTAGACAAGCAAAGACAGTTCTAAATAAAATTATCCCTTTTTTACAAACGCTGTAATTTCTATACTAAAACAGATTTGATGACCTCATATGGAAAGGTTCATGTGCTTTAAATTTATAAATATGTGTTTGAATAAGACCTCAAACAAATTAGATAAATTAACTGACTTTGAGAAATAAAAGATAAATCTTATCTTTCCATGTTTTCTAGATCTCAGTCACTGTTTTGAAGTGTCAGAGTTTTGAATTTAGATTATTTTGTATTATAGATCATATAGCATTTTATTCTCAAATTCTAATAGAACTATTATATTTTTGCTCAGAAAATCAAAGCCTTATTTCAACTATAGATTGGCTTTTTTTGTACTAACATCTTTATTAAAAATGTAGTTTATTAAAAGATAAACTAATGCATATGAAAATTTTAAGAGTTTGAATGAAAATCAATTGGGATGGGGCAGCACCAAATCAGAAGTGGTGATTCCCTCCTACAGTAGTTAGGGGGAAGATAATAGAGAACGTATGGAAACAAAGAAAGGGAAATTTTGGTTGCCTGTATCTTAAAATCTAGTTGGTTATTTGTGATTGGTTGTCCTTAATGTTTTGGTTTCATAACCTTGAGGCATTTACAATCTTAGATTTTGGCTTGCTTAACTAGGCTACTAGAGCCATCTCAGCCCTATGACCTCCTATTTTAATGAACGGTTCTGATACTTTAGAGGATTTGAGAGTCAACTTTAGGTATAATAAGTTGGTTCCTAGCATTTTTCATTTGAAGAATTTAAATTTTAGATGGTTTGACAAGTCTGTATATATTGTAATATGAAATCTATGACACTATTTTTCCTTATAAAAACTCAGAAAAATCAGACAAGTGTTTCTTAATTTCCATATGATGAGATACTAAGATTTACAGTGTTGGTATTCCTTGAAATTTGAAGAATAACAAATGCTTTACAGATTAAATACATGCTGTTACTGGATAGGTGAAAAAGATTTACCAGTATTGATTTGGGAAAGATTAAGGGAAGGCAGAGAAGGAGGCGGTAGAGGATGAGATGGTTGGATGGCATCTTCAACTCAATGGACATGAATTTGAGCAAACTCTGGAAAATAGTGAAGGACAGGGAAGCCTGACATGCTGAAGTCCATGGGGTGGCAAAGATATGACCGGACTGAATGACTGAACAGCAGCGGCAATTTTAGATAGAGACCTAGAGGTAAATGCATCTGTGGATCAAATGGTAATGTATGTACTTTTTGGCAGATAGCATAAAATCTCTCTCTGTAGATTTCATCTTTTTTAATCTCATCAGAAATATGAGAATACTACTAATACCTCACTTTTCTAGTCATTTACCTAACTTCTTATACAGACTCAAATCTCAAAGGCTCTGAAATCTATGCTGCGGGTATATTAATATAAATTTTGTAAACAGTCAAGTTAATTGGAAATAGGATGTTCATTTTTCAGAGAGACTTTGCACTTGACTTTGATTCTGTTTCCAATGATTCTGTTTCCAAATCCTCTCTGATGTACTTATCAAGTACAGCTAGAAAATAGATTTGAGGCCAAAACACCCAGGTGAAAATTGAATTTAGGGATTAAATATTCAATTGTAGCTCACTTATGCTCAAAGTAAGCTAAATTTGTGCCTGAGGTTTTGAGAAAGTAAATCCTCTCGATGCGAATAACCAGCATTTTAATCCAACTAATTTACACTTAGAGTTGACCTCTTTTAATAAGTAATAAAGTTCACAAAATAATATTTTTTAAAGTCAGATCAAAAGGAATGTAAGTATCTGGACAAGACATCATCATAAAAATATGATTAATTTTATACCCAAACAGACACAGGGTAAAAAATATTTATATATCAGAAAAACAACAGAAATTTAAATTTAGTTTTAAAATAGCATATCAAGAAGTAGTCTTAGCCATCTCAAAGAACACTGGACCTAAAATTGTGGCTGGAAGACAGAAACACAAAATCTTAGGTGACAGAGAAAATGCAGCACAGATTTGCTGAACACACCTGATGATGTAAAGTTTTAAAATTTAGGTAAATAGGGTTTAGAGAAAACTCTGTTCTATTTGGAGTCTTTTATGGGGATAAGAGGAACTATAGGAAATGCACAGAGTATAACCCTCTTAACTAAAAAACTTCCTCTAATGCATAGGCTTGCTTATGTTTTGAAGCAAGTCATTTAAAGAGAAATCCTATGGCTTTGTTGGCGTTGTTGTTCAGTTGCTGAGTTGCCCAGACGTGTCCAGCTCTTTGCGACTCCATGGACTGCAGCTCACCAGGCCTCCCTGTCACTCACCATCTCCCGGAGTTTGCCCCAGTTCTTGTCCACTGCATCGGTGATACCACCCAGCTGTCTCATCCTCTGATGCCCTCTTATTCTCATTCTGCCCTCAATCTTGCCCTCAGTCTTTGTGGGCGTTATTATTATTATTTGATTCTAACTTTTTTATCTTGATTCCTCAGGAGGTTATGAGTACCACTTTTGTTGTTAACTACTCAAAACAATGAGCTTAAAAAAAAACAAAAACAAAAACAAAACACACTCCTGTTTTTTCATTAAATTGCTATGTTAAGGCAGTGATTTTCAGGCCATCGCCCTTAAGAATAACTTCCATTTTCAAAAAAAAAAGATTTTTGTTAGTAAATATCTTCCTGGGTTCTATCAGCATGATTTGATTGTATACATTTGGTTTTGTTCAGATGTAATCTTTGAGGATAATATGCCACAGGGGATGGAACACTTTTGGAGAAAAAATGGCCATCCATGGGTAAATGTTTTTAGAAAATGAGGGAGGAAGGCAAAAGGTCAGCAGATTAAATTAGTACGTGTTTGAACTGAAAAGCCAGATCCAAACACAATGTTGAAAGTCCAGTTGAATGCCAGAGGCTGAGCTGGCTTGAAGTCACTTTCTGAAGGGAATCTGAGGAAGAAACATCATTGTCCAAATGAGCTGGAAAAAATGCTGGCTCTTTATACTGTTTGACTTTTCCAAAAAACAGAAAATGGCAACATTGCCCATAACACTTGTCTTCTTTACAGAAAGTGAAGTTTGGCTGACAGCCAAAGTCAATCTTGCTGTGAAAATAAATAAAAGCAAATACAGCATCACAATTCAGCCAGGAAAGATGAGTGGAAGGAAAAAAAAAAAGTGAGAATTCAGAAAAGAAAGTAAGTAGAGAAAAGGAGGCAACTAAATGGATTATAAGTGAACAAATAACCTTGCTGAAACTCTTTATTATGTTGATTTACCGAAGTGTAAAGAGAATTTATTAACAGGGTAGAGACCACAGGACTCACAAACCTATGTATTAATCTTGGTTCTGTTATGTATGAATAGCTAAGGCCTCTCTGGGTTTAATCACTACACTTATTTATAAAAATAAATAAACCAACAGATAGGATAGTTAAAAGAAGATGAGCCTATAGACCCTTCCTGCTATAAGACCTGAGGGATAATGAGTGCTTGGTCTATGATTTTTGTAAAGTTGTGCTTGTTTCACCATCAAAGTGTGTACTCAGTCATCTCTGACTTTTTGTGACCCCATAGACTGTAGCATGCCCGGTTCATGGAATTTTCCAGGAAAGAATACTGGTTGCCGTTCCCTCCTCCAGGGGATCTTCCTGATCCAGGGATCGAACCTGTGTCTCTTGTATCTCCTGCATTGGCAGGCAGGTTCTTTACTACTAGCACCACCTGGGAAGCCCTCGTTACCAAGGTACTGAATCAAAATTTAGAAGGACTGCACTTGTATACTTTTTCCTGATATAATCTGTAGTAAAGTTATGACATATGTAATTTGTTGTAAAGGTATGATTTTATGCAATTGTATCAGTGAACAAAGAGCAACATATAAGTAGCATCCCTTCAGATAACAAAAACAAAAACTTGGCCAATGGAAGTTTTTGGAAGTCAACTTTTTGTCATTACCACACAGAAAGTTGTATTTGGCCACAGTTGTATGGTTGTAGTTGGTAATGCACAAACTGCTTCTTCCTTCTTCCCTTAAACACATACTGATTACTAACTCTACACCTAAATATAGTTAGAACAATTAAGTTCTATGTTATGTATATTTTACCACAATGAAAACTGTACCCAAAAATATATATTGATTAATTCCAGCAAGAATATGTTAAGGAAAGAACATCGAAGTTTTGTTATTCACTTGGTTGAAATGGGATATGTTTGTGGGGAGGGCATCCTGGTTTTCTCCAAGATATTGTTTTTATAGGTTGGATATATTTCTAAACTTTAACCATTTCTTCAATTAGCAATTGGAAACTCTCAGTGCAATAGGATTGCTTACTGACCTTTACAAAATACAGCTGCCCAGAATTCATTCTCTAGAGTTCATTTAAAATACTCTATGGTACAGCCTATTCAACAGGGTTGTTCAATTTTAACAAGCAGTCAGGATTGAAAACTCCTGCTCCACAATGTAGAATCTTTGAAGGCAGGGACTGCATTTGTCCTGCTTGCAAGTATAGCCCTTGCATATTAACTAAGGATCCATCGGCTGAATGAAGGATTGCATAAACAATAATCTCCTAGTTTATTGTACCTGTACATTTAATCTCTATTAGATTTTCTCTGAAGCAGCAAATAGTCATGGAGATTCCACAAAATCAGTCAGAAAACATGAAAATAAATTAAACAGTCAGTTCCCTCTTCTATTTTCCTAATCTCTACCACTACCCCATTGATAAATGTAGTAAGTTTGGTACATGAACTTTTAACTATTGTATCTCTCTTAGTGTGCAGTTAAACACATATACGTATGCATGTGTCTTTTAAAAATTACTTATACTTTGTTATTCATGAAAATATACATGTGGTCTGCACTTTTTCCACTTAAACATTTTACTTTTCTTTTTTTTTTTTTTCAACAAATCACACCACAAGTACTAGTTCATTCTTCTATACAGAGCTAAATAAAATTTTCACAGTATCTGTTCCCTAAACTGTCTAACCATATTTTCTCCATTCATTTTTCTTCCTTTCTCTTCTGCACACACTGCAGTAATACTTTGGCTCCCATCATACCAGAAAAGCCAATGTTAAATTGTTAGCATCATTCTCCAGCTATATGTAACATTTGATCAAGTCTTCAATCCTTCCTTATTTCAACTTTTTTTTTTTTTTTGGCCTCTTAGATCTCACTCTCTCTCAATTTCCTATTTAACTATTGCTGCAACATTTGTAGGTAGTACCTTATCTTCTCTAGCTGTGAGTTAGTAACTAAGCCCCAAAGACTTTTCTCTTTTATATACACTCATTGTCTTATTTTATCTAGCACCAGGGCTTTTAAGATGCCCTGTAGACCATCTATCTAATGTAGTCTACTGATATCTCCAATTTTGTATTCAATAGGCATCTTACACTTAATGTGCCCAAATTAGGACTTTGGACTTTCCACTAAGTTTTCCATTATCTTTTCCAGTTCAGCAAATGGCAACTCTATCTTGGAGTTCTCAGGCAAAAATCCCGTAAGTCGTTCATGAATTCCCACTTTCTTTTATATCATGCAACAAATTATTGACAAATTCTGCTCTTACCTTAGAAACCTATCCAAAATGCAACCAGTTTTTACCACTTCATAATCAAAGACAACACTGTTTTTCACGTGGACTACGTCATACCCCAGTTATTCTCCCTGCTTTCCCTCTTGGTCCGAAATCTCTATACAGCAGCAGCAGTGATCCTTTGAAAATATTAATTAGGTCACATCATATTTTACGCAGGTCTCATCTTCCTTCACTCACTGAGATCCTGTCCCTACGTCCATGTGACTCCTGTCCCCCACCACTCCAACACACAGACCATTACTCCTCAGATTTCACTTTCATTGTCATTTCTTCTATTCCTGTCCCACCTCTTTACTTAGGCTTCTTTGGAGACACCAAATGTATTCTAGCCTTTGGGTGTTTAGAATTTCCATTTAGCTGATGTAATTCTTGGGTAGATATTTGTAAGGTTTGATCTGTCATTTCATTTAGGTCTTAGCTTAAATATCACCTAATTAGAGAGGTTTTCCCTGATATTTCTAAACTAAGATTATCAGAACTTGTTGCACTTTACCGGGCCTCATTACTTTTAACTTTTACCATTCAGTTGCTAAATAAATGAATTATGGTTGTTACCAGTATCTTCCTGCATAAAATGCTGTGTCAGTCATCTTACATTCATAGCTCTTTATATATTGGTGCTGTTAAAAATGGGGGACTTCCTGGTGGCTCAGTCAGTAAAGAATCAGTCTGCAATGCAAGAGACCCGGGTTTGATCTCTGGATCAGGATCTGGAGTAGAATGATAAAAAATAACAGTACTCTCAGGGATTTATTAGATTTCTTTCAAAGAAATAGTGTAGTTTTGTATTTAATGTGTGTTGGATATTTACCTGCTTAGTCACCTGTACTGAAGTTTGCTGAATGCTGTTTCTTTCTCTGACTCTTTTTTCTCTCCACTCTTTCCCTCCCTCTCTCCCTCCCTCCCTGCCTTTTTTCCTTATAACTACAAATTCTTTTAAAAATGTGGAAATGTAATTTCTTCCTCTTGATTATGGGTTGACTGTATATAATGTCGTGCTACCTATAAATAGAATAAAATGGAGATAATGATGTACATACTTGGAAGAGTTCTGGATATGTGTGTGCTTATATTAGCATGTATATACAACTATATATTTATACCTATATACAAACAAATATTCTTATACATCTGTAGTTCAATATTTTTTTACAGTAGCCTCTTCAGTTTTTAAAATTAGACCTTATCTGAATGTATACATAAAAATAATTTTGTTTTTTAATATTTTTACAGATTTAGTCTCATGTTGGGTCATATAACTATGAAAATATTTTAATATTTCATAACTTAAAGTATTTATATTGGAATTTGTAAGCATTTTCATTTTTTAAATTTTCTTCTGTTTTGACTGCTCTTTTCATGTAGTTTATTTCACCTTATTTTAAAGTAGATGTTATGTTATTTAAGGAAGTTTCAATGTTCTGGGATCCCTGTGTACTTTTATAGACACATATCTCTCACAAGCACTAGGGAAATATTTTAGACATATTTTTTCTAGGAACTTTGTAAACATCGCAAGTTCCGTTTGTCTAATGGGATATAGAGAATCGTGTACACAGACAGCAATGAGACTGACTTGAGAATCGTAGTCAACAGTTCAAATATTTTCCATTTTTTCCCAAAAGTAAAGAGATAAATTTATTAAATTCAGATTGCTCTACTTTACGAAAGGAAATACTATCAAACATCCTCTAGACCCCCAATTTGGCTTTTAAGTACAGACCATGTTTCAGGAAGAAAAGTACTGACTAAATACAAATAACGGGGATTTAGAACAAATGTTTATTATCAACAAGGAATCTCTTTATTGATTCACCTTCTGTTTCTTTCACCTGCCTTTTTCACTGGTAGCTGCATGCTCTGTTCCTCAGAGATTACATGGATTCATCTGGTTACCTTCCTTTCATAGACGTCCCACAGGAGGCCCATTGTAACCATAAAAAGGACTTCAAAATCTTATTATTTTCTTAGTTTTTCACCCTGTCCTAAGAAGGAATAAGAATATTTAGAAGAATATAGTTTGATGAAGACACCACTTTTTGTTTGATAGTTTTACTCTATAACAAAGACTTTTATCTTCATGAAAGATAGGTATTTGGGAGAAAGTAATGCATTTTTCCCTTTAGGTCTTTATTCCTTCAGTTATTTCTAAAACATATTCTATGTTTTACATGATAATAAATGTCTTAAACTAATCTTTGTAGCTTATCAATATATCCTGTATTATAGTCATGCAGTATATTTCTATAATTTACATTTCATAAATATATTAGAAATATAAATATGTTTTTATTCTACTTAATGCATATGTATTTGGAACTTGTGTCATAGATGATTTAATAATTTACATTCATGTTACTTTATCAAATTATATATATAATCAATTTCATTATTATATAACTCTCCCACCACCCCAGTCACCACCAACAGGATTACAAATGAGAATGCCAAAGTTTCTTCCACTTCTTTACTCTGTGCTAACTGGGTGGAGGAAGTCAAACTTTGTTAATCAAATTCCTGAAATGCAGACTAGAGAACAGTCTTACGGGTTATAGCTTTCATAATAGATTGAAAGGTAAAAGTCATAACATGTAAAAATTTATTTCATCTCTCTTTTTATGATCTCTTACTCTTTTAGAGCCTTAAGTATACGGCAGGCCCATTTATTTTCTCATATGAAAGATAGAATGTCTCTGTTTTTGCCATCTGCTTTGTTCTGAATCTCTTACATTCAACTGTCAAAGTGCTAAGCTGTTTTTTTCATAAAATATTAAGTCCTTGTTATTTCCATTTAAGGTTTCCTCTTTCTTTACAATAGATGTAAAAATGAAAATAGGTTTGGGAACTGCTGTACTTCACTTTGTCAAGATGTCACTGCACTCCCCTTACTTCTGTTTCCCTTATTTGATTTGTTAACTGATCCAGCCCGGGGATGGTTTCAAAGAAAGGTGAGAGTTGGATGAGAGTTGGACTACAGTCAAACAACTTCTATCAGATGGAACCTGAGTCATAATTCACTTAAGCCATTTTGGGTCTTAGGACCCAAGCTCCAATAGAAATACAGTTGACCCTTGAACAAAAGATGCTTAAACTTTGGGAGTCCACTTTATGAAGATTATTTTTCAGTAAATACTGTAGTATTACATGATCTGCAGGTGGTTAAATCTGCTGATAAGGAACATCAGATGCAGAAGTCCAATTGTGAAGTTTATGCAAGGATTTTCAACTGCAGGGAGTTGGTATCCCTAACCTTCCTCATTTTTATAAGGGTCAACTGTATTTTATTTTACTTCAACTTCTTCCTCTAGAACTGAATAATCTGATTTTAGTTCCATACCAATTTTGTTTAAACAGAATAATATGTTACTTACGATGACATATAAACGTGATTATGCTGTATGTTCTCTTGTGTGTATGCACAAATGTATTTATGTAAAAGTTTCATTGTGGGTGTGAAATAGTAAAATAATTATATAATCAAAATTAAAATTGAATTTATTTATCTGTATGTATCTGTCATTTGATTCTAGATATTTTAATCAGTAATACCAGTCATATTGCCACTTCATCTGTAAATCAAAATGTAAAATTCTCTACAACTGATATTAACTCTTTTAAAGCAGGAAGAACTTACTCAAATCACATTATCAGCACTTGAGGAACTCATTAAACATCTTAAGCATGTTTCATATAAAATAAAGATCTCTCTTTGTTATTACCCAAAATGTAAGCACTGTTATCTAAAACAAATCTCTCAGCAGTTTTATAGTCAAAGCAGAATAAGCTGAATGTTTCAGTTAAAACAGCATCCTATTGTAATATCTTATTCGTATCTATTTTTTATATGGGCTTCCCAGGTGGCACAGTGTTAAAGAATCTACTTGCCACTTCAGGAGATGAAAGAGACGCAGCTTTGATCCCTGGGTCGGGAAGATACCCTAGAGCAGGAAATGGCAACCCACTCCAGTATTCTTGTCTGAAGAATCCCATGGACAGAGGAGCCTGATGGGTGGCAGTCCAGAGGGTTGCACAGTCAGACATGACTGAATTGACTTAGCATGAGTTCTTTACATATTTAAATTTAGGTATTTAAAAAGTAATAGTGACATATGTACTTTATTTTCTGTGTTCTTGTATATGTGAACAGTTTTTATTTTTATTAAAATGATAATGAAGCATAACACATAACAAGAAAAATTTACAAATTATTAAGTATATATTGATTCATTTTCAAAATCTGAGGATGCCTGTGATCATAGAAGTATCAGAATTGAAAAATTGTCAGAAGTCCCCAACTTGTCAGAAGTCTGTGGGCTACAGTTTGGAAACTATTGTCACATAGGATGAACAGAGTTTGTTCTGGAAATCGAGCTCCAGAGCCAGTATTCTTGACCACAACTGTATTGATTTAAAAAGCAAAGACATCATTTTGCCAACAAAGATTCGTATAGTCAAAGCTATGTTTTTTCCAGTAGTCATGTATGGATGTGAGAGTTGAACCATAAAGAAGGCTGAGTACTGAAGAATTTATGCTTTCAAATTGTGGTGCTGGAGATGAAGACTCTTGAGAGTCCCTTGGAGAGCAAGGAGATCAAACCAGTCAATCCCAAAGAAGATCAAACTTGAATATTCATTGGAAGGACTGAAGCTGAAGCTCCAATACCTTGGCCACCCTATATGAAGAGCTGACTCAGTGGAAAAGACCCTGATTCTAAGAAAGGTTGAAGGCAGGAGGAGAAGGGGCCAACAGAGGATCAGATGATTGCATGGCATCACTGATTCAGTGGTCATGAATTTGAACAAACTCTAGTAGATAGTGAAGGACAGGGAAGTCTGGCATGCTACAATCCATGCGGTTGCAAAGAGTTGGACACAACTACGCAACAACAGTTTATTGAATCTATAGTTTACCTTTAAGGATTTAAATGCAGTACCACCTATAACTCAGTAGTTTTTAAATTAAGAGTTCAGTGAAAAAAAAAAGAATTCAGTGAATTCATCTTTGATCAACATTTAGACAAATCTCCTTGACTTCAGAATCTTGAGAAATCATGCTAAAGATCTTTTAAAAGATATATCCTAAAAAAAAAAAAATACAGCTATAAGGTAGGGACCAACTCATCAGTGATTTTCGTTATATAAAGAGTACTCTAGCTGCTATATAGAAACTTGTTTATTGGAGATTGGACTGCTGCTGCTGCTGCTAAGTCGCTTCAGTGATGTCCGACTCTGTGTGACCCCATAGACAGCAGCCCACCAGGCTTCTCCGTCTCTGGATTCTCCAGGCAAGAACACTGGAGTGGGTTGCCACTTCCTTCTCCAATGCATGAAAGTGAAAAGTGAGAGTGAAGTCGCTCAGTTGTGTCCGACTCTTAGCGACCCCATGGACTGCAGCCCACCAGGCTCCTCCATCCATGGAATTTTCCAGGCAAGAGTACTGGAATGGGGTGCCATTGCCTTCTCCAGGAGATTGGACTAAAAAGTATAAATTCTATTAGATTCCTGTCACAGTAACTCAGGCCAGAGAAGATGGTGGGTAGTGGGATAGGAGGAGTGCAGGTGAAAACGAATTCCAGAGGTCTTTACAGATGTAGATTTGTCCCAGCTTTGCATATACTGTGAGCAGAGATTTAGAGCAAACTGCAAAGTATGATACCTAGAATTATGACACAAAAAAATGAGGATATGAAAGGAAAAGCAACTTAGGGGAAAATGGTAATTGTTTTCACTGTACATGTTAACTTTAATGTCTTTGGTCCATCCAAGTATTGGGCCTGCTAATCAGCTGAAAAAGAAAAAGTGCCAGGGAAAGAGACCTGGGTGAAAGATATTCAGGGAACAAATAGATGTTTTCCAACACCTAAGAAATAGAGGGACAAGATGAGACAGCCTGATTACATTGTGTAAAATGAGAAAAGGTAAAGAATGCTGGAAGTGAAATTATGAAAAGTTATTTATTTGAGGGATAAGAAAAAATAAGCATTATTAGTATAAATTACATACCAGGAAACTTCTACCTAGAAAAGCATAACCCAGCACAAAACTGGCATGAGAAGTAAATAACCTGAACCACAAAATGACACTAAGAATGCTTAAAGAAGAAAAAAACAAGCAAAAAGCAAAAAAAGAGTGAAGTCAAATTTAAAAATACATATATTTGCTACATAAACCTTCCTAAAGACTTCATTTTTTCCTGCAGAGTGAAATCAGAGAATCTCTGTATTATTCTCAGTATCTGTAGCTTGCATATAGAAATGAGCTGTATATTCCTACAAAAAATTAAGTGTATGATTTGCTTTTCATATCATTGATTAAGCAAAAAAATCTTTGCATGCGACAAAATCTGTCACATAAGCGCCATATATCTGTTTTATATATATATATATATATATATACATATATATATATTCATCAATTTCATTTAAAATCCAGATGTTCTGTTTGTACACACTTGTTAATTCTTCAGGTACTATTCAGATGAACCTCATTTCTATTATCAATTTTATAGTTTTATATATTGTTTTGCTTATGTCAAAGGTATTAAGGTACTGTAATATAATCAGTAAGGGATGATTCTATAGTTCTATTTCATGTCCTTTTACAGATGATGCTGACATACTTAAAGAAAAAAAGATTACCTAGTTGGCAACAAACTGGGACAGACTGAAAAGATTATTTTTCTTCTTCCATTATTCACAAATGGGGTAATTTTCTCATCTTCCCTCATTATGAGTTTTGGAGAATTAAAATTGCATCGCAGTAGAAAGTTTTCCTTAGATACAAGTCTTGTTGCTAGGGGCAGTCATGTAACCTCTTGTAACCTTGGTGACAGATAATAATGTACTTTGTGCTCTTTAGTTTTAAAAATATTTCCTCTTATACAATATGTAGTTCTTTACTTGGCTCCATGTACTTGGAATTGTCCAAAATTTATATAAAGATGCATATCACAAAAATATATAGATGGAGACATAAGATCTTAGATTATGTGTAGTCAACTTATATTTCCCCACATTTCCGCCTCACACTCAAAGAGAATCAAGAAACCTCCATTGTGCATGGGCGTGGATTCAGAATCCTTTTCCAAGTAACAACACAGGCATCAGACACATTAAGCTGGCTTTGACATGAAAGTGAGTCCTAAATGATATTTTTACTTTGTTACAAATTGTGATGGAGATACTGACATACAACATTAGTTTCAAATGTACAATGATTATATATATATATATATATATATATACACACACACACACACACACATATATATACGTCCTGCAAAATGATTATCAGAGTCTAGTTAGTATCACCATACAAAGTTACCATTTTTTCCTTGTGGTAAGAACTTTTAAGATATATTCTCTTAGTAACTTTCAAATATGCAGTATGTTTTGATTACATTACATTTATCATTTTCATTAGAGAAACTGAAATGGATGAAACGATTCAATCTTAGCTTGATAGTAGCAAAAGTAAGATTAAGTTACATGTTCAACCAGACAGGTTTTTGGGATAAATAATAATAATAATAATAATAATATTTGGTGAAATTATCTTGCCAAAGGTCATTAGATGCCATTGATTCATCTAAATACCTGGTTCAGAGCTTCTTCCCCTAGAACAAAGCTCTTATTGAAGTTCTTCTATTTAATTTTCACTTTCAGATCCTCCCCGTGGCCTTTAGCTGCTAGTACACTGTGTGTGGATTTCTAATGATTAATGCTGAAAGATAAACAGAGAGCTCGTGGGCGCTTCCCTTGCCTCCTCAGAGCTTGCCTTTTCCATAGCGTGCCCTTAGCTTGACCACCGTCGCCAGCATAAACACTGCTGAGAGTGCCTGAGCCTCGGCTGTCATCTCTGAGTCCACTCAGTCCTTGGTGCCTCACCTCTTTCCTCACTAAATTCTAAGTGTTCGTCCTGGCTACCTCGCAAATCTATTAATCTAATTCCAGGTATTTTCAGCTTTCATTTCTTTCTGGTATAATAGCCTCTTAAAACCGATCACTCTTTATTTTCTTTTTTACAACACCTTCAATCCATTCACAACTCTGCTCCCAAAGTAGAATAAGAGCTTGGGCTTGTCTCCATACTAATTAAGCTTTACTATGACTTCCCTTTCTCTTAAGGTCTAAGATATTTATTAAGATTTATGTCCCAATCAGTAAAACAATTCTGTCTCCTTTTTCTTTTTTTTTCCATTTATTTTTATTAGCTGGAGGCTAATTACTTTACAATATTGTAGTGGTTTTTGCCATACACTGACATGAATCAGCCATGGATTTACATGTGTTCCCCATCCCGATCCCCCCTCCCACCTCCCTCTCCACCCAATCCCTTTGGGTCTTCCCAGTGCACCAGGTCCAAGAACTTATCTCATACATCCAACCTGGGCTGGTGATCTGTTTCACCCTTGATAATATACATGTTTCAATGCTGTTCTCTCGAAACATCCCACCCTCGCCTTCTCCCACAGAGTCCAAAAGTCTGTTCTGTACACCTGTGTCTCTTTTTCTGTTTGCATATAGGGTTATCGTTACCATCTTTCTAAATTCCAGAGTGAAGTAAGCCAGAAAGATGAAGACCAATACAGTATACTAAAGCATATATATGTCTCCTTTTTCTTATGACCTCTTAGCCTAGATTTGTTTTTGTTTTGAATGGACTTTATTTTTCAGAGCCATTTTAGATTCACAGCAAAATTGAATGAAAGACTCAGATATTTCTAATATAACCTCTGCTACTGCACATTCATAGCCTCCTTCCTTATTCACATCCTCACCAGAGTGGTATATTTGTTGCAGTTGATGAACCTCCATTGGTACATCTTTATCATCCAAAGTCCACGGTTTACTGTGAAAGTCGCTCAGTCATGTCCAACTCTTTGTGACCCCGTGGACTATACAGTCCATGGAATTCTCTAGGCCAGAATACTGGAACGGGTAGCCTTTCCTTTCTCCAGGGGATCTTCTCAACCCAGGAATCTAACCCAGGTCTCCAGCATTGCAGGCAGATTCCTTTACCAGCTGAGCCACAAGGGGTGCCCAAGTTTACATTAAGGTTCCTTTATTGCTGATATACATTATAATGGTTTGAAAAAGTATATCATAACATGTACCCACCATTATATTAATAGCATCCTGCAAAGTAGTTCCCCTGCCCTGAAAACCTTCTATATTCACCTAGTCATCTCTCCCTCTCCCAACTGCTGGCAGCCACTAATTTTTTCATATCCATAGTTTTGCCTTTTCCAGTATGTTACATAGTTGGAATAATGCAATATGTAGCTTTTGTCTAACTTGTTAACTCCAATTATTTTTTTGAAAAAGAACAAAATTACCTTACCTCTTTAGTTAGGTCCAATGTTCTACCTTTTTTTTTTTCTTTTTTTCTGCATATACTATTGACTCAACCTACATAATTCTATCTTTCAGTACTCAGTTGAGATGCCATTTCCTTAGGAAAGCTTTATTAAAATTTCCCAGAATAGGTTATTTTTCCTATACATACTTCCATGGTATTCTATACATATATCTTTCTAGTATTTCAAAAATGAGATTATTCTTAGTTATATGTATTAAATACTTTGCCCTACATATTTTAAGCTGTATTTGGACAAGTAATATGTCTGTGATTTATACTGCTCTATCTCTAGTAACTAGCTTGAAAATTAGTGTATATTAGATGCTTAAAAATGTATTGAATGACTAAATAAATTAGTGCCCATGTACCAAGTGGGTAGGAATAAGGGGCTATAACTTTAGTAATTGATATTAAATAAATACATAAACTGTGAAAACTGCATTTAAAAGTCATATGGAGAAACAAACTTGATTCATTCTGGATAATAACTTTTGTGTTACACATGTTGTTAGAGAATAATATTTTTAAGAATTGATTAAGCCAATCTAAAATCTTAGACAATGTTAGAATATATATATATATACACACACACATATATATATATATATATATAAAACTGTATCAGTAGGTGAAGAACTTTTTCTTGCTAGAAGCCACAGAGGAAAATAATAAAAAGGTAGCTATTTTCCGTGGTTAGTTATTTTAGTGGTTTGATAGGGAAGCTTTTATTCCGCCTCACACTCAAATTAGCTATTCTCTAATTGATTTAGGTACCCACCTAAAGAAGGAAGTCCTATATTCCTCCTTCCCTTAATATTCCCAATAATTTTGAATACTGTTCTTACATGTCCTTTTGGAAAAAGCTATACAACTAAAAAGACAGGAAAATTACAGTGTTTTATTTTTATTTTTTATCTTAACCAAAAGATAACTCTTTGGCCCAGTTGTGGAACAGATATAGAAATGAGGTGCTGACTGTAGAATTATGTTGGGCGAATAATATCACTTGCTTTAAAGATACTAGTGCTCAGAATTGAGCCAGACAAACAGATGGAGAAAGTATAAAATAAGTCTGGGTAAGCTCCATTGAGGAGTGTGTGTGTGTGTGTGTGTGTGTGTGTGTACCCATGTGTGTACACACGGGTACATGGGTACCCATGTGTACACACATGCGCATGTACAGGGGTATACACATGTGTATACACATGTGGGTACATGTTACACACTTTATTCTCTTTATAGAAATTTTAGAGAAATTTCTCCCTAGTGAAAGTTCTCTTGCAAAATGTATAACTTTATGTAAAGAGTGAACGGAATAATATAAGAGAATAATCTAAGATTTTTTTTTTTTTATGTTTTAGATGAACCTGTGTCTGTCACACAGGAAATCAGTAGGTTTCTTGGAGTCAACTTTATATGGATAGTAACAGCTGCCTGTAAATTACATTTGATTGACTACCCCTCTCATTTAAGTTTCTTTAGGTTTTTTAAAGATATATTTTATCTCTATAGTTTTCAATAGACAAAAGTTCTGATCAGAATAGTATTTTTATAGTTTATACTACTTTCTGCCATTCCCTTTGCTGCATATTTAACTGTTTGACATTATATTGTGAGATGATGTCAGTTGTCATTTACAATATTGAAATTGATAAAATTTACCAAAAGATTATTTCAAGTAGCAAAACAAAATCTCCAGAAATATTTTTTTTATTTCAAGCACTTTTTCATTACATATTAGTAAATGAGACACATATATCATGACAGAAGTGATTATGTGATTCAAATAGAATAATTGATTATCAAAATTTAAATTTAAAGCATACATTTAATGTCTCACCACAGAGTCTGCAGCACACTGATTAGTATTCTAGTGAAAGTTTTATTTTTATCACCTAGCTTGAAGGTGAAATATAAGCATTATAAACAGTACCAGTGAGACTACTTGAACCTGTGATCAATAATATCCCTGTAGATTTACAACATAGGCTTCCTGGTGGCTCAGACTGTACAGAATCTGCCTGCAATGCCAAAGACCTGGGTTGGATCCCTTGATTGGGAAGATCACCTGGAGAAGGAACGGCCACCCACTCCAGTATTCTTGCCTGGAGATTTCCATGGACAGAGGACCCTGATAGGCTAGTCCATGAGGTTGCAAAGAGTATGATATGACTGACTGACTAACACTTTCACTTTCAGATCTACAACCTAGACAAATGTCATATAGAAACTATACCAACCCATTAGTTAATTACTCCTTTGGATCATGGAAATAGCACATCTTCAAAGTGCTAATGGCACATAAAGTCCAGCATCCACAAAATGAGTATTCAGTTCAGTTCAGTTCAGCTCGGTCGTTCAGTCATGTCTGACTCTTTATGACCCCATGAACTGCAGCAGGCCAGGCCTCCCTGTCCATCTCCAACTCCTGGAGTTTACCCAAACTCATGTCCATTGAGTCGGTGATGCCATCCAACAATCTCATCCTCCATCATCCCCTTCTCCTCCTGCCCTCAATCTTTCCCAGCATCAGGGTCTTTTCAAATGAGTCAGCTCTTTGCATCAGGTGGCCAAAGTATTGAAGTTTCAGCTTCAGCATCAGTCCTTCAAATGAACACCCAGGACTGATCTCCTTTAGGATGGACTAGTTGGATCTCCTTGCAGCCCAAGGGACTCTCCAGAGTCTTCTCGAACACCACAGTTCAAAAGCATCAATTCTTTGGCACTCAGCTTTCTTTATAGTCCAACTCTCACATCCATAGCAGACCTCAAAAGAGAGTCAATATTATTTATCATATTAATTTTTATATTCATACTATTTGATGTAATTATATGTTGATAATCTAATCTGGCACAGTGCAGAAATCTTGGTGGTTCATTCTTCCAGATCTCAATTAATGAACATTTCATCTTCCCATTTGATCAGACCCCCAAATCCAGGCTTTCTTTACTTCTTTTTCTCTCACAACATATTTCCAATCCTCAAATTGTATCCAGAGTCCTAACACTTCATAGCCTCCACTGCTATTCTATTGCTGCCGTTCTGACTAAGCCTTTTCAACTGATAAGTCCACTTCTATTCCCGTTGTTCTATCAACTATGTTCAATATATCAGCCAGTGTGACTCTTTCAAAGACAGATAATGCCTTTCCTCTGCTTAAAATCCTCCAAACTCTCCCCATTTCATTCAAAGTCAAAGCCATGATCCTCACAGTGCTATGCAGCATTTGACCACAATTGGGTCCTCAATCTTCTCTCTGATTAATCTCCTACTATTCCTTCCTTAATCACTGGTTCACCAATATCAACTCCTTGATGTGCTTCAAATATTTTGGTATGTCCCGGCCATAAAGCCCTTGAACTTTATGTTCTCTCTATGTGGAGACAAACTTTTCCCAAATACTCACATAGTTAGCACCTTCTTTTCTTTCAGTTCAGTTCAGTTCGGTTGCTCATTCGTGTCAAACTCTTTGCGACCCCATGGCCTGCAGCATGCAAGTCTTCCCTGTTTGTCACCAACTCCTGGAGTTTACTCAAACTCATGTCCATTGAGTCAGTGATGCCATCCAACCATCTCATCCTCTGTCATCCTCTTCTCCTCCCACCTTCAAGCTTTCCCATTATCAGGGTCTTTTCAAATGAGTCAGCTCTTTGCATCAGGTGGCCAAAGTATTGGAGTTTCAGCTTCAGCATCAGTCCTTCCAACATTCAGGACTGATTTCCTTTAGGATTGACCGGTTGGATCTCCTTGCAGCCCAAGGGACTCTCAAGAGTCTTCAACATCACAGTTCAAAAGCTTCTCTTTTACGGCCCTCAGCTTTCATTATAGTCCAATTCTCACACCCATACGTGACTACTGGAAAAACCATGGCCTTAACTAGATGGACCTTTGTTGACAAAGTAATGTCTCTGCTTTTCAATATGCTGTCTAGGTTGGTCATAACTTTCCTTCCAAGGAGCAAGCATTTTTTCATTTCATGGCTGCAGTCACCATCTGCAGTGATTTTGGAACCCCCCAAAATAAAGTCCACCACTGTTTCCACTGTTTCTCCATCTATTTGTCATGAAGTGATGGGACTGGATGCCATGATCTATGTTTTCTGAATGTTGAGCTTTAAGCCAACTTTTTCACTCTCTTCCTTCACTTTCATCATGAGGCTTTTAGATCTTCTTTGCTTTCTGCCATAAAGGTGGTATCATCTGTATATCTGAGGTTGTTGATATTTCTCCTGGAAATCTTGATTCCAGCTTCTTTCAAATCATGCATAAATGTCATTTTCTCACAGAGACCCCACTTTAAGCCTTCTATTTCAAATTGAGGCCTGTCCTCCCCTTACGTGTTGATGTGTGTGATTCTTCTTGCTTTTGCTCCATTTTTTCCCTTCAGTAACACTGTGACCTCTTAGTTTTTCCCCTACAGTTTACTGTTTATTATGCTCCTTATGTAATCTCTGCAGGGAAAGAGGTTGTTGTTTTTTTTTTCCAATCTGTTATGTTCAGTGATGCCTTTCAAGAGCCCAGAAGAGTGATTCTGGCATCAAATAAATAAGTGAATGAATGAATGATAATCCAACATCTGTGTCTTGATTGTTTTCCAAAAATGAGATTTTGTTTGTATGGTTTTGGTTGACTTTTGATAACAGAGGATAAACCAGATGGTCAGAATGCTCATGAGCTGTGAGAGGCATTTATTACTATATATTGTTAGATTGAGATATGAATTGATGTTTAAACTATAGCATTTTGATGTGATCAGGGTGAATTCTAGCATCCAAATAATATATTGCTTTATATCAATATGTCTTTAACATTTTTCAATAATAATTTATAAGCTTTTTACACTCCTTGGTAGCTCAGATGATAAAGAATCGGCCTGTAATGCATGAGACCTGGGTTTGGTCCTTGGGTCAGGAAGATCCCCTGGAGAAGGGCATGGCAACGTACTCCAGTGTTCTTGCTTGGACAACTCCATGGACAGAGGGCCTGGTGGGCTAAATCCATGGGGTCACAAAAAGTATGACATGACTGAACAACTAACACTTTTTTTCGCTTTCAAATTTAGGACAATTGGCTAATCATGAAAATATTTTAAATTTTTTATTTTACTATACATTTAACTACCAAAATTTAAATAAAAATAGAATCATCTGAAAAAATAAAGCTAAAAGTATATTAATGAAGTAATGAAAATATCCTTTATGTTATATGATATTAGAAATGACACATAACCACACAAAAATACACACAAATTATAGCAGCATTTGAGAATTATATCTGAAGAAATTATATTGAAAATAAGTAGACTATCAGAAGTATATCATTTAAATCATTTGAAGATAGTTCTACCGTAACAATCTTACACTAGTATTATACTTGGAGAATTTTCCTTTACAAGTTGAATTGAGCCCTTTAACAGTATATGCTGTATGTTTTCTGATCATTTATAGTTTCATATTAAACAATAAAGTATCTGTGCTCTGTATTTGAAACTTTTAATGCATAAGAATCAGAGAAGTAAAGTTCAGTTCAGTTCAGTCACTCACGTCCAACTAATTGCGACCCACTGACTGCAGCACACAAGGCCTCCAAGTCCATCACCAACCCCTGGAGTTTATTCAAACTCATGTCCATTGAGTCGGTGATGCCATCCAACCATCTCATCCTCCGTCATCCTCTTCTCCTCCCGCCTTCAATCTTTCCCAGCATCAGGGTCTTTTCAAAAGAGTCAGTTCTTCACATCAGGTGGCCAAAGTATTGGAGTTTCAGCTTCAGTATCAGTCTTTCCAATGAATATTCAGGACTGATGTCCCTTAGGATGGACTGGTTGGATCTTCTTGTAGTCTAAGGGACTCTCAAGAGTCTTCTCCAATACCACAGTTCAAAAGCATCAATTCTTCGGCGCTCAGCTTTCTTTATAGTCCAACACTCACATCCATACAGGACTACTGGAAAAACCATCACTTTGACTAGACAGACCTTTGTTGGCAAAGTAATGTCTCTACTTTTTAATATTCTGACTAGTTTGGTCATGACGTTTCTTCCAAGGGGTGTCTTTTAATTTCATGGCTGCAGTCACTAATCTGCAGTGATTTTGAAGCCCAAAAATATAAAGTTTGTCACTGTTTCTACTGTTTCGCCATGGGTCCCCATTGGTCCCCATGGAACCAGATGCCATGATCATAGTTTTCTGAATGTTGAGTTTTAAGCCAACTTTTTTTTTAAGCAAACTTTTTCACTCTCCTCTTTCACTTTCATCAAGAGGCTCTTTCGTTATTCTTCACTTTCTGCAATAAGGGTGGTGTCTTCACCATATAGGAGGTTATTGATATTTCTCCCAGCAATCTTGATTCCAGCTTATGCTTCAGCCCAGCATTTCTCATGATGTACTCTGCGTATAACATAAATAAACAATGTCACAATATATAGCCTTGACGTGCTCCTTTCATGATTTGGAACTAGTCTGTTGTTCCATGTCCAGTTCTAACTGTTGCTTCCTGTCCTGCATACAGATTTCTCAAGAGGCAGCTCAGGTGGTCTGGTATTCCCATCTCTTGAAGAATTTTCCACAGTTTGTTGTTATCCACACAGTTAAAAGCATTGGCATAGTCAATAAAGCAGACATAGATGTTTATTTTCTGGAATTCTCTCGCTTTTTCAATGATCCAACGGATGTTGGCAATTTGATCTCTGGTTCCTCTGCCTTTTCTAAGTCCAGCTTGAACATCTGGAAGTTCACGGTTCAGGCACTGTTGAAGCCTGGCTTGGAGAATTTTGAGCATTACTTTACTAGCATGAGAGATGAATGCAATTGTGCGGTAGTTTGAGCATTCTCTGGCACTGCCTTTCTTTGGGATTGGAATGAAAACTGACCTTTTCCAGTCCTGTGGCCACTGCTGAGTTTTCCAAATTTGCTGGCATATTGAGTGTAGCATGTTCACGCATTATCTTCTAGGATTTGAAATAGCTCAACAGGAATTCCATCGCCTCCACTGTCTTTATTCAAAGTGATGCTTCCTAAGGCCCACTTGACCTCACAATCCAGGATGTCTGGCTATAGGTCAGTGGTCACACCATCATGACTATCTGGGACATGATGATCTTTTTTGTATAGTTCTGTGTATTCTTGCCACCTACTCTTAATATCTTCTGCTTCTGTTAGGTCCATACCATTTCTGTCCTTTTTTTGTGCCCATCTTTGCCTGAAATGTTCCCTTGGTATCCCTGATTTTCTTGAAGAGATCTCTAGTCTTTCCCATTCTATTGTTTTCCTCTATTTGTTTGCACTGATCACTGAGGAGGGTTTTCTTATCTCTCCTTCTATTCTTTGGAACTCTGCATTCAAATGGTTATATCTTTCCTTTTCTCCTTTGCTTTTCACTTCTCTTCTTTTCAAAGCTGTTTGTAAGGCCTCCTCAGACAGCCATTTCACTTTTTTGCATTTCTTTTTCTTGGAGATGGTGTCGATCCCTGTCTCCTGTACAATGTCACGAACCTACGTCCATAGTTCTTCAGGCACCCTGTCTATCAGATCTAATCCCTTGAATTTATTTGTCACTTCCAATGTATAATCATAAGGGATTTGATTTAAGTCACACCTGAATGGTCTAGTGGTTTTCCCTACTTTCTTCAATTTAAGTCTGAATTTGGCACTAAGGGGTTCATGATCTGAGCCACAGAAGGCTCCCAGTCTTGTTTTTGCTGACTGTATAGAGATTCTCCATCTTTGACTGCAAAGAATACAACTAGTCTGTTTTTGGTATCAAATATCTGGTCCTGTCTATGTGTAAAGTCTTGTCTTCTGTTGTTGGAAGAAGGTGTTTGCTATGAACAGTGCATTCTCTTGGAAAACTCTATTAGCTGTTTCCTTGCTTCATTCTACACTCCAAGGCCAACATTCCTACTACTTCAGGTGTTTCTTGACTTCCTACCTTTGCATCCCAGTCACCTGTAATGAAAAGGATATCTTTTTTGGATGTTAGTTCTGAAAGGTCTTGTAGATCTTCATTGAACCATTCAACGTCAGCTGCTTCAGCATTACTGGTTGGGGCATAGACTTGGGGTACTGTCTTATTGAATGGTTTGCCTTGGAAATGAACAGAGATCATTCTATTGTTTTTGAGACTGCATCCAAAGACTGCATTTGGGACTCTTTTGTTGACTATGATGGCTACTCTATTTCTTCTAAGGGATTCTTGCCCACAGTAGTAGATTTAATGGTCATCTTAGTTAAATTCACCCATTCTAGTCCATTTAGTTCACTGATTCCTATAATGTCTATGTTCACTCTTGCCATCTCCTGTTTGACCGCTTCCAATTTGCCTTGATTCATGAACCTCACATTCCAGGTTCCTATGCAATATTGCTCTTTACAGCATTGGACTTTACTTCTGTCACCGGTTACATCCACAACTGGGTGTTGTTTTCGCTTTGGTTCTGTCTCTTCATTCTTTCTGGAATTATTTGTCCACTGATCTCCAGAAGCATATTGGGCACCTATCGACCTGCGGAGTTCATCTTTCAGTGTCCTATCTTTTTGCCTTTTGATAGTGTTCATGGGGTTCTCAAGGCAAGAATACTGAAGTGGTTTGCCATTCCCTCCTTTAATGGACCACATTTTGTCAGAACTCTACACCATGACCCATCCGTCTTGGGTTGCCCTATATGGCATGGTTCATAGTTTCATTGAGTTAGAAAAGGCTGTGTTCCATGTGATCAGGTTGGTTAGTTTCCTGTGATTGTGGTTTTCAGTCTGTCTCCCCTCTGATGGAGAAGGGTAAGAGGCTTATGGAAGCTTCCTGGTGGGAGAGGCTGACTGAGGGGGAAACTGGGTCTTGTTCTGATGGGCGGGACCATGCTCACTAAATCTTTAATCCAATTTTCTCTTAATGGGTGGAGCTGTGTTCCCTCCCTGTTATTTACCTGTGGCTCAAATTGCCAACATCCACTGGATCATCAAAAAAGCAGGAGAGTTCCAGAAAAACATCTATTTCTGCTTCATTGACTATGCCAAAGCCTTTGACTGTGTGGATCAAGTAAACCGGAAAATTCTAAAAGAGATGGGAATACCTGACCACCTGACCTGCCTCTTGAGAAACCTGTATGCAGGTCAGGAAGCAACAGTTAGAACTGGACATAGAACAACACACTGGTTCCAAATAGGAAAAGGAGTACAAGGTTGTATATTGTCACCCTGCTTATTTAACTTATATGCAGAGTACATCATGAGAAACGCTGGACTGGAGGAAGCACAAGCTGGAATCAAGATTGCCGAGAGAAATATCAGTAACCTCAGATATGCAGATTTCACTACCCTTATGACAGAAAGTGAAGATAAACTAAAAAGCCTCTTGATGAAAGTGAAAGAGGAGAGTGAAAAAGTTGGCTTAAAGCTCAATATTCAGAAATCAAAGATCATGGCATCTGGTCTCATCACTTCCTGGGAAATAGATGGGGAAACAGTGGAAACAGTGCCAGATTTTATTTTTTTGGGCTCCAAAATCACTGCAGATGGTGATTGCAGCCATGAAATTAAAAGATACTTACTCCTTGGAAGGAAAGTTGTGGCCAACCTAGAACAGCATATTAAAAAGCGGAGACATTACTTTGCCAACAAAGGTCTGTCTAGTCAAGGCTATGGTTTTTCCAGTGGTCATGTATGGATGTGAGAGTTGGACTGTGAAGAAAGCTGAGCACTTAAGAATTGATGCTTTTGAACTATGGTGTTGGAGAAGACTCTTGAGAGTCCCTTGGACTGCAAGGAGATCCAACCAGTTCATCCTGAAGGAGATCAGTCCTGGGTGTTCTTTGGGAGGTCTGATGCTGAAGCTGAAACTCCAATACTTTGGCCACCTCATGCAAAGAGTTGACTCATTGGAAAAGACCCTAATGCTGGGAGGGATTGAGGGCAGGAGGAGAAGGGGACGACAGAGGATGAGATGGTTGGATGGCATCACCAAGTTGATGGACATGAGTTTGGGTAAACTCTGGGAGTTGGTGATGGACAGTGAGGCCTGGCGTGCTGCAATTCATGGGGTCACAAAGAGTCAGACACGACTGAGTGACTGAACTGACTGACTGAACTGAAACTGTGGTGGAGGTAATGGAGATAATGGCGACCTCCTTCAAAATGTCCCATGCATGCGCTGCTACACTCAGTGCCTCCAACCCTTCAGCCAGCTACCACTGACCCGTGCATCCGCTGGAGACTCCTGGACACTCCTGGGCAAGGCTGGGTCAGTCTCTTGTGGGGTCACTGCTCCTTTCTCCTGGGTCATGGTGTGTACAAGGTTCTGTTTGTGCCCTCCAAGAGTCTATTTCCCAGTCCCGTGTTAAGCTCTGGCAGCTCTATGGCGGGGCTAATGCTGACCTCCTCTTAGAGGGCTTATGCCATACCCAATTGTGCCACACCCAGCCATAGCCAAGTCTGCTGCACCCATAGCCTCTACCCCGTGACCGTTCTCTGTTGACCCATACCTCCACAGGAGATGAGCAAACACAGTTCTCTGTCAGTCTCGGTGGGGTCCTGGTGCACACAGGTTTGCTTGTGCCCTCTGGGTGTCTCTGGTGGCAATGGGGTTTGATCTATAACATGAATTTGCTTCCCCTACCGTCTTTCTCGGGCTTCTCTGACCTTCAACGTGGGCTATCTCCTTATGGCCACTCTAGCGCCTCACAGTCGCTGCTCCAGCTCCACACAGCTACCATCAGAGGGCAGACAGACTGAAAATCACACTACAGAAAACCATCAAACTGATCACGTGGACCGCAGCCTTGTCTAACTCAATGAAACTATGAGCCATGCCGGGTAGGGCCACCTGAGACAGACGGGCCATGGTGGAGAGTTCTGAACAAAACGTTGTCCACTGGAGAAGGGATAGGCAAACCATTTCAGTATTCTTGTCTTGAGAACCCCATGAACAGTATCAAAAGGTAAAAAGATAGGACACTTGCCAGGGTGCAGTCTCGGCAGGATCCAGGGGGTACCTTCAGGATGAACGGCGTCAGCAAGGAAGACACGTGAGACCAGCCTTGATAGGGCCAAGTCTGCGAGGGAGAGAGAGAGAGAGAGACAGAGACAGAGAGACAGAGAGAGAGAATGACCAGACGGGTGGGTGCAGCAGAGTCCGGCAAATCTTTATTTTTTACCGTAGCTTTTATATTCTAAGTTAGTACATTTTTAAGGGGAAGATAGTTTAATATTACATCAGCTTGACCTACACAAAACCAGGGTGTTTTCTGCATACTTCTTTGTGAGAGTTTTGTACATTATCTTCTGGCCTTGGGCCCTATTGACATTTTATGACCTAGGTGAATGCAAAGCTGTTTTCCTTAATCTATTCTTTGTTGAACACAAAGGTCAGTCCTTTTGCAGAAGTTATCAGTTAAATTTATCTAAAAGGTTTACCACACAAAGACTCTGCAGCTCCAGTGAGGCAGCCCCTATTTAGCATTCCTGGTTAAAATTAACAATTCTAAACTCTTATTTTTCTAAATCTTTAACCACTTTTAGAATAATATTTTTGTGTTCTTTAATAGGGCTTCCTCACCCCCGAAGGGCTCTGTGCCTATTAGGGCCTTTATGTGATCATGTTCTTTATGCTGTTTATGATTAAGGTGTTGGGAGCAGTCATGTGCATTAGTACACATTTGCCAAGCAGGCTAGAATGCCAGCAAAGGGGTCTAAATTGAAACACTCCTTTCATCCTGGATAATCTTACAGGATACCGCCGTCCGCGGGACATGTTGATTAAAGTTCTAACTTGATTCTGTTTGGAGAGAGATCCGGGAAGGCCTTCTGCCTGTGTCACAAAATTAGGGAGTAGTCTAATATAGCAAGCATCAGAAAGACAGAGATCATCTTTAAGGGGAGCGCCGGGGCAGCTTTCTGAAATCCCTGAGGTCCTCATCTGCCTTGCTTGTCAGGTCTTCTCCTCATCACCTTGTCATGGGTGGGATCCCGTGTGCTGGCTCCCGGCAGACACTGAAAGATGAACTCTCCCGGTCAGTAGGTGCCCACTGGTGATCAGTGGAGAAATAACTCTAGAAAGAATGAAGAGGCAGAGCCAAAGCAAAAACAACACCCAGTTGTGGATGTGACTGGTGATGGAAGCAAAGTCTGATGCTGTAGGTGTAGGTGTCCACTGGTGATCAGTGGAGAAATAACTCTAGAAAGAATGAAGAGGCAGAGCCAAAGCAAAAACAACACCCAGTTGTGGATGTGACTGGTGATGGAAGCAAAGTCTGATGCTGTAAAGAGCAGTATTGCATAGGGACTCAGAATGTGAGGTCCATGAATCAAGGCAAATTAGAAGTGGTCAAACAGGAGATGGCAAGAGTGAACATCGACATTTTAGGAATCAGCGAACTAAAATGGATGGGAATGGATGAATTTAACTCAGATGACCATTAAATCTACTACTGTGGGCAGGAATCCCTTAGAGGAAATGGCGTAGCCATCATAGTCAACAAGAGAGTCCCAAATGCAGTACTTGGCTGCAGTCTCAAAAATTATGATCCCTGTTAGTTTCCAGAAAAGTACAGGAAGTTTTAAAAATCTTCACCAAGATGGAGTCATTTAATGTCTTATCTACATAATGCAAAATTTAAAATTATAAGCTTTCATGTAGTTAACAATACATGCTTATTCTTATGATTCTAATAGTGATTTCTTTCTTTTGTAAATAGGAATGCTAGTAACAGCAACAGTAACATCAGAATCACAAAAAGCAATGAAAATACATATTAGATGGCTAGATTCCAGTCCTTATGTTAAATTCTGTGTGTGTGCCAGTTTTTCCTATTCCTTGGGGATAATGCTTTAGTAACTTCTAAATCCTTCTCCTTTTAATCATTGTGCAACTGTTACGGAAAGAAAACGTCATGAGACATTATAACTTGAGAACAGAAATAGTTTCATTTCCTTAATAGAGAGACTGTTCATCAGATTTGAAATTTATTTTTAAGAAAACCTTTGCCATCTGTATATCTGTAATGTGATATCTTCAATCTGGTCACTGATTACTGCCCCCCAAATAATCTGGATTTATAAGATCATCTTGAATTAAAAGTTAGCAGATAAATAACTGACTAGTAAAGATATCTCAATTTTTTTTTCTTTTTGCAAATTAAATGTCATTTTGAGAAACTATGACTCAAATAATTATGGTCAGATGACAAGTTCAGAGACGGAAAAGTTCTAATGACCTTATTTAGGTACTATGTAAACTCTGTTGTTTACGGTTTCTAACAGGGCTTACGTTTGCTGAATTATTGGAATTTTATTATAGATAAATGATTTTGGAATTACATGCTATGGTTAACTTTGCAAGAAAAAGATGAAATGCTTACTGAAATCAAACAAGCAAACCAATATCAAGCTATTGTCTAATGAAGGTACCTTAATGAAAGCATGTTCAATTTGTCATTTAGCACATCAGCAGGACTATTTTAGTACTGAACAAGGCAGTTTGATATTCAACTTCAAGATGACTGTTGACTATTTGCATAGACTAAAGTCATCAATATGTGGGTTTATCAGTGATTTTAAGCTAGTTTCATTGAAAGATAATTTTCAAAGTCATTTTCATACTGATTAAGAGTTTACTTCTTGCAGAATAGTGTAAGAGTCAGAAAGAGGAATTTAAAAATTCTCAAGATTTTTATTATACAAACAAAAGTAATTCATATAAATATGTTCAGATTACATTAGCTAATAATAAAGATTGGCCTGCTTTGACTGGCAGGGATGGGAGCTATTCTGAACATCATATATAAGCCTCTGCTAGAAATACAGTGTTTATAAGTGCCACCTCTTCAGTGTTCTAAGCTTCCTTGCTATTGTAGAGATTGTGTCAAATTTTTCATGAACTATTTTTTTAGCAAGAGATTAATAAATAGTCTCTTATGCATACATTTAAAAATTGCTTCAGTCAAAATAGTTGCTTTTGTTCAGCTGTGAAATCGTGTCTGACTATTTGCAACCCCATGGACTGAAGCACACCAGGCTTCCCTGTTCCTTACTACCTCCCAGAGTTTGCTCAGACGCAAGTCCATTGAGTCAGTGATGCCCTGCAAGCATGTCATCCTCTGTTTCCTCTTCTCCTGCCTTCAGCCTTTCACAGCATCAAGGTCTTTTCCAAAGAGGCAGCTCTTCACATTAGATGGCTGAAGTGTTGGAGCTTCAGCTTTAGTATCAGTCCTTCCAATGAATATTCAAGGTTGATTTCCTTTAGTATTGGCTGGCTCGATCTCCCTGCTGTCGAAGGGACTCTCCAGCACCACAATTTGAATGTATCAGTGCTATTAATAGTAGTGTTTATGAATCCATTATGAATATATGTTTCATTTTTATACATAAAAGTTAAAACTCGATTTATACTTTAATAGTTCCTTCCAGCCCCACCCCACTGTTTTCTTTCAGTTTGTCTTGACTCGTCACTTAGTTTCCTCACCTGCAATACTTTTTCAAGACCTGACCCTGACTCTCCTTTCCTCACAGCTCACTGAGCACCTGAACCTTCAGAATCCCTTTTCTTGGGTTTTCTCTGAATTTCCTCATTAGGGACCCTTGCCTTCTCAGTATTCCACCTCACTAACTGAAGCAAACCCTGACTCTTCCCTGGGAACAGGCTTAATTTAGCACTTAACAATTTAACATTATATTATGTGTAGTGATCTACACAGCCTGACATCCTGGTGCAGCCTGGACATTTCCTCCTCTTGGAGCTCACCTAGTCCTTTAGAAGAGTCTCATGCTAGAATTGTTCTTACTCTTATGGGATTTTCATCATCAATTATTTGGGCTCTAATATCTCTTTTTCCTTTCCTGTATCCCTCTGCACTCACAATGTAAGTGGTTACAAAGCATCAGCAATTAGAGTTACCATTGTTTATTTAATCTCATATTTCAAACTTTTAGCTGATTATGTGGTCTTAGCTACTCAGCTGATTTTTGAAAAATGTATTTATAAAAATGTATATCTAAAAATGTATGTATTGCTTTTTTAGATTAAATTCTTAGTTTCTCCTCTTAGCCTTGGTGGTTGAGTTCTAAACTCTCTATAAGGATAAATAAATACACAGTGTTAATGAATGGAGATTTATGCTTAATTCTAAAAACTATATAATTGGATTAGCCAGAGATGCAGAGGTTAAAAAAATAAATAAATAAACTGCTAAAGTTAAAGGACGTTTATTTGGCTTATTGGGACTTGTAGAAGTGCTGAAGACAAATTTGGAGTTAGGGGGAGGAAAGAAAAAGAATCATTTCAAGGGAAGGGAGTATGGAAGAAAATGTAGCCTAGTTATCTTTATATTAAACTTGTATTGGATGGGGAGGGAGTTCAAATAATAGAAATGGAATTTCAGAGATTTAATTTATGTCAAACCTTATGTTACCAAATGATAAATGTCTGAAGAAGTGTCCCTATGAATATTCTTCTGAATTTTTTCACTTGCTCTGGGCTTCATGTCATTTTTAAATGGTCTGTAAGATGACTTTGATTTTTCAACTTCAAATCAACACTTTATTCTTTCCTGTTGCAGATATTTTGAGTCACATGAATGATTAGTGATAAAAACACACACTCCTTGGATGTTAATACTCTCCCTAAATATGGACTTCTTCACAGAAACCATCTTATTTTAAAAATGCATCCAGAAATGCAAAATACCTTGTTATTTTTTTTCCTGTTAAATAGTGAAGTATTTTAAGGGGCTCTCTTAGTAGGCTTTCAAAATGCATTCATTTATTTGTTTGAATAAAGGAGATATGCTCAGGTGTCATTTAAAAACCATACTTAATGTCTTTTCTAAAGCCCTAGACAAGACTGGGAAGTAAATGCAAAAGACAGAAAACCTCTGAAAATACATCTTTTCAAATTCAGTACTAAACTCTCCTTGGAGTTTTGGTTTTCTGTTATCAAATTATAGAATTCCCAGAAGATCCTGAAGGGCCTGGTGTTCATATCAATAACTCAAATGCACAAAGCCCCAAGTTTATCATAAGGTTTTTGAAAGAAAAAATAGTTCTGACTCTAACTTCTGTGAGGGCCATTAAGACAACCAATGACTTCAATTTGCTATCATGTGGACAATAATTTATCATTAAAATGATAATCCCTGTTGGGCAGCACAATGTTTCTACTCATATCAAATATTATTTCAAAAGGAATTATGGGTCTGAATTTGCATTTCTTTAGGTTTCCCTGAGCAAAAAGAAAAAGAAAGCAGGAAAAAATGATGAAATCTTTGTAGTGCTTTTATAATGTTACTTTTCATGATTCCGGCTGCATTCTGTCCTCTGTTTTATGTGGTATTGTGCAGGACATTTAGTTAGAATACTAGTCTAGATCTAATGACCTCCTAAGTAGAGTAGTCCTTCTGTTTCTAAGCCTATATTAGAAATCTTGTGTTTAAGCCTCTGCCAGAAATTGCTGATATACAATCGGTCAACCGTTATAACAAAAGTTTCATTATTTTTTGTTCCTGATAATTGTTTGCTCTTGATGTGACTTTCATGAGTAGAAAATAGAATCTAGTTACCAAACTGAAATAAAGAACTTTGTAAACATGAAAACAAACAATGAAAAAAAAGAGGACAGTGACAAAATTACAGATAGTTCTTGTTATTCTGTCAAGTGGTAGTTATATGTTATCACGTTGTATGGATATTGAATTAACAAACATGTAAATTCAGGGTTAGGTTCCTGCAGAACCTCTGTTTACAACACTTAGACAACTGATCAATACATGCTTTATGTCTGTTTCTGCTTAAAAACACCTCGTTTAGTGTATATTATTAATTCATTAACATTGAGCTCAGGGCCTTCAGAACTATAACTCATGCCTAAACATGCATTTTTCCCATAAAGCATATCACAGCCTTTTTGTGTTTAGAAGCACTATGTCAGCCTCTTTTCAACACTGCACTTGTGGGCATTTTTAAGAAATAAAATGCCCATGAAAGCACACAAGTGTGTTAAGTAGTACTAAACAGACTGCAAAAAGACTTGTTTACAGAATGAGTACTGTTAGAAGAACCGCCTTGCTGGGGAGTGCAGTGTGGGGAATTCACATCTTTTGCAGCCCTGTGTCAAGTCGACAGGTGACTGTGGAAATATTGTGAACACTGATTTTGAGGTTGCAAATACATTTTTGTGAGTATTCAGATTCTTAAAAACCAAATCTGTGAATAAGGAAAATTGACTGTATATCTCAAGTGATTTAGAAAACCATATGTTTTCTCTTTTTTTTAATTTTACAAATGACCATTGAATTGGATACTTCATAGAAATGTTTCTTAAGAAGATATACCAGTTTCATAGACCTAATGGATAGCAACATGTCTAAAATATCAATCTAGAAATATTTGCAAATCCTGGAAAGATCAAAATGTCAAATGTTGCTGTTATGCTTTAATATCTTACTCTTTCACTATCTGAGATGTATAAAATATTACATTCATAATTACTTAGTGTTTGGGTTGTTTCTATTTTTCTCTTAGAGAAATTAGAGAGTTAGAGAGTTAGCTCCCTTAGAGAGGTAGCACTTTTTTTTTTTTACCCAAACCTTTTATTTTTCTATTGATATATTTTCCAGTGATGTTTAATATACTTTATGTTTAAATGATGTTATTCTTATATTTCTTGTTAATAATTTCCCTTGTTTTCCAATTTAATTATTTGCTTTTTTAGTTGAATTTATTTGTGCCTGCTTGGCCAGAATTATGCCATGGTGTTGGCTGCCTGGGGCTGGGAAGTAGTATAATGTTTATCAAATACAGGACATCCCCCTTCACGTAACAGAACTCTGTTATTTTATTATAAATCTAATTTGTAAAATGTGCTTTTTCTGTTAAAACCTCCTTCAGTTCCTTTATTTTTTCCCTACGGCTGTATTTTTAAGCATGCAGTGTCTGATAATCCTGTTATTATGATTTCTGGGTTGCAAATATGTGCTTCTCCAGAATCTGAGTTTAGAAGCCTTGTAGAAATGAGTTGAGTTCCTTTGCTCATTCTGATTCCATAAGTCTGTTTTCAAGCTTTCATTTTATTTTTTGTTTTTCCAAAAAAATTTAATTGAATTTAAAAGTAAACAAATACATAATGTCTCTTCCTGTATTGGATTATGACTGTTGTATGTTTTTTATATTAATTATTATGATAGATTGTGGATTCTATTATATTTTGTCTTCCTCTCTGCCTATTTTTCATGTTGGCTGTTTATAGTTCATTTGTTTCCAGTAGTTTGTGATGAGTAAACAAAAATGAAGAACAAAAATGTGTCAGAAATAAATGAGCAAGAAAAACATATTAGAAAATATTCCAATAACATAATATGTATAAAAGGAATAGACGTCTAGAAAGTATCATCTAGAAAGGGGTTAATCAGTGAAGCTTTATTAGAAGCATAACAAGAACTTTTAACAACCTCATGATATAAACTCATTTAAAAGTTTCAGGTGGCCATGCTGGAATCTGATTGTTTCATTCATTCTTTGGCTAAAATAAAAAAAAATAAACAGAAACAAACAGGAATACTATTGGATGAGTGCAGCTTGTACCTCATTTCAGTGACTTTTGAAGAAATGTAAAGGGGGAAATTTCAGATACTAAGACTTAACAGCCATGGAAAATCAGAACTGAAAGAAGTCATAAATGTCCTTGGAGAGTTTTCTGCCAGAACTCTGGTCAGTGAGATCTGTAGACCTGCAGCAGTGCCATTATCTGGAAATGTGTTGGAAATGAAAATTCTTAGATCCACCTCATGTATACTGAATCAAATTTTGTTAGAATAATAAGATCAAGCTGTGTTTATAGGAAAAGCCTCCCACGTATTTCTTATGCACTCTAATCTGAGAACCGCTAAAGAATAAGTAAGGACTCTGTGTGTGTGTGTCTGCATGTGCTAGCCTGTGCATAGAAATACAATTTAATAATATAGTAAGTGAATATTATCAAAGATAATGACATATACATGTCCCAGACAGTATGAAATCTGGAGTCCATCAGGTTTTCAATAATTCAGTTTCTTTTCTCACAGCCAAGATGTGATGATGCTGGCTACTGATTCTGGTAAAAGTGAAGACAGGATTTTATGTTTCCTCAGAGGTGGATGCTAGGCTAGTGTGTTGTTTAGCACGTGGACAGTGAAATCACAGTGCCTGAGCTTAACGCCTGACTCTCCCACTTACTATCTACATGACATCAAACCAGTTACTTAATATATCTTTACCTTTGTTGCTGATTTGTAAAAGGGAGAATCAATGATACGTACAAGTTTGTAGCAAGGATTAAACAAATTAACACTTTTAAGGTAGTGGTACCTAAAAGGTTTATGAAAAAGTAGTGAAATTTAACTTCAGGTCTGATTTGTATGGATCCATTGCTAGAAATAGTAGTATATGTGTTCTTAAATAGAATTGAATGAATAGAGTCCATGCCCTTATTCCTTAAAAATATCTAAAACTTCAAATTGATTTGCATGGGGACATGTAGAATGATATGTTGACATTTTTGTTTGGGATGTATATGTTTCCTATAATCCTAGAATTCTTGTATCCTTTTGTTCAAATGGAATTTTCCAATGTCCCGTCTGTCATTGGCACAGTCTCCTAATTTTGAAGTAGAACTTTTATTGTAACTAGACGGATGTACTTTTGCTAGTTTCCCCGAGTTAAACAACGTGCCTGACGCTCCATTTTCCTGACAGTTTGGTAAAATCCCTTTATGTCTTTGTATGCAGGTTCTGTGCTTCGCAGGGGGCTCTTTTACTCACTGTTTAAAGAGGAACCTACCTGTCAGTCACTGTAGCCCTACTATATTTTTCTGCGATTTGCACATCGATCCTTAATCTGTGTCCCCTGAAAGGCTGCTATTTTTCCCTATTTCATTTGACTCGCTAAGTTTTTGGTTCCAATTAAAGAATCGTGGGTCACAGCTACAGCAGTTGAACACTGTCATCTGAAAGACCACAAATCTCATACATCAGTCTACTCGGCCTTATCCACATCCCATCAATTACAGCAGTCCTAGAAGTGTCTAACAGATTTTGACATTTATGTCTTTATTGGCAATAATCTTAAGGGAGCCTGTCCTTATATTTGAAGCATGAAGGTAGTTAGAAGTTACAATCTGTGATGCTAGCATTGGGAGATTCAAATGCCCAAATCTCTCAGCTTCTTGAATGATCCCATATGCTTTATAGATGCTTTTAAAGTACCTTCAAATAGTTGAGCTGGAATTAGGTGAATCCTATAGTTAAGCTATCTGGTGAATGCCAATGGGAGAGGAAATTGAAGGTCTTTCAGATTAAAAGTTCAAATTGTGATGATTGCACCTTTTAGCCTCCAAACTGGCTTTTACCTTGATCTCCCTAAGCCTGTTCAGTTCATCATATTGAAAAGATTATGACATTTTCTAAATCACCTGGGGGGAGTATTCCATTTCAATTCAATGACTAAGTCATTCCCTGGGCCTGCAGTACTATCCTGCTGCGTTTAGTCCTTTAATGTGGAAGTAATTCTTATGTTTATAAAGTTTTGTGGCTTTTAAATCCCACAAGGAAACCTCACACTTTAATGTGAGATAAGCTGAAAGAAATTATTCACTCTACCTCAACTGTTCTAAAAAGAAAAGCTTATCAAAGTAGGGAAATGCTAGGCACAGCCACTTTAAACATCAGTAAAGAGACATCACTGAAAATAAAATCACATGAAATAGCCTTTTGATGTTGGGAATTTTGAATTGAGATGCTCAATCTGAATCTTCATTTTCACAAATAATGCTTTCATATTTCAAAACTTATATGTACTCTTTGGAATAGATTTTTCAAATATTAAAGCAATAGAAAGAAATTACATTCAGTTGAATACAACCATAAATTTATACATCTTTTCCAGTATTATTCTATATATGCACATATGAATTTAAGTAGTTATCTGAATTTAGCATTAATTTTATCCAAGTCATTATAATTTTGAAGTGATTTTTAATATTTGATAGATAAATCATAATATTGAATTTCCATATTTTATTAAAACTTGTTGAATTATAAATCAATTATAAAGTCATGAACATCTTTGCTCATCAAGTATATCTTGGCTTATATTATTTATTATTGCCTTAGGCTAAATTCCTTGCAATAAAATTGATGGTTAATGACATTAAACATTTAAATATACTGCCAATATTTCCTCCAGAAAGATGGTACCAATTTTTGCCCTTAACTTTGGCAGCAATAAGTTTTATAAACCAAAAAAAATTCATTTTAACCAAAAAATATGTTAAAAAATATTTCATTCCAAATTTCTTTTACTGTTTCACTGGAGAAAAAAAAAATTATTTTTCTTTATTTTGAGGGGGAGGAGGGTTTGTCTGTTACTTATCTTTAACATTTCTATGTCATTTTTACCAATACTGCAAAGGGGAAATCTGCTTCCAATTTTAGTAACTGGGTTAGGGTTATCTTTAGATATATCTATTAGATATATCTTTATCTAATAAAAATTTTTAAAATGAGAAACTTTATTTAGCTTTTATAGACATTGTATGAGTAGAACTTTTAGTAAAACATGAAATGTGTTCCCTACCATTTCTTTGCTAGTTTGTCAGAAGCTAGATAATACTTTTAAACCCTCTCTGCTCATATTAAAGTTTATACCTGTTAGAAAACTTGAGAATTATAAGGCTAATAGCAAAGAAGAAAGTCACTATGCTTGAATTAATTTTAGCTGAAGGATGTGGGACCTTCCTATTATTGTTTGTTGTTGTGTCATAAAAGTAGTTAATCAAAATGTTGATATTTTGAACTATCCTTTTCTTGATAATGTTTATGTGATGTGTTAGGCCAGTTTTTAATCCCCCTCCCTATGAGAGGCTTCCCTGGTGGCTCAGATGGTATAGAGTCTGTCTACAATGCAGGAGACCCAGGTTCAAACCCTAGGTCGGGAAGATCTCCTGGAGAAGGAAATGGTAACCCATTCCAGTACTCTTGCCTGGAAAATCCCATGGAGGAAGGAGCCTGGTAGGCTACAGTCCATGGGGTCGCAAAGAGTCGGATACGACAGAGCAACTTCACTTTCTTTCTTTCCCTATAAGAACTGTCTATAAGTGTTATGTTTCTGGGCTTTGTCTTACTTTACTATGCAAAGCAAGTCGTGAATCTGCAGAAGCAAAATATTTGAACAGTCATCTTCATCTGTTGTCTCAGCTCCTCTAAATTATTGATTTTCTATACATAGGTAGGAAACAGATATTTCTGTCTACTATGTAGCACCCAATTCTTAGCTTTTAACTTCACAGATGTTTCACCATATTAATTTGATCTGATCCAACCATGGCTGCATAATATCCATGAGTTTATATGTTCCATTGTTTTTTTATCCAAGTTTATAATCAACATATCTTTTTGCTATTATAAAGCTGCTGCTACTGCTGCTAAGTCGCTTCAGTCGTGTCTGACTCTGCACGACCCCATGGGCTGCAGCCCACCAGGCTACTCCATCCATGGGATTTTCCAGGCAAGAGTACTGGAGTGGGATGCCTTTGCCTTCTCTGACTATTGTAAAGAGGTCACAATAAATACAAATATCCTCATTTATGTAAATGTATGTGTTATTTATAGCATTATGGGAATGACTGATATATAATGTATGCAAATACATCTAATTGTAATAGATGTTATCAGGTTGCTTTCACAAAATTATGTAATGATTCATATTTCTGACATGGTATGTAAACATAGACCTTTTTTTTTTTTTTTTTTCAGATCCCTGACACAAATACATTGTCTACTATATGTTTGCCAGTCTGATGAGTAAAAAGTGATACCCCGCTTTTACTTTAATTTGCATTTCTCTGATTACTGAAAATGTTGGACATTTTTATACATGTTATTTTGTTCATTTTGGGTTCTGTTCTGGGACCTATCTATTTATATATGTTTTACCTATTTTCTATGAGATTTGAGTTTTTCTTCATGATTTGTAAATCTTTTTATGGCCATCACAAATCTGTTCTTTTCATCATAATATATACTAATATTTCTGTTTGATTTATCTTTGAACTTTTTTTTTTCAAAGGCTTAGTTAGGAGTGTTCATTGTTTTTCAAGTAGATCAAATTGTTTTGGTCTCATTTTTGTCTAATATTGACTTTACTACTATTGAAACTCTTAATTCAACTTTTTAAATATTAAATATTTTAGTTGAGACTTATCCCTGTAAGTTTTATCTTTCCTGATTTTCTTCTACTAACTCTCAAAGAAAGTTCCCAAAAGCAGATTATCTTTATATCCATGAAATTGAAAGACTCATTTTAAAAAAAGTTTGTTTTTGTTCTCTCTTATATATAATTTGAATTACTAGTGTGTATTGTTTGAAACAATTGCTAGTCTAGTAGATTCTCCTATTTTTTTAAGGAAAAAAAAAACATATAATTCTAATAAATTGCATTCTTGTAACGTAGTCTTTTATAATGGTGGCTCAAATTTAGTACTGTCAGTGAAAATAATCAATAAAAATTTAATAAAAAGAATAGAAAGGAATTTTATTTGAGCCAAACGAGGACTAGCCTGGAAGTCCACTTCTCAGATTACTCTTAAGAAATGGCTCACTTATTGACAAAGAGAAAAGAGACAAAACTCCCTTTTTCAGAATGTTGAGAAATGTCCCCCGAACAAAAGATTAACTAGTTAGGTTAAGAATAAAATCACTAGTAAAATTAATAAAAATAATTAGTAGCTTTTTCAGCAAATAGAGGAGACCTGCTGCTCAGAGAGAAAGCAGAATATTGTAAAACTTAATGCCCTTCAATCCTGCAGCCAGCAACCTGGGTTTAAAGAAACAAATAAGTAACATAACTCTTGTTATTTTGATTTCAATCAGAACACATTCCCAGTATACAAAGAAATTCTGATTTCTAACTCAAGAGATAGCATTAAAAAAAAAAAAGTGCTGGATTGTTACATAGAAATTGGTCTTGGTAGGGGCACATTATATCCTGAGGCAATGGTGTTTGCATTATACACAGGAATAAATGCCAATCAAAAGGAAAAAATAACTCACTAAATAAAGCAAAACAAATAATAAATAAATAAAATGAGCACACAAACAAATAAACAAACAAATCCTAAATCTAAAACAACACTCTGGTAGCTAGGCATTCCAGGAAATGCAGATTTTTTAGTTAACCACTATTTTAGCTTGTCAACAGAACTGTGTGATGTGAGTAGGGCACTTTATTTGGCTTACAGAAATTAATGCATGCTAGCTACATGTAATTTAGCCTTTATTTATATCTGAGAGTTGGACATAAACAGTTTCCAAATAGCGTGTGTATGCATATGTGTGTATTTAGATAGAAGCTAAACAATACAGAGGAAAAAGTAGTGTGCTAAAAATGTTTTGCTGTAAAAATCATTATGCTCACTGTTCAATAAATACAATAGAGACTATTTAATTACGTGGAGGAAAAACTTCTGAAATTTTCCCTTATTAAGAAAAAAAATACTAAAGTGGTTGAAATGAGAATGGATTTCTCTGTGAAAAATATATCTTACTCTGAAATAATAGAAATTCAATTGAATAAAAAAAATTAATTATAAAAGACAAATTTAGTTAAAAGTATTGATGAGTCCTCATCACATAAGATCAAATAAAAATTTTTTATTTATTTCGAGGATAAAAAATATGCCTGAATTATTCAAGTAGAAAATGAAATTATTCTGTGGGAATAATTTGCTTATCTTTGTAGATTTGAATAGAAGATAAAAATGAATCATTAAAAATTATGTAAGATATTCAGCTTTAAGAAGGAATAGAGATATGAATGACTTATTTTAATTTTGTTTTCAGATGGAAGATATTAGTGTATGTACATAAGAATATTTTGAGATCCCCCTGTGTTAGTATGTGATCCAGCAGAATAACAGTTGGTAACTGCAGAACATGTATGATAAACGACTCAGAGGACCCTGTGTAGTCCTTGAGATATTAGCACAACATTAAGAAGAGAACTTAGGAATCCCTGTATATACTGAGATGTGTTTAGTCCATTGGAGAACCTCCAAATTGCACCTAAGTAAATTAAAAAAAAAAAAAAAGTGAAATCAGACATACAAATTAATGGAACTGAGGAAAGGTATTCTTTGTGGTAAATTGTTGAAAAATTTTAAAAATTGATCTGTAGTTTCTTTCTAGAAATTTATATGAACAGCACATCAAAATAGACTAAAAGAATTGAATTGTTAACCTATCATTAAGTTCCACATTGAAGCTATATGTCATGTGATTAACAGAATTTTTTGCCAACTGAACTAAACTCATTTTTTCATGTGCGATAACAATGTAAGTCTACAATATGCCCGGTCAGTTCAAAGCTTTTGAACTCCTGTTATATTTGCCAAAGAAACACTTTTCTCATATCCATTTACTAATTAAGTAAGCCATTCATTTTGCCAATGATATCCAGTGTCTGTAACATCATTAGGCTTAGTTAAGACTTTGTTGAGACTGCTGGTAATGATCCAAGAAAAAGATTAAACTGATAGTGTAATTCTGTCTAAAGTTGTGGACATTTGAGTAAATATTCACCATACTTGATATTTATATAAGTGATTAGGTAAATTGAATATCCCCTAAGGTGAAAATAAAGCTAACAAATGCCTAAAATGCACATATATGCATCAATAGTACCATGTTGGGGGAAACAATAAACACAATATTATTATTGGATTTTATGTCAGGAAGACAAATTTGAAACTGATTATGTTTTAGGCATTTTGCTTAATAGCCATGAGCCTAAGATCCATCATGCATGAAATGGATATAATACAGACCACCCACAATAGTACTGTAAATATTAAATTAGATAATGAAATAAGAGAACAGCATGGTGCCTGGATTGTCAAAAATTGCAGTTGTGTTGATGATTATATGAGGATAATTTTCTTTGGAGGATAACTGTAGTTTTTCCTTGAAAAATACTTCAGTATTTGAGCACACAGCTCCTGAGACATGATTCCAGATATATATGCTTTAGATTGTGTTACAAAATCCCTGATGAAGTATTCTGGAACCTATACAATTAATCTCCCCAAATACATCTAATAATAAGGGATTGTTCTTAAAAGTTTAAATGCAAAATCAGAATAGATGTACATATGTGTAGTGGAATATTTATGCAAAATCATCTTTTAAAATCATTTGCCTTTTCAGCAAACTATTAAAACTTGACTGAGATAATTAATGAATTTAAGGGGTTGTTGATTTTTTTGGGTTGTTGTTCAGTCACTAAGTTGTGTCCCAACTCTGAGACCCCATGGATTGTAGCACATGAGGTTCCCCTGTCCTTCACTGTCTCCTGGAGTTTGCTTAAATTCATGTCCATTGAGTTAATGATGCTGTCTAACCATCTCATCCTCTGCCACCCCCTTCTCTTTCTGTCTTTAATCTTTCCCAGTATCAGGGTCTTTTCCAATGTGTAGGCTCTTTGCATCAGGTGATCAGAGTATTGGAGGTTTTGTAAGGCACATGCATAATTACTATGAGAGCAGAGAAGAGACAAATGACTATTTCCATACTGCAAAGGCCCTTTATTGTTATTATTTTGCTGAGTTTTTTGATTAGTGTGAGTTTGCATTTAGGGGAACATGTGGGAAAAGCAGACATTGAATTTGGAACTGCCAAGGTCGTTCTAGAAAGGATAGAGGAAGGAAGTTAGAAGATTGAGAAAAGCAGAACTGAGACTTTGGAGATGTGAGAAGGTCACAAAGTCTTCCACATGTCCCTTTGGTTACCTTACAAAACTTCAAAATTTTTGCTAAATTTCTGAAAATCTAGGATTAACGATAGCATTTGCCAGCCATTCAAGGGAATGGATTTGAACATCTGGGCCATTTACAGTGCAATATAGCCAAACTCGGAGGAAAACAAGGCAGAAGAAAAATCAACCTTTAGTTATGTGAAAAAGTCTCAGGGATAGGTGGAATTCAAATTTCACAGCCCTTGAAAGAAGCAGGGATTGAAGTTTCTCCAAGGGACAAAGGGGACCTAAATGTATCCAGGTTGCAATATAAAAAGTAAGACATTTTATTATTTGTTTCTCCTTTAAACTAGAGCAGGTGATATAGTTATAATAGATTTTTACATCAGGGGCCAAAGTATTGGAGTTTCAGCTTCAACATCAGTGCTTCCAATGAACATCCAGGACTGATCTCCTTTAGGATGGACTGGTTGGATCTCCCTGCAGTCCAAGGGACTCTCAAGAGTTTTCTCCAACACCACAGTTCAAAAGCATCAATTCTTCTGCACTCAGCTTTCTTTAATAGTCTGACTCTCACATCCATACATGACCACTGGAAAAAGCATAGCCTTGACTAGACAGAACTTTGTTGACAAAGTAATGTCTCTGCTTTTTAATATGCTGTCTAGGTTGGTCATAACTTTTTTTCCCAAGGAATAAGTGTCTTTTAATTTCATGGCTGCAACCACCATCTGCAGTGATTTTGGAGCTCAGAAAAATAAAGCCAGCCTCTGTTTCCCCATCTGTTTGCCATGAAGTGATGGCACCGGATGCCATGATCTTAGTTTTCTGAATGTTGAGCTTTAAGCCAACTTTTTCACTTTCCTCTTTCACTTTCATCAAGAGGCTCTTTAGTTCTTCTTCACTTTCTGCCATAAGGGTGGTGTCATCTGCATATCTGAGGTTATTGATATTTCTCCCGGCAATCTTGATTCCAGCCTGTTTCTTCCAGCCTAGCATTTCTCATGATGTACTCTGCATATAAGTAAAATAAGAAGGGTGACAATATACAGCCTTGATGTACTCCTTTTCCTATTTGGAACCAGTCTGTTGTTCCATGTCCAGTTCTAACTGTTGCTTCCTGATCTGCATAGAGGTTTCTCAAGAGGCAGGTCAGGTGGTCTGGTATTCCCATCTCTTTCAGAATTTTCCACAGTTTATTGTGATCCACACAGTCAAAGGCTTTGGCATAGTCAATAAAGCAGGAATAGATGTTTTTCTGGAACTCTCTTGCTTTTTCGGTGATCCAGTAGATGTTGGCAACTTGATCTCTGATTAACACAGGCATTATTTCTAGGTTTCTGTGAATACTGGTGCATATTCTATATGCTCTTTTTTGGTGGCTCACTTTCTATCATTTGTAGTTCCCTTGCATGTTGATAGTGATCAGTTCTCAACTGAAGACTTCAGTGGAATCTTCTGTAGCTCCTCTCAGCATCATCTGTCTGCATCACCCTCCTTAGTGCAGGGTTCTCCTATACTATCCTCTGTCCTGAAAATTATAGCAGCTTGGCCAATCTGAATCTTCAGCATTTCTCTCTTCAATTCATGGAGACTAATAGAATCTATTTGGGTTTTCCCTCTTTGTTCTTACCCTGCAGGATTTCTCCATATAGTAAGTTGAGGCAGTGGTAGACCCCGACTTGTTTTTTGACCTTTTCTCAGGGATCACTGTCATGTGCTTCCTGAATCCCAGTGTGTAAAAAATACGTCCACCAGCCAACAGTGTTCTTCCTTGATTAATAGCAGAAAAAGATCCATGGACTTTTAATTCAATGACACTTGCACTCTCTATCTTACAGAAAATTATGATTTTAAATGTAATAAATATTAGAGTCAGAATTCAGGATTCTTAATAATGAGATGTTTTGGGATATAGACATAATGGCATTCATCAAATGTTAGTTATTTTCTGATTGTCTTATACATAGTATAATAAATACACAGTGAAAATTCTGTAATTAATAAACATATTTTTTCTGTACATACTATGTATTTATAAGATTTCTTTAGACATTTAAAAAATTCTGGTTTATCTTTGTGTCAGGTAATAATATTAATGGATTATACTTGTTAATGCTAGGCATAGAGGAAATAGCAAGTGATAAGGCAGGCCCTATAGAAGTTGAAAGAAACATTAGTCATGAATGTATTATTTCAATCTTTAATACCCATGTAAAAGAGTTTAAGTAGAGTAATTGAAAATAAAACCACCTAATTAAAGTTGAAGAGTAGGGAACTTCATTTGTAATTTAATTTCAGTTTTCATTTTCTGCTGAAAGATTTGAAATGTCAGCTGGAAAGACTGTCACATAGTAATCATGTTTTTGTGTATACATATTTATGTAGATCATTATTTGTGTGATTTGTAATTTTATACATTGCTTGGAATATGTTATATTTAAATCTATTGAAACATATATACTATAAAAATTAATATCATAAATTGATTAACATTCTTATAGTTTTTATTGCATAGATTATGTCCTTTGAAAGAAATATGCTTATTCAAGAGCCAAAATTTTGGCATTTAGAATGCTTGAGAGAGTTAAAAATATGCTTTTAAGACAAGATTATGGTATGTGAACAGTAAAAAGCAGACAATACTCAGATCAAAATTAGACAGTATTGAATTACCACTTCTATTAATCCAGTTTCCTTACTTTTAGTTTACACCATGGAGGTCATTAAGAAATATATAAAACACTTTCTACAAAACCATTTACAAAGTATTTAACAGGTTTTAAAAGTATTGTTCTCAGCTATTCAGAATTCCTCTAAGATATTACTGCCATTTAGAGATTTAATATTCAGTTTCTAACCTTTTCCTCATTTATTTCATCTTTACTTTCCTGATTTGTAAAGTTATTAATACACTGAGCTTAACAACATAGATTAAATGGGAGAAGCTTTTAGCTGAAATCATTACCATACTAAATGATGAAAATGAAACAAGATAAAAGTATATCAGTTGATGCCTTTGTACATAGAATCAAGTCTATAAATATTTTCATGAGCCAAGTGAAGTGAAATCGCTCTGTAATGTCTGACTCTTTGTGACCCCATAGACTGTAGCCTACCAGGCTCCTCCGTCCATGGGACTTTTCCAGGCAGGAACACTGGAGTGGGTTGCCATTTCCTTCACCGGGAGATCTTCCCGACCCAGGGATTGAACCCGGGTCTCCCTGCATTGTAGGGAGACACGTTACCGTCTGAGCCACCGGGGAAGTCCTTCATGAGCCAAACTCAGTGTTTAAAAGTTATTTAGAATTTTTTAGTTTTGGAAATCAAAAAGAGAAAAAATGAACAGAAGTAAATTTCAAACAAGCAAGTAGAAATACTCAAAGTGTACATTTTGGTTTTGTTTTTAAGTGGACAACTTGTTTTATCTTCTATTTATAATGGGATCTTGGCCTAACATATACTTTTCAGTTTGGGGAGATTCTCACCATTGATTTTTAATATGAAAATATATAAGATAGAATGGAAATATTTAGAAGTAGATTAACATTTTAAATGGCACACTTGTTCTTAAATTTTGTTCCTGTTAATTTTTGTTCCTGAGAAATATTTTTTAGGTTAAAAGATAAGAAAATTATTTTATAATTATAGCTTTATAAAGAACTGTCATAAAATAAATGCATGTTACCATGAATTCCTTAATGTTAAATGTTAGGACATGTTTTCAAATATTTTTCCTCAATTTCATGTCCTGGAATGTAGACTTTTTAAAAATTTACCTTGCAAATTCTCATTTCATAATGAAAAAATATTTCAGTCACTTATTTAACTCTTAGAAATGAATTATTAAAGCATGCTCTAATTTAAATGATTTTTTTTTATTTTTCATTTTGGAATTTGCTCATGATTTAGGATTCAGCTAAGATCTACTGAACTAGAACTAAAGCAGAATTTCTGTTGCTTTTGTAAGCAAACATTTAGTAAATAATTGTCTTTCTTAATAAACATATTAAATATGCTTATTTAATACACCGTGTTTAAGCATTTCATACTGTTAGGCTTAACTGTTTTTCAGTGACCATCTTAGAAGATAATGTTCTTTGGCCAGGTGACATAATTTGTGATGGTCTTTCTTTTTCCAGTGCTTTGAACTTCTCTTTATGTTCACTGATTACTTAGGAAATGCAAGATATTTAATTTCATTTCTCCAAACATACCATGGAAAGAAGATAATATAGGTGATAAAAAGATTAAAAAAGTCTTAAAACTCTAAGCAAATTTGAAATCTTCCTATTCTTCTTAACATTTTTGTATACTGTTGCTAAAATATTTTCTTATAATGGTTCCTATCTTTAAAAATTATAGCTACATCTTAGCCAATGTAAATAATCCTACTTCCATACTCCATGCTCTTGGACACTCAGCAGTCTTTGATTGTCCTTCCCTGAACCAGTGACCAGCCATTCTTTTAAAGTCACATTATAATCTCAGCCTTCCACTTAATATTCTCTTGATTCTGTGTAATACACTGTGCATTTTGCCCCTTCCAAAATATATTTGAAAAGCTGACACCTTAGAGAAAATCTTTCAGGCATAATTCATCTTGAGTCATTTGACTTATATTCAGACACTCTCCTACTCAATTTTTCTAGGTAGTGTTTTTTTTTAACAATTTTTTTGTACTTTCAAAACATTTGTTAGATATTTCTAAAATACATTTAAACCTTACTCAATTTTGTTGCACCAGATGGATTTAAATAAACAATTGAATTAAGAAATAAGGGAAGAAGAGAAGGAAACACATACTAATAAGCATATTTATTTATATTTTATATATTCACTAATACAAAAACTGAAAATATATAATTGGTGAGATATATCTATGTCAATATCATCTATATGTATATCTCACTAGTTTAAATAGCCAAGTGTCCTGCAGTGCTTTCTCTCCAGAGGTAGATAATAAGTAACTTGAATATGAGGACATGATGATTTTGCCAAATTTTAAGATCCTTCTAAAGTGACCTACTGATAAGCAGGTTCTTGTGGCTTTGAATTAAATGTGAACTTCCTTATATGAGCTGATAAATGATAACAGGTTTTATGTGCCATAATTGTAGTGATTGACAGCAGTGTTAATGGATATAAAGTAAATATTGGTTTCCAGTACTGACTCTGTGATTCAGGGTAAGTTATTTCTTCTTCCAACACCTCTGTTTCCTCATTTGCAAAATTGAATATTATCTGTCTTATGGTCTTACTGCAGGAAGATTAAATGTGAAAACTGCTTGTGGGAATGCTTGCTGTGTATTAGCTGACTAGTAGGTACGCTCTACACATTAGCAAGGAGTGTTGGTATTAGGAGAAAAACCTGACTGTCTCCAACTGAAAATTACAAATTTCTCTATAGAAGCAATGGATTCAGGGAATCCATTGGGGATATGGTGAGGAAGTTGTTTAAATACCTCAAATTCTTTGATTCTTTTGTCAGGGCTGAGGAATGGAGGTAGATGTTAGACAACAACAGACAAGTGAGAAGTAGGGTATTTTGCTGGGGGAGAGCTTAGGTTTACGACAATCTGAAAGTGAACGTAGTGTTTTGTCCTCTTTGCCTCTTTCTAACACCCTGCATTTATGAACTCTGAAATTTTGTCGACTATAGTCTCTGTTGGGATAGTATTTCCTTCTAGGCAGAAAGTGTTATTGGAATAACATTTATGTTTAAAAATGAAGCAAATAAAAAAAAAAAAAGCAAATGAAATTTCATCCAATCTATGGCATGTCTAAGGGTATACAAAGTATTTACTGATTATAGGACTAAGTGTTTGGGAGAAATACAATAACTGTTTCTGCTAGTGCCAGAAGCAGAATAGTTTCCAGACATAGTTTGAGGAAGTAAAGATGTAGATAATGCTATCTAACACGAATCAAGCTCAGTCCAAGATTCACTGCATTGCAAATAAAATAGATAGGTAATCCTCAGGAAATATATAGTACAATTTTACATTTAAATGATACACCTATGGTAGATGAAAAGTGGAGAATTATATACTGAACAACAGCACTTTGGAGTAGCCATTCTTCTGAGAATACAAAGTCAGTGTTTCTGTATTTTGATCCTGAAATACCTAAGCCAAAATTATGTGTTAAATAACTAAACAACTTGGTAAAATACAATTAAAAAAATAGAAAGGTTTATTATTTTCAATCTACTAAATATTTACCAAATTGTAAATTATGTCTGGCTGAAAATTGTATGTTCATTCAAAGCCATAAATTTAGCACCTTGTAAAATGCTAACACAGAGTAAACATTCAAAATATTTGTTGAATGAATGAATGAAAGAGTATTACTAAAAGGCAAAATATCATCTAATAACTATGCTGATTCCAAGCTAGAAGGGCATCTAAAATTAAATTGATTGGGTGCTCTCACTTATTAGGACAACTGATGAGACAACCGTGTCTGCTATGGTTACATTACATGATACAGGATACCACCACGTGTCTATGGAAACTATCAATAGGATCTGTAAGATAAAGGCAAATAAGCCTTTGGATTATGCATATATGGATTTGAAAAAATTCCTTTTTTGATATATATATTTTTTATTTAGAAGTACTGAGAAACAATTATTTTAAAAACTAATCTGGTATTTTAGATGTCATTCTTCTTGGATGAAATATTAAGGATGTTATGATATGAGAAAAAATATTTTTAGTACAGATGCTTGCTATATATGTGAACATATGAAACTGTAAGTTTAAGTTGAAATCTTTTCCAGTATAAACACTTACAGAGTGACCATTATGAAATACCAAAAATGAAAATTGTAGTCCTTTAGAAGAATCTTGACAAGGCACCATGTTAAAAATAATCACCTGATCTACTTGAAATCACAATACAAGGAGAGAAGTCTTACAAAGTCTTAACATTAGTGAATTATTTTTCATTACTCCCGATAAATCTAATTTTGTAAAAACATATGCTCATCAATGACTTAAAAGCTGAATATGGCACAAACGATGTGAAGCATATGGATTAAAATTCTGCTATTGAGCTCTATAAAGCACTTCACACAACAAAACATGGATCAATATGCTTTGAATTTTTAATTTTATTTCAGTAATAATTTTGTCACTGAGGGTTTTTAACACTTGTGAATTTTTTAAGGTAGCATGGACATTGTTTATTTCTTGATTACAAGGATTCTCACCAAGGAAGGAGAATTTTTACCATCAATATTGGCACTCTGTTGGAACTTGATAATAAACACATAAATTAAAAATTTCTTTTCTAAAACTGCCACAATTTTTAGATTAAGACATAGGCAGTGATACACACACACACATGCACATATAGATCACTTTGTATTTACTATACCTCCATATTTACTACAATTTTTAATGTGTCATAAACACTCATTTACTACAATTTTAATAGTGCTTACTATTTCCATTTCTTGGCAATCTGACTCTTTTAAAGTGTTGAAAAATACTCTGTTTCTGAAAAAGGCATTAGAGTTACTCTGTCAAGTGGAAAAGGTACATTTAAAGCAAAAACAACTCTGGAGGAAAATAATAAATGTTGACTGTTTAATAGCTTCAGTTAGGCTACCCTTCCCACATTAAAAGTCAATGTCTTGCTTCTCTTTTCAATATTAGCTTGCTGATTCTAAAGATTAAAAAAATGTGACATTTAGCTATCACAGTGACTAAAATCAATTGTTTTTTATAATTTCTACCAGTAAATTAAGGCTTATAACTTTTATAAAATACTCAAAATAACTTGATTCCTGATTGCACTTTGCTACAACTTATATTCTTTCAAGTTTGCCTTCAAATGGCTCTGTGTCTTCTGTGATATTTTTAATTTGTGTAAATCCAAACAAAAGTGAAGAAAAAAATGAGTATGATTATAACAAGTGTTGTCCATAAGATAGCTCAAAACAATTAAATAGTAATGTCCTTAAGCCATTACTGTTCTAATGTCACCAGCAAGTATTAAAAGTGTTCAACATGAAGCGCCATGGAATTGCTCCCTATACCCAAAATGTCCTTTCATAAGGACAAGAGTCTAGACTAGCATTGTTCAATGGAAATATAATGTAAGCATATACATTTTAAATTTTCTATTAGTGACATTAGAAGATAACAAAGTTAAAGGAAATGACGCCTTATTTGCAAGCTAATATGAATAGATTTATGCATTATAGATAGATACATCTAGGTCTGGATGTTTGTATACCTATACAGACACATACATGCACACACACATAAAGGCAAGTCCTAAATATATATTAACATGTATATATATTTAGTTGCAAGTAAAATATACAGGATAGTTAATCCTTGAGAAAAAGTACAGTATAAAGTTAAATGGCAGTTTTAAATTTATAATTTTAAACTTATGTTTTAGGCACATCTATATCAAATATCTAGTGGGATAAGGAGAGGGAGAGGGTGGAGATAGGGAAAGAAAGGAGGGTGAAGAGAGAGAGAAAAAAGAGAGAGAACTACATGTATACTCTGGGAGGAGGCATAGCCTTGTGGATTAGATTAATAAACAGTTATTATTCATAGCTTGTGCCAATTTCCTGTTGCCCAAAGGACTGTTTGAATAGAGACATCACCTTCGAATGCAGTGGATTTATTCTCAAGAAACTTATCCCAGAATTAGGACAATTGAAGTTGTAAAAGGTAGTTGTCCTATCTTATGAATATGTTCAAGTTTCTGCATGGTTTAGACTTTCTGAAGAAAGGGCGCTAACAACCTGATTGAATGGAAATTGTGTACTGAAGCTAGCGATAATGCGTCACTCCGCAGAGACAGAGATTTACATCCCTGCAGCCAATTGCAATTTCGTGGTAGTGAACGTACAGACTTCCCCTTCACTCCCTGGATAAAATTTGTTTAAATTTCAAAGTAAAGTTCTCTGTTGATCTCTGTTTTTTTCTCTCTCTCTCCCCTCTTAAATTTTATTTTTTCCATTTCAATGAAATGAGTTATCACTCAAGAAAATAAATGGAATAATAGTTATAAAAACAAGTTCCCATATATTTAGAACATACATTTGAGATGCAAGTTGCAATTATATTTTCCATTTAATCTTTAAAGTAACCATGGGAGGTAGATTATTGTTTTCTACCAATTTTATAGATGATGAAATTGAGACACAGTTTTTAAGTACCTTTCTTTATGTATCCAGATCTGTTTTGTATGACAGAATCAGCTTTGAAGTATAGTAAGTTATATGTTCTGGTAATTTCTAGTTATTTAGAGATCTTTCAATAAGGAACAATTTATACTTGTTTTCATTCACTTATTCAAAAAATTATCTGTGTGTCTATTCTTTTCCAGACACTAGGCTAGTGGATACAGTGGTGGCAAGTAGGAATAAGGAACCACAGATAAATAATGCATGATTTATACTTTTTAGTTCCCATTTAATTGTGTTTTCAAAGATTATCCTTTATATTTAGAACTTTACAATGCATTTCTATGAAGTTTTCTTACTAATGGTAAATATATTGTGATTTGTAAAAATGATAGTACCCTAAGTTCACAAAGATCTCTCTGTGTGTTTCATAAAAGTAACTACTTTATAAAATGTAAATGTCAGCTTTTGGACAGAAATTTATTTCTGTTGAGCTTTGTTGTATTTAATTAGGAAAGATTATGGAGCATGTTTTATATTCCTTTTTGACATCAGAGTGTCATGATCATGAGCTGACATGACATGTACTGCAAAAAATTTTCATGTTGTGAGACATCGTATAAAGTTTTGCATGGAGAATCATATTAATAAAAGCAAAAGCTATTGAGCATATAATTCCCCATGTACTTCAAATATTCACTGCAATGGGTTATTTTTTGTTTTGTAGGCTCCCGGATTGGTTACAGATATACTTTTTAGCAGACATTTGTTAGAAGTAATAAATAATAAACATTCCCAGAATAGAAGTATATAAATAAAATAGTAATTGGGAGGAATAGTCAATGTGACCCTCTAAATTTAGATTTTCTTATGAAACTTGACTCTGGAGGAGGCATGGCAACTCACTCCAGTATTCTTGCCTGGAGAATCCTGTGAACAGAGGAGCCTCGTGGGCTATGGCCCGTGGGATCGCAAAGAGCCAGACATGACTCAAGTGACTGAGCAAAGCTTAGCACACGTGAAACCTGAAGTGAAATTCATGGTCACAGTCATATGTATAGCAAGTCTTTGGTGGAAAATAATATAATGAATATTGTTAGAAGTCATAATGAATTTAAAAAAATTGGATGAATTATCATTTTGACTTATCTCTAAATATACCAAATATCCCCATCCATTGTTTTCTAAAGATGCTTGAATAGAGATATTGAAGTTAAAATATCCCTTTTAATTATAAATAAGGGTAATGAAATTATTAGAGATATTAATATAAACATTAAGTACTTACTAAAGCAATGTTTATTTCCAAAAGTGGAAATATTAAGGGAAAATAGCTATATTTTTATATATTCCAAATGTAAAGTAAAACAAAACAATGCATATTCTCTAATCAAAAATATAATGATTGTCAAATATTGGAAATTTATGATACCAATAAATAAAGCTGTGAGCATGTTTGTGTGTGTGTACGTGCATGTACTCAGTCATGTCTAACTCTTTGCAACTCCATGGACTATAATTCTTCAGGATTCTCTGTCCATGGAATTTTCCAGTCAAGACTATGGGAGTGGGTTGCTGTCTCTTACTCCAGGGGACCGTCCCAACCCAGGGGTCAAATCCGTGTTTCCTAGTTTCACCTGCATCAGCAGGTGGATTCTTTATCACTGCACCTCACGGGAAGCCCCATTTAAATAAACCTGCACATGCTAATAAAATGAATATATTTCCTTCAGACATGCTATTACTATTCATTTATATGGGGGACTCCGTAAACCAACACTACTTCTAGTGATGATAATACTAATAATGAATTTCAGATGATATTCATTTGTCCAGATGTAAAGATTCTGTCAAAGTCAGCTAATCTGTAATAATCTTGAACAGATCAGAATAGAAAATATGACTTACGTGACAAACAAATATCAAAAAAGGCCAAACTTATCCCTCTTTATGTAAGTGGGGCTCAGCACAGACTCTTATCTGGCTGTCCATATAGAATGAGAAAGCACGCGAGAAACACGTTATGAACACACATATAAACACTAACAAGTGCAAACTACCACCTGAAAGGCTTTCCTGGTGACTCCGTCAGTAAAGAATCTGTATGCAATGCAGGAGACCCAGGTTCAGTCCCTGGGCTGGGAAGATTCCCCTGGAGAAGGGAATGGATACCCACCCCAGTAATCTTACCTGAGAAATCTCATGGACAGAGGAGCATGGTGGGCTACAGTCCATGGGATCACAAGAGTTAGACATGACTTAGTGACTGAACTACACCATCACTTTCATCTTAAAATAGTTGGAAAACAAAGGTAAATAGGTAAACATATAGTGATATAGGATAAATGTAATATAAAAAATACATGTTTAACTTAGAAGCCCTAATATACTACTCTGTATTTCTGCAGATATACAGTCTTAAGGATGATAATGAATTTGTCAATATGATATGTGTTGAAAGAAGAATGAATGATATTTGTCTTCTTTGAATTACTAATATGAGATGAAGTAAAATATATGTATTTGGTTTCCCATACAATTCTAGTGTGTGTGTGTGTGTGTGTATGTGTGTGTGTGAGAGAGAGAGAGAGAAAGAGATGGGGAAGGGAGGAGGGGGAGGCAGGAGGAGGAAAGAATAAGACAGGATTTCTGTTGAAGAAGAAATTATGTTTGGATATGGAAAAGTTTGAGTCCACTGAAGTTAACAAGTAGATGATAATTTTTAGATTTAATATGTTATAATTTACATTCAATAACATTCACTCATTTTAAGTGTATAGTTTTCTAAATTTGGTAAGCTTATCTAGTTACCTCCACTGTATGTTACCTCCACTGGAACATGCAGAAGATCTCTATCACTGCACTGTAAACATTTTCTCAGGCCCTTTTGCAATCAATTCTCTAACTCCTGGCCAGGACGACACCTGATCTTTTTTCTACTACTATCCTTTTGTCTTTTCTAAAATTTCATATGAAATATAACACAAAGCACTGTATAGTTCTTTTGCTCAACCTTAGCTTAGAACAATACTTTTGAGATTCTTCTTTGTTGTTTTATGTGTTAGTATTTAATTTTTTTCAGTTTATTAATAGTATTCCACAGAACTGGTGGCCCACAATTTTGCCAGTCACCAGTTGATGGATATTTTGGTTTCTTTTAATTTTTGACTACTAATAATACTACTGAGAATATTTGTGTAGAAGAATTTGTGTGTGACATGTATTGTTTATATTTCTTTTGGGTATTTAAAAAAAAAATGGAAGGTAAATGAGCATTTAATTTTGTAAATTATTAAAAGACCCAGATGCTGGGAAAGATTGAAGACAGGAGGAGAGGGGACACAGGATGAGATGGTTGGATGGCATCACCAACTCAGTGGACATGAGTTTAAATCTGGGAGACAGTGAAGGACAGAGAGTGCTGGCGCCCTGCACTCCATGGGGTCCCAAAGAGGAGGACTGAGCGACTGAGCAACAATGGTAAACGTATTCGAAAGTTCCTAAAGATGACCCTCACCAGGCAAAATGATAAATGACAGTTCCACATCTCATTCACACTTGTGTCTGTCTATCTTTACAAATTTAGCCATTTTATCGAGTGTATAGAAGTACTTTACTGTAGTTTGATTTTTGTTTCCCTAACGACTGGAGATATTGACCTTCTCTTCATGTGTTTATTGTCCATTTGTTCATTTGCTTTTATAAAGCTACCATTCAAATTTATCAATTTTTTTAAAAATACAAGTTTTGTTTTTCATTTTCTGTATTTTTATATATTCTGGACTTGATCATTTTGCAAAAATAACTTTGCAAATATGTTCTCACTGTAGCTTATATAGCCTGTTTTTAGATTTTGAGAATAAGAAGTGTTAATATTGATAGAATTAATTATATTTTGAAAGTTTTGGTTTTCATCATGTTTGAGAGATTATTTTCATATCCAATATCACAAAGATTTCTTAAATTTGTCTTTATCTGAGAATATCTGATTTATTTATAGGTCATATTTATAGGCAGACATAGCTAGCTCTTTTCATTCAAGAATGTCCTTCAGCCACAGATTAATTAATTTTTTGACTGATTTAGGTTTTCATGGCAAGGACAGTACAGTTTTTCTATTCTTTCCTTTTACTGGTATATTTGTCCTTCTGTAAGTTTACTCCAGCGGATTCAACCTTGGGCCAAAAGCTGCTTAACAGGGAAAGTTATTCCTTAGAATTCTTCCTATAGAAGGAGTCCTTCCTCCTCCAGATACATACTTAAACCACCAGATTCTCTCTACTCTTGTTCTTTCTCCAGTTTATTTGTATGGGTTGGGAGCTGGTTTTTTTTTTTTTTTTTTTTTATAGGAAGGTCCTCTGATAGTATCTTCAAGTATTATTACCAGAAGTGAAAAGGAAACTTTTCTAAATACACATTCAATTAATTTTTGAAAATAGCATTTCTAATATGTGAATGTAAACATTAAGTTGAAAAGGAAATAGAGTATTCAGGTTTTGGTGAAAAATAATTTTTGTATACAGTCATATCTAATGGCTATAGTTATTTTCATTCCCACGTTTGATTGTCTTCAAATTTGGATCACCTGATGGCCTGTTCTTCTTTCATTCTGCTTTCGGTTATTTGTTCTTGTCTCTGATGTTCCTGGCAGTGGTTTATTTAATGCCAAACAGTGTGTCAAAAATAGCCAGATTATGATATCTTTTTCCACATAGGACAACTTTTTCTTCAGTCAGGAATTTACTGTAAAATCTCCTGTATAATTTGATCCAGTCAAGGGAAATGAACTGTGTTGTAAGTACTATGTAATTAAAACTAGTTTTCACTTGTAAGAGTATATTTCTTTAAGGATATTAACTAGGAATCTGGGGAGTTTGTATCTCTTTTAGTGGTGTACTTCCTCCAATTTCAGTCTCCCTGCTACTTCCACCTATATATTTATATATAGCTTTTTTAGCCTCTTAGCCATTGCCTTTTGCTTGATTCTTTTATCAGTCTCTACATGTAAAGGTTCAAACTGATAAATTCTTCAAGGGGATGTATACACAGAACAGTGGACTAAATTTTTTTCTGTGATTCCCTATTATCCAGGTCCACAGGTCATCAATTCAAGTAATTTCAGTAGTTTTCATCTCAAAAGTTTGTCTCCCTAGTGACAGATGGGACTGTTGGAAGCTCTAAGCTTCTGTTTATGACTATGGCTTTAGTATTCCACATTAGCAAATGACCTGAATAGAAAAGTGGTAGTGAATGTGGAATTTTTCTCAATATATCACCTTTTTCACTCAAATCTTGACTGCTAAATATTCTCCAAAACCTTCAAGCCCTTGTTCTGTTTTGTTTATTGTTCTAGCTTTTAGAATTATTATTTACTGGGGGATTATGTCTCAACAAACTTCTCTGTCATACCTTGCAGTAGAAGTCTTTTGAAGTATTTTAATATAGCATACTTTATTCTTTGAAATCAAGGAGCATCATGTGTTTATGCCCTTCAAGTTTCAACATTTGCTCTATCTGAAATTTCTTTCTGCCAATTCTTAGCTCTTTCTTGGAACACCATGTTGAAAAGGTCCAGTAACAACCAACATTCATATCAATGCCCAGGTTATTTCCAACAACCTTCCCTTGAGTTAGCTGCTCAGAGATCTATATTCTCTGTCTTAAGAACTGCAATGAGGATTTACTGTTTTGCCACTGTATGTGTGATCTGGACATCTAGATTTCTAACCTGTTAGGTTGATTTCCTTGCCTCTCTCACCACAATCCAACTGCTCACCCTGAGCTACTTATTTATATTTTGGTCACTATTCTACCCCATTCCAAAAGATTTATTATACTAGTAAATTAATGCTGCAATAAGAAATGGGCTTCCCGGGTGGTTCAGTGGTACAGAATCCACGTGTTATGCAGGAGCCGCAGGAGATGCAGGTTTGATTATGGAAAATTCTCCTTTAAGTGGTGACTGAGGGATTCATACTCTTAACATCCTGTGGCCCAGCATTCTCTAAAGCTGCGTTGTTCACTACAGTATCTACTAGCCTTGTGCAGCTATTTAAATTGCATTTATATTCATTAGATTTTTTAAAAGTAAAAATTAGTTCTCCAGTCCTCAGTCCCACCAGCTGCATTTCAAGTGTTCTGTAGCCATGGGTGGCTGGCAGTGTGTGTTTTGGACAATAGAGATACAGAATCTTTCCTTCACCACAGAAAATTCTCTGATTCAGACTTCTCTGATTTAGGAGTCTCCTAAAATTCTGCACTGGAATCTTTCCCTCTGCCCAGCCAACAAAGAAAGTGACTCATTTCTTTTCTTTTCTTTTTTTTTTTATTAGTTGGAGGCTAATTACTTCAAAACATTTCAGTGGTTTTTGTCATACATTGATAAGAATCAGCCATAGATTTACACGTATTCCCCATCCCGATCCCCCCTCCCACCTCCCTCTTCACCCGATTCCTCTGGGTCTTCTCAGTGCACCAGGCCCGAGCACTTGTCTCATGCATCCCACCTGGGCTGGTGATCTGTTTCACCATAGATAGTATACATGCTGTTCTTTTGAAATATCCCACCCTCACCTTCTCCCACAGAGTTCAAAAGTCTGTTCTGTATTTCTGTGTCTCTTTTTCTGTTTTGCATATAGGGTTATCGTTACCATCTTTCTAAATTCCATATATATGTGTTAGTATGCTGTAATGTTCTTTATCTTTCTGGCTTACTTCACTCTGTATAAGGGGCTCCAGCTTCATCCATCTCGTTAGGACTGGTTCAAATGTATTCTTTTTAACAGCTGAGTAATATTCCATGGTGTATATGTACCACAGCTTCCTTATCCATTCATCTGCTGATGGGCATCTAGGTTGTTTCCATGTCCTGGCTATTATAAACAGTGCTGCGATGAACATTGGGGTGCAAGTGTCTCTTTCAGATCTGGTTTCCTCAGTGTGTATGCCCAGAGGTGGGATTGCTGGGTCATATGGCAGTTCTATTTCCAGTTTTTTAAGAAATCTCCACACTGTTTTCCATAGCGGCTGTACTAGTTTGCATTCCCACCAACAGTGTAAGAGGGTTCCCTTTTCTCCACACCCTCTCCAGCATTTATTGCTTGTAGACTTTTGGATAGCAGCCATCCTGACTGGCGAGTAATGGTACCTCATTGTGGTTTTGATTTGCATTTCTCTGATAATGAGTGATGTTGAGCATCTTTTCATGTGTTTGTTAGCCATCTGTATGTCTTCTTTGGAGAAATGTCTGTTTAGTTCTCTGGCCCATTTTTTGATTGGGTCATTTATTTTTCTGGAATTGAGCTTCAGGAGTTGCTTGTATATTTTTGAGATTAATCCTTTGTCTGTTTCTTCATTTGCTATTATTTTCTCCCAATCTGAGGGCTGTCTTTTCACCTTACTTATAGTTTCCTTTGTAGTGCAAAAGCTTTTAAGTTTCATTAGGTCCCATTTGTTTAGTTTTGCTTTTATTTCCAATATTCTGGGAGGTGGGTCATAGAAGATCTTGCTGTGGTTTATGTCTGAGAGTGTTTTGCCTATGTTCTCCTCTAGGAGTTTTATAGTTTCTGGTCTTACATTTAGATCTTTAATCCATTTTGAGTTTATTTTTGTATATGGTGTTAGAAAGTGTTCTAGTTTCATTCTTTTACAAGTGGTTGACCAGTTTTCCCAGCACCACTTGTTAAAGAGGTTGTCTTTTTTCCATTGTATATCCTTGCCTCCTTTGTCAAAGATAAGGTGTCCATAGGTTCGTGGATTTATCTCTGGGCTTTCTATTCTGTTCCATTGATCTATATTTCTGTCTTTGTGCCAGTACCATACTGTCTTGATGACTGTGGCTTTGTAGTAGAGTCTGAAGTCAGGCAGGTTGATTCCTCCAGTTCCATTCTTCTTTCTCAAGATTACTTTGGCTATTTGAGGTTTTTTGTATTTCCATACAAATTGTGAAATTCTTTGGTCTAGTTCTGTGAAAAATACCGTTGGTAACTTGATAGGGATTGCACTGAATCTATAGACTGCTTTGGGTAAAATAGCCATTTTGACAATATTGATTCTTCCAAGTGACTCTTTTCTATCTAGTAGGATGTTATATTGGGCTTCCCAGGTTGTGCAGTGGTGATGAATCGGCCTGCCAATGCAGGAGACCTATGAGTTGTGGGTTTGATTCCTGGGGTGGGAAGATCCCTTGGAGAAATAAATGGAAACCCACTCCAGTATTGTTGCCTGGAGAATTCCATGGACAGAGGAGCCTGATGGGCTATAGACCATGGGGTCCCGACCAGTACAGAAGGGAGGTGCATCATTTTATCCTGCATGCCATTGAACAATATCATTCAAACAGAGCTTTTCATCTGTAAAGGAAGCTTAGAAATCAAGGTTTCCTATTTTCTTCAAAATATAAAACAAAATTGGTGAGAAATTAGTCTCTTCCACATACAGTTGCGTTTGTTTTTGTTTTTTAATTTCGAAGGATCGGAAAATGAGAATCAGAACATTTCGAAGTCTGTATGTATGGTAGTCAAGGAGAGGGAGACGGAAAGGGAAAGATACATTTTAGGTTTCTGCTTATACAAATGGGTACACAAATGGATATATAAAGATTATATTTACTAAGATGGGGAGTACAAGTGTATTAACATATTGTGTGGTCCAAATAGTTGGTTCGGGTTTTCTGTGAGATGTTATAGAAAACTCTGAGTGACCGTTTTGGCCAATCCAATATATAGGTCAACAATACAGCTTGGGTATACTTTAGATACATGTGAGTGGAGATATTTAATAAGCAGCTAAATATGTAGATATGAACTGAATATAGATATAATCTAGAACTCTACATTGAGAGTTGTTGAAACTTAGTATTATGAATTCATGTGGAATTTGAGGACTATGGAAAGTAAGATAGAATGCTCAGAACTGAATCTCAAGCGAAAAAAGTCATTAGAGATTGGGTAAGAAAAAATGCAAGTCAAATCCAGAAGGTGTCTGAGAGCAAAGAAGGAAACCAAAAGTACAGTCTCCTAGAAGACAAAACAAGATTAATTTTAGAAATTAGCACTTATTGTGCAAATAGTGTTAAGAACTCTAAATAGCAATGATTAAAAAATGTACACAGACTATTTCTCTAAAAATATTTGAAATTATATGCAAGCAATGATTGATATGCAAGTAAAATTTTCTAAGAGGGCCAGAGTGTGTCTTTATTCTTTTTTATCAATAACTATAAATTGCCCTAATACCACAGATTGTCTTTTTAAATAAACCTGCTTAGATTTTACTAGTGAATATCTTTGACTTAATGTTTGGGCATTTCATATCTTATAACCCAATTGTAGCTGTAGGAAAAAAGTGATATAGATAATTTCTAGGATCATTGTTCATTTATGGTTTTTAGAAAAAAAAATTATCCTATTGAAGTAAGTCTCTCTTGACATGAACCAAATGAAGCATCAAGATTAATATTGGTTTTTGTACTTTATTAAGTGTAATGATTAATGATAAATTATTTAGTATCAAGGAGCATTTCAATAAAATTTCATTTATGCTTGAAAAGTAGGAAAGAAAAAAAATCAGTTATTAAGAGCAGAAAACATTTCACAGTGGCAGTTTGTTCTGTAGATTGTAAAAGGATAAGGTTTATTTAAAGCCATATGCTTTCTTTATTCTCACTGCTTCATAAACTTAAAAAATTAAAAGCACTTATTTTAGAACTATGTAGTACAAAACACTGTTTTGAGGGTCTATAGATGAATGCCAAGAGGTTATCCCACAGTGAAAATAATTGGATGCCCCAGAGGTTAGCTTTTTTTTTTTTCCAGCTTCTGTTTACTTATCTCATTCCTAGCTTTTCTATCTTATAAAATCCTCTTAAAAAGTAAAAGTATTAGCATGGTGATTTTAAGGAAAAAAAAAATTAAGGCTGAAAAAGAAGGCTGTGAAAACTGAGTAGGAAAATTCATTGCGATTATAACAAATTGCATAAAATTCTGCTACTCTTTCTTTGGACTATGAGGCATTTTTTAAGAAAAATAAGTTACCAGAAGCATATAGCAATGCTGCATTATATAGAACACTTATAACAACTTATATTGCATTCAAACTTGTAATTAAAGTGTTAAATATTCTCATGTGATTAAAGGTTATTAAAATGTGCATAGCACCAATTAGCAATGAAATTTTACTATTAAAATCTTATTGGTAGGATGTTTTGACTTCCAGTATGTAATCACCTGATTGTTCCATTTTACTTGAAAACAAGAAATAAAGGCATTCAAGTTTCATTATCATGCAAGAAAAGTGACAGTATATATTCCTGATGCAAGTATTCCAGTCTCATTTTTAAAATGCGTGATGATTAAAGGCTTTCATAAGGTTTTCTCTATAAATGCACACACACACACACACACACACACACACACACACACACACACACACAGACTGATAATTACCAAACAACTGAAGTACATTTAATAAATTCCTTCAATATAGGAAACAACCTAGACTGTACTGGTCCTTTACTCTGGATGTCATCTTTAAAATATAATTTTCATTTCTCTTTCTCCTACAGTCTGACTTGAAAATTTTATAGAGTGAGAACTGATAAAAACTAATGCAATGCTGTACTGGGATCCCATTAAAGAAGGTGAAAATGTTTATATCTGCATAAACTTGCTTGGACTTTGCACAATTCCTGATTGATATGATGTACATAATGACCATTTGCTAAATGGAAGAATAAATGAAGATTTAATGTTTATACCTGCAAATGTCATAGCATAATGGCCACAGAATCTAACTAAATGAAGGTTAAATCTTGGCTTTACTACCTATTATGTGATCCTGAGCAAGTTATTTTACCTTTGGCTAAATTTCAACATCAGAGAAATGGAGAAAATTATTATTGTGCCTACTTCAGGGTTAGATGTTAGAGTATGAGTAAAATGCTTTTATCAGTGCTTCTTGTATAATCAGCTCAGTATATTTTTTCTTTTCCCTCTCTAATTTTAATCACAATTTAAAAACTATCAAAGTAAATCTAAGTCAAAAATAAGAAACATTTATTGGATAAATAACTATTGTTGAAATTTGAAAAATAATATTGCCAAAAAGGAAGTGCTTCTCAATAATACCTAACAGCACATTTTCTGAATTTTGATTGCTTATTGCATGGCTTCCCGGATGGTGCTAGTGGTAAAGAACCTGCCTGCCAGTGCCGGAGACCTAAGAGACACGGGTTCGATTCCTGGCTTGGGAAGATCCCTGGAGGAGGAAATGGAAACCCACTCCAGTAGTCTTGCCTGGAAAATTCCATGGACAGGGAGCCTGGCAGGCTACAGTCCATGGTGTCGCAAAGAGTCAGACTCGACTGAATGACTGAGCACACAGTACAAAGAAGAAAAACACAGATGTTAAAAGCATGTGGGCTCTTGAATCATCACATATGAATCTAGTCCAAGATCCTTCATTTATTCATTTAATCAAGTTGGGTCTTAGTGTTCTGTTTTCTGTACTAGAGATAATATCTAACTTACAAGGTTGACTATTATATATAAAGAGTGTGATTACAGACTAAGATCAACTGCAAGCTTTTATTTGTTAAACTATAATTTAGGGGATGAAAGTCTGTTTTGTTGTCATCACTATTCAGATAGTAGCTTGAGTATTTGGAAGTTCACAGAATTATCAAGAATAAAATGTAGAAGGAGAACAAAGATGAAATCTGGGAAATTCATTATGATATAAATTTGATTTAAATTAATCATGGAGTGGGGGGGGGAATCAGGATGGGGAATACATGTAAATCCATGGCTGATTCATGTCAATGTATGACAAAAACCACTACAATATTGTAAAGTAATTAGCCTCCAACTAATAAAAATAAATGGAAAAAATATCATTCTATTGTAAAAAATTTAATTAATTAATTATTTAATCATGGTTTTAATTTGATTAAAAATATAAGTTGAGACCACATTTGGTCTTCAGACATCATTAAATCATGAAAATAATTCTTACTATTACTTAAAAAGTTACATAAAAGAAGATAGATACAATTTAACAGTGACTTTTATAGACACATTTTTATAGTGGTTATTCCAGAAGAGTAGCTATGACACAGGAAGTTCTGATTGTAATAACTGAAAGTAGGTACCAAATTTGAAAAAACTCTTTAGAAGAAGACTTTTGATAGATGGGATATGGCTGACTCAGGACAAGAAGAAATCAAAGATGACTGTAAATTTAATAGCCGATGAGCTAGGAGTATAATGATGATATTGATAGTGATGGGAACACAAAGACAGAGAAACTAATGAGCTTGGCTATAAATATGTTAAGTTTTAAGTGTCGGCTTGATAGTCAAGTAGAGACATCATGCAGATAACCAAAAATGAGGGCTTGGAGAGCACATGGGGATTAAATTTCCTTTTGTAGCTTTGTATGTGTTACTTTCACCTTTTAAATTTTATTTCCCTTGGTGATTTGGCCATTTGATTTCTTTACTAGCATCTGTCCCTTCTGCCTTTTTATTGTAAATATTATTTTTTATTATAAATATCTGAATACATTTCAAGTTGCCCTTTATTTCAGTAAAATTCCAATATTTTCTCATATTTCTCAGAAAATATTGAGGTTATTTTATTCATTTCCCTTAGTTTTATTTTGAAACACTTACTATGATGCTGCTAATATTTAGAAAGATATGTAAAGTCTGTAGGTACACACCCACACATATTACACACAAAACTACTAGTTCAGGAAAATTTCTGCATTTTTAGTTATTTGTCAAGAACTTGTCCATATCATCTCTTGTGTTTTTGAAATAGTTTCTTTTGGCTTGGACTGTAGCTCCTCAGGCTCCTCTATCCATGGGATTCTCCAGGCAGAAATACTGGAGTGGGTTGACATTTCCTTCTCTAGGGAACCTTCCTGACCCTGGGATCGAATCCGTATATTTTTGGTCTCCTGCATTGGCAGGTGAGTTCTTTACCACTGGTGCCACCTGGGAAGCCTAGATTGATTTGCCTAAATGTTTAATTATACAGCATTATTCAAATATGCTGTGAAAGCTGTGGGGGGTTCAAGAGTTTCTTGGCAAGTACAGGATGATGATTAACATACACGGAGAACTACATCATTTTAAATTAAGTTCTCTTACAGTTCCAACACCACTGTAGTTCACAGTAGTGTAACCTCACTTCTATGCCAAGGTGTGAATAAACAATCCAAAAATACATTTTGTCAGGGTATAATATAGATATAGCATAACTGAACATGTGAGTGGAGAATTTGCCAAAAATTTGGTTTCATTAAATATTAAAAATCACTTAATGGATAATTATTCATAAGCTCTAGCAAAGTTTGCATGGCTGGGAAAACCTGTTCATCTGTTCTTTTCAAAGTGTTAGAGAGCTAACCAGATAAGACATTTTCTAGGACTTTAAGCCACATTGGCTAGTTGGTCTTTTTCCTTTCTCTAAGGTACTCAGATGGATATCCAGATCTTTTCATACTATGGAACCTATTTTATCCAAGTTAAATCATCCACTACTGTAATTTCCTGTTCAAAAATAAAAGCTTTTGTTCAGAAGAAGCTTATTTTTTTAACTATTATATGTCATTTAGATACATATCATTTGTACCAGCAGTTATTTCTTTTAATATCCACAACCTTCCACACAAGCTACCACAAGATGTTAAATCATTTATACCATAAACCTACCAAAAACTTGATAAGAAAAATTTAGCTGAAGCATTTCAATGGAGGAGTTCACCATAAAAATATTGATGATCTGATTTTGGCTAAAAAAAAAAAATCCAGGTAATAAATTTTATCTTGAGTGGCGTTAGCTTATATCAGTTATGGAAGAGCTGCACTTAACATCAATAAAATTCATCATGGTCCCAGCTTTTAAATCCGATCTTTTGAGGGCCTGGTTTCAAAGAATAATGTAAGAAAGATTTTCACATAGATTCTGCATATGTTTATATTTGTTCTACACTGTAATAATAATACTATGACCTGGCAATGGTTTTATATCTTTGTTCTCTGATCAGACACATTTCATTCTTGGAAGATATTAGACATCAGATATCAACTCTCATAGAAGAAAAAATGTGGAGGTATAGATTACCCAGGATCTTTCTGAGGCTATATATAGCAGTGCGGGAATCATCAGTCACACCTGACTATAATATCATCTTAAACTTGGATATCCTATGGGCTCCAGACATGTTAAAGATTCTTGAGAAGCTTTAAAGAAAAATAAACTCTGGCTTCAAAAAACTGTTAAAAAAAGCAGGTAGTGACAGACATTTATAAGTATACTGAATAGAGAGTGGTATGGTTGGCAGGTGTTTTCATTCACCAAAACTAATCCAACTGCACATGCCAGGTCTGTGTATTTCACACCATGTAAACTATATTTTAATAAAAATAAAAAATAATATATTTACATTTTGACTCATTTGTCCCATCAAAGGGATTTTTAGTATATTTTGTTCTTAGATTTATTTTCTCTTAGCTCTTAAAGTAATTTCTGCAATGGATACTTGTCGTTGAAAAGATTGACCTGATAAATATTATTATTTATGTGATATGAAAATGATTACAAAAAAATAAAAAAGAAAAAAAGAAAAGCAAATGATTACACCAAGAAGCTCTGTATAAGAAAAGATAATCTAACAGTAAACCATGCCAAAACATAATATTTTGAAATTTGAGTTGAAAGTTTTTTAATTTAGTTGAGAAAATTTAGAGAAATTTAGTTGAGAAATTTTAGAGAAATTTAGTTGAGAAATTTTCACAGTTGAGAATTTTTTAAAATGCTGTTAACATCTCAAGATTATTTATTAAGCTAACTCTGTAAGCAAGATATTCTGATGAATTTTCCTACTTGAATTATTTAGCTAACTGATGTAAAATGCCTTTGAATATGATTACAAATGAGAACTCAATTAAACAACATTCAGAAAACATGTATATACCAGTTTACTGTAGTTGATCGTGTTAGTGTTAGTACTAGTTATAAACAAAATATAATTTATGTTTAATAATATAAGATCCATAAACAGAATGTGTTTAGTCAGTCAGTTGTGCCCGACTCTTTGCGACCCCATGGACTGTAGCCTGCCGGGCTCCTCTGTCCATAGGGATTCTCCAGGCAAGAATACTGGAGTGGATTGCCATGCCCTCCTCCAGGGAATCTTCCCAACCCAGAGATCAAACCCAGGTCTCCCTCACTGCAGGAGGATTCTTTACTGTCTGAGTCACCATGGGATGAGACCTAGAAAAAAATGTTCTGGTTTAGAAGTCTAGAAACATATTTGTTAAATATATTTATTAAGCATTTACTATATGACAGGTGCTGTATTAAGCACTGGCAATCTGACAGATGACAAAAAAAAAGACAAAAAACTAGCATAATAAATCTTACATTGATGCTGAAATAAAAATATGTCTTGGTTATGATTCAGTTGACGTGGATGGTAAATATCATGTGTATTAGTCGCTCAGTTGTGTTCAACTCTTTGCAATCCCGCAGACTGTAGCTCTCCAGGCTCCTCTGTCCATGGGATTCTCCAGGCAAGAATACTGGAGTGGCTTGCCATTCCCTTCTCCAGAGGATCTTCCCAACCCAGGGATCAAACCCTGGTCTCCTGCATTGCAGGCAGATTCTTTACTGTTTGAGCTGTAGGAAAGTCCTGGTATATATCACACGTAGTTTTATTTCCTAAGGGTAAATCCTTTGTCTCTGAAGGGGCCACATAAGGGAATATGATCTGAAATTATGTCCTAAGGTATATACCACACATATGTGAACAAAGAGCACACATGAAGGAAATTCTCAAGTGTGATGAACACCCCGGTGGCCCCGTAGAGAAGAGCAAAACAAATGACTACTAGCGAAACATATCATGGAGTTGCTCTCGAGAGAGGCGAGAGAAGGCGTGAAAGGAACAGAGTTTGAGTAATACAGAGAAATAACTTCATAGCCTTTCAGCGTCCAGCTGATAGACACCGCTAGAAACCTCAAGCAGAGACTATGTCTTTACTAACAGGTCCCTCTGTGACTACACACAGCCCATATCCTGGTGAGTGAGGAATAGAGAAGAGTCACTTAGCTCCTCTCTCTCCACATCCTGCAGAGCTTCCTTGGTCCAACATTTTCAAACCTTTCTTTTATACTTCTAGATATTGCTTTTCCTTGGGGAGAGAAGTACATCAGAACATAAAAAGTTGCTATAGTTGTTTGAAATAGTTTTTTGGGCGGAGGAGTAAGCCAACAATTTGATAGTAAGAGGGCGGATGGTCACAATATTTGTGGGAAGAGAATATTCCATCTAGTATCTAACACTATATAAGACTTTAAGAATGCATAATGATCTGTGGGTTATAGGTAAAAAGGAAAATTTAAAAAGCATAAATAATAAAATGGATCCAACAGAGTTTATGTAAATATTTGGCAAACATTGCACAATCATTGCCCAGACCTGAAATGATATTCACATACTGGGAGAAATTACAGTGTAGATATATTGTGAGCCAGAAATGTCAATAGTTACACAAGTGAGATATCGGAATCTCCGAAAACTGGTTTCATTTCAGTTGAAAAAATTTTTTTAAAAAACAGATGGCACCTGAAAGGGGGCATATTTAAGATACACTGAACATAGAAACTCTCTGCTAAGTACTACTGGCCTTTTCAGAACTGCCCAGAATTATCGGCTGGGTTCAGAATATGGAACTTTCTTCATGTTTCGTGGTGAGATGGGCGATTGTCAGTAAAATGTCTGTGGCAACTTTCTTATACAGAACCAAGCTAATTCTGTTTGTTACTTCCCAACTCAGTTGAAAAATGCATGCATTAATATCTAAAAATTTAGATTCAATATTAAATAGTCATAGAGGAAAAAGAGATTTTTTTGCCTAACACGAGTAGCAAGTAGTTTTCTTAAAAACACAGTGTCACAAACTGCACTGTATTTTCTCCCAGTATCAATTTTTTCTTTTAACCTTAGAGTTAGTGTGTTGAGAATTCTTTCTGTTATTTATATTTTGTAGTTGTTGTAATAATGATGAAGCTTTCTAGTTTTTCATGCTTGTTTAAGTCATTAGCATTTCAGAGGTAGATCTGTGATCTTTTCTGTCATTTATCTTCAATACTTTCCATTCTATCAGAGAATAAGTTTTACAGCTTACAAATAAAACCTGGGTCTCTAACCTGGGCCTCCCACATTGCAGGCAGACTCTACTATCTGAGACATCAGGGAAGCCCTCGATGTAACATTTATTTATTTATTTAAATAAATAATGTTTGAGACTAAATTAGCATACAAAATTGCTTCTTAATTTAATTATCTTATTACTCACAAACATATAGATATTTACTATGTACTTATTAATGCCAAATGTTAGTAAGCCAACTATTCACATGACAAAATACCATCCTCTAAGTCTCTGTGGTCTTGAAAAGGGAGATAAATTAATTAGCATAATATAATGGCATGAAGATACATATACTGTTGGGTTTATAAGGAATGAGAAGTCATTTATTTTTGTGAATGCTAAGGAAAAGTTTTTACAATTTAGTCTTGAAAATGAGAAACTATGACATATTGGATCACATGACAGGCTGATGGAGAAATGTGATCAAAGAAAGTGCAAACATATAGTGGATGTTTTGGGGAAGTCTGAGTTATAAGAGTTCTATTTGTCCCTTCTAGAATACCAAACAAGCTCTGTAAGGGCCATTTGTAGGAGAACTTAGAGCAGTCAAGCTTCCAAATTCCAGACACATCAACATAAGGTGCTACCTATGGCAGTCTGTCTGTCTTAAAAAAAAAAGAGAGAGAGAGAGAGACTTTCTCTAAAGAAGGGCATAGACTATTCAGTCTGGAGATATCTTTTCTCTAAAGAAGGGCATAGACTATTCAGTCTGGAGATATCTTTTAGATATGAATTCATTTTCTCTTTTGTGTGAAAAACATGGATCCCAAAGTGGTTTATAGAATTTTCTAAGGTTCCACAGGTAATTGAGAGAATAAATTTGAATCTTTCTAAAATAGTTCATAGTTGCATTTCTTAAAAATAAAACATTGTTACATTATATAGCAGTTGTAAGACTATCTTTAGGGGAGTTTTAACAAAGTTTAACAAACTTTACAACAAAATTAAAAGGTAAGTACAGAGAATCTCTCATATACCACCTTCATAGCCTCCTCTCTTATCAGCATCACTCACCTGAGCGGTACAATTTTTACCAAGGATTAAACTATATTGACACATAATAATCACACAAAGTCCATAGTGTATCTTAACAGTTTACTCTTGTTATCATTTTATGGACTTGGACAAATGTTCAGTGACATATATCCATCGATATATCATACAGAGTAGTTTCACTGCCCTAAAAATAGTGCTCTGTCTTTTCATTTTTCCCAATACCAACCCCATAGCAACCAAAGATATTGTATTGTCTCCACAGTTTTATTTTTTCTAGAGTGTCAGGTTGTTGGAATAATACAATATGTAGTTTTTCAGATCAGCTTCTTTCACTTGGTAATATGCATTTAAGATTCCCCATACTCTCCATTACTTGAAAGCTTTTTTTCTAAACCCTAGTATCTCTTTGTCTAAGATGTACCATAGTTTACAATGAATTTGAGTTCCAGTTGCCTCAAATCCTTACCAACATTTGGTATTGTCGGTGTTCTGGATATTGTTCATTGAATGAGTGAGTATTGGCACCCCATTCTGCATTAATTTGCATTCCCCTAGTGATATGATATAGAGCATCTTTTCCTGTACTTATTTACCATCTGTACATCTTCTTTGGTGAAGTGTGTGTTAAGGTGTTTGGCCCATTCTTAATCAGGTTGCATGTTTTCATATTGTTGAATTTTAAAGGTTCTTTGTATATTGTGTATGACAAGCTTTTATCAATGTGTCTCTTGAAAGTATTTTCTCCTAGCCATGCTTTGTCTTCTAATTCTATTTATATTGTCTTTGCAGAGCATGCATTTTCATTTTAAGTTTTTCATTTTCAATTATGTCTATAGTGTATATTTATTTATGGGCAGCAGTACCACCTAAGATGCCTAAATTTAGGAAATTACACCTATCTAAAAAGGCATCACCATTGCCAAGGTCATGTGATTTCCTTCTATGTTATCTTCTAGGAATTTTATAGTTTTACATTTCACATTTAGATCTCTTCTTATACAGTTTAAGTTAGTTTTAAATGAAAGAGGTAAGGTTTGAATCTAGATTCATCTTTTCTGCATGTGAATCTGTCATTATTTGAGCATCATTTGTTGACAAAGTTGTCTTTGTTTTATTGAGTTACCTTTGCTTGTTTGTCAAATATTAGTTAACTATATTTTGGGGCTTCGTTTCTGAAATCTCTATTTTATTTCATTGATGTATTTGTCTATTCTTTTGCCAATACTACACTGTCTTTTTTTTTTTTTTTTTTTTACACTGTCTTGATTATTGTAGCTTTACAGAAAGTCTTGATGTTGGGTAGCATCAGTCCTCCATTTTTAAAAATTTCAATATTGTTGACTGTTTTGTGTCTTTTGCCTCTTCCTATAAATATTAAAATCAGTTTGTGAATATTCATAAAATAACTGCCTAGGGTATTGTCTAGGATTGCAGTGAATCTATAGGTCAAGTTGGGAAGAACTGACATCTTGCCTGTAATCTCAGCTTGATGATATGCAAGTTCTTGTGGTTTTCCAAATCATCCTGATTCTGATAAGACTTTTGTTCCGGTTCACATATTTAGCCAACAAATGTTTGAACATATACCATAACATATAATCAGGAACTAAAATACAAATAGATAAGATTCCTCTCATGGTAGGGTTTTATTTATTACTGGAAGATAGCTATTGGGAAAAATGTTGAAAAATTGATAATTCTAGGAAAGAAAAAAAAGAAGTATGATATTGCATTAAAGTGACAGTGAAAGTTGTTTGGTCATGTCCAGCTTTTTCAACCCCATGGACTCTACAGTCCATGGAATTCTCCAGGCCAAAATGCTAGAGTGGTTAGCCTTTCCCTTACTCCAAGGGATCTTCCCAAGCCAGGGGTTGAGCCCAGGTCTCCTGCGTTGCAGGTGGATTCTTATCAGCTGAGCCACAAGGGAAGGCCATGATATTGCATATATAGCATCAAACACCTGAATTCTTAGGATTGCAACTTAATCCTTCAGTGCAATTTAGCCACTGTTCTTTGATATGTGCTAGTAGGACACTTGTATAACTTCTTTGGAAAATTCCTATTTAAGATTTTTTTCCCATTTTAATTGGGTTTCTTGTTTTTTGATTGCTGATTTGTAAACATCCTTCATTTATCCTGTATACTATATATTTTTCAGACATATAATTCATAAGTGCTTTTTCCATTGTACAATTTGTCTTTTTTCTTTCTTAGTAGTGTCCTTTGAAGCACAAAAGTTTTCCATTTTAATAACTTTTGATGTATATCTGTTTTGCTTGGGTTTCTTTTCCTTTAGGTATCATATCATGAAATGATTGCATAAAACAAGTTTATAAACATTTATTCCTATATATTTTCTAAGTTTTTTAAAGTTAGTTCTTCCATTTAGAAATATAATTCATTTTTAGTTAATTTTGGTACTTAATGTGACATAAGTGTAAATTTATTCTTTTGCATGTTGATGACCACTTGTCGTAGCACCATTTCTTAAAAAGACTACTCTTTCCACTTTGCATTATCTTGGGCATCTTTGGGAAAAACCAACTGACAATAAATGTAAGGATTTATCTTTGGATTTCAATCCTATTTCATTGATTTATATTTTTATTCTTATTCTGACATCTCACTGCATAAAATCTTTAGATTAATTTGGGACATATCTTGCCATTTTAACAATATGAAGTTTTCCAATCATGAACATGGTGTATATTCTCATTTATTTATATGTTCTTCAGTTTCTTTTGATGATGTTTTATAGTTTTAAGAAAACACAATAATACAAGTTACTGCTTAATTTGCTTCATCTATTCCTGAACATTTTATTTTTGATACTATGATCATTGAAATTATTTTCTTAATTTTAATTTCATTTTTCACTAGTATCTAGAAATAAAAATAAATTTAATATATAATCTTATATTCTGCAAAATTGATGAATTTGTTTGTTAACTCTGTTTTATTATAGATTTCTTAGTATCTTTTTTTCTATTTATCTTCGTGGATAACCTCAATTGACTTATCTTCAAGTTCACTATTTTCTGCCAGCTCCAATTGTCTGTGAATCTAATGAATTTTTCATTGTAGTCATTGGACTTGTTAACCCCCAGAATTTCTATTTAGTTCCTTAAAAAATAATTTCTATCTCTTGATATTCTCTATTTGATGAGGCACTATTCTGATAGTTTATTTTAGTTTGATCCATGTGTTTTTTTTAACTTCTTTGAAAATATTTAAAATAATTGATTTAAAGTCTCTATTTAATAGATTCAACATCTGCATCTTCTCAGTTCCTATGCAGTCCTCTTTATTCTTGTATATGGGCTATATCCTCATGTTGTTTTGGCATGACTCATAAATTTTGGCTGAGAGTACTTTTAAAGTGGCTACACTTGACATCAATGCCTCCCCAAGGTTCTTGTTATTGCTGATTATTTTGGTTGTTTTCTGTTTAGAAACTTTACTGTAATAATTCTGCCAAATCTGTACTCATTGTCATATGTATCTATTGCAGTCTCTGTTTAGTGAATTGAGTGGTCAGCTAATGACAACGCAGAAGGTTCCTTAACTCCCAGGAAACAGTAAGTTTCCCAAACTTTGTGAACAAATTCCATGTGAGTATTTTGATACATCATACCTTAGTATTCACACTGGTAGTTGACAGCTCTGCCTTAGACTTGACTTCTTACTCAATGCATGTCCTTAAAGTTAGCTAGAGAGGAGACATTAGGGTCTTCTCAGATTTTCCTAAGTTGTGTACAGTCCTGGGAAGGCAAGATACTTTGTGCATGTGGCCTTTAGATTCTCATGAATATATAGAGCTTCATGAAGCTGCTGTGAACACATCATTTCAAACATTTTCCTTTACAGATGTTTTTATTGTTATTAGATCTTTGCCTTAGCTCTTGCTTACAGTTCTGGGCTGTGACATTTAATAATTGCTTATAATTATTTTTGACAAATACCTTTGGGGAAAAGACTTTTCACACAGACTGGTCTCTAAGTAAAGTCTGATACAGAGAGGTTACCAGTGGAAGTCTTTTAGGAAACCACAAACGGATAAAATAATGACAATTCTCTTAGAATGAGTTTTTCTGAAGCAGCTCCTGCACTGGGCTTTTCCCTTCAGTGCCTGCAAGACTGCTGATTTTCACCATGAGTGCAGATTATTAGTTTTCAAGGCTCACAAACAGTTTGGAGCATGGGGAATGGGACTACAGAAAGTAAAAACAAAACAAAGCTCACAGTTCTAACAAAGATTCAGTCATTTTTCTTGAAATAACAGTCCTAGATTGCTGCAAGTCTTTGATTAATTTCTGTGGTTAGTTGCTCCGTCGTGTCCAACTCTTTGCAACACCATTGGCTGTAGCCCACCAGGTTCCTCTGTCCATGGGTTTCTTCAGGCAAGAGTGGATTGCCAACCTTCCTTCAGGGGATCTTCCCAATCCAGGAATCAAGCCCAGGTCTCACATTGCAGGCGAATTCTTTACTGTCTGAACCACCAGGGAATTTCTAGACTTCTGAAAAAGTTGATTCCAGTAATTCTTGCTAGTTTTCTTGTTGCTTTCAAGGAGCAGAAATTTTCAGAGATCCTTACTTCGACATTTTTGCTCACATCTGTATAGTAGATTGAATATGAAATTCAGTTGTGACAATTTCCATTTTTCATTTAACATACAATTAATACACACACACACATATGCTATATATATGAACTCCCCTGGTGGCTCAGACATAAAGAATCCAGCTGCAGTGTGGGAGAACTGGGTTCGAAACCTGGGTTGAGAAGATGCCCTGGAGGAGTGCTTGGCAACCTAGTCCAGTATTCTTGCCTGGAGAATCCCCAAGGACAGCGGACCTGGCAGGCTCCAGTCCATGGGGTCACAAAGAGTTGGACATGACCGAGCAAGTAAGCAAACACACACACACATATATATATTATATAATGTGTGTGTGTGCACACTTACTTGCTCGGTCATGTCCAACTCTTTGCTACGCCATGGACTGCTACCCACCAGGCTAGTTTCATGGGTGTTCTCCAGGCAAGAATACTGGACTGGGTTGCCTTGCTCTTCTCATATATATGCATATGATTCCCTATCAATACACTACAAAAAATACAGTATTCAGTGACAGTTGTTTTTATAAAATGTAATTCTGTTAAGTGGACATTATGATGTGATTCAATTCACCTCAGTTGTGTCCAACTCTTTGCAAACCCATGAACTGTATCACACCAGGCTTCCTTGTCCATCACCGACTCCCAGAGCTTGCTTAAACTCATATGCATCAAATTGGTGATGCCATCCAACCATCTCATCCTCTGTCATCCCCTTCTCCTCCTGCCTTCAATCTTTCCCATCATCAGGGTCTTTTTGAATAGTCAGTTCCTTGCAAACTATTGGAGCTTCAGCTTCAGCATCAGTCCTTCCAGTGAATATTCAGGACTGATCTCCTTTAGGATTGACAGCTTGGATCTCTTTGCAGTCCAAGGGACTCTCAAGAGTTTTCCCAATCCACACAGTTCAAAAGCATCAATTCTTTGGTGCTCAGCTTTCTTAATAGCCCAACTCTCACATCCATACATGAAGACTGGAAAAAGCAGAGCTTTGACTTGATGGACCTTTGTCAGAAAAGTAATAACTTGTCTTGTTAATATGCTGTCTAGGTTTGTCATAGCATTTCTTCCAAGGAGTGAGCATCTTTTAATTTCATGACTGCAGTCATCATCTGCAGTGATTTTGGAGTCCAAGAAAATAAAGTATGTAACTATTTCCATTGTTTTCCCACCAAATTGCATGAAGTGATGGGACCAGATGCCATGATATTAGTTTTTTAAATGTTGAAGTTTAAACCAGCCTTTTCACTTTCTTCTTGTACTTTCATCAAGAGGCTCATTAGCTCTCTGTCACTTTCTGCCATATCAGAGGTTATTGATCTTTAATTCTTGAAATCTTGCTTCCTGCTTGTGCTTCATCCAACAGAGCATTTCTCATGATGCATTGTGCATACAATATAAATAAACAGTGACAATATACAGCCTTGATGTACTCCTTTCCCAATTTGGAACCAGTCTGTTTTTCCATGCCTGGTTCTAACTGTTGCTTCTTGACCTGCATAGAGATTTCTGAGGAAGCAAATAAGGTGGTCTGGTATTCTCATCTTTTTAAGAATGTTCCATAGTTTGCTGTGATCCACACAGTCAAGGATTTGGCATAATCAATAAAGAAGAAGTAGATGATTTCTGGAATTCTCTTGATTTTTTGATCATCCAATGGATGTTGGCAATTTGATCTCTGGTTCCTCTGCCTTTTCTAAATCCAGCTTGAACATCTGGACCTTCTTGGTTCATGTACTGTTGAAGCCTCGCTTGGAGAATTTTGAGCATTACTTTGCTAGCATGTGAGGTGACTGCAATTGTGTGGTAGTTTGAACATTCTTTGACGCTACTTTCTTTTGGGATTGGAATGAAAACTGACCTTTCCATTCCTGTTGCCACTGCTGAGTTTTCCAAAATTGCTGGCATATTGAGTGTAGCACTTTAACAGCCTCATCTTTTAGAATTTGAAATAACTCAACTGGAATTCCATCACCTCCACAAGCTTTGTTTGTAGTGATTCTTCCTAAGGCCCACTTGACTTCATATTCCAGTATTCTGGCTCTAGGTGAGTGATCACACCATTGTGGTTATCAGGGTCATGAAGATCTTTTTTGATCGTTCTTCTGTGTATTCTTGACACTCCTTGTTAATATCTTCTGCTTCTGTTAGGCCCATACCCTTTTTGTCCTTATTGTGCCCATCTTGCATGAAATGTTCCCTTGTTATCTCTTAATTTTCTTGAAGAGATTGCTAGTCTTTCCCATTCTGTTGTTTATCTGTATTTCTTTGCATTGATCACTGAGGAAGGCTTTCTTATCTCTCCTTGCTATTCTTTGGAACTCTGCATTCAGTGAGTGTAACTTTCCTTTACTCCTTTGCCTTTAGCTTCTCTTCTTTTCTCAGCTATTTTGCCTTTTTGCATTTCTTTTACTTTAGATTTGTCTTGATCATTGCATCTTGTACAATGTCACAAGTCTCCATCCATAGTTCTTCAGGCACTTTGCCTATTAGATCTATCCTTTGAATCTATTTGTTACTTCTACTGTATAATCATTAGGGATCTGATTTAGGTCATACCTGAATGTTCTAGTGGTTTTCCCCACTTTCTTCAATTTAAGTCTGAATTTGGCCATAAGGAGTTCATGATCTGAGCCACAGCCAGCTCCCAGTCTTGTTTTTGCTGACTGTATAGTTTTTCTCCATCTTCCGCTACAAAGAATATAATCAATCTGATTTTGGTATTGACCATCTTGCGATGGTGATGTGTAGAATCAGAATGAGATGCAGATCCCCCCACAGTCAGTCTCTCCCATTAGGAAGCTTCTGTAAGCCTCTTATCCTTATCAATTAGAGGGCAAACAGAATGAAAACCATAATAACAGAAAGCTGATGAAACTGATCACCTGGATCTCCACCTTATCTAACTCAATGAAACTATGAGCTATGCCATGTAGGACCACCCTAGACAGATGGGTCATGGTGGAGAGTTCTGATAAAATATGGTCCACTGGAGAAGGGAATGGCAAACCACTTCAGTATTCTTGCCTTGAGAACCTCATGAACAGTATCAACAGGCAAAAAGATAGGACACTGAAAGATGAACTCCCCAGGTCGGTAGGTGCCCAATATGCTACTGGAGAAGAGTGGAGAAAGAACTCCAGGAAGAAGGAAGATTCGGAGCCAAAGCGAAAACAACACCCAGTTGTGGATATTACTGGTGATGAAAGTAAAGTCTGATGCTATAACGAACAATATTGCTTAGGATCCTGGGATGCTCTCTCCATGAACCAAGGTAAATTGGAGTGGTCAAACAGGAGATGGCAAGAGTGAACATCAACATTTTAGAAATCAGTGAACTAAAATGGATTGGAGTGATCGAACTTAATACAGATGACCATTATATCTACTACTGTGGGCAAGAATCCCTTAGAAGAAATGGGGTAACCATCATAATCAACAAAAGAGCTGAAGTGTAGTACTTGGATGTAGTCTCAAAAATGACAGAATGACCTCTGTTTGTTTCCAAGGCAAATCATTCAGTATCACAGTAATCCAAGTCTATATCCCAACCAATAATGCCGAAGAATTGAATAGTCCTACAAGACCTTCTAGAACTAACACCAAAATTGATGTCCTTTCCATCATAAGAGACTGGAATGTAAAAGTAGGAAGTCAAGAGATACCTGGAGTAACAGGCAAGATTGGCCTTGGAATATGACAGGAAGAAGGGCAAAGGCTAACAGTTTTCCAAGAGAACACACTGGTCATAGCAAACACCTTCTTCCAACAACACAAGAGATGACTCTACACATGGTTATCACCAGATGGTCCATACCTATATCAGATAATTTGATTTTGATTGTATTATTTAATTTAATAATTTACTTATATAATTCTGGGCACTCAATCATGGTTGAACTTTCCAGCATATATATATGTGTGTGTGTGTGTGTGTGTGTGTGTGTATGTATATATATACACACATGTATATGTACACACACACACACACACTGCTTTTCTTTCTGGAACAATTTACACATCACCTGAAATCCTCAGTTAATCCATTCCTTAATTCATTCGTGTATCCATTCATCTATTCATCCATGTATCTGTTAACTTGAAAACTATTCAGTACTTGTTTTTTTTTGTTAACCTTACTAGAAGCAGAGAATGGAATGAGAAGCTTTGAGTAAAATGATGAAAAATATTATCTATATTTATATCCATATCTATATCTGATGAAAAGTAGAAGGATCCAGAAAAATAGTCATACAATTGAATCCCTGTTACATGCTAATATGAAATAAATAATCAGATACATATAAATTTCTTGGTACATGAAATATCATCTTGAATAATCTGGTGTAATTAACAACTGTATTTGTCAAGTTACTATCTGTGTATGTGACACATACTTATGTCTATTTTATTAATTTAGAGACAGTCAGTTTTCTTTTTGATATTTTTTAAAATTTAGATTTAGTTGACATATAACATTATATTAATTTCAGGTATACAATATAATGATTCGATACATGTATATATTACAAAATAATCTTAGATGATATTCAATAACATTACCAAATTCCCAGGTACAATTGCTCATTTTTAAGAATGCCTCATACTGTAAAACTATGCATATTGATCATTTATTTTAGAAGATTTATATTTGTACAAATACTTACACACAAATTACATGGCTGTCTCAAAAGAAAAAAATGTAAGAATCTTTGCAGTTGCTATCCTCTAGAATATTATTTTCCTTGGTATCAGCACTTGTTATCCACATAGTTTACCTTCTTATCTCCTTCATATTTCTCCGCTACCTTATCTGAGAGACATTTCCTGTTCAGCCTATTGAAAAGTGGTGCTTCTCTTACTGTGTGTTTTATTTTCCTTCATAATGCTTATCTCCTTCAAAAATATTTTATATTTACATTTTCTACCTTGCTGGAAGTTTTGTTTACTGCAGTATCCATCTAACCTAGAATAGATGTAGTATACACTAGATAAATCTTTGTCAAGTTTTATGCTTCTGTGCTGATCAAGCCCTGTTCTTTCTTTCCCCATAATTCACACTGTTCTGTAGAGCACATCTTAGTTTCCCCTTTTTTGATAAATATTGCTATATTTTTTCCCTGGATTGAAGAATAGAAAAGTAAAATACTTTCTCTATGTTATCTGAAAGTTTAAAAGGAGAGTAGTGTCTCCTTTCTTAAATTACTGAATTTTGTATGTAAATTATGGCAGGGATGTTTTCAGTCTTTTTTGAATACTTATTTCAGAATTCCTGAAGACTAGCATTGTATTTTGAATGGATATGTTTGTTACTTGACTGACTAGTTAGTATAATAAATAATTTCTCAGACTGTAATATGATTGAACTAATGGTCAGTAATATGTGATTTCAAGTAATACCAAAAGGAAGCTCTTTGTTATAAGAGCCTAAAGTTTCAGCTGATCCTATAGCAAACTTGTAACATTCTGGGTTCCCATATTAACTCTTTCACCACTATTATATTTAAAAGAATTATTTTTATAGCTTTTTGTGGTGACAATTTAATGAGTGTCAGCCTTTGCTTCAAACAGTGAAACTAGACACATGGCCTTGGACAACCTTTTAATGATTTCAGATTTAAAATGAAGTTTCTACTCATGGTATTTATTATACCTTTTAAAAACTAAGCAACACTTTCCTAATGCCATTATTTAGTCACCTACCACACATAATTCTGCTTACCTCTAATTACTTTAAAACCTGAGACTGAGGTCTACATTTTAATATATGGGGTGGAAAATCAATAAAAACCTAGAATGATATTTACCCTATTAAGGGTATCTAAACATCATTAAGGATATAAAAGGGAACAGTTTGGCCAGAATTCATTTCATCGAGTTTGCTGCCTTGTTGCTGTAATACAAGACTCGCTGGATTTAGATGCCCACCAGCAAACCTCCCTGCCAGTGTTGCACCAAAAAACAACCTCCTGCATTTTAGAAAACTAGATTTGTCAATGTTGCTGAGTTGTGTGGCATAATACACAGTAGATGAGAATGAACGATTATAACTTAAGCCTCTAGAGTCCTTTTGATTTATTTATTGTTGAAGACTGTTGTATGTTTGCCTTCCCCAAGTCTGTTCTGAATGTGCTATTCTCTCATTGTTTATAAAAGCATTGTGAGACATTACGTTCACTATTGTGACTTGCAGGCAGAGTCTTCACTGTCTGATCCACCAGGGAAGCCAAAGGACCCTATAAACCAAATTCCCTTAACTTGGGTTTTAACCAGGCACATAACAGCCATTTGGCTTCCCTGATGGCTCCGATGGTAAAGACTCTGCCTGCAAAGTGGAAGAGCCAGGTTTGAACTCTAGTCAGGAAGATCTGGAGAAGGAACTGGCAACCCACTTCAGTACTTTTGCCTGGAGAATCCCAGGGACAGAGGAGCCTGGTGGGTTACCAGACAATCTTACCTGCCTCCTGAGAAACCTGCATGCAGGTAAATATGCAACAGGTAGAACCGGACATGGAACAATGGACTGGTTCCAAATTGGGAAAGGAGTATGTCAAGGCTGTATATTGTCACTCTGCTTATTTAACTTATATGCAGAGTACATCATTCAAAATTCTTGGCTGGATGAAGCACAAGCTGGAATCAGGATTGCCAGGAGAAATGTCAGTAACCTCTGATATGCGGATGACAACACCCTTATGGCAGAAAGCGAAGAAGAACTAAAGAGCCTCTTGATGAAAGTCAAAGAGGAGAGTGAAAAAGCTGGCTTAAAACTCAGTATTCAAGAAACAAAGATCATGGCACCCAGTTCCATCACTTCATGGCAAACAGATGGGGAAACAATGGAAACAGTGAAAGACCATTTTTGGGGGCTCCAAAATCACTGCAGATGGTGATTGCAGCCATGAAATTAAAAGATGCTTGCTCCTTGGAAGAAAAGCTATGACAAACCTAGGCAGAGTATTAAAAAGCAGATAATGACTTTGCCAACAGAGGTCCAGCTAGTCAAAGCTATGGTTTTTCCAGTAGTCATGTATGGATGTGCGAGTTGGACGATAAAGAAAGTTGAACTCCAGAGAAATGATGCTTTTGAATTGTGGTGTTGGAGAAGGCTCTCTTGAGAGTCCCATGGACTGAAAAGAGGTTAAACCAGTCCATCCTAAAGGAAATCAGTCCTGAATATTCATTGGAAGGACTGATGCTGAAGCTGAAGCTCCAATACTTTGGCCACCTAATGCAAAGAGCCGACTCGTTAGAAAAGACCCTGATTCTGGGAAAGATTGAAAGCAGGAGTAGAAGGGGATGACAGAGGATGAGATTATTGGGTGGCATCACCGGCTCAATGGACATGAGTTTGAGCAAGATCTGAGAGACGGTGAAGAACAGAGAGGCCTGGCATGCTGAAGTCGGTGAGGTTGTGAAGATTCAGAGATGATGACTGTGTGACTGAACAACAACAAACTTTGGCTTTTTCTTGTTCTCATGCATTAGAATGTTCTTTCATTGGTTCTCTGTGTAGAATTTTGGGAGCACTCTCCCTATAAAAGACAACTCACAAATTCATGTTTTAAAATTATTTTGGAAATGGACATATCTCACATGGCACAAGATATGTATTCACTAGCTGAATTGAGGATAGTCATGAGGCATATACGCTGTGAGGAAGATCTACTTCCTCTAATTTTAGGAATATGTAATTTTGAAGGAGTGGTATTTAAAATCATACTGTTTTATATATGTGGATAATGCATCACAAGTTTGTTAACTGACTTCATGTATGTCAAACAATTAAGAAGTTATCTGATTAAGTATGGCAGGACTTCTAGTTCTGTGAACTTCTACAGGCATGCCAATTTTTTTTATCTATTTTTTTTTTTTTTCAGTGAAAATGGCCCAAAGGGATCGGGTGGAGAGGGAGGTGGGAGGGGGATCAGGATGGGGAATACATGTAAATCCATGGCTGATTCATGTCAATGTATGACAAAAATCACTACAATATTGTAAAGTAATCAGCCTCCAACTAATAAAAATAAATGAAAAAAAAAAAAAAAAGAAGAAAGAAAATGGCCATAATTACTGCATAGTTATATGCAGTATTTGAGGATTTTTATAAAGAAAAGTATTATGGGCATATACATTTATGTATATTTATGTAAATGTATAGATGCTATTCAGAGAAGGCAATGGCAACCCACTCCAGTACTCTTGCCTGGAAAATCCCGTGTATGGAGGAGCCTGGTAGGCTGCAGTCCATGAGGTGGCTAAGAGTCGGACACGACTGAGTGACTTCACTTTCACTTTTCACTTTCATGCATTGGAGAAGGAAATGGCAACCCACTCCAGTGTTCTTGCCTGGAGAATCCCAGGGACGGGGGAGCCTGGTGGGCTGCCGCCTGTGGGGTCGCACAGAGTCGGACACGACCGAAGCGACTTAGCAGCAGCAGCAGCATAGATGTTATTGGTGAATATATGTGTTTGTTGATGAACACACATGACACCATGGAGAGAATTCTCAGGAAATAAAATGTTTATTAGGCCTAAATTATTATTAAAAATAGTTTAGCCAGTTTGGAAAATTTTACTTTATATTAATCTCAGTGCTTATTGAAGAATGTCTTTTTGCTCTTATTTTATTAAGTTTAAGTACATAATTTATATTACATGATTTTCTCTTCGAAACTAATTTTTAATAACCTAAGATTCTTGATTGAAGTAGTAATTGGATAGAATAGAAATATTACACTAACATATTAAATATGTGGCTTAATAATTTTATATTCTATAATACCTGATTTAATATTATCTACAATATTCTTTCATATCTATCAACTTGTTATCTATATCCCAATTGCCTATTTAATGGTTTCTAGAAAGATAAACCCAATGAACAATATTTAGTAAAAATATATTTTAAGTAATCAATATAATTTAGATGGGTATGAGTCTCAATTCATAATCCATAAATTCAAGAGTACCAAGAAATTAAAATTTTTTTCATGACAGTTATTACTGAGATACCCATGGCTGATTTAATTGGCTGCCTTCTGTTGCAGTAGTTCTGTTGCTTTTATGAAATGACTGAGATTAAGAATCTTCAATGATTCGATCCTTGGGTATTGAATCCAATCTTTGTTGATGCATCACAGGTATCTTTTTTGAGGTCTTGCTACCTCCCACCCTAGACACTCCCAAGAGTAGAAAGGAAACATGCTTGGTATCTTAGCTTCAGCTGCCATAACAACATTTCAAAAGCTTGGTAGCCTGAACGACAGAAGTATATTGTCTCACAGTTCTGGAGGCCACAAGGCCAAGATCAGGGTGCCAGCATGATTGAGATGTGCTGAGAGCTCTCTTGATGGTTTACAGATGGCCGCCTTCTTACCATGTCTTCACATGGCAGAAAAAGAGTAAGAACAAACTCTCTGGTGTCTCATCTTCTAGAAGCATTAGTCCCATTCTGAGAGCCCCAGTTTCATGACCCCATCTAAACCTAATTACTTCCTCTCCTCTATTTCCAGTGCCATCACGTGGAAGGTTAGGGTTGCAACACGTGAATTTTGTAGGAAGACACAATGTAGTCACAAAGCATCAGACATGACTGAGTGACTAGCAATTCAGTCCACATTACTCAGTTCCATATTATTTGCATAATTGCTACACACAACCTGTGACCTCTTCCAAAAAAATACTTTTTTTCCCTTGTTCTCAAAGAGAGCTGACATTGTGCTTTTCTTCTCATAGCTACTAAAATATGCTCTTATGGAAAAGAATATAATAATAAATAAAGCCAAAACATTCAAATTCCCTAATATCCTAAAAGGAATGCTGGAGGGAAGGGTGGTGTGAAATATCTTGCCACAAAATATAACAGGGCTATCTTTTTCAGTTTGAATTTTATTGAACAGTAAGTAGCTCTGGCTTAAGATGTAGGTCATAATATATCATTAAGTACTTTATTACCACCATCAAAATCATTTTCCTAACATCTTATAAGAAGAGCATTCAGTTTCCAAATATTTGTTATTTTGTTTCATGTCACTTTCTTTTGAGATTAAATTTTTTTCCACTTTTAAATTTCTTTCAACTTTTCCTAGAGTGATAATTTTAAGACAGTCTGTTAAGTGAATAAAGACACTTCAAGTAAATTAACCCAATTTTACTTTCAGCCAAGTCAGTATCATGTTTGTTAAAAGGAGAACAAACATATCTATAAACAATTTTGAATAATCTGCATCTGAATAACTCAAGCTGATTTAGATTGCCCCCATTAACTTGTCCTAACTCCCTAGATAGTAAAATTTGAAAATTCAGGGCAATTAGACTTTCTTAAAACACCTTTAAAAGATCTTTTTCAATTAAACCTAAAATGGAAGAAGTGTTTTAAATATTTTTTCATAAAATTAATGAAATACTTTCCATTAAATTAAAAAAGTAATAATAGTAAATGGGCACCCAGGGTTTATATGAATCTGAGAATAGAGTGAAGAAAATGGATTCTAAATCCATGGGCACGAGTTTCTGGTCATGAAGAAAAAAAAAACCCACAAATTCCTTTTGAGAAAATAAATTCAGTTCATTTGTTCTAGCTTGTCTACATCTCTTGAGTTCCAAGGGTAACTTTGAGAAAAATGAAAACAGTAACAGGTGACCTTGAAATTTATGAATCAATTGAATTCATACTGAAACTATGCACCTGGTGATAGCAAGATGTTCTAATATTTGTTACAGAGAAACAGAAGTTAAATGAGGATTTACATTCATACCCCTTGAATTCTCAGAAAGATGATATAGTGTGAGGTACTTTAATACAAAGACTCTGCTTGTTATAAGATTATTTAGCATTTCCTAGAACAAGTTATAGTTATAAAGAATATAGTTTGATAAGCTGTGTAGTATGGATTTCCCTGGTGATATGATATGTAGTATATGGAACTATAATAAAGGTATAGAAGTTATTAATTTTTAGGCAATACTGTATACAAATATTTAATGCTTGTTAATATCATAGAAATCTGGATCCCACCATTATCATATACCATTTTACAAATCATTGATTCACAATTTGTGAATTATACTACCAAATTGTCTAATAGTTATTGTCTTTCCGGTTTAAGCTTCAACAAAATTGTAAATAGTTCACCTTTGCTATTTCCCCTTTTTATAGGATTGCAAAAACAACCCACTGAGGCATTTCTTCTAGTATATACTACTTCTTTCTCCAAGTCACCTTCACATTGTTCTCATTCAGTTTGATCATCTCAGCTGATTGTGAAAATAATAATATATATTCTTAATAATTTGTACTCATTAAACATGATTGTAATAACTGAATACCATTTTAATTGAGTCCTCCAAGATGGTTTCCACTTTAAAAAGGAAATTCTAAACTGTACAGGAACTGTTTAAGAGGAAATTTTAAACAGTTTCTAAAAGTGACATGTCCAGCAGCAAGAGTGTGCGGTGGTGATAATTTTAAGAACAGAAGTTCTGTAAACTACGTCTCACCGTGATTGAACAGTCTTTTTCTCTCATGGGCTGTCCCAATCACTGCAACTTCCAAGCTCCATTCTTTACCTTTATTCTGACTGTATCACACATCCACAGCAGTCTGTTCACCTCAGATTTCCTCCTGCTTTCTAATATTTTAGGAATTGACATAGGAAATCCCTCTTTCCATCCATAATCTATCCTCCCTGTGTTTGTGTCACTGATGCCTTCTTCTCAACTGATAAAAGGAAGGGATGTATCCTGTCCTGTCAAAATCAGCATCTCCACAAATGCATCTCTCATTTTATATTCTCAGTGGTTTCACTTTTTCAGATATCCTCTCCTGCTCTTTCTCATGTCTGGGGTATTTTTGCCAGTAGCCTAGAAACATATATTAACTTCTATAATTTTCAAAAGGAAACCAAATAAAATGAAGCCCCCTTTGATCTCCCCAATCTTCTATGGTAACTATTCCATTTCATTTGTTCCCTTCATATGTGCACTTTTAAAAAAGATAGACCTGTATTGACTATTTTCCGTTTCCTGTAAAGCACCTTCATGTTGCAGCACCTGTGAAATCTTGCCCATACTCCATCATTGCATCAGGTGTGGAGAGGTCCAAGGCAAACAGTCACATCTCTTCAGCTGTCCTACTGACTTAAATTTAGATATCAGAGGAGCCCTTAGCTAAACTGACCTCTTTCTCAAGAAATTACTCTTCTTTTTCATGGCTTACTCCCACTCTAGAAGTTTTCCAACCATCAGTTCAATTCAGTTAAGTTCAGTCACTAAGTCATGTTCAACTCTTTGCAATCGCATGGACTGCAGCACACCAGGCCTCCCTGTCCATCATCAACTCCTGGAGTTGACTCAAACTCATGTACACTGAGTCAGTAATGGCATCCACCATATTATCCTCTGTCGTCCCCTTTTCCTCCTGCCTTCAATCTTTCCCAGCAACAGGGTCTTTTCAAATGAGACAGTTCTTCACATCAGGTGGCCAGCATATTGGAGTTTCAGCTTCAACACCAGTCTTTCCAATGAATATTCAGGACTGATTTCCTTTAGGATGAACTGGTTGGATCTCCTTACTGTCCAAGGGATTCTTCAGAGTCCTCTCCAACACCACAGTTCAAAAGTATCAATTCTTTGGTGTTTAGTTTCTTTATGGTCCAACTCTCACATCCACACGTGACCACTGGAAAAACCATAGCTTTGACTAGACGGACCGTCATTGGCAAAGTAACGTCTCTGCTTTTTTTAATGTGCTCTCTTGGTTGGTCGTAACTTTTCTCCCAAGAAGCAAGTGTCATTTAATTTCATGGCTGCAGTCACCATCTGCATTGTTTTTGTAGCCCCCAAATTAAAGTCTGTCACTGTTTCCAATGTTTCCCAATCTATTTGCCATGAAGTGATGGGATCAGATGCCATGATCTTAGTTTTCTGAATGTTGAGTTTTAAGCCAACTTTTCCACTCTCCTCTTTCACTTTGGTCAAGAGGCACTTTAGTTCTTCTTCACTTTCTGCCATAAGGGTGGTGTCATCTGCATATCTGAGGTTATTGATATTTCTCCTAGCACACTTGATTCCAACTTGTGCTTCATCCAGTCCAGTGTTTCTCATGATATACTCTGCATATAAGTTAAATAAGCAGGGTGACAATATACAGCCTTGAAGTACTCCTTTACCAATTTGGAACAGTCTGTTTTTCCAAGTCCAGTTCTAACTGTTGCTTCATGACCTGCATACAGATTTCTCAAGAGGCAGCTCAGGTGGTCTGATGTTCCTATCTCTTTAAGAATTTCCCAGAGTTTGTTGTGATCCACACAGTCACAGGCTTTGACTTAGTCAATAAAGCAGAAGTATATGTTTTTCTGGAACACTCTTGCTTTTTCGATGATCCAGTGGATGTTGGTAATTTGATCTCTGGTTCATCTGCCTTTTCTAAATCCAGCTTGAATATCTAAAATTTCATGGTTCACCTACTACTGAAGACTTGTTTGGAGAATTTTGAGCATTACTTTATTAGCATGTGAGATGACTGTAGTTTTGCGGTAGTCTGAGCATTCTTTGGCATTGCCTTTCTTTGGGGTTGGAATGAAAACTGATCTTTTCCAGTCCTATGGCCACTGCTGAGTTTTCCAAATTTGCTGGCATATTGAGTGCAGCACTTTCACAGCATCATCTTTTAGGATTTGAAATAGCTGAACTGGAATTCCATCACCTCCACTGGCTTTATTTATAGTGATATTTCCTAAGGCCCACTTGACTTCACATTCCAGGATGTCTGGCTCTAGGTGAGTGATCACACCATCGTGATTAACTGGGTCATGAGGATCTTTTTTGTACAGTTCTTCTGTGTATTCTTGCCACCTCTTCTTAATATCATATACTTCTGGTAGGTCTGCACCATTTCTGTCCTTTATTAAGCTCATCTTTGCATGAAATGTTCCCTTGGTATCTCTAATTTTCTTGAAGAGATTGCTAGTCTTTCACATTCTATTGTTCTCCTCTATTTCTTTGCACTGATCACTGGGAAGGCTTTCTTATCTCTCCTTGTTATTCTTTGGAACTCTGCATTCAAATGGGTATCTTTCCTTATTTCCTTTGTCTTTCACTTCTCTTCTTTTCTCAGCTATTTGTAAGGCCTCCTCAGATTACCATTTTGCCTTTATGCAATCCTCTTCTTGGGGAATGTCTTGATCTCTGCCTCCTGTACAATGTGACGAACCTCTGTCCATAGTTCTTTAGGCACTCTATCAGATCAAATGCCTTGAATCTATTTGTAACTTCCACTGTATAATGTAAGGGATTTGATTTAGGTCATACCTGAATGATCTAGTGGTTTTCTCCACTTTCTTCAATTTCAGTCTGAAATTGGCAATAAGGAGTTCATGATCTGAGCCACAGTCAGCTCCCAGTCTTGTTTTTGCTCACTGTATGGAACTTTTCCATCTTTGGCTGCGAAGAATATAATCAATCTGATTTCAGTATTGACCATCTGGTGATGTTCACGTATAGAGTCTTCTCTTGTGTTGTTGGAAGAGGGTGTTGGCTATGACTGGTGCGTTCTCCTGGCAAAACTCTATTAACCTTTGCCCTGCTTCATTCTGTACTCCAAGGTCAAATTTGCCTGTTACTCCAGGTATTTCTTGACTTCCTACTTTTGCGTTCTTGTCCCCTAGAATGAAAAGGACATCTTTTTTGGGTGTTAGTTCTAGAAGGTCTTGTAGGTCTTCATAGAACCATTTGACTTCAGATTCTTCAGCATTACTGGTTGGAGCATAGAGTTGGATTACTGTGATATTGAATGGCTTGCCTTGGAAATGAACAGAGATCATTCTGTCCTTTTTGAGATTGCATCCAAGTACTGCATTTCAGACTCCTTGTTGACTATGATGGCTACTCCATTTCCTCTAAGTGATTCTTGCCCACAGTAGTAGATATAATGGTCATCTGAGTTAAATTCACCCATTCCAGTCCATTTTAGTTCACTGATTCCTCAAATGTCGATGTTCACTCTTGCCATCTCCTGTTTGACCACTTGCAATTTGCCTCGATTCATGGACCTAACATTCCAGGTTCCTATGCAATATTACTCTTTACAGCAATATTGGACTTTACTTCCATCACCAGTCACATCCACAGCTGGGCATTGTTTTTGCTTTGGCTCTGTCTCTTCATTCTTTCTGGAGTTATTTCTCCACTGATCTCCAGTAGCTTATTGGGCACCTACCAACCTGGGGAGTTCATCTCTCAGTGTCCTATCATTTTGCCTTTTGATACTGTTCATGAGGTTCTCAAGGCAAGAATACTGAAGTGGTTTGCCATTTCCTTCTCCAGTGGACCACGTTTCTTTCAGAACTCTCCACCATGACCCACCTGCCTTGGGTGGCTCTACATGGCATGGCTCATAGTTTCTTTTACTTAGAGAAGGCCATGGTCCATGTGAGCAGGTTGGTTAGTTTCCTGTGATTGTGGTTTTCAGTGTGTCTGCTCTCTGATGGAGAAGGGTAAGAGGCTTATGGGAGGTTCCTGATGGGAGAGACTGACAGGGAAAATTGGGTCTTGTTCTGATGGGTGATGGTTCTGATAGGGGCTTCCTGATGGCTCAGAGGGTAAAGCGTCTGCCTGCAATGCAGAAGACCTGGGTTCAATCCCTGGATCAGGTAGATCCCCTGGAGAAGGAAATGGCTACACACTCCAGTACTCTTGCCTGGAAAATCCCATGGATGGAAAAGCCTGGTAGGCTACAGTCCATGGGGTTGCAAAGAGTTGGACATAACTGAGCGACTTCACTTTCACATGGGTGGAGCCATATTCAGTAAATCTTTAATCCAAATTTCTGTTGATGGGTGGAGCTGTTTTCCTTCCCTGTTGTTTACCTGTGTCCAAGCTATGGTGGAGGTAATGAAGATAATGGTGACTTTCTTCAAAATGTCCCATGCATGCACTGCTACACTCAGCGCCCCCAGCCCACTCAGCAGGCCACTGCTGACCCATGACTCCTGGACACTTACAGGCAAGTCTGGGTCAGTCTCTTGTGGGGTCACTGCTCCTTTCTCCTGGGTCCTGGTGCACAAGGTTCTGTTTTTCCCCAGCAAGAGTTTGTTTCCCAGTCCTGTGTAAGTTCTGGGGCTCTATGGTGGGGTTAATGGTGACCTCCTCCAAGAGGGCTTATGCCATACCCAGGTCTGCTGCAGCCAGAGCCCCTGTCCCTGCGACAGTCCACTGCTGACCCGTACCTCCACAGGATAAACTCAGACACAGTTCTGTCTCAGTCTCTGTGGGTTCTCTGGGTCCTGGTGCAACCAAGGTTTGTTTGAGCCCTCTGAGCATTTCTAGTGGGTATGGGGTTTTATTGTAAATGTGATTTCGACCTTCCTACCATAGGCAACTCAGTCAAACTTCCATTCTTCTAAACTCTAATTGGTAGTATTCTTTGGAATTCTAACCTTACCCTTTCACTCTCCTTTCCTTATCTTTCTGGGAGATATAGACAACCTTGAATGCCATATATATGGCAATGATTCCCAGATAGTGACCTTTATTTGAGATAAATAGAGATGAGTCTACATTTACTTCACTTATTTACTTATCTAGGGTACAGCTATCTTAGATTAATGGATGCAAACTCTTTGGCATGTTTGTCCTTAATTCCATGTTTTCACTTTAATTAATATCAAGCAGCTTGCTAACTTTTGCCAATCACCCAATCCCACAAAAGATGGCCTCTTCAACCAACTTATATCATCTCACATTTTAAATCCCAATTTGTAAAACCCCCATACTCAGTAATTTTTAATACATACATTTAACTATGCATTGTTTCTTCTGTTTGCTAGTCTGCTTTAACAGGGACAGATAGTGCTCATATCTCTAGCATATAACTCACTCTTTTCCTATCAGTCAGGGTAGTTGGAGCATCTTTGAGCCAGGCCCTACTTTGTTTGATTTCATTAAAGAGAACTTTTTTTTTAATTACCAAGAAAGAGAATTTTTCAAAGCATTTCACAAACTTTGAATAGAATTCCATTTTTATCTTTTGTCTACTTGCCAAACTTTTTTTTTATTTTAAGATATAATTCAACCCCTCACAAGTTAAATGCCTGATTCTGAATTCCAGTTCTACCAGCCCCTGTGTATGTGATCTTTGGCAAAATATAATGTGTCTCTGTGCCTCAGTTTTATTATCTGTAGAAAAGTGACAACCTCATGCATGTGTGCTTAGTCACTTAGTCATTTCAGACTCTCTGGGAGCCCATGAATGCCCTCCAGGCTCCTCTGTCCATGGGGATTCTCCAGTCAAGAATACTGGAGTGGGTTGCCATGCATACCTCCAGGGGATCTTCCCAACCCAGGGGTTGATACCAGGCCTCCCACATTTCAAGTGGACTCTTTACAGTCTGAGCCACCAGGGAAGCCTGACAATCTCATACACACACACACACACACACACACACTCATACACCTACACACACACACACACACACAAAGGGGAAGAAAGAGAGAGAGACTGACTCATTGGAAAAGACCCTGATGCTGGAAGGGTTGAAAGCAGAAAGAGAAGAGGGTGACAGAGGATGGGATGGTTGGATGGCATCACCGATGCAATGGGCTTGAGTTTGGGAAAACTCTGGGAGAAGGTGAGGAACAGGGAGCCCTGGCGTGCTGCAGTCCATGGGGTTGTGAAGGGTTGGATACGACTTGATGACTGAAAAACAACAGCTGTATGTATTTTAAAAATACAAGTATTGCTTTCAAGCTTATTCGTGTGAAACAATCAGAAATATTCTTGGTTCCTATTGAAGAAACTAGGGAAAACCACTAGACCATTCAGGTATGACCTAAATCAAAACCCTTACAATTATATAGTGGAAGTGACAAATAGACTCAAGGCATTCGATCTGATAGACTGCATGAATAACTATGGACAGAGGTTCCTGACATTGTACAGCAGGGAGTGATCAAGACCATCCCCAAGAAAAAGAAATGCAAAAAGGCAAAATGGTTGTCTGAGGAGGCCTTACAAATAGCTGAGAAAAGAAGAGAAGTGAAAGGCAAAGGAGAAAAGGAAAGATATACCCATCTGAATGCAGACTTCCAAAGAATAGCAAAGAGAGATAAGAAAGCCTTCCTCAGTGATCAATACAAAGAAATAGGGGAAAACAACAGAATGGGAAAGACTAGCAATCTCTTCAAGAAAATTAGAGATACCAAAGGAACATTTCATGCAAAGATGGGCACAAAAAAACACAGAAATGGTACAGACCTAACAGCGCAGAAGATATTAAAAGAGGTGGCGAGAAGACACAGAAGAACTACCCAAAAAAGATCTTCATGTCCCAGATAGTCATGACGGTGTGACCACACACCTGGAGCCAGACATCCAGGAATGTGAAGTCAAGTGGGCCGTAGGAAATATCACTATGAACAAAGCTAGTGGAGGTGATGGAATTCCAGTTGAGCTATTTCAAATCCTAAAAGATGATGCTGTGAAAGTGCTGCACTCAATATGCCAGCAAATTTGGAAAACTCAGCAGTGGCCACAGGACTGGAAAAGATCAGTTTTCATTCCAACCCCAAAGAAAGGCAATCCCAAAGAATGCTCAGACTACCACAAAACTACAGTCATCTCCCACGCTAGCAAAGTAATGCTCAAAAGTCTCCAAATGAGGCTTCAATGGTATGTGAACTGTGAACTTCCATATGTTCAGGCTGGATTTAGAAAAGGCAGAGGAACCAGAGATCAGATTGCCAACATCCACTGGATCATCGAAAAAGCAAGAGAGTTCCAGAAAAATATCTACTTCTGCTTTATTCATTATGGCCAAAGCCTGTGACTGAGGACCACAACAAGCTCTGGGAAATTCTTAAAGAGATGGGAATACCAGGTCATTTGACCTGCCTCTTGAGAAATCTGTGTGCAGGTCAGGAAGCAACAGTTAGAACTGGACATGGAAAAACAGACTGTTCCAAATTGGTGAAGGAGTACATCAAGGCTGTATTTTGTCACCTTGTTTATTTAACTTATATGCAGAGTACATCATGAAATTTGCTGGACTGGATGAAGCACAATCTGGAATCAAGATTGTCTGGAGAAATATCAGTAACCTCTGGCATGCAGATGACACCACCCTTATGGCAGACAGTGAAGAAGAACCAAAGTGCCTATTGATCAAAGTGAGAGAGTGAAAAAGTTGTTTTAAAACTCAACATGCAGAACACTAAGATCATGGCATCTGGTCCCATTACTTCAGGCCAAACAGATGGTCAAACAGTGGAAACAGTGACTGACTTTATTTTTGGGGCTGTAAAATCACTGCAGATGGTGATTGTAGCCATGAAATTAAAAGACACTTGCTCCTTGGAAGAAAAGTTATGACCAACCTAGACAGCACACTAAAAAGCAGAGACATTACTTTGCCAATAAAAGTCCGTCTAGTTAAGGCTATGGTTTTTCCAGTAGTCATGTATAGAGAGTTGGACTATACGAAGCTGAGCACTGGAGAATTGATGCTTTTGAACTGTGGTGTTGGAGAAGACTCTTGAGAGTCCCTTGGACAGCAAGGAGATCCAACCAGTTCATTCTAAAGGAAATCAGTCCTGAATATTCATTGGAAGACTGATGCTAAAGCTGAAACTCCAATATGTTGGCTACCTGATGTGAAGAACTGTCTCATTTGACAAGACCCCGATGCTGAGAAAGATTAAACATGGAAGGAGAAGGGGATGACAGAGGATGAGATGGTTAGATGGCATCACCGACTCAATGGGCATGAGTTTGAGGCAACTCCAGGAGTTGGTGATGGACAGGGAGGCCTGGTGTGCTGCAGTTCATGGGGTCGCAAAGAGCTGGACACGAATGAATGTCTGAACTGACTGAGAAAGCAGCCAGGGAATGCTATGCTACTGGTTATCCTCTTCCTTCTCCTCCTTGTCATTACTTTCACTGTTAATACTTGGATAAGACATACCGTTTTTATTCTGGTTCACTCACTTAAGAAGAATGGGCTTATCTTATTTATCTTGTATTTTTATGTGCTACTTATTCATGGTTTCTGAAAGAACTTACCATGAACCTAGTGACTTAACAGCACAAAATTTCTATCCTACAGTTCGATAGGTCAGAAGTCCAACATGGAAGTATTGAGCTAAAATCAAGACTTACCAAAGGCTCCTTGGAAGAAGGTTTTCTGTTTCTTTTCCAGTTCTGAAGCTGCTTGTAGTCATTGACTTGTGCCTCTCACCATCTTTCTTTAAAGTCAGAAATATTGCCTCTTCCTTTTTTCTCCTTCTTCTTTGATTTTTCCCTCTGACCACAATCAAGAAGGGTTCCATGCTTTCTAGGATTCATGTGGGTAGATTGGATCCACTTGGATAATCTAGTCTAATAGTCCCATTTCAAAGTTCTCAGCATTTATCACATCTGACAATTCCCTTTGGCTCTGGAGATTGAGACACTGATATCTTTGGGAATCCATTATATTGACTACTATACCTACTTTCTAATATACTTACTACCTTATTGAGGCATAGGTGTCATATGGAGTCATATGATGGGTGAGGAAAATTGCCAATATAAATCCCTTATATTTTTGCCACAAATCCTTTTATTTAACAATATTGTAATTAAAAGTTACTCTTGAAATTTATTTGTACTCTTTAAAGTAGATTAATGCTTCAGATATAATGCAATTTTGGATGTCATATATTTCTTTTTGATGTGCATAAACAATGTCATAAGGGGACACATTTAGTTTAAAAGACCATGCATTATTGAGAATGAGTAAAATAATTACCTTTAAATATTAAATTATCACCAATATACATTAATATTCAAAGATGTTTACAAACTCTGAATGGAATTCCAAATTTATCCTCCGTGAACAGTATTTTCTAATAGGAAGCCATCTGGAAGCCATTATGTTGGAGAGCAAGAAAATTATAACAGTCTAAAATGTTCTCACATTCTGCAGCATAAGTTTTCTTAGGGGATGTTAGGGCTGTTATAGTGTTAGGCTCTTTCGGAAGTCATGTAAGTGTTATTTTCAGTCCATTAACACTTCTCCCATATTAGCTATTAGCATTGCTTTGTTTTGACTGCTACTGAGAAAGGGGTTGATTATAAAGGAAGAGTGTATCTATATAAATGAATCTAAGATGAAGAAAAGGATGGATGTAGATTAATAAACTAAAATAGACAAAGCTATGGATTTATACATAGTAGGGGAATTGTGAAAGGATAAGGATAAAACTTGATAGATTCTATAACCAGTTGCAGAATTAATGATAGATTTTTTGCCTACTTTATACTTCTGTTAAACTTTCTGAGCATTAATGTGAAAAATAAGTAGTTTCCAGATACCGAAAGAGGTTTCTCTTTCCAAGTCTTAGATAGGTATTGCTTTTTGTAGGTACATTCATTATTCTTTTAATTTTGTTGAAATTTGAATGTTTCTAACATATTGAATTGAGGTTGAAATTTTCTGCTATTTTAAAAAATAAGTGTTAATTCATGAATGCAGACTAACTGTAAATGATTTATAAAATACATAATTATATAGAATACACACTTTGAATCTTTTATGGCCCTGGTCTGTCACATTTCTAACTCCCCCACAGAAATAAACATGGCTAACATTTTGACAGGAGTATATGTTAGTACACTCACATATACATATACATGTGCATGCACATGCACACACATTACACAAGTATTTCATTTTAGTAGAAATTGGATCATACTTTTATATATTTTTTGGCTTTTTTGCTTTTTATAATGTGTAGCCACTTCATAGATTTTCCCTCTCAGCCCATGTAGGTGTTAATTCTTTATTTTAATGACTCCCATTTTCTTCACTGTACATAAATAACATGCTATTTTCATACTCCTCTTTTAAGGAATATTTAAGATGTTTCTAGTTGATTACTATTTCATATTAAGATATAATAATCACATTTGATACATATATTTTTATGCATAGATATGGTTATTCTTTGAAGATAGATTCCTTGAAATTACTGTCCTCCAAGATTTACTGTCAAATATGTTTGTCAATCCTGCATACTTCTAAGCCACAATAGTGTTTCATTTCTGCCATAGTTTTTCCATAATTACTAGTTGTTTTTAGTATTTCATGACTTTAATATCCCTCTATTTAAAATTACTAAGTATTTTCATTTTGTTACCAAAAATGGATGTTTTACAAATTGCTGTTACGGTGACATACTTTGATTTCACTTAAAGTTGAAGCGGTCATCAGTTATCCTCCCTTATTCTCATTCATTTATTGAGCAGTTATTTATGGATACCTACTATGTGCCAGTCTGGCAATAAAGATATAAATGAAGCAAATAAAAAGTTTTGTTCTCATGAAGATTATCTTCTAGAGGGAAAGAGACACTCAATGAGAGAAAGAAAAAAAAAAAAGAAAAAAAAATCACATGTAGTGTGTCATATGGTGAAAGAGCTATAAATTTTTATTTAATCAGACAAAGAATATATGGCCAATGAACCTGTGAGAGGAGAGAATTTGCAATTTTAAATATAGAAGTAATTTAGTGGATGGGGTTTAAGCAAAAAGAAAAAAATAAAAATAAAAGAAAAAAACTAAAGAAGTCATGCTTATATGTGCCAGAAAGCTTTCCAGTTTAAGGAGCTGATGCAGGAATGAGCCTGCTGGGCTTGGAGATCATCAGGGCTGCTGGCGTGACAGGAAGGAATGAGCTGGGAGAGTAGTGGGTGGTGAGATTAGACAGGCAACAGAGATAGGACTGTGTCCGTCCTGTCAGACATTAAGGAGAACTTTGGCTTTAATTATGAATCACGTGAGGGGCCAAACTTTTGAAGGTTATTGAGTAGGTGAGCAGGTAGTGGCAGCATAAATCACATATTTAAAGGATTCAGGCTTCTGTGTTGGAAAAAATATTAAATTATAAGTAATGAGAATAAAATTAGCTTCTTGCATTTTCCTGCGTGTGACATGGTGGCAGCTATTTACAAAATGTTAATTAGACAAATGGTGATAAATATTCAAATTCTAGATATATGGTAAAAGCAGAACTATCCAAATTTGTTGATTCATTTAAGGAAAATTTGAAGGAAAAAAAAGAAAAAAAAACACTAGAGAAATCCCAAGATGATTTCTCAGTGATTTAGAATGAGGAAATGGAAAGATGAAATTGTAGCTTGCTAAGTAGGAGAGGGAGAACATGTGCCATGGAGGAAATGAGAAATAGAGATTGCTGATCACTGTATTTATAGCACTTTACTTTTGAGTTGTGGGTTACAAGGGGAAATGTTCAGAATGCTACATAGTACATTCAACTCATGAGTTCAGAATAGGAGGAGAGACACATCTGTGAAATAGGTCCTGTTTAAATCAATGAAGCTGGGTGAGTAAGTGTGAATAAAGAAGAGTGCCAAGGACTGAACTCTGGAGCTATCCATATTCAATAGTTTGGTTGCTGAAGAGTCTGAGGAGAAGTCAATGAAGTAAGAAAAATCAGGAGACTGCTTCAAGCCAAGTGACAAAAACATTTCTAGAAGAAATCAAATGAAAGATCCAGTAGGATGAGGAGAAAAAATTGAAGACTGAGCTGAAGACATGCCTTCTTAAAGAGATGAGTATACCAGACCACCTTACCTGTCTCATGAGAAACCTGTATGCAGGTCAAGAAGCAACAGTTAGAACCAGACTTGGAACAAATGATTGGTTCCAAATTGGGGAAGGAGTACTTCAAGGCTGTATATTGTCACCGGTTTATATGCAGAGTACATCATGAGAAATGCCAGGCTAGATTAATCACAAACTAGAATCAAGTTTGCCAGGAGACATATCAACAACCTCAGATACGTAGATGATACCACTCTAATGGCAGAATGTGAATAGGAGCTAAAGAGCCTCTGGATGAAGGTAAAAGAGGAGAGTGAAAATAGCGAGTTTAAAACTCAGTATTCAGTAAACTAAGATCACAGCATCCAGTTCCATCACTTCATGGCAAATAGATGGGGAAAAAACAGAAACAGTGACAGACTTTATTTTCTTGGGCTCCAAGATCACTGCAGCCATGAAATTAAAAAACACTTGCTCCGTGGAAGGAAAGCTATGACAAACCTGAAAAGTGTATTAAGCAGCAAAGACATAACTTTGCTGACAAAGGTCAAAGCTATGGTTTCTCCATTAGTCATATACAGATGTGAGAGTTGGACCATAAAGAAGGCTGAGTGCTAGAGAATTTATGCTTTCAAATTGTGTCACCAGAAAAGACTCTTGAAGAGTCCCTTAGACTGCAAGGAAACCAAACAAGTCAATCCTAAAGGAAATAAACCTTGAATATTCATTGGAAGGACTGATGCTGAAGCTGAAGCTCCAATACTTTGGCCAACTGATGCAAAGAGCCAATTCATTGGAAAAGAACTTAATGCTGGGAAAGATTGAAGGCTAAAGGAGAAGAGGAAGGCAGAGAATGAGTTGGTTAGACAGCATCACCAACTCAGTGGACATAATTTGATCAAATTCGGGAAGATAGTGAAAGACAGGGAAGCCTGGCGTGTTGCAGTCCATGGGATGGCAGAGAGTCAGACACAACTTAGAGACTTAACAGCAAAACAAAAGACTTAGGTAGAAATGCATATTCTACCTGGACATACTAAATCAGAATATTTATTCTAACAAGAAATCGGGTGATTCATGTCATTTTAAGGCTGTTAAAGTGAGTTTCCTGTTAAGGATGTATGGTGCATGTATGTCTCTGATACATCACATTTTGCTAAATCAGACGGTGGTGAATTATTAGATAGTATTTTAATCATAGCATTAAGTAAATTGTACTAGAATCAGTCCAGAGATTAAATTTGTTTACACAGCTTATGAAATGGAAAATGAAAAGAAATGTTAATTATCATGAAGTTTTTAGTGTTGTTTTATATTACAGAAATAACACATTGTTCTCTCTTCTTGGAGAATTTTTTTCCACTGCATTTACTCAAAGATGACTTCCCAAACCCTCCCCCATCCTCTAGTCCAGATTGCTTTCAGTAGCCATAAACATTTCACCTTAGCTACACTAATCAAAAGTGGGGTGGCAAGGATCGGGAACTAAAAGATCATTGGGACCCTGGTATTTCTTTATATGAAAACTTTGACATTTATTTAAACTGGTTATAAATATTTACTTTTATTTCATTTTGGGGGAAATTTTGTTTGCTGAAGATTTATGTAGACAAAGATTTGCTTACTAAGCCATATCTATATGTTGAAGTAAAGAGTATGAAAATGGCAAAATATTTATCACTTTTATGTATTCTTCTTCTTTAAGCAATGCTTTTCTTTGTGATTTTCCAAATTTAATAACTCTTAAAGGGAATATTAAAGAGCATAAATTTAGATGGTTAGCTTAAAAAATATATCTGAGTTGTAAGTGATAAATACATGCATTAATTCCATTTTTTCTCAAATTTAAAGTAATATTCAATTTACATTAATGGAAAATTTTTAGAAAAACTTTGAAAGTACTTCTTTAATCCTAATTGCATGTAATTACCATTATAAAGAAAAAGTTTGTCAGTTTAACTTGATAGGTGAAATATAATAATTTTTGAACCATCATCAAAATGAATAACACACACCTATTAGAAAATTGAAAAAAATTTATTACCAATTGTTAATGAGAGCATGTAGCAAATTTAAATATTATATATTTCTAATAGGAATTCAAAATTACATAACCTTTTACAATTAAGTACATAAACTCTTATTATTTAATAATCCTAATCTGAGGTATTTACCCAAGAGATATAAAATATGTCTTCAAAAAGACTCTTATGTGGATGTTTATATTATAATCATTAAATATAGAATACAACCTAGTGTCCATCAACTGGTGAATGGATAAGCAAACTGATACATCAGTACAATAGAATAAGAAAAAAATGATGATTTCATGTAACAACATGAAGTATCGCAAAAGCATAATGCTAAATAAGTCAGACCAAAGGGGCTATAACCTGAAGGTTACCATTTACATGCTCTTGTGAAAAAGGTGAAACCAAAAGCTCAGAAATCATATTAGTAGTCCTGGGGAATAGGGTTAGAGGGAAGGGAATTAACAACACAGCTGAGCATGGAAACTTTTACATGCATGTATTTGTGTGTGTGTACACTAAACATATATTACATATATTTATACATGTGTGTATGTATTGAATATATGTGTGTGTAACAAAAATACAGCCAAATGGAATATATTTCACTGTATTTAAATTATACCTCAAAAATTCTGACTTAGATAAGGAAAAATGAAATTATAAATTATTACAGAATAATATACTATATATACTATTTCACTTTGAAAAAATACTGACTTTAAGCTTAAGGTAATCTGTTTACATATTCCCCTTAAAAAGGTTTTCAAAAGAGACAATTTTGACTACAAAGAAGTTTTATTTTCCTGAACAAAGTCCCCACCACTACCTCTGTTTCTCACAATGTTCCTGAGATTTGACTTTCAGTAGAAATAAGGCAGACTGTATTTGAAAAGTTTAGTTCAGTCATGTTTCATGAAATCTTATATTTCTTTATTTAACTTGCCCAGGGCTGGTTTCTCTTCTTCATCAGTGTTAATAGTAATTTAAAAATATGATGTATATAAATGATTAACTGAGTGCATAAGAGGTCTCGTCAGCATTATTAACTTTTGTTCTTATTACTAATATATTTTAGTAATTAATTGCACAATCGATTATTTTAACATTGTAACATGTATAAAGAATATAAGCTTTGTGAGAGGAGGCACCATGATTTATTCATGACTGCTATATTCAGAGTCTAGTATTGTTCTGTGCAAAAATGATATTAATAAATATTTCTTGAATAAATAGCTATGGATAAATAAGGTCATAAACAAAGGACCATAAAATAATAATAGTATTTAACTAAATGTAAATGGGATAATAGGAAAGAGACTAAGCCTTATTAAACTCTTATTTTGTACTTGAGCCTTATAGGGGGAAAAAAGAAAAAAAAAAACTAGAAAGGGATATAGAGGGAAACTATTAAATTTAATTATATACTATAAAATATTTTAAAAATTGCTTTGTAACAACCCACATTATCATTGGCCATAAGACATCTATACTTTTCCTAAATGAAAGATGTTGTGTTCATTTCAAGGATTAATCTTTGAACCAGTACATTCAAGTTGTCCTCTTATTAGCCCTAAAAGCCTCTGGAACATCAAGCTTCATTTTTTCAAATGAGAATCTCTTCCCTTATCTCCTTTTTCTGAGACAGTGTCCCTATTTGATGTGGGGAGGCTGTGCACCACACAGACCTGCAGAAGATAATAAGAGTAGTTCTGTTGGCTTGACTTTCTCTGCTTCCCCATGACCCCTTTGTCTATCTTGTGTCTATCAGACACTCCTTGTCTGATTAGCATCTGTGGCAGAGATCTGAAACTGCCCCTCAGCTTGGCTAGGCCATTAGTTCCCAACTGTCTTGGCTTCACCCTGCCTCCTGTGATGCTAAGTCCCTATTATTTCTATCCCCTATTGCTCACAGGGGTGCACCTACCTTACTCTGCTGCAGGGATCCCCATACTACATTCCCTAGCTCACAACTCCATGTCCACCCGCTCAAGAGTGGGACAAACCTGGGGTCAACTTTGACCCTGGTGTGTCAGGAGGTTGATCTATACCTACACTATGGGCATGTACTGAGGATGCCAGAGAGCAGCTGTTTTTCTAGAATTTTAATTGATGAGTGGGTGTATGAGAGCTATGTATTCTACTTCTCACTTGTCTAATCCCTTGAGCTAAAGCCCAAAGAGGAGAAAAAAGTGGGCCAGATTGGCTCAATTTACAGTCCTCCCTCTCTCTCTTTTTCTTCTCTAATAATTTCCTCAACTCCCAGGCTCTCTAGAGTTTTCCCTTTGTTGTTGTCAAATTTATTATTATTATTATTTATCTCAATGCCATGCATCTGTTACTTAGTCTGCTCATAAAGAACAGAAATATGGTTCTAGTATCACAGGGAGGTTATTTTCTCTAGACAGTAGGAGGCTCCTAGGAGATGTTTCCAGGCCTTAGCTCCTGGAACTTTAGTGGAAGTTTTTGGGTGAGGAAAAAGGTCATGAAGCAATTTCAAATATCTTCCTTCAAGATAACAATCTAGCTGAGGTTATAGGTTCCCTGCAAAATTCTATTCAGTCTGTTGGAAACTGAATATTGTCTCTTTACTTTCCTTTATAATCTTTCTGTAGTGAACCATATTTTAACTCCAAGTAACTACATTTCTTACAATGAGTAGGGTAAAGGTTATATACTCTGAAGGAGATGGGGAGGAGATGTGGAAGGACATTTTTTTTTAAAGTTCACAATTTTGTGTTAACTACATTTGACATATTTTCTCATAGAATTCATCATGTGCTATGTCATAGTATTTATTTATATATTTAGGTTTTGACTTTCTGTCTCCTCTGAAATGCAGACACCATGAAATATATATTTAACTTGTTCATCACCCCATCCCCTATGCCTGAAATGGTGCCTGGCAAAGAATAGGTTACACAGTTAGATTTTTAGAAGCAATAAGTGAAAGGAGTATAGTAAATAGTTTTTGCAGCTTTTAACACAAATGATAAAAAACTGAAATGTTTCATAATATAAGAGAAAATTTAAGAGACTGATAGCAGTTCTGAAATCTCAACATTGATTCCACTTGTGTTTATTTCTTAGTCCAGTGACTGTGTTAAATCCATGGTTCAATTTACTTCATTTATTCCTTCTATTTTTATCTGAAATTTCCTCTGTACTATGCCTTATGAACACTCATATTTTCAACTGGGACATAGCTTCTATATTTTACATTCTATATCCCTTTTATCTTCTCACAAAATATTCTTTTCAGTTTATATTTCCTACATCAGTACTGTTAAAACAGGTTGATTTGATTTATGCATTACATCTAGAATAGAGATCTGGTCTAGGCTTGACTCTGACATTAGACCACATCATGTGTCATTGGCCTTCTGTTGATGGATATATTGGGGTCAAGTATCAAATCACGGTCCAACTAATAGGGATGTGCAATACAAAATATGATAAATATACAAATATATATCTTCCTGTAGTGCTAAATGGAAGGAGAACATCCTAAGAATTATCATAAATATTGTTGGCTTTTCAAAACGAAAAAGTCTACTGAATGAGAGAAATTATTTGCAAATAATGTAACCAATGAGGGATTAATATGTGAAATACATAAGCAGCTAAAAAAAATAAGCCACAAATAACCCAACTAAAAAATGGGTAGACCAGAATATACATTTTTCTAAAGAGGGTATGCAGATGGCTAACAGACACATGAAAAGTTTCTCAAGATCACCATCAGAGGAATGCAGGGGCTTCCCTGGTGGCACCAGGTTAAGAATCCAGCTTGCAATGCAGGGGACATGGGTTCAATCCATGATCAGAGACCTGAGACCCCAGATGCTGCAGGGTGACTGAGCCCGTGTGATGCATCTGCTGAGCTTCGCACTCTGGAGCCTGCGCACCACAGCTGGAGAGTAGCCCGCACACTGTGGCAAAGAGCTGATGCAGCTAAATAAATATAAATCAATAAACATCAGAGAAATGCAAATCAAAACCACAATAAGATATCACTTGACACTTTTCAGTATGACTATCATCAGAAAGAACACCATTAACAAATGTTAGCAGGGATATTGAAAAAAGGAAACCCTAGTATGGTGTTCTTGGGAATGTAAATTGATGCAGCCTTTGTAGAAAACAGTATGAAGATTTCTCATAAAGCTAAAAATAAAACTAGCATATATGACCTAGCAATTCTACACTGGGTATTTAACCAAAAATTTTAAAAGATACATAGACCCCAGTGTTCATGGTATTATTTACAGTTGCCAAGATGTGGAAGCAACCCAAGTGTCCATCAACAAATGAATGAATAAAGACATGTTTTATATATATATAAAAATACATACATATATATATATATATATATATATATGTATATATAGATACACACACACATATATACACACAATGGAATACGACTCAGCCATAGAAAGAATAGAATTTTGCCATTTGCAGCCACATGGATGAACTTAAAGTGTTTTATGCTAAGTGAAATAAGTCAGATAGACAAACACAAATACTGTATGATACCACTGAGTTGTACGTGCAGTGTATATTCTATCATACTCTGTAAACCTGAAAGAATAATGAAGGAAATTCAAATACAGGTCAGAAGGGAGATTTGAAGTACTTTTTCTTCTTATTGTTGTTGATGTTTTATTGTTGTTTTTGCTTTTTGTTTACTGCTCATTGTAATACAGGGAACATTCTTTAAACATGATGAAATTGAGACCATCTGCAAAGAACTCAGGGACTAAAGTAAATGTCTTAATCCTCATTTTTCTTTCAAAATAAAAATATTAACAAGATAAATTAGTGTTATGAAATATTATAGTTCTGATATTTTATGAAGACTTCAGTGCTATTTTTGAAGTATCAACTATCAAGTTCCTTTCAAACTAAGTATTTGATAGGCTGCTTTTCAAAGCTTTATAGTTTTAATCAAATTGGTTTATCCTATAATGCATTTTTGATTTCAAGAAATAGTATTGTAGCACTTTGAGAAGGACGAGAGGTCCTCATGTGAATTTAAGAAAGATATTTTGAAATTGTGAATGTACTCTGAACTTGACCCTATATTTGCCTACATATTGGCAATGTGCAAGAATACTGCACATTTAGTTGGAGCTAAACTAAAATATTGTTATGAGCAGCATTTTGAAGCTTAAGTATCACACATTTGGAAAGAAAAATGTGGTCTTTTTTTTCATTTATATAATAATAAACTTATGTATTTCAACTTAACAAATTTTTGGGTAGTGAATGTTTATAACTAGAGTTCACCAAAATTTAATATTTTGTCTTGTGTAGGTAAGACATACAATTTGAGCTCCAAGACTGTGAAAGTGTTTTTTTCTTACCAAGTTTGTGGAGATAAAAGCCCTTATATTCAGTATTTATTTAATTTAAGATATTGATAATTATCAAAGGTAATATACACTACTGTAAACAGTATTGAATTAAGTTTATGTTTTCAATTTGTTTGCACTTAAAATTCTTATGCATTTTCATGCATGGACCCCAAAAAACATGTGTAGAACCTAAAAATAATTCTAAACAAAATATAATGTTTCCTAAATTAAATCAGTATTTTGTAGAAATATAATGCAAAGCATATTCTTCGTATATTTTTCAAGTTTTTTTCATAAACTTAAAACATATAAACACAAATGTACCTAACATAGGCCTTTTATACATGCAAACTTAAGATAAAGTGTAAGTCATAAGTTTGAATTATCTTCAGGGATTTTTAATTATTTTACCAATACAATTTGCATACAATTGCTTTTTATGTATGGCACTTAAAATATATTTTGATGCTGTCCAAATGCTATTCTGGCATAAGAATTAAATAATTAACTTTTGTAGGGATCAAACAGTTTTTTAATGGACTTTACTGTACAGGATGTTTTAGGGTCACAGCAAAATTGAGTGGAATATACAGAGATTTCTCATGTCTTCCCAAGCACTTTAAGTATGAATTCTGTAACAATTCTGGTATTTAAAAATTTTTTTTAAACCTTTATACTTTTTATGATAATGGACTAATAAAAATCAGTGTCTTCTTAAAATTAACTGGTTGAAAATGTGCACTTAAGTGAACTAAATTTAGTTTTAGCTCCCTGTGATGTCTGCAAAAGAGTTGTCCAGGTGAGATATGCTACATTAAGAATAAGGACATTAGCATACAAGTTGTATGCATTTGGGTATGATGCAATAAAGAGCAGATGTCTAAGCAATGGAAATTCCCTAACTGGAAGCATTGTTGTGATTTTCCTTTTAAAGTCATTATTTTAATTCAGTTCTTGATGATCTGCTGTAATATATGCACTTGACATATGGTCATTTTAAATGCAAATATTCTGTATCAAAGAGGCAACAGTCCCATGCCTATTTTTGGACCAAGCAGACATCTGTAAGCAAAAAAATCACCTAGATTAAGACCTTATACCTTTTCCCACAGTGGATTATAGACGTAAGTAAAAAACACAAAACTATAAAACATCTAGAAGGAAATATAGAAGAAAATCTACATGTCATTGGCCTTTGGTGATGGATTTTTAGATTCAACACCAAAAGCACAGTCCAGGGAAGGAAAAAAAAATAAAGAGCAATTAATAAGTTGAACTCTATTATAATTAAAACTGCTGCTCTACAAAAGGTAAGCAACTAACTGGGAGAACATATGTGATAAACACATAAAGGATACAGTACTTGTGTTCAAAATATATAAAGAATTCTTAAAACCCCTATATAAGAAAGCAAACAACCCTGTTAAAAACTGAAGATAATATCTGAGCAGATACTTCACCAAAGAAGATACATTGATAGCAATTAAGCACATGAAAAGATGCTTCATCTCATTTGTTCTCCCGGCATCTCAAAATTATGTGATGCTGCTACAGACATATTAGAATGGTTAAAATGTAAGAAAGGAAAAAAAAAATTGGATACTATCAAGTGAAACAAGAATGATCATTTATTGCTGGTAGAAATGCAAAACAGGGCATATATTTTGGAAGACAGTTTGTTTTCTATAAAGGTAAATGTTGTACTGTTCATCTGAAAGTTCTTGATTTATGTACTGCTAAAGCCTAGCTTGAAGGACTTTGAGCATAACCTTGCTAACATGTGAAATAAGCCCAACTGTACAAGAGTTTGAACATTCTTTGGCCTGGTCTTTGGAAGGAAAGCTTTGAAAACCCTAGACAGAATATTAATAAGCAGAGAAATCACTTTGCTGACAAAGGTCCATATAGTCAAAGCTATGATTTTTTCCAGTAATCAAGTATGGGTATGGGAGTTGAACCATAAAAAAAACCTGAGGATGGAAGCATTGATGTTTTTGAATTGTGGTGCTGGAGAAGACTGCAGGATGATCAAACCAGCCAATCCTAAAAGTCAACCCTGAGTTTTCATTGCAAGGTCTGTTGCTAAGGTTCCAATGCTTCGGCCACAAGATGTGAAGAGTCAGCTCTTTGAAAAAGACCCTTATATTGGGAAAGGTTGAATGCAAAAGGAGAAAGGGGTGGCAGAGGATGAAATGGTTAGATAGCATCACCAACTCAGTGAACTTGAATTTGAGCAAACTCTGGGAGATGGTGGAGGACAGGGGAGCCTGGTGTGCTGCCATCCATGGGCTCGCAAAGAGCTGGACATGACTTAGCGACTAAGCAACCACAAAATGTTGTATTATCATGCAGTCCAAGGATCACACTCCTAGGAGTTTACCTAAAGGATTTGGAGACATGTTCACACAAAAATCTGCACCTACGTGTTCATAGAAGTTTTATTCTTAATTGCCAAAGCTGAAAGCAAGCTGGATACCCTTGAATGTATAAACAAACTGCATTACTCTCATACAGTGGAATAGTCTTTGGTGATAAGAAATAAACTATTGAATAAAAAAATATACTTGGATAAATTTTAAAAGAATGTTGCTAAGTAAACTCATTCTGAAAATACCACATACAGTATGAATCCAATCATATGACATTTTAGAAAAGCCAAAACTGTAATGACAGTAAAAAGATCAATGGTTGCTTGAAGTTTGGTGGAAAGTAAAGCACAGGGGAATTTTAGGGGAGTGAACTATTCTCTTTGACACAGTAATTGTGAATATATGACAGTATGCCTTTGTCAAAACTTATAGACATTCACATCACAAAGAGTGAGCCTTAATGAACGCAAATTAAAAATAATTTAGCAGCTCAGGGAGAAATGTATAATATGACAGGATTGTCTTTTTCTTTTTTTTTGGTAAAAGCAAAACTCTACTAAAAAAGTTTTAAATGTCCATCTGTCTAGACAACTATATTATATCCTTGGTTATTAAAGCCTTGTATTTTCTTATATAGAATATAGAACTAAATCCCGCATTTTAGAAACTATTAGAATTTAAGAGGATAGATTTAATATATTTTAAAACCATTGTTTAAACTCTTACAGAAATCTGTGCCATCACGTTTCATTAAGCATTGAAATGTGAAGCAAAAAATACTAGTATTAAAAAATAAGGATTCACTGTTTCACTATGCACCAGTGTTGGACTCTAGGATATAAATTGTTAATTGGTTACCATGTTTAGGGTCTTTCTCTGCTTCTATACTTAAAGTAAAATCAGTTTGTGAATAGTGTTTTAGGCTGAAGTAAGAGATGTTGATTTTGCTTAGTTCTTTGCTATTTAAAAGAGCACTGTTTCCCGCCCCCCCCCCCTTTTTTTTTCCCCCTAGGTCCCGAAGCTACCTTCCCTTTCCTTCCTGTCTTTCTCTGGTAAATGATATGTTTGAAATGGGGTTCTTTTCCAGGTATTCCACAAGGCTAGATTCTCTCTCATCCAGCTTCTCACTGAAGCTATTTAAAGCTTCTGTCAATAACCCAACCTTTCAATTCTTAATAGTTGACTGGCAACTTTAAATGCTAATTATGTTTTTAATCAGTGATTAAAAAGTGTTAAAGGTAGTTTAATCTCAGTCTCCCTCTCTTATCTCTTATGTCTTATCTTTCATCAGCTGAACCACAGAAAACTTTAAACCCTAAACCCTGGGGAGCAATGGGGCAGTACAGAAGCTTCTTAAGATAACTTTAATATATGGTGCAGTATAACTCCTTCTAAGCTGCAATCCTATATTGTTTTTTACATTTCCAATTAGAAGTCATAAAGGCAATATAAAAACTTAAGTACAACAAAATAAATGAAACAGTAATAAAAGTTATGTCTCCTTTCAGATACTTGTTAATTGTTACAACTAATAAAAACATGAGTGAAGCATCATACATCTTGCTTGATTTTCCAGTGTGGCAGTGAATAAATAACTTCACTATATTTAAAAATACAATACAAATATGCATTTTCCTCCTAAAAATTGATTTTCAGAAAGGAATAATGTGCCTGTTTTTAAAAGTAATATAAGGAATTTCATACTACCCAGAATTTGCATTAGGCTAAAATATCCTTGTTTTAGGAGTTACTAAAATAAGCTCCTACTGTTCATGGGGTTCTCAAGGCAAGAATTCTGAAGTGGTTTGCCATTCCCTTCTCCCGTGGACTACATTCTGGCAGACCTCTCCACCATGACCCGACCATCTTGGGTGGCCCCCCACGGCATGGCTTGGTTTCACTGAGTTAGACAAGGCTGTGGTCCTGTGATCAGATTGGCTAGTTTTCTGTGATTATGGTTTTAGTGTGTTTGCGCTCTGATGCCCTCTCGCAACACCTACGGTCCTATTTGGGTTTCTCTTACCTTGGACGAGGGGTGTCTCTTCACGGCTGCTCCAGCAAAGCGCAGCCAATGCTTCTTACCTTGGACGAGGGGTATCTTCTCACGGCCGCCCCTCCTGACGTTGAACATACAGTAGCTCCTCTCGGCCCTCCTGTGCCCGCGCAGCAGCCGCTCCTTAGAGGTGGGTTTGCTCCTCTCCGCCGCCACCCCTGACCTCCCGGGTGAGGAAGCTCCTCTGCGCCGCTCCTGCGCTGTCGCAGCCTGGCGCTCTCGGTCGCCACCCCTGACCTTGGGCAAGGGGTAGCTCCTCATGGCCGAATTTGCAAATTTGCATGTTGCAAATTTGGCCTTGGAGTAGGGAGTGAAGCAGGGCAAAGGCTAATAGAGTTCTGCCAAGAGAATGCACTGGTCATAGCAAAACCCTCTTCCAACAACACAAGAGAAGACCCTACACATGGACATCACCAGATGGTTGACATCGAAATAGATTGATTATATTCTTTGCAGCCAAAGATGGAGAAGCTCTATACAGTCAGCAAAACAAGACCAGGAGCTGAGTGTGGCTCAGATCATGAATTGCTTATTGCCAAATTCAGACTTAAATGGAAGAAAGTAGGGAAAACCATGAAACCATTCAGGTATGACCTAAATCAAATCCCTTATGACTATACAGTGGAAGTGAGAAATAGATTGAAGGGACTAGATCTGATAGACAGAGTGCCTGATGAACTATGGATGGAGGTTCATGACACTGTACAGGAGACAGGGATCAAGAATATCCCCATGGAAAAGAAATGCAAAAAGGCAAAATGGTTGTCTGAGAAGGCCTTACAAATAGCTGTGAAAAGAAGAGAAGTGAAAAGCAAAGGAGAAAAGGAAAGATATACCCATTTTAATGCAGAGTTCCAAAGAATAGCCAGGAGAGATAAGAAAGCCTTCCTCAGTGATCAGTGCAAAGAAATAGAGGAAAACAACAGAATGGAAAGACTAGAAATATTTTCCAGAAAATTAGAGATACCAAGGGAACATTTCAGGCAAAGATGGGTTCGATAAAGGACAGAAATGGTATGGATCCAACAGAAGCAGAAGATATTAAGAAGAGGTGGCAAGAATACACAGGACTGTACAAAAAAGATCTTCACGACTCAGATAATCACGATGGTGTGATCACTCACCCAGAGCCAGACATCCTGGAATGTGAAGTCAGTTGGGCCTTAGAAAGCATCACTATGAACAAAGCTAGTGGATGTGATGGAATTCCAGTTGAGCAATTTCACATCCAGAAAGATGATGCTGTGAAAGTGCTACACTCAATATGCCAGCAAATTTGGAAAACTCAGCATGGCCACAGGACTGGAAAAGTTCAGTTTTCATTCCAACCCCAAAGAAAGGCAATCCCAAAGAATGTTCAAACTACCACACAATTCCACTCATCTCACACGCTAGTAAAGTAATACTCAAAATTCTCCAAGCCAGGCTTTGGCAATACATCAACTGTGAAATTCCAGATGTTCAAGCTGGGTTTAGAAAAGGCAGAGGAACCAGAGATCAAATTGCCAATATCCACTGGATCATTGAAAAAGCAAGAGAGTTCCAGAAAAACATCTATTTCTGCTTTATTGACTATGCCAAAGCCTTCGTCTGTGTGGATCACAATAAAATGTGGAAAATTCTGAAAGAGATGGGAATACCAGACCACCTGACCTGCCTCTTGAGAAGCATTATGCAGGTAAGGAAAGAACATTTAGAACTGGACATGGAACAACAGACTGGTTCCAAATAGGAAAAGGAGTACATTAAGGCTATATATTGTCACCCTGCATATTTAACTTCTATGCAGAGTACATCATGAGAAACGCTGGGCTGGAAGAAGCACAAGCTGGAATCAAGATTGCCAGGATAAATATCAATAACCTCAGATGTGCAGATGACACCACCCTTGTGGCAGAAAGTGAAGATGAACTAAAAATCCTCTTGATGAAGGTGAAAGAGGAGAGTGAAAAAGTTGGTTTAAAGCTCAACATTCAGAAAACTCATGGCATCTGGTTCCATCACTTCATGGGAAACAGATGGGGAGACAGTGGAAACAGTGTCAGACTTTATTTTGGGGAGCTCCAAAATCACTGCAGATGGTGATTGCAGCCATGAAATTAAAAGACGCTTACTCCTTGGAAGGAAAGTTATGACCAACCTAGATAGCATATTAAAAAGCAGAGACATTACTTTGCCAACAAAGGTCTGTCTGGTCAAGGCTAGTGGTCATGTATGGATGTGAGAGTTGGACTGTGAAGAAAGCTGAGCACTGAAAAATTGATGCTTTTGAACTGTGGTGTTGGAGAAGACTCTTGAGAGTCCCTTGGACTGCAAGGAGATCCAACCAGTCCATCCTAAAGGAGATCAGTCCTTTAGGGTGCTCATTGGAAGGACTGATGCTGAAGCTGAAAACCCCAATACTTTGGCCACCTCATGGGAAGAGTTGACTCATTGGAAAAGACCCTAATGCTGGGAGGGATTGGGGGCAGGAGGAGAAGGGGACGACAGAGGATGAGATGGCTGGATGGCATCACCGACTCGATGGGCATGAGTTTGAGTAAACTCCTGGAGTTGGTGATGGACAGGGAGGCCTGGCGTGCTGTGATTCATGGGACTGCACAAAGTCGGACACGACTGAGTGACTGAACTGAACTGAACTGAAAGTAAGCTCAAGCATTCCTAGTTCTGGATGTTTGAAGTGAAGTGAAGAGTGAAGAGATGTCACTCAGTCATGTCCTACTCTTTGCAACCTCATGGACTGTAGCCCACCAGGCTCCTCCGTCCATTGGATTTTCCAGGCAAGAGTACTGGAGTGGGTTGCCATTTCCTTCTCCAGGGGATCTTCCCCACCCAGGGAGCGAACCTGGGCCTCCCACATTGTAGGCAGAGGCTTTACCATTCAAGCTACTAGGGTAGACTTTAAAAATGTTAACTGGTGGAAGAGGTAAAATAGAAGACAAAGGAATTATCAAAAACATGGTGATTTTCCTGAGGCATATGACTACATGTTTATTCTAGTGTAATATTGTAAAAAAATATTTTAAAAAATAATCAGTGTTGACATATATACATATATTGAAAGAATGAAAAAATAAAACACTGGTATTAGTGGGTGTGTATGGATTTGAAATATATTTTCAGTGACAGCATAATATATGAATGTCTACATTAAGATATATATGACGTATACATTAAGATATATTAATGCACTCTAAAAATGTTGGATGGCATCAAAAATGTTTAAGTGATACTGAAGGCATTTTGTGTACAAATGATTTTAATAAAAATATTTTATGAGATGTACAAAAAGTAGGGTTTCTAAATGCAAAGATGCTAATTAAATGTGTTTAAATAAGTTAACTTAAAAAATATTCAGATTATTTTTTATCATTTTTGCTCCTTTAAATGTTCATGTATATGATCAATATTTTTGAGACTTGTAAGAAGAGTGGGCCTCCATTTTTATTAGAAATTGTCTTAAATCATGGCATAGAATGGATGTGAATATTGTGTTTAGTCTGTTGGTAGAGCAAGTGTAATAATAATTATAATAAAGGAAAGTTTTAATAAAGCTCAAGCTAGGGAGAAATTCAGGATAGACATTTATTCTAAAGTTTAATGCTCTCTTGCACTCCAATTTGACTGTATGTTTTCTGAAAGAAACCATCAAAGTATTGCCCTTACCAGTAGGATAGACCCAGTATTTGACTGAAGAAGATGAACTATCATTATTACTAGGTCAAGTGTTGTAACTCCTTTAAGATGTAAAGATCCAGGAAGAGAGATCAAATGTGAATAAAGAATAAAGGAACTCACAAGAGAGATTTGTTTAATGTACCATTTTGTAACCTGAAGAGCTATAGTTGCCATTCATTTGTCAGTTATCTCAACATTATTTCAACTTTAGGATTTAAATTGTAAATTTAGTTACATTTAGTTACATTCAGCTTCAAAGTGAAGAAGTGAAGGAAAATGGTCCATTGTTCATTTCTCAGAATCAATGTGCCAAAAGAAATTCTGGGACATATCCACCATTTCAATGCTCATCATAGAGGCGAGATGCATAATCAGAACTGCTTCGTAGCCATGACCCAATTGATTGTGGGTCAAGAAATCAGTTATGTGGCCCCCACAAGAGTCATAAAGCCACACAGAGACATCTGTGCAAAGCTTCTAGGATGTAGAAGCAGTTCTTTGGATGAGATTACTTCTTCGTTCACTAAGCACAGTGTTTAGAACACAAAATAATCATTGTAAAAAGAATAAATATATTCAAGTGTTAAAAGTTCAAACAGTATCAAATGATATATAATTTAAATATACCTCTTATGCTTTCTTTTTTTTTTTTTTGACTGAAAACAATAGCTCTCAGAGAAGCTCTGATGATTTATACAGTTTCCTTTTTATACATGTTGTCTTCTAGTTACATCATTTTCTTTTCTTTTTTTTTATTTATTTATTTTTTCAGTGGGTTTTGTCATACATTGACATGAATCAGCAATAGATTTACACGTATTCCCCATCCCGATCCCCCCTCCCACCTCCCTCTCCACCCGATTCCTCTGGGTCTTCCCAGTGCACCAGGTTCGAGCCCTTGTCTCATGCTTTCTTATCTTCCTAAATCAGTCTTATTCATTCACTCACAGAGCAGAGAATGTAATTTGACCAATTATTTTTTTTCATTTATCCCTAAGATGGGATAAATACATAACTAGTCATTGTGGATTAAAAGGTATGATATTAATTTGTTACATAGCTGCATGTGTTAGGACACCAGTGATTAGTTCTTTTGGAGATTACGGAGAATCCTACTTTTAAAACAATGTAGTGCTTGCACATTCATGCAACTTCTTCTTGGGTAGGTGGTTTCATTTGAGGGATAACAGTCCATAAGAATCTAATGCATATACAAGCATGGAAGCATGCAAAGATATACACATATAGTTGAGTGTGTGAGGCTGTATGCTGTTTAAAAATAAAAATATGCTATACTCCTAGCCACTCTAAATCTTTGACACTCAAAATCTATATTTGGGTTATTCCTTATCATATAATCTAAATGATCGATTTTTAAATGACTATTATTTTGTTGTAAAAATGTATCATTAATCACTTAACTTTCCCCTACCTTGTAAGTAATTAATTTGGTTTTAGTCTCTTGACATTAAGAGCAGTGCTAAAATGGATAGCTTTTCATACTTTTTTTGCACATATGTATGTCTATAGGATAAATTACCTTAAGCAGAAACTCTGTGCATAAAAAAGCACCTTTCAAAAGTAATGTGTATTGTCACATTATTCCCTAAAATAATTGATCCAACCTATACTCTGAACATCAGTGTCTCTGTTTAATTCATCTTGAATATTTTATATGTCTTTGTGTTGACATGTTAAATATGACATTATTCCTAGATATTTTATAATTTTTATGCATTAGAAAATGCAATTTTTCCCTTATATTTTACAACTGGCAGCTGTTTATATAGGGGAAGCTGTAAGAAAACTCTGCTTTGATAGCTTTACTTATTCCTCATACATTTAGGATACTGTTTTAATATATTATCTTGAATTAGCATTTTAATACATTTTCTTGTATCTTTCAGTTAGTTAAAGCCTTGTGTGCGTGCTCAGTCAGCTCAGCTGTGTCCAACTCTTTGCAACCCTATAGATTGTAGCCTGCCAGGCTTCTCTGTCCATGGGATTTCCCAGGCAAGAATACTGGAGTGAGTTGCTATACTTTCCCCCAGATCTTCCCAACCCACAGATCGAATGCCATCTCCTGCGTCTCTTGCCTTTCAGGTGTATTCTTTACCCACTGAACCACCTGGGAAGCCCCAGTTTATAGCATTAGAAATGACTAAATTTCTTCTTCTCAATTGTCATATGTTGACAATTTTCTTGTATCTAATTTTATTAACTAACCAGAAAACATTTCAAATAATATTAGTGTTATTATATGTTTTGTCATTTTAGTCCTGATTTCACTTTTTTTTTTTTGCTAGGCTTTTGCTTACAGTATATCATGACTAAAATTTCTAATTATTTCTCGGTGATTTCAAATACTGATTAACTTTCTGTCTTTCATAGTCTCCATTTTAGGGATAGATAAGATAGTAGAAGTGTTTTTATTCTTCTTATTTTTTTAAGTTTCTGGTATTAAGAGTCTATGTCCTATACATAATAGAAATGACAAAGGGTGTTGGAGATTTAAGGTAGCTAGTAATACATACCTCCTTTCTTACAGTTTTTACTAATTGCTAATTAAGGAAAAGGAGCCAACTGTGGATGGGTCAGGTCAATTAATGGTAGTGAAAAAAGTGGAATGGGGAGTAGAGACGATAAGTTCAGTTCAGTCACTCAGTCATGTCCAAATCTTTGTGACCCCATGGACTGCAGCTCGCTGGGCTTCCCTGTCCATCACCAACTCCCAGAGCTTGCTCAAACTCATCTCCATCAAGTTAGTGATGCCATCCAACCATCTCATCCTCTGCCATCCCCTTCTCCTCTTGCCTCAATCTTTCCCAGCATTGGGGTCTTTTCCAATGAGTCAGTTCTTTGCATCAGGTGGCCAGGGTATTGGAGCTTCAGCTTAAGCATAAGTCCTTTCGATGAATATTCAGGAGTGATTTCCTTTAGGATGGACTGGTTTGACCTTCTTGCAGTCCAAGAGACTCTCAAGAGTCTTCAACACCAAGAGGATAGGGAGATGCATTTCAAGGACATCTCACCTTGCATTTCAGGCAGCTATTTCCTATGGGCTGCTAAGGCACTGCTCACTGGGTAATCTAGCCAATGTTTGCTTGAGGAAGAGATAGTGAGTAATGGTTGGGGAAGGGGTGGTCTTCCCCATTTGGTTCAATGGTAAAGAATCTATCTGCCAGTGCTGGAGATGTGAGTTTGATCCGTAGGTGGGGAAGATGCCCTGGAATAGGAAATGTCAACCCACTCCAATATTCTTGCTTGGAAAATTCCATGGACAGAAGAGCCCTAAAGAGTCAGACGCTACTGACCATGCATGAAAATTATTAAGGTGAGGGTAGAGAGAAGTAAGTCACCAAAAGATGTTTTCTATCTTCTTTGAATACCCAAAACTAGGCAGAGGGGATGGAATAAACCTCAACTTTCTCTACTATTTCAGAATGAACATATCATTATGTGTGTGTGTGTGTGTGTGTGTGTGTATGTATATATATATAATGTGTATATTTTGTGTATGTACATATATATAGTATATATAAAATATATGCATACTCAATCTGGAGTAGATTTTATGAATCCAGGAAACATATCACAAGCCAGTGAAAGACTGAAAGACTTAAAGACTTGTAGTAACTATAAGATATGGAGTGGGGTAGGAAACACATGCAGCTTCTTTGGTAAGTAGCATCATCACATGAAATAGTGCAGCAGGGACATCACACGTGACTTAGATGAGGTTTTTGATTAGGTGAATAAAAAATGCTGTCACTAGGTATCTTTCAGCAATGAAATATTGTATTTTCTATGTTCTATATATTAATATTTTGGGAAAAAAAAACATCAGTATAACTCAGTGACATCTTTAGCTACAACACTGTTTTCTTGAAAACAGCAACAGTTCTCTTTCTTCTCCTGTTCTCTTGCTTCTCCTAGAGGAGTGAAAAACAAAAAAAAATGAAAAAAAAAATATATAGCCTTAAAAACATATGAAACCTATGTAGAATTTTAGGATCTTAGATTTCAAAACGTCTTAAGAGTTAATTTAGTTCACCTTTCTAACCAATCTACTTAATGTCACTGTGTGGAAAAAGCACTATTGCCCAAAGGACACTAGTCATCTCTTCCAACTAAATTTTTCTTTTTGTTTAGTCATGGTGCCTTACATTCCCTTGATTAATATGAAAGTCCTTTTGGAATTTCAGTTTGTTTCTTGGATGGAGTATTATAAAGTCTAGGAAGACTAAAACAGTGACTATTTAACCATAACTAGATAAACTAACAATTTTTTCCATACTAACATATTTCCGTGCTAACATCCATTTGATCATTGAAAAAGCAATAGAATTCCAGAAAAACATCTACTGCTGCTTCATTGACTACACTAAAGCCTTTGACTGTGTGGATGACAACAAACTGGAAAGTTCTTAAAGAGATGGGAATACCAGACCACCATACCTGCCATCTGAGAAACTGTGTGCAGGTCAAGAAGCAACAGTTAGAACTGAACATAGAACAACTGACTGGTTTAAAATTGGGAAAGGGGCAAGTCAAGGCTGTATGTCACCCTACTTATTTAACAGATGATACCACCCTAATGGCAGAAAGTGAAGAGGACCTAAAGAGCCTCTTCATGAGGGTGAAACAGGAGAGTGAAAAGGCTGGCTTAAAACTCAGCATTCAAAAAACAGAAATCATGGCATTTGGTCCCATCACTTGATGGCAAATAGATGGGGAAACAATGGAAACAGTGACAGACTATTTTCTTGGGCTCCAAAATCACTGCAGTTGGTGACAGAAGCCATGAAACTAAAAATGCTTGCTCCTTAGAAGAAAAACTGTGACAGACCTAGACAGTGTATTAAAAAGCAGATATATCACTTTGTCAACAAGGCCCATATAGTCAAAGCTGTGGTTCTTCCAGCAGTCACTCACAGATGTGAGAGTTGGACCGTTATGAAGACTGAGCACCAAAGAATTGATGCTTTCAAACTGGAGAAGACTCTTCAGAATCCCTTGGACAGCAAGGAGATCAAACCAGTCAATCCTAAAGGAAATCAATAGTGAATATTCATTGGAAGGACTGATGCTGAAGCTTCAATACTTTGGCCACCTGATGCAAAGAGTTGACTCAATGGGAAAGACCTTGGTGCTTGCCAGGAGGAGAAGGGGGCAACAGAGGACACAATGGTTCAGTGGCATCATCAACTCAATGGACATGAGTTTGAGTAAGCTCCAGGAGGTAGTGAAGGACAAGGAAACCTAGAGTATTGTAGTTCACGGGGTCGCAAAGAATCAGATAAGACTGAATGACTGAAAAACACTAACAACAATATATTTTTTAAGGTAAATATATATTTTGAATTTAATTTCTTAGAGACTTTGAATGCACACTGAAATAAAAACTCTAAATATGCAACTATGTTTCATTGAGGAAAGGTAATTTTCAGAAACATACTGTTTTATATTTTTCAAAAAGCAGTGCGTTTTGTTTGACGCATATTGCTTTAATTCATTATATTAAAGCTGTTGAGACCATTGCTTTCAAAACACGTCAAAAATACCTGGAAATTAGAATTACTAATAAAAATGACTAACTAAAAACTATGATTATATTTCATAGATAGTCACATTTTAAATATTTCATGTATGCATCATGTATCTTCATTTCTGCAGCACAGTTTCAGGGAGGTTAAACATTCTGTTCTATAATGTTATACTATAGGCATCATATATACCCATATATTCTATGAGTAAATACCCATATATACCCATATATGCCATGGGTATATAACATCACATTGTCAGTTAGAAGTATTCTTCTGGGCTGTGGAATTCTAATAAACCAAGTTTCTCTATGGGTGCTCACTTAAATTGGTAGCTAATTGATTAAAATTAGATTTCTTAACATAAATTTTAAAAATTGTGGTTAGTGACTAGTTTCAATTTCTTCTTCAGGTTTGTCTTGATGTACACAAATTCTTAATTCATTTTTGGTTTGACCCAGCCTGAATTGCTTTCTCTGTTTAATAGGCAGGTGACCTCACTTAGAACTGACCTTAAATAAGAGATTAAGTATGTTTTTTGTTTCTTTACATTAAAAAAGGGATATTTAGAAGAAAGTAATTACCTCAACTATTATCTCAGTATGTACATGTATGAAGAAACACATTTGATTGCTTAAATAAAATGAGTGTTACATTCAGTAACAAGAGCACATTCTTCTATGTTTAAAATGATAAGATTAAAATATGGTTATAATTAAAATATTTAGAGCTTCAGAACCAACTCCTATTCATATGAATAACCATATTTTATTTATTGAATATATCATTTTAAGAATCATTTCACAGTATGTTATTTCCTTCTCTAATAATGATTTTAATGTTATCAACAATAATATAAATGAAAGCTTTGCATTAGTCTGGTTTACCTTCACTCATTAGTAAAAAAATCAGCCACTCACTAGGAATTTATTTTTAGCATTAAAATTTTATTTCCTAGAATATAGTCATGTTTACATATTCCAGTAAATTGTTACCATTTACAGTTATGCTGTATCTCAAGAACATTATTTAATTTTAGATTAATGCCATAAAGAATGAATCAGAAAAAGAAACCTCAATATGTTATGCTGTCTATGATGTTTATTTACTGGATTGGGAATACTCATTTTTCTCTTTGTATAGATCCATTTTCATAAACCCTACTATGACATAATCCCTTCTAAAAGCCTGTAAATATAGCCTCAATCTCTTTACAGTATTATTGAAACAAATAAATATAGCCAGTTAATCAGTTTTATTTATCATTAGCTAAATGGCTCTTTCTAATTTGTCACACTGTCTTTTAGAAGCTTTTCCACTTTCAAAGCCTCAATTACCAGTGATCTATTGATGGTCTCCAAATCTGTACATTCAGTTCAGACCTTGCTTCCAAAGCCTAGGCCTGTTTTTCAGCAGTTCCCTGCTCAGAGATTAGGCATCCTCATCTGAATATATTACTTTGGTTCTGCTATCATGGCATCCTCCTTATTTTCTTCATAGAATGTGCTCCAAGTTCCAGTTATCTTTGTATTTGTTTGTTAATCTGCTTATTATCTATGTTTTTTACTAACTTATAGTATCTCATCCTGCCTATTTGACTTATAAATAAAAAGCCAGTGCCTAGTATTTAATATGCGATTAACAGTCATACACTTTTAAAATTATTGAATGGATACATCTCAGAAATTCCAAGCATATACACAAGTTTCAATGTATAATTCTGCCTCTGAAACTCATAGCTTTCATTATCATTATTATTATCATCATCATACTATTTTGGTTTGTTTCATTATTTGACAACATTGCCATCTGCACAATCATTCACAACCCATCCATCTCCTTTGTTCTTAAAATCTAGATGATCATTAAATACTTAGCTTCTATCTTTTCCATACTTCATACTTTCTCAGTTTGTTCAATTATGACAGATCATTGCAACATCCTTTTAACTGTTTAGTTCATTGTCTTGTTTTTCTTTGTCTTCTGTTTTGCCAACAAGGTCTATTCCTCTACAGACTCTACTTAGTCTCCAAGTTATCTTTTACCAAAAGAGATTTGACCTCATCAAGTCTTCATTAACCTAGACAGGATATTAAAAAGCAGAGGCATTACTTAGCCAACAAAGGTCCATCTAGTTAAAGCTATGGTTTTTCCAGTAGTCATGTATGGATGTAAGAGTTGGACTATAAAGAAAGCTGAGCACCGAAGAATTGATGCTTTTGAACTGTGGTGCTGGAGAAGACTCTTGAGAGTCCCTTGGTCTGCAAGGAGATCAAACCAGTCAATCCTAAAGGAAATCACTCCTGAATATTCATTGAAAGGATGATGCTGAAACTCCAATACTTTGGCCACCTGATGTGAAGAAATGACTCATTGGAAAAGACCCTGATGCTGGGAAAGACTGAAGGCAGGAGGAGAAGTGGATGACAGAGGATGAGATGGTTGGATGGCATCAGTGACTGAATGGACATGAGTTTGAGCAGGCTCTACGAGTTAGTGAAGGACAGGGAAGCCTGGTGTGCTGCAGTCCATGGGATCACAAAGAGTTGGACACAAGTGAGCAGCTGAACTGAACTGATTCTTGATTAAAAATCTCCACTGTTTCTTCATGAACCAACTGTTTACATAGAGATCTTAGCCTATATCCTTTCACCATTCATCCGCACATGGCATTTTCTCTAACCTGAAACATATATATATATATATTTTTAACTATGTCATGAAAATCATGAATTTCTTTTAGGATTCAACATAAACACCAGTTTTTCTCAAAATCTCTTTTGATACATCAAGGGGAACAGTTGTTTGTATCTCTTTTTATATATCTACTGGTGATAATGATAGTAATTTCCCTATCATGAAACATTTTTCCAATCAATGGTGAGTGATTGATTATAGATTAATGATAAATAACTTAGTCTCTGCTATTTATGAAAAACTGTGTTCACTCAAAACTTGTAGGATGACAGTAATAGGAGGGGGACCTTTGGGAGGTCATGACTGATTAAGTCATGAGGACAGAGCCCTCATGAATGGGATTAATATCCTTATAAAAAAGGAGGCCTAAGAGAAATCCCTCAACTCTTCCACTGTATGAGGACACAGCAAGATGTTGGCGGTCTGCAAAGCTGGAAGAGGGCCTTCATCACTTAGTGAAAAATTCCCTTAGGCTCTTACTATGATATAGAGATACTACATACTATATAGAGAGAGGCTCTGGATTAAAAACTGACAGAGCTCGCATTTCTGGGTGTCTGTTCCTCGGTTTCTAATCAATAGCACATGCCATTGTCTGAAAATTTTCTTGAAACACTGTTGCTGTTTCAGACTCAGATAAAGAGATCCCAAAGTTTATGGGAGTTTATATTTTCTTTTTCCATCTCACAGTAAATCACTTTCAGTATAGAATTATGAAAGCTGACTTCACTTGACTCTGCAACTGTTGACTGATAAACCCTAATAATGATAAATTTATGTTTTAGGATTGTCTGTAGGGTTCGACTTCACTGGGTCTTCCTCAGAAACAGCATCCTTCATTGACTCTCTACCATCTCTCCTCTTGCTTCCTCACATTCTTCCTTAGTAAGTCACTTCTTTAATAGATTACTTCCTCAATAAGTCACTGATAGATGAATCTTTACTTCAGTGTCTGCCTTTGAGAAACTTTATCTAAGATAGTATCATTATTCCACTCTGGATCTTAAGAATCAAAGCCAGAAATATGAAGAGAAGCTAGAGGAAATATATAAATATATGTAAATATACAAATGTGTATGAACATACACATTTGCATGTATAAGTATATAGATATACAGGTATACCTGTGTATCTTTTTTCTTAGTGCATTTACTTAAAAAAACTTGTAAATTCTTTTTCTGCACCTCTGCACCTTTCAGATATAAATCCTTTAAGAAAGTTCTTACCACTTTCAAAACCCAGGATTTTTTTTTTTTTTTTTCCTCAAGGACTTACGAAGGCATTGCTTTGAACTATAATGGTCAAGGAAGATAGCATTCTTATTGCACAATTTCTGTGGGTGCATAGGTGTCTAACTTCTCGGCATGTATTGCTCTGAGTTGTAAAACTATCTTCTGTTTTAAAAGATATGAAAAGTTTATTTTGCCTTTGGATAAATCCAATTAGCAAACACAGTGCCCTACCATCCTCCAGTACTTTTCCATTAACTCACTACAGTGCTTAAAAATCGTCTTGCCCTTTATTTCAGTAGAGTTGTGTTCAGACTAAAATAATTGTCTCTCTCCCCTGTTCCAATAGCCTCGAATAGTTATCCTTGCCTGCTGAACTTTGATGCAAGTTTTGCTATGACAGTGGTCATAACTTTGGCTTTTATTGAGTGAAATAAATAGAAATAGAAAGATATTTTTAAATGTTGAGCAGATGAGTGGCATGGCATGCTTTATTTTTAATGGAATACAAAATATACTGAAGGAAGGTGAAAGCATGAGTGGTTAGAGTTGGAAAGATATTACAGTAATTCCCTCTGCAGATGACAGTGGTCGGGTAAGGAAGGTAACAAAGAAAGTAACTGATCATATGTGGATATATTTTCCAACTAGAACCAAAAGACTTTGTTGGTGGAGTATATGTGTGGTGTGGCAGAGAAAGAGATTTAGAGGGACAGGGGAGGAATGAGTGAAATAGTGACAGAGAGACAGAGACTGAAAGAAGGCTAGTCATTGGTGATTCCCAAGATTTTCTTTCTCAGTTTTATTTACTAAATTTCGTTATAGGAGGGACACAATTGGGATGTAAAAGAGGAGTTCATTTTGCCACATATTGAATTTAGATGACTCTGAGATAGTGAATAACCATTTGGACATTATGGATGTCAACTTAATGAAGAAGTCAAGTTTGAGAATGTAAATATAGCATCCCAGTATAGGACATTATTTCAGGAGAGGAGACTCACTGAAATAGAATGGTTGTGTGTGCATGTATGTGTGCACGTGTGTGTGTGTGTGTGTGTGTTTTCTAGATGTATTTTGCTGTGCAGTTGCATATGTCATGGGGTAGAGATTAGATTTCTGTAGGATTGTAAATTAGTCATACAAGTACAGCAAAGCAAAAAAAAAAAAAAAAAAGAGAAAGAAATTAGGTGTTTTGTAATGACTAAATATAGGATTCAAACTTAAGCAAAGAAGGAAGACTAGAAGAGGGAGGAGGGACATTAGTGGAAGTGCTGCTTCACAGCTCTCATAAGACTGAGTGTAGTCAATGGAGAAATTGGGGAAATGGGAGGTGGTAGCTGAAGAGTGATAGTGATAGCATCTAGTATATGTTATGACGGAGCTAGAAACCTGACAATTGTAGAGACAGCATCAGGAAACAAAGAGGCTATGGTCACAGACACTAACAGTTATGAAATTCATGACAGTGACTATGTGGGCAAAGTCATCAGTGTGGCAGGAGCTAAAGTCTTTTTATCAGAAGGAAGGCTGGCCCAAGGATCAGCAGATAATTAAAACAAGCAACAATAGTTGGCGGTAGAGTCTGATTTCACAGCTGAATAACTTTTCTCTCCCCTCTGGGGGAGAGAGAAAGAGCAATTTGAAAGAGAGAAGGAAGAGTAAGGAAGAAAACTATCCCACCTTGAGTTCAGTAGATCAAGAAGTATGGGGGGGTGGGAACAACAACAACAACATTGACACTGTGTCACTGAAACAGTCAACTCAAAGCAGAAGCAGGATTCAGAGTGAAAAAGATGAAAAGATTGTTCAAAAGAGTTACAGAGTTTCACAAAAATTGCTGATGGATGACTTTGAGCTATAGATTATTTAGTGCAATATTTTGGTACTTGGTGAGGTTTGGGAGATGGAAACAGGGAACTCAGTGAGTAGAATCCTATGGGGACTGAAATCCCAAGCAAAAGGACTGATTTGGCAGAATTGAAGTTCTTGTGCTGAATGACAGAGACAGGTTAAAAGGCATAAAGAAATCTTTGGTGTTCCCAAGGCAGTTGTGGGGAGCAAAGAATGTTGGAAGGGAAAGAAGAGTAGATGGTCTGGTCAGAAGTGCTCAGGGTCGAGAGGATCTAGCATGACTCCTGGTAACGGGTACCAAGGCTGGCAAAACAAAGATCTTATTCCAAAAGCACAGGCTCCCTTTTGTAATGGAGGGTTTGAAATCTGCTGTGTCTGCAAACGCGGGCTTCTCATTTGGCTGAGATCTATTGAGGCTTACAAGCAACTGATCTAATTTTAAAGGGATGGGCATTCTCTTGACTCCTACCAATGAAGTACCGTGTCAATTTGAACCCTCCTCTGAGATTCTTAGTGGCACTTTCTGCAGCATACTAATCAATAAAGATACATAAGTAGCAATAATTAAATAAGATGTTATAGTGCATAACCAGTAAAAGGCAAATATTCTTAGTATATTTACATAATCATACATATTTATGATGTGTTCATGGAATACACACTGGCCAAATACTGAGAGAATTATGACAAGCAGGATCACTGGCATAGCTTCCCTCAAAGAAAACTGGAAAACAACAGAATGCATCATAGATGCCTAACCTAGTTTAGAAAGGTAGGGAAACTCCATTTTCTCTATTTTATCTTATAGTCTTAACATGTTTTGAGTAGACTATAAGACAGGGCATATTTAAAAAAAAATCCTATAACTATTTTCAAATATCCAAGGTTTTTCTAAGCGCTAGTTAAAAGAAGCAGTTCTACTTGAACATTTTATTGACTGAATAATTTTCAGTATCCAGCAATTCATTCAGCAAATATTATTGAAATATCATATTGGGTACAGTAAAATGAATATAAAATATTTTTACTCTCTCAGTACTCACAGATTATTAGAAGAATCAATTATAGTAACAAATAACCCCAAATTCTGAATGACTGCTTTAACTTATTGTTACAGCCCTAAGAAAGAACTACCCACTTGTGTCACGAGGGTGAAGGGAATTAGGATTGCTTCAAGAAGGCAATGTCTGACTTGTTTGAGATGATGTTTAGGATTAGAAAATCCTCAATAGCAAATCCATAGGCAAAATAAATAGCATCCATTCCCTCATTCTTTTCTGTTTAATAAGATGCCAGTTTTGTTCAAGTGCCACATCTCCCAAAATAACCCTGGCTTACAGTTTTCATTGCCCTACTCAGGGCTTCAGTGCCGATTCATTATTCTGGACATAATCCCATTCCTCATGCATGCGACTGATTCATAAATGATTATATTACCCAATTCTAGCATACCTATGAATGTAGGGCCACCAAAGATGGACGGGTCATGGTGGAGAGTTCTGACAAAATGTGGTACACTCAAGAAGGGAATGGCAAACCACTTCAGTATTCTTGCCTTGAGAAACCCATAAACAGTATCAAAAGACAAAAAGATAGGACACTGAAAGATGAACACCTCAGGTCGGTAGGTGCCCAATATGCTATGGGGATCAGTGGAGAAATAATGCCAGAAAGAATTAAGGGATGGACCAAAGCAAAAACAACACCCAGTTGTGGATGTGACTGGTGATAGAAGCAAGGTCCGATGTATAAGGAGCAATATTGCATAGGAACCTGGAATGTTAGGTCCATGAATCAAGGAAAATTGGAAGTTGTCAAACAGAAGATGGCAAGCATGAACAGTGACATTGTGGGAATCCGTGAACTAAAATTGACTGGAATGGGTCAATTTAACTCAGTTGACTATTATATCTACTACTGTGGGCAAGAAAAACTTACAAGAAATGGAGTAGGCATCATAGTCAACAAAAGAGTCTGAAATGCAGTAGTTAGCTGCAATCTCAAAAACGACAGAATGATCTCTGTTCATTTCCAAGGCAAACCATTCAATATCATGGTAATCCAAGTCTACGCCCCGACCAATAATGCTGAAGAAGCTGAAGTTGAATGGTTCGAAGAAGACCTAAAAGGCCTTTTACAACTACCCCCAAAAAACATGTCCTTTTCATTCTAGGGGACTGGAATGCAAAAGTAGGAAGTCAAGAATCACCTGGAGTAACAGGCAAATTTGGTCTTGGAGTACAGAATGAAGCAGGGCAAAGGCTAATAGAGTTTTTCCAAAAGAATGTACTGGTCATAGCAAACACCGTCTTCCAACAACACAAGAGAAGACTCTACACGTGGACATCACCAAATGGTCAACACCAAAATCAGATCAATATATTTTTTACAGCCAAAGATGGAGAAGCTCAACACAGTCTGCAAAATCAAGACTGGGAGCTGACTGTGGCTCAGATCATGTACTCCTTATTGCCAAATTCAGACTTAAATTGAAGAAAGTAGGGAAAACCAGTAGACCATTCAGGTATGACCTAAATCAAATCCCTTATGATTATACAGTGGAAGTGAAAAATAGATTTAAGGGACTAGATCTGATAGACAGAGTGCCTAAAGAACTATGGACAGAGGTTCCTGATATTGTACAGGAGACAGGGAGCAAGACCATCCCCAAGAAAAAGAAATGCAGAAAAGCAAAATGGCTGTCAGAGGAGGCCTTACAAATAGCTGTGAAAAGAAGAGAAGCAAAAAGCAAAGGAGAAGAGGAAAGATATACCCATTTGAATGCACAGTTCCAAAGAATAGCAAGGAGAGATAAGAAAGCCTTCCTCAGCGATCAATGCAAAGAAACAGAGGAAAACAATAGAATGGGAAAGGCTAGAAATCTCTTCAAAAAACCAGAGATACCAAGGGAACATTTCAGGCAAAGATGAGTTCAATAAAGGACAGAAATGGTATGGACCTAACAGAAGCAGAAGATATTAATAAGAGATGGCAAGAATACACAGAAGAACTATACAAAAAATCTTCATGACCCAGATAATCACGATGATGTGATCACACACCTAGAGCCAGACATCCTGGAATGTGAAGTCAAGTGGGTTTTAAGAATCATCACTACGAACAAAGCTAGTGCAGGTGATGGAATTCCAGTTGAGCTATTTCAAATCCTAAAAGATGATTCTGTGAAAAATGCTGCACTCAATACATCAGCAAATTTGGAAAACTCAGCAGTGGCCACAGGACTGGAAAAGGTTAGTTTTCATTCCAATCCCTAAGAAAGGCAATCCCAAAGAACGCTCAAACTACCACACAATTGCACTCATCTCACACGCTAGTAAAGTAATGCTCAAAATTCTCCAAGCAAGGCTTCAGCAATACATGAACCGTGAACGTCCAGATGTTCATGCTGGTTTTAGAAAAGGCAGAGGAACCAGAGATCAAATTGCCAACATCTGCTGGATCATCAAAAAAGCAATAGAGGTCCAGAAAAACATCTACTTTTGCTTTATTGATTATGGCCAAAGCCTGTGACTGAGAACCAAAACAAACTCTGGAAAATTCTTCAAGAGATGGGAATACCAGGCCACCTGACCTGCCTCTTGAGAAATCTGTATGCAGGTCAGGAAGCAATAGTTAGAACTGGACATGGAACAACAGACTGGTTCCAAATAGGAAAAGGAGTACATTAAGGCTGTATATTGTCACCCTGCTTATTTAACTTCTATGCAGAGTACATCATGAGAAACGCTAAACTGGATGAAGCACAAGCTGGAATCAAGATTGCCGGGAGAAATATCAATAACCTCAGATATGCAGATTGCACCACTCTTATGGCAGAAAGCAAAGAAGAACTAATGAGCCTCTTGATGAAAGTGAAAGAGGAGAGTGAAAAAGTTGACTTAAAATTCAACTTTCAGAAAACTAAGATCATGGCATCGGGTCCCATCATTTCATGGCAAATAGATGGGGAAACAGTGGCTGACTTTATTTTTGGGGGCTCCAAAATCACTGCAGATTGTGACTGCAGCCATGAAATTAGAAGATGCTTGCTCCTTGGAAGGAGAGTTATGACCAACCTAGACAGCATATTAAAAAGCAGAGACATTGCTTTGTCAACAAAGGTTCATCTAGTGTAGGCTATGGTTTTTCCAGTAGTCCTTTATGGAAGTGAGAGTTGGACTATAAAGAAAGTTGAGTGTGGAAGAATTGATGTTTTTTGAACTGTGTCGTTGCAGAAGACTCCTGAGAGTTCCTTGGACTGCAAGGAGATCCAACCAGTCCTTCCTAAAGGAGATCAGTCCTGGATGTTCATTGGAAGGACTGATTTTGAAACTGAAACTCCAATACTTTTGCCACCTGATGTGAAGAGCTGACTCATTTGAAAAGACCCTGATGTTGAGAAAGATTGAGGGCAGTAGGATAAGGGGACGACAGAGGATGAGATGGTTGGGTGGCATCACTGACTCAATGGACATGAGTTTGGGTAAACTCCTGAAGTTGGTGATGGACAAGGAGGCCTGGCATGCTGCAGTTCATAGGGTTGCAGAGAGTCAGACTCGACTGAGTGACTGAACTGAACTGAATGATATGTTAGAGAAAAAATATACAGGTCATTATCTGGAGACTGCTTCCTGGCTCCTAAAGGAAAATCACAGAAAATCATGGCACCCTATAAAAAAATATATATATATATATATATTGCTCTGTGTATAGGAAACCTGAACAGCTACTCGGCTGCTGATGAAACCAGTACCAGAAACGGCAGAGCTGGGTGATGGAAAATTCCCTAGAAATTGCTGACATTGCTGTCAGTTAAGTCAATCAACTCTGAAATCTACCTTATTTGGGGATTTCTTCTTGTTGGCAGTCATAAATAAAATTTAAGCCAGATTGAACAGAGAGCTAAGATATATGCAGCAGGATTTCTCCTAAGTTCAGTCACATGTGTCATTAAATAGTTGTTTCAGGAAATTCCAGCAGATAAACTTAGTCATAGGCAGAGGTTGTGTTATGTACTCTTGTGCCTGGTAGATAACAAGGAGCCCAAACTCACATAATAACTTCAGTGACTTGCTGAACAGTGAGGAATGCATTGTTAATAAGTTTAAACTTCAGAGAAAAATTCTTGATTTTAGGAGGAATGACTGGAATTAGGAAGAAAGAATAAGAAGCTAATGAAGTCATTTAGGCAAATAATATAGATCTGAACTAGGGAAGTAGTGAGGGAATGAAGAGGTAAAGTATTATGAACATTTTTAATGGGTTAAAATCAGTAATACATGATTGATTACTAATTCTGAGTGATAAAGGAGCAGATAACATCAGGAATTATTTCTTTCTTTCCTTCCTTGGATTAGTTAGAGGGTAGAAACAACAGAAATTTTATAATAGATGGGCTGAAGTTATTTTTATAATAATAAAACCTATACTTATAAACTTGAAAAAAAACCTGTTTCCTTCTTTTTGACATATTCCCAACTAAATTTTAATTAAATAGTTAAATGTAATAATCCCTAGCTAAAATTCTGAATTTTACTTGCAAATCAATTGTTATTAGTAATTATTTTTACTCTAATTGTATTCATTTCACAGTATAGCAATCTGTACAAACATTCCATTCAAACACATGGAAAAGCTTAAATATAAAAATGGAATGTTTCTACTACATGTTTGAATCAGGGTGTCTCTCACATACTTTAAGAAACATCATGTTTTAACATTTTTTTCACACATCAGTTTTAGAATACTTTCTATTTTCTGTGGACTGTGAAAGTCTTAACAACTTAAGAAGGCCACTTTACTGGTTGAGATATACTTCAATGACCTGAGATCAATGCCCATTTGTCACCACTTCTTTTCATTTGACCTTCCTATTTCCCATTGCCACATATTTTGATTATGTAGCTAAGCATCAAAGCACTTATCACTCAATGTTCTTGACTAGATTATCCAACCATGACTTTTTTGTATTAAAAAAAAAATCTTTAAAGTCCAATGGTCTACCAGCAAATTATACAACACATTGTAAAGTCTTTAAAATGCTTTATCAGTGTCTAGAATATCACTGTTTTTTTCTTTATTCAGACATAACCACAGTACATATTCAAGCCATCTTGTTTGAAATTCAACATATGTTGCATTTCTGCATGTTAATGGAAAGAATCATATATGAATAGAAAGTCTGTCATACTAGTATTCTTGGTAAATATAAAATTTTCAATATCTGCATAGGCTTTGCAAAAATATTTTATTTGATGTTTTTAATAAAAATCCTCTATGCTCAAAGAAGTTTGGTTGTATTCAACAGAATATATAGAGGACATATTCTGTCCCTCAGTTCCCTCGGAGGCCTCTTTTTTACTTCCTAAGCCAACCACATAACCCTTACTGGGCCAGTCATTGTACTGATGACATCAGAGAGCATTTCAGCAAGCCCAAGACCTAGGTGGGTCTAGTAAAATGCAAACCAGCATATGTCAGTGGTCCTTTTTGTATTACACAAAGAGATTTTCTCTATATAATGAAGCCAACATATAGAAGTAAGCAGAGAAAAAAAGAAGAGAACTGTAGTCCTTGATGATATGAATTTTGCTCTTGGATCTAGACTTCCTATAGACAATTTATCCTATGGACAAATTGATACAATAAGTTTATACTATAGGAAATCTGACTAGGGTTTGCATTATTTTTTTAAATCTCTGAGTGTTAGAATACAATGCTTTATAATAGAAACTTTTAAGGGCAATTTGCCTCATGAATCTCCAAAAAGGTTGTCCAAATTTATTTAATTAGGAAACTTGTTTTTTTTTGTTTGTTTTTTTTTTCTGAGGAGGACACATGTTACATTGCTTCACAGCTGTATGACTAAAACCTTGCACTAAGCTAAATAAAATTCAGGCAAAAAAGTCACTGACACATTGTCTGAAAATTTGACATTTAGTTTCATTTTTATTTTTCTTCACCATATCTTCAACAAAGATATCATTTCAGTATGGAATAATATAGATATTCATAGTTTGCAAATTAGACTGGTTTATGCTGATCAAAGGAGTAGAAAAGTGGGCGTAAAGAGAAAAGGACCTGGAAAGAAAACATACCTTTAAAAAAAAAAAAAAGAATATATCTTCTCTATTCTCTGAAAGAGGCAGCTTGGAGCTCCATACATGTTTTCTAATCAGTACTATAATGTTGACTTGGTTCATCATAGCAGTGAATATCAGTGAGCATCACCAGCATCACATCAGTGAATATGAATGCTCGAATCTTTGGTGTGGTCAGGACAATTGGTGATATGGTGATACTACTGATCTTTCTTTCATTCACAGTGATAAACGGAAATAGCGGCATCAGAAGTATTGGGTTTTAACAGATAGTAGGAAAGATATGCATCAGATTATGTAGATATGATGCTTGATTATGTGGATGGAGCAGAAATATTGACAATTCTGTACCTAAGATGCATCAAAATGCTCAGAACTGTTGTTGACATTCGCAAGTTACAGTGAAGGAGTCAAAAGCTAAGCATTAGCACAATGGCAAGGATTCTGATTCATATAGACTGTCTAGCTGTTGTTCCTGAAGAATATCAAATACCAGTGTGTATGTATGTGTGTGTCCGTTGTGTCCACCTCTTTGCAACCTCCTGGACTATAGCTTATCTGTCCATGAACATTTCCAGGCAAAAATAATGGAGTGAGTTTCCACTTCCTTCTGCAGGGAACCCACATCTCTTGTGTCTCCTGCTTTGGCAAGCAGATTCTTTTCCACTGTGCCGCCAAATATCAGCAGAGGAGACGAATATCAAACCCTTGATATAACAACATACTTCAAAGAGAATACTTAGTGTCAGGTTGATCTCAAGAAGAACAATAATTCATCCTGACCGAGGTCAGTGTGCGTTCCAGGTTTGGGTTTGCCTTCACTTCCTGCACTGCTTCAACACGCACTGCTATTAGAAAGGTGAAACATTGATTGCTAACATAGGATCCAGCTTAATATTCCTTTGGAGAAGATGTTCATTTTATAAAATGTATGTCAGTGTACATAGGTAAAGGACCCATAGTTACAGATAATGTCAACTGTAAACTGCTTACCTGGTTGAATATTGGAAGGGCCTCTTAAAGATTTGACCTGGGCACTAGCTTAGAGGTGATCCTTTTCACTGTTGAGAGAATGTTTTTCAATTTTCAGTATTTTATTTGACCCAATGTCTACTTTATACTGTCATATCCCTACAGTTAGAATATATAGAGCCAGAAATCAAAACAAGGATTGAAGAAAGAGTGGTTATTTTAGTATTACTCTCAATGACTCACTTGGGGAATTTGTGATTTCCCTACTGCGGCTTTTAGTGTGGTTCCCTAGGGCCATTATTTCCTCATTCCCTAAAGGTATGCTTATGGTTGTGTTGTGCAGTTATTTGGGGCTTTACATAGAATTTGACCAGTGGAAAAATAATAATAATAATTTTAATGATGTATGGGATATCAGCCTCAATTATTATGAGAATCAAGAGTTTGCTGCTACATAGTGGGTGCAGAGGTGTCTATGTCTGGGGCTCAGGGCATATGCCGTGTTTCTTCTTAATTCTTCTGTTGCGATTCTTCTGTTGTCATCAGCAATTGCAAATAGGCCATGGCACCAAATGAAACTCATAAGGGCAGAGAAATGAGAGCTCAGACACCTTAGGAATAAAGGCCAGGTTCATGCCACTCAAAAAGCATTGTAGACCAGTAGAAGTGTTGGCTTAAGGTGAGCAACACTGCAAATGAGTAGGTGAGAAGGGGGATGATGGTACCAACCATGGTCTCAGGACTAATATACACATCTAAGAAATCACGACCTTGAAAACTGGATTAGTGTTTAAACTCATTAAGGTAAGAGTTTAACTGAATAAAATTAAAATACCCCTCTGATTTTATGAAAGTTTAATAGTGTATAAAAGCTAGGATATAACTTTATTTACATAGTGTTTGATACCTGGGCATTTTCCAAGTGCTGTTACTATATTAAACATTCATCTATCATAAGTTAGTCCCTATGATGGTGATGATGATAAAGAAGGAAAGGGGGGAGGGGAAGGAGAAAATGAATATGATGATTCTCATTTTACAAGTGGAGAAACAAAAACCCAAAAAGTTAAGTAATACATCCTCACACAGCTAAGCCAAAGTGTTAATCACTCAGTCATGTCCAACTCTTTGGGATCCCATGGACTATAGCCCACCAGGCTCTTTTGTCCATAGGATTTCCTAGGCAAGAATATGGAGTGAGTTGCCATTACATTCTCCAGGGGATCTTCCAGACCAGAGGATTGAGCCTGGGTCTCTTGCATTGCAGGCAGATTCTTTACCTCCTGAGCTACCAGGGAAGCACCACACAGCTAATAAAATGGCAATTTAAAATCAGATGTCTGGCTTTAAAGCTTGTGTTTTTAATCAATGATTGCTGTTGTTCACTCAGTCGTGTTCAACTCTTTGCAACCCCATGAACTACGGCACATCAGGCTTCCCTGTCCTTCACCATCTTCCACACCTTCTCAAACTCATGTCCATTGAGTCTGTGATACCATCCAACCATCTCCTCCTCTGCCTTCCCCTTCTCTTCCTCTCTTCAGTCTTTCCCTGCATCAGGGTCTTTTCCAGTTAGTCAGTTCCTCACATCAGGTGGCAAAAGTGTTAGAGCTTCAGCTTCAACATCAGTCCTTCCAATGAATAATCAGGATTGATTTCCTTTAGGATTGATTGATCTCTTTGCTGTCCCAGGGACTCTCAAGAGTCTTCTCCAACACCATAGTTGGAAAACATCAATTCTTTGGCACTCAGCCTTTTGCTTGTTTGCTTTTTTTTACATGAAACTAAATACTGACTACTTTAATTTTTCTCTCTATTGACAGTATATAATATTTTTTTTTACTAACATGCTTTTGATATTCTGTACATAATTTAATGAATTACAAATAAATGGTTTAGGATTGTTCAGGTTGGATAACAATACATATCTTCCAGAGAGTGAGATTCTGTTCTCCCTCCCAAGAAAATCAGGTGTCCACATAATTTTAAAATATTTTAGAGTTGTTTTTTTATATCAAACATCCTATGAAGATGTAGTGTCTCCCTCCAGAGAAAAGAGCTAACTTTTTTGCTGTTCAAAAAAAGGAAGGTAGTGTCTCCCTCCAGAGCAGAGGCTGAATGGATTTGCTGTTGCCTCCTTCATAAACTCAGGGGTTTTCTAAGCTCAAGATTTCTAAGCTGTATCACATATTCCTAGGCATCTCCGTTTCTGTCTTCCCTCCGTAGCACCTGAGGGCAAGAGGAACAAAGGGAAGGATGAAAGCCATGCTTCCTGCTGTGCTGTGAGCTGTTATTATAAGCTATTTGTTTACTGGCTCAAGTCATAATCCTGGTCATTCCAACTGAGGGAAAGTCATCTATCCCTTATGAATTTTCCTAATATATGCTTGAAATTTCTTACTTAATTTTAGTGCTTTAAGTTTATTTACATGTGTAAAATATTCTCTTGGGACATGAAACTTTCAGCTCATTAAGATTGTTTTTTGTTAATTAGTTTGAATAAAATATTTCCTGCTACAGATCCTAAATGTAAATGTCAGGTTTGTACAGGTTTATTAATATTTCCGTAAATCTTTGGGTATAATTCTTTAAAAAAAAAATTTTTTTAATGGCATGTAGTTGATTGAGTACAATTTCCCTAATTTGATTTTTTAGAAAATACTGGACTTGGTTACAGTGATGTTATGACTTTATGTTGGGAATATGCTTACCACTTTTTAACTTTGGACTTGGCTCTGTGACTTGCTTTGAACCGTGGGAGGTTACTTTTAATGTACTTATTTGATCGGGTTTTGTCTTTTGCAAATCTGTCTTCATAAAAAATGACACCACTAGGTTAGCTACCGCCATTTCAGCCTGGGAAGCAGAATGAACATATACGATGCAGACCTAAACCTAACCAAGGGTAAGGAGCCATGCCCAGATGGAACTTCAGCTCAAGCAGAACAACTCAGCCAGGCCAAGCATAGGTTAACCAACCCTCTAGCCAGCCTGCATCCTGCCTAAGGAGAATAAATGAGTATTAGTGTGTTCATTAATCAGAAATAGCTCACTGACAATAATACATACAATGGTGGGCAAGGAGTAAAAGATTGAGACAAAATGAGAGGAAGATTGAGATCGATTTGAAATTTTAGTAAAAGATTTTCGTTGCCCATCCAAATCATATTCTTCTTAAGTTCTTAATAGAAATCAAATTAGTTTAGGTTTACCTACCCAGGGAATTTTTTTTTTTTTAATTTCCAAAAGTTTATTTTTCCAAAATAGTGAGTTTTTTTTTTTTTTTTTGCTTTATTCTGTTGGATTTGTTTTGCTTTGCTTTTGCACATAGAAGAATAGTATTTAAAGGATATTAAGCTCTGCATTTACTATTTTTCACAACCTTAAAAGTGTGAAAGCAAGTCTCAGACCAAATTCTTCTACTTCACATAGGTGATAATGTTGAAGCACATAAACACACTGTCATTTAAACCTGTTCTGTAACTTCATGCAGTCCCACCAGTCAGCTCAGTGAGTATATGAATGAATGAATACATGCATATATCATACATCCTAAAACCGAAAATTGATGTCTACCATTTAGGGATTGTCTAGATGTAAATACTCATGGTAGTGGTGGTTTAGTCACTAAGTCTTGTCTGATTCTTTGCGACCCCATGGACAATAGCTCACCAGGCTCCTCTCCGTCTGTTTCCCATGCGAGAATACTAGAGTGGGCTGCTATTTCCTTCTCGAGGGATCTTCCCAACCCAAGGATCAAACCTGTGTCTCCTGTTTGGCCAGATTCTTTACCACCTAGCCGCCAGAGAAGTCTGCAAATCCTCTTACCCTGGCCAGTTTGAAGCAGTGGACATTATATCTCTGTATGTGGCAATGGGAAGAGAATCTAACCATTGATGCTTGCAGACTGGCACAAACTGACAAGAGCACGTTATTCTTTAAATTCACTTTTCATGAAAGATTTTACTCAAGGCAACATGACACTATTCTAGAGGCTGATTTCAGTCAATCTTACATAAGGGACCATCTTATCTATCCTGTTTCTGGACATAGAAATCAACCCCTCAAGAAAAAAAAAAAGAAAAAAAAAATCCCAGCATAGCATTCTGAATGTAAAAAGTGAAGGGTTTACTAAGTTCTTACTCTTGGAAATACAGAAAGTGTTTCAGGTAACAGTATGTTACCTGATTCATACACATTCACCAGTTCACTGATTTAACCAATTAACTTTAATTCAAAACATTGATTTTATTAACTAACTGGGAAGACCCAGAGGAATCGGGTGGAGAGGGAGGTGGGAGGGGGGATCGGGATTGGGAATACATGTAAATCCATGGCTGATTCATATCAATGTATGACAAAACCCACTGGAAAAAAAAATAAATTAAATAAATAAATAAATAAAAGAAGAGAAAAAAAAAAAAAACAAGCTGTCAATTTGTTCCATAAAACGTTTATTTCAAATTTTTATTTCATTAATTAGTAGCATCTCTGGCACTTCCCAATGACAAATATTGCTGAATTAAGGAATTAGACTTCAGATTTAATAATGAATTTTGAGTGCAATTACTGAAAAATCCCTGGATGTAGATTAACACACACACATACACACACACACCACATAACAATATAATTTACCTACCGCATAATAGTGACTGTCTCCAAGTGTAGAATAAATTTCACTAGCCTGAACCAATTGATGATCATTTTTGTTAACAGTGTTCTTTTGACTCATGATTTGATTCATTTCAGGCCTATGAGGAGAGATCTACTACAGAACAACTGAGAAAAATGTCTTTGTTCTTAAAATGCAAAACATGGAAGATAGATATTCTATTTTTCTGTTTTATATTATACCTCTGGATGCAATACCAGGAATTATAATTGCTGTATTGTGCTTGGATAGCACAACAGAAAGATGGAAAAACCTGTTTTCTTAATGATGCATTGACACAGAATTAGAAGCCCCGCCAGCTTTCCTAGATCACAACTTTTAATATAAGATAATAAATTCACATAATTTTAAAACCGTGTTTTGATTACCTTATATAACCAGGCTAAAAGGCATTCTGCCTGATATAAGTTTGTGTCTGTATCCTAAAGAGCCTGATTTTCATAGTTTCTCAGATTTCAAGATAAAACCACCAATTTAGAAAGGCAGACTTCTAAATAATTCTTATTACAGAATGGTTAGACGTTAAGTAAGTAAGTGTTAGTCACTCAGTTGTGTCCAGCTCTTTGCATCTCCATGGATTGTACAGGCTCCTCTGTACATGGGATGCTCCAGGCAAGAATACTGGAGTGGGTTGCCTTTCTCTTCTCCATATTAGATGGTAGAAGTGTAATAATATCTGCTATCTGGATAAAAATTCATTCTGATGGTATCATATTCTAAAATCTAAACTGGTGTAAATCTGTAATCACATACACACACATATGTACACACACACATATATATATATATGTATGTAAACATATATATAATATGAATACTGAGAAAGTGAAAACAAAAGTAGATATGTCAGGTATATTTAAAAATTTATCTTTAAGCATTGTCGTTGACATTGTGGATGGAGTGATTGATTTTTTTCCACATATTTAAAGATTATTCTGTAGTTCAGACAAATATTGTTGGATGTCCGAGATCTGCTATTTTTATAGTTATGAAAAATAATTTCTTTGATAACATATCACCTTTTTTCAACAACTAGCATGGAATATATTTACAGCTTTTAATATTCTCAATTTCTTTGATTTTTGTTTTGCAAACACAGCAGGAATAGTACTTTCCTATTATAGTGTAATTCTGGAAACGTTAGAAAGGATTAAATCTCAAAATTTAAACATCGTGATATTTCTAGGTTTGCTACAATATATCACATATACTTTCAAAGTTGGTTATTTTACTGTTAGTTCATTTTGATATATTTTGGTAGAGTTCTGCCTTGTGATGAAGAATGGAAAATAATACTCTTAAAACTGTAAGATTTGAGCAAAGGATGGTTAACAGGAATGAGTGGGGGAAAAAATTGTTTCACAGATAGAGATCTGCAATAACATCTGATAATATAAGGCTTAACCAGATTTTGTTTTCAGAAAAGAGATATAAATTTTCAAGTAGATAAGAAGTGATGCTGTGGCTGCCACACCACATCAGGGATAAAGACTAAAACAAAGTTTCAACATGTGTAGGCCTAGGACTTTCCACATTCTATCCACATACCTGCCAAAAAAAGAAAACTATATTGAAAGAAAACGCAAGTAAACATTGAGAATGTAATTTATTCTGGGTCACTAAGTTATTCTCAAACAGTGGCCCCCAACAATTTCTTCTCTTTTCACATCCATGCCTTTTCTCACATCAGGAGGCAGATATTATTTTCTCTGTCCTGAATCTGGATAGGTCTTGTGACTAGTCTTGACAAGGAAATGCATCACAAGTAACATTAACAGACTTTCAAGGAAGGAAATGCATCATCACAAGTAACATTAACAGACCTTTTCATAACCAGTCTCACTTTAAAGGATTGCAGTTTTTCACTTCATGCCTGTAAGAACTGAGCCACCACTGTCTGATAAGCCCAGTTACATAACATGTGATTAAGGGGGGGGGGTGTTTCATTAGACAGCCTCAACTGGTCCCCCAACTGATTGTTTGCACCAACCACTAGTTGTGTGAATAAGCCACTTTGAGCTTTCCAGACAAGTGAGTCTTTTAGTTGACTGTAACCCACAGAATCACGAGAACGATAAACTCATTCCTATTTAATCCACTAAGTTACATAGTCATTTTTGATACCAGAGTTGAGAAAGGCTTAAAGATCCACATCCTATAAACATTAATCATTTTCACCTTTGAGAATTGTTAGTTCCTTTTCCTTGATAAGTTGGACAGCAGTTAAATATTGTTCTGTCCAGGAACTGAATGTTTTATGACTTACCACTCCAGGGAGGTATTCTTTTGAATGCCTAGAGGTTGGAACAGAGAGATATGCTTACTTGAGAAGAAGAAAATTGAAATTAAAGGAAAAAAAGAACAAGAATTGAAATCTAAAAGTCCTATACTGTCCAGCAATTTCTGCTCAATTATGCCCTCTAGAGATGTGAACTGCAATATATCTTTATTGGGAAGATGAAAGGTAAAAGTCACTTTTGTAACTTCTTCAAGCTGACAGGGGCTTGTAGACCCTACCTAGTTGGGGTCACAGAGTTCTTGTCTCGTCTTATTAAGGGGCCCCAGAGTGTATTCTGTTGTTATTTCAGTAGGGTCCATTTTGAAGAGTAACCAAAATCTCTGTATCACTGTTCTCTCTTGTCTGGGAGTCTGTTGTGTCCTTAGAAGGAACAAACTAGACAGTAGATTAAAAAGGCAGGGACCAAAAATCAGTAAAAGAATTATTGTAACCAGTGGTTCAAGCAAGAGTAAGAACCAGGTGACTTTGGCAGTGACTTTGACCTTGTGGGCTTCCCTTGTGGCTCAGCTGGTAAAGAATCTGCCTACAATGCCGGACACCTGGGTTTGATCCCTGGGTTGGGAAGATCCCCTGGAGAAGGAAAAGGCTACCCACTCCAGTATTCTGGCCTGGAAACTTCCATGGTCTGTATAGTCCATGGAGTCGCAAAGAGTTGGACACAACTGAGTGACTCTCACTTTCACTTTCCACTTTTGATCTTGGTCCAGATAAAGCCAACACTTGGGCTGTCCTGTTTATAAGAATGGAGCCATTTGACATGGTCATGTACAAAAGGAATGAAAGTAAGCTATTGTAAAGCTTCAATATACAAGAGAAAGAGAGTAAAAAATACTTGAAAAATTAACAAATCTGAAATGCAAGTGAAAATTCCAACACTGCTTTCTCCATAATTGACAAAAGTAGTAGACTTCAGAAAATCAGTAAACCTCTAAATTATCTGAATAGTATCATCAAACTATGAAGTCAAATTTACTTTGTAAAACACTGTTACCAACAATGGAATATACATCCCTTTCAAGTACATAGTGACATTGATTGTAATATACCACACCCTGAGAAAGTTTAACAAATTTACAGAGATTGAATTTATACAAAATATATTCTCTGGTCACAGTTAGCTTTAACTAGACATTAAAACAGAATATTATGAAGATAGTCAAATATTGAAAATTAGAAATATAATTAAAATCCATAAGAAAATGAAAAACACAGCATGAAGTTTTGAATATTCTGTACTGAATGAAAATGAAACAAAGTATGCCACATTTTGTGGAAGCAAGATAAATCTATACATAAAACTTCATGTCTTTAAATGCTTGTATAAGAAAAAATTGCCAAAGATTTTTCATGTTATAGAAAAATAAGATAAATAAGTGTAAATAAGTGGGAAGAAAAAACAACAAAGAAAGGGAGGGGAAAATAACCTAAGATTTAAATATATACCTGATAATCACAATGGTGTGATCACTCACCTAGAGCCAGACATCCTGGAATGTGAAGTCAAATGGGCCTTAGAAAGCATTACTATGAACAAAGCTAGTGGATATGATGGAATTCCAGTAGAGATATTTCAAATCCTGAAAGATGATGCTGTAAAAGTGTCCTGAAAGTGTCACTTTCAGCATCCTGAAAGTGATGCTGCACTCAATATGCTAGCAAATTTGGAAAACTCAGCAGTAGCCACAGGACTGGAAAAGGCCCGTTTTCATTCCAGTCCCTAAGAAAGGCAATCCCAAAGAATGCTCAAACTACAGCACAATTGCACTCACCTCACACACTAGTGAAGTAATGCTCAAAATTCTCCAAGCTAGAATTCAGCAATACGTGAACCAAAAACTTCCAGATGTTCAAGTTGGTTTTAGAAAAGGCAGAGGAACCAGAGATCAAATTGCCAATATCTGCTGGATCATCAAAAAAGCAAGAGTTCTAGAAAAACATCTATTTCTGCTTTATTGACTATGCCAAAGCCTTCGACTGTGTGGATCACAATAAACTGTGGAAAATTCTGAAGGAGATGGTAATACCAGACCACCTGACCTGCCTCTTGAGTAACCTGTATGCAGGTCAGGAAGCAGCAGTTAGAACTGGACATGAAACAACAGACTGGTTCCAAATAGGAAAAGGAGTATGTCAAGGCTGTATATTGTCACCCTACTTATTTAACTTATATGCAGAGTACATCATGAGAAACACTGGTCTGGAAGAAACACAAGCTGAAATCAAGATTGCTGGGAGAAATAGCAATAACCTCAGATACGCAGATGACACCACCCTTATGGCAGAAAGTGAAGGGGAACTAAAAAGCCTCTTGATGAAAGTGAAAGAGGAGCGTGAAAAAGTTGGCTTAAAGTTTAACATTCAGAAAACTAAGATCATGGCATCTGGTCCCATTACTTCATGGGAAATAGATGGGGAGACAGTGGAAACAGTGTCAGACTTCATTTTTAGGGGGCTCCAAAATTACTGTGGATGGTGACTGCAGCCATGAAATTAAAAGACACTTACTCCTTGGAAGGAAAGTTATGACCAACCTAGATAGCATATTAAAAAGCAGAGACATTACTTTGCCAACAAAGGTCTGCCTGGTCAAGGCTATGGTTTTTCCAGTGGTCATGTATGGATGTGAGAGTTGGACTGTGAAGAAAGCTGAGCACTGAAGAATTGATGCTTTTGAACTGTGGTGTTGGAGAAGACTCTTGAGAGTCCCTTGGACTGCAAGGAGATCCAACCAGTCCAACCTAAAGCAGATCAGTCCTGGGTGTTCATTGGAAGAAATGATGCTGAAGCTGAAACTCCAATACTTGGGCCACCTCATGTAAAGAGTTGACTCGTTGGAAAAGACCCTGATGCTGGGAGGGATTGGGGGCAGGAGGAGAAGGCGACGACAAAGGATGAGATGGCTGGATGGCATCACCAACTTGATGGGCATGAGTTTGAGTAAACTCCGGGAGTTGGTGATGGACAGGGAGGACGGGCGTGCTGTGATTCATGGGGCTGCAAAGAGTCAGACACGACTAAGCGACTGAACTGAACTGAACTGAACGTGTATGTGTGTGTGTGTGTGTGTGTGTGTGTGCATATATCCTATCATCCTGTACTCATTCTCTTGGTTCTCATAAACTTGTAGACTTTTCTTTTCCTTCTCACCCACGATGTGTCTATCAGTGCATAGAAATAAATGTTTGAGAGCAGTAAACTAACAGTTAAACAGACTTTTGTTGTTGTTGTTGTTGAAATATGGTGATTTACAATGCTGTGTTAATTTCAGGTCTACAACCAAGTGATTCAATTGTACATATATATATTTTTTCTGCTTTTACATCCTCTTCCACTATAGCTTATTATAAGATATTGAGCATAATCCCCTGTGCTATATATAGTAGGTCCTTGTTGATTATCTGTTTAATATATAGTACTGTGTATATTTTAATCCCAAACTCCTCTAATTTATCGCTCCCCTCTTTGGTAACCATAAGTTTGCTTTCTATGTCTGTCAATCTGTTTTGCAAATAAGTTCATTTGTATAATTATTTTAGATTCCACATATAAGTTATATATATCTGTCTGGCTTACTTCACTTAGTATGATAGCCCTAGGTCCATCCATGTTGCTGCAGATGACATTACTTCATTATTTTTTATGTTTGATAATATTCAATCATGTATATGCAGTACAATTTATTTATTCATACATCTGTTGATGGGTACTTAGTTTGCGTCCATGTTCTGGCTATTGTAAACAGTGCTGCTCTGAACATTGGGGTTTATATATCCCTTCAAATTATGGTTTTCTCTGGCTATATGCCTGAGTGAGACTGAAGGATATATGGGAGCATATTTTAGCTTTTTTAAAGGAACCTCCATACTGTTTTCCATACTGGCTGCATTATAAACAGTGTCAAATGTGCTTTTATCTTTCTCTGCACACTCTCCAGCACTGGTTGTTTGTAGACTTTTTGATGTTGGCCATTCTGACCAGGGTGCCACCTCATTAGGGTTTTGACTTGCACTTCTCTGCAAGTTAGCAATGTTGAGCACCTTTTCATGTGCATTTTGGCTATTTTTATGTCTTCTCTGGAAAGATGTCTAACAGATCTTCTGCCCATTTTTTTGATTGGGATGTTTGTTTGTTTTGTTTTATATTGAGCTGTATGAGCTGTTTACATTTTGGAAACTAATCCCTTGCAAGTTATATCTTGTTGCAAATGTTTTTCCCATTTTTTAGATTTTTTTTGGGGGGGGGGTTATTTATGGTTTCCTTTACTGTGCAAAAGCTTTTTAATTAGGTCCCATTACTTTGTTGTTGTTCAGTCAGTCAATAGCGTCCGACTCTTTGCAACCCCATGGACAGCAGCGCACCAGGCTTTCCTGTCCTTTACCATCTCTTGGAGTTTACTCAGACTCATCTTCATTGAGCCAACGATGCCATCCAATCATTTCCTCCTCTGTCACCCCCTTCTCCTGATCTCAATCTTTTCCAGCCTCAGGGTCTTTTCCAATGAATTAGCTCTTTGCATCAGGCGGTCAAAGTATTGGAGCCTCAGATTCAGCATCAGTCCTTCCAGTGACTAGTTGCTTTATTTTTGTTTTTATTTCTATGACTCTAGGAGATGAATCCAAGAAGATATTTCTGTGACTTATGTTGAAGGATGTTCTGCTTATGTTTTTCTCTTGGATTTTTATAATATCGTGTCTTACATTTAAGTCTTAATCCAGAACATGCTCTAGTATCATACAGTTAAACAGACTTTAAACTCCATTTAATGCTCCGTGCTACAGGGCTTATTATTGGTTTGAATTCATTAAAGGATATTTACCTACAGGTAATGTTTGTAATATTAGTAATAATAGCAAAATGGAAATGATTTAGGGAAAAATAAAACTTTTTAAGAAACTTTTAACACCTTTCCAAAATGCTAATAAATTAAGATTAGCTAATAAATTGAATTCACAACTACTTAATCTTTCATTTTGTTGATAAAAGACTCAGGTAAAAATGATAAACTAGAGTAGAAGTGTGAAAACATTTTCTGTAAGCAATTCTGATCAAGTGTTTGAAGAGATATGAGTAGTTTGAGATATATATATATATATTAGTTCTTTTTCTTGCTATAAAATGCCCACCAAAGAATTAAGAAATATGAAATCAAATCAAGACAAAAGTTACAAATAACTTGGCTCTATGGTTTGCTATATTTTTGTCTAAAGGAAAGAGATAATCATTTTTGTTAATGCAAGTTCACTGTTTCTTTGGCAAAAATAAAAATAATTCTACCTATAGGTGTTGAACAGCAATATTTTATTCCAGTCAGATTAAGTAACTAAATAATAAAAATATTTAAAAATTTTATATGTTAGTTGTATGGATGAGCAATGAAAAGATTTTTATTTAAGGGAGTAAATGTTTTTTATTTGAAACACATTTATACATGTGTCTTTATTCATACATGTATATTTGTTGTATATTTCAAAATTCATTACACATAATAGTTAACCTCAGGAATCCCATTATGCTATCTGAAGTATTCTTCAATTCAATATCTGTGTCCATGATCATTAATGTATAACACAAAATGTGGAACTCTTAAGTTATAGCACAAAAACATCATCTTAAATATTTAATTCATCTAATTATTAATTCATCTGGTTATTCTAGGAAGATATAAAATATTTGAATAAAAATAGAGCATCTTTTTAAATATATCAGGCCCTAAGAAAAAAATAAAGATGACCAACACCAAATATTATTTTCATATAAATAAGCCCATCATGCCAGATAAACTGAGTCATATCAAGCCTATTTTCAAGAAGAGAAAATTTATCTATATTAGTTTAGGAATAAATTTGTAACTTAGAATTGGATTAAATGGATACTGGTAAGAAGAGTGTCATCAAAACTCAAAATGCAAATTTAAATACAGCAAAACATTTTGCTTTAGTGGAGTGAAAATATCTTAAGGAAAAGCTCCCTGATATATTTGTATATATTTTTGTAATAGAAATGGCAACAGATAACCCTCAAACCAGATTTTTATTCAAGAAATCACATTCAAAGAAATATTTTGGCTTTAATTAGAGTTATTCAATTTTATCATTATATCTATGTCAGATACAAGTACTTTATCAGAATTACAGCCTATCTAGGAGAATAGACATGTCACTTCTTATAGTCGCTATTTTTTGAACAAAGCCTTGCAAATGGTAGCTATGGCATAAGTATTTGTTAAATGAATGTTCTGAAAACAATAGAAAGTTGAAATATTTCTAATATAATGTAAGAAATTTACATTATATCATTTAAATTATATATGAAAAATAATGACAAACTGATAAACCAAACAAAAAAAAAAGAAACATTTTTTTTTTTAAGATCAAAATTATCTCAGAGAAACAAGCAAATATAGAAGATAGACAAAGAGGGGCCAACATGTGCAAAATAGGAAGCTTCAAATTAGGAAACTAAATGTAGAGAGCAAATGTGTAATTATATACTCTTGTATATTGAACAGTACTTGGCCTTTGAGAATAATTGCTCTTTGTAGTACAAATTACATATATATATATACACTTCTTCTGGTGGCTCACCAGTAGAGTCCGCCTGCAATGCAGGAGAAACAGTTTTGATACCTGGGTCAGGAAGATACCCTGGAGGAGGAAATAGCAACCCACTCCAGTATTCCTGCTGGGAAAATCCCATGAACAGAGGAGCCTCGTGGCTTGTGGGCTGCAATCTGTGGGGTTGCAAAAACTCAAATACAACTGAGTGCATGCATACACGCATGCATGTTTATATAATAAACAAAATACTTATGCTTATAAGAATTATTTAGGTACCTGTGTGCATGCCAAGGCACTTCAGTTGTGTCCAACTCTTTGCAACCCTGTGGACTGTAGCCCACCAGGCTCCTCTGTCCATGCGATTTTCCAGGCAAGAATACTGGAGTGAGTTCCCATACCCTCCTCCAGGGAGCATTCCCAACCCAGGGATGGAACCTAAGTCTCTTAGGTCTAGGAGATAGACTGCTGGGTTCTTTCCACGTACCTAGAAAATGGCTAAATCAGAAAATTGAATTCTATTGTGTAAATCAAATATATTGCATTTGAATATAAATTCTATTTTGAGTTTGTTTTATACATGGGACCAAAGCTTCTCAAAGTTTGTTAAAATTTTCTAGATCCAGGCTTGTTATACCAAGATTTTCAAGCTGAATTTAAAAGTCTAAGATGGAGGTCAAATTTTGGAACTGGAACTTACATAAATTGGGTCCTGATTACTTAAGTTCTTTAATAGACTTTTCTTCATTCAAAAACCACCCTTGAGGACAACTAAAAGTGCATCAACAGGCTGATGGAGTTTTAGTGCTTAGGACATAATTACACCCGAGAAATTATAGATGCGGCTGGTCTAGGAGGCTTTCCTAGAAGGTGGTCACTTATCTTCATTATTAAAATAAGAAAAGAACACTTGCACCCTGTAGAACGTCCCCCTTCCTTGTGCTATAACTGCTTGTGATAGTTGATCTATGAATCATATGTACCGCTTAGCAGAAGGTCCAGAGCTGTAGCTTGCATTCTTACTGTGGAAGTAGTACAGTGCAGAGAACGGAAGCAAAGTTCAGAACATTCAGGCCAGAAGCAATGAGCCCGCATCATTAGCACTTCAGTGGATCATTCTAAAGGAATTAGCATCAATTTGAATGATGTCTGCAGTACTCTCTTCTCTGGGAGCAACTGCTCCACTTTCCTGTTTTTTGAACTACTTACATGAAAGAGAAAACTATTGCTTAAGAGATCCCCTGATCCGAGGAGCTAGGAAAGACTCCCACCGCAGGAAACTATTGAGGGAGGAATGTAACTTACTTTTCAAGGAATATGCTTTATTCTCACAAATATACACCTATACCGATAGACACTGGTGTCTCAATATGCAAATATGCATGTTTTCCTTAATCCTAGGAGTATACTGTTGATTAGAAAAAAGATTTCAAATCTAAAGATCAAACAAAGTGGAGCAATTCAGAATGTTAAATCTGGGGCGGGGGTGGGGGGGACTTCAAAGATTATTAGGCTTGTTCTCTCATTTTAGAGTCTATGGCACAAAATAGGTTCAATAGATTTTCCAATTTATACCTAAAACCCTGTTAGTCTCAAAAAACATATTTAGCTTCCAGTTTCATGTTTATTTGCATTTAGCAACTATAGAGCTAAGATTAAGCTGTTTCTCTGAATACACTGAAATTAGATGACAATTGTTATGTGTAATTGGAGAAGGCAATGGCAACCCACTCCAGTACTCTTGCCTGTAAAATCCCATGGATGGTGGAGCCTGGTGGGCTGCGTCCATGGGGTCGCGAAGAGTCGGACACGACTGAGCAACTTCACTTTCCCTTTTCACTTTCATGCATTGGAGAAGGAAATGGCAACCCACTCCAGTGCTCTTGCCTGGAGAATCCCAGGGACGGGGGAGCCTGGTGGGCTGCCGTCTATGGGGTCGCACAGAGTCCGACACGACTGAAGCGACTTAGCAGCAGCAGCAGCAGTTACCTATAAGAGCTTGCTGACTTTACTCTCAGGAAGCCTATTTGGAGTATGTCTGTAGAAACTATGCCCTATTACTGTTACATGTCTTCCTCTCATGTAACTAGAGGCATGTTTCCACTAAATTGGCAAATACTCTTTTGTTCCACATAATCTTGTCTTCATTTAATTTATTCTGATATATAGGGTTTAAAGTTGAAACTTGCCTGATATATGTTCATGGCTGATGTGGATATCGAGCATAGCATAGAGAATGTTGAACATACCCAAGGCAAGAAAATATGATCTCCGTGCTATCCTCTTTAGTTCTAGTTAGAAATCCTATTATTTTTTAAAATCTCCTCCTCCTGACAGAAGGAACCAAGTAATCAAGTTATGCTATCCAGGTCCTCAATCATCCAGTTGATTTCCCCTTCTGACAAGACCTACATTTGGCTCTTAAGAGTTTGGCCAAACTCTTTAAAGAACAATGGGAATTCAACCCAGATTGGCTTATAGGGTTTTCAAAATACCAGGCAGGGCAGACAGTTTTGTCCTTTTTACCAAAGAACCACTTTCCCCACTCTCCATCCTTGAAAGCAGTTTGTATAGGATCTTGTTCCCAGTGACTTTTCTTGAATTATGGCCTTCAAATTGATATATGGATGGACCAAGAAAAGCTCTTATTATAAAATTTAATGTGTGAAAGGTCAAAAATACTTGTACTGTGTCAGGAAGCATTTAGAAGGAGGCTTCCTTTGTGCTGTTTTGGATCTGTCAGGAATCCTCTAGTCCTTATTAATTTCTGAATATTCAGGAATTAAGAGGAGAGGCACCCCTTTCCCAGGGCTGAGGAATCCAGGCATTTCCTTCTTTACTTTTTCAATATGGTGATAAGTACCCTCTTCCTTCTTGTGAACCATACAGTAAAAAGTGATTGTTTACAACTCTCTCTCTTTAGTAGGGATCACCTTATGTTTATTAAGTCTGGAATTTTAATCTTTATCTTTGCTGAGAATAACTACCTTGTAAGACAGTATATATGCCCACATCATGTTGATTAAAACCTTTCCTCCATCAGAGCTCGGGTCCCCATGTCTTTCTTTCTTTCTTTCTTTCTCTCTCTCTATTTCTAGCTGATTCCCTGGAGCATGAAAACCGGCCACGTAACCCAGTGAATATTAGCCTCTTTCCTTCTTTCACTCTCTCATCATCGACTCCGGACCATGAGGTTCTGGTCCAATAAAGGACCAACAGGCAATGTAGTACTCTAATAAGCAGATCAAGAGAATAGGGAGTCTCTCTTTTGGATATATTTTAAACACAATGATAAAATAATATTTAAAATAGTATTGTTTATTAATAGAACATTTTCTCCAATGTACAAATATTATAAAAAAAAAACCTCATCATTAGAAATAAAAGAGTACTTAAATTTGCCAACCAAGGTCCACCTAGTCAAAGCTATGGTTTTTCCAGTAGTCATGTATAGATGTGAGAGTTGTACTATAAAGAAAGCTGAGCGCAGAAGAATTGATGCTTTTGAACTGTGGTGTTGGAGAAGACTCTTGAGAGTCCCTTGGACTGCAAGGAGATTCAACCAGTGCATCATAAAGGAGATCAGTCCTGGACATTCATTGGAAGGACTGATGTTGAAGCTGAAACTCCAATACTTTGGACATCTGATGCGAAGAACTGACTCATCTGAAAAGACTCTGATGCTGGAAAAGATTGAAAGCAGGAGGAAAGGGGGATGACAGAGTATGAGATGGTTGGATGGCATCACTGACTAAATGGACATGAATTTGAGCAAGCTCCAGGAGTTGGTGAAGGACAGGGAAGCCTGGCGTGCTGCAGTCCATGGGGTCACAAATAGTTGGACACAGCTGAGTGACTGAACTGAACTGAACAGAACACCTGGGTGAACAGATTTAGTGTCATTAAAATAGCAGCTTTAGAAAGCAACTTTGTCCCTTCTTTCTTGTGAGGTTACAGTGGAAAGATGGCCATCTAGGAAGTGGGCTCTCACCAGACACTAGTTCTGCTGGAACGTTAATCTTGGACTGGTCAGCTTCCAGAACAGTAAAAAATAAATTCCGTTTTTTATAAGCCATCTACCTTATAGTAGCCCAGAAAGACTAAGATAGAGTATCACTCATTTATGATAATAAAATAAGATAAAACCTTTAAGTACTAAATGGCTGAAAATCAGCTTGAACTGAGGAAGGAAAATGTAGCTCTGGACTTAATCCCTGGGGGAGGATAGACAGATAAGGTCAGGAGCAAACTTAAGAAGAAAACTTGTCTCACTTAAGATCATGTGGAAGTTTTTGTGACAAAGGATTATACCTCAAATGATGTGTTGACAGTTTACACACTTCAGATCAGCACATATAGAGCCAGTAGTGGGGTCTTCATGACTCCTTACAAGACTGAGAAGGAAAGTTACCTCCTAAGGAGGTCTCATTAATGCAGATGCACACCGCACACTAAAATGGAGGGCAGAGACCCAAGTGGACAAAAAAACATTTTTTTTTCTTGCCTTGACATCAAATATGAATTTGATTTCACCAATATTTATGCATAAAATTGTTTGGGTTAGGATTAGATGGATAACAAAATGCAATTTAATTTTAAGATAAGTTGGTTTTTGCTTAAGTATCTATTTGCAAACATATGCTAAACCCAACTTCTTTTTAATTATACTGAATGAGTGTTTTGGAAGAAAGAAAGTGGGGCTCGAGATGATGGTCACATCCTATGTCTCAAGTGAGTTTCTGGGATGGCCGTGGAGTGTGGATTCTTGGCTTCACACAGAAAAGAATTTGAGAGTGAGCCATCGTAAAGTGAAAGAAGGTATATTCAGGAAGATACATACTCTATAGACAGAGTGAGCCATCTCAGAAGGCCAGAGGCCCCAGGGTACTCTGTTCTCAGTTTTTATAGGAGTGGGTAATTTCATGGGCTAATAAGTAGCAGGCTTATTTAACTACTTTGGGGAAGAAGTGGGGATTTCCAGGAAATGGCGCACTGCCCCCTTTTTGACCTCTGTTCGGCCTCAGAAGTGTCATCGCCCCTGTGTGTGTGTGTGATTTATGCCGCTGTGTTACAATGAGTGTGCACTGAGGTTCGATGTCTTGTGGAAGACAGTTCATCCACCATCTTGGACCAGTTTATACTGTGTCCTCAGTGGCTGTCATTCATTTAAAGGTTGTGCCCTGCCCTCTTCCTGTCTCAAGTGTATACTCAATGAATTTTTTTTTTCTCGTTGTGTGCTTATATTGGCTAGAGTAATATAATAATAAAGCCTACAGAAATCCCATGGTATTAGGTAAAAATAAATATTTTGAGAACCTTTACATATTATGATTATAAATCTCTAGTTTCATTACCTATTTTTCTCTCCTTAACAAAAGTACTTATAGTAACCAATAATAGAGTGGAAACTAAGTCTTCTGTAAAAATATACTGCATACAATTTTTTCATAGAATATTTAAGGTTAATACAGACTCTTTACACAATTTACATTTAAAAAGATATCTGATTTCTGAAAGTGGAATTGGATACAAATTTTAGCACTCTTTATTATCATCTTAACTCTTACTTTTTTTCTTTGATTTCAGTGCTCTGAATACCAAGCACTTAGTTGATAATTAGTACTTTAACAAGAAAATTGCTTCTTTGCTTCAGGTCAGTGATCAGCAATAATTAAAGTAGCTAAAACACTAGGAAAACAGGCTAGTAAGTAGAAGAACATGGTAATCAATTCAATTTTAAGTTGTTAATTAACATAGGCAAAGACACATGCAAAAACAAAAATGCCCTCCAATCAATAAACATGATTCCGTTTTTGTGCTATTGAATAACGTTAGCTTAATTTAACCTTTATTATTCTTAATATTTTGCATTAAGATCTAAATAAACACATGATAGAGAGGTGATTTTTACTTCATTAAAGAAGGTATCAAACAATTAAAAAATTAAAAATTACTGGCAAGCGCCAGGTAATCTGAGTAGAACATAAACTCTCCAAACAGAAACAAGAATAGGATTAAAGGTATTTTGGTTATAAAGTAAGTCAAGTTGGGAATCATCAGGTTTCTTTATTTACACAAAATAAATGCAGAAAAATTATTAGAAGAAAGTTATTACATTAAAGATATTTTATTCAATTTTTTCTGTTCATCTATTCTTTCAAAAAATATTTATTTGTTAGGTATTACATCAATCACTGAGATACAATGTTAGAAAAACAGAATCAGGCCTTATCCTGCTCTTAATTAATATAAAATCATATGCCACAAAGGAAGGAACATGGAAACATGTTTTATGTAACATAGGGTGTATCAGTTCAGGTCAATTCAGTCGCTCAGTCATGTCCGACTCTCTGCGACCCCATGAATTACAGCACGCCAGGCCTCCCTGTCCATCACCAACTCCAGGAGTTTACTCAAACTCATGCCCATCGAGTCGGTGATGCCATCCAGCCATCTCATCCTCTGTCGTCCCCTTCTCATCCTGCCCCCAATCCCTCCCAGCATCAGGGTCTTTTCCAATGAGTCAACTCTTCGCATGAGGTGGCCAAAGTATTGGAGTTTCAGCTTCAGCATCAGTCTTTCCAATGAACACCCAGGACTGATCTCCTTCAGGATGGACTGGTTGGATCTTGCAGTCTAAGGGACTCTCAAGAGTCTTCTCCAACACCACAGTTCAAAAGCATCAATTCTTCTGTGCTCAGCTTTCTTTATAGTCCAACTCTCACATTCATACATGACCACTGGAAAAATTGTAGCCTTGACTAGACAGACCTCTGTTGGCAAAGTAATGTCTCTGCTTTTTAATATGCTATCTAGGTTGGTCATAACTTTCCTTCCAAGGAGTAAGTGTCTTTTAATTTCATGGCCACAACCACCATCTGCAGTGATTTTGGAGCCCAAAAAATACAGTCAGCCACTGCTTCCACTGTTTCCCTGTATATTTCCCATGAGGTGATGGGACCAGATGCCATGATCTTAGTTTTCTGAATGTTGAGCTTTAAGCCAACTTTTTCATTCTCCTCCTTCACTTTCATCAAGAGGCTTTTTAGTTCCTCTTCACTTTCTGCCATAAGGGTGGTGTCATCTGCATATCTGAGGTTATTGATATTTCTCCCGGCAATCTTGATTCTAGCTTATGCTTCTTCTAGCCCAGCATTTCTCATGATGTACTCTGCATATAAGTTAAATAAGCAGGGTGACAATATACAGCCTTAATGTACTCCTTTTCCTATTTGTAACCAGTCTGTTGTCCCATGTCCTGTTCTAACTGTTGCTTCCTGACCTGCATATAGGTTTCTCAAGAGGTGGGGCAGGTGGTCTGGTATTCCCATCTCTTTCAGAATTTTCCACAGTTTATTGTGATCCACACAGTCAAAGGCTTTGTCATAGTCAATAAAGCAGAAATAGATGCTCTTCTGGAACTCTCTTGCTTTTTCAATGATCCAGCAGATGTTGACAATTTAATCTCTGGTTCCTCTGCCTTTTCTATAACCAACTTGAACGTCTGGAAGTTCACGGTTCACGTATTTCTGAAGCCTGGCTTGGAGAATTTTGAGCATTCCTTTACTAGTGTGTGAGATGAGTGCAATTGTGCTGTAGTTTGAACATTCTTTGGGATTGCCTTTCTTTGGCATTGGAATGAAAGCTGACGTTTTTCCAGTCCTGTGGCCACTGCTGAGTTTTCCAAATTTGCTGGCATATTGAGTGCAGCACTTTCACAGCATCATCTTTCAGGATTTGAAATAGCTCAACTGGAATTCTATCACCTCCACTAGCTTTGTTCATAGTGATGCTTTCTAAGGCCCACCTGACTTCACATTCCAGGATGTCTGGCTCTACGTGAGTGGTCACACCATCATGATTATCTGGGTCATGAAGATCTTTTTTGTACAGTTCTTCTATGTATTCTTGCCACCTCTTCTTAATATCTTTTGCCTCTGTTAGGTCCACACCATTTCTGTCCTTTATCGAATCCATCTTTGCATGAAATGTTCCCTTGGTATCTCTAATTTTCTTGACGAGATCTCTAGTCTTTCCCATTCTGTTTTTTTCCTCTATTTCTTAGCACTGATAGCTGAGGAAAGCTTTCTTATCTCTCTTTGCTGTTCTTTGGAACTCTGCATTCAAATGGGAATATCTTTCCTTTTCTCCTTTGCTTTTCATTTATAATATGGGTTAAATAGACCATTATATTTCATGAGCATTCCTTAAAACTTTGCCATGTAGAATACTAACCAGATTATATGATGCTTTAATAAGGTGTGATTAAAGAATTCTTAGGCAGCTGACAATTTTTCTTTGAAAAATACATTTTGGGGTGTTGTGTTCAAAATTCAAAAATGCTATAGTAAATGATCACTGGCAAGTGAATTTTCAAATCAAAATTTAAAAGAATTAAAATGTAGAAATGTAACATTAAAACAATTTTTCAAGATACAGTTTGTGCTGATTTCCTATATGAGTCGAAAATAGAACATATACAGAGAAATAGAGTCCCTCTAAAATTTATTTAATATTGTTAGAATTATAAGTAAAGCACTGCATGTACCCAAGTGTTCATAGCAGAATTATTTATAACAGTCAAACTAGAGAACAAAAATATCCATCAACAAATGAATGGATAAAGAACAAGTGGTATATACATAAATGGAGTATTACTGAGCCACAAAAAAGAATGGAATTATGTCATTTGCAACAATGTGAATGGACCTAGAGGATATTATTTTCTTAGTGAAATAAGTCAAATAAAGAAAAATACTGTATGTTATCACTTATATGTAGAATCTAAAAAATAAAACAAACAAGTGTATATAACAAAATAGAAACAGATACACAGATACAGAAAACAAACTAGTAGATAACAATGGGGAGTGGGAAGAGGAGAGAATAAGATGGGGTAGAGGATTGATAGATAAAAACTACTGTGCATAAAATCATAAGCAACAAGGATCTATTGTACAGCACAGCAAAATGTGGTCATTAGTTTTTAATAACTTTAAAAGGAATAGAATCTATGAAAGTGTTGACCCACTATGCTGTTCACCTAAAGCTAATATCATATTGTAAATCAGCTATATTTTAATTAAAATATAAAATAAAGAAGCTAAGCACTGACCACTGTCTGCATTGAAATCACAATTTGATACTTACCTGTGACTTTCTTAAACTCTTGTGAGAGGTATTTTGAACAGAAACTCTAACATCTGAGATTAAATAATAGCCAATAACTATGTTTCTATCTTTAGTTGTAAACAGTTCTGTTACAGTAGTAAACCAGCCCTTCAGAATAAATAAATTCACGAAGCCTTAATATAACATTTGTCAATTTTTGGAGTGTAAATACTCCCACAATGGTCAATTTCAATATACTAACATTTTAACTGAAACTTGGGAGAAATTTGGGCACTTGCACAGCAGTATAAACTAGATTCAGCACAAAATTGGTTTCATCTTTTAAGATGCATCGCTGCCTAGTAAATCAATATGTATGCCCGATTTATTTCTAAACCTATTGCAGAAGTTAGAATATTTTGGAACACTTTTTAAATAATGTAGAGAGATAAATACACAGGATGAGACTCCAGTCTACATTCTTTCTTTTCAAAATATCCCTTCTCATTTGCAAGAGACAAATTGTTTTCATAAAAAGTGAGTTTGTGATTTTTTTCCTCAAAAAAGTAGCAAATAACACTGCAAAGCAGTGCTAACATTAAAAGGTTACAGAGTTTTGGCAAGCCACACCACTCTTTTGGCTTTCTTCCCATGGAGGATAATATTGAGCTACATGTTAATTCTTCTTGGCATCAATTCTGTTGATTTTAGTTTTGGAAATACCTTCTAGTAGTGTTAAGTTAAAATGTCACTACTCCATGTATTTTTTTTTTGGGGGGGGGGATGGAAATTGTTTCTAGAGATAATGACAAAAATAATCAAGAGAACCACATTGAATTAAAAGAAGCATGACCAATACCATAACACATTTTTCACTTGGCATCATGATTCAGAGATTAAGGATATCAGAAGTGAAGCAGCAGGAAAACAGCTTACTGCAGGCAGCATAGTGTCATAATTTAGCAGTGTATGCTGGGATAGAGTTCAAAGAATTAGGCATCGTTGTCACTATCCCTCTGAGGCCAATAATAAATCAAAAAGAGAAAGAAAAATTCGGAAGTCACATTTATAAACCCAAAGGAATAGTACATTATGCTGAATCTACATACAAAGGAAAATAAGAAAACATAAATGGGAAGTGAAAATACTGTTTTGAGAGATGAAAAAAATGAGTTTTGGATGATTCTTATTCATTAAGTGATGCTGTATTTAAGCAAGATTAAAAAAGAAAATCACATTTCACAGAAAATTGGTTGGCTCAGAGGTTAGAAGGGCAAGGCATCAGAGAATAGTGAGAGGGAGAGATTTCTCAAGGATACAAAAAAAAAGAATGGGTTGTATTTTAAATATTCAAAAAGAAAATAAAGCTAGAGTTTTTCTTTTCTTTTTTTTTTTAAGGCTATTGAAGAATAAATCAAGGGAACGGAAGATGGTTCCAGTAAAGCCCTGGCATCTGAAACTTGAGGTATCCTCTCCCATGCTAGAGATTCTCTTTCTCATACTAATTTTTAACCTCAAACCGTAAATTCTGTGCCATTGATTTTTACCCTGAATCTTATCAACTACCTGTCTGCCTGGCGTTGGAGTCTATATTTTATCTCTTTCTTTTGTGTCCTGCTGTGTAAACTAAGAATCTCTGTTCTTGAAACTTTATATAAACCGAACATCTAACTACCGATCACTTGGCTGCCAGATGTGTGACTTAAAATTGCTCCTTGTGAAGGGTTAACCGAGAAAATATAACTCATTGGAAAGACAACAAAGTTTTTCCCCTGATAGCAATTATATCTGATTAGAGTCAAAAAGAGATACAGGTGGATCCAAAGCCAGCCAGAGCTAAACAGATGGAAATTCGTTTACAGGAATATCCTCATATTATCAGAGATCTTGGTATGTTAAACTTGCTTTTCATTCCTTTAAAATCTTTGATTTGGGGAATCAGAGTATATATTAATAATTAAAAATTTAGCCATTCTTATTTTTTCTTTCTTCCATAACACCTTTCATATCAGGATTCCCTTTACCTTTAGATCTTTAAGACATATTGAAGAGTATATAATCAGGATATCTGAAAAGAAGCTTTCACAAAAAATTTTCTGTGAAGAATTGTGAAGTGTTTCAGACTTTACCCTGTTCGCAAGCCAACAAGTTAGTATACCACACTTTCTTGAATACTGCTATTAGTAGAAGGCAGTATTTCCCTGGTGGCTCAGATAGTAAAGAATCTGCCTGCAATGCAGGAGACCTAGGTTCAATTCTGGATCAGGAAGATCCCCTTGAAATGGGAATGGCAATCCACTCCAGTATCCTTGTCTGGAGAATTCCTTGGACAGAGGAGCCTGGTGGGCTACTGTCCAAGGTGGTCACAAAAAGTCAGACACAACTGATCAACTAATACTTTGATGAGTCTCATGAGTCAGAGAAAAGACAATTTATTAATCACAGCAATGCAATAAACATTGTATTATCATTTTTGATAAGTCCTCTGACTGTCAGTTTCTACAGAGCTATACAAAAAGAATCAGAGGATACTTGCACACATAGTTAGTTTCATTATAGATGCAGACCCTAAGCTTAGGGAACTCAAATCTTTTATAACAGTATTCAGAATTCCTGCCCTTTTTTTCTGGAGAGATATATTTTCTTTGTACCAAGTCCCTTCAGTGTATAAGTCTCCTGGAAAAAAATCGTCTGGAGCAAGATTAAGTTAGTACCTCTACTCTTAGATATGCAGAAACATGAAAAGCCCTTGGAGAGTCATCACTAATCACAAAAGTGAGGAAATACATAGAAGGGAAGAAATGTAATTTTATGTTGACATTGTTAATTACTACAACTTACTGTACTCAATTTATACTGGAGAGGGTTATTTTAGGTATGTGTTTCTTCTTTAAAAATCATCATTTCCGAGAACTAAAGCATTGTCTAGTTTCAGTTATGGAGAGCAAGTATTTAGCTTTTAAGAATCATGAGGAAGCAAAATGATGTTTCATTTCCAGGCTATTGTCTGTCTTTTTATAAGGCACTAAGAAATGTCCTTCATCCATGGGATTCTCCAGGCAAGACTACTGGAGAGGGTTGCCATTTCCTTCTCCAAGGGATCTTCCCGATGCAGGGATCGAACTGAGGTCTCCCGCCTTGCAGGCAGACACTTTACCCTCTAAACCACCAGGGAAGCGCAAGAAATGTATCCTTGGATTGTGCTTACTTGCTAGCCATGTGACTTCATGTGACTTGTGTTTCCAAAATTTGGCAGACTTCCATGCTGCGCTCTATTTCTACTCAGTTGAAATCTTCAAAGGAAGACCTTGAAAACCTGGAATTTTAACAAGTACCACTAACTGATTCTGATAACTAGAACAAGTTGGGAAAGTGGCTCAGAGCAACTGTTTGTAGCTTTAGCTGTGTAAATTAAATGAAAATAATTGAGCCTCAAATCTAAATAATCTAAATGCTAACATCCAAATGTTCTCCATTATGATATCTCAAGTTTATTAAACTCTGGTCCTCTGGTAGCTGTGTTGATAAATGCTTTAAATGCTTTATCGAGGTTACCACTATGAGGCAGGGTGATGTTATCACATCCATCTTCTTGTTGTGAAGTGAGCCCAACGAAGATAAGTAATTTGTCTAAGATGATAAGTGGAGTAATGGATGCTTGAAGCCAGGTCACCAATTCAAGTGCCTGGGCTCTTCCTATCTTAATTACTTACTTTACATCTATAAATGTCTAACAAAAATATCACCCACCTTTGCTTCTTAGTCTAAGTTCATCCAGATATTATAATGTAAAGATCTGCTCTTTAATCACTCTTCTATCCCTGCCTCATTCCAAATCCTAAATGTTAAGTACACAGAGAACTACAGAAGAATGGCCTATTACTAAAAATTATGCTGTCATTGTATTGTCATTTATACCATAAAAGGTTTACACATGAATAGACTTTTAGCTGACATTGTACTTATTTGTGGGGAGAAAAGAGAACTCATTTTGGCAGTATTAGGTTTCTTATTGGAAATCCCAAATTTATTTTTCATGTATCACCTGTGACATTAATATAATTATAGCATAAAAATGTATGCTTTCTATGAATACAGTTCTGCTAATATTTTCTTGTGTTTTAATAGTGCTTCAACTTCTAACTACAGACAGATTCTTTGAAGGTGGCATTAAATAAACCACTCTTATCAATGGGAGTTTTAAATGTGGCTCGGGGCTCCTGGTACACAGCAGAGTGACTAAATATGGTAAAAATAAGCAAATGCTGCACAGATGCTCTTAGCTGACTTCTTCGTTTCCAGCTTATTAAATGGTCTTTTTGCAAACCTATAGATGGTTATTCATGCAGATTCTCTATCAAGGGTGCTTCAGGAGAGGCTGCCTATTCTGAGTTAATGAGAAAAGTCCTAATTAAGGTTGCCATATGTTCAATTGCATTTATAAATGGAAAAAATAGCCCCTTTTTTTCTTTTTTTGCTGCTGCTACTACCGTTGTCATCTCCTGCTGTGATGGGTGTCACTGAAGCAGTTACTGTTTCAACAGTCTCCTCTGTAATTCCAGCATGTTCATCCCAGGCCTGCACTGTTTCATGAGATATTCTTGGCACGCACAGCTGAATTCCTGCAATGCTTGCTTATGAAAATATCTTTCTAGAGATCTATGTCTGTATTGAATGCAACAATGTCTTCAATTTTATCCTGGGGATATAGATCTCACCATGCTGCCAAAACATATTCTTCCTTTTCATGCATTTAATCTATTCTGGAGCACATGGAGAGTCCAAGAGTCAGGATTGCCCTCCTGAGCCCTTGTCCCTTTTGTCGTGATATTTGGGCTTCCTTTGGGGCCTTTTTTTCTATGCAGGTGCAAAACATTTATTTGAAACTTTATGATTGAAAGTCAAGTAAATACTCAAGTGTAAATCGGTACTACCTTGAGCCTAAAACTGCTTAGAGAAACATAATTTCTTTTTCAATTACCCATGCCTAAACATTTGAAAACTGTAAAATAAAAATTTTTAATTTATTGAAGATATCAGACCATTTTTAACAGCATTATATTATGTTTTGGGGCTTCCCCAGTGGCTTGGTCGTAAAGAATCCACCTGCCAATTCAGGAGATGCTGATTCCATCCCAGGGTTAGGAAGATCCCCTGGAGAAGGAAATGGCAACCCACTCCAGTATTCTTGCCTGGGGAATCCCAAGAATAGAAAAACCTGTGGCTACAGTGTGTCAGTTGCAAAAGAGTCAGGCAGAACTTAACGACTAAACAACAATTTATTCTACACTGTTTAGTCATATGGTAAGCATGTACTGTGCACCTATTATGACCTTTATACTTCCTGGGGAGTTAAAAGTATAATTATCATCTATTTTCAAGGATCTCATAGCCATAGTCCTCAGTGATTTTTGTGCACATATGCATAGGTTATGTGACACTAAATATATATAACTATACTGCTGCTGCTGTTACTAAGTCACTTCAGTCGTGTCCAACTCTGTGAACCCCATGGACAGCAGCCCACCAGGCTCCTCTGGCCCTGGGATTCTCCAGGCAAGAACACTGGCACAGGTCACCATTTCCTTCTCCAAATGCATGCATACATGCTAAGTCGCTTCAGTCGTGTCCAAATCTGTGCAACCCCGTGGACAGCAGCCCACCAGGCTCCTCCGTCCACAGGATTCCCTAGGCAAGAATACTGGAGTGGGTTGCCATTTCCTTCTCCATATAACTGTACTAAACATATACAATTAATAGATTTGGATAACTTAGTTTCCTTATCTAAATAAAGGAAAGGAAAATATAATATATATATATATATATTCCCTGGTTGCTCAGAAGATAAAGAACCCGCCTGCCAATGCATGAGACATAAAAGGCACGGGTTCGATCCCTGGGTCAGGAAGATCCCCTGGAGAAGGGAATGACAACACATTCCAGTATTCTTGCCTGGAGAATTCCATGGACAGGGGAGTCTGGCAGGCTACATACAGTCCATGGAGTTGCAAAGAGTGGGACTAGATTGAGTGACTAACACACACATCACATCATAATAATATGATGTTTTATTTATTGTTTTGTATCTTTTTCAAGCTACTTATTATTTCTCAACTTTATTTTGTCATATGATATGGGTTAAAGAATTTTTTTTTAAATTTTCTATTATTGTTATCCAGTGGAGTGATAACCATCAATGTACTGTCCTTTCCCACTCATTACACTAAAGGAAATGAATAGTTCTCCTAGATTTCACTTGATTGTCTTGGGTATTTCAATTGAAATATTGTTTCTACTGCAAATGATAATTTTGTTTTCTTTCAAAATTCATGCCACATTTCAGTATTTTCCAAGTATTTGAGTTAATTTTCAGCACAATACATATGAAAAACACCTGCCAATTAGCCATTTTCACTGTACTGTAACTGCCTGACATCATGCTTCTGATGGTAGAGGCCTCTACTTAAGAAAAATCCATCCTGAACAAACATATCGCCAAGGTTAACAAGCCAAGTCACCTCACCGTTGAAGTTGTCATTTTTTGAAGAGCTCTATTTGACTTAGGTAATTGACAGTCTCACTGCTTGCTTTCCCCTTCTTCCACTTCACTGCCAGCCACTGTGTTTTAACTTCAGTAATAAGGAGTGAACCCATGAAAACCTAGGTACTCTGCCCTCATCCCCAAGAGAAGTAGAACCCTGGGTCTTCTCTCTCTCTCTCTCTCTCTCTCTCCCCCATTGACCTCACTGTGTGGCCCCAGGCATGCCGTGATCCCTCCAGGACCTATGAGTAATAAACCTGTCTTTTGAAAGTTCTCTGATGTTGTTGCTGAGGTGAATCTTATAATCACAATAAGAACCTCAGGGCTTTACGCCTAAGTCACACATTCAGTGATCCTCCTCAGGCAATTACCCAGCCCTATGGAGGTACTGGTGTTGGCCCATTACTTCAAGAGAAGGGACTCCAAAACTTGGTAACTCCCCATTGTTAGGCATGTAATAAAAATGGGAAATATGGTCCAGGCAGTATGTATAGTGAAGCCCCTGAAGGTGCAAGAAAATTTGCTAGCTCAAATGAATCCATAAAACATCCAGTAATTAATCACATAATATCTCATATTTTTTTCTATTTCAGTATAAGTTCACTGAAAATGTATCTAATGCTTTAAATTAGACAGGTTTTTTTTTTTTTTTGTATTTGTATTTGGAAAAACATATGTTAGATAATGAGTGACAGTGTAGCCTAAAAATGTAATGGAAATGATTCTTTAGTCCAACAGAAAACTTCCTGATTGATTCCTGGTAATATTACCTTGTATAATCAAGGCTAGATGATGCTTAACAAGAAATTGGAGATATCAACTTCATACTGGAACTAAAGTCATTATTGTATTTTATTAATCACCTACTGATTCTTTTTACCCATGAGTAACATTACTGTTTTGACAATATTTTATTATCCAACTGTGCATAAATACAGAGTTTATAAGTGAAAATAGTATGAAGATCACTTCAGTAAAAGTTGCAGGAACTTTTTTAGATAACTATCACCTGAGTTAGAATATCATATATTGGGACTAAAGGTCAATCCTTCGAAAAGAAGCTATTTTTGGTATTCTATAGATTTAGCCCTACAAATTTAATAGAATAGCAGTAATTCCTCAAAGTTTTAACAATTTGAGAAACACCCTGGTTCCATTTTTCATTTTTAGAAGAAACTGATATACGAACATGATAAAGAATCACTGAAGGATGTAAACTGTATCTTCCTAACTATGTATACCTGAGCATGTTCTGAAAGATAAGATCTGCTGATCTTCCTGAATATGATGTATTTGATTATTTTATTGTGGACATCTATCTCCAGTGATTATATTAATTCCATTTATTTTTAAAAATCATACACTAGAGATGATTTAAGACGTAAAATTATATTTAATCAGTTCATTTGATGTATTCCAGACTTCTTTCTCTCTCAAAATACATTAAATTTTGAGAAATGTTGAAATTATTTCTTAATGTATAGTTTTACCATATTCTGTGATAATGTATATAGATTGAGTTAATAAATAAAAGGCTAATTTATGTCATAGGTTACAATTATATGAAATGATTTAGTAAAAATAATTGTATATTTTTATAAAGTAATACTGACATAATGATTAATATCAAGGCAAAATGTTTAAAAATTTAATTCAATATAGGGCTGCCATAATGGGTAATAAAATTATGGGAATAATTAATCATTTAATTATTCAGTATTATTACCGAGATTGACAAGATACTTAGGATAACTCCTTATCAGTAGAGGAAATACTTCATTAAGTTTTCTGAATCAGGGTTCAGGCTATATACAGTTGCTCATGGAGTTATTGATTGCATTATACAGCAATCTACAAAAATGTTTATTTTACCATTTTATCCAATTCTATATTATATACTAAAAATGTTTACAAATCTTATTAGAATATAATGTCATAATATATCTCCATTTCTAAAATCAAGTCATCTGCATATAGGATAAAGTTTAATTAGATCTACTATTTTATTTTTTTATTTTTTATTTTTTTAGATCTACTATTTTAAAAGACATTATTTCACAAATTTATATTTTAAAAATGACTAAACCTGAGTAACTACTACAGCATCTCTAAAAGAATATTTTAATAGGTTTAAAAAAAATTGGAAGAGTACTATCACTGAAAACCTGTTCTTCTTTTGGAAAATAGACAAGATAAATGAATATTTGTGAAGTTTTTATAAAAGGAAATAATATCTAATGAATTCCACAGACTTTAAAAAATGTAGTATTGGAAAGTTTATATGTATATATTCCTTACTAAAGGAAATACAATATATAAAAGTACTAATTAATTTAAAACCAACATAAACCTAAAATTTATTCTCTTTGGGAACATGAGAACCTTTAAATGGCATAAGCTTAGAAATGCCTTATTTGACCCAATAATGTCACAGTTTGCAACATAGCCATAATATTTTCCTGCCAATATATTGTTTAAATATAATTACTTTGAAATTCAAAGGTGTGCAGAAACTTTAACAAGCATAATCTAATCAAGTTTTGAAATGCTTTGCTAGAGCTGACCTTTAAACATGTATTCTAATCAATAATGAAATTTTATTTTACACCCTGTAATAGTACTCCGAATGGCATTATAGAATAATAAGACAAAGTACACTTGAACAAATAAGCTCTCAAACATTTTAACACATTTTTTAGATTATAGTATTAAAGCAGAGAAGAATATGAAATATATATGTAAATCACATTTATGAAAAAGTAGTAGGTTCCAGTGGTTCCTTCGAATTGAGCCTTAATTTAAATAAATATTTAAATGTATACTTCTTTTCTAAGTAAATAGTGATTTTAAAGTTCTAATAGGAAAATTCAATTCAAAATAATCACTTTCAAAATGATATTTCTATTTTTGACATTTAACTAAGTATAAGAAACACGATCTAAAATGATGGATGATGGAGAGGGAACTAATTTTTAAAGTATATTATCTACAATAATGTCACTGTTTTACGTGTAGATTTTTTAATGTAGCAATACAATATGATCAACTATAATATTGGTCCCTTAAAAATTATAATCACCTTTTATATGATGTATATGTAGCTTAATTGTACTCCATTTATACTGGGCCATTTGTTGTTGATACAAATAAGATAATTTCCTCAACAGTGCAGTTTGATCCTAATTCCTATGGGGGCAGTTCCCCACAAATCACAATATAATCCCTGTCATGTCTTTAGTCAGCATCCTGGAACTGGGATTCAGTTCTTTCAGGCAGCACTAATATTTATAAATGCTTTTCAGAAATTGCATAGGAATTCCAATAATTCCAGATTTTCTCTGAGTTTTACCTGTTTCTGCCATGATTTCCTTAGAGATTCTTTATGTAGCTCTAACATATGTTTTATACTTAGAATTGTCCATTGCTTCTTTGGAGGAGATATAAACCTAACTCCCTGACCATTTGTCAGGCACTATAGGTCAAAAACATTCCCTCAAATAAAAATTAAGGCAGGAAAAGAGATTGCAAAGAAATAAAGAACAAAAATCCAGATTGTGCTGAACTCAGAGGAGAAGAAGGTAGCATTCACTTACAGAGTAATTACAGTATGTAGAGTAAACAACATTTTTGGCATGATAACGTACAGTAGAAAGTGCCAAGCTGATAATACCATATGATGACACTCAGAGAATTATGAAAACAAGATTGGTGAAGGCATGTGTAAATGTGCTTAGTTACTCAGTCATGTCCAACTGTTTGCAATCCCATGGACTGTAGCCCACCAGGCTCCTTTGTCTATAGGATTGCCTAGGCAAGAATACTGGAGTGGGTTACCACTTCCTCCTCCAGAGGATTTTCCCAAGTCAGAGATCCAACCCATGTCTCCTGTGTCTCTCATATTGGCAGGCAGAGTCCTAATCACTGAGCCACCTGTGAAACCTGCCTGTGTGTATATATGTATACATATATACATACACATACATACATATATGTATTTATACATATACACATATATACATACACATATATATACACACACACTTTAATGAACAAGAAATATTTAGATAGATTTGGACTAAATTGGTGCTAGTATGAGGAATATTAATAGGAAATGCATGAATGCATTTATATTTATAGTTATTTACTGTGTACAGAGTTCTTAAACCTTCCTTTTCATCTAAAATACCTTAGTTTTCTTCATATCATTAAATATTATATCTGTGTGCTGTTTTTTGTATTAATATGCAAATCCCCCATTGCAAAGCATTTATATTATTTCCAAATTTTCCAATATTATAAAGTAGAATAAAACAATAAAGCATGCTTATGCTTCATTTTGCACATCTCCAGGATATTTTTAAACTTTTCTTAACTGCAAGGATTTCAAGCCAGTCAATCCTAAAGGAAAACAGCCCTAAATTTTCATTAGAAGGACAGATGCTAAAGCTGAAGCTCCGGTACTTTGGCTACCTTATGTGAAGAGCTGACTCATTGGAAAAGACCCTAATGCTGAGAAAGATTGAGGGCAAGAGGAGAAGGGGGCATAGAGGATGAGATGGTTGGATGGTGTCACTGAATCAATGGACATGAGTTTGAGCAAACTCAGGGAGATGGTGAAAGACAGGGAAGCCTGGCGTGCTGCAATTCATGGAATCTTAGAGTCAGACATGAGTAAGTGAACAACAGCAGAGGAAAGTTCACAGATTATGAAGTACAAATACATAAGTTACCACATAGTGATCACACTTCAGTGTACACCACCTAGATCATGATATATAATATCATTAGCTCTCCAGAATCCCTATACAGACATGTTCCAATTTATTTATTACTCCCTTTCATCTCACAAAGGTAACTACCATTTTAGTTTTTAACTCTATGGCATAGTTTTGCCCATTTTATACCCTGATATAGATGAAATTATATAGAAAAATTCTCTGATATCCTGTTTTTGTTGCTTAATAATACATTTGGGGATTTATTCCTGTTACGTATAGCCACAGTTAACTCATTTTTATTGATAATCTTCTATTGTAGGACTTTATTTAATGGACTTCCAGATCCATTTTACAGGTAGTATGTGCATCACTTTGTAAACTCAGCAGTGGCCACAGGACTGGAAAAGGTCAGTTTTCATTCCAATCCCAAAGAAAGGCAATGCCAAGAAATGTTCAAACTACCACACAATTGCACTCATCTCACATGCCAGGAAAATGATGTTCTAAATTCTGTAGGCTAGGCTTCAATAGTACATGAATCAAGACCCTTCAGATGTTCAAGCTGGGTTTAGAAGAGGCAGAGGAACCAGAGATCAAATTGCCAACATCTAGTATCATAGAAAAAGCAAGGCAATTCCAGAAAAACATCTACTTCTGCTTTCTTGATTATACCTTTGATTGTGTGGATCACAGCAAACTATGGAACATTCTTAAAAAGATGGGAATGCCAGACCACCTTACTTGTCTCCTAAGAAATCTGTATGCAGGTCAGGAAGCAACAGTTAGAACTGGACATGGAACAACAGACTGGTTCCAAACTGGGAAAGGAGTATGTCAAGGCTGTATATTGTAACCCTGCTTATTCAACTTATATGAAGAATACATCATGAGAAATGCTGGGCTGGATGAAGCACAAGCTAGAATCAAGATTTCTGGGAGAAATATCAATAACCTCAGATATGCAGATGACACCACCCTTATGGCAGAAAGTGAAGAGAAACTGAAGAGCCTCTTGATGAAAGTGAAAGAGGAGAGTGAAAAAACTGGCTTAAAACTCAACATTCAAAAAACAAAGATCATGGCATCCGGCCCCATCACTTCATGGCAAGTAGATGGGAAACAATGGAAAGAGTGAGAGACTTTCTTTTCTTGGGCTCCAAAATCACTGCAGATGGTCACTACAGCCATGAAATTATGAGATGCTTGCTCCTTGGGAAAAAACCTATGGCAAACCTAGACAGCATATTAAAAAGCAGAAATATTACTTTGCTAACAAAGGTCCATCTAGTCAAAGCTATAGTTTTTCCAGTAGTCATCTATGAGTGTGAGAGTTGGACCATAAAGAAAGTTGAGCAACATAGTGTTGGAAGTTTTGGCCACAGCAATCAGAGCAGAAAAAGAAGTAAAAGGAATCGACATAGGAAAAGAAGAAGTGAAACTCTCACTGTTTGCAGATGACATGATCCTCTATATAGAAAACCCTAAAGACTCTACCAGAAAATTACTAGAGCTAATCAATGAATATAGTAAAGTTGCAGGATATAAAATTAACACACAGAAATCCCTTGCATTCCTATATACTAACAATGAAAAAACAGAAAGAGAAATTAAGGAAACAATACCATTCACCATTGCAACAAAAAGAATAAAATACTTAGGAGTATATCTACCTAAAGAAACAAAAGACCTATACATAGAAAACTATAAAACACTGATGAAAGAAATCAAAGAGGACACAAACAGATGGAGAAACATACCGTGTTCATGTATTGGAAGAATCAATATTGTCAAAATGGCTATTCTACCCAAAGCAATCTATAGATTCAATGCAATCCCTATCAAGCTACCAACGGTATTTTTCACAGAACTAGACCAAAGAATTTCACAATTTGTATGGAAATACAAAAAACCTCGAATAGCCAAAGTAATCTTGAGAAAGAAGAATGGAACTGGAGGAATCAACCTGCCTGACTTCAGACTCTACTACAAAGCCACAGTCATCAAGACAGTATGGTACTGGCACAAAGACAGAAATATAGATCAATGGAACAGAATAGAAAGCCCAGAGATAAATCCACGAACCTATGGACACCTTATCTTTGACAAAGGAGGCAAGGATATACAATGGAAAAAAGACAACCTCTTTAACAAGTGGTGCTGGGAAAACTGGTCAACCACTTGTGAAAGAATGAAACTAGAACACTTTCTAACACCATATACAAAAATAAACTCAAAATGGATTAAAGATCTAAATGTAAGACCAGAAACTATAAAACTCCTAGAGGAGAACATAGGCAAAACACTCTCCGACATAAACCACAGCAAGATCCTCTATGACCCACCTCCCAGAATATTGGAAATAAAAGCAAAACTAAACAAATGGGACCTAATGAAACTTAAAAGCTTTTGCACAACAAAGGAAACTATAAGTAAGGTGAAAAGACAGCCCTCAGATTGGGAGAAAATAATAGCAAATGAAGAAACAGATAAAGGATTAATCTCAAAAATATACAAGCAATTCTTGAAGCTCAATTCCAGAAAAATAAATGACCCAATCAAAAAATGGGCCAAAGAACTAAACAGACATTTCTCCAAAGAAGACATACAGATGGCTAACAAACACATGAAAAGATGCTCAACGTCACTCATTATTAGAGAAATGCAAATCAAAACCACAATGAGGTACCATTACATGCCAGTCAGGATGGCTGCTATCCAAAAGTCTACAAGCAATAAATGCTGGAGAGGGAGGGTGTGGAGAAAAGGGAACCCTCTGACACTGTTGGTGGGAATGCAAACTAGTACAGCCGCTATGGAAAACAGTGTGGAGATTTCTTAAAAAACTGGAAATAGAACTGCCATATGACCCAGCAATCCCACTTCTGGGCATACACACTGAGGAAACCAGATCTGAAAGAGACACATGCACCCCAATGTTCATCGCAGCACTGTTTATAATAGCCAGGACATGGAAGCAACCTAGATGCCCATCAGCAGATGAATGGATAAGGAAGCTGTGGTACATATACACCATGGAATATTACTCAGCCATTAAAAAGAATTCATTTGAACCAGTCCTAATGAGATGGATGAAACTGGAGCCCCTTATCCAGAGTGAAGTAAGCCAGAAATATAAAGAACATTACAGCATACTAACACATAAATATGGAATTTAGAAAGATGGTAATGATAACCCTATATGCAAAACAGAAAAAGAGACACAGAAATACAGAACAGACTTTTGAACTCTGTGGGAGAAGGTGAGGGTGGGATATTTCAAAAGAACAGCATGTATACTATCTATGGTGAAACAGATCCCCAGCCCAGGTGGGATGCATGAGACAAGTGCTCTGGCCTGGTACACTGGGAAGACCCAGAGGAATCGGGTGGAGAGGGAGGTGGGAGGGGGGATTGGGATGGGGAATACGTGTAAATCTATTGCTGGTTCGTGTCAATGTATGACAAAACCCACTGAAATATTTTGAAGTAATTAGCCTCCAACTAATAAAAAAAAAAAAAAAAAAAAAAAAAAAAGGAAAAAAAGAAAGTTGAGCACCAAAACTTTGGTGTTTTAGAACTGTGGTGTTGGAGAAGACTCCTAAGAGTTCCTTGAACTGCAAGGACATCAAACCAGTCCATCCTAAAGGAAATTAGTACTGAATGTTCAGTCGAAGGACTGATGCTGAAGCTGAAACTTCAATAATTTGGCCACCTGATGCGAAGAACTGACTCCTTAGAAAAGGCTGATGCTGGGAAAGATTGAAGGCAGGAGGAGAAGGGGATGACAGAGGATGAGATGGTTGGATGGCATCACCAACTCGATGGACGTAAGTTTGAGCTAGCTTGGGGAGTTGGTGATGGACAGGAATGCCTGGCATGATGTAGTCCACAGAGTGGCAAAGAGTCGGATATGACTAAGCGACTGAACTGAACTGATGTGCATCACTTCAGTTTGAAGATATTTTCAATAACCCTTCTATAAATATCCTTTCATATGCCTTTGTGGTCACATATATACAAATTTTTTTGTTTGTTTGTTTACATATCCAGGGGAGAATCAATAAGTCCTGTAATTTGCTTTTGTTCAAGTAAACTGACATTTTAATGTTTGTCCCAATTTACATTCCACCATCAGTGTAATATTATTAATTGTTCTGTAAGCTCAACAGCAGTTAGCATTACTAGGCTTTTAAATTCTAGTCACTTTGATTAGTAAATATTAATATTTCATTTTGATTTAATTTGCATTTCTCTGTTGTTACAGACATTGAGAACTTTTCCTTTGCAGCTGGTCTTTTGTAAATCCTCTTGTTAAATGTTCTTGGCTTTCATCCATTTTTTTCCAGTGGATTCTTTGAAAATAAGTTCTCTCCATTTTTAATTTGCCTTTACACTGTCTTAACTGTACTATTGAAAGTTTCTAAGATTACTGATACGCAAGTTAGTGATCTTTTTTTCCTTTTTCTTGTCTAGTCACCCAGTTTTGTCTGTGTCTGATTGTTTTGTCACCCTGTGGACTGAGATTTTCCAGGCAAGGACACTGGAGTGGGTGCTGTTTCCTCCTCCAGGGGATCTTCCAGACCCAGGTATCTAACCCGTGTCTCCTGCACCTCTGTCCTGCATTGCAGGCAAGTTCTTTACTGCCGAGCCACTGGGTGTCCTGGTCCTTGGGGAAATCTTTGCTTACTTAAAGTAGTTGGGATATATACTCATGTTACTTTCAGGAAACCATGTTTTGTTTTGTTTTTTATCTTTAATATTTAGACCTACAATTAACTTTAGAAACTGATTTTTAGAATCAAAATGCAGCAACAGCAAAGTTCATCATATTCACAAAATAATCTTTCAGCCAGCTATTTCAGATTACCAAACATTCTCAGAGGAGAACAGCATCAGGCTGTGTCCTCTTAATGATTTCTGCATAGCAGTTTTGTTTAAACTGTTAGCTTTTTGAAGTACTCTTGAAAATATATCATGTGTTTCCTATAACATATTATATTTTTCAGGAACTTTAATTACCAAGAGTAAATTCTTGGGTTTTTGTTTGTTTTCGATACTTTTTTCTTCTTTATTGCTTTTGGATTTATTAGATATTTTAATTTTTTAATTCATTACAATTCAAAGCAATTTTCCAGAGTTTATGTTTTTTTCTTTCCTCTTTGCACATTGCCTCTTCTAATCTTAAGACAATAAACTCTTTTGTACAAATATAAATTTCAGAGAAAAATTCCTAACTTTCTTTTGTTGTTGTGATTTTAATTGCTGTGAATATTCTCATTGGAGTTTCTTTTTCTGAGTCTATATTTTAGACCCTATTTAAAATAATATCAGGATCTTATAAATTTTTTTTATTATTTTTGCAGAGGAAATTATATGTTTACTCCTTGCTCAACATTTATTTCTCTGAGAAATAATGAGCATCTCCACTTAATGTTTTTATCGTAAGGAAAAGACCCTGATACTGGGAGGGGTTGGGGGCAGGAGAAGGGGACGACAGAGGATGAGATGGCTGGATGGCATCACTGACTCGATGGACTTGAGTTTGAGTAAGCTCCCGGAGTTGGTGACGGACAGGGAGGCCTGGCAAGCTGAGATTCACGGGGTCGCAAAGAGTCAGACACGACTGAGCGACTGAACTGACTGAACTGAAAGAAGACGTGTATGTTTGCTTTCTTTCAGGAACTCGAATGGAGATGCATGTTGGGAATAGATTGACATATACATCCCATAGAAGAATGGGATTCAATGTATGTATGTCATGTATTCAATGCCATGTATTCAATGACAGTGAATAGAATCCCAGGCCAAAGATTTTATTCTATTTATTGGGACAGATCCTTATTTTTATACCTTGCAGAAATACCATTATTAGAAACTAGCTTTGAGAGAAATTCTGTTTTTTGTTTTCTTTTTTTTCCTTAAATCATCAGTGCTGTGCAGTTCAGATGAGAATGGTTCAACAGATTGCCCACTTATTCAACACTTCATCACCTTATTTATTTTTTCTGTGCGAGCATAATTGAGAGTAATCTACCTTCACTTTACTTTTCCAGTGTAACCTTTATTTCTGGTCTCTGGGGTTTTGAGCTTAACGGAATTAATTAGATTTTGCTGAGTACATATTTTTCTCCTTTCTCAGTTTTTTACTTCTTCCTCAAAAAATTGTAGTTCTTTTTTCCTTTAGTGCTTTAACACATCACCTTATTAAAATGCCTTAAGATTTCTCATGTGTGAATGTCTTTGCTTCTGAGTTTCCACAGGAAATGCAGGTTTTTCTCTGTATTTCTTTAATCATTTAATTGTTAATTTATATATGTAAATTTAATCCGTTACTACTGAAAGGTTAAATTATTTATGAAAATATGTGCCATTACACTTTCCTATTCATGAACCCACCTACTCACTACCCTGTTACTTGATATATATCTAGATCATGTGACATCACAAAAGACTAATGAAGCTTTTCCTCTGTCATCTTAGATTATTATTATTTTTTAATATTTTATATCATAACTCATATTTCAGGCTAATGATGTGTTCATTATTAATTTTAAAAGTAAGTGTCCATCTACCCCACATGCAAATGCACACAGAGGAGATTGCTTTGGAAATCATTTAAGCTAATTCTGAAATATTTTGTTTCAATTTTTACAAGTAGGTAGACCAGTTCTTGCAAGTGTTTGAAGTACTTCATGTCAGCTTTTAGTTCATTTTTCTTTCTTTCACAGTATAATAATTTTATAAGAAAATCTCTCAGAAAATGAATGATGAGGAACACATCAAATAACAAAGGTATTATTATATTGATAATCACATCAAAGAATCATTGCTCAGATTTTAAAGAAATTTAAGATTAAATTGCTCTCTATTATAAATCTGAGAAAAAAATGACAACCAAAAATTTAATTAAGTAATCTTTCATATTAAATTGTGAGTTTAGTGTATTCTTAGAAACATTTTCTTAAAATATCCTCTCAAGTGTTTACATCTTTAACCTTTCAATTTGAAGCATAATATACAACTTCTTTTTGTTTTCCTAAGAAATAGTAAGGTCGTGGTGGTGGTGGTTTAGTCACTAAGTTGTGTCCGACTCTTGTGACCCCATAGATTGTAGCCCGCCAGTCTCCTCTGTCCATGGAATTCTCCACGCAAGAATATTGGAGTGGGTTGCCATTTCCTTCTCCAAGTGAGGTCATATCACGGTCTAAAATGATATTTCCCTTGTTTTTATGTAACTCTGTCGTTATACATCTTTTACTGCCATTTTTTCACAACAATTGAGAAATTTAAAATTTGGGATATATAATTTACTGAAGAAGAAAATACACATAAACATGCACAATATAATATTAATACAAATGCTATCCTAACCGTACTATTTTGATCTCTCCGACCTCTAAACTGTAGAATGCTACAAGGATGATTTACTTGTCTGTGTTATAGTTGCACTAATGTCCTTATGTATTTCATTCAGTCTCATTGTTTTAATTATCATGTAAACCCTGATGACTCTAAAATTTATATTTCTGTTCCAATTCTCTTTAACTCCTAACATGCATCTAACAGTGAACTAAAAATAGCTGACTAAACATGTAATTGGAATATTAAGTTTATCATTACTGAACACAAATTCCAAGTATCCCCCATATTTGCAAATTTGTTTTTCTAAGTCTTTCCCACTGCTATAAACGGCAACTTCATTCTTCCACTTGGTTAAGACAATAAATTTAGTCATTCTTAAATTCTTTCTCTCAAAACGAATTCAGTCTATCAAGAGTCTCATTAAATATTTTCAAAATATAAAGAAAATTGCAGTGTCATCCAGCCATCATTAAACCACCACGGTATTTTTTGCCTGGAATATTGTAATAACTTCCTAACTAGTCCCCCTGGGTCACATACAGTTAATTTTCAAACATTAACCAGAAAAAAAAAAGTTAAAATAGTAAAGATAAGTCACATTGTCATCCCTATATTTGTAATCCTTATTAATTGCTGCTTAGTTGCTATTGCGACCCCCTGGACTGTAGCCCGACAGGTTCCTCTGTCTTTGGGCTTTCCCAGGCAAAAATACTGAGGTAGGTTGCCATCTCCTTCTCCAGAGGATCTTCCCAGCCTAGGAATCAAAGGTATGTTTCCTGTATTGGCAGGTGAATCCTTTTACCACTGAGCCACCTGGGAAGACCCTGCTGCTGCTGCTAAGTCGCTTCAGTCGTGTCCGACTCTGTGCGACCCCATAGATGGCAGCCCACCAGGCTCCCCCATCCCTGGGGTTCTCTAGGCAAGAACACTGGAGTGTGTTGCCATTTCCTTCTCCAATGCATTAAAGTGTAAAGTGAAAGTGAAGTCGCTCAGTCGGACACGTGTCGGACACGCTTAGCCACCCCATGGACTGCAACCTACCAGGTTCCTCTGTTCATGGGAGTTTCCAGGCAAGAGTACTGGAGTGGGGTGCCATGGCCTTCTCCAGGGAAGCCCCTAATCCTCATTAATACAATGGCCAAAATCTCAACAATGACTTTTAAGGATATATATAATTCAGCTCCTTCCTACCTCACCCCAACTCAAGATATTTCTCTGATAACATCCTCTCCTACACTATTTACCTTGTTCTTTATCCTGCAGATATATTGGCTTCTTCTTGGTAACTTGAACTATCATGGTAATTTAATAGCTGCTAGTTCTTCAGCCTGAAATGTTCTTCTTTCAAAACATTGTTGCCACACTCTTCATTTTTTTGGTCAAATATTCTGCTTTTATGGAATTCTTTCTTGTCTTCACTAAGTTTGCAGGTTTTTCCTGGCTCTCGCCAATATTTTTTATCCATTTCCTGCTTAGTTTTTCTATTTTTATTATGCAAAATATTTTATTTATTGTTATATTTATTTTCACCTGTATAAACTTAATGAGGATGTAACTTTCATACATTTAGATTACTGTTTTTTTCCCAGTGCTCAAAAATTTTTCTGAACACTGTGATCAATCAGTCGATATTCCTGAATGAATAAATATGACATTACTAACCCAAATATTGGACATAAGTTTGAGTAAACTCCAGGAGTTGGTGATGGACAGGGAGGCCTGGTATGCTGCGATTCATGGGGTCGCAAAGAGTCAGACACGACTGAACAACTGAACTGAACTGAACCCAAATATTTACAAGTATTATATTAAATCTGTTTTGTGAATTACCTACATTTGCTGTAAGTTTCACTGCTAAAGAGTAAACAGTGATTCAGCTTACTGATTTGTTCAGGTTCATGTTAATGCTGTTCTCAACTTATTTTATATTCTACAGAAATTTATCAATGTTTCTGTTTATTATTTAAATACTATCTAGCATTATGGGACAGTTGACTAGATTTATATTTATATTTTTCTTTAGTTTCTTTTGATTTGCAAAAGGAGAGTAGACTTGAGAATGATGGCACATCCAAGTCTACCCTTTGCTTTACCAGTTTTTTTTTTTTTTACAACTTTCTTGGGATATAATTAATAGACAAAGAGCTACACATACTTATTGTGTGTAATTTGATGAATTTGAACGTATACATATATCTGGAATACCATTATAAAATCAAGGTAAGAAATATATTCATTGTCTCCAAAAGTTTCTTTATGTCCCTTTGTTTGTCTGTCTGTTTTATAAGAACACAAATATTAAGTCTACCCTCTTAACAAAAATTTAAGTGCCTGCAGAAGGAGGAACAAACTTCTAACATATACTAATTAAAGGAGCAGATGAGTGAAGAGAATTATTCTGTGAGAGATGTGTAAGAATCACGATAGAAAAGTTTAAAAAAAAAATACATTCCAAGAGTTTCAAGAATTGGGAAATATTTAACAATATGTTTCAGAGTTTAGAGAAAACTAAGCAAATTCTATCAAAGTTGGCTTTAACACAGTTTCTGTGACTGTAAAGGTATCTTGCTTTTACTGTATGACTCTTTCTAATAAGTTAGTAATAAGAAAACAAAACACTATTTTGAGTTGGTGGAATAAATACCTACAAAGATTTAGGAAAAGGTGTTACTGATATTACTGATCCTTTGTTTTTAAGGCTGGAAAATCTATATGTTATTGAAAATTGTGTATTAGAAGAGGGTAGAGAAAAATGAAATAAAAGAAATAAGGGAGAAAAGATTGATAATTGAAATTGTTTACCAGCCCATAGTCAAAGCAGTTAATTTGTTAAAGTCTAGGGCATTTCTTGAAGAAGGCAATGGCGACCCACTCCAGTACTCTTGCCTGGAAAATCCCATGGACGGAGGAGCCTGGTAGGCTACAGTCCCTGGGTTCACTAAGAGTCGGACATGACTGAAGTGACTTAGCAGCAGCAGCAGCAGGGCATTTCTTCCTCCGATATCTCAGTGAGAAAAAGAAAAAAATAAAAGCTTATGGAGGTGTTCACAGTGGATGACAGGTATATGATCTTGGATTTAAGAGTAATGACGGTTGACAGAGTAAATACTGAGGGTTGAATAAAATGGCATGACTACAACTTTAGGATTCTATGAGTAAAGGAATATTGGGATGAGGGTTGCTTGTTAGAAAGTGTACATTGTCATCTGAAGAGGTTGTATTTTAAGGGTCTAGTCCATAAGCAGGAAGTTATTAGATTACCTTAATGGAAGTTTAAGAGGTACATAGCTAGGGCAGTGGCAATGAGATTAAAGTTAATAATCTACTGCCTGGATAAATTTCTTTTTATTTTCAATTTATCATTAATGACTTTTAATAAATATTAACCCTAAAATTCAAGAGCAATATGATTAAAAATTAGTCTTTTTCTCCCAAATTTTTAGTTCGCTACTGTGTTATCTGCTCAGCCTACCATCGCAAAATAGTATAGACTGAGCAGCTTACACAACAGAAATGTATTTCTCACCATTCTGGAGGCTGGGGAGTCCAAGGTCAAGATGCTGGCAATGTGATTTCATTCTGAAGATTTTCTTTTGGATTCTAGATGGCTTTCGTCTCAATATGTGATCCCATGACCTCTTTGTCAACATGAAGAGGAAAAAGCTCTCCCACCAGCTCTGTGCAGTTAGGGCTCATCTTTAAGACTTCCTTTTAACCTTAATTGCATCCTGAAAATACTGTCTCCAAATACTGTTGTGTTCGTTAGGTCTTCAACTTATGAATTTAGAGAGGATTCACTTTAGTCCATAGCACTAGCCTTATTTTATTTTGTTCTATTAATATTTAATAGATTTGACTCTTAAATGTATCACTGCTACCATGGTTTTAAACTAGTAATACCTAGCTCGTTATCTGTTTTCCATTCTTCTCCTGGCAAATTGCTACACCAAATTTTGACCCGTTATTCCAAGTCTCTGCTACACTCGGTGTATACCACATTATAATATGCAGCTAGAAAAACATCACACAGATAAAAATGCCTTTATAAACTGAAGAATTCCAACCATCATATCATTCATACAATTTTAGATTTTCCTAGGATAATAAGCAAGATCGTATTTTTTCTAAATATTCCCACATGTGAATTCCCTTTCATGAACAAAGAAAGATAACTCTGAGAACAGAGCCTCAGAAGCCAGATTATACAGTCATGAATAGGGTTATATATAGACCTTGAAATCTAATGTTTTTATGCTGGCTAGATTTTGGAATGGACACATTGTTTCCCTTTCATTGTCTCCTTTATTAAATAGAAAATATATGTAACTGGGATCCTATGCTTGTCCCACATAGTATTGGGGGAGTAGATAATTTGCTTTCTAGATTCACATAGGGTCTACACATGAGAAAGAATTTCATCCCAGGATTGATCATACCCAATGTCTCACCCATACATGATTTTGACAATGTAGACAGTGAGATTTGGATCTTTTGAACTGATGGATTGATGCATTGGAAATATTATTAGTAATATCAGGTGAATACTGAGGAATGGGCACGAGTCTTTGGAGACCAGAGGACGGAATATACAGTAGGTAGAATAATGAACAACACCCTGACCTTCAAACGCACCCATATCTTAATCCCCAGAACCATGAATATATTAATTTACATGGCTAAAGTGACCCACCTGCCAATGCAGGAGACATGAGACTCAAGTTCAATCCCTGGGTTGGAAAGATCCCCTGGAGGAGGGCAGGGAAACCCACTCCAGTATTCTTGCCTGGAGAATCCCACAGGCCAAGGAGCCTGGAGGGCTATGGTCCATAGGGTCACAAAGAGTCAGACATGACTGAAGCGAGTTAACTTATCCAAAGAGAATCCCCAGATCGTTAATTAAAGATTTTGAGATGGAAAATTATGCAGGATTATCTGGGTACACTCAATATAATTACAAGGGTCATAATGAAAGAAAGAGGAAGGGAGGAGCTGAAAAGTGATGTGATTATGAAAGCACTTATGAATGATGTTTTTGTGAGAAGGAGACTCTGTGTGTGTGTGTGTGTGTGTGTGTGTGTGAGTCACTCAGTCATGTCTGACTCTTTGCGACTTCATGGACTATACCCTGTCAGGCTCCTCTGTCCATGGAATTCTCCAGGCAAGAACACAGGAGTGGGTTGCCATTACCCTCCCTGAGGGAGAAGGAGACTATATTCAAAAAAGAGGGTTGTCTCTAGATACTGAAAAAGGCAAATAAATGTATTCTGTCTCAGAGCCTCCAGAAGGAATGTACCTTAGCACACACGGTTAGTCTACAGAGATGTATTTTGGACTGCTGAATTTCAGAACTGTAAAGTAATAAATTCATGCTCTTCTGAACCAAGACATTGTTGGAAATTTGATAAAATATTTAGTAACAAACTAATAAAGTAGATAAACGTCTTGTTGTTGTTCAGTCACTCAGTTGTGTCTGACTCTTTGCAGCCCCATAGACTGCAGCATGCCAGCTTCCCTGTCCTTCACCATCTCCCAGAGTTTGCTCAAACTCATGTCCACTGAATCAGTGATGCCATCCAACGTCTTGTCCTCTGTTGCCCACTTCTCCTCCTGCCTTTGGTATTTCCCAGCATCAGGGTCTTTTCTAATGAGTCAGTTCTTCATATCAGGTGGCCAAAGTTGGAGTTTCAGCTTCAACATCAGTCCTTCTAATGAATATTCAAGATTGATGTCCTTTGAGATTGACAGGCTTGATCTCCTTGCAGTCCAAGGGACTCTCAAGAATCTTTTCCAACACCACAGTTCAAAAGTATCGATTCTTCGGCTCTCAACCTTCTTTATTTTCTGACTCTCCCATCCATACATGACTACTGGGAAAAAAAAAACCAAAAACATAGCTTTGACTAGATGGACTTTTATTGGCAAAATAATGTCTCTGCCTTTTAATACACTGTCTAGGTTAGTCCTATCTTCATCCAACCTGGCATTTTTCATTATATACTCTTCATATAAGTTAAATGAGCAGGGTGACAGTGTACAGCATTGCTGTATTCCTTTCCCAATTTAGAACCAGTCTGTTGTTCCATGACCTGTTCTAGTTGTTGCTTCCTTTAAAAAAAATTATCTTTTTATTGAAGGATAATTGCTTTACAGAATTTTGTTGTTTTCTTTCAAACCTCAACATGAATCTGCCATAGGTATACATTTATCCCCTCCCTTTTGAACTTCCCTCCCACCTCCCTCCCCACCACACCCCTCTTGATACAGAGGGTTGTTTGAGTTGAGGTTGATACAGAGCCTTTGTTTGAGTTTCCTGAGCCATAGAGCAAATTCCTGTTGGCTATCTATTTTACATATGATAATGTAAGTTTCCATGTTACTCTTTACATATATGTCTCACCTTCTTCTCCCCTCTCCCATGTCCATAAGTCTATTCTCTATGTCTGTTTCCCCATTGCTGCCTTGTAAATAAATTCTTCAGCACCTTTTTCCTAGTTTCTGTATATGTGCGTTAGAATATGATATTTATCTTTCTCTTTCTGACTCACTTCACTCTGTATAATAGGTTCTAGGTTCATCCACCTCATCAGAACGGACTCAGATGCATTCCTTTTTATGACTAATTGTGTATATGTACCAAAATTTCTTTATCCATTCATCTGTTGATGGACATCTAGGTTGCATCCATGTTCTAGCTATTGTAAATAGTGCTGCAATGAACAATGGGATACATGTGTCTTTTTCAATTTTGGTTTTCTCAAGGTATATGCCCAGGAGTGGGATTGCAGGGTCATATGGTGGTTTTATTCCTTGTTTTTTAAGGAATCTCCATACTGTTTTCCCTAGTGGCTGTATCAATTTATATTCCCAACAGTGCAAGAGTGTTCCCTTTTCTCCACCCTCTCCAGAATTTATTGTTTGTAGACTTTTCAAAGATGGCCATTCTGACCAGTGTGAGGTGATATCTCATTGTGGTTTTGATTTGCATTTCTGTAATAATGAGCGATGTTGAGCATCTTTTCATGTGTTTGTTAGCCCTCTGTATGTCGTCTTTGGAGAAATGTCTGTTTAGGTCTTTTTTCCACTTTTTGATTGGGTTGTTTGCTTTTCTGGCATTGAGTTGTATGAGCTGCTTGTATATTTTGGAAATTAATCCTTTGTCAGTTGTTTTATTTGCTATTATTTTCTCCCATTCTGAGGGTTGTCTTTTCACCTTGCTTATAGTTTCCTTTGCTGTGAAAAAGCTTTTAACTTTAATTAGGTCCTACTTATTTACTTTTGTCTTCATTTCCATTACTCTAGAAGGTGGGTCATAGAGGAACTCACTTTGATTTATGTCATCAAATGTTCTACCTATGTTTTCCTAATAGTTTTATAGTTTCTGGTCTTACATATAAGTCTTTAATCCATTTTGAGTTTATCTTTGGGTATGGTGTTAGGAAGTGTTCTAATTTCATTCTTTTACATGTATCTGTTCAGTTTTCCCAGCACCATTTATTGAAGAGGCTGTCTTTGCCTCATTGTATAGTCATGCCTCCTTTGTCAAAAATAAGGTACCCATAGGTGCATGGGTTTATTTATTGGATTTCTATCTTGTTCCATTGGTCTATATTTCTGTTTTTGTGCCAGTACCATACTGTCTTGATGACTGTAGCTTTGTAGTATAATCTGAAGTCAGGAAAGTTGATTCCTCCAGCTCCATTCTTCTTTCTCAAGACTGCTTTGGCTATTCAGGGTCTTTTGTGTTTTCATATGAATTGTGATTTTTTTTTTCTAGTTCTGTGAAAAATGCCACTGGTAATTTGATAGGGATCACATTGAATCTGTAGATTGCATTTGGTAGTATAATCATTTTCACAATATTGATTCTTCCTACCCAGGAATATGGAATATCTCTCCATCTGTTTATGTCAACTCTGATTCCTTTAATTGGTGTCTTATAATTTTCTGTGCACAGTTCTCTTGTCTCCTTAAGTAAGTTTATTCCTAGATATTTATTTATTTTTGTTGCAGTGGTGAATGGGCTTAATTCTTTAATTTCTCTTTCTGATTTTTCATTGTTAGTATATAGAAATGCAAGTGATTTCTGTGTATTGATTTTGTTTCCTGCAACTTTGCTAAATTCACTGATGAGCTCTAGTAATTTTCTGTTACTGTCTGTAGGGTTTTCTGTGTACAGTATCATGTCATCTGCAAACAGTGAGAGATTTACTTCTTTTACGATCTGGATTCCTTTTATTTATTTTTCTTCTCTGATTGCTGTATAGCTGTTGCTTCTTGACCAGCATATAGGTTTCTCAGGAAGCAGGTAAGTGTTCTGGTATTCCCATCTCTTTAAGATAGTCTGTTTTCCTACAGTCTTTTGTGATCCACATAGTCAAAGGCTTTGGTGTAGTCAATAAAGCAGAAGTAGATGTTTTTCTGGAATTCTCTTGCTTTTTCTATGACCCAATGGATGTTGGCAATTAGATCTCTGGTTCCTCTGCATTTTTAAAATCCATTTTGAACATCTGGAAGTTCATGGCTAACGTATTGTTGAAACCTGGCTTGGAGAATTTTTACTTGCTAGTATGTGAACTGAGCGCAGTTGTGTGTTGGTTTGAACATTCTATGACCTTCCCTTTCTTTGAGATTGGAATGAAAACTGCCCTTTTACAGCCCTCTGGCCACTGCTTCATTTCCCAAAGTTGCTGGCATATTGAGTGCAGCACTTTAACAGCACCAACTTTTAGGATTTGAAATAGCTCAGCTGGAATTTTATCATCTCCACTAACTTCGTTTGTGATATTCTTCCTAACAACCTACTTGACTTTGCACTCCAGGATGTTTGGCTGTAAAGTGAATGATGACAACTTCATGGTTTTCTGGATCGTTAAGATCATTTTTGTATAGTTCTTCTGTGTATTCTTGCCGCATCTTTTTAATATCTTCTTCTTTTATTAGCTCCATAAATCTTACTCTATTTTCATCAGAGTCTCCTTAAACTACCTCCCTTTTCTCCAAAAATTTCACTGTGTCACTTCTTTTCTTACATTCGGTACAAACTTTATCTCCTACTTTGCAAATAATATTATTTTTCAGAAAATCAGAAAATCCACACAACCCTCTCTGCATATAAAATCTTCATGTACAAAGTTCTTATAGATTTTATTAATGAAAATGAAGGAAAGCAGTTTCATTAGAGAGTTAATATAGAATTAATAAAAGTCAATAGAAATACTAAAAGGGGTTCAGTCTTGAGCCAATGTGAAGTAAGGATTTTGGTAAGCTAGCATGTACACACACAAGTAATGTGATAGAAAAGCATGTTTTAGACTTAAGATAATAACTGCTTTTTGGACACACAGCAATAATCAAAAATTGAATTGGTGAGGTGAGAGTTAAGAGTAATCTAATCCATCTACCTTATTTTTTTTTTTTACCTTACTTTTTTAACATAAGAAACATAACTTATTAAATATAAAAGACTTGGTTCCAGGTAAATATTCAGTAATAAATTCAGGGCTGAATTTTAAGTTATCTGAAAATATTTCATTTTGCTTATTTTCTAGAGACCTTCTAATATTTACCTATTTAGAATCCTTTTTTCTTTTTTTCTGAACTGTCTCTAAAACTCCCATCAAAGTGATATATTAACCTCATTAGCTACTTTAACTTCTGCTCAAATTGATATTTTATACTTTGTATTATCAGGGTCTGTTATTCAAAAATTGATATGACTTTAGTTCATTGGGAAATTGCAAATTGCTTACTCTTTATATAAAAGAACTTTTGTCAACTGCAATTTTAAAAATCAGATAATGTATCATTACTGCCACATTATGCCATTGTTGACACACAGACAGCAACGATGTTCACAAACTTTGTTCCTTTTCAACAAACTATAATTTTGTGACATAATGTTATGTGCCGTCTATTGTTTAATTTGAGTCTTTCAATACCAATAGCCAATTGAATGTACGTCTCAGACTATGAAGTAATAGCCATACAATTATTTAAGTCTTTAGGTTGTTGCCTTGACCTGTCTGTATGTATCTTAAATGCCAATAATGCTTAAGTATCTATAACTCTATGTTACAAAGTTTGTGTTTATGCTTAAAAAATAGAACCAAGCTCTAAGAGACAGCTACATTTTAGCTAAAAACTGTGCATTAATTTCATTCTATCTCCTTAAAATATGCACATACAAATAAATATAAAAATTATTTCAGTTTAAATTTGTAATAACTATACTTGTAGAATAAATCAAAATTGAATATATAAAACATCCAGTTGTTTTCCTTAAATGATACCAATTTCATACATGCTATTATGTATCTCTATAAGGCATTAAATGACCTCCCAGGTGGCTCAGTGGTAAAGAATTCACCTACCGTTGAAAGAGATGTGGTTTCAATCTCTATGTCAAGAAGATTCTCTGGAGAAGGAAATGGCAACCTACTCCAGTATTCTTGCCTGGAAAATCCCATGGATGGAGGAGTCTGGCAGGCTATAGTCGATGGAATCACACAACAGTTGGACACTACTTACCAACCAAACAACACCAACAGCAATCCATTAAAAATTCCCAACTTTGTCATTTTTTAACATCATAAATATGTGTTACATATGCTGTTACACTACTACAGGGTTCTTTGATGTCAGAGGCATTTTCATATACTAGAGGAAATGTTTTTTTAATATTTATTCAATGCCTCAAAACATTGTCTAGGTGAACTATTGACAACTGCTTTGCTCAAATCTTTATTTATTGATTATAAATTCATTAATAAAATCAATATACTTGAATAATAGAGATGACAAACCAAATGAACTTTTCGGTCACCAAAAGATACACATTATTTATATGTGAGCAGTTATTAAAATGTTATTGATGCTATTGAGTTAAACCTATCAGTACAAATCCTTCTAAGAAGTTAACTAGTTTTCTTATAATACTCCTTACTGTAGATGCAACTTTTATTATCTCTAATATTTAAGTAAATTTGCTAGGTATCACTTTTTCTTGACTTTGTCTCTTTTGAAATCTGGACCTTGTGGTATGGTAAAATCTCATAGAGTTGATTAACCTGAGACAAAAAATTATACTTGTTATATAGTGGAAATTTTTCACGGTTGTCTTACCCATAGATTTAATCTTTTTTGAAATTTTGTCTTTGCCATATCTTAACTTGTGTACATCCAGTGATACCTGGCATAATAGAATTGTCATGATTATGTAGAGCTGATTTATTACCGTTGTTAAAAATGTATGTTTTTCTCATTAGTATTTCATAATAATTAGTAAGGTCTGTTATAATTAGATGAGGTTTAATTTCCTATGATATGAGGAATTGTGTCTGCATATTAACTCATCTTTTAGAATATTTGTCTAATTTATCAATTTAAATATACTGTTATACATTCTTTCTAATTAGATTTTGTATAATATCCACCAGCATAATTCAGATAGTGAACTCACTTTCCATCTTCATATTTTATATGAACCCACTAATAGTGATAAATACTTTTTAATCCTTGGATAATTCCTGATATTTGAAGGACTGTTTTGTCACAACAGATTTCATCCATTCCTTCATGATTCTGTAGATATTAACTAATATATACCTACATTGTAACTAGATATATACTTGAAAAAAGTAGTGAATCCATAAGTAAACTCTTCAACAAATCACTTTTCTAATTATTAAGACCATAAAAATATAAATTTTCTATCATGCTTTCTTTATAGTTTATTTATTTGTATTATAAATTAATCTTCTTTACAGTGTCAGTCATCAGTAAGTACTAGTGTCATTTTACAAGTTTATTATGATAAATCTTTTTCTCATAAAGTTTACTTTATCATGATAAAAATATTCTATTATGATAATTTTAGATGTCAGTATAGTTATTGTTTGATTTAAATGCAATTGTTAATAGCCTCACTAGAGGTTGTTGCCTTAACTAGTTTCTTTGTTATTTTCCAACTAATATGTTGCTTTTGAAAGCATAATGATTGAGCATGAACTCTAAAACAGAGAGCCAGAATTCTAATCCTATCCTTGCTAGCTGTTGTAACCTCAGGAAGATTATTTAACCTCATTTGTCTGATCGGTCAAATGGAGGCAATAATAGTTTAAACCTCACAATGCTATGGTGAGGATGAAAGAAGTTAATGCCTGTAAAACACCTGGAACAGTGCTTATTAAATAGTTATTCATATTAAACTTTTAACAACTGTTAGCTACCAGTACTATAGTTTTGTTGTTGCTATTATTACCATCATGTTATTATTAGACACATGAGAATATTCCAGAAACGTTTATTTTTTTCTAATTAAGATATGTACAGCAGTTGGTCTCCAAGCTTATCATATTTCTTTTAATGTTAATCTACTAACTCCCAAAATCCAAAAATAGACATAGAAGTGTTGTCAGCAAGAGTGCTGCTACTGATGTTGTCAGTCTTGTTATGAAACTTAGGGCAAAAATTATCTTACTTGGAACTATGAGATTTTATTGACCCTTCCAGTATAATTTTATGGCTGTGTCCTCTAATGTTTAAAAAGCCTTTGAGATATAATTAATATGCCATAATTCACCCGTTTAAAGTGTACAGGTCAGTAGGTTTTAGAATATCCAGAGCTATGTGCACCATCACCACAGTCAATTTTAGAACATTTCATCACCTTAGTAAGAAATCCCCTTCCTGTTAACAGTCACTGCTAACATCCTACCAATCCCAGACAACTGCAATGCTACCTTCTGTTTCAAGAGATTCGTCTTTTTAGAACATTTCATAGAAATAGAATCATGTAATACATGACTAGTTAGTTTACTTAGCATACTGTTTTCAAGGTTCATCCATGATGTAGCATTTATCATTAATTTATTCATTTTGACTAATAAATACTATTCCACTGTATGGATATACCACATCTGATTTATCCACTCATCAGGTGATGGACAGTTGTTTACACTTTTTGGTTATAAGAATCATGCTGTTATGAACATCTAAGTACAGTTTTGTTTTTGTTCATTTGCTAAGTCATGTCTGACAGTTTGCATCTGGTCTGTAGAAAGCTAGGCTTCTCTGTCCTTCATCATCTCCCAGAGTTTACTTAAATTCATGTCCATTGAGTCAGTGATGCCATCGAACCATCTCAACCTCTGGCATCCCCTTCTCCTCCTTCTTTAAACTTTCCCAGCATCAGGGTCTTTTCCAATGAGTCAGTTCTTTGCATCATGGCCAAAGTATTAGAGCTTCATAATAAATCTGTTCAGTAAATATGCAGGGTTGATTTCCTTTAGGATTGACTGGTTTGATTTCCTTGCTGTCCAAGGGATTCTCAAGTCTTCTCCAGCACCAGAATTAAAAAACATCAACTCTTCAGCACTCAGCCTTCTTTATGATCCAGCTCTTATATCCATACATGACTACTAAAAAAACCATAACTTTGACTCTTATGAATATTTGTCAGCAAAGTGGTGTCTCTAGTTTTTAGTACACTATCTTGGTTTGTCACAGCTTTTCTTCCAAGGAGCAAGTGTCTTTTAATTTCATAGCTACAGTTATCATCCACAATGATTTTGGAGCCCAAGAAAACAAAGTCTTTCACTGTCTCCACTTTTCCCCTATCTATTTGCCATTCAGTAATGGGACTGGATGCCATGATCTTTGTTTTATGAATGCTGAGTTTTAACCCAGCTTTTTCACTCTCCTCTTTCACCCTCATTAAGAAGCTCTTTAGTTCTTCTTTGCTTTCTGATTTTAGAGTGGTATCATCTGCATATCTGAATTTGTTGATATTTCTCCCAGTAATCTTGATAGAAGTTTGTGACTCATCCAGTCTTTCATGGTGCACGATGGACTCTGCATAGAAGTTAAATAAGCAGAGTGACAATATACAGCTGTGACATACTCCTTTCCCAATTTTGAACCAGTTCATTGTTCCATGTCCAATTTTAACTATTGCTTCTTGACCTGCATACAGGCTTCTTAGAAGACAGGTAAGGTGGTCTGGTACTTTTATCTCTTTGAGATTTTTCCAAAGTTTGTTGTAATAAACACAGTCAAAGGCTTTAGTGTACTCAATGATGCAGAAGTATGTGTTTTTCTGGAATTCTCTTGCTTTTTCTATGATCCAACGGATGTTAGTAATTTGATAACTTGGTCTGAACCAATTTGATAACTGGTTCCTCTGCCTTTTCTAAATCCAGCTTGTACATCTGGGGGTTCTCAGTTTGTCTGCTGCTGAAGCCTAGCGTAAAGGATTTTGAGCATAACCTACTAGTGTCTGAAATGAGCACAATTGTTTGGTAGTTTGAACATTTGGGGGCATTGCTCTTCTTTGGAGTTGAAATGAACAATGACTTTTCCAGTCCTGTGGCCACTGCTGAGTTTTCCAAATTTGCTGGCTTATTGAGTGCCACCCTTTAACAGCATAATTATTTAGAATTTTCAATAGTTAAACCAAAATTCTAACACCTCCACTAGCTTTGTTCATAGTAATGATTCCTAAGGCCCACAAGACTTCACACTCCAAGATGTTTGGCTCTAGATAAGTGACCATACCATCGTGGTTTTCTGGGTCATTAAGACCTGTTTTGTATAATTCTTCTTGTATTCTTGCCACATCTTTGTCTCTTCTGCTTCTGTTAGGTCCTTACCATTTCTGTACTTTATCATGCCTATCCTCATATGAAAAGTTCACTTGATAGCTCCCAATTTTCTTGAAAAGATCTCTAGTCTCTCCCATTCTATTGTTTTCCTCTATTCCTTTGCATTATCCCCTTAAGAAGACTTTCTTATCTCTCTATTACTGTTCTCTGGAACTGTGTATTCAGTTGGGTATGTCTTTCCCTTCCTCCATTGCTTTTTGCTTACAAATTGTTTTAATTCATTTTATTTTTCCCTGCAGAAATTTTTATATTTTTAAAATTGCTAACAATACTATTGAAAGAATTCTTCATCCAAGGTATTGTAGAAATTTTCTGTATTGCTACATATTTATTTTACCTGAACTGGATGTAGGTTTTATTTTCAGATGTAAAAATCTTTAATACTCTTTTTAGGTAGAGTTCAAAAGCACTGCCTTTCAACTTTTGAGTCGTGGTGTTGGATAAGACACTTGAGAGTCCCTTGGACTGCAAGGAGATTAATCCAGTCAGTCCTAAAGGAAATCAGTCCTGAATATTCATTGGAAGGACTGATGCTTAAGCTGAAACTCCAATACTTTGGCCTCCTGCTGCAAAGAGCTGACTCATTAGAAAAGAACCTGATGCTGTGAAAGAATGAGGGCAGGAGGAGTAGGGGATGACAGAGGATGAGATGGTTGGATGCATCACTGGCTCAATAGACATGAGTTTGAGAAAGCTCCAGGAGAGGCTGAAGGACAGGGAAGCCTGGTGTGCTGCAGTCCATGGGGTCACAAAAAATTGGACATGACTGAGTGACTGAACAACAACATTCACAATTATTAGTTAGCACATCATGGTTCATTTTGAAAATGGTGAGTAAATACTCCTGATTATTACAATTGAAAAGAAGCGTGGTTTTTAAGATATGAGCCTTAGAGTATGTAGAGTTATCATTCAACTTTTTAAGCATTGTGTAAAACTGCCTTGGGCTTCCCAGGTGGTGCTAGTGGTAAAAACAGCCCTGAGAATGCAGGAGATCTAAAGGCCACAGTCTCAATCCCTGGATTGGGATGATCCCCTAGAAGATGGCAATGCCTCCCAATCCAGTGTTCTTGCCTGGAGAATCCCATGGACAGAGGAGTGTGGCCAACCACAGTCCATCCAGTCACAGAGTCAGACGTGACTGAAGCAACATAGCATGCATACACACATGCCACTGCCTTAATTTATAGTATCGCCAATTCATAATTTTATTTTATCGCTGAATAAGAATGAAGCAAACCTCATTTTCCAGGTAAAACCAGATTAGTATTACTGTAATTATGGTCTTAACATTGGCTGGTCAGAGGATGAATCATGTGTTCTAAAAATAATAAAATCAGTTTTGAGCACATGCCTTAATTGCATTCACATTTCATATGTTTTGTCAAATGATGTGATTTTAATAATGTAACTCTGGAATCTACCATTACAAAGTATTGCTCACTTAAGAATTTTTGTCATGTGAGTGATACAATTTCAGTTCTAGTTGACAGGATCAAAGGCCTATTTTTAGAAAAGTGGCCTTATTCCTCCACAGTGTATAGAGGATTGAAAGAGAGTCTGAATGAAGAATGGCTGATATCACCCATAAAACAGCCTTATATTTTTCATGAGGCAGTGAGTTTAATGGTAGTGTAAGCTTTGAGGAAGTGTTGTAGGCATTAATCTTAAAGGGTGTTCTGCTTGTAATAAATATTGAGTGCATCATAGTTTGGCCTTTCCGCTCATAATTTTTGAAACTATAGTCCCTTTAGTATTCATATTGCTTTCTGTTTTAAGGAAGGTATTCATGGAAGAACACTATTTTCCAATAACCCTTATGCCCAAACTTCCTAAACAATTCCAGAATAATTCAATCAGTAATCACAGTATCTAGTCTAATCTCTGATTCACATCATTTTCTGCTAGGAAATGTTAAAAGAAGAGGTATCCTTTCCCTTCAGTGATTGTATAATATAGATGTAGATGTTCTTTCTTGTTCATTCACGAAACTGTGTCTGACTCTGCAGCACCATGACCTGAAACACTCCAGGCTCACCTGTCTGCCACTATCTCCAGAAGTTTGCTCAAATCATGTCCATTGAGTTCAGTTCAGTTCAATCACTTAGTCATGTCCGACTCTTTATGATCCCATGAACTGCAGCACGCCAGGCCTCCCTGTCTATCACCAACTCCCAGAGTTTACTCAAATTCATGTCCATCGAGTCGATTATGCCATCCAGCCCATCTCATCCTCTGTCGTCTCCTTCTCCTCCTGCCCCCAATCCCTCCCAGCATCAGGATCTTTTCAAATGAGTCACCTCTTCACATGAGGTGGCCAAAGTATTGGAGTTTCAGCTTCAACATCAGTCCTTCCAATGAACACCCAGGACTGATCTCCTTTAGGATGGACTGGTTGGATCTTCTTGCAGTCCAAGGGACTCTGAGTCTCCAACACCACAGTTCAAAAGCATCAATTCTTCGGCGCTCAGCTTTCTTTATAGTTCAACTCTCACATCCATACAGGACTACTGGAAAAACCACAGTCTTGACTAGACAGACCTTTGTTGACAAAGTAATGTCTCTGCTTTTTAATATGCTGTCTAGGTTGGTCATAACTTTCCTTCCAAGGAGTAAGTGTCTTTTAATTTCATGGCTGCAATCACCATCTGCACTGATTTGGGAGCCCCAAAAAATAAAGTCAGCCACTGTTCCCACTGTTTCCCCATCTATTTCCCATGAAGCAATGGGACCAGATGCTATGATCTTAGTTTTCTGAATGTTGAGCTTCAAGCCAACTTTTTCATTCTCCTCTTTTACTTTCATCAAGAGACTCTTCAGTTCCTCTTCACTTTCTGCCATAAGGGTGGTGTCATCTGCATATCCGAGGTTATTGATGTTTCTCCCAGCAATCTTCATTCCAGCTTGTGCTTCTTCCAGCCCAGCATTTCTCATGATGTTCTCTGCATATAAGTTAAATAAGCAGGGTGACAATATACAGCCTTGACATACTCCCTTTCCTATTTCGAACCAGTCTGTTGTTCCATGTCCAGTTCTAACTGTTGCTTCCTGACTTGCATACAGGTTTTTCAAGAGGCAGGTCAAGTGGTCTGTTATTCCCATCTCTTTCAAAATTTTCCACAGTTTATTGTGATCCACACAGTCAAAGTCGTTGGCATAGTCAATAAAGCAGAAGTATATGTTTTTCTGGAACTCTCTTGCTTTTTTGATGATCCAGCAGATGTTGGCAATTTGATCCCTGGTTCCTCTGCCTTTTCTAAAACCAGCTTGAACATCTGGAAGTTCACGGTTCACGTATTGCTGAAGCCTTGCTTGGAGAATTTTGAGCATTATTTTACTAGTATGTGAGATGAGTGCAATTGTGCGGTAGTTTGAACATTCTTTGGGATTGCCTTTCTTTGGGATTGGAATGAAAACTGACCTTTTCCATTCCTGTGGCCACTGCTGAGTTTTCCAAATTTGTTGGTATATTGAGTGTAGCACTTTCAAAGCATCATCTTTTAGGATTTGAAACAGCTCAACTGGAATTCCATCACCTCCACTAGCTTTGTTCAGAGTGATGCTTCCTAAGGCCCACTTGACTTCACATTCCAGGATGTCTGGCTCTAGGTGAGAGATCACACCATCATGATTATCTGGTCCATGAAGATCTCTTTTGTACAGTTTTTTGTGTATTCTTACTACCTCTTCTTAACATCTTCTGCTTCTGTTAGGTCCATTCCATTTCTGTCCTTTATTGATCCCATCTTTGCATGAAATGTTTCCTTGGTATCTCTAATTTTTTTGAAGAGATTACTAGTCTTTCCCATTCTATTGTTTTCCTCTATTTCTTTACACTGATCGCTGAGGAAGGCTTTCTTATCTCTCCTTGCTATTCTTTGGAAATCTGCATTCAAATGGGTATATCTTTCCTTTTCTCCTTTGCTTTTCACTAGCTTCTTTTCCCAGCTATTTGTAAAGCCTCCTCAGATAGCCATTTTCCTTTTTTGCATTTCTTTTTCTTGGGGATGGTCTTGCTCCCTCTCTCCTGTACAATGTCATGAACCTCCATCCATAGTTCATCAGGCACTCTGTCTCTCAGATCTAGTCCCTTCAATCTATTTCTCACTTTCACTATATAATCATAAGGGATTTGATTTAGGTCATACCTGAATGGTCTAGTGGTTATCCCTCCTTTCTTCAATTGAAGTCTGAATTTGGCAATAAGAATTTCTTGATCTGAGCCACAGTCAGCTCCTGATCTTGTTTTTGCTGACTGTATAAAGCTTCTCCGTCTTTGGCTGCAAAGAGTTTAATCAATCCTATTTTGGTGTTGACCATCTGGTGATGTCCATGGGTAGAGTCTTCTCTTGTGTTGTTGGAAGAGGGTGTTTGCTATGACCAGTGTGTTCTCTTGGCAAATCTCTATTAGTCTTTGCCCTGCTTCATTCTGCACTCCAAGGCCAACTTTGCTGTTTCTCCAGGTTTCTTGTGTTTCTACTTTTGCATTCCAGTCCCCTATAATGAAAAGAATGACAGAATGTCGTCCACTGGGGAAGGGAATGGCAATCCACTTCAATATTCTTGCCTTGAGAACCCCATGAATAGCATGAAAAGGAAAAAAAGATAGGACACTGAAAGGTGAACTCCCCAGGTCGGTAGGTGCCAAATATGCTACTGAAGATCAGTGAAGAATTAACTCCAGAAAGAATGAATTGATGGAGCCAAAGAAAAAACAACACACAGTTGTGGATGTGACTGGTGATAGAAACAAGATCCAATGTTGTAGAGAGCAATTTTGCATAGGAACCTGGAATATTAGATCCATGAATCAAGGCAAATTGGAAGTGGTCAAACAGGAGATGGCAAGAGTGAACGTCGACATTCTAGGAATCAGTGAACTAAAATGGACTGGAATGGGTGAATTTAACTCAGATGACCTTTGTATCTACTACTGTGGGCAGGAATCCCTTAGAAGAAATGGAGTAGCCATCATAGTCAATGAAAGAGTCTGAAATGCAGTACTTGGATGCAATCTCAAAAACGATAGAATGATCTCTGTTTGTTTTCAAGGCAAACCATTCAATATCACAGTAATCCAAGTCCGTGCTCTGACCAGTAATGCTGAAGAAGCTGAAGTTGAAGGGTTCTATGAATACCTATAAGACCTTTTAGAACTAACAACCAGAAAAGTTGTCCACTGAGTAGGTAATGAGAAACAGATTTCTAGACATTTTTTTCCAAGAATACCTTGCCATACTGATTAATAACTATAGCCCCATTTATAAGGCCAGAGTGCCAAAATTAAACTATACACTACTGACTGAGGTTAATTACTGTGTTTACTGAAGGGGGGAATTTGGAAGAGTTAAAAAAAAAAAAAAAAGAACTGAGATAGAAACAATAAGTAAATACTTATTTAAGGTGGTATATCTTGTCCCTGATTAATATGAAGCAAATATAATTCTAAGGAAATTATTAAATTTATAAAAGAAGTATTTGGTTAATCCATATTCTGCAATAAAAGTTACAAGCATAATACTACAGAGGATGAATATGTTATGTTCTAACTACATATCAAGTGGATTTCTTAGTCCATTTGGCTGCTATAATAAAACACCATAAAATAGGTAGTCTGAAAAGAAGAAAAATTTACTTCTCACAGTTCTGGAGGCTAAGGATTCTATTAGTAAGACCGTTACATGGTGGAAGCGGTAAGGGAGCTCTGTGAACCCTCTTTCATAAGGGCAGTAAGCCCATTCATGACTGCTCCACCCCCTTACCTAATCATCTTCCAAAGGCCACTTCTCCAAATACCATCACTTTGGGAATTGGATTTTAACATATTTATTTGGATTGAAACATACATTCAGCTATATGTATAGCAATCTGAAATTAGTTTGTTGCGTGTCCTCACAAGCAACTCATGGTTGGCCTGAGCAATATGAATTCCTGTCTGTCTTCCCAGTTTGTTATTGTCACACTTGTCCTTGTCTACACTGGACTGTCTTGATTTTTGATTCAGGATTGTTAGTAATTTAATTTTCATCTTTAATCTTCTTTTAAATATATCAAATTGCTCTGGCATTTAGATTTGGTTAAAAGATTTAAGTGATCATGGAGCAATTTTATTTTTAAATTTAATATTTATAAGACATCAGAAATTGCATTTACTGCTAGTTACATCTGTGACAACCAGTTTTGATGTCAGACTAAGCATTGTGAGGGGATATACATACCCAAACACACAGATATTCAGAAATGTATGTATTCAAAAATACATAATCAAAAAAAAATTTTTTTTCCCCAAATTCTTCAAGGATTATTGAAGCACAAGAATTCTAAAGGCATCGGTTTAAAGGTTATTCAACACTTACATTCCTTAGTCAGAGGTCCTTAAGTGCAAGTAGAAGTGTGGTCTATGTACCCTAAGAATTTAAATGCAAAATTTAAGGTTAGTGTTTTTGTCTTTTCATTTTCTATTTTTCACTTATTTTTTAATCAGTAATTTATCCTAAGATTATCATGTCAGCAAGCCAAAAGTTGTATAAAATTATGCCATTCCACACGTATAAGTGCTGAATTGGATCAAATTTCTGTTTTTACAAAATAATTATATTATAAAAATTAAATTTAACACTCAAGTTTTTGAGATTTGTCTTTATGAAAACTGCAGACACGTGGGAAATGAGCACATAAGAAGTGTCTTTGCTTTGAAAGCATTATTGACAAAGCAGTCACCTTCACTTAAGTGTTTTGATGAATTAAAATTTAATTCATAAATCACTTATAGAAACAGTTTATGAAGAAAAAATTATATCTTCTCAGCTATCTGGTTAGATTATTTTATTGTTTTATATTTTTCTGTTTAGAACACTTAACTTTACATCTACTCTCTGAAAATGTTAAGTGTTTAATACACTATTATTGGCTATAACTATACTGCTGTACATCAGATTTCCAGAGTTTATTCATCTTCCTTAACTGAAACTTTATGACCCTTGATTAGTACCTCCAGAACTCCCCCTCACCCTAGCCCCTGGAAACTGCTATTCCATTCTTTGATTCCATGAATTTGGCTGTTTTAGATATTTCATATAACTGGAATCATACAATATTTATCTTTACCAATACCTGACTTATTTTACTTAGCATAATATTTTCAGGGTTCATCCATGTTTTCTCACATTTCAAAATATCCTTATTTTTTTTAAAGGTGAATAGTATTCCATTGTATGTACATACCACATTTCCTTATTCATTCGTATGTTGATGGACATTACAGTTGTTTCCACATCCCATCTGTTGTGAATAGAGCTGCAATGAACATAGGAGTGCTAATTAATATCTCCTAGATGTCCTGATTTCAACTATTTTGCATAAATACCCAGAAGTGGAATTGCTGGATCATATAGTAGTTCTATTTTTAATTTTTTGAAAAATCTCCATACCATGTTCTATATAAGATATACTATTGGCATTCTCAAGACCAGTTTTGAAAATGGTCCAATTTTCTTCACTTCCTATTACATGTTAATTTTTTTGGTGATGACAAAGGGGAATAATAGTCATCCTGAAGGTGTGAGGTAACACCTCATTGTAGTTCTTTCATTTCCATAATGATTGGAGATTGTATTAACATGGAAATGGCTTTGAACTTTCTTTTTCATATACTTGTTGGATATTTGCATGTCTTCTTTGGAAAAACATCTATTCAAATCAATAGCCTATTTTTGAATCAGGTTATTGCTTTGGGTTTTTTATTGTTGTTTTTAAGGTATGGATTAGTAGGAGTCTTTTACATATTTTGGGATTTGCCTGATGGCTCAGCTGGCAAAATGTCTGCCAGCAGTGGGAGAGACACAGGAGGTGCATGTTCCATCCCTGGATGGGGAAGATCCCCTGGAGGAGGGAATGGCAATCCACACCAATATTCTTGCCTGAAAAATCCCATGGACAGAGTAGCCTGGTGGGCTACAGTCCAAAGGGTTGCAGAGACTCAGATACATATATTTTGGGTATTAACCTCTTATCAAATAAGTGGCTTGGAAATATTTATCAGTGAAGCCACTTGTTCTTGAGCTTTTCCCTGTTGGATGTTTTTGATTGCCAGTTATATTTATTCCATCTTCCTGGTGGATATTTGCTTTTATCATAACGTGTTTTCCTTTGTCTCACCTAAGAATATTTGATTTAAAGTCTTTTTGTTTCTAATACAACTGTAGCCATCCCTATTTGTTTTTAGTTACCCTTTGCAAGGAGTATCTTTTTCTCTCTTCTCTTTCGGTCAGTGTGTGTTCTTAGGTCTAAATTGAGTTGTTTATTGGCAGCATATAGCTGAACCTTACGTTTTTATCCATTTAGCCACCTTATGACTTGATAGGGGAGTTTAGTCCATTTGTATTTGTTTCCTGCATAGCCTAAACTATTTAGTTCATTTTTTTACAATAGACCCTTGCTGGTTATCTACTTTAAATATAGCACTGTGTACATGTCGGTCCCCAAGTCCGAGTCTGTCTCTCCCCTGTCACCCGTCCCCCCAGTAAACATATGTTCATTCTCCGTGAGTCTGTTTCTGTTAGTCCGTTTACAGGTAAAGTAATTATCAGTCATGAAGAACTTATTATTGCCATTTTATTAGTTGTTTTCTTTTAGTTGTGTAGTTCCTTTGTCTCTCTTTTCGTCTCTTGTTGTCTTCCTTTGTGTTTTGTTGATTTTTTTGTTTTGATGTCCTTTGATTCTTTTTTATTTAAACCAATTTTTTAGTTACATATTTCCTAGCAGCTTACATGAAATATGTTGCAGTCTCTTGAGTGACAGTCATTAATAAAATGAGCAAGTTGATATATGGTGATAAAGAGGATGAAGAAGATGTAAACTAATGCCTCATTTGAGCTGAGTTGGGGTGGGAGCTGGACGGCATCAGAGTAACAGCATATGCAGAGGCTCTGAAACAAGCAGTAGCTTGCAGTGTCTGAGGAACTGAAAATACTTCAATGTATCTGGAAGTTATAGGAAGAATTTTGAAAAATGACTCTGCAGAGTTAGGCAGTGCATATGTCGTGTAAGACCATATAGGACTTTGGACCTTTTTTTTTTTCTTTTTCCGAACCATGGAAATCTACTGACAGGAATTAAGTACATGGGGAGGTGGGGGAATGACTTGATCAGATTTCCATTTCTCAGATACTAGTTTAGAGGCAGATCCAGGAACATCAGTCCATTGGCTTAATAGCTTTCTAGGTGAGAGATGAAATTAGTTTGGTGCATGTTGGTGGGTGAAAAAAAATGCTAGAAATCAAGAAATCTTACTTGATTTCTACGATGGGCAGTTGAATGAACTGTGAAAAGTAGTTCTGTATCCCTGGCTTCTCAAAATATATATTCTACATCCTAAAAGATGTGAGGAGCATTCTTCTAATCAGGGGATGAAATATCAACCTCCTGATTTGTTAAGAAATAGCAACTTCCCAGACATGTTACATATTTATTTTTAAGCATGTATTTGTTGACATTTATTCTGAATTTCCCATAATTAGTGTTGAGTTTAAGAGCAGTGTGGAGTCTGTGTTTATGTGTATGAGTGCTCAGTCGAGCCCATCTTTGGGACTCCATGAGTGGGTTGCCATTTCCTACTCCAGAGAATCTTCCCAACCCAAGGATCGAACCTACCTCTCTTGCATCTCCTGCATTGGCAGGCTGATTCTTTACCACTGCACCACCTGGGAAATTCCTAGTCCTAGTGAAGAGTCTGGCTTGTGGCTGAAAGCCTATTATGAATTTTTCAGGTGCAACTGTAAACAATTGTAAAGGTTTATCTGATAGGCCCCATGAGGAGAGCTGCCTTCCCACCAGACTCCATGCACAGCCAGTGCATTGTGGTCTCTGAAAAGAGCTTCAGTCAGCGGCTCAGGCCCTTCCAGAAGGTCATGCTCTCATGCATTTTTGTATTCCTAGACTAGACACCTAAATTTCTTTAACAGGGGCCTTTGGCAGAGATCTTTCTCAGCTGTTTCTGCCAAGGCCTCCTTATGAGGAAAGAAGGGGTAAAACGTGAAACACTCAGACTCAGTGCCCTAACCTTTCTGTATTCATAACCTTTTCCGTCTCTACACCTACCCCTAGCCCTGGGTCCGGAAAACTACCAGGTCTTTTTGTTTTGGTTTCCCTCAACAAAATAAGACACACATGAGATGATCCTACCTATGTGCTAATCCATCAGGTCTTTCAATGGTGTGCTCTTCAGTGGGAGAAATGAAACAGTGGGGAGCTGGTGCCTTTTCTGGTTCTAACATCTTACTTTACTTTTGCTGTGATTGGAGGCTTCAGTGTGACTTCCATTTCTTTACGATTGCTTTAATTGACTTCTCTGGCACCTCAGCTATCTCTCCCGCTCAGCTGAGCTCCTGACAGATATCTGTACTTTTTTGGTGATAGTTTATATGTTATGACCAGATTAAGTTAAATATGAATCTGAATTTAATAATGATATTTGTATTTCCAGTGTATATGGAACCACAAAAGGAAGAAGAAAGTGCCTCAGTATACAATGCATATTCAATTTTCAAAGCTGCTGTTGCCTTTTTGAAGACAACTGTATTTTGGGGGCAACATGTATCATTCTGTATGATAAATGCAAGTTATATATATGAAAGTGAAAGTTGCTCAGTTGTGTCCATCTCTTTGTGACCCCATGGAGTATAGAGTCCAGGGAATTTTCCAGGCCATAATACTGGAGTGGTAGCCTTTCCCTTCTTTAAGGGATCTCCCCAACCCAGAAATCAAACCAGGGTCTTTTGTGTTGCAGGCAGATTCTCTACCAACTGAGCTATACATACATTTAAATTAAACTTTAAAGAAAAGTGTAAATTATTTTTTGTAAAATTCCTTGAGACCATTTAATTGCTGTGCAGTTAAAGGGTCATATTTTTCTGTGACTGCAGTATGTATATGTATGTGTGTATAAAATATATACAAATGTATGTGTATTTATGTGTCTATATGTGTATACATACTTACATATAGACCTATAATAATCATCAAAGGGAGGGCTGCTGCTTAAAATGGATGATTGATCCTGGCCCATCATTCACTTTGTCTACATTTGGCTTTTCCTGCCTGGCTTCTTGGGGAATCTAATTTGTGCGCTGCATGGGATTGATTCTATTATAGTATTTTTACTGAATTTCTCTTTTCCAGTGCCATTTTTCTCATGGTTATTATGATTGCAGTTTTCAGTGATTTTTCCTTCTTCTTTGTGTTCTGTTTTGTATTTCCCCAAGGCAGTAAGTCATTCTGGAAGTATTGTGTAATTTGTTTTGTTCAGCAGATTTCTTGCCATGCATGTACTGTGTATTTAGCTTCTTTCAGCTCTCCTTCCAAATGTTGCTTTCCCCTAATAATCACGTTCACCTTTTTCAGTATACTGCTTGATAGCTAAGGCTGGAATCTTTTTCTTTCTTGTTCATCGCTATGTTCCAAACAGAAGCGTATCTGACATAAACTACATGTTCAGTAAATACACATTGAGCCAATGAATCAAAGTGATCCTCCCCTTCCTATTTCTGTTTTCCTTGTGGTCTTATCTGTGGTGACTTAACAAGATGCTCACTATCACTTTGCTAAAAACTTTTGAATTTCTCTATTTGTGTGACTGCCTCTTGTGCTTTTCCAAAGGCACTACAGCATTCTGTGCCTTTGTTCTTTAGTCAATGAAGAAAACTTCAATTCTGATTTTAATTTTGCATTAAAGAAGTTAAAAAGTTAGTAGACTATAGGTTTATTATGTAATGTCACAAATCTTTTTCTAATTTCTAACATGCTGTACCATTCCATACTTTTGTTTGTTGTCACTTTGCTAACACGATTATAATGCAGTAGTGTTTTGCTTTCATCCATTCTTGTCTCTCTAGTGATCTGATTATGACACCAGAATTAAAAATCACAGAAAAAATTGAGATAGCAGAAACTGACATTCATTTAAAAAATGCAAACAAAATACATTTTCCTGTGTAACTTGGGTAAGACATATATATGTATGAATGCATATATGTGTATAAACACTTTATACATCTAATATAGTTTGTAGTTTAAATAATTAGATTGTACTTATATCTTCTCACTAAAGAAATGCCTTTTTGTTTTAATATCTGTTCTAAATACCAGAAGAGACATAATTCTTTTCAGTTCCTTCTTGAGATAACCTGAGATACAGGAACCAGGTCTACTCTCCACCTGAATTGCTCTAATATCAGTCTGACTTGGGCTTACTACTCAATTCTGTGTAACTGAACCTAGTGAGTAAGCTTCTCTGGTGGCTTAGATGGTAAAGAATCTGCCTGCAATGCTAGAGACCTGGGTTCAACCCCTGGATTGGGAAAATTCCCCTGGAGGAGGGCATGGCAACCCAGTCCAGTATTCTTGCCTGGAGAATCTCCATGGACAGAGAAACCCGGCGGGCTACATTCCATGGGGTTGTAAAGAGTTGGACACGACTGACTGACTCAGCACACACACACACAGTAAGTAGACATAAAGTTTTTTCTGGGAGTCTTTTCCTTCACAATGGATGATATTTTTACAAGTTAAACACAAAGCGACTTTAAGTATCAAGCCGCCCCATAAAAATATGTATTGACTGAAACAAATAGACTGCCAGACATTTTTATAACAAATATAGGTTTATTAAGGATCTTCAGAGAATTGCAATTCCAGGTCTGTAAGCATGGTGAGCCACATACAGGTTCTCACATCCAAGAAAAAAAGAACATTTTTTATAGAGGGAAAAGGAAGTTGGGAGGGCTACAGAAAAAAAAAGCCCCTGGGTTTTCGTTGGCTGAGTCCTTGAGTGGAGGCTTTCTGCTTCCTGTTGTGCTCTGCTGTTATGAGAGCTCCCCGTCTCCCAACTCTACGAGGTTGAAGCTTCTGTTAATTCATTTTCTTACATTTCCTTGTTTTGATCTTGATCTTTCTCTGAAAGCATTGCTGATCCAGAGTCACATTTTCTACTTTTAGCAGTCTTTTGTTCTTCAATGTCACTAAAGATATTTTCTGGGTATAGTGTATCATGTCAGAGGGAAAATACACATATTGGAAACCTATTAAGGTCACATTTGAGTAACAAAGAGGACTGGGCAGAGAACTCTTAGGCACTATTTTTTAATTTAAAGTTCATACATTATCAAGATCAGAGACACTAGAGATCATCTGAAGTGTTATGTCATCATCAAAGGTTTGGCAAGAAACTTCTAATAGAACTGGCGAGATATATCGGGGAAGCTGTCTCATCAGATGCTGTCTGGTCCAATGCTAGAAAATCTTTACTTTCAGCTCTCCAGGTGATGTGCAGTTCCAGTAAAGGTTTGGAACATTTTTTTAGGTGTATCACAGAACCCAAGAGTCATTTTCTTGGAGTTTGGTTAGTAGTATTTCTAGCCACAAGGGTTGGTTAGCAATACTTGATAGGGCCCTTTCCAGCAAGATTGAAGAGAGTTCTTCTGGAGGTGTCTTTTCCAACAGACAAACTTTCCAGACTGCGAAATGTGACACTCAACATCTTTATCTCTCAAGGGTGCACTATGAAAAGATTGTTCTATCAGAACATGGTTATTTTTAATAGATACAATTAGACCTTTGCAATATTGGAGAATCTCTTCTTTCATCAGTTGTGTGTAAAAAGAAAGAGGAACCAAGTGCATTAAACATCCTGTTACTGTCTCAGATGATGAAAGTTAATGAGTGCAAGGACAGGTGTGTCTGAGATTTAGAAGGACAAATGCCAATGCTTTTGTCCACAGTGTTTAAGGGTTTCTACACACTTTACCAATTGAGTGTTAATAAACCTGGGTTCAATCCCTGCATCAGGCAGATCCCCTGGAAAACAGAATGGCAACCCACTCCAGTATTCTTGCCTGGAGAGTTCCATGGACAGAGGAGTCTGGCAGGCTGCAGTCAATGGAGTTGCAAAGAAGAGGACATGACTGAGTGACCTTCACTTTCCATTTTTTTTTTTTCAACGTCATTAGTTTGTTCAGTTAAACCAGAGGATTGAAAGTGATCAGTACTGTGAAAGTCCTGTAAAACCAGCCATATAGCACAGACTTTTCAAAGCACGTGGCCAGTAAAATGGGTTGCTTGGTCACTGTAAAGTTCAAGAGAAGTTTTCTAGGTAGGGATAATCTTTTACAACACAACTTTAGCCACAGAAGAATCAGTAGCCTTTCTGCAAGGGAAGATTTTTAGAGAGTGAAAACACACAGACCATGATTAAAAGGTATTTATATACATTAGATAGATGGAGCTGTATGAAAACCATTTGCCAGAAATTAAATGGTTCATTAGGTTATTTAAAATATCTAGAATCAGTACAAACAGGCTTCCCTGTTTGTATTTGGATAAGTGGAACAAGTGAGTAGGCTCTTTTTGTGGCTTTGTTAATGTTTCCCCACCAACTTTGATTCAGGAAGGTTCACATTTTGTTAGCAGACCAATGATTTAATGTATGTGTAGTGGTGAAGAGTGGGACTTTTAGAATTTCTGGTAGGACCAGGTGGTTAGTTAGTCAAAACCAGAGATTTCTCTTTTTATCAAACAATAGCTGTTGAATTTTTTCTAATATTTTTTTTCCCTTTTCTGAGGTTCAATATTTGGACATCTCTTGGCTGTGTTTTCATTTTCATTGTTTGGGGAAATATCCCTTTGGACCATAATAGAGATTTGGCTGCTATTGGTCCCCTTAAAAGCAGCACTTCTTACAGCAATATCAACAAGTTGATTTCCCTTAGCTTACAGAGAGTCAAATTTAGAATGCCCTGTAATTGTAATAAGAGCTAAAGTGACAGGTACAAATATTGGGTTCTGTAATTCCTAAACATAGGGACCATTTTAAATTCTGTTTACCCTGGAAATAAGGAAACCACATTGCTTTCACAACATGCCATGTCAAAATCATGAGCTACTATGAAAGCATATCCACTATCAGTGTGAATATTGGGAATATTGTCCTTGGCTAAAGCAAAAGCACATGTAAGAGTGTATATTCCAGCCTAGGCCAAAGTAGCTATAGGTAAAGATGTTGCCTCAACAGCGTTAAAATGCTGAGCACAATATTTGCCATTGTTATCTTTTAAGTAAGAATCATCAGTGAACCATGAGAAATCAGAGATGCCCAGTTGAATGTCCTATAGGTTGTCATGAGGAGTCAGGAGGTGTTTGGTCAGTATAAAACAGTGGTGAAGGACACTGTTGTTGACAGAAGGGAGAAGAGTGGATGGATTAAGGTTTTTGCAATGTGAAAGAGTTATGTGAGGAGCAGTTAACAAAAGGAAGTGGTCCCAAGGACTGTAGCCCACCAGGCTCCTCTGTCCATGGGATTTTCTAGGCAAGAATACTGGAGTGGGTTGCCATTTCCTTCTCTAAGGGATCTTCCCCACCCAGGGATTGAACCTGGGTCTTCTGCATTGCAGGCAGATTCTTTCCCAACTGAGCCACCAGAGACAGCCATAGGCAGTGAGCCACAGTGGGTTCATTTGTGGATAGAGAACCTGCTTGCTCACCAGCCCTGGAGCCATTAGGAGTCTTCTGCGGTCCCCATATGGGCCACCAAAATGTTGACTTACAACAAATAGCTAGCTAGATATTTGTCTAGCAAAGATTGGCTTATTTTGGATCAGCAGAGAATTGCAACTTAGCATCTGCAACCATGGGAGCAAGCCATGTGCATATCTGCATACCGGAGGGGAAACTGTTCCTGAAGGGAAGAGGAAGTTGGGAGGGCTGCAGTAAACAAAGAGTCCAGAGATTTTCATTAGCTGAGTCCTTGCCAGGAGGAAAAAAAAAGAGGAGTCTTTCTTTTTCCTCTTAGGCTTTGCTATTGTCTCAGGATGTGAGAGCTACCCCTTCGGTCTCTCAACTCGATTTAATAGAGGTTTCTCTGTGTTTTACACATGGTAGCGAAATTCCATTAACATGTGATTATTTTCAAACTAATAGGACTGACTAAACCCTTAATTCATAGGGCTATTATAAGTGAAAGGAAACACATGAGCAAAAATACATACATAAACTATACAGTGTGCTAGGTGAGAACAAATGCCCTTGAGAAAAATTAAGTGAATAGATGAGTTCCTGGAAATGAAAGTGTGTGTTTGGAAGGGGTTTTGATTCTCAAATGGGGGGTCATTCAGGACTTCAATGTGAAAGCCTTTCTTGATCAAAGAACTAAAGAATGTGAGCAAGTTACCTATGTAGATCTATGGGGATATGGTGTCATAAGTAGAGCTGGCTGCCTAATGTGTGAGGAGCCATGTAAAATGAAAGTGAAGTCCTCTTGTTTAAGAAGCATCAAGTAGCTATTCCTTTTCTCCCAGGATATATCTCAACTTGCCATGGATTTTATTTGCAAAGGCATGGGATACTTGCTGGACAAGTGCTGACCCTCACAAGCCCAACCTTTTGCCTTTTTACCCTGATTTGCCTCAGATCCATGTCTAAGCTCCCACTGGGGGTAGAAGGTAGCAGCAGTTGCTGGGTGGGGACAGGGGAGTGGGTGCTTGAGAGTCTCTTCCAAATCAACAGAGAGGAGGCAGGAGAAGGGATTTCACATGAGCCGAGACTCCCAAGTCTATGACAAATGCATCCTATCTCTATTGGACTTTATTTACAGAACACATATTCAATGATAAAATAATTAACATGTTCAAAGTGTGGCTGTAAAGCATTAAACTCCAAGTCAGAGGTCCTCTTGCGAATGTGGGCTTTTTTGTGGAATCACACTAGATGCACACCAGAAAGCCATCCTTGGTTACAGGCACAGGGAACATCAAGTATAAAAGCCATGAAATAGGACTGTACCAGAGTAAGCAAAGCAGAGAGTGATAATAAACAAAATTGGAAATGTAAGAGAGCTTCAGATTGTGTAAGACCTCGTTGTCATTGTTAAAACTCTGAACTTCATTTACAGTGAAACAGGTAGTGAGAAGTGATGGCATTTTGGACCCCAATTGTCATGGTGAAATGATTTGGTTCTAGATAGATTTTGAAGGTACAGACCACAGGTTTTGTTGCCTAGTTGCATATGGAATGTAAAAGAAAGAAGAGAGTCACTGATAATTCCTAGCTTATGTCTTCAGGTGTAGCGGAGTTGCCACTGAGTTCAAGCAGATCATGGGAGGGGCTCATTCTGGAGGGGAAGGGAGTGTAACCAAGTATTTGATTTTAGACATATTAATGTGGGAGGCTTGTTAGCTATTTCAAGTAAAGAAAAATATTTGTTGAATAAATGTGTTGAACACTTGAGTCTCGAAATGAAGACAGAAGTCTATGTGGGAAATATAAATATGGGAACCATCAACCTTAGTGTATAGATAGGCTTCTCTGTCCATGGAATTCTCCAGGCAAGAATACTAGTGTAGGTAGGTATTCCCTTCTCCAGGAGATCTTCCAAGCCAGAGATCGCACCTGGATCTTCTGCATTACATACAGATTCTTTACTGTCTGAACCATCAGGGAAGCCCTGGTATTTAAAGCTATGTGACTTAATTAATTCAGGAATAAAGTAAGTGAAACTACAGAAGAGGTACTAAGCCTGAGCCTTGAGATACTCCAATAATAAACAGTCAGCTAGACAAGAAGGAAGAATACTGAGAAGGACCAATGATGGACGTGGAAACAAGGAAAGTATAGTCCCTGGGAGCCAGTTGAAGAATGTGTTTCTAGGGTAGAGGAGCAATCAGTCTGTTGAGTCAGACACTACTGATAAAGACTTGAAGAACTTAGAGTTGACCATTGAACTCAGCAACATGGGTGATATTAACAAACTTGGCAAGAGCATTGTTTGTGGAATGGTTGAGAAAAAAATGCCAATGAGAGTCTCAGGAAAGAATAGGAGAAGGGAAATTGGAGACAATTGAGTTTTTGACTACTTTACAGAGGTTTTGTTTTGTTTTTATTTATTTACTTATTTTTTTATGAATGGAAACAGAGAGTTGAGTAGTAGCTAGCATAGACTGGTGTTAAGAGTATTTGTTTTTATTTTATCAAGTATTCATTTTGATACCTGATAGGCCCACCTTGTGGGCCAAAGTCATGTCTTACAGTTCTTATGTATCACCTGGTGCTAATTCCAGATAGCAGTATAAGTCATTTATAGAGTATTGTGCCTATAGAGAGGAAGATAGGAAAGTGTGGAGCAGGAACTGCTGAGCACTAACTATTGATGGTTTTGGTAGTTTTAATTTTATATTTTTGCACTTAGAAAAGCTGTTTTCTAAGTAGAATTGTATTTAAGAATATAATTCTATATGTCCAATAAATATTGTTTGTATATAACAATGGGAACACTGATGATATCGGCCATGCTGTTATCAGCCTATTTATAATGTGAAATATTATAGATATGATATATAAAGCCATGTAGGAGACACAGTTCAGATGAGTCAATTAACCAATGGCTAGTGGTGTTTTTAGAAGCCACTCATCCACCTCACTTCTCCAGGAAAATAGCAACAATGGAAGGAAAATGCCAGAGCTTTGTATAGATTAAGGCTTTCTGGCCAGTGAACATGTAGTTTAATAGAAGGCTTTAATTTAGGGAATATAGTGCTGCAAAAGAAAAGAAAATTCATGCAGAATCCCATTTAATTTGTACAGAAAGACATGGGATTTAGAGCAGCAAAACTGGCTGGTGAAACTAAGAATCGTTCGAATTTGAAGTGTGGTTTGGGGGTCCACATAAAGAGAAGCATTTGTATATAAGCATTAAAATTATATTTTAGCAGAGCTGAAAATGGTTTGAATTGATATTTAAGCAGTGAGTAAATTCAGAATTCATTTTAATCTGTTTGTGAAGAGTTTCTGATAGAAAGTATCATTTAACATGATGTAGAAAAGGCTGTCTTAGCAACAATGAGGGTTTATAATACATCTCGAATTACAAAAAAAAAAAAATGTCATGCTAGCGTATTCTAGTTGTATGGTCTAGTTGTATGGTCTAGCAAAGCCATTTCATCCTCTGTGCCTCAATTTCACATTTGTAAAATAATGAATCATACTATACAATCTCTATAACAATTTTTACCTCTCATATTTTATAATTTACAGGATTACTTTGAAGCTGATGGCTTTGGGAAATACAAAATGCACTTTGAGGAAGGAAGGGGAGACTAGAGTGAAATTCAATATTTTGTTACATTAAAGACATAAAGGGAATGTTATAAAAAGTTTTTAAATTTAAATATAGAGAACAGTGTGAGAAGGAAGGAAGGAATGAAGGAAAAGAGGGAGGGAGAAAAAGCTGGAAGGAAAGAAGGAATGAAGGAAGGGAGCGAGGAAAGATGGGAGAGATGAAGGAAGGAGAGAGAGGGAAGGAGGGAGAAAGGATGTAATAAACTATTTAACTTAGTATCATGGAGTCTGAATCTGGAACATAAACAACAGTTAAAAGAAGCAATACAAAAGAACTAAACCTGGCATCTGAATTTGGTCAAATAGTCCATGCCAAGTTAAAGGTAGTAAGGAATGTACTGGCCATATATAGTTATTTCCACAAATGATGGTTATGCTGAGGAAGCACAAGGATTTCAAGTGGGAATGAGTATTCCAACTCAACATGTTCCATTTTAAATACTAATGTAAAGGTGTTCCCTTCAAGTAAATATACAGAAAGTTCACTAAACTCTACCTAATTAATTTTTAACTAATAAAACCAAAAAGATAATGAAAGTGAAATTCACTCAGTCCTGTCTGACTCTTTGCCACCCCACAGACTATACAGTCCATGGAATTCTCCAGGCTAGAATACTTTCCGTTCTCCAGGCGGTCATCCCAACCCAAGGATCAAACCCAGGTCTCCTCCATTGCAGCCGAATTCTTTACCAGCTGAGCCACAAGGGAAGCCCAAGAATACTGGAGTGGGTAGCCTATCCATTCTCCAGGAGTTCTTCCCGACCCAGGAATCAAACCGGGGTATCCTACATTGCGGGAGGATTCTTTACCAACTGAGCTATCAGGGAAGCCCCCAAAAGATAATTAAGCTGAGACAAAGCTGTGATTTAACATGTACTCTGCTTACTGACCTGCTCAGAAAACATATATCTGTTGTGATTTGAAACTCAGTTCCTTCATGTCTGCATGAAGAAATGATCCCTACAGTTAACACTCTGTCTCCTTAGTCTTCCCCTCTGCCCCACTGTGAAGGGTTTGAAATGAAAAGTTAAGGACAAGACAAGACATGTGTGACTCAAAGCTCCTACATTTCTTAGTGGGTAAGACTTCCCTAGTGGTTCAGATGGTAATGAATTTGCCTGCGATGCTGGAGACCCCAGTTTGATCCCTGGATTGGGAAGATTCCCTGGAGAAAGGAATGGCTATCCCACTCCAGTATTTTTGCCTAGAGAATTCCATAAACAGAGGAGCCTGACAGGCTACAGTCCATGGGGTCACAGGAGTCAGACACAACTGACTGACAACACACTTTTCATCTCCTAGAAGAAGCATGAATTCCCAACAGTTCTTGACTCTTGTTAGGCTCAGCTAGTACAAGCTCTGTTCTTGTGGCTAGCCTTAAATTTGACCATTTGCCTTTATCTGTGAAGGGTGGCTGAATTTGCCATATTCATTGGTGAAGTATTAGCAAGTGCCCTTGGCTCAATGCCAAATCTGCATTCATCAGAAAACATCATTAATAAAAAAGTAATATTTTACATCCATTTGTCTAACTTCTGCAACTATCTCCCAACTCTTCCAGCATCAAGCAGGGAGATGGAATGTTACATAAACCTAAACATGTGACTTCATTTTCCTGGATTCTTAACTGGTATGGAGTGAGCTCTATGGAATATCCACAGTTTAAATGGATCCACTGGGGTTTTGAGTACCAGTGAAAATCCCTATAGGCTCTGCTTCATAAAAGAAAACACCTGTTCAACTGTTTTTTAATCAAGCAAGTTGCTCTGCTTTAAACCTCTTTCTGCCTCAGCACACCAACGTGAAATAAAAGCAAACGGTAGAGAAAGGACTTCTGACAATAGCTGAAGTTGGGAGAAATACAGGAAGAGCATAAAATGAGACTTGCGAGGTACGAAGCAAAGTCTGGTTGACCGCTGAGGGCGACAGGTGGAACTGCTAGTAAAATCTGTAAATGTTTTGAAATCACTACTTGGGGAATAAAAGAAGCTTAATAGGTAATCCATCATAATAAACACATTCTGAAGGACAGATATAATTTCTAAAAGCACCAATGCTCCTTCCTTCTTGGTTTGCAATGATCTATAATTTAAAATAAGTTTCTTTGTCTAGATTGATAGCATATCCTCATTTATAAAATGCTGATCTACGGCAGAGACTGCTAATCTTTAAATAATGAATTTTAGTGACCCGTGAATCTAATTTGAAAGGTGCTATAACACTGCAACACAGTTCAGTATTATGATCTGCTTTAAAATATTCAGTATCATTATACCTTTAAAATGTTCTTAGGAATTAGGTTGATTATACATGAGCATTCACTGAGTGAGTCCAAGAATGTAAATGATTGCTTGGATGGCTAACTCCGGCTTGAATTATTTCAGAAAGGCTCACCAGAAGAGAGTGATGAAAAGTTTAAATTTTTCCAGCTTCTATAGGATTCTGTCATTTCAGGTTATATTCTTTGTATAATGGGCATTTGAAGTGAATTCTGCTGCTTTAACATTCCATGCTGATTTAGAATATTTTCAGTTCCTCACCGTCATTCTAAACATAGAGCACGACCCTCTCTAGGATTCAAGAGTCGCCACTTGTCACTTTTATATTCCCAATCAGAAAGGAACTGCAGAGAAGCATAATACTTTATCATGGAAATATTTGAATTACATTTCCCTTAAGGACAAGTATTGAATATTTTATCTATTGAGTAAGATAAAGAACCAGATTTTGTTTTTTTAATATACATATGCATGTAATTTATACTGCATCATGAGTATTTTCATATCAGAAAAGGTCCTTATTGCTAACAAGGTTGCATACTTTCATTTCATGAACACAATGATAAATATACAGCTAAACCCATCACCAGTCTTGTTTCCTCATTATTCAGTACTTTCTATGTATGGAGACAAAGTTTCATAGTATGCTGTGCATTAAAGTGAATTATTGTACATCCTTCTATATTAGCATATATTCTTAAGTCAGTATCAAAATATAAATGCCTCAGAGCCTTTTCTTGAACCAGTAACTTCTCTCTGCCATTTTTGTTCACTTATAAAAAAAAAATCCTTGGGTAAAATAACATTGTCACAAACTAAGAAATAGTTATTTTATACCTAACTTCAACAGAGAAATACATTGCCAATCACTAATACACTTGAATAAATATTATTTTCCAGAGTAGCATCTTTGGCAAGAACTTACAACTTGCATATACTAGTGCTCATAAATTAGTATGAATATGAATATTAATTGAGTCAAATAACATCCTCAAGTAATTATTGCATGGCTTGGCTTTCTAAGATTGGTTCTGACTTGGCCCTCTGATAAGATCTTTAGGACTCTACTAGTTAACAGAGATTATTCTTAGTATGTGAACCTATTGAAAAACTTCTGGCCATTATCTGTGGTCTGTTAGCCCTCATAGTTCACTTTTGGATGCCAGTGAGTATAGCTCTAGCTCTAAGAATCAACATCCAGCTTCCTCCTACCACAGGTCTGTGACAAATGTTCTGTTAAGTACGTCTCCCAATGCTGTTCAATGCACTGGGAGTGCCTTTGCAACACATTCCTACAGAAATACTTTGGTTTGCAGTGATCCATAATTTAAATAAGTTTCTTTGCGGTATTTTTTTGTGACAGTATTTTCAACCAGTGCTTCCCCCTTACTGAAAACACACAAGAGAAGATCTTTCACATATGATCACTCATCTTTCCCTGTCCCTTCACTGATACAATGACAAGGCCATATGAGCACATTTGTTTTTCTCCAGAAATTAACCTTGTTCTATAATTAAGCAGTGCTCCTCAGATTTCCCAAACATTCTTGATGTGCTCCCACCTACAGGATGTAGCTTTAACTGTGCCCCATCCCTAACAAGGTTGAATGAGTAGTTTTGTAATGTATCCCAATTAAAATCTTTATTCAAGATATAATTTAGAAATCAGTATTTTAGGGAAGTTCCCTGTAACTCAGATAATTTGGTTTTACCGACATTTTAAGTTCTTTGAGTATGCATCACAAATAATTGTATGTTGTTCATTTTGGGAGTATTTATTGTTTAGAGTTTACAAATTGGTTTGCATAATTAGTACGTGGGGGTATGAGAAAGAAAACAAGTTTATACCTTTTCTGTATCCCTTTGTTTCAGCCAATTATTGTTGGTTTATTTAGGTATTCAGTATTTAATCAGGTTTTTATACAATACTAATAAAGGAACCAGATGTGAGAGTTAATATTTTGAGAAATGTTTAATTTCTCTTCCTGCCTCAGATAGAATTTACCTAAACAATGTTCAAATGGGCCCTTATGGTTCCTTAGAGAAAGGTGTAAATGGTGATTAATGCTACTGTCAGTGTTCAGTCCATTTTTGAAGATTGGCTGGACAGAAGCCTTTCCAGAGAGATTGGTTAATTTTGAAGACATATTGAACATTTTAAAAGTAACCTTCTTCCCCATGTTGACTTACCTGAAAATTGTTTTTTATGTGTAACACATGTAGCAAGTGTGTACTGTAGACAGAGATTATTGCACAGTAATATAAATTCAGATAGTTTGTACACAAAAATATTTAACTGTCTGATAGCTGAATGAAAATAGTGTTTTGTTGTAAATACTTTAATATTAGGAACTGTGATTTTGTCAGTTTCTGTCCTATAGGATTTTAAGGAGCTCGCTCTTCTTAATGTTATCAAAATAAAATAAAAAATCAGGATTTTAGTCTTAAAAGAAATCTCTAGCTTGCCTGGTCCATATTCAGTCTGTAATTTGGAACATCAATGCATGCAGTATAAGCAAGTAACAGAAGGTAGAAAAGAGAGAGTATTGGTTTCAAATAAGTAAAAGACAAAAACTCTTGCATGATACACAAAATAAAAATGAGTAAGGCTTCAGCATAGCATGCAGCTATTTAGAGGAAAACTTTTTTTTTTTTTTTTTACCAAATTATCAATAGAAACCATGGAAGTAGATTCTTATAGGTTATATTTGTGTCAAATTGTATGATTATGTGAAAAAGAGATGTTTGATGGAGAAAAAACAATATCTGTAGCTTTGCGGCATTCGTGAAATTCTGCACCTGATGTTTGCATTTCAGATAGGCATATGCTTACACATATACACACATAATGCCAAACTTTGCAGAAAAAATCTGAAGCCACTGCTATTAATTCTGTATTTGCAAATTAGCATAGCAGTAATGACAGTTTAAATGGAAGTATGAAGAAATCTTGGTAATGTCCCAATAAGAAATTTGATATTTTGCATATATATAGATAGATACACACACACATATATACACAAATAAAGTTCAATGCTTAAATATAAACTAATACATATACACATACTAATAATTCTAACTCAAAATCCCTAGAGAAAAACAATAAGATAAAAGTGAGCATAAACATAGATGTTATAATCAGATTGGTCAAGAGCTTGTCATCTTTGAAGGGTTACTTTTTAATAGCAGTCTGAGCTTTCTTCTTGGAAGAATATTCTAGTACATGCTGCTTGAAAGAGCCTGTTCCCTTAATTCACACCAGATGGCACTATAGAACTTTTCCATTTCCTTAAGAGGCCAAGCAGAAATAAAAGAGAGAAAGTACAGTGAAAAACCACTGTTGAGTAAATTAGTCTCTCACGTCTGTTTCCTAAGATCAGCTGGCACTATTGTTTAATGTATAACACGGGCATATGCTAGTCTAACATACTCTTCCTTCTGTTACTCTATATTATAAAGTACAAATAAATAATGTAAATAGGACTCTTTTAAGAATTCCAGAAAGCCTTGAGTTAAACACATTTTCCGGGAAATAATTTATTATCTCATTCATTTCATACCCACTTTATAGGCCTGATAGAAATCCATCATGGTATAATTATTAACAAGTTATCAGTGTTCACATTCCGAGTATTGTGCTTGTAATACTCAACTGGCCCTAACTGTAGTGAAGTCGCTCAGTCGTGTCCGACTCTTTGCGACCCGGTGGACTGTAGCCCACCAGGCTCCTCCGTCCATGGGATGCTCCAGGCAAGAATACTGGAGTGGGTTGCCACTTCCTTCTCCAGGGGATCTTCCCGACCCAGGGATTGAACCCAGGTCTCTGGTATTGCAGGCAGACGCTTTAACCTCTGAGCCACACATCAATATAGTTCACACATTCCTTTGTTCCTGCCTACAAATGGTAAGCAGACAGACTGAGATTTTTAGTACCTTTTGACTATGCCATTTCTTAATCTCATATATTTTCATAATTTCTGTGATTTCTTTTTTCTTTTTTTTGTACAGTGAAGATGAAATGAATATATACTATTTGGTTTTCAATTGTATTGCAGAAAGCATTCCAAGTTGTGGTATTTTGTAAATGATGAAATGGATTCATGTAAAAGGACATTTTCTTCTGTTGTAATTTCTCTTTAAAAAAACCTTACAGCTTCTCTTTGGTGGTTTTTATCACAAAGGAATGACTCTGGGCATAATGGTATAAAAATCCATTTAGATTTCTATGCCATGTATTTAAATATTAATATTTAATTAGAAACATATCTGTTCTGTGCAAAAACCAAATAATATTCAATATTTCCACTTTTCTATAATTCAGTTCTGTCTTTATACAGAAATCTATCAATTTCAAGTTCAGGAAACTACCAATATGATTGCATTAAAAATATAATCCTAGCAAAATTTAAAGCCAAATATTATTCTTAACATAAATCGTTTTCCTATACTTTGTATATCATATATACTTTGTTTTTTTTATACTTTGGGCTTCCCTGATAGTTCAGTTGGTAAAGAATCCGCCTGCAGTACAGGAGACCCTGGTTCAATTCCTGGGTTGGGAAGATCTGCTGGAGAAGGGGTAGGCTACCCACCCCAGTATTCTTGGGCTTCTCTTGTGGCTCACTGGTAAAGAATCTGCCTGCAATGTGAGAGACCTGGGTTCAGTCTCTGGATTGGGAAGATCCCCTGGAGAAGGGAAAGGCTACCCACTCCAGTGTTCTGGCCTGGAGAATTCCATGGACTGTAGAGTCCATGGTGTCACAAAGAGTCGGACACGACTGAGCAACTTTCACATACTTTGTATAGAAATAACATTATGTATTGCTTTAGACAATGCAATGAATTACATGAAAATATTCTTTTATTTATGTGCCTTAAAAGTTGAGCTGTAAACATCTGTAAACCATAAAGAGACATGATAGAATGGTTTTCCTTTCATTTGACATTCTATAAATAGGGCTCTATAATGAGAGCTTTTTAACATAAAGGGAAAAGGCATATGCTTATATGGATGTTTTGGTAGAATTGTCTAAAGGTTACATGAGAAATAAGTTAATGGACTGGAGTTTATAGCTGTGTATATAACTGTCAAATCTTTCTGTAAATTACCTTTCTCTTCTGCTGGCTGGAATGCAAAAATCCAATAAACTGTTAATACAAATGGAAAGGTCATATGTAAATATCAAAGATCTTGAAAATGAACCAGAAAGGATGATAGCTTGCAGAAAAATATCATTTCATGTTCTGTTTCATTGTATTCTAAGTGTGATTTGGGATAAAATGCATTCCCAAGGGAAAAAAAAAATGAGTAGGAAAAGTTTCTATTAAAAAGAGATTAGTTTTCCATCTGAAAAGAGGAGTTTGAGTACTAATTGGCTGTTGGTTTCTGCAACTTCAGAAGAATTGCAAACAATTAAACGCTTTGATATTTTCTCTGATTAAGCAAACTCTTAATAGGGCCTCATGGAATTATTCCAGAAACACTGAGAGAGCACAATCTGTGTAGAGTGTGTATATGTGATGGAAGGTTCATTGCTTAGGGCCTAGGAGGCTTCTCTTCTTTCTGCAGCCAGACCCTTCACAATCCAACATCCTCTGCCCTGGACTTGAGCTGGAAAAGAATTAAGGCCTGAAAGAACTGGAGCAGCAGAAACTACTCTTCTCTGCCCTACTGCATTTATCCAAAGAAAGAATACTCTTGTAAAGCCAATTGGAAAGTTGCAGCCTCATAAAGGGGATGCATTAAGGCCTGGGGAGAAGCTGAGTTTGAACACATGCTGCTTTTGATGAAGCCATGCTGGTGTCGCTTGATCTTCTCTGTCTGTGTTTTAAGGGCTGTTTTGGTACCTGAAAATAATGGTTGGCAGAAGGGCAAACCTGGGTTTGGTCCCCCGAATAGGCGCTTGAAAGAGCAATTTCTCTCCCTATTTTATTTTAGCAGTGTGTAAACTCTAAAATTCTTGTACAGGATCAACATAAGAATCAAGTTTCATCAAGACTATGAAGTCACAAGTGGCATTGATTGCTAGTGATGTCTTTCAGCTGTGGGGACGATTAGTCCTGAGTGATTTACACAGACACTCAGTTTCTTTAAATGTTCTAAATTATTCAACAAAAGCAATGCATGAATAGATAAATTTATTTAGGCCAATGCTTCATGTTTTGCTTAAATGATCTAAATTATTCAGCAAAAGCAGTGAATGAATGGATGAATTTATTTCATGAGAAACATATAGTGATTCAGTTAAGATTTCCAAATAAATTTGCAATATTCACATTTGATGTAAATAAGTATGTTCTTTTTAGTAACTAAGGGCTGGAAAACGGCAGTCAAAGAAACCCAGAAATGATTCAAATACATACTCAAGTGGGATTTTGAATTTCTAGAAAAGATCCTTCCAGAATATATTACTTCCCACGTTTAAATAATATTGGCTTAAGGTCAGATTTAAACTAAAAGCCCTTTCAATTTAAACCTTTCTGATTTCTGTGATCACTTTTCAATTAGACAATGAAAAACAATTTAGTGGATACTTAGCTTAATTGGTTTGCTTCTACTTTTTGACCTCCAGGGCTCCACTTACGTATTCTATGCAATATGCTTGTACAATCATCTGCCTCTTTAGAATGCACATTTCCCATGATTTTGTGCAAACTGTCTGGTTCAATCTGAGTTAAGTACGTTACTTCTTTTTCCTTTTAGGAGACTAGGGTTCAAGACTTGCTTCTAAATTCTGGGATTAAAAGAAAACGGTAACTTATTAACAGGAAAGAACTAGTCTGAATCACTAAATGAGGCTATAGTTTATAGACACAGTTACCCTACTGCATGTTAAATAGAATGTCATTAAAATTCTAAATAGAATGATAGAGCAGAAGTTGTTAAATGATTAATTAAATACTGATTCAAACTTGATGAATCGAGTACTGTGTAGGGATGGAATATATTTTGTTTATGTCAGTGTTTGCATCTGAGTGTGTATACCTCTCTAGCAGTCAGCTCATACTAGCACTCCTAGTGTTGCTGCTTTGCTATTGGCAGAATCATCAGCAATTTGGGAAAATTGGCATGGTTTGTAGCTTAAAAATAAGCTAACATTGCAAGGCTCATAAGTTTTCATCTTATTCTTCTTCTTAGATGCCTTTGCAACTCAGGTCAACACCTGCATCTTCATACTGTAGAGTTATTCTATACAATGGAACTGGCAGAATCATTCTTAACATTTAAGTCAGATGGTGATAGAAAATTGATTACTAGTATTTCTGGAGATTTGGTTTAGGGTAAATGTGCCTGGATGATTAAAAATGAATTTCTGACAATATAAAAGGCAGCAAGGGAGAGGGATGTAATGTTAAATTTTTCTTTTCATTTCATCATAGGAGAGAAGCATATGAGCTTTTCTGTGTTGAAATAGAAGTACTTGAATCGTTAATACCAATAGAAGAAATGTACTATTCCTTTAAATTTATATCACTGGCATTACATGCATTGAAAGCTAGAGGTGAGACAAAAATAAACCTGTTGATCTCATATGTATAGAGACAAAAATAAGAATAGGAGAGAAAATTGCAATGACATACCAAAGTCAAACTACATTCTACATACCTATGGCTGTGCTATGTCTGAATTATATTTAACAGTGCTCCTGATGTAGAGTAATTATGGCAAGACAAAGAGATGAGTGGGGAAAGTAAATGTCTTTGTACTTCCTACAAAGTACTTTGTACTTCCCCTCTAGACATTAGGGGAATTGTTATATAAATTTATATAGCTAGATAGCTAGATAGATGGGCTTCCCAAGTGGCTTGTTGGGTAAAGAACCTGCCTGCAATGCAGGAGATGCTGGAGATATGGGTTCAATTCCTGGCTTGGGAAGACCCCATGGCGGAGGGCATGGCAACCCGTTCCAGTATTCTTGCCTGGAGAATCCCATGGACAGAGCAGCCTGGCAGGCTACATTTCATAGGTTGCAAAGAGTTGGGCATGACTCAGCACAGCACAGCATTTAGATAGATAGACAAACAGATAGATGAAGGCAATGGAACCCCACTCTAGTACTCTTGCCTGGAAAATCCCATGGACAGAGGAGGCTGGTGGGCTACAGTCCATGGGGTCGCTAAGAGTCAGACATGACTGAGCTACTTCACTTTCACTTTTCACTTTTCATGCATCAGGAAAGGAAATGGCAACCACTCCAGTGTTCTTGCCTAGAGAATCCCAGGGATGGGGGAGCCTGGTGGGCTGCCATCTATGGGGTCACACAGAGTCAGACAAGACTGAAGAGACTTAGCAGCAGCAGCAGCAGATACGTATGTCTCTCTCTTTGACATTGTAGAAGCAGAATCTTTTAACACCAGAGATTACCTTGGTTTTCTTTTTAAAGATGGTCTATGCATGGCTAGATTGTTGTGGTGATGAAAACAATATCAGGGTTTTCTCTATTGTGTAGTCAGTTTTATAACAGCCACTAATGGTATTGATTTACCTATTCTTTTGACTTAGCTACACACTGGTATTTCTAGCCTTGGAGACCACAGTGAGAATCCATTAAGAAATTCTCCTCTCATTTTCATGGCATCAAGTTGGTGAAAAAGACAACACTCCTATTATTATCATTTGGATGGATGAGGGCCTTGGAATGGCAAAGAAAGGTAGATATTCTCACTAGCTAACAGAAAATAATGCAACTACTATTTCTTTCAGTGAATTCAGATATCTCATTTTTTCACTGCTATTGAGAATTTACCATGCACTTACATTGACCTAGATATTAATAAATTGAAAGATGCAAACAAGAACTTTGGTTGCTTGTGCTTAGTTACTTACATGTATAAGAACTGAGGTGAGCACGTGGAAGTAAAAGGTGAATGATGTATCAGGGACAAAATTTATCAGTTGATCTACGAAAGAAATGGAAAATTGTATTCACACCAAAATAAGGATTATAGCCTCTCAGAAAGCTCTGAGAATTGTTCCACCAGTTAAAGGTCAAAGCACAGTTATAACACTTTTTGAGACAGAGGGCTATATGTTAAATGAGCTATAGACAGTTTATGCAATCAAGAAGGTCATGTGTCATTGTGGTCCCTTACAAGACTAAGAAGGAATGCTACTTTTTAAGGGGTTGTCTTGTGCTAGGGGAATGTTGTTCTGTATGATTGAGCACATATTTCTGCCAGTGGGGGAAGTTTGGTGGATGCATAATGAAGTGATACAATGCACAGAAGAGGGCAGAGAGGAGGCCAAAATGCAGAGGAAAAAAAAGTGTTGAATTTTTTTTCTTGTTTTGCCATAAAATATGAATTTTATTTCATAGTGTGAAGTAGCTAACAGAACAAAACAGCAGTTATTATACTCCAGTATGTGGCTTTTGGTAGCTTCAAATTCATCTAGTACCTTAGAAGCATGGGACTACATAGAAACAGGAAAGACTGCCTTTAGAGCATCCTTGGAGGACTCTAAGTGAAGAACAATGAAATTCTGATAAGAATTGATCTCTGTTCTCCTGTTGCTAATATGTCCCCCAGGGAGCCTTCCAGACTATCTGACACTTATAATACAGTGTTCTATCAATCTGTGTATTTTCCCATTTCTCTTAATTGACAGCCAAGTGAGTTAGGGAAGATATTGTTGTATTAATTTTTGCATTATGTTTAATCTTTACTATACACAGAATACAATCAAAATATGTATGGCAAATGAAGAATACTACTATTCTAACTCTGATATCTTCTATTTAATGTTTTAACTACATGTTTATGAAAACAAATATTTTGGTAAGAATTACATCAACTCAAACGTAGGTTAATGTTTATCAGTTTTCTATGCAATGCAGTTACACTTTTCTACTTTGCCCTTTTTTTAAAAATGTTTTTATGGGAACAATGGATTTAATTTCACATTCATAAAAAATCTAATATTATTATTGTCTCTTTGATCATTTACTAGTAATACCCCTCAGCCATTCTTAGGTTTCCTTTGGGGATATAACTCTGTACCATTTTTCCAAATCCAGATTTGTCAAGAATATCTTACTACTTTTTCAATGGTAACAATTGTTACTGTTGAAAAAAATCAATGCCCACTGACATTTTAACAAAGGTCCATTTTATTTGGAACAGACAAAATTATCCATTAAAGAGGAATAATGTTATTTTTCTGACACTTCCCTTTAAACTTGTCATAATAACATGATATAAATTCTATATTAATGAAAAAATATTCATCATCTCTTTTTCAGACTGTGGTACTGCTGTGCATCCAGCTATATAAACAAGAAAATTAGATATCATGCTTTTTCAGCTTTCTTCTAACATAAATACTCACATCTAATCCATCACTAAATCTCTTAGAATTTATCTGTGAAATATAATAGTCTATACTTTTGTCACATAAGCACCCATAATGTTTTGGCTGAATTGCTATAATAGGTCACTTTTTGATCTCCTTCTCTCATCTATTCCAATCATTTTACATTGAACTCAAAGTTGATTCCCCACCCCTAAAGTTCAAATTGATTATCCTACAATAAAAAATCCTTCAAAGATTCTGAGATCTCATTAAGTGTCAATCACATCTGAACTATCATACATTGTGAAATTTGAAAACAGCCTAAATTAAATACACTGTTGATCTTTCATGTAAGAACACTGTTAAGGGTATACTTCACTATTTTCTGTAAGGTATTTTTCTATGAATTCTATGACTCAAGAGTTAATTTCATTTTTGGCTTACATATCAGTAATGGTTTTGCATATATGTTTGCATATTAGTGTAAGAACACTGTTAAGGGTATACTTCACTATTTTCTGTAAGGTATTTTTCTATGAATTCTATGACTCAAGAGTTAATTTCATTTTTGGCTTACATATCAGTAATGGTTTTGCATATATGTTTGCATATTAGTCTTCCTAACTAAACTTTGAGTTCAGACAGGACAATTATCATTGTTAATGCAAGGAGGAAACATAAATAGCACTTAATTTATGTCTGTTTTCAAGCATTTCTTCTGTCAACTACACCAATGCCCCTTCAAAAAAAAAAAAAAAACAGTTCTTAAAGATTCTTTCTCTCTGACTACCAACATCTTCTTTCTGTGCTTTTTTTTTTTTTCTTACTACTTCCCTAATACTCTTTCATTATCTTCATAAACTGTAGTTATGTCACATCTCATTCTTAGCAATAGTATTTTTTTTTTCATGATCACTGTGGTTATAGGCTTATCACATTATTAGAACTCCAGAAAGAACCAGTTTTTTGTTTTATTGATTTTTTTTTCTTTTGGTTTTCTATTTTCTCTATACTGATGTTTTTATTGATTTAATTATAGATTCCAATGCAAGTCTAGCAAATAACATAGATATCCCTTCTATAGTTTGTTCAGTTTTTCCTCTGGGGATAATACTTGCTTGTTGTGGCCAAAGTTCCTCACTACCTATGGACAACCAAGAATATCTCTCCACCACACCTACCACCGATGCTCCCAGTAATCCTCTATTGGCAGTAAAAGGGATATAGCAGGCTTATGAAGACCAAGAGACACAAAGGACCAGGGTGTTTTTTACAAGATCCCTGCCTGCCTCTGGGTGATGGAGAACCCTTCCCAAATTGCTCACTTTTTATGGTGGAATAACTCTATTGGGGCCTATAGTAGAGCACTGTTTGTGGTTGGGGGAGAAATAAGTCTAGCTGGGTGCACTGAATCGATTAATTGCTTGGGAACTGGGAAACACTGGATCAGATCCCTTTTTCTTCTGCTGGTTGGAAAGATTTAATTCTCTAGCATTGTGTTACTTTTCAGATCATGTGGTCCCCAACCAATATTCCTTCTTCTTTTTACCTTTCAGAGGTACCCTTGTCTTAGTCATGATCTTAGAGGAAAAGTTTTTAGTCTTTCACTGTTGAACATAACATTAGCTGTGTGTTTTTCATATATTGTATTTATGTTAAAATATATTTCTTTTATATCCAATTTTTTGAAGGTTTTCATCATACAAGAATGTCAAATTTTGTCAAAACCTTTTTGTGTCTTAAGACACAAAATATAATACATACTTATAATATATCTGTGATCTTGCTTCAAGTTTAATCTTGTAATAAACCATCTCAAAATTATCAAAAAAACAAAAAAAAAATATATAATATACAAATAATATATATAATTTTTATATATCAGTCTCAATGCAGTACTACATATATCACATTAATTAATCTGCATATCTTGAACAATCCCTACATCCCAAAGATAAATCCCTTTTGATTATGCTGAATAATGTGATGTTGAATTCAGTTTGTTAATATTTTGTTGGGAATTTTTGCATATGTATTTATCATGTATATTGACCTGTAGCTTTCTTTTCTTATAGTGTCCTTATCTGGCTATGGTATTAGGTTAATGCTAGCCTCATAAGGTGGTGCTAGTGGTAAAGAACCTGCCTGCCAATGCCAATACAGGAAACTTATGCCAACCCAGTTCCCTGGGTTGGGAAGATCCCCTGGAGTAGGAACTGGCAACCCACTCCGGTATTCTTGCATGGAGAATCCCATGGCCAGAGAAGCATTGTGGGTCCAGATCACAAGGAGTTGGACATGACTAAAGCAACTTAGCACACACACATACAAGGACTTATTATTTCCACCTTACTAATTGTCTATTTTGTAGTCTCCTTGTTCTTGTCTTCTTCTTTCACAATATTCTTTTATAAATTGATTATTTTCCACAGTGATGTGCTTTGATTCCCTTCTCTTACTGTTTGTGAATCTTCTGTAGGTTTTACCCTTGTGGTTACCATAAAGCCTACATTAAGCACATATAACCATCTATTTTAAACTGATAACAGCAATATCAGTTGCATACCCAAAATCTACTTTTTTCCCCCTATTTTATGTTTTTGATCTCACAATTTACATCTTTTTATATTGTGTATTTATTAACACATATTGTAGTCATTTTTAATACTTTTGTTCTTTATTATTTGTACTAGAATTAAATGATTAAACTACTACCACATGACAGTATTGGATTATTCAGAATTTGACTATACCCATACCTTTGCCATTCTGTTTTATATATTCATATGCTTTCATGGTACTTGTCAGCATCCTTTCATTTCAGCCTAAAGAACATATTTTACATCTTTTAAATGATGCAAGGCTAGTGGAGCTACTGGTGAACTACCTCAGTTTTTGTTTAACTGGGAAAGTCTTTATATTTCCTTCATTTCTGAAGGACAGCTTTTCCAGGTAAAGTATTATTGGTAGACTTTTTTTTTTTCTTTTAACCCTCTGAGTGTATGATCCTACTCTCCCCTTTGCCTTCAAGGTTTCTGCTGAGAAATCTTACAGCTTTGTGGGGGTTCTCCTATATGTGAGGACATTGTTGTTTTCTTGCAGCTTTTAAACTTTTTGCTCTTTGATTTTAGATAGTTTTTTATAATGTATCTTGGATAAGATTATTTTGGGTTTAAACTTTTTGGGAACCATGAATATTATGAGCTTGGATGCCCATATATCACGCTAAGTTGTAGAAATTTTCAACAATTATTCTTTAAAAAGCATTCCGCCTGTCTCCCTCTTCTTCTAAAACTACAATAATGAGTAAATTGTTTCCTTTAAAGGTATCCCACAGTTCACATAAGCTTTTTTTCTCCCTCTTTCTCATTCTTTTTTTTTTTTTTTTTCTTTTTCTTTTTCCTGCTCTGACTGGAGAATTTCAAATGATCTTGCTTCAAGTTCACAGATTCATTTTTCTGTCTGGTCAAGTCTGCTGTTGAAGATCTCTACTGAGTTCTTCACTGTGATTGTATTATTCAGCAGTAGAATTTTTAAATAGCTTCTATTTTGTTATACTTTTCATTCTATTCATGTACTATTTTCCTCATTTCACTGAATTGTTTTTCTGTGTCTTCTTATAGCTCACCGAACTTTTATAAAATAGCTATTTTGAAATTTTCTTGCACAAGTAACAGATTTCCATGTCTTTTGAGCTAGCCACTGGAAAAGTATTTTGTTCTTTTAGTGATACAATGTTTTCTTGATTTTTTATATTCCTTGAAGTCTTGAACTGCTGTCTTTGCATTTGAAGTGGAGTCATGTCCAGCCATTACTGACTGGCTTTGGGAAAGAAATATTCTCTATCAACCCTCTAAAAACTCTAAGGCTTTATCAGATTTTCCCTGAAAAGAGAAGGACATACCTACTTCACACATATTGCTTCCTCTTGTAGCAGAATTCTTAAGTTTGTCTTGATTATTGGCAGCCTCCCTTTTTGCTTTCCGGAGGGTGGTACTGGATGTATAGATACATGGTTTTACCCAGGCCCGTATAATTTGGCTGACTTTCTGTAGGTACTCACTAGCTATCTGCAGTGTCTTACTTTTACCACCATCAAGGGCATGCACAAGGAGCCAGGTACAGGGTATGTGTGTGAGTGAGGTAACAGGAGTGATACCCAGGGGACTATTCTGAGTATCCAAAGTACCTTATTCAATTCATCTAACCTTGGATTTTTTTCCTCTAGAAGTATGCTGCAACTTCTCCACTGGATTCCTGATTTCCAGAGAGGCTCTGTTGCATATAGGTTATTGAAAGCATCAGTGTTATTCAAGGGCTCTTGAGTTTTAGAAAGAAGGGCTGAAGGGTGTTCATGGGCTCTGTAGGCAGGACTGAAGTTTGTATGCCTGTTACCTGATCCATGGGTGGGCATGTTTCCTCTGGGTTATTACCTTGGTGTATGTTGCGGGTGAACCACAGCCAGACTGGGTTGTAGTGAAGGAGATATATGGAGCTATATCTGGGTCTATATGGAAGGTCATGGTTACAAGGCAACCACCTAGGTGTGGACTTATTTTCTCAAAATAGCTCTCTTCAGTCTCAGACTTTGCAAGGGTTTCACAGCCCCAAATCACCCACAAAGGCATTTCTTTCAGTATGTAAATACCAAGTTATTGTTGTGGGGGGAGACATGTGAAAAATGTCTTATTTCACTATCTTGCTGAAATACTAACCCCCATTTCATTGTATTTTATTGTTTGTGCCTCTCTGTGGTTCTCAAGGATGTGAGTCACCTGAAATGCTTGTTAAAATACGTATTTTAGATTCAGAAGAATTTACTAAATTAGAAATTTATGGAATCAAGATAAAGAATGACATTTTTAATTTGCATCAAATAATACTGATTTAGGCTGCAAGTAGTTTCCACGGTAAAGAAAGACTTTACTCACATCTCCACTGTAAACCCAAAGAAGGGAAATTTTATCTTATTAATCTTGTTTCTCCATTTTTCTGATACATAATGACTTATTAATAAACATTTATTTTTAATGAAAAACAGTATAATCAACAGTATGATCAACAGAATGATCAACAGAAATACATTAATCAATTATAATTGGCAAAAGCATTTTAATGTTATTATAGGTATAATTTTACTGTGAAGCTCATTTCTTTTGGAAAGAATTACAGCCTCTTTTAAGTAGAATACATTACCAGAAGATTATTAACAGTCTTTGTGCTAATGTAATGGAAAAAACATTACCCTTTTATTCATACTTACCAAGACTTGGAAGCAACTAAGCTGTTCTTCATTAGGTGAATGGATAAATAAACTGTGGTACATCCAGATAATGGAATATTATTCATTGCTAAAAAGAAATGATCTGTCAAGCTATAAAAAATGAAGAAAATTTAAATGTGTGTTACTAAGTGAAAGAAGCCAATTTGGATGGCTACATACTATATGAATTCAACTACATGACATTCTGTGAAATGCAAAACTATGACAATAGACAACAAAAGAATCAGTGATGACTAGAGGTTGGAGGTAGAGGGATGACTAGATTGAACATAGAGGATTTTTAGGGCAGTGAAATATCCTGTATAATACTATGATGATAAGTACACATCATTATGTGTGTGTGTGTATGTGCCCACTCAGGTGTGTCCAACTCTTCTGCAAACCCATAAACTGTAGCCCACCAGACTCCTCTGTCCATGGAATTTTCCAGGCAAGAATACTGGAGTGGGTTGCCATTTCCTACTCCAGGGGAACTTCCCAACCCAGGGATCAAAGCCACAATCTTGCATCTCCTAGATTGGCAAGCAGATTCTTTACCACTGAACCACCTGAGAACCCCGACATGTCATTATACAGTTGTCTAAGCCCATAGAAATATAACAGCAAGGACGAACTGCCATGTAAACTGTGGACTTTGGGTGATTAGAATGTGTCAGTGTAGGTTCATCAGTTGTAACAAGTATGCCCCTCTGGAGGAGGATATTGATAATTGGTGAGGCTATGCTTGTGTGGAGGCAGGGAACTGGGTAAGCTCTGTACTTTACTTTCATTTTTTCTGTGAATCCAAAAATATTCTACAAAGATAAAGTTTATTAAAAAAAAAAAAAAGGAAGAAGATAGCAGTGGGAACAGGAGGAAATTTTCTTTCACATAGAGACCTGATCTGGGGAGAACAGAAGTGTTTCAAGTATATAATTGTGATTTTTTCCATATAGTACATTTCTTGTACTGGAATTGTATTTACTTGACGTTGACTATATGGGTTCTTAAAATGACTGCAAGAGTCTATACTAAGAATAAGCCAGAAAAGCATAGGGGCAGGACATGATAATGCAAAACATGATAATGTTTTTATCAAGGGGCAGGAGAGGGCAACATCTACAGAGTAAATTTTATAAGATTCTGAGACCAGAATAAAGCTACATTTCTCATTTTAAAAAGTCACAATGACTGATAATGACCCTTTCTTCCATCCCCAGACCTTCCCCAAATCAGTAAACTCACGGGTTCTCATTGGTTAGTAGATGCAATCATGGTAAGTGAGGAAGTAAAACTTGGCATTAAGTTTTCTGACTGTCACTTCTTCTAACTGCTTGCTCAATATCTTACTGGCAGATGTTTGTAAAATTCAGATAGCTAGCATTAAAACACTTACTTTTGTGGAAAAGTTACATTTTCATATGGTGTATTTGTGTGCTTTTCCTTGCTGAAGCAGTTTACAGCTGCAGCTGGTAGCATTAGAGATGAGTAGATCCTTTGAAAGGCCAAGAAAGGTCCTAAGGGCATATTTCTATTCTAGGTCTTAGATTCCAGAAGCAACTAATAGACAATATCAGGAACAAACTTAAAAGTGGTACTCCCAGCCTGAGTTGAAAATAGTGTATATTTATATTTTGTATTGGAAAATCTATTAAAATGCCTGAACTCTAAGTTTGAAATCAGAATCTCACTGACATTATTGAACTTGTTCTGCCTTCCATTTTACTGTCTCTCTGTATCACATCTTAAGATAATATTAAATATTATTGTTTAATTTATACCAGATCTTTTGAATTAAATAAAAAATTCTTGGGTTTTCTTCCTATTGAGTAGGCATTATTTGTTCTTAATTATTCATTCAATAGGACAAAATGCTTAAAAATAAAATTAAGATAGTCTGTGACTCTGTAACCATAACCACCTACACCGTATCATTACACCTTCAAACGCATGGTTCTTTTTTTCAGAATCACCACTGCAAAGTCATATGATGTACTTACTTCTTTTCTGTTCTTTTAAATATTATTTTCTTGGCAACATCACATTTCTATTATAATAGCATCAAAGGTCACCTGTTATTGTTGTTCAATCGCTAAATCATATCTGACTCTTTGCAACCCCATGGACTGCAGCACTCCAGGCCTCCCTGTCATTCACCATTTCCTGGAGTTTGCTCAAACTCATGTCCATTGAGTCGGTGATGCCATCCAACCATATTATCCTCTGTCATCCTCTTCTACTCCTGCCATCAATCTTTCCCAGCATCAGGGTCTTCTCCAATGAGTCAGCTCTTTGCATCATGTAGCCAAAGTACTGAAGCTTCAACTTCAGCATCAGTCTTTCCAGTGAATACTCAGAATTGATTTTCTTTAGAATTGACTGGTTTGAACTCCTTGCTGTCCAAGGGACTCTCAAGAGTCTTCTCCAGCACCACACTTTGAAGGATCATATCTTCAGTGCTCAGCCTTTATAGTCCAGCTCTCACATCCATACACAACTACTGGAAAAACCAAAGCTTTGACTAGATGGATATTTGTCGGCAAAGTGATGTCTTTGCTTTTTAATATGCCGTCTATGTTTGTCATAGGTTTTCTTCCAAGGAACAAACATCTGTTAATTTCATGGCTGCGGTCACTATCCACAGTGATTTTGGAGCCCAAGGAAATAATGTCTGTCACTGTCTCCATTTTTTTTCCCTTCTGTTTCCATGGAGTGATGGGACCTGATGGCATGATCTTAGTTTTTTGAGTGTTGAGTTTTAAGCCAGCTTTTTCACTCTCCTCTTTTACCTTCATCAAGAGGCTCTTTAGTTCTGCTTCACTTTCTGCCATTAAAGTGTATCATCTGCATATCTGAGGCTGTTATTTCTCCCAGCAGTATTGATTTCAGCTTGTGAGACATTCAGCCTGGCATTTTGCATGATATACTCTGCATAGAGGTTAAATAAACAGGATGTCAATATACGGCATTGATGTACTCCTTTCCCAATATCTACTCAATCAGTTATTCCATGTAAGTGTCTAACTGGTGGTTCTCAACCCATGTACAGGTTTCTTAGGAGATAGGAAAGGTGTTCTGGTATTCCCATCTCTTGAAGAATTTTCCATGGTTTGTTGTGATCCACACAGTCAAAGGCTTTGGTGTAGTCCAGGAAGCAGAAGTAGATTTTTTTTTCTGGAATTCTCTTTCATATTCTATGATACAATGGATGTTAGCAATATCACTTATCTATTATAACAGCATCATAAGTCACCTGTAGCTTCAGTTTGTATTGTGGGACCCAAACTTAATTTCAGTTGCTCATTAAGTTATTCACTCCCTCTACAGACATTTATTCAGCTCCAAATATTTATGCATATGACATAGAAATGTTATGTGCTCTCATCTACCTTATAAAGGAAAATATAAAAAATAATAATATAAGCATATGTTAATTAATTGAATGTTTATATAACATCTTGCATAACATGTTGTTATAAACCGAAAATGTGTCCCCCTCAAAATTCATATATGGAATTCTTAACCCTCAGTGTGATCGCGTTTGGAGACATTGCCTGTGGGATATAATTAAGGTTAGATGAAATCATGAGGGTGGAGATTCCATGATGAGAGAAGTGCTTTCCTAAGAAGAAATCCCAGGGAGTTAACTAGCTCCCAGCTCTGTCTGGGTCTAACTCCCTTTCACGTTCCTGCTCCCTCTCTGTCTCTATCTCCCACATACACATGCCGAGAAGATGTCATATAAGCACATGGAGAGGAGGCAGTCTGCACATGAGGAAGAGAGCTATTCCTGGGGACTGGATAGGTTCACTCTTTGATCTTGGACTTCCAACCTTCAGAACTGTGAGAAATAAATTTTCATTGCTTCAGATACCAGTCTATGGAATTTTGTTATGGCACCCTGAGATGACTAATACATATATGTTCATGATGACAACTGTGATGAAAGTTATGATGAGAAATGCAGAATGCTGGCCACATTTACCAGTGAGACCTAAGCTAATTTGAGGAGTTTAAAAAAGTTTCCCTAGCACTTCCCTGAGGAAGTTGTGTGTATTCCTGGCCTATAATGAGATGAAAAGTAATCCAGATAAAGAAATTATAGCTAAGTTGTTAGGTATGTGTTGTTTAATTATTAAAGTATTGTGATCATAATTGTAAAAGATCATTTTAGCTTCATTTAGACGAATGAATCATAGAAGATAAAAACTAGAAGTTTGAAGCATGTAGGCCAGGTAAGAGTTGATTATGGTTTGCTTGACAGTGGTCACAGAGATAATAGATTTTATTGGATGAATTCCAGATGCATTTGAAGTTATAGACAAAATTAATTGCTAATAGATCAATATGAGGTTGAAGAAAGATTTACCAAAACTAGTTACACATTTCTGGCTTGAGAAATTTTATTGTTCATGGTAGAGTTTTCTAAGGAGAAGAATATTTTCAGGCTGGGATAGGTGCAGATTTGGGGAAATAAGAAGCATCTTGGGACCATTTTGAGTTGCCTCCTTGAAATCTAAGAAATTAACTGAACACTGAATATGCACATACACAATTTTGTAATAAGAAGAGCAACTGTTGGGAATGCATCTAAGCAGAAATAGATCAATTAGCGACATGCATTCTTAGATAATAGGTATTCAAAGATAACTCTGTCAAGCATATCTTACTAAATAATGTAAGGTCATGGCATAACATTTAGAATTTTATTATTATGGAATGACTTGGCTGAAACTATGAATGCTTGGACTCATTTGGAAGAGTTGTCCATTTATTCATGAATTTATATTGGTACAGTAAAATATATGACTAAATTTTCATTCCTTCATTTGCTTCACACATTAGGAAAAAAATCCATTCTTATCTGATTTAGAAAGGATAGTATTGAGATGACAGAGCTCACTGACTTTTGAAAGCATAGGAAGAAATTGATTGAGCAGTATTTCTAGCCTCAGATCATTTTTGTATGCCTTTTTTAGTTTGAGATTACTCATTTGACTCTGCTACAGGAAAATGATGTTGGACAATTTAAGTAATAGCAATCAAAATTAATGATTGTGCTTTCATTAAATTCAAATGCACTAGAAGTTTTGCCACTGAAATGATGTTCTACCATCCAAACAAAACACTTTATTTTGTGTTTTTTCTTAATAATTTTTATATGCAATGACATAAAATAAGTCAAAATAACTCCAGTATATTAAACCATTGATTTCCTAATTGGGGATTTAGTTTCAGTTCATTTTTATTCCTTAGGAGGCTATATTTAAAAATTAGAGGGGGATATTATCTTCAACTAAACATTATCACGATACTTCTGATTAATATCGTTGATATCATTGGATAATTTTCCCCTAAATTCAGTGAGACTTTTGGCAGATATTTGCCATTTTCCTGTTACTGAACAAATGATAAATAGATGTTGTTGAGGAAAATGCAAAAACCATATCAGCGAGTAAATTAAAATGCACCTGAGCTTTTAGCACCTTCTTGAGGCTTACCTGATCAGAGTTTTCCAGGCAAAGACAAAGTGGGCCAGAAAGGAGGGAGCTTTCGGTAGGTGATTTGAACATTAGAAATAAATGCTCTGTGCAAAAGCCTAGAGGGAAGAGAAAGCATGTCATAATAGGGACTAGCAAATAGTTGTATCTTGATAAAATGTTAAGTGCTAATGGAAATATTACAGAATATAGAGCCAGAGTGTTAATGAGGAAAACCTATGTCATGAAAGAAATGGAGAAGGAAATGGCAACCCACTCCAGTATCCTTGCCTTGAAAATCCCATGGACAGAGGAGCCTGGTAGGCTGCAGTCCATGGGGTGGCAAAGTGTCGGACACGACTGAGTGACTTCACTTCACTTATGTCATAAAAGCACTGTAATTTGGCTGTTTACCCTAAGAGTGATGGAATTTCATTGACTTTTTGAAAGAAGAGACATGATCGCATTTTCATTTTATAACAATCTTTCCATTGTATTGAGAAAATATTGTTAATGATATTGCATTAGATTGAAAGGAGAACCAGCAGTTCAAACGTCGTTACTGTTATCCTTGAAAATGATAGTTCCTGAGCTACTTACAGATGGACTTCCCTGGTGGCTGAGACAGTAAAGAATCTGCTTACAATGTGGGAGACCTGGTTTTGATCCCTGGATCGGAAAGACCCCGTGGAGAAGGGAATAGCTACCCACTCCAGTATTCTTGCCTGGAGAATTCCGTGGGCAGAGGAGCCTGGAGGGGCTGCAGTCCATGGAGTCGCAAAGAGTCTGACCAAGCAACTAACACTTTCACTTTTACTTAGAAATGAGAGGGATTAGAGAGAATTAGAATTATTAAAAGGCATAAAGAAAGAAGCCATGGAAAGTCATTGATTAGATGAGACCTATGAATTAGAAGAAATCTAATACAAAACCATGTTTAAATCCTAAACTCTTTCTATTCTGTATTTGCTCTTGTATGGCTTCACGTGGCTGGAAGAAAATAACGCAACCACATGGGCTGGGTCTCAGTTAATATATGCATATTTTTTCAGTGATTCCTGGCTCTCAAACAATACTCCCTAAATCACTTATTCTCCCACTAACAAGAATCACTATTTCACACATTTTCCTCTCTGGTCAGTCACTCAGTATTCCCTTTCACACTTATCCCTCAGCTGACACCCCTACTGTGCGCTTCACTGGGGTAATTAGAAGCAATTTTATAGATTCCTGTTGTATATCTGTTTATCTTCGTGCACAAATATCTGCTTATGCTTTCTTTGTGTTGATCCATAATTCTCTCTCAAACACACCCCTTTATTTGGATACTAAATCTAATACACTGTTAAAATAATATAATTCACCTTACCTTACCTCCAAGAACTTAAAGCAGCAAATTTTTGGTGATATAGTCAAATTTCATGGCCTTAAAAACCATATGTATATTGATAATTCCCAAAATTTTCCCCAGTACAGTTCTATATCTTGATATTCCACTACTCTTGACATTTCTACTTGGATACCTAATACATTTCAATCTTTTAATATGGACAGGATAGAATTGTGCCTTTCTCGTCAAACCTGGTTCACACAATAACCTTTATTCCATTAATTGACAACAACCCAATCTTTCTACTTATTTGGAACAAACTTTTATGTCATTCTTGATTTTTCTCTTTCTCTTATATCCTGTGTTTTACAAGTCTTACTTATTCAACATTCAAAATACATCTAAATTACTATCAACTATCATCTTATATTACTCCCGCTCTGGCCCACTGTTTTTTCTCCATTTAGATTAATGCAGAGAGCCTTCTAATAGTTTCCCATACTTGGACACCTACAGTCTATCTGTTATTCTTCAGCCAGAGTAAGTGAATCATGATATCTTATAATTGCTCCTCATTCCACAAATGTGATGCCAAAGTCATTGAAATTGTCTACAGTCTCTGTCTATACTTCCCCCATTATTTCTAAGATGTTAATTCCCCATTATCTTTAAATTATCATCTACTTCTTACTCATTGTCTATTCCTCTCCAGCTATACCAGTTTCTTTTCTGTAATTAAAATATTCTAGGAACATTCTCATCCTAATGTTTTATTTTTTCCCCTAGATATTTCCTCTGAATGGATCAGACTGGATCAGTTATTCCCTTGGCTAATTCCATCAGTTCCTTCAAAGTTTAACTTTAGTCTTCCCAGTTAAGTCTTCCCTTGACTACTCTATTAAATAGAGTTTCCTACCAACATGGGCCTCTTTAAATTTCCCTTAATTTGCTCTTGTCTCCATTTCAAAAACATAACTTACTGATATTTTTTATCTCATCTCTATATTAAAAGCTTAATAAGGCAAATGTCTGTGCTATCTTTTCACCAATATATCCTAAATAACAAGAGTAAAAATCTGAAGCATAGTGGGTGATAAATAAATATTTATTAAATCAAAGAATGCATGCATGAAGTCTATTACTTTTGCCCTAATTTTCCAAAGGAAATTTCTGTTTGAAGTGTAAACTTATATCTTTTCTTTTTTTTTAATTATTTTTTTTCCTGCATCATCTCACCCTGAGATCATAGAGATCAGTAGGTCTAACTGATGGAATAAGATAAAAGCCAAGGGTTTAAGAAAAATACCAATTTATCAAATGTTATCTAGTGGCTATTAATTTGTTTTTTAATTTAGTCCTTTGAACCATCAAGGTTGTATTAATACCCACATTTTATGTAGGAGTAATAAGACATTCAGAAAAATTAAGTATTTGAGCAGAAGAATTTTCCAATTTTTTCCATCCATTTCACATGGAGAACTATCATCATGTTCTACTTTTTATTTCCTATATCTATTCTAAATGCCATGTTTCTTCATGTATTTTCTATTTTCTTATTACTCTAATCACACTTTTTAGTCTGTAAAAGTTGTCAGTGAGTACAGTCTGTCCCCTAAAATCAGAGTATTTCTGTATCAAGTCTCAGCCTTGATTTGGGTGTATAAATATGGTAATATGTGTCACTAGATTATTTCTTTTGAAGCAATGCTTATTCATTCCAGTAACATAATAACAGTGATACTGGTGTTTCCATGGTGTGAAGAGCATATTCAGCTCTCTCAGTGGTGTCCAGGACGAAGTATTAATACATGCATTCTACCTTTGTGCTTCTCATCTGTTATTAATGTCTCTCTTTTTTTAACCTTTATAAAAAAAAAAAAAAAGCCTTGATAAATATGAAATACATTACTAGGCACTAAAAGTATAAATATAAAAATAGGCATAAACCAGGCATTCAGAGTACAGATTGGAGAGATACCTGCATACATCAGACTGGGATACATTCTTCTCTAAATGCTGTAATGGAGATATATACAAACAGGGAGAAGTTAGGTTTTGTTAGTATCTCATTCCTTTTTTTAAGTCTATGTTTCTGTATGTGCTTACCTAAAATAATTACTTTTAACTGACTCTTTGTCATTAAAAAAATCCTACTTCTGTTTTTAGGTGTGATTGTGTAACAAAGAGATACAGGAATTACTTGCCACACATTCTCTGGGATTTCACATTTTTTAATTTAAATAACATTGAAGATACTGTCTTCTGAAGATAGTAATTTAGTTTCAACCTTTGAGAAAAGTGTTCTACACAGACTGAACACATTGTAAAGCTTTTTGCAGATTTAAATCAGAACTATTTTAAGGACAATTTAACATTAAGCTAGAAGATGCTTTAAATAGTAGGAGCATGCCATTTGAATTTAATGACTGTACAACTTCAATCACCAATACTTTCTCAAATTCTCTTTCAAACTAAAATCTAAAGAAGACTGTTAAATACTCAAACAGATAAAGCTTAGGTGAAATTTTTTGTTCCAGATATTGTTGCACTTGTTTGGTTGAGTCAAATCCAATATTATTGTGAATGTCAGGAGGAATTTGGCATCAGTGCTGCAAATATTTTGTTTGAAAATGTGTATTTAAACAGCTGAGTTAACATAGAGGCATCTGTGCATCTTTCTACTAGCAAGTGACCCAAAATATGTTTTCTAGACATTGATGCTAGCAAAGACTGGTGTGAAAAGTATGAATTCATCTCTCTGAAAGCAATGCTTCTTGTTGATCTTTGGGGCGGAGCTAAGGGAAATTCAGAGAATTACACATGTAGACATGTAGAATACATTAGACATGTAGAATAGAACTTCTGTTTATGTGATGATCACCAAACATCTTTGGAATTGCTTTCTGCAGCTTGGGAAATTCCTCCAGCTATGACTTATACCTACCAGTGTAAGTCAAACCTTGCCTTTCTAGTCATAGGACCAGAGATGCACAGGTTTGAGATTCAAAAGGGAGAAAGAACAGGTGCACAGAATGCTATTTTTCTTGAGGAGGCATTGGAGATAATTTAGCTTTAGGAGGGATCAAGGTCAGGGATTTTGCTGTCCATTCCTTTGATTTACCTATAAAAGCCCAGATGTCTTTGAAGAACTGTCCATTGCAGAATGATGGTAGCAGTAATTTCTTCCCTAAAGTGATTTCTATATTATTCTGTGTATGTTTCCTGCTTAAGTACCTTCCACTGGCAAACTCTCTGTCACTACTGGAGAGTCCATGAGGTATGAAATATCATTTAATAAATGTATTGTCTGATTTAATTCTGATTGTTGTAACTAAGAACTCTGTCTGATACAAGGGCCTTCATTATCATGATTCAACTTTTCTGTGACTCTCTGGATAATTTTCTCAATTTCTTTGCCCTTCTGCTTCTGTCACAACTTTCTAGGAAAATACATACATACACAACACTTTCATTTAAATTTTGGTTTCCTCTTTGCCTTTATGCAGACTTCTGAGAGCTACTAAAAAATCACAGTCAGACAATCTGACAGGCTCATATTAATCAATCTCAATTAGCCCCTTTTCATCAACATTTTAACAAAGTTCTAAAATATTGAAAATTATTCACTTCCCATTGTACCTTGTCTATATTAGCTACACATAATTTAGTTTTTCCTTTTTTATGATCTTAATAGGCCTTTATCACTCATAACAACTTCAAAGTCTTTTGGTTGAAGTGATCACATCATATAGTGATAACTAAAGCCAGGAAAGCGAGTTGACTTAGTTTGGATAACAAGAAGGTAGGTCCACGGCGGGAGCATTTCAAGAAGCATTGCTTGTCTCTCCTGCAAGTGGGATTGGCTAAGCCTGTGTTTACCAACCCTTTAGTTAAGATAAAATTCAAGGCCTTTGTCACTCTTAACAACTCTTTTATAAAATACTTTTATCCCTTGATTTCCCTGATCCTAAGTTCTGAATTTTCCTGTGTCTCTGTCCTCCATCTGAGCTTTAATTTTCCAGTACTCAAATAGATGTTCAGTAGTTCAGTGCGTCTTAAACGCAACACATTCACATCTTTTTTTTTTAAATTTTTTTTTTTTTATTAGTTGGAGGCTAATTACTTCACAACATTTCAGTGGGTTTTGTCATACATTGATATGAATCAGCCATAGATTTACACGTATTCCCCATCCCGATCCCCCCTCCCCCCTCCCTCTCCACCCGATCCCTCTGGGTCTTCCCAGTGCACCAGGCCCGAGCACTTGTCTCATGCATCCCACCTGGGCTGGTGATCTGTTTCACCGTAGGTAGTATACATGCTGTTCTTTTGAAACATCCCACCCTCACCTTCTCCCACAGAGTTCAAAAGTCTGTTGGTAACGATAACCCTATATGCAAAACAGAAAAAGAGACACAGAAACACATTCACATCTTATTCCTTGTCACTTTGAAACCATTTTACTTTCCTCCTCTCCCTCTGTCTGTTTCCCCATACTTATCTCTGTGTTAGAGAGTATCTGTGACTCTGTCTTTTCCATCACTTTCCATATTCTGTCAATCCCCAACCCAGTCTTATAACCCCTACCACACTAATATGTCTCTATAATTCACTTACTCTTTTCTTTATACACTGTGTTATTTAAGGCACCAGCACTTTTCACCTATATTACTGTAAAAGGTGTGTGTATTAGAAATCATGTCTGTCTTCTTACCCCTTCCAACCTATTCTCCATGATGAAACGATAAAAATAATTCTAAAACTTCGATGAGTAAGTATCTTCCCATATGTGAATCTTTTCTAAAGCTGACTTTGAAACTATGGTGCTAACTGCTATTTATTCTCCCAGTCAAGATTTAAATATACTTTTTAGGGAAGTTTTTTAAAATTTGATACAAATAGTATTTTTTTTTTAATTTTAATTTTAGATGGTAACAATTAGGACAAAAGTGATATCTTGTGTATCCCTTAACTACTTACTGTGAATATAGATGATTTTACTACTTAAGTCTTTTAACCTTTCTTCTAGTTTTACACATGATTCATCTTCTTTTACTGCATGTTTGCCAATGAGATGTTTCCTTTCATAATTTAATATTTCTAACTATTGTCTTTACTACTTTGAGAATCCCTCTAATATTTCTTATAAAGCTGGTTTAGTGCTGCTGAACTTGTTTAGCTTATGCTTATCTATAAAATCTTTATTTCTCTTTCAAATATGAATGATACCCTTGCTGGTTAGAGTATTCTTGCTTATAGTTTTTCCTTTCATCACTTTGAATATTTCATGCCACACCCTTCTGGACTAGAGTTTCTGCTGACAAGTCAACTGAATCTTATGAGCTCCATTGTATGAAGCTAGTTTTCTCTTGCTAATTTAATGATTATCTATCATTAATTTTTGCCACTTAATTATATTATGTCTTGGTGTGAATATCTTTGGGTTCCTCTTGCTTGGGACTCTGTATGCTTCTTAGACCTGGATATCTGCTTTCTTTAGCAGCTTAGGGGAGTTTTTCAACTGTTATTCCTTTAAATAATTTATCTGCCCTTTTCTCTTTTCTCCTTCTGGGACCCCTATAATGCTTGACATGGTCCTAGAGACTTCTTAACCTATCATCATTTTTAAAAGTTATTTTTTTCTGTTCAGCTTGGGTGATTCCCACAACTCTGTCTTCCAGTTTGCTCATCTGTTCCTCTGTATTATCTAATCTCACAACTCTGTCTTCCAGTTTGCTCATCTGTTCCTCTGTATTATCTAATCTACTTTGGTTTCCTTGTAGGTTTTATTGTTTTGTTGTTGTTTCACTTTTCATATTCTTCAAGTCTGTTTAGTTCTTCAGTTACATAACTTATAACTCTCTTCTCACTGTGTTCATCCATTTTTCTTCTTATTTCTTCGAGCAACTTCATGATCATTATCTTGAACTATTTTTCAGCTAAATTGTTTATCTCCACTTCATTTAGTTCTTTTTTCTGTTATTTTTTGTTCCTTCATTAGAAACATATTCTTCTGTCTCCTCACTTTTGCCAACTTTTCTTTGTTTATTTTTATCTATTACATTGGCCATTTATGTTTCCCAAATCTGAATAAATGGGTTTATGTAGGAGGTGTCCTCCGGGACCCAGTAAGACAGTCCCCTCTGGTCATGAGCTAACTGTTTGACAGGTGCCTGCTTCCTGGGCTGCATGGGCCCTTCTGCTTTATCGGGGCCAATCAGAGTGGGTGAACTTGTTGGCAGAGCAGGCCCCAGTCCTTGCTGGGGCCAGGTCACAGTGTGACTGGTTGTGGGAATGGAGGGGTGTGCCAGGGCTGGGGTTGGCCCAGTGCTAGGTGGGGTCAGGTCCCAGGGTTTTTATCTTGTTTGTTTTTCTTTCTTCTTCTTTTTTTTTATTTTTAGATTCCACATATCAGACAGATCTTATAGTATTTGTCTATCTGTCTAGCTTATTTCCTTTAGCATGAAAGCCCGATGGTCCATCTTTTGACCCTTGAATGCTATTATTTTTCTAGAAATTGAGCTTTTATCATTGTCTACTTTGCTCCCAGGCTTTTAATGATAAAAGATGAAATTAACATAAAATGTCAAAAGAATACAGTAAGTTTAAGGCAGAGAAATATAATCGATTTCAATATTTGAGAGCTGTCTGCATTCTAATATCTTTGTTTTATAATGCAGAATAAAGATATTTTCTTTCTTTTACTCTGTAGTATTTGTGCAGCTTTAGTATAGACCATAAGCATTAGTCTAATACAACTAGGTGAAGCTTTGACCAAGTCAGAATATTATGATTTTCAGTAATCAATAAGCAATATGAAATACAGAGAACTTCATTAACTCTTATTAAAATTATAGTTATTCTTCCAAGCTTCATGGTACATGTTTAGTTTGATTACAGATTAATTTTCCTTGTAGTAGTAATAAACATGTATCTGGTGGAAGCTTTCGTATTATAGTTAGTTAATGGAGCAAACCTTTATGTGGATTTTTTTTACAAGAAAAATTGATAAGAGCTCATTATTGATAAGAACTCCATACCAGGGTAAATACTGAAGAAATAGAGATTTTTTAGTTTGTCTCTCTCTGACAACATTTGTTGCTGTTTTTCAATTTTTAATCATGTTTGATTCTTTGCAACCCCATAAACTGCAGCAAATCACACTTCCCTGTCCCTTACTGTCTCCAGGAGCTTGCTCAAACCCATGTCCATCGAGTCAGTGATGCCATCCAACCATCTCGTCTTCACTGCCCACTTCTACTCTTGCTCTCAACCTGTCCCAGCATCAGGGTCTCTCCCAATGAGTTGGCTCTTCGTATCAGGTGGCCAGAGTCTTAGAGTTTCAGCTTCAGCATCAGTCCTTCCAATGAATATTCAGAGCTGACTTCCTTTACGACTGACTGATTTGATCTCCTTGCTGTCCAAGGGACTCTCAAGAGTCTTCTCCAGCACCACAACTCAAAAGCATCAATCCTTTTGCATTCAGCCTTCTTTATGGTTCAACCTCACATCCATACATGACTACTGGAAAAACCATAGCTTTGATTACACAGACCTTTGTTGGCAAAGTGATGTCTTATATGCTATCTAGCTTTGTCATAACTTTCCTTCCAAAGATCAGGTATCTGAATTTTGTGCCTAAAGTCACCATCCATAGTGATTTTTGAGCCCAAGAAAATAAAATCTGTCACTGTTTCCACTTTTTCCCCATCTATTTTCCATGAAGTGATGGACCTGGATGCCATGAGCTTAGTTTTTGAAAGCTTAGTTTTAAGCCAGCATTTTCACTCTCCTCTTTTACCTTCATTGAGAGGCTCTTTAGTTCTCTTTATTTTCTGCCACTGCAGTGTCATCTGTATATCTGAGATTGTTGATGTTTCTCCTGCCAATCCTGATTCTAGCTGGTAAATCATCCAACCCAGTATTCTGCATGTTGTATTCCTCTGCATGTAAATTAAATAAGCAGGGTGACAGTAAATAGACTTTACATACTTCTTTCCCAAATTTGAACCAGTCTGTTCTGTGTCTAGTTCTAACTGTTGCTTCTTGATCTGCATACAGTTTTTTCTGCATACAGACAGCTAAGGTGGTCTGGTATTCCCATCTCTTTATTAATTTTCTAGTTTGCTGTCAACAACTTTTGACTTTCAAATAGTCATTGAAGCAGAAATAGATTTTTCTTTTGGAATTCCTTTGCTTTTTTTTATTATCCGATGGATGTTGGCAATTTGATCTCTGGTTCCTCTGCCTTCTCTAAATCCAACTTGTTCTTCTGGAAGTTCTCGGTCCATGTACTCTTGAAGTCTCACTTAAAGGATTTTGAGCATTACCCTGGTAGCATATGAAATGAGCACAATTGTATGGTAGTTTGCACATTCTCTGTCATTGCCCTTCTTTAGGATTGGAATGAAAACTGACCTTTCCAGTTCTGTGGCCACTGCTGAGTTTTCCAAATTTGCTGGCATATTGAGTCCAGTGCTTTAACAGTATCATCTTTTAGGATGTGAAATAGCTTAGCTGGAATTCCATCACCACCACTAGCTTTGTTTGCAGTAATGCTTTCTAAGCTCACCTTGACTTTACACTCTCCAGAATGTCTGGCTCTAGATGAGTGACAACACCATCATGGTAATCTGGGTCATTAAGGTCATTTGTGTGTAGTTTTTCTGTATTCTTGTCACCTCTTCTTATTCTCTTCTGCTTCCGTTAGATTCTTGCTATTTCTGCCCTTCATGGTGCCCATCTTTGAATGGAATGTCCCCTTGCTATCTCTAATTTTCTTGACAGGATCTCTAGTCCTTCAATTCTATTGTTTTCCTCTATTTCTTTGCACTGTTCACTTAAGAAGGCTTTCTTCTCTCTCCTTCCTATTCTCTGGAACTCTGCATTCAGTTGGGTATATCTTTCCCTTTCTTCTTTGCCTTTCATGTCTCTTCATTTCTCAGCTATTTGTAAGACCTCCTTAGACAATCACTTTGTCTTCTTGCATTCCTTTTTCTTCAACAGTGCAGAGAAGCAAAACATGGGGTGGCTCCAAGGGAACTGAGCACACAGGTGGTCTATATTGCACATGCTATTTATTTATTTGGTTTTTTGCTTATCCATAATTACTTATTTATTCATTTATTTGGTCTATAGGCTCTGGAGGGCTTCCCTGGTAGCTCAGATGGTAAAGAATCCACCTATAATGCGGGAGACCTGGATTCAATCCCTGGGTTGGGAAGATCCCATGGAGGAGGGCATGGCCACCCACTCCAGTATTCTTGCCTGGAGAATTCCATGGACAGAGGGGCCTGGCGGGTTACAGTCCATGGAGTCACAAAGAGTTGAACACGACTGAATGACTAAGCACAGCACACATAGGGTTCTGGCAAGAAAGTGTACCAGAAAGAAGAGTGACCCCATTAGGGAATCATGGCTTTGTCCTGCATAGATGTTGTTATCTCTAAACCAAGGGCATTACAGCTTAGCCTTTGAGCTCATTCTTGAATCTGAATGGCATTTGAGGTTTGTGTTCCTTTGGGAGGGTTCTATCTGTTGGCCATTAAACATGTATCTGACAATCAGAGAGTGAGTTCTGATAGGCATTGTTTGTATTCACTATTATTAGGTTTTACTTTTGTTTCCCTAAATAAAGACATCATATTCTAGGGTGTTTGCACATAAGTGGGCCTGTGTGATTATTTCTAGCCAAAGATAGTATTAGTACAGTGAAAACCCATGTATGTGAGATTTTTCATTCTCTCTCTTCTCTACTTCTTAGTGACTCTGGAGTTACCCTCAGTAAGATGGTTGAAGTAGAAGATAAAAATACATTAAATTGCTGCTTTGCAGAGTAATTTTTATAAATATGTATGATGGAAAAATAAGCATTTGATGTGATAGGCTATATCAATTTAGAGACTGTTTATCTGGCATAATCTGCCCGATCCTGACTTAGAGTTGCATTTCTAAAATTTCTTCACATTTGGGGTGCAATTCTTCTGAATTATTTTTGGCTCAAATAATCAATCCTCTTGTTTTCCTATACAACATTGTTCTCTGTGACATCAAGCTAATGATGATGATATAAAGCCACTATTATTTATTAGGTAAATTTTGATCTTATACCTTGTTACCTTATAAGAAAATATCAACAGATGGCTTTTAGAGTAAGTTCACTGTGTGCAATAACCATGGCCACTATTTCAATAGCACTGTCTGGCTGAGAATAATTGTAAGATGTAACAGTGCATCTTAATTTCAGGAAAAAAAAAAATTCCCTTTGATATACTGTAGGTCATTTATCTTTAGCCCAGAATGTTGCCCTTGGGACCTACAAATGTCTTTTATGGAGTCTTGCTTAACTGAATACTGGAAATGCACAATGAGGCATTTGTAGTCCCATAGAACTGGTCCAATATCTCCCTGACATACATGTCCCATTGAATCTTGCCCCCATGTATATACCTTCATCCTCTGCCAAGTTACTTCAGGAATCCCCATGTAAACTCTAGGGATTGCCTCCACATAGCTCCATGATAGCTTCTGATACCTTGTCCCATAAATTCCAGGTAACTTAGGAGCCTTAAAATCTGTTATCTACCTCCTAGGCACATCAAAGAACTCTGTGCCCGGCTTGCTCTCCACCCCCTTTTACAAAGGACAAAAAGTTATCCCAGAAGAAAGCTGGTGTAAAAGTAAAAATATGTGCTTCCTTTCTCTGAAGGATTGTAGTTTTGTGAGGTATGATGTCTAGGCCTGAAAATAATTATCTCCCATATTCTGCCCAGTTTTAACACTGCTTAGGCAGGAGATTCCATTCAGTATTAGTTACTCTGTCATGGCTAGAGTGGAAGAATCTAGACAACACACATTTTAATTTTAGTGATTGGCAAGGGGACAATATCAGGCTTTGACATAAATTAAAAATAGCGTACCTGTCAGTAATCATTAGCTCATGTACTCTTCCAGCTCTGCAGGTTCCGAGCTGACCTCGGATCCCAGGCCACATGCTGTTCCTCAGCCCCTTAGTAGCAGTACTGTCTGAAACCTACACAAGGCTCAACTCCAGCCCTAAGACACAGCTTCAAAAGGAAAAAAGCCTTTGATATTTCCTTGATGTTTCTTGCCCCATAATGTATAGGCCAGCAAGCTCCTATTCTTCCTTCCTGACTTCCGGCTATGCAGATTCATTACTGACTTCAGTTTCTCTCTGATGTTTTTTTGCATTTGATTATGCTCCTTTCTCTCTCTCTCTTTCCCTCTGTGATTTCCACTTAAATTTGACCTCACCCCAAATATTTCATTATTATGATTAACACCAAGCATGCATCATTATCAAATTACACTAATTCAGTAATAATATGATAATGTTAATAATGATAGACAATAATTTATCTCAGAATGTGGAAAGTATACCCATGTTGGGAAGAGATATTGTCTGTGTTTGCAAACAATTTTATTGTTATATCTAAACCTTATATGTGTAAGGAAAGTGAAAATTCCCAAGAATCTCAAGTCTGCTATGGAGTAGCCCTCAACAAGTTTGGGATTTCTTTTAAATTCCCTGTTTTAACTAAAAAAATAAACTAAATGTTTCTTCCCACTCTATAGCATCAACATTTTATGTAATATTAAGCAGTTTAAATTAAAAGTTAAATCAATTAACTTCCTCTGTGTACTAACTGGAAGTAAGTTTCAGCTATGAGTAAATAATATTTATAGTGAATTAACTGAATAAAATATGCTAACTTTTTAAATATTTCACAGCAATAAATTTGGAGACAGAGAATTTAATAATAATAGAGGATCTTAATAATTTTACAAAAGAAAAAAATCTAAATTTCTGATTTCTCACTCTTGTTGTGTAGTTTTCTTGACCTATGATTACAAAACAGCTTTTTAAATTCCAGTGTATCTTTACCCAAGGCAAGAAAGGAGGTAAGGTATTGACCATACCACATGTTTTCCCCTAGAAACCACCAACACTCTCATTTTCCTGGGCAGAAATATTTCACATGGCTACCCCTCAGATCTACCATATACCAGAAAATGAGAAAGGAATTAGAATTTGGTTTCTGCTCAGCAAACACCAGCGGTGCCTCAACATTTTTATATTCCCCAAAGATGTACCATGTTTCTTTGGTGGCTTCTTGAATGTCCTGACAAATACCGGGGTCGCACACCAGTATGTAAATAAGGATGTCACACATAAACTATATTATATGTTTCCACCTCATTAACTCCTCAACCTCCACACACACACACACACGCATACACACACACACACACACACACACACACACACAATGCTAGCTCTTTACATAGAAAAAATCAGAGGGTAACTGGATTTATTGTCCAGTCTTACAGTTGGTACTATAAGTTGACTGTGCAATACATTTCTTTTTTGTTTTCTTTGGTTGAGATTCACATGACTAATACATTCCACAACACTAAAAATGTATATTGCTATTAAAATAAAAAGGGATATTTCTTTTTATGTTGTTACATTCATGTATATCTTTTAATATAAACTATTTTTCTTTAAAAATTCAATTCATTTCAATGCTCCATAATTTTTTTAAAAAACTCATTATCATCAGTAATAAACATTTACTCACACTCTATTAGCATTATCACACTCATAATTAGCATAACACAATAATGATAACTGCTATGTTCTATATAGTTGGCAGATTTTATGAAGAACTTTTATTTTTCTTTTAAGCATTTGGTTAAAATAAACTGTATCTTCATCTTTTGTTTATTGGTTTATAATGCAGGGAAAATATTCTAGGAGTGAATATAGGTGTAATGCAACTTATTTGAGTGCCCATAAACTGGAATAAGTAGTGAAATCTTAAAAAATAGACTTTGTTATTAATTTGATGATGCTGTTTTTAGATTTTTTACTTTAATAACAGTGATTTGACAGCTGTGGTTACTTAGTATATTAATATTTATATATGGCAGCTTACTATAAAGGGATAGTGGAAAACAGGTACCGTGCAAAAAGGTTATATTTTAAAATTAAGTTTCTCTCTATTCTCAACTCAAACTTGTTATTCTGTTGCTTAGGGAACGCTCTTGGTGTCAATGATGGCTATGTTGCAGGCTTTCCTTGATGTCTAATAGTAAAATCCCTGTGGGGAAGTTACACCTTTGCCTAGTGCCAACACATTCTTGGCAGACATGACGTTTGCATGATAAATGTTTCAATTAAAACTATTTGAAATAACCTTCAATCTTGTTTCAAATTTATTTGAAGACGATTAAAAGGACATAAAAATATGAACTAGAATTTTCAAATAAGGGAAGTGTATATAATTTACATACCTTATAGCTTTATAATACTCATAATAACAATACATTTTAAAAAGAAAATTTTCTTTTTCCAAAAAGAGACTGTTATTTTGTATGATTCCAAAAGTAGAGGAAATACAAGACACTATCAAGATGTCATTTGATTATTGTTGCTGCTGCTGCTAAGTCGCTTCGGTCGTGTCCGCCTCTGTCGACCCCATAGACGTCAGCCCACCAGGCTCCCCCGTCCCTGGGATTCTCCAGGCAAGAACACTGGAGTGGGTTGCCATTTCCTTCTCCAACGCATGAAAGTGAAAAGTGAAAGTGAAGTCGCTCAGTTATGTCCGAATCGTAGCGACCCCACGGACTGCAGACCACCAGGCTCCTCCATCCATGGGATTTTCCAGGCAAGAGTCCTGGAGTGGGGTGCCATTGCCTTCTCCATTGATTATTGTTAAGAGCATCTTATTTTAAAATGTACATTTAAGAGAACATTTTTCTCTACTACTTTCTATCAGTGGTTATCTCTGGGGTTTTTTGGAAGCAGGAAAAAATTGCCATACTAGAGCCATTCTTCTTTTTATCTTAATTTATATTGTTTGACCTTTAATTCCTGTATGGACATATTTTAAAGTTTACTTATATGTTTAAGTGTGATTGTATATATTCTTTTAAGTTTTGTCTATCTTTTCCTTTTTGTGGATGCCCTTCTCCCTGTCTTTCCCTTATCAACTTGATTCAATTCCAGTACCCAAAAATTTTTGTGCATCACCTTAGGACAAATTCTTTCATCTTTTACTGGTATCCATATGACAGTACTGTAAATGTATATATGAATGCGCATAAGTACTCACACCCATCAGACACACATATAGAATTAGAAGTTTTATTAGTATTTCTTCTAAAGAGAACAGAATCCTACCATGCCCTCTTTTCTGTGACTCTCTCGAGAATTCAACAGTATTTTCTGGAAATCCATAACATATCTATTACAATGTTGATGTGATTTCTCTTTCTGTCCTTTTTTAGCCACTGTGGATAATACTACAATTGACATAGTGTGCATTCTGTAGGAACTTCAGATCTGACATGTTGATATCTGTCTTTTGCTAAATAAATCTATTGGAGTAACACTGCTAGATTAAAGTGTTGTGTTTTTTTGTTTGTTTGGTTCATTATTTTTAGTAAATATTTTTGTATAAGTCTTTAAAAGATAAAAGCTTCTTTTGCACATATAATCTAATGCTGTAAAAACTTTAAAATTATTAATAATCACTTTTTAATATCAAATATCTAGGTGGCATTCACCTTTCCAAGCATCTTTGAGCCAGAATGTTATTGATCAGTCGCTCCATTGTGTCTGACTCTGCAACTCCATGGACTGCATCCTCCAGGCTTCCCTGTCCTTCACCATCTCCTGGAGAACTTGATTATCATGAATCAGAATAATAAAAGATAATTGTAGTTTTAGAAATCTGTTTCTTACATCTATTTTGATTTATAGTACCTTCCCCCATAATTTAAATTTCTGTTGTTATTAAAGAACTTTTGTTATTTTTGCTGAACTTTGCTGGTTGTTTCCCCATGGTGTTATGTGTCTGTTCACTGTGGCTCCTGGAAATTGGTAATGAGATCTAAGTGGCTGATTAACTCAGAATCAGTCTATATAGACAGAACTTCATAAATGGTATTGTGTACTTATACTGGGAACAACATAATGTCTTCTTTCCTGACTTTTTGTAATGCTAGAAACAATTGGGACTATTTTAGTGAAGATCGCAAAACTTAATATTTTAGTTATTTTTTCCTTCTTTGTTTATTAGCTGGAGTATTTCCACACAGATATGTGTGTTAGTCACTCAGTCAAGTCCAACTCTTTGAGACCTCATGGACTGTAACCTGCCAGGCTCCTCTGTCCATGGAATTCTCCAGGCATGACTGCTGGAGTGGATTGCCATTCCTTCTCCAGGGAATCCTCCTGACCCAGCTATTGAACCCTGGTTTAATGCATTTCCGGCAGATTCTTTACCATCCGAACTGCCAGGAACTGTTCCTACGCAGATATATTTCTCCTAATTAGCTGTTTATTGTTTAGTTTCTCAGTTTGGATTTGCTAAGAAAAGACAAGTAAAATCTGTTGTTTTTTTTTTTCCCCTTTGTTTGCCATTTTCTAAATTAGCTACTGATTTCTCAGCTTTAAGCACAATGACCAAAAATACATTTTTAATATTATGAAATCATGCATTTAATTATTTTTACATATTTCAACATATCAATTTATATTCAAATTTCCATGGTTTGTAAAGATGAAGTTATTCAGGTTGGCTCTTGAGTTCTTCATCTGTCCTTCTTGGTGCCCTTGATGCATTTTCTTTTTTTAAATTTAAATTAATTAATTTATTTTAATTGGAGGCTAGTTACTTTACAATATTGTAGTGGTTTTTGCCATTCATTGACATGAATCAGCCATGGATTTACATGTGTTCCCCATCCTGAACCCCCCTCCCACCTCCCTCCCCATCCCATCCCTCTGGGTCATCCCAGTGCACCAGGCCTGAGTGCTCTGTCTCATGCATCGAACCTGGACGGGTGATCTATTGAACATGTGGTAATATATATGTTTCAATGCTATTCTCTCAAATCATCCCACCCTCACCTTCTCCCAGAGCCCAAAAGTCTGTTCTTTACATCTGTGTCTCTTTTGCTGTCTCGCATATAGGGTCATCATTACCATCTTTCCAAATTCCATATATATGCGTTAATATACTGTATTGGTGTTTTTCTTTCTGACTTACTTCACTCTGTGTAATAGGTTCCAGTTTCATCTGCCTCATTAGAACTGATTCAATGTATTTTTTTAAATGGCTGAGTAACATTCCATGGTGTATATGTACCACAGCTTTCTTATCCATTCTTCTGCCGATGGACATCTAGGTTGCTTCCCTGTCTTAGCTACTGTAAACAGTGCTGCGATGACTTGTCTCTTTCAGATCTGGTTTCCTCGGTGTGTATGCCCAGCAGTGGGATTGCTGGGTCATATGGCAGTTCTATTTCCAGGTTTTAAGGAATCTCCACACTGTTCTCCATAGTGGCTGTGCTAGTTTGCATTCCCACCAACAGTGTAAGAGGGTTCCTTTTCCTCTGCACCCTCTCCAGCATTTATTGTTTGTAGACTTTTTGATAGCAGCCATTTTGACCGGCGTGAGATGGTACCTCATTGTGGTTTTATTTGCGTCTTAAACATTTTCTATCCCTGACTTGGGGCTTCCCTGGTGACTCAGTGGTAAAGAATCTGCCTGCTAATGCAGGAGATGTGGGTTCAATCCCTGGATCAACAAGATCCCCTGGAGAAGGAAATGGCAACCCACTCCAGTATTCTTGCCTAGAAAATCCCATGGACAAAGGAGATCAGTGGACTACAGTCCATGGGGTTGCAAAAGAATAGGACCTGACTTAGAGACTGAACAACAACAATCCCTAATATGAAGCAGCTATTGCTCTAAAAAACCCTATTCCTTGGCATGGAATTCCTTACAATGGAAATAGAGACCAAAACCTGTACACGATGAGGGTCCATGGCTATTTATGTACTAGTTGTTTCTTAGTGTTTTTAGCTAAGAAAATTAGAAAAAAAAATTAAAAAAAAAGAAACGTTAAGTTCAAAATAGTTCCAAATTAACCTTCAAAATTATATGATTTGTCTCATCCTTCTATTCATCCCTATTCTCCCACACTTAAATTTTTAATATTACACAAATTTTCTTATTTGTTTTATCTTAAACCTGGAGAAGAAGATGGCCACCCACTCCAGTATTCAGGCCTGGAGAATTTCAGGGACTGTAGAGTCCATGGGGTTGCAAAGAGTCAGACGTGACTGAGGAGCCTGGCAGGCTACAGTCCATGCGGTAACATAGAGTCAGATACAACTCAGGGGCTTTCACTTCACTTCATACTACGTCACTACACGCTTAACAGTCTCGAAACTGATGACCCCATCAGCAATGTGTTTAGTGATAACTAACAATTGTATTAATATAAATATTGTGTTTTTATGTTTTTATCCTTAGGGAATATCCCACCAGGATTTGTAACCGAATTACTCTGGATGAATGTCACTGGGAAGATTGTCATTTTGTGTGGTTGCATCACAGGTACCTCTGCACACATTTTCGTTTGTGCCAGTTTCATTTTTTAGGAATTTCTTATCTTGGATTTAATTTTGTTCCATAATTATGCAGAATGTTTAGATGTTTCCAAAACCATATTTACATTACAAGGTACATTCATAGATGGCTTCATTCTATTCTTATCTTCTCTAATCTATCCCCTTCCTTACCTGTAAGCCAATATTTTTTAAATGTTATGGTTACCCTTCCATAATTCTTAATGAGAAAACACAGATCTTGCATATGTGGGAGCTTGTTTACCTAGATTTGTAGAAGTTTTTAACTTTTCTTTTTTTCTGAAGGTCAAAATATATGTATTTCTTTTTCTTTTTAGCTTTTTAACTATAAATGCTGTTATTCTCTCCTTATAGACTTTAGATAACTTCAGCATTTCTTTTTGCAGGTACATAGCAGTGCGTTGTATAGCTTTTCTTAATTAAATGAGTTGCCTAACTTCACCAACCTTCTGCTATAATAAATAGACCTGAAACAAATACATTTGTGCACACATCTTTTCATGTTGTGTGAGTGCACCTTGGGGTTAGAGCCTGTAAATGGAATTATTAGATAAAAGAATGAATTTAGGTATAATACTTGGATATTTGAAAAAATAATTTTCTTTATTTCATATTTTTGTATTAAATATGCAGGCCATATGTTTTACTAACTTTAACACTTTGAACACACAACTAAAATAAATTATATAAGCTTTATTAAGCAAATTTTCTTTTAAAAACATCAAACATTGATAGAGATCTTTGCACTGTGCCCTGTGCAGCTTTGCACTGACTACTATTTTATAAAGTTACAGCTTTCAGTCTTTAAGTTGACTGTGAAATAGAACTATTTGATCTTTTATGGTTATTATAATTATTATTACAGTTTATTATTATTTCCTTAAGTGGAAAAAATTAAACAAATCAAATTCTTATCTGTAAGGGAACTCTAAATCTATAAAAATATATACTGCATTTAAAAGGAGATATAAACACTTTGGATAGGTTCAAGATAGTTGGGATGACATTTACATTTAGTTTAGAACAATATATATTAACACCCTGTGCTGTTATTTAACTCCTGTCTTCTTTCTTTGAAAATAAGCTCAGTTTTCTGTGTTGCACCTATAATTATCTGCACCTCAAAAATAGAAATGTACAAGCATGCCTTTCTTTATGTTAATTATAAGCTTTTGTTTGTATACAGAACCAATGATGTTGCTTTTAAAAAATGTTGATATAGCACTCCCATTGCTTTACAATTTCCCAAGCCCAAATTCCAGGCAGAAAACATATACCACCTTTTGGTGGGAAGAGAAAGTTAATTACAAAGAGACATGAACATTGGTAGAAGAGAATGTAACCATCTTTGCAAAAACCTACCTACAGTCCTGCTTTTAACTGTCACAGGAGAGGCTGGGACAAATTGAGAAAGTAGCCCTGACATATATACACTATCATGTGTAAAATTGTAACTAGCAGAAAGCTGTTATATAACACAGGGAGCCCATCTGGGGGCTCTGTTGTGACCTAAAGGGGTAGGATGGGGGTGCTCTTGAAGGAAGTGATATATATAAATATAAATTTATATATATATATATAAAATTGTGACTGAATCACGTTGATGTACAGCAGAGACTACCACAATATTTTAAACAATCATTCTCCAATATCTTTTTAATAATAGCAAAAAGAAACTACAAGAAAAATGTGCATTTTTGAAGGGTAACATATAAATTAGCAATTCCTTGAGCATTTAACTCTATCAATTTAGTTATTTTTTTGCAAAATATATATATAACCTATAAATAGAACTAATTTATATCATTGAAGTTCAACATATCCTAACTGAGAACAATGTTTCTTCATTTCAATTAAATACATAGTATTTAGTTATGTACACAGTTTCTGAGTCAGATTGATTGAGTTCAAATCCTTACTCTGCCATTAATTTGAGTTCAGTCACTCAGTTGTGTCCCACGTCCAACTCTTTGCAAGCCCATGGACTGCAGCATGCCAGACTTCCCTGTCCATCACCAACTCCCGGAGCTTACTCAAACTCATGTCCATTGAGTTGGTGATGCCATGAACCATCTCATCTGCTGTTGTCCCCTTCTCCTCCCACCTTCAATCTTTCCCAGCATCATGGTCTTTTCCGATGAGTCAGTTCTTCGCATCAGGTGGCCAAAATATTGGAGTTTCAGCTTCAACATCAGTCCTTCCAATGAATAATCAGGACTGATCTCCTTTAGGATTGACTGGTTTGATCTCCTTGCAGTTCAGGGGACTCTGAAGAGTCTTCTCCAACACCACAGTTCAAAAGCATCAATTTCTTGGCGCTCAGCTTTCTTTACATTCAACTCTTCCATCCATACATGACTACTGAAGAAACCATAGCCTTGACTAGACAGACCTTTGTTAGCAAAATAATGTCTCTGCTTTTTAATATGCTGCCTAGTTGGAAATAGCTTTTCTTCCAAGGAGCAAGCATCTTTTAATTTCATGGCTGCAACCACCATCTGTAGTGATTTTGGAGCCCAAGAAAATAGTCTCTCACTGTTTCATTGTTTCCCCATCTATTTGCCATAAAGTGATGGGACCGAATGCCATGATCTTAGTTTTCTGAATGTTGAATTTTAGGTCAACTTTTTCACACTCCTCTTTCACTTTCATCAAGCGGCTCTTTAGTTCTTCTTCACTTTCTCCCATAAGGATGGTGTCATCTGAGCTTATTGATACTTCTCCCGGCAATCTTGATTCCAGCCTGTGCTTCCTCCAGCCCAGTGTTTCTCATGATGTACTCTGCATACAAGTTAAATAAGCAGGGTGACAATATACATCCTTGACGTACTCCTTTTCCTATTTGGAACCAGTCTGTTGTTCCATGTCCAGTTCTAACGGTTGCTTCCTGACCTGCATACAGATTTTTCAAGAGGCGGATCAGGTGGTCTGGTATTCCCATCTCTTTAAGAATTTTCCAAGTTTGTTGTGATTCACACAAGTCAAAGACTATGCCAATATAGTCAATAAAACAGATGTTCTTCTGGAACTCTCTAGCTTTTTCAATGATCCAACAGATGTTGGCAGTTTGATCTCTCGTTTATCTGCCTTTTCTAAAACCAGCTTGAACATCTGGAAGTTCATGGTTCACATACTGTTGAAGCCTGGGTTGGAGAATTTTGAGCATTACTTTACTAGCAGGTGAGATGAGTACAATTGTGTGGTAGTTTGGACATTCTTTGGCATTGCCTTCTTTGGGATTGGAATGAAAGCTGACATTTTTCCAGTCCTGTGGCCACTGCTGAGTTTTCCAAAGTTGCTGACATATTGAGTGCAGCACTTTCACAGCATCACCTTTTAGGATCTGAAATAGCTCAGCTGGAATTCCATCACCTCCACTAGCTTTGTTCATAGTGATGCTTCCCAGGGCCCACTTGACTTTGCCTTCCAGGATGTCTGGCTCTAGGTGAGTGATCACACCATCTCGGTTATCTGGGTCATGAACATCTTTTTTGTAGAGTTCTTCTATGTTTTCTTGCCACCTCTTAATATCTTCTGCTTCTGTTAGGTCCATACCATTTCTGCCCTTTATTGTGCCCATCTTTGCATGAAATGTTCCCGTGGTATCTCTAATTTTCTTGAAGAGATCTCTAGTCTTTCCCATTCTATTATTTTCCACTATTTCTTTGCATTGATCACTGAGGAAGGCTTTCTTATCTCTCCTTGCTGTTCTTTGGAACCCTGCATTCAGATGGATATACCTTTCCTTTTCCTTTCACTTCTCTTCTTTTCTCAGCTATTTGTAAGACCTCCTCAGAGAACCATTTTGCCTTTTTGTGTTTCTTTTTCTTGGGGATGGTCTTGATCCCTGCCTCCTGTACAATGTCAGGAACCTCCGTCCATAGTTCTTCAGGCACTCTGTCTATCAGATCTAATCCCTTGAATCTATTTCTCACTTCCACTGTATAATCGTAAAGGATTTGATTTAGGTCATACCTGAATGGTCTAGTGGTTTTTACTTTCTTCAGTTTAAGTCTGTAGTTGGCAATAAGGAGTTCATGATCTGAGGCACAGTCAGCTCCTGGTCTTGTTTTTGCTGACTGTATAGAGCTTCTCCATCTACTCTGCCATTAGCTAACCATGATATTGAGCATATTACAAAGTGCTTTAAATGTCAGTTTGCATTTATTTGAAATTGGCATAATATTAGGATCTCTACCAGTATATTTTTGTCACATGAAAATAGTATGATTTCTCTTTGGCATGTAGGGTTATATAGTTATTACTGAGCATTTACTAATTTCTGATCATATACTATTCAGAGGGTATAAATAATAAATTATAAAATATATGGCTAATTGTTGAATATGCCTATATGTCTTTGTAAGAATTAGAGTCACTTATAAGCTAAATTTAAGTTGATGGAACTCAAGAAGGAATGAAGAGAATTTTCAGAATTTCAAAACCACGAAATGCAGAACAATAGGACTTCACTGAGGCCAGTGTTTGTTGCAGAAGCTAGAGTTCTCTTGCAGAGGTTTATTTTCTGACCTCATTGAGTCGTGACAGGTCCTTTTGACTTACTTAACTGATTGAATGTGAGCAGAAATGAAGTATGAAAATTCTAATCCAGTTTTGGGTAGCACTCTAAAGAGGATATCATGTTCCAGAGTTGTGGGTGCTTCAGCTTGGATCCATGAATGAAGAATATTCATGGGGCAGAGCCAAGCAGAACAGAACAGAGTCACAGCTCACTGCTGTGGAGACAGTAGTCCCAGAGAAGAGGTGATGCTGGCACGCAGGGGAACAGGAACTGCATTTTGGGTAAGCCACCAAGACGGTGGGTTGTCATAATAAGCACACAATCCAGTAAAGTTAATACAAAGTGGCGCATGTTTGAATTATACCCTAAGAATGGTGGTAGAAATTTAGAGGTAATACTAGATTATAGAAAATCTAGGAAATAACTTTGTTCAGAGTCTTTTGCAGTATGGTGCCCGTGAAGCATATCTGGCGGTCAGAATCCAGTCTGCTCCCCTTTTTGTTGGAAGACGCTAAAGAAAGCACATTTCCTAGGCTCGCTTTTAGCTACCTTGGCAATTACATGCTCCTGAGTAAGATGTGGAAGGTAGAAGCAACAGGAATATCCTATTATTGTGTCTCTTGTCAGTTTACAATTGGCAAAATATGAGGAGAAGGATGAAATAGCAGTACAGTTCCATTATCTGACTCAGTTCTGTTTTACTAAGAAATAGTAATAACTCTGTTGGATCCATTGTCTCTTTATATGGGATAAATCCATTATTCAGTCAGGGACCTGTCCATACTTCCCTTGAAATAATTATTTAAGCACCTGATTTCAGGCTTTATATCGTTTCCTATTTAAAATGGCTAGACTTTATTTATTCCCTGTACTGACTATTGGGTAATAAAGGGTCCGTTTTGTCACAGTATATGATTTTACAATGCCTGCAAAACAAAATGATATTTATTGAGCATTCACTATTCAATTCAGTCATAAATTATCCCAGTTTATCTGGAAATGTTCTAGTTCAAATAAAGAATGATTTAAGATAAAGGTTCTTATGGGCCCATTTGATAAATGAAACCAAATGTTCACTTTGGTGAACAAAGAGAAAGAGAGATAAAAATAGGAAATGGTGGGAAGTCAGAAAATATGAATGTAAATTAGAGGTAGCAATATGTGTGGTAAGCCAAATAATGTTTCCCCAAAGATATCTAATTCTGGAACCTGTGAATATGTTGCCTCACACAGAAGTAGGGGTTTGCAGATGTGATTAAGTTAAGTAACTTGAAATGGGAATATTATCTTGGACTTTATTGGTGGCCCTAACTTAATCACAAGGCAGGAAACTCACAGTCAGGGAGAGATTTGAAGATGTTATGTTGCTATCTTTGAAGATGGGGGAAGGAGCCTTGAGCCAGGGAATACAGGTGGCCTCTAGAAGCTAAATTAGGCAGATTCACATTTTCTCCTAGAACCCCCAGAAGGAGTGTAGCCCTGCCAACATTTTGAGTTTAGCTCAGTAAGACTTGTTTCATATTTCTGGCCTCCAGAACTCTCAGATAATAAATGTATGTTGTTTTAATCCCCCAAATTTGTGGTAATTTGTTACAACAGCAGCAAGAAACCAATATAGTGTTTGATCATAATTTTTATTGTTTTTGTTAACTTATTATTGTATAAAATGCACAAAATGAAATATGTACATATTATCACAAATTGAACATAACTCTGAACCAGAAAGAAGGCCAAGAAACTGAACTTTCTCAATGACTCAAAAAGTGAAAGTGAAAGTCACTCAGTCATGTCTGACTCTTTGAGACACCATGGACTCTACAATCCATGGAATTCTCCAGGCCAGAATACTGCAGTGGGTAGCCTTTCCCTTCTCCAGGGGATTTCCCAACCTAGGGATCGAACCCAGGTCTCCTGCATTGCAGACGTATTCTTTACCAGCTGAGCCACAAGGGAAGCCCAAGAATAGTGGAGTGGGTAGCCTATCCCTTCTCCAGCAGATCTTCTTGACCTAGGAATCGAACTGGGGTCTCCTGCTTTGCAGGTGGATTCTTTACCAACTGAGCTATCAGGGAAGCCCAAATAACTCAGAAGATAAACTTCAGACATTCAGCTTACTTCTTTATATAAATGGAATGAGATAATACATAATCTTTTTGTTTGTTTGTTTTCAACTCCACACCATGTCTACAGTTTTTATCCATATTTATATGGGTAGTTGTATATTATTAAGTACTCAATTCTATATATTATATCATTATGTAAAATGCTGAAATGGTTCTACCATTAATGAGATTTTAAATATTTCCCCCCTTCTTTTTTTTTTTTCAGTTGTAAGCACTGCAATTATGAACTTTCCACTACATATCTTTGGGTACATAAGCACTTAAGTGTGTTGAGTATATACCTGAAGGAATTTACTGGAAGTGAAAGCTCATAGATGTAAAATATATGTATATGTTCAGCTTTAGTCACTTTTAACATTGACAGATTAAAGATGGGAGATAGCCACAAATTCTTTGACAAGCCTCCCCGTCAGAGGTGGGGGTCTATTATATTTCATTTCTGAATCTAGGCAGGCTTTATGTCTTCCTTGAACAAGTGACTATGGCAGAATGGTGTTGTACCTGTTTCTGTGGTAAGACCTTGAGAGACTGGCTGCTTCTCCATCTACTTTAGAAATGCTTGCTTATAGTTTCATCCCTGTTGGAATCCAGCCATAAATGCTGTGAGAAACTCAAGACATATGGAGAAACCACATGTAAGCACTCTTTTCCACAATCCTAGTTGAGGTCCCAGTATTGACTCCTAGCATCTCAACTCACGTGGCAAACAAGTGGTAAGAAAGCAGCCTAGAAAGTAGATTCTCCAGTCCCAGCCACCCTGCTTAACACTATGTAGTTTAGACGAAATAAGTAACCCAGCCAAATCCTTCCCAAATTTCTGACTCACAAAATAAAGTGGTGTTTTAAGCCATGCGTTTCAAAGTTATTGCATACCAATATAAAACTTGAAGGAAATTTGGTACTGGAAACTGGAATACTGTATACCAAAAGCCTAAGTCATGTGACACTGGCCTTCCCACTAGACAGGGAGCAGAGGTGGGAAGGGATGTGAGGAGATTGTGCCTGAAAGCCGAGATGTCAAGCCTTGAAGGTTTGAAGGATAGTGAGAAAATATTGTAGAAGACTGGAGGAGAGGAATAAGTGTTATAATCCTGCGTGCTTGCTCAGTCCCATCTGACTTTTTTTGAGACCCCATGGACTATAGCCCACCAGGCTCTTCTGTCCCTGGAATTTTCCAGGCAGGAATACTGGAGAAGTCTCCATTTTCTCCTACAGGGAATCTTCCTGACCTTGGGATCAAATCCACGTCTCTTGTGGCTCTTGCATTGGCAGGCAGATTCTTTACCACCTGAGGCACCTGGGAAGCCTAACTGTTATAAAATGGTGGCTAATCTGGCAAGAATATCACCTACAGGAATATAGAAAATATAGAAAGGAATCTAGTTTAATAGTTTAACTGGAGAGAATTTCAAGAGCAATATAGGGAATAACATGTGACCTCAAATAACTACCTATGGTAAAATACAGGGAGACTGGAGATGGCTAAAGAAAGAACTATTAAGATTTTGAATAGCATTTAAGGGAAATATAAAAAGCAGGAAATTCTGGATTTGAAAATAAATTCTTCTCATTTCTAGGCTCTTCCAGAGAGTAATTCTTAAGGAATAGCTTTTGGGTAAGGTCAAGTTCATTATAAGACTGTAAGAGCTTATGTTAAGTCCTCAGAAAAATCTTCAGCAGATAGCCTGTCTTTTCAGTTCACAGGTCTTTAAGTAACTGCATCTGAGAAACTTCTTTTTCTTTTCTGTGCCTGATTTAAATGGCGAGATCTTAGACCATGATCTTGTTCTTGTGCTTGATCTTATTCCTGTAGTGGGTTACACGTTCTACAGTCTTTTAAGGATGATAATTTGTATGTGTAAGGATTATGAATAATTTGTGTGTGGAGTACAGATTGTCGTGACCTCCCAATGTTGCTCAGCCACTAAGTTGTGTCCAACTCTTCGTAACTCTATGGACTGCAGCATGCCAGCCTCCCTGTGCTTCACTATCTCCTGGAGTTTGCTCATATTCACGTCCATTGAGTCGGTGATGCTATCTAACCACCTCATTCTCTGCCACCCCCTTCTCCTTTTGTCTTTAATCTTTCCCAGCATCAGAGTCTTTTTCCATGAGTCAGCTCTTCACATCAGGTGACCGAAGTATTGGAGCTTCAGCTTCAGCATCAGTCCTTCTAATGAATGTTTAGTGTTTTATTTCCTTTAGGATTAACTGGTTTGATCTTGCTGTCAAAGGAAGTGTCAAGAGTCTTCTCCAGCACCACAGTTTTAAAGCATCAATTTTTCGGTGCTCAGCCTTCTTTATGGCCTTCCTATACCTCTGGATTTTTTTTAATATTCTTTCCATCTAGAAAGATAGGTGGTCTGTTTTTCCCTTTGTCTTTATCCTGTACAGGATTCATGACATTTTGAGCAAAAGAATTTGGCAGAATCCATGCTGTGTCAATTTTCAGAACCAGGCCTGCTTCTTGTCCTTGCAATTGTTGCCTTTGTGAATCTCGCTCCCATGACACGAGAAGCCCAGGTGTATGTGCTCCAGTAACAGTCGTGGCTCTTGGCAGAGTGATTCTCAGTTTTCTCTGATTTTAGTTCATCTGATTCTTAAAGGTCCTGACAATTTTAATGCTTTCAAAACTGTGATTATATAACTAGAAAGTATGAATTATACATGAATTTGGTTATAATGAGGTGTAGTCGACACTGCTAATTGCCCTTCCCCCCGTATCCATTTCACAGTCTGTCTTTACAAATTAACCCTAGTTTTGAGGGCAGGACAGGATTGAACTTAGTCCTCGAGGTTTCCTTTTAATTATAGGGATATGAAAAATCTGTGGCCTATGGTATGTAGACATCAATGGCTGGGCAGAAAATAAAAAGTTAGTGTATCATAGGAAGACATTCTGTGTTCATGAATTGGGAGAATATTGTTTATGAATATTGTTAGGATGGCATTATGACCCAAAGTGATCTAAAAACTCAATGTAACCCCTAAAAAAATTCCCAAAGTGTTTTGAGGGGAACAGAAAAACTGACAGAAAAAAATTCATATGGAATTTAAAAAGCACAGAATGGACAAAGCAATCTTTAAAACAAAAACAAAATTGGAGGATAAATTTCAAAATTTACTACACAGCTACAGTAATAAACACAGAAGTTGTGCTTAATTATAGACATGTAGATCAATAGAATACAGTTGAGAATTCATTGCTAAACCCATGGATGACCAGTTGATTTTCAACATGGATGCCAGGATCATTCAATGGAAAAAGAATAGTCTCTTCAACAAATAGTGCTTGAACAACTAGATAGCCACATGTAAAATAATGAAGTTGGACTTATATTTTGGAATATATAGAGAAATAAACTAAAGATATACAAAGGACCTGAATGTAAGTTCTACAGCTATGCAACTCAGAAGAAAATACTGAAATAAATCCTTATGACCTTAGATTTGGCAATGGATTTTTAGATATGGAATCAAAAGCACAAACAATAAAATTAAAAAAATGGTAAATTTGACTTCAAAAAATTAAAAACTTTTGTGTATCAAAAGATAATATCAAGGAAGTGAAAATGCAACCTATAGAATGGAAAAAAATGCAAATCATAAACCTGGTGAGTGTCTAGCGTCCAGAATATGTAAAAAACACACAAAACTCAACAACAAAAAGATCACCCAGTTTAAAGTAGGAAAAGGGCTTGACTCAACATTTTTCTAAAGAAAATACACAAATGGGTAATAAATGCATGAAAAGAGGTTTAGTGTCATTAATCAGTAGGATAATGGAAATCAACACCAAAATAAAATACCATTTTGCACCAATTTAATGGCTATTTAAAAAAAGAAAGAAAGAAACAGGTATTGGGTGGGATGTAGAAACAGAAACATTAAAAATTACATTAATTGATTGTGAGTATGTAAAATATGGGCTCAGTGGAAAATAGTTGGCAGGTCCTCAGGAAGTTAAACACTGAGTTCTCATGTAAGCCAGAAATTCTACTAAATATGTAGCACTCAGTGTTGAAAACAGACATCCCAACAAATACTTGTACAAAAATGTTCATAGCAACACTAGTGTCAATAGTCAAAAAGTGGAAATAACACAAATTTGCATCAACTACAAGGCAGGAACAAATCGGTATACCTGTGCTTGAACTTAGCCATAAAAAGGAATTAGCTACTGATACATGCCACAGTGTGCTTCTATGGTGGCTCAGATGATAAAGAATCTGTCTGCGGTGCAGGAGACCCCAGTTCAGTCCCTGGATTGGGAAGATCCTCTGGAGAATGGAATGACTACTCACTCCAGTATTCTTGCCTGGAGAATCCCATGGACAGAGGGGCCTAGTGGGCTACAGTCTATGGGGCACTGTAAGGCAAGAAAAGAGAGTGAGCCAGGCAGTCAGGCAAAGAAAAGGGAAATTTATTAGAGAGAAACAAGAGGGTGACTGGCCCTTAAGGCGAACCAGCATCCTCCCTTTCTGACAGGGTCTTTCTCATACCTCGTCAGTGAAAATTCTCTGAAGGGATGGTTAATTTTTAGCTTGTAGCCGAGTCCTGCAGTCACATAGCCAGAGGTCTAGAATCTGGTGGTCTTGTAGCCTTGAAAATATAAGTGCCAGAGGAAAAACAGAATTTGTTGTTTGGGCAATTTGGTCAGTCTCAAGGGTCACTGTGATTTTATTCTTTATTTTCGAGGTCAAAATAATGAGCCATTTCAACCATGAGCCCCCAAGTAGGCCCTATTGGTCATAAAGAGTCGGACATGACTGAGCAGCTAACACACACATGCTACAATATGGATCAAGCTCAAAAACATGATGCTAAATTTTAAAAGCCAGATAAAAAATGTCACAAGGCATATGTTTCCCTATCTATGAAAGGAATGATTAGGTAAACCCATAAAGGCAGAAAGCAGATTGGTGTTCTCCAAGTACTATGAAGAGATTGCTTAACACATATGGGGTTTCCTTTTGTGGTGATAGAAATATGTATGGGCGTAGAGATGAGGGTTGTGCAATTGTGTGTGCACTAAATGCCACTGGATTGTACACTTTAAAGTGATTAAATTGTGCTGATTTTACCTCAATTTAAAAAATAATAAGCCACATAAAAAATACTAATATGCCTTTAGACATGTGTTTTGAGTTCCTTTTTATTCCTGATAGAAATGCAGATGAAATGTCTGAAGCTGAAGCCCTCATTTTGAGACCTTGAATATTAAAGGCAAAAATAAAAGAAAGAGAATGCCTACCTCAGTTGAGTTTATATGACAGAAACAAAACAAAACAAAATACAATGAAACATATGTCGACTAAAAAACATAGTCACAACCTGAAAGTAGAGAGTTATTCTATTTGATGGGAATGTTTAGGACTCTGAGCCCAGGAGACAGCATCTCAGTAGCTCTGAGAAAACTGCTCCAAGGAGGCAGGAGGGGAATTCAGGCTATATGCAAGTTTGCAACAAAGGGATCGGGCTCTCTGAACATCAAAGATCAGGTATCAAATTAAGGAATTTAGCATTCTATGTATGGGAAGATGCAAGCCTCTGGTCTCACTGAATTCATTCCTTTCCTATGCACCTCAACTATTGGGCTAATCCTGTTTCCTTGTTCACCTTGCTTCTTGCATTCCCCCAGCTCCCCAGCAGTCACTCTAGGGGGTGACAGCATCCCCTGGGTCCCAGTTTTGGAGGCCCTCATTCACATTTGGAGGCCAGGAATCACCGATGGCTGTGACACTTCTTGTTTATTAATATGGCAGGATATATTTTCATCTCACACATACTATTTGATAACATTGCATGCTAAATCGCTTCAGTCATGTCTGACTCTTTGCAACCATATGAACCATAGCCTGCCAGACTCCTCTGTCTATGGGATTCTTCAGGCCAGAATACTGGAGTGGGTTGTCATTCCCTTCTCCAGGGGATCTTCCTGACCCAGGGATCAAACCCCAGTCTCTTATGTCTCCTGCATTGGCAGCAGGTTCTTTATCTCTAGTGCCACCTATGACACTGATTTAATGACATTAAAGAGGTGTTTGGTTACAATCAAATGCAATTTTATATAATAATTTAACAGTAAAGGTATTACAAGTTTATATAGAAAAAATCATGACAAATATTCTTTTTAAAAATTTCTTTATTTTTAATTGAAGGATAATTGCTTTAAAGTATTATGTTAGTTTCTGCCAAACATCAACATGAATCAGTCATAGGTATACATATGCCCCCTCCCTCTTGAAACTCCCTCCCACCTCCCTCCCCACCCCACTCCTCTAGGGTGTTACAGAGCCCAGGTGTGAGTTCCCTGAGTCGTATGACAAATTCTCATTGATTCTCTATTTTCAGTTCAGTTCAGTTGCTTAGTCGTGTCCCGACTCTTTGCAACCCCATGGACTGCAGCATGCCAGGCCTCCTAGTCTATCACCAACTCCAGTAGTTTACTCAAACTCATGTCCATTGAGTCAGTGATGCCATCCAACTATCTCATCCTCTGTCATCCCTTTCTCCTTCTGCCATCAATCATTGTCAGAATCAGGGTCTTTTCAAATAAGTTAGTTCTTCGCATCAGGTAGCCAAAGTATTGGAGTTTCAGCTTCAGCATCGGTCCTTTGAATGGATAGTCAGGACTTATTTCCTTTAAGCTGGACTGGTTGGATCTCCTTGCTAGTGAAGGAACTCTCAAGAGTCTTCTTCAACACCATTATTCAAAAGCATTAGTTCTTTGGCGTTCATTTCTTTCTAGTCCAACTGTCACATCCATACACAACTTTACATATGGTGATATATGTCTCCATGGAAAATATTCTTAAATTATTGGGGAAAATAATTTTATTGACAACAAATATAGCTCATTATTTGTATTACAATGAGCATAAAAACTCAGAATTGTGAATGCAGATTTCAAGGAAGACTGTTAAAATATACATTGGTAATATGCTTCTCATTTTAAGTAACCCAGATGTTCATTAAAGAGCTGTTTTTGTGGATTTGCTGCATAGATTACGTGTAAGACATTTTCCTCTGGATGATGAAGGCAGTTCATGATTGCAAAGATGATCAGAAATAGGTTTGTTTTGAAGAGTTACATAAAATTTGAAATATTGCATGAAGCCATTTTGTTCCTTAAAAATTGTTTATCCATTCCATTAATATTTTAGGTGTATAAATTTGGGTGATTTAAAATTCTCTATAGTATTACATCTCTCTGTTTCTAAATTCTGCCACGTCAAATATTGTATATTTTTGACCACTCTATCTCCATATACAGTTAGGGTCACCAGACTTAGCAGATTAAAAAGACACCCATTCAAATGTCATTTTCACAACAAACATGTTCTTACTGTAAGCATCTTATAAATACTGCAAAGGTTACACATGTCCTAAAAGCTTATTCACTGTTTAATTAAAACTTACATATAACTGGATTTTTTTTTTATCTTATATAACAACCTTTGCTAGTAAAGTGCCTAAAACAAAACAGGCACTCAACCATTTTTCTTTAATAAATATATGAATAAACATGCCATTCTACCCCAGTTAAAACTCATTGGCTCTCATTCTCATTGATACTGAAGTATTAATTTGCAGTTCTTTTTCCTTCCCTTCCTGTTGCTCCACTGTCTCTGTAACTATAGGTAGTCACCTTCTCATGACCTTGCAGCACTTTTTTCAGAAATATTCTTTACAAGTAAACTTATCTAAATATTATAACATTGTGGCTCATTCAATCCTGTTGCTCATTCAATACTGTTGTTGTGTCTGACTCTTTGCGACTGCATGGATTGCAGCATGCCAGGCTTCCCTGTCCTTCTCTGTCTCCTGGAGTAAGCTCAAACTCATGTCCATTGAGTCAGTGATGCCATCCAACCATCTCATCCTCTGTCACCCTCTCCTATTGCCCTCAATCTTTCCCAGCATCAGGGGTTTTCTAAAGAGTTAGCTCTTTGCATCAGGTGGCCAATTTTGCCTATATTCAATTTTATTAATAATGGTAATATTTCTTAATTGTCTTATAGTTTTATACATGCACTATCAATGTTATATAAGAAATATCAGCTTCTCAAGGAACTAGATAAAACAGGAGTTTTATATTCAGTATACCGGTTGCTTTGGAATGTTTTAATACTTAGACTTATTTATCATATTATTTGAGGATGACAAGATGGGAAATCCAGTACCTTTTATGATTACCACTACAAGCCCACTAAATGCAAAACTCTTGGTGCCACACAATCCAATTGATTTATAGCCAAAGTAGAACAAAGGATGGAAAAAACTCAGCCAATCACAAAGCCATGTCAGGAAAAGATAAGCACTTCCAAGTTGATTATATTTGTCATGTCAATTAACCCAGTATCCAATTAATAAGCTACTCATGTGGATTCAGTTGCATCATGAGTAGCACAACTACCATTTTTCCTGCCCAAACTATCTTTATAAGAGATTGTTTGAACTAGAATTTTCATTTCCCTGGAGGAAGTTTTCCTTCTGAAAATATGCATAACGTGATACAGATTGTTTGTATAAAAATTCTCAGAGCCAGATTTGTTTTGTTTTGGTTTTTCGATTTTACAGAAGAAACATCTGACAAATTATTATTTGTGGGAATAGCTTTTCATATAGAGGGTTTAGAGCATTTGGTGTGGAATTGGGGAATATGTGCTAAATTTGGTGAAAAATAGAATATGAGAGGAAATGTTGCTGTTGTTCAAGACCCTAACAACCTCGGCAGATATACACAGAGTCAACTACAGGATCCTGCATGTATATCTCATCTTGACATATGCAGCTTCAGGTGGTTTTACAAAATTCTGTCAACACTGAAAGACACCAGAGCCTTAAATTTAAACCTCTTGAAAATTTTACAGTTGATTCGAGAGTTATAATAGTATCATCTCAGTCACAGAACCCGACCTATCAAATCTTTAACTATTTACAAACTCTGGCTCTTCAGCACGTATGTCTTAATATGTCTGATTGACTAGTAGAGTATATCTTTGAAAAGAGCCATCTTTTCACCTCTAGAAAAAGAAAAAAAAGCTAGAAGATGCCTCTGAATGAACATGTAGAGTTTCAAACTGTTCCGTGTCCACAGTATTGTTTTTCTATTTATTTTCATTTTTTAAGCCTCATCTGACTGCTGTGGCACATGATCAGGTGTCACACATATCCTAATCCCAAGGCTTTGGTATATTGATCAAAATTTTATTGATATATTGAGGGACTCTGTAGTATTAGCCACTCTAAAGAGCGTTACTTGGAAAAACATAAGCCAGGTAAATTACTTATATGTCTTTTCTCTTACTTATTAGAGCCTGAATAGAGATCAAATAGATGATAGAGTTAGAAGGTAGTAGGGAATTATCAGAGACTTTTTCCTAACGGGCGGCATGCATAAAGCGTGAGGACAGAAGCCCCAGATGGTTTTCTTGCTGAAGCTTCTCTTTCACCCCCTGCCTCTTACAAATGAAGACGCCCTCAGGCCGATTGAAAGGCAGATCACATCAGCAATATGTTTCAAATCTGACTGACTGACTAAAAGAGGAGTCAACTTAAAAAGAAAGACAGTTTCATATAGATGCCAAAGTCACGCCATTGCAGTTTTATTCAGTGGATTTTAATTCTCAGTACATTTATTGCTATCCTTCACTTTGTGAAGTTCCCTTGTCCTCTGAATGTCACCCAGACAACCACAGTATGCAAAATCCATTACAAAGTACAAACAGAATGTCTTAGTCAGCTTGTGTGTGCAACCGAGTGAATATATTTCTATGGGTTCATGTCTCCCTGGTTTCTTCTTTCTAAACATGAATATACAATGTCTTTCTGTTTTGCTGCCTACTTGGGGTGTCAGTGCTCACTCTTGTGGGCTGATTACAGTGGGATTGCAAATTAGGCTTTAAAGAGCCAAACGTTCAATCTGAAAATTATACTGAAATTAACTCTTTAGAGATGAATTCCTATTCAGTGACAATATGATGTTGGTGAACTGATCTAGAAGAAAATGCCAACCCACTGGAGAAGAATTCATATTGGCTACACACTAGAAGATGATACATTAAAGTCTCTCTTTTTAATTTCTGTGTAATGCATAGCCTCCTGATGTCTTGTAAAGTACAAAGGTGCACTTGCCAGAAAAAAAAAAAAAAAAAAAACTGATTCTAAAATGCTTAGCTCTCCATATGGCAAAGCCAAGTGTAATTGATCTTACCATTTTGTGACTCCCTGCTCACTATTATTGTACAAGAAATTGAAAACGTCCTTCTTACTACAACAGCAACACAGACATTTTAATTAAAAATTAAAAAAACACCAACAACTTTAATATATTCTTTGTTGGCATCTTGGCTTTTGAAATGGAACTTCTCTATTCTGTGCATAATTACAGACGGAGGGCGGGTTTCCAGAAGGAACAGGAAGACGTTTCTCTTTTCCCTCATTATGATGTTTTACTTTGAGACGTTTAGCTTCAATGAACTTGAACTCCTAATTGCTAATATTGAACTCTATGTTTCTCCTTGTAACTTTTTTCTTTCATGAATAGTCGAATAGTTTTCTCTTCTACTCAATATTCAAAACAACCCAAAACAGAACACCCTCGGCTTTAGTGCCTTATAATGTAATCATGCAGAAAATGTGGTTTAAATGTTTTTAATCAGCTGTTAATTGTCTGAACTAAATTCTGCAGAAACTAAAGCTAAATCTTCATCATTATCTAGGTATGTATGTTAGTCAGGAATCTTTCAGTTGCAAGTGACATTAACTCATCTCAAACTAACTTCAGCATTAACAGGGATGAGGGGGCTTGCATAATTATGAAGAGCATATTCCAATACATATTGGAAATACTTCAACCAAGGCCTTGATGTCTCTAAGACATCTTTTCCTTTCTCCTCACATTAGTCTCTTTGTGCATGAAAATTCATTTTTCTTCTATTGCTGACTCGAGTTTTCTACTTGTCAGCACATAGAAAAGAGGAGATGGTGAATTCTCTTGGTAATATAAGAGAATATAAGGTATCTTCTTCCACTCTAAGTTAAACAAAGAGAAGAGGGAAAGAGAAAGAGATTGTAATTAACCTTGGTTATGTGCCAAATTTTTGAGTTAATCATAGCCACTGGGGAATAAGGTACTGTTGTCAGACCAGCCTTGGTCACAGGAAGTCCCCAAACAATTACTGTGAAATGACTGGATGAGTGGGACAATGGAGTGAATGACAAACTTGTAAAAACAAACAAACGAAAGTTCAGTACCATGTAGTAATCATGAGAAAGTTAGAGAGAGAGAAGTAATTAATTTGTCTGTTCTGTGGATTAGGGGAAGAATTCTGTACACAAAGCTTCTGATCTGGTCTAAAGCATAAAAGGATCTTTGTGAGGTAAACAGAAAATTGGGAGCATTCCAACTGACAGAAGATCCTGTGGAGAGGACGTGAGGTGAAAAATCAGTGTTTGTTTATATTTTAAGGATAAGCAAACTTAAAACACTCTCAGGTGTTTTTGAGTATTGATTTTTAAATTTTTTAATGGGACAGTGTGTATAGAAATTTAAAAGGTTTGCTTAAAACACTGGACGTCAGTGGGGCATTACATGTGGTAATATTGTACTCACAAGATAAGGTCATCCAAGTTGTAGTATGTCTTTACTTAACCCAGTCACATGTAAATGTATGAATATTATTTTGTCTGGCACATATTCTTTTCATCAGATAGATTATATAGAAAGTTATGTTAAACTAACACCCTGATAGGGCTTTTTTACAAAATAAAATAGTCTTAATATATTATTAAATATTACAATATATATGATACCTTAAGGAAATTGGAAGAGGCACATGAAAGATGAAATCTGCCTTGACAGAGAAAAATATACTCTAAATGGAGTTATTGAAACTCTAAAAGTAGTTACAAGAAAAACCCAAAGAGCTTAGAGGTGATTTACATCTCACCATGATGTGAAATACAATTTACAGGAGCCATTACCACAAACCAGCCAGGTGAAAGGAGGCAAGGGCATTTCCCCTATCAGCAAATATATAATATTCCTGGAGGAAATTTCTACAATATCTTTAAGTTGTCAGTAATACAAAATGTTATTAACTCTTTTTTTTTTACAATACAAAACTGATAATTCTGTTTATTCTAGCTGTCATGTTTTCTCTTAAAAATCCTTAGATGCTATTATCAAGCCTTATTCATAAAGACGTTAGTATAAACTACCAACATAATAAGAGAGAAGTTAGTGAATAGATATTTTTCATTCTTTACCTTAGTAATATGTAATATACTAAGTCCCAAACTCCAAAAGAGACTGCTAAATATGAGAATGAAATTCTTGTTACATGTTTCATCTGTTGCTTGTTCATTACAAGGTTTAGATGGGCCTTCATCATTCCAGAGTCATTTGCACTACAAGTGGCAGACACTGTGTTAGATGATGGAGATAAAGAAATAAGACTGGTGGTTATCATCAAGTAGCTAAGTCTAGTGGAGGATACGAAGATTCAGTCGTTTTTCTTGAATAAACAGTCCTCTATCATTGTAAGCCTACAGTTGATTCCTTGAATCCTAAAAAATTTGAATGTAACCACTTTTGCCAGTGCTCTTTTTGCTGTTTTGGAAGATCAGATTTCAGAGGTTTTTATTCTGTCTGCCATTCTGGATATGAAGCTTGGTTGATTCTTATGGATTTCAGTTGAGAACCCATAAAATGACTGGGTGTCAAAAGAATGTGATTCTGTGTACCCAGATTCCATCTTTCTTTAAAGATCCACAGATAATGAAAATAGTGATCTCCATATGAGACAGAGATGAGGAACTTCTAAAAGATCAAAACTTACCATGTATACATTTTTTCAAAGAAAACAATTCACACACACACACACACAAAGATACGTTAGTACATGGCCTAACTTTTCTTCAAAAAAGTAGGTAAATAGTATCATCGTATCATGTAATAAATATAATCTATATTAATATAATATAACTTATAGAATGGTATCATATAGTATTATATTTGCTGGGAAAGTTAGTTGTGCTCAGCATCTCTTTCCCAGTTCTGGGAAATAACCTTCATTATAAATAATAAATTAATAAATTAATTCTGTGTTAATAACCTTCAGGCATGCCCCTAACTTTCTGAGTTTCAGGATGGAGGTCCTACTGTAGTGCAACGGGTGTTGTGTCCAGCCACATTGTCTGCTGTGGAGTGAATATGATGGACTTGAGGGACTGTCTCATTGCAAGAAGCTGTATTTGGGTCTTTCTGTCTCGCTTCTTGCTCTAAGTGAATGTTATATGACTTACACTTGGTACCGCCTAGGGGACAGAGTGGTACATGTGCTCTCTTCTCTAGGTGCGATTTATCTGGCTTTAAACCTTAGTCACATAGCTCCCATTTAACCTTAGTCACATAGCTCCCATTGTTCCAGTGCATGTTAAAAGATTAGTTGATATTAGCTACTTTTATTTTTATTATATTATTCAGAAGCACGATGCTGAAAAATGTTGAGGAATAAATATGATATATTAGGAAGTTGGTATAAGCTTTTGAAGCATTCAGTTCAGTTCAGTTCAGTTCAGTCGTTCAATCATGTCCGACTCTTGGTGACCCCATGGACTGCAGCACGCCAGGCCTCCTTGTCCATCGCCAACTTCTGGAGTTTACTCAAACTCATGTCCATTGAGTCAGTGATGCCATCCAGCCCATCTCATCCTCTGTCATCCCCTTCTTCTCCTGCCTTCAATTTTTCCCATCATCAGGGGCTTTTCCAATGAGTCAGTTCTTTGCATCAGGTGGCCAAAATGTTGGAGTTTCAGCTTCAACATCAGGCCACCCAATGAACACCCAGGACTGATCTCCTTTAGGATGAACTGGTTGGATCTTGGAACTCTCAAGAGTCTTCTCCAACATCACAGTTCTAAAGCATCAATTCTTCGGTGCTCAACTTTCTTTATAGTCCAACTCTCACATCCATATGTGACTACTAGAAAAACCATGGGTTTGGCTAGACGGACCTTTGTTGGTAAAGTAATGTCTCTGCTTTTTAATATGTTGTCTAGGTTGGTCGTAACTTTTCTTCCAAGGAGCAAGAGTCTTTTAATTTCATGGTTTTAGTCACACTCTGCAGTGATTTTGGAGCCCCCAAAATAAAGTCTGTCACTGTTTCCCCATCTATTTGCCATGAAACATTTGAAGCATTTCTAAATTAAAACCCCAAATTGAATAACTCTTAACTGTGTGATGTTTGTAAAGTTGTTTATTTTGAATTTCTTTATGTGTACATAGGGATATTATTGGTAGTGACCTTTTTGGTTTAGTATAAGAATTAATGCAGTGATACCAGTGAAGTGCCTGATTTTGTACTTACCACATATTAATCACTAAATTAGTGTTAGCTCTTATTATGTGTGCTCTTTGATCTAACTTCTTGAGCCTTCTACATTCTTGCAGTGCTTTTTACTCCTAATTAGGGATTCTTTTGCTCTGCTAAGAAACTAATCCATGCCCTGTCGAATGTGAGAGCTATTGGATTTTTTTTTTAATTTTTGGAGAGAGGATTCATATTCAATTTGGAGTTAGAAAGCTGAAGTAGCATATAAATATTCCTTTAAACAAGTGAAGCAAGCATGCATAATATTTCACAGTGTATGCAAGGTAGTAAGGTAGTAAAACTTTAAATGATACCACATTTATAATGGAATGTTAGAATTTGATGACATATAGTTTGAGAATCATCTTCAAAGAATAATAGAAGCACTGAAATGAGAAGGCAAAATACCAGTGCAGAACTATATGACATAAGATAAAGTAGAATAAAGCAAAAAAAAAAAAAAAAAAAGAACAGAAATATGTAAATATAATCAGAGGAATCCCAAGATGGGACTTTGGTGAAATCTATCCCCACTTTAATAATGTATACTATACTGTTGTCTCATTTTTACAACAAAGGGAGGAGTTGCGTGGACCAAGGAGTTAGAACTCAGGTACAATGTGAGCTTAAAGAAGAGCAATTACTGATTGCTTATTGACACAGATAATGTGAAAAATGTTTAGAAAACAATGATCTCATTCACGAATATTAGGCTTATTGTTCAGTTCAGTTGCTCAGTCATGTCTGACTCTTTGCAATTCCATGAACTACAGCATATCAGACTTCCCTCTCCTTCACAAACACTTGAACCTTGCTTGAACTCATGTCCACCAAGTAAATGATGCCATCCAACCATCTTATCCTCTATCATCCCCTTCTCCTCCTGCTTTCAATCTTTCAGAGCATCAGGGTCTTTTCCAATGTGTCAGTTCTTCGCATCAGGTGACCAAAGTGTTGGAGCTTCAGCTTCAGCATCAGTCCTTCCAATGAATATTCAGGAGTGATTTTCTTTTGGATTGACTAGTTTGATCTCCTTGCAGTTCAAGGGTCTCTCAAAAGTCTCCTCCAACACCACAATTCAAAAGCATCAATTCCTTGGCGCTCAACTTTCTTTATAGTCCAACTCTCACATCCGTACATGACTACGGAAAAAACCATAGCTTTGACTAGATGGACCTTTGTTGGCAAAATAATGTCTCTGCTTTTTAATATGCTGTCTAGGTTTGTCATAGCTTTTCTTCCAAGGAGCAAGTGTCTTTTAATTTCGTGGCTGCAGTTACCATCTGCAGTGATTTTGGAGCCCAAGAAAATAAAGTCTGTCACTGTTTCCATTGTTTCCCCAGCTATTTGCCATGAAGTAATGGGACCAGATGCCATGATCTTAATTTTTTGAGTGTTAAGTTTTAAGCCAGCTTTTCACTCTCCTCTTTCTTTCTTTTTTTATTGATGTTTATATAATTTTTAATTTTTTTCATTTATTTTTATTAATTGGAGGCTGATTACTTTACAATATTGTAGTGGTTTTTGCCATACATTGACATGAATCAGCCATGGATTTACATGCGTTCCCCATCCTGACCCCCCCCCCCCACCTCCCTCCCATCCCATCCCTCTGGGTCATCCCAGTGCACCAGCCCTGAGCACTTGTCTCATGCATCCAACCTGGACTGGCGATCTGTTTCACACTTGATGATAAACATGTTTCAATGCTATTCTGTCAGATCATCCCCCCCTCGCCTTCTCCCATAGAGGCCAAAATTCTGTTCTATACATCTGTGTCTCTTTTTCTGTCTTACATATAGGGTTATCATTACCATCTTTCTAAATTTCATATTTATGTGTTAGTATACTGTATTGGTGTTTATCTTTCTGGCTTACTTCACTCTGTATAATGGGCTCCAGTTTCATCCATCTCATTAGAACTGATTCAAATGAATTCTTTTTAATGGCTGAGTAATATTCCATGGTATATATGTACAACAGCTTTCTTATCCATTCGTTTGCTGATGGACATCTAGGTTGCTTCCATGTCCTGACTATTATAAACAGTGCTGTGATGAACATTGGGGTACATGTGTCTCTTTCAGTTCTGGTTTCCTCTCTGTGTATGCCCAGGAGTGGGATTGCTGGGTCATATGGCAGTTCTAGTTCCAGTTTTTCAAGGAATCTCCATACTGTTCTCCATAGCGGCTGTACTAGTTTGCATTCCCACCAACAGTGTCAGAGGGTTCCCTTTTCTCCACACCCTCTCTAACATTTATTGCTTGTAGACTTTGGATAGCAGCCATTCTGACTGGCGTGTAATGGTACCTCATTGAGGTTTTGATTTGCATTTCTCTGATAATGAGTGATGTTGAGCATCTTTTCATGCATTTGTTAGCCATCTGTATGTCTTCTTTGGAGAAATGTCTGTTTAGTTCTTTGACCTGTTTTTTGATTGGGTCATTTATTTTTCTGGAATTGAGCTGCAGGAGTTGCTTGTATATTTTTGAGATTAATCCTTTGTCTGTTGCTTTGTTTGCCATTATTTTCTCCCAATCTGAAGGCTGTCTTTTCACCTTACTTATAGTTTCCTTTGTTGTGCAAAAGCTTTTAAGTTTCATTAGGTCCCATTTGTTTAGTTTTGTTTTTATTTCCAATATTCTGGGAGGTGGGTCATAGAGGATCCTGCTGTGATTTATGTCAGAGAGTGTTTTGCCTATGTTCTCCTCTAGGAGTTTTATAGTTTCTGGTCTTACATTTAGATCTTTAATCCATTTTGAGTTTATTTTTGTGTATGGTGTTAGTGTTCTAGTTTCATTCTTTTACAAGTGGTTGACCAGTTTTCCCAGCACCACTTGTTAAAGAGGTTGTCTTTTTTCCATTGTATATTCTTGCCTCCTTTGTCGAAGATAAGGTGTCCATAGGTATGTGGATTTATCTCTGGGCTTTCTATTTTGTTCTATTGATCTCTGTTTCTGTCTTTGTGCCAGTGCCATACTGTTTTGATGACTGCAGCTTTGTAGTAGAGCCTGAAGTCAGACAGGTTAATTCCTCCAATTCCATTCTTCTTTCTCAAGATTGCTTTGGCTATTTGAGGTTTTTGTTTCCTTAATTTCTCTTTCTGTTTTCTCATTGTTAGTGTATAGAAATGCAAGGGATTTCTGTATGTTAATTTTATATCCTGCAACTTTACTATATTCATTGATTAGCTCTGGTAATTTTCTGGTAGAGTCTTTAGGGTTTTCTATGTAGAAGATCATGTCGTCTGCAAACAGTGAGAGTTTTACTTCTTCTTTTCCTATCTGGATTCCTTTTATTTCTTTTTCTGCTCTGATTGCTGTGGCCAAAACTTACAAAACTATGTTGAATAGTAGTGGTGAGAGTGGGCACCCTTGTCTTGTTCCTGACTTTAAGGGAAATGCTTTCAATTTTTCACCATTGAGGATAATGTTTGCTGTGGGTTTGTCATATATAGCTTTTATTATGTTGACATATGTGCCTTCTATTCCTGCTTTCTGGAGAGTTTTTATCATAAATGGATGTTGAATTTTGTCAAAGGCTTTTTCTGCATCTATTGAGATAATCTTATGGTTTTTATCTTTCAATTTGTTAATGTGGTGTATTACACTGATTGATTTGTGGATATTAAAGAATCCTTGCATACCTTCACTCTCCTCTTTCACTTTCATCTTGAGGCTCTTTAGTTCTTCTTCACTTTCTGCCATAAGGGTGGTGTCTTCCGCATATCTGAGGTTATTGATTTATCTCCCGGCCCTCTTGATTCCAGCTTGTGCTTGCTTTCTCCAGCCTGGCATTTCACATGATGTACTCTGCATATAAGTTACATAAGCAGAGTGACAGTATACAGCCTTGACGTACTCTTTTCCCTATTTGGAACCAGTGTGTTGTTCCATGTCTGGGTCTTACTGTTGCTTCTTGACCTGCATACAGATTTCTCAGGAGGCTGATCAGGTGGTCTGGTATTCCCATCTCTTTTGGAATTTTCCGCAGTTTGTTGTGATCCACACAGTCAAGGCTTTAGTGTAATCAATGAAGCAGAAGTAGATGTTTTTTTCTGGAAGTCTCTTGCTTTTTCTATGATCCAACAGATGTTGGCAATTTGATTTCTTGTTCCTCTGCCTTTTCTAAATCCACCTTGAACATCTGGAAGTTCTTGTTTCACATACTGGTGAAGTCTAGCCTGGAGGCTTTTGAGCATTACTTTGAGATGAGTGCAAAATTTGAGATAAGTGCAATTGTGTGGTAGCTTGAACTTTCTCTGTCATTACCTTTTGGAATTGGAATGAAAACTGACCTTTTCCAGTCATGTGGCCACTGCTGAGTTTTCCATATTTGATCGCATATTGAGTGTCAGCACTTTCACAGCATCATCTTTTAGGATTTGAAATAGCTCAGCTGGAATTCTATCACCTCCACTAGCTTTGTTAATAATGATGCTTCCTAAGGCCCACTTGACCAATTAGGCTTATTTGGTCATTTGCACACTCCTAAATCATGCAATGTGCATACATTTCTGGTTAAAGGACATTTTAAAGCCAACATAAAAAATAATCATTATTCTTTACTAACTACCAAAGAAGTATTTTGCATAGGAATCTCACAATTGTATTCTGCATGAACAATCTTAGTAAAGCCTGAAAATGTCCAGATTTTAATTTACACCGTTAGGCTGAGAACTGCTAACACAAAAATAGTAAAATACAAGGATGAATGATTCACCCTAGTTTCTACCTATTTGGGGTAAAAGTTTCATAGTCTTATATTATTTCATTTAACCTTTATGACAGCTAAAGTTAAACTTTAAGTACTAATTAGAGATTAGTAGTGAATAATATCAACTTTTAAACCTCAAAATAATCAATATCTTATGTCTTTTAGTTTTTTATCAATTTCCTTTAGTTTTCCCTAAAGCCATTTTTGCTTTAAAGTCAAATTGTTTAATTTTAATTCATTTTAACCTTTTGCACTTAATCTGTGTTCTAGTAGTTTAATCAATTTTTTGTTTTTTTTTCTTAAATATAATTATGGTAAAGATAAAATAACTTTTGCTAAAGCAACTCTAATTTTAGCAACCAATTAATGATCACATAGACCAAAGAAAATGTATTTATGAAAAATTATGTGAAGTCATGTCATGCCAATATTCAAACTTAGCACAATTACTCTCTTTTCTTATTAACTTCTTATAAGGTGCAGTGAGACTTTTAGATTCTGGCCCATCCAATTAGGGAGACTCTCAGTAAACTAGATTTTCTAGTTATGGGGTATGATGAATTTTGATGGTTGAGGGAAGCAGAACAATTTTTGAGACAATATATTGACATCAGAAGAGTCTTTCAGGTAAACTCTAAATAAGAGAAGAAATGCAAAACATGCTCACTGGTAAGTTTAATATAGAGCATATTAAATTCAAAGATTTACAGATATGAATATGAAAGGACACAACAATAGAAAAAAGTAATATTAACCTTTAATATCACCAGATTTATTTTCTTTGGAAAAAGGAAGATCCCATTAAAAAAAGGGATTTTTAATGCTCAGTGACGTATAAAGTATGTTTTGTTCCTAAATTAGCATTACCACTGTTAGTATTTTAGATGTTGAGTTACCAGAGAAAAGGTCCATCAAAATAATTTTCAAGTTAAAAGAATTCTATCCACTTGGGTTTTGGCTTAGTATCCATAAAAGAAATTAATATGCATATCTAGCCATTTCTCTCTCTCTCTCCCTCTCATTCAGAGTGAAATCAAGACTTTCAATAAAGTTGGAATGTAATATTAATTTTATGGATTTAATTTTGTCTACAAAGAGTGAAATAATCCATATTCCATTACTTTTTTCTTACAGTTATAGAAATAGTTGAGTCTACAATCCTCCCATCATATCCTAATATATTTACGTGTTAATATATCTGTATCAGTCACACAAACTTGTTGAAGTATCAAGGTCCATAAAAATGTGTATAAGGGCACAGTCTCCTCTTTGAATTATTTGCTGCTTCTCTACTTCATCCTATGCCATAAGATTATTGCCTTTAATAGCACAGATGGTAAAGAATCTGCCTTCAATGCAGGAGACCTGGGTACGATCTCTGGGTCGAGAAGATCCCCTGTTGAAGGGAATGGCAGCCCACTCCAGTATTTTTGCCTGGAGAATTCCATGGACAGGCCATGGGGTTGCACACGACTAACACTTTCACTAATACTTTGACTTTCACATGCAGTAAGATTATTGCACTTAATAAATTACTAGACATGGAATGATTGTAGATAATGTGATATAATTGATCAGCAAATCAATACTAATATATACTAAATCAAATTATCCAGTATTAATGACTCTAGAGTATTTATTATATTTATACCTTGAAAAAAATGGAGCTTAAGTGGAACTTTATTTGATAGAAATGCTTTGTCTTCACAGGAGTAAACAGCTGTTCATGCCTAGAAACAGGCTGTTGTTTATTCTCTACAAGTTAAAAAGTGCCCAGAGGTGCAAATGGAAACAAAATGGAGACGTTGCATTTGAGTATCTACATGTCTATCTCATCAGTTCTCAGTTGAATAAGCCTCAGATCTTCCATTGTAGCTCAGCTGGTAAAGAATTTGCCTGCAATGCAGAAGCCCCAATTCAATCCCTGAGTCAGGAAGATCCCCTGGAGAAGGGAACAGTTACCCACTCCAGTATTCTTGCCTGGAGAATTCCATGGACAGAGGAACTGGACAGGTGACAGTCTATGGGGTCGCAAAGAGTCAGACCTGATTGAGAGACTTTCACTTTTCTGGTAGATGCAAAAACAAAAACAGTGTTAAACAAATTTTAGTTATTTAAAAATATTGAAAGTGTGAGTGTTAAGAAATTTGGTTGAAAATCTTGGTTGTATTTGTTTAGCTTTATTCCTTTTAGCAAATTATCTTCACATCACTTTATCTTTTTCTTCTACAAATTCTTCTTATGTTTGTTTACATGACACAGAAGCATTAGGGTCATGTATAAATCTGCTGGCCATAAGCAACCGTAAACAACCCAAATTTATTTTCTCAAGGTTTTTGAGACAGGAGGAGAAAGACAAGGTGTCAGGGGGTTCGGTTTCTTAGGACATCTCTCTCCGTGGCTTGCAGATGGCTGCTTCCTGACTATCTTCTTATGGCCTTTGTCCAGCGCATGTCCTCACTGGGAGGAAAGGGGGTGGTGCTCGAATGAGGAGGACTCAGATTCTAAATCAGCTTCCCAAGAGACACTTTATCCTCTTCTCATTGTCCTGAAGCCCTTAGGTCTTCAGAACCTTCCTGAATATTCCTCAGTTGAACAGTCCCAGCCCCAAGCAAATCCCCAGGGAACCTAGAGAAGGAGAATGCTCTTCTCACTGAGAATCCTTGAATCATTTTGCTTAAAAGACCAGAGGGAAGACAAGTATTCTGAGCTTTTAAAAGTCTTTCAAGGAAAAACTTCCTTATGCTCCTCTGACACACACACATACAAAGAAAAAAAAGAAAAAAGAGAGAGAATTATTAAAGTCATGAACTTCTCCTGTGGAACACTTCTCAAAAATGTATTTATCTAAGGGGCATCTGTGCTTGGTTTCAAACTCAAAAACAATAATAGCAATAATGATGACATTAAAATTACTCAGTGTTACAGAAAAGATATGAAGGTTTTCTATTATTTACATTAAACAAGCAGTGTCTTAAACCAAAAAAGCCTCACTCTTCCTTCTCTGACACCACTGACCAGGGGAGATGCTGTGCCCCCTTCAAAATGACTGAGACCCCCTGTAGAGGCTGTGCTCTGGAAAGTCATCCTCAGATTGGAAACAGCTCCTCTGGCTGGAGTCTTATGGGAGACAGGAGAGGAGGTGGAGGGGAGAGGGATCCAGACTTGGCAGGGGATTCTGCCCCCTTCTGCTTGCCTGCCCTGAGACCCTTGCTGCATTTTGCCATCTTTGGGTGGACAAGCTAGGCTGAAGGTGATGGCAGGGGCTGTCATTCTCTTCTCTCCTTATAGAAACACCACTCTTGTTGACACCAGTCTTGGATTAGGGCCTCACCCTTTTGACTGTTGTTAAGTTTACTTATATCTTTAAAGATACAGTCTCATTGAGGGTTTGTTCAGTTTAATCGCTCAGTCGTGTCTGACTCTTGTGACCCCCACGGGCTGTAGCCCACCAGGCTCCTCTGTCCATGGGATTCTCCAGACAAGAATACTGGAGTGAGTTGCCATTTCCTTCTCCAGGGGATCTTCCCAACCCAGAAATCAAACATGGGTCTCCTGCATTACAGCCAGATTCTTTACTGACTGAGCTACAAGGGAAGCCCATGATGAGGGTTGGGAGACATTATTCATTCCATGACAGGCAATCATTAGTTAGTTAAGCTTTGTCCATGCCTAAAAGAATGTCTGTATCAGCAGAGACTCATGCTTGCTCTATATATAGGTCCTCCAGTCTGTGTCCCCAACCACATTCTTATCTTGTAAATTCTATTTCCTTAATCCCAAAAGCAAGACTGATTGCACAGAAATGTTACTGAAATTGCGTTGTAACTGACTTCCCTGGAAGTAAATATATTCTACTCTTCCTAAACTCCCAAAGTATGTTTTAATTAATTTATTCAATTTATCCAATTTAACTTTGCAATATATAGAGTCCGTTGGACAGTAAGGAGATCAAAGCAGTCAGTCTTAAGGGAAACCAACCCTGAATACTCACTGGAATGACTGATGCTGAAGCTAAAGCTCCAGGACTTTGGTCACCTGATGCGAACAACCAACTCATTGGAAAAGTCCCTGATGCTGAGAAAGATTGAGGGCAGAAGGAGAAGAAGACATCAGATGATGAGATGGTTTGAATGTAATGGACATGAACTTGGGCAACTCTGGGAGATGGTGAGGGACAGAGAAGCTTGGCATGCTGCAGTCTGTGGTGTTGCAAAAGTGGGCATGACTGGGAGACTAAACAACAACAGAATAGTTGGTTTTATTGCTGGAAAATCTTTTCAGTCCAAACAGTGGGTTTTATGCAGACAAATCTATGTTTGATTTATATTTGACATCTACTTTTATCAGGAACAAAACTTGAGCACTCAGTGAGTAAATGATTGATCAGTTTAGTGATCAAATACATTTATGTAATATAGAGTTTCAGAATAATGACATTAGCATGTAGATTCTGCTAACTCATTTCCCTTATATTAGAATCATTGATGGTTTAAGTGAGAATTGATGTTAAACAAAGACCTCTGTTCTCTAGTCTGATAATTTTAATTCCAGCCTTTCAAATGAGGCAGTCCTACTGTTTTATTGCAATTTATAGGTAGATACAATGGAAGTAATTGAACTCGTTAACAACTCCTCATGAGTTTCTTATTCCTCAACTAACTCCCTAACAAAATCTACTTCTCCTTGAGTCATAGACACTTGATTTGTCCGCCCTCAGATTAAGTCTTCATAGCTGGCTTTCTCATCAGTCACATGCCTCCACTGACATGATACTGGAGCCGTAGACACGAGCCTGACCCTGAGGACATGCTTGCTATTCTCCACATTTTCGATGACCAGACCTACATAACCTTGGAAGATAAGGAGATTCAAAACAGACCTCCCCAAGATGTGCTACTTGGGCATGTGGATCATTTTCAGATAAAGGCAAATATGAGATGCTTAGATAGCATCACTGACTCAATGGACATGAATTTGAGCAAATTCTGTGAGATAGTGAAAGACAGGAAAGCCTGGCCTGGTGCAGTCCATGGAGCTGCAAAGAGTAGGACACAACTTAGAGACTGAGCAACAACTAATGGATTTTTTTTTGACCACTGTGGGCTCAAGAGAGACAACTGCCTCTTCTTTAATTACCTAGAAAAAATTTAAATTGGGCATCTTTCCCAGAAAAAGTTACTATCTTAGACAAATTTTACCTAAGTGGCTTCATCTACATGGCAGGATACATCCCCGTCTCCCAGAGTTAGAGTCTTCCTGTGAATGACTCTCCTGTCCTTGGAAACTCCAGACCCCTATTCAATTCCTTAGCTCAGAATGGTATATATACTTAATTCTACCACTTTGTCTTTGAACGTGTCAGGTATGTAAGGTCTCTGTCCTACTCATATATTTGAAGATCTTATAAATATAAAGTTAATTCTGATTTTTCTCCTGTTACTCTGTCTCAGTTCAGTTTAGTTCAGTCACTCAGGCATGTCCGACTCTTTGACCCCATGGACTGCAGCATGCCAGGCCTCCCTGTCCATCCCCAGCTCCCAGAGTTTACTCAAACTCATGTCCATTGAGTCGATGATGCTGTCAAACCATCTAATCTTCTGTAGTTCCCTTCTCCTCATGCTTTCAATCTTTCCCAGCATCAGGGTCTTTTCAAATGAATCAGCTCTTCACATCAGGTGGCCAAAGTATTGGAGTTTCAGCTTCAACATCAGTCCTTCCAATGAATATTCAGGACTGATTTCCTTTAGGATGGACTGGTTGGATCTCATTTTGGTTTAATTTTTTTGATGGTTAGTGTTCTTTAGCAAAAACTAGGATAATTTACTTATTGAGTTATTTGACAATGAAATCTTGAGAGAAGTAAGGATGTGCTGGGCATACTGATCATGGTTAATCACAGAAAAAGATGGTTAATCACAGAAAAATCACAGATGACTCAAAATTTAAATTTTCCTATTCTTAATGTGGAATTTTATTTTTATCAGCTTATTACTGTGTTTGTGTCATTAACTTAAAAAAGTCCAAGTGGTAGCATTGAAATTGTTCTTTATATACTCAAGTATCATTTTATTTAGCTAATCATACAAGAATTTTGAAATTTGGAGCTAACAATAATTTCTGTCAAAGCTTATAGGAAGTGTGGTTTTGAAAAATTACTTTCTTATATGTAAAGTGCATTATTATTTTAATTGTATAATCTCAAGCTTGTTGTCTGCATACCTGTTGTTTAAAACAATTGTTAGAGGGTACTCTTTAATAAAAAAAAACACTGACTTTAAATATCTATACTGTCATGTTGTATATGTTGTTAGTCAATCAGTCATGGGTGACATTTGTGACCCAATGGACTATAGCCCACCAGGCTCCTCTATCGATGGGATTCTCGAGGCAAGAATACTGGAGTGGGTTGCCATTTCCTTCTCCAGGGGATCTTCCCATCACAGGGATTGAACCCTGATCTCCTGCATTGCAGGCAGTCTCCTGCATTGTAGGCAGATTCTTTACATATTGAGTGTATTATATTCAAAACAACATTAGTGTCTCAAGTCACTTCCAACAACAAACCTTCATTTCTTGCTCCTAGATCTGTATGTCTAGGAGCAGTGTTTTCAGCAGGTCATACCGGTATACAGGATGATTTCCTGGTTGATGTAAGAACTGGGAAGGTCCAAGACAACTCCCCAAGCCATGTAAATCCTCTGCTTGGGCATGATTTGTCACAGTCCTTAAACTAAAGTAAACAATGTACCCATTATTAACAGGGAAGGAAATTATACTTTTTCTGCAGAGTAAAACAGTGACAGTGTAAATATTTGCTCAAAAATAACTGATTATATCACAGTGACTTTCAAACTACTTAAAAAACTACCAATTTCAGGGAAAATCTGAAGTACAGCAAGAAGATAATGTATTGTTATAAGATGTTTACATACAATATTCAAGTAAAAAGACATTTCAGTAGTATGTTTGGAAAATGACAGATCAACCAGAATTCTCAGGAGCTGAAACCTAGATACCTAGACACCAATTTCTGTTACATCCTGGAAGAAGAAGTCCATAAATAAAACACAAAGAGAAAAATCATTGAACTAAGGTGTGGGGGTGGAGTGTCTAGAAACCAGTTCATGATATTCATGAGGTAATGGGGCACCAAGAAGAGATGGAAGTGAGCATGGGCAGAGAGAAGAAAGCCATTATGTGGATAAGCCAGAAAGACATCTCTCAGAAATGAAATCATCTTGACCAGCTTTGAAACTGGTAATGAACCTCATTTGGAGGCCCAACCCTTATTAGTGAGTAAACCATGTAAAAGCAAATCCTATTCAAAGATTTCTTTGCTGAAAGGATCTGCTGGATGGAAACTACGGGATGACTGGGGGAACAGAGAGCCCTGTATACATGCAGGTCATTTTTAGTTTAACTTTGGCCTTTCTGTGCCTTGTGTTGTCTGACCCCCCATTTCCAGTTTACTATTTCAAATACATTCACATTCTCCTGGAGGTTTAAGACTTAAAGTCTTCTATGTAACCAGTTTAATTTTCTAAATGAATAGGATTCATAACCAGAAAAATCCACTTGCCATTGACAGCAGTGTGCGTTAGTAGCTCAGTCGTGTCTGCCTCTTTGCAACCCCATGGACTATAGCCCGCCAAGCCCCTCTGTCCATGGGACTTCCCAGGTGAGAATACTGGACTGGGTTGGCATTTTCTCCTCCAGGGGCTCTTCCGGACCCAGGGATGGAACCTCGGACTCCTGCATTGCAGATTCTTCGCCTCTGAGCCAACAGAGAAGCCCTGTGCTGCTCTGTGCGGAGTCACTTCAGTCGTGTCGGACTCTCTGCAGCCCCATGGACAGTCTCCCGCCAGGCTCCTCTGTCCATGGGATTCTCCAGGCAAGACTACGGAAGTGGGTTGTCATTTCGTTCTCCGGGGGATCTTCCTGACCCAGGGATCAAACCTGTGTCTCCTGCATTGGCAGGTGGATTCTGGGTGGTTTCTTTACCACTGAGTCGGAAAGCATGTATCTATATCTATATCATCTTTCTTTATCCTGAGAGAGAGCTTTTAATTGGCTGACAGGATTATGGAGGTTTGGCAAATCCAGAATCTACAGAATAGACTATTAGGTTGTATAGCCGGGAAGAATTGCAGTTAGTCTGAAGGCAGTTTGCCAATTGATTGGATGCAGCTCACCCACGTTATGGAAGACCATCTACTTTAATCAAAGTTCACCAATTAAATGCTCATCTCAAAACAAAATAACAAAAAACCTTCACAGAAATACCCAGAATAATATATGACCAAATAATCTGGGCATTGTGGCCTAGCCACATCAACATATAAAAATAAACATCACAGCCTGTTTCTCTTATCTGTGAGATTGCCAAATTATTAGTATTTGCTTCATAAAACTATTTGGAAAATGAACTGTGACAGTTTATGGCACATGCTTAGCAAAATGCTTAGCAGATAGTAAGTACTCGAATATAACATTGATGATGAAGATATTTACCAGTTCTCCCAAAACAGGTTCTTTTGAAAGCAGCTGATGTACAAAGGTGAAAAAGATATTTTAGATATATATTTCCCTGCTGCAAATCATTATGCTGGTCCTTAGTCCTATAGATTAAAAAATATATCTACATTCTTCCCAGGATTTTATATAGTAACTTCTTGTGATGTTATGCTGTTCTACCAGCCTCTATAAACTAGTCCCTTAGTAATTTCAACTATATTTATAATACATTACTTCTTAAAGTGTTTTATTGATAGGCATTGCATATTTTATATCCCTTCATATATCTAATGTATCTCCTAATAATAGGAATAATTATTTTAATAATAATAACAACATAAAAGGACAAAACTTCAATTGAACATTAAATGTCCAACATCATGCAACATTACAAGAAAAATAAGAAACTAAATATATTACAAAAAATATATAAAACTGTAACTATCATATATGATTAAGTAGAGGCAGATCCACTCAAAACTAAGAAGAAAAAACAAGGAGAATTTTACAGTGTTAGTATATTAGACCATTTTAGAATTTTAACCTTTGTGTAGAGGAACCAATGTTTTAAGTGGAATGATAATCTGAGTGATTAAATTGCAAAAGGCAATATACATAGGAGAAAGCTAATTTTGAAGTCTAGAAAATTGATTCCAGAAACATAAGCACAGAGGGATAAACTGATATCAATATTGAAGACTGAGGCCTTGAAATGAAAATCCATACAGAACCTTTTTCAAACATGGTGATTGATTTAACATGTGGAAGTTAATGCTTTGTACAAATTTTACCTGTCTGGTGATGGTCTGTGAGTCTTCCATAGTGATATTCCAAATTCAGTTATGTGGAACACAGGTTTACCAAATTTATTCTCAAAATTATTTTTGAATAAAATGTTTGAGAATCCTACTTCTTGAAAAATCCAAAATTATATTAGTGTATTAACACTTCTAAGAAAGTTTGCCTAGAGAAAATTAACTAACTTTGGTTAATCATTACTTACTAAATTTCTGCTTCTGGACTTTTTTCCCTCAAGTAGCACCCATGAATATTCCGAAGATTAGACTATTTTGAAAAACTTTGAGAAGAACAATGTAGGCAGTCAATAAGAATATATGATTCAAAGTCAGATAAACAGGATTCAAATCACAACCATGTCAGTTCCTACTTTTAGGATTTTGTATAAATCTTTTTAATATTTCCAAATCAAAGCTGAAACTAGCACAAGACTAAATCAACTATACTCCAATACAAAATAAATTTCTTTTTTAAATTCCTGTTTATCAAATAAGGTCAACAATAAATGCCTTATAATCATTATAAAGGACTAAATAATCCAATGCCATTTAGTGACACTAGGAAACCCAACACAATGTAGCTATTATTGACAATGATGATGCTAACTGATCAATGTCCTTAAATAATGTAGCTTTACTTCATAATGTGTTTTGGGTAGTTTTCATCATTTAGTGTCATATAGGTTTTAAAAACAATTCATATTTGACAATAATATACCTTTAATTGTATTATAATTAAAATTAGCATTAGTATAATATCACATCATCATCATTACTGGTTAATTTAGACTTCCATATATGTTATCAACTTTGTCTGTTTTAGGAAATAATTTTCTGGAAATATGCAAATTTATTAGTAAAGAACTTACAAACATTTTCTGATAATACTTTAAATTTTTTCTTTATATGTGTTAATAGTATGTTATTTCCATATCTGGGCTTCCCTTCTGTCTCAGTTGGTCAAGAACCTGCCTGCAATGCAGGAGACCTGGGTTAGATTTTTGGGTTGGGAAGATCCCCTGGAGAAGGGAAAGGCTAGCCACTTCAATTTTCTGGCCTGGAGAGTTCCTTGAATTGTATAGTCCATGGGGTTGCAAAGAGTCGGACATGACTGAGCGACTTTCACTTTATTTCCATATCTAATTTATAATTTGGCCTACTTTTCATTTTCTTTGGTTTTACTGTTTTGATTTATTTGTTTTGAATTGATAAAGTAGCAGTAACTAAAGGGAAAGAGTAACTAACTTCTCTCTCTGTCAGGATTGGACAATGAGAGCCTCAAGGTTTTAATGGCAACTGCAGCAGCAGCAGCACCATCACAAAAGACTGATTTTATGATGTATATAATTACACTGCCATTCTCTACATCTTGGGCAAGAATAACCCCCTAAGTCTTAGACTGTGTACCCACTTTCCAAACAACAGGAGAGTTTTTCACCTCCCTGTTAAAGCCATTTCCTAGAAGCTGCACATGTTAAATGGCTCAGTCATCTCCAACCCTGTGAAACATGGACTGTAGCGTACGGCTCCTCTATCCACAGTATTTCCCAGGCAAGAATACTGGAGTGATTTGCCGTTTCCTACTCCATAGGATCTTCCCGACCCAGGAATGGAACCCATGTCTCCTGCATCTCCTGCATTGACAAGCAGATTCTTTATCACCACATTACCTGGGAAGCCCTCGAGAGATTGCACACAGTTTACCTTATTCTAACGTCCAGAAGCTAGTCATATAGCCAGTCTTCTTGTTATGCAAGCCAGGAAATAAAAACACTGTTGCAAATAGCATTGGAATATACACAGCTAAAATAATTAAACAACTAATAGTGTTGGCTAAAGCCAACTGTAAAGTTTAGTCATATTTTCTTTAGTTACAACATTTTAACTGATTAATTTCTTAGTCTTTATTATTCAGTGTATCCATTTTCCTTGAGAGATGTTGTATATTTTTCTAAATATTAATATTGGCTTTAAGAAGTGATTTCTATTCTATACTATTTTTATTCAAAATAAGTAAGTCCTTTGTATTTTTCATAAATCTAGATTTACTTATTGCTGTGGCCTAGTTCTAGCTAGTTAGTTAGTTAGTAAACATATCTTTAGTTATTAGAAGTGACACAAAGTAAGGAAATGAACATGGACTTATATAGCATTATACTCAATACCTCAGTAACATTTGCCATATGCCCCTATTCCTCAGTACATGATTTAGTCATTAAATGTGTGAAACATGACACTTACATGACACTTGCAGCGCTGCGACTGCAACGGACCGTGCAGAAGCGAGGCCAAGAGGAGCTACCCCTCACCCAAGGTAAGAGAAACCCAAGTGAGACAGTAGGTGTTCCAAGAGGGTATCAGGGGCAGACACACTAAAACCATAATCACAGAAAACTAGCCAACTTGATCACAGGACCACAGCTTGTCTAACTCAATGAAACTAAGCCATGCCGTGTGGGGCCACCCAAGATGCCCGGGTCATGGTGGAGAGGTCTGACAGAATGTGGTCCACTGGAGAAGGGAACGGCAAACCACTTCAGTATGCTTGCCTTGAGAACCCCATGAACAGTATGAAATGGCAAAATGGTAGGATACTGAAAGAGGAACTCCCCAGGTCAGTAGGTGCCCAATATGCTACTGGAGATCAGTGGAGAAATAACTCCAGAAAGATGAAGGGATGGAGCCAAAGCAAAAACAATAGCCAGTTGTGTATGTGACTGGTGATAGAAGCAAAGTCCGATGCTGTAAAGAGCAATATTGCATAGGAATCTGGAATGTTAGGTCCATGAATCAAGGCAAATTGGAAGTGGTCAAACAGGAGATGGCAGGAGTGAACGTCGACATTCTAGGAATCAGTGAACTAAAATGGACTGGAATGGGTGAATTTAACTCAGATGACCTTTGTAACTACTACTGTGGGCAGGACTCCCTTAGAAGAAATGGAGTAGCCTTCATGGTCAACAAGAGTCCAAAATTCAGTACTTGGATGCAATCTCAAAAATGACAGAATGATCTCTGTTCGTTTCCAAGGCAAACCATTCAATATCACGGTAATCAAAGACTATGCCCCAACCATTAACGCTGAAGAGGCAAAATTTGAACGGTTCTGGGCAGACCTACAAGACCTTTTAGAACTAACACCCAAAAAAGATGTCCTTTTCATTATAGGGGGCTGGAATGAAAAAGTGGGAAGTCAAGAAACCCCTGGAGTAACAGGCAAATTGGGCCTTGGAGTACGGAATGAAGCAGGGCAAAGGCTAATAGAGTTTTGCCAAGAGAATGCACTGGTCATAGCAAATACCCTCTTCCAACAACACAAGAGAAGACTCTACACATGGACATCACCAGATGGTCAACACCAAAATCAGATTGATTGCAGCCAAAGATGGAGAAGCTCTATACAGTCAGCAAAAACAAGACCAGGAGCTGACTGTGCCTCGGATCATGAACTCCTTATTGCCAAATTCAGACTTAAATTGAAGAAAGTGGGGAAAACCACTAGACCGTTCAGGTATGACCTAAATCAAATCCCTTATGACTATACTGTGGAAGTAAGAAATAGATTTAAGGGACTAGATCTGATAGACAGAGTGCCTGATGAAATATGGATGGAGGTTCATGACATTGTATAGGACACAGGGATCAAGACTATCCCCATGGAAAAGAAATGCAAAAAGGCAAAATGGTTGTCTGAGGAGGCCTTACAAATAGCTGTGAAATGAAGAGAAGCGAAAAGCAAAGGAGAAAAGGAAAGATAGTCCCATTTGAATGCAGAATTCCAAAGAATAGTAAGGAGAGATAAGAAAGCCTTCCTCAGTGATCAATGCAAAGAAATAGAGGAAAACAACAGAATGGGAAAGACTAGAGATCTCTTCAAGAATATTAGAGATACCAAGGGAACATTTCATGCAAAGATGGGCTCAATAAATGACAGAAATAGTATGGACCTAACAGAAGCAGAAGATCTTAAGAAGAGGTGGCAAGAATACATAGAAGAACTGTACAAGAAAGATCTTCACGACCCAGATAATCATGATGGTGTGATCACTCGCCTAGAGCCAGACATCCTGGAATGTGAAGTCAAGTGGGCCTTAGAAAGCATCACTATGAACAAAGCTAGTGGAGGTGATGGAATTCCGGTTGAGCTATTTCAAATCCTGAAAGATGATGCTGTGAAAGTGCTGCACTCAACTGCCAGCAAATTTGGAAAACTCAGCAGTGGCCACAGGACTGGAAAAGGTCAGTTTTCATTCCAATGCCAAAGAATGCTCAAACTACAGCACAATTGCACTTATCTCACATGCTAGTAAAGTAATGCTCAAAATTCTCCAATCCAGGCTTCAGCAATATGTGAACTGTGAACTTCCAGATGTTCAAGCTGGATTTAGAAAAGGCAGAGGAACCAGAGATCAAATTGCCAACATCTGTTGGATCATCGAAAAAGCAAGAGAGTTCCAGAAAAACATCTATTTCTGCTTTATTGACTATGCCAAAGCCTTTGACTGTGTGGATCACAATAAACTGTGGAAAGTTCTGAAAGAGATGGGCGTACCAGACCACCTGACCTGCCTCTTGAGAAACCTATATGCTGGTCAGGAAACAACAGTCAGAACTGGACATGGAACAACAGACTGGTTACAAATAGGAAAAGGAATATGTCAAGGCTGTATATTGTCACCCTGCTTATTTAACTTATATGCAGGGTACATCATGAGAAACACTGGGCTGGAAGAAGCACAAGCTGGAATCAAGATTGTCGGGAGAAATATCAGTAACCTCAGATATGCAGATGACACCACCCTTGTGGCAGAAAGTGAAGAGGAACTAAAGAGCCTCTTGATGAAAGTTTAAGAGGAGAGTGAAAAAGTTGGCCTAAAGCTCAACATTCAGAAAACCAAGATCATGGCATCTGGTCCCATCACTTCTTGGGAAACAGTGGAAACCGTTTCAGACACTATTTATCTGGCTCCAAAATCACTGAGGATGGTGATTGCAGCCATGAAATTAAAGGACACTTACTCCTTGGAAGGAAAGTTATGACCAACCTAGATAGCATATTAAAAAGCAGAGACATTACTTTGCCAACAAAGGTTTGTCTAGTCAAGGCTATGGTTTTTCCAGTGGTCATATATGGATGTGAGAGTTGGACTGTGAAGAAGAGTCCCTTGGACTGCAAGATCCAACCAGTCCATCCTAAAGGAGATCAGTCCTGGGTGTTCATGGGAAGGACTAATGTTGAAGCTGAAACTCCAATACTTTGGCCACCTCATGCAAAGAGTTGACTCATTGGAAAAGACCCTGATGCTGGGAGGGATTGGGGGCAGGAGGAGAAGGGGACGACAGAGGATGAGATGGTTGGATGTCATCACTGACTCAATGGACATGAGTTTGGATAAACTCCAGGAGTTTGTGATGGAGGGGAGGCCTGGTGTGCTGAGATTCATGGGGTTGCAAAGAGTCAGACACGACTGAGCGACTGAACTGAACTGAATCGGAAAAAAAATAGATTCTGAGAAGTCATTTTATCTGAATGTAACTTCTTAGGATGTAATCCCCCTAAACAAAAAAATCCAACAGGGAATTGGGGAAAAGGACAGGAATAACAGTAGAACAAAAAATGGGCAAAGTAAGCAAAGTCCCTCAGGGGATTATTTTGTCCTGATCCCAGAATGAAAGCTTGGTAGATGACACCCAGAATCAAGAGGAGTGTTTATACCACCTCAACAGGACAGTCATTAAGACCTGTATGGTGTGAATAGGAGTGTGGTCATAAATTCCCAGGATATTCTGGCTCTCTGTGAATGGCTAATGGTGTTTTGGCAGCCTCAGGCGGACCTCCAACAAAGAAACAGATGCTGGATAATGGGAGTGAAAGCATGGGCACTAGTGTGTGCTAAAAGGTTAAGGGACATACAGCCAGAGCACTAACAGAGAACGCTCTATAGATTTAGGTAATTTCTTATGATGATCTCAGTGGTTATTTCAGGATGATTCTGATGGTTTTTATTTATCCAAGTTTAACTTTATTTCTAAATTTTAAGAATAACTGTGAGGTTTTTTTTTTCTAAATAAAAATTATTTGCTAAGAAAAAGATAATATATTCTAAATGCTCTCTATCCTGACTTATTATGAGGCTGCTTTACCATGACAGTCTTTGAATTATTATGTGATCCAATTTAATATCTACCACTAAACATTATAATCGTAGAAATAAAATAAAATGCAAAGTGATCTTTTATAGCATTTCTGTTCTGACACATTGTAAAGATGTTTCTTCCAGAGTAATTTGATTTGCCAAAGTTGAATCCCTAGAAGCATCTCTTCTAGAATCTCTATAAACATTTATTCTTTAAAATTCTCTATAGCCAGTATGTCTGACATATTACTGTTTTGATTCTACGCTAAAAACTGGCAAAAGTAGTACTATCACCCCCAAAATACGTATTTAAAACAAAAGTTCCCTTCACTCAACTGTATAATATGTGTACAGTACCTGAACATACAAGTGTATCATGTTTATATATAGATATGTTTTTCCTTAGTTGTAAACAACAATGAAATGACTAACTTTAAATAGTCCTACTATTCCATCCTTTGTTCTATTATAGTGAAGCACAAATATGTGAGTGAGAAAAAATGGATATTAATAGTTGCCAGCCATATGTCTCTCAAGTACTCAGTGAGAATTAAAATGGTTAAATCAGCAAATCTTTCTCAGACAACATTCACACATTTTAAAATTGGATCTTTAACCATTTTTTAAAAATCCTTGATTTTACCAGAAAATCTTTCCTTTTGAAAACTTACCAAATTAAAGTTTTACATTTATTTAAAGTTATCTAGAAATTTCTTCATTTTTAAAGGATGAAATGTACCAGTTAATCATTTAAATTCATCATCTTATAAGTCAAAATGAAGATATCAGTAAACTTGATTTTACTTAATTAAATATTATTTTACAGTCAATAGATAGACTTCATGAGTTAAAAAAAATGATACCCCTATATGAGTAAATGTGACAAAATATAGATATTATTTATATTGCTTTCATGTAAGAAAACTCAAATTGTCAGAGTGAAGAGCAGATGGAATTGTAAAGAGCTTGAGTAAGAAAATGTTACTAGTAAATTTATGATTTATTATATATGGATTATATATAAAAATTTAGTTGTATACATAAAAGATGGAAATTCCACAGGCACTTATTAGAAATACCATGTGAGAAAATGTTATAATTTGTCCACCAATTTGAAGTTATTTGGAGTAATGTTGGGGTTTGGGAGGGTTTCCCAGGTGACTCAGTGGTAAAAGAATCTGCCTGCCAATGCAGAAGACATAGGAGACACCAATTCTATCCCTGAGTCAGGAAGATCCCCTAGAGGAGGAAATGGCACCCCATTTCAGCATTCTTGCCTGGAGAATCCCATGGACAGAGGAACTGGCAGGCTACAGCCCACAGGGTCACAAAGAGTCGGACACGGCTGGTGACTGAGCATGCGTACATGGGACTTGGAAAACATGAGCAACAGACACCTGGGAAGTCATATCCAGGACATAAAAGAATATCTAGAATGACTGAATGCTTGCTTTATTGGTATCTTTGCTTCACTCTGAATTCTTCATCAACTTTATGTTTAGGTGTCTGTATATAAGATGCTTTTTTTTTTCTGTATTTCTGGTGATTTTGTAGTGGCAGTAATTTTTAAAAGACAATTTTATGCATTATGTGTGAATGTTGAAGTATAAAAATGACTAATGTATTGCCCCAGAAGGAACCTATATCTTTAAAAAATCATTTTAATTAATTTCCTCCGAGAATTATGAACTATAAAATAGAACAATAGGTAATAATAAAACTCCTGAAAATTGGCCTCCATAAACCAGTTACTTGTAAAATTGTGAAATTAAATCATCTTACTCATATGCATAAATGATGTAATCCTCCCTGGTGTGTGCTTTTGTTAATTGATATGGATCCATGATAATCTCCCTGAGTATAAAGAGGAACCAGGGATTTTCAAAAATAGAAATAGTTATTGCAACAGTTTGGTGTTAGTGAATTTACAATTAGTCTGCTTTACCTTTGGTTCTTTTCTGTCTAGTTTCTTCTCATTATTATATTAGTAATGTCTAATTTATAATTTAGATTGCAGTGCCTCTATATTTGCTATAAGATTATTAATTGGAAAATAAAGATTATAAAGAAGAAAGGTAAAACTTGAAGACACTAAGGTTATGCAGAAATCCATCATAGCTTGTGAAGCAAACCATAAATAGTTGTAGAACAAGTGGTCTTGGCATGTGTTAAAAGTTTCCTCTTCCTTTTCAATTATCTGATTAAATAATAAATAATATATATTTCCTTATTATATTTGTTATTCTTACCCTAAAATTATATTATTGAGAAATGTTTTTGGATAGAGTTGAGGCAATATGTTTTGATGTATTATATTTTATAGTCTCTTTAGAGTCACATGAATTTACATTTAACCACATTGGTCATTTATATAACAAAAATTTTGAATATTTTTGTTAATTTTAAGCTATACTGAACATAGACACATGCTCAAATATATATATATGTGTGTGTGTGTATATATATATATATTTAAAATCTGTAAATGTGAAATAAAAAAGATAATATATGTTAAATATTCCACACAACTTTTAAAAAAATGACTCTTCTGAATCTGTGATAAAACAAGGGGTAGTTGAGCTTAATAATGAAGAATCTGGAGCACTCACAGAGATTTAACTCAAATCAGAGAAGCCTAGAAAGCCTTTTAATACTGTGAAAAAAAAGTTACTACCAATATAACAAATAATTTATTTTTCTGGATTGAAAAACAACTTGATTATTTCAAGTAAAATTAGTTACTTACTCATATCATGTAAATATTTGATAGAAATTGTGCTCAAAATGTGTATTGTTAAAAGCTGAAAGTGTTCAGCATTTACATTTCTTATCAAAACATCATTCATATTCTTTCAAAACTCATGTTTGGAATAAAATTTGCGATCATAAGAGAAAAATGCACAGCTAGTTTTTACATAATAAAGCAATCATGTAATTTTATTTTAGTCTCCGTTACACTTGCCTGAGTCTCTATACCTTAATTTTAGATTTAAAATATTTACTTGTAGCAGATAGTTTCTATGATATCATTGGAAGAGTGTTGTCCCAAAGGGCTCATATACTGTTGAGCATCAAGATTATAGATTGACCAAACTTGGGCGAAGGGGACAATCTAGGGAATACCTGCAATTTGACACATTGTGACTTAGAATACCGAATTCCTATGTTACCTATATGCAAATAATGTTCAAGGAATTCCTTATAAGAACACAGTGAGTAAGAAGGCATGCTGATAGCTGGCCTGAAAAATAAAATATTGAATTCAAATCTACCTAAGAATGTCTGAGGGTTGTTAAGGAAGCCCCATTACTGGTATTTTTCACTGAAAGACTGAGTCTTGAATTAAAGGTAAATTTATCATATGCAGAAAAAAATTGAATTTGGTTTCATGACAGTAAGGCAGCCACAAATGTGCATCTGTAACTTTGGTCAAGTTATCAAAACACTTTAAAGTTATATCCATGTCTTTTAAGTAAGAATTATGGTAGTATATATTTTATAGTTTGTTGTGAACATTAAAACAATTCACATAAAAATATGGACTATAGTAAATGTTACATGTTATTCTTACTGCCTAATAAGTTGTTTTCTAATAACAGTTTTCCACTTGCTGCTTGTTGGGGAACACTTAATTAGCTTGAGCTATAAATTAAAATTGAAAAATCAAAATAATTCAAATACACAGGTTATAGATAAAAATGTGCAAGAAAATATTTGTAAGAAATAAAATAATTTTTATTTAGATTTGTGAAAAAAGCTAACATTCTTCTTGACTGCTGAAAATATGTTGAGGGTATTTAAGTATTTGATAAACTTTGAAATATTTTAAGATAATGTCAACTCAGGGATTACAGTAATATATATAACTTTTTCTAAATGTGCAAAGGGTATATATAATGTAGTGTGTTCAGCTCTGAGCATTGCAATATGTTTTAAAGCTGTATGCAAACCGGTGACCAGAATTATCAGGAAATCATATCAACTAGTCATCATCTTAAAGGACTGAACCTGTATAAGCTCATGCAAGTTAACATAAATGTTTTATACTTGAGAATCAATGAGTAGAAATTGCAAAGACTTTAGGCTTAGACTCAAAGTGAAACAAAACTTTCTCACAATTTGAATTACCGGAGATAACTGTGCTGGCCCACATTGACCTGCTAGTCACTCGCTTTTCAATCAATTGTTAGGCAGCTATCTGCTAGCTGATTTCATGTTTATGCAAGAATTTGATAATAATAGAACAAAGGTAAACATGTTTCTCAAATGTGTAGCGGTAGTTCCTTGCAGCACCCATAATGAAAAGGAACAGGCAGTTAGTAGGCAAATTAATGCCTAACTTATTGAACTCTCTGCCTTCAATTTTAGAATTAAAATTCATGTTATCACTCTCATGAATACGAATTCCTCCTTAATAGACAGCATGGAATACTTCTGCAATTTTCAGTCTACTTTGCCCACATCTGTCCCAACAGACTTGCTTATTCTGTATATAATAGGTAGCATTTTAATCAATGAAGAAGATATTTCATTCTATTCATTGATATGGCAAATGTGTCTGCCTGTAATTCTTAACCAGTGAAATATCAGCAGTTAAAAATGAGAAGAAATATTAAGTAAATGGTCTTACAGTTCAGGAGACAACCTTACTATCTGATGTGTGAGAGAACAAGATTTCATAGCTAGTCTTGTTTTTTCTGTTCCTGCACAGCCTACAATTCTTAGACAATAGATAGGAAACTGCAACACAATTGCTCAAATATGTGGTAGAAATTTTAAAGTTGATGACTAGGGAAAACTTTATGGGCAACCACAGTATTAAGATCAGTGTGATAAAGGTCAATAGAAGGGAAATGATAGAATTTGATGAGATGCATTAGGAAAATAATGGTCAATAGGACAATCAATATTCCTAAGGAGATAATGTAGCTGGATGAGGAGAGTCAGAGAATTTGGATAAATTATAATTTTCAGTACTTTTGCTGGAAGTTTAAAATGTAAATTGGTAATTGAAACAGTTGGAAATTTAAGATGACGGTTCTGTTAGGAAGTTAGGCATGAGCAGTGGGGTGGCCTAGCAGAAAAAATGATCCACCCCAGACATGCCCTGATAAGGCCCAGGAGAGCTCACAGACATACTGCAGAATAATCACAGAGACTTTTCCAATTCTGACACATGCACCCAACATGCCCAGTGATACAAATTAACCACAGGGACTTCTCCAACTCTGGCACATGTGGCCTTGATGCATAGCTATGTCCTCGAGAGACCTTAGGTGGCTGGGGAGCCTATGAAGGGTTCATAAATATTCTATACATGCATACATCTAATTATAACAGACTGAATTATGGGAAAGACATGCTCAATAGAGTCTGTTAAGTAACTTGCAACTGTCAATCAGAACTGTCAGTTCGCACCCTCGTAGATGAATAGATAAAGCCCTGTCTTGAAAACCTCATACTTTCACCATTCTGGTGCCAGTGCCTCTCTTGGCTTGGCTTACATCTCCCTTGAGGTTTTATTTTTGTTCTTTCATCAATAAACTTGTTTTTCCCTGTGGTAAGCCCTCAGATTCTTCTTTATGTCCTTATCAAGACGGAGGCCCAGGAGGAAGGGTTCTTTTCCACTCTCCCTATCTGGTAACAGTTCTGAGATCATAAATCTTATTCAGAATCTGACCTCCCCACTTATCTGTGTCTTTGCTTTGAGAAATGTTAATTAAGACTATCAGTAATACTTTCCTAACCCATGAAACATGTAGAATTATACCTTCTTTACTTTTCTCTCAGGTTTCGGTGATAATTAAAGACAATCAGGTATCTTAATAGTAGGTAAGACATGAAGAACTGACACCTGGTGTGAAAAATGGACTCATTGGAAGAGGCCGTGATGCTGGGAAAGACTGAAGGCAGGAGAAGGGGATGACAGAGGATGAGATGGGTGGATGGCATCACCGACTCGATGGACTCGAGTTTGAGCAGCCTCCAGAAGTTGGTAATGGACAGGGAAACCTGGCATGCTGCAGCCCACGGGGTTGCAAAGAGTCGGACACAACTGAGCAACTGAATTGAACTGAATAATAGGTGAAATAAATTGATAATTCAAACATGACATATGTACACTGAGAAATTCATGAAACATTTTATTTGAACCATAAATTATTTTTTCCCAGAGACTGTAAGAGGCCTTTGTGCATATGATTTTAGCAAGAATGTGGGTTATATAAAACCTATTTTGAAATTTCTGTGGACCCTTAAGCCTTAATTAAAAAGTCCAACAAAAGCCATAGTTTGTATATCAGGAAATCCTTTCATTTTATCCTCTTTTTTGAGCCATTGTTCTGTGTGGGTAGAGTAGAAAAATCTATTTTAGTATTTTATTGGCTGAAAATATCCAAGGTTTGTGTGTCAAGGAGGGTGATTTAACAGTTGACTCTTCTCTCAAGGTATCTACTTAAGATTCAGTAACCAAACTTATCATTGAGAGAGAATGAATGGGTCAGATGCCAATAATGGTGATAAGCATTCTTGGTCATTTTAAATATGAATCATTTGATATACAAAAAGCCACCTTGATATTGGGGGGACACAGAGGTTTACCTTAAAAGAGATAAAGTCATCCACCAAATGCAGTTACAACCCTATGTTCATTTTTACAAAATGTTGGAAAATATGTATAATAGTTTTGGGTAGAATGAGGAGTGGGAACACCTTGATGGGATCAGCTTAATCCTTCCCAACTGAAAACTCTGCATGTTTGCAAAGAACTACTAGGTATATTATAACACATAGCACATGGAAAAACACAACAATTTCAAACAAGCATTCATTATGATCATATTATCTCTATCTTCTACCATTTTCTAAAGTTTCCTGGCCATCTGCTTTTAGGGTTAGCAAAATTTAAGTTATTCATCCAAGGTCACATTTATCTTAAGCAAAGAGGTGATTTAGAGTCTTACATTTTTATCAGAAATTTAAAAACAAAATCAACACAGGACTTCTGTGGTTATATATGAATCTCAATACTGAATAGAGATTTACAGTGAATTTCTATGAAACAATTATAACATTTTAATAGATTCAAGACAAATCTTTGACAAACACTGATGTTCCCTCCCTCTCCTGTGATGACTATCAGAGTTCAGAACTGCTCTAATAGACCCAACATTCTGAAAAAAGAGAAAAAAATGTGTTCCCTGATGTCAATGAAAAAATAATACAATATGATAACCAATTAATAGAAACTAAAATTTTTCCTTAACCAATAAATTTGTTTTAAATAAAAAGACATGTAGCTTTTGCCTTGATAATATTTTTTTTTTTCTATTAAGAAAACTTCCTTTAAATTTATGATGAAACAAAATACTAACTGACCAGTCTTGAAAACACACTTCAATATTTCAGAGTTTCCTTTAACTTCTGTTATGTTGAAAACTTTCAGAAACTATTTTTAGAGATCAAATGGAAACCACTTTGAAAAGCTCAGCTTGATTAAGAACAGACAACACACATTTAGGGAATAAAAGGAATCGCTCACTACTTTTGTGAAATTCTTCAGGGACTTCACTCCAGGTAGACAAATGTGGAAAGGGAGTTAAAGAGGATTTTAAACTTAGATGTTTGGAAAGCCTTTGACAAAATTCTTTACAGAACTGTAAGATCAGTGGAGAGGATCAATGAAACTAATAGTAAATTGGCTCACAGTTCTGAACAATGATTTATGGAAAGGAAACAAAGTACTGGAAATAGGCTTTTGTGGTCCAAGCCAATTTTAAATATTCTTCATAGATCAGAAACAAATATCCAACTTTCTGAAAATTGTTAAATATATTTTTAAGATATTAAGCTTTGACTTTGTAATAAATCAAATAAAATTGAAGTTTCTTATAACACTTAGCTGATGACCAATAGAATGTGGCAAATAACAAATATGTGTGTTCAGATTGGGATTGTTTTTAAATAGTAGTGGATTTTAGGAAGACATCTTGAGAATATATTGAAACATATATAGACAATATTAAATGGGCACTAAAAAATGATTACTTGAACCACCATGCTTAACATTACCACAAGAATTTTTACTCTGTATTTTATCTTAAACTTCTGTTTGAATACATGAATACAGTTGTCTTTGTTGCTTGAGAAGAAACAAGTTTGTTTGATTTAAAAATAATCAGAAGTCAAGAACAAATTCACAGGTATTCTGTCTGCTTTAATAGTTTTATTCCAGCAAACATAAAAGTGTCTGGCATAGAAAGTCCTCAGTAAGTCTCCATGAATAAATGAATAAACTACCAAACAGACTGGATGGAGTGGCTCTAAAATTGAGACGGATCATTGAACTATCAATCCCTTTTGCTGGATTCTCTTCAAGATTAACCACTATTTTGCATCTCCTTACTTTAAGATGCATAATTATTTTTTAAAAAGGAAGATTAAATGTTAGAAGATAAAGGAGCACATACCCAAAATTTCTAAAATAAGGACTTTCATATTTCTAAGCACTATTTTACAAGAAAGGAGGAGGGTGCTCACTAGCTATGAACCATCACACCCCAGTTTCTTAACACATCCAAATGACAGTTTTTGTTTTTGTTTTTTTAATACTTGAGTAAACCTCAAATCCCTTCCAAGATTTATTTTTTGATCAGAAGTGGAAGAAGCACCTCAGGATTTTCAGAGAGGAAAGATAAAACATGGTGTTACTCAGCAGGATATGGGATAGTAAACCTTCACATCATAAATAAGAAACATAAAATGTCTATTTGAAGGGATACTGATAAGATATTTCTGAAAGAGGTCACAGCTCTGTGTCCAGCCTATCAGTGAGAATCTATAAAAAGATGATAGTCTTTGTCCAAGACACTACATATGAAAGCTCTACAAAGGAGTTCCAGGGTTTGAGCAGCATGAAAAACCATTATTTCTTTTTTATGAGATTTTTCAGATGTTCCATATTTTAGTAATCAGAATATTATGATTAAAATTATGTGTAGTAATGAATTCATATTAAATATATTTGTCTCTGAAGATATATCAGACATTGTACACAGCACTTCACATACCTCACCTCATCATTCCCCCAAAAAAAATTCTATAAAAGAGTTTCTTTTATTATCCATGAACAGCAGATGAGGAAACTAAGCTAGCAAGGTTTGGAAGGGGATTTAACTTCTTTCAAACTGTAAGCCCATATTTTAAAACGCTATGGCCTATTACTTTGGCATTTTTTCTTAAGAAGTAATGGGAAATTCACACAAAAAACTGGCCAGTTGCACCTGAACCAGTATAAATTACATTTTGATTAACTCTTGAAAGATCTCCATGAAGGTTAGTATTGTCTCTAAATCATTACAGCAATTAAATGGCTTCAAGCTATCACCGATATTACAGAGGGATTCAACTGAATCAGAAAATCAAGATGAACTTTGTCATGTTGCTACAAATGTAAAAATTCTAGAAGAACAGGGCACAATAATGACAACGTACATTATATTTCCTAGGAATTAAAACAAATGAACCTCATAACCTAATGTTAATTTTGTTTTAGACTGATCGTGAACATTGTTTTCCATTCTCTTTCTAGCTGTCAGTCATTTCTCTTTTTCACACTGTTACTACCTATGCTAAGTATCTTTCTTTTTTCCATTTTTTTCTTTCCATAAATTTAAAACACATGGTGGAGCCACGTTAATGTAGGCAGATTCTATTCACTTTAAAATCACTTCTCTTACTGTCCAGGATGATTGCAGAAATGTAGTATCCTCACATTGGTGAATCCTATTTTCTCTACCTATCGCCAATACTTAAAGATATTAGGGAGGAAGAGAGAAGGTATCAGAACCAGCTTCAGAATAATCTATAGCTGAAAAATTTATCTGCTAATATTTTCATTTATTCCAAGACTTTTCTGTCCATGCATTCTTTCCATTCCAATGAAAATCAGATAGTCACCTAGAATATTTCTTTACTCATTCATTGATTATTTCATTCCCGCTTTTTTAAAAATTCAATTGTGTTATTTAAAAGGTTACTTAATCTCTGCATTATACTATGTGCTGGGTATAAAATGACAGAGAAAGACTTTTAACTGAGGCTCTTTTAGTATCTCTAGATGCTTTCAGTTACTAGCAGAACTCAAGCAAGATCGTTGACTTGATGTTTGTTGATGGTCATGGTAGCATATCTCAAAGAACTATGGCTTGTAGTTAAAAAAAAAATACATAGTTAATACTGAAAGATTTGGTCTTGTCTTATGACTATGCCATTACTAACCATATGGCCTATAGAAATATCTCTGGCTAAAAGGAAAAAAAAAGCAAAAATAAACAAATTGGACCTAATTAAACTTAAAAGCTTTTGCACAGTGAAGGAATGTGTAAAAGCTTTCGCACAATGAATAAGCAAGGTGAAAAGACAGTTTTCAGAATGGGAGAAAATAATAGCAAATGAAGCAACTGACAAAGAATTAATCTCAAAAATATACAAGCATCTCATGCAGCTCAATTCCAATAAAATAAACGACCCAATCAAAAAATGGGCCAAAGAATTAAACAGACATTTCTCCAAAGAAGACATACAGATGGCTAACAAACACATGAAAAAATGCTTAACATCACTCATTAACAGAGAAATGCAAATCAAAACCACAATGAGGTACCATTACACGCCAGTCAGAATGGCTGCTATCAAAATGTCAACAAACAATAAATGTTGGAGAGGGTGTGAAGTAAAGGGAACCCTCTTACACTGTTGGTGGGAATGCAAACTGGCACAGCCACTATGAAGAACAGTGTGGAGATTCCTTAAAAAACTGGAATTAGAACTGCCATACAACCCAGCAATCCCACTGCTGGACATACACACCGAGGAAACCAGAATTGAAAGAGACACGCGTACCTCAATGTTTATCACACTGCTGTTTACAATAGCTAGGACATGGAAGCACTCATGTCCATCGGCAGACAAATGGGTAAGAAGGCTGTGGTATATACACAATGGAATATTACTTGGCTATTAAAAAGAATGCATTTGAATCAGTTCTAATGAGGTGGATGGAACTGGAGCCTATTATACAGAGTGAAGTAAGTCAGAAAGAAAAACACCAATACAGTATATTAATGCATATATATGGAATTTAGAAAGATGGTAACAATGACCCTATATGTGAGACAGCGAAAGAGACACAGATATAAAGAACAGACTTTTGGACTCTGGGAGAAGGTGAGGGTGGGATGATTTGAGAGAATAGCATTTAAACATGTATATTACCATATGTTCAATAGATCACCCACCCAGGTTGGATGCATGAGACAGAGCACTCAGGGACGGAGCACTGGGTTGACCCTGAGGGATGGGATGGGGAAGGAGGTGGGAAGAGGGTTCAAGATGGGGAACACATGTACACCCATGGCTGATTCATGTCAATGTATGGCAAACACCACTACATTATTGCAAAGTAATTAGCCTCCAATTAAAATAAATAAATTATTTTTAAAATATTACAAAAGAAAAAAGAAAGAAAGAAATATCTTTGGCTACTTCAACTTCTAGTGTTTGTTTTTTTTTTTCTTTCCCAGTAAAAGAGATGTAATATTTACCCTACTGAGAAGTTGTTAGAAATCAAGAAAAGACAGTTAATAGATGCATCTGTTTAATCACTAATTTACTTATTAACAAATATCCCTTAAATGTCTATGTAAAGTCCAAAGTACGGTTCTGGCTTTGGAAATTTTTTAAAAAGTTTAATGTAAAGTGAAATCTGCCCTCCCAGTACTCACCATCTTATTAAGGATGCAGAGAATTTTTATCTTATTAATGCACAGACTAGTGGGAAGAGTTTATTGAAATGATTAGTTTCAACATAAAGTAACTACCGAGATGAAGATATGATAGAAAATGTCATAAGAGTTCAGAATAGAAGACATATTGCTGAAATTTCTGAAATTCAATAAAATATAGTTCAGTTCAGTTGCTCAGTCATGTCCTACTCTTTGTGACCCCACGGACTGCAGCACAGCAGGCTTCCCTGTCCATCACCAACTCCCAGAGCCTACTCAAACTCATGTCCATTGAGTCAGTGATGCCATCCATACCATCTCATCCTCTGTCATCCTCTTCTCCTCCCACCTTCAATTTTTCCCAGCATCAGGGTCTTTTCAAATAAGTTAGTTCTTCACATCAGTTGGCCAAAGTATTGGGAGTTTCAGCTTCAGAATCAGTCATTCCAATGAATATTCAGGATTGATTTCCTTTAGGATGGACTGGTTGGATCTCCTTGCAGTCCAAGGGACTCTCAAGAGTCTTCTCCAATGTAGTTCAGGTTAAGGAAAAAAATAGTTTCTAAAAATTTCTTTCTAAAAAAGATCAGCATTGCTAAATATATAAGAGAAATATAACTGATTAAAATGGCCAGAAATAAGATTTCCAGATAGACAAAGGTAGAGTTTTACATACTTATGTCACAATAAGTAGGACTTTATTCTCAAAACTAAGGAGCTTAAAGTTCAACCTCCATGATGGAGAATGATTGATAGATTTGAACAGTTGATGTGAAATGGATTAGTCTAGCTGCAGTGTACAGAAGAGCCATCATAGCAAGAATAAATAGGGGTTTCTTGTCATGATGCTAACACAGTAATAGGAGAGACTTGAAGAAAAAGAAACAGAATTTAGAAAGCTTTCCAAGATGAAAATCAGTAAAATGTGATCAATTGTATTTGGAAAGAGAGAAAGGAGAGGTTTAATATGACTCAATTTTCTGAATTGAGCAATGAGGTAGAAGATAGTTATATTCAGTGGAAAGGGGAAAAAGGGGATCAAGGTTATTATGGAATGAAAAATGAGGCCAGTTACAGAAATATTGACTTAGACATTCCTGTGCAAAGACAAGTTAATGATGTTCAGTAGGCATATGGACAACAGAGTTTTGAGAGAGAGAATAGGGTTTGTGACAAGAATAAATGAGATCACCCAGAGAAAGCATATAGTAGGAGAATAATAATGGGTTGAGTAGGGAAACTCTTATGAACATCAGTGTTCAAATAACTGTTGAAGGAAAAGATTGACAAGGAGGAAATGATCAGAGAAATAGGAGGATCAGTAAGAAATGGTATGAAAAAGGTCAACCTAATAGTTTCAAAAAGAGAGAGTGGTCAGCGTCTTTGCAGTGATATGAGAGATGAAGAAAAAAGGGGTACACCATTCTGAAAAGCATACTATTTCAGTCTTCTCTCTGAGAACAAGAATAGAAAAATGATTTGTTAAATTGATTTAAAAAGAAATCCTCCTAGAAACTGATGTTTTTATAACAAGTACCCGTTTCAATTACAGTAAACAAGCATGCAAGATTTCAAGAGAAGAGCATTGAGCAAATCGTATTGCCAACATTTTATAAGAACAAAGGATTGGACCTGAGAGATCTGATAAAGTGTTTGCAATGAATAAGAAAGTAGGTGAGCAAAGGCAGTGGGAGTCTTTTCCCTGGATCTCAGCAAGACATTTGATAAATTGTTGTGTAAGATGCAACTAAGGAAAAATCAAGGATTTTGAATCAATGCTATAACAAGCTAGAAAAGAAGATGAGTGGATGCAGATTTATAGTAAGTGGTGATAAGTTGTGTCTGGAGGCGAGAAACAACAGGATTCCTTTGAGCTTAATGCTATTATGCTTTTTATTTAATACTCATAAAACAATTGTCAGAGAAGAAACTCAACCGGTGTTGGCACTAATTTGAGCCCTGTTGGCAGCATCAATGTTGTGATTGATTGTCTAAATTAATTCCAATTAAGCTGTGTTTCTGTGTACTGGTTCATCTTACAGTATAATATTTTTCTTCTTATTTTAAATACCACTATGGATCTTTAAAGTAACTTAGTCAATAGCTGTTCTCATTTAACAAAGAATGCAAGAATAATGATGTGCTTCCAAAGATAACAGAGGCATTTGATGAGGGTGGGTGTGATGTCCTGGGTGTTTGTTTCTGGAGAAAGTAAAGGGTTTCAACTTGAAAGACTGTTTCTCAGAAGGGAAAAAAGAGAACGGCTGGGGCAATGATCTCAATAATCTTATCCAGTGAGTCTAAGCTAGAAAAGACAATGTAAGTCAAAAGGACAGAAACCAGAAAAACCAGGAGAGGTACATTGGAGAATTTCCATGGATTTTCAGTTCAGTACAGTTCAGTCATTCAGTCGTGTCTGACTCTTTGCGACCCCATGAACCGCAGCACGCTAGGCCTCCCTATCCATCACCAACTCCTGGAGTCCACCCAAACCCATGTCCATTGAGTCGGTGATGCCATCCAACCATCTCATCCTCTGTTGTCCCCTTCTCCTCCTGCCCTCAATCCCTCCCAGCATCAGGGTCTTTTCAAATGAGTTGGTTCTTCACATCAGGTGGCCAGAATACTGGAGTTTCAGTTTCAACATTAGTCCTACCAATGAACACCCAGGACTGATCTTTAGGACAGACTGGTTGGATCTCCTTGCAGTCCAAGGGACTCTCAACAGTCTTCTCCAACACCACAGTTCTAAAGCATCAATTCTTTGGCACTCAGCTTTCTTTATAGTCCAACTCTCACATCCATACATGACCACTGGAAAAACCATAGCCTTGACTAGACGGACCTTTGTTGACAAAGTAATGTCTCTGCTTTTGAATATGCTGTCTAGGTTGGTCATAGCTTTCCTTTCAAGAAGTAAGCATCTTTTAATTTCATGGCTGCAATCACCATCTGCAGTGATTTGGGAGCCCCCAAAAATAAAATCAGCCAGTTTCCCCATCTATTTGCCATGAAGTGATGGGACCGGATGCCATGATCTTAGTCAGTGAAATTCAAAGTTCAGATATTTGTGTTCTGAGATCAGTGTCCTTTCCAATACTCTACATTTGTTTTCTTAATTTGCCTCTTAAAACATTATAATTATTACTATATTAAGATAGCAGTCTTTATTAAATAATATGAGTCAAACAAGGTAAGATTCCTTAAAGCTTTTCCTGCCCTTCTCTGACCTAAAACTCTAAAGGATGTTACACATACCCAACTGATTAATACATCCCGGATATGTCCTCATTTTATCTTTTCTATAATCCAATTCAGTAACTCCACTCATGCATTTTTATTCTTTCATTAGAAAGCCTGCTTTGTACTTGGGACTATCCTAAATCTTGGGAATTCAGCAATGAAAACATAAATCTCTGTAGTCATACATTTATATTTCAGTGAAAAACTAGCAAGTACACAGACACATAAATACCTAAAATAGAGCTGATGCTAATAAGAATGATAAATAGTTTTTAACAAGTAGTATAAGGATATTGTTGATTGGGTGGGAGGTGGTCTTGACAGTTTTAAGAACAGATAAAGCCTGTTTGCTGATGCAGCGCTTGAGCAAGGCCTGTATGCAGTGAGGGTATGTCACGGGAGTGTCTGAGGTAAGACCTTTCCAGACAGAGGTTTATGTGCAGAGGCCTGGAGGCAGGAGTGTGCCTCATCAACCAGAATAAAGCAGAGAAGGCCAATGTGCCTAGGAGGACATCATGCTGGTGTGTCTAGAGGGATACCATGCTAGTGATGTGGGCACAGGGTTAATTCATGTCAGACATGGCAAGACATGAGGGCTTGGGATTTTACTAGTGTGAGAAAAGAAACCATTAAATGATTTTGAGCAGGAAGTTGAGATGATTTGAATTATGGCTTTAAAGAACATTCTCCTGCTACTGTGTGACAAACTCTAAATAGACAAGAATGGAAGTAGAGAGTCTAATTTTTGGCCTCTAATGTGATAATTTTAATATCTTTCCATCAACTTTACATTCAAAGTACATCCTTATTCTTACTTATTATCAAAACCACTACACTCACCACCTTTGCTAAAGTAACCATTAACCTCTCTCCTGAAATAAAAATTGACTATTTTTCTGATGAGGTACAAAGAGATAAGGTCCTTTTGTCATCCTTATGGATGTGGAAAATGAAAGAGAAGTCACTCAGTCATATCTGACTCTTTGCGACCCCGTGGATTATATATAGCCTATGAGGTTCCTCCGTCCATGGGATTTTTCCAGGCAAGAGTACTGGAGTGGGTTGCCATTTCCTTCTGCAGGAATGTACCTATTGTATATGTGGGGCCTCCCTGGTGGTTCAGTAGTATATAGAACCCATCTGCCAATGCAAGAGCTGCAAGTTCAATCCCTGGGTCCATTTCCCCTGGCGGAGGAAATGCAATCCACTCCACCACTGTTGTCTGGGAAATCCCATGTACAGAAGAGCCTGGTGGGCTACATCCATGGGGTTACAAAAGAGTCGGACACAACTCAGCGACTAAAGAACAACAAAGGTCAGGTCCTGCTAAGAACAGAATGTTCTAACTTATTTTAAAAGATCTCTTTCCCTTCCCTCTGCTGAAAGGATGAGAGAATTTTTCTCCAGTATTTACTGTGGGAACCTAGTGGAGTTCCTGAAGGTAAATCTTGTAATATTGGGGAGATTTCCTTATTACTGGGTGCCCCCGGAGTTCTTAACTCTCAAAGCTGTTCATGTAGTGCCTCCAGCAATAAGGCAATTATAGTTCAGGTTTTTCTATCTTGGCCCTGGTTCCTTAGCTGTTTCTGCTCCTGGGTCTCCAGCTCAGGTAAATTGTTTTTCTGTGTTACCTTGTCTTTCCAGTCTTGGACCCAGTGATTTGTCTTATGTCCTCCCCTCTCTTACAACTCCAGGAAGAGTTGTTGATTTTTCATTCTGTTAAGCCTTTTCCTTATTAAGACAGAGCGAGGACTTCCACGTTCCTTATGTGGGAACAGGAGCCGAAAGTCCCCTTTCTCCACTTGGCAAGGTGAGCTTCATCATTTCCAAAGAAATATTTCTAAAAATAGTCAGTGATGAAAATGTTCTAAAACTGAGTGTGGTGATGATTGCACATGTCTGGTAAAATACTAAAAACCATTAAATTGTATATTCCCAATATGTGAATTGTATGTTATGTGAGGGCTTCCCCTGTGGTTCAGATGATAAAAAATCAGCCTGCAGTGTGGAAGACCTGGATTCAATCCCTACGTTGTGAAGATCCACTGGAGAAGGGAATGGCAACCACTCTAGCATTCTTGCCTGGAGAATTCCATGGACAGAGGAGCCCAGCAAGCTGCAGTTCACAGGGTCACAAAGAGTCAGACACAACTGAGCGACTAACACAAATACACACACACACACACACACACACACACACACTATGTGAATTATGTATCTAAAGCCCTTTTAAAAAAAGAAAATTATTTAAAGACTATTGTCAACAGTGAAAATTTTTATCTAGTCTACCTCTAATTTTTTTTTTTTTATTCCATCTCAGTCATTTGGTTATAGCAACTTTTGAGGACAGGGTTATAAATGAACTTATGATTAACAATAGGAAGATATATGATTTTTGGATGAAAGAATAAATATTCATGAAGTCTGTTATGCCTAGGTTGCCTAAACATTTTCTATCGCTCTCTACACAGTGTGGTTTTTTGCCTGTGTGCATCATGTCCTCAATCAGACAGCTCACCTTGAACCAGTCCGTCCATCCATCCCTATTCTTCAGGTCCCAGTTTGTAAACTATCCTCCTCCATAGCACTGACCTCTGTGCAGAACTCACCATTCACTTTAGCACATACATGATATTCTCACAATTATGTGATTACACATCCAAACAGGTAAAATATTGTGTTCATTCCAATAAATGTATATTTATATATAATCACTTTTACCTTATGTATTAGCTACAATAAAAAAAAAAAAAAAGAAGCTATAGTTCTAAGAGGCTTCTTAATATCCTGAAAATGTTAACCCGTTTCCTGTTGGATCTGACTAGATCATGACTTACTCTGTGATTTCATATATAGTAGGCTTTTATCCTGGAGGAGGGCATGGCAACCCACTCCAGTGTTCTTACCTGGAAAATTCCATGGACAGAGGAGCCTCGTGGGCTGCAGTCCATAGGGTCTCAAAGAGCCAACATGACTGTGGCAACTGAACAGACAACACAGGCTTTTATCAGATGTATAAAGAGTGTCAACTCTGCTTTTTCCTATTCTTTCACTTCTGTGTAAATAACTGCAATTATCCTTAATCCAAAATGTCCTTGGAAATTATTTTTTATGTCTCTTGTCTGTACTATAAGTGGATTTGCTTGTTTGCTTTTTAGTTTTCTCTTGTCTTATTTTAATTTGGAAGTGACCAGGAATCTCAATGTGCTGAGGAAAAGGAAAAGTGAGAGCAAACTACACACTCTCTACTCTGCCCTTAGGTTAACCTGCATATGATGGATGTCATGTAAAACTCAGGGTATTATTAAAGCTTCATTTCTTTGTTAGCAAACACATATGGATTACAGCATTTTCTCTGTCACAACACATTGTTGTGTTCTCACAAAATTTTTCATTTTTCATAAGCAGATTTAAGTCTTATCACCACATAGCTATCCATTTGGTAAGAGATGGGAATACCAGACCACCTAACCTGCCTCTTGAGAAACCTATATGCAGGTCAGGAAGCAATAGTTAGAACTGGACATGGAACAACAGACTGGTTACAAATAGGAAAAGGAGTACATCAAGGCTGTATATTGTCACCCTGCTTATTTAACTTATATGCAGAATACATCATGAGAAATGCTGGGCTGGAAGAAGCACAAACTGGAATCAAGATTTCTGGGAGAAATATCAATAACCGCAGATGTGCAGATGACACCACCCTTATGGCAGAAAGTGAAGAGGAACTAAAAAGCCTCTTGATGAAAGTGAAGGAGGAGAATGAAAAAGTTGGCTTAAAGCTCAACATTCAGAAAACTAAGATCATGGCATCCGGTCCCATCACTTCATGGGAAATACATGGGGAAACAGTGGAAACAGTGTCAGACTTTATTTTTTGGGGGTCCCAAATCACTGCAGATGGTGATTGCAGCAATGAAATTAAAAGACACTTACTCCTTAGAAGGAAAGTTATGACCAACCTAGATAGCATATTAAAAAGCAGAGACATTACTTTGCTGACAAAGGTCCATCTAGTCAGGCTATGGTTTTTCCAGTGGTCATGTATGGATGTGAGATTGGAATGTGAAGAAAGCTGAGTGCCGAAGAATTGATGCTTTTGAACTGTGGTGTTGGAGAAGACTCTTGAGAGTCACTTGGGCTGCAAGGAGATCCAACCAGTCCATCCTAAAGGAGACCAGTCCTGGGTGTTCATTGGGAGGACTGATGCTGAAGCTGAAACTCCAGTACTTTGACCAGCTCATGCGAAGAGTTGACTCACTGGAAAATACCCTGATGCAGGGATGAATTGGGGGCAGGAGGGGAAGGGGATGACAGAGGATGAGATGGCTGGATGGCATCACTGACTCGATGGACATGAGTTTGAGTAAACTCTGGGAGCTGGTGATGGACAGGGATGCCTGGCATTCTGTTATTCATGGGGTCACAGAGTCGGACACGACTGAGCGACTGTACTGAACTGAACTGATGGTTTACAATACAAATGGTGTCACTTTCTGAATTATCAATTAACCCTAAAGTTGCAAAGAGATACAAGTCTTTTCCAATACATAATAATATACCTTCCTAACACATTTCTAGTTTGGTCAAGACAAGCACACATACTCAGAAGGAGGAAGGAAGGATGAGGGCAGGGAGGAAGTTATACATTTTTTTTTTTCAATTCTTTTTTGTTTCCCACTAATACTGTTTTTCTTATCTAGGATCTAAGCCAGGACCCCACATGACCTGTCTCTTTTAGTCTGTGATGGTAGCTCAGTTTTCTTTCTTTTCATGACTTTAATACTTTTGAAAAACAAAGGCCAATATGTCTTCTCCTCTTTTTTCTATTTTATTTTTTTCCATTTATTTTTATTAGTTCAAGGCTAATTACTTTACAATATTGTAGTGGTTTTTGTCATACATTGATCTGAATCAGCCATGGATTTACATGTATTCCCCATCGTGTTCCCCCCTCCCACCTCCCTCTCCACCCGATCCCTCTAGGTCTTCCCAGTGCACCAGTCCTTTGGTCCTCAATTTTAAAGTTTATGATAGGGGTTAGGGATATCAGCCCTTTGGGAACTGTACTACAAATTTTCTCCCAGTTTGTACTTTCTTTTGATTTTAGTTTTGAGATCTTTCTCTTGATTTATGATTACTATTACTTTTTTTTAGCGTATAAAATTTACCAATTTTGTTTCTTTACTGTCTTTGAATTTTGAGCATTGGTTAGAAAGCCTTACCCTATACTGAGATTAAGGAGAAATCCACCCATGTTTTCTTATAGTGTTCAGGGTTTCATTTTGTACCTTTAGATCTTTTTTTTCTTCCCAATTATTTTTATTAGTTGGAGGCTAATTACTTTACAATATTGTAGTGGTTTTTTCCATACATTGACATGAATCAGCCATGGATTTACAAGTGTTCCCCATCCTGAACTCCCCTCCCACCTCCCTCCCCATCCCATCCCTCTGGGTCTTCCCAGTGCACCAGCCCCGAGCACTTGTCTCATGCATCCAACCTGGACTGGCGAGCTGTTTCACACTTGATAATATACATATTTCGATGCTGTTCTCTCAGATCATCCCACCCTCGCCTTCTCCCACAGAGTCCAAAAGTCTGTTCTATACACCTGTGTCTCTTTTTCTGTCTTGCATATAGGGTTATCGTTACCATCTTTCTAAATTCCATATATATGTGTTAGTATACTGGAAGTTATACATTTTTAACAAGGGATCTGCTATGTAATTTATTCTGACAAATGCAACACTGAGTCTTCTAGAATTTTGCAAGAAAGGCCTTTAGCCCAGTCAGCACTGCTGTAAATTTCTAAACATCAGCTAGACAGAATTGAATTCAGTCTTTTATGTGCCTTGGGATACATCCAACACATTTCAGATTTTCCTCAGAAATCCTGCTGACTTGGAGCAGGTGTGTCTTAAAATAACAAGAACTCATCAAGGCACGATTGTTATCATTCTGATGGCTTCATCTTAACTTCTTCCTGTTGTGCACACCTGGTCACATAAGCACTGTGCTTTCTTTGGAGCGTGCAACAGGCAACCCCAGGGAAAGATTTTTTTGTTTATTTGTTTTGTTTTGTTGGAGATGAAGAGATTGTTGTATTGATGACTGATGATGGACATTGACAGTAGAACTGAGCTAAAAGGAGTTTTCAGAAGGAGCCCACCTGTGCTTAGCTTGCTCTAACCTCTTCGGTGGTTTCTTTTTAGAATAATAGGTGTGGATTTATTCAATATAGAGAGAGTCCTAAGCCCTGTTCTCATGACCAAGCATGTAATTCTTTTCTTTTCAATTGAAACACATGAAGATCTACTCAGAATGAACATCAAAGTTGTTATTGACAACTGTTTATTTTGTCATTCTGATATTAAATTAGACAAGCAGCTTTTCATTATTCTCTAATCATGACATGGAGTTAAGTACAATAGCAAATTTTGAAAAACAATATCTTCTTATGATAAGATACAAGTTTTACTTGAATGACTTCTCTATAAAGGAAATATATATAAAATATGCCTAAAACATAATAAAACCATAATCTTAATACATAAAACAACTTAGAACAGTGTATTCACATGGAATCTATAATTAAATATGAATTAGAGTAAGATGTTATTTCATTGTATTTCTAGATATATCAGAGATAATGAAATAAATTCAGAGAATTTTACCTCTGTAAAGTAAAACACTTTAATCCTGTTTTCACAATTTTTCCTTACTTTATTGATCTAATTTAATTTGAACCTTCTTTTTCAAAGCAATAAAAAAAATCATGCATAAATACAGTTTTAGACTGAACATTCTTTACATTCCAGTCATTTAATTTCAACTGATCTCATGTTTGTGTGTTGTGTGTGTTGACAACAAACATGTAGTGAGCAAATAATTTCAAACCCAGTCTAACCACTTTAGGAACAAATTAGAGTAATTCATCAAAATAGTAATATAAAAGTGAAATCTCATTTTATTTATATAATACATACCAACATGGAAACAGTGAGAGACTTTGTTTCTGGGGACTCCCAAATCACTGCAGATGGTGACTGCAACGATGACATTAAAAGAATTACTCCTTGGAAGAAAAGTTGTGACCAACCTAGACAGCATATTAAAAAGCAGAGACATTACTTTGCTGACAAAGTCCGTCATGTCAAAGCTATGGTTTTTCCAGTAGTCGTGTATGGATGTGAGACTTGAACTATAAAGAAAGCTGAGCACCGAAGAATTGATGCTTTTGAACTGTGGTGTTGGTGAAGACTTTTGAGTTCCTTGGACTGCAAGGAGATCCAACCAGTCCATCCTAAAGGAAATTAGTCCTGGGTGTTCATTGGAAGAACTGATGTTGAAGCTGTAACTCCAATACTTTGGCCACCTGATGCAAATAACTGACTCTCTGGAAAAGACCATGATGCTGGAAAAGATTGAAGGTGAGAGGAGAAGGGGGCAACAGAGGATGTGATGGTTGGATGGCATCACCGACTTGATGGACATGGGTTTGAGCAAGCTTTGGGAGTTGGTGATGGACAGGGAAGCCTGGCATGCTGCAGTCCATGGGGTCACAAAGAGTCAAACACGACTGAGCAACGGAATTAAACTGAACATGGAAGCATGCTTGCATTATAAATAGGAAAAGAAGGCGTCCTCAGTCAGTTCAGTCAGTTCAAGATGTTGGCAATTTGATCTCTGTCTCCTCTGCCTTTTCTAAATCCAGCTTGAACATCTGGAAGTTCACTGTTCAAGTACTGTTGAAGCCTGGCTAGGAGAATTTTGAGTAACATTACTTTACTAGCATGTGAGAAGTGCAATTGTGTGGTAGTTTGAGCATCCTTTGGCATTGCCTTTCTTTCAGATTGGAATGAAAACTGCCCTTTTCCAGTCCTGTGGCCACTGCTGAGTTTTCCAAATTTGCTGCATATTGAGTGAAGCACTTTCACAACATCATCTTTTAGGGTTTGAAATAGCTCAACTGGAATTTCATCACCTCCACTAGCTTTGTTTGTAGTGATGCTTCCTAAGGCCCACTTGACTTTGCATTCCAGGGTGTCTATCTCTAGGTGAGTGATCTTACCATCTTGATTATTTGTGTTGTGAAAATCCTTTTTGTACAGTTCTTCTGTGTATTCTTGCCACCTCTTCGTAACATCTTCTGCTTCTGTTAGGTTCATACCATTTCTGTCCTTTATTGTGCCCATCTTCGCATGAAATGTTCCCTTGGTATCTCTAATTTTCTTGAAGAGATCTGTAGTCTTTCCCATTCTATTGTTTTTCTGTCTTCCTAGAAGGGTTGATATAGGAGGATTGAAGAAATATAGCGACATATGATGGCAAAAAGGCAGAAAGTAACAACTGAAAATTGCAATTCTACTTATCACTGTATGACAGAGTAATAAGAAATCATCCTTTTATGTGATAGGATGACCAATACATTCCTTAATGCTCAGAAAATAAGTTACATTCTCAAAGCCATTAAAAAGTTGGCAAAGTATAAATAAAAGCAAATGAGTTAACTTTATTGATATCTTATAGTCAATGAATTAAAAAGCTGATTTAATAAAGGTAGAAATTGATATTATATTTCATGTTGATGATCAATATTTTGGCAGTGGAAAGAACCTCCCTTTAATACATTAACACCCTTTAATACAGGAAGAATGGTACATCTTACTTTAGGACCTATCAATACTGATTAAAATAGTTAAGTCATTCTATAGTTACATCAAAATTGAATAGAACATTGCCTGGTAGTCAATTCAAATGAAATTTTTTCTTACTAAACATGATAGATGATAGTACAAAATCTCAGAAAGCCAAAGTTCCAAATTATGTCTTGTACATCAATTGCATGAGTCCATGGCACATGCTCATTTTTTCTTTGATTTATTTCAAAGTATTTTACAATTATTTTGAGATATATAGATACTGTACAGGTATTGATAACTCATTCCTTTTAATTGCTTATCAGTATCCTTTTTGTGTATCCACAGAAATGTGTATTTATCCATTCACTTATTGATAGACTTTTGGGTGGTTTTCAGTTTGAGGATATTATAATATAGCTACTATGCACAAATTTTTATGGATATATGCTTTCACTCCTCTTGTTTAAATACCTGGGTCATATGGTTCCTGTAGGTTTAGCTTTATTTTAAGCTGAAAAATGCTCTGCCAAAATAGATGTATCACTTACATTCTCATGAGCAGTGATGATTTAGAGTTCCATTTTTCCATAAATTGCTCTTTTGTTATTGTCATCATTTTTTAAATTTTAGTTGTTCTCTTAGATAATTAGTAAATTTAATTATGGTTTTGGAGAAGTTGAGTAATGATGACTACTGTCATTGAATATCCTTTCTTACTAGGCATTATATCGCTTTACTTTCTGAATTGTTTTTCCTTTTTATTTATGGATTCATTTATTGATTTATCTTAGTATTGAGATATAAGTGCATGTGTGCTAAATCACTTCAGTCATGTCCAGATCTTTGAAACCCCATAGACTGTAGCCTGCAAGGCTCTTCTGTCTCTGGGACTCTCCAGGCAAGAGTACTGGAGTGGGTAGCCATATATAAGTTCGGTTCATTTCAGTTAGGTCGCTCAGTTGTGTCCAACTCTTTGCGACCCCATGAACACAGCACGCCAGGTCTCCCTGTTCATCACCAACTCCTGGAGTTTACCCAAATTCATGTCCATTGAGTCGGTAATGCCATTTAACCATCTCATCTTCTATCATCCGCTTCTCCTCCTCCCTTCAGTTTTTCCCTTATCAGGGTCTTTTCTAATGAGTCATCTCTTGGCATCAAGTGGCCAAAATATTGGAGTTTCAGCTTTAACATCAGTCTTTCCAATGAACACCCAGGACTAATTTCCTTTAGGATGGACTTGTTGGATCTCCTTGCAGTCCAAGTGACTCTCAAGAGTCTTCTCCAGCACCACAGTTCAAAAGCATCAAGACTTTGGTGCTCAGCTTTCTTAATAGTCCAACTCTCACATCCATACATGACCACTGGAAAAACCATAGCCTTGACTAGATGGACCTTTGTTGACAAAGTAATGTCTCTGCTTTTTAATATGCTATCTAGTTTGGTCATAACTTTCCTTCCAAGGAGTAAGTGTCCTTTAATTTCATGGCTGCAATCACCATCCTCAGTGATTTGGGAGCTCCAAAAAAATAAAGTCAGCCACTGTTTCCCCATCTATTTGCCATGAAGTGATGGGACCGGATGTCATGATCTTAGTTTTCTCAATGTTGAGCTTTATGCAAACTTTTCCACTCTCCTCTTTCACTTTCATCAAGAGGCTCTTTAGTTCTTCTTCACTTTTTGCCATAAGGGTGGTGTCATCTGCATATCTGAGGTTACTGATATTTCTCCCGGCAATCTTGATTACAGCTTGTGCTTCTTCCAGCCCTGCTTTTCTCATGATGTACCCTGCATACAAGTTAAATAAACAGGGTGACAATATAAAGCCTTGACATACTCCTTTTCCTATTTGTAACCAGTCTGTTGTTCCATGTCCAGTTCTAACTGTTGCTTCCTGACCTGCATATAGGTTTCTCAAGAGGCAGGTCAGGTGGTTTGTTATTCCCATCTCTTTCAGAATTTTCCAAAGTTTATTGTGAGCCACACAGTCAAATCATTTGCATAGTCAATAAAGCAGAAATAGATGTTTTTCTGGAACTCTCTTGCTTTTTCAGTGATTCAGTGAATGTTGGCAATTTGATCTCTGGTTCCTCTGCCTTTTCTAAATCCAGCTTGAACATCTGGAAGTTCACGGTTCACGTATTGCTGAAGCCTGGCTTGGAGAATTTTGAGCATTACTTTACTAGCGTGTGAGATGAGTGCAATTGTGTGGTAATTTGAGCATTCTTTCGCATTGTCTTTCTTTGGGATTGGAATGAAAACTGACCTTTTCCAGTCCTGTGGCCAACGCTGAGTTTTCCAAATTTGCTGACATATTGTGTGTAGCACTTTCACAGCATCAGCTTTCAGGATTTGAAATAGCTCAACTGGAATTCCATTACATCCACTAGCTTTGTTCGTAGTGATGCTTCCTAAGGCCCTCTTGACTTCACATTCCAGGATGTCTATCTCTAGGTGAGTGATCACACCATAGTGATTATCTGGGTCATGAAGGATCTTTTTTGTATAGTTTTTGTTTATTTCCAATATATAAGTAGTAATAGTTTATTTCCATATATAAGTAGTTGTTGTTTATTTCCAATAAGGTCAATTATCAGATATATTCTGCAAACATTTCCCAAAATGTTATTGTTTTCTGTTTTCTTAACTTCTAAGAAGCAGAAATTTTTAATTTTGAAAAAGTCATTCTACTGATCTTTATTTTATAGTTTATACTTTTTTATTTCCTATTTAATAGCCCCTGGACTAAATCATGTCTATATCTATTAAGAATCTATAATTTTAAATTTCATATTGATTTTTATGATACATTGTAAATTAACTTGTACATACTAAAAACAAAAGTGTACATTCATGTTTTTGGCTGTCAGCAGTTAAACATACAAATGAAGAGACAGATTCTTTATTACACTGCATTATAATCCCTGTTATAAATTGAGCAAGTCCACCCAACAGAAAGTTATTTCAACAGTCAGTATGTTGTATTCCTGATTTTATTACATTGAATATTTTTGTTTCATTTTGTCTCATCTTAGAATCCAGACTTTAGAGTTTAATAACATGAAATGCTACAATGAAAACTTTAAGGAAAGCTGAACTAATTACTACTTTTTTATAATATGTATTTTTATAATTTTGAGGAGATAATTAGATCTGTCAAGTATTTTAAGTCTGTGTTTTGTCTGACAGCTGAAAATGAAGCACTTTTTCATGGTAAATGACTGAACCTTTAATCAGAATATTTTTGCTGTTTGAAATTTAATACCAACAAGCTATGTGACCTTGATCAAGATTAGTTTACATATAGGATATGTTCCTTATTTGAGAACTTCTGATTTGAGGGAAAACTATACAAAGTTAGCAAAAGTTTATGTTTATAAAATTTAATGACTGTATGCCCAATTCATAGACCTAAGACTTAAAAAATGAGAGGGAAATTAATATGTTTTCTTTGCTTATTTTTAGAAATACTCTAGTGAATAATTTGGAGTGAACATAACATGATTTTCAGAAAGTGGGACATATTATGCAGCAAGTAATTATAGACAGGTTAAACTTTCATTAGCTATGGGGAAAAAAACAGTAAAAACTACCTTCTAAGCTATTTTGAAGAAATAGCTCAGAAAGATGATCTAGTTAGAAGTGATCAAAACTGATTCATCAAAGTGGAAAGATAGTGCTTTAAATTTTGTTATCATTATTTATATTGAAAAACACAAAATGGTGGTTATTTTCATTGTTGAGTATTTTAAAATATTTTGAAAAATATCAGGTAAAAATCTGCTCAAGTACAAATGAGAAAAACCAATGAAGAATAAGAGAAGAGAACTTTGTTTTTTTGGTTTTAATTATTGCCACAGAACAATTTCAATGATTTGATGATTATACAGTATGCAAAAATGTCAGAAATCTGCCAAAATTATTAGAATTAATGGCATTGAATTTAAAGACTGAATTTTTCAGTTGATTTTTCTAATACATAGATTCTGATGTAATAAGGAAAACATAGAGTGATAAACTTAGGGCAGATACAAAATAGAAAATGTGTGCTAACCAATAAAGGAAGTATATACAACTGGTGTTAATTTCCTTGTTCTCCTCCAAACACTTAACAGCTCAGCGATTCTGTAAAGCATTATAACTATAAAGATCATTTTTTTTACAGTGAGTAAGTAAGGAGGGCTTTCTTGGTGGCTCAGTGGTAAAGAATCCTTCTCGCAATTCAGGAGATGCGGGTTTGATCCCAAGTGGGGAAAATCGCCTGGAGAGGGAAATAGCAACCTACTCCAGTATTCTTGACTAAGAAATCCCACGGACAGTGGAGCCTGGGAAGCTGTAGTCCGGAAGGTCACAAAATAGTTGGACACAACTTAGTGACTAAACAACAATAGTAAGGAACTTATGATATTCTGGTACCATATTATACATTCCTCATATACATGTATATTTACTGTGTTTATTCCTCCAACACAGAAATAATAAAATTGCTAGGATACAAGATATTACATCAATTGAGGGAGGGAGTAAAGATTCATCCTGCATCAATAAACAAATATCAGGACTGAAAATAAGTTACCATTTTGAGTTATTCTCATCTATCAGCTCCATCTGTAGACTACTGAATTGAATGGGGAAATGCAAGATAAAAATAGGACTTACAGTGAATTTATGATGGAAAGTTTGATGCTGGTTCCAGAGAGAATAGGAAACTTTTTTCCAGAACAATACCAAAACTAGTTATGGTTATTACAATGGTTATGGAGTCCTGTTTAATGTCAACATTTCATTTAAAATGAAGTGAAAGAAGAGCTAATTGCTCCAGTGAGTAAAATTGCTATTTAGTTCTCCCCAGGAGGGAGCAAAGCAATGGATGTAAATAAAGTGGGAAACAATCACAGCCCTCAGATATGTGAAATATAAGTTTCCTCCAGGGGCCCCTCTTTTGTACTTGAAAACCTAAGGCTACTTGGTCTTGAGTTCACCATGGGGACACTTACAAAGTGTGATAAGTACTTACTAATAGGTCTTATGGGGATGCTCATCTGCTTAGGATTTAAGAAAACAGTGAAGGTAATCACTAAGTATCCATAAGAGGTATGTTTTCCAATCCATTACCTGTGATTTTCTTCATAATTACAAAATCATCTCTGCAATGTAGGTCACTGAAGTGGATTTCTGATGATTAGATAAAGCACTGGAAAATTGAATGTAGAAACCTTGAAAATTGAAGAGAAAGTGTGATTTTCTTCTCTTTTTTTGTCTTTCTTTAACTGAATACATTGCTTTACTTAAAGATAAAAAAGCCTGCATTGAAGGTTATTTCTTAAATAACCTCTTATTTAATTTCTTAAATAACTCTCTTAGTTACTTTGAAGTAACTAAATCAAAATAATGAGATAACCTTCTCCAAGGGTACTTATTTTTTTTAATAATTATAATAATCTACTTTTATTGACTGATTTCTTGCTGTATATCTACACTCTTATTAAGCCAGACAACAACACCATGGAACAAGTTTTATGTTTATCCCCAGTATACAGCTAAGTAAACTAGGATTCCAAGAAGTTAAGCTCCTTTCCAAAGCCAAACAGCTTGTAAATGCTAAAACCTGGAATCAAAAGTTAGCAAATTTACCAAGTCTAGGTTTTTCACAGCCTGACTTCTCTACAAATGCTTTAGCCCAGTCCATTTAAATAACTTGTATCAAAAATGTTTAAGGTTTTATGCTAAATTAAAAAACTGTTTACTTTTCAATTAAATGATAATAAGCTGTATTTAGTTAAAATATTGGGCTTCCCTGGTGGCTCAGCCAGTAAAGAATCCACTTGCAACGTGGGAGACCTGGGTTCGATTCCTGGAGAAAGAAATGATTACCCACTTCAGTATTCTTGCCTGGAGAATTCCCATGGACAGAGGAGCCTGGAGGGATACGGTCCATGTGGTCGCAAAGACTCGGACATGACTGAGTGACTAAGCACAGTACATCACATATCACAAGAAAATGGTTAAACTCTGTTCGGTATTGTAAAGATAGCATTTTCTGCATATTGATTTGTACATTCAATGTAAATTTGGCCAAAGACAACAGGTGTGTGTGTGTGTGTGTGTGTGTGTGTTTGTGAGTGTGTGTGACTGAGAAGCGGATTTAAAAATATGTTTGAAAATCAAGCCAAAAAGATAATTTATATAAGAAGAACAGATTTGGAGGGCTTACATGATCACATTTCGAGCACAACTAAGTGATTAAGCATACAAACAGTTAAAGTATAGAGAAATCAACTGGCTAAAGAAACATGACTATGAGTAGTGCCAGTCCTTCTTTATATAAAAATGTGCAATATGATTTCTTAATAAATCCTTATATTTTATTTAATTAATACCACATTGGATATTACTTGAATTTTAGAACTGCCTCTTAACTGTCTAGAGAGCCAAATATTCCATAAAAATTCTACATTTATTTTTAAATTTGTTCCTTCTTCCATTTCTCATTTGCAGATATGTGTCAAACATACTACTTCAGTTATCTTTGAAGGTGATGATGAAATAAAATTAGGTTATGTCTTGAGGTGGTTTCTAAAGTGTGCCCAAAAATTCTTTGGCACGCCTGCATTTAAAATGTGGGCACTAATTTCCCTCAGCTCGAATGTGGGCTGGCCTGAGTGTCTCTAAATAAAAAGATAGCAGAAATGGCAGTGAGTGGTTTTCAAGGCCAGGATATAAAAGGATGCTCCTCTTGTTCTCTTTCCTGATTCTTTACTCGGTCAGCTCACCAGCCTGAGGACCCTAAAAAGAAACTCATAGGAGACTTCATATGAAACAAAGCTGAAAATCTTACCAACACGAACTTGCCAGCCATGTCGGTGAGTCATCTTAAAGACAAATTCTCCAGCCTCCATTTTGTTTATCTCCCTGCTGACAATTTAAAGACAACCTTAGGCTTCCCTGCTGGCTCAGTCTGTAAAGAGTCCGCCTGGAACGCGGGAGACCTGGGTTCGATCCCTGGGTTGGGAAGATCCCCTGGAGAAGGAAATGGCAACCCACTCCAGTATTCTTGCCTGGAGAATTCCATGGAAAGAGGAGCCTGATGGGCTAAAGTCAATGGGGTCACAAAGAGTCAGACACAACTAAGTGACTAATTTTTTATGAGAAACTCTGAGACAGGACTTCCCAGCTAAACTGCCCATGAAATCTTGAGCTACAGGAACTATGAGATTCTACATACTTAATGTGGTTTAAACCTCTAAGGTAAGAAGTTGAATTTTAAAGCAACTATTGATAATTAATAAATGTCTGTTCTCAACTCTTTAGGATTTTTCTGGGGATTTATCAGCAGGTATCAAAACAATCATTATTTTAGAAAATTGGCCATGATTTTATGAGAATTGGTTTCAAATATTGTTGAACAGTTATGGACTTATAACCATATAATTTTGCATTGTGCAACTGCTTAAAAAAATAAGGTTTAATAATTATCAAATCCCTGGTAGATCAGTTGGTAAAGAATCCACCTGCAATGCAGGAGGCCCAGGTTTAATCCCTGGAAGAATCTGCCTGCAATGCAGGAGACCCAGGTTCAGTCCTTGGGTGGGGAAGATCCCCTGGAGAAGGAAATGGCAAGCCACTCCAGTATTCTTGCCTGGGAAATCCCATGGACAGAGGATCCTGGTGGGCTGCAGTCCATGGGGTCACAAAGAGTTGGACATGACTTAACGACTAAAACAAATATTTTTGGGTTAGCCTTGATACTGCAATATTATGTTTTTTTATTAATTCATTCTTCATCATAAAGTATATAGGCTTAATAAAAAATGGCAAATCAATATTGCTTTAAAAAGTGCATATAAATAAAGTGCATATAAAACATACCTGAAAATTGCCCTATTTTGTGTTATATTTCCTTTGTTTCTCACAATTCTATGGATTTTAACAGTTCAGTCTTTAGAACACTAGAAGACAGGTTTTGTACAAATCAGGTGGCTCACATATTCTAAAGTAGACTTCTGAATATTCAGAAGTAGCAGAAGAAACATTTAATAATGTTTTTATAAATGTGATATATATATATATATATAGAGAGAGAGAGAGAGAGAGAGAGCGCATGCTATGAAGATGTCAAAAGCCTGTAGGAAATGCAATGTGCTATTATTTACTTTTAATACTGTTACTGTGTATAGGTATTATTTTGGATATTATTTTAAAATGAACCATTTCTGTTAACTACTGTTGCATACCAGAACCACCTCTCAAATGAGCTTTTTAAAAATAGCTTATTTCTATCTCTCAGTATTCTGTGTATTTTCTAATTTCTTCTGGGTGGTTTTCCTTTGGGAACTCCCAGACATCTGCAGGTAACATAGCAGCTGGGGATTAAGGCATTCAGGGAATGTAATCCAGGGTGGTTTATTTGGTTAGGAGACTCTGGACTGTGTATATGGCAGCTCCAGGCAGGAAGGGTTAGAAGCAGGAGTTCTCAGGCTAGTGAAGGGCTACTCCTAGCACTTCCATGAATTTATTTCCATTGTATTCATTTGGTCAGGGCAGTCAATGGGCCTACTTAGATTCAAAGAAATATAGACTCCATCTCTTGTTGAGTGAGTGGCCAAATGACATTGCAAAAGAACATGTGGGATAAGAAATATTCTTATATCTATCTTTAGTAAAACAGTTTGCCACTTTATATTTATAAACACTTTGAAATATATGAGAACCATAATTTTTAGGTTCAGTGAACAATAGGTGACAGCCCATATCATCTAGGGCTTCCAACATAGCTCCAGTGATAAAGAACCCGCCTGCCAATGCTGGAGACAGACATGAGAAATGTATGTTTGATCCCTGGGTCAGGAAGATCCCCTGGAGGAATCATGGCAACCAACTCCACTTTCTTGCCTGGAGAATCCCATGGACAGAGGCACCTAGCAGGCTATAGTCCATGGGGTCACAAAGAATCAGACACAACTGAAGTGACTTAGCATGCACACATACCATCTATTTGTAATAAAGAAATTTTCTTAATGCAGATTTCCCCAGTTTGACTCTGCTGGTAGAGAATCTGCCTACAGTTTGGGAGACCTGGGTTCAATCTCTGGGTTGGGAAGATCCCCTGGAGAAGGGAATGGCTACCAACTCCAGTATTCTGGCCTGGAGAATTCCATGGACTGTACAATCCACAGGGTTGCAAAGAGTCAGACACGACTGAGCAACTTTCACATAACAGAGCCCCAGTTTTTGCCTAAAAATGTTATATGAACTTTTGGTCTTCAGATGGGATATTTGTGTGTTTTTATCATTTAAATAACTGAATGAGTAATATAAAATAATACCAACTGGATGCTAATGTTTATGTTTAAATAATATTAAACAGTAAATTGTGTAATCTGAAATGATTAATTAATATAAATAATTTGTTATTTTTATAGAAATTATTTAGGGTAGCCAAGCATCTCATATTGCTATTTTCATGTAAAACAAATCCTTCATTACATTATTTATAAAAATGAAAGTAAAATATTAATTTAAATCTAGAGATGAAAACAGACAAACTTATCCCTGAACTTCTTATTAAAGTGCATAACAATTGGTATCTGACCAGAATCCATTTCTTCCCTGGTGGGTCAGATGGTAAAGAATCCACCTGCAATGACGGAGACCTGGGTTCCATCCCTGATTCATGAAGATCCCCTGGAGAAGGGAATGGCAACCCACTCCAGTATTCCTGCCTAAAGAATCCCCATAGACAGAGGTGCTGGGAGGGATAATAATAGTTTTATTATTAAAATTTGTGTTTCTATGTGGCTACTTACAAGTGTGATTCACAGATGGGATTGGTAATTTTTAAATGCCAGAGTGATGTTATGAAATACTTAGACAACAATTAAAAGAAAGAAGTTGATGTGATATGTGACTAAAAAGGAAAATAATTCGTTGTAAATATATGGAAATGGACAGTGAAACAACTGACTGAAGAAAAAGCCTAATAACAAACTAAAGGCTCTTGGAATTAATTCCTTGAGAAATGTTTGCAAACATCATAATGTTACAAATACTAGTATTTATAAAAAAATGACAAAATATTCTAATTGATGTAGACAAATAATCTTTATTTGAAGATTTCTAAATATTAAATAGCTAAGTTTCAATATTCTTACAGTTGGGATTTGAAACAAAGATTAATGAAATCTTTTTAAGCTTCTCCATCTCCACCCTAATTCATAGAATTTCTGAAAGTCAATCCAGCACTTAATGTATTTTTCCTTACCATTTCTTCTTTTTCATGTAATTTTTGCCTTTGCGCATGTCATCTCACTTTAATTTGGTCCCTTACTTTTAACCTTTGATTTCAAGTGCTCTTCACTCTGAGAGTCACAGCAGCAGCCAACAACAACAGTAAAGAGGTTTTGCTCAGGCAGCGATGAAGAGCATCACGGTAATGAGAAGGATAATTGTGGCTCCCTGCCTTTGCCATAATTGAAAATTGAGTATAGAGCCTTTTCCATTTAACTTTATTGCCTAAGTTCAAACCACTGTATAGGAAGGGAAGCAACACTAGAGTAATTCCTCTAATGTTGCTTTCCTGTCCATGTGACAGTTTGAAACCTAGCATTAAAGTTAAGCAGAAGAAGCAATTAGATTTATTCAATTACAGCTATGTGAAAGAAGTATAATTATCAGTTGCATTAGTGGAAATGCACTGCTTGCCAAATATTTGTTTGCAAGCCTGGCTACTAGGTTTCTTCTACCAAACAGAAAAACTGGTAAGCATTTGATAGAATGGCCCAGTTACATAATTTACGTTTAGTTGCTAAGTCGTGTCCGACTCTTGCAACCGCATGGACTATAGCGTGTCAGGCTCCTCTGTCTATGGGATTCTCCAGGCAAGAATACTCGTGTGGGTTGCCATTTCCTTCTCCATATATAATTTTACTGACTTCCAATAAAGACTATTACACTGTGGTAATTGTAGTAACTGGACTAATGACTTTAATGCTGAATGAACATTGGGCCTTGACTTGAGTATGAGGCACATTTCATCAGAATTACATCTTTATGTTAAAGTGTCATTTTAAAAGCTCGTAAAGTTAAAGTGCAAATAGGATGTTATCTGGAGGAAAGAACACCATGGTATTTGCCAACAATTTTTATTTCAATAAAGTTTCTGAAATTTATTATCTGGTCTTGGAAAACAAGTTTTCCAAGTTTTGTGTTCGATCCTTGAGTTGAGAAGATCCCCTGGAGAAGGGAACGGCTACCCATTCCAGTATTCTGGCTTGGAGAATTCCATGGACTTTATAGTCCATGGGGTCACAAAGAGTCAGACATGACTGAGTGACTTTCACTTTCTTTGGAAAACGAAACATGGAAAATTTAGATGTGAGTCAGATAGCCTGTGTTTGAAACCTCATAGCCTCTTTGTAGTGCTGTAATTTTGGATAAACTATTCAACTTACTGGTGAAGTGAAGTGAAGTGAAGTCGCTCAGCTGTGTCTGACTCTTTGCGACCCTGTAGACTGTAGCCTACCAGGCTCCTCCATCCATGGGATTCTCCAGGCAAGAATACTGGAGTGGGTTGCCATTTCCTTCTCCAGGGGATCTTCCTGACCCAGGGATCGAACGCCGTTCTCCTGTATTGTAGGCAGAGGCTTTAACGTCTGAGCCACCAGGGAAGCCCAACTTATTGATAACACATCATTAAAATATGTACAAGTTGTATGCAAAGTAGATGTTAAATGGTAGGGACATTTACTTCTGTTCAAAATGAAATAATAGGGATACCGTCCTATCTCCAAAAGCTAAAAAAAACACAAAACACAAGATACGTTAAATCAATTTTCATCAAAGTACTGGAAATTAAGCAGCAAAAAACACTTGTGCCTCAGAGACTGGAATAAAATGAGGTGAGCACTGTGTTTTTTCAGCTTTCTGCTTGGAAAGGATTGCCAGGATGTGGCATAGGGCAAGAAGCCTAAGAATAACCTTCTGGAGTTGAGGAGATGAAGCTTAATGTTTGGGAGACTATGACTGTTAGGATTTACAGAGTAAATCACTGAAGAAAAGAGAGAAGCAACACAGAGAGAAGCTCTGAAAATTCCCACAGGGTCTCGTTTGAGTCTTCAGTGCTGCTCCTCATGTTATAAAGGACCTGGAATAGTTCCTGTTATAACCAACCATAGCAGAAATCCTTATAAATCATGGGGCATCCAGTAAACTATTCAAAATTGTTTTGCATCTATATTTGGATAAAAGTATCCTACCTTAAACACAATTATTATCTTACCTAACAAGGCTTAAAAACAAGAAGTGACAGAATCAAGCTAATTCCAAGTAACCATCTAAATCCCAGAGCAAAAACTCAAGGATGTACATATAAAAACAAAGATACTGTGCCTAAATAAAGGTAAAATACAATGTCTGGCACTGAATAAAAATCATTATTTATCTAAGAAAGTAGAAATTACAACCTATAGGATGGAGGAAAATACCCAAACAAAACTGACCCAGAAATGAAAGAGGTGATTGAATTAATTAATAAGGACATTGAAATAGTTATATAACTGTATTTTATATGTTCTCAAAGCTCAAGGGAAAAATAATCATATGAAGTAGAGACTAGGAGCATATAAAAGTGAAATGAAGTGAAATTTTTAGAGATGAAAACTGCCATGTTGGAGGTAAAAGATATACAAAATATGATTAACAACAGATTAGACATTGCATGAGAGAAGAGCAATAAATTTGAATAGATAACAACATAAACTAGCCAAAATACAGAGAGAAGAAAATATATTTAAAAAATCAGCAGAGCATCAGTTATTTGTGAGAGAACTCTAGGTGGCCTAATATATGCAACTAGAATTCTTGAAGGTGGGTAGAAGAAAAAATGTATTTCACAAAAATGGCTAAAAATAATCCAAATTTTTTGAAACTATAAACTCACACATCAAGGAAGTTAATTAATGCGAAGCACTGGAAATATAGATTAAATATACATAATCGGATTGCTTACAACTAGCAAAAGAAAGATCTTAAAAGCAACCAAAGGGAAATGTCACATGAAGTACAAAAGATAAAAAATAGGAATGACAACAAACTTTTATCAGTAACAATGCAAACAGTAGACAGTTGTGGAGTTTGGGAATATTCTACAATACAGCCCTCTTTTCTGTCAACAGTTGTGAGTTTTGGACCCTGAAGACCCTCAATTTTGATAATTTGCTAGAAGACTGACAGAACTCACTGAGTCTCTTATACTCATAGTCACTGTTACAGCAAGAGGAGACAGATTAATATCAGCTAAGGAATATAAGTGTGGGGCCAAGTCCAGGGGTGTTCTACACATGGAAATTTCAATTGTCTTCTCCTGATGGATTTTGGGAAAGCATTAATTTTCCTGGCAGGAATATATGAAAATTGGAACACTATTCCCAAATAGAAAAGTTTCCAGCACCTTGGTGCTCAGATACTTCATTGATATTTGGTCATGTGAACATTGTTAACTGCCGGAAGAACTTATTTCAGTCTTAGCCCTTCCAGCAGTGAAGGCTGATAATGTGACCCAAAATCTCCACCATAAATCACATTGTTTGACTTTGGCATGGCCCCAAACCCCCAAGTTATTAAAAAAAGATACTTTTATCTGGAAGGTTATTCCAGGAGCCTAGAGATTATCACCTCCTGGGAGACGAGGGCAAAAGTCAGACCTCTCTTTGAGCAAGTTTAAATTATTTTAGTGCAATGGATCAAGATTTTTAAAGTGTGCCAACCCAGAGTTCTATATCAATGAATGTATCTTTTAAAAATTAGGCAAAGACTTATTCAGACATAAAAAAACTGAAAGAATTTATTAACTGTAATACCAGACTACAAGAAATGTTCAATGCAATCCTACAAGCAGAAAGAAAATGATAAAAGATGATGTCTGGGTCTACAAAAAGCAATGAAGAGCACCAGAAATAGTACTACATAAGTAAATATGATGTTTTTCTTATTATTTCAATTCCTTTCAAATATTATATATTTTAAATATACAATTGATGATATGAGATTTATAATGAAGGTATAAATAAAATATATAGCAACAGTAGCACAAAGACCCAGAGAAAGACAATGAAAATACACTATTACCTTATCTAACAAAGCTTAAAAACCAAGTTAAAGTATCAAAATTTACATGAGATAAAGGTTCTCATGCTTTACATGAAGTACTAAACTACCATTGATGAAAGACTATGATAACTAAATTAAAGGTGAAAACATAAATGTAATGCAGGTAATAAAGAAGCAAAATGATGTATTATAGCTGATAAACCAATGAAGAATATGTAGTCATAAAAGTACTTAAACCAGAAGAAATCACTTCTGTCCATGGAATTCCCCAGGCAAGAATACTGGAGTGGGTAGCCATTCCCTTGTCCAGGGGATCTTCCCAACCCAGAGACTGAATCCAGGTCTCCTGCATTGCAGGCAGATTCTATATCATTGGAGCCATCAGGGAAGCTCCATGTAAACATATCCATGAAACTAAATGGAAGTTGTAGCTGAGTGTGGAAGAGTTATCATTTCTCATTTTGATCACAGCATTTCTTTTTCATGCTGAACCTCTCAGACCTTTCTACAATCTTTTGTTTTCAAGTAACACCCATGTGGCAAGAGTTATTTCCCTAGGGCAGTGACACAAACATTCATTCCTGAGATACTGAGACCTTGTGTTAGTATGTGGATGAAGAGACTTCCCATAACCTTTCACACTACTCATCAGCAGAATATGAAAGACCTAAGAGATTCCTTTTGTTCTAGTCATGCTGCTTTCTGTTGCTATTTTAGTCATTCCCTATCCCTGAGTTCAGTCAGACTCAGTCCTCTGTGACACTAAACCACCTCACCCCCACCCTTTTATTTTATTTTTTTGTCTTATGTATATATAAGAGACAAGAAGCCTGAAAGACCTGGGTGGTTCTGTGTATACTCAACCACTCAGTTGTGTCCACCTCTTTGTGACCCCATGGACTGTAGCCCACCAGGCTCCTATGTCCATGAAATTTTCCAGGCAAAAATCCTGGAGTGGTTGCCATTTCCTCCTCCCTTCCAAATTAGTAGGAATAGTAACATCTCTTGTTGGAAACATTCCTGCCTTACTTGCTAAAACATTTAAGTCAATAGCATGCCTGGATACTGGGACAGGAAACAATAATTTTGAAAAAGGACCATTAGAGAAAATCATGCAATATATTAGGCTTCCCTGGTGGCCCTGCATGCAATGCAGGAGACATGTGCAGAAGTCTCAGGTTCAGTCACTGGGTTTGGAAGATCCTCTGGAGAAAGGTAATGGCAGCCCACTCCAGTATTCTTGCCTGGAGAATCCCATGGACAGAGGAGCCTGGAGGGCTACAGTCCATGGAGTTGCCAGGAGTTCAACATGACTGAGCAACTGAGCATGTATGCATGTAACGTATTAACTATTTAATACTTTTCCACCCCTTGTGTTACATACTCATGTATTTGAGATGTGGGAAAAGTAGCACCAATTTGCCCAGAACATCCTGTAGGACAGTATCAAAAACTTACCAGAAACCTTAAATAGATTATCCCATCTTTTTCATGAGTTAACCTCACTGAATGAATGAAAAGAACAGTACATTCCATAGGCATAAGCTATTGCCTTAATTCTTATGCTACCGTTACTTTTCTTTTCAATGGTACTGATATCATGGTAACATAAAAATTACTCAACACATGACAACTTGATATGAAAAAGTCTCTTTATGATATAAAAGTCTAAAGTGATCAGTCTGCCTCTTCCTTGTAGAGAAACATATCATTGCATTGCTAACTCCTCTTTGGTCACTGCTATGGTATTAGGTACCTTTGAAGATGGTAACCAGTTTTACCTGATGTAAGGAAGTGTATGGCTTCCATCTCTTACAAAATGTCCACTTATTTCTTTATAATCACATGGTTATTGACTTCACTGAGCAAAAATTAGGTAGCTGTGGAAGAAGGCCAACTCACATCCATAAAAAGGTCATTTTGTCCTGCTTTATTGGGGATCTTTTGTAATCATTCATAGATAAATATTCTCATCCTTTGTGAAATGCAAAAAAAAAAAAACAAAAACCCAACTTTCATGCACTTCTCCCCCGCACCAATTTTAATCAACTAATTGGCAATCTTCCTCTTGTTCCCTCTTTTACAAACATGACTTTTTGAAGGAATCAGAAAGTAGGATAAAACTTCTACTTGCTGGAGATAACCATTTCAAATATGTACTCAGAAATTATTAAAAAACTTTGATCGACATATTATTAGTCCCAATTGCCATAATTCCTCATTTTAACCAGTGGAAATAGCAAGTAGAAGCCTTCGGATCTCCAGAAATCAATGTCAATTTTCAGGAGAGATCGGGAGATTTTCCATCCATAGTTTACAGTGGAACTGGTAAATAACTGTCATTGTTTATTCCCTAAGTTGTGTCCCACTCTTTTGCAACCCCATTGACTGTAGCCTGCCAGGCTCCTCTATCCATGGAGATTTCCCAGGCAAGAATACTGGAGTAGGTTGCCATTTCCTTCTTCAGGGAATCTTTCCAACCCAGGGACTGAACCTATGTCTCCTGCATTGGCAAGTGAATTCTTTACAACTGAGCCACCTGGGAAGCCCTAAATAACCATAAATTATCATCATTCAAATTATTTGGGCCCAGTAAACTGTTTGAGATTGGATCTGCACACAGAGTAAGAAGCCGTGGTTCTCTACAACAGTGGTTCAAAGCCATGTCTAATTTCCCTACCTGATTTTTGTTTGTTGTCATAACAAATAAAACAGGACCTTGTTAGACTGTCCTTCTGTTTTATTCTAACTGGCTACAAGAGTAAATGCCTCAAACCAAAAATCACTGTGAGTCATAATTTTAGTTTACTCTACTGTGTCAACTGCCTCTTATGTAATTGTTCAAACCATACCTCTAGAAAGCAAGTGCTATTATTTTACTTTTAACATCTAAGAATTTTCTTTCATATACATTGAAATCCCTGGCCTTAAATACTTCTCAAAGTTGTTATATCCCTTCCCTATATATTTATTGGGATCTTCACAAAAGATTGTTCACTTTCTCTCTTGTAATTTGTTATCATTATCACTTTGAGTACTAGCATGATTATTGCTAACAGTTTTATATATGTACATATATATATAGAGAGAGTTTATAAATATAAATATATTTATATATATTTAGCTTATAAATATAATTATAAATACAAATATATTTATATATATTTAGTACCAGGAAATTGTCTCAACTCTTTAATGATATTATTTGTTTCTCATAATAATCCTATAAGGAAAGCACTATTAAAATTCCATTTTACAAAGAGGAAATGCAGTGACTTTCAAAAAGTTACTTATTTGAGGAATGGTTGGTCATGGCATAAGTGTTAGAATCACTATTGCATTTTCATTCCCATACTCTTTGGAGTCTTTACTGATATCAAGGAATGTTTGGCATCTCAACTTAATTTACTTGGTGGCATAGGTGAATCTATGTTTCATTCAACAACCAAGCAAAAAATTAAAACCATCCCCAGCTGTTCCAATTTGCCTATTAAGGGAAACAAAAACAACAACAAACATAAAAGTCTGTCTGAGTCACTGAATCCCAACCTTGGCTTCACATTACCTGGGGACCTTGTAAATATTATTGATGACAAGGCCACACCCAAACCAATTAAATCAGTCTCTTGAATAGATACTTAAACATATTTTTTAGAGGATTTTCTAGAAAGGCAGAAAAGCCTGATCAACTAGATAATAAATGACTATGTTTAAGGGATAAGAAGAGTTGGAGTGTGGTTATGCAGTCTTCAGAATCACTCAAATATTGATTCTGATTTTAAGACTTTAAGACTATTTCCCATTCTTCAATAGTGTGTGTCTTGTTACATTAAACATCTGGTTAATACTGTGAGTTCAACTGATGACATTCATCCATCAGTAGGAAAAAACGATGCATTTGGATTTTGGCTAATCATCCCTATAGCTGCAACAGCTAGACTATTTTAGCACAGATATAAAATGTCTCAAAGCCTCAAATTCCAATATTTTAAAAGGTGTATTTGTCTTTTTAGAAGTAGCCACTCTGACCCATTGTCTTTGAATTACTAGTAGTTATTCTTTATGACAACGATGACAACAGACACTTGTTCCTCAGTTTTGCTGCTAATGGACAGTTCATTTTAGTGTCCATTAGCAATAATTTATTTTGCCATTTCATAACTATATGCCATGGGATGGCAGTACCTTTTACTACTAATTGATTTCTTATTGCCTTCAACAGCAACTAAGCCAGATAATCAAGCCCAGATCAGTTTCCCCACTTCTTCTTGAGGTTATGTTGACTATAAACCCAATACATTTCAACTCATCATGTTGCAAAAATAGAGCTTTTTATTACCTTAAACAAATTGCCTTTCAAATATTGCATCTCCCTAAAGGTTTTTCTTGATCAACTTTTCAATTGCAAGTTCTCTATTTTGTCTTTCCTAATTATACCCCCTTTACATTTATTTGATTCATTTTTTTTTTCGTATTATAAACTGTCTTTTCCACTAGATTATTAGTTCATGAGGATAACATAAGTGCCTAATTTTCTCATATCTGCAGCTCAGATACCTATGAATAGTGTATAATTCTGCTCAATCATGCTTAATATATACAAGCACACATAACACATACATGTAGATGCATAATTTATTAAGTGCCATGGAAAATATGTCCAAAGACAGCCAATGACAACTCTTTCTCTTTTGGTAGCTAGATACTCCTTTTTCCATCAAGAAATGGAATCCATTTTCTTCCCTTTGAATGTAGATTGGCCTCATGACTTGCAAAGGATGCAAAGCTGTGAAAATTCCACTCTTAGATGTGAAGAGTAAAGATATCTGTGCTTCTGTTTTCATGGAACTCAGCTACCATTCTGTAGGGAAGTCCAGAATATTCTGCTAGAGAGAGATGCCACATAATGATAATAACATAGTTTGTATGCTATATTAAGAATAAATAGTATTCTTAGTATGCTATACTAAGAATAAATCCTATAATGTGTTTCCAAAATACTAAATAAGAGTTCAGAAGAGGGAGAGGTAGAAAAAAAGACAAATGTTTACTACAGGTATACTATGAACATACGTTTTATATTGACTTCATATATTAGTTAATATCTTGAATATTAAATTTCTAAAACTATATAACATGAAGCATTTATAAACAAGCTACTGAACATCATTTTCACATTTTCTGTAGCTGTTTTCTACTCTGAATCGAACTAACTTTTAGGCTAACAAACATTTCATATAGCTTTAATGCAAAAGATACCTGAATAATCATTACTTGTTAGACTCCACTAATCTCATTTTTATCATTGTTGTATGGCTGATTACATAAAAATGAGTTTGAAACACTTCCTACCTCCATCTAAGCAGCAATTGGGCCCTCAACAGGGGGTAATTAGGAAGTAGAAAGCAGACATGTTTCCTCTTCTAAAGTTTTTGATATTCTAATATGAAGATAAGCAATTTTTAGTCTTGGTAGCACAATGTGATAAGTTTGTTGATCAGAAACACAGGTACCATGGGACTTCTAGGAAGGGCACCTTGATAAGGTTTGGGAATTTAGAGAAGGTCACTGAAGGAGATATCTCAGTGATTAACAAGGAAAAAGTGATGGAGGAGAAAAGTGAAGGAATAAGGCAAGTAAGAATCTTTCCTGGTGTCTCAGATGGTAAAGAGTATGCCTGCAATGCAGGAGACCGGGAAGATCCCTTGGAGAAGGAAATGGCAACCCATTGCAGTATTCTTGCCTGGAATATTCCACGGACAGAGGAGCCTGGCAGGCTACAGTCCATGAGGTCACAAAGACTTGGACACAATTGAGTGACTAACAAGGCAAGTAAGGATGTACCCATATGTGAAGGCCCATTAAGTTGGACCACAAAGCACAGAGTGTTGAGCAAAATAAAAGAGTCAAATCATAAGGAAACACCTAAAAATAGTTTTCGGGAATTTGGACATTATTGTGACTGTGATAGGAAATTATTTGAGAGTCTTAGACCAAAAAAAGAGATGTAATTATGTCTACAAATTTAAAAATATAACCTTTCTGTAGGGTGGAGTATGAACTGGTGAAAGATAAGACTGCAAAAACTGATTGTATCATTTCAGACAAGAAAGAGTGTTTGCCTAATATAAAGTAGCAGCAGTAAGGATAGACATTCACATGAATGATTATCCTATTTTAAGAAAGTGAAAATCTATCAGTCTTGGTAATTAGATGTAGGAATGAAGGAGATGAAGGGGCAAGAATGATACTCAGATTTCTGGCTTGAGTGACGGAGTGTATGATCTTGAATTTAACGATGCAAGAAAACTGACATAAGGAGAGTAATTTCTTTATAAAGTTTTCTATCTTTATTGGATTCAAATATCTAATTAAATGTATTCCTTTAAACTTACTACTATAGCTTGCATAGATGAGTGACCATCTTCCACACATAAGTAGATCTTTGCATCATGTAGCTTAATATTCTCACAGAGAAGTTCTGACTGACTTTTTTTTTTTTTTACTGTCATACATAATCTCATAATTGAGGGCAAAATTCATTTTTCCTGAGTCTTTGTAAAACCTTAAATTGATTGTCTAAAAGTTTTTCATAGACTAGGTAAAAATTTTAACCAGAAGTGAATAGGGCAAACCCACTTTTGTCTTCTCTTACGTCAACACGAAGTACTGGTTAGTTCTTCACAAACAGACTAAATGAATTTACCTTGTGACGTTATCTCCAGTAACCTATTTATATTTTTATATATCTTGTATATGATTTTTTTCATTTACAGTATTGTATTATTACTTCTAATTATTGTTGTATTATATCAAAGTATAAAAATTTAATAGATAAAATTTTATCATTCTAGAGAAGATAATCTATATGAGTGTACTTGAAGTTTGAAACAAAGAGAAAATATAACATGTTCACTATGAATTCTCAAGAAAACTAATAGATTATATGTTTTATTCTAAAACAAAGAAACTATATGAAGCAAGCTTAGTATTTCATGGCAGGAATCTGTTATTTCCATAACAAATGATTGGTGAAAACCATTTCCTTTTCTTTTTGAAATACTGTTAAAATAGAGAAAGTTTTTCTACTCTCAGAACTCTTGTAGTAATATTTTAGAAATTATTAATTTGCTTTCACTACTCAAGAGAATTAGTGTAGCAATGATGATGACTTCCGGTTTTGTATCTCTAGCCAAGATCCCTAATAAGTATCGGATTCATACATCCATTTAGACATTCAAATGGATATTTCACAAGAACTTCGACTTTAATAGCATCTCTAAATTTTCAAGGTTGACTATTCCCTAGTTCTTTTCCTGGTGAAAGCATTCATCTTACACTCAAGAACTTTTGAACAGTAGAGACATACTAATTTTTCTTTTGGAATCTGTGTCAACAAACTAGTATTATCCTAGATTTCTCTCTCTTAACTCCCTTGAAGATCTTATTTACTAAGCATCTTATAATAATGTTCCTACCATTCATCTTTTTTCTTTCTAGTTGCTATTTGTCTATTTAAGAATTTGTCATTTATCACTTCATCTATTCAAAATAACATCCTTCTTAGTTAACCATTTTTCCCATTTCCAATTTATCCTTTAAAATGTTTCCAAAATTATCATTCTCTACAGGGAAAGCTAATCATAGTAAAATGATCCCCAGTCAATAATCTTCATTAGTTTACAGTTACTTAAAGGCTGAAATCTCAATTCCATTGCAAAATAAGAAGGATCTTTTGTTTTTATCCCTTGCCACACTGGTGACAATTTATTAGATGATTATGTTGAACTCTTCATGCCAATGCATTTGTCGTCTTCTGTGTCAGAAAGTTCTTACTCCACTAGTTGCTTGAGTGCATGGGTGGGGATGCCTATTATTTATTTAAATTTCAACTCAATACTTTTTTGATTCTCCTTCCTAAAGCTCTTTCTAAACCACTCATAATTCCTTCAGATTTTCCATTGAATCATTTATTAAATCATTATTTAAAATTTTTAATATATTTTGTCAGAACACATATATGTATGTTCATATATGTTATATATACACATGCATATAGACATATTTTGCTATATTACACATATGTATATATCTATATGTACATTTAATTATATGCATCAAATTTATTGAGTTCAAAATGTAGATTTTGGGAGAAGGGTGCAAAGTTTGCCATGTCTTATTGTTTTACCTCTTAGAACCCAGGACAATGACTGCCATGAAATATGTATATGGTGAATGTTAAGTGAATGAGTAAATCAGTGAATAATTTTAAAATAATAGTAGTAAATATTTACTAAGTGTTCAATTAACTTCTGCCTGTTTTATGGAATGATGTGAACCTTAAGTATGTAATTTGATTTCAGCTGCCATTTATGCCTCATTCATTTTTAGTTATGTTATCTGGGAGAAAAAGCAGCAAACAAAAGCAATTCAATAACTAACCAAGATGTAACAAATACTGTTCTTCTACAAATTTTGTCAATAGATTTTAAGGTGAAACCAAGTTACCTTCAGGCTGTGCTGCGCATGGTCACTCAGTTGTGTCCAGTTCTTTGGGACCCCTTGAGTGTTACCCACCAGGCTCCTCTGGCCATGGAATTCTTCAGGCAAGAATACTGGAGTGGGTTGCCATTCCATTCTCCAGGAGAGTTTCCCAACCCAAGGATAGAACCCAGGTCTCCTGCATTGCAAGCAAATTCTTTAGCATCTGAGCCACTAGGGAAGCCCAAGAATACTGGAGTGGGTAGCCTATCTCTTCTCTATCCCTTCTCCAGGAGACCATCCTGACCCAGGATTCGAACTGGAGTCTCTTGAATTGCAGGCAGATTCTTTACCAGCTGAGCTCTTGGGAAGCTGAACTTCAGAAACTGGTGTTAAGTCATCCATTGAATTCCACAGATGTATAATTACTGCATCTGAAGTTTTGTGTATGTTTCTGAACTATAAGCACAAATACATCTACCCTTTCTTTATGTGGCATCACATCACACATCTTCCTCACAAAGGAGTGGTGGGGTAAAGAACAGTAATAGGTTTGTATATGATATCTTAATTTCCAACTAAGGAAGATCAATAATGATAAATTCTGTTTCATATGTGACTTTGTTTCCTCAAGGTGAAACAAGATGGGGGTGTTTTGTAGTTGTTTCCATGCTTATTCAAAACTAGGTCAGCTGAGAATGAATAACCATCAGAGACTCTGTGAAGTAAATAGAAAAATACAATGTCTCATTTGCAAAAGCGAAAAAAAAAAAAATGGACTTTTTACAGAATCAGTAAATGCTAATAGGTTATGTACCGTAACAATAGTGAAACATCCAATTAATTATTTTCTTTCTTTCTGTTTCTTTTCTTTGTTTTTCTTTTCTTTCCTAAATATCTCCCTATATATAGTCTTTCTAAATTTTACCCCAAGGATGCATATTTTTTCAGGGGGTGATTAAAAAATAGACCTAAATTTAAATAGTGACATTTCCTAAGGAATCTAGAACTAACATCAGATTCTTTACAGGAATGGATATTTCCAGGAATGACAGTTTTGGAGTTAAAAAAAATTAAATAATTAGTGGTTAGTCTCTTAGTAAGATGCATTCAATATATAAAAGAAACTTGCTTTAATGAATATTGTGCTATTGAAACTGATAGTATTTTTAGGACACATATCTTTGATTAGTAACATATCTTCCTCTCTCTTTTCAGTTCACACAGCAGGCTAGAATCACAAGGAGTTGAAATATTGTCCCTAAATCAGGCAATTGAGAAGTGGCCAGAGGAACACTTGGTAGAAGGTTTTCTGAATCCACAGTCACTCTCTGCCTCCAAAGTGTTAAACTAATCTGTGGTCAGTTGACCATTTCTCCAGGTACTTGTGAACATGGCATACAGTTTGAGAATGGTTTCAGGAAAGAGAATAGCTACAGAGAAAGTAATCCTGGAGATCTGTGTCTTGGCTTGTTTATGGAAGAAGAGTAGAAAAAGCACTAGGTTTTTGTTTTTGTTTTTTTTTCCCCTCCAGTAGAAATAAGTAGGAAAAAAAAAACAAAACCAAAAAACAGTTGTGCATTTAGTACATAATAGGGTAATAATGTGTTTAATACTTTCCATTAAGGAATATATAGAACAAAACAAAGTCTTTACATAACAGGTAGTAAAGAGAAAAGAAAAACTTAGAATTCTTTCATGTGGCTTTAGTTTATCCCTCCCCCATTTAGTATATGTTGTCTACATTATTCTGTTTTATTATTTATCATATTTATTATTTATCTTTCTGTATTTTTAATTTTAGCCATTGTTTATTATTGATTTGGGGCTTCCCTGGTGGCTCAGATGGTAAAGCGTCTGCCCGCAATGAGGGAGACCCGGGTTCGATCACTGGGTCAGGAAGATCCCCTGGAGAAGGAAATGGCAACCCACTCTGGTACTCTTGCCTGGAAAATTCCATGGACGGAGGAGCCTGATAAGTTACAGTCCATGGGGTAGCAAAGAGTCAGACATGACTGAGCGACTTCACTCACTCATTATTGATTTTAGATTAGAGCAAGATTTAATAAGATATTTGATAATCCTTGCTTTTCATGTTTATAGAAGGAGTTCAATTTGTTTTGTGTCAAGGCCAAATTTTTCCTAAAAACTATTTTGAGGATAATTATGCACGGTAATATTTTGTACTTTATAAAAACTAAATATTTTTCTGCATACAATGTTCTATACTCAAGTTTCTGAGTGATTTATAAATATTAACTCATTACATCTTGATGTGCTGTTAACAGGTTTAAGATAAATCTGATTTTGTTCCTTTAAAAAGGATCTTCTATTTATATTACTTTGATATTATAAATTGTATCATGTTTTGTACATTTTGAATCATTTTAATTTGAAATTTTTCATCTTTTATTCTCAGGAGGTTGTTTTTATTGTTATTTCAAATATTTTATCTCATTTTCAAAGATAATTTTCTTTTATTTGGTCATCTGAGCATAAGTACATGTCTCCTCAATATGCTTTTTCTGTATTTTCTATTGCTTTATTCTTTTCAGCTATTGTTCTCAAAAAGTCCTAAGATCTAATCTTTTAAACCGCTCATTTATTTTCCAGTTGTACCCATCCTACAACATTTCATACATTTCTGTCTCCATCTATTTATCTATATCTATCATCTTTTATGTGACAGCTTATGAAAAACTATGAGAAAGTCATATAGAATACTAGTAGTACTGAACTGCACATGTTTTCATTCTCTTAAGATGGATTTGTTGAAATGTCCATTTAAACCACTATAAAATGCCAATTGTTAACACTGTATAATCTAAACAGAACATCTCTATTTGATTCCCCTTAATATTCTTCATTGTTATCTTATTTTGCTAAAGTTTTTGTTTAGGTGTATTGATTTTACTTATTTTAAATTTGAGTCTATTGGTTTCAGTACTTCTGCTTCAGATGGAATGCATATTACTTTTGTTATCTTTCTTCCGAGCATTTTCTTCTGGCTTTTAGTTATTTTAGTGTAAGCTCATATTGCCCTTGGAGAAATCAGCTATCCTATATAAATGGGACGTATTCTGCAGCCCAGGTTCCCGTCCATGTCTCCTGAGGAATTTAAAGATGTGGAAAGCAAAGAGGCATAGGCATCATACACATAAAACAGAATTTCCATTGCCAATCTACTAAGTACCTCCTCAGATTAGGTCTTCACCTTTAAACTTATAGCCACTACACTTAAAATCTAAAATTCCTTAGAGATTAGAGCGAGGAGGGTACAGATGAAAATTCAGAAGGCAGCTAGATAGGAATACATATTTTCATTAGTTCTTCCCTCCATAAGAATGCCTGATATATTCAGTTAGCTTACAAACTGGGCTATTGCTGTTGATTTCAGTAGTAAAGGTGTATGCAATGATTTTCTGAAGGCAATGTAAGGCATTATCAAAACTCAACAAGCCTCATCTCAACATATCCAATCCCTGATTCACTGGTTGACCTCTGTACCACATCTTCCAGGTTAACAACAAAATAATCCAGACACCTTCATAGACTTTAGAGCACTCACCCTTTCACTTGAGGATACAAGATAAGATAAGGGCTCTGGGGGGTCTTTTCACTAAAGTCTAATGAATATTAACAATGAGAGTGGCTGTGTAAGTTTACAGGTGTTTCTGCACCAGAGTTTAGCTTCAGATTCCAAGTAAAAAGTCACACCTTTGTTCTTTATTTATTTATAATTGTGTTTGTGATATGTGAGGACCTCTAAAGTACCTTGTCCTCTGATATGGATCTAAAGGGAGTGGTGATTATTTTTTAAATATAAATTTCAACCTGGAGCATTCGTAGCAATGCTTAGCACATGGTCCTTAATCTATATGTATTACTGAATAAATGTTATTATCTTAATGCTATTTTAGGCATAATGTCTAATTGATAGGCTCTATTATACCTGTTTCAGATTTTAAATTTTACGTTGTTAATGTTTATGCAGTTTTATATTGAGAATTCTTCATGAGTCTCTCACATGTTTGCATCTCTTACAAACCAAAATACTGTCTTTTGTTATATCTTTTCTGAAATGTTTACACAACAAATAGCTTTTAAAAATAGACAGTACCTCCCTTTGGAGCAAAAAGTAGGTTTACTTATTCTTCAGTTATCGTAAAAATAGTATCTTCCTCTAGAGTAAAGGATAGACATGTTAACTCCTATATAAAAGATTGCATGCCCTAACCTCAACATTTGTTCTTCTGTAATGCAATTTCTTGTGTATGTAGATGTCACCTAGCCTTTTTCATCTTTTCCTGTGGGTAATAAATGGTGCATATGGAAATGGCAAATTTTTTTCTCCTTGACCAAACTCTAGTTAAGTTCTTCTAAACTTTCTCCTCAACTAAGCCCTGACTTTTGGACTTCTGTGTTCATTTCTGCGTTCTCCAGTTTAGCAAGAATCCTAGCATATTTATTTAGTCTATCTAAAATCCCCCACCCTTGATCACTCTCATATTTGATCAGGTACCTTATCCTCCATAATCCCTTAGGTGATGTCTGTCCTCACCCTGGTCTGCCCTCAATAATAATCCTGTTATATAGATTTAGCCAGAATTCTTCCTTACCTCTGATGTTTCTTCTCCTCAATTTTCTGGCCACTGACCACTCACTGCTTCCCAACTATAAATTCCCACTTTTCTTTGTTGTATTTGGGTTTGAGCCTAAGCTTGCTCCATTGCAAAATCCCATTGAAGTGAAATGTACCTACCATGATGGTCCTGAATAAATTCTTCCTTACTGTTCTTTTAACAGCTGTCATTGAATGGATAATTTATTCTTTAACAGAGCCAGCAGAAATTTGATATCTTTATTACTGCTAGTATTGTGAGTAGTAAAGTCCATTGACCCAGATGTCTTTCAGGAAACTAGGGCAAGCTAACTTGCTAGCAGGGATGTAGGGTAAGATTTCAAAAAGTTCATAATTCCTGACTTTTGGTAATGAAGATGGGATACTGGTAGAGTGATGGCTTTCTGGAAGAGGAAAGGTAAGGGCCTCATAGACTAATTAATGAGATTTGAGGGAATCATAGGAATCACTGTAGAAAATGTGGACAAAATTGTGTGCTCAACTGGGCATAAATGGTACTGCACTTGATTGTATGATAAACAGGTGAAACTGAGGAAGGTTTCAGGCTGAGTAATTGGGTCCCTGGATGTTATCAAATCTTAAACAAGTATGAGGATTCCCATGCCAATCTTTTGGTAAGACTCACTTGAGATCCTCAGATAGAGGGGAAAAGTGTAGAATGTGTGAAAACAGAAAAAAAAAAAGAGAGAGAGAACTAAAACTAGCTGTATTTGAAGGCTGTATCATCCTATGTATGATATGATATATAGTATTTCCCAAAGAAAATATAACAAAAGCTCATAGATTTATTGATTAATAAGTAACTTGAGTAAATTAAAAATAGGATTTACAATATGAATCAATTACAGTTCTATAAGAGAAACAAAGCTAGAAGAGAGAGTCTGAAACAGAGACAGAGAGGGAGTTGACTTACCAGCGCACTGGACACTCTCAGACAGGAGCTTATGTTGCAGCTCACAAAGAAACAATTGGTTGTGTTTAAGCCCTTTCAACTGATTGGATCAGATCCACCCAGATTATTCAGGATAATTTCCTTTAGAAAGTCAGCTGGTTATAGATATTAATCATATCCTCAAAATACCAGTATTTTTATGTTTGAACAACTGGATACTAAAGACTCACTGAGTTGACAAAACTATCACACAACATTATCCAAAACTAAAGTGAAAGTGTTAGTCACTCAGTCCTATCCAACTCTTTGCCACCCAATGGACTGTAGCCTGCCAGGCTCCTCTGTCCATGGAATTTTCCAGGCAAGAATGCTGGAGTGGCTATAGCCATTCCCTTCACCAGGGGTCTTCCCATCTCAGGGATTGAACCTGAGTCTCCTGCATTGCAGGCAGATTCTTTACTGTCTAAACCACCAGGGAAGTCCCCATCCAAAACTAGGTATATATTTAATGAGTTATGTGCAAGATCTCTATGCAAAAAACTATAAAATTTTGCTGACAGATACTGAAACAGACAAATAATTGAAGATACATATTTTGTTCATATTTGAAAGACAGTATTTTTAAGACGTTAGTTCTTCTAAAATGGATTTATCATATGAGTGTGGCTGCATGAGCTCTCAGCTGTATCTGACTCTCTGAGACCCCATGGACCGTAGCTTCACAGACTCCTCTATCTGTGAAACATTCCAGCCAAGAATACTAGAGTGGGTTGCCATTTCCTACTCCAGGGGAATCTTTTCAATCCAGCGATGGAACCCGAATCTCTTGCTTCTACTGCATTGGCAGGCGTATCATTTAGCACTGCACCACCTGTAAAACCCCACATCAGTGTAATTCCAATCAGAATATAAGCATATTGATAGAAATTGATAGGATGATGACAAAATATATATGAAAGTGAGAGGTAACTAGATACACAAACAAATGAGTTCTAGAAAACTCATTTGACTCACTATCTGACTTGAAGATTTATTTGCTACATTAATAAAAACTGTGGTGTTGACTAAAAATAGATATATGAAACAAAGTAGAGGGTCCAGAAATAGATCTATACACAGGTGCTCCACTGATCATCAACTGTGATGCAAAAGTGCTTGAACAACTGTGTATCCATATGGAAAAACAAAAATGAGCCCTCACCTGAACCCCTCCCCCATACAGCAGAATTCAATTAAAATGGATCTTAAATCTATACATATATGTTAAACCTATGAAAATTCTTTTAAAAATATATAAGGTTTGTGACCCTGGGGTAGACAACGTCTCCCAGGTAGAAAACAGCTATCTATCTGTCTATCTACAACATAAAATCCACCAATTCTACTTTTGGTTATTTACCTAAGAAAATGCAAAAATATGTCCATATAGACTTGTTCAAAATGCAGTCTAGACAAATATAGATGAATAGATATATAGAGGATAGAAAAGTAGATATATTGGGTTGGCCAGAAAGTTCATTTGGGTTTTTCCATAACATCCTATGGAAAAATCTGAACAAACTTTTTGATGAACCCAATATGTATTTTTCAGTTAGAAAAAAATTCTGTATTTTATGTATATATATAATGTATATAGTTATGTATATACATATGTATGTATATATACACACATATATGTGTAATATGTATATATACACATAAATGTATGTATGCATGTATCTGTCTTTTAGAACATATTTGTCTACCTTATTTGAAATTTGTCATAAACCTCACGTAGTTTTCAAAATGTATGTATATCTTTGAACTCAGTAATAAAAGGACAACCATTTTGATTAAAAATAAGCAAACAGTTGAAGAGACGCTTTGCAAAGTAAAATATATTAATGACCCTAAAGCAACTACAAAGACATTCAAAAGAATGTTAGAAATTAGTAAAGTGAACATTGAAACTACTATGCAATATGACTATATAACCACTAGAATGTTTAAATTAAAAGACTGAAAATACCTAGTGTTGACATTTTCATTTATCAGTGGGAATACAGCCAATTTCTTACTCATATACACTTAACATACAATCCACCAATTCCACTCTTATTCATACACTCAAAAATATGTCCACACAAAATCTTGTACAAAATTGTTTGTGTCAACTTTGTTTATAATAGACAGAAATTGGAAGCCTCCCAAATGTGCATCAGTAGGTAAAAGAATAAACAGATTGTATCACATCCAAATTTGGTTGGCTGCCCAAAAATAATTAGGAATGAACTACTGATTCACATAACAACATACATGAATCTCAAAAATATGCTGAATGAAAAATGCCAATCACAAATAAGAGTTCCCTGGATGATTCCATTTGTATGATTTTCATGATTATAGGAAAGACAAAGCTAATCTACAGTGACAAAAAATAGCTCAGTGGATACCTGGGTGGTCTGAGAATTTACTACAAAAAGACCTACTGGTTTGAGGTTGACACAGATACTCTATGTTTTGATTTTCATGGTGCTGTATATTTGTCAATACTCATTAGACTTTTATGCCTAAATCATATATTATTACATTAGATTATACATAAAAATTTTTGTTTTTGAATGAAAAATAAATTGAATCAGTTTATGTCAATAAAATGCAAGGTCCAGGAAAGAAATGACAATTAAGGAGGATAGAGTTTCTTTTCAATAATTTGTTCGTAGTTTAAAAAAAAAAGTAGACTTTACATTTTATTCTCAACACAAACAAAATACAGTTTAGAAGAAATAAAAGGCTGTCATACTTAGCCAAAAGGAAGATCCCTTAAAAAATTATGCAGCACCGAGGAAAAATGCTGACATGTAGAAATAATGAGAATACTAAGATTTATATGTTCATTTTTTTTTTAATTTAATATCTATTTCCTTCAGTGAGACTACACCTGTCTGAGGTCAGAGAACCGTGTCTCACATTTGTCCCCAGTGCTTGGTACACGGCTTGACACATAGTAGGAAACCAAATAGGATTTGTCACCTGAATGGACATCTCAGTATCTAACTTTACTTCTGCTAGAGAAATAGTGTTTCTTGGCATTACAAGCAGAGTTTCTTTTTAGACCAATTTTAAGAAATGGTGTCAGTTAAATTGTTCAAATTTACCTTCATTTTATGTAGGCATTCAGCAGCTGCTAAGACCACTTAAAGGTCACTGCAAAAGTCCATAGACACGTACACCTGTCACAGACTTGTGACTCCGTGTGTTTGACCATCAGCCCAACAGAGTTTCAAAGCAGTGGACAGCATCTGCAATAATTGATTTTCAAATAAGACTTGAACTGAAGATAAAAAATAATATGAAGATCAACAGTTCATAGGGAATATAATTACACTTGCATGTGATGAAAGGAATGGCACAATAGTGAGGCTTTCCATTCTCTTTCATCTTGTCACCATCAAGTCAGTGCTCATTTCACTTTTTACAGGTTATAAAATTGACAGAACATTTGCTACAGATTGCATGGCATTTCAGGAGACGCAATTTTGAGATAGTTTTTTTCTGAGTCCCTGGTTGAGTTACTATGGAAAAAAACATATGATAGGCAATATGTTCAGAACTGGCAAATTATCAAAATTACTAAATAGACTTGCACCGTGACTAGAAAGTAGCCTTAAATTATGGGCTAAAATATGAAATATAGATTGAATGAGAAGAATAATTTTTTTTCAGTCAGCTTAAGAAAATAGAGCAAAAGTGAAACCTTCACTAATATATTTACATACATATAAAGATCTACCGAAGCATCTAAAACAATAATTAGTGCAACTGAAGGGATTCTTCTTGAAACTTAATTGGGTTATATTTGTTTTATCTCACATTTGGAACTGAACTGGTAAACCAGGTTTCAACAACCCTGATTTAAGGACTCAAATTTGAGAATGTAGCTTTCTGAGATAAAAGTATTCTTTTTCAGACAGCTTTAAGAGGAGAGTGAGACCACTTTTAACAGTGTCGTTTTCATCCATTGTCACATCTTACTTAAATCACTGGAATTCTCTAAACAAGTATTTGAGGTTTACTTTAGAATTTTTCTGAAACACCTTGATTTCCATTGAACTTGGCATCCCTGGTGGGGATGAGAAAGCAGAAAGGGCAAGACAGGCCACCAGCAAAACTGGAATGCAGGAAATATGTGTCCTGGAGGTCGCCAGTTTGTATGCTTACAGGCTTCACCCCATTAATGACACGTGTTCATCCATCTCTCACTGTCTATCACGCAAAGCTTACTCTGCTGATCCTACCTTCAAAACCTGCTATCGGCAGATGATCTGAAGAAACTCATTCACATGTAGGCATGCTCGAATGCTACCTACAGCTCTTTTCCGAACATGTTATTAGGGAATGTAGATTTCAGCTGAGAGTATAAAGTGAGAATAGTTTGATTTCAGATATTAGTGACATACAAGTTTCTGGTACAATCATAATGTAGCTATTCATTACTACAGAAATATTGTCTCATAAAAAGGGAGTGTTGTCTCTTGAAAAGGGAGGCTACCAAGAAAGGACTCGAATTGGATAACTCTCATTCCATGTATATATTCTGGGACAGTTGACCCTGGTGTTAACCTTTTTCATTTACATAAGTCATTTAACCACAAGAGGGCAGATTTTTAGCTTTTGAATGTCTATAGCAAAAATCTCTAAAACAACAGGATTAAGAGAATGACTGAACAATAATGTGAAGGAAGAAATACTGTTTTATTTTTTGTCTTGAAATACATGAAGACAAAGTATAAAACTGCACATGAATAAAGAGTATAAGAATTTGGACTGCCTCAATATAATCCTGATGGCATGATTATTACTAGTATTGTAACACTGGGTATATTATTACATAAACCACTTGTGTCTCAGGGCCTCATTCATAAAATCTTTACTTAACCCCTTTAGTAAACCGAGAGTACCAGTAGAATACACATCCTTGAATTCTTAGGAGAATTATATATGTTAATCCATATGAAATGTGTTACATGTTGCTGAGAGAAACAAAACATTGAATTCATGTTAATTCTTATCTTTCCTGGTCAGGATTCCTTTAATACTGAATGGAATGGGCACAGCTACTAGCTCCTGAAAAACTGAGATGACTGATAAGTAAACCTACATTAATGACTAATAAGCAGCTGAGTCATGACTTGAACTTTACCATTTCCAGGCTAAGATCTCTCCTTGTAAGTCACAGTTGTTTAGTAGCTCAGTCATTTCCGACTCTTTTGCGAACCCATGGACTGTAGCCTGCCAGGCTCCTCTGTCCATGGGATTTCCCAGGCACAAATACTGGAGTGGGTTGCCATTTCCTTCTCTGGAGGATCTTCCTGACTGAGGGATTGAACCCACATCTCCTGCATTGGCAGGCATATTCTTTACCTTAGTTTAGCCACCACAGTTGTTACCTTATAAATTTCTATCCTGCTGAGCTAGGAATGAAGGGGGAAGTCTTACAAAGGGGAGACTCTCATGGCATAGCAAGGATTCTAATGTACTAGACACATTAGATTTTATCTAGGGGTATGTTTGTCCTCCAAATCTGATGGAATTGCTGGCGTGATTACTGGCTGAATGTGACCACTAGCCTTAAAGACCCATAAGCCAGTTACACACCTTTCTGTGCCCAGCACTCATAAGAATCACATTTAGATTCTAGCTGCAGTCAGAGAAAACTAAGTTAATAAGACAGTGCTAAGCTCAAAATGTGTCTAAGAAATTGAGTTAAACTTTGATGTGAAGGTTAAATTGACCTTCAACAGAACCGTTCTCTAGTTTTTCTTCTTTCCCTTTTGTGTGTGTGTGCTGTTTCCGTCTACCTTTCTGTTTTTCATTGTCTAAGGGCATTATTTTCATCTTTCTTCTAAGCCTTTCTGTCCTTCACCATCTTTCAACCTAGACTTCACGTATTTTACTTTTCTTTTGAACCTTTATTCTGTGAACTATCCTTCCATATTATATTACACTTTGAGTCTTATATTCCTATTATATTTCACAGCCCTGGGAACTTAGTTGGTTTTAAGGAACACTGATTTTAAGATTTCATCATTTTAAATCTTGAGAGGTATTTGGAGATTATTTAGTTCATCTTTCTATTTTACCTATTAGGCTGCAAAAGTTGAATAATATTTTTAAGGATAAATACTTGATAGGAGATTAATTTCCTATTTTACTTATATTTCTGTAATTCTATTGATGTGTTAAATTGGATCAATTTCTTCATCATATTTACATTCACTTAAACTTGATTTTGGTGTCTGCCTTAGTATCTATTATTGTCTACCTTTATTTTTTGTAGTTACACATTCTGCAAATTAGAAATAATCTTAGTAACGTACTCCCATGCTGCTCTTTACAAATGAAGTCCTTGTTTTTTTGGTTATCCTTCTCAGAGACATGGTTAACATTTTTAAATTAAAGAACTTTACTTTTCAGAGTAGTTTTAGGTTCTCTACAAAATTGAGCAGAAAGTACAAAGAGTTCTTATATAACCCTACATCCACATATTCATATACTCCCCTACTATTGACAGTGTACACAGAGTGGTATATTTGTTACAATTGATGAGCCTATGTTGTTTCATTATCATCTAAAGTCCATAGTTTACATTAGAGTTCATTCTTGGTATTGTGCAGCCTGTGGATTTGGACAGATGCGAAATGATACATATGCATCATTATAGTATCACACAGAGTATTTTAACAGCCCTGAAAAATCCTCCGGTGTTGCTCCTCTCCATCTCTTCCTTCCCCTTTACCCCTGGTGACCACTTGAAATTTTTGCTGTCTCAGTGATTTTGCCATTTTCAAAATGTCATATGGTGGGGCTTGTATAGTATGCAGACTTTTCAGGTGGATTTCTTTCACTTAGTAATATACATTTAAGCTTCTTCCATATTTTTTCATGGCTTAATAGTTCATTTCTTTTTAGTGTTTAATAATACTATACTGTATGAATGTAGTGTATTTTTCTACTCACCTACTAAAGGACATCTCAGGTGCTTCCAAGTTTTGGCAATTATGAATAAAGCTTAGTAGGAGAGTTTCAAGTTTCCCACCATTAATAATGATGTTAGCTGTAAGTTTCTTATAGATATTCTTTGTCAAGTTGAGAAAGTTGTCTTCTTTTCCTAGTTTCTTGAGATTTTTTTAAAATAGGTGTTGGATTTTGTCAAATGATTTTTCTGCATCTGTTGTAACATCATGTGATTTAACTGCTGTAGTCTGTTTCTGTGATGGGTTGCATTAATTGGTATTCAAAAGTTGAACCAGCCTTGTATCACTGGGATAAATCCCACATGGTCTTGATATATACTTTTTTAATGTATTGTTGGACATGGTTTGCTAATATCTTGTAGAGAAAGTTTTCACATATGTTTATGAGACGTATAGGTCTGTAGTTTTTTCTAATGACTTTGGTTTTTCCTAATGTCTTTGGTCAGAGTAATGCTGACCTCATGAGTTAGAAAATAGAGCCTCAGTTTCTATCTTCTGAAAGAGGCAATGTAGGTAATTGGTTTAAGTTTTTCCTTAAATGCTTGGTAGAGTTCACCATCCATTTGTGACTGGTGGTTTCTATTTTGGAAAATGGCTAATGATTTATTCACTCTTGTAAAGAGGGGAGGAGGGCCATTCAGATTGTCTGTTTCTTGCTGTCTGAGCAGTCATCAAGTTTTTATACATGCTTTTTTCCTTTCATATATGTATATATATTCTCTATTTTCAATATATTCATTTGCTGATAAATCTATAGAAAACATGGTATACAAAGTAAAGACCTAAATATATGTACATGTTTCACATACTTCTATGTTTGATGAAGGAAAAATATATCATGCAGTTTCCTGTCTTAACACAGAAAAATAGTTTTGTGGGAGAATATAACAGAAGGGTTTTAATAATGATAGTGATGGTGGTGGCCGTGGTTGTATGTGTTGGAATATCAGAAAATAAAAGGAGGCCTGTGGGTAAATGTTAATCATATAGGTTAAGAGTGAAGGGAAATTGAAAGAAAATTCAACAAGTGTAAGAGACAAATAGTACATATAAGGTCTTGAATTTTGTAAACATTAAAGACCACTGTAGGTTTTATTCATTTAGTTAGAGGACCTAATGCTAAAAGTAAAATCTAAAATATAAGTATGGGAAGATTATTCTAGCCCACCCTCTATTTAAGGATTTTGCAGTACATTACAAACTGAATTAGAGGTCATTTTAAAGAATTTTGATTGGTGGAGTGAACTGATTTGATTTAATCATTAAAAAAAAGATTATTCTAGGTGCTATTTGAAAATGAACAGAGAGGAAGGGAGGAGGGAAGGCACAAGAGAGTTTGAATTTCTTTTCATATCTAAAAGCTAAATAATTTGCAGGAAGAAGGGCGTTTCCTGCAGAGACTTTTTTCACTGTTCTTTAGAAAACAGCATTTTGTTATTAGCAGAATTTTTATTACTGCAAACAGTAAATAACAGTGCAAACAAAATTTATAAAAGTAAAATATTTGCAAATTGAATGTGTTAGGAATTGAAAATTAGAATTCAGTGAAGTCTAGAATCACTAAAACATGAAATTTTTTTCTGATAATATGAGTAAGTAAATACCACAATTGTCAGAATTTAAAACCTATTTAAATTTCAAGAGTGATATTTAGTAAATTAATCTTCTGTTCCACTAGATATACATTAGCTCAATGAATATGTTATGATCTCACTGGAAGGACTATTCTCCATGAATGCAAAGAATAACAATAAAAAATAATTTTAAATACTGGAAGGGGATCAAATTACAGTTTTAGAGATGGAAGGCAGATTGACAGTGATATAAGCCATTCTAGGCAGCCATCTTTGCGTTAATGTAAGGCATGGATAAAATTAGCATTTAATATCTGCAGGTATCATTAATACGACGGTTTATTTATCTGTTTACTCTGTTAGCAAGATGAAGACATCTCAAGAATATATTATTATTTATTTATTTCCAACCATAAAGTCTCTATCTTGAACTAGGGGAAGTGATGAAGCAAGTACTTAAATTATTGCCGGGTGTGTTTCAGTAAGGAATCTGGTTCCAGTGACTAGTAATTCTGGCAGGTATTCTCTAAGGTAATTAATCATCACCCCTTATTTTTAGTAGTAACTAATTTACATTGTCAGAGATGGACTGTGGTTTGGCATGTGATAAAGTGATTTTAAACTATTCTTCCTGATACTGCAGACAAGTTCAAGTAATTATGACATGTTTTGTGAGTCTAATTTTTAGAGAATATGAAAGGCATGGCCTGTACAAGCATGAGGGACTGCTTTATTTTCTTGTCATTCAGATATTATATTGCTTTTATTAACGCTACTTCTGAAATTGCTAAATTAAATCATATTCTAAAAACTATAGCAGTGACTGTTTTCTTGCATGGTATATTTTAAATTTTTAATGCAGTGTGGCTAATTTAAGTTTATTATAAAATGAAAAACACAGACAAGTTAAAAAATAACAAAGTCTCTTACCAACAAAAAACTAAGTGAGAGCTCATGTTTATAAATAAAATTTTCTGTTGAATTTTTCTTTTAACTCAAGTGTCTTCAATTCCATTTTCATTATATAACCTCTAGTTTAGTAATAGGCACCTCAAAAATGACTGGTTATGCATTTTTTAAAAAAGAAGAAGGAAGAAAACAGCATAATGGCATTGTTTTACAGTTGAATGCAAATTCATTTCCAAGTACATTAATCTTTTGCTTTTAATTTAGTGGAATTTTTCCTCTGAGGCATGTTCAGTTTGCCAGTGCTTCACTAAAGCAGATATATGTTGTGCAACGTAATATGATTCCTGACTGGATTTCAAATTAACCATTTTCTAAAATGCAATACTTGACCACTAAAGGTATTGTTAACACCTCGCAAGTTCAGTGTGTTATTAAACTTAAAGTAAATTGAGGAAATTCATATTAAGATCAGATTAAAGATTTACACTTGGTAAAAGGTTAAGCAAATCTCCATGCATTTTGATATTTTTAATTTGCATCTCTAACAGGCTGTAGCACAACAGAGTTGCTGGTCTCATTTCTACATATTTCATAAGAGGAAAACTGGTTCTTTTCCCACAATGTCAAATTATTCTAAGTTGGACATTAAAAGGCTTCAGCATACCAACATGTTTAAGCCACCAAAGCTTAATACTTTAAAGTACTTCAGCCTTGAAGATGGTGCTGGGAGATCCCATCATTGTGATCATCATCTTCTCCTTATCTAATGCCTCTTCACTCACTGTTACTGGCTGACTTTCTGCCTTCTGACCTGGAAGCAGAAGCCCCTGCTGAATTCCTTACTCTAAAGAAAGTGATTCACCTTTTAGCAGAAGCTTGAGCATTAATTCCATCAGGCCTCTAGAGAATCTCTCTATACCGTTCTTCTACTTAGTTAACACAGCTTTCAAAATTGTCATTTGCCCCCTGAGGATGATTTAGACAACAGAGCAGTCTGTGATTTAAATTTTCTTCAGTAGCTAAATTACCCCTTCCCACCCTAGGTGTTCAAAGATACACTTGAACATGGACTGTTTGGGGTCACTAGGGCATCTTAGAACCAATTTGCAGCGGGAAGGTGTTAGAGTATATTAACTCTTCAGACTATTAGGGTGCCTTTCATCTGCACAAGTCAACATGCTCTCCAAACTACCTAATTTTCCACCAGAGAATTTTGCAGTCTAGCTGGGATGAAGAGTTAAGTGAGTGTTTCACTTTTTAAAGACTCTGCTCTAAATGACAAAGATGTGATTTCAAAGAAGTATTTGTGGGTGTGTGTGTGGTGGACTGAAGGGTACACTGGGGGGTTTTATGCATATTCATGATTTTTGTGTTTGTGGAAATTGTTCTTCAAATTCATCATTAGATTTCTAGTTTCTAGGGCTGCATTTGGAGCAAAGCGTTGAGATGGATTTTGTAATTGTAAATTAAAGACAAAGGAAGAAATCATGATCAAATGGTTTCTTGGAGGCACTATTCTGTTAGGCTGCTAGTTAAATACTAACTGTAGCAATTGAAGGCAAAATCAGATAACCCTGTTGAGATATGCAGTCAAGGGAGTTATTGTTGAAGCCAAACATAAAGTGTACCAGTAACAAGTATTCAAAGAGTGCAGTCTTCTTCTGCATCCATTTACAACAGTAGGCATAATAGAGAAGCATCATCTATTTTGAAAATCAAATATTAACTGGACACCAAGAGGCTAAATATTTGCTTGAGTTTGAATGACATATTGAAAGACGAATGACCATGGAAATTCTAACTTCATTTTTTTTAAATAGATAAAGCAATAAAAAGTTGAAATTGTTCAAAATGACTGTATCTGTATAATGACTGCCAAAATAATACTGTATATGCATGAGAGGGAAAGAAATGGTGCAGGGTAAAAGAAATGTCCATGTGACTTTTTCATTTCTCTTCATAATCTCACTGTTTAGGCTGTAAGAATAATTCAGTTTCAGTTGCTTCCTTAACCTCTGAAGATCTTTCACAAAGAGATCCCTAAAAAATTCCCTCTATATACCTTTCTGTGTACCATGCTCCTTTAAGACAAACCTAAGCAGCTATTGGAAGACAAACCTAAACAAGCTATGACATACATAAATAGCATATTAAAAAGCAGAGATATCACTTTGCCTACAAAAGTCCTTATAGACAAAGCTCCAGTTTTCCAGCAGTCATGTAAGGATGTGAGAGTTGGATCATAAAGAAGGCTGAGCACAGAAGAATTGATGCTTTCAAACTGTGTTGTTGGAGAAGACTCTTGAGAATGCCTTGGACAGCAAGGAGATCAAGCTGGTCAAACCTAAAGGAAATCAACCTTGAATATTCATTGGTAGGACTGATGCTGAAGTTGAAGCTGAAACTCCAATACTTTGGCCACCTGATGCAAAGAAGTGACTCATTGGAAAAGACCCTGATGATGGGAAGGACTAAGGCAGAAAGAAAAGGGGCGGCAGAGAATGAGATGGTTGCATGGCATCATCAACTCAATGGACATGAGTGTGCAAACTCCAGTGAAATTGTGAAGGATAAGAAAGCCTGGCCTGCTGCAGTCCATGGGATACCAGAGTTGGACATGACTGAGCGACTGAACAATACGTACCTTTCAGTATTCAAAGTAATCATATTTACTGGATGACAAAGGCATTCTCAAATTAGAAACAATTATGGAGGAAATACTAAATTTGGATGTTTGCATGTCTAATGTGAGGACTTCCTTGGTGGTTCAGTGGTAAAGAATCCGTTTGCCAATACAGGAGATGTGGGTTTGATCACTGGGTCAGGAAGATGCCCTGGGGAAGAAAATGGCAACCCACTCTAGTTTTCTTGCCTGGAAAATCTCATAGACAGAGAAACCTGGTAGGCTACAGTCTATGAGGTCACAAAAAGTTGGACACAACTTAGTGACTAAGCAACAACAGCGTCTAATGTGGTATATGGGTATGAGTGCTTTTGGTTAAAGCTTGAACCTCTTAAACCAAACAACAGGATTCAAAATCACTTCAGTGACTCGGAAGCCAAATAACTTAGTCATCAACTATCAATATATCCTTTATGCTTGTTTTCTCATTTGCCAACTGATAGTTCAATCCCTGAGTCAGGAAGATCCCATGGAAGAAAAAATGGCAACCCACTCCGGTATACTTGCCTGGAGAATCCCGTGGACAGAGGAGCCTAGCAGGCTATAGTCCACAGGGTTGCAAAACAGTTAGACATGACTGAACAGGCACACATAAGGATAATACTCTAGGGCTTGAATAGCCTTGCAGTGTTGCTGTGAGAATTAAATGAGGTAATGTTTGCAAAACATTTAGAACAATGCCTGACCCAAAAAAGTCAGAGTCATTAAGATACGGTGTCCAACTCTTTGCAACCCCTCGGATTGTAGCTCACCAAACTCCTCTGTGCATGAGATTTCCCAGGCAAGAAAACTGGAATGCGTTGCCATTTCCTTCTCCAGGGGAGCTTCCCAACCTAGTGACTGAACCTGGGTCTCCTACATTGCAGACTGTATCCTGCATTGCAGGCAGATTCTTTACTGATTGAGCTACCGGGAAAGCTCCTTATTAAGATATGAAAAATGATAAATAAGTGTTAGTACACATTCTAAGTACTTCTCTATATTTTGTTTATTCCCTGATTCTTTTTGTTTCAGTGACATTCTCAGATTTTAATAAAAAAAGAAACATAATCTGTTGCCTCTATTTGATATTATTCCCTGGTGGTTCAGACGGTAAAGCGTCTGCCCGCAAGGCGGGAGACCAGGGTTAGATCCCCAGGTCGGGAAGATCCCCTGAAGAAGGAAATGGCAACCCACTCCAGTACTCTTGCCTAGAAAATTCCATGGATGTAGGAGCCTGGTGGGCCACAGTCCATGCGGTCGCAAAGCGTTGGACACAACTGAGCGACTTTTCACTTTCACTTTCACATAGACAAATGGGCTTCCCAGGTGGCTCAGATGGAAAAGAATCTGCCTGCAATGGGGGAGACCTCGGTTCGATCCCTGGGTTGGGAAAATCCCCTGGAGGAAGGCATGACTACCCACTCCAGTATTCTTACCTGGAGAATCCCCATAGACAGAGGAGCCTGGCAGGCTACAGTCCATAGGGTCGCAAAGAGTAGGACATGATATAGTGACTAAGCAGAGCAGAGCAGAGCTCAGATTTTATTATACAGTTCAGGTCACATATTGTGGCCCATAAAAAGCCTTCCTTATTTTTTCCAAACAAGTTAAATTTTCTTTCGCTAAACTTCTGGTTGCAGGGGGTCTATATCATACTTAGTTACACAATGTCCCTTGCAACATATATCAAGTTATAATACATGCTGTCAGTTCATTCTGTCTTGAATGAAAACTTAGTTCCTCTGGGCACTGATGGAAGTCTTTTGCTTCTTACCCTGAACTTTGTGAAAGTGATGAACAGGACACAATCATCCATATAATTATATACTTGAAGTCAAACCCCTTGCAGTTTCACTTTTGGTACCTTAACTACACCACCATAAAATGTGTACTGGCAAGGCTATTTCTCCAGATTTTTTTACTGTTTTCTTCAAATATTGTACACCCCATTTCACTCTTGACATGCCCTCATCCTATTCTCTGGTTTTCTCAAGACACAGCTTTCTTTCCTCCTTTCCCAGTATTAACATAAACCACCAAGTATTGATTTGCTCCATACAGAGCGACACCTGCATTACCTTCCTGTCCAGAAGTAGTAGCTTACCTGAATTGTCTGTGTCCCTACAAGGAAATGGCAGTATCACTTCTCTCATTCATTACTAGATCTCAGAATAACTTAGGACTTTTTTTTTTCAAGAAAGTTCCATTTAAAATTTGTACCCTGATAAGGAGGGCCACCTGTTCTTTTAGCTAATCGATATTCAGAAAAATATTCTGAAATGCATTTAAACTTTTTTCCTTAGGAGTATTCTGTGACCATTACCAAAGGCAATTGAGCATTTTAGCAAAAGATGACCCCAACTGATGGTACTTTTCATCTTCTATGCAATATGTCTAGCATTCATAGTCCAACCTGTTCCTCTAAAACCAGGCACAAGATACTGTGTACTTAAGATTTTGTTTACTTAAGTGAACACTTTGACTACTATACTGGGAGGAAAGAAACTTTTTCCTCTACCTCCTAAATTCTATAACTGTGGTTCTTTTAATTAAATTGACAAAAGACAAGTTAGCAAGACAGAAAAACCCAGAGTTTATTAGCATGTGCAGCATGACTACCCATGAGAGAAACTCTGCTAGTATCCCAAAGGAATGATTAGAACTTGGGGTTTATAGGTTTATGAAAGTGAAAGTAAAAGTCACTCAGTCGCGTCCGACTCTTTGTGACCCCATGGACTATAGAGTCCATGGAATTCTCCAGGCCAGAATTCTGGCCTATCCAGTCCCTTCTCCAGGGGATCTTCCCAACCCAGGGATAGAACCCAGATCTCCTTCATTGCAGGCAGATTCCTTACCAGCTGAGTCACCAGGGAAGCCCAAGAATATTGGAGTGGGTAGCTTACCCCTTCTCCAGTGGATCTTCCCGACCCAGGAATCAAACTGGGGTCTCCTGCATTGCAGGCAGATTCTTTACCAGCTGAGCTTTATAGGTTTATATAGCATCTTAATAATGAACAATGAGTTTTTAGAAAAATGCTAAGACTGAGGGAAAGGGGCATAGGCTTTTAAGGCTAGCTGACAATGGGACAGTAAATATAGGAGAAGAAATTAATGCAAGGAAAGTGTTGTTTTAGTAAGATTTGCTATTTAGATTCCTTTCTGTTCTGTATCTGGGCTGATCAGATTTGCTCCAGGTGATGAAGAGGCTAAGCCTCCTTTTATGGAAATAGGATATGAGGGTGGGGGCTTCTTTTTCAACATCTTCTGTTTCTCAGTTGTCTTCAGCTCAAAATAATTCTGTGTCAAAGCATCATATTTTGGGATGCCATATTCTGTTCTCCTATAATGCATTCTATCTATAGATATTTCATTGATGTTAACCAATATAATATTTTTAATTGATACACTGGCAAATCTACGTTAAGCAAAATTATAAAACCTAGTTTTGGCACCCTCTGACGTATTGATTTTTATACAACGTGTCATCTAAAGAATTATACAAACACTAGACCTCATATTCCTCATGTAAGTGCAGGATGGTAATAAGACTTAGTTTGTAAGTTATGGCCGACTAAGGCCCTTGGGCCCAAAATATGAGTAAATGACCCCAGTTCAGTTCTTTGGTTAGATCACAGTAGCTACTCTTGACAGCTGTTAACTTCTCTGAATGTAGGGACATAATTAAAAGTAGGATTTCTTAGAATAGTTGCATAAATATCAGCTTCAGAAAATGAGAAGGAGGCTTTGAGTTTAGACAAAAGAAAACAATCGTAAAGGTCTCAAGATAAACAGGAAAATAAATGCCTAATAAATGGTAGGTAGTAATATTTTTGTAATTATTGCTGGAATTATTGGGTTCCTATTTGTATTAAAGGTCAAGCAAATATTTTAATCTGTAGACTCCTGAGGTTAGAAGAAACTCAAATTTTAAAATAGTCTTATCTATAACCTGTGGGTAATCTTTTTCTTCCCTAAGTATGACTAAAGGAAACATCTAGAATAAAGAGCAGCTAGTTATATTTTAATTCCTGTCTTTATACTTACCTTGAGTTGGCACTCCCTCAACATTCACAATGTAGTTGTATTTATAATGAAGTTCTAGAAAAGGGGGCAAATGCATCTCTTAAGATTGGGGTCTTAATCTTAAAATTAAGATTTAAAAATGTACTGACTAGTAAGTGCTTCTTGCTTCAGCACCTTCCAATAAGGTCAGGAGACAGAATCCACTCTAGTTAAACTAACAGAAAATGTAATTTAAAGAATTTTTAACTAGGTATTAGAGAGCTGAAAAGTCAGAAAGGACACACTATGCTGTTGAAGAGACAGTAATTACAGGAAATAAGACTGAAGAAAATAAGGGAAGAGGTTTGGATTATTAAAGTTTGTAGGAGGAACCATGCAAAATCAGGATTCAGCCCTCTCTGAGGAGGAGTGTTGGGTAACTGAGGCTCCAAACTCAGACACTTGAACTTCAGGGGCTCAGATCAGAGGCTTATGGTCCTCAGGACTCAATCAGACCTCTGAGAAGGAGGAGCTAGATAGCTGGTAGCTGTCAGAAAGAGTTGAGTATAATTGTATATTTATCTTTGCATAATGAAAAGTTCTTGGAATATAGAAATTCATATATGCAGTTCATAACTGACAATAAGTAAAAATGAATTGAAAATTTGAGACTACCTTTGTGATTGCACCAGAATCTAAATCAGTTTGATTCTAGCATATTTATAAAGAAATATTATTAAACTTTAATCTTACTGGAAAACTGTGAGTAAGTTATGTTTCAAGCATTGCACCTAAAATGATTTAGAATTTGTATCTCCCCATCTGCTGTATATTAAAATTGACTTAATATGTACTGCTGCATTTTGTTACATTTGGTACCAATCCTTTTCCCCATCTCAGACAAATACCAGTTTCTAAACATTTTAAATAGAAAATATTTTTTCCCCAGGAGTGACCATTCCTCATTACCCATTGCAATCTTTCAGATCACTGATAAAAGGAATGGGCTTACTAACATTCTGGAGTAGGTACCCAAATAAACCTGAAAGTTTATTTTTAAGGGAAAAAAAAATAGTTGCAAGAAAAGATTTTATTAAAAGCTGTACAGAATGAATATGCTATCATCTAAATTCAGCTAGACCCCACACAAGTGCAAGAATAGCATGAGAGATTAATAACATGTACACCAGCATATTTTATTCATGGGTATAGCCACTACACTTCCAAAATCTGAAATTCAGAAGCTATAAATCTCTAAAGAAATGATAAATGCAAAAGGTTGAGAAAATGTACCGGAGTTCTAGAATGATGTCTTGACGTTCGCACATGCTACACTGGCATCCATTAGCCATATGTCATCTTCCCTTTCACCTTATAATTATTTACATATGTTAAATAAATAACATCCTCTTCTGCTTTCAACTGATGTCCCTCTTCTTCTTCGAAATGGGGAGTTACCAAGATCCACAAACAGCTTATTATGGGCAAGGGAAAAACATTATTTCCTCCTGGACAAAAGGCTCATGGTCAGGTTTTACCCCATAAGTTCCCATGCAGATTTTGTTCACAAGCAAGAAGGACTAAGCCTCGGGGAGATGATGTCTCACCCCAGTGAGAGCAGAGATGCACTGTTCTCTTCCTGCAGGGCTTGCTTCTCTGTGCCTCCCTCCTGGGGAAGTTCTACCCAGCTAATCCTGCTCATTTATTAGGATTTTAAAGTGAACTTTGTATTTGAGCTTTGCCTTTTAGAGTATAAAGCAGACTCGAACAGATGGAAATAGTGATCAGGAAAAGAAATTATCCTTCAAAGTGTCTGCCTCCAATGCAGGAGACCCGGGTTCCATCCCTGGGTAGGGAAGATCTCCTGGAGAAGGAAATGGCAACCCACTCCAGTACTCTTGCCTGGAAAATCCCATGGACAGAGGAGCCTGGTAGGGCTACAATCCATGGGGTCGCAAAGAGTTGGACATGACTGACTTCACTTTCCTATAACTAAAGGTGGATATTCCATTTAAAAGTCAGAGACTATATTTCACCCCGATCAGTCTCCAAAGTGGAACATATTTCATTATGCACACTTATCTACCACGTAGGATACTCACTGAGCCCACTTTAGGGCATGAGTGTGAGAGTTGGGAATACCAACTCTAGTTACAGGAAATCTGCTGTTCACTGTGCTTTCATTTTATTCCAGCGTGCTTTTCTGTGGTTGGCAATAGACTGTCATGTTATCCTGGATGGCCTTGGCTGGGAAAACTGGAGAAAGTCAGTTTGCTTGTATCTCAACCTGAAGCATACTGAGTTAGCCCTGTCCTAGTAGTTATGGTGAGGAACAGGAGTGAGAATGCCAAATTTTGCAACAGGGAAAGCACAAACACAGGTACAGTTAAACAGAAATACATGCCATGTATTCTAACACCCCTTTGGAGAAAAATAAATCACATGGCTAAACCCATTGTCAGATTGTGAAGTGAAATGAAAGTCACTCAGTCGTGTCCGACTCTTTATGACCCCATGGACTCTACAGTTCATGGAATTCTCCAGCAGTCCAGAATACTGGAGTGGGTAGCCTTTCCCTTCTCCAAGGGATCTTTCTGAACCAGGAATCGAACAGGGGTCTCCTGTGTTACAGGTGGATTCTTTACCAAGTGAGCTATCTATCGGGGATGCCCTAGAGTCAGATTGAGAGGGGTTAAAATATCTTTAGGGCAAAGGGAGCAGATACAGGGAAGTAATTAGTTAGAGTCATTCATTCAATTATTCTACCACTATCAGTAATTCTGATTTTCATACACACGTAAGATACTTATCAGTTGGGACTCTCATAGAATAGGGACTTTCTGGGTGGCTCAGTGGTAAACAATCCTTCTGCCAATGCCAGAGATGCAGCAGACACACATTCTACGCTTGGATCAGGAAGATTCCCTGGAGGAGGAAATGGCAACCCACTCCAGTATTCTTGCCTGGGAAATCCCATGGACAGCAGAACTTGGTGTTTGGGTTTGTAAAGAATCAGACATGACTGATCATGTACACACACTCATAGAATAGGCTTTCCCTCTCTACTATTTCTGTCTTTTCCATATGAAAATATTACCTGGAGATAACACAGTAAACGTATTCTGGTTGTCATACTAAGACTATGAAAACATTAATTTGCTTTCCTACAGATTGAAATTAGCTTCTCAGCCTCCTAGGCATGAAGAGGACATGCATCCCTTGAAGCAAAGGTTAACTTTCTTGACCTTCTTCCTATTCATGTCAAATGTGGTCCCTTTACTGGAAGACCGAAGATCTGCAGCTACTTTGTATAATGAAGGAGATGCTTTGGTTCAGCATTTATAATAGGAATTGAATTTACTAGGACATCCCTGGTAGCTTAGACCATAAAGAATCTGCCTGTTAAGGCAGGAGACTCTTGTTTGATCCCCAAGTCGGGAAATCCCCTGGAGAATGGAATGGCAACCCATTTCAGAATTTTTGCCTGGAGAATTCCATGGACAGAGGAGCCGGGTGGCGGGGGGTGGTCGGGGAGGGGGGGCGGGGGGCGCCTACAGTCTATGGGGTCACAAAGAGAGCTTACTAAGCATCCTATCTCCCCACAATCTGGAATATATAATAGATACCTAAGTTACTTTGAGTGAATAAATACAGTTTTTAAGCCTTAAAGATGTTTAATTATAAGTAAACATATTTAATATATTTGGAATAATTGAGGGTTTCTAAAACCAGTATCAATTGAGAAGAATAGAATGCTATAAACATGCTACTGTTTCTGTGATCAAACTAGGAAATAGAGAGGTGACATATGTGTTGGAAAAGAGGTTGTTTGAACAAAAGAGCTTCTTGTTGTATGCTCTTGCATTTAAAAACAATAGAAAGTGGGTTGGTGCCTCAGTTGGTAAAGAATTTGACTGCACTGGAGGAGATGCAGGTTCAGTCCCTGGGTGGGGAAGATTCCTTGGAGAAAGAAATGGCAAACTGCTTCAGTATTCTTTCCTGGGAAATCCCATGGACAGAGGAGCCTGGTGGACTATAGTCCATGGGGCTGCAAAGAGTCAGACATGACTAAGTGACTAAACCACTAGGGAAAAAAAGTAAAAGATGTTTGTTTTATGTAAGTAATTAGGCGACCTTCTTGTTGACTCCCTAAGTCTCGGCTCTAGATGGAAGGTTTGTTTTATCCAAAATTCATGTGTTGAAACCTAATACCCAGGGAAATGATATTTGGAGATGGGGCCTTTGGGCAAGCTCTCATGAAGGGGAATAGTGCCCTTAAAAAAAGAGACCCCAGAGAACTCCCTCAATTCTTCTACCCTGTGGGGACACAGTGAGAAGTTGGCTGTCTTTAGGCCAGGAATCAGGCCCTCACCAAAGACCAAATCTGCTGATGCCTCGATCTTGGATTTTGTAGCCTCTTTAACTGTAAGAAAAAGATTTCTGTTGTTTATAAGTCACCCAGTCCAAAGTATTCTGTTATAGGAGCTTGAACAGACTAAGACAACCTCCTAAACTTTGCTCATTAGCATTTCTCAAGCCATCCTGAAATTTCCTTTTCAGTGCTCTGTAGGGCAAACAAAGCCTTAAATGTTTGCATACTAAACCTGTGTGTTTTCTGTTCAGGCTGTATCCTTTGTATTTGGTAGATAGTATAGATGATATGAAATTAATGATTTTGTCAAACTGTTGGAAAGAAGACAATTACGATTGATCAGGTTATAAATAATATATTTGAAAGAGAAAATAAAGATCATTGTTAGTACTGTGGTAGCAATGTCTGAGTTGGAGTTGGTAATTTGTGTGCAGAAAAAAAATTTCAATTGAATCAAATATCACTTTGAACCCATCGGGTGGGAAAGTTGAAAAGGCACACATTCAGTACCCATTATAGTTGAGAAGATCATCTGGTTCCCTGAAAACAGAGAGATTTGAGATGTTCATACCTTAAAAAAAAAAATACAGTGTTCAAGTATGTTGACAATCAAAGTATATTTATTAGATGTTGTTCAGCAATGAAAACAGGTAAAATATACTACTCTCCTTCAGTGCCAGACCACTAATTATTTTCATAACAATGCTCTGAAATCTTAATATTATTCTCATTTAAAAAATATAGAAATTTTATTTGAAAGAATAATTTACCCAAGGTTACACAGCTGGTAAGCAGCAGAGCAAAACCATGAATTCAGGTACTCTGTTTGTACATCTAGCTCTTAACTACCCTGCTGCTGCTGCTACTAAGTCGCTTCAGTCGTGTCCGACTCTGTGCGACCCCATAGACGGCAGCCCACCAGGCTCCCCCGTCCCTGGGATTTTCCAGGCAAGAACACTGGAGTGGGTTGCCATGTCCTTCTCCAATGAAGGAAAGTGAAAAGTGAAGGTGAAGTTGCTCAGTCGTGTCCGACTCTTCGAGACCCCATGGACTGCAGCCCACCAGGCTCCTCCGTCCATGGGATTTTCCAGGCAAGAGTACTGGAGTGGGGTGCCATAGCCTTTTCCACTTAACTATCCTACCTCTCTCTAAATTATTTGAAAAAAACTATGTTCCTCAATATATTTGAAAACTATAAAGATACAATATGAGATAAGAAATCATTAATTTTATTTCATACTGTCTATAAGACTTGTTCCAAATAGGAAAAGGAGTATGTCAAGGCTGTATATTGTCACCCTGCTTATTTAACTTCTATGCAGAGTACATCATGAGAAACACTGGGCTAGAAGAAGCACAAGCTGGAATCAAGATTGCTGGGAAAAATATTAATAACCTCAGATATGCAGATGACACCACCCTTATGGCAGAAAGCGAAGATGAACTAAAAAACCTCTTGATGAAAGTGAAAGAGGAGAGTGAAAAAGTTGGCTTAAAGCTCAACATTCAGAAAACTAAGATCATGGCATCTGGTCCCATCACTTCATGGGAAATAGATGGGGATACAGTGGAAATAGTGTCAGACTTTATTTTTGGGGGGGCTCCCAAATCACTGCAGATGGTGATTGTGGCCATGAAATTAAAAGACACTTACTCCTTGGAAGGAAAATTATGACCAACCTAGATAGCATATTAAAAAGCAGAGACATTACTTTGCTAACAAAGGTCCGTCTGGTCAAGACTTGGTTTTTCCAGTGGCCATGCATGGATGTGAGAGTTGGACTGTGAAGAAAGCTGAGCGCCGAAAAATTGATGCTTTTGAACTATGGTGTTGGAGAAGACTCTTGAGAGTCCCTTGGACTGCAAGGAGATCCAACCAGTCCATCCTAAAGGAAACCAGTCCTGGGTGATCATTGGAAGGACTGATGCTGAAGCTGAAACTCCAGTATTTTGGCCACCTGATGCGAAGAGTTGACTCATTGGAAAAGACCCTGATGCTGGGAAAGTTTGAGGGCAGGAGGAAAAGGGGATGACAGAGGATGAGATGGTTGGATGGCATCATCGACTCGCTGGACATGGGTTTGAGTAGACTCCGGGAGTTGGTGATGGACAGGGAAGCCTGGCATGCTGCAATTCATGGGGTCTCAAAGATCAGACATGACTGAGCGACTGAACTGAACTGAACTAATAATCATGTTATCTAATGTAGTAGTCATAGCTCATGTGTGACTATGGAGCACATAAAATATGACTCATCTGAATTTAGACACTGGATTTTTAAAGTTTTCAATTGAAAAGAACATAAATATGTCAATGTTTTTTATGTTGATCACATGATAAAATTGTAGTATTTTGGATATATCTGTTAAATAATGTATATTATTAATCAGTTTATTCTGTTCATATTTTAATGCTGCTACTAATAAAATGTTAACTTACATTCTTGACTATCTTAGTTTGGTCTGCTGTAACAAAGTTCCATAGATTGTGAGTGGCTTATAAACAGAAATTTACTTTTCACCATCTGTAGACTGAAAGTCCAAGATCAAGGTAACAGTATTATTGGTACTGGTGAAAGCCCTTTTCCAGGTTGTAGCCTTCTGACTGCTTGTGCGACAGTACGCTCATATGGCAGAAGAGAACAAGCTTTAACTCCTGCCTCTTCTTAGAAGGGCATGAATCTCATTCATGACAGCTCCACCTTCATGGCATAATTACCCCTCAAAGACTCCACCCCCAAATACCATTTCATTTTAGGTTTCAAAATATAAAATTCAGGGTACACAGACATTCACTTCACAACAGTGGCTTATTGAACAGTGCTGGCATATATGTTGTAAAAGTTATTTCTTACTGGTTCTTATGGCTAAGTGTCTTTGCTATACTGGAAATGAGCTTAGCTGTTTCCTTCATTACGACAGTTTTGAATGAAATCTGTCCCTATCACCTTTAATTAGTGTCTCGTCTGCAGTAGCTACCACAGAATGCTGTAAGAAGAGGAGGACTCTTTAAGAAGAGGAATCTTTAGTCATTTTCCTAAACAAATTGAACACATTTAGTAAATCATCTGTTAATTAATCAGTACAAGCTGGTTTAATGTACATTCAACAGATCTACTATTTGGCAAAATTTAGTAATACTGAGGATATTTTGAATATATGTAAAATGAATTAAATTTCAAATCACTCTGTACCAGCTTAGAAGAGGAATTTGTATTCTATAGAAGAGAATTCAAGTATTTTAAAGTGGGCTGGGAACCATGTACACTATTTTTCTATTGCTACTGTAAAAAGGTATCACAAATTTTGCAGCTTAAAACCATACACATTTATTATTTTACAGTTCTATAGCTCACAAGTCTGAAATCAGTGTGGGCTAAATCAGAGCGTTGGCAGTGCTTTCCTTCTTCCTAGGGGCTTTAGGATAGAAATGGTTTCTTTGATCTTTTTAGCATCTAGAAGTCACCCACATTCCTTGGCTCACGGCTTGTTTTTTCCATCTTCAAAGCTAGCAACATTGGTCCGAGCATGTCTCACACTACCCTCTCTCTGGTTCTATTTTCTAATTCACTTTCTAATTTCACTTTTTTCTAATTCTAATTTCACTTTCAAGAATCCAGATAATCCAGGGTAAATTGCTTATCTAAAGTCAACTGATTAGCAACCTTAATTCCATCTGGAACCTTAATTCTGTAATCTAGCATTTTCACAGGTTCCAGTCATTAAGATAGAGACAACTTCGGACAGTCATTTTCCTATCTCTCCCATCATGATTATTAATTTTATAAATTCATATCAAGAGGAATCCATAAGCAAGAGATATAGAATGTATTTATTTCCTATCATTCCAAAATAATTCTATTCAAAGCAGCTTTATTGAAATAACATATGACAGATATCCTACCATAGTGCTGAAGAGTGAGTATGTATGATGTGTAGTGGCCTGAGAGAACAAGATACTATGTCTGTTAACATGAATCAGAATTGGTTGGGCCAAGAAAGACATTAGGGAATCTTGATGGCTGCTATCCAAAAGTCTACAAGCAACAAATGCTGGAGAGGGTGTGGAGAAAAGGGAACCCTCTTACACTGTTGGTGGGAATGCAAACTAGTACAGCCGCTATGGAAAACAGTGTGGAGATTTCTTAAAAAACTGGAAATAGAACTGCCATATGACCCAGCAATCCCACTTCTGGGCATACACACTGAGGAAACCAGATCTGAAAGAGACACGTGCACCCCAATGTTCATCGCAGCACTGTTTATAATAGCCAGGACATGGAAGCAACCTAGATGCCCATCAGCAGATGAATGGATAAGGAAGCTGTGGTACATATACACCATGGAATATTACTCAGCCATTAAAAAGAATTCATTTGAACCAGTCCTAATGAGATGGATGAAGCTGGAGCCCATTATACAGAGTGAAGTAAGCCAGAAAGATAAAGAACATTACAGCATACTAACACATATATATGGAATTTAGAAAGGTGATAACGATAACCCTATATGCAAAACAGAAAAAGAGACACAGAAATACAGAACAGACTTTTGAACTTTGTGGGAGAATGTGAGGGTGGGATATTTCAAAAGAACAGCATGTATACTATCTATGGTGAAACAGATCACCAGCCCAGGTGGGATGCATGAGACAAGTGCTCCGGCCTGGTGCACTGGGAAGACCCAGAGGAATCGGGTGGAGAGGGAGGTGGGAGGGGGGATCGGGATTGGGAATACATGTAAATCCATGGCTGATTCATATCAATGTATGACAAAACCCACTGGAAAAAAAAAATAATAAAAAAAAAAAGAAAAAAAAAATGAATTTAGGTCAACTTCAGTGAGTATAAACTTTGCAGGAAATTGTACTATACTGTTCACTTTGTTAGAGTTCTATACTGATGAAAATATGAAAAGAAGTGTATCTTAAGTTTTGACAAGCTGTAAAAGAGCAGATTTTCCCTTCTGGGAAGTGGAAAATGAGTTCTCAAGGTGGAAAAGTTTGAAAGGAAAGTAAGAATGTTATAATATGTACATCTTTGTTAGCTTCTCTTTCTAAGAGAGGCTGTATTTTATATATATATGTAAAAAATTAACAGATACGATGAGGGATCTTCATGAAGCATATTCAAACTATATGTAAAACTCTGTCAGTGTTTCTTTGTCAGTAAAATAGCTTTTAAAAAGTTAACTGCACAAGGTTACTGTAAAGATAAAATAAAAAATGAAATTATCTCTGTGAACAGTCATTATGATCTTTACATGTATGTTTTGCTGGTAAAGAATTCAGAAGTCTGAAGTGTCATTTTTTTTGTTGTTGAAAGATTTTAAAGAATATCTTTTTCCAGGTAAAAATAAAGAGTGCCTGTTAAATGAAAAAAAAAAAAAGAATAAACTAGCTCATGAAGTGATACCTTTATGCTACCTTTTATATATATGAGACCTCTTTATAAATTGTTTTTATTCTGTTTTATATACTATATTATTTTCAGAAATCTGTTCTTCATCTGAGTGTTTAGTGGGATGCTCTCTCACATTCTCCTTATACTGTTTCTTCAAATCAGTTAATTCATGATTTTTAAAGACCTACCACCTGTTTTCACCTGTTAGCATAATGGATGCTAGCAATACAGTACTGAATCAACAAGCTGAGGTCTCTGCCACCAAAAATTGGAAAACCCTTTTCATATTTAATCTATTTCATATCACTTTCTATACAAATTTCACATTTCATAATGTATTTAAAGAATTATTAACATGTTTTTGGCTTCCTGTTCACTTTCATGACATCATCTCTATGTTAAAGTCATGTTGCAAGTACTTCTTACTTCATAAGAAGCAAAGTTGGAAAATTTAACTATGAAAATAAACAAGTGTTAACATCTGAAGAAAGCTATACAGTTTAAACTTATATGGGGACATTTAACCCTTCTTGTTTTCATAAAAACCATTTTTTTACTAAATAATGATAATAGTCTAATAAAATCATGATTATTATTAGACTATTTAGTAATAATAAAGATAGCTAAAATTTGTTTAGCTTTTACATGGGCTGTGAACTTCATGTGGATTATTTCAATTTTTGCATAGTTTGTAAAATAAATGTTTAACATTTAAATATTAAGTAACTGTTCCATAATCTCAGACTAAGTAACTGGCAGAACCAAGATTTGAATAAGATAGTACGACTTATAAGTACACATTCTTAGCAAATACACCATACTAAAAGTAGCATTATGGTATATAAAATTTCTAGGCTAACAAAACAAAGTACCACAGACTAGGCAGCTTAAAACACAGAACTTTATTTTCTCATTTTGGGCTAGAAGTCCCAAGTCAAAATTTTAGCAGGGTTCATTTTATTCTGATACCTTTCTTCTTTGCTTTTACATGGCCATCTTTTCCCTTTGTCTTTATCTACATGATCTTCATTTTGTGTGTGTCTGTGCCCTAATCAACTCATAAAATATCAGTCACACTTGATTAGGGCACACTCATATGACTTCATTTTAATCTAATTACCTCTTTAAAACTTCCATCTCCAAATACAGTCACATTCTGGAGTACTAGGGGGATTAGAACTTCAACATATGTATTTTGAGAGGACAGAATTTACCATACAAGATATAGTTTCTCAGACAAGAGGGGAAAACATAGATTCATTATTGCCCAGTGACAGAAAAACATGAAATCACTCCAACTGAGACCATGACGTGTGCTTCTTACTTCTACAATAGCATACCCTGCTAAGTTACGTTTGGAAAGACATAATGAATAGGAAGGATTGGGAGGCTAAGAAGCATAATCAAAATCCTTAGAGACAAATGAATATCCTGGATGCCAAAATCTCTGTGCAAACAAAGCATGAAATCCATCCATTGCGCTGGAAGTTTAGAAACTTGCTGATAATGGGGTTTTCTATTGTACTCCTGGCAATACTACCACGTGGGAAGAATTTTTTCTGAACTAAGAGGCAGAGAACCAATTTACTCTAAGGAGTCCAGTCTAAAGTTTAGTTTGTTCAGAAGCACTCAGCAGAGCATGAACAGGAACTGAGGAAGTGGACAGCAGGGGTGAGTGCCGTCAGTTGCACTTGGAATGTTAAAACAAAGAAGAACGTGGAGGCGGAGGCAGAGGTCAGTATCCTGCTGATGTACAGAGCTTTCTTTTCACCTCTCCCAGGGACAGCAAAGGGCTGGCGTCTGTGTGGTCCACTTGCACGAAATCCTCAGAGTGAGACTTTGTTCTGCTGGTTTTTCCTCCTACTTATCTTTGCAAGAACACATATAAGCTTCTCACTCCTTGATAAGCGTCCTATGCGTCTGATCTACACTTTCCCTGTTTACTATTTTAATAACTTTGTAGCACTGTGTCTCCTAGCAATGGTTGTGCTGAAGAGTCGCTTTTATTGCACATTCCTTTTTTCCAACCTCTTGCCTTTCAAATAAGACCCATTCAGGGACTGAACTGTACTGAAACATCTCTTTGCAGACTCCATTGATAAAACAAGGGGCTGATGCAACACTAATGCATTTAAATATCTAGAATAAAGCCATTAATTATCATCAGGTATTGGACATTTTGGGCTTCCATGGTGGCTCAGACAGTAAAGAATCTGCCTGCAATACAGGAGACCTGGGTTCAGTCCCTGTGTCAGGAAGATCCCATGGAGAAGGGAATGGCAATCCATTCCGGTATTCTTGCTTGGAGAACTCCATGAACAGAGGAGCCTGGCAGACTACAGTCCATAAGGTCGCAAAGAGTTGGACATGACTGAGTGACTAACACTCACTTTCATTGGACATTTTAATGTAAAAATAGACTAGATGAAAAATAAAATACTCTATCCCAAATATGAGTTTTAAAAATAGGAGAAATCTAAGACATATCATCTCCTCACTTCTTTCTGGGCTTTTGTGATCCAGGCATATTATTAGTTATTGAATAAAAAGCAGCATAAATAGGGATATAGATCAAGCGCAAACTTCTATATTCTGAAACTATTATAGAACCTCTTTGGAACTCTCATCTCCTTGAGGAAACTATTGCTTACCATATTAAAGGCATGTCTTCAATTTAGGAATCCTTGCTTGTAAGGAATGCCCTAGGTATTTTGTCCTATTCCAGCTTTTTATTTACCTAAATATTCTGCCTAGATGATTTCATGTGATCTCTTGGCTACAATATCATCTCTATGCTGATAATTCAAATATTATATTACCATCTCTGTCTCCTCCCCATAAATGGAGATTTACATATCCACTTGTCCATTTGATGTAAATAGTTGGAAGGCTAATAAATATCTCAACATTAAAATAGGCAAGGTAGAACTGCTAATTATCTGTCAAAACTTACTCCTCAAGCTTTATTCTTCATAGTAAATGAACAGCCATTCACTCAACTGTGCCATTTAGCAACCTAGGTTATAACTTTTATTCCTTTTTGTGATTCACTCCATATATAATTTATTGACAGTTCTTAACTCTAAACAGTAATCCAAGTTTCATCTCGTCTCTTCATCTATACTGTAGAAGGAAATAGGGCTAGACCAGTTAAACAGACAGAAAAAAATTTATTCAAAGACTATTGCAATAGGGGCCAAAACTATTGAAATGGGGGAGAGAGATTGCATTCAACGCTTCTGAAGCAAAGAGCAGGAGGATTTTTAAATGCTGGGATGAACTAATGAAAAAGTCCTAGAGGACATTAGTGGAGAAAGTGCTCAACGTAATTGTCATCGGGCCATCTGTATTCTCGAATTGTAGCTTATCAAAGGACTTAGGTCCTTACCCTTCCACAGAGACTGAAAGATCAGGACTCTGTCTTTTTTGTTGATTACATTTCAAATGGATAGTTTCCAGTTCCTTGTGAGACATTTTTTCTCATAGAGAAAACAATGAGACCATTAGAAACCAAGCAGAAATTCATAATGGCAAGTTTTCAAAAGTAAATATTCTAAGAAAGGGGAGGTCATGATCTGTAGATTGAAAGAGAACTGTCTAAAGTTTAGCTGTGCTGAGGAGAATTTAAGGTCATTTGGTCAATCATATGATTACTCTAACTAAAGGTATAGTCACTCTTTGCCTGAACTACTGAAATATGTTTCTAAATAGTCTTCTTTTTCCTCTTTTGCCTTCCTTGTGATCCACTATGGATGAATACAAATAGACTGGTTTTTTTTTCCGTTTAGAATTTATTTCTGATAACATAGAAAATATTTAAAGTGAATATTCACTTTAAAATTTATTCACTATACTGTTGACAAAATGAATTTATAAACATATAAGTAAATTATGTCAACCCATGCTTAAAGTCTTTCTAATACTTCTAATAACATTTAAAATAAAATAAGATTCTTTAGGCACACTTACTAACTCCTAGGTGATCTGTTTCTCTGATTCTTGATCACTCATCATACACACTTCTCTCTTTACCTTAAAACTTGCCAGTGTATCTTCATGGCTGAACCTTTAAATTAGTTCTTTCCTTGGCTTCAGGTATGTGATGGTTAATTTTATTTATCAATTTAACTGGGTTAAGGGATGCCCAGGTAGCTTAATTTCAAGTGTGATTATGAAGATGTTTCTGAAAGAGATTAATTAGTGTTTGATTTAGTAGGCTGATTAAGAGACACATCCTCACCACTGTAAATGAACATCACCCAATCCATTGGGGCCAAATAGAACAAAATGGCAAAGGAAAGATGAATTCTCTCTTCTTAAGGTAGGACATTCATCTGTTCCTGCCATCAGGCAATGCAGCTCCTGGTTCTTGGGTCTTTGACTTCAGACTGATCATTATTCCACTGGCTCCACGGTTTCTCCTGCCTTTGGACTCAGGCTAAATTATATCACTGGCTTTCCTAGTTCTCCAGCTTGCAGACAGACAATTATGAGTCCTTGTCCTCAAAAACTTCATGAGCCAATTCTCATTATCCAAACCAGTTCATATAATACACATAACAAAAATATATCTTATGAAGAACCCAGACTAATTCAAGGTACTCTTCCACCTTTCACCAGTTACTAAGCTATTGTTTATTCCTTCATATCAACCTTTCTGTATCCTGTTATGTAATGCTGGACCGAGGCAACTGTAAGCTGCATTTCTTTTTTTCCAAGTGAGTCCCTATTATACTTTTGACAATGGCAAACAGTGTGGATACTAGAATGCTAGAGAAGATAAACCTCTCTTACCATTGGCTTCCTATTCTTGCTAGTTATTGCCTCAGAATGGCCCTTAAGCCTGGTAGGAAAGTTGTTTTAATAGCAGTTTTATTTGGTATTCCCCTCCAATTCCCATCTTCTTCATCCCTCTAAGTCCAGCTTCTTCCCTCCCTGTGGGAGGCAGAAGTTCTTGGAAGGGTCTCTGCTGTGTGTTGAGTGATCACCAAAAAGACATGCTAGAGTCCTAACCTCTCGTACCTATGTAATGTGGACTTATTTGGAAATAGGGTCTTTGCAGATTTAATTAACATACAAATTAAGATGAGGGCTTCCCTGATAGGTCAGTTGGATAGACACCCATAGAGAGGAGACCCCATTTGAAGACACAGACACTCAGTGGGAAGATAGTCATATGATGAATTGGAGTTATGCACCCATAAGCCAAGTGACACCAAAGATTTACAGGAGCACCAGAAAATAACAGAAACCCATGGAACAGATTCATCCTCTGAGCCTTCCTGAAGGAACCAATCTTGCCAACACCTCCAATTTGGACTTCTAGCCTTATGAAATTGTGAGAGAATGGATTGCTGTTGTTCTAAATCACCCAGTTTTGGGTACTTTGTTACACAGTAATTGAAAATCCCCAAGATTCTCCACTCCTACATTCACAAAGTCCTGAAACTCCTATGGTTGTGTTATGCTACCTAGCACAGTTGACTTTAACAAGATGAGATTATCCGGGTGGGCCTAATCTAATCACAGGATTCCTTAAAAGCAGAGAATTTTGAATATTGAGATGGGCAAGAAATGAGGAATGCAGGAAGCATCAAAGGCTAAAACCAATTCTATGTCAGCCAGCAAGGAAGTGGGGACCTCAGACCCATAGTCACAGGAACTGGAATCTATCAACAACTTGGATGATCTTGGAAGTGATTCTTTCCCAGCACCTCCAGATAAGAGCTAAGCTGGACAGTATTATTTTTTCTTTGTGAGAAAGAAGATGCAGCTCAGCCTTCCCGGATTTCTGACTTGAAGGATTGTGATATAAAAGAGCTGTTTCAAGCCACTTTGTCTGTGGTGGTTTGTTATACAGAAAGAGAGAACTCTGTCCTTGGGGATTCCAGCAGCAACCTCTTAGCTCAGTGTTCCCTTTGTGATTTTACCATTCATCAATGCTTCTTAAACAATTCCTTGTATCAAATTCTTTCTGTTAAAGTAACTGCTGTGGTTTCTGCATGCCTTGATGCAGTTTAATTGATACACCCTGATTCTCAAATTATCCCCTAAGAAAAGAGTGACACCAAATACAAACTGACAACTCAGACACTCTGTACCACAGCACCTATATTAGTTACCTTTATAGCTTATTTTTCAGTAGTTTTTGTTTCTTTGTGCACTTGACTGATTGGTTTATCAACTCTGTCTACTCAAAAGAATGAAAGCTATGTTCTGAGCCAAAAGTTTGCTTGAAAGTGGTTGCTTGTGTCTGCACATGTTCTAGTCAATCACAGTAGGAGCAAGAGGTTGTCATTTATTTCAAAATTTCAACAATTAGGACAAACCAGATTCAGCTTTCCCAACAGTTAGCAGTCTCCTGAAAGACTGACTTAAATCCTAGGGCCGACTAATAAGTGAGGCCAAATAGGGAATCCTTAATTCTAAGCATTTACCAATATATGTTTTATTGAATAATGATTTAGGAAACGAATGCTTTTCTGTGAAAGTGAAAGTCGCTCACTTGTGTCTGACTCTTTGTGACCCCATGGACTATACAGTCCATGGAATTCTTTAGGCCAGAATATTGGAGTGAACAGACTTTCCCTTCTCCAGGGGATATTCCTAACCCAGGGATCCAACCCAAGTCTCCCGCATTTCAGACGGATTCTTTACCAACTTAGCCGCAAGGGAAGCCCAAGAATACTGGAGTGAGTAGCCTGTCCCTTCTCCAGGGGATCTTCCCGACCCAGGAATTGAACCAGGGTCTCCTGCATTGCAGGTGGGTTCTTCAGCATCTGAGACATCAGGGAAGCCATACTTTTATGTAGTCATTCGGAAACTCAGAAAGTATACTGTTTATCCTATACTAAATGATATACAACTTATATTATCAATTTTGTAATTTAAAAGCTTTTCTTCTCTACTTTAGTTCAGTATCTTCAAAAAATGTTCAAAAATGCAACACTTTTTAAAAAGTGGACATATTTTGAAATAAATAGAACAAGTATTGATTTAGGTGACAGCCCACTACTCAAACTACTCTGCTCATTCTATTTTTCTCACCTCCAACATAGGAACGACTATGCTTCTCATTGCCTGATCTCATAATGTACTGCTTTGGTGAAAACTGATAAATTTTCCTAGAATTGGTTGATGTCTGTCTCAAATAATTAGTTCGTTATTTGGATCCAAAATGTGTGACTATATAGACCTAAGTCAGTGTTATTGACCCTCTGGCCCAAGAAAATAATGGAAATTTTTGATAGATAGCATTAAAGAGAGTACTGGTTTATATTATCAATGTGTGTGTATGTGTGTGTAAAGTTGCTCAGTCCAGGCACACTAATCTAGTAAAAATAAAAAGCTAACTACATGCAGGGACTTTTTCAGTTTTGTTTCTGTCATATTGTAATACTTCAAACAGGGCCAGCATATATTATCTACTCAGTATCTATTTTTGAATGAATTAATATAATAATGTGTAACTGAATTTCCAGATATTCTTATCTGTCCTAAATCAGAAGCAGTGTTAGTTAAGTCAGTAGCCTCCCCCAATTTTTTATATGTAGATACAAGATTGATTGGCAGAGCACAATGTATAATAGAACACAGATCAGATAAACTAGATACTTTCTAAAAAGAAAATTCTATGCAAAGCAAATTTAATTTGAATTTTCTTTATTCCTCACATCAATCTAATCAGCTTGGCAAGTGTAGAATCTTCATTTGTCTTTGGATTGCATAGACACAGCCTTAACTGACTCTTTATATAATCATCACGAAGTCATTGTATTCCAGCCGGATGCTTTGTGACTCTCCTTTGACCACAAATTAGTTTGCACAAAGTGACACAAGCCATACTGTATGGCATCTTTTATTACTGCCAGTCACTGACGTGTAGCTGAGAACAATGAATGTGTTTTGAACAAGAATCGCATTGTTCTCTGGAAGGCCAAATGAGAACCTGAACTACACAGATGTCTAAATAATTATTTTAGACATTTTTTCTGCCTTCCCCACCCTGTCCACAATAATGTAATTAATTACTGTTGGTGCTTTTGCATGTATTGCAAGTTCCTAAGATGTTTGTCTTCTCGGGACCTCCCTCCACTGAAGTAGATATAAAGTATTAACAATTGAATGAATAGCTTTGGGCTGAAGATAATCATAGTGGGCCTTTTCCCTCCCTTAGATGGCATGAGGCTAATTCTAGTACTTTACAAGGCAACAGAGAATAAAGAAAGCAACTAATGCTCCTTGAGATTATCAAATCCAAAAAGGTACACAAACACCTACTCAGCTTTTCAAAACCCTATTCTGCTTGTATAAAAAAAGAAATTCAGTTAGCAATAATTTCATAAATGCAAATTGTCAATTAGATGCAATATATAAACACCTATATATGTATATAGGATTCCCTGGTGGCTCAGATGGGAAAGAATCTGCCTGCAATGCAAGAGACCTGAATTCAATCCCTGGGTCAGGAATATTCCCTGGAGAAGGGAATGTATTCTTCATTCCCTTATAATGTAATTTCCTTAATAATGTATCCAGCATTCTTCCCTGGAGAATTCCGTGGACAGAGGGCTACCCTCCCTGGAGTTGCAAAGAGTCAGACACAATTGAACAGCTAATATTTTCACTTCATTTCATATATATACACATAGACATAAACACACAACATACACACACACTATACCATCTTCCAAGTAATTGTTTTAAATATCACCTCATTGAAAAAAGGAAATTAAAGTAAATTTTATTTCTAAATATTTATTAAAATTGAAAAATTAATAAGTAAACTGAAGAGACAAGTGACAAAGATTTAGGTATAAGCCCATAGCAGTCACTAACCATAGAGAAATTAAATAAGATAATTAAATGCAAAACAAGGAGGGGGAAAGTTTCCCCCACTCTTCTGGGTTCTTTTGGCCAGTCTAATAATTAAGTTGGCATAAGACACATTAATGGAAGGAAATCAAATTTAATTTTGTACATATGGAGGTTTCATATATATGGTACCAAAGAACTGACCAAAGCAGGCAGTTTTTATACCTTCTAGACAAAGAAAAAGCAAATTTGTGAGGAAGTGACAGAACAAATAAACTTGGGCTTGTGTGCTAATTAATGAAGAATGTAAGCATAGTTTTTATTTATTTTTTATTTTTTTATAAACTCATTATATAAGATTTATTTTTTCCAAATCAATGATTTCAAATTCACTTAATTATAAGGCACATAGAAAATTTGAAGATTTTGTCTAGATCTTTTTTTTTGTTTTTTGTTTGTTTCTTTGTTTTTCCATTTATTTTTGTTAGTTGGAGGCTAATTACTTTACAATATTGTAGTGGTTTTTGCCATACACTGACATGAATCAGCCATGGATTTACATGTGTTCCCCATCCCGATCCCCCCTCCCGCCTCCCTCCCCATCCCATCCCTCTGGGTCTTCCCAGTGCACCAGCCCGAGCACTTGTCTCATGCATCCAGCCTGGGTTGGTGGTCTGTTTCACCCTTCATAGTGTACTTGTTTCAGCGCTGTTCTCTCAGAACATCCCACCCTTGCCTTCTCCCATAGAGTCCCAAAGTCTGTACATCTGTGTCTCTTTTTCTGTTTTGCATATAGGGTTATCGTTACCATCTTTTTAAATTCCATACATATGCGTGAGTATACTGTAATGGTCTTTATCTTTCTGGCTTACTTAGGGTTTTAACGCAGCTTCCTCAGCCCTGAACTCCCTTGCTGTGGCAAGTCTGTCTATCTCCTGGTTGCAGGAAAGTTAACTTCTACTTGGGAAATATTTTTTCTTGATTTCAGAGGAAGAGCAGAGTGTTCTTTCACTGGCTGTTTCTCAAGTAAGTTTAATTCAAAATAATCAATTTGCCACTTTGGTATATTTTGGGGTGAAGTACCCTGAGACCCAACAATATTTTAGAATTATTATATTGGATTTAGATGGAAAGTTTGCATAAGTTAACTTACTGTGTGAAGGTATTGCATGAAAACATAGAACTATTTTTTTTGTTTATTTAAATGTATACTCAGTTTAACATAACATTGAAAAAAATGGTAGAATTGAGGATATTCAAAATAAAAAAGCAAATTAAGCAGTGGCAAATATTAACTATGCACTTTAAAAAACTTCATAAGCAAACTTCAAAATCATAAACTCATGTCATCAGTTTTTACACTTTATATTAAAAATGAAATATTGCTGAGCATGAGATAAAGATTCATACTAGCATTAGTTTTGTTAATATATACTTTTAGAAATTAAAAATTATAAAAATAAGTGCAATATGGAGCCAGAAGAATTTTCTTGTTGTAATAGTGGGGGGTAAGAGTTAATTATTGTTCTCTATATCCTCAAAATCAAAAGATAAAGATTATCCTCTTTATCCAGACTTTGCTAAACTGAAGCTCACAAATCTGGTGAATCTTTTCTAAATATATATTAAGTATATTTTAAAGGTATATTAAATGTCATACCTTAAATACCTTGTACATTTACTCTAATATCTCTTCATGTTTCTTACAAAGTATCATTTTTCAAATCTCAAATTCTAGTATAACAAAATATGCTGAAGAAGACGATATTCCATGTTTATCTTTTCAAGTTAAAGTTTCCCTTTTGTTTATTTCTTGTATAGAACTGTGTACATGCATGTCTCTTATAATCTTTTACATTTTCCTTTCTTTTCTTATTTTTTATATTTATTCATTTCATTCCTTGATGCTGTGACTCTTCTACACTCTTTAAATCTCTTGAATTTTCCCCTTAATTTCCTTGCAAAGGAATTGCTCCTTTAAGTTATATAATGAGATAACTTTAATTTCAAGTTCTGTCACTGAATTAATAAGAGGATACAAGCAAAAGAATGCTGTGTTTTCATGCCCTAGAATTAGAAAAAGTGCTATTCTTTTCTACAACATTTTGGACCCCCTGATGCTCAGAGAGTAAGAATTTAGGAAGATAATAAAGGAGTTAATTGCAATAGTCAAGATGGGAAGTGATTAAAGCGTTTAATGGAAGCATTTCTATGATTGTATTCTTTGTCACAGTACTGCTAAGTCTTACCAGGATCACAGAAGCACATAATGAATGAACAGTAAAAATGTATGGGTCAATATTTTATTTTTAATTGCTTCCAATTTTAATTTCCTAAAAAATAACCACGTGATGATTGTTAAAGTCCAGCATACATAGTTTATGGATAGTAAAGTTTTTTCACTTGTCTTCAGAAATATCTCTCCAGTGATTACTGATTCTTCCCAGTTGTACCTCTGTGCTGAATGAATTATATCAGGAACTGGAATGTACAGGGGAAAGGAAACAGAAAGGACCCACTGGATATATTTTCTGGGTCAGAGATTTCTTACTATTTCATAGTACATAGGTATGCTACCCATACTCACCGCCAGGCTGCTTCCTTTATGTGGCATGATAAGAGCTGATGAGACATTTTCCTGTATGAGTATCCAGATACTGCAGAGGTGAGAATCAAGGCTACATATATATATATATATATTTATTTATGTATTTATTTATCTCTCTTCTTATAATGAAAAAAAGACATCTGTCTAACTCTGCTCTTGAAAGGGCTTCCTTCTTACTCCAATCTTCTCCTGAAGACCTTTCTGACCTGAAGTTACTTTCAAATCTGGGGGCTTCATTCCTTTGGCATGTAAATTCTTCAGGAGGTAATGCTCTATTCTCAGAGGCACCTTGGGCCTTAACCTAGAACCAAGTTCAAGCTGTAGCCCTTTGACTTCTGGGGGATGTAAGAAATTTTTACTAGCCTTTTGGATTAGAGAAGTTAACTAGAAAGATAGAGCAGATATAATTTTCATGATATCTGACATGTTTATAAGGGAATTGAAAGCATAGATTCTCTGCATTTAGAGTGCTTATGTTTCAGTGGGTTAAAAAGGTAAAGCTTTTTACAGGAAGACTGAGAAGAAAAAAAAAAAAAAAAAAAACAAGTTTTATTTTCCAGAGATGGCCAGTCCAATTCAAAGCAAAAACTATGATCAAATTCCCATTAGAGTCTCTATGGCCAATTTTCAGGGACATATAATACAGCGCTTGCCTTCAAGGAGTTTATAATTTCATAGTGTCATTGAAGCCAAAAGACAAACAGACAACTCTTAACATAAAACTGGGGGCTTCCCAGGTGTCGCTAGTGGTAAAGAACCTACCCGTCAATGCAGGAGACATAAGAGATGTATATTCGATCCCTGAGTCTGGGTTAGGAAGATCCCCTGAAGGAGGGCATGGCAGCCACTCCAGTATTCTTGCCTGGAGAATCCCAGGGATAGAGGAGCCTGATGGACTGCATGCACAGTATAAGCCTGAATGTATATACTTTAGCAGGAATATGTTTATAGAACTTTTGAATGTTATTAGGAAGATATAACATCAAATTATAATAATTCTACAATATTTCATAAAAATGATAATTGAGATGAATCTTAAAGATTGTAAAATGCAGAAAGGCAACATTTCCAAAAAGAGTACATTCTGGACACAGGAAACTACATAGATAAATCAGTTAGATACAGTACTACAGTATGATACTGTATTATCTGAGGTTGACCCCCTGTTTATGGTCCAATTGACCACATTTTATACTCAACATTTTTTAAATATGTACCATAAAATAAGGATCATTGTTGGTAATCACAAAAAAAAGGGAAATAATTCTGTTAAAATTTCATTAAGCTAACTAATTCCTTACTTACTATACATATTATGTGGATATATATTATGCAGTAAAATAAAGTAAGATAAATGAATATAGACACTGGAGTGATGTATTCTGATGATTAGAAGGGCAGCTCTGCTAGACTGACATTGATCATTTGATCAATGAAAACTTAATTGAAATAATTGCAAAAACCATGCATGTGTAGGGGAGAAAAAAAAAGCCTTTTCCTTCTATCCATTTTAGGTTCCCACTGGGCTGTATAAATTAGGCTAATAAAGGAGATATTAACAGGAAAGAACAATGAATGTATTAGTATGTGTATCTTGGAGTACAGAAAGAAGCAGGGCAAAGACTAACAGAGTTTTGCCAAGAGAAATACTGGTCATAGCAAACACCATTTTCCAATACAAGAGATGACCTCTACACATGGACATGGCCAAATAGTCAATACCAAAATCAGATTGATTATATTCTTTGTAGCTAAAAATGGAGGAGCTCTATACAGTCCGAAAAAAGACTTGGACCTGACTGTGGCTCAGATCATGAGCTGCTTATTGCAAAATTCAGGCTTAAATTGAAGAAAATATGGAAAACCACTTGGCCATTCTGGTAGGACCTAAATCAAATCCCTTATGATTATACAGTGGAGATGGTTGATAGATTCAAAGGACTAGATCTAGTAGACAGAATGCCTGAATAACTAGGACAGAGGTTCCTAACATTGTACAAGAGGCAGTGATCAAAGCCATTCCAAAGAAAAACAAACACAAGAAAGCAAAGTGGTCATCTGAGAAGCCTTAGCCAGTAGCCGATGAAAGAAGAGAAGCAAAAAGCAAGGGAGAAAGAGAAAGATATACCCAACTGAATGCAGAGTTCCAGAGAATAGCAAGGAGAGATAAGAAGGCTTTCTTCAATGAACAATACAAAGAAGTAGTATAAAGTAATAGAGTGGGAAAGACTAGAGATCCCTTCAAGAAAATTGGAGATATCAAGGGAACATTTAATGAAAGGATGGCCATGATAAAGGACGAAACAGTAAGGACCTAACAGAAGCAGAAGATATTAAGAATAGGTGGCAAGAATACACAAAAGAACTATACAAGAAAGGTCTTTATGACCAAGATAACCATAATGGTGTGATCACTAACTTAGAGCCAGACACCTTGGAGTGAATGTAAAATAAAGTGGGTCTTAGGAAGCATTACTGCAAACAAAGCTATTGGAGGTGATGGAATTCCAGGTGACCTATTTCAAATCCGAAAAGATGATGCTGTTAAAATGCTGCACTCAATATGTCAGTGAATTTGGAAAACTCAGAAGTGGCCACAAGACTGGAAAAAAGTCAGTTTTCATTCCAATCACAGTGAAGTGCCATAGAATGTTCAAACTTCCATACAATTGCTCTCATTTTACATGCTAACAAGGTTATGTTCGAAATCCTTCAAGCTACAGTTCAGCAGTACATAAAATGAGAACCAGATGCACATGCTGGGCTTAGAAAAAGCAGAGCAACCAGAGATCAAATTGCCAACATTTGTTGGATCCGAGAAAGCAAGAGACTCCAGAAAAACATTTACTTCTGCTTAATTGGCTACATAAAAACCTTTGATTGTGTGGATCACAACAAAATGTGGAAATTATTAAATAGATGGAAATACCAGACTGCCTTACCTGTCTCCTGAGAAACCTGTATGCAGGTCAAGAAGCAATAGTTAGAATCGGTAATGGAACAACGGTCTGGTTCAAAATTGGGAAAGGAGTATGTCAAGGCAGTATATTGTCACCCTGTTTATTTAACTTGTATGCAGAGTACACCATCTGAGATGCCGCTCTGGATGAAGCACAAGTTGGAATTGAGATTGCTGGGAGAAATATCAACAACCTCAGGTATGCAGATGACACCACTCTAATGGCAGACACTGAAGACGAACTAAAGAACCTCTTGATGAGTGTGAAAGAAGAGAATAAATTCTCTGGCTCAAAACTCAAAACTGGAAAACTAAGATCATGGTATCTGGTCCATCACTTCATGAAAATAGAGGTGGGGAAAGAGGAAGCAGTGATAGATTTTACTTTCTTCAGCTGCAAGTTACTGCAGAAGATGACTGCAGCCATGAAATTAAAAGACACTTGCTCCTTGGAAGAAAAACTATGACAAACCCAGACAACACATTAAAAAGCAGAGACATTACTTTGCTAGCAGAGGGTCATATGGTTTTTCCAGCAGTCATGTAAGGATGTGAGAGTTGGACTATAAAGAAAACTGAGTGCCGAAAAATTGATGCTTTTCAACTGTGGTGTTGGAGAAGACTCTTGAAAGTCCTTTGGATTGAAAGGAGATCAAACCAGTCAATCCTAAATGAAATCAACCCTGAATATTCATTGGAAGGATTAATGCTGAAGCTTCAATATTTTGCCACCTGACGTGAAGAGCTGACTCATTGGAAAAGACCCTGATGCTTGCAAGGATTGAAGGAAAAGGGATTAGAGGGCGGCAGAGGACGAGGTGGTTAGATAGCATCACTGACTCAATGGACATGAGTTTGATTAAACTCTAGAAGATAGTGAAGGACAGGGAAGCCTGGCGTGCTGCAGTCCATGGGGTCTCAAAGAGTTGGACATGACTTTGTGACTAAACAACAACATGCACACACATGGGAGCGCTGATATGAGTAACTCAAAAAGATTGGTTAGAAATGGGAGTCAAAATTCTTACTTAAAAGAAAGGGATGGGGTGTAAGGGCACTTATGGAAAACAAATGACTGTTTGGAAAGATAAATGGGATCTTAGCAGAATAGATGGAAGATGTAAAAAAAAATAATAATAAAAAAACAGAAACCTCAATTAAATAGCGTCGATAGACCAGAATGGGGAACTTTAATGCCCCACCGGAGCTCAAAATAAAGAAGTCCCCTCTTCCTTCCTGGCAAGGACTCAGCCAATGAAAAAATATGGAACCCTTGTTAACTGTAGCCCTCCCAACTTCCTTTCCTTCTGTAAAAGTGTTCTTTCTTGCCATGTAGGGACATGCACATGGGTCTTCATGGTTGCAGACACCAAATTACAACTCTCTGCTGATCCTGAAAAAACCCATCTTTTGTTTGTTTTGTTTGTTTGAAAAAACCCATCAGTCTGTTTGTTTCAGGTGAATATTTTGGTGTGCTCCGAGACCAGAGAAGACCCCCGGAGGGCTCTGGGGCTGGTGAGCAAGCTTGTGTGGTTCTACAGTTGAGTCCACTGTGCTTAATGCTTTTTGTGTCAGTCTTTCAGGTGGAAGGTTTGTTCCTCTCCTTGATCTGAGATTACACTATCTTTGCATGTGAAGTTCTGCAGGCTTTATTTGGGTTCTTTTTAAAGGTTTTATTCTGCATGGTTAAGGTCTTATTCTGTATGTGAATGATCATTTGGCACTTTAGTCTGATTTTGGTATTAAACAGTTCCAATCCAAAATGGCTTGTAAACTGTCAGCCCATTACTTTGGGAACAGAGGCCACTTCACTGAAAATGTGGTATTGGTCCATTCCCGTGGAATAGAGGCTGGTCTTGGGAAAGAAGCTAAAATAAAACTTTTGACTTCTTCCCTGGGAAGAAATTGCTTGATGCAATACAGTTACCTTCTGCTTTAGAAATTATTATGATTCTAGGTCATTCTAAACTTTTCTGGAATCTAAGGAAGATCACCTAGCTTATATTTCCACAAGGAATGCTGCCCTTAAAGAAACCAGTTGCAGCCATGTGATTTCATGGGCCAAAAGAATATTTTCCCAAATAATAAATTATAAAAACTTACTAGAGAAGCCTAACAATTGGCCTTAGGGGAAACAAACAAACAAACAAACAAAAAGAAACACAAGGTTGGAGATTTAATAATTATTGAATAGATAACTTTGATTTGGGTCAAATAACAATCCAGCCTTACCAGAGATCCTCTGCATTAAGCCATTGGTCTACCAACAGAATGATTACATTTATGAATCAATATTGTTGTGGAAACATTATCAAGCCACAAAAATGACTAACTCACCTGGACCACTTTTCTGAAGTACAACCTAAGGAAGCCTGTTCATGCTACTCTTGGATTTTTTAAACTGCTTATTGGTCGGGCAAATCGATTTCATGCAACTTCCTCTAATGGATATAAATATGTTGTTGTTGCACTCTGGATACTAGAATGAAGCCTTCCCTTGAAGAAATGATATTTCCTCTTCTGTGGCAGAAGTCCTGGTAGAAAGGATTGTGCTGACCTGGGGACTCCTCTCAAACATCAGAGTGACCAAGGAACCCATTTTACTAGCCAGGCACTTCAACAAGCCCTTGCTGTCTGGCCAGTTTTACAATTCTTTCACTGTTTTCACCATCCTTGATCCTCCCGTTTAGTAGAACACACTAATGGCGTTATTAAGACTCAATTGGCAAAATTTGTAGAGGACTTTTAAATAGCTTGCCAAAAAACATTGTCATTTGTCCTTCTAAGTCTCATATCTACCTTTATGGAACTTGTGAATTCCCATGCTTTGAGATAGTCACAGGATACTTAATGAACTTAACACCTGCCTCTTTTGACCCACAATGAATAAAAGGAGAGATACTCCAATATTGTGAAGGCCTAATTGCTTGTATTAAAAATAGCCATAATTTCACATGGCAATCTTTTTGCAGTGCACTCTTGGGAGATAAAAACCTTAAACATTATACCTTGCAACCTGGAGATTTAAAATAATGGAAAAGAGATCTCCAGAACTCTTTTCAACCTTGTTGGAGAGGTGCCCATCAGGTTCTGCTAACTAACCCTTGGATAGCCAAACTCCAAGGGAATGACACCTGGATTCATGTGGTACACCTAAAGAAAGCACCAAACTCTTGGTAGACCCACACATCATATGGTGATTTCCAGATAAAGGTTTCCCAGAACTAAAGCAGATAATATCTGATGAGACAGCTTTCCCAATACAAAAGGACCAGGTCTGCTGGAAGCTTGTTGCCAAACGTTTCATGATGACACAGTGATCCAGATGATCATTAGTATCCATGACTTTGATAAATATATGGATTCTAGATTAAAACATATCTGAGAGTTCTCACTCCTACCTCACCTTGTTACTTGAATGTGACCTCAATAGGCTTCACTACACCCAAGAAACATCTTTTCTGACATTGAGAGACAAAAAAAAAACAAGCTGAAATTAGAAAACCTGACTCTTGATGCTTTCAGAGAAAGATCTTGAACAAAAGTGGAACTTTAAAACTTAATAAACAAAACCTCAGTTAAGTAGAGTTAGGAGGTCAGAGGAGGAACTCTCATACCCTATAACAATAGCAGAGCTCAACAAGAAGACACCTCTGCCTTCTGGGCAAGAACTCAATGATAAGTCATGGACTCTTTGTTTACTGTAGCACTCCCAACTTCCTTTCCTCACTGTAAAAGTGCTCTTATTCCCTTGCTGTGGGAAGAATTGTATGTGTCTGTCCATGGTTTCCAGACTCCAAATTGGATCCCAAATAAACCCATCTTTGCTAAAGAAATATCTGGCAGTCTTTTTGTTTTAGATCAACAGAAATATGAGAGTTTGGCAACAGAATCTGTTTGGATGTGGCATTGCCTTCTCCTCTATGAGTGGGAAGGGAACTCCTGGAGTTCTTTGGGGGAGACTCTGATGTTAGGCAGACAAGGAATTAAAGGAACTGAAATATCAATACCTTCAGCAAAATACTGTTCTTAGACCTGATCATGTGGAATGGCATGTTCTGATCCCCTTCACAAGTAACTAAGAAAAGAAATTAATATACATAATAGAGACCTCATATATATTAATAAGATCTTTTCTTAATAATAATGGGAATAGCTAACTTTGAAAAAATATGATATTCACACTGATGAATCTGTCCTTACAGTATACAGTGATAGTCTCCTGGAGTCTTTATTTTTTTAATAGGGTGAATGAGATTGGAAGAGTTACCAGTTAGGAGATAATTGAAAGAGCATCTGTCGGAGAGTGTTTTGCCTATGTTCTCCTCTAGGAGTTTTATAGTTTCTGGTCTTACATTTAGATCTTTAATCCATTTTGAGTTTATTTTTGTGTATGGTGTTAGAAAGTGTTCTAGTTTCATTCTTTTACAAGTGGTTGACCAGTTTTCCCAGCACCACTTGTTAAAGAGGTTGTCTTTTTTCCATTGTATATCCTTGCCTCCTTTGTCAAAGATAAGGTGTCCATAGGTTCGTGGATTTATCTCTGGGCTTTCTATTCTGTTCCATTGATCTATATTTCTGTCTTTGTGCCAGTACCATACTGTCTTGATGACTGTGGCTTTGTAGTAGAGTCTGAAGTCAGGCAGGTTGATTCCTCCAGTTCCATTCTTCACCATGGAATATTACTCAGCCATTAAAAAGAATTCATTTGAACCAGTCCTAATGAGATGGATGAAGCTGGAGCCCATTATACAGAGTGAAGTAAGCCAGAAAGATAAAGAACATTACAGCATACTAACACATATATATGGAATTTAGAAAGGTGATAACGATAACCCTATATGTAAAACAGAAAAAGAGACACAGAAATACAGAACAGACTTTTGAACTTTGTGGGAGAATGTGAGGGTGGGATATTTCAAAAGAACAGCATGTATACTATCTATGGTGAAACAGATCCCCAGCCCAGGTGGGATGCATGAGACAAGTGCTCCGGCCTGGTGCACTGGGAAGACCCAGAGGAATTGGGTAGAGAGGGAGGTGGGAGGGGGGATCAGGATTGGGAATACATGTAAATCCATGGCTGATTCATATCAATGTATGACAAAACCCACTGGGAAAAAAAAATAATAATAATAATAAAAAAAAAGAAAGTAAAAAAAAAAAAAAAGAAAGAGCATCTGTGATGGATAATGGAGGTACTAGAGTAATAACTGGGCTTCCCTGGTGGTTCAGTAGTAAAGAACCTGCCTGCCAATGCAGAAGACATAAGAGACAGGAATTCAATCCCTGAGTCAGGAAGATATCCTGGAAGAAGGCATGGCAACTCACTCCTGTATTCTTGCCTGGAGAATCTCATGGATGGCGGAGTCTGAGGGACTAGTCCGTGAGGTCACACAGAGTCAGACAACTGAAGCAATTGACCATGAATGCATCATACAACCTAACCATTTAACTCCTAGGTTTTCACCAATAAGGGTAAGGAAATATGCATCCGCTTAAAAATTTCTATGCAAATGTTCACTGCAGCTTTACCAGTAAGATTCAAAAATTATGTCCTAAGCACTAAAACTCCATAAGCCTATTGGTGCACTTTTAGTTGTCCTCAAGGGTGGTTTTTGAATGAAGAAAAGTCTATTAATAGTTCCTTAAGGAACTTACATAATTCCTTAAGGAACTTACATAATTAGGATTCAGTTTATGAAAGTTGCAGTTTCAAAATTTGACCTCCATCTTAGACTTTTAAATTCAGCTTGCAAATCTTGGTAGAATATGCCTGGATCCAGAAAAATTTAACAAACTTTTAGAAATTTTGGTCCCATGTATAAAGCAAACTCAAAAACAATTATCTATGCAGTATATTTGATTTACTCTTTGGAATTCAATTTTCAGATTTAGCCATTTTCTAGGTATGGGGTAAAGAACCCACCTGTCAATCTAGGAGACCTAAGAGACGTGAGTTCCATCCCTGGGTTGGGAATATGTCCTGAAGGAGGGTATGGCAACCCATGCTGTTAATTAACATCCTTTAGAAAAAATGTTCCTTGGACTACATAGAATTAATACACCAAAAATGAAATATGCTAGACTGTTCCACAGTAATCATAGCTACTGTGTCTTAGATACTAGGTAAACAAATATGTAAATTACCTTGTCCTCAAGGCTTCACAGTCTTTTCAAATTCAAAAGCAAACATCTTTTAATAGATTGACAAAGAGAACTCAGTCAAAAGCCAAGTAAACCAAAATGGTCTCCTGTTTATTAAGTAATATTCCTTGACTGACATATTTGTGCCAACTTTAGACTTGTGAATTTCTTCCCATTGTGTTTTGTATAAATTATTATTACTAGTATTAGGAACATGAAAACAAAAAATTGCAGGATTTTTTTAGCACAGTAAAACTACATTCATTTAATTATTATCACTCAAGAAGAGTCCCAGAATCTCAGAATTTGTCACCCCTAAATATGCCACTTTAGCATTAGGATTAAGTTTAAGACAATAGAAAAACAAGAAGCACCAAGAAAAAAAAAGCTCTGCTTTCACTTATCAGTTGCCTCAAAACCACCTTTTAATCACAATTGCACTCATCTCACACGCTAGTAAAGTAATGCTCAAAATTTTCTAAGCCAGGCTTCAATAGTATGTGAACCATGAGCTTCCAGATGTTCAAGCTGGTTTTAGAAAAGGCAGAGGAATCAGAGATCAAATTGCCAGCATCCGCTGGATCATCAAAAAAGCAAGAGAATTCCAGAAAAACATCTATTTCTGCTTTATTGACTGTGCCAAAGCCTTTGACTGTGTGGATCACAATAAACTGTGGAAAATTCTGAAAGAGATGGGAATACTAGACCACCTGACCTGCCTCTTGAGAAATTTGTATGCAGGTCAGGAAGCAACAGTTATAACTGGACAAGGAACAACAGACTGGTTCCAAATAAGAAAAGTAGTATGTCGAGGCTGTATATTGTCACCCTGCTTATTTAACTTACATGCAGAGTACATCATGAGAAATGCTGGGCTGGGTGAAGCACAAGCTGGGATCAAGATTACCAGGAGAAATATCAATAACCTCAGATGATACCATCCTTAAAAGTGAAGTGTGAAAAAGTGTTAAAAGTGAAAGTGAAGAAGAACTAAAGAACCTCTTGATGAAAGTGAAGGAAGAGAGTGAAAAAGTTGGCTTAAAACTCAAAATTTAGAAAACTAAGATCATGGCATCTGGTCTCATCACTTCATGGGAAATAGACAGGGAAACAGTGGAAACAGTGGCTGACTTTACTTTTTTGGGCTCCAAAATCACTGCAGATAGTAACTGCAGCCATGAAATTAAAAGATGCTTACTCCTTTGAAGGAAAGGTATGACCAACCTAGACAGAGTATTAAAAAGCAGAGACATTACTTTGTCAACAAATGTCCATCTAATCAAGGTTTTTCCAGTATGTTTTTTTCTTTTTTTTCCAGTATGGTTTTTCCAGTAGTTATGTTTTTCCAGTTTTTCCAGTATGGTTTTTCCAGTAGTCATGTATGGATGTGAGAGTTTGACTATAAAGAAAGCTGAGTGCCAAAGAATCAATGCTTTTGAACTGTGGTGTTGGAGAAGACTCTTGAGAGTCCCTTGGACTGCAAGGAGATCCAACCAGTCCATCCTAAAGGAAATCAGTCCTGAATATTCATTGGAAGAACTTATGTTGAAGCTGAAACTCCAATACTTTGGCCACCTGATGTGAAGAGTTGACTCATTGGAAAAGACCTTGATGCTGGGAAAGATTGAGGGCAGGAGGAGATGGTGATGACAGAGGATGAGATGGTTGGATGGCATTACCGACTCAATGGACATGAGTTTGAGTAAACTCCGGGAGTTGGTGATGGACAGGGAGGCCTGGTGTGCTGCAGTCCATGGGGTTGCAAAGAGTCGGACACGACTGAGAGACTGAACTGAACTGAACTGAATCACCAGATACAGCTTTTGACTCTTATCAGCCCAAAGACAGTCTTGTAGGGAATCTACATAATAAACTTTACTAAAATAACCCTCATCTTCAATAAGTAGCCTCTCTCCATATATTTACCTACTCAGAGTTTGCTTCCTCTAAAAACTGAACCTCTTTTCGTTTTTCTTGTCACTTTTCTACAAGTTTATTGTTCTCTGTTAAAATGATATGTAACCGCCAAATTCTTTTTGAAATATTCTCAATTCTCAAATTCTGCCTTGATATATTCCTCAGTTTCTCCCACTTATATGTGCCCAGCACATGTTTACATATGGTGTGTAGTTTTTCCTCCTGTTAGTTTGTCTTTTGTCAATTTAATCCAGAGTTCCAGGTGGAGAACCTAATAGGGTAGAGGAAAGGATTTTTTCCTCCCTTCCCGTATCATGCTGAGAGCTTTGAATTACACAGCAGCAAAAGAAATAGTCATGGATTCAAGGAACTTAAACAGGAAATTATATATGTCAACTCTACTAGTTAACAAGAACCAAGGCAATGCATTAACAATGCAAAGCCTATTTGGCTAAATTGAATGTCATGACTTTCCCCAGAGAAATAATCTCTTGATATTCCACATGACTAAATTGATTTTCCTCTCATCATTTGCAAATATGGGCCTTTTTCTCTAAAATTATGTTTAGATACATTATTTTCCTTGGCCAGAAGATTTTTGATGCTATGGATAATCATTGTATAAGTGAAATGAACTCTCTTTTATTTATATGTATCTCTCTCTATATATATATATAATATATATATATTATATACATGTGTTTATATATATATATAAACACACTCAAAACAATTGGCTGGGCTGCCTAATTTTTCTAGCCAAGACAATGGAGACATATTTGCACTTAAACATATAAAAATGTACATCCTTACACATACCATATACACACACACAAAAGCAGTAATATGTAAAGAACATTAGCAAGTCTCCACATTTCTTTTATAAAGTAGGCACATCCTAGGATAGAACACAAGTAATGCATGTATCCAAGTAAACTTAACAGTACTACTGTCTGAACTTCATTAATACCCTAAAGAGAAGAATTCAGTACATTTTTCTTATAATTTGAAGATATAGGAACATGGAAACTTTATGGATGGCCTAATTTTGAATTTGGATTTTCAAAAGTATTGTTTGATTCAGTAATTTTTATTTTAAATGACATAACAAGAATCAATAAACAGCAACATGATTTGAGAATTAGTTTCTCTCAATTCTAATAAGAGGTTGGTGTCAGTTATGAGTTTTTCATCAAAGATGTGTAACATTAGCCATTTTCAGGAGTGTGTGTATATGTGCATGCCTGTGTTCTGAGTTTAGTGTTTTGCAAATATCTAACCATTCTTTGTCATGGTTAATGCAATATTTATTACACCTAAGCAAAACAGTAAAAGGAGAAATAACTAGCACTGCTTTCTGTACTCCACCCAGGACCGGCCATTAACACCATGATACACTTCTTCTGCCAGCCCCCTCCCTCCATATTGCTTAGGCTCTTCTGTCTGTGTAGAATCTCTCTTGTTTAATTATTGGTGCCCTAATTGTCTTCCAAGATAAAACATGGCATCTTCTCTGGAAATAATTTTTTTTTTTAATTTCCCAAGCTAAAAGAAAAACATTCTTTCTTTTGAACAACACTGTACCTATGCATATCATGATTACCATATTAACAATAAATATTTGTTAAGTATCTCTTTCTCTCCGGCTAGTCTTTCTACTTCTTTAGGACAAGGCCTATACATTTTGTTCCCAAGTCTAAGACACTGCCTGGCATATTAAAAACACCTAAAAGATCTTTTGAAAAATGAATGAATACAAATGCAAGTGAATGAGAAAACACAGTAAGGACAAAATTGTATAAGATGATTTGAAACATCTTCAGAACTCTTAAGAAACATCCAAACATTTTTTGAAAAAGTCAGAAAGGGGCTATAACAAAATGTACTTCTTGTAATTTCACAATGCATTTATTTATTCATTTCTAACTTATTTAATATTTATTCTTCATTTCCATCTAATACATTCAATCAGCATACAGTGGTTTTGCTTTGGTTAACGCATGGTATGCATGATTTGGATCTGATATCAGTTGAAAAGCCTCCTTGTAACAAATTTTTACCATTTTCAGTTTTTTGGAAATCAATGAAAAAGAATATCAGGTCAGATTTTTTTCCTGAAAAAAACAGCAAGGACATATCCTCAGACCATAGATAATATGAAAGGGTTAAAAAAAAGTACCACACATGAAATGATTTGAGTCCTAGTTCTGGTGTATTTCATCAGTAATAAGAAAATTCCTACCGATATTCTATTGCGAACAGTTCTTCTGTGAGGACTTCACATGAAAGACTGTGAGATTAGACCCTGAGGCTGTTAGTCTCCAGACCGTGCAAGGACACCTACGGTGCCACACATAATTTAACTGGCCAAGTTTATAGTTTTTCTGCTAATACTATAGTATATCATTTTCCTGATACTTGTTACCAGTTAGGAGGACTATGGTAGCAGGTTGAAGGTAAAAAATGAGATGGAGAAAATGTACAAAGAATGACCTCGCAAAAACATTTCTTTCTACAAAGCTGTTCAAATAAAAATGATGGGTGCACTGTCTCTAGTTAACCCTTGTTCACCCACATTCCTTGCTCCTCAAATTTTAATTATTTGTGACTAATTTTACCAATTAGACATAGTCAAACTATTGTCAATTTTCCTTCAAAGTCAAGGTTCAGGAATAAAGATAAAATAATCTAGGAGATATGCAACCAGAGTTACTTTTTCATCTGCCTCCTTTTTGGACCACCTAAATTAGATAAAGTTGTTTTAAATTTGTTTTATTTACACCCTTCAAAAAATTAAGAAACAAACCATAAAGAGGAGAATTTTGGTGCAGAAGAGTTCTTACATAGGGTTCCTGCAAAGTCATGGTTGGAACACAGAATTCCCAAAGAATTGTTCGGATGAGACCTCAGAAGGGAGCCCATGTCCTTTCCAGAGTTTCCATTCATGCAGCATTACTTCAGAATCCCCTGCGTCTTTCACCACAGCAAAAGGGATTTTTGTGTGGAATGTGAAGCTGGGTAGGCAGAAGAGTTCTTTATCTGAGTGGAGTTAAGATTTTAGTTTCTAACAGGGTACAAACTCTGATCTTTGACTCTCCCTAGATTCTCCCATCTAGGTTGTCACCCACTCCAGGTGAGTCCTCCTGTCTCAAAGCTGGTGCCCCCTTACCTTTCCCATGGCCACCATCATGACCCAGGCAATTAGGAACACTTGTCTCTTGCTGTCAACCGGATGTTTCCGTCCACCAGACATTTAAATGTTGAAGTCCTAGCCGTCAACGTGTTGTTAATAGGATATGAGGCCTTTGGGAGTTGATTAGTTCTTGAGAGCAGAGCCCTCACAGATGGAATTAGTGCCCTTATACAAGAGGCTCCAGAAAGTTCCCTCACCCCTTTTGCCTGTGAAGATACAGTACCAATGAATCAGGAAGTGGGCTCTCACCAGACACTGAACACGCTAGTGCTTTTGCTCTTGGACGTCTAGCCTCCAGAACTGTGAGACACAAATGTCTGCTACTTAAGCCATGCAGATTGTGGTATTCTGCTATAATAACCTGAAAAGACTAAGACCCCTCTATTATCCCCAAGTCTAATTGTGTCTTACGCATCTAAGCCTCTCCCCATCACCTTCAATAATGCTCATAATTTTTCATTATTAGTATTTCTGAAGTACCGATCAGACGTGGGACTACTCTATAGAAAAACATTTATGTATTCTGAATTAAATCCATGTATTTTGGTATTACAAGAGATATCCTTTATAATCTGTTCTCTACCTACTTCTGCAGTCTTATCTTCCAACAGTATCTTTGTTAATAATATAGATTCTGACTAGGTTTAATATGGCCTCTGTGAAGTCACCTTCATTCTTTTCACTAGCTAAACATTTTTCCTTCTCTTTTACTGAAATATTATTATCCTTCAAGATCTAGATTAAATTCTACTATTTTCACAAAACGGTTTCCTCAAACACTATCAAGGCACTGATTTCCTTTTTTCTTTGAACTCCTAAGTATATTATTTCACTACCTTTTTTAGTCATCCTCATCATCCTCACTGTGGTTAACTTACCTGTTAACATCCTTATGATGTTGTAAAAGTATTTTCAGCAGGGGCTACATTTAGTCACCTCTTAGTAGGTGGCTTACCTCCAAGTGCCTAACTAGAGCTTTGTATAAAGAAAGCATTCTGTATATTTTTGTTGAATGAAGGGAAATCAATTGATCCTTAATTTTCAGAAGCATTTAAGACTTGCAGAGGTCAGAAATTGATGGGAAAGGTCTTCCTTTACATGCACACTTAAATAAATAGGCATATTCTTGCCTAGCTTTTCTCCTCTTGAGGTGCATCTGTGGCCTCCAGAGTTAGCAAGAGCCAAAGCAGAAAGAGCAGCAGGTTTCCAGGGTTTAACATCGCAAGCAGCAGGTACAATCTTTGGCAATAAGCGGATTCCAAGAGAGCTTAGAGGGTGCTACTGTGCCGCTGAAACAGATTAACCATCAAAGTATCATCCTCTTTTTTTCCATTTGGCTTTTGTCAGCAATTGGCAAGGCTCCACACAGTAAGAACATGCTAAAAGAAGAAGGAAAGTAATGAGAAATAATTAGAGGTGGCCCGTTGCCAACCTATGTCTGCATTTGAAGAGAAGAGAAGCTACTGAACAATATTAGGCAAAGTAACTCCATGCCTAAATTCTAAATGAATATTGCTAAGGAGGGTCAATAAGATAATACCATGAAAACATAAATGCCCCCTCAATTACCACTTACTAATGGCTGAAGCACAGTTTTTGGAAGTCATAATACAGTGGGTTGGGAGCTGAAGAATTGACATATGGAACTGAGAACCATGAACTCATTCCTTCTTTCCCTCTGACAATTCCCTCATTAATGCACAGCCAGGAAACCTGGGAAAGTCGTGCTTTCGCTGAGTTGGACAGAGATGACAGCACTTTCAGCTGCTGTGCTTTTGGTCCTTTGTTCAGCCATATTAAAATGATAGAAGCAAAGTGAGGATGAAGCTTCTTTTTTCCCAAGCCCAGTGGTCCAAAGGATTTTGTTGGACATCTGCTTACCTATTGTTGGTTTTGAAAGGTTTCTTCTCGTTTTTGAAAGCAGAAACACATTAGACTATCACATCAGTTATCAAGGATATTAGATGATTAGCTAGTTGCTTCTGTGGGTAAAAGATAACTGGAAATGAATGAGACAGGAAGAACTCATCAAATATTTCTTTCAGAGCAGGAGGTTTTTGTTTATTAAATAGGATTTCTCAAAACATAAGTTACCCCTTCAGCCCACATCGTGCAGTCGTGTTTTGGGAACTGAGTGGAAAACACAGGTCTGTTTTAGGATTTTAAAAAGCTTTAGTGAGTATGGTGAAAGAGAAAAATGTTAAATTAACAATAAGAGGCTCAAAACATGGCTAGACATGGTGTGAGTCATTTACTCCTACTTCATGCTTTTTACCCTCTTGATCTGAAAATAAAGGTCATTTTAAGCAATACCTTCAAATGTCTTTGTCTCAGGAAGGTATTTATAACCTATGAAAATCTAACCAAGGAATCATAAAAGTGAAATAATTGTAATGTTTTCTTTCATATTCCTTTTCTGCATTTTTATGTTCACCAGTAGAAATACTAAGAAAACAAAGAAAGAAGCCTGTGTAGTGCTCTATTTATTCCTTACTCTGGGTCCCTGAATGCGTAACCTTCATTAGAGCGGAGATGCATTCAAATGGTGATTTCATTCCACAGTGTCACTACCTAGGTCATCTGCACAATCAAAAACAATTTGTAATTAGCATCTCAAATGGTCTGAGAAATGAAGGCACCAGGTAAATGAGATCAACTCCTGGGGGACTTTCTCCTTCTCCAGTGAATTGCCTCAAAAGGCAATTCCCAAATAGATAAATCGAATACATAACTTATCTCCAATGTTTCAGTTGTGTCATTTATGGAATACAAGAGCAGATGTAGCAAAAAATTTTAGCTCGAAAACCTCATAAGGACACATGCAGACACACACGCACACAAACTACCATTCAAATATCATTCAACCTTGGGATCTAGATAGGAAAGCAGAATAATACAGGTGGCAGATTTAAAATTATTTTTTTTAACTTAAGTTTTAATAGCATCACACAATGAAGCATAGGATGCTCCCTGATGAGGATGTAATTAGGGAGATAAAAAATTAAAAGATAAAAGCAGCGGGTGAAAAGGTGGACAAAATATGCAAGTAAAAATTTTGCCTTTTTAGCTTCTATCCTTTTTTCCCCTAGTTAACTCCCCTTACCCTAACACATACTTTTTTCTTTGAATTTTATTCTAGTTCAATTTCCACAATTGATTATCTAAATTCAGGCTACCCTGGAAAGCCTTGTTCATTTGCTTCTAAGTATTTCAAAAAATAGAAAAATCTTCAGTTCAAAGATTGCTTTACTTTAAAGAAAAAAAAAAAAAAATCAGAGGCTGATCATGTAACTCAGAGATTAGAATGAATCATGGCAGAAATCCAGATCTCAATTCCTTAACAGAATTCTATATTAAAAGAAATTCTTTAGAAATTTCCTGAGACTCACTGTCCTCTCACACTGAAAGTGAACATATTTGTGAAGGCACAGATGGATTCATTGTACACATTATATTCTGAGTAAAAACTTTTGAATGCCCTTGTGGACCAATATATCACTTGACTATTTGGCTTATTTTGCCTGTAATCCTTTTTGTTCCCTATTATTTTTGTGTGACAGACATTGTGAAAAGTCTTTTAAGATCATTATTTTATTTTTTTCTACATAAAAAAAGTCATAAATTTTATGATAATCACCATTTTGCAGGTGATGAATGCTAAGGCTGAGAAAAGCTGAGAGTCTTAGTCAACGTTTTCTAGCTGATAAAGTTAACTTTTTTAATTGTGGTAAAAACACATAAAACAACAGTTAAGTAGTGCTAAGTATATTCACGTCATTGTGAAACAAATTTCTGGAACTTTTTCACCTTACAGAACTGAAAGATATGCACAATAAATAATTCTTTTTTCCCCTCTCTCCTCAGTGCCTCATAACCACCATTCTACTTTCTGTTGCTGTGAATTTGACCTCACCTATTTATTTATTTTTTGTGACTGCTTATTCCACTTATCATTTCCTCAAGATTCATCCATGTTGTATCATGCCATGGATTTTCTTCCTTTTTAAGACCAAATAATAGTCCATTGTACTGAAATGATCCAGAAGACACCACTATGGCACAAAAAAATTACTTTTATCTGAAGGCATAGGAGAACAGAACTTTTTAACTCCCTTATCTTCTTAAAAACAGAGTCTCCCAAAAGAAGTCAATTGTTACAAATCTTCATGGCAGTTTCTCTACCAGGGAAGATTGATTCATCACTAGAAAGAAATCAACATCAAATCTAACCAAACATTGTTACAAAATTTTTGGGTCTCCTATCTGTTCTTCTAAGGACTCATTCAACTTTCCTAAAAGTCATTTTTTTCCCATAAGTGCCTTCCTCTAACTCGTTTTCCCTATTAAGATGCTATGGAAGTTCCAAATTCTAACCACTTTTTTCAGCCACGTTTTTCTGTGAACTCCTGTATACCCACATTAAAAACATCTATATTTTTTCTTGTTGTCTTTTGCCAGTTTAATTTGCAGACCCTCCAAGCAAAAAATGTAAGCAGATAGAGGGAGAGTTTTTCCTTCCCAACAGAATTCATATTGCAAATTTTGGTTATCCATGTATCTGTCTATGGACATTTGAATTGATTCCACCTCTTAGCTATTGTAAAGGGTGATGATATAAAACATGACTGTGCAAATATCTCTTCAAGACTCTGTTTTCAATTATTTTGGAACTATACCTGAAGTAGAATTATTAATATATCATGAAGCAGTTTTTTAAATTTGTTTTAGGAGTCTTGATACTCTTTTCCATAGTGATCGCACCATTTTACATTCTGGCAAACAGTGGACGAGGGTTCCAGTTTCTCCACATTTTCACAACACTTCTTATCATTATTTATTGTTTTTTTTTGTTGTTGTTGTTGTTGTTGTTACTTTTGCTTTGTTATGGAATCTTAAGGGGTGTAAGGTTTAATTAGTGGGTGTGCTATTTTATTGTGGTTTTAAGGTACAATTCTCTGATGACTAGTGAAACTGAGTATTTTTTTTTCTTATGGTTGCAACTAATACATTTTAACTTTGAATTGAATTCAGGCAACCCTGACTGCATTTTTAAGTACTAAATTGTGCTTTGGAAGATCTCATTTTTTCTATTTTTGTTGATTATTTATGGAACTATGAAATATTAACACACATACTTTCTAACATTTTATATTTGTAAGCTATCTTGATCATATTTTTAATTATGGTAACATTTTATTTTAATTATTTGATAATAGTTTAACCAATAATTTAAAATGTTGAGCTCTTATAGGTTATAAGGACTTTGGACATGTAATAACATGCTTCTATACCTTTCCCTTATATTTTCCAGGAATGTTCACTTTTGGAATAATTAGCATTTTAAAACATAACTTTACCAACCTATATTGGGCTTCCTTGATGGCTCAGTGGTAAAGAATCTGCTTGCCAATGCAGGAGATTAGAGTTCAAGCCCTGGCTTGGGAAGATCCCTGGGAGAAGGAAATGACAGTGCACTTCAGTATTATTGCCTGGGAAATTTCATGGACAGAGGAGCCTGTGGGCGACAATCCGTGGGGTTACAAAAGAGACAAACACAACTTGGCAACTAAACAACAGCAATATACCTGTGTGTTTGGGGCTTGTATTTCCTCATTTCTTATTTCTCTTTGTGACTGCTTATATTGTGAGGACTACAATTAGAAAGGTTACATGCAACTAAAATAGATTTGGACAGAGAATGTATTTACCAAATTAGCTCAGGTTTTTCATTTCCTTTGAAGAAGAAATGCCTTGAAGCTGAATATTCATGGCCATGGGTTATACTTCAGCATGCCTGATTATTTCTGCTCTTCTACTTGGAATAATATGCTGATCAAGAGTTCTACTACTTGTTTATACCAATCCCAGTTGATTCATTTTTATTGTAAATATATGATTTAGATAAATCTTAGGTAAACATGTACAACATGAACAGCTATAAGTAAACCACTGTGATTTTAATTTAAACCTGGGCTGAATATTTTGGAAATATTTAATGAAAGTCAGTCACTAAAGTAAAAATAAAATTTAAATTTAAAATATGCAAAATTGGGAAAGTATAAAATGCTATTAATATTTGGAAAATATAAAGGTCCCCAATATTTAATATTGAATTGCTTTTCCTGCATTTGTAAGCTCTTATTCCACTTCATGGGAATGCAAATCTAAATTGTATATTATGGGTGTAGTTTATAAATGAAATATATCCTAGTACCTTAATTTGTGACTCAACATCAAAGGAAAACACTTGGACTCAAATCAAAAGATTACCAAATGAATGTTTATGTGTTAATTAAAAGAAAATGAGGCAGATATGAATCACATTTTTTGAGTTTTATGCTTACGTGACCTTTTAGTTAATCAGCTAAATAATTGCATTGCTTGCTTTGGATAAAAATGGCTTTTACTATAAATGTTCAAGAGCTGACAGCTCTTTTGGTCTCCTTGTGCCTCTGTCTCTATGTCTCCTTCCATCTTTCTATTTCTTTCTCTCCATCTACTTATATATATAGAGAGATATAGTATTTGTATACACAGAGATGAATCCCACACATATGAAAATGTCAACTTTTTCATGCTATCAGAATTTGTTTGAGTATTTTGCTTAGGGAAAAAATCACACAAGTGACTGTTGTTTCCTATTGTAATTAATGTGTAAATTGCAAAGTTTCCATTAATGCATAATTAAATTGAAGAATTGAGCTTGCACTCATAATAACATATTCAAAATTATATACGGTAGATGAGTCAACCTTGCTATTACATTAATTAGTTATAAAGTTATCTGGAACAACTTGGAGCTTGATAGAATCTATAATGTTAGCAAAGATCAATTGACTTGGTTTTCTCATGAACATTGCTGACCATTTTTCAGAAGTGCTATTTTTTCTTCAGATAAATATACATGCTTCAGCTTTCTCATCCATAAAATGGCATAAGCACATTTTGTAGGTCTACTTTGAAGGTTACATGAATTAATTTATGTAAAGTATTCAGACCCTGTACTTAGTAAGCACTATATGTGCTAGATTCATTATTATAATTATTACTATTACAATTATTTTAATGCAGGAACATAGTACACAATATGTACCTTAGTAGATATCCAGAGGAAAAAACCTGAGTGGAAGTTTTGACTTCTTGTTCTTTCAAATATATGGTATTCTAGATCCAGCCTCAAAGATCTGTACATCTTAAAAAAAAAATGATGTGTAGAAATGTACATTTTTATAGAGAACCAAAACATGTTAAAGAGGGAGAGTCCCATTTGTTTTTGTGGTTTGACTTCTTTAAAGCTTAGACAGACCTCATTTTTATTCCTCTTACTATGTAATGTTGAAGAAGACATGTTTCTTTTTATAATACTCCTCCTGAGATTTTTTAAAAAATAACAACGATTTGTATTTTGAAGTGTCTTTTGTAATGCTTCAAAAGATTGAGATGTGTACTAATCAAAATACCAGAAACAGCTACATTTCTTGTTTATGTTTATGGTGGAAACATTGGAACTTGTCTTGTTTCCAATTAGTTCCTTCTGCTTTGGTTCTGAGTTGGATCCAAGTTAATATTTTTACAGTATTCTACCAGGTTATCACTGCTGATGTTATCTACATAATTTTCCTCCATAGGCTCCAGTAGCTATAATCATTACTCTACCCTGGGAGTTGTAGACTTCTTTCTTCTAGTGTTTGTCTCTTCAACAAAGCTATATTCCCCAGTAACAAAGCCCTGGGGATTCCACAGTACTGCTGCACATATCTTCTTGTCTCCATCTTTGTTCATTGTAGGAAATTACTGCAGCAAATGATTTGCCAAAATTCAGGCAAAAGCAAAAACTAACAATTACTTAAAAAGTGAAAAGCTATTTTATAAAAGCATAAGTGTTAGAGAATTTTTTTAACTTTTAACAGGTAAAGTAAATAATATTATTATGAACTGTTCATGAATTAAAAATCTAGGGGTAGGAGATAGGTTGCTAAACCATTTAATCTTGATTTTTCAATAGTTTCTGAGAATATTTTCATTCCATGATGCATATGATGATCACATATCTCATATGTCTGAACCTATTATTTTGCTTTTTATTTGTTTGTGTTTGTTTTGTCCAGCCACACTATGTGAAGTGCTTAATTGTATTTGAGACTCGTCTAACAAAATATTATTTGTAATATCTTCCCTCTTACTATTGGATAGTAGACATGTGAAAACTCACTTGGAGCACTTGTTTCCTGAATCTAAAAAGGAAAACAACTATAATTTGAAGGAGTCTTATGATTCTGTCACTCCAACTCCTATTTCCTGATAAAAATTTTAACTAAACTATAATATTGTAATTCTAATATATATATCTATACCTATATCACTACAATGTTGTGCAGTCAGAAGAATTCAATAGATGGTGAAAAGACACAGTAAATCCTACATGTATTGCTCAAACCATATTAACCAGGTGTGCATTTATTTGCCAGTTGGTTACTAAGTGCACTGAATGATGTCCTCTTAAAAGATGTGTTCATGTCCTCATCCCTGAAACCTGTAAATATTACCTTATGTGGCAAAAGATATAATTACGTTAAGAATCTTGAAAAGGGAGGCTTATCCTAGATTATCCCAGTGAGTCCTGCATGCTATCAGATGTATCCCTACAAGACACTCAAAAGGTGTCTTTTGACACCTGTAATAGACACCTGTTGTGTCTATTACACAATAAAAGTTAATAGGAAGACACAGGCATAGATTACAGTGATGGCAGCCACCAGCAGCTGGAAGAGTCAAGAAGAGTCTCCCCTAGACTCCCTGGAGGTAATGTGGCCCTGCCACCACTTTGATTTAGGCCATTCTGGCAATATTTAACTCTGAATACTCATTGGAAGCCCTGATGCTGAAGCTGGAGCTCCAGTACTTTGGCCACCTGATTGGGAAGAGCCAACTCACTGGAAAAGACCTTGATGCTGGGAAAGATTAAGGGCAGGAAGAGAAGGGGTGACAGAGGATGAGATGGTTGGATGGCATCACTGACTCGATGGACGTGAGTTTGAGCAGGCTCTGGGAGTTGGTGATGGGCAGGGAGGCCTGGCTTGCTGCAGTCCATAGGATCACAAAGTGTCAGAAACAACTTAGCGACTGGATAACAATTCTGACAATACTGATTTGGACTCCTCGCCGCCAGACTGAGAGACAGTAAATATTGTTTAAGCTACTGACTTTGTGGAAATTTGTTATAACAGCCATTGGAAACTAGTACAATCTCTAATAAGTTTAGCAAGAGCTTAAGAAAGCCCAAACAATGTGCACAAAGATGGCAGTGACAGTAAAAGTCTCTAAACTGTCCTCCTCATTGGAGAAGCAACCTCACATGTCCTTGCTTCCTCAGCATGTTACTGGTTATTATTACTGCTGCTTTGCCTCCAGGGTCTCACCTCAAAATCTTCCCTTTAGTTTCGCATCCTCCTGATTCCTCCATGTTTTATGGTTAAACACCTGCTTTTCCCCTCATTATAAGCAATGATGAAAATCCAGTCACAGGTTTTACCAATATTTCTCTAAAGCTGGATCAAAGTGTTTTACAGGGTCAGCATTCTTGGTGTTTCAAATCCCCAGTAGGGGAGGTTTAGACCTGGATGAAATCTACTTCTTCACCTAGGTTCAAATTCAAGTTCCACTAATTACTCACTATGTGACCTCCAACGATTTAATTAACTTCCGGAGTTGTGGTTTTCTTATCCATAAATCCAAGATACTATCGACTTCACCAGTTAGTTATGAGCATTATAGATCAAGTAAGTAAAATGTCAGGCAAATGGAACTTAGAAAACTGAAAAATTTGTTCTTTGTCTCTACATTTGTCCAGCTTTGTTCTGCCCTGATGCAAGACAAACTGCAGTCTCATATGCCTGTCCATTTTGCTTAGATGAGGAGGTGTTTTAGGCAAGTACTTTTACAGGGTGAGCCTGTAACTGCTGGTGTCTCTAAATTCATCAACATGAATTTATATGCTCCTCTTCATAAAAATAAATGAGAAGTTCATGCTTTATGAGAAAAGACAGTTGTCAGAGTCATTTTTTAAAACTCGATTATTTTCTCCTTCAGACAATACTAAGGAATAAACACACATTACCTAACACCGATTTTACCCATTCTGCTGGTTAACTTCCTGACCTTGAATTGCGTCAGGCAAACTGAAGAGTTTAAACTGTGTCGCCACCTTCACTCTGGTTTGAATACAGGAATAGAAAGGAAAAGGGGCTTCCAAGGTGGCACAGTGGCGAAGAATCTGCCTGCCTGTGCAGGAGACGCAAGAGATGGGATTTCCATCTCTGGGTCAGGAAGATCCCCTGGAATAGAAACAGTAACCCACTCCAGTGTTCTTGCCTGGAGAATCCCAAGGACAGAGGAGCCTGGTGGGCTACAGTCCATGGGGTCGCAAAGAATCAGACACAATTCAGTGTGGGCGTGGACGCGCACACACACACACACACATAAAAAAGAAGCCTCCATAAGCAGTTTCCAAGGACAAAATCTTGTTTTATTTTCTTCTTTTGGAATTGGGAGGTGGAAAATTGGAGCTGGGAGGTGAACTTTTTCCGCCTCTAACAGAGATATTAGAAAGTAACACACATGCAGAATTTCTGTTAATAACATTAAAGGTTAGCTTATGCCCTTGTCAAAACTTAAACAAATTATCTGTTGAGGATGAAACAACACCAGCTTTGCTGTCCCAGGGGATTTTATCAAGTTTATTTTGATTTTTCCAGTGTGCTAGCAGAATTTCCACATGGCTAGTGGCCAAGAGCTCTCTCTGATCCTAGAGGCAAGATTTTCAGTATCTTTCCTGCTCCGGACTGTTTGTGATTCTTATCGTCCTAGGGAAAACAAAAACAAAAACAAAACACAAAAACCCTCTTCTGAAGGACAGTAAGTGGGAGCTTTTGGCTGCTTTTCTCTGAATTAATTCTTTGCAATCTGGCTCATTCACAGTTTCCAATACGACTTGAATATTGTTACAGACTGCTTTTTTGACTCTGAAAGCCTCTGGAGTTTGGTTATCACATTTGAGGTTGCTGGCTGACATCTTCTCCTGGGGGTCATGCAAACTCTGGAAGCAAACATGTCCAAAATGGAACTCGCGTTGTACAGAGATAACTAACAATTCTAAGGGGAATAAGAAAAAGGTTCCAGATAGAGGCCACAGAGTAACAAGTAAAATTTTCAGAGGTGGATTTCTGCTGACTGGGGTAGTTGCAGTTGGTTGATGTGAATGATAATTTTAAAGCAAACCTCAAAGAGCAAACTTTGACTAAACTGACAGAAGGTATTTGATTCTTACCAAGAAAGAAATAGGATGCTGAGATTCAGTGGTGAAGATACTCAAGGGGTGTTGGGAGAGCAGAGAATAGTCAAATTTGGAAAGGAAAAAAGAAGTGAGTTCTTAAATGGTTTCTTTAAACAGGAATAAAGCCCCCCATAAGCTTAGCATTCAAAATTCTCCTTAGTTTTGCATGTAATTCTTTGTCCTGGCAGATATATTTGGCTTATCCTGTCTTGTTTATTTTCTTACTCTACGAGACTGCTCAAAGCTCAATAAAATTTTCCTCACATTATTTTTCTTACTATATTTTGTTACATTTTATCTTTTTCCAATATATTGATACATTCAGTCACTTTAATTTAAACAATCTTACTTTTCACTGACATAGTTTTTTGTTTGTTTGCTTAATAACCTCAAGTTCAGCAAGTCTGACTTATTGCAAAGCTCCACTAAAGTGGAGCACTGGTCTAGCACTGGTCTCGCGGTAGATGGGCTTCCCTTGCGTCTCAGCTGGTAAAGAATCCGCTTGCAATTTGGGAAACCAGGATTGGATCCCTGGGTTGGGAAGATCCCCTGGAGAAGGGAATAAAATAACTCCAGTATTCCGGCCTGGAGAATTCCATGGACTATATAGTCCATGGGGTTGCAAAGGGTCGGACATGACTGAGCGACCTTCACTTTCACTTAGAGGCAGATTACATCCTCACTTTTCAGCCCCTTGAACCTTCAGTTGGGAGCTTTGTAATCCATGTTTAAAAGGGCTGTGATCAAACACCTCTGTGTTACTCATCTATTCGTGCTGCAAATATATAGATTACAGGAGCCTGAATGTGTTCTTAAATGCACTAAGCTTTTGTCTCAGAAAAGGACAAACATCACAGTAGCTCTGTTGCTGAGAGTTGTTACCTTGGAGAAGCTGGGTCAGGCCTCTGACTCTCCAAACACTCGGTAATCTCTCCACTTGACATGATGCCATTAATCAAGCTTCAGTTAGGTTCCCTAGCACTTCAGAGCTGAATTCAGCTGTGTACTTGAAGCTTGCTGGCTTGTCCTCAGTTATTCCATGGATACCATGACTACTTTGCTTTTGCATTCAGCAAGAAGCAGTAGATACAGAATTAAGGTTCCTGGGGTTAAGTGAAATAGACGATCTGCATGTCACAATTTATCATACTGTTCTGACTGAATTTAAACGAAATACAGACAATTAAATTGTTTTCACAGGAATTTTGAGGGACAAGCGAAAGAAACAGTATCTTTATATAAACATTTCCAAAGTTGACCATACAAAACCATTCTATCTATAAGCATAGCTTTAATACCGATTGTTAGAATTGTATAATATTTTATTATTATGCCAATTTTGAATAAGCTTTAGTGCTATAGTAAGGAACTGATAACTTTAGGCATAACATGATGAGGTTTTTAATTTTCACAGTATTAAAAATAAACAAAAATTGTAGGAGTAAGGTTGACAAATGGACAGTTCTGTGTCTCTCATAGACATAAATTTTCCAAATATTGTGATTCTTATTTTTATTATTCAATTCATGTTTCTAGAATTTTTTTCTTTCTGAAGAGTTTCTCTGAGATGTATATGTATAGATAGATAGATAGATAGATATACATACACACACAAGATATTTAGTTCATATTCTTCTATAGGTGTAAATTTCAAATTCTCATGAAAAAAGATGTTTTAAAATTCATATTTTTTTCTATTTTTGAAATATCTGATAGAGATTTAAAGTTTGTCTTTGAAAACTGAAGTTCTGTTGTATTAGTAAGAGCAGTATGCCAGGGCAATGTAAAGATAGTCGAGTTTTTCTTGGACTCACATTTTTCATTCTACCTAAGCATTTGTAATTTTATTTTAATAATGGAAAAATACAGAAAAATTTGTTCCAGAAGCCTGTTCCTTATTTTCTGTAGAGAAGTATGAAAAACTATGGGGAATAACTCCTAAGTTTTTGTATGGAATATTTGAAAAGGATGTAAATACACAATCACCTTAAATAAAGTCAGTTAATATTGATTACAGTATATTATCAAAGAACCTAAGTTTTCTGTTTGTGTGAAGGCATTACATAGTTTTATAAACTAAAATCACATGGTAAATAAATAAGGTTAGATTCATAAATTTAAATAAATAAGTTAATTAGTGACTTAATGACTCATTTTTGCCTGATCAAGCACATCAGTGCAGACTCCAATCCTATTGTGAAGTAAAGATGACTAAAAAAAATAGTTATTTTTTTAACTTGTTTATTGACTAATGTAAATGCAACCTCATTCACTATATTCCTATTATTTACTTTATGTAAGTATAGATGTGTTCTTTTCTGTATTTCATTTTTTTAAACAAATTTTATTCTGATTGATTCAAAATAGCTACAATGAGGCTTATAGTATTTTTTTTCCTGTGTCCAAGATGGAAAAAAATTAATTATCATCAAGATACTATTATTTTTAGAAAATTCAGTGGAATTTCTATTTTACTATATGCAAGTAAGATATACAGGAATCCTTCCTTCATGAAAATATCAATGACTTAAAAGTCATATGTGTGTATGCATATAGCTTTAGTTTGATGTCTGTTTTTGTTAGTTTTTAAGCTTCCATCCATCTCAGTTGCTTCTTTTGGCAAGAATACATCATAGAATATCAATTAAGGTACAGAAGAAAGGAAGCTTTGTAGCAATAGGATTGGAGGCACTAACTGTTTTTTGTAGAGTCATTATCCAAGTATCATTACTTGAATAAGGAGCCTAACTCTTTATTTGTTCTCTTATATTACAAATATTTTGCATTGCTTTGTGTTATTTTAAGTTATTTTTTCTTTTTCTAAAAAAAAATCAATTTTTGTGTGCTCCTTTTGCTTCATCTGTCTATGACAACCATAAAGGAGATATCAATATACCACAAGTATCTCTGCTATACCTTCTGCAAATGTCCTTTGTTTGTAATGTGTGATTTCTGGTTTTGCAGGCTGTGAAGGTGGATGAATATGGATAATGCTTATTATGGCTCTACGCTTCATGTTGCTTACCTAACTTGCAAATGTATTGTGAGGATTAATGCTTATTTAAAGTACCTTACTATTGCACTTTCCATTAGAGAGAATGGCTCATACACATTACAAAAATCACCCAGTGGAAATAAAATTATACATACACTTACAATCCTCTGAACTTGCAGTAGGGTACATTTTAATGAGACAAACATTTTCTATAGCTATGCTGCAGTATTCTTAGTGATCAAAAAGAAGCTGTTGAAATGCCACAAGGAGAAGAATTTAAGAAAAAAATGCAGGAAGCTTTTCATAATTATGGGTATTAGACAAACAGCATTTAAAAAACACTAAGTTACCTGCATTTGGATTATATAGTCAGTCAACCTTATAAAAACAAATATACTGAGAAAAAAAATGCCTGTATAGCTGATTTCCCCAGATAATGAATGCTATCTTTCCATTATAAACAGTAAACTTAATAGAACATAAAACTGCACTAATAAACAGATATTGTGCCTTTTGGCCCCAGAATTGCCACCTAGTGACTACTAAAAGTCTCATACATAAAAAAGTAAAAACCCTAGCCAACGCAATCATCACTTGAATATATTTGCTTCTTGCTATTTAGATACCCAATGAAATACATTTTCTCAATCTATTACTTTCTATCCTAGAAACAATATTTGTTGTTGTTTAGTCACTCAGTTGTGTCCAACTCTTCACGACCACATGGACTGTAGCCTGCCAGGCTCCTCTGTCCATGGGATTCTCTAAGCAAGAATATTGGAGTGGGTTGCCATTCCATTCTCCAGAGGATCTTCCTGTCCCTGGGATGGAATCTGCATCTCCTGCATTGCAGGTGGATCCTTTACCATTGAGCCACCTGGAATAGTACTATTTTATTAATTCTGATTTCTAAAATGTGGCTGTTTTCATGAAATGAAATGTTGAGTTCAATGCTCGCATAGTTTTCTACTTGGTTCCTGGCTGACATGACCATTCTCATGAATCTCCTGGACTGCACTGTGAGCTAGTAACTGGAAAATAAAATCATGGTAAGGCAGTTCCTCTCCAGGCACTTTTCCAGTGCTCTCTGCATTGGTTCTGACTGGCCAGAGACCGTGCACTGAAACAGTCTCTTAAATCTGTGATTGAATTGGATTAGTCTGCATGTATATCTGAGTTAAGTCTTGATACATTATCTTTTCTCAAGAACTCTGGACTTGGACCAAAAAAAAAAAAATGCCGCCTATCGGTCTCTCTGCAGTGACTTAAACAGTAAGATGTAGAACTCATGTGCCCTGGGTCAGTCATGTTTTCCCCCTTGTAAAGTAAACTAGCTGCAGTCAGAGAGGATGACAAAATATGGCATGAGGAAGAGATGATTAAAAGAATTAGAACAGTTGCTCCTGAACTGCAGCCTGCCTTTTTCACAGCCTGGTTGTTCCACATTTCTCTGAGTTTATGAACCATACATTCCATACTTAGACTGAGTGAAATCTAACTCATTTGTTCCTTAAACAACTAACAACTCTCAAGGGCATTTGTCACGTTCTGGGTCATTTAAAGGTACAGGTGGCTTCAGGGTAGGATACTTCGCTCTTGTAAACTACTCATCAGTATTAAATACAGGTGTTAATTCACAGTACATATTCAACAAATGTTTGTTGAATGACTTAATAAGTATGTCCCTCTCTCTATTTTTATTCTCCTTGGCCCAGCATTACCTTAGTTACCTAGAATGAGCATAATAATGATTGACTTCATTGATTTTTTAAATTAATTAATTTTAATTGGAGGCTAATTACTTTATAATATTATAGTGGTTTTTGCCATATTTTGACATGAATCAGCCATAGGTGTACATGTGTTCCCCATCTTGAGCCCCCCTCCCACCTCCCACCCCATCCCATCCCTCAGGGTCATCCCAGTACACCGGCTCTGAACACTCTGTCTCATCCATCGAACCTGGGCTGGTGATCTGTTTCACATATGGTAATACACATGTTTCAATGCTAGTCTCTCAAATCATCCCACCCTTGCCTCTCCCATAGAGTTCAAAATCTGTTCTTTACATCTGTGTCTCTTTTGCAGTCTCATATATAGGGTCATTGTTACCATCTTTCTAAATACACACATCTGTGTGTGTGTGTGTGTGTGTGTGTGTGTGTGTTAATATACTATATTGTGTTTATTTTTTTTTTCTGACTTACTTCACTCTGTATAATAGGCTCCAGTTTCATCCACCTCATTAGAACTGATTCAAATGTATTTTTTTAAATAGCTGAGTAACATTCCATTGTGTATATATACCATAGCTTTCTTATCCATTCATCTGCTGATGGACATCTAGGTTGCTTCCATGTCCTAGCTATTGTAAAACAGTCTTGCAATGAATAAGGAGGTACATATGTCTCTTTCAATTCTGGTTTCTTTGGTGTGCATGCCCAGGAGTGGAATTGCTGTGTGGTATGGCAGTTCTATTTCCAGTTTTTTAAGGAATCTCCACACTGTTCTCCATAGTGGCTGTACTACTTTGCATTCCACCAGCAGTGTAAGAGGGTTCCCTTTCTCCAGAGCCTCTCCAGTGTTTATTGCTTGTAGACTTTTTGATAGCAGCCATTCTGACTGGTGTGTAATGGTACCTCATTGTGGTTTTGATTTGCATTTCTCTGATAATGAGTGATGTTGAGTATCTTTTCATGTGTTTGTTAGCCATCTGTGTCTTCTTTGGAAAAATGTCTGTTTAGTTCTTTGGCCCATTTTTTTATTGGGTCGTTTATTTTACTGGAATTGAGCTGCATGCGATAATTGTATATTTTTGAGATTAATTCTTTATCAGTTGCTTCATTTGCTATTATTTTCTCCCATTCTGAAGGCTATCTATCCACCTTGCTTATAGTTTCCTTCGTTGTGCAAAATTTTTTGTTTAATTAGGTCCTGTTTGTTTATTTTTGACTTTATTTCCATTACTCTGGGAGGTGGGTCATAGACGATCTTGCTATGATTTATGTCAGTGAGTGTTTTGCTTATGTTTTCCTCTAGGAGTTTTATAGTTTCTGGTCTCACATTTAGATCTTTAATCCATGTTGAGTTTATTTTTGTGTGTGATGTTAGAAAGTGTTCTAGTTTCATTCTTTTATAAGTGGTTGACCAGTTTTTCCAGCACCACTTATTAAAGAGATTGTCTTTTCTCCATTGTATATTCTTGCCTCCTTTATCAAAGATAAGGTGGAATAGGTGCATGGATTTATCTCTGGGCTTTCTATTTCATTCCATTGATCTATATTTTTGTCTTTGTGCCACTGCCATACTGTCTTGATGACTGTAGCTTTGTAGTAAAGCCTGAAGTCAGGCAGGTTGATTCCCCCAGTTCCATTCTTCTTTCTCAAGATTGCTTTGACTAGTAGAGGTTTTTTTGTATTTCCATACAAATTGTGAAATTATTTGTTCTAGTTCTGTGAAAAATACCATTGGAGCTTGATAGGGATTGCATTGAATCTATAGATAGCTTTTGGTAGTATACTCATTTTCACCATATTGATTCTTCTGATCCATGAATATGGCATATTTCTCCATCTGCGTCATTTTTTATTACTTTCATCAGTGTTTTATAGTTTTCTTTATATATAGGTCTTTTGTTTCTTTAGGTAGATTTGTTCCTAAGTATTTTATTCTTTTCTTTGCAATGGTGAATGGAATTGTTTCCTTAATTTCTCTTTCTGTTTTCTCATTGTTAGTGTATAGGAATGCAAGGGATTTCTGTGTGTTAATTTTATACCCTGCAACTTTACTATATTCATTGATTAGCTCTAGTAATTTTCTGGTGGTGTCTTTAGGGTTTTCTATGTAGAGGATCATGTCATCTGTAAACAGAGTTTTACTTCTTCTTATCCAATCTATATTCCTTTTATTTATTTTTCTTCTCTGATTGCTCTTGCTAAAACTTCCAAAATTATGTTGAATAGTAGTAGTGAGAGTGGGCACCCTTGTATTATTCCTGACTTTAGGTGAAATGCTTTCAATTTTTCACCATTGAGGGCAATGTTTGCTGTGGGTTTATCATATATGGCTTTTATTATGTTGAGGTATGTTCCTCTATGCCTGCTTTCTGGGTTTTTTTTTTTTTTTATCATAAATGAATGTTGAATTTTGTCAAAGGCTTTTTCTGCATCTATTGAGATAATCATATTTTTTTCTTAATTTGTTAATGTGGTGTATCACATTGATTGATTTGCAAATATTGAAGAATTCTTGCATCCCTAGGATAAAGCCCACAAGCTCATGATGTATGACCTTTTTAATATGTTGTTGGATTCTGTTTGCTAGAATTTTGTTAAGGACTTTTGCATCTATGTTCTTCAGAGATATTGGCCTGTAGCTTTCCTTTTCTGTGGCATCTTTGTCTGGTTTTGGTATTAGGGTGATGGTGGCCTCATAGAATGAATTTGGCAGTTTTTCTTTCTCTGAAATTTTCTGGAAGAGTTTGAGTAGGATAGGTGTTAGCTCTTCTCTAAATTTTTGGTAGAATTCACCTGTGAAGCCATCTGGTCCAGGGCTTTTGTTTGTTGGAAGATTTTTTATTACAGTTTCGATTTCTGTGCTTGTGATGGGTCTGTTAAGATTTTCTATTTCTTCCTGGTTCAGTTTTGGAAGGTTATACTTTTCTAAAAATTCATCCCTTTCTTCCAAGTTGTCCATTTTATTGGCATATAGTTGCTGACAGTAGTCTCTTATGATTCTTTGTATTTCTGTGTTGTCTGTTATGATTTCTCCATTTTTATTTCTAATTTTGCTGATTTGATTCTTATCCTTTTTTTTTTCCTTGATGAGTCTGGCTAATGGTTTGTCTGTTTTATTTATCTTCTCAAAGAACTGACTTTTAATTTTATCAATTTTTCCTATAGTCTCCTTTGTTTCTTTTTCATTTATTTCTGCCCTGATTTTTATTATTTCTTTCTTTCTACTAACCCTGGGGTTCTTCATTTCTTCTTTTTCTAGTTGCTTTAGGTGTAGAATCAGGTTATTTATTTGATTTTTCTCTTGTTTCTTGAGGTAAGCTTATATTGCTATGAACCTTCCCCTCAGCACTGCTTTTACTGAATCCCATAGGTTTTGGGTTATCTTGTTTTCATTTTCATTCATTTCTATGCGTATTTTGATTACTTTTTTGATTTCTTCTGTGATTTGCTGGTTGTTCAGAAGCATGTTGTTTAGCCTCCATATGTTTGTATTTTTAATAGTTTTTTTTTCCTGTAGTTGACATCTAATATCACCACATTATGATCAGAAAAAAACGCTTGAAATGATTTCAGTTTTTTTTTTTTTTTTTTTAATTTACCAAGGCTAGATTTATGGCCCAGGATGTGATCTATCCTGGAGAATGTTCCATGTGCACTTGAAAAATTCATTGTTTTGGTGTGAAATGCCCTATAGATATCAACTAGGTCTAACTGGTCCATTGTATTATTTAAAGTTTGTATTTCCTTGCTAATTTTCTGTTTAGTTGATCTATCCATAGGTGTGAATGGGGTATAAGAGTCTCCCATTATTATTATTGTGTTACTTTTAATTTCCCCTTTCATACTTGCTAGCATTTGCCTTACATATTACAGTGCTTCTATGTTGGGTGCATGCATATTTATAATTGTTATATCTTCTTCTTGAATTGATCCTTTGATCATTATGTAGTGTCCTTCTTTGTCTCTTTTCACAGCCTTTATTTCAAAGTCTATTTTATCTGATATGAGTATTGCTAATCCTGCTTTCTTTTGATCTCCATTTGTGTGAAGTATCTTTTTCCAACCCTTCACTTTCAGCCTGTATGTGTCCCTTATTTTGAGGTGGGTCTCTTTTAGACAGCATTTATAGGGGTCTTGTTTTTGTATCCATTCAGCCAGTCCTTTTCTTTTGGTTGGGGCACTCAACCCATTTACATTTAAGGTAATTGTTGATAAGTATGATCCCATTGCCATTTACTTTGCCTCTTTGGGTTCGAATTTATAAACCTTTTCTGTGTTCCCTCTCTAGAGAAGATCCTTTAGCATCTGTTGAAGAGCTGGTTTGGTGGTGCTGAATTCTCTCATCTTTTGCTTGTCTGTAAAGCTTTTGATTTCTCCTTCATATTTGAATGAGATCCTTGCTGGGTATAATATAGGCTGTAGGTTTTTCTCTTTCATCACTTTAAGTATGTCCTGCTATTCCCTTCTGGCCTGAAGAGTTTCTGTTGAAAGGTCAGCTATTATCCTTGTGGGAATCCCCTTGTGTGTTATTTGTTGCTTTTCTCTTGCTGCTTTTAATATTTTTTCTTTGTGTTTAATCTTTGTTAATTTGATTAGTATGCATCTTGGGGTGTTTCGCCTTGGGTTTATCCTGTTTGGGACACTCTGGGTTTCCTGGACTTGGGTAGCTATTTCCTTCCCCATTTTAGGGAAGTTTTCAACTATTATCTCCTCAAGTATTTTCTCATGGCTTTCTTTTTGTCTTCTGGGACTCCTATGATTCAAATGTTGGAGCATTTAACATTGTCCCAGAGGTCTCCAGGGTTGTCCTTGTTTCTTTTTAGTTCTTTTTTCTTTCTTCTTCTCAGCTTTATTTATTTCCACCATTCTATCTTCCACCTCACTTATGCTATCTTCTGCCTCAGTTATTCTACTGTTGGTTCCCTCCAGAGTGCTTTTAATCTCAGTTATTGCATTATTCATTATTGATTGACTCTTTTTTACTTCTTCTAGATCCTTGTTAAACATTTCTTGCATCTTCTCAATCCTTGTCTCTAGTCTATTTATCTGTAGCTCCATTTTGTTTTCAAGATTTAGGATCATCTTTACTATCATTATTCTGAATTCTTTTTTAGGTAGACTCCCTATCTCCTCCTCTTTGGTTTGGTGGGCATTTATCATGTTCCTTTACTTGCAGAATATTTCTCTGCCTTTTCATTTTCTTTAGATTGCTGAGTTTGGGGTTGCCTTTCTGTACACTGGAAGTTTGTGTTTCCTCTTTATTCTGGAGGTTGCTCCCTGTGGGTGGGTTTGGACTAGTGGTTTGTCAAGGTTTCCTGGTTAGGGAAGCTTGCATCAGTGTTCTGGTGGGTGGAGCTGGATCTCTTCTCTTTGGAGTGCAATGAAGTGTCCAGTAGTGAGTTTTGAGGTGTCTATGGGTTTGGTGTGATTTTGTGCAGCCTCTATTTTAATGTTCAGGGCTATTTTCCTGTGTTTCTGGAGAATTTGCATGGTATGTTTTGCTCTGGAACTTGCTGGCTCTCGGGTGGAGCTTGGTTTCAGTGTAGGTATGGAGGCTTTTTGATGAGCTCTTGTTGATTAATGTTCCCTGGAGTCAGGAGTTTTCTGGTGTTCTCAAGTTTTGGATTTATGCTTCCTTCCTCTGGCTTTCAGTCTTCTTCTTACAGTAGTCTCAAGACTTCTTCATCCATACAGCACAGATGATAAAACATCTAGGTTAATGGCAAAAAGATTATCCACAATGAGGGACACCCAGAGAGGTTCACAGATTTACATGGAGAAGAGAAGAGGGAGGAGGGAGATAGAGGTGACCAGAAGGAGAAGAGGGGAGTCAAAGGGGAGAAAGTTATCTAGCCAGTAATCAATTCCCTATGTGCTCTCCACAGTCTGGAACACACAGAGAGATTCATGGAGTTACAAAGAGGAGAGAAGGGGGAGGGAGGAGATAGAGGTGACCTGGGGGAGAAAAGGGAGAGTCAGAAGGGGAGAGAGGAATCAAGCCAGGAATCACACTCCTAAGTAAAAATGGGTACTGAAGATTATATTCTTAAAGGTACAAAATTGATAACAAATGCCAAAAAGCAAAGATTAAAAATCTGGAGTAGAGTTTGTGAAAGTTACTCAGTCATGTCCGACTCTTTGGGACCCCATGGGCTATGCAGTCCATGGAATTCTCCAGGCTAGAATACTTGAGTGGGTAGCCTTTCCCTTCTCCAGGGGATCTTCCCAGAGTAGAGGTTAGACACTCAAAATACAAAATTAAAAATAGAAAATGAAATCAATCACAAAAATTATAAATATATATACATATGAAATTTGCTTTAAAATGGGGTCTTTTTTTTCTGCTAGGTAGTAGTAGTTATAAAAATGAAAATTAAAGGAGTAATAAAGAACTTAAAAATTAAAAAAAAATAAAAAATGATAATAGTAAAATATATCTAGGAATTTCTCTGGAGCTGTTGAAGGCAATGTTGGGTCAGTTCAGTTTCAGATGATTCCTTTTTCCAGATTATACTTCTTCTCAAGGTCTATAGGCCCCTTCCAACATAGTCAGTGCTAACTATAGGGTTTTAATCTGTTGCACCTGTCACTTCCAGAGCAGTTCCGTCTTTGTTTATTTTGGCTTCCTCTGTTTGCAAGTCTCTTCAGTGTCTAATTTTCACCCTGACACCAGGGGGCAGAGGTGGTCACTTATTTAGGCTCACTTGTTCAGTTGTGCTGGGGGAGGGAGGAACACTGAAAACAAAATTACTGACTTGTGTGGGGAGCGCTCGCAGTGTCTGGGCCACACTGGGTTTGCCCCCGCTCACAGCGTGTGTGCTTTCCTGGTCTACACTGCTCAGGCTCCAGGTTGCTCTGCAGGGGAACTGTCCAAAGTGGGCCCTGGGTTTTGTGCACTTCCCAGGTCTCAGCCACTCAGGTTCAGGTTCTCCGGTACTCCACAAAGGTACAGACTTGGTTGGGCATTTTGTGCCCAGGTCCGAGCAGCTCAGCTATCCAGGTGCTTGGCGAGTGCCTTGTCCCAGGTGGACTGTGTTTTGGTCACCTTCCCTGTCCCAGACGCTCAGTTTCCTAGGTGCGCTGTGTGTCTCCTCTGGGGAGATGATCTGTGGCTGTGACCCTTCTGGCAGATGTCAACCATCCAGGATCCCAGGAAGACTTGGTTAGCACCTGGGAGCCTGCTCACAGTTTGGTGGCAGATGCAGTCTCTGGGGCCAAGATTGCCCCTTGCCTTCCAGCTCTGGCTGTCACCCGCCTGCCTCTCTGCCTCCAGCATGAGATGGGCTGGTCCACAGCCAGCAAGCTCCCCTTTGGTATTTGCTCAATCCTTTGTTCTGTGAGCAGGCCAGGCTGTTCCTTAGGTTAGAGCTTTTCATGGGAAAGTTCTCTCTCTCTCTTGTTTTTTATTTATTTATTTTTTTGGGGGGTTGCTATCTCACATTAGCTCCCTCAGATTGTCCTCAGGGTGTTCAGGCCTGGTCCTTACCCTAAGCACACAGCCCGCTCCTCCCTGTTCAGCCCCTGCTTGCTGGGGGCAGATGCGAGTGTCTGGGCTACTTCTCTGCTGGGAGTTGCAGTTAGCCCCGTGTTCTGTGGGTTTTTGTTTTGTTGTTGTTGTTGTTTTTTCCTCCCAGTTATGTTGCCCTCTGAGATTCCTAAATTCCCCACAGACCCACTGGTGAGAGGGTTTCCTAGTGCTTGGAAACTTCTCCTCCTTCACGACTCCCTCCCTGGGATGGATCTCCATCCCTAACTCTTTTGTCTCTCTTTTTGTCTTTTATATTTTGTCCTACCTCCTTAAAAAGAGAGTGGGCTGCCTTTCTGGGTGCCTGGTGTCCTCTGCCAGCATTCAGAAGTTGTTTTGTGGAAGCTGCTCAACATTCAAATGATCTTTTGATGAATTTGTGGGGAAGAAAGTGGTCTCCCCGTCCTATTCCTCCACCATTTTAGGACTGCCCCTTGACCTCATTGATTTTATTTAACATCCTTTAAAGTATTTCTGAATACAATGAATAGTTTTAGAGCACACAGCCACGTTGATATAGGAAAAGCTCTGTGATCTTTGACAATCAACTGTGTACTTTATTATATTGTCCCGAATACTGCTACTTAATTAATATGGATTATCACAATGTGAGACATGGAAAAGACCTTTAACTTATATAGTTCTACTCATTAATTTTATTAATTAAGGAGAAAACTGAGAGCCAGAGAAATGAGGTGATTCTTCAAGGTCTCATTATTACTGTTAAACCAAGAAGAGGAATGAAAATAGTTTTCAAATCCCTTGATGTTATCCATTATATCAAAACTTTATTTTAAATATCAATATATCAAATACAGATCAATGTAATACCTGTACCTTAATCATTGCTTCTTCATATCATTCATTAGGCTTAATTACATAACACCATGATAAAAATTGTGAGTTTTGTGAGAATCATTTTTAAGACATTTTTCACAAGTGAATATTATAATATCTGATATACACATTGCCACTTTTGTGATAGGATGCCAGATGCATACAATTTTAATAGCAAATCACATGATTGATACATTAGTATCATGATGGAAGCTTAAGCTTCTTCACAACTCAAAGAGAAACCCTGCAGGCATCTTAAGTCTTCAGTTGGAGTTTTGATAATTGAATATGCCTCTTCAACTGTAATAGGATACAGCAAATTTCTATCAAGCTAGAAAATTCCCTCCTATACCTTTTCAGTCAAATCCTCAGTGTCTTCCAGAGGTGGCTACTTTTTAAAATTCTATAATACACTAATTTTGAATCTGGCTTCCTCTTTCCTTCATAATGCTTTTGAGTTTCATTTATGTTTGAATATGTTAGTGGTCCATTCCTTTCATTGCCAAGGAGTATTCAGTGATATAACTATATTTCTGTGACTTTGTCTTTCTTTGAGTGATGAGACTGCAGGTAATTTCTCTAGTCCCAAATGAAATACACATAGAAAAATAACTAGAACGGTTATTTGAAGATAACTGTACTCATATGCATAAAAAATAAACAGAATTATTTTCAAAGTTTCATTTTAAAGACTCCAAATAGGAGTCTGCATTAAAACTTCTTAAAAAAAGAAAGATTGTGTCTGTATATTTCCCTTTAAAGAATAAATTAGATATTAGCTTTGGGAATTAAAGAATAAAACAAATAATTTCTTCTTGGTTAGCCTCACAAGACACTTTTTTAAAACATAAGGGCTTTTACTAAGGAAGCAGCAATTTTTAATTAACAAACTATTAATTAGAGAACTGTATTTGTATACAGAGCACATTTTTAAAAAAAAAATCTCAAGGCCAACTGTAGTCATGTTTTAATATCTTACTATTAATATTAACCATGCCAGACTTCATTTGTGATACCATCCTTAAACACGCACACACACAGACATAAATACCCTTGCCTTTCCTATGACTACATTTTGTTGATATTTTGAGTTTTTCTTCTTCAATAGCCTTTTTATCCACATTTAGATTATATTACTTAATGATATTTATATTTTACTATAAAAATAATATCTATTATGACTAAAACAGAGATTTATTCAACATCAATGTATGTGTATGTTCTGTTACAATCATAACATTATACATGAGTTTTTGCATACCCTAGGTTGGCTATCTTGTCATTCCAGTTAGTCTATATTGGTTATTGTCTCACAAAAATTCTTTAATGTGAATATTGCTGAAATGCTGGACCATATCCAGAATGAGATATCTATAAAGAGAATGAGAATTTTCTTCACTATTCTTTGTATCTCAGTGTCCCCAAAGAAAGAAGATATCCACAGTTGTTTCTTCAAATTCTCTTCCATAGACTCTCTGATACTTAGAGATGTCATTTTAAGATTTCTGCTTTTAAATTAATGTAATTATAATATAATTGCCAGTAGTGGAGAAGAAGTGTTATATCTGATAGAAACTGCATTTCAAAATTTGGGAATGTATGAGATTTGTGCAATTAGAGAAGTTTCAACAGTGATAGAGTTACTGAGGCCAGCACAGGGATGGATCAGCCATCAGTAGGATGCCACTGTTGGTTGGTGACCTACAGAGAGTGAGTGATATGGAACCCATGCAGAAGCTAATTTCCTTGTCAGTTGAGCAGGAGGGAGAGTGGGTCACTTTCTAATATATGCAGTTTCCCTTACTGTTCTATTTCCCTGAATACAGAAGCTATGCTTTATCATGAGTTGTTAATGCTATGCAAAAGAGTATGACAACTATGCATTTGTGTCTGTTTGAAGTATGTGTGTGGGTGTGGGTGGGTGGGTGAAGTAATGACACTCAGCTCTCTCCCATCATTATCTACTAGAACAGAATTCAGCAAAATGTTTCTGTATTGAGCTACACATTAAATATTCTCAGCTAGCATATGGTCTCTATTGCAACAACTCTACTTCTGTGTAGTATCTTAAAGCAGTCATTGACAATACATGAACAGAAGAGTTTTACCCTGTTCAGTAGGCATTTTAATAATGAATACATAAAATTGAATTTAACTGATTTTCATGTGCCATGAATTACTTTCATTGATTTGATATTTTGTCAAACATTTAAAATGTTTTAGTTCGTGGGTCAGATTTAAAGCCATGAGTTGTACTTTGCTGGTCTCTGTATTAGAACATTTATTTATGTAAAATTGAAATTCAGATTCACTTTTTCTCTATGAAGCTTCAATGACAATTCCAGAACTCTTTCTCAAAAAAAAAATTGTTTTCTGTTTTGTGTATATTCATGTTTTCTTCTTCACATTATTTTCTTTTCTTTAGATAGGTAGCACTCTCTAGTCCATGAAGGTGTGATTAAATTTCTGTAATTAGCAGTATACTATATTATTCTAGTCTAGAGGTCATGATAAATGAATGCTTGGTGCTATTTTAAATACTGCAAAATGTAACATAAAACTCTAGACTTACAGCATCACTTTAAAATTTTGAGCATCTGGCCTTATCATGTAGCAACAGTTGGCTGGAACTGAGTAACAGCTGTCAATTTGGAAAGTGCATTTGATTTCATATTTATCACTGTGTCCTCTGCTAACTATTCAGCATAAGAGAATTCTTAGATGGCTCCCGTGAATCTGGGTGGGACCTGTGAATATAATGGGACAGTAACTCTGATACTTGACACATGATTGCAATTACATCATGTGGTATAGAAATGTACTGTAGCCAATTGAAGCCTTGCTGACTTGGAAGAAACCTCGGTGTTGTCAGAGGACCATGTAATAAGAATCTCTGGTGGCCTCTAAATCCTTAGAGTAACCCTGAAGCCAAATCTGGTCTCTGTACCTTGACACCAAATTAAATCTCAGAAACATATATACATCACTTTGCTGACAAAGGTCTGTCTAGCCAAAACTATGGTTTTCCCAGTAGTCATGTACAGATGTGAAAGTTGGACAATAAAGAAGGCTGAGCACTAAAGAATTGATGCTTTCAAACTGTGGTGCTGGAGATGACTCCTGAGAGTCCCTTGGATAGCAAGGAGATCAAACTGGTCAATCCTAAAGGTAATCAATCCTGAATATTCATAGAAAGGTCTAATGCTAAAGCTGAAACTCCAATACTTTGACCACCTGAAGCGGCCAAACTTCAAAGAGCCAACTTCGAAGAGCCAACATATTGGAAAAGACCCTGATGCTCAGCAAGATTGAGGGTAGGATGAGAAGTAAGCAACAGAGCATGAAATGGTTGAATGGCATCACTGACTCAATGGACACAAATTTTATCAAACTCTGGAAGATAGTGAAGGACAGGGAAGCCTGGCATGCTGCCCTCCATGGGGTCATAAAGATTTGGACACAACTTAGCGACTGAACAACAGCAACAAGAGAAGAATAGCTTTATTGCTTTACCAAGCAAAGGAGTCCTTGAGGGCAAATGCCCTTAAAGCTGTGTGTCCCAACCCAGGGAGGTTTGTGAAGAAGTTTATAGTCAAGGAGGTGGATTTGCTCATAAGAACTGGGGTGCATTCAGGGCCCTCATTCCTTCAATCCAGAGATCATCTGACATCACGTGATGATAGGTGAGCTGTGACGTTCTCTGAGATGAAGTGTGCTTCAACACATAGTTAACATCTTGCATTTGGTGGGTGTTTTAGTTCTGCAGACGAGTTGAAAGATGGTATGTGTATCCCTTGAGGGGGAACAAGGACCCTGCCCTCGAGACTGTACTATTGTTTCTTGGCGGTGCCTCCCTCTTCTCTGCATCCCCTCCCTTCCCTGATTAGCACTATTTGAACGTGCTCTTTAGAACTCAGGAAAGGTTTTAATCATAAATGGGTGTTGAATTTTGTCAAAGGCTTTCTCTGCATCTATTGAGATAATCATATGGTTTTTATCTTTCAATTTGTTAATGTGGTGTATTACATTGATTGATTTGTGGATATTAAAGAATCCTTGCATTCCTGGGATAAAGCCCACTTGGTCATGGTGTATGATTTTTTAAATATGTTGTTGGATTCTGTTTGCTAGAATTTTGTTAAGGATTTTTGCATCTATGTTCATCAGTGATATTGGCCTGTAGTTTTCTTTTTTTGTGGCATCTTTGTCTGGTTTTGGAATTAGGGTGATGGTGGCCTCATAGAATGAGTTTGGAAGTTTACCTTCCTCTGCAATTTTCTGGAAGAGTTTGAGTAAGATAGGTGTTAGCTCTTCTCTAAATTTTTGGTAGAATTCAGCTGTGAAGCCATCTGGTCCTGGGCTTTTGTTTGCTGGAAGATTTTTGATTACAGTTTCGATTTCCTTGTTTGTGATGGGTCTGTTAAGATCTTCTATTTCTTCCTGGTTCAGTTTTAGAAGGTTATACTTTTCTAAGAATTTGTCCATTTCATCCAAGTTGTCCATTTTATTGGTGTAGAGCTGCTGGTAGTAGTCTCTTATGATCCTTTGTATTTCAGTGTTGTCTGTTGTGATCTCTCCATTTTCATTTCTAATTTTGTTGGAGACAAGTGCTCGGGCCTGGTGCACTGGGAAGACCCAGAGGAATCAGGTGGAGAGAGAGGTGGGAGGGGGGATCGGGATGGGGAATACGTGTAAATCTATGGCTGATTCATATCAATGTATGACAAAACCCACTGAAAAAAAAATAAATAAATAAAGGGAAAAAAAAAGAACTCAGGAAAGGAAACACAGAAAGGCTTCTGAGTCCAGGAGCCCCACAAGATCCTGCTCAGTTTCAGTCTCAGGTAATAACTAGCAAGAAAACAAACACTCTTAGTCCTACAACCCCAAGGAACTTACCATCCTGAGTAAATTCAGAAGGGGATGCTAAGCCTCATACAAGATTACAACCCCATCTGTCACTTTGATTTCAACCTGGTGAGACCCACACAGAGGATTCAGTTAACCTCTGCCTGAAATTCCAAGAAAACCTTGAGATAATAAATTTGTGTCATTTTATACTACTAAGTTTGTGGTCAGGCTTCCCTGATAGTTTAGTTGGTAAAGAATCCATCTGCAATGTAGGATACTCCAGTTTGATTCCTGGGTCGGGAAGATCCACTGGAGAAGGGATAGGCTATTCTTGGCCTTCCCTTGTGGCTCAGCTGGTAAAGAATCCACCTGCATTGCAGGAGACCTGGGTTAGGAAGATCCCCTAGAGAAGGGAAAGGCTACCCACTCCAGTATTCTGGCCTGGAGAATTGAATGGACTGTGTAGTCCATGGGGTCACAAAGAGTCGGACATGACTGAGCAACTTTCACTTTCAAGTTTGTGGTCACTTGTTATGCAGGAATAGAAAACTAACAGGCTATTACTTTACATAAGCACACTTTATGAATAAAGATCCACTTAGCCTGAGAATGCCAAATAAGGTAAACTTAACCTATTTCAACTGCCTCAAGGTTCTCTACTTTATAAACAGTGGCAAACTACTTGGAATTTTCTGAAGAATTTTTTTTAGATTTCAAAATTGGTAGAATAGTCTGTACTAAACAACAGAAACTGTAAGTGAATCAATAAGGTTAAGTAACTCCCTCCTCTGAGTAAAACTACTAAGTTATTCTAGACTCAGGTCTACCTAATTTGCCTGTCAATTATTCGCAAAGCAGTGGTAGATGAATATGATTGGAAAAGAGGAAAAAGTACTGTTTTGTTTTTTTTTTATTCCCAGTAAGAAGATGGTGCCTATTTGCTTGCTCTATATTGATACCTTCTAGACCTTCCATTCACAGACTGTACAGTTTTCACCTCTCTGATTTCCCAAGACTAGACCCTACTCTCCCAGCTCACCATGTGTGAATTTGGCCCTGACCGAATCTCAGACTTCAGCTCTAGAAATGGTTCTTTTTCAATGAGGCTAAGCCTTACTATTTTCATACAGAATAGCTACTTGCGAAGTCCCTTGAGACTTCAGTTCTACCACATTTTATCTCTTTATCCTTGGTTTCAAGCCAGTGTTTCTTCACAGAGCTACTAGAATGTTATAGAAAAAGCATGATCCATACATGGTTTATTCTAGTCTTTATTCTGGATGATTGTCCTTATAAATAAATATGTAAACATTTCCAGTTTATAGGATATGCCATTTAGTTGAATTTTGTTGACCAACATACTACTTTAATGTCCTCTATTTTTTTTTAAAGGATACTGATTCAGTGAAATATCTGAGATATAAAAGTTAATTACATAAGATGTTAATATAAAATATGAGCTCAAGATCATATTAAAAAATCAAGAAAAATTTACACACTTCAGTTTAACCTAAACTAACTACAAAATCTTTTAACTAATATTTTGTTTCTTGCCTATGATGTACTACGTGGCTTTTTTTTTTTTTTAAACAAGCATATAATGCTTACTAAATGCCCAGTCGTGTCTCAAATGCTGTACAAATGTGATCTCATTTAATCCTCATCCAGCCTATAAGGTAGATGCTATTATCATCTTCACCTCCACTTTAAAGATGAAAAAACTAAGACATGAGGGTATTGAGACACTAGTGCAACATCCCAGATAGTTAGCAGCAGAGGCAGACGCTGAAGCCAGGGAGTCTGGCTTTGGAGTCCATGCTCTTTTATTTTATATATATATATTTTTAAATTGAAGTATAGCTTCTGGACAATATTATATGTTAACACATGTTCAATATACTGATTCACAATTTTAAAGGTTAAACTTTTTTATAGTTACTATAAAATATTGACTATATTCCCTGTGTTGTGTAACATATCCCTGTAGCTTATTTTATACATAAACTTCTGTACTTCTTAAACCCCTACCAGTATTTTGTCCCTCCCCCCTTCCCTTTCCCCACTGGTAGCCACCAGTTTGGTCTCCCTGAGTCTGCTTTTTGTTATATTCATTAGTTTGTTATAATTTTGAGATTCCACATACAAGTGATAACATATATTATTTGTCTTTATCTAACATTACTCTAACATTTTTTTTAGCATAGTGACCTTCACGCCCATCCATGTTGCTGCACCTGTCAAAATTTAATTCTTTTCTATGACTGAGTAGTATTTCATTGTGTATATACATACATGTTTATATATAATTTATATATGTGTATATATCTATATGATTTTATATATGTATGTATAATTTATATGCCTGCCTGCACTCACATGTGTTTATATATGTATATGTATGTATCACATTTTCTTCTTCATCTATTCGTATGTTGATAGATACTTAGGTTGCTTCTATACCTTGGAAATTGTAAATAATGCAAATATAAACACTGTATTCATGTATATTTTCAAATTAATGTTTTTGCTTTCTCAGATACATACCCAACAATGGAACTGCTGGATCATATGGTAGTTCTATTTTTAATTTTTTAAGGAATCTCCATACTGTTTCCTCAATGGCTGCACCAGTTTGCTTTTCCACCCACAGTGTACCAGGGTTCCCTTTTCTGTACATCTTCACCAATATTTATTATTTGTGTTCTTTCTGACGATAACCATTCTGACAGGTGTGAGGTGATATCTCATTGTGGTTTTGATTTGCATTTCCCTGATGATTAGCAATGTTAAACATCTTTTTAAAAAGGCATAAATGCCAACCCAGTGTTTCTCACAGCATCTGAGTTATAGTTATTATTATCTCCATTGTACACATGAAGAAACTAGAGCACAAACAGGTTAGAAAACTTGTTAAGGGCACAAAAATAGAAATTAACTGAGCCAAAATTCAAACTCAGGCCATGTAGTACCAAAGTCCATTCTTTATACCAGTATAATATGTTTCTTCTAGCTGTTTGTCTTCATTTTCAATTCTCAACATTGATAAATAATAATATTTTCACAACAACATTCAAAAATGAATAATGTGCTCACACAAAGAAACAAAGTATATGTAAAGAAAGTCATTTTAAAACCAGTTTAAATAGTGTAGTCTTCTCACATAACCTCACCCAAGAAGATGATGAGAAGATCCTAATGTATTATTTTTGCATAAAATATCTAAATGCCTTTTACTACTATTGAACACTCATCTAAAAAGCATACTTATTCTTTTTGTGTGTGTGTGATAATACAGAGGAAGAGGGTATGTTTCTATGTGTACTGAATTCATCTAGAGCAATTTATGTAAAATAAAAATCAATTTAAATCAAATCTTTTACTTATAGAAGAAAATGAGCAAAACAAACCTGGAAGGAATTTTCATAAAACTTCCATTAATTTTGAAAATATTAGCCGATCTCATATATATCACTGAAGTGTTACCAAGTAAATTTAAACTTTAGGACTTATGTTTTCTCTGTTTTTTTCTACCTATCTCCCTGTCCCCATAAATAGTAGAAGATAATGCCATTTCATATTTATAAAATATATGGAAAAAACTGATCTAGTATACAGTCTCAGATAAAAGTGGAATAGCTGAAGCACTCTGAGTATTTCTCCAAAATAATTAAGCTGCTTATTAAAGGAGTAATGAGAATAAAAATATTATATATTATAAAATACTATATGTATTTGTGTACACACAAATACACAGATATACATATATATTGATGTATATGCATATATATTTATAAATACTTGAACAAACAAGATAGATATACTATATAGTACAGTAACTTCCCTGGTGGCTCAGATGGTAAAGAATCTACCTGCAATGCAGGAGACTTGGGTTCGAGCCCTGGGTTGGGAAGTTCCCCTGGAGAAGGGTATGACAACCCACTCTATTATTCTTGCCTGGAGAATTCCATGGACACAGAAGCCCAGCAGGCTACAGTCCATGGACTCGCAAAGAGTCCGACATGACTGAGCAACTAACAAGTAACAAGTAAGCGTGTGGTACAGTAGTTAAAAGCATAAATTCTGAAGTCAGAATGCCTGCCTGTATCTTAACCTGCCTTTCTCCATTTTTAGCTATGTGAACTTTTACAAGTAACTTATTTACTCTGTATTCAATTTCCTAATATATAAAATGGGAGTAATAATAAGATGATATAATAAATTGTGATATTTTACAAGGTAAATATGTTCACATACATAAAGCACAAATTTATTGAGAATATGCTAGGACATATGTTCTATACATTCATTAAGAATATATTTCTGTATAACTGAGAAAAAACACATGCATGTGAATATAAATGTTTGTATTCTGTGTGTAGGTATGGGTGAATTCATACGCATGCAGTAGAGACTTGGGTACAACAGAAAACAACTTGATTTATACCTTCAACTTCCTATTCAAACTACTTTGAAGATCCATTCCTCTTTGACCTTGGGTAAAATTTAAGGCATATTCCTTGACTTGTCTTACAGACCTCAGGTACTAAAAAAATGTTCACAGGCCTTCAAGTTCAAACAGACTCATTTTCATGAATTGTCCAGAACCTTGAAAGTTCAGAATTGTAAACTTAAAGTTAGAACCACTCTCATTTTGTAGCTCTTGACCACTTCGGCTTGGAGGAGATTATGAGGAGAAGAGTTCAGAGTAATCTCTCCCCTGCCATAGTCATCTCCCGCTCAGGAGATAGCCTCTGACTGATTAGGACTCAGTGGTGAGGTGAGATAACCAGTGATCAGAGGAAGCAGGCAGGGATAGTATAAAGAGCAGTGATGGTAGACAGCCGGCTGCATTCTGCTGGGAGCACTTTCATTGGAAAACACCTCTCTGCTCACTCCAGAGCTCTCATAAGTGGTGACAGTTATACGTACATCCTGGTGTGTCACTCAGAAAGATCCTTCCTCAATTTCTGAGGATTCAACTATATTCCTCTTCTATATTTCAGTCTTTTGCCTTTCAGGTAACTTTTATGACACATTGGTTAAATGATCCAAGTTCAATCCATCAGTGGGAAGTTGAGAAGCATGCAACTTTAGTACCTGATCATTATGAGTTGAGCTATTTTTGAATCAGTGTCTTCTATTCCACTGTCCCAAGACATTCAAGCCAGTGTTTTACTCTTTGGAACGTAGAGTGTGAATCATACACCAAATACTGTGTTCTCCAAGTTTCAATGGACACATACAAGCTCTCTGTATTGTCCCCACCAGCCTTGACATAAGAAGAAAGTTCCCAGTCCCTTCTCTGCAGCAGCTTAGTAAGACCTATAATTCCCCAAAGACTCTCTTAAATTAAATTTCCAACCTCTTTCATGATTGCTTAAGAGTCTATACTGGACTGGATTTAGGGGAGTGCAGTTAGCTATGGGTCTCACAGACAGTTATCACACTGCATATATGCAAATATTGCTTAGATGATCCATCTGTCTTTTTGGAAACTTGAGATGACTTGTCATCTATGCTTTTGTTCTTGGATTTTGTGTGTCACTGAACATCAGCCAGGATATATTCTAGTTTAATGCCCTATTATATATTCCTGTATTTATATACACAGACACTTGCATATATGTAAAAGAGAAATAGTGAAGCCTCAGTTACCTGAAAAATATAATTTGGATAAGGAGAAAAGAAGGGGTTGATAAAAATGCATAGAAAATTGGGTTATTTTAGTGACGTTTTTTTCTTTATAAGAAGCAATCTTATTTAGATTAAAAGTGAAAAAGTGAGTGCCAAATGAATTGTGACGATACAACTAACACCCCCTAGATCAGTCCAAAAATACCAAAAGGAAGGCAGATAGCTGTCAAATATGGGTGTTTGCATATAATTGAAAATACCTGTGATTAGGAAGTAAGACAGACACTTTCAATAAAATTTCAAAGCCAATAATGTGTATTGTAATTTATTATTCTATTTTTTTTCTGTCTTTCTCCCACCTTCTCTCCCATCTGTCTACCTATTCACTTAACTATCCATCATCTCATCTATCACCTGCTGGAAACCATTGAGAAAAATAGATAGGACCCACCCACAGGGATAAAATCTTCATTTTATAGCACTATTTAAAGTCTTATAAAGTTTTATAGATGTTACCTCATTAATTTTCACAATATCCTGTGAGGTATGTAGGTAGAAATTAGTTCTCATTTTATGGATGGATAAAGTAAGGTATTGTAAACTTACCAAAGAGAATTATGCAAGATTAAATTACAGAAAAGCAAATGAGATATGCTTTTGAAAAATATAGCTTAATAGCTGTCTAACTTTATTCTAGAAGTTAATTTTTTCTATTGGAGCCTATTCAGATGTTTCTGCAAGGTTGATGAAATTAGAGCCATTCTCCCAATATTCTTGGAATACACTAATAAATGGGGCATCCCATCAAATATAATTAATGTTAATAAAAATAACAATTGATAATGTAGATTGAGAAATTATACTGTGGCAGAAGCATCATGCATTATCAGTTTTAGACTAACAACAGTCCCACAGTTCTGGTTCCCTATTGCAGCATATCGAACGATCCCCAAATTTTGCAACTTAAGATGACATTTATGATTTTATACAACTTCTGAGTTCAGAAAACCAGCAGGGGCTTAGGTGACTGGTTCTACCTCCAGGTGTCTTAGGAGATTACAGTAAAACTTTTGACTGGGGCAGTTCTGGGCTATGCCCAGTGGGTCTGCGGTGGCAGCAGATGCCTGCCAACTTCTGAACTACCTTCAGGGTCATCCTCTCCTTTGACTGAGGGATAACACATATTTACAGCTAGAAAGCTCTATTGGCACATTCTGTAGAATCCTAGAAATCTAACAAATTACTTTTATTTCTAGGAAAAATTTCTATTTCTGTCTCCTTCAGTTCAAGCCGGCAACTGTTTTTGCTGGTGTAACCCCATCTCTATTCTTGGGTTCTGCTAAGATGGATGATTGGAACCATGAATCAGGTGCCTGTAATCTCTTCAGCAAACCTTCTTTGGCCTTGCCCTCAGAGTTCTCTTGAGAATATGCTTTCTCATTTTTCACAATATGCTTAGGTTGAGAATTTTCCAAATCTTCAAGTTTTGGTTTTTGCTTAACAATTTCTCCTTCAATTTATCTCGTAAGCAGCCAGGAGAAAGCAGGCAAAGGCAATCTAGTCTTTTTCTAATATTTACCTCAAAACTCTCCCGGTCTCTGAGAACTCTCAGTTCTCTGTTTCAAAGCCACTTTCACTTTTTAGAGACTTGTTACAGAAGCATGCTACTTCTTGGTACCAAAATTGGTATTTGTTTTCTAGGTCTGCCAAAACAAATGACTGCAAAGAAAGTGGCTTAAACAAAATGAATTCATTTTCTTACAGTTCCAGAGGCTAGAAGTACAAGATAAGTTTTCAAGGGCTGGTTTTTCCTAAGGCCTCTCTCCTTGGTTTGTAGATGCTTACCTCTCTGTGTCTTCTGGGCTGTGTCCTAATCTCTTCTTACAAGGACACAAGTCCTATGAGATTAAAAGCCACTAATATGGCCCTATTTACCTTTGTAAATGCTGTTATCTCCAAATACACTCAAACTCTGAGGTACGGGGGATTATAACTCCAACATAGGAGTTTTGAGAGGACACAGTGCAGTCCATAGCACCTCAGAATACAGCATAGTGGTCGTAAACCAATATTACACAACAAAGATTCTCTTTCCTACAATTTCAAATAAGATTTACCTCACTTACTTACAAGAGTTTAAACCACAGCCTTATGAAAGAATATGAGGCTTCTGATAACAATTTATTTAACACATACTCACCTTTTTAAAACATTTCCTCCTCTACTGGCCAGCTTTGATACAAAGCTATTCATACATTTTGAGTTTTTCTTACAACAGCACCTTACTTTTAGGTACTAATATATGTAATAAGTATCCATTGTAGCACAATAATTTGTCTCAGTACTAATCAGCCTAAAATAACAAAAATTAATTATCTCACACAACCTTTTAGGGTCATAAATCTGAAAGAACTTTGACTAAGTGTTTCTGATTCAGGGTATCTCACAAATTGTAGTCAAACTATTGACAGAGATTAATTTATTTCCAGATTTGATTTTGACTGGTGATTCTACTTCCAAACTCAACAAAGTGGTTGTTGACAGGTCAGTTTAGGGGGAAACTCATTAATGATATATCACACATATTTTAATGAAGATAGCTGTAGATAATATTTACTGAACACAATATCAATTGTTTGTATTTATGCTCACAACAATGCTGCTATGTTATATTATGGCTTGCCCACTGTGCATGCTAACACAAGCAATGGTAAGAACTGAAACTTTAAAGCAAATGGTTTTAATTTTGGAAAACTTAAAAATTACTTTTATTATTTCTCTATCCAAAATATAATAGCTTGGTGATTCTCATTGGGCTTCCAAAACCCAGCTTCAATCCCTGAGTCAGGAAGATCCCCTGGAGAAGAGAATGGCTACCTCTCCATTATTCTTGCCTGGAGAATTCCATGGACAGAGGAGGCTGGCAGGCTACAGCCCATGGGATCACAAAGAGTCAGACACAACTGAGCAACTAACACTTTAGCAAATTTTTTAGGGAGAAAGATGCAAAGACAAAGGAAAGAAAAAGCAGTCCTATGTAAGTTAAAAATATATGTAATAAAATCACTTTTTACCTAACATAACATTTTTGTTATAAGAATAACAGATGATTGTGAAAAAATATATATACATAAAAAAGAAGGTAATAACATTTTCTACATCCTATACATCTGGGCTTGTCAAAATTAATGAATCAATATTAATACACTATTTTTAAATAAAGTCAATTATTTCCTCAGTTTTCACAAAATCTCTTCCAGGATACCACATTATATATAGTCATCATGTTTCCTAAGGCTCTACTTGATGGTTGTGACTGTTTCTCAGAATTTTTTTTTCCCTTGTCAATTTTGAGCATTACTGGTTAGAAGTTTTAACATTTCATAGAGTGTCTCCAAGTTAGAATTTGTCTTAACATTTTTCTCATGATTCAATTTGAATAATATTTTTTGGAAAAAAAGAAAACAGAGTGGAAGTACTATTCTGTATCTCATCATAGCATAAGAAAGTGAAAATTTTAGTCAGCCAGTCTTAACCGACTCTGCAATCCCATGGACTGCAGCCCGCCAATCTCCTGTCCATGGGATTTTCTGGGAAAAGATATTCGAATGGGTTTCCATCCCCTTCTCCAGGGGATCTTCCATACCCAGGGATCAAACCTGGATTTCCTGCATTGCAGGCTGATTCTTAACCTTCTGAGCCACCGTGGAAGCCATAGCAAAGGCACATGCTATCAATATGACTGTCACTGTTGATGTTAACCTAATCACCTGACTTGGGAAGCTTGTTTCTCCACCATAAACTACTCTTTATTTCCTGTTTGACTCTACTGTTCTCTGTGGAAGAAAATCTCTAGCACAGACCACACTGACTGTGGAATTGTGCTCCACCTCCTTAATGGCAGAGTATTTACAGAAATTATTTGGAATTTGTCTGCATGGGAGAGATCTGCCTATGTTTTGACATCTGGGGGCCCTGTTGTCCCTGGAGAGGCTGCTTCTCCTGGGGTCAGCCAATTCCTTCTTATAGTAAACAGCTTACCCCTAAGTGTGCCTTCAAAGGTATACCAACCAATCCAGACGCCATACGCCCAACCACTTCCTTTATGGAACCCTTAAATGCCAGGCCAGTCTCCACCCATCCTAAGACAACTAAGGACAGCCCTGTGCCGCAGAGTCCCCTGAAATGATCAGAATAACCTGCAGACACTGCCCCTCCTCCTCCTTCCTACAGACACCACAATAACTGCTCTTGACCGCAATTTCCCCAACACCCCTATTTCCTGCCAGTTCTAGTGCTTTATGTACGTGACATGAGCCTTTGCCTTGTAATCTGTGTCTGTGTGTGCCTGTTTATAATATTTATGTCTTCTTGATAATTTGACCCTGTAATCAATTGATCAGTTAACCCTTTCTAAAAATTTTGACATGAAGTCTGTTTGGGTTTTTTTGTTTGTTTTTCTATTACAATAGTCACCTCAGGTCTTTTTTGGTTAATACAGGAATGAAATGTCTTTCTTCCTTTCTTTTGTTTTCAACTTATTTGTGTCTCTGAGTCTAAATTAACTCTTTGGACAGAAATAGAGTTACAGAAAGAAAATAGATCATATAATTTATCCAGTCTACCAGACTGTCTTTTAATTGAGGAGTTTAATTCATTTACAATTAAAATGATTATAGGTAAGAAAGGATTTACTGCTACCATTTTGCTATTTTCTTTATGCCATATAATTTTTTTGTTCCTCAATTCCTCCAGTAATTCCTGTGGCTTATTGTACTTTTCCTAGTGCATTTTCTAAGAACCCAGTTTGAGTTGACACCAAAATAACTTCAATAGCATACAGAACTGCTCCTCCTCAGGTCCATCCCTAACTTTTGATAAGACAATATCACCAGAACTTTTCTTAATTTTTGGAGCATAGCCTGACTGTTCTTGAATATATTTATAATGGTTGCTTTGATGTCTTTGTCTGTTAAACCCAACATCTTGGTCCTCTCTCAGGCAGCTTCGGCTTCTTTTTTTTTTTTCCTGTGTGTGGGACATCTGTCTGTGTACGCTGTTGCTTTAGCTGTGTCCAATTCTTTATGACCCTATGGACTGTAGCCCACCAGTATCCTCTGTCCATGGGATTTCCCAGGCAAGAATACTGGAGAGGGTTGCCAGGCCCTCCTTCAGGGGCTCTTCCCAACCCGGGGAATCTGAGTCTCCTGCGGTTCCTGTATTGTCTGTGGATTATTTGCCCCTGAGCCACAGAGGAAGCCCACGGACCATACTGTCTTGCTTCTTTGCATGTTTTATATAATTTTTTGTTTTTGATTAGTGAACATGTTAGAGAACACAATTTAACAAATCTGGATAGTGATTTATCTCCCTCCTGGCCAGAACTTGTTTTAATTGTGGTCAGTTTATTTGATAATGGTTTGGCTCAACTATCCTAGTGAAGCTATTCTCTTGACTAAGAAGCCTCTGATGCTGCTACCTGAAGGGCACAGCCTTAGGAACTACGCTAAGAGCTATTCTGGGATGCCAACCGGTTTTGGAAGGCTCTCCATGGCTATCTCTTTTCCTGATCTCTCTGTTAATTGTCTGCCTAATTTGCTTTTCACCCAGCTGTTAGGATCCACTAATTGCATGCTGATTGCTGTATTGTTTTCAACAAGTCTTTATGGCATAAACTGCTCTAGAGTCTAATCCAATTAAATTGGAACAGGGTGTAGCTTTTGTGGATGGTCCTCCTGAAGTCTCTTCTTGGTTTTTTTTTTTTTTTTTTTTTTGCTTTTAAACAAAAGGAACTTAAAGAGCGCCTTTACACTTGAACTTCCCTACTTTTTTAAAAAAATGGGTTGTTTCTGACGTTCTGGAGCTTTAGGTCTCTTTGTTCTCACAGATTGTCTCATCTTGAGAAAAAAAAAAACCTCTAAGCTAACAAACAGGTGATTTGGTGGAATGATTGCCTCTGGTCTTCTCCGCTTGCCCCTATTTTGATAGGAACTCTGTGTCATTAGCAAGCTGGTATGAGGGAGTTTGGAGCTTCAGAATTTTCAGCCTGTCAAACCGGGAGTATATGTATAGCAGATGAGTGGGACGGGGTGGAGAAGACAGTACCCCAAATTCCCTCACTCTCACCAGCAGTGTAGCCTCAACTTTAAACTGGAAAGAATTACAAATGCTCACATCCTTCCTCTCCTTCACGGGAGATGGTGTATCTCTCTGACTGGAGCGGAGTAGAGAGGGAGCCCAAGAGGGAGCCCAATCTTCTCAGTCACACCCACCCAGGACAAACCTTTCGTTATGCTCAGCTGTGAGTGAGTGTGGTAGGGAAAGGCAGAGAGCTGGTCATGGCTAGGTCACATAGACTAACTGTTCTTATTAAGTTTTCGTAGGTTTTCTTGAATAAATCCTCTTTGCTCCATACTCTCAGTACAGTTTCTATGACTGTAATGTTTCTTTATATTCTTCATCAGTTACACTAGTTTCACCAGGAGTGGGTCCTTGGAGCTCTTCACACTCCCATCCCAGATGTAAAAGCCAACCAGTGTTTTTTATTGTTGAAAGCAGGAGGAATACTTCCTCTTTCTTTGAAGATATTTTCTGTCATGTGAAACGAGATGCTTTTTAGCATAGTGTCCTCCCAGGGGAGGCAGTGTGAATGGGAGCAGAAAATGTTTTGCCTCTTTTTTGTCTTGAGAGGAACCTACCTACAGAAAGTACCTATTTCCTTCTGTACCTGAATGCCATAACTTTGGAAAGGGCTATCTCTGCTCAACTGAGTTAGCTGCAAAACTTCAAGATTCTTAAATTGAAATGATTGTTTTACATACTTGAAGAAATGGAAAAAGTAACATTTTAGGTTAGAAAAATAATACTGATTGAAGTTTCTGACTTCACTAGAGTGAGTGGATGTACATTTGGAATGCACTTACAGGATATTACAAAACACAGATCTTTAACTTGCTAAATTTTTTGTTTTTTTTTTTTTTTTGCATTTAGTGGTTTACAAATAAATAGTGTAGCTTCTTGACTTTAGGTGACAATAGGAGACACCATGGGCTTCCCTGGTGTCTCGGCAGTAAAGAATCTGCCTACCATACGGGAGCCACAGGAGATGTGGATTTGATCCCTGAGTTGGGAAGATCCCCTAGAGAAGGAAATGGCAACCAATTCCAATATTCCTGCCTGGAGAATCCCATGGACAGAGGAGCCAGGTGGCTACAGCCCATAGGGTCACAAAGAGATGGACAACCGAAGCGACAGCACGGCCTGGCAGGGATGGGTGCTGTGGGCCACACGTCGGTTAAGTACAGACTCCAAGGAAGTGCCAGGGTGTCTTTTGAATGTTGAGGTTCAAGCTTAACCTTGAGTTGGGTACCTGCAACTGAATTCTATAAGCACTACAGAAGTGATGTTCTAGGCTCCAGAGTGCTGGCAGCAAACATAGATTGGCAGTGCAAAGCAGAAGGAATTATTCATAGATTTTGAATATTCAGGAAGGAATGTTGTTGTTTAGTTTTTCAGTCATGTCCAGCTCTTTGCAAACCCATGGACTGTAGCTCACCAGGCTCCTCTGTCCATGGATTTTTCAGGCAAAAATATTGGAGTGGGTATCCATTTCCTTCTCAGGGGATCTTCCTGATCCTGAACCCGTGTCTCCTGAATTGCAGGAAGATTCTTTATTGCTGAGCCACCACGGGAATCCCCCAGAAAGGAATAGTAGGGATTTAGATATCATCTGATGCCCAAGGCTAAGACCACTCCCCAATTTTAAGTCTCTGACCTAGCAAAAGTGCCACAAAAGCCCCTGTCTGAGATGAAAGAATAGGAAGAGATGATATGCCCCTTCAAACTATGATAATGCATCATGCCAAATCATGTTCTTCCTGGAGGCTTTCTCCTATTTGAATCAAAGTTCAGTGGTCATGAATTCTGGATAACCCACCTAAGCTCTGTGGTTTCTCAGTAAGCAATAATATGAATATTTTATTTCTTTCCTCCTTTCTCAGAAAACACTGCATTTCTGTAGAGTCTTTGTCAGCACTAAATGCTGAGATGTGCTATAGAATTTTTTGCTGAGATAACTGCTCAAAAGTCTGGGAACTGGTGTGTATTTTTAATTCAGAGGGTATAGGGCTAGTGTAATGAAAGTCTTGTGTGATCAATTATCTCTTTGGTATCTTTAAAGATGATATGAGAGACTTGTCATGAAACCAGTTCAACTCAGAGGTCATGAGACACCCAGATTCTTTTCAGTGAGATAAATACAAAGCTTCTTTGATTGATTGAAATGGGATTTAGTATTTGACAAATTTTTCCCTGAGCATTTGACTAGTGTTATAATATTATGACCAACCTGGATAGCATATTTATAAGCAGAGACATTACTTTGCCAGCAAAGGTCCGTCTAGTCAAGGCTATGGTTTTTCCAGTAGTCATGTATGGATGTGAGAGTTGGACAGTGAAGAAAGCTGACTGCCAAAGAATTGATGCTTCTGAACTGTGGTGTTGGAGAAGACTCTTGAGAGTACCTTGGACTGCAAGGAGATCCAACCAGTCCATCCTAAAGGAGATTAGTCCTGGGTGTTCATTGGAAGGACTGATGTTGAAGCTGAAACTCCAATACTTTGGCCACCTCATGCGAAGAGTTGACTCATTGGAAAAGACCCTGATGCTGGGAGGGATTGAGGGCAGGAGGAGAAGGGGATGACAGATGATGAGATGGCTGGATGGCATCACCGACTCGATGGACATGAGTTTGGGTGGACTCCAGGAGTTGGTGATGGACAGGGAGGCCTGGCATGCTGCAATTCATGGGGTCGCAGAGAGTTGGACACGACTGAGCAACTGAACTGAACTGAATAATGTTTATATTCAAATTATTGTTTGTACATCTTATTTGCATCTTTGATCTCTTTACAAAACATTCAGTAGATAATAGTGGGAAATGCACAGCTTGGCTGATTACAGTATGGACTGGGAAATATGATAGGCAGACAATTTCAGTCTTAAATTCATAGTGACTGTAATGTCAATTTACTTAATGAGCTGCTTTAACCAATTTTGGAGATCTCTCAGAGAAAAAAAGAAAATTTTTTCTTCCTACTAGTGTCACCATAACATACTCAAAAGAGCAAGTTCAAAAGGTTAGAGCCAAACCTATGTTGATAGATTATTGAGTTCCAATAAATATTTATTTCTTGCTTAACTACTTACTAAATCCCATAAAAGTGGAATGAACTGCTTAGTTGGTGGGTCACAAATATTTCTCAATATTTCTGGTCTAAGAAAAGATTTGTATTTTTGGACAGCAATGGGGAGTGTTTCTCTCTCTCTCATTCTCCCCCCGCCCCTCCCCCGCCCCACTGATCTGACAACAGTATATACTCTGCAGAATCAATCTACCTTGCTGGTAGGTGATACTAAAATCTATACTGAAGAATATAATGTTTATTTATTTGCTCACATTTATATGGGACCTTTAAATTAAACTTTTTCATAGCACTCTCTCTCTCTCTCTCACTCTCTCTCTACATATATAAAATGGACTTCCTTGACCCATCCCAACATTAATCATTTTGTCACACTCTCACAATATATCTGTAATTTTGCTGAAATCTCTGTCTATTCCACTGTATCCCTGTAGGCATAATAAAATCCTGACATTGTTTTCCTGCTTCCTCTTTCAATTGCAATGTTTTATAAATTTAAGAATTAAAAAGTCATTTTCCTAACTTAAAAAAAAAAAAAAACTTGTTTATATCTTGCTACGGTTATAGCTTACCTTTAGAATAGTTAACCTAGATTTTGTACTTTGGTTATTTTGTCAACAATTTCTGCTAGCTATCTGATCAAAGTATATGCAGTGACCAAACTCAGTACAGGTCTTAGGTCTAAAAAAATCTATAGTAGGCCTAATGTTTAAACATAATTTCCTTGGATGCTCAAAAATATATTAGGAAATTACTAATGCTAAAGATTTTATAGAAAAATGTCTCACTAAAAAATTAAATAAAAAATACATATTCCGTGTTCTATAAGAATATTATGGACAGTCGCTCAATGGATTGGTATTGCAGAGCAGTATAAGGGTAAGATTGGATTTTTAACATTCTGTATTTTGAAATATTCTGTGTTGTAAAATAAAGCAAACTTACAGAATTTAAAAAAAAAACTGTATAGGAAGAAAAAGATAAAAAGCATACTGCAAAAAATTATATATTCCTTGTTCTAAAATTAAAAAAAATAATTATAGTCAGGTTTAAATAATTCATTTGTAGGTTAACCAGATTTTCTGTGAAAATCATGGATATTTTTGAAAAAGAACAATTTACTATTATTCAAGAAAAGTAATAGTGACAAAATGTGATCCACTGGAGAAGGGAATAGCAAGCCACTTCAGTATTCTTGCCTTGAGAATCCTATGAACAGTATGAGAAGGCAAAAGGAAAAGAAACTGAAAGATGAATTCTCCAGGTCAGTAGGTTCCCAATATGTTCCTGGAGATCAGTGGAGAAATAACTCCAGAAAGAATGAAGAGAAGGAGCCAAAGCAAAAACAACACCCAGTTGTGAGTGTGACTGGTGACAGAAGCAAGGTCCAATGCTGTAAACACCAATATTGCATAGGCATCTGGAGTGTTAGGTCCATGAATCAAGGCAAATTGGAAGCGGTCAAACAGGAGATGGCAAGACTGAATGTCGACATTCTAGGAATCAGTGAACTAAAATATACTGGAATGGGTGAATTTAACTCAGATGACCATTATATCTACTACTGTGGGCAAGAGTCCCTTAGAAGAAATGGAGTAGCCATCATAGTCAACAAAAGAATCTGAAATGCAGTACTTGGATGCAATCTCAAAAATGACAGAATGATCTGTTTGTTTCCAAGGCAAAACATTCAATTTCACAGTAATCCAAGTCAATGTCCCAACCAGTAACACTGAAGAAGCTGAAGTTGAAAGGTTCTATGAAGACCTATAAGACCTTTTAAAACTAACACCCCAAAAAGATGTCCATTTTATTCTAGGGGACTGGAATGCAAAAGTAGGAAGTCAAGAAACACCTGGAATGATGGGCAAATTTGGCCTTGGAGTACAGAATGAAGCAGGGCAAAGGCTAATAGAGTTTTGCCAAGAGAATGCACTGGTCATAGCAAACACCCTCTTCCAACAATACAAGAGAAGACTCTACACATGGACATCACCAGATGATCAACCCTGAAATCAGATTGATTATATGCCTTGCAGCCAAAAATGGAGAAGCTCTATACAGTCAGCGAAAAAAAAAAAACAAAAAAAAAAACAAAGAAAGAAAGAAAACAGAGATGACTGTGGTTCAGATCATGAACTCATTATTCCCAAATTCAGACTTAAATTGAAGAAAGTAGGGAAAAGCACTAGACCATTCAGGTATGACTTAAATCAAACCCTTTATGATTCTACAGTGGAAGTGAGAAATAGATACAAGGGATTAGATCTGATAGAGTGCCTGATGAACTATGGGTAGAAGCTCATGACACTGTACAGGAGACAGGGTTCTAGACTATCCCCAAGAAAAAGAAATGCAAAAAAGCAAAATGGCTGTCTGAAGAGGTCTTAAAAATAGATGTGAAAGAAGAGAAATGAAAAGCAAAGGAGAAAAGGAAAGATATACTCATTTGAATGCAGAGTTCCAAAGATAGCAAGGAGAGATAAGAAAGCCTTCCTCAGTGATCAGTGCAAGGAAATAGAGGAAAACAATAAATGGGAAAGACTGGAGATCTCTTCAAGAAATATAGAGATACCAAGGAAACATTTCATGCAAAGATGAGCACAATAAAGGGCAGAAATGGTATGGACCTAACAGAAGCAGAAGATATTATGAAGAAGAGGCAAGAATACACAGAAGAACTGTACAAAAAAGACTCATGATCCAGATAATCATGACGGTGTAAACACTCACCAAGAACCAGACATCCGGGAATGCAAAGTCAAGTGGGCCTTAGGATGAATCACTATGAACAAAGCTAGTGAAGGTGATGCAATTCTAGTTGAACTATTTCGAATCCTAAAAGATGATGTTGTGAAAGTGCTGCACTCAATATGCCAGCAAATTTGGAAAACTCAACAGTGGCCACAGGACTGGAAAAGGTCAGTTTTCATTCCAATGCCAAAGAAAGGCAATGCCGAAGAATGCTCAAACTACCACACAATTGCACTCATCTCACACACTGGTAAAGTAATGCTCAAAATTCTCCAAGCCAGCAATATGTTCAGCAATACGTGAACTGTGAAATTCCAGATGTGCAAGCTGGATTTAGAAAAAGCTGAGGAACCAGAGATCAAATTGCCAACATCTGCTTGATCATCCAAAAGCAAGAGAGTTCCAGAAAAAAACATCTTTTTCTGATTTTTTGACTATGTCAAAGACTTTGACTATGTGGATCACAATAAACTGTGGAAAATTCTGAAAGAGATGGGAATACCAGACCACCTGACTTGCTTCTTGAGAAACCTGTATGCAGGTCAGGAAGCAACAGTTAGGACTGGACATGGAACAGACTGGTTCCAAATAGGAAAAGGAATATGTCAAGGCTGTATATTGTCACCCAGCTTATTTCACTTGTATGCAGAGTACATCATGAGAAATGCAGGGCTGGAGGAAGCACAAGCTGGAATCAAGACTGCCGGGAGAAACATCAATAACCTCAGATATGCAGATGACACCATCTTTATGGCAGAAAGTGAAGAAGAACTATAGAGCCTCTTGATGAAACTGAAAGAGGAGAGTGAAAAAGTCGGCTTGAAGCTCAACATTCAGAAACTAAGACCATAGCATCCGGTCCCATCACTTCATGACAAATAGATGGGGAAACAGTAGAAACAGTGGCTGACTTTATCTTTGGGTGTTCCAAAATCACTGCAGATGGTGACTGCAGCCATGAAATTAAAAGACACCTACTCCTTGGAAGGAAAGTTATGACCAGCCTGTACAGCATATTAAAAAGCAGAGACATTACTTTGTCAACAGAGGTCCATCTAGTCAAGGCTATGGTTTTTCCAGTAATCCTGTATGGATGTGAGAGTTGGACTATAAAGAAAGCTGAGCACCAAAGAATTGATGCTTTTGAACTGTGGTGTTGGAGAAGACTCTTGAGAGTCCCCTGGACTGCAATAAGATCCTGTCAGTCCATCCTAAAAGAGATCAGTCTTGGGTGTTCATTGGAAGGACTGATATTGAAGCTGAAACTCCAATATTTGGCCACCTGATATGAAGGGCTGACTCATTTAAAAAGACCCTGATGCTGGGAAAGATTGAAGGCAGGAGGAGACGGGGACAACAGAGGATGAGATGGTTGGATGGCATCAGGGACTCAACAGACATGGGTTTGGGTAAACTCTGGGAGTTGGTGATGAACAGGGAAGCCTGGCTTGCTGCTGTCCATGGGATCACAGAGTTGGACACAACTTAGCAACAGAACTGAAGAAAAATATAATCCAGTTAACTCTGGCAAGAAACATAATTCACCTTTGAATGTCTTCCAATACCACTGCCAACAACAAAATGCCTTGTTAAGCATTCAGTGCCATCACTGAGGCATTTTAGATGAATTGTTATTTAGGGGCACCTATTTATTCCAAAAGTATAGAAATTGGGTTTTAGACCTATTTTATTTTATTCCCTTATCTGTCAACATATTAAAATTTGTGTATTAGCATCAGACAGATTCTGGGTACTAAAAATTATCTCCAAAACAGTTTTATGTTTTTTTTAAATTTATTTATTTTTAATTGAAGGTTAATTGCTTTACAGTATTGTATTGATTTCTACCAAATATCAACATGAATCAGCCATAGATTTACCCATGTCCCCTTTCACTTGAACATCCCTCCCACCTCCCTAACAGTTTTATATTTAAATTTTAATATTATATGTTTTGAAGGATTGATGAATGTCATATCTTCAACAAAAATTCAAATATGTGACATTTGAGTTTCTTACTACCATGTATTTGTATTGTGTCTTCCTGTTGTAGCTCTACCATCTATATGATGCTTCAGAAAATTTGTTCTCCAAGAACAAACGGAAGAAAGTTTCCTGGTATATTAATCTACTTATACAGGTTCTAAAAAACATCTAGGAAAGAAAAGAGAAACATGACAAAATGAATGGTAGCTATTCATATTTTCTTTAACTTGGTTATGGTTTATATATAAGTACTCAATTTTTTTTCTTTTTTCTTTTTTTTTTTACAAGGCTTCCCTTGTGACTCAGCTGGTAAAGAATCTGCCTGCAGTGCAGGAGACCTGGGTTCGATCCCTGCATTGGCAAGATCTCCTGGAGAACGGAAAGACTACCCACTCCAGTATTCTGGCCTGGAGAATATGGACTGTATAGTCCATGGGGTTACAAAGAGTCGGACACAACTGAACAACTTTCACCTCACATACATATTTTTAAAAAATATATAGTCATCATATCTGAGTGACTGCTATGTTATTGGTGGTATTAACAGTGTTGATGATCAAATATTTGAATTATTTTATTTTTGTGTACTTCTATGAACCTTGCAACATAGCTAATTTTCCACTTACATAGCGCTTAAGTAATTTTTATAAACACTCCAAATTAAGGTAATTGACAGAAAAATGTGATTGAAAGAAAAATGTCAGTTAAATTATTTTAATTAAGTTTTGTGCATAGGGGTTAACATCTATAGTTATGCTGTCATTCTTTTCTACCAAGTATAGATACTGCTTCATGGTGGACTTGAGTGAACTCCACAACTTTCCTTGATAGAGTTAGCCATGTAACCATTAGGAATATGTTAGCTTTAACACCTGAGATGAAACCTTTATGCCATCTTAGTTCTATAATTTTCATCTTCTGCAACAGAATGAGCTGTGGTGGTTGTATGTTAGTCTCTGAACTAAGTTGTCAGAGAAATGCACAATAAAATTATGGCTACTATAGCTCTTCTCAAACCTCTCTTTAAATGTTGTACTTTCATTTTATCATTTCATCTTCATAGCAACATTGCAGGCTATTTATTATCAGCACCATTTTAGAAGTAGTGAAACCAAAGCTTAGAGATGTACAATAACATCTCAAGTTTATTCAGTTATTAAGTGGCAGAAATGCAATTCAAACCAGTCTTTTCTTAGCATCAGTGATATCTTTCACACAGTTTTAACATTATGCCACAATATAGATGGCAAAATATGGGTTTACCATTTTTAACAATGACTGAAAAATTCTCCAAGGAACACAAAATGCTACACAAACTACAATTCTGCTAAATTAATGTCTTTCTTGAATAAGTAGAGAGTGACCATCTCAAACACCTGAGATAAATTGACAGCTTGTCGGTTACTATCACAAGATATCACTCTCCTCTCTGAAGACTTTTAAAAATGATTTTTCATTGGTTGTGTGGTGCAGAATCATAGAGTTCTGGCCTTGTCTTTGCCACATGAGCTGCCCATAAACTGATGAATTGATTTTAATTTGATCTTGGCAGCTTTTGCTATGCTCTGAGGTATTAGTCTTGCTCTATTCCAGACCTTTTCCTTGAACTCTGGCTTTGGACACTAACCTTCTTCTAAAGATATGTCCCTGAGGCCCTGGGCAGGCTGTCAGTCATAACTTTGTTGGCCATGACCGATATGGTATGTCAAACCTGTTAGTGCTTTTGCCAGTTCTATTTTTTAAGAAAAGATACCTTAGTTGTCTAAAAGAATGATATATATTTTAAGTACTTAATTTGATAGAAAGGGCTCACTCAATGAAAAATTTGAATTTATTAATTAAAGTAATAAATGCATCTTAGAATGTTGATTACACAGAAAAACTAGACTTTTCACATGTGATTTCACACTCTATGTCTTTCACCTAAATATTGTTATATGTACAGCTACTCAGAAATGGATGTCTTTCAAAAGTATTAATCATAATGAAATAGACCAATTGTCAGTGAATTAGGAGAGATGTTCTCAATCTGACCTAATTATTTTCACTGTCATCTCCATTAACAATGGCATTATGTATCTCTATGTCTATATGCTGTGCGGTGCATAGTAGCTCAGCTGTGTCCAATTTTTTGTGACCTCATGGACTGTAGCCCTCCAGGCTCCTCTGTCCTTGAGGATTCTCAAGGCAAGAACACTGAAGTGGGTTGTCAAGCCTTCCTCCAGGTGATCTTCCTAACCCAGAGATTGAACCCAGGTCTCCCACATTGCAGCAGATTCTATGCTATCTGAACCACCAGGAAAGCCCATGTCTATATACTAAATTGGATCATATATAACAAAATTCCTGTTTCATTTTTCTTTCTGATATTTCTTATACTACATCTCCTTCTCATTCTTTTATTTGCCTTTTTGTTTCAACAATCTCCATTCATCTTAATAACCCAACAAAATGATTGCTCTAAATAGCTATACCAAGAAAAAAATGGAGATACATAGTTTTTCAGTAGAGAACATATATGCTGTATCATTTGGGCTGGTATTCTGATACAGAATATGATCTATATTGGGAATATATAAGATTAAAATAATTTAAGATGTTTTCATTTCTTGTGGCAGTTATTTCAGGGTGTTTTAATTTTGTACTATTTGATAACTTTTTTTTTTTTTTTTACAAACAATGCTTTTAACAATTATTGAAGAGAAAATTATAAAATGAATGTTGAGTTACTCTTAAATGATGAAAGGACACAATTATAAAGGTAATTGCATGACTGTAGCAGTCGTTTCACTCTTCATATATCAAAAATATTTTAAAATATTAATGTAGATTAGCTTTCCCATATGTTTAGCAATTCAGAAAACATTAACTCTCTATTTTATTTTATTCATAAAGTGTAAACTCCAGAGAAATTCTTGGAGAAGCAATGTCACTGACAACCGCGTCTCTAATAATATAATGACTCATATTAGAGATAATGAAGATGCAGTGATTTTTCTTCCACAATTCAATATTAATCTAGTATGTAGCTAACCATTTGTAGAACTGGAGAGGTTTAAATAACACTAGAAACAGTATCATCTACACTCTTTCATGTGACAGATTTATTTTTATATATACTATATTTATTTCACCGTTCTATTTAAAGTTGGAATTGAAACAGAAAACCTTTTCAATATTTTATATCAAAGAAAGACATCATAATATTTCTCTTTAATAGGTGTGTATAAATGCACAGCTAGGAAACATGAAGTTTCATATATCTATTCCTAGTGAAATGGACTTGAATTTCTAGCAAGCCTTGACACTTCACACAGTGAAATAGTAAGTTCATCCTTAGAAAAGAATATAATATTTAAGAAGGAGAGATATACAGTTAAATACACAAAATATATTTTTTGTCATAAAGATCTAGACAGTAAATGTTGAAGCAGTAGAGATGATAAATAATACTGGCTTTTATATTATACATTCTGAGAATTTTTATAGAGCTCAACTGGGTTATAATAAGATGACAATAAAACTCTCCTTAAGATACTATGTATGTTGTAATTTTTATTTTTCTCTTTCATACACACACTCACACACACGTCCTTTTTTGCAGAACAGGTGTATATTTTATCTATTTTCTTGCAATATTTTGCCAACTAAATTTTTTTTTTATATAATACTCCTTCTTTATTTTTTTTTATTTATTTTTTTTATTAGTTGGAGGCTAATTACTTCACAACATTTCAGTGGGTTTTGTAGACAGAGAAGACCGCAATGAGAATACTAGACAACTTTGCTGCCCTTAACTGTAGATGATCACAAACATCCCAAAGCATTTTTTACTACATGACTTCATAAAGCTGTACATGTTCAAATGCACGAGTTATAGGACTTAAAAAAAGAACACAAAAGTAGAGAAACAATTTTAATAAGTTACTATTGCTTTTATAACTATGGGAAACACCTATGCTTGAATGCAAGTCATCTTCCTTTTATGTTCTGGAATTCTTTTGAGACAATTGTATCTCCTATTTCATAGCTTAATTCAAGAAATCTAGAGACCCATTTGTTCCATTGAACATTAGGCTGCAGTGGTGCATAGTTCACTGTAGTTCATTTATATGAGCGCAGAAGTATGTTTCTTCCCAGGGGATGAAATATGGAATATAAAAATGTCTATTTTTGTCTAAATGGTTTCATGTAAATATACCATTCTTACTTGAAATTAAATAGAAAATGTTCACATTAGAATCGTTTAAATAGAAAGTAAAAATTCCCACAAGTTTCAATAACACAGATTTTCAAACTCTCCAAAAATATTCAATAGTCACCTACATTTTACAAGTCACTCTTTCCAACTTCCTCAACATAAAAGTGAAAAAAACAACATTCCTTGCCTGACAGAGATTCTATTATAGACATTGGCAAGCACCAAGTATCAAGTAAAAATATTATTTTAATATTGCAGTTACACATATATTTTAAATTTGTGTGTGTGTGTGTGTGTGTAAAAATGAGAAGGACTTCCCAGGTGGTTCAGTGGGTAAAGAACCCACCTGCAATGCAGGAGATGTAAGAGACACAAGTTCGATTCCTGGGTTGAGAAGATACCCTGAAGGAAGGCATGGTAATCCACTCTAGTATTCTTGCCGAGAGAATCCCCGTGGGTAGAGGAGCCTGGCAGGCTACAGTCTAGTGTCACAAAGTGTCAGACACGACCCAGGTGAGTTACTTACACAGCACATAGCATTTAAATGAGAAAGTGTGATCAGGTAAGTAGTACATGAAGAATGGCAAATAAATACAAAAGAGATCATAAATAGTGGAGAAGGAATGCTGTTTTATATAACTTGGTTCAAGAAAGTCTATACTTAATGGCATCTAAGTATAGACAGAAGAAAGTAAAGGAGTCAACGGTGTGACTTTCTGGAAGAAAGATGTGTTAGATCATTAAAAAAAATGAAATTGCTCAATCGTGTCCGACTCTTTGCCATCCCAAGATTTTTTTCCCTTTAAATAAATTTAATAAGAAAGAAAAAGAAAACATTTATTTCAAGTAAAATAGTTTATTCATATAAAGGATAACAGTAAACTGAACATCAGACAAACCTACAAAAAATTGCATAGATTATGATAGGTGTATTTAAGTATTTTATGCATGGTGTTTCCATATTCTGTATTTATTATCTACTATGAGAAAAAGTCTGGGATTAGGAGTACCTCTCCCATGGAGAGAAAAAAGGAAAACAATATATAATATAGAGAATATAATATGTAGAAATATTTAATAATGTAATATAATAAAAGTATATGATAGTTTATAAATATCAAGAAATATAATCTTAAAATTGACTAAATGCTGAGAATAGCACTTAGCAAGGCATTTTCTCTGACTTTGCCATTTCCTCAGCATTTAAAAGTGTACTTCATACTCTAATAAATCATTTGATGATTATTTGTATAATTAATAAATGATGACCTAAGTGCAAAACATGTGAATTTTTTAGTGAAGTTTTGGGAGCTTTCTTGACTCATTGGATAGAATAAAATTAAAAAAAATTCTACTCAGAGCCTTGCCTTTATAGAACACAACTTCTGACTTAGACAATCAAACAATAAATCAATATTGAACATATTTTACTTGGAAGATTTATAGGAGACAATAAAGAGGAAGAGGAACATTATATGACCTGTGACTGTAAGGAATTGTAATCTAGGTGAAGAAGTCCCAAAGAGTAAGGATAAGGCAGTGTGGGTGCTCAAGTTTCTTTGAACCAAATCTCCAAGCACAGCATTTATCTAACTGTGACCTTATTTATTGCTTATAAAACTTCCTCTTTCACTTGACTGAGCACTCCATGGAGTGATTAAACAGAACTTTTTGTTGAAAAATTGATATTAAATGGCCCTTGAAAAAGAGTAAAAGTTCTTAATAGAGGGAAGTGAAAAATGAATGCCAGAGAAAACATAAACAGATAAGTAGAAGTAGAAATGTGGAAATATTCCTGGAAAACAGTGAGCAATACATTTTGAGGAGAGTCAGATATACCCTAGGACATATAAAAATAAGACTAGAAATGATCATTCAGGCTAGACTTCAGAGAACTGTCAATGTTTAACTAAGCCTTGAACCATAAGCAGAGGTCATAAACTGAAAAATTTTAAAAAGTGAGAGATGTTGATCAAGGTTGTATTTCTGGAACTGAGTGTGATTTTTGGAAGGTTTTGATTGATTATAAAGGCAGATCCTCAAATGCTAGCCCTGCAGGAACCTAGTGCTCAAATCCAGCAGCCAGTTCATAAAAGACCTGACTGGGCATAGAGGGAGAGAATACAAGTGAAATTACGATGGCTCAGTGAGGAGGGAAAAACCCAAGTGTTAAAGATGACATCAAGGTTTAAGAGTACTGGCTGGAAATACCAAATAATATCCATGAGTAGAAATGTGAAATGAATATGAATAAAAATATGAAAATGAGAGCATCGCGAGTGCTCATGTCATCTCTCCATAAATAAAGCTGAAAATGTAACTAGTTTCAAGAACATTTAAGAGAAAGTGTTTCCATATGGTTGGATAGATGAATGACAGGTCTGCCCAACAACCAAGTGGTACAATGTCCCAGTAGTCAAGCGGGCTCAGACGATAGTTAACTTAGTTGGAGAGAAGGTGGTGTTGGCCAAGTACCAAAATGTTGAAAGCCAGAGAAATGAAATAGGCACAGAAATCTAAGCGCCATGTCAAGGACTGACCCCAGTTAGCTCCATGGCATCCAGGAGTATCATAGCTCCTAGTGTAGAGGAAGGTGAATAAGGCATGCAACTTTATCAGGAAAAAAAGAAGAAGGGTTGAGGAATACAAAAGTAGAAGCTAGAATGGTAGGAACAAACAAACAACCCCTCCCCACAACCCCTAATGTTTAAGTTGGCTCTTCGGGTGCAGTCCTTGGATTGTTTTAGAATTATACCAAGAAGGCAAAGTAACAAAATAGACCCATTTGATATCTTTGACTGACGGCTTGTGCTAAATAGCTTAGGGGAATTTATAACAGTCCGTATGGCTTCATAATAAGTTTGTTGCTGTACCACTTCCAATTTTCACCTCTAAAAAATATATCCAACATTTTCCACTTTCTTGTGAAGTTTGGTTAGTTAGTTGTCCATTTATATAAGAACAGCAGTTAAGATCCTCTACTATCAAAAAGGAATGTTAACCTCATCAAATTTTTGTCTGATTCCTGAATGAGCAATTTATATCCAAAAGAGCCTTATTGTTGTTATTTAGTCTCTAAGTAGTATCTGGCTCTTTTGCAACCCCATAGACTGTGGCATGCCAGGCTCCTCTGTCCATGGGATTTCCCAGGCAAGAATACTCGAGTGAGTTGCCATTTCCTTCTCTAGGGGATCTTCCTGACCCAGGGATCAAACCCTCATCTCCTGCATTGGCAGAAGCCTTTATCAGAGGTTATGGTATGTTATATCTTCCCTAGCAAAAGTATAGTACTATTTTTAAGTATAATGACAAAATTCTGAGGGATATATGATGGAGGAAGAGCAATATGATGTAAGTTTGATGAGTCAGGCTGGGGCCAGCTCATACAAAGCCTTAAAGAACTAAGCATTTGCGGTGTTACTCTAAAGGTAATTGTAAAATAATTTTAAATTTCTAAAGTGATTGAGGAATAAAATGATTTGCATTTCAAATTTACTCCTTGCTAAAAACTGAAGTCTAACAAAAGGATATTGTCTTCTAAATCAAGTAAAATTTATTATGTACTTCCTTTAAAACATTTAACTGTCTTCCAGCATGGTTTCATATAATTTTTATTCTTGTTTTAGATTCGTAATACTATATATGAATTACAAGGATATCATTTGCACACCATAGCTACTTAATAAATGTTTGAATGACACAAGGAGTGACTGAATGAAGTGATGAGCAACATGATTTTCTGATGAATTTTGGTGATCAAGTTTGAAGATAATAACTAATGAGACTTTTAACTTGATAGTCTCAGAATACTGTGAGAATTAAAATAATGCCATCATAAATTATTATTTTAAATGTGTTTTCAAAAATGTATTTAATTTGATTCCTAAAACAGCCTGGCTGGAAAGGAAGAGTAAATCTTACTGCTCCTGGTTTGTAGGTGAGGTAATTAAAGCTTCTTGGAAAAGGTTCTTGACAGTGTCAGAGGCTGAAATTTGGACAGGCCTAACCATTTAGAGCATTTCTTCACTTCCAATTTTGCTCTTATCCACTGAACCATGATTATCCCAGGCAATGGAAACATTGAGCTGGACAATGCTCTTAAATTTGACTTATTTTGAAAGGCATTTACTTAGCCTGCAAATCCCCGAATACAAAAGGGAAGTAGAATAACAGCCTGGAAGATTGGGAATTGCCTAACAATTCTGGAGTTGACAGTGATTAGGTTGGCTTTCAGCAGACTTTTTTCAAGTGTTACTTCACTGAACAAGAGGATATATGATAATGCTGTTTTACTGACCTCAACTTGCTTCCTGCCATGGGCTTAAATTAGCCAGGATTTTTGTCAAAACAGTGCAAATCTCTGTGGTATAAAAGCTGAAAAGGAATATCCTTTAGAAATACTGATGATTTGAGGAAAGTTAGTTAAGTCCCATGTTTTCAACTTCCTTCTTAAGAAGAAAAGAAGTGTTTGGGCGTATCTTTTGTTCTAATGTGAATAAAGAGATCAATTTAACATTTAAATTTCAATGAGTAAATAGTTATACCAGGCTAAATCCTGTTCAATGTGTTATTTTCACACAAAAATTTATTATAAATATCATGTAGTGAAATTTCAGTCCTAGTGTTTTAAAATTTAGCTTTCAATCACTGGACTTTATTAGAATTAGGAGATGGGCTCCTATGGTTCTTCATTTGCAATTACAAGGCAGTGGGCTTCCCTGCTGGCTCAGAGGGTATTTCGTCTGTCTGCAGTGCAGAAGACCAGGGTTCCATCCCTGAGTCGGGAAGATCCCCTGGAGAAGGAAATGGCAACCCACTCCAGTACTCTTGCCTGGAAAATCCCATGGATGGAGGAGCCTGGTGGGGAACAGTCCACGGGGTTGCAAAGAGTCAGACACACCAGAGCGACTTCACTCACTTCACTTATAGAAGCAGCAGGGCTTCCCAGGTGGCTCAGTGGTAAGGAATCTGCCTCCCAGTACAGGAGACCAAGGAGACTTGGATTTGATCCCTGGGTCTGGAAGATCCCCTGGAGTGGGGAATGGCAACCTGCTCCAGTATTCTTGCCTGGAAAATCCCATGGACCGTGGGGCTTAGTGGGGCAAGGTCCACAGGGTCGCAAAAGAGTCCGAGGTGACTTGGCAACTAAAAGGAGAAACAGTAGAGGCAACAGTTTATCTCGTTAAGGAAGAATACAAAATTCTTTCTTTCTAAAGATTGTTACTGTGGTAATCTCTCTTTCTGCCACTGTCTCTCCTTGGCTTCCTGTCTCTTTTTTTTTCCTTGTGTTTCTTTCTCAAATTCATCATCCCTCTTAATACTGAGGTAGCAATAGAGAAATAGGTTTCCCTGGTAGCTCAGCTGATAAAAGAATTCACCTGCAATGCAAGAGACCCTGATTAGATTCCTGGATCGGGAAGATCCCCTAGAGAAGGGATAGGCTACCCACTCTAGTATTCTTGGGCTTCCCTGGTGGCTCAATCAGTAAAGAATTCACCTGCAATGTGGGAGACCTGGGTTCAATCCCTGGGTTGGGAAGATCTCCTGGAAGAGGACATGGCAACCCACTCCAGTTCTTGCCTGGAGAATCCCCAAGGATAGAGGAGCCTGGCAGGCTGCAATCCATGATGTCTCAGAGAGTCAGACATGACTGCGTGAATAAGCACACACACCTATAGAGAAATATTCCTTCTAAGTGCATATGTGTAAATATAACTTATTTGTTGTATAAACATGCATTTTCAGAGAGTTACATACTACTGTTGTAATACTCAGTTTTGGACTAATTATATAAAACAATTTAAGATTGGAGCCATTTTCAAAATTAGATTTCAAACATTTGGATTTTGCAAATTCAAAGAAACAGCTCTCATCCATTTAAAGCAAAATTCTTTTTTTTTTTTTGTACTTTAATACTTTTGCTATGAGTTTGTCTATTGAAATATAATGTATATTTAGCCTAATGATCTAACTGCCCTCATAATGAGAAGTGAAAACGTGTAAGCCCGATGGATATGTGAACATTTTAAAACAATGAATTTAACTTTGAATTGCTCTCTGTACCTTTTCTTGTTTGTGGGTGGAAGGCACAGCACATCCTGTTTTTGTTGCCACAGAATATTTTCTCTGGTTACTTGTTGCAGGAAATTGATGTCTTCCAAGCACTGAATTTAGTATTGAGAGCCTGATGGCGTTGTTAATCATCAGGTTCTAATGTTAGCCACTCTGTATCTCCATATTTTGAACATGATTATTGTTTATTGGGACATGTTTTTGGTAACTATTAAGATATATGTACTTTCGAATTTTTAGGATGCATATTCAACAGTGGATAACATTGTTCAAAAGGCTCTCTTTTTTTGTTAGTGTTTAAAATTTGTACAAAATAAAACAATTGCTTAAGATTTGTAAATATACTGAAAATAGCAAACATCTATGCCTAGTCATGATAATTTGCCTTGATTTTACATGTAGTTTGTAGGAAAAAAAATCAGTATTAAGCTAATATAAGCCTAATTACCTCAAAAACTTTCAACTCTCAATTCAGTTAGCAAGATACAACTAATGTTTCATTGTTCTTGCTTGTTAATATAAGTGATTATAGGCTTTACATTGAGATTAAATCCAAATGAGATCAAATTTCAAACTGAAACTTCTTCAGAAAAATCTTGCTTAATTTAATCTTAAACGTTTCCAGACTTAAAAATATTTCTCAGACTTAAAAATATTTCCCAGACTTAAAAAACAAAGATTATTCCCAGGTTATCTTCAGTAAATATAAGAATCAGTCATACATGCAGTAATATAGAAAGAGAAGATTTTATATCATTTATAGATCCTTTATTTTTCTGTAATTAATTAAAAATGTTTTTTTTTCTTTAGTTCAGTATACTCCTTATAAGATAAATACATGCATTCAGTTTGAAGAGGGATATATAGATATAAATGCCATGTATATATTATAATTCAAATTTATATGTATTAACTTATTAAACAAATTCATATGGTTTTTAAATATGAAAATATAAAGCCAAAAAGCATATACAAGACATGTTCTTGAAAGATGTCATTCTTTTTTGTTATTTATCAAATAATCAATTGAATGCCTAAAATTTTAGGCTTTTATAAAAATATAATTGTCATATAGAACTTTATGTGATGTGAAATGTTGAATTAAATTTATCACGTATTTTGTTTATATAATACATCTATCATAACCAATATTCTACAAGCCACATTCCTAAAATACACTGTCCAGTTAAGTCACTCTACCAGATCTAATAGATAATTACTAAATAAAAATAGCCTGATTATTGCTTACAAGTAGAAAATCCCTCATTTTGTTATCTTTGTACCTACAATATACTCTAACTCATGCATTAATATTTCGTTTATTACTATAAAGGCTTTTATTCATGCTTTCCCACTTAAAATAGAAGACAAGTAATCTTTTTTTGAATATACATTTTAGAATTTTTTCACCTAATGCTGCTCATTGAAAAAGCACCAAGGATATTGTTGATGTGATGCAAAATGTGAAGGATGGACAAGAGTGGTGAGACTTCATGGAAGACGAAGAGGATACAGGAGGCAGCAGGATGAGGAGGAAGAAAGACTATTTATACCCCACTTTGCAGACCACAGAGCTCTTCGATGAGATGTAATTTCCTTAGTTTTGACATCAATAACTCTTGGCAATAACTTCTGATCTAACCTTTCAGCCACCTGTCTTTTCAGCTTTATCTCTGCATCTAACATACATTTAATTATTGAAATTTCCAGGGCTTTGAATATATCCTTGACATTTCCAAAATGCCCTCCCCTCAGTATCCTATATTCTCTCCCACTCCAGCCAGTGAATTTTCATTCGTTCTTTAAGATCCAACTCAAAGGCTGACTGTGACATGTGTTATAAACCCCAAGCATAATTATTTGTTCCTCTTTCTGACCTATCTCAGTATAAATTATGGAATACAGTTAGCTCCCTACATACAAAAGGTTCCATTCTGAAAGCGTGTTTGTGTTCTAATTTGTTCGTAAGTCAAACTAAGTTAGTCCAGGTGTCCAGCCAACACAATCGACTATGTACTGCATACACCTATGTACCTGCATTAGGTTTACAGTCCTTTTCACAGAAATAGTACATAAAAAACAAACGCAAAAAATAAACACTTTTAGTCTTACCATACAGTACCTTGGAAAGAACAGTAGTACAGTACAGTAGCTGGCATACAGGCCATGACATCAAGTGAAAAGGCAAGAAGAATTACTGACTGCAGGAAAGAGAGGAGGTAAGAGCTGAAGGATTGTCAGCAATGGAAGACAAAAGAAAGAAAGAAAAGAAAGAAAGTGAAGTCGCTCAGTCGTGTCCGACTCTTTGCGACCCCGTGGACTGTAGCCTATGAGGCTCCTCCGTCCATGGGATTTTCAAGGCAAGAATACTAGAGCGGGTTGCCATTTCCTTCTCCAGGGGATCTTCCCAACCCAGGGATCTAACCTGGGGATCGAACCTGGGTGTCCCACATTGTAGGCAGACGCTTTACCGTCTGACCTAAGAAGACAAAAGGGAAGTCTCAGTTTCACTCATGCCTAACCTTGATGGATGCTCGCATATTTCAAAGTTCACAACTTGAAGGTTCTTATGTAGGGTGCTTACTGTATAGTAAAGCATTTAATCCCATTGAATTGTAGCTACTGTCCTGCTGTCTTACCAACCAAATCAAAGATAGTTTGGGGAGCATGAAATTTGCATTGAGTCACATCCACAAGACAAAAACTCTGGGCTTACCTTTACCCAATCAAAGTCAGGGAGATAAAGTGTGCTTAAAAACAAACAAACAACAACAACAAAAAAAACCCAAACCCAAAATGGTAGCAACAGAAAAAAAAAAAAAAACCCATTATATAAGATTTTAAAAGACTTTCTCCTAATAGTAATTTTTATTTTATGGCTTTTTTGTTTTACAACATTTTGTTGGTAAGGGGATTACATACAGACTGCACTCCTATGCTTTTCCCTTTTGATACTGTAACTTCATGTTATCTGGCTTTAGGAGTGCAGGAAATTTTTCAAAAAAGGAGTCTGAAATTCAGCTTCACAATTTAGCTTCACAACTATTTGGATTGGAATACTACATTAAATGCATTATAATTTTGTATTGAGTTGCAGGGGGGAAAAGTGAAAAGATTTGGAGACCATATGTTGAATTTTTTTTTTTGATATGTTAAGAAATACGCCAATTTCATTTCCTATTCCTTCTTAAATGTTTTTAGAAGTTGTCCTGTACACTAGTTGACAAAAGCCTGCAATGTTGATATTTAAGGGCTGTTGATTGCTGGCAGTGAAGTCTTCCAACTGTGCTGGCACCCGAGAAAGCATCTCCACATTTTCTTCCAGGATCATCACCTTTGTTCTAAATAGCTCCCTCATAGTGTGAACAGAGGTCATATGTTTCAGATTTTCTGCCTGGCACCCAGGAAATCAGTATGATTGAGTAAACATATTAAGCTTCCCCTGCATTTCCAGCCTGAACAGATGTTAAGTACAAGCTGATCCACCTCCATTCAACCCGAGAGACTACATCCACAGACTGTTTCATTTTCTTTTCAGTTTATATAGAAGCATAGATTCTTGCTGGCGTGTATAAATGTGCCATTTAAGGCAATCAAAAATGGCTTCACATCTCACTTGATTTCCACAATTGTTGCTGTAACGATGGACTATGAGGGGAGAGAGTGAAATTCTCTGGCAGTTCTATCCACGTTGAAGCAACATGTTCGTGGAGAGCCAATATTCAGTCATTACAGCACAATCCCTCACAATTTCACAATTCACTAACAGTATGCCTTTTCACAATGTAAAGCTGATTTTCCTTTAACCAAATAAAACATGAAAAGAGAGCTGGAAGCAATGGGCAATCTAGATCATTAGATGATTGATGTAAAATTAGAGAACATTTAGGCTGGAATAGATGGTAAACATCAGGGAGCTCAGAAGACTTGGAAGCTCTATATTTTGAGGAAATATTTTGTTGATGCTCTTTCAGCTCTTGGTAAAAACCTACCAATTTAAAAAAAAAAAACAAACAAACCTCAAAATAATTTACCTACTAGTTACTTCAGGGTATTATTTGCAATTACTTCACATCACAGCCTTTTCTGAAAAGTTTTTGACTTTTTCACCAGAACAAAATTTTCTGTTCTAATTCCATGCCTCTCTTCATGCTATGTCTCTGACCTTTTGGACAAATAATTGAAAGCAAATGGTCACAAACAGGAAATCTAACTTGAGCAACAGAAATGGCACATAAAAGCTGAGAAAGTTATGAAACAAAATGATTTATTCCATATCAAGGAATACGGAAAAAAGATAACATGAAAATTTTTATAAAATATTTCCATGGTGAGGATGTTCGTTGAGGAACCCACAATATGAGTGTCAACAAATGTTGAACACATTCAACTATATTATATATGTTTGTGTATATACATATTGTTTCAAAATACTGAAAACTTTGAGAACCTGAGAAATTAATTTTTATTGTGCATAGTCTTTTACCACATCATATGAAAAAAACCACTCAATAATAACAAAAATTGAAATGACTTCTGTAGTGATAATGATAATAGAAACAGAGCTGTGGATTAAGGGTCAGAAGACCAGAAAGTATGGTTTTTTCTGTCAAATAACTAACCAAATAACAATGCAACCCGTCTCTTAATTATTCATTCATATGAATGAATTCTAAAAATTCCTATTATCTTTATTATTTCCAAAGATTGGATCAGGTAATATTTGCAGAGGTTAGACTAGTGTAGTAAAATATTAGCTCTAGTCTATGATTGATAAGGTGGGCATTGCAGAATGTGATGGTGTGATGGCAAGGCGTGGAAGTGAAAGAATAGTTTTTCCTGAAAGATGGATGTGGAAGGGTTACTAATGCTTTGGCAAATGTAATCAGTACTTTCCTCTTTGTCCTAGTAGTAGACAGTAGACAGGAAAATGTAATAAGTTGTAGTCAACAGGCTCTGAGCAGAACATACATGCAGAGTCCTCCAACACTCACTTCTTCTGCTAGGACAATCATGAGTCTTTGCGTTGAGATGGTAGAGCATAGAACAGAAGCAACCTCAATCAATGAAGTATTGCATAGCAGTCAGATATCCTGGAGAATATGGGGGCCTTAGTTTTGTGAAAACAAGAAACAGCTGTGTGATGTTTTAGCCACTGCATTGTCAGAGTCAGTTGTGAGAACTACAAAGCCTGTATCATCCTGATTAATACAGTTTATCAGAAAGTAGGAGAAATTGGCAAATGAATAGTCCTTGCATCATAGTAAATCACTGTGAAGCAGAACATTATCTCTAACATTCCATCCTGTATATTAGTGAGAGTTTGTTATATTTACCAATGTTTAGAATTACAGTTGTGTATTTTCATGGATGCAGTTGGATTAATCAGTACATATTCATTTTCTTCAGATGTGTTTAATTTTAGTACCAAGCCTACCTGTGCCATTAAATAAATGGACAAATTGAGCAATGGAATATTTTGTGCTTCTTATTGAAAAATGAACAAATAATATTTCACTAATGAAAGCTAAGAGTACAATACAATGTTAAGACTAAAGTGAATCTTTCCTGCCATTTAAAGGACAAGTTCTAAAAAAGGCAAGTTCTGTAAACAAAACACTATTGCCATGACAACACATACTTCAGCTTTTAACCTTTCATTACACAGAAAGGATTTTAAAGCATTTTTATATTTCCATAGTTTGTAATAACAGTACTGACCTCTGAAGCTGGCATTTTCCGGAAGCTAGTAATTGGCAAAACCTCAGGCTCTCAACTTCTTGACCAATCTACAAGGGGAGCTTTCCTCATGTTTCCCATTACTTACAAAAATTCAGTTCATTTTCTGAGCTCTGAAACTTAAAGACAAAATCAGTTCAACCATGCATTATTTGAATAATGTATATCTTAACAAATATTGTACTTTATCAAATACACTTCTCTCTGCATCACCATTTTTATATGGGTATATGTTATATGGTTCTGTGAATGGGGGCACACACATGTATATGATTATGTATGTGTTTAGTGAGGCACTTATTTCTTAAATAAATTTTTGATAATTCAGAAAGCCAATGATAAGGTATAAATAATATATAATGAGATTACATTAGTTATCTACTGAAATAACACCACAAACTTTTTAGCTTAAAGCAAGAAAATTTATTATTTCACCATTTCCCTGGGTCAGGAGCCTGGTCAGGATTTAGTTCATTTAGTTGAGCTGTGTGCTTCAGGTCTGTTCAAAGCTGCAGTGTGGGTGTCAGCAAGGACTGTGGTCTCAGCTGAGACTCAGCTGCAGAGTTATCCTTGCCCAAACTCATGTGATTCTTGACAGTATTCAGTAAGTAACTAGAAGGCTGGGGGCTTCCTCTGTTGCTCAATGGTAAAGAATCTGCCTGCAATGCAGGAAATGGAGGAGACACAGGTTTGATCCCTGGGATAGGAAGATCCCCTGGAGGAGGAAATGGCAACCCACTGCAGTATTCTTGCCTGGAGAATCCCATAGACATTGGGGCCTGGTGGCCTACAGTTCATGGGGTCACAGAAAGTGGGACATGACTGAAGTGACTGAGCACACACTCACACACCTAGGAGGCTACTGGATTCAGGGTCTCGGTTTCGGGCTGCCTGGTGTCCAGTGCTCACCCTCACTTCCTGAGTGTGACCTTCTCCATATAGCAGCTCACAACTGACTGTGACTTCAAAGCCAAAAGACAAAGAGTTTCCTAGCAAGATGGGTTCCATTCTTGTGTAACTCAATCATGTACACATAATCAGTCATCAAATATTGTCACTTTAAGGGAAGGTTCAAAGGTGTTATCATCAGAAAGTCAGGACGATGAGAGCCACACTAGATTCTTACACGACACACATTTTTCATCTAAGTCCACGTGAATAGAAGTTACACAATTTTGTGTTTCAAAATTTTTCTTTTCCTTACTGAGCAACATAAACTATAATTAACTGGTATACAGTAATTAAATTTTTTGCAAAATTGTGTCATAACTACTTACTGTTTGCTTCATTGTTCAAAACAGGAGTTTATTAAAATTTCAGCATATAGCTAAAAGAAATCTTTCCATTTTATTATATTTTTACTTTAGGCTGTTGGCAGTATGCACGTATAAACCATGCTATTTTAGTTGTTGTTCAGTCACTCAGTTGTGTCCAACTCTTTGCAACCTCATGGACTGCAGCACGCCAGGCTTCCCTGTCCATCACCAACTCCCGAAGTTTGCTCAAATTCATGTCCATCAAATCGGTGATGCCATCTAACCATCTCATCCTCTGTCACTCCTCCTCCTGCCTTCAATCTTTCCCAGCATCAAGGTCCTTTCAAATGAGTCAAGTCCTCACATCAGGTGGCCAGAGTATTGGAGCTTCAGCATCAGTTCTTCCAATGAATATTCAGGTTGATTTCCTGAATTAACTTTAGGATTGACTGGTTTGATCTCCTTGTAGTCCAAGGGACTCTCAAGAGTCTTCTCCAACACCACAGTTCAAAAGCATCAATTCTCCAATGCTCAGCTTTCTTTATGATCCAACTCCCACATCTCACATCCATGACTACTGGGAAAACCAAAACTTTGACTAAATGGACCTTTATTGGCTAAGTAATGTCTCTGCTTTTTAATACGCTGTCTATGTTTGTCATGTCATAGCTTTTCTTCCAAGGAGCAAATGTCTTTTAATTTCATGGCTGCAGTTACCAGCTGCAGTGATTTTGGGGGTCAAGAAAATGAAGTCTGTTACTGTTTCCATTGTTTCCCCATCTATTTTCCAAGAAGTAATGGAACTAGAAGCCATAATCTTCATTTCTTGAATGAACAATAATTTGCAACATAAGCTTAGCTTTGACAAAAATGGAACTTGATCTTAACTGAAATCATACTATATTTGATTTGAAATATGAATTTTTGAATAAAAAGTTACATTTTAAAATTATGTAGTTTTCTTTCCTTTTCCATTGGAGAAGTTCATATGACTGTCCAGGAAGGAAAAGTGTTCTAATTTTTTTGGAGCTCAGTCATTTTGTTATAATTGAAGGATAATTGCTTTACAGAATTTTGTTTTCTGTCAAACCTCAACATGAATCAGCCACAGGTATACATCGAACCCCTCCCTTTTGAACCTCCCTCCCATCTTCCGCACCATCCCACCCCTCTAGGTTGGCACAGAGCTCCTGTTTGAGCTTCCTGAGTCCTACAACAAATTCCTGTTGGCCATCTATTTTACATGTGGTAATGCAAATTTCCATGTTGCTCTTTCCACTCATCTCACCCTCTGCTCCCCTCTCCCCATGTCCATAAGTCTGTTCTCTGTTTCTCCATTGCTGCCCTGTGAATGAAAACTTCAATACCGTTTTTCTAGATTCCTTCTATACGCGTTAGAATATGATATTTAGCTTTCTCTTTCTGACTTATTTCACTCTGTATAATAGGTTCTGGGTTCATCCACCTCATTAGAACTGATTCAAATGCATTCTTTCTTATGGCTGAGTAATATTCCATTGTGTATATGTACCAAAACTTCTTTATCCATTTATCTGTTGATGGACGTCTAGTTTGCTTCCATGTTCTAGCTATTGTAAATAGTGGTGCAATGAACAATGGGATACATGTGTCTTCTTAAATTTTAGTTTCCAGGTTATACACCTAGGAGTGAGATTGCTGGGTCATATGGTGGTTTTATTCCTTGTTTTTTAAGGAATTTCCATACTGTTTTCCATAGTGGCTGTATCAATTTACATTCCCACGAACAGTGCAAGAGTATTCCCTTTTCTCCACACCCTCTGCCGCATTTACTGTGTGTAGACTTTTTGATGAGGGCCATTCTGACCCTGCCATTCTGAAGTTTTGATTTGCATTTCTCTAATAATGAGTGATATTGTAGAGTAACTGTTTCTCTACTAATAAGCCAGCTTTTTCACTCTCTTCTTTCACTTTAATCAAGAGGTTCTTTAGTTCCTTTTCCCTTTCTGCCATAATTAAGTTTACATTAAGTCACATGGGTGGGGCCTAATCTGACAGGATTACTGCCCTTATAAGAAACACCAGAAAGCTGTTTCTCCAGGTATATATGGAGGCCATGTGAGCTCACAGTAAGATGGAGACTGCCCTCAAAGCAAGAGAAAAGAGGCCTCAGAATGAACCCCACTTTGCCAGAACCTTGATTTTGGACATTCCAGCTTCCAGAACTATGAGAAACAAATGTCTATTGTTTAAGTTACCCTGTCTATAATATTTTGTAAGGTAGCTTGAAATGACTAATATGTGATTTTTTATAATAGAAATTTCAAGTTATATGCTCTTTGCTTGAAATTCCAAATTTATTTCTTTTGATAATTGAGGATCCTATTTTTATGAATCTATTTATTGGATAGTTATACAGTTCTTATTTGCCTTTCTTCACCCTCAGTCTATCACTCGGGGTGGTATTATCTCTAGTTGGAGTTCGATAAAGCCCTTAATGCAAGCTGTATGTGAAATTGTATACCACATGACATCATAAAACTGTGAATATGCAGAATATTTTACAATTCTAAGAGAGATTCTCCCTGGCAATATCATTACATGTCTACTTTCCATAGGCACTACAGTGAGGTGTTACTCTTCTATGAAAACTTGGATTTAGAAGGTTTAGGATATTTAGTGCATTTTCTTCAAAATTTGCAAAAGATATGTCTATTATTATGATGTCAGAATTTCTGATGTCCTCTGTGTTTTCTTTAAAAATGTATTTATATAAACACACATGTATTTCTCTAACTTCAAAGAAAAAGCTAAGAAGATTTTTGCCACACATTTTTGTTTCAATTATAACAAAATGACTGAGCTCCAAAAAAATTAGAACACTTTTCCTTTAAAGTATAAATTAAATGTGATTAGTTTGGAAATACCTTTCATTTGTCAACTTGCAAATAACGGAAAATAAATTGTATTTTTGAAGTTTCCCTTAATATTAACAAAAAGGAAACTAAAACCGAAAATGTACTATTAGAATATATGAAAAATTAGTTTTCACTGTCTTTGTGAGAGACTAAATGGTTTCTAGAATGTATTATCTAGGAAGCATTGTCATAGGTATTTTCTTCTATATAGAAAAGTTCTATGGGAGAGAGAAAGGGAATTCTAAATCTGACTGTTTATAAACATATCTATATAATAAAAGTATAATAAAGAAAATAAATATATAAACAATGTAGATTAGTTTGTGATTAGTTGCATCCAATATACAATGTATGTGCTTAGTTGCTCAGTGTCATGTCCGACTCTTTGTGACTCCATGCACTGTGGCCTGCCAGGCTCTCCTGTCCATGAGATTCACCAGGCACTACAACTGGAGTGGGTTAGCCACTCCCTTCTCTAGGGGATCTTTCTGAACTAGGGATCAAACCCAGGTCTCCTGCATTGCAGGTGAATTCTTTACCATCTTAGCCACTAGGGAAACCTCTTTATATATATATATATATATATATATATATATATATATCAGTAAAAGAGACAGAAGTGAATTGGAAGGAAATGCAAAATGGTGCAGTCACTTAGAAAGACAGTTTGGAAGTTTCTTACAAAAGTAAGCATTTACTTACCATGTGATCTAGCAGTTTTGCTCCTTGGTATTTACTGAAATGAGCTGAAAACTTACATCCACACAAATTTGCACAGAATATTTTTATTAATAACAGCCTTATCTGTAATCATGTGAAACGGAAAGTGGTCAAGATTTCCTTCAGCAGATGAATTATAAACAAACAATGGTATACCCATTCAATAGAATGCTACTTAACAATAAAAAGAAGGGCGATCTCAAGCCACAAACACAAAAGGAAGAAACTTAAATGTCCATTGCTAAGAGAAAGAAGCCAATTTCAAAGACTATATACTATATAATTTCAACTATATGCCATTCTTGAAAAGGCAAAGCTACAGATACAGTTAGAAAAATCATTGGTTGCCAAATGGTAGGAAGAGGGAGAAAAAGATGAATAGGTTGGAGTACAGGTGACTTTTGGAGCAGTAAAAATATTCTTTGTAATATCATAATTATAGATACATGTCATTGTATATTTTTCAAAATCCATAGGATGTACAACACAAAAAGTGAACCCAAGGTAAACTATGGCTTTACTTAGCAATATTTCAATACTGACTCATCAGTTTTAACAAATATGCCACATTAAAAATTTATAATAGGGGAAACTGGGGATGGGAGGCAAGAGGTCAGAGTATATGGAAATTTTTATACTTTATGGTCTTCTATAAACCTAAAAATTCTCAAGAAGTACAGTCTATTAATGTAAGAATAAAAATAACTACAGATCACAGATGTATTTCTTTCATTCAATCAAGAAACCCTGAACTCCTATTGTATTTTAGGCCCTGTTAGAATGTGCAGGGGGAATGGAATTAACTTCTTGGACAGTCATATAAACTTCTCCAATGGAAAAGGAAAGAAAACTACCTAGTTTTAAAATGTAACTTTTTATTCAAAATTTCATATTTCAAATCAAATATAGTATGATTTCAGTTAAGATCAAGTTCCATTTTTTGTCAAAGCTAAGCTTATGTTGCAAATTATTGTTCTTACTAATAAATCTTTTAAAATTTTATCCTGGAATTATATTTAATTTGAGAGGTAGAGTAAAATTTCTAAAATATATTGAGCAATTTACATCCCTTTATGTTCTGTATATACTTAAAATTCAGTTACTGTAGTCTAAAAAAAATAGATTATGTAAATTATCTCAATAAAACAGACGTCTCGTATTTGTGTACTGGAAATCATCAATAGCTATATTTTTAAATATGTATTTTAAAAGAAATGATCTTTTTTTCAGAATATATAACTGAAGTATTTTAAGTCATTTTTTAGGAAAAATAGATATAGCTAATATGATAAAACAAAGCAATTTTAGCTTATTATTCCATCATTACTTTTTTTTTTTTTTAAATTTTTTTTTTCCAGTGGGTTTTGTCATACATTGATATGAATCAGCCATGGATTTACATGTATTCCCAATCCCGATCCCCCCTCCCACCTCCCTCTCCACCCGATTCCTCTGGGTCTTCCCAGTGCACCAGGCCGGAGCACTTGTCTCATGCATCCCACCTGGGCTGGTGATCTGTTTCACCATAGATAGTATACATGCTGTTCTTTTGAAATATCCCACCCTCACATTCTCCCACAAAGTTCAAAAGTCTGTTCTGTATTTCTGTGTCTCTTTTTCTGTTTTGCATATAGGGTTATCGTTATCACCTTTCTAAATTCCATATATATGTGTTAGTATGCTGTAATGTTCTTTATCTTTCTGGCTTACTTCACTCTGTATAATGGGCTCCAGCTTCATCCATCTCATTAGGACTGGTTCAAATGAATTCTTTTTAACGGCTGAGTAATATTCCATGGTGTATGGAGTATACATGAGTAATATTCCAATCAAAAAATGGGCCAAAGAACTAAACAGACATTTCTCCAAAGAAGACATACAGATGGCTAACAAACACATGAAAAGATGCTCAACATCACTCATTATTAGAGAAATGCAAATCAAAACCACAATGAGGTACCATTACACGCCAGTCAGGATGGCTGCTATCCAAAAGTCTACAAGCAATAAATGCTGGAGAGGGTGTGGAGAAAAGGGAACCCTCTTACACTGTTGGTGGGAATGCAAACTAGTACAGCCGCTATGGAGAACAGTGTGGAGATTTCTTAAAAAACTGGAAATAGAACTGCCATATGACCCAGCAATCCCACTTCTGGGCATACACACTGAGGAAACCAGATCTGAAAGAGACACATGTACCCCAATGTTCATCACAGCACTGTTTATAATAGCCAGGACATGGAAGCAACCTAGATGCCCATCAGCAGATGAATGGATAAGGAAGCTGTGGTACATATACATCATTACTTTTTAAAAGGAGCAAGAACCTAAAATGTCCAAGTGGAATAAGAGTTTTACTCAACAGTGAGGAAAGTCTATCTTTTATATAAGAGAAAGGTAAAAGACTCACTTTATTTAAAGAATTAAATGATTCAGCAGTTGTTTAGCTTAAGAAACTTTTACATCCCACATAACATTTTCTAGAGAAAACTGAAAAGGGTAATTAAGTCCTACAGCCTCTAAACTAATATAAAATCATATTTTTTAAAACTAAGAATTTATTTAAAAGTGCTCTGAATATAAAAATAAGGTTATCAATAGAAAGTGATTTTTTTGCTACCAAAAGGCACAGAAAATAAAGACATAGCGTAATCACATCTCTACAGTTTAACCTTTCTGGATTTTCTCACCCAGGCCTCTGTTTATTTTCTGAGGCTACTAAACTGTTTAACAAATCACCAAATCTGTGTGTGTGTGTGTGTCTGTTGTTTAGTTGCTAACTTGTACCTGACTCTTTTGTAACCCCATGAATTATAGCCCACCAGACTCCTCTGTCCATGGGATTTCCAATTCAAAAATACTGGAATGGGTTGCCATTTCCTCCTGCAGGGGATCTTCCTGATCCAGGGCTAGAACCCATGTCTTCTGCATTGGCAGGCAGGTTCTTTGACACTGAGCTACCAGGGAAGTCCATGTATGTGTGTTCACCTTTTCCCATCTAGAGTGTGGGTCCTTGGACATGGAATGTGTATTACACACTCATTTATTTTGAAAGCTTCTTACAATGTTTCTAACACATAGCAGGCACTAAGACATGTTACTTGAAAAATAATAATTAAAAAAATTATTGTACTGAGGGAGAATGGTCACAAGTGTTGGATAATTTGACTTATGGGCACTATGGAGTCACTGAATCTGTTGAGTGTGCTATGGACTGCACTCTCTTTTCCAAATTATATCTCTATGAAATTGATAAACTTTAAAATGATAGATTCAAGATGAGAAACCATAAGCATTTCAGAATAGTAGAGAAATAAAAGGAAGAAACAGATTATTATGCATTCTCCTCCTGCAACATAATACCAGAAGGTTCAGATGAGTCTCATCTCATCACAATAGCAGCCCTAAGGGAAGTACAGCTTGCTCTACCAAGAGTCACTGTGTCCTTATTGGGCTCATTCCAGTGGTTACAGATTTTTTGGTAATATTTCTTTACTTTGTTATTCTTTCTTAGATCCAAAAACAAGAATGGTTTGAGTGCAAAATGTAGGAACACAGTGTTTGTTCTTCGTGCTTATGCTTGTGCTACTATCTCTGTGACATTTGAAGGCGAAGATCAAATTTAATGAGCAATATCAACATTACTAACAAATATTAGTAAAAGCCGATCTAGATGTGAAAAAGGATGGGGTCATTTTCAGGGGACTGGTTTAAGTAGAGTCAGGCACTGATTTCACGAGCTCTTTTCATATTATATAGAGCAGACTCTGCTCTACTTTTTCCCTCTTGTAATTTATGTTTTTTCATCTGTATTGCTGTCTAGACTCATTCTCAAAGTTTTTAATAGTTGATGCCATTTTCTCACACTTCAAAATTTTTCATAATTTTTTTGTTATGTTACCATTGTAAAGTTCCTATAAATGAATGGCCAACTTAAAAGTGAGAAACACACATATACCTAAAATAATGCCTGTATTCCTAAAGAGGAAGATTAAACCTTTTTTTTTTTCTTTGCATCAATTTAAACTACATTTCATTTGTTGGTAATTCTTGATTATAAATCATTCTTTGAAGAAATAATATCTGTTCTGTTTTACCATTTAATGTGATCATTTAGTACTGCAATTTAATGTGAGTTGCTCTGATTCCTTTGCACACAGATGAGGCAAATTTTAAGAAATAAATCACTAACCTATGTCACTATCTTAACACTATTACTAAGTAACCCTTACATAGAATGTGGCATACGATACATTTAAAATTTTTCATTAGTATTTTAAACAATGATAAATCTTCTGTAAATAAAATTATTTATAATATAGGCAGCATTTATCAGAATTTATTTCTAAACAATGAGACTGGTATAATGAAACACTGAACTTTTGAGGTGTTCATTGAGTAGTTTGTGCCAAAGTTATAAACAGTCATTCACAATGTTGTTGGTTAAGATAATGATTTATCACTGAGAATAAAGTATTTATAGTCTCTTCAGTAGAATCACACAATCATACACAAACATACACATCCATCTACCCACATCACAACTCACCATGAGCAACACAGTGTTTTTTAATTTTTCAGTGAAAGAATGAAAGGGGGAATAAATGAATGCATGAAATATTGATAAACAAAGAGTTAACTTTTACTATATCTTGGATTTGAAGTACAAAAATTATAACAGCGAACAATATTTTTATCTGGGTTAATCCATTATCCTCTCAGACATTAAAACCATTAGATGTCTTCCCAAATAAGACACACAAGCACATTTAAATAATAGCACTGCCTGCTTGACAAATGCAATTAAATTTTGTTGGAATGACTTTTTTTCTCCCTACCAGTTGATATTAGCTATGTGAAATAATCTTTATGTTAAAAATTTTAATATTCAGAATTTGTTTTAAATAGTACAAACCTTATTCAAGTTTTTTGTATCAACATTGTTCATATTTTAACTGCTAAAAATATAGTTACACTATTCTCATTAAAAACTCAGCTCATTTGATAGATATATAATTGTCAGTGAATAACTTTTTAAGGAACCCAAATGCAATAATATGCAATTAAAGGAAAGTTGAAATACTAAGGGAAGAGCATACAATTTGCCTATAGCAGTTTCTATTGCTATGGCAGTTGGATAGCTTAGAATGCTGGATTGAGGTCATTCTTTTAGTCATCTTCATGCTCCATTGACAAAAATCTGTGCTTTCAGCTTTTCTCTGTAGTAGCCCTGTCTTAAGGACTTTCAAGATAAGTTTCTTAAACTGTACAGATTTTTAAAAATTTTTAACATGGTAAACACACTAGCAAAAATATAAATAAATAAATATTAACAATCTCAGCATAATCTCATTTTCTCAAACTAATCAGTGTGTTTTATACAAAAAAAAACTGGCCACACTGAAAGATGGACATGCTGATTATAAATATCCGCTGTCAAGACCAATTTTGTTTTCAAAGGAGGAACAAAAAGAGAAAGAATGAGTGCTATGTCCACAGCTGCAGACTACAGCATTTGGCCAGCGAACCGCGCTGCTGATGGGCTTGTCACACGTGGATGGGGGGATGAGAAGACAGGAAAGGTTAGGCCGGTTCTGCGCTGAGAAGCCCTTTTCCAGTGAGCTTCATTGAAGGAGCAGCCCGTTCCTTGCAGATTAGCTGCAGCTCCCATCTGGCTGTTATTAACACTTGTGCAGAATATTTGTCCAAGCACTTACGTTTAGCCCACCTTGTCATCATTCACTGTCCTCAAAGAGCAGAAATATAATTACCCAGCTCAGAAAAAGAGAGAAATCATTTTCAGTCACTGCTTGACACAAGATGGAGCTGTAGAATGCAGAATCACGCTACAATTCTGCGACGAGGGAAAACTGATCAAATCTGTGGCAAACGGAAGACCCCTAACTAGAAAATGGATTTGTGGATATGCTCAAACAAGTCTGTTTGGCTCTGGTTTCCTTTGAGAGATACCTCGTTGATCTAAATCAATTACAAAGGTAAAATATGAATTAGGGATAAAATGTTGGTACATAGTGACATGTAATCAAATATTGTCAATGAAGTTGCCATGAAGCTAAAAATATGAATTTTATGCTTAATAAATTTACCCCACAGTGAAGAAAACAACTTGTATTTTCTTAAATTGATAACGCTTCAATCACTGCCATCCATGTTTGTGTGTTTTTACATGCTGCTTTATGGAAAAACCTGTTTGAATTTTCATTCCGATCATTTAGAAAGATTTCTAGTTATTTGAAAATGGAAGTAAGAGAGTTAAGATTTTGCTTCTTCTCATATGCAACAAATTATCCAATTTTGAATGCTCCCAAATATGTGTTAATTTTCTCTAACTTTTTAGTTATTTTGTCTGAATCCTAATAAAAATATGAATAGTTTAATTAGTCATATGTATCCTTTTATGAGACTTATTTAATTAATTTGGAAACTTTTGGGAAGCTTTGCCCAATCAGGGACACTAATATTAAAATTCATGATACTAATAATAATATGAGCAAAGAAAAATGACTTCCTTAAAAAATTCTGTGAAGAGAAATTAAATTCAAATAAAATCATAGCTTGCACTCATATTTACTTATGACTTATCAAGTTTCTACATTTTGGCTAGAAGTAAAGTATTAGCCAGAAAAATAATTGTTTAGTGTGGAATTGCACATGCTGCTGTCAGCAAAAAATTATTTAATTTAAGAAATACTCTCTTTCCAGAGTTAGAGCAATATTAACAGAAGAGTTGCCAGTACATTTTCTAAGTGGAAAACAAAACAGAGATCTTACTTTTTTTATTTTATGAAGGATGTTGTTAATGACAAATACATGATTAAAGGGATCTTTCCAGAGGGAGGTTCAAGAAAGAGGGGACATATGTACACCTACGGTTAATTCATGTTGATGTATGACAGAAGTCAACCGATATTAAAAACAGTTATCAATCAATTAAAACTAAATAAATTCAATTATTAAGAAAGGGTCTTTCCAGGTGGCTTGGTGGTAAAGAATCCGCCGGCCAATGCAGGAGTCCCAGGAGATATGGGTTCAATCCCCAGGTCAGGAAGATCCACTGGAGTGGGAAATGGTAACCCAATCCTGTATTCTTGCTTGGAAAATTCCATAGACAGTGGAGCCTGGCAGGCTATGGTCCAAGGGGTTGCAAAGAGTTGGCACAACTGAGCTACTGAGCACATGACAAGAAAATATTTAGAAAAAATAATTTTTCATAAAACCATTAGAAAGAAATGTTCTTTTTCTCTGAAATTCATGTTTGTGAATTAAATGTGCTTGTGACATCTCATTACTAGCAGGTTAAATCTTATATTTTCTATCTTGTGAGTAATGGTGCTTGTCATACTGATTCATTCTAGACTCTCATAAAAGCAAGATACATTGTAAGACATCTGTGAATAAAAATTGATAAATAAATATTATCAGTGTGGTAGCAACTACTGTACTAATAAAATAATAAGCATTTTACCAGCTATTTACAGGTAGATACAAGAGAAAATATAGCCTTTCTCCATTGCATCTATTATATTTTATAGGCTTTTTGCGACCCCATGGACTGTAGCCTGCCAATCTACTCTCTCCATGGGATTCTTCAGGCAAGAATACTAGAGTGGCCAGCCATTCCCTTCTCCAGGGTATCCTCCCACCTCAGGGATTAAACCCTCGTCTTGAACTTTGGTCTCCTGCATTGCAAGTGGATTCTTTCCTGTCTGAGCTACCAGGGAAGCCCCATTTGAGGTACAAGTTTGGTATAACTAATGAGACTGTAAAAAGAAAAAACAAATAAAGTAAAATAAACTGTATACATTTAAAATAAATACTAACATTAGTGAATATTAATGTATATATTCAACTAAACATATCTATAAAACTAGGATAAGGAAAAATTCCATCACCCTCTGTTTCCTAATGACCTTTCGTAATTCTTCTCCTTTTCAAAACCCATGCTTCAGACAACCAATGATTATTTTCTGTAAGTGTAGATTAGTTTGCATTTACTGGAAGTTCATTTTAGTGGAATCACAGAGTATGCACTCTGGTTTGGCTTCTTTCACTCAGGATCATACCTTTAAGTTTTATCCATGTTATATTATGCATCAATACTTTGTTCATTTTTATGGTTCTGTGGTATGCCACTTTATGTATGCATCACGATTTTTTTTCTATTCACCCATGGGTAGATATTGGGTTCTTTCCTGTTTGGGGCTGGTGGGCTACAAGTCCACAGGTGTGCAAAGAGTCGACCACAGCTGAAGTGACTTAGCACGCTGTGGAAACAAAATCTACTCCACGCTTTGAGTGAACTCTACTTATTGTTCCACTGATCCTTTCTCTTGTTTCTTTCTCTGACCTTGGAAGTTGTTCAGTTCAGTCCAGTTCGGTTGCTCAGTCGTGTTTGACTGTTTGTGACCCCATGAATCGCAGCACGCCAGGCCTCCCTGTCCATCACCAACTCCCGGAGTTCACCCAAACCCATGGCCATCGAGTCAGTGATGCCATCCAACCATCTCATCCTGTTGTCCCCTTCTCCTCCTGCCCCCAATCCCTCCCAGCATCAGGGTCTTTTCCAATGAGTCAACTCTTCGCATGAGGTGGCCAAAGTACCAGAGTTTCAGCTTCAGCATCAGTCCTTCCAATGAACACTCAGGACTGATCTTCTTTAGGATGGACTGGTTGGATCTCCTTGTAGTCCAAAGGACTCTCAAGAGTCTTCTCCAACATCACAGTTCAAAAGCATCGTTCTTTGGCGCTCAGCTTTCGGTATAGTCCACCTCTCACATCCATACATGACCATTGGAAAAACCATAGCTTTGACTAGACAGACCTTTGTTGACAAAGTAATGTCTCTGCTTTTTAATATGTTATCTAGGTTGGTCATAACTTTCCTTCCAAGGAGTAAGCATCTTTTAATTTCATGGCTGCAGTCACCATCTTCAGTGATTTTGGAGCCCAGAAAAATAAAGTCAGCCACTGTTTCCCCATCTATTTCCCATGAAGTGATGGGACCGGATGCAATGATCTTGGTTTTCTGAATGTTGAGCTTCAAGCCAACTTTTTCACTCTCCTCTTTCACTTTCATCAAGAGGCTCTTTAATTCTTCACTTTCTGCCATAAGGGTGGTGTCATCTGCATATCTGGGGTTATTGATATTTCTCCCAGCAATCTTGATTCCAGCTTGTGCTTCCTCCAGCCCAGCGTTTCTCATGATGTACTCTGCATACAAGTTAAATAAGCAGGGTGACAATATACAGCCTTGACGTACTCCTTTTCCTATTTGGAACCAGTCTGTTGTTCCGTGTCCATTTCAAGAATTCAGTAAAATAAGTCCTCAGTTAAAGACTTGAAGGGAGCCCTCTGCTGCTCTCCAGAGCCCTTCGTCTTTGCAGCTCTCTTCTCTCTTAGACTCTCCCAGAAATTCTAGCTGCTTAGGCCTCCTGGAAATTTGTCTCCTCAGCGTAGGCTTCTGGGTTCTTTTAGTTTCACCTCCCAGCACTTCCTAGAAACTCTCAACAAAGGGCGTCCATAGGACATAAGCTGGTGCAATTGTAGGACTCACCTTGTCTGTTTCTTTTCTTTCTGGGATCACTTACTCGTTTTGAAATGTCTGAAAACCACTTGTTTGTATACATGAGGGATGAGTTTTGTCTCTGTTACTCTGTCACAGCCAGAGGGATGTATCATCTGTCAACTCTTAAAAGTCAGCCCCCGGTAGTGGCTTTCTTTCCAGCTTGTCATCCACCTACCTTAGTAATTTGGCGTGGTGGAGTTGGACGAGTTTTCACCAATCATTGCCAGGTTGCAGTCAGAAGAGTTTTCATCAGTTTCTCATTCTGCAGGGGCTCTTTTAGGATCCTGAATTCCACTAAAATCTGTGAGCTGGTTCCTTCTGCCTTCTCTGTAAAAGTCAGGCAGTGGTAGTCACATGGTAATTAGGACATGAACAGAATTCACGTTTCTTTCAATGCACTACCATTGCTACCTTCTGACTCAGGCTACATCCACAAGGGCTAATTTCTGCTCTCAGTTCCCCTGCTGATTTCTGAGTTAGTTATTTTCTGTCTGAAATAGATTTTTGGCAAGAAAGGAGGAACAATGCTACCTTACCATCTTGACAGTAAACATAAGCTAGTCATGTTCTTTTTTACTCCCCCCCCCCCTTTTTTTTTTTTGAGGCAGTCTCTTACCCAAGGACTTCAACCAGTACCTTTAACTCATTTTAACAAGCATTGGTTTAAATTGTCTTATTGAATGCATGCAACCCATAAGGTCTCACTGTGAAACATTGTTGTAGAATGAGTGTGAGATGTCTCCAAGTCTCATGAGACTCAGATCCTGGTTTGGTATGCTGGCATTAATGATAAAGGGCCAGTTATAAAAGGAGAAATTTTAAGAAGCCATCAAAGCAGAGAGGCACAGCCTAAGGCATAGATCTTTATTTACCTGGAGCAATATGACTTCAGCCCAAATGTATCTGCTGAATGGCAATAAAATTTCAAAATACTAATCACAGTTTCACCACTAGTAAATCACTTTATTCTCTTTCATTCTTACAGGTATATACTCAATCTCACCAACTTTTGCCTATAAGTGGTGTATTTCAGGAATAGCAATATATTTTTTGAGGGAATGGAAAGTGTGTGAAAACTAATTTATGACTAACTTTACCACTGAATTTTAATATTTTAAAATTTGGGTTAATTCAGTGTTTAAAAAGTATGAATGGAGAAATACAGAGATTTAGGTTGTCATCTATGACGATAAACCAAATGTCAGATATTTTGATAAGCTTCCTATTTTCTCAATTTTAGAATAAATTTGTAGAAAATAGTGGTAGATTTTGTATACAAATACTAACTGAAAATCATTTCTTGATTTATTTTTTAATTTAAAATATTAATAACTTTACAAAATGAACTTATTTATATTAGAAGATTATAAACTGCTGAGAAATCTATTCAAAATTATATCTTGCTTTAATATCAATCGAATGTGAGTATAAAATTGGGAATTTGAATGTTCACAAATGGGATTGTAATTCAAGATGTGAGAAAATTGGTATCTTTAGAAGAAATGCTACAACTCTGATTATTCATATTGCCTTTAACTTATTCAAATTCATATGCTTTATTACTAATGGAAAATAATGATCATGTGGTAATCAAGGAGATGAAGTGGGAATGGCACAAAAGGGCAGGAAAAATAACTCAAAAAGGTATCATACTGACAAATGAAACAATTTTAGTAATAACACTTCTTGCAATGAAAATGTTTTACCTGAAGAGAATTTAGTAATTTAATAAATAAAATATGTATGATATAAAATTTAAAATAGTTTGTGTATAATTTGATGTTTTGTATAACATCATCTTGGATTATATAAAAATAGCAATATAATTTTGCTAATAATTTAGTTATTATTACTGAAATAGTTCATGTTCTTTCAAAATAGTGAATAACCAATAAAATTCTTTAAAATACTTAGATTTGCAAAATATGTTGCATCTGACAAATAATGCCTTGCATTTTCATTTCAGGCATTTGCATCTTTTTAACTTTTCATATAAAGCATTATAATTTTAGAACTCTTAGTCATTGAGTTATTTAAATACTCAGAGGAGTTATTAATTTTGTTAAATATTAGATGATCAATAGTTCTTATTAATAAAATGGAAACATAGTAATACTATGTATTTGATTTATTAAAAGGTTCTTATATAGTTTTAATACACTTTGGGAAATTTGTATAATTCTTTCATTATTTGACATTATGTAAATGCATCATTTTACTTCATCAGAATGACAGTGTGTATCCAGATATGCAAGATTCTAGGGCCCTCAAAGAAGTATTAAATCTGCTTGTAAAATACTGTAAGAAGCTATAAGATGTGAAATCTGTTGAACAGTCCCAAAATGAATCCCTCTGCAAAGATGGCAGAATAAAAGTATAGCTTGTGCTATTTAAATCCACTGTTCTTTTGGACTCTAATCTCAGTAGCTCAGCAGTAGTCCCCCAAACCTGAAATGTCTTTCCTTTCTGATCAGGTCCATATGAACCCTATGTCTGGGAACTTCAAGCTGGCATTCACCTTCCCTGCATTTCTTCCTTCAAAGCAGGCCACCGTGCAGTTATGTGGGCAGTGCTAGCTGTAGCAGATTGGGAAAGGAGAGCTTCAGAAGCTGCAAAAGTAATGCCCATCCTCCCAGCATTCCTCCAGGGACTGGCTGGGATGGTTCTTTTCTGGAACTTGACAGACCTCTGTTCTTTTTTCTCTGCCACTCTCAGAAAATTGAGTCAAAAGTTCCCCTGGGAACTTTGCTGTATTTGTAGTCATTGCATTTTATCTCTTGGGACTCCTCCACAAGCTAGAAAATTTTTTATCTAGAGAGCAGAATAGCTGTTTATTGTGACTGTGTTGTGTGTGTGTGTGTGTGTTGATAAGAATGAAAGTAAGAGCAAAATATAAATATGAGGAGAAACTTTTTGTGATATTATATAATATGTGTGGCTGATATTTCAGTAATGCAATCAACAAATATTTATTAAACATCTAATCTGAGGCAAAGTGCTGAAGTTTTAGGTACTGAAGTAGAGCAGAGAATATACATTGTCCTGTTCTCAGGGAGCTCATCTTATAATTATCTTCAGCACCTCTGTTTTAGCAATCATGTTATACCAATAGATCTAGAGTTTGTGTTTGTGTTTGCTGTACATGTGTTTTAAATAAATCTATGTGAAGAATTTAGTTGTAAAAGCAGTATGAGACTGTAATAAAAATCACATTAACCAATATAGAGCTGTACAAAATAAAAAAGGAAATTTCTCACTTTCACAGTGGTAAGACCCTTACGTACTTTAATATACATTGCTTTCTTCACTGACCCAATAGCAAGAAAATGTTCCTACATCATTAAACAGTCACTTAAATTGCATCATAGGTAGACCAGATGCACAATACTTCTTTGGTGAGTATTTAGTGTTGTCCTTTCAATTTTACTATTAAAAATTTTTAACTTGTAGGTAAATTCTCTGACTGTATTTTAAATCAGTCATAGAGGCAAAACTGTAGCCTCAAAGAAAATGTCCTTATTTATAATTTTGATGCATATTGTTATTCAATCACTCACTAATTTATTCAATAAAATGCTTATTAAATATTTACTACATAATGAATGCTGCTGTAGTTACTGGAGATAAAACAAACAATAGTGTTCATGTTTTCATGCAGTCTTCATTCTAGTTAGACAAAAAAAAATGAGCAAACAAATGAACATATCACTTGAAAAAAAAGACATGAATGCTATAGAGAAAAATAAATGATGGCAAAGTTGCTCTTTTATACAAGTGGTCATCCTAGATAGATGACATTTGAGCTTTCATTTGAAGGCTAGGAGAGACCCATAAGGATTGATATCTGGGAGAACTGTGCTCCAGAGATAAGGAAACATCAAAAGTAAAATCTCTGAGACAGGGGTCCATGTTATATTTGATGAAGATGAAGGAGATCCATAAAATTGGGGATGACTTAACATAAGGAAGAGTGGTAGGAGATGAAGTGAGAGAGATAGTGGGGGATCAGATCATGTAAGGCATTGTAGGTCACTGTAAGGACTTGTACTCTGAAGGGAAAACAGTAGTGTGATCAATCTTAGAGAACTAATTAAGTTTCTTAATAACATTGTGCAGGAAGCCCTATATATTGGAACCATTTCTCACGTTGATTTATTCATTTGAGGTTCAACCAGAGAAATAGAGCCAGAAAGATATGCGTGTATATGTGTGCTTGTATGCACATGCGTATATTTGCATTGCTGTTGTTGTTCAGTCGCCCAGTCATGTCCAACTCTTTGTGACCACATGACTGCAGCATGCCTGACCTTCCTGTCCCTCACCATCTCCCAAAGTTTGTCCAAGTTCATATCCATTGCATCAGTGATGCCATCCAGCCGTCTTATCCTCTGATGCCCTCTTCTTCTGCGCTCAGTCTTTCCCAGCATCAAGGACTTTTCCAATGAGTCGGCTGTTTGCATTAGATGACCAAAACACTAGAGCTTCAGCATCAGTCCTTCCAGCCAGTATTCAGGGTTGATTTCTCTTAAGATTGACTGGCTTGATCTTCTTGCTGTCCAAGGAACTTTCAGGAGTCTTCTCCAGCACCACAGTTTGAAGGCATCCATTCTTTGATGCTCTGCCTTCTTTATGGTCCAGCTCTCACAACTGTACATGATCACTGGAAAGACCATAACCTTGACTATACAGACCTTTGTAGGCAGAATAATGTCTCTGCTTTTCAACACACTGTCTAGGTTTGTCATAACTTTTCTTCCAAGGAGCAATCATCTTCTGCTTCTTCATCTTCATCTTCTTCACCATCCACAGTGATTTTAGAGCCCAAGAAGAGGAAATCTGAAATGACTTCCACATTTTTCCCCTTCTATTTCCCATGAAGTAATGGGGCCAGATGCCATGATCTTAGTTTTTTAAATATTTAGTTTCAAGCCTTTTTAAAATATCTAGTTTTAATTTTAATATACATAGTATACAATATATTCTGTATAAATATAATAGATATATTAAAAGGAAGAGAGGATCAAGAGTTTGTTGTTGTTGCTGTCCAGTTGCTCACTTTGTGTCTGACTCTGTGACCCAGCACACCACGCTTCCCTGTCCTTGACTAGCTCCAGAGTTTGCTCAAGCTCACGTACATTGAGTCACTGATGCCATCCAACCACTTTATCCTCTGCTGCCCCCTTCTCCTCCTGCCCTCAATATTTCCCAGCATCAGGGTTTTTTTTCTGATGAGTTGGCTCGTCACATCACGTGGACAGAGTATTGGAGTTTCAGCTTCAGCATCAGTCCTTCCAATGAATATTCAGCATGGATTTTCTTTAGGACTGGAGAACCTGTAACAAAACTTGAAATGTCTGTCTTTTTCCATGGCTTGTAAATGCCAGTAATTTCCCATCCACTTTTCTGACTGGAAGAGAACAGGAATCATTGACAAAACCAGTGGCTACATACCAGGTATCTGTAATCATACTGATCTTCTCCAGCAAAGATACCATGTCTGGCACAAACTGTGCAATTAGAGCTACTGAATTACTAGCTGGTTGAGTTTGCACTGGTTGAGTCACCCATTAGCACTCATATAGTCTCAACTGTCACCAGACTTTTTCAGGCTGTTTGGACTGCTATATCCAAAGACTGAGTAGCTTATAAACAAGAGAAATTTAATTCTCACATTGATGAATCTGAGAAGTCCAAGATCAATGTCCCAGTATAGCACAATCTTATGAAGACCCTGTTCCTTGTTCTTAGTTAGCACCTTCCTGCTGTTTCCTTATGTGATGGAAGAGGCTGGGTATCTCTCTGAAGCGCCTTTAAAAGGGCAGTAATCCCACTCAATAAATTGGGCTTCCCTGGTGGCTCAGAAGGTAAAGTGTCTGCCTGCAGTGCGGGAGACCTGGGTTTGATCCCTGGTGGGGAAGATCCCCTGGAGAAGGGAATGGCAACCCACTCCAGTACTCTTGCCTGGGCAATCCCATGGACAGAGGAGGCTGGTAGGTTACAGTCCACGGGGTTGCAAAGAGTCAGACATGACTGAGTGACTTCAGTTTCAGTTCCACTCATGAGAGATTTTGCCCTCACAACCTAAACACCTTCCAAAGTCCTACCACTGAATGCTATCATTTGGCGGTATTGAATTCAAAATATAAATTTGGAAAGTACAAAAACATTCAGTCCATCCGCTGTTAAATTAAATGAAGATATATATTGCAGGGTTGTGTTATCTGCCATTTTTTCTGATTTTTTTGTTTATTCTTGTGTTCTAAATATCTAATAGGAATGTTAGGATCTGCCTGTATACTTACCAGAATCCATATGTTTATTTCATTGTGGTTTTGTTCAATGTATAGAGTAACTCAGAGAAAACTTGCATTTGTATTATCCATCTCTCAGATCATAGCGTGTCTATATTTAAGTCTATATTTTTCTCCTTTAGTAGAATTTTAAAATGTCTGTAGGCTTTACACCTCTTCTTGTTAGTTTTATTACCAGATATTATCTTGCTTGTTATTGCACATAACATCTTTTATCTCATTGTATCCACACTTTGGTGATTATCAGTGTATATAAAGTGATGACAAACTGAGAAAAATGTAACATAATAAATATACTACAAGTCTGAAAAATTAGTACCAAAAATGCAATAGAAAAATGTAATTCCATAAATTCAGGAGTTTTTATCTGTTTTATTTATTGATATATCTTTAGCACCTACAAGAAGACTTATACTTAGCAGTTGTTCAGTAAGTAATTAAAGAAGAAATAAATTTAAATTATATTAACAATGACTAACATGAATAATAAGTGAAACTTTCATAAAAACATGAAGAGATATTAAAACTCATTATTATAAATTAAATGTAAGTTAGAATTATTATGTAGTGTTTTTCTATGAGATGAGCATAGTTAAAAAGATTGAAAGAACTCTGGACTGAAGATGATTCTAGTAATAAACAACTTTCATATCTGGAAGTATACATATAGGCATTGATTTTATTTGCTAACTAAATATTGGAAACATTTTAAATGTCTAAACATATAGATATATAAGGTGCTTGCTTATTAAATTTAGGTATGTTCATTCAGTGGAATATTATTCAGCCATTAATGCAAAAAGCATTTGTGTGCAAGTGCTTGGGTGTGCATACATCCAAGTGTGTGTGTGTAAAAATGTATATATTATGTAGATATACATCTAAAATGAATTTTTAAGCAAAAAATGTATAGTATAGAACAATAAATATATAGTATTCCTTGAATTATATAAATGCATTACCTGTCAAAAATAAGTAAAATAATTTAATTATGATATCATATAATCTTATCCTAATGTAACCTCTAGTCTCAGCTGCCCTAAATGAATGAATATTGAATTTTCTAACATAATTCCTTTCTTATCAATTTTTCATTACTTCTTTCTTTTTTTTTCACAATGGATATTATTTCAACAACCAGGGGTCGAACCACACCCTCCCCTCCTGAAGTGGAAATGGATCGCCAGGGAATTCCCTATCATATTTCTCTATGGGGTGTTTATCATGTAACCTATCTTGAAATGTTCTTTAAATGAAACAACTCAGTTAATTCAAATAAGAGCAATGACTTTTTAAAATTTCTATCACTTCTATTATGGGTGAGGGAAATTAAGAGAGAATTTGTGAAATTTGCTGAGCTAATAAATTTAAGTCAGGAACGGAATTTTGTAGCTCATGTTCCTAACACACTAATAGCATCATTTCTACCACTCTTTGACCAGGTTGGGTTTGGAACAGTAGGAGCTTTTCTCTCTCTTCTATTTGCTAATGTATTGCTTGTTGAACTTCCAAGAATTTAACTGGATCCAGAAGCTGTGTCACTTCCCCAAGGTTTGGCAGAGCTAACTGGCCACAAATTTGCATTTTTCCTCCTGAATTACAAATTATTAAAAAAAAAAATGAATACCATTTTCCTTATTTTCTTTGTCTTGGCCTTTATGCTTGGTGACAGTTTGCTGTGAGGCAATAGAAGAGAAAAATGGATGCACTCAGGTTTCATTTGACTTCTGCCTATGTTTCTACTTCACTTCTATGAAAGTCTACTCCTTAAATCCAAGGCTTCCCTGGTGGCCCAGTGGTAAAGAATCTGCCTGCAATGCAGGAGACCCTGATTCGATTCCTGGGTTGGGAAGATCCACTGAAGGGATAGGTTATACATTCCAGTAATCGTGGGTTTTCCTGGTGGCTAAGCTGGTAGAGAATCTGCCTGCAATGTGGGAGACCTGGGTTAGATCCCTGGGTTGGGAGATCCCCTGGTGGAGGAAACTGGCTGCCCACTCCAGTATTTATTTAGGCCTGGAGAATTCCATGGACTGTATAACTCATGGGTTGCAAAGAGTCGGATATGACTGAACGACTTTCACTTTTCATTTTTCTTTCCTTTAATAATATTATCTTTATTCACAGATGTAGAGAACAGATATATGGATACCAAGGGAGAAAGGGATAGAGAGGAATTGGGAAACTGGGATTGACACATATGCCTATTGATACTATGTGTAAAACAGATAATTAATGAGATCATACATTATAGCACAGGGAATTCTACTTGATGCTCTGTGGTGACGTAAACGGGAAGAAAATCCAAAATGGAAAGAATATATGTATGGCTAATTCATTTTTCTGTGCAGTAAAAACTAACACAATATTGTAAAGCAACTATACTCCAATAAAAATTAATTTAAAAAGAATACTATCATTATTCAAATAATGACCAGTTCTTTGAGACTCCATTTCTAAATTTGACAATCTGCTGCATTCGACCGTAAGAAGTGCTACTAAATTAATCAAAACTTAAAGCAATTCACAACTTGAAATCAATTCAAAAATTGTATTAATCTTACAAAAAATAAATAACAAGAAAAATGTGTGAGTTAAATATTTCAATTCAGTTAAACTGGTAAGCCAAAACCTTAGAAAGGAATTGTGAGGTTCTTGAAAAGTATAGAGCAAACTAAGTATTAATCTCTAAAATAAAGTTTTTTGTCTTTTATTTGGGCAAAATTGAACATCATGATTTTACCCAAATTGAAGTTTCACCTATTTGACTTAATAATTTTGTCAGCAGTAAATTGTAAAATGTCAGTAACAATTATTAATGAACATACGTGTACAGGAGAACCAAGCTTCCTGAAATATCACTGTTCATTTCTGCTAGTGTGACCTCTGTACAATATTGTATCAGAACACAGAAAGCTCACTGGCAATGATGTTTATATTTGATCTCAAATGTTTTGACAAAAGCACTTAAGAAAAGGAAAAAGAAAGGGTAATACCTAAATATTTTTATTTTAAAGAAGGCAAAAAATCTACTTTCATAAAATGTATTTAACTGATTTCCATATTTAGAGATATCTAGATAATTCACTTGTGCTAATACATGAATATGGTAAAATGTGTGAGCTGTATAGATATAGACTAGGTATTGATATGGAGTTTATATCCTAATCATATACTCCACTCACTGCACTCTGATATATTGATATATTGTTGCATCTTCAAAGTCAGCAATGGTGGGTTGAGTCCTCACATTGCATTATACTGGTATCTTCTGTCTACCTCTCTACTTTAAGACCCTTGTGATTAATTTGACAGATTGATTAGCATACTTAATTTCAGGTCCAACTATAATTTGCCTTTGTTATATAACCTAATTTATTATTCACAGGCTCCAGGGATTAAGACTACAACACTTATGCCCACTAGAGGGAGATGTAGAAATACGTAGATCACATTTTTATTGTCTAGAGGGATGCTCCTGGGAAATTTGTAGGCAGAGGTCAGGTCACACACAATGCTCAAAAGAGTCCTTCAAAATGAAGAACTGTCCAGAATGCTTAGGGATTTCAAATGACCTACTCAAAATTCAAATCAAAAGGAGTTTATCACCAAAAAGATTGATTTTTTTTTTTAACATAAACCTGCACAACAGAGCCCAGTAGTTAAGAATATTATTAAAGAGGAATTTAAGTATGTCAAATACAGTTTGTCTGTGATTTATTTAGTAACAAATGCCTGCATTTTGTCTTATTAATGTATTATAAACATTCAAAACATCTATATCTTTGGTATATGCTTAATGCAGGGAAGCCCCCAGTGGTAAAGAATCTACCTATAATTCAGGAGACACGTGCAGGAAATTCAAGTTTCACCCTTGGTTTGGAAAGATTCCCTGGAAAAGGAAATGACAACCCAGTCCTGTATTCTTGCTTGGAAAATCCTAAGGACAGAGGAGACTGGCAGGCTACAGTCCATGGGGTCGCAAAAGAGTTGGACTATACAACAAATTCTTACTGCACTAGCATAATTACAGAAAATATGAAAATAACTGTAAATATTAAAAAAATGAAAGCAGCTGTTTTTAACATATTACTAAGTTTATGAAACCTAATAACCTTAAGGAATATCTTTAAATTTTATTATTGAAATTTTTAAAAGTATTTTTTAGTATTTTTATTCCACAGGTTTTAAAAATATATAGTGCAATGATAAGGAATCTATGTTATTAAAATTACAAGTTGAAATTATTCTTTTGGGTTGTCTGTGATTTTTTTCACCTGATGGTGTTAAGACCTCTCCCATCTCTATACAGCCTCATCAGACCCACAGTTGACTTTCACAACCATGCTCATGGTTACCTGTTGGTAGATTTGCCCACCAAGTTCTTTTTAAGGACCTGAGACTCAATATCTTTCTTAGATATGAAGATTTCAAGATAGGTGGTACTTTTTTTGTGATAATTTGTCTCTGCTGTATTCTCTACACAATCGTTACGTTTATAAGACCTATTGCCAAAAACAGCTTCTTTTTTTCATTTTCTACATTTACCTTGTCTATAATTTGTTTTGGCATGATTTCATCATTTCTTTCTCTTATTATTCCTTCTTACTATATACAAAATATCTCATTGAAATTATTTAGTCTAAACATACATTTTATCCTAGTTTCTGCCACTGTATCCTGACCTTTCTTTTTCAATATCTTTCCAATGAATAGCTATTAATTTTTCTAATTGCAGATTTTTAAACCAAAAAGAGATGAAAGCATATGACTAACTCATTATCATTGTATGTTTATTTTCAGTTCAGTTCAGTTCAGTCGCTCAGTCGTGTCCGACTCTTTGCAACCCCATGAATCGCAGCACGCCAGGCCTCCCTGTCATGCACAATAACTAATATAAGTAATCTATTATGAATTTGATTTTATTTCTCATTTATATGTATTATACTATTATATTGATTGTTTTCAAAATTATGTTTTAGGTAGCAGCAATTATCTCTATGTTTCACTATAATTTCGTGAAGAGGATAAAAAATATGCTAATATTTAGGCAAGGGCTCTGATAAGACTGTCAACTATAGAGCTAGAACATAGTGATGGTTATTAACAGTGTATATTAAAAGCTTTATAATGCAATGTAATTTTATTGAATTTTTGCAGACTGTTTTTGTAGAGCAGTTTTAAGTTTACAACAAAACTGAAAGGAAAGCCAGGAGATTTCCCATATGTTCCCTATCTTTGCACATGTAATGCCTCCCCTATTATCTTTCACAACAATGGTACAATTTTTTTTTTTTACCAAGGATGAACGTATATAAACACATCATAATCACCCAAAGACTATGGTTTACCTTACAATTCAGTCTTGCTTTGCACATTCTTTGAGTTTGGGTAAATGTATGATGACATGTATTCATCAATACAGTAATATACAAAATATTTTCAGTGCCCTAAAAATCTGTCCTCTGCATGTTTATCTCTCCCTCAATCCCACTGTCACCTCCCGGGAAACACTTGTTCTCCTCTTTCTATAATTTTTTTTCTTTTCCAGAATGTAATATATTTGGGAATATATACTATTTGGCCTTTTCTTATTGACTTCTTTCACTTAGTAATATGCATTTAAGGTACCTCCATGTCTGTCTGGATGTACCACATTTCTTTATCTATTCATCTGTTGAGGGACATCTTGATGACTTCCAGGTTTTAAATAAGACAATTATCAAGAAATCTGCTATAAACAGTAATGAAAAGGTTTTTGAGTGGATGTAAATTCTCAGCTTTCAGGTAAATGCTAAGGAAAATGACCACCATTTCACATAGTAAGAATGTGTTTAGGTTTTAAGAAACTGTCAAACTATTTTCCAAAGTGATTGTACCATTGGCATTCCAACTAGCAATGGGACAGAGTTCCAGATGATCCACATGCTCAGCGGCATGTGATGTTGTCAGTGATCTGGATTGCAGCCCTTCTTAAAAAAGGGCTAGTGGGTAGTGGGATCTCATTGTTGTCGTAAATTGTATTTCCCTGATCACATATGAGGTGGAGCATTCTTTCATATGCTTAATTGCCATCTATATATCTTCTTCATTAAGATCTCTTCTCCATTTTTTAAATTTCTTTAATTTTAATTGAAGAATAATTGCTTTACTATGGCCAACTCTTTAATCAGGTTGTTTATTTTCTTATTGTTGAGTTTAAGAGTTCTTCATATATTACGGATATGTGCTCAGTCCCTCAGTTGTGTCCAGCTCTTTGCAGCCTCATGGACTGTAGCCTGCCAGGCTCCTCTATCCATGGGATTTCCCAGGGAAGAATACTGAAGTGGGTTGCCATTTCCTTGTCCAGGGAATCTTCCTGACCCAGGGATTGAAACCAGGTCTCATGCATCTTCTGGTTTGGCAGGCAGACTTTTTATTACTAGCATCACCTGGGAAGCCCATATTTTGGATAGTAGTGGTTTATCAGACGTGTCTTTTCCTTCTGATCTGTGACTTATGTTTCAATTTTGTTGATATTGTCTGTTACAGAGCAGAAGATTTAATCTTAATGAAGTTCAGCTCATTCATTCTTCCTTACATGGATCTCATCTTTGGTGTTGTATGTAAAAGCCATCACCATAGCCAAGATCATCTAGGTGTTTTTCTATACTATCTTCTAGAAGTTTTATATTTTTGAATTTTATGTTTATGATACATTTAGAGTCAATTTTGTTGAAGATGTTAAGTGTGTGTTTAATTTTTTTTGCATATGGATATTTAGTTATTTCTGCATCATTTATTGAAAAAGCTATCTCTACTGCCTCTACCTTTGCTCCTTTGCCAAAGAAAGGTTGACTCTATTTATGGAGATATATTTATAGGCTCTCTACTATTCTGCTCCCTTGATCTAATTGTATATTCTTTTGCCACTACACATCTTGATTCTTACAGCTTTGTAGTAAGGTCAGATAGTATTATTCTTCCAGTATGCTTGTCCTTCAATGTTATGTTGGCTGTTCTGGGACTTTTGCCTCTCCACAAAACTTTAGTTAAAAAATTAAACTTCACAGTGGGTGTTGATTTGTTAATAGCAAAGGTTAAGCATTCATTAATAATCACTCAAGTAGTTTCAATATCTGAATTAAAAATTTAAGAATATGTTGTAAACTATAATTCCATTTTACCATCAATTGATTTTTAGATGACCAAAGCTGCCTGATTATAGCTCAGTTCCTTAGGTGTTGTCAATCTGCTTGAAGGCCAGTTTAGAAAACTGCATGGTTAGTTAAATAAGATATATGTAAATTATATGCTTTTTTAAAAAGAAAGGAACAATGAAAAAAATCTTTGCTGAGGTTTAAAGTTTTTACCAAGGTGTCCTTTTCTGTACCAAAAAAACCCCACAAAAAACAAAAACTCTGTTCATGGCTACTAGTGTCTATGCCAAGTATGTTTTTCTTGTGGCAAATATAGATAACAGCATAATTATTACGTTTGAAACAAATCAAATGATCTAAACTTATGGCCTCTGTATACAACCTCCTCACCAACTCCTCTAGATTAAAATAGTCTATGGAAAAAGAAAACCCTGAAGATGTAATAAAGAACAGTATATTTGGCAGGGAAGCAAGGAATCTTATGCAATATACAGATATAAGAATCTCTTTAAGTATGTAATTCAAATTTTAAAATATTAACAAATGTTGTTTGTTTTCCTTTTATCATGCTCTTTTAAATATGTGCAATGCCTTGATACAATTTATGCTGTTGATCATTGACTTAAATGTGTTCCTTAATATTTCTTTTGGAATACAGTAGTATTTTTTAAATTTATTTATTTATTTTAATTGGAGGACAATCTCTTAACAACACTTGGTGGCCCCTACCACACATCAACACAGATCAGCCATGGGCACACATGCGTAGTATTTTATGTGAACAATTTTACTAAAATTATTTTTCCAATTATCTGTAGAACTATTGCTTTAGCACCAAGGGGGAAATGACCAGAAAACTGTCACTAATTCTTTTAAAAATGTATAAATGATATTAAACGTAGTTAAACTGTGGCATAAATCTCATATATCACTAATAGTCTATTACCAAAAGAAAGATTTTGATTGCTATCACAGTGCAGGGGTTGAAATTCCCTGGCTTAGATAATTTATCTATTCAGCAGTCTTTAGTCAATGGTAAGACTTTCATACATGTGATTTTTGCTCAAGATAAAATCACAGTGAAAGCGAAAGTCACTCAGTCGTGTCTGACTCTTTGTGACCCCATGGACTATACAGTCCATGGAATTCTCCAGGGTAGAATAATGGAGTGAGTAGCCTTTCCCTTTTCCAGGGATTGAACCAAACCAGGGATTGAACCCATCCTCCCGCATTGCAGGCAGATTCTTTACCAGCTGAGCCACCAAGGAAGCCCCAAAATACTAGAGTGGGTAGCCTATCCCTTCTCCAGTGGATCTTCCCAGCCCAGGAATTGAACTGGAGTCTCCTGCTTTGCAGGTGGATTCTTTACCAGCTAAACTACCAGGGAAGCCCTAAAATCACAATAGCATTCACAAAATATATGCAAGGATTTCTTAACTACTATTTTCATATATAAATGAAAGTAAATATTTACTTTTGTTTCACACCTGGATACACACATAGTTAGGGGAAAAAATGAATTATCTGCTTACCTCCCTTTCCTGGTTCAAATGATATTTTAAAAACACAATAATTTGTTACCAGATAGATGGATGTATTCTGTATAGATTCAGATGCACAGAGAAGTGATTGTTGTTTCCCAAAAAATCTGCTTATTAGGCAAACTATTCAAGGCACTAAAGCTGATGTTCCAGAGGCTGGACCACTGTAACAATAATTATCCTTAAAACTAGTTGTATTTATTCTTAAAATTGTTTACAGTTACCCTCCTTATTATAAATGTAAAATATTACCATATTCCTTTGCCAATTTGATTCTAAAGTGTACCTAAGGAAATATTTTCCAAGTGAGGAAGAGCATTATGCTATGTTTAGAAATCAACGGAAGCTAACATGCTTGCCAAAATCCTTTTAGAAATATGTTGAAGTAAAAGAAATAATTTCAAAAACTTAGCACTTAAAACTTCAATAATAAGTTCAAATTCAGAGGAAAAACATAAATAAGAAGACTATCATAAAAAAAAACTCACTTGTCAAATATTTACTTTTCCATAAGAGTAAGAGATTGGAAATTTATGTGCATAGGTCATGCATGAGAATAGGGATTACAGACATGGGTTTTGCAATGATTTGTGGGCATTTACACCATTTTGACTCTATGTGATCTCTTAGACTTACATTTTTTGGTCATTCGAAGGTTGAGAGACTTGAGCTCATTATTCTTGAGCATCCCTTCGTTAGTAATGGCATCTGTAGACCTTAAAGTAATGCCAAAGATAGACTGATGATATGAAAACAGATTTGCCTTTTAGTTTCATTCATATTTTGCATGAGAAGGTGACTTTAGCAACTTTTGCAATTTATGGGGCAAGAAAAGGTGTTTTCCCATAGTGTTTTAGAAATTTTTAACATTTCATTTGTCTGTGATTATGTAGACTGAAAAGAACATTGTATTTAAGATCAAAGAGATTATTAATACTGTGTTTGATAAGAAAGGGGCAAAGAGACAACTCGTTTGAGCTTTGTCTTTATATATCTTTAGACTAAAGCCTGCTATTCCTTCCCTAAATGTGGCTGGTGGAAAACAATTAAATTGCTTAATGTCACTATAATCAATTAACTGTATCATAAATGTATGTGAATAACCTTTATTGGAAAAGCATTTTGGGCATAAAAAATGTAGGTAAAAACTACCAGCTTGTCTTTATAACATGTGCTCTTTAAAAACAGTACATTTGATGTACCACTTTTTGTTCAAGTTATGTATACAAAATCAATGTTTTTATATAGTATATATTTAATAAGCATATATTGAAAATATATTAATTTCTGTTTCCATGAGGAAATTGTCTTGTTTTCCTGTGCTCTGTTGAAAAAACATGCCCAAATATAAAGTTTGCCTAAATACTAAATGTAAAGGACACTGGAAATCTAATGCCCAGAAACAGAAAAGAACAAAAACGGTCACATTTATTACAGAAGAAATAAACCACAATGTATGTATGTATGTAGATATGTATGTATTTATTTTGAAAGATTTACTCTCTTTTATAAGGAACATTTAATTCATCTTTCCTGATTTATAAGAAACAATTTATATTGGCAGCTACTAAAATTTATACTCTCAGCAGTTCTATATTCAATGACACATTCTTATTGCTCAGTGATGCCTGGATGGCCCAACTGATCAGTCTTACTAAAACGGCTAAGTATTCTTTTCTTCTAAATTCACCATCATATTGTTTACTCTCAACATAGCAATACAAAAGAGGTCTTAATGACCCAGATAACCATGATGGTGTGGTTATTCACCTAGAGCCGGACATCCTAGCGTGTGATATCAGGTGGTCCTTAGGAAGCATTACTATGAACAAAGCTGGTGGAGGTGATAGAATTCCAACTAAGCTATTTCAGATCCTAAAAGATGATGCTGTTAAAGTGTTACACTCCATATATCAGCAGTAGCCACAAGACTGGAAAAGATCAGTTTTCATTCAAACCCAAAGAAGGGCAATGCCAAAAAAAATGTTAAAACTTTTGTACAATTGCCCTCATTTCACATACTAGTAAAGTTATGCTCAAAATACTTCAAGCTAGGCTTCAGCAGGATGTGAACTGAGAACTCTCAGTTGTACAAGCTGGGTTTAGAAAAGACAGAGGGATCAGAGATCAAATTGCCAGCAATTGTTGGATCATTGAAAAAGCAACAGAATTCCAGAAAAAAACATCTTCTGCTTCATTGATTACACCAAAGCCTTTGACTCTGTGGATTACAACAAACTGTGGAAAATTCTTCAAGAGATGGTGATACCAGACCACCTTACCTGCCTCCTGAGATACCTGTATGCAGATCAAGAATCAATGGTTAAAACCAGAGGTGAAACAATGGAATGGTTCAAAATTGGAAAAGGAGTACATCAAGACAGTATATTGTCACCTTGCTTATTTAACTTCTATGCAATGCACATCATGTGAAATGCCAGGATGAATGAATCCCAAGCTGGATCGAGATTGCTGGGAGAAATATCAACAACCTCAGATATGCAGATGATACCACTCTAATAGCAGAAAGTGAAGAGGAAATAAGAAGCCTCCTGATGAAGGTAAAAAAGGAGAATGAAAAAGGTGGCTTGAAACTCAACATCAAAACAAAACAAAACATGGCAACTGGTCCCATCACTTTATGGTAAATACAAGAGAAAAAAGTGGAAACAGTGACAGATTTTGTTTTCTTAGGCTCCAAGATTACTGCAGATTGTGACTGCAGCCATGAAATTCAAAAACACTTGCTCCTTGGAAGGAAAACTATAACAAACCTACACAGTGTATTAATAAAGACATCACTTTGTGGACAAAGTTCCGTATAGTCAAAGTTGTGATTTTTCCAGTAGTCATGTACAAAGTGAAAGTTGGACCATAAAGAGGGTTGAGAGATGAAGAATTGATGTTTTTGAATTGTGATTCTGGAGAAAAACTTGAAAATCCCTTGGACTGCAAGGAGATCAAACCAGTTGATCCTAATAAAAATCAAGCTTGAATATTCATTGAAAGGACTGATGCTGAAGCTGCAGCTTCAATAGTTTAGCTACCTGATGCAAAGAGGCAACTCACTTGAAAAGACCCTGATGCTGGAAAAGATTGAAGGCAAAAGGAGAAGAGGTGACAGAGGATGAGATGGTTGGATGGCATCAGTGACTCAATGGACATAAATCTGAGCCAACTCTGCGATACAGTGAAGGATGAGGGAGCCTGGCATATTGCAGTCCATGGGGTCACAAAGACTTGGACACAACTTAGAAACTGAACAACAACAACCAATCAGAATGATCCCTTTCAAATAAAACCACACTTCTTGGCTCAAAATTACTCGAGCCTCCTGTTTCACTCACGATTAAACAAAGTTCTCTCTGGGCTCTGGACCCACATGAGTTACACGCTTGCCTTACACCTCTGGTCTCTTCGCCACCTGTCCATCCCTATTTCTACTTTACCCTTTCAGGGAATTCTCCTTTCTCTAAGGTGTAAGGGCCTTCAACTTGATATTTTTCATCCTCTTCCATCCTCATGATTAACTCCTTTACCTCTAAGATTTCACTTAATCATTTCTTCTTAATGCATCCTGCCATGACAACCTTAACAAACAAACAAAAAAAAAGCTGTTGCTTCAGAAACTTCCCTTCCTAGCCAATGACTCCTGATTTTTTTTTTTCATTTGTCATACTCTATTTTCCCTAATACTCAGCTTTTACTATTCCATATAACTTAATTGTATGACTACTGATCTTTGGCTATGTGACTTTCTCTAACCCATAGACTATAAGTTCCACAAGAATCTTTGCTTTCTTTGAAGATATGGCTCAAGAACCTAGAACAGTGCCTGAAATATGGTAGGTGCTCCATCAGTCAATCCTTTCAGCAAATGGTATTCAGCCACAGCAGAGTGCCAGGCACTCGTCTATATGTGTGAGCAAATTCTGTAATCAAAACAGGATAAAACTCTCTGCTCTAATGGATGTTTTATTCCATTCAGGGAGACAATGTAAACAGTAGGGCAGAGTGTGTATATGATTATTGGTAGATAGATATTGTGACAGTTTGTAGACTTGATAAAGTTATTGAATAATGAATAATTAAGTGATATAAAAATAATCAGACTTAATTCCTTGGTTTAAATCTTTGGGAATGTATTCACTCCTACACATTTCTAAGTAGGTTTAATAAAAATAAGAAAATAAATATAAAATACAAGGAAGTGTGTTTATTTTTATTTATTTATTTTTTCATTTATTTTTATTAGTTGGAGGCTAATTACTTTACAATATTGTAGTGGTTTTTGGAGTGTGGTTAAAAAAAAACAAAAATCATTCCTTTCTTGAAATAATTTGATATTATACTCTAAAGCAGATCTTGTTCTCTGATAAACATAGAAATTTATGTTCTCTGGATGCAGCTGAAATTTTAAATGAAAATATATAATTTTAATCATTTTATTATGTAAAAATGCTTATTCTGATTGATTGATTGTGTTTGTGTTAGTCACTCAGTCATATCTGACTCTTTGCAACACCATGGGTTATCGCCTTCCAGGGTCCTCTGTCCATGGAATTCTCCAGGCAAGAATACAGGAGTGGGTTGCTGCTCACTTCTCCAGGGGATCTTCCAGACCCAGGGATTGAACCCAAGTCTCCTGTTACAGCCTGGAGAAGGAAAAGGCTACCCACTTTAGTATTCTGGCCTAGAGAATTCCATGGACTGTATAGTCCATGGAATCCTGAGAGTCACACACAACTGAGTGCCTTTCATTCACTCATTCCTGTTGCAGGCAGATTCTTTACGGTCTGAGCCACCAGGGAAGTCACCCTTTTAAAGAAACAGAAAAATATTGCAAATAAATCAGACATAGAAAGTAGTAAAAAAGTAATAGTAAATTTATAACAAATGAAATAGTCTCATGAGGGCTCCTAGGTGCAAATGAGTCTCGGAAATGAGTTCTTAAGCTTTCTTGACTTTGAAGAAAAAAAGAGGAAAAACTGGAAGGAGAGTGGGACTGATACCTCATCTCCCTGACTTAGCATGTGCACCACAATATACGTGGACTTGACTTTAAAAATATTACTTTCAGAGATAATACCATCAGTACACACTGGCATATATACAGAATTATTTGTTGCTATATGTGTGACATTTTTGGTAATAACTAGAATAAGTTTAGTTTCCATCAAACAAAGATGTTTTATGCCATGATTTATTATATCTCTATAATATCCTAGTGATTGTATCATCATACAGACAAATTGCCAGAGAAAATGTACCACAAAATGCAGAGTGAGCTGTAAATAGTATAAAGGGGAGTGAAATCTTTATATGAAAAATAGTATATCAAGCACTGATATAGATGTATCATGGAATCCTCTTTTGCACAAGGTGGCTTTATACCCCTGTTATTTGTTTCTTTAAGCATAGAAACATGTGGAAGTATACACTCCCTACTTGTTATTCCTTACTTCAGAGCAACTGCCTTAGAGAATGGAAAGGAAACTATTAGCATTGCACCATATATAATGTACATAGTCGGAACAAAATTACCATTCTCAAACTATCCGTCGTTTTTTCATAAAAGTAGGATTTAGAAAACAAGTTGAGGTAAGCCAACAGATCCCAAAGATGTTCACATCCTAATTTCTAGATCCTGGGAATATTTTACCGTACATGGCAGAGGTGGGTCCAACCTTATCAGATGGCTCAAGAAAATGGGAAGACCTTTTCTGACTAAATTCATGGAAGATTTTACATAACTGATTTTGATGTTTGAAGAAGTAAGCCACTAGTCAAGGAATGTGATAGCTTATAGAACCTATAAAAGGCAATGAAATGCATCTCATAGAGTCCCCAGAAAGGAATTCAACCCTACTGACACTATTATTTTAACACAGAAGTCAGATTTCCAATTCATGGAAATATAAGGTGATAATTGATTTGTATTGCTTTGAGCCACAAAATTTGTGTTAACTTGTTAGAGAAGCAATAGAATTCTAAACATATAGCTACAACAATATCTCCTCTTGTTTGATTCATTTTCTGTGCAATGTTCATTTTTTGAGAGATGTGCAAGAATCAGATGAGGATGTAGGTCATGTTTACAAATGACCTTCAACATTTTATCATACTGCAACACAATTCAGTTATGAAGTTTCATAGATTTTTTTGTTGCCTTAACAAGTTAATTTTTTTCCCCTTGTTTACATGTTTAACTTTAAATTTGTAACCAAACAATTAACCTAAAACATGCTGAGTGAAATATAAAAGCATATGGCTTACCTGGCATTCTTATATGCAACCTATTTCTGGAATAAGTAAATTTTTATAAGTAGTGAAGCTTAAAATTATAAATTATGTCTTTTTACAAGCATGTAATCTCTTAGATAACATTTCTAAAATTAATTGCAAATTTCTGCTGTGTCATCATAATGAACTGAATAAAGTTTTATCTTTCCCAAAATATAAATAGTTTGTCTTTGAAAAATTCAGAGTTGCTCTCCCTAATGAACTGCACTCATCAACCCCAAACCTTGTTTCCTAATTGTTAGGTTCTCATTGTTCATTTTTAGCAACTCCATTTCATAAGCTGACATTTTAAAGGGCTGAATGGAAGAACTAAATAATCAGCAAGTGGTGGCAGTGACCTTGATTCTTAAAATATGTAATATTTCAATACCATTTTGTCTGAGGACTGGCTCGTTTCTCCCTTGTTATGAAAAGCATGAATTTGACTTCAGATGCAGAAAAAAACATTTCTTATTTTATTTTCCAGATTTTATTTTGCATTAAATAGGATTCTAAAAAAAATGGATATGCTATTATTCATCAAAAATATGCTATGCCTATATATAAAAATGAATTAATCACTCAGTCAGAACCACACTTTCTGACTTGAGTGCATTAGACATTACTGTGTGTTTGTGTGGCTATGCACACAGTGGGGGTATGTATCTTTTTGTCTGAGTATTTTAAGAACTATTTTGCAAAGGCAGAACTTATAAAATACTGAATAAAATCATGACCACAAAATAAATGAAGATAACTAAATTGTACATATTTTTACAGATTAAATTCTGAAGGTGGAGAGAGAAACTGAAATAGTGAAACTCATAGAAGCAGTGAATGAAATGGTGCTTGCCAAGATTTGGGAGGGAGGGAACAAGGATTAGTCAAAGTTAGGTAGGATAGACAGGTCCTAGAGATCTACTACTGTGTGTAGTTATAACATGCCTTGTGTACTTAAAAATTTGTTAAGAAAGTAGATCTTATATTGGGTCTCTATCTTGCTCTCTCTCACACACACACAAATAATACTTATGATAAGTAATGAGGGCAAGAGGAAACTTTCAGAGGTGATGAATATGGTTATGGCACAGACCCTGATGATAGTTTTATCAAAATGCAATTTATATATAAGCACCCCATGTGGTATATGTTAAATGACTACAGACTTTTGTACAGCAATTATAATTTTAAAATAGATGATTTAAAATGATTTTCAAAATGATTTAAAAATAAGTTGTGAAGCTTTTCAGATAATTCTTCTGAAAATTATGAGTTATGAGTAATCAGTTAGAAGTAAAGAAGGTAAGATATGTCACCCAAATTTTAAAAATTATGGTTAAATATACCTACAATAAAGTTAACCCTTTAAAAATTTTATTATTATTAGTTTTATTTTTTTGCATGTAGATGTTTTCCGAGTACCATCTGTTGAATAGATGATCCTCATCCTTTTGATGGGCTTCATACTCTTGCTGAAAATCATTTTACCATTTGGAACAGCATATTTCTGGACACTCTGTTCTATTCTGTTGGCCTATATGTCTGGTTCAATGCCAGTACATCACTGGATCACAATGCCTTTGTATTAAATTTTGAAATCAAGAAGTATGAGACATTCAATTTTGTTCTTTTCTAAGATTGTTTTGGTTATTCAATATTTCTTAGATCCCATGTAAATCTTTGAATGGATTTTTCTATTTCTGTAAAAAAGGTTGATAGAGTGACAGGGATTGTGTTGAACTTGTTAATCATTTTGGGTAGTATTGACATCTTACCAATATTAAGCCTTCCTGTTCATGAACATGGATGTTTTTCCATTTATTTGTATTATCTTTAATTTCATTCAGCAAAATTTTGTTACTTTCGGGTACCAGTCTTTTATCTCATTGATTAAGTTTATTCCCAAGTATTATTTTCCTTTTTTCACTATTGTAGTCCTTTAATAGCTTTCTTTTATTCTTAAAGATGAAAACCCTTAACATGATTTCCACTTTGACATATTCTTTTTGCTTCACAGCCACATTTAATTTCTTTTTCTCCAATGTAAGTCTGTCCCTATCCTCTCAAGGAGTCCACAGAAGTTATTCCTCCATAAAATAACTTTCCACACTTCTTTTTTCCTTAGTTAATAGATTGTTTTCCAAAATCCATTTAGTTATGACTTCTTCATTGAAACTTTCCCTGGCACTCCTTCTAACTGAGATGATGATGGTAATTATGGTGATGATGATAGTGATTATTGCTATTGTTATTATTAGATCCCTGAACAACATTAAAGCTGCTGTCAAACATTTCAGTTCTCCCTTCTTTCTGCCCTTACATTTGCAAAGCACTTGTCTGTCTTTTGCAGTTAGACGTGACCGTGTTTTCTGCGGTTTAGTTAACGAAGTTGTAGCAGGAGTGACTTTTTTCACCTATAGATAGAAGCTGTTAGAAATTGTTTACAATTAGCTGCACTCATTTCCCTTTCCTATGAGAATTCTGGAAGCATCACTGATTCATGGCATCTTTATCAGCCTTGGTTCCTTAGGATGAATAGAGCCCCTTTGCTAATGATGATCATACAGAGTGAGAGAAATGAACAAATATTGTTTGGGGATTGTATGTTAATGCAGAGCAACCTACCTTAACCTAACTGATACAGAATTTTAAATCAAGAATTTGTATGCTGCCCAGACCTAAATGTATGATCTAAAATATGATACTTTGGCTAAGTGGCCAGTTGGTGACGAGTGCATGTGTGTGTGTGTTTGTGTGTGCATTCTGTCACTCAGTCATGTCTGATTCTTTGCAGCCCCATGGACAGTAGCCCACCAGCCTCCTCTGTGTGTGTGGAATTTCCAGAAATGAATAATGGCTTGGGTTGCCATTTCCTATTCCAGGGAGTCTTCCCAACTCATGTATCAAACCCTTGTCTCTTGCATCTCCTGCATTGGCAGGTGAATTATTTACCATTAGCGTCACTGGGAAGATCTGAGAGGAAATTATAATCATAGACTGGAAAAAACAGTTTCCATTTTAAAGTGACAAAATACTTCGTGATACTGGAATTTGTGGGCATGTGAACAAAGGAACTTCCAGCTCCAGAAACAGAGGTCAAAAAACAGTGATTCTGTTTGTTGAACACAGTTGGTGTCTTTATAGTAGGAAAAATATGGGCTCTGAAAATAGCTGACTAGTTTGTAAACAGACAGCAATAAAAAGGAAATGTTCACAAATTTAAGAACATGAATCCCTATGGACAGAGGAGCCTGGTGTGCTACAGACCACGGGGTTGCAAAAAGCCAGAAACACCTGAAACGACTTAGTAGTAGTTCTCAGGTCTCAGTTAAGTTGCTCAGTCATGTCTGACTCTTTGCAACCCCATGAACTGCAGCACGCCAGTCCTCCCTGTCCATCACCAACTCCCGGAGTCCTCCTAAACCCATGTCCATTGAGTCGGTGATGCCATCCAACCATCTCATCCTCTGCCATCCCCTTCTCCTCCTGCCCTCAATCTTTCCCAGCATCAGGGTCTTTTCCAATGAGTCAACTCTTTGCATGAGGTGGCCAAAGTATTGGAGTTTCAGCTTCAGCATCAGTCCTTCCAATGAACACCCAGGACTCATCTCCTTTAGGATGGACTGGTTGGATCTCCTTGCAGTCCAAGGGACTCTCAAGAGTCTTCTCCAGTACCACAGTTCAAAAGCATGAAATCTTCAGTGTTCAGCTTTCTTTATAGTTCAACTCTCACATCCATACACGACTACTGAATGACCATAGCCTTGACTAGACGGACCTTTGTTGGCAAAGTAATGTCTCTGCTTTTTAATATGCTGTCTAGGTTGGCCATAACTTTCCTTCCAAGGAGTAAGTGTCTTTTAATTTCATGGCTGCAATCATCATCTGCAGTGATTTTGGAGCCCAGGAAAACAAAGTCAGCCACTGTTCCCCCTGTTTCCCTATTTATTTGCCATGAAGTCATGGGACCGGATGCAATGATCTTAGTTTTCTGAATGTTGAGCTTTAAGCCAGCTTTTTCACTCTCCTCTTTCACTTTCATCAAGAGGCTTTTTAGTTCCTTTTCCCTTTCTGCCATATGGGTGGTGTCTTCTGCATATCTGAGGTTATTGATGTTTCTCCCAGCAATCTTGATTCCAGCTTGTGCTTCCTCCAGCCCAGCGTTTCTCATGATGTACTCTGCATATAAGTTAAATAAGCAGGGTGACAATATACAGCCTTGACGTTCTCCTTTTCCTATTTGGAACCAGTCTGTTGTTCCATGTCTAGTTCTAACAGTTGCTTCCTGACCTGCATACAGGTTTCACAGGGTGGAATCTTTGTAATATGTATTACCATATTAAATATAAAATTTAGAGAAATTAGTGAAAGATAAACTAATGTAGCCATTACATTGTAATCAAATAATATAATTTATGTTTAATAAGTCACTAATATTTTACTATTATTACATAAATAATGTTGAAATTTCCTGTTCAAAGTTCAGTTCAGTTCAGTTGTTCAGTCATGTCTGACTCTGCAACCCCATGGACGCCAGGCCTCCCTGTCTATCACCAACTCCTGGAGTTTACTCAAACTCATGTCTATCGAGTCGGTGATGCCATCCAACAGTCTCATCATTTGTCATCCCCTTCTTCTTCTGCCTTCAGTCTTTCCCAGAATTAGGATGTTTTCAAATGAGTCAGCTCTTTGCATCAGGTGGCCAAAGTATTGGGGGTTTCAGCTTCAGCATCAGTCATTCCAATGAATATTCAAGATGGATTTCCTTTAGGATGGACTAAGTTGGATCTCCTTGTAGTCCAAGGAACTCTCAAAAGTCTTCTCCAACACCACAGTTCAAAAGCATCAATTCTTCTTAATATCTTCTGCTTCTGTTAGGTCCATACCATTTCTGTTCTTTATTGCGCCCATCTTTGCATGAAATATTCCCTTGGTATTTCTAATTTTCTTGATGAGATCTCTATTCTTTCCCATTCTTTATTTATTGTTTATTTATTGTTTTCCTTTATTTTTTTAAAGTGTATATAGCTGTCCCCTTATTTGTGAGAGGTTACAAAGTGATACTATTATTTGAGGAGCTTAAAATCTTAGGGATAAATTTAATATTAAAATGTACTTTGTTTATATACCTATGTTTGGTGTAGAGGGATGCAGTTAACAGCTAAAGCAAGTAACTAGATCATAGATAGTTCAGTTAACAGGTTTGAAGAATTCTTAGTAAAGCATATTACTTCCTTACTGAGTTACTTTTTAATTTTTGAAGTCATCACAGTTTGTTTCTTTGATATATTTATTAACTTTTCCTGCTTATTTAATTACTTAAGTTTTTTTTTTTTCGGGTTTCCCTGGTGGCTCAAATGGTAAATAATCTGCCTGCAGTGTGTGAGACCCAGGTTAGATCCCTGGATCAGGATGATCCCCTGGAGGAGGATATGGCAACCCACTCCAGGATTCTTGTTGAAGAATCCCAAGGACAGAGCAGCCTGGCAGGCTATAGGCCATAGGTTTGCATAGATAGGCAGACACAACTGAAGCAAATTAGCATGCCTATTATTTTATCTGCAATTTTATAATGCCAAATATCAGCACCATAGATATATTATGAAATGCAAATTTAAATTAATTTGACCTTTTAAATAGTAATAGAAAATCAGAAGTCTTTAAAATAGATTGAAAATTAAGGTTTATTTATTTATTTTTAATATGAATTTATTTCTTTTAATTGGAGGCTAATTACTTTACAATATTGTATTGATTTTGCCATACACTGACATGAATCTGCCATGGGTGTACATGTGTTCCCCATCCTGAACCTCCTTCCCACCTCCCTCTCCATCCCACCCCTCTGGGTCATCCCAGCGCATCAGCCCTGAGCATCATGTATCATGCATCAAATCTGGACTGGTGATTCGTTTCTCATATGATGATAAACATGTTTCAATGCTATTCTCCCAGATCATCTCACCCTCGCCTTTTCCCACAGAGTCCAAAAGATTGTTCTATACATCTGTATCTCTTTTGCTGTCTTGCATACAAGGTTATCGTTACCATTTTTCTAAATTCCATATATATATGCATTAGTATACTGTATTGATGTTTTTCTTTATGGCTTACTTCACTCTGTATAATAGGCTCCAGTTTTATCCACCTCACTAGAACTGATTCAAATGAATTCTTTTTAATGGCTGAGTAATATTCCATGGTGTATATGTACCACAGCTTTCTTATCCATTCGTCTGCTGATGGGCATCTAGGTTGCTTCCATGTCCTGGCTATTATAAACAGTGCTGCGATGAACATTGGGGTGCACGTGTCTCTTTCAATTCTGGTTTCCTCAGTGTGTATGCCCAGGGGTGGGATTGCTGGGTCATATGGCAGTTCTATTTCCAGTTTTTAAGGAATCTCCACACTGTTCTCCATAATAGCTGTACTAGTTTGCATTCCCACCAACAGTGTAAGAGGGTAAGGTTTAGATTTTGAATTTCCATTAAATATTTAGACCAAAGTGATGTTGTTATTCTGTGTAAGGCTATAAATAAAATCAATAGTAAAAACAAAAGCTATCAGATTATAAGGTCACAAATGAAAATACTCTATATAATTATAAACATTTCCTGAAATGAAACAGAGAGAATAATAAAGGACTAGAAAAGTCCTTTTATCATATAGAGCTTCTATGTTGGATTTCAAGAAATACTTTTTCAATGCTTCTTATTGAAAAAAAATTTGCTTTTACATATGGTGAGTTTAGAAAAAAATGTTGATTACATATTCACAGGGATGTTTGAAAAAATGTTATGGGGAAATTATTGTTTGTTTTATTATCACTCCCTTGCTTTTCTTTCTGCTTTTGCAAGTAGAATGATTCTTGTTGAACTTAAGAGATTTCATTCAGACACAGATTGAGTAGCATCTACTAAAAATGTATATGGATTTACTAGCAACATGGGTACTCACAAGTGAAGTGGTCAATGTGTGTGTGTGATAAAAATTGTTTTCATAATTGCAGTTTATTTTTATAGCTTTGTGGAATTTAATAACCTTCCAAGAGGCCAGAAAACCAGAGGCAGAGAATAACTTTTTGTAATGCAAATGGAGAGCTGTGATTGGCAGTCTAACATATCTCATATCTAGTATAGATTGTGTTTGATGTTAAAAATAGAGAGGGAGTAGGTCTATCTAAACTCTTTAACCAAGAACGTAAAATCAGAAAAACAAAAGCCAAGGCAAATCTGTGATTTCTATATACAGATGCACAAGACCAAAATTTGTGCAGATAATATAAACTGAGACTCTACATTTTACATACTCAGTGAAACTTGTGCTTTTGCCCATGGGTCTTTCCAGATGGCGCGAGTGGTAAGGAACCTGCCCGCCAATGCAGGAGACATAAGAGACTCGGGTTCAGTCCCTGGACCTCTAAGATCCCCTGGAGGAGGGCATGGCAACCCACGCCAGTCTTCTTGCCTGAAGAATCCCATGGACAGAAGTGTCTGGAGGGTTACAGTCCATAGGGTCACACAGAATCGGACACGAGGAAAGCAACCTAGCATGCACGTACACTAGAAAGTAAAATAAAAATGAATTGCCTCAGAATACTTTTTATCATTAAGAAGCCTGACATGCAAATAATTTTATTTTATTTTATTTTATTTTTTTATTATTATTTTATTTTTTTATTAGTTGGAGGCTAATTACTTCACAACATTTCAGTGGGTTTTGTCATACATTGATATGAATCAGCCATAGATTTACACGTAATAATTTTAATAAATACATTCACTCTTTCAAAAGTTGGAGGAGGAAATGGCAACCCACTCCAGTATTCTTGCCTGGGATATTCCATGGACAGAGGAGCCTGGTGGGCTACAGATCATGGGGTCACAAGAGTCAGACATGACTTAGAGACTAAACCATCAATTTTCAAAAGCAGTAAAATATTCTAAGTAGATATTAATTGAACATATGCTACTGATTACTTCTAAAAAATAAGAAAAGAAAAAAAAACTACATCTGAGACATGCCATTGGAAATCCTATTTACAGTCTAACATCTTTAAGTGAAAAATCTTCCTTATCTTCAGAAACTTGAAGGATAGAGGCCCCCAAGGAATCAGACTAGCCTCTGGTTCAATTTAGCAAAGATACTGTCTCCAGGAGTTGGTGATGGACAGGGAAGCCTGGCATGCTGCAGTCCATGGGGTTGCAAAGAGTGGGACACAACTGAGTGACTGAACTGAACTGCACCACCTGGGAAGCCCCATTTAATTATTTTCCCCCTAAATATTGCATCAATTTGTCATCATCACAGGCAAATGACCCAAGTATGATCCTCAATTTAAGGGATTCCAGTATCTTCACAGTTATTTAGAAAGCTCAAATCTTTACATGGGAAACACAATGTTTTTGATGACTGAATAAACAAAACTTATTTTCATTTATCCACATATTTATCCCCACAGGAATCATATTAAAATGTGCTGTTTCTCTAGTAAAGCAGGTTTTCCTTCTCAGGAAAACTTTCCTTGTGAATTGCTATTTTCTTAATCATTCTGTTAATACATCTTTTATGTATTGATCACTTAATTCCCACTCTTTAATTTCATGATCCTGAAATGATTCTCTGTTCCCTTAGTGATTTAGTTTGTGCCATAATTGTTTCAATAGCTCAAAAGAACTCTCCTTTTTATGGGGCTATTATTTCTCACCTTTGTTTTTGTTTGCTAGTCAGGCACTGATTGACTTCAAAGAAAAATTTTCTTCTAGGGAACTTTGCATATTTTAGCAGCAGTTGAACAGCTGTCTTAGGAAGTAATGTTTCTATATTTCACAGCTTGCTGCCGCACTATTAATACCATTTTACTTCTCTAATGGAGGTAATTCTTAAACACCACAAATCCTAATTATTTGAACAGCAGTGGGCCTTAATTCATAACTGCTTCTTCTGAAAACAAAGGAACTTTATAGCTTGGAACAGAATGCTTGTGAGGGGCCTTCCCCTTTTATCTGATGATGAACATCATTTCCGGAACTACTGCTTCCTCGGAGGTGATAATTATCCCTGGGAGCATCCCTGCTGCTACCTGGAGGTGCAGTTAGCACACTCCTGCTCACAAGTTCCCAACAGACCTCATCCTTGCTTTATTAGCAAGGGGGCAACTGAGATTGTATAAACCATGGTTTTCCTTTTAAACTTTCTGTTTTCAGTGGAAATATCCCACTGGTTCGTGCACTTTCATTCTCCACTGGCAATTGTAGTTCTGAAATAGAAGTAATCCTCTTTCATCTAATCTTTCAAATGGTCATGTTGCCCATGAGTTCAAAGAAGCCTGTAAACAGGGAAAAATATACTATTAAAATGTGATATTCATTAGTATATATATATATATTTTTTCTATAAGCATATCACTTAAAACAGTTTAATGTTCTAGTACTTTGTATATATGTTTATTTAGCATTTATCCTACAGTATCTCTGTAGGTGTATGTGTGTGTCTGGTAAATTACATCAATAAATTGTGAGGGTTTTAAAGGAAAAGCCATTTTTAAAAATAAATTGTAGGTGGTATGTTGTTGTTTAGACTGTCAGTCTTGTCCAACTTCTTCAAGACCCCATGAACTATAGCCTGCAGGCTCCTCTGTCCTTGGAATTCTTCAGGGAAGAATATAGGAGTAGGTAGACATTCCCTTCTCCAGGGGATCTTCCTGACCCAGTTATTGAACCTGGCTTTCCTGCATTGTAGGCAGATTCTTTACCATCTGAGCCACTATAGGTGGTACCAGTAACGTTAAAAATTGTGGAATTATAAATATATCTTACCCTATCAGAATGTAGAAACATACTAGATACTTACTGAATGAATAAATGAAACATAATAATACATACAATATTACCAACCATGGGGATGCTGATACTGTCTATCAATCAATATATCTGGTTATCTGTTATGCATCTATTCATTGCTAAAAGTTTTATATATATATATACGTGTGTGTGTGTGTGTGTGTGGGTGTACATCAGCACATATATGTTTATATAAGCATTTGCCTACATTTAGGGATTTTGATAAACTAGAAAAATGTAACAAACTATGTATTTCTCTGATCATATATTTACTACATTTTCTGAAGTAAATTCAAAAAGATAAAGGAGAACTGAGAGACTCACAGTGATATACAAGTGTCATATACTAAGTAAACAAATAGTGAAAGAATTGATATTAGATTGGAAGAACAGTATGTGAAGGGCTATCAAAGATAACAATATATACTAATAAGACCCCTGATCTCAGATTCAGAAAGTGCTCTTTCTGTTTTGGAGTGTGCCACAATTAAGTGTCTCAAGGGGAGATTCTGTCTTTATTTTCCCTATTTGATAGTGAATGAAATGTTCTAAAATTACTAACCATGGCCTAAGTGGTCTAAGAATTCTATAAATTCATCCAGTGTAAGCAGCAAGGTGAATATTCCCAGAAGCAATCCCAAGCTGACTGCCCCTTTCTTCCTTAGTGCCAGAACTGATAAAGTTATATTTCTGGATCCTTGAGAAGTCTTTGATTTCTTTGTTCCCCTAACACCAGTAGTATCATAGCTGCAATGCAGCTGCGAATAACTACCTCATTGATTCATTACAGGCATGGTTTAATAAAGGAATATATAGATGGGAAAAAAAAAGTGTTCCCCAAGTAGTTAATGATTTGTTGAAGCTCACACTGTGTCCATTATAGCTAATAACATGTCTCTTTAAGAGAGGTGTGAACACAGTCCTCCAGTCAGTGATTATCTGGGAGAAACGTGCAACTGTACTGACTTTTCAAATTCTTTATGTAATTTATATCCTCTAGACCTGGCATGCATTTGACTGTCTTTACATAATTTCTCCATCCTCCAGACATCAAAGAACATCTAGTGAATTTTTATTGGGTATGCAAAGCCTGAATTTATGAACACTTTTTCCTAGTTTGCTTTGACCACTGTTCGTGTATGTTATCACTTGACCATTTCAATGTATATTCTTAAAATATATCCTTTATGTTTTTAGAATATACCCTCTACAGTATTTTTTTCTTTCTTTCATTATTAATAATGTTTCCTTTAATGTTTTTGCCATTATAATGTATGATGTAATTAATCAAAGGGCAATTATATATAGATATATGTTTTTAATTAAAGGATAGTGAAACATAAAAATAAAACCAAAGGCAAGAATATTTAATAAATAAATATATCTCCAGAGAAATGCTACTAGCCAAATGCAAGATACATTTAGGCTTGACAAAAGTAACATCTCTTTCAAGTTTAAAGTTTCACATTTAAATGAAGGAAATGTTTTATTATTACCATTTATTTCATAGTACAGACTTATTCCCTCATTACATACACACACACACACACACACACACACACACACACACACACACACTCCAAATTCTCAATTACCCTTTTCGAAATCAAAATAACTGAACTGTAGTTAGAGAGACGCTCAGGTAAAACATCTGAGGCATAATACCATCAAAAGATTCTCTGTTTGGTTTAAACTGTCTCTTGGATTGTTTCATTTCACCAAACAGGAGAGTGAGGGAGGGAGGAATGAAATCAATTGAATTTAAATTTATCATGTTGAGATTATTTAATATTTTTATTTTCAAGCCATAAACTTCTAGTCAGTTGGAAACAAGTTATTCTTTTATTCAAACAATCTTACCTGAAATCTACATTGAATTTGCTTTACTCTCTTGAAAAGAAAAAAAAGCCATGTCCTCAAGTTGTAATGCAATCATGTAGTTAGTCTTTTACTCTCATTTAATATGTTTCACCCTGTTGGCAATGACAATCTTATAAATGGAAAATTAAGTGATTTATGTTTCAATAAAAACTTATTTCTAAAAGTAAATTTTTGAGCCCTATTTGATGGTACACTTTTAATAAAATATGCCAATAAAATAATTTGATGTATTTTATCTTTGGATCTGATCATAATAGGAACCGACTCACGATTTTATCAATTTGTCCAATCTCTTTTTTTCTTTGTCATATAAGTAGGTAAAGGTCAATAGAAACTTGAAACATTTTATCAGACTCTTTGAGTGGCTATACAGTGTTCTATTTTAAACTCAATAGAGAATGAAAAATATATGAAATTCACTGATTAAGTAATTATTAACACTTAGTAGTTAAATAAAATATAGAAAGCATAGAAGTGGTTGAACATGTAATCCATGGGTTTTTGTGCATACAACTTTATAATTCTTTGATATCAATGACATAATCAACCTGGAACAACCTTAAAAAAATGGAAACTCAATAATTTACAAAAACACAAAGATGATTTCAAATTGCAGGAATGGCAGACTCTAACCAGGTCTCAAAAAGAACTGGAATAAGGACTTGAACAACACTAGAGTTTTCTCTTTATTTCTCACATCAAGAATTCTCTTCACAATGCCCTCCTTTATGGGCATTGTGACCTATCCCAAGGAAGTCAGATTTTCTCAACAAGAACAGTTTGGCTGCAAAGAGTTCTGTATTGCTTTTGGTTCTGCAAAATTACTTCTTAGTCATTCCAATGTTTTAGAAAATTATGGGTAAGACACTTATTGTCCCCAAAATGTATCTCTGGACAGTCTCCTTTTTTAACAGGGGAAGGTTAAGAAGGTAAGATTTTTCTTGCTTGCATTAAGGGTCAACCCACTGAAGAAAGAATTGTGGATGATGGCAGTTTTCATAATATAACTGGGTCAGGAGAAAGGTCTTCAGATTGAATAACAGATGTATGGTAATCAGATTATTGCACTTAAGGTACTTAAGATGATTAGGTATGTATCAAAGTGCAATAAGTTAAAAGCAAAAAGAAGAAATGTGCATTTTAGAAGACTACAGTTCAAATGGCAATTTGGTGTCTAGTAGCTAAAGGACTGAAAGATCTTAGGCAAATCATACATCTTCTCTAACCTTTGTTTCTTTGTAAAGAGGGGGAATAATGTCATTATAAACCTATCAGTAGAAATAGTGGAGGTACAGTAAAACAATGATTCAAGCCTACAAAGCTTAGTTCTCAAGTGTTATAGGGCAACAAGAAATTTTTATGAAGTATGCTCTGCTTAATTCAGTTATGTATAGGTAAGAACAATGTCAAATGTTGGTGCCCGGGCCAGAGGAAAGAGAGATATGAAAAATCTTGATCTAGTAATTAAATAATGTCATCTGGAGTGATATCTGACACTTTTCTGCTCTCAACTCATTGGCCAAATGGTTTCATTTAACTACAAATTGACCTGGAAGTATAATACCATCTAGTCCCAGATTTGGGACTACCATGTGAGCAGAATAATTATTTAGATACTTGACCTTCTGGTCATCAACTATCTGGTGCTTCTTTCATTCTACACACAAAAGTTACTATCTTTTTTCAAGACAGCTATCTAAATTGCCATGTGTTCCTGGCATCAAGCTTAATGTTCAAGATTTATTGTATTACTTGTTGATATCTTTGTTAGGATGTTTTTTGTAATCAGTACTTTTATCAAAAAGCCATATTTGTTTTTTTGATCCTGATGTTTATGAACTAAATAGACAAATTATAGTTTATCCAGGGAACTGGATGATTTCAGCAAATGCCCTTTTTCAGAAGGAGAAAAATGTATGGGTTTCTGTGTCAGTTTTGAAATCTACATTGAAGGTTATGGCGAGGGATCTTCACTCCAGTGTTCTCTGTGCTTCTTGGATCCATTCTCTCGGTGGTTATTTCTCCTTTTTTCTTTTTAACTAAGTCTCGGGGCGGGGGGGGGGGGGGGGGCAGGGCAGGACAAGAGCAGTGAAACCTAGCAGCTTTTTTCTTCCCGTTTCTGCTCTTAGAAGATGGGGATCTTGAAAAGTCAAAGTTCTGGTATTTGTGGTATATTCTGGTAATGATCAGTCACAAATACTTTTTTTGCCTAATCCATGATGCATTTAATGATACAAGTCTCTTCAACAAATTGTAGGCTTCTCATCCATTCAATAGAGTTGGCAACACATGCCAAGAGTTTCACTCACATTGACTTTTGACATGCACTTCTTATATTTGTGACAGATATTTGCTTTTCTGACTCTGCTTTCTCTTCTTTTTAATAGGACATGTGTTAAAGGTGTCAGATTTCTTGGAGAAACACATTTTCACTCTACATTTTTTGAGTCATTATGTTCTATAGAGAAACTTTATTTATTGGGGGTCAAACCTGAACTGACTCTTTAAGCCACCTAATTCTAGTCACAGCTTTTAAGAATGAATGTGACAGGTGTACCCTGACTTGATTCTTGTTGCAAAGCAAGTCTAATCGGCCTTTATTGCTCAAAGGTCTTTCCAGTTAGATTTATTTTTTCCTGACTGCAGAAGAGAAGCAGTTACTTCTTCCAAACTTGCAAGTCTCCAAACTTCTGGACTTTTTCCAAGAGAGGTATCAGTGCTATTTTTATTGTTTCATTCCTCATTGTTATGCAATAGTTTTGATAGTAACTTAATAGATGCAGTCAACCATAGCTAATAATCATAACCATAACTAATTTATTGACTACGCCAAAATATTTGACTGTGTGAATCACAACAAACTGGAAAATTCTCAAAGAGATGGGAATACCAGACCACCTGACCTGCCTTTTGAGAAATCTGTATGCAGGTCAAGAAGCAACAGTTAGAACTGGACATGGAACAACACACTGGTTTCAAATCGGGAAAGGAGTACGTCAAAGTTGTATATTGTTACCCTGCTTATTTAATTTATATATAGAGTACATCATGAGAAACGCTGGGCTGGGTGAAACACAGGCTGGAATTAAGACTGTCAGGAGAAATATCAATAACCTCAGATATGCAGATGACACCATCCTTATGGCAGAAAGCAAAGAACTAAAGAGCCTCTTTGATGAAAGTGAAAGAGGAAAGTGAAAAAGTTGGCTTAAAACTCAACATTCAGAAAACTAAGATCTTGGCATCCAGTCCCATCACTTCATGGCAAATAGATGGGGAAAGAGTGGAAACAGTGAGAGACTTTATTTTGGCGGGATCCAAAATCACTGCAGATGGCGATTGCAGCCATAAAATTAAAAGATGCTTGCTCCTTGGAAGAAAAGCTATGGCCAACCCAGACAGCATATTAAAAAGCAGAGACATTACTTTGCCAACAAAGGTCCGTCTAGCCAAAGCTATGGCTTTTCCAATAGTCACGTGTGGATGTGAGAGTTGGACTATAAAGAAAGCTGAGTGCTAAAGAATTGATGCTTTTGAACTGTGTTGTTGGAGAAGACTCTTGAGCATCCCTTGGACTGAAAGGAGATTCAACCAGTCCATCCGAAAGGAAATCATTAGAAGGACTGATGCTGAAGCTGAAACTCCAATACTTTGGCCACCTGTTGTAAAAAAAAAAAACAAAAAACAATTCATTTGAAAAGATACTGACCCTGGGAAAGATTGAAGATGGGAGGAGAAGGGGACGACAGAAGATGAGACGGTTGGATGGCATCACTGACGCAACGGACATGAGTTTGAGTAGGTTCCAGGAGATGATGATGGACAAGGAAGCCTGGAATGCTGCAGTCCATGGGGTCACAAAGAGTCAGATATGACTGAGCGACTGAACTGAACTGAACTGATAACTAATTCAATCAACAAACTTCTTATCCAGTTTCTTCCTCTGGACCTATAAGCTTGCTTGGTATATTCTTAATAAACCTCCTTCACTATTTAGATCAGCTTCAGCACCACGTGTTTCCCCTTCTCTTCTGGCTGCCAATAGCTCATGTCTACTTCTCTGTGCATGAGTGCCTGCCTGCTAAGTTCCTCCAGTCATGCCTGACCCTTTGAGACCATACGGGCTGTTACCCTCCAGGCTCCTCTGTCCACGGGATTCTCCAGGCAATGCTCTCCTCCAGAGGATCTTCCCAAGCCAGGGATCGAACCAGGGTCTCATGTCTCCTGCATTTGCAGGTGGGTTCCTTACCACTACTGCCTCCTGGGCAGCCTGTCCACTGCTATTACACACACACATAATGTGTAATAGAGACTATATGGAGGGATAATAAAAGCCTATGTTTTCCATAAGCTATACCCTCTCTTTCTTGATCTACTTTATCTACCCTCCTATCTTCTCTAAAGAGAAGGAGAGGCAAATGTATATATCCTTCTTTATATATATACGAGGGTGGGAGAGAATAGTATGAAAATCTCAAATTAATGTTTTACACCTATTTAATATTTAATTTAAAAGCCATGGCAACATTAATAAAGAGTTAATTACATAAGAGAAAATGAAGGCTATAGCTTTATTTCAAGATATGATTTAGTTCTGCCCTATGAATAAGAACAGACTAGAATATTTTGATTATTAAAATTTTCTTTGGCTACTGGTCCAGGAAATTTCTCTTTATAGGATTTCTTCTTTGATGAACATTTCTTCTGGCATTCAGTTCTAGTTTGAAGGTCAATTATGCCTCTTGTGTTATTCTCAACCACATGAGCTGCTGGTGGAAATCTAATCATGTTTTATACTCTGTCAAAGTCTGTGGATATTTTAAAGTAACTGCTCAGTATCACAAGAAGAAATGAAGGGAAAATTTGACTATCTTGAAATTAATCCCAGTTCTTTCTTTCCCCCTTTAGGACATTGCCAAATAATGTACTATCATAATAAAAACATTAAAGAATAATTAAGAAAAACTTGATACACATTTAATCACCTTAAATTTCATGATAAACCACATATAGAACTTTATCTTTCCAGGATGATCTCTTTTAGTATTATTATTGCAGAAATGGGGTCAACTCTATTATTATTTTTCTTTCTATTTATTTATTTGCTGATTCCTTATCAATTAATTCCTGATCCTCCCCCTGCAGTGGCAATCTCTACCCTGATTTCTACCACCATCGAGAAATCTTCCACACCAGTAGACAATAAAAATATCTTAGACTTCAAAATATACAGTCCATTCTTATTCTTGGAACAAGGTAGAGTTTTCATTCCCACTTGTGTAAGTAAAACTTTACTAACACTTGAATTAGGTGGGCATTCTCTGTAGATAAGTATACCTCATAGTAAATGGATTGATATAAACTTTTTTTGGTTGATATTTCTGAATCTGTTTACAATGTTACATGCAGCAAATACTACAATCACCAGTACTAGGCTAAAAATTCACAATAGTTTTAACATACACTATAGCCAAACTTTTTCTAAATAAAAAAATTGATCCATGTAGAATGTCACTGGTCATAATTATTTTATAAATCAAATATTAAATATTTCATCATAATAATCCAATTGATTAATAAAATTTTCTCTTTCTTTCAAATTACTATCAGGTTGTATGTACCAGGATCCTAGTACCTATTTTACTTATCAGAAACAGGATTTTTTCATATACATTGAAATGGAAAAACAGGTAATGATTAGGGCGCTCTCTTGTCTAGCTATATTTCACAAGTAAAATTTAATTTTTCTTTTCCTAGAATTGGGTGTTAAAAGGCGATGAATCAGTCTCAGGAGACATCTTTCCCTGACTGTAAAGAAACCAAGACTTTACATCAGTGAATCCGTTTCCTGTGAATACCATGTGTAAAAATGAGAAATGGGTCACACATTTCTAATGTCTTTCAACTTTACAAGCATTGTGTATGTCTACAATCTACCAGTTCTGTAGCAAGTTATTTTTCAAGAAATTCTTTGAGGGAAAACTATGCTTTCAATTCATTAAATGATTTTATGAGGTTAAATAGATACATATATCTTAATGCATGTTTGTGTGCTAATGATCTATTCATTGGTATAATGAAATGTTAATATGATGATGATTAATTTCTTTCCTATAATTTGAGGAAACATTACAGTGTGATAAATCATCATCAGATCAATCTAGGTATTATGGATAACTCATAGACATTTAGAAGGACATTAGCACATATTAATGTCCATTTTTAGATGATAATTTAAATTCAATTAATAACTTTCATGTATAACTCAATGTCACAAATTGACTATTTCAAGCAAAGTTCCTATTATTTATACTCACGGCATTATAAGAGCATATATAAATTAATTTTTGTAGTATAGTATTTCTTTTACAACTTTAAATAAAATTGATAAATTTTATCAAGACAAAAGACAAAGTTCTATTGTATGCTTCTTGAAATGGCTTTATAGTCTTGTCTGTCTTGGCAAAACAGAATACTGGGATGTTGGGATAAGGACACTCACACCGTAGTGTTTTAGGGCATATATCATATATTAGGTCTGAGATAAGGCATCAGGGAGAGAATGAAACCAAAAATCAGTCCAATTAAAGGATTTATTTGAGTCAAAAAGTAATCCGTGTAAGAGGCAGCTGAAAGTTACAGTGTAATTAATGTTCCTAAATATCAAGAACTAAAGACAATTAGAAAGAGGAGCCTAGAGAGATCCTGTGAGTCAGGAGTAGGAGCTCTGGCTTTTATGATACTTGTGGCATTTCACATGTTCAAAAATGAGGAATTTTAAAGCAGTAAGCTGGGTTCTTAATTTATCAGTTGATTTTTCATGTTTACTATTAATTTTCCTCTGGTGATTTAATTGTCCTCTAATGATTAAATCTACAGTGAAATTAGCTATCATCAGTTTCTCTAATTTACATTACTTCAGCTTTCCAAATGGTTGTACAAACACCCTATTCTGGGAATTAATCTCTAGCTTGAAATACATAGAATGTTCTTTCTGACTGAGATAAACATCAAGTAGTAGATGGTGGAGGCAGAATGAAAAACCCAATTCTAACCTGAGTATCCACTCTTATACCTAATGGGGCAAATCCAGGAACAAACATAGAACCTCCTTGATTTTAGGTCTGATGATCTTTTTTACCATGCCATGTTACCATATAAGAAATTAATAGGGTATTTACACATCATTTTTTATAAAGATGTTGATATCTATACAAATTTAATTGTATGTTACATAGTTATTATTTAGGGGGAAAGGTATTTTGACATGTAATTCAAGGATTTAAAGTATACAGCTACCTATTTTCTTCAAAGTAAATATTGTGCCTGTCTTTTAATATAATAACTGATTTTAATAAATTACTCTGGTATTTTCTCTGCATCTAAGTATCTTTTTTTCAAATGCTCACAGATGTCATTTATCACTTCTAACTATGTTTGTCAACCAGTGTTTCCCTAGGAGAGCAGCAGAACTGTTGAAAGTGAGAGATAGCAGCTTCATGCATGGACGCCTTTCATTAATCTAGACTGTCCCCTCTGGCCACGGTGCAGTATCTTCTCTGCCCTCTCTATTGCCATCAATCATTTGCTCTCTGGAAGTCTCACCTCATCCTCACACTTCCTGCTCTTCTCTCTTATTACATCTTTTGTCTTCTTTTTCTCAACTCAAAAATGCCAGAGGACAGATCGAGACTGAAATAATTTTTGATATGACCAAAAAAGTTTTTAATATGACTAAAAAAGTTAGTAGATAACAGCATTAATAAATATTCAAAATTCAAGGCATCTTGAGGTTTTTTTCAGTCGAGTCATACAATTTTCACATTTTACATCATCCATACATTGCAGAGGATCTGTGCTGTTTGTGGATTATTATATGAACCAAGATAAAGTATATTGGCTGTTTCTCCAAATGTAGAATCATTCCACATACTACTCCTTTGCTAATTTGTTGATTTTCCTCTGCACTTATTAAATGTTCAAAGGCAATGAATATTCATTGTAAAATATTTTAATGATTCAAGAGAAAATGAAGTCAAAATTTCATCTCCACTTTTTTTCATTTTCCAATCACAGGCAGTCATTGTTACTTATTCGTGGGGTCTTTCGATCTGTGCATATCATCTTCAGGTATACACTAGTCTATTTTTTTTCTTTTTTTAACCTGGTTAGTACTTTCACTACTTTTTAAAGAGATGGGAATACCAGACCACCTTACCTGCCTCCTGAGAAATATGTATGCAGGTCAAGAAGAAATAGTTAGAACTGGGCATTGAACAACAGACTGGTTTCAAATTGGGGAAGAAGTACGTCAAGGCTGTATGTTGCCACCCTGCTTATTTAACTTATATGCAGAGTACATCGTGTGAAATGCCGGGCTGGATGAAACACAAGCTGGAATCACGATTGCCAGAAGAAATATCAATAACCTCAGATACCCAGATGACACCCCCCTTATGGCAGGAAGCAAAGAACTAAAGAGCTTGTTGATGAAAGTGAAAGGGGAGAGTGAAAAAGCTGGCTTAAAACTCAACATTCAGAAAACTAAGATCATGGCATCCAGTCCCATCACTTCATGGCAAATAGATGGGGAAACAATGCAAGCAGTGAGAGACTTTATTTTGGGGGGCTCCAAAATCATGCAGATGGTGACTGCAGCCATGAAATTAAAAGACTCTTGCTCCTTGGAAGAAAAGCTATGACCAACCTAGACAGCATATTAAAAAACAGAGATGTTACTTTACCAGCAGAGGTCCATTTAGTCAAAGCTACGGTTTTACCAGTAGTCGTGTATGGATATGAGAGTTGGATTAAAAAGAAAGGTGAGTGCTGAAGAATTGGTGCTTTTGAATTGAGGTGCTGGAGAAGACTCTTGAGAGTCCCTTGGATTGCAAGGAGATCCAACCAGTCAGTACTAAAATAAATCAGTCCTGAATATTCGTTGAAAAGACTGATGTTGAAGCTGAAATTCCAGTACCTTGACCACCTGATGCGAAGAGCAGACTCCTTGGAAAAGACCTTGATAAGAAATACTGAAGGTGGGAGGAGAAGGCAATGACAGAGAATGAGATGGTTGAATGGCATCACTGAATTGATGGACATGAATTTGAGCAAGTTTTGGGAGTTGGTGAAGGACAGGGAAGCCTGGAGTGCTGCAGTCCATGGGGTCACAAAGAATAGGACACGACTGAGCAACTGAACTGAACTTGAAGTATGTTCTTTCAGGAAACCATTGTAGTTTTTTTCCACTGGTCATCTTCACAATATGTGCTTGTTACTGTTGGTATTGTTTATTTGCTAAGTTGTGTTGGACTCTGCAACCCCATGAACTGTAGCCCACCAGGCTCCTCTGTCCATGATATTTCCCAGGCAAGAATACTGGAGTGGGTTGCCACTTCCTTCTCCGGGGGTCTTCCTGACCCTGGGACTGAACCTTTGTCTCTTACATTGCAGGTGAATTCATTACCACTGAACCATCAGGGAAGCCCCATTCTCTTATACAGTGCTCTTAATCATTTTTTTTTTTTCTTATAAGTGTACTCACAACTTCCCATCGTGAACAATGAGGAAAATGTTTTTTTTTCCCTCCCCACATTTTCAATGGTTTTATTTTATTACTAATTAGCTTTACAGCTTCAAATTATGTATGCTTCTCTTAATTTATTTAAATAGTTTTTACTGTGTTCATAAAAGAGAAATTCACCATCACTTCTACCTTTTCCATCTCTTCAAATATCTATGTAATATGTTATTTCTACACTGTCATATTTCATAACTTTACATTCTTGACCATATTTTTGATGCCTACATTTGTTTTCAATCTGTCTTCCCTCTGGTAGATGAGGATAAGAGGTTTGTGGAAGCTTCTGATGGGAGGGACTGGCTGTGGGGAAAAGTGGGTCTTGATCTGAGGTGGGGGGATGGCCATGCTCAGTAAATCTTTAAGCCTATTTTCTTCTGATGGATGGGGCTGTGTCCCCTCCCTGTAGTTTGGCCCGAGGCCAGTGGCGACCTCCTTCAAAAGAACTTATCCCAGGGCTGTTGTGTTCAGTGCTACTGACCTTGCAGCAGGCCACTGTTTACCTACACCTCCACTGCAGACTCCCGGACACTCACAGGCAAGTCTGGCTAAATCTCTTGTGGAGGTCGTTGCTCCTTTCCCTGGGTCCTGGTGCATACAACGTTTTGTTTGCATCCTCTGAGCTTCTCTAATGGGTATGAAGTTCAATTCTAAAAGGGTTCAATTCTAAACATGATTTTGCCCCTCCTACCATCTTGTTGGGCTTTCCTGGTGGCTGGTAGAATCTGCCTGCAGTGTGGAAGACCTGGGTTTGATCCCTGGGCTGGGAAGATCTCCTGGAGAAGGAAATGGCAACCCACTCCAGTGTTCTTGCCTGGAAAATCCCATGGACAGGGGACCCTGGAAGATTACAGTCCATGGAGTCACAAAGAGTCAGACACGATTGAGCAGCTTCACCTTTCACCATCTTGTTGTGGCTTCACTTTTGCCCTTAGATGTGGGGTATCTTTTTTTGGTGGGATCCAACATTCTTCTATTGATGGTTGTTCAGAAGCTAGTTGTGATTTTGGTGTTTTCACAGGTGAACCCACATCCTTATACTCCGCCATCTTAGTAGTTTACACCATAAAAATAAGTGGATTTGTTGCTCAATAGATAGTTCTTTCAGCAAGTTTCTTCATTAATTTCTTAGTTAGCAAAAACTTATCTCTGATAATTTCTTTAAGAGGATCATGTCCAGCATATAATTTGAATGGATTTTTTGTTGTTGTTAAAAATGGCTTCCATGTTCAAAACTGACCTGAGGGTCAGCCTGCCATGGCATAGAATTTTGGAGTCATCCTTAATTTTCATGAAAGAGTTATGCTGTGAAGAAGATGTAGGAAGACACTGAATTTTTCCTTTGAAAATAACTTGATATTTCCATCTAGATAACAGATGGGGATTCTTTCTTTGTCTTTAAGATTTATTATCTTTATTATGGTATCTATCTGACATGTATTTATCATTTTGTGCCAACTTTTCATGGAACATTGTGTGATCTTTAAATCTGTAGATTCAAGTTTCTTTTGTTGTTGTTAGTTTTTCTTAAATTTTAATCTTTCTTTTTTCTAATTCTTTTATACTGCTTCTCCACTTCAAAGAAATCAATTATATACTTATTTTTCAGTAAACTTTATATTTGGCATAATTTCAGGGTTGCAGAAATATTGAATGACCACCACTATGGACAGAGGCAACTTTAATGCCATTTCAAATATGTGGATTAGATATTCCACATTAAATATGGTATAGTCACTAAAAGGAGGTAGACCTGAAACAGGACAAGAAAAAAAATACAAGACATAGACTATTTTAGTAGAAATATGAATTATAAATATTTAATAGCCTGTTTTAAATAGGGTTTGGAAAGATAAAGTATGACCTGTTCATCATTTTATCTTTTTTTTTCCATTTACTTTTATTAGTTGGAGGCTACTTACTTTACAATATTGCAGTGGTTTTTGCCATACATTGACACGAATCAGCCATGGATTTACATGTGTTCCCCATCCTGATCCCCCCTCCCACCTCCCTCTCCATCCCATCCTTCTGGGTCTTCCCAGTGCACCAGCCCTGAGCACTTGTCTCATGCATCCAACCTGGGCTGGTGATCTGTTTCACCCTTGATAGTATACTTGTTTCAATGCTGTTCTCTCTGAACATCCCACCCTTGCCTTCTCCCACAGAGTCCAAAAGTCTGTTCTGAACATCTGTGTTTCTTTTTCTGTTTTGCATATAGGGTTATTGTTACCATCTTTTAAAATTCCATATATATGCGTTAGTATACTGTATTGGTGTTTATCTTTCTGGCTTACTTCACTCTGTATAATGGGCTCCAGTTTCATCCATCTCATTAGAACTGATTCAAATGAATTCTTTTTAATGGCTGAGTAATATTCCATAGTGTATATGTAAAAAAGATAGCCTTCAGAATGGGAGAAAATAATAGCAAATGAAGAAACAGACAAAGGATTAATCTCAAAAATATACAAGAAACTCCTGAAGCTCAATTTCAGAAAAATAAATGACCCAATCAAAAAATGGGCCAACGATCCAAACAGGTATTTCTCTAAAGAAGACATCCAGATGGCTAACAAACACATGAAAAGATGCTCAACATCACTCATTATCAGAGAAATGCAAATCAAAACCGCAATGAGGTACCATTACACACCAGTCAGAATGGCTGCTATTCAAAAATCTACAAGCAATAAATGCTGGAGAGGGTGTGGAGAAAAGGGAACCCTCTTACACTGCTGGTGGGAATGCAAACTAGTACAGCCACTATGGAGAACAGTGTGGAGATTCCTTAAAAAACTGGAAATAGAACTGCCACATGACCCAGCAATCCCACTCCTGGGCATACACACCAAGGAAACCAGATCTGAAAGAGACACGTGTACCCCCAATGTTCATTGCAGCACTGTTTATAATAGCCAGGACATGGAAACAACCTAGATGCCCATCAGCAGACGAATGGATAAGGAAGCTGTGGTTCATCAATTTATCTTGATGAACCTGCTTATATCTGAGTGCAATTGCAAGCAATAGATTGTTTTTATTTGTCTTGTTGAAACCAACATAATTGCAACTTTGCCACTGTCATCTCAAACTGCTGCCTTCTGTCACTGCTCAAAAAGCAACAACACTTTTATGTTTTGGAGATTTCCTAGTCAAAGACACATTGTGGAAAATTATGAAATAAATAGTGAAGTGAAAACAGTGCAAGTTTAGAGGATAAATGGGTTATCTTTGAGGCCAACAGCAAAGAAATAAGCAAATGAAGTACAGAAATATCAACAGTATATAGTAGGCTTATAATGGCCTTCAAACATACCACATATCAGTCCCTGAAACATGTAAATATTAACTTATGTTACCTTATTTGGAAAAAGGTTCTTTGCAGAAGTGATTAGTTTCAGAATCTTAAAATGGAACGATCATTTGGATTACTTGAATGGGCTCAAAATGCCATCACATGAATCCTTATAAGTGGGAGGCAGAGGGAGATTTGACACATGAACTTACCCTCACATAGATAAACACAAACACATGCCCTGACCCATGCAAGCACGAAAGAGAAGGTGATGTGAAGCCAGAGGCAGAGATAAGACTAGTTGTGTGAAAATAGAGAATTGCCCTTTCTGAAAAGTCTGTCTCCGCAAGAGCAATTTAAGGCAGAGCATGGGTTATTGAAGGGGGATTACCAAACAGTAAAATGAAAATGCATAGGATGGTATGGTAGAGTGTCTGAAACATAGAAGGTATTCAGTAAATACTATGGAGTTATATTTACTTTTCCCAAACACAAACTTAGTGTATTCCTAAGAGAATTACTCTAACAGCAGACTGGAATTGTGAAGATTGCTGTTTTGAGAAGCAAGATTGCTTCAGTATCCATTTGCCTTATAAATGGCTAGCTTTGGATATTTTGGAGGTTGATTCTAATTTATCATTACTGTGAAGATGTCATGTAATACTGTATAGAAAACTGGCTTTTGTGAGTGCAAGGGTGTTAGAGTTTCCAATAAAATTACAAAATATTTACTGCTTCCAGACCAGAGACTATGTCTGGCAGGTAAATAAAGACCTGTTCTCACAGCCTTAAATCACTGCCACCTTTCCACAAGCCCGTTATTCATTTCCAGGCAAAAAGGCTCAACACCGCCCAGTTCTATTGAACGTGAATTTTCTTCTTACTGAATTTTACAAGATGAAGCAAATAGCAGTGGCTCAAACAGAACAGTCATAGAATTATTAAAACTCAAGTAAAATTAATTTTAACAATGTATTTTAAAAACTCTGAAGTCAAGTATTAATCAAATTTCTAAAATTCAATTAGTCATACCATAAATGTTTTCAAAGTAATCTTTCCCTAAGGGTTGAAATCAAATTAATCATAGAAAAGTTTGCTGACAAATGTTTGTTAAATGCATAATGTGAAGACATGATGAGGATTCTATTTTCCATTCAAAGGATGTGAGTGCCAGTTTTAAGACTGTAAAAAAGAAATAGTGCTTCTAATGAGTTTAGATCTAAACCTGTGTGTATTGTATCCAGTTCATGATTTAACACCCTGATCTTTTGTTCTAGAGGAGCAATTGTGGACCAATTGTGTTAATCACTAAAAACCAGATTTCCATTTATACATGGCACATAGACCATATCACAGTAAAACTCAATGACAATGATTTAGAACAATAACCTAGTAGCTATTTCTTAACTATAATCATACAATTTTGCTCCCAGAATTATGAATGTGCCATAATCAATGCCAACTTTTAATTGTCCCTAAAATTCTGTTATTTATGCTACATGCTAGGACTCTCCAAATGTATCAAATATTCAAATGTAAAAAGTGACACCAAAACAGTACTTGAAGAAAACTTAACTGAATTCCTTTATGCTTTAAAATGGGAACGATCATTCTAACTATAACTCAACATTAAGAAGTTATAAATCAGAAGATTTATCAAAAGATAAATCAGAAGATTGACAAAATTACTTATATAAGTAAACAGATTAAAACCAAAACCTGTTTGAACACTAGTGATATACTGTGTTCTTCTCAGTTTTCTCACATATGCTGCCTATATTTTTTAGCACAAAATAAAAAAGGAGTGACATCACTTTAAAACCTCTAAATTGCACGTTGGTTATTTCTCAATACATTCTGACTCAATTTCAGTTCCTGTCTAGGAACCAAATCATTATTATTCTAATCATTATTCCCCTGAGAAGAGCTTGACCATCATTTTGCTTCATGTGTGTGTGTTTCCATCAATACATTTTTTAATATAACATTATTTTGTGGACATGATTGGACAAGATACTCATGCTCTCTCAATCCTAAATTCACTTTTCCATATGCTTCTTTGTGATCCTGAACCTGACAGAATTGTTGCTATTCTTAAAGCTAAATCATAACTGACTCTTTGAGACCTAATGGACTGCAGAATGCCAGGTTCCTCTGTCCTTCACTCTCTCCCAGAGTTTGCACAAATTCGTGCTCATTGAGTAGGTGATGCTCATTGAGTAGGTGGTCCAACTCTCACATCTGTACATAATTACTGGAAAACCCATAAGTTTGACTATGCAGACCTTTGTCGGCAAAATGATGTTTCTGATTTAAAATATGCTGTCTAGGTTTATCATATCTTTTCTTCTAAGGATCAAGTATCTTTTAATTTCATCAGTTACCATCTGCAGTGACTTTGGAGCCCAAGAAAATACAATGTCACTGCTTCTACTTTTTCTCCTTCTATTTGCCTGGAGTGATGGGACCAGATGCCGTGATCTTAGGTTTTTGAATATTGAGTTTTAAGCCAGCCTTTTCACTCTCTTCTTTCAACCTCCTCAAGAGGCTCTTTAATTCCTTTTCACGTTCTGCCATTAGAGTGGTGTCATTTGCATATCTGAGGTTGTCGATATTTGTCCTTATGTCTTTCCCAGCACCATGAGTCTGTGCTCAGTCATGTCCAACTCTGTGACCCTATAAACTGTAGCCTGCCATACTCCTCTGTCCATGGGATTTCCCAGGAAAGAATACTGGACTGGGTTGCCATTATCTTTTCCAGGGGATCTTCCTGACCCAAGGATCAAACCTGTGTCTCTTACATTGGCAGATAGGTTCTTTGCCACAGTGCCATCTGGGAAGCATAGACATTACTTTGCATAGAGGTTAAATAAGCAAGATGATAATAGCCTTGATGAACTCCTTTCTCAATTTTGAATCGTTCTGTTGTTCCATGTCCAGTTTTAAATGTTGTTTCTTGACCCTCATACAGGTTTCTCGGGAGACAGGTAAGGTGAATTACCCACGGGTAAGGTGGTCTTGTATCCCCATCTCTTCAAGAATTATCCACGGTTTGTTGCGATCCACACAGTTAAAGGCTTTAGGGTAGTCAATGAAGCAGAAGTAGATGTTTTTCTGGAGTTCTCTTGCTTTTTCTATTATCCAGTGAATGTTGGAAATTTGATCTCTGGTTCCTCTGCCTTTTCTAAATCCAGCTAGTACATCTGTAAGTTCTTGGTTCACCTACTGCTGAAGTCTAGCTTGTAGGATTTTGAGCATAACCTTAGTAGCATGTGAAATGAGCCCAATTATATGGCAGTTTGAACATTCTTTGGCATTCCCCTTCTTTGGGACTGGAATGAAAATTGAATTTTCTTGTCCTGTGGCCACTGCTAAGTTTTCTAAATTTGCTGACATATTGAGTGCAGAACGTTAACAACATCATCTTTTAGGATTTGAAATAGCTCAGCTGGAATTTCACCCCTCCACTAACTTTGTAGTAATGCTTCTTAATGCCCACCTGACTTCACATTCCAGTATATCTGGCTCTAGGTGAGTGACCACACCATCGTGTTTATCCATCATTTTGTTTATCCAGGTCATTAAGTCCTTCTTTGCATAGTTCTTAGGTGTATTCTTGCCATCTATTTTTAATCTCTTCTGCTTTTGTTAGGTCCTTTCCATTTCTGGCATTTATCAGGTACATTCTTGCATGAAATGTTCCCTTGATAACTCCGATTTTCTTGAAGAGATCTCGTCTTTCCCATTCTGTTGTTTTTTCTCTATTTCTCTGCATTGTTCACTCATGGTCTCTTAATTCCAAGTCCACTCTTCCCTATGGTTCTCTGTGATCTGGGGCCTGAGAGACTAAACACTGAATATCCCAAAGTATCTTGCCAATCATTTTCTCTTAATTTGTATCAATGGAATGCACTTGTGGAAGACTGCAAAGAGAGAATATGGAAGAAAGGATTCTTTTCAGGTGTCCGTAGTCTGCCTGCATCAGTTGTGGTCCAATCTCTGTGTGCATCTGCAGTGCAGGAGAGCAACACGGGCTGCCATGTGACGCCTCCTCCTCCAAGCCACACACACTGGAATTCCAAGCACTCACTCTGAATCAGGAACCTCAAGAAATTGTTTTCCTGACTTCAGAGATGACATGACAACTGTTTAGCTACTCCCCCACCCCATGGTCCTAGTTTCTGTGGCAGCATCTCTTTATTTACATTCCCAAGGCCAAGAAGTGATAGCTATTTAAAAGCTATATGACCTGTTTCCTTTATTTGATTTTCTCTGGTTCAGTACCAATCGTAATTTCTATTTTCTTGTAATGACCCTAACTGAAGCTATACATGATGCTAAAAGTGGTCACATAAATGACATCCTTAAACATAGAAATTAAAATTAGTTTTGATGATGGAAAGTTATTGGAAACTGACACTCTGTAGCACCTAGTGGTATAAAAATTACTTAAATTAAGATCTGTCATTCCTTAAATTGTCTATTTTAGAATAGGCTTCATGACATCAAGTGACCGCATTAACTGATCATTGTCAGATTAACACTGATCAGTTCAGTTGCTCAGTTGTTTTCCAACTCTTTGCAACCCTATAGACTACAGTATGCCAGGCTTCCCTGCCCATCACCAACTGCCAAAGCTTGCTCAAACTTATGTCCATCGAGTCAGTGATACGATCCAACCATCTCTTCCTCTGTCATCCCCTTCTCCTCCTGCCTTCAATTTTTCCCAGCATCAGGGTCTTTTCCAACGAGTCAGTTCTTCACATCAGGTTGCCAAAGTATTGGAGCTTCAGGATCAGTCCTTCCAATGAATATTCAGGACTGATTTCCTTTAGGAATGACTGGTCAGATCTCCTTGCAGTCCAAGGGACTCTCAAGAGTTTTCTCCAACACCAAATTCAAAAGCATCAATTCTTTGGTGCTCAGCTTTCTTTATGGTCCAACTCACATCCATTCATGACTACTGGAAAAACCATAGTTTGACTAGATGGACTTTCATTGGCAAAGTAATGTCTCTGCTTTTTAATATGCTGACTAGGTGACCATAGTTTTTCTTCCAAGGAGCAAGCATCTTTTAATTTTATAGCTAAAGTCACCATCTGCAGTGATTTTGGATCCCCCAAAAATAAAGTCTGTCACTGTTTCCATTGTTACTCCATCTATTTGTCGTGAAGTGATGGGACCAGATGTCATAATCTTAGTTTTCTGAATGTTGAGTTTTAAGCCAGCTTTTTCACTCTCCTCGTTCACTTTCATCAAGGAGCTCTTTAGTTCTTCTTTGCTTTCTGCCATAAGGATGGTGTCATCTGCATATCTGAGGTTATTGATATTTCTCCTGGCACTCTTGATTCCAGCTTGTGCTTCACCCAGCCCTGCATTTCACATGATGTACTCTGCATGTAAGTTAAATAAGCAGGGTGACAATATACAACCTTGACATATTACTTTCCTTATTTGGAACTAGTCTGTTGTTCCATGTCCAATTCTAACTATTGCTTCTTGACATGTATACAGATTTCTCAGGAGGCAGGTAAGGTTGTCTGGTATTCCTGTCTCTTTAAGAATTTTCCACATTTTGCTGTGATTGACAGAGTCACCAGGACTTTGCTTGTGGCTCAGACAGTAAAGTGTCTACCTACAATGTGAGAGACCTGGGTTCAATCCTTGGGTCAGGAAGATTTCCTGGAGAAGGAAATGGTGACCCACTCCAGTATTCTTGCCTGGGAAATCCCATGGATGGAGGAACCTTGTAGGCTACAGTCCATGGGGTCGCAAAGAGTCAGACACGACTGAGCGACTTCACTTCACAGTCAAAGACTTTGGCAAAGTCAATAAAGCAGAAGTAGATATTTTTTTGGAACTCTCTTGCTTTTTCAGTGATCGAATGGATGTTGGTAATTTGATCTCTGGTGGACAGTAGCATAGATAGTATCAACTAAAGGTGGGAGGCTGACTTCTACTATTCCTAAAGGCTTAGAGAATGAAAATTCCAAGCTCTGGGCCACTATTCTTTGACCAATCACAGTCAGAATATCAGACAGGTGCTACTGTGTTCCTAAAATAATCACTAATACCTTATAATGGCTGAACAGATAGCAGTGAAAACTATATCCTAAATTTAATTACACTGGATACAAATTGATATATGAATTAAATTTCCACATTCTTTATCATTTATGTGTAAGTGAGGGAGTAGAATGAGAAGTGGGATTCTGATAATGAAATGTGGAAATTCGTGTGTAGTTGATAGAAGTTGAAATTTTGGATATTCAACTCTCTGAGATTTTTTTACTGGTATAAGTAACACCTTTACCTGAGTATGAGGAGATGGACTTTTCATTGCTTGGTAACTTTATTCAAGTTATCACTCAAGGGATGTCATTTTTCCTCAAGACCTAACCTTGCCAGGTCTTATTTCTTAAGACTTAATTACATTCATATTTTAGCATCCATCAGACAAGAGCAACATTAGACCCAGAATAACAGTTTTTACTTCAAATATTGGTAAGATTTGCTAATTTATAAAAGCATACAGCCTCTAAGGTATATTTGGGAATAAGTCCAAGGAAGTTAAGCATAGGAAGCCAAATATATTCAATTGAATGAGATAATATATGGATATAGAGACATGTTTTATCTGAATGTGTCAGCTCAGGTAGCTGTGAAAGGCTCTACTATTTATTTGGTTGGTTGACTGAAACCTAGCCTTGACAATGTCAAATATTCAATGAGGTTGAGATGTGTTGCAGTTTGGATTTTCTGGGCACAGAAACTGAGATGGAGTTTGAGGAGCAGTATACTTCTTAAGGATCAATCCTTCTAAAAAGAAGAAGGAAAAATTGATGGCACAGAGGAAAGAGCTAAAATACAACACTGTCTTGTCACATCCTCAGTCAAGTCAGGGGCGAGGATCTTGGAAGGATTCCATTCTGAATTTTCCTGCATTGGGCCACAACAGGAGGAGCTCTATAAACTATCCTCACTGGGTGGCAGAATATGTGGTGCCTCAAGAAGGATGTGACCTTGGGTGGAACTGGTCTCTGCAACCAAAGTAGATCTTGAAGGAGCTGACAGCAAGAGGCTAGCTACTGACCTCTTTTAAAATGAATAGCAGTTCTTTCTTTGAAGGGGAATTAGGTTGTCTTGGGCTGTCTATCACAAGATGTTAGAATGCCTCTGGCTTGATTTACAGGAAGAAAGCCATTGTCTTAGGGAAATGAGAAGGTTGAAATGGTTTATTTATATATGATTGAACATCACCCCATATTCCTTAAGAGCTTAAAAAACTCTGGTCCTATCAACTCTTTAAACTGGGATACATTTAAACCTTCCCTATAGTATTGTATACAGAAAATATTTCCTGTTGTCATTCTCCCTTTTTGAAAACTGCCAGCTTGTACTGGAGCCCCCTTCTATGTTGCCTTCTTGAATATGAACAGAAGTACTCACCTTTACCCCAACATCCTTGAATGCTCAGTCACTTCAGTCATGTCTGACTCTTTGTGACTCCATGGACTGTAGGCCGCCAGGCTCCTCTATCCTTGGGATTCTCCAGGCAATAATACTGGTGTGGATTGGCACACCCTCCCCCCAGGGGATCTTTCTGGCCCAGGGATCGAACCCGCATCTCTTATATCTCCTGCATTGGCAGGCAGGTTCTTTACCACTAGCACCACCTGGGAAGCCCTACACAAACATATCAGTATTTTATACTGCTATGCTTTGTTCATGATGTTGCTTTACTAAGATGCTATTCCCTCCCTCTTGTTTGGAAAGATGAATTCATACTCACTCTCTACATTGTGCTTCAAATATTATAGGTCTTGAAAACTTTTTGGACTCCTGCAGGCAGAATTGGTTGATATATTCCATCACCTGTAAATACCAAAGCATGATATTACTACCTATTGTTTATACAACAATCATCTACCACCTGATTTTAATACCATTGAGAACCTGAACTGAATCTTAATCATCTTTTTAATATCCAATTCTTGCAATACGCTACATCCATTCATTAAAGTTTGCCAGGAAAAAAAAAGTAGCTTTTATGGCAGATGGTGAAATAATGGTGCAGCTAACTGAGATTAAGAAGCTGTGAAGATGAGAAGGCTTGCGAAGAACACAGGAAAATAAAAGAAACCGAATTTAACAATTTGACTATGAAGTATCTGAGAGAGAGAGCCTAACACAGATATAGATTAACATGGTTATAAGATAATGAATGAAAAAATAAATGAATGACTCAATGTGAAATACTTCAATGGAAAATTTTTCTAGCAAGTCAAGGATAGAGAGAAGATGGCTTAGCAAGGTAAACACATTCGTGTGTGTGTGTGACTGCCTTATCTTTTCACTACAGAGAATGGGATACTGCAGCTTCTCTGAAAGTCTCAGAAACATCCCCTTTTGCAAAGAGCCTCATAATTATTTTTTACACAAGAACATTAAGATATACTTGATAGGCAATGAACTGCACATACACAACACATATTAAAATTGTACACTTTGATGTATGCATACACAATTAGAATGATCACTACAATCAGGAGGGAATATATTCATCGCTTCCAGAAGTTTCCTCATACCTCTGATATTCATTCCCTCCTAGTTTGCCCTACCCCATAGCTCCAACAAATCACTGACTCATTTTTTGTCACTGTATATTAGTTTTCATTTACTTGACATTTATATACAATTAATATAGCATTTACTCTTTTTTGTCTGGTTTATCTCACACAGAATAATTATTTTGAGATTCATCCATCTTACGGCATGTGTCAATTCTTTCCTTTTATTAATAGTATTAATTTTATAGATATACACAATTATTTATCCAAAAATAAATAATTGGCTATCATTTGGATAATTTGAACACCGTGGTTATCATTTGGATAATTATAACTTTGATATCCATTGGGTAAGAAATGGAGGCGCTTCCCAGGTGGCGCTAGTGGTAAACAATTCACTAGCAGGAGATTCAAGAGAGGCAGGTTAGATCCCTGGGTCGGGAAGCTCCCCTAAAGCAGAAAATGGCACCCACTCCAGCGTTCTTGTCTGGATGATTCCATGGGCAGAGGAGCCTGTCAGGCTACAGTCCACGGGGCCATAAAGAGTTAAACATGATTCAGGGACTGACCACAACAGCCAATGAACAAACTATCAATTATCCTGTGCTGTTTCCGATTTTTGAGTCTTACTGCTAAAGCAGCAGTGAACATTTGAATGCAAATCTTTAAGTGGGCACATATTTTCGTTCCCTTTTTTGGTGAAATCCTAGTAATGAAATGGTTAGGTCCATGAATGATGCATTCATGGTCAATTACTTCAGTCATGTCTGACTCTGTGTAACTTCATAGACTGTAGTCCCCCAGGCTCCTCTGTCCATGAGATTCTCCAGGCAAGAAGACTGGAGTGGGTTGCCATTTCCTTCTTCAGGAGATCTTCCGACCCAGGGACGGAAGCTGCGTCTCTTATGTCTCCTGCATTGGCAGGCAGGTTCTTTACCACTGGCATCACCTGGGAAGCCCAGGTCCTACGATAGTTTTGTTTACTATTTTAAGAAACTGATAAATATTTCCCAAGAGATTATACTATTTTATATTCATATCAGCAGTTTATGAGAGTCCAGGGTGTTATTTTTCAAAAACGCTTAGAATGACTGCTTTAAGAAATCGCCAATTAGATATTATTTATCCAGTATCACAAGTCTTTTATTCTCCCATGTGATCCTTTTTTCACATCCATATCCAAAGCTGCCTTGATTCACTTCTCTCTAAATTCTTGAGCATCTTATAATTGCTGGATCACTTTTCTCAGCATTTCCTTCTTTCTTTTTAGGGGCTATTTATCCTGTTTTCTGGCATATAGAGTGTTTCTTTTTAAGTATTTTCTCTTTTTGGAGCATAAAAGCAACGTGCTAAGTTTCACAGAAAGGTAGCAATTGTCAATCAGGAAATAGGTTCAGAACAGAATCTTCAACTTTCAAACCTTTTATTAACAAATGGAATTATCTTTTGTGACTCCTTATAGTATCTACCTTGGAATCTGCCTGTTTCTATTCAGGCTTCTTATGCAACTTTCTTCTTATCATCTCATAATTTTTCCCCATTACTTAGATTTATAAAATGTCCTTTGTGACAATCACAAATAATCACCAATAAATTTTAATTAGCAATGAGTGATGATAGCTATCAACTGAGAAATAGTCAGAACTTCACTTATTTCCCCCTTTCAATTCTTTTTGCCAAAATCCTGAATATTATTTTACCCTTTTTGCCAATAATCAACAGTATCAAAAACACTCATTTTTTTCTTTCAACTTAGTGTAATGAAGTTATTAAAGAGAAAACATTCTACCATTCCATTTTTTGCCCAAGTAAGCTAGCTGTGATTATATCTCCTCTTTGGGAGATAAATGTGAATAGAATACTTTTCTAATGTAGCATGTCTCATATTACTGGACTTATATCTTCATAAGTTTTTATGCTCTATTATGGTGAGCTTCAAACTGGCAGATCAAGTCTTACCAGACTTTTTTTACTTTCATACCATATATTCAGTTCACATGTAATTTTTTTCAAGAGTCAGATGTGTGAGTTCCACGTTCCTGATTTCAGAACTTGTAAGACCAAAGCATCAGATAGGCAATATTTTAAAATTTATAGGTTGATGGATCAATAAGGAGATTTTTCAGAACCATTAAGTAATGTATTCATTGATTCTAAACTAACACGCACTCATGCTGAAATGACTTCTTTAAGTGATTTTTTTGACAGAGAACTTAACATGACGATCTTTTCTTTTTTCATTAGCCAAAATGCTACCTTCTCTAGCAGTTTATGCTCTTCTGACAGTCAGACTTTTGTATTATCATTTATGTACTTCATGTCTACATTCAACTTTGGGAACAAATATAAGTTTAAAAATCAGCATTATATTTCACTTTATAATTATTGAGATATTTTACCTACCTTTTCCTGTTTGATCCACAAAGGAGTATGTCAAGGTTGTATATTGTCACCCTACTTATTCAACTTATATGTAGATTAGATCATGAGAAACGCTGGGCTGGAGGAAGCACAAGCTGAAATCAAGATTGCCGGGAGAAATATCAATAACCTCAGGTATGCAGATGATACCACCCTTATGGCAGAAAGGAACTAAAGAGGAACTAAAAAGCCTCTTGATGAAAGTGAGAGACGAGAGTGAAAAAGTTGGCTTAAAGCTTAACATTCAGAAAACTAAGATCATGGCATCTGGTCTCATCACCTCATGGGAAATAGATGGGGAGACAGTGGAAACAGTGTCAGACTTCATTTTTGGGGGCTCCAAAATCACTGTGGATGATGACTGCAGCCATGAAATTAAAAGACACTTCTTGGAAGGAAAGTTACGACCAACCTTGATAGCATATTAAAAAGCAGAGACATTACTTTGCCAACAAAGGTCCGTCTGGTCAAGGCTATGGTTTTTCCAGTGGTCATGTATGGATGTGAGAGTTGGACTGTGAAGAAAGCTGAGCACTGAAAAATTGATGATTTTGAACTGTGGTGTTGGAGAAGACTCCTGAGAGTCCCTTGGACTGCAAGGAGATACAACCAGTCCATCCTAAAGGAGATCAGTCCTGGGTGTTCATTGGAAGGACTGATGCTGAAGCTGAAACTCCAATACTTTGGCCACCTTATGCAAAGAGTTGACTCATTGGAAAAGATCCTGATGCTGGGGGGATTGGGGGCAGGAGGAGAAGGAGATGACAGAGGATGAGATGGCTGGATGGCATCACCGACTCGACGGGCATGAGTTTGAGTGAACTCCGGGAGTTGGTGATGGACAGGGAGGCCTGGCCTGCTGCAGTTCATGGGATCGCAAAAAGTTGGACACGACTGAGCCACTGAACTGAACTGAACTGAACTGAGATGGTAGGTTATAGTCCTTTGGGTGCAAAGAGTCAGACAAAACTGTGGGGGTAACACTTTCACTTTCAGCCAAGGGAGGCAGGTAAACCATAGGAACTACCTATGGTTACAACCATTCAAGCTATGATTTGCTTAAAGGTTGCCATGGAGAGACACATATCAGTTAATCATGAAAATCAACAGAACGGCTGTAATAGTAAGGACAAGTCTGTAACAGTAAAAGTAGTAAATAATGGCATGGAAGTTATTCTTTGGCCTGCCTTCACAATCAACAACTACTTGTGAAAATCAAAACCATCTCTGTAGGACAGACCTGATCTTCTAAATATTCAAAATGGGTGTAATTCCAGAGTATTCAGAAGTATTCAGAAGAGACAGATTCAAATGGCAGTGCTAATTCTGTTCTTTAGTCATGAGCTATCTCCTTTGGAAAGAAGCAGTACATTGGCAAGGAACATGGGAAAGGTATTCTTCTCTGATATACTTTCCAACTCCTCCAAGGCACTTACTGTGTTTGCTCTAAAGCTCCTCTTTTATGTTTCTTGTGTTCCCTAAAGACTTAATTCTCACTTCTGTCTTTTATTAGGAGTGACTTAATCTGATAATGGAAGTCCACTTAGCTTAACTGACCTTCAGTTTAGTTCAATTCAGTTGCTCACTTGTGCCCAACTCTTTGCAACCTCATGGACTACAGCACGCCAGGCTTCCTTGTCCATCACCAACTCCCAAAGCTTGTTCAAACTCATGTCCATTGAGTCGGTGATGCCATCCAACCATCTCATCCTCTGTCATCCCCTTCTCCTCCTGCCTTCAATCTTTAACAGCATCGGGGTCTTTTCCAATGAGTCAGTTCTTTGCATCAGGTGGCCATAGTATTGGAGTTTCAGCTTCAGGATCAGTTCTTCCAATGAATATTCAGGACTGATTTCCTTTAGGACTGACTGGTTTGATCTCCTTGCAGTCCAAGGGACTCTCAAGAGTCTTCTCCCAACCCCACAGTTCAAAAGCATCAGTTCTTTGGCACTCAGCTTTCTTTGTGGTCCAAATCTCACATTCACACATGACTACTAGAAAAACCATAGCTTTAACTAGACGGACCTTTGTTGGCAAAGTAATGTCTCTTCTTTTTAATATGGTGTCTAGGTTTGTCATAGCTTTTCTTCCAAGGAGCAAACATCTTTTAATTTCATGGCTGCAGTCAACATTTGTAGTAATTTTGGAGCACCCCCCAAAATAAAGTCTGCCACTGTTTCCATTATTTCCCCATCTACTTGCCATAAAGTAATGGGACCGGATGCCATGATCTTAGTTTTCTGAATGTTGAGGTTTAAGTAATCTTTTTCACTGTCTTCTTTCACTTTCATCAAGAGTCTCCTTAGTTCTTTGCTTTCTGCCATAAGGGTGGTGTCATTTGAATTATCTGAGTTTATGATATTTCTCCCAGCAATCTTGTTTCCAGTTTATGCTTCATCCAGCCCAGTATTTCTCATGATGTATTCTGCATATAAGTTAAATAAGCAGTGTGACAATATACAGCCTTTATACAATATACAGCCTTTATACAATATACTCCTTTCCCTATTTGGAACTAGTCTGTTGTTCCATGTCCAGTTCTAACTGTTGCTTCTTGATGTGTATACAGATTTCTCAGGAGGCAAGTCAGGTGGTCTGGTATTCCCGTCTCTAAGAATTTTCCACAGTTTGTTCCCTAACTGACCTTAGGAAAAATAAACAGAGTGGAATGGGGTTTATGATGAGTAGTGTGTGCACAGGGTCCAAGGAAAGAGATAGCTGTTGGAAGATGAGAATACAAAAAGGTCACACAACCAACTTTGTTAAGAGACTGACCAGAGACTAACTCTAATCTATCCAGTGCTGTAAGCGCCCAGCTCTGTAACCCTAGTCTAACATAGACTCTAAACTAAAGGTAATCTTAAAGACTCCATTAATTGGACCCCATACATTTTGACTTTTGGTCAGGTTTAGTCATTGAAAGACAACTGTAGGATTCTCAAGGGCAGAAGAAAACTTCCCCTGAGTCCTCCCTCTCTGCTTCTGTGATTATAAAAAAGATGCTTTCCACCAGAAGTACAGGTTCCACCAAGAAGACTCTTTTTAATGACTCTAGATCTAACTTGTTCCTAGTAACATTAAATCTTGTCTTTGCCTTATCAGTGTGAGAGTGGCAATTGTTTTGCTATTGGTAGTCCTTGAGCATCCCAACAACCCTTACTTCGTCTTCTTCTTCTTCTTTTTTTGTTTTTTGTTTCCTTAATCCTGTTCACACATCAGTAAAGAATCATGTGATTAAAATCTTGATTCCTCCATCTGACCTACACCATTTCAGATAGTCCTATTATTTGTTGCTAATTCAATTTCTGCCAAATGTCTTTTCTTAGGAAGGGGGTTAGTATATGTAGACTTGATGGAGCATAAGGATCTGTTTGAGAAGAATGTGAAGCAACTATCCCAGGTCTCCTATTTTCTCGAAAGCTGTGTGGGCTTCCTAAGTGGCTCAATCAGTAAAGAATTTGCCTGCAATGCAGGAGATACAGGTGAGGTAGGTTTGATCCCTGGGTTGGGAACAGCCTCTGGATGAGGGTATAGCAACCCACTCCAGTGTTCTTGCCTGAAGAATCCCACGGACAGAGGAGCCAGGCGAGTGACAGTCCAAGGCATTGCAAAGAGTCAGACATGACTGATCAACTTAGCACACAAGCACATCGAGGCCTCTAAACCACAACTTTCCTTACTCACTATTCCTTCAGCCATCTCCACCCACTTTTCTTTCTCAGTTTCATTTACTCTTCTCTTAATCTTTTATCCTTCATTATCACTTGTCATAGAGTGTCTATTTCTTCGTAAGATCTTTGGTGTCATTCTGTCTGATGAATATACAATTCTCTAAGGACAGCCTGATGTGGTGGAAGTAGCATTTATAAGACACATCTTCAAAAGTTGACTTGGCTATTTATTGGCTTTGTGACCTTAATAAATTAATTTTGTGAACCTGCTCTTTTTCCTATATCATGACACCACTGAAAACAATACTGTTTGCCTCACAGAAGACTAAATGAGATAGTAAAAATGAAAATTCTTTAAAACCTCTAGACAATACTTGAGTGTAATGCATTATATTTTTTAATTTTTTTTTATTGAAAGATAATTGCTTTACTGAATTTTGCTGTTTTCTGTCAAACCTCAACATGAATCAGCCATAGGTATACTTATATCCCCTCCCCTTTGAAGCTACTTCCCATCTCCCTCCCCATCCCACCAACTCTAGGTTGATATAGGGCCCTTGTTTGAGTTTCCTGAGCCATACAACAAATTACCATTGGCTACCTATTTTACATATGGTAATGTAAGTTTCCAGTTGCGCTTTTCAGATAGCTCACCCTCTCCTCCACACTCCCTATGTTTGTATGTCTATAATCTATGTCTTTTTCTCCATTGCTGCCCTGTAAATAAATTCTTCACTACCATTATTCTAAATTCCTATGTATGTATTAGAATACCATATTTATCTTTCTCTTTCTGACTTCACTCTGTATAATAGGTTCTAGGTTTGTGCACCTTTGAGTCAGAACTGACTCAAATGCATTCCTTTTATGGCTGAGTAATATTCCTTTGCATATATGTAACAAAACTTCTTTATCCATTCATTTGTCAATGGGCATCTAGGTTGCTTCAATGTTCTAGCTATAGTAAATAGTGTGGCAGTGAAAAATGGGATGCATGTATCTTTTTCAGTTTTGATTTCCTCAAGATACATGTCTAGCTAGGAGTGGGATTGCTGGGTCATATGGTGGTTTTATTCCTAGGTTTTTAAGGAATCTCCATACCATCTTCCATAGTGGCTGTATCAATTTACATTCCCACCAACAGTGCAAGAGCGTTCCCTTTACTCCACACTCTCTCCAGCATATATTGTGTGTAGAATTTTTGATCATGGCTATTCTGAACAGTATGAGGTGATAGCTCATTATAGTTTTGATTTGCATTTCTCTGATAATGAGAGATGTTGAGCATCTTTTAATGTGATTGATAAGTTCAGTTAAGTCACTCAGTCATGTCCAACTTTTTGCAACCTCATGGACTGCAGCAGGCAAGGCCTCCCTGTACATCACCAAGTCCCAGAGTTTACTCAAACCCATGTCCATTGAGTTGGTGATGCCATCCAACCATCACATCCTCTGTCATCCCCTTCTCTACCTGGCTTTAACCTTTCCCAGCATTAGGATCTTTTCAAATGAGTCACTTCTTTGCATCAGGTGGCCAAAGTATTGGAGTTTTAGCTTCAACACCAGTCCTTCCAATGAATATTCAGAACTGTTTTCCTTTAGAATGGACTAGATGGATCTCCTTGCAGTCCAAGGGACTCTCAAGAGTCTTCCCAACACCACAGTTCAAAACCATCAATTCTTTGGTGCTCAGGTTTCTTTATAGTCCAATTCTCATAGCCATACATAACTACTGGAAAAACCATAGCCTTGACTAGATTGACCTTTGTTAGCAAACTAATATCTCTGCCTTTTAATATGCTGTCTAGGTTGGTCATAACTTTCCCTCCAAAGAGTAAGCATCTTTTAATTTCATGGCTGCAGTCACCATCTGCAGTGATTTTGGAGCCCAAAAAGATAAAGTCAGCCACTGTTTCCCCATCTATTTGCCATGAAATGATGGGACCCAATGCCATGATCTTAGTTTTCTGAATGTTGAGTTTTAAGCCAACTTTTTCACTCTCCTCTTTCATTTTCATCAAGAGGATGTTTAGTGCTTCTTCACTTTCTGCCATAAGGGTTGTGTCATCTGCATATATGAAGTTATTGATATTTCTCTTGGCAATTTTGATTCCAGTTTGTACTTCCTCCAGCCCAGCATCTCTTATGATGTACTCTGTATACAAGTTAAATAAGCAGGATGACAACATACAGCCTTGACATATTCCTTTCCCTATTTAGAAAAAGTCTGTTGTTCCATGTTCAGTTCTAATTATTGCTTCTTGACCTGCATACAGATTTCTCATGAGGCAGGTCAGGTGGTTTGGTATTCCCATCTCTCTCAGAATTTTCCAGAGTTTATTGTGATCCACACAATCAAAGGCTTTGGCATAGTCAATAAAGTAGAAGTAGATGTTTTGCTGGAACTCTATGGCTTATTTGATGATCCAGCAAATGTTGGCAATTTGATCTCTGGTTCCTCTGCCTTTTCTAAATCCAGCTTGAATATCTGGAAGTTCATGGTTCATATACTGTTGAAGCCTGGCTTGGAGAATTTTGAGCATTACATTAATAGCATGTAAGATGAATGCAATTGTGCAGTAATTTGAACATACTGTGGCATTGCCTTTCTTTGGGATTGGAATGAAACTGACCTTTTCCAGTCCTGTGGCCATTACTGAGTTTTCCAAATTTGCTGACGTATTGAGTGCAGCACTTTCACAGCATCATCTTTTAGGATTTGAAATAGCTTAACTGGAATTCCATCACCTCCACTAGCTTTGTTTGTAGTGATGCTTCCTAAGGCCCACTTCACTTCACATTCCAGGATGTCTGGCTCTAGGTGAGTGATCACACCATCATGATTATCTGGGTCATGAAGATCCATGTATTCTTGCCACTTCTTCTTAATATCTTCTGCTTCTGTTAAGTCCATACAATTTCTGTCCTTTATTGAACCTATCTTTGCATGAAATATTCCCTGGTATCTCTAATTTTCTTGAAGAGGTCTCTAGTCTTTCCCATTCTGTTGTTTCCTCTATTTATTTGCATTGATCACCGAGGAAGGCTTTCTTATCTTTCCTTTCTATTCTTTGGAACTCTGCATTCAAATGGTTATATTTTTCCTTTTCTCCTTTCCTTTTCACCTTTTTTCTTTTCACAGCTGTTTGTAAGACCTTCTCAGATAACCATTTTGCTTTTATGCATTTCATTTTCCTGGGGATGGTCTTGATCCATGTCTCCTGTACAATGTCAGGAATCTCCGTCCATAGTTCATCAGGCACTCTGTCTATCAGATCTAGTCCCTTGAATCTATTTCTCACTTCCACTGTGTAGTCATAAGGGATTTGATTTAGGTCATACCTGAATGGTCTAGTGGTTTTCCCTACTTTCTTCAATTTAAGTCTGAATTTGGCAATAAGGAGTTCATGTGTTTGTTAGCCATCTCTATGTCTTCTTTGGAGAAATGTCTGTTTAGGTCTTTTTTTCACATTTTGATTGGGTTGTTTGTTTTCATGGTATTGAGTTGTATAAATTGCTTATATGTTTTGGAAATTAATCCTTTGTCAGTTGTTTATTTTGCTATTATTTTCTCCCATGCTGAGGGTTGTCTTTTCACCTTTCTTATAGTTTCCTTTGCTGTGCGAAAGCTTTTTAGTTTAACCAGGTCCTACTTGTTTACTTTTGTTTTTATTTCTGTTACTCTAGCAAGTGGGTCATAGAGGATCTTGAGTTGATTTGTGTCATTGAATGTTCTGTCTATGTTTTCCTCTAGGAGTTTTATAGTTTCTGGTCTTACATTTAGGTCTTTAATCTATTTTGAGTTTATCTTTGGGTATGGTGTTAGGAAGTGCTCTAATTTCATTCTTTTACACATAGCTGTCCAGTTTTCCCAGCACTATTTATTGAAGAGAATGTCTTTGCCCCATTGTATATTCTATCCTCCTTTGTCGATAATAAGGTACCCATATTTGCATGGGTTTATTTCTGGGATTTATATCTTGTTCCATTGGTCTATATTTCTGTTTTTGTGCCAGTACCATACTGTCTTGATGATTGTAGCTTTGTAGTATAATCTGAGGCCAGGAAGGTTGATTCTTCCACTCTTGTTCCTCAGGACTGCTTTGGCTATTTGGGGTCTTTTGTGTTTCCATATGAACTGTGAAATATTTTGTTCTAGTTCTGTGAAAAATGCCATTGGTAATTTGATAGGGATCACTTTGAATCTGTAGATTCCATTTGGTAGTATCATCATTTTCACAGTATTGATTCTTCTTACCTAAGAACATGGAGAATCTCTTCATCTGTTTATGTCATCTTTGATTTCTTTCATTAGTGTCTTATAATTTTCTGTGTATAGTTCTTTTGTCTCCTTAGGTAAGTTTATGCCTAAATATTTAATTATATTTGTTGCAATGGTGAATGGAATTGATTCTTTAATTTCTCTTTCCAATTTTTCATTGTTGTATATAAAATGCAAGTGATTTTTGTGTATTCATTTTGTATCCTGAAACTTTGCTAAATTCATTAATTAGGTCTAGTAATTTTCTGATACTATCTTTAGGGTTTGCTATATATAGTATAATGTCATCTGCAAACAGTGAGAGCTTTACTTCTTCTTTTCCAATCTGGATTTCTTTTCTTTCTTTTTCTTCTCTGATTGCTGCAGCTAGGACTTCCAAAACTATGTGAATAAGAGTGGTGAAAGTGGACACCATTGTCTTATTCCTGCTCTTAGGGGGAATGCTTTCAGTTTTCACCACTGAGAGTAATGTTTGCTGTAGACCTATCATATATGGCCTGTACTATGTTTAGGTAGGTTCCTTCTATGCCCATTTTTTGAAGAGTTTTAATTATAAATGGGTAGTGAATTTTGTCAAAGGCTCTTTCTGAATCTATTGAGATTATCATACGATTTTTATCTTTCAGCTTGTTAATATGGTTTATCAGATTGATTGATATGTATATATTGAAGAATTCTTGCATTCCTGGAATAAACCAAACTTCATCATGGTGTATGAGCTTTTAAATGTGTTGCTGAATTCTGTTTGCTAAAATTTTGTTGAGGTTTTTTGCATCTATGTTCATCAATGATATTGGCAGATAGTTTTTTTTTTTTTTTTATTTGTAGTGTTGTCTTTGTCTGATTTTGGAGTCAGGGTGATGGTGGCCTCATAGAATGAGTTTGAAAGTGTTCTTTTCTCTGCAATTTTTTTTTTAAAGAGTTTTAGAAGGATAGGCATTAACTCTTCTCTAAATGTTTGATAGAATTCTCTTGTGAAGCCATCTAGTAGTCCTGGGCTTTTGTTTTTGGGAGATTTTTGATCACAGCTTCAATTTCAGTGCTTGTAATTGGGTTGTTAATAATTTCTATTTCTTCCTGGTTCAGTCTTGGAAGATTGAACTTGTCTAAGAATCTGTCCATTTCATCCAGGTTATCCATTTTGTTGTCAAATAGTTGTTCATGTAATGCATTTTTATTTGATTTGATCATTTGGGGGTCTAAAATGAGCCACTTTGTCATTATTTGCTATTATTTAAAAATATTGGAAAATGATGCTTGGATAGTTGTAATAATATTTCATGCTTAATAGTTTGAAATTTAAATAGGTAAACATTGTCCACTAGAAAGAAGGAACAAAGAGAAGTTGCTAAAATTTTGAACAATCCCTTACATAATCAGGATATAGTGACTGGAAAATAATTTTAACCAAAAAAGTAAAATCTAATGTGAATAGTAACATTTAACCTCATTTCCACCTAAATCATATTACATTTCATGTTTAGTCAGCTTCTGATTGATGTCTGTAAATTTTTATATCTTTGTTGCTTTAATAGTTTGGCCAGTCAGTGTTGGAGTCAAGTAGTTCACAATAACTTATAGAAAGAGGAAAACGCTAAAGATATTTGCCAAGATTTTATAGTATGAATTGCAGTAAAATATGTGCTTTATCCCTGTTTCTTTAGGAGAGGTCAATTTAGTCATTGATACATTTCTTAATGTCAGTTTCAGTATGTGAATTCTAAGACAATGAAAAAAGGATGTACTCATTTCTTTTTGCTGAATGCACAAGTCTGCCATGTGAAAATGTATTCCCTTTATATACCTTTGAATAAAATATGACAAGGACTTTATTTATGTCATGCCAGACCTACACAAAACACTGTTGATGGAAAGAAATGTCCTCTGAACTTTCATTCAGTATACTACCATTGATAATCAAATTGCCATCAAAGTAACATTGTAATTCCCATTTACTAAGCCATATTTATTTTAAATAAGAAATGGTTCTGTCCTCTTTCTTTTCTAAGGAGGTAATAGTTTTCCCCATCATATCACAGCCACTCTATTTCCCTGTTTCACCATTTAGTGATACACAATCAAATTGAAAATATCTTCCTGCAGTGTCTCTAACAAAGAAGAAAGGCAACCCTCAACAAGTATCCATTAAAATGCTTCAGCTCAGTGTGACACAAAAAGATCAATTTGAAAGCTGTCTTTTTAAAATGGGAATATCAATTTTAAAATTCCACTAGTGTCTTCTGTAATTGTTAAGAGTATAGCCACAGTTGGTTTAAAAAACAACAACATAGTCTCTAGATAGTTAAAACATTGAGCCAAGTTTCTGGCCAACATTAGCAAAGCCACTTCGTTGTACTTTAGCAGTATCTTTTTCATATCAATAGCATAGTTTCCGGCCTTGTAACAGGGCAAGTATTCTACTTAGTATTCATCATTTGAAAGAAAGAGTGATAATTAACTGTATCCACTGAGATAGCGCTAATGATATGTGTCATGACCGGGCTGCTGATGTGGAAATACGTGGAACCTAAGACAGTTCTAAAACCCAATTGTGAGCTTTTTTCTTCCTTGGAAACATGTTGAGAAAACCTACAATATAATAGGACTTACTAATTACTTGATGGAGAATTGTATCTCAGTAATGATTCATTGTTTAAGAAATAGCATTTTGCTCCTTAAAATTTTAACTCTATTTCTGAGAACTGCCCAGTTATCTCTATGCTTTTGATATGTAATGATGTAGCTAGAAAAGTTCAAAGCATATAATCATGATAGCATAACATTATTGCTCTAAATTTACTTAAATTATCATTTTGGATACAGTTATAGGTATACAAGGCTATTTTCACTTTGTTAAATTTTAAAAATAAAATTCAAAGGATATTTGACTTTTGAGAAAGATTTGAGATAATGCTGCTATCAGTAATTGAAAACAGTAATTCTTTAAGAAAAAAATACAGTGTGAAATGGAATCTTCAGGCATTCAGAAGTGTTCCCATTCATTTATAATCCTCAAAAACTTATAAATAGTTCTTTTTTATGTATTTATTTTTTAATAGTTCTTTTTTAATAAACTTTTTTTGGTAGGTAGGTCTATTTTTAATAAATAGTTAATTTTAGGACAGTTTTAGATTCATGTCAATATTGACCAGAAAGTACAGAGACTTCCCATATAATAACTCCTGCCACCACACATGGGTAGTCTCCCATATCATAATCATCCTCTACCAGAGTGGTATATTTGTCGTAATTCATGAACCTACATTGACACATAAATATACTTCAAGTCCATAGTTTATATTAAGGTTCACTTTTGGTGTTACATATTCTATCAGTTCAGTTCAGTTCAATCTCTCAGTCATGTCCGACTGTTTGTGACTCCATGGACTGCAGCACGCAAGGCTTTCCTGTCCATCACCAACTCCTGGAGACTGCTCAAACTCATATTCTATGGGTTTGGATAGATTTATAATGACAGAAACCCATCATTAGAGTATTTTCATTGCCCCCAAGTCTTCTGTTCTCTATTTATCCTTCTCACCCCACTAACTCCTGGCAGCCACTGATCTTTTTATTATCTCCATAGTTTTGTCTTTTCCAGAGTAGCCTTTAGTGAGATTCATATACCATGAAGACTTTTCAGATTGGTTTCTTTCAGTTAGCAATATGCATATATATTTCCTCCATGTCTTTTCATGGTTTGATTATGCCTTTCTTTTTAGCACTGAGTAATATTTCACTGCCTGGATGTACCACAGTTTCTCTCTCCATTTACCTACTAAAAGGCATCTTGGTTCCATTTTTGACGATTATGAATAAATCTGCTATAAATATCTATGTACAGGTTTCTGTGTGGACATAATTTAGATACCAGTGACTGTATTTGCTGAATTGTATGGTAAGAGTATGTTTAATTTTGTAAAATACCTCCAGACTGTTTTCCAAAATGACAGTGCCATTTTGCATTCCGCTTAGCAAGTCCCTCTATCTGTGAGTCTCTTTCTTGTTATATTTACAAGTATGTTTTATTTTTTTAGATTCCCTTCATAAGTGGTATCACATAGTATCTGTCTTTGACTTATTTCACTTAGCAAAGTGCCCTCCAAGCCCATCCATATTGCTGTAGATGACATTTAAGTAATATTCCTTTGTGATATCTATATATATAGCCATATATCTATATATGTTATATAGATATATTATATTATGTATCTATAATATTCCTTTGTGATGTCTATATATATAGCCACATCATTTTTATCCATTCATTTATTGATGGACACAGGTTTCTTCCATATTTTGGCAATTATGAATAATACTTCAGTGAACATTGGGGTACATGTATCTTTTTTTGAGTTAGTGTTTTGGGATTTTTTTGAATGTATACCCAGGAGTGAAATTGCTGGGTCATATGGTAGTTTATTTTTAGCTTTTTGAGAAACCTGATATACAGGGGAGTAATTCCTAAATGCTGAGAGAAACAGTACTACAATCCCTTAACATGTCATGCATGGGTATTGCAATATTATATTTAGAATATGGGGCACTTGGTGTGTGTGCTATACGCTCAGTCACTCAGTCATGTCCAGTTCTTTGCAACACTTTGAATGGTAGCCCAACAGGCTCCTCTGTCCATGTGATTTCTTAGGCAAGAGTACTGGAGTGGGTTGCCACTTCCTCCTGAAAGTGATCTTCCTGAACTAAGGATCAAACCTGTATCTCCTGTGTCTCATCCATTGCAGGCAGATTCTTTACCACTCAACCATTGGGAAGCCAAAGGTACTTGGCATCTATTGGATTAATATTTGCACCCAAGACCTCTGCTGAAATTTTGAGAGACTGTGAGATCACATTAAATGTCATGATGTGATAAGGATTCCAGGGTGTTATTTTCCTTGCCTCTTCCCTCTCTCACTCACAATCAGAATGTTTAAAAATAAGATTTTTTAATTTGAATCTCTCATGAAAACTGCAAATTTTTATGCACTTGCAGGATACCTTAAAAATCTATTATAAAATTACAGAGTCTCTATTCTATTATCTTCACATCTGGAATATGTCTGGTCACAAAGTCAAGTGGTCATTTATGTAGGTGAGGGTGTTATTTTTTTGTTGTTGTTTATGATGATAAAAATAGATCATTCAGTTCAGTTCAGTTCATTTGCTCAGTCGTGTCTGTCTCTTTGCAACCCCATGGACTGCAGCATGCCAGGCCTCCCTGTTCATCACCAACTTCTGGAGTTTACTCAAACTCATGTCCTTTGAGTCAGTGATGCTATCCAACCATCACATCCTCTGTCGTCCCCTTCTTTTCCCACCTTCAATCTTCCCCAGCATCAGGGTCTTTTCAAATGAGTCAACTCTTCACATCAGGTGGCCAAAGTACTGGAGTTTCAGCTTCAACATCAGTCCTTCAAATGAATATTCAGGACTGATTTCCTTTAGGATGAACTGGTTGGATCCCCTTGCAGTCCAAGGGACTCTCAAGAGCCTTCTCCAACACCACAGTTTAAAAGCATCAATTCTTAGGTGCTCAGCTTTCTTTCTAGTCCAACTCTCACATTCATACATGACCACTGGAAAAACCATAGCCTTAATTAGACAGACCTTTGGTGGCAAAGTAATGACTCTGCTTTTTAATATGCTGTCTAGGTTGGTCATAACTTTCCTTCCAGGGAGTAAGTGTCTTTTAATTTCATCACTGGAGTCACCATCTACAGTGATTTTGGAGCCCCCCCCCCTCAAAATTAAGTCTGCCACTGTTTCCACTGTTTATCACACACTAGTAAAGTAATGCTGAAAATCCTCCAAGCCAGGATTCAACAATATGTGACCCGTGAGCATCCAGATGTTCAAGCTGATTTTAGAAAAGGCACAGGAACCATAGATCAAATTGCCAACCTCCACTATATCATCGACAAAAGCAAGAAAGTTCCAAAAAAATTCTATTTTTGCCTTATTGACTATGCCAAAGCCTTTGACTGTGTGGATCACAATAAACTGTGGAAAATTATGAGAGAGATGGGAATACCAAACCACCGACCTGCCTCTTGAGATATCTGTCAACAGGTCAAGAAGCAACAGTTAGAACTGGACATGCAACAACAGACTGCTTTCAAAGAGGAAAAGGAGTACGTCAAGGTTGTATATTGTCACCCTGCTTATTTAACTTACATGCAGAGTACATCACATGAAATGCCAGACTGGATGAAACACAACTGGAATCAAGATTGCTGGAGGAAATATCAATAACCTTAGATATGCAGATGACACCACCCTTATGACAGAAAGTGAAGAAGAACTAAAGAATCTCTTGATGAAAGTGAAAGAGGATAGTGAAATACTTGGCTTAAAGTTGAACATTCAGAAAACTAAGATCATGACATCCAGTCCCATCACTTCATGGCAAATGGATAAAATAGATCATTACTTTTTATAATAGTCTAGTTACAAAGGTTTTGTGAGTTTTTGAGATTATTAACTGTGCTGCAAGTAAAGGAAAATAGTCCTCTTCAAATTATATATGAATTTGGGTATTACTTTTTATTTTACATTAAGAGTAATGAATGCCTTAAATCTCTAGTGTCTCTTCCACTATTTAGAACATAGAAGTCATACTGTAAGTGATAATTCAATGTCAAAAACTAGAGAGAGTGGAGTTCTCCTTTTGTCCAAGTAGAAGTCTGTGAGGATTCTAATGGAAGCAGAAACCTATAAGATTAGTTTAAGTTCTTAGCTGATGAGAAATGAACAAACCTAAAGAGGTTCTATCTGGATCTGGAAAGGCAGTGCCAAATTTAATGCCATATAAAATAACTTTTATGTTTAATAAACTGATTGAGAGTTATATTTTCATAATAAGTCAAGTAGTCAAGAGTGTGTGGGATTTTACTAGACTCCCTGGTGTGAGTATATGTTACATGCTATTGACTACCCACCAACCTCAAAAACAGCAGGATTCTGTCTAATATGTCACTTTTCTGTCCCTCACTAAATAAATATCCTCTCTCTGCAGAAAACTATGAAAACAGAAAAATAAATGCAAAAATATAGTCAAAATAATAATTTTAATAAATATATTAATATTTAATCTAATTAGATATATTAAATAAATGGGTCAATATTAATAAAATTATAAATATATAATATTGTATCTTTTTGCCTTTTCATACTCTTCATGGGGTTCTCAAGGCAAGAATGCTAAAGTGCTTTGCCATTCCCTTCTTCAGAGGCCCACGTTTTGTCAGAACTCTCCACCATGACCCATCCATCTTGGGTGGGCCTACATGGCATGTCTCATGGTTTCATTGAGTTAGACAAGGCTAATAGACAAGTTAGACAAGGTGATAGATGTGATCAGTTTGGTTCGTTTTCTGTGGTTGTGGTTTTCACTCTGTCTGCCCTCTGATGGATGAGAGTAAGAGGCTTGTGGAAGCTTCCTGGTGGAGGGACTTGCTGTGGGTAAAACTGGGTCTTGCTCTGGTGAACAGGGTCATGCTTGTAAATCTTCAATCCAATTTTCTGTTGATGGGTGGGCTGTGTTCCTCCCTGTAGTTTGGCCTGAAGCCAATGGTGATCTCCTTCAAAAAGAGTCGTGCCAGCATGCCTTGGCTTACAGGACTATTGTAGTCAGTACCCCTGACCTGTGGCAGGCCACTGTCAACCCACACTCTGCTAGAGACTCCCAGACAGACACAGGCAAGTCTGGCTCAGTCTCTCACGGGGTCACTGCTCCTTTCTCCTGGGTCCTGGTGCACACAAGCTTTTGTTATTCCCTCCAAAAGTCTTTTTCCTTGAGGGTGCTCAGTCCTTTTGCTGGATCTCCTGGTTGGGAAACCTGTTGTGGGCCCTAGAAGTTTTGCAAAAGTGTGAGGACTTCTTTGGTAGAATTGTTCCTCAGTTTGTAGGTCATTTCTTGGACTTCCCTGATAGCTCAGCTGGTAAAGAATCTGCCTGCAATGCAGGAGACCCCAGTTTTATTCCTGGGTTGGAAAGATCTGCTGGAGAAGGGATAGGCTACCCACTCTAGTATTCTTGGGCTTCCCTTGTGGCTCAGTTGGTGAAGAATCTTCCTGCAATACGGGAGACCTGAGTTCGATCCCTGGGTTGGGAAGATCCCCTGGAGAGGGGAAAAGCTATTCACTCTAGTATTCTGGCCTGGAGAATTCCATGGACTGTATAGTCCATGGGGTCGCAAAGAGTTGGACATGACTGAATGACTTTCACTTTGTGGGTCTTCTGCTCAGTGGCTCTATAATGGGGCTAATGGTGACCTCCTCCAAGATAGGGTATTAAAAAGCAGAGACATTACTTTGCTAACAAAGTTTTGTTTAGTCAAAGCTATGGTTTTTCCAGTAGTCATGTATGGATGTGAGAGCTGGACCATAAAGAAGGCTGAGCGCCAAAGAACTGATGCTTTTGAACTGTGGTTTTGGAGAAGACTCTTGAGAGTCTCTTGGACTGCAAGGAGATCAAGCCAGTCAATCTTAAAGGAAATCCTGAATATTCATTGGAAGGACTGATACTGAAGCTGAAGCTCCAACACTTTGGCTACCTGATGCCAAGAGCTGACTCAGTAGAAAAGACCCTGATGTTGGGAAAGATTGGAGGCAGGAAGAGAAGGGAATGACAGAGGATGAGATGGTTGGATGGCATCACTGACTCAATGGACAAGAATTTGAGCAAGCTCCAAGAGACGGTAAAGGATGGAAACCTGACATGCTGCAGTTCACGGGGTCACAAGAATTGGACATGACTGAGTGACTGAACAACAAAATAATATTATATATATTTTCAAGTATGTGTATTTCATATATGTATAGCTATATATGAAGATGGTTATATGTTTTGTTCTTTGGTTATTGTGTCAATTATACCAGAAACAACAATTATAGTTAAAGCTTAACAACTCCATTATTCTGGCCTGGACTGTTTTGAGAACATTATATAGAGGAACTGACTTAACATCCATGGAAAATCAAGGAATGAGACATAACATAATGCAACTGAGGTGCATATGTTCCTTGTCCAAGGTGAAATCATTTATAAGTGGTAGGGCAGGATTTGAATTTTGTGAACTTGACTTTAAAGCTGATTCTCTTACACACCATACAGTACTGTCTCTCTGAAACCATATTAAAATTTACAAACCAAAAATTAAATTCCATAATTTTAAGGCCATAAAGTAACAGTGACCATTTCCAAATACATGGTAAATTTCTTAGTTTGTGTGTTCCATATGGACTCTTTAAGACCACTGGAAGTGAAAGTGAAACTGTCAGTCACCAGTGGTGTCTGACACTTTGCAACCCTATGGATGTAGCCTGCCAGGCTTCTCTTTTCATGGGCTTCTCCAGGCAAGAATACTGGAGTGGGTTGCCCTTCCCTTCTCCTTCTCGAGGGGATCTTCCCAACCCAGGGATTGAAGCTGGGTCTCCCACATTGCAGGCAGATTCTTTACTGTCTGAGCCACAGGGAAGCCATGGTTCAGTGGTAAAAATCCTCCTGCCAGTGCAGGAAATGTAAGAGACGTGGGTTCGATCCCCTGGAGAAGGAAATGGCAACCCGCTTCAGTATTCTTGATGGGAAAATTTCATGGACAGAGGAAGCTGGTAGGCTACTGCTCATGGTGTCACAAAGAGTCAGATATGACTGAGCCACTGAATACAGCACGAACAATATCACTGAACTTTCCTTATATGAAGACAAGAAATGTAAATAGTGTGACATAGACATATTTCTCTGTAAGAAATGTTACTGCTTTTAAAATAGCAAATGGAAAGCAAAAAAAAAAAAAAAAGAGAGAGAGAGAGAGAGAGATCTTAGCCATTGAAAGACATTCTTAAAATACATGGTCATTTTAAAGCAGATTGCATATGGAGTTATGTTTACGAAGAAAATTGTCTTAGGTTCAATAAATCTACAAGGAAATATGGCAGTAGATATATCTTTTAAATCTGAAGTAGTCCTTAAGTTATGCAGATGCCTTGAAGAAAAATAGAATTAGTTTTATCATATAATTAGCTTGTTCTGTTTTCCTAACACAGCTAAGAAAAATTCCTGTAGCCTTTATAAAAATACAATCAGAGCTTTAGAAAAGGCCAGAACTGCAGGCACTTTATATCTCCTTTTGGGGCAAGGGCATCATATTTGAGGATTTCCCAGGTAGCACTAGCAGTAAATAATCCACCTGCCAATGCAAGAGACCTAAAAGACACATGTTCAGTCCCTGGGTTGGGAAGATCTCCTGGAGCTGGATATGGTACTCCACTCCAGTATTCTTGCCTGGAGAATCCCACGGACAAAACAGCCTGGCAGGCTACAGTCCATAGGGTTACAGAGAGTTGGGCACTACTGAAGCAACCAAGCACACGTGATATTTGAGTGGGAATAGCCATAGAGAATCTTAGAGACATGGGTTCTCATGCTTATCATCCTTCTGAGAAATAGTTTCACTAAATTTTTTAGACTCCAGTTTCCTCATTTAGACAACAAAAACAATGAACAATTTCATCTCTATGTATACTTCCAATTTAAATATTCTGAGATCAACAAAATGTTTGAGATAATGAAAAAGACATTAAAGAGCACATTTTCAAAGTTTATAAGAATCCTGGCTATACCTAGTTGGGCATGGATGACATTTTATCTCTTCAGTTTCTCACAGCTCATCAACATAGGAAGACCTGCAAATATTAATCACTCTAATGTTAAGAAACTTGTTCTAACTTCTTAATTTCTTTGTTATAGCATATTTTAAGAGAAGAAGATGATTCTTAAAAATATATCCTAACATTAAATAGAAATGACAGGTAACTTTATAAGATGCGAATTGAGGTTAATTAGCTTATTGGTTTCCTTAAAGCATATCATTTACTTAAAAGTGTTTGGTGTCCTGTCAGGATATATAAAGCTTTGCTCTAGTTCACAATTTTATTTTAATTTTAACACTGGTATAAAGTGTGAAGTTGTTTGCAGATGCCTGGGGACTTAAGGAATTGAAGACAAAAATTCTCCAGATTACAGTAAATTGTGTTCTAAATTTTCTAGAGTGATACTTTCGGTGTATCATTTTCTGTGTATCACTGTGTATGGCTTTATTGACTATGCCAAAGCCTTTGACTGTGTGGACTGCAACAAACTCTGGAAAATTCTTAAAGAGATGGGAATACCAGACCAGCTGACCTGCCTCTTGAAAAATCTGTAAGCAGGTTGGGAAGCAATAGTTAGAACTGGAGATGAAACAGACTGATTTCAAATCAGGAAAGGGGTACATCAAGGTTGCATACTGTCACCTTGCTTATTTAACTTGTACATCATGAGAAATGCTGGGCTGGATGAAGCACATGCTGGAATCAAGATTGCTGGAAGAAATATCAATAATCTCAGATATGCAGATGACACCCCACTTATGGCAAAAAGCAAAGAACTAAAGAGTCTCCTGATGAAAGTGAAAGAGGAGAGTGGAAAAGCTGGCTTAAAACTCAACATTCAGAAAACTAAGATCATGTCATCTGGTCCCGTCACTTCATGGCAAATAGATGGGGAAACAATGGAAATAGTGACAGACTTTATTTTGGGAGGCTCCAAAATCACTTCAAATGGTGAGTGCAGCCATGAAATTAAAAGATGCTTGCTCCTTGGAAGCAAAGCTATGACCAAACCTAGACAGCACATTAAAAAGCAAAGACATCACTTTGCCAACAAAGGTCCATCTAGTCAAAGCTATGGTTTTTCCAATAGTCATGTGTGGATGTGAGAGTTGGACTATAAAGAAAGCTGAGCGCCGAAGAGTTGATGCTTTTGAACTGTGGTGCTGGAGAAGACTCTTGAGAGTCCCTTGAACTTCAAGGAGATCCAACCAGTCCATCCTAAGGAAATCAGTCCTGAATATCCATTAGAAGGACTGATGCTGAAGCTGAAACTCCAATACTTTCGCCACCTTGATGTGAAGAACTGACTTATTATAAAAGACCCTGATGCTGGGAAAGATTGAAGGCAGGAGGAGAAGGGGATGACAGAGGATAAGATTGTTGGATGGCATCACTGACTCAATGGACATGGGTTTGAGTAAACTTGGAAGTGGGTGATGGACAGGGAGGCCTTTGCAGTCCATGGGGTTGCAAAGAGTCCAGTATGACTGAGTGACTGAACTTAACTTTTTGTGTATCCTAGCTAAGAACATCACTTCTAAACACATGCTATAATTTGTTTATTTCTGTTTCACAACTGGAAAAATTAGGATGATATCCCAATTCTTTGATTCATAGATACAGAAATTGTGTGCTTAGTCAGTCAGTCATAGCCAACTTTTTGCAACCCCATGGACTATCAGCCACTAGGCTCCTCTGTCCATGGGATTATCCAAGCAGGAATACTGGAGTGGGTTGCTGTTTCCTTCTCCAGGGGATCTTCCCAACCCAGGGATCAAACCCACATCTCCTGAGTTTCCTGCCTCAGCAGGTGGATTTTTTACCACTGAGCCACCAGGGAAGCCCCTTATATAGAACAGTATTGTCCTATAAAACTGTCTAGAATAATGGGGATATTCTATGTATGTTTTGTCAAATACTCTAGCTAATAATCACTTCAAATTTGGCTAATATCACTAAGAAACAATACATAAAATCATTTGTCTTAATTAATTTGAATTTAAACTTAATGACCCTGTGTGGTTAGTAACTGCTGTATTGGACAGTGCCGTTTCGAAATAAGCAGTCACTGCATGTTCTATTTTAAGCAATGGGATGCATAGCAGTGGTGAAGAAAGCTGGATGTTCCAGTAGGAAAACTGAGGCAAGCATATTTAGACCAGTGCTGTTGTAAAGGTGGTAAAAAAATACATATGGCTAAACTCTTGAGTGAGGGCGTGTGTAGTGTCTCTCTTTCTTAGCTAATTTTTTTGCATTGCTTATATACTGCCTAATATAGGGCTAGAACACAAAAATATTTCTAAATAAAGTTTAAACAGGGAACTTCTCTGGTTTCCCAGAGGTTAAGAATCTGCCTTGCACTTCCAGGGATGCAGGTTCAATACCAGGTCAAGCACCAAGATCTCACATGCTGCAAAGCAGCTAAGCACACGGGCTCTGGCTACAGAAGCCCGTATGCTCTAGAGCCCACGTGACACAACTAGAAAGCCTGCTTGCCACAAATACTGAAGCAGTGCTCCACACCTAGAGTTGGTGCTCCACAATGAAAGAGCGCTCATGATGCAATGAAGATCCCGTATGCTGTAGCTAAGACCTGATGCAGCCAAATAAATAAATAAATAAATATTTAAAAAGAATAAGTGGGGGAATATTAATTGTTGTTGTTATTCAGTTGCTCAGTCGTGTCTGACTCTTTCCGATTCCATTGGCTGCAGCATGCCTGGCTTCTCTGTTCTCCACCATCTCCCAGAGTTTGCTCAAACTCATGTCCATTGAGTCAGTAATGCCATCCAACCATCTCATCCTCTGTCATCTCCTTCTCCTCCTGCCTCCAATCTTTCCCAACATCAGGGTCTTTTCTAATGAGTCAGCTCGTGGCACCAGATGGCCACAGTATTGGAGCTTCAGGTTCAGCATCAGTCCTTCCAATGATTATTCAGGGTTGATTTCCTTTAGGATGGACTGGTTTGATGTCCTTACCATCCAAGGGGCTCTCAAGAGTCTTCTCCAACACCACAGTTCAAAAGCATCAATTCTTTGGTGTTCAACTTTCTTTATGGTCCAGCTCTCGCATTCATTCATGACTACTGGAAAAACCATAAATTTGACACTACAGACCTTTGTCAGCAAAGTACTATCTCTGTGTTTTAATATGCTATCGGGTTTGTCATAGCTTTGATGGGGGGAATATTCATTAAGTAAGTGATGAAATAATTTACCTTAAGTGAAAAAGTGTCTTTGTTTGGCAACAGGAGAAAAAATCAGTTTAATACATTTTTTTCCTATGGAAAGAGAACCTTATCAGTGTCAGAATAGAATAAAACAGACAAAGAAAAGATAAATATAAAATGGGAAAAATGAAATTAAAATATGAATGATGCATATGGTCTTGAGCAGGAACAGAGATGACCTGAATAGAAAGTGTCTAGTGAGAAATTTCCATCAGGAGAGGCTCAGCCAGAAGATTTGAGTAAAGGATACTCAAGTTAATAGGAAAAAAATGTTTTCATGTAAGGTGAGTATTTATGATGCTTTTCATCCTGAAATTCACTAAAATGAATCCAAATATTGTACGCATGTGTAAGCATGTGAGTCAGTTACCTGTGTTGTTTTTATGCCTTTATATTTGTTCTCTTTCTTTTCACTAGATTCATTCCTACACACACCTATTCACACAAACGTTACCCATAAAAGCAGAGGGAGATTCAGATAAATGGGAAGAAAGAGGGGCAAAATATAATGCTTCTAATGTGTATGTATAAAAATATTTATATATGAAAATACATACATGTTAGGTAGAATGTTTGTGACAGAATAACACATTATAGATATGAGAACTGAGACTGACTACTGGGGCAGTAGATATATTTTTTCCTAAAATGTCCAACATCTTTCATTAATTTTGGTCTAAATTCTACTCTACTAGCATTTATAGTAGTTTGGTGTTGTTGCTGCCTTCCAATTTCATAATAGGACATATACATATATGCATATAAATGCATCTTCCCACATATTTTCCACATATTCTATCTGCCTTCTAGTTTCATGCAGAATATATGTGTGTGCATACACAAATATATGCGTATATAATACTTAGGGCTTCCCAGGTGGCACCAGACGGTGCGGGAGACGTGAGAGACATATGGTTTCAATCCCTGGGTTAGGAAGATCCCTGGAGGAAGCTTGTTTTTTTTCTGAGGTTATTGGTGTTTCTCCTGAAAATCTTGATTCCTGCTTGTGCTTCCGCCAGCCCAGCATTTCCCATGATGTACTCTGCATATAAGTTAAACAAGAGGGTGACAGTATACAGCCTTGACGTCCTCCTTTCCCTATTTGTAACCAGTCTGTTGCTCCATGTCCAGTTCTAACTGTTGCTTCCTGACCTGCATACAGGTTTCACAGGAGGCAGGTCAGGTGGTCTGGTGTTCCCATCTCTTTCAGAATTTTCCACAGTTTGTTGTGATCCACAATCAAAGGCTTTACCAAAGTCAATGAAGCAGAAGTAGATGGAGGGGGATATGGCAACCCATTTCAGTATTTTTGACTGGAGTATCCCATGGACAGAGGAGTCTGGTGGGCTACAATCCACGGGTTCACAAAGAGTTGGATATGACTGAGGAAACTTAACAGGCATGCATATAATATATACGTATAATGTATATTATTAAATTAAAAGGCAGATATTATATATATATATATATACACACATATATTCTAACATGAATAGAATGAAACTTGAAGACAGCAACTATAATACTGAACATAAGTACAAATATAGTAGAATTTAGACTAAAATTAAGGAATTTACATATTAGAAAACACTGAAATTCACCTTCTCAGAGATTAGGCTCAGTGTTGATTCATCATTTGAAATTAAATGAGAGAGATCCTCTAGTAAGGATCTTTCTGCTTTACTTCCATGATGCATTTATGTCCCATAGACTATCCTTGAAATTAGACAGGGAACCTAACTTTCCCCATAATCCAAGTAATGTCCATTTACTTTCATATGGAGAATGTGAAGATAAACAAACAAAAAAAAACCTAATTGTAATTTAAAGAAGGCTGAGCACCAAAGAATTGATGCTTTCGAACCGTGGTGCTGGAGAAGACTCTTGAGAGTCCCTTGGACTCTGCAAGGACATCAAACCAGTCCATCCTAAAGGAGATCAGTCCTGAATATTCATTGCAAGGAGTGATGAATGAAGTTGAAGCTCCAATACTTTGGCTACCTGATGCCAAGAGCCGACTTATTAGAAAAGACCCTGATTTGGGGAAAGATAGAAGGCAGGAGGAGAAGGGGATGACAGAGGACAAGATAGTTTGATGGCATCACTGACTCACTCAATGGACATGAGTTTGAGCAAGCTCTGGTAGATAATGAAAGACAGGGAAGCCTGTCATGTTGCAGTCCATGGGGTCTCAAAGAGTCAGACACAACTTAGTGGTTGAACAACAACAAATCTATTTAAAATCTGTTGCCAAATAAATAGTGCATTCTACAATTCTAAGCATGGGCTATAGAGATTATAACTTACTCTTTTATTTAGATCCACAGAGATGTTAGCTGTTATGCAATTGCTTTTTACAGAACATGGAAAAGGTTGGAATAAAATTCTATCTGACACAAATGAAAATTCATTGCATTGCGCTCTACTGTCTACTATGTATTCATGAGTTTATTATCTTCAGGGTAAATTTCATACGCATGTAACATTCTCAGCAATACTTTCTGCATTAAATTGGGAAATAAAATAAAGGTATATCTGAGGGCATGCATCATCTCCTTGTTAAACACAAATTTTGAGGAATTTAATAAAAGCAATTTATTCTCTTCAGGACAAAACTGGATCATTAAAAATTGCCAATTATTTCATATGTGTCTGACATTTTTTATTTATTTAAAAATTCACTTCCCCTAGATATAAACCCACACATTCTTTACCAGTCATCAACAGATCTGAAAGGCATGGATCATGATATCTGTAACTTCATTTTCTATCCCTTGCATAAAGTCCATTTGGAATCCTTCATGTTTGTTGCCCTTGTTCTACCTCTGTGAGGTTGCATTTATGATATATGCTTTTCTAACCTTATTACCCCTCCTTCCTCAGCCTAATCTTGTTAGAATCACTTAGCTGTCTCTAGCAGAGCATACATTTTGCAACCTCTGCCTTCAACGTTCATTATATCCTGCTCTAACCTAGTTAGACATATCCTGTTATGCAAAATTTCCCTATTAGTCACCCACCACCAGCTTTGATGATTTCCTTTTTCTAACACTGTGTTATATTCACATATATACAGTTATCTCCTCCAGTGTCCATAAGAACCTTGAGGGTCTTATTGATATAAACCTGATATAAAGACTTGCACATAATATAAATCAAAAACATATTGTGAAATAATGAAAGATATGGGTATATTTCTACCATAAAATCATTTGGAAGATCTTTCTAAACTAGTATTGATCCCTGCCTGACCCCAGATGAGTTTAAAAAGCTCATCACTTCCTATGTGTGGGGAAAAATTGTCTTGCTCCTATGGGATGAGATGACTTTTAGGAGAGAAATCATTCACAATGTCACAGAATCTGTACCATAAGCAAATGAATAGTTGCATTACACACCAAAAGAGATGAATATGCATTCAGCGTCCTAGCTAACTTGTCTGAACTTGTAACTTGCATTTACAAGGACATCGTTAGAGTGTGTCATATAGCATGCTTTTTACATGTGCAGAATTATACCAAACCCACTCAGAAAACGTTTTAAAGCTACAACAACAGTGGCAAGATGAATGTGGAAATCCTTAAACACAAAAGGAAATGGCAAATTGACTCTATACATTCTTCAATCATATCTAAGCTACTTTAAGTTTGTGATTTCTATTCTTGACAGGTAGTCTAGTTTATCCTTGCTGAGCCAAGATAATAATTATTAATATTTTAAAAAATTTACTCTCTCCAACATAGAAGGAATTTCAGAATATTCTATATCTTTTGTTTAAAGTAGATAGAGATTTTAAATTGCTATTTTTCCATATCTTCCTACATAGTCACACAATGGAAATCACTTGCCTTTCCTCTGTCTTACACTTAACAGGATTCCCTGGTAGCTTAAAAGGTAAAGAGACTGCCTGCAATGTGGAAGACTAGGTTCAAACCCTGGGCCGGGATGATTCCCTGGAGAAGGAAGTGGCAACCCACTCCAGTATTCTTGCCTGGAAAATCCCATGGACGGAGGAGCCACGGGGTCACAAAGAATTGGACACGATTGAGTGACTTTACATGTTGTTGTTGTTGTACACTTAATTTTACTGTGAGTAGAAAATATAACAATCTTCCATTACTCATAAGGCATTTGTTCTTTTGTGAGGTCTTTTTAACTACCTTCCAAGTAAGTAAGCATTCTAGAAAGTGCTAAACTTTGCCCTCTCTTCATGGGACAAGGCTAAACCCAAAGAGAAAATGAACAGCATGAGAGTTCTTTTTATGCTGTATAAGATCTACAAAAAGTAATTCCAAACAACTAAAAAACAAAGGTTAATTTTCAACTTAAAATATACAATATTATTGCAGCTGAAAAGAAATCAAAACACTCAGACATTTAAAGGGAGAGCATATGTATACAAATTCAATGGAAAACAATTTGAATAAAGGAATGTTGCTTGCATGATCTCAAATCTAGAAATTTATCTTGTATATTACATGCACAGAATATAATAAAAAAATGTGTAAAAATAGTTTATTACCAGAGCTCTCAGCTTGGTGTTATTTTATTACTGCAAATATGAATATTTAGAACCACACAGATAAATAGAAATAAACAGTTGATTAAATTACATGCTTGAAGTACCATGAAGGGGTATTGGTTAATAAGAGTGCATATTCTGAGACTGGTGGTAAGTTATGTATTCCTTTGTGTTTCACTTTCCTAAAATGAGTACAATAATAATAGTACCTACCTCTGTCATTTGTTGTTGGTATTACTGGGTTAACGTATGTTAATTTGGGGGAAAATACCTGGCATGTAATAAGCACTGCATCATTGTTAACTTTGGTTTTGTAGCCAAATACATTAATTTGGTGAAAAACATAATAAGCTGGAAAGGTATTCTGAGGAAAGGGATTACATATTATCTGCTGCTATCTTAAACCAGACAATCACCTTTATATATCTAGCTCCCTTCATTCAGAACCGAAAACATCACTGATGAAAAACACTGGATGAAAATAAGTATTCACCATATTGATTTCAATAATAGGTGATCTGTAAATGGAGAAAATAGAAGAATATCTATCTCCATATTCTGATATACAGATATTTTAAAAACATCAGTCAAGCGCAAGGTCCTTTGGCTCATCTATAATATTTTCTGCAGCATTCCCAGCTGATTGATTTCTTCTAGAATAAACCTGCTACAAAAAAAATGTTGTCTTTGATTTTTTTTTTCTTAAAATATTTTTAAATACAAACTTTCTCTTCTGAATCACATTCCAACTCTCTCCTTTGAATCATTTTATAAATTTCCAATAGAGTAGTTCTCCTAAAACACAAATATGACCAATGTGACTTGTAAGCTGTCTACTTGTCTAAACAACTCCAGCATATGTCTTAGGCAATTTGTATCCCCTCTTAGTGGTTTATTCCTTCCCATGCTTGTCTTGATCTCAAAGAGAATATATTTTACTTGCTAACTATGTATTGATTCAAAGATCAATGAAGCACAGGTTTTGTTTGTTTGCTTGTTTTTATTTGTTTGCAAAATTCCTCTCATTCATTACTTTATTTCCATTGCCTCATATATTAACTGGCATATAGAAAGTGGCAAAAGTTGAATTATAGATGCATCTTAGCAGGCAGGCTAGCTTAATGCTTGAAAACATGTCTCCTAAACTTTCAGTCTAGGAATACAGCTAGGTAAGAATGCACAGAAGAACTATACACAGAATACACAGAAGAACTATACAGAAAAGGTTATCATGACCCAGATAATCACAATGGTGTGATCACTCACCTAGAGTCAGACATCTTGGAATGTGAAGTCAAGTGGGCCTTAGGAAACATCACTACAAACAAAAATAGTGGAGGTGTTGGAATTCCAGTTGAGCTATTTCAAATCCTAAAGGATGATGCTGTGAAAGTGCTGCATTCAACATGTCAGCAAATTTGGAAAACTCAGCAGTGGCCACAGGACTGGAAAAGGTCAGTTTTCATTCCAATCCCAAAGAAAGGTAATGATAAAGAATGTTCACACTACCACACAATTGCACTCATCTCACAGGCTAGCAAAGTAATGCTCAAAATTCTCCAAGTCAGGTTTCAACAATACGTGAACTCAGAACTTCCAGATGTTCAAGCTGGTTTTAGAAAAGGCAGAGCAACCAGAGATCAAATTGCCAACATCTGTTGGATCATCGAGAAAGCAAGAGAGTTTCAGAAAAACACTTAATTCTGCTTTATTGACTATGCCAAAACCTTTGACTGTGTGGATCACAACAAACTGTGGAAAACTCTTCAAGAGATGGAATATCAGTTCACCTTACTTGCCTCCTAAGAAATCTATTTGCAGGTCAAGAAGCAACAGTTAGAACTGGACATGGAACAACAGACTGGTTCCAAATTGGGAAAGGAGTAGGTCAAGGCTGTATACTGTCACCCTGTTTATTTAACTTATATGTAGAGTACATCATGAGAAATGCCAGGCTGGATGAAGCACAAGCTAGAATCAAGATTGCTGGGAGAAATACCAAACACCTCAGATATGCAGATGACACCACTCTAATGACAGAAAGTAAAAAGGAACTAAAGGGCCTCTTGATGAAAGTGGGGAGTGAAAATGCTGGCTTAAAACTCAGCATTCATAAAACAAAGATCATGGCATCTGGGTCCCATCACTTCATGGCAAAGAGATAGGAAAACAATGGAAACAGTTAAAGACTTTATTTTCAAGGGCTCAAAAATCACTGCAGATGGTGAGTGCAGCCCTGAAATTAAAAGACTTGTTCCTTGGAAGAAAAGCTATGACAAACCTAGAAAGCATATTACAAAGCAGAAACATTACTTTGCCAACAAAGGTCCATCTAGTCAAAGCTATGGTTTTTCCAGTAGTTGTGTATGGTTCTGCATATATGTTAGTGAAAGTCCCTCAGTTGTGTCTGACTCTTTGCGACCCCATGGGCTATACAGATCATGGAATCCTCCAGGCCAGAATACTGGAGTGGGTAGCCTTTCCCTTTTCCAAGGGATCTTCCCAAGCCAGGGATTGAGCCCAGGTCTCATGCATTGCAGGTGGATTCGTTACCAGCTGAGCCACAAAGGAAGCCCAAGAATACTGGAGTGGGTAGCCTGTCCCTTCTCCAGCAGATCTTCCCAACCTGGGAATTGAATCGGGGTCTCCTGCATTGCAGGCAGATTCTTTACCAACTGAGTTATCAGAAAAGCCCTGATATGGATGTGAGAATTGGACCATAAAGAATGTTGAGTGCCAAAGATTTGATGCTTTTGAACTGTGGTGTTGGAGAAGACTCTTGAGAGTCCCTTGGACTGCAAGGAGATCAAACCAGTTAATCCTAAAGGAAATCAATTCTGACTATTCATTGGAAGAACTGATGCTGAAGCTGAAACTCCAATACTTTGGCCACCTGATGTGAAGAGGGAACTCCTCGGAAAAGACCCTGATACTGGGAAAGATTAATGGCAGGAGGAGAAGGGGCCGACAGAGGATGAGATGGTTGGATGGCATCCTTGACTGGATGGACATGAGTTTGAGCAAGCTTTGGGAGTTGGTGATGGACAGGGATGCCTGGTCGGCTGCAGTCCATGGGGTCACAAAGAGTTGGACACAACTGAGCAACTGAACTGAATTGAGACCGAAAGTGCCTATGACTGTTTCAATCTCTATCTCATCAATTACAGGCAGTACTCTGGCCAATTTAGCCCCCTTTCTGTGCGTTTTTTCTTTTTTCTTTTTTTTCTTTTTGGTATTACAAAATGCCATAGATTATGACTGTGAGAAAATTAATAGATAATACCTGAAGTAGTAAGTAGTAAGTAACCTGAAACTTAACTTACACTTTTGACTATCAGTATATTTTTTATTACCTTTGGTCATTGCACTTAACACTCCTTCATTCTATACATTTTCTTTGAGGTAACTTTCAGGTATATTTTTGGTTGAGTTGTCAGGACTAGAAGGTAAATATACAGGACATTCATAAGTTTATGATCTTCTCTTCCAATGACTATTTAAAACAACAGTCATAAACATATAAAGTAAAATGAAATTCTTAATATATTTTTATTTTCTTGAAATTTAAGCAGATAACTGCTTTTGAGAAGAATTCTCACTTCCAGTCATTACCATAAAAATTAACATTATAGTAGTTGTTTATCTGAATCATTTAAAAAAGGTAATTATTATTTTTACCTGTAAAACACATGCAATAAATGGTGAATTTTTAAGGCAATTATTTAGATGTTGAAATAAGAGGAATACTCAAAAGCACAGAGGTGAGCTTAAGAGATGAGCTATTATATCAGGAAAACATGACTTTAGATTAATCATTTTGATAACATCTTCAGTTCTCCATTCAAAAGAATTGAATCTGTACAATAAAATCATTAAATTAAATCAAACAAATATCCACTAATACCTGCTGCTGCTGCTCTTTCATCCCTAAGTCATGTCTGACTCTTTGTGACCCCAGGGACTTGAGCCAACCAGGCTCCTCTGTCCATGGGATTTCTCAGGCAAGAATACCGAATGTGTTGCCATTCCCTTGTCCAGGCAATCCTCCTGGACCAGGGATCGAATCTGTGTCTCCTGCTTGGTAGGCGGATTCGTTACCACTGAGCCACTTCAGAAGTCACCTACTAGTTTCTGTCCCATAAATTGTGAGACAATTAAGTATCCATTGTGGATATGGAGATATTCATGCATGAAGCATTTAATACACACTTGAAGAGCATATATAACTAGAACATTTACTTTGAAAAAAAAATCCAGTTGTTCATAGTTATCAGAATAAAATATAACAGTAATGAACTTCTATACTGAGGTGTTCAAAAGAGAAAGTTCTGACATGGCTCAACAATGGTAGTTACGGGTAAAATACAAGGGGAAAAAAAAAAGGAAAATATTAAATCTAAAAAAGATAAAAACAAAAACTTCTGAAGTCTTGTGAGGTCTTCTGAGGTTTTTCAGCAAATATTTAAGGAAAATGCAAATTGCTTAAACTTTTCTGTGCAGCTATCCAGGAGTTAATAATGCATATTTTTTCATTTGTTTCTGTCTTTAAACATCTACTAAGGATATTGAATAGAACAAATCGGAGCTAACAGATAATTTCCTAAGTAGTCATAGATTAGTGAAAGATGACCCTAACCATTCTGGCCGACAGCTATGAAAAATCCATGGCCTTCTGCTCATTTCCCTAAACTTTAATCATATATGAGTCTTTCAAAAAAGTGAGCTTGATTAAGTCAACCTTCTTGGGTTTCATATATGTTAATAAGTTAAACCCCTTTTCTCTTATTTGTTCAAGTAACTTGTATCAAGTATAGTTTATTAAATTTTAATCTTGTGACATATTTTTTTATGAGCACTTTACTAATGCTGCAATATAATTACATTTTTCTTCCTAATCAAACTGAGACTGTCCATGTAACAGATTGTGAGCCTTTCTGAATGATGGCTCTATTATCTTCTCCCTGATTCTGTCACATCCTCTTTGTATACAAGCCACACTAAATTAATAATTTCTTTTTTCTATGTAATAAAAACATTTTATTGTCCTTATTTTCATGAGTTGAGTCTTTGTATTATTATTTTTCTAAACAATAACTGAATACATCAAGTTTAGGATTAAATTCTGTGTACACACATATTTATGTATATGCATACATAGCTATATATTTTTTTCCACTATATATCAATAAAATTTTAAGTAAATACAAATGTCTTAATACTATTAAACACACTTTTGAAAATATGCTCTAAAATATGAGCTTTTTGTACGTGTGAAGTATTAGTTTCTTCTCTTAGCTTGGGCTTTAAAATGATAAAGACAATGAAAGTGAAGTTGCTCAGTCGTCTCTGACGCTTTGAGACTTATGGACTGCTGTAGCCCGCCAGTCTCCTCTGTCCATGGGATTCTCCAGGCAAGAATACTGGAGTGGGTTGCCATTTCCTTCTCCAGGGAATCTTCCCAACCCAGAGATTGAACCTGGGTCTCCCACATTGCAGGCAGATGCTTTACCATCTAAGCCACCAGGGAAGCTATAAAGACAAGGGGTCAGATCAAATTTGAAAGCTCTATTGCATCACCTTCCAAACTCTTCCCAAGTTTTAAATAGCACTAATATGTTCTCACTTCTCCTCTTTACCCCATATGTATAAAATTTTATTACACTAAATGTTGATAGGCTTGTTAAACTACAGTGCATTTTAACATTTTTCATGTGTGCAAATATGGATTTGCTCTTAGGATAGCATTTTCACTGAATACATTTGTTCTTGTTTGTGATCACTTGTGATAAAATATATCTAAATTCATGACATCCATATAATCTCAAGTTTGAAAATTATTGTCAACATTCAAGTACTTTCTATCTGATTTCAAATCTTCGACTCTGTTACCTTTATATACAGAAATATATAGGGACTTCCCTGGTAATCCAGGCTTCCCTGGTAGCTCAGTTGATAAACAGTCCCCCTGCAATGCAGGAGACCCTGGTTCAATTCCTGGGTCGGGAAGATCCACCAGAGAAGAGATAGGCTACCCACTCCAGTATTCTGGCCTGGAGAATTCCTCGGACTGTATAGTCCATGGGGTCGCAAAGAGTCAGACAGAACTGAGCGACTTTCACTCACTCACTCACTCACTGGTAATCCAGTTGCTAAGTCTCCATGCTTCTAATGAAGGGGACCTAGGTTTGATCCCTGATCAGGGAACTAGATCCCACATACCACAATGAAGAATGAAGATCCCATTTGCTACAACTAAGACCAGATGCAGCCAAATACATAAATAAATACTTTTTTAAAAGAAATATATAAAAAGTAGTACAATATCTTAAAATAATTATGATAAATCATCTTGTAACTAAGCATTCTAATCAGAAAAATAACATGAAAAATGTTCTGTCACACTGAAATTAAAATATGCAAAGTTGTTGATTATAAAAGCATGAATTTTGGTGTTATTTCATTGATAGATGATCACATATTAAACATTGATGTCCCTAACTGTAAGTGAATTCTCAAAGAGTTTTTCACATTGTCATTGACTGCAACAATTTCTTGTGTTCAAGGATTTTCAAAGAATTAAATGTGTTATGTTGTTCAGGTCATACCGGCTTCTGAAAGGATGAAAGAAAACTACTGCTATGATACAAAAAAAATGCTTTGTGCTTATTTGTTTTTGTTCCAAGTCAGAAGTTTCATTTTGTAATCATAAATTACTAAACCAAAGCCAAACACATGCAGAATAGCACAATTTTTCCAAAGAGAGATGATATACAAATAAAATAAGAACACTTTGAAACATTTTCCTAGGAGATATTGCAGAACATATGCTGTATGTTTGTGAGTCAGTGGTTTAAAAATCCTCTTGGATCATTTTAGATGCATTATTCATAGAAATATATTTACAAAATTGTATACCTATTTTATTTAAACAGGAAAAAAGTGTGGAATGCATAATTCAATTGGGACACATTTATTACTTCTCTCATTATTTAGGCTTTGAAAATTCTCTTTATTAACCTTTCTCATTTTTCTGAAAAAAAAAAAAAAAAAAACAGACAGTGATCCCAGAGATCACTTGCTACTAGTCAGTTCTACATGCTCTCATTATATATATATGCAGCCCCACTCTTCTTGATCCACAGAGTCAGTAGCCCTATGAAGGCAGTGGTTCCTTTTCTTTCCTAATGGTTTTTGATCATAAATACGAAGTACCCTGAAAAAAACCCCAGCTTGTGGCTTAATAGTATTTATGCTATACTCTCTGGCAAGAATATTCCTACTTTGACTAAGAACTCAACTCCTTCAGATCCCCGAGTTACAGAGACTTGATGCAAAAATTCTCCCAGTGTGCCTCTAAGAGATAAGTAAATCTTCTGCTCCTCCTCTCTGTTCCTGGACCACTGTGTGTGTGTGTGTGTGTGTGTGTGTGTGTCCATAAGGCACAGAGTTCTACATTCAAACCTCGGATTTAATACGTAGACTACATCATGAAGAATGTCACCCCACTATTTCAGATTATTGAACCCCCAGTTGACAGAGCATTTGTGCTTTCAGAAGCTCATTTCAACACTCTATGAGGCTAGATGCTGCTGAATGTTATGATAAACGATATCACAAGTAGATCTCTGGGTTCCCACGGTGAAAGAGGTCTAATATTTTGCTCTGAGGAACTCCATGTCTGTGATCAGGCATTCTGTCAGCACATAGATGTTGGTACTGAACGAGGCTCTGTGCATAGGAAAGTTCAGTTCCTTGCCAGGTGTGGCTCTCTCTCCTTATGAGATGATTAGAATGGTGCCAACATAGTCACCTTACTAAGTTATTAGTTAATCTCCCAAAGTATAATGCCACACTTAAGTATAAGTTTCGCTCCCGTTGTTGGGTGATTGGATATTCAGAAGCAGCAGCAGGTAGGTACATCTTGGGAAGCAGGAGTTCATGCTGTTGGGCTCCTGCATAACGTCTACATCTACCATCTTGGTCCCCTTGTTTCTGCATCTATCATGCTGGTTCTACAGTGGCCAATGGTAAGAAATAAAGACCATTGCCCAGATCATTTTTAACTACATGCTGGTTAACTGCCCCTTCCATGACAGGTACTTATAAAGGTCATCAGTATATTAGCTTCCTCTTGCTCCTAATCCAATCTAATCAGTAACTTATCATTGATATAATGTGTCAACGTGATGTTCTGTGGTATGGACAGATGGTCTAGATCTCTTGAGACTATATTTTGACAGAAGATAGGAGAACTCTGTAGCAAAACTGTTAATGAATATTGTTGTTCATTTCACATGAATGTGAACTATCTCTGTTTCCTTTCCCTCTAATCAGAGTAGGACACCATCAGGAAATCAATGGCTGCATGCCATATGCAGCTACTGTTACTATTGTTGTTTAGTCACTAATTCCTATTCAACTCTGTGACCCCATGGACTGTAACCTTCCAGGATTCCTTTGTCCATGAGGTTTCCTAGGCGAGAATACTGGAGTGGGTTGCCATTTCCTTCTCCGGGGGATATTCCCTACCCAGGGATCCAATCTGAGTCTCCTGCATTGACTCCTGAGTCTCCTCTTTACCACCGAGCCACCACGGAAGCCCCAACATATGCTAGAGGCCTAATTAATTTCTTCCAGCATTAATACCATGTCCAAGACAATAAATGTGATGATTATTATCATTTTATTGAGTTTGTGGTGGTCTTTAGTCATTACCCAAGGGTCTATCCTGTTTCTACAGAGTCTCTTTTGGTGACTTGAACTAGATAATTTAGGGATAACCACAGCTCAACTTTTAGGTATTTAATAATTCACAAATCTCTGCCAGTTTCATTCTCTCCACTATCAAAGGTGATATATATATTTTTAAATTTCTCTGTTGCCTTAAGAAGGACAGTTTCAGAGGTTGTCACTTATCCTTCCCCAGTATGAAAATTATGATGATATAGACTAAGGATCCATCATGGAAGTTACTGCAATTACCTAGTATATCATCACCAACTATATATACTGCTGGGTGGTTCTACTCACCACTGTGCAAGCACTATGAGCCAGTCTTTATTCACGACTTCATTATTGCCTGCCTGCATGTTAAACCCTTCAGTCATGTCCCACTCTTTGCGACCCACGGACTGTAGCCTGCCAAGTGCTCTGTCCACGGGATTCTCCAGGAAAGAATACTGGGGTGGGTTGTCATGTCCTCCTCCAGGGGATCTTCCCAACCCAGGGATCAAACCCACATCTCTTACATCTCCTGCACTGGCAGGTGGGTTCTTTACCACTAGCGCCATCTAGGAAGCCCTGACTTCATTATTACCTATCCCTATATACCTACTACTCTAATATTGGGGCGAGAAGTGGGTGCGAAGGCATCAGGATGATGGTTAGTTCTCTGAATTTCCCTGTCCTCACATACCCTGTGTCCAATGGACTCAAAATCTCTTGAGTGTTTTCTTTCTCCAATGTAAATGGCTGTAAAATGATTTTGAGATGTATTTGAGGGATTTTACATTACTAACCATGGGCTTTACCAGGGGCTCAGAGGTAAAAAATCTGCTTGCAATGCAGGAGACCTAAGTTTGATCTTTCGGTTGAAGATCCCCTGGAGAGGAGCATGGCAACCTTCTTGCCTAGAGAATCCCATGGACAGAGGAGCTTGGTGGGCTACAGTCCATGGGGTCGCAAAGAGTCAGACATGACAGAAGTGACTGAACACACATAGTACTAACCATGGGCTTCAAGATCCTACCTCCTAATGACCTGGTCTCCTCTTCAGTCAGTGAATATTGTACCTAAAATATTAACTCAAGTTCAGACCCTGAGAAAGGAATCATGATTTGTTATATGGGTGATCACTGTAAGACTCCTGATCCACCTTTTTTATTTTATTTTATTTTTTTTGGTAATAGATGCTAAACATGAACCTTATCTGCACTCTGTTGCCCCTACATATGTCATGCTCTAATTATTACCTTCGGCTAAAGATCTTTTTGCCATACCTTTAGCCTCCTCAGCCTCTATGGTCATTGTAGATCCTGGTACTCTTTTGAAATTTAAGTACTACCTGCTCTTGGCAGTTATTACTTGTGGAGTAGAGAAGGAAAGGGGTCCCAGGTGGTATAGTGGTAAAGAATCCACCTGCCAATGCAGGAGGTGCAAGAGAGGCAGGTTAGATCCCTGGGTTGGGAAGATCCTCTGGAGTAAGAAATGGCAACTCACTCCAGTATTCTTGCCTGGAAAATTCCATGGACAGAAGAGCCTGGAGGGCTGCAGTCCATAGGGTTGTGGTGAGTTGGGTGCTACTGAACTCAGCACACAGAGAAGGAAAGAGGGGCACTGTTACCCATGCATATGCATCAGCCAAGATCTGGAAGCTACTGTCAGCCCAGACCTTCAGAGAACTTACAGCACTGAACTTCTTAGCAATGCTAAGATACAGTGTTCCTCTCACCAATCACCCCCCTTGACTTAGGTAAAGGATGTGTTCTAACCCAACGTACTGTATCCAACCCAGTATCCTGTTTCCTCAGCCTTTTTAGACCTTGCAAATCCACTTCAGTTATCTGTGGCTGTACAATAAAATATTTCAAAACCTAGCAGTTTAAAACACCAAACACTTATTTAATACCTAGAGCACATTGCTGCTGCTGCTGCTGCTAAGTTACTTCAGTTCTGTCCGACTGTCTGTGACCCCATAGACGGCAGCCCACCAGGCTCCTCCGTCCCTGGGATTCTCCAGGCAAGAACGCTGCAGTGGGCTGTCATTTCCTTCTCCAATGCATGAAAGTGAAAAGTGAAAGTGAAGTCGCTCAGTCGTGTCCAACTCTTTGCGACCCCATGGACTGCAGCCTACCAGGCTCCTCCGTCCATGGATTTTCCAGGCAAGAGTACTGGAGTGGGGTGCCATTGCATTCTACATAGAGTGTATTATGTTAGGTGAAACAGGTCAGTCAGAGAAAGATAAATAAATACTGTATGATTTTACTTATAAGTGGAATCTAAAAAACAAAAAAAATCAGTGAGCATAACAAAAAGAAGGGGTCATAGATGAAGAGAATAGGTAGTTGCCAGAGGAAAGGGGAGTGGGGACATGAGTGAAATAGATGATGATGGAGATTAAGGACTACACACTTCCAATTACAGAGTAAATGAGTCTTGGGGATGAAATGTACAGATATAGTCAATGATAATAAAATATCTTTGTATGGTGACAGAATTAGCTAGAACTATCATGGTGATCATTTTGTAATGTATAGAAATGTCAAGTCACTATCTTGTGCACCAGGAGCTAACATAGTGTTTAGGTCAAATATACTTCAAAAACAAACTAACTCGTAGAAAAAGAACAGATTTGTGGTTACTGGAGGGGAGGATAAGGAGAATTGGATGAAGGTGGTTAAAAATACAAACTTCCAGTTATAAGATAAATCAATACTTGGGATATGACATACAATATCATTAATATAAGCAATGCTGCTATGTTATATATGAAAGAGTTTAAGTTCTAAGAGTTCTTACAATTCTTAGGAAGATATTTTTCCTTTTACTTTGTTTCTATATGAGATGGTGGATATTCACTGAACTGGTGGAAATCATTTCATGGTGTATGTAAGTCAAATAATTACATTTATTCCTTTAGCCTATACAGTGTTATTTGTCAATTATATCTTTTAAAAACTGGAATAAATTTAAAAAAATCACTGTTTTAAAAATTTAAGCATTTATTAATTCAAATAGTTGCTAGCATCAGGGCTCTGAGAGAGTTAAGCTAGGTTTCGGTTTGGGGTGTCTTGGAAGGTTGCAGTCGAAGTGTCAGTCAGAGCTAGACTCATCTGAAGTCTTAAATGGGAGGAATGATCCACATCCATGGGAGTGCTCTTATACCTCTGGCAAAGCTAGTTCTGGCTGTGATCTCACCACGTGGGACTCTCCATAGATTGCTTGAGTTCTTCATGATGCGGCAACTGACCTTCACCAAAGTACTGATCCAAGAGAAGGTGTTGCAGAAGCCACAGTGTTTCCTATGACTTATCCTGGGAGGTCATATGCCATCCAAGATTAAGTCATATTTAATTGGTCACATAGACCAATTCTGATACAGACCAGTTCTGCCATATTTAAGTGGTCAGCTATGATTTAGTGGGAGATGGAATACCCGAGGGCATAAGGACCAAGAGAAGCAGGCCTTGGGTGCCATCTTGAAGAATGCCAACCACAGTCTGCTTTCTGGGCCATAGCATTAACATCTCTTCCACATAAAAATATACTCTCTCCCTCAAGTACACCAAATGTTTGATCTATTATGATATCAGTTCATAATCTAGGATTGCACCATATAAATCAGGAGCAGGTGTAGATAAATTTCTTCCTTTGTAGTTCTTTAGTATGGTCCCTTTCAATCTGAAAACCTTAAACTCTTCCTTAATGTTGTATCATGCATTTGAACAAAGATCTATCTTTTCTATATATCCATCTTTTCTACATTCTATCTATCTAAAATATTGAAGCAAGGAAGTTTTTTGCAAGCATTAACTCATTGTTTTATGTCTATTGGAAACTCACAAAATGTTTATAAGTAACATTTTTTAAGTAGAAACTGGATTTAAGATAATACTCAAGTGAGGCACGATCAATAACTTTAAATATTTAATATGTGGCAATATAGTTAAGGATTTTCTAAGGATCATAATAATAGCACAACTAATTCTAAGAAATATTTTAGCAAGTAGTGGATGAGAGAATATAGCCACAAGTAATTGGTTAAATCTGTGACCCTCCAACACTGGGATTCTGTACATTTATAAATATCAAGAGACACAGATTCGATACCTGGGTGGGAAAGATCCCCTGGAGAAATAAATGGCAACCTAATTCAGTATTCTTGCCTGGGAAATCCCATGGACAGAGGAGCCTGGTGGATTACAGTCCATGGGGTCACAGAGTCGGACACAACTGAAGCGACTTAGCACACAAGCACATATTGACCCATATATGTTTTAAATTGCACTCGATTGTGAAAAGTATATCACATATTGTTAGTGTCAGAGTATCCTCATTAGATGGTTATAAGCCATCTTTGAAAGCCATATTACCTTTGAAAGTTTTGGTCATGGACTATCATGTCTTTTTACTCTTTACTTTTCCCATTCTCTTCTTTCTTTCTCTCTCTCCTACAGCCTATTTTCTTTGTTTAATTTTTTCTTCCTATCCACCCAGTGATTTATACACAATTGAAAGTTGTATTTATTTGTTTGAAGTCAAGCTAACTGGATACATTTCTCCATGCGGTCACTTAGAGACACCTTGGTTAAGGTACTTTATAATACTTGTAAATTTCATTTTTCTTATTTGTAAAATGGAGGAATTTAGAGTCGCTTACTCATTTATCTGTGAGAAAATATGTAAAATAATTTATATGAAACATATGCACATAATCAGATAAATGAGATTTTAAAATTACTACTGCTTTCTACTTTATGATCTTAATAATATCACTTTTCCTGAAGCTTGTATCCCTCTACAAACCCTTGCCCAGGAAGAGATTTTTATTTAGTAAGAAAATAAACTCTTTTCTAGGTAGTGTAAATCACCTCCAGTGTAGAACCTCCTGAGGTTTTTTGTAATATGAAGAAGTTTAAGAGATTTATTTTTCTCCTTTGACTCTATCATGTGAACATCCGAGGTTAGCATAAAAGGTATAGTTATGGCAGAGAGAAAGGGAAGTACATAAAAATATTATTTTAACACTATTTTGAAACTAATAATTGAACTGTCTATACAGTAAGCTTATGGTTTTTCAAATAATTTCAAATATTAAGGATAAATCAAACACTTCTTTATTCAATGTCTTCTGAATAATTTTCCAAGTACTACTTATATTTATAATATGCTGTACTCATTCCAACACCTAGGAAAATAGCTCCTATGCACACATTCATTATAATTTTGTTTTGTAATGGGCAGCAATGTAATCTTAAAGACTAACACAAAATAACAGTTCCAACTGAGAAAATTCTGAAGTAATAGTTTTGATCAAAATGAATATTAAATACTTTAAAAGTTAGGTTAAATATTTAAATATGTGAAGTCAGGTAGAAAATATTTAGCATAACTGCAAGTATTCATCATATTATAGGACCAAAAGCTATTTCAAAATGAAATAGTACTTTACAACCTGATCAAAGAAAAATTATCCACTGGAGTTTAATTTAAGCTTTATTAAAGTAATTTATGACAGCCTTTCTCCATAAGTAATTCAAATAGAAACATATATATTAGTAATAAAAATAGGATTTGCTTATCGAAATAATTTTAAATTAGTATGTAATTGCCAAATTTAAAAACTTGATAAATAACAATAGTAGACAAGCATGACAGTTGGTCAAATGCAAAAATGCAACAGCTTTCAGTAGAATACCTACTGATTTTAATATCTAATAATTCAAATAATAGTTGAAGTGAGAAAATAGGATAATAATAGCAAGGACAGTTATAACATGTCTGTATTCAAATAGCTGTAACAAAGTTAGTTAGGGAAACATCATTTGTTATGCTTTCATAGCTGTCAAGTTAGGCCTTGTCCAGCATACAGACTTTTACCTTTTGCCTCATTGTTTTTACTACAGATGGACAAATCCTTGCACTGGTGTCCGTGCCATGCTATAAGGATTTGAGCAAGCATTCCAGAATAATAATTGTCTGTCTTGAGGCACCTTATGATATCTGCTCAACAAAAGATGTTAATTTGGAAAGTGTCACAGGCTTTCCTGGACAGGTGCCAAGATGAACAAGTGTATGCAGGAATTTGTTGAGTTCTCTTGTTATCAACGCTGGGGGAGGAAACAGGAGAAACAAAACTGAAGAGAAGGAGACATTGGCAGCAATGCATTTATAACAAGACCTCTGCCAACCATGGGGGACCCTCTGATGCTAGGGGGTGCCCTTCATAGCTGCCCCAAGCTTCAGGCAGGACTTGAGCTTTTGTGCTGTTGGGTTGTCCAATGAGGTTTTCACAATGGCTCAGTGGCAAAGAATCGACTGCAATGCAGGGGGTTGGGAAGATCCCCTGGAGAAGGAAATGATAACCCACCTCAGTGTTCTTGTCTGAGAAATCCTGTGGACAGAGGACCCTGGGGATTACAGTCCATCTGCCCCAAGAGCCAGACCTGACTGCGTGACTAAGTGCATTGTTCATTCACAGAACGTGGGCTTACTGGGGAAGAAGGCCTGAACAAAGGAGAAGTGACTCTCTTCAATGAAAAACAGTTCCTGAAGTGACAAACTCAAATAATAACATCTTGAGCAAGAAAGTAACAAATCTGTCAGTCCTATGTAGGGGGAGAGTATACTATTTGTCTTGAACACAAATGCTATCCCAGAGTGAAGCTCTAGTGGAACCATCCATTTTCAGCTGAGATAATCTATCCATGAACTAAACTCATATTTTTTTTTCTTTTTAGTTCAAAGAACATAAAGTTCTCAGAGGGACTCTAGGTCTGTGGTGAAGAGACACTGTACAGTCATTGTGAGCAATGAGACGATCGGGGCTATTTTTGTTCCTGCAGCAAGTTTGTGTCCTCTACTGGTGCTTGTGTTTGAACCTGAAAGAAATAGACTCACTAGACCACTGTAGGCCAGGCCTTGCAGTGAGAACTGTGGTCACTAAGTTGAGAAACCTAAATGCAATAAGAGTAACTGCCTGCCAGGGTGGGTGGGGCCAAGTGGCTGAACACATTATAGAAAAGATGGAGGCTCAGAGAGTGGGGAAAGTTGACCAAGATCATATCGCTGCTTATCCATAAAGAGCTTGCATCGCCCTGAAGCCTTCATTCTTCCATGGAAATATTTGTTGAATGAATAGTTCAGTTCAGTCACTCAGTCGTGTCCAACTCTTTGTGACCCCCCCCACCCATGAACTTCAGCGTGCCAGGGAGCACATATTCCTATTTGTTTTATTTGAACTGTCTTAAAAACCCTCTAGCCAGAAATCTCCAGTTCAGGTTTTTGAGAGGAAAAAGTAAACTAATAATATATTGAATGTGCCTTTCCTCTGTCATGCACTATTGAATACAAATTACATATATATTTATCTTCTTAAACTAGGAACCCCTCTTCACAGGAGCCCACTCTGGCCATATTGCCAGCATCTTTATCACTTATACTACCTGGTCCTCACTTATGTGTTGCCTTTCATTGTTCTCTGTGTGTTTCATTCGAATAGAATGTACCTCTCTGACTCAATTGCAGCAATATGAGTACAAAAATCTTCTCCATTCTTTATTAGAAGCCACTCTGCAACTAGTGAAAAAAGAGACACTCATTGTCATAAGGGATTCATTGTTAAATGGATGCATGGTTATATTCTCAATGCCACATTTAGCTGAAAGGCAACCTTGAAATTCAGCAGTATCTCACTCAGGAAAACAAAAGTTTTTTTAAAAAAATGCTGTGGTTTATGCCTGTTTTGCTCTTATGACAGACTAGCCTGACTGAAGCAGTCCTGATTTACTAAAATCACTTGAGGTTCAAGTCACTAAAAAGTAGTTTAGATCTCTACTGCTATATTTCAGTAAAGGCTAACATTTTGCCTCAGCATATGAACAAATTGGATCATCACAAGAAATGTAAACAGGATGATAAATGGTATTATCTTCGAATTTAAGACTCTGGGTTGTATAGTGCACAACATGTTTTCTCATAGAAATTATAAAACCACATAGATGAAAAGTCTACTTTAGTATCAACAGAGATAAAAAAGAGGAAGAAATACACTTTTTAGAGATTGCATTTTGTTCTTTCCACAAATGATTTTTATTGTAAATGAATTACTTACAAGACAACAAGACATTTGTTGTCTTGTAAGTAATTCATTTTCTTTTAAAACATTTCCATGACTTCCACTCCCAGCTATGATGAATCGGCAAGTAGTAGAGCGATACTCCTGCTGAGAGCAGCTAGAAAACAGGAATAAACCCAAACATAAGACAAGATATGTTCTTTTGAGTGTTTTTTCAGTCTTGTTCAACCGTTTGCCACCCCTTCAGACTATAGTTCACTAGGATTTTCCAGGCAAGAAAACTGGAGTGGATTGCCATTTCCTTTCCTTTCTAGGGTATCTTCCTTACCCAGGGATTGAACCCTGGTCTTCCATACTGGCAGGCAGACTCTCTACCTCTGAGTACCTGGGAAGCCCCAGTGTTCTCTTTAGTTGTGGTTGCTTAGCCCCCAAGTGCTATGCATCTGATTCTTTTGTGACCCTAGAGACTATAATGGGAAAGGCTCCTCTGTCCATAGGCTTTCCCAGTTAAGAATACTGAAACAGTGTGAAAAAGATTGTAAGGTATATGGGACTATGGAACTTAGTAAAAAAAAAAAAAAAAAAATCACACAGGAAAAAAACACAAAAAAATGAGGAAGATATTAACATGGGGTTCCTGAGCAAGAATTATGTCCAAGAGGCAAAGAATCATAATAGATCTGTCCATGGTGCTAGAGGAAAAAACTGACATTTAGGATGACCAATGCATCAACATTTAAGAAGTCAGGATACCAGAGAGAAGCAAATTACATAGAAATGAAGCCAACAATCTGAGCTGACTTTCTCGCAAAAATTTCACCAGTCCATAAAAATGCCCAGGTCACAAGGAGTACAAGCAATATGTCACTAAAAGGCTCCTAGCAGTGGGAAGAAAAACACTGGAGTTGAAGCCTGACATAACAGAAGAGTCTGCTAAACACTCCGAACTTCCCACTGGGCCTCCTGACAGACGGTACCAGGTATGTGGCCATTTACTGTTAATTGTAAGAACTAGTTAAAGCTTAATTGTGCCTTATGTTTTGAATTTAGATGATGAGTTTTTATAAAGTTACAATGTATTATTATTCCCTTTCAACTAGGCTCCTCTTGCATGTTTTTCTGTCCTAATGAGTTCTGTTATACTTATGGGATAAAGTTTTTGAAATGGTAGGAATACTACTGTGCCAGTCAATACTTTTCTGAGTAAATCTGGAAACATCTCTCTTTTATGAGTTGGCATATGTAAATTTGTCAGTGGACAATGCTAGAAGGATATTGCAGGAGATATTCCTGGTTCCAATAAGCTTCTCTTTCTTGCTCCTGTGGCGCATGCCTGCCAGAATATGGCTGGATGCCTAGTGGTTCTCATCCTCCAGTGAACTGTAGCAGCCTTCCAGCAGACAGATTTCCTGTGCATTTCAGCATTACAACAGTGGGCCGTTTCCATGTAGATCTTGCCAGCACATCAGTGAGAAGTTTTTCAGTGAGTCTCTCTAGCACCCCAGAAGGCTCTTCATTAAGGCTTGCCGGTATCCCATTTGGAAGTTTCCCAATGTTTAACCCTAGACTATGGCACCTCAGCAAACTTTTCCATCAAATATTGGACTAAGGACGCATGCTTTCCAATGAAGTCTACATCTCAGACGTAGGGTGGGGGCAAAGCTTTCCTAAGCTTGTTCTTTTTTTTTTTTAGTTTTCTGCCTCATTACTAATGGCTGATCATTATATCGACTATAATTATTTTTTCGTTAGCATATTCTTTGTAAAAAGTGAAAGTGTTTGTTCCCCAGTCGAGTGTGACTCTTTGTGACTCCATGCACTGCAGCCCACCAGCCTCCTCTGTCCATGGAAGTCTTCAGGCAAGAATACTGGAGTGGGTAGCCATTCCCTTCTCCAGGGGATCTTCCTGACTCAGGGATCGAACCTGCATCTCCTGCTTTGCAGGCGGATTCTTTACCCCTGAATCCCAACCATTTTAAATTAAAAGCTATCATTTAATAGTTCCTTTTTGTTAAAATTCTTGTGTTCAAATCCCTGCTGTGATATTTCCCCTATGATAGGATCTTGACTAATGTATTCACCATACTATTTCCTATCTAGTCTACTACTCTCTTATCCAATTAAGTAAATATAAACTTGTACCCTATCTGGAGCTTGTCCCGTGGAATACCCATGCATCTCAATGGTCTTAGCAAGACACAGCCACAGAAAATGATATATGCTCATTGTAGAAAAAAATTTTAATTATTGATAAGAAATTAGTAACACCCACAAAGGACTGGTATTACCATGTACTAAGACATATTATTTTTAAATCACCAAGAGAAAAGTTAGCCTAATAAAAATAATTGGGGGAAAAAAAGTTAGCCTATGATCTCTGAAATTTCATCTTAATTTGAGATGCTATAATGCAATCATCCTAGTTATAGGAGATTTCTGTTCAGTGAAAATGACATTGAATTTATTCCAAGTTGTGTTTTTGTCTTATAAATATTCTGACAAACAATTTTTAAGTAAGGATGATTGACAAGTTGAAGAAAATTGCACATATTATTATAATAGAAGATAACAAAAGATTTCCAATAATTTTATAGATGATGAAAAAGCTCACTCAATCATAATAATGTTTTAGAATATTTCCTAAAGGAAAGTTTATGTAATTGGTTTCATCCTCACTTTTATTACAGGAACATTTTTATAATGCTTTATAGCATGATTTTCATATCAATATTTCACTGAAGTTTTAAGGAACTAGGGTAAAAGAAACAAGGGCTACATTATCTTCACTTTTTCTTGACTTCCAAATTCATGTCTATAATAGAATTTTTGATTCAAAGTGTCCAAAACCAATGAAACTAATTGCATATTTCCCCCTAAATTAAGGCAATTTTTCTAACCTTGATTACCAATGAGGATGAAACAACTTCTCCTATCTTCATTTATTTTTTTGGTGTCCACAAAGGGCACTTAAGAAATAGTGATGTTATAAATGTCATCAAATATTCACACATGTGAACAGGACTTAAAAAATAAAAAATAGGGAACCGTATTTGCATGATTATTCTTAAACCCTATTGACTGAGGAAGTTTTGCAGAAACTAATGCCTGTGGTCAGTAATTTGTTATTTAAGTGAGTATTGAAATACCTTTGCTCCATAACCTTCAGGTAACAAAAGATGTATTAAATCTCTGGTCAGTAATGTGTTAAACACAGACACTTCTGCACAACTAAACTACAGAGACCTACCAACAAACTTTCCATATTATCTTGATGGTAGAATAATAAAAGATATTTAATAATGCATTACTTTGCTGACAAAGGTCCATCTAGTCAAAGCTATGGATTTTCCAGTAGTCATGTACGGATGTGAGAGTTGGACTATAAAGAAAGCTGAGCACCAAAGAATTGACACTTTTGAACTGTGGTGCTGGAGAAGACTCTTGAGAGTCCTTTGAACTGCAAGGAGATCAAATCAGTCAATCCTAAAGGAAATCAGTCCTGAATATTCATTGGAAGGACTGATGGAGAAGCTGAAACTCCAATACTTTGCCCCCCTGATGCATAGAACTGACTCATTTGAAAGACCCTGATGCTGGGAAGGATTGAAGGCAAGAGGAGAAGGGGACGACAGAGGATGAGATGGTTGGGTGGCAACGCCAACTCAATGGACATGAGTTTGAGGAAGCTTTGGGAGTTGGTGATGGACAGGGAAGCATGGCATGCTGCTGTCCATGAGGTTGCAAAGAGTTGGACATGACTGAGAGACTGAACTGAACTAAACAATAGAGATTTTTGAAATGGAACCTCAAATGATTAAGTGATATTGTTAGAGATGATCCAGGGAAGGTCTGCAGAATTTTGTCACACTTCTCCTTGAAATTTTAGAAAGAATTAAATGATTTTAAAGACCTTTGGGAAAGTGCATTTATACCCACCATAAATACTACCTCAAACCTGTCTAAAGTTTACTGAGAATATCTAGTTGTGCCTTAGGAATAGGAAATGACTAAAAAAGAGCATCACCTTTGTACCAGAACCCCGTTGCTTGTCTTGCTCCATTTGACTTTCACTGGGACTAACTCCTGAAAGCCTCTTGATGAAAGTGAAAGAGGAGAGTGAAAAAGTTAGCTTAAAACTCAACATTCCAAACACTAAGATCATGACATTCAGTCCCTTCACTCCATGGCAAATAGAGGGGAAACAATGGAAACAGTCAGAGACTTTATTTTCCTGGACTCCAAAATCACTGCAGATAATGACTGCAGCCATGAAATTAAAAGACTCTTGCTCCTTGGAAGAAAAGCTATGACCAACCTAGACAACATTGTAAAAAGCAGAGACATTACTTTGCCAACAAAGGTCCATCTAGTCAAAGCTATGATTTTTCCAGTAGTCATGTATGGATATGAGAGTTGGACTATAAAGAAAGCTGAGTGCCGAAAAATTGATGCTTTAGAACTGTGGTGTTGGAGAAGACTCTTGAACGTCCCTTGAACTGCAAGGAGATCAAACCAGTCCATTATAAAGGAAATCAGTTCTGAATATTCCTTGGAAGGACTGATGCTGAAGCTGAAACTCCAATACTTTGGCCACATAATATGAAGAGGGGACTCCTTGGAAAAGACCCTGATGCTGGGAAAAATTGAGGGCAGGAGGAGAAGGGGATGATGGAGGATGAGATGATTGGATGGCATCACCGACTCATTGGACATGAGTTTGAGCAGGCTCCGGGTATTGGTGATGGACAGGGAGGCCTGGTGTGCTGCCATCCATGGGGTCACAAAGAGTCAGACATGAATGAGTGACTAAAACTTTCACTTCATCTCCTGAAAAATGATAATGATAACAAATGAATGATGCTGCTTTAACTCTTTTATGCTTCTTTATAAACACCTTTTCCCCCATTTAGAATCAGTAAACCAAGACTAAGGGAAAATAAATCTTTTGCCAGTGCCGTAACATCAGTATGTGGAGAGTCCTAGACTCAAACCAAGGACTTCAGATGTTGGCAAAATTAGTGACTTTCAGATCAGATGTTGCAACATGCCAAACATAGAGATAATCTAAAATAATCATAAAAATAATGACAATAATATTTATCATGACTTTACTATGTGACTGTTATTGTTCAGTCACTCAATCATGTCTGATTCTTTGCAACCCCAGGTACTAAAGCATGCCAGGCTTCCATGTCCTTCACCGTCTCCCAGAGCCTACTCAAACTCATGTACATTGAGTCGGTGATGCCATCCAACCATTTCATTCTCTGTCATCCACTTCTCCTCCTGCCTTTAATATTTCTCAGCATCAGGGCCTTTTCTAATAAGTCAGCTCTATGCATCAGGTGGCCACAGTATTGGAGCTTCAGCTTCAGCATCAGTCCTTCCAATGAATATTCAGAATTTCCTTTAAGATTGACTGGCTTGATCTCCTTGCAGTCCAAGGGACTCAATAGTCTTCTCCAAAACCACAGTTCAAAAGCTTCAATTCTTTGGTGCTCAGCCTTCTTTATGGTCCAACTCTCACATCCGTACATGACTACTGGAGAAACTGTAGTTTTGACGGTATGGACCTTTGTTGGCAAAGTGATGTCTCTGCTTCTTGATACACTGTCTAGGTTTATCATAGCTTTTCTGCGAAGGAGCAAACATCTTTAATTTCATGGCTGCAGTCATCATCTGCAGTGATTTTGGAGCCAAGAAAATAAAGTCTGTCACTGTCTCCATTGTTTTCCCATCAATTTGCCATGAAGTGATGGGACCGGATGCCATGATCTTAGTTTTTTAATGCTGAGTTTTCAACCAGTTTTTACACTCTCCTCTTTCACTTTCATCAAGAGGATCTTTGGTTCCTCTTCACTTTCTGCTGTAAGGTTGGTGTCATTTGCATATCTGAGGTTATTGATAATTCTCCCAGAAATCTTGATTTCAGTTTGTGTTCATCTCTGCATATAAGTTAAATAAGCAGGGTGATAATATATAGGCTTGATGTACTCCTTTCTCAATTTGAACCAGTTCATGTTTCCATGTCCAGTTCTAACTGTTGCTTCTTGACTTCCATACAGGTTTTTCAGGAGGCACGTAAGGTGATACTATGTGATACGGATTATAGAAAGTAGTTTATGCATGGCATAATTTAATCTTCACAAATAATCGACATGACAAATAGTCTAATATATTTAGAAAGAGGTATAGGAAGAGATGGGCTTCCCAGGTTTTGCTAGTGGTAAAGAGCCTGCTTGTCAATGCAGGAGACGTTAGAGATGCAGGTTTGATCCCTGGGTTGGGAAAATCCCCTGGAGGAGAGCACGGCAACCCACTCCAGTATTCTTGCCTGGAGAATCCCATGGACAGAGTAGCCTGGTGGGCTACAGTCCATAGCATCACAAAGAGTCTGAGACGACCGAATTAACACAGCACAGCACAGCATAGAGGTACTGACATTGGCTTTCTGTATCTGTATCTCGTCATCTATAACTACATTTATATCTTTATCTCTATCTCTATGTCTGTATCTAGAATACCTATCAAAGCTTAGAGACTTGCCCCAAGTCAAATACCCAATAAGAAGGAGAACAATTTGAAATGGTCAATCAATAATATATCATGGGCAGACTTTTTCTTTTAAATATATTGGAACACATGTACTACCCAGTCCCTTATTCTGCTCTTTGATTTCACACCTGTTCATAAGGGAGTTCAGGTTTTGCAATAGGAAGCTGCAATAGGTCAGGATGTGTCAGTAATTTCTTTCCCTTGAGAAATACATTTTAATTTATCTACCTATTAAACTATCATCTATTTAGAAAATATTTGTTAGGCATTCCATTTAAGAAGGTGTTGATTTCACCTATTTGGGGGAACTTTTATTTTTATTTTTAAAAAATGATTTATTTATTTTACTTTACAACATTGTATTGGTTTTGCCATACATTGACTTGAATCCGCATTGGGTGTACATGTGTTCCCCATCCTGAACCCCCCTCCAAACTCCCTCCCCATCCCATCCCTCTGGGTCATCCCAGTGCACCAGTGCCGAGCATCCTGTATCATGCATCAAACTTGGACTGGTGATTCATTTGATGTGATATTCGCTTGATATGATAATTTACATGTTTCAATGTCTTTTTCCCATATCATCCCGCCCTCGCCCTCTCCCACAGAGTCCAAAAGACTGTTCAAAACATCTGTGTCTCTCTTGTTGTCTCGCATATAGGGTTATCGTTACCATCTTTCTAAATTCCATATATATGCGTTAGTATACTGTATTGGTGTTTCTTTTTTTGTCTGGCTTATTTCACTCTGTATAATAGGCTCCAGTTTCATCCACCTCATTAGAACTGATTCAAATGCATTCTTTTTAATGGCTGAGTAATATTCCATTGTGCATGTGATGACTTGTGTCTTACACATTCTTTCTAAGGTTTATTGTGAGGTATTTTATTATAATTACTGTTGACATCATAAATAAAATTACCTTAATTATGTGTTCCTAATTTGGAAAGGACTAATTTTTATTACATTTTCTATTATTGTGTTTAGGGAAGTGTTACCATATCTATGGGATTTAACAAAAATTATATTCATTTTTAACCTATCCCCAAAGGAGGAAAAATTAGCAAAGCTTAGCATTCACTGTTATAAATGATATATTAGAAAGAAACTCTGGATATAACCACAAAACTTGGCAGTTTGATTATTCAAGAAATATATCATTTCCAAAAGGAACTCTGGGATGCCTGTTCTGCTTTTCAATAATGTCTTTAATTTCAAGTCCACCTCTACACATAACTCTGTATTTTTCTTCTATTTCATTTCCCTTGAAAGAATATTCTCTACTGCTCTCCCTCCATCTTAACTTCCTCCTATGCACCCTTATATCTACAAAGACTCTTGCTTCATTCCCACACCTCTAAAGAAATTGCTTTTTGTGATTCAGCAATGGGCTTCCCTCATAGCTCAGTTGGTAAACAATCCACCTGCAATGCAGGAGACCCTGGTTTGATTCCTGGGTTGGGAAGATACACTGGGGAAGGGATAGGCTACCCACTCCTGTATTCTTGGGCTTCACTTGTGATTCAGCTGGTAAAGAATCTTCCTGCAATGTGGGAGGCCTGGGTTCAATCCCTGGGTTGGGAAGATCCCCTGGAGAAGGGAAAGGCTACCCACTCCAGTATTCTGGCCTGGAAAATTCCATGGACTATACAGTTCATGGGATTGAAAAGAGTCGGACATGACTGAGTGACTTTCCCTTTCACTTTCAATGCCCTACTGGAGCTAAAGACTCTTGAGTATGTTTGGTGTATCCATAAAGATAGGGCAGAATATCTATTTCTTGAAATTACCTCTGAGAATACCACCCACTCCTCCTTGCTACACATTCACTCAGCCCTCATTCAACCAGATCCCATTGCCTCTCTTAGTTTTCATGCCATCTAAGTCCCAACAAAGCCCTATCCACTGGAAGAGAAAAAGAAAAGATTAAAGGCAATTCTGAGACCATGAAATACAAGGAAAACTGTTCCAACCATGAGCATGCAGATTGAAATGAACATGGAAGTTTTTTTTTTTTAATCTTTATTTCCACAATAACATATGTGAAGACCGTGTAATTGTGGATCTGCTTATGGGGATCCCACACAGCATATGGACAGTTACGTAAAAATGGTGCTAGTCCAGAAGTATTCAAAACTGAAACAATAGATTCCTTTTATTCCCCCTTTAAACTGGTTGAGATTTATTTTTATTTACATGCACAAGAATCAGCCTAGAAAAATCCACATAATTACCTTAAATGTTTGTTTTAGAAATTGAATCAGATAAAGTATGCTTATGTATTTTAGTCACAAAATTTTGATATGATTTTTAGTTAAATCATGTTGAAACAATAAAAAAGTTTTAATTCATCTAAAAGGATTAATGTTAACTCATATATTAAAACAAAAATAAGCAGATTAGCTTTAGAGGATAAAATGTAGAAATGTTCAACTAAAGTGGAGAGTCTGGGGAGAAAGGCATGATGGAGAGTGGTCATATTTGAAAGGAGCAACCACTTTTTGGATTGACTTTTTAAAAAGTTACATGTAAGTATAAATGAGTTCAAATTATTTATTTGTATTGTGATATATGAACTAAAAACTTCTCGATGTTCAAACTGGTTTTAGAAAAGGCAGAGGAACCAGAGAGCAAATTGCCAATATCTGCTGTATCATCAAAAAAGCATGAGAGTTCCAAAAAAACATCTATTCCTGCTTTATTGACTATGCCAAAGCCTTTGACTGTGTGGATCACAATAAACTGTGGAAAATTATGAAGGAGATGGGAATACCAGACCACCTGATCTGCCTTTTGAGAAACCTGTATGCAGGTCAGGAAGCAACAGTTAGAACTGGACATGGAACAACAGACTGGTTCCAAATAGGAAAAGGAGTACGTCAAGGCTGTATATTGTCACCCTGCTTATTTAATTTATATGCAGAGTACATCATGAAAAATGCTGGTCTGGAAGAAGCACAAGCTGGAATTAAGATTGCCAGGACAAATATCAATAACCTCAGATATGCAGATGACACCACCCTTATGGCAGAAAGAGAAGAGGAACTAAAAAGCCTCTTGATGAAAGTGAAAGAGGAGAGTGAAAAAACTGGTTTAAAACTCAACATTAAAAAACTAAGATCATGGCATCTGGTCCCATCACCTCATGGGAAAGAGATGCGGAGACAGTGGAAACAGTGTCAGACTTTATTTTGGGGGCTCCAAAATCACTGCAGATGGTGACTGCAGCCATGAAATTAAAAGACGCTTACTCCTTGGAAGGAAAGTTATGACCAACCTAGATAGCATATTAAAAAGCAGAGACATTACTTTGCCAACAAAGGTCCATCTAGTCAAGGCTATGGTTTTTCCAGTGGTCATGTATGGATGTGAGAGTTGGACTGTGAAGAAAGCTGAGTACCGAAAAATTGATGCTTTTGAACTGTGGTGTTGGAGAAGACTCTTGAGAGTTCCTTGGACTGCAAGGAGATCCAACCAGTCCATCCTGAAGATCAGTCCTGGGTGTTCATTGGAAGGACTGATGCTGGAGCTGAAACTCCAATACTTTGGCCACCTCATGCAAAGAGTTGACTCATTGGAAAAGACCCTGATGCTGGGAGGGATTGGGGGCAGGAGGAGAAGGGGATGACAGAGGATGAGATGGCTGGATGGCATCACCAACTGGATGGGCATGAGTTTGAGTGAACTCCGGGAGTTGGTGATGGACAGGGAGGCCTGGCATGCTGCGATTCATCGGGTCACAAAGAGTTGGACACGACTGAGCGACTGAACTGAACTGATTGTTTTATCCTTTCAAAGTAATATTCAGTACAGAGTGAAGAAGGTATGTAAAATATACAAGTTGTAGAACATACAATTTAGTTTTACTTATTTTTGAATTACATAAAAACATCACTGTACAGATAATATCCTGAAACTTCCAACATCGTAAGTTTTAAGATTCATTCGTGTGGTTGAGGAAGGCAATGGCAATCCACTCCAGTGTTCTTGCCTGGAAAATCCCATGGACGGAGGAGCCTGGTGGGCTGCCGTCTGTGGGGTCGCACAGAGTCAGACACGACTGAAGCAAGTTCGACAGTAGCGTGTTGTTGAGAATAGTTGCAATACATTTATTTATGCACTACAGAATATGATGAATTTATCACATCTTTATTATTCATTGACACACAGATTGACAGTGTTTACCCAGTAAAAAAAAATTAAAACAAATAAAACTCAGTGGGTAAAGAATCCGCTTGCAATGCTGGAGACACAGGAGATATAGATTCAATCCCTGGATTGGGAAGATCCCCCGGAGGAGGAAATGGCAACACACTCCAGTATTCTTGCCTGAAAAACCCCATGGACAGAGCACCCTGGTGAGTTACAGTCCTAAGGGTCACAGAGAGTCGGACACGACTGGGTGACTAAGCATACAAGCACACATGAACATTCTTGTACATTCCTGCACCAAAGTTCAAAAGTTTCTCCAGAGATTATATTAAGAAAATGAATGGTTAGAACACAAAGGATTTTAATGTTCAATCCTACAAGACAAACCAAATGGTTTTCCAACTTTGTTTTAGCAACGTACACTGAACATCAGCAGGTAGTACCATACGATCCACATCCCAGGCAACATTTCTGCCAACTCTTTAGTAAAATGTGGCTTCTAATTTTGTTCTTAATTCATCCTTTCTAGATTTTTATGAAACAGAGCATACTTCTCTGTATTAGTTGTCCATGTGTATTTACACTTCTTTGGAATTTCTACATATCTCATTACATTATTTTTGCTACTTTAAATTTTTAACTTTAAAAAATTAATCTATATACTAATCCAGCCTCAGCTCTTTATATTTCTATTACCTTCAACCAGCAGACTTGTCTTTTTGCTTCTGTTACAGTGCTTTTTTAGAGTGACACTTTTTAAATTTTTTTAGTGTTAAATGTATCAGGTTTATTTATTTATTTATTTATTACAAATAATCATTTAGGGAGCTTGCTTAAGGAACACATTTCTCTTTCATTGTTGAAATACTAATGACCCTTTATTTAAAATTTTTTTCTAATATTTTCCTATTTTATCTGAGTTTCATTGTTTCATAACACATAACTATCACTCTCTTCTTTCTTACTTATGAACTAGCTTTCTGTTTCATTTATATAATACTTTGTTTTCCTTCACAGGTTTTCAATTTCATCTTTGTCATATATATAGAATTTTCATTCATCTAAGGGTCAGTGGGTTCACCATACTTTTCTCTTGGTCATTTGTCTTCTATTCTTTTGTTTACATCATATTAATTTATTGTCTTTTTTACAAGATTTGGTTGTATACTAAAAATATTGCTGCTTATTCATTATGAGTTTCAGCTTGTCACATTTATCATACAACCCTATTGAAATTTTCTTTGAAGTTATAACAAATCTATAGATCAATTAAAAATAATAGATACTTGTATGATACTGATATTTCCTATGATTGAATATAGAATATTTATTCATTATTTCAGTCTTTGTTCAAAATGTTCAGCAATTGTACAGATTTCTGGATGGAGGTCTTGCATATATATTTTCAGAGTTATTTATTCTCAATAACAATAATTCCATTGTTATTGTTACTAGTATTATTTAATATTTCAGTTTTTACACTGCAAGTTACTGTTTTATAAATATAGATCACATTTGTACAACAACTTTTTTCTTGTAAACTTTTTAACTTATTTTTTTCATATATACATATATGTCTATTCTTTTTCAATTTCTTGTCCCATCTAAGTTAGTATAGAATATTGAGCAGAGTTTCCTGTACTATACAGTAGATCCTTGATGATTATCCATTTTAAATATGGTAGTGTGTACATATTTAACATAGGAGCTAAAGAGCCTCTTGATGAAGGTGAGAAAGGAGAGTGAAAAAGCAGGTTTAAAATTCCACATTCTGGTCTTCCCTGGTGGCTCAGAGGTTGAAGCATCTACCTAAAACTCCACATTCAAACTTTGCCAACAAAGGTCTGTTTAGTCAAAGCTATGGTTTTTCCAGTAGTCATGTGTGGATATGCAAGTTGGACTCTAAAGAAGGCTGAGTGCAGAAGAATGTATACTTTTGAACTATGGTATTGGAGAAGACTCTTGAGAGTCCCTTGGACTGCAAGGAGATCAAACCAGTCAATCCTAAAGGAAATCAACCCTGAATATTCATTGGAAGGACTGATACTGAAGCTGAAGTTCCAATACTTTGGCCACCTGATGTGAAGAGCCGACTCATTGGAAAAGACCCTGATGCTGGGAAAGATTGAAGGCAGGAGGAGAAGGGGATGGGGACAACAAGATGGTTGGATGGCATCACTGACTCAATAGACAGGAATTTGAGCAAGCTCTGGGAGAAGGTGAAGGACAGGAAAGCCTGGGGTGCCACAGTCCTGAGGTTGCAAAAAGTAGGGCATGACTGAACAAGTGTGTGTATGTTAATCCCAAACTTCTAATCTATGCCTCTCCCCAAACCTTGCCCACTGGTAACCATAAGTTCATTTATGAAGAGCTTATTTTTTGAGCTTATTTTTTGAAAATAAGTTCATTTGTATCATTCTTTTAGATTCTACATAGAAGTGATATAAATATCATGTAATTTTATCTTTCTCTGCCTGACCTATGCCACTTAGTATGATAGTCTCCAGGTCCATTGGTGTTGTTGCAAATGGCATTATTTCATTCTTTTTATGGCTGAGAAATATTCCATTGTATATATGTACCACATCATCTTTATCCATTCTTCTGTTGATGGGAATTTAGGTTGCTTCCATGTCTCAGCTATTGTAAGTAGTGCTGCAATGAACACTGAAGTGCATGTTATCTTTCAGGATTTTCAGTTTTCTTGAGTCACTTTGACTTGCAACACTTAACTTTGGGGGATGTGCTCAGATAGAATTCTTCACCTTGCTTCTAGCCCCAGGCTTTACCCCTAGGCTGTTACTGCTCTTGGCAGCTCAAATCAAGGGAGTTCTTCTGAGAAAAGCATAGCTCCCACTACAGGAGTTCAAGCTCATATTTTTAAGAGAAGGCCTGATCTTGGCAACCTTTTTAAGACCAGTGATGACCTGAGAAGAGTGGTTCTGCAAGTGGGATTTCCTCACAGACATAAAGCTGGTTGTTAAAGTTAGTATTTTAATCTTTAAAGGCAGCACAGCATAATTCTTTAAAAAAAGAAAAAAAAATCTTTGAATTCAACCCCTAGATTTGAGTCTAAGCTTCACATTGTGTTCTTTGGATATGTATCTACAAATTGTGTTTTTGTACTTCAATTTTCTTATCTAAAATAGCAATATAAAAAATGAAATAAGAATGATAATTATACACTTGACATAGAATTGTTGTATGAATTGAGTTTATATACACACATATATATATAGCAAATGAAATAGTGTATGGAATTTAGTATGAAATATAGAAGTACTTACTATTATTATGAATTAGTTTCATTTAAATATAAATTTACATGATTTTGTCCTGGAAAATATTTTTCATAAAGGGAACTTGAACCTAATATAGCTACTGTAGGTGAATAAGCCACTCTCATAAGTTTTTTATTTAATTTTATGACTGATTAACAAATGGATTTTTCCACCTTATGAGAGATTGATTGTCTTTATACTCTTCTTCTCAATGGCAGATTGAAAATGCTGATTTTGTAGCTAATAATTTGTCATTAGAATGTTTTCTTTGCAAAGTATTATCAGAAATCAGAAAGTTAAAGTAATAAATTCACAATGACATAAATGACAGTATGGCATAATTTTTTTCTTTTTAAAATTATAAGCATTTTTTTATACTAGACCATTTGCTTTGACCAGCTTAAAATTCATCAAACTACTCTTTTTTAGGGGATAAGCTTAAGACAAAATAAGTTATGCTGTATTTGCTTCATTTCTCTCTAATTATTTTTATTATGCCACTGAACTTCCCAGAAAAGCATAAAAAGTAAGTAAAACATCAAATAATGAATAATAGAACATTTATTACTTAATACAAACTATTTATGATTTAAAATTTTTAAAATATGATTTTGAAATTAAGTCTTACTTATGTTACAAGAGAAGTGTCAGCTGGTTCACATAAATCCTTCTGAAATTAAGTAGGTCAGACACAGTGAGTCAATAGCATGTAGATAGTTTTGTCTTTGTGTCTTGGATAGTTCCATATAGTGCTTATTATCACATTTGGGGGCTTCCCTGGTGGCTCATATGGTAAAGAATCCACCTGCAATGCAGGAGATCTGGGTTCAATCCCAGGGTCAGGAAGATCCCCTGGACAAGGGAATGGCTACCCACTCCAGTATTCTTGCCTGGAGAATTCCATGGATAGAGGAACCTGGCGGGCTATAGTCCATGGGGCTGCAAAGAGTCAGACATGTCTGAATGACTAACACTTTCACTATCACATCACCATTTTACTTCACATTCCTGACATATTTTCTATAAGTTAATAAGAATTTGAAGAAGAATCATAAAAGTAATACCCTTATAAGTATATATAATAAAGATAAGTATTCTCATTTTCTTTGACTGTATGTATCACAAAAAACTGTGGAAAATTCTTAAAAAGAGATGGGAATACCAGACCACCTTACCTGCCTTCTGAGAAATCTGTATGCAGATCAAAAAGCAACAGTTAGAATCGACCATGAAACAACAGACTGGTCCTAAATTGGGAAGGGAGTATGTCAAGGCTGTATATTGTCACCCTGCTTATATAACTTACATGCAGAGTACATCACACAAAATGCTGGGCTGGATGAAGCAAGCAAAAGCTGGAATCAAGATTGCCAGGAGAAATGTCAATAACCTCAGATATGCAGATGACACCACCCTTATGGCAGGAAGTGAAGAAAAACTAAAGAACCTCTTGATGAGAGTGAAAGAGGACAGTGAAAAAGCTGGCTTAAAACTCAACATTCAGAAAACTAAGATCATGGCATCTGGTCCCAACACTTCATGGCAAATAGATGGGGAAACAATGGAAACAGTTAGAAACTTTATTTTGGGGAGCTCCAAAATCACTGCAGATGGTTATTGCCATGAAATTAAAAAAAACAAAAAACAAACAAACAAAAAAAAAACCACACTTGCTCCTTGGAAGAAAAGCTATGACCAACCTAGATAGCCTATTAAAAAGCAGAGACATTACTTTACCAACAAAGGTCTGTCTCGTCAAAGCTATGGTTTTTCCAGTAGTCATGTATGGATTGGAAAGTTGGACTATAAAGAAGACTGAGCACCAAAGAATTGATGCTTTTGAACTGTGGTTTTGGAGAAGACTCTTAAGAGTCCCTTGGACAGCAAGGAGATGAAACCAGTCAATCCTAAAGGAAATCAGTCCCGAGTATTCATTGGAAGGACTGATGCCAAAGCTGAAACACCAATACTTTGGTCACCTGATATGAAGAGCTGACTCATTTGACAAGATCCTGATGCTGGGAAAGATTGAAGGCAGGAGGAGAAGGGATGACAGAGGATGAGATGGTTGGATGGCATCACTGACTCAATGGACATGGGTTTGAGCAAGCTCCAGGAGATGGGTAAGGACAGGGAAGCTTGGGGTGCTGCAATCCATGGGGTTGCAAAGAGGTGGACCCAACTGAGCGACTGAACTGAACTGGTAGCTCAGATGGTAAAGAACTCACCTGCAATTCAGGATACCCAGGCTCAATCCCTGGGTCAGGAATATCCCCTGGACAAGGGACTGGCTACCCACTCCAGTATTCTTGCCTGGAGAATTCCATGGATAGAGGAACCTGGCAGGCTATAGTCCACGGGGCTTCAAAGAGTTGGACGTGTCTGAATGACTAACAATTTCACTTTCACATCATCATTATATTTCACATTCCTGACATATTTTCTATAAGTTAACAAGAATTTGAAGAAGAATCATAAAATTAATATCTTTATTAAGTATATGTAATAAAGATAAGTATTCTCATTTTCTTTGTACATATATAAAGTTAAACATGTCCATCTTTTCCCTGCTTATTGATTATTTCACAGAGTCACAGTATTTTTTCCATTTTTCTAAAAGTGTGTTAGTAAGGCACATCTAAAACATTTGGGCCCAGCTTAGAAATCATCAAAAATGATGATTATTGGGCATTGTATATAGTAATAAAAAAAAAACTGTTACTTTAATAATAGAGTGTTTCTTGAGCTGTGATGTTTTACTAGTAAGAGGACTTTTAGTTTATGTGTTTGTGTGTGTGCATGTATGGTGTGTTTAAACTAAGCATCAAAAAGCATCAGAATAGTGTTGATATCAATGATTTTGATGAAGCAATTTTTGTTTGACTTACAAAGTACAGAAGGATCTCAGTCAGTGATTTGGTAAAAGAACCTAGTACAAATAGCCTCTGGTTACACTCTAGATCTATCAATTATTAGTTAGAGTTCGTACCATGTTTCACAACAAATTCTCTTTTCTACCTTGGTTTTTTTTTTTTTTTTTTTCATTTTATAAATATTTTGTTGTTGTTGTTGTTGTTTTCAATTATTTTTATTAGTTGGAGGCTAATTACTTCACAACATTGCAGTGGGTTTTGTCATACATTGACATGAATCAGCCATGGAGTTACATGTATTCCCCATCCCGATCCCCCCTCCCACCTCCACCCCCACCCGATTCCCCTGGGTCTTCCCAGTGCACCAGGCCCGAGCACCTGTCTCATGCATCCCACCTGGGCCGGTGGTCTGTTTCACCATAGATAATATACATGCTGTTCTCTCGAAACATCCCACCCTCACCTTCTCCCACAGAGTCCAAAAGTCTGTTCTGTACATCTGTGTCTCTTTTTCTGTTTTGCATATAGGGTTATCATTACCATCTTTCTAAATTCCATATATATGTGTTAGTATGCTGTAATGATCTTTATCTTTCTGGCTTACTTCACTCTGTATAATGGGCTCCAGTTTCATCCATCTCATTAGAACTGATTCTTGATTTTTTAATGGAACAATGTGACAGGAATTGAGAAGAATTAGATGGAAGAAAGTAAATGAAATGACCATAAAACAAAGAGAAACAACTATTAATCATATGGGGATTTTTCCAGGCCAGCATATCCCAATGTTTGGGATGACAAGAAATAAAAGTATAGAATAAAATAAATGACTCAAACACCACAATTGATCAATACGTTTAAAATTCTCTAAACTTAGCCTAATATTTCCAAATGCAAGAAAAATTCCAGTATCATTTTGGGACTTGGTATCAAGTATTGCATGATAAGATGTCATCATTTATAAACCACTACCTTGTTATGAGATTTCTTTCAAACATAAAAACAAAATAATAATAAGGTAGTCCTTCCTACAAATACTGATTATGTTTCTGTCATACAAACTTTAGCTACTTTGATTTCACATGTAAGGAGACAATTTTTTTCTAAATCTAATGAGTCTCTCATCTTGAAAAATTTAGGAAAAAGAAATCTTGCCCAACCCAAATGCTCAAGGAGAGCTGGAAGAATGGGAATCTGATTATTAGGATGTCCTCTGTTGTGTATGACTCTTTGCAGCCCAATGGACTGTAGCCCACCAGACATCTCTGTCCATGGAATTTTCCAGTCAAGAATACAGGAATGGGTTACCATTTCCTACTTCAGGGGATTTTTCTAGCCCAGGAATCAAAACTTTGTCTCTTGTATCTGATACATATCTGGAAAACTACAACTTTCCAAAGCCTGCTAAGTTCTATATTCAGATGTGTATTTAAAAATATACTATATATTATAAAACCAGGCTTCCCAGGTGGTATTAATGGTAAAGAACCCACCTGCCAGTGCAGGAGATGTAAGAAATGTGGGTTTGATCCCTGGGTGGGGAAGGTCCCTTGGAGGAGGGCATGGCAACCCACTCCAGTATTCTTGCCTGGAGAATCCCATGGACAGAGGAGCCTGGTAGGCTACAGTCCATAGGGTCGCAAAGAGTTGGACATGACTGCAGCGACTTATAAAACCAATGCAAGAAAAAAAAAAAAAACCAATGCAAGAAATTTCTAGATTTTTAACGAGTTTTAATTATTGATTCCACTGAATTCCTCCAATTTTTCATAGTAAAGACTGATTATTAAAGATAATAACAACATATAACTTTAAAAACCAATCCAATAATGGACAAAAATGGATCTTAAAACAGCTTTGATTTAGTGTATATATCATATATAGAAATCTAGGAGATTATTAGGCAGGAAAATATCTATGGAGAACATCCATGATGAAGACACTTGATTGTAATTAGTTACAAAATACATGAGAAACTTGAGAAATTAGGAACATAAAAATGTTATTCCTGATGCTTAATGAATAAGGCTGCTTCATTTTTTGGATAACTCTGTTGATTAGTATATTTAGAAGACAATGACACAGAGTTGCAGGGTTTCTTGACGTTTGCAGGGTTAGCAATGTTACAGGAATTGAAATAATAAAATAAAAAAAAAATTTTTCACTGTTTGGTGTACTCCTAATTATTGGGTTAATAATATAAATCTGACAGGTGCTACTATGCCCTCTGTTACCTTCCCCTAAAGCAAAAATATCTACTTAACCACAGCTAAACACTGATATTTGAAAAAATATAAAGACAAAAAAAATAATTTATAAGACTCCTCCACAAAAATGTAATTTATATTTGAAATTAAACAGCATCTTCTCTCTAACAAAATTACTGTTACAGACATAAAATATTTCACTGGTGTAACATATATATATATAACATGCATATATATAATTATCTCTTCATTTTTAGGTTAAAATAAGTAGGTATTTATTTTCCCAAACTTATTAAGAATATGACCTATAAAATAAAATACACTCATTTTAAGAATATTATTTGATAAATTTTAGCAATTGTATAAAATTACACAAACTCCAAGAAAATGATATGATATTTTTCCTTTGTTGCTTTGCCATCAATCTTACCTCCTCTGCCTTTTAGTAAACTTAATACATTCGTTATACATAGAATAATACAGTTAGTATCTTTGAATCTGACTGCTTTTACATAGAATGACATTGAGATTCAGCAATTTTTCTTGTTGTATCAATAGTTGATCTCTTTTTATTGCTAAGTATTCCATAATATGCATAGAGCACAACTAGTTTTGCTTATCTGTTCCTTATCTGATGAGGGCTTCCCTGATAGCTCAATTGGTAAAAAATCTGCCTGCAATGCAGGAGACACTGACTTGTTTCTTGGGTTGGAAAGATCCACTGAAGAAGGGATAGGCTACCCACTCCAGTATTCTTGGACTCTCCTTATGGTTCAGCTGGTAAAGAATCCACCGGCAATGTGGGAGACCTGGGTTCGATCCCCGGGTTGGGAAGATCCCCTGGAGAAGGGAAAGGCTATATCCACTGCAGTATTCTGGCCTGGAGAATTCCATGGACTGTGTAGTTTGTGGGGTTGCAAAGAGTCGGACATGCCTGAGTAACTTTCACTTATCTGATAACACTCCCTTAATTCTGGTTCTTAACAGTTATGAATAGTGCTTCTACGAGCATTCTCATTGAAGTCTTTGTGTTGAAATAAGTTTTCGTTTATCTTGGAAAATGTCCTCTGAATGAGAATGCTGAGTCATATAGCAATTGTTTATCAGGAAAAGACTGTCACAAACTACTTTGAAAACGGTTGTACAGCTTTGCATTCCCACCAGTAATGTATGAGAGTTCTAGTTATCTCCAGAAAATGAAGAGACCTACATACCGACAGAAAACACTTGCAAATCAAATATTTTAAAAAGATCTACTATTCAAAATATAAGACTTCCCAGGTGGTGCAGGGGGCTTCCTGGGTGACTCAGTAATAAAGAATCCACCTGTAATGCCGGAGACAAAGGAGCCGCAGTTTCAATCCCAGGGTCCAAAAGATCCCCATAGAGGAGAACAGGGCCAACCACTCCAGTATTCTTTCCTGGGGAATCTCATGGACAGAGGAGCCCATGGGCTACAGCCCATGGTATTGCAAAGAGTTGGATATGACTGAGTGACTGAGTTCACATGAACACACACCCACATCCAAAATATATAAAAAATTCTTAGAACTCAACAACCAAAAAGAAGACTAAGCCAATTAGGAATTAGGAGGATTCCATAGCCTAATTCTCTTCTTGCCAGCATGTCTATTGGTGAGCCAATTAAAGCCCTACATGAGCCAAGGGCCACTTTGTGACAGGTGAAACAAATACCATTGAGATGTATCAAGAGAAGCTCACTGAGGTGAAAAGCAACATGGACAGGCATATTTAACACCACAGCCCAGAGCTAGCTCAGTGCTATAGCTGGAACAGAGGTGTGCATCCATGGCAACAAAATCTGCTTTCTGATTTTACTAACACACTGAAGAATGCACCAATGTGAAAAAACATGAAAAATAAAAATCAAAGCTCTGGGTCAGGTCAGGGAAAAACTGCTTTTCTGAAGGTCCAAGTAGCCACTAAAGAAAGAGGATATGGAAACATCTTCCAGAAGTGAAGATAAATGTATCTGTTGAGGAGAACTTTGTCCTTATTTTTTCTTGTAGGTTTTGTGGGTTCTGGGTGGCATGGGGCGGGGGGGAAGGAAGGGTATGCCTGTTTATGTGCATGTCTGACAATTTTTGTGGGATTTTTTGGCATCTTTCTCTTTAGATCAGGGACAGAGTTAAACTAAATAAGCATGGGCTTTCCCTGGGCGGGGGTTGGGGGGGAGATGAAATTGGTCAAAAGGTAAAAAAATCCCAGTTATAAGATAAACAAGGACTAGGTATGTAATGTATAACATAATGACTATAATCAACAGTGATGTATGGCACATAGGAAAATCATTAAGAGAGTAAGTTCTAAGAGTTCCAATCATAAGGGGGAAATGTACTTTTCTCTTTCTTTTCTTTTTATTGTATCTACATGAGTGTTCAGCTACAATGTTAGCTGAACCCATTGTGATAATCATTTCACAGCATATGTAAATCAAACTATCATGGTGTATGACTTAAATTTGTATGGCAGTTTATGTCACTTATTTCTTGATAAAACTGGAAAAAAATAAGCCAAGGACTTGAATAGACATATTTTAAAGAAGATATACAAATAGACAAGAACATGAAAAGATTCTCAGCATCATTTATCATTAGTGAAATGCAAATCAAAATGACAATGAGATACCACTTCGCTTCGACTTGAGTGGCTATAATAATAGCATGTGCATTCTCAGTCATCTCTGACTCTTTGCGACCCTATGTAGCCTTCCAGGCTCCTCTGTCCATGGGATTCTCCAGGCAAGAATACTGGAGTGGGTTGCTATTTCCTCCTCCAGGGGATCTTCTGACTCAGGGATCAAATCCACCTCTCCCATGTCTCCTGAATTGCAGGCGGATTCTTTACCACTAACGCCACCCGGGAAGCCCCTCAGCAATCTCTCCCGATCCTTGCCAAGACTTGTAGTGATTTATTTCTAACAGTTGTAATAATAACAATAATAAAATAAATAAAACATTACAAGTGTTGGCAAGAATGGGATGGGGAGAGACTGATTGAAACCCTTGTACATTACTGGAAGGAATTTACCACTGCAGGTATGGTGCAGGCATTGTTGAAACAGTTTAGCAGTTTCTCAAAGTAAATAAATAAATAAAAATTAATACACTATTACCATTTAACCCTGTAATTCCACTCCTAGCTCATAAACCAAAATGATTAAAGACAGATATTCAAACAAATACTTGTACATAAATGTTCATAGAGGCACTATTTGAAATAGCCAAAGGTGAAATCTGCATCTTCAGCTATGGATGAATAAATAAAGATCATGTGGTATATATGTACAATGGGATATTATTCAGCATAAAAAATGAAGTGCTGATACATGCAACAATATACATGAACTTCAGAAACATTTTGCTAATCTCAAAAAAGCTAGACATAAAAGGTCACATTACATGGTATAAATATCCAAAATAAGTAAAGCCATTGAGACAGAAAACAGATTAATGTTGCCAGGGTCTAGGGGGTGGGTCAAGGAACAATGAGTAGCTTAAAAGCTATGGGTTTTCTTTGAAGGTGATGGAAATATTTTGAGTCTACAGAGAGATGGTATTGTACAGTATTGTGAATGTATTAAACGCCATGTCACAGATTTGTGTATTTTAAAATAATTAACTAGTTTGTCCACAGGGTGATGGTCTCAGGGCTTGCCACAGCAAAGAGGGAAAGCCCAAATGCTCAAAAATATTGAATCTTATGCTGGCATCATGTTTGCCAAGTCCTATTGAACAAAGCAAGTCCCCTTGACCAGCCTACATTCAAGAGGTGAGGAAATAGACTACAGATATTGATGTACAGATTTGAGAAAGTAAAAGTCACTCAGTCATGTCCAACTCTGCAACCCCATGGACGTTACAGTCCATGGAATTCTCCAGGACAGAATACTGGAGTGGGTAGCCTTTCCCTTCTCCAGGGGATCTTCCCAACCCAGGAATAGAACCGGGGTCTCCTAAATTGCAGGTGGATTCTTTACCAACTAAGCTATTAGGGAATCCCAGAGGGAATTCCACAGATGTGAGAGTTGGACCATAAAGAAGGCTAAGTACCAAAGAATTGATACTTTCGCACTGTGGTGCTGGAGAAGCCTCGTGAGAGTCCCTGGGGCTGCAAGGAGATCCAACCAGTCAATCCTAAAGGAAATCAATTCTGAATATTCATTGGAAGAACTGATGCTGAAGCTGAGGCTCCAATACTTTGGCCACCTGATGCGAAGAGGGGACTCCTTGGAAAACACCCTGATGCTAGGAAAGATTGAAGGCAGGAGGAAAAGGGACCAATAAAGGATAAGTTGGTTGGATGGCATCACAGACTCAACGGACATGCGTCTGCTCTAACTCCAGGAGATGGTGAAGGACAAGGCAGCCTGGCATACTGCAGCTCATGGTGTCACAAAAAGTCAGATATGACTGAGAAACTAAACAATAGCAATAATTGATGGAAGGAACTATTAATGGAAGGAACTCACTTTGCCATACAGGATGTGCATACAAGAATGTGAAGAAGTATTGTGGCCATTTTTAAAACTCACCAACCACAGTAAAATGGCTTCCCCCAAAATAAATATCATAATTGCAATATAAATAAAACAAACGTATATAACTAAAATGCAATGCTATAAAATAAATGCCTGTGATACTGTCTACTGTTTGTATGTTATTTTCACATCATGGAATGATATATGTATATATATATATATATCATATATATATGATATATGATGGTATATTATATCATAAATCAAAATTAGACAAATTAGTTATTTGAGCAGTTTTGCTAACATGTATTACATATGAACAAATCAAATAAACCAAATCTCTTGTGAATTTAAGCAGTTTAAGTCAAGCCAGCAATAATCTTTCCTCAACCTAGCCTTCCTCTGTATATCATATGTCCCTAGCCATATGGAAGTGGTTGAGTAAATTTGGAAAAACAATCATTATTTTATTATTTATTTATGATAATTTATCATAAGTTATGATAATTTTATGATATTAACTTATGATAATTTTATCATTTATATATGATAATAGTTATGATGGTTAATTTTATGTGCCAGCTTGACTGCCATCCCCTGGATCCCTTAGACCATACAATTTAAATTTGTTCTTAGTAACAACACTGGCACATGACAATTAACTAAGTATTCAGATATTTTAGAATTTAAAGGGTGGAGCAGTTTCTTGAGAATCCACATGTGTAAGTCAGTTATCTTTCTCTCTCAATTTTTTTTTTTAACCCTTTGAGTTTTTAAAGCTTCTGCAGGCTCTTGAAATTGGAGTCAAAGTGGCCTTTCCCAAAAGCTAGTTTGTTGCCAGAGATGCTCTTTCAATCTTGCATCTAACAGCAGTTGGTTTTGGGCTTTGTTGCTTTATATTTGTTGTTTTTCTTTTTTTTTAACCTGCAAACTTTCCTTCCTTCTTTCTTCTGCCTTCCTTCCTTCCATTATTTCCCCTTCCTTTCTCTCTCTCTTTCTTCTTCCCTCCCTTCCTTCCTTTAAGGCTTTTTCCATTGCTTGCATTCCTGGAATCATTCCAGTGAATGCTAAAGCTGGATTATTGAAAAAGCAAGAGAATTCCAGAAAAATATCTATTTCTGCTTTATTGACTATGCCAAAGCCTTTGACTGTGTGGATCACAATAAACTGTGGAAAATTCTGAAAGAGATGGGGATACCAGACCACCTGACCTGCCTCTTGAGAAACCTGTATGCATGTCAGGAAGCAACAGTTAGAACTGGACATGGAACAACAGGCTGGTTCCAAAGAGGAAAAGGAAATACATCAAGGCTGTATATTGTCACCCTGCTTATTTAATTTATATGCAGAGTACATCATGAGAAATGCTGGGCTGGATGAAGCACAAGCTGGAATCAAGATTGCCAGGAGAAATATCAATAACCTCAGATATGCAGATGACACCACCCTTATGGCAGAAAGTGAAGAACTAAAGAGCCTCTTGAAAGTGACAGAGGAGAGTGAAAAAGTTGGCTTAAAGCTCAACATTCAGAAAACTAAGATCATGGCATCTGGTCCCATCACTTCATGGCAAATAGATGGGGAAACAGTGGCTGACTTTATTTTTCTGGGCTCCAAAATCACTGCAGATGGTGATTGCAGCCATTAAATTAAAAGACTCTACTCCTTGGAAGGAACGTTATGACCAACCTAGACAGCACATTAAAAAGCAGAAACATTACTTTGTCAACAAAGGTACGTCTAGTCAAGTCTATGGTTTTTCCAGTGGTCGTGTATGGATGTGAGAGTTAGACTGTGAAGAAAGCTGAGTGCTGAAGAATTGATGCTTTTGAACTGTGGTGTTGGAGAAGATTCTTGAGAGTCCCTTGGACTGCAAGGAGATCCAACCAGTCCATCCTAAAGGAGATCAGCCCTGGGTGTTCATTGGAAGGACTGATGTTGAAGCTGAAACTCCAGTACTTTGGCCACCTCATGCGAAGAGCTGACTCATTGGAAAAGACCCGGATGCTGGGAAAGATTGAGGGCAGGAGGATAAGGGGACGGCAGAGAATGAGACTGTTGGATGGCATCACCGACTCAATGGACATGGGTTTGGGTGGACTCTGGGAGTTGGTGATGGACAGGGAGGTCTGGGGTGCTGCGGTTCATGGGGTCATAGATTCAGACATGACTGAGCAAATGAACTGAACCGAAAGCTCTGTGTATCACTTAGACAATTCAGCCTTAATGAGATGCCTCAAAGTAACACCCTCTGTGTTAAGGATCTTTTTTCCTTTCCAAAAGCTCAGTGAAAAACAATAGGATTCTTGTAGAAAGTGGCTGAATAACTTCTATTTTATTTTCCAACATTCCAGGAATCTCTAAATAAGTGTGCAACTGGAAACAAACAATATATATTGAAAACAAAACAAAACCTCTCACAGTCTTAGACCCTTTCAAAGTATTCTATTGCAAAGTATACTCTGTAGAACTTGTCACCTAGCTTCCATTATTTTAGATATGGAAGTCTCTGATCATCCAGCCAAATGATTAGTCACTCCTTACCTATTGACATATATCTGCACCTCCTGTTTTCCTTCCAGGCAAAGTGAACAGGCATATGATGCTTAAAGTTTCTATAACTGGAAGGATTTCCTTTTCTTCCTCTCCTTCAGACAACATCTGAGGGAGCTGTCTACTGCAGTAGTTTTGGTGGCTGACAAAGTATCTTGCAGAGCCAACTAAGCTTGAAATTTTAAAGCTGTGTGTGCCAGCTGACGGGAAAGTGGCAGGAGAGCAGAGTTAAAGTCTCTGGAGTGATCAGTTGATCAGCTCAGGCAAGTATTTGTGTATTCTAGAGCTCTGGTAGAATTTCTCTTCCTGTAACTATTATGCCAGTTCTACTTGATAATGAGGTATTGGTGGCCACAAACACCTTTATTGAAGAGTCTAAAGAAATGCAAATTTTGAAGAGTGGCTCAAACTTTTAAGCCCTCTGGACATCCATCAAAGACTTCAAGAAAAAAGGGTATGTTTGTGCTCCAAAACCACAGCAGTCTTCAGTGTGATACTCCAATTAAGCCTTGCTACTCCCTCCGGAGAGAATGTGAATTTACAATTTGTTGATTCAAATGTCAAGTGATGGAGCTGTTTCTTATACAGACAAGACAGTGGAGAGTCTTTCTCAAGTCTGAGATCACTCAACCTAGGCAGTTTTACAATTTTCTACAATAAGTAGTTTGGGGAGTGGCTCCTAAATATACCAAATTATTTCTTTTAAAATCCTAAAGACTCAACAAATTTTTACCTTTTACTCAGTGCATTGGATTCAAAGTTTAGAAAACTTTCATGAGTTTCAATTTGGAAGGATGTCTACTCAGTGTTAATTGCAAATGTTGTATTCTACAGTATTGTGAAGCAAATTTATTCCAGTTTTCAAAATTTTACTGTTCTTTTAAAATTCTTAAATTCAAGTTTTTTTGTGTGTTTTTTTAAATTTAGTTTTCTAAGTAGACAGTTTTATCACATGCACATAATGAATATCTATTTTCATAGTTTTTAATTAACATTTTTAAATTTTATTATTGTAGTGTACTAGCCAAGACACAAAAGTAGTAATTTAATATATCATTATCTTTTTCAAAGTCTTAAGAAAGGGCTTTTGACATTCCCAGTATTGTTTGTTATTATGTAAGGATTTTGTACATGTATTTTATTTGATTAATCTTCATTTGTTAACAGTTCCTATTATGATAGGTGGTTTAATTTTATAAAAACATTTTAATATCATATATAATAAAATTAAAGATAATGTAGTGATTTTAATAACAGATTTTCTAGTGCTGAAATTCTACTGCATACTTGGAAAAAATCTGTGTAGTTAAGAGGTATTAGTAGCTTCCCTGTAAGTAAAGAATCTGCCTGTAATGTAGGAGACCCAGGTTCAATCCCTGGGTCAGGAAGATCCCTGTAGAAGGGATGGCAACCCACTCTAGTATTCTTGCCTGGAGAATTCCTGAACAGAGGAGCTTGGCAGGCTACAGTTCACATAGTCACAAAGATTTGGACACTACTGAGTGACTAACACTTTCACTTTCCAGAGGTCTTATCTTTTGTGTATAAATGCTAGATTTGGTTAAATAACTTATCAAAGATTTCACCACTATGATTATCACTAAATATAATTATAAATATTTCTTTCCCATAATGTCCTTTTAATGGTTTTGATTCCACTTAGGCAGCTTCATTGAGGCTATCTTATGAAGGTGTGGTATTTTCCTTTGTAAGAGTTTGTGTATAAGTGGAATTCTTTCTGGAAGAAAGTTTGTGTATAAATGGAAGTAGCAGTTCTTGAAATGTTTGTTGAAGTATGCTTATAGATCCTTCTTGGAGCCTGATTCTTTCTTGGTAAAGAGTTTTTTTTTTTTTAATGTTTATTTAATTTTGGCTGGACTGGGTCTTTGTTGCTGGGTGTGGGCTTTCTCTAGTTATAGCGAACGGGCTTCTCTTTGTGGTGGCTTCTTTTGTTGTTGTTGTGGAGCGCAGGCTTTTGGGCACGTGGCCTTCAGTAGTTGCTACACGTGGACTCAGTAGTTGTGGAGCTCCAGCTTAGTTGCCCCATGACATATGGAATCTTTCTGGATCAGGGATCGAACCAGTATCCCCTGCATTACAATGTGGATTCTTAACCACTGGACCACCAGTGAAGCCCTTGGTAAAGAGTTTTTAACCACTAATTCTATTTGTTTAATTATTGCAAACTTGTTCAGAGTCTGTAATTCTTCATAAGTCAGATTGTTAAACTGCAAATTTATTTTAATTTCTCCATATATTTGGCTTATACTTTTTATGTATTGCCTATAATTATTCATAACATGCACTTTTCTATTTAATTTTGGTAGCATCTACTGTCATACCCCCCCTTTTCAAAATTTTTACATTTGTCTTTTCTCTTTTATCCCTTAATCACTTAAGTGAAAGTTGCCTATATCATTTCTTTTATGAAATAAATGAATTTTCACTGCATTTTTTCTTTTAAATTTCTGTCCACATATTCTGCCTTAATTATTTGAACTTTGTAGCTCATATATTTAGCTAATTATCTTGATGCTGCCTTCTCTTACAATTGAGCATGTAGGGTTCTAAAGCTCCCTATATATAATGCATAAGCTGTATCCCACAGGTTGAGATAACTATTATTATTTTAGCAATCATTTATAAATCAATTATAGAAATTGCTTTCTTTTATTTCTAAATCAAATCAATTATAATGAGTGTGAGAATATTTTGTTATCATAGAGGGTACATTTGCTTTACTCAACAAACGTTTATAATGTGTACAGTGGGCTAGGTTCTAGAGCTACAACAGTGAAGAGACAATGGAAGCCAATGATGCCTGCTTCATGGAATTGCTGTAATAGTGAGAGATACAAAGTAAAAATAATAAAAGAAATAAAATACTGTTAGAAGGCAGTACTTTCCGTGAGTCAAACAAACAGACAAGGCGAATGGGTTGAGCCTGCTTGTCAAGAAGATAGATTTGTAATTATTCAGAGTAGAACTTGCTGAGGATATGATATAATCTTTGAAGATGACAGAGTGAGTCATTTGTTTATGTGAGCTAATGTGTTTTTGAGGGCTTCCCAAGTGGCACAAGTGGTAAAGAATCCACTTACCAATACAGATAGATGAAAGAGACACAGGTTCAATCCCTGGGTCGGGAAGATCTCCTAGAGACGGACATGGCAACCCACACCACGCTTCATGCCTTGGAGAATCCTCACGGACAGAGGATCCTTGCAGGTTACAGGCCATGGGGTCGCGAAGAGTCAGACACAACCGAAGCAACTTAGCACGTAGGCTCTTAAGGTCTTTTTAATCAGATAAATCACAGGGCAAAGACTTGAGACTTGAGTATACCAGGCATATTTCAAACAGGTCACTGTGAATGAAATAACAACCAAGATGGAAAGTAATCAGGGACTCAGATAAAAGAAAACATTGCTTGTCCCACAATGTTCATTTTTTTTTTAAAGTAGAGGATCACACTAGATGATGAAATAGATGAAAGATTCAGATTCTCCAGCTCTAAATGGATAGCTTGGATAGTTAGCAGGAAGCTGCTATATAGCACACAGAACCCAGCTTGGTGCTCTGCAATGACCTAAAGGGGTGGGATGCAGGGGTGGGATGGAGGCTTAAGAAAGAGGAGACATATATATACATATGATCATATGACTAATTCATGTTGCTGTACAACAGAAACTAGCACAACTTTGTAAAGCAATTACATTCCAATTTGTAAAAAAAAAAAAGAAAAAAATGAAAGCCTATCCTGGCATGTAACCAGAATCTGAAAGCCAAGAAACCAGAGGCAATATTCAGGAAATGGCCATATGCAAGAAATGCCAGGATCTCCAGATTTTTTTTTTTTTTTTTTTTGCTAAGTTTTCCTGCTCCAGAAGATCTTACTGTTTGGTTTGGCTGATTTTTTTTACTCATGGCCAGTGTTCCTCTCCTGAAGACCCTCTCTGCTGACTATAGTGCTTGCTGGCTTCTATTAAAACCACTCTCTCCTCGTGCCCCTAAACTTACACAACTTCTTAATGTTGCTGGTCTCATTCCTTTTGGTTTTTTGAACTCTGCCCACTTCTCTGTAAAAAGACCTTTTCAGTTAGTTCTTTAAATGTGATGTCTATTTCCTATTAATATCTTAACCAATACATTGTACTCTGATGATTCCTAAACAGACTGCCATTCAAATTATTTAGGAAGCTTTAAAATAACACATATTTTTAAATGTATATTAAGAAAATGATGGCCCCCCACTGCCAGGCCAATTATATCAGAATCTTCAGGAATAGGGCTTATAAAGAGACATCTTTTTAAAGCTTTCCTATGTACTTTCAGGCTTGAGAAAACTTGTTCTGATGCCTGGAGTCCCAAGCAGACTAAAATCCTTGGTATACTAACTCTGAAAAGAAACAAGAAATCTAAATCCTCCTCTTAACGTGCATTTGATTCATTGTTGTTATTCAATCACTAAGTTGTCTCTGATTCTTTGTGACCCCATGAACTATAGCATACCAGGCTTCCATGTTCTTCACTGTCTCCCAGAATTTGATCAAACTAGAGCTCATTGAGAGTTTGTCCATTGAGTCAGTGACACTATCCAACCATATCATCCTCCATTGCCCTCTTCTCCTCCTGCCCTCAATCTTTCCCAGCATCAGGGTCTTCCCAATGATAAGACATTTTACCCACTAAACGTGCTTTAATGTCACTTTGAGTAAATATAAATCTGTGGATTGATTATCCATAGATATGCAAGAGAGATGATATAAAGGTAAAATTTGACCTCATTCATCATGGTGTATTGTAGCCAACTATTAGAAAGATGAAAATTCATCAGATTCTATATTTCACAATGTAGAACAGATATTAAATACCTATATGTTCCAGTCCATCCTAAAGGAAATCGGTCCTGAATATTCATTGGAAAGACTGATGCTGAAGCTGAAGCTTCAATACTTTGGCCACCTGATGCAAAGAACAGGCTCCTTTGAAAAGATCGTGATGCTGGGAAAGATTGATGATGGAAGGAGAAGGGGACAGCAGAATGAGATGGTTGGATGTCATCACCAACTCAATGGACATGAATTTGAGTAAACTTCAGGTGATGGACAGGGAGGCTTGACAAGCTGCAGTCCACAGGGTCGCAAAGAGTTGAATATGACTGAGTGACTGAACTGAAGTGATATTGTAGCAGGCAGTTAAATGTGTCTTTAAGGATGATTGGAATCTAAAAAGCATGTAAATAATAAATGTGTGCCACTATCAGACCCCTTTGTGATTATGGTTTTAGTGTGTCTGCCCTCTGATGCCCTTTCACAATACCTACTGTCTTACTTGGGTTTCTCTTACAGGTCGGTAGGTGCCCAGTATGCTACAGGAGATCAGTGGAGAAAAAACTCCAGAAAGAATGAAGGGATGGAGCCAAAGCAAAAACAATAGCCAGTTGTGGATATGACTGGAGATAGAAGCAAGGTCCAATTCTGTAAAGAGCAATATTGCATAGGAACCTGGAATGTTAGGTCCATGAGTCAAGGCAAATTGGAAGCAGTCAAACAGGAGATGGCAGGAGTGAATGTCGACATTCTAGGAATCAGCAAACTAAAATGGACTGGAATGGGTGAATTTAACTCAGATGACCATTATATCTACTACTGTGGGCAGGAATCCCTTGGAAGAAATGGAGTAGCCATCATGGCCAACAAAAGAGTCTGAAATGCAGTACTTGGATGCAATCTCAAAAATGACAGAATGATCTCTGTTCATTTCCAAGGCAAACCATTCAATATCACAGTAATACAAGCCTATGCCCCAACCAGTAATGCTGAAGAAGCTGAAGTTGAATGGTTCTATGAGGACCTACAAGACCTTTTAGAACTAACACCCAAAAAAGATGTCCTTTTCATTATAGGGGACTGGAATGCAAAAGTAGGAAGTCAAGAAACACCTGGAGTAACAAGGAAATTTGGCCTTGGAGTATGGAATGAAACAGGGTAAAGGCTAATAGAGTTTTGCCAAGAGAACGCACTGGTCATAGCAAACACCCTCTTCCAACAACACAAGAGAAGACTCTACACATGAACATCACCAGATGATTGACACTGAAATCAGATTGATTATATTCTTTGCAGCCAAAGATGGAGAAGCTCTATACAGTCAACAAAAACAAGACTGGGAGCTGACTGTGGCTCAGATCATGAACTCCTTATTCCCATATTCAGACTTAAACTGAAGAAAGTAGAGATAACCACTAGACCATTCAGGTATGACCTAAATCAAATCCCTTATGACTATGTAGTGTAAGTGAGAAATAGATTGAAGGGACTAGATCTGATAGACAGAGAGCCTGATGAACTATGGATGGAGGTTCGTGACATTGTACAGGAGACAGGGATCAAGACCATCCCCATGGAAAAGAAATACAAAAAGGCAAAATGGTTGTCTGAGGTGGCCTTACAAATAGCTGTGAAAAGAAGAGAAGCAAAAAGCAAAGGAGAAAAGGAAAGATATTCCCATTTCAATGTAGAGTTCCATAGAATAGCAAGGAAAGATAAGAAAGCCTTCCTCAGAGATCAATGCACAGAAATAGAGGAAAAAAACAGAATGGGAAAGCCTATAGATCTCTTCAAGAAAATTAGAGATACCAAGGGAACATTTCAGGCAAAGATGGGTTCTATAAAGGACAGAAATGGTATGGACCTAACAGAAGCAGAAGATATTAAGAAGAGGTGGCAAGAATACATAGAACTGTATAAAAAAGATCATCATAACTCAGATAATCACAATAGTGTGGTCACTCACCTAAAACCAGACATCCTGGAATTTGAAGTCAAGTGGGCCTTAGAAAGCATCACTATGAACAAAGCTAGTGGATGTGATGGAATTCCAGTTGAGCTATTTCAAATCCTGAAAGATGATGCTGTGAAAGTGCTGCACTCAATATGCCAGCAAATTTGGAAAACTCAGCAGTGGCCACAGGACTGGAAAAGTTCAGTTTTCATTCCAATCCCAAAGAAAGGCAATATCAAAGAATGCACAAACTACCACACAATTGCACTCATCTCCCACACTAGTAAAGTAATGCTCAAAATTCTCCAAGTCAGGCTTCAGCAATATGTGAACCGTGAACTTCCAGATGTTCAAGCTGGTTTTAGAAAAGGCAGAGGAACCAGAGATCAAATTGCCAATATCACTGGATCATTGAAAAAGCAAGAGAGTTCCAGAAAAACATCTATTTCTGCTTTATCGACTACGCCAAAGCCTTCACTGTGTGGATCACATTAAACTGTGGAAAACTCTGAAAGAGATGGGGATACCAGACCACCTGACCTGCCTCTTGAGAAACCTGTATGCAGGTCAGGAAGCGACAGTTAGAACTGGACATGGAACAACAGGCTGGTTCCAAAGAGGAAAAGGAAATACATCAAGGTTGTATATTGTCACCCTGCTTATTTAACTTATATGCAGAGCACATCATGAGAAACGCTGGGCTGGAAGAAGCACATGGTGGAAACAAGATTGCCAGGAGAAATATCAATAACCTCAGATATGCAGATGACACCACCCTTATGGCAGAAAGTGAAGAGGAACTGAAAAGCCTCTTGATGAAAGTGAAAGAAGAGAGTGAAAAAGTTGGCTTAAAGCTCAACATTCAGAAAACTAAGATCATGGCATCTGGTCCCATCACTTCATGGGAAATAGATGGGGAGACAGTGGAAACAGTGTCAGACTTTATTTTGGGGGGCTCCAAAATCACTGCAAATGGTGATTGCAGCCATGAAATTAAAAGACGCTTACTCCTTGGAAGGAAAGTTATGACCAACCTAGATAGCATATTAAAAAGCAGAGACGTTACTTTGCCAACAAAGGTCCGTCTAGTCAAGGCTAGGGTTTTTCCAGTGGTCATGTATAGTTGTGAGAGTTGGACTGTGAAGAAAGCTGAGTGCTGAAGAATTGATGCTTTTCAACTGTGGTGTTGGAGAAGACTCTTGAGAGTCCCTTGTACTGCAAGGAGATCCAACTAGTCCATGCTAAAGGAGATCAGTCCTGGGTGTTCATTGGAAGGACTGATGCTGAACCTGAAACTCCAGTACTTTGGCCACCTCATGCGAAGAGTTGACTCATTGGAAAAGACCCTGATCCTGGGAGGGCTTGTGGGCAGGAGGAGAAGGGACAACAGAGAATGAGATGGCTGGATGGCATCACCAACTAAATGGGCATGAGTTTGAGTAATCTCCGGGAGTTGGTGATGGACAGGGAGGCCTGGCATCTGCGATTCACAGGGTCGCAAAGAGTCAGATACGACTGAGCGACTGAACTAACTGACTGATTACTTACTCATTAGCTTAATCAACCTAGTTATGCTCAGCATTTTACTATCAAAAAATGACACACAGATAGTGTTTGGGGCTATGCAAGAGGCGTAAGAGACATGGGTTCGATCACTGGTTTGGGAAGATCCCCTGGAGGAGAGCACAGCAACCCACTCCAGTTTCTTGCCTGGAGAAAACCATGGACAGAGGATCCTCGTAGGCTACAGTCCATAGGATCTCAAAGACTGAACACAAGTGAAGCGACTTTCTGCATATGCATGCATCTCTCTCTATATATAGATATATATAGATATATGACATTAGCAATATAGATTTTTAAATACATAATCAATACAAATTCATCTAGAAAAAATTATCTTTGAGTAAAGTAATAAGTTGTATGTCAGAAACCAACACAACATTGTAAAGCCATTATACCCTACTAATAAAATAATGAAGTGAAGTGAAGTCACTCAGTCATGTCTGACTCTTTGCGACCCCATGGACTGTAGACTACCAGGCTTCTCTGTCCATGGAATTTTCCAGGCAAGAGTACTGGAGTGGGTTGCCATTTCCTTCTCCAGGGGATCTTCCCCACCCAGGGATTGAACCCGGGTCTCCCGCATTGCAGGCAGATGCTTTACCATCTGAGCCACCAGGGAAGCCCAAAATAATAATCAATTATCAATTTTTAAATTTGCATTATTTTAAGTTTTTTTTCCCTAAAAGAGCATAACAACATTGCATTAGATGTACCCATCAGAGAGTCTAAAATGCTCTAATGCCTGAAGTTTCATGTTACAGTCAAAATGTCCTAAGATACAAAGAGAAAATTCATCCCCACAAAACTCTGCCAGTAAAAAAAAAAAAATACCATTTGAGTAGGGATCTTGTCTGGATTGTTGATGGTTAAATTCCCTGCATCTAGAAAAGCTCTTTAAATAACAGCAACAACAAAAAGTGAAAGTTTTCTGACAACAATAAAGTGAATGAATGAATGAATGAATCAAGAGACTACAGATGAAACTGAAATTCAGGATAGCATTTAGGGCTAAAAACAAATATATGAATTATAGATATACAGATAGATAAATCCATATTTGCATTCAAGATGAGACTACCAGGAAAGAGAGTGTAAAAAGTACAAAGTTACCAAAAAAGGAACCTAGGAACAATTCATCTCTCTGAGGAAAACTATACTTAGAAATTGAGAAAGGAAATAGGACCCAAAAGGCTGGGCTCAGAAGGACACATCAGGAAAGCAGGGGAGTGAGGAGTCAATAGTGTCACAGAAATCAACAGAATTCAATGTTTGAAAAAGAAGGAGCCACTCACTTTTTTCAGATGTGTGTGAAGGACACATCAGTAAAGCAGGGGGAAAATGAGGCATCAATAGTGTCACAGAAATCAACAGAATTCAATGCTTGAAAAAGAAGCAGCCATTCACTTTTTTCAGATGTGTATGAGAGAGCCTGGAAGACGAGGAGCAAGTTGGGACTGCTCTTTTTTGTAATGAGGAAGTCAGTGGTGATGTATACATGAACAGCTTCAGTGGAGTGCTGGGGCATAAAAACAGCAAAGAAAAGAAATGAGGAAAGCTGAATAAATGATAGTAATCTATTTGACTTCTTGTTTGAAAAATGACAAAAATATGGCAATACCTGAAGGCAGATATGTATACGTTGTAAGTTGATAGGAACTATGTGCTAGTTTTGCAATAATAATACATTTTAAGCTAAATAAACCTAGAAATTAATTTTATTTAATCAATATTAACAAATAACGTTAAATTTCTCTGCTGAGAATTGACTAGGTAGTGGGAAATACCAGTCTTGAATATAGACATAAATGGAAAAGACAAAAAATAAACATCATTTCAAGTATATAAATTAAGGATATGCTGAACTTTAACCATGTATTATCTTGCATAACAACCTATTTAAAGGCACTGGAAGCAATATGGTAAAGAACTGAGGTGAATGATCTAAAAATATATTCCCTCTAAATATGCTATTGCACCTTCTATATCTAACCATAACAACATACATATAGTTCTATGCTAGTCAAACTACAATGTAATTATCTGGTTAATTCTTGATCTCTACCACTAGATTATGAGAATTCTTACACCAAAATCCTATTATTATTTTTTTTTACTTATAAACAGTGTCATTTCTGGAGTTCTAGTATATAGATTCTAATTGTCCTGTGCTCCAGCTTAGCTATGTAACCCTGCTTAAGTAACTATTCAATTTACTTAACCCTCAATTTGCTTTTCTCTACAATGGGAATAACATTCACACATACCTCAGATGATTCAGCAAGATTAATCATGACAAATAAGTGTCAAACTTTTAGCTCAGCACATATAGTAAACATCCAATAAAATTGGTCATTATTATTGTTATTCCCAGGCCAGTGCTGTGTTTACCACCTAATTGATACTAAAAATAGTTTCCTTAATTAAACAAGCAATGGGGTGAAGGAATGAATGATATCAGACCTGAAATCCCAATCCAGGAATCACTAAAGGATCAGACACCAAAGACAATGATAGTTTTTCTCGAAGATCCATGTCACTGTGTCCTTATTTCTGGAAGCAGCATGGAAGGTCTTTGTTGCCTAAAGTGGTGATTCTCAATCGGAAATAGGTCCAGGAATATCATAATTTTGCTTAATTTGTTCTTTGAAACCTAGCTCAGGACCAGAAAGGAATGTATGGTCCTGATAACGACACAAATAGATCATCTTGACCAAACTAAGAGACGGCATATAGCTTCTTGGCAAGAAAAGGAGGGTAGATTTGAGCCTGTAGATTTACTAAGAGGTGGTTTGTGTAGGTGTCTTTGGTACTTGGTTTAGAATACAACTGGGCTACTGGGATGTAAAGACACAAATACACTTGGGAGGGATTGCATAAAAATTTAGCTATAAAAAATGTAAGTGCTTATTTATCATTTTGATAGGTTATATTATTTTTTAAAGGAAATTATACATTGTCACTTGGGATCTATAAATATGAATGAGCACAAATAGTAAACAAAATATTTGGTTTAAAGCACACTGATTTCAAATTCTAGAGAAAAATAGAATTAATTTGCTTACAATAAAATCTTCCTGTTTTCTTTGTAAATATGTGTGTAAGTTTAGCAACTCAGGATAGAACTGCCTACATTTCTTCCAATAAGTTGAACATCTAAGTCTATGGGGAATTTTAAGTACAGAGCAAACACCATAATTCTCCAAAGGTTATAAACTGTTATGGAATGTTGGTACTATCTTGAGAGTTTTGGTCCTCTGACAAGCAATTAAAATTGGTTTTTAAGAAAAATTTGTGTCAAAGAAATCTGTACCAAAAGAGAGATTGTAAAGGAATTAAAAAGATGAATCATGACAAGGGCAGGGAGGAGGGCTTTCATTAAACAATAAATACAAATGATAGTTAAGAAACTTTAAAGACAAACCTACTTTTATTACTCACAAAATATATTTGATAGATTCACCTGAGGATATAGAAGTGATGAGCTTCCCTCTGGGCTTATCCCCGAACAACAAAAAAGAAGTGAATTTCCATTTCCACAAGAGATACTGCAAAATATTCTTGTTATTTTTTTCATATTACAGTAAATTATTCTTTGATCTTAGCTGTGTAATATCTCTGTGATTGTCATTAGTTTTTTTTAAAAAGTGCCTCTCTACATGGGTGCATGCTTGTGTGCTAAGTCGCTTCAGTCTGGTCTGATTCTTTTTGACCTTGTGGATCTTAGCCCACCATGCTCCCCTGTCCATGGAATTTTTCAGGGAAGAATCCTGGAGTGGATTGCCCCTTTCTTCTCCAGGGAATCTTCCTGACCCAGGGATCGAACTCACATCTCTTATGTCTACTTGCTTTGGCCAGAGGGTTCTTTACCGCTAGCCACCTGGTAGTTGATACTTAATATTTGCATGTTTAAATTCTGTCAAAATGCCTCTGTAAGTAAGTAAGTAAGTGTTAGTCGTTCAGTCGTGCCCGACTCTTTGCAACCTCATGGACTGCAGCCCACCAGGCTCCTCTGTCCATGAGATTTTCCAGGCAAGGGTACTGGAGTGGGTTGCCATTTCCTTCTCCAAAAATGCCTCTAGATATTAGTAAATAAATTGTATCCTCTCTGAATTAGTGACAAAAAGCACTACTTACTGCTATTATCTGGAAGCTCTTGGAGATACAGGCAGAAATTATTTTTAAGTAAATAATAGCATTCAGGGCACTGAAACAGGATAAGGTGTGGGTTAACATTTACTGGTTTCTATTGATTTTCTTCTCAGAACTCTGAAGTCAGGGAAATTTTGTAAGTGATATTGGTCTCACATTGAGAAAATGTATATTCCTCAGACTACGGTTCTTCATGTAGAGCTTGTATCATTTAGATGGAAATTTCAGTTAAAAAACATCTTCCATGGTCTAGTGCATCTGGACTTTCTTTTTATTGCTGCTATTATTCTTAATCCTGTTCTTGCTCTTGTTTTTGGGGGGGAAAAAAGGTGATTGTTATTTGCTTGTTTGTTTAATTTATATTGACATTTTAAAAATATGAGTTTTAAGAAACAAGTCAGAAGTAGGAAGAATACAAAACTGGATCTTATATTTTACTTTCTTATGTGAAAAAACTGTACTATTACATTACAAATATTTAAATATTTAATTATGATGCAAAATATCCGTGGCTTATATAAAATTTTAAAGTAATCAGTCATATAAAACAGCATGTGAAATTTTAAAATAATGCTTAAATAAATCAGAGCCAGAATTATTACAATTATGGTGTTTTAAAATCACACCCACTGGGGGCAATGTATTAGGGTTTTAAAAATCTATTAAGAATTTACAAAATCAATTAAAAATTTAGATACATATTGAAGAAGGAACCACCCCAAGACAAAAATATGTCTGCTATTACAGGAACAGACAAATCTCTTTCATCTTCATGGAATCTCTTTAATTTCTCATAAACAATCTGGCACCCTTTAACGACTGCTTCTCCTGTTTAGTTTCATATCTCACCTTTGGAGAGTTGACACCTTATTTGGAGTCAGCAGATGTTCAGTTGATTTCCCCTCACTATCCAAGTGCTTCATCTTCCTCCTTTATACTGTAAAGACCCAGCTCATTCTTCACCTGTCATATTATGTTATTCCTTGCCCTCTACTTCTCCCTATCTCTGAATTGCAGTGCCCTAATTGTTTCCTGCCTATCATGCTGCCCTAATTTTTAACAGCTTATTTTACTGTCCTGTTTCTTTGAATCTGAATCCTTTTGTCCTTCATTCATCCTTTCATTTGACTGTTGTAGGAGAATGGACACATTTATTTGGGTATCAAAAAATTGAAAAGAATATGAAATGGTTACAAGCACACAAGAAAATGTAAGATAAGGTGTAACTTCCCTCTACTTGTTTTCTCAACATTTGCCAAGTTTTATTATTTAAATGAAATGCACTAAATTCATAGAACTCTCAAGTAAAGTATGCTGCTGCTGCTGCTAAGTTGCTTCAGTCATGTCAACTCTGTGCGACCCCATAGACGGCAGCCCACCAGGCTCCTCTGTCTCTGGGATTCTCCAGGCAAGAACACTGGAGTGGGTTGCCATTTCCTTCTCCAATGCATGAAAGTGAAAAGTGAAAGTGAAGTCACTCAGTCGTGTCCGACTCTTTGCGACCTCATGGACTGCAGCCTACCAGGCTCCTCCATCCAAGGGATTTTCCAGGCAAGGGTACTGGAGTGGGGTGCCATTGCCTTCTCTGCAAATAAGCTATGGCATCTTTAGAAATATTAAAGAAAATTCTTGACACAAAGAACAGAAGAATGTGCTTTATAATTATTTTGTAGTTCAGGAAGCCACTGTGTTGAAAAATTAATGCATTGTGTTTTCTATTATTTCCTCAGCAAACTCAGCTCATTTTCAAAGCCATTAAGGCTACTTGAAAGAGTTTGAGAATAAGCTCTTCAAAAACTTATAAAGATATTAACATAATTTTTACTTTATTAAATAAAATACTAAGTTTAAGAGTGATAAGGGACATTGGATAAAGGATAGTAAGAACATAATTTAAATTTTTAAAGTTTAGATATGATGAAGCCTAGTGGTTATTTGAATTACAAATAGGAGACCTGACTACTAGGTAGGGCAATGAGTTACACAAACTGCAAGAAAAGCTAACTAGAATGATTAGGGCTTTAAAGATTCCTGACTCCAGGTTGAGTCTTTAGAATACAGTATGTGTTTGAACTTCAATCCCCCAATCTCTGTGATTCATATCCTGGAAAACAAACACTAAGCTTCAATCAACAAAAAGTCAAAGTGAACATTTTGCTTGGTTCCATATTAAACTTTACTATATAGGTTGATATTTTTTGAACAATGATCTACAGAAGAGCCCCTGTAGATGGAGTGGCAACCCACTCCAGTGTTCCAACCTGGAAAAATTCCATGGACAGAGGAGCCCAGTGGGCTACAGTCCATAGGGTTGTAGAAGAGTCAGACACGACTGAGCACAAGAACTATTCAATGAGGTCATTCTTAGAATTACTGACTTGATCATACCCGATATTCCAGACCATAGGTCTGTAAATTTTACCTGTAAAGGACCAGATTGTATATATTTTAGGCCTTGCAAGCTACCTGGCTTCTGCTGCAATTATTCACCATTTCCTTGTGGCACTGAGACAGTCATACACAATTTCTAAACATAAGTCCATGTCTGAATTCCCATTAAGTTTTATTTCTGGACACCAAAATTTCAATATCATATCATTTCCCTGTGTTAGAAACTATGATTCTTACTTTTTTTTTAATCTTACCTTAAAAAATGTGTGAAAATAATTCTGCACTTATGAACCATATAAAAATAGTTCATGCATCAGATTGATCCAAAACACTGTTTTTCCCTGAGTGAGAAAATCACAGTGTTAGTTAAACACAGGAGTATGGTTGGAAAATTCACTGTCGTTTTCTACTAAAAAAATAATTTATATAGAAACTAGATTGATTTGTTCTTAGAATACACAGAGTATGGAAAAAGAGACATACTCATTGAGAGTACGTATGATGCCTGACACTCTTTAAATATATTGCAGGCATGTAAACAGATGTTGCTACCATATCCCTGAGCTGAAAATTGAGACTAGCAACTCTAATAGGAAAGGGTTAGCTAACTCACCCAGGAGCACTCAGCTATTAGGTAATCAAACTCAGGGTTCTGATCCAAGACTACTGGACTCTGAGGACTAGGTTCATTCCATTGACTATATTGAAATAAAGCTAATGTTAAATAAATAAAATATATGCAGTTTGATTCCCAAGTAATATATGATACTCCTTCAAAAAAGTCTGAGATCGATTAATGGTGACAGCATTTCAGATATCATTATGCAGAAAAGGCTGCTGAGAAATTCCCCTTGCAAAGAAGATAAAAGCTTAGGGAAAAGGATGAAAGGAGAAGCTTAGCCAAATCTGCTCCATAAAACTTGACTTGCCCTTTTATGTTTAAGCAGCTGAAGGCCACACAGTGGTCTGAGTTCAAAGCCGCTGCTTACCCCAAGTGGAAAGTGGTCTTTAGGGGTGAAGGAATGCTTTGCAGGCCTATGCTGTTTTGTTTATGCAAGCAGAGAACTGCTGTTCTAGGAAGCTGGCAAAAACCGACATTTCCTTAGTTTTGCTGGCTCTGCAAAACCTTCTGCACAGCTGTATTCAAACCCATTAGCTCAACCTTTCAGAAAATCCTCTCGCAGAAATTGCTTAGAGGTACACAGGCCGACAGGTGCTGTGTGTTTTGAGAGCTTTACCTTTCGGAAGCAGGCTCAGCATTCTTTTGCTTAATTGGTCTGTGGAGACTGGTCATTTTGGAGAAGGAAGTTTCACACCTCTGAGAGAATGACATCTATTTCAGCCCATAATCAGCTAATTTAAAGAAAGGGAATAGGAGTAGCTCCAGGGGATGCTTACCCTCCGCTCTGTGCTGGGGTGGGACTGGGAGGGCTACAGAAAGCACATCAAGCAATGTAAAATTAAGGGGAGATTGGGAATAGAGAAAATCAGTTTTCAAAATACATGAAGTCCATTACTTCAAAATCCAGACATACAGGTACCTCTAAGCACACTGAAACACTAACATTTAAAAGTGAATATCTGAGTTTGATTACAGTTTGATTACACAGTTATCTGAACTGTGGTATTTCACATTTAGATAAGCATTGTCTACCACACAGAATGAGTTTCCTAAGCTCAATGGATTTTTGCAATGGAAAATGATCAAAAGGATAGAGAAAATGGGACCTTGAATCACAAAGATGTGCCCGGTAATGCTTTAGGAAACAGAGATGGAAAACTGACACTTTCTGAGGCCCTCAGTCATGTCCTTGTTATGCCACCTCTGACAATGTAACTTTGGGGACCTTAACCTGTCTGTGCTTCTATTTCTTTAACTTAGAAACCAAACTCAATTGAATTATCTTACATGACAAAATACATTAATATCCTCATCTCCAGTCTTACCCATCTACTTTCTCTGGGTGTACTAAGTCACTTCAGTCATGTCCAACTCTTTGGGACCCCATGGATTGTAGCCTGCCAGGCTCCTCCGCCCATGGGATTTCCCAGGCAGTAACACTAGAGTGGGTTGCAATTTCCTTCTCCAGGGGATCTTTCGGATGCAGGGATTGAACCCACATCTCTTACATCTCCTGGCTTGGAGCCAGATTCTTTACCACTAGCACCACCTGGGAAGCACCTGTCTACTTTCTAAGCTAAGGCTTTAATTTGTGATGAGCTTGGTGATGGTGCATCTACAAGAGTTAATAGCCATGGATCAAACTACAGCTAGTTGCTGACTATGAAGTGTTGGGTAGTTAGAATAGGAAAAGGAGTCTGAAATGATGACAACTAAAAGACAAAGGAAAGGAAAAACCTGTGAAAATGAAACAAAAGAAAATCCGTGGACTGAAGTGAGAATTTCTAGGCCCACAGTGTGAAATGTCAGGGGAGTGTGTCATTTCCTTGGTTCTGTCTAGCTGCAGCAAATATTTGAAATGGTAGACCAGTGTGACATCTGGGTTCCAGCTCAGGGTTTTATTCAACAAGCGAATGAAAGTATACCCTCCAGGCATGAAGGCAGGCCGACCCCTAAGGAAAAGAATTCTCAATTCTTCTTGGCATCCTCTTTTTATAAGTTTTTCTTTCCTCCCCCCACCCCCTGCCCCACCCCCCCCCACCCCCCCACCCCCCGCTGAGCCTGCCCTATGCAAATTGGGCTAGCCAGGAGAGCTATTTGTTTCACCTGAAGTTCTTACTCCAGTTAGTGGATTTTCTTTTGTACCATTTTCATGGGCTTTTCCCTTTCTTTGTCTTTTCAGTTCAGTTCAGTTCAGTTGCTCAGTAGAGTCCAGCTCTCTGTGACCCCATGGACTGCAGCATGTCAGGCCTCCCTGTCCATCACCAACTCCCAGAGCCTACTCAAACTCATGTCTGTTGTGTCAGTATTGCCATCCAACCATCTTATCTTCTGTCGTCCCTTTCTCCTCCCGCCTTCAATCTTTCCCAGCATTAGGGCCTTTTCAAATGAGTCAGTTCTTCGCATCAGGTGGTCAAAGTATTGGAGTTTCAGCTTCAGCATCAGTCCTTCCAATGCATATTCAGGACTGATTTCTTTTAGAATGGACTGGTTGGAATCCATTGCAGACTCCTTGCAGTCCAAGGGACTCTCAAGAGTCTTCTCCAACACCACAGTTTAAAACCATCAATTCTTCTGCACTCAGCTTCCTTTATAGTCCCACTCTCACATCCATATATGACTACTGGAAAAACCATAATTTTGACTGGATGGACCTTTTTTGGCAAAGTAATGTCTTCTTTTAAATATTCTATATAGGTTAATCATAACTTTTCTTCCAAGTAGCAAGCGTCTTTTAATTTCATGTCTGCCGTCACCATCTGCAGTGATTTTGGAGCCCCAAAATAAAGTCTTTCACTGTTTCCACTGTTTCCCCATTTATTGGCCTTGAAGTGATGGGACCGGATGCCATGATCTTAGTTTTCTGAATGTTGAGTTTTAAGCTAACTTTTTCCACTCTCCTCTTTCACTTTCATCAAGAAGCTCTTTAGTTCTTCTTTGCTTTCTGCCTTAAGTGTGGTGTTATGTTTGTCTTTTAATCACTGCCATTTTGGACTCCTTTTCCTATTCTAACTACATAACAGAATAAAAAAATGAAACAAAGCCCAGTAAATTACATTAAATAATACATCCTTAATATGTATTAAATTAACATTAAATATAATGTTTAGCTCTTACTATTTTGAATTAAAAGTAAGAAATGATTTTTAAATGCATCCTGGTGGCAAAAGTGTAAGAATATGCCAAGATGACTGATAACCAATTATAATTTCTCTTGAATATTACAAAAGGCTTCTGTCATTCTCTAAGTGGTTATTGAAAAGTCCAGGAGCTATTTTATATTTCTGTTTTATTTTACAATAAACACTCTTTGTAAAAATAAATACAATAAAAATGACAAACTTTTGCAAAGACATATCAACAAGAACTGGGTAAAATATTTGACTGTTTTCTTCAATTCTAGTTTAGAAAACATTAAAAAAAAGAAGCTAAAATACAAAAAGGATATTCAGAAAAACGTCTTTAAAAATAGAATCAGCAAAACACTCTCCGACATAAATCACAGCAGGAACCTCTATGACCCACCTCCCAGAATATTAGAAATAAAAACAAAAATAAACAAATGGGACCTAATTAAACTTAAAAGCTTTTGCACAACAAAGGAAACTATAAGCAAGGTGAAAAGACAGCCTTCAGAATGGGAGAAAATAATAGCAAATGAAGCAACAGACAAAGGATTCATCGCAAAAATATACAAGCAACACCCGCAGCTCAATTCCAGAAAAATAAATGACCCAATAAAAAAATGGGCCAACGATCCAAACAGGCATTTCTCCAAAGAAGACATACAGATGGCTAACAAACACATGAAAAGATGCTCAACATCACTCAGTATCAGAGAAATGCAAATCAAAACCACAATGAGGTACCATTACACGCCAGTCAGGATGGCTGCTACCCAAAAGTCTACAAGCAATAAATGCTGGAGAGGGTGTGGAGAAAAGGGAACCCTCTTACACTGTTGGTGGGAATGCAAACTAGTACAGCCACTATGGAGAACAGTGTGGAGATTTCTTAAAAAACTGGAAATAGAACTGCCATATGACCCAGCAATCCCACTCCTGGGCATACACACCAAGGAAACCAGATCTGAAAGAGACACGTGCACCCCAATGTTCATTGCAGCACTGTTTATAATAGCCAGGACATGGAAGCAACCTAGATGCCCATCAGCAGACAAATGGATAAGGAAGCTGTGGTACATATACACCATGGAATATTACTCAGCCATTAAAAAGAATGCATTTGAATCAGTTCTAATGAGATGGATGAAACTGGAGCCCATTATACAGAGTTAAGTAAGGCAGAAAGATAAACACCAATACAGTATACTAATGCATATATGTGGAATTTAGAAAGATGGTAATGATAACCCTATATGCAAAACAGAAAAAAAGAGACACAGATGTACAGAACAGACTTTGGGACTCTGCGGGAGAAGGCGAGGGTGGGATGTTCTGAGAGAATAGCATTGAAACATGTATATTATCTAGGGTGAAACAGATCACCAGCCCAGGTTGGATGCATGAGACAAGTGCTCAGGGCTGGTGCACTGGGAAGACCCAGAGGGATGGGATGGGGAGGGAGGTGGGAGGGGGGATCAGGATGGGGAACACATGTAAATCCATGGCTGATTCATGTCAATGTATGGCAAAAACCACTACAATATTGTAAAGTAATTAGCCTCCAACTAATAAAAATAAATGAAAAAGAAATAGAATCAGAACCATTAAAAATGGAAATAACCAGATATATTTAAAAAATTACAGCATATAAGTAAATATGATGACTATCATTTATGATAAATCATGTGGTAAAAACTAATGCAACATAATACAGCAAATATGAAATGAGAAAACTCAAGACAAGCTCTATTAAACTAGACATTTGAGCATTCAAAAGGGAGAATAGTGCTTAGAAAAATACCTGGAATATTACTTAATTAACATACAAATTTTATTCTGTTTTATAACAAAGAATGACTTACAATTAAAGATAATATTCTACAGTTGGAGATAAATTATTATGAGGAATACATTTTTATTTAAGTGATACAAAGTAGCTGGATTTTATCAGATATAAAACAATGAAACAGTAGTAAAAAATAAACAGTAGTTGTAAATTAGTAGTAGAATATTTTAGTAGTCTCTAAATTTATATTATGGAGAAGGAAATGGCAACCCACTCCAGTACTCTTACCTGGAGAATCCCAGGGATGGTGGAACCTGGTGGGCTGCCATCTATGGGGTCACACAGAGTCGGACATGACTGAAGCGATTTAGTAGCATATTAACATATGAAAATAGACAAAAAAGTTGTGCAGGACAAAGTTAAAGCAGCTTTATTCAAGGCTATGGTATTGGAGGGGCCAGGTGATCATAGATGATTCACATTTGCTAATTGGCCTTACCCAGAGGAAGAGCAAACTTTCTCGCATCCTTATGAATGGAAGTCGTTGTACAACTTGGATCCAAGCACCCACTGAAGCTGAACCTCTGTCTTCCCTCAGACACTGAGAGGTGTGTGTTAGCTTCCCTGATTGCATTTCAAAGGGAAGGTTCAGGTTCTTGGGAAAGACCATCCTGGGTTGTAAAACTGCTCAAAGGCTTTTAAAAACTTCTAAATATCAAAAGGGCAGAGAACTTTGCAGTTACAAGTTTTCTTAAACAAATCCAATTGATAAAAGGGTTTCCCAGGTTGTTGTTCAGTTACTCAGTCCTGTCCAGCTCTTTGCTACCTTATTGATGGCAGCACGCTGGGCTTCCTTGTCCTTCACCATCTCCCGGAGCTTGCTCAAACTCATGTCTATTGAGTCGGTGATGGCATCCAACCATCTTGTCCTCTGTCGTCCCCTTCTTCCCCTTCCTTCAATCTTTTCCAGCATCAGGGTCTTTTCCAAGGAGTCCTCTCTTCACATCAGGTGACCAAAGTATTGGAGCTTCAGCTTCAACATCAGTCCTTCCAATGACTATTCAGGGCTGATTTCCTGTAGGATTAACTGGTTTGATCTTGCTGTCCAAGAGACTCTCAAGAGTCTTTTCCAGCATCACAAGTCTAAAGAGGTCAGTTCTTTGGCACTCACCCATCACATCCATACATAAATAATGGAAAAACCATAGCTTTGACTACACGGACTTTTGTTGGCAAAGTAATGTCTTGCTTTTTAATCCTCTAAGTTTGTCGTAGCTTTTCTTCCAGGGAGCAAGTGTCTTTTAATTTCATGGCGGCAGTCACCATCTGCAGTGATTTTGGAGACCAAGAAAATAAAGTCTGTCACTGTTTCCACTGTTTCCCCATCTATTTGTGATGAGGTGATGGGACAAGATCATGATGCCATGATCTTAGTTTTTTGAATGTTGAGTTTTAAGCCAGCTTTTTCACTATCTTCTTTTCACCTCCATCAAGAGGCTGTTTACTTCCTCTTCACTTTCTGCCATTAGGGTGGTGTTATCTGCATGACAAATTGATTCCAATCTTGATCCCAGCTTGAGGTTCATCCAGCCCAGCATTTTGCATGATGTCCTCTACATATAAGTTAAATAAGTAGGGTAACAATATACAGCTTCAACGTACTTCTTTCCCAATTTTGAACCAGTCTATTTCTCCTTGTCCCAGGTGGTTCAGTGGTAAAGAATCCACCTGCCAAGCTGGAGACATGGATTTGATCCCTGTGCCAGGAAGATTCTCTGGAGAAGGAAATGGCAATCCACTCCAGTATTTTTGCCTGAAAAATCCCATGGACAGAAGAACCTGGCAGACTATATAGTCCATGGAGTCCCAAAGAGTTGGACCCGACTTAGTGAAACAATAACAAAGAAAAGGGAAGTCAAAAGTCTAGATATAAGAAGAATGTTTTCTAAAGTTTAGTCAAGCTGAGGGGACTCTTAAGGCTTTTTTGGTGAGTATAAGTAGTAACAAATATTATTTTTTCCCTCAGAATCCATTACTGCTACATCAATTTTGTTGTTGTTGTTGTTTAGTCATTAAGTCGTGTCCAACTCTTTTGCAACCCCATGGGCTGTAGCCTGCCAGACTCCTCTGTCCGTGGGATTTCCCAGGCAAGAATACTGGGGTGGGTTGCCCCATCCTTCTCCAGAGGATCTTCCTGACTCAGGGATAGAACCTGCATCTCTTTCATTGGCAGGTGAATTCTTACCAATGAGCCACCAGGGAAGCCATAGATTAGGTAGGGATAGACAAATGTGGAACTAGAAGATCTGAAATTTACAAGCAGAATATTCAATAATTGGCATTCATTCTTGCATCGATTTTTAAATAATAGAAGCTTATTTATTTTTAAATAACAGAAGCTTTTACAGAAAAGCACTTTCTAAGAACACTGTGGGCCACACTCATATATGTGGCTGCTCAACCTTGAAAATCATCTACATACTGACAGAAGCATTTAATATTGTAATTTGTAACGGCTGAAATGCCACTACTTTAGCTAGCTATAGGCCTCCCCCAAATTTCCCATCTGCAAAACTCTGTTAGGGAGCATGAGAGCTGGATTGAAAAAGAAGGTGCCCTGTGTCACATAATCCCACTTCCCCAAAAGTTTACTTTTTTAAGTAATTTTATTTATGTATTTATTTTTGGCTGTGCGGGGTCTTCACTGTTGCATGGGCTCTCCTCTAGTCAAGGGGAGCAGGGACTATTTAGTTGTGGTGTGTGGGCTCCTCATTGCGGTGGCTTCTTACTGTGGAATGCAGGCCCTAGAGTATAAGCTCTAGAGTCTAGGGGCTTAGTTGCTCCACGGCATGTGAGATATTCCCAGATCATGGATAGAACCAATGTCTCCTGCATTGGCAGGCAGGTTCTTTACCACTGAGCCACCAGGGAAGCCTCCATCCCAGTTACTCAGAGGTTTATGCCACGGTGAATTAATTTCTCAAACTGGCTGCATATCAGGATGGCATTGAAGATTTGTAGTGATGTAAGCTTGGCCCTGCCTCGGATTTCTGAACTAGTATGATTTAGTGTGATACCTAAGGGATAATTTATAGATAGATAGACAGGTAGATGGATAGATATTTCAAATCTCCAGGCCAGCCAAGTCACATGCTGCAGTCTAGAATTTAGGAACCACGGAGGCAGACCTTCTGACTCCTCTGGTTCACAAAGAAAGGAACTGGCCAGGGCTGAGTACTGGCTAGAAGGAAACAATTCTTCCATCCAAATCTAACTGTCAAGATAGCAAGGATGCTGACATCAACTGAGCTCAGTGTTAGGATCTCAGTATCACTACCATTTAAGAGAGCCAATATGTAATGAATCTTTAAGTGACAGCAGAAATACTTGAAGAAGATGCTCAAGACATCATTACAGCCACTGTTCTATTCATCTTAGCTGATCCCTGATCCCCCAACCTCTCCTGTCAGATCCTTAATCCTTCATGCCCAAACCCAGTTGATCTTCCAATAATGAATTAGACCAAAAGAAGATTAATAAACTGTAACACACAAAAAGGCCAATCTATAAGTCATAGCAGAAACAACAACAACAAAATATTACTTTACATGAGTACATTTATAATTAGAAAAAGTCAATCTATCAACATCATTTTGGAAAAAGGGTAAGAAATCAGGTAGATCATGAGTTTTTTTTTTTAATTTGGAAAATAATGAATATTATATATCCCAAGTGAAGTGAGTTTGCTGAAAATATTTAAAATTATTAATATTATGCTATTGTCAATTACTCCATAACTAATCTGAAGAAACTTCTGGAATCCTGGCAATCAATGTATATTATAACTGTGCTAGTCAAATGATGACTTGTGAACTAGGCTCAATCCACAAAGAGAAACTGAGTGTAAGTATTTTGCACTTTCTAGAAATGTGAAAGTGTTATATTATCTCTGTTGAAGCTGAAAAATAAAATTGAGTTTATATCTTTTACTTAATGTTTATAATAACACATATTTTAATATTTTATAAAATTATTATACCATGATGACTTAACCACACAAAAACACAACTGCTCTTTAACAGAGATGGTTTGAAAAGTACTGCTTTGAATAACACTATGTAAAATACTAAGAAGACTTCAGGTTAAATAAAAAATAAACAAGTTTATCTCCTATGAGACTCCTCAGACCTTTAAAATTGAAATGTGCACTGTGAATCTCAAGATGAAAATTTAATAGGTCTTTGCAATGTATTTGAATGTAGACTTTTCTTACACTTCATCTTATGATCTCATGAGAGTAGGATTCCTCAGAACACTTGGGAAATAGTTCTTGGAAAATAATTAATGGGTGCATGGGAATTGTCAAGTGAGTCTGTACATAGAAATGAACTTAGCATCTTCCAGAAATTGCGATTCATTTTCCAGAAAGGGAATCAATTATATACTTTAGAAAGAAAATATTTTATTCAGTTAACTGAGAAGTAAAACACAGAAGAGAAAAAAAAAACTGAATCTGACTCCCCTATATCTCTAAATTCAATGAATACGGACTTCTTGAAAGCTTACTGTGTGCTGCTTTCTACTTTTAAGACACAGTTACTCAAAACACATTTGAAGCAACAAACGTTACATTTTTCCTAAAGGAGACTGGGTAGCTAATGGAAAATATTTGGGGCCTTACTTTGGAAATTGTTTTGTGTGCAAAATATTTGAAAATGTAGTTTCTTTGTCTTTTATAACTTCCTAGAGCCCTAGAAGATGATAAACTATATATATATATATTTTTTTTTTCATGAAGAGACTAGAAACAAATTGACTTCAATATATTTCACACGTTTAATAGGATAGAAACAAAGACAATACATTATGTAAGAAAAGGCTGAACAGTACTATAGCCTATTAAATAAGGATACTTTCAGTGCTGCCTTAAGGGCCTGAAGGTACTTTTCATCTCAAAACAATTCTCTGATGCTTTTGCTTATTTATTTATTCATTCACCTGCCTGTTAAATTCCAGTGAACCAAATCACTCTGCATTCCCACCTCATGGCTGTGGCCCCTTAGAGAGCTTTCTATGAACCATGCCCATGCCTTTCTGAATGTCAAATCTCTAAAACTGATGACGCTCAACAATGAAGATATTGCATAATTTTAAACTATAATATTGTTGAGTCTTCAGAGTGTCTAAAGGGTGTATGAAAAACTCCCTAAACGTGAGGCTTTGTATACTGAATATGAGAAGACAAAGCAAAAGCAAAAGCAGTGAATTGACAGTCAATGTCAGAGTTCATGCATGCTAAGTCGCTTCAGTCGTGTCTGACTCTGTGACCCCATGGACTGTAGCCCAACAGGCTCCTCTGTCCATGGGATTCTCCAGGCAAGAATACTAGAGTGGGTTGCCGCGCCCTCCTCCAGAGGATCTTACTGATGCAGGGATGGAATGCACATCTCTTCCATTACAAAGGAACATTGTCATTGAGTTCATTTGATTTAACCCTGTGGATTAGACAATTTGGGGAAGATTTCATCGAAGAGGTATTTGGAATGATAATTTAAAGGTGAATAAGACCAAAAGAAAGCATATTCTAAGGGAGAATATGTGATTAGGAATAGAGAAAAATGCACAACATATTTGAAACATAGCAAGTGGTCTAGCATGACTAGTTCAATGATATAGGAAAAAAATTACCTAAACTCTCACTAAGATTGATCACAGTCTCATTATAAGTAACAACACATATTAAGCTAGAGAGGTGATATAAAGATGTTAAATGATTGGAAACTCCATATCACTGAAGATTTTTAAATAGCAGCTCAAACAGTTTTTTAGAAAATTTAGTCTGGCTACTATGTGGGGTGAAGAGAAAGTCTTTAAGAAATCTCAGAAAAGTCTCTTTATAAAAATCACTTTTCAGTTGATCCAACTAAACTATATTCTTGGCCATGAATGAAACAGAAAGGTTATTCTGGGAGACATGGCAACTACTGTTACTAATACCAACCAAAAACTATAATAGGGTGGGAGTGAGGAGTCAGTGATTAAACAAAGTTATTTATTTCCAAAACATTAAGCCCACCCACACAAGAAAACCTCTGATGGAATGTTTTCTGTTAAAAAAAAAAAAAAAAAAAACAAAAACTACTGCATAAGGATTCCCACACACTGATATTTAGATATACAGACAAGGATGTAAAGATGGAACAATGTCTTATAAATGTGGACTAGTTTATATACGTGTGGATTGAAATTTAGGAGAAAGCTCATAATAAAATTTTAATATTTAAGAGTCAGCTGCCAATAGATTATATTTGGAGATGTGACAGAGAATCATTTCCTAGGCAGGTTGATAAGAAGTCTAGGGGTCCCCCAAGGAGAGAGGGGTCTGGAATTTTCAAGGAGGAAGAAAGGACAAACTTTTTACTTTTTCCCCTCCTCTACATTCTTTAGGATTATATAACAATGATGCATCCTGCCTGAGGATAGTCTCTGGATTAAACCTTCTGGCTAATCCTGTTATCTTAAAATGTAAATTATGGGAGTAGGTCTGGTGAGGTCTTTACAACCTCCAGACATTCTTTGGATTCATTGGAGAGTATATAACTCCATTGCTGACACTAGCAAGGGGGTACTCTTTCTACCCCCTTCTGATGCCTATGTCAGAAGCTTTCTCTATCTCCTTTATACTTTAATAAAACTTTATTACATAAAAGCTCTGAGCAATCAAGCCTCGTCTCTGGCCCTGGATTGAATGCTTCTCCTCCGGAGGCCAAGAACCCTGCTGTCTTTGCGTGATTCAGCAACAACCTTTCATGACCATGGGTGATACATCTAAATAGTAATGGTAGATTGAAAATTGCAAGAAATCCTAGGCCTGAATGTGGATGTGCATTGAACATGTGGGAGACACATGGGTGTATTCAGTAAAGAAGACAGGAAAAAACTGTAAGAGGAACTCTAGAATAATGTAATGCAAAACACAGATGAAAACTTAAAATCACATCAAGCTGTAATGCATGCATGCATGTGCATGCTAAATCGCTTCAGTTGTGTCCAACATTTTGGGACCCTATGGACCTTTGTCCATGACATTCTCCAGGTAAGAATACTGGAGTGGGTTGTCGTGCCTCCCTTCAGGGGATCTTCCTGACTCAAAAACAGAACCTGCGTCTCCTACATTGGAATGCACGTTTTTTGTTTTTTTTTTTTTATACCACTTGAGCCACCTATACAAGTCAAAATAGTGCAATAATAAGACAGAAATATGTGTGTCATAAGAAAAATAAAACTTTAATAACTGAAACCAAATAATTCTCTGCCTCTGTGTTAAATAATAATGAGTCAAGTAATACTTCTTGGTCTGTGTTAAATAATCCTTGAGTGAAGCATAATTTCCTGTTCTTTGCTAAGCAATCCTGAAAACAAGCAAAAATAACTCAGATCCTTACTGCAGGAAGTACAATTTCCTAGAAAGTCAGATACCGAAACAACTAAACATCATACTTATCATGACTCATTTCATGTCTTTCATCATGCTGAACACATCAGTCAAAGAAAGAAAAAAAAAAAAAATTAACTCACAATAGAAATCCAACTTCTTTCCAACCCTGTAAATTCTGTGCTATGCTTAGGTATTCAGTCATGTCTGACTCTCTGCGACCCCATGGACTATAGCCTACCAAACTCCTCAGTCCATGGGATTCTCCAGGCAAGAATACTGTAGTGGGTTGCCATGTCCTCCTCAGGGGATCTACCCAACCCAGGGATCAAACCCAGGTCTCCCACATTGCAGGCAGATTCTTTAATGTCTGAGCCATCAGGGTCTCACCTTCAAATCACTCAGCTCAAGCCCTTAAAATGCTGACTGTACCATAACTCGATTTTAAATTTTGAGGTACTGATAAGACCTTTGTGAAGCTGGTGTTCTGCCTTGCCACAATGTCTAAGTCATGTGTCATCAGGAAATCTTTCTGGTGGTCTTTTTTTTTAAGTGAACAGCAGACACTTCTGGTGAAGAAGCAAGAAGAGAAAGATCATTCATTCTTCCATTTACTACAATTTGTCATGTGCCTAGCACATGTCAAGCAGCAGTGGTAAAGAACCTGCCTGCCAATGCAGCAGATATAAGAACATGGGCTCGATCCCTGGGTCAGGAAGGTGCCCTGGAGGAGGCTATGCAATCTGCTCCAGTGTTCATGCCTGGAGAATTCCACGGACAGAGACGCCTGGTGGGCTACAGTCTATACGGTCACGCAGAGTTGGACACGACTGAAGTGACTTAGCATGCACCCATGCACCAGTACATGCCAGGGTGAGTCCAAGTCTTTCCTTTCACTGACAGACGTTGGAATTGGAAGTTAATTATCAAATAGGAAATAGGTGGCTCAGTGGTAAAGAAGCCACTTGCCAATGCCAGAGCTCAGGTTCAATCCCTAGGTCGGTAAGATCCCTTGGAAGAGGAAATGACAGCCCACTCCAGTATTCTTGCTGGAATAATCCCATGGATAGAGAAACCAGGCAGGCTACTGTCCATGGGATCACAAAGAATTGGACAGGACTGAGCAACTGAGTATGCATGCACACAAATAAATAAATCACCAAGATAGTGATATTAAATGCCAGGAGAAAAATAAAATAGACTAATAAGATAGAATTACTTTGGGGCACTAATTTCAATTGGAAGTGTAGGAAGGTTTCTTCAGGGGGTGATGCTTCAGGATAAGAAGCAAGGTCCAGTGAGTTTTTTTTTGTTTTTTTTCAAGTTGCCAGATTTTCAGATTCCTAGTTCCATCATAAAATCCTAACACCAAGGAGAAGGAAGAGGAAGAAAAGGAGGAGAAATGCTAAAATGTATTACATACAAACAGTGCCAGCTTCTTTATGTGCATTTTCCTTTTAGACTTTAAACTGCCCTGTGAGGTAAATACTGTTAATATCCCCATTTTATTAGAGAGATAACTGAAATTAGCAAAATTTGGTTATTAACCAAGTTGCATAATGAGTGAATGGTAGAACACAGAAATTGCCCAGAGCTGCTGATTAAAAAGACTATATCCTTAATTTAGTTACTTAACAATGTCCATAGTGGTAGACATTCATTATGTCTTCTATGTTAAGCCTTTCCTCTAGCCTTCCTAGGTTTTGTTTGATAGATTAAAGAAATTCATAATCTATTCAGCCATTTGTTTTATTCATACAAATAGTTTAGATAGAGAATTGATAAAAATTGGGAAAAATGTTTAAAGACCTCTCTTTCACTAAAGGTTGGTTGTCATACTTGCCTAATCCATCTACTATTTTTTAAAATTCTTAAATCATTTTTTTTTAAATTGACACCAAAGTATGATTATCAGAGAATATGAAGGACACAGATTCTATTGAAAAGAATGCATTTTCCATTCACAATGTGTGATAGCCATGGGGTTATTGAAATTTTCTGTCAGTGATACTAGTAAACATATTCTAGAACACTCTTTCAGTTTGTTTTTTCTCATGCTGAAAGCTGACTATTTATGGCAACTCCTGCCTTAGGGGTTGTGTGCAGCAGTTGTGTTCATTGATTAAAAAAACTAAAGACATATCAAGACAGAGTGAAACACAAGTAAGGACTTTCAAAGGCATCTGATGATGAGATTTCTTCAGGGCACACACTGTATCTTAAGCTTTTAAACTTCACATAAAACATCTTTAAATAATCTCGACCTCATTTACTTTTTAGAAAGTACAATCACTCTTTGCAGGCTGCAGTAAAAAAAAAAAAAAAAAAAAGGAGGTTTTCAAATTAAGTTGAACAAAGAAAGAATATCCTAGTAAGAATAAAGCAGAGATTTCATTTGGTTTTGCAAATTCATGTATTTTAGCTAATTGCGGAGTCTTTGTTTTATCTAATACTGTACAGTACTGAATTGCCTCATTATTAGAGATTATTGAATAAAAATTTCTGATCTTGAAAAATCTCACTTCAAAACTAAGACACCAAACCTGTCTACCGTAGTGCCTTATCTGAACCACAGACTTGGATTAAAAATTATTTCTTCAGTCTTTTAGGTCTTCTAATACCATTGATTTTGGCATGATATTGCAATGTGTACTGATAGAACAAAGCTTCTCTGGATATAATGTCATATCTTTTGTTCATTATTTCTTGGATAACAAAACTGAATCTAGAGAGATTAGTTAGCTCATCTACAGTATATCTCTTATGTGAAGGTGGCAGTAAAAGTAGCAACCTAGCACTGCTAGTTTTATCTTATAGGCGATGTTGAGAAGTAGTAACTGGAGGAATAGTCAAAGTGTTAAGCAAATAGTGACTTCAAGAAAATGGTAGTTTAGAAATATAAAAAATAATGACATTTGTGAGAAAAGATAAATAATGCTTTCTATAATGTGGTCATCTTGTAGCATGGTCACACTTCTCATAACTTATGTGGCCCATATGGCAGCAGTGATAGCCATGTAGCTTGAGGAAGGAGACATAGTAAGTGCAGTGGTCAGGAATTTTACAAGAGTACACAATGGGAAAAGGGAAGGAAGGAAGCAAAAGTGGGCAGAGAGAGATGTTGAGTTGTCATATGGACATGGACTGAAAAGACACAGTCAACTGGTATTAAACAGTACTTCAAAGTAGCCCCACATTGAGCTAAAATGTCCATATATTTTATATCCCCATTTTCACCTATTGGTCAACTCAGAAGGATGCCACTGTAAGAGAGGCAGATTTTTATTCTACAGCAACCTTGAAGAGGCTAACAGCTGGTGCTGTCTGTTGCATCAGAAACCCAGCAACAGAGGCAAGATGTTCATCATTGAATGGGGATATCCTGGCCCAATCATCTTTTGTGCCACTCACATCCACTTCTTTGTTCAGAGAGCAACACCTTCATCATTCTATTAAGTCTTTCTTTCTGGGAGAAACTTAGGAAAAGGAAGGGTACTGCGATGGGCTATAGGTCCCAACTCTACAGCTGATCTCTGAACTACTACTGATATTTATCACCTCCTTCCACTATCCATTCTTGGTTGTCCTCACCATCTGCTAATGCCTTAGTTAGTCTTAGCTTACACGGGGATGACGCTGAAGTTGTCCTCAAGGTGTCTGAGCCCCTTATCACCATGTTCCTAAGGTTGCTTCACTTAAACTCTAACCACCAAAATTAGATAAGGGAGTATCAAGAGGAGCCCAAGGGGATTACTTGTGTGTTAGCAGATACTTCCCTGCCCTCCAGCATGTAAACGCAGCACTTACCTCCTTCCATGACCAGGCCGATTGCTCCTGCTGTGATAGCTCCTCTTCATGTTTACTGATCTCTGCACATAGAGCAGCTACAGTGACCAGGCGGCAACCAGAGCTTAGAGTTCAATGGGACTCTGGCTGGGTTCTCAGGTGCAGGCATTCATCCTTTGAGAACTTTATGGTTCTTCAAGGAATCTTTTTTGATTCTGCATATGTTCAAAGCTCTGTCATACCCCTTTGTGCACAAAGTAGGTGATCAAGCACACCACCACAGCTTTACCCTTTTGGGAAAATATTCTTTCACCAAAGTCTTGCAAGGTTGTGCCTCAGTGAGGATGAAACACAGCCGCTTTCCATTTTCAGCTTGCACAGAAATACTGAACTCACCTGTGTATAAGCAACACTTGGTTGGCTTTTTGTCCCTCTCTCAGTGGATCATAACTGATCTTCCACAGAGCTGTGGGGTGTGAGCTGAAGGAGAGGAGCGTGCAATACGGTGGATGATAGCGGGTTCAGAGCAACACGCTCATGCTTTCACTCTCTGGTCTTGCTCGTGCTACCTCAGATTACATCCTATAATGGACCACTGTCCGCCCTGATCAAACTTAATGACTTAATGGACAGGAAGAATTCTGGTTCATGATTAGAATTCCCAAGTCATGGTCAGCTGAAGCCCTATATTTGTTGTGTTTCATCTATACTGACTTTTAAAATATGCCAGGGGTTGCTTTTTTATTTTTATTTTTTTAAGACGCTATGGGCTTACTCCAGACCACTGGTGTCCTGCATTGTTGTTTTGCCAATAATGCCACACATCTTGGACCACAATTAATACAGTTTTGGTAGATCATGAGTCCCCAAGTGGCAGGGCTGCTTACAGCACAGCCCAGACCTTCTTGCTCTGTGTCTCTAGAAACTGGCAGCTTTGATGTGACTGATAACACAGCCTTGAGCAGTACACTTAGATGTGAAATACACTGCCTCTGTAATGTAAAAAGTACTATGTTGTGCACCCATCTTTATGTGGACATCTTATGTGCAAAGATGTAAGTTTGTCTTGCATTTTACATATCCTGTGCCAAGACACTTCTAACCACAGAACCCCTACACAGGTAAATGGAGAGGTAATGTGATGTAGTGATTTTCATAGCATTCATTCTCCACGCCCAAGAGTGAGTGCATCAACCAAGGCCTCTGCCATGCTAGGCATTGCTTGTTTGTGTAACCCAGTAACATGTCATTTTTATAATGGGTCATTTTAATATTCTGCAGAATGTTTAGATGCCCTCAATATTTTTGACCAATATTATTATATTATACATAATTGAAGAGTTCACATGGTTCTTTATGCTAAGCTGGAAATATATATTGTTACCTGTTTCAAGTGAATGTAAACAGTTCCTTATCTCTTTTTTTAATGATAGGAATGGAAAAGAATGTGTTCACAAAATAAGTCTCCACCTGCCATATTCTGGAGATCATGTAAGTTTTCCGTAGCAAAGATATAACATCTAGCACAGTGAATAAAATTGGTCCTACAAGATTGAGTTTGTGCAAAGATAGTGGCATCCAGGATTTGCAGCTCTACTGTAGGAACCATCTTAGTGAATTCAGTGGAAATACCACAGGGATCCCTAACCTTGTATCTAATGTACAACATGGTGATGAGAGCTGATACTATATTATATACTTGGAACTTGCTAAGAGGATAGATCTTAAATCTTCTCACCAACACACATACACACTAATACACACATGCTCAGTGGTGACTATGTAGAGGTAATTGATAAGTTATTTAGTTTAATTATGGTGATCTTTTCATAATATATACATAGATCCAAGCATCAAGTTGTATATCTGAACTAAATACAACTTTTATATATTATGGATATCTCAATAAAGTTGTTTAAAAAATAGAACTCTCAGAAGTTAACAAATGGCTATTATTGTAGTCACATTTTTATTTTTTTAACAAGAGAATTTCTTTTTTGGCCATGCTGTGCAGCCTGCGGGATCTTAGTTCCTGGACCAGCGATAGAAGCCTTGCCCCTTGCAGTGGAAACTTGCATTCTTAACCACTGGACCTCCCAGAAAGACCCTGTAGTCACTTTAAAAACAACTTCCTGAACCTCATTGATTTCTGTAATGATGTATTGCTTGCTTCCTGGCCTATATCTTGGATGCATCTTCATTTCATTTTTCCTCCTTATTACTATCTTCCCTCTAAGTGAGGGTGTGGTGAGAAGGATGAGGAATACCATTTTGTTCTTTCTCAGAGAGTTCAGATAGTTTCATATCCTTGGTTCTCCTCTCTCTAAGAGAAATCTTAGAACTAGATTCTGATCATCTTTGATTAACCAACAACTATTTGATACTAAAGACTATGTTATCATCTGAAATCCATCATGTGCATGCATGCTAAGTCACTTCAGTCATGTCCAACTCTTTGCAACCCTATGGACTGTAGCCCTCCAGGCTCCTCTGTCCATGGGACTCTTTAGGCAAGAATACTGGAGTGGGTCGTCATGCCCTCCTGCAGGGGATCTTCTAGACCCAGGAATCAAATCCATGTCTTTTAGATCTCCTGCATTGGCAGGTAGGTTCTTTACCACTAGTGCCACCTGGGAAGCCCTGAAATCCATCTTACTTAAACCTAAGTTCTCTGTCTTCCACCATAACTGTTCTTGCATTTCTAGGTAGGCCAAAGACACTACCATTCTTTCAGTCCTCCATTTCTGAAATCTGGTCATCTCTGAATCTACCAGTTTCTCTTCCTGTTTCTAGATAACTTTTGTGTGCAGTCTATCATTTTTAATTCTTCTCATCACAGATTCATTTATATATTTTCCTTCTATCACAGAGTCACAGCCATTGTTTAATCCCTTCATTAGTCCATTTGTCCATTCACTTCATGGCAAATAGATGAGGAAACAATGGAAACAGTGGAAGACTTTATTTTGGGAGGCTCCAAAATCACTGAAGATGGTGACTGCAGCTATGAAATTAAAAGACACTTATTCCTTGCAAGAAAATCTATGACCAACCTAGACAGCATATTAAAATGCAGAGACATTACTTTACCAACAAAGGTCCGTCTAGTCAAAGCTATGGTTTTTCCGGCAGTCATGTATGGATGTGAGAGTTGGACTATAAAAAAGTTGAGCACTTTAGAATTGATGCTTTTGAACTGTGGTATTGCAGAAGACTCTTGAGAGTCTGTTGGACTTCAAGGAGATCAAACCAGTCAATCCTAAAGGAAATCAGTCCTGAATATTCATTGGAAGAACTGATGCTTAAGTTGAAACTCCAATATTTTGGCCGCCTGATGTGAAGAGGGGACTCCTTGGAAAAGACCCTGATGCTGGGAAAGATTGAAGGCAGGAGGAGAAGGGGACAACAGAGGATGAGATGATTAGATGGCATCATTGACCCAATGGATATGAGTTTGAGCAAGCTGGGAGTTGGTGATGGACAGGGAAACCTGGCATGCTGCAGTCCATGGGGTCACAAACAGTTGGACATGACTGAGCCACTGAATTGAGCTGAACTGAGTCCATTTATGGACTATTATAAAATTTTCCATTTGATCAATTTCTTGCCTATCTCTTCTTGTTCCAGTAGATTCTACATGATTGTCAGCTTATGATTCTAGAAGCTGTCTTAAAACACAGCTTAACACATGTTAAACTATCATGTAAGGCCATAAAGAAATCTCATTTTGTAATAAAATAAACTTTATGTTCCCATCTGGCATTTGATACTTTTCATGATCCATAATATAAGTAATTCAACTATATCACCAGCTTTTCCAGTAAACACGTTCTCTATTACCTAATACAAAATCTAACATGCCATATCTTTTCCATTGCTTTCCTTCTTTTATGATGTTTTCTCTGACTTAAGTCAGCCTTTTAAAATGGCTTTTTTTTGAGTTACTATACCATCAATTAGCACACTAGGCATTATGTATACACTATTGTATCTCTGTTTCCTCATCTGAAAAAAGAGGGAAATAATGTTCATCTTACAAATGAAGCAATATATGTAAATTGCTACCTGAAGTGTCTTTCATTTATTAAATACTGAAAAAAAAAATTAGTTAACTTTTCTTCTATCCTATACCCTTCTATTCATGACAGCAAAGAAAATGATGTAAAAGACCAGAAAGTTATGGATATAGAATATAAAATGTTAAAACAGGGAATATAAAGGAAAAGATGAGAAATACAATCATTGAACTGCAAGGGGATCAAACCAGTCAATCTTAAAGGAAATCAACCCTGAGTATTCATTGGAAGTACTGATTCTAAAGGAAATCAACCCTGAGTATTCATTGGAAGTACTGATTCTAAAGCTGATGCTTCAATACTTTGGCCACTTGATGTGAAGAGTGGACTCGATGGAAAAAACCCCGACGCTGGGAAAGATTGAAGGCAAAAGGAGAAGGCAGTGGCAGAAGATGAGATTTAGATAGCATCACTGACTTAATGGACATGAGTTTGAGCAAATTCCAGGAGATAGTGGAGGACAAGGAAGCCTGGAGTGTTCCAGTACATGGAATACGAAGAGTCGGATATGACTCAGGCACTGAACAACAGCAACAAATAATTATTGAATTCTGTGTCAACTAAACTAAGTTTCACTTGCCCTTTATATTTTGTACACATATTGCCTATACTAGTAAGACCAATAGATATGTATTGCTTAAGGATGAATGCATTTTCTATTTAAATGTAGTTGGCATTTGCAATGCAATGATGAATTGATATGAAGTATCACAATCATTGAATAAAATATGTTTTAGAAAGACAAATGGTTTCAATAAGTCAGATGCAGAGTATGGATCAGTATGAATGCTAAGAATGAAATCATCTGTAATATATTTCAGCTTCTTATTAAGGATTCTCAGGTGATAATTTGTGGGAGGTAGCATCATCAGAAATTTAACAGTAGTCATTTATGTTAAAAGAAAGGATTTATGATAGGTATATTTTTATTCATGAAATAAGATAAATTGGAATTATCCATCATTACTGTCTAGAAGAGTTTGGTTTATTATAATTTATTTTATAGAGTATTCTGTAGGAAATAGAGTTGGCTAGCATACATTTTATTATTAGATTCACATCATTTTTATTCCATAAGTATCAGCTGCCAAAAATGTAATGTTATGAAAAAGGGACTTAGAATCTATTAAGAAAAACTTTTATTTTAACATTTTCTACCTTTTTTGGTTAAAATCAAGTCTAAAATATAAATTCAGAAAACAAAATTCTGAATTATTTTCTTAATTGTCACAAGTCTGTTCTTTTAAAGTTTCAAACCAGAACTGTAGTCTTGAATAGCAATTGCTAGATACAAATACAATGAATTTTTTTACTAGTGGCAATAATTTACATAATATTTTTACTTCACAGTACCAGATATCAACATCATAGAGTGTTATTCATTCACTCAATCATTAGACATTTTTGAGCACCTATAATGTGCCTGAAACTGTGCTAGAAAATGTGACCAAAAGTTTAAAAATAAAATAAGGGCCACACACATACACATATTCACAGTATATATGCTATAGGAAAGATAAATATATAATGCAATGCACTGAAAACTCTTGTGGTTCTAACAGGAGGTGAAATCTTCCAAAAAGAAGACATGGTCCTTCTGAGCAGAAGAAATTTGATGTTCAAAGACATAAAAATGTGAAGACCATTCTAGGAGATGTAAGATATTCTATATAGCTAAAGTAAGTACTTGTTTTGGGAAACAAATAAGGAAGAAAGCAGTGGTAAGAAGATCTGGAATAATCTGTGGTTGGAAGATTTCGATGGTCCTTGTTGCCATGGTGTTCCTTGCAAATTTTATCATCGATATGGCAGGCGATATTATGAAACTTCTTCAATAGTTTTGAGAGTGAAGTTGAGATAAAATATTTGATTTTTACCAGAAAGCTGAGTATGTGCCACTAATAGCTGTATAGTAAATGTTAGCACAGTTTACACAGTTGTAAACCAAAGATGTTTTCTAATCAAAAGCAATGCAATTATCATTTTAGGAAAATGAGAATAAATTGTTAGTGATGAAAGTCGGTCATAGGGGTTGGTGAGGGACATAAGTCTAAAAATCACTTACAAAGTTTTGATGAGAAACAATATAAAATAAATATGAATTTACCATAGTGAGATAAAGACATTATATATTCAAGAGGGACTGAAAGAATTGATAGGAACACAAAGAATAAATTAGTCCCTTGAGGCTGAGTCAATGACAATGTTCTACAAACTTACATATTTTTTTATAGCAAAAGCAGTATTACTTTATCAATACCTTAAATTTACTTATTAAATGCTTAAATACATTATTATAATACTACTACTATGTATATTACTTTTGGTAGAAGGTAGTATGCTATTTAATACTACAAAGACACTGTGATAGAGGATCTATTATTAACTCTATTCTAAAAATTTAAAAAAAAAAAGTGTTTAACAAGCTAGTAAATGATGGAACTAGAGCTCAACCCTCAATTGTTACATTTTCAGAGCTTGAATTCTTAACTCCTGCATTACTGCTTCTGCACTAAACTCCATTCAAAATTCTTATGATGATTTTAAAATTCAAAGGCTAAAAGATTCAAGTCTAATTAATTTATATTTGTTATTCACTGATAGTAAAACTCACTGATATTGATTCAGATTATATTTCTACAGTTTATTTTTTGGACACAAATATATTTGAGAATATAGAAAGTGGTCAAAAGGCCATCAAGTCAAAAGGATTTTTGTGCTTGTTTTTGGTCTAGATATTTCCTTTTCTTGTGGCTTACTGTTTCTTTCTGGACTTCTTGGACTAGGTTATGTTTTCAGTATCATTATTCTAGATTTTATCATTTTTCTACCTTTAAAATTAGACACTTCAAATCACTGCCATTCTTCAGTAAATGACCCTCCTTCTAACAGGCATTGCCTTGAAACTTTTCTGGCCTCCCCATGATGTCTTAGAGAACCTGACAACTTTAGAAGCAGTTACATGCAGTGCCAGTCATGATTCATTTGGTTGGAAATTCTGGTGTCAGATGTGATTAGGTACAAGAGGACAAGCATTCTCTGCCTTTACAGTTTGCATTTTAGTAGATTAACTAAAGAACAAAATGCCAATAAACGATATGACACATCTATTTTTATAACCATGTCAAATTAGAGAACTATAGGCTGCTAATTTGTGATTAATAGAAGTATGTTCTTAGGAATATTTTGCCTTGAGTTTTCCTTGATTTCGGTTTGTTCAGAGTATAGCATTTGCATTATCCTATATAGATCCAGATATAGCCTATTAGTATGCAAATAGAATGGACTCTTAATACTTAACTGAAAATACAATAAGAGTATCAGAGAGGGGGGGTTACAGAAGATAAGCTCATCTATTCTAGAGGAGGACAGATTGTTATATTTCAACTCAACAAAGAGTACCTGAAGTGGCTTCTAAGGGTTGTATTTGTCATATGCTTACTCTGAGTATCTTTGTCTCTCCTCACACAGATCCTTGCATAGAAGTCCCCTCCCCATGCAAAGACAACTCTGTCCTGGAAGCCTATAGATTCTCAAGATAGATAGAAAAGAGCTTTGAAAGTGCAACTTGTGGCAGAGATGACAAAATTATTATTATAAAGAATGCACAGAGGTAGTGATAATTGACACGCACTTAACTGTGAGACTATCATCTTTTTGTGATGACTTCCTCTCTTTTTTTCCTCCTTAGGATCTGGAATCAGTGACTTGCATCCAGCAGTGGAACATGAAGGAATCAACAGTCTGACATCCTTCCCTGGAGGCTGAGAGTAAGATGCAATGAAAAGTAGAGTTGAGTGGGGGATGGGAGAAGACAGTTCAAGAGTAGATCAGACTGGTGGATCTCAAGGGTAGGGGAAGAAGTGTACCACATAAATAAAATAAAGTAGCTATCAGGGAACACAAAGGATCATGCATAGCCTAATATCTACTGTGGATGAAAGCAGAATCAGTCTCTCTTTCTTCTCCTTCCCTCTCTCTCTCCCTCTTCTTCTCTCTCTTCTTTTCCTGAGAAAAGACATAAGACAGAATTATGTCTTAGATCATGAAAATTTAAAAGAAAACTATCCATGTTTCTAATTTTACTACTTCTTAGTGACTTGGGTAAATACATAACCTCTCTTTGCCTCTGTTTTCTCATCTATAAAATGAGTAGAATGATAATCCCATACTTGTTGAGTTCTTGCTATGATTAAATGAGTTAATACTAGCAAAATATTTAAAAGAATGTCTAGCAATGCTAAGCATTATAAAAATTTAAATTATAATCACTGTTTCACACAGTCTTTTTGTTTGCTTGTCCAAGTTTTAATTGTTCTCCTCCCCTACATATTTGGAAATTCTGAGTATTTGTGACAAGTCCTCTCAAATCTCCTGCCTGGACAGTTATCTTGGGTAACAAGCAACACTGTTGACCTGGTAACTCTAAGGCAACCAACCACAAGAAAGTCGGATTTCCTTCTTAGGTGAACAATGCAAAGAAACTGAGGAAAACAACAGAATAGGAAAGATGAGAAATCTCTTCAAGAAGATTGGAAATATCAAGGGCACAATAAAGGACAGAAATGGCAAGGACCTAACAGAAGCAGAAGAGATCTGGCAAGAATACACAGAACTATACAAAAAAAGGTCTTCATGACCCAGCTAACCACGATGATGTGGCCACTCACCTAGGAGCCAGAAGCCAGACATCCTGGAGTGTGAAGTTAAGTGGGCCTTAGGAATCATCACTACAAATGAAGCTAGTGGAGGTGATGGAATTCCAGCTGAGCTACTTCAAATCCTAAAATATGATGCTGTTGAAATGCTACATCTAATATGTCAGCAAGTTTGGAAAACTCAGCCACACGACTGGAAAATGTCAGTTTTCATTCCATTTCTAAAGAAGGGCAATGGCAGAGAATGTTCAAACTACCCCACAATTGCACTCATTTCACATGCTAGCCAGGTAATGTTCAAAATCCTTCAAGCTAGGCTTCAGCAGTATGTGAAATGAGAACTTCCATATGTACAAGTATGATTTAGAAAAGGCAAGGTGTCAGAAATCAAATTGCTACCATCCACTGGATCATAGGAAAAACAAGGGAATTCCAGAAAAATGTCTATTTCTGCTTCATTGACTACACTTTTGACTGTACAGATTACAACAAACTGTGGAAAATTCATAAAAAGATGGGAATACCAGACCACCTTATCTGTTTCCCCAGGCATCTGTATGCAGGTCAAGAAGCAACAGTTAAAACCAAACATTGAACAGATGAATGATTCCAAAGTGGGAAAGAAGTCTTTCAAGGCTGTATATTGTCATGCTTATTTAACTTCTATGCAGAATACATCATCTGAAATGCTGGGATGGATGAATCACAAGCTGGAATCAAGAATGCTAGGAGAAATACCAACAGCGTCAGATATGCAGATGATACCACTGTAATGACAAAGAGCCTCTTGTTGAAGGTGAAAGAGGAGAGTGAAAAAGCTGGCTTAAAACTCAACATTCAAAAAACTAAGATTATGGCATCTGGTCCCATCACTTCACAGCAAATAGATTGGGAAAAACTGAAAACGGTGGGAGGTTTTATTTTCTTGGGCTTCAAAATCACTGCAGACTGTGACTGCAGCCACATATTGAAGGACACTTGCTCCTTGAAAGAAGCAATGGCAATCCTAGACAGCATATTAAAAAGCAGAGACTTTCCAGTGGTCATGTGTGGATGTGAGACTTGGACCATAAAGAAGGTTGAGTGCTAAAGAATTGATTATCTTGAATTGTGGTGTTGGAGAAGATCCTTAAGAGTCCTTTGAACAGCAAGTAGAAGAAACAAGTTAATCTTTAAGAAATCGACCCTGAATATTCATTAGCAGTACTGATGCTGAAGCTCCAATACTTTGACCATCTGATGTGTAGAGACAACTCATTGGAAAAGACCCTGATGCTGGGAGAGATTGAGGGCAGGAGGAGAATGGGGTGACAGAGGATGAGATGGTTGGATGGCATCACCAACTCAATGGATATGAATTTCAGCAAACTCTGGGAGATAGTGGAGGACAGAGGAGCCTGGTGTGCTGCAGCCCACTGGTTTGCCAAGAGTCGGACACAACTTAGCAACTGAACAACAACAATAAAGATGTGAAACTGCCACCTGATGTCATTATTTTTAAGGACCCAGAATCTGGCCATGTTCTCTATAACAATAAATTGCCTTTATATCTGAACACTCTCATCATTAGAGTGGGTGACCATTCTAATATTTTAATACATAGGATGACTATTTAAGTTTATGTCTATAATGGGTTTCAGCTACAAATTGGCACTTGTGAAGGGCATCCACCATCTGCCTCTGTGGAGATTGACCCCTGTACTGCTGCAGGTGTTGACCTTAAACATGCCCTGAAGGGAGTTCAGTGTGGAGAGTGAGGCACTCTATACTCTAGGGAATCTGGCAGAACAGGTCTTTAAATAGCTGGATATTTTCAGGAACTAATTCCGTGATCACAGTCTTTGCATCTTGTATCTTCCCAGGTGGCACAATGGTAAAGAATCTGCCTGCCAATGCAGGAGAGGCAAGTGCTTGATTGCGCTGAACTCTGCCTTCACCAAAATTGTATATATTGACCTTCCCATACTACCTCATTGGGGCAGTTTCTCAGAGCTATCTGAAGTTACATCTCCCAGGCTGCAGTCCTCATTTTATGTCAAGTAAAGGTTATCTCACAACTCTCATATTGCGCATGTTTCTTAGTTGACATGGAGGCACTTTTGAGAGTAAAGGGCGTATTATGAATAACTGTACTGAGAATATCAGTACTTACAGCATGGTCTGTGATGTGCTAAGTCACTTTAGTCATGTCTGACTCCTTGCGACCCTACAGACTGTAGCTTGTCAGGTGTCTATGTCCATGGGATTATCCAGGCAAGAATACTGGAGTGGGTTGCCATTTTCCTCCTCCAAGGGATCCTCCATACCCAGAGTTTGAATCTGTGTCTCTTTTGTCTCCTGCATTGGCAGGCAGGTTCTTTACCACTAGTGCCATACAATTAAGGTATCATCATCCTAGTGTTAAATCTGTTTCCAGAAGTCCTTGTTAAAACACAAATATGGCACCTGTAAGGGTAACCTAATTGGTTCACTTCATCATGTGACTCATCCAATTGACTTGTCAGTGAGCAGAACCCAAAAGAAATAAAATATAGGATAGGTAAGACTTGGTCTGGTATTGAAAGGGTTGGTAAACAGAAAGAGCAGTGACTTTAGGAAGAGGTTAAGTTCTATAAAGGTATTCATATGGGAGATCTTGAAATAAAGGCTTCAATCAGGAATCAAAAGAAAAGATGGGGAAGGTAAAAAAATCATTCTGAAATAAAAGAGAATGAAGACCATCTTTACCCCTTCACAATTCTACATAAAACAAATCCTGGATTTTGTTGGCATCTCTCTGACCAAGATTTGACTCTAAGGCAAAGCCTCACTTTAAGTACACTTCCAGATTCATGCCTCTTAGACTCAGTGTTTGAATGAGTTCTTTTCTAAGTGGGTTAACTAATTTTTATTTTATGCAATACATTTTAGGTCAGGTCTGAGGAACTCAAATTGCTTTCCTCATTTAAACTGCCTTTAGGCATGTACTCATATGTATTTCCTGATAAACTTATACTTCCCATAGCCTTATTTAAAGATCAAAAAAAATTTTTTTAAGGACTTGGTTTAAAATAATGATGAAGTAAAAAATGAGAGAGAGAGGTTCCATTTATTTTATCTGAAACTGAAACTAGACAATATGAATACTAATCATCACAAATTAGGAGAATATGAAGTAAGATAATACAAGTGAGAAAAAGAGTAGAAACAGTAACAGAATTTTGTATATTTTTTTGACAACTGGCCCTGCACCTCCTAGAACTCTTAAAAAAAAAAAAAAAATTGCACCAGGTTAGTTAAATAGGCAAGGAAGACATGACTCAAGACTACTGCAATTAAGGAGAGAGTTATATTCAACTTCACTAAGGCAAAATAGGGTGATTTTAAAAGGTAGAGTGAGGTAATGGGAAAGTGCAGAGAGATATTCAATGGGAGGTTAGTCAATGTGCTTATTCCGTCTGTGTTTGCTAGTTGTCGCTTACTGAATTTAAGCCTCCACTCTCCCACAGAACCTGGAGATAGAGAACCTTTCTTGATTACATTTCAAAGAGATGGCTCCCCTGTCCTTGAGAAACATTTCTGGACTGCAGAAGATTTATATCTCAAAGATGTAGAAAAAGAAGTTATAACTGTAAGTTTTCTAAAGCAAATGCTCTAAGAAAAGCAAGGTCAAGAAGAAGCCTGCTTGGAGTTTAGTCAAGCCAAGAGGACCTGCTGAGAGTGTGTTTAAATAGTAAACTAAGCACTTATGATTCCACATTGCCTCACCTTCCTTCTCTGATGAACCAGACAAATAGAAGGGTAAAAGGAATCAACAAATGCAAATAATCATACAATCACATACTCAAAATACTATTTAAAATTTTTTTTGACTGCACCAGGTAGCATGTGGGATCTCTGTTCCCTGACCAGGGATGGAAGCTGCACCCCCTGCAATGGAAGCACAGGGTACCTGGACTGCCAGAGAATTTCCACTATTTAATTTTTATTATTATTATTTTAACCCTCTCCACATTTTGAAACCACCTTCTACAATAGAGTCCCTTTATAAGTGCTCTACTTGCCTACATCCTTTGCTTCAGCAATACCCGCTATTCTTTATTACCAGGGTGGCTGTTTATGAAGGGATGTGAAAAATAAAGACACACCATAGTAAACATGATAAAATCGTCTTTTTTTTTTTTGGTCAAGAGAACACAACAAACAATATTTCACTAAAAGTGCACAAGCTAAAACTTTCATAAGTTTTGAAAATAAAACATTTATAATGAAAAGAAATGGTTATACTACAGAAAAGGGCTCTAATAAAGATATCATTCACAAAGGAATCTCAAAGATAAATTAGCATGTTTTTCCATATCTGGGTAAAATTTGACTCTTAGTTAAAGCATGATTTTATTTTAACTTTCAGATTTGAGGTACTGTTATTACTGTTAAATGAATATATATATATATATATATATATATATATATATATATATGAATATGTATATATAAAGGACAGCTGTGAGTTTCAGTTTTATCTGAGGACTTACTTAGGACTATACTCGGGTAGGTAGTTTTTCACATAGCTCTGAGGAATTCTTCTGAAGAGGTAAGGGGTAATGTAGGTATGCGTGTGTTTTTGGTGAAGTGGTTACTTGCAATCAAGTACAGATCTCAGTGGGCTTCCCAGGTGGTTCAGGGGTAAAGGATTCATCTGCCAATGCAAGAGAAGCAAGAGACCTGGGTCTGATCTGTGGGGTCAGGAAGATCCCCTGGAGGAGAAAATGGCCACCCACTCCAGTATTCTTGCCTGGAGAATCCCTTGGACAGAAGAGCCTGGCGGGTTGCAGTTTAAGGGGTCACAAAGACTTGAACACTGCTGACCTACTGAGCCTGCCCACATGTATGTCGGTGGAAGGTTGCTGCTAGTCAGGAAGAGCAGATGTCTCTGGTAATAAGTTTAGTGCTTTTCTAGTTATGAAAAGAGGCAAGAAACTTGGTTCAGAATATTTTCTCCTGAAAATGTCTGACTATCTGAAGGCCTGTTCTGCTAGTTTTTCTAGAGCACAGAGTGCCTTATTCCTCATCTCTACCCTGTACTCCTTTCAAGGCATGTTAAAAAATCAGCAACTTCAATGGCTAGTCACTTCATTCTTGTAGAACAATAGGGCTAAGAGAATTTTTTGTTGCTTTAAGAACTATATATTGGAAGAAAGGAAAAACATAAGGCAGCCTGAACTCCAACTCTGTATTTTAACATTAATCATAATGGCCAAGTTTCACTAATGGATATAAATAGTTATCTTTAATAAAAGTACCTTGAAGTACTCTTAATTTGAACTTTGCAAAGCATTCGTGTAAGGCACGGCATCTTTCATTTTTATACAGAGAGACATCAAATATTTATCGAGTACCTATTATGTTTCCAGCACTGTTATGAGACATTGTGGGTGTGTGCATGCTCAGTCACTTCAGTCATGTCTGACTCTTTGCAACCCTACAGGCTGTAGCCCATTAGGCTCTTCTGTCCATGGGATTTTCCAGGCAAGAATACTAGAGTGAACTGCCAGGACCTCCTCCAGGAGATCTTCCCAACTCAGGGATTGAACCCATGTCTCTTACATCTCCTGCAGAAACCCTTTAACCTGGAAACAGATAATTCAATATAATTTGACAAACATAGTAATAGACATATAGAAGGGCATGGTCTTTACATGAGGAGTAGGGATAGCTATCTCAGATTAAGGGTCGAAAAATACAAGAAAAAGTGTCCTGATTGGATTAATTTCTTAACTAAACTTTAGAAGACATTTTATTATTTTTCTAGGTGACAGAAGAAAGCATAAGTAAAGGAATTAAAGTTTGAAACAGCATACCTTAGCGACAACACAAATACAGGGTAAAAGTCTATCTTTGTTCAGGGCTAAAGAGCTGAAATCTTCCATAGTGCTTACTCAGTGACTGTGTGATGAATGAAATCCTGCAAGGACAGGTGAATAAATGAATGAGGTGACAGCATACACAGAGAGCTTGAAGCCATGGTTTGATGTTAAGATATAATTTGTTAGATAGGTTCTGGCAGGGATCAGGCTGGAGAGGAAGATAAGAAGCACACCATTGATACACTTATTTGACAGATCAGGGTTACATTTAATTTAGGATCTACTGGAAGAGGAGTCAGTATGGAAGAGGGATATCTGAATAGTCAGGCTGTCGGGTGATTACATTTCTGGTAAATCCATAAAGTAGACAAATCCTTCTACAAAATTGTTAAGGACTTAGATTATTTTATTAATAACATCATGAAGTTTCAAGAGCACACAGTGGAAACGGATAGGGGTGAGCATTAACGACCAATGAACCGGGGCTAAAAAAATCCAAGCAGCCAGGTGGTGAGATTAAGATAGAAAACTTGAGTAAGGGAAGAAGGAGCTTTCTTCCCAGATAGAAGATCAGTTTGGGACTGACCTCAGATATCCATAAGATGGCTCAATCCTTTACTATTCAAGAACTAAGAGTGTGAAGTCACAGAAAATATTAACGCCAGGATGTGAGACTTTGACTCAAGTGCCTTTGAATAGGAAATTTAAGGTCAGACAGGGCATTCAAAGAAGAGATAAGACAAACTCTTCTGGTAAGAATAGCTAAGTTTACTTGGCATTTACTACATGACATGCATTAAATTATCTCATGCATATTAATTCCTTTCAAGTTTGCCACAATTTTAGGGAACAGGCATTATTATTTCTTCTATTTTACTGATTAGAAAATTTAGTAAAGCTGATGGGCAGCTGGCCCAAGGTCATACAGGTAGTAAATGTTAGAGAGGGTAGTTCAACACCAGGAGTCGGAAAACACTACTTTTGAATCTTGCTCCTTGCTACATGTGGAAGAAACTTTAAACTACCTTTGTCTTTGCTCATTAAAACTCTGAAACATTAACTTTAAAGAGAGAAGTTTCACTCCTTTGTATTAAGGCAATTTTTCTTTCTTCCTAGAATTGAAGCCTGATATATACATGTATTTCCATTTACTGTGTGAACCCTAAAACCTGGAAGACATTTTTTACTCTAATTATACTTTTAACATCTAGATATACATTCCAAGTTGCATATGCACAAAATCTTTGCTTCATTGTTAAATTGAATGAATAACAATCCAATCATTGGAAATAATGGCTGCTAACCTAGGACTTTCAACCAGTCCATCCTAAAGAAGATCAGTCCTGGGTGTTCATTGGAAGGACTGATGTTGAAGCTGAAACTTCAATACTTTGGCCACCTGTTGCAAAGAGCTGATTCATTTGAAAAGACCCTGATGCTGGGAAAGATTGAGGGTAGGAGGAGAAGGGGACGACAGAGGATGAGATGGTTGGATGGCATCACTGACTCAATGGACATGGGTTTGGGTGGACTCCAGGAGTTGGTGATGGACAGGGAGGCCTGGCGTGCTGCAGTTCGTGGGGTCACAAAGAGTCAGACATGACTGAGCAACTGAACTGAACGTAGGACTTCACAATAGCAATACAGGGCTGTTTACTAAACCACAGTCCCACACACAATATGGGCTACATTGTGTTTAGCAATTTACTCTCTTCTGTCACATAGAGAAGTTGCTTGCGGTTCTGTCAGTGTATTATTACCAGCATTGCTGCAATAGCTGTAAGCATAAAGTGCACCTAGCTTTGCAATAAATTTTCCACGCTCTGTGAGGAAGTCAGCAGTATAGTTGAACTCAGACTGGTGGTAAAGAGACCAGCTCTGTCAACTGTGACTATGACAGGAAGTAAAACTAGAGCAAAGCTGCAGCTCATGGTACATGACATTTTCTAAAACAAAGAAAACCGAAAAAAGAACATTCAAAGACAATGCTGAAAATGACATCTGGCTTTCCCTGCAAGCCAGAGATTATCTTTGCTTCTCTCTGCCTCCTCTTCCTCTTAGCTTTCAATTCTGTTCTCTTAGTGTGGCACTTCACTCCTCAGTTTACATGTCAGTATCATTTCATGAAACCTAAAGAAAACACATATATACATATTTAAGATTCTTTAGTAAAACATCCATTTCTCCTTGAAAAATCACTGTTCGTTTTTCAGGTTTCAATTTACTTATAATTTTGACATATTTTATCAGATTTTTCTATTTATAATTAACAGACAGCCAAATTATAGATCTTTTACCTAGGCTTTGCTCAGCCCTCAAGCACTTTATAAATCATGTCTCATGTTTTACTTCGTGGTTTATTAATTAGGAGAAGCCTAACTTTTTGAAACTGGAAAAAAATCTATCTTTAGCATCTATTGACATTTATTTTACTAAACAAGGGGCTTCCCTGGTACTCATTTGGTAAAGACTCTGCCTGCAATGCAGGAGACCTTGGCTCAATTCCTGCACTTGGAAGATTCCCTGGAAAAGGGAATGGCAACCCTCTCTATTGTTCTTGCCTGGAGAATCCCATGGACAGAGGAACCTGGCAGGCTACATACAATCCATGGGGTAACAGTCAGATACAAATGCAAGCACAACACAGCACATACTAAACAGGCAAATTTGAGAAAATAATAAAACAGTATCAATTAGCTTTCAATAAGGAAGCTAGTCAGTTTTTATTTGAGAAAAAAGCATTATCTTTTTTAGGGGTACTAAAATTCAGGTTGTATTTTAAGCTTCTATGTTTACAAAGGAAATGTATTAGAAAAATGTTGGAATAGTCTATTGTTTCTCTTTGGAGAAGAGACATATATTTGAAAGTACTATAGTCTACTGCCTTTTTTTTGCTGTTCCAGTTAGAAAATGAAATGATGTGAATATATTTTAAAAATTTATTATATTTATGTTATTAAATTTTTCTCACCACCAATTTTCATCCTCCTTTCCTCCTGGGTAAAAGTAGGTGTTACCTGTAACCATATTCTTATTGTAAGTATTGTCAGACAAAGGTTAGTGTAGTCAAAGCTATGGTTTTTCCAGTAGTCATGTACAGATGTGAGAGCTGGACCACAAAGAAGGCTGACTGCTTTCAAACTGAGAAGTTAGAGAAACCTGTTGAGTGTCCCTTGAACAGCAAAGAGATCAAACCAGACATTCCTAAGGGAAATCAACCCTGACTATTCATTGTAAGGATTGATGCTGAAGCTGAAGCTCCAATTCTTTGGCCACTTGATGTGAAGAGCCAACTGACTGGAAAAGACTCTGATGCTGGGAAAGATTGAAGACATGAGGAGAAGGGGGCAACAGAGGATGAAATGGTTGGATGGCATCACTGACTCAGTGGACATGAGTTTAAGCAAACTCCAGGAGATAGTAAAGGACAGGGAAGCCTGGTATGCTTCCGTCCATGGGGATGCAAAGAGTAGGACGTGACTGATCAACTGAACAACAGTAAAATCGCCAGATATTTTTCTTTGAGCAGAGAAGTCTGCCTACAGTTGATAATGTATAGCCATAAGGTTAAAGCAGCCCAGAATTCTGTGCTATAAAATGGAATTCAGCTGTCACTCAGCCTTATGGCGAAGTGTGAGCAAGGAATGAACTCTGGTTGTAATGCCATTGAGTTTCTGGGAGAAAAAATAAAACATGCTGAACTCAATTAAATATTGGATAAAAATATAAAGTGTAGCAGATATACCTCTTAAGGTAGTTGAAAATGACTGGCATCAACAAATGAGCATGTTAAAAATTTTACACACATGCATACTTGAAAAATACTTTAAGATACAACCAGTAGTGGTAAACAATCTGTGAATATTCTTAAAAGGAAAGTATGAAACTCCAGAATCAAATTATACCATTTAGGACTTTCTGGACTAAAACACCTATGCATGCATGCACACATACACACATACACATTCATACACACACACTAACACACAAACACACAATATCTCACTTGCCATGCCATGCCAAGTTGCTTCAATAATGTCTGAGTCTTTGTGACCCTATGGACTATAGCCCACCAGGTTCCTCGGACCACAGGATTCTCCAAGCAAGAAAACTGAAGTGGGTTGAGTTTTTTACCACTGGTATCTAACTTTCCCATCTAAGCAAAGAAGGGTCACATCAACTTCAGTAAGTGATGGTAGGAGAGAGAGAGTGAAGGAGGGGGAGGGAGGAAGGGAAAGAGAAAGGAAGAGGTAAATGGGTGAGGCAGAATTTTACATTTAAGTAATTTAGTTATCTCCACTTTAAAATTAATTCCTAACCTTACCACTGGCCCTCATAAACTTTGTAGATGTAGTCCTTTACCATTCTTAGGTGAAATATTTCTGCTCTGATGTTTTGTTTTATTGTATGTTTGTATATAGTTGCATTCTTTTTCTTTATGTAAAAGTCTCATGGAAACAGAAAAATATAAATATATTGCATATATATATAAATGTATTTATATATATATAAAAACAGAAAAATATAAATATATTGCATATATATATATATGCAACCACCATTGGGTTACTCTACCCTGCTCAAAATTCTGTATGTAACTCCCTTGACCATATAAAGATCAACTCTTGCAATCAAGTCCCATAGGGAACAATTTTCAGATGTGCATAGCAGTATTACTCAACTAAACTGATCTTGGAATATGAAAGTTAGTATTGGAAGTGATAAAACAGATCATTTATAGCTAAATTTAAAGATAACATTGTGTACTGATAGAAATCGGAAATAGCATTAGGAGAAGCTTTATTTTATAAGATATGATTCATGGTGAGACTAATTATTAAAAATGTTGACATTATTGTCCATTTTATACACATGGTATTGGAAAATCTGAAGTTACATATATTTCTTATATAGTTTTTAAAATTTAAGATGACATATATTATAAGCTATGAGACTGTGTTAAAAATTAGAATAAAATGACATAATAGCCTTTCTATCTGAGTATATAGACATTTCTAAGGTCAACTGAATTGACTCATTACTTTTGTATTTAGCAAATTTTTCATAACTGTAAGTTTACCACAATTAACTTAGCATCTTTTAAATGACATTGCTTTTTTAACTATTTATTTTCTTGCCCTCACCTTCTCTCCATTTACTCCACTAATCAGCCTCCACTATTTTTTTATTCAGTTTGAATGGCCTAGCATTTAGAACTTTAAACATAATTTACAACCTTCATGGAATAACCATCTTACAATCATGTGGTGGCAATTAATCTGCAGATTATTAATGACCCTGGATTCATATAGCCTTAATTAAAAATGTTCTCTGGCATAGAGAAATGAGAGTAATAAGAAACAGTAGAATTTCAATGAAGTTTTTAAAATGGTTATTTTAGACTACCAGCATGGTTCCTTCATGAAAATGAAAGGGAAGGCATTTTAACAAAAGAGTAATATTGTAATACATATATATTATATATTATATTGATATATGCATTATGAATGCATGTGTATAAATAGAGTATATGTATATATATGTGGGCATACATGCATGTACATATTAACATTCATATGCATGTGTATATACCAAGAAGTTACATGTCAATTTTTTAGTGTTGTAGAAGAATCTATTCCTGGAATTAAGTAGGTTAATTTAAATTGAGGAAGCTGACCTAGGATTTAATGGTAAATTGAAAAATAAGAAGAGGAAAATAGACTAGGTTGCCACATACCCCTAAAAAGTATAATCCCAAAAACTCATGCTTGAAATGAACTGTGTGCCTTGCTTTGTTAAAATTTATCACTGTACTACACTTTCTTGCAAGATTTACAATTTTGGACAACAAGCCCAGGGTTTCTTGAGAAGTCATGTGAACCTATGTTAGTTAAATGTTTAGACTGGAAATACAATAGATCAGACCTGGGTTCTTCTTTAGGTACGTGAAGAAATAAAGTCAATCCTTTCCTTGAAGAGTGTTTATACTCTTATCTAAAGATACCCTAGAACACACATATGCCTGAATGAAGCAGGAAGGAACAATTCTAAACAGATCTGTTTCTGTAAGAGAAAGATTTTTTCCACTATATTAATTCCACAAATTTTGAAACAAGAAAGTAGTTTCTTTTCCTTTAGTTATAAACACAGTAGTGATAGTAATAAGAAGAAATTGATTTTTAAAAACAACAGAAATACTGACTGCATTTAATTTGGTGATTTTAATAGAAACAAAGATAAAAGGGCATTTAAAGTTCTGCTAATACAGTTTTGAGTGTGGTAATGTTTAAATATTTTGCATTTTGGTTTAGTAGGGACAAATTTTTCTTTCCTGAAATATGCTCTAGACAGCTATTTAAGCACCAAAAACAAAAATTAAGACAAAAAAAATGTTCCGTAGCCAATCTCTTACTTTATTATTGGGAAATAAATATTTCTATTATAGAGAACACTCAACATAGCTTTAGAGATGGATTCTATAATGTTACCAAACAGTAATAAATAGGAGTTCTTGTTAACTTATTAACTACCTCTGCTCACATATATTCACGGTGATAATTAAAAATAGAATACATCTTAATATTACAAGCTATAAGTTTTTACCTTTTCAGGACCAGCATTTCAGCAGAATCTTCAAATCAAATTCTACTGTGCTTTCATTGCTCATGTATGATGAAAATACCTTTATTCCAAGTCACTTATCCATATACAGATGTTTGTGCAGCAAGCCTTATGAACACAAGAAGCAATAGGATCACTGAATTTCTAACCTTTCAACATGCTTCCGGACTCTCCTTCCTTAACAAAAGAGATGAGGATCAATATTTCATTTACCTTCCTAACTTTGTAGATGTTTTTATTATCTGTCACTTGCATAGCAGTTCAAGAAACATTCACAATACACTCATTTTTTTAAACCTGAATTGTAAGTTATATCAATAGATTACCTTTCTTTTCTATTGATATTCACCAGCATGCTTTGAATGTGACCTTCTCTTCCTGATCTCCATATAATGACTTTCTCAGTCTGTGTGTGCATGTTCTACTTTATATCCTAACCTGTCAACCCTTTAATGGCAATAGCAATCTGGTCTATTTTCCTCTTCCTTTTTCAGTTTCTTATTAAATGCTAAGTCTGGAATCCAAAAAGAGCAACCTTCCTCAAAAATGTTGGTGTTTTTAGCAAATTTAAGAAATCGATTTTGATCAGAGACCCCAGTAAAAAGCAGTCTCTTCTTATGTGGGTTATTAATTAAAACTAAAGATGCATTAGCTGTGACTGTTAAAGAAGAATATTCTTTTACAGAAAAGCCTCTGTAAATATTCATTAATTTGCTTTTTAAATTACTTTAAAAATAATATTTTAAAATCTTTTGTCAGACACAGTTAAATTACAACAGAATGTGGCCGTGGGGCCTTTTTACCTTTCTGAGAGATGTAAAAGAGAAACCTTTTAACAAGTGTCTCACAAAATTTGGCTCAGTAAACCTAAGGTCTCTCAAGAGCCTGCAGTATTAACATAAAGTAGAATATTGATACAGAAAAGAATAAGGAAAGGGAGAAAGAGGAGGTACTTACATGACTGAGAAGTCTCATAATGGGGACAATAGCTTGACAATACGTGTGATCAAACAGCAAAATTTAGGAGTCCTCTGGACCTTCAATTTAGTTATATTTAATTGTGTTGTTTTGCATCATAATTCACTCACAAAAGATGAAATATAAAGAGAAAATAAAACAACAGATACATATTTTCCCCTTCTTGATAAAGTCAGATAGAGGACAGACTTACCCCAACCACTCCCCTTTATAATTATTAAGTTAATAGCCCATAGGTATCACCATCCTTGAGGAAGATCCATTTTTATAGGATGATATTCATCTTGACCCACTCAGTAAAAATCAAATTTTACTGTATTACCATCCACATTTCACATTTTGTAGACTCAGGAACTAAAGAGCAATTACATCAAGCAACTTACAGCTACTGCTAGAAGTGACTAGAAGTCTGGTCATTTTACCATGATTTATAATTTGGAATTATAAAGATAGAATATATAGTATAAACGCTCATATTAAAGAAATATAAGGCTTCCCTGAAAGCTCAGTTGGTAAAGAATCCACCTGTAATGCAGGAGACTCCAGTTCGATTCCTGGGTCAGGAAGATCTGCTGGAGAAGGGTTAGGCTACCCACTCCAGTATCCTTGGGCTTCCCTTGTGGCTCAGCTGGTAAAGAATCTGCCTTCAATGAAGAGACCTGGGTTTGATCCCTAGGTTGGGAAGATCCCCTGGAGAACAGAAAGGCTACCCACTCCAGTATTTTGGTCAGAATTCCATGGACTGTATAGTCCATGAGATCACAATGATTCAGACAAAACTGAACGACTTTCATGTTCACATAGATATTTAAAAATACGCTACCTGGCCATGGATGAACTGCTCATCACGGTGCAGAACTGAAATGCGAATTTATAATTGTTCATGTGATGAAGCTACATATTTATTGTTCTGTCACAATTTAGCTTTTGGGCTGTATCAGTGGGAAGTATTGTTCTAAAAAGCTCTAGATGTGCTGATGAACTATACAAAAAAATCTTCATGACCCAGATAATCACGATGGTGTGATCACTCACCTAGAGCCAAACATCCTGGAATGTGACATCAAGCGGGCCTTAGAAAGCATCACTATGAACAAAGATAGTGGAGGTGATGGAATTCCAGCTGAGCTCTTTCAAATCCTGAAGGATGATGCTGTAGAAGTGCTGCACTCAAATGCCACAAATTTGGAATTCTCAGCAGTGGCCACAGGACTGGAAAAGGTTAGTTTTCATTCCAATCCCAAAGAAAAGCAATGCCAAAGAATGCTCAAACTACTGCACAATTGCACTCATCTCACATAATAGCGAAGTAATGCTAGAAATTCTCTAAGCCAGACTTCAACAGTATGTGAACCTTGAGCTTCCAGATGTTCAAGCTGAATTTAGAAAAGGCAGAGGAATGAGAGATCAAACTGCCAACATCCACTGGATCATTGAAAAAGCAAGAGAGTTCCAGAAAAACATCTATTTCTGCCTTATTGACTATGCCAAAGCCTTTACTATGTGGATCACCACAAACTGTGGAAAATTCTGAAAGAGATGGGAACACCAGACCACCTGACCTGCCTTCTAGGAAATCTGTATGCAGGTCATGAAGCAACAGTTAGAACTGGACTTGGAAAAACAGACTGGTTCCAAATCAGGAAAGGAGTACATCAAGGCTGTATATTGTCACCCTGCTTATGTGCAGATTACATCATGAGAAATGCTGGGCTGGAAGAAGCACAAGCTGGAATCAAGATTGCTGGGAGAAATATCAATAACCTCAGATATGCAGATGACACCACATTTATGACAGAGAGAAAAGAACTAAAGAGCCTCTTGATGAAAGTGAAAGAGGAGAGTGAAAAACTTCGCTTAAAACACAACATTCAGAAAGCTAAGATCATAGCATCTGGCCCCACCACTTCATGGCAAATAGATGGGGAAACAATGAAAACTATGAGAGACTTTAGTTTTTTGGGGGCTCTGAAATCACTGCAGATGGTGACAGCAGCCATGAAATTAAAAGACGCTTGCTCTTTGAAAGAAAAGTTATGACCAACCTAGACATCATATTAAAAAGCAGAGACATTACTTTGCCAACAAAGGTCCATCTAGTCAAAGCTATGGTTTTTCCAGTAGTTATGTATGGATGTGAAAGTTGGACTATAAAGAAAGCTGAGTGCTAAAGAATTGATGCTTTTGAACTGTGGTGTTGGAGAAGACTCTTGAGAGTCCCTTGGACTGCAAAGATATCCAACCAGTCCATCCTAAATGAAATCAGTCCTGATTATTCATTGGAAGAACTGATGTTTAAGCTGAAACTCCAATACTTTGGCCACCTGATGTGAAGAACTGACTCATTTGAAAAGACTCTGATGCTGGGAATGATTGAAGGTGGAAGAGAAGGGGATGACAGAGGATGGGATGGCATCACTAACTTAATGCACATGAGTTTGAGTAAGCTCCAGGAGTTAGCGATGGACAGGGAAGCCTGGCGTACTGTAGTCCATGGGGTTACAAAGATTTGGACACAACTGAGCAACTGAACTGAGATGTGCTGATGGGAATATTTAATCCTCATGAGACAGAGTGATTTTTCTAATTTTTTCTCAAATATATGTGTAGTGCTTAGATGATGCTTCTTCTATAGCTGGCACTCAGTAGGTATTGGTTAAATAAAGAAGTAAGAGACATAGCCTGTATCTTAAGTTCATTATATTTTGTTCTTGCCAGAGTAAGGAGCAATAGAGTAGAAAGCATGATCAATAGTGTTTATCTGTTTTAAGCAAGATCTCCCTATCCCTGCCTGGCAGGGCTGCCCTTGACACACCACTTCTCATCATCTCATCCAGAGTTGTGCTTCAATGTTAGCTTTGAATTCCAGTCACAAGCTAAAGAAAAAATCAGAAATAATTGTACACATTTTTTTTATCCCTTCCTGCTTCCACCACATACTACCCCTAGGTGATGGTTTAGTTGCTATGTCATGTCAGAATCTTGTGATCCCATGGACTGTAGCCTGCCAGGATCCTCTGTCCATGGGAATCTCCAGGCGAGAATACTGGAGTGGGTTGCCATTTCCTTCTCCAGAGGATCTTCCCGACCCAGGAATCAAACCCAAGTCTCCTGCATTCCAGGTAGATTCTTTACCAACTGAACTATAAGACTACCCCTAGAAGTATCTTGAAAAGAGCAAAGTAGATATCATATAGGATTTCTTTTTTTTAGTAAAATCTGCACACAACTGAATTGGAGGAGATAATTGAGCCATTGATCTTACAGCGGAATCTGGACAATTAGAGGTTCCTCATTCCCTTTTCTGCCCTTGGAATGTGTGTTACACTTGCTTTCCCTACAGTATAAGCTGCCCATGGACACAGCCTTGAGATTGTCTTGTGATACTGAGACCATTTAGATGTATATGCGACTGAACTCAGTTAAGGCTTTTATATAAACTTTAGGCAGAAGATCTACTGAAATTGCAAGTGCTCAAAACAAGCTTCATGTGTTAATTCCCTTGCTTATTAAACTTGCCACTTACCAGTCTGGAGTGGTCTGCTTCCTCCTTCAATCCTGCCATATACAGGGGCCAGTTTGCAAATCAATAGGCTGATACATAAATTAGGAAAAAGGAAAGAGAAAAAATACTAACAATACCAATAATTAATGTCTTTAACATGATACATTATAATTAATCCAGATCATAAAATTATTTCATACTAAACCCAAATAACCACATTTTTTGTGAGATTTATTTATCCCATATAATATTAACAACAATTAAAATATAACCAGGGACTTCCCTGCTGGCCCAGTGGTTAACACTCTGAGTTCCCAATGCAGGGGGCCCAGGTTCGATCCCTGGTCAGGGAAATAGATCCCACATGCTGCAACTAAGACCTGGTGCAGCCAAATAAATGAATAAATATTAAAAAAAAAAAATAAAAAAAAAATAAAATATAACCAAAGCTTATTAGAACAAAATAAAGCACATCGTAAGCAATTCAACTTATGGCTCAATATTCAAAATTCTATTTTATAATCATGCTCCCTTTTGGAATTTCATTATTGCTCTATAATTTTTGGTTACCTTTTATGATATTTTAATGTTACTTTTGGGCACTCCCAATGGCTCTGTGGTAAAGAATCTGGATGCCTGCAATGCAGGAGTTGTGGGTTCAGTCCCAGGGTGGGGAAGATCCCCTGGAGAAGGAAATGGCAACCCATTCCAATAGTCTTGCTAGGAAAATCCCATGATCAGAGGAGCCTGGTGGACTACAGTCCAACGTGTTGCAAAGAGTCTTTAGGGCATGACTGAGCACACACCTAATGTTACTTTCAACAAAATATATTATAGTTCATTAAATATAATAATAATAATAATCATATGACTTGACTTAATTTTTGATGGCCACTATATTAAAAATTTTTACTATTATCTTTAAATGGAATAAGCAAACATTTTGAGACACTGTTTTCTGTAAAGCATATCCTATTTGTCCTAGTCAGAGAATCATGTACTAATGCAATTAAATGAAGCAATTGTTACCTGACTAAATAGACAAAACACATACTGAGTAAACTTCAAAAACAGGTGGCCAAGTTTAATCAGCTTAAAGAACTCATCCAAAACCTTTTGCCAATCTTATCATCGTGTAGCTCTGCAATCTGCATTATTTTGGTACTGTAATAAAAGCAGTCTCTTGGGTGGTGAATCCATTAGAAGTTCATAAGTTTTTATTTGGAAGGTTAAAATTACAAAATGTTCCCCAACTCTGGATCTCTGTTAAACTAATTTAAAAAAGAAAAAGTTGCAGGCTGGGGATTCCACTTAGATAGGAAAAGATGAATATAATGAAGATTAAGAATTGTCTCCAGAGTTTTGAATTGATCAAAGGTAGATGGAATACTGGAGAGATGAAAATAAGAAATTAAAATAAACAGGTATGAAATAGCTTTAGAGTAGTATTTGGGCTGGTGAAGATAGCGTGAAACACAATGTAAAGTTACCAATGAGAATAAGTAAGACTGGACTTTTCTGCCTTTGTGCCTTCTGACTTATTCATCTCCTGCCACCACCCTGAGCTGCAGAATTATGGATGAACCTGGGCAGTGACTGCTTGCATGGCCTCAGTAAATTCACATTATAGAGTTGATCTCAACACAGTCTTGCTGCCGTGGACCTGAAAGTGTTACTTTTGCAGATCTCCTGGCCATTGAGTTATAGCTTTTTCTTATACAATTCTTCTTCTGCTTTGGTTAATGGAGCATGCTAGATTGCTAATGAGTGGCAGGGGAGGCTGGGTATTTCTTACTTCATTTATTTGGTACTTTTTAAAGCAAATGTTAATAAGCAACTACTATATGGTAGGCTCTGTGTTACTTGCTGAGAGATAAAGATGAACATGATACTGGCCTGGCCCTTAAGGAGATTAGGAGGGCGGATGTAAGAAAATAGGTAATTGTAATGCCACATGGGAATAAGTACAGTATAGCTAAGCATAGAAAGCTTTGTGAAAAACAACAAACAGGATGTATAACCAATCACATGCATCAGAGGACACTTTCTAGAAGTTATAAGCTAAGACTTAGTGAAGGAGGAGAGCCTCTTGATGAGAGTGAATGAGTAGAGTGAAAAAGTTGACCTAAAACTCAACATTCAGAAAACTAAGATCTTGGCATCCGATCCCACCACCTCATGGCAAATAGAAGGGGGAAAAGTAGAAGCAGAAACAGATTTTATTTTCTGGAGTTCCAAAATTACTGCAGGTGGTGACTTCAGCCATGGAATTAAAAGACAGCTTGCTCATTGAAAGGAAAGCTATAACAAACCTAGACAACATATTGAAAAGCAGAGATGTCACTTTGTTGACAAAGATCTGTATAGTCAAAGCTACAGTTTTTCCAGTAGTCATGTACAGATGTGAGAGTGGGACCATGAAGAAGGCTGAGTGCCAAAGAATTGATGCTTTCAAAAATTGTGGTACTGAAGACTCTTGAGAGTCCTTTGGACAGCAAGGAGATCAAACCAGTAAGTACTAAAGGAAATCAACCCTGAATAGCCACTGAAAGGATTGATGCTGAAGCTGAAGCTCCAATACTTTGGCTGCCTGATGAAAAGAGTTGACTCAATGGAAAAAACCCTTAGGCTGGGAAATATTGAGGTCAGGATGAGAAGAGAGTGACAGAGGATGAGATGGTTAGATAGCATCACTGACTTGATGGACATGAGTTTGAGCAAACACCTAGAGATAGCGAAGGACAGTTGAGCCTGGCATGTTGCAGCCCATGGGGTTGCAATGAGTTGGACAGGACTTAGTAACTTAACAGCAACAACAGTGAAGGAGGAATTTTCCAGGAAAAAGAAAAAGAAATGATTTTGATGGTTTCCCCAGGCAGAGCTAAAGAAAGTTGCAGAAATAAGTCAGACCTAAAAGAAATAATTTTACTCCTGGATTTTTTACTCCTTCAGGGTAGATACAGATTATGACAAAAAGGCAAATAAGACAAGAGAGTCATGGGGGTGAGGAAAGATGAGGCAGACCCTCACTGAGACTGTGGATGGAAAAATAAATCCAGACTAAGATAAAGTAAAGGTTTGTTCCAAAAGACTATTTCAATAGCGAGAAACACCCTGATCTCAGCATCTGCAAGCATCTCAAAACACACAAACAAACAGAAAACAACAATAAGAAAGGCTTTTCTTTTATAGGGGAGGATAAGTGGGGATGGGAGGAACTTATGGGAGGAACTTAGGGAAATTGGGCAAGTGAATAGGGGCTGGCAGACAGCTGATTGGGGCAGATCAACAGGAAATGTTTCTCTCTGTGTTCAACAGTTCTTGGATTGAACCTGTTCTGCTCTTTAGGGCTTGCGTGAATGCCAGCATTTGGGGGTGAGCCAAAGTTCAAAGGTCTAAGGGGAGGAGAGAGGCCCTTCTAAAGTGTGGTCAAGCCAAGCCAGTGGGTAAGGAATGGACAATCGTGAACTTGGACAGGACTCAAGCAACCTGCCTGCCCAGTATTTGCCAGTCAGTTCTCCCTGGGGACTGAGTTCTATTCTCTAGCTTTGCAGTAGACAGCACGCCAACTCCAAGTGGACGGATGCCTCAGGCCCGTCATGTCACCACCCACAGGGCTTTGATCATCTTGCTGATGCACTCACCAATAATTGGTTTGACAAGTTCCCACGCCCTTGTAACACAGTACCCTGGAAACTGTGATTCCCCCAGTGGCAGTCTGCCTTCCATACCCCACCTGGCATGACCGTGTCTTCCTTCAGCTCCAGGCCAGCTTCACTGCTCAACTGTGAGCCTGACTTGAGTCGTGTCATGGAATTTCATGCTAAGATCAGTTTCTTATGCTTCTCTGTAGCTCTCTATTATTGAATCACTGTATTCTGAGCAGTTTGGGGAGACTTTAGTGAGATTCTTCCTGGCTAACAAAATTGTGGCAGAATTTGGAATTATAACAGCAAAAAAGAAATTATTATAGGTATTGAAATGTGATGATTTCACATTTTATATGCGTTTTTGCATATTGGTCTAAATTATAGCTGAATAGAAGATGCAGGGAAATGCATGTTATTTCAGAGTTATACTTCTTTGTATTGTCTAAGGAGGTAAAAGCATATTTAAATTTTCATTATTCAGGTATGTATCCTGAAATCACATTTTGCTCAAACCTTAGGGTATACCCCAGGACAGGTTATTAAAATTCTGGTTAAGCATTCAACAAAACTTACAATTTGCGATTTTATTCTCAGGCCTTTTTTTTTTTTTTTTAATAAATGGCATTTTCCAGAAAGTCAACTAATTTTTAAAAGTCTGATTTGTGTTTTATAATTTAGTGAAGTTCATTCTGGATGGAAAAACAATGAGAGAATAATACGCCATATTTTTAAAAATTCTCTTTTATTACTGCACACAGTAGCTAAACTAGGTTAACAAAATATTGCCTAGCAGAGGGAAACTGCTTTAATGATCAAGTAAGAAAGAATTGTAATTAGCTCAGAAAAACTTTTACATTATTAATTTGCTTAGGAAACCACTTCTTCCTAGGGAAAAAAAAAATCTCTTCTCAGTCTTTCAGACTTTTTATCCTTGCAATTAGGAGTTCCAGATATTCTGCCAATTCAGTTAAGTTTGATACACTGATATATTAGGCAAATAAAAATGTGCAAACTAAATATCAATTTGTTGCAATTATGATTAAGAACAGCTGATTTTTTTCCCTGTCTTTTTATTAGAATCTTGCTCAGTGAATAATAAAACTGAATTTATCCTTTGTTCTTTTCTTTTTACTTGAAATTTGTGCAACCAGTTTTTGCAGGATATCATTTAAGGACAGAAGCTGGTACAGAGGCATCATTTCCGAGGACAAAGACAAAGAAGAAGTCAGCTCTCAAGGGCAAGAGCAGGGCTGGGGACTGACCCAAAGGAGACACTGGCAGAAGAGAGAGGAGCAAGGTTGTCAGGGACAGACAGGATGTGGCGGCTGCCACCGGCATCTCTGCTCAGCTGCTCTCTTTTTAAAACCGCATCATCAGGATAAAATGAGAGGAAGAATGAACAGACACGATTGGAGGTGTTGCTAACATCATTTCAAAATGAAACATAAAAGGGCTCATTTCTATGTGCTGTTTATAAAAGTCCTTGCTCAATAGAAATATAATGCAAGCCATGTATGTAACTTTTTATTGTCTACTAGCCATATTTACCAAAATCAAAGGTGAATAAATTAACTTTAAGAACATATTTTATTTAATCTACTATATCCAAAATGGGTAACATATTTGCTATCTTTTTGGCATGTAATAAAAATGATTAATGACATAGTATACATTTTTTTCATAATAAGTCTTTCAAAGCCTGTCTGTGTGTTGAACTTAAAGCATATCCTCTTTTGGATTGTCACATCTCCATTTTTCAGTAAGCCATAAGACCATGAAGAGAAATCATAGAAAGATTTCCCTATATCTTTGCTCTACATTGTGGGTCATTTCTGAGATACTATTTAGTCAACTGCTAAGAAACAAAGAAAAGTAGAACTGAAATTTGCTAGGAAGTTACTAATTAGCATATTAAGTAGTTGACCCCAAATTATTTGGAATACTCTATATTGTTTGATGACTGTCTCTCTCTCCCTTTTTTTATTTTTATTTTTTTATCTCTCTTTTTTTAGTGCTTTCTTTTTTAATTAAGGAAATGTCTCATTGTATTTGCAAAAAAGCACTTTTCAAACTCTTTTATATTTTGCTTCCTGTAGATTCTTTTCCCACATTCTTTAAATTTCTGTTCAAGTTTAATTTTCTGCTAAACTATTTCAAAAAGATTCCAACATTACCCTTGCATTTGTCAATGATTTTGCATGAAGAAAAGAACCTGTTCATGTGAGTTTTTTTCTTTGAGGATGGTGGGATTTTTGAGATTGTTCAAACTATGTGAATAACCCAAAAATTGAGTTGTCCAATTTAGTTATACTGTAAGAAAGTTATAATATGAAGGAATATTATGGTTTAAGATTTATAGAACCTATCTCTCCCCAATAAATTCTGTATTTATTTTAAAAGTTTGTCTTCAAAGGTAGGGCATTGATATGCAATTATAACCCAGATGATATTGGACAAGGAGGCATTGGATTGTATGATCCACTTTCTGCTGGTTCTTTGGTGTTGTTTAATGATGTAGTAAAACAAAGCATTATTTTAGACACTGTTCTTCCCAATAGGATATCCAGCTTCAGTTCAAAGTAGAGAATCTATCTGCCAAAAGATGCTAATAATATTCCTCTTATTCTTACTGCAAGACAACAAGAATTTGCTAGAGAGAATACCAAAAGAAGCACAAAAGCATAACAAGGTGTTACTTTGCACCACCACCCAGCCCTCTGCACCTTCCCCCCGACCCCCCTCCTCAGCAAATATTGTCTTTATTCTACCTGGAAAAATCTACTGGTTTCTTTTCAGAGAGAGTGAGAAAGAGAGGCTTGATTGATCGCTAAGTATCAGAGCAGAATTACTGAATCAGAATCTCTTGAGATGGGGTTCTGCAATTTGCATTTTAAATAAGATTCCCAATTGATTCTTATCTGCTTTAATGTTTGAGAACCTCTAGTTAAAGAAAATATTTAGAGGCATCATTCAGCCACTTTTTTGCAGGTCCGGAGAGGGGGTTTAATTTAACTAGGCAGATGTAATTTGCAGAACAGATTCAAGTGAACAAAGACTGATAATTGATTCTGTACTTACAGTACTTGAAGCACATGCATAATCAAAGAGTAGAGAATGGAGTGGAGACGCCCTGGCCCAGGGGTGTTTGGGGCTTCCCCAAAGAGTGTCCAAAGCCTTAAGGTAAATATTTTGGTCAATGCAGTATTACATTATAATGCTGTTTTGCTTTCCTCTCTCCCTGATTCTCTAAAATTATTAGCAACCAGAAAGAAGAGCATAACGTATGAATGGAAAATGTGCCTGCTAAATCAGTACTTGCTGACGTGAGAATATAGTGCTTCCACTCTTCAGGGAGTTGAGAGAGTATAGGAGGCCTGAGGAGTTTGAATACATTTCATATAATGTCCTTTTTGGATTCTTATTGCCTATAGCATTTAAAACAAACTTTTTAACCACAGACATGCATCTTACACAATGAGCCTCAAACTATCTTCCCAGCTTTTCTCTTCATTATTCCTCTCATAAATCCTGTGTCTGTCTAGCAACAATGAGCTCGGCCAGTCTTAAAACCACCCTCTTTTTAAAGAAATGTAGGATAATATTTTTAACAATAGTATAGATGCACAGAATTTAAAATTAAATAATTCCATAAAGATTTAAAGGGAAAAAGCACTTTCCTGTGAGTCTCCCATGTTCCCTGCTCACCAGAAGCAACCACTTTAAATAATTTTAGTTTTCTTCTCGTTGGTATATCTGTATTTTAGAATAACATGACTTTTTTTTTTCCTTTTATATCTGAAAAAAATGATGATTCTGCACTCCTTCACAATCCTTTTTCTTCTCCTATCCAACGTATTTCTGCTTACCCATTTCCACAAAAATAGTTTCATCATAATTTGTGGCTATATGTTCTCTGTAATATGACTGTTCACAGCAGAGACAGGTACTGTATTGGGATAACACCTCTTTCTTTCCACAAGTAATACTAAGTCACACCCCAGCAGTTCAATATAAATATAGACAACATATTCAAAACCATCAAGTATTATTTGTTGTTGCTGTTTTTCAGTTGCAAAGTCTCATCCCACTCTTTGGACACACACCAGGTTGTACTGTCCTCCACTATCTCCTGGAGTTTGCTCAAATTCATGTCCCTTGTGTCAGTGAAGCTATCTAACCACCTCATCCTCTGTCATCCTAGAAGCATCTTTCCCAGCATCAGTGTCTTTCCCAAAGAGTCAGCTCTTTGCATCAGGTGACCAAGAGCTTCAGCTTCAGGATCAGTCCTTCGATAAATATTCAGGGTTGATTTCTCTTAGGATTAACTGGTTTGATCTCCTTGCAGTCAAAGGGACTCCCAAGACTCTTCTCCAGAACCACAATTTGAAAGCATCAGTTCTTCAGCACTCAGCCTTCTTTATGGTCCAACTCTCACATCCGTACATGACTCCTGAAAATACCATAACTTTGACTACATGGACCTTTGCCAAGTGTTTTTATGTTTATAATATTGTAGATATTTCTAGAACCTCTGACCTCTGAACAGGTTATGCCTGAGGTTTGTTGCACAACTTTCATGGCCCTAAATCTCTTTACCATCAACTTGACTGTTGCTTTCTTCGGTCTCTTATATTTCATTTCCTGATTCCATGTGGTACCTTTTTATATTCTTTTACTTCGTTCCACATATTCTGTAACTTCCTGAAAACAGAAAATGTTTTGATAATTTGCCTGTCTGAAAATGCCTTTATTTTACTCTGTTTTACTGTCAGCTCAGGTGAGTAAAGTATTCTAGGTTGGAAGTAATCCCCCTTTTGCAAGTTGAATGCATTGCTTGAATTACAGCTTCTCACTTAGTTCCTGTTATCAATAATTCTCCTAATCTCAAGTATATCTAGAGTTCCTGAAACAAAATGCCTCTAATATATCACCTCTAAAAAGTAAGTTTTCCAACTGCTTCAAAGTGGCTAAGGTCAGTTGTGTAACTGAGGAAAGTTCAATTCAGTCGCTCAGTTATGTCCAACTCTGAGACCCCATGGACTGCAGCATGCCAGGCCTCCCTGTCCATCACCAACTCCTGGAGTTTACTCAGACTCATGTCCATTGAGTTGGTGATGCCATACAACTATCTTATCCCCTGTTGTCCCCTTCTTCTCCCATCTTAAATCATTCCCAGCATCAGGGTCTTTTCAAATGAGTCAGTTCTTCGTTCACATGAGGTGGCCAAAGTATTGGAGTTTCGGATTCAGCATCAGTCCTTTCAGTGAATATTCAGGACTGATTTCCTTTCGGATGCACTGGTTGGATATCCTTGCTGTCCAAGTGACTCTCATGAGTCTTCTTCAACACCACAGCTCAAAAGCATGAATTCTTCAGCACTCAACTTTCTTTATAGTAAGTCCAAGTCTCACATCCATACATGACTACTGGAAAAACCATAGCCTTGACTAGATGGACCTTTGTTGGCAAAGTAACATCTTTGCTTTTGAATATGCTGTCTAGGTTGGTCATAACTTTTCTTTCAAAGAGCAAGCGTCTTTTAATTTCATGGCTGATGTCACCATCTGCAGTGATTTCAGAGCCCCCCAAAAACTAAAGTCTCTCATGGTTTTCATTGTTTCCCCATCTATTTGCCATGAAGTGATGGGGCCAGATGCCATGACCTTAGTTTTTTGAATGTTGTGTTTTAAGCGAAGTTTTTCACTCTCCTCTTTCACTTTCATCAAGAGGCTCTTAGTTCTTTTCTTTCTATCATAAGTGTGGTATAATCTGCATATCTGAGGTTATTGATATTTCTCCCAGCAATCTTGATTCCAGCTTGTGCTTCTTCCAGCCCAGCATTTCTCATGATATATTCTACATGTAAGTTAAGTAAGCAGGGTGACAATATACAGCCTTGATGTACTCCTTTCCTGATTTGGAGCCAATCTGTTCTTCCAAGTCCAGTTCTACCTGTTGATTTTTGACCTGCATACAGATTTCCTAGGAGGCAGGTCAGGTGGTCTGGAGTTCCCATCTCTTTCAGAATTTTCCACAGTTTGTGGTGATCCACATAGTAAAGGCTTTGGCATAGTCAATAAAGCAGAAATAGATGATTTTCTGGAACTCTCTTTTCTGATGATCCAGCAGATGTTGGCAATTCGATCTCTGGTTCCTCTGCCTTTTCTAAAACCAGCTTGAACACCTGGAAGCTCACGGTTTATGTACTGCTGAAGCCTGGCTTGGAGAATTTTGAGCATTACCTCGCTAGCATGTCAGATAAGTGCAATTGTGTGATAGTTTGAGCACTCTTTGGCACTGCCCTTCTTTGGGATTGGAATGAAAACTGACCTTTTCCAGGCCTGTGGTCACTGCTAAATTTTCCAAATTTGCTGGCATATTGAGTGCAGCACTTCCACAGCACCATCTTTTAGGATTTGAAAGAGCTCAGCTGGAATTCCATCACCTCCACTATCTTTGTTCTTAGTGATGCTTCCTAAGGCCCACCTGACTTCACATTCCAGGATGTCTGGCTCCAGGTGAGTGATCACACCATCGTGATTATCTGGGTCATGAAGATTTTTTGTCTAGTTCTTCTGTGTATTCTTGCCACCTCTTATTAATATCTTCTGCTTCTATTAGATTCATACCATTTCTGTCCTTTATTGTGCCCATCTTTATATGAAATCTTCCCTTGGTATCTCCAATTTTCTTCAGGCGATCTCTAGTCTTTCCCATTCTATTGTTCATTTTCCTCTATTTCATTCATTTTCCTCTATTTCTTTGCATCAATCACTGAGGAAGGTTTTCTTATCTCTCCTTGCTATTTTTTTGAATCTCTGCTTTCAAATGGGTATATCTTTCCTTTTCTCCTTTGCCTTTCACTTCTTTTCTCAGCTATTTGTAAGGCATCCTCAGACAACCATTTTGCCTTTTTGCATTTCTTTTTCTTGGGGATGGTCTTGATCACTGCCACCTGTACAATGTCATGAACCTCTGTCCATAGTTCTTCAGGCACTCTTTCTAGCAGATCTAATCCCTTGAATCTATTTGTCACTTCCACTGTATAATTGTAATGGATTTGATTTAGGTCATACCTGAGTGGTCTAGTGGTTTTCCCTACTTTCTTCAATTTAAGTCTGAATTTGGCAATAAGGAGTTCATGATCTGAGCCACAGTTCACTCCTTGTCTTGTTTTTGCTGACTGTATAGAGCTTCTCCATATTTGGCTGCAAAGAATATAATCAATCTGATTTTGGTATTGACCACCATGCCATTGACATACCATGGTGATGTCCATGTGTAGAGTCTCCTCTTGTGTTATTGGAAAAAGGTGTTTGCTGTGACCAATGTGTTCTATTGGGGTAACTCTATTAGGCTTTGCCCTGCTTTATTCTGTACACCGAGGCCAAATTTGCATGTTACTCCAGGTATCTCTTGACTTCCTACTTTTGAATTCTATTCCCCTATAATGAAAAGGACATCTTTTGGGGGTTTTAGTTCCAGAAGGTCTTGTAGCTCTTCACAGAACTGTTCAGCTTCACCATCTTCAGCATTCCTGGTTGGGGTTGAGGAAAGCGGGCCTAGAAATTTGGCATTCTAGTGCTTTCAAAGTGCTTTGCCTAGTCCTCTGGTTTTGAACACTACCTTTCTACACTGTCTTACCAGCTGATGCAATGGGACAGGTTTTTCATTTGTTTCCTTCCTTTAGTCAATTATTAATTTTTGGTAATTAGTTTTGAGAAGAACTAGATTATATGTGTTTTTTTATTCTCATTATGCATAGTTATATTTATTGCAGTGTTAACAAGTTAATATGACATATAATGTAGTGTATGTACCATATTAACTTCCTAAAGTCACACCTGTCAATCCTAATAAGATCAAACCAGTCAATCCTAAAGGAAATCAGTCCAGAATATACATTGGAAGGACTGATGCTGAAGCTGAAACTCCAATATTTGGCCACCTGTTGCGAAGAACTGTAAAAGACCCTCATGCAGGGAAAGACTAAAGGCAGGAGGAGAAGAGGACAACAGAGGATCAGATGGTTGGATGGCATCACTGACTCAATGGACGTGAGTTTGAGCAAGCTCTGGGAGTTGGTGGTGGACAGGGAGGCCTGATGTGCTGCAGTCCATGGGGTCACAGAGTCGGTCTCGACTAAGCGACTGAACTAAACTTCCTAAAACTCAAAAGTAAGATCTGAATCTTGATACTCATCTATTGTCAATTGATTCATATAAGTGATATGAATCTGAAATTTGCACTAAACAACTTTTGAGGTTTTTATGTAAGAAATCAAGTTGCATCTTGGCTTCCTACTCAGAAGGCTTATATTCAAAATTGTTCAGATATGGTAAATCAGCATTGCCTATCTTCCTGTTTCCCACCTCCATAATTTTTGTTTTCTTCCCTTCTATTTTCTTAGTATATGTGAGTGTGCATATGTGGAATGTGTGTACCCTTAATACAATCAGATAATTTTATTGTTATTCTAGTGAGGTTTGTGGAGGAAGATTGATTTAAGTTCTATCAAAGAAAGAAAAAAAAAAAGAATGGCTTCTCTTTACAACAGAAGAACTAGCACCTGTTGGATATCTTTTGGGGTGAAAGTTATGAGCATATGCATTAATAAATTTAAATGTTTAATTAGATAGAATTCTTTCTGCACTTTTCCTTCAATAATAAAAAAGTACATCACATGTTAGAGTAAATCCTTATTCTAATTTCTATTAGATATATATATATAGGAGTCTTTTCTCCATGAATCTCTTCTCCTTGATTGTTGGATTAATATTCTGCTGCCGAGAGAGAAAACATAGTCAAGCAAATAGAATCTGAATACAATTTTACCTCACTCTAACTTAGATCTCTTTATGGCTATATATTTTAAGGGCAAGAATAAATAATAAACAATGTAGTACTTACTTTATCTGTACCTATTTCTCCCACTAAAGAAAGTGAACTGACAATTTTTTGAACTTGTGAAAAATAAGTTCACAAATGATTTTACTAGCAATATATATATATTTACTAGCAATATATATATATATATGGTGCATTTATTTAACTTGTAATAAAACAAAATTTTATTATGAAAGGCATATATTCTAGAATATGCATGCACACTCCTCATGGAAAAACTAGTGATAACCCTTGCATGATGAAGGAAAAATCCCTGGTTTATTTAGTTGCTTCATAATCATTTATGCCTAACTAGCTTTTTTTGCTGTCATATGGCATTTTTCCAGTTTATTCTTCAGTTTATTTCATAGTCTATTGCTGGATAGTCAAAATACTTATTACCATTACACACTGCTTCTGTATACATATATTATTACTCAGATACCTTTAGCATATTCTTGATAATATGATATACAAAATTGCGCTTGCTCTAATGTCTATGTTTATTGCTAATCCCAAGATTAGAGTAGATTATAAATACTTTTTATATTATGTATTACTACTGCCATGATGAATAATGTTCACGTGACAGCCATTTTTATCTAGAAGTTTTTTCAAATATTTATTTAATTGGTTGTGCTGGGTCTTAGCTGTGGCATGTGGGCTCTTTTGTAGTTGCGGCATGCAAACTCTTAATTGCAGAATGTGGGATCTAGTTCCCTGACCAGGGATTGATCCCAGGTTCCCTGCATTAGGATTGCAACTTCTTAGCCCCTGGGCCACCTGGAAAGTCCCTGTAGTGAGGATCAATCTATAGAAGAGGCTTGAAACTGTGCCTAGCAGATAATAAGTGGTAAAGTATTTATTGAGCTTCTCCAGTGGCTCAGCAGTAAAGAATCCTCCAGCAATGTAGGAAACACAGAAGACACAGCTTCGATTCCTGGGTCGGGAAGATCCTCTGGAGGAGGAAATGGCAACCCACTCCAGAATTCTTGCCTGGAGAATCCCAGGGACAGAGGAGACTAGCAGGCTAGAGTCCATAAGTTTGCAAAGAGCCAGACACAACTGAAGTGACTGAGTATGCACAACACAGTTCTGTTTACTGTTGGTATCAAACAAGCTTGGATAAATTGGACAAATGTTTATGTCTTTGGGAAAGTGATTTTGAGGGAAGAGAAATGAGAAAAGGAAAATTGCTGATAATTGCCATTTTGTTTTTGTAAGAGAGCGAAGAAAAGATCAGGGATGGAATATTCCTCAAAAAGGTCAAGTTGAAGTCTAGATTAAAGTAAAATTATGGGGGGAGAAAAGCAAGAGTTTACAGAAGAAAAGAAATTATTTAAATTTAGAAAGAGAGGAAATTAAATAGAATTGCCACTTCTGTTTTTACAGTTGAGTTATATGTTTTGAAATATCATCTGATTTAGAAAGTGATTTAAAAACATATTTTAAAGATAAAATAATATTCAGAAATAATTTAAAAGTAAGATGATGGAATTTAAAAGTCTGAAATATATAACAGTGTGAGATTGATCTAATGCATTAATTTGACATTGAGAATCATTTTATTGAATACCTACCATGTGGTAATAGCTATAGTATGCAAAAAAGCTATTGTCTACAATCTACATAGCATGAGAGATTTTGGACATTCCTTTGTCATTTGCAGTTTTTAACACAGCTTGTAGACTTGAAGGGAGTTTCATTTGTTCTCTTGCTCTCCCAGCTTTTGGTGCTTCAGTCAGAATCTCCTTTTCTGGTTAAACTGACCAGTCTTTAGCAGACCTCTCCTTATCCTAGACAAAACCTCTTTCAGAAGAACTTGTTTAATTTACCCTAGAAAAACATTCACAAAACTGGTTATACCATCTTTATTCATCACAACTCAAACTTTAAATATCCAACCTTTCAATAGAAAAATGAAATAAAGTATGATGTATTCATATCATGGAGTATTACTGAGTAATAATAAAAGAAAACAAATAAATGATACCGGTACCACATGGATGTTCAAAAACACATTGAAAGGAAAAGACAGGGGCAAAAGAATACATTATATCATATAATAGCATTGAAGTTAAGGTCAACAAAAAGCAAACTTAAACTATGATGACAGGAATCAAAACAGTGGTGGTTTGGAGGTAAATGGGAAAGACATGAGGGAAATTTCTAAAGTGATGAAAATATCTTTTTCATGGTGTTAACATGAGTGTTCATAATTGTCAAAAATTCATTGAACTGAACACTTATGATCACTGTATTTTAGTATGTATTCTTGACCTCCAACAGTACCTTGAAGGCCACATCATGAACAATAGTTGTAAAAGCAAAGTCTGATTTGAAAATACCAGGATTGATGATAGAATGAATGGTTCTTAAGAATCAGAAGTCTTCCAAAGTAATATAGCATAGAGTTCAGCTTCAAAGTAATATGGCATAGAGTTCATAACGACCCAAGTATTGGACAAACTTTACAGAGCTAATCCCCAGGCAACCTATGTAAATGAGGAATTAAATTAGGCATAAGGAGAATTAGGTATTAGAGGAGGGTTGATGTGAAAGGAAAACTCATGCAGACAAGCAGAGAAAACATCAATAAGCTCCCTAGAATATGCTGAGTGCCCTAGAACATGGTGGGAGAGAGATTATAAATTTAGGCATATATTGACAAGTCACATCTTTGCTCTCAAGTCATTTACAAAGAACAGGTTCTGACCCTATCCCAGAAGGTTTAAGCATCTGTCCTTCCACCCTAAATCACTTCAGTCATGTCTGATTCTTCACAGCCCTATGGATCTTAGCCCACAGGGCTCCTCTGTCCATGGATTTCTCCAGACAAGAATACTAGAATGGGTTGCCATTTCCTTCTCCAAAGATCTTCCCAACCTGGGGATCAAACCCTTGTCTGTTAGGTCTCCTGCACCGGCAGGTGGGTTTTGTTGTTGTTGTTGTTTACCACTAGTGCTACCTGGGAAGCTCAGGATATTAAAAAACTTCAAAATATTTGGGATGGTTAAGGAGCAGACCTTCAGCTGAGCTTTTAATTATGATGTTCAAAGCCCCAGTTATACAACCAGGTCCCTAAGGGAGCCACTACTTCTGCCACAATCAAGAAATTCCCTGCCCAATCAGAAAGCTCATGTAATATGGGCTAGATCCAGAACCTGCCATCTCTGCTTTCCTCTGAAGCAGCTAATGTTTCTCAGAAGTGAAATTGATTCAGCAAACCAGAATCTCATCTATATACTTGAGGGGAATCCAGAAATCTATTTTCATTTTGTTTTGTCTTGTTTTAGCGTTTTAGCCTTTGCAGTGTAAGAAAATACACAATAAGCAGTTTGAAATACATATTGAGTAAGCCAAACCAAATATATCACCACTCACACGCTTTTCTTCCCATACTTAAACTTCCAAACAGCAATACCAACAAACAAACAAACAAACAAACCAAAATTCCCCCCTTTAACACAACATGAATATCCCAATAGAAACAACATGCTCATCCTTTCATAAAAGCAAGGAACAAAAGTCTTATCAAATATGACATCCATTTCTGAGTGATACTCTTTCAACTGCAATCTCTTTCTGACCCTGGGTAATCTATGGAGTAAACAATCAGTTTAATTACCATCAACATTCCATGTAAAAGAAGAGGAAAAGAAAAGAAATAAAGGGAAATGGATAATACTTGAAAATTTATAGAAATAGCACAGGAAAAAAATAAAGTAGGCAGAACACTCCATATTTCTACAAGTGAATATCTGTTCATAGACAGTATTCATAATTTGACACTCAGGAAGGTAACAATGTCAAGTTCAAATTCAGCAACTTTTACAACTAAATTTTGCATGTGATTTGGGTTTCCCTGGTGGCTCGGATGGTAAAGAATCTGACTAAAGTGTTAGTTATTCAGTCATGTCTGACTCTTTGTGACCCCCATGGACTATAGCCCACCAGGCGCTTTTGCCCATGGTATTCTCCAGACAAGAATACTGGAATGGGTAAGCTATTCCCTTCTCCAGGGGGTCTTCCCCACCAAGGGATCTAATCCACTTCCTCACATCTCTTCTGTATCAGTCAATATCCAATCAAGAGACAGAAAGGACATAATAATTTGAGCAAGTTTATAAGCTCTTCTAGGGGGTTAGTTACTCTGGGAAAAACAGAACTCTAAAGACTTCAGGAATAGCATGTGCAGTGAGCTCCCACATCCTTTACATCTGAGCAGAGCATATAAAGAAGGAACAGATTGGAAGACACCCCTACCTTCCCCAAACTGAGATGCAGACTTCCTTGCCAAAGGTTGAACTATGGCTCCCCAGGGTATGGACAATTTTCTTTACAGGCTATACAGTGGAGATAACTTGTAAGGCTCCCTCTAGAGTAATGGGAGAGCTGCCTACAGGGAGGTGCCACATATTTTGGTGAGTCTCACATCACTGGCCAGTACATACTGTTGGCTAATCTGCACTGCAGAAGCATGTCAAAAGGAAGATACTAGAACCATGAAGACTAGAGACCCTTTCATCCTTGATATGGAGAAGGAAATGGCAACGCACTCCAGTCCTCTTGCCTGGAAAATCCCATGGACGCAGGAAACTGGTAGGCTACAGTCCACAGGGTCGTGAAGAGTCAGACACGACTGAGCGACTTCACTTTCACTTTTCACTTTCATGCATTGGAGAAGAAAATGACAGCCCACTCCAGTGTTCTTGCCTGGAAAATCCCAGGGATGGGGGAGCCTGATGGGCTGCCGTCTATGGGGTCGCACAGAGTCAGACACGTCTGAAGTGACTTAGCAGCAGTAGCAGCAGCAGCATCCTTGATATCCCTCCAGCACCTCTCTATTGGCAAAGTTCAAAATAATGTTGTTCAGTTGCTAAGTCATGTCCAACTCTTTGCGACCTCATGGACTGCAGCACCCCAGGCTCCTCTGTCCTTTACTATCTCCCTGAGTTTTCTCACATACAGGTCAATTGAGTTGCAGATATTATCTAACCATCTCATCCTCTGCTGCCTCCTTCTTTTTCCTTCAATGTTTCCCAGCATCAGGGTGTTGTCCCATGAGTTGGCTCTTCATTTCAGGTGTCAAAGTATTGGAACTCTAGCATCAGTCCTTCCAATGAATACTCAGGTTTGATTTCCTTTAGGACTGACTGGTTTGATATCCTTGCTCTCAAGGGACTCTCAAGAGTCTTTTCAAGCACCACAGTTCAAAAGCATCAATTCTTTGGTGCTCAGCCTTCTTTATGGTCCAACTCTCACCTCCATAAATGACTACTGGAAAAATCATAGCTCTGACTATATGGACCTTTATCAGCAAAGTGATGTCTCTGCTTTTTAATATTTGTCTAAATTTGTCATAGCTTTCCTTCAAGGAGCAAGTGTCTTTTAATTTCATGGCTGCAGTCATTGTCTGCAGTGATTTTGGAGCCCAAGCAAATAAAATGTCATTGCCTCCACTTTTTCCCCTTCTATTTGCTGTGAAGTGATGCGACTGGATGCCATGATCTTAGTTTTCTTTAATGTTGAGTTTTAAGCTAGCTTTTTCAGAATCATGCCATCTGGCAAAAATGTTTTTCAGACTCAGCTTAACAATTATGGTCAGGCAATGAAACATGGACTTGGAGCTAAGAGGAAATAGGTTGACATTTGATCACTAACTGGATAGCAGTGATGTTGGAATAACTGCATCCCAGATATATGCCAGAATGTTAGCATCAGTTGGAAAAGATAACCATCTTTTCAAAACAGTAATGTTTGCCTCAGGCAGGTACTACAAACTTCAAATACGGAGCTTCTTGTGTGACTAATTATAGAAAGATATAATATAAATTGAAGTCAATATATTTCCTCTGATTCCTTCTGTAAAATAAATTTCACCAATGCTATCTTCCAAATTGACATGTGAGAACTTTGATTTTGGAGATTCTTTAATAGCAGAGTTTTAGAAGAAGAAGTGAAGCAGAAAATTCAAGACCAAGTGTCATTATTTTCCTCTCCATGTATAATATGTGGATATATTTATTTTTAACAATATAGAGTATAACAAGATGGTTTCTCTCTTTTCCTGGAAAGTTCCAGAATTGCATTTTCTCAAATTAAAATATTGGGACAGCATAATGTAGAGTTACTAACAAGTTATAAAAAATTTAGATTTCCTTATCAAATAAGTTTGAATAACTTCTGGGAATATAGGGGCGAGTTTGAATTATCACATTCTAGATAGTTGAATTAAAATAAATAGGTAGCATATACCTTCAGTTCATTGTGTCTTGAATTGTTTTTTTAAAAAATATTTCTTCAATATTGAGCTAAAGAATGAATATTATGAAAAATATACCTATGTTTGATGTGGAAAAGGGTTAACCATTTTTCTTTGCCCTATGGATTTCCACTCATGTGAAAGAATGTCCAACATTACTTCTGGGGTCCCTATAATCTTTCAGTGGATGATAATAATCATTAACATTTATTGAGCAAATATTATGTGCCAGGCACTCTTAGTAGACCTTTCCACATATTAATATATTTAATACTTACAAGAAATCAGTGAGATAAAAAATACATTATCATCATCTCCATTTTATAGATGAGGAAACTTGCCAAAACCTAACTTCCAAAAGTCAATGAGCTAGATAATAGCAGAAAAATTCCATTAAGTCTGGTTCCAGAATTTGCTATTTCTACCACATCCTATCCATAATAATAACAATAAAAAGTTATTGAAAACATGAAGACCTTTGTAGTGTACTTCTATTTTGTTCACAAATTTATTCTTTAGAATACTGAAGAACAAGATTAATGACCTCTTCAAGCCTTTAGCACCATAGGGATAGAAGGACAAAATTTTGCAGTCTGTGACAAAATATCTTATGCATATGAAAGTAATCTACTTTGTCTATTGGCAAATATTTTTGAGAATAAAATATTTTGTGTGTAATAACTGGGGAGGAATTGGTGATTAATGATTGAGTCATTGGTAAGTTGTCTAACTGCAAGCTCTTAATTTAGCAGTTGCTGATTCTGTTAAATTCTTTTCATTTTTTTTGCATATGGAAGAAAATTTTCCATCAGTCTGAGTCATTCTGGGTTTCCAGAAACCAACTTTGGGGTCTTAGAAAATCAATTTAAAAAAAGAAAACAAAAATACCTTTCTCTTTGAATTTTGAAGTAGGTAGAAAATACAGGTTCCCCACTAGTAATAATATGTATGGAAAATACCAAAATATATTTATCTTGAAGATAGATGAACTTTGTATAAGATTACTTAAAAATACTGGACAGAACATGCTCTGTTTATTGTTCCAAATGTATTCTGGTGATTATTCATTCCTCTTCTACAGGATTAGTGTAGATGTGGAATATTCTTGCAATATTTTAGCTCATGCACTAGTGAAAAAAATGCACTATCAGAAACCTGATGATCAGACTATAAGCCTCAGATGGCAAGGGGAAGAGCCAAGACTCTTTGTGTCTAAGGGAGTCAGATTTTATTGTGAATCTGTAGGGAATTATGTCTCAATAATGTGCAGTACTGGCAATGCAGACTGGCAATGCACAGTTCAAGGAGAGCACAGAAAACTCAGTGCTTTCCAATAATGTCTTTGCTCATTGGAGAAAGAAGAGATCTTAGTACAAACCAGTGGTTTTGCCCAAAGTGCCAGAAATATCTAGTCCAAATATGAGATCTGTGTGATCCAAGGGATAAACATGTCCACATGGATACTTACTTGGAAAACATCAAGACAGCAAGTCACTGTCAGTAGGCCTAGACTCTCTGCCCTTGCAACCTGGCAGATAGAAGCTTGGGACATAAGCACCTCATCTAAGGTCAGAAAAAATAAAAGATGCTTGACAATATTGGGAACAAATGAAATTTTCTGCTAGAATTTATCGAAATTTGATGTGAGATTTTGAATGTCACCAACTTCTATCTACACCTCACTACAGTATTGAAATCCAAACCTACTGCTATCATCCACAAGGAACAGAGCTGGGTAGGTTGGCAATTTCCCCAGTGTGGAAAAGAGCAGCACAGAAAGAAGCGAAGAAACAATTTATACTAATAATGTTCTGTGAAGACAGATATTATCAACTTTGCTCATTGTCTCAGCTGTGTTCATTGTCTCATGATGTTTAGGATGTCTATCAGGTGTTTCTATTCTGTGAGTGATGGAGGTAAAATGTCAAGGGTGACTATGGTTCTTGGAACACATGCTTTCTGTTTCTTTGCATTGCAACTTATTCAATTCTATGGTGCAATTTCTTAATCAAATCAAGAATTTGGAGGATGGTGAAATACTGTTCTCATTTTCACATTGACTTATAGTTAGCCCTGTGTCCTTATTATCACACACATCAGTAAAGGAATTGGGAAATTCAGGATGAACATATGACAGAGGTTGAACATTTTCATTATATGTAATTTGAGCTTTTCCTTCCTCCTATTTCTTTTCTACATGGAAAGTTACTAATTAATTACAGTAGGCTCCCCTTATCTGTGGTTTTACTTTCTAAGGTTTTAGCTCCTGAGGTTAACTTCAGTCCCAAAAATATTAAATGGAAAATTCCAGAAATAAAAATCCATATGTTTTAAATCACACACCGAGTAGGATGATGAAATCTCTTGCTATCCCACCTTGTCCCACCTAGGAAATGAATTGGTCCTTTGTGCATCACGTTCTGCCAGTCAGTCACTTAGTATCTTCTGTTATCAGATTGACTGTAGAGGTTGTGTTCAAGTCACCATTATTTTACTTAATAATGGCCCAAAAGCAGAAAAGTAGTGATTCTGGCAATTGGAATATTCCAAAGAGGAGATATAAAAAGTTTCCTTTAATTAAAAAGGTGAAATCACATGACTTAAAAAGGAAAAAAAAATTGTATGCTGAGATTGCTAAGATATAAGGTAAGAACAAATCTTCTCTCTGTGAAATCATGAAAAAGGAAAAATTAATTTGTGCTGGTTTTGCAGTTGTATCTCAAAGTGCAAAAGTTATATCCACAGTGCCTGGTAAGTGCTTAGTTAAAATGGAAAAGACATTACATTCACACAATAAGATATTTTGCAAGAGAGAACATGTGTAACTTTTATCAGTGTATTATTATAATTGATATATTTTATATTAGATATTGTTGCTAATCTCTTAATGTGCCTTATTTATAAACTAAATTTAATCACAGGTATGTATGTATGGGAAAAAACATAGTATATATAAGATGTGGTACACCCTGAGGTTTCAGGCATCCACTGGGGGTCTTGGAATGTAACCACCACAGATGAGGAGAAACTACTGCAACTCAAGAGATTCCAAGAGATCTTCTCTTGGTCACACTAAGTTTTTAACTTGTTTTCCTTGCTCTCAAGTCTACGCCCTACTTAATTTTTTTTTTTTTTAATAGTCTTGGCAGCTATGAGCATCTAAGGTATTCCGGATCTAAAGCAGCTGGTCTGAATTAATGTATGGGCTTCTGGAGAGTGACTAATTGATGACAGTCAAGTGTAATCCTTCTAGATTTTTCCTTCAGTATAGTTATACTTTTTTCAGGTCAAATTTCCTTTATGATATCCCCCATGTGAGATTCAGACACAATAATAAAATAAATTATTTTACCTCTTGAAGATACTAAAGCAAACACATGCAAATCTAGGGACAAGCAATAATTATGGGGAGATGGTGGGGAAATGCAGTCTGAGCCCATTAATAAAAGATAATTTTTCTTAGTTAATATTGCTTATCTATATGAAATATTTTAAATGATCACATATTATAGTTGTAATAGGAAAAACTAAAAAATAAAATTATTATTATTTTAAAAATAGCATTTATATTTCAAGATCTCAAGCACCTTGCTTGGATTGCTTACTGTTCTTCAGAGTTTGGAAAAAGGTTATTGAGTATTAACAGATGGTCAGGTACTAAATGTTATGTTCAAGCTCAAGGGGAAAGACAGGAATCTAAAATAATGCCATTTCTTTAAAGCTGAAATTGACAGCTAAACTTATTGATGTAGAAGAAAAAGCTGGAGTATCTGAAGGGAAATTTCTCAGCTACATCACAGTTGAACTGTCTTAGATTTTGACAGTTCTCAACATTGAAATAGTGATGTGCAAGACCAAAAAAGAATGAGTCTACAACTTCCTAGGTTATGCCGGCATGTGGTTTAAGTAGGAAGACAATCTTTTATGCTTATTGAGAGCATGGTCTCTGGGATCAAACCATCTGGACATAAATACCTGCTTGTTCTATTTAGTAGTTGTGAGACATTGGAAAAGTTCATCAGTCCCCTATACTTCAGTCTCTCCAACTGTAGATTAGGTGTACTAATGGTTCTTACTGAAGAACTATAGTTTGAACACTAAATGCAATACTATATGTATAACATAAGCTAGGATTATGTTCAGAACAGCGTGACAGAGGTACAGAGTCGCAGTGACTTAAAACAAGCAAACATGCAGTGAAGCTCATTTATCTTTCATGAAGAAGTTTGGGGTAATTTGGAATTAAACAGTCCAATGTTGATGTGGCAGTTGGACTTTGCAAAGTACATGGACACCCAGACTTTCCCCTTGGTTCATGAATGAATCATGATTCAATACATTTTTTTTTCTCCCCCTTATGTCTACATTCCAAGTTACAGGAAGGAACAACACGCGAGAAAGGGGGATGAGGGGTTCACAAGTGCTGTCTTTTAAGGAAGGTTCTTAAAAAGTTCCCTGTGACTCTTGCCCAGCCATATTTCATTGGCCCAAGTCTGGCCACTTGTCTGCAAGAAAGCTGGACCATGTGATCCTTGTCTGGTGGCTTACGTGCACAGCTAATTATACAAAGTCCAGATACTATGAACTATTGCTGAACAATAGCTCCCGATATATAAAAAGTCCTCAGTAAGTGCTAAACACTTGTATAATAGGTATAAATTACCAACCCACTTTATTTTAACTAATATGTAGTGATTCAAATTATTTAAATTGGTCCATTTTGCTAGTTAAACTAATCAAATTTGCTGATTATTGGAAAGAAAGCCTGCCTACTTCCCTCCCCCCTTCCTTTCTTCCTTTTTTTCTCTTTCTTCCTTTTTCTTCTTCCTTAGAAATATTTAACAGGGAGGAGTTTCCTTCTACTTTCAGTGATGAGCACTTCCTTAATTTTAGTAAAGACAAATTGTTTGGGAAGGTGCAGTCTATTTATTTGTGGGAAACAGCACTGCACCCTTGAAGTCAAACTTCAGAAAGGAAATTGTTTAGGAAAGAGGACTGAAAGTATATTCAAATCAGAATTTTCAAGGAGACCATGATGAGCAGAGCTATATCTTAGTATAAGGATCTAGCTAGTCATTACTGCAGAAAATTGAGTTTAGAAGAATGGTCTATTAATATGGATACTGATTTCCCCAGGTGCACATATGTGCATGTCTCCTTGTATCTGTGACAATGGTCTGTAGCCTAAACTAATATAATGCCCTTTCATCAGAGTGTTATCCTTCTCACAAGAATTTAATAATCATATTTTATCACCCAGAATACTTTGGCCTTTATATTTCACATTGTGGATTCAATGATGGATCCTCATTTGATGATTCTTTATTATCCTCAACCACTGCCAAGGAGGACAGAAAGAGGATGTGATTAATGCGCCAGTCTAGGAACTGTTAAATAGCAAAGAGAAACACAGTGATGGTAAAGCAAACTACTATTCCTATCTCTGGCTTTCCATTCATTATGTACAATATTGGTATTCTGTTGGCTCATTGTCGTTCAGAATTATTAAATGCCGTGAATGGTGAAAGACAATGAAACCAAGCTATGATACAGTTGTAGCTGTTGTTAAGTACATAACTCAGCATATATGCCTCCCATATTGTTGGATGAAATAAACAACAGAAGGAGGAAGAAAGCTGTAAAATAGAACATACAAAGCTTGCTAGCAGCAAGCTAATTTTTCAGTATTCAAATTTTATAGCTTTATGTCTATTGGGTTCAGGTTACAATCTCTGTAATATAGTTTTTAATTATTTGAAACTTATTGAAACTTATTTTATGGCCCAAACTTTAGTTTATTTTGGCAAATATCTCCTGTGTGTTTAAAAACAGTTTATATCCTGCACTTGTTGAATATGATGCTCTATAATTACCAATTAAGTAAAATTAGATAATTTTAATCTTCTATAGCCTTAATAATTTTTTCTACTTATTCAATACTTTACTGAGAAATTAGTGTTAAAATCGTCAATATTTAATTTTTGTCACAGATTTTTTTTAATTTTTTATTTATTTATTTATTTTTATTAGTTGGAGGTTAATTACTTCACAACATTTCAGTGGGTTTTGTCATACATTGATATGAATCAGCCATAGATTTACACGTATTCCCCATCCCGATCCCCCCTTCCACCTCCCTCTCCACCCGATTCCTCTGGGTCTTCCAGTGCACCAGGCCCGAGCACTTGTCTCATGCATCCCACCTGGGCTGGTGATCTGTTTCACCATAGATAGTATACATGCTGTTCTTTTGAAATATCCCACCCTCACATTCTCCCACAGAGTTCAAAAGTCTGTTCTGTACTTCTGTGTCTCTTTTTCTGTTTTGCATATAGGGTTATCATTACCATCTTTCTAAATTCTATATATATGTGTCACAGATATTTTAAAGCTGTGCTATGGGATGTATAGGCATTTAAGACTATTATATCTTCCTGATGATTTTAATCTTCTGTCATTATAAAGTATCTCTATCTTTGATAATATTTATAACTAGCTCATTGGGTATGTAAGTTACTATAAGTTAGGCTATAGTCATTATTTTTTGCACACCATTTCTAATTCTTTAATTTTCAGTTTTTCTGTGCCCTTAAAATTAAATTCTGTCTCTTGTTAAAATCATACAGTTTGCATTTTTGTGTTCATTTTGGTGATCTCTGTCTTTTAAAGGTAATATTTAGTATATTTGAATTTAATTTAATTATGACATAATTGACATTAAACTACCATTTTGCAGTTTATTTTCTTTATGTACTCTCTGCACTTTTATCTTTTCCTATATTTGCTTGAATTAATCAAGTTTTTATTTACTATCTTTTAGTATTCTGTGTTGACTCATGAGATTTTTAGGCATACATCTTTGTACATTTTTAGTGGTGTTGAAAGGATTGCAATACAGATTCTTAACTTATCAGAATCTATCATAAGATAATATTAGATCATTCTGTGTACAGTATAAGAATCTTACAAGATTTATAACTATATGGACCTACCCTGGTGGTACAGTGGTTAAGACTCTGCACTTCCACTGCAGGGTGCATGTTCTATCCCTGGTTAAGAAATTAAGATCCTCACGTGCTGGCCAGTGTGTGCGATTAAAACACAACAAATGCATCTGAGTCAGTTCTAGAGAGGTGGATGAACTTAGAGCCTATGATACAGAGTGAAGTGAGTCAGAAAGAGAAAAACAAATATCATATATTAGTGCATATGTATGAAATCTAGAAAGATGGTACTGATGAACCTCTTTGCAGGGCAAGAATAGAGACTCAGACACAGAGAACAGGCTCATAGACACAGAGAACAGGCTTATGGACACAGCTGGGGAAGAAGAGGATGAGCCGAATCACGAGAGTAGCACTGAAATATACATATTACCATGAGTAAAAGCCAATGGGAAGCTGCTGTGTAGTGCAGGGAGCCCAGCCTGGGGCTCTGAGTGGGATGGGGTGGGAGTTGGGAGGAAGATTCAAGAGGAAGGGGACAAATATATAATTACATGACTGACTCATGCTGATGTATGGCAGAAGCACAGCATTGTAACACAATTATCCTTCAGTTAAAAATAAATAAATTTTAAAATGTGTCTTATAATACAAAAAATAAGAGTATACAAATAGTCTTTGCTTTGCACATCTCTGATATGTAAGAATTTCTGTTACCATGATTTAAATAGCGTGAGGTCCCAACTCACAGTTTAAATTTTATCAATAAATACTGCAGCATACTAACTGTGAGCAAATAGTAAGTTTAGCTAGCGCCTCAATCCACAAAGCACTGTGTAAATAACAGGTGTGCTTCATGATCAGTATCTACTGCATATCTGCTTTTTTGGTTCATTCAGACAGGAAAGCATGCAATTGAGCTGTTTCCTTGTCTTCCAGTGATAAAACTATGTGTCATTTTACAAAGTGGATGACCAAAAGAGGGAGCTGAGCAATAAAGTTGAAGGAGCCAGAAAGAATCAAAAGTTACAATGTTGCAATTAAATTTGAATAAAACAGAATGAAGTTATGTAAGAAATAGCTGACCAGGGGATGTTGACCCTGTCCCAATTTGAGAGATGTTAAATGTGCAGCCAGAGAAGCTCAGTGAATGTTAATTATTGATATAAATGAGGGAAGTTAAATAAACGCTATAACATAAAGGGTAAAGATGTCCCAGAGTAAATGACTGGCAAAACTTTAAAGAACTTTTGGAGATATATCATGACATTTAAAATGCAAGGGGGAAAATGTAGATAACTTATTCATGCTTAGAAAGTATCATGACACTTCAAAAGGACAGAAAGATGCTCACACAACATCCTAAGTCATAAGACAAGAAGGCAAGAGTTTTAACAATTGCTCAAACTATATTCATACTTTTTTTTAAACAAAAAAGACTATTGTTTTAAATCACAATGTACTAAATAAACAATAGGGATTTTAAAATTCCCTTACATGTTTAACTTTTAAGGTCACTTTGCAGTTTCAACTTGCATAATTGAAACTGCCTTTGACCCTTTTTACAGCATCTTCACACCCATCACTGGAAAAGACCATGATACTGGGAAAGAATGAAGGCAAAAGTAGAAGTGGGGTGGAGGAGGATGAATTGGTTAGAGACCATCACCAACTCAATGGATGTGAATCTGAGCAAACTCCAGGAGACAGTGAAGGATAGGGAAGCCTGGAGTGCTGCAGTCCATGGGTCACAAAGAGTTGGACATGAATTGACAACTGAACAACAAGAATAACGCCCATCATTCTGTGCTATAGTTTTCATATATTTTACTTCTATGTGTATTATGTATACTAGGGTGCATTGCTATTATTTTTTAATATTTAATACTATTTTAAAGAAAAATTATAATAGTATTTATATTCACTCACATATCTACTATTTGGTATTCTCTTTACTTTTTTTTCCTTGAGATCTCAACTTCTACTTTGATTATTTCCTTTTAACCTTTAAACATAACATTCTTCTATAATTAAGAAAAAATGATTAATTCCTCAAGTCTTATTTGTCAAAAATATTTATTTAATAGAAATTTTAAAATTTAAAATTTTGAATGAAATTTTAACTGAATATGGAATTCTAAGTTGACTTTTTTCTTTCTTTTAGCACTTTAAATATGCTATTTCTTTGTCTTCTGGCCTTCACTACTTTTGAATAAATGAGAATTAGTATTTTTCCCTTGAATATAATATTAATTTTTTGGAAGAGATTTCTTAGTAGATTTTTTCCTTGTCTTTATTTTTTAGCAAATTACACCTGTGTACCCAGGTGCAATTTCCATACTTATCTTTCTTAAACTATAAAGAGCCTCTTGGATCTGAGGATTTGCATCTTTTATTAATTTAGAAAATAGCTAAATAGCCATTATCTCTTCACATATTTATGCTGATCAATTCAGAGTATTTCCTCTGTTCATTCCTCACAGTCCATTTTCCAATGCTTGAAAATAGTTGCTTCGTATACTTTGACTAATGTTTCAAGTGTTTATATGGGATATGTCTAATATTAACTGCTGTCTATCTTGGCCAAAAATAGTCCATATGGCATTTTAATGGATTTATTTTCCTGTTCTCCTACCAGACGAAAGAGTTTATTTTGTTTTCATATATTTTCTTGGCATCATTATAAGTGAACATAGTCATTGAAGAAAAATATTGTAAGTGATTACTTAAAGATTTTTTTTATGACCCTATCATCAAATGATTCAAGGTATTATTAGTACATTTATTGGAAAATATATTAAAATTCTCTAAATCCAAAGGCTGCATTTCAGTTAGTACACTGATACATTTATGATCTATAAAAAGCCTTTCATTTAACATTTTTCTCCTTCATATTGTTCATGTGAGAACAATGAAATCAGTATAAGTTTTTATTAGTTTATTCCTTATTTCTAATTTTTAATATAAGTAAAATATTTTTAAAAAGTGTAAGCCAATTAGTTTACATTTAATTTAATTTCATTATATTTGTTCATTAGACATTCATGGCAAAATAAATTCCAATTAATTAACTCTAGTTTTCTACTGTATACCAATTATTTTTAGCCCCATAAAACTTTTTGTTATATTGCATTTCCAATTTTCAGTCAAAGATCTTTTGATATAAATTTAGGCTTTTTGTTTACTTCCTAACAGGAAAAACACTATCATTTTCTTTCAAGTTAAATTAACAACTATATAACTACATTATTTTTAATGTACATTTGAGAAAATTTTACTAAAACAAGAAAATATAGTTATCATTTTTGTTTTTTTGAGACAAGGAATATAACTTTATTCAGAAAGCTGGCTGACTGAGAGGATGGTAGACTAATGTCTAAAAGTAATCATCTTGTTATCACCTTTAACTGCAGAAAAGATAACAATTAAAGCTTTATACCTAGGTATTAATAAAATAAACATACAAAATAATTTAAGTTCCTCCATATAATATTACAAAAATTGCCAACTGCCTTAACAGTCACTATTCCCTTCATTGTTAGAGTTTTAAAACACCTCAGATTTTCCCCAGCTCGTTCTGATTTATTTCTTTACTCTTATATTGCATGTAACTTTATATTTGTCTTTGTGATTATAAAACTATTGTATTGTTGACAAAGACAAACAAATATTCAATGTTCCAGAGAGGATGAGCAAAAGAGAGAAAAATAGCATTTGTCTTTTGCATTTTATTGGTTTATAGTATTCTTTTTTTATCTCCATTTTAGCAAGTTTTAATATCAATATGATACTAAATTGATAAAGAGAAAAACTGCTTTTTTCTTTTCTAAAACTGTCCTAGAAAAATATCTTCTCTTGTAGGTTTGAAGGTGCTCATCTGCCTTCAAATGGTAGCTTGTAAGTATATCTGTAGCTGTCTAAAACCATTTTCTAAATTTTCACTCAGAAAAGTCAACTCAACCCAGCAATGTTTTACTTGCACATAATAGGTACTCAGTAATAAATTAAGTAATGAATTTGAAATCTTGTTAATAATTAACTTGGTAAAATTCATAAGCATTATTCTTACCTTTAATTTAATAGAAAGCCAGAAATACTTTATTACCAATTTGTATAATTAACACATATATATCCATAATTTCTCTAGAATATATTCTGTAATTCAGACTTTTCATCATTTTAACACTGGTTCTTTTTTCTCTTCTCCTACTCAGCTTTCTTGGAAACATTACTGAGCCTTTACAGCAAATAAATATGGTAATATCTATTTTGGACTTTCTGAATGTAATCACAACAGCTGTGCTTTATTTCTGGGAAGGATTCATTTTTCAGCTTATAAAATTGTAGGGAAGATGATGAGATAAGTAGGAAGTAAGTAAAAACTCCAACCTAAGAATGGGAAACATTTTGGTATTGCTCCCTAAAGATGATGATAAAGAAAATTTGTTGTACCCCTGATGGATGGAATTTTAAGATGGAAACTGTAATAAATGTATTCAATCATAAGTTTCTTTAAGCATATTACTGACTTGAAATTATTGAAATTCTTTCAATAGCCATCTCCTAACCATAATATTAAATGATACATGGATCACTGTAGCTTTATATCTTTTTATTAATTTTGTTTATTTTGGGACAACAAATTATGACGTTGATATAACTCTAAACTAATAAGTCAAAAATGATGTTGAATAAATATACTGAAAAATTAAGCACAGGGAATTTATGAATATTATTCTCCAGAAGCAAAATAAATTATATGCTAGAAAGTATTCCCACACCTACCTTGTGCCTTTCACATCCAAGTTTATTTTTATAATGAGATCTCTTAATTTCTTAACCGTATTTTCTGCTAGCCAAGTTCTTAGAACACAATTATTTATCTCTAATTTATAATTTATCAAACTATTCATAAAAATATTTCCAGCTTTATATGATCTTTTGGAAATTTGTCATGTAATAATCAAGAAGTGAATCATATGTCCCTTTCTCTTGAGCCTGGGCCAGCTTTTGTGATATCTCATCAAGAGCCTGGAAGAAGAAAAGTAATACAACTTCCAAGGCTAACTCATTAAAGGCAATTGAGTTCCCATCTGTCTCTCTCTCCCTCAGAATAATTACCCTTGGAAAACAGCCACTATACTGTAAAGAACTCTAAGCTACTGGGATTGGAACAAAGTCCCAAAGTCTTCAGCCATATCAGAGATCCCATTAACAGCCAACACTGACTTACCAGCTCTATGAGCAAACCTTCTTGGAAGTGGATTTTCCAATCCTCAGCTAAGTTGCTATGTGGAACAGACCTCTTCTCCATTTTGTGTTCAAATTGCAGATTTGTGTGCAAAATATTTAACTGATGTCTTTTGCTTGCTTTTTATTGTTTTTTTTTAAAGATTTTTTTTAATGTGGACCAGATTCAAGTTTTTATTGAATTTGTTACAATATTGCTTCTGTTTTATGTTTTGTTTTTGTGTTTTGTTTGTTTTGTTTTGTTGCAACAAGGTATGTGGGATCTTAGCTCCATGACCAGGGATCAAACTTGCACCCCCTGCATTGGAAGGTGAAGTCAAAACCATCGGACTGTCAGGGAAGTCCCATTGCTGTTGTTTTAAGTCACTAAGCACTGAAATGTTTTGCTTTTCAGCAACAAATAACCAGAATAACTATAATGAGAAAGATAAAGTTACCAACTTTCAACTAGATATGCAGATAAAGGCATAGAAATAAATTCAAAAGAAGTTTTGACTCCGACAACCAGTACATTAAATCTCTGTCTTGTCTTTGAGAATCTGTTCATTTTCCGTAATTTTTATAAACAATCCACCAACTACCCAACTGATATGTAAAAAGTGTGAGACAAGTGAAATGCTTTCTATGAAGTTTTAAATATCAAACTCTGTAAGTCAACGACAAAATTCTCTCTTGTCTAGAATTTGCAAAAGTAATGCTGACAATATTAAGCTCTACCTGAGCGCAGTACTCCTGTGAAACGGGAATAGTTACCAAATTTGCCCCTCCCCAGTAGTTGTTCAGTAGCTCAGTCAGGTCTGATTCTTTGCCACTACACAGACTGCAACACGCCAGGCTTCCCTGTCCATCACCAGTTCCTGGAGTTTACCCAAACTCATGTCCATTGAGTTGGTAATGCCATCCTCCCATCTCATCCTCTGTCATCCCCTTCTCCTCCTGCCTTCAATCTTTCCCAGCATCACAGTCTTTTCCAAAGAGTTGGCTCTTTGCATCAGGTGGCCAAAATATTGGAGCTTCAGCTTCAGCATCAATCCTTCCAATGAATATTCAGGGTTGATTTCCTTTAGGATTGACTGGTTGGATCTCCTTGCTGTCCAAGGGACTCTCAAGAGTGTTCTCCAGCATCACAGTTTGAAATCATTGATTCTTTGGTGTTCAGTCTTCTTCATGGTCCAACTCTCACATACATACATGACTACTGGAAAAACCATAGGTTTCACATATAGTGTTTCCCTACAAAACGTTTTACTACAAAGAATTACCTTCCTCATATCACTTAGAGAAGACATTCATAAACGGACCCTTTGTTTACCTGTGACAGGACCTCCAAATAGTCTATGTTCCACAAATAATTAACCTAACTGTTTGACTCCTCTAACTGATGTGGACAAAATTCTTGCAGTGGAACTCAGACAACCCATATTGAAAAATATTCTTTTGAACATCTTCTGGTAACAAGTAAAGCTATTCTCTGATGAACTATCCAACTACATCACTGTCACTCCTCCCCCATCCAGTTCTTTGTAAATTTGTTTAATCCTTCTCGCTTCCCTGGTGGCTCAGACGGTAAGCAGTCCACCTACAAGGCAGGAGACATGGGTTTGATCCCTGGGGTGGGAGGATACCCAGGAGGAGGAAATGACAACGCACTTCAGGATACTTTCCTGGAAAATATCATGGACGGAGGGGCCTGGCAGGCTACAGTCCATGGGATCGTAAAGAGATGGACATGACTGAACGACTTCACTTTCTTTCTTTCTTTTCTCATAATATAAAAGCTTTTTTCCACCTCGCCTTTGATATTCTTGCAGATCTTCAGGTAAGCTGCAGCTTTCTCTTCATTGCAATGCTTCCTCTCCCTATTATAATAATATTTTAAAATAAAGTCTCTCCTTTATCTACATCTGGATTTGTTTTTACCTGAGAACCAATAGTGGTAATTTGAGAATTTCCCAGGTGGCACTAGTGGTAAAGAAGCCGCCTGCCAACACAGGAGATGTAAGAACCGCGGGTTGGATCGCTGGGTCCGGAAGATCTGGAGGAGGGCATGGCAACCCACTTCAGTATTCATGCCTGGAGAATCCCACGGACAGAGGAGCATGTGGACTAATATCCAGACACGGCTGAAGTGACCTAGCTCGTAAATGCAATCCTACAACAAGATTAATAATGCAACAATAATACAATAATCAAGAAACATAAATCAATTCTATCAATATCATATTGTATCTATGATATCTACATCTGGAGTAGATGATGAGCTTCTTGTGAGCAGAAAAATTGATGTTTTTATCCCTCTAACCTAATTTTGTGATCAATAATTTGAAATTGAACCATTCTTAGGAAATTGAGAAATGAAAAAGAGGTAGAAAAGATATATGTGGCAATTCTTTACACTTTCTCTACACCACTGACCTGAAAAGAATTTGTTCATGGTTAAATCTGCTCTGTGCATTCAGTAATTTGTCCTGAAAAAAATTTTAAAAAACCCAAAACATGAAAACAAGCTTACAGTGTGTGCCAGAAATAACTGTGAGGAGCTAGATATCCTAAACAGAGAAAGTTGATGTCTTGAATAATTTCGGTGGTATTTGAAATCTGCCAAAACATAATGAACTCCTCTGAAACAATGCCTTATAAAAGACCAATATCCCCTGACAGGTGGGGTGGGGATGTTTCAGGTTACTATACAACAGGAGGCAGCTTAACATAGAAGTTGTGCTACCCACTAGCCACAAGATTTGAGCCCAGGTCCTGGAGTCACTACTTATAAATGTTTGAGATCAGCAGACTAGTAAATTTCTGAATCATTTCATGTAACAATTAATTTGCCTGATGAGAAATATACATATTCACTTCAAATGAATTCAAACACACAGAACGCAATGTGTGCAGTGGCATCAGTTTTCTGAGAAAGAAAAAATTAAAATCTCCACAAATCCCTGATTTTTAATGTTTACCAATGTGTGTGATGTAAATACTTCTATCGTTGCCAGTTTTAAATAATCAAATAGAGATTGATTGAACATCACATGACTCAATATATACTAATATATGCATTTATATATGTGTGTATGTGTACTTCTACATACCTATGTACTTACATCTACTCACATATATAGTCAGTGTATATATTCTATGTATTGTGTATTTTGCACCTATGTTCAGTATGTGTGTGTTTTATATATGCTACAGAGCAGAAAAGGAGAAAGGTCTTTCTAAAGCTGGAAATATAGTGACAGATTTTGAGTAAAGATTAAACATGACATTAAGATGCAAAACCTCAAGGAACTAACAACCTTTAAGAAAACTTAGAAAACATACAGTAATAAAAAGTTAATAATTGTCATACTTCTGTAATATTTATCAACATATATAATGCACTGAAAATACTCACTGCAATATTCTAGTATTTGTATTTCTAAATACATCAAAGCAGTACAGAACACGATCTCTAAATACATAGAAGCATTACAAACACAGTTTGGTCTCTTGCTCAAATGTCTCACAGATTTTGTATATAAATTCACTGTTAAACTTCCTAAAATTTTGGTCCGGATTATTGTAGTAAATTTAACATATAATGACAACATAATGAGACAGTGATAAAAACAGCTCTTTTGCATTTACCTTCCAGAAAAATACATGCAGAATTCACAAAAGCCAGCAACAGGTTTTGACCAATAGAGATTTACTGCATGCAATTAAGTCAGCACTGCCATTACTATTACCCAAGTGCTTTGAAAAATTGAGTGAACCTTTTTTCTTTCTTTATTAAGAGGAAGAAATTGATTAATCTTTGGGAGGAACGTTGTAATCTTAATTTCCAAAGAATGGCTATAATTCCATTGTACAAAACCCGAGTAGATATTCATAGAATTAGAATGGCTCATTAAAAAGTTGCATGTACCATGAAAAAATCATGTAAACATTTTCTTCTACTCTCCCTATTCAAATAAATTAGGAAAATCTGATTACATCTTTTTTTTTTTCCTCTTTCAAATCTAACTACACTTTCAAAGGCCAAAAGCTGAAATCAATCTCCACTTCAATTAGGAAAAAAATGATCTGAAATAAAATAATTTCAATCACAGAGACACAAAGAGAAAGTCAAGTAAACTGGGGAAGTTCTTCAGAGACTACCTTTTGGAAGAAATGATCACTGAACATACTCAGAGAGTGGCAAAGAAAATGTGTTTTTGCAAGATTATTTTTTGGCATATTTATTTTAAAGTAGTGAAATGGGGCAAGTTATGTGAGAAGTGTACTAAAGTGTATCTCTTACTGTTTCATTTTATTTAATTTTCTTCTTTAAGGTGTCATGTATTGATAAAAGATTATTTTAAAAGTGCATCATGTAAAGGAGAAAATTTTGAACTAAAGAAGAATAAAGGACACTTGAATGCCTCTGCAAAGGTCATGAGTTTTTTTTAATTTATTTTAACCTGATATTGTGAGAAAGTCTCAATATAAAATTGATTGCATGAAAAGAGGACATGACACATCATATAGGTAATAATACCTGAAAAATCATTTTGGATTACTAGGACCTGGGCCTTTTTAAGAAATGTCACTCTGCCTCATCTCTGGCCCTCCAGTTCTTTAATATTGTTGGGTTTCTGCCAAGGAAGCTATCTTTTCCTTTTCATTCAAGTGCAGCAATGAGTTTTGAGATATTAATGTCTGGGAGTAGGGTCCAGGGTGAACCAAATCAGAATAACCTGGACTGTCCATCATTTCTTGAGGCCTCCTTGAAACTGCCTAGATCAACTACTTCAGATTTCAGTGGGATTGGACTTGGGAATCTCTCATTTTAACAAACACTTCAGTGATTTTATGTAATAAATGTTTGAAAACCTCTAGCCCAGGGGAACGTTGAAGTTACCTGTCCTGTACTCATTACAAATTTGTGGAAATGCCTCATTAACCTTCTTCCAAAAACCAGCTTTAATACTAGCAAAACCATTTAATTAATACAAAATATGACATAGATGGAGGATAGTGTTTTCACCCCATTTTACCTTGGACATAATTAATATTTAATTTTCTTTCCCATTGAAATGTTTAATGAAAATTAGTCATTTGCTGGACTGTAGGATATGAAAATTAGTGAATATCATGTGTCAGAATTCCTAGGTTTTAATACTCAGTTGAGCACTAATTAGGTCTTTTACCTTGGGAAATTCACTTAAATTTCCTTTTATTTAAATATTAATTTTTATTATTAAATCATACATGAATATGTTATCCTCTTGAAAAAGGGCAATTCAATTATTATATAAGGAGCTAAATTTCCCTTTGACAATCTCTTTTAATTTCAGTTTCTTCCCAGAATTAACACTTATTATTTTGGTTTATATCTATCCAGGTACATATTTTGTTGTTGCTCACTCACTAAGTCATATCTGACTCTTTGTGATCCCATGGACTATAGCAAGCCAGGCTCCTCTGTCATCTACTGTCTCCCAAAGTTTGCTCACTTTCATGCCCATTGAGTTGGTGATGCTATCTAACCATATCATCCTCTGCAGCCCCCTTATCCTTTGACCTTCCATCTTTCCCAGCATTAGGGTCTTTTCCAATGAGTCAGCCCTTCACATCAGGTGGTCAAAGTATTGGAGCTTCAGCTTCAGTGCCTGTCCTTCCAATGAATATTCAGGGTTGAATTCCTTTAGAATTGACTGGTTTGATCTCCTTGCTGTTCAAGGGACACTCAAGAGTATTCCCTATCACCACAATTTGAAAGCATCAGTTCTTAAGCCATCAGCTTTCTTTACAGTCCAACTCTCACATCCATACATGACTACTGGAAAAACCATAGTTTTGACTAGATGGATCTTTGTTGGCAAACTGATGTCCCTGCTTTTTAATATATACTATGCAGGTTTGTCATAGCTTTTCTTCCAAGGAGCAAGAGTCTTTTAATTTCATGTGACTGTAGTCACAATCTGCACTGATTTTGGAGCCCAAGAAAATAAAATTTGTCACTGCTTCCATGGTTTCCCCATCTATTTGCCATGAAGTGATGGGACCAGATACCATGATCTTAGTTTTTTGAATGTTGAATTTTAAGGCAGCTTTTTTACTCTCCTGTTTCACCCTTATCATCCTGTGATTCATCCAGCCCAACATTTCATATGATATAAGTCCATAAGATCACAGAGTCAGACATGGTTGAAGTGACTTAGCACACAAGAGCACTCAGTATATATAGGCTTCCCAGGCTACCACTAGTTCTTTACTAGTGGTAAAGAACCTGCCTGCCAATGCAGGACATAAAGATGTGGGTTCAATCCCTGGGTTGGGAAGATCCGCTGGAGGAGGGCATGGCAACCCACTCCAGTATTCTTGCCTGGAGAATCCCGTGAACAGAGGAGTCTGGCAGGCAATAGTCCATAAGCTTGCACAGAGTTGAAGACAACTAAAGTGACGCACACACGCATGGACTCTACATGTGTTATATAACCGGGGTGACAATATAGAACCTTGTCATACTCCTTTCCCAACTTGGAAGCAGCCAGTTGTGCCATGTCTTATTCTAACTGTTGCTTCTTTATCTGCATACAGGTTTCACAGGAGACAGGTAAGGTGGACTGGCATTCCCATCTCTTTAAGAATTTTCCAGTTTGTTGTGATCCACACAGTCAAAGGTTTTAGCATAGTTAATGAAGCAGAAGTAGATGTTTTCTTGGAGTTCTCTTGCTTTCTCTATGATCCAGGGGATGCTGACAGTTTGGTCTATGGTTTCTCCGCCTTTTTAAAATCCATCTTATATATCTTGAAGTTCTTGGTTCACATACTGTTGAAGCCTGGCTTGAAGGATTTTGAGCATAACTCTGTTAACATGTGAAATGAGCTCAACTGTACAGTAGTTTGAACATTCTTTGATATTGCCCTCCTTTGAGATTGAAATGAAACCTGACCATTTCTAGTCCTGTGGCCATTGCTGCATTTTCTAAATTTGCTGACACTTTAAAGTGTAACACTTTAGTAGCATTATTTTTTTAGGATTTTAAATGGCTCAGCTGGAATTCTGTCACCTCCACTAGCTTTGTTCATGTAATACTTCCTTAGCAAAACTTCCTTGACTTCACAGTCCAGGTTGTCTGGCTATCATGATCATCTGGGTTATTAAGATCTTTTTTGTATAGTTTTTCTGTGTATTCTTGTCACCTCTTCTTAATCTCTTCTTCTTCTGTTAGGTCCTTACAGTTTTTCTGTCCTTTATCATGCTCATTCTTACATGAAATGTCCTCTTAATATCTTAAGTTTTCTTAAAGAGAATTATTTGTTTTCCTATTCTCTGTTTTCCTCTACTGCTTTCATTTAAGAAGCATTAAGTTACATCATTACTGTGTTCATTTAAGAAGGCCTTCTTATCTCTCCTTGCTATTCTCTGGAGCTCTGCATTCTGTTGGGTATAACTTTCTCTTTCTCCTTTGCCTTTCACATCTCATCTTTCCTCAGCTATTTGTAAAGCCTCCACTGATAACCTCTTTACCTTCTTGCATTTTTTTTTTTCATTGGGATGGTATTGGTCACTGCCTCCTCTACAATGTTACAAATCTCCATCCGTATTTCTTCAGGTACTCTTTCTACCAGATCTAATCCCTTGAATCTGCTCATCCTCTCCACTGTACAATCATAAGGGATTTGCTTTAGGTCATACCTGAATGGCCTTGTTGTTTTTCCCTGTTTTCTCCAGTTTAAGCCTGAATTTTGCAGTAAGGAGCTCATGATATGAACCATAGTCAGCTTCATGTCTTCTTTTGCTGACTATAGAGAGCTTTTCAATCTTTAGCTGCAAAGAGCATACAATATGATTTCGGTAATGACCATATGGTGATGTCCATTTTTTTAATCTATTTATGTATTTTTAAAATGTATTTATTTTTTATTGAAGGGTAATTGCTTTACAGAATTTTGTTTTCTGTCAAACCTCAACATGAATCAGCCATAGGTATACATATGTCCCCTCCGTTTTGACCCTCGCTCCCATTTCCCTCCCCATCCCACCCCTCTAGGTTGATACAGATCCCCTGTTTGAGTTTCCTGAGCATACGGCAAATTCCCATTGGTTATCTATTTTACATATGGTAATATAAGCTTCCGTGTTACTTTTACCATACACCTCACCCTCTCCTCTCCTCTCCCCTTGTCCATAAGTCTATTCCCTATGTCTGCTTCTCCAATGCTGCCCTGTAAATAAGTTCCTCAGTACCATTCTTCTAGATTCCATATATATGTGTTAGAATATGATATTTATCTTTCTATTTCTGAATTACTTCACTCTGTATAATAGGTTCTAGGTTCATGTATCTCATCAAAACTGACTCAAACACATTCTTTTTTAAGGCTGAGTAATATTCCATTGTGTCTATGTACCACAACTTCTTTATCCATTTATCTGTTGATGAACATCTAGGTTGCTTCCATGTTCTAGCTATTGTAGATAGTCCTGCAAAGAACAATGGGATACATGTATCCTTTTCAATTTTAGTTTCCTCAGGGAATATGCCTGGGTCATATGGTGGTTTTATTCCTAGATTTCTAAGTAAACTCTATGCCATCTTCCATAGTGGCTGTATCAATTTACATTCCCCCCAACAATGCAAGAGCATTCCCTTTTCTCCACACCCTCTCCAGCATTTATTCTTTGTAGACATTTTGATGATGGCCATTCTGACCAGTGTGAGGTGATATCTCATTGCAGTTTTGATTTGCATTTCTCTAAAAATGAGCGATGTTGAACATCTTTTCTTGTGTTTGTTAGCCATGTGTATGTCTTCTTTGGAGAAATGTCTGTTTAGGTCTTTTTTCCATTTTTTGATTGGGTTGTTTGTTTTCTCACATTGAGTTGTATGAGCTGCTTGCAGATATTGGAAATTAATCCTTTGTCAGTTGTTTCATTTACTATTATTTTCTCCCATGCTGAGGGTTGTCTTTTCACCTTGCTTATCGTTTCCTTTGCTGTGCAAAAGCTTTTAAGTTTAACCAGGTCCCACTTGTTTACTTTTGTTTTTATTTGTTACTCCAGGAGGAGGGTCATAGAGGATCTTGCATTGATTTATATCATTGGATGTTTTGCCTAAGTTTTCTCCTAAGAGATTTTTAGTTTCTGGTCTTTCATTTAGGTCTTTAACCCATTTTAAGTTTATCTTTGTGCATGGTGTTAGGAAGTGTTCGAATTTCATTCTTTTACATGTAGCTGTCCAGTTTTCCCAGCACCATTTATTGAAGAGGCTGTCTTTTCTCCATTGTATTTTCTTGCCTCCCTTGTCAAAAATAAGGTACCCATAGTTGCCTGGGTTTATTTCTGGGCTTTCTATCTTGTTCCATTTGTCTATATTTCTGCTTTTGTACCAGCACCATACTGCCTTGACGACTGTAGCTTTGTAGTATAATCTGAAGTCAGGAAGGTTAATTCCTCCAGCTCCATTCTTCTTTCTCAAGACTGCTTTGGCTATTTGGGAGTCTTTTGTGTTTCCATATGAATTATGAAATATTTTGTTCTAGTTCTGTGAAAAACGTCATTGGTAATTTGACAGGATCACATTGAATCTGTAGATTGCATTTGATAGTATAGTCATTTTCAAAATATTAATGCTTCCTACCCAGGAATATGGACTGTTTCTCCATCTGTTTATGTCATCTTTGATTTCTTTCATCAGTGTCTTATAATTTTCTGTGTACAGTTCTTTTGTCTCCTTAGGTATGTTTATTCCTATATATTTACTTTGTTTTGTTGCAATGGTGAATGGGATTGATTCCTTAATTTCTCTTTCTGATTTTTCATTTTGTGTATTGATTTCTGTATTGATTTTGTATCAATACAAAATGCAAGTGATTTCTGTGTATTGATTTTGTATCCTGAAACTTTGCTAAATTCACTGATTAGCTCTAACAATTTTATGATACCATCTTTAGGATTTTCTATGTACAGTATCATGTCATTTGCAAACAGTGAGAGCTTTGCTTCATCTTTTCTGATCTGGATTCCTTTTATTTCTTTTTCTTCTCTGATTGCTGCAGCTAGGACTTCCAAAACTGTGTGAATAATAGTGGTGAAAGTGGGCACCTTGTCTTGTTCCTGATCTTAGTGGGAATGCTTTCAGTTTTCACTATTGAGAATAATGTTTTCTGTAGGCTTATCATATATAGCCTTTACTCTCTTGAGGTAGGTTTCGTCTATGCCCATTTTTTGAAGAGTTTTAATCATAAATGGGTAGTGAATTTTGTCAAAGGCTTTTTCTATGTCTATTGAGATTACCATATGGCTTTTATCTTTCAATTTATTAACATGGTGTATCACTTTGATTGATTTGCATATACTGAAGAATTCTTGCATTCCTGGAATAAACCCAACTTGATCATGGTGTATGAGCTTTCTGATGTGTTGGTGAGTTCTGTTTGCTAAACTTTTGTTGAGGACTTTTTGCATCTATGTTCCTCAGTGATATTGGCCCGTAGTTTTCTTTTTTGTTTGTTGTTTTTGTCTGGTTTTGATATCAGGGTGATGGTGGCAAAGGAGAATGAGTTTGGAAGTGTTCCTTCATCTGCAATTTTTTGAAAGAGTTTTAGAAGGATAGACGTTAGCTCTTCTCTAAATGTTTGATAGAATTATCTTGTGAAGCCATCTGGTCCTGGGAGATTTTTGATCACAGTTTCAATTTCAGTGCTTGCAATTGGGTTGTTCATAATTTCTATTTCTTCCTGGTTCAGTCTTGGAAGATTGAACTTTTTTAAGAATGTCCATTTCTTCCAGGTTATCCATTTTATTGTCATATAGTTGTTCATAATAGTCTCTTATAATCCTTTGTATTTCTGCATTGTTTTTTGTAACCGCTCCTTTTTCATTTCTAATTTTGTTGATTTGATTCTTCTCTCTTTTGTTCTTGATGAGTCTGGTTAAAAGTTTGTCAGTTTTGTTTATCTTTTCAAAGAACCAGCTTTTAGTTTTATTAATCTTTTCTACTGTTTCTTTCATTTCTTTGTTATCTCTGCTCAAATTTTTATGATTTCTTTCTTTCTACTAAATTTTTTTTTTTTTTTTTGTTCTTGTTTTTTGAGTTGTTTTTGGTGTAAAGTTAGGTAGTCTATTTGATGTTTTTCTTATTTCTTGAGGTAGGATTGTATTGCTATAAACTTCCCTCTTAGAACTGCTTTTGCTGCAGTCCATAGGTTTGGAGTTGTCATGTTTTCATTGTCATTTGTTTCTAGAAATTTTTTGATTTCCCTTTTGATTTCTTCAATAACCTGTTGATTATTAAGAAACGTGTTGTTTAATATCTATGTATTTATGTTTCTTACAGTTTTTTTTTTCTTGTAATTTATATCTAGTCTCATAGCATTGTGGTCAGAGAAGATGCTTGATATGATTTCAATTTTCTTTAATTTACTGAGCTTTGATTTGTGACCCAAGATGTGTTCTATCCTGGAGAATGTTCCATGTGCACTTAAGAAGAAGGTGTATTCTTCTGTATTTGGATGGAATGTCCTGAAGATATCATTGAGATCTATCTCATCTAATGTATCATTTAAGATGTCTTTCCTTATCAATTTTCTGTTTTGACGATTTGTCCTTTGGTGTGAGTGGGGTGTTAAAGTCTCCTACTATTATTGTGTTACTGTCAATTTCTCCTTTCATGTCTGTTAGTGCTTTGGCAACCCACTCTGGTACTCTTGCCTGGAAAATCCCATGGACAGAGAAGCCTGGTACAGTCCATGGGGTCACAAAGAGTCAGACACGACTGAGCGACTTCAGTGCTTGTCTTACATATTGAGGTGCTCCTATGTTGGGTGCATAGATATTTACAATTGTTATGTCTTCCTCTTGGATTAATCCCTTGATCATTATGTAGTGTCCTTTCTTATCTCTTGAAATATTCTTTATTTTAAGGTCTATTTTGTCTAATATAAGGATTGCTACTCTAGCTTTTTTTTTTTTTTTTTTTTTTGGCTTCCCATTTGCATGGAATATATTTTCCACCCTCTCACTTTCAGTTTACATGTGTCTTTAGGTCTGAAGTGGGTTCTTGTAGATAGCATATATATGGGTCTTGTTTTTGTATCCATTCGGCCAATCTGTGTCTTTTAATTGGAGCATTTAATTCATTCACATTTAAAGTAATTATTGATGTATATGTTCCCATTACCATTTCCTTAATTATTTGAGGTTTATTTTGTAGATCTTTTTTTCTTCTCCTGTATTTCTTGACCACATAGTTAGTTAACATTTGTTATAAAGCTGGTTTGGTGGCACTGGATTCTCTTAACTTTTGCTTGCCTGAAAAGCTTTTTATTTCTCCATCAATTTTGAATGAGATCCTTGCTGTGTACAGTAATCTTGGTTGTAGATTTTTCCCTTTCAGTACTTTAAATATATCCTGCCATTCCCTTCTGGCCTTCAGAGTTTCTGCTGAAAGATCAGCTGTTAAGTGTACAGGGTTCCCCTTGTATGTTACTTGTTGCTTCTCCCTTGCTGCTTTTAATATTCTTTCTTTGTGTTTAGTCTCTGTTAGCTTGATTACTGTGTGTTTTGGTGTGTTTCTCCTTGGGTTTATCCTGTATGGAACTCTTTATGCTTCTTGTACTTGATTAACTACTTCCTTTTTCATGTTGGGGAAATTTTCAACTATAATCACTTCAAACATTTTCTCAAACCCTTTCTTTTTACCTTCTTCTTCTGGGATCCCTATAATTCAAATATTGGTGCATTTGATAGTGTCCCAGAGGTCTCTGAGACTATCCCCAATTCTTTTCATTCTTTTTACTTTATTCTACTCTTCAGAAGTTATTTCCATCTTCTCATCTTCCAGCTCACTGATTCATTCTTCTGCTTCAGATATTCTGTTATTGCTTCCTTCCAGAATATTTTTAATTTCAGTAATTATGTTGTTTGTCTCTGTATATTTATTCTTTAATCAATTAACACAGATTTGTTCATTGATTCTTGCAATTTTTCCATTTTGTTTTCAAGGTTTTTGATCATCTTTACTGTCATTATTCTGATTTCTTTTTCAGGTAACTTGCCTATTTCCTCTTCATTTATTTGTACTTCTTTATTTCTAGTTTGTTCCTTCCCTTGTGTAGTATTGTTCTGCCTTTTCATTATTATTCATTATTATAATTATTTAATTTCTTGTTTTTGAAGTCTCCTTTTCCCAGTCTTCAAAGTTGAATTTTTCCTTCCTTTTGGTTTCTGCCTTCCTAAGGTTGGTCCAGTGGTTTGTGCAAGCTTCATATGGGCTGAGATTTTTGCTCAGTTTTTGTTTGTTTGTTTTTCCCCTGATGGGCAAGGCTGAGTGTGGCGGTAATCCTGTGTGCTGATGGTTGGGTTTGTATTTTCGTTTTGATTATTGTTTAGATGAAGCATCCTGCTTAAGGTGCTACTGGTGTTTGGGTGACGCCAGGACTTGTATTCAAGTGGTTTCCTTTGAGTGAGTTCTCACTATTTGATACTCCCTAGGGTTAGTTCTTGTTATTCTAGGCCTTGAAGTCAGGGCTCCCACTCCAAAGTCTCAGGGCTTGATCTCTGATTAGGAACGAAGATTCCACAGTGGTTTGTTATGGTATTAAGTGAGATTAAAAGAAATATCCAAAAATGAAAAACCAAAGATGAACCCCAGACAAATGGCAATTACAAAATCAGGCAAATAAGAATTAAAATAATGGAATATGCACATGTACATATACACCCATGAGCAACATCAAAACAGTCCAACAAAAATAAAGTACAATAGATTGACCTGGAAAACAAATGAAATCAAAAATTATATTTAGCAGTTAAGAACAAAACTAACTAAAGCATAAAGTGGAAAACAAAGCTAAAGCAAGGTGGCAAGTGGGGAATAAAGCAATGAAAATAAAATTAGCAAATAAATTGAGAGGAAAGGAACGAAAGAAAAGAAAAAAAGAATAGATATGCAAAGTTAAATAGAGGTAGATGAAGAAGATTTATATATATAAAAGATTAATTACAAGGGGAAAAGAACAGTAGGAAAGTAACAAATGAATAAATATAGAAAAATATAATAGGCTTTTTAAAAATTTAAAATTAAAATTATAAAAAAAGGAAAAGAAAACAGAAGAAGAAAGGAAAAAAGGAAAACTCCACAGAACTGCAAAAGTCCAATGTAGAGGCAGAGGTTTATAACAACAGTAAAAAGTATACTGAATATACACATATACAAATACATCCATTAACAAAATCAAAACAGTCCAACAAAAATAAAGGACAAAATTAACCCAATGAACAAAGGAAACCAAAAATGATGTCTATCAGAACAAAGCTAACTAAGCACAAACTGGAAAACAGAACAGAATTCCACAAGGTGCCAATTGGGGAATAAAGCAATGAAAATAAAATTAATAAATATGTTGAGAGGAAAGGAAAGAAAGAATAGATATGCAAGCTTAAATATAGGTAGATAAAGAAGATTTATATACATTAAAAATTAACTGCAAGGGGGAAAGAACAGTTGGAAAAGCAAGCAAAAGAATAATGTAGAAAAATAATAATAGGTTTAAAATTTTTTTAAAAAGAGAGGAAAAAAAATAAAAAAGGGAAAACTCCCCCAAATTGCAAAGCCCAACACAGAGGCAGGGGTTTAGAACAACAATAAAAAATGTGACTGAGAAAAAAAAAGGAAAAAAAGAAACTCAAAAGTTTAATTAGATTTCATAGTGCCAATAAAATTGACAACTACTACAGAGGGGGAGAAAAAGGGAAAAAAAAGAAAAGAAAATAAATCCCAAAGAATCTACAGAACAAGTCAAAACATAAGAATAATAAATGTTTTTCTTGAGTCCCTGCTGTCAGAGTCTTTTCCCTCCCTGGGAGTCACAGTCCACCTCCCCTCCCTAGGACGCCCTCCGACACTGTGCTGACCTCTGGACCTGCTGTGGGGGCAGCTCAGATTCTAATCTGGTCCTCCTCCTCTGTGTTCTTGCCTCCAGTGTCCACAGCTATCAGAGCTAGTGTGTTTCCTTTTGTGGAAGCTCTCAATGACCTTTTTATATATTCCTTGGACGCAGAGTCTGCCTAGTTGATCGTGTGGATTTAATCTGCAGCTTGTGCAGCTGGTGGGAAGGTTTTGGGTCTTCTTCCTTAGCCACACTGCCCCTGGGTTTCACTTGTGGTTTTATTTCCACCTCTGCATGTGTGTCCTCCACTGGGGTTTGCCCCTGAGGCTGTCCTGGAGGACTGGGGTTTGCCCCTGTGAGGGCCAGGTGTGGAGGTGGTGCAGCTGCTTGGGTCGCAGGGGCTCCGGCAGCACCAGGAACTCAGGGGAGTTGGCAGCTCGGGCAGCAGGAAATATAGTGCTCTGGAAGGGGATGGAAACCAGTATTGGCCAATACGCTCCAGTATGCTTGCCTGGAGAATCCCCTCCCTGACAGAGAAGCCTGGCGGGCCACAGTCTACAGGACCGTAAAGACTCGTACCCTATGGAAGCAACCCTGCATGCATAGATGCAAGACTTTGCCTGTGGCAGCTCTGCCCCAGTGAGAGTCGAGCATGAAGGTGGCTCAGCTGCTTGGCCTGCGGGGACCCTGGTCGGCGCCAAGTGTGCAGGGACACGGACTGCCTCTGTCGCAGGGGTTATGGCCCTATCAGAGTCTTTGCTGAACCTCCTGTAGCTGGCGATCAGAAGGCCTTTTTGGCCAGTCTTTCTCTGTAGCTTTGCCCATTCAGGCACTTAGCGGGCTCCCTTGTCTGGGGACCTTCTCTGTTGTTCAGTAGGTCAGGCACATAGAGGGGGCCCCCCTGGCTGGGGTCCTACTCTGTAGATTTGTGCATCAGGCACTTAAAGGGGCATCCTGGGTGGGCTCCTATTTTGTATTTCAGTGCATCAGGTGTTTGATTGGCCAGCGTCTCTATTGTTCAGTTGCCAAAGCTGGCATGTAGGAAGAAAGAGGCTATGGTGATGGCCCCACTCCCTACCTGTGACTCTGCAGTATCGCCTTGCTTCCATGGCTGCCTCTCTTTCCTGCAATGGCATTTCCCACCATGATCACCTCCCTCACATCCCCTCGATCCATCTCTCTGCAGTCAATAGCAGCCCTTGCCCTGGGATTGCTCCACAAATCCCTAAACTCCCAGCTCTGGGCCACTGCACCTTTCAGGGGACCAGCATTCCTGTCCAGGTTATGTATGGCTGCAGCAAAGACTGTCTGATTCTCATCACATTTAGGCTGCCACAGATCAGCTGTTTCACTCTCAGTCTTAAATGTTTCTCCTCTGACTCTCTTCTTGCCCCGATATGGGGATCAGACCCTTGCTTCATTTCTCCCACCAGCAAGGGTGGTTCCAGTCCTACTAACACTCTCGTTTCCCCCTAGTTCCTTCATCCTAACTAGTTTCACATGGTTCCATATATTCTTTTCCCCTGTCAGGTACTCCTGTCCACTCTCCACTGGTGTTCTGCATCGTCTTCTGTGTCTGAAGGTGTATTCCTGATGTATCTGTGGAGAGAGATGTACTCCACATCCACCTACTTCTCTGCCATCTTGTTCTCCCAAGTGGTGATGTCCATGTTTAAAGTCATCTCTTGGGTTCTTGGAAAGGGTGTTTGCTATGACCAGCATGTTCTCTTGATAAAGCTCTGTTAGCTTTTGCTCTGCTTCATTTCGTACCTCAAGGCCAAACTTGCCTATTTTTCCAGTTGTCTCTTGACTTCCTACTTTTGCATTCCAATCCCTTATGATGACAAGGACAGCTTTTTGTTTGTTTGTTTGTTTTTTTCTCATGTTAATTCCAGAATGTATTCTAGCTTTTCATAGAGTCATTAACTCAAGCTTCTTTGGCATCAGTGGCTGGGACATAGACTTGGATTACTGTGATGTTGAACAGTTCTTCAAAACAAACCCAGATCATTCTGTCATTTTTGAAGTTGTGCCCAAGCACTACGTTTTGGACTCTTTGCTGACTGTGAGAGCTAAGGGATCCTTGCCCATGGGAGTAGATATAATCCTTATCTGAATTAAATTCACCATTCCTGTCCATTTTAGTTCACTGATTCCTAAGATAGTGATTGAAGAATGGTACCATCTCCTGCGTGACCATGTCCAATTTACCTTGATTCGTGCACCTAACATTCCAGGTCCTAGGCGATATTGCTCTTTATAGCATCGGACTTTACTTTCATTGGCTTCCCTGGTAGCTCAGATGGTAAAGTATCTTCCTGCAATGCAGGAGACCTGGGTTCAGTCCCTGGGTTGGGAAGATCCTCTGGAGAGGGAAATGGCAACCTGCTCCAGTACACTTGCCTGGAAAATTCCATGGATGGAGGAGCCTGGTAGGCTACAGTCCATGGGATCGCAGAGTCGGACACGACTGGGCGACTTCATTTTACATTCATTACCAGACACATCCACAACTGAGGGTCATTTATAATTTGGCACAGCCTCTTCATTCTTTCTGGAGAGATTAATAATTGCCCTCTGCTCTTCCCCAATAGCATGTTGGACACCTTACGACCTGGAGGACTCATCATCTGGTGTCATATCTTTTTGCCTTTTCATACTGGTCATGTGGCTTTGTGGCAAGGATACTGGTGAGGGTTGCCATTTCCTCTTCCAGTGGCCCATGTTTTGTCAGAACTCTTCACTACTACCCAAATGTCTTGTGTGGCCCTGCGCGGTATTGCTCATACATTCACTGAGTTATGGGATCCCTTTCACGGCCATTTGAACAGGGATATATCTCATTATGTTCTTGATTTGCATTTCCCTGATGATTGGGGACACTGAGCAACTTTCACGTACCTGTTGACCATCTGCATGTTTTTTTTGGAAGTGTGTACATTCAGGTGCTGTTCCCATTTTTTAATCAGATTGATTTTCTGCTCTTTAATTGTATGAGTTTCTTATATATTTTGGGTATTAACCCCTTATTAAATATTCTATTTGTAAATATTTTCTTCCATTATGTAGTTGCTTTTTCATTTTGGTAACTCATTCTTTTGCTGTGTGGAGTTTTTTTTTAATTTTATACAGTCCCACACTTTTTTATTTTTGGTGTGGTATATTTTCTTCTCAGACTTCTACAGTTTCAGGTCCTATGATTAAGTATTTAAACTATTTTTGAGTTAACGTTCATGACTGGTTTATGGTAGGAATCCTAGTTCATTCTGCTGAAGTTTACCCAGTTTTCCCAAAATAATTTAGCAAAGAGACTCTCCTTTTCCCAATTAGTACTTTTGATTGTTTCATCAGTATGAGCTGACTTCATGTGCAAGGGACTATTTCTGGGCTGTAAATTCTGTTCCATTGCTTAGTGTGTATATTTTTATACTCGTACCACATTGTTTTGATTTCTATAGCTTGGTAGCAATCAGGATGTCTGATATAAGCCTCTGGTTTGGTTTCCCTCAAGCTTACTTTGGAGATTTGGGGTCTTTTGTGGTTCCCTAAGAATTTTAAGATGCTTTTTTTTTTTCTGTGAAAAATGTCATTGAAATTTTAATCTAATTTGCATTGATATAGTTTGAATTTAATTCAACTATTTAGGTTTAAGTAGTATGAACATTTTAACAATATTTATTCAATTCATGAACACATGGTAGCCTCCAACTTCTTGTGTATTCTTTAATATTTTTCATCAAATTCTTACAGTTTTCAATGTACAGATCTCTCACCTCCTTGTCTAAATTTATTCCTAAGTACTTTATTGGTTTCAATGCTATTGTGAAGGGGATTATTTTCTTTGTTTCTTTTCCAGATGTTTCATTGTTAGTGTATAGAAATGCAGTTGATTTAAGTGTGTTGATTTTGTACCTGTAAACTTGTTGATTTTCTATGAATAAGATCTTATCATCTCCAAACAAAAATAATCTTACTTATTCCTAAGTAAAAAGAATAAAATTGCCTTCTGATGTTACTTTATCTAATTAAGCTCCCAGAATCTTAACTGCATGACTATAGCACTCAAGCCTGCTCAATGATCAGCAGTAAAAATGATTCCCAAACAATTAAACAATGCTTACTTAGAAATTTCACTGATAGCTGTTGAGCTTTTGTGGGATTCATTTTCAATTCTCTGACATGCATATGTCTTAGCTTGGTAAGCATTGTACCTACTACTTCATACTTTCTATATCTAATATTGTCATTAATTCAGTGGGTCAATATGATACCTTTTGAAATTGAGAAATATTTATGGCCCTTATGGGCTAAATTATAATAGAGAGTTGGAAAGTTCACATATGTCTAAGGCAACAAGTTTAACATATAAGCTATCTCTGCCAGATGAAAAGAAAACCAGTTAGGCTATTTTCAGTCTAGTTTAATGTAGAAGGAAAGCATAACTTCCTTGTGCAGTATCTGCATTTCAATTGCATTAAACTGAATTCATTAACTACAATAAAGAGACCATATATGAAATAATAGCGAGTTATTGTTACTATATTTATTCCTCCACCTGTCATATATTTACATTGGTCAAATTAGAGGATTAAGAGTAGATGTCACACCACAGAAGCTGGGACGAGAGAAAAGCCTGCCAAAGGTAAAGCTTCCTAATTGACTCTGCTCCTTCCCTTCTTTCTGCAAAGTCTTGCTGGGAGTCCCTTGACCTCTGAGGTGCACTATATGGGACAGAGGGAAGTCCATTCTGATTCTGTTTTGGGGTTAAAGCCCAGAATAGCTTCTGGAGCTCCTTGGAGCTCCAGGGAACATGAGATTCAAATATCTGTTTAAATCCTGATTTCACCAAGGATTGTGTAATCTTGAGCAAGTTATTTAGTGGCTTCCAGGCGTTGAATGTCCACTGTGTTCCAGGAACTTCGTGTTTATCATTTCGTTTAATTTCTCACAGTAACTCTGAAAGGTAGATCATTCTACCCCCTTTCTGCACAAAACCTAGGAGGCATTGTGCAGGCAGAAATGTTCTTGTATTTGAGACTTAGACTGTCTCCATTTGAATCCTTTCATGGGACCTTGGATAGGTTTAATCTTTTGTGTTTTAAATCTTTTTATGTGTAAAGTTGGATAATTCACCTACTTTCAAGGCTTGTTGTGAGGTCAAATGGAGGAGTACATGACATGTTTGGGTGCGTGTGTGTGTGTGTGTGTGATGTCATTAAGTAACCTCTGAAAACTACAACAAAAGTGGATGTATTAGGAATCAAGAATCCATATTACTTGAAATTTTGCTTGTGGCATTAATCCAATCATGTCATTTTTTTTTTTTTTTTCTATTCTTGCAAACCTCACTCAAGATTCAGAGTCAGTTCAAAGTGTTTTTGTTGTTGTTGTTAAATTCTGTCTTACAATTAACCACCAGCAAAACTGAGGAGGTAGGAGCAAGCTTCTGTCCCATAGGCCATCACAGTTTGGGCACACACTCGCATATGCCATTCCAAAAGGAAAAGTGATATATTTTAAAAAGAAGAACGGAGGCTTTGAGCCATAAAGTAGACAATGCCCACTAAAAGTATTATTTTTCACGGTGTTCTCTTTGCTCAAACATTTGTGACATATTGATTACACGTCTATTTTTTGTAATTTAGAGCCCATGCTACACCATTGAGCATATCTGTATTCTGAAGACTAATAAGGAGAAAAGGGGATATACAGTTAAGGCTTATCCTCTGTTCCATTTTTACTGGAAAGGAAAAAGAAATGGATTCCAATCATTTAGAAAATAAAAAAAAAAAAATTTGAAAAACTATTTCACACCAAATTTTCACTTGCAGCTACTGAATATTAACCTGTATGCAAGTAAAAGTAGCAATAATGGGCTGCTACTTTAGAAGCTAGGGAGATGATATTTGTTAACTCAGAAGCAATCAAAAGAATAACTTTTTCTTTTCTAGGCCCCCACCCACCCATCTGGACCCATGGGTAGCAAAAATGTTGGCTATCCTTCATCTGATATTGGTCCTATGTCCTTCTATCCATTTTACACATCTGCATTTTTAAGCCAAATTTTTAAAAGTATATTAAAGAATCTGCCTGCAGTGTAGGAGCCCCAGGTTTAATCTATGGGTCAGGAACATCCTCTAAAGAGAATGGCTACCCACTCAGGTATTCTTTCCTGGGGAAATCCATGGACAGAGGAACGTGACAGGCTACAGTTTGTGGGGTCACAAAGAGTTGGGTGGGCACGACTGATCAAATCTCTGTGTGTCTGAAGAAGAAAATTTTGTGTCAGCACTAAATTTCTACCTTTCATTGTGAATTTAAATACTGGAAATTATTTCATTTGATTATACCAAAAAGATCCTCAAGTTCTAGAAATATGCACCAACTATAATTGCTACATAAATTAAGCATATTGAAAACCCATAAACCACATATTTTTATACTAATGACATTTCCCTTAACTCAACAATGAGTCTGATTTTAGGAAAAAGCTTCTCCTTATTTCTTTGTAAAGATATATGTTACAGTTTTAAATAAAAATAAACCTGTTACTAAATAAACAATTTTTTGTTGTTGTTTCATTACTAAGTTGTGCCCACATCTTTGCCACCCCATGGGCTGTAGCCTGCCAGGCTTCTCTATCCTTGGGATTTCCCAGGCATGAATACTGGAGTGGGTTGCCGTTTCCTTCCCCCAGGGAAACTTCCTGACCCAGGGATTGAATCTACATCTCCTGCTTATCTGGTGAATACTTTATCACTTTTACCACTTCTTTGCTACCTGGATTCTTTACCAGGGAATTTGTGGAAAAATTATGAAACTGAGATAAACCAATTTTTTTTTTTTTTTTTAATTACAATCATGAGAAATGTTCCTAATGTTTAACAGCCTGTAGGGTATGGATCCTGTCAGTCACAATGGACACTGTCTGGAATTAATACTGTAAAAATGTGATCTGGCTATGGCTAGCTATTGATAGCTTATGGAGAAAGATGTCAGATTCATGATCTCCTAAGAAGAAGAATTAACTTTGGGACCAGGGACCAGTCTTGATCACTCAAAAGCTTTTGTGTAGCAAAGTTTTATTAAAGTATACAAAGGGACAGAGAAAACTTTTGACACAGCCATCAGAACGGGGGCGGAGCATGCCCCGTCACTAGTCTTAGCAAGGGAGCGACACACTTTGTTTAATTGGTTATTCAGTTCAGTCTCTCAGTCGTGTCTGACTCTTTGTGAGCCCATGAACCAAGCACGCCAGGCCTCCCCGTCCATCACTAACTCCCGGAGTTCACCCAAACCCATGTCCATTGAGTCGGTGATGCCATCCAGCCATCTCATCCTCTGTCGTCCCCTTCTCCTCCTGCCCCCAATTCCTCCCAGCATCAGGGTCTTTTCCAGTTAGTCAACTCTTCGCATCAGGTGGCCAAAGTATTGAAGTTTCAGTATCAACATCAGTCCTTCCAATGAACTCCAAGGACTTATCTCCTTCAGGATGGACTGGTTGGATCTCCTTTCAGTTCAAGGGACTCTCAAGAGTCTTTTCCAACACCACAGTTCAAAAGCATCATTCTTCACAGTATAACTCTCACATCCATACATGACCATTGGGAAAAACACAGCCTTGACCAGATGGACCTTTGTTGGCAAAGTAATGTCTCTGCTTTTTAATATGCTGTCTAGTTTGGTCATAACCTTCCTTCCAAGGAGCAAGCGTGTTTTAATTTCATGGATGCAATCACAATCTGCAGTGATTTGGGAGCCCTCCAAAATAAAGTCAGCCACTGTTTCTGCTGTTTCCCCATCTATTTGCCAGGAAGTGATAGGACCGGATGCCATGATATTAGTTTTCTGAATGTTTAGCTATAAGCCAACTTTTTGAGTCTCCTCTTTCACTTTCATGAAGAGGCTCTTTAATTCTTCACTCTCTGCCATAAGGGTGGTGTCATCTGCATATCTGAAGTTATTGATATTTCTCCCAGCAATCTTAATTCCAGCCTGTGCTTCCTCCAGCCCAGCGTTTCTCATGATGTCCTCTGCATATAAGTTAAATAAGCAGGGTGGCGATATACAGCCTTGACGTACTCTTTTTCCTATTTGGAACCAGTCTGTTGTTCCATGTCCAGTTCTAACTGTTGCTTCATGACCTGCATACAGGTTTCTCAAGAGGCAAGTCAGGTGATCTGGTATGCCCATCTCTTTCAGAATTTTCCATAGTTTATTGTGATCCACACAGTTAAAGGCTTTAGCATAGTCAGTAAAGCAGAAATAGATGTTTTTCTGGAACTCTCTTGCTTTATCAATGATCCATCGGATGTTGGCAATTTGATCTCTAATTCCTCTGCCTTTTCTAAATCCAGCTTGAACAATTGGAAGTTCACGGTTTGAATATTGCTGAAGCCTGGCTTGGAGAATTTTGAGCATTACTTTACTAGCGTGGGAGATGAGTGCAATTGGGTGGTAGTTTGAGCATTCTTTGGTATTGCCTTTCTTTGGGATTGGAATGAAAACTGACCTTTTCCAGTCCTGTGGTCACTGCTGAGTTTTCCAAATTTGCTGGCACATTGAGTGCAGCACTTTCACAGCATCATCTTTCAGGATTTGAAATAGCTCAACCGGAATTCCATCACCTCCACTAGCTTTGTTCATAGTGATGCTTCCTAAAGCCCATTTGACTTCACATTCCAGGATGTCTGTCTCTAGGTGGCTGATCACACAATAGTGATTATCTGGGTCATAAAGATCTTTTTTGTACAGTTCTTCTGTGTATTCTTGCCACCTCTTCTTAATATCTTCTGCTTCTGTTAGGTCCCTACAATTTCTGTCCTTTATTGAGCCCATCTTGGCATGAAATGTTCCCTTGGTATCTCTAATTTTCTGGAAGAGATCTCTAGATTTTCCCATTCTATGGTTTTCCTCTGTTTCTTTGCTTGAACACTGAGGAAGCCTTTCTTATCTCTCCTTGCTATTCTTTAGAACTCTGCAATCAAATGAGTATATCTTTCCTTTCTTCCTTTGCTTTTTGCTTCCCTTCATTTCACAGCTATTTGCAAGGCCTCCTCAGACAGCCATTTTACTTTTTTGCATTTCTTTTTCTTGGGGATGGTCTTGATTCCTGTTTCCTGTACAGTGTCACAAAGCTTTATCCATAGTTCATCAGGCACTCTATCAGATCTAGTCCCTTAAATCTATTTCTCACTTCCACTGTATAGTCATAAGCGATTTGATTTAGGTCATACCTGAATGGTCTAGTGGTTTTCTCCACTTTCTTCAATTGCAGTTTGAATTTGGCAATAAGGAGTTCATGATCTGAGCTACAGTCAGCTCCTGGTGTTGTTTTTGCTGACTGTATAGAGCTTCTCCATCTTTAGCTGCAAAAAATATAATCAATCTGATTTTAGTTTCAACCATCTGGTAATGTCCATGTGTAGAGTCTTCTCTTGTATTGTTGTAAGAGGGTATTTGTTATGACCAGTGCATTCTCTTGGCCAAACTCTATTAACCTTTGCCCTGCTTTATTCCGTACTCCAAGGCCAAGTTTGCCTGTTACTCCAGGTGGTTTTTACTTCCTACTTTTGCATTCCAGTCCCCTATAATGAAAAGGACATCTTTTTTGGATGTTAGTTCTAGAAGATCTTATAGGTCTCCATAGAATTGTTCAAATTCAGCTTCTTCAGCGTTACTGGTCGGGGCATAAACTTGTATTACCGTGATATTGAATGGTTTGCCTTGTTAACGAACAGAGATTGTTCTGTCGTTTTTGAGATTGCATCCAAGTATTGCATTTCAGACTCTTTTGTTGACTATGATCACTACTCCATTTCTTCTAAGGGATTCCTGCCCACAGTAGTAGATATAATGGTCATCTGTGTTAAATTCACGAGTTCCAGTCCATCTTAGTTCGCTGATTCCTAGAATGTCAATGTTCCCCCTTGTCATCTCCTGTTTTACCAATTCCAATTTGCCTTGACACATGGACCTAACATTCCAGGTTCCTATGCAATATTGTTCTTTGCAGCATCAAACCTTGCTTCTATCACCAGTCCCATTCACAACTGGGTGTTGTTTTTGCTTTGGCTCCATCCCTTTATTCTTTGTGGAGTTATTTCTCCACTGATCTCCAGTAGCATATTGGGCACCTACCCACCTGGGGAGTTTATCTTTCAGTGTCCTATCTTTTTGCCTTTTCATACCGTTCATGGTTATTACAGTAACCGTTATATAATTATATTACAGTATAATTGGTTATTACAGTTAATGAAAAGAATGTCTCAAGGTTATAAAGGTCTTACTAGAACTGTTCCCACAATTTACATTTTAAAATGCAGGATTAGAGCTAACAATAGAAAGATCTTTCCAAACCCACTCCCACAATATACATTTTAAGATAACAGGATTAGTCAGAAGGTTCTCAAGAAGGAGAACATGTCCTCAAGCAGGAGACATTGTTGTCATATAATGCTTAGTACAGAGTTTAATCTGAGTTGCTTTGTTGTGTATTCATCAACTCTGGGTTAAAAAAAAAATGTTTTGTGTGACTAAGACTAAGGAATATAGGGGAAAAAAAAAAAAATTGTCCGTTTTTCCTTGAGAACTCCAGACCTGTGCCGCCTCCTTGAGAGACCCAGACTCCTCTCTCCTCAGCATCCGGGGACCCCCAATTGTTATCAACCAACCTAGAAATTGACTCTCTCATTCCCCATTTTTCTTTTAGGAGAATTATGTTGCCAAGGGAAAGGAGCATAGTTTTCATTCCATAACTACTCCCTGCTCTTGAGGGGTGTAGTCCCTAAATTGTTGAGGCATCATACTCTCCTAACCCTCACACTGAGGGTCTCTGTCAGGGGCCCCAGGTAATAGTTGGAGGAGGCTGTGGTGAAGGAGGAAACAGGACAGGCTCCATCTTGAAAGCAGGACTCCATCTTGGGCTGGACTGTGGACTTTGAGCTCTATGACCAGTATTTATGGAAACTACATACGGACTGGAAAACCAGGCCCCTGGAAGGAAGAGCCCCAGGGCTCTCTGTCACCTAAGACAATACCTTAATTATCTGTGTAACCGAATAAAATCATGCATTCTATTATGCTTATTGTGGTATGACCACAGGCCTATTGATAATTGTCCACTGTTAACTACCTAGAATTAAGACATATGAATCACGGGTTAACTTTGATTGTATCTTTCTTTTTCCTTTGTTCAGATTAGTTTCAGGGAACCTTATACACTTAGGGTATATAAGGTTTTCACAAAAACTGGTCGGGATCCTTGGCCAAGAGGAGACTCTGCCTTGGGCCCGCCGGTGAAATAAACTGCACTCCACTATCCGCACTGTCCTTCTGAGTGAGTTTGTTTCCTGGAACGCGTGGCTTCAACAGCGGCACTCTCTGTTCCCCTTCTGATGTCTATGTCAGAAGCTTTCTCTGTCCCTTTTTATACTTAAATAAAACTCTGCTGCACAAAAGCTCTTGAGTGATCAAGCCTAGTCCCTGGTCCTGAAGCTAAATCTTCTTCAGAGATCATGAATCTGACATCATGACATTAAGTAAGTAAGATGTCACCATGCCCAAAATATTATACTCCAGGCATTAATTACTTTTAAACTTTGAATGCAAATCTCATGAGATGTGGAGATCTTATTTTGAGTCTAATGCTGCTGCTGCTGCTGCTAAGTCACTTCATTCGTGTCCGACTCTGTGCGACCCCATAGACAGCCCACCTGGCTCCTCTGTCCCTGAGATTCACCAGGCAAGGCAAGAATACTGGAGTGGGTTGCCATTTCCTTCTCCAATGCACGAAAGTGAAGTCTCCCAGTCATGTCTGACTCTTAGGGACCCCATGGACTGTAGCCTACCAGGGTCCTCCATCCATGGGATTCTCCAGGCAAGAATACTGGAATGGGTTGCCATTGCCTTCTCCGTCTTCTAGGCTAATAGTTTTTAAATATTAATATGTATAAAAATCTTCTGAATATCTGTTAAAGTTACAGATTCCCAAAGCCAGTCTTCACAAAGTCTGAAGTTGAATCAGACAAATCCTAGATTACAGAACTATCAAACCCTTTAGGGAAGTTTGATATGATTTGGACAAAAACTCCTCTATACCATGCTGATCTTAAACCCCATCTTCCACATGCTTATAATATTGATTTCTATCAACTCAAGCGATATAAGAATATTGTTTGATCCCTTACTAAGTGTCCTAATCCCAGATCAGGTCAGAACTCTATTCTGCTGCCACTTGAATAAAAGGAAAAAGATGATTTATTGGCAGAAACCAAGCAGTTTTAAAGGAGTGGGGTGAGGTAAGAGAGACAGAAAACAAACTTTCCTTTTAAGAATGGATGAATGTAACTGGTCTTGATTTCTCAGGATCTTTTTAATGCAGCCTATCCCCTTTTTGTCAGATCAATTTTACATTAGAAACTTCTCATATAATTAGATATTTTAAATGACTGTACAGGAGCATTTAAGTGGCTTTTTCTGTCTATGTTTTTTGAACTTTTCTCCTTTTCAAAGACAAACATGCTTCTTAGTCTTTTATTTATCAATTCTTAAGCACCTTAAGGAAATAATAAAACAATGATAACCATATATTAGCAAGATTACCATGACCTATCCCAGTCTAATTTTTTAAATAAAATCATGTGAACTAAAAGATCTTGCAAAGGAACATTTCCTTGACCATTTATTGAATAGTCAGTGATCATGTTTTCTGAAAAGTAGTCTTCAATTTTTTTTTTTTTTTTTTCTTCTTTGGGGTGGAGGTTAATTTCAGTTAACGTCAGGCATATGAGTCCTTTGAAAGTATACCTAGCTTTGCCCAATTTTCATGTAAGCACAGAGTTCATGATTTTTATTGCCTACATTTATTCTAATAAACATGTATGACTAAAGTTCTAACATAAGATAGATAAAGTCTTTCAATATATTTCAAATGAAGTCTATTACATTAATATTTAAAGAAGTGTTTAAAACTGAAATGGGAAATAATAGTTTTCTTAATAATAATGGGCTCTTCCTGATTACAGTGACTTCTTATACATTATAATTTGTTTTGCTATGAGGAAATTTTCAAAAAAAATATATGGATAAAAAGATAAAAAGAACTTTAAGTTAACTAGTATGTGAACTTTTAATAGAATGTGATTATCTTGCATACACAGTCCAATCTAACAAACACAATTATTTATTGGGAACTAGAAATAAGTGTTTGGTTCCAAATCTGAAACAATCACATATTTAAACCTAATTTAAAACAATCCGTAAAACAATGAGTGGTTTGTGAACTTTAATGTATCTAATTTTGAAGTTGTTAGAATCAGCTTGAGTCTTTCTGGGATCATCAGATCCGTTATTTTGACGTTCTTTTGATGTCCACACAATCACTAACAGAATAAAACATTGAGGAGATTTGGGCTTGGGAATTAATCTGAAGGATGTTGATAAATAAATAAAGAATGAAAGTTTCATGGTTTTTCATGTCTAACTTCTCAGTAAAGCCAATCCATTAATTACAAATAGTGAAATGAAAGTGAAAGCAAAAGTGTTAGTTGCTCAGTTGCATCCAACTCTTTGCGACCCCATGAACTGTAGCCCCGCCAGGCTCCTCGGTCCTTGGGATTCTCCAGGCAAGAATACTAGAGTGTATTGCCATCCCCTTCTCCAGAGGATCTTCCTGATCCAGGGATTAAACCCAGGTCTCCCGAATTGCAGGTAGATTCTTTACTGCCTGAGCCACCAGAGAAGTCCCTATGAAGGCTAAGAAATCCTATAATCTTCAATATTCAAGTTGAAGGCTCAAGAAAACAGTGGTGAAGTTCTAGCCTAAGTCCACTGGCCTGAGTACAAAGGGAACCAATGCGTAAGTCCCAGTCAGAGTTTGAAAGGTCAAGAACAAAGGAAGCTATTGGTGTAACTCTTGGTTCTTCTGCCAAAAAAAAAAAAAAAAAAAAGGCAGAGGTCCTAGCTCAAAGACATTCAGACAAAGAGCAAATTCTTACTTCCTCATCCTTTTTGTTCTATTCATACCCTGAGTAGACAAGTGATGCTCACGTGCTTTAGGGAGGGCATTTGCTTTACTCAGTCTACCAATTCAAATGCTAATCCTTTCTGTAACATCCTTATAGACATACCTAGAAAGAATGTTTTGCCAAATATCTGGGCACAACATGTCCCAGTGAAGTTGACGTAAAATTAACCATCACAACCCACCCCTTTGTCAACCTGATACTCAAATGTATGTTCTAAAGTCATATTAAATCTGCAAACAAAGACAGTAACAAGGTCATAATTCCACCTGACATGATACACATACTGTGTGTATTCTTAGCAATTTAGTGACTGTTGTTTCTTCTGTAAGATCTAGCCAACAGAGAAGAGCTATCACGGAGTTCTTCAAGGATGCCTGGACAACACTCGAAAATTAATTTCTCACAATATTGGCAAAAAGTACATATTCTGTGCCCTGCCTATACTGGTGAGTAGGTCTAAATGACAAACCCCACCCTAAAATTACAATCTCCCTAAATCTTTGAATTCCTGTGTGTGTGCATACTCAGTTGTGTAGGACACTCTGCCACCCCATAGACTGAGCCCACCAGCCTCCTCTGTCCATGGGATTCTCCAGGCAAGAATACTGGAGTGGGTTGTCATTTCCTTCTCCAGGGGATCTTCCTGACTCAGGACTTCCAGCTGGTGCTAGCAGTAAAGAAATCACCTGCCAATGCAGGAGACATAAGAGATGTGGGTTCAATCCTTGGGTCAGGAAGACCCTCTGGAGGAGGTCATGGTAACCCACTCTGGTATTCTTGCCTGGAGAATCCCATGGATGGAAGAGCCTGGTGGGCTACAGTCCATAGGGCCACAGTCAGACACCACTGAAGTGACTTAGCACTCATACATAGGTCTAAAACAAAGAGGGGTAACAGGAGTGGGTCCTGAGGAGAATCAGCATTTTTTGTAACTGCTTCAGGCAAAAACACACTACGGTTTCTTCCAGCAATGCAGAGTTAACCTCCTCAGATGGGAATGGAAAGGCTAATACTTCTAGGGCTTTGGAAGGCCACTTCCACTGCAAAGAATGCTCATCAGTGTTTAGGGCCTCAGTATCCCCAGCTTCATCAGGGTCATGTCTCCATCCTAAATTACAGGATCTCATTCTTACCCCATCAATGCCCTCAAATTAGTAGTAAAGACCCTGGGAGGCTGGGAGTTCAACTTATATTTTAATTATGAGAGTCTGTTCTGGATTTGATTCTCAGCAATCTCATCCCTGCAGCTATAGGAAATAAGTATCTTCTTCAGGGCATATTAATAAAGGTCATATATTTGGTGCTTGATTGGGAATTCAAATCTCTGTGCTCATCCTTTTCCTTTATGACTTTGTCCAGCAACATTAGGAACAATCATCTAACCCCATTATATTTTTCTGAAAATTTTCAAAAGTATCATAAACACAGTCACCCAGCTTCTTGCTTTTTATAAGTCATCAATTAGAAGTATCCAATGAAGATATTTTATGTATTTCTCTTGCTGGTTCACCTCATGGGCTATCAGTGCTCCATAATTACAGACAATAAACTCCTTAGCATCTTTAAACCTAATTAGATCCTCAATTCCAAAACCCCCAGAACCAATTCCATAAATGTATCTTTAGTTATTATTTTTCTGCTCTTTTCAAAAATTAATTTTATTGGAGTTTAGTTGATTTACAATGTTGTGTTAGTTTCTGCTCTGTGGTGCTAAGTCACTTTGGTTGTATCCAACTCTTGCTGACCCCATGGACTGTAGCCCACCAGGCTCCTTTGTCCATGGAATTCTCCAGGCAAGAATACTGGAGTGGGTTGCCATTTTCTCCTCTGGGGAATCTTCCTGACCCAAGGATCAAACCCACAGTGCCTGTAGATCCTGCATTGCAGGCAGATTTTTTACCACTGAGCCACTGTGGAAACTATAGTAAAGTGAATCAGTTATACATATACATAGATCCACTCTTTTTTAGATTCCTTTTCCATATAGGTGAGTACACAGTACTAAGTAGAGTTTCCTGTGCTATGCAGTAGGTTCTTATTAGTTATCTGCTTTATGTATAGTAGTCAGTATATGTCAATCCCAATTTTCCAGTTTATCATTACTCCTCTTTTCTATCTTAAAAAATGATGCAAGTGAACCTATTTAAAAAACTGAAATGGAATCACAGATGTAGAAAACAAGCTAAGACATATCTTTAAAATTATGTAATTATGTTCTTCTAGAACGATTCATATTATACTTTCAGTTCCCAAAGCAATATTAGCCATTTTTTCAGAGAAAAACCAATAGTATATACCTATATCTATACCTATATCTACATATCTATCTAATCTGTATATTTCCTCTATTTATCCATCTACCTATATATCTATCTACCTATGTACCCACCTACCTTTGTAGAGAGAGAGAGAGAGATCGAGATCTTTTTCATAAGGAATTGGCTCATATGAGTATGGAGGTTACAAACTCCATATGAATATGGAGGGCCAAGAAAAAAAGATGGTATAGTGCCTGTCCAGTCCTAAAGGCCTGAGAACCAGCAGAACTGGTGATGCAAGTCCCAGACAGAGTCCAAAGGCTTAAGAACCAGGGGAACCAAATGTTTAAGTCTCAGCCTAAGTATGGGAGAAGGTCCCAGTTCAAGTAGCCAGAAAGAGAGGAAATTATTTCTTCCTTTCTGTTCCAGTCAGGCTCTCAAAAGATTGTATGTTGCCCACCCACGTTGAGAAGAGTGATCTGCTTTATTCAGTCTACTGGTTAAATGCTAATCTCATCTGGAAGCACTCTCACAGACACACCCAGAAATAATACTTGCCACGTATCTGGACACCTCTTGTCCTTTTCAAAAGTGAAAGTGAAAGTTGCTCAGTAGTGTCCAGTGTCCAACTCTTTGCGACCCCATGGCCTATACATTCCATGGAATTCTCTAGGCCAGAATACTGGAGTGGACAGCCTTTCCCTTATCCAGGGTATCTTCCCAACAAACCAGGGATCAAACCCAGGTCTCTGCATTGCAACTGGATTCTTTACCAACTGAGCCACATAAAATTAACCATCATAGAATCCTCTGAAAAAATTCTTGATGATGCAGCCAAACTTAATCATGTACTTGAGATGATTAAGAAATAGGAGGTACTGGATTTCCTTTAGGAAAATATAGCTAAATGCTTAATTAAATTAAAGCTAAATTTTAAAAATTAAATTAAAACTTGAATAAATGCTTAATTAATTTAACAGTAAAAATGCCAAAGATTTTACTGCAGTGTTTCTTCATAATATCAATGGAAATTCTCTAAAGATATATTATTTAGCTTGCAAATATTTATGATTTTTCATTCACTGCTTTCTTCCTCATCATCTTAACTTTAAGCCACCTAACAACTCATCATCATCATCTTTAGTGTGAGAAGACACATAAAAAGAAAAAAATCTCCTGTTAGCTAATATTGCTGTATTTTTTAAGATGAGGTGATTTTAAAAGTCTTCTATAACAGGTAGCTTACTGATGCCTTCCTTCTGCTTAGAGTTATCTCAATTAATTACTAAATCATATTACTTATATATTTTTAAAGGCAGAAAAATGTCATTGGCGCAGGAAAAATTGAACTGCCACAGAGACGGATGCAACTTTATTTAAATTATATTGTGTGCTCAGTCACTTCAGTCATGGCTGACTCTTTGTAACCCTATGTATTGTAGCCCCCAGGCTCTTCTGTCCATGGGATGTCCAGGCGAGAATACTCGACTGGTTTGCCATACCCACCTCCAAGTTATCTTCCCACCTCAGGGACTGAACCTGCATCTCCTGCATCTCCTACATTGCAGATGATTCTTTACCTCTGAACCACCGGGTAAGCCTGTGGCTCAGTGGTAAAGAATAGGAAATTATATTAATAAAATATAAAATCTAGAGACACAGACATCCAACAAGTCAAGTCATTAATAAGGCTGCTTCTACTGTGTTATACTTTATGTTGGTAGACTATCAACCACAGCTTCCATAAAGTTCATCTACATAATAGGGTAATAGTACCAGACAAAACTGTGATTTGAAAAGATACATGAACACTTATGTTCATACCAGCAGTATTTGCAATACCCAAGACATGGAAACAACCTAAATGTCCAACAACAGATGAATGGATAAAGAAGCTACGGTGTATGTTTACAGAAATGTTACTCAGTCATAAAAAAAGAATGACATAATGACAGCAACAAGGAAAAACCTGGAGATTATCATATTAAGCAAAGTACATCAGAAAGAGAAAGACAAATACCAGATATGTGAAATTGAAATGAAGGCACAGATGAACAAATGAACATATCTATAAAACAGAAACAGACTCACAGACATAGAGAACAGATTTGCAGTTGCCAGGGAAGAGGAGCATGGGGGAGGGAAGGTTTAGGAGCTTCGGATTAGTGGATGCAAACTGTTATATATAGGATAGATATACAGCAAGGTCCTACTGTATAATACAGGTAACAATATTCAATATCCTGTGATAGGCATAATGGAAAGAATATAAAAAATTATGTATATGTATATACAACTGAATCATTTTTTTGTATAGTGGAAATTAACACATATTGTAAATCAACTAAACTTTAATAAAGTATTTTAAAAAAACAATAGGTCTATAATAATATAGTGAATTTTGCTAATCATTTTCATATGGTATGACAGTCATTTATAATATACCAATATTAATCAGAATAATGTATTCATTCACAGAACAAGGAATATTTATCAAATTAAATGTCCTTAATTTTATGTATTTAAATTTCTCTTTAAGAGCATTGGCTTAAATCTTCATATGTATGACTCTCCTAATTTTCTTGACTGTGATTTAAAAACTGTTGAATATATACAGTTCTACATTTAAACTGGAGAGGTCTAATTATGTGTGGTTTTAAATATTTTATGATTATCACATACATCTTTAATGTCCAGACATAAGGGGTGACTAAAACACAGAATACTTAATTAAGCCCGATATTTTTGTCTAGAATTTTCTTCATTTAATTTCCTATTCATTTTCTACAATATTTTCAGGTATGATTTAGTTGAATATTTGTTTCAGTAACTTTTATTTAGAAAACAATTATTTCTAGAAAACCAGAAAATAATTTTCAAAGTGTACATGCTCCTGGAGACAATTAACACATTCACTCTATCAGAAGAGACTCTGATGCTGGGAAAGACTGAGGGCAGGAGGAGAAGGGAGCGACAGAGGGTAAGGCGGTTGGACGGCATCATCAGCTCAATGGACATGAGTCTGAGCAAACTCCAGGAGATAGTGAAGGACAGGGACGCCTGGCATGCTGCAGTCCATGGGATCACATAGAGTCAGACACGACTGAGTGACTGAACAACAATAATCGTATTGGAACCGACATTTGTGTCTCCTCACATCTGCTCAGGTCTAGTAGTGAGCCAGGCCACAGCCACTTTCTGGCTTTCTGGAAGGAAAGTCTGGAAGGACTCTAATGATAGCTCATACTTACAGTAACCATTCCCTCCTCATAAATTCTAGGCCACCTTTCAAATAGATTTAAGCAGTTGTACACTCCTGAAGACTTGCAAAGAGAGAGTGCTAACCCTCCGCAGTAGTAACATTGCACTTGTTGGAAATATGATTTTGCATATTGGTACCCGGAGAGTGGTACCCAGAAAGTCAGGTAACATAGCCTACAAATGTGGGAGAATCATTGCCTTCTTGGCTAGTCTTAGACCAATAAAAGACATAAGTCAGGCAGAAGCCATCAGATAAATTGTTCTTCATGCCCCAAAGTACTGTCCCAAGATCTGTCAGGAGCTATTGATATCTCTAGAGGTATTTCACATGATCCAGCTCCCAACTGTATTTGTTGCAAAGCTGTGAGGGACTCTCTAACTCTTGTATTTGCTCTTTCACCATGCCTCACTTTATTTTGACTTTAACTCTCAGTTCCCATGAATTGCACTTCTAACAAAGAGTTAGCACACAAGATTTTGTTTCAGACTCTGTTTACTAGGCTACAGTCCATGGGATTGCAGAGTCGGACACGACTGAGAGACTTCACTTTAGCGTAAGAAAGCTTCAATTGGGAAAACGCCATTTCACTTATTTCCCAACTGAGAAGCACAGCTTTATAGAGTTATATTCCCTACATTGATTTCAGTAAAAATAATAATTTAGTAATAAGCTGATGTGGACTTAGTTGTGAGGATTTTTTTTCTGATTACATAATAACTGAGAAAAGTGAAAGTGAAGTCACTCAGTAATGTCCAACTCTTTGGGACCCCATGGACTCTAGTCTACCAGGTTCCTCCATCCTGGGGTTTTCCAAGCAAGGGTACTGGAGTGGGTTCCCATTTTCTTCTCCAGGGAATCGTCACGACCCAGGGATTGAGCCCAGGTCTCCCATGTTGCAAGCAGATGCTTTACCGTCGGAACCACCAAGGAAGCCTGTATTGCTTACATTGATTTCAGTAAAAATAATAATTCAGTAATAAATTTATGTGGATTTAGTTGTGAGTTTTTTTTTTCTGATTGCATAATAACTGGGAAGCAATAGCTTAAAAATGTGCATATTTAATACATGTGAGTGCTATCACATATAGAGTAATGTAAATAGCAATGCATTAGACTCTCAGCTAGGAGTATATGACTCTGAGAACTGAAGAAATGTACATCTACATATGGAGAGATAAAACTATCTTACATGAAGTAATTATTGAACAATTTAGCATTAAAACTGAGATATTAACTATCAGTGTAGTGGGGATTAATATAAAGTAGTGATCATTTAGCACATTGGAAATGACTTAAAAGCAAGCATAATGGTTCAAATATTTCTACTTTAGTAGTCGAAAAGCAACCAGAATGAGAATAGTCAAACTATCCCTTTGCCTCTAATGATCAGAGGTATGGCCAAGAAAGGACAAATTAAAATTAATAGGAGACAATAGCTCACATACAAGAACCATTTAAATATATGAAGTAACTGTATCAATTAACTAAAATAGAGGGAATTTTAATTCTAATAAAGTAGCTTAGATAAGCTAAAGCTCAAAGCAATGTTTAATGCAATGTATAATTCCTTATTGATTCTGAAACATCTCAAATTGATTTACTTAATTTTGACATTAATTATAATACCCTTAGATTCTCTGATTTTATTCAAAACATCTAATCAGCCTTAACCAATAAAAACAGGATTATTTTTCACTAATAATAATTATAGTGCCATTATTTGTATCTTTATTATAGGCTTTTATTTAATCTAGTAATTCAAAAAGTCAACTTTTTAATTTAAATATACCCATTTAAAATACCATTATTCTTATCAAATGAAACTGAAGATAAGAAAACTAAGCTATTGTTTACATTAAAAGTCAAAGTAAGCTTCTATTTTCAGATTTATTTAATATAAAAGCCCAGGCATTTAATCAACATTCTAATACTAGCCAGAAGTTCAAACTATGTCAAACTATGTGGTGATGGAGAAGACTCTTGAGAGTCCCTTGGACTGCAAGGAGATCCAACCAGTCCATCCTAAAGGAAATCAGTCCTGAATATTCATTGGAAGGACTCATGTTGAAGCTGAAACTCCAATATTTTGGCCACCTGATGCGAAGAGCTGACTCATTTGAATAGACCCTGATGCTGGGAAAGATTGAAGGGAGGAGGAGAAGGGGATGACAGAGGATGAGATGGTTGGATGGCACCACCGACTTGGTTGGATGGCATCACCGACTCAATGTACATGAGTTTGAGTAAACTCTGGGAGTTGGTGATGAACAGGGAGGCCTGGCATGCTGCAGTCCATGGGGTCGCAGAGTTGGATATGACTGAGAGGCTGAACTGAGTGGAACTGATACCATTCTTGGGCTTCCCCAAGGGCTCAGTGGTAAAGAATCCACCTGCAGTGCTTAGGAGATGCTTGAAGGATATATGGGTTCAATCTCTGAGTGGGGAAGATACCTTTCAGGAGGAAATGGCAACCCACTCCATTTCATCCTTTTACTCATTCTTGCCTGATAAATGCCATGGACAGAGGGGCCTGATGGGTTACTGTCTATGGGCTCGCAAAAGTGTCGGAGACAACTGATTGACTAACACTTTCACTTTGGTACTAGAAGGTCACACAAATCAACATTTAAATTTTTCAATACAAAGTATTAAACATAGACAAAGATGTAATGAAAAGTGACTCTAATATCCTCTGCTGGGAAACCCTTAGGTCCATGAAAAGCAGTGAAAAAACCAAATGCCACTAGTAAGGGAGGGAGTAAAAGTAGTAAAGATAACCACAAATAACTTTAAAATAAGAATGCCTAATCAAGTGAAGATGCTTCCCTAGTGGTTCAGATGGTAAAGAATCTGCCTGTAATGGAGACCCGAGCTCAATCCCTGGGTTGGGAATAACATTGATAAACTATTGGTTGAAGCATATATATGTGATATTACTCTAAAGACATAAAAATGAGAGGTATTTTCTTTGATATTTTCTCCCCAAATGGGGAAATAGTCTCCCCTTATTCAGTTAAATTGATTCCTTTTATTTTAACTCCCATTATGCTACTGAGTCTCAGTATTTATTGATGAGAATTTAACATATGCAAAATCAATAAATGTGATATACCACATTAACATAATGAAGGATAAAAAATCTTATATCATCTCAATAGAGGAAGAAAAAGACAATTTGACAAGATACAGGATACTTTCTTGATTTAAAAACAAAAAATAAACTTTAACAATTTAGGGCTAGAACAAATACACCTCAATAAGATAATGAACATGTAAGTCAAGTCAGCAACTAACATCATACGTAATAGTAAAAAGTCAAAAGGCTATCCTTTAAGAGCAGTAACAAGACAAGGATCCCCATTCTCACCACTTCTATTTAAAGTAGTATCTGAAGTCCTAGCCAGAATAATTAGGCAAAACAGAAATACAAGGCATCCAAATCAGAAAGGACACATTAAAATTATCCATTTTCCTGATGACATGATCTCATATATAGTAAATCCTAGACTTCACCAAAAATCTGTTAGAAATAAAAAAAAAAAAATTCAGCAATGTTTATAGATTCAAAATAAACATATCAAAATAAGCTGTGTTTCTTTTTTTAAATTGAGATATCAGTTTAGTTCAGTTCAGTTGCTCAGTCATGTCTGACTCTTTGTGACCCTATGGACTGCAGCACACAGGGCTCCCTGTCCATCACCAACCCCCAGAGTTTACTCAAACTCATGTCCATTGAGTCAGTGGTATCATCCAACCGTCTTATTCCTGTCATCCCCTTCTCCTCCTGCCTTCAATCTTTCCCAGGATCAGAGTCTTTTCCAATGAGTCAGGTCTTCACATCAAGTGGCCAAAGTATTGGAGTTTCAGCTTCAACATCAGTCCTTCCAATGAATATTCAGGACTCATTTCCATTAGGATGAACTGGTTGCATCTCCTCGCAGTCCAAGGGACTCAAGAGTCTTCTCCAACATCACAGTTCCAAAGCGCTCAGCTTTCTCTATAGTCCAACTCTCACATCCATACATGACTACTGGGAAAATCATAACCTTGACTAGATGGACCTTTGATGGCAAAGTGATGTCTATGCTTTTTAATACTTTGTCTAGGTTGGTCATAACTTTTCTTCCAAGGAGTAAACGTCTTTTAATTTCATGGCTGCAGTCACCATCTGCAGTGATTTTGGAGACTCCCCCCCCAAATTGAGATATACTGACATTAATTTTAGGTGTGCAACAAAAGAATCCAATATTTGCATGTATTGTGAAATGATCACCATAATGACACCAGTTGATCCATCATGGTACATAGCTACATGTCTTTTTCTTGTGACGAGAACATTTAAGATCCACTCTCCTAGCAACTTTCAAATATACAGTATAATATCTTTAGTTATAGTTGCCATGATGTACATTATATCCCGAGGACTTATTTATTTTATAACTGAAAGTTTGGTTTATATTTTTTGGATGACCTTCACCTTTTTTTTTCCCAGCCTACATTGCTTGGCTCTTGCAACTACTTGCAACTACCAGTCTATTCTCTGTGATCTATGTTTTCAAGGGTTTTGTTATTTTTTTTTAGATTTCAAATATAAGTGATATAATATAGTATTTATATTTCTCTTTCTAAATTATTTCACTTAGTATGATACCCTCTAAGTTGTTGCTGCAAATGGCAAGATTCCACTTTTTTAATGGCTGGATAACATTTTATTATTATATCACAGTTTTATCTATACATTCTTCCATTGACAGAGGTTGCTTTCAAGTTTTGGCTATTGTAAATAATGCTGCAATGAACACAGGGGTGCAGATATATTTTTGAGTTAGTGTTTTCACTTCCTTCAGAAAAATATCCAGAAGTGGCATTGCTATATCATATGGTAGCTCTATTTTAAATTTCTTGAGGAAACTTCATACTGTTTTCCATTGTGACTATGCCAATTTATGTTCCCACAAATAGTTCACGAAGATTCTCTTTTCTCCACAATCTCCCCAGAGCTAGTTATTTCTTACATTTTTTATAATAGCCATTATTACAAGTCTAAGGTGGTATCACATTGTCATTTTGATGCACATTCCCCTGGTGATTGTGATTGGAACACCATTTCACATATCTCTTGGGAATCTGCATGTCTTCTTTGAAAAAACATCTATTCATATCCTCCAGCCATTTTTTAATTGGATTGTTTGTTATTTTGCTATTGAGGTGTATGAGTTCTTTATGTAGTTTGTATGTTAGCTCCTCAACAGTTATATGGTTTGCAAGTATTTTTTTTCCCATTTGGTAGGTTGTCTTTTTACTTTGTTTTTGGGTTCCTTTGGTATATAGAAAAGTTTTTAGTTTGATGTAGTCCCACTTGTTTATTTTTGCTTTTGTTAACTTTGATTTCAGTGCCAAATCAAAAACCAATTACCAAGACTAATGTAAAGGATCTGCCACCTATGCTTTCTTCTAGGAGTTTTAAGGTTTCTGATCTTATGATTGTCTTTAATTCATTTTGAGTTTATTTTTGTGTATGTTGTATGGTAGCAATCCAGTTTTATTCTTTTGCATGTTGCTGTCTAGTTTTCCCATTAATTGAAGAGACTATCAACTCTTGACTGGACGATTATAATATATTACTGCCAGACACCTGGTTTTCCCTTTTGTTCTTCAATATATGCTGCTGAGAGATGGAGAATGGTGGTTTAATCACTAAGTCAGGTTCAACTCTTTTGTGACCCAATGAATTGTGACCTGCCAGGCTCCTCGGTCTTTGGGATTTACCAGGCAAGAATACTGGGAGTGGGTTGCCATTTCCTTCTCCAGGGGAGATGAAGAATGAGAAAAAATGAATAACCATTAGTGGTAAAGAACCCATCCACCAATGCAGGAGATATAAGAGATGTGGGTTCGATCCCTGGGTTTGGAAGATCCCCTGGATGAGGGCATGGCAACCCACTCCAATATTCTTGCTTAGAGAATCCCATGGACAGAGAGCCTGGCAGACTGCAGTCCACAGGGTCTCACTCACTTGGCAACATGGTGTTTGATATTCCTGCAAAACTTGTTTTAGAGGAATTGACTGACTACTGCAGAAAATTCCAGGTTGCTTGATAGTAGAAGGTTTGTTTTTTTAATAAACAATTATGAGTTTAACTTCTTTTCTGAGCATAAAAGCAAACATGGAAGAAGTAAAACTGAAGTTTTCATTGCCTTCTTCATCACAAGATGGAGCTAGGTGGCTGAGTCTATTGACTCAAAGCAACAAATTCTTTCATGTGGCCATTTCTGAACACCTACCACTATTATAATAAATATTTCTAATATACTTCTTGCACTTTCAGATGCGGGGTGGTAAGTGCTCAGAAATAAAAGGTGCTAGTATACTTTATCTGTCTTTTCCTTAAACTCAGACTCTCCTCAGAACTGCTCAGTTTGAATATGCCAACTGTCACCTAGGACACTACTGATTCAAGTTTTTAAGAAAGAAAGGGTAGCCTCAGTTGATTAGTTTCAGCATGGTCAGATGAATGCTAATCTCAGGAGCAAATAAACTTGGTAACATTTCAGATATTATTAAGTAGCAAGAAGAAAATAAAACATTTTTTAAAGAAGGGAAAAGAGTAATTTAATTTGGCAGGATTTATTCTAGTTGAGGTATCCAAAAAGGTCTTTCTGAGTGACATATTGAAAGAATGCTACCTTCTGAGAAGGAAAGAATTATCAAAGGATATAAGCCAAACATATTCTAGACAATGACAAATGGCTTTCAAATGATTAATAATCTGGGAAATCTAACAGTAATTGAAAATCAGAGAAGCAGAAACTTAGTTGAGGAAGAGAGCAGAAGATAAGTTCAGAGGTTTAAACAGAAGCATACTAGGCAGGTTTATGTTGGCAACAATAAATAGTTTAGAATTCTAAGAGTAATGGGAAACTGTTACAGGTATTTAATTAAGGAAGGATGTGCTCTGATCTTACTTGGGTTTCTCTTACCTTGGAAGTGGGGTATCTCTTTATGGCTGCTCCAGCAAAGCACAGTCACTGCTCCTTACCTTGGACGAGGCATATCTCCTCCCAGCCACCCCTCCTGACCTTGAACGTGGAGTAGCTCCTCTCGGCCCTCTTGTGCCCGCACAGCCGCCGCTCCTTGGATGTGGGGTTGCTCCTCTCGGCCACCATCCCTGACTTTGGGTGTGGGCAAGCTCATCTCAGCAGCTGCCCTTGACATCGGGCATATGGTAGGTGTTGCAAGAGGGCATCAGAGGGCAGACACACTAAAACCATAATTACGGAAAACTAGCCAATCTGTTCACAGCACCACAGTCTTGTCTAACTCAATGAAACTAAGCCATGCCATGTTGGGCCACCCAAGACAGTCGGGTCATGGTGGAGAGGTCTGACAGATGTGGTCCACTGGAGAAGGGAATGGCAAACCACTTCAGTATTCTTGCCTTGAGAACCCCATGAACAGTAGGAAAAGGCAAAATGGTACGATACTGAAAGAGGAACTCCCCAGGTCGGTAGGTGCCCAGTATGCTACTGGAGATCAGTGGAGAGATAACTCCAGAAAGAATGAAGGGATGGAGCCAAAGCAAAAACAATACCCAGTTGTGGATGGGACTGGAGATAGAAGCAAGGTCCGATGCTGTAAAGAGCAATATTGCATAGGAACCTGGAATGTTAGGTCCATGAATCAAGGCAAACTGGAAGTGGTCAAACAGGAGATGGCAAGAGTGAATGTAGACATTCTAGGAATCAGCAAACTAAAATGAACTGGAATGGGTGAATTTAACTCAGATGACCATTATATCTACTACTGTGGGCAGGAATCCCTTAGAAGAAATGGAGTAGCCATCAGCATCAACAAAAGAGTCTGAAATGCAGCACTTGGATGCAATCTCAAAAACGACAGAATGATCTCTGTTCGTTTCCAAGGCAAACCATTTAATATCATAGTAATCCAAGCCTATGCCCCAACCAGTAATGCTGAAGAAGCTGAAGTTGAACAGTCCTATGAAGACCTACAAGACGTTTTAGAGCTAACATCCAAAAAAGATGTCCTTTTCATTATAGGGGACTGGAATGCAAAAGTAGGAACTCAAGAAACACCTGGAGTAACAGGCAAATTTGACCTTGAAGTATGGAATGAAACAGGGTAAAGGCTAATAGAGTTTTGCCAAGAGAATGCACTGGTCATAGAAAACACCCTCTTCCAACAACACAAGAGAAGACTCTACACGTGGACATCACCAGATGGTCAATACCAAAATCAGATTGATTATATTCTTTGCAGCCAAAGATGGAGAAGCTCTATACAGCCAGCAAAAACAAGACTGGGAGCTGACTGTGGCTCAGATCATGAACTCCTTATTGCCAAATTCAGACTTAAATTGAAGAAAGTAGGGAAAACCACTGGACCATTCAGGTACGACCTAAATCAAATCCCTTATGACTATACTCTGGAAGTGAGAAATAGATTTAAGGGACTAGATCTGATAGAGTGCCTGATGAACTATGGACAGAGGTTCATAACATTGTACAGGAAACAGGGATCAAGACCATCCCCATGGAAAAGAAATGCAAAAAGGCAAAATGGTTGTCTGAGGAGGCCTTACAAATAGCTGTGAAAAACAAAGGTGAAAGGGAAAGATATTCCCGTTTGAATGCAGAGTTCCAAAGAATAGCAAGGAGAAACAAGAAAGCCTTCCTCAGAGATCAATGCAAAGAAATAGAGGAAAACAACTGAGTGGGAAAGACTAGAGATCTCTTCAAGAAAATCACAGATACCAAGGGACCATTTCATGCAAAGATGGGTTCGATAAAGGACAGAAATTGTAGGGACCTAACAGAAGCAGAAGATATTAAGATGAGGTGGCAAGAATACACAGAAGAACTAGACAAAAAAGATCTTCATGACCCAGATAATCACAATGGTGTGATCACTCACCTAGAGCCAGACATCCTGGAATGTGAGTGAAGTGGGACTTAGAAAGCATCACTACGAACAAAGCTAGTGGAGGTGATGGAATTCCAGTTGAGCTATTTCAAATCCTGAAAGATGACGCTGCACTCAGTATGCCAGCAAATTTGGAAAACTCAGCAGGGACCAGAGGACTGGAAAAGTTTTCATTCCAATTCCAAAGAAAGGCAATGCCAAAGAATGCTGAAATTACCACACAATTGCACTCATCTCACCTTCACTTTCCTGCATTGGAGAAGGAAATGGCCACTCCAGTGTTCTTGCCTGGAGAATCCCAGGGACGGGGGAGCCTGGTGGGCTGCCGTCTATGGGGTCTCACAGAGTCGGACATGACTGAAGCGACTTAGCAGCAGCAGCAGCACACGCTAGTAAAATAATGCTCAAAATTCTCCAAGCCAGGCTTCAGCAATATGCGAAACGTGAACTTCCAGATGTTCACGCTGGTTTTAGAAAAGGCAGAGGAACCAGAGATCAAATTGCCAACATCCACTGGATCATCGAAAAAGCAAGAGAGTTCCAGAAAAACATCTATTTCTCCTTTACTGACTATGCTAAAGCCTTTAACTGTGTGGATCACAATAAACTTGGAAAATTCTGAAGGTGATGGGAATACCAGGGCACCTGACCTGCCTCTTGAGAAACCTGTATGCAGGTCAGGAAGCAACAGTTAGAACTTGACATGGACCAACAGACTGGTTCCAAATAGGAAAAGGAGGACGTCAAGGCTGTATATCGTCACCCTGCTTATTTAACTTATATGCAGAGTACAGCATGAGAAACTCTGGGCTGGAAGAAGCCAAGCTGGAATCAAGATTGCCGGGAGAAATATCAATAACCTCAGATATGCAGATGACACCACCCTTATGGCAGAAAGTGAAGAGGAACTAAAAAGCCTCTTGATGAAAGTGAAAGAGGAAAGTGAAAAAGTTGGCTTAAAGCTTAACATTCAGAAAACTAAGATCATGGCATCTGGTCCCATCACTTCATGGAAAATAGATGGGGAAACAGTGGAAACAGTGTCAGAATTTATTTTGGGGGGCTCCAAAATCACTGCAGATGGTGATTGCAACCATGAAATTAAAAGATGCTCACTCCTTGGAAGGAAAGTTATGACCAACCTAGGCAGCATATTAAAAAGCAGATACATTACTTTGCCAACAAAGTTCCGTCTAGTCAATGCTATGGTTTTTCCAGTGGTCATGTATGGATGTGAGAGTAGGACTGTGAAGAAAGCTGAGCGCCAAAAAATTGATGCTTTTGAACTATGGTTTTGGAGAAGACTCTTGAGAGTCCCTTGGACTGCAAGGAGATCCAACCAGTCCATCCTAAAGGAGATCAGTCCTGGGTGTAGATTGGAAGGACTGATGCTGAAGCTGAAACTCCAATACTTTGGCCACCTCATGTGAAGAGTTGACTCATTGGAAAAGACCCTGATGCTGGGAGGGATTGGGGGCAGGAGGAGAATGGGATGATGGAGGATGATCTCATCTGGCTGGATGGCATCACCAACTCAATGGTCATGAATTTGAGTAGACTCTGGGAGTTGGTGATGAACAGAGAGGCCTGGTGTGCTGTGATTCATAGGGTTTCAAAGAGCTGGACACGACTGAGTGATTGAACCAAACCGAACCAGGTGCTCTGATCAGCATTTTACAAAGATAGCTGATTTCTATTATGTTTGGAGAAAAGATTGAGAAAGGGAAAGCTCAGAAGTACAAAGGTAAGGTATAATGTTATTCCTATAGTACAAGTGAGAGATGATGGCAGAAATAAGAGATGATGGTGATGGAGAAAGGAATTTTGTTTTGGTGGTAAAAAGCAGAGAACTTCCTGATTATAATTTATGTGGGGATAGGAAAAAGACTTGGTCACCTGAACATGTGATGGCACCATTTTCAAAACGGGATAGATTACAAAAAAATATAATATTTGATTAAAAAGAAATAATTAGGAGTTACATTTTGATAATGCTAATTTTTACAAAAATCCGGTTAGAATAGGCAGAAGAAACCAATAGTTTGTTTTTGATATATTTGAAGGAATTTCTTATTATGGGAAGTAAAAGAAATTTCAGAAGAAATCGATTTAGAGACTTTACATGGCCTAAAGTTAAGACTAACATAAATATCAATAAGTTTCAATTCAATCAAACTTCATCCCTTCATCAATTCTGGCAACCACACTGCATGTGTTGTTTAGCGTACATTCACCTGGTTTAAGGAGGTTCTAGTCCAAAATCACTGCAGATGGTGATTGCAGCCATGAAATTAAAAGATGTTTACTCCTTGGAAGGAAAGTTATGACCAACCTAGGCAGCATATTAAAAAACAGAGACATTACTTTGTCAACAAAGTTCCATCTAGTCAAGGCTATGGTTTTTCCAGTAGTCATGTATGGATGTGAGAGTTGGACTATAAAGAAAGCTGAGTGCTGAAAAATTGATGCTTTTGAACTGTGGTGTTGAAGACTCTTGAGTCCCTTGGACTGCAAGGAGATCCAACCAGTCCATCCTAAAGATCAGTCCTGGGTGTTCATTGGAAGGACTGACGCTGAAACTGAAACTCCAATACTTCAGCCACCTGATGCTAAGAGCTGACTCATTGGAAAAGACCCTGATGCTGGGAAAGATTGAGGGCAGGAGGAGAGGGGGGTGACAGAGGATAAGATGGTTACATGGGTTTGGGTGAACTCCAGGAGTTGGTGATGGATAGGGAGGCCTGGCATGCTGTGGTTTGTGGGGTCGCAGAGAGTCGGACACGACCGAGCAACTGAACTGAACTGAAGTGAGAAAGAAGCCTATGCTAAGCACCACGACAGTTCCCTTCTAATTAGGGAATGTGTAAGACAAAAAAGCACAGCTAATGCTCAGCTGCCACAGCAAACAAGGATGTTTTTAGCTCAGAGACAAATTATCTGATGTGAATGACTCTATCTCCAATCTCCTTCCAGTAATACTTGAGGCTTCCAATTGTTTGAATTACACAATAAAACTACAATAAACTTTCTGTTCAGCTTTTCTTTGTGCTTCAAAGATTCAAACTCCCACTCCCAATCCTGACCAATCATTTTGCCTGTTTTCATTTAGAATCCTTTCCCTACTGATGCTAAAATTGTCCTAGTGCTTTCTCTCTCTCTCTTTTAAAAAAAATTTTGGGTTTTTTCTTTTCTTTTTTTTTTTTTCAATATTGAAGCCATCTTTTTCTCTTTTTCTCTTTTTTTCATTATTTTTATTAGTTGGAGGCTAATTACTTTACAATATTGTAGTGGTTTTTGTCATACGTTGACATGAATCAGCCATGGATTTACATGTGTTCCCCATCCCGATCCCCCCTCCCACCTCCGTCTCTACCTGATCCCTCTGGGTCTTCCCAGTGCTCCAGGCCCAAGCACTTGTCTCATGCATCCAACCTGGGCTGGTAATCTGTTTCACCCTAGATAATATACATGTTTCAATGCTGTTCTCTCGAAACATCCCACCCTCGCCTTCTCCCACAGAGTCCAAAATTCTGTTCTGTACATCTGTGTCTCTTTTTCTGTTTTGCATATAGGGTTAACATTACCATCTTTCTAAATTCCATATATATGTGTTAGTATGCTGTAATGTTCTTTATCTTTCTGGCTTACTTCACTCTGTATAATGGGCTCCAGTTTCATCCATCTCATTAGAACTGATTCAAATTCATTCTTTTTAATAGCCAAATAATATTCCATGGTGTATATGTACCACAGCTTCCTTATCCATTCGTCTGCTGATGGGCATCTAGGTTGCGTCCATGTCCTGGCTATTATAAACAGTGCTGCGATGAACATTGGGGTAGATGTGTCTCTTTCAGATCTGGTTTCCTCAGTGTGTATGCCCAGGAGTGGGATTGCTGGGTCATATGGCAATTCTATTTCCAGTTTTTTAAGGAATCTCCACACTGTTCTCCATAGTGGCTGTACTAGTTTGCATTCCCACCAACAGTGTAAGAGGGTTCCCTTTTCTCCACACCCTCTCCAGCATTTATTGCTTGTAGACTTTTGGATAGCAGCCATGCTGACTGGCGTGTAATGGTACCTCATTGTGGTTTTGATTTGCATTTCTCTGATAATGAGTGATGTTGAGCATCTTTTCATGTGTTTGTTAGCCATCTGTATGTCTTCTTTGGAGAAATGTCTGTTTAGTTCTTTGGCCCATTTTTTGATTAGGTCATTTATTTTTCTGGAATTCAGCTGCAGGAGTTGCTTGTATATTTTTGAAATTAATCCTTTGTTGCTTCATTTGCTATTATTTTCTCCCAATCTGAGGGCTGTCTTTTCACCTTGCTTATAGTTTCCTTTGTTGTGCAAAAGCTTTTAAGTTTAATTAGGTCCCATTTGTTTATTTTTGCTTTTATTTCCAATATTCTGGGAGGTGGGTCATAGAGGATCCTGCTGTGATTTATGTCGCAGAGTGTTTTGCCTATGTTCTCCTCTAGGAGTTTTATAGTTTCTGGTCTTACATTTAGATCTTTAATCCATTTTGAATTTATATTGTGGTACTATAGATAATTTACAGTGTTGTGCTAATTTCAGGTGTATGGCAAAGTAATTTCATTATACATTTCATATATCTATTCTTTTTCAAATTTTCCCATTTGTATTATTAGAGAGTATTGAATAGAGTTCCCTGTGTTATATAGTAAATCCTTGTTGATTATTTATTTTATATATAGTAGTGTGTATATGTTACTCCTGATCTCTTATTAATGTATTCTTCCTAGTGTTTTTAATACTATTCCTTATGCCTTAGGTTTCAGGCAACCTTTGTATTCAGACCTGTTCTTATCTGAGTCTTTAGATTGAATGTATCAGATAGATGCCAGTTCAGTGTACTCGTATGTCCAGACTCAAAACAAGCTTGCTTGCAGGGCAAATTAGCTAATAATATGGCAGAAAGCTCTAACCACCTATAATTCAATGACCTGAGCTACTGCCTCTGGCATGCTGTATATTATAGCTAAGCTCTCTATTGTTTCTCATTTCTACCAATGAAGTCCATTATATACTTTTGGTAAAGAAAAGTTTATTTTAAATCCACACACTAAAACTCTCTCTTCTCAGTGGAGAGATATTCCAGACTCAACTGAAATATAATTTTATGTCTGTGTAAGAACTTTGACCTTGATGATGTGTTTCTATTCATTACAGACAAGGATAAGGCCCAAAGTTTGTTTTGCTCCAATGTCAGAAAATATCCTGAGCAAAACAACGTGCACATTACAATGTAAGAATCAAAATAATATTTGTGTTATGCATCCTCTGGTGCCAGGATCTAATTTTTCTTTTTCACATGGAATATAAAAAAGAATCTCAAAAGATTGATCTTCACAACCATTTATACACGGGAGATATGAACATAGACACAATCCCAAAGGTCATTAATCAGTCACAGCTTAGTATTTTATCAACATCAGGACAAATTTCTAAATACCTGAATATATGCTTCCATTTGCCAAGATTAATACATTGCACTGCCTTTGCTAATACTCCACAGGGATGTAGAAAATAGGAAGGTAGATTTTCAGAGAAAAATAAAGGAAAGAAGAAGCAAATACAGAATTTTTAAAATAGGAGACATTGGAACGGTGAAATAAGACAAGCAAAGGTAAAGTAAAAAAGACTGAGGCCTTTCTGAATCCTAAGGGAAAAATTCATATATTCTCCTTCATGCCAAGATTGAATTCTATGACTTTTTCATATTGTGTGTTGTCTTTCTCTCCCAATTCTCACATAAAACATTTCCGGATGACAAATTATTCCTCTGAGGAACATTATAAACAGGTGTGTGACTTTCAGATATGGGCAAGGTTGATTTTAAGAAATATTGCAATGTAAGAGAAATGTGTGAGACAGATTCTTGCCTCTCCTTCCTAAGTTCCTCCCCCTGCATCCCTGCACATTTTCATTTCCTCCTCACCTACAGCCTTCACAGTCATCCTCCTGCCTCAATCTCAATGCACAAGTCACTTAATACCCTCAAGCAGGGGCACATGGGGAGTCTATGAAATTAACTACAGAATGTGAACGCACACCATGTGATGGCTGTGGCAATGTGCCACTCAGATCTGCTATGGGGACAATACTTTACCAAAGTTTCCAGCTGTTGCATCTTTGGATCCCCCATGCATTCCCACTGAGGTGATGCTTGTCCCAGGCTTCTGAGCCAATGACTGAGCGCAACATGAACGCCTAAGCAGATTCATTATCAGGAGATACAGGCATTTTTCAACAGGAGACAGTGCCTCAAGGACTCCTTTTTAGTTTGGCCAAACCTTTATTAAATCCATGTGCTGTGTCCAAGAATCTTCCTCCCTGACTTCCCTTCCCTCCTTCTTTCCTTCCACAGGTGTGAGACCAGTGTCATGGTATAAATACTCTTCCGGCTCCCTCCTACAATAAACATCTGTAATGTCTCATTCTGTCTAGGTGTGTGCCGTTTGGTGGTCCTAAACTAACACAAATGGCACTAAGATACTTGAAAAAACAGATGGCAAAATAAAGATGCTCGACATGGTCATCCCAGTCTGAAAGAAAAAGAAGATACAAACCTGAATGTAGGAGGGTCTCCAATGGAATATGATGCAGGATGGCATGCTAAAGAACGCTGGAATGCTAAAGAGCTCCCTCGCAGCTAACCGTGCAGACAAAATGCTTCAGGCATTTTCAATAATTGTTTGTGTGTGGGGGAAGGGGAGTGTTGTATGGTGTGAGGAAATATAAAAAATTCGCAATGTTGGCTGGTTAGGAAGTGAGATAAATCACTGAAGAAGGGTAATAAAAAAACTCATGGTGGTTAACAGTTGAAGGCTGACTGTGAGGACCAAAAGACTGGCCATGAGGTTGAAAATCTGACAGAATCACAGATATCCAGAAGCATTTCAGTGCTCATCCAAAGCAGATCTGTTATGTTCAAGTTCGGACTCTGGTTGGGAACACCTGCGGCCCCAACACTGGGATGAGTCTATCTATAGAAAACCCCTGACGATAACTGCTGCTGCTGCTGCTAAGTCACTTCAGTCGTGTCCGACTCTGTGTGACCCCCATAGATGGCAGCCCACCAGACTCCCCCGTCCCTGGGATTCTCCAGGCAAGAACAGTGGAGTGAGTTGCCATTTCCTTCTCCAATGCATGAAAGTGAAAAGTGAGAGTGAAGTCGCTCAGTCGTGTCTGACTCCCAGTGACCACATGAACTGCAGCCTACCAGGCTCCTCCCTCCATGGGATTTTCCAGGCAAGAGTACTGGAGTGGGGTGCCATTGCCTTCTCCAGAGGATAACTGCAGATTCCCTTGAACATTTACAGCTGTGGAAATGCCCCATCATTCCCTAGTGAGTCTTCACTGTATAGTCTGCTGAAGATGCCTCCCTCCCTCAGAAGCTGCACCCCCTAATACTAAAGTTAACTCCAGTGTAACCTGGCTAGGGCCATACTGAACCTGATGAAGGAGGAAAAGAGTTTATAGATCAAAGGAGAAAGAGGAATTAGTTAACATGTACTGGCAGGGGTCAAAGCAGTTATCTTGGGTTTAGATTTTAGTGTTTGAACAAGGGGACCAGAAAGTAAAACAGGATAAGCAAGAATGAGTTGACTTGGGGCAATGAATCAGAGCAGAAACTCTAGGTGCTGGGGCAAACTCACCACCAAATGACTTAGAGACAAGGTGAAGCAGCATTGTCCATGACCTTCTAGTAGTTAGGGGAAATAAAGAGGCTGAGAAAAGTGATTGTAATGAAATGATAAATCATGTAAGGCCAGAAGAGTCATCAGATGATTATGTTTTACAGGATAGGCCGAGAGCACACTCCTCACTGTGGTCATTAGCAATGTACTTATATGGAGGCACCAGCATCAGAAAGAACTTGAGAGGTGATTGCCTTCTTCAAGTCAGGTGTGAAGGTAAGCGATCCGGTCACAAAATAGAGCTCATTAATATCCATTCTGAATGATAAGTCTTGAATTAACAGAGACCAGGTGACAAGACTTACTTTCCAGAAGACTGGAGGCTGTAATTATTGTAATGACCAAACAAGAGGAAAAATGAAGAGATATGAGTCATGAGAGCAAGTGGAGATGATGATAGAATATGCCACATTTAGAAAATAGACCAGCAGTCAACAAGGGTTCTGCTTAACACATACAATCAAATAAAATTGAGGATGAAGGAGCAGGAGGTTGAGACAGTTGCTCCCTTAAAAAAAAACTACAATCCTTTGCTCAGTGGCTGGACCTGTGTGTGTGCTAAGTCACTTCCATTGTGTTTAACTCTTTGTGACACTGTGAATTGTAAACTGCTGGGCTCCTTTGTCCATGAGATTCTCCAGGCAAGAGTACTGAAGTGAGCAGCCATTTCCTCCTCTAGTGAATCTTCCCGACCCAGGGATTGAACCCACATCTCTTCCGTCTCCTGAATTGGCAGGCAGGTTCTTTACTGCTAGTGCCACCTGGGAAGCCCTGGCTGAACCTGAGTTCCAGCCATTTCTGATCAACCATTTCTGATATGATGACTGAAGGAGTAGCTGGATCCCTGGAAGGAAGGAGCCCACAACACCAGAACAACTATACGCAGAAAGAGGCTTCATCCATCTGTTCTGTCAAAACTGAACAGTGAGGAGAGGGAGATACCCAGACATATTAAAGATTATGTACACAGGATCAGAGCTGACATTAATGACCCAAGACTCACAATATCATCATACCTTCTGTTAGAACAGGGGCTAAGAGGTGTCAGATTAGTAAATGGATTTCTGGCTAAAGTCTGTTTCAAAGTGGAATCTTTGGTCTTTTAGTCCTACCAGAAAGATATAATGGAATTGATATATTGAGAAATTGAGGGTACCTGAGCCCTGGCAACTTGGAATGTGGAATGAACTGTCACCTTGGAAATACCAACTAGAAACCTCTGTGTTGCCTTCCTCTAGCCAAGATAATAAATGAAAGATCACATTTCACTTTATGGATGATGACATTGATTAGGGTCTCTGTTAAAATCTTACTCTATCTATCTCATATCTTAGCTTTTTCTCCCCTTCTGACTCCTAAAAAATTCAGATAACTCTTGGAAAAAAAACTTTAGACTATGATAAACAACAATGTTATATCCATAATTGCAAATATTGTGTCAGAGGTTTACTTGTTATGTAGCATATTAGGGAATGGTTTCTTCTCCACTACAAAAACAGATCAGAAACACTTATATTCATAAGGGAATGGGCAAGAATATTCACTTCCAGTTTTGTTTCAAGCCATATTAACTCCAATGGCTTCCATCATGTAACCTAAATTGATCTGAACAACTTGAACTTAACACAGAATATCACACTCTCTGCTATCTGATTCTTTCTTGGTGAGTGGTCTTGAGGGTTCTAAACTAGAATTAAGATAATATATAATGAATTTTCAGTTGGAGAGTGTTGTTTTTTCCCACAATTGAAAAAAAATCACAATATTCCATTTCTCAAAAATGCTCTAGGATAGCTGGTATGAGTCAGGTGTTCTCTAAAACTTTTGCTGTAACGTATCGTTAGGTCAAATTTATAGGGAGTGGTTAGTTTGCAGATAAGTCCTTGTACACAGAGGGCTATAAGACACTGCAGTAAGGGGCAAGAGATTGGTATTTGGCCGATTTAGTAGGCAAAGGAACTTATTTAGAAATCTAGGAAAGAGAGAGAGATTCTTGGTTTCCAATGTGTGTTTTACAGTGGGGTAAATGTTAAAAGAAGATTTAAGCATATACCCCATGCTATTTCAAGCCAGAAAATAAAATATACTAGAGATTTTTTAAAAAGATATTTCAAATAATCATTGTAGCTCACTCTAAAATTGTGGTCAAGATTTAACAGTACACAATTTAAAATTTGACACTGGTAGAAGTAACCCTTCTTATAGTTGTGGAAATTGCAGCATTTGAGGACAGATTTGACTATAGGATAACAAATATTCTAGTTCTCCATGATATAAAATGAAAAGTATCATTGATTTGTTTTCATGAGTTTTTTCCACAAGTTTCAAATCACTTTTTTATATAGATAGAGATAAATTGCCTATTTCTTTAAAGAATGGATGCCTTTGTTTTGCACTAGTGGCTCTTTATGTAACCCACGAGCATTTCTTCATTCAGCGTCAGTACACCATTTCAGATACATATCCACTGTGATAAAGAAATTGACACTGAGATTGTCACTGAGATCCTCCAAGACTGATGATCCCTCTTAAATATAAGATGCCATTATCAATTCAGGATCACCCAAAAGAAAACCAAGAAACTGTTAAAAGGATCACACTAATTTTCACAAATATTTAGTAAGTGTTCTATTTTGCATGTACAAATAAAATGAAACATATATAATAAGCTTTTTTAAGTAACCAAACTCAATAACTTTTAAGGAAGAAACTATGTCTTTTCACTCTTCCTCATACATTTAAAATGAAAAGTCAAAATGGAATGCTTTTTAAAAAGTTATTGCATTTTAGTTTTATAGGGGCTATATTGGAGCTTAACAATTAATAATAAAATAATGCCTTTTATAAGATAGAGGCAACTTAAAAAAGAAAAAGTTTGCTTTCCTATTCCTTTGCTTATTTTCATAAATAATAAGAGAAGTTGTTCAGCGTTAGACATTTGCAAGACTCTCCTTAAGATTTTTATGAAATAAAATAATGCTTCAGAATGTTGTTTTAAATATAAGTCAATTGTGCCTTTCATCAAGAACTTACAAAAATATTCTAGCTGTTAAATTATTACTGCCCCTTGGATGTGCTAAATTGTATCCTATTGAGTTAAAATTTCTAGACCTCTGAAATTTGTTAACATCCTACTTTATTTGAGAAGATGCTTGTCATGGAAATACTCTCTACTCTGCTAGACTGAAGAGCAGATGACCACAATCAGATATTCTTGATAGGGAGATATCCCAAGGAATATTCTAATGATTTGGATCCAGTCATGTTTGTCTATTTCATTATTTAATAAATACCCTAAGAATATCCTTAGAAATAAACCATGAGTTTATTTATGTCATTCTTTTATCACAAAACTAATTTCTTATTAATTGAATTGAAACAGGGTGATCAATGCTCTACTAGCATACTAGACTTCTACACTTGTAACGACAAGCTTAACTTAATGAATCATGTGCATGAGATTTAAAGCAAGCAAAAGGAATTACTAACCACTTTTGTTACTAACAATCTTCAATATGTCCCAGCTTCTCAGATTACTATGACTGCAAACTCAAAATTACCCTTACCTTAGTCACTCAGTTGTGTCTGACTCTTCAGGACCCCCATGAACTGTAGCCTGCCAGGCTCCTCTGTCCATGGAATTTTCCAGGCAAGAATACTAGAGAAGGTAGTCATTCCCTTCTCCAGAGGATCTTCCAACCCAGGGATTGAACCCAGGTCTCCTGCATTGCAGGCAGATTCTTTACCATCTGAGTCACCAGGGAAGTCCTATTTTAGATATAGAGGAGTATTATATACATCAGTATAACCTGGTATTTCACTTATCATAATATAGTCTCCTGGATTTTGAATTACAGTTTAAAAACATAATGAATAGTATTTATTTCAATAACACCTAATTGTTTCTCAAGTTACATTACATTTGATCCTCACCATCTCAATAATAGCTCTGTTCCATGCTCTATTTAATGAAAAAGAAATTAACATTATTGAAAGACGAAGGAGAGTAACCCTCCTAAGATTCAACTTCTTATAAGTGTTATAGCCAGAACATGAAAAGGAGTCCATTAGTCCTTGACATGCAGTCCATGGGGTCATAAAGAGTCAGACACGACTGAGCAACTGGACTGAACTGAGTCCTTCACCTTGGATTTTTTAATATACAACAAAGAGAATTTTCTATTAATAGCTGTAAAATTTAAAATTTATTCCTGTTTGATTAATCATGTCCTATTTGGTTGCTCAGGGTTGAAGAATCCCCCTGCAATGCAGGAGGTGTGGGTTCAATCCTGGGGTAGGAAAGATTCCCTGGAGAAGGAAATGACAACCCACATCAGTATTCTTGCTTGGGAAATCCCATGGACAGGGGAGACTGGCAAGCTATAGTCCAGAGGGCTGGACATGACTGAGCAACTGAACATGCACACATGTAGGGTCTATTATGAAGAACTGAGAGAAGAATAATGAATTCAAGTGTTCAGCATATAATATACTTTGCAAATGTACTTGGGTAAGTGATCCAGCTCTCTTCCTACCTCCTCCCTTTCTTCTTCCTCTCTTTTCCCATCTGAGATAGCTGGAGGACACTGATAGAAAAATTAAGAAGGGGCACATAGGTTAGGATGCAATAAAAACTGGATGGAGCCAGCTGAAACCAAGGTAGCTTCAAGAACAGAAAATAGTCTGGTTGCTGACATCTAGCTCATTAAACCTTTGTTCTAATACTAAAAATCATTCCCCCTTACATTGTGATATTTCTGGGATGGACCATAAAAGGCCAAACAGTGCACAGAGGCCCAATTCCTGGGAATCCCCATCCTTCCTTGAAATAGTAAGAACATTCCTCCCACTTGTAAGAAATTACTCAGTGCATAAAAACCAACTATCCCACGTCCTAGTGCTACTCTCACTTTCTAAGATAGTTGGCATTCTGCCGATGGAGTGTGTATAAGCTTTCTGAAAAACCTTACTTTTACTTTTCTTTGGCTTGCTCTTAAATTCTTTCCTGAATAAAACCAAGGAATCTCAATTGGCAGACTGACCAATGGACTCACACAGCTCTCTGGATGTGACATTTCACTTTCTTGTAACATTTTCCTTCCCTTTGCCCCCTCCCACCCTGTGCTCCTTTCTCTTCCTCCTCCTCTTCTTTTTATTTTTCACTTTCTCTCCCTTTTTCTTCTTACCCTCCCCATCCTTCTCCTTCCCCTTTCCTGTCCCCTGCTCCTCTTTCTTCTTCTTCTTCTTCCTCTTCTACCCCTTCTCCTTCTCCCCCAAAATTGCAAATCACAAGATAAGTAAAAACTGTTGTAAACAGATTGAATGGAGCCCAGTGATATTTTGAAGGACAGTGAACTCTGATTCTTATTGATTGCCTTTTGTCCATTATTCTCTTCTCTCCTATAACTCTCCTTCTTCCTTTGCATCTCTAGTCTATTTTTGTCTCCTTTGTTATCCTATATCTTAGTATTTGGATGTCCTGACCTCCTAACAGTAAAGGATTGAAGAGATGATGTTCACAAATTATCAGTCCTGGGATACTGTGACAAGTGTTAGAAAATGGGTGAGAAGAGTAACTGTTAAGTAAAAGGAGTATCTTTTTATACTGTGGTTTGAAGATGCATTAATTTATTTTAAGGTCTCTGATATTTATTGTTACTGAAGCCTCATGTTGTTCTTATCTTTGAATTTATTTATAAGATCACTAATGAATGATTTATTTCAGTTCAGTTCAGTCACTCAGTCATGTCCGACTCTTTGCGACCCCATGAACCACAGCACGCCAGGCCTCCCTGTCCATCACCAACTCCCAAAGTTCACCCAAACCCATGCCCATTGAGTCAGTGATGCCATCCAACCATCTTATCCTCTGTCATCCCCTTCTCCTCCTGCCCTCAATCTTTCCCAGCACAGGGTCTTTTCCAATGAGTCAACTCTTCACATCAGGTGGCCAAAATATTGGAGTTTCAGCTTCAACATCAGTCCTTCCAATGAAAACTCAGGACTGATCTCCTTTAGGATGGACTGGTTGGATCTCCTTTCAGTCCAAGGGACTCTCAAGAGTCTTCTCCAACACCACAGTTCAAAAGCGTCCATTCTTTGTGCTCAGCTTTCTTCACAGTCCAATCTCACATCCATACATGACCACTGGAAAAACCATAGCCTTGACTAGACGGACCTTTGTTGGCAAAGTAATGTCTCTGCTTTTCAATATGCTGTCTAGGTTGGTCATAGCTTTTCTTCCAAGAAGTAAGCATCTTTTAATTTCATGGCTGCAATCACCATCTGCAGTGACTGATTTACTAGGATAGCAAATTGTGTAGTGAAATTTGATGCCAGTCCTTGTAGGTTCGGATTTTGCAGAGATTGTTGGAGGTCAAGTGATCTTTCTCTACCTGTCATTTTTAGTTTTATCACTTATGACTAATATTTATGTATTTTATCCTTATGGTATATGTACATTTGTTCACATGAAAGTTTTAGATCTTTTTTACAGTGACATTGAAGAAGCAGCATGCATATATTTTTCATCTGATGGATGTCAGATATAAATGAATTGAAAGACAGAAAGCATAGAGAAAGAGAATAAACTGGTAAGCATAAAACAGGAATTTAAATAGTTCCTGCTACTTGCCATTGTGCTCAATGAGTAGATGCCTTCTAATGAAGATGACATAGTAAGTGTTAACTTGCTGTTCATTCAGCAAGTTTCAGTACCCAATTTCTACTATCAACCGTGAATTGAGTAGCGTTTAAAGAAAGCATATCTTCTTACTTCTTGGTCCTCAAATACAAGCAAGCCAAATGCCTCATATAGTCTTCAACTAGAAAAATAGTGAAAAAGTGACTGTGTCAATTTTTTAACAATTAATACTGAAATGCCCAAATGGATGTCTTTTAGATTTCCAAAAGTTATTTTCACTTTAAGAGATACTGCCTTATGTTGTCTATAGATAGAAACTCCCACTAAAATGCAACTCTATTTCATCCTTAAGGTCCCTGATCTCTCTATTGATTTTGTGGTTTCTGTTTTGCTTTTGCTTGGATTATAAGTCATTTGAAACAGAAGCTATATTTTTTTGCTAACTTTATTAGTTCTACAAAACACAATATCATGAAAATAGTTTGTGCTCAAAAAATTTATAACTAACTTTTTAAATGAATGGACTGAGTTATCAGTGGATTCAAACATTTATCATGCAAGTTATGGGGACACATAATATTTTACTTTTTTTCCTAGAAAAAACAGGGATAAAAATGGAAAATCAAAGTTACTTTTATGTATATATCAAAGTAGTATATATTATAACATATGATGTGAGAATTGGACCGTAAAGAAGGCTGAGTACCAAAGAATTGATTGATGCTTTAGAACTGTGGACCTGGAGAAGATCCTTAAGAGTCCCTTGGACAACAGGAGATTAAACCAATCAATCCTAAAAGAAATCAACCCTGAATATTCATTGGAAGGACAGATGCTAAAGCTGAAGCTCAATACTTTGGTCATCTGATGTGAACAGCTAACTCATTGGAGAAGCCTTTATGCTGGGAAAGATTGAGGGCAGGAGGAGAAGGGGGTGACAGAGGATGAGATGGTTGGAGATGGTTGGATGGTATCACTGAATCAATAGACATGAGCATGAGCAAACTCTGGGAGATGGTGAAGGACAGGGAAGCCATGCTGTAGTCCATGGGTCACAAAGAGTCAGGCACAGCTTAGCGACTGAACAACAGTAGAAATACTACAATTAATTTATTACTATATTATATTATATTATATTATATGGGAGATATGTAGAATATGTGTTTCCTTTAAAATAGTTTAAGTACATATTTAGTGTGAGTATCTATAGCATACATATCATGTGTCCCTGATTCCATAACCTGGATTAGAGGAATATCAATTCTTGTCTGGGTCAAATCAAAAGTGACTTTCTTGTCAGTGTCCCCCAAATTCTCCCTTCTGTCCTCCCTCAGCTCCTTGGCTTTCACTTTTGGAACTTCCCGTATAGAGGGCCACAAGCTGGGGAATGAAGTACTGGAGACTGAAGGGAGTTCTAAGGATCAGTGTCATGTAAGAGGCTACCAGGCCTGGAGGTACTGCTTCCTCCATTGTACATCAGCTGTTACCACCCAAAGCTCTCAGCAGCAAGACCAGTGCCATGGTTGTTACCGCAATGTTCTTTGAATAATAATGCTTCTCTCATGCTAGGACCATATCAATAGCACGCCTAATATGAATAAATAAATATCATTAATTATGAATGTACATAATACATCAAAAACACTGGGGAAATAACTTTAAAATCAGACTTTTATAGACAAAAGTATCTCATCTTCTGTAATATTTTCTAATATTCTTTTAAAATCCAAATTTTGCCATTGATAACATATTACATGCCAGAAGCTAATATAATAACTTTTGTTACAATGGTCCAGTGAACATTCAAATATATACCAGATTCTTATAGGAAGTAAAATTCGTTCTCATCATATAATGTTAAAATATTAATATGGCACATATCTGATATAATCTTAAAATGAATCCAGTATCTGCATTCATTTTTTTCATCCTTTGCTTTTTTCTCACTGATAAATTGCTTTCCCTTCTCTCCATAACTCATTCCTCCTCATGAGTTTGTATTCCACCTGCCTCTTCAGGACCCTTATTGGGCAGGAAAAATAACAGCAGGTTTGAAATCCATAACTTCTCCTGTGGATTCTAGTGAATAAAAAATGCTCAAGTTTGAAAGACTGAATGCAGAATTTTTAGTAGAAACTTGTAAGCTGATCCTACAATTTATATAGAAGGGAACAGGATCCAAAATAGTCAAACTAATTTTGAAAAAAATAAAAATAAAATTAAGGACTCACACTATCTGTTTTCAAGACTTACTGAACAACTTGAATAATCAAGAGACTGTAGTATTAGAAAAAATCATCTCAAAGATTACTGAAACATATTAAGGTATTGAGAAATGGATGCACGTATATGTATAGTCAGCTGATTTTCAAGAAAGAAGAAAAGGCAATCAATGAAGAAATAAATAGTGCTGGAAAAATCTGCTGAAACAAATAATGTTGAAACAATTAGATATCTAAAGAAATAATTAATCTTGATCTACACCTCACATCATAATAAATAACTCAAAATACTTCTTAGATCTAAATGTAAAATTAAAAACTATTAAACTTTAAGAAGAAGATATTTATGACTTTGGACTGGGCAAATTTTTTTTAGCTTTTTAGGGAGAGATGGAATTTGTCTATACATTTTTTTATATGTCATGTTTCATAAAATTACCCTTTACAGGCTGAATTTTATTATATATAAATTATACCTCAATTAAAAATAAATGCCATATAGCTGTATTCATAATAGGAAAAATAATTTTAAATGCTATAAATTATCCAATGACCATAAACACAAAAATGGGTATGCAAATGATAATTATAATATGTGTTTATTAAAAAGAATACACTTCAACAATAAAAATTGATAAACTGCATATATGGAAGAGTAGGAAATCAGGCCTTAATGTGGATCTAATCAACTATATTTAAAAAAGATGTGGTCAGTTAAGGATTCATTATTTTTCTTGGATGAGTATTTATTGAATTTGTTACTTCTTTGCAGAAATATGATTAACAGGGTTCCTACTGAAAGAAGTGCTATGATGTGCTATCAACCAGTGTTCTTGAATGACCTCTGGAATTAAGTCAGATGTAATTAAAAGTATCTTTTTGACAACAAAAATATTGTTTAAAAAGTTTGAATTCCTCTTTATCATTACTTTAAGGCACAACCTCAAGTTCCTACTGATGGACAAGCTAGTTAGGTTGAAGGAAGAATTAAAGCAAAAGAAATATTTAAAGAACCAAAATAAAAATCTTTAAGATAAATAATTGTAAAAAGTCTTTTCCTATAATTATCACTTTCAGTCATTAATAGTGACAGTGGTAACATCGTTCTCCTAAAGAGTGAATATGCCCCTTCAAAATTCTTATATTGAAATTCTAACTCCCAAACTTATAATATTAAGAAGTGCAGTCTTTGGGAGGTGATTAGGTCAAAAGGGTGCAGCCTTGATTGGAACTTAACAGAGGGCAAACCTGACTCCATTTTATATCCAATTCTTAAGTTCTAACCTCTGTGCAGTTACCTGTGCTTAGGGCTTCCCTAGTGGTCCTAGTGGTAAAGAACCTGCCCACCAGTGCAGAGATATAAGAGATGCTGGTTCTATCCCTGGGGTGGGAAGATCCCCTGAAGGAGGCCATGGCAGCCCACTCCAGTATTCTTGCCTGGAGAATCCCATGGACAGAGGAGCCTGGCGGGCTACAGTCCATAGGGTTGCAAAGAGTTGGACACAACTGAAGCGACCTAGCATGCAAAACACATCTGTTCTTAGTCATGTTAGCTGTATGTCTTTCAGTTTTGTGAATCAAGTTGCTATTCATTGCCCCAACAACTTGTGTCTCAATTATTGCCCTGTCATGCAGCAAGCAGTAAGAGTTTGAACTCCATAACATGACTCAGTTCTTACAAAAGAGGCTTTAGCGAGAACTTTATCCCTTTTGCCACGTGAATTTACAGCAAGACAATTCTCTATGTACCAGAAAGTGGACTCTCACTAGACACCGAAACTGCCAGTACCTTGTTCTTGGACTTCCCAGAACCAGCCTCCAGGAATACATTTCTATTGTTTGCAAGCCACCCAGTCTATGTTATTTTGTTACAGCTGCCCACACCAACCGAGACAAATTCTAATATGCTAAACACAGAGCAGTTGTACTAGAGGGTCCCTCTGCCACATTTACAATGATATTTATTTCTTATCATAAATTAATGCTCTATTGCATATGGTAGATTGGCAACTTGTTCCATGTATTGAGTATATAAAGGACCACTGTTTCATCTACAGAGTTTGACACAAGCAGGGTTAACTTAAATAAAAACAACTGAGAAATTAAAGTTAATGTAACTTGCAATTAAATAACTGGTAACAATAAATAGTGACTTTTTTTTTTTTTTTCTTGGCCCAATACTGTTTATTCTGGACCTTTTAGGTAATGCAGAAATCACAGAGTTTCTACCTGGGGCACAACAGGTAGCTCTGTGATATTCCCGTTTCCCAGCATTCCACAGCTTTAGCATATGGTCAGAAGTACACCAGGGCCATTTAAAGCAGATCCTCTAGCCATCCTGCCTGTGGAGGGCTCACCACAGCCCTGCGGTCTACAGATGGCTAAGGGGCCTGCCGTTTCCTGTCTTCACATGCCCCCAGCACAGCAGATTGCAATGCAGGAAGCATTGCCATAAGCCTAGAGAACTGGCTGCTTTCCAAGCCCTCAAATTCACTCCTCAGGCTGTATCATTTATGGAAATTGATTCTCTTATTTATGTCTGGGAGGTGCTGGGAACTCTCTGTGGAATGTAACCGTAGGAATGGCATAGGAGAAGTAATGAGAGAGGCAGAACCCTTGCATATGCATGGAAAAGTACAAAGAAAGGGACAGTTTCCTATGCAAATGTCAGCAATCCTTTATTTTATTCAGTACTTCACAACTAGTCAATATCAGACCAAAGCATACTGATTATAAATATACTGCTATTTCCAGGATACCATAATCTTTGTTATCTACTGATATTTCTGTTAACAATTATCATTACAATTATTTGATTCAAATCCTCTCCAAACATGAGCTTTCAAAAACCATGATTTCCTGAGTCAATTTGACTTCAGATATTCATGTGAATACATAAAATGATAAGTTTTCATTTCCTGTACCCTCACACACAGACCTGATCTGGAAAGCAGAAAGAACAAGGGAAAAGGTGAGGTTTAGAAGCAGCCAGAAAATCAAGGGTCAGCTGAAATTTCAAATATGTCTCTCTCCTTCCAAAATTGTTTACATTTATCCACCAAAAATAGGTTACCCACTGTATTTGATATTGAAAATACAGAGATAAAAGAAGGACATATTGTTGCTCTCTATAGTTGATGCACTTGGAAGAAGAAAGATAAATGAATACTGACAATAAAATTTGGCCACTTCTAAGACTGAGGTAAACCCGGAGTGCATGTAAATGGGAACTAACCTAGATGAGAAAGATCCAGTAAACATTCTGGAGGAAATAATATCTAATTTCCTCTCTCTTATCTCCATTATCAAATAAATATAAAATTTCTACTAAAATGTCCAGGCAGCTCCTTCTTTCCATCTCCACTCCCAGCATCCTAGTTCAACTCATCATCATTTCTTATCTGAAGTCTGTAATAACCTCCTAATCACTCCCCCTATATTCACTCCTGCATATTTGCAGTCTATCTATTCTCCAGGCAACATCTCAAATTATGCTTTAAAAATTTATACCTGATCATGTCACACATTTGCTTAAAAGCATATAGAAAAATTTCCTCTGATCATAAAGAACAACCTTATATTGTTTTTTATCATGGTTTGTAAACCTCACATAATTATACCCTGGCTTACATCCTTAGTCTAAGTTCATGCTACTCTTTCTCTATTAAATTTGTTTTTCAAGGCACTCAGCCTTCTGTATATTTCTCTAATGCTCAAAGATCTGGTTTCATCTGAAGTATCTAGCTTCTCTCATGGTACTTTTTCTAAAGTCTTCCCATATTGAATTTGCTTCTTAGTAATCAAATTTCATACTAAATACTGTTTATACTTAGCTTCCTTTTTTGAACCTTCCCAAAGTTCTGAGTCTTTTTGCTCTACAATTTCATGATATTCTGTAATGTTGCCTTATTTAAATAATGCTTATTGTATTTTTGTATTTATTTTATAATTATTGGTTTTAAAATGATGACTTCTATTAATTCAATATATAAGGGATATAGTCCTTTTTATTGTGGATATTCTAGTAAAGTCAACATCTATTAAGCCAATAATTATAAAATAAATATAATTGATATAACATAAAGAAATATAATATTATATATATATATAAAGTACCTGTGTTTTTCTTTGCTGTGTCACCAACACTTATTATGTTGTTTCATATATTCACAATGAATATTTATCAAATAAATGAATGATCTAAAACCTAAAAAATGAATTAAATTGGTGATGAGGGAAGGAAAGGTTTTGAGCATAATGAAAAGCTTATATCAATGTCTCTGAAGTTTGAAACATTTAGTCATCTATAGAGAGATTTCAGAAGGTATATCGGAAGGCAAGATGATAAAAATGCAGGTCTGAAGTGTTAGTAAAGGGCTTATTAATGAAGGGCATTTTATTCTAAGCTAAGGAATTTGTATTTTATTCCAAAGTCAATGAGGACTTAATGAAAGGTTTTATGAGTTGGTTAGTTCTGTGTTTTAGAAACTAAGGCACTAAGTGTATTAGAAAGTAGGAGGATTTGAGCCATTGACTCTTATTAGGAATCAAAAGGCAGTTGATCATAAAGTAGGAAGTCTAAGCTTATCCATGTCCTTCTGAATTAGAATCTTCAGTTCGTTTCTTCCTTTAGGTATTTAAGTATTCCAAAGTGATTCAATTATAAAACAACTAGTTTTATGATTGAACTCAATGTGTGTGTGTGTGTGTGTGTATAAATAAATAAATATATAAACAACTTTTCTTTGACCTTAAATACCCATTATCTATAGTTCTATTTATCTTCTCCAATTAATAGCCAATTTCTTAAAATGTATCCACATATTTCAATCTTGTATTCAACTTTCAGATGACTTCAGTATGGTTTCTACTTGTCATTAATGAAAGTATAACTATCAAATTATTAACATGTCCCTTGTAACAAACACAGTGAACATTTTTAATCCCTTATCCTACTTAAGGGAATACCAGACCACCTGACCCACCTCTTGAGAAACCTATATGCAGGTCAGGAAGCAACAGTTAGAACTGGACATGGACCAACAGACTGGTTCCAAATAGGAAAAGGAGTACATCAAGGCTGTATATTGTCACCCTGCTTATTTAACTTATATGCAGAGTACATCATGAGAAACGCTGGGCTGGAGGAAGCACAAGCTGGAATCAAGACTGCCGGGAGAAATATCAATAACCTCAGATATGCAGATGACACCACCCTTATGGCAAAAAGTGAAGAGGAACTAAAAAGCCTCTTGATGAAAGTGAAAGAGGAGAGTGAAAAAGTTGGCTTAAAGCTCAACATTCAGAAAACTAAGATCATGGCATCTGGCCCCATCACCTCATGGGAAATAGATGGGGAGACAGTGGAAGCAGTGTCAGACTTTATTTTTGGGGGCTCCAAAATTACTGCAGATGGTGATTGCAGCCATTTAATTAAAAGATGCTTACTCCTTGGAAGAAAACTTATGACCACCTAGATAGTATATTAAAAAGCAGAGACATTACTTTGCCAACAAAGGTCTATCTAGTCAAGGTTATGGTTTTTCCAGTGGTCATGTCTGGATGTGAGAGTAGGACTGTGAAGAAAGCTGAGCGCCGAAAAATTGATGCTTTTTAACTGTGGTGTTGGAGAAGACTCTTGAGAGTCCTTTGGACTGCAAAGAGATCCAACCAACCCATCCTAAAGGAGATCAGTCCTGGGTGTTCATTGGAAGGACTGATGCTGAAGCTGAAACTCCAACACTTTGGCCACCTCATGCGAAGAGTTGACTCATTGGAGAAGACCGTGATGCTGGGAGGGATTGGGAGCAGGAGGAGAAGGGGACGGCAGAGGAAGAGATGGCTGGTGGCATCACCGACTCGATGGACATGAGTTTGAGTAATCTCCAGGAGTTGGTGATGGACAGGGAGGCCTGGCGTGCTGCGATTCATGGGTTCACTAAGAGTCGGACACGACAGAGTGACTGAACCGAACTGAACTGATCCTACTTAATCATCCAGGGTCTTTTGAAATTCTCAGAATCACCATTGTAAATGCAAGTGAAAAATATTTTGCAAAGACAATCAATAATGAGTCATCAAAGAGAATGAAGCCATCCAATGAAATAGAAAATTTCAAGAAGCTGGGAAATATCAGCAGTTCCATGGCCATATATACCAAATAATGACTGGGGGGGAGAAAAAAAGTCTAACAATAAGGTGTTGTTGAACACTGCAAGTTAGAGTCAGGTAACCTGGAATAGCTAATTACAGGATGAACAAGTAACTATACTCATTTTGGAAGCTCAGTTCTAAAAGGAAGGTTGATATGGATAAGAGCTAGGACATACCAAAAAAAAAAAAAAGTGAACTGATAGTAATATAAAATATGTTAATATAAGAAGAAATTCAAGTGCATCAGAATATAGTTAAATAATGCTATTGGTTATCATCAGTTACTTTAAATAGGAATTCAGTTAATTCCATACAGGGTTCAAATTTTTTGTTCAGTTCATGAATTAAAACAAGGCTTTTAAAATTTAATTTTCCCAAAAATGAAACAACTGAAATTGTGAGAGTTGCTAAAATTCAGCTTCACAGGTCAATATTTAGAATAAAATTACTTAGTTTTGCAAATTACTGTGAATATAATTTTGAAGCATAATATCACAGCAAAACAAATAATCCTGCTAAATTTAAATATCTGTGAAGGAAGAATGTGCTTGAAGATGGTTTTAATGAAAATTTAATTCAGAATTAAAATCCAGAGTTGTCAAAATTTACAAGCATTTTTAAATACTCACAAAATAAGTTATGTATAGTATATATATTATATATGCCACATACAAATCTGATATTGAAAGCAAAAAAAAATTCAGCATGGTAATAGGCAATTTCTTTCTTTATTGTTTATCAATTGAAAATGCTTTACCTTTGAGGAACTATTTAGCAAACCAACATAAGTGTCTTACTATTAAATTAAAAATTTTGCAAATGAGTTTTTTAATGTGTGATTACATTTTCAAAAGTAGCTGGGGATTACACAATTATAGCAATAATTAATAAAATACTGCCACCAACAGCAAATCAGTTCTTGGAAAATTGGGATTATTTAGAATAACTCATACAAAATAGAAAGCTTTAGAAATCTACTTATCAAGGGAGGATTTAAACAAAAGAAATAATTGCATGAATCAAGTTTTTTTTTTTTTTTTTTTTTGGCTTCACCTCATGGCTTTCAAGATCTTAGTTCCTCCACCAGGGATTGAACTCAGGATCACAGTAGTGAAAATGCTGAGTCCTAACTGCTGTACCACCAGGGAAGTCCCTACCTGAATCAAACTATGTTCAAGTTTTCACTTGAATACCTGTTACGGTTATTTATTTTCAGCAGCACTCGGTCTTCACTGCTGCATGTGAGCCTTCTCTAGTTGTGGAGAGTGGCAGCTACTTTCGTTCCCCTCTGTGGGCTCCTCACTGTGGCGGCTTCTTTAGTTACAGAGCTTGGGCTCTAGAGTTCAGATTTAGTAGTTGTGCCTCATGGGCTTAGTTGCCTGTGGCATGTGGGATCTTCCTGGACCACAGGGGTTGAACCCACATCCGCTGCATTGGCAGGCAGACTCTTAACTACTGGACCCAGAGGGAAGTCCTACAATATTTTAAAGTATCTTAACTTACGGAAAAAAATCTGATAGATTTTCTGCTTTCCAGTTGACAAATTTACACGTTATGTTACATTGAAAAATATACTCTTCAGAAAAATATTAGTAATTTAGTATTAGAAATGGATACATATATACCAGAATATTTTCTTCTTATGTAAATGCTGAGAAATCAATATAAATAAGATTTTAAATTATTGTATGTATATATATTTACTTTTAGACATTAAAAAATATTTTAAAATATAGTTATTTTTAGATTTTTCCAATATACTGTGATCAATTTAGGCTTCCCTGGTGGCTCAGACAGTAGAGGATCCACCTGCAAAGCAGACGCAGGTTTTATCCCTGGGTTGGGAAGATCACCTGGAGAAAGGAAAGGCTACCCACTCCAAACATTCAAAAATTATACATCTTAAGTGTTTTTACTGTTTTTCACAGTCAATAGTATCTCTATTTCAACTATAAATTATATTGTCAGGCCACTCATTGGTGATACTAAAAATATAGGACCGAAGCATAAGATTTAGGCAAGATCAAACATTCTGGAACAAGATGGATGGAGCTTGGTACAAGCTTTGGGCACCAGGAGAGAACAGATTACCATAGTTGACCTGTCAACATAGACTTGTTGTTGTAGCATTATTGAGTATCCCAGCAGGCTATCCAAAGAGTCCTCAATCTCTATCAAACATTCTGAGAGAATTCACATCCAACAAAATGGAAGAAATTATTATTACATTATCAATAATGTATTGATCCTGTTATTAGCCAATTTTAGTAGCAATGATAAATTTTTGCTGCATGAACAACAGAATAAATGAATAAATTACAGAGTCATCTCAGCTTGATAATTGATAGATGTCATCTGAACAGAAATTAGGACATTTATAAAAGCATTAATAGAAAACAAGAAGTTATAAGGAGTCATTGGTTTGGGAATTGGGGGTATTTTATATTAGCTATGTATTCATATTGGCTGGGGAAGGAATTTTAAGGCCCTTAACTGCAGGAACATGGGAAATGCTTGAAAACTTTTGTATAGATTATAGAAGAACAGGAGATAGAAATTTAGATGAAACATTTTTGCTGTTGTTTAGTCGCTCCGTTGTGTCCAACTTTCCTTCATTCTCATGAACTGTTGCCCACAAGGCTCTTCTGTCCATAGGATTTCCCAGGCAAGAATACTGGAGTGGGTTGCCATTTCCTTCTCCATGATATCTTTCTGACCCAGGGGTTGAACTCTTGTCTCAGATGTCTCCTACATTGGGAGATGGATTCTTTCCCTCTGAGCCATCTGGGAAGGTCCAAATGAAACTTAGGTAGACAAAATTCATGCCATAAAAGTAAGTGAGAAAAACTGTGGGAGAAGAGTAACTGAAATTAGTTGAGGCTGGTATGTGAAATACATAATAAACTGCATGTATAATGTTAGTCACTCAGTCATGTCCAACCCTTTGCCACCCCATGGATTATAGACCACCTGGCTCTTGCCTTCATGGGATATTTCAGGCAAGAATAATGGAGTGGGTTTTCATTTCCTTCCCCAATAAATTACATACCTATAACATAAATCCACATAATGTCTTTCCATGGCTTTAAAAACTTGTAAAAAAATCATATCTGTTTATATCACTGTTTCATTAATTATCTAATATATGTTAGATCTACTTATTTTACATTTATTTGGCCAATAAAATTGAATTTCAACAACAATAACAACAAAATATTCCCAATATTTAGACCTCATTAGCTTGCATGTATATGTATCATAAAACACATAATTTAATAAAACATAGAAAATGTAAGACAAGGCTACAATGAATTAACATTTAGTTGGAAAGCAATTAAATCATTAGTATTTGGTAATTGATTACAAGTTCTTAATTTAAAATTTTCAAGAAAGTAGAAATTTCTGCCTCTTAATAAAATGCTCTTTAGTATTCTCAGAAAATATGTTTTTGCTCTATTTCAGAGATCCAAAATGAAAGAAAACCATTCCCTGTGGTTATGGGAAACATGATTTAAAGTCTTGCAAGCAAGTTCTACAAGTAAGGAAGAATAATACATTAGCTTATGATGTTTGAGGTAAGCATAATACTGTGTATTAGTAGAAGATATTTACTATATGATATAAAATTGTTATCATCAGTTAAGTTTGAGGACACAATAAAATGAGTTTACGTTTTACTTTGATCTAAAAGAAAGCCAAAGAATGCTCAAACTACTGCACAGTTGCACTCATCTCACACGCTAGTAAAGTAATGCTCAAAATTCTCCAAGCCACGCTTCAGCAATATGTGAACCGTGAACTTCCAGATGTTCAAGCTGGTTTTAGAAAAGGCAGAGGAACCAGAGATCAAATTGCCAACATCTGCTGGATCATAGAAAAAGTAAGAGAGTTCCAGAAGAACACCTATTTCTGCTTTATTGACTATGCCAAAGCCTTTGACTGTGTGAATCAAATTAATCTGTGGAAAATTCTGAAAGAGATGGGAATACCAGACCATCTGATCTGCCTCTTGAGAAATCTGTATGCAGGTCAGGAAGCAACAGTTCAAACTGGACATGGAACAACAGACTGGTTCCAAATCAGGAAAGGAGTATGTCAAGGCTGTATATTGTTGCCCTGCTTATTTAATTTACATGCAGAGTATATCATGAGAAACGCTGGGCTGGAAGAAGCAAAAGCTGGAATTAAGATTGCCGGGAGAAATATCAATGACCTCAGATATACGGTTGACACCACCCTTATGGCAGAAAGTGAAGAGGAACTAAAAAGCCTCTTGATGAAAGTGAAAGAGGAGAGTGAAAAAGTTGTCTTAAAGCTTAACATTCAGAAAACTAAGATCATGGCATCTGGCCCATCACTTCATGGGCAATAGATGGGGAAACAGTGGAAACACTGTCTGACTATTTGATTGGTCTCCAAAATCACTGCAGATGGTGACTGCAGCCATGAAATTAAAAGACGCTTACTCCTTGAGAGGAAAGTTATGACCAACCTAGATAGCATATTAAAAAGCAGAGACATTACTTTGTCAACAAAGGTCCGTCTAGTCAAAGCTATGGTTTTTCCAGTAGTCATGTATGGATGTGAGAGTTAGACTAGAAAGAAAGCTGAGCACTGAAGAATTGATGCCTTTGAACTGTGGTGTTGGAGAAGACTCTTGAGAGTCCCTTGGACTGAAAGGAGATCCAACCAGTCCATCCTAAAGATCAGTCCTGGGTGTTCATTGGAAGGACTGTTGTTGAAGCTGAAACTCTAATAATTTGGTCACCTGATGCAAAGAGCTGACTCATCTGAAAAGACCCTGATGCTGGGAAAGATTGAGGGCCAGAGGAGAAGGGGACCACAGAGGATGAGACGCTTGGATGGCATCACTTACTTAATGGACATGGGTTTGGGTGAACTTAGGGAGTTTGTGATGGACAAGCACCTGGCATGCTGTGGACCATGGGATCACAAAGAGCCAGACACGACTGAGCGGCTGAACTGAACTGATTTATGCTTTCATTTTTTCCCCCATAAATGTGAGGTGCTTGGTATTCTTTTTCATTTTTTTTTTTTTTTAGAATTCATTATTTTCAAACAGCAATGTCACATAAATTTTAACAATCAAAATTTATGAATTTAACAAGTGTTTTCCTTGAGATAATTTTCACTGAGAAAATCATCACTGAATTTCCTTGAGAATATCATCGCTAAAAAATATACCACAAAACCATCATAAATATTACACGACTGATTTATATGAAATCAACAAATGATTTGTAAACACCTGCCATGCAAAAGAGAATTAAGTAGTTATTTTTAGAAAAAGATGTATGTGAAAGTTATTTTTATAAGTTTAAAATTTTAAGGAAATAATGATAAAGTAAAATTTATGATAATGGTACAATAGAATTTTAAAGGAAGAAGAAAGATAGTTTTGGGGGAGAAATGAATAAATTAAAATGATTGGGTACATGTTCAGGAGTGTGTTGGGATAAATTAACCAGTCACTGGTGAGTTAAAAGTGTGTTTTATAACTTATACATTGATCAATATTATTTTCTCACTCCTACTGAAAATACTGTCATCAATTGGATATGCACACTTAAAGGAAGTGGCAAAAATCCAATGTATATTTTATCAAATATTTATAATTCTGGAAAGTAAGTATTATTATTATTGTTATTTTTGGCTGTAAATAATGAAATAAAATGGAACATAAATGACTTGACCAAGTAACTAAACTGAAAATAGAAACCAGATCTTTATGATTTCCAAGCTCATGTTCTTTCTTCTCTGACACTTGTTAAGAAAGGAACTAGAAGGTGTTGGAAATTAAGATTTAAGAAACACTGATAAAGTTACTCAAGGTCTTACATACTTTTTATTATTTTTCATGAATAGTGTAATTGGCATTTTTTGTTTACCCTACATAGTCTCTTTCAATATTTAAAGCTTTCACAACTAAGATTTTTCAGCACATAGGTAATATCTTTAGTAATTTGTCTTTATTTTTTGGCTCTAATTCACTGATGGTAAATCAAATTATTATGTTTAATTGTTATGTCAGATTTTCTCACTTAAGCAATTAATGCAGGCCAAATTCAAGGGAGAAGGTTTAACAAAAAATTTGTAACCATTTAATCCAAACTTCCTTCTACCTCACTGGATCCAAAGGTAATATATTTTATCTGGTGATCATTTCATGAATATCTTACTTTTTATCTATTCCTGGGCTAGGTTCTGGATGGATACAGAAAAATGAAAGCTTACTCTCCCAGAATTTGAAAGCCACATGACAAGACATCATCATAGGGCCTCTCTGCAACATTTTATAAGATATTGAATGGCAGTAACAGAAACTCCATCAAGCTCATTCTGGGTCTAACAGGAAACAAGATAGCACAGAACACCAAACCATCATTCCTTTGATGGTTTTGCAACAAACCAAATTTTGCATCAAATTTTGCAACATTGTCTTTATTAGAAACTAAGGACCAAGGTTGGTGATCCTTTTGCTACATTTTCTGGTTGTTGTTGATCTACCTCCTAAGAGGTAGATATATAAAGGTTAATTCACCTTTATACACCCAATTGAATTTCTACCTGTGGACAAATTAAGGATAAATCTATGCAGGTAACAGAAACTTTCATAACTTTTATAAATACCCACAAAGAGTCAGACATGACTGTAGCAACTTAGCACACATGCCCAGAAAACAAACTCTGAAATGTCTCTTATTCAGAATCATTTTGTGCCTCTCCTGTGCGTCTTTCTCCATCCAGTCCCTTATCCCCATAACAATATCATCAATGTGCAGGACTTGTTTACAGAAGTGTAGGCCTTTTCTGCAGAGTTCAGCAGGATACAAGGGGCTGCAGGGCTTTTCCAGTCGTTGAAGACCCTGGACACTGGGCAGACACCTTCAGAGACTCAGATGTCCAAATGATGCCCCATCTGGACCACACGTTCACTGTTCAGCTATGTTGTGCTTTCACTTTTAAAACTGTTCAAACCCTGAGAGATTGCTTGGTTTAACTGCATATAAACATCAGTCTATCCACTTAAAACAGTTCTGCCTTCCTGGATGACCTCTCCTTTTAGATGAATTTTTGGTGAGAACTTGGAAGAATGCGTCTTACAGAAACATCATCCCAAAGTCACTGCACGCAGGAGATGAGGTCGTTGGCATTGAAGAGCAAGCAAGGGGTCTGTTTTTGCTTAAGATGGATGTCACACGCTTCTGATAAGGTAAGAATCCTGAAGTGCCAAGGTTACAAGTTTTTAGTGACAGTAAATGAAGACCCTCCTAAAAACAGAAATGACCACTCCTGGGGTCTTGAGTCATCACAGGACAGTAGTCTGACCCTTGAACTTCTCTCTGAGCCCAGAGTGAGCCACGGACACATGAATAACCTCATCCCTTCTTGTCACGGGGGACCTAAGAGAAAGAGAGTAAACACATTTCTTGTGCCACCTGCAAACATGGGGATTCTTAGAAACTGTTTGGGGGACTATAATAGCTGGTAGTTTTCTGGACTTTCTCTTTTGATGTCCATTTGTTCTTCTGTTGTGAGACAGTACTCTGGGAGGAAGAATGGTTTCCTGGGGACCATCCTCAGTATGATGGACAGGGAGGCCCGGCGTGCTGTGGTTCATGGGGTCGCAAAGAGTCAGACACGACTGAGTGACGGAACTGAACTGAATTGATCCTCAGTGTGTGGGCTCTGTGACCCCCCTGTGGCATCCTGTGGGCTTTGCCCCTCTTTTAACTCTGGACAACAGTGTCTTAACATTAAAGTTTTCTATGAACTCTATTAACTGATGTACTGTATTATCTGATGTAGTTTACTTGAAGAAATCATGAAAAATTCTCCATCTTCTGAGGTACTTTGAAAGCGTACTCTTTGTAGGACCAGGCATCACCTTCCAGACAAATCCTTAGCAAAAGTTAAAGGCTATAAAGGAGTGGATGTTTAAAAATTAATACTTGTTAATACTGGCAAAATGGTACTCCTAGATTATGAGAAATATTAGCTTAGATATTCTTATGAAGGGAAGGGATTTATAAATATACTTGCTTCAAGGAAACTAGGACCCAAGCTGGTGTAACAGGCATGCCTTAAGACGTCTAAAATGATGGCAACAGTGGACTCCTCTGCACACACACAGGCTGGCATCACTGTTTTACATATCTGTTGTCGTTGTTCAGTTGCTAAGTTGTGTCAGACTCTTTGCAACCATACAGACTGCAGACCACCAGGCTCCTCTGTCCATGGAGATCTCTAGGCAAAATACTGGGGTGGGTTGCCATTTCCTTCTCCAGGCCTTTTGCTACTTTGGATTGAAGTTATATCAGGAATATTTATATTATTTTTGTCTTTTCTAACACATCTAATTTGCCAAATTATGCAAAAGCAAATATATATACTGATCGGTGGCTGTTTTTGTTGTTTAGTGGCTAAGTCATGTTAATCAGCAAGGCTTATCTGTCCATTTCCCAGGCAAGAATACTGGAGTGGGTTGCCATTTCCTTCCTTCCAAGATCCCAGGAGATCTTCCTAATCCAGGGATTGAACTCATGTTTCCTACATTGGCAGCTGGGTTATTTACCACTGTGCTGCCAGAGAAACCCCTACTGATAGGTAATGAATGCATTTTTGCATTTTGAAATCATTTCAGTAAATAAAGTAATACACGTATATTTTAAATAAAAGTATCAGATTTTTGTTTTTTTGTTTTTTTGTTTTTCAGTATAGAGTGCAATATCAGATGAATAGGCCTCATTTCCCACAAAAATGTCCTGATTATATTAAAGTTCACAGGGTGTTGTTCCTTTTAATACTTGAATTAAAGGTATATGTCTTAGTGCTCCATTAGCTACATTTAGAGAACGGTAATCTAATGACACTTTGTATTATCTCCATTTTCTGTATTGTTTTACGTTTAATATAATTTCAGTGTGAAACCCTGTTATCAGAGTATTTAATTATAAAAGTATGTAATTTTCAAGAATATACTATATATAGTAATTTGTAATACCTTTATTAAAACAAGAGAAGACAGTGTTGTTTACAGGTCCACGATAGTGATACATTTTTATCTGAAAACTCCATTTGTTATTTCTTCTCCTTAATTTTTATGGGATTCTATCAATACAGGTATAACTTTCAAAGTGATAGAGTTATATTTTTAATACCTAGGATAAATATTTCTCACTGATAACTCTTTGGAAAGCAAGTATAATGATAATGCCTACTTTAATCTCATCTTTGATCTAAATACAAGTGGAATGCATCAAATACACTAACCAAAGAAAACAGAAAAATACTACAGTTTCAGTAGCTTCTCAGATAGCAATTAAAATGGAATATTAGTTTAAATATTTTCTCTAAATACAAACTCAGTTGGGAGGCCTTTGCCCAACATTGTGCTAATAACCTTATCCTTTTCTTGCATGCTAATATCACTCTCTCGCAGCTGGCTGCAAAGCCATATAATCTCTCAAATAGGTCTTTGGTTTAAATCAGTTTTTCAAAATCAAACAAAAACACAGTCAAGTAATATGATGGAAATATGTAAATCTTCAACTTGTTTTATCTGCTTATCATTGTAATCATTTATCTTTGCAATATACCTTAGCTTTCCCTCTTTAAAAGATGGTATCTTAAAATAAGCCAGTTCCAGAGTCTATACATCTGGGAACTATAAATTCACAGAGATCCCCAGCACCCAGATCTACTTTGTTTCCCAAGAATTAAGATTTCATGTCTTTCATAGATACATTTCTGTTCTGCATAACTGTATATGACATATGGATGATTTCTTTTAATGGAGCTATGCCCACCAAAAATAGATGCTTAAATATTGCAATATTATATGTACATATGTTAGTTTCAGTGACACTATTGAATCACAGCTATAAATTGTACAGCTTAGATCTACGTTGTTAGTAACTGTACTAATAGTCTGGATAGATATAGAAATTATTGTATTCCTGAATTTCTAACTTCTAAAAATAGGATAATATCTTCTTAAATTCCTATTTTGATCTAATAAGGTGTTTAACGTCTTTTAGTCTTAAATTATATCAAGGAAGTCTACAAAATTGTCTCTACTTTTTGTCCTTTTATCTTCTTTACCTGATTATAACCTTTCAAGTATCAAATTGTATTCCTTAAACTAGGTTTTCCAATTAGTGAAATCACTATTATTTCACTTGCTCCTAGTTCTTATGGTTTTATAGACTGATTTTTCTCTTTTCTTCTTAGGGTTTTTATTCCTTGCCTAAGGATTCTGATCAAGATAAGGATTTTATCGTGATTTCCTTCAGACTACTTCCTAACAGGTTAAAAATACTGTTAACTTTTATTGAGCTATTTTTGCATTATACTTTTGAGATAGTAGAACAATAATTATACAAAATACTTCACATGTGCCAGATCTATTATATTATCCAAGAACAAATTGGCTTTCTGCTTTGTACTGCCCTTTTTCATCATGACCAGTTTTTAGATTGACCTTTTGGGTAGGATAAGTCATCACAATTTTGTCTTCTTTAAATCACCTACAAGTGTTCCTAGTTTAAAAATTTTAGCTTGCAAATAATAAACTAGAGACTGTAATCATATAAAGTGTTCATTGATAGTTGATTGACAGCCACTAGTTTTAATCCCAATGTAACCCAAAGTATTTTGTGACTTTAGTTCAATATATGATGGTATAAATATCCTCCATTAATCACTTTCTTTACTTCCCTTCTTGAAGCATAAAATTATATAGCTAATTCCCAGAAAACCTTAAATATGTTATTTATGATGTACCTCATGCTTTAGGCAAAGTAAAAAGCTATATTATAAAATTTGTGTTCTAGAAATATGACTCACAATACATAGAAATGCTAGTAACTATAAAAAAATATATTAAAAAGAAATGTGGCTCTGCTTACAAATCAATGATAAATCTCCGTGTTCTCAAAGTTAAAGAGAAGACATGGGCCAGAGGAATCGGTGCAATAAGATATTAAGCTTGTTCTAAAAAGGAACATGGGTATTAATTCTTATATATGAACAAGAAACACATTTATCAGAGACAGATGACAGTATAATAGGGTGATTAGATAAACTTTATTGAAGCAAAGACATTTGAACAAATATTAGATGGAGAAAAAATTATCAAGAAGACATCTTCAAAAGAAAATACTATAGACAGAAGGAAATTGTATGCAAAGGTTGTATAAGATGGAGATAAATTTATAAAAATATGAGGGTAGGTGAGTTATTATATGTTTCCCAGGTGGCTCAGTGATAAAGAATTTGCCTACCAAGGCAAGAGACACAAGAGATGTGGGTTCAGTCCCTGGGTCAGGATGATCCCCTGGAGAAGGAAATGGCAACCCACTCCGGTATTCTTGCCTGGAGATTCGCATGGATAGAGGAGCATGGTAGGCTACAGTCCATGAAGTTGCGAAGAATCAGACACAACTGAGTGGCTGATCACTCACAAAGGCAGAAGTTATATACAAGAAAAACTATGGTATACACTGATAAATCATATCCCCAGCAAGAGAGGCCAGGCTTCCCTCTTACAGTTTTGTGGGGCGGGGGAAAGGTCTCTTTTAGACATTAGCATTCTGATACAGTATTGCATGCTATTTAGAGTAGCTTGTTTCACTAATATGACTTAGTAATTCCCACATAAAATTAACTTTTAATAATATCAAAGGCAGAGAGGAACTTTTGGTGTGGTGGGAAAAAAACAATTATAAAAACTGGGAACACATTATAAAGACTATTTTTAAAAACTCCCTAATAAAATTATAAACTAGGGGGAAAATCTAAAAAAGGAAGTTGTGAGCATGTGCAGAGAAGAAACAAAAGGCCCACCAAAAGAAACAAAAGAAAAAGATAGGGTAAACATGAAAACTCTCTTAAATTTGAAAGGACTCCACAAGTCATACACAAATCTATTAACAGAAAGTGGAAACCTTATTGGCACAAGACATTCAAACATAACCTCTGAATAATAATTGGCTGACCAGTAAGCTATGCAGACATAGAAACAATCCCTAGGAATCAGGCTTAAGAGTGAAAATAAAATTAAACAGAGAAATCAGTAGGTAAATACCAAAGTAGAATTGGATTCTACAAATTTAGTCTAACAAGTTACTAAACAAAAATGGCAAAAACCACCCTCAAGGGAAAATTTCAGAATCTAGAATTACTACAACATAATTTCTAAAGTGTCTTGATTAAAAAAAGAAAAAAATTATTTGGAAGAGGGAATCAGCAAATTTAAAGATAAATTGATAAAAGTTATCTACTTTTTGAAGAATGAGAGAAAAATATGAAAGAAAATATATAGAATCACTGAGAACAATATCAAACATACTAACATACATAATGTGACTGTCAGTAGAAGAAGAAAAAGGAACATAAAAAAACATTTAAAGATATAATGGCTAAAAGCTTCCCAAATTTGATGAAAAGCAATTATCTACACATCTAACAAGTTCGATTAATTACAAAGAGAATAAACACAAAGACATCTACACTTACGCACAGCATACTGAAACTTTTGAAAATAACGACAATAAGACAATACTGAAAGCAATAAAAGAAAATTATTCCATATGTATCAATGGAGAGCGGTACAATTAAAAGTGACTTCAGATGTGAAACAATGGATACCAGAATGCTTTGAAAAAGTAGATATTCAAAGCGCTAAAAGAAAAAAAAAAGAATTCCAAAAAAGAGTTCTACTTCTAGCAAAATTGTCATTCAAAAAATGAGGTATAATAAAAACATTCCCTGAAAAATGAACACTGAGAATTTGTTACTAGCATACAATCTCATAAGAAATTCTTAAGGAGGTCCATTAAGCTGAAAGAAAGTGATACCAGATGTCAATTCAAATCTACAGGAAAAAAAATAAAAGCAATCAAAACTTTTGACAAAAGTAAAGTAATGCTTAAATTTTTTTCTCTTAGCTTTTTACAAAGCTATAAGATGGTATAAAGCAATTATTATAACACTGAATTGTTAATATAGAGAGCTTATATATATGAAAATCATAAGACAAAGTAGAAGAGAGGAACTTGAATTGTATCAGAATAAATTTTCTGTATTTTATAAGAATTGGCTTAGTATCAATAAATATCAAAAACACATGCACACATATGCTTACAAATACTTTATACACAAAAGGAAAAAAGATAATTTTAGATACTATTCTTCAGTTCAGTTCAATTCTTTCAGCCATCTCCAACTCCGACCCCATGGACCACAGCATGCTAGGCCTCCCTGTCTATCACCAACTCCTGGAGTTTGCACAAACTCATGCCCATTGAATCGGTGATGCCATCCAGCCATCTCATCCTCTGTCATCCCCTTCTCCTCCTGCCCTCAATCTTTCTCAGCATCAGGGTCTTTTCCAATGAGTCAGTTCTTCACAGGTGGCCAAATTATTAGAGTGTCAGCTTCAACATCAGTCGTTCCAATGAACCCTCAGGCCTGATCTCCTTTAGGATGGACTGGTTGGATCTCCTTACAGTCCAAGGGACCCTCAAGAATCTTCTCCAACACCACAGTTCAAAGGCATCTATTCTTTGGCACTCAGCTTTCTTTATAGTCCAACTCTCACATCCATACATGACTACTGGAAAAACCACAGCCTTGACTATATGGACCTTTGTTGACAAAGTAATGTCTCTGCTTTTTAATATGCAGTCTAGGTTCATAACTTTCCCTCCAAGGAGTAAGTATCTTTTAATTTCATGGCTGCAGTCACCATCTACAGTGATTTTGGAGCCCCCCAAAAATAACGTCTGCCACGATTTCTACTGTTTCCCCATCTATTTGCCATGAAGTGACAGGACCAGATGCCATGATCTTAATTTTTTGAATGTTGAGCTTTAAGCCAATTTTTTCACTCTCCTCTTTCACTTTCATCAAGAGACTTTTTAGTTCTTCTTCATTTTCTACCATAAGGGTGGTGTCATCTGCATATCTGAGGTTGTTGATATTTCTTCCAACAATCTTGATTCCAGCTTATGTTTCTCCAGCCTAGCGTTTCTCATGATGTTCTCTGCATATAAGTTGAACAAGCAGGGTTACAATATACAGCCTTGAGGCACTCCCTTTCCTATTTGGAACCAGTCTGTTGTTCCATGTCCACTTCTAACTGTTGCTTCCTGACCTGCATACAGGTTTCTCAAGAGGCAGGTCAGGTGGTCCAGTATGCCCACCTCTTTCAGAATTTTCCACAGTTTGTTGTGATTCACACAGTCAAAGGCTTTGACATAATCAATAAAGCAGAAATAGATGTTTCTCTGAAACCCTCTTGCTTTTTGATCCAGCGGATGTTGGCAATTTGACCTCTGGTTCCTCTGCCTTTTCTAAAACCAGTTTGAACATCTGGAAGTTCATGGTTTATGTATTGCTGAAGCCTGGCTTGGAGAATTTTGAGCATTACTTTACCAGCGTATGAAATGAGTGCAATTGTGCGGTAGTTTGAGCGTTCTTTGGCATTGCATTTCTTTGGGATTGGAATGAAAACTGACCTTTTCCAGTTCTGTCACATTTCATTTTAATTTCTGATGTATTAAAGACCTAAATATAAAAATAATAACTTTAAACTGCTATTATTAGTTGAAATATTTCTTAATGACTCAAAGTTAGGGAAAAAAACCTGGTGGAAGCTTTAATTAAACAAATTTTATTGAATTCTTCCTATTTGCCATAAACTCTTCTAGGAGCTAAGGATACAATAGTGAACATTAATGAAAAATATACCTCTGTCATGTAGATCATATTTTCATGAGTTTTGCAGTATTTATACAACTGCTTAAAAAAATGCTCATAAAATTTTCCACAGCAAAATGAAATGAAGCATTTAGATAATGAAGGTATAAACAAATATAAACAAATAGAAAGTATAAACAAATTGAAAGCCTGAAAAATAATATATGGCATATACATAACAACAAAGGACTTAACTTTAGAATGTATAAAACATACCAGCATATTTGTTAGAATAAGAAAACATGCCAAGATAAAAGTGTAAATATCTGTAGAGAGAAATTTTGAATAACCAATAAGCAAATGAAAGATTTCAAGCTAATCATTAACTTTAAAAAGATTACTTGAAACTATCTTGAATAATAATTTCACATCTACAGTGAAGTCACTCAGTCATGTCCGACTCTTTGCAATCCTGCGGACTGTAGCCCACCAGGCTCCTCTGTCCATGGGATTCTCCAGGCAAGAATACTGGAGTGGGTTGCCATTTCCTTCTCCAAGGGATCTTCCCAACCCAGGGATAGAACCCAGGTCTCCCACATTGCAGACAGACGTTTTAAAGTCTGAGCTACCAGGGAAGCCCGATTTCACATAGGATTATACAATTTATAGGATTATACAATCTATAGGATTATACAATTTAAAAGTTGGCTAATATGACAGTGTCAGTGGAAACTTAATAAAAAGAACACAATACATTGCTATGAGAGCATAAGTTGAGGAGACACTGGTAGTAAAGTTAAGAATGCGAAAAACTTATGTTCAACAAACTGCTGTAAAAAAAATAACTCTTGTACATGTGTAGAAGAAATTATGGCCATTAGTGTCTATGGTAACATTTTTGCATAATTATGAATACACACTAAAACAGCCTAAAAGTTCAATTTGTTGGTAAAAGAAAAACAAATGTGATTAATTCATACAAGGGAATATTATAAATAATGGATTAATGAACTATAGCTAAATGGAGTAATAGTTCTCACATGATAAAGGAGGAAAGAATGTTTCATAAGGTAAAGGAATGCCATTATATGACTTGTGCAAATATGCAATGGACTTCCCAGCTGGTGCTAGTGATAAAGAACCACTAGAGTTGGACCATAAAGAAGACTGAGCACTGAAGAATTGATGCTTTTGAACTGTGGTGCTGGAGAAGACACTTGAGAATCCCTTGGATAGCAAGAAGATCAAACCAGTCAATCTTAAAGGAAATCAATCCTGAATATTCTTAGAAGGACTGATGTTGAAGCTGAAATTCCAATACTTTGGCATCCTGATGCAAAAAGCCAATTCATGGAAAAGACCCTGGTGTGGGAAAGATTGAGGGCAGGAGAAGGGAGTGACAGAGAATAAAATGGTTGGATGACATCACTAAATCAATGGGCATGACTTTGAGCAAACCCTGGGAGATAGTGAAGGACAGGGAAGCCTGGCATGCTGCGGTCCATGGGGTCACAAAGAGTCAGACGTGACTGAGCAACTGAACAACAAATATGCAATACCAATCATGTGTATTGCTTTGTATGCATATGTGAGCAGTTATGTGTAAGTATCAAATGTAAAATATCTAAGTTTTCACACCATCTTGAAGTACCTCATGAGAGGATGGGAGAAGTAAGTTACAGGGACTTGGCCATGAACTGTTCTTTTCACAATTTAAATAAAAGCTGTAAAATTAATAAATCAAATTGTTACTATCTTTCAAAGCTGTGTGGCCAAAATACTGATTTTATATTATTGCATGTATTTTCACGGTTTTTTTTTGAATAATGTATAATAATTTTAACATTAAAATCAGTATAATGTTACCTTTCAATTTAAATCTTAAAAGTATGATTCAGAACATCACAGCTATTAAAAATAGTGATATATGAAAATAAAGCCTAAAAAAATCAGTTAAGTTTTTTCTCTAAATATTTCCGCTGTCATCCCACCAGTGCATTTTACTGTTTATTTTAGTAACTGTTTAAAAATCAGTTAATAAAGATCAGTTACTACTTGACAGAAGCCAGGGATAAAAGAAAGATCATCTTGTATTTTTGTTTCAGAGTCCATTCATTAACAGTCAGAGATCTGAGAAACCTTAATCAAAATGTAAAGAGATATCAACAATTAAAGAACAATCATAAAAGAAAATAAATCATTTTCAAAACTAGGCCAATATAAGAATAGATACATGATTTTTTTTTTTAATTTTTTTATTAGTTGGAGGCTAATTACTTCACAACATTTCAGTGGGTTTTGTCATACATTGATATGAATCAGCCATAGATTTACACGTATTCCCCATCCCGATCCCCCCTCCCATCTCCCTCTCCACCCGATTCCTCTGGGTCTTCCCAGTGTACCACATGATTTTTAAAAATCAAATTTATATGTAGTGTCTTTACCACTCTTAAAAACAGCTAAAGACTTAATAAAAAACCTTTACAGTTTTAACACATGTGAACCGACTCCCTTGAAATCAGGTCAGCTTCAAGGGATGAGGAATGAATGCATGACTTATAATAATTGCTCACAAATATACACACACATATCTACATACCCATGTATGCATGCATACATGTATGTATTTGTGAATGTACATATAAATTGTACCAAGAAACACTTTTGTAAGTTCTTTAAGTTTCAAGTATAGAACTTTTGGTAAACATAAGTGTTACTTCTTATTCAAAAACTCATTCGCAACTTGTGCTCTCAACTGTGTGAGTTTTTATGCTGAGTCATGTCCAACTCTTTGCAACCCCAAGGACTGTAACCCACCAGATTCCTCTGTCCATGGGATTTTCCATGCAAGAATACTAGAGTGGGTTACCATTTCCTCCTCCAGGGGATCTTTCCAAATCAGGGATTGAACCTGGGTCTTCTGCTTTGGCAGGAGGATTCTATACCACTGAGCCAACTGGAAATCCCACTCTCAAACCCATGTGCTTAACCCAAAATACTTTGCATACGCCAGTGCGCGTCTGTAAAATATAGCATTTGGTTTGTTATTGAAGATACATTTTTTTTTAATTTAGTGTTACTGAATTATCTTGATGAATACAAAACTAAAATTCTCTTCGTCTACATTACAGCAAAATTGTGAGTCTGATAATGACAAGCATGTGCAAAATTTAGTTAATTATAGTGAACAATAACATAAAATATTTTGTAACAATATATACATGGAAATTATAGTCTCCAAAATTTCCTATTTAAGAAAGTTGAGGTTGATAAGTACAGTTCCAAAATAAGAAATATTTATTGCTACATGTACTAATACTAGGGCTTATGAAATGTTTATGTATTCTGTAAGTACAGAGAAATCCAGTAGGAAAAATTGGGTCACATAGAATATATGAATTAATAAAAGATTTTCATCCAGTGTTATTATTTAGTATGCATTACAATTTTTAATGTGGTATTCTTTGGAGAACATATTTCACTCTGTGCAGGGAATATAATTTAATTTTTTTCATTACAATCATCTTTCTTACCATGAGAAAACACCATGGGGCAGTCATTGTGTTATGTGCCTTTCTGAAATCTATTTCAGGAGAAACATGTCATGGAAAAGAAGTTAGTCGAGAGTCTCTAGCAGCAGGTGCTCTCAGGATCTGCCTCAGCTTTTGAGTCACAGTCACAGCAGAAAAACTGTCCCCTTCCAATGACTGAACATCCTAGTGAGACAAAGGTTCAACATTTCAGACTGCACGAAACAGTTTGAAAGATATCTAGGCATTATACATCTCTGTTGGGCAAGCCAGGATTTTTCTCAAGGCTCTCTGGGACTCCTCCTAGTCAATCTTCTTTCCTTCATACTCTCCTTTGACAGATGTCAGACCTGTATAGCAGTCAGATGTCTTCTCCTGCCTATTCCTACATTCTGTAGCCTTATCTTTCACAGGTATTGTACTGATAAATATTAATAAATCCCTTGTACTTATTAGTACCCATTTGTGTTCATTCTTTAGAAGACTCAAATGCCAAATGCAAGATTACAGCAACCAAATCTTAAATGAATTTTCTACATAATCGGCTAGAATTTGTCTTTGGTCCCTGAGTATTTTAATAAAATTTTGAGCAATTTTCTTAGGGAAAAAATCAATGAATATAATAGTTGGCATATAATATTCTGGATAATAGCATATTGACAAATAACTGTTGGTTTCTTCAAAAGAGACTACTAAAACAATTTACTCATTAATGACTATTTTCTATGACTAATTATAATATTAGATAACAATACAGTGCTTGCCTCTTAGTCTAATTCATCACCAACTTTAAAAAGAAAAAACTTTATTTATCTATTTATGACTGATTGGGTTTTCATTCCTTTGCATGGATTTTCTCTAGTTGTGGTGAGTGGGAGCTACTCTTTATTGCATTGTGCGAGCTTCTCATTGTGATAACTTCTCCCATTGTGGAACACAGACTCTAGTTGCACAAGCTTCAGTAGTTGTGGCTCATGGGCTCTAGAGCTCAGATTCAGTAGCTGGGTGCATGGGCTTAGTTGTCCTGCAGCATGTGGAATCTTCCTGGACCAGGGATTGAGTACACGTCTCTTGCATTGGCAGGCAGACTCTTAACAACTGTGCCATCAGGGAAGCCTCATTACCAACTTTTGACTGGATAGAAATATCCAACTGATTTCCCCTGCTTCAACTTTTGCATTCTATGAGTTACCATAAATTCTTTGATTATCAAAATAATTCAAAAGTTTATGAACAATTTTAGTTCAAAATTTTTAATAAATTAGATGAAATACAAAGATTTTTTGAAAGATAGAAACTACAAAAACTCAATGAAGAAGGAATGACCTAATATGCATTTACTAGATATTAGATATTAATGTGTAAGGAAAAAGTAAAACTAAACAAAAAACAAAACTCCAGATCCTGATGGCTTCACTGATAAATTAGACTGAATATATAAGGAATATTTTCAATTGGGAACAAATTATTGCAAGCAGATTTTTGGAAATATAGAGAATACTCCCAATTGATTCTAGGAGGCCAGCATTATCCTTATAATAAAACTCAGTGAGGGGGAAGTGAGACAAGGATTTACAAGAAAAGAAAACTATAGATCATTACCTCTTGTGACCCTGGATACAAAAATTCTAAATATTTCTTAACTTAGATCAAACAATGTATAAAATATTGACATTTGAGAATAAAAAGGGGCATAAAAAAACATTGAAGGTGATAAATCTGTTTATTTCCCCAACTGCATTGAGTTTTTTCACAGAATATACACATGTGGAAATATATCAAATTGTACACTTTAAACATATGGAATTTATTGTATGTTAGTCAAATCTTAAAGTTGTTAAGATTTAGATTATCATATAACAGTGAGTAACTAGAAAAGTGTGTTAATACTCATTCTCCCTTTGGGTTGGGTAGCTTTGAGCCTAAGCCCTTCACTGTCAACCAACCCTCAACTTGGTTGATAAGGAACCCTTTTGCCCATTTGAATATGGGTCAGTTATGTTTTGGTAGACCACAAGATCACCTTACCTGCCTCCTGAGAAATCAGTATGAAGGTTAAGAAGCAACAGTTAGAACTGGACATGGAACAACAGACTGGTTCCAAATTGGGAAAGCTGTACATCAAGGCTGTATATTGTCACCCTGCTTATCTAACTTCTTTGCAGAGTACATCATGTGAAATGCCAGGTTGGATGAAGCACAAGCTAGAATTAAGATTGCCAGGAGAAATTATCAATAATCTCAGTTATGCAGATGACACCACACTCATGGCAGGAAGTTTAAGAGGAACTAAAGAGCCTTTTGATGAAAATGAAGGAGGAAAAGCTGGCTTAAAACTCAACATTCAAAAAACTAAGATCATGGCATTGGGTCCCATCACTACATGGTAAATAGATGGGAAAGCAATGGAAACAGTGAGAGACTTTATTTTATTGGATTCCAAAATCACTGTAGATGGTGATTGCAGCCATGAAATTAAAAGACGCTTGCTCCTCAGAAGAAAAGCTATGACCAACCTAGACAGCATATTAAATAAGCAGAGACGTTTCTTTGCTGACAAAGGTTGGTTTAGTCAAAGCTATGGTTTTTCCAGTAGTCATGTGTGGATGTGAGAATTGGATCATAAAGAAAGCTGAGTGCTGAAGAATTGTTGCTTTTGAACTGTGATGTTGGAGAAGACTCTTGAGAGTCCCTTGGACTGCAAAGAGGTCAAACAACTCAATCCTAAAGGAAATCAGTCTTAAATATTCATTGGAAGGACTGATGCTGAAGCTTAAACTCCAATATTTTGGCCACCTGATTGGAAGAGTTGACTCATTAGAAAACACCCTGACGCTGGGCAAGATTGAAGGCGGGAGGAGAAGGGGACGACAGAGGATGAGATAGTCAAATGACATCACCGGCTTGATGGACACGAGTTTGAGCAAGCTCCGAAGTTGGTGATGGACAGGGAAGCTCGGCGTGCTGCAGTCCGTGGGGTCACAAAGAGTTAGACACGACTGAGTGACTGAAGTGAACTGAATGTTTTGATAAAGCTCCAGCAAGTTAAGCTCTGGTAAAATAGATTCCCATAAAATAGGCCTTGTTAAGGAGAGCAATAGGAGTATTTTTTAATGATGACTCTTTCCTAGTCCCTGCTGGAAGCACAAGGTCATTTTCTTCTATCAGACTTAGAATCTGGTAGAGCTCCTGGAGGTAAGACTGAAGAATGATGTTTCCAAAGATTGGACCCTCCCTCGGAATTTTTATTGCTCACATCCAGCACACATTGAGCCTCCAGCCTTTCCCCAACTACAGTAAAAACTGGTTCTAATACAGCTCCAGTTACAGACTTTGCTCCTGAACTTCTGCTCCCAGTAAGTTGTGATTCTGTTTTCACCTGTCTTTCCAGTTTTCAGAGGAGGCAGCAGTTTGCCCTAGGTTTTTAATTCTTTGGTATTACTAAGACTTCTGATTTAAAGTCTGTTCATCTTTTTACTTGTAGGGAAAGGAATGACAGTTTTTAAGTTCTTTATATGTCAGAATAAAAACCAAAAGTCTAATGTATTTCATAAAATACTTTATCCAACAGCAGATTGCGCAAACTTCTCACAATCTCACATGGAACTCTCACCAAAATAGACTTCATTCTGGCCATTAAACATACCTTAGCAAATTGAAAATAATATAAATCATACAAAATTAATTCTCAGGTTATAATGTAAATAAGGAGGTTCATAACCACGAGACATGCCTTACAAGAAATGATGAAGGGAATTCTTCTAGCTGAAATGAAAGAGTGCTAATTAATAACATAAAAAACATAGAGAGGCAAAAAAAACCTCACTTTCTCTCTTTATTAAGAGAAATATGCAGTCAAATTCATAATACCTTAATACAGTAGAATTGCTGTGTAAGACACTTTTATCTCTAGTATAAAAGTTGAAAAACAATAATATTAAAAATAACTATAGCTACAGTAATTTTTAAAATATTGCACAATATAAAAAAGAATGGAAAGCATGACATAATAGCATAAAGTATACAAAGAGGAGAAGGAAAACTAGAGCTTCTGTATGCAATTGAAGCTAAGTTATCATTTTAAAAGACTGTTCTATATTTGCCATGTTTTATGTAAGCCTCATGGTAACAACAACAGAAAAACCTATAGTAGCTAAATAAAAGATACACTTAAAAAGGAATTAAAGGATATTATTACCAAAAATAAATTACAAAGGAAGTCAGTTAAGAGAAGAAAGGAACAGAGAAACTTTTAGAAAACCAGACAGAGAACAATTAATGAAAGAAAAGCTAGTGGTATGTTAGTCACTCAGCCCGGTCTGACTCTGAGACCGCATGGACTGTAGCCCGCCAGGCTCCTCTATCCATGGGGTTCTCCAGGCAAGAATACTGGAATAGGCTGCCATGCCCTTGTCCAGGAGATCTTCCTGAATAGGAATTGAACTCGGGTCTCCTGCATTTCAGGCAAAGTCTTTACCTTCTGAACCATCAAGTAGTAGTAATTACTTACCTATCAATAATTACTTTAAGTGAAAAGGAAATAAACTCACCAATCAAAGACACAAAGTTGCCAAATGATAAAACAAAACAAAATAACAAAAAACAAGATCCAACAGCTTTCTGCTAACAAGAGATTCACTTTCACCCTAAAGACACATATAGGTTAAAAGTGAGGCAATGGAAAAATATATTCTAGGCAAATGGTAACCAGAGAACAGGGGAAGCTATACTTAACATTGGATAAGACAGACTTTCAAACAAAATCAGTCACAAGAATGACAAAGAAAGTCATTAAATATAATAGAGGAATCAATTCAACAAGAAGATATCAGAATTATAAATATCATATATCAGAATTATAAATATACAGGCACCCAGCACTGGAACCCTTAAATATTTAAAGTAAATATTAACTGACTTAAATGGGGAGATGAACAGCAATAAAATAATAGTAAGGATTTAAATATGCCGCTTTAAACACTGGATACATCATCTAGACAGAAAATGAAGACAGTAGATCCGAATATGACTGTGCTCAGGTACTAAGATTGTTCTTTTTTATTAATGCATAATTAATCACATTACAACAGGTATTAAGGACTTTTGCCTATTTTGTTGCCCTGGATATTTATTGTATTATTTAGACAAGTCACTTAACTTCTTTAAATCTACTTTTATCTCCTCAAAAATTTTTCTGCAATTTTTCCTTTAAAGCAAAGCCTTTCTAATGCCTGAAACTTCAAATTAAACCAAAAACAAAAAAACACTTTGTTTCAAAAATTAGCAGTTTAGAAAAATATTTTAGCTTTATAGACCAAAGAAAATCTTTAAAACCTCAGTTAGGACCCAAACAATCATATTTAGCTGCCAAGAACACATGTGTGCTATTTGATGATGTGCTTATTCAGAAGGAAATAGTACACCTCAATTGTCTGGAAAAAAATAATTTAGTGGGTTATTTTAATTGATAGAAGTAATCTGAATGAAAGCCTAAATTTAAAAGAAAAAAAACTATTAAATTGCTTAGCATACTAAAGAGGAGAATAATTTGAAATGATATTGAAAAATAGTAGGAGGAAGCCCAGGAATCTAAAGGCTAGTTATTGCTAGAATGAATGATAATAAGAAAAATTGTCAATACTAGCACAAGAAAGAGGGAAACTGGAGGTGAGAGATGACATTTTTGGTTAAAAATTTTCCTCTGTGAAACATGAATCATCTGTGGAATACATAAAGCATATGAGGCTATACCAGTTTGGTGTTTATTGATGAAAAAAGTGGATGATATATATTTGACAGAGTCATTTTCTGTGTTTCCCCAATATATAGCCAACCATCCAAATACTTTATGAATATTTTAGTCTTCAAAGAATTTGACAGCCTTTTGAGACTATATACTATGACTGAATAAAAATGCCCAAGGACTCTTTAAAAGAATATACAAAGATTATGAGTGAAAATATTACAAACAGTGCATAAGTTCAGAGGGTGATTATAGCAAAGAAATGATCAGAGTGTGATTCAAGGAACAAAAGCTTTTTAAGAGCCAACGTGAGTAGACAGAAGTGCTTGGATTTTGATGATAAAATCCAGGAGCCTAATAAAAGGAAGCTTGTCAGAAATGTCTAGTTTCATACGTATTTCTTTCCAAAAAATATTTCTGCTGGAGTTAAGATTTGTGTACTGTGTTAGCAGTAGGATGCTAAGCATCGGCAGTCAAGTGAACAGACGGGACCCAACTTTAATCAGGTTATGTAGAAGGGATGCTGTAAAGATGCACTGGAGCACAAATTCAAATGACACAGCACAACTGTGTTCTACGGGACAGGAGCAGCTGCAGCCAGGCCTCCTGGCAGTTACTCTTGGTTCCTGTCAAGTAGCTCTATCAGACAAATTTGATTTGCCGCAGTTAAATGATGGTGTCAAAAAAAAAAAAAGGCAGCAAAGGTGGCTCTTGAGCTAACATGGCTAAAGGCAACATTCATTCACAAGCAAAGCTGATTTTTTTCTCTCTGCTGAGTCACTCCCTTTCATATATACTTCTTTAAATGTTCAGCCCTTGTGACATCTGCATCTCTTCTCTACTTAGATTTCTGTTATGAATAAAAATTACCAATTTTATTAAGAGCACTAATCATCACTGCCCCGCTTTTCAAATGGTCTACATTGAACATTGTTTTCAAAATGTTTTTGAATTGGTTTGAATGGTTTGAATTCTCCTGTGGTCTTGCAAACAAGAGTTTGCAAGGCACTTTTCAGAAAACTGTGAATTAAATGTCCTCTCTTATAGTGAGATGAAACATTTTTTGTACTTGTTTTGTACTTTACATGATCTGTAAGAGTTGTTTTTTCTAAGTAGTTGAAAACACATCATCTTAAAGATTCTACAACTGACATAAAAATACAAAGAGATGTAATATCTACATATTTATATTGCATAATTTGCAAAATCGTATCTACAACAGTCAAGCATATGCATTTGTGTGGGCTATCTCAGGAGTCCACATTCTTTATATCAGTCATGGATTGATTTCTTATAGTCTGGGCCAGTGCTTGTCTATTAAATACTCTCAGGATAGTGCTATGTTTGATCTATGGCAGCTCTGCCTCCAAAAGTGTTTTCATAAGTTCTCAACAAAGCATCCAGAGTGATATTTTCAAAACTTTAATCAGAAAACTTTATTCTTCTACTCAGGACCTCAGAACTGGTGAGGCTACAGGTTTATTAGAGATTAATACCAAAACTTGAGCAACCCTACTGATCCCAAGGTTAAGAATCTGGCTCTAATGGAGAGACTGCTGTATTTCAACCTTCCCTCTGTCACTTATTAGCTTGCATTTAGTCTTTAGGGAAAAGTACTTAATTTTTCTAAGTCTCAGTCACCTTTCCTTCAAAACTGAGAAATAATAGTATTCACTTCATAGATTTAAGCTGAAAGGTAATCAAATTAATTTATATAAAATATTTTGTATAAACTGCCACATTGTAAGCTTTCCAATGAAAGCTAGCTGTTGTTACTTTTTTTTTTTTTTTTTTTTTAGTTGGAGGCTAATTACTTCACAACATTTCAGTGGGTTTTGTCATACACTGACATGAATCAGCCATAGATTTACACGCATTCCCCATCCCGATCCCCCCTCCCACCTCCCTCTCTACCTGATTCCTCTGGGTCTTCCCAGTGCACCAGGCCCGAGCACTTGTCTCATGCATCCCACCTGGGCTGGTGATCTGTTTCACCATAGATAATATACATGCTGTTCTTTCGAAACATCCCACCCTCACCTTCTCCCACAGAGTTCAAAAGTCTGTTCTGTACTTCTGTGTCTCTTTTTCTGTTTTGCATATAGGGTTATCATTACCATCTTTCTAAATTCCATATATATGTGTTAGTATGCTGTAATGTTCTTTATCTTTCTGGCTTACTTTTTAAATAAACAATCACTTAATTATTGCTTTGCTAAGATTCTGTTCTTCTCCTATGTAGATATAAGATATAGTGCACATGTTTATCTGTGCCTATAAATTAAAGATGCTCACTTCCAACATGGGAACTAATATAATTTTTATGAATGCCAGTTGAACCTACATGTATACTGATGGATTTTTTGTTGTTAGTAGTTACAACACAGATGACAGGGAAAGAAAGTATAACTGGTATAATTGTGTCATGGTGTTCTCCCCCAAACGAAACAGTCAGAAGACTCAAACTCAACATTAAAACAAAGAATTGTTTATATAAGTATTGTCTAAAAAGTCAGTGATAATACAGTCACATGTTTAATCTTCTCTACAAATAAGAAGAGTAAAGTTTTCAACAGCATAATTTTATTCCAAGGAGAATGATACATGTAGTGTTTCCTTAGGCTACACAGCTAAATATGACATGACTTCAAATACAATTATTAGTGCTACTGAGTATTTAAAAGGTTATAAGACTTTTGGGGGGGTTGTTATTTAGTCCCTTTTTATATAATGAATATATCAAATAAATATGTGATTTGTAAATTGTTTCTGAAATTGATTGATTTCAGAGGACAATCAATGAGTGTTTTAGAGCTTGTTTTCACTGTACTGCTTGACTAATGATGATGGTCCTTTGAAGTCAAGCTTGGATCAGAGAGATTGGCTATTTTATGACTTTTATCTATCTTGCTATAGAGTTGTAGTCTAATGCTACAGTGCCCTTGATGGAGGGGCCAGGCACCACTGTGCACTGTTCTATTTAAGTGGTTCTTGATAGGTAACTCTAGCTAGCAATAGCTCTTTTAATTGCCTTTTGGCTTATGCAACTATTGCACAAGGCTGCATTTCTATAAACAGGGATTCTGATCATGACTGCCAGTGAATACCCTTTTGATGATAACATTTGGCTTAATAGATCAGTGCCCTGAAGCAGCATTAATGCTGTTAGCAAGAAACACAACATATGTAGTTTCAGTTGCTCAAACTATTACCTTATTGAGCTTCACTAGTTGTTGTTGAGTATAACAGGGAAACGTCTTGAATCAACTGTGGGTAAAACTCTGGAAAAGAAAAAAAGCTTTGTTTAAAGCCCTAGGAATATTCTAAAGATTTTCTATTAGAGTCAGTTGAAGCACAGCCAATATACTTTCTGTTACACACAGTATTGCAAATAACGAACATTCTAGCCCTTTCAACAACCATAAAAGATCCAATGACACATAAAAACCTAGAATGCAGCGCCGCTGATACCTACTATTTACAAAGTGTAGCTTAGATGCTTTGAATCAACAAGAATGGTTCTTCTCATCTCTAGGGCACACAGATTTGCAATATTTTGTATTCATACAAGAAAACACATTCTTAAGTTACAAAATAGATATACCTTTTATGTACATATATTTAGTGTGCAGCATAGGATATAATTTATAATGTCATGTTTCAATATCAAACAGCTTTCTCCTTTTATATTGCTCCTGGTTTCTTTTATATTTTTGGTCTATGTTAAAGTTATTGAAGGAAACTTATTTATGAGAGCACATTGAAATGACAGGGGTCTATGAGGTGAACATACATAAATTTGTCAGTTCCGATAAAATACCTACTTTGACCTGTACAATTTATATACAGGGGGAAATCTGGCAAAATAAAAATGCCTTAGTCTTTGAATGAGATAGGTATGGGATCATTTTCTTTTATTTGGAATCTTTGTGACCTAAGGTAAGGTACTTAATCTGTCTGTAGACCTCAGTGATGGTAGGCTACTCTTCAGAAGGGGATTTAACTTTGGGCAAGGCAGCTCCCTTCAATATGGGCAATTCCTGGAGAAAACAGATGACCCCAAGCTTCAGCAGGCAGCCCTCCCAGCAGGGGAGGGGATGTAAGCAGGGCACCACAGTACCCAGGACTGTCAATTATTTTACTAATTCCTTTCTATTTTCAAAACCAACTTTCCAAACCAAAACAATAACATCCACCTCTCTAAATTTTATAAAGTGAAAGTGAAGTCGCTCAGTCGTTTCTGACTCTTTGTGACCCCATGGACTGTAGCCAACCATGCTCCTCCATCCAAGGAATTTTCCAGGCAAGAATACTGGAGTGGGTTGCCATTTCCTTCTCCAGGGGATCTTCCCGACCCAGGGATCGAACCCTGGTCTCTCCCGCATTGCAGGCAGACGCTTTACCATCTGAGCCACCAGGGAAGCCCAATATACTTCCCCCCTTTATTATAATTATTTTACACTGCTTTCTAATCACTGACTTCGTACCTGAATTATATAGTAAAGGGCTTCCTTGGTAGCTTACCTGGTAAAGAATCAGTCTGCAATGCAGGAGACCCCGGTTGGATTCCTGAGTCAGGAAGATCCCCTGGAGAAGGGAACAGCTACCCACTCCAGTTTCTGGCCTGGAGAATTCCATGGACAGAGGAGCCTGGCAGGCAACAGTCTATAGAGTTGCAAAGAGTCAGACATGACTGAGCAAACTTCATTTTCACTTTCACTAATATAGTAAAATGGAGAAGCAGTGGTTTAACAGTTAAGCACGTGAGATTTGGAGATAGACTCTCAATTTATGTCTTCATTCTACCAATTATTTAGCTTGAGAAATTAGTGAAGATTTATCTTTCTCTGCCTGCAGTTCCTAATTCACAAGATGGTGGTAATAATAGTGCTTACGTCATAAGTGGTAAGGATTTGATGAGTTTAAAATAACACCTAGAAAGCCCTATTGGTACTTGACATAAAATAATCACTATGTAAGTATCAACTTTTATTACCATGTCCAGCACAGTGTTGTAAAATCCATTTTGACCTAACTCAGCTCCTATTACTCTACTTGGTATTTTCATTGTAATCAAAGAAAATGAATTAAAAATCTACTCTTAGCTTTGGAGAGTTTTATAACATTCAGATCCTTCCCAGAATTACTGTTTTGTTACATGAAGAAGGGAGAGGGAAAAAAAAGAAAAAAAAAAAAAAAAAAAAACCCTTTCTGCCTGGTGAGTTTGTTTTGAAAACTATGTACTACATAAGGTAATGTATGTGAAAACACCCCCATCCTCCAGCCAAGAAATTCTTCTTTGATTTTCCTAACATGTCATGCATCTCATGTCTCAGATCTTTTGCATACAACCTATTCTGCCTAGAGTTATTCCTTGTCTCTCTCCCATCTTTTGAGTTCTAATTGCTCATCAAGCTTCACGTCTATCCTCCCCCTCTGAAGCTTTCTATTGTTGTTCACTCCGTAAGTCATGGCCGACTCTTTGTGACCCTGTGAACTGAAGCACAGCAGGTTGAAGTTTCTGTAACGTCTCAATTAGTGCCAAGCACCCAAAAGCCCCTGACACTCTGTAGCTAACAATAGCATCGCATTTATTCCACTATTTTGTAACTACCGGTTTTGCTGGAGGCTTTTTGTTGGTTTTTAGGTGACTTAACAATAGTCTTCTAAAGGAAGGTCTTATTCATTGCTTTGGTATTTCCAAGCTTAGCCCAACATCTAGATCACTTATTAATTAGGTGGGAAGGGAAGGAGAAGATGGGATGGGACTGAGCCAAATCTTACAGTTGAATTCCAGGAAATGACTTATGATAACTAGAAAAATAATCATTTCTACTTTGTGAGTAGAAATTCATCTGACTCTCTGCCAAAATTATCGAAACTAATCTTTCCAAGGTTGAATTTAACAGCACTACTTCAAAATTATACCCCTTGGTTTGCTCAATAGCTGAGTGTTGATTTAAGCAAACTCCCCTCCCTATCTCCAACAACCTTCTTTTAAAGTACTTTTACAATGCAGGTGATTTTTGAATGTTTTTATTCAACATGACAGAAAAAAATACTTAAGAGAAGAAAGAAGGCTGCCTGAAGCTACTTAGTGTTTTATTTAAAATTATATTACCCTAGCTAGGGGTGCACACAGGGCTTCCCTGGTAGCTCAGCTGGTAAAGAATCCTCCTGCAATTCAGGAGACCCCAGTTCAGCTCCTGGGTCAGAAAGATCCCCCGGAGAAGGGAGAGGCTACCCAATCCAGTACTCATGGGTTTCCCTGGTGGCTCAGACAGTAAAGAATCCACCCACAATGCGGGAGACCTGAGCTCAATCCCCAGGTTGAGAAGATCCCCTGGAGGAGGGCATGGCAACCCACTCCAGTATTCTTGCCTGGAGAATCTCCATGGACAGAGGAGCCTGGTGGGCTACAGTCCATGGAGTTGCAAACAGTTAGACACAACTGAGGGAGAAAGCACGACATAGCACAGAGGTTCACACATGCATCCCCTCCCACAGGTGATAATATCAACAGTGATTAGATTAGAGTTCATATTTTTATGAGTTGTAAAGTCAACTGAAAATTTCCAACAGATCCAATATTTCTTGCATTGCACTTAAAAAAATATTATTATTATTATTTATTTTATTGTGTAAGTTTCAGGGGTACTGCAAAGTGAATCTGTCTGTTCATATATAGGTCATTATAGAGTATTGAGTAGAACTATCTGTTCTATACAGTAGGTCCTTATTTGTTATATATTTTACATATAGTAATGTGTATATGCCATTTCAATCTTCCAAATTATCCCTCCCCTTTCGAATCCCCTGGTAACCATAGGTTATCAGTAACTCTATTATGGTTTTGAAGATAAGTTCATTTGTAGTCTTTTTAAAGATTCCATATATAAGTGATATATGTGAGTTATGTTTGTCTAACTTACTTTGCTCAGTATGAGAATGTCTAAGAACATTCATGTTGAGGCAAATGACATTATTTTGTACATTTTATGCCTGAGTAATATTCCCTATGTATAGGTGTCACTTTATCCATTATCTGTTGATGGACTCTTAGGTTTCTTCCATGTCCTAGCTATTGTGAATAGCATTGCAAAGAACATCAGGGTATATGAAATACATACCTTTTCAAATTATGGTTTTCTCTAGATATGTGCTCAGGAGTGGGATTGCTGGATCATATATTAGTTTTATTTTTAGGTTTTTAAGAGTCTCCACACTGTTCTTTATAGTGGCTATACCAGTTTGCATTCCTGCAAATAGCAGGAGACTTTTTGAAGGAGGTCGCCATTATCTTCATTATTTCCACAATATTTTGGTCTCAGGTCAAACCATAAGGAGGGAACATAGCGCTGCCCATCAACAGAAAATGGAATTCAAGATTTACTGAGCATGGCCCTGCCCAGTTTCCCCCACAGGGAGTCTCTCCCATCAGGAAGCTTCCATAAGTCTCTTATCCTTATCTGAAAGAGGGCAGACAGAATGAAAACCACAATCACAGAAAACTAATCAAACTGATTACATGGACCACAGCCTTGTCTAACTCAATGAAACTATGAGCCATGCCATGTAGGGTCACCCAACGTGGACAGATTATGTTGGAGGGTTCTGAAAAAAATGTGGTCTACTAGAGAAGGGAATGGTAAACTGGTATTCTTGCCTTGAGATCCCCATGAACAGTATGAAAAGGCAAAAAGATTGGACACTGAAAGAGAAACTTCTCAGGTCAGTAGGTGCCCAGTATGCTACTGGAGAAGAGTGGAGAAATAACTCCAGAAAGAATGAAGGGATGGAGCCAAAGCAAAAACAACACCCAGTTGTGGATGTGACTAGTGATAGAAGTAAAGTCCAGTGCTGTAAAGAACAATATTGCATAGGAACCTGGGATGTTAGTTCCATTAATCAAGGTAAATTGGAAGAGGTTAAACAGGAGATGGCAAGAGTGAGCTTTGACATTTTAGGAATCAGTGAACTAAAATGGACTGGAATGGGTGAATTTAACTCAGATGACCATTATATCTACTACTGTGGGCAAGAATCCTTTAGAAGAAATGGAGTAGCCCTCACAGTCAACAAAAGAGACCAAAATGCGGTTCTTGGGTGCAATCTCAAAAAAAACCAGAATAATTCCTGTTCATTTCCAAGGCAAACCACTCAATATCACAGTAACCAAAGTCTATGGCCCAACCAGAAATACTGAATGTGAACAGTTCTATGAAGATCTACAAGACCTTATAGAACTAACACCCCCAAAAAGATGTCTTTTCATTATAGGGGAAGAGAATGCAAAAGTAGGAAGTAAAGAGATTCCAAGAGTAACAGGCAAATTTGGCCTTAGAGTACAAAATGAAGCAGGGCAAATGCTAACAGAGTTTTGCCAAGAGAACACACTGGTCATAGCAAGAACCCTCTTCCAACAACAGAAGAGATGACTCTACACATGGACATCACTGGTCAATACCAAAATCAGATTGATTATATTCTTTGCAGCCAAAGATGGAGAAGCTCTATACAGTCAAAAAGAGGACCAGGAGCTAACTGTGGCTCAAATCTTGAACTCCTTATTGCCAAATTCAAACATAAACTGAAGAAAGTAGGGAAAACCACTAGACCATTCAGGTATGATCTAAATCAAATCCCTTGCCATTATACAGTGAATGTGACAAATAGATTCAAGGGATTAGATCTGATAAACTTCAGAGTGCCTGAAGAACTGTGAACAGAGGTTCATGATGTATAGGAGGCAGTGATCAATACTATCTCTCCAAGAAAAAGAAATGCAAAAAGGCAAAATGGTTCACTGAGAAGGCTTTACAAATAGCTGAAAAAGGAAGAGAACCTAAAGGCAAAGGAGAAAAGGAAAGATATACTCATCTGAATGCAGAGTTCCAAAGAATAGCCAGGAGAGATAAGAAAACCTTCCTCAGTGATCAATGCAAATAGAGAAAATAATAGAATGGGAAAGGCTAGAGATCTCTTCAAGAAAATTAGAGATACCAAGAAGACATTTCATGCAAAGATAGGCACAATAAAGGACGGAAAATGTATGGACCTAACCGAAGCAGAAGATATTAAGAAGAGGTGGCAAGAATACACAGAAGAACTGTACAAAAAAGATCTTCATGACTCAGATAACCACGATGGTGTGATTACCCACCACAGAACCAGACGTCCCAGAATGAGAAGTCAAGTGGGCCTTAGGAAGCATCACTAAGAACAAAGTTAGTGGAGGTGATGGAATTTCAGCTGAGCTATTTCAAATCCTAAAAGATGTTGCTGTGAAAGTGCTGCACTAAATATGTCAGCAAATTTGGAAAACTCAGCAGTGGCCACAGGACTGGAAAAGGTAAGTTTTCATTCCAACCCCAAAAAAGGCAATGCCAAAGAATGCTCTAACTATCACACAATTGCACTCATCTCCCACGCTAGCAAAGTAATGCTCAAAATTCTCCTAGACAGGCTTCAACAATACATGAACCGTGAACTTCTAGATGTTCAAGCTGGATTTTGAAAAGGTAGAAGAACCAGCGATCAAATTGCCAACATCGTTGGATCATCCAAAAAGCAAGAGAGTTCCAAGAAAAACATTGACTTCTGTTTTATTGACTATGCCAAAGCTTTTGACGTGTGGATCACAACAAACTGTGGAAAATTCTTAAAGAAATTGGAATACCTGACCACCTTACCTGCTTCCTGAGAAATCTGTATTCAGGTCAAGAAGCAACAGTTAGAACTGTATATGGAACAACAGACTGGTTCCAAATTAGGAAAGGAATATGTCAAGACTGTATATTGTCACCCTGCTTATTTAACTTATATGCAGAGTACATCATGTGAAATGCCTGACTGGATGAAGCACAAGCTGAAGTCAAGATCACTGGGGGAAATATCAATAACCTCAGATACACAGATGACACCACCCTTAGGGCAAAAAGTAAAGAAGACCTAAATAGCCTCTTGATGAAAGTGAAAGTGGAGAGTGAAAATCTTGGCTTAAAACTCAACATTCAGAAAACTAAGAACATCCGGTCCCATCACTCCAAGGCAAATAGATGGGTAAGCAATGAAAACAGTGAGAGACTTTATTTTCTTGGGTCCAAAATCACAGCAGATGGTGACTGCAGCCATGAAATTAAAAGATGCTTGTGAATAAATGAGACTTAATTAAACTTAAAAGCTTTTGCACAGCGAAGAAAAATATAAAACAAAAGAAGACCCTCAGAATGGGACAAAATATTTGCAAGCAAAGCAACTGACAAGGGATTAATCTCCAAATATAGAAACAGTTCATGGAGTTCAATATCAAAAAAATCCCGATAACCCAATAAAGAAATGGGCTGAAGGTCTAAATGGACATTTTTCCAAAGAAGATATATGTATGGTTATAAAACACAAGAACAATGCTCAACATCACTACTTATTAGAGAAAAGCATATCAAAACTGCAGTGAGGTATCACCTCAAACCAGTCAGAATGGCCATCATCAACAAGTCTTACCTTGCATTTATTTATATTTAGAGTTGAAAATAGGGAATATGTCAATTCATTTGTCTGAGGATTACAACACAGTGAAAATAAGACAGTAGGACATGGAGGTATTGTATTTAATTATGATACTAAAAAAAGCAAAATTGTACTCAGGAATGACTATGCTAGTAATACTTTGGCCACCTAATGTGAAGACCCTACTCATTGGAAAAAACCCTGATGCTGGGGAAGATTGAGGGCAGGAGGAGAAGGGGGTAACATAGAATTAGGTGGTTGGATAGCATCATCAACTCAATGGACATGAGTTTGAGCAAACTCTGGGAGATAATGGAGGGCAAGGGAGCCTGGAGTGCTGCAGTCCATGGAGTCACAGAGTTGGACATGACTGAGGGACTGAACAGCAGCAGCAATACTATTAGATTAGTATTTGCAAATTTTTTTTTGAACTAGGCTGCTTTTATCATAACAGTTATGTCTCACCCTTTTAGTGTTTTTTTGTTGTTGTTGTTATTGTTGTTGTTTGTTTGTTTGTTTTTGTTTTTTCCTACCTTAATGGTGGTCCTTTTTGAGGATCTGGCTACATTATCCTTTAACTAGCAATACTGCAAAAAAGTAATGCACCAAATTTTGTCTAGTAATCCATTCCTTCCCATTTTCATGTCTTTCCTTGACTTTGCAGAATTATAAGCAGTGCTTCTGTGAAATTTCACATGTGAGGTTTGGAAAGTTTCATTCTCATTTAAACCTTCATGAAACCCGCAAATTTGGTATGATCTTCTAGAGACCAGTGGTTCATGCTTTAATAAGAGCAGCAGCACTACTTACTGACCCACAGCTAATTTTGCAGGAATATGGAGATAATGATGTTGCCCCTTACTTTAACAGTGATACAGAATTTACTCTCAATTATCCAGAAGTGGTTGTCCATTTTGCCCATTATTTCCAATCTTTATTCTTTGTTTTCCCTTTTCTTAATATTTTTGGGCTTTGCACTGTGCCAGCAGAAAATGGAGAGGAAAATGATGAAATATGGAATATAAATGAATATGTCTTGTCATTTCTGGCTTTTTAAAAATGAAGTGATATTGAAATAATTACATCAATTTTTGATCACTTGGCTTGCCTTTGTAACTTTCTCCTTGCCTTTCCAAGAAAAACAAATGGTTAAGTAAATTAAAAGGATAAAGATTCCAAAGGAGACAAAAAAATACCTAGAAGGAAAAAACTAAGAATAATTTTAGCACATCAATTATTTATATAAAACAATGGATTCCTAATACTTACAAATTAGACATGTATTAATTAAAGTCACTCCCTACACAATCTCTATGTGAAATCAGTTATTAGGCCAATTTAAGCTACTATTTCAAGCTAAAACTAATTTAATTTATATATTCTACAGTTGCAACATGTTCCAATTTTGTATCTGAATTCACCTAATTATTTTGAATTTATGATGCCTTCTTTTATTTTTTTCAATACAATTTAGGCATTATTAACTATTCAGTAACTATCCTTTATGTATATAAGGCATAAGGATAATTTCTTTTTATTCTTTCACACAAAATAGCTTGCAAACTGATGTGAAGAACCTAAACTGCCCGGAAAATGCACTTTCAAAAGTGATGTGCACTTCAATCTCACAGATCAGGAAAACCTGGTCCCAACATGTCCTCCAAACCATGTTTCCCACTCTTCTTCAATTCTTACACTTTATACTATTTAGGTCACCTTCCTTACTCTCTTACAAATGCACAATGATGTTTTAAAATCCATTTGCTGATAGAGTGTTCATCATTGTACTTGTTCCATCAATATACTTGTTCCATTTCTGTATCTTTTCCCAGACAGTGGGAGTATTATGAAATATGTTTTCATATAATAGAAATAGTTATTAAAGTAAAAATTGCAATAGTAATAATAAGCAAATACATACAGTAATTACAATATGTGAAGTATTTCAATATTATATCATTTAGCTCCTCACAATAACCCTACTTATGACGCACATATTATTATTGTATAGATTTACTGCCCAGGAATTTAAGGTCTAGTGGGTGACAGACTTGCACCAGGTCACAAAACAGGTAAATGAAGGACGTTGGCATCTTACCCAAGATAGTCTGATCCAGCATTTCCCTTTCATGCTCTTTGTCATTCATGTTCTTGTGACTTTACATAAACAATCAGTTCAGTTCAGTTCAGTCGCTCAGTCGTGTCCGACTCTTTGCGACTCCATGAATCGCAGCACGCCAGGCCTCCCTGTCCATCACAAACTCCCGGAGTCCACTTAAACTCATGCCCATCGAGTCGGTGATGCCATCCAGCCATCTCATCCTCTGTCGTCCCTTTCTCCTCCTGCCCCCAATTCCTCCAGACACCATGGTCTTTTCCAACAAGTCAACTCTTCACATGAGGTGGCCAAAGTATTGGAGTTTCAGCTTCAGCATCAGTCCTTCCAATGAACACCCAGGACTGATCTCCTTTAGGATGGACTGGTTGGATCTCCTTGCAGTCCAAGGGATTCTCAAGAATCTTCTCCAACACCATAGTTCAAAAGCATCAATTTTTTGGTGCTCAGATTTCTTCACAGTTCAACTCTCACATCCATATATGACCACTGGAAAAACCATAGCCTTGACCAGACGGACCTTTGTTGGCAAAGTAATGTCTCTGCTTTTTAATATGCTATCTAGGTTGGTCATAACTTTCTTTCCAAGGAGTAAGCGTCTTTTTCAATTTCATGGCTGCAATCACCATCTGCAGTGATTTTGGAGCCCCCCAAAAAATAAAGTCTGACACTGTTTCCACTGTCGTCCCATCTATTTCCCATGAAGTGATGGGACCAGATGCCATGATCTTAGTTTTCTGAATGTTAAGTTTTAAGTCAACTCTTTCACTCTCCTCTTTCACTTTCCTCAAGAGGTTCTTTAGTTCTTCACTTTCTGCCATAAAGGTGGTGTCATCTGCATATCTGAGGTTATTGATATTTCTCCCGGCAATCTTGATTCCAGCTGCTGCTTCTTCCAGCCAGGCATTTCACATGATGTACTCTGCATATAAGTCAAATAAGCAGGGTGACAATATACAGCCTTGACATACTCTTTTTCCTATTTGGAAAAAGTCTGTTGTTCCATGTCCAGTTCTAACTGTCGCTTCCTGACCTGCATACAGGTTTCTCATAGGCAGATCAGGTGGTCTGGTATTCCCATCTCTTTCAGAGTTTTCCACAGTTTATTGTGATCCACACAGTCGAAGGCTTTGGCATAGTCAATAAAGCAGAAATAGATGTTTTTCTGGAACTCTCTTGCATTTTTGATGATCCAGTGCCTATTGGCAATTTGATCTCTGGTTCCTCTGCCTTTTCTAAAATCAGCTTGAACATCTGGAAGTTCTTGGTTCACATATTCCTGAAACCTGGCTTGGAGAATTTTGAGCATTATTTTACTAGTGTGTGAGATGAGTGCAATTGTGTGGTAATTTCAGCATTCTTTGGGATTGCCTTTCTTAGGGATTGGAATGAAGACTGACCTTTTCCATTCCTGTGGCCACTGCTTAGTTTTCCAAATTTGCTGGCTTATTGAGTGCAGCACTTTCACAGCATCATCTTTCAAGATTTGAAATAGCTCAACTGGAATTCCATCACCTCCACTAGCTTTGTTCTTAGTGATGCTTCCTAAGGCCCACTTGACTTCCCATTCCAGGATGTCTGGCTCTAGGTGAGTGATCACACCATAGTGATAATCTGGGCCGTGAAGATCTTTTTTGTACAGTTCTTCTGTGTATTCTTGCCACCTCTTCTTAATATCTTCTGCTTCTGTTATGTCCCTACAATTTCTGTCCTTTATTGAGCCCATCTTTGCCTGAAATGTTCCCTTGGTATCTCTAATTTTCTTGAAGAGATCTCTAGTCTTTTCCATTCTGTTGTTTTCCTCTATTTCTTTGCATTGATCACTGAGGAAGGCCTTCTTATCTCTCCTGGCTATTCTTTGGAACTCTGCATTCAAATGGAAATATCTTTCCTTTTCTCCTTTGCTTTTCTCTTCTCTTCGCTCCACAGCTATTTGTAAGGCCTCCTCAGACAACCATTTTGCCTTTATGCATTTCTTTCCACGGGGATGGTCTTGATCCCTGTCTCCTGTACAATGTCACAAACCTCCATCCATAGTCCGTCAGGCTCTCTGTCTATCAGATCTATTCCCTTAAATCTATTTCTCACGTCCACTGTATAGTCATAAGGGATTTGATTTAGGTCATACCTGAATGATCTATTGATCCCTACTTGCTTCAGTTTACGTCTGAATTTGGCAATAAGGAGTTCGTGATCTGAGCCACAGTCAGCTCCTCGTCTTGTTTTTGTTGACTGTATAGAGCTTCTCCATCTTTGGCTGCAAAGAATATAATCAATCTGATTTCGGTGTTGACAATCTGGTAATGTCCATGTGTAGAGTCTTCTCTTGTGTTGTTGGAAGAGGGTGTTTTCTATGACCAGTGCATTTTTTTGGCAAAACTCTATTAGCTTTGCCCTGCTTCATTCCGTACTACAAGGCCAAATTTGCCTGTTACTCCAGGTGTTTCTTGACTTCCTACTTTTGCATTACAGTCCCCTATAATGAAAAGGACATCTTTTTTGGGTGTTAGCTTTAAAAGGTCTTGTAGGTCTTCATAGAACTGTTCAACTTCAGCTTCTTCAGCATTACTGTTTGGGGCATAGGCTTGGATTACTGTGATATTGAGGGGTTTGCCTTGGAAATGAACAGAGATCATTCTGTCGTTTTTGAGATTGCATTTAATTACTGCATTTTGGACTCTTTTGTTGACCATGATGGCTACTCCATTTCTTCTAAGGGATTCCTGCCCACAGTAGTAGATATAATGGTCATCTGAGTTAAATTCACCCATTCCAGATCATTTAGTTCACTGATTCCTAGAATGTCAACATTCACTCTTGACATCTCCTGTTTGACCACTTCCAATTTGCCTTGATTCATGGACCTAACATTCCAGGTTCCTATGCAATATTGCTCTTTACAGCATTGGACCTTGCTTCTATCACAAATCCCATCCACAACTGGGTATTGTTTTTGCTTTGGCTCCATCCCTTCATTCTTTCTGGAGTTATTTCTCCACTGATCTCCAGTAGCATATTGGGCACCTACCGACCTGGGGAGTTCCTCTTTCAGTATCCTATCATTTTGCCTTCTCATACTGTCATGGGGTTCTCAAGGCAAGAATACTGAAGTGGTCTGCCATTCCCTTCTCCAGGGGACCACATTCTGTCAGACCTCTCCACCATGAGTCGTCCATCTTGCATGGCCCCACATGGCATGGCGTAGTTTCATTGAGTTAGACAAGGCTGTGGTCCTGTGATCAGATTGGCTAGTTTTCCGTGATTATGGTTTTAGTGTGTCTGCCCTCTGAGGCCCTCCCGCAACACCTACCATCTTACTTGGATTTCTCTTACCTTGGACGTGGGGTATCTCTTCACGGCTGCTCCAGCAAAGCGCAGCTGCTGCTCCTTACCTTGGAGGAGGGGGATCTCCTCACGGCCGCCCCTCCTGCCCTTGAATGTGGAGTAGCTCCTCTCAGCCCTCCTGCGCCGGTGCAGCAGCAGGTCCTTGGAGGTGGGGTTGCTCCCCTCAGCCGCGGCCCCTGACCTCTGGGGTGGGGTATTTCCTCTCGGCCCCGCCCCTGACCTTGGGCATGTGGTAGCTCTTCTCACCCACCACCCCTTACCTCGGATGTGCAATACAACCTCTCTATTCCTATATTTCTTCCTTTTAAAAATGAATTTGTATTTATGTATGTAGATGTTTCACATAGGCCATTTCTCCAAGGAGCCCTGGTATGTAGAAACCAAGATCTGTGGGCCAGGTGTGCTCATTGTATCAGAGTTTCTTTAATTCCAAGTGCTCCGAGGTGATAGAGGCAGAAAATAGTACATACATATACATCTATAGTCTATAGATGTATATCTATCAATTATATCTATCTTTGTATCTATCAATTGTATTACAGCCTACAAGTTTTTAATGATCCCTTTAATGCATATCACACAGCAGAGTTTATTCTAGTTTTCTCCTTTTTCCATATTTGTAACTCCCTTCTTCAGTGTTTGTGAACACTGATTTAAATATATATCAGCCTACTAATAGTTTGTGAAATGTATGAATGCTCAGTTGCTCAGTCCTGTCTAACTCTGTGAGACCCTATGGACTGTAGCCATCCAGACTCCTCTGTGCGTGGGATTTTCCAGGAAAGAATACTGGGAGTGGCTTGCCATGCCCTACTCCAGGGTATCTTCCTGACCCAGGAATCAAGCCCGCATCTCTTGCATTTCCTGCATTACAGGTGTATTATTTATTGCTGAGCCACCAGGAAAGCCCATAATTTGTGAAGACTGATGATAATTAAATCTTATTCAAATACCAGTGAGATAACTATTCTTTTTGACCTGGTATAATTGACTTCATGTTTTGAGAAAGATAATCATTTAGATTGTTTTTGAATATTTTCTGCTGAGTTTTAGGTTTGTGCTGGGTTTTTGGTCATGACCAATAAATAATTTTACTGTTAATGTTTCTAAATTAAAGTTGAAAATGCAAGAACAATATACATAAAGCAAGAACATGATAACATGTTAAATATTTGAACTTAATTTGAGGTTTTTCTTGGGAGTTTGGAACATGAGATTCAGAATTTCAGCCAAAAGTATTTTTCAACCTGTGATAAAAGCATTATTCCTGAACCTCATTCTCAATTCAGTTCAGTTCAGTTCAGTTTAGTCACTCAGTCGTGTCCTACTCTTTGCAATCCCATGAATCTCAGCACAGCAGATCTCCCTGTCCACCACCAACTCCCGTAGTCTACTCAAACCCATGTCCATTGAGTCGGTGATGCGATCGAACCATCTCATCCTCTGTCGTCCCTTCTCCTCCTGCCCACAATCCCTCCCAGCATCACGGTCTTTTCCAATGAGTCAACTCTTCGCATGAGGTGGCCAAAGTATCGGAGTTTCAGCTTTAGCATCAGTCCTTCCAATGAATACCCAGGACTGATCTCCTTCAGGATGGACTGGTTGGATCTCCTTGCACTCCAAGGGACTCTCAAGTGTCTTCTCCAACACCATAGTTCAAAAGCATCAATTTTTCAGCCCTCAGCTTTCTCAATTATGATCAGACAAATGTCTAACTGATCCATCAAACCTACAGATTACATTTAAGAATCATAGTAGAGTCCAAATGTGTAATTCTGGTTTGAAATATAGTATTATAATATCTGTTGGGCAGATAAACTAAACAAGTACCATTCTAAAGTCTATTGTTGTTGCTGCCGTTCACCAGCTTAATTGTGTCTGACTCTTTATGACCCCATGGACTGCAGCGTGCCTGGCTTCCCTGTCCTTCAGCATCACCTGGAGCTTGCTCAAACTCGTGTCCACTGAGTTGGTGATGCCATCCAAACATCTCGTCCTCTTTCCCTTGAGAATTCCAGGTCTATGGCCTTCTATTAACTGTGTGACTCAAGGTTTTTTTTTTCACTAAGACCTGGAATTCTTAAGGGTCTTAAATGTAGAGATTATTGAATTTAAACAATTTCTCAGGTACTTAAATAATGAAATTTGTCAAATAGCCATAATATTGGACTGGACACCTAAATGAGTAATTGAGCTAATTTACAGAGAGTTCCAGAAAAACATCTATTTCTGCTTTATTGACTATGCCTAAGCCTTCAACTGTGTGTATCACAGTAAACTGTGGAAAATTCTGAAAGAGATGGGAATACCAGACCACCTGACCTGCCTCTTGAGAAAACTGTATGCAAGTCAGGAAGCAACAGTTAGAACTGGACATGGAACAACAGACTGGTTCCAAATAGGAAAAGGAGAACATCAAGGCTGTATATTGTCACCCTGCTTATTTAACTTATATGCAGAGGACATAATGAGAAATGCTGGGCTGGAAGAAGCAGAAGCTGGAATCAAGATTGCTGGGAGAAATATCAATAACCTCAGATATGCTGATGACACCACCCTTATGGCAGAAAGTGAAGAAGAACTAAAAAGCCTCTTGATGAAAGTGAAAGAGGAGAGTGAAAAAGTTGACTTAAAGCTTAACATTCAGAAAACTAAGATCATGGCATCTGGTCCCATCATCTCATGGGAAATAGGTGGGGAGACAGTGGAAACAGTGTCAGACTTTATTTTTTTGGGCTCCAAAATCACTGCAGATGGTGACTGCTGCCATGAAATTAAAAGACACTTACTCTTTGGAAGAAAAGTTATGACCAACCTAGATAGCATATTAAAAAGCAGAGACATTGCTTTGCCACAAAGGTCCATCTGATCAAGGCTATGGTTTTTCCAGTGGTCATGTATGGATGTGAGAGTTGGACTGTGAAGAAAGCTGAGCACCAAAAAAATTGACGCTTTTGAACTGTGGTGTTGGAAAAGACTCTTGAGAATCCCTTGGACAGCAAGGAGATCCAACCAGTCCATCCTAAAGGAGATCAGTCCTGGGTGTTCATTGGAAAGACTGATGCTGAAGCTGAAACTCCAATACTTTGGCCACCTCATGTGAAGAGTTGACTCATTGGAAAAGACCCTGATGCTGGGAGGGATTGGGGGCAGGAGGAGAAGGGGACGACAGAGGATGAGATGGCTGGATGGCATCACTGACTCAATGGGCATGAATTTGAGCAAACTCCAGGAGTTTGTGATGGACAGGGAGGCCTGGCGTGCTGCGATTCATGGGGTCGCAAAAAGTCAGACACGACTGAGCGACTGAACTGACTGACGACTGGACTCATTAAGCTTTCTCTTGTCTCTGGAGATGCCTGTTTTTTTGACTCCTTTGAGATAAAGGCAATGGTGATCCTTCTCCACCCAGGGTTGGCTTCTTTACCAATGGCTCAACTAGTTCAAATATTTGGCAAGCCTGGTTTGATTTCTTAAAGAACAGCTTAGAGTTTCTTCTTGTTGCTCTCCTGAAACTAAAATTTCTCATTCAACCCTGGTAATTCAGCCAGAGACTCAGTGCAACTCAAGTGCCGAAAGATTGTTTTTCAGACCTTTGCTGCTGCTTGAAATCTACCTCTCTCATTCTGTATGTTTTACATTTTAATAAAATCCCCACAAGAATATACTCTATGGAGTCTGTGAGGTCTTTCAAATACCACAAATGCAGAAAGGAATTTAGCACCAAACTTACCACTCTGGGTAGTAGTGGAATATTATTTCAGGCAAATCTAATATGGATAGAAGCTGTGGTAAGGCTGGTAAGCAACTCCAAACTGGGTGAATGAAAATCCAAAAGATAAGACAATATTGAATGGGTAATTCAAAACAAACCAAACATATGGCTTTATGCTTCCATGGAGGTGCATGTGTTTACAAGGTTCGAGGGTCTATTTGATACAGCTGAAGGAAAACTGGTATGATCATCATTCTTTTTTAACTGGGGGAAGTTGTAGAGTCCCCATGATGCCTAATTGTTCCTCTGTATCATGTATAGGAAAACTGATATCTGTGGAAAATATTTGTTTTAGGATTATTCTTGTTAAATTAAGTCAAAAGGTATCCCTGTATAAAGAGGGAGGGACATACGTATATCTATGGTTGATTCTTGTTAATGTATGGCAGAATATGGCAAAGCAATTATACTCCAAGTAAAAATAAATAAATTAAGATTTTTAAAAAAGCAAAAAAAAAAAAAAAGGATTCCTGGACTTTCTCTTTATTTGTTGCTTCTCACAAATGTGCTTTTGTGGTAAGTTCAGGTATGTTCTTACGAAAGAGATGATTTGGAGTTCAAATTTCAGCTCTAACACTAGCTAATGTTGAATCTTTTTTTTTTTTTTAATCTTATTACATTATAGTCCTTATCCATAAAATGAGGATAATAACATGACTTCCCTCATGGAATTTTATGTATTAATGAGACAATGAAAGAAAACCACTAACACTATGCTGGCTTATAAGTTTTCAATAAGACTAGCTTATTTGGTATTTCCAGTCACATGGGTAGACAGTCTAAATGTTCACCATCAAGGCATTCTTGACAAAATTAATTTTGCACTGCTGGTGCTGCTGCTAAGTCACTTCAGTTGTGTCCAACTCTGTGCGACCCCATAGACAGCAGCCCACCAGGCTTCCCCGTCCCTGGGATTCTCCAGGCAAGAACACTGGAGTGAGTTGCCATTTCCTTCTCCAAATTTTGCACTAAATTAATGCTAATAATATATAGTCCATATGCTCAGAATATCCAGTCCACAAGTCATTTTAACTGGTGAAATTTAACATACGTAGTGCCATCATATTTCAACTAGGCTTAAAATGACTGCTTGCCTTAAAAATCAATGTGACCAGGATCATTTGCGTATGTTGTCCCAGGAAATATCCTTATGATTACCCAGTTTCCTTTTTTGGGGAGATCATTAATATGTTCTTTCCTGGACATTATATAGTAAAATCTGACATCCAAGTACCAGGCCGACATCACTGGTCATTCTTTCTGTACTGTAGAATCACTGCTGCTTTGTGTGAATACTTTTTTCTTTATTTGAGCTAAAATCACTGTAATTCACATTTCAGAGGGGTTCTTTTTTGTTTAGGTGAACACTTGAATAAAGACTTATATTTTGTACCTTATCACTACCATATCTCTTGACGATTTTAGGAGGAAAGAGGTAAAGATAAAGCTGTTTACAGAATTAATAACAAATATAAAGGTTCAAATCTTAAAATGTTCACTATCAGTTTCCATTTGACTTTGAAATCAGACATTGACACTTTACAAATATTCAGTTGATACTAAGTAAAATGGTAGCATTTGCTTTAGAATTAGAAAACATGTGTGCATAGTGCAAGATTTAAATATACCTGACCTGTGTTATTCCTTTTGAAAATACTTCTTTGTGTGAGAAAAGGAGGGCATTCTATGTGATTATTAGCTTCAGAGCCTTTTAAAGTATTTGAAAGAATGTGCTTTATTTGAGAATAGGACATAAAAGGTGGTTGTCAAGACTTGGTGAAATTTTATTAATGACTTAGGTGATTTAATAAAACATCCTACCCACTGAAAGCTCAAATCTGTTTGGTAAGAATTATATTTTTGAATTGAAAAGTAGATATTTCTGGGGTGATTTTGCCCTTTTGAAAAAACCAGCGGGTAGAAAGAATCCACCTTCCTTTCATATTAAATTAAATGTCACCAAAGTCACTAGTACCTTCAGTCTCTTTTTAGAAAATTCAAGAAATTAGAATTATAAGAATTCTCCACACTTTTAAAAATAAAAAATGATTGAATTTATGTATGGTATCAAATTTATGAGAAATATGACCATCATAAAAATATTATTTGATAAGAATATTTTAAAAATAAACAACTAAGAAGGCATTTTAAGATGGCACCACAGGAAAAGTCTGAACTTACCTCCTTCCACATACACAACAAATAAACACCTACACATGGATAATTTCCCTCTGAAAAGAACTTGAGAACTAATTGAATACCTGTTCAACAATAAAAAATAAAAAGGGTGACATCAAGATGGGTAGGAGAGACAGAGAAATGTTCTCACTCAAAACCCCGTTCCTGGCCTGGCCATGAGATCTTCTTAGAAGGATTTTTCCCCTGGAAGACAAAGGGTGTGGAGCCCCACATCAGACACCCTGACCCATGGATTCGACACCAGAGATGTGAGCCCCCCCAAATGCCTGGCTTAGAAGTCTAAGGGGCTGATGTCCAAGGGTCCCAAAGAGCTATTTAGAAACTGAGGCTCCCCTCTTCAAGGGCTCAAGTGTGATCTCTCTCACACGGAGACTCAGGAAAATATCAGTGGTTTGAAAACTGCTGAGACACTTTGTGAAGGAGAAAGAAAGAAAGAAAATGAAGTCGTTCAGTCATGTTTGACTCTTTGCGACCCCATGGACAGTAGCCGCACCAGGCTCCTCCGTCCATGGGATTTTCTAGGCAAGAGTACTGGAGTGGGTTGCCATTTAGAGTTATTTGCAAATTCTAAAAGCATTGTTTGGGTGGTGGGTATAATACGGTAGTAATACTTGCAGGAGACAGAGGCACCGGCAGAGGCCATTGTGGTGTTCCCCAGCTAACTTGCTAGCACAAACCTGAGAGCTTGGATGTACTGCTCTGCCACAAAGCTGAAACTGGAGAGCTCTGGCATCTGCAACACCCCCTACTCCTGGATTGGGGTGACACAAATAACCATGGCACTCCCCTGCTCCCCAGCTAAAGTCTGAAAGTGTGGGCAAGTTGTGACCCTCCCCTCCCCTCCCCTCTGGCTGGGAGCACAAGCAGTCATAGTATTCTGCCACTTCTGGCCTAACGCTGACTCATTTGCACAGGCAAGGTCCTTTCACACTGCATTGATGAAGCCCAGGGGTGGGTATAGTCAAGTCATTTTCCTGCTGTCTTCCTGAAGCAAGAGAGCAAGTCCCACCCCCTGCAATCTCCAGCTACCTACCCAAAGCCCACGGGTACACACCATCCACATAGTGGCCACTACTGGATGGCCTGGCGCTGGTGGTCACAGGGCTGGGGTTCAAGAACTCCGTGACACTAGAACCATCAGAAAGACAGCCCTTGGCAGGCCGCCACCCCCAGGGCACTGCACAGACAGTGGAATGAAACATAATCCCAGTCTTGCTTTGTAAAAGGCTCTTTTCTTAGCCTGGAGCTTCACCTGAGGGGCAGGCTGCAGGATTCCCACACGTCTAGGAGTTAAAGGGGAGCTCCCAAGGACTGCAAGCAGGAGACACCGTCCCTGCACACGCCTTGGCCCCATTACAGCTTGGTGAGGCTCCTCAGAGAGGAGCTTATACACTCACCAGGAGCCTCAAATTTTGCAACCACTGCCAAGGGGACACCTATGGATGGATCTCCTGGTCCAGAGGCCAGCAGAGATTACAGAGGCCCACTGTTCTCATGCAGCAGCTGATTTACCACTGGGCCTGATGACTTCCCTGCGCTTCACCAACCCACATGTAGATTAGTGCCCAGAATGGGCAAGTGAGTCCAACCCACCCCTCCCTACAGCAGCCATAGCCCTATCACAGACATAGCACAGTCCACATGAGGAATGGCCAGAGACTGTCTGGTTCTGGTGGCCAGAGGTGACTACTTCTGGGCCATACAGAACAGCTTCTACAGAAAGCAACTCTTTCAAGACTGGACTGTTGCGGGGAAAGATTGAAGGCAAAGGAGAAGGGGGTGCCAGAGGATGAGATGGTTAAACAATATCACCAAGTCAAAGGACACGAATCCGATCAAACTCTGGGAGATAATGGAGGACAGAGACGACTGGCAGGCTTCAGTACATGGAGTTCGCAGAGTCGGACAAAGCTTAGCAAGAAGTAAGACTGAGGAAGGTAGCTGCTTTGCATATTACATATAGGGACTACATCAAGCTAAAAAGCTTTTTCACAGCAAAGGAAATCACCTACTAAACAAAAATGTGACTTAATGATTAGAAAAAGATATTTGAAAATGACATATTCTATAAGAGGTTGATATTCAAAATATATAAAGAACTCATACAGTTCAATATCAAGGAAAGAAACAGCCTAATTAAAAAGGGGACAGAGGGCCTGAATAGACCTTTTCCCAAAGACAAACAGATGGTCAACGTGTTGTGTGTGTGTGTGTGTGTTAATTGCTTAGTTGTGTCTGACTCTTTGCAACCCCATAGACCGCAGCCCACCAGGCCCCTCTGTCCATGGGATTCTCCAGGTAAGAACATCGGAGTTGGTTGCCATTTTTTTCTCCAAAAGGAACAATAGAAAGAAAGAAAGTGAAGTCACTCAGTCATGTCCGACTCTTCGCAACCCCAGGGACTGTAGCCTACCAGGTTCCCCCATCCATGGAATTTTCCAGGCAAGAGTACTGGAGTGGGTTGCCATTTCCTTCTCCAGAGAGGGCCAATAGCTACATGAAAAGATGTTGGCCATCACTAATCATCATGCATAGATGCTCAGTTTCTCAGTTGCGTCCAGCTCTTTGGGCCTCCATGGACTGTAGCCCTCCAGGCTCCTCTGTCCACGAGATACTCCAAGCAAGAATACTGGAGTGGGTTGCCATTTCCTACTCCACACTAGTCATCAGGGAAATGCAAATCAAAACCACGATGAGATTACTACCCCATACCTGTCAGAATAGCTATTATCAAGAAGACAAGAAACAACAAATGTTGGTGAGGATGTGGAGAAAAGTCCTCATGTACCGTTGGTAGGAAAGTGTGTTGCAGCTATTATGAAAAGCAGCATGGAGATTCCTTAAAAAACTAAGAATAGAACTATTGCATGATCAAACAATTTCACTTCTGAGCATTTATTCAAAGAAAATAAAAACACTAATTCAGAAAGATACATGTACCTTTATGTTTATGGAGCATGATTTGCAATAGCGAAGATATGGAAACAGCCTAAGGGTCCAATGGTAAATGAATGGATAAAGAAAATGGTACATATACATACAATAGAATGTTATTCACATGTTACTCAGTCATTAAAAGAAAAAAGAAGAAATCTTGCCATTTGCAACAGTATGGACCTAGAGTATATGATGCTATATGAAATAAGGCTGTCAGAGAGATCAAAATACCTGTGATTTCAATTTACATGGAATATAAAAAACAAAACAAATGAACAAGCAAAACAGAATAGACTCATGGATACAGAGAACAAATTGGTGATTGCCAGGGTGAAAAGGGTGGTGGTGGGGGTGAGTGAAATAGGTAGAGGGGTTTGAGATATAACTTCTTGCTATAAAATAAGAAAGGCAAAATGATATAATGTACAGCATAAGGAATATAGTCAATAATATTATAATATAGATCTGTATGGTAACAATACTTATTGTGGTGATGATTTTGTAATTTAAAACCTATCAAGTCACTGGTCCACATCTGAAACTAATATTGAGTGTTAAATATTATGCAATTAAAGAAATAAATATTTTTAGCAATAAATAACAAAATTTTTTGCCCTAGATTTAAAATATACTTTGTTTCATCTCCTATGTATTCTATATAGCTTTAAAAGAAGTGAAGTAGGCAGGATTCTAATTTGATTGCAAGATTTCCATTTTCCTGATGAATGCACCTGTTATAACCCCCCAAGTGAGAGCCAAATGAATCTACAAACAGAAAACCTCATGGACTGTTTGGGAAACATGTAGTTTAGGGTTATTAGATTATAATATAAAGCAGAAGCTGATAAATATAAGATATAAAGGAAAAAGGAGGCCAGATAATAAATGGCTTTATATGTCCCATGAGGAGGTGAGATTTTATTCTGCAGTCAATAGTGAGAAGCCCATAAAATAGGAATACAGGGGAGAGTAGTAATTAATATTTTGTAACTATGGTCTTGTTTATAGTTCATGATAACAAGTCTGATAGTACTGTTTGGTTTCAATTTGATAATAAAAGACCATTTTTTTCAACCTGCAGGCCCTGTGGTGAGAATGAAAATCAACAGGGACAGTACATAAAAGAGAAGAAACTCTGAAAATTTTAGCTGTGGTATTTAAATGTATATTCATGAAGGTAAAAATGAAGTTATTAGTGAAATGAGAATTATGTGTTAGATCCTAGAAGACTTATGCTGTGTATATATATATGTGTGTGTATATATACATGCTATATAAAGGATACCACAAGAATGAGTAACATATTTAAATGAGAAAGAAGCAAAAATCTGTCCAATCTGAACCAACCCAAACTAGTAATTTATTTGGGAAGGATAGTTATCATTGGCTCTTGGTTCATAAAGTATTGGATTTCATTTCCTCCTTTTATAATTTACCACCTATGAGATCATGGGGAAAAGGTGTAAGTGCTTCTAACTGGCCTTTTTCTTTTTAACAATAAGAAAATATACTTTTTCCATATTTAAACCATTAATGTAATACTTGACAAAACTACAACCAAAATTTGTTTTCATCCAAATATCAAAATAATAACTGAAAGCCTATGAATCTTTTTAATAGTTATTATCTTTCAAAGGAAAATCACTTTTTAGACTACAGTCATAATATTTAGTAAGCAAGTTTCTCTGTATTACTTGGGTTTATTTGATTTTAGAAACAGTTTTCATAAATTTCTATCGAAGTATTACTTGAATGCTAGATATGTTGCTAAGATGATGGGCTGGTTTCACCACCAGCTCAAAATGCTCATATAGTGCACACAGCATCCCTAAGAGCAGCTTTTTTCTATAGCTGTGAGTGTTCAAGCCAGTGTACCCTTGTGATCTGACTTGGATTATGCACCGAGCAAGACAGATCTAGGATGAAGACCAGCGCAGCTTCAAACTTAATCCACTGCTTTGTAAAGTGAGTCATGTGATTTTTGAAGAACCTGGTTAATTCCATGGGAGCTTATGTTATACTAGCTTATGTAACTGATCCTGCACAAACGACAAAAACAAAAAACAAACAAAAAAACCTGATGGTTCAGCACTCTATAGATCCATGGGCATTGTATCCTCCTCAATAATTACATGAGCAAAGAGAAGAAAGACATAGCTTCTTCCTCACTTTCTTCTTTAAAAAAAAAAAAAATTAAAAGAAAAAAAGGGGAAGTTCTCTGATGGTTTGGTGGTTAGGGTTTGGGTTTTTTGCTGTGGAGGCCTGGGTTCAGTCCCTGGTTAGGAAACTGAGTTCCTGTAAGCTGCACCGCCAAAAAAAAACAAAACAAAATCAAATACTAAGTTTCTTCTGATCTCTAATAGATCTTTAAAAAAAGAAGAAGAAGAAACAAAAGAAATCCGTTCTCCGGTAAATAAAATGAAAGATATTACTAAAGGACAGATTTTTCAATCTTACTTTTAAAATTGAGCTTATGAATTCAGATAAACAGCTTTTAATTATTGAATTAAAGAAATAGCAAACTAATTGCATTTAAGCAATTACATATATTTGTCTACTAGAAAAAACAAGTACACATACACACATGTATATCTGGAAGTTATTCTATTACTATGTCTTTGCTGCTCTTTCACTGAATTGTTTCTATCACCTGATGGAAATGCACATGCTCCTAAATTTTATTTAGAGCGTAGTGTTCAGAAATAAAATTTTCGTAGCTGAAGTTATTTATTTATTTTTGTTTATGTAATATATAGTGTTTGTAAAATGCAGTAAAATAATTAAAGAATTAAGGATACTTAAAAGTACAGATAGACATCTGAAAATTTTGATATTTATAAGAAAATAGATTAGTTTGAAAGTATGAAATTATAGATGAAATGCTTATAACTAAAAATAGTTTACAGAATTTTACAAAACACATTTAAATGATTCTGAAATTCAATAGAATTAGTGATGTCAAAAGGGATAAACAATAGCTATAACTGCCTCAAATTTACACAAGTGTGAGAGTCATTTTTAGAAAAATGTGGAGCACAAGGGGAAAGAGTAGGAATTTCATTTGCCTCAACCTGAATTTTACAATGCAGAGAACCTGATGAGTTACTTGAACAATTTGGTTTGCAACGCTATTAGTCATAATAATTAATCATCATGACTCCAGCGTAAATGTGCAATGTATTTGATTTTTTTTCAATAGTTGCTTTTAGTGGATCATTTGTACTAGCTATATTGATAAAACAAGTTCAAATAACCTGATATATTTAGCACTGAACCATCAGTTGTTTTGCAAAGTTAAACACGTAAAAATAGTTATTTTGGAATCACAGTTCTCTTAAATATCTTTTTCAAAGCTATTTTTGTAAAATATCTTCAGGGGCTGCAAAGTACACTAATTTAATATATATTTAGTCATTCTAAAAGAATGTGTCAAGACCCAGGTATAAGTTTACTGAACTCTTTGTACATTCACATTGAATTATTTAATATGATTTAAAATCATACATTTTACCTATATATTTTAAAGCAATATTGATTTTAGGTTAGTTATATTAATTTTAAAGTTTTTCTTGTTGTAGTGGTGGGCAAAATTTACTTTTGGAAAGAAATCCTCATCCAAGGAGATTTGTACTTGTCAGAGAAAAGTTCAAAACTCCAATGTAAAATAAAAGAATAAAACTTTAGGCTATGGAGGGCTACTTGTGTTTCCTTCATCCCAGGCAGAGTACATGTCAGACAACAAATATGCCAAGAATTTTCTGGCCTGGAATCCTTTATCTGCTGTTATTCCCAGTTAACTACTGCCATCTAATGAGGCAGGTCTTAATTTAACGATTTCTTCCATAGTGAGAACTAATCTAAACGCCATGTCTTTTGCATCCTCTACCACAAGTTTATAGCACTTATCATTATTTTTTAGTTACATAATTTGGGGCAATTATTTATTATCTCTATGCCCTTTATCTGTAAGATCCATGAAGGCAATAATCCTATCCATTCGCTTTTCATTGGATGTCCCAGAACAGACCACAGCTTTGGTGTATGTGTGTTTGCATGCTAAGTCACTTCAGCTGTGTCCAACTCTGCGATGCTCTGGACTGTAGAGTAGCGTGGTGGGTTACAGTCCACAGGGTTGCAAAGAGTTGGATACGACTTAGCGACTAAACAACAACCTATGTTACAAATTGCAGGGTTTTAGTAGATGGGAATGTGAGGATGGTGGAAGATAAGGTCAGAGATGATTTTAAGGTCTCTATAAAGGAAAATGTCAGGATTAGCACTGAGATTTTGACCCATAGGCATTGTTTCTATGGGCAGAAAAAGGACACAGGATTAGGAGTGTATTTAAGAATGTTTTAAAATAAATTTCAATTTAGATTGTTTTGGGGATAATTGTGCCAGGTTTGTAAGGGCATCCAGTTATAAATCTTTAACATGCAATTCCAGATGTGGAACTATAATTCATGGACTAAAAGACAGAAACATATAGAGAGATAGAGACAGAGAGAGTTGATTTACTCCTGTAAATTTACTCCTGTAAATCAACTTAGTCAAAAGCACAAACAATAATAGCATATTCCTGTTGTGTCAGAGTCATTCTCTCCCAGTTGCAAGAGCAGAAAACTGCAGAGTGACTATCGTTCCTTGGCAAAATCCCCAGGAAGCTGAAAGGCTAGGTATTTTCAGAATAACAGAAAATAATTCTAGCTCATCAAAATTACATGAAATTGAAAATCCTAGTAGGGGTGGCACACCTTCTTGTTATTTCACACCTTCTTGTGATTTGTCACCTGAGCCTCAATCACAAAAACACATAAAATGAAAAATTAAAAAATGAAACTGAACAGTTTAGATATGGATCAAGAAACTCTACTGAATAGGTGCCTTTTGAAATTATAAAAATGAAGCAGATGAATAAAATAAAAGCAGTGAGCATGAAGCCTTTAATAAAACTCTAGTTTGACTTGGCATGTCATAAATGTCAAAAGGGGCATCCAAAGACATTTATTACTTAAGGTCCTACAGTTCAAATAAGATCTGCTCACTATTGGCCTTTGTGAAAAAGTAAGGAGAAAAAAAATAGTAAATGCAATTCCAGCTATACTGCAGTCATAGACTATAACAGAATAACAAAAGCTCTCCTTACTTATTATTTTGCAAGTGGGAATGTAGGGACAAAAGAGATCTTCATTATTTCTCTGAGCTCTGAGGAAAGACACTGTCTGCAATATGTTACAGCTTGTTGCATATGTAGTTCAGTATCACTGAAATGTAAAGAATATATAATCTAAAATGGTATAAAAGGCCATCTCTCTTTTTATACATTAAGAATGTGATGCCACTTGTTAAGCTTTCCAATAGTTAATGTCATACAATGTGTTTTTACTTCTGGGTTTGGCAATGAGAAGATGGAGAAATTAGGAGTTTTGCTAAATCTCCATTTAAGTGAGGCTCAGTTTTCATTTCTACTTTCTGTCATAATGCCTGTGGGTAAAATAGAGTAATACAATGGAAGATGGGTGTGTCCCCAGAACAAAGTCAGCTACTTCAGAATTCTGTCAAAGACCTTACCAAGACTATCCCAGATGGGCTTGTATTACAAAATACAAAGGGTATTTGACATGAAGAGCAAATCAGGACAGGGTGAATAAAAGTCACTTTCAGCCTCTTTATGTCTGATTTTTGTTTTGTTTTGTTTTTGTGTTTTTTAACCATTCCAATAGAATACATTAGTTATTGTCTAGCCTATAGTTGTATTCAGCTAAATAATTAGAAAAATATCATTTTCTTCCTATTTTCTTTTACATCATTTTCTCCAGATGGTATTATGTCGATATAGGCTGACCAACCTCTGTCTGATTATTACTAAGAATGATGGTTTTGTTCCAGGCAATAACTCTTAGTTTAAATACTACCATCATTACAATGATAGGAAAGACCTACAATTTTCTAAACATAATATTATGTGATTTTTCTTTCTTTTTTTTTTTTATTATGTGATTTTTCAAATCTGCAATATTTATGCATGCTGAGTTTATACTTAAAAAACTAACTATATCTTGATTTCTCCAAAATTGCATTTTTAAAGTGCTTTTAAAGTGCTTTTTAAAGTGTTTTAACTGAACAAATTATCCATCAATGTTAATGCATCCTTCCTTCCCAATGTTACAGTGACTATACTCCCTTCTCCTCTATATTGTGATAGAATCTGTTTCAGTGGAAATATTTGAACTATATTTAAAAAATGCCTGTAACTATCCCATTTGAAATTCCACCATAGAACATTGTATTATCACTTAGCTTGAAAGGTACTGTGTAAGATCTAGAACTTACTTTTGAAAAATATTTGACTAAATTTGGTAGATTTAAAGTAACATAAGGAGGCAGACACTGCTTTCTGACCATGAAATATCCAGCAATCCTTTTAGTCTTAAAAATAGTATGCTAATATTTTGGGAGGCAGCTATGTGCCCCAGTTAAAAACACTAATCTTCTTAGATTCACTTGAAGCTTATGGTGATCATGAGTCTCAGTTCTGGCCAACGTAATGTAATTGACACTAAAATGAAATTTCTTGAACAACTTTTCCAAAAGTCATTCTCTATTGTTTATTTAGTTTCTTACATTTCTTTTACAACCTGAAAATGAAAGCTATTTCTTAAATGTAATTGAGTATAAATATACAAGACATTTAATATTATATGGCACTATGAAGCACTTGTACTAACACATAATTGCCAAACAATATGATATTTTATCATAAAGAAAACAAAATCATATTTACTGTGAATAATGTAATGGCTGCATAAAATGGAACTCAAATCAAACTGAAATATCTAAATTATTCCATGTGAATCTGAAACAATCCTTTGAAGAAGGGGTATATCACTTTTACTTCAATTTGATTTTCTATCTTCCAGGAAAGTTAAATATCTATTGATCATCCGGATTTGCTTTTCTGTGAATTGTTTATAATTCTGCCCTTCACTCAGTTTATTACTACTGAGTTGCATGTATTTCAGATTAATTTACAATTTCTCTTTGGATGTTAAATATACTAACCACTCATAATTTATCACAAGACAATTTCTTTCCCCTTAACTGGCCTTTTTGTAGTAATTTGATATTGTCAAGTTTTGCCACTATGAAAGCAAAATAAAACTGTAAGTTCATTTCTTTTTTAGGAAGGAAATCACAAAATCAGATATATGTGAATCTTCTTTCCATCTCTAAGATGGAAAATTTGTTTTGGTAAAAATAATTCTGTAAAATAAATTGCTTGTATCCTAAAAACCTTAAAAAACCATGCTTCTCCTTACAGACATAAGCTTATCTAAAAGTACAGACTTCTTAGGATCTATAAAAAGACTTGCCATTTAAGCTCACTGATACTTGAAATTAAGAAAAACTAAAGCTTCATTTTGTTTTATAAAAGCATTAAATTCTTCCACATTTTCCTTCTATTTAATATAAAAATGAAAAGAATTATCTTTATAATTTGAATGTAAATAATCTTTCTATGAAAACCCTCAAATGTGTTATAAATAGTGAAATCCACTAGACTAGTATAGATAAATTAAGTTCCATAAACCATTTAAAATACTTTAACATATAACTAAACAAAACATAATAAATTTACTTGGTTTGGGTTTCTTTTAAATTCTTCATGGCCAAAGCAAAAAAAAAAAAAAAAGGTAATACCTGAAATAACAATATAGTTATCTCTTTTTGTGGAACCTGAAAGTTCTAGGTCTACTAGAATTTGTAGAAACCCAGAATATTCCTGCAGAAGTCTGCACATATTTAATGCTATTCATATTTTTTCCGAAAGTTTAAATGCCTTTCAATCAACTAGGTAACAGAGTTCTGAAAGTTTTTTTTTTTTTTTTTTGAAGCTGAATTTATATAATTTCAAAGAAAAGAATGGTTATGAACTCTGTATTATTTTTCCAAAATTAAAATCAGAAATGTACTCCTTAAAGTTATCTGATCTGAGAAAAACTGAACTAAAAATGTCTTAAAAGACATGCAGTGTAAGTTTATATGAATTTTTTATATTTCTTTGTGTAAAATAATACTGAAAAAACATTTATTCTGACCTATCTAGCCAAGTGAGTTCCACCAAATCAATATGCTGGTAGTAATCCCTAAGTTTCTAAAGATTTCTCAGAACATCTGGTAGAGTTGAAAACATGTATATGCTAATTTCAATTTATGTACATCCTGGATTAATATCTAAATCTGGGAATTGGTAAATGCCTAATCCTCACATTTAATTGTGTAAATACTTTAATGGTTGGGGCTTAGCACACCAATTAACAACAGTTACCCTGAAAATACAAAAGGAAGACAAAGTGAAGAACATTTTTAAAATTCCAAGACCAATGTCCTTTCTTTTCAGAGTCCACTGCAACAAATAAAAAATGAATTGAATGTATCTCTGCTTCTTTTCCTCTTCATGGAGAAAGACTTGCTTGTATGAATTCAAAGCCTACTTACCATAAATGCTTGATTATTGCAATACCATACACTTCATAAATAAAGTTGTGAAATATTAATAAAATGCCATTAGGATTGATAGCACTTTGAAATAAATTCGCTTGAAGACACCATCAACTATTTTATGAAAAGCAAATGGATGGAATAGAATTCAGGAAAACTGGAGACTATTTCAATCTTGAAATGTGGAGATGGTGCAAAGAAAGAAGAGACAACTGCTGCTGGCCTAGTTTATTTACACTTTTACCTAGACTTGGTTTCTTTCTTTTTGATATTTGTTCATTTATGTCTGTGCATGGTGTCCTATAGAGGGAGGATTTTTATGTACATAGGTATATGATTATGGAAAAATGACTAAAAGAAACACAGAAATAAAGATCATCCCTGCCTTTAATCAGTATACATTTTGTAAAATAGTCAACACATGATGAGAGAATCATTCACAGACATATACCACAAGTGAAAATAGAAAAGGTTCTAATTCATTCACTCATTTATTCAGTCAAGTCAGTTGCTCAACAACCCATATTTCATCTCTTCTTCACAGTAACTAGAGATAAGATGGTGAATTAAAATGATGTTTCTTGCTTTTGTAGAATTTAATGGATAAGTTTCTAATTATAATAAAGCAGCCATATGTATACTGTAGATTTATAATTCCAATCTGTGATCATTACTACAAAGAGAAAGTAGAGAATGAGAGTTTATCCATGTGCCTGCCTAAGGCAAGGGACAGTGAACAACAGCTTACCCAGATAACTGACGTTTCAGCTGATATTTGAAAGATTAGGAATTATGTCTCTCATCTTTAAAACAGGTAACAGCTGAACATGAAGAGACTTAATGCTAGGATTTCTATTCAGAATCAGAGGGGACTCAGGTTAATTTATCTCATTGCAGCATTGGAAAACTGTGGCACCGGGGCACTGTTTTCACGCTGGACTAATTTCCTTGGGCAGGCTGCTACCAGTCCACTAGAGAGGATTTGTCTTGTCTTCCTTTCTTTGCCTCTTCTTTGTTCGTGTGTTCTGTTCTCCCTGTAGCCAACTTCCTAAGACTTTCACCTAATCTCCCAGCTTTCGTCTATTATCCCCATATGGTTGATTCTTAAATCTCTCATTTCAGCCCAAACCAATCTCTGTGATTTCAGCCTAAAATGTACGACTTCCTAGTGGATATTTTCACTTGGATATTCTTTCTTTAAATATAATATATGTGATGGGAGTTTCTAATTTCTCCCTCCTTTCTTATTCTTTATTGTTGTCTGAGCCTGGGAAAGTTAGGATAACATTCGTCCCTCTCATAATCATTCACTCATTTATTCATTCTCTTTCCCACTTCCCAGTACATGTGGTGTGTGTGTACATATTTAGGTGCGTCGTTTCCTTGAGTTTTCTTTTATGATTTTATATGTATGCCACATCAATCAATAGAATACAAATTTAGATTTTGTGTTTTTTTGTATTCTTTTGGACTGTGTATCTGTGTATGCTAAGTCGCTTCAGTTGTGTCTGACTCTTTGTGACCCGATGGACTATAGCTCTCTAGGCTCCTCTGTCCATGGGATTCTCCAGGCAAGAATACCTGAGGAGGTTGCCATGGCCTCCTCCCAACCCAAGGATTGAAGCGGTGTCTCTTAGGTCTCCCTCACTGGCAGGCGGATTCTTCACTGCTAGCAGCACATGGGAAGCCTCCTTTTTTGGTTGACTTTTACATAAATGTTATCATATCAAGTATATTCATTTAACATGTATCCAGTGTGTTGGGTATATCTTTAATTCTTTCATTTTCTTTGCAGGACAGAATTGTATGAATAAACTACAACAATTTTGTTCCATTCTAAAATTGTTGGACTTTTGAGTTATTTCTAGTTTATGGCTATCGAAAATAATACTGCAATGGTTATTTTTGCAAATCTCCTTTGAGGTTCATTTGATGAAAATGTCATTATTGTGCAGTCCAAAATGGTAACCACTAGTCATGTATAGCTAAATAACATCTGAGATATAGTTCATGTAACTGAGGAATTGAATTTATTTTGGTTTTATTTAAATTTGAATTTAAATCACCACAGGTAAGCCTCTGGCTATTATATTGAATACTGATAGTCTATGGCAAATACCTAGGAGTAGAATTTCTGGTTCATATGGTATATTAGTCTTCAAATTTTCTAGATAATGCTACATAATTTTACCAAAATGGTTGCAAAAATTTCCACAATAATGTAAGGAAATTCCTATTAATTAGTATCTTTTCCAGCACTAACGCTGGCAGACTATTACATTTTTCTCAATTCAATCAGTGTAAAATGTTAGTTCTTTTTTTTTTTTTGCATTTTGCCAATTATTAATGAGTTGAATATCTTTTCATATCATTATTAATTTTCTTAAATGTGTGTGTTTGTGATTGTGAGTGTGTTCGTGTGCATCTGTATGCATGGGTTGGCTGTTAAGTAACTTGTTTATCTTTATCTAATTGTATAGCTATGTTTCCCCCATAAGGTTGGTGTTCCTATATATTCTAGAATCAGTTCTTTGGGTTTTTTTGGGGGGAAGGATAATATATATTATAAATACCATTTTCTTCTTCCTTTTGAATTCTGTTTCTATTCTTCATATGTGTATTTCATGAATGAAAGTTATTCTTAATAAGGGCAATGTACAAGTAAATGTCTATTACATGAATATATATGTATATTGAATTTTCTCAGATCCACCAAAAACTATTAATTTGTGTAAGTTCCCAGAAGTCCAGCCAATGTCATCTTAACCCATCTTCATTTCTCATTTGAACTGTCTTCTGTTAATAGGTTATCCTCTATTATTTCCTGTATCTCTCACTCTCTCATTCAACCATCATTCTCATGCTTTGTAGGACATATACATTAGGCTAATGGAAGCCCTTGGGTAAAATTTAAAGCCCATAGCACCAGATTATTGCATCCTCCAAATACAGACTTGTTTTCATGGCTCTGGACTTTACCAGAATCAAGAAACCCAAGTCTTTCTACTCTTGAGCACACTCATTTAATATATATCAGTGGGCCTTGTGTTGTTTCTATTTGCAACTCTCTCTTCCAAATTAATGTGACTCATGTTAGCTTCACAGACTCTTCTAAGAGAGAGGGGCTCTTCTAATCAAGAACATCTATTCCATCTGAAAAAATGATGATCTTAGAGCCCTTGAAATTTAACAACCTTTTAACCTACTATTGTCCTGTCACAGTTTGGAGTATTGCTCAGTAAATAATTATTCACCTCCTTCTCCCTCGAAGAGTAAAGTGTATGTCTTTGGTCATTGATATTGGGTTTGGATATTTGACTTGCTTCAACTGATGCAATTTTAATGCATTTTTCAAATTAGAATCTTTAAATAAATCTGAAATCTGGTTTTGTGCTGTGAGAAGATTATGTTCACAGTAGCCACATTTCCTTCAGTATAGAGCCTAGAATGAAACTAATTGTAATCTGCATGCTAAGTTGCCTCAGTCATGTCCTACTCTTGACAACCCTATGGATTGTAGGCTGCCGGGCTCCTCTGTCCTTGGGATTCTCCAGGCAAGAATACTGGACTGGATTGCCATTTCCTATTCCAGGGGATCTTCCCAACCCACAGATTGAACGCATGTCTCTTATGTCTCCTTTGGCAGGCTGGTTCTTTACCACTAGTGCCACCCAGGAAGCCCCATCTGCTGCAAGACAATTGAACCACAACCGTAAGCAGAGTCACCAGCCAAACTAATGTCGAGTCCAGCTCAACAGCACGGGTTCCTGAAAGCGCAGTACGGCGAAAGAGTGAGAAACACTCAAGAAAGTTACAGTGGGGATCAGGGGACCAACGTGACCATGAGGTGAAGGTGCCCAAACCGACCTCAGATCTGCTTTATTATACTTTTTGAGACTTGTTTGTATGTGTTTACAGGAGCATAGCAGGCCATGTGGTCTTTGATGATAATCCTGTGCAGTTAACATTTAACATTTTTATATCCCTGTTTTCCTGCCTCAAGGACAAAGACCCAGTTAATCATTACATGCCTCCCAGGTGCCAAAGGTACGAGCAGTTTGTTGATGGCTTTCCATCCCCAGGTGTACATCTTGCTTTCAAGATGTTTTCTGTTCCTTCCTGGATTCCTTCAGGAGTCACATATAGAGTCATGTCCTCTCAGCAAGATTGTTTAATTCTTTTGCCAGGCCTTTTAGTAGGCCTGTCTCCTACAAACCAACCCGTAGTCAACTGAATCACAGTCCGCCTACAGACCTGTAAGAAAAAGAGTGGATGATTATATTGTAAGTCTTGGGATGATTTGTTACACAGCACTCCTTTGGCACCAACTGACTAATACTTGCTGCAATGCAATGGCTAATTTTCTGTGTTAGTCTGACTGGCTACAGCATGTGTGGATTAAACATTTATTTCTGGATGTGTAGGTGAGGTTGTTTTTGAATGAGATTAGTATTTAAATTAATGACTCAGTAAAATAGATTGCTCTTCCCAGTGTAGATGCACACAATGCAATCCTTTCAAGGCCTAAATAGAACAAAAAGCACACTGGGATCTAAACCGACTGCTCCCCTGATTCTCAGGCCATTAGATTCAGACTGAACAGAACTCCTGGCTTTCCTAGGTCTCTAGCTTGCAAACGGCAGTTTGTGGGACTTCTCAGTCTCCATAAATGCATGAACCAAACTGTCATCATAAATGTGTGTATGTGTGTGTATATATATATATATATATATATATAAAATTGCTATTTCATTGCTAACTCATATCTGACTCTTTTGTAACGACATGGACTATAGCCCACCAGGCTCCTCTGTCCATGGAATTTTCCAGGCAAGGATATTGGAGTGGGTTGCCATTTCCTACTCCAGGGATTTTCCTGACCTAGGGATTAAACCCACATCTCCTACATTGCAAGCATGTTCTGTATCACTGAGTCACCAGGAAAGCCCCGTATGCATGTATGTGTATACACACATACATATACACACACACACACACACACACACACACACACACACACACACACACACACACACACACACACACACACATATATATGTATATATCCTACTGATTCTCTTTCTCTGGAGGACCTTAAGATACCTGTCCTAATTGAAACAGTTATATCTGATAGCTTTAGGTTGTCTATTATCTATATTCTTTTTATCAGATTCATTTGATTTACTCTTCCACTTTGTATATTGCCCTGTCTTCTTCCTTGGACCCTTTTTGGTCTGTAAGTTTGTTCATTATATAACGTAAACTCATGAAGATAAAGATTCTTTGATTTTCTTAGTGCTTTAAGGGAAAAAAATACACACACACAAGTTTGTTAGTATACGGCATCAAAAATAGCCTAATTATTTCATAATGTAAAATGTGATGTGATGTCAAAGACAGTGCAAAATGTTATTAAAACAAATTCTAATATTATAATCTGCTTATGTAGGATATTTCTACATAGGAAACACTCTTATCTGTCTGAACTTTCACTTAGTGTTGGACTCACTTTTTGTATAGTTTCCTAGTTCACCTTATGCATTTTAAATCTGAGTCTTCAATAATTTTTATATTCATTGATTGTTGTCTGAGATTTTATAACTGGAATTCCCAGTCTTCTCTCCACATATACATTCAGATATGGTATAAATACTAAATGTAACTATCCCACTCACGTAAACTAGATAGTCGCTAGCTCTGTTATGTGAGAGTTGGATTGTAAAGAACGGTGGGCACTGAAGAATTGATGCTTTTGAACTGTGGCGTTGGAGAAGACTCTTGAGAGTCCCTTGGACTGCAAGGAGATCAAAACAGCCGATCCTAAAGGAAATCAATTCTCCATAATCATTGGAAGGACTGATGATAAAGCAGAAGCTCCAATACTTTGACCACCTGATATGAAGAACTGACTCATTAGAACAGACCCTGATGCTGGGAAAGACTGAAGGCAGAAAGAGAAGAGATGATAGAGGATGAGATGATTGGATGGCATCACTGACTCGATGCACATGAATTTGCCAAGCTCCGGGAGTTGACGATGGACAGGGAAGCCTGGCATGCTGCAGTTTCATGGGATCACAAAGAGTCGGACATGACTGAGTGACTGCCCTGAACTGAACCTTAACTTTAAGAAACAGTCTCTCATTTTTTTGGAAAGGGTTTCCACTAGGGAAATGGTTTTGTCTACTCTCTTGAGATCTACCTTTTCCCCTTTTAGAATTCTCTGAGCCCTAGTAATATTCATTGATTTTGTCATGAATAAAGTATCTTCCTGTTTCCTGTTTCATATTTCAAAGCTGTTATTTCCAGATATACTGTTCTTGTTCCGTTTCTCTATCTTTTCACATAAGACTACATGAAGTCCTTCAAGTTCGTGAAGTAGCTGGTTGCCTTCTTCCAGTCTCTGATATTTCTATTGATTTCTCACTGCCATTTTCCAAAGCCAAGGTTAGTTATGGTACTACAGTTCTTTGTTCATGAGAGTTTATAAAGAATTATATTCTACAGTAGGGATTTTGGAATCAGAATATCTCAGAAATAATAGCTGCATAATCTTTGTCAGTTTACTTAATATTCTATGCCTCAGTGCCCTACCTACTTAATGGAGATAACATTAATATTTGCTTCACAGAGTTCTCCCAGGTACTAAAAGCTATAGTTCATGTGTTCACTTAGAATAGTCTTAGGACATTTGAAGCATTTATCAAAATTTTTCTATAGATATTGTTATCCTTATTCAGGTGTTGTAAGGGGGAAAAAGATTATAATGAAATGAGATACTATAAAACTCTTAGAGGAAAAGATAGGCAGAATACTTCTTGACATAAATTTGAGCAATATCTTTTTCATTCTGTCTCCTAGAGTAATGGAAATAAACACAAAAATAAATAAATGGGACCTAATCAAACTCAAAAGCTTTTGCACAGTAAAGGAAGCCAAAAACAAACAAAAAGACAACTCACAGAATGGGAGAAAATATTTACAAATGATGCAACCAGCAAAGGATTACTCTCCAAAATTTATGAACAGCTCATGTGCCTCAAAAATAAACAAACAAATTAGCAAACAAACAATCCAGTTACTTATGGTATGGGCAGAAGACCTAAACAGACATTTCTCCAAAGACATACAGATCACCAAGAGGCACATGAAAAGATACTCAACAATGTTAATTATTAGAAAATGCAAATCATAACTATAAAAGATATCACCTCACACCAGTCAGAATGGCCAACATCAAAAAATCTGCAAACAATAAATGCTGGAGAGGTATGGTGAAAAGGGAAACCTTTAACAGTATTGGTAGAAATGTAAATTGGAAAGGCCACTATGGAGAGCAGCATGGAGGTTCCTTAAAAATCTAAAAAATAAGGCTACCATTTCATCCAGCAACACCACTCCTGGGCATATATCCAGAGAAAATTATAATTCAAAATGACACATGCAATCCAATGTACATTGTAGTCAAGACATGGAAATAGCCTAAGTGTCCATTGACAGATGAATGGATAAAGAAGAAATGGTACTTATATACAATGGAATATTACTCAGCCATTAAAAAGGATGAAATACTGCCATTTGCAGTAATCTGGATGGACCTAGAGATTATCATACTAAGTGAACTAAATCAGGTAGAGAAAGACAAATATCATATAGCACTAATATGTGGAATCTAAAAAAATGGATAAAAATGAACTTATTTACAAAACAGAAACAGATTCACAGACTTAGAGAATGAATGTATGGTTATCAGGAGGGAGGAGTGGAAGGGAGGAATAGATTGGGAGTTTGGGATTGACATATGCATAGTTCTGTATTTAAGATAGATAACCAATAAGGACCTACTGTGGAGCACAGGGAACTCTGCTCAGTACTTTGTAATAATTTAAATGGGAAAAGAATTTGAAGAATAGATACATGTATATTCATATCTGAATCACTTTGCTCTATACCTGAAACTAACACTTGTTAATCAAGTATACTCCAATATAAAATAAAAAAAAAAAAATACTTCACTTGCCGTTCAAGGTCTATAACCATTTCCAGATACATCTGACTTTCAAAGCTAAGATTCCAACAAAAATCATATTTAAAATAATAGACATACATATTCAATTTTTTTCCTCTAGTTTGTTCCCTAGTATTTTGTAATTTGTGGTACATTCTTTTTTGTTGTTGTTGTTTTTCTTTTTGAGAGATAATTGACAAATAACACTAGTTTCCAGGGTACAACATAATAATTCAATATTTATATATAATACAAGATAATCACCCCAAGAAGTCTACTTAACATCCATCACCATACATAGTCGTAATTTGTTTTCCTTTTGAATCATGCTCCCTTCTAACTAATAAAACATAAAGATGAAAAACAAGATTAACCCTAATAAGACTCAAATTATTGGTTTTATTATTGCACAGCCAAGTTATAATAACCCCTAACCTACAGTGATTGTTAACAAAATAGGTCAAAGACCACACATTTTAAATCCTCTTAATCCATGCCTTAATATAGACCATAAGAAGTAGGGTGAGTTTGATCTGCATGATAGATTCATTCCAATTATTTACTATCCAGCTCCTTGAAGTATTGAGTACTTGATTAGCATTCAGTTTCTGGCAGAAGACAATGTAATAAAATCCATGTCCTTACATGTTGGTGATCCTATCTCCAGATAAATGTATGTCCCAGTAAACATCCTAGATTCTGACCATTCATATTAGTATTGCTCCTAATTATGTGGAAGAATGAGGGGGTGGAAAGAGTATGATTATATTCATTTCAAAATGCCCCTTAGTTAAAATGAACTAGACTGAATTCTTCTGTAACATAGGAAAAATAAGACTTCCTTTCCGAATTCACCAGTCTGCAAAAGAAACTTGCATTTATAAACCATATCTCATTATATACTTTACCCTTACACTTTTAGTGATTGGTAAAGTATCTGGCATATGGGAAAGAATCAATAATTGTGGAGGAATAAATAAATATATTGATGCTAAAATAGTCACAGTTTGCTGAAACCCTCTGTATAAATTAATCAGGTTTTATCTTTTGAGTTTCTTTGTTCAAAATTCATTTTGATTTTTAAAAGTGAGCCAATATATATGCCTCTCAAAACTAAAAATTTTATTCATGAACAAAGGCCATCACATGGTCCACTGATAATCACTTAATGTTTAACCTGCTTATACAGGTGAATGAAACAGTTTGTAATATCCTTTTACAATACTGTGATTTCACATAATTAAGACTAAAAAGGGACAGCAAGATGGTACATGGTTCAAAAAGTAATAACATAGACAAGCATTATTTTTTACAAAGCTCCCTTGATTAAGCTATGCCAAATCACATTAATAAGAAATTTTGAAACAAAATGGAGACTGCTGAATGCATTGGGAGAAGCTTTATGATGTAAAGTATGTGCAGGTAAAAACACAGAAATGCAGCCAATTATACTTAAATCCTTATGTACCATGTAAAGAAATTTATTTGGAATTTAACTATTGGCTTTTCTTCAACTTTTGTTCTATTCTTCCCTACAGGAAATGTGAGCAACATGATTAGTGTCACTGATGAAAATTGCAGGCATGCTCAGATCAATCAGCAACTTTCTTGTTTTCTTTAACAAAGTTGGTCTATATAAAATAAGTACTCAGGTCTGCTGTCCAACACTTATTAATAGGTTATAAAGTCAAAGGTCTGGTTTTTTCAGTAGTCAAGTATGGATGTGAGAGTTGGACCATAAAGGAAACTGAGTGCTGAAGAATTGACGCTTTTGAATTGTGGTGTTGGAGAAGACTCTTGAGAGTCCCTTGGACTGCATGGAGATCCAACCAGTCAATCTTAAAGGAAATCAGTCCTGAATATTCATTGGAAGGACTGATGCTGAAGCTCAAGCTCCAATACTTTGGCCAGCTGATGTGAAGAGCTGACTCACTGGAAAAGACCCTGATGCTGGAAAAGATTGAAGGCAGAAGTGGATGGCAGAGGACAAGATGGTTGGATGGCATCACTGACTCAACGGACATGAGTTTGAGCAGGCTCTGGGAGATGGTGAAGAACAGGGAAGCCTGGCGTGCTGCAGTCCATGGGGTCCTAAAGAGTCAGACATGAATGAGCGACTGAACAACAACAAACTCCATTTACTGTATACCCAAGCCATGTATTTCAATCTACCATTTATTATTCATTAATCTGATAATATCATCTCCTCTTTAATGCTTTTGTATCTATCAATAGACTCCAAACCTTGTGGAAAAAAATTGAAATCCCTAGTATCTCAAATATATATGCATACATATATATGTGTGTGTATCTATACCATGGATGTAATGTGTATGTAGTTGTGTGCATATGCACAAAAATATGTGGATTGAATTGATTTTATTATTTCTTTGTCATTAAAATATCTTCTACACAATTTACAATATCTCCCTTTGGTTTTATAATTGATACTGAGAACTCAAAACTTCAAAGCTTTCAATCCTAAATGTGTGTGTGTTTTAAATTCTAGAGTATTTTATGCCGAATTATACTATGATTTAAATTAAGCTCAAAGTTTCTCAGAAATATCTTATACCTTAATTTTCTCAAACTGGAGAAACAAAAGCAAAACCCTGGGTCCTAGAGGAACATGTGTGGTTTCTCTGGCAGGTTGCCCATTTTGGTTCTTCTCCTTTGCTTCTCCCATATCAGTGCTATTGTCTGTGATTGGACCCAAATGAGCTTTCAAGTTCTATGGTCTATTTTGATTAGGCTTATTTTGCTTTACTTGTTCTTTATGGGCAGATCTCTTATTTCTGATACACTATTAATAACATGTGCTCAAGTCATTCAGTCACGTCTGACTCCTTGTGACCCCATGGACTGTAGTCCACCAGGCCCCTCTGTTCATGGGATTCTCCAGGCAAGAATATTGGAGGGGGTGGCCATTTCCTTCTCCAAGGGATCTTCCTGATCCAAGGATCAAACCCACATTTCTTGCTGCTCCTGCATTAGCAGGCAGATTCTTTACCACTGGTGCCATATTAATAGCCCACTATAAAAATACACTGTTCTACTCAGTAGATTAAATATACCAACTGAGACTCTCAGAGCAACATAAAATCTAGTCAAATAGTTTTGGTGTGAGTACAAAAATATTGGGCAAAATTGTTCTATTGCAAATTCTATGTCTAATTAAATAACACAAAGTTGTATCCTTAGCTAAAAATTATTTTGTTTATTTAAGATGTTAAATTCCTTAATTCTGTTAAGAATGACACACAAAAGAGAATGATAGATACATACATGACATTTTAATGTTTAAACCAAAAAATATTTATATCCTTCAAATCTACAGGATCTGTTGATACTTCTAAGGAAGTTGTGGTTTAAGCACTTAGGAAATTTGCAGTTCATGTGATAAATATTTGAGAATTTATATGTATGTTTCTAATTTAAAATAAATTTCTACATTTAGTCTAGTGCCATCTTTATTTTTTCTGTGGGTCATTTTCTTATGTCCTTATTGAATCTGGTACAGTATTACTTCTGGTTTAAGTTTTGGTTTTTTGGCCATAAGGCACCCACCCAGGGATAGAACTCACACCCCTTGCATTGGAAAGTGAAGCCTTAACCACCTAACTACCAGGGAAGCTCCTCTAGTTCCATCTTGATTCTGTAATGTATCATAATATATACCCCAACTGAAATATTTACTATCTAGAAGACCTGCAAGAAATTTTTTTAACTTCTGCACCTCTCCAAAGTAGAAATAGTTATAAATATATGGTGGCTCAGTGGTAAAGACTCTGCCTGTCAATGCAGGAGATACAGGTTTGATTTCTGGGTCAGGAAGATCCCCTGGAGGAGGAAATCGCAACCCACGCCAGTATTCTTGCCTGGAATATCCTGTGGACAGAGAGGTCTGGAGCGCTACAGCCCACGGGGTCACAAAGAGTCGACAAGACTTAGGGACTGAGTAGGAGGATACATATTAGTAATAAATGCTTAAATGCATGACTGGTTATAACCAATAAAAAGTTTATAACAAGCTACCAAGAGATGTAAAAAAAAATTCCATTTCAGTTTCCAAAAAGCTTGTGCTGATTTTTCTTGGAGAGAAAATTTTTAGCACCACCACTGGGTAACCAGACATTGCTATCCTTTAAGTTATGTGACAGTGTTTTAACTCCATGAATTGAAATGCATTGACCATATGGAAAGGTAATGATGGCAAAGGAGTAGATCATCTATTGGCCTATCTGAAAAGATGAAATATGGATCACTCATGGGATCAACACCTGTGAAGGGAGAAGGAGGCAAGATTTGCCCAGATGGAGAAATTTAACAGCAGTGTAGGGTTCGATGCCAGCCTCAGCCAATGTGTAAGAAAACCGAGAAGGTAGAATCACTCAAGAGTTGTCCTGAAAAAAAAAAAAAAGAAAAAGTTGTCCTGAGTAGGGACGAGACCACCAGACTTTTATTTTTATGTATTGATATATTAGTTATGGCCATCCCAGGAAGGCAATGCAACATTGGCTAAGATTGTCTTCACTGTGGCATCTCTTGAAATAGTAACAGCTGAGGATTATCTACTGAACACATACCCAATGGCTGGAGTAGGAGTTCTTCTGAATAAGAATCTTGATATGCTTCACAATGTTCAACACAGAGTGTATATAAGATGCTAGCTCCTTATGAAAATCCTATAGTAGAATTTCCATCAATACAAATTAGCTGCAGATTCTTGAGAAATCATAAGAACACTATCCCTTTGTATATGGCACCAATAACTTTTGAGTGAAGGTCAACATTAACTTAAAGGTCAAACATAAACAAGCAATACTTATTATTTACAATTTTAAATATTTCAATATAGAGGATACTTAGATAGAGGTTCAAATGAAAATAAATGATGTAGATTATCTCCTCACTGATCTATTTTAGCATTTTAAAATAGAATTACAAACTCTACTCCAGAAATAACTACTAGGCTTATCTTTTTTTTTTTAGACTTATCTTTATATCCATTAAGTATTAAAAAACTTGTAAATGAGCACAGATGTGCTTTTTCATTGGTAAAATAAGTGGTAGCAAAAATATTCAGGTAATAAAGAAATACTTATGATAACTTCTGACTAGTAGAGTAGAAGAATTTAACGAAGCCAGCAGTCCCTTTAAGAACAGAGTCCTAAGCTTACAACTCAACTCCCCTTTTTGAATCAGTAACAGATGATTTTGTCATCTGATCCTCCCTAAAGGGTATCCTGAAGTTTTTCCTCCAAATAAGGAATTTACTGGATTGCCTAAAAGGCAGAAAATAGAGGCTTCACCAGGTTTGCAGAAGAGGTTGTATGAATGAGTCTATGCGATCATGTGCACACACATGCTTGCTTGCCAAAGAATGTGACAGAATTTGAGGTGAGATATTTTTATTGTGACATCACTTGTAGGAGTAAGTTTCCTGGAGAGAAAATTTTCAGCTCCAACTTATCTCTAGCTATTGGAAGCTACCAGTAGTTACTCAAAAATTCTTGATCTGAAAAGCAAATTAGTTTAGGTCAGTTTGTAATGCAAACAAACTAAAAGTAACTCAGGTTTTTAACACATTAGGTTAATATTGGAATAATGAAGAGCTTTTTTAACATAAGAATTGATATCAGAACTTCCATTATACACACATGGGCAGAACACTGTCTTCCAATAAGTATTTTAAGTGATAGTTACAGCAAAATTAACCCCTTATTAAAAAAAAAAGTGATTCATGAAAAATAAATAAAGCAATTTGAGTTCCAACTATAGTTAAAGATTAGTGCCATTGGTTATAAAGCACAAGTGAAAAAGTGCTTTTGTCTTTCTACTGAATAGAAATACCTATGGAGGAGTTAGCAACAAAATATTAACAGTGTTTCAGAATGGAATTACAGCTTTTTTTTTTTTTTAATTGTTTTCATGCTTTTTACTTAAGACTTTTCTCAGTTGAGAGATATTATTTACATATATATATAAAAGTTATTGAACTTGAATGAAAATATGTATTTGAATTTGTTTTATTAATGAACAATTATCATCTCTTGCTGGAGAAAGCAATGACACCCCACTCCAGTACTCTTGCCTGGAAAATCCCATGGAAGGAGGAGCCTGGTGGACTGCAGTCCATGGGGTTGCTAAGAGTCAGACACGACTGAGCGATTCCACTTTCACTTTTCACTTTCATGCATTGGAGAAGGAAATGGCAACCCACTCCAGTGTTCTTGCCTGCAGAATCCCAGGGACGGGGGAGCCTGGTGGGCTGCCGTCTATGGGGTCGCACAGAGTCGGACACGACTGAAGCGACTTAGCAGCAGCAGCATCTCTTGCACTCTGCCGCTGACTTCGTTAACATTCTTATAGTTCATAAGGCTTCTTCTGAAGTTTTTCAATTGTTTTGTAGAATCAGACTACTTCATCTTCCAAACTTCAGATTCACTTTAATCATCTTCCGTTCCTTCATATAAGCCCCTTTTATCAAAGCTGATTAATCCCCTATTTCTTTATCCTCTCCTACCTCCAAATTATATGAAACTGCAAAATCATTCAAAACACATCAGTCTTCTTCCACTGTTGAAAAAATTCTAGAAACTGCACATAATTTATGTTGAATTTGAGGATATTTATTTCTGAAGCTCTATTATAGAACAGATGAAGTTGTTACTTTTTCAGTATATCATGTAAATTTGTATTCTAAACTCTATGTTTATTCCTTGAAACTTGTTGTTGCTGTTAAGTCACTGAGTTGTGTCCTTGGAAGACATATTATTAAATACATTAAAGAGTTTATAACCCCTCCAAAAAAGTTGATGTACAAGATCCATGATCCATATAACAAAAAAGGAAAATCACATTGAAAAATTCTGAAGCTCCAAGCTGATAAGTTCTGGCAGAAACGTTTTATTGTTCTATTTTTCTGATCTAGCCTCAGATTCGGGGATGGAAGAGTACAAAGGGAGGAACATTCAGAATGAGGAGTAGTGCTCAGTGTACTAAGAAGGCAATATTTACAGTCAAGTGGAACTGAATTGTGTGCAGAATTGTAGACTAGGCAGAAATTGAGTACAAACTGAGGGCTTTTTCTACAAGATTCAAATAGATATATATGCTTTCATGTTGCCATCTTGTTAAACTGTGTTACTAAGGGTATTTTATTTAACTCCTTGAAACTCAGTTTACTATGATGCAGTAAGTCTCTGTAGATTTTAAGTCAAGTACAAACTGAAACTTTGTGAACATCATTTGAAGATTTGTAGCTTCAGGCAAAAATGATTGAATCCACACAAAAGTGAAAAAAAACATAGGAAGTAGAATAAATTGAAATAGAAAAAAAAAACAAACCATGTTGCTGACTTGGATCTGATTATAGCTATATTTGTGACCTTGAACTAGTTACTTAATGTTTTGGGGCCTCATTTTTCTCAACCAAAAAACTGAAATTGGCCTAGATGGCTTCTGAAGACATAAATAGTTTCCTAATGCTAAGATTTATACACTGTTCTTGGAGCACTTTCCCATGATGGCACTTGATATAATAGCAGGTTGCACTATTTGTATGCATCTCGGAGTGTATCTAAACCTTAAACCTGTGGGTAGGTTAGAACACAAAAGGAATGCTACATTTCCTGCAGACTCATCAGAGTATTAATAAGTCTCTGAATTCTCTGCGCTAGTTAATGTTGATAATGTTCTTTCCGCTCCTTGCTTCACATTGCTTTTTGCTTTACTATAAAGAGAGTTATTCTTTCTTGTCATGAAGAAGAGATGCAGTTCAATAATATTCCCTTGTAATGAATCTCCATGTTGTTACTTTCTCCAACAAAAACAAATCTGAAATTTTGGCAAGAATATCAAGTTCTAAGAGGTGTATGGAATAGATGATGGATGTAAGTTCTACAGTTTTTTTCCTGTAAACATAAGTACATGATGATGAGAAACTTAGAACTGTCTGCAACTTCCTTTGTGCACATCTTAAAAATTGGGGTCTCTGTAACTTCTCAAAAGAGCCTTTGAAGTTCTTTCTGGAAACAGAAAAAAAAAAAAACAAGGAACATATAACCATTTTAAGATGAAAGAAGAAGAAATATGAAAATTGCTTAATGCATTTTTACATACATATATACATACATTTTTGTATGTACAGTCACATTATACTAGCTTGTTTCAGATATGAAGTAACAATAATATGCTTAGCTTATCTCTCCTGGTGTGGATTTTTTACTGTAAAACTGTGCCTAAAAGAAATAAGATGTTTCAACAAATAAATTAAAGTACCAAGGTCAAGAGAAATGCCATGCATGATACTATATCAGGTCTAATAGCACCAAAGTAATTAATGACTCAAGCCATGCAAATCGGTTGCTGTGGTGTCTACTGAATCTGTTTCTCATATTCCTTTTTTTTCTTTTTGTCTTACCTTTACTCTTATACTTCTCTTTATTTTTGGTCTTTACTGTGAAATAGATTATTCTGAATAATTTCTCTATCTCTTGGATTTTGCTCCATTCAACTACCTTGCATAGCTCATGTTAACCAAGTCCCCCAAAGAGATTTGATTGCTTAGATTAACAGAGTTTCTAAATCTGTCTTCTTCATAAAGTCACTGGCTTTCCTCATATTTAATGTAACTTTTGGTCAACCAGTAATCTCTATCAGTCAGGTCTGAGGAAATCCTTCTGGCCATCAGACTCAAGGCAAGGCAACTCACACCCATACAACTATGTCTGGGTGCTTGACTCCAAAGGGAGCCGTGGGTGGAACAAGTACTCAGAGGGTCATTCACCTTGTAGTAGTGACACGAAATTTATTTTTAATAAGAAAGGTATGAATAATTTTAAAATGGATATATAAATAGGTACATGAACATATAAAAAGATGTATATAATATGGATATTTATGTATTGGATGTAATGGTGATTGTTGATGACATGTAATTGGATTTGATAAATTGATACCAGTATGTATTTGATAAATACATGATATACAACAAAGGATAAAAAAAAATCAGTGTTCTTTTAAAAAATATTTATGTGCTATTTAATTTTCTATGCTCACCTATATCTAATTATCTTCAGCAGCATTCTTGGAAAGTTGAACTTAAGATAATATTTTTTTCCTGAGGGGATGATTTTAATTTCATCTATTTACTAACCTGTTTCAAAAGTCATCACCACATTGATCAATCACTATGGTGAAACCTAACGGTGCTTTATGTGCTAAAGGATAATATATTGGCTTTTAAATTAAAGTTTACATTTCTATGAGTATCAGAAAATATGTCCACAAATACACTATCAAGGGCAAAATAAATTCTTAGCAATTCCTTATTAGAGAAGTGTTGTCTGTATTATTCATCTTCATAAGCTGTGTGCCCTTCTTTTCTATCTTTCCCAAAACATATTTTAAAACAAGATTAATCACTACAAGTTACTCAGTTGAGAAAATCAGCAATAATATTGACCCAACTTTTTAAGAACATTGCCTAAAACTACTGAATCAGCTAGAATTCATTTAAGCTACCTGTTTAAAATGTCCTAGACATTGGTTAGTAAATAGCTTTCTAGTCCTAACTTTGATGTTTTCTCTAGTTTCCATGATAGCAAATGTAGAAATGTTACTTATTGTGTTTGCCTTATTTGTAAATACTTAGAAGCACAAATGATCACTATATTTGCAGTTATTTTTATAAACCATATGTTAAAGCAGCTGTAATACACTAATAATGACTTCTAATTAAAGTGTAACACTGAACTCGATGCTGTTGTTAATTATGCCACAATCATTTTTTCAAATAGACTTATTTTCATGATTAAGACCCACACAGATGCCAGATTTAGTTAAAATATATAGTTAATACTGAAATTGGTAAGCTTCTCAATTTATAGAACTTGGGCTTAATCTTGGTTCCACTGCTTTATAAGAACTCTGTGTCTTTGGACAATTTGCTTATTATTTTGGTGTCTTTTATTGTTTAGTCTCAAGCCATGTCCAACTCTTTCATGACACCATGGACTGTAGCCCTTCTTGTCCCTGGAATTTCCTGGGCAAGAATACTGGAGTGGGTTGCCATTTCCTTCTCCAGGGGATCTTCCTGACCCAGTGATAGAACCTGCGTCTCCAGCCCTGAGCCACCAGGGAAGCCGCTTTGGTGCTTCTATTTCCTCTTAAATAAATGTGAGTAGATGGCTCAGATAGTAAAGAATCTGCCTGCAATGCAGACGACCCAGGTTTAATCCCTGGGTTGGGACGAGCCCCTGGAGAAAGGAATGGCAACCCACTTCAGTGTTCTTGCCTGGTGAACTCCATGAACAAAGACGCCTGGTGGGCTACAGTCCACGGGGTCACAAAGAGTCAGACACGATTGAGCAAGTAACATATAATACATACAATACTAACATTCATTATGATAATATGTGTAACATGTTTTGTGTAATTCTTGATAGTTGCTTAATTCATGTTAGCTCTTACAGTGTCAGACAAGAGGACTAACAATTGGCCACTCCCAGTACCCAGGCCCCATCCTTGGCTGCCTTTTTCTCTGACCCACAGACTGAGTGTCCTCCACTGCTAAGATATAAACAGAGAGAGTGTAAAGCTAAAAAGTTATAATAATCATGAATGTCCACTTGAAGTAGGAAGAAAAGGCAAAAAAAAAAAAAAAAAGCAATATGTTTTAACAAAGTTCTAGTGTTCACATCAGACTCCCTTCCAGACATCTCTCTCTATTTTGGAGGAAAAGCCTTAGGGACTCAGTTACATAGAAAAATCCGTAAGATGCCTTTAGCATGGCCTTATAGCTTGTTAGTTTTCCAAAACAAGTGGCCAACTGAGAAAAGTAAAAATTAATATATTACAGTTAAGTTTAATAATGAACACATTGAATCTAATGGTGGGGAGGTAGTAGTTAGCTCAAGCCAGCTTGTGGTAGCTTGTAAGGGATTATTCATAAATACTCAGAAAATCTGTGACCCAGGTTTTGACACAGTTATGTTTAAAATTAAATTATGTAGTTATAGTTAAATAAATTATATTCTTAAAGTATTTTAAATTCTTAAAAGTCATCATGTCTCAATTATTTTACTACATTTCATTCTCCTCTTATTTGTGCTATCGTATTTACATCTCTTGCATTTCTGTAACTGTGTGTTATTATATATCTCTTCCCAAATCTGTGGTAGGCCACATAACATCAAACTTTAAAATTGGCTATGGTAGCAATATATATACCATGAAAGTCTGTGACACTACTAATCAGGACTTGATTTTCTTTCTTTTTTTTTAATTGTCTAAACTTAAGAAAGATGGAGATTGTTAATAATCAAGAATAAAGTCAACAGTGCTGTATCTTTGGCCATTAACATTATGAATACTTCCTCACACAGTAACTGATCAACAGCGTATATCACAAGACCTGGCCTCTTGCTTTATTAACGTCTAATTCTGAAAGGACAACCCTGTTCCACAGTTACCTGTAGGGTTGGCTAAAATCTCTGTAGCAAAAGCATCACAGTTCAGCTTATCCTACCAACATCTGCTTCTTTCACTCTTAGAGATGTTGTTCACAAGAGTATCTCCAAATAAACTTACTGTATGCAGATTTCTAAGTGTGTTTCCTGAGAAACTCAATCTAAGACAATTGGTGTCCTCACTGATTTGATAAAGCAAATTATAAAATAGGATTTTATAGCAGACTGGCAAGGGGACCTTAGCATGGACAGTAAGTGGAATATGGATTGTTCCAGGTATTTTGTCTTCATACAGTGTTAAAGCTATGACTGGAGATGAACTGGGCTGAGATGCCAATGTGAAGTGTATGAACTATTGGGTGTAGCATCTCAGGACATGGAGAGGTATAAGAGAATTAGTGATTATAGGGATCATATAAAAATATAGCTGATGTCAAAACATTCTTTAAAGACGGTAAAAGACTGAAGGTAAATAGTCACCAGTTTATGGCAAATTTCTGTCTAGTCAAGGCTATGGTTTTTCCAGTAGTCATGTATGGATATGAGAGTTGAACTATAAAGAAAGCTGAGCCCTGAAGAATTGATGCTTTTGAAATGTGGTGTTGGAGAAGACTCTTGAGAGTCCCTTGGACTGCAAGGAGATCCAACCAGTCCATCCTAAAGGAAATCAGTCCTGAATATTCATTGGAAGGACTGATGTTGCAGCTGAAACTCCAATACTTTGGCCACCTGATGTGAAGAACTGACTCATTTGAAAAGACCCTGATTCTGGGAAAGATTGAAGGCGGGAGGAGAAGCGGACAACAGAGTATGAGATGGTTGGATCTCATTACTCAATGGACATGAGATTGAGTAAACTCCGGGAGTTGCTGATGGACAGGGAGGCCTGGCATGCTGCAGTGCATGGGGTCACAACAAGTCAGACACAACTGAGTGACTGAACTGAACTAAACTATGACAAATTGTGAAAGCCAGAGGGACTAACTAACTGGTAGCATATTAATACATAATCATCTCTTTTAACAAGAAGGCAGAAAGGAAATAATATGTGTTCTCAGGATTTATTAAGAAGATAGCAGATTGTCAAAGTTTAAATTCTCAAATCATTAAATATCTAATGCCAAGATAGGGTGTTTTGCAGAGAAAATGAGAACTGTATGAGTTGTATCAGGCTTCCCAGGTGGCTCCGTGGTAAAGAATCTGCCTACCAATGCAGTAGATGCAGGAGACAAGGGTTTGATCCCTGGGTCCAGAAGATAGCCTGGAGGATGAAATGGCAATCCGCTCCAGTATTCTTACCTGGAGAATCTCATGGACAGAGAAACCTGGTGGGCTACAGTCCATAGGGTCGCACAGAGTCAGATATGACTGAGCAACTGAGCATGCACACGCAGAAATGAGTTGTATTAGGGGCCTGAGGATTGATTCAATTAAAAATCATGAATCCTCTGACTTCAGGAATACTTTGGTTTTACCGACGTGGCCAACTCTTCCATGTTAATTCCTTCTTATGTGAAGAAAATATAGAGTCTCTATTATAAAATAAAGCATGCCTTGCCCTATTCCCACCTGCCCTCCTGACTACCAAAGGAGGAACTGGGACTAAAACACAGCAAAATCTGGATAAATAAGTGCTCAGTCTGAAGAAAGAAGGAGAGACTCTGTGCTGAAGAAGCTGCAAGAGTTAGCCAAAATGTTCTGGATAGAGCTATGAAACGACATATGAGATTGGCTCTTGAGGGTGCTGGGAAATAATATAAAATTGGATAAATTCTTTGATATGGCAGCACTTTCTTAGAACACAGGATTTAACACGCTGACAAGGATTCTGGGAGATGTTCTAACATGCTGCTAGGATGACTTTGGGAAGCTTGGAGAAGCAATATTCCATAGTGAAATTGATAATCCACAAATGCATGGCAGGTGGTAGAAAAATGATGATAAGATTCAGAAAAGTGAGAATATTAGGATAAACATACTAATAAAGCTCATCTGCCTATTCCTTTTGATGGGAGGGCCCAGAGAATATTCTGTTCATGAAAGTAATAAGGAATGAAGCATCAAAAAGAATAGAAACTTTAAATTTTTGTTATACCTTTTGAAATTGTTCAGTGGTTCCTGGATGTCTTTTTTGTTGTTGTTAATTTTCATTTTTCTCTCTTTGCATTTCAGTTTGGGGAGTTTCTACAGACCATTTTTATGCTCATTGATTCTTATCCTGATTATCCAGTCTGCTAATATGCACATCAAAGGCATTCTTCATTTCTCTTATGGCATGTTTTATTTCTATCATTTCATTTTGAATTCCTTACTTAGAATCTCCATCTCTTTGCTTACATTACTAGCTTATTCTTATATGTTGTCTACTATTTCCATTATAGCCTTAATATAGATCACAATTATTTTAAAATTCCTGTCTGATGATTCCAAAATCTATCATAAGTGAGTTCAATTCTGACACTTACTTTGCTTCTTCAGACTGCGTTTTTTTCCTTGTTTAGTATTACTTGTAATTTTTTTTTTGTTGAAAACCAGTCATGATGTATTGGGTAATCATAATGGAGGTGTAAATATATATATATATACTCTTGTGTGTCTCCTATGCCAATCTTATTCACTATAACACTACTTCACTTCTAAACCAGATGTGTAAGTTTTTCACACATCAAGCTAATCTGTGACACCAGATCGATGCCATACAATTTAACTCAAGTTGATACTATCTACTTGGAAGTTAAGACTCAATACAATCTTACAAAATTTCCCCTGAAGAAATAAAAATTTTATATTATGGCCAAATTTAAACATAAATGTTTCTTTGTGTGTTTGGGCCTGTCCCTCTTCTTTAGAGTATATTGTGCATCTGCATTAATTTGACTTCCTTAGGAGATAACATGGGCTTCCTTGTGGCTCAGTTGGTAAAGAATCTGCCTGCAATGCAGGACATGTGGGTGTGATCCCTGGGTTGGGAAGATCCCTTGGCATAGGAAATGGCAACATACTCCAGTATTCTTGCCTGTAAAACCCCATGGACAGAGGAGCCTGGTGGGCTACAATCCATGTGTCACAAGAGTCAGACATGATTTAGCGACTAAACCACCAACTAGGAGGTTATATTCCATCTTAATCTTGTAAGGGGCATGAGACACTACTCACTTTGTATTAATATGTTTAGATCTGGATTTTGTAAACTATCAATAATACATCATTTGATGTATAACCTGTTTCAAAAAGATGTAGTTGCTTTGACCTCCACTGGCAGTACAGTCCTCAAGAGTTTTCTAAAATACTGTCTGCAGGTAATAATGCTCAGGTCAGCTCACAACCTGGGATGTGGGAGAAGACCACCTTCTTCTTCTTCATTTGTAAAGATGTTGCAGGAGAGGATGGTCATGTCCCAGGTCTTGGGTGAGTTCCTGGGATGGGGCTGCTAAGTAAGGGTTCTTAGTGTCACACAGGAAAGAAGTAAAGAGTGAGCCATAGTAAAGTGGAAGCAGTTTTATTGAGAGACACACATTGCATAGGCAGAATGCAGTCTGTCTCAGGAGGAGAGAGCGGCCCTCATATATGGAGTGGTTAATTTTTATTTTATAGGCTACTGAGTTAGAATATTAATCCAACTATTTCAGGAGAGGGGTAGGGGTTTCCAGAAACTGGGCCACCAACTGCTTTGTCATTTTATGGTCAGCCTCAGAATTGTCATGGTGCCTGACAGTTAGCACACTAATGTATTACAATAAGTGTATGAGACTCAAGGTCTAATGGAAGTCAAATCTTGCCACCATCTTGGGTGTAAGTGGGTCCAACCAGTTTATGTCCTCAACAGATATGCCATACTTTTAAAGGTTGTACCCTGCTGCCTTCCCTCCTTTCTCAGCTCAAATACCCAGGGACAATATAAAAATTGTCTGGCTATTATAGAAGGATCTCTTTTGAATGAAATGGAGAATAGTTAGTGGTACCTGTGCTAAATTCAGAGGATTTACTCTAACTTGACCTCTTTGTTTTAGGGCAGCCAGCTCTCCTTTAGTCCTTATTTTTCAAGCCTATGAATTTTCAAACTAGCCCTCATCTTTCCAATAAACCCTTTCTCTTCTTAAGCTAACCAGGCTTGGTTTTCTTGCACATAATCATGAAAACTGACTGATACAGGAGACCTGTATTCAAAACACTAAAATTATTTATATGCCTTAGTTTATTGAAAATATAAATCTATTATAATAATATCTTCATTAAGAAATCATAGGCAGGACCCTTTGGGATTCGGGGCATGGAGGCCTTCCTGTGTCCTACCTTTCTTGTTTGTAGGAAATAGACTCCAGCCTCCATGACCTTTCTTAAAGGTAGTAAGTATTAGTTGCTCAGTAGTGTCCAACTTTTTGAGACCCCAGGGACTGTAGCCTGCCAGGCTCCTCTGTCCACGGGATTCTCTAGGCAAAAATATTGCAGTGGATTGCCAGTTCCTCCTCCAGGGCCCTTAAGGTTTCCAAAGGGTAAATCTGAACAACTACTAACCAGGGAATGGAAGGGATGGAGAAATAAGGAAGGATCAGCCAAGGAACAATAATGTAGTCTTGGGGCAGTGTCCTGGTTCTGCCTCAAGGGATACACATAACAATCTTTGAGCTAAAACCAACCAACAGAACTAAAACCACCAACAAACTGAAGATGTTAGCATTCTTCATTCCTGATTTAAGGAACCAGAGAAGCTCTTCAAGAGATCACCACCTGAGGCCAGATTAAAGGGGTACAGGCCCTGCACACACCCTAATCTTATCAGCAAATCCTCCCAGATTGGGACACATATTTTTGAGGGTCACAAGCCTGCTGTGTCCCCCTTTGCCTGGCAAAGCAATGAAGGTATTCTTTTTTACTTCATCCAAAACTGTCTCTGAGATTCTATTCAGCATCAGGGCACAGACGCCAAATTATTGGCATCAATAGGAATAATACAAGTTAAGTACCAAAAATCTAATATTTATTGAATATATCACAAAGCACTGTGACCTAATAGAAGTTAATTTACAATTTAGACTTTTCATTATTCACCCTTTCTCCAATAAGAAAAATATCAATGCCAAAAAATTACTATACTGAAAGTTATAGCTAGACTTAGTTATTAAATTGCATTATTAAAATATTAGCTAACAGAATAAATATTTCAGTGAAATATGAACTTCTAAAATATAGCAAATTGATATTCACTTCAAGATAAAGCTATTTTCTTGTGAGATTTATTTCACACATTTACCATAGATACACAAAGACTGACTTTTCAATGTATATGTAATACAAATGTAAAATACCTAATTGATAGGTTCGCAGAAAGTAGAAATTAATGAGGGAAGGAAACATTTTGAATAAAAACTTCTGCACACTAGTTAAAATACATTTATTCTGTTAAACTGTTCAATTACTTTGTTGGTTTTTCAGTCTGAGATATTAAAAATGAAATAAGCAGCCCAAAATGGAGCCACTTGTACAAAATATCACCAAGACTTAATATCTAACTTAACTGCAGTTTCTTCCATTCCCTAAAGTGGAATTCTAAGTCAATCAGTCTGGAATATGCCAGTAATCCCTGGTGAGATAATCTGCATGATAAAACCTCATGGCCTGTCTCCTAAGGGAAAGTGACCAGCTTCAATAATCCCTTTTCTTTCCCTAATAACCTCCTTGCCCAGCCCCCTTTCTATAATAACCTTCAATTTTGTATAGTTCCTGCCAGGGTCTTCTCTTTACTAGTTGGGATCCAGCCTCATTCATGGATTGTTGAATAAAATCAATTAGATCTTCACATTTACTCAGTTGAAATTGTTTTTTTTTTTAAACAGGAGAAACATGGATATGTAAATATATGTTAACTATTTAGCTATAAAATAAAGAAATGAGAGTTATGTAATGTCTTTGGACAATGTTTTTAAAATGAAATATCCATGAGCACTTAGTTTATATTGTTATAAAGTACTATCAATTATAAATTAAAATAATTATTACAATTATTTACACTAAGGTGTAAGTTTTACATTCAGTTTAAATTTGCTTGTAAGCTGAATTAATTCACAATAACTGAGATTACTTGAAAAGATATAGGGAGACACTAAGGAACTAATTAGGTCTGTCAGGAAAAAAGTTATTTAAATAGATATTCTGCTAAAAGGAAACATTCAACTGTGTAGCAAGTGATCAGTGATTTCTTCTGTTTCTTTATGCACTCTTTCCTGTCATCCCACCGAGTTTTACATGCATACATACCCACATGTACATGTGATACAATTGTATGCCTAAATCCAAAAGATTATCAAATGCAGTTAAATGAAATAAAATCAAATGAAATGGCTATTAAGAAATAGACATTCAATAGGTAATGAGATACATAGTTATATGTCACAAATTCATGATTAAAAAAGAATAGGATTCAGAGTTACATAGTAATCAGAATAAAGTTACACAACACAGCAGTTGTGTAATAGGATTGGTGGTCATTTTGAAGATCGGAAATTTTGCTGTAAATTAAAATTTGCAGGCATAATGAGCCTTTCTACAGTTAGTTGAGCTAACTTCTGTGTTAAGAAATCCTCTTTAGAAAAGGTGTAAATCTTCACACAATCTTCCTATCGGTGTTCTTATAGGTAGCTCTTAAATTATTATTGTTGGTGGTGATGATGGTGTTAATGGGTAGGGAAACTTGACAGAGAAAGTTATGGGAAAAATAATTATTGGCTTTTGTATCTGCAAACTTATAATTTGTGAAAGATCATATATGTTATATAAATATATGGTTTTTATTTAAGCCCCATATCACAATGTTCAGTCAAAACAGTTTACTACAAAGAAAATAAGACTTCTGGATTTTTAAATTCAAGCCAATTTTAAAATTTAATTTCATTTAATTTGCATTGTTTTCCAAATCCATCAACCTATCTTTCCAGCTCATTATTTTTTTTTACAAACTTTCCAATTTTCAATGTTTATCTTCAAGTCTCACAGTCAGCACTAATAGCAGCCAGTAAGTCTAAGATTCTATGCCCACCTCAGCTCTAATTTTAGCAAAATTTCCCTCAAGTGATTTTTCTTGACCCTACTTTCTCACTCCTATAAACATATTCAGATGCTGCATCTCGTTAATTGTCTAATTATTTTTTTAACTTTTCAATGCAGTGCTCTTGTTATGCCTTTCCAGTGGCTTTCACTGTCAAGAGAACAGTCTTTCACAATTTTATATCAACCTAACATGACCAGTCTAAAATGGATCCAAAAGTTATTACTTATAATCTTGAAACCCAGTTGCTGATTTTTTTTTTTTTTTCCTTTTGTGCCTTTATACTATTCTCTTGTTTTGGGATAAGCTAACCCTCATATCTGTTAATGAAAGTGAAAGTGAAAGTTGCCCAATTGTTCCCTACTCTTTGTGATCCCATGGACTAGAGTCCATGGAATTCTCCAGGCCAGAATACTGGAGTGGGTAACCTTTCTCTTTGCCAGGGGATCTTCCCAACCCAGGTTTACCTGCATTGCAGGTGAATTCTTTACCAGCTGAGCCAAAAGGGAAGCCCAAGAATACTGGAGTGGGTAGCCTATCCCTTCTCCAGGGGATCTTCCCCACCTAGGAATGGAACCGGGGTCTCCTGCATTGCAGGCAGATTTTTTACCAACTGAGCTATGAGGGAAGCACATGAAATATCTGTTAATGCAATTATACACATTTGACTTGGAGTGATTTAATACAATTTTTCCCTTCTACTTGAAATTTCTCATGTTTTGTCTTGTCTTGTCTGGGCATCCCAGGTGGTGCTAGTTTGTCTTTTCTGATATTCTTGATCTTCTCACATTTTATTGTGATCCCCCTATGTCTTTGTAAATATCTTTGTATAAATCAGTACTCTTCAAAAGCAGTAAAAATTTTCATATCACAGCTGTCAGTTACATATTTGGTGCATGATTATTGAATAAATAGAGTCAAGAAGCAACAGAAAAAAACACTAAAATTAGTAATAGTAATGGTAATTAAGTACGTAAGAAAAATAAATCAATCTTCCCAGTTGAAATAAAACATTATTTTTTCTTTTCTGTGCTCCATTAGCATAGCTCTCTAGTATCTTTAAATGATGCTATCCTTGATTTCTCTTAAAAGCCATATTTTTTTTCTGACCCTCCAAAATTAAGGATTTCTGTTTCAACTCCCCCCTACCCCAACCCTCACCTTCACTCAGGCTTTGCAGTAAAACAATAATAATTGATAAACTCTGGGTCTCACATGGCAAACTTCTCTAAAAGCTGGAACTTTGTAGAACTTTGAAAATACAATGCATTATTGACCTGATTGTCTAATACCCAACAGATTATTTTTTCTAGGGCTTAGTTCCCACATTATCTTTTGATGTTCCTGCAGAAGAGGTGAGTCCTTGCAACACCAGCAGCCTAATTAGGAACACTCTTGTTTCTAGGGAATAGCACAGGCCTTCTTCACGCTCAATCATCATGTCCTGAAATATGCAGGGTGGGGTAATGCATCTTATAAATGCCAATTTATTTAGGTTCTAATCACAGATACTTCATCAACTGACAAAAGAAAAACCTCAGTAGGTACACCACTTCAAAAATCTGGGACAACTTACATGTAATTTCAGGAATCAGCAGGGACACACAGCTGGAGAAAAATAAAAAGCTTGCTGTAATTGAAAATTGCCTTGCAGCTTGTTTGTGATTAAAATGAAGTTCAGTTCCTTGAAATCTTGTTTAGCAATTAAATCTAGTTTACTTAGGCATTGAAATATTGTCTATTGTCCTGGAATGATCAAACTGGTAGAGACATGTCTTAGTATCAGATATTACATAAAAATGTGAATTTAGGAAAGTGTAGCCAAATTGATCACCCCAAGCAGAAGCCTGTCTTTTAGAGTTGCCAGAGAAATAACCAGCTCAGTTAAATTATCCATCTCACTTGAAAATTCAGAATTAAATTGGATCATTATATTCACAAGAAAGTTAATAATGACAAAGTTGAGCATCATATCTGGAAATGAACCATCTCAAGGTCATGCGGTCCATACACACACTTCTTTCGTTCAAGCTTTTCTAGTTCACTAATTTCCCTTGGGGGTCTGTTATGCTGGTATATGCAAATAAATTTGTGGTTAATAAAATCTATTATTTTCAACCAGGCTCCAAATTTCATTGTTTCCCAACAGCTGCTTCAAATAAATAAAACAAAGACAACATTTACAGAGGGAAGGAAATATTTCCTGCCCTTCTAGAAAGGCTTCATTCTCAGCAACTAAATAACAAAATGAAATTTATTTGATTCACTTTGCAGCTCTGGGAACCTGCAATCATCCTCCAACTTCTTGGGAATATGGTTTTTGACAGCTTTGTCTTTTAATTCATATTTTTCACTGTTGAAAGGCTTACATACATTTTCCTCCACTTTAATCTGTTTTCCCATAGAGAATGTAATAAATTCCCCTGCAAATATTTGCATGTCGGTGTATCTCTCTTGGTAGACTGTTTACACTAAGGCTCTTGTATAAGTTAGATGAGTTCACCTCAGTAGCTACAGCTTCATTATTAACATAGCCTGCAAGGCATAGTTCTAAATCATTCAAAGAGAAATCCTATATAATCACTATTACCCCGAGTCTACATCACTGAAAGAATATCATCAATATATTTCAGAAAGAAATAAGAGGATTCATTTAGATTGGGTCTTAATAGCATGAATTGGTCTGGTCTTATTTCACAAAAACTCTGAATCTTTCTGTATCCTCAAAGGGAGGTTTCTATCTGATGTTTGATTATTATTCTTGATATACTTGATTATAAGTCGCAAAAGGCCTAGTCTTGCCTCCTGAACTACAACTGTCTGCCTAGGCTTGCTGGGATTCCCATCTCAAATGCTAGTTTTGATGTTTCCATGGAGGAAAAATATAAATATATAAAACATAAAGATATCCATGAAATGGACAATTCAGAGTGGTTTCTACACTTGAAAAAAATCACATGCATTGAGAGAGAGAGAGAAGAATCTTAGGGTTAAAATGTTTGCTATATTTATGTTTCTTCTTTTTAACACAGAAGATATTAGTATGTTCTTATTCACACTTTCTCTGCCTGATTCAGTGATAGTTGCATTAATATTAGAAGGAACTGGATGTTGTGGTTTTCAAACCTTTTTGCTTCTGCACGCCTTAAAATAATTTTAAGAACATATGTAGCCATAGCATATTTTGAATTGAAATCTAAATATTTTGTCATACCTATAGATATTTGTGCAAAGCATAATATACAATTTTATGTGCTTTAAATATATTTTCATCAAATCTTAGAACTGCAGATTTTCTTTTTACAGATAACAACCATTATAAGATGATTAGAAAATCCAATTCTTAAGGTCAATGAGTCAAAGCAAACCTTAGGTTACAGAAAAGACTGATTTGATTTTTTATCTCTTAAAAATCTGTTAATGCTTGCTTCTATAATTCATCTCACTTCCTCTGAATTTCTATGATAGAATACTAGATAGGTTTGACAGGAGATTTACTAAGAGTTTATTTTGGGGGTGAAATAAGGTGCTGACTCCCTCAATATACCTTGTTTTGCTATTACTTAACCCTCAGTTAGGTACTTTGAGCAGTCCTAAAGGGTTCACCATTGCTAGGATGGCTCTGTAATGTGATTCAAGATGGAAAATTTGTCTTAATTTTGTGAAATGAGAGCAGATAGGTCATGGTAAAAGGAAATATTAGAAAGTAGAGCCAAGATATCATAGGTTTTTTTTGAAGTAGGAAGTTGGATATCTGAAAAGCAATTTCCTAAAGAAATTATTATGTGTATTTATCTCCTGGAAAGATTTTAAATATTCACAGGAGTACATACACTCCAGTTTGACTTTGAAGACTCTTGCTTGGAACATCACATAATCAGATTCCTCCTCTTTCAGATGAGAAAATAAGACTGAAAATCAATGAATTAATTGTGTGTTCCCAAAATTGTGTGTCCCTTTATAGTCTGCAAAGCTAGTCCTTATATCATTTTCTTCTTGAAATTTTCCTTATCTGTCTCTACCACATCATATCATTTATTGTCTATGGAACAATTGTTTATTTTGTCAAAAACTAAATGGACCACTGCAACTGGAGACTGAGGAAGAGGTACTTGGACTTGTGGGCTCTCAAATATAAGGTTAGACAGTTTGCTTTATATCGTTCAAGATAATGGAATAAAATCTAGGATAATGTGATCTTCAGGGATATTGAAACGCATTCATGAGTATATGATTGCTCTCTGTTCTCTCTATCTAGATTAGCTCTGAACAAAGTGTCTACTTTGGATATGCTTTATATATATAGGACTTCCCTGGTGGCTCAGATGGTAAAGAATCTTCATGCAGTGCAGGAGACCTGGGTTCCATCCCTGGATTGGGAAGATCCTCTGGAGAAAGGAATATAATTCTATTTAAATTTCTTAAAGTATGGGATTGGCTATTTTCCTCTTGATTATCTCATCAAATAGCTGAGGACAGTGGTTTACTTCACACTGGGAACTCTCCTGTAGTTTGCAGTATGTACACTTTCTCTGAGCCAATTAAATCTGTATCATTTTGATGTGAAAACTAAAAGTGAAAGTCGCTCAGTCATGTCTGACTCTTTGTGACCACATGGACTATACAGTTCATGGACTTCTCCAGGCCAGAATACTGGAGTGGGTAGCCTTTCCCTGCTCTAGGGCATCTTTCCAACCCAGGGATCGAACCCAGGTCTCCCACATTGCAGGCAGATTCTTTACCAGCTGAGCCACAAGGAAGCCTAAGAATCCTGGAGTGGGTAGCCTATCCCTTCTCCAGGGGATCTTCCTGACCCTTTTGATGTAAAAAACCATAAATATGAGTACAACAGCTTTCAGAGAGTTCCAGTCCTCCCTCTGGAGAATTATTGAACATAAGGGTAATTTGGGGAACCATTAAACTTGCAATAGTTTCATAAATGAGGGTGGACTCAGAGATTTCCTGAAATCTACAGGTAGACCCTATAATTTGCTGGCTTTTCTGTAACATTGGGTGAAGAAAAATTCCAGATGCTCTTTTCATTAGACTAAGTCAGGAATCAGCAAATTATGGCCTACAGGTCAAATAAAATCTTTGGACTGCTTTTGGATATAAAATTTTATTGCCACAAACCGCAGCCATTCATTGAGTGTAAATAATAAACTACTCTAGTAATAATAAATTACCTCAGTGGCTCGGTGTTAAAGAATCCGCCTGGCAGGCTACATTCTGTGGGGTCACAAAGAGTTGGACATGACTGAGTGACTAACACACACAAATACTTCCATATAAAAGTCTGCTGACCACTGCAGTAAATCATAGTATTCTATGTGATTGTATACAGATCTATAAAGGATCTGACATACTGTTACAGAAATTCAGAACAGGATCTAAGGACCACAACCAGTTTCCAGACACCATTATTTGCATTAGTATCTACTCATGTTTGTGTCTCAGTCCATACAAAGGAAGTTCTTAATAAATACTACATTGATTTCAAGAGAATCTTATTAGGTTTTTAAATGCAGAATAAAGTTGTAAAGTATTTCCATGTCATGCAAAATTCTTCATGATTTGGGCCCAAACTTCTTTTTCAATATCTTCTACATTACTTTTATCCATGTACTCTCTGATTTTATCACACTAACCGTGGCATGAACTTTCAAGACAACCTCTGTGCCTTTGTTCATATTGATCCTTTATCACAGAATTTCCTTTTCCTCTTTTCTTTCCAATTATAACTCATCTTTCAAGGCTGAGCTGAAATGCCCTACTTCTTGATTTTTTACACTTCCTCCAGTGTGAATAATTCACTACTTCCTTCAAACTTTTACAACTTTTATATATCAACAAAACATATCACAGTATTTTTCAATAGTATTACAGATGCTTAAAATGCATGATGAATGATTAACTAACACTCAAGGAAGATTTTCTGAAAGATATACAAATAGCAACTCATCTAAGTCTCATATCCTGTGATGTAAAAATTTAATGGGAGATTAAAATTTATTTCTTTCAGCTCTGAATCCCAGTAATTTTTATCCTTTCTCTTCTAGTAGTAGCACAAATTGCTGTGACATTGTCTAATTTTTTAAATGTCACAAGACTTATCAGAGTATTTGATAACACGATAGTTGCTTATAGGTCATGATGAATAAATAAATAATAATCATAATAGTCATATCATCACTTTAGTGTACTTGTATCATGCCCTTTGTTGTTTGTGATGAAACCATTGGCTATTACCCTTCATCCTATGGATCAAACTTTATTTCTTCACTATTTTCTGTAGATAAATTCTACCATAAAATTCCAGATGCTATTCATAGTGTACCTATGTTGTAGTACACCAAATAGAGAGAGAGATGTCATTTTTACTAGTCTTCTTTTGGATTTTCCAGGTGACTCAGTGGTAAAGAATCTGCCTGCCAATGCAGGAGATGCAGGAGACACAGAAGACTTGGGTTCAATCTGTGGGTCAGGAAGATCTCCTGAAGAGGAAGAAGAAATGACAATCCACTCCAGTATTCTTGCCTGGGAAATATCATGGACGGAGAAGCCTGAAGGGCTGCAGTCTGTGAGCTTGCAAAGAGTTGGCCACAGCTTAGTGACTGAGCATGCACACAGTCTTCTTTCACTAGAATGAGGTGATGACATTGTACACAGTGGATAGATTGTATGTATTTAGTATTTGCAATATCTTGGCCTTTGAATTGTTTTACACTTTTATTCTTCATTTATTTATTCCAAGTCCTAATGTCTAATGCATCTGGGACAAGTTTCCCACAAGCCTCAAGCAGTCGACTTCTTTCCCTCATCCCTTCAAACACGCTCACAAGACAGATTCATCTATTGCTAAAAATATTTAGGTCAAATAAATTAACCACTTTATGGGAATTTTTTTTTTTTTTTTTTACCAAACTGTAAGTCTTTAAAAGTCAAGTATATAACTAAAGTTAATGTGATAATTTTACACAGAAAGCTTATCCTGGTAAGTTTTCCAGTGGATATGTAATCAAAGGACAAATGCTCTGTGTACCTGATTCTCTCTAATCTGTGTGCTTTCTGGGTGAGACAAATCATACTACAATTTTACATTGAATTCCAGTAATTTAGAAAGGTATTCTAATATGATGATGCAATGGTCATAGATGATTAAATATAATATGTCTGATCCTGCTTTAAAAGTTCTGTTAGATATGATTTCAATACAAGATAGTACTTCATTACTCACCATAATAGGAAAAGGGAACTGAAAAAATTCATATAAGCACAAAGATATTACTGATCAAATAGGAATTGGATCAAGAAACAAATTAATATTTTATAAGAAAATGGATACAGGCAAGTAGCTATAATTCTTTCCTGTGCTTTTCTCCTTAAAAGTCTGACAGAGCAAAGTAACATCACCTATTATAAGTCCAGTTTTAAGGTTATCCTCCTTCACTGGGACACTGGGCTAATGGAAAGAATTGAATTTTTGTATTCAATAAAATTTATCATTTACCCATTTATTACTGCACATAAATTTCTCTTGTTTAAGAAATATAAAATAATGGCACTTACATTCCTGTGGCAGAAAAAGATAAGCCTTCATTTACTGTTTAATTATATTTCTTCCACAGAAGCTAAAACTTACCATAGTAATACATATTCAAGAGACAGTAACAAATATTTATTTAATAAATAAGCAACATAATTGAAATGCACATAAAGTGAATAAATATAATTTAAAAATAAATGCATTGCAATCTGCAAATGGAGAAGGAGAAATTAACTGTGGGTTTTAGAACACAGTGTCAAAGAAGTGAGCAAGTTGATTTTGAGAAGATAGAAAAGAAAATCGCATTTCTTACATTGTGAAAGGACTCAATGTTTATAACTGAGTTTATTTATGAAATAAAACATTTGTAGGATAGTATGTTTAGTGATTGGTCTTCCCAGGTAGCTCAGTGGTAAAAGAATCCTCCTGACAATGCAGGAGATGCAGGAAATGCTAGTTTGGTCCCTGGGTCTGGAGGATCCCCTGGAGGAGGGCGTGGCACCCCACTCCGGTATTCTTACCTGGAGGATCCCATGGACAGGGAAGCCTGGCGGGGTACAGTCCATAGTGTCATACAGCCAGACAGCTGAGAACACATGCATGTGCATAGTGGTTAAGAGCCTGACCCACTGAAATCTGGCCACTTTTCGTTTACTTAGCAGTTTATGTCTCTGAATAGGTTATGCAATCCCTCCCTCTGGGCCTCAGTTTTCTCATCTGTAGAATGAAGATAATCATAGTACCTACCTCATTATATTTTTTCAGGGTTAAATTAGTTGATAAGAGGAAAGCATTTATTGTCATTTCTAGCTCACAACTAGTGCTCAATTCATGGAAGGTAGTATTAAGAATATTTCTTATCATAATCATCTACAAAGTACACTCACATACTAAGAATCTCTAGAATGAGTTTCAAATCCGTTGGAATAGCTCTGCTGTTGCATGGTGGCCCATTTTGCAAAACAAATAACAAAATCTTGAAGTTTTACAACTAAAATTTGAAAGCAAGGAGTAGATGCTAAATTAATCCTGTACCAGCTGTCAAAGTGTTATACTATCTCGTGAGTTGAACTCAATCTGGGTAACCTTCTCATTACCCTTACAATGGCCTTGTAAAGCTACATTTTCCATGTTTTGTACTGATTAAAACATGTTAATGACTCTTGTTTTCCCCAAGGGAAAACCTCAAACTCCTCAACATGTTCTCCATGTTCTTGCGCTAGCTCACCTTTCTAGCTTAGTCCTCCCCTGCTTCTTTAACACTCTGATGCAACAATATTCAGCTAGTAACTATTTTTATCTCTTCTACTTTGCACTACCGGCCTCATCTGAAAGCCCTGGCTCAGCCCCACAACCTGAAAGAGATAAGTTTCTTTCCAAACAATGCAAAACATTGCCATTTGGTGGGGCAGAGGGGCTTCCTTGTTCCTTTTCTGTTCCATTCCCAAGGTAGATTGAACACTTCACCATACTTTTATGCATTTTTTATTATGATATATCAGCTTTCAATTTAAATTTTGTTTCCTGGTTTTGCCTTCATCACGATGACCTGAACTTTTGTGCTTAGTTGAATCTGGGTAAAATTAGATTCCCAATAAATACTTTTTTTTTTTAATCAAATCTGTCAATGTTTCAAAGAAAAGTGAAGACAAATACTGCCATAATATGATTATTTTTATGTGAAATATATTGGCTATATTATCTATAATTTAGATATAGGTAAAATATATTTTTTAAATGTATAAATAGATCATAAAGTTAAGAAAGGATTGCCTTGAATGACTTTAAGACAGAGGATAAGTTAACACTTTTGTGTAGTGGAAATATTTAGCAGAATTTAGATCCAATGAGGAGCTAGAAACTGAAAATTGCTAATGGTTTATAGAAGCATAACCTTAACCAGATAGGTCAGGTGCTCTACACTGAACTCCAGAAGCAGAGTTTATACTAGTGGGTTTTATACCAGTGAAAACCACATAGCTTCTCTTTGATCAATGCAACAGAAGAGGCTAAGACCCACCAGAAGTGTCAGGTGTCCTTGGATATGTACAATATTGGAAGAGAGCTAATGAGTAGGTCAGAAAAAATATATCACCTATTCCATTAAAACCTTTTCTTGTTCATTCAGTTGATCAATCCCATTTCCTAAGAATGCCTTTGTAAGGATTTGAGTGCTAAGTCTACATCAGAGAAGTGTTATTTACAATTGGTATTGTATATCAGAGACTAGTTTTAAAAAGCTTATGAAAATAAGAGAAAAGTTTGCAAATGAAAAAGTTAACTTGCAGTAGTATTTCTTCTACATAGTGCCACAGGAAAACAATGGGGAGTTATCACCATTGCTGCTTGCTTGATATTTTCTTGATAAACGTGAATGTGCAATAGTTCCTTGCTACACATTTATGTCTAATAAAAATGTTTAGATTTTTAGAATTTTCAGATATGCAGATGATACCACTCTAGTGGCAGAGAGCTAAGAGGAACTAAAGAAGCTTTTGATGAAGGTGAAACAGGAGAGTGAAAATCTGGCTTAAAACTTAACATTCAAAAAATTGAGTTCATGGCATTCAGTCCCATCACTTCATGATAAATAGAAGTGGGAAAAGTAGAAGTAGTAATAAAATTTATTTTCTTGGTCTCCAAAAGCATTGTGGATGGTGACTGCAGCCACAAAATTAAAAGACACTTGTTTCTTAAAAGGAAAGCTATGACAAACACAGCATATTAAAAAGCAGAGACATCACTTTGCCGACAAAGATCCGTGTAGTCAAAGTTATGATTTTTCCAGTGGTCATGTAGGGGTGTGAGAGTTGAACCATAAAGAAAGTTGAGCACTGGAGAATTGGTGCTTTTGACCTAAAGTGCTGGAGAAGACTCTTGAGAGTCCCTTGGACAGCAAGGAGATCAAACCAGCCAATCCTAAAGGAAATCAACTCTAAATATTCATTAGAAGGACTGATGCTGGAACTAAAGCTCCAATACTTTGGCCACCTGATGTGAAGAACTGACTCATCAGAAAAGACCCTGATGTTGGGAAAAATTGAATGCAAAAGGAAAAGAGGGCAACAGAGGATGAGATGGTTGGATGACATCACTAATTCAATGGACATGGGTTTGAGCAGACTCCAGGAGGTAGTGAAGGAGAGAGAAGCCTGGTGTGTTGTGTTCATGTGGTCCCAAATAGTCCAACGCAAGTTGACTTGCTGGCTGAACAATAACAAAAAATATTTAGGATATTTTAACAAGTCTTGAGCAATTGTGAAAATACGTGAATTAAAAAATAAAAAAGGTAGCATTCTCTGGTAGAAAAATACTACCTTTTACAAAGACTCAATGACAAATCACAGTGTTGTCAAAATTCTAACATCAAAATTATGCCTTTAGGGCTTCCCTGGTGGTTCAGTGGTAAAGAATCCGCCTGCCAATGCAGGAAACACCAGTCCAATCTCTGGTCCAGGAAGATACTGCCTGCCATGGAGCAACTAAACCTCTGAGCCACAACTATTGAGCCTGTACTCTAGAGAGCAGGAGCCACTACTACTGAAATCCACGTGCCATAGAGTCTGTGCTCTGCAACAAAGGAAGCCACTGCAATGAGAAGCCTACTCACCAAAACTGGAGAGTAGCCCCACCCCCCCATATTCTAATGAATACTAAAGGCAGAAAATAAATTGACCTAAATTTCAAAGATAGTTGTTAGTTATTTTTTTTGAATATCTAACTGATATATACATTTATGAATGCATTTTCCAGTTTAACACTATGAAATTCTTGACCATCACATGATATGATTAAGGCACTTCTTGGAAACCTTAAGCCAATAGTATTTCATCCTGTAATTCAGAGTGAAAACAAAATTATGACACTGCTGTCCAAGACAAAGTGTGAAGGACAAATCATTATTCATTCAGATAATAATTATTCACTTATATTAGTTAAGTTTGGATGATAAACAAATATGACTAGTATAAAAAATAATTTTACTGAAAGTTTTCATAGTACTTATCATATTTCCCACAATATGAAGGAGCAGGAGTTTGTGCTGCAATTAACTTAGGTTTGGGAAACACTGGATTGAACTAAGTCTGTGGCAAGGCCTCTCAGAACATCAACATGTTAATGATAATTGTGAGTTTTCCACAGGGGGCTGTGTGTGCTGAGTTACTCAGTACTGTCCAAATCTTTGTGACCCCATGGACTGCAGCCTTCTAGACTCTGTCTATGGAACTCTCCAGGCAAGAGTACTGGAGTGGGTTGCCATGCCCTCCTCCAGGGGACCTTCCTGACCCAGGGGTTGAACCGGTGTCTCTTTTGTTTGCTGCATTGGCAGGTGTGTTTTTTACCACTAGTGCCACTTGGGAAGCCCATATCACTCAGGAATTTGACTTGCTTATTTGTTAACAAAAGTATCTTAAGACTGGAATCCAAGAAGGATGCGATAGTAAGGAATACATATCTGGACATTTCAGACAGACTGTGCCTGCTGCATTCTCTTTGTCTATCCATTTAATAATTTAATTCAACACTTATTGAAAGATAATTGCTAGGCGCTATGCTAACCCTTAATGGGAAATAAAGTAAAACTAGTAAGATATTGTATTTTTTTCTCTCCAGGGATGCCCTATCAATACAATGACTAGGTTCATAAATAAATACATCTTTTAATGTGCAACATTAACATAATAAAGATAAATTAAACCTAAAATCACATAACTAGTATCCTCCTCTACTCAAAAGGACTAAATAATGTCTGTAATTATAATTGCAACCATTTATGGAAAGTCAAACTTCTGAAGAAATATCTCTTCCGGTAATAATCTTTAAGAATATAATCAAACTTTTCACTATTTATATTCCATCTGAAATATACTACATTGATTAGACTGCATATGAAAAAAAAGAAGCTATAAAAGATGTGGCTTTGAGAAATCATGCAGTATGAGGTAAAAGTGCAGAGTTTCATGTCATACTGAACTAGGTTTTGAATTTTAACAGTGTGACTTTAGATAAACTATCTCTTCATCTACAAACTGGGACAATGAATAGTATCTACCTCCTAAGAGTGCTGAGGTACTCAATTACAATTGCTGATAGGTAAGTGTGCTTAATAACTACTAGTAATTGGTTATATTCTTGACTTAAATAGGCATGCATTTATTATATATATCATTAATAATGCAACTTATTCGTATTGTGATTATTTTATGATAGGCAATTTGCTCTTTCCTAAAACACTGACATAAATTATGTTAAATGTCATCTGAAAATAGTATCAGTATGCACCATCATGTATAATATAAAAAGCAATTATATCAGGGCAGGAGGAAGTCTCAACTTACACTTTTATCAATGTTTATACATAAATTTATCAAAATGATTCATTTAAGGGAGATGTATTCATTGAGATACTCACAAATTAAAGGTTATTGCTAACATAGGAGTCATTCAGAGTTCACTTATTGAAAAATAATTATAAAATTTGAAATATTACTTTTACTTGACTGGTTCATCTAAAGCCACTCTACTTAAATTTTAGCCCACAGTGGGATATATTACCATTTCTGATTACTGATTTTTTTGTGTTTCAAAGGACATTAGTAATGTAAATTTTCATTGTGGATGCAAATAAGGTATGGATCTCCAATGACAGTTATTGATATCAGTTTTTGCTGCACTCTGTGTATACTGAAAGTTCTGTGAAGTACCTGAAAGTGTTTCGTCGATCATTTTCATGTGGCTTTCTTGCTTTTTAAAGGTTCAAAAAAGGCAAACACAAATTATACAATGCCACACAGAAACTTAATTTCTTAATAACCGTGTCTTATCAAATTGAGTATTTCATGAGAAAATTATATTTAATTCAGAAAACTTCATGATATTATGTGTGCCTCCTTTCTATACTGCCTTTTTGATGATTCTGAGGAAATAAATCTGTCACAGCTTCATTAGAATTGCCAGCACCCCAAGGCATTAAAAACACATGAGACAATTTATGGAAATGCAATTAAGCTACTGATTTAATAATCCAGTACCCAAGGCCTCTCTGTCTCTCTCTTTTTTTCTTATCCTGTTGATCATGGGACAGCATAGTAAAATATATGACCACATTTAGGCAGATTTTTGTTGCTGTTTTCAATCTTTCTAACCAATCAGTTTCCAATTAGTAATTAAATTGTAAGTCCAAACTTATTCATAAACTTGTTGATACTACATCTTGAATTTTGGTTTTAAAATTAAAAACAATTAGGCATTAGAATGTCTTTGCTGTAATTTCTTGATGTCTGAAACTAGTAGTCATTAATGATTGATGTGCATAAAGGATATAGATATAATAAGAAACTTAAGTCTCTTATTAGAACTATCTGTTGTGATATCCTACTAGTTTCAGATGTATATATGTAGTAATTAATTGATATATCTTTTACTTTCTTTTTCTCCCTTGAGAGTGTTTTGTAATTATATAAATAGATGTATCTGAGTTTTTAAAATTATGTAAAAATGTACTTAAAAATGTAGAAGTCACCTAAAACCTCACTTTATGATATAAATAGTAATTTTTCCATGACTATATTTCATGTACCTCATTACACACACATGCACTCACACTCACAACATTACTCCAATGAAGTTGGATTATACATTGCATTCTTTTCTTCTCCTCCATTCATACATTAACCAATCTTAACAATGTTGATCTATATAACAGATATATTGCATTCTTTCATTGTGTTAATCATTATTAATATTCATCACATGAATAAACATAAAAATATGAATACATGAAATAGAATTGGAGAATTGTTACTGGCTTATTAGAGAAAAATTGGGTAATGTTACACATCTTATATATGCATGTGTGTGTGTATATATATATGTATATATATATTCAATGGACTATTTTAATATAACATATAAGTATATATAGATATATGTACATATTATATATACACATGCACATGGAACTTCCCAGGTGGCTCAGTGGTAAAGACTCTGCCTGCCAATGCAGGAGACACAGGAGATACAGGTTTGACCCCTGAGTCAGGAAGCCCCTGGAAGAGGAAATGGTAGCCCACTTCAGGGAAGCCTGGTGGGCTATGGTCCACGGGGTTGCGAAAAGTCAGACATGAATTAATGACTGAACACACACATACACACACACAATGGGATATTTTTCAGACATGAGAAAGAAAACTTTGTCATTTTAAGACAACACGGATAGCCCTTGAGGACATTATGCTATGTGAGATTAGTCAGATTGAGGAAAAGATATACTGTATCATATCACATATTACAGGCAGAAAATAAAAAAGCCAAAACATAAAATCAGGGAGTAGGATACCAGGGTCTGGAGGTGGAGAATATGAAGGATGTTGTTTAAGAAATAAATTTATGACTAATTTTAAAAAGTCCCAGAGATCCAATACACAGTATAGTGTTTATAGACAATACTACTATACTAGGAACATCAAATATGCTGAGACAACATCTTAGTTATTCCTACCATGGAAAAAGAAATGATAATCATGTGACATGATAGAAATGTTAGCTAAGTCTACAAGGCAATCATATTGCAATGTATGAATGTATAAAAATTAACTCAGACACCTTAACTTTACACGATGTTATATGTCAAATGTATCTCAATACAAATAAAACCTAAATCAGGAAAAAAAGTTATCAAACAGCATTTAAAATGTGTGCACTTGTAATACATAAATTATCCTTCAAGAAAATGGATTAAAATCATTGGATGGGGGAGAAGCAATCAAAAGGAAAAAAAAATGAGAACATAATGACAATTCAAGAGCATCATTTTTGAAGACATCAAGTATAGCCTGGTCTTCTGTTCATTATTTCTTAAATCAGTGTCGCTTTCTCACTCTTTTTTTTCCCCTCCACACATCTTAAATTCTCAAAAACTGTAATTGATACTTAGGTAAGATAGCATTATTAGGTAGTCAGATGGGAACAGCACAATGCTTTACCTCTGAAGATGCATTGAAGTGATAACTGACCCTTGAGCAAGTTAGGAATGATGTGAATCATTAAATGCTGAAAGCTAGGTGACAGCTTGTTCTACTTGTTGAGGGGTGTTCAATTTGGTAGTTTGCACAACTGGGCTTGAATTATGTGATCATCTATGTATGTCTTGTGTGTCATGACTGTGTGTGCTCAGTCGTGTCAGACTTGCTCTGGACCCACAGACTGTGACCCGTGAGGCTCCTCTGTCCATGGGATTTTCTAGGCAAGAATACTGGAGTCGGTTGCCATTTCCTTCTCCAGGGAATCTTACCGATCCAGAGACTGAACCCATGTCTCTTGTGTCTCCTGCATTGCTGGTAGATTCTTTACCCACTGAGCCCCTAGCTGTGTGTGAAATACCCTACCATAAGTATCTGCCTGGGTTTCCTTGAAATCACAATGCTAACTGGCTCAAGTCTTCAGGTTTCATAATCTGAAGATGAAACCCTAAGAAGTTTTGTGAGACCAAGAAGCTATCCTGGGGTAGAATCAGTGTTGTACCTGAAATAATCAGACTCAATGATTTCCTGTATGTTTTTTGTCACACTATGTATTTAAACTTTACTAAACATGAGTAAGAGCTAACTCTATGGAGCTCTGTATTTTCAACTTTTTTTTTTAAAATGCTTGTAATTGGTACCATGAGCCTTAAGTCATTGTCATAACCTAAAATAATACAATTAGTTTTTTCATTATAGTATTCAGTGGCCATACTGAGGTTAGGCCTGAAAATGTTAGAGTACTTCTTCTGAACCATATTATTTAATTTTCCCAATATGCCCATATTCCTCCTCCCCTACCCCAGCTATCTATTAACAATAAAAGCAACACTAAAAAGATAATCTTCAGTGTGAATGTTTTTGCCATTTGTCAAAGACAAGGAGATTATAATAAAATAAAAGAGCTGTAGGTAAAATGATACCATATTAAGTTGATTTCTGGTGTTTCAAATATCAATTTAGTTTCAGAGCAATACATTTGAAAGGATAAGTTGATTATTTAATTCTATCTAATTATATTGTTTGATCAATGACTAGTACTTTTTTCCTACCTTTTATTTCAATTGGGAGTTCACATGTCTAATCTGAACTAAGCAACAAAGGAAGGTTTTACCAGCATAGAAAATCATATAAAAGACATTTGAAGGCCTTACTTCAGGAAAGATTTCAAAAGGGACTCTAGGGCAGCTGATAGTATCTTTAACTCTCATCTCCCCCCCTCTCTAAGCATCAGCTTTCCTGTCATTCCAGTTTATCTCACATGGCATGTACAGGTATGAACTCATTCTTCCCATCTTTACCATCAGAATTAAAACATCCTCTAACACCTTTGAAAAATTTGGGGTGCAATTTGATTGACTATCTTCAGATCATATATACATTATTTGGATCAAAAATCACTGCACATGGAATCAGATACTATAATCTTCTCTGACATTAGGATCTCAAGGTTGCAGTGAGGAAGCAGTAGCTCCTCATTGAGGGGATATCAATGACATTCTTAGCTTCCTAGGTGGCACAGTGGTAAAGAACCCACCTGTCAATGCAGGAGACACAGGAGACATGGGTTTGATCCCTAGTTGGAAAGATCCCTTGAGAAGGAAATGTCAATCCATTCCAGTATTCTTGTCTGAAAAATACCATAGACAGAGGGGCCTGGTGGGCTATGGTTCATGGGGTCACAAAGAATCAGATGTGACTGAACACGCATGCAATAGCAATGACATTCTATTTTCATGAGCTTACTTCTTTGAGTTAGGCATATATTTCTTTACATCAACTATATCTATATTTTTCTATACTTTGAAAATTAAAAAAAATGTACATATAGAATCATACAGTAATACACATATGACTTTTCACTAATATTCTAGCAAAAGTATTTCATTTAAGGAATAAGCTACTTTTAGAAAATACCAATACTAGAATGATCATTATTATTCTGTAGACATAAATAAAACAAAATAATATCTCACTTTAAAAACTGTGAAATGGCTACCTGGCACATTGTAAGTAAACCTGCAAACTTCTTTAAAATCTGAAACATGCAAGACAAGCAAGTAACTTTGAATTAATTTTCTTTCCTCATATACAAAATACATATAGGAGAATAGCTTAAAATATTATGCCAGCCCATAGGCATAGTTCCAGTCAAAAGTCAGTCTTAACAACCTCTTTAACAAGTGGTGCTGGGAAAACTGGTCAACCACTTGTAAAAGAATGAAACTAGAACACTTTCTAACACCATACACAAAAATAAACTCAAAATGGATTAAAGATCTAAATGTAAGAGCAGAAACTATAAAACTCCTAGAGGAGAACATAGGCAAAACACTCTCCGACATAAATCACAGCAAGATCCTCTATGACCCACCTCCCAGAATATTGGAAATAAAAGCAAAACTAAACAAATGGGATCTAATGAAACTTAAAAGCTTTTGCACTACAAAGGAAACTATAAGTAAGGTGAAAAGACAGCCGTCAGATTGGGAGAAAATAATAGCAAATGAAGAAACAGACAAAGGATTAATCTCAAAAATATACAAGCAACTCCTGAAGCTCAATTCCAGAAAAATAAATGACCCAATCAAAAAATGGGCCAGAGAACTAAACAGACATTTCTCCAAAGAAGACATCCAGATGGCTAACAAACACATGAAAAGATGCTCAACATCACTCATTATCAGAGAAATGCAAATCAAAACCACAATGAGGTACCATTACACACCAGTCAGGATGGCTGCTATCCAAAAGTCTACAAGCAATAAATGCTGGAGAGGGTGTGGAGAAAAGGGAACCCTCTGACACTGTTGGTGGGAATGCAAACTAGTACAGCCACTATGGAAAACAGTGTGGAGATTTCTTAAAAAACTGGAAATAGAACTGCCATATGACCCAGCAATACCACTTCTGGGCATACACACTGAGGAAACCAGATCTGAAAGAGACACGTGCACCCCAATGTTCATCGCAGCACTGTTTATAATAGCCAGGACATGGAAGCAACCTAGATGCCCATCAGCAGACGAATGGATAAGGAAGCTGTGGTACATATACACCATGGAATATTACTCAGCCGTCAAAAAGAATTCATTTGAACCAGTCCTAATGATATGGATGAAACTGGAGCCCCTTATACAGAGTGAAGTAAGCCAGAAAGATAAAGAACATTACAGCATACTAACACATATATATGGAATTTAGAAAGGTGATAACGATAACCCTATATGCAAAACGGAAAAAGAGACACAGAAATACAGAACAGACTTTTGAACTCTGTGGGAGAAGGTGAGGGTGGGATGTTTCAAAAGAACAGCATGTATACTATCTATCGTGAAACAGATCACCAGCCCAGGTGGGATGCATGAGACAAGTGCTCGGGCCTGGTACACTGGGAAGACCCAGAGGAATCGGGTGGAGAGGGAGGTGGGAGGGGGGATCGGGATGGGGAATACGTGTAAATCTATGGCTGATTCATATCAATGTATGACAAAACCCACTGAAATGTTGTGAAGTAATTAGCCTCCAACTAATAAAAAAATTAAAAAAAAAAAAAAGTCAGTCTTAATAATGAGGACTTATACACAAAATTATGATTGAAAACAGTTGATTATCTCATATGCAAATGTTGTCTAATCAGGGCTATACAAATCACCCTACAGCCAAAAATTTCACAGTTAGTCTTTGACATATTCTGTGAACTATACCAAAGCCATGCCCTCAGCACTATAAAAAAACAAATGAATCCAGGAATGGAAATAGTCATTTATTCATTTCCTCAGGTTAGATACAATGGTGACTGCATTTTCTAAATTATCGGGGCCATACAGACATTGGAGCTTAAGGATAAGATCCAATTTTATATCAATCTGTTAAACTACAAGCCATTCTAACGACACAAATGTCCAACATGGTAATTAGTATCTTGAGTGATGATGTTGAAAACAAAGAGACATTGCATACCTAAAATAAAACATTTATATGAGACCAATTTAATGAAAAGAAAGCAAACTATGAATGAAAATGTAGGTTTTTTTTTTAATATTTGCTGTTACTGTGTGTACCAATATTTGTGAATACTATTTGAAATTAGAAATGTGATCATGACAGAAAAAATAATAATAAAGGCTTAAAATATTAATTTTTATATTTAATGTTTATAAACATAAATATAAACTTTTGCTGATGATGTATAGCTCCAAGATTTTGGAAGCTAGGAGTAAGCGTTGCAAAACAGGAGGTGTAAAGGCTTACTATCAAGAAACACATAGAATCGTTTTCTTAGTTATTTTACTACTAGAAGATCCTGAGGGTCTGCATTTCCTGAATGGATACCTAAGTATCATTCAGTCTTTTTAGGAACAAACCAACACTAACTAACACAGAGATTAATATTCAGAGATAAGTGCCATAGGAACTGAAATATTCACTTGGAATCAACAGCAGTTTCTTTCTACACAGACAAAGCTACACAATTTTCTACCAAAAAGTCATTTAATGCATATTGAATCAATAAAACAAAGTTTAAGAGAAGTGATGTCTGCAAGATAGTGTCATAGGAAGTTCCAACACTTATAACCTGACAAAAAGAACAATTTTAACAACCACCAGTCTTTATAGGAGTCTAGGTGACTAGCTGAGAGTTCCCAGCATCTTGGTGGAGCCAAAAATTCAAGAATAGATGCATTGAAGAGGTCAGGAAAACAGTTTTCTCTTACTTGCATTAGCCCTCTCCCCAGGTGGCACAATTTGGTGCCAAAACAGACTCTCAGCACCAGTTTCTCCCATGGATAAAAGGGAGAGTGAAGTGACCTCCCAGCTTCCCCAGACCAGTGGGATGCTGTTCAAGAGGCCCCACTTTTCCTCAACCCATCCAGAATACTGAGGGCATTGACATGAATGGATCGTCTGGGGACAGCTAAAAGCAGGTAAAAGGTACAGAGGCTCACAGTAACAGGTGCATGGATCCCAGCAGCCCTTGAACTTCAGAGGTCACTTTACCCTTTGAAGTCCATGCCTTCAGTCAGCTGACGTGCACCCCCAGTACCTGCGCTTCCCCTCTGTCTGTGCTCCACGCTCTCCTGCAAATGGCGCACACGCCTCCACACAGCGTGCATGGGAAAGCACCAAGATATCAGCATTGGTCCCAGTTCTGTTGGATTGGGAGGAGGCATAGAACCTTGGAAACTTTTGAGTACTGCCCTCAGAAAAATAAATATGAGCCTCCCAACATCCAGCCCAGCTTTACAGGATGGAAAACAGACACAATTCTAGAATTTCTCTCCCAAGATGGAGCAACAGGACTGGAGCAGGCACATCCAATAGAAAATGTCTAAGATACTTCCTGAATCTTCGTTCAGGGTGAATGGTGAAGGTCTTTTTTCTTCTGAAGGCTATCAGTGAAGATTGGAGGAGATGATTGCTTCTTCAAATGTGAAGACAGCAACCTAGGGATTGCAGGCTTCAAGCAACTCTAAGGATCAAGGAAATATTCTCTCACTAAAAGGAAAAAAAAAAAAATTAAAGCTCCAGTAACTGATCCTCAAAATAGAGGTCTAAAAGTTTCCTAATGAATAATTTGAAATAATCTCTTAAATAAGTTCAGTGAGCTATAAGGGGACACAGACAACTAAATGAAATTAGAAAGCCAACACAAAATGAAAAGTTTAACAAAATGATAGAAAGCATGAGAAAAAAAAATCACTCAAATTTTAGAGCTGAAAAATACAATTGAACTGAAAAATTTAATAGAGCACTTCAACAGCAGTCTTGAGCAAGCAGGAGAAGAATCAGCAAACTCAAAGACAGAATTTTGAAATTGTCAAAGATATGAAATTGTCCTATTAAGAAACAAAAAGAACAAAATAATGAAAAGTCCACATTAGAAAGAAAGTAAAGAAAGCCTACAGTACTTATGGGATACCATTTAATAAATCATTACCTGGTTTATGGCAGTCCTAGAAGGAGCGGAGAAAGACAAGGGAACAGAAAGCTTATTTAAAGACAAAATGAAAGAAAATACTCCAAAATCTAAGATGGGAAATGAACATCTAGATCCATTAAATCCATGCTAAGTTATACTTGCTAAGTTGTTTTAATTGTGTCTCTTTGCTAACCTATGGACTGTAGCCTGCCAAGCTTCTCTGTCCATTGGATTCCCCAGGCAAGAATACTAGAGTGGCAATATTTCTTGCCAAGGATTGAACAGGCCATCTTGTTCTCGCTTGCATGATTTCCTAGAAAAAGATCGATGTAATTCTTGTCTTTGTCCCTTTATTGGTAAGATTTTTTTTTTTTCCCTCTTACTTTTTACAAGAATTTTTCTCTATCTATGAGTTTTGCAATTTGAAAGTGATATAGCTCAAGGTAGTGTTTTGGCATTTATTCTCCTTGATGTTCTCTGAGCTCTCTGGATCTGTGATTTGGTGACTGACGTTAACTTAGGAAATTGTCAGCCATTATTGTTTCAAATATTTCTTCTGTTCCTTTCTGTGTTTCTTCTCCTTTTGCATTCCATTATGTATAAGTTATACATTTTATAGTTGCCACACGAGTCCTCGGATAATCTGTTTTATCTTATTTTCAGTCTTTATTCACTTTGTGTTTTGTTTTATTAGGATTCAATTGATATCTCCTATAGTTTAGATTCTTTTCTAACCATGTTCAGTCTACAACTAAGCTCATCCAAGTTATTTTTAATTTCTGTTACAGTGGTGTTTATCTCCAGCGTTTGTTTTAGGTTCTCTCTTAAGATTTCCATCTTTGCTTACATGGCTTATCTATCTTTTAGGCTGTATATTTTATTGATCAGAGTTCTTAGCATAACAATCACAGTTATTTCAAATTCTTAATCTGATAATTCCAACCTCCCTTCCATGTCTGATGCTTGAACTGTCTTTAAATTATGTTTTTTGCCTTTTGATATGCTCTGTTATTTTTCCTTGATACCTGGTCATGGGGCATGGAATAAAAGGAACTTCTGTAGATAAATGTTTGTAGAGTAGTGGTGAGGTGTGGTGGAAGGAAAGAGTTCTGTGGCTCCATCAAGATGTCTCAGTCTTTTACTGAGTCTTTGCCTCCAGATTTTGCTTCTCACTTTGTTGTTTCCCTTTAGGGGAGAGAGGATGGATAGAGGTGCCTGGATTTGGGCATTTTGGTTCCCCAAGTTACTGGTTTCTGATAATATACCAGCAGATTGTTGTTTTGTTGATAAGTCATGTCTTATCTTGCAGATCCCAAGGACTTTAGTCTACCAGGCTCCTCTGTCCATGGGATTTTTCCAGGCAAGCATATTGGAGTGGGTTGCCATTTTCTACTCCAGGGGATATTCCTGACCTAGGGATCAAACACAAGTCTCCTGCAATGGCTGGTAGATTCTTTACAATTGAGGCACCAGGGAATTGTTAACTAGTTTCTTCTAGGGACAGTTTTTGTTAAGAAGAACAAAGTACTCTGACTTATTTTAACGTGTTTTATTTTCCCCTCCCTCTTTCAGAAGCATGAGAGTAATTTTATCCCCTGATATTTACTGTGAGAAATTGGATAAGCCCCTGGAGGTGAATCATACAAAAAGTCACCTCCGATGATTAAGTTCTTCTGGAGACTTTAACTCTCACAATTGCGCATACTGAGTCTGCACAAGTCATCAATTGTGTTTCAGGTTTTCCTACCCTGGCACTTGCTACCCTGTCAGTGTCTGCTCCAGAGTGTCTGGTCCAGTAAGCCTCAACTCCCTATTGACCTGTTTCTTCAATTTTGGGTACATTAATTTGCCCTGTGTTGTCCTGGCTTTTGAGAATCCAAGAAGAGTTGTTTGCTTTTCAGTCTTAGCATTTTACTGGTTAGGTTCATGTAGCAACTTCCAAGCTCCTCACATTCAGAATCAGAAACTGAAAATCCTGAATTTAAGCTGTTATCAGTGCTGACGATTATAACTAGCATAAAATTGACTAACTGTTGACAATTAACTATTACAGATCTACTATCAAAATTCAAACCCAAATGCCTTAAAAATAACCATCACTAGACAAATTGTTAATAGATAAACAGTAAACAAGACATCTACAACATAAAATGTAGAGGGTGGAATAATAGTGCAGGGTACTTATAAGTGATGAAGCTAGTTATTACCAGCTTAAAGTTGACTGTCATAACTCTAAGATGTTTTATGTAAATTTCATGGTAATCACAAAGTAAAAATCTGTAGTAGATACACAAAACATAAAGAGAAAAGAGTCAAGTCATTCCATTACAAAAAGCCATTACATCACAAAGAAATACAACAATGGAGAAGAAATTTTCAAATTTTAAAACAAAATTATTAACAAAATGGCAATAGTAAGTATCTATTAATAATTAGAAACTTACCTGCCTCCTGTGAAACCTGTATGCAGATCAGGAAGCAACAGTTAGAACCAGACATGGAACAATGGACTGGTTCAAAATTGGGAAAGGAGTACATTAAGGCTGTATATTCTCATCCTGCTTATTTACCTTACATGCAGAGTACATCATATAAAATGTAGGGCTGAATGAAGCACAAGCTGGATCAAGATTGCTGAGAGAAATATCAATAATCTCAGATATGCAGATGACACCACCCTTATGGCAGAATGACTACCCACTCCAGTAGTCTGGCCTGGAGAACTCCATGGACTCTATAGTCCATGGGGGTCACAAAAGGTCAGACACGACTGAACAGTTTTCAGTTCAATTATGGCAGAAAGTCAAGAGAAACTAAAGAGCCTCTTGATGAAGGTGAAACAGGAGAGTGAAAAACTGGCTTAAAACTCAACGTTCAAAAAATGAAAATCATGGCATCCAGTCCTATCACTTCATGGCAAATACGTGGAGAAACAGTGGAAACAGTGGTTGACTTTATTTTCTTGGGCTCCAAAATCACTGCAGATGGTGGCTGCAGCCATGAAATTAAAAGATGCTTGCTCCTTGGAAGAAAAGCTATGACCAGCCTAGAAGCATATTACAAAGCAGAGACATTACTTTGCCGACAAAGGTCTGTCTAGTCAAAGCTATGGTTTTTCTAGTAGTCATGTATGGATATCAGAGCTGAACCATAAAGAAGGCTGAGCACAGCAGAACTGATGCTTTTGAACCTTGGTGTTGGAGAAGACTCTTGTAAGTCCCTTCAATCAAGATCAAACCAGCCAATCCTAAAGGAAATCAGTCCTGAATATTCATTGGACTGATGCTGAAGCTGAAACTCCAATAACTGGCCACCCAAGAAAAGAGAAGACTTATTAGAAAAAACCCTGATGCTGGGAAAGATCAAAAGATAAAATGACTTAATAGATTATAAAGAAAGAAAAAATAAGACTTAATTACCTGCTTTCTGCAAGAGACACATTTAGACCTTAAAGACAAATATAGGTTGAAAGTGAAGGAAAAGATTTCATTCAGATGATATTTCATTCAGACAATAAACAAATATTTCAATCAGACCCTTAACAAAAGAGAATGAGTAGTTATACTCAACAGACGAAATAGATGCAAAGTCAAAAACTGTCACAAGAGACAAAAAGGTTATTTTCTGATGATAAAGGGCTCAATTAGGCAATCATCTCTTCAGATTATCCAGATATAAAATCCATAAGGAAACTAGCAGAGTTAAGCAATACTAATGACCAAAGGGATCTAAGCAACATACACAGAATTTTCTAACTACATTCCATAATAACACATTCCTTTCAAGGGCACACAGAGCATTATCCAGGATAGATCATATGTTGGGCCACAGGACAAGTCTTAACAAATGAAGAAGGTAGAAATCATATCAGGTATCCTCCCTGATCACATTACTATAAGATTCAAAATGAATGAGAAGAGAAATTTTCACAAGTATGTGGATATAAACAACATATTCCTCAGCAATCAAAAAGAAAACAAAGAAACATCTGAAAAACAAATGAAAATGGACACATAATATATCATGGCTTGTGATATATAGCAAATATAGTTCTATAAAGAGAATTTGTAGAGATAAATGCCCACTTTAAGTGAAAAAGAAAGATTGCAAGCAAACAACCTAAATTTTCCCTTCAAGGACGTAGAAAAAGAAAACAAACTAAACCCAAAATTAGCAATGGAAAGAAATAACAAACATCAGAGTAGGAAAAACATGAAACTGAGATTAGAAAAAAGTAGAAAAAAACAACAAATCTAGCAGTTAATTTTTGTAAGGATACAAATTGACAAAACCTTCACTAGACTAAGAAAAAAGAGAGATGACTCAGATAAATAGAATTATCTGTGAAAGAGGAGACCTTACAATTGATGTCTAGAAATGCAAAGGCTTTCCCTCTAAGATCAAGAGCAAAACAAGGATGTAATCCCTCATTATTTCTATTAAACATAATACTGGAAATGCTAACTAGAACACTTAGTCAAGAAGAAGAAATAAAAGGCATTCAAACTTGAAAGGAAGAAGTAAAAGTGTATGATAGGAATTTGTATATACAAAATGCTAAAGACTCCACCCTATATACTAACAATGAAAAAACAGAAAGAGAAATTAAGGAAACAATACCATTCACCATTGCAACAAAAAGAATAAAATACTTAGGAGTATATCTACCTAAAGAAACAAAAGACCTATACATAGAAAACTATAAAACACTGATGAAAGAAATCAAAGAGGACACAAACAGATGGAGAAACATACCGTGTTCATGGATTGGAAGAATCAATATTGTCAAAATGGCTATTCTACCCAAAGCAATCTATAGATTCAATGCAATCCCTATCAAGCTACCAACGGTATTTTTCACAGAACTAGACCAAAGAATTTCACAATTTGTATGGAAATACAAAAAACCTCGAATAGCCAAAGTAATCTTGAGAAAGAAGAATGGAACTGGAGGAATCAACCTGCCTGACTTCAGACTCTACTACAAAGCCACAGTCATCAAGACAGTATGGTACTGGCACAAAGACAGAAATATAGATCAATGGAACAGAATAGAAAGCCCAGAGATAAATCCACGAACCTATGGACACCTTATCTTTGACAAAGGAGGCAAGGATATACAATGGAAAAAAGACAACCTCTTTAACAAGTGGTGCTGGGAAAACTGGTCAACCACTTGTAAAAGAATGAAACTAGAACACTTTCTAACACCATACACAAAAATAAACTCAAAATGGATTAAAGATCTAAATGTAAGACCAGAAACTATAAAACTCCTAGAGGAGAACATAGGCAAAACACTCTCTGACATAAATCACAGCAAGATCCTCTATGACCCACCTCCCAGAATATTGGAAATAAAAGCAAAACTAAACAAATGGGATCTAATGAAACTTAAAAGCTTTTGCACTACAAAGGAAACTATAAGTAAGGTGAAAAGACAGCCGTCAGATTGGGAGAAAATAATAGCAAATGAAGAAACAGACAAAGGATTAATCTCAAAAATATACAAGCAACTCCTGAAGCTCAATTCCAGAAAAATAAATGACCCAATCAAAAAATGGGCCAAAGAACTAAACAGACATTTCTCCAAAGAAGACATACAGATGGCTAACAAACACATGAAAAGGTGCTCAACATCACTCATTATTAGAGAAATGCAAATCAAAACCACAATGAGGTACCATTACACGCCAGTCAGGATGGCTGCTATCCAAAAGACTACAAGCAATAAATGCTGGAGAGGGTGTGGAGAAAAGGGAACCCTCTTACACTGTTGGTGGGAATGCAAACTAGTACAGCCACTATGGAAAACAGTGTGGAGATTCCTTAAAAAACTGGAAATAGAACTGCCATATGACCCAGCAATCCCACTTTTGGGCATACACACTGAGGAAACCAGATCTGAAAGAGACACGTGCACCCCAATGTTCATTGCAGCACTGTTTATAATAGCCAGGACATGGAAGCAACCTAGATGCCCATCAGCAGATGAATGGATAAGGAAGCTGTGGTACATATACACCATGGAATATTACTCAGCTGTCAAAAAGAATTCATTTGAATCAGTCCTAATGAGATGGATGAAACTGGAGCCCATTATACAGAGTGAAGTAAGCCAGAAAGATAAAGAACATTACAGCATACTAACACATATATATGGAATTTAGAAAGATGGTAATGATAACCCTATATGCAAAACAGAAAAAGAGACACAGAAATACAGAACAGACTTTTGAACTCTGTGGGAGAAGGTGAGGGTGGGATGTTTCAAAAGAACAGCATGTATACTATCTATGGTGAAACAGATCACCAGCCCAGGTGGGATGCATGAGACAAGTGCTCGGGCCTGGTGCACTGGGAAGACCCAGAGGAGTCGGGTGAAGAGGGAGGTGGGAGGGGGGATCGGGATGGGGAATAAGTGTAAATCTATGGCTGATTCATATCAATGTATGACAAAACCCACTGAAATGTTGTGAAGTAATTAGCCTCCAACTAATAAAAAAATTAAAAAAAAAAAAAAAAAAAAAAAAAATCAATGGTGTTTCTAATACACTAGCAACAAACTATTTAAAAAAGAAATTAAGAAAAGAATCACATCATAATAACACCAAAAACGATGAAACACTAAGAAGTAAATTTAATCAATGGGGATGAAAGAACTATACACTGAAAAGTATAAAACACTGATGAAAGGAATTGAAGAGGATAATTGCAAACTTATCCTGTGTTCATATATTAGTATTACCAAAATTCCCATATATCAAAGTGATCTACAGATTCAATGTAATCCCTATCAAAATTCTAAAGGCATTTTTCACAAAAATAGGAAAAAAGACCTTAAAATTCATATGGAATCATGAAAGACCCCAAAGAGCCATTCAAGAGAGAAGCCAAAAACTGGAAGCCATGCACTGATTTCAGATTATAATTATAGAGTTGTAGCAATTACAGTAGCATGGTGTATGTGTGTGTGTGTGTGTGTGTGTGTTAATCACTCAGTCGTGTCTAACTCTTGTGACCCTATGGACTGTAGACCACTAGGCTACTCTCTCCATGGGATTCTCCAGGCAAGAATACTGGAGTAGGTAGCCAATCTCTTCTCCAGGGGATCTTCCCAATTCAGGGATGGAACCCAGATCTCCTGCATTGCAGGCAGATTCTTTACTGTCTGAGACATGTCTGCCTGTAAAGTTATAAATATATGTTTAACTAATCCGCAACAGGGTGCCAAGAATACAAAATAGAGAGAAAGTTTCTCAAGAAAATGATATTGTGAAAACTGAGCACCACTGACCAAAGAATAAATCAGACCCTTTTCTTACACAATACACAAAAATCAACTCAAAATAAATCCATGGTCTCTCTAACATTGTTCTTGACAATAAGTTTTCAGATATGACAATAAAAGCACAGGCAACAAAAGCAAAAATAAACAAATGAGAGTGCATCAAACTAAAAAGCTTCTACCTGACGAAGGAAATAACCAACAAAATGAAAAGGCAACCTAGAGAATGGGAGAAAATATTTGCAGATCATATTTGACAAAGGGTTAATATTCAAAATATATAAGCGACTAATATAGCTCAATAGCAAAAAAATAACCCCAAACTCCCAAAACAAATAACTTGATTTCAAAATGGGCATATACCTGAAAAGACATACAAATAATACCAGATAAGACATGAAAATAACCAATGATATATGAAATGATGCTCAGTATTATCATGGAAATCCAAATCATTAGGGATACAATCATCAGGGAAATCCAAATTCAAATACAAGCTAATATCACCTCACATTTGTAAGGGTAACTATTGTCTAAAAATAAAAGATAGCAAGAGTTGGCTAGTATGTGGAGAAAAGGGAATGCTAGTACAGTGTTTGAGGAAATATAATTTATTATAATAATTACAGAAAATAGTATGGAGCTTTCTTAAAAATTAAAAAAAAAAAAGAACTATAATACCATGTAATCCAGAAATCCCACTTCTGGATATTTATCCAAAGGAATTGAAATCAGGATCTGGAATAGTTACCTATACTCTGACAATCATTGCAGCATTATTCACAATAGTTAAGATATAGAAATAACCTAAATAGTTAACAACAGATGAATGAATAAAGAAAATCTGATATATACATTCAATACACTATTATTCAGCCTTAAAAAGAAGACAATCTTATTTATAAGAATGTGAATGGACCTGGAGAACATTACGCTAAGTGAAATAAGCCAAACACAAAATACAAAATTATATGTATGATCTTATCATATGTAGAATTTAAATTAGTCAGGCTCAGATACAGAGAATAGAAAGGTGGTTGCTAGAGGTTGAAGGGATGGGCAAATGGGAAGTGATGCCAAAGGGTACAAAATTTCCATTTTGCAAGATAAAGTAAGTTCTGGTGACCTACTATATAAAATAATGCCAATAGCTAACAATATTCTATTATATAAAATTTGTTAGGGCTTTCCAGGTGGTAAAGAATCTGCCTTTAGGAGACACAGGAGACGTGGGTTCACTTGCAGGGTCAGGAAGATTCCCTGAAGTAGGAACTGGCAACCCACTAGAGTATTTTTGCCTGGATAATCCCATGGACATAGGAGCCTGGTGGGTTACAGTCCATGGGGTCACAAATAGTTGGACGTGACTGAGCAACTGAACACACACACAAAATTTGTTAAAGAGGTAAATACAAATACCAAGTGTTTTTGCCGCTCAAAAAATATAATAAAGGTGGTGGGGGGAAATGTTGCGAAGTGATGGATATATTTATGGCCTTAAAGGTGGTGATTCTATATATCATTCTATATATTAAATATGTACAGCTTTTAAATGTCAATTTTGCCTCAATAGAGTAATTTTTAAGAAAATCAAAGGAAGTTTAGTTGTATGAATTTAGTATTTATTGGCCTTGATTTGACTACATAACTAAAGAAAATTTAATAATTGACCTCTTAACTAAAAATCTAACAATTATGTCAGTGGCTCAATTTTCCATTATTAACTTCTTCCACCTATCATTTCTGATTTATGAAATAATTTCATTTTTCTTGGCCTAAAATTCACTTTTCCTAGAGTGATTTTTTGACTATATGTATACCAGACCAAATTGTTTCTCTATTTTTAAGAAGATCATCCTACCTTCCTCAAAACCAATACTATATAACAGCTCCAAATATGATTCAAGGAATTTCAGTACCACCTAGTGCAAAACTAGAAGCATTTAATCTCATTAGGTCATCAATAGAAAAAAGGAATCAATATAACTTAATCTCATTGGTTAGAGTAAGGATTTATTTTCTTTCATATTTTCACATAAATCTATCATATTTAAAATTTCAAGAGTCAAGTATATATGCAATGAAAAGAAAAAAGTGAAAATGTCCCTCAGCCGTGTCTGGCTCTCCAGAGGTTCTTCCCGACCCAGAAATTGAACCTGGCCTCCTGCATTGTAGGCAGATTCTTTACCATCTGAGCCAACAGGGAAGCCCATATATGCAATGCTTGTGTTTAATTATTAGTGTGCAATCCACTATCTTATTTCAGTTATCTTCATTTTCTTTTAGTAAATATTTCATATTAGTTTCAGTTCCTTGAAACTTCTTTAAGGTACTTTGTGTTGCAATACACTAGCAGATGTGTTTTGGTAATTATTTCCTATCTTTTTCTTTGCCTCATAATTTTGTTCACATTTGCTGTGAAAATTTTAGAAATCATGTAGATTGTTTGGTACAGGAAGGAAATCAACCCTGGACTGCCTAATTACTTGCAATCTTCCTGTCTTTCCTTGGATGCATTTTTAATCTTACAAACAGTGGGCATTTTTGTTAACCCTATGTATAGCTCTAACTCTATATCCCACTATAGCTTTCTGTATATTAAGTCAAACTAGTTTTATATTATAAGTGGATAAAGTAACCCATGATACTCCAGAGGAAATATGTTTGATTCAACATTTTAAAAATAAACTCTAGCTTGAAAATTTTACATGCAGTTATAACAGAAAGATAACTCAATGCAAGAGCATATATATTTATATGTATATAAAATACATCTACATATCTACATTTATCTTAATCAATTGCTTATACATATCAGTTTGTTTTGCTTTTTTGCTCTTACATTGTCCTGACATTTGACTATGTTTATCTCTGTATGAGTCACTTCTAAAAGACAAGGATAACAAAAATAAGGTACAGATTTAGGGAGCTTAAATTATTGATAAAATGGAGAAGCACAAAAGGGCAGGAGTAATACCATATGGCAATACTAAATTTCAACAAAATAGCTAATCACTTCTTTGGGTCAAAACCTAATGCTCATTTCTTTTTACTTTTTATCTCTTCAAGACTCAGACTCTCATAGAGTTTTACTGGGCATAATGGTAAAGGGAATGTGAGTCATTTGTGATATGTGTGAGGTAAAGATTGAATGGAGTGCAAGATTTTGACATTCAGATTGAATAAAAAAAACTAAACTAATTAGAACACATAAATAAGATAGCTATGTTCACGTGACAATAGTTATATATATATTTTTTACTTTTCTCCTTCAGATTTATTTTTATTCTGAATTCAAAGCTGATAGAAATGTATGTGATATAAATCACAATTGAGCCCCTTATAGTTTCTAGGTAGGAAAGCTTCTGAAATATTCTACCACTACATTTTCTCCTTTGCCCTTATTTATAAATTTTATCCTTTATGTTCAACGTGCACCTTCTGTATATATTCCCTGGTGGCTCGTATAGTAAAAAATCCCTCTGCAAAGTGGCAGACCTGGGTTTGATCCCTGGGTTGAGAAGATCCTCTGGAGGAGGGCATGGCAACCCACTCCAGTATTCTTGCCTGGAGAATCCCTATGGACAGAGAAGCCTGGTGGGCTGCAGTCCATGGGATTACAAGGAGTCAGACACAACCGATCGACAAAGAACAGCATAGCACATGTTTATTAACTAAGAAATGCCATATAAATAACTGTCAAGGAAACCCAAATTAATCCTATATCTGCTCAATATTTGACATTTTCCAGTTCCTCCATAATATTCCAGTTAAGCATATACACGATGTTAACATTTTTCTCTGAGTTTCAGTGCTCAGACTTCTCTCATTAATCATCTGTACACCTAGAGATTCTGTTCTTTTCTAAAACTCACACCAGGATAATGCTTTAGAGATCTGACAGGCATTAAATGCTTTTCTACTTTGAAAAGAAGAATAAAATGTCTCATAACTAACAAAATTAAGCTTAGAGAGAATATGTTTTAGACAGACTTTGGCTAAGAGACAAAAAATCATCAGGTCCAAGTACTCCAGTGACAGACTTCAAGTAAAAAAAATAAGTCCTTTTATTTGACTGAGATACGTATCGTAATTTAAATAGATAATGCATGATATCAGACATTTTGGTGTTTAATGTATAATTGGTAGGATTAATAATAGATTTAACAGAAAATTAGCTCATTTATCTCTGGGGTGACATGAGATGCTAAAAATTAACTCTAGAAAATAGAAAATACTTTGATTTTACTTGAATATATATCAAGTACATCTTTATGGGATGTCATTTCTAAGGAACTCATTTTCATGTGTGTTAACCACATGATAAAAGAATACAGAAAACCAGCAAATACACTGTTAAAATTTGTGAAATGGCTCTTTGGCTTATGGATTGAAAGATTTACAAGGTTACCATGTTCCTCATTAGGGAAACATGATTAATTTCTCACTGATTAGCATACTTTGGCTTTTTTCTCTTTTGAAAAACCCAGAAACTATATTAACTTATTGATGGAAAATAATATTTCCCCAAAATGAATTTTATTGACACATAACTGTATTTGAAGCTCTCAGTAACTTGTGCCATTTGGTTTATTTCCATGAATTCTTTTATTCTAGCCACATTGCCTCCCATCAACTTTTTTCTTGCATTTATTGATGATCTGTCTTACATATCTAAGTATATATTGAGTTGAATCAGCTAACGTAGATTCAAAAATGAGTTAAATTATTCTTGTTGTCAAGCATAATCAAGGAGCCAGATGTACAAATATTTGACAATATGATTATCATTACACTGGAAGTCAAATACTAAATATTAAGGTAGCACAAATTGAGCTTGATTGATAAACTCCAGTTAGAAAGTAGAGAAAGAATTTACAAAAGCAGAGATGCGAAGTGGATTTTGAAGGATTTTGAAAAAGCTGAACTTAAGGAGGCCAGTAGGGATTGGCAGTCATGTACAAAACCTCAGAAAAGCATAACCACGTGGAGTAATTGCAGAAATTGGCATAATTAATGAACTTAATATAGCTTTAACAGTGGACAGAAGTGGCTAAAAATAAGGCTAGGTGTGTTAGACTATTGTCAGGTTTGTATTTCAGATAAAGAGGTTTAACATTATTTCTTGAGGAATGGGGGGTCATTTTAAAGAAAAAGAATCATATTCATAGATTTCTATGTTAGTGAAATTATCCAAATGCAGTAAAAATGACTGAGTTGGTGTAGGCAAACCAGAGGCAGAGTGACAATGTTGGAGTTATTCAGTAGTGTAATTGTGGGAGGATGAGAGTTGTTTTAATATAGGAATCGTGTGTATGATGAGGCTAAAGAATAAATATGAGATATTATAATAAATGTAAGAGGTTATAGTCCAAGAGTCAATAGATATTAGTGAACAAATAGAAATGGCAGATAAGAGAAGAAAAAAGTGTTGTTTGAAAACTTTGCAAAGGAGAAGTGCTGTATATATTTTTACCTCGGGTAATGGTGGGCTCTTCAGATAAAGATGTATAGTAGTCAGTAAAGTATATAGCCTGAGGAGGATGCCAGACTACAAGTACAGAATTAATAGTCATTAATGCATAGGTAATAGTGGAAGTACTGCTAGTAGACGGGTACATGATACATGTTGCATTCTAATATTAGGATTAGGAAAGTGTTCAAAACTATACTGTAGGAAATATAGTTCATAGAAGTACCTGTTTTGCATTTAGTCATAAATGAACTTTTGGAGAAAGAGTTTTTAAATGAAACTTATCCTTAACTATTCCCTCGTGGCTCAGGTGGTAAAGTGTCTGCCAGCAATGCGGGAGACCCAGGTTCAATACCTGTGTCGGGAAGATCCCCCGGAGAAGGAAATGGCAACCCATTCCAGTACTCTTGCCTGGAAAATTCCATGGACTGAGGAGCCTGGTGGGCTACTACAGTCCATGGGGTCACAAAGAGTTGGACACAATTGAGTGACTTCACACTCACAGTATCCTTAACTAAGATACATTGAATGAGAGGCAATTAGCTAGAATCTGAGGAAAAAATTTCTTCCTCCAGACACTAATTTTTTTTCATCTGTCAGTGAGTACTTTTGAATGGAGATTTATTGTACAAGGGGCCAAAAATTACCCATGGAGGCTGTGCGGAAAACACTCTTACTCTTTTCATGATTAAAGCAAAAGCGTACATATATAATAGACATATATATATCTATAGTACTGCATTTTAAAGACACAATGGTATGGGGAAAAATATATCTAAGATGTCTCCTGGGATGGGGACAATAATAAAATTTAAGAAACACTGGTCTCTTAGAGGGTGGAATTTTCTGCTATTTCATGAAGATATTTCTGTGTGTCATATGTGATTTGTGAACTCTTGAATGTCAGCTCTCGTAGCAAATGTGATTTAATGGCCACGAAAGCACAAGGACTGGCAATTTCCCTCTCTTACATTTTTACCCCAGTTTCACAGTCTGACATTTTGACATATTTTGCCTGCTCAGCTGTTGTGTGGATGAACATCTCTCTGCCGAGTTCATCTCCCTGAGGGAAACTAAGCTTTTAATTTTGAAGAAGCCAGAAACTTAGTGCCAAAACAATTAGTGTTACCTGTTGGAAAATCATTAATGACATCATCATCAAAAATCACCCGTTTTGAGAGCTTCCTTTTTCCTAGGATGCTTTCATTTAGTTTAACACACTTTTCTTTGACATGCTCATCCAAATGAGTTGTGTTTAAATTTTTTTAAATGTATGCACATTTTGACCTAACTATAGATCCTATAGAGAGAATGTTTTTTAATTGTATGTTAAAGTTTGTATAAAATTTTACCACCTATGATATTCTACATAAAGAAGCATTGAAGAAATTAGTAATTATACAACTTCTTTCCCTGGTATGATCACATAAATAATGGGTTGTAAACAAGCTTAAAGAAAAAAAAATGTTTCTCTGGATACATTTTTGTGGAATAAGCAGGTGGCTTCTCTGCCTAATGTATGCATGAAGCAAGCATATGAGATTTGTAATCTAATTCCTCTCAAGCAGAAAGGCCTTTTGGACAGATAAGCTAAGAACAGCCTAAATCCTAGCTGAGGTGGGTGGAAATAGGTTTGCATATTGAATACCTAAATTCTAACAGACAAATTCTTCTAAAACTTAGGTATCTGAAAATAACATTCTGATTTTAAATTGTACCTCTGCTGAATTGTTTTGTAAACAAATGAACTTACAGGTTCTTTAAAAAAACTTTTTGAACTCATATTGTCATTGGAATTCTCATTTGCCTGACTCAGTGAGAAAAAATCTCTTCCAAAAAAGCCATTTTTATCTTTCAGTCTTTTCTTATGCTCTCATTAAAGATCTAGGTCTGGGGAAAAAATATGAGATTTTCATTTTTAACATGCCATTTTCTTATAAGAGGAAAATTTTAACTTAGAAGCCATGATTTACTGCTGGGGAGCGGGTGTCTGCTGAGCTACAAAATGATAGCAGAATTATCAATGCTTATCAATTTATTCTTGCTCTTTTATTTATTTCACTGTCTTTAGGAGAATTTTTTAATGGCATTCTTGACCTGCAAATATTTATAACATTTTATCTGGTACCTTTTTGACCTGACTCTTTCTTCATGTTTGGAGGTAGACAGTAAGATTTTATTTTATTTTTTTCTTGGCAGAAGAAAAAGTCCCCTCCATCCCATATTTCCATGGTTCCCCTTTAGCCAGGCTTATGCTTAGCACAGTGACAGCCAATTTTGCTTGCTCAGAAAAGGGAGATGTAGGATGCCTGCAGCTTGTCTTGGCTTGACTCTGTCTTTCCAAATCCACTTTTCTCCTCATCAGCCCTGGTCACTGCTAAAGTCTTCTCTTTGCCTGAAAAATCCATGATGCAAGTTGTACAAAATTGTAGGTAGGCCTTATTTTAATATTAAAAATTACATTGTGCATGGATTATAATGAATTTAACTTAAATACTGATGCTAGAAAGACTGAAACATGTTCAGTGTGCCGATTTTTTTTCCTTAAGTGTACATTAATAGAATTACTTTATGATGTTATCAGAAGTTATTATGGAAAATAAAAATAGGAGACAAAGCATAATATCAAAACACCGTCCCTTTGCGTATTTCAGTATCTGCTTAATGCAGTTAACATGTTTAAAACATTTTTCTTTAATTGGCAGCAATCTTCCTTGGGGAGGAAGAAAACATGCACTTTTGTCAAAGGGCGTAATGTACTTGCCTCATAATAGTACAGTATCTGTATCTTTTATAATCCAGAAAAGTTGAATTATTGTGTGATGTCACTTTATAATAAAGAGTAGATATTCAGAATGCAGAAAGTTCACCTTGAGCGTGAATAGCAGCTAAAGATGAATAAAGTCACTGAAGGAAAGGACAAAATATATATGAATAGACAACAATATGTTTTCCCTTGAGGAGAGAAGGAACAGAATATTCACAAAAAAGCAATTACTATGAAATGTAGTGATGTATGCAGAAAAAGTGAAAGGAAAGTTAATGACTTAAATGGAAAAGGGAAAAATGGCAATGAGAAAAACAAGTCAAAATGCTAAAAGTATAAATAAATACATAACTATCTGTAGCATCTGTAGATCATATGCCTCTTGAGTGCTCTTGGTTATATGTATATCTTATCACCTCTGCCTGATTGTATGCTATATGAGAAAATAATCTGTGATAAGTTCATTTAATATTACTGACATCTGTTCAAATGTTTAGTGTACAGCTAGGAGCTCAGAAACATAAATGTTGGATAAAAGAAATTTCATCGTCTAACTGGAGCCTGTTTGGACATCCAGATTCCACTAATATAAATGTCTGGGAATGTTTTCTACACCAAGCATCAGTTGTTGTTTAGAAGTTCCCTGAACTTAAGAATCCAGCTGAGGAAAGATTCTGTATTTCTCCCCAGAGGTTTGCCAAGTTCAGATATCTGAGTCCCAAAGCTTATTGATTATTCAAATAGGAACAAAAGTGTGCCATAGTAGAAAGTTGAGTCTCTAAAATACCCTGTGGCAGAGCCTCCCAGATAAGTGATATTCAAGAAAGGAATTCTACACGTTGTCATTGTTCAGTCTCTCAGTGGAGTCTCTTTGCGACTCCATGGACTGTAGCATGCCAGCCCTCCCTACCCTTCACTATCTCCTGAAGTTTGGTCAAAGTCATGTCCATTGTGTCGACAGTACCATCCAACCACTTCACCATCTGTTACTCCCTTCTCCTCCTGCCCTTAATCTTTCCCAGTATCAGGTGCTTTTCCAATGAGGCAGCTCTTCGCATCAGCTGGCCAAAGTATTGGAGCTTCAGCTTCAGCATCAGTTCTTTCAATGAATACTCAGGACTGATTTCCTTTAGGATTGACTAGATTGATCTCCTTGCAGTCCAAGGAACTCTCAAGAGTCTTCTCCAGAACTACAGAAAGCATCAATTCTTTGGTGCTCAGCCTTCTTTATGGTCCAATTCTCACATCCATACATGACTGTTGGAAAAGTTATACCGTTGATTATATGGACCTTTGTCAGCAAAGTGATGTCTCTGCTTTTTAGAATGCTGTCTAGGTTTAGCTAATATAATTTTAAAACCACATCACATTCCTCCATTGTAAAACTAAATGCCTTACTAGATTGGCTTAACTTCTTAAAAGTATTGCTTTTATATTGTGGCCTAATCATTGTGGCTCAGCAGTGAAGAATTTACCTGCAATGAAGGAACCAAGGAGATGTCTGTTCAATCCCTGGGTCAGGAAGATCCCCTGGAGAAGAGCATGGCAACCCACTCCAGTATCCTTGCCTGGAGAATCCCACAGACAGAGGAACCTGGATGTCTATGAACAGAAGTGAGTTAGCATGCACACAAGCTATTAGGTGATCACTAGGGCCTTACACTAGATTAAACTTTTAACAGACTTTCTCCCTGATTATAGGCTTCTGACCTCTTAGGACATTTACATTAGAAAGCTTGAACTTCTAAAGCGTTTTGCTCTGACCCTTTAAGATGTCACTCCTTTTTGAAAGCCTCTTGCTAACTTGGTGCCCAGGAATATCTTCCTATTTTACCTGGGAAACTCTTCTTTGGCCACCTGCTGCAAAGAGCCAGCGCATTGGGAGAGACCCTGATGCTGGGAAAGACTGAGGGCAAGAGGAGAAGGGGGCAGCAGAGGATGAGATGGCTGGATGACATCGCTGAATCAATGGAAACGGGTTTGAGTAAACTCAGGGAGATAGTGAGGGAAAGGGAAGCCTGGCGTGCTGCAGTTTATGGGGTCGCAAAGAGTCAAACATTGAAGGGGATAGCACCCCTACATCCCAGTGTCTGTGGGTGCCAATTAGCAAATGCAATGGCCTAATCTCAAAGAAAATATTTCTGTCTTCAGGAATAACTTAATCTGCTCGACGTCTCCCACTGACCAACCTTCCCGCTAAAGTTCTCCCATAGTTTTTCAGTTTCACCTCTGCTAAAAAACCCATAGCTCAGTTGGTGAAGAATCTGCCTGTAATGCAGGAGACCCTGTTTCAATTCCTGGGTCGGGAAGATTTGCTGGAGAAGTGATAGGCTACCCACTTCAGTATTCTTGGGCTTCGCTTGTGACTCAGCTAGTAGAGAATCCACCTGCAATGCGGGAAACCTAGATTTGATCCCTGGGTTGGGAAAGTCCCCTGGAGAAGGGAAAGGCTACCCACTCCAGTATTCTGGCCTGGAAAATTCCCTGGACTACAGCGCATGGGGTCAAAAAGAGTTGGACACAACTGAGTGACTTTCACTTCACTTTCAGATCTATCCATGTTGCTTCAAATGGCATCATAGTAAACAAAATAAGTCAGACAGAGAAGGACAAATATTATATGATACCACTTATATTGAGAACCTAAAAAATTGATACAAATTCCAGTCCCAAAGAAGGGCAATGACAAAGAATATTCAAGCTACCAACAATTGCACTTATTTCACATGCTAACTAAGTAATGCTTAGAATCCTTCAAGCTAGGCTTCAACAGTATATGAAGCAAGACCTACCAGATGTACAAGCTGGTCTAGAAAAGGCAAAAGAACCAGAGATCAAATTGCCTCCGTACATTGATCATAGAAAAGGGAAGATAATTCCAGAAAAACATTTACTTCTGCTTCACTGACTATGCTAAAGCTTTTGACTGTGGTGGTGTTTTTTTTTTTCAGTCATTAATTCATGTATGACTCTTTGTGACCTCATAAACTGCAGCATGCCAGGCTTCCCTTTCCTTCACTATCTCCCTGAGTTTACTCAAACCCATGTCCATTGATTCAATGATGTCATCCAACCATCTCATCCTCTGTTGCCCCCTTCTCTTCTTGCTCTCAATCTTTCCCAGCATCAGGGCCTTTTCCAATGAGTTGGCTCTTCACATCAGGTGGCCAAAGTATTGGAACTTCATCTTCAGCATCAGTCTTTCCAATGAATATTCAGGACTGATTTCCTTTAGGATTGATGGGTTTGATCTCCTGGCAGTCCAAGGGACTCTCAAGAGTCTTCTCCAACACCACAGTTCAAAAACAATTCTCTGGTGCTCAACTTTCTTTATGGTCCAACTCTTACATCCATACATGACTACTAGAAAAACCACAGATTTGACTTGATGGACCTTTGTTGGAAAGTAATGTCTCTGCTTTTTAATATGCTGTCTAGATTGGGCATAGCTTTTCTTCCAAGGAGCAATCGACTTTTAAAATTTCATGGCTGAAGTCACCATGTGCAGTGATTTAGGAGCCTCCCAAAATAAAGTCTCTCACTGTTTGCATTTTTTCCTAATCTATTTGCCATGAAGTGATGGGACCAGATGCCACGATCTTTGTTTTATGAATGCTGAGTTTTAATACAGCTTTTTCACTCTCCTCTTTCACTCTCATCAGGAGGCTCTTTAGTTCCTCTTCATTTTCTGCCATAAGGGTGAGTGGTGTCATCTGCATGTCTGAGGGATTGATATTTCTCCCTGCAATCTTGATTCCAGCTTGTGCTTCATCCAGCCTGGTGTTTCCCATGATATACACTGTATATAAGTTAAATGAGCAGAGTGGCGATATGCAGCCTTAATGTACTTCTTTCCCAATTTGGAACCAGTCCATTGTTCCATGTCCAGTTCTAACTGTTGTTTCTTGACATGCAAGAAAGCTGAGCACCAAAGAATTGATGCTTTTGAACTGTGTTGCTGGAGGAGACTGGAGAGTCCCTTGGACTGCAAGGAGATCAAACCAGTCAATCCTAAAGGAAATCGACCCTGAATACTCATTGAAAGGACTGATGCTGAACCTGAAACTTCCATAATTCGGCCACCTGATGTGAAGAGCCAACTCACTGGAAAAGACTCTGATGCTAGGAAAGACTAAAGGCAGGAAGAGAAGGGGAGAATAGAGCATGTGATGGTTGGATAGCCTCATTACTCAATGGACATGGATTTGGGCAAACTCAGGGAGGTAATGAAGGATGGGGAAGCCTGATATGCTGCAGTCTGTGGGGTCACAAAGAGTTGGACACAACTGAGTGAGTGAACAACAACAACTTGAAATCTATCAACTCTCAAGAATTTAGGAAGTACTCATCCCTCTCAGATAATATGGAAATTATTTTCTGTACTTTTGTGGTCAAAGAGTTCTTAGATGTAATCAATTTCTAAAAAGTTTTGCCAACCTCCAAAATCTTAAGACTAAACACATTTGAATTAATAGAGAATGTTTCTAACACAGGACTAAGGTGAGTTTTCAGCTACTCCAGTAATGATATAGGTAGCATATAGCCATTCCTCTGTGCTCGCATGGCTTCCTGGTAATTGCAGGCCCACAGTCTAAATATCATCAGTTAAAAATGTAAATGGAAACAAGAAAAATGATTTTATTAAACAGGTGTTTGCCATTCCATCAACGAATGTTACCTTCCTCACTTAATTTTGCGCAGTACCCACCGTGTTGCTAACAGTGACAGAGACTAATGGAATCAAAAGTTCTCATTTATGCAGGTGCAAGCTAGATTTCAAATTATGTAGTCATTTGCTTTGTTCTAAGGGAACCTGTTTCTTTAGTAACAGCATTTCACTTTCTATGGTAATTGAGCTTTTTAGAAGCAAACTGCTTCTTCTATTAGGTCTCTTTGAGTAAAATTTCTGCAGATTATATTGAGTTCTGTTTCTTTAAACACGTTAAAACATTAGCTTACATTTTTTTTCATATCCTGTACAAGTACAATTAGCTGAACTCATTAAATAATTCCTATTTAATTGTGGTGCATAAAACTAAAATATTACATTGAAAGAAATATTAATGGTTACCTTTTCAATATTTTAAAGGTTTAATAGCAATATTCATCCATCCAATCATTTATTTATTTTAAACACATACATCAAAGATGAAGCATGTCTAAAAGAGTAGAGTAAATCTGATCCTATGCACTTCAGTTAGATGAAATAGCATGTGCAAAGTTAAGAGTAGTGGGAAATAATCCAAAAAGCTTGATGAACACCGAGTTCCACAGCATTAGAATGTACAATCATAACTGATTCTTTGGACAATAAATAGAATACAGGTGAATACAGTTATAAAGCTCTAATACAACAAAAGTAAGATTTGTTATTAAATTGGTTCAAATTTTAGTATGTTAAAAGTATGCTTCATAATCTTTTCAAAACATTAGCCATCTGTTTTACTTGTATTTCTTTCCTATAATTGCTTCCCTGTCTCTTAGTCTGAGGCATTAGAGTTTCTTGAAATGTTTATATTCCATCGATAAATGTGCAAATGCTGCAAAGTTGACTTCAACTCTGTATTAAACAGAAGTGTGCTTGTATTTCAATTCTTGTAATTGTAAGTGGCCCCTCTCTGGACTATTTTGCTTTCTATGAAACACAACAGAAAGCATCAAATTAGGGAAAAGAGTGGCTCAGGCTGCCCCAAGCAATTAAAAGAATTAAAGAAAATTACTACTGGATGCATTGTGTGCAGCAGGGGCTCTGCGAATGAAGAGATATAGCTGCTAGACACACCTGTGCTGATTTGCACTGTGGAATTGAAATTATCATGAGTAAATATAATTACTTAGCAAATTTAATAAATGTTGTTTGGGATTCTGAAAATGATACTTGAATCCACAAATTACATAGTGATAAATGTAGTAGCATACACTCAGTGTTACCTTGACACAAAAATATGTAGAACTTCCTGGAATGGAGCAGGATGCAGATGGAGAAATAGAGACGATAAATTACTGCAAATATAGGTGCTAAGTCACTCATAGTTAATACCAATGCTCTCATGTTTTCTTTGAGTATGTAATTTTGCCAAAATTATTTTTTATATCCAATAGCTTATATATGTAGGTTGTGAATTATAATTTTTTTAATTTTTAGTGCAAAATAGATAAACATTGGTTAGCACTGAAAGTGGAGTGCCTTAAATAAGTGTTTAATTAACAAATAAGGCAGTTATTGCTCTTGAGCTGCAATGATTGGCAATAATTGCTTTATGGAATTTAATAGTTATGGAATTAACAGATAAGTAATAAAACGAAGAAATTAAGCTATCGTTTCCATCATAACTTTAATTTGTATGCTCCTAAGAATCATAAAAGTGATTGGTCTTTTACTAAATGATAATTAAGATAAATATTTACATATTCTATTTTATCTTCGGTGAACTATGTTGACCTACTGTCATAATTGATAATTAAAATGCAATATAATGTTTTTTATTAAAAGGTATTGAAGTATTCTGCAAAATTTCCATATGACTCAGGCCTAGTCAAAGTGTACGTCTTCTTCTATAATGCTAATAACCACTAGTCTTTTACTTTATACCAGCGAAAATGTTAGGAAAAAATTCAATAGTTCAAATATACTTAAGCATTTTATCAAAATTGTTTAAAATGTTATATTAGTTTCTAAGGGCTGTTGCAACAAAATAGCACAGACTGGGTGGCCTAAAACAACATAAATTTATTCTCTGACAGTCCTGAGGGCTGAAATCACAGTTTCTGCTAGACCAGTGGCTCCAGGGAGGAATCCTTCTTTGCACTTCTAGTTTTCAGTGTTGGCTATCAGTCCTTGGTATTATTTGGCTTGTGGACTTATCGCTCCTCACTCTTATTCCTTTGTCACATAGCCTTTTTCCCTGTGTATCTGTGTTTCTATATCTTCACATCATCTTTCTTCTGTGTATGTGCCTGCATCTCAAATTCCCTCTTCCTTGGAAACTGATTATATTGGATTTTGTTGCATGCAAGCTGTTAATGAATTGCTTCAGTCGTGTCCAACTCTTTGCGACCCTATGGATCATAGCCCGCCACATTCCTCTGTCCATAGGATTCTCCAGTAAAGAATACTAGACTGGATTGACATGCTGTCTTCCAGGAGATCTTCCTGACCCAGGGATCAAGCCAAGGTCATTTACATCTCCCACACTGACAGGTGGGTTATTTACCAAAAGTGCCTCCTGGGAAGCCAAAAATTATCTAGGAATGAGCCTTTCTAGTACGTTGGGATGAAATGGTCATGTCATGCTCTCAAACCAAAGTCAAATTTATGACTCTGAAGGGGCCCTGCCAACTGAAAATTGGCACTTGCCGTATAGCTCTACAAAGATTACATCAATGGCCTTCAACACGCCCAGAAGGAATTCAAAGTGGAGATCAGGTATGAGGCACCCTTTGCTCTGATAAAAACTGGCAGAACAGGCCTTTAGATAGTTAGATAAATTCAGATTTTATGAACCTAAATGCTTGAGCTTCCCCATATCTGGAAAAGCAGTAAAATCACTAACAGTGACATTTGCGTTAACATTGAGAAAGGGAATGCATTTGAAAGTCAAAATGGAGCAACTATGGTAAAAACCCAGGTGACCACTGTGACTGTGATTTCAGACATATTTATTTCTGTATTGTTACTAAGTCCAAGTTTTGTCTGCTCACTGCACAACAGGACAATTGACTCAGAAATGAAGTGCTGAGGCTAGGAATACAACTTTGTTTGGAAAACCAGTTGACTAAGAAGATGGTGGGCTAATGTCTCAGAATAACCATATTGGATTTTGTGACCACCCTAATCGTGTATGCTGCTGCTGCTAAGTAGCTTCAGTTGTGTCTGACTCTGAGTGACCCCAGAGACTGCAGCCCACCAGGCTCCCCTGTCCCTGGGATTCTCCAGGCAAGAACACTGGAATGGGTTGCCATTTCCTTCTCCAATGCATGCATACATGCTAAGTCGCTTCAGTTGTGTCCAACTCTGTGTGATCCTATGGACAACAGCCCACCAGGTTCCACTGTCCATGAGATTCTCTGGGCAATAATACTGGAATGGGTTTCTATTTCCTTCTCCAAATCATGTATGACTACATCTTAATTAGTTTGGGTTGCAATAACAAAAATAAAATATACTGGTTTGTTTAAACATTGGACATATATTTCTCACTGACCTGGAGGCTGAGGAGTCCAAGATGAAGGTACTGTTGTCTCAGTGTCTGAGGAGAGTCCACTTCCTGATTAATAGACATCTGTCTTTTCATTATGTCCCCACATGGCAGAAAGAATGGAAGAGCTCTCTGGGGTCTTTTTTTTAAGGGCACTAATTCCAAAATGAGTGTTCCACCCATACAACATAATCCCTTCCCGGAGACCCCACCTCCTATTAACATCACACTGGGAGTTAGGATCTCAACAAATCAGTTTCGGTGGGGGGCGGGGGGGTACACCAACATTCATAATAGTCATATTCACAGATTGTGGATGGACATGATTTTTTAGGGGACACTATCTAACCCAGTACAAATATGAAATATTAGCACTCTTCTAAGTCCTTAGATTGACTTCCCCAGTTATGTGTGTGTCCTACAATAAACAAAAATCCCACTGAAATATTCATTAACATACTAGACTCATACTATACCAACATACTACAACTCATACCATAGTATAGAAACTGGGAAACTTTTTATGTATGGGGCCTGATAGTAAATATTTTAGGCTTTGCAAGCCAGCTCTGTTATAACTACTAATATCTGCTGTTGTAGATCAAAAACAGCGTAAGTAATAGGTATCTGGATAGGTGTAGACCATGGTTTTGACCATTCCTGCTAGAGTAGAAAGACATGATTTTAGTGTAACAGGGTAAATTTAAAAAATAACAAGGAAAATCTGTTCACTGAAAGCATTGTCCTGAGTTTTTCAAAACTCTGTCCTTATTTTTAATGCTACTTCAAGACTTAGAAAGCAAAATGCATCTTAAAAACCAGACTCATAGAAAAAAGCAAAGAATCCTAAAATTTAAAATGTGAATGTGGGGTGACTTTTAAAGTTCAGACAAGTGGCCTTTCTGAGTGCCAGGCCTTGTGTAACTTCACAGATTGTACTTTCTTGAAGCTAACTCAGTCTGAAAGTATTTTTGATATTTCATTATCTCAATACACTGTCTTACCAAATGAGATTTTAAAAAAAAATTCACTAAAATTAATTCACAAATGAATGAAATGAATAATATATTACTTGAAGTGTCTAAAGTAGCATTTTGGATATTGACTGATGTACCAATATTGAGACCTTTAGATGAATTTACTAGCATCTTTAATAATGTTACCACTGAGTGGTGAGTTTTGCCAAATAAAGTTTATCTAAATGAAATTTGTTATATAATTGATAATATTTTTCTAATAATTTTAGTATTATTGTAGTTAGTCAAATATAAATAAATTAGTTGTCACTGAATTACATGATTTTTGTAGAAATGAAGTTTAAGCTGTAAATGCTGGAAAATCAACATTCAGTGAACATTTTGAATTACTGGGAAAAAATCAATATGTAGAATTGTTGCAAATTTCATCCATTTCAGTTTGATTAACAAAAGTTAACTTCCAAATACCATGAAATTTTGACATTTTTTTAAAATGAGAGAACTTCCCCTACAAATGAATTTAACATCATCTACTTGTCATTTTAAATATATACCCTTTGCTACAAAGAAGGATATCTTGAAACTTGTAACAACAACAACAACAAATAACTTGTACAAAAAAAAACACAACAGATTTTATAAGAAGAGTCCCAGACCCTTTGAGTCTACCTCATGACCTAAGCAAACTTTACCTGTGGATTATATTAGACCTCTTCCTCTGAATGGTGTGCATCATCCTATCACATCTATGAGGTTACCAAATCTTCCCAGCAATCCCACTTTTGGGCATACACACTGAGGAAACCAGATCTGAAAGAGACACGTGCACCCCAATGTTCATTGCAGCACTGTTTATAATAGCCAGGACATGGAAGCAACCTAGATGCCCATCAACAGATGAATGGATAAGGAAGCTGTGGTACATATACACCATGGAATATTACTCAGCTGTCAAAAAGAATTCATTTGAATCAGTCCTAATGAGATGGATGAAACTGGAGCCAAATCTTATTGCATCTTTTCAACATTTCTTGTTAGGTTGTTTTGATTCAGAACAGCCTCTCCATTCCTAACATGCTACCTTAATTTGGGTTTCTAGATATTTCCTCCTAAAATACTCCTAAAACACTAAACTAAATTTGGGGGCTCCAAAATCACTGCAAATGGTAACCACAGTCATGAAATTAAAAGATGCTTGCTCCTTGGAAGAAAAGCTGTAACCAACCTAGACAGCATATTGAAAAGCAGAGACATTACTTTGCCAACAAAGGTCTGTCTAGTCAAACTTATGGTTTTTCCAGTAGTCATGTATGGATGTGACAGTTGGACCATAAAGAAGCCTGAGCTCCAAAGAATTGATGCTTTTGAACTGTGGTATTGGAGAAGACTCTTGCAAGTCCCTTGAACAGCAAGGAGCTCAAACCAGTCAATTCTAAAGGAAATCAGTCCTGAATATTCATTGGAAGGACTGATGCTGAAGCTGAAACCCCAATACTTTGGCCACCTGATGCGAAGAACTGACTCATTTGAAAAGCCTCTGATGCTGGGAAAGAGTGAAGGTGGGAGGAGAAGGGGATGACAGAGGATGAGATGGTTGGATGGCGTTATTGACTCATGGACGAGTCTGAGCAAGCTCTGGGAGTTGGTGATGGACAAGGAAGCCTGGTGTGCTGCAGTCCGTGGGGTCGCAGAGAGTTAGACATGACTGAGTGACTGAACTGAACTGAACTGAAAATACTAAATATTTCTATCTCTTCCTTATACCACTCTGTACCTTTTCCAAATTGTTCTTTGCATTCTTCTTAGAATATATTTTTAAGGCAAATCTTATCACAGAACTCCACACTTAAAGTCCCTCAGAGACTGTCTTTAGAATAAATTTCAAAGTTTTCTTTGGACAGTTTATTGATGCATAATTGATAAATGAGAAACTGCACATATTTAAAAAATACAGTTTGATGAGTTTGACATATGTATACACCCATGAAACCATCACTACAATCAAGGTAATAAGTATATCCATCTCCTCCAAAGGTTTCTTTTTTCCCCTTTGTAGTTTTGTTTGGTTTTTAGTTTTGCCTTTGTGTCTTTTCTTTTGTAGTAAGAAAACTTATAATGAGGTTCCATCTTAACAAATGCACAATATAGTATTGTTAATTATAGACACAACATTATAACATAGATTCTAGAACTTATTTATCTTGCATAACTAATTTTATATATTATGATCAATTTTAATCTAAGCTGGTGGTGGTGATTTAATTGCTAAGTCATGTCCAAGTCTTATGACCCCATGGACTATAGCTCACCAAGCTCCTCTGTCCATGGGATTTCCCAGACAGGAGTGAGTATCTCCTTTTCCAGTTATCCTCCCCACCGAGGGATGGAACCTGGGTCTCCTGCATTGCAGGCAAATTCTTTATGGACTGAGCCACCAGGGAAAACCAACTAGTTTGTTAGCAGAATGACTGATACCATGTTAGCTAGATTAATGATTGAAAAAATCACATGATTATCTTAACAGAGGCAGAAATAGAATTTGACAAAATTCAACACACTTTCCTGTTAAAAATCCTCAAGAAATTAGGTATAGAATTTACCTCAACATACTAAATGTATATATGACAAGCCCAAGCTAGCACCATACTGAAATTGTCAAAAACTGGAGAGTTTTCTTCCAAGATTGTCTTCGCAAGTGATGAGTACAACAAATCTGTATGTGCGTGTGTTTTAGACAGAACTATGGATTAGGAAGATTACTCAGGCAACAATGACTAAAATTAAATGGGAGAGGAGAAAAACTCTAATAGAGAGCAGTCAGGAGATAGCAGCATTAGTCTATTCTAACTGAAACAACTAAATTGGAAAGGTGGTAGTTGGGAAGATGATCAGTTTAATTATTTTGTTTGTTTGGCCTTGCTTTCTGTTGTGTGAGTTAACTCTTCTCACCAGCCCTTTATACCCTAGGACCTTTAGAAATTGTCTTAATAATCTCTACTTCAGAAGAGTTAAGAACTTTTTTCCCTATGTTGTAAAATTGGAATTTAGACCCTTTTCAAAAGACTTTTACTACTTCCCTTTCCTGGTCCTATTCCCTTATATATTTATCTGATGAACATATTTTCAGATTACTGAGATGAAATAGTTTCATTAACTTTGTACGGCTTCGGTGTTTAACTTGGAGTAGGAAATGGCAACCCACTCCAGTATTCTTGCCTAAAGAATCCCGTGGACAGAGGAGCCTGGTGGGCTGCTGTCCATGGGGTCACACAGAGTTGGACATGATTGAAGCGACTTAGCATGCATGCATGCATTGGAGAAGGAAATGGCAGCCCACTCCAGTGTTCTTCCCTGGAGAACCCCAGGGACAGAGGAGCCTGGTGGGCTGCCGTCTATGGGGTCGCACAGAGTCGGACACGACTGAAGCGACTTCACAGCAGCGACAGTGTTTAACTAGAATTTCAAAATTACAGGCTTTGAAAGATTTTATAACCCTAAAGTTTGCTATACCCGTGATCAAATTATAATTTTTACCCTTATTTATTTAAGGCTTGCTATGAGTCAAGCATTAAGCTAAGAACTTATGTTTTTATATATAATTTAATTTATTGTTTTATTTTTGGCTGGGCTGGGTCTTCATTGCAGCAGGGGCTTTTCTCTGGTTGTAGTGAGTGGGGGTGACTCTCTGGGAGCAGTGTACAGGCTTCTCATTGTGGTGGCTTCTCTTGCTGTGAGCACAGGCTCTAGAACCTTCTGGCTTCAGTAGTTGTGGTGTGCGGACTCAGCAGCCTCAGCTCCCTGGCCCTAGAGCACAGGCTGAGTAGTGGTGGCGAACAGGCTTAGCTGCTCCAAGGCATGTGGGATCTTCCTAAATCAGGGATCATCCCTTGTGTCCTGCATTGGCAGGTGGATTCTTCACCACTAGCACCAACTGGAAAGCCCAAGCTACAGCACTTAAAATGCACTGTCTCCTTCATTGATTGCCACAACACTGAATTATAAATCTTATTAAAAAATATGAGAAAACTGCTGCTTCAAAAAGTAATGCAAATTATCAAGGCCAGATGAATAACAAGTGCTTGAGGAAGAATTAAAAATTAAGTCAAACAATAAAGCCTGTGGTCTTAATTACCAAACAAAACTATCAACTGATGACTCACCATATTCCAGAGCCAAGATATATATATATGTGTGTGTGTGTATGTGTGTGTGGGTGGGTGTGTGTGTTTGTTATGCATTAAAGTGAAATGTGAGAAGTAGAGAGGGTGAATATAACAAAGGCCAGTGTTTACATTTGCCATGGTGGTCATAATAACAGTATGACTGCCTTTAAAATCTGTACGTTGAAATGGATCTAATAAATTTTATATGGAAGCAGATAAATAGAGTATGGAAAACAACAACCACATTAGCATAATGGATGTATAGTTCGGCCTAAGTGGCTAGAGGCAATTATTTTTAACTATTAGTGCAAATATGTAGTGTTTCATTTTCTATTATCTAATTATTTTAAATAATATATTTGTATAGTAAATAGAGGGCTATTTTTTCTACCAAAGATCATTGCAACATTTATTTTTCCCAAATTCAGCCAAACTTCCCAAACGAGCTCATGTTTTGAGTCCACAAGACTTTCCTTGTAGACGATGCATTTAATTATTCAAATTGTTTACTGTTTGTGGAATTATTTTTGTATTCTGATATTTAAACAATGCAAAACATTATAACTGTTAATATATATTGATTAGATAATCAAGAATTCTCTTCAGTTCAGTCACTTGATTATTTTAGACTCTTTGCGACTACATGGATTGCAGCATGCCAGGCCTCCTTGTCCATCACCAACTCCCAAATTTTACTCAAACTCATGTCCATTGAGTCGGTGATGCCATCCAACCATCTCATCCTCTGTCATTCCCTTCTTTTCTGGCCTTCAATCTTTCCCAGCACCGGGATCTTTACAAATGAGTCAGTTCTTCGCATCAGGTGGTCAAAGTATTGGAGTTTCCGCTTCAGCATCAGTCCTTCCAATGAATATTCAGGACTGATTTCCTTTAGGATGGACTGGTTTGAGCTCCTTGCTGTCCAAGGGACTCTAAAGTGTCTTCTCCAACAACACAATTCAAAAGCATCAATTCTTCAGTGCTCAGCTTTCTTTATATTCCAACTCTCACATCCATACATGACTACTGGAAAAACCATAGATTTGACTTTGTTGGCAAAGTAATGTCTCTGCTTTTTAATATGCTGTCTAGGTTGGTCATAACTTTTCTTCCAAGGAGCAATTGACTTTTAACTTCATGGCTGCAGTCACCATCTGCAGTGATTATGGAGTCCCCCAAAATAAAGTCTCACTGTTTCCTTTGTTTCCCTATCTATTTGCCATTACGTGATGGAACCAGATGCCATGATCTTAGTTTTCTGAATGTTGAGTTTTAAGTCAACTTTTTCATTCTCCTCTTTCACTTTCATCAAGAGGCTCTTTAGTTCTTTACTTTCTGCCATAAGGGTGGTGTCATCTGCATATCTGAGGTTATTGATATTTCTCCTGGCAATCTTGATTCCAGCTTCTGCTTCATCCAGCTGCGCATTTCTCATGATGTACTCTGCATGTAAGTTAAATGAGCAGGGTGACAATATACAGCCTTGATGCACTCCTTTCCTGATTTGGAACCAGTCTGTAGTTCCATGTCCAGTTCTAACTGTTGCTTCCTGACTTTCATACAGATTTCTCAAGTGGCAGGTCAAATGGTCTGGTATTCCCATCTCTTGAAGAATTTTCCACAGTTTGTTGTTGTGATCCACACAGTCAAAGGCTTTGGCATAGTTAATAAAGCAGAAGTAGATCTCTGTGCTTGGACGTGGGATATCTCCTCAAAGTCACTCCAGCTCTGCACAGCCCAGAATTCTCTTAGAGAACACAATACAACTAAAATATTTTCACTACATTTTAAATTTTAAAAATACAAGGGCTATTTTGAAACTCAAAAATAGTAATCTCTGACATTACATTACTTCAAAATACCTTCATATTCCATTATAAAGAGAAGAGCATATTTTTGAAGATTAAAGAAATTCAAGCTGCAGTTTATTAGTGAAATAATTTACAATAACTTTGCGGGGCTGCTAAATGTGAGGACGTGTAAAGAAAGACAATTTCCTTGGTTCAAACAGACAGATGCAAAGCTTTGTAAAAGTTACTTTGAAATATTTGTCTCCAACAGTTTATTTTAATCCTTTATTATGTGTGCAATGATTTTATTATATCTTAAGTTTTTATTTTATAAAGATTTTTCTTGTTTGTGCATGACCCTTCATGTATTCTCTAGAAAATTTAGAAGCATACTTATAGATTAAATTTTTAGACTTCATTTTGGAAGCTACGGAAAATAGACTCTAACTCCTTTTTCCTTTTCTTTTTTTTTTAGTTCAAGTCCATATTCTTTGTTCAAACCTATGATAATATTGAGAAAATTGTATTAACTAATGTCAAGCAAGATTTTTGCTTTGGAGAAGCATTTAAATTCATCACATTCAATTTGACCATCTTTTTTGCTATTTGAATTGGCTCTAGGGTCACCTGATAAACTTCTGATTTCTATAGACACAAATTTACTTGTTTTCTATATTTCCATACTTTATGTTCCCAAAATTATACTTCATATTTATATTTTTTCTGCTGTATCTAAACAAGTTTTTGAAAATAAATATATAGAGATGGTAGAATTAGCCTGTATTCCAAAATCAATAATAATGGAAAGTCATGCTGAATACCTACAACAATAATAACTGTTCTAAAAAAAAATCCTGTTTTGTATCTTATTCACTAAGTAAATGACTCAATATTTTAAAAGCACTTGTTATATTTCCTGCAGTGCAAAAAGTTGTAAACGGATATAAAATTTATGGGAGAACTTCCTTGGCGGCTCACACAGTAAAGAGTGTGTCTGCAATGCAGGAGGCCTGGGTTTGATCACTGGGTCGGGAAGATCTCCTGGAGAAGGAAATGGCAACCCACTCCAGTATTCTTGGCTGGAAAATCCCATGGACAGAGGAGCCTGGTGAGCCCCAGTCTATGGGGTCACAAAGAGTTAGACACGGCGGAGTGATTAACACTTCTACCATTAAATACATAGGGAATGTGGTCATTATATGATAACCCATGAATTAAAGAAGAATGAAAATATTCTCTGTTAGAGTGTAAGAGTAGAGAAATAGTCACAGTAGGGATGAGTGATATTTGAGTTAGGCCATAAAGATTGATACAACTTTATTAAGTATGTATGAAGTGATAAAGAGAAATCTGGGTAAAGAAAATAGTATTACATAGGAGATAATACTACAAAGAGACTTTGAAACTTAGGAGGTCCTTAATAACCCATCTAGAAAATAACCTAAGATTCCTCCTTCTCTCTAAGTTCACATACTCTGTTACACAAAGATGCTTTCATTACTTCTCTGCAGTCCTAATATAGATCTTCATTATCTTGATCAATGGTTCTCAACCAAGGGTGATTTTGCCACCAAAGGGATATTTGGAAAGGTCTAGATACATTTTGGGGCTTCCCAAGTGGTGCTAGTGGTAAAGAACCTGCCTGCCGATGCAGGAGACATGAGACATGGATTCCATCCGTGGGTTGGGAAGATCCCCTGGAGGAAGGCACATTAACTTACTCCAGAATTCTTACCTGGAGAATCCCATGGACAGAGGAACCTCATGGGCTGTGGTCTATAGGGTCACAAAGAGTCAGACATGACCGAAGCAACTTAGCATGCATGCAGATACATTTTTATATCTGCCAGAAGCAGAGTACTAATGGGATCTAGTGGACAGAGGCCAAGGATGATAGTAAATATCCTACCATCTCATAGCAAATAATTATCTGGCCTGAAATGTGAGCTGTGTCAAGGTAGAGAAATCCTAATCTAGATTATAGGAAAAGCTCCCTAACTTTATCCCTGCTTCAGGGATTGCCTAAGGAGTGCAAAGAAATCATCTAGTCATGTCATACCACTACTGACTGAGTTTGAATTGTCTATGTATTATTACCCAGGAAAAGATATTCACTAAATTTATTACAAAGTTAAAAAATCTAGTGCTTAGCGTCAATAGAGAAATAACATCTGGAGACACCAATTAGATATGAAAGAAGTGAAAAGGATATGGTTCAAAATGCAGAGATGGCTAAATTTCCTTGAGAAAAATATTAAAAAGAAAAGAGAAAGTAAACAATAAAACTTTTATATTTAAGATGTGAATTTCTTATATTTAAGATAGACCAGCCAATAAACACAAAACTGAGAACTATAGGGAAGGTAGAAAGAGAAGTGGTTTTCATAAAGCACCTTATTTCAGTCACTGTCCATCTTCATGAACTTGGCTGCTATCCCCAACATACCCTTGCTTCTTATTAGGATGAGTATTAATTAGTATTAATAGCAATTCCGCTTAATCCTTAACATGCCTTTGTTATTTATCTTCTTAATATTCTTGAGCTTCTGTTCATTCTTATCAAAATCTTTAAAGAAACAGAATCAAAGGGAGAACAACCAAATTCTTTCAAAATGTGAAAATTAAGTGGTTACAGAATAGATGGAAAAAAACATCAGTGGAAGCAAAATTCTGTTTGACTCCCTTCACTTTCAGGTCTATCAGTCCAATTGATGAGGGAAGTAAAATGGCACTCTTTCATCAATCAATTCTGGTGTTGTTGTTCAGTAGCTAAGTCGTGTCCAACTCTTTGCAACCACATGGACGGCAGCACGCCAGACCTCCCTGTCCCTCACCATCTCCTGAAGTTTCCCCAAGTTCATGTCCACTGCATCTGGGGTGCTATCCAGCCATCTCATCCTCTGACCCTCTCTTCTCCTTCTGCCATGACTTCTTTAAAGTTCTGTCTAAATCAGGACAGAGGACATCTTTTCTCACAGAAAAACAAAGTTGCCTTGGTAGAAGTTGGACTTTTTCCAAATGCAGTAATTTTGGCATTTTCAAATTACCAGATGGTCACATTACACATGCTTATTATTAGTTGGACTTTTAAAAATCTTGAAGTGGCTATGTTGAGTGAACAACATTTTCAGTATTTGTCCCAACTTTTCCTAGGTGTGAGGGAAAAGCCTTTATTTGTATTAGATTCTGCCTGCATTAAACACTGTTTAAATATTTTGACTCCATTGATCTGCAAAAACTATCAAATGATTTACTTAGTAAAATAAATATTCAATTCAGAAAATGAAATAGACCAATTACTGTGTGCAGTTTCATCCACATAATTAGAAGGCCTTAGATCACCCACTTAAGTGCTCAAACAGAGGTGGACTCTCTTTTTCACTCTTGTGATCACATTCTCTTTTGTATTGCTGAGGCTATACACCATAAATTTAGGTGTTGAGAGGAAGAAAAAGCAAGAGAGATGCTAGCAAATTTTAAAATTAGGAGAAACAAAAAACCTAGAATTGAAAAAAAATATTACACTTCTACTTATTTGTTTCTCCTGTCTGTATCCCTCATTGTATTTATCTAAAGAGTGAGATGATTAAATAGCATCACCAAATCAATGGACATGAATTTGAGCAAACTCGGGGAGACAATGTAGAATAGAGGAGCCTTGCATGCTACAGTCTGTGGAGTTGCAAAGAGTTGGACATGACTTAACAACAACAAATCACACTATACAGGTTTATGGTTGAATATATGAAATGAGAATAAATTAAATATACTATATATTCATTCACTTATTTGCTGCATATTTACCGACCACTTACTAATACAAGGTACTAACCTTATCACTGTTTACATAGCTGCATTTACAGATATAAACAAGACAAGAAAGCATTTTTTTTTTTTGAGCTGGAAGTCTAGAAAAAGAGAAATTGATGAACAGATTACAAAATTATTTTAATAAAATGCCAATAAATAGTATTTGAGAAAATTACTGGTTACTATAAGACCATATACTACAGGGAAGGACTTAAGTCTAGAGGTTTGGATAAAGTTTTCTCAGTGAGATCATGAATGAATTGAACTTTGAAGATTTGTGACAATACGGTAAATGAGCAAGGGGGAAATTTTCATTCCAGAAATAGGAAAAGACATGACAGAATGTTCTTAGGTAGAAGGGAGCATGAATCATTTGAGGAACAAATGTCATGAAAAATGAGAAATTTGAAATTCCTGACATTGAAAAATGTCAGGAAGAATGTAGGACAGAAAAGGAGCTGAGTTGGAGATTATGCAAAAAATAAAATGAGCAATGGTCAAATCATGTATAGTCTTTTAATTCATGATAAGATGACAGATTTTATTCCATGCCAATGGAAACTGCTAAAATTTTGAAACAGGCTCCTGGTGGGAGGAATCAGTACTTCCATTGCGTACATGCGACTTTGACTGCAGTATGCAAAGCAAGTTGAAGGAACAAAGATGCACTCAGGGAAACAACTAAGAAAGAATGTATTTTCTTAGGTAGGGAGTAGGTAGAAAGTTCTAGGCTGGTGTCAGTGGAGATACGAAAAGCAAAGAAATTTGAATATTAATATTTAGGGGTTAAAATAGGCAGAACTTGATAATGCATAGAATGTAGGCTGTGATGAAAGAAAGGTGGGGGAATTAGGACTTCAGGGTTACAGTTTGAAAAAACTAGGTGTTTGGAAGTCCATAAAATGGGGGCCATCTTTCACTTTAAAAATTAAATTAGAGAAGGAGAAGATTTGTTATAAACTTTGGGCAGTTTGAGTTTGAAATGCCAATTAAATATCCAAACAGATGTGAGAAAGTATGTAGGACAACTTGTGGGATTTAATATGCATTTAGTACATATCAATGAAAGTGAAAGTGTCAGTCGCTCAGTCCTGTCTGACTCTTTGCGACACCATGGACTATATCCCACCAGCCTCCCCTGTCAATGGGATTTCCCAGGAAAGAATACTGGAGTGGGTTGCCATTCCCTTCTCCAGGAGATTGTCCCAACCCAGGGATCAAACCCAGATCTTCTGCATTGCAGGCAGATTCCTTACTAACTGAGCCCAATAGTAAATTAAGAATGAATTCAGGAATGAATAAATGAAGAAAACAGCATGATATGTGTTTGCTATAAGGTGAAGCAGAAAATACTTACTAGATAAAAGTGGAAAATGCACAGAAAAACTGAGTTATTTGCCAAAGATCATCCAGAAACAAGGAATGTATTAAAATAAACTGGAAAAGAAGCACAAGCTTATATTAAATTATGCTGAGACTGGCAGTTATTTATTTTTAAAACTGAAACACTTTTTGCTGAACTTATAATACATTTGAATTCATTGAAGTATTATTCATACACATATCTAAGTCAAATATATAATCTACCAAATGGTTTCTGGCATGTATTTTCCTTTCAGTATTTCCGCAGAACGTACTATGAAAATGCATGAGATAAATGGGATTTACAAGGAAAGGCTTAGCAATTTTTTGGATAAGTAAACCCAATCTTATTTATTTGGATAAATAAATAAGAAATGACCTAATTTAAAAGCATATCACAAGACTCACTTATTTGTGATGTACATAGAGTATATTTTAATAGATCATAACACAGTGTTTCTTTTATATTTCAATTGCATTTGTAAACAATGTTGTCCTTTATCCAATATTATTTCCTATTAGTTACATCTTACTTTTCTTTAGTTTGTATTATTGAATTTGCTATAGGAGATTATGTTTGGTTATAAGCTTTTAAGTATACTGACATATATTGGGACATATATATAAAATATTTCAATTTAAATGAAAGCTTTTCTCCAAGTTTACAATCAACCATTTCCCTTAATAACTTAATTTACTGGAAACAGGGAGCATGTTGCTAGTACATTTCAATAATTTTAAGTCCTTTAATAGAGGAAAAATTGCATTTTAGCTTTAAGAAATGTTATTTTCATGAATAAAAACATTCTTATATTAATAGATCATGAGGTAGTCATTATGTGGTACATTTTTAGATTTGAAATTTACTTTTGAGTAGGCAATGGTTAAATCTAAATTTCCAATTACAATGATGGGGTGAACATCAGAATTGTTGCATTTGATAATCTTTGATAATTAGGTTGTGTTGAAGAAATAGAGTTAAAAACAGAATCTTCCAAAATTAAAAGCTTCTCCACAAAGAAAGAAGAGAAAGAAGATAAATGAGAATGTGATGTATATCACAGGTAATCCACCAAAGAGATTGCAGAGAGAAACTAGTTGTATCTTTTTATACAGCTAATCATATACTCCCTATTACATAAATAGTGTCAAGATAAACAATAGCTAGGCCTCAGGTAAGAGCCTTGACAACAGCATTTTCCTACCAAGTTCATCCCAAACTCAGTTGGTGATGGGGTGACCATGTGTGTTAGCTAACTGGTATAAACCAGTGGAAATATAAACATCTTATATCCTTACAACAAAGTGAATTTCCTAACTTGGAGTGAGGCATCCATTAATGGAAGGTTCCTACCCTTCCATAGAAATTAGATTTAGTTGATGTCTTCCTTGACGATTACGTCTCAAAGAGATGATTCCCATATCTTGAGAAATTTCATTTGTGCTCAGTCATGTCTGACTCCTTTTGACCCCATAGACTATAGCCCGCCAGGCTCCTCTGTCCATGGGATTTTCCAGGCAAGAATACTGAAGTAAGTTGCCATTTCCTCTCCAGGGGAGCTTCCTGACCCTAGGGATAGAACCTGTGATTCTTGCATCTCCTGCATTGCAAGATGGATTCTTTATCACTAAGCCACCTGGGAAGCCCTGAGAAAGATATTTCTGGGTCTTAAAGCTGGCAAGACACTTGAAAGTGAAAGTGAAGTCCCTCAGTCAAGTCCTACTCGTGGGACCTGATGGACTGTAGCCTCCCAGATGCCTCTGACCATGAAATCCTCCAGGCCAGAATACTGCAGTGGGTAGCCATTCCCTTCTTTGGGGAATCTTCCAAACCCAGGGATCGAACCCAGGTCTCTCTCACTGCAGGTGAATTCTTTACCATCTGAGCCGCCAGGGAAGCCCAAGAATACTGGAGTTGGTAGCCTATCCCTTCTTCGGGACCTTCCCCATCCGGGAATTGAACAGGGTCTCCAGAATTGCAGTTTTGTTTGTTTGTTTGTTTGTTTGTTTACCTACTGAGCTACCAGGGCAAGATGCTTAATTAACTTTAAAACAATCTGTATACATTTCAAAGAGACATGCAAAAAAGCTTATAATTGCAAGTTTTTTTAAGCAAATGCTCTATGAAGACAGAAGTGTGATTGAAGGAGTTTTTTCTCTGTTTTCAACATAAAGAATTGTCACTCCTTTTTAATGCTTATTCACCTTTACCAACTCCTCTCTGTTTTCCCATAAATGGCAACAATGTTGTAATTATGTTTATTGCTGTTTCTACCATTTTCTGGGGGAATTACAGCCATACAAATAGCCAGAAAGTCCCTAGTGAAACATAAAGCAAAGTAATTGTCAAAATTGTGATGGAATAGAAGAATTACTGATTTTTTGGACATCAGTACATTATTTGTCTTTGGGAAATAATCTTTGACTACATGATACTAATGGCAAAATGTTAAATAAAATTCTTAGTAAATCTGGATCCTGATAGTCTAAATTTTTAGTGAAGTTTTTATTGCAAGTCATAATAAATTTTCCCTGAGTTTTAGAAAATTATATAAGTACTATAACATTTATATGACTCTAGGCCCTTTACTAACTGTTGTATCTTCACCAGTAATTTTCCCTGGATATGAAAAACAATGACATTCATGGCCATCGTCTAGTGTAGAAATCTTATTATGAAGCAAACATTGAAAGGTAGAGAATGGAATTCTAGTGTTTACTGTATATAAGTCTTGAGAACAAATCCATGCTGTGGGCCTTTCCTTGGGTCTGAATTGATAGCTATACTATTGTAAAAGTTAACCAAATATCCTTGAATAATGGGGATTAATATTTATTTATCAACTTATACTGGGACTGGAGAGAAATTGCATCTTGAAATTAATCATGTAACATTAGACCTGTCTTTTGCAGCTAACATAATTCCAGATTTTGTTTTTCTATTAATTAGAATTTTTGCATCATTTTCCCAATCAAACTGGTTAAAATATTCTTGTTTCACATTTCTGGATTGAGTACCTAGAGGCATATTAGTTACTTTTACTTCATTCTCAAAAATTACTAATGAAGATGGTCTCTATTTTACTCTGTCTTACTTACATTTGCAGGACAGTTTAGAGTTGATGGGAAAGGAGGTTGTGGGCATCTGGGGGGAGAAAAAGAAAATGAAAGAAACTGGGAGGACAAAAATAAAACAAAATATAATGAATAATTTTGTTTTCTAGTAAACTATGATCCTTAAAGTAAACAAAATAAGCTCACTGTGACTACAACAGCAAGACAGTCTAAGAGAAAAGTAATATTCTTTCTGGAACACTTGTTTTCATTCAAGTTCAGTACTGGTATCAGTTACTCTTAAAAACTTGTTTCACATCCTTTGTGGGAACCACAGTTCAGTCCGTGGTGCTGGCTTCACATGGGAGGTATGAATCTGTCTGAGTTTTTGTTAGCTCTGAGAACTGAATGGATGATCAGTAACACTTGAAAGGGCTCTTCCCAACAGGGTGACTATCTTTCATACAGAACTCCTATGTGTAGATGAAATAACCCTTTCCATAGGGACAGGTCCTTCTGGATCCTTATGGCTTTAAGTCTCAGGATTTCTAGGGAAGAAAGCGGCCCTTTTGAGTATTGAATATGATTGTGATTATGAGGGGATTCACTAAAATCCAATAGAGGGCATAATCTCAGACTTGAATTCATGGGGCCTGCCAAACATACATTCAAAGAGAGAGATTCTGTGTTTGTGTTCAGGGGTCATTCTAGCAAAGCTAATGGTAAAACTCTGGGCCATTTCAATCAGTTAGACAGATGAATCTTAGCCAATGAACTTTTTTTTAAAAGTTTGATTCCACCATTTTACTTCTCTAGAGGACTGATAGACTTATGGAAATGTGTATAAACATAACTTTTAGAAATCTGCAAACATTTGCACAATTCCTAGACAACAATAGAAATAACATGACTTTCATTATCAGATTCAAATGCTCTGTGGGGTCCTGCGGGGCCCTCACAGGCACAAAAGCCTTTTGATGTCCCCCATTTCTTGTTCGTAGGACAAAGTCTATCAGCCTCCTAGACCTTCCCTGGGTGCCAAAGGGAAGGAGTCAAATACTAATTAAGAGAGTAAAGGAATGAGGACGGAAACAGTGGTGCTCTGATGCGGAACTTCTTCTAGTTCCTCCTTAAGGAATGTGCATAACAATTTGATATATGTCTTTGAGTTCTTCCACAGCAACTGAGGCCCTGAGAAAGGCAGAGGACAACTTCAGGCTGAACATAAGCACCTGACCCCATACTCATCAGAACAAGAAGGCTGATGATTAACTTTCTTGGACTATCTCTGCTACCTCACCACCAACCAATCAGAGGAGGGTTATACACCTTGCAGCCCTACACTGAAATCCCAAATTTCACCTATAAAAACTTCTTTTCTGAAACCCGTGGAGAATTCGGATCTTTTGAGCATGAGTCCCCTGTTCTCCTTGCAATAAAACTTTCTCTGCTCCAAACTTCCACGTTTGGTTTGTTTGGCCTGTGTTCTGAGCACACAAACTTGGGTTTGATGACAATATTCCAAAAGTGAAAATTTTAGTTATTAGGAGAATCTTTACTACTGACTGAATGAACATTGGTTTTTCTGTTTTGTATTGAAATAGGGAAAGTATTCATATAATCCAGGCATTGTTTCTTGGGCTCCAAAATCACTGCAGATGGTGACTTCAGCCATGAAATTAAAAGACACTTGCTCCTTGGAAGAAAATTATAACCAACCTAGACAGTGTATTAAAAGGCAGAGACATGAAAAAAAAAAAAAAAAAGAGCAGAGACATTACTTTACTGACAAAGGTCCGTCTAGTCAAAGCTCTGGTTTTTCCAGTAGTCATGTATGGATGTGAGAGTTGGACTATAAAGAAAGCTGAGCACTGAAGAATTGATGCCTTTGAACTGTAGTGTTGGAGACGATTCTTGAGAGTCCCTTGGACTGCAAGGAGATCCAACCAGTCAATTCTAAAGGAAATCAGTCCTGAATATTCAATGGGAGGACTGATGCTGAAACTGAAGCTAGAATACTTTGGCTACATGATGCAAAGAGCTGGCTCATTAGGAAAGACTCTGAAAGATTGAAGACAGCAGGAGAAGGGGATGGCATAGGATGAGATAGTTGGATAGCATCACCAACTCAATGGACATGAGTTTGAGCAAGCTCCAGGAGATGGTGAAGGATAGTGAACCTGGCGTGCTACAGTCCATGGGGTCACAAAAGAGTCAGACACAACTGAGCGAGTGAACTGAAGCAAACTTTCTTATTTTTATACATGTTAATTATATGGAATCCATATGTCACCAGACTTCTGTTGAAGCTGATCAGAGAGAACTTCCTGTTCTTATCACGTGAGTAGCTTAGAAAGAATTTTACTGGAAAACATCTCTTTAATGTGTTTTGATTTTTTTTTTTTATTTTTTTGGCAGTCACAGTAAGAGTCTTAGTGACTTAAAAATAAATCTTTTATTCAGATTATTTTGTTGATGACACAACACTAATCAAGCTGTGATATAGGAATTGTTTTTTAGGTGATGCCTATAGTCCAGTCAAATTTCTTCTATCCCCTTTTATAATCCATTTGCCTATTTTTTATGAAGCCTATTTTTGAAAAATGGAAATAACTATCTTATTGTAATAAAATTAACTAGCTCAGCTGGTAAAGAATCCGCTTGCAATGCAAGAGACACCAGTTCAGTTCCTGGGTTGGGAAGAAGGGATAGGCTACTCACTCTAGTATTCTTGGGCTTTCCTGGTGGCTCAGCCGGTAAAGAATCTGCCTGTAATGTGGGAGACCTTAGTTCGATCCCTGGGTTGAAAAGATCCCCGTGGGGAGGGCATGGCAACCCACTCCAGTATTCTTGACTGGAGAATACCCATGGCAGAGGAGCCTCCTGGGCTACATACAGTCCATGGGGTGGCAAAGAGTCTGACATGACTAAGCATGACATATGTTTTAACAATAGCTTTTACAGTTTCTGTGCAAAGTAAACATTGTTAAACATGTAAAATCAGAGCATCAGATAAATCAGGTCAAAGTTTAGAATATCCAAATGTTAAAATTCCCCAAATTTGGAATCCCCCAAACTGGGAAAAAGTTCAGTTCAATTCAGTCACTTTTTCACTCTCCTCTGGGAGAAAGTTCCTATTGAACTGGGAGAAAGGTGGTAGTCAATTTTAGGTTTCAAAAGCCTCTTCAAATTCTAGGGACCAAAGCAGAAATCTTGAGAATTATCATGTAAAGCAGTGATTTTTCCTACTCTACAAGAGTAGGGAAAAAACTGGAATCACTGTATAATAGTGTACTTGTCCCAGAATTGTCTAGTTTTTTCAGTGCTATTAGTTTATTGTATCTGCAAAATGAGCTGACTTCTAGATTGTGTCATTCTGTGGTCTGTAGCTGACAACAGATGCCCTTGGATAAGCAATATTACAATTTGCCTAATGGGTCTTTGTGCTTCCGTGAAGCAGAAAAATGTCACAAAGCTAAAGTGTCAATTTTGCATTTTTCGCTAATTTCTGAGACTACCAGAAAGTTATCTAAATTTGAATAATTACAGATCCCTCTGGGCCACAACCTTTCTCTAGGTTCTTGTTTGTATGTTTGTTTGTAAATGACTAGAGAAAATAAGATAATCCTGTATCATAAATATCGGACTTCTTCATAAGGAAAAGGAAATAAGAATTTATAGTCATATACTAGAGGAACAGAAAAGAGAAAAGGAATGAAGGAAAGAAAGATAAAAAAGAGGGAAGGATGAAGAAAGACAGATCAATTACAGAGAAAAACTTTGCAGATAATAGTACTGAAGCCAAAAGAGTTGCAGGATTAGACACTATAGAAATTAATGGTACTACAAATTATTCACTTCTCAAATATACATAAGGATCATCTTTATCAAATATCTCTTTCTTCTTTATTGGGAGCCTGGGGGTATTACAGAATGAGTGCGCTTATAAAAAGGAGCCCAAATTTTTCTAAATTTTTATGTGATTTTATTATTTTTAATTGAGCCACTAACAAAGAATATTGTTTTACATATGACCATGACTTATCATCCTGAAGCTCTTTTTATTGATTCTATATCTCAAATGAAACTAGTATCATTATTCCATAAGGCCCAAGTGATACATCAATATATTTCACATTGGGATGCTCTTCCAGCTTTTAGTGACTGCCAGTCTTTCCAACTGGAGAAGGAAACAGCAACCCACTCCAGTATTCTTGCCTATAGAATTCAATGGACAGAGGAGGCTGGCGGGCTATAGTCCATGGGGACGCAAAGAGTCCAACACGACTGAGAGAATAACACACATATGCTCTCTCCATATACTTTTTCTTTCAGAAGGCGTATGGTAGCGAAGTAAAACGCTTTTTCTTATGAAGGTCCACTGTCTGCCCATTCAAAGTACAGATATGATAAGCTTTCTGACAGTAGGTCTGTACCCAGTAGATTTATAGGAGAATCACAAGAAAGTAAGAATGCATGTTCCTCAGTCTTGGGACCAGCCTATATGGGAACCAAGGAGGAAACAGAATAAGAATGAAAAGGAGCATAGCAAATGTGAAATTCACATTAATACTTTTTTTTACCAAATGGAAAGTGAGAAATTCTTGAGAAAACTGCATATTAAGCAGAACAAGTATCACCAGTTTCCACCTATGAGATCTTTAAATCTATCTCCTTTAAGTGGTTTGCCACTTATTTCCTAGCCTTCTGGGTTTCTCTGATTCCCTTGCTCCTGTATTCTCCAGCATCTCTTTCTACAGTCTGTCTTTCCATATTCTGGTTTCTTGTAAAAACCACATACATTTTCCATTCTGCCTTTATTCCTTTTGTCGGTAGGCCAGAGCAAGTACTGTTTATTCCCTTCAGGAAAGAGTTCTGAGCAGCCAACCCAACAATCTTTGATTTCTTCCTTGTCTTTCTCTAGAGTATCCCAAAATGGAGCAGTTGCTGCTAAAATCTGAGGACAAGTCTGCCTTTGCCTTCCTATCCTCTTTACCTTAACTTGAGTTTTTAGAGTCTGCATAAAAGCCAAGATAAATGTGGCTAGGGTTAGAGGGCTATTTTAGTCTGCCTTTGGAGCCATGCCAATAAATTTTGTGATAGCCTTATCAAGCCACTGATGGAAATCAGCTGAGAATAGACCCATTTTCTGCACACAGAACAACAGCTTCTCCAAAGCAATAAGGCTTTCAGTACGTGTTTTAGCCACCACTTTCACTGGGTCTCTAACACCTTCAGATCTTCCACACTTGTGTGAGTGACAGATAATTGCCTTTCCCTGGTCACCATAACTCCTTGATGTGATGATCAGTAGAACTCCAACATTCTTTCTCCATCAAAGGAGTGACATTGGCTGGTTGCAGAGATCCATGAGGTAGCTGTTATGTATCTCCATGTGCAGGGCAATAAATTGAAAACAGGCATTGGAGCACCCTAAGCTTGTGGCGCACGGGGGAGAGAAGCCTTTAAATGAGTGACAGCAGCTGATGAGGCAGGTATGGGAATGACTCAGGAGTCCTGGGGTCATGGTATTATCTTCACAAGTGATCGAAAGAGGAAGAGCTTTTCTTTTTAAAGTGTATCCATTAAAAAAAATAATTTTACTGGTTTAGTTTATTTTTGGCTGTGCTGGGTCTTCATAGCTTTGTGCAGGCTTCCTCTAGTGCAGTGAGTGGGGGTTCCTCTTTGTTGCCAGGCACAGGCCTCTCATTGTCGGGGCTTCTCTTCGGGGGAACACGGCTCCGGTCATGCAGGTTTCAGTAGCTGCAGCACGTGGGCTTCATAATTGGGACTCCCACGTTCTAGAGTGCTGGAGTCAGTAGTTGTAGGGCACAGACTCAGCTGCTTCACAGCGTGCGGAATCCTCCTTGGTAGGGGGTGGGATCTGCATTCCCTGCACTGCAGGCAGACTCCCACTCACGGAGCCACCATGGAAGTCCAGGAAGGGCTTTTTGAGACCAGAAAGGTGTAAATTATGTGACAGTTGTGTTTCCATCCTGTGTTGACATTCATCTGATTGACATCTCATTTCTTTACTTTTTTTTTTTTTTTCCAAGTGACTATTGCTGCTATTTTCCCACTGATTGCCTTCATAGGGGGCAGTCCTTCATGCAAGTTTGAAATTCTTCCCTGATCAGGTCTCCTTATCACATCTGCTCTCCTAGCTTTTCAGTATAGGGATAATAAGGAAGTGGAATCTGAGCTAAGCTAGTGGGTATTCACACCTGTGTCCTCAAAAAGAGCAGATTACAAGCTAACGAAGTTGTGGCCTCATCACTCTTTTCAGGAAAAATGAAACTCTCCTGTCCTTACGACAAGAGGCGGTTTTACAGGTTCAAGGGAGGCACCCCACCAAGTAACTTTTATCCTCCACAGAAACTAAGGATGGGGGGCTATATTCCTATGATCACCTTCCAGAGAGATGGTTCTGAAGTCTTTAAGAAAGACATAATTCTTCATCATTATCATCATATTTTCTGAGCAGTAGACACTTTTTGTGTCTTTGGCTCTTGACCCATAAATTTTGTGGCTTTGCATCTACAGGAATGATAATAAATATACTATTACTCTCACTATGAAGATGAAACAGAAATATGCTTTAATTATTTACCCAGTATCACAAACCAGTTCTTAATAGGGTAGTTGATAATTTTTCTAGGTCTAAGATGTCTTTACATCTTCTGTGCCAAGCTTCACAGTATTTCAGTTTTTGTCAATGTGTAAGAATATTGATCCCCTATTGATATCCTAGGCTGTAATATTTTAGATGCACAATATTTAAGTGCTTTTTCTTCATTAACTTCTACATATAAAGTTGGAATGAATATTTATTTCAAACATATGCCTGTGGGAATGTGGTTATTACAGAAGTAAAATCTAAGGAGATTTCTAGGTAGTTCATTAGACTACCCAAATGAGAAAGTAGTTGGCTATTAGTCTGTATAAGACTATGCATCCTATTTGTTTCATGAGAAGTAAAACATAATGTGAAAAAGCTATATGGATATTGATTCAAACATCAAAGACAGAAGCACACAAAGGTATCATTCACAGGCATAACACAGAAGACTTCTTGAACATTTCAACAAATGGGACTAGAGTGTAGGAGACAGGAAGAATAAAAGAAAAGCAGGCCCTGGCAAGAGCCAGAAAAGAAATTTATAATTATTGATAAACTGGATGCTATAAGGCATGAGACTCTTGGAACAAGTCCAGAGGGAACAGTTCATAGGCTTGAAAACAAGATATGATCCTGTGGTCGGAAAACTGACCCCAGACTATTCCTCAACTGGCATCTTAGAGTCACATGTTTTACATATCTGGTGGAAAATCTATAGGTAAGAATATTAGTCTTAGTTTCTGATTATTATTTCTTCATTACTCAACAGTTAATGATCATTTTGTTCTTTGGTCCTGAAGGCCACATGAGTTATAGTTTAACTCCTCGCATATTCTTTCATTCACAGCTGAAAGTATAATAAACTTGGCTTGGATTCAGTTTTGGCACCTTCACCTTGGAGCGGTGTCGGTCCCCTGATCCTCACTTTTCTCTGAATTCTTGTATCTTGTTTCTCATTCTCTTGCCGTATCTTGCTTTCAGAAACCCTGCTTGTTGAGCCAGTCTTGACAAGAAGCATATTTTGTGGTTTCTACCAACATGTTTGCATTTGATATTAACAATCATCCTGTATTCTGTCAGATTTGTACTGCTAATTTGATAATAATTGTAAGAAGAGAGAGTTTCTTGCATATGTTATCAATTCCAAGGAAGTAGGACACTGTTACCAATATAACAAGGAAGTAGGACCAAGTAACCAATCTTAGGGAAGGATTCAACTGACATGGAAGAATAGCAAAGATCATCACAATGCTAGCCACCAGAAAAAGGAGGCCAAGCCCTTCTGCCATTTCATCTTGGTATCATTCACTAAGAAGAACAAAACACAGTCAAGCATTAGATGCAATAATGCTTTACTTACATAGAGAAGTATGGTCATCTCCAACAGTGAGCTTCAGTCCTCAATGGACAGCCAGTCTCTTAGTGGCTCAAACAGGAAGGACAATTTCTCTAGTTACACCCTTCTCAGGCCTCAGTAGGAAGGACCCTGTCCCTCCTCTGAAGAAGACAGATATAACAGTAGGGTTGGCAAGGTGCCATGCAAGCTCCAAGACTTGAACCGCGTTAATTGAACTTGAAACAAGGGGAGATATCAATAACTCCATCCAAGGGGATGGCATCCCAGATGGTGCTAGTGGTAAAAGATTCTACCTGCAGTGAAGGAGACTTGAGTTTGATCCTTGGGTCAGGGAGATTCTCTGGAATAAATTTAGGCTTCCCAGGTAGCACTAGTAGTAAAAATTCTGCCTGTCAATGCAGGAGACACAAGAGATGTGGGGTCTATCCCTCTGTTGGGAAGATCCCCTGGTGTATGTAACGGCAACCCACTCCAGTTTCCTTGCCTGGAAAATTCCATTGACAGAGGAGCCTGGTGGTCTACAGCCCACAGGTTCACAAAGAGTCAGACATGACTGAACGTGTTCACAAACACACACACACACACACACACACAAGGGGATAAGCCGGCTCAGGCTAAACAGGCTCTTAATCTCTTGTTAAGAAAGTGTGCCAAGCCCAAGGCCTATTCTCAAGCAGCCAGTTGGAATAGAAAGACTGCATGTACAAGACTGCCTCTTCCTATTATAATAATCAGATTTATTGTGTCTGTGTGTGTGTGTTAGTTGCTCAGTCATGTCCGATTATTGGTCTGATCCTGTGGACTATAGCCTGAGAGGGTCCTCTGTTCATAGATTTTTCCAGGCAAGAATACTGGAGTAGGTAGCCATTCCCTTCTCCAGGGGATCTTCCTGACCCAGGGATTGAACCTAGGTATCCCGCATTGTAGGCAGATATTTTACCATCTGGGCCACCAGGGAAGTCTTGTCTTTAAGAAGTCCGAATTTATATAATTGGTTCATAAATTCCCAATAATTCAAATATGGTCTACCATTTGTTCCTGTAAAAATGAGGAGCCTTTGCTCCCGTCATTATATTGCTACTCATCAGAAAAAATTAAATGTTGCTTTGTACTCCACAGAATATAAGTAAATGTGGACAGCTAAAATTGAGAAATAGCTTGTCATTTGTTATTATTCAGTAGGACTCATGTTTATTTTCAATTTATGTTTGTTTTGTTTCTGCATAGTATTATATTATAAAAAAACCATAATTACCAACAAACACACAGTACATAGAATATTTGTTTGCTGTAAATCTAAGAGACAAATGTTAAATAAGCTAGATTCAAAACGAAGTAATTCAAAAATGAAAAAAAAAAATAAGTAATGAAAGGCATTTGGCTAATCATTAGCAATCAGATAAATAACCAGGTTGCTATAATGACAAATTAGAAAAATAATTGTAAACAAACCCACAAATATATTGTGTGCATGAGAATGAAAAAACAGAGTGGTCAACAAGATGCATACAGACACACACACCCCACACACACGCCGGGTAGCAGTCTGGTTTAGGGTTGTATGCCAAGTTGTAGCTTTAAGAAACTCAAGAACTTTCCATTTGTTTGCTCTATCATCTCCAGGGTTTGCCTTTGTCCAATAATTAAAGATCTCTCATCATTACTTTTGGAGAAGGCAATGGCACCCCACTCCAGTATTCTTGCCTGGAAAATCCCATGGATGGAGGAGCCTGGTAGGCTGCAGTCCACGGGGTTGCTAAGAGTCGGACACGACTGAGCAACTTCTCTTTCATTTTTCACTTTCATGCATTGGAGAAGGAAATGGCAACCAACTCCAGTGTTCTTGCCTGGAGAATCCCAGGGACGGAGGAGCCAGGTGGGCTGCCGTCTATGGGGTCGCACAGAGTCAGACACGACTGAAGCGACTTAGCAGCAGCAGCATTACTTTAGCATTCCCACATGCAGGTTGGGGAAAAATCTGCTTCTTTCTTTTTAGAAGCTTGACTCGCACGTTTCATCCATCATTTGTGCTTGCAATGTGCTTATAACCCATCAACCAGAACCTTGTCAAATGGCCACACCTAGTTCAGGAGAGCCTTGGAAATGAATAGTTAAGCTAGTCTCCCGTATTCCTCTTTAGTCTTAATTTCTGTAGAAGAAAGCAGAAAAGGACCTCGGGAGGGCAACCAACTGCCTGTGGATCTCTCTGTGAAATGGTCCTCCTTTCTTGTTGTTATTTGGAGTGCTACACGGACACTGTTTTTCTACAGTATGAATCAGTAAATCAAGAACCATGGAGAAGTTATACACTTTAGATGTTCTGATTCTCTCAATCGATCAAAAGGAAAACTATGAAAAAAGAAAATGTTAGATGAGATTCATAACATTTTTAACAAGGATTGAAAGCAGTCAAACATCCAACAATAGGGAATGTTCATATGTGGTGGAAGGGTTAGCACTTCAGATTATATATAAACCTTATACAGTTCTAGCTCATTCACTCAGTTTTGTGACTCAGTCAATTCAGTATTCACTGACTCTAAGCTTCTTTATTTGAAAAAGAGGATGACAGCTTTAGTGTGAATATTAATAATATTGATGATGGTCAAGAATCTGATGAAATGTGTGGAATACACTTTCAAATCAATTAAATAATTTAACAAAATTAAACATGATATAATGTTGAAAGAAATGTATTTTTAAAAACTCACTTTGAGTTAAACTTTGTAAATAATGCATGGAATATGACAGAAAAGGGATATATACACACACATATATATATACATATACATAATTTATGAAACATAAATTATATTGATTCTAGATATTATATTGTTTCTAGAAAATAAAATAGTGATCATGGTATTAGTTTTAGATTATTGGTTCTACGTAGTGAGATTATAGGCAATTAGTTTTCCTTCCCTAATTTTCTACATTTTTGAAAAAGAGAAAAGTAATTTTTTATAAAATTATAGAACAGAAATTATTTCCTTTTAGTAACTGTCTGTGCTTTTCTAATTTAGATTTCTTTTAATTTCCTTGGACTAATCTGATATTTTTTGTCATTTTTTTATTTAGAAATTAAGAATTTAAAAATAACTCCTCAGAAAATAAAATGTTTAGATTACATTGTTATTTTTTTTAATATAGAGACATAATAATTTATATACCTTGTAAATATAGTTGCAAAGGTAGAAATGACTAGGTGAAGATGCATCAGCTTTTTTTAAACAAGTGATCATATCTGGTTGGTGAAGTTTTTCTACATGCTACTGTTCTATATAATCTGCATGTTTCTACTAAGCATGTATCACTTAATTTAAAAACAATCACAATAAACATTTTAAATCAAGAAATTTAAAAGAAAGAAGTTTAAAAATGATTAGGAACATCAGTGAGGTGGTGTTTCTCCATTTCTGGTAGTTTAGATTAGCAATTTCATTATAAATTATGTTTGTTTTGGTGGCTATTCAACATGAGTAAAAGCTTTACATTTCAAGTCATAATATTTTAAAGTATGGGTAGTCAAATGCATATTATAAAAATAAATTTCTTATACTGGTAATTTTTCTATAAAGTAATGTGTGTAGGGAGTTTCATTTGCTCTGCTTTTGTCTGTGCTGGGGAGAGTTTACAGGGAGAGCAGAGCAAAGATTTTGCTGTACCTTGGCTTTCATACACACTATTATTTTACCATCACAAATCTCCTGACTTGGATAGAAGTTCTAGATATATACTATATCCATTTAGTAGTCATTTAAATGAGGCATTTTTCTTTTCTGATCAAGCTTTGGTTTAAAAAAAACAAAGATATATATGCTCTAAATAGGTATAAATACATGACTCAGAAAAATGCACTTTAAAAGGGGGAATGATTTTCCAAACCCTGGGGCCTTTATTCAAGAATCATCTTTTCACTCATTTATTGTAATCCTAAAGCTCTTTTGAGTCTTATTTGACTGAATTCTTAATATGTTGAAATCTGAAATTTCTAAGCATCTGAAGCATGGTTGCTTCTGAGTCTTTCATTAGTGCCAATATAAAGTGTTTCCCATCAGAGCCCATGAGACTTTATCAGTACTAATCTACTATTTCTTTCCTGATGCTTCCAGACAACTGAAAGCTCCTAATTTGTAGTAATTAACCTCCAGAGGATAGCATTTCTCATTTATCCTAGGGAGCAGTCACATCTCTCTGTGTTCAGCTTTGCAACTTCACAGACAGGTATTTTCGGTCTGTATGTCAGGAGTCAGGTAAATTACACAGTAATAAGCACTGAGGGGTTTTGTAGTAAAAGCCAAAATTATCTGCACAGCACATGTCATGTGAAAAGCAGTTTGCTGTGGAGGTCAAGAATAGATGGCTTAGTGTTTACCTGATCCTATTTAACAGCTTATGTGATGTTAAGGAAGTTATATAATCTTTCTTGCCTCAGTTTCTCTATATACAACAATCTCATAAGATTGTTGTGAGAACTAAAGCAATTAACATCTATAGGGTCCTTAGAATAGCATCTGGAGCACATACAAGTAAGCTCTAGATAATAATGCCTATCATTGCAATAACAAGGTTTCATTATAAAGTGGGGATATGGATAAATTAACATGCAGAAAGAAAGAAGTAAATAATAACATAATAACTCAATAAATTGCTTCTCAATATATGTATATATGGAGGATGTTTTGAAAGAGGAAAACACAAAGTTGATGGAGAGGGTCAGGAACAAGGAGAGAAAGAAGTGTTTCGTACTCATTTCTTTAAATAGAGCATAGAATACCTAGCATGGCTTAATATGAACATGAATATGCTTCCTATTTTCATTAAAATCCTCCTTCCCTCTAGTTAGAACAAATTTTTTAATAGGCACAATTGGCATAAAATATCAAATGGTACATGTGTTATGATAAATGATGCATATCATTTATTATTTTTCAGTAAAAATATATATTATAGTCAATGATATAATCACTATTTCCTTGAAGTGTAGATTTCACTAAGTTTAAAAGAAAGATATATATCAACTAATATGATAAACTGATAACTTTTCCCAGCTTTACTGAGATATAATTGATATGCATAAGTTTAAAGCATACATGTTACACTTATACATGTATAAGTTATACATGACTTGTTACGCTTATCTACTGCAAAATGATTACCACTATAGGGTTAGTTAACAAATCCATCAGCTTGCAAAATTACTATTTGTTTTTTGTCATGAGAACATTTAAGATTTGCTCTATACCAACTTTCCAGTATATAATACAGTATTATTGAGTATAATCACCACTCTGTGCCCTATATCCCCACAACTTATCTTAAAACTAGAAGTTTCTATACTTCTGCTTTATTGACTACGCCAAAGCCTTCAAATGCGTGGATCACAACAAACTGTGGAAAGTTCTTGAAGAGATGGGAATACCAGACTACCTGACCTGCCTCCTGAGAAATCTGTATGCAGGTCAGGAAGCAGCAGTTAGAACTGGACATGGAACAACAGACTGATTACAGATGGGGAAAGGAGTACTTCAAGGCTGTATATTTGTCACCCTGCTTATTTAATTTATATGCAGAGTACATCATGAGAAATTCTGGGCTGGATGAAGCACAAGCTGGAATCAAGATTGCCGGGAGAAATATCAATAACCTCAGATATGCAGAGGATACCACACTTATGGCAGAGAGCAAAGAAGAAGTAAAGAGTATCTTGATGAAAGAGAAAGAGGAGAGTGAAAAAGTTGGCTTAAAACTGAACATTCAGCAAACTAAGATCATGACATCTGGTCCCATCACTTCATGGCAAATAGATGGGGAAACAGTGACAGACTTTATTTTGGGGGGCTCCAAAATCAGTGCAGATAGTGACTGCAGCCATGAAATTGAAAGATGCTTGCTTCTTGGAAGAAACATTACGACCAACTTAGACAGCATATTAAAAAAGCAGAGACATTAGTTTGCCAACAAAGGTCTGTCTAGTCAAGGCTATGATTTTTCCAGTCGTCATGTATGGATGTGAGAGTTGGACTACAAAGAAAGCTGAGCACCAAAGAATTGATGCTTTTGAGCTGTGCTATTAAAGACTCTTGAGAGTCCCTTGGACAGCAAGGAACTCAAACCACTCCATCCTAAAGGAAATCAGTCCTGAATATTCATTGGAAGGACTGATGCTGAAACTCCAATACTTTGGCCACCTGATGCAAAGAACTGACTCATTGGAAAAGACCCTGATGCTGGGAAAGATTGAAGGCGAGAGGAGATGGGAATGACAGAGGATGAGATGGTTGGATGGCAACACCGACTCAATGGACATGAGTCTGAGTAAACTCTGGGAGTTGGTGATGGACAGGGAGGCCTTGCGTGCTGCAGGCCATGAGATGGAAAGCATCAGACACAACAGAGAGACTGAACTGAACTGAACTGAATGGAACTCTACCCTTTGACTGACACTCTCCCCTAACTCACCTCCCAGCTCCTGGCAACCACAATTCTACTGTTTCTATGATTTTAACTTTTTTTTTTTTCTCTGCATGAAAGTACTCAGAAGAGTCTTTAAAGAAGACCTCAATGACTGAGTAGAACATAGAAGCATATAAAACAGAGACTCAAATGAAGAGAAATCTATAACAAAGGCATTGGAAAGATGGTTGTAGATTCATTCTTTTATCAGATATATTTTAAACACCTATTATGTTCCATTTATAGGCTCAGGATTCAGCAGTGAACAGGATAAGATTGTGCTAGAGGAACCTACAATCTAAAAAAGGGAATCCAAATTTTCCAGGGAAATGGAAACGGGAAGAGGTGTCTGATAAAATATGGGCAATTATGGGGACTTCCCTGGTGGTCCAATGGCTAAGGCTCTGTGATTCCAAGGCAGGGGGCCTGAGTTTGATTCCTGGTCAGGGGACTAGATCCTGAATGCCACAAGTAAGAGTTTGCATGCTGCAACTAAGACCCAGCACAGCCAAATAAATAAATAATTATTCATGTAGTCTTAAATTTTGATTAATGCATAAATAAGTGAAACCAATAATTCAAGAAAAATTATTATTGAGTGCCTGTTATTTGTCAGGTGCTGCTTTAGGTACTAATAGAAAATACTTCAATGAATAAAACAAAGCTGCTTCCTTAATGGAGTGTTCCTTAGCTGAGGAACACTGACATTAAAACAAATAAATGTGTAAGTACATAATGTGTTTGATAGTTTAAAGGACCTTTACAGTAATGAAGCAGGATGAGAATAAAAGGGAGGAGTAAAGATGGAAGACAGCAGATTTTCCATGTCATACAGCAAAATTGGGGAAGGTCTTTCTAAAATGGTAATAGCAAATGTGCAGAGACACACAGGAACTGAAAGATGAAAGTTAAATGGAAAAAGAACATTTCAGCAAAAGAAAAGTCCTAATCATGGCCTAGAGTGACCCGACATAATTTTTGTCAATGTTCCATCATATCACACTGTACAGTGTATATCCAGAAATATTGGAGCTTATATTTTTGTCCATGTTCTTGTCTTTTGTATCTTTTTTTCAGGTTCTTCTTCCTATCTGAAATGGTCTTCCTCTCAGTCCCCAAACCATATGCTACAGGGATCCTTAGAAATCAAAAAAGATAATAACATTTAACATGCCACTTAGACATTTATCTTACTAAATAAATTTCTTAAGATATACAATTGTTTATTTATCTGTGCATCCATGGTATACCCTTGGTGCACTGTAGCATCTTGGGTACATGTGGTACCTGACACAGAGTAAATGCCTGATTTGGCACTGTCCAAAACAATATGCCAGTACCATGCTATCAGAAACTAAAATTTTTTATTATAAAATTAAAACCTATTAATGTTTAATGTAATTCTTTATAATAATAACATCAAACAATTGCTGAATGCTTGCTATATTCTAGTTCAATGTTTTATGTTCTTTACATGCATTAGCTTTTTCAAGATAAAAATTTCAAGAAAAAGAAATGGAAAAGAAAGAAGACAGTTGTTCTATGATGTGGTAAGAAAGATATGAAAGAAGAAAAAGCTTTACTAAAGCTCAAACTTTAATCAACAAAAACTTCTGTCTTTAATCTAACTGCACAAAAATTTCAATCAGGAGCTTATCTTAGTACTTCATAAACATACTAAATTAGGAATGAGATGAATGTATATCTGAAAACAAAATAATGCATCATTTTGCTGTGAGAGCTTACACAGCTTCAAAGAGCAGATGTTTTGGTTCTACCAAACTGTGGTTGACAAATTTGCTAGCAGAGGGAGTGGAAAATTAGTTTTCATTTTTAGAAATTATTTGATAGCATTTACAAACCTTTGCTATTTATCAAATTGATTAAAAGTTGTCATTTGTGGCACTTATACTCTTCAAGTATGTGTCAAAACGGTTTATAGCCAATTCAAATGCACTTCTGAAAGGCATATTAAACCAAACCAGGGTATATATTTTTCTTTTCTTAGGCAGTACATCAAATGTATTTATGTAGCAGTAAGCTACATTCTAATATAGAATTGAGAATTTTGCTGATTAAATTTGGAAAGATTCTTATCCATCACTTACAAACTTGGAAAGATCTTTAGAACCAAAGATGAGTGTAAATAGGTAAGAAATGCTGTATTGAAGTGTCATGATAAAATGGCTGCAATTTCCATAAAAGCAACAATATCTCAAACCTATTTATTCCATGAGAAAAAATTTCATTTCAGAATAAACAAGATCATTTATTGAAGCTTGTGAATTGGTAGCTGAATTTCCATAACGATTTCTCATGATCATCAGGAATTTTTTAAATGGATGCTGGAAAAAATTTAAAAAAACAAACAAACAAAAAAAAAACAGGAAGGAAAGGCTCCACTCCTCTCAATCATTTAATTTTAGGATTTGTAATGCATTGAGTCATGCAAGTGTGAATGCATGCTAAGCGGCTTCAGTCATGTCTGACTCTTTGTGACCCTATGGACTGTATCCCACCAGGTTCCTTTGTGTCCATGGGATTCTTCTGGCAAGGATACTGGGGTGGGTTGACGAGCCCTCCTCCAGGGATCTTCCTGCCCCAGGGATCAAACCCACCTCTCTCCCACATTTGCAGCAAGTTCTTTACCACTAATGCCACCTAGGAAGCCCTCTCATTATAGAACGTGTGACTTTCAAAATACATGAAAGGCAGTGAATATATATTTGTGTAAAATTGTATGATAATTAAAATTTACTTACATATATGTAGAATTTAAAATATGTTTTAAGTGTAGAATATAGTCAGTGTTAATATTATAACTAAATCTTAATTTCATTTCAGGGGATGTTATTAAGGACAGTACTTTTATTGTGAAATGATAGATTAATATAGATTATTCTTAATACATAAAAATGTATACATAAATATCATATATGTGTGTGGGTGTGTCTATATGTGTGTGTAATCTTATTAAAAGATTTGGGTTTGTGATTTGGGGAAGGGTTCAAAGTAGTAGTTTTGCTTTGGATTTAAGACTCAGAAAGTGGGAAATAGTATATGATTGGATATCTGTTTGGAATATAATGTAATGAACAATGTACTATTATTTGTCATTTTCTTTCAGAAAGATAATTATATTCAAGTATTTTTTAAATATTAACCTATTTTAGAATCTGCCTCATAATGTTCAGAACAACATTCACTAAAAGACGATGTTAGATATTTGGTACAGGTTGATTAAAACTCACTTGTTTAGTCAAATAATTAGTCTAAGAGATAGACTAAGGAAATAAATGAATGCAAAGAGCCAAATGTAGCATATCAATTAAGCGTTGACTCTTAGGAAATTAACATCCCTCAGTAATGCTGAGTGCAGTGACAAAGTCATGTCCATAGATATCTTTAAGATAGACACATTCATGTGAACAGCATAAATGTCCTCATGTAAGCTCTTGGCTTTTTCTCTATTTTTTCTACTTACTTGTTCTCCCTAGGAGTCAGGGAAAGCAATGCTCTCTTTTCTCCTATGTTGATTTTCTAATGTCCTTATAAATAAACATTTTTATTACTAGCATCTTTACATCATTGGCCTGCAGAGGAGAAAGATAACTAGTATATATATGCTGCCATCAGGGGTACTTGTTCCTTCAACTCTCTATATTAGTGTCTTTCCTTTAGTCAGAGTCAACATTTTGACCACTATAAAGAGATGCACAGAAAAACCAGACCCTTTCAGCATTCAATGGAAGAATTTATTATGTAAAAGCAAGAATCTGTTTATATGGATGAAAATAAAGCCATCTCTATGATTATGATTGATAGAGCTAGCCAGAGTATAAACCACTGCACAGACTTATAAGATAGGCAAAATCAGATTCAGCCATCAAAACTGAAAATTTTTCTTGAATACACTCCTACCCTACAGACCATCATCACTGCTATAATGAAACCCAAATTATTTTACCCATATTTTTCAAATGGGAAATTAGCAGATGCTAGATATATAAATACAGTGCTCCCCATACTTTTTACCAAGGACCAGTTTCATAGACAATGTTTCCACAGATGGTGGTTGGGGAAGGAGGATTCAGGTGGTAACATGAGCAATGAGTAGTGATAGGGAGTGCGGATGAAGATTTGATTGCTTACCTCTTCCTGTGTGACCTGGTTCCTAACAGGCTGGGGGCTGTTATAGTCTGTGGACTGGCAATTGGGGGCCCCTGGATAAATAGAGATATATACTTGTATTTTATGTTATGTGAGATTTAATGATTAATTCATTTAACAAATAGTTTATTTACTTATTTTATGTAAGGCACTATTCTAGGCACTGTGTATTCAACAGTAGACAAGATAAAGCTCTTACTTGCATGAAGAAAATAGTCTAGCACAATGAATATCTACTTGATTGTTGATATAACACGTTGAGGAGGGGAAGCCATTTTAGCCAGGATGTCCAAAGACTATCTCTCACGGCAGGTATCATTTGCACATATTCCTCAAGGAAGTGAGGGGGTAATCCTTGTGATTTAATAAGTGAGGAGTATAATAGCTACTCTCCTATATATGGCCCCCAATAAACCAAGCTATCTAGTGTGCATACCCTTGAATTGATTCTATGCTGGCCTATGTCTCCATTAAACAACTGAGCACAGTAACATTCCTGGCCCTAGCTTTTAAGAAACCTTGTCACTTTCTCTTCCTCTCCTTTTGAATGCTTTCCACTGTAAGCCCTGAGCTGCCATGTGAGGAGTTTTTTGATCATGTTGGAGAGACCACATGGAAAGAACATATGTAAAAGTCACATAGAGAAAAGAAGCTCTGGACCACATGAAGGGGAAGTGACTGATACTTAACTATCCTAGTATCCCATCACCTATAAGCCCAAAGATGACTCTGGCCTTTGCCAACATCCAGAGCTGGTTACATGTGCATTTGACCTGTGCAGTTCTACCAGGAGTCCCACTAGGCCTGGTGCTTAGAATGGCCTGCATTTACGTGGGTGTGCTATACTTGTTTAACTGTTCTGATGCTGCTGTTATTAAATTCTTAATTTTAACACTCATTTTCATTGCTGACTTCTATTACCTGAGACCCCAAGTGAAACTAGCAGAAGAACTATAAAGCTAAATCCAGTCAACCCGCAGACCCAAGATGATGCTTCTTTTAAACCACTACATTTAACACATCAGGGAAATGCAGCAAAAGTGTAAATTTGGAAAAATTAAACTTTGGACAGTATTTCTTTATTCTCAGGGCTTTGTTGGCCATGTTGCTACCCTGCAGATTAGACATGATGTTACTGAACCAAATTTAGGCCCACTTGCCTGCACACAAGAAAGCCAATCTACTGACACCAGCTGTGTAGTCAAGGAAAGTACAGAGTTTACTGCAGGCACCAGGCAAGGAGAACAGGCAGTTCAAGCTCAAAAGACCCAAACTTCCCAATGGTTTTCTGGGAAGGGGTTTTAAAGGCAGTGTGAGCCAGGAGACTGCAGGGTGCATGATCAGCTCATGCACAATTCTCAGATTGGTTGGCATTAAGGTGAAGTTTCAAGCATCATCAACATTCTGGTTTCACCAAGTCTAGGGTCTATGTTCTTGTGACCAACATTTTTCATCTGGGGTGGAGGGTCTACTTCCTATAAAAGCAACTTAGGAATGCGGCCTTTATCTACATCTTTCAGGGAACTGTGAGTTCACAGCCCAAACTGTGCTCAGGGCTGGTGCACTGGGAAGACCTAGAGGGATGGGATGGGGAGGGAGGCGGGAGGGGGGATAGGGATGGGGAACACATGTAAATCCATGGCTGATTCATGTCAGTGTATGGCAAAAACCACTACAATATTGTAAAGTAATTAACCTCCAACTAATAAAAATAAATGAAAAAAAAAAAACCAAAAACCACATCTGTGATTTTTCACTAATGCAAAAATTGGCATAGAGCCAGAATTCACTAGTGCTGGCTGAAGAGACTGTATCATGTTAATCTAGATTATTTCAGATTCCTTCATGAAGCAGGGACAGTTGATCATACCATTTATCAAAATTCAATCTAGCCCTATATACCATAATCTTTCATAAGAGGTAGAATGCTCCACAGTCATCTTCCCTTCCTAATTAAGATAATTTATTATTTGCTACATACTTCTCTACCTCCCCTTTATCATCACCTGAAGTTGTATTATTGAAAATATGCTCAGATTTGTTAAACTTTTCAAAAGAATTTATGTTTCCTTTTACTCCACTGTCAAATCACTTGATCTCTGGCCCCATTTTTGGAGAACACCTAGTTTATATTTCTCCCAAATAATGCTGGCCATCTATAGATACCATGAGAGAATCTTTTTTTTTAGTTTAAATTTATTTATTTTAATTGGAGGCTAATTACTTTTCAATATTGTAATGGTTTTTGCCATACATTGACATGAATCAGCCATGGGTTTACATGGGTTCCCCATCCTAAACCCCCCTCCTACCTCCCTCCCCATCCTATCCCTCTGAGTCATCCCAGTGCACCAGCCCTGAGCACCCTGTCTCATGCATCAAACCTGGACTGGTGACTGTTTCCCATATGATAATATACATGTTTCAATGCTATTCTCTCAGATCATCCCACCCTCACTTTCTCCCACAGAGTCCAAAAGACTCTTCTATACATCTGTGTCTCTTTTGCTGTCTCACATATAGAGTTATCATTACCATCTTTCTAAATTCTATATATATGCATTAGAGTACTGTATTGGTGTTTATCTTTCTGGCTTACTTCACTCTGTATAATGGGCCCCAGTTTCATCCACCTCATTAGAATTGATTCAAATGTATTCTTTTTAATGGCTGAGTATTATCCTATTGTGTATGTGTACCACAGCTTTCTTATCCATTCGTCTGCTGATGGGCATCTAGGTTGCTTCCATGTCCTGGCTAGTATAAAGAGTGCTGCGATGAACATTGGGGTACATGTGTCTCGTTCAGTTCTGGTTTCCTTGGTGTGTATGCCCAGGAGTGGGAATGCTGGGTCATATGGCAGTTCTGTTTCCAGTTTTTTAAGGAATCTCCACACTGTTCTCCATAGTGACTGTACTAGTTTGCATTCCCACCAACAGTATAAGAGGGTTCCCTTTCCTCCACACCCTCTCCAGCATTTATTGTTTGTAGACTTTTGGATAGCAGCCATTCTGACTGGCGTGTAATGGTACCTCATTGGGGTTTTGATTTGCATTTCTCTGATAATGAGTGATATTGAGCATCTTTTCCTGTGTTTGTTAGCCTTCTGGATGTCTTCTTTGGAGAAATGTCTGTTTAGATCTTTGGCCCATTTTTGATTGGGTCATTTATTTTTCTGGAATTGAGCTGCAGGAGTTGCTTATATATTTTTGAAATTAATTCTTTGTCAGTTGCTTCATTTGCTAGTGTTTCTCCTATTCTGAAGGCTGTCCTTCACTTTGCTGATAGTTTCCTTCATTGTGCAAAAGCTTTTAAGTTTAATTAGGTCCCATTTGTTTATTTTTGCTTTTATTTCCAATATTCTTGGAGGTGGGTCATAGAGGATCTTGCTGTGATTTCTGTCGGAGAGTGTTTTGTCTATATTCTCCTCTAGGAGTGTTATAGTTTCTGGTCTTACATTTAGATCTTTAATCCATTTTGAGTTTATTTTTGTGTATGGTGTTAGAAAGTTTCATTCTAGTTTCATTCTTTTACAAGTGTTTGACCACTTTTCCCAGCACCACTTGTTAAAGAGGTTGTCTTTTCTCCATTGTATATTCTTGCCTCCTTTGTCAAAGATAATGTGTCCATAGGTGCGTGGATTTGTCTCTGACCTTTCTATTTTGTTCCATTGATCTATATTTCTGTCTTTGTGTCAGTACCATACTGTCTTGATGACTGTGGCTTTGTAGTAGTCTGAGGTCAGGCAGGTTGATTCCTCCAGTTCCATTCTTCTTTCTCAAGATTGTTTTGGCTATTCAAGGTTTTTTGTATTTCCATACAAATTGTGACATTATTTGTTCTAGTTCTGTGAAAATTATCTTTGGTAGCTTGATAGGGATTGCATTGAATCTATAGATTGCTTTGGGTAGTATACTCGTTTTCACTATATTGATTCTTTCAATCCATGAACATGGTATATTTCTCCATCTATTTGTGTCCTCTTTGATTTCTTTCATCAGTGTTTCATAGTTTTCTATATATAGCTCTTTTGTTTCTTTAGGTATATATTCCTAAGTATTTTATTCTTTTTGTTGCAATGAAGAATGGAATTGTTTCCTTAATTTGTCTTTCTGTTTTCTCATTGTTAGTGTATAGGAATGCAAGGGATTTCTGTGTGTTAGTTTTATATCCTACAACTTTACTATATTCATTGATTAGCTCTAGTAATTTTCTGGTAGAGTCTTTAGGGTTTTCTATGTAGAGGATCATGTCACCTGCAAACAGAGAGATTCTTTTACGTCAACAGCATTGTAGTACACAGTTAACTCTATGTTCAGTGCATTTTGATTAAATACATGCTCAACTCATGAGTTGTAGCACTTCAATTCTTAGATGCATCATCTTGTATATTATTGTAAAAGCTTCACCTCTCCTCCATCTACTGTAATAATAGCATTCCTTAAAGAAGATTAAATATTTTTAACTATTTCTTTTAAAATTTATTCCTTGGTATTTTCTACACCATCACATTTACTATTGATTTAGAATAGATGGTGAAAACTCTCTAATAAAAGATTATGTTAACATATTTGAAACTCAGTTTCCTCAAATATAAAATGAAGGTAAATATATATATTTTTAATATCTGGATAAGGATATCCACCCATAGAGTTAACTTATAAAAATTTAAATTTGCTTTGTTGTTTTTCAGTCACTCAATTGTGTCCAACTCTTTGTGACCCCATGAACTGCAGCACGCCAGGCTTCGCTGTACTTCACTATCTCCCGAAGTTTGTTCAAACTCATATCTTACTTTCAAAGTTCAAACAACTTTGTACAGGAGGAAAACTTTTCCATTCTTTCTTTCTATGTTCTTTGGAGGGTCTAAGAATTAAACTAACATAAGGCAGTTTAACAGGAGAAAAACAAATTTCATTTCATACAAAGGGAAGTCCTATTAAAACTATGAGACAAGTGACCAAAGCAAGTAGCTTTTACATCTTTTAGAGAAAGAAACAATGATTTGTGAATAATTGACATGACAAAGAATTTTGGACCTGAGGTAGTGAATTAGTGAGGAAGTAACAAGGTGTGTTCACACAGCCTTTTTGGCCCTAAATTCCCTGTTTCTGGGGATAAGGATGCCTCTTCCACCCACTATAAAGAAGGACCCTTCACATGGGAGATTTATTTACTTCTTTCAAGGGGATAAAGAAGGGTCTTTGCACTGGCTGTTTCTGGAGTAACTTTAATTGAAAATAATCAGTATGCCAAAGAGGCATGATTAGAGCTGACATATTTGCTCCCCTAGCATTCTCTAAATCAAACTGCACTCCTCCTCCAGGGCTCTAGGGCACCAATGGTGTGACCTCACTAGTCCTTTTGTCCCCGCTCCTTCCACTGCCTTTCTCATTTGCTGCACCACAGGCAGACTGACTTGCAGAGGTTGAAAAATACTCCCATTCTTGTACTTGCCCCAGATGCCTCACACACATTCTTCTGTCTATCTGGAAGACACTTCCTGACACCTTTGCTTTGCCTTATTTTGATTCTTTACTTTGGTATTTCTTCATATTTCACTCCCCCCCAGTAATCATGTTACACTCGTCTGTATACCCTAACCCAGGTTTATTGCTCATATCACTCCTTAAAATTTGAATTTGTATGTATTTTACTTACTTACTGTCTCTCTCTTTCACTAGGAGGTAAGAACTGGGATTTTATTTTAAGCACTGCTGAACTCATAGCATCTAGAACTAAGGATGAATGCATACTTGTCAGATGAAGGAATAAAATAGAGGGGTGTATGGTTCTTCACTTACATGGTTCTTCCAAGTGGATTGCATGCATGCCTTCAATTCTTTTCCTCTCCAGCCATTCATCCTTTTCCATGTAACTTGGCAGCACTGCATGACCCTGTTCTGCCACATTCCTAGACTCTGGGCTCAGCTTTGTGATTTTAGTGAGTAGCAGAATGTTAACAAAAGTGAATAAGCAGAGACAAGAGGAAGCACTTGCTTAGTTCTGCTTGCAGTCTTATTTGTCAGACTTTACTATGAGAATAGACAAACTTGGACTAACATGGGGTGTAGAATATGTAGCAGAAATGAGCCTTTTCTGTCATTTTGATTGAAATCACTCTAAATGAATAGTGTGTGCATGCTAAGTTGCTTCAGTTATATCTGACTCTCTGAAACCCTGTAGACTATAGCCACTAGACTCCTCTGTCCATGGGATTCTCCACGCAAGAATACTAGAGTGGGTTGCCATGTCTTTCCTCCTTGGGAAACCCTTAAATGAGTAGACCTGGGTCTGATGCCAAATGTATGCCTAAGCCCATTCATGACAAGAACTGGCTGCACTAGCTCATGCAGACTCATGAGCTAAATAAAATTTATTGTGATATTTTACTGAGGGTTTTATGATTGTTTTCAGAATTATTGTGGCAATAGAAAACTAATAGAATAGAAAACAAGTCCTAAAAGTTTAATTATTTTATAATTTCATTACCAAAGTAGTGCATTCCCCTGTAACAAATGAAACAATTAAAAAATAACAGTAGTTATCTTGGCCTGCTTTCACCTCTTTCATTTACTTCCATGTAAGGAAAACTACGTTAATAGCCTGATGCACATACTTCAGTATTTTCCCAATAATAAATGTTTCTGAAAATCAAAAAGAATGAGAAATGTGCAGTATAGTCTGCTAATTTGGGGATCTATAGAAAATATTTTGTAGGAAAGGAAGGTACTCCAATTTCTTTAGAAAGGTTACTCTAAGGGCAGGAACATGGTAATGGGACCCTACATAGAGAGGTAGATAAGAAGGGATTCTAATAGACCATTAAAAGGTAATGGGAGTTGATATTATGGTAGAACTAGAGGTAACAAGTGTGGAAGATGAATAAAACTAGGACTTCATTTTTCAGAATTTAAACATGAGTGAGTGAGATGAAGCACAGAGAGAAAGACATGACTTGCCAATATGTGAATAAAACTATAAAATTGAAGAGTACTTTATACCTTCATCTCTTTATTACTAGACCCTTCATTTGATACCTAGTCTGTATTTGTGAAGCCAGTTAATTCATCCAGCCAAAACATTGAAAGCATCCTTAACTCTTTCAACTCTCACATCTCCCCAAATCCACTCTCCTAGTCCCCCACAACTTATTTTTTTAAACATTTCTTGCAAAATATATCTTCAACTCAGAATGTTTTTCCTACCACCATCCTCTGATAGTTTACTATCAGATATTTTTGCCTCCTGACTTCTTTGATTCTATATTATCCACATCACAATGAGACCTATTTTTCTAAAATGTTAAGTCTAATTTTATTATAAAACTAAACCTTCTCTTCAGATATTTATGTCCACTAAGCAAAAAATTAAAAATTCTCACCCATGCATATAGGCTTTTACTGATGAGACTCTTGCTTATTTCCACAGTCTCTGGGGTTACTGTGCTGCCCAGCTGCCATAATTCTAAAACATTTTCTGGCACACAATGATATTTAGTCCTTTGATATCTTTAAAAATGCTGTGCCCATGTTTGAATGTCTTCCTTGATATTGACTTTGAAAACTGTTTTGACCTTATTATTTAATAGAGAAGTTGTTTTACGGAAGTGAAGTTCTGCCAAGATAGAATGGTCTTATATCTCTCAGGCCCTCCATCACATAAATAAAAGTCTCTGGACATAACACCACAAACCAGCATAGAAAAAACATTAAAGAAGGAAAGAAGTCAGGCTGCCTACAGACTATGGAACTTGAGGACCAAGACAATGGTGAGACCTCTGAATTTCCTTATTTTATTCCATATCGAAATGTTGTGGAAATCTCTAAGCCCAAACCATCAACAGGCATAAACAAACAAACAAATGCTCAAGTAGACCTTATTTCCTCAGCCAAAAGACAGGGAATAATCTGGACTAATGACAAAAAGCCTTTTGTCAATACTCACTTGTCTTAGTCCAGGCTACTGTAACAAATTATCATAGAGTGGGTGCTTGAAACAATAGAAATTTATTTCTTGACAGCTCTGGAAGCTAGGAAGTTCAAGATCAGAGCACCAATATGACTCAGTTCTGGTGAGAACACACTTCCGAGATTGCAGATGACCAGGTTCTTGCTATGTCCTCACATGATAGAGAGCAGAGAGGGAAGACGCTTTCTAGTGTCTCTTCTTATAAGGACACTAATCCAATTACAAGAGATCTACCCTCATGAACTAATTATCTCCAAAAGGTCCCACTTCCAAATAACATCACATTGCAGGTTAAGGTTTCCACATACAAATTTGAGGGGGACACAAACATTCAGTTCATATCAACACCCATTATTCAGCCCCCCAAAAAGCAGAAAAGACTCCTCCCTTTATGCACACTTACACAGTTTTTGTACCTTTCAAGACACATATAAGTAAGTGACAGTGCTCCAAATCCCCCATCTGGGAGTGTTGGCTAGGCTGAGCAAGGAGCAAGCTTTCCTTCCCTGACCTTTGGAAATAGGTGACAGTGATGCAATTTTCCTTCCAAGACAGTATTGGTAGGCCAGGAATTGAGTTGCTTTTCTTCTTCACCTGGGAGCAGCAGAAATTATCATGTTTCCTTCAGCCAAAGTAGTTTCAAGGGGTGCAGTGGCAGTCTAAGCATCTATCCCATCCAGCATCAATGAGCCTGAACAATACAATGGAATTGGGACTTGTAAGCTGTTTATTCCCCACCCCACCCCCCCACAATTATTGTTATTAGTGAGGCCCAGTGGGGAGCTGACTTTCTATATCCATCTGACAGCAATAAGAATGAAGGTTTCAGTGCAAATCACAGCCCGTCATCACTCTAGTTCTCCTTGTCCCTTGATGTCAGCAAGACCCAATGAAGAGTAAGGTCTCCTTCCACCTAGAAACATCTCCTTCAGATGAGAGCAGATTTCTCTTCTGAAACCACGAAGGCCAGGAAGAAATGACTCAGTAGTTTTCAAGTAAAAGAAAAGAATTGTCAACCAGAGACTTATATCCAGGGAAAATATTCTTAGGACTGAAGGGAAAGTAGAGCTGTGATCAGATGAAGTAAAATTAAGAGAGAAGCTATTTTAGAATGGTTAGAAGTTCTCTTAAAGGAAATAATAATAGGAGAATGCTTGAAATTTCAGAAAGAAAAAAAAAAGAGTAAAAGTAAAGGTACATATAATAGATAATTCTCATTTTTATGAGTTTTATAAGCCATATTTGAAGGTGGAAACAACAATTATAAAAGCATCTGATGTACTCAATGAATATAGACATATACTTAATTAAAATTTGAAAAGGGGTAGGGTAAAGAGACTAATGGAAGTAAAATTTCTACATTTCACTAGAACTGGTGATATTTCAATGCCAGTTGATAGTGATAAGTTTCACATATTATTTTTAATACTTTGAGTAACTACTAAGATTTGTGAAGTATGAGCTATTAAGAAACATTAAAATCAAATCAGGATGAAATCCTAAAAACTGTTCAAATTAAGCAAAGAGAAATAAAAGAATGAGCAAAAGAGAAAAATCAGAAGAGAAATATTAAAATAAAGGCTTCCCTTATATTCCAGGACCATTTGGTTTGAAGCTATTATACTTTTTGCATTTTTAAAACTGAGAAATTTTCATGTTATTTTTAAATTCTCTATTTCACTCAAAGTTACTAAGCTTCTAGAAAACAGACGCTGTTTTTTTGTGTGTTTTTTTCACCTTCTTATTATAAATGTATGCCACATAATGCCATTTGATTTATGTGTCTAGCAAAGTGGCACTGCCGAAGGGTGGCTCTGGGGGGAAAGATTTAGTCCCCTCACAACACTGTCATACAACTGCTCCCAAGTCAATTCAATTAATCTAAGTAAAAATGTTGTGCATGATATTCAGATGCAGCTTCAAAAAAATTCTCCTAGCTTCTTTCTTACAACAAAGTTTTAGCTTCTTAGCTCTTCATACATAGAAATTGACATATAGGAGCTTTCAACAGGTCAATAAGAATATGTTTGCTCTGAGTTTAACAGACTGTATCCTTTGGGGTGCTTTGTCTTACTATTAGATGAAACTATATATAGATATATTTTTATCAGTTAAAGATTTTTATGATATTTACATTCAAAAGATACTTTTTATGTTATCTGCTGAAAATCAGAGACATACATATAATATACAAAGATTTTTAAGGCTATTGCCTAGCTGTTTTTTTCTATTGTTAATATACAGTACATTTTAAAACTTGTTTCCATGGATTTAATTAAGTAGATTTGATTTATTTACAGTGTTTTTCTTGAGTTTTTAATATAGGTGACCAGGTGAAATAAAAATGGACATTTTGAAGAGGAAAAACTTGGCAAACAAAGCAAATGTTTCCACTAATTTAAGATCATTGCTGTTCATTTTTCATGCATGTATATGTGTAGGGGTGTGTGTGTGTGTGTGTGTATGTGGGTGTGGGTGTGTGTGGTGGTTCTTTCCAAGTGAATGAAATGTGAATTTTTATATCCTCTATCAGATATTATTTAACATTAATAGTATGATGTGTTGTTCTTTGTCATTAAGTTTAAGACGTCTCTTTCTTTGCTTTTTCCATAGCATTAGTAGTTGTTTGATTTGTCTTTTCTTGGCCCAAATTTCTACATTTTGTTATGTCTGTGGACTACTGATAGATGGTTTGAATCTGCATTAGATTCCTCTTAAGCTAACTTTGCTATCACAATTCAGGGTTTAAATATTTCATATTTAAATCTTTCTTTTCTTCAAACATCCGAAAATAACCTGTTCTCAAAGTCCATAAAGCTATCTGAAGTATAAGTCTATTCAGTTTTCATTAACATGTTTAACGGTTCCTTCTGTACTTGTTCATATTTTCAAACTTTTAAAATTCAGTTAAAAAGTCAAAAGAGTTTTAATTTACTATGTACCATCAGAATTGACAGTAGCAAAAGTAAGGTTTGAGGGGGAAATAATTTTTCAAAATAGTTAAAAGAAGAAACATTAAATATTTTATGACATTAAAAAAAGTAAGTCCTGTTTTATACAGTGTGGTTCCTTGTGGTATATAATTGTTAACAATAAATATCCAAAACTTGAATATGGGCCATTTCAGTGTTATACTGGCATGTTATTTAGTAGTATAAGTAAAAAGAGAATGTATTTGTATTTGCTTTTGCTACTTACTATTTTATGAGAGTCCAGGCATTGTGACAGAGAAACAGCAAATCTGTCACAAGACTATCCACACTGCTTCTTCTCTTTTCCATTCCTTAATACTAGGCATGCTCTCAAGCATGGCCTTTGTGCTTACTGTTCTCTGTTGCCCTAGATATCCAAATGGTTCCTTCCTTTGCTTCTGTCAATTCTCTGGGCAAATGTCACCTCTTCATAAGTGCCTTCAATGATTAGCTTATTAGAAACATAAATGAATTAACCATCATTATCTCTCTGCTTTATTTCATTTCATGCCACATATGAAGTTTATTTCTATATGACATTTTCCTCAGTAAAATATAAGATCCCTGATGTCAGAGACTCCGTTTGATTCAACCTAGCACATAACATTCAGGTCTGATGGGTTGTTGATAAATAAATTGCCCTATTGGCACTATGCTTTTTTTTTTTTCTTCCTTCAGTTTTACTGAGATGCAATTGCCATATAGCACAATATAAGCTTAAGATGTACAGCATAATGATTTGACTTACATACATAATGAAATGATTATCACAATAAGTTTAGTGAACATCCATTCTTTCATATAGATATAAGAGAGAACATATGTGTTATGTGTGATAATGGTTAGAATTTACTCCCGCAACTTCCTTTCACATGTTGCACATTGTACCCCTAGTACTTACTCATAACTGGAAGTTTCTACCTTTTGACTGGTTTTTATCAAATCCCTGCTACCTGTATCACTCACTCTAGTAACCACAAATCTGATCTTTTTTTCTATGATTTTGTTTGTGTTTTTGTTTTTGCAGTATAGTTGACCCACAACTCTATGTTAGTTCCTGTTACACAACATAGTGATTTGGTATGTCTGTGCATTTTTAAATGATTACCACAGAAGTTTAATTATGAGACAGCATGACACAAAATATATCCATTGCTATTGACAATTTTATACACACTGTCTATCTCATACCTTTTCTTTTGCAACTGAAAGTTTGTACCTATTTCTTTCCTCCATCCACCTCTCTCCCCTCTGGCAATCATCCATTTATTCTCTACATCTTTAATTCTCTGTTTTATTACATTTTTTGTTTTGATCTGTAGATTTCACATACAAGTGAAATCATCCAGTATTTGTCTTTCTCTAATTTCATTTAGCATAATGCCTTCTAGGTACATCAGTGTTGTCACAAATAGCAGATTTCATTCATTTAATGGTTGAGTAATATTCCATTGTATACATACCACATCTTCTTTATTCATTCATCTATTGATGATCACTTGAATTGCTTCCATATATTGGCTATTATAAATAGTACTACAATGAACATAGGGATGCATATATCTAATTACTAATTATCTAATGCATATTTCTAATTACTGTGCTTGTTTTCTTTGGGTAAATACCCAAGAATGGAATTGCTGGATCATATGGTAGTTCTATATTCGGTCTCTGAAGACTTTCCATACTGGCTTCCACAGTAATTGCACTGGTTTTAATTAGTTAGTGTTAGTCACTCAGTCATGCCTGACTCTTGGGACACCATGGACGGTAGTCCACCAGGCTCCTCTGTCCATGGGATTCTTCTGGCAAGAACAGAGTAGAGTGGGTTGTCATTTCCTTCTTGGGGGGGGATCTCCCTGACCCAGGGATTGAACTCAAGTCTATGCACCAGTTTATATTCCTAACAGTGCCAGAGGGTTACCTATTTGACACATCCTCACAAATGCTTGTCTTTTTGATAATAGCCATTTTGATGGGTGTGAGTGATAGCTCATTGTGGTTTAGTTTTGCACTTCACTATCACTAGTATGTTGAGCATCTGTTCATTTACTTGTTGACCATCTTTATATCTCCTTGGAAAATTGTCTGTTCAGATCCTGTGCCCATCTTTTAATTGGATTTTTTTGTTTGTTTTTGATGTTGTGTTGTATGAGTTCTTTTCATATTTTTTGTATTAAGCCTTTATCAGACATACTATTTCCAAATATCTTCCCTCATTCATTAGGGTTCTTTTTTATCTTTTGATGGTTTCCTTCACGGTGCAAAAGTGATTTAGTTTGTTGTAGTTTCATTTTATTACTGTTGCTTTTGTTTCCCTCTTCTGAAGAGACATACCCCCACTCTCCCCCAGGAAACTATTAAGTCTAGTCTCAAAGAATGTACTGCCCATGTTTTCTTCTAGATTTATGGTTCCAAGCATTGAATTTAAGCCTTTAGTCCATTTTGAGCTTATTTTTGTGCTTACTGTAAGAAAGTAGCCCAACCTGATTCTTTTGCATGAAGCTGTTCGGTTTTCCTACACTATTTACTGATGAGGTTGTCTTTTCCTCTTTGTATATTCTTGCCTCCTTTGTGATAGATTAATTGCATGCAAAAGTATGAGTTCATTTCTGGCATTGGTCTATGTGTCTGTTTTTGTGAAATACCATGCTGTTTTGATTACTATAACTTTGTAGTATTATCTGATGTCAGGGAACATGATTCTTTCAGTGCTGCTCTTCATTCTTACTATTGCACCAGCTATTCAAGGCCTCTTGTGTTTTCATACAAATTTTAGAATTATTTATTCTAGTTCTGTGAAAAATGTCATTGGCGTTTTGATAGGAGTTGCACTGAATTTGTATATTATTTTGGGTAGTATGGTTATTTTAACAATATTAATTCTTCTAATCCATGAACAATATATATTTTTCCATCTTTAGTGCCATCTTTGATTTCCTTCATCAGTGTCATAGTTTTCAGAGTACAGGTGTTTTACTTCCTGTTAGACTTTTTTCCTTGGTATTTTATTCTTTCCAATATGATTTTAAATGAGATTGCTTTTTAAATTTCTCTTTCTGATAGCTCATTGTTGATATAAAACAGATTTCTGTTTATTAATTCTGTAACCTGTAACTTTACTAAATTTATTGATGATCTCTAATAGCTTTTTGGTGGTGTTTGAGGATTTCCTATATATTATGCCATGTCATCTACAGGTAGTGATAGTTTTCCTTCTTCTTTCCCAGTTTGGATTTTTCTTTTCCTGTCTGAATGCTGTTGCTAGGACTTACATTACTATGTTGAATAAAAGTGATGAATGTGGACATCCTTGTCCTGCTCTTAGTCTTGAAAAAAATGCTTTCAGCTTTTCACTGTTGAGTATGATGTGAGCTGTGGGCTAACACACATACATCAACTAACATACGTGGTCTTCTATGTTTAGGTATGTTCCCTCCAAACCCTCTTTTTTATATCATAAATGAATAGTGAATTTTGTCAAAAGCTTTTGTGCTTCAGTTTGTTAATGTGGTTTATGAGATTGATTAATTTGCTGATATTGAAACATCCTTGTATCCCTGAGATTAATCCCACTTGATCATGGTATGTGATCCTTTTAATATATTGTTGAATTTGGCTTGCTTATATTTTGTTGAGTATTTTTACATCTATGTTCACCAGTGATATTGGCCTATAATTTAATTTTTGTGGTATCTTTAGCTGGTTTTGGTACTGAGATGATGCTGGCCTTGTGGAATGAGTTCAGAAGCATTCCTTTCTTTGTAAGGTTTTAGAATAGTTTGAGGATAGGTGTTGACTCAGCACAATGCCTTTTGTAGCTGTGATAAAGCGAATCATTTCTTAGTTCTCTCTGTTTTATATGCTTGTTTTATCTTTTTCTTTTTCTTTCCACAGGATTTGGTTAATCACTGTAAATAATGAGCTTTTCTAAATATTTCTTCTGGCTAAATTTGCTGCCACTTCTGCTTTTCTAAATTTCTCCTTTGATGTAATACTTTACACTATATAATCTAAATGTTTCTTTTCTCACAAAAAATATTGCAGTTCATAAATGTGTCTGCTTAATGTTGAATAAATTTTTGATAATACATTTATTACTTTATGCAGACATGTATTCCTCAACTATACATGGAACACACCACATACTATGTGACAGAATGTATACAGATGTAAGAGTTAAAACCTTTTTTCCCTGTCATCTGTCTGGGCTGATGATTATGAATAAAGACACAGTTCATGTGCTAGCAACTTCTAAATAGAGGCTCTTAGTATAGCCTTTCTGGATGTACTCTGCATAACTGGAAGAGGGTATTTCTCATCTACCTACACTGTGAACAAACATACATGGTGGCTGTGCTGATGAAACTTCCTAGCTTTCTCCAAAATTATTTTGATATCTCTTCTTAACCCCATAGCTCTTAAAATAGACTTCATCATAAAACTTACCCCAACAGTGTAGGTCTATTGAATATTTTTGTCCACTTTCACCAAAATATATTACATGGGTATGAATTTGATGTTTCATATCTGATGTTACTGTCTACCACAATGCATAGTAGGTAGTTTAAAAATACTTTCGAGATTAATGAGTGATGTGTATGAGCAAATTATACACAATAATAAATTATTTTGAATTTATTTAAAAAGAAAGGAAATTCCTAGAAACAGAATATAATTCTAGAGCCTTCTCTGGTGGCTCAGACAGTAAAGAATCCGCCTGCAATGTGGGAAACCCAAGTTCGATACCTGGGTCAGAAAGATCCCCAGGAGAAGGGAATGGCCATCCACTCCGATATTCTTTCCTGGAGAAATCCATGAACACAGGAGCCCGGTGAGCTCTTGTCTACGGGGCCACAAAAAGTCAGACAGGATTGAGTGATTAATACTTTCACTTTCATGTCTAAAGTGATTTGAATGTAAACATAAGAAGAAAAATCTCATTTTTGTACCTGAAACATCTTTTTGTTTAACTAAAAAAATATTTATTTATTTGGCCATATTGGGTCTTAGTTGCAGCATGCAGGCTCTTTGTTGCAGTGCAAATGCTTCTCTTTAGTTGTGATGAACCACACTCTAGTTGTGGCTCATGGGTTTAGCTGTCCTATGGTATGTGGGATCTTAGTTCTCTGACTAGGAATCAAACTGAGGTCTCCTAATTGGAAGGTGTATTTTTAACCACTGGATCCCCAGGGAAGTCCCCTGACCTGAAGTTTCCTAACAATTTAAATCCTATTTCATTCTAAGTTTCCTAGCTTCTAAAAGTTACTATTCACATAGCTACTGTGGCAGTGATTACTATTCCCCTTCTCCTTCGTGGATACTCCACAGACGTAGTATATTCCTCAGTAATCTTGCATGCACATGTAGTCAAGACACTAGTGCTAGCTATTGCAGTGTGAATGAAAGTGATAAGTGCAGCTTCCAGGCCAGGGCATTTTAAAAAACACAGAGGTATGCCTTCCATACTTTCTCTTCTCTTGTAATTTGGTTCCAGACAGACATGTTTGAATACAGGAAGTTCATTTTGGAGAATACTCAAGAATAATACCTACAGAGACGTGCAGGAAGCAGTATTGAAAAGAGAGAGAGTAGCTGAACAGTTCTCTCTGCAACAGAAGAATGCATCTGCAGTAGAGGCCTCAGCCAATGCCACAGGGAGCTCAAGGCTGGAACGGCCTTTCAGAGATAGCAACCCTTGAGGCAATGACATGGATCTTTGTAACTTCACATTGACCAGTTATTTGTTGTGGATAGCCTCTGAAGAAAAGAGTAACCTTGAGAAAGACAGATTGTTTAGCCGAGGATAACTGAAGAGGCAAGCAACTTTCCACCATCAAGAGTGGAGCAATGCGTACTTAGGTCCGAGCAGGGATGCACACCACAGCATTAACTATATTTCCTCTAAAAAAGATGAAGATTGCAATGGGAAGCAAATGAGTAATGTAGTCAAGACATAGAATGAGCTAGAGTATGTGAATTACTTTGTGAAGCTATCCAGGAGCATTCACTTATGAGAAGGAAATAAAGTCGAAATAAAGTCAAAATAAATTCTAATATATTTTATCTACTGAAATGCCCAGAATCTAAATCTAATGCCTAATTGTTATGTGTGTGTATGTGTGTGTGTGTATACATATATATATATATATATGTATATATATATATACTTTAAAATATAAAAGATATTTATACAAAAGGCTAAGTTTTGTCAATTGCTTTCAGAGTAATCCATTTCTAATATTGTCCTTCCTCCCAACATTGCCTTTAAAGTTTAAGGAATGAAAGTACATAGAGCAATTATACAGATGGCATAATGTTTACCAGTGTTGCCAGGAAACTCCTGTGAGAGGCTATATTTCAGAAGCACAATATCTGAAGCCATTGATTTAAAATTATTCATCCCTGAGGGATTTTAAACTACACAGCACTCTCCACAACTGTTTTCATGTGAGGTATTAAAATCCAGTGATTCCACATATGTATTCATTATTCGAGTAGCATCCACTTGCAGAAATAACTGTTTATTACTATACACAACTTTTGAAGTTTAAAAGGTATAATTTAGTCTGAAATTGCTCTAGGCCTCAAAGGGAGACAATATAGACAGGTATATATAAATGGTTCTTCTTAAGAAATATAATTCTCAATTCTTTTTTTTTTTCAGTTGAAGCTCTAAAATAAACATCTTTGACTAAAGGAACAAACAGTATTCACTATGTAAGTGCAATTCAAGTATCTGAGATAAATAATCATCTTGATCATGTTGCCAGATACAATTCTGAATATGGACTGTTTCAGCATTCCAGGGCAAGCTGATCAAATGATTCAGGGCTGAATCATTATCCAATGCATAGAAATGTTGCTGGGGTGGGGGGTGGTTAGTAATATTTATGCCAAAACAGATTTTCTTTCTGACATAAAAACTGTATGGTTTAGAGGCCTAAAATATACCACTATACTAGGAGATTCAGAGATATTTAGAGATTTAACTTAATCTTCCAAACCTAATTGAATCCCCAACTATAATATAGTCATATGATGTGCTGTGCTTCATTGCTCAGTCATGTCTGACTCTTTGTGACCCCATGGACTAGAGCCCTCCAGGCTCCTCTGTCCATGGGGATTCTCCAGGTAAGAATACTGGAGTGGGTTGCCATGCCCTCCTCCAGGGAATTGTCCCAACCCAGGCATCGAATCCAGGTTTCCCGCACTGCAGGCAGATTCTTTATTGTCTGGGTCACCAGGGAACCCCACAATATAGTCATAGGAAACAGTAAATATTAATTAGCAATGGACTTAAATATGTGACTTTTGAAATAAAAGTGGTGATGAATTGCAATCCTTAATACAATCCTTATAAGTCATGTGACTGTGGATTAGTCACTGAGACTTAATTTTCTTATTAGTGAAATGGAGTGAATTATGTCTATGCTTTGCTGGATTTATAAAGAGTAAATGATACACGTGCAATGCTTATTACAGTGGATCATGATGTGCAAGTGTTCATAATGTAATTAGCATTTTACTGTTATTATAATAATTTAAACATATAAAAGCAAAGCTTCATTTGAGATAGCTGTTCAAAAATAGCATTTTTTTATGACTTTACTGGTTTCCAAAGTTACATTATAGTATAGGACATATTATCAAACATGAAGTAGTTAAATGATTCAATCATCTGGTACAAAGGAACAGACAATTGTTGAAACTGAAAAAAAAATTATGTGATTAAAATTGTTGCCTCATTTGCATAATTCAAAAATAGCATTTCATTTGAAATGCATCTTAGTAATAGTGTAAAAGCCAAGTGATTAAAGGTATCTGGTATTCATGAAAGGACAGACTAAAAGCTCAGTTTCTTTCTTCTCAGAAGACACAAATATTCTGAGACCTAGATCTAAATATAGACATATATATAATTAAGGTGGACATTGTACAGATTACTTAGTCACACATTCTGGAAGAAATTATTTACTATTTGAAAGAAGAATGATTTTCAATTTCAACTTTACTCCTTAGATATTTGGAATTCCTTCTGTCTCTTGAATGTTAAATACTTTTTTGATGTTAGGTCTCTGAATAAATATTTTTCCCTGTTTGAATGTGTCTCTTAATCCTTATCCTGATTTAATTTCCATACACCCTTCAGATTTTAGCTTCTTTGTGAGTGCCATAGAAATAACTTTCCCAACTCCTCTTAAAAGCCCAATCTATCTTCTATATCCTGGCTTAGAGATTGATTCCTTTCCATTGTAGCATATGGCTGTTGGAATTTACATGTATTTTAGTAATTTGTTGTTCAGTCACTCAATCGTGCCTGACTCTTTGCAACCCCATGGACTGCAGCATGCCAGGCTTCCCTGTCCTTCACTGTCTCCTGGAGCTTGCTCAAACTCATGTTCATTAGTGATTTTAATAATTTATGTGACTATTATTTCTACTAATTATAGCAAGAATTCACAAGGAATGACACCATTTCTATTTTTACACATATTTTCCCTGGTCCCTAGCTCAAGGATTAAAAAGACATCACCAAGAAATTGGAAGAAAATAGTTACCAAAAAGGTAAGTGTGAAATCATATTTAGAAATTATATCTTTAGGGTATTTCTTCTTTGAATGGAGGGCTTTTGTACTATAAGAACAAAGTAAGAGTCTATTACAGATGCATTCAATTGATTTTCCAGACAATAAATAAAAACATCTTTACAACAAAAAATGACTAAAAAGTCTAAATATAGATAAAAACTTGGGTAAATATTTACAACATACTATAAAGAGCTAATATATTTTATATATAAAACAATATTGCTCAGTTTTTCAGGTAAATAGAAACAAGTGACATGAATATGCAATTCGCTAAAAAGGAAATACAGAAGACCAATGCTGTGCTGTGCTTAGTCATTCAGTCATGTCTGACTCTGTGACCCCATGTAGCCTGCCGGGTTCCTCTGTCTATGAGGATTCTCCAGGCAGGAACGCTGGAATAGGTTGCCAGGGGAAGATCCAGGGGATCGTCTCAATCCAGGGACTAAACCCAGGTCTCCTGCATTGCAGGCAGATTATTTACCGTCTCAGCCACCAGGGAAGCTCAAGAATATTGGAGTAGATAGCCAATCCCTTCTCTAGGGGATCTTCCGACCCAGGAATCGAACTGAGGTCTCCCGCACTGCATGCAGACTTTTTACAAGCTGGGCTACCAGGGAAGCCCCTATAGAAGACCAAAACAAAGGTAAAAACATAATTTCACTGAATTTGTTCCTGTAAACTATAACAGACGACGTTGGTGGGTGTTTAAGAATGACATTCTGCTACACTGCTGGTTTTATGTTAATGCTTATTTTCTCACAAGCAAGTTACCTCTGTAAAAGTTTAATAATGTAATGGTGTAATAATGAAAAATAATAGTCCACTCTATTTAGCTTGTTAAACTAATTAAGCAAGGAGGCCTTTAGATTGAGTGAGCTCTAAAGCCAAGGTGGCCCACATGAGCAAACCGAAAAAGAGAGGTCAGTAAGTACCTCAAGGTTACTAAATTAACACCTAAGCATTACCAATCACAAACAGCCAATTAGGCTATAAGCCATAGCTAATCAATAATTTCCTTGCTTTTCTTCTGCCTTTTTTCCAGACAAGATTCTCTGTGAGGTTCTGTCATGGAGCATTCCTAACCACTTGTGGTATGGCACCGCCTGATTGGAATGGATAGATGCCCAAATAAAGTCCTAATATTTTTAATACGCTTCAGTTTATCTTTTTACAAACTCTTACTATGACGTCCTATATAAGTTTTAAATGTAAAATGTGCATATCTGAGATTTAATCATTTGAGATACAAGGAATTACCCTAATAAATTATTAAAGATATCTAAGAAGATTTACAGAAAAGGATCTTCATCCAAAATGTCTTGCAAACTACTAAAATTGAATTTTTTTGGTCTCTCTCTCTCTTTCTGTCTTACCAATCATCCAGGTCATTAGCAAAGCCCATCAGCTCCATTTTAATTTATGTCCCAACTCCACTATTCTGTTCCTACAGTATTACCCTGTCTCATATCTGTGGGACCATTGCGATAACCTCATCACTGGTTCCCACAATCACTGTAGTCTCTTTCCCATATTTTTAGCACATATCAAGCAGAGTGGTCTATTCACTACATCATTGTATTATTTCATCACTTCCAGTAGCTTCTCATCCTACTTAAAATCCAATCTCCTAATCTAAGACTTCACATGCTTATTTGACCAAGGCCCTGGTTACCATCTTTCCATCTTTTACTCCAGTCACTCTGATCTACTTATCTTTCCTTGATAACATCAAGCATAGTGTGGTCTCAAGGCTTTTGGATTTGATGATTTTTTTTTTCCCCCTTTGGCAACTGAGAGTAAATTGCTCCCACTTGAGGGAGATACTTTCATGCAGGCCTCTGTCCAAGTGTTACCTCCTAAAAGATTCTTTCCCTGCTCATCCTGGGAATGCAACCATTCACTCTTGATAATAATTTTATGTCCACACTATCCTCCATCATATTATTCATAGCACTTACCATTTCTTGACACACACATACACACACCTGCCTTCTGCGTTAAAACATAGGTTCAAAATATAAGGGTAGGAAATTAATTGTGTTTGCTCCCTAATCCATCTCCAATGGATATCTTGTAGATAGTAAATGTCCAAATATTTGTCAAATGAATGAATATATTAATGAATAAAGGGATAGTTACTTATATTAAATTCATGTGATGGGATATAATGGTTTATAATCTTTATTAAAATGTTTGTTGGAAATAACCAGAGAATCATTTTATAAAATATTCTGATCACAATTATGGCAAATTTTTATTTTCAACTTTTGTGCTTTTTGTATTTTCTACTTTCCTAGCAAACATTTATTACTTTTGTGCTAATACATTTGTGTCAGATTACTATATCAAAATATTTAAAATATCTGTCTCATCATTTGTAACCAAAGTTTTATGATATCAGACAATTCAATACCTTAATTCTAGTCTACTGTAAAGAAAGAATACTCCCTTATTCTTAAGTAAAATTGAGTCAAAATAGTTTTTCTTCTTCATATAGTCTATTCAGTTTTATATTTTATGTTTTAAGTGTGTTATTGTCTAATATTTCTTTATTTTAGAAGTCTGCTTTATCCAATTTTAGTTTAGATGAGTATCTCTAGTTTAGCACATGTCTATTGTGATTCTATTTAAGTGATAGTGAGGAAGGCAGATTACAGTCAGAGCTATAGTAGATCAAAAAAATTTAACACAATTTGGTAAAAACACATTTATACAATTGGAGCCTTGTCTTGATTTTTTTTAAATTTATGTTTCTATCTTATTTTTTTAATTGCCTCTCTTGTTTTCTTCAGTCTATATTATAAAATTTAATACATCTAGCTTTCAAAATCTATAGTGAAATGCATGGTGGGGTAACATTTAATTAATCTAAGGCAGAGTTTTCCAGGCTTAGCACTAGTGATATTTTGAGCTGGATAGTTCTTTGCTGCTGGGAAGGCTTTGCTGGGCATTGTGTGAGAGCATCCTAGGCCTTTACACAGTCAATGATAGTAGCAACACCCTCCCCCTGCCCCTTCCCAGCTGTGACAAATAGAAATATCTCCAAACATTGCCAAATGTCCCTCAAGGGCAAACTTGCTCCCAGTTGTGAATGACTGCTCTAAGGAAGAGGGCAAACACAGTGAATCTGGCTGAATTTATATTTCAGAAGAACTGAAATAAGTGCTTGCTTATAAATATCTTATGTGTCATTTGTAGTCATCTAAACTGAAAAATATTAGCATAGAAGCATTTTACTGACCTTCCAATGTTTATGATTTATTCATTTATAATTCATATGTGCATAGAAATACTCATTCCACTTAAAATAGCCTTCAAATCATTGAACAGTGTGTTTGGGTTGTATCATTTGGTTTTTCTTCGGTTAAAAACGATGTCTGGATCTTATTATTTTCTCTTTGGGTCATTGTATCTTATCACGTAGACACTTTCTTCCTTTTCTTCCAAAATAAAATTCCAGTAAAATTAGAAGTTTAATTATGCAGCTCCCTGATATCTGTGTAATTTATCATTTTGTTTGCTTGCATTTTATTTAATTTAGTTCTATGGCAGCAGACTACAACCTGTACTACAGCGAGAAACGAGTTCCAGTTTCTTAGAGGCACTATTTCCCCCTTATTGTAAGCCTGTCACATTCATTTCTATAGCAAATGCTTATTTAGGATAGAGGATTTTGCCTCCTACATTTTGGGCTGAGCTGATAAGGAATGAATATATTTTTTGCCTGCTAGCTTGCTTTCAAGGAAGATTAAGAGCACAGAATACATGTTTAATGTATTTTAGCTGAACTTGGGGATCGAGTTAGCTCGATGTATCTCCAATGTATCCTGTGTCTAAAGATCGCCTGGCTCCATAACAAGTAATGATTCAGTCAGAGCAAGACCTCCCTCTGACCAGTTTTGAAACACTTGTGGAACGGAAGAAAACACCTAAGATGAGAAAAATAATTGAAGAATTTTACTGCTGGAAGGACATCTGAATGATTTTATAGAATTCCACTTGAATTTTCCAGTTTTAGTGTAAGGCTCCCAGAGATTACAGGCAAGTACTGAAAGTGCAAGCCTCTCAGTCATGTCCAACTCTTTGCGACCACAAGGACTATACACGGTTCATGGAACTCTCCAGGCCAGAATACTGGCATGGGTAGCCTTTCCCTTCTCCAGGGGATCTTCCCAGCCCAGGGATCCAACCCAGGTCTCCCGCATCGCCGGTGGATTCTTTACCATCCGAGCCACAAGGGAAGCCCAAGAATACTGGAGTGGGTAGCCTATCCCTTCTCCAGCAGATCTTTCCGTCCCAGGAGTTGAACCGGTGTCTCCTGCATTGCCGGTAGATTCTTTACCAACTGAGCATTTTATTGGTGTCACAGGTGTCACATTTTTTCCTTTCTTTTGTTGTTTTTTTTTATAAATTGAAAGTTTGTGGCAACTTGTATCCAGCAAGTCTGTTGGTGCCACTTTTCCAACATCATTTGCTCGCTTTGTGGTCTCTGTGTCACATGTTTTTAACTGTCAAAATATTTCAGAATTTTCCACTATTATTATGCTTGTTTTGGTGATCTGTGAAGAGTGAACTTTGATATTACTGTTGGAAGTGTTTTTTTGTTTTGTTTTGTAGTTTTTAATTAAGGTATGCACATTTTTTAGACATAATGTTATTGCACGCTTAATAGACTGCAGTATAGTGTAAACATAACTTTTATATGCACTGGGAAACTAAAACTTTCCTGTGACTTGCTTTATTGCAATATTCCCTTTATTGCACTGGTCTGGAACTGAACCTGAAATATCTCTAAGGTATGTCTATAAATGGTAAAAGTAATGACCCACACAACTAATTAACTTAAAGTTAGAATTCAAACCAAAATCACAGGCTAGCACCAGTTCCCACTGACCCCAAAGGGATGTTGGAGTAAAATTTCATGTAATATAGTTTTAATTTCAATGCTTAAATGCTTAGGAAAATACTTGAAAAAAATTCCCAGATCAATTTGAGCAACTTTAGATCAAGCTATTTAGTAGCTTCCTACATCATTAGTAAAATTAGAGTTATACCACAAATATTCTATTGTCTGACACTACGACAGGTGTAATAAATCAAACATAATGATATATATGTTTATGCTTGTGTATATAACCACATATAGAGATGTACACATACACAAATGTAATATATGTCTATAGCTATATCTAAGTCTGATCTATATCTATATCTGTGTCTGTATTGATCTTTTTATTCTCTTATGAATTATGGCAAGACATGGATTCCACCATGCGGAAGCTTGCTCCACATAACAGAACTAGCTAGGAGGAATACATGTGGATACATCCTATAATTAATAAATCAAGGGCAAATTTTCAATTTGAAATTTAAAGAAAATACAAATCAAGTCAAAGTGATATTTCATTTTTGTTATGTTATATTTTGCATGTTTTAAAATAATACATGAAAGTGTTAGTCACTCAGTCGTATCCAACTCTTTGTGACCCCAGGCTCCTCTGTTCATGGGATTCTCCAGGTAAGAATACTGGAGTGGGTTGACATTCCCTTCTCCAGGGGATCTTCCTGATCCAGGGATCAAACCTAGGTTTCCTGCATTGCAGGTGGATTCTTTACCATCTGAGCCATCAGGGAAGCCCTTATATAATACATAATACAATGTTGTATATTGTATATCGTATCATTTTATAATGAATGAAGTAAACAATTGATGTAGAAGGTTGGAGACTAGACATCCTTCTGTGTCCTTCAAGCTATATCATGTATATCAATACTTACTTTTGTATCAATTTTGTTTGCAAAATTTACCACAGAACTTCAGATTCAATACCCAAACTTAAAACATTTTATCACCTTTTAAGAAGTCATGTACTGGTTGGAAATTCTGTGTAATAAAATCTGGCTGAAGGGTCATTGAAAACTAGGAAGCTTAAACCACATATATTCTTCCTCTTGCATACAGGCTTAGTGTCCACTCCTAACCCTTCTGTAAGACAACATACTTCTGCTTTATAGCCATTATCATAATTTAATTTATTTGGAGGTTTTTATTCATGTCTTGTTTCTTTCACTGTAGGCTATAGGCTCTAAGCTAGAGTTTAGGTCTGCATGGACTCTACAGTACCTTGATTTAGTAGGCCTATACTAATATAGAATAAATGGATAAATAATCCATTTATAAGGGATAATAAACTAAGCCTTAAATTATTAGAAAATACACCTGAAAAACTGGTGAAGTTATTATTTCATTTATTTCCATTGACAAATTGAAACTAAAACAAAAACATGTTAGAAATCTTTGTCTTACAAGCACAAATAAAAGAGTATCATTACATGCAACCTATCCTACAAAAAGTCTACTTTTTCACAAGTAGATTTAGAGTTTTATTTCTGTATTTTTCTTGGTTGTTTCTGTTTGTTTTGCTTTGTGATTGCCAGTTAGAGTGATTTTAGAGAGCAGGAATTTCAAGTGCTGATATAATTTCTGATTTTTCAAATGAAGACTCAAGAGACCATTTTTTGATGCTTCCTACGTTAAGGCTGTATATTGTCACCCTGCTTATTTAACTTACCTGCAGAGTACATTATGAGAAACGCTGGGCTGGAGGAAGCACAAGCTGGAATCAAGATTGCCGGGAGAGATATCAATAACCTCAGATATGCAGATGACACCACCCTTATGGCAGAAAGTGAAGAAGAACTAAACAGCCTCTTGATGAAAGTGAAAGAGGAGATGAAAAAGTTGGTTTAAAGCTCAACATTCAGAAAACTAAGATCATGGCATCTGGTCCCATCACTTGCTGGCAAATAGATGGGGAAAGAGTGGAAACAGTGGCTGACTTTATTTCTCTGGGCTCCAAAATCACTGATGATTCCAAATCACCAAGTCACAGATGGTGATTGCAGCCATGAAATTAAAAGACGCTTGCTCCTTGGAAGGAAAGTTATGACCAACTTAGACAGCATATTAAAAAGCAGAGATATTAATTTGTCAACAAAGGTCCATCTAGTCAAGGCTATGGTTTTTCCAGTAGTCATGTCTGGTTGTGAGAGTTGGACTGTGAAGAAAGCTGAGTGCTTAAAAATTGATGCTTTTGACCTGTGGTGTTGGAGAAGACTCTTGAGAGTCCCTTGGACTGCAAGAAGATCCAACCAGTCCATCCTGAAGGAGATCAGTCCTGGGTGTTCATTGGAAGGACTGATGCTGAAGCTGAAACTCCAATACTTTGGCCACCTGATGTGAAGAGCTGACTCATTGGAAAAGTCCCTGATGCTGGGAAAGATTGAGGGCCAGAGAACAAGGGGACGATGGAGAATGAGATGAGTGGACCGACTCAATGAACATGGGTTTGGGTGGACTCCGGGAGTTGGTGATGGACAGGGAGGCCTGGCATGTTGTTCACGGGGTTGCAAAGAGTCGGACACGACCGAGCGACTGAACTGAACTGACCTGAACCCTGGAAAATGTCTGGAAACCCTAGACATCACTTCTTGATGCTTCCAACTCTGGAAAATGTCACTTCCCTTTATTCTTTAGAGTTTGTGTATGCATGCGTGTTAAGTTGCTTCAGTCATGACTGCATCTTTGTGATCCCATGGACTATAGCCCTCCAGTCTCCTCTGTCCATGGGATTCTCCATGCGAGAATATTGGAGTGGGTTGCCAGGCCCTCTTCCAGGGGATCTTCCTGTCCCAGGGATCGAACCTGCATTGGCCAGCATGGCTTTACAACTGGCACCACCTTTCAGACTGTATTCTTCTGTTTTTTACATTCTCATTTACACTGCATATCTTGCCTACTATTATTCTTTTGTGTAAATACATCTGTCTCTCTATATGGTGCTAGAGAAGAGTCCTGAAAGTCCCTTGGACAGCAATGAGATCAAACCAGTCAATCTTAAGAGAAATCAACCCTGAATACTCACTGGAAGGATGATGCTGAAGCTCCAGTATTTTGATCATTTGATGCAAACAACCAATTCATTGGGAATGTCTCTGATGCTGGGAAAGATTGAGGGCAGAAGGAGAAGAGGGTGTCAGAGGATGAGATGGCTGGTTGGCATCACTGATGCAATGGACATGAACTTGAGGAAACTTTAGGAGATGGTGAGGGATGCGAAGACCTGGTGTGCTGCAGTCCATGGGGTCACAAAGAGTCAGACATGACTGGGCAATGGAACAACAACAAAAATCTGCCTCCTAAAATCCGAATATATATCAGCAACAACTTTAACTATATGACTCCCTAAATCTCTCCACATTAAGTACCTTGATGCATAATTCATTCCTTTCAAAGACTACATCTCCTTTCCTCTCACAGTGCTTACCTGAATACTTATTGCAAATACAATTGAATCATAATAATCAATGATATATAAGAGGGAAAAAGTTAAACTGTGCTCTAGTGTAGAGTCATAAATGAAAAGCATATGTATTCTTTAATTATTATAAAATCTCTTCTCTATTATATTGAGGATTTAAACATGCCTTTAAACTTCTTAAATTTTGATATATAAGTTTACATAATTTAATTTAGATAAAGTTCTTATATAGAATTTTTAAAAAATACAAAGGAAAGCATACATTTAACTCCTTCAGACTTCAGTTTATTCATTTGTAGATGAATTAAATTACATAATTACTTCTGGTTCTATACTAGAATGAAAATCTGTATCTAAAGGTGATTACTTTCTACATTAAAACTCTACAGTCATTGCTGTTCAGATTTTATTCTAATGAATTTAACCTAATCTGGAAATACTTTGTTTTCTTGCTTTATAGTAACAAGAAATTTTGAAACGTTGAGAACATCTGGATATGGTCTGTTTCCTCTTAGCCTCTAATTGCTGTAACTTTATTACTTTACAATAAGAAAATTAAATTCCTGTTGGCTTTGGAATAAAACTTAAAATTCTCATCTTCACTTTCTGATTAATTTGTTGGTCACTTTTTGAAGCCCATGCCTCACCATTTCTATCTAATTTAGTACCCTTTATTTGAAATGGCTTCTTTTCTATTCTTCCATTTCAAATAAATCCTTTTCTATTTCTAGTGTACCCTTGCCCCTCTATCTCATTATCATCCTTCAGGTCTTAATGTAAATGTCACCTACTCAGGGAGCATTTCCTATATCAACAGAAAATAATTAGTGAGAAAATGAGAAGTTTATTTTGGTTTGTAAACTGCAAATTTCATGATTAGTCCTTGAATGATTGTTTCTTGAACTGAATGTCAATGACTTTGTTGATTTTTGTCCAAATAATTCTCAACAATTTTGGATAATAACATATAATGGGTGAGGGAATTCTTTGTGATACCAAAGCTGATCCAATTGAGATCTTGCATTTGCTGGGATGGAAGCTGCAGCTTCTATAAATTATTTCATAGATGGAATTTGCTTTTACATAATTCAGATAAAATCATTATTCTTTAACTAAACACTATTAAAATTATTTATTAAAATATTTTTAATGAATATTAAAAATTGTTTCTGAGATAAATGCCATGTGAATATATGACAGTTGTACAAAAATATTATTTTCCTTGATATCAGAAATTTAAAGTTCTGTATTTGTTGTATGAATGTAAACTTTCCTATACGTATAGATGACATTTCTATTCAAGTAACACATTTATGATCACTTAATGCATCTTAATTTTTATTAAATCATAATATCCAAAATATTACCAGGTATATTAAAAGCTTAATCATTGGAAAGAAATACTGTTTCACCTTTAAAAATAATTATAATGCCAACCACAAATTGGCACTTGCCAAGGGTATTTGCCATCTGACTCTGTGGATATTGAATTCTGTGCTGTTGCAGATGTTGACCTTTGACATGCCCTGAAAGGATTAAGGGTGGAGAGTGAAGCACTCTGTGCTCCAGGGAAATTGGTGGAACAGGTCTTCAGATAGTGAGATATTTTCAAGACTGACTTCATGATCCCAATCCTTACATCTCCTCATAGCTAGAAAAGCACTAAATCCTTTCACGGTAACATCAGCTCCTTGTGACTAACAGAAAACATTTTGTAAAATAAGCACTTCCTTGCATGTAACTCCCGCTTCATCAAAATCATGCATATTGCCCTTCCCCCCTATCTCTTTGGAGTGGTTTCTCAGAGCTATCTGAGGTGCTGTCTCCAGGCTGCAGTCCTCATTTGCCCCCCAAAAGGCTTAACTTGCAACTCTCACATTGTGCATCTCTTCTGAAAATATATACATAGTTGACAATAATGCTATATAATATGAATTTTAGCTCATGTTTTAGGTAGACAGTCCTGATAATTGATTAGTTAATTTATATCTCTTGATTTAATACATTAGTATATAAACTGCTAAGTATATCAGAGGTGCACTTGAGAGCTACCTACTTATACGATTTGAATGTTATGACAGTTTGCCCCTGTTAAGACCCAGAGTAAGCCACCCCAAAAGGTTCCTCAATGTCTATTGACCATGGTGTTTTAAATTAAAGTTATTTAAGAAACAGCTAATGCAAGATACTCCAGCCATCCTTTCAGTTTCCCTGAAAGCAAGAATAAATGTCTAATGTGAAAATTGCACTTTGTGCATCTGGAGGTCAATAGGTACCAGAGATAAGGAATTTGAGCCAAGAAGGCTGTACAAGCAAACCTTGTTATTTCCTTAATTCTAACCCAAGTCCAAATTCTGTTTAAATTCTTTACTAAGTGAGCATCCAAGAGCTAAATTTCTTTGTCTTATCTATTCCCTACAATTTATTGTTTTTTAGAGTTATGATCAACCTAGATAGCATATTGAAAAACAGAGACATTACTTTGCCAACAAAGATCCGTCTAGTCAAGGCTATGGTTTTTCCAGTAGTCATGTATGGATATGAGAGTTGGACTATAAAGAAAGCTGAGCACTGAAGAGTTGATGCTTTTGAACTGTGGTGTTGGAGAAGACTCTTGAGAATCCCTTGGACTGCAAGGAGATCCAACCAGTCCATCCTGAAGGAAATCAGTCCTGGGTGTTCATTGGAAGGACTGATGCTGAAGCTGAAACTCCAATACTTTGGCCACCTCATGCGAAGAGTTGACTCATTGGAAAAGACCCTAATGATGGGAAGGATTGGGCGCAGGAGGAGAAGGGGATGACAGAGGATGAGATGGCTGGATGGCATCACCGATTCGATGGACATGGGTTTGGGTAGACTCCGGGAGTTGGTGATGGGCAGGGAGGCCTGGCGTGCTGTGATTCATGGAGCTGCAAAGAGTCGGACACGACTGCGCGACTAAACTGAACTGAACTGAACTGAGTCTGAAAGGTAAAAAAGTTGCCTGCTTTGGACCCTTTTAGGTCCCATTTCTATGGGACCTCCATGCGCCTGAATAAAAATGTGTTTCTTTTTCTCTCATTGTTGGGCTGTATCCTATAGACGGAGAAAGCTTGTGCTTGCCCACCTTTAAGACTGAAGAGGCCAGATCACCAACAGAGACATGGATGGTTTAATGGATGGAAGAGCTTACATCTCTGAAGCAAGGTCATTTAGCACCCACTTTGTGAGGTGAACTGCAGGCAGGACAGTCTGTGATCCCAGGGGAAGGGGAGATTGCCAGTTAGAGGGGAATTACGTCAGGTTGGCGCATCAGTTGCCAGGGAAACCAGCAGAGTGGACACCTCTCATCACTTCCTCGATACAGTCATTATTTGGTGCCTGGGGCAAGTACACCGGAAGTTCAGCCAAGTGAGTAGGGTGAGTTGCAGCAGGCGCTGTCAAGAAAGGGATGGACAGGGAGCAAGAGAACTGCCATCTTGAGTGGCCTGACCATATACTTGTTAATCTGTCCTGTGTCAATTTTATTATTAGTCCAGACACAAGAATTCAAGGAAGGACAAATAGTCTCCTCCTGTTAACCATGTTAAACATAACAATGTTAATAAGTTAATTTTAAAGTATTTCTCCTCATTTGAACCAAATGATTTATTCATCTTTCGTTTAATGCTATATAAATAATCTTTTTAAACTGAACTGAAAAAACTTAATATGTTCCTTTAATTAAACTTTAGTAATTAGATTTTTATAGGTAGTATACCCACCAGACATAGCCAGAAAACCAATCTTAACAGGCTTGACTCAACAATTTCCAACTCTTTTCAATCAATGCAAAATCACTATTAAATGGAAAATTTGCATTTTCCTAAAGCAAATGTACGATAACACCTTTATAATGTTTTACGGTCACAAAACGAGAATAATGTGGCAAATAATCTCCAATAAGCTCTTGCCCTTTTATGCACTCTACTTTGTCTTAGGTTTTTGTCACCTAAAAGGATTTTGGTCACCGCTAACTAAATGCAGGAGACATCTGACATATATGATTAAAACTTAAAGTAACATCTCCCAAGAAACACTAAGCTGAAGTCAGGGGAAAATGATAAAGTAAAAGAGAAATAACTATCATGGAGAAATAAACACAGAACACTTTTTCAGACTAGCAATGAAACTGGTAAAATACAAAATAGTACATGGATCTTTTGGGATATTGAAGCAGTTAACTTTATCCAATTTTTTATCCCAAGAAGTCCTAGATTTACCCTCAGATTCTTTTTGAACTAGTAATGACTTTAGCACACTATTCTTGTCCCCTGCATGGCCCCGTTTATATTATCCCATTTGTTTACCTTATTCAAAAGTGAAATTTGGCTTTCACTCCTCACTGAACTTCACCGTCTGACAGATCAGATGGCATTCCCTTGCCTGACTGAACTCTCTCCTTAAAAGGGATGGGGGTTCACACAGTCATTTTTCTGATACTGCTCTCCACTTTCTGTCATCTATACCATAACCTTGAAATAGATTACACGTAATATGCATGAACTTGCAAGCAGATAGATTTGGGGTCCCTGGAAAAAGAGAGCCAGGAATGGCTTTATTGACATAAGAGAAGCCATTTTGCCTCAGCCATTTTTGTGATCTAAGTGTGGCTATAATGCCTGTCCTTGAACATATCTCAGTAGTTTTCTTTTCACAGTAATTAATGACTTTCAAAGAATAAAGGAATACAAGAACCTAGAAAAGGCAGTCAAACAACAGTGTAGTGATAAAGCAGAGTTCTACTTTATATATATATATATGTATATATATATACACACACACACACACATATAGCATATATATATATAGCAGAGTCTTATTTTATATATATATACATATATGTATATATATAATATACCTTTGAGTTCTGCAGGAACTAAGATTCCCACCCAGGTGGAGAATGTAATGATGATGCTGACCCTCCAGATATCAGTCAATTCAGTCAGCTAAAGTTTGGACTTTGTCCTAATTCAGGACTGAATTCTCCTCTGTTCAGCTCCTTTGTGAATATGCATGTACCCTTTGCTTTAAACGTCCCCAAACTTGCTATCCAGGAGACACTACTTTGGGAAACATTCCTGGTGTTCTACTTACTTGCTCCAACTAATAATAAAACTAATAATAAATCCTTCCTTCTCCTGATCTTTAGCTTGGTTGCATCTATTGGCTTGGCACCCACCAAAAGGTAAACCCAGTTTCCAGGTAACAAATATTCTCTCAACTGTGCTACACTTAATAATACTTGTGATTGAATTTGAAATGTTTCACCAAAGTTTGATATTTTACCTGTAAAGTAATAAATCTATAGCACCAGAAAATAAGAGTGTTCTTTTTTTCCTCCCAAATGTATACCACCTTCAAAACTTAGCATTTATTTGCAATGTCTAGATTTTAAATTTAATTTCTGAGTAGAAAGTAAGGTGAGGGGTTTCCATGGTGGCTCAGATGGTAAAGATTCTGCCTGCAATCCATAAGACCTGGGTTCGATCCTTGGGTTGAGAAAATCTCCTGGAGAAGGGAATGGCAACCCACTCCACTATCCTTGCCTGGAGAAAACAATGGACAGAGAAGCCTGGAAATTATTGGCTCACAAAGAGTCAGAAACAACTGAGTGACTAACATATACACACAAGTAGGGTGAGATGTTTTTAGTCAGAGATATTGAAAAAAAAGAATGGATGATATAATTTCACATTTTTTCTAATTAACATGGTATACCCAATACAACATTACAATCATATTAACTAAAATATCATCAAAAGCAAATGCCTAATTGACCATGAGCCTTTCTCTTGCACATTTTTTTTTCTTTTTTACATCTTCTGATAAGCGATGCCACCTAAAAATTGACACTTACCATCTGCCTCTATAAGGATAAAGTCACAAATCTCTATAGCTGCTGACCTTCAATACACCCTGAAAGGAGTTCAGGGTGGAGATCAGGAAGGAGGCACTCTGTACTCTGGAAAAAAAGCTGTTAGAAGAGGCCTTTAGATAGTTAGATATCTCATGAGAAAATTCTATGAACTCAATTCTTGCACATTCTTATATTCAGAAAAGCATTACAATCATTAATGGTGACATCTGCTCCACGACTAGCAGCAAGCCTCTGTCAAAATGTGTGCTCTAGTGCATGTATCTCCCCCTTCACTAAAATCACATGTAACACTGACCTTCCCCTCTGTCTCTTCAGAACAGTTTCTCAGGGCTGTCTGAAATACTGTCTCCCAGGCCATAGTCCTCATTTGGCCCCAAACAAAACTTAGCTCACAACTCACACTTCGTGCATTATTTTTCCGTCAACAGTAGGATCATCTGGTTTTTTCTATTGAGCCCAGTAAATTGTTTTTACAACAAATAGAAATCAACTTGGAGAAGGGAATGGCAACCCACTCTAGTGCTCTTGCCTGGAAAATCCCATGGAGGGAGGAGCCTGGTGGGCTGCAATCCATGGGGTCGATAAGAGTCAGACATGACTGAAGCGACAGCAGCAGCAGCAGAAATCAACTATTGGCTTTTACAAAAAATTGAAATTGATTGATGTCATGACCAGTAAATACTTGCCTAGTGTATGCTCCTACCATAGATTATCATCTTTGCACAAGATATCTTTCTAAAATTTCCATCCCTTTCCTTTTGACTCTTTGAAAGCAGTAATTCTATAATAACCTTATTTCTTGCTTTAAGCATTTTTCTTCTTGAACACTTAAAAAAAAAAATCTTTTGCAATCAAAGCAGATAATACTCTGTTTGAAGAACTATAAATAAGATCAAAACAAATTAACAACTAGATAATTGTTTGGATTCTAATGAATATTTCCTTTTAAGAAAGAAAACATGAAGTCAAAAATACGAGATTAACCTTTATATAAAGAATGGTATTCAAAATGCTATTAAGTCATTAACTTCAGTAAATAGGCATTTAACCTTTGTCAAAATGCAACAGTGTTTAACCTTTGTGTTTAAAATAGTACTTCTATTAGGTATGCTTCAATTGCTGCAGATCAAATAGGAAGTAAGCTGCCTCTTGACCTGAAATTTAAGCTAATCCTGATGCGACCTTTAAAAGAAGTTAAACCAAAGTTTGTTGAACTTTATTTTAAAACAGCAGTATCTTTTTTTTTTTTTTTTGCAGACCTTTGCATATATCCCACTTCCTGCCGGGTGGGGATGGCTCCAAAATGCTGCAATGAAAAGCTGTTGCTGTTGTATTTGCAGTTTTTTTGGAGGCTGGAAGCAAAGAACATTCTCTTGAGAAAGTATGTTTTAACAGTATTTCCAGCCAAATTTTGCAAACTCAAGAGATTCAGATTAACATTTATACTTCTGCTTATGGAAAAGTACAGTTCTAATGCCTTGCCATTTACTCACTGTTAATTTTCAGTCATGGGGGAGTAAAGTCATGATTTGATTTACTTATTATGGGGATACCAATTGTGTAGAAAGCATAATTTCAAATCAGAGAGAGTTATTTTCATCCAAATATTTGCATCAGTCACTCAGTGATCCAATAATACATTTCAATTTTCCTCTCTAATTAGAGCATACAGTTCTGTCTTCTGTGTGTTCTACAACAGATGTGATATTTGCAAACTTCTCAGGGGAAGGTATGTTTTTCTGAAAGATGCTTACCTGCACAACAAAAAAGGTTTTCAGGAGCCTCTGAAAATCTAAACTAAAAAGCACAACTTTTCCATAAATAGACATAAGAGGAAGGTGAGTGAACTGGGTCCTGCTGGCCTTAATTCTCTTCTGGTGAGCCGATCCTCAATTAGATATTAGGAACTACAGATAAAGTGGCCTTCTGATGTAAAATCATGAAGGATACATCAGAGATGTTTATCTTTAAAAGGAGGATGTGTCTCCCTTTCAAAATGTGTCTCTGGAATATAGCCTTGGGCATGGTGCTGAGACTCATTCTTTTACAAAAACATATTCTATAAATTTTAAATGTGGGAGTTTTCCAACCCTTCAATTTCCAGAGAGAAACAAAGCACTAGAAGATACTAAGACACATGCAGTAAGCAGCACCAGCTCTGAAAATTTTCAAATAAGTGAAGCTAGTTTTGAACATTTAATGATTTATATGTCCTGGGTGTCTGTTTCTCTCAATTTCAGGTTCTTATAGATGTTTTAACTATTCAGCTGAAGCTTCTCTAGGACTGTTAACTCCTCAAATAGTGTAAACTCCAAAAGATTGACATTTGGGTCTACTTGTATGAATGTGAGAGTTGGACTGTGAAGAAAGTTGAGTGCTGAAAAATTGATGCTTTTGAACTGTGGTGTTGGAGAGGACTCTTGAGAGTCCCTTGGACTGCAAGGAGATCCAACCAGTCCACCCTGAAGGAGATCAGCCCTGGGTATTCATTGGAAGGACTGATGCTGAAGCTGAAACTCCAATACTTTGGCCACCTCATGTGAAGAGTTGACTCATTGGAAAAGACCCTGATGCTGGGAGGGATTGGGGGCAGGAGGAGAAGGGGACGACAGAGGATGAGAGGGCTGGATGGCATCACCGACTCGATGGACATAAGTTTGGGTAAACACCGGGAGTTGGTGATGGACAGGGAGGCCTGGCATGCTGTGGTGCATGGGGTCGCAAAAAGTCGGACACGACTGAGCCACTGAACTGAACTGAACTGGGTCTGCTTTGTTCACATCTTGTCTCTAACTCCTAGAGCACTGCCTGGGTGAGAATAAGGGTTTAGTGAAAGTTTACTGAAGAAATAAAGTTCTCAATTAGTGAATTCTTGACTCATAACATTAACTTTTCAAAACTCATTTGCACTCTAATAGGTCAAGGAACCCTTAAAGCTAAAGAAATGCAGCATTTGTTAGAGAAAATTTGAGGAGTTAAACAAGATGTTTAAAGAAACATTTGGTTTCAAGAGGAGATAAAAGCAGAGAAAGTCACAAAGAAAGAGCATTTCAAATGCTTGAAATTTCAAAAGACAAAGTGGCCTACTTTGTCTTGGAGTAAAACCTACTTTGCAGAGATCCATTTTCTCTTAAATAACTGGTGTATGGAACGAATAAGTTGTCCTTAACCCTCTTGGGCTCCTTGACTGAGTCAGAAAATTAAATGGACAGAGACAGCCTAATAGGTGGAAATTGTACAGATTTAAGTTTCAGGTAACATGGTAGACTTCTTAAGGAAATGATCTAAAAAACAAAAAAACAGTGATGCTTGAGTATTTTTTAAGCTAAATTGGATGAAATGCAGATAGTCATGTAGAAATTATGAGAAATTCAAAGGGCATAAGTTTATGAGTAAACTGAGGGAAACTCAACAAGTTTGATTGGGTTCTTCTGCGCATCCTTCAGTTTTTGGAGACAAGGATGTCCCTTTCTTCTGAGTTCTGTTTTATGACCTATTTTAGAGAAGGAGAGTGGAGAGGGCTGGGGTGTTGATGATGGGGGATGTCTGACTGACCTTCCTGCTTCTGCCATTTTCTCAAAGTCCTTCAGATTAAAATATGCAATGTGCAATGTTGCCAGATTTCGGGGTAATGTGCCCTGGATTCCATCACTGGCAAGTGAGTTTTAGGAAAAGGAAACTAATACTTTTTTTTTTTTTTTTTTTTTTAGCACATTCATTTTGAAGATCATTTAGGGTTTATTTTTCCAAAGACATTTATTTTTCAGAAATTTCTTTAAAAAGAAGGTCTTTGCACTTTTCTAGTTTTGGTACCTGGGATGGACACTGTCTTAGTCATGTGGGCTGCCATACACACACACACACACATAAATAAATGTAACACAGATTTTAAACAGAAATTTATTTCCCCCTAATTCTGGAGCCTGGAAGTCCAAGATCAGGATGTCAGAGCTGTTGGGTCCTGGTGAGAGTACTCTTCCTGGCTTGCAGATAGCCACCTGCTAGCTGAGTCCTTACATGACAAAGTGAGAATATTAGTATCACTTCCTCTTCCTACAAGGTGCTAATCCCATTGTGAGGGCTTTACCCTCATAACCTCATCAAACCCAAATTATGTCCCAAAGATTGCTCCTCAAATGCCATTATACTAGGGGTTAGAGCTTCCACAGATTAATTTTGAAGGGATAAACTTTGGTTCATAAAAGTCCCCAAATGCAAGACTTTATATGGATCCACTTTATATCCAAGAAAAAAAAAAAAACTTTTCTTATATAATTTTCATCTGTAGACTTTTTTCACAAAATATAGATATCAACAGAAAAAGTTGTAAAAAATATAACCTATATGGCCCATATCTTTTTTTTTTTTTTTTGGCCCATATCTTTTAGCTTAGTTTTCTGCCTTACCTGTACTCTCTCAACTTATATGAAGATTTTATCTTTGTTTGCAAGAATATCCCTGTCCATATTTGTCTAAGTTCTAGAATGTTAACTATTTCTTATGGAGCTTGCAGATAAGGTCAAAGAAATTATGTAAATACAATGCACTCAGCAGCTCTCTCAAGATAGTCCAAAGTCATCAGACACAAGCTGGAGGCTGCAGGCATTGTATTCTCTGTCAAATGTTCTTCAAAGAGATTTTGAGGCTCTTAAAAATTTTTAACCCAGGGACTACACTTTTCACCACAGACATTATAATAATAATAATAATACATATATTAATTGCGTTCATACTATGAACATTCTCTTTATTTAGACCCTTTTTACAAATTATCTCATTGTACTCATTGCACTTACTAAAAGTTTTGCAAGGTAAATATGCCCTTCATTTTTTAAATAAGGAAATTGACATCAGAAATTTTCCCAACCTGCAAAGATGCTAAATAAGTTCTTCAGTGCAGATGACACCATGCTTATGGCAGAAAGTGAAGAACTAAAAAACCTTTTGATGAAAGTGAAAGAGGAGAGTGAAAAAGATGGCTTAAAACTCAACATTCAGAAAGCTAAGATCATGGCATCTGGTCCCATCATCTCATGGCAAATACATGGGGAAACAATGGAAACAGTGACAGATTTTATTTTGGGGGGGCTCAAAAATCACTGCAGATGGTGATTGCAGCCATGAAATTAAAAGACACTTACTCCTTGGAAGAAAAGTTATGACCAACCTAGATAGCATATTAAAAAGCAGAGACATTAGTTTGTCCCTCTACTCAAAGCTATGGTTTTCCCAGGATTCATGTGTGGGTGTGAGTGTTGGACTATAAAGAAAGCTCAGCACTGAAGAATTTATGCTTTTGAACTGTGGTGTTGAAGAAGATACTTGAGAGTCCCTTGGAAAGTAAAGCGATCCAACCAGTCCATCCTAAAGGAAATCAGTCCTGAATATTCAATGGAAGGACTGGTGCTGAAGCTGAAACTCCAATATTTTGACCACCTGATGCGAAGAGCTGACTCATTTGAAAACACCCTGATGCTGGGAAAGATTGAAGGCGGAAGGAGAAGGGGATGACAGAGGATGAGATGGTTGGATGGCATCACTGATTCAATGGACATGATTTTGAGTAAACTCTGGGAGTTGGTGATAGACAGGGAAGCCTGGTGTGCTGCAGTCCATGGGGTCACAAAGAATTGGACACAAGAGAGAGACTGAACTGAACTGAAAGTTCTTCAGTAGTGATTTGAAAACAAGTCTAATTTCACTCATGTCCTCATCACCCATGCTATTTCTGCCATAACTGAGGAATTCATACAGTACAGATATAACAATAGTGCAAGCTCAAAATTGAAAACAATAAGGGAGAGATCATTTTCAAATTTAAAAAAATATATTAATATTTTTTCAACAGGAGCCCATGATTCCATTTCATAGATCTGCCATAATTCACTTACCCATTCTCTTCTATAACATACCACAGTGATCATATTGGCATTTGTATGTTTATTTTATTATAAACATTGTTATATTAAATTTATTTATGTGTGCATCTTTGCACTGTTCTGATTGTTCCCTTTGTTTACAGTTTTAAAAGATAAATTAATACATAAAAGAAGCAAATATTTTGAATTACTGATATATTTTGCCAAATTGCCCTAAGGAAATTATTGTCCATCACCAGTAGAGAAAAGTAGCTTTTCCATTAGACTCCTTCCAGACTTGGCATTTAAAAAAAATTATTCAATATTTAGTGAGTATCAAGTATATTTCAGATAACATGCAAGGTTCTGGGTTGTATACAAAGGTGATAAGGTCAAGATAGAAGTAGTGTGTCATAAAAAATTGGTCCAGGGACCAGGTCGAACCAAGAATAAAAATAAGATCTACAGCACTGAGCAAAGTATTAAAATAAAATGAATAGCACTGCTTAGGATAATAGAAAATCTCTCTGTACATGTCTTTGCTAAGCAACTCCAGAAGACAGTCAAATTCTTCTGTGTGAGATAATATTTAGTGGACTTCAATATCTGTTTCCCTTTAGGAGACAATGTTATTTTCACAGGGAAATTGATGTAAAACAATCAAATCTAAGGTGAATAAACAAGAAATCTCAAAGGAAATTTCACTTTCCTTGCTCTCACAGAAGGGAAGGGCTATTATTTACTTCAGTGGGCAGGAATTGTCCTTTGAGGGACCATAAATATTAAAGGCCTTATCCAAGAGGGTTTCTTCTCATGTCAAAAAAGAGCCAGTGTTTATAAAATTGATTTTCATCCTATATAATATCTGGAATTAATACTTTCAACTATGATCAACTAGCAATTCAGTAAAATCATAAACTAATTTAGAATAAGTAAAAGTGGAAAATTATGTTAAAAACTATTAAAGTGAACTCAGTTGACTGGTATGAGCCTTCCAAAATAAGATCTTACATAATACCTGGGTATAGATTCTCAGTCCCTGCTGTGCATTTACTAAATTTGTGCATCTCAGCTATAAGGCATGGGTACAAACAGGCCAAAAATTAATAAGGAATATTGGAAAAACTGTCAAACTGAAATGCTTCCCTTAATAGTCTAAAATAAATTTTAAAAATTTTTAAATTTTAAAATTTAAAAAAATTTTTAAAGAAAGATTATTAGTGAATATGCTGAAAAACAGGTAAGGATTATTTTAGGGGTTAATATTTGAATGTGATTTAAGATGTGAATCAAAGTTTGTTTTCTTACTCTTTTGTTCTGGTTTCGGTTTGTATATGGATTTCCAATAGTTTCAGTTCAATTCAGTTGAGTTCAATCTCTCAGTCATGTCCAACTCTTTGTGACCCTATGAATCGCAGCACGCCAGGCCCCCCTGTCCGTCATCAACTCCCAGAGTTTACTCAAACTCATGTCCATCGAGTCGGTGACGCCATCCAGCCATCTCATCCTCTGTCGTCCCCTTCTCCTCCTGCCCCCAATCCCTCCCAGCATCAGGGTCTTTTGCAATGAGTCAACTCTTCACATGAGGTGGCCAAAGTATTGGAGTTTCAGCTTCAGCATCAGTCCTTCCAATGAACACCCAGGGCTGATCTCCTTCAGGGTGGACTGGTTGGATCTCCTTGCAGTCCAAGGGACTCTCAAGAGTCTTCTCCAACACCACAGGTCAAAAGCATCAATTTTTCAGCACTCAGCTTTCTTCACAGTCCAACTCTCACATCCATACATGACCACTGGAAAAACCATAGCCTTGACTAGATGGATCTTTGTTGGCAAAATAATGTCTCTGCTTTTTAATGCGCTACCTAGGTTGGTTGTAACTTTCCTTCCGAGGAGTAAGCGTCTTTTAATTTCATGGCTGCAATCACCATCTGCAGTGATTTTGGAGCCCAGAAAAATAAAGTCTGACACTGTTTCCACTGTTTCCCCATCCATTTCCCATGAAGTGATGGGACCAGATACCATGATCTTAGTTTTCTGAATGTTGAGCTTTAAGCCAAATTTTTCACTCTCCTCCTTCAATTTCATCAAGAGGCTTTTTAGTTCCTCTTCACTTTCTGCCATAAGGGTGGTGTCATCTGCATATCTAAGGTTATTGATATTTCTCCCAGCAATCTTGATTCTAGCTTGTGCTTCTTCCAGCCCAGCGTTTCTCATGATGTACTCTGCATATAAGTTTAATGAGCAGGGTGACAATATACAGCCTTGACATACTCCTTTCCCTATTTGGAACCAGTCTGTTGTTCCGTGTCCAGTCCTAACTGTTGCTTCCTGACCTGCATACAGATTTCTCAGGAGGCAGGTCAGGTGGTCTGGTCTGCCCATCTCTTTCAGAATTTTTCAGTTTATTCTGATCCACACAGTCCATGGCTTTGGTATAGCCAATAAAGCAGAAATAGATGTTTTTCTGGAACTCTCTTGCTTTTTTGATGATCCAGCAGATGTTACCAATTTGATCTCTGGTTCCTCTGCCTTTTCTAAAACCAGCTTGAACATCTGGAAGTTCACGGTTCATGTATTGCTGAAGCCTGGCTTGGAGAATTTTGAGCATTACTTTACCAGCGTGTGAGATAAGTGCAATTGTACGGTAGTTTGAGCATTCTTTGGCATTGTCTTTCTTTGGGATTGGAATGAAAACTGACCTTTTCCCATCCTGTGGCCATACTGCTGAGTTTTCCAAATTTGCTGGAGTATTGAGTGCAGCACTTTCACAGCATCATCTTTCAGTATTTGAAATAGCTCAACTGGAATTCCATCACCTCCACTAGCTTTGTTTGTAGTGATGCTTTCTAAGGCCCACTTGACTTCACAGTCCAGGATGTCTGGCTCTAGGTGAGTGATCACACCATCATGATTATCTGGGTCATGAAGATCTTTTTTGTACAGTTCTGTGTATTCTTGCCACCTCTTCTTAATATCTTCTGCTTCTCTTAGGTCCATACCATTTCTGTCCTTTATTGAGCCCATCTTCGCATGAAATATTTCTTTGCATGAAATGTTCCAGTACCACTCATTTAATCTAGCCACTTTCAATCAAATTGTCTTTGAATCTTTCTTGAAAATAAATTGTCTATATATATATATATATATATATATATATATATGTATTTCTGAACTATACTCTGCTCCATTTATGTATTTGCTTATCTTTAAGCCAATGGTATACTGTAGTATTCACTAAATGTTGACTGATTACTAAATTCATAGGTGTAAGAACTTCAAATTAATCTTCAAAATTGGCTGTTTTAAGTTATCTGCCTATTTATCTAAATCTTAGGATCAATTTTTCGATTTCTACAATATTTTTCAGTACTAAAAATATTAGCTTTCATGTATGAAAAGACAAGGAGGAAACTTGAACACATGTTACTAAGTGAAATAAAGAAATCTGAGAATGCTGAGAATGTAGTATTCCAAGTATGTGGTATTCTGGAGAAGGCAAAAACTATAGAAACAATAATATGATTAGTGGTAGCTGGGGTTAAGCAGGATGGAAAGATGAATAGGAGAAACCCAGAAAATGTTTAAGGTACTGAAACTATTCCTCATGATGCTATAATGGTAGATATTTGCCATTATAAATTTGCCCAAACTCAGAGTATATGACACTGAGAATGAACCCTCATGTGGTTATAGATTGGGGTGATAACGTTATGTCAATGAAGGTTCATCAATTATAATAAATGTACCACTTTGGTGGGGGATGTTGATGATGGAAGAGACTGTGAATGTATGCTTATCTCACCCAAATCTTCATTTAATTTTCACAGATATTTCATGTTGTAGGTGCTATTCTTTTACCGACATATTTTTTAAAAGATACTAAAGGTTATACTTAGCTCATTAATTAAAGAGGGAACCAGAGGATATTACAACAAATTCAAAATAGAATACAAAGAACGGCCACATATGGTAGGCAATCAGGGATGCTGAAGTAAATGTGCTTATATATATATATATATATAATATAAATCATATGTCATATTATATATATAAATGCATTTATATATATATCTCTCTTTTAAGGGAGGGAGAAACCATATCTACACTGGACAAATTTAATTTGCATTTTATGAACAAGAATCATTTCTACTACTATCATTTTTCTGTAGCTTGATAAGTGTAAAAATATTCAATGTAAATGAAAGCAAAGGTAACCCAGAAGGGTGCACTAGCTACCAAGTAATCTTTTTTGCCTATTTCAGAGTCTCACAATTTTTCTTGACAATACTTTAAGGTGTCTTCCATCAGTCAGTACAATCACGAGGTGGAAGTCACACAGTAATTTGAACAAGAAAAGTTTAATATAAGCAATATTTAACTACAATCAGGACTGGAGTAACAAGAGACTGATTAGTAGGAGGTAATTCAAGGGACTTAAAGCATATAGGAAATCAGCCACAACACTGGGACTGATCGTGCACCCAAGAAAGAGGCCCCCATCCCAGGGCAGAGAGCCTAACTGTGGGCGAGGGCACAGGTCTGACTCATTAGGAGCCACAGATGCTATCATGGTGCTGGTTGGGCAAATTTGCTGGAAATGCCTCCTCCATGTGGCCAGGGAAAGCTATTCATGGGCTGAACCTCACTGAATGTCAGCCAAGAGGATGCCAGGGAGGCTGCGGGCCACTGTGTACTCTTGACAGCCACAGGCCACAGGGGCAGGACACCAGACAAGGCGCAGACTCTGAAAGGGCGATGACCTAATGGATCCTTCTCCAGTGTCCACTTTAGAACATGAATCATTCCCTAGTTCTTCTCAGTCAACTGATACAAGGTCAAATCACACAAGGACAGTGAGGCCAAGGAAGTCCCCCTGACACAGGCCAAGAAAAGTTTGGCAGAATCCAGGGTGAGTGAGCTATACTTCACAGGGGCCTAAATTTCTCTAATGAGCTGCAAACTTGCTGACCATCCTCACATACTCTAAGCAGTTCTCTGCCTCAAGCTTTCTCATCTCTTTCCCTACCAACACATGTTTTGAGAACATGATACTTACTCAATAATTAAACATTAAATCAGATTAGAAATATAATCGTGTGTGTGTGTGTGTGTATGTGTGGTGTATTTTGTTATTTGTATATCTTTGATTCCCAGGTGGCTCAGATGGTAAAGTGTCTGCCTGCAATGAAGGAGACTCGGGTTTGATCTCTGGGTTGGGGAGATCCCTTTGGAGAAGGAAATGGAAACCCACTCCAGTACTCTTGCCTGGAAAATTCCATGGATGGAGGAGCCTGGTAGGCTCCAGTCCATGGGGTCACAAAGAGTCGGACACAACTGAGCAACTTCACTTTTAGGAAATACGTGAATAATTGAAATTTTTTTGCAGGCCTACATAGTTTGTATTCAATATGTAACTGATCTGGAAAGCAAGTGCCTGTACATAAAGATAAGGAGGTTCTTAATCAAGAACTCTGGGGATAGTAGAAACAGAGGAGCAAAAACAGAAAAGCAAGCCAAACTGAGACTAAATCTGGACACCAGATTTAAAGGTGCCACAATGTATATGCATATTAAATCATCATATTGTACACTTTAAATATATGTGATTATGTTTGTCAGCTATTGCTCAATAAATCTGGAAAACTAACTTTTGGTTTTAGAAAATATAATTACTTTCCCCCAAATAATGTTACATATGCTGAAATATAATCAATTTATGATTGCCATTTTTCAAAGAATCAATAATTATTTTAAACTGTAAAATAAACAAAAACCCAAAAGCCACATAGTTCAGAGAATTAGAGCATGAAATCAAGGTTTACTGAAATAAGAAAAAAATGGCAAAATTATAAGGTAGAAAGTAGATAGGAAGATAATCAAAGGTATTTTGTCCATAGTTTGAATGACAATAATACCAGCGAACATTTATGCAGCACTTACTAGGTTCCAGGCTTTTTTTTTTTTTTTCAGGCATTTTTTTTAAAGCTCATTTAATTGTCTTAACAGTTTTGTATAGCAAGTACTATGATTATTTCTATGAAAGAGAATAGGACAACAGACACAGAGGAAGCATGGATGACTGATGATTAATAATTACACTAAAATTTCCCACAGAGTGAAGTATTATCTATAAACAAACAAAGGTATTTGAGTTACTGATATAATTTAATAACTTCAGTGTTATCCAATGTCTTTGTGAAAGAAAACAGATAATTCTATAATTAAGTAAAATCAATTACAGTGCTTTATAACATGAAATTTTATTCAAAAAATTAATACAACACTGTAATGGCCAAATAACAACTCCCATAGCAAAATAATAAGAACTAATGCAGAAAAATTACATACTTATCCATATACACTAGTTTGCATCTTTCCAGGAGATTTACTTTTGTGCAAACATTTTACCACTTTATGACTATGAATTTTCAATTAAACATTTGGGAGAAATGATTAGATTCTCTATTTGTTGCTTTTACAAGAAGTAAGTCACTGACTGTCATAGAAAAAGAACAAAACCTATTTTAAAGCTAACTTCCATGGCTCTAGAAAATTGTTACTACTACACTGAATCACAGTTTAATTTCTTTGGCAGAAGAGAAGGATTGGGGGGATAATCACAAAGATTTTCCAAAGCAAACTGTATATATTGATTTCTTTTCTTGATTACATAGAAACTATTAACAAAGCAAGGTTCAAGAAAGTTTTTTGAGGTTTAAGTTGTCTATATTTAGAAAGTCTCCAAAGTGCTCTACAAACATATCCTCCTAAGCCTGATGGATCTTTACTAGACACGGAAACAATATAGTGTCTTTCACATCCTTCTATACAAGAGTTTTTGGCACAAGGATCATTTAAATGTAAAATCCTCATATGCAGTTAATTATTCTAAAAATTATTAGACTTCATTTCTTCTACTGGTTGTTTATCACTTAATAAAACTAGTTGGAGATACAATATTTCTTTATTTCTCCTTAGTTTTCCATGTTATTTTAGTCTACATGCAACTGAAAGGAAAAATATATATATATATAAATAACATTTATCATGATACTTCATTAAGTTGAACATATGCTAGCAGAACACCCAACAATTTGTGTGTGCATGTGTGTGTGTGTGTGTAAAATTGATTCTGTCTCATTCATTACAAAATATCTAGTAATTGAAATTATAGTCCAGCAAATGGACTTGTTTCAGCTTTATATTGGAAGGAAATAAGCTTGCACATTCTCAATTCACAATTCTCTTTGGCTAAAAACCTTAGACTTCACAATCAATACATTATTTTGGTTTATTTATTGCTCTTTCTTCAGTTATCAAAGGTCTGATCATCACACCACATAAAGAAGATATGTTAATTTAAAGCTAAGCAACTGATGTACTAACTTAGCATTTTATAAGGGAAAAAACATTGTATGTCAGGCTTTGGAAAGTAGTGGCCATCTGGAGAATCAGCATGAAATTTGGTCTCCATATTTGGATAAATGCAAAGGTTAGCCATATTTCTGTTCTTAAACTTCCTTTCCCAGGGAATCAGACATACACATTTTCTGTAATCTTTTCACCTCTCGTGGTATGCATACATTGTAATAACATATGGGGGGAAACATGATAGTCAAAGCAATTATTTTTGCTGTCTTCATGGGTATTCTAAAGGGAATCGAGAAACATTAAAGACATATCCACAGCATACATTGCTTTAGCTTTCTGGTTATTTCCATGTGGTCATCTTGCTCGTATACCGCCATGAGCCAAATACTTTTAATTTTGATTAGTTAGAGCAATGCTTCTCCAAATATACGTGGTATAGGGCCTTTGCAAATTTTTCAGCTTCTAAAAACTAATACATTATAAATTAGAATAAAAATAAACTACTCTTTAAATGAAAAATCTCTAAAATATAGGCTCTATTTTGTTACATTAGCATTAGATTCGACAGATATGAAATTACTTTGTAAAAGTGCTCTAAATATTTCTAGATGATACTCTCAATTTGGATATTTACTTCAACCTTCTTGATGTGTACTAGTATCTCATCATAGCTTTAATATGTATTTTCCTGATGACATATTGTTAAGCATCCAATGCTTATTGGTCATTTGTAAATATTTTATTGTTAAGTATCTAGTCAAGTAGTTGGAATTTTTTAAAAATTTGATTTATTATTAAATTATAAGCTTTTGTTATACACTCTGGGTACAAATACTGTGTCAGATACTTAAGTGAGTTAACTCGCTCAGTTGTGTCTGACTCTTTGCGACCCTGTGGACTGTAGCCCATCAGGCTCCTCCATCCATGGGATTCTCCAGGCAAGAATACTGGAGTGGGTTGCCATTTCCTTCTCCAGGGGATCTTCTTGATCCAGGGATCGAACCCAGGTCTCCCGCATTGCAGGCAGATGCTTTAACCTCTGAGCCATGATACTTAGGTTGTAAATAATTGTTCCCTGTTTGTCTCTTGTCTTTTTATTTCTTAACAATATTTTTCACAGAGCAGAAGTTTTCAAATTGCGTTGTCATCTAATATATCGATTTTATCTTAGGATTTTAGTTTTTGTGTCCTAAGAAATGCTTGGCCATGAGTGTCCAGGAGCCTCTGGTGGAGGCGTGGGTCAGCAGTGGCCTGCTGAGAGGGCTGGGGGCACTGAATGCAGCAGTGCCTCAGGTGGAATGACAGGGAGGGAACTCAGCCCCGCCCACCAACAGAACATCAGATTAAAGATTTACTGAACATGGTCCCACCCATCAGAACAAGACCCAGTTTCCCCCTCAGTCAGTCTCCCACATCAGGAAGATTCCATAAGCCTCTTATCCTTCTCCATCAGAGGGCAGACAGAATGAAAACCACAGCCTCAGAAAACTAACCAATCTGATCACATGGCCTTGTCTAACTCAGTGAAACTATGAGCCACGCTGTGTAGGGCAACTTGACAAAATGTGGTCCACTGGAGAAGGGAATGGCAAACCACTTCAATTTTCTTGCCTTGAGAACCCCATGAACAATATGATAAGACAAAAAGATACAACAGTGAAAGATGATCTCCCCGGGTTGGTAGATGCCCAGTATTATACTGGAGATCATTGGAGAAGAAACTCCAGGAAGAATGAAGAGAAAAAGCCAAAGCAAAAACAGCACCCAGTTGTGGATGTGGTTAGTGATGGAAGTAAAGTTCGATGCTATAAAGAGCAATATTGCATAGGAATGTTAGGTCCATGACTCAAGGCAAACTGGAAGTGGTCAAACAGGAGATGGCAAGAGTAAACATGGACATTTTAGGAACCAGCAAACTAAAATGGGCTGGAATGGGTGAATTTAATTCAGATGACCATCTACAACTGTGGACAAGAATCCCTTAGTAGAAATGTAGTAGCCATCATAGTCAACAAAAAAGCCCAAAATGCAGTTCTTGGGTGATATCTCAAGAAAACACAGAATGATCTCTGTTCGTTTCCAAGGCAAACCCTTCAATATCAGAGTAATCCAAATCTATGCCCCAACCAGTAATGCTGAAGAAGCTAAAGCTGAATGTGTCTATGAAGACCTACAAGACCACTAGAACTAATACCCAAAAAAGATGTCCTTTTCATGATAGTGGACTGGAATGCAAAAGTAGGAAGTCAAGAGACACCTGGAGTAACAGGCAAAATTGGCCTTGGAGTACAGGATGAAGCAGGGCAAAGTCTAATAGAATTTTTCCAAGAGAATGCATTGGTCATAGCAAACATCCTCTTCCAACAACACAAGAGAAGACTCTACACATGGACATCACCAGATGGTCAAAACTGAAATCAGATTGATTATACTCTTTGCAGCCAAAGATAGAGAAGCTCTATACAGTCAGCAAAAACAAGACCCGGAGCTGACTGTGGCTCAGATCATGAACTCCTTATTGCCAAATTCAGACGAATTGAAGAAAGTAGGGAAAACCTCTAGACCATTCAGGTATGACCTAAATCAAATTCCTTGTGATTATACAGTGGAAGTGACAAATAGATTCAAGGGATTAGATCTGATAGACAGAGTGCCTAAAGAACTATGGATGGAGGTTCGTGACATTGTACAGGAGGCAGAGATCAAGACCATTCCCAAGAAAAGAAATGCAAAAAGGCAAAATGGTTGTCGGAGGAGGCCTTACAAATAGCTGTGAAAAGAAGAGAAGCAAAAGGCAAAGGAGAAAAGGAGAGATCTACCCATTTGAACGTAGAGTTCTAAAGAATAGCAAGGACATAAGAAGGCCTTTCTCAGTGATCAATGCAAAGAAAGAGAGGAAACAATAGAATGGGAAAGACTAGAGATCTCTTCGAGAAAATTAGAGATATCAAGGAAATTTCTCATGCAAAGATGAGCACAATAAAGGACAGAAATGGTATGGACCAAAAAGAAACAGAAGATATTAAGAAGAGGTGGCAAGAAAACACAGAAGAACTATACAAAAAATGTTATCATGACCCAGATAATCACGATGGTATGATCACTCACCTAGAGTCAGACACCCTGGAATATGAAGTTAAGTGGGCCTTAGGTAGCATCACTATGAGCAAAGTTAGTGGAAGTGATGGAATTCCAGTTGAATTATTTCAAATCTTAAAGGATGATGCTGTGAAAGCACTGCACTCAATATGCCAGCAAATTTGGAAAACTCAGCAGTGGCCACAGGACTGGAAAAGGTCAGTTTTCATTCTAATCCCAAAGAAAGGCAATGCCGAAGAATGCTCAAACTACCGCACAATTGCACTCATCTCACACACTAGCAAACTAATGTTCAAAATTCTCCAAGCCAGGCTTCAACAATACATGAACTGTGAAATTCCAGATTCTCAAGCTGGATTTAGAAAAGGCAGAAGAATCAGAGATCAAATTGCCATCAAATGTTGGATCATTGAAAAAGCAAAAGAGTTCCAGAAAAACATCTATTTCTGCTTTATTGACTATGCCAAGGCCTTTGACCATGTGGATCACAACAAACTGTGAAAAATTCTTCAAGAAATGGGAGTACCAGACCACCTCACCTGCCTCCTGAGAAATCTGTATGCACATCAAGAAGCAACAGTTAGAACTGGACATGGAACAACAGACTGGTTCCGAATCAGGAAAGGAGTACATCAAGGCTGTATATTGTCACCCTGCTTGTTTAACTTACATGCAGAGTACCTCACAAGAAATGCTGGAATGGATGAAGCACAAGGTGGAATGAAGATTGCTGGGAAAAATATCATTAACCTCAGATATGCAGATGACACCACCCTTATGGCAGAAAGTGAAGAAGAACTAAAGAGCCTCTAGATGAAAGTGATAGAGGAGAGTGAAAAAGTTGGCATAAAATTAAACATTCAGAACACTAAGATCATGACATCTGGTCCCATCACTTCATGGCAAATAGATGGGGAAACAATGGAAATAGTGACAGACTTTTATTTTCTTTTGGGCTCCAAAATCGCTACAGATGGTGACTGCAGCCATGAAATTAAAAGATGCTTACTCCTTGGAAGAAAAGTTATGACCAACTTAGACAGCATATTAAAAAGCAGAGACAGTAATTTGCCAACAAAGGTCCATCTAGTCAAAGCTATGGTTTTTCCAGTAATCATGTATAGATGTGAGAGTTGGACTATAAAGAAAGCAGAGTGCTGAAAAACTGATGCTTTTGAACTGTGCTGTCAGAGAAGACTCTTGAGAATCCCTTGGACAGCAAGGAGATCCAACCAGTCCATCCTAAAGGAAATCAGTCCTGAGTATTCATTGGAAGGACTGATGCTGAGGCTGAAACTCCAAAACCTGACCACCTGATGTGAAGACTGACTCATTTGAAAGGACACTGATCCTGGGAAAGATTGAAGGTGGGAGTTGAAGGGGACCATAGATGGTGAGAAGGTTGGTTGTGTCACCAACTCAACGGACGTGAGTTTGAGTATGCTCTGGGAGTTGGTGATGCACAGGGAGGCCTGGTGTGCTGCATTCTATGGGGTCACAAAGAGTCGGACACGACTGAGAGACTGAATTGAACTGAACTGGAAATGCTTGCCAAGCTCAAGATCAAGAAAATTTTGTCATGTTTTCATGTATAAATTTGACAATTTTAGGGCTTGTCTTTAGGATTAAAATTCATAGCAATTTAAATTTTCTGAGATAATCATTTAAATTCATTTTCTCCATACCTATATCCAGAACCACTTGCAGAAGCAACTATTAATATTACTCCTCCATTTTATTATGTTGGCATGTTTGTCAAAACCCAGCTACCATATAGATGTCTATTTTGAGCTTTTTATTGTATCCTTCTTATCTATACATCTCTTCTTATGCCAAGATTAGATTGTCTTTATTTCTGTGTGTGAGTTCTTAGTTGCTTCAGTCATGTCTGACTCTGTGTGACTCTATGAACTGTAGCTCATCAGGTTCCTCCATCCATGATATCCTCAGGCAAGAATAGTGGAGTGGGTTGCCATGCTCTCCTCCAGGGATGGGACCCACATCTCTGGCATTGCAGATGGATTTTTTATCCACTGAGCCAGCTGGGAAACCCTGTAACTTTAAGCTAAGTCTTTAAATCAGGCAGTAATCTCTCAAATGTTCTCTTCTTCCTTAGAATTATTTCAATTATTTTATAATATTTACATTGCAACATCAAGTCACAATCATTTTGTCAAATTCTATGAAATAAAATCTTCTGGGATTTATTATCCTGTACTGAATTTACAGATCATTTAGGGGACAGCTGACATCCCTTCACTGAATCCCAATATGTGCGCATGACATGTTTCTCTGTTTAGTGAAAGTGAAAGTCGCTCTTTAGTGTTCAACTCTTTGTGACCCCATGGACTATACAGGACCCCATGGAATTCTCCAGGCCAGAATACTTGAGTGGGTAGCCATTCCCTTCACCAGAGGACATTCCCAAACCAGGAATCAAACTGGGGTTTCCTGCGTTGCAAGTGCATTCCTTATCAACTGAGCTATCAAGGAAGTAATAGTTGTTTAATTTCTCCCAACACAGATGTATAGCGCCTGTGTAGAAGTCTTACATATATATATACTTTGCTAAATTAATACCTAATTATCCCCTAATTTGGATGGCATTGTAAATTATATTTTTAATTTTAGTTTCTAACTGTTCATTGATAATGTAAAGAAACACACTTTATTACTATATATACATCATGTTATCCCTTGAATTAGTAAATTCATGTTTCTTAGTTGTAATAATTTTAATAGATTATATTGGATATTGTGTATATTTAATTACTCTGGATAGTGGGTATAGCTGCCATATCATACTTCAGTCCTTCAGTGAAGGACTTCTCATCTACATGCTGGGAATGCTTTTGGAAGTCAGTGTGAAGCTGTCACTCTTTCAGAGAGTGCCTCAGTTGAAGGCAGCCAATTTGCCCAAAAACAATCTCTTCCTAGAGTGAAGTGAAAGTCGTTCAGTCATGTCCTACTCTTTGCAATCGCATGGACTATATAGTCATGGAATTCTCCAGGCCGGAATACTGCAGTGGGTAGCCTTTCCCTTCTCCAGGGAATCTTCCCAACCTAGGGACCAAACCCAGGTCTCCAGCGTTGCAGGTGGATTCTTTGCCAGCTGAGCCACTAGAGAAGCCCAAGAATACTGGAGTGCATAGCCTTTTCCTTCTCCAGGGGATCTTCCCTGACCCAGGATTCCAACTGGAGTTCCTGCATTGCAGGCAGATTCTTTACCAACTGAGCAATCAGGGACGCACACGTGATTTATCAGGGAAGCTCTCAATCCCTTCCTGGAGCATATAAAACTATGGCCACCTTGTCCCATGTCTAAAGTAGCATTCTAATTCCACACATACTGTTTGGTTACATGAGGCATTGTTGATTTTGCATCCTAGCATGACTTCTTCCTCTACCCAGTATTGTTTCTTTAACCCCCTACCACAGATATTGATTACAGAGATGTTTCTAAATGATATCCCTACCTGCTGGCCTCCATCTCAGAGTCCAAAGGCAATACAACTTGAAGCTTTTGGCCTTGTACTTCTTTTTCCTGCCTTATTGCACATGCTAGGGTGTTTAATGTTGACTTGAAGTTGTGAGAGGAAATATACTTGTCTTGTTTCAAGTTTTAGAGGGAAAATGTTGTCATTCAATTATGTATGATATTAGTCATAAGTTTTTGTAGCTTTTGATCAAGCTAATCAAGTCCCCTGATATTGTTTATTTGCCAAAATGTTTTTGTCATAAATGAGTTATTCAAAATATATTGTGTAATTACTAAATATTTGGGATTTTCTAAATATATTTAAATGAAGCATTATGTGCCAGACTTGGAGAATGTTATACTGTTAAATGTCTGTATGTATTTTCTTCTTTCAGAATATACTGGCTTGTTTAGACAACCAGTTACTTGTGGATTAACCCCAGGGTTTCAAAGCCTTATTTTGGGGGTTTGTTATAGAATGGCTATAGCTCTTCCTCTAAGACAAGTTTAAACCTATGAGATTATAATCTTTCCACAGAGTTTACTGAATTCTCTTAATATTTAACACATTTTTCTGAGTTTGCTTAGTTGGAATTCAAATGCCTACCACATCCTGTGTGAATTTTGGGCATTGCTCAGCTTATAACTTTTCTTAGTTTTTCACTGACTGACCCTATGGAGATTCTCTCTCTTAATTTACAACCTAGTATTCAACAACAACAACAACAAAACCAAAGCTATTCCATTCAGATTTTTGGACTTCATTCTCTGCTTTGCTTCTTTTTCTTTTCCAGTAGCCACTTCAGCCTCCTTCAACTTTATTTTCTGTTTCCCCAACTTAGTAAGATCAGTGTCACTCATTTTCCTTCTCTCTATCTAGGTTTTCCGTCTCTATGCTACAGTATTGACAGAAAGCCAGTGACGTTGTAGAACTTTTCCCAACTCCCAAGAATCACTATTGTGCAATGTCTTTTATCCATTGTCTGTCCGAAAGCACTTGTCTATATGTGCTGTTCAGTTTCCTAGCTGATAAAGGGAATACAAATCTGGTACCAATCATCCCATCAAGGCAAGGAGGAAAGTATCTTTCAGTTCAGTTCAGTTCAATCGCTCAGTCGTGTCTGACTCTTTGCGACCCCCTGAATCACAGCACGCCAGGTCTCCCTGTCCATCACCAACTCCCAGAGTTTACTCAAACTCATGCCCATCGAGTTGGTGATGCCATCCAGCCATCTCATTCTCTGTCGTCCCCTTCTCCTCCTGCCTCCAATCCCTCCCAGCATCAGGGTCTTTTCTAATGAGTCAACTCTTTGCATGAGGTAGCCAAAGTGTTGCAGTTTCAGCTTCAATATCAGTCCTTCCAATGAACACCCAGGACTGATCTCCTTTAGGATGGATCACTTTTAAAAACATATTTCTATGGGAGCTAAACACAGAGACACATTTCACTCACATACACATACACATACACACACTCAATGCTTGAAAATACTTTTTGCCCTCAAAAAAGAGTCAAGAAAGAGAAAAATATGAACATATGGCATTGCTAGAAAATTTTTGTTGAGTAAGAATTCTGGAGACACTTAGACTTGAAAAGATGAAAACTTGGGATTCAGAAAAAAAACACAAAATTGTATCTGAGATTAGGGTAATAATATAATTTCTGGGAAGTGTTCTCAGATATAACAGTCAATGTGTACTAAAGTTTATGCACATTTCTAAGAGAATGAGTAAAGGTCATGTATATAGTACAATATTTGATAAGGTTTTAGTAGATGGAAAGATTGTTGGGATTTTTGTTGATATCCAAAATAAATTCTTAAATCAATTCCATCATTGCTTTACTCAAAATTGGAAGATTAATTTTTATAATCGTCATTAAAATTTAAGTTACACACAGATTTGATTCTCAAGAGGACTATTGGGAGGCAAAGAAGATGAAAAGAAAGTTTCATCTTCATCATCATTATCATTTTGTTGTTAGTACTCTTATCTGAAGGTCTTACTTTAGTCTTTCTTTACTTTTTCCTCAACCTTCTCATAACCCTCATAGAGCTTTCACACTCATTTTATTTTTAACACCTTTGACAAACTCTAATTCTATGAAGAGAGAGAGATACAAGAGTTATGACCCTTACTTCTAGAGTCTAAAACACAGTGTACTTGAAAGAACACATAAAATACCTCAAACGTTAGATTTTTTAAAAGCTGTCTTTGTTTGGTTTCCAGCTGAGCTCTTCAAGTGGATCAGCGAACAGACAAATTAATTGGTGCTTCTCTGAACCAAATAGTAGTGCCTATGGTTAGTTGCCCTTCCCAGATCACTGTAGCACTGGGTCTTATAATATTACCACGTGAGTGTTCTCTAGTGGTGGCTGGCCTGGGTCATAACCTGATTTTGATAGCAACAATCCCTGATTCTTCAAAAGTCAAGTTTCAGACCTCATATATTTTCTGACATTGATGAAGAAAATCTTCAGAAATCAGTCATGAAAGAATCCTCATTTTTAATAATATATTTAGAAGTTTGATACTTTGAAATATAATTAAAATAAGAATTGCCAACCTGAGGCCATGGCTGTTAGAATAAATTTTGCATATTTCACACAAAGTTATACAGAAAAACCAGGCAATTTTTATTTAGCAAGCTCTCAAGTCTGAAGTTAAAACTAGGATAATATGAACATCCACAGAATATTATCTTTATGGCTCCACCATAACCTCTAACAATCCTAGCCATCTCTTAGAAATCTGATGCAAAACTTGAAAAGCATTTAGAGTTTCTTGCAAATGGGGCAAAAGAAGAAGGGGACAGTTTTGTCACATCTGCTCAACAAGCTGTTTTTAATACAGTTTCTCCATTCCTCATAGGAATTGACTTTTGGCACAAATTCCAGTTTTTCCTTAGATAAAAGATACTACAAACCCATAAAATACATAAAAATTAAAATTAGGAGATCTAGAGCTTGAGTAGAATTATACTGTCATGAATATATCATAACATTTTATGTCTTTAAATCTAACTGGAGGTATACTTTTAATACTCTGTTTATTTAGCCTATATGCTGAGCACATCATGAGAAATGCTGGACTGAATGGGTCATAAGCTGGAATCAAAATTGGCAGGAGAAACATCAACAAACTCAGATATGTGGATGATACCACTCTAAGGGCAGAAAGGGAAGAGGAACTAACGAGCCTCTTGATGAGTTTGAAGAGCTAGCTTAAAACTAAATATAAACAAAAAAAATAAAAAACTAAGACCATGGCATCCAGTCCCTTTGATGAGAGTTACTGAAAGTTTCTCAGTTGTGTCTGACTCTTTGTGACCCCATGGACTATACAGTCCATGGAATTCTCCAGGCCAGAATACTGGAGTGGGTTCCTTTCCACAGGGAATCTTCCCTACCCAATGGTTGAACCCAGGACTCCCTCACTGCAGGCAGATTCTTTACCAGCTGAACTACCAGGGAAGCCCAGTTACTTCATGGCAAATAAAAGGGTAAAATGTGGAAGTAGTGACAAATTTCCTCTTCTAGGGCTCTAAAAGCACTGCGGATGGTGACGGCAGACATGAAATCAGAAGACAATTGCTTCTTGGCAGGAAAGCTATGACAAACCTAGACAGTGTGTTGAAAAGCAGAGACATTACTCTGCCAACAAAGGTCCGTATAGTCAAAGCTAGGGTCTTCTCAGTGGTCATATGCAGCTATGAGAGCTAGACTGTAAAAAAGGCAGAGCAGGAAAGAATCAATGCCTTCAAACTGTGGTGCTGGATAAAACTCCTGAGAGTTTCTTGAACAGCAGGGAGATCAAACCAATCAATCTTAAGGGAAATCCACCCTGAATACTCATCGGAAGGACTGATGCTGAAGCTGAAGCTCCAGTATTTTGCTCATCTGATACAAACAGCTGACTCATTGGAAAAGATCCTGATGCTGGGAAAGATTGAGGGCAGAAGGTGAAGAGGGCGTCAGAGGATGAGATGGCTTGATGGCATCACCAGTGCAATTGATATGAACTTGGGCAAACTTCAGGAGGTGGTGAGGGACAGGGAGGCCTGGAGTGCTGCAGTGCATGGGGTCACAAAGAGTGGAACACGACTGGGTGACTGAACAACAACACACTCTGAATAAAATAAATCGGAGAATAAGAATAGTAATTTACTCTCTAAAATTGTGCAGGAAGTCATTACTTGCTGTGGTATCCAGAGAACTTTATCTTCTTCTTCAGCTTCTCTAACTCTGAATTTGGTTGCTGATTCCTTTCCTTCTTCAGAATTTTCCTGCTGTACTTTGGTTGCTGATTTTCACTATGGCAGGCTTGCTGCAAACAAAATATTCTGTTCACTATCCCCCTTTCCCTCTTCAGTTTTGTTCCTAATATACTTTAACTTGGAAATACTCTATCTAATTCTTGTTCTTTGTCCTAAACAAAAATAAATTCAATATTTTTCTATGATCTTATGCAACCCACCCCAGTTTAAATGAATTGTCTAACTTCTGATTTGAATTGTCTGACCGCCATCATCCATACACAGAAAAATATTTGTGTTGTGAATAGATATTTACCACCTGTTGTTTCAAATCATATAGATCAACCATTAGATTTTTAATTTTTTTTGTCATGTCTCCACAACTCTACTATGTTCTTTAGAGAAGGAAACAGTAGTCCTTATCTTGTTTACTTAAATTGTATATTTTGAAAAATTATTTTTTTTATTTCTAAAATATGTTTTGTATTTTTACTCCACTCTCGTAACTCTAAGGCAGATCTTCCTTAATTAACTGTTGAATTATGAAGAAATTTGGGATTCATTATGCATGTGTGCATGTTAAGTCACTTCGGCCATGCTAGACTCTTTGCAACCATATGGACTATAGCTCTCAAGGCTTCTCTGTCTATAACCTTCTCTAGGCAAGAATACTGAAATGGGTTGCCAGGCCCTTCTCTGGGATTCATTATAGTTGTGACTAAATAAAATGATATAATAGACCAAGTATTAAGGATACCCAATCTTTGTCCTCTAATATGTAATTTTTTGTTTCCAGAACTATTAATAGAAATTCTATTGAGAAACTAGGCAAAAAGAGTTCAAAGGAATATTGTATCATCCACAAAGGCTATAAATTCAAACACATTAGAGGTTTGCTGAGTTACATGAGGAAGCCCTTTCTTCTTGCATGGTCATATCCAAATAGACTAGAATAAATGCCAGCATAAAGGTTTAATTTTCCTACTTCCAATCCATTCTCAAAGATAATATAGTGTTTTACCAATTCACAACAAGGGAAAGTATGAAAGGATGACAGTGTAAATGAGGGGTCAAGGGAGAAGTGAGAAGTTTGATCCCAAAGCTTCAGTACTAGCTCACTTATTCCAGGTATTTTTGAGGTAAATGTCATAGCAAAAACTGTACCAAAGTTAAAGAGACAAGAAATATTATTCAAGGTGTTTGCAGTAAGAGAGAGAGACCCGTGCATAGTCTGAACTCAGCTCTGTTGAGACAGAGAGTGAGAGAATTTTGAAGACCTGGCATTCAAGAAATTGTAGGACACCTGCATTTGGTAACTGGACATACCCAAAGAAAGTAAACTTCCTCCTTTTCTTATGACAGGAGGTAACTTGAAAACTTGGAAAAAAACATCACTGAAGTTAGGTTCCTGACCTCTCAAGCAATGGGGAGGTTGAGTCAGTATCTTCCTTGATTATTACATTTCACAGGGATGACTCCCATGTCCCTGAGAAAGATAGTTCTAAATTGTAATCTGGGAAGAGACTAAAAGAATCTACACTTCAAAGGGGCAGAGAAGAAGCGACAATGAAGTAGACACACTAAGTTTTCTAAAGTAAATGCTCTAAGGAAAGAAGAGAGAGAGACCTCTGTGGTGAGGCTATCTGGATACCTTAAGGATTGGAGTGGGAAGTAGTTCAGGGCATAGAGGCAGGAAGAAGGCCATCTAACATTTAGCCAAGCTGAGAGAAATGTGAAGGCCATGTTGATCATAAGGAATAGTTACCTCAGAGCTCTCCTGGAAGCTGTCATTCCAGCCCTATAAAAGTAGGAAGAACATCCAAACAATAATAAAGTAGAACTGTAGAGTGGTAGACTAAAGAACATAGCTTTTTCTTGCCTGGGTGTAGACAGAGGAAAAAGTTAACAATAAATTTGTACCTTAAAGGTATGTTGTAAACAGAGAACAATAAAAGTTACCTTCCTACAGGCAAATGAATTTTTTCTACTGTGAAATAAAATGTATATTTTATTTCAATTTTATTTCACGACAAGAAAAATTTAAACATAAAAATTTTCTGCCCTTTAGCCTCTTCTCTCCCCCAATTCTGCATTATGTATTTGTATTATGTGTCCTCCCATTGGCAGGAAAACGTATTCAACCATAAAAAGCAACATCCTCCCAGCATCAACAAGACAGCTCCTTGAAAGTTAATATTCCTTCTTGATCTTGTAAGGAGCCACAGGACCCACCAAAATGAAGCTTAAATCTGTATTACATAAACTGTCAATAATACATTTGATATTCAGCCCTCTGTCTCAAAAAATTTTTTCATAAACTGTACCTTGACTTCTAACAAGTAGAACAGTTCTCAACAGTTTCTGAGAAGTTCTTCCTGGGTTATAATCCTCCAAGTTGGTTTAAATAAAATATTGCAATTTTTTCTTAGATTGACTGACAAATCTTCATCAACACTATTCATTCCAATTCTTTCATACTTCTGTTGGATTTAATATCTATCCTATGTATAGATAAATCTTCATTAATAATTTAATTAATATACTGAACTCTGAAATATGCTGGGCACTATACTGGGTACTTGGAAATCACAGAGATAAGTAAAAATTAGCCTCTGCCTTTGAGCAGTTTAAAATTCATTAAAAGTATCCCATTGGGAAACAGGTAATAAAAATATCATGGGTAAATACTGCAATAGATAAAAGCATTTATTGCTAAAATGTTCATTTAACTTAGCTTTACTTTGGGAGAGGGGTAGGTCAAAGAAGACAAGAGAAGACAAAGTGAGTAACACTTGAAGCACACTTCTAATGCTAACACACTGCTCAAAATTTCATTAAAACACATAATCTAAAATGTCCAAACACCTTAATACATCTTTCAATCTGGCATCAATCTGGTTTCTCATACCCTGTCCTCCAGCATAATTACAGTGCATAAAATCAACTTTGTGAGCCTAAATAATTTCCCTCAATTATAACTTTGTTCACAATATTTCATTCAACTAAAACACTTCTCCTCATTCTAAATATCCAAATTCAACCTCTCCCTCAAGGTCTGAGATTGCATCTTCCAGGAAATAAACTGAAGAGCAACCTTCAAACAGTAGAAAACCAATCGTCTATTTGTGCTTTCCACTGACTTTTGTATTGCGCATACATTTTGGTGAAAATGTCCTGTAACATACTTCTTTGACTAATTCAAAGTTTACATGAACTCTATCCCTGTGACCTAAATTGAATTAAAAAAAAACTTTTATATTAAAATTCTGCCTTAATTTTAATAGCATTATCAATAGTGTTGATTCACTCCAGTATAAATTATGAATACATATATGGATACAAATTATCACTCATTTGAGGGTTAAAAAAAGTCATGGTTTTATTCATTTTTGTAACTTCAAGATTCTGTCAAAGTAACTCTTACATTGTAGCATTTCAATGAGTAAGTATTAATGTTTTCTCTCTTTATATACCTATTTCCCATGGATTTTCAGAACTTCTATATCCATAGCTGTTAAATAAGTGATTATCAAATACTACATTGTATCCAGCCCTGAAAGCCTCGAGCATCTTTCTGAAGATATATCTAATAATTTTTTCACCTTTTCAGTACTCTGGTCTCAACTTTGCCACTTCTCTGATTTTCATAAATAAATAAAGCATAATTTATACAGTGTTATAAACTTATACTTAAGTGTTTTGCTTCCTAACATCAATTCTAATACAAAAATGGGAACTTTAATTACATGAGATCTGAAGGAAAAGACCTGAGGAAAATATTTCCTCTGTGCCTGCTCTAGACAATGAGATGTATAAATTAACTAAAGTTCATCAACAGCAGCTGATGTAGTTGACTTTCCCAGGAAAATAAAAGCATTTGAGTGTGAACTCAAAATCTTTAAGATCTCCCATCCTCCTTTCTCTTTATCCCCTCTTGTGCTGACTCTGAGGAAAAAACAAACAAACAAACAAAAAAACTGACTTTTTCCCCTCCAAAGACCTTTCCTTTGTACTTCTTCAAAGATCTGTCTTAAAATTTTCTGCCAGATAAGTTACTTTAGATTATGTCCATTTTAAAAAGAAAGAAAGAAAAAAAAACAAAACAAGAAACAAGCTGTATCCTTTACAGATAGCCCTAGTAAATATCACTTCTTTCTTTCCCTTTTCTGTATGAATATCTTAAATAAGCATCAGTTTACTTCAGTCACACAGTTGTGTCCAACTCTTTGTGACCCTATGGACTGCAGCATGCCAGGCTTCTCTGTTCATCATCAACACCCAGAGGTCACTCAAACTGATGTCCATCAAGTTGGTGATGCCATCCCACCATCTCATCCTCTGTCATCCCCTTCTTCTCCTGCCTCCTTCAATCTTTCCTAGCATCAGGGTCTTTTCCAACGAGTCAGTTCTTCGCATCAGGTGGCTAAAGTATTGGAGCTTCAGTATCAGTCCTTCCAATGAATATTCAGGACTGATTTCCTTTAGGATTGACTGGTTTGATCTCCTTGTAGTCCAAGGGACTCTCAAGAGTCTTCTCCAGGACCACAGTTCAAAAGCATCAATTCTTCCACCCTCAGCTTTCTTTATAGTCCAACTCTCACATGCATACAACTTTCACATGACTACTGGGGAAACCATAGCTTTGACTAGAAGGACCTTTGTTGCCAAAGTAAATAAACATAGGCTTTCTCTATGAAAGTTCTTCCTCCCTTTTTTTATATGCTAATCAACTAACTTAAATCCCCTTTCTTATCAGTTACACTAGTGAACCGTCTTACTCAAAAGCCACCAACAATTTCTAATTATCAGACCTTTGGAATCTTAAGTCCTATTCAAAGCGGTATCATTTGACATCGTTGTCCGCTATTCTTGGAAATTTTCTTTTTTATGTTTTAAGACAAAATCATATATTTCTATTTTCCTCTGACCCTTCGAACCTAATCCTTTACTTTGCTCCATTCTGTTACTTTTTATGGACAGACTCTCTAAAGGAATGAACTTCTGTAATGGCCATGGGTGTGCATAAGGCTTGGTGTGTGCCTTTCTTTAGTCATGCTTGGCAGGAAACAGCATTATGAGAGCAAGGACTTGTCTTTTAGAGTGAGTTTATTAACTATCTCTTTTCCCACTTACTAGTTCTGTGACCTTGAGCTGGTTGAACTTTCTTTCCTTCATCTGTAATATGGTCATAAGAGTAACACTATCTCCCTCAGAGCTATTGTAAGAAGGAGAAAATAAGCCATGTGGTGTTTTCAGAACAATGACTGGAGCACAGAAAACACTCTAAACATTTTGACTATTAGCAGCAATAAGATGTGAAAAATGGAATCCAAGTTAAGTGAGTGTGTGCATAAAATAAGAATGATTTCAAACACTCAGAGCACATAGTTATCTTAGTCCCTTTTACACTAAAAAATTTGCTCAAATCATTTTATACCTTATATGAACAAGATGCTTTAGAGAATCATCTTGTTGAAGCCTCCCATTTTAAAGAAGATGAAATTGAGGCTAAAAGAATGAAAATGCCATGTCTAGGTCCCATAATTAATACTGGAATTTTTCTACGGGTAGATGGAAAATGAAAGCCAACCTGTTCATTCTTCGATATTATTTTAAAAGTATATAAATGTAAATATTTAGAAGATTATTATTTGAGGTCAACATATATCTCTGAGTTTATGCTTTAAAGAACTCTCTAACCAGTACAAAAATTCCAACATTTCAGAGATTCAGTAGGACTAGTGGGGGAAATTGAAAAAGCTTTAATTTACCAGTATCTATTGAAATAAAATGAAAAATAAACTGAAATAAGTCATGTTTCAGGCTTTTATTTTGTGTCTTCAATTTTTACTTTCATTTCATATCCATGGGGGCTAAATTAAAAGAGAAAAGTCAGTTGATTAACCTGAGAGCAACCTGATAAGCAACTGTCATTCCTAGAAATTTCTGAAAATCCATGTATTTGCATATACTTGGAAACAATGAGCTCAAGGCCAGGTTCACTTCCTATTGTGATAGTTCTCATGGGTGCCATTGAACCATAATAGTGTCGCCAATCTTGACAAAAACCTTGTGATGACTGATCACAGGAACAAATAAAGTGAATTTTTCAGTGTATTCCTTTTGTTTGTACTTTTCAACTACGAGCTTTGCCTAAGGCTTCTTTTTGGTAGGGTTATATTATTAAGGCCAGGACCAACTGCCTGCCTCTATCACAACTGACAATTGTAATTTTCTCTGCTGGGGTGAGATATCATTGAACCTAGTACCTCATATTTCTCTTATCTTCCCTGCATGTATCCTAAGAATACGGCAGTACCACTAATAAAACTATCTTTTAAAAAGTTAGTAAAATACAGAAAGGAGAAAAAAAAGATGAATTTATCTTCAGAGTCTTGCCTTTCATTGACGTAATCTCAATATATTCCCAATCAAATTGTGTTGCGTTGAGGTGGTGTTAGTTTGAATTTGTTTTGATTTCTTTCTACAGAGGTGAATGAGGCAGTTATTACAGTACTCTGCTTTTCCAGTAAGAGTTAATACTAACATTATAGAAAAGAGAAGGTAAAATGTAATTGTTCAGTATTATAAATAGCGAAAAGACACATGGGTTTTACTAAGAACATTATTCAAATATTATATTTTGTGTGTGTGTGCTAATTTGCTTCAGTCATGTCTGCCTTTGTGCAAATCTATGGGCTGTAGCCTACCAGGCTCCTCTGTCCATGAGATTCTCCAGCAAAGAATACTGGAGTGGGTTTTCATGCCCTCCTCCAACAGATCTTCCCAACCCAGGGATCAAACCCATGTCTCTTATGCTTCCTGCATTGCCAAGTGAGTTCTTTATACTAGCACCATGTGAAAGGCCCCAATATTATATTTTATCATAATCAAATAGATAAGAAAGTATAGCCAGATCCTACAGGGAGGTAAAACTATATACAGTAAATTACAGTAGTTCCCGCTTACCCACAGTTTTGTTTTTCCACAGTTTGAATTTCCTGCAGTGAACCATGGTCCAAAATTATCAAATGAAAAATTCCAGAGATAAGCAACTTTTAAGTTTTAATGCACATCCTGGTCTGAGTAGTATAACGGGATCCTGCACCTTCCTGCTCTGTCCCTCCTAGGGCAAGAATCATCCCTTTTGTCAAGTATATCACCATACACTCCCCAACCGTTAGTCAGTAGGTATGGTTCTCAGCTTGTCAAAGTATTGCAGTACCCTTATTTTACTTAATAATGGTCTCAAAGTGCGAGAATAATGATACTGGCAATTTACATATTCTCTTACTGTGACTATTAATTAAACTTTATCATAGGTGTGCATGTATAAGAACAATTATAGTATATATAGGGTTTGGTTCTGTCCATGATTTCAGAAATCCATTGGAGGTTTTGGGATATATTCCCCGTGGATAAGTGGAAACTACTGCGTTGCTACTGAGCTTGTATTGTGAAAGGGAGTTTCGCCAGCAGTAACCTAAAAATGACTTCTGGGAGTATTCATCTAAATTTGGCTAATGGTTTATGAACTATTTTTAGCAAGTTAGAAAAATAGTACTTTAAGACAAATTAACATATTAAAACTGATTTAGCATTTAAAACAAAAAGCTGGCCTTATATTTTTAATTATTTTTAAATCAACACCTTATTTTTTTGCATTATAGTTTATAACAATAGAGGCAACCATGTTTGACATGACAGATGAGTATTAATTTCACTTATCCATTCCTTCCCTTTCTTCTCTTTCAGTTTTTGACAGTTATTATTTTAGTGCTTCTGGTTACCTTTTACCTTAAAGTAAAGTCTTGAAATATCTGTTGAATATTCCAACACTTTTAGATGATGAATGAGGAGCTAGCCAGAGAAGGCAATGGCACCCCACTCCAGTACCTGGAAAATCCCATGGACGGAGGAGCCTGGTAGGCTGCAGTCCGTGGGGTCGCTGAGTCCAGCAAGACTGAGCGACTTCACTTTCACTTTTCACTTTCATGCATTGGAGAAGGAAATGGCAACCCACTCCATGTTCTTGCCTGGAGAATCCCAGGGACGGCGGAGCCTGGTGGGCTGCTGTCTATGGGGTCGCACAGAGTCGGACATGACTGACGCGACTTAGCAGCAGCAGCAGCATGAGGAGCTAGCACTCCTGTAATTCTTTCCACTTCTCTATTTCCCATTTCCTATACTCTGTAACTTTGTTTTTATATTGTCAAACCTAATAACATTCACATTCTTTTCTAATGTAATGCCTAACACTTCTGTTTTTTCTAAAGGATTATTCTAACCTTTGAATCCATAATTATATGTTAAGGATTATTTTCTTGTGTATGTGATCATAACTTCTCAGAAAATGTCCCTTAGAGTTGGCCTCATATTAAAGAGTAATAAAACAAAAGTTTGTTTACAAATTTATATGCTTATATTATTCTAATATAAATCTACAATTAATAGGGTAAACTTTTATTGATTAATACATAAATTTTTATAGTAGTTGCCAAATGCTACAATTTATTAAAGATTAGTATTGACACATATATTTAACTCATGGGTATAAGAATGAAAGGACTGTTTTAAATAGACAATGTCAGTTTTAATAATCAGTCTCCTGGATAGCTGATGTATTCAACAGTCTTTGTCACAACTCTTCTAGGAATTTGAGATAATAAATTGTGCTTTATTTTTTGCTGAAAGTATATTGATAATCTTTGAGAATTCAAATATTTTATCTTTGTGATATCTTTGTAACAACTGAATAATTTGATTTTTTGTCACACATTCACAATACAGAGACTAAAATCATGGCATGAATAATTATTTATTAATAATATAAGTTAAATTAAGCACAGTGACTTTTTCCCCAGATGTCTTTCTTAATCTTTGACACCTTTGCCTTCCATCATAATTGCAAAACAGATTTTCTCATTATATCCATCTGTCTATCTCCAACCTATAATTTTCTAGTCATGAACAAATGCATTCATTATCAAAACTAAAACTGAGTATTAAGGGAGAGATTCAAAATGTGGCATTGATATCACAAAATTTGACTTTCATTAACATGATAACTTCAGTGGAACAATTAAAAGTAATTATAACCTAGCAAATCTGTTTCTGCAATAAGACTATAGAATTAATTTTATATCTCTTCCCTTAGTCATAACTTCCTTAGTTCTTTAGATTCTTCATAATAAAATGTTTTCCCCAATCTGTTAGTGGATATCAGCACAGTAATAGTGGTGAAATCTTTCCTTGGAAGAAAAACTATGACAAACCTAGACAGTATATTAAAAGCAAAGACATTACTTTGTCATCAAAGATCTGTATAGTCCAAGCTATGGTTTTTCCAGTAGTCATGTATAGATATGAGAGTTGGACCATAAAGAAGGCTGAGCACTAAAGAATTGATGCTTTTGAAATGTGACATTGGAGAAGACTCCTGGGAGTCCTTTGGACTGCACTGAGATCAAACCAGTCAATCCTAAAGGAAATCAGTCCTGAATATTCATTGGAAGAACTGATGCTGAAGCTGAATTTCCAATACGTTGGTAACCAGATGCAAAGAGCCAACTCATTAGAAAAGACCTGATGGTGGGAAATAGTAAAGGCAGGAGAAGGGGATGACAGAGAATGAAATGGTCGGGTGGCATCGCAGCTCAATGGACAGGAACTTGAGTGAACTCCCAGAGATGGTGATGGACAGGGAAGCCTGGCATGTTGCAGTTCATGGGATCACAAAGAGTCAGACATGACTGAGCGACTCAACAACAGCCACAACACTGAGTTTAAATACATTTTGAAACAGTATGTGGTTAAGTGTTCATTTATAATAAGAAACCATGATGTGGAGTCTATAATACTGACGATGTGGTGGTATACAATCACAATCAAGGACCTCCGCATACTTGACTCTGATTATATGGAGTGATTGAAAACACCTTTCTGCAACTCTGATTCAACTTTGGACGAGTTTGGAAAAAATATCAAGCTTATGAAGGAACATTTGCATCACTTTTAAAAGGACTAAACTCTGAATTCTTAAAAAGAACAAAAGAGTAAAAACCAATTGAAGTCAAGCCCTCTAATCTTTCATTATCACCAATCCTGTGCCAATATAGCAGAAAGAAGAAACTGGACTTGGATTTATGGTGAAAGAAGAAAGGCAAGACAAAAAAGAAGGAAGGACAGAAGAAAAGAAGATAAGACAGAGTTGCCAGACTAAAGTCCAGAAATAATGAAAGAAGACATAATTTGGGGAAGTCTTAAAAATGTCTGTTTTCACAAGTTGTTTTTTTGTTCAAGGATTTTTTTTTAAATTAGTTGGAGGCTAATTACTTTACAATATTGTAGTGGGTTTTGTTATACATTGACATGAATCAGCCATGGATTTACACGTATTCCCCATCCCGATCCCCCCTCCCACCTCCCTCTCTACCCGATTCCTCTGAGTCTTCCCAGTGCACCAGGCCTGAGCACTTGTCTCATGCATCCAACCTGGGCTGGTGATCTGTTTCACTATAGATAATATACATAGCCAGGACATGGAAGCAACCTAGATCAGCAGACGAATGGATAAGGAAGCTGTGGTACATATACACCATGGAATATTACTCAGCCACGAAAAAGAATTCATTTGAATCAGTTCTAATGAGATGGATGAAACTGGAGCCCATTATACAGAATGAAGGAAGCCAGAAAGATAAAGACCAATACAGTATACTAACACATATATATGGAATTTAGAAAGATGGCAATGATAACCCTGTATGCAAAACAGAAAAAGAGACACAGATGTATGGAACAGACTTTTGGACTCTGTGGGAGAAGGCGAGGGTGGGATGTTTCGAGAGAACAGCATCAAGGATTTTTAAAAATTGGAGAATAATTGTTTACAATATTGTATTTGTTTCTGCCATATATCAACATGAATCATCCATAGGTATATGCACATCCCCCCCTCCTTGAATCTCCCTCCCACCTCCCACCCTATCCCACTGCTCTAGGTTGTCACAGAACACTGGATTTGAGCTCCCTGCATCATCCAGCAGATTTCTACTGGCTATCTAATTTTACACATGCTAATTGAAAAGGAACTGCATGAAACAACACATATTCGGTGATAATATTCAAATAGGTAGGAAAGAACACTTTGTAATTCATTTGAATAAAGTAAATAATTTGAAATTCACATAGAACTTTTCATAGAAATCAGATGTGATATGTATTTTAAAATGTCAGTGATAGAAAATAAATAGCTTTGACTTACTACAAATGTTAAGTGTCACCCTGCAGATGAGGAGAAAAGGTGTGAAGACAGCTGGGTAGGGTAACGAGAGTCCTGTAAGGGAAACTGAGGCAAACCTCCAGCACCATCACAGAATTAGAGCCCTGCAAGGACCACTGAAGTGGCACTTTACAAACCCGTCAGGTGATGGGAATAAGAAGAAGTGCAGTTGGCACAGGTGAACACACTTTTTACTGAAACATGCTAGATTCCTGCTTTAGAATAAAGAGACCGTATCTTAGTTTTGGGCACAGTGCTAGGACAATCTCCCCTCTAACAAGCTCATACTATTTCTTTAGTGGAATTTTATCCATTAGAAGACTGAATCAAATAGAATCTCTCTCCCTGCACTGAGACATATAGGTTTTATTAGGCATAACACACAAAAGTACTGGAAACATCATTTTTTTTTTCTTTTCTAACACACCAATTTTTTAGCCAATGAAGAATTATTGTATCCTAATAATGTCCCACAATATAACTCCTTTGGTAAACAAAGATTATTTCCTTCTTTTTTTAATCTCACATTGCATTTTGGAGGTACTCTTTGGTTTTAGAGTATCTATATTGAAAAAAAGTGAGAAATTTCTCATTTAAAAAATCACAGATACAAGAATACCAATATGCTGTTAAATAAACAGCATTATTCCTTTTTCCATAAAAAAAATTATCTAGTTTATTCTATATACAAGGCTCTGTGCTTAGTGTGGTTTCAGGCAGTACATCATCCAGGATAGTCTAGGTTATGCTCTGTTATCAACCAACTCAACAATCCTAGTGGGTTAAAATAACATTAGGTTTTTATCTAATCCCACTGAGCATCCATCAAAGGTAGCCAGAGGGGGATGACTCATTACAGTATTGCAGGAAATCAGGCTGACAAATCAGTCTTCATCTCAGATGGAACCCACTGTGGTGCTGAAGGGAAAGTGCCCTATGGAATCCCCAATTGACCATTAAGCACTTAGCCACAGAAGTGACCCACATCACTTCTGCTCACTGGGCATTGGTTATAATTAATCCCATGGTCACAACAACCACAAAGGGGCCAGAAAGTGCAATATTACTGTGGCATGGAGGGCAGAAAGCTGGGAATACTTGTGTGACAGCACTCACAATTACTATAACAGGATTGAACAAGGTTTATGTAAGTTTATTCTCTGTCTTCCTGAAATTCAGACTCTACTATGGAGTTCAGAAAATAAATAGGTAATCAAATAAGTCTACAATTCGAATGATTGTGACTGCTATGACTGAAAGAAGAGGGCTTATTGTTAGAAAATAATGGAGGAGACACTTGAGCTAATATTTCTGAGAAAGTGACATTTAATCTGAAATCTAAAGGATGAAAAGGAGTAGTAAAATTTCACTGAAAGTCAACAAGAAATAGGATGTTTGTGTCATAAGTAATAATCCATACAAGATGTTAAGCACAGTAGTAAACAGCGGAGATCTAAAATAAAATGACATGGGAGAATTTTAACCAAATGCATTAGAGGTATTTGTTCAGTCACTCAGTTGTGTCTGACTCTTTGTGACCCCATAGACTGTAGCCAGCCAAGCTCCTCTGTCCATGGGATTTTCCAGGCAAGAATACTGGAGTGGGTTGCCATTTCCTTATCTGTTAGATGTATAACAATATCCAATAAAATTTAACATAAAAAAAGGTGATGGGTTGACGAATTAAGATGCTTAATGATGTCAAGGTTCTAGGTGGAGCAATTTATATTTTTCCTGCTTTGTTGGCTTCACTGAAAGACTGTGTGTATGGAAACTGTGAAAATGGAAATTTAAGGTTTAAATTGGAGGGATATCCAATAGGTATCACTAATAGATCAGAAGCTGTGTATAAGAGTGATAAGGTGATGAAAGTGATGCATATATTTTCAATCAAAGTCAAATATGTTCTTGAAACAGCTCAGTTAATAATTTTTGCCTTTTGTTGATAAAAAATGTTTTCTTGTCACAGAACAACAGTAGTAGTAATAATGCATAGGTTCAGACTGCAAGTTATATCTGTGTTGGAAATTTACATGTCATGCCCATGCCAGGGCCTCCTTTTAAGAGTTATCCAGGTAATTAGCTTTATGGACTATTGCTTTGTTGGCATGTCACTTTTCTCCTGTGCTCCTGATATTTGACAGGTGTACCTAGAAATTTATAAGTAACCTTCTTACTCATACTTCTGTTAAGAAATTCCATTAACAGGAAATAATATAAATTAAGCAGAGAGCCAGGAAACATACACTAAAGATTAGATCCTCTGTGCTGACCAAACCTCAAACTGTTTTAAGACCTTTACCTTGCTTACTGTGACTGAAAAAAATCAGAGAAGTAGGTTGAGATCAAAGCTGGTACGTCCTTACATCTACTTCTCTAATTCCTCCTCTAAATGATGTTCATGCCAATGTTAATAGTAAGATAACTTGTCAGACTGATGTCCATTTATTTCTACTTAAATTCTCCTGCAGATTTTACCTTTTCTGCAGGATGAGTTACCTACAAAATCATTGTGAAACACCCAAAATGGCCCATTTAATGTTGACTTTGCAGGCATACCTCATTATATTGCATTATATTACACTTTGCCAACACCTTCTGTTGTTGTTTTTATGAAATGAAAGTTTGTGACAATCCTGCTTCAAGTAAGTCTATCAACACCATTTTTTTTTTCCAGCAGAAATTGCAACAGAATTTGTCATTGTTTCATATTTTGACAATTCCTGGAGTATTTTAAGTGCTTTCATCATCAACTGATCATTTCCCCATCTTTCTCTCTCCCAGCCTTCAGCAACCAACACCTTGATCAGTCAGCAGTTATTAACATCAAGGCAAGGCTTCCTGCCAGCACAAAGATTTCGGTTCACTGAGGGCTCAAATGATGGCAAACATTTTTTAGCAATAACATATTTTTAATTAAGGTATGTACATTGTTTTTTTAAACATAATGCTATTGTACATTAACAGATTACAATATAATGTAATGCATGCTTGCACGCATGCTAAGTCGCTTCAGTTGTGTCCGACTCTGTGCCAACCAGGCTCCTCTGTTCACAGGATACTCTAGGCAAGAATACTGGAGTGGGTTGCCATTTCCTTTTCTGAATATAATGTAAACATACTTTTATATGTACTGGACAAAAAAAAATTTTGTGACTCATTTTATCGCAGTATTTGTTTTACTGTGGTGGTCTGGAACCAAACCTGCACTATCTCCAAGGTATGCTTGTATTTCATTATAACAATTAAGTTCCGTAATTAAATGAGCCATAATTCTCCTAGATCATACAATTTGAAACTTTGAATTCCAAGTCACTTGATAGCCATAGCTTGCAAATAAAACCAAATCAAATTACAAGGTAAATATCTTATGTGTATTGACTTGGACAAGATTCTATTTACTCAAATAAGTGACCAGTTAACCAGTGAAAATTGCAGTTTTTAGTTTTGAGAATGAATATAAAATGAATGTGCTATCACAAGATGATGCTTTTGGAAATGCGGTGTACAATTATACTGGTTGTGGTACATGGGCACACTGGCGTCTGGGCTTAGACTATGATTCTATCAACTGCAAATATAAAAAAAAGAGAAAGCAAAGCGGCTGCTAGGGTTGCTAGTGGAACTATGAAAAAAATAAATCATTATTTTGAACTAGCATTTTTTAAATATCTGAGTATTCTTTTAAAGGCATTGGGAAGTTATTGGAGTAACGATCCATTATGCTTTAACTCATAAAATTTTGAGTTTATGGAAAAATTATAAAATTAGATTGAGAATTTCGAAAAACAAGCTTTATTTCCCCAAATATAATGTTGGCATCCTAAGCTAAAGAAAAAAAGGTAACAAATTTCTAGAAAATGCCCTAACATTTTAATAAATTTATATCTTTTATTGAGGTATAGTTCTATCTATTATCTATTATTATCTATCTATCTATCTGTATATGACTTCACAGTGGATTTTGGGGAAGGCAAACACTCATTTACCTCATGTGCAGAGAAATAAATATTTTTAGTATCTCAACCTCTTAGTCTTTTTCTGCTCCCTCACTCATTCCAGCTCTGGGAAGGAAGACTAAGTCGGCATCTAAAGTCTCCAGAAGGAATTCTGTACTTCTTTACAGAAGAAACCTGGCATTTAGCCAGCTCTGCCTGGAAAGGAGTAAGGAAACTTTCTCTACTTCTGTGGTTTAGTATTAAGATGTTCATCTTTGCCAAATATTTAAGTAATGGTCTCCAATTATTCTTTCAATAACAGCATCAATGCAGTAATGATCTTTACCTGCATGTCTCCTGAGTCTTTTACTCAGAGTTCACATTCTAGAAGAGAATGTGCTACATTTTCAAATACTCAAATAGTGACTAGGAAAACGGCTACTAAACTGCTCAGATGGCCAGGTCCAAATCTTAGCTCAGTCGCTTCCTAGACCTGTGAATTTGGTCAACTCACTTACATAATTTCTATTAGTTCCTTAATACGCAAAATGAGATTTGAGTAGCACTTGATATTGCCAGGTACTTAATAAGAATTTGTAAGTATTATCTGTATCTATATTTATATCAATAAAGTATGTTCTACAATGTCAAGTATACATCTTTAATATTCAAAAATTAGATTTTGTAAAATGTAATTTACATATATTGGGAAAAAACATAATTTCTAGATGTTTTCCAGTTAACCAAAAAATGAATTGAAACTGATTATCAGTAACCTTAGTTAGGTTTGCTTAGGATTTAAAAGTTAAGTAAATATAACTCTCTGAGATTAAAGACATAAATTAATAAAAGCATTGCAATATGAGAAAATCCAATTTACCTCACAACTTTGTGGATTTTTTGAATAAAGGGAAATGTAAATTGATTTTTCTCTCTAAAATAACCAAGATGTCTTAATAAATTGAATGTGTGAAACTTTTGAGGTTTTAAATAGAACATTTTCTCAGTAAAATCTAATATCATCAGTTTCACACAACAGAAGGTAGTTAAAATATATGTTAGTCATGTTTAAAATGGCAGTGTTAGGAATTAATGTTTTCCAACTTTTTTTAAATTTTGGATGTTTTCATATGGAACCAATTGTATTTTCTAAAGTTTAAAATAGTTTAATATAAAAGAGTAAGTGTAAATTTTTTTTAATTAATTCATTCCAAAAGAGCTAACCTATTTTTCTAAATGCTATTTTGAATTTATGCTTCATGCAGACTATCCATATTTCAACATTATTGAACTGAATTCTTTTTCATTCAGTATGAGACAAGTTTTTAAATTAAATGTTTATTTCCTGGAAATTTATATTTTCTCCCCATACGCTTTTAAATTTGTACTCAGCTTATTTGAAATAACATGCAAGACCTTTCCCCCCTCCACTTTAAAATATTACATTTAAAGTCTGACCTCACTTTAAAATATTACTTTTTCTCAGTTTCAAATTTATAGCAAATATTTCTGGAATCAGAGTACAAAAGTTAATGTTAATAAATTAATATAATAATTTATTCTACCTTAAAATTAAGAATAAATCAAATTCTCCAATATATTGTCTGATTACAAAAGAACTTTTGACAATTCTACAATATCTTCTTTCTAAATGAAATATGCTACTGTATCATTCATAAAGTGTTATCACTAGAATATGTATTTATATTTATGGGCTTCCCTGGTGGCTCAGTGGTAGTGAATCCACCTACAATGCAGGACACACAGGTTCAATCCCTAGGTAAGGAAGATCCCCTGGAGAAGGAAATGGCAACCCACTCCAGTATTCTTGCATGGAAAATCCTATGGACAGAGGAGCCTGGTAGGCTGCAGTCCATGAGGCTGCAAAAAAACTGAATATGACTTAGCAACTAAACAAGAATATATATTTATCATTTTATATATACACGTTTTATATAATATGTTCCTAATTATTGCTATTGTTCAGTCTTGTCCAACTCTTTGCGACCGCGCGTGGACTGCAGCACGCTAGGCTTCCTTGTTCTTCACCATCTCCCAGAGCTTGCTCAAACTCATCTCAGTTGAGTAGGTGATGTCATCCAACCATCTCGTTCTCTGTCGTCCCCTTCTCCTGCCTTCCATCTTTCCTAACATCAGGGTCTTTTCTAATGAGTCGGCTCCTCGCATCAAGTGGCCAAAGTATTGGAGCTTTATCTTCAGCATCAGTCCTTCCAATGAATATTTAGGATTGATTTCCTTTAGGATTGACTGGTTTGATCTCCTTGTTCCCTTCTCCAGGGTATCTTCCCAACCCACAGATCGAACCCAGGTCTCTTGCATTGCAGGCAGATTCATTTATCATCACAGCCACCAAGGAAGCCCATGTGTTCCTAGTACACATATTGAAAATCTCTAATATAGTTTTTGTCACATAGTTGCTCTAGAAATATTGGCTAATTCAATGCAGGCACAGTTTTGCTCCTGAGTAATATTTAGAAGCTCTTAGTAATCAGCCCCTTTAATGAAGTTTATTTAAAAAACTCAGATAAATCAGAGAAATAATCTTTTTGAGAACAACAACAACAAAAAAGAAAAGCATAAATGGGCTAGAGTTGCAGAAAAATATGAACCATGGAAAGATAATCTGAACCCAGAAACTAGTATTGCCCTGGGAGTATTTAAGTTACCAGACAAAGTTATGAGTTAAAGAACCCAAGATGGCCCTGCTGGGGACAGAACAACCAGCAGAATTTTGAAGGACACATAGGTGACGCATGACATAATTTTTTTTCCCCCTGGGACATCTGCTGAAGTTTCAGGCTGAGCAACTTGAGCAGGGAGCTAAATTCATAAGTGAAAAGATGTTGAAAAACAGATTTACTTGCTTTTTTATGAAACAAAATCTAGAGGGACCATGAAGTACACTCAGGAATCTCATTTGAGAACATGTAAGAGTTAATAGAAACCTCGAGGTAGAGTAACCATTACCAGCACAGCAACCCAGCTGAGAGTGAGCACAGTCCCTGACTAGATAAAAGATATCAACTACTATTGTATTCCTCTATTAGAGGGAAGATTATATATTTAAGAATTTAAGTCATTTTAAGTCTTCATATTTTTATACAAAATGTATGACAGTCAATTTAAAAAACCTATTGGACATGCCACATGACCGAAAACCATGACAAAAGCAGGCCTCAAAGAAAAATATTTCCAAAGATAATCCAGATACTAGAGATTGGTGACAAAGTCTTTAAAAGATCTATGATTACTATATTAAAGAAAATAAATCAAAATATGGAGAAAGCAATTGAAAAAAGAATATTTTCACATAGAGAATTTAATTGTGTAATATAGAGAATTGAACTGTGTAACAAAAAATTAAACAGATATACCAAAACTGAAAACAACATTCATAACAAACAAAAAACAAAACAAAAAATTAAATAGATATACCAAAGCTGAAAACAACATTTGTAACAAACGATCTAGTGATAGCTTTCACAGCAAGTTACTGTTAACATTAAAAATAAAACAGTGAGCTATTTTACCAGCAAAAATGGATGAATTCAGGAATAGAAGAATTACAATTTGGGACAAGCAAGCGATAGCAAAAGACCATAGTAAAATCCAACAAACAAAGGAAAGGAAAATTATTTTATAGAGAAAAAGAAGTTGAGAGTGATTATTTTGAATGAAAGAGCATTGGAAAAATGTGAGTTCAGGGTGATAATGGTTTCTCATTGGCTGAGTTATTGGGATGGTCAGTGTTTTATAGGAGATGTAATGTATATCTTTTCCTGCTGGGATTGTAATTGATGATTCTTTCCTGTGCATGATTATTCTGTTAGGGTCGGAAAACTGGCAATTCATCTTGCAATCAACATTGAGTGCTACTGCAGAGAGCTCCCTTTTCTGGTCTCCTGACTCCTTTTCAGTGAGGTTTCCTTTTATTAATTTTCATTCTAGACACCACTGAAGTCAGAAATAGCTAGCTAGGAGATGTAACAATAACAATCATACAAACTAAAGTACTGAGGGATGAATGAAAAATACACAAAAGTGTTTTAAAAACTTGTGGGACATGAGGAAAAGTTTAAATATACATGTGACTAAAATCTCAGAGGAAAAGAAGAGTGAATGGCACCAAACATTATTTGAAAATATTTTAAAGAAATTTTCAAAAATTGTCAAAAGGCAGTAATTCACAGATTGGGATTGTCCAGGGAGGAGGTTGCAAAGGAAGAAGAGAAAAAGGAGTAAAAGAGGAGGAGGAGGAGAAGGAAGAAGAAAATGGAAAAAAAGAGAGAGAGAGAGAGAATAGGAGGACAAAGAGGGAAAAGATGGGAGGGAGGAAGGAAGGAAGAACAGAAGGAGCGACAAAAATGCACTTACTTGATTTCTCAGTAGAAATAAGGGACGATATGGTCAATGGAATGATATCTTCAAAGTGCTGAAAGAACAAAATTATTAGATTATAATTCCACACTCAAGGAAAATATCCCAAAAAGAGATGACAAAGTAAACACATTTTTCACACAAACAGAATTTATTATCAGGAAGGAATGAAGAATGACAGACATGTAACTGCAACGGTAAATCAAACGTATATTTACTGAGCAAAGCAAAAACGGTTAAGTGTTAAAAATATAACTTTCTTGATGAGAAAATTCTGAGAAGTGGCAGAGTTGGAAGCACCAGAATTTTTTCTCCTGAACTAGATCACAGTTGCACTGGCAAAGTCTGTCAGATGTAACTGTTTTAGAACTCTGGAGCCTACTGAAGGTCAACATTTCCAAATCACGGCTTGTATGGTAAATTGTGGCTAATTTTCATAAATTTCAGATCTTAGCACAGTGGAACCTACTCATCCTTCACACCTTAGCTGTGTGCAAGCTCCTGTGAACATGTTCCTGGAGCAGTTTACATACGAGATGCAAAAGCCAGGGTGGGAAAATGGAGCCTGTGCCCCTAAGACTGGAGGTAAGTGTTGTGATAACTGAGAGCTGCTTCTGATCACAGAGGTGCAGACACAGACGTGACCAGCCACTGTTTTCACACCTCCACCCATGTTTCAAGTCCCTCCTCCTGTGGCTGAAATTACTTTCAAGGACTTTAAAGAGCTGGCATGCTTTTGTCCCTCCCCCTTTATTTTTCTCATTTTCCCCTTTTGGGAACCAAATATTGAAGACAGGACATCAAAAGTAGCTACATACTGGGGGAAATTAGACACAATTATGCATGTGCAGAGGAAGGTTCAGACTCAGAAAAGACCCGAGGAGACCTTGAGATTAAACCTCACATTGATTCTCGACACAGAAATATTGTATTCAACATTACAGTAATCAAAAAGTGAAAACAATAAAACCTAACTAACCCTGAGGAAGGGAGATCCTTTGATTTCCAAAGTTGCTACATTATTTGATTCAATTATTTGATGTCCAGATTTCAACTAAAACATCACATGGTATACAAACAAACAAGAAAGCATGGCTTATTCATAGGAAAAATCAATCAACAGAAATTATCCTGGACAGAAACTTCATAGTGGATCTAATATAAACTATTTTAAAACAATTATCTTAAATATGCTCAAAAAATTAAAGAAAGATGTGGAGAAAGTGAAGAAAACAATGTATGAATAAAATGGAAACATCAACAAAGAGATCGAAAATCTATAAAAGAACCAAAAAGAAATTCTGGAGGTGAAAACCATAATGATGGAAATGAAGAATTCACTAGAGGTATTCAAAGGCAGATTTGAATAGACTAAAAAGAAAAAAAAAAAAAAACAGTAAACTGAAAGAGAGAGTGATGGAAATTATCAGGTCTAAGAAACAAAAAGAAAGTAAATTGAAGAAATGTGAACAAAAACCTAAGCAACCTGTGTGTGATACACCATCACGGATACCAATGTGCTACACACATTGTCAAAGTTCCAGAAGTAAAAGGGGGAGGGACAGAAGCAGAAAGAATATTTGAAGATATATGGCTGATATTATTTTTTAGATAAAAATGACATTAAAAGTATCATTCAAAATGTGACATGATTTTCAAAACCTTTTGGCGCAAAAAGTTTTCAACCAAACAATCATCATGTCAGATACACATGTATTTGTAGACAAAACATGCATAGAAATGAAAAGCAAACTAAGAGAGGGGGTAAATGGAATTTAAATGTTCTGATATTCTAGCATTATCAGAAGAGTGATGAGTGATAAAAATAATATCTAAACTGCAATTTGTAATGAGAGCATATGGTATATCCAGAATGACAACTAAGTGAATAATAAATAATTCATAATTAATAATACAAGAAAAGTGGGACAGCAAAAATAATTCCTTAACCAAAAAGAGGCCAAGTGAGAAAAGAAAACTGAATACAAAAAAAAAAAGAAAAATAGAAAGCAACAATAGTATGGTGGATGTAAAAGTAAATATATTACTTAAAGTGAAAAGAGAAATCTCCCAATTAAAAGAACAATTTTATGCTACTATCTCAATTTCCTATTAAAGATCCCCATTCCTTTTTTTGCACCTAAGCAGTCAGGTATCTATGGACTTCAATACAACTCTGTAAATGTCAAAGACAATTTTGTAGGTATAAAAATTCTACCATTTGGAGCATTCCATTTTAGTTATTCCTCTCTTGTACCTTTTCATAAACCTAAATTCTGAGGTTCTACCAACCCCAGAATGGACATACATGCAATGAAAAAAGGCTTAAATAAGTAGAAACTTCATACTGGTATGGAAGATAAAAATATAAATATTAAAATTAATTGGTATAGTTTTAAAGCTCTAACTCATCTATAACAAATTAAGGTGACTTTTTATAATCCCACACAATATGCCATGTGTGATAGCCAGGAATTTGTGTCAACTCTGAGGTTTTTGGCATTTGGAGAAAACGGACCTATTTTTCACATTTTAGGACATGAGGAAAATAGGACTATGTATTGCATTTTAGTGACAACCCTAAATAAGCACTGCCTTAGAAGGAAATAGTAACCCACACCAGTACCCTTGCCTGGAAAATCCCATGGATCAAGAAGCCTGGTAGGCTACAGTCCATGGGGTCGCAAAGAGCTGGACAAGACTGAGCAACTTCACTTCTTGAAGATCTAGGACTCATAAATAAATTACCTATATGTTGAACACTGTATACAGATTTCCCCTCCCCCCATTAATTGCTTTATTATTCATGTATTTGTTTTTGAAACTGTTCACCCTTCTTAAAATGTTTATCTCATAAACTATTTTAAGAATTGCTTTTTCTTGAAAACTTCTGAATATACAGCAATGCTAGGTCAGCATTCTTTCCTACAATTGCCCAGAGATGAGCATCCCTGCTTCTTTAGACGGTCAATGTGCCACACCCTCATGACTGCTTGTGTTCTCTGATAATGAGATAATTGTAAGCTGTAAAGTATTTGATTTAATAACTAGACTAATATCAGTAGGGACATAGAAGATTCAAACTACACTATGGGTTTCCCTGGTGTCTCAGTGGTAAAGAATCTTGCTGCCAATGCAGGAGCCACAGAGGATGCGAGTTTTACCGTTGGTCCTGGAAGATCCCCAGAGAAGGAACTGGCAACCCACTCCAGTATTCTTACCTGGGAAATCCCATGGACAGAGGAGTCTGGCAGGCTACAGTCCATGGGGTTACAAAAGAGTCAGACACAACTTAGTGACTAAACAGCAACAAGAAAATTTATCATTTTGATTGCATTATTGTTTGTCATAAAGTTAAAAATTATGTAAAATACTTTCTTTTTTCTTTTTAATATGTGACTGCAAACATGGGAAAATAAAATCTAGTCTGATAGTGGTCCAGATTCCAAGAATAATCCAGTTCAATTTTCACATGAATTTTACTTTATCATAGGTACTTGAGTTTGCTTATTAATGTAATATCTAGCTTCTTTGGTTTTCTGAAGCTTTTCTAAAAGCCTAATGTTTGGATACTGATTCTTTTATGTTAATATTTAAAAGATCATATTTTCTGTAAACAAACAATCTTTATAAATTTTATTTTCCTTCTCATACTACATCATGATTTTTTTAATTAATTCATTTTTTATTGAAGGATAATTGCTTTATAGAATTTTGCTGTTTTCTGTCACACCTCAACTTGAATCAGCCATAGGTAAATATATAACCCCTCCCTTTTGAAGCTCCCTCCCATCTTCCTTCCCATTCCATCCCTCTAGGTTGGTTCAGAGCCCCTGTTTGTGTTTCCTGAGCCATAGAATAAATTCCTGTTGGCCATCTATTTTACATATGGTAATGAAAAAAAAGTTTCCATATTACTCTTTCCATGCATCTCACCCTCTCCTCCCTTCTCCCCATGTCCATAAGTCCATTCTCTATGTCTGTTTCTCTATTTTTGCCCCATAAATAAATTTTTCAGTACCATTTTTCTAGATTCCGTATAGACATGTTAGAATACGGTATTTATATTTCTCTTTCTGACTCACTTCACCCGTTATAAAAGGTTCTAAGTTCACTCAGAACTGACTCAAAGGCATTCCTTTTATGGTTGAGTAATATTCCATAGTGCATATAAACCACAACTTTTTTATCCATTCATCTGTCGATAGACATCTAGGTTGTTTAGATGTTCTAGCTATTGTAAATAGTGCTGCAATAAACAATGGGATACATGTGTTTCTTTCCATTTTGGTTTCCTCAGGGTATGTGCCTAGGAGTGGGATTGCTGGGTCATATGGTGGTTTTGTTCCTAGGTTTTTTAAGGAATCTCCATACTGCCTTCCATAGTAGCTGAATCAATTTACTTTCCCACCAACAGTGCAAGAATGTTCCCTTTTCTCCACACCCTTTCCAGCATTTATTGTTTGTAGACATTTTGGTGATGGTCATTCTGACCAGTGTGAGGTGATAGTTCACTGTAGTTCTGATTTACATGTCTCTAATAATGAGCAATGTTGAGCATCTTTTCATGTATTTGTTAGCCATCTGTATGTCTTCTTTGGAGAAATGTCTGTTTAGATCTTTTTCCCATTTTTTGATTTGGTTGTTTGCTTTTCTGGCATTGAGTTGTATGAGCTGCTTGCAGATTTTGGAAATTAATCCTTTGTCAGTTGTTTCATTTGCTATTATTTTCTCCCATTCTGAGGGTTGTCTTTCACCTTGCTTATAGTTTCCTTTGATGTGCAAAAGCTTTTAAGTTTATCAGGTCCCACTTGTTTACTTTGTTTTTATTTACATTACTCTAGGAGGTGGGTCATAGATGATCTTACTTTGATTTATGTCATCCAGTGTCCTGCCTATGTTTTTCTCTAAGAGTTTTATAGTTTCTGGTATTAAATGTAGGTCTTCAATTCATTATGAGTTTATCTTTGTGTATGGTGTTAGGAAGTGTTCTAATTTCATTCTTTTACATGTAACTGTCCAGTTTTCGCAGCACCATTTATTGAAGAGGCTATCTTTGCCCCATTATATATTCTCACATGCCTTGTCAAAAATAAGATAACCAGAGGTGCATGAGTTTATTTCTGGGCTTTCTATCTTGTTCCATTGGTCTAAATTTCTGTTTTTGTGCAGGTGCTATACTGTCTTGATGACTGTAGCTTTGTAGTATAATCTGATATCAGGAAGATTGATTCCTCCAGCTCCATTCTACTTTCTCAAGACTGCTTTTGTTGTTTGATGTCTTTTGTGCTTCCATATGAGCTGTGAAATCTTTTGTTCTAGTTCTGTGAATAATGTCATTGGTAATTTGATAGGGATCACATTAAGTCTGTAGATTGCATTTGGTAGTAGAGTCATTTTCACAATATTGATGCCTCCTACCCAGGAACATGGACTATTTCTCCAACTGTTTATGTCATCTTTGATTTCTTTCATTAGTGTCTTATACTTTTCTGTGTACAATTCTTTTGTCTCCTTAGGTAAGTTTATTCCTAAATATTTAATTCTTTCTATTGCAATGACGAATGTGATTGATTCCTTAATTTCTCTTTCCAATTTTTCATTGTTAGTATATACAAATGCAAGTCATTTCTGTGTGTTGATTTTGTATCCTGAAACTGCTAAATTCACTGATTAGCTTTAGTAATTTTCTGATACTATCTTTAGGGTTTTTCTATGTACAATATCTTGTCATCTGCAAACAGTGAGAGCTTTACTTCTTTTCTGATCTGGATTCCTTTTCTTTCTTTTTCTTCTCTGATTGCTGTACCTAGGACTTTCAGAACTATGTTGAAGAATAGTGGTGAAAGTGGACACCCTTGTCTTGTTCCTGGTCTTAGGGGTAATGCTTTCAGTTTTTCACCATTGAGAATGATGTTTGCTATAGGCTTATCATATATGGCCTTTATTATGTTGAGGTCAGTTCCTTCTATGTCCATTTTTTTGAAGTCTTAATCATAAAGAGGTGCTGAATTTTGTCGAAAGCTTTTTTATATCTATTGAGATGATCATATGGTTTTTATCTTTCAATTTGTTAATATAGTGCATCACATTGTACATCATGACTGTACTTCAATGACAAATAAATGAATTTGGTTGCAATTAGTGACTAATCTGGGAAGGTTTTGAAAGGAATGGAGCGAAATAATTTAAGGTTATCACCTTAGGATAAATCATGTCTTAGGTAAAATGGATGATTTGACAAAATTATTAACCTTCTTTGAAAATGTAATCTTATCTCTTAGAAGTATATAAAATTGGCCATAGCATCATTTACAATTTAAAATACCACAAAAAATGATCATAAACTGGATGACAGTAAAATCACAGAAAAAAATAGGTCCACTTGGTTTTGGTTAAAGGCTGATATAAAATAAGTGGATACTCCTGGGTAGCTCAGCTGCTAAAGAATCTGCCTGCAATGCAGGAGACATGGGTTCAATTCCTGGGTTGGAAAGTTCCCCTGAAGAAGGGATAGGCTACCCACTCCAGTATTCTTGAGCTTCCCTGGTGGCTGAGATGGTAAAGAGACCCCTGCAATGTGGAAGACCTGGGTTGGATCCCTGAATTGCAAAGATCCTTTGGAGGATAGGATAGGCATCCCACTCCAGTATTCTTGCTTGGAGAATTCCTATGGACAGAGGAGCATGGTGAGCTAGAGTCCATGGGGTGGCAAAGAGTGGGACGTGACTGAATGACTAAGCACAGCACACGTATTATTGACTATTCCATAAGAATGCAAAGGATTAGATTTTATTCAGAAAAGTGAAGAAATTCAAGATTTCTTACATCTTAAGTGCTATTGAAAAAATGTTTGTAAGAATAAAATCTGAATTTTCAACCCAGTAAAAATATACCTCATTATATAATATTTATTAAGTTTCTGAGAGTAGATTTGTATGTTAAAAGGTGATAAATATGAATGAGAATTCATCTGAGTATAAAAGTCCTTGAAGTCAATGTACAAATTTATTTTCAATAGCCTATTACTTTTTGTTGAAATAAAAATCGGTATGAAGACTTACTCTATGACTCAATTAAATGGATATCATAATTCTAAACTATATATATAGATAGATAGATAGATAGATAGATATACTATAAGAAAACAAATATAATTCTGTAACAGTACAGCTTTAAGTAGTAATTTTCTTTCAGTTCTATACATACATACATACAGAGATTCTGGTGCCTAGATATTAACTTTTAAATTTATTTAGTCAAAAGAAGAAATCTTTTTAAGTAACTATATTATTTAATTAATAAAAATCCACATAAGAGCTTCTCTATTAAATTTTAAAGCTATAGCTTGAACTAAAAGATTTAATGGAATGGGCAAAACAACTATTTCATTTGGAGCAATTAAAGTATTTGTCACATGAAAAATTTATTATACTACTAATTTTCTAAAAATGTTATGTGAGAGAGGCCAAAATTTAGGCTGTCATTTCATTAAGGTCTTTATTCATAAAAATGGTAAAGTTGACAACTTGAAAAGAAAAGCAAAAACATATTTTAATGGCCTGTTTTCAATAGTGAGACAGAATTCTAATTTGTCATGAGTTAGAATGAATAAAGCCTTCTCTCAGTGGAATTAGCATTTCAAATTTGGTACACAAAAGAAAGTATTGTTAGTATCTTCCTGTGGCTAGCATGATTCCATATTCTTTCTTTTCCTTTTTCTCTAGTTGAAAAGCCAAATTTCTCTAGTGACAATGGCCAAATGTCAACCCAAAAGTTAATCTAGATTTACTGTTGTTTAGTTGCTAAGTCATGTCTGACTCTTTTGGGACCCCATGGACTGTAGCCCACCAAGCTTCTCTATCCATGGAATTTTCCAGGCAAAAATACTGGACTAAGTTGTCATTTCCTTCACCAAGGGATCTTCCAGACCCAAGGATTGAACCTGAATTGGCATGAGGATTCTTTTACCACTGAGCCATGAAGGAAGGCTCTAAAACCAGAGTATCTCCATCTTTTCCATGTTACTTAATGAGTTATTTGTGTGGGTAAATCAGAGTTATGCTCCTGAGACAGTGTACTTTGTGAGACTAAGTTTTTGGAAGGAGATGCATGATTTTCTTATTTGGACATTAAAACAAATAATGAGATAAATTATATGGTTTCTGAGTGACTGGAATATTTCTGCCCAAAGGCAAGAAAATGAACTCTATGCTTTTTAGCTTTCTACAATCCTAGCAATTCTAACTTTTGAAGAAATACAATCAATCGCATTCCTTAAATCAATAGATATGTAATAGCCCATAACATTCCAGACTAATTAGTCATTTTAAAGGGTATGCTCTCTGAAAGTACAGATGTATTTTCACCTTAGCGCAATTATTTGCTTTCATGATTTTGTTTTTTCTATTCCTTTCTCCCTCCTTCCTTTCCTCCATTGATTTTTTCCATCCTCTCTCCAGGCTTCTATCCTACTTTCATTCCTTTTATTTTTTTCTTGACTAATTTATGGTTCTACATCATTTTAAATTAGTGAGATTAAAGCTTTTATTTATTTGAAATGTAACCTACATATTTTAGAATGTTTTGAGAATATCTAAATGGAATTTGATATATCTAGTTATATATTTAATGATTCATTCATATTTAAATCTAGTTCAAGGAGAGAGAATTTAAAAACTTCAGCTATTTCATGTCAATCTGAGGCAGGAGATAGATGGGCATCCAGCTTCCAGGGTAAAGGGGGAGGATGGGCCCTGTCCACATCACATATTTCTCATTCCTGAAGTCAAGAGACCTCCTGGAGTACATATGTGCAGAAAGTCTCCTTTAGGTCAAAGGGGGAATAATGGTAAATGATTCTCTACCCATAGAACTTTGTTAAGACCCACCTTGGCTAAGAGATGCCTTGCACATACATGAAAGGATCCTGATATACACAAAACATGGGCTGTGAACTAGACAAATCAATATGATTAGCCAAAGGAAAACCAGAAGAAATGCCGCATATGAGTGATTTAAACTACCATGAGGGGCGCAATTCAGTCTAAAAGGAGTATGCCAAGACTGTATATTGTCACCCTGCTTATTTAACTTATGTGCAGAGTACATCATGAGAAACACTGGACTGGAGGAAGCACAAGCTGGAATGAAGATTGCCGGGAGAAATATCAATAACCTCAGAAATGCAGATGCCACCACCCTTAAGGCAGAAAGTGAAGAAGAACTAAAGAGCCTCTTGACAAAAGTGAAAGAGAGTGAAAAAGTTGACTTAAAGCTCAACGTTCAGAAAACTAAGATCATCACATCCAGTCTCATCACTTCATGGCAAATAGATGTGGAAACTGGCTGACTTTATTTTTCTGGGCTCCAAAATCACTGCAGATGGTGATTGCAGCCATGAAATTAAAAGACACTTACTCCTAGGAAGGAAAGTTATGACCAATCTAGACAGCATATTAAAAAGCAGAGACATTACTTTGCCAACAAACGTCCGTCTGGTCAAGACTATGGTTTTTCCAGTGGACATGTATGGATGTGAGAGTTGGACTATAAAGAAAGCTGAGGGCTGAAGACTTGTTGCTTTTGAACTGTGGTGTTGGAGAAGACTCTTGAGAGTTCCTTGGACTGAAGGAGATCCAACCAGTCCATCCTAAAGGAGATCAGTCCTGGGTGTTCATTGGTAGGACTGATTTTGAAGCTGAAACTCCAATTCTTTGGCCACCTGATGTGAAGAGCTGACTCATTTGAAAAGACTCTGATGCTGGGGGAGATTGAGGGCAGGAGGGGAAGGAGACAACATAGCATGAGATGGTTGGATGGCATCACTGACTCAATGAACATGGGTTTGGATGGACTCCAGGAGTTGGTGATGGACAGGGAGGCCTGGCGTGCTGCGGTTCATGGGGTTGCAAAGAGTCAAACACGACTGAGAAATTGAACTGAACTGATGCTGGGAAAGATTGAGGGCAGGAGGAGAAGGGGATGACAGAGGATGAGATGTTTGGATGGCATCACCGATTCAATGGACATGAGTTTGGGTAAATTCCGGGAGTTGGTGATGGACAGGGAGGCCTGGCGTGCTGCAATTCATGGGGTCACAAAGAGTTGGACATGACTGAGCAACTGAACTGAGCCCTCTGAGTCTACCTGTGTATTTATTCACATGTGCTGTACTCTTTTCCTCTTAAAAAAGTACTTGCTTCACTACTTTCTGTTTTAGTGGAAATTCTTTTCTGCAAAGCCAAAGGGCCAGGGCCCTTATTGTTGACCATTGGTCTGGTAGCAAGGATATGGTGCATTCACCAGTGTGAAGTGGCCCCAGTCTCTGACTGGGAACCCAAGCCTTGCTCCAAGCCATTTCAGGCTGAAGCTGCCACCAAGAGCATTTCTGAGACTGATGAAATTTTCAAAAGTGAGTTTAAGGATGTACAGATGTGAGAGTTGGGCCATAAATAAGACTGAGTGCCAAAGAATTGATGCTTTCAAACTGTGTTGCCGGAGAAGACTCTTGAGAGTCTCTTGGACAGCAAGGAGATCAAACCAGTCAATCCTAAAGGAAATCAATCCTGAATATTCATTGGAAGGATTGATGCTGATGCTGAGGCTCCAATACTTTGGCCACCTGATGTGAAGAACCCACTCATTGGAAAAGCCCTGATGCTGGAAAAAATTGAAGCATGAGGTGAAGGAGGTGACAGAGGATGAGACAGTTGGATGGCATCATCAAATCAATGGACATGAGTTTGAGCAATCCCCAGAAGATATTGCAGGACAGGGAAGCCTGGTGTGCTATGGTCCAGCTAAGAGACGGGCACAACTGAGGGACTGAACAACAGCAAATAGAAATAAAGATATTCCTATTCAGGATGGTTGATTTTCTACACTCTGGATATAAAAATTGTCATTCAATATTAACTAAGATAAGGCCATTGTCATGAATTTATCCTACCTAATATTTAAATAAAATTGTATTAATTTTTTTCCAGTAGTAGTAATTCTGGAATTCATGATTTAGTCTTTTAACTGGGTCCTCAAGTGTCAGAAGGAGCAAGGGATCTCCCTGTGGTCTCTTTTATAAAGGAAATAATTCCATTTATGAAGGCTCTTCCTTCATGACCTGATCATCTCCCAATGGCCTCACCTCCAAACACCATCATGTCTGAAATTAGATCTTATTTAATGTATGAATTTGGGGGAAACATAAGCATTCAGGGGCTTCCTTCATTGCTCAGTTGGTAAAGAATCCTCCTGCAATGCAGGAGACACCAATTCAATTCCTGGGTTGGGAAGATCTACTGGAGAAGTATAGGCTACCCACTCCAGTATTCTTGGACTTCCCTTGTGGCTCAGCTGGTAAAGAATCTGCCTGCAATGCAGGACACTTGAGTTTAATCTCTGGTTTGGAAAGATTCCCTGGAGAATGAAAAGGCTGCCCACTCCAGCATTCTGGCCTGGAGAATTCCACGGACTGTATAGTCCATGGGGTCACAAAGAGTTGGATGCAACAGAGCGACTTTCACTTTTCACTTCGCTAAGCACTCAATCTAGAGCATTCCATCCCTGCCCCCAAACTCATGACTGTCAGTCCATTAGACTGCTATAACAAATTGCTACAGCTTGGGTAGTTTATAAGTAATGAAAACTTATTTCTTGCAGTTCTGGAGGCTGGAAGTCTGGGTTTTCTTATAATTATTTTTATTTCTATAAATTCCTTTAATTGTTTCTATGCAGAAGTGGGGCCCTTATTTCATTTCTAATTAGCAATTTGTATATTGACTTTTACTTAGTCAATCTAGCTACAGCTTAGTCATTATTATCAATCTGATTGTAGAACCAACGTTTGGTTTTGTTGAGTTTCTCAGTTGACTATTTTGCATTTCATTGATTTCTGCTCTAACCTTTATTCTTTGCTTCCTTCTGCCTGGTTTGTTTCAATTTACTTTTCCTTTCCACTTTCTTAATGTGACAGATTCATTCATTGCTTTGAGGCCTTTTTTAAATTCTATTTTAATAAAGGCATTTACTATGACAAATTTCCTTTTAAGCATAAGCACTGTTTCTGTTGCATCCACTGGGGATGTTACAATATTTCCTAATTTCTCTTGTTATTTCTTCTTCAATTCATTAGCTATTTGGGCGTATGTTGTTTAACTTCCACATAAGTTTCCCACATCTTTCTGTTATTGGTGTATTTCATTTTATTCTGGTATGAGAACATACTTTATAAGATTTTAATTCTTGTAAATTCACTGAAGCTTATTTTGTGGCTTAGGATAAGGTCATCCAGAAGAATGTTCCATGTGCACTTGGTAAGTCTATCTACTCAACTGTTCTTCATTGAATCTCCTGTAAATGTCTCTTAGATTTTGTTGGTTCACAGTGCTGCTCTTGCTCATCTTCCATTCTTTTATTGATATTCTGACAAATTATTCTATTCATTCTTAAAGGTGGGATTGTTTTAGTCTTCAAAAAATATCGTTGAGTGGTCTATTTTGCTCTTCATTTCTGGGAGGCTTTGCTTCATGCATTTTTGTGTCCAGTAGTCTGGTACATATGTTTTTAAATTATTGTAACTTCCTGATGCATTTATCCCTTTATTATTGTAAAATATTAATCTTTATCTCTGTAACCATTTTTTGTTTTAAAATCCATTTTGTCTAATATTAGTATAGCTACTCAGGTTTTCTTGTATTTGCTGTTTGCATGACTTTTTCCTATTATTTTCCTTCAACTTATTTTTATCTTTTGATAAAGCTACATGTGGACGGCATGTAGATAAATCTTACATTCATCTAGTCTGACAATTTCTGCTTTTAGCAGAGATTTAATCTATTTATATTTAATTTTATTATTGATATAGTTGAACTTACATCATCATTTTACTTTTTCGCTATATGTCTTGTATGCTTTTCATCCTCCTATTTTTCCTTTATTATTTTCTTTTGAATTAAGTCTTTTCTAATGTTACGTTTTAATTTCCTTAAGGATATTTTCTCTACATATGTTTTTTAGTTTTTTCCTTAATTGTTACTCCAGGGTTTACTGTATATATCTCAAGCTACAGGCATCTATGTCATAATTTATAATTCTAGCAAGATATATAAATACTATTCCTGTATAACTTTATCCCATTTCTCTCCTTTTTTTGTGATATTTTTATGCATTCTGTATATGCTACTAACCTAACATTCATTGTTGTACTTACTACTTGATATAATTTTGTGTCTTTTAGGAAAGTTGAGAAGTTAAAGGAGAGCATGTATATATTTACCAGTTTTCAATATTATTACTATTTTTTTTTAATCTACTACCTCTTGTCTCTTTTGGTCCTATAGGTTTGAGTTACCATCTGCAGTCTTTACCTTAGCCCAGTAGAAATTTGCTCCTATCCACCTACTTTGTGATATCATTGGCAAATATAGTACATTTATATATTTTATAGACTCAGCAATATATTTATATGCACATTGCTTCATACAAAAGCTTCATATGTGCTTTTCAAAAAAATCAGTTAAAAGAAAGTAAATAAATACGCATTTATACTATATTTTATATTTAATTCATTATCTTTATTTGTGTGTGTGTGTGTGTGTGTCTGAATTCTAGCTACTGTCAGTAGTCATTTGCTTTTAGCCTCAAGAAGTTCCTTTACAATGTCTTGTAAGTCACTGTGTTAGAAACAGCTTCTCTCCATTTTTATGTGGCACAATATCCAGATTTGCTATAATAGCTTACTGATGTGCTCTTTGTACTCATATGTAGGTCAGGAAGCAACAGTTAGAACCGGACATGGAACAACACACTGGTTCCAAATAGGAAAAGGAGTACATCAAGACTGTATATTGTCACCCTGCTTATTTAATTTATATGCAGAATACATGATGAGAAATGCTGGGCTGGAAGAAGCACAAGCTGGAATCAAGATTGCTGGGAGAAATATCAGTAATCTCAGATATGCAGATGACACCACACTTATGGCAGGAAGTGAAGAGGAACTAAAAAGCCTCTTGATGAAAGTGAAAGAGGAGAGTGAAAAAGTTGGCTTGAAGCTCAACATTCAGAAAACTAAGATCGTTGCATCTGGTCCTATCACTTCATGGGAAATAGATGGGGAAACAGTATCAGACTTTATTTTTTGGGGCTCCAGAATCACTGCAGATGGTGATTGCAGTCATGAAATTAAAAGGTGCTTACATCTTGGAAGGAAAGTTATGACCAACCTGGATAGCATATTAAAAAGCAGGGATATTACTTTGCCAACAAAGGTCCATCTAGTCAAGGCTATGATTTTTCCAGTGGTCATGTATGGATGTGTGAGTTGGACTATAAAGAAAGCTGAGCACCGAAGAATTGATGCTTTTGACCTGTGGTGTTGGAGAAGACTCTTGAGAGTCCCTTGGACTGCAAGGAGATCCAACCAGTCCATCCTGAAGGAGATCAGTCCTGGGTGTTCATTGGAAGGACTGATGCTGAACCTGAAACTCCAATACTTTGGCCACCTCATGCGAAGAGTTGACTCATTGGAAAAGTCCCTGATGCTGGGAAACATTGAGGGCAGGAGGAGAAGGGGATGACAGAGGATGAGATGGCTGGATGGCATCACCGACTCGATGGACATGGGTATGAGTAAACTCCGGGAGTTGGTGATGGACAGGGAGGCCTGGCATGCTGCAGTTCATGGGGTCGCAAAGAGTCAGACACGACTGAGAGACTGAACTGACTGACTGACTGACAGCTTATTTGTTTGTTTGCTTATTTCTTTGTTAAGTAGCTGGATTGTTTTATGGAAGTATGTTTATTGAAGTCTATTTCCTCCGTATGAAAGCTCTGACATTGCCCTCCAGAAGGTGTGGGCTGGGAATAGGCATTGTCACTTTGAGATGACATGGCTTTGGCAGCGCTCCTTTTGACTCTTTCCCTGATTACATCCAGATGATTAGCTCTACTAATTGTTGACTGATTGCTCTATCACTTTTTTTTTTAAACACTGCCTTGGTGTATAAATTAATTCACAGACTGATCCATTAAATTTGTGTGCCTTTGCAAGAATGCTTTATTGATACCAGTGTTTGAAACGCTGCTCTCGCTGTCGAAAAACTAGATCAACATAAAACTTTCACAATCATTTTATAAAAATTATCTTTTAATTCAGAAATATTCATAATATATTTGAGAGGACATATGTTTTATAAAAGATGATTAGGTAGTCAATCTACTTAGAGAAAAGTACATGACTTTTTGATTTTTCTAACTTTTATAATTAGACTTTCATGTAAAACTAATGAATGCTAACCATTTGCAACCTTACTTGACAAGTTATATATATTTTTATATTATTAATTTCATTAATTATATATATACATATATTGAATGAACTTTAATATATAGAAAGTGCATTCAAAATCATAAATTTTAAAAAACTTAACATTACTTTGAAATATACATTTTTTTAAATAACACTCTAAAGTGCTTTTTAGTCTTTCTGAAAACCTTAGCATATGAAAACACATTTTTGCTCATTATTAAGTATGAAATGTCCCACAACACAGCAAAAACTAATTGGCTATGCAAACAACTCTTAAAACAAAACAACTTTATAAAAAATATAACCATCTAATTTATATGAAAAACCTTATATTGCCAACATCCCATTTGTTATATTTATATACAGACTTAAAACATAATTTCTACTGTCTAAGCGAAGGATAGAACTTTGTATAAGTGTGAGATAATGAAAATTGCTTCTGACATACAATTCTCATGGTAGTAGTGTGAGATATTCCTCTGAGAAGAAAACTTGAAAATTTTCTGGTAAATGTTATTTTTGTGTGTGAGTTTATTTTCCACAGGGTTTATTTTCCAAAGCAAATTCTCATACATAAAGGTAAGTATTTTCTAATTATTCTGTGAGTTTGTGTCTTTGCATGCTATCCTGTATGCTAATATTTATATGGATTGAATCTACTTCACTTTAACTATACTTCACTTTAACATAGCCAGAATGTTCATGTTTAACTACAGATTCTAACCTATGATGATGCATTTTGGTTGTAAGCTGAAAAGAAAAGATAATGTCAGAATAAGTTAGAACAAGTGATAAAAGGAAAGAAGTGACACCAGTTACCATGGAAAGTATTGCCACACTGTTATTTCCAAGTGTTGGTTTATCAAGCTCTTATGAACTGAGACCCAGCAAACTAAAGAGGCAAGACAAAGGAAAAAAAAAAGAGGACAGTGAGGAGAAAGGAGGTGTTTTGTGATTTTGCTTTGCTTTGTTTTCGGGAAGAAACACTGTATTCATGGGAAATGTACATGGGTATAAATTAGTTTTAGGAATGGGGCAAGATAAAGGTGGGTAGGATATCTGGACCCTGGATATAAGACAGGTATTTATTATAACTGCTATAAAGCAAAGGTAACTGCTATAAAGCAAAGAGGTAAGATTTATGTGAACTGAAATCTAGGATAGTGGTAAGGACCAATCAATATACAAACATCTACTAGATAGCAAGTAAGACTAAGACTTTTAGACTTTCAGATGTTATAACTAAAAGCAGAATGAGAGGTTATATTATAACACATACATTTTAATCAAATATTTTCTTCTGCAAAGTAGTTGTCATGTAAAGTGATACAGCACTTGTTTCAAAAGTGACCAGAATCTCTTTGAAAATGTGTCATGTTTACTTGCTCAGTCCTGTCTGACTCTTTGAGACACCGAGGACTGTAGCCTGCCAGGCTCTTCTGTCCATGGGGATTCTCCAGGTGAGAATACTGGAGTGGGTTGCCATACCCTCCTCCAGGGGATCTTCCCAACCCAGAGATCTAACCCAGGTCTCCCTCATTGGAGGCCGATTCTTTACCATCTGAGCCACCAGGGAATTCCTATTGTAAGCTCACATTTTAGTAAATCATGAAACAACATGGTGACACATTTAAACAGTGTTGATCCCTGTGTGATAAGATGTTTCATCCTTTTTAAATTTTTAATTGGGGCATGAGAGTATGAGTTGTGAAGCCAATATTTTATTTCTCTTATAAAACTGTAGAAAGTTAATGCCCAAACATTTTGAATGAGGAAGCATCATGAGCATTAAAAGAAAAAGAAAAAAAAAGCTATGATAATCAGTAAGATTTCAACTCTGGAGAGTAATACATACCATGAGTACTAATATTATAAAACAAAAATCTGGTCATTCGCTTACTACCTTTCTAATAATATTCCATTGTCCATTAGAGAAATTCCCAAATCATTAAAATTACATTCAACACCCTTTATAATATAGCCCCTGCCTCTTTTTCCAGTCACTTGCCTTTATTTGTCTGCATGATCCAGATACACTAGTTTTCTCTTGATTTCTCTAAGATTTTGCTTTCTCTCCCCTCAGCACTTTTAACCATGTTGCTATTTTTTTTTCCCTTGGAACATTTTTCCAATATTTATAAGCTATCATCTATTCATCTTTCAGATCAGCTTAATGATTAATTTTCTAACTATGCCTCCTGTGAACTCAGACTAGAGTACATTTTGCCCTTATATATTTCCATAGCAATCAGACTTCTCTCATGCTAAAAGTTATAACCCCATTTATCTGCTAGATTCTAAGTTCCATGAGGACTGGAAATGCAGCTCTTTCATTCACTGTTGTATTTCAAACTATATATTTCTTCTATCATATAACCATATATTTGTTAAACTGAATTGAAACTTTTATTATGTCCATATAGTGCATTATAATTACCTCCTGCTTAATGAGATTTGGTTGTTTTTTTTTTTTAATTCTGATAAGCAGAAATTATTCCTTTCTAATTTATATAGTTTGACCTTTTCTCACGGCTATAATGCTACTTCTTTAACAAGGCAGACTGAAATGTCTTTAATACTAAGGGGAATAAAAGAACTTCAGAGTTTTTTAAATGCATGCTTATGTCAGATACTTTAATTATGTTGTTTCATTTAATCTTCCATAAAAACCCATGATATGAGAGTATTATCCATGATTTTCATCCTGATTATCAAAGAGCACAGCTATTTAAACAGTACTCAGGTTTGCATAATGCAGCACATAATGCCACATTTTCTTTTCTTTCCTCTTCATGACAAGTCTGCCATATTATGAAGGAAGAAAAATTTTTCATCTGGTATTATCTCTGCTATCTACTGCTGCATAATAAACAGTTCACACTTAAGTGTCTTGAAACAACAACCATTTTAACAGTCTTACAAATTTTGTAAATCAGCGATTTGAACATGGCAGTGACTTTTCTGTGGACTTCGCAAAGTTCTGGATGGCTAGGGATGGGTGGAATGTTGGGAAACAGACTCATATAGAGGCTTCTTCACTTACATATTTGGCATCTGAGCTGAGATGACTCAAAGGATAGGCTCAAATTTGTTGTCTGAGAGTGTCTGAACATGGCCTCTCCTTGTAGCTTAGGCTTCCTCAGAACATGGAAACATAAAGGTAGTTGGGCTTCCTACAAGGCAACTGAAGGTTCCAAGAGCCACTGTTCCAGGAAGGAGGTATATGACCTTTTATGACCCAGCCTCAAAATTCACATGGAATTACTTTGACCATATTCTGTTGGCTGAAGCAATCACAAGCTGGTCTCGCTTCAAGGGTTAGAGACATGGTGTGCACCTCTTGATGTGAGGATTTTCAAATTATCTGTGGCAATATTTTAAAACTGCCATTAAGTATTTTCCCTTGTGAGAAGATACTAAAATTTATTGTCAGCAGTAGAATCAGGATTTGAATACAGTTTGTTAATGTTACACGTGCATTTTTCTCATTTTCTTTGTCATTACAGTCTTTTTGAGAAATGATGAAAGGTAAAGGCTATGTTTTCAGTTGAGTTCAGTTCAGTTGCTCAGTCGTGTCTGACTCTTTGAGACCCCATGAACCACAGCACGCCAGGCCTCCATGTCCATCACCAGCTCTCGGAGTTTATCCAAACTCATAGCCATTGAGTCTGTGATGCCATCCAACCATCTCATCCTCTGTCGTCCCCTTCTCCTCCTGCCCTCAATCTTTCCCAACATTAGGGTCTTTTCAATTGAGTCAGCTCTTTGCATCAGGTAGTCAAAGTATTGGAGTTTCAGCTTCAACATCAGTCCTTCCAATGAACACCCAGGACTGATCTCTTTCAGAATGAACTGGTTGGATCTCCTTGCAGTCCAAGGGACTCTCAAGAGTCTTCTCCAACACCACAGGTCAAAAGCATCAATTCTTCAGCGCTCAGCTTTCTTTATAGTCCAACTCTCACATCCATACATAACCACTGGAAAAACCATAGCCTTGACTAGAAGGACCTTTGTTGGTAAAGTAATGTCTCTGCTTTTTAATATGCTATCCAGGTTGGTCATAACTTTCCTTCCAAGGAGTAAGCATTTTTTAATTTCAAGACTGCACTCCTCCTCAAATTTTCTGTAATATATAACATAACTTTTTATCTTGTCAGCAAATAGGTACGAAGGAAACTAAAAAATTAGTTTGTAGAAAAAATATGTTTTATGTCCAGGATATAAATAAGACATTCAAATATGAATAAGATTTGAAGCAATTGTTTAAAAAATTAAGTCTTCTAATTTTGCAAAAGGGACGAGGATAATTGTCTACCCATCACCCATTAAATCCACTCCTTACTCTCATGCAATATGTAGCAATCTATATAGTTCCTTTGCATTTCAGAGGGAAAATGGAAAAAGAAAATGAATTTAGGAAAATGGATGGTAGAGCAACCTTCAAGTAAATTGCTATTAATATAAAAATAGATGATTCATTATTTGGAAAAGGAGGGTATGGTTAGTATTTATAATTTCACCAAGTCTTTCATAACAAGACTAAGATTTAAGTGATTTTAAATATGGCATGCTTAGAATGATCTCGTAGTGATATTATATGCAGAGATTCTATGTAGTACTATCTTCTTGGTTTCAGAAAAATATCTAACTAGAACAAGCTTATGCTGAGTAATTGTAGTATTTCTAATCCTTTTAATACACTATAAAACAGTGTCTGTTGAAAATCATAGTTTCAATATTTAGTTAGATTTTATTTATATTTTGTAAATTGAAGGGCTCTTGAATCTCCTTAAGTAAATTGTCATTTAATGCAATTTTAGTTATACTCAGCAGTGTAGTTACATCTTGATTAAAATCACTATAAAGGGCATGTAATCACATCCTGATGCTCTTACATTTCACTGGGTTAAGAATCAGTTGGTTTTATTGTGATTAACACTTAAGAAAATGGAGTATCACCTACATGCACTATTTTGTTATCTAAGCAACAGCCAGGAGCTTGATTTGCATGTTTCTTTTGTTTGAGGGTATTCTAATGTAATTAAGTGTATTTAAAATTGAAACAGTAAATTTTCTTTTCTGTTTCAGAATTTGATATTCCCTTAGAGCTGACCCTAGAAGCTGCAGAAAACATACTTCCAGTTGGTTATTGGAAAGTACAAGCTAGAATTATTGCTTGTCTGAACTTTTGTGAATGGCAACGATCTCTTCCACACTTGGTCAGAGTGTAGATAACTCTACATTAAATTGGAATTGATTTTTAAAATTATCTGATGATGCTTATTATACACTTTCCATGCTTTTTATGTTATAATTGCCTCTGCTTATATCTGGTATTTTCATGCAAGGTAATACTAAGGAGTCAAATAGCCTTTCTCAGAACTCTCATTGTAAATATCTTCCTATTTCACTGGAGGGTCCCTCTTCTCTTTTTTTAAGGTAATATCTCCTAAATTTCTAGCTGTTTATATTTTCTTCTTCTTCTGTGGTCTTTGGAAATGTGTTCTGTCTTACTGATCTGTTACTACCCAGCACTTCTTATCCCTGGATAGGTGTTCTTGATTTCATGACCAGCCAGAGAACTCTATATAAGGCACTTGCATAGTCTACATGTACTAGTTTCTCCTATTTAACACTCACAAACTTCAAATAACACAGTTCCCTCCTCTGTCTCTATCTCCCATGAAGTATATGGACTTAGAAAACTAAGCTCAATCACACTTTGCTGTAAAGGTAAAAAGAAAATACAGGGTGTAGTGATTGTGACCAAGATAAAACATGGTCAAAATGGACAACTTTTACAGTACAATGTGTCATGTAAGTTCCCAATAGTCATTCTACTATTAGTTTGTCTATTTGATGAAAAAAAAAAAAAGTGATAGAAAAAAGTTGAACAGCTTCATTCTCATGGTTTCCACTTTGCCATAATAAATATACATTCCTTCATTTCTGTTAAATAGGAATCCAATGATGATACCACTTACTGAAAACCATCTGTCCATGGTCATCTAGATCAACAAACTATGGCCAATTTGCTTCAGCACAAGCTGTTATTTCTGTCTTTGCCAATGTTTAACAATGTCAGGTGATTTTACTTCCTTTCAGGCAGCATATCATATGAAATTCTCAATGACATCTGATTTTCTGGGAAGATAATATTTTTATTCTTCAGAGTCAAAAATGTATTACACATGCTGTGATCTGTAAAATATCCACACTAAAATTGTTTCAATTTAATATATGCATACTTTTTATGACAGTTATCTAATAATCTAAAAAATTTATATTTCAATTAGCATTTTACTTAAAACTTTATATTCCTTCCTTGTAATTAATCAAAAAGGAGATATTACCTGTCCAAAAGAAGCTTGGGGATGAATTATGATTTTGGAGCCTATACAAAAGAATTCACTAAGCAATGAGTATTAGATGTAAAAAAGAGGGCCATCAACATGTGAACAATTGAGAAGAAACAAAAGTGAGGAAAAACAAATGAAAAAATTAAAAATTCTCAGTTACAGGTATTTCAGGATTGGTATGGGCAAACTGGAAGATATTTGAGTGAAAAGTGTTTATAAGGATACTAGATTGGAATTACAATTTAAAGAAGGAAATACAATGCTGAATTAAAAATGACTTATTTTCTCCCCCAAAAATGTAATTTTTCAAATCAGGAACTAAGAGTATAGACCCACATCTTATTTTTGAATTTAAAAATCTGGTAAATAAACTATACTCCAATATAAAATAAAAATTGAAATAAATAAATAAAAGAGTTGTTGCCACCAGTTTAATTTTTTTTTTTTAATTTTAAAGTTTATAAGCCTGGCTTATAAAGTTTACAAGCCTGGCTCTAATTCTAGAATTATTTTGAAAGAGAAATTTGATTCTCTTTAATCGTTGATGTGTGGAAAAGGTATATCTTTATCTTTGATATGGATGATCAACCTTTTCAGTTTCTTTATCTAAGGCAGCTTTTTCTCATATTGCAGTTTTTTATAATTACCATCACAATATTTTTATAGTCTCATCATATTATTATTTTTGTGTATTTAGAAGATTTTTTCTCAATTTATTTTAATAGTAAAATTTATATTTTCATTAATTAAAATAAATAAATTAATTAAAGCTTCTATGGAAACATAATTTTCTAATTGAGAGCTCCATTCTAAAAAGAAAGACTGGGCTACAAAGTAAGACAAGAAAACATCAAATCTCTTCTCTTAATATTGATCAAGCAGAATTCACCTCTGTAAGTCATATAATTTATGATACAATTATATATAGATATATTTTCATACCTCAAGACAGCTAAGAAAATTCCCTAAATGGAAATGATTTTAGATTAAGCATAATGTTAATGATCAGGTTAGTTTTTTTTATATTTGCGTCAACCTAGTTTATATTTCACCAATTGTCCTCCTCATGAAAGCGAGTTTTCTATGTTTTGATTCCATGGATCATGCAGAAATTCACAATAGAGAATGAAAGGAGATCCTGTTTTCTTACTCTCCTCTGCCTTGTAAATGATTTCTTCTGTGCTTAATTCTACCTTTGCTAAAATGGTTAGAGACGGAGAGAATACAAGAAGAATGACTGAGATACTTTTTCTGAGTCTCCTGTTTGCCTCTACATTCACCTCACCACTCTCTTCTGACTCCCACACATTTATTTGTAATTGAACTGAGACGTGTGTTAATATGAAGTCTTACCTTCCTATGATCTGTAGGACATCATACTGTGTTCTGGTTTGTTGTTATGAACATGTTTCTAGTTTACAATATATTTAAAAATGTTGATATTTCAAAAAATATCAATGGCAGAAACATATGTTATATATATTTAAGATGTGCCTGGTACTTTTTTTTTTTAAACAAATACATGCATGGTTAAAAAATACTGTAATATTTTACTAATTGCACCCACTAAATGTGTATTAGAGTGTAATTAATCACTGCCTACCCTGCTTCTGAGCACCTTCCTCACCAGACTGCTCCAGAATCAGGACACCCACAGGTGACTCTGAATATCCTTGAAACTTTGGACTGTTCAATTTGATGCAATCAGATTACCTCAGGCATATATTTCTTTTGATCACTGGTACACTCTCTTTTAAAATGAGATATAAAATCATACAGATATCCATCTAAAGTCTACACATCTTTTCCTGGGAATGCAAATCCTTACAGCAGCATGTTTGACAGGAAGCACGGGAAGTTGAAAGCAGATAAACAAATTAAAAGTAATTTTTCTTAGCCATTAATGTTATTATTAGTAAATATATGAATCTACTTATGTCTTCATATTTTATGTTTGTTCAAATTAATTATTACCATTATTTCCTTGTCCTTTTTTTCTTGATAATGTCCTTATCTTCTTTATCAGTAATGAAAAACAACTGATCCCTGACACCTTTCCAGGTAATTTAAAGGGCAGCTAGAGCAATATGAGATTCTAAATAATGATTGTTAACAATTAAAAAGATGAAGTATTTGGTATAGGCAAGTTGCATGTTGATGCCTTATCCTTGCAAAAATATTCAAATTTTCTTTTTTTATGGAGTTTCCTGCATGTGTCCTAAATCATTTCAGTCGTGTCCGACTTTGCAACCCAATGGGCTGTAACCTGCCAGGCTCCTCTGTCCATGGGATTCTCCAGGCAAGAATACTGGAGAGGGTTGCCATGCCCACCTTCAGGGGATCTTCCCAACCCAGGGATCTAATCTCCATCTCCTGTGTGTTCTGTGTCGCAGGCAGATTCTTTACCGCTGAGTTATGGGGAAGCCCTTTTATGAAGTTATTGGTATCCATTTTGAGATGCACAATTTTGAATAAAATAAATCTGTATTGCTTTGAGATAAGTAGACATTTGCAATGACATTGGCCATGGCTGGCTGGAGATGTAGGTTCATATTATTTTCATCCTGTCTGATAATTGAAGATAGGAGAATCTACATAACCTGTCCTTTCTCTCCCATATAATCTTGTCATGCAGGATGTTAACACTTCTGGTAAATTAGTCTTATACAATTACTTTTCATTTATTTCTAGAGAAAATATGCACAAAAACAACAGATTTTTATCCAAAACATCAAGAGTTTCTTAGATGTCTATAAAGATGTCTTTGTAATTTCAGCTTCTAAAACCTTTTGCGAGCTAAGTCACTTCAGTCATGTCCAACTCTTTGCAACCCTATGGACTGTAGCCCACCAGTTTCCCCTGTCCATGGGGATTTTCCAGGCAAGAATACTGGAGTGGGTTGCTGTGCCCTACTGAAGGGGATCTTCCCAACCCAGGAATTGAATCTGCATCTCAGGTCTCCTGCATTGGCAGGCACATTCTTTACCACTAGTGCCATCTAGGAAGCCTTAAAACATTTTAGGAAATAAAAAATAAATATTTGTGTGAAAGTCATTGTTCTCTTTAACTGCTGGATGGTTCTGTTTGACTTTGGCATTAGTAAAGTTGATTGTTTCCATTTTCAGTGCTATTACATAGGAGTTTTAGCAGAGATCCTAGAGCAACTATTGATTTTGTGAGGGGTGAAATCAATGACATGAGACATTAGAGGAATCCAGCTTTTCTCCTTTCCTTGCCAAAGATCCTCAACATTGGAAAAAAAATTTTTTTTCTTTGATTTGAAATCCACAAAGAGGTACATAACAGAGCACCAAAAATTGAAGTTAAAAACAAAATAGTTGAACCCACACTTCAGTTGACAATGTTAACAAATGGTGTTTGTAGCTCATAACAATCTCCACACAGCCTAGAACTTCAGAATCTCTTTAATAAAAGTATTCTTCAGAAACAAGGGTACTTGATTCTTTTATTATGCATTCTTATTGCAAAAATCTTTTCAAATGTCGGAAGAGTAAAGGAAGAAATATTTTTTGAGCACCTACCGCAAACTGGATATTGTTCCAGGCACTTCAGAGAGACCATCTTGTCTGTATTTTTGGAAAACTAACCCATATAGAAGCTAATGTTTTAAGTTGTGAAAGATACTTTCCATTTGCCTCTTCAAATGTATGTCCCACATTTCTCCAGCCTACTTTATTTACCAAAAACGCTGACTTTTATAGATATTATAGCTTTGGGTCCTTTGACTTCTGCTTGGTCTCCAGCCAATGGGGAGCTCCAGCAGGAGATCTGAAGGATGAAGCAAGAGGTCAGGATACTATTCCCCTTCTTCTTTTTCTGAAAATAGCTTCATCCTTCAACCACTGATGCAAAGAAAGTACAGTCTCTACAGGACGTTTTACTTCTGATTTTGAGTAATGCTCCCTCTTTTCTCTCTTAGACTTAGTGGTGGTTAGGAGCTGGCTGCTGGGATACCGCACGTTATTTTATTATCGTGTATTCTCTTTCCCCCTCCACCATACCCACACATTTTTGAATAAACCCTAATTGAATTATCCTATTCTCAGTGCACTGCTGGTGTGTGTTAGGGCATGATTTATGTGTAAACTATTGAGAGTCAGTAAAGCTTAACTTGAGCATTGCCACATCTTATAGAATAGAAAATCTGTCCCCAGATTTCTATGAATGTTAAGGATTTTTGAGTTGTTATTGTTATCTCTGGATTTCCACTTTTGCTAAATTAATTTATCATATTGCTACCATTTATCCCAGGTGTTGCATCTCATTAAGTTGATTGAAATAGCTTTTATTTAATTTATATATGCTCATTCACACTCATGCACTAATACAAATGCATCAACATACAAGACATTTGTTGCTGTAAAAATTTCTAAAAATCAAAGAGATGAAGGCATAGGAAAGATATTATATTTACACAAACAACCACAATTGGAATATCAGAGTTTCCTCTTATAAACTTCTTTTTTTATCCTATTATTAAAGATTTTTACTTCTGCAGTGTCCCAAACTCATATTATTTCCAGACATTCTTTCTTCTTCTTTTTTGTATTCTGTGCTGTTATCTAATATTATCCCAGATCTCTTTTTGCTTCTATTTCCAGAATTTCAAAAATATCTTTATCTTTTTTCTAGAGAGAAATTCAATGTTGTTACTTTGCATATCTGTATTTACCAAGTTTTTCAGCAAATTGAAAATATTATCTATGCAACAGAATCTACTTTCCTGAAAAAGACTTTTATAAGCATTGTTCAGTTCAGTTCATTTCAGTCACTCAGTCGTGTCCGACTCTTTGCGACCCCATGAACCGCAGCACACCAGGCCTCCCTGTCTATCACCAACTCCCAGAGTCCACCCAAACCCATGTCCATTGAGCCGGTGATGCCATCCAACCGTCTCATCCTCTGTCGTCCCCTTCTCCTCCTGCCCTCAATCCCTCCCAGCACCAGGGTCTTTTCAAACAAGTCAGCTCTTCACATGAGGTGGCCAAAGTACTAGAGTTTCAGCTTCAACATCAGTCTTTCCAGTGAACATTCAGGACTGATCTCCTTTAGTATGGACTGATTGGATCTCCTTGCAGTCCAAGGGACATTCAAGATTCTTCTCCAACACCACAGTTCAAAAGTATCAATTATTTTGTGCTCAGCTTTCTTCACAGTCCAACTCTCACATCCATATATGACCAATGGAAAAACCATAGCCTTTACTAGACGGACCTTTGTTGGCAAAGTAATGTCTCTGCTTTTTAACATGCTGTCTAGGTTGGTCATAACTTTCCTTCCAATGAGTAAGCGTCTTTTAATTTCATGGCTGCAGTCAACAACTGCAGTGATTTTGGAGGCCCCAAAAATAAAGTCTGCCACTGTTTCTACTGTTTCCCCATCTATTTGCCATGAAGTGATGGGACCAGATGCCATGATCTTAGTTTTCTGAATGTTGAGCTTTAAGTCAACTTTTTCACTCTCCTCTTGCACTTTCATCAAGAGGATCTTTAGTTCTATGATACATATATGATATCCATATGTATGATAAACAGGTATATGTGTATGGCTATCCTCTATCAGTTAGTTATTTTATCTTATGATAAAGGGATTTTTACTTTGAGAAAGCAAATAAAAATCACCTGTTTTGAAAATCTACCTGTCTACCTACCTGCTTTACTTGAATTCTATTTGAAATTCCAGTGGAAGACAGTGAAACATGAAAAAGCATAAGAAGCACAAAAGAGACTTGCAAGAACTATAATTTGAACTCATGGAAAGGAGGCTGTATCTGGCAATGGGATGCCCAGCCAACAAGGAGAGAACACTGTCTTGACCACTCAGTCTCCCGCTGCTCCTCTAGGTTGGAGTCTTCACCTGCTCGGGCTGCCATTACAACATGAGGGGCATGAGACCCTGAATGTCTTAAATGAGAGAAACTTATTTTATCACATTTCTGGAGGCTAGAAATCCAAGGGCAAAGAGTCAGCAGATTTGGTTTCTTCTGAGGCTTCTTTCCTTGGCTTGCAGGTGGCCACCTTCTCTATGTGTCCTCATATGATCTGTTTTGCTTATAAGGACGCCACCAGTTGGACTAGATTCGGGCTCACTTGAACAGCACCATTTTAACTTAATTTTCTTGCTGTGTCCTTAGATGGAATCCCTCAGTCTGTGTACTAGTCTCTCTTATAAGAACACCACTCATATTGAATTAGAGTCAAATCTACATGATCTCATTTTACCTTAATTACCCCATTAAAGACCTTGTCTCCAAGTACAGCCAAATCAATATATATTTTAACTCCAGTAATATACTCTCAAAAATCATCTGGTCTAATACACTGACCAGAAATTCTTTCACATACATTTCATAATATTTTCTACCTCCATCTCATAACAGAACATCTACATCTTCGAGTCTTCATCCATCTACATCCATCGAGTCTTCACGGTTCAGCTTCTCATGTCCAAAACCCTAAGCTTAGATAAAAATTAAATCTTAGCACATTCAATATTCAAAAGCAAATTTCACAATAAGCTATCTGAGATGAAATCTGCCATTTGGTAAAGGGAAGAAGGGGAAAACACACGGACCTATAACTTTTCTTAGCATAGACTATACCCTGCTTGAGTGGGTTGGTAACTCTTGGCCTTTTTTGTTTCTTGGTCAGCCAATATGGCAGCCACTGAGTTTATTCTCTGAGAAGATTCATCTTGTATTTGGTTTCTATTGATTACACTTTGGAAGGTAAAGGGAAGGCTTTTCTTCCGTTTTGATTTTTTTCCCTTCATGGCTTTTCTTGCCATACTTTGAAAGTGAAAGTTGCTCAGTTGTATCCAACTCTTTGTGACCACATGGACTATACAGTCCACGGAATTCTCCAGGCCAGAATACTGTAATGGGTAGCCTTTCCCTTCTCCAGGAGATCTTCCCAACCAAGGATTGAACCAAGGTCTCCAGCATTGCAGGAAGATTCTTTACCAGCTGAGCCAAAAGTAGCTGTGAAATAAAACTCATATTTTATGGCAAAGCCAAAAATATTAAACATGAGAAAGCTTATCTGTCTGCCCTTTGGCCTCCTGTCTCTCCGCCTACTGTGTATTGTGTATCTGCATTATGCATCGGACAAACCTCTCTCATTTGGCAGAAATACCTGCTCAACCATAGAGAACAACATTCTCCTACCATCAACAAGACAACTTCTTAAAAGATCACAAATCCTTCTGATTCTGTGAAGTGCCACGATTACCCACCACTTTGTACCAGCAGATCTGGATTGTATAAACTGTTAGTACGTCATTTAATGTATAGCCTTCTGTCTCAAAAGTTATTTAACTGTGCTTTGGCCTCTAATGGGCAGAAAATTCTCAGAGTTTTCTGAGATGCTATTCTCAGGGTCAAATGATATATAATCCTAAATTTGGCTCAAATAAAAGTTTCCACTTCTTTCTTAGATCAGTTGATTAATTTTTCATCAACATAACCAACAGCTTTAGGTTTCTGATTCTAGTCATGGAATTTGTCTTAGAAATTGAGCAATGATAGGCCTTTGTTGACCAGATTTGTGATTTCTCTTTAAATTTAACACCTTAAAATGCAGAAATTCTGACCTTTTAATTTCTGTTTGACCATTTGTTTAATACCATAGATGTTACTGAGTCAAGCTTTCTGAATATAAACCATATGCTGGAGGTGTTTATTTTAAAAAATTGGGTATGTAGTCAATTCATCTCTCTATCCTCCATTTTTCTCTGTCCTATAACAAGAAATACTAGGCCAGAGGGAGAGGTAGTTAATTTGTCTTCTCACCCCGTTACACCTTCCCAGAAGCTGGCTCTTTAAACTTTGCATAATTATCTTTTTGTCAAGCACCGTTGTCAAGTTACCAGAAAGAATTGGTAAGAAGCATGACCACCACATTTCTCCAACCCCAAACTTCTCTTCAGCTCTGTCTGTATCCTAAACTTCCTTATACAATCATCTTAAAATGGAGAGTTCAGCTTTTGTAACTCTGAGAAGTACATGGCTATCAGTTTTTGCTTATCTTGGTTTGTTTACATCACTCTTAAGAATCATATTTTTTCCTCTCTTTTTACAAATAGCAATCATATTTTTCCATCTCTTTTACAAATAGCAATCTTATTTTTTCCATATTTTTTACAAATAGTCTGATATTTTATGACAAGATATATTAGAACATTTTTATAGGTGGGCACATGATCTGATATCTAAAATTTAGTAGGTGACTCTTTAATAAATGATTTATACCACTTAATAGCTATTGTCAACTTCCTAGTTGGAAATAGAAGACATTTCCTGCCTCATATCCCACCTCAATTAATCTAATTCTATGTGCAAGGATTTATCACTTGCAATTCCTATCACCAGGTACAACTGAATCCTTCAGGATCATATGAAGAGTAGAACTCTTACTATAATAACTTAATAACTAGCATATAATCAGTAAGTACTAGTAATACTTATTATCTAGCTCTCAAAGTGCCAAAGATAAATTTATTATGTTTTACTAGCATACTACAAAATTGATGAATAATGACAAATCAAATCATATGAGCTCTTTTTGTAATTCCATATAGCCAACTGATTTTCAGAAAGCAATTTTGCTAATTTTGCCAAGTCTTTAAACCCATAGCTAATTGGTTGCAATTAATTAACAACTGTAGTCCCAACATGAATACTGGTTGCTACTTAAATTTATGATAATATATAAGATGAATGAGCAATTTAAAAATAACTATTCAGAACCTTTAATCATTTACCAGTGATATAAATAAGCACTGTGCTTAATCTCATAAAGATTTTTAAACACTGGAATAATATTTCTATAGTATCGATATATTGGGGATAATTTACAATATAATGATTATTGACATAAAACAATTTTGAGTATAAGTTGCATTAGTAACATAATTTTTATTAAACTATTAACTCCAGACCACCAATAAAACAATAAATCAAGCAGTATTTGCCTACTTTTTTTAATATAAATGCCTATTTCATGACAGAGTTAAACCACAACCTGAAGTCACTAAAGATGTAGAGAAATGTACATTTTCTCACCATTATATAGTGTTATTACAGTACAAACACAATAGGCACAAATAATTTCAACAGCATGGATAATAGTAAAATGCAGCATAATTAGGAAGAATAGTTTTGAGAATTTATATTTTACATATAGTTTGTTTAATTATAAATTAATATACTTTTACTGTTAATAATTGCTGTATTTAACAACCATATAACAAAATTCCTGAAAATTTAATAGTTGACTCTTACAAACTGATATGAGATAGCTCCAGATCATATAATGAAAAAGCTTAGGATTATTGCTAGTTTTAGAACATACTTTATTTCTCTCCTCTAGACACCCAGTTAATTGATCAGGTTCACACAAACCTATCTGACTGAAACATAGAAATATTCTCAACAAGGAAACTGGGGAAAAGAAATGCTGAATGCTTGTTATTTATACATACTCTTTTCAAAAACATACAAAATAAAATACTAATTAGTGACAAGAATAACATTTATTGAGCATATGCTATATTTCAGACACTGCTAAATACTTTTTAATACATTATTTCATCAGATGAAATAACAATAAATTAATATTACTTTTTCTCCTTACATATCTAGGAATGTCTTTGCTTTTAAGATCAAATAGCAAGTATGCTTTAGAATCTTGATTCCAATCCTGACTTGACTATGGAACCTACATTTTATATACTAAATCTAAGTAAACCCCATATTCTCAATAGTAAAATTTGTTTATGTTTTCTCCTTACTCTTCTGTTTATGCAGGGCAAGGTTTATGACTGTCTTGAATGTTAGAATAGGTAGGGGTCCTATTAATCTAGGATAAAAAGAAGCAAAATTGTTTCTAATGTAAGATGACTTCTTTTGGAGGTAATGACCCTGAACAATAAATAGTAAGTTAAAGAAACATAAACATCAGTAACTATGTTTGGACACTGAAAAAAGGAGATGATTAGAACATGGGCTGAAACCTAGGAACAAATGCAAAATGTTAAAAAAAGTTCAAGAAAGAATTTTCAAAAACACCTTTGTGTTTCTTTATTTTAGATCTATTTGGCTTGATTAAGCTTTTTTACCAAGTCCATATATTCCAAGAAAACAGCAAATCTCATTAGACTTGCTGCTAATGTTTTAGAATTCCTTTTTAACTAGGAACTTCCTTGCTGTTTTAAATATCATACGGAATCCCAGGATGTAACATATGTAATAGTCATCTGTTACAGACTTCTTTGATTTTTAAAAATAAAGTTTCCATTATTTCACATGTAATACAAATTCAGAATAGTAAAAAATTCAATAAAGAGAAGCAAATTAATTAAGTCATTTCCAAATCAAGATAATCAACTGAGAATCCTGCTTTATAAGGATGATTACTATTAAATATTAGGGTCATACACTATTGTGGAGACAATTAGCTTCTATCCCCCAAAGTTTCTTTCTAATACTCTGACATTGTGACACTGTTACACATAGCCCTTGGCCTGTGATTCCAAGTTTTTCTCTTTATTGTATTGTTCTCTCAATAATTCTTAATATAATGCTCAATATTGTCTGAATGAAGAGTTTGTGAGCTAGGAATTTGGATACTTACTTTACTGTCCTAGTTTACCAATCACAATTGTAATAATAATCTTAGGTCACTGGATGTCTTTAGCCATGTATTATCATGGATGAGATACAACTATTAACATAATTCAAAGCATGAAATATTATGGAAAGAAATTCAAATGAAGATGAAAGGTGTTTAAAACTGTTAAAAAATAAGAAGAGCAAAATAAGAGTGCCTACAGGAAGCAAAAGCATATTATATTTTTAAAATAATTACTTAAAAATTATAAGCCTAGATATTAAAATTTATGTTATAAGGGTTACAAGTTTGCTCGAATTATAGCTACCTGATAGAGACACTCTGTCTCTCTTTTCAATTTCTGGTTTATGAAATTTTCTTTACTTATGCCTGGTTTAAGTGCATATTCACTCCTGTATAAAATAAATTTAAGAAAATGATGCAGTGGACTCAATGTTTTTCTTTTTTTTCTTAACTCTAGTTCTAACATTCTATAGTTCTAGATATAATTTTTACTATCTGATAATCAATTCAACTAATGGCAACAATATAGTAAATTTATTTTTTAAATTGCCCACCAGTGGAAAGGATTGTTGAGTTTTATTTTTCAATATGTAAATCACTGGACATAGATATTTGCAGATACTCTAAGAGGTGATCTAACCACTGCTTTTCTGTCCTGATTTATTGTAATCTTTTATTTGGATCTGTAGGACAGAAGATAAAGTTTTACACTGAACATGTCACCCAACAGTAAAATAGTTTAAGTTAAAAGTATAGGAAATGCATAGTGACTCACAGTGTATCTGAAACAGAGTTTATGAAGCTTAGCTTCTGGCAAAGAAAAAAATTTCTTTACTTCTGATAATGTCAGAATAGATAGGCAGTTCTTGCATACATGTTAACGATAAGAATGAACTACACCAAGTGAAAATCTTCTAAATGCTTACTTAACTATATATACATGACAAAAATTGTCAGGCAAGAAAATTTGCCAAGAAAGTCTTGGAGGAAAGGCTTGAGTATTGGAGCAAATGAAATCTAACTAAATGACTTGGTAACACTTCCAAGTCAGACAATGTAGCAGGACCTATACAGGACTGTTATGTTTCAAATGATCCCTTGAACTTTCTCCTATATTTTAAATATTGAAATAATCAGTTCTCTTATATCTATAATTTGTTGACATAATTAAATTCCCCAAACAGCACAACCTTTAGATGGATGTTTTCCCTTTTCTTATATGCTTAAGAGTTTTTCACTTATGTTTAATAATCTAAGTTACTTAGGATTCCCTGCTTGATATTGTAAATAATTTATATTTTTATTTGAGTTTCTTTAAGACTCAAACTGTTCCAAACTGTCTACTCTAATTATGGTAACATATTGGCGTAACAGGATAGCCAACTAACATAGGTCTGATATACTAGTGCTGCAATATATCAAATTTGACATATTACCTCCTGTACTTTATATTATAAAATAACTTTATTTCACTTTTTCATAATTTTGACTTTCTTTTCTTTCTAGATTCAGTAATACATAAGAAATATCATGTTTTAAAATTAGTGGCATAAGGTCTATGGATTTAAAAAAATAACAAACAGAACCATATCTCCTTGAATGTATAGATGCATATATTTATTAATGTAACCACTTAGGAAGACTCAGTTTGCAAAGCATCTGCCAGATATGGGAAGCTGCTGCTTTGTAGCAGCTTAAGGTTTTGACCTTGATTAACAATGTTCTTCCCTGGTGGCTCAGTCGGTAAAGAATCTGCCTGCCATGTGAGAGACCCAGGTTCAATCCCTGGGTAGAGAGATCCATTGAAGAAGGGCATGGCAACCCACTCCAGCATTCTTGCCTGGGGAATTTCATGGACAGAAGAGCCTGGAGGGCTATAGTCCATGGGGTCACAAAGAGTTGGACATGACTGAGTGACTAACACTTCCCTTTCATCAATGTTCTGGAAAATCAGTCATTAGATCCTAATGGAAAAATGACCTTAAAACAACTCAAGTATGAGATTCTGTTCATAGGCACATACTTTCTCCCCCAAGACTGGTAAAAAAAAAAAAACAAAGTTTATTTTATTCAAATTCCTTATATAGATATGATCTATCACTTTATATTTACCAATGTCTGTATACTGTAGTGATTTTTTTATCTGGCACTCTCTTATGGTGATGCTTCTGTAAAATTCCTGAATAAATGTCTTCATCATAATGTATTCCTACATTCTGATTGCAGTTTCTGTTTGGCCCTTTTGATTTTGAGTTTTCAGTCTGTCATTCATAGCCCTGAGAAACAAATATAATAAAATCTTCTTCTAGACAGAGTCGTTAATATCTATTCCACATAGACCTTCAGGAGAAAGGTAGACATTGTATTTATTAGGTCTAATTTTATAGTTTATTGAGTCTGCTAAAAAATAAAAATCTTTGAAAAAATGCCAGGATATCATGGAGTCAGACATGACTGAACAATATACAGGTCTACAAAATATCTTTTGAACCAATTTTACCTTCTTTTTGGTTCCCTCATAAATTAATGAGTTGAATACAATCTTTAAATGTGCTTATTCTATGTTTGTGGGACAGTTGTATTTTTAATTTTCCAAAGATAATACCTTAATGATTCTGCTAATTCTGATAACTGGGATCACCTGAAGCTTTTATGCTATTTCTTGTGTTATATATAAATGTGATGAGATTGGCCCTACTACTATGAAAAAAATGAAAATACAAAGTAATATCACCTATACAAAATATTGAGTTCATACAATGTGTGGATGAGGGCTAAGCATTTTGGTATCTGTTATTTAATTTCTTAAATTTAAGGAAGTTAAGGCACAAAGACAAGGAGTTAGATAATGGGGTACAGTCATCATATGAATAATAACTGTCAAGAGCTTAATGATGAATGCAAGCTATGAAGATAATTGGCTAAGTGATGAGCAGTTCAGTTCCATCACTCAGTCGTGCCTGACTCTTTGTGACCCCATGGACTTCAGCATGCCAGTCTTCCCTGTTCATCACCAACTCCCGGAGCTTACTCAAAATCATGTCCACCGTGTCCGTGATGCCATCCAACCATCTCATCCTCTGTCGTCACCTTCTCCTCCCACCTTCAATCTTTCCCAGCATCAGGGTCTTTTCCAATGAGTCAGTTCTTCGCATTAGGTGGCCAAAGAATTGGAGTTTCAGCTTCAGCATCAGTCCTTCCAATGAATATTCAGGACTGATTTCCTTTAGGATTGGCAGGTTGGATCTCCTTGCAGCCCAAGGGACTCTCAAGAGTCTTCTCTAACAGCACAGTTCAAAAGCATCAATTCTTCGGTGCTCAGCTTTCTTTATAGTCCAGCTCTCACATCCATCCATGACCACAGGAAAGACCATAGTGATGGGCAAGGTAAACAGGAACACTAACAGCACACTGACACTGGAATAGGTTTATGGAAATGAGACAAAACAAATTTTAGTAATATATAATGTCCATTTTTAAAACATGATAAATATATAGGAAAATTTCTTAACTGTCTATATTCATGGTCTACCATAAAAAAACAGAGAAAATAAAATATAGGCTAAAGGATTAAAGCATTTTAATAACTCAACCCATTCCACACCTATTTTTCAGAGATAAATATATGATGCCTTCTTCCTTTAGAATTTTCTGTTAGATTCACTATTGTTGGCAAGTTATTGTCCTATTAAAATGATAGAAAGCTCTACTTTTGGTTCTGACTCAAATAAGGGATAAAGAGATGTTATTATATCTGAATCATTTTTAAAAATTCTAATTAAACTTTGTAACACATCTAGTTAATTTATTTCAAGAAATGTATGCTGAGGGAAAACGTAGGGAGGGGAAATGAACTAGTCATAAAAATGCCTAAAATCTGGTCACTCCATTCAAGAAGATCCATTACATATAAAGTAAAAGTAAAAGATAAAAGACAATAAATGATAAAGAACATTTATTGTTAGAATTTTTAATTTAAATGTGAAATGCTATGAAAGCTGATTAAATGAAAATAATTTTATCAACAAGATGACTCTGAGAATATATTATTACCATTAAAAATTAACCAAATAATAAATGTATGTTACAAATGATACTGTATAATATCCCCTCCCAACCATAATTCTTTTTTTTTTTCTTTTCATTTCTAAAACTTTACAATCCTTCAATTTTCTCAGTGTTCTTGGCTGATGCTTCCATTTAAAGAAATAAGCATTCAGCAAACACTTTTCAAAAATCTCAAGTCTAACTGAATAGAAACTACAGAAACAAAGTTTTTTGAGTAAACAGCCAGCTCTCAACACCCCACTACTCTCAGAAAGAGACAGTTATGATGTTGTAAGTGTAACATTCTTTCCCTTGGCATAAATGTAGAAATAAGGCTACTAGTACATTCCTTCTAAATCTTCTTTTACTCATAAAATATAACTTTATTAACTGTCTTCCTTTTCTATTGAAAATGATTTTAGATGCAAAATATTTCCTAAATGAGGTTTGGTATTTATCTTCCCATACATCTCAAGCATTTTCAAACATAAACAGCCCACAAATACAACAGTAAGTTTATTGATAACAAGCTTATAATTTTGATTTTCAAAAGAAAATATTTTATCCTAATTTACCTATAGAAGAATAAAAAATTTTGAGATAAAATAGTTTTCCTCCTTTATTCAACTAGTTAAAAATAATTAACTGATTCTCACAACCATTAAGTAAAAGGTACTTTGCAGTATATAAGATCAAAATGATATACATGTAAATACTATAAATAAGTCTTAAAAGTTTACAAAATATTCTTATTAGGCAGTTGAAAGTTAAAATTTGTCATAGTCAAAATTGCACTAATGTAGAGGACCTAATACAATAGGTCTGGTCAGGTAGTCATGAAGGTTTATAACAAACAGTATAAATTGAAGCAGATCAAATATAAAGTCCAAGGAAATGACCTAATGCTCTGAAGTATTGGAAAATTACAAAGAATTAAGAGATTGCAAAATTAGAAAAGGGCTAGCAAGTAATTTGAGATCAGTGGGGCTCTCAGAAGAGTCATAACATGTATGACAAAATTACTTTACAAAGGAAAATGGAAATTTCTCAGAAATCATCACCTTATCCCTATTTGCTCTTACTAGAGGAAAAAAGGAAAGATAAATCCATCTGAATGCAGAGTTCCAAAGAATAGCATGGAGAGATAAGAAAGCCTTCCTCAGTGATCAATGCAAAGAAACAGAGGAAAACAATAGGATAGGAAAGACTAGAGATTACTTTAAGAAAATTAAAGATACCAGGGGAACATTTCATGCAAAGATGGGCACAGTAAAGGAGAGAAATGGTATGGACCTAACAGAGCAGAAGATATTAAGAAGAGGTGGCAAGTATACACAGAAGAAATAAACGAAAAGATCTTAATGACCCAGAAAACCACGATGGATGGTGTGATCACTCACCTAGAGCCAGATATCCTGGAGTGCAAAGTGAAGTGGGCCATAGGAGGCATCACTACAAACAAAGCTAGTGCAGATGACGGAATTCCAGCTGAGCTATTTCAAATCCTAAAAGATGATGCTGTGAACGTGCTGCACTCAATATGCCAACAAATTTGGAAAACTCAGCAGTGGCCACAGGACTGGAAAAGTAAGCTTTCATTCCAATCCCAAAGAAAGGCAATGCCAAAGAATGTTTAAACTACTGCACAATTGCACTCATCTCACATGCTAGCAAAGTACTGCTGAAAATTCTCCAAGCTAGGTTTCAACACTACATGAACTGAGAAATTTCAGGTGTTCAAACTGGATATACAAAAGGCAGAGGAACCAGAAATTAAATTGCCGGCATCAGCTGGATCATAGAAACAGCAAGAGAATTCCAGATAAACATCTATTTCTGCTTCATTGACTATGATATAGCCTTTGACTAAAATTCTTAAAGAGATGGGAATACTAGAATGTCTTACCTGCCTCCTGAGAAATCTGTATGCAGCACAAGAAGCAACAGTTAGAACCACACGTGGAACAACAGACCGGTTCCAAATTGGGAAAGGAGGATGTCAAGGTGATATATTGTCACCCTGCTTATTTAACTTCTATGCAGAGTACATCATATGAAATGCCAGACTAGATGAAGCACAAGCTGGAATCAAGATTGCCAGGAAAAATATCAATAAACTTAGATATGCAGAAGATACACCCTTATGGCAGAAAGTGAAGAGAAACTAAAGAGCCTCTTGATAAAAGTGAAAGAGGAGAGTGAAAAAGCTGGCTTAAAACTCAACATTCAAAAAACGAAGATCACAGTATCCAGTCCTGTCGCTTCATGGCAAATCAATGGGAAAAACAATGGAAACAGTGAAAGACTATTTTCTCGGGCTCCAAAATCACTGCAGATGGTGGCTGTAGCCATGAAATTAAAAGATGCTTCCTCCTTGGAAGTAAAGCTGTGACTAACTTAGACAGCATATTAAAAAGCAGAACTATTACTTTAATGACAAAGGCCCATAAAGTAAAAACTATGGTTTTACCAGTAGTCGTGTATCTATGTGAGAGTTGGGCTATAAAGAAAGTTGAGTGCTAAAGAGTTGATGCTTTTACTGTGGTGTTAGAGACGACTCTTGAGAGTCCCTTGGCCAGCAAGGAGATCAAACCAGTCAATCCTAAAGGAAATCAGTCCTGAATATTCATTGGAAGGACTGATTCTGAAGCTGAAGCTCCAAAACTTTGGCCACATGATGTGATGAACTGACTCATTGAAAAAGACCCTGTGCTGGGAAAGCTTGAAGGCAAAAGAAGAAAGGGACGACAGAGGATGAGATGGTTGGATGGCATCACTGACTTGATGGACATGAGTTTGAGCAAGCTCTGGGAGTTGGTGATGAGACAAAAGCCTGGTATGCTGCAGTCCGTGGGGTCACAAAGAGTCAGACATGACTGAGTGACTGAACTGAACTGATTGTACAAGTGACTTCTTAAGGAAACACTTATCAACTTTTCTCAATCTTTCTCTGCTGTGACACATGCAAATCTGGTGTTCATGTATCCAGATGAAACTTCAGGTAAATAAATGAGACTTTAATGACATGAAATTCCTGGAATACTTATTCAACTTCAGTATAAAGCAAAGCAAATAAGAGACAGATTCCTGATGGTGAAATTGAACATGATTGCATAAAAGGGTTACTGTGGCCTGACATCCACCTCTGACTCATTTAATTCAAAATGTATTTATTAATCCACTACTATGCTAATTCACTAAACTAGACAAAATCCTGAAAAAGAAAAGATGTGTTTGCTGCTGTCAGTTTATTCAGACAAAATGTAAACACGCAACATAGCAAATAGCAATGGTGCTTCAATGGGAAAAATACAGGTAAACTGTGGCAACATATTTAAGACAAAAAGAGCTTTCTATAAAGAATTTTGGAAGGACATTTATGATATAAAGAGTCACTCATCACATTAAACTTAGTTGCTCAGTCTTGTCCAACTATTTGCGATCCCATGGCCCATAGCCTGCCAGGCTCCTCTGTCCATGGAATGCCCCAGGCAAGAGTGTGGAGTGGGTTGCCATTTCCTTCTCTAGGGCATCTTCCTGACACAGGGATTAAACCTGGGTCTCCTGCATTGCAGGCAGATTCTTCACTGTTTGAGTCACCAGCACATTAAACATGTTTAATATACATTTATTTCAAGCTGTACATTCCTGTACTGCAATTCAAATATTATATAATTTTATTTTCTTTACTCTTTGAAATATGAGCTTAACCTGCTCTAAAGTCCCATTGCTTTCATCATGAAAAAGAAAAGGAGAATGCACATATACATATGCATATACATATCTACATTTATATGAAAACTTAGTTTCTGAAAATTTAAAAACAATTAATGCTACTCTCAGTCTCAATGTTCTTTCAAATTGTTCAAAAACTGTAGGTGTATTTTAAGTCTTAATCAACATTAGGGTGTACATTTGTGAGTTTTTCTTTAAGAAAATCAATATTTCATGCCCAAAATAGAAGGCTTCTTGGAGAATAATTGAAAGAAGGAAATTCATTGTGTAACACAGACAATCAACAGCTGATTAAGACAAAGCAATTGTTAAATGCATGACTTAAAATACTTAATTGTGTTTGGATCCTATATCAGAACTAATTTCCTCCTCTTTTTTTTTTCCTTGGTTTGCATTTGGGTGAGCCCCTTGATGACAAAGGCATATTACACACTTGCTTTACAGTGACCAACAGCATTTATATATTCATGTAAATCTGATTACATTTCATAGCATTGTAAAGGATTTGTATGTAAGATTCTTATTAATTTACTCAGGGCTCTTAATGTCAACTTAGGCAAGATTAATCAGAACAACCATATTTTAGAAAAGTTGATTCAACGAACGAAACTACCACATATTTAAAGGAAGTAAGGGCAGATGAAGGCTGTTCCCAAGGAACGGCGTAAGGAGAGTTTGAGTCCGTGGCAGATGGAGGAGGAGGGAAAAAATAAGATAAAATTGTGACATCTGTTAAAACAGCTTTGAAAGAGTCATTTACACACTGTGGATGAACAACGATTTACTCCTGGAAAGTGCTTGCTACTGAGGTTGCGCTAATTCTTAGTTATGAATATATTTAGTCATTGATGAATCAAATTGCTTTCAGGAATCTTATTCTGCTTGGATTGTCAAAAAGTATTCTGTTTATACAAGCAAGATATATTTACTTCATGACATTACATCACATTAAGACATTTGGAGGCCAGTATCCATGGACAAAAGGGCATTATGGAAGTCAAATGATTTTAGGGCAATCATCTCATCTAACAGAATAGTTGTGCATATTTCTTCTATGTGACTTACTATTGGTCTTTATTTACAATATTTCTTTCAGATCTGAAAAGTTCCTAGGAATATAGCAAGTTAATTAACATTATCTTAATTCTTAATGTATCTAAACTGACTGTCTATAATGCCTCAAATAAGGTAATTTTCTTTTACTTGTGTTTACTTATCCAGTCAGGAATTCTTGCCATCCCATGTTGAAAAAGATATTTTGCAATTTCCCTGACTCTGTCCCCAAATTTCCAAGGGCTAGCTGTTAAAGAATTCTCAGGTTTCTCTGAGTACAGCATTTTTATTTTCTCATTCTTCCCATTAAAATTGTATTCTCTTCATTCACAAAAGTGGGCATTACATCCAACCAATGAAAAATAACAACCCTGGAAACAGAAAGTAAGATAATGATTACAAAGCATTTTATGATTTTTCAATTTTTCTTCACTTCTATAGAGAAAACTCAAATGTGAATAAGAAAGTGAAAATAAGTGGACTTTAATGTACTTTCTAACCTGAGGTTATTTCAAGAGTTTTGGGAGAAGAGGAAGTAAAGAAAAGAATTTTTTAAAGGAGGAGGACAACAAATGTAGGAAAGACATGATCAAAGATTGAAAACAAAACAACAACAAAAAACCTCAAGGTTTTTATTTAAAGGAATTCACATAAAAGGAATCTGTATCAGGATGGAAATGAATAAAGCTGAAATGAAATTAAAATCAATAATAAAATATTACAGCTGGAAAGACCTTAGGGAACATTTAGTAAAAATCCCATTATATAGATGAAAAACAAATCAAAGCTCAAAAAGCTTAATTGGTTTGCCTAAGGTTACGTCACTATGGAAATTCAGAGTCAGGCTCATTTCTAAGATCAGCGCTTCTTCAACTAGAAATTAATAAAAGGAAGAAAGAAAAAGAACAAGGATGAAAAGCAGACCTTGGGTCTTTGCTTCACTTGGAGGCTCTGATTCAGTTGGTCTGGGATGAAACTCTAAATACCTTATTTCCTTGGCAAACAATAGGAAGCCATAAAATGGGAGAAGATGAAATGTAAAGCGATAGAAAAAGAAGGGACAAAAAAGGAGAGGAGAGCTTGCTTTTGTTAGCTTTTGCTTAGTGCATATCTTTCGGCAATCACATGAGGAAGGATGGCTGTTTTTCCATCAGAGTTCAGCTGTTTCTCCACTCTTTGGGCAAGTCTACCTCAAAATATTTTTAATAGGCTATCATATCAAAATCACCAGACAGGTGATCATACCTATTCTGAGGATTGACTCCAATAAACTTAAATAAAATCATTTTGCTTAAGGCCCTGGAGTCTTCATTTTAAACAAACTCCACTCTGATTGTTCCCTGTGTCACTTGTGTAACTGTCTCCTTGAGTGCGGGGAGAATATGCTGCTTTGCTTTGCATTTGAGATCCTTAGGGCAGGTCCTGGCTCCCAGGATGTACTCAGTAAATATGCGATAGGAATATGACTAATATAAGAGTTGGACCATAAAGAAGACTGTGTGCGCATGCTCAGTCACTCAATCATGTCCGACTCTTTGCAACCCCATGGACTGTAGCCTGCCAGGCTCCTGTGTCCATGGAACTTTCTAGGCAAGAATACTGGAGTGCGTTGCCATTTCCTATTCCAGAGGATATTCCTGACCCAGGGATTGAACACTGAAGAACTGATGCTTTTGAATTGTGGTGCTAGAAAAGACTCTTGAGAGTCCCTCGGACTGCAAAGAGATCAAACTAGTGAATCCTAAAGAAATTAACCATAGACATTCATTGGAAGGACTGACGCTGAAGCTGAACCTCCAACACTTTGGCTACCTGATGCAAAGAGCCGACTCATTGGAGAAGACCCTGGTGTTGGGAAAGACTGAAGGCAGGAGGAGAAGGGTACAGCAGAGGATGAGATAATTAGATAGCATTACCTACTCAATGGACATGAATTTGAGCAAACTCTGAGGAATAGGGAAGGTCAGAGAAGTTAGGCACGCTGCAGTTCATGGGGTCACCGAGTCAGCCATGACTTAGTGACTGAACAACAACAACAAAATGATTAAATTGAATGAACATTAAATTGAATTAAATTTCAGTGCTTAAGAAACTAATTTACACATGTCACTACTGGATATGATTATTTTTGTTTTTGTTGCTCCTTATTTTAACCAAGTTCGCTTTTGTATTTTTCCAAGAGGAAGTCAGTTTGGGGATATAAAAATGACTATTTCTAAGAAATACTCTACATATCAAGAATATATTATTAGAGACTCGTTTTTACCTTTGAAAGCTATTAGTATTAATTATATCAATAACCTCCAATAAAACATCTAAAAGATTTTAGTTATTAAAATAAAAATACTAGTGATAATATGAGTAAAGTTGTAATTGTACTTGAAGGCTGAAATAAACTTGAAACAGTTCAGTTTCTACATACCCTTTGATGCTTCAAGAACTACTTTTACCAAATAGTGACTAGGCTGCAGAGCTAACCCACATAGATGGGGTTATTAATATGCAGTCTGTCTACCTGAAGAAGTTTACATATGCAATATACAGCATCTGGACCTTGTAATTGAATTTTTGAAGTTCGCTGTGGTTTGGGAGCAGCATATGGGTCAGTAATCATTATCAAGACACCATCGTTTGTAGTACACATATAATTAATCAACTCATTAATTATAGAAAAAGAGTCTCAGAGACGTCTAGCACACCTATTTCTTAAACAAATATTTTATCCTCAAGCTGTAAAAGTAGCATCTACTTTTACCATTGCCTTTGCTTATTATTAGCAATTTATTTAGGGAGCTTTTAGAAAAAGGTCCATAAGAAGAGTCAATACAAAAATCTTTCAGACCTAGGACCTATCACATATATCCACAGAATTTAATCACTTTCTGATTAAATCACTGCTTTGGATCTTTATCTTCTGAAGCTAGTGTCAATAACACTTTATTTTTAATTTAACTAAATTCAGCCAACGTAGAAGAAACAAATCTTGCTCTTTTTTATTATTAGTTTTGGTAGATGGTTTCCAGGGTAAAATTGGTAATTAAGGAAAGTAAAATATTGCTTAGAATTTCTTTGTTGTTGTTACACATTAGCAAGTCCATGTTGTTTAATGGAAATACTTTATAGATGTATAAGGAAAAGAAAAAGTCTGTAAATATATTTTCTCAGTTTCTTGGCTCATTAGTTTACCTGACCTAACCATTTTCTCTCCCAATTCATCAATCCCACATTTTGCCATTTTTTCCATACTCCTAGCAATTCATCTTCATGTTGGACTAACTTACATTATGACCTAGAAAACTCCTTGTAGAGAGACACACAGCATTAATATGAAAAGAGGTTAATAGTGTAAGATAAATGCTAATCCTAAAATAATAATAAAATACAATAGGATATCAGCTCCAGGTAGAGACAGGAAGGACTGTATAATAGAGCTGTTGTGAAAGGAATGGAGAGATTAAGGAAGATGAACAGCTGTTTGCTATCTTCACTGAAGCTAGAAATAACTTAGGCTTAAAATGAGAGACATGAAGAAGAGATTTCTGTCTGCAAATTTCTTACGAGATTTCTAGTCAGAGAACCATGCAGTCTATAGAATTTTATTTTTTGTTAGATGTAGAGAATATGAGATACTTTAAGGAGGTAGGAGGAAAGATCAATTGATGTTTTAAGGGTTCCTCTTTTTCTAATACCACATTTTCCTGACTTCTCTGAGCCTCAGTTTTCTATTTCTGAGCCCCTCTGCTTTGAAATTATGAAATACCACACAGATCAAGACTGAAACTTCTAGCTATTTGGGCCAAGGTCTTGCAGAGGACAAGCAAAGTCAAGAAAGCTGAGCTCCTGAAGTTTTAGAACTGTCACAGATCACAATTCAATCCAGCTGTAAGTGCTTTTAAGAGGCATTTGCTTCTTACTTATTATCTCGACACTAAAACCCTTTTTGTTATCACCAAGGTACAGTCCCAACTATTGAATTTGTCCTTGTGTCTTTGCTGTGTGGTCATTTGAATTTTTGTTCTTCATACAAAGTAAATGAATGTAGGATGGCATGAGAAGTAGTCTGAGAGTATAGAGATGGTAGGTGGGAAAGAGCAGCTAGGCAAAAGAAAGTTTTGAATAAAATAAAAAACAGCATTTCAAGACTTTTAGCAGGCTATAAGGAGAAAGAAAGAGGAAAAGAGACCACAAAAATTCTGTATGATAAGATAAAAAGTTTATGGATATTTCTCTAACTCTTTTTAGCTATGGATATATACATATATATATAGAAACAAAGCTTTGAGGAAGTTTAAGTGGAAATCAGAAAAACAAAGAAATGAAGTTCCAGTTGAAGAAGCAGTAGGGAATCTGGAGATTCTCCTAAACCTCAGTGGATGCCAAAACAGTTTCATGAAGCCATTTCTGTTCACAGAACCAGCTCTAAATCCTAGCCCTCAACATCAGAAGCAGGTTTAGAAATAGAAAATGAATGCAATCACCTTTATATCCTCACCTTTATATGTAACAACACATGGTTGTTCAGACCACATGGATATAGACTGTCAGTGCTCTCATTATGCCCTCTGCCTTAAACCAGCTACCCTCACAACAGCACAGGATACCGGTAACTCTGAGAAAAAGAAAGGAGGTGTTATTCCAGTTCTCTAATTTAAAAGGAAGGGAGGAAGAGAAGAAAGTACCACTCCTAGCACAAATATTGGCAGTGCTGAATTCAACCTGTATGAGGTTTTGTAAGATGGAGGATTAATTCATAATTAAATCCGTTACATCTATTAAATCAATGAAAAATAAGTCTCAAGATTTATTTTAGTTTTCATGATCTCTTTCTTCTTGAAATACCCATCTTTATTATCTTTACTATCTTACTTTCATATTACATATCCTTGAATTTTCTGTTTTTATTATTCACTTTTTAACTTATTTTTCCCACATCTGTCTCTCCCTCGAGGTTAAAACTCCCTTGAAGGATAAAGATCATAATTGAATAATATTTATACCTATGTTAACTAATGGGTAACAGCAGATATTAAGTATGAACATAGCATGTAAGATTCTTTAGTAGTAGAGACACTGCACACATCAGTCCAAAGATGCATGTGCAACTTATATTTTCAGAGCTAATGTCCCATAGCAATAAATACACATGGGTTTTTAATCATTTTGCTTCTGAATCATTAAAATTATAATTTTTCAGTTTTCATTTTCAAAAGCTTATTTTGTTCGGGGTTGATTTTAATCATCTGTACTCCATCACAAAGCTCCCTGATACTAGGACTTTTTGAATTTTGTTAAATTAGTTGAGATAACAAAGGCCAGTAAGAATAAAACACCAGATCAAATGAAAACTAAAACCAAGCTTAAGATTTTTTTAAACTTTGAGTCTGTTCACTGTTATCGAACAAAAGCAAATAAAAAACCTTGTGATAGATAGTATTACTGTTTATAATGATTACTGTTTTCCACTAAAGTGGTTCATGTATTTCTGCCAAATATTATGCTACCTTCACTGGCTCCCTGAGGAAAGTATAGACTTCCCCATCCCACTGCTGTCGATCTTAAGCATGTTACAAAGATGACGCATTAATCTGCTCAAGCTGCCATATTAAGGTATCTAAGCAACGGCTAGGTATCTAAAACGATGAAAATTTTTCTTCTCCTAGTTCTGGAGGCTAGAGGGACTTACCTGGTAGCTCAGATGGTAAAGAATTTACCTGCAATGAAGAAGACTCGGGTTCAATCCCTGGGTCAGGAAAATCCCTTGGAGAAAGGAATGGCTACCCATTCCAGTATTCTTGCCTGGAGAATCCCTAGGACAGAGGAGCCTGGAAGGGTCCATGGGGTCGCAAAGAGTCAGACTTGACTGAGACACTTTTACTCATTGGAGGCTACGAGTTCAAGATCAAGTTGTGAGAAAGGTTTGGTTACTAATGAGGCTTCTCCTCCTGGCTTGCAAAGAAACAACTTCCTGCTGTGTCTTTCTGTAACGAATCTTCTGTGTGTGTGTGCATCCTTGGTGTCGTTCTCTCCTTATAAGGGTGCAGCTAATAGTGGGTTAGAGTCCCACACCTACTACCTCATAACCTCAACTATGTCCTTTAAGACCTGTCTCTAAAGACAATTACACTAGGAGTTAGAGATTCAATATTTAGGTGGGGAGGACACAGTTCAGTCCGTAACATTTGTGTTAATGGAACATGAGTGAAAGTAACATATGCAAGTTCTGAGTAAAAGACTGAAGAGTCATTTCTTGGTTCTACTATAGTTCTCTCCTCACTACCATGAGGCCACTGCGTACTCAGAAGTTCAAAGTGTACTACTGCCTCTTCACTCTGGGCTCTGGATTAAAGAGAACATGGAACAGAGCAGCAGCCTATTTGCTACTAATATATAACACAACAACAACAAAAGAAGCAAACTCACCTCCCACACCCTTCCAGTTTCTTTGACATCACAGCCTAGCCTAGCAAAAGCTAATTGATGAAGAAATTAGTACCACAAACCTTTTTTTAATTATAACTAGGTTTTTGTTTTGGGATCAGGCTCTAGGCAGCAATGAATTTATTATTACAGGCTGAATGAAATGCTGAGACAAACCATTTAGTAAAATTAAGTATTTAAAAGGCAATTGATTGAGCATATGGGCATGTTATTAGCATACTACTCACTTCCTCAACCATCATTCCCTGCATCTGAAAAGGTATTATAAGAAAAAGATGAGGTAGGAAAAAACTGTCAGTTAACAAGCAGAATTAAAAAGAGAAAAAAATCGGAAATTCTGAACTTGCAGGATTAAAATTACATGTCTTTATCATATATCCAACTTCTAAGAGACAAATTAAAGAATGTCTCTTTTGGCAAAGGCCAATTAAGACTCAACTTTGATATAAAAAAAATTATGAGGGTAGGCTTCATATCTTTGTTGAAATTAATCATTAAATAAGCAACACCCAGGGATTCCTTTCTCTTGGACAAAGGATTCAGAGAGAAGATACCAAGGATGTACCCTTACTTGAAAGCCTGATAATGTAATGAACCTATATTTTAATTTAGTGATAGCCCTGCATATGGAACAGGATCATGGATGTAACTGTAGGCATGATAAGTTGACTATAATAAAATTATTCTTTCAAAGTCCATTACAGTTTTAGAAAATTATACTACTAATAGACACACCAACCTGAATTAAAGGAGATCAGAATATTTTCAGACTTAAAATGACTTCTGGCCCTCTTCAGATTTCTTTAAGAACAATAAAGGGAAAGGAATACTTTTCCAGAGGTTGTAATAAAGAACTATGGAAAATAATGGAGAGGGGAGATGCTATTGGGGGTGTCTGAAGAAGCATTAACACTTCCAACAAGGTAACAGAATGATTACACCTACTCTGGGCATTCTAGACTACTACCTTGTGAATGAAAGTTTGTGAGTGGAATGAAATATGTGTGTGGTGGGGAGCAGGGTGGGGAGAAAACAGCTATTTTAAAATAGACTTCTTTTATTCTTTCACAATTTTACAGTATATCGTAAAACATAGTAAAACAGTTTATTACATTACTAGTTTTCTGAATTATTTCAATTTTATCTTGTGTCAGTGCAGATTTTGTTAAAATTGTTCTTTCCTTTGTCTCTTCCCCTTTTCTTAACCTCTGCAAACTTCTCTGTCTCTCCCTTTCTCTCTCTTACCATCTCTGCTGTCTCATACATGTGACTTTTAGTAAAACAGAAGGAAACATAACTAAGGGTTTCCAATAGCTTGTATAATGCAAATAACCAGTTGAGTTTATAAACCACAGAAAATGACCTTTGTGGAGAAATCTAAAGGAGAGCTTAGGTAGAGATCTCCGTCCATACTTGCTAAAACTGTTATCAATTCTTTCATGCAATGTTACTTTTGGTTGTTATTTTGTTTTTATTTTTAGGACTTTTTAATACCTGTTTGATTTTCAGTTTTAGTAGACTAATATTTGCATAGCCTTGAAAAAATTAAGGTTTTAATTATACCTTTAAATTTTTGTTAGATTTAGCAAAGTGTAAGACTTCTCAAGAACAGGAGGCAGTACAGTGTGTGGGATGTAGGGCACAGGATGCAAGAAAAAAAAAAATAAGGAAGGCAGGAGATAGAATGGGGAAGTCTATGTACATCTTCACCCTCATCTTTATCCCTGGGGTATATTTATACACATAATATATTTAGTATATTACTATATTTAGTATATTATTTGGTATACTAATATATATTTAGTATATTACTAAATTCCCTTTTTTTTTTAATTGTGCGTATTTAAAGCCTACTTTTCAACTTCTCATTCTCTAAACTTACTTGCAACTTAAGATTTAAATAAACAATATAAATATCAAAATCTAAAACTTTCTGGTATTTCTCACATTATAAGTATTTATTATTTGTTTGTTAACATATATTGCAATCATAGTGATGTTTATTGTGCTACTGGAATAGTTTCTTAGTATATATGGCATATATTTAATATCACAGAACATTCTTTTGCTAGATATCACACTGCTGAAATTACCCTTATGGGGAAACATTAAGTAGCCTAGTCCTCTACCACGAGGAGACTAATGGGAGTTCACAGAATAAAAACCATATTACAACCTAGTTGTCTGTTACATTAAGCTCATCTGAGAATCACTCTTCAACTACCTATTGAGAAAGTTGTTTATTGTTAGGGGCCTCTGTTGGAGAGGTGAGGAGTGATTGTAATTGAAGATGCTTATCTTGGAAGGTTTTGGGAATTTGGAGAAGAACAGGTCCCACTGCTGAGCCAGTGGGAATGGAATTCAGTGATTGGAATGTAGCATAATGGGAAATAAGTTAAAATGAAGGTGACAAAGCCAACAGAAGTAGGAACATGGAACAAGCTTTGAACTATTGCTAGGAGAAAGCAAGCTAGGCTTTGTACTGATGTGCCTTAGCAATATTACTGCAAAGTTACAAAAGGTAAGCATCTTGTTTATAGATCACACAGGGACATTAACTGATAAGTAGCAGAATTAAACTTGATAAAGCAAAAATAAATGCTGCATTTTATCCTACAATTAGTTTCAAGATTGAATCAGACACCTATCCTACAAAGCAGAATAATCACATACTTTAATTCAAGTTGAATATTTATTGGTACCTTGTTATATACATATTGGATTATAATAAAAGAAACTAAAGATAGACTCTGAGTTTCAGGAATTCCCAGGGACAGGTTTGGATGACCGATTGTAAAAAAGGTAAGTCAAGTGCCATAACAGATACAAAGAGAGCATTAGAGGGATCCAATGGAGGAAGCCAACATATTTGGCAGAAACCCTTGAATTTTTCTTGGCAGATATGTCATTCAATATGGTCAATAGAAGAGGATAACATTTTGAAAAGCAGAATAGTAGGAATGATGTATACATATTCCATGTAGGGAAAAATATTTAAATACCTTCCCAGAAATGGAATAACATAGGATATTTTAGTTCCAATTTGTCCCCACCCAAAACAAAATCTTCTCTACCCCCCTTACCTGCCACACACACGTATACGTAAACAGACTGGGAAAATAGATTGGGATTTATATTCTCCTTCATATTACTACTCCCCTAATTAATAATTATAAACTCTACCCTTGTGAACATATAAAACAGGTTGGATCAGTAAAAATTTACTCTAATCATTACAACAACCATGCATGTATTCCTTTATTCATTCAACTAAATAAAATACATTGAATATTTGCCATATAAGAAATATATAAAGTCTTGGCATGAGCATAATAAAGTCCTCAGCTTCACTGAGCTTATATTGTAATAAGGGAAGGAGAACAATAGAGCTACTGGAGAAACAATAGAGAGAGTAGTCAGGAAATGTTTTGAGGACATTTATGTGGAAACCTGTAAAAATGTGAAGAATCAGTTATGGAAAGAAAGTCCATAAACAGGGAAGAAATGAAAAGTTTCTAATGTGAGAACATAGTCTTTGGCAAGTCACAGGCAGTGATTTGTGTGTGTGGCTCAGCCATGTCTGACTCTCTGTGACCCCATGGACTATAGCCCACTGGGTTCTGCCCGTGGGATTCTCTAGGCAAGGATACTGAAGTGTATTACCATTTCCTTCTCCAGGAGATCTTCCTGATGCAGGGATAGAACCCATGCCTCTTGGATCTCCTGCATTGACAAGCATGTTCTTTACTGCTAGTGCCGCCTGGGAAGCCCATATATGCATATATCCACCTTTTTTTAGATTCTTTCCCCATGAAGGTCATTACAGAATATTGAGTAGAGTTCTCTGTGCTATACAGTAGGTCCTATTATGAATAGTGATTTATTTTTTTTATACAGTAGTGTGTATGTCAATCCCAGTCTTCTAATTTATCACTACCCACTTTATCTCAAGGTAATTATAAGCAGCGACTGCGACGGCAAACGAGTGCAGCAGAGAGAAGCTACCCCAGGCCGGAGGTCAGGGGCAGTGGCCGAGAGGAGCGACCCCACGCCCGAGGTCAGAGTCCACAGCCAAAAGGAGCTACCCCATGCCCAAGGTAAGGAGCAGTCGCTGTGCTTTGCTGGAGCAGCTGTGAAGAGAGACCCCGCATCCAAGGTAAGAGAAACCCAGGTAAGATGGTAGGTACTGAGAGAGGGGATGGGGCAGACAGACTGAAACTACAGTCACGGACAACTAGCCAATCTGATCACATGGACACACGGCTTGTCTAACTCAGTGAAACTAAGCCATGCTGTGTGGGGCCACCCAAGACAGATGGGTCACGGTGGAGAGGTCTGACAGAATGAGGTCCACTGGAGAAGGGAATGGCAAACCATGTCCATATTCTTGCCTTGAGAACCCCATGAACAGTATGAAAAGGCAAAAAGATAGGACACTGAAAGATGAAATCCCCAGGTCAGTAGGTGCCCAACATGCTACTCGAGATGAGTGGAGAAATAATTCCAGAAAGAATGAAGGGATGGAGCCAAAGCAAAAACAACACCCAGTTGTTGATGTGACTGGTGATAGAAGAAAGGTTCGATACTGTAAAGAGCAATATTGCATAGGAACCTGGAATGTTACATCCATGAATCAAGGCAAATTGGAAGTGGTCAAACAGGAGATGACAAGAGTGAACATCAACATCCTAGGAATCAGTGAACTAAGATGGACTGGAATGGGTGAATTTAACTCAGATGACCATTATATCTGCTGCTGTAGGCAGGAATCCCTTAGAAGAAACGGAGTAGCCATCATAGTCAACAAAAGAGTCTGAAATGCAGTACTTGGATGCATTCTCAAAAATGACAGAATGATTTCTGTTCATTTCCAAAGCAAACCATTCAATATCATGGTAATTCAAGTCTATACCCTGACCAGTAATGCCGAAGATGGTGACATTGAACGTTGTAGTTCTATGAAGACCTACAAGACCTTTTAGAACTAACACCCAAAAGAGATATCCATTTCATTAAAGGGGACTGGAATGCAAAAGTAGGAAATCAAGAAACACCTGGAGTAACAGGCAAATTTGGCCTTGGGGTACAGAATGAAGCAGGGCAAAGGCTAATAGAGTTCTGCCAAGAGAATGCACTGGTCATAGCAAACACCCTCTTCCAACAGCACAAGAGAAGACTACACATGGACATCACCAGATGGTCAACACCGAAATCAGGTTGATTATATTCTTTGCAGCCAAATATGGAGAAGCTCTATACAGTCAACAAAAACAAGACCAGGAGCTGACTGTGGCTCGGATCATGAACTCCTTTTTGCCAAATTCAGACTTAAATTGAAGAAAGTGGAGAAAACCGCTAGACCATTCAGGTATGACCTAAATCAAATCCCTTATGTCTATACAGTGGAAGTGAGACATAGATTTAAGGAACTAGATCTGATAGACAGAGTGCCTGATGAACCATAGATGGAGGTTCGTGACATTGCATGGGAGACAGGAATCAAGACCATCCCCAAGAAAAAGAAATGTAAGAAAGAAAAATGTCTGTCTGAGGAAGCCTTACAAATAGCTGTGAAAGGACGAGAAGTGAAAAGCAAAGAAGAAAAAAAAAGATATTTCCATTTTTATGCAGAGTTCCAAAGAATAGCAAGGAGAGATAACAAATTCGCTGAGATTCCTCAGCGATCAACGCAAAGAAATAGAGGAAAACAATAGAATGGGAAAGACTAGAGATCTCTTCAAGAAAATTAGAAATACCAAGAGAACATTTCATGCAAAGATGGGCTCAATAAAGGATAGAAATGGTAGGGACCTAATAGAAGTAGAAGATATTAAGAAGAGGTGGCAAGAATACACAGAAGAACTGTACAAAAAAGATCTTCATGACACAGATAATCACGATGGTGAGATCACTTACCTACAGCCAGACATCCTGGAATGTGAAGTCAGGTGGGCCTTAGAAATCATCACTATGAACAAAGCTAGTGGATGTGATGGAATTCCAGTTGAGCTATTTCAAACCCTGAAAGATGATGCTGTGAAAGTGCTGCACTAAATATGCCAGCAAATATGGAAAACTCAGCAGTGGCCACAGGACTGGAAAAGGTCAGTTTTCATTCTAATCCCAAAGAAAGGCAATCCCAAAGAATGCTCAAACTACCCCACAATTGCACTCATCTCACACACTAGTAAAGTAATGCTTAAAATTTGCCAAGCCAGGCTTCAGTAATACATAAACCATGAACTTCCAGATATTCAAGCTGGTTTTAGAAAAGGCAGAGGAACCAGAGATCAAATTGTCAACATCTGCTGGATCATCGAAAAAGCAAGAGTTCCAGAAAAACATCTATTTCTGCTTTATTGACTATGTCATAGCCTTTGACTGTGTGGATCACTATGAACTGTGGAACATTCTGAAAGAGATGGGAATATCAGACCATCTGACCTGCCTCTTGAGAAACCTGTATGCAGGTCAGGAAGCAACAGTTAGAACTGGACATGGAACAACAGACTGGTTCCAAATAGAAAAAGGAGGACGTCAAGGCTGCATATTGTCACCCTGCTTATTTAACTTCTATGCAGAGTACATCATGAGAAACGCTGGGCTGGAGGAAGCACGAGCTGGAATCAAGATTGCTGGGAGAAATATCAATAACCTCAGATATGCAGATGACACTACCCTTTTGGCAGAGAGTGAAGAAGAACTAAAGAGCCTCTTGATGAAAGTGAAAGAGGAGAGTGAAAAAGTTGGCTTAAAGCTCAACATTCAGAAAACAATATCATGGCATCCAGTCCTATCACTTCATGGCAGATAGATGGGGAAACAGTGGAAACAGTGGCTGACTTAATTTTGGGGGGCTCCAAAATCACTGGATATGGTGATTGCAGCCATGAAATTAAAAGATGCTTACTCCTTGGAAGGAAAGTTATGGCCACCCTAGACAGCATATTAAAAAGGAGAGACATTACTTTGCCAGCAAAGATCCGTCTAGTAAAGGCTATGGTTTTTCCAGTGGTCATGTATGGATGTGAGAGTTGGACTATAAAGAAAGCTGAGCACCGATGAATTGATGCTTTTGAACTGTGGTTTTCGAGAAGACTCTTGAGAGTTCCTTGGACTGCAAGGAGATCCAACCAGTGCATCCTAAAGGAGATTAGTCCTGGGTGTTCATTGGAAGGACTGATGCTGAAGCTGAAACTACAATACTTTGGCCACGTGGTGAGAAGAGCTGACTCATTGGTAAAGACCCTGATGCTGGGAAACTTTGAGGGCAGGAGGAGAAAGGGACAACAGAGGACAAGATGGTTGGATGGCATCACCGACTCAATGGACATGGGTTTGGGTGGACTCTGGGAGTTAGTGATGGACAGGGAGGCCTGGCGTGCTGTGGTTCGTGGGGTCGCAAAGAGTCGGACACGACTGAGTGACTGAACTGAATTGAATCATAAGTTTGTTTTCTCCATCTATAACTATTTCTGTTTTGTAGATAACTTCATTTGTACAAATGTTCATTGCAGCAGTATTTACAATAGCCAGAACATTAAGGCAATGTGAATGTCCATCAGCAAATGATTGGATGATGATATGGTACAAGTGGATGTGGCGGTGCCTGGCACTGATCGACTCTTTGTCTTCAAATACTCACTCAACAGGGACACTGATCATTGCTGCATGGGGAAGGAGTCCATCTTGATTACCACAGTGCTGAATTCAGTGCACTTTCAAATGCCTTGAGATTGTACTGGTGTGAGAAAAAAGAACACTTGGTGTTCAGCCAGCGGACAGAAGAGGCATCTGTCTCACAGTACTTCCCGTTTTATGGCTGCCTTTCCCAGCAGCAGAACATGATGCAAGATTTTGTGAGGACAGCCACTTAGCACAGAATCATCCTCCAGAACCGCACTGACTCCAGAGATCAGGTTGTTTTGGATGTTAATTGTGGATCAGGAGTACTGTCATTTTTTGCTGTACAGGCTAGAGCTTGGAGAGTCTATAAGTTGAGGCCAGTTCGGCAGCACAATATGCTGAGGATCCAGATAAGAAGAGGGTGGAGGAGTAGGTGGATGTGGAGTATAGTTCTCTCCAAGGATGCATCAGGAACACACCCTCAGACCCAGAAGTGCATGGAGAACACCAGATGAGAATGGACGGGAGTACCTGACCAGAGGAAAAGAATATATAGTACTATGCAAAAGTCAGCAGGACAGAGGCCCTAGAGGGAAAACCAGGAATTTTTCCCACCTGCACTTGGCAGGTGGGGGAACTGGAGCAGGGGTCTGATCACCACATCAGGGCAACTGTCTGAGTCAGAGGAGAAACATTTAAGGCTAAGAGTGAAACAGCTGATTTGTGGCGGCCTAAATGAAATGAGAATCAGACAGTCCTTGCTGTAGCCATACATACCCGGACAAGAACACTGGTCTCCTGGAAAGCACAGCGGTTGGGAGCTGGAATTTAGGGATTGTGGAGCGATCCCAGGGCGAGGGCTGCTGTTGACTGTGGGGAGATGGATCGAGGGGAGGTGAGGGAGGAGACTGCGGTGGGAAATGCCTGTGGAGGAAAGCCAGGCAGCCATGGAAGCAAGGCGATACTGCCGAGTCACACGTAGGGGTGTAACCATCACCATAGCCTCTCTGTCCCCACATGCAAAATCAGAGGCTGGCCCATCAAACCCCTGACACTCAACTAGAGTAGGACCCAAGCCAGGGAGGCCCGTCTATGCGCCTGACACGTTAATAACAGAGAAGGACCCAGGCAAGGGGGCCCTCTAAGTGCCTGAGTGGGTGGAGCTATGGAGAAAGGCTGGCCAAAGAGGCCTCTGATCACCAGACACTAGAGGCTCAGCAAACGCCTCTGACAGGACTGTGACTCCTGCAGTGGAGGCAGCCCGTGTCCCTGCACACGTGGTGGCCGCCAGGGTCCCCGCAAGCCACTGCTCTGCCGCCTTCATGCCCAATCCTCACTGGGGCAGAGCTGCCACGGGCCAAAAAGTCTTGCATCTGTGTGCGCAGGGTCACTTCCGTTGTATCTGACTCCGTGACCCTGTAGACTGTGGCCTGCCAGGCTTCTCTGTCGGGGAGGGGGTTCTCCAGGCAAGCATACTGGAGCATATTGGCCAATGTTGGTTGCCATCCCCTTCTGGAGCACTGTATTTCCTGCTGCCCGAGCCACCAGCTCCCCTGAGTTCCTGGTGCTGCCAGAGCCCCTGCGACCCAAGCAGCTGCACCACCTCCACCCCTGGCCCTCACAGGGGCAAATCAAGTCCTCCAGGACAGCCTCAGGGGCAAACCCCAGTGGACGACCCACATGCAGAGGTGGAAATAAAACCACAATTGAGACCCAGGGGCAGTGTGGCTAAGGAAGAAGACCCCAAACCTTCCCACCAGCTGCACAAGCTGCAGACAAATCCACACAATCAACTGGGCAGATGATGTGTCTATGGGATACATAAAAGGGCATTGACAGCTCCAACAAAAGAAAGTGCACTAGTTCTGATAGCTGTGGACACTGGAGGCAAGAACATATAGGAGTGGGACCAGATTAAAATCTGAGCTGCCTCCACAGCAGGTCCAGAGACCAGCACAGTGTTGGAGGGTGTCCTAGGGGGGTGAGGTGGGCTGTGACTCCCGGGGAGGGAAAGGACTCTGACAGCAGGGACTCAAGAAAAACAACTATTCTTCTTTTTTATTTATTTGTAGATTCTTTTGAAATTTTTTCCCTTTTTTTTTTCTTTTTTCCCCTCTGTTGTAGATTTTATTGGCACTATGAAATCTAATTAAGCCTTTGAGCTTTTTTCTTTTTTTTTCCTCAGTCACAATTTTTTTGTTGTTGTTATAAACCTCTGCCTCTATATCTGACTTTCTAAGTTCTGTGGAGTTTTCCTGCCTTTTTTTTTTTTTTTTTTTCTCTTTTTTTAATTTTAATTTTTAATTTTTTAAACCTATTATTATTTTTTCTATATTTTTTCCTTTGTTTGCTTTTCTTACTGTTCTTTTCCCCTTGCAGTTAATTTTTAATTCATATAAATCTTTTTCATCTTCTATTTAATTTTGCATATCTATTCTTTCTTTCTTTTTTTCTCTCCTTTCCTCTCAACATATTTGTTAGTTTTATTTTCATTGCTTTATTCCCCAGTTGGCACCTTGCTTAGTTTTTTTTTTTTTTTTCCAGTTTGTGCTTTGTTATTTTTGTTCTGGTAGATATAATTTTTGGTTTCATTTTTTCACCAGGTCAATCTATTGTACTTTATTTTCGTTGGACTGCTTTGATTTTGCTTATGGGTATATATGTATATGTGTATATTCAGTCACACTTTTTACTGTTGCTATAAACCTCTGCCTCTATGATGGGCTTTTGCAGTTCAGTGGAGTTTTCCTTTTTTTTTTTTTTCCTTTTATTTTTTATCTACTCTTTCTTTTCTATTTTTTATAATTTTAATTTTTTAAACATATTATATTTTTATACATTTATTCCTTTGTTTACCTTTCCTACTGTTCTTTTCCCCTTGAAGATAATCTTTAATGTATATAAATCTTCTTCATCTAGCTCTATTTAACTTTGCATATCTGTTCATTCTCCCTTTTCCTCTCAACATATTTGTTAGTTTTGTTTTCATTGCTTTATTCCCCATTTGGCACCTTGCTTTAGTTTTGTTTTCCAGTTTGCTCTTTAGTTGGTTTTGTTCTTAACTGGTAAATATAAATTTTGTTTCCTTTTTCCCCCCTGTTTTCTTTTTTCTTGTTTTTTTTTTTTCCTTTTTCTTTTCTCTTTTTTATAATTTTAATTTTAAGTTGTTTTAAATCTACTTTATTCTTCTACATTTATTTGTTTGTTTGCTTTCCTACTGTTCTTTTCCCCTTGCAGTTAATCTATGTACTTTAATTTTGTTGGAGAGTTTTGACTTTGCTCCTGGGTGTATATGTATATGCATATATTCCATTATTTTAATTATTATTTGCCTGATTTTGTAACTGCCATTTGTCTGGGGTTCATCTTTGATTTCCCAATTTGGGGTATTTATTTTAATCTCACTTAATGCCATAACAAACCACTTGTGTAATCTTCATCCTTGACCAGATATCAAGCCCTGAGTCTTTGGAGTGGAAGTACTGACTCCAAGACCCTAGACTGCCAGAGACTAACACTAAACATAATCAAAAAGTGAGAACACACACAAAGGAAACTGCTTGAATATAAGATCCAGCATCACCCATCCACCAGTAGCACCCTGAGCAGGATGCCTCATTGAAACAACAAACAAAACAAAAATACAAACCTAATCATCAGCAGGCAAGAGTACCACCTCACTCAGTCTTACCCGTTGGAGGAAAAACAAATAAACAAAAACTCAGCACAAATCTGACCCCATATGAAGCTTACAAAAACCAGTGGACTGACCTTAGGGGGGAAGAAACCAAAAGTAAGAAAGAATTCAACCTTGAAGCCTAGGAAAAGGAGACCTCAAACACAAAAAGTTAAAAAAAATAATAATAATAAGGCAAAGGAAGAGAAATACTACACAAATAAAGGAACAAACTAGAAACAGAAGTCCAAATAAATAAAGTGAGAATAGGCAAACTGTGTGGAAAAGAATTCAGAATAATGATAGTAAAGATGATCAAAAATGTGGAAAACAAAATGGAGAAAATGCAAGAATCAATTAGCAAAGATCTAGAAATTAAAGAATAAACATACAGAGACAAACAACAAAATTACTGAAATTAAAAACACTGTAGAAGGAATCCATAGCAGAATATCTAAAGCAGAAGAACGAATCAGTGATCTAGAAGATAAAATGGTGGATATAACTTCTGAAGAGCAGAATAAAGTAAAAAGAATGAAAAGATCTGAGAATAGTTTCAGAGAGCTCTGGGAAAATATCAGACACACCAACATTTGAATTATAGGGGTCCCAGAGTAAGAAGAGTAAAAGAAAGTATATGGGAACATTTTTAAAGAGATTATAGCTGAAAATTCCCTCAATATGGTAAAGGAAATAGCCAATCAAGTCCGAGAAGCACAAAGAGTCCCATACAGGAGAAACACACCAAGACACATACTAATCAAACTAACAAAGGCTAAAAACAAAGAAGGAATATTAAAATCAGCAAGGGAGAAGCAACAAGTAACAGACAAGGGAAACCCCATATGCTTAACAGCTGATCTTTCAGCAGAAACTCTGCAGGCCAGAAGGGAATGGCAGGATATATTTAAAATATTGAAAGGGAAAAATCTAAAGCCCATACTACAGTATTCAATAAGAATCTCATTCAAAATTGATGGAGAAATAAGAAGCTTTTCAGGCAAGGAAAAATTAAGATTCAGTACCACCTAACCAGCTTTATGACAGATTTTGAAGGGACTTATAGAGTCAAGAAATACAGTAGAAGAATAAAGATCTACAAAATCAATCCCAAACAATCAAGAAAATGGCAATAGGAACATATATATCAATAATTATTTTAAATGTAAATGGATTAAATGCTCCAAATAAAACACACAGACTGTGTGAATGGATACAAAAATTAGACCCATATATACCTGTCTATAAAAAACTCACTTCAGACCTAAAGACACACATAGACTGAAAGTGAGAGAATGGAAAAATATATTCCATCCAAATGGGCACCAAACGAAAGCTGGAGTAGCAATCCTCATATCAGACAAAGTAGACCTTAAAATAGAGAAGATAACAAGAGATAAGAAAGGACACTACATAATGATCAAGGGATCAATCCAAGAAAAAGACATAATAATTGAAAATATCTATGTACCCAATATAGGAGCACCTCAATACACAAGACAAACACTAACAGATACAAAAGGAGAAATTGATGGGAACAGAATAATAGTAGGAGACTTTAACACCCCACTCTCACCAATGGACAGGTCACCAAAACAGAAAATTAATAAAGAAATACAAGTCTTAAATGATACTTTAGATGAGATGGATATCATTGATATCTTCAGGACATTCCATCCAAATGAAGAAAAATACACCTTCTTCTCAAGTACACATGGAACATTCTCCAGGATAGATCACATCTTGGGTCACAAATCACACCTCAGTAAATTTAAGAAAATTGAAATTGTATCAAGCAAGCATCTTCAACCACAACGTTATGAGACTAGATATCAATTACAAGAGAAAAAACTGTAAGAAACACAAGCACATGGAGATGAAACAACATGTTTCTAAATAACCAACAGGTTACTGAAGAAATCAAAAGGGAAATTAAAAAATTTCTAGAAACAAATGACAATGAAAACATGACAACTCAAAACCTATGGGATGCAGCAAAAGCAGTTCTAAGAGGGAAGTTTATAGCTATACAATCCTACCTCGAGAAGCAAGAAAAACATGGAATAGACAACCTAACTTTATACCTAAAACAAATGGGAAAAGTTGAACAAAAAAAAAAAAATCCCAAAATTAGTAGAAGGAAGGAAGTCATAAAGGTTTGAGCAGAAATAAAAGAAAAAGAAATGAAAGAAGTTAAAAGCTGGTTCTTTAAGAAGATAAACAAAATTGACAAACCTTCAGCCAGACTCATCAATTAAAAAAAAAAAATAGAGAAGAATCAAATCAACAAAATTAGAAATGAAAAAGGAGAGGTTAAAACAGACAATGCAGAAATATAAAGGATTAAAAGAATCTATCATGAACAACTATATGGCAATAAAATTGATAACCTGGAAGAAATGGACAACTAATAAAAATAAACGAAAAAAAAAATAAATTAAAAAAAAGAAATGGACAGATTTTTAGAAAAGTTCAGTCTTCCAAGACTGAATCAGGAAGAAATAGAAATTATGAACAACCCAATTACAAGCACTGAAATTGAAACTGTGATCAAAAACCTCCCAAGAAACAAAAGCCCAGGACCAGATGGCTTCACAGGAGAATTCTATCAAAGATTTAGAGAAGACGTAATGCCTATCTTTCTAAAACTCTTTCAAAAGATTGCAGAGGAAAGAACACTTCCAAACTCTTTCTATAAGGCCACCATCACCCTGATACCAAAACAAGAGAGAGGAAAAAAAAAAAAGAAGAGAACTACAGGCCAGTATCACTGATGAACATAGATGCAAAAATCCTCAACAAAATTTTAGCAAACAGAACCTAGCAACACATCAAAAATCTCACACACTATGATCAAGTTGGGTTTATTCCAGGAATTCAAGCATTCTTCAATATACACAAATTAATCAGTGTGATACACTATATTAACAAATTGAAAGATAAAGCCATATGATAATCTTAATAGATGCAGAAAAAGCATTTGATAAAATTCAGCATGCATTTATAATTAAAATTCCTCCAAAAAATGGGCATAGAAAGAACCTACCTAAACATAGTAAAGGCCATATATGATAAGCCTACAGCAAACATTATTCTCAATGGTGCAAAACTGAAAGCATTCCCCCTAAGATCTGGAACAAGACAAGGGTGTCCACTTTCCCCACTATTATTCAACATAGTTCTGGAATTCCTAACTACAGCAATCAGAGAAGAGAAAGAAATAAAAGTGATCCAGACTGGAAAAAAAGAAGTAAAGCTCTCACTCTTTGCAGATGACATGATACTGTACATAGAAAACCCTAAAGATAGTTTCAGAAAATTACTAAAGCTAATCAGTGAATTTAGCAAATTTTCAGGATAAAAAATCAATACATAGAAATCATTTGCATTTCTATATACTAACAATGAAAAATCAGAAAGAGAAATTAAGGAATCAATCCCATTCACCATTGGAAACAAAAGAATTAAATATCTAGGAATAAACTTACCTAAGGAGACAAAAGAACTGTACACCGAAAATTAAAAGACACTAATGAAAGAAATCAAAGATGACATAAACAGATGGAGAGAGAGAGTCCATGTTCCTGGGTAGGAGGCATCAATATTGTGAAAATGACTATACTACCAAGTGCAATCTACAGAGTCAATGTGATCCCAATAAAATTACCAATGGCATTTTTCACAGAACTAGAACAACAACAACAAAAAAAATCACAATTCATATGGAAACACAAAAGACCGTGAATAGCCAAAGCAGTCTTGAGAAAGAAGAATGGAGCTGGAGGAATCAACCTTCCTGACTTCAGATGACACTACAAAGCTACAGTCATCAAGACAGTATGGTGCTGGCACCAAAACAGAAATATAGACCAATGGAACAAGACGGAAAGCCCAGAAATAAACCAATGCACCTATGGGGATCTTATTTTTGACAAAAGAGGCAAGAATATACAATGGGGCAAAGACATCCTCTTCAATAAATGGTGCTGGGAAAACTGGACAGCTACATGTAAAAGAAATTAGAGCAGTTCCTAACACCATACACAAAGATTAACTCAAAGTGGATTAAATGTAAGTCCAGAAACTAAAAATCTCTTAGAGGAAAACAAATGCAGAATACTTGATGACCTAAATCAAAGCAAGATCCTCTGTGACCCACCTCCTAGAGCAATGGAAATAAAAACAAAGTAAACAAGTGGGACCTGATTAAACTTAAAAGCTTTTGCACAGCAAAGGAAACTATAAGCAATGAGAAAATGCAACCCTCAGAATGGGAGAAAATAGCAATTGAAACAACTGATAAAGGATTAATTTCCAAAATCTGCAGGCAACTCATACAATTCAATGCCAGAAAAACAAACAACCCAATCAAAAAGAGGGAAAAAGACCTAAACAGACATTTCTCCAAAGAGGACATACAGATGGCTAACAAACACATGAAAAGATGCTCAATATTGCTCATTACAAGAGAAATGCAAATCAAAACCTCAATGAGATATCACCTCACACCAGTCAGAAGGGCCATCATCAGAAAGTCTACAAACAATAAATGCTGGAGAGGGTGTGGAGAAAAAGGAATGCTCTTGCACTGTTGGTGGAAATGTAAATTGATACAGTCACTATATGGTATGGAGATTCCTTAAAAAATTAAGAATAAAACCACCATATGACCCAGCAATCCCACTCCTAGGCATATACCCTGAGGAAGTCAAAATTGAAAGAAACATATGTATCCCATTGTTCATTGAAGCACTATTTACAATAGCTAGAACATGGAAGCTACCTGGATGTCCATCACCAGATGAGTGGATAAAGAAGTTTTGGCACATATACACAATGGACTATTACTCAGTCATAAAAAGGAATGCATTTAGGTCAGTTTTGATGAGGTGGATGAACCTAAAACCTACTATACCAAGTGAAATGAGTCAGAAAGAGAAAAATAAATGTCATATTCTAACACATGTATATGGAATCTAGAAAAATGTACTGAAGTATTTATTTACAGGACAGCAATGGAGAAACAGACATAGAGAAGACTTATGGACATGGGGAGAGGGGAGGAGAGGGTGAGATGTATGGAAAGAATAACATGGAAATTCACATTACCATACGTAAAATGGATAGCCAATAGGAATTCACTATATGTCTCAGGAAACTCAAAAGGGGTCTCCATATCAATATAGAGGGGAGTGGTGGGGCAGGAAATGGGAGGGAGGTTCAAAAATGGGAGGGAGGTTCAAAATGGGAGGGGATATATGTATACATATGGCTGATTCATGTTGAGATTTGACAGAAAACAACAAAATTCTGTAAAGCAATTATCCTTCATAAAAAAATAAATTAAAAAAATATGTGGTACATATATACAATGGAATATTACTCAGCCATTAAAAGAATGAAATAATGCCATTTGCAGCAATATGGATGGACCTAGAGATGACCATACCAAGTGAAGGCAGAAAGAGAAAGATCAATGTCACATGATATTGCTTATATATGGAATCTTAAAAAATTACTACTCTTTAGTGATATCCCTGTTTCTAGTAATTACCCTGTAGCCATCATGGCTGAAGAAGCATAGTGATCAAAGGGAAAAGTGGTTTAAGATAAGATTGGAGAAAAAGTCATGTTCCATTTATATAAGAGGTCACAGTAAATATTTTGTATTTTTTAAGCATAAAGGAAAGTTATAGCAGCATTTATGAATCTTAAGTGAATGAGTATAGAAGAGTGGGAACAAAGAAATCAATTAGACAAATATTTCTGTATATACAACTGAAAGGTTAAACTAATGTTACTTGGGGTAGAGTAGTAAAAGTAGAAATAGAGAAAATGAATGGATTCAGGATGAATTGAGCAGAACCGGATGGGTTCCTGATAAACTTCATGGGGAGACTTGCTTATAGAGCAAAGGAAACAGAACACATCAGATTGATTCCAATCTTTGCATCACTGGAGTTCATGACCTGGCCATTTTCTAAAGTAGACTATCCTGAAGCATGGTTTGGAAGAGGGATGGAGTGTTTTGAGTACATTGAGTGTTTTGAGTATCCATTAAATATTCAAATGCATATGATCAGAAAGCATCTGCTGAGGATTTAGGAATGGAAATTCCAATTCCATACTACTTATATATCTAAAAGAGTTGAGAGCAGGGACTTGGACAGATATTTGTATACCAATATCCATAACAGCATTATTCACAACTGTCAAAAAATGAAAACAACACAAATGCACATCAGTGGATAAAGAGGTAAACAAAATGTGTGGTATATACCTACAATGGAATATTATTCAACCTTAAAAGTGAGAGAAATTCGGAAACATACTACCAAATGGAATAAACTTGAAATTTTGTGCTAAGTGAAATAAACCAAAACCAAGAATACAAATATTATATGATTCCACTTAAACAAGGTCTCTAGAAGAGTCAAATTCAGAGACAGAAAGTAGAATAGTGTTTACCAGTTTTCAGGAGAAGGGAAGAAGGGGTGTTATTGTGCAATGAATACAGAGTTTCAGTTTGGGAAAACAAAAATTTTTGGAAATAGAGTATGGTAATAGTTGCAAAACAGTATGAATGTAATCAATGTCACTTAATAGTACACCTTAAATCTACTAAACTGATAAATTTATGTAATGTGCATCTTAGCAGAAAAGAGGGTAACAGCACAAACTGTCATGAGACAATTTTTATTTAATAATATTTCCCTCCTCACACTTTCAAAATTGAAGTGGGCTTCAAATTTAATATTATTAATATTATTAAAATTAAAACATGATTGATATATCATGGAGTCAAACAATATACCAACAAAACAAAACTGCCAGTGTTCTTGAAGTCTATGAACTCCCCAAAGGATAATATAATTTGGAATTTTTCTTCACTGCTATATTCCTTTAATACTAATTTGTCCTGTTACTGAGTCTTATCAACTCTATTTTCAAAATATTTATTTTATTTTCTATTTCTCTCCACATCCCTTTTAAATTATAGATCTCCATGAAACTATTGCTGATATGTTATTGAACTACTCACTACTGAGAATCACCAGTTTACAAAACCTAAAATGGCTGGAATCACAAATGGGGAATGCATCATTTTATCTGCAATGTATAACACAACCCTGGTCACATAATAGTTGCCTAATGAATATATGTTTTAATAAATTAATTAGCACATCAGTCTATGGTCCTACCTACCTGTTTTTGTTTTATTGTCTCTTACCTCTGAATATCTTCCCTTTTCCTTTCAAATTGAGATTTTGGGTTGGAAAAGAAAAGAGTGGGGTAGGGTAGACAGAACATAATTAAAAAAGGGTAATGATAGCCCAGTTGAGGAGTAGCAATAAATAGGATCTTGCTGGAAAATAATACATAGAGCATTTCAGTGGGATGACACATTACAAAAACAGAACAAACTCCAAAAGTGATTTAAGAGAAGTAGATTTTCCTAAATATGAAAAGTAAAGTAATAATTTATCTTCACTCCACTCAGTCCTAACTCGATTATCCAGTCTTTTGTTCCTTTCTAGGCACCATATTTGAAGAGAGGCATTGACAAAATTCCTAAATTGAATGGAGATGAATGTATTTGCACGGTTCCAATTGAGTTTGACAAGCAGGAAAGTGATATTTGCAGAGCAGAAAAAGAATATTTGAAGTCCAGAGGAGTTGATTACACAGGTGACCTCAAGAACCAAGGTGAATGAGGCTGTCCATATGAGATGCACCTTTCCTCTGCACTTTCAAAACAGGAATATTGCTTTGATTGTTCTGACAAAGTACAGTCATTTCCAATAGTCTTTAAAATTTTCTATTAGGACTCATAAGGTCTAGGAGGCTGATAAGCAATTATTGTCATCTTGTGATCATTTTTCTGATAATTCAACAACCCTGACTCACCTGCCCAGCCACGTTCCCATTCAAAGTCCCATATGTCTCATCTGCATAAGCAGTTAATAACTTGCTCTCCTGCATACATCCATGGGTAAATTTCCTCATCTAATACTAGTATTATTTATAATACAGTGGTACAGGAATGGCAAAATGTCTGGAAAAGTTAAGAGAATTTTAGTAATATTATCAAAGAAGTAACAAATTTGACAAATTTTCTGATGGTTGGACAATATGTGATATATTAAGTTTGACATCTGGGATACAAATTTAAAAATACACATTGAAAAATAAGAGTGTGTCTCAGGAGAAAAAAATTCAAAAGATGTAGAATGCTTGGAAGACGGGACATAAAAGAAATGACTGATATTTTGGGACTATTCATCTTGAAAATGGCCACACTTAAGTGGCATTAATAGAAGTTTTCAAATATTTGAATGGTTATCTCTTAAAAGGAAACCCATTCTGTCACTTCTAAGTAACATAGGAAGAACAATGGTTGAAAGTTATAAAAAAAAAAGTGAATTTGTCTCAGAATAAGGAAAACATTTTTTAATACAGCTATTATTTTCTCAAAATAAAACAGCAGCCTACTGAAGGAGGCTTTTAGTTCACTAAAAATTCAAAATTTTAATCATTGACCAGATTAGTATGTATGCAGTATTGTGAGGAACACACTTCAAAGGCTTATAAAAGGGATATTGGAACATATTTTATTACATATTTTACTCTTACTATAACTGCTTGAGGTAGGTATTATTAGTTCTATTTTGTGATGAAAAAGTGAGACCTAAAGAGTTTAAGTAACAAGTTTATATGCATAATGCATGGTAGAATTTGGTTTATAGTTGAATTTTACATGATCACAAAGCCCTTCTTTTAATTGCCTAATATACAGTACTGGAAAGCAATAGGAAATACAGAGATCAAATATAAATACTAGCTTTCCTGGGTGGTTAAGTCTTTAAAAAATGATTTTTCTTTACTTATGTGATTAAAAAATGTTACAAAACAAGCATTTAATATGTTAAAAATTATGATTATTTTGAATTTTAAAACAGAAGTGGAAAGAAGACTATGTTTTCAATTAATCTCTATTAATTACACATCTTTAAAAGTTCAGGAATATTTCCTCCAAATAAATTTTAGTTGCAATCATGGGTCTTTATGACTACTAAAAGGTCCAGGTATGTGTTTTTCTTTTTTCCTTTTTTTATTTCCAATCATAATCAGAAGCATATTCTTTTTTTGATACTCCTTTTTCTTGTGTTTATTAAATTTTATATATCCCATTTCCTATATTTGTTTGCTTTATTGAAGAGTCTTCTCTAAACCTGATGCCTTTTTAAGAGATAAAATGAAGATTACTTATGTCTGTTCATGATGCATTTGGGAATTGTAGCATTTTCACTTTCACATATCCAGCTAGCAAGTAAAGCAATTTGTAGAGTTTCACTCCCAATTTCCAGTGACTGGGAGACATTCTTCTCAAGAAGATCTGCAATTTTGATAGTAGAAAAAGAAATTTCATTTACTGATACTTCTGTTGCTTGGAAATGATATTAACTCAGGTGTAGCAAGTGAAAAGTCAGTTTTCTTTTTTCTTTTTTTTGGCAGGCACTGCTTTTTGTATTCTTCCTGCCTCTGATTCTAGAGTCATTATTGGTGAGATGATTTTCACATGAGCTTTCAAGAACCTGTTGAGCACAAATTTCCCCACTCCATATTCATGGATGAGATGCTCAGTTGAAAGGGAATATTGTGAGAATTTACAGTATGGGAATGGAAAAACATCATACTGGAAGGCTTGTACTTTTGGAAAGACAGTTAAACATATACTCAGACACTACTGGGTCAATGCTTCATCCTATCTCCTGGTAAGACAAATGGACAACTATGTATATGAGAGTTTATCTTCTGAAAAATGCAAGGCATAGTTTTAATCATTTTATTATTTAATCTCTGTATAAATGATAGAACTAAACATTTCCAAACCAATCCAATAGTTTAACTGTAAATCTAATATATATGCTATTATAATCATGTAGACTTTTATTTTATTTTCCATTTATTTTTATTAGTTGGAGGCTAACTACCTTACAATATTGTAGTGGTCTTTGCCATACATTGACATGAATCAGCCATGGATTTACATGTGTTCCCCATCCTGAACCCCCTTCCCACCTCCCTCCCCATCCCATCCCTCTGAGTCATCCCAGTGCACCAGCCCCGAGCATTTGTCTCATGCATCCAACCTGGACTGGCGATCTGTTTCACACTTGATAATATACAAGTTTCGATGCTGTTCTCTCAGATCATCCCACCCTCGCCTTCTCCCATAGAATCCAAAAGTCTGTTCTATACATCTGTGTCTCTTTTTCTGTCTTGCATATAGGGTTATCGTTACCATCTTTCTAAATTCCATATATATGCATTAGTATACTGTATTGGTGTTTTTCTTTCTGGCTTACTTCACTCTGTATAATGGGCTCCAGTTTCATCCATCTCATTAGAACTGATTCAAATGTATTCTCTTTAATGGCTGAGTAATATTCCATTGTGTATATGTACCACAGCTTCCTTATCCATTCGTCTGCTGATGGGCATCTAGGTTGCTTCCATGTCCTGGCTATTATAAACAGTGCTGCGATGAACATTGGGGTGCACGTGTCTCTTTTAGATCTGGTTTCCTTGGTGTGTATGTCCAAGAGTGGTATTGCTGGGTCATATGGCAGTTCTATTTCCAGTTTTTTAAGGATTCTCTACACTGTTCTCCATAGACTTTTAAAAGAAAAGATGAGAGGGTAAAAAGTGGGAGGGAGTTAAAGAATTTTTTATTTCTATACTTTTTAACTTGGCATTATTTCTACCTGAAAATTTAAATAAAAAGGAAAGATTTAAATGCTTTATTCCTTTAATTTATTTCCCAATATGAAATGCTCTACTATAATTGACCTTGGTCAAAATGTAAATGTAAAAGTATTACTATGTAAATTAAGCATTCATTTGTAAGCACAAAGAAGCTGATAATTTTGAACATTACATTATATTATTTATTCTCTACTTTTTACTTTTTAATAGCTGTTTCTGAGTATTGCAGACAATTTAAGGTGTATTTATTTTCAACTTTTAAGACACGATTAGCACCCAGAATCCTATGACATGCCATCTAAAGAATACAAGGATCCATTCATTATCAAATATTTATTGAATGGATAGAGTGGGGATTCAACAAACATTCTGGCTTTCATAGGGTTTAATTTCTGCTCAGAAGTTTTTGGTCTAGATAATTACTTGTTTTGTTTTGTGCAAATGACTTTACTTCATTTCTTATCTTTTTCTCCAAAAACTGATTCTGCTGATATCATTTTGTTATTGGCAATATTTTTCAGCATTTACATTCTACCTTGCTTTAGCAAAGGCAATAAAGAAGCAGCTGAATCATCTTAAAAATATGAAGATGTATCTCTCCCCAAACTTTCTGCCATAGACTTGCATCTGTATAAACATTTTTAAAGAAAATAAATGTGCCAAGGAACATGTACACATATATGCAATTATTCATCTTTGTTTTATTAAAAGGGACAAGAATATATTAAGTATAAGTATTAAGCAATTTCCTTGCTAATTTTTCGCACAGATCCACTATGTTTTGAGCCCAAAACCACTGGGTTTGGGGCCACTGGGTTTTGAGCCCTTTTTTGAGGTCAGATATAATATTAGCTGTCATGCAGAAATTTTCATGTGTGTAGTCCATATTTCTGGGGTAAAGTGTGTGTGTGTGTGTGTGTGTGTGTGTGTGTGTATGACTGTGTTTAATGATCAAGGTATAAAAACAGGAACATTGATTTTACCATAGTTATACTGTATTCAAAGAGTAGAAATGCACAAAATTAAACTATTCTGATGATAGTCTGATCTGAGCACATGTTAAAACCTTTTCATAGAAACACTGGAAAATTGAGTAAATAATAGTATATCAAAGGTATTAAGTTATCCTAAGAAAAAGAATTAACATAGAAAAAGCAAAAGAAATACCTAGGTGTCATAAAAGAAGAGTGACAATGCAGGGCCACTGGTCAGTGTGAGAAAGAGTGTGGAGACCGGAATGGAATGTAAATTTAATCTCTAAAGAAGCAGAACAGACTCTGTGACTGTGATGTATAGTGGAAATCAAGACCTTGGCACTGCAATGGGACTTTTGAAATATCGCACCTTCAAGAGAAGGAGAATTGGCAGAGGTTTACTTGTTGGTTCAGGGAGGTGGCACAACATTTGTCTGCTCAAAATCCGGATATACATATAAGTCTGTTGTGAGAAACAAAGTAACAAAAGTTTTTTTTTTTTTTTTCTTTTGCTAAATGTGGGGTTTAAATCTCAGTTACAAGCCATCTTGATGTAGGAAAATACCAGAGAAAAATTAACTTAAAATTCAACCTGATAATGATACCTCTAAAGCATTTGGCTGAATAATAATAATAATAAAGCAAACAGCACCAAAAATTGTGAAAGGACATATCCACAATCTGAGCCACATTTGGTTCCATCAAGGAAAAGAAATATCTCTTAAAAACGAGTTCACGTCAAAAACTTACAAACCAACATGAACCAGAAACAGTAAGAGCAACAACTAGGACAATTAACACTGCAGTTCTCAAAAACATAAGGTAATGGAACAATACAAAAATGATTGTAAATTATATCTTATGGCTTTAATCACCATCACTGGTACAATCCATTCTATATGACTACCATCTTCTATCTCAATTTTAGAAATAAAACCTAAATCATGCTAGTGCATTTGCCAATGTTACCTGTGAAGTGTTTTCACCATAGCAGGCAAAGGGAACATGCTAAAATTCAAGTCATTTAGCCCCTTTGCTCAGAACCTCTCATTAGTTTTCCAGTTCACAAACAGTAAAGCACAAAATCTTTACACTGACTCAAGATGTCCAAGATGATATGTCCCACATCTCTTGCTTCCCTGATCTTATCTCCTGTTTGTCTCCCTTCACTTGCATCCCTCAAGCCACCTTGGCCTCCTTGCTGTTCCTGTTTGTATCCCTTAGAGGATAGAACCTCTTAATTCCTTCAAGTATTTACTCAAACATCCTCTTCTAGGTCAGGATTTTGTTGCTATCCTTTCCAAAACTACAACCCAACTCTCAACTCTTTCTTTATCTCTTGAGATTTATTAATTTTCTCCCAATATGTATCACTGTCTAACACTATATTATATAGTCATTTATTTTTTGTATTTTCTGCCACCTGGAATTTAAATTTAATAAAGGCAGGGTTTTGTTTTGTTTTTTTTTTTTTTTTTTTGTCCCTTCCCAGCTGTCTACTGTTTGGGGGCATGGAGACAAAACCTAAAATAACTTGTGTTCAGTGTACTCAACAAATTCACATGGAAACTCTAACTATGCAAAAATGTATAAACATACAAACCATTAAGCACAGTCATAACACAGATATAGCAGCAATATAAAATGGCAAAATTTTAAATAATAAAGAATAAAAATAAATATGTAAAAGCAAAATTTTTAAAAAAGTTAAGGATCTTGAGATGAAGAGATTGTCCTGGACTATCTGGGTAAGCTCAGTATAACAAGGGTTCTTATAAGTGAAAGAGGGAAACAGAGCATTAGGGTAGTACGTGTGATAATGCAAAACTGAGGCCCAGGTGATGCAACCGCTGGCTGGAAGGAGGCCACAAGCCAAGGGAAACAGTCAGCCTCAGGAACCCGGAAAAGACAAGGGAGTAGATTTTCCCTGTAAAGTCTCAGGAAGGAACACAGCTCTGCTAACACATTGATTTTGACCCACTGAGACTTATTTTGGACTCATGAACTCCAGAAGTGTAAGATAATAAATTGGTGTTGTTTTAAACCACTAAGCTTATAGTAATTTTTAATAGAATCAGGGTTTTCGAAGTGGTGGGCTTCCCTGATAGCTCAGTTGGTAAAGAATCTGCCTGCAATGCACAGGATCCTGGTGCCATTCCTGGATCAGGAAGATCTGCTGGAGAAGGGATAGGCTACCCACTCCAGTATTCTTGGGCTTCCCTGGTGACCCAGTTAGTAAAGAATCTGCCTGCAATGCAGGAGACCTGGGTTCAATCCCTGGGTTGGGAAGATCCCCTGGAGAAGGGAAAGGCTACCCACTCCAGTATACTGGCCTGGAGAATTCCATGGACTATGTAGTCCGCAAGAGATGTAAGAGATAGGGGTTTTGATCCCTAGGTCAGGAAAATACCCTGGAATAGAAAATGGCAACCCCCTTCAGTATTCTTGCCTGGAAAATCCTATGGAGGAGAGGAGCCTGGTGGACTACAGTCCATGAGGGTCACAAAGAGTCTGACATGACTGAGCAACTGACCATACACACACATAATAGAAGCAATAGGAAAACTAAAATAGCATATGGTTAAATGACAGTGTAAGTCAGTGGAAATGGGATGAAGCATTCAATATGTTAAACATTTCTTTGTAAAAAGCAAAATTGTTAGAACTTTTAAAAATTTAATTATCATAAAATATATGTATCTTATAAAAAGATGTATATAAAGCATCTGTATGTCAAAAGCCACTTTTTAGAAACAAAAATAAAACCCCAGATGAGCTGAAATAAAATGTGTAAGTAAAATTAACAAATGATTACTTTTCACACTATAAAAATGCCAATAAAATTGAACCAAAAAATATGAATAGGACATTTTCAGTTAAAAGAAAACAAATTGCCAATAAACATAAGAAGTTGTTCAAACTCAAAACTAATCAGGAAAGTCAAATTTAAAGCTATGACAAAATAATTAACACTCCATGATATTAGGTTGATAAGTATTATTGCTTCAATTGAACCAAACTTGTTCTCATAGGATAAACCACCTGATTGTGATGTACCTCAGATATGCAGAAGGCACCACCCTTATGGCAGAGAGCGAAGACGAACAAAAACGCCTCTTGATGAAAGTGAAAGAGGAGAGCGAAAAAGTTGGCTTAAAGCTCAACATTCAGAAAACTAAGATCATGGCATCTGGTCCCATCACTTCCTGGGAAATAGTTGGGGAAACAGTATCAGACTTTATGTTTTTGGGCTCCAAAATCACTGCAGATGGTGATTGCAGCCATTAAATTAAAAGATGTTTACTCCTTGGAAGGAAAGTTATGACCAACCTAGATAGTGTATTAAAAAGCAGAGACATTACATTGCCAACAAAGGTCTGTCTAGTCAAGGCTATGGTTTTTCCAGTGGTCATGTATGGATGTGAGAGTTGGACTGTGAAGAAAGCTGAGCACCGAAAAATTGATGCTTTTGAATCGTGGTGTTGGAGAAGACTCTTGAGAGTCCCTTGGACTGCAAGGAGATCCAACCAGTCCATCTTAAAGGAGATCAGTCCTGGGTGTTCATTGGAAGGACTGATGCTGAAGCTGAAATTCTAGTACTTTGGCCACCTCATGCGAAGAGTTGACTCATTGGAAAACTCCCTGATGCTGGGAAAGATTGAGGGCAGGAGGAAAAGGGGATGACAGAGGATGAGATGGCTGGCTGGCATCACCGACTAGATGGACATGAGTTTGAGTAAACTCCAGGAGTTGGTGACGGACAGGGAGGCCTGGAGTGCTGCGATTCATGGGGTCGCAAAGAGCCGGACACGACTGAGAGACTGAACTGAACTGAACTGTGATATATTGTCCTATTAAAAATTGTTTTTCCATATCCTTTTTGATGCCTCTATTTCTACTTTATGCTATGGTCAAAACACATTAGGAAGTAATTTTTTTGCTTTGTTTTTGGTTGAGACTATTGTGCACAATTCCTGATTGTATGCCTATGCAGCATTTTAAATTGTATGTCAGAAATTATAGACTTTGGATACTGTAATTATTATAAAGGCTCCAAACTCTGTCTTGCTTGCATGTCTCATAAAGGCTTTGCTTTATTGGGGCAGGTCTAAAAGTAGTCCTTCTCTAGGGTGTGGTTTTCCCTCCTAAGATGTAGACTGTGTCACAGCTGAATTTCAAGGGTGCTAATAAGATCTCTATTCTCTGGCTGAGCTATAATTCCAATAATGTCTAGAAATGCTTTATCACTCTCAGTCTAATACTAGCCAGCCTTGGCTAAGAACTGCAAGCACTAAGCCCAGCCTTTAGGCAAGAAATGGCAGAGAACTCTCCACTCCCACATAATTCTTTCTGTGACAACCCTTCTCTCCAGTGTCAGAACAGCCATGAATGTTGATCTCTGCCTCCTTTGTCAGTGGACCTATCTTTCGCTGTTGTACTGTAGATCACTGCACTGAAGTTGGGAAATATTCCCAGAAGCAGGTAAATTTAGATTTTATTTCATGAGATTTCTTTGTTTCAGGGATCATGGTCCTAATCTGCCTTTGTCCAACGACAAAAAACAGTTGCCTTATATATTTCAAGTATTATAGTTGTTTATGGCAGTGAGGCTACATCCCTGCCAGAATTGGCTAGAAGCCAATTTATTCATTTTTGAAAATATTTTCTATAAATTGTAAACAAATATTTATTTATATCTACCATGATAAAGCGGAGTAGTAAGCATGTGGAGATATAGTGGTGAACAGCACAGATATGCTTGCTGTCCTAATATAATTTGCCAACTAGTAAATTAAACACAATTATAAAAATAGATTTATATAAATTTATTCTCAATGAATTATTTTGTCATTGACTGCAGAATAGTATCAGTGGTTTATGTGATTATTTTCAATCCTTGAAGCAAATGATCAATGCCAAATATTTACCTGTCAAATTCCCCATCTAACAGAAGTACTTTAAAGAAATAGGTCCAGAAAGATGTGTTATTTTTCAATTAGCCTATATATATATATATATATATATGCTATTTTTCTAAATGGCCTTTAGTAATATATCAGCAAATGGAGAACACACACACACATAATGAAAATTCATTTTTCAAACTATTTTCTATTCCACCATAAATAATCAATACCAACATTGATAATCACATACACAACCTTTTAAAAATGTTGTATTTACTTAAACCCATAGCCTTTGTTCAGGAATGAAAGTTTCATCTCATGAGCCAGGCATGCTGTTTACTTCACTGAATGGAAGACTATTATGGGCATCTCAGTGAAAGGAAAAATATTGAATGCAATGCAGGAGAAATTAATCATAAACATGATTTCTATATAAAGTATTCCTACAGGAAATCCTGTAAGATTTGTGACTTTTAAAAAAACAATATACTTATTTCATCTAGGGAACAAGATCAAGATTAATTGAATGGGAATATCTAACTTTAGGACTGTAACAGAATCATGACTTAATTAAAATCAAATTCTCATGGTGTCCTTCAAGTGACACATAAAGAAATATCAGTAGAGTTTAAAATTAATTAAACATCACAGTGAATAATAACTTACATATGCCTATAGTAAAATAAGCTGCAGGTTAAGTTAAAAAAGAAGAAATCAGCGATTTTGCAAATCTAAGGATAAAACAAACATTCGATATTTGGTATATACCGTGGGAATATTTTTATTAAAACACACACAATTGCTTCTTTTTAATTCAAGCCTAATTATTTTACTAATGGGTCTAGAAATTTTACATTCCAGCATTAGCCTTAATTATCTCTATATTTTACACTAAGGAAAACTTGAGGCAAAAGGGATTAGACAATATCCAAAGTCATATTACAACGTTGTTTCTGAGTCTTGGTCTGACACAAGGTTATGTGACTAAATGTGAATGTCCTTCACAGTTTCCAACAATAGAATCTAATTAAACAGCTTAATCAATGTTTGACCTTGGGAAAAATAGCTCTTTTACTTACCAGCTACATGAAATCTAGCTAGTTGGTTAATCTTTCTGTATTTCGTTTTCCTCATCAATACAAACTGAATAATGTATTTATATTAAAGGATTAATGAACTTATAAAGCAAGATAAATAATTAAAATATCTTGTGTGTTTCTGTAGTTGATCAATATCATCTCCACTATTCTCCTTTCTTTTTGAGATGGTTCTGTTTTGTGAAAAATAAGACATTTGACCTAGCACCCTTCTGTCTCTTTCTCAGTCTCTTACTTTTTTCCTCTCTGATCAAAATGTCCCATACCCAAACACTTACCACACCATCACAGATAATATATTTAGATTTATTTGGATGTATTTCATATCTAATCTTATTTTTTATGACAAGCCTAAAGATCTACACTGCTGCCTGGGCTTATAATGAGCCAATGATTTCAACATAGACAAGTTTTTGGCTACAATCTTTCTTGGCATTCAGATGTCATTTTTGAAACTCCAAAAGAGTTTTTATCCTACTGGCTTGGCAACTTCTGAAAGAGAACCCTCTGCTTTATCCAGTCGTTTTAGTCCTCAAACCTGCAATTCTCAATTTCCTCTGCACATCCCTTGTTTTCCGTACCTGTAATATTCACCTACCTCCACTCAAAGGAATCAATTCTACCTTGCCTCAGGGTCCAGCTCAAATTCTATTTTGATTGACTACTAGTACCTACTGACAGAGATGTTCATTTAGACATATTCTGATTATATGCCCTGCACTCTAGGACTGAAGTGTATAATTCCCTTGAAATTAGTCTATGAGTTAGTCTTTTGGTCTCAAGTAACAAAAATTAAACTCTAGCTAATTTTAGTAGAAAAATAACTTATTGGAAATATATTGGGAAGCATATAGGATTTATTGGGTAGGTTTCAAACTTGGAAACAGCTTAGAAAAGACAACATGCACTGCCTGACTCCCTTTCTCATGTAAATGCAGCAGTGCTTCCTAGTTCTTTTTTTTTTTTTTTTTTTAAACCTGCTCTTCAACCTCTAGGCTAAAAAGTCAGTATTCTGGGGACAGAGCAGGGGTATGGGGTGTGGGACTAGATTAATTTAGTTGAACTTAGATTACATTCTCTCTGTTTCTCTGTAGCGTTCTATACCAGGATTATGAGAAGACATTGTGGATCAGTGTAGCCCCCAGATCCTTCCAGATTTCTGAAGAGTAGAGTAGAGCCACCAAGATTGCATTACAATACTGGGAAGAAAATCACATCCCCCCAATTCCATATGCTGTTAGGAAAAGGAAACTCATGCCAAGTACTGAAAAGAAAACTCCTACTAAACGTAAGAGACAGATTCTTCTTGTTTCACTTATTGAGTATTTCATCTGTGCTATAATCTGAATGAAATACCTTCTCTGCACTGTTATTGATGACTCCACTATTTAATATTAAGTGCATGGAAAGTGGTATGCTAAGGGAATCCAGAAGAGAGATCTTAAAATATGCAGGGGAACCAAGCAAGACTTTTTGGTGTTATAATTCTAAAGGAATTATTATGTAACATTCAATCAGTTTATTCTTAACAAGTCAATGGACCTATTTATTTGAAAAGTATTGATTAAAAAGCTTATAATTTGTTCAGTTCACATCAACCTAGGTTAGAGTCAGCTCAGTAGTCAGTAAGATCTTACTAATCTAAGAAGATACATTTAATTCTGCCACATCTATTTAGCATTGGTAGTCTACCATTACCAATACTCACATGAGCTACTTTACTCATACTAACTACTTATTATGAGAGATGAAATATTTCAATTTATGTTTAATGCCAAATATTTCACGTGTATTTTACATGCCATAACCTCTAGCCAACTTCAGACATTTCCCAGAAATTCTCTTCTCTTTTTCCTTTACCAACAATTATCTTACCTACTGAATTACTTTCATCAGTGTTTGAGATAGGCTGAATAATGGCCATGACAAGATGTCTAAGTTTTAATGCCCAGAAACTGTGAATGTGTTGCCTTAGAGGGCAAAAGAGACTTTGTGGATATAATTGAATTAAGGATCTTGAGAAGAAATTGAAGAGGAGTTGTGATGAAGAATACAGAGGGTGAAATGGAGATGCTATGCTACTAATTTTGAAGGAAGGAGAAAAGGCCAGGATCCAAGGAATGTAAGGGATATACTTCTAAAAGGCAGAGAATATGAGCAAATAGATTTTTCCTTAGAGACTTCAGAAAGAACCAGGACTGGTTTAACCCTGTAAGGCTCATTTCAGACTTCTGACCACAACTAAAAGTGAGTCATTTTCGGCCACTAAATTGTAGCAATTTGTTACAGAAGCAATAGGAAAGTAATGTAGTACTCAAACATGCTATTATCAATTCATATTTAAAAACAAGCATATAAGTAAAGAACTTCCCTGGCAGCTCAAACAGTAAAAGAATCTGCCTGTGATGTGAGAGACCTATGTTCAATCCCTGGGTCAGGAAGATCCGCGATTGGGGCTTCCTTGCTGGCTCAGATGGTAAAGAATCTGCCTGTAATGCAAGAGACCCATGTTTGATCCCTGGGTTGGGAAGATCCCCTAGAGAAAGGCATGGCTACCCACTCTAGTATTCTTGCTTGGAGAATTCCATGGACAGAGGAGCCTGGTGGGCTACAATCCATGGGGTCTCAAAGAGTCAGACACAAGTGAGTTACTTTCACTTCACATCACTTCATATAAGCAAAAGGTTTATGTAGTCTAATTTCCCCCTACTACCTATCACCCAATTTCTATTGTTCTTAATGCCAGCTACAGCAAGAACTTCTTCTCAAAAAATTATTACTTTCTGTCTTCAATTTATCTCCTCCCATTCACTTTTTTTTTTAAATTGAAGAAGAGAATGTATAGAGCACAGTGACTCAGTTATAGATTCAGTTGTAACCACTGACATTCGCATATATACTCTTTTTTTAAGATTCTTTCCCCTATAAGTTATTACAAAATATCGAGTGCAGTTCACTGCATTATGAAGTAGCTCCTTGTTGGTTATATTAGGTTGGCCATAAGCGTCATTTGAGTTTTTTTCCATAACATCTTACAGAAAAAGCTGAACAAAACTTTTGGCCAGTCCAATATAGATAGTAGTGTGTATGTATTAATTCCAACATCCTAATTTATCCCTTCCCTACCTCCTTCCCCTTTGGTAACAATATGTTTGCTTTCTATGTCTGTGAGTCTATTTCCCTTTTGTAAATAAGTTCATTTGTATCTTTTTTAAAAAAGATTCCACATATAAAAGATATCATATGGTATTTGCCATTCTCTTTCTGACTTACTTCACTTGGTATGACAATCTCTAGGTCTATCTATGTTGCTGCAGATGGTGTTATTTCTTTCTTCTTCTTCTTTTCTTTTTTTTAATGCTTGAGGAACCCTTGGTGGCTCAGTGGTAAAGAAACTGACTGCCAATGCGGGAGATACAGTTTCGATCCCTGGGTTGGGAAGATTCCCTGGAGAGGGAAATAGAACCCACTCCAGTATTCTTGCCTTTGAAATCCCATGTACAGAGGAGCCTGGAGGCTATAGTCCTTGGGGTCACGAAAGAGTAGGACATGACTTAGGAACTAAACAACAAAATATTCCATTGGGAAAAAATATATACATGCCACATCTCCTTTATCCATTCATCTGTTGATGAACATTTAACTTGCTTCCACGTCTTGGCTAGTTAAATAAGTGCTGCAGTAAACACTCGGTGTCACTGGGGACCCAGTTGGTAAGGAGCCTGCCTACAATGCAGGAGACCTGGGTTGGTCAGGAATATCCCCCGGAGAAGGAAATGGCTACCCACTGCATATGCTTTTTTGAATGATTTTTCACTTCCGCTACTCTGGTTCACAACATCATTGGTTTGCTGCTGCTGTTGCTAAGTCGCTTCAGTCGTGTCCAACTCTGCGACCCCATAGACGGCAGCCCACCAGGCTCCTCTGTCCCTGGGATTCTCCAGGCAAGAACACTGGAGTGGGTTGCCATGTCCTTCTCCAATGCATGCATGCACGCTAAGTCGCTTCAGTCATGTCCTACTCTGTGTGACCCCATGGACAGCAGCCCACCAGGCTCCTCTGTCCACGGGATTCTCTAGGCAAGAGTACTGGAGGGGGTTGCCATTTCCTCCTCATCATTGGTTACACATTGCTAAATCCAATGGTCCACACTTCAGTTTTCATTTTATATGATCTGTCTGTAGAGTTTGACAGTTAATTTTAATATATCTTTAATTGGGTTTGAAGAAAAATAATCTCATTTTCTTTATTATCTCACCAGTAAATCCTTGAAATCATTTCTGGCTCTTTCTATATCTCCCAACACTTTAATACTAGAGTGTTATGAGAACCAGTGTTCCAGTCTTTGGTACACTTCTCTTTATACTTTCCCTCAATTTGATGATTACTTTATTTAGTCTACTGGCTTCAGAGTCTACCTATGTCTATGACACATGACTTTATGGCTCTCCTCAGATTCCAGCACCTTGTCTCCCCTCTAGATTCCAGCTTCATTTATATCCTACTTAAATCTAAAGCAGTTATCTCAGATTTAATATGTATTAATCTGAACTGATCTTCCCTTTCCATAATTGGACCTTCCGGTAACCCTCCTGGTATATTGAAAACATATCTAACCAATCCCCTGCTCAGGCCAAAGATTTTAAATTACCCTTATGTCTTCTGTGTCTCTCACATCTGTTAGAATACCACTTCTCAGTCTTTTAGCACCTTTGTTCAATTCATCAACCTTTCTCTCCGTTACTGTTTGTAATAACTGGCCTTTCCATCTCTGCTCTTTGTCACTACAGTTCATTCTCAGCAGCACAGAACCTTGGGTTCCACATTCTGTAATGCCTTCCCTCTTCTGTCAGCGTAAAAGTCAGTGTAGACAAAAAAGTGCCAAAAATGTGCTTTGGTTCCTATATCCTTATTTCTCTGAGCTTATCTCCTACTATGCCTCTACTTATTCTAATTCAGCCCCACTGATCTCCTTGGCCTTTGTTGAGCACACAGCATGCTTCTGCCTTAGGGACTTTGTTCTGTCAGTTTTTCTTCCTGGAATAATACCCTCACAATATCTACATTGCTAAATTTCTTACCTCTTTCAAGTCTTTTGTCAGATCTTTCCTTGTTAATAATTTTTATCCTTGCCATGGTATTTTATACTGCTATCTGCTGCCTTAGTTTCCATATTGGCAGCCTTTACTAAAATGTTGTATTAAACACTGCAAACATACAGAAACAAATCTTACCAAGGAAGCTGTTACCTTAGAGAAAAATTATAATTCAATTCGCTGGGACATATACCAAAAGTATGCTAATTGTGGAATGCTACAGAGTGATCTAACCTGGAAAGCTATTCATAACAAGTTAAGCAGATTCATAGGAGTAACTTAACTCATTCATTACTCAGAAGGAAAAAAGACATACATGCAAGGAGCAAAGAAACAAGAACATTTCCATAGTGGAAATTTTCCATTTAAGTCAGCAATGTAGAGTGAGGTTCAGAAACTAAAACTAGCTAGTAGGAAGGAGAATCAATTATTTTCATATCTATGTAACTTCAGAAAGGCATCTAGTTACAATTTATGAAATACAGCATCATTAAAATTCAAAATAGTTTTATGATAATGCTGATTTAGGGTACCTATATTATACACACATGCACATAAAGATAATCATATATTCTTTTCCAATTTAGGTATTGAATACTAAATACATGAATAGTTCGGCTATATATCTATTTTGAAAAATTCATTACAAACTATCAAGTAAGTAATAACACTCTTAAACTGCCTGCAATTAGACATTTACACAATAATCCATGATGATGCCACAGAAGTCTTTACATAGGATAGAGGAGCAATGCATGTGTCAGTGATTAGGTATTTGCATAATAGTATATTACAGCTCTGAAGAAACCTCACAGACTATCAACTAAACAAATCAGATTTTTGAAATCCATGATTTACTATTTACTAAATTTTGTCAACTCTTGTAAATACACATAATAAGCATACTTATCTTTTCTCTTTTGATATTAAGGGCTATGAAACAGTTGTCCAGATCAAAATTTTATTTCCAAATCCTTGCTTCCCCTTACAAAAACACACCTTGAGACAATTATCTAAATTCACTTTCTCCATATCTTCATTACCAATTATTTTATTTAACACTCTGCAGACATTTCTTCATGCCTATTGGTCCACTGAACCCAGTCTATCTCCTCTTGTGAAATCCAGTGCCTATTCTTAGTTCTAATCTTACTTAAATGATCAGCAGTTAGCACATTTGATTCCTTCTTGATTCGTTTCATTACTGCTCCTTTATGATGACACACCCTTCTAAGCCACTGCATCTCATCCCAAATGCCATTTGCAGACTTGTCCTCTCACTTCTGACTGTGTTGCAAAGCACTGGGGTTAATTGTAAGCTCTTCTCTGTATCTTATTCAATCCTTTGAAATCACATACTATTTATACTTTTGTAATCCTAATTTTTAATGTGTGAGTCCCAGATGTATATAATAAGTGCTTACATTAAATCTTCATGTGAATGTTTATTGCATAGTGAGCTATAGGAGTTAGGGATAATTTTCTGCCACAAAGAAGACGAGTAAGAGAAGATGAGCTCTGGAAACTATATGAAGGCTCTGTTTGTGAGAATAGAAGGATTTGGATTCCTTTTCTTGTGCATTATGTTAGTATCTCAGTTGTGTCCAATTCTTTGAGACCCCATGAACTATAGCTCGACAGGATCCTCTGTCCATGGGATTTCCCAGGCAAGAATAGTAAAGTGGGCAGCCATTCCCTTTTCCAGGGGATCTTCCTGACCCAGGGATCGAACCTGGGTCTCCTGCATTACAGGTAGATTCTTTACCATCTGAGCCATCAGGGAATTCTTGCATGTTATATTCATGCTAAACCCAACTACCATGACTCCTTGAAACCCTGGGCTGTCTCATTTCTTTTTTTTCTTTTGGGCTGTCTCATTTCTGACACTCACACATGCCCTTCTCTCTAATTTGAAAGTTCTTTTAATCCTCATCTTATCAACTGGCCTTCTAATGTCTCTATGTCTTTGAAAGTGAGAAAGAAGTGTGCAAAACCTAGGAACCAATGCTGCTGCAAATGTGCAGTGATGCAGAGGTAGTGTGTGTGGAACAGAGTGAAGATACTAATGATTTCCTTTAAATTCGGTATATTTCTGTCCTTTTTTGTCTTTCTTTTTTTCTTCCTATTTTTTAGACTTAATTAACATTGACTTAGTAATCAAAAGCAATTCAATTAGATGTATTGTCAAAGCAATTTACTGACATACTTGAGACATAGGGAATTAATGTTTAGTATTCTGAAAGACTGATTCTAATTCTAAGTAAGATTCATCTAGATTAAATACAGAACTCAAATGCTAAAAGCATTACACCTGCAAATCATATTTTCATATTCATAAATTAATCTAAGCTTTGATATATTTGATTTTCTTTGGACTTTTTCTATTTTTAAGTCTTTGTTAACCTTGAATGGATATTCATATGCAACTACATGATTTAAAAATAATTATAATGCTTTTCTGATTATTCAACTTCTGAGTATATCCATACTAAAGAAATATGTCTTAAATAATTTTCTATGTATTTTCATACATATAGCATTGGTTATCAAAATAGTTTACTAGCTAAAATTGATACTCTATTAGATTCAATATGCACAAATCCCTAATGATTTAATGACATTTGCTTATTAACTGCCTAGAAAAATTGCAGATATTTTTAAAAGGTAATGACATGCATATTGAACTTTGTTAAAATTCATTAAAATGATTATAGATAATTGTAGACCTTTTATCATACGGTAATAAAAACATGTTATTGTTAAAAGGTATAAAATATTCTTGCATTGTACCAAAATGTTGCAGTAAAAATGTATTATCATATCTCCTCAAGGTTATTATTATCTAAAATGCTGAAGCTATTTTGCATTTGACATGTATATATGTCTGTTTGCATGTATATACATATATATATATGTTATAGCAGACACATATATATATTTCACAGACATATATAGTTAAACAGTCACTTACATTTTATAAAGACCTTAAATATATATATTTTCTATTCACCTAAATATTTGCATTTCCAGAACTCAGCCTACTTTTCCATAAACCGAGATTGCTATTTAATATCACTTTCCATCTTCCTGAAGAAAAATGTTTTAATTTCCTGTTGTATGTCTGCTGATGATAGATTCTCTTAACTCATGTTTATCTGAAAAACAAAGAGCCTTTTCCAGTATGTAAAAGTGTTGTCCTATTGGATTCCAGATTGAATCGTTTCTGATGAGAAGCTTGCTGTCATTCATACATATCTCTGTTCCTTTGTACATCATGTGTCTTTTGGGGGCTGTATTTTGGATTTTCTTCACTTTATTGGTTTATTAGCAATGGGATTACAATGTGCCTGGATTTTTTTAAATGAGTTTTTGGCTTTAAATATGTAGAGTAAAATTTTAGAATGCATGCTACCTAATTTCAAGACTTACTTTAAATTTACAGTGAACAAGGCATTGTGCTAATAAGGACCAACTCTATAGCACAGGGAACTCTACTCAATACTTTGTGATGGCCTATATGGGAAACAAATCTAAAAAAATGGACATATGTGTGCATATAATGGATTCACTTTGCTGTACACTTGAAACATGATATTGTAAATCAACTATATCCCAATGAAAATTTAAAAATATAGTACTAGGAAAAAAGATAGATACATAGGTCAGTAGGACAGGAAAGAAAGCCAAAAGCAGACCCCCACACATATATGGTTAATCGAATATCAACAATGTTGGGAGCAGAACAGCCTTTTCAACAATTGGTGCTGAAACATTAGGAATATTAATATGTGGAATAACCAACTTCAATTCATACCTCGTATTAATTCAAGTGAATTATAAGTTCAAGTAAAAATCAAAAACTATGCAACTTCTTGAGGAAACATATGAAAATATCTTTTCAACCTTGGGTTATTCAAACATTTCTATAGCCTGACACCATAAGCATGAGCCATAAAAGAAAAAATGTTGACAATCTGAAATTCATCAAGATTTAAAATTTTATGCTTTTCAAATGATACTGTTAAAATGATGAAAATAGAAGATACATGCTGAGAGAAAAAACTGCATAACAAAACCTAGTAAAGGACTTATATATAGATTACAATTTATCTGCATATGTTTATACACTCAATAATAAGCAAAATTAAATAAAAATGGACAAAAGTATTAAACAGTTGCCTTCACAAAGATTATACATAGATGGCAGGAAAGAACTTGAAAGCATAGTCTCTAAGGTTAATAATTAGTCATTAGAGAAATAAATATTCAAACAAAAAGTAGATGCATACCTGTTTGCTAGTCAGAAAAAAAAAAAAAACAAAGTACTACCAAAGCTGACAAGAATGTTAATCAGCTGAGACTCTCATATCGGGAAGCCCATACATTTTTGGAGGGATAGCAAAACAGTCAATCACTGAAAAATTGTTTGGCAGTTTCTTATAAAGCTACACATACACTTTCCATAGAGCCAGTCTAACCTGGTCCCAGGTACGTAACCAAGATAAATGAGAAATTAAGTTCACAAAAAACCTCTATACAAATATTTATTGTCACATTATATATGATAACCAGCATCTGGGAACAATCCAAATGTCATGAAATTATTGAGTAATTAAACTAACTCTGGTATATTTATAAAATGCAATATTTCTCAGCCATAAAAGGAAAGAAAGTACTGATCCATGCAAGAGCATGGGTGCATGTCAAATACATTGACTGGAAGAAGTCAGATTCATAAAAATACATGCTATATAATACTCATACAACAGTCCAGAAAAGGAAAAATTATAAACAGAAAATGGATCAGAGGTTGCCAGGTATTGATAACAACTGAAAAGACTGGTTAAAAGAGAAAAGGGAGTATCATGTGGGTGATGAATCTATTCTTTATCTTGGTTCTGATGGTATTTATACAATTGTGTTCATTTGTACAAATTCATAAATATCTCTAAAACTGTTGAATTTCACTGTATGTAAATTACATATCACTAAGCCTGACCAAAAAAAAAAATGTAACAAACATTTGGCCTACTAGATGATTTATTAAATGATTATTAAAAATATGGGAAATTTCAATTGCAAAAATAAATGTTTGTCAAATTCCCTTTACTTGCAGGTGTAATTACAAGGAAAAGGTAGTGAGCCACAGAGTGGGTAGATATGAAGAGGTAACAGAGGTTATGATGAGTGAAGGATCAACAGGAGGACAGCAGATGTCAAGTTGAAGAAAATCTATCAAAAAAGGAGCAATGGCACCATGGTTTGGGGGTCATGCCTGAAGTGAATATGGACACACAAATTATTTTTCTTATAGTTTTATTCATAATCTATCTATCTTCTCTATTTTCCCTTTGCTGGATGATACCTACTATCTTTCTAAAGCCTTATTTGTAATAGTTAGCCTCCCTCCCAGAGGTATTGGGTAAGTTTGTCTTTTGTTCTGTTTCTCAGCATCAGGATCAAGAGACCTGAATCAGCCTGTTGTAGCCTGTAGTATCTGAGAATGATTGATTGATGGATGAGTGATGTTCTTTCTTTTTCCCTAATCATGTCCCAGAAATCAAACTGTTACCCCATCTTCTCTCATCTCTCTCAATCTTACTCACTTTTGTTTTGATTTGTAGATTAAGGAGCTATCTAGCTAAGATGAGGTGGCCGCCACTATATATCTAGAACAACTTACATGATATATGTGGGACAATAAAAGGAAAAGTTATAATTCTAGAAGTTTGTATGTAATTTTTAAATTTGTTCTCACTCTGACATTGCCTATTGATAAAGCTTTAGGGGACAGCTAGCTTGTGCCTTAATGTTGGGGAATGTTGCTGATAACTACTATAAATTCTGGCTGAGCTGATTTTTTTTTTTTTTTTTTTTGGTATTCTTTACCCAGACAAATACTCTTTCACATAATCATATATTGTCTCTGCCAGGTTATTCTGAAAAATAAATATTTTCTATTGGCATCTTCCAAGAGTGGATGTACAGCGTTTTTTTCTTTTTTTTTTTTTTTCTGGAAATTATAGAATCTCCTAAATCTGTCTCTCCCCATAATTAATGGAAATTTTGTGGTGAATCATGTTAGTCAAAGAAAACTCAGATATTTTGCCTTCCTGGGTCTTTTTGAGGATTGGCAATAAAATATGAAAGACACCTGTCACACTGACTTTGCTAAGTAAACTTATTTTTGTTATTTTGATAAACATTATAAAACATGAGCTCCTCGAGTTACCAGTTTCAATACGCTTTGAGTTTCTGTATTCTCGCTTCTGAGCTTCCCTAGTGGCTCAAATGGGAAAGAATCCACCTGCAATGCGGGAGACTTGGGTTCAATCCCTGGGTTGGGAAGATCCCCTGGAGGAGGGCATTGTAACCTACTACAGTGTTCTTGCCTGGAGAATCCCTATGGACAGAGGAGCTTGATGGGCTACAGGTTATGGGGTCGCAAAGAGTCCGACACGACTGAACAACTAAGCACCGCCCTGTACACTCTGCCTCTAAACTAAATAACAATTATGTTCCCTTTAAAGAATTAGACTCATTTAAATTTGACTTAAATACAAATCAAGATAATATATGAAAAGCATGATATATACATGATACTATACAGTCCATGGAATTCTCCAGGCCAGAATAATGGAGTGGGTAGCCTTTTCCTTCTCCAGGGGATCTTCCCAACCCAGGGATCCAACCCAGGTCTCCTGCATTGCAGGAGGATTCTTTACCAGCTGAGCCACATGGGAAGCCCAAGAATACTGGAGCCGGTAGCAGGTTCTTTCTCCAGCAGATCTTCCCGACCCAGCAGTTGAACTGGGGTCTGCTGCATTGCAGGCAGATTCTTTACCAACTGAGCTATCAGGAAAGCCCCACTTCACTTCACTTCACTTCACTTTGAAGAATTAGACTGATTTAAATTTGATTTAAATACAAATCAAGATAATATATGAAAAAGATGATGGAGATCCCAGCAGAGCTATGTACTTGAGAGATATCATCTTACCTTTGTAGTAAGAAATATTGATGTTAGTAATCAAACATATGAAGAGGAAAAGCTCAACAGACAGTTCAGTTTGAATTAGTCAAAATTTTTTAAATACCCTCTGCACATTGTTGTTTTTTAGTCACTAAGTCATGTCTGACTCTTTGAGACCTCTTCGACTGCTGCCTGCCGGGCCCCTCTGTCCATGATATTTGCCAGGCAAGAATACTGGAGTGGGTTTACATTTCCTTCTCCAGGGGACCTTTCCAGCCCAAGGATGGAACCTGCATCTCCTGCATTGGAAAAGCAGATTCTTTAAAACTGAGCCCCCAGGGAAGTTCACACTTTTGCCCATACTGCATTATAATTAAATTTTTATATTTCATGTTTTATTCTTGCTTTGTGGTTTTCATAGCTAATATTTTTATTAAAAGTGCCTTTGTTAATTTAATCATTCTTCAACTTGTATTAGTTTTGCAACAGTAAGTGGGAAGAAGCTTTCATTCCTGTTTCAAATTAAAAACAAACATTCTGACATTATTGGAAGAGGAAATGTGATAAGAACACAAAAACAACTATGACCCGGGACATCCAGTGAAGACAAAAATGGTATTAAATAAGACTTTTATTTCACAGAATTTTAAAGACTGATGGGGTTTTTGTAAGAACTTTACTCAGTTGAGAAATGCCAAGTTGATTGTACCCACTCAAAACCATAATTATTCATCTCCCTCTGTCCTGTTCTCCTGGAATCTGACAGTCAAGGCTGAAATAGTGCATTGTATTCAGCCATGCATGCATTATTTCCTACAAAACAATTTTCTTCATTTAAAAATGTGGTCAGAAGTACAATTCATTTCATTTCTGCTGACCAAATAAAAAATGGCATTTATGAAAATGAAGTTCATAGTCCCTGATATTAGCTCAGAGGATCTAGTTAACTGAATAACTACTGTACCCATATTTTCATTCCAATACAATGACTTGAACTTTTATATAAGATTTTAGCATTTTATTGTTTTTATACACACACATATATGTGGCAAAAATAATTTGGGAAGCTTCAATAAATGTGGCAAATCTTATTGTCTGAATAACCTGTGTTTATACATTTTGTGTTACTAAGATTGAACCTCACTTACATAAGAAAGTGACTAAATGCAGGTGGCACTAATAAGATCTATCAGTGCTGTGTCTCATACTCAACCATAGACTTAAACTTGAAAATACATGACTGAAGCTAGCCCTTAGCTACTAACATTTTACAATGTGTCACCTGAATTAGATATGCCCCTTATGGCCTCTAGCCTCCCAGGCTCCTCTGTCCATGGGCTTTTTCAGGCAAGAATACCGGAGTGCATTGCCATTTCCTCTTCCAGGGTCTTCCTGACCCAGGGATTGAATACCTATCTCCTGCATGGCTAGCAGATTCTTTATCCACCATACCCTAAATCTGATATGAGATGTGTGGGTAATAATCTAATCTCAAAGCAAATTCTTCAGAAGTTTTAAGATGCAGTACTCTAGATAGTTCTAAAAGCTAAGACTATCTCCCAGTGTTTACTAAAAGTATGACATATTTTACTTATCTTTTAAAAAAAAATGTTACTAAATCCTTTGGTAGGTGAATTGAATTGAAAAGACAAGCAAATTCATAGTATAAACTGCCCAGGGTAGGGTTTTCATGATGGCAGAGGACATCCCCACTGCCAATTATCCTGGAAAGTAGTCTGGACAAAAAGGAAAGGAGCCATAAGAATCAATTATCCGATTAGAGGGAAGGAACATTGTATGTGGAGGTTTGTTGGAGAATATAAATGTTGACCAGCTGAGGGCACTGCGGCCAGTGGGGGAGTATTGATAATTCGAGTCCCTGCAACATTGAGGTGCCCTGGCTAAACCTGGAGGCTTCCAAAGTTACACTGAGGATATGTCTGAACTTTTGCAAACACATTTAGTACTTGTAAATTATTTTTGTGTTGTTGTTTTTTTCTGTTATCTCTGAACATAGAGCCAGGCCAATATTTTCTTTTTATTTCATTCCAAGCTTTTTTTTTTTTTTTTTCCAGTTTTACATGCATATTTTATTTTTTATTTATTTATTTTTTTTAGAACTACTAGCCCTCCAACTTCCAGATATTACCTTTATTTATTTATTTTTTTCCCATTTATTTTTATTAGTTGGAGGCTAATTACTTTACAATACTGTAGTGGTTTTTGCCATACATTGACATGAATCGGCCATGGGTTTACATGTATTGTGTCTTTTTTTTTTTTTTTTTTTTTTTTGGATGTATGAAGAGGGATTGAAGCATAAAAATGTCTGAAGCATTTGTGAGAGTTGTAGTAGGAGAGATCTAGGATTCCTTTCTTCAGTTTAGAAGAAAAGTAATAGCATCAGAGATGTGGAGACAACTGTGTACAGTGGAGTAATGCTCTCCTGAAAGTACTAGGAACAGAAAACTTGTCCTCATTGCTTGAGGAAGCATCTGTGGGAGAAGCCACATGGATTCTTCATCTATTTCTGCTAAGGTAAAAATCCTTATCATGTGAAGGTTGGTTACATTCTATTGGTAATGAAAGTGAAAAGAAAGTGAAGTTGCTCAGTTGTGTCCAATTCTTTGCGACCCCATGGACTGTAGCCTACCAGGCTCCTCAGTCCATGGAATTTTCCAGGCAAGAGTACTGGAGTGGGTTGCCATTGCCTTCTCCAGGAGATCTTCCCAACCCAGAGACTGAACCCGGGTCTCCCGCACTGCAGGCCGACTCTTTACCATCTGAGCCACCAGGGAAGCCCTCTCTATTGGTAATATTCCATATAAATAGAAATATGATCTATACTTGAGATCTTGAAACTCTACCAACCTGTCAAGGCAAGATTGAAATTTTTCCTGTTTGTACACAGTGCAAACCTTAATGCCTTCAAAGTCTACCAGTAGAATTTTTAGATTATGCTTTTAAAGTACTGTGTTAGTTTCTATTTTAATTTCAAGTTTGAGATTTTCTCACTCCAGTTCATTGCATGAGAAGGATCCAGATCCCACATACGTTTCCCTGTTTTATTCATTTTCACACCATGTGAATTAAGCCCCAAATATCCTATTTTTTGATGGAGTTTAATCATCTATCATATTTAACATGCATTAGTTTCTTTGGATGCAATAGAAGAGTGATACAAAGAAGAAGATGGATTATGGTTATTTCTTCTGTTCTCCACAGTGATACTTAAATATTGCATTCTATTATAAGGGTTATAATTTGAAAGTGATGTAAGTAAATGCACATATTCAGAGCAAACTGATAAGATTTTTAAGATAATTTAAAATTTTCCCAAGTGAGAAATGACTAATGGAATAGGATAGTAAACTGAAGAAAAGGATATTCCTGAGGAGTCATAACAAATTTACCAAATATGTAAAAGTATATTTATCTTTCTGTCTTGTATGCATGGTTCCATATAAGTGCATCTGTGAAACCAGTTGTCAACTTTCAGTTTGACAGAGTTAGGCACCTCATTTTCTATTTTCATCTAACAGTTCACACATAAACATGTAGTATTGGATTTGTACTTACTGTATTTGTATTTGCATGTGTGTGCAACCCATTGAATTATGACCTTGAGGTTTGGAACCTCATCTTGCATATATATATATACACAAACACACACGCACATAAATGACTCAGATTGTTATAGGCTCTTCTTCCATATCATCTTTATCATCATCATAACAAATACTAACAACACATTATTTGCATGAAGTTTGTTGATGATAGTGCTTTAAATGGGTATCTCTAGTGTGTATACAATACTGCAATGAAATACCATTTTGCCTATTTTTTCAATAACGAAATTGAGCATTGGTGTGCTTATGTAAGAGTCCTAAAGTCACATAATCATAGGTTTGAATGTAGGGTAATAACAAAGGGTAAATTTTCCAATCCAAATCTGGAACAAATGTAGACTCAGTAAGTTTGTTGGTTTAATACTTTCAAACTACTAGAGGTAACTTGCATTCCCTCAAAAGACCCAGTTGGAGTAAACATGGAGATGTAGAGTGTAAGCCATGATGATAAACAGCACATTTTCCTGGATCCAAGAATGTTGTATGGCACTTATTTCTTTTCCCTTGTCTAATTGTGCTGAAATTACAAATTTGTAATCTTTGTAATTACAAATTACATCTTTCTCATTTACTTCCTCTCAATTCCTGGACAGATGAGGGAGTTAAAATACCTTGAGGTGAAGTGAAGTGAAAGTCACTCAGCCATGTCTGGCTCTTTGTGACCCCATGGACTATTCAGTCCATGGAATTCTCCAGGCCATAATACTGGAGTGGGTAGCATTTCCCTTCTCCAGGGGATCTTCCCCACCCAGGAATGGAACTGGGGTCCCCTGCATTGCAGGCGGATTCTTTACCTGCTAAACTATGAGAGAAGCCCTTAAAATACCTTACAGAAAGTAATTCATAGGAGCTACTGTGATTCAGAGCCTCTTCTTAAAGATTACCAATGACATGTTCTTTTCTTGATATTATAGCATTGAGAGCTTACCAAAACATTATGAAAATTGACTGTGATGGTTCTCATCATTGATGTGAAAACATTATATTGTTTAGTTGTAAAATCCTCTTAACTTTTACTCACTCTTTGGTCAAGTTCTCAAGTAACAGTGTGGATATAGTACTTGGTCTCACCAATGTTTCCTTCAGAATAATCCTGTGTGTATGCACTAGTCTCATTTCTTCTTTTAAGCCAGCTTATTCCCTGGCATCTGGAAGACAGATATTTTACACATGTGACCAATATCAACAAAATAGCTTATTGCTTTATGTGTCATTTTCAATTCTGTCACTCTTTAAAAGACATTCCTTGGAACAATGTATTATACAAATAAATTTAAGATTTTTTTCTTATTTCATTTATTCAAAATGTACTTCAAAGTTTTACATTTCTGGGATGAGATTAGAATAAAAATTATGACAGATACCTGGTTTATATTTGCAATTATAAACCATTGCTTTTATTTTAATGTTGCTGTTTAGTGCAACTCTTTTGAGACCCCATGGACCGTAGCCCACCAGACAGGAGAGATTTTCTGTCCATGGGATTTTCCAGGCAAGAATACTAGAGTGGGTTGCCATTTCCTCCTCCAGGGGATCTTCCTGACCAGGGAATTGAACCCACATCTCTTATGTCTCCTGCATTGGTAGGCAGATTCTTTACCCACTGAGCCACCTGGGAAGCTCTCTATTTTAACATGAGGATAATTTCATATGGGACTTGGCTCTTTCAACTATCAAAGCCAAGATTTTTTTTTCCCTTTGCAGATAACACAAAAACAACATTTATATATATATATATATATATATATTTTTCCCTCTAAGGGAGATATAATAAAAAGTTAAAAAAAAAAAAAAAAAAAAAACAGTCTTCTGTGAACAATGAATGCACACTATGCCACCTGGAATCATCTGCAGGGAGACCAGATGAGTCAGTACATTGTCTCTTCAGCACTTCTGTCCTCCAGCAAACCCACCTGGCTTGGCTGCAAAGGAAACCGACTAAATGGGGTTTTGTTAACAAATTCCATTACTAGAAAGTTAACTGTTCAATTCTGTGGCCTAGTTAATTATATTTTCAACTCTAATGTTACCACTTTAAGCAAACCTCTTTTAGGAGACTCTTGGTGAGATGTTTGTGATCAAGAGGCAATATTATATAGTATAGGGATAATGGGGTTTAGAATCAGGCAGGCCATGTTGTGAATCCTGATTGGCTTACTTATATTCTCAGGGTAGCCACCATGCTCATTTGCAATAATTGCCATTTGCTGAATAGGAGGCGTATGACACATGCTGTATAAATATTTTACCTGCATTATCTCATTTGTCTTACATCCATCATGTAATAAAAGCTTTAGTATCTCTCCCATTTTGAAGATTTAAAAAAAAAAAACTGAGGGTTGTTGAAAGTATTGTACAAAACCCCACTGCTATCAGAAAGCTAAGGAGGAATTTAAGTTCTGACAGCCTGGTCCTACTCTCCTCTTAATAGAAGTAACAGCACATAAACAACTCCACTTTTTTTTAAACAAAAGCTCAATTGGATTGATGAGACTTCATGAGTGATAGCCAGATAGACAGACAAACAGATATTTAGAGATTTAAATGTTCAAAATCTTTCTTTCCCTTAGGATAATTTAGAACAGGTAGCCAAATCTGTGATAAATCACTATCTACATTGCAACACTCTTATTACTCTATGACCGTCACAACAATAGTAGTTTATTTCAGCACAACCCTTCCAATTTATCGATGATACTAATAAAGATGCATTATTAAAGTATAAGAGAATATTTGGAAGATATTTTAAGGGACCATTGGGCTTCCCAGGTGGCTTAGTGGTAAAGAATCCACCTGCCAAAGTAGGAGATGTGTTTGACCCCTTGGGTCAGGAGGATCCCGTGGAGGGGGAAATGACAAGCCACTCCTGTATTCTTGCCTGAAAAATCCCAGGGACAGAGAAGTCTGGCTGACTACAGTCCATAGGGTCACAAGAGTCAGATACGACTCAGTGACTGAGGATGCACACATTTTTACTATTATATCAAATTACAAAATTTTAATATATCAAGTCAAACAATATTATAAAATATTTCCTAATATCTAACATAAGTAGACAATAAGATATTCACAGGAGTGAAAGAAAAATATCCACATAGAAATCTGAAATTCAAAGCTTTTTTTACGGAACTATAAAAGTGGATTGGCCTTTACGTATACCTCTTAATGTTTAGAAGGCTAATTCAAGTTTGATTTCTCACAAAATTAAGCAACATCTTCATATTCTGGAAAGTTATATGAGAAATGATGTTAGCTGTTCATAATTTTATGAGAATATTTATTACAGTTTCTTAGGAAATCAGTTTTTCATTGAAACAACATCCTATTTAAAATTTCAGGGGAAAAAATGTATCTATTGAAATAGTTCCAGTCTTTAAAAAAGCTATGATCTTTATTTGCAGTTGGATTTGTATTTTGAAAATGCATGCTGATTGATACTATTAAGATTCATCATTCCGGAACTCTTTTCAAAATAAGTATGTTCCACTACAATTCTATATAAGTATTGGCTGGGTAACAAATTTATGTCATTGAAATTTTTTTCCAGATTTATACTATTATATGCTTGGTTTCATTACTAATATTTTTGGCAATGAAAATAATTATTCTTCCTTTAGTAATTTATAAAAAGTAAAACTAATTGTCTTTATTTTTGTGTTCCAAGTCTGATACAGAGTCATTTCCTAAAAGCACCTGATTTTCACCTATGGAATAGTTCTATGAGGAGAATGAAAAATTAAGGTAAATCTTTGGCTTAAAAATGACAAATACCCCATATACTTGAAATTTCAGATAATTAAAAGTTTTGTTTTTCTGATTTTTTATGCATAATACCATGAATTGTATAAATATTTGTCTTTACAAAATGCCTTCTGATTTTTAAGTTTATGTGAAATATAACTCATGAATTATGTTTTAAAGCATAAATACTACTAAAATCTTTGATATCAGGTGTTTAATATTGCTCGTCACCTTCTACATATCTTTTATTGTGAGGTATAGAACTTTTTATTAAAGTTCTCATGACTAATGATTTATTTGTTAATTTAAGGTACAGTTACAGTTTATATATTTGAAACATATTTCAGTTCAGTTCAGTTCAGTTCAGTTCAGTCACTCAGTTGTGTCCAACTCTTTGCAAACCCATAAATCGCAGCACGCCAGGCCTCCCTGTCCATCACCAACCCCCGGAGTTTACTCAAACTCATGTCCATTGAGTCGGTGATGCCATCCAGCCATCTCATCCTCTGTCGTCCCCTTCTCCTCCTGCCCTCAATCCCTCCCAGCATCAGGGTCTTTTCCAATGAGTCAACTCTTTGCATGAGGTGGACAAAGTATTGGAGTTTCAGCTTCAGCATCAGTAGTAATACCGTTTGTAAATAACACTAGATCCTATATAACAATAATACAACCCTGAAATCATTCTCAAATCTCCATCCTCTATTAATCTCATGGTGACAAAAAAAAAAGTTGGATAGCAATTGATATTGGCAGATATAGTCCTTTGAGATTATTTTAAATCATAATTTTAGTTACTACATTTAAATCGAAGAAAGGGCCTTTAAACTCGACTGCCACCTCAGTTCTTTTTAGACACCCTTATTTGTTTTATCTTCCTAACTCTGCCTTGAGTTCTTCTCTTGCTCAAAAGTCTTTAATTCAATAAATTTTCATCTCTGTGACACTTAACTTCAGTCACTTTTGTAGGCACAGACAGATTCTAGCCCTTGACTTAGGTAAGAGCCTGAAGGCAAACCCCTCAAATATCTTTATGATGCTATGCCACAGAGAGTGTCTCTTCCTGATGAGATGATGAAATTGTGGCTGTGAGTCCAACTACTGGAAAAAAATATTTAGAGATTCACTGATACGAAAAGAAGAGGTAACAAAAAATTAAATTTGAAAGCATTATATATTATCTGTGCAGAGGAATGGAGTAGGGATTTAGTGATCGAAGTTCCAGAATCACCATTGTGTGTAAAACTAAAACCAGGATGTGATCTTCCTAACTCTGAAGGCTCCTGTGTGCCTCTGCTGAATTCAGTTATTCAGCAAATAGTCAACAACCTGGACAGCTCCCATTGGTGACTGTTCCTACAGTAAATTAATATCATCCAACCAAATATCCCTGTCATTTCATTTCTAGATACTCTCCCCACCCCCGATATAATCTTTGGTCCCATAAAGTTAATATAAATATTAGCTCACATAGAGGATGCCTTAGAATTTGATTTTCCATGTATCACTTACCTCATAATACACTGTATTATCCCCCCATTTCAGTGCCATATTGAAATTAGACTGATTTTAACTTGTTTTGGCAAATGAAATATGAATGGAAATAACAAATACCAATTTTAAGTATTACTGTTGATTTTTATCCCTGCTTTTTACCTTATGCAATGTAGCTGGCAATGTTTCAGACAAGGTCTACTTCATTAGCCTAGATTCCAGAATAAAGGATAAGTACATGGAGCAAAACCACAGCTTTCCAATCGTGACATAAGTTAATTAAAATTTTATGGTTATAATCCTATGAGATTCTAGGACTGCTTGTTACTGCAGCATAATTGACTCATAGATCCATTGCCTCAATTTATTAATTTTAGTTCTCATTGGATTTTTATTGCTACAAACTAACCCACATGATTTAACCCACAACTTGCTATACTTAGCTGGTAGTTATTGAGTTCTGCTACTGTTTAATTGTGGCAACAGTATGTTTTGTCTTATAGACTCAAAACTAAGGTGTAGGTTGTTGATGTTTAGTCACTATGTCGTGTCTAACTCTTTTGTGACCCCATGGACTGTAGCCCACCACTCCTCTGTCCTTGGGATTTCCCAGGCAAGAATACTGGAGTGGATTGCCATTTTCTTCTCCAGGGAATCTTCCAAACCCAGGGACCAAACCTGCGTCTCCTGCATTGACAGGTGGATTCTTTATCACTGAGCCACCAGGGAGTAGATAATGTGATATTCCAAAGGTCACAAAATAACTACTTTATAGAGCTACGATTCAAATCCAAATTTGGGTAATGCTAACACTATGAGATTTGCTTTCTCAAACATATCATATAGAAGATGTTTAAGTATTTGTTGAACGGAGGAGTAAGGAGAAGATGAGTGAATGGATCATTTAAATTCTGTTGTATTAGGAACACAAAGAATAATATAGCACTCATATAGTTAAATAGTTCAAAATCTATAGAGGAAGAAAGAAAGTACATTTGCATTTACAATAAAATTGTAGGAGGACAATGATAGAAATATGAACAAGAGTTCTAAGGGAAACATGATCCAGGTACCTGGATGATTTTATACATTATCTTGTTTCCTGAGTCTTACCAATAATCTCAAGGAATAAGTCATACTGCTTCCTCAGAATTCAAGCTGGTAGAAGTTTTGTGTCTGTGTACGTGTGTGTGTGATTTTTGTTTCTTTCTTTTTTTTTTTTGGTAAATTCTTTAATGAGTTCAACTGTAAATATGACAAAATTAAAATTCAGATAACTAAAAAAATATGTTCAGTTTTCCCTATGATAGCATTCTAGAGTTCTTTGATAAATAGATTCTGAGGTTTGGATGATTCAAAATGCATTATATACTCAGTCCATTTTTCCATAGTAACTTTCAACATAGTCTGAGGAAAATTGGGTGAACTGCTTGCTCTCTGCCCTGGCAACTTGTATTCAGGGTCAATTCATGATGAAGGCCAGGCAAGAAAATCAGAGCCTACTCCAAATAGATGTGGAAGTACTTTGTAAACTGTCAAGTATAACTCTATGGTCATTTTGTATTTTTATTAGCCTTAGTGTGAGAGACCAGAATCACGAACAACTTGTGATATTGTAGAAGAAGGCAGAGTAGACTAAAATAGATTTGCTTTTCCTGCAAGATCTGGCCAGACCCAGTTACTAAGATTCTTAAGCCTGTTAAACATTACAGTTTTAAGCGCAAATATGACACAGATATAGGATCTCTTTAGTTATCTTAAGAGCTTTAGTAAAATAGTATATTAGCTTTTTTTTTTTTTTTTTTAATGTATTGGAGTATAGTTGATTCACAGGTGGTGCTAGTGGTAAAGAACCAGCCTGCCGATGCAGGTTCCATCCCTGGGTCAGGTGGATCCCCTGGAGGAGGGCATGACAATAAAAGTATCTCCACTCCAGTATTCTTGCCTAGAGAATCCCATGAACAGAGGAGCCTGGTGGGCTATAGCCCATAGAGTTGCACATAATTGGACATAACTGAAGCAACTTAGTATGCACACACACGTAGTTGATTTAAAATGTTGATTTAGCTTCAGGGGTACAGCAAAGTGAAATCAGTTATACATATACAGGTACCCACACTTTTTTAGAATCTTTTCCCACATAGATCATTATAGAGTACTGAGTAGATTTTCCTGTTCTGTACAGCAGGTTCTTATTTTTATCTATTTTATATATAATAGTGTATATATGTCAACCCCAACCTCCCAAATTATCCATGCCCTGGACTGTATAAATATTAAACAGTTTTTATTATAAAATGGTACAAACATGTCCTTATTTGCAAAAATAATGAAATATTGATAATATTGCCATAAAATGATTTCTCATGCCCCTAATTTACTTCAGTGAGTGAATGACAACCTCTTCACCTTAGGACAATTCAAGTAGCAAATTGATGGTGTGCAATACATTTCATGGATGAAGAGCTAGTATGAGTCATATAAGCACTACTGTCAGAAAAACCTTCCCTGGAGAGTTAATTTATATTCACTGCACCAATGTTCATATTGCTTTGAGTTGCCAAGTAGACGCTCACATTTTTTCCTCCAATATATTCCACTACCATAAATTCTAAGTTAAAGCTGATTTCTTAGTATGTGCTTATGCTTGTTCATGAAAAGTTATATTTAGAACAAAAAACGTTATGGGCAATACAAAATTTAATAAGGTTAAAATATTAACTCATAATTAGATGATATTCCATTTCAAGTCAGCAATATATTATGAGATTATTATATTAAAAGGACCCTATCTTCAAATGACTTTCTCTTAAAATGATTGACAATACAAATTTAAGTTGCTTTTGAAAGTTTGTAAATTATGCCTAGGATATAAAATATATGCTTTGGGGGGGAAGAAACTAACTCTTCAAGCCATTATTATTGCAGCAAAGAATGTTTACTAACTCAGATACTAATTGCAATGCGTATACAATAGCCCTGGTAACATTAGTGCTCATCTCTCATATTTACACAGAACTCTATAGTTTAGAAAGACCTTATGCCTCTTATTTCAGTTAGTCTTTATTGAAACTTAAGGTATGTCTACATATTTAACATATTTTTCAACATTAAAGTTTTCCCTTTAAAAGAGGAGAAAACTATCGGTCTCTGGTTTCTCTGAGCCTGAAACCACCTCACGATTGTTTCCTGGTTTATATTTTGGAGTTTCATAATACATTTATTTGATTTTCCAAAACAGGAATGATAGGATATAGAAAATAATAATAGCAATAATAATAATAAAGATAGCTTAAAGAATCACTTTACTTTAGGTACAATGCTAAGAACTATACAAGAATTGGCACAATTTCATGTACATTAAAAAACCATGAGATAGATCTAGGGACTATTATTTATTCATTTAATGAATGAGGACTCTGAAACTATGAGAACACAATTAGTTCAAAAATTCATAGCTAATAAACACAGACATGTGATTGGAAACTGAGTCCTCCTATCATTAAAATATCAAATTATTACATTTTTATCTCTAAATTACTCAAAATAAAATAATAAAATATAAAATAATGATTGAAATATCCTGAAATTCTGTAATATACTTCTTAAAGGTAATTTCTTTTAAAATGTCTAATAAGCACATAGGCTTTTCCTTAGGTCAATACTCTCACAATGCTCACCACATCCGATCATTATTCTTGTGCTCAGTTAAACTTTTGCATGGTCTAGGGTCCATTCCTTGCCAAATTGAAACAGTATTAATAGGTCTTCTGTGGCAGCGTTCTAATAACTTTAAGGTGCTAACCAGGGCTTTCTGAGCAACTTAGACTGGGTTTAATTATTCATAAAGCTTTTCAAGGAAAAAAATTAAGTTTCAATGACTTCAAAGAAACAAATATTTTATGGACGTTAGTGTTTCATTCTTGTTTTTATATAATATTTTTAGACTATTATATAAAAGAGACTCTCTTATTAAATTAGTGGTTTAGTTGACCAATAAGTAGATTGATTTTCCTCAGTGTAAAGTTTGAAGCAACAGCAAAAAAATATGAGATTAAAGTGACATCTTGTCATTGTTTTTGTTCAGTCACTCAGTCATGTCTGACTCTTTGTGACCCCATGGAGTGCAGCACACCAGGCCTCCCTGTCCTTCACCATCTCCTGGAGCTTGCTCAAACTCATGTCCATTGAGTTGGTGATGCCATCCAACCATCCTGTCTTCTCCCATTCCCTTCTCCTCCTGCCTTCAATCTTTCCCAGCATCAGAGCCTTTTCCAATGAGTCAGCTCTTCTCATCAGGTGGCCAAAGTACTGGAGCTTCAGCTTCGGCATCAGTCCTTCCAATGAATATTTAGGACGGATTTCCTTTAGGATTGACTGTTTGAACTTGCAGTCCAAGGGATTTTCAAGAGTCTTCTCCAACACCACAGTTCAAAAGCATCAATTCTTCCATGTTAAGCCATCTTTATGGCCCAACTCTCACATACATACATGACTACTGGAAAAACCATAGCTTTGACTATACAGACCTTTGTCAGCAAAGTAATGTCTCTATTTTTTAATACTTTGTCTAGGTTTGTCATAGCTTTTCTTCCAAGGAGCAAGTGTCTTTTAATTTCATGGCTGCAGTCACCATCCAAATTTATTCTGGAGCCCAAGAAAATAAAGTCTGTCACTATTTCCATTGTTTCCCCATCTATTTGCCATGAAGTGATGAGACAGGATGCCATTATTTTTGTTTTTTGAATGTTGAGCTTTTTTACTCTCCTCTTTCACTTTCACAAAGAGGCTCTTTAGTTCATACAACAAGAACAACTAAATATTAAAAGGCCTAAGAACATATTTTTCCAGTAAATTATTTCTTATAACTAGAAATAATAGCTCTTGTAAAGAATTTAGAAATCTTTGAAAGATAAATAATTCTAAGCATCCTCCTTAAATACACAATAACGACAATCAACACAAGATTGTCAGAAGAAATATCAACAACCTCAGATATGCAGATGATACCACTAATGGCAGAAAGCAAAGTGGAGAGGAACTAAACAGCTTGTTGATGAGGGTGAAATTGGAGAGTGAAAAAGCCAGCTTGAAACTCAACATTAACAAAATCTAACATCATGGCATCCAGTCCCATCACTTCATGGCAAATAGAAGGGAAAAAGTAGAAACAACGACAGATTTGATTTTATTGGGCTCTGAAAACACTGTGGATGGTGACTGAAGCCATGAAATTAAAAGATGCTTGCTCCTTGGAAGGAAAGCTATGACAAACCTAAACCATATATTAAAAGCAGCAGAGACATTACTGTGAATCAAAGGCCATCAGAGCTATAGTTTTCCAGTACTCATGTACAGGTGTGAGGGCTGGACCATCAAGAAGACTGAGCACTGAAAAATCGATGCTCTCAAAATGTGGTGCTGGAGAAGACTCCTGAAAGTACCCTGGACCACAAGAAGAGCAAACTGGTCAATCCCAAAGGAAAGCAACACTGAGTATTCATCGGAAGGACTAAGGCTGAAGCTCCAATCCTTGGCCCACCTGATGCAAAGAGTTGACTCATTGGAAAAGACCCTGATGCTGGGAAAGATTGAAGGCAAAAGAAGAAGGGAGTGGCAGAGGATGACATGGTTAGATAGTAACACCTACTCAAAGGAGATGAATTGGAGCAACCTCCTAGAGGTAATGGAGAACAAAAGAGCCTGGCATGCTATAGTCCATGGAGTCACAAAAAGTCAGATTTGCCTTAGTGGACTGGACAAGAACAACAAATCAACACATGTTTGGTTGACTCTAGCATTTTCTTTGTAATTTAAGCAATTAATATAAAACAAATAATATTTTTTCTTGTATTTAATTGTGCACTTTTTACATTAGATTTTCCTACTTTATTAAACTTTTTTCTTTAATTAACAAGTTTCATGCTAGTGTGATTTATGGGTAAGTCATCATTTAGTACAATTTTTTTTTCTAACTATCGGGCATTTGAGTTGTTTTCAAAGAACTATAAAAGCTTAAACATATCTTTTTATTTGTTTATGATATAATCCACTTCCTAGATTAAAAATCATGTATTTATGTTTAATATCTTTCCAAATTTGCAAGAGGTTGTAGACTAGTGCTATGATATTCTTTTTTATTTCTTACTTGTAATCATGGAGTGTTCTATTCTCTTAATTGCAATATTACAAGAAAATTAAAAGCTCAGACTTGGTCAGCAACCTAAGTGGTTGTGAGCGTTTCTGGTAAGGTGTACTGTTCCTTTGCTAAGGTACATCAAGGTACATCCATGTGTGGCACACAGATAAGGTGTTTTCATTCTTCATCCTCAGTCTTCATTTTCCCTTCAAAATCATCATGTTTCACTGTCACTTAGCAAATGTTTGTGTTAAACAGGACAAATAGAAATCCTCAAGATCTCATTGTTGTGGCATAGCTCCAATGTATGTGCTGTGCTGGGCTGCAGTGAGTTATTTGTGTATTACTGATAATGTGTTATTACTGATAACTGATATTGTTATTACTGATGTGTTATTACTGATAACTGATAGCTGTTATTACTGATAATGTGTAATTACTGATATTTGTGTTATTACTGATAATGAAAATATTTGTTTCTGTTTCAGATATTGAGAGGTTGTTGTTGACCCATGAGAAGACGCGGGGATTCTTGGCCTCCGGAGGAGAAGAATTCAATCCAGGGCCAGAGACGAGGCTTGATTGCTCAGAGCTTCTGTGTAATAAAGTTTTATTAAAGTATAAAGGAGATAGAGAAAGCTTCTGACATCAGAAGGGGGCAGAAAGAGTGTCCCCCTACTAGTCTTCAGCTGGATGTTATATAGTCTGTTAATGAAAGAAAGGAATGTCTTAAAACTCAGAATGGCACCAGGCCCCTCGTCCATAAGATGCATTTTGGGATAACCGTGGCACCAGAGGATTCATCCCCGGCCATAAAACGGTTGACTTGAATCTTGTAGAAGGGCAGATTACCATACAAATAGTTTTGTTTACATAGATTAGGGGAACAATATCTGAGTAAAACATACTGGTTTGTCAAGTAGGTTCTGAGCCATTAGGTGGAACCGACTTGAAGACAGGGTCTGGGGTCAATGCATAGTACATTAACATAGCTTAAGACAAACATTTCCATAAGAAAAATGCGTTGGTTAATTCAAGGTTTGAGAATAGTTAACTTCAGGTGAAACCAGGTGTCATTATGGCAACACAGTAGTTTAAGAGAAACCTTTAAATTTGTATAGAAAAGGAAAAAAATATCACTAGTTTGTTTCCTCCTGCCACTTAAGAGAGATAAAAATGTCTAACACTTGCAGCCTATTTCCTCCTGGCCCTCCTGCCTGTTACCCTCTCAATATCTCATGGTTCAAATTTTGTATGTTGGATTAAATTATTGCATAATATTGGTCTCAGAAATGATTAAATAAAAAATAAAGAAAAGAAAAGAAATATTAAGTAGAAAAAGATAGCAGGGATGGGCATAAGGAATGTTGGGGGATGGGTACAGTTAAAAATAGAGTCATAAGCAAAGGACCCCCTGAGAAAGTGATATTTGAGTAAAGGCCTGAAGTGGGGTGGGGGCTGGAGAGCAAGATAAGAAAAGATCTGGAGTGGGGAGGGTTGAGTATTCCAGACATACTGGGGCAGCATTAGAAAGAGATCAGTAGATGCCATTTTTCAAACTTTGGGTTTTACTCTAGAAATGATGGAAAATCCTTAGGGGAATTTGAGCAGGAGTTACATGACTTGCCTGCCAGGATCACATACATTTTCACTGACTGCATAAATAGATTGAATCAATTGATCAGCTGGTTATACTAGATGAAGGACTAGTTAAGGATAATTAATTAATAGCAAGCCAGTACCAGATCTTAAATCCGGTTCCTATTTTTATCCTCCTGTCAAATTCACTAGTATTTTCTTTTATCCTCCTCTAATACATACCATATTCTCAATTCTCTGAGGGAAAAGCAAACTAATTTATATTTTATTGTGATATAAATGTACATCCTTTCAAAGCATGAGCATTTACAGACACAGAGATTTTATCTTTAGAAAAATCCCAACATCTTTTTCAAATAATCTTCCTGAAGATTGCTATTTGCCCTTTAAAAATAGATTTACTTTTATGTAAGAAAAATGCTAGAAATATGTACAGTATGATATAAAGAAAGGGTCATACAATTCAAAATACAGAAAATCCCATTGCCTAAGGCTGCCAGAAAACCTCAGTGCCATGGCAGGCTAGAAAACTACCTTTAGAGAGTAAGAATTATTGACCCCTATTTCTGAGAAGCAACATTTAGCTGAACTCTTCTTACCAACTTCATTTCCTGGAATGAACAGAGGCTCTTGTCCTCAATTCTGGACGAACATTTTCAAATGAAATGTTATTACTTAAGGCACCTCTTGCAAGCATTTTGTTTACCTTTATTAGTACTATAGCTCATATGTAAATCTTTTCATCTGCCCTGTTCATGTCTTGAACAGGGAAATCTAATGTGTTTGCTCTTACTATACAAGCAACATCAAGCAAGTTTAGTAAGCATTAAAACCATGTTTGCTAAAGAAGATATTGGATAAGGATTTTGAGTCTTTTCACATGCACTACGCTTGCCAGGACATAAGGTGGAGAAGATAAAAGTAAATTCTATTGTTCCTTAAACATTAAGGACCACGTTTGTCACTGAACATGCAGGTTAAAATACACTGAAAACCGTTGGGTCATTGCAAACGGAAATATTCCTAAAATAATAATTCTACTGTTTTGAACAACAGCATCATGGATTTTAACATTGCTTTAAATGGATTTGTAATCCTGTGACTTTCAGTCTAGATTTTTTTCCTGATTACCAATTTCTGAGATCTAAATGTTTGAGGTCCCCAACATTCATAATATCCAATGTGATGATACGTGGAGATGGGATCTTTGGGAGCTAAGCAGTTTAGAAATGTGAAGACCTCATGATGGGATTAGTGTTCTTGTGAAAATGACTAAGGAATTTTCCCTTGCTCCTACTGTACTGTGAGGAGACAATGAGAACAGTGGTCTCTGAATCAGAAAATAGGTCCTCACCAGTTACTGAATCCATTGGTGCCTTGACCTTGGACTTCCTAGCTTACAGAACATGTAAACTAAAAGTTTATTGCTTATGAGCCACCTGGTCTATCATACTTTGTTATAGCATCACAAGTAGGATGCCAGACTATCAATTTTTATTCATTTATTGACTCATTCTTTCATTAAAAATGTTTATTGAACATGATTATATAAACCTTAGGGTATTGAGCTAATCATATATATCTCCTTTATTTTGTTAGTGTCGTTTTGGTGTTCAGACTAAACCAAACACACACATTATCTTTTGGCTTTTAAAATCCTATTTGCATGTGTATATCCTGTTTTATAAAGATATTCCTAAATCAATAATGCCTTATTTTATTATTTTTACACAATTCTGGATATTATTTACTAATTTTAAAAGGAATCTTGCATTTTTAAAATGATATTTGTGGTCAAATTTTGCTGTTACTATTAGATTATTTTAAAAGATTATCAAAAAAGGTTATTATAGTTTCCCAAAATGAGATGCAGTGTATCAACTCTATATTTCTCTGCTAGATGTATTAATGCTATATTCAACTGTTTTTTTCCTTTGTATATTTGGTTAAATTGGTCAGTAATTTATATGTTGAAATCTCTATATATGTTGAAATCTATGTCAGATTTTATAAATGGAATTTGTCCATTTAAGATTTATAACTTATTGGCATAAATAACTTAAAAATAATACCTCATTGTTTTCTTTTTAATATATAAACATCTTGGAGTGTGCCTTCTATTTTATTTCTGACATGAAGTTCTTAAAGAGGTTTCTTAATTTTCCTTAATTGGTTTCCTGAGACCACTTTCAGTCTTTGGCTTTCTTATCTGAAAAATAGGAAAATATAGTAATTATTTTGTAGGAATGGTGTAATGATGAAATATTATTTTACATGTTAAAGGTTTAGGTCAGTTCTTAGAACTTAGTAAGTTCTCAATATCAGTTACTTGATGACTAATACTTCATGTTAATTCTTTATATTCTTATAATCTTACCAGGACCTTCTGCAGCATAAGACAAAGAAGAACACACATTAAAAGAATGCAGGATATTGGCACTAGCTGCAAATAAGCAACAGGATGAGGCCAATTCACAAAGAAGAACAAGTGCCTCAGAAGGTTTTTCTTAGAAACTTCTTCAGCTACTTGACAGCTTTTCCACATTGAATCCGTAGACAATGAGATGAAGCAGGAGAGTTTGATGAGTCAAAGAAAAACAACAACCTCACTGTAGGTAGTTAGTGATGAAGAGTATCTGCATTCCTTCTATTTTTTCCCATTATCAAATTAGGGAACAGAAGTAAGGAACATGTGTGTTGGGGAAAGGTATTTATTCCTACTCCCAATAATTCAATTCTTTCAGAACTACCTTGCTAGCTTGAGGTAGTAAGAATGGTGGATGGTTTTTCAATATGATTTAGTCTTAAAAATCAGCCAAACAAAAACAGATAATGGGATTCCTGTCGATAAAAAGTAAGTAAAGAGTTACAGAATCTGGTTAAGACTTATTATATGTGAAATGCAGGTATATATATGTGTGTGTGTACCTGCCATATATATATATACAGGCACAGTTGATTGGGTACAGTTGGTTAGGTAACTGAGTAGAAATATACACAGAAGACAGTCATAAACACACACAAATAAATATACACGTACTTGGGTACAGTTGATTAGGTAACTGAATAGAAATATACATAGAAGATGGTCATAAGCACACACAAATAGATATACACACACTTGGGGAGGTTTGGGCAATAGTGTGGGAGGGAGGGATAAATGTATTAGTTAACGCTGTTTGTTGCTAACGAATTTTAAAGTAGTAATGAAAGATGATCATCATTTAATTTCAAAATGAGTGCTTCTACCTTTCAAGAAGTGACTGATATTTCAAATCTGTTCCATATTTTGGATCCCCCTTGTTCTAGGAAACATTATTTCTTTTTCTGGCCACCGAATATTTACTTCAATCCTCTTCTCATACATCAAAAAATGTACCCTTGTATCAATGGTGTCAACCCAAAGCCCAATGCATTCACTGCCTCTAGCTTAATATACAGAATTTCCACGTGATACATGGTCCTTTCCTCTTCAAACTGTTTATATCCTATAATATATTAATTCTCTCTATTTCTTTTATTTTTACTTAAAAATTGTCCAACTCTGCTTTGTTCTCATGGAAATATGTAAAATATGTCTTAAAGTAAAAGGAAAAGTCAGTATGCATTATCATACCAACTATACCTCTTTTTTTTTTTTTTTGGATTTTAATTTCTCCTTTATTTATTTATTTTTTTTCCCAGTGGGTTTTGTCATACATTGATATGAATCAGCCATAGAGTTACACGTATTCCCCACTCCGATCCCCCCTCCCAGAGCACCCAATTCCTCTGGGTCTTCCCAGTGCACCAGGTCCAAGCACTTGTCTCATGCATCCCACCTGGGCTGGTGATCTGTTTCACCATAGATAGTATACATGCTGTTCTTTCGAAACATCCCACCCTCATCTTCTCCCACAGAGTTCAAAAGTCTGTTCTGTACTTCTGTGTCTCTTTTTCTGTTTTGCATATAGGGTTATCGTTACCATCTTTCTAAATTCCATATATATGTGTTAGTATGCTGTAATGTTCTTTATCTTTCTGGCTTACTTCACTCTGTATAATGGGCTCCAGTTTCATCCATCTCACTAGAACTGATTCAAATGAATTCTTTTTAACGGCTGAGTAATATTCCATGGTGTATATGTACCACAGCTTCCTTATCCATTCGTCTGCTGATGGGCATCTAGGTTGCTTCCATGTCCTGGCTATTATAAACAGTGCTGCAATGAACATTGGGGTGCATGTGTCTTTTCAGATCTGGTTTCCTCAGTGTGTATGCCCAGAAGTGGGATTGCTGGGTCATATGGCAGTTCTATTTCCAGTTTTTAAAGAAATCTCCCCACTGTTTTCCATAGCGGCTGTACTAGTTTGCATTCTATAAGCTCTGTGTGCTGTCTTCTAAGTCATGGTAGGTGACAGCTTTAATAAATGTTGTATCATTTATCCTTCCCTCCCACACTATTGCCCAAACCTCCCCAAGTATGTGTATATCTATTTGTGTGTGTTTATGACTATCTTCTATGTATATTTCTATTCAGTTACCTAATCAACTGTACCTGCCTATATATATATATGTACATATATATATATATATATATGTAGATAGATAGATAGCCACACACATATATATACATGTGCATTTCACATATAATAAGTCTTAATCAGATTCTGTAACTCTTTACTTACTTTTTAGCGACAGAATTCCCATATACAATAGTTTTATATCTCTTAAACCTTTAATATATTTCTTTGCTATTATCTATTACCAAGCCAACGCTATATATTTTAGGAATTATTTTTATAGCTCTTTCTCACCTATTTCTGTATTAGTTAAATTATGAGAGCGGCAAAACACAAACTCTATACTTACTTATGTCAGTATAGGGGTATTTTCCACTCACATAAAGAGGAAAATGATGTTTCTGGTCATCAGGTTGCTCTTTCCTGGGCAGTGATTCAGGAACACTGGTTATCCTCCTTCTAAGGCTCTACCATTTCGTAAGTATAATGGTTTCCAGTGAAATGACAAGTGAGAAGTAACATGCTAAATGCTAGGAATGAAATTATATAAAAATCACGTATGATTTCTACCTTTACAGAAATTGCTTTCTAGATGATTTTGTCATTAGGACAAAACTTATCTCAAATATCTAGAACTTAACTTGTGAGTGTATTTAGAGAGAGATAAGCTAATGATTCACTAAACACTTTCTCTTTGCCTTGCACAAAGAGAAAAACTGAATTTCTCTGCTTCCTTTGTTTTTAAATATGATCCTGTGGATGGGCAGTCACATTACTGAGTTCTAGCCAAAGGAATATGGATGGAAATATGGTTGTCACATTTAGCACACACACACACACACACACTTCCAATGAACAAATCATATCAGTCAGAGAACAATGAAATTGGAGAAGGCAATGGCACCCCACTCCAGTACTCTTGCCTGGAAAATCCCATGGATGGAGGAGCCTGATGGGCTATAGTCCATGGGGTCGCGAAGAGTCAGACATGACTGAGCAACTTCACTTTCACTTTTCACTTTCATGCATTGGAGAAGGAAATGGCAACCCACTCCAGTGTTCTTACCTGGAGAATCCCAGGGACGGGGGAGCCTGGTGGGCTGCCGTCTATGGGGTCTCACAGAGTAAGACACAACTGAAGCGACTTAGCAGCAGCAGCACCAGCAGCCGTGAATAACCTTTGTGTCTATTACTTGAAATAGCTACCTGAGAGGAAAAGGGATAGGAGTACAAGGCTTTGTAAAAATTAAAAAGATCATGGGATGAGAGATATCATTAAAAGTATGACATTAAATGGATCACTGATATGGAATTAAGGATTCACCTAGATAATGAAAGATGTTAATAAACAGAGGAGGGAAATGAACAGGAAACATTCTTAAAGGAAACTGGACGTTTATTTACTCCCGTTTAGATTTCTGAGTATATACCAATGATTATTCATATTTATGATATTTGTTCATATTGTCATTGCTTTAAACACTTTCTTTCAATAAAATAACATCTTCAGAAGTCATGACAATCATTTAAAAAATATCTCCCATCATAATGGTTGTTTTAGATCCTTGTATACATTGTGTATTTGAGGAATACCTTTGGCTAACTGAGAATTTTTAAAACCCTCCTTAAAATGAAAAAAAAATGTATGTAAAGATGAAATTCACATCAGCATAAACACTTAAAGAAAGCATTATTTTGATAGTGATTAGTATTATCAATATATTTTGAAAAAATTTAATTATTCAAAAATGCAGAAACTGCATTGCACAACATGAACTTCACAATTTTCCTACACTCCAAAGTTCAGGAAACGTCTCACTGAAAAGCCGAATCACCTACATAATGCGCCACAAAACATTACAATGAACAAGGACGCTGTTATACTCTGACTGAAAATGAGTCCCCTTATTAATGGGAGACGAAGTAGGCATTTCACAGCTTTGTGGATTTTTATTACATCGAGAGTCTAGTATTACATTTTTGTCATATATATTTTAGTGCATCTTGGCAGCAAACACATTGTTTTCTATAGCAGCTTCTCTAGAAGACTTGACTTCAACTGAGGTGAAATGAAAAATGTACCTGAAGCTCATAGTGTCTGCCATGTAATTAGTTCCCTTGCTGCTGGCATAGTAGGATGTGAAATCATGGCCCCTACACCTGCTGAATCAGCCTTTTCTAGTCCAATCTTAGTATTATTACTACTAATCCTTTTCTCTTTCCTTGGCTATTCAGAGTCCCATGAGGCTTCTCAATCAAGAGTCTCAATAAAAGCCTGAACAGCTCCATATGGCTGTGGTGTAGTGAATGTAGAAAGGGTTATTGGTCAGAACATTCAGGAAAGGAAGACTAATAGAGTTTGTACCTTCAAAGGCTATAATTTCAGTTATAATTGAAAGAAACTACAAAAGTAAGTCTGTTTCCAGTGATATAATGTACTCTGTTTTCGAAGTTCACTCTAAAATAGTAGATAAATGGCACCTACTATTGGAGGGAAAAGAAAACAAAACACCATAAATCATCTTGACATTATTTGCATCTTAATGTCAAGATCTTGCCAGCAACTAAAATCAAGTTCTTAATATAGATGCTTCAAAAATCAAAACCAAAAATTGTTCTAAGTGTTTTCGAAAAATTTTATGGCAACATGGCCCAGGGAAAAGTCACTAGCTGTTAAATATAACAGATATGGGTTTGAATTTTGAGACCTATTTGGTATGTGAACTTGAACAAAACAGTTGCTATTTATATCTTTACCTTTCTTACCTGAAAAATATAGTGTAGTAAATATAGTATTTTAAATTATTAAAATAACATGATCTATATAAAACTTTCACATATTCTACTAAGCATGTTACAGTTGTTCAACAAATGCAACCGTACTTTTTTGGATATTTTAAAGTTCAAATGAGACTGGAAATTATTCAGTAAATCTCATATGCCATCAAATTATTTTTTCAACTTTATGGAAAGGAACTCTTTGTTGCCAGAGTCTTTGTTCCTAAGAATGTCTAATTTGGAGGAATCTCATTTAATGGGCATTGATCCCTGCATTGGGTGTCTGCATTTTGGTTCACAAATTAGAATTGAGGGTCTATTTGATATAAGGCCCAATTCCTTGAATCTTAAGACAAAAACAAAAGTTTGAATTTGAAATTCTATAATTTTGTTAATTGCAACTTAAAAAGAAAGGTGTTTGAAGACTCTAAAAGATTTGCTTAAGAAAAAGCAAAATGAGAAAAGAGAAATTTTGAAAGCAGCCATTAAAAAAACAAAAAAGCAAAAAACCAAACAGTAATATGTCCATGGAACATATCACAATATATTAATAACCTAGAGAGCAATCTTTAAGCAATCAAAGCAATATTTTTGAGTTATAACTATCTTGATGATTCTCTGGGGTTTTTGGTTCTGACCTAGGTCTTCCTTCTAAAAAGACATGTTTTCCCCACTTAATTTTTGAGTATCTGTTAAATTTATATTCAATTCACTAATAGGAACCATTTACTTTCATTTATACTAAAGTTACAGATGGTATTTACAAGATCAAGAAGCCACTTGGATAACTTCTACTCTCATGGTTTTGATAAATCAGTATATTTTCTGCATTTAATCTCATCATGAGGATCCTACCCTCATCACTTCATCTAAACTAAATTTTCTCTGAAGAATTTGGTTCCATTTCCAAATGTCTTACACTGGAGACAGGTAGGGCTTCAACACAGAGATTGGGAAGGACACAGTTAAGTCCATATCAGTCACATAAAGAAATTTATAGAAGGTGAGTATAGAGAGTGTTTCATGTAATCCAAAGAAACTGAATTCAGCATATATGCTTCATCTAAATCTGAAAACTATGAAAAACAGAAAGCTATTCTCTTGTCTCACCGAGATTCTTGTCTGGTCACTTCCATTTCTCTTTTTCTACCTGTCCTATCACCCTCTTACTCAGAATGATTTTCTTGTTTCCTCTGATAGCTTGATATGACATTGAATAAGCATAACTCACAAAGAATAAAGTTCCTTTGTTGTAATTACCAGATGAATAAAACTGAATTATTGAATTCCTCAAGGAGATCCAACCAGTCCATCCTAGAGGAGATCAGTCCTGGGTGTTCATTGGAAGGACTGATGCTGAAGCTGAAACTCCAGTACTTTGGCCACCTCATGAGAAGAGCTGACTCATTGGAAAATACCGTGATGCTGGGAGGGATTGGGGGCAGGAGGAGAAGGGGACGACAGAGGATGAGATGGCTGGATGGCATCACCAACTCAATGGACATGAGTTTGAATAAACTCTGGGAGTTGGTGATGGACAGGGAGGCTTAGCGTGCTGCGATTCATGGGTTTGCAGAGTTGGACATGACTGAGAGACTGAACTGAATTTCTATATTTAAACTACAAGTGTTAACTTAGGTATTGAAGACTGAAAGTGTTTGGATCTGATGGCACCCTTGACTGGAGCACCAGTGGTTAGAGGTATGAGAAACCTCACCTAGACAAAGGAATTTAGATCTAAGAAATTGCTTATAAATGTTCCTAGCATAGGTAATGTGCACGTTAGTTTTCCCTCTTATTTTAGATGTGAGAATGAATCAACCAGCAGAAGGTTAGATCTTCTTGCAGAGATCAGGGCCACACACAGCATGCACATATGGTCAGAACTGAGGCAAAACTCTTCAAAAGGATTCAGTTTCTATCTAATAAATTCTTAGATTTCTTAGATACAATCTTGTCAAATCAGCTCATTTCACAGCTGAAGTAACAGATAAGAGATACGAAGTGACTTGCTTGAAATTTAACAACAAAGTAGTGAAGAAGATGAGACTAGAACCAAAATCATGTGACATTGAAAATAACTCTTATTTCAGTACACCATGAGTGATGCTGTTTAAGATGTCTCAGTCAATATTTGTGTATCTGATTGGATGATTGTGATACACATAACCACACACACATATAATTCAGATAGATTAGAGATTAAGATGTTAAAAAAAAATCTTCTGCATACTAAACAAAATTTAGAAACTTACTCTTCTGCTGTATTTGGGAGAGTATTCTACTTATGATGGAAACATTACAATCATTTATAATTTTGGGAGCGGAGAAGGCAATGGCACCCCACTCCAGTACTCTTGACTGGAAAATCCCATGGAGGGAGGAGCCTGGTAGGCTACAGTCCATGGGGTGGCTAAGAGTCAGGCACGACTGAGCGACTTCACTTTCACTTTTCACTTTCATGCATTGGAGAAGGAAATGGCAACCCACTCCAGTGTTCTTGCCTGGAGAATCCCAGGGACAGAGGAGCCTGGTGGGCTGCCGTCTATGGGGTCGCACTGAGTCGGACACGACTGAAGCGACTTAGCAGCAGCAGCAGCAGCATAATTTTGGGAGAGTTCATTCTTAGGTAGGTTGATAAGAAGTCCGGGGCTCCTGGGAGGAGGAGGAGAAGGAGGAGGAAAAAGGGATCTGGGGCTCTCAAGGAGGAGAAAAGGACAAACTTTTTTTCTCCTTTTCTGCATCTTAGTCACATAAGATGTTTTTTTCTTTAAGCCCAGAGCTAATGATTACACTGGGAAAGATTGAAGGCAGGGAAAGATTGATGGCAGGAGGAGAAGGGGGCAATGGAAGATAAAATGATTGGATGGCATCACCAGCTGGATGGACATGAGGTTCAGCAAGCTCCAGAAGTTGATGGACAGGGAAGCCTGGTATGTTGAAGTCCATTGGGGTCACAAAGAGTTGGACTGAGTGACTGAACTGAACTGAATGACTACACAACAAAACAAATCATCTTGCTCAAAGATATATTTTTCCTTAAACTCTGTACCAATGGTTATATAACAATAATGTATCCTGCTTGAGGACATGTTTCTCCTTCTTAAGAACCTCTTGACTAAGCCTGCCATCTTAAAATGCATATTCTGGGAGTGGTCTGGTAAGATCTTTCTATTTTTATTTCTAATTCTGTTATCTTAAAACGTAAATTGTGGGAGTGGGTCTGGTAGGACCTTTACGACCTTGAGACATTCTTTTGATTTCTTGTTAATAACCGATTGAAAAAGTGCATGGCTTCCTTGCTAAGACTGGCAAGGGAGGAATTCTCCATCCTCCTTCTGATGTCTATGTCAGAAGTTTTCTCTGCCCTTTTTCACTGTAATAAAACTGCCACACAAAAGCTTGAGTGATCAAGCCTGGTCCCTGATCCAGAAGCTAAATCTTCTTCGGAGATCATGAATCACCGTGAATCACATCTGAAGTCATAGCACAGGAAGGCTTTCCTTAAGGATATTAAGGAAAGAAGAGGAAGAAGATAAGTTTATTTCAATTTTGATCATTCATTTCCTGAAGCAGTCAGAAATAAAATAGCACAAGTTAATTTAATACACTCTCTGATCTATTTTCAGGCAGAAAGTGTCAGGTCATAAGAGAGGCAAAGTGAGAAAAAAAATAATTCAGACCAACTTGTCTTTCTGCCTGAGGGATTGGGTTTGAGGAAACCAGCTGAGAATATATTTTTCTACATATAATTCTTTGTGAAATGAATAGGAATAAAGAAAAGGCAGGGATTACTCAATGGGAGTTTTACTGCAACATGATAGAAGCCCAGACTTCAAATTAAGCACTTGCTTGGAAGTGACATATTGCCCTATTGATCCAGATGTGGGACGAAAAATCATATGCTTCATGGGAACATAAATTCTGGATTAAAACCATTGTCATGAATCCCATTCAGGCATTCAGTTCAAAACAATGCTAAATTTTAGAGGTTATTTTTACTGGGGGAATAAATATCTCTATAATAAATTCAATATTTTCTATTAACTTTATTTAAATTTCAATATGATTTAATTTAAAAGTACTCCTAGGTAAAATTGATATTTTTTCTATTGAGGTAATATTTCTAATACCTACTATATGGAATTATCAATATTTCCATTTTAGACTCTATAAATGTGTTATTAATAGTCAGGATATTGGCATAAAATAGAATACACAACAAGTGTACTGATCAGATAAACTGTTCCGAGAGCAAGTATAAAGGCAGAGTTATGAACTTATTTCAAATCCTCAGCTCACTTCCCAGGTGGCACTAGCGGTAAGGAATCCACCTGTGAATGCAGGAGACGCAAGAGATGTGGGTTCAACTCCTAGGTCAGAAAGATCCCCTGGAGTAGGAAGTGACAACCCCCTCCAGTATTCTTGCCTAGAAAATCCCATGGACAGAGGAGCCTGGCGGGTTATAGTCTATGGAGCCAAAAAGAGTCAGACACGATTGAGCAAAGCAACTCAGCACTAAGCAACTTCCTATTATACCTATGATCATTCTCAAACATTCTGAGTATGGTGATGTTGTTGTGATTGTTCAGAGGCTCAGTCATGTCAGACTCTCTGCAACCCCTTGGGCTGCTGCCCGCCAGGTTCCTCTGTCCGTGGGATTTCCCAGGCAAGAATATTGGGGTGGGTTGCCATTTCTTTTTCCAGGGGATCTTCCCAATCCAAGGTTCAAACCTGCATCTCCTGCATTGTCAGGCATATTTACCACTGAGTCACCTGGGAAGTATGATAATATTTTATTTTATTTTGAATTTTAAGATATTTTTTGTTATGAAAGAATTGCATCAAACATCCTTGAATCACTCATTAGCAAAGGGAAATAAATATTTAACAAATATTTGTCAAATGACAATTCATTTTATATCTTTTCCACCTCATTCATTCCTTCAGCACATAATTTTTGAACTTCTATTATTTGTAAGCCTTGATCTAAAATCCCAATTCTGTGTATGTTATATTGTTTCCTTCTGGCATTTATGTCTCTTAACCTTACTCCCCAGCCTCATTCTTTTGTCTCTCTTCTTTGTTTGGCCTCTATAACTTTCTCCTAGTAGTCTAATTCATGTTTCCTCTGTGTTTAACCTGCAGATAAATCCAACCACTGAGATTCTGTTTTAACTGTATATGGCTCTAAGTTTTTGTTATTTTTAGGTTTTTGATGATATTCCCAAGTAATTTTTTTTCAACAAATTTAAGTTTTCAAATATTAAAGACTGATGTTAGATACTGTAAAGGGAAGAACAGAAGTTCAGTGTATATTAGGACCTGCTTCTCTCCTGTATTCCCACCTCCTACAGCCATACAGAACACATGATTGCTATAGAGTTTTTGCAGTGAACAGTAGGACTTGGGGCGGGGGGATGACCTCCATTCCAGTGTCTATATATTTGCCCTTTCTTAACCATGGAGTGGGTATGTGTCAATTATCTAGGTCTCTTGGAGCCGGATTTACACCAAGAAAATAATTTTCACACAAAAGTCAACAAGGTGGTGTAAATGATAGCCTCTTACTAAAATCTAAGGACAATTTACGTGAAAAAAATATTTCACCTTCTTTTTAGAGAAGATTCCCTTGGAAAGTCTCCTTATTAAAAATGCTTTCTTTACACTCAGAATATTAAGCCCAAATTATCTTTTGAATCTGAAGAAGCGTTAGTTGGCATGAAATAATTTAAAGAGCAACTATTTTTGCCATAGTGTCAACTGAATAAACATTTGTTCTTATTCAGTGTATTGAGCTCATCCCCGACCCCAAATTTTTCATCCTGAGGTCATTGCACTACTTCAAATTTCAGGAACCAGGAACTCAGACAGCAATTACCATTTTTGTTGCCATTCCCTGGATAAAGTCTTTATCCCTTTTAGGACACTGAGTATTTGTTGCAGGAAAAGAAAGCAATAAAGTCTGAACTCAATTTCTTTTGGGACCAGAGTTGACTCCGTATTTTTTCCTTGCTTTGATTTTTCAAAGGCTCACTCTCAAGTCATTCTAGGGGTCTCTCTAGAGTTATGGCAACAGGGAACTCAGAAACTTAAAAGAGACAAACTTCACTTCACACTGGTCACCACTGGTATGCTCGACGTCCAAACCTTCATGACCCTTGCAGACAGAAGTTCTGCTGTGGGCATATTCAGTTTGGATATAAGCATTTTTTTCTCAGATAGAAGATACTGTACCTGTCAGAGATGGAACCACATATCCCCTAACATTTCAAGGGCCTGCAGAAATCTAATCTTTTACCTGGGCTCTCAAAAGCAACTGAAAGTTATCTTCTGGCATTTTGCCATTAATCCCATGGCACCCCTCCCACCTCACAAGCAACAGCTGCATATCTCTCAATTTTTTCCAGGGTAATTTCCCTCAAGGAACCTAATTCTATGCAGCAATAGTGCTATGGGGCAAGGAAACAGGAGTGTGAGGACTGACAAACCTGCCTTTCTTTCTTATCTTTCTCCAAATCCTCTGGGATACAAATACAATCTTTTCACAAATCTGACATTTTTCTCATTATATTGCGTTGCTACACAAAGTTTTCTGTGGTTCACCTTAGTTCTGTTCATACTCACCAACTCCCACCATTAGTTAAATTTTAAATGATTATCACTACCATTTATAGACTACTTCTTATGTCCCACTTTATAAGCACTTTTTTTATTTCTTTCAATCTTCACAGTAATTCTATGAAATAGATATGATAATTAATTCCATTATTTTTAACAATATTTTTATTTTTTAAATTCCATTTTATTTTAATTACATTATAAAGAAACCAAAAAACCAGAGATATTTAGTAACTTATTTAAGATTACAAAGGTCATAATTGATAAAGATGGAATCTGCACTCTTACCTACTGCATTAGTTTGTACTTCATGCTAATTTTTATCAAGTAACTAAGATAAGTTTGAACAAATCCTAAATCAAAGAACAAACCACACTTATTACTTTGAACCTCTGAATAAATATGTATATATATATTATATATATAATATATATATATATTCATTTTGTTTCTGAACTATGATTTAGACATCCACTGAAACAGTCCAAGCCAGACAGAGGCCAAATATTTCCTAAATTTATAGAGCTGGAATAATATGGTAAACAATTTCAGTCATGTATGACTCTTTGTGACCCCATGCAAAGCTCCTCTGTCCAAGGAAATCTCCAGGCAAGAATACCGGAGTGGGTAGCATTCCCTTCTCCAAAATTTTTCCATCCCAAGGATCGAAACTGGGTCTCCTGCATTGCAGGCAGATTCTTTACCATCTGAGTCACTAGGGAAGCCCCGTAGAGCTGGAATAATAAGCATCAAATTAAACCAATCTTATTTGATCTGTTTTTTTTTTTTTTTTTTTTTGTACTCCTGAGTCCTAAGAAAAAGATTATTCTCAGCTGTGTTCCCACAAAAGTAATTCTCTGGGAGTCTGCCAGTTCTAAAGCTGGGAGCCCAGGAGAATCACACAAAAAAAGTTCTTCTCCCCTCTTTAGCTCAGGAGTAGAACCTCTTGCCCTCTGTAAGTTATAACCACAAACACAAACTCATTTTAAGTCCCCCTGTTATTTTTGTTTCTTTAGACATAAGTACTTATTAAAAGTTTTAAGAACATTGGACACCAATTCAGAGGCTTTTATGTAAACATTCTATCATTAAGTTTCCCCAGCTGCATATTAAAACCTTTGTGGTCCACAGAGGTATGTCTGTGCTCAGCTGCACTGTGTAACAACAGTGGCAAATTTTGAGGTTTAATTAAAGAATACTTATCATAGCTGCATGGCATGGGGATGTTGGATGACAAAACCCTGGTGTTGAAAAATTAATTACATCACCACAGTGGACTCCGCATATGTGGAAAACTTGAACCCAAAGAAACAACTCATTAATCTTCACAAGCTCACCTAAAGTAAAGGAATTATTTTGTGTGTGTTCACAACAAGCCTTCAAGTGGTAAGCTCTGACTGATTTTCCCTCATTTAAGCAATTGTTTAAGTTGCAGAACCAAATTAAATCTAAGAAGCCCTAAATCTTAACAAATGCAAACATTTTTGGTAAGTTCCATTATTTAAATCCCTGTGAAAGATCTTTCAAAAAAAGGCTACATGACAATTTTTAGCTACTATTTTTTCAATACTATGAACCACACACACACTGAGAACCTTATCCTTTTAATAACAAACATTTCTAATTTTGATGCCAATATTCCTATTTTGTATATGCAGAATCTGAAGAACATATTAGTCAAGCAACATGCTTTAACTCACTAAGTTGATAATGATAGAATCAGGTTATCGATCCAAGTTCTACTGGTTAACTATTGCCAAGCAAAGAAAACGAACCAGCAAAGTTTCCAGGAGAAGGAAGATGCAGGGCAAATTGATCAAGTATTAGTGATTAGGTTTTTAAAGTGTTTGTGTTTCGGATGATTTGCTTGTGACTGGAATTTTCTTGGAAATCTCTTAACAATGTTGTAAAGTCAGATGGTAAACACAACAAAATCATACTCATTAAAGTTATGCACTGAAAAAAAGCATAATTCAAATTTGATAATTATTAATAACATTATCTCTGAACAACTAATAACTGAAGAGGTGAAAATGATGAAACAGTATGTTTTGGCAATAAGTTATGCTTTTCACCTGCGTGATGAGTTATAGGAGTTTAACATAGTGGGATCCTCATACAACATGGAAGACACTTCTATTTGGTAGTGTCAGCATGGCCAATTTATACTCATGTTTCACAGCTGATGGATATTCACTTATAACCTTCTTTGGCTTAGCATTTTCTTTAGCTACAGTATATAGAATAGAATAGAATACAGTATACAGCTCACCAGTCTTGGGCTTAAGACATTATTTTTGGCAAGGCTCAAAATCAGGATTGACACTCATCAGGTTTGTTCCAGAATGTCCTTAGTGATTGTCAACAAGTCCATTCTGGTTGGTCAAAGCTTATCCCTTACCTGATATGAGATATTCATACTTCTACCTCTGAATTTAATTATAATGATTTGGAAAATAGTGTGTCTGCAGTGAAGACTCTACATAATAGTATCCTCTCTAGACCTCTATTATATTATGAAACATACTGTTAGAAATTGTGTCTACTTTCCTCTTCTTATCAGACTCTCAACTCTTTGAGGATAGATGAAACATTTTATCAATGTTGTGTTCTTAGATATATACTCGCTGCTTTTCATTGAGTACATGTTCCATAGATATCCTTTGACCAGAAATTAAACTCCACAAAATTTAAGCCTGCCATTACATAGTCTGTAAGGATAATAATAACTACAATTCTAAATTTTTTTGAATGCAGAATGACAGTCTCCTACTATTTTTCTTTCTTTATGTGATATAGTTTAAGAATATTCTCAGCTTAAGGGACAGTGCCCCTAGGGAAGTAGCAACCGGATGATCAGCTTCCTGTGCTCCATTCATATGCTCCAATAAGCACTCACCAGCATGCTAACTTTGACCCCATATTCTAATCTCTCTTTGCCATTTGTTTCCATTTTCCTTTGATCCCCATCTTTTGATCATGCTATGTTTCCAATAAACACCCCATTTGTGACTTTTCAAAAACCCTATCCTATTTAACTGTGGCATTTACACATGGGAATATAAGATCCTTAAGGACAGAGCCTTTGCCCATTTCATCGGTGTACATGTGGGAGCTTAGGGGACACCTGTTTATTGCAGGGTATTTGGTTTACTAGTTTTCCTAGTAAAATATTTCTGATATGCCCAAGAAAATAATATCTCATTCACAAATTCAACCTGAGTCTTTCCAGTCAGGAATGCGCTCCAGACTTTTCACAGCTATAGTTCCCTGCCCTCCATCACCTTCTGTTATTTTGAGACTGACATCCCTCTGTGGATACCACTCCACATCTTTTCCCCAGTCATGGTCATAGACACTTCCTTCAAACGTATGTCCTAGACATAGAAAACCTCAAGATGTTCTTCAACTTCAGAATTGCCTTTTCACTTTGAATTTTAAAAAATGAATTGTTTCTGTATATTTACTTAAGAAAGGACATGTAGCCTTTATAATAAGAACTATTTTCTTTTAAAACTGTTGGTTCATTAAATATACAGATCTTGCATCCATGGGGCCAATATGTATCGCAAAATACCAAGCCACAGTGAAGGCAAAAGTAATTAAATTTCACAGTCATCAAGATTGTATAGTACGATGGTGCCTCTAGAGCTAGAGGATAAAACATGTTAATCTCCCTAGAATTTTTTCTCTTGACCTCAAGGCACTTCAAAAAGATACTTAGAAAAAGAAACAGAATTTGAGTAGCTGATATAGCACTTCCCACCTACACTTGGCAGAGACAGCTTAGAGCTAGAAGTATCATAGAAATTAGTACAATGTACAAGATGGAATGTCGCTAAAGAACACAGGAAAAGAAACACCTATTTGTTTTGCTTTTCCCACGTCTAAATGACTGTATGTGAAGAGACATTATATTTTTTTAATGTGAAAAATTTGTTAACAAGTTGTGCTACCAGAGGGTTTGTTTCTTTTTTGTATACTTGGATGTGGCAGAAACCGTTGGTTGTCTCTATATCCATTTTTGTCTCTTCTATTAGTATTAAGTTCCCTAATTTTGCGGGGCTTCCCTCATAGCTCAGACAGTAAAGAATCTGCCTACATGCAGGAGACCTGGGTTCGATTCCTGGGTTGGGAAGATCCCCTGGAGAAGGAAATGGCAACCCACTCCAGTATTCTTGCCTGGAGAATCCCTGAAGGGCTATAGTCCATGGGTTGGCAAGAGTTGGACACTACTTACAGACTAAACCACCACCCCTGATTTTCATCTAGGCCTGGAAAAATGACGACCATCCTACCTTACAGCAAACTGTGACCATGTGACTAACATCTGCGTTGTGGGATTGGAATGGAAATGCAACGTGTGGCTTCTGAGAAGTATCCTTAATGAGGGGAGATGTGGCCCTCATTGATTTCTTCCAACTGACAAACCTGCATATAATGGTTGGAGCTCAAGCAATGATGTTGACCTAGAATGGAAGCCACGTGAGATGTGCAATAGGACAAGACAGAGAATCATGCTTAAAACCTGCCTTCCAACCTAACTCTGGGCTTCTTTATATAATTGAATCATTGCCACAACCAAGAAAAGCTGAACCCTGAACCCTTGAAGTTCAAAGTGAAGCTGCGGCAGTCTGGACTCCAAGGTCTCTTCAGAAATGTGTGTTTCTTTATAAGGTGAACTTGGCTAGCAAGACCGGCACCTTTCTTGCTGAGGTCAAGCTGCAACAACCAGCATCCTGAGGCTCACTGTTGCTAAGCCCTGTTCTTTATTAAAACCCAGGTACTATTTTAGGTCCATGCGCTTGCTTCAGATGTACACAACCCATAATAAAACAGAAATCAGCCCATCAATAGAATTTTTATAATTAGTGCCAGGGTGATAAGAAGAGATTCCATATGATTTTAGATTTAAAGCCACATGCCAAAGACTCAGAAGTTAAAAGATCTTGTTGTATAACATACTAACCAGCAGAATACACAGATCAAAGATTCCCAAGAACCATGCTCACAACATGACCACTATTACGCTAACTATGTATGGTGGCTACACCTAAAGGAAACCTCAGCCCTTCTACCTATGTATTGTTCTCCCGGTTACTTACCAATATTTCCAACTAATGTGAAAAATGTTGGGGTACAACCCAGCTGAATCACCATCTCATCCCTTTCTCACATAAGTTCTTAACCACTTGAGAGAGAGACAAAGGGCATGTTGATAAAGCTCAAAGATATTGATCACCTTTGTTTATCTATGGACCTTTATATACCTACAGAAGTGTTATTCCCAACACTTTCTCTTTTTCCTTTTTTCCAGGAAATAGGCAGATTTACTTGTCTAGTCTCAGACAATGCTAGACAATGCTAGGAGATGGAGAAAGAGTAAGACAAACCCAATCCAGATTTAGAAGTAGAAACAAAATATGCAATTATCTCATTTTGCCCAAAGTAGAGCTTCAAATATAAAATTGGCTACAGTGAGGGTAGTGATTGAAGAGAATTCTTTGGCACAGAAATCCTCAAACTTTGTCTCACAACAAAATTTATATACCTAAAGCTCATATTCTTACACATTTATTTATGTAGACTATACATATTTATAATTACTGGTTTAAAATGAAAACTAAGAACATTTAGAATTATGTATTTATTTTAAAGTAACTACAATAAACTCATTGTGTTAACATCTTTTTTATACAGAGCAACCACATTTTACAAAATAAACAAACAAAAACCAGTGAGAAGGGTGACAGTGTTGTTGCTTAGTCACTGAGTCACGTCCAACTCTTTTATGACCACGTGGACTGCAGCCCCGCCAGGCTCCTCTGTCCATGGGATTTCCCAGGCAAGAATACTGGAGTGGGTTGCTATTTCCTTCTCCAGGGGATCTTCCTGACCCAGGGGTTTAACTTGCATCTCCTCTCTTGGCAGGCTGATTCTTTAGCATTGAACCACCAGGGAAGCTCAATGCTGTTTTACACTTTTGCAATTTTGCATCTGGTTCAATAGAAAATAACTGAATTCTCCTATGTGCTGCTGCATTTAATCTGTAATATGTTGAGTGGATTGAATATAGGGGGAAAATACATTCATATAAATATGTAGTTGAAAAAGAAAGTGATACTGTAATTTCTTTTTGTAGATAACATACTGCAATACTACACTAAATATCAATGATATTAAAACAAATTTAATGCTGAGTCTGGAACTCTTATCAATGAACTTTTCATACTTTTGCCTATTAAAATCTATTGGCCTGTCATGAACTTAGAATGGATCCTGGTGTCCATCATAATTTTGTAATATTATGTCTTGGTCATCTTGAAAATATTTGTTTAGTAAGTTATGCAGACCTTTCAAATGTTGGCACATTTCATTATGTAATATCAAAATACCAATTTCATTAATATTGCCACTGACCTCATCAGAAGAATCTTTATGTGTGCAAAGATGTCAAGCTCATATTCATTGATACAAAGCTGTAATTGTATCACAAGTAACAAATTCTCAGTTGTTTACTGGAAGCGTAGGCTCATTTCATTAATTTGTGATATAATATCTATCCCATATTCAAGCATGAATAATTAATTTTTTTCAAGAAAAATTCTATGAAAGAAACAGCTAGCTCAGTTTACAACTCAAGTAATTGCATAGTGATTTTTTTTTTTTTGACAACTATCATACTTAAGTGTGTGGTAAAAGTGCTGTTGGGATACTTCCCACTTCATTACCCTGAATATATACATGTACTCAAGGGTTAAGATTTAATCAAACAGTTTTTAATAATTCATCAAGCATATTCTTGGCATGTTATTTGTGTGTGTGTGTGCATGTGTGTGTGTGTGTGATGGTAAAGAGCACAGTGACGGTTAGTACAGCTTGATGACTATGTTTCCATTTATACTAAGATGCTGGTGAATTTATATATTATTCTTTTTGTCTCATCAGTGTAAATTGCAGCACAGTATAAGAGAATAAAAATAGGCAAAGAGGTTCTTAATCTAGATATAAAAGGCGAGGGTGGGATGATTTGAGAGAATAGCATTGAAACATGTATATTATCATATGTGAAACTGATCACCAGTCCAGGTTCGATGCACAAGGCAGGGTGCTCAGGGCTGGTGCACTGGGATGACCCACAGGGATGGGATGGGGAGGGAGGTGGGAGGGGGGTTCAGGATGGGGAACACATTAACACCCATGGCTGATTTATGTCAATGTATGGCAAAACCACTACAATATTGTAAAGTAATTAGCATCCAATTAAAATAAATTAATAAAATTAAAAATAAAATTAAAAAATAGTGTTGTAACTTCAAGATCATCTGAGCTTTCCTGGTTGTTCAGTAAGTAAAGAACCTGCCTGCCATGGAGGCGATTGCCTGCAATTTAGGGCATGCAAGTTTGATTTCTGGGTTGGGAAGATCCCTTGGAGAAAGAAATGGCAACCCATTCCAGTATTCTCGCCTGGGAAATCCCATGGACAGAGGACATGACTAAGCTACCAAGCATGAATGCAAGCAAAATCTTCTAAAAGAGCCCTCAGGAATCCCGGAGGACCACATATCACATTTTGAAACCCCTGTTATATAGTACATATTAATGGTGGCTTTATAAAGAAGACAGCTTTCCTCAAAGTAAAGCAAAAGTTTGAGACACAAGCTGTAAATGTGTTTTTAATCTCAGTTTATCAAACATTTAACAAATTTGGGGACTGAGAACAAGTTACCCACCTTGAGAAGGTGAGTGATTGAGATTCTGGGATAGTTTTAGCAGGAAGTGTGGAGAAGAAACTAGCCAATTTGAAAGTTCAAAAAAAGAAATCAAAGTCCAGAAAAATACAAGCACTTTTCACATTGCTTTAAGCAACCTACTCATTATTTACATGCATGATTGCTTTATGTAGAAATTTTGTTTTATTTTGTTTGCCACAGCAATACAGAAAATCAGTTCAATCATTTAAGATAGTCTTGCCCACTGTGTACTACCAAAATTTAGGCATGTATCAAATGCACTCAAAATTTTTAAAGATTTCAGAAGAATAAGTTTTTATGTGAGGGCTTTGTTGATGGGTCTGTTTTATTTCTTCCTTTCTGAATAACAACCAAATTCTATTTCAATGTGTCATGGATAGTTTTCCATGTCACATAATGGTCATTCTTTCTTTCTTGTGGTTTTGAATTCAGTTGCTCAGTCATGTCCTACTCTTTGTGACCCTATAGACTGCAGCATGCTAGGCTTCCCTGTCCATCAACAACTCCTGAGGCTTGCTCAAACTCATGTCCATCAAGTCAGTGATGCCATCCAAACATCTCATCCTCTGTCGTCCCCTTCTCCTCCTGCCTTCAGTCTTTCCCAGAATCAGGGTCTTTTCCAATGAGTCAGTTCTTTGCATCAGGTGGCCAAAGCATAGGATTTTCAGCTTCAGCATCAGTCCTTCCTATGAATATTCAGGACTGATTTCCTTTAGGATTAATTGATTTGATCTCCTTGCAGTTCAAGGGACTCTTAAGTGTCTTCTCCAACAGTTCAAAAGCATCAATTCTTCGTCACTCAGCTTTCTTTAGAGTCCAACTTCACAACCATACATGACTCCTGGGAAAACCATAGCTTTGACTTGATGGACCTTTGTTGGCAAAGTAATACCTCTGCTTTTTAATATGCTGTCTAGGTTGGTCATACCTTTTCTTCCAAGGAGCAAGGGTCCTTTAATTTCATGGCTGCAGTCACCATCTGCAGTGATTTTGAAACCCAAAAAATAAAATTTGTCACTGTTTCCATTGTTTCCCCATCTATTTGCCATAAAGTGGTAGGACTGGATACCATGGTCTTAGTTTTCTGAATGTTGAATTTTAGACCAACTTTTTCACTGTCCTCTTTCTCTTTCTTTGAGAGGCTCTTTAGCTCTTCTTTGCTTTCTGCCATAAGGATGGTGTCATCTGCGTTCTGAGGGTATCAATATTTCTCCTGGCAATCTTGATTCCAGCTTGGGCTTCATCCAGGCCAGCATTTCCCATTACATACTCTGCATGTAAGTTAAATAAGCAGGGTGACAGTATACAAACTTTACGTACCCCTTTCCTGATTTGGAACCAGTCTGTTGTTCCATGTCCAGTTCTAACTGTTGCTTCTTGACCTGCATACAGATTTCACAGGAGACAGGAAAGGTGGTCTGGTATTCCCATCTCTTGAAGTATTTTCCACAGTTTGTTGTGATCCACACAGTCAAAGGCTTTGGCATAGTCAATAAAGCAGACGTAGATGTTCTTCTGGAACTCTCTTGTGGTTTTAGATAAAGTTTATAGATATATTTCATTTAAATTGTACAGTTTGGATAAATATAATGTATACACGTACAGACATATATGTGTACAGGTATATATATAGGAGTATCTGCCAAAATGTTAAAAACATGAACAGATAGGTTACAATGAAAGAAATACAAATGTTACCACCCTTCATGTTCAACCTGAGTAGAATTTAAGATAAATTTAAAATGCAGTGAATGCTGTTTTCATTTATTTAAACAACTCTTTTAAGTCATAAAGTCCTTTGTTAATGAAGAGAAAAACACATGCTCTCTTAAACTGATGCAAGGAATATAAAATTTAACAATCTTTCTGGAGGCAGTGTTGTGAATTTTGTGATGCGTATCAAAAATATTGATGTATATAGCCATTTGTATATTCCATTAAATAGTTCTTCCACAAATATGTATTCCTATGCAATGACTTTGTGTAATAAGTACACAAAACCATATTGTCACTGCCCTAATGGATCATAAAGTCCTGTATAAAGATAATATGAACATACATAACTATATAATATAAATCATTATGAAGCAGGCTCACATGTTACAATGATGAAGACAAGGAGGGTGGGCTGTCTCCTTTCAGAGGGTTTTCAAGGCAATTCTCAAAGATCCATTTGATGGAAAGGAGCCAGAGTCAGTGAAAAGCCTTGGGAAGATATTCTAAACAGGAGATACTTGTGCAAAATCTCTAGGGTAAAAAAAACGCTTTCAGTTCTTGAGAAAGTAAAAACAAAATCAAAATAGAGTGCTTTTCAACTTCTTGTAAGAGGGGAAAAAAAAAAGAAACAGTGAAATATAGTAAAAAATGAAAGCAAGTGTAAACCAAGATAAAGTGCTTGGGTTTTATTCTAAGTGCTGAGTGTAGGCTGAAGTCTTTCTTCCAGTAGGTCTCTTCTTAACTCTGAGTTACTTTGTCTCCCTCTAGGAATGGAAATATTCTCTGGCTTTGCTAAGGATTCTTCAGCTGTTTAATTGTTCTCTGACAGATACAGCGCTCTCAAATCACATCACAAGAAGACTGTGCAGAAATGTTCTGCTTTATTCCTTCCCATATTGTGATTTCTCTGTTGATGACACAGCCAGATTGCAATGTACCAACAGGCATTTCTATCTATGATCCATTAGCATCACATACCCAGACATTTATTTTCTTTCATGAATTCATGTAGAGAGAAAAACTGACGTGTACAGGGATGGCATGATTCTGAACAGATCAGAACAAGTTGGTCACATATTAGATTTGTGATTTTTCTGCTGTGGCGGTCATGAGGGTACATCACTCAGAAGGCCATTAGACAAAAGCTGCTGCTCCCTTTAAAAAGCCTCCAGCTTCTGCACCCTTAGTTCTGCCACAACATTCACAGCAAGGCCATGCCCAAGCAGCTTCCAGCTGCTGACAGCACCCTGGGGCACCAGAGTGTTACCATTCCTGCCTTATTCAGGCCTCCTCTAATGAGAAATCTTAGCACTGCACTCTCAGCTGCTTGGGCGAGACTTTCTCAGCGCTGTACCACAGCCTGAGGCTTCTCTCTACATGATCCCACTTGCTTCCCATTTTCTTTTCACAGGTGTCAGACCTGACTCAGAAGATTCTGCCTGCCTACATCTGCCTTTTACCTTCATGGGCATCTTACCCAAGAAATACTTGAAAAGTACTTTCTTCTTGGCATTTGTTTCTCAGAGGGCCTGGGACTTCCTGGTGGCTCAGATGGTAGAGAATCTGCATGCAATGCAGGAGATCTGGGTTTGATCCCTGGGTTGGGAAGATCCCCTGGAGAAGGGAAAGGCTACCCACTCCAGTATTATGGCCTGGAGAATTCCATGGACAGAGGAGCCTGGTGGGCTAGAGTCCACAGGATTGCAAAGAGTCAGACATGACTGAGTAACTAATACCTTCTTAGAAGACTCAGTCAAATTCAGCTAACTTCAATGAATGTATAAACTAACTGCTAAAATTTGATCCCATTACTCTTTTGATGGATGTGAATACAAGGCAAATGCTTTTAATCCTAACTCTCACCCTATTGTCTTCTTAATGGTATAGAGGAGTGTTTTGAGTGAAACTTGAGAGAGATTAGCTAAACAGCTATCATGTCTATGATTAGAGAATTCCATTCATTTCTGACAGTTAATTGACACACCCTTCTGACCAGGCAAGTACATTGAAAATATATGCCATCCTTTTGCATCTCAGCAATTGCTTTTTATTTCCTGATATTGTTATGCCAAGAATTTCTTTGACTTTTTTAAAATATTAAATAGAATATTTGAGTTTTTGGTAAAAGCTATATTATATAGTACCATCATATCACAGGGCTTCCTTAATAGCTTAGTTGGTAAAGAATTGACTGTAATGCAAGAGACCCCAGTTCAATTCCTGGGTCAGGAAGATTCCCTGAGGAAGGGATAGGCTACTCACAATAGTATCCTTGGGCTTCCCTAGTGGCTCAGATGGTAAAGAATCTTCCTGCATTCTGGGAGACCTGAGTTCAATCCCTGGGTTTGGAAGGTTCCCTGGAAAAAGGCATGGCAACCCACTTCAATATTCTTGTCTGGATAATCCCTACGGACAGAGGGACCTGGCAGGCTACAGTCCATGGGGTCTCAAAGAGTCAGACACAACTGAGCAACTAAGAACATTACATGTAATATCACAGATTTAGTGATCTCTATTACAATGACCACTTTACATTTCTTCCAAATAAGCAGAATGCTAGAAAATTAAAATAAGCCATAGATCATATTACATGTAAAGAACATATTTATTATATAAGCAAAATAACTTTTATTATTATTATTAGGGCTCTGCATGTACCACTTAAGCCCAGTTGTCCAAATAGTAAGATCCACAGAGTCCAACAGTAAGAATTCAACAAGTAATTATTAATGCCAGCCACTTTTCTAGGAGATGTAGGGGTGGTAAATGTAAGTAATCAAGCTGTAGTCAAAGATGCCTAAAATATAACAGTGGATATGTGTAAAATGAAGGATAGGGCCTGGAGAATCCCATGGACAGGGAAGATTGGCAGCCTATAGTCAATGGGGTCGCAAAGAGTCGGACATGACTGAAGCGACTTAGCAAGCAGGGGAGAACAAAAGTAAGCACTGTATTTAAAAAATACCTTTAAAGCCCAAATTAAAAATAATCTGAGGATCGCAAGGAAGGATCTTTCATGGAACACTGTCAGGAGTACAGTTTCAGTGAAGTGAATAATCCACATCTCAAGGGATAAGGAAGAAATGCATAAAGAGAAAATGCGGTGATGAACCTCAGATCATTATCCAGTAAAGTACTGGAAAAGGGAAAGTATAAAATGGAGTGCCAACTTGTAAGGGGAAGGAGAAGCTGGTGAGTATCTTGACCTTTCACTCCCAGGAAATTGCCTAGTCCTTACCCTGACTTCATTTATCGGTGTAGTAACAGTTCATAAAGATTAAGTGACTTTCCCAGGTCATATGGCCTATTTCAGGTTAGGCTGATAATAGAAGTTTTGTCTCCCACTTAATCTCAGTGTTTTTTTGGTTTGTTTGTTTGTTTGTTTGTTTTATACCATGCTGCAGGGGCCTAAAACACCACCATATTCACTGGTTGCTATTTTTATTATAATTTTTATGGCCTTGGAAAAATAGAAAGCAATTGTAGTTTATCAGATAAGCATCTAGAATCCAACCATTGATATTCCAAAATTAAACAAAAGTTTAGCTCCCTTTCATTCTGTAATATGCAAGGTGAGCTTTTCCTTCAGCATTGTGTTTCCCATGAATCAACCTTGCTTTTCATGTTTCCCTGTTGGACTTGCCACTTGAAGCTGATTCTCAGTGTTTCTGGAGGCTACCCCTGAGGGAGGGATCCAAGTGCCATGGTTTCTTTAAATCCAAATGATAAAGAATATAAAATTCTAGTGTAAAAAAGGGAGAGAGACAACAGGATAAAAGACAAAAAAAAAAATGATGAAGAGGTGATTTTTTTCATGTTCTTGCAAGTGCTGATCCCTACACTTTCAGCATGCTCAGTGCAGTTACAACGAAAAGGAGATACTTTTGAGACTAAATTTGGCTGGTAAAATCGAAAACCTCCAACGTTACCTGGGTTTTTGCTTGATTCATACCACATAGGGAAGGTTGTGTAGTCATAAAATTTTCCAAGCTTCTGCCTTCAGTACTTACTGTCATTATTTAAGGTATCCCTGAGGCCACAGAGGCTCCAGTGTCTAGTTCCCAGAAAAGATAAAACACTGGGTGAAAAAATTTTGAGTCATTTTTCTCTCTCTTCCTCTGCAAACTGATAGAAAAGAAGAGAGGAACAGAGCTGGGAACAGGGATAAGAACATAAAATAATAAGTTTTGCTAGTCTAGTCTTTCTAGTCTTTAGCCTAACACTGGTCAAATTGGCTTTAGAAACAAATTGGTAAACAGGTCAGTGGATTATTTGTTTAAAATACAACTTATTTCAAGGAAAAGGACTTTTAGCTAATAAAGATTTGAGGATACATTTTTTTCAAGAATGGAGTACATATAGGAAAGTTTAAATATACATTATTTAAAAGAACTAGATAGTTTTTGTTGGAAAAATTCATTGTAAAATTTCACAGCTTAAGAGTTGTATTTCATCCTATTGGCTAGTATTCTTCTAAACTACTGATTCAGTCTACATATAGAGTTCTTGTAATTTATCTTTTTGACCAAGAAGCAAGCACTGCAAGAATATAGCCATTACTGATAAATGTGTATTCAGCGATGCCAATACACATCTTAGTTGCTGTTTTTATCTCAATATATAATAAATATCTATGTCTACAATATTCTGGATAGAGATAAAATGATTTAAATTCAAAGATGTAAATCTCATCCACTCTGGTATTTGTCATAAGACACTAAATTCTTACACTTACATCATAAACATAATTAGATGGAAAAAATGTTATTTTCAAACACTTGACAACCCATTAAGCCTCTCAAAATTTTAACATGAATATCTCAAAATAGTAATAATGATGTAAATTCAAGAGAACAAATTATTTTGAGTAATTCCTTTAGTTCTGCAGAAGTCAATCCAGTCATAGTGAAAGAAGTGGAATTTACTTTTGACAGCCATACTCCTATAGTAAGGTATAGATCTTGTAGTGAAAGTCAGTAATCCTAATTTTGTTTGGCTTTATAATTGACAAGGTACAGTTTAACAGGCATGATATATTCTAACCCTTTTAACAGCAGTATATTTTCTTGATGAGGGATCAGAGTTACCTATTGATAGAACCAGGATGCAAACCTGTATTCTGAATCCATGACCTGTGTTATTTTCACTATAGCATGCAGAAGGAAATGGAAATAAATTGTGATAACAAATGGAAAGAAGATACAGCTTTGCCAAACCTAATTTTAAGCATGAACAAATCATGACTATGGAACAAAAAGGAAGTGGTGATTATAAGACAAGGAAAAATCTGCCTTAGAGGTCCAAAAAAGAAAACCTACTTCAACCATAAAGATCATAAAATAATCATTAGAATTTCAAGTCTAATAGTTCAAAATTCTGCTGATTCCACATCAGGTTTCATGTCTTCCTTGCCAATGCAGAGTGATACACAAACACAGGCAAATAAAAATGCAATATCAAAGAAAGCAACAATTATTGAATCCTTAGTATGTTATATATACTAGAACTTTTACATACAAGTGTAGATTTTATCTATACGACAACTTCTAATGTTGTTAAAAAATTCACTCTACATGGTCATCCATCATAGATTCCATTTCTTCACTAAATAATACCATGAGGGCTATTTGCATAAATATAGCTTGTATGCTTGAAATGAATATATATTCTGTAGTTCATGAGTGTAGTGTTGTCTCTACATGTATCTAGTATATTGTAGTTGTCACTTCTGTTGTTTATATTGTTTTTGCTGATCTTCTATCATTTAATTATTCAGAGAGTTGTTGATTCATCTCTTTCTTCTTGTAGTTTTCACAATCTTTATTATATAATCCAGATTCATTAGTGTTTATATTTTTCTTATAAACTGCATGCTATAATTTTATAGTATGTAGCACTCTAATAATGCTCTCTATTTTAAGATCTAACCTGCTTTAGCTTTTCCTAATACAATCTGACTTATTTTTTCATTCATATATATATTTTTTCATTCACATATATATTTTTATTAGTTTTTTTAGATGTGTCACTTGTATAAACTACAGGTTTTACTACTTAAATATAAAAAAACTTGGTTTTAACTGATAAATTCACTTCACATACATTTAATACAATTACTGCTATAGTTATGTTTATATCTACATATAATTTTTAAAAAATTTCTATTTTTCCAACCTATTCTATGTTTCTTTTTCTTCTTTTCTTTTTTATTTTTGATAGAGTTGGAAATTTTTAAATTTTTATTGAATTCATATATATCATACAGAGGGCTTCAAATAATCATTGTAAAGCTTAATGTACTAATAATAAACAATCAAGATACTAAAAATACAGATCAAAAATAAAGCATTAGCAACAGCTCAAGAATGCCTTATTGTAAGCTATAACCTTTCTTTCTTCCTTCCTCCTCAAGGATAACTACTCTAAGACTATATATTAGTTTTACCTGTGTTTGAAATTTATACAAATGAAGTCATAGAGAAGGTATTCTTTTGATCTGGTTAATTTCTCTAAATATTATATTTGTGCAATATATTTGTATCAGTTCAGTCAGTCGCTCAGTCCTATCTGACTCTTTGTGACCCCCATGGACTGCAGCACACCGGGCTTCTCTGCTCTTCACCAACGCCCAGACCTTGCTCAAACCCATGCCCATCAAGTTGGTGATGCCCTACTTATGTATAGTTGTAATCAGCTTAATGTCAAGTTTTATAGAATTCAGTTATACATAAATTTTAACCCTTCTAATGTTTATGGATTTTTGGACTTTACGTTTTTGGGTAATATAAACATTGAACATAAGCAAGAATATTATGAACATCCTTGCACATGGCTTTTGCTGCATAAACACCTGCAGTTTCTAGGGTTGTAGTTTTTCACCAAGGGTGATTTTTGTCCCGTCTTTCAGGGTACATTTGGCAATATCTGTTAACTTTTATGTATGTAACACATGGAGATCGTAGTTACAATTGGCATATAGAGGGTATAAGACAGGGATGTGGGAGCTCATCCATTAGTCACAAGACAACTTCCCAAAACAAGTTATTCTACCCAAAATATCAACCATGACATGGCTGGAAAATCTGCCTTAGGGTGTATACTTACAAAGTCTTGAAACCTAGTGGGTAAAGCCCTCATACTTTATTCTTTCAGTTTATCCTGTTTTGTGTTTTAAGATAAAATTTGAATCAATATTGATTTTCATTTAAAAATTGCTAGAAATTTAATAAGGAATGCACTGAATCCATTAATCAGTTGGGAAAAGTTTTTCTTTTTTTTTCAAAAATTGATTTGTACAACTTACAACTTAGATTGTTTCAATTATATGTTTCTAACAAAACTCTCAATATTGTTTTAAAATTTTCTGTGTATTTACAAATATTCCCAGAATATTGGAAATAAAAGCAAAAATAAACAAATGGGACCTAATTAAACTTAAAAGCTTTTGCACAATAAAGGAAACTATAAGCAAGGTGAAAAGACAGCCCTTAGAATGGGAGAAAATAATAGCAAATGAAGCAACAGACAAAGGATTAATCTCAAAAATATACAAGCAACTCCTGAAGCTCAATTCCAGAAAAATAAATGACCCAATCAAAAAATGGGCCAAAGAACTAAACAGACATTTCTCCAAAGAAGACATACAGATGGCTAACAAACACATGAAAAGATGCTTAACATCACTCATTATCAGAGAAATGCAAATCAAAACCACAATGAGGTACCATTACACGCCAGTCAGGATGGCTGCTATCCAAAAGTCTACAAGCAATAAATGCTGGAGAGGGTGTGGAGAAAAGGGAACCCTCTTACACTGTTGGTGGGAATGCAAACTAGTACAGCCGCTATGGAAAACAGTGTGGAGATTCCTTAAAAAACTGGAAATAGAACTGCCATATGACCCAGCAATCCCACTTCTGGGCATACACACTGAGGAAACCAGATCTGAAAGAGACACATGCACCCCAATGTTCATCGCAGCACTGTTTATAATAGCCAGGACATGGAAGCAACCTAGATGCCCATCAGCAGACGAATGGATAAGGAAGCTGTGGTACATATACACCATGGAATATTACTCAGCCATTAAAGAGAATTCATTTGAATCAGTTCTAATGAGATGGATGAAACTGGAGCCCATTATACAGAGTGAAGTAAGCCAGAAAGATAAAGACCAATACAGTATACTAACGCATATATATGGAATTTAGAAAGATGGTAATGATAACCCTATATGCAAAACAGAAAAAGAGACACAGATGTACAGAACAGACTTTGGGACTCTGTGGGAGAAGGCGAGGGTGGGATGTTTTGAGAGAACAGCATTAAAACATGTATATTATCTATGGTGAAACAGATCACCAGCCCAGATTGGATGCATGAGACAAGTGCTCGGGCCTGGTGCACTGGGAAGACCCAGAGGGATCAGGTGGAGAGGGAGGTGGGAGGGGGGATCGGGATGGGGAATACATGTAAATTCATGGCTGATTCATGTCCATGTATGACAAAAACCACTACAATATTGTAAAGTAATTAGCCTCCAACAATAAAAATAAATGGAAAAAATAAATAAAATTTTCTGTGTAAAGGTTTGATATGTTTACAGTTAAATTTATGCCTAAATATTTTATACTTTTATGATATTGTGATGGTAGCTAATTTAAGTTCTATTTTTAATTTTTTTATCGACCTTACATGAAAGGTCTTGCATATCTTTTATAATGTGTGTATTAATTCTAATACCTTATTTACAGGTTCTTTTGCATTTTTCACAATGTCCTTATGTCGTACATGAAAATGATGGTTTTATGACCTCTTTCTCAATTCACTGTTTTTTGTTTTTTTTTTTATCTTATTGTACTGGCTGTATAGCTCAGTAAAATACTTAATAAGCAGTTTTAAGAGTCATACTTCTTTTATTCTTAAATATAACTTCTTTGCTGTATATTATACTATTCATAATTTATCCTTTTTTCTCTGTTATTCAACTTTAATATTTTCTTCTGACCTACAGGCCAACTAACACATTCTCTCCTCAATTGTGTATAATCTGCTGTTACACTGTCCTTTGAACTCTTATTTCACATTTGTATATATTATTTTTTTACTATAGAATTTCCATTTGCTGCTTTTTCTTTTTATTGAATCCAAGTCTCCAAAACTTTCACTCTTTTCTGTTAATATTTTTGAAATCATTGAGCCTAGTTGATGTAAAGTTCACGATTCACTGAATCCCTTTGGGATTCTTTCTGTTAGCCATGGTTTCTCTTTATTTGTGGTTGTGACTTTTGTCTCCTTTATGCTTATTTGATTTTTCTACTGGGTAACCATCACTGAAAAATGTAACAGTGTAGAGGAAATTTGAGGTTCTGTATGATGCTCTCTTCCTTAAAAGTTTAATTAAATTTACTTTTGCCAGCCTGTTTGCCTAAAGGCAATAATCATTTTAATCAAGTAAAGGATTAAGTAATTGGAATCAGAGGGTTAGTCCCTGTGAGGATTGATCTGTTTCCAGTTCTCCCCTACTCCCAGTGTTTAGGCCTCCAGAGAACAATTTAAAATTTAAGTTGTTATCGGGTACTTTTCCCTACAACTGGAATAGCACAATTTTTGTTCTCCTAGCCCTGTTGATAGGAAAATGTTCTATGAGTATCCATGTATCATAAACACTTCTTAAATGGTAGCACGTATTAGAGCATGTGTTAATATTAGTACCAGACACATCGTAGGTTCTTGTGGCTTACTTCTGCCCAATTAGATAAATACTATGACTTTGACTGGAGATAATGTGGTCTGGTATTCCCAACTCTTTAAGAATCTTCCACAGTGTTTTGTGATCCACATGGTCAAAGGCTTTAGTGTAGTCAATGAAGCAGAAATATATGTTTTTCTGGAATTCCCTTGCTTTTTCTATGATCCAATCGATATTGGAAATTTGATCTCTGGTTCCTCGGCCTCCTCTAAATCCAGCTTGTACATTTGGAAATCCTTCGTTCATGTACTGTTGAAGCCTAGCTTGAAGGATTTTGAAAATTACTTTGCCAGCCTGTGAAATGAGTGCAAGTTGTGTGATAGTTTGAACATTCTTTGGCTTTGGCCTTCTTTGGTATTGGAATGAAAACTGACCTTTTCCAGTCCTGTGGCCACTGCTGAGTTTTCCTAATTTGCTGGCATATTGAGTGCAGCACACTAACAATATTATTTTTTAAGATTTGAAATAGCTCAGCTGGAATTCCATCACATTCACTAGCTTTGTTTGTAGTAACACTTCCTAAGACCCACTTGACTTAACACTTTGTGAGATTGTGCTGAATATATACAAATATGTTCCCTGAAAAGAGTCTCTCAATAACAGATAAGACTGAATTTCCATTGACAGACATTACAGACTTCAACTTTGAAAGGCTTGGGGAGGCAGGATCTGACAAAAGGGATGAGGTGGAAATTGGCTTTTTAACATGTTAAATGTACATCGTTATGTAAATGAACATAGTTATGTGTTAAAAAGCAACATTTTCTCTATTGAGTTCTCAGTGTTCAGAATAGAAACCAGAGCAAATTAAAATTATGTAATGAAGCAAAGATGTTTTTCTCAGCCAGGAAATCATTTGCCTTGTTTTCTTCCCCCATGATGATTCACATCAGAAGAAAAGATGTAAAACTGCTAATATGAAATTAGCCAATTAGAAACAGAATGTTGGAACCCATCAGTTTATGTGTGTTGCTTCCAATTGCCTTCCTATTTATTAAAAAAAATATATTTTGCCGTAGAGAATGCTGTCAGTTTTCTCCACTTGATTCAATCTTATAGTACCTCTCAAAAAAAAAAAAAAAAAATCCTATAGCTACACCCTAAGCTAGTGGTAAAGCCTTGTCTTTACTCAAACAACAATATAGATCCTTCAAGTATTTCAATATTCCCTGTTAAGCCAACATATTTTTCCTTATGATATTCTTACATAAATTTGCTTACTTAATTTAAAATAAAAAACATATTTAAAGTTAAAAGGTAAGCTGTGAGCAGGAGGTCATATTTTTAAAATATACAGTTTATAAAAGATCAGTTGCTAAAATATGCTAATAACATGCACTCACACACACACACACACACACACACACACACACACAGACTGAAATACTACTTTCCTTATGACTTTTATAATGGGATGTGTGTGTTATTTGCTCAGTCATGTCCAACTCTGTGTGACTCCATGGACTGTAGACCACCAGGCTTCTCTGTCTGTGGGATTCTGCAAGCAAGAGTACTGGAATGGGTAGTCATTTCCTTCTCCAGGGGACCCAAGGATCAAACCTGTGTCTCTTGAATTGCAGGCAGATTCTTTACCATCTTAGTCACCAGACAGAAATGGTAGCCAAATTCTCCTAGTTATCAATAATTGTATATTTAAGTGGTATGCATTGTTTTATATATTAAAATTCCATGTTTAAATATCTATAGAGCTTTAAAGTCCATTTGCTTATATTTATATCATATTGGTGGTATATGCCCCTTTGGTATAAGCTACCATCCATGTGTAGAGTCGCTTTATTTTCTGGATACCAAGATGTCAGTTTGTCCATAAACATTTCTGAGCTTCTATTCCTACAATTAGTTACCTTTATGTTGCAGGGTTGGAACAAGTTTTTCTTATAAATATTGAATCTAATTCAAATATGAGCTAGATCATCTTCAAACTAATGAACTAGTGGTGTGGTGCTTTTACAAAAGCGATATTAATAAATACAGCAAATACTTCTCTGTCATAGTCCACTATTTAGGCTATGGATGCTATCGCCATCCCTTTCTCTATTATGTCCTTTAAGAATTTACCTCAGTCCACTTTATGTGACATTCTTCTTTGGCATATTCTCAAATCTATATGACTGATGCTTCACATATACCTTAAATTCAGCTCCATGTTGCCAACTGCTTTCTATACTTGTCCACCCGGATGAGTGATTGCTACCTCAAGATCATTTAACTTGAATTAATGTCACCATGCTCCCCACCACCACCAAACACAACCCAACTTTTAATTTTTATGTTTCTAGCAATTCTTCCAATATTTACTTAAAGGCAGTAAACCTGATTGGCTTATAGTTGAGCGTGAGGCAAAAACCATTATCCAGAAGAGTGTACTAACTATGCCTCTCATAATACGGCCTACAATTTTCCAAAATACACAATGGAATTTCCTCTTCTTGTTCAGGTAGAACATTGTGTTTGATTTAAATAGTGATCATTCACTGACATCAAGATTTGATAAAATTTTCAGTGTCATATATTTGATAATTTTCCCTCTTTGTTACTGCTGTAATTTCTGTAGCCACATGGAAACTACTTAGCACCAGCTCCTACTCCTATATTGATCTTTTTTTTACATATATTAAACAACATTGAGTGAAATTTTTCTGTGTGTAAGCCTTCTGCCTGTAAGTTAATTTTCTCTTCTTAGCATATCTGATAGTAAATATGAAACAAAGTGTAGAAGATTATTAATTCACAGATGATTTAGAAGTCATTGAATTTTTCCTTCTGGCAGATTGTGAAAAGATTACACATTTAGGTCTCTTTTGAGAATATAAATCAAGTCATAAAATATGAAACCAGAATCACTTTTCCTCTTCTAGAGTTTAGTACAGTGTTATTCTGTCAAAAGAACACACTTGGAAGAAGAAACAGCTAAATTTATGTACTGAAGGGAATTTCACAGTTTATTTCTCTGAGTTTTAAATACTTCAATTTCCTATTTTCTCTCCCTCCCCACCCCCACTCCTGGTGATCACGATCAGTGAAAAACGCCAATAATAATAGAGGCATTTGCACTGCTACAAAATTTAAGTGGAAACTCTTGCCAACAAACACCAGCTGTACTGTGATCCATCACTGTTGACTCATCTCACTATTCAGCAGCTTCTTTCTCCCTTTCTATCCTAGCTTGGAAATATGTTGTGAGAATTTCAGATCTCAATACATATTTTAGAGTGCTGTAAAAATCATTCAGTTGCCATGATAAGAAAATTTTAGATAAGCAACAACAGGAAAGGAAAAGAATGTCCTCATCGTATCGGTTGAATTACTTCCACATTCAAAGCACAAGCAGATTCGCATCAAATCTGTTAGAACAATGATCTCTGCTGCCAGGCATTATTAAATGGTTGTGCTCACTAACCAAGACCATAAGATGTCGCTGCAGAACAAGCACCTCAGAGCACTGATAAATAGACCAAATGAATCTTTAAAAACATAGAATTTTAATAAATTGTTTAAAAATCAAGCTTTCTGAGAATTTTAAAAGCTATTGACTTTAAGACCCTTTTTATAAGAAAAACAACTCATTTCCTTCTACTGAGGCCTTATTTGGTTCTTCATTTAATATTTAGACATTTATTTTACAATGGACCTAACAAAACTTATGTTTACTTATTATAAAAAAAGTACTTGTTAATTATTTTGAATAATTTTACATTAAGTGAAATAAGCATTTTATAGCAGGCTTGAAATCTGTCACCACTTCAATCACTCAGAATTACTTTAGTATTTAAAAATTTTCAAAGCAAGTAGATGGCAAATAGACTGTTAGCAGTTTTAGAATCCAATATATCTGACTTCCTGGACTACACTAGACCAATATGATAGTTGCATGCTGACTAAAAGAAATGTGGAAACTAGAGTCAGAGCACATACAATCTTCACTCCCAGGCTCAAAACACAGGAATTCTGCCATTGTCTAAGACCTAGATCAGATGTCTGACATCGAATCTTCTAAGCCTCTGAGTTCCCATTATACTCTGAGATTTGTTTTTGTCATTTCACATTTTCCACCTTGTACCATGGTTGTCTATGTGCTTAGCTTTGGTTTCTCAAGCTTCTTGAGAACAGACATCCTGCCTTCCTACTGCTTTTATAATAAAACTAAAAATGCTAACATGGCAAAATGTAAAAAAAAAAAAAGTCTTCTGTAAAGGTTTCTGCATGCATTTTAACATGTTGATTATCTCTACTAACCCTTGTGAGGTCGGTGAGTTAGTTTTAGAATTATGACCACTTTTTATCAGTTAGTTTGTTCCCCAGGTTACAGAGACGTGACTCAAATTCAGTATTAATTATTATCATTGGTCTTTCATGAGGCACTCTCATTGGCACATAGAAGGCACTGAATAAATATCTAAGTCTTCTTATGAATTCATAGACATCAGAAGCAGCCCTTTCCTAAGTATGTATGCCTTTTATTTTTTGACACTTTGCTTATTCTATGTTGAGTTATGAATAGCTCTTTTCAACATCTCATTTTGGGCTCCAACAAACTAACTCTGAGGAATCTCATAGTTTTTCTAGTTTCTCTTCTGTTGAACTTTACTCATCAGGATTCCTAACTGCAAGCCAAAGAAATACTGTCTGATTAGCCTAAGCAGTAAACTTATTGAAGCTACACCAGGATGATCACAAGGAGGGAAAGAAGCCACTCTAGGTGGGAACAGCTGCAGAATTTCCAGGCAGAGCAGTAGTCTTCCCGGAACACTGGCACTGACCTTGAAGCTTTCTACTGTCATCTCTGGGTTCTCTCTGCCCTTTCTCGGGACTCCTGAGCACTGCAGTCATTCCAAATAATTGTAAAGGACCCCTACCTTTCAAGTGGTCTCTAAAAATGTAATGTCTTCAGTGGAAGCCTATGCTTGGCTATGCTCAGGTAACATGAGAGGAACAATGTAGAAGCCAATTCTTCTTTTCTATAGATACTTAGGAGAAAAGCTTGAGCTTCTGTCTTGAGGACATACACTTCCCAAAGTTCCCTACTGAGAATATATAATAAGAAAAGGCAAACTGCATAAGGACTTACTTGATATAAGAGGATAAGGAAATGAAATAGGAACTTTTTTTTTTAATCAACTATATAGCTCTCAGGCTAAGTGTCCTGCTAAGACACATGACCAGAGGCTTTTTAGCAACTTAGTGATTCTGAAATAAACTTTAATTAAGACTTGGGACTCTATTACATGTTTCACAGTATCTGTCTGCTACGATGGAGAAATACAAGTCAATACTGGAATTAATAAAATTTAGAGAAGGCTCATGTCTTACCTCTTAGGCTTCTGAGGACCATCCTGGATCAAATTTTCACACCCTGTGTCTGTGGTCAAAGCTGCCTACTAACGTGATTGTGCTTAAACTCTAGGTTCTGGGAGGCAATGTGAAAGGATATTATTCTCATTGGAAAATGTCTGAATAAGAATTGAAGAATGAGACACAGACCAGACCCATAACACAGCAATAGACTGAGAATAGAAATTCAAAAATTTATCTTCCTCAACTCTTCTTATATTTGACAGAGCTTGACCATTTATCCTAAACATTTTTATGGCCTTTATTTTACATAGTATTCACCTACATATTTATTTGTAGATAACTGCTTACATGTGTTTAAGTTATTTGGAGATCTCTTATGAAAATACATAATATTCCTAAATAAAGTATATAAATTAATTGCAATTTAGAATTAGTGAGTTCTGAAGGTCAAGCTTTTTCATCAGTACATGATAAGGACAACGGTAGGGCTTTATCATCACTGTCCAGAGCTTCAGGTTAAGGAGTCCTCCTTCTACCTACTGGGTTAAAAAGGGCTGGTATTCTTACTACAGTTTTAACCAAGTTCCCCTACCCCTTCATGAACTGAACAAAGATGAGCTCAAGAATAAAAATTATTTCAAGTGATTTGTTCAGTCTTCATTTTTCTCACTGGAAAGATATTTGGGGAAAAATGCTTTGATGTTACTTCATTTCTAAGATTTTGCTATAAAATCACCCTGGAGGGAGAAAAAAATAAATCTTCTCAGGAAGAAGTGGTAACACACAAATTAAGACTTATAGTTTTCATCTTTTATTTAGAGGTTTTAAATTAATAGTTGATCATTGACTGTATAGATATTCTTCCCCTGAAAGGAGAATATCTTATACTTCTTCCTTTAAACAAAATGGAGACATAACATTGTTACATTTTGTTCTTTAAGTATAAGACATATTTTTAAAAACTTGAATTTGAGTCACCTTAAAATATTGTTCATTTTTCAACATAAAAAAGAAACCATAGCCTGATGTTTCCTTAATCAAACTTTTCAACTATTCACTTTTACATATCTCTGTTTTTACCTCGCAAGTCATTCTTGCCACAAAATAAGCCCTGTAAGTTTGCCTTCTTAATATTTCTTATCTCACTTGAAATGAAATAAAATGTCATAGAGAGATGATAGGAAACATTAAGCAAAAACTGGTCTTTTAATTGCAGAGGAGAAAAGAAAAACCAGCAAATATATGCACTGAAATTATTAGTGCATGAAGCACAGAGGTGATGCTGATCGGTTGACAGACCTCCAATTTCACACTGCCACCGTGCATTCTTTGGTAAATTTAATGGAAGAAAGAAGCAACCAACCAGAAGCAATCTAACACAGTCAAACAAATGTCTGTTTAATAGATGCTGGATCCTTAGAAAACGCTAATCACCGTGCCACGTGTTAAGTTTTTGCAGAGTCAGGAGTTAACATGATTATTTTTTCTGTGGGTCACCACATGTTGTCCTTGCCATCATCATTGGTTCCTGCAGAAATAAAATGCCTAAGGGTTACCACAGACTGATACACAGAGCATGCCAAATTACACGCTGTATCACACCATCTGCCAAACTACAGATTAGGATGCCGCAGCACTGCAGAAAAAAAAAATCTTCTGAAATGAGTACTTCAGAGAAGACAGGTATGTCCTGATCCACTATCTGGAATTATTTTTACACAGCCGATGATAAAGTACAAATGACAGGGTGTGGGTGCCAATGGAATCTTAATTAGGAGTAAAATCCAAAAGCCCAACCCTGAAGAGTTTACTAAGTTTTAACGGAGGAGAGTCTGGATTCAGCTAGTGGCATTTGTTCTATTCTCATTTTTAATTAGCATCAAGAAGTTTAATTAGAAGCATAGCATATGAGAATCACAGGGAACACAACAGCTAGAAAGAACCAAAGACTTCTCTGGTGCAGCTGCTTCATTTTTCCCAATAAGTCAGGAAACATGTGGGGAAAAGCTGACACTGTGAGGGCCTAGCAAAAGCAGAGCCCAGATGAAAGCATGCACATTTGTAGACCTGCTGGAAAAATGCACACACCACCACACACACATAGAGATCATTTGTTCAACACGTATTTCTATTACTCGAGGTTTGTCCTTTTTCTGCAGATCGTGATACTGTCAACACTTAGCAAGGAAATCACACAAATGACAAAGATCATTACTAGTGTGCCATGTTTTCTATGTCTTCTCAGAACCTCTCCATAAAATATGATGCAACAAAGTCAATTGATCCTCATCATTTAGTTATTCAGTAAATATTTTTGAGCAACTTCTATGCCAGACACTTACAAAAAGGAAAGTGTTAGTTGCTCGGTCTTAGTTGCCCACTTTTTGTGACCCCATAGACTGTAGCCTGCCAGGCTCCTCTGTCCATGGGATTTTCTAGGTAACAATACTGCACTGGGTAGCCATTCCCTTGTCCAGGGGATCTTTCCAAACCGAGGGATTGAACCCAGGTCTCCTGAATTGCAGGCAGATTCTTTACAATCTGAGCCACTGGACAGATACTAAGTAGAAAGTAAAATATGGAGGCGGAAAGAATTAGAATGTTATGCACCAGAGAAAGAAATTTCAGACTTACAGAACATCTCAGTACCTGATCATGTGTTCCACTTTAATGTACCAATTAAACTCAGTTCTATAACACAACAGGAAATCAAGCTCCTCCAAGCAACCGTTGACATGACAGTACTGAAAAGTCAATATGCTGTTAGGCAAAGAGCACTAATTCAGAAATGAGTTCTGTATGCTAGTCCTAGTGTGGCTAGAACATTAACTTAGTGAAAAATATTTGTCTGTTAATACCAGCTTATTAGTCTAAAAATAAAGTTGGTTGAATTATACAATGTTAAGGACTTTTATATCTCCAATATTTGCTTTTAAGAACTTGATGTGCTTATACTGAAATGTCAGGAGAGCAGCCAAACTGATATGTAAGTGTGGGGGCTTTAAGGAGATACTCCTTGACTTGACTTATCAGGATTTTCAGGTTCAAATCTCTTGCCTAACTAGTCCTTCTGTACATATTTGTTATTCTTTACTTTGTGACTATATGTTGAATGATTTGCTCAGGAATTCTTTGAGTTCAATTTGAGGTGTTGGGATTATCCTATTAAGTCAATTTATGCCTTGGATGAGAAGGTACCTAATAGAATTGCTTTCACATAAATGTTTCAAATGGAAAGTTAAGTGAATTTGCTAGAATGTCTTTAAATCAGGTAGACAAAAGCCAAACTTGAAAGTAATACCTCATATATTTCTAATATTTCTAACTTACATAATAAAATCAAAGATGAAATTGTCTTCTGTAATAAAAAGTAAGAAGTCAATTCAACAGAATTTATTGACAACATGCCATTACCTGGCACTCAATACTGTGATAGAAATAATAATTCTTAAGATCTATGGGGTAGAGATAATTGTTGCTATATATATGGATTTACTATATATTAGGTACCATTCTAAGTTAAATGCATGTATTACCTTATTTAATCCTTGCAATGTTATGGGTCTCTGATGCTTTCAGTAGATGTTTTTTAGCAGCATGGTATCATGAAAGAAATACCCGAATATCAGATGATTTGGGAAATTATACTTAATTCATTTGGTTTTCATGTAAGCTATTCTCTGGAAATGGGTTCAATTAGTTTTAGAGTATTCAGAGAAAAAATATTTCTTCAATATAGCAATCAATTATGTCTTTTATAAATGAATTCATAAGCTGCCTATGCTTAGTGAGTTAACACAAATGTATCTCCAACAGTTTTTGAAACTATTATGTTAATTTAATCCTATATTTTTGGTTTACACGCAAATAATGGTGTCAAAGAAATAAAGTCACACTGAAGAAAAAATAAAAATTGGAGGCATTCTTGTTTTATAAAAAGCATTATAAAAAGAGTTTGTTAGATTTTTGACAACAAAGACAGAGTATTAAAAAAAAAGAAATGAATGTCTGTTACTACTAGAAAATTTCTAGTTTAAAGAGTAATATAGATGTTTAGAAGCATGAAAATAATTCAGGAAAAAAGTACTGAATAAAAGACTATAATGAAGACATTAAGAAAAACATTATGCTCAGGAACAATGCTTGAGTAACTTATATTTTAAAGAAAAACAAACTTAAAAGTACCTAACAAATAACAAAAAAAAAAAAAAAAAAAAGTACCTATAAGCTAAGCTGACTGAATTTTAAAATCTTACGGAAAAAAATAGCATTCATTAAATACAGAGTTGGGCTTCCCCCATGGTTCAGCTGGTAAAGAATCTGCCTGCCAATGAAGGAGATGCAAGAGATGTGGGTTCGATCCCTGAGTCAAGAAGATAGGAAATGGCAACCTGCTCCAGTATTCTTGCCAGGAAAATTCCATGGACAAAGGAACCTAGTGGGCTATAGTCCATAGGGTCACAAAGAGTCGGACACAATTAAGCATGCACACACTCAAAGTTAACATTACAATAATAGTAGAAGAGTTTATTGAAAAATATCTATCATACCAAGAGCACAAAGAAAAGAAGTAAAAATATTTTCCCATTAAAATTCATGTGACATGATGATAAACAATGATGATAAACAGGATGATAAAACAAGAAGAGAGGAAAAAAGCAAATAAAGATCAGTGAGGAAACTAAATTTTAAAATATTATAGAATAGGTGCATTTTAAGCTAGACATAAAAGGAAATATATAAAATTCTAAAGTATTATTTAACAAAATATTTTAAGCTGTTGCTGCTGCTAAGTCACGTCAGTGGTGTCCAACTCTGTGCGACCCCATAGATGGCAGCCCACCAGGCTCCCCCGTCCCTGGGATTCTCCAGGCAAGAACACTGGAGTGGGCTGCCATTTCCTTCTCCAGTGCATGAAAGTGAGAAGTGAAAGTAAAGTCGCTCAGTCGTGTCCAACTCTTGGCGACCCCATGGACTATAGTCTATGGAATTCTCCAGGCTAGAATACTGGAGTGGGTAGCCTTTTCCTTCTCCAAGGGATCTTCCCAATCCAGGTCTCCCACACTGCAGGGGAATTCTTTACCAGCTGAGCTACAAGGGAAGCCCAAAACGCCTTCAATATCTTCAAAATTATTATAAACACAGTAAAGGACTTCCCTGATGGCCCAGCGGTTAAGGATACACCTGCTAATGCAGGGGACATGGGTTCAATCCCTGGTCCGGGAAGATTCCACATGCCATGGGGAAACTAAGTCTGTGTGCCACAACTGACGTGTCTGTGCTCTGCAAGTAGCAACTGCTGAAGCCCAAGCACCTTAGAGCCCATGAGCTGCATCAAGAGAAGCAACCACAGCAAGAAACCTGTGACTTGCAACTAAAGAGTAGCCCCCACTTACCAAAACCAGGAAAAGCTTGCTCATAGCAAGAAGACCTAGAGCTGACAAAATAAATAAATAAATACATTTTAAAAAATAAAGTAGAGAGTAAATAAATTATGCTAAGCAATAAAAATATAGGTAATTGAATTTGTCAGAACCTTGGATTGCCTATTTTTTCTGAGACCATAAAGACACAGGTTGATTATTAACATTTCCCAGTAAAATGGAAAGTTGATTAAAATGACTAATTATTGGGAATACATAAATATTAGACAGCTCAGATTGTCAGGACAAAATATCATAGACTGGGTGACTTAAACAAAAGAAATGTTTTTCTCACATTTCTGGAGACTGGGAAGTCTAAGATCAAGGTGCAGGCAATTTCAATTTCTATTGAGCTCTCTCTTCCTGATTTACAGATGGCTGTCTTCTTCACCATCTCCAAATGGCACAGAGAGAGACAGCGATGTAACTCTTTCTTTTCTAAGGTCACCAGCCCTATCGAATTAGGGTCTCATCGTCACGACCTCATTTAATTTTTATCACTTCCTCACAGGTCCTATCTCCAAAAACAGCAACATTGGGGGTTAGGTTTCAACATGAATTCTAGGGGGAGAAAATTCAGCCTATAGCCACATAGAAACTTGGAATTGTATCAGATGACTTGATATCATGTGCCTGATACCAATTTTCCCTTTTACCATTAAATCTTTTGATAAATGAGGAAATCAGAAGTTATTTAATTTTACCTGAAAAATCAGCTATCTATCAGAAGTAAAAATATTTAGGGAACACCAAGCTTGCCAACTAGTTCTAAGGGGAATGCTAAAGTAGATCACCAGGCTTCATGGATGAAGAACAGGTATAATAAAAATTTTTGGTGGCCACAGCACCTATGGAAATGCTACTTTACAGTAATGAAGATAAGAGAAACAAACTGATTTTACCCCATAAATGGTGAATCTAACCTTGTTTTAGAAAGACTAAATTTGACCCCAAGAACTAATCAGACAACTTTAAATGAAGCAGACTAAACTGCCCCTGAAGAGGTTCCCTGGGGTCACTTCAGCTAAGAGAAAAAAGTAATCGGTCCAGAGCTCTGGAGGACATATTTACTTGGACACACAGGAAAGAAATTTAAATTATTCACAAATTCCAATCATATCATCTACACATCTTCCTGCAATAATTCAAATTTTCAAATATGTTCCACCTCTACCCCTGCCCTATTGAAACCAGCTGCCAAAATAGCAGTCACAGTGATCAAAAATGGAAAACAAGTCATGTGCTTTTTGCTTTGACATTTCCAATAACTTCTCATAAAATTCAAACTGTTGAACTTGATTTATAAAGCCCTCCATGAACTGATGTATGCACACCTCCATGAGCTCATGTCTTGTCACACTCTTATCAAAATTGCTCTGAATGCCACACTGACCTCCTCATTGTCCTTGAATTTCATCTTACTCATTTGCATCACACTCTTTCTTATTCAGAGATATTTGCAGTGACTTTTCTTTCTTTTTAGGTGGTCTTCTTTCTGCTTTCTGTGTTTAACTCTTGACTTCCTATCAGGCAGTTCAGTTCAGTTCAGTTGCTTAGTCATGTCCGACTCTTTGCGACCCCAAAACCGCAGCATGCCAGACATTCCTGTCCATCAGCAATGCCCAGAGTTTACCCAAACTCAAGTCCATTGAGTTGGTGATGCCATCCAATCATCTCATCCTCTGTCATCGCCTTCTCCTCCTGCCCTCAATCTTTCCCAGCATCAGGATCTTTTCAAATGAGTCAGCTCTTCTCCTAGAGTCAGCTCCAAGAAGAGGTGGCAAGAACACACAGAAGAACTGTACAAAAAAGATCTTCACAACCAAGATAATCACGATGGTGTGATCACTCACCTAGAGCCAGACATCCTGGAATGTGAAGTCAAGTGGGCCTTAGGAAGCATCACTATGAACAAAGCTAGTGGAGGTGATGGAATTCCAGTTGAGCTATTTCAAATCCTAACAGATGATGCTGTGAAAGTGCTGCACTCAATATGCCAGCAAATTTGGAAAACTCACCAGTGGCCACAGGACTGGAAAAGGTCAGTTTTCATTCCAATCCCTAAGAAAGGCACTGCCAAAGAATACTCAAACTATTGCACAATTGCACTCATCTCACATGCTAGTAATGCTCAAAATTCTCTAAGCCAGGCTTTAGCGATACATGAACCATGAACTTCCAGATGTTCAAGCTGGTTTTAGAAAAGGCAGAGGAACCAGAGATCAAATAGCCAACATCTGCTGGATCATCGAAAAAGCAACAGAGTTCCAGAAAAACATCTATTTCTACATTATTGACTATGCCAAGGCCTTTGACTCTGTGGGTCACAATAGACTGTGGAAAATTCTGAAAGAGATGGGAATACCAGACCATCAGACCTGCCTCTTGAGAAACCTGTATGCAGGTCAGGAGGCAACAGTTAGAACTAGACGTGGAACAACAGACTGGTTCCAAATAGGAAAAGGAGTACTTCAAGGCTGTATACTGTCACCCTGCTTATTTAACTTATATGCAGAGTACATCATGAGAAACACAGGGCTGGAAGAAGCAGAAGCTAGAATCAAGCTTGTCAGGACAAATAACAATAACCTCAGATATGCAGATGACACCACCCTTATGGCAGAAAGTGAAGAAGAACTAAAGAGCCTCTTGATGAAAGTGAAAGAGGAGAGTGAAAAATCTGTGTTAGAGCTCAACATTCAGAAAACTAAGGTCATGGCATCTGGTCCCATCTCTTCATGGCAAATAGACGGGGAAGCAGTGGAAACAGTGGCTGACTTTATTTTTCTGGGCTCCAAAATCATTGTAGATGGTGACTGCAGCCATGAAATTAAAAGAGGCTTACTCCTTGGAAGGAAAGTTACGACCAACCTAAACAGCATATTAAAAAGCAGAGACATTACTTTGCCAACAAAGATCTGTCTAGTCAAGGCTATGGTTGTGAGAGTCAGACTATAAAGAAAGCTGAGTGCCAAAGAATTGATGCTTTTGAACTGTGGTGTTGGAGAAGACTCTTGAGAGTCCCTTGGACTGCAAGGAGACCCATCCAGTCCATCCTGAAGGAGATCAGTCATGGGTGTTCATTGGAAGTACTGATGCTGAAGCTGAAACTCCAATACTTTGACCACCTGGTGCAAATAGCTGACTCGTTTGAAAAGACCCTGATGATGGGAAAGACTGAGTGCAGGAGGAGAAGGGGACGACAGAGGATGTGATGGTTGGATGGCATCACTGACCCAACAGACATGAGTTTGGGTATGCTCCAGGAATTGTTGATAGACAGGGAGGCCTGGTGTGCATGCTGTTCATGGTTTTGCAAAGAGTTGGACATGACTGAGCAACTGAACTGAACTGAAAGATTAAAGAATCTTATTTTTCATTTTTTTCAGCTACTGTTTATTCATATATATTTGTAAGCAAATTGGCATAATATTCTTACACCAGTTGTTAGCGCTGGACTTTTAAAATTTTTAAATTGTTTCTAGACTGGGCTTTATTCACATTGCTAAGTCGCTTCAGTTGTGTCCAACTCTGTGCGACCCCATAGACATCAGCCCACCAGGCTCCCCCATCTCTGGGATTCTCCAGGCAAGAACACTGGAGTGGGTTGCCATTTCCTTCTCCAATGAGTTAAAGTGAAAAGTGAAAGAAGTCACTTAGTCTTGTCCGACTCTTAGCGACACCATGGACTGCAGCCTACCAGGTGCCTTCTTCCACAGGATTTTCCAGGCAAGAGAACTGGATTTGGGTGCCATTGCATTCTCCATTTATCCACATATGCATGAACAAGTATTTTGAGTCACTATTTCAGGCTGAGTACTTTTTCATATCGTGCATCATTTACTCTTTAAAAAGTTCTCATAGTGTATATGTACCACAGCTTCCTTATCCATTCATCTGCTGATGGGCATCTAGGTTGCTTCCATGTCCTGGCTATTATAAACAGTGCTGCGATGAACATTGGGGTGCACGTGTCTCTTTCAGATCTGGTTTCCTCAGTGTGTATGCCCAGAAGTGGGATTGCTGGGTCATATGGCAGTTCTATTTCCAGTTTTTTAAGGAATCTCCACACTGTTTTCCATAGTGGCTGTACTAGTTTGCATTCCCACCAACAGTGTAAGAGGGTTCCCTTTTCTCCACACCCTCTCCAGCATTTATTGCTTGTAGACTTTTGGATACTCAGCCGTCAAAAAGAATTCATTTGAATCAGTCCTAATGAGATGGATGAAACTGGAGCCCATTATACAGAGTGAAGTAAGCCAGAAAGATAAAGAACATTACAGCATACTAACACATATATATGGAATTTAGAAAGATGGTAATGATAACCCTATATGCAAAACAGAAAAAGAGACACAGAAGTACAGAACAGACTTTTTGAACTCTGTGGGAGAAGGTGAGGGTGGGATGTTTCAAAAGAACAGCATGTATACTATCTATGGTGAAACAGATCACCAGCCCAGGTGGGATGCATGAGACAAGTGCTCGGGCCTGGTGCACTGGGAAGACCCAGAGGAATCGGGTGGAGAGGGAGGTGGGAGGGGGGATCGGGATGGGGAATACGTGTAAATCTATGGCTGATTCATATCAATGTATGACAAAACCCACTGAAATATTGTGAAGTAATTAGCCTCCAACTAATAAAAAAATTAAAAAAAAAAAGTTCTCATGGGTAGGTATTTTTACCTTTATTTCTTTGCAGATGAAGAAAAGCAGGCTCAGAGAAATAATGTTATGGGAATATAGTAACACTAGTCTAATCAAGTCTCAACATTTCCTGTTGACAAGCATTTTGATGGCCTTAGGAGAAATGAGTTAGTAGCTTTTCTTAGCCCTTGCTCCAAATCACCTATGTCATAGCAACAGAGCTTACTGTAATGTGTTCACAGATGTCAAAATTGTATCTTTTCAATGTTTCAGAGAAAATAAATGCCCTAATCTCTCTGAATTACAATGAAAATGTATTAGCTGCTTTTTACCAAAGGTGGCACTAGTGGTAAACAACCTGCCTGCCAATACAGGAGATGTAAGAAATCAGTTCCACCCCTGGGCTGGGGGGATCTGCTGGAGGAGGCAATGGCAATCCAGTCCAGTATTCTTGCCTGGAGAATCCCATGGACAGGAGAGCCTAGCAGGCTATGGGCCCATAGGGTAGCAAAGAGTCGGACATGACTGAGAGGACTTAACAAACACCAAAGAAATATGGTTCATAACGATGACAAAGAAACATATAAATAAAGACAATAAGTGTGATTTCAGACCATTCAAATCAATGAAGATACAGACAAAATTTTGAGAAAGTAATAGCTTTTCAGAGCATTTCTCTGTGTATGCCCATCTTAATGGATGATAGAGCTTCCCTGATAGCTCAGTTGGTAAAGAATCTGCCTGCAATGCAGGAGACTCTGGTTTGATTCCTGGGTCGGGAAGATCTGCAGGAGAAGGGATAAGCTACCCACTCCAGTATTCTTGGGCTTCCCTAGTGGCTCAGCTGGTAATGAGTCCCCCCTGCAATGTGGGAGACCTGGGTTTGATCCCTGGGTTGGGAAGATCCCCTGGAGAAGGGAAAGGCTGCCCACTCCAGTACTCTGATCTGGAGAATTCCATGGACTCTATAGTTCATGGGGTTGCAAAGAGTCAAACATGACTGAGTGACTTTCACTTTCACTAATTGATGGTAAGTAAAAAAGTGGAGTATAATAAGAAGAGAAAGGTGAGTTGTATGCTTCTTTTAATCACTGACGAAATGTGGAAGTTATAGTGATAAGTTACTATAAGGCTTGAAATAGAAGTTGTTGAGCAAGACTTGGAGGTCCTCATACCAGGCTGTTAAAATTGCATGTAACACAGAGATGCCAACATCTTTTAATGCCAAAGTGCTAACACATAAATGTGCTATGCACAGAAACAAGGAAGGGGGCCTCTGGAGTGCTGATCACTCACATAAAGGAGAATCTTTTCTCTCATAAGATCAAAGTGGAACATCTTTTTCTTCTATTGCTAGAGTTGTAGTTTGTAGAAAGTTACAAATCATTCTTTCAGTTTCCCCAGGTCTTCCAAATAATAGCTCTATGAATATGTGATTAAAGCTAGTTTCTGGGTTTTTAGCACAAGGTTATTCCTATTGTATTAACATTCCAGCTTGGAATACAAGTCTACCTGGGTTCATCACACTAGTATATCTTCTATGATATTACCTATACAATGAATAGCATGCCCTTCTTTAACTCTAGGAAAGTTTTTAGACCTTTAATGAAAAACATTTAAAAATATGTAACTAATTTTCCATCAACACAGATCATTTGCTATTTTCTTCAGTCATATCCAGTTTCATTTTTACTAAACTTCACTTTAAATACCACTCTCATTCATTCATTCATCACTTGTGACCTATGGGAGAGATAAGTAGGTTGTTCAGTCACTAAGTTGTGTCCAGATCTTTGTGACCCCATGAACTACAGCACACCAGGCTTCCTGTCTTTCACTATCTCCAGATTTTGCTCATATCCATTGAGTTGGTGGCTTGAGTATAAGTATGTAATTACATAAGTATTGTTGTTGTTCTTCAGTTGCTAAGTTGTGTCTGACTCTTTGCAACTCCATGGACCGCAGCATCCCAGGCTTCCCTGTCCTTCACTACTGTCTCCCAGAGTTTGATCACACTCATGTCCATTGAGTCAGTGATGCCATCCAACCATCTCATCCTCTGTTGCCCTCTTCTCCTCCTGCCCTCAGTCTTCCCCAGCATCAAGGTCTTTTCTAACGAGTCAGCTGTTTGCATCAGGCGGCCAAAGTATTGGAGTTTCAGCTTCAGCGTCAGTCCTTCCAATGAATCAGTTCAGTTCAGTCACTCAGTAGTGTCCAACTCTTAGCAACCCCATGGACTGCAGCATGCCAGGCCTCCCTGTCCATCACCAACTCCCAGAGTTTACCCAAACTCATGTCCATTGAGTTAGTGATGCCATCCAACCATCCAACCTTTATATAAGTATATAAATAATTAAAAATAAGGTTATATGTTACAAGTGTAGATAAGAGCTAGAAGTCTTAACTCTTTAAGGGTATCAAAAGAAGTATCTCTGACAAAGCGAGTGATTAGAAATGGGGTCAGCAAGGAAGTGGTATTTGAACTAAATTTAAAAGTAGGTATGACATAAAATTGTAAGGAAAAAAATTTAAAGAGAAACATACAAGTGTGAGTATTACAAAGCACAGGCTTAGAAAGAAAGTTGAGGAAAATGTACATATCAGCCAAATATTGGGTTTTCAGTGAAACAAGGGAATAGTGAGTGAGAATGAGATGAATAAGAACTGCAGTTTGTGGAGAGCCTAAATTCCTAACTGTATCGCTTAACATTAATCTGTATTATGCAGGATTTGAAGCAGGAAAACCACATATTTCTGGATTTCTGTGGAGTCTTTGAATCCAGAAGTTGATTGGCTAATTATTTCATTCAGTGACAGCAACAATAAAATTATAGATTCTTATATGAGACAGCTATTGAGAGAAGCACACAAAAAAATGATACGATTGCTGACATCAAGGCAATCACAAGGCGAAAGATGGAAACAATTGCAATGACTACTAAATGTTTCCTAGAATGAATAGGAAAAGAGACATAATGCAGCTGAGAATACTAACCATAATATAGTCAGGTGGACTCCAGTTTAAGTACAGTAGTAAGAACCTATGCTCAGGCTACTACAAGGAAAAGCAAAAAAAGACTGTCAGTGAAAATTCTATGAGAGATCAACTAGCAGATCCTAACAAAGGATAACAAGTGTTAAAAGTATTCTACAATTTTAAACCTAGGTGAATGTACCCTATTTGTCCAAAAACAAGTATACTTTGGTTTTGGAAATTTGGCAAATTCATTTTAGATTATTGCATCAATGGGGAGAAAATGGTTAAAGTTAGAAATATATATAGAAACAAAAAAAGGCAGATCAAGGAAAATAGTTTTCATCTACCCATGTAAAACTGGTAGTTGAAGGTGGCAGAGTAGATTAGATAACCAAGGAATAAACTATAGAAAATTAATGAACCATGACCAAGAACAGACAAGATTATACACACGTAGAGGGCAGGAACAAAAAATAAGATTTTGCAAAACATTGAAAAAAGAATAATCAAATTAAAAAAAAAAGAATAGTCAAATAATAATATTAACTGTCAGTTGAATTAAAATTTCAAAGAAAAAGTTTGAGAGGAAGGTGATAGGTCATCACCAAAGTGAAATCATACAGAGAGAGATCTGGCAAGTTAAAGAAGTGAAAGAAAAAAAAAAGGATATTCACTAACCATTGGAAATTTTGATAAAACAACTTTATTGAAGTGAAAGAAGAATAAAACCTAATTGCAAAATGTTTAGAATAAGTCTACAGTGAGATAACAGAGTCAAATATAGGTTTCCCTTGAAAAAATGTGACAGTGAATTGAAGGGGTGACACAGAAGGAAACTTCAGACTACAGCTTGAGTGATATTAAGAGTTTTGATTGAAAAAAAGTGTGTTGTTCTGAATACAGAAGATACTTGAACAAATGAGTCATTGTTGAGTAAGGAGCCAATACAGAGGGAAACAAAGACACAGATAATACCGTTGGGCATATGCAGAACTTGTGAATAAAGGGAGCTGACGGTACTAGGGCATTTTAGGTAAGAGTCTTAGACATCTGCTGAGTGTGATGGACAAGGGGTCCTGAAACTAATGCCCCATGGACACCAAAGGAAGACTGCCTGAGAAAACAAGCAAAAAACAAAGTCCAAGAAAAGCTTTGGAATTCCTACAGTGAAAGATGCATTTTCAAGTTAGTGAAAAGGAGATAATAAAACACTGCTGTAAAGTAATGAGGAGGAAGTTGAAATTCTATAAGCAGAACTTAATTACAGTATTGGCTAATTTTATTACTTTCTCAGACAATAAAGTCATGTTAGAATGCTTAGAGCATGCATGATAAGCAGCGAGGGAAAGAAACAGGAACTCCGTAGTCTAGTGACTAAAATATATTAATATATATTTATAACACATTTCTATTTTAAACATATCTTAATTGAGATAGTGTGTCTCTGCTTCTAAAATGTACTTACTGTAAATTAAAACTACTAATTAATCCTAAAAATTGTGTTAGGATGTAATGGTAAAGTTTAGGGAATTTAAATAAGCTTCTCAGAAGAATTGTTCTAATGGGAAAAAAATTCCAGAAGATTTTCTTAGTCATTAGGTAATATTACACAGTTAAAATTCTCTACCTATGTAACTGTGAATTTATTTATCTATTTTTCTCCATGTGTACATATGTGTGAATATGTACACATATCAGTGTACATATGTACACTGATCAAATCTAAATTATTTGGTTGGAAAATTTACTGCCAGATAATCGTATTCAATGAATATTTAAAATATTGCTGACAATGATGTTACAGAAAATTCTGGGAACACTTGGAAAATTATGCACGTTATTTTTTCTATTTATATTTCAGTCTACACACACATAAATAAAAATTTGCATATAGGGTTTTAGTTTTAGTGTTTTAATATGAGATACAGCAAAGACAATGATTTCTTCACCATTTTCTTAACACAGGAGACTTATTTTTGCCTTTGTTTCCCCTAACTAACATAATCTCTACCCCCACCCCCACCCCCCAACTCATCTGCCCTCTCTCCATTCCCCCTCCTCCTTCACATGGGAACTAGGCAGAACATCAGAAAGAATGAAAAACTTTTTTTCATGATTCACTAGTAGTAGTAGTATTAGTTGCTCAGTTGTGTCCTACTCTTCACAACCCCAGGGACTGTAGCCCGCCAGGTTCCTCTGTTCATGGGATTCTCCAGTGAAGAATGGAGTGGGTTGCCATTCTCTTCTCCAGAGGATCTTCCCAACCCAGAGATGGAACTTGGGTCTCCTGCATTGCAGGCAGATTATTTACTATTTGAGCTACAAGGAAGATCTGTAGATGTGTTCAATAATTAAAGATGAGGCTGAAAGCTGTGGTATTTTGAATATAAGTGTTTAACCTTTAATCTAACATTTTAATGTCTCCCTATTAAGATATCTAGTTGTCATGAGCTATCCTTTGAATCCTCAACTTAACTTTTACCCATCAAATTTTGCTTGCCCTATTGTCTTAATCCTTTAATACCTTATTGATACTATGTTTATTAGATGTACTCATTCGCTCAGTCATGTCCAAGTCTTTGTGACTCCATAAACTATAGCCTGCCAGGCTCTTCTTCTGTTCATGGAATTCTCTAGGCAAAAGTACCGGAGTGGTTACCCTTCCCCACTAAAGACGATTTTCCTGACCTAGAGATCGAACCCACAACTCTTGAGTCTTCTGCATTGGCAGGCAGATTCTTTTCACAAGCACCACCTGGGAAGCTCTCGTTTATTAGATAATCAAGTAATAAACTGATATTTAGTATATTTTTACTGGGTGTTTCAAAAAACAGAGTCATATAAATCTATGTATTAATTTATTTATTCATTAATTCCAAAAGTACTATTTTAGCTCCTATTGTGTGCCAGAATTTGTATTGTATTAAATGGCAACCAGCACAAAAATTTTCTGCTATATAATGGAAACTTTAAGGACCGAGACTGAAATAACAGTTAGAACATATAAGCAGATAGCTACATTTTTTTCCTCCTAGCATTAGCTCTGCCAAGATTGACTAAAATGTCCTATTCTGACCACCTGAACCATAACTTGCATGGTGCCCAGTATCAAAACCTGATGTGATCTTCTGGTCCAAGTGGTTTTCACAGGATCCTAATATGTTCCTGTGTTCTACTAGGCCAAAATATTTTTATTTATTATGTATCTAGGTGGTTGAGTATTTACACAAGCTAGACAATTTGGTAACCCTCTGCCAGCCCTCTTCCCATCACTTATGACTCAAAATGCCAAGATTCCACTCTCTGTGGGACATAAATGTGAGTCTAGGACATCCTAGCAGAGAAGGCAATGGCAACCCACTCCAATACTCTTGCCTGGAAAATCGCATGGACGGAAGAGCCTGGTAGGCTGCAGTCCATGGGGTCGTGAAGAGTCGGACACGACCGAGCGACTTGACTTTCACTTTTCACTTTCATGCATTGGAGAAGGAAATGGCAACCCACTCCAGTGTTCTTGCCTGGAGAATCCCAGGGACAGGGGAGCCTGGTGGGCTGCCGTCTATGGGGCCGCACAGAGTCGGGCATGACCGACGCAACTTAGCAGCAGCAGCAGCAGGACATCCTAGATGCAAAATCAGAACTCAAGATCTAGAAGACTTCTAAAATAGTATGAAGTACAGCTGATCCTTGGACAATGAGGGTCTGAATTGCATGAGTCCACTTACATGTGATTTTTTTCAGTAAATATGTACTACACCATCTGTAGTGGTTAAATCTGTAGATGCAAAACAGCAGATACGGAAGGCTAACGATAAAGTTATATGCAGAAGTTCTACTTAGCAGGGTTGGTGCCCCAATCTCAGCAGTGTTCAAGGGTCAGTTGTATATTTAGAAGAAGTTACTGCCCCTGTGCTACAACATTATACCCATCTTTATTTATTTATTTATTTTTTTACCTTGGGTATTTAGATTCATCTGTGACGACACTTCAGCAGTATGCCCAAACAATGATACACTGCTTAGTCAGTAACAGCCTTTAAATATCTTATAAAATTTATTCTGATAACAATATGCTTCTTCATTTTATGGTTAAAATATTAATTAATATTCATTTGTAATGGATTTTCAGATGGCAATTATCTGAGAAATATATGAATAAATTACTTAACAATTAAACAACTGCTTTAATTAGGAGTATAATATATTTATTAAAATTTTTAAAATCTTAATTCCTAACTATTTGAACCAAAAACTCTCAATGAAAGTCAGTGTTATACAACTTATTTATAATATGCAATTTATTACATATAAATATAAACAAGTATGAAATATATTATCCATATAATATATTGGATATATATGGATAATATATTTCATATGCCCCAATCCAGTTGAATAATAATTTGGTATCTTAACCTTAATACTGTGGGGATGACTATGTTAATAAAAACAGATATTCAGACAAATTGCTAGTCTAGTGTAGTATACTTAACATGGCTCTATAATGGGGTTAACTAAAAATAAAAAAATCTAAGTCCTAGCCATTTTGATTACATATAATGAAGCTGAAACAATATTGGATAAATTGCCTTTTCATGACATCTCACTGTGCTTCAGATCATTTTACTGTCAAGTAGGCATAATCATGGAACCAGACTGGTTCCAAATTGGGAAAGTACATCAAGGCTGTATATTGTCACCCTGCTTATTTAACTAATATGCAGAGGACCAGATGAAATGCCAGGCCAGATGAAACACAAGCTGGGGTCAAGATTGCCAGGAGAAATGTCAATAACCTCAGATATGCAGATGACACCACCCTCATGGCAGAAAGCAAAGAAAAACTGAAGTGAAAGTGAAAGTCACTCAGTTGTGTCTGACTATTTGTGACCCCATGGACTATAGAGTCCACGGAATTCTCTAGGCCAGAATTCTGGAGTGGATAGCCTTTCTCTTCTTCAGGTGATCTTCCCAACCCAGGGATCAAACCCAGGTTTCCCGTGTTGCAGGCACATTCTTTACTAGCTGAGCCATAAGGAAAGCCCTAAAGAACCTCTTAATGAAAATGAAAGAGGAGAATGAGAAAGTTGGCTTAAAACTCAACATTCAGAAAACTAAGATCATTGCTTCTGGTTCTATCACTTCATGGCAAATAGATGGGGAAATCATGGAAAGAGTGAGAGACTTTAATTTGGGGGCTCCAAAATTACTGCAGATGGTGATTGCAGCCATGAAATTAAAAGATGATTACTCCCTGGAAGAAAAGCTATGACCAATCTAGACAGCATATTAAAAGCAGAGATATTACTTTGCCAACAGAAGTCTGTCTAGTCAAAGCTATAGTTTTTACAGTAATCATGTATGGATGTGAGAATTGGACTATAAAGAAAGCTGAGAACTAAAGAATTAATGTTTTTGAACTGCAATATTGGAGAAGAATCTTGAGAGTCCCTTGGATTGGAAGGAGGCCCAACCAGTCAATCCTAAAAGACATCAGTCCTGAATATTCATTGGAAGGACTGATGTTGAAGCTGAAACTCCAATACTTTGGCCACCTGATGTGAAGAACTGACTCATTTGAAAAGACCCCAATGCTGGGAAAGATTGAAGGCGGGAGGAGAAGGGGACAACAGAGGATGGTTGGATGGCATCACCGATTCAATGGACATGAGTTTGAGTAAGCTCCAGGGGTCGGTGTTGGACTGGGAAGTCTAGTGTGCTGCAGTCCATGGGGTTGCAAAGAGTCAGACACGACTAAGCGACTGAACTGAACTGAATCTTATGTGTAATTTGCACAGACAGAGTAGTAGCTTAAATACACATACACTGTATGAATCACATTGTATGTGCTCAGTCACTTAGTTGTAGCCCGCCAGGCTCCTCTGTCCATAAGATTTTCCAGGCAAGAATAATGCAGTGGGTTGCCGTTTCCTACTCCAGGGGATCTTCCCAATCCAGGGATGGAACTCTGGTCTCCTGTGTCTCCTGCATTTACAGGCGGATTTACCACTTGTATCACTTGCAAAGCCCCATAGATCACACATAAAAATACATATATGTATCTATATATACATAAGGATACAATTGAATTTCATGTGCATATCAATATCAGTGTCTTAACACAAAATATAGGAATATTTGAATGTCTTCTATATGATCAGCTCATTTTTTTTTAGCATTTCCTTTTTATAAAAAAAACTGGTAGATGTGTCATCTTCTTGTCTACAAAAATGTATTGTTTTGTAAATGCAGAATTTGACATCTAATTCTCTGCTAGTTAAACCCAATAGAAAAGAATAAGAAAAACTGCCTCTTAATTGTGTTGGTTAGCATTCTGCATGGGGCTGTTTTTTTTTTTTTTTTTTTTCATTTTTTGTTCTTCCAGCTTTATTGAGATACAAATGACATATAACTGTGGAAATTTAAGATATGAAATGAGTGATTTTATATATGTATATATAGTAAAATGATTACCACAATATGTGTAGTTAATATATCCATCACCTTGCATAGTAATCTTTTTGTTTTATTTTGGTGTTGTAGTAAGAATTTCTAAGATATACTTTCTTAGCAACTTTCAAATATATAGTAAAGTGTTATTAATTTTGGTCACCATGATGTACATAAATTCTGAGGATATTTTCTTATTCTTGTGTTCTGTACATTCTAAGCTCTTGTTGACCCTTTCAGCAGAATATGAATGGAGAATACAAATAGAAACATCACAATGAAAACCAGGTTAGGGAACTCTCTGGTAGCCTAAGGTTTTAGGAGATAACCTGTGGGAAATCAGGTTACCTGAATGAGAATGCATAACAGACCATGATCTCTCTGTGGTCCATTCCAGTAATTTTCTCTTAATAAATATACTAAGGGGCACAGTCCATATATTCATGCTTCTAGACACTGCACTATGCACTCTAATGGAAGGGAGTTTAGTCTTTTCACTTTCCAGATGAAAACAGTACTAATAGCTTCAATGTGCTGAGGAAAGTGTCAGAGACATTGATTCAAAACTTGAAAACTTTGAGCATAAAAAAATCACAGGATATCATTCAGGAAACTGTATCTGTACATTGTAAAGTTTGTTGTCATTCAACAGAGAACCTTTACGAGACCATCATGGGCAACATTGATATGTATAATACATTTTAAATGTGGATGAAGTCTGGAAAAGTTTTTTATATCATGGTTTTCTACTTATCGCTTATCTTTCTTTAATCTTCATATCAGTTTGGTTATGGTGGCAGAAGTATACAGAAAATAGGTGACCAGTAGTCATGAGGTTCTTATTATAGCTGGTTAAAGAATTAAAATACAAACAAAGTTTATATTTTTTAATTATGTTTCTGTGAATTAAGATTATGTTAACCTAGTCTCTATTCTTAGAATGCTACATAACACCTACAAATTTCCAAACTTTACCTTGAGGATTACATTCTCTGCATTCAAATTATGATAAGCACAGTTACTTATTTAAATTATGTATTCCTCTTCTACACCCCCTGCTAACTGTATGATAGGGTGTTAAATTTTAGTGAATGGGGTAGGGTAGAGGGCAGTGTGGACCTAAATCTAAATAATAAAATTCCCTTGCATTCTAGAGACTTTGAAACAAATTCAAAATTCAGACTGTTCGACAGTTACTCTAGTCAGCAAATGTTTCAAAGCCCTAACTCTAATAATGACCTGCTCAGCTAGGCTACTTGCAATTTATATGGTTCTTTAACTGCTCAACTGAAGTTTTAAAAGGGAAACTCAGTTGATAAAACTCATTTTTCTCCACAAAATAGAGTCTTCACATTTTTCCTTGCAAATATTTTAGAATTTCCAAGTAGAAAACATAACTTCCATTTTTTATGACAAAATTCATATAAAGTCACAGGAAATAATCAGGACGTTACAGTTTCCTTCTTCTCAATTTTCTTGGTTTTACACCTGTCTTAAAATTGTGTTCAAATTATTCATGGAGAACATAGTTACTTCAGCTGCCAGGGCTTGCTACACACTCCTTTTTCTATGGCAAATAGAGATCAGTGATTGAGTGAATACATTTTGCTGAGTTGCAATCCTGGTTGTTTGACATGGAACAAAAATTGAGCCTTTTCTTGCTTATACCACTACAGTGCCCACCGAATCAATACCAAAATACTAGCATGATCAAAAAGGCCTTGCCTTAGCTGGTCTGATCCAGTTCTTTGGCCTCATAATCTACCTCTCTTTTACATGTTTCTACACTCAAGCTACACCTGTCTACTTTTATTTTTCAAGCTTCCTATGTTCCTTCCAACTTTAGAAACTTTTGAGTTCTGTACTTATAGTGTTTCCCTTTCCCTAAATCATTTGCCTAGTTCTTCTCATGTTTCAGATCTCAAATCAAATATAGTTTCCTTAAGCAAAGCTTCCAATCAAATATAGTTTGCACAGGCCACCAAAGACTAGGCCATCACACTTGAAATATATACCAATGAGTTCTAAATTATTTGTGTATGCAGTTATTTGAATGAAACCTGAGTTTACAATTTTTGAGTGAAATTTTGATATTTTATCTTAAATACCTATCGGATTGCTCTGTATTATAGAGAAATTCAGAATATCTATGGAATAAACTTGAAAATAATAATTATCATACTATTGTATGTTTAGTATATATGAAATATTAAAACATACACATACACATATAAACTCAATCCTCATAGAAATCTATGAAGTATACACATTAGGAGACAGTTTTCCATGGGTCTCCCAGTTCTTGCTTATCTTGCAAATAAGGCAATATCCTTGGTTCTGAATTATCTTTCAAGGCTATTTGTGTAGAGGAGTTTTGGAAGATATAGTGCCTTCCTCCAGAGCAAGAGATAGTAATACTTACTATCCTGCATAATAAAGATAATGTCTCCTTCCAGAACCAAAGGAGCAAGCATGCTTATAGCCTATTACAAAAGGTTGAGGTTACCTAAAAGCAGGGATCCTCTCCCATAGTACAACATCCTGTGTATAAGGGTCATTAGGGCAGTTTTGCATAGCTATGTGGGAACTGAGACTTAAAGATCCAGCATAAAAATGTTGATAATCCAGCTACTGCTATCACCATGAGTAACAAATCATTCTTGAATTCAAACCAAAGAGTCTCGCGTCTTCCACCAGGACTCATGACACTTAGACAGAATAATCACCTAGCTTACAAGGAGAGCAAAATCTCAAAATTTTATGCTTTTGACAGTGAGCATTATTATGATTATGCCTAAGTTCAGTCAGTCAGTCATGTCTGACTCTTTGCCAAGATACTATTTGTAAAACAAGTAAGCCTACTGGGTTTAATCACCACAAACAATAAGTTCCTTTAAACCTGCTACTAACAGTATTTTGGATCCACTATTAGTAGATGTATAAGAAAACTCTTCGAATTTTTAAAATCTACCACTGCTACTTTCCTTATAATTGTGGGTATAGTAATATTCTAACTGACCTACATTCTCCAGATTAATATTGTGAAGTTCCCCTTCTTACTACTAAAAGAATGCACCTGGGCAATGGAATTGTAAGATTCGTAATTGCTTTTTATTCCTAGGACTATGGCCAATATATGCTTTCCTAAAGCATCCTTTTCTGTACAACACCTCTATATCTGGGTAAAATAAATCACTAGCTTGTATCCCTCCTCAATTAGATACTTACATTAAACAACATAACCTACCACTTGCTACTGTACTAGGATATGCTAATCTTCCCCCTTTACCAGAAGACATCATTTTCCTCAGGACTGATGGACCTTCAAAGATTGCATATTTGTGTGCATGTGTGTGTGTGTGTGTGTGTGTGTGTGTGTGATGGGAGCAATAGGCAGACAGGGCTTTCACTTCCCATTGTACAAATAAAATAGCCTGTGCAAAATGCACCAGCTGAACTTTTTACTTCTGAACTCCAATCTCACTTTTTTTGGCTTAAGTTAACTTTTTAATGAATTTGTATTGTTGCTTCTTGTATGAAGATGGTACTAATAGCAATGGTCATTACAAGTGTGGAGGTGTGTATCTGAAATGGTTATTAATTCAGTGTTCTCAAAATTGCCCATAGATCAAAAGCAACCTGTATTTGCAGCAGTAATCACTATTTCTATTATCTGGCTCTGTGTGACTGCCTTTTAAAGTGGGTTCTATCCAGCTCATTTGTTAAAAAGTTTCCTGGTTTGGATTATTCTGCTATACATAAATATACTCGCATCATGGTTCCTAGTCTAGATATATCTAATTTTTACTCAGTAGTGAGTCTATTAAAAGATCGCTTCCATTCTGTCTCATTTCAGATCACTACTATGAAGAATCCAGGAATCAGATAGTTGCTTGTTCTTTATATGAAAATAGCCAAGAATATGAAGAGCAAATTAGTAGCCAGAAAACCCTGGATATATTTTCACTGCCAGATATTTATTAGATATTGGGAAGTTATATATATATCAACTTGCCACATTTCTCTCACCTGCAAAATGGGCAGAATCATCAGTGCCTGTCTTGTAGCAATTGTATTACACAAAGAAAATACAGAAGTTTTTATTTGAAAATTACAAATAAAAAGTGTAATACATCTAGCAAGAAGTTAGGTGGTAAAAGACAAAATCTTCAGAATTATAGTGAGAAGAGCTCTGGACTGGGTTGGGAGACAACTCTCAACAGATCTGTTGTGTTTTAACACCTCTTGAGTAAATCTATTGATTCTATATGTATAAGAACATCTTTTCAAGGATGTATACATAGCAAACAACCCAAAAAGTAGAGAGAGTATCTTCCTGTGGAGTAAATAAGAGGTTTATTTAATGTTCAGTATAACAAAGATGTCTCTTTCTCAGAAAATAAGGCAGGTTGGCTGCTCATTATGAAATATTTGGCTCTGGCTCCCCTAAACTCTAGATTTCTCTCTTATAACACAATGCACTGAAGAAGCAGGTGTCATCCGACCCTCTTTATGTCACTCTATGGAAACCAGAACTCAGGGAACAAGCAAAAAAAAATGCTCAGCTTTGACTTCTGCTAGTGCTATGACTAATAAGCTTTCCTTTTTCTCCAACCCAGGAGTCTCCACACTTCTGCTAACATCTATGAAGCTGTGGGAGGCCCACTCAATAGCTGGGAAGCACACTGAACCTTCAAGCATTCAGTTTTTCACAGGCTGACCAGAATGCCTATATCTAACTTCAGTATTTCTGATCAGGTTTAGAGAAACTCACTTAAAGTGTTGAGGTCTCAGGTTTTCATATTATGACATGAGGGGGTGAGCAAATATATCAACTACTAAAGACAATAGTCCTAGAAATGAAATTCTTGGCAAATAGGGGAAGAGATAAGAAGAGACAGTGTTATATTTATCAAACTTTATTTTTAATAGAGTGGTTGTAATATCACTTAGCAGATATGTGACCTAGGGAAGATGACTAATCAAATGATTAGGTAAGTTTTTAAATTATCATTCAGTTCAGTTCAGTCACTCAGTCGTGTCTGACTCTTTGCAACCCCATGAATCGCAGCACGCCAGGCCTCCCTGTTCATCACCAACTCCCGAAGTTTACTCAAACTCATGCCCATCAAGTCAGTGATGTCATCCAGCCATCTCATCCTCTGTCGTCCCCTTCTCCTCCTGCCCCCAATCCCTCCCAGCATCAGGGTCTTTTCCAATGAGTCAGATCTTTGCATCAGGTGGCCAAAGTATTGGAGTTTCAGCTTCAGCATCAGTCCTTCTAATGAACACCCAGGACTGATCTCCTTCAGGATGGACTGGTTGGATCTCCTTGCAGTTCAAGGGACTCTCAAGAGTCTTCTCCAACACCACACTTCAAGAGCATCAATTCTTTGGTGCTCAACTTTCTTCACTGTCCAACTCTCACATCCATACATGACCACTGGAAAAACCATAGCATTGACCAGATGGACCTTTGTTGGCAAAGTAATGTCTCTGCTTTTTAATATGCTGTCTAGGTTGGTCATAACTTTACTTCCAAGGAGTAAGTGTCTTTTAATTTCATGGATGCAATCACCATCTGCAGTGATTTTGGAGCCCAAAAAAATAAAGTCTGACACTGTTTCCACTGTCTCCCCATCTATTTCCCATGAGGTGATGGGACCAGAGGCCATGACCTTAGTTTTCTGAATGTTGAGCTTTAAGCCAAGTTTTTGACTCTCCTCTTTCACTTTCATCAAGAGGCTTTTTAGTTCTTCTTCACTTTCTGCCATAAGGGTGGTGTCATCTGCATATCTGAGGTTATTGATATTTCTCCCGGCAATCTTGATTCCAGCTTGTGCTTCTTCCAGCCCAGCATTTCTCATGATGTACTCTGCATATAAGTTAAATAAGCAGGGTGACAATATACAGCCTTGATGTACTCCTTTTCCTATTTGGAACCAGTCTGTTCCATGTCCTAACTGTTCTAACTGTTCTAACATGTTCTAACTGTTGCTTCCTGACCTGCATATAGGTTTCTCAAGAGGCAGGTCAGGTGGGCTGGTATTCCCATCTCTTTCAGAATTTTCCCCAGTTTATTGTGATCCACACAGTCAATGGCTTTGACATAGTCAATAAAGCAGAAATAGATGTTTTCCTGGAACTCTCTTGCTTTTTCGATGATCCAGCGGATATTGGCAATTTGATCTCTGGTTCCTCTGCCTTTTCTAAAACCAGCTTGAACATCTGGAAGTTCTCGGGTCACGTATTGCTGAAGCCTGGCTTGGAGAATTTTGAGCATTACTTTACTAGCGTGTGAGATGAGTGCAACTGTGCGGTAGTTTGAGCATTATTTGGGATTGCCTTTCTTAGGGATTGGAATGAAAACAGACCTTTTCCAGTCCTGTGGCCACTGCTGAGTTTTCCATATTTGCTGGCATATTGAGTGCAGCACTTTCACAGCATCATTGTTCAGGATTTGAAATAGATCAACTGGAATTCCATCACAGTGATGTCATTAGATCTAAAACATGCTTATTTATTTTCTCATATAGTTTATGACAAAAGCAAGTTTTAGACATAATTCTATCATACTAGCATTGATTCCCAAGGTAGCACAGAGTCACAAAAATTGTATATGTTTCATAACTTCCCTGATCTACACCTTTTTTGTTTCAGTAGCAACTTGCAGGAAAAGTGCATTCAAGAACGTTGCAAAGATATTTTAGTAGCAGGACTCAGCCCATGTAATGGTCAAGTTCAGGCAGCAAGAATACAAAGAAGGCAAAGAAAAAGGAGAAAACTGAAGCAAAGAAAGAATAGACTATATCAATAAGAACGAACAGCAACATGGCAGATTTAAACCCAAGATGATTAATAACCATATTAAATATAACTATTCAAACACTATATGATAAGGCAGAGATTATTGAATAAAGTGCAAAGTCCAACTATCTACTGCCAAAAGAAAAGTACTTTAAATTAAAAAAAAAAAAAAACAGAAATAAGTTAAAAATATGGTTTAAAATAGTATACCACACTAATATAAATCAAAAGAAAGCTCAGTTGCATATACTAATGTCAGACAAAGTAGATTTCAAAGAAAAGAATAATACTAGAGATAGAGTTCTCATAGTGATAAAGAAACATGATGTCATCAAGAAGACTTGATGATTCTAATTACTTGGGTCCCTAAGAACAGAGCTTAAAAATACATGAAGTAAAATTTGATAGAACAGAAAGTATATATAAATAAATCTCCACTTATAGTTTGAGACTTTCACCTTCTTCTCTCAGTAATTAATATTGCAAGTAGACAGAAAATCAGGATACTGCATACCTAAGTAATGTTATCAACAAATCCAATTGTGACATTTATAGAACTCTCCACTTAAGAGCAGCAAGATACATATTCTCTTCATTCTCTGCATAGAAAACATTTTCCAAAATAGACTATGTTTTGGGCCATAAAATATTACAATATATCTAAAAAAATTCAAATAATACAAAGTATGTTATCTGATCACAGTACATCAATTCTATGCAAACTGATTTTTAGATTCAATGCAATCTCAACAAAATCTTAGAAGCCTTTGTAGAAATTGACAGCTAAATTGATTCTAAAATTTGTATGGAAATACGAAAGAGTTAGAATCTTCAAGAGGAACTTAAAGGAGAACAAATTTGGAAGACCTATACTTACTTATGGGGCTTCCCTCATAGTTCAGTTGGTAAAGAATCTGCCTGCAATGCAGGAGACCCTGGTTTGATTCCTGGGTTGGGAAGATCCCCTGGAGAAGGGATAGGCTACTTGAGCCAATAATTTGGGGCTTCTCTTGTGGCTTAGCTGGTAAAGAATCCGCCTCCAATGCAGGAGACCTAGGTTCAATCCCTGGATTGGGAAGATCCCCTGGAGAAGGGAAAGGCTACCCACTCCAGTATTCTGGCCTGGAGAAGTCCATGGACTGCACAGTCCATAGGGTTGCAAAGAGTCGGACACGACTGAGTGACCTTCACTACATTCAAATGAAAAAATTACTTTCTTATATCAAGATTTATAAAGCTACAGCAATGAAGAAAATTTGTTATTGGTATAAAGATAATCAGAACTAACACTGGAACAGGATAAAAGAGCCCAGAAATAGACTCAAATTTATATGGAAAATCTGTTTTTGAAAAATGTATCAGTGTAACTCAATGGGAAATAGATCTTTTTGAACAGTGTTGTGAGAACCATTGTATAGTCACAGACAGAAAATGAACTCAACCATTTCTTCACACAGCGTAAAATACTAATTTAAAATGGATAATAAATCTAAATGTAAGAGCTAAACTTTACTTCCGAAAGGAAAAGTTTAAGAGAAAATCTAAAAAGATTTTCTAGTATAAAATTGTGGTGACCTTAAGTTTAACAAAGATTTAGTAAATAGACATCAAAAACACAAGCTCTAAAGAAAAAATAACAATAAATTGAATTTCTCAAAAGTTAAAACATTTTCATTAAACACACACACACACACACACTAATAAGTAAAAGAAATGTAACTATAGATTGGGAGAAAGTATATACAAAAATGTCTTTGTCACATACATATTTATTTAGAATACATAGAGAATTCAAAATGTGATAACAAGACAAAAAATTCAATTGAAAATGGTCACAGATTTTAACGACTTAATCAAAAATGGGAATGGGATGGGCAAAAGGTTAAGGTGGTCAAAGGTAAAAACTTCTGTGCGTGTGTGTGTGTGTGTGTTTGCTCGTTGTCTCCAACTCTTTGCGACCTCATGGACTCTAGCCCTCCAGGCTCCTCTGTCCATGAAAATTACTGGAGTGGGTAGTCATTTCCTCCTCCAAGGGATCTTCCCAACCCAGGGACCAAATCCATGTCACTTGCATTTCCTGAATTTCAGGCAGATGTTTTACCACTAGCTCCACCTGGGAAGCTAGGTATAACATAAATAAGTCCTGGAGATGCAATGATGCATGATGACTGTAGCTAACAATACTATACTGTATATTTGAAAGTGGCTAAGAGAGTGGATCATAAAAATTCTTGTCATAAAAAAATAATTTGTAATTGATGTTACTGTGATAATCATTTTGCAATATATACATATATAAAGTCATCATGCTAAAGCTAATCTAAAGCTAATACAATATTATATACATCTGAATTTTTCTTTAAAAGAGAAAAAAAAGTTAGGAATTAAAAGATCTTAGTCATCAATTACAAGAAGAGTTATGCAATATTATTACTCATTAGAAATGCAAATTAAAGTCTCATTAAATTTCACATTCAATACAGTGGCTAATATTTAAGACTGAACAACTCAAGTGTTAAGCAGCATTAGAAACAACTGAAAACCTCATGCATTGCTGGTAAAAATGTAAATGGTACATTTTGAAAAACCATTTGGCAGTTTCTTGAAGTTAAACCTGCACTTGCCATATGACCCTGCCATCCTATTACTAGGTATTTACCCAAGAGAAATAAAAACATATGTCCATAGAAAGAATTTTGCATGAATGTTCTTATGGCCTTATTCATAATAACCTCAAAAAGTAAAAATCTACATATCTATCAACAGAAATGTTTATATACAAATTTTGGTATATTCATACAGTAGAATACTCAGTAATGAATATTCAGTAATAAGCAAGAATGAACTATTGATACATGTAACAAACATGGATGAATTTCAAGATAATTATACAGAGTGAAAAAGACTAAAAATTACACTATATACTATGATTATATTTTTATGAAGGGCTAGGAAATCCAAACTAGTCTGTGGTGATGGAAGCAGATCAATGATTCCTTGAGGACCAGTAAGGCTGAGGGAGAGGGAAGACTAGTACGGGTTGGAAGAAGTAAAAATCACAAAGTGGCAACTGAATGAATGTTTTTGCCAGTGATGCATATACTCATTATCATAACTATATACTTTCAATTATATACGTTCGACATACATATATGCGTGTGTATATTTATTTTATATACATATATGTAAATATATATAATATGTTGTAGCCAATTCTATCTTAATAAAGCTGTCAAAAGTTGATTCCAATTTGGAGCCAGTCTGTTGTTCCATGTTCAGTTCTAACTGTTGCTTCTTAACCTGCATACAGATTTCTCAAGAGGCAGGTAAGGTGGTCTGGTATTCCCAGCTCTTTAAAAATTTTCAATAGCTTGTTGTGATCCACTCAGTCAAAGCTTTTAGTATAGTCAATGAAGCAAAAGTAGATGCTTTTTGGAACTCTCTTCTTTTTCTATGATCCAGCAGATGTTGACCATTTGATCTCTGGTTCCTCTGACATTTCTAAATCCAGCTTGAATTTCTGGAAGTTCTTGGTTCATGTGTTGTTGAAGCCTGGCTTGGAGAATTCTGAGCATTACTTTGCTAGTGTGTAAGATGAGTGCAATTGTGTGGATATTTGAACATTCTTTGGCATTGCCTTTCTTTGGCTTCAGTGGGGGATATTAACAATCAGGAGAGATAGGAACAAATTTTTTTCCCTCTCATTCTTCTTTTCTCTGACTTGAGAGAGAGTGTAATGCTCCTATTATGTTATGCTGAAAAGGAAATAATAGAGGCCATTTATTTTTATAGCCCAGTGGTTTTCAGTCTGACTGCATATTAGAATCAAATTGGGAATTTTTTGAGTGCCTATAACTGGGCCTCATCCCAGACTTTGGAACCTGATGGTATAGCCTAGGCATTAGTATTTTTAAAATATTTTTTCTGATAATTTCTAATGTCTAGCAAAAACTAAGAATGATCAAGAGGTACTTTCTCTTATAAGCTTTACTACGTCACAGAATTATTACCCAGACAAATCTACAGAATTAGAAATCTTTTTTCTAGATATATTTTTATTATCTATGTAAATATGTAAGTTAAAATCTTAACCTCAAATAAAAAGTTACTTTTTATAATGTTTTTGATTTTTTTTCTACTTGTATACTGTAATTTTCCTGGCATGTTGTTCTTTCACTTTGACTCTGTAAATTACCTATGTGCTATAAAGAGTTAACAAACATAACACATGGGGTTTCTTTTTGACTGTGTGTTTTAAACCATTTATTAAATTTATTAAACGGTGCTTACTGTGAGTACATCAAACTCCACACTAAAATTAAATCAAGAGGTAGCAGATGCTAGCCATTCCACTTAATTGTCTAACAGCATATGCAGAGAGACACAATCTCCAAGGCAACTGAGACATAAAACCACACAAAGATTTGATTTTGTTGATTGAAGGCAACACCTTGAATCACACAAAGAAGAAAGAAACATAGAAAAAGGAAGTTATTTTAAAGACTAGATTAGTGTAGGTTAGTTAAATTATGGTAATAATAATTCATAGACATTACCATTGGTGTGCTGAGAATTAAAGCCTAGATTAAGGCTTGGGATTATGTTATTGATAAAATGACTCAATTTTACCCAGAACAGCAAAAATGCATAAATATATGCATATGAAACCTTCTTTACATGTATTGAAGGCATGGCTGCCAATCACTTTGAAGAATATATATGAAGTTGTGATCTAAAGACATTGTTTATTGAGGGTGAAGATCCTGTGACGAGTGATTTGCATCTACCTACTCCCACTCTCAGAAAGGTGAAGGACTGCTTTCAACAAGTATGGGTACTATAAATTTTCCCTATAAAAATAATTTAAAATAGCAAATTATTATTTCTTGAAATATCCTTTGCTCAGTCAATAAATATTAAAAAAAGACAGGGTGACCAGTTCATTTATAAAATAGAGAATTGCAAAGGAAAGACTACTGAGAAACTATGGTTACTTCACTCTGAAAGTATGTTCTACTTTAACCTCTCAGGATTCCTATAGATGAGAAATCATCATTAAAATTTAGTCAGCAATTTATGTATGACGTCCTTCACTTTATCATTACCTGGAGGCTGATTCATCTCTTATTCTTTCTATACCATAGAGAAGCAGATACTGGCAAATCCAGGCACTGTTATTAGTTTTTACTGCTCAGCAAACCTCTCAAAACCCTAGTTCCTTGAAGTTAACAATCATTTATTGAGCTCTGCTTGGTTCTGAGAATTTTAGCTGGACTCGGTTTGGTAATTCTCTGCTGGCCTCGACTGGTCTCATTCATTCATCTGTCGTCAGTGTCTAGTCAGTTTAACAGATCTGTTTCAGGAAGGTAACTGAACGACAGCTAGGAAACAGGGCCATTGGGCCACATGCCCTTTCATTCAGCCATTTAATCTGGTCTCATTCACACAACAAAATGTTCCAAAAGAAGCAAATATAGATACTCTTCATGTTGATGCTTGCTTCACAATTGCCAATTTCCCATTGGATAAGGCCAGGCATATGGCCGGCACTGAGCCAATGGATGAAAAAGGAGACTCCATCTCTTGATTGAAGAGGAAAATTATGATCATTTTTAGAATCTCTTCTATTCTTCCTCCTGGCAATTCACATTTCTTTCACATGCAAATTATATACGCTCCATCCCAAGGTTCAACATTCTCACTCAGGCTTGGAGTTTAGGATCAAACGTGCATGCAAAGTCGCTTCAGTTGTGTCAGATTCCTTGTGATCCTATGGACTGTAGTCTGCCAGGCTCCTCTGTCCATGGGATTCTCCAGGCAAGAATACTGGTGTGGGTTGCTATGCCCTCCTCCAGGGGATCTTCCCCAGCCCAGAGATTGAACCCATGTTTCTTATGTCTCCTGCAATGGCAGGAGGGTTCTTTACCACTAGTGCCACCTGGGAAGCCCTAGGATCAAATAAATGATGCTCTTCAGCCAGGAAAATCTATTTGCTTACCACTCTGAGTACATTAGCATCTTTCACATTCCTGATGGTTCTTCGCTTTTATTTGTTTTCCATTGGCCATGGTACATTTTCTGTTATTTGAATGTCTGCTTTTATCCTAGAATGAGTACAAATTACAAATATTACTACAAATCTAATATACTACATATTACAAATATCACTACATATCTAATCCCAAAGATTAAGTTTTGTATGTCATCTTCTATAAACATATTTTTGAATTTTGAATGAAGATGTTGAATAAATGAGTGATAAAAACCTGACAATACAAGGAGGTATTTTTATACCATCTAAAGCAGGCTGTGTTTTGTAAGAGTAATATCCAAAATTCAGCTTTTATGGAATCAGAAAGAGGTGAAAGTTGAGCATATAAATAGCCAAATGAATCCAAATTAGTGTATACTGTGACATTATCAACCCACTCCAGTGTTCTTGCCTGGAGAACCCCGGGGAAGGCGGAGCCGGTGGGCTGCCGTCTGTGGGGTCGCACAGAATCGGACACGACTGAAGTGACTTAGCAGCAGCAGTAGCAGTGACATTTTCAACTTTGATTGGCACTGCAAGATAACTCAGAAATTATTCCTAAACTCATATGAGGAAAGAGTTGGGTCAATTCAGAAAATACCAAAGATCCCATCTGTAACTTCTAATTTCCAAATATTTTATATTACCTCGATGTTATCATTTAGATCATCTTTGGTCATCTTTGTTTATATAAGCACTAAAAACAAATGCTAATGGGTAATACAGTAAATCTTTTTATCTTCATACTCCTGCAATGTAAAGAAGGGCTTCCCTGGTGGCTCAGATGGTAAAGCATTTGCCTGCAATGCCGGAGACCTGGGTTCGATCCCTGGATTGGGAAGCTCCCCTGGAGAAGGAAATGGCAACCCACTCCAGTACTCTTGCCTGGAAAATTCCATGGATGGAGGAGCCTGGTAGACTACACAGTCCATGGGGTTGTAGAGTCGAATACGCTGAGCAACTTCACTGGTTCACTGGTTAAATGTAAACCAGAAAAGTCAGACAAACTTGGGTTTATTTGAAAATGTAGGTAATCAGAATTTGAAAAGAACTGTTAGGTATTTTTTATATATGATATTGGTGGGCATTTCACTGTGTGTTAGTCTGTGCGTGTTCTCTACTGTAACCAATATTCACCTAGCCAGGAGCATCTTGATAAGTGGCCACATTTGTATTTCTCCATGTTTCTGCATTATCTTGATATTTCTGTGGCCACATATAGGACTGTGTATTAACCTGTGCATAGTGGAATTAACATACCTATGTACATCATCATTTCAGTGTGTACTTGCTTATTGGGGATGAAAAAGTTTATCAAGGGAGTGTAGAATATTTCACAGGATGACACTATTTATTATAGGGATACTTCAAAATTGTATGGCTATAGTGAACCTTGTAGCATGGGCCTACTTATGACAGGAACACATGGTTGGATATACCTATGGACTCTCTATCTCCACTTCTGTCTCTAAAGCAACTATTTTGGTCAGTTGAGACACCTGGCTATCAGAAATTTTATTTTTTAAAGTGTTAAGATAACAGTGGAAAATGAATTCTAACCCAACAAATGGTATCCTATTTGTTGCTTTACCATTCTAAGCAACTTTGAGTGGACTACTTACTTTACTTCAGTTCAGTCGTTCAGTCGTGTCTGATTCGTTGCAACCCCATGAACCACAGCACACCAGGCCTCCCTGTCCATCACCAACTTCCAGACTTTACCCAAACTCATGTCCATCGAGTCGGTGATGCCATCCAGCCATCTCATCCTCTGTCGTCCCCTTCTCCTCCTGCCCTCAATCTTTCCTAGCATAAGGGTCTTTTCCAAAGAGTCAACTCTTCGCATGAGGTGGCCAAAGTACTGGAGTTTCAGCTTCAGCATCAGTTCTTCCAGTGAACACCCAGGACTTATCTCCTTTAGGATGGACTGGTTGGATCTCCTTGCAGTTCAAGGGACTCTCAAGAGTCTTCTCCAACACCACAGGTCAAAAGCATCAATTTTTCAGCACTCAGCTTTCTTCACAGTCCAACTCTCACATCCATACACGACCACTGGAAAAACCACAGCCTTGACCAGACAGACCTTTGTTGGGAAAGTAATGTCTCTGCTTTTTAATATGCTATCTAGGTTGGTCATAACTTTACTTCCAAGGAGTAAACGTCTTTTAATTTCATGGATGCAATCACCATCTGCAGTGATTTTGGAGCCCAGAAAATTAAAGTCAGCCACTGTTTCCACTGTTTCCCCATCTATTTGCCATGAAGTGATGGGACCGGATGCCATGATCTTAGCTTTCTGAATGTTGGGTTTTAAACCAACTTTTTCACTCACCTCTTTCACTTTCATCAAGAGGTTCTTTAGTTCTTCTTCACTTTCCGCCATAAGGGTGGTGTCATCTGCATATCTGAAGTTATTGATATTTCTCCCAGCAATCTTGATTCCAGCTTGTGCTTCTTCCAGCCCAGCATTTCTCATGATGTACTCTGCATATAAGTTAAATAAGGAGAGGGACAATATACAGCCTTGACGTCCTCCTTTTCCTATTTGGAACCAGTCTGTCCCATGTCCAGTTCTAACTGTTGCTTCCTGAACTGCATACAGGTTTCTCAAGAGGCAGGTCAGATGGTCTGGTATTCCCATCTCTTTCAGAATTTTCCACAATTTATTGTGATCCACATAGTCAAAGGCTTTGGCGTAGTCAATAAAGCATAAATAGATGTTTTTCTGGAACTCTCTTGCTTTTTCAATGATCCAGCAAATGTTGGCAATTTGAACTACTTACTAGACATCAGTAAAGTAACACCTTACATAAAATGGTTCTTTTGAATAATCCCTAAATGCACCTGTATAACTAGTGTTAAATACTGGAATCACTGCTAACTATATATGGGACTTTGAGCAAATAATATCCCTAAATATCAATGCCCTGTTTTTACAATGAGTATACTATTACATACTGACTAGATTGTGTAGCAGTAACTTAAAATCATGCAAGGATTGCTTGAAATGAAATAGCAAAAGTAGAAGGCATGTTGCTCAACATATAAATGATACTGAATAAGTCTTCACTTCTTTATTGACAGTAGGATAAGAAAGAGAATTCAGATAACATTAGAGTGAGAGTATACAGAGTGAGAGGAAAACACCAATGCAAGCAAAAGCCTATTATGGACTACCAAGAAATAAAGGCATATCCATCTTCAAAATTAAAATCAATGAACATGAAAGGAAAAATAATCATCAGAAACTATTTAACATATGCCACTAATATTTTAATTACAGTATAAACTTTAAAAATCAAATTGAATTTCTTATTCTATTAAAAATCTTAAAAGTATTTCTGAAAAAGAATCCATCAGTTTTTGGATATTTGATGGCGTTATTCCCATTGTTCCAATTTGAAAACTAGTCGATTTATTTTTTTCACTTCAAATAGTTTTTAAATGGTAAGTAATATTATCTTTTAATTTCTCTTATCTCCTTTTATTTATTAACACCCTGAAATAATGTCCCTTCTAAGACACTCCATCACTAATATTTTTAGAGTCCATATTAGAGTAGTTTTATATTCACAGCAAATTTGGGAAGGGTACAAAGATATTTTACATACTCCCTACCTCCAGGCATGCATAGCCTCCCCCCTTGACACAGTGACACATAATTAATACATTAATGTGAATATCTCTTTACTTATGTACTTTGAACCTCTTCATACTTAGCTAAGTAAGCCCTTCTCATTTTTCCTCTTATTTGTCAACTAATAGAAGTAAGTACCAACGTATTTAAAGTATTTATTTCAATGAACTGGAAGGAAAATTCTAAATCTCATTATGAATTATATGCATCAAAACATCTAATTAGAGTGTAAAAATCTTGTTGCTATAACACATAAACATATTGGATTAATTCAAAATTGATAACAGACCTTGACCGTTACCTTTTTCCTGATACTTTTAAGGAACATGAGAGAAAAATACATTCTAAATACTTTTCATTCATACATACTCTCATTTTTCAAGTTCTATTTTATTTTTCAACTAGTTTTGTTTTTTTTTTTTATAAAGCAGTTAATTTATACATCTGCAGCATGACCTAACCTTCATGGATTTCTTACCCTAGAGCCTGCCTTACTTTTTCATCTTCATGAATATACTGTTCAAAACGACTGAGTTTTATTTAGTAAGTAAACACCATTTCTACTGTTATAAAACAGAAATAACAAAACAAAATCAGATTGCATCTTAACTGAGGTATAGCATTAAGTATTTTAAAACTTTCTTTAATGGTTATAAAAGTTCCTCTGAATAAAGAAAGCAGATTTAAAATATACTCTTCCATTTCATTTTAAGGAATGTGATTAGATTAAAAAAATAGTAATTTTCTACATATACTTATCCCTACATTCTAAGCACTGTGAAATTTTTCTGTGTTTACCTAGGTTTGAATTGTAAGGCTCAATCTAGAAATTTCTCAGTTTCTACATACTATTGAAACAAGTGTGGCAATAACTATTATGAATTCTTTGCACAGTGACATATGTTTTTGGGGACAAAAGACATTCTCTACTCTAAAAAATAAAAAGTATTAAAAAATCACAGTCAAACATATATTCATGTTTTACTCTAATAATATTCATTAAAGTTAGCTGCTCCTGGCATAGGATACAAATAACTCTTAGCCACTTGGATTTGTCAAATTTTAGACAGCTTTTACCTATATCATAATAGCTTGCACATCCAAATTCTGGCAACAGCACCTGGTACTTTGGTTTAAATAGAAAACAGCTCACTACTAGCTCTAAACTTCTGTTTGGCTCAAATTGAAAGAACATAAAAGAGAAAGTATGTGATGGCATATATTCCATCTTGTAAATGATTTCTTGGTAGGATACAAAGCATACAAAAGTACAATCTTCCCACACATTTCCTGAAAGCTATGGAGCTTTTCATAAGTGATTTCATCAATTAAAAAACATAAAACAACAACACAACACTGAACAGCTATTTTACAGGAGAGAAATCAACTGTTTGAACAACCAATCATTAAGAAAACAAATTGATTTCCAAAGAAAGCAAGAAATTCTTAAAACTCCAGTTTAAATGTTAGGAAGTGTCTTTCAGATGATATTCAGAGAAGCATCTGAGTAGGATGATTTATTTTTACAATGATTATTGGGTCCCCTATTAGCATTTGACATTTATTGGCAATTATTCCCTAAGCTGCATTTGTTCATGTCGAATTTCTCTGTCCACACATAGCACGTGTCTCTGTTTTGGCTGCAAGGTTTTTGCTAGATTTCTCAAATGGAAGTTCCAGGCAATAGAAAATCAATTGCATACATTTGGGGAGGTATATTTTTTCCTGTATGATAGAGAATTGCAGCATAGCAAACTAACACAGGGCTTGCTTTGGCAGAAGTACTACTGACCCCTCTTTGTGAAAGCTCTTGCCTATAAGTGTTTCTAACAGTGCTTCACACAGCTATCCCTCATTTGTTTGGGATGGTTTCCACAGCAATTACTCTCCCTGTGAGTAACAGTCTTAAATGCCTAGTGTTTTGTAAACTCACAGTGTTTGAAGTAAGTAGATAAATATCGCATCACTATTTCGTTTGATCCAAAAAATGAAAAAAATAATTTTAAATGAACAAAATAAAACAAAACTCAGTGTCTGTCCTTTCTAGTACACACTTCTGGGTTATCTAAGAGTTATTGTCTTTAACTTTACAACTCTGTAAGTTGTAGGGAAAAAACAGATAGCAAAGTCAATGATCCTTGTTCATAGAAATGTAAGTGAGTTTTATCCAGTGAATGTAGCTGATTATTGCCCTGTGCGTATTGCCCAGCTTTGTACCTATTTGCCAGCTCCTTTCAGTATTCCTCACTGGCTTTATATGTGTGTCTTAGGAACTCTCCTTTGAACAGTTGTGACATCTTATCGGTTTCTTCATTCATGAATGATGGCATTGGTTTTCTGTTGTTACATGACAATTACCACAAGCACAGCATAAACAATACAGATAAAATTATTTCACAATGTCTGTGTGTCAGCAGTTTGGGCATGACTTAACTGGGTACTCTCTTCATGCAATCAAGATATGGGCTTAGGTTGTGATCCCATGAGGCCCAGGGTCTTTCCCCAAGGTCTCTGGCTATGGGGAGGGTTCAGTCTGTGATTACAGGACTCAGAACCTTAGTTCCTGAAGGTCTCCTGCTGGTCACTGTCCCGTGGTCTTCTCCAAATGACAGTTTGCTTTTTCAAGGCCAACAGGAAATTGTCTTTGCTGCTCCTACTCCCTTAGACTTTCTCCAACTCAGAATTTGAGACCTATTTTTAGAGGAATTCAGCTAATCAGGTCAGACCTACCCAAGAGAGAAGATTGAGGAGAAGATTGAGGAGGTATAGCATACGCTAGTCAGAATTCCAGAAAGAGGAGACAAAGAAAATAGGAAAGACATTATATTAAGAGGTAACAACTGAAATTTGTCCAGAATTGTTTAAAGTACCAATGCTTATGTTTAGAAATTCAATAAAATCCATGTGAGATAAAAGGAAAAAGACATTGTTTCACATAATTTCTCATTATGATGAAACTTCAGAGCACCAAACAATATAAGATGATTTGAAAAGCAGCCAATAAAAGATAACTACAAAGGAATGATAAATAAATTTAAAAATAACTTCTGTATATAAACAATGGAAGTCAGAAAACAATAGGGTCATATCTTTAAAGAGCCAAAAGAGAATTTCTGGCAAACTGTAACTTCAAACCAAGCAAAATTTCCCTTAAAAATGAGAGTGAAATAAACATTTTAAAATAAAAATTATCCAAGTAATATTAACCTAAACATAAGATTGCTAACAGAAATTCTAAAGGAGTCATTTAAAGAAAGAAAAATCATTCCCTGATGTGGACTGAATCACAAAAAAAGCAGAGATGGGTAAAAATGGTAGATGACTAAACAAGTCTAAACTAATTGGCAGTACAGAAATTTTAAATGCCTAATTTGGGATGACCAGGCAGAAATAAACTAGAATTAATACACTGAACAACAAAAGAATATAATCAGGGAAGGTCTTAAGCATTCCAAGATCCTTTTATTATTAGGAAGGGAGGTGGAGATACTAAATATATTTTGAATTTTTAGTTTACTTCTTAGAGTAGCAAGAGTTTCTATCTAATATCCAAGATAGACATACAGCATATAACTTCCAAACAAATATAAGGGGCAAAAATGGAATGACAAAGTTAAAAACATGAAGTTAACATAAAAAATGACAAGAACAAAAAAAAGAAAAAAAAAATGACAAGAACATAAAATAGACAAATAAGAAGCAGGTATTATGGTAGAGAGAAATAAATGCTAATGGAGTAATCTCTCTATTTAAAAGAAAATATTTACAATAGCAGTTTAAATCTATGCTGGTTACATCAAATACATTTGAAAAAGAAAGTTAAATACCAAAAACTGTAAAAACATATTTTTAAAAGAATTACTTAAAACATAATAGTTTGTATTAGTACCTGAGGTCATACAAAGGAAAACAATATTAGAAATTAAAAGGATCACTATATAGTGATACAAAATTCAACTAAGAATATACAACTTTCAATATGCATGCAGCTAATTGTGTAGCTTCAAAATTTATAAAGCTAAAAACTAAGAAAACCTATGAGGAGAGATTGACAAGTCTGTTACTAAATAATAGATTCTGTCATACTTTCCATAGTAACTGGTACATTCATTACAGATGAATCAGTAAGCATTTTAACAAGAGGTTTGATCTAACTTACATAAGTAAAACAATGCACCCCAAATTGGGAGAAAACACTTCTCATGCATAGCTATAATATTTTATGAAAATTAATCTCAGCCTACAGCATAAAGCTTGTCTCAATAAATCTCAAATAATTAGAATTAAATCAACATGAACCCTACAAACTTCCTACAGCCACCCTCTAGGCTTCAGTGTGAAGAAGTCTCTTTCATTATTAGTAGTACCTAAAATTCAGGTAGATAAAGGAGAAAAGGCAGAGGAACCAGAGATCAAATTGCCAACATCTGTTGGATCATAGAAAAAGCAAGAGAATTCCAGAAAAATATCCACTTTTTCTTCATTGACTATGCTAAAGCCTTTGACTGCCTGGATCAGAACAAACTGTTGGAAACTGTTAAAGAGCTGAGAATACCAGATCACCTTACCTGCCTCTTGAGAAACCTGTATGCAGGTCAAGAAGCAATAGTCAGAACCAGACTTGAATTGGAAAAGGAGTATGTCAAGGCTGTATATTGTCACCCTGCTTATTTAACGTAAATGCAGAGTACATTATATGAAATGCTGGACTGAATGAAGCTCAAGATGGAATCAAGTTTGCCAGGAGCAATATCAACACCCTAGGTATGCAGATGATATCATCCTTATCGCGGAAAGTAAAAGAAACTAAAGAGCCTTTTGGTGAAGGTGAGAGAGTTCATTGCAGCACTATATCCAATAGCTAGAACATGGAAGCAACCTAGATGCCCATCGATAGATGAATGAATCAAAAAGGTGTGATACATATACACAATGGAATATTACTCAGCTATAAAAAGGAACACATTTGAGTCAGTTCTAATGAGGTGGATGAACCTAGAACCTATTACTCAGAGTGAAGTCACAAAAAGAAAGATAAATATCATATACTAACACATATATATGGAATCTAGAAAGATGGTACCAAAGAATTTATTTGCAGGGCAGCAATGGAGAAATAGACATAGAGAACAGACTTACTGAATGGGAAGAGGGGAGGAGAGGGTGAGATGTATAGAGAGAGTAACATGGAAACTTGCATTACCATATATAAAATAGATAGCCAATGGGAATTTGCTGTATGTCTCAGGAAACTCAAACAGGGGCTCTGTATCCACCTAGATGGGTGGGAAGGAGGAGGTGGGGAGGGAGATGGGAGGTAGCTTCAAGAGGGAGGGGATATATGTATACCTATGGCCGATTCATGTTGAGGTTTGACAGAAAATGACAAAATTCTGTAAGCCAATTATGCTTAAATTAAAAAAAAAATACTGGCTAAAAACTCAATGTTCAAAAATCAAAAATCATGGCATCTGGTCCCATCACTTCATGGCAAATAGATGAAGAAAAAATGGAAACAGTGACAGATTTTATTTTTGTGGGTTTCAAAATCACTGTGGACAGTGACTGCAGCCATGATATTAAAGATGCTTGCTCCTTGGAAGAAAAGATATTACAAACCTAGATAGCATATTAAAAAGAAGACATATTACTTTGCCTGCAAAGGTCCATATAGTCAAAGCTATGGTTTTTCCAGTAGTCATATATGGATGAGACAGTTGGACCATAAAGAACTTATGCTTTTGAACTGTGGTGCTGAAGAAGATTCTTGAGAGTCCATTGGATAGCATGGAGATCAAACTAGTCATTCCTAAAGGAAATCAACCCTGAATATTCATTGGAAGGACTGATGCTGAGGCTCCAATACTTTGGCCACCTGATGAGAAGAGCCAACTCATTGGAAAAGACCCCAGTGCTGGGAAAGATTGAGGGCAGGAGGAAAAGTGGGCAATAGAGGATGAACGGTTGAATGAGCCAGGTGATGAAAGGATGAGATGGGTAATTTGTCGGCATTACAACTCAATGGACATAAGTTTCAGCAAACTCCGGGAGATGGTGAAGGACAGGGAACCCTGGTGTGTTGCAGTTCATGGATTTGCAGAGTCAGACACAACTGAGCGATTAAACAACGACAATAACAGCAGAAAAGGAAATGGTGAGTGAGATATTTATTGCTTTTGACACTGTGAAACTAAGTAAGATTATAAAGTTTGAATAGTAAAACTTGGTCAACTTTCTTGAGTCTGGAGGCCCAATATGAGAGCATTTGAAGTGTAGGGAGAAAGGAGTTGTGAAATATGAATATTCACTTTTTAATCAGAGTGATTTAAAACTAATATAATTCCTGGCAGGGCAAATAAAGTGAAAATTTTACACATACACTTCTAATATACCCTCCACAATTTGGTTTAATAATAATTAAAATTTTTTCTGTGTATATTACTTTAAAAGCAAATTTGTGATGTGAATTATTCATGATGTGAATCAAACCCATGATTCTAGTCTTAAATTCTTTCCCTAGCAACTGAATACAGCATATCCTCTTAATAATCAGAACTTAGCATAAATATTTATATACATTCAATATATCAAATATTCTGGATGTATATATTTTATGTGTACATGTATTATTTGTATAAACATTCACAATAATTCATATTGGTAAACAGCTTCAGAGTCGAAAAATGTGACTTTTTATCTCAGTCTCAAAACTGTTTCCTGTGTGAAGCATTTTCTGACCTCCAGTGTACTCATATGCTCATTCTCTTGAATTTTCAGTGTAATTTGTGCATTTTATCATTGTAGAAATTTCCATATTTCATTTAGTTTTTTACATGTCTATCTTCCTGGGATATAATGTCTTTTTAATTTGGGATCAACTTTTTAGCTCCATTTCTGAGAAATAAACCCAGCTCTCAGCACATAATAGCCACTCCATAACACCTTTTGAAGAAGTAAATTCCCAAAATCTAAAGAAGTATTCAAGAGGTTCTAGAATAAACACCCAGTTCCTCTTCACTGAGATACTTTCACTCAGTAGAATATGCTCATCTGTTGTTTATTTTGGAATCTCATTTAGTCCAGATTTTATCTTCTTGACTGTGATGTTGATGTGTTCATTGAACAGAAAGCATGTGGTAGCTAGGTCGGCCAGGGTCTAGATGACTTTTGAATTCATCTAGATGAATTTCTTTTTTTTTTTTAGATGAATTTCTAAGATGACTTTTCTGCTTCAGATGCATGATGATCAGACTTGGAATTCAATCTAAGTTTGAACTCTCCTCACATTAGCTGTGGGAGAAGGCAATGGCACCCCACTCCAGTACTCTTGCCTGGAGAATCCCATGGACGGAGGAGCCTGGTAGGCTGCAGTCCATGGGCTCGCTAAGAATGACACGACTGAGCGACTTCTCTTTCACTTTTCACTTTCATGCACTGGAGAAGGAAATGGCAACCCACTCCAGTGTTCTTGCCTGGAGAATGCCAGGGACGGGGGAGCCTGGTGGGCTACCGTCTATGGGGTCGCACAGAGTCGAACATGACTGATGCGACTTAGCAGCAGTGGCATGTTAGCTGTGCGCCCTGAGTTCTGTAACTCCTCTGTAAAAGCTTTTTCTCATCTGTGATAAGTATTTTTTTTCTCATCTGTAAAAGTCAGATGATAATATCTCTTGTAGAAGATCATTGTGAAAATTAAAGGAATTAAGATATGTATGTGTATATGCATATATCTAGATGTTGTACACATATACACACACACACCCCATGCTGAGAACATCATGTATAAGTTTTGGCATTATTATCAATGGCAATTTCTTTTTTTTTAATTTTGTGGGTAGATTTCTGGTTGCCATAGTTTTCTTAGCCCACACTAACCTACAACAAGCAGTTGTTAACTTGTTCAAGGCCTATATATTCAGTTTCAAATTATTCACTTGCTCATGGGTTAATCTTCAGTTTATTTAGTTCAGAAATATACTTTATCCAAGGATAGGTGTCTGCTTTATTATATAAGAAAGAATATGCTTCCCCCTCCCCCCCATTTTACAAGCTCAGGTAAAGATTATTCAAATAAGTAGCCACAATAAAACAGCAACATTTGCCATTTCAAGTAAATTACATTTGAAAAAATGCCAAAAAATACTTATAATTATATCAGCCAATATTAATCTCACTCTGAGTTGAAACCAGGGGTAACAACAAGTTCAAAATTAAAATAAACCAAAAAAAAAAAAAAACCCAAGAAACAAAAACCACTACAGATGGACAAATATATAGTGCTTGCAGAAGTACATTTAAAATATACACAAAATAAAATGAACATTTCTCCATATACAGAACCGACCTAGCTCAGTCAGTAGAGAATCTGCTTGCAATGCAGGAGATCCAGGTTCAATCCCTGAGTCAGGAAGATCCCCTAGAGAGGAAAATGGCAACCCACTCCGGTATTCTTGCCTGGAGAATCCCATGAACTGAGGAGCCTCATGGTCTACAATCCATGGGGTCACAAAAATCGGACATGACTTAGTGACTAAACCACCAAAATCAAATATTTCAAATTGATATCACAAAAAAGTCTAAGTACCAAATAACACGTGAACAACATAAGGTATAGCTTTTTTTTTTTTTTTAGGGCACAGCATTTTTTATCTAGTGGCACATAGGAATTCAAGACCAAATAGAGCTTATTTTCTTAAATTTTTTTGTAGCTATCTATAAATTACTAATATTTCTTTAAACTTGATAAATATTCTCAATACTGGAAGCTCCACAGAAAATGATATGAAATACTATTTTTTTAGTTTATTGGCTTTATGACTTACAGGCAGTCTCCAGAAGTTTTGCATATATATATATATATATATATATATATATATATACACACACACACACACACACACACACAGAGTATGCATGTGTACTTATACATGCATAATACCCAAAATATATAAATACCAGTACTTTTGACATCTACCTGTATAATAGAAACTTTTGAAAATGCACAAAGTCTAAGACAAAAGTCAAAAGAGGCATATACCAGTTACTTTCTTGGATTTAAGATTTAGCTTTCTGTCATTTAAACCAATATGTGTTCATCACTGCCATTTTCCTAGATTCCATATATGTGTGTGTATGTGTGTGTGTGTGTGTGTGTGTGTGTGGTTTAGTCACTCAGTCGTGTCTGACTCTTTGAGACCCTATGGACTGTAGCCCACCAGGTTCCTCTGTCCATGGAATTCTCCAGGCAAGAGTACTGAAGTGGTTTGCCATGTCCTCCTCCAGGGGATCTTCTCCACTCAAGGATCAAACCTTCATCTGTTGTCTCCTGCACTGGCAGGCAGGTTCTTTACTGGTAGTGCCACCTGGGAAGCCCTGGGAGAGGATAGGATGAACTGAGAAAGTAGCATTGAAACATATACATTACAATATGCAAACAAATATCTAAAGGGAAGTTGCTATATAACACAGGGAGCTCAAAGCTATGCTGTGTGACAACCTAGAGGGGTGCAACTATGTGGAGGGTGGGGGGGTTCAAGAGGAAGGGGCATATGGGTGCTTATGGTGGATTCACTTGTTGTATGGCAGAAGCTAACACACGATGGTAAAGCAATTATCTTCCAATTAAAAAATTTTAAAAGTGGAAATAAATTTATAGCAAAAATATATTCTCATGTTAGAAAAAATTAAATATCAGTATATCTGAAGTGGGGAAATATAGTAACAATTTCTCAGTCTTCCTATAATTCCCATGGCTTCAATATTCTGCCTATATATGCAAAAACTTGAAGATAGTCCCAATGTAATTTTTACCTAAAGGCATTTCTTTTGTTTAATTTTACTCTTAATGTGGTACTTGCTTTCCAAATGGCAAGAATCAAAGAACAGGAGCAACACAGAAACTCTTAAGCATAATTATTGCTACATGAAAGAGGTTTATTTGCACCGTGTAAACTTGATCTGACTCTTTCACTCGATAATGATGGCTTTGAGCAGGTCAATTAACCTCCCTTGTTTTAATATGTTTCATTTGTAAAATGAGGATAATAATTCTAAACAATGCCAGAGGTTGTTTATAATTATCAAATGAGATTTTGTATTTGGAAGTTATCAACAACTATCTCACTGTGATTATTAGTAACACAGTCTGATTCTATAGTTGTTAGTTCTTTTGTTGTCTTCCCATCATCCCCTAGAGGCTCAGTATTACCAAAAGTGTTACATTAAAATGTCTCATGGATTCATCCTCAATACTATTTCCTTCAAACTCCACAGTCAATCCAGGAGACTCATTTAACTTTTTTCCAAATTGCAGCATCTCCTCCCATGATCACTGCTAGAATGTAGATCCAAATAATTTCTCAGATTATGAAAAAATGTTTACCAATTGATCTCTGTCTCAAGCCCTAGCTCCTGATCATTTATTTTCAAAACCATATCCAGAACTCCTTTAAAATGCAAGTCAAAGTACGTCCTTTACATAAAACATTGCAAAGGATTTTATTCTGAGTCATGAATAATCAGTCATTGCTATTGTGATGGGTAAAATCTTTCCCACGTGTTGCTCATCACCTTTGACTGACTCCACTACAGCTGCCCCTAAGTCAGTTATGATTTTGCTATGGAGACTGTAGTTTCTTCTTTCTGATTTGTTTTTAACCCAGACATATACATAGATTCCTTTACTACTTCACTTGTTCAAATAACCAACTTTTAGTGAAGACTTAGCAACTTCACTTGTATCCCCTTATAAGCAGTCCCATTTGCTGTTTTCTTTGTCTCAGTACTGATTAACACACAATATGCCACATACTCATTTGTTTAATGAATGTAAAGTCCTCTAGTAGAGGGATTTTTATCTGTATCATTCACAATTATATCTGCAACTGGTAGAACAGCTCAGTAAATATTTTTTTAATGAATAAATAACATTTCGAAGAAAGGTGTTTCTTCTTGCTAAGATTCCTACAGTAGTTTTCCATTGCTGCTATAAATAATTACCACAAAGTTGGTGGCTGAAAACAACACAAATTTATTATCTTATACTTGCAGAGGAATAAAAGTCCAACACGGGTTTAACCTTAAGCTTATTCTATGGAATGTGGGTGGCCTCTAGAAGCTGGAAAAGCTACTAGGGTAGTGAAAGCTGTGTTGGAGTTTTATTCCTATAAAACTAAAAGATAATAAATTTGTGTTGTTATCTCCACTGACTCAATGGACATGAATTTGAGCAAACTCTGGGAGATAGTGAAGGACAGGGAAGCCTGGCATGCTCCAGTCCGCGGGGTTGCAGAATCAGTCGCAGAGGCGGACACAACTTAACAACTGAACAATAATGTGGCACCTTACCTTGATCCTTGAAGCTGGCAGTGTCACACCTCTCCACAATTCTCCTATGGTCACATCTCCCTCTGCTTTTGACCTCTTCTACTCTCTTCCAGCTTTAAAGACTCTCATTACTAGATTGTGGCCACCCAAATCATCCAGGCTACTCACCCTATCTAAGGTCAGCTAATTAGATCATTTAATTTTGCCTGAAACCTCAGTGTTCCCTTTCCATGTGACCTACATTCACAGGTTCTGGGGATTACAGTGTGGATATCTTTTGTTGCTCTTTAGTTCGACTCTTTACAACCCACCAGCCTCCTCTATCCATGGGATTTTCCAGGCAAGAATAGTGGAGTGGACTGCCATTTCTTTCTCCAGGGAATCTTCCCAACCCAGGGATCAAACTCCTATCTCCTGCATTGGCAGGCAGATTCTTTACCACTGAGCCAGCAGGGAAGCCCATGGATATCTTTGGGTGACCATCATTCTGCCTACCACAGTTCCCTTCTATAAGTCCTCTTGAACCGCTCTCTTCCTCCTGTATCCTCAAGCATCTTGAGTCAGGCCTCACTTCGCACAGTAACCACTTGCACTGAGATCACTAATGACTTCAACTAACACATTCAGGAGATATTCTTTTGACCTCATATTGTTTTATGCACCTGCAGCATGTGTAGCATGTGAAGCAATTCTTTTCAGCTTCCTGATTGAGATGGTTTTTTACCTTACCTTCTGTGAAAAGTGTTCTTTGGTTCTTTTATCACTCTGAAGTAGGAGAGAAATGATGAAAAAAAAAATGTATAGAAGATGAAGTTACCCCAACCTTTCATTTTATTGTGCTTTCTTACTAATTAATATCTTGAATTCTGGTATGGAAATATTGTGTGATATCTGCAACTTTACCTGTGTGCATCATGCAGTTCTCTATGACAGGTGTGTGCAGATGTATTTCATTTGATGTGATCCAATTTTAAATAAAATATTGGATAGTTGTTAAAAACTGAAAAAAAATGTATAATTTAAATGCAAAAAAAAAGCTATTCTTTTCAGGTTCCTGTTGATACACCCTCTATTTAAGTGTTGGAGCTTCTACAGCATTTTAAAACCAAACTTCTTACTTGTGATTGATTCTACAATCTCTATTCACCTATCTTTATATTTGTAACTGAATATTTGGGCATTCTTAGCAAGCATTACAGTTGTTTTCCACACATTGAGCATTTCTCTACATATTCCATAAGACCTTTGATAAAAAAATGTCAGAATTTGTTAATCACCCCCCAAATCTTTTTTTTTCCTTCTTATGTATACCACCTTTGCTTAATAGCAACAAGATGCTCCAGTTGACTCCTAACAAAAATGTAAAATTCATTTTGCCTTCAACTGTCTGTATCTGCCTCCTTCTTGGCTTATGTCTAAAAATCTCTTTTATACCACTTAAATAAAATCTGTTTTACTCTCTGTTCCGTATCTTTACTGATTTATTTTGAATCTTCATCATTTCTCTCATAATTTAGTATTGGTTTTCCTTATCCTCAGTCCTCCTCATTATATATTTAAATGTCCATATATGAAATAGTAGCATTTCTACATTACACTTCTAATTACATTATCAAACTGTTTAAAAACATAGGGCAAGGGCATGGTATATGAACATCTTCCACTACAGTTTTGTTTTTCTTTCTGGCTCCTACTTCAATCATTCCTATTGATATTTCCTTGTTCCTGTCATATGAATTACTTGAAGCTCACAAGTGGGCACCATATGTTTTACAGTTTGTTTCATCTTCTGGAATTCTGTTCTTTTTACATCCAGTTCCAACCTTCTATGCTACAGAAAAACTTTTGTGAATGATGTTTGAAAATCTACTTTTCCTCCAAGTTCCTTAACTGCTTTGTATATTCTTCTCTTTTAATATCCAGTTGTGTGTTCACTTTCCACTCCAAGAAAATCAATTTTTTGATGAAATGGACTCTTTGATTCAGAATTTAGTGAAGTACTGAATGTAGAAGACTGGATTATTTGTTGGCTTAGTAAAATTTCTTTCTTCCACTACAGTAGTGGGGGGGAAATGACCTGATAAATGCTCTTGCAGAGGAGAGAATAAGGATGATGATATCTAAAACCACAACTGTGCTTCTTCAGTTGCTATAGCACATGGCTCCGGTATTAATGACCTAATTCAAAACCGCCAGCCTTGTCAAATGTACATATTTCTTAACCTGTTGTAATTTAAAATGTAAGGTTCTATAATTATGCTAAGCTACAGTAGTAGTTCTCAACTAGGTATGAAATCACCCTTCTTGGGATATTTGGAAATATTTAGAGACATTTTTTCATAGTCACAATTGGGAGGATGCTATCAGCATCTAATGGGTAGAGGTCAGGAATGCTGTAAGAGATTATTATCCAGCCCAAAATGTCAACCGTGCCATTATTAGAAGTACTACTCTAGAGTAAATGATGTACCTTACTAAAGGTAATATCCATCTATATATATAAATAGAATATTTACTTAACTGCTTCAGGTACTGAAATACATGTGATTTTTTTATTCTATGCTATTTTTATATAGTTATAGGAATAAAAGCTCCGTTTTATTTCTCAAGGGACACTAAAGCATGATTTTCTCTAAAATATTATATCTTTCAATTTTATATGTATATGACATTATATATATGTGTGTGTGTGTGTGTGTGTGTGTGTGTGTGTGTATACATTCCACTACTTTTCCCTAATTTTAGTGCATGGTTTATAGACTGAACTTTATTTTTAAAAATTAATTTGGAAGTCAGCATTTCAGATGTGTTAATTTGTTTCAAAATAGAAAAAAAAAACCCACATTATGCCTTAAGCTGTCTTTCAGAGATATTGTAATAGCATCACATGAAAGGAAATTAATTAGTCTAGTGTACCTGCACTAGACTTTCTTTTGTAAGGTGTAAGTAGATATTATTTATTCTGTTAAACACATGATAAGAAAAAAGTAACATACCATTTTCCCATTTTAGAAATGATAAGGACAAAGTAGAACACCCTTCTCCAGTGCATAGGCATGCATACATACTTTATCTCAAAGTGTTCTATATATATTACTGAAGCTGACACATGCAATGTGGAAATACTAAGGTGAAATTTAATAAAAGGTTAAGAAAAGCAACAAAGAGAGAAGATTAGGATTTGCTATGCTTTTCCATGATTAAGTAGTCCTGTTTACAAAAGAACTTTCAAATTTCCTATAGCCCACAGAGCTGAACTGATACTCCAGTTTGATATATCCTGAGACCATATTGACAATTTATACTACAAGGTAATATCTGGAATTAGTTTGCACATTTAATGAGATCACTTATTATTATGTGTCTTAATAGATAGATAAGCCAGTCCTTACTCTTGTGAAACACACAGTCACATAGACCGAAAGCAGACTGGTACCATGGTAAATGCTATAGATGCACACTGGGAGGTGTGGCAGATGCTGCAGATACCCTGTTCAATAGCCAGTAGCTCCTTATTTCCTGATATAAGAAGCTGGCTTCTGTTCAGGAATTGATAGCCCATGTTCTCAGAGAAAGTGGTCCCGTCCCAGCTCCTGGAAAGAAAGATTCCCAGCACCTGGAATAACAATGCTTTTTCTTTTGCAAGTGACTAGCTCAGCATGGTTATGTGACATAACTGGCTAATGAGACAAATGCAAAATTTGCTTTTGAGGACCTGGGGAAGGATTTTTCCTGATGAAAAGATATTGGGGTGAGGGTGGGGGCTGTCTCTTTTCCCCTTTGCCAAGTGGGTTATTTGAAGGCATGGTAACTGGAACTTCAGCAGTGTTTTGATCATTAGGGCATCAGCCCCAGTTTGAAAGTCCAAATGCTGAAGATGGTGGGAAAGAAAGATGAAAGATCCTGGCTCTTGAGAAGCTGATTCTGTCCTACACAAGGTTTCTTTTTATCAGCGTTTCTTTTAATTACAATTAAAATTAAATTGTAATTTCTATTTCATACAGCTGAAAATATCTTAACTGATAGAGAAAGATACCTAAGCAAAGCTGGGAGAGATCAGGTAGGACGTCCCAAAGTAAATACAATCTACATGCACCATCACATCTCTTGACGATACCTCTGAAGTTTCGTGTTCTCTATAATCTCTGTCCATAGCAGAGATTTACTTATCAGAACTGAATAATGGGCTCATATCTGGGGCAGAATGTAATATCATAATTCATGGAATACATTCAAGATCAGAGAAATTCTCATATTGAGGTTTACATAAGTCAATAAAAAAGATATTAAATAACTATACAATATGTGTAATCACTCAAAGTTATTTTAAATAATATTTATCAAGATAGACATAAAAAAGTTTGCAAACAGAATTAACAAGAGACCTTTCAGATACTGCCTAAAATGAACCTGAAATGGATTATATAACTTTGTTTCCTGGAACTTCCTAGCCATGAAGTGAGGTGCACAGGAGGACGCAAGAGATTGTGTGCAATGAAGGAGAGATTTAAACTCTACTCCTACTGAGAATGCTTACAAAAATTGCTCCAACTATTCAGCCATCCCTTCTTGCACCCTAACAGAGCCTGATTTTTTTGTTTGTTTGTTTGTTATTGTTTTTAGAGCCTGTTTTATATTCCTTTCATATAGGAATATTTGAAGGCATAAAGCAAATACATCTTTTCCTTTATTTGTGCATGCTATTATAGCCTGACAATATGAATTGAGCTGCTTTTATCAACCCAAATGCTTGCCTTCTTTACCAAGTGTTTCTTGTACCATCACTGCAGAGTCCAGGTCTAGTTTCTAGCAAGCATGCAGTGACTAATGATGGATGTACCCCCACTGATGCTGTATGAAATTAACTACTGTATGAAACTAACATTGATGGGACTTCCCTGTGGTTCAGTGGCTAAGAATCCACCTGTGAATGCACTGGACACGGGTTTGATCCCCGGTCAAGGAAGAGTCCACATGCTGCAGGGTGGCTAAGTCCACGTGCTGCACCTACAGAGCCCATGCGGGAAGCCAACGAAAACAAAGACCCAGTGCAGCCAAAAATAAATAAATAAATATTTTAAAAAGAAACTAACTTATTGATACCATGTACATATATTTTGCCATCCAAGCCAGGTTCTTTCTGTGAATGAAATAAGAGCTGTTAATAACTTAAGTAGAATGACAGGCATTACCCAAGACTGTCCAAAGTTCTCCTGGTCTACCTGGGAAGAAGATTTTTATCTCAAGACCTTAATGCTGCTCTTTCAATGACATAATTTTTCAATTTTAAAATATCTTCTATTTTTCAAAACTGTATTGTATTCTGAAAAATGCAATCAAGCATATTTTTAAATGACAAAATTTTAGAAAATTAACCAATAAATGTCTGTTAAGTTTTATTGGTAGTCAGGATTTGAAAAGGTTGAGATTGATTGAAATTTTTGAGAAAGCTTCATGGGAGAAGTGGAATTTGAAATAGACCTTGTAAATTTTGTTGGGCTGGAGGGGCAGAGGAAGGATCAATGATAACAGTGTGGAAACAATACAAACAAAGGGAAGGGGAAAGGAATATTATCAATATTATGCCAATCAATTCAAACTGACTAACAATATGCTGCCTCCATAAAAATGAATAACCATTTGTGGATTTACAGTGTGCACAAGAATTTATACACCTGTCATCTGACATTTATCCAAATAGAAAAAATTCTAACAATTCTTTTATGATAATGATTATTTATGATTATTCTCAGTTATATGTAAAGAAATAGGAAAGGTAAAATATTTATTTAAAGTTATAGACATTTAGTAACGTAGGCCACAAAATGTTTTATGAATTTTTAAACTCCTTTTATCTAGTGTTCCTTATACTCTGTAGCATTCCTTCTGTAATGACTGGAAGATAGTAGAATAATTGTCTCCTTGTGGGCTGAGGAAAATATGATGAAACTAATTCCATACTTGTTATTAATATAAGACTGAAAAAGGAAAATGTGGAATCCATGAAAAGAAACCATGAAGAAGTCAGGAATAGAGCTGACTGTGAGCCAGAATGAAGTTTTCAAAAGCAGAGACAGTAAAAGATGGGTACTAATATTCCATAATTGTGGTGATAAGCTTCTAATAACAAAAAAATACAGAAAAGAGTGGTTATAGGGGATGAGAATACATCCCATTGTCTATTTAAGTGAAAAGCAATAGAGGATGCAGCTTTTTAATAAGGAAAATATCCTGGTCTAGTGGGCCAGAGTCTAAACTGGGCTCTACTCTAGTTCAGCTGTTGAATCTGGTGGATCCTACACAGATGGCAGGAAACTAGGAATTGAAGATGATTTACAGGCTCCTTGCCCACTTCTTTGCTCTTCTCAAATGTTATTAATCTCCCTTGGAAAAGCTCTATGACACAGAGAATATAGATGGGCAACAGCCCAAAGCACAACATACATAAAAGTAAGAACATATGTAGTAAAAATAAAAGTATATTAACAAGTGAATGTTTATCGGTTTGTGAGTACTAAACTCTCTGCTAAATTTGTTAAAATGTAATGATAGGTTGCACATGATTGTGTGCCCTCATCCCACTGGTTAGCTCATGATTGGACAACTTAAATCCCTTATTTTCAGAGGCACAAGGAAAATGATGATATTTCTTGCATGAGCAATTTTGTGCTTCATTGCTCTTAATTGCATGCTTAGGCTTCACTCTTTGAAAGCTTACAGTGTCTTAGAAAAAAAAAAGGTCAATATACGAGATCTTGCAGAAATGAAAAAAAAAAAAAATCCCAAAATCTGAAGAAGAGGGAAAAAAAAAAAAAAAGATCTACTGCTAGGAGGTATAACTCATTTAAAAATACAAATTCATGCATTGAAATCACATACAAGTGTAGCCTATAGGCAATTCAAAACAATTCTGTTACACAAAAGGAACATAACTTTTGACATAAATAACAAACTATGTAAGTCAGTAGTAAAAGCAAAGTGGTAGTAATCAGATCAAGAGAGAACTGAATCAATTTTTAGAAAATAAAGATGCCATGGCCACTGCCCTGATTCTATGGCAGGAAAAGTAACTACATCAACTTCTTTAGGTTATCACTGAATTTGAACAATTCCTTATTATAGATAACATTTATAATCATTTAGGACCTGATTTTATTTTTTTTTATATTTGCTAAATAAAAGTGTTTTGTTTTGTTTTACTTAACCTAAGTTCCCTGAGATCAAAGACTGGATAAATTTTAATTGTTTTCTTCCTATACCTAGGGTAATGCTTAGCAAAGAATAAACCCTCAGTTGTTAGTTACTAAATGAAATAATGATGTTATGAAGAAAAACACTCACCTATGACATGTGAGATACTTGACCAAAATATTAACTGATTAAGGCTATTCGGGCAAACTCTAGCTCACAATAGCCAGGACCACATATTATAATTCCAATAATATGCAATCTAAACTATAGTGGCACAAGACAAATCTTATACTTAGGATCATGATATATTTTATTTCTGGTATATCAGTTTTCTGTGTTTACATCTGCCCTTCTTGCTTCTACAGTAGTTACTCTTTTACAACTTTCTCTTCCTTTCTAAAGAAATTGGGAGTAGTCATTTTTGGTTGTCATCAGTATTTGCTGACATATTTCTTTACTGAGTATATTAAGTAGATAGATGGGCACTAGGTACCACGGTTTCATTGAAAGCATTTCTATGTCTTGGGAGAGTTTCATTGCCTGACACATTAATGATCTTTTATAAGCTCCTCATTTGCTACTTACTTGAGTATTAGGAGGAAACACTGTTAGTCACTCAGCCATGTCCAACTTTTTGAGATCCACAGACTGTAGCCCACCAGGCTCCTCAAGAGCCCAGGAAATTCTGGGGGGCCGTTTTTAAATTCAATTCAAAAATTAAATTCAAAAATCAATTCTATGCATATAATCCATTAATGGCACTATCCACATTGAAAAACATAATAAAAATAAACAAAAGCTTAGTGACTCTTCTTTTTTACTTCTTTTTATGAGCACGTTTCTAAGAAATAACAACAGGTTAATTCTGGAAGCCCAAAGAAAAGGGAGATATCTCAATCACTTGTCCCTATAAAATTTACATCAACTGACTTTTCCAGTTCCTTTTCATCACATAAAAAACATTTATTACCCTGGGGCTTCTCTGGTGGCTCAGTTGATAAAAAATCCACCTGAAAAACAAGAAACTCCCTGTAATGCGAGACCCAGGTTCCATCAATCCCTGGGTGCAGAAAATCTCCTGGAGTAGGAAATGGCAAGCCATTACAGTATTCTTGCCTGGAAAATCTCATGGACAGAGGAGTCTGGTGAGCTATAATCCATGGCGTCTCAAGAGTCAGACATGACTTACTTTAATTTAGTGATCGAACATTTTTAGCAGAAAATTTACAATAAAGATATTGAGGGAATATAAACACTAAGATTATTCAGCAACTATGTTACTGATATCCATGAAAAGAATATAGAAATAAAATTTTAAAACACAAAAACAATTAAACCATTTTAATAACAAGAACAAAAGGATAAACCTATTTTTTGACACGAGTTTTAGATATACATGTAAATATACATAAATATACACAAATAATCCTTTGATAATCACCAAAAGTTTATGACAGTCCAATAAATTTAAAATATATCCATGCAAAAATTGAATGAAATAAATCTTACCTACAACATCTTTGCTTCATTCACTCTTAAGTCATTTTTTATTCTATGCTTCAATATGTTAAAAATCAAACTTTTAAATATTAAACTCTCCAGTGCTTGGGCCAACATATTAAATTCAAAATCATAGATTAAAGCAATATTCTGAGAGTAATTAACTAATGTATTATTTCTCTTATACTTTTTGTAGCTCTTTGAAGCTGTGCGTGTGTGTGTGTGTGTGTGTGTGTGTATACATGCTCAATCATGTCTGACTCTTGTGACCCCATGGATTGTAGCCCACCAGGCTCCTCTATCCATGGGATTTCTCAGGCCTACTGAACTGGGTTGCAATTCCCTCCCCCAGGGAACCTTGCTGACCCAGGAATCAAATCTGCATCTCCTGTGTTTCCTGTATTGACAGGTAGATACTTTACCACTGAGCCGCTGGGGAAGCCTCCTTTCCACGCTGTAGTATTCCAAATTTTTAAATCAGACAGGGATTTCAGAGAGCAGTAATTTAAATATATTGTGCTTTTTTTTTCTTTTGCCCTGGTAGACCAGCTTTCATTCTCAGTCCTCTGCCTGGGTTGTCTGACTGCTATGAATGGTATCACTTGGATTCCTTTGCAGGCTGGCTTTGACTTGGGTTTTCTTAATGAGGAAGAAGTCAATTTATTTCTATTCCAATCCAGGGTTATTTTACCTGTGTTACCTATAGTATCTGTGTCCCTCTATGACCATAATTTATTGATGGAAGATCTCTTTGACTACTGACAGTCTCTAGAAAACTCAATCCCTTTTGTTGCTTCCCTAAAGTTTGCTCACACTTTTATAAATAATCTCTTCTTTGAAATCCTTTCAATTGAACCATCTGAGTGTACACAGTCCTGAGAGATGGAGTAGATAATTGAAAATGTGCCACCAAGAAGCACAAGCTCAGATGAAATCCTGGAACCAGACTGATCATCTATTAGTTGAACACATGGATGATATACTTGTTCAGGAAAGTGGGACAGTGATAATCTGCTATTAACTGACACCAGACTTACCCAAATTACTGCTGTTCATAGCTGACTGTCCACATAATTTGCAGTGCTCAATGCAATAATCCTGTCCCCCACCCCCCATTTAAAACTTGCTGAAAATTCCAAGATAATAAAGACAAAGCATTAAAATAAGTGCTGAGTCCTAGTAAGTGCAGGGTCGCGTGGGAATGCATAGGCGGCAAGCCTTTAAAACTGCCTCCCGGTTGAGTACATTGAGTTGTAGTACTAATGGAAGGCAAAGGCTTGTGTGATCAAGTGTTGATTCCATCAAGTGGGATCAACATGAAAACTATAACAATTACAAAGCTGTAAAGTAAAATGCCTATCTCTGTGCTGGAGAACTTAAAGCAATAATAATAATAATACTAATTTAAAAGACCTTTAATTCTGAACTGCAAATATAGTTAGGAACGCTGGAAAGCTCCATAATAGTCTTAAAACAAACTCATATTTCATGGCTGCAATAAACGCCTGCAAAAGACTTGGCTATAAATCAGATTGTGTAGGTTAGGCATTGCAAAGTCAGTTAAAAAAGCAACTTCTAACTCCAAGTCTGTTAGGCTTGGAATAAGTCATTGGTTGCAGATAAGCAGGGGTTGAAGGCTTGGGTTGGGGGCATTTTGGTAGATACAAACAAAATTGGGCATCTGTTCCTAAAGTGTTTTTGAAATCCACTTTGAGCAGAAGAAGCTCTTTTCCCACTTTCTAAGGAAACTAGAATTCTGTTATTAAAAAAAAAATTCATTAATGAGTTGATCTTGGGCAGTTGCTCCCAAGAGGATGCTTGTTTTCCTAAAATACACCCCATCAGTGCCTCTGGACCCAATATCCAGACTATGAAACGTAGTCTGTACAGGAGAGAGCCTATGCACTAAATAAAATTGTGAGATCTTACCACCTCTAAGGGTATTAAATTTAATAGGCCCAAATTCATCAAAACAGCAATTTTAGCCCGTATTTGACATTTAATATGTTGGCCCCAAAAGTTAAAAGTGTATTTAATAGTTCCTTTAGCATATTGAAACCTGGGTTAATCAGTTACCTGCAGTTAATCAGCATAAAATGGTAGACTTCTTGGCACACTAGAGAAGAGGAAGGAGTCTGAAGGCTTAGTGAGATGGGCATGTTACGGCTGATCTGAGTGTATCAAAACACTAAGAAATATGTTTTTGTTTTTCTGAGGTATCCTATCCATAAAAAGATTTGTAGTGAGTCTCCTCTGTAATTTGGAGATGACAGTGGACAATAATATCATAGAATTGGGCTCCCTGATTTCAGTAGGAATAACGGTATCTCTAAATGAAATCAAGTAGGAATAGTTACCCTAATAAGCCTCATGGACCTAGTTTTAAGCAGATTATTGGAACCAGATTAAATTTTAAGCAGATTAAATAAAGAGGAATGTAGGAGGGTTCATTTATCTCCACACCCTCTCCAGCATTTGTTATTTGTAGACCTTTTAATGATGATCATTCTGACTTGAGTGCAGTAACACCTCAAAGCAAATCAGTTTTGATTTGCATTTCTGTAATAATTAGTGATATTGAGTATCTTGTCATTTGCCTGTTGGCCAGGTGTGCTTTCTTCAGAGAAAAGTTTGTTTAGGTTTTCTGTTTATTGTTTAGATTGGATGGTATTTTTTTAAATTAAACTGTTTATTTTGGAAATTAATCCCTTGTTGGTAGCATCATTTGTACATATTTTTCCAAGTGCATAGGTGATCTTTTCATTTTGCTTATGGTCTCCTTTGCTGTGCAAAAAAGTTTTAAGTGTGATTAAGTCCCATTGGTTTATTTTTGTTTCTTTTTCCATTAATAGAGGAGAATGATCCAAGAACATTTTGCTGTGATTTATGGCAAAGAGAGTTCTGCCTATCTTTTCTTTAGTTTTATATTAATAGTATCCAATTTTACATGTAGGTCTTTAATTCATTTTGAGTTTATTTTCATATATGCTATTAGAGAATGTTTTAATTTCATTCTTTTACATGTAACTGTCCAGTTTTCCCAGTATCACTTATTGAAGAGACTGTCTTCTCCATTGTATATTTTGCCTCCTTTATTGCAAACTAGTTGATCATAGATGCATGGGTTTCTTTCCAGGCTTTCTATCCTGTTTTTTGATCTATATGTCTGTTTCTGAGCCAGCACCATACTAATTTGATTACTATAGCTTTGTAGTATAATCTGAAGTCAGGGAGCCTGATTCCTTTAGCTCCATTTTTCTTTCCCAAGATTGTTTGGGATTTTTTGTTTCAATACAAATAAAAATTATGTGAAAAATTTCATTGGTAATTTGATAAGAATTGCACTGAATTATAAATTTCCTTGGGTAGTACAGTCATTTTAACAATATTGATCTTCCAATCCAAGAGCACAGTATATCTTTCCATCTCTTTGTGGCATCTTTGAATTCTTTTATCAACATCATATAGTTTTCATAGTACAGGTCTTTTGCTTCCTTAGGGAGGTTTATTCCCAGGTATTCTATTCTTTCAGATGTGACGACAGATGGGGTTGTTTCTTAATTTCTCTTTCTGATATTTTGCTTGTAGAGTATAGAAACACAACAGATTTCTGTCAACATAACTGACTCCATTGATGAGGTCTAGTAGTTTTCTGGTAATATCTTTAGAATTTTCTATATATAGCATCATATCACCTGCAAAAAATGACAGATTTACTTCTTCTTTTCCAATTTTTATTACTTTTTTTTTCTTCTCTGACTGCCACAGCTAGGACTTCTAAAACCATGTTGAATGAAAGTGGCAAGAGTGGGCATCCTTGTCTTGTTCCTAATCTCAGAGGAAACATTTTCAGCTTCTCACTGTTGAGTATGATGTTAGCTGAGGGTTTGTCAGATAAGGACTTTATTTTGAGTTACATTCTTTCTAAGCCAAAATTATGAAGAGCTATTTTAAGTCATAAATGGATGATAAATTTTATAAAATAACTTTTTAAGATGATCATATGGCTTTTATTCTTCAACTTGTTAACATGGCATATTATATTGATTGACTTGTGGATACTGAAAAATCATTACATCCCTGGGATAAATCCCACTTGATCATGGTGTATGATCATTTTAATGTATTGTTGGAGTCTGTTAGTATTTTGTTGAGAATTTTTGCATATTATACTGGTCTGTGGTTTTATTTTTTATGTATCATATCTTTGTCTGGATTTGGCATCAAAATGATGGTAGTCTCGTAGTATGAGTTTGAAATTGTTCCTTCTTATGCAAGCTTTCGGAATAGTTCCAGAAGGATAGGTGTTAACTCTTCTCCAAATATTTGGAAGAATTCATCCGTGAAACCATCTGGTCCTAGATCTTTGCTTCTTGAGAGTTTTTAAATCACTGATTCAATTTCAGTACTTGTAATTGGTCTGTTCATAATAGATTGATTCAAAAGTAATCATAGTTTCAGTTCAGTTCAGTTCAGTCACTCAGTTGTGTCTGACTCTATAGTTTCAGACTGTACTATATAAATCATTATAAATAGGCTAAAGCACATATTTATTAATCAAAATAGGAACCATTACAATCAACACATTTTTGCCAATGAGAAATAAGGCAATTTACTGTTTGCCTTATTTACTCCTGTACTATACAAACCCGTGCTTTGAGATTTGATGAACTATTAGAAAGTGTTTTCTGCCTCCTGCTGGCTGTGGAAGCACTTTCCCTGCAAAAAGTTGTCAAGATGCTTGAGGAAGTGATAGTCAGTTGGCAAGAGGTCAGGTGAATATGGAGGATAAGGTAAAACTTTGTAGCCCAACTCATTCAACTTTTGAAGCATTGGTTGTGCAATATGCAGTTGGGTGGTGTTGTGGAGAATTGGGTCCTTTCTGTTGAACAATGATGTCTGCAGGCATTGCAGTTTTCAGTATGTCTTGTTGATATGCTGAGCATACTTTTCAGATGTAATGGTTTCACTGGGATTCAGAAAGCTGTAGTGGATCAGATGGGCAACAGACCACCAAAAAGTCACCATGACCTTTTTCTAGTGTAAGTTTGGCTTTGGGAAGTGCTTTGGAGCTTCTTCTCAGTAAAACCACTAAGCTGGTCATTACTGTTTGTGGTATAAAATCAACTTTTCATTGCATGTCACAATCTGATTAAGAAAAGCTCATTTTTATTCATAGTAAGATAAGACAATTCAAAATGATGACTTTATTGATTTGCTGTCATCTCATGGGGCACCCACTTATCCAACTTTTCCACTTTTCCAATTTGCTTCAAATGCCAAACGACCATAGAATGGTTGATGTTGAGTTCTTTGGTAACTTCTCCTGTAGTTATAAGAGGATCAGCTTCAATGATTGCTCTCAATTGGTCATTGGCATCTTCTTTTGTGAGGCCATTATACTCCTCATCTTCAAGGCTCTCGTCTCCTTTGTAAAACTTATTGAACCATCACTGCACTGTACATTCATTAGCTGTTCCTGGGCCAAATGTGTTGCTGAAGTTGCAAGTTATCTCTGCTGCTTTATGATTCATTTAGAACTCAAATAATAAATCACTCAAATTTGCTTTTTGTCTAATATTATTTCCATGGTCTAAAATAAGTAAGTAATAAGTCATTAGGAAAAAATAAAGCAAGAAATGTGCATTAAAATGATGCATATCATAACCACATTTATTTAAGAATATATCCAAATATTCAGGGAAGCCTGGCATACTGCAGTCCATGGGGTCACAAAGAGTCAAACACAACTGAGCAACTGAAAAATCAAACAGCAATCCTGATATTAAATGGCAAAATTCAACAACATAAACTACAATTACCTTTATACCAACCTAATATTTTCTATTTTTCCTTGGTTCAGTCTTAGGAAATTGTACTTTTCTAAAAATTTGCCCTTTCTTCTAGTTTATCCATTTTACTGGAATATAGTGCTCATAGTAGTCTTCTGTGATCCTTTATATTTCTGTGCTCTCCATTGTAACTTCTTTTTTGCTTCTGATTTTATTGATTTGAACCTTCTCGCTTTTTATTTCTTGATGAGTCTGACTAAAGCTTTATCAATTTTGTTTATCTTTTCTGGGTTTTTAAGTTTCAGTTTTTGTTTATCTTTTCCAGTTTTTAGTTTCATTGATTTTTTCCTTTGCTTTTGAAGTCTCTATTTCATTTACTTCTGCTTTAATCTTTATGATTTCTTCCCTTCTATGAACTTTGGTTTTTGTTTGTTCTTCTTTCTCTACTTGCTTATGGCATAAAGTTAGGTTGTTTACTTGAGATTTTTCATGTTTCCTGAGGTAAATTTGTATTGTTATAAATGTGCTTCTTAGAACTGTTTTTGCTGTTTCCCATAGTTTTTGTTTTCATTTTCATCTGCCTCTAAGTATTTTTTTATTTCCTCTTTGATTTACACAGTGATTCATCAGTTGTTTAGTTTCATATTGTTTTGCCTCCACGTGTCTGTGTATTTTGCACTTTTTTTTTGTAGTTGATTTCTAATCTCATAGCATTGTGGTAGGAGTAGAAAAAACACTGTATCACAGCCCCCAAGAGGTCAACAATAAATATGACAGTTATTTTGGGGGAAAAACAAAAAAAGGCAAAAGATATAAAAGGAATTTTGTTATAATAGTAAATCTTTTATAAAGTGATTAAAGCAGTTTATATTCATCACCATTAGTGTGAATTATTAGATGCCTATTAGGTCTTCCTAGTCGGCTCGGCAATAAAGAATTGCCAATAAAACCTGCCAATGCAGGCATGCAGGAGACTTGGGTTCAATCCCTGGGTCAGGAAGATCCCCTGGAGGAGGACACGGCAACCCACTCAGTAGTCTTGCCTGGAAAACCCCATGGACAAAGGCACGTGGTGGCTACCGTCCCTGGGGTCGCAAAGAGTCAGACACAACTGAGCAATTATGCATACATACACACATACACACACATGTCTTATACAGAAAAAGAAGGTTGTGTTTAAAATAAATTAAATGACATGTTCAAGGTCCCATAGCAAGTAAAAAGAGGAGCCAGTATTGGAAAATAATTGTTTTGATGTCCCATGTGTCTCCTTCTATCCTTATATCACATAATTTGTTTTAACATATTGGAATTGTTCTATACTTCCCTGGCACATATAAAGCATATTTTAATACTAAAATTTTAATCTCATTGTTAAAATTCGATGCTACAAGTATATAAAGAATGTGGATTGCACATTAGTGCTTAATTTACATTAATAAACATTGTGAGCCTAAGCAAATGGAAAAATCAATAAATGTCAGTGACATACTATGCACTCTACAGTCAAGATTAGGCAATTTTATACCACACCAAAACCCTGTGGGGAGGAAATCTAAGCTAATATATGACTGAATGCTGAGTGAACATAAAATGGATTATAAAATTTTAAAGAAGGGTTTTGAATTATAAGAATATTCAGTAGAAAATCATGAGGCATGTGGCTAATAGTGAAAGGTAAATTCTTACATTAGAATTTTTAGGATCGGACTGCAGAGAGATAAGGACCACAGCAGAAACGTAGGCCTCCAGCTTTCCCAGAGGTTTTAGGAAAATATTTTTACATTCTGTATTTCAGGAATCTCTTCTCAAAATAGTTTTTCTCCATCTGACCTCTGTCATTAATGCTCCACAGTGTTGAGTAAAGGAGCAGAATTCCATCATCATGAGTATGAGAAAATGCAGGGTTAGAACAGGGTTCCTGGAGCTTAGCTCGTCTGGATTAAACAAAGTTGCACTGTTTACAAACTGTGTGACTCTGGGCAACGTAACCGCAATCACCTGTGCCTCAGTTTTCCCAAGGGCTGAAAATGGCATGGTAAAAGTATGTGTCTCATAGTTATTACCTTATGAATGATGAATTAAAGGACCCAGAGAGAAAGTTAAATGACTTAAATTTTCACATTAGCGTGAATTAACTTTTCTGAGAGCAAGTTTTGCTCAGAGAAAATACGAAAGTCAGACATGAAAACGTTTGTTTCTGGAGTTAGGGGGTGATTAGAGAAACATCTATCATAGGATGGATCCTAAAGATGCTAAAAGGGAAATACACACATACGTATGTTGTTACTCACTTGTTGCCTAACAAGCAACCACAGGACAACAGTGGCACACAATAGTAAATACTAAATTCTCACATATTTGTATAGATTAGATAACCTTCGTTGGGTCTGGGTGGATTCTCCTGAGTTTAGAGGGACTCTATTGTGTGTCTACAAATAAGCTGAGGGTTTAGTTCTAATCTGGATTTGATTGGGGTACCATATCTGGAGCATCATGTTTAACTCCTCTTATGACCTGGTGGATAGCGCAAGTATGTACTTTTCATGGAGATGACAGAAGCACAAGAGAGGAAGCCAGATCACACACGTGCTGTGTCATATCACATCTGCTAAGCATCTCACTGAATAAAGCAGATGCAGTAGTTTGAGAAGCGGTCCCTAAATGAATCAAAAAATAATAAATCCCTATTATCTACTCAGATGGTGTGATACTTGATTCTGTTTTGATTCATTGTTTGGTGAAAAACTCAAGGCTGGGGGGTGGCTATGATCCCTACGTATTGGTGATCACATGCTTGTTTTTAATCTTCCTTCTTTGAATGTGGGTGGGATCTGTGACTTGTTTCTAAGCAATAGAAACAAGTGGCAAAGGTGAGGAGATGTTACTCCCAGGATTGTTACCTTATAAAAGACTTCATCTTGCCAGCAGACTTTTTCTGGAGATTTCTTCCTTGCTGGCTTTGAGGAAGTAAGCATCCTTGTTAGGAAGTTCACAGGCAAGTTGCTGAGGGTGGCCTTTGAGACCTGAGGGAAGCTTCCCGCCGTCAGCTTGCAGAGGCCAGGGCAGTTCTACAGTCACATGGGAATAAATTATACCAACAATGAGTGAGCTTGGAAATGAACTTCTCCCTATTGAGCCTTCACATGAGAAAACATGTTGGTGACACTCATGGCAACCTGTGATATCCTAGCAGCTTACCCAGCTAAGCTGAGCCCAGACTCCTGACTCACAGAAACTTTGAGATAATAAACAGGTACTGTTTGTAGCAGCTAAGACTGTAATAATTTATTAAACATAAATAAACAAATATTATAACTTGAAAAAGGACATTTTCAAGCTTGCTAATCAAATATTATTCTCAATATTTAGGGACTAAATCCAATATAAGCTACAGTTCTAAGATCTCTTTATTTCTAAATCTGGCACAATAATTTAAATAAAAGGGACAGAGACAAACATTGTGGGTGCACAGGAAAGGATCATTATCAAATAATACTATAAAACTGCATACAATGAAGCAGGGGGGTTCTTTAGACTAGTGAACAGAGGGGTTGGATGAAAAGATTAGCTGTCTTCAAAAACCAGAGTTCTTTCAGATGGAAGGTGGTAGTAGACTCATTTTGCCCTGCTCTGGAGAGTAAAGTACGCTTGCCTGGAAAATCCCATGGACGGAGGAGCCTGGTGGGCTGCAGTCCATGTGGTTGCTAGGAGTCGAACATGACTGAGCGACTTCATTTTCCCTTTTCACTTTCATGCATTGGAGAAGGAAATGGCAACCCACTCCAGTGTTCTTGCCTGGAGAATCCCAGGGACGGGGGAGCCTGGTGGGCTGCCATCTGTGGGGTCGCACAGAGTCGGACACGACTGAAGCAGCTTGGCAGCAGCAGGAGAGTAAAGTTAGAACTAAAAAATGGAGATTATAAAACCGCAGTTAACTTTCTACGTTACTTGATGTGGATAATTAGAGAATTGGATGCCTGGTAGAATATTGAACTTTGAGTTCCTGAAGAAATGTAAACAAAATTTGGGTGAAATTTTGTCCCTCATTATGGGGAAGAAGGTGCTAGATAGATAGATATGCAATATTATGTAAAGTACTGTCCAAGCTTTTCTCTACCTTCTTCTTCTTTGAGTCCGAAAAAGAATTTCAAGTGTTTTTTCACACTAATATCTTGCCTTGCTGATGAAATTACTACAAATGGTGCAAACTGCTTTGCTATTAATAAAAACATCACAAGCATACTATGTGCCACAAGCAGGATAAAGTGATAGACCCTTTACCAATCAATCCTATTCCTCTGAATGGTTGATATATTTCTTTCTAGATTAATTTGTTTGTTGCGTGATGAGTGAATTACAAGCAGCACACGTTGGAATGCTTACTCTATCAAAACAGAAGTCAGCTGCTTTCCACAGCGATGTCTCCTGCCAGCTGGCTGAAGAATGGCATTTGGCTCCAGCTGTGTTTTGATGCTACACATTTCATGCTTTACAGTCCAATCAGATGCACTGGCACTGAATGAAATGGGTTGGGAAAATACAAGAGAGGGTGAAATAAATAGAAAAGGATGATAACGCCATGTAGTGAAATAATTCTCATCAGAATTTGAGTAATCGATCATGTTACATGCAGATATTCAGTTAATTTTGTGAAAGCAAATCTTTCATGTGTATATTTCAGTTATGTATATATGTGTAGTGTATATATATATATATACATTATATATGTATGTGTATATAATGTATATGTATATATGTATATGTAATGCATATGTGTATATAATGCATATATATATATATAAAACTGAAATACACACACACACACACACACACACACATTTCCAATGAACAAATCGTACCAGTTAAGAGAACAATGAAAGTGGGGAAGGAAATGGCACCCCACTCCAGTACTCTTGCCTGGAAAATCCCATGGATGGAGGAGCCTGGTAGGCTACAGTCCATGGGGTCGCTAAGAGTCCAACACGACTGAACAACTTCACTTTCACTTTTCACTTTCATCCACTGGAGGAGGAAATGGCAACCCACTCCAGTGTTCTTGCCTGGAGAATCCCAGGGACGGGGGAGCCTGGTGGGCTGCCGTCTATGGGGTAGCACAGAGTTGGACATGACTGAAGCGACTTAGCAGCAGTAGCAGAGGACAATGAAAGATAAAGAGATGTCATCTTTGGATTTAAATTTCATTTTGTCTCATTTGAATTTTGCAAATAATTTTTTAAGATTTAAACAATGCATTCAAATTTTAATGTGTTTAATGTTATAAAAGAGTGACTTTTTTAGATATTTTTAGTAAGTAAATATTAATAGAAAACATTTATGTTCACCAAAGCTCAACTCTCAGTTCACTAATGTTTCATTTATTTATCCAAATACTGAATGCCTACTATGTGTCCAGATCTGTGTATATAAGGTGAATATGTTATAACCATTACTCTTAGGAAGTTACAAGCTGAGAAGAGGCAAAGGAATAAATATTAATGATATGAGATAGGTGCTAGTATAGAGATTTTTACTGCATGGCAAAGGCTCAAAGAAGGGAATTACTGCCTCTCTCTAATGGGACTGGAGAAGGAAATGGCAACCCACTCCAGTATTCTTGCCTAGAGAATTCTGTGGACAGAGGAGCCTGGTGGGCTGTTGTCCATGGGGTGGCACAGAGTCAGACATGACTGAAGAGACTTAGCATCCATGCATGTATTGGAGAAGGAAATGGCAACCCACTCCAGTATTCTTGCCTGGAGAATCCCAGGGACAGAGGAGCCTGGTGGGCTGCCATCTATGGGGTCGCACAGAGTCGGATACGACTGAAGCGACTTGGCAGCAGCAGCAGCAAATGGGACTGGTGAACACTGTTTAGAGAAAATAAAGTTTTTTCATGCCCTCCAACATGAGTAAATGACCGAGGAGAGAAAAGAATTATAGCAGGAAGACATGGGAGGCCAAGGTTGAAGCAGAACAGATGTTTAGAGGTCATAGTTATGTAGAGGCAGGTAAAGTGAGTGAAAGGCTTCCCTGGTGGCTCAGTGGTAAAGAGCCTGCCTGCCAATGCAGGAGACATGGTTTTCCCTGGGTTGGGAAGATCCCCTGGAGAAGGAAATGGCAACCCACTCCAGTATTCTTGCCTGAGGAATCCCATGGACAGAAGAACCTAATGGGCTACAGTGCATGGGATCCCAAAAGAGTTAGACCTGACTTGGTGACCAAGCAACAACAACAACTAAGACTGAGTTAGTGTGTCCACTTGACCAGGGAGAAATTTTGTTGTAATTCTGAATAAAGGGGAGAAAGATGGAATATGAATGGGAAGGAGGGAGAGAATAGGAAAAAAAAAAAGATGAGATGGAAGAAAGAGGAAAATTAAATAGACTAAACTAGAATGGAGGCAGGTGGAAATGAAGAAAAATAGTAATGAGGAGAAAAATCAGGTGTGCAGAGGTTAAAAAATATTTACCACTTTCATGAGGCATTTGGTTCAATCATGATAAAAGAGCTATGTAGTGACATGTTTTGTGTTGTTATGATATTTTAATGTGGTCATTTTGTATTAAAAGTGAATCATTAGAAAAACACACCTAGTAATTTCTAGACTTAACTTGATAGTATCCACCTGCTTACCTTCTAGGATTTTCAAGGGAACTGTTAAGTGCTCTATTATTTATTGTTGATATTTATCCACCCATTCATTAAGTAGTAGTTTAGTCACTAAGTCGTGTCCAACTCTTGCGACCCCATGGACTGTAGCCTGCCGGGCTCCTCTGACCATGGGATTCTCTAGACAAGAACACTGGAGTGGGTGGCCATTTCCTTCTTGTTATCCATTCATTTACAATTACTTTAGGAGCTCCTTTGAATCAAGGAATAATACCAAATGCTAGCAACATGTCAGTGAACAAAATGGCCCAAATCTTTGCCTTCTAACTAAATTGCCGGTTCTACCTAAGTCTGATAGCAGACTTATTAAGAAGATGCACATTAAGAACAGAAAATTTCAGATCTTTTTTGCTTTCCATTCAGCACTGTCATCACCTTTTGTTCTATTCATTTTTATGGACACTGACTCTTACTTTACTTCTGAAGAGTTTTTGTGAATGTAAATTTTAGACATTTGTATAAAATGGCTTTATGTGTTGATTTCCTTTGTGATTTGTTTTGGGCCACTTTGCCAAGGCCTTTAATTGAGCAAAATTGTTATCCCTTTATTTATCTAGCTATAATAATCAGTACCCTTCATTTTTATGCCAACTTTTCTTCCTAAGCTGCTACAGAAGGGTAATGGAAACTGAAAAGCTACAGAGAGGTGGGAGTAATTATTGTGACCTTCTTGTCATCAGAACAAATTCTATTAATCCTCAGAGAAAGTCCTGCCAATCCAGTAACATCTCTTTCCTGCTGGGAGGGTAAAGCTCTTCATCCTTTTTTCCCTGCCTCTTCTAAATTGCTGTTCCATATTTACTCCTGCAACTGCATTATTGGCCAGTGACCTGATGTTTTTCTCCTGCCTGCCAAATGGTTAGGAAACCACAAGCAGGCTGCTTCCTTTTCTGGAGGCAAAATTACCATACACAAACATCCGACTCAGGATAAGTAAATTATCTTGGTCAATCGATTTACAATTTATCTGGGGCAAGGGTTTTGACAGAGATATTAAAAGGGAAGTAAAATTTATAACACTGACATAAAGCCTAAAATTCACTGTTTCTGCCAAGAGCAGCTACGTTCTACACTCCACCAGGCTGGTTAATTCAGTCTTTTGGCTTACTGGGCTTTTTCTTTTCCAACAGTTTCATTTCTGCTTTGGGGTTTAAGTAACCTTCTGCTTCAGGCCCCATGTTTCCACTAGAGCGGAGCCCTGTGTGTGTGACAGCAACAGGACCCTCGTCTCCTGAGTGAACTTTGGAATCATATTATCTCTTTGATTCCTCCTGTTCTCCAGTAGGTGGTAGACAAGCAGTACTGTGACTACTTATTTAAGCTGCCAGAAAATGTGGGAATAGGAACCAGGGCATGTTTTTCCCCAGGCAAGAAATACATCAGGATACATTAGGCTGTTGCTGCATTCTTCCTAACTCTTGTTCTGGCCATCAAATTGTCTTTTAAAAGTAATATATCAAGTCACAATTCTGTAAAACATTACAAAGGCTGGTTCAGTAACATTTTTTTTTAATGTGTTGCAATAATAAAAGTAGAAAATAAGTAGTTTCTTGCAGATTTTTTTTTTTTTTTTTATGGTTCTGGGAAAGGTAGCCACTTTGAGAAAATCAAGCAAAAGAAACACAAAGCTACATAATGAACTGAAAACTACAGGAGACCTGGTATTTTCCTAGGATCTCCTCTGTATTCAGCCTAAGTTAACAACGCATGAGAAAAAGAAGATACTTAGTAAATTTATTTTAAGTTTATCTCCTACATTTTCTTGCTAGGAATTAAGAGAGAGAGGAAAAAAAGTGGTTAAGAAAAAGAAAGAAAGAGATTGAGGGGAGAGAGGGACAGAAAGAGAGTGGGGGGTGGAGTAGACATGGCATTTTGGGAATGTGATCATGAACTGTTTTGAGACTAAACTTTACAATATTACCATGGAGCGTGGAGCTTTCAAATCTTAGAAACTGGTGATAGGTCTTTTTCTCAAAGGGAAAAAATAGAGTCAGTCATACTCTTCTTATTGAGAAGAGTAAAACAAATCAAGTTATTATTTTTTGGTTAATACATTACATTGAAAGAATATTTACTTGATATTGTATATTAAAACATCATTTAACTTTCAAATACTTGAAAATATAAGGAATAAGTATCGGAACAAATTTTTAATTAAATGCTTAAATAATATGCAAAAATGAAGCTTGTTAACTCAAAATATTCCCCTATATTGTGCTATCTTTTTCTGTAAGCAAGGTTAACTAAAAAGTCTTGCTTCCTCTGGAAAGAAATATAATTATTATTAGAACTCAGAAACAAAATAAGCAATAGGTTTGGCCATGGTCATTCTTTGACTTCCTGAGCAGAGGGGTCCCCTCTGTTCCAAACCTTCAACCTCTACTCATGGTCTCAGTTGCTTCTGTTTCTTTGTATCCAAATTTAACCTTACTCACATGTTTGCTTACATCTTTAATCCTTAACTCTACATATGGTTCCATCTCCCAGTTTAAACATCTATATTTTATTTTTGGCCTTATATAATCTGAGAATTTTCTTGCTAAATATTATATACTTAATAATGTTCTGTTACATTAAATTGCATTGATCTTATTTCTGTTTATGCTTTTTTACAAAATTAGACCTGAATCCATCTTACCCTCTCATCTTACCTTTTCTTATGATTGTTAACTGATATTCTAGAATGTAACCTGACTTTGTCCTCAGGACTTGTGGTACCTCCATAGCAAATTTAAATGATCCATCCATTTGTTTGAGCTCTCTGTTATATAACCACACTGTTTATTCCATCTCTAAGATATGCCATACCAATTTTCCCCAATGCCTTTAAGTCTGTGATCCATATAGCATAAGTCAGGATATATAAATAAGAAAATGATTTTGTTTGAAACTTAACTTTGGCAAATCATACTGGAGACAGTAAGATTTAAAGACAGGGAGTTTCCTTAAGATACTTAAATAAGATACTAAGTTTTCCTTAGTAAAACAGGGCATTCACTAATAACCTAGTATCAATTTTATACTTCTTCTTGTTCAAATGAACATTTAAGTTTCCCCCTTGATAGAGGAAGGAAAGTGACACTTATGGCTTAAGAGCTATGGCATCTGTAGTGACAGAACTGATGATGACTATGTCAAAATTTACTGAGGCTTGTAATCCTAGAAAACACAAAGATTAATGAAACTCTGTAACATTTTCCTGTCCCTAGCCATGGCTTGCTATGTAGAAGTATTCTTCTCCATATGACTTAGATAACATTAATAAATGTCTCGTTTGCTTACCTATAAAAAGACCAGACACAGATCTGTATTTCCCATTCATTGCCTTATAAATGAACGGTGAACTGCTTTGGTTCCAAAGATTAGTCAGAACTAAATACTTGTCAACTGAAGTTTGGTTAAGGTTCTCTACTATGCTCCATTCCCTGAACCACTCTGAGCCTGACGTACACCAGCCCTTCCATAATGGACCCTCTTGAGAATAGACTGCCTTTCAATGAAAAACATTCAGTCATGCCATCCTTCCTCACACCACACTCACATAAAGCTTTGTAGTCTTTAATACTCTTCTTTGTAAGAACAAAAGCCCCTTTCTATCTTATCTTTGCAAAGCTGGCAGATCCCTTGGTTAGAACATTCTAATTGCAGTAAACTCTCCCCTCCTATTGCAAGAGTCTGCTTCCCCTGTTTTGGAAGAAGCTTTCTCACGAAAGTCTCTCCTTATCTAGGTCTGGAGTTTGTCCCTTATTTGACAGTTTCTGGTGCTTGGATTGAGATTGGACCTCACTATGGGCTCCCCCCATGTCCTTACAAGTTATGGGATTTTGTTGGTCCCTTAACTCCTCTGTTGCTAGCTGATTCTCAGATCCTTCATTGAGTTCAATCCTCAAAACAGGGTTCCAGACATATTGTCTACTGCAGCATGGTAAACAGTTATTTAAATTTTTCCAGGCAAAGAGATTGCTTTTTCCCTTCTCTGAATCCTCTTCTGAATTTCCTATGTTCCCCACACCTGGGGACTGTGCAGGGCATTTCCTCCTTTCCTTTGATGCCAGAGATCCTCTAAGGGGTTCCCTTGGCTCTCTGTCCCAGGGATTGTATGAGGAAATTAATCAAGTAGAATTATCCCCCATATTCTTTAAAGATTTTTAAAAAAAAATTCTCTCTTCAATAACTATGTAAATCCCATGGGTGACTTTATTTGGTACCTTCCCTCTTTTCCCACTGACTTTATGCTTTGCTATTATAGCACTTATTCCATCTAGTATCACACAGTAACTATAAACTTTTCCAAAGACAATTCAGAACAATAGTATCCTAGGGGAACTTGGGATGTCCCCAGACTGGCTCATTTAATCTTCACCTTTCTCATCATCCCTCCTTCCTTCCTGCCTCTCTTTTATCTTCATCTTTCCTCCAACTCCCTTGAATCCTCTTATCTGACCCTTCAGCCTTCTCTACCCCTCTATCCACCCTTGCAAGATCTTTTCTTCCCATTCCAGCCTCTCAATTCCCTAATGTCATTTAAGTCCTCTTCTCCTCAACAATTAGAGACTGAGAAAACTGGTTTGAAACAAGATAGAATTTTACCTACTCAGGTGGGCTTTGGAGACCCCCAGATGGCCTCTTGGTTTCTCCTCAGTACTTTGCCTATATTCTCTATAAAAGAATCATTGTGGCAAATAAATTCTCAAAGTTTTTTCTCAGAAATTACTGGTCAGGAGCAGGTAAAATCATCTTGTGTCATCTTCTAGTAAAACATTCCTCGTAAAAATGTAAAAGTGAGTAAAGAATGATTAACCTCTTCCATACAAACTAGTCAACTTAGTATTTTTTTGTTTATAAATAAACATAACTAAGGTTTTTAAATTTAAACTATAAGCTCTCTATTTTTGTCTGTCTGTCTGTATATAGGTACATGTAGTATTTTCTTAACTCTGGATGGTATTACCAAATACCAAATTCCAAGACCAAATATCATACAACCCCCTTCAATGAGTTCTATTAAATACCACTCATATAAACATAAAATTCCCAGAAAGCAATGAAATTTAACTTACCCTGAAAATTTTTATTCTAACAGTAATTAAGTTGTGGAGAAGGTTAGCTTCCAGATAGTTTTCAAGATTTGTCCGTAATTTAAAATCTTAGACTTACGCTAAATTACATAGTATATAAGGATACTGTGTATACTTATACACAGTACATAGGATATGTTTTTATTAAATAAAAAAAGTATTTTTTCTAAAGTAAATTAACTATTTATTCCAGAATGAGAAAGAGGCAAGCATAGAAAAATACCCTGAAAGAATATGGGAAAATTGTGGGGAGTGTACAAAAACAGACTTTCATTTATTACAGTAAAAGCTAACTAAGATTTCATGGTCAAGTGGGCCTTAGGAAGCATCAATACAAACAAAGCTAGTGGAGGTGATAGAATTCCAGCTGAGCTATTTGAAATCCTAAAAGATGATGCTGTGAAAGTGCTGCACTCAATATGCCAGCAAATTTGGAAAATCGGCAGTAGCCACAGGACTGGAAAAGGTCAGTTTTCATTCCAGTTCCAAAGAAAGGCACTGCCAAAGAAAGTTCAAACTATTGCACAAATTGCACTCATCTCACATCCTAGCAAAATAATGCTCAAATTCTCCAAGGTGGGCTTCAATAGCTTGTGAACCAAGAATTTTCACATGTTCAAGCTGGATTTAGAAAAGGCAGAGGAATGAGAAATCAAATGGCCAACATATGTTGAATCATAGAAAAAGCAAGAGAATTCCAGAGAAACATCTACTTCTGCTTCATTGACTAGCTAAAGCCTTTGACTGTGTGAAACACAACAAATTACGCAAAATTCTTAAAGACATGCAAATAACAGACCACCTTACCCGCCTCCTGAGAAATCTGTACACAGGTAAAGAAACAACAGTTAGAGCCAGGCATGGAACAATGGACTGGTTACAAACTGGGAAAGGAGTATGTCAAGGCTGTATTTTGTTACCCTGTTTATGTGAAATGCTAGACTGGAGGAAGCACAAGCTGAACTCAACATTGTGGGGAGAAGTATCAATAACCTCAGATATGCAGATGACACCACCCTTATGGCAGAAAGTGAAGAAGAACTAAAGAGCCTCTTCACAAAAGTGAAAGAGGAGAGTGTTAAAGGTGACTTAAAACTCAACATTCAAAAAATGAAGATCATGGCATCTGGTCCCATCACTTCATAGCAAATAGATGGGAAAATAATGGAAAAAGTGACAGACTTCACTTTCTTGGACTCCAAAATCACTGTAGATGCTGACTGCAGCCATGAAATTAAAAGACACTTTGCCCTTGGAAGAAAAGCTATGATCAACCTAGACAGTATATTAAAAAACAGAGACATTACTTTGCCAATAAAAGCCGTCATCCTGACATAAGTGACAAGAACCTGGATCAGAGTGTTAGAAATGGAAATGGAGTATCTTATTCATCTCTGCATCCTTCATATTACTTAGCAGAGTGACTAACCATCTTGTAGGCACTCATCAAATTCTTGTTAATACATAAGGAATTCAAGTCAAGTAATATTATATCCATGTCATCAACATCTTATAATGTTTTAGCATTTTATTGCAATTTATAAATAAACTATATTGTTGAATTATTTTTTTTTTTTTTAAAAGTCCATTTAGTCAAAGCTATGGTTTTTCCAGTGGTCATGTATGGATGTGAGAGTTGGACTATAAAGAAAGCTGAGTGCTGAAGAACTGATGCTTTTGAACTCTGGTGTTGGAGAAGACTCTTGAGAGTTCCTTTGACAGCAAGAAGATCCAACCAGTGTATCCTAAAGGTAATCAGTCCTGAATATTCACTGGAAGGATAGATGCAGAAGCTGAAACTCCAATACTTTTCCCACTTGATGTGAAGAACTGACTCTGGAAAAGACCCAACTGCTGGGAAAGATTGAAGGTGGGAGGAGTAGGGGACAACCAAGGATGAGATGGTTGGATGGCATCACCGACTTGATGGATGTGGGTTTGAGCAAACTTCAGGAGATAGTGAAGAACAGGGAAGCCTGGTGTGCGGCAGTCCATGGAGTCACAAAGAGTCAGACAAGGCTGAGCAACTGAACTGAACTGAAGATTTCATTGGGTTAATCCCAATATTTTAAAGTGATAGTAAGTATGAAATATTATACTCATGAAAAAATTGATTTTTTGTTTTTGTTAAAATGTCAACATTTTCTTAGATTACTACTAGTGTCTTCTTAATAAATTTGTAAAAAGATTTTCTTTACCTTCTGAGTTGTCTGCCTAGAAGGCAAAGAGTCTATGTCTCTCAAAATAGTTTCCAGGGTTTTATGTAGACTTTATTATGCCCTTTATTATTTAGAGGAACAGTCTTTACACTTTTAAAAAGAAGTTACTTTTTTTTCTTTTTTGCATTTACCTCTATTTACTTTTATATGTTACCTCTTTATTTACTTTTAAAGACTTTTATTATTACTTCTACAATCTAATTTAACAACTTTTGTCACTTTTCACTCCCAAATCAAATCTTAAATGATATTTTTTTCACACCTACTACTGTCTTTGAGGTTTCCCCAACCCCTGGAAATTCACAGAGGATCTGCTATTCCACTTTGTAAAAAGAGAGGTGCTAAAAATAATTATGTTCATTTGATATTTAATGAGATGTATGGGAAGTATTGTCATATCAGAAGAGATGCTTAACCTTCCTTAGGATAAATTTGTATGGGCAAAATATTGCTAAATATAAATATTTAAGAAATTGTACAAAGTTGCCAGAGACCCAGCATTGTCCTTACTGTTCATGATATTTTTATGTATTAGAATCTGATGCCGCTTTGCCTGATTTAGGCAATGGTATGGTATTATCAGAGACAATTTCAGTTTTTTAAAATGTTGCACAGCATAGAAACAATCAAATTTTCTTGTTAATTGCCTAACTTTTTGTGATAAACTTCCATCAGTCATTTTCAAATTCAATAATCTGTAAAGTTTAGTGAAACTTTAGTACTAAGGTGTAGTAAAGTTTAATAAACTTCAGTTCTGTCACTCAGTGGTATCCAACTCTCTGTGACCCTGTGGGCTGCAGCACAGCACGCCTGACGCTTCTCTGTTCATCACCAACTCCTGGAGCTTACTCAATCATGCCCCTTGAGTCAGTGATGGCATCCAAACATCTTATCCTCCGTCGTCCCCTTCTCCTCCTGCCTTCAATCTTTCCCAGCATCAGGGTCTTTTCTAGTGAGTCAGTTCTTCACATCAGGAGGCCAAAGTATCGAAGTTTCAGCTTCAGCATCAGTTTTTGCAGTAAATATTCAGGACTGACTACCTTTAGGATACACTGATTGGATCTCCTTGCAGACAAAGGGACTCCCAAGAGTCTTCTCCAACACCACAGTTCAAAAGCATCAGTTCTTCAGCACTCAGCTTTCTTTATAGTCCAACTCTCACATCATACATGACTAGTGGAAAAACCATCACTTTGACTAGATGGGACTTTGTTGGCAAAGTAATGTCTCTCCTTTTTAATATGCTGTCTAGGCAGATCATAGCTTTTCTTCCAAGAAGCAAGTGTCTTTTAATTGCATGGCTGCAGTCAGCATCTGTAGTGATTTCGAATCTCCAAAAGACAAAGACTGTCACTGTTTCCATTGTTTCCCCATCTATTTGCCATGAAGCGATGGGACCGGATGCCAAACTCTTAGTTTCTGAATGTTGAGTTTTAAGCCAACTTTTTCACTCTGCTCTTTCACTTTCATCAAGAGGCTCTTTAGTTCCTCTTTGCTTTCTGTCAAAAAAAGAGTCACATATCTGCACCTGCATATCTGAGGTTATTGATATTTCTCCTGGCAATCTTGGTTCCAGTTTGTGCTTCATCCAGTGAGGCATTTTGCATGATGTACTCTGCATATAAGTTAAATAAGCAGGGTGACAATTTGCAGCCTTAATGTACTCTTTCCCTATTTGGAACCAGTCTGTTGTTCCATGTCCAGTTCTAACTGTTGCTTCTTGACCTGCATCCAGATTACTCAAGAGGCAGGTCAAGTGGTCTGGTGTTCCCGTCTCTAAGAATTTTCCAGTTTGTTGTGGTTCACACAGTCAAAGGCTTTGGCGTAGTAAATAAAACAGAAGTAGATGTTTTCTGGAACTCTTGTTTTTTTGATAATCCAACAGATGTTGGCAACTTGATCTCTGGTTCCTCTGCCTTTTCTAAATCCATCTTGAATAACTGCCTTTTCAGGATTCATGTACTGTTGAAGCCTGGCTTGGAGAATGTTGAGCATTACTTTGCTAGCATGTGAGATAAGTGCAATTTTGCAGTAGTTGGAACATTCTTTGGCATTGTCTTTCTTTGCAATTGGAATGAAAACTGAACTTTTCCAGTCCTGTGGCTACTGCTGAGTTCTCTAAATTTGCTGGCATATTGGATGCAGCACTTTCACAGCATCAACTTTAGGATTTCAAATAGCTTAGCTGGAATTCCATCACCTCCACCAGCTTTTTCATAGTGATGTTTCCTAAGGCCCACTTGACTTCACATTCCAGCATGTCTGGCTCTAGGTGAGTGATCATGCCATTGTGGTTATCTGGGTCACGGTGATCTTTTTTGTATAGTTCTGAGTACTCTTGCTACCTCTTCTTAATATCTTCTGCTTCTGTTAGGTCCATATCATTTCTGTCCTTTATTGTGCCCATGTTTGCATGAAAAGTTCCCTTGGTATCTCTAATTTTCTTGAAGCGATCTCTAGTCTTTCCCATTCTATGGTTTTCCTCTATTTCTTTGCACTAATCTCTGAGGAAGGCTTTCTAATCTCTCCTTGCTATTCTTTGGAACTCTGCATTCAAATTGGTATATCTTTCTTTTTTTTTTTTCCTTTGTCTTTCACTTCTCTCCCTTTCTCAGCTATTTGTAAGGCCTCCTCACACAGTCATTTTGTCTTTTTGCATTTCTTTTTCTTGGGGATGGTCTTCATCAATGGCTCCTGTACAATGTCATGAACCTCCATCGAAAGATCTTCAAGCATGCTGATCCCTTGAATCTACTTGTCACATCCACTGTTTAATCATAAGGGATTTGATTTAGGTCATACCTGAGTCGTTTAGTGGTTTTCCCCACTTTCTTCTATTTAAATCTGAATTTTTCAATGAGGAGTTCATGATCTGAGCCACAGTCAGCTCCCAGTCTTGTTTTTTTTTTTCTGACTGTATAGAGCTTCTCCATCTTGGCTGCAAAAAGTATAATCAGTCTGATTTTGGTATTGACAATCTGGTGATATCCATGTGTAGAGTCTTCTCTTGTGTTGTTGGAAGAGGGTGTTTGCTATGACCAGTGTGTTCCCTTGGCAAAACTCTATTAGCCTTTGCCCTGCTTCATTTTGTACTCCAAGGCCAAATTTGACTGTTACTCCAGGTATCTGTTGACTTCCTACTTTCCATTCTGGCCCCCTATAATGAAAAACACATCTTTTTGGGGTGTTAATTCTAGAAGATCTTGTAGGTCTTCCTAGAACCATTCAACTTCAACTTCTTCAGCATTACTGGTCAGGGCATAGACTTGGATTACTGTGATTTCGAACGGTTTGCCTTGGGAACAAACAGAGATTCTGTCAGTTTTGAGATTGTATCCAGGTACTGCATTTCAGACTCTTTTGTTTACCATGAGAGCTACTCCATTTCTTCCAAGGGATTCTTGCACACAGTAGTAGATATAATGGTCATCTGAGTTAAATTCACCCATTCCAGTCCATTTTAGTTTGCTGATTCCTAAAATGTATATCTTCACTCTTGCCATCTCCAGTTTGACCACTTCCAATTTACCTTGATTCATCTATCTAACATTACATGTTCTTGTGTGATATTGCTCTTTACTGCATCAGACTTTACTTCCATCACCAGTCACATCCACAACAGGTTGTTGTTTTTGCTTTGACTCCATCTCTTCATTCTTCCTGGAGTTATTTCTCCACTGATCTCCAATAGCATATTGGGCACCTGAGGAGTTCATTTTTCAGTGTCCTATCTTTTTGCCTTTTCATACTGTTCATGGGGATCTCAAGGCAAGAAGACTGAAGTGGTTTGCCATTCCCTTCTCCAGTGGACCACATTTGTCAGAACTCTCCACCACAACCCATCAATCTTGGGTGGCCCTACATGGCATGGCTCATAGTTTCATTGAGTTAGACAAGGCTGTGGTCCATATAATCAATTTGGTTATTTTTCTGTGAATATGGTTTTCATTCTGTCTGTGCTCTGATGGGTAAAGACAAGGGGCTTATGGAAGCTTCCTGATGGGAGAGACTGACTGAGTGGGAAACCGGGCCTTGTTCTGATGGCAGCAACAAACTCAGTAAATCTTTAATTTCAGTGGTGGCCTGCTGCAGGGTCAGAGGCACTGAGTGTGGCAGCTTGTGCATGAGACCTTTTGAAGGAGGTCACTGTTATCTTCATCACCTCCACCATAGTTTGGCCTCAGGTCAAACAACAAGGAGGGAACACAGCCCATCCATCAGTAGATAATTGGATTAAAGATTTAATAAAGTAAAGATTAATAAACCTTTAGAGAGTTTCAGTCTGATAATTCCATGATTGTGCTTTTGATCAACTATAGGCCAGAGTGCTTCACCTTCAACAAAAAAGTACTTTGTCAGAGGCTGATGGTAAGTTTTATGCCAGATATTTTGGGGTACAGGGTTCTGATGACACTGCTTAAAAAACTTAAGGATTTTATCACTGGATGGAGTAAGGGTTTCTAGAACTGTAGTTGAGAAGTGAATGGATTCATTAGATTGACAACCTAAAATGGTTGAGACAAAAATTAATTGCACTGGACTAAAAGAACTGAAAAGGGATGATTATGGGTTTCTCTTAGAATATTGCTGATTATTTAGTACTCAATTTTCCAGAAATAAAAAAAAAGTTTCTTTTCTCTTGAGATATTTATAACTTATAAGAATATAATACACTATAAATGAGAATAAAACATTTATGCTTTTCTCCCTGACTGATCCCTCCAGAATCTGGAATTTCTTATATTCTTATTTACTGGCAATATAATTATTTGCATGGGTTTGACAAGAATCTAGACCACTTGCTAATGGAACATAGTAGGAAACACTGGTTATGTAACCATAGTGGCTCAGTTGGTAAAGAATCCTCCTGCGATGCAGGAGATCTGGGTTGATCTCTGGGTTGGGAAGATCCCCTGAAGAAGGGAAAGGCTACCTACTCCAGTATTCAGGCCTGGAGAATTCCATGGGCTGGATAGTCCATGGGATCACAAAGAGTCAAACAGGACTGAGCGACTTTCACTTTCACTTTCAATGGAAACATAGGCTATCTGAGTGGAATGCCATATTTAAGAATGTCAGTTGATTAAGATATGACCAGACACTTTTAAAAAGATGGTAATGATAACCCTATATGCAAAACATAAAAAGAGACACAGATATACAGAACAGACTTTTGGACTCTGTGGGAGAAGGCGAGGGTGGGATGTTTTGAGAGAAAAGCACTGAAACAAGTATACTATCAAGGGTGAAACAGATCAGCAGCCCAGGTTGGATGCATGAGACAAATGCTCAGGGCTGGTGCACTGGGAAGACCCAGAGGGATGGGGTGGGGAGGGAGGTGGGAGGGGGGATCGGGCTGGGGAACACATGTAAATCCATGGCTGATTCATGCCAATGTATGGCAAAAACCACTACAATATTGTAAAGTGGTTGGCCTCCAACTAATAAAAATAAATGAAAAAATAAATAAATAAAAGAAATTAAAAATAAATAAATAAAATAACTAATAATGTTGACCTCACGGAGTTAATGCTACAAATTCCTCTTGGGGAAACTGGCCCAGTGCCTGGCTTACAGACTTTGCAGACTTACAGATGACTAAGGAATTAACTCCCTGGCAAGTTGAGGACTTGTAGGATATTTTGAGTTCATTGAGAATAGAGGAATTTAGTAAAATCATTAGGTACTACAGGTAAAATTTCCTGCCAAGTTCTTGGCTTGGCTTCCTAGCCTCAAGAAACTTAAAAATCCAGAGACATTACTTTGCAAACAAAGATCCATCTGGTCAAAGCTATTGTTTTTCCAGTAGTCATGTATGGATATGAGAGTTGGGCCATGAAGAAAGCTGAGCACCAAAGAACTGATGCTTTTGAACTGTGATGCTGGAGAATACTTCTGAGTCCCTTGGACTACAAGATCAAGCCAGCCCATCCTAAAGGAAATCAGTCCAATATTCATTGGAAGGACTGACGCTGAAGCTGAAGCTCCAATACTTTGGCCACTTAATGAGAAGAGCCAAATCATTGGAAAAGACCCTGATGCTGGGAATGATTGAAGGCGGGAGGAGAAGGGGATGACAGAGAACGAGATGGTTGGATGGTATCACGGACTCAATGGACATGCGTTTGAGCAAGCTCCAGGAGACGGTGAAGGACAGGGAAGTCTGGTGTGCTGCAGCCCATGGGGTCGCAAAGAGTAGGACAAAACTAATCGATTGAACAACAATATGCAATTTTCTAAAGAGTCTTCCTGCAATGCAGGAGACCCGGGTTTGATCCCAGGAAGATCTCCTGGAGAAGGGAATGGCAGCTCTCTCCAATATTCTTGCCTGGAGAATTACATGGACAGAGGATCCTCACGGGCTACAGTATGTGGGATCATAAAGAGTCAAACATGACTAAGTGACTAACACAACAAATCAGTTTTCAGGCAACTGATAGATATGAAAAAAAAAAATTGTTACCTACCTGTTATTTGGATTGAATTCCAATACCTTGGACAGTGTCAATCCTTAAAAAATTTCAAATCTTCCAGTTTCTGTCAATGTGTGGCAACAACTCTCCAAACAAACATGGCCAATTTTTCTCCCTCCCTCCTAACTTAATGACCCTGAGAACTAAAACCTGACTCCCTAAATCATCATTAGAACTTTATGTTTCCTGTAGATCAACATTTTTCCCAGATCTGAATAAGAGTTGTGACATTAGGTCCAATAATTTGATATATACCTGAAAATGCTCATCATGGCAGCAGACCATGTGTAGGCTGAAATTTTCCCTGGAATAGCTGCAGCCTCAGTCACTGAGAGAGTCTGTTAAATGTTCCAGTCACACATGCACCTGTGTTCCATGATTGTAGAAAATATCACTGTGAGCTTCAACCTCTTAGCTTTAAGAACTCAGTGAGCAGTGCTGATAATGAACATATTTTAATCCAGTAACCTCTTGAACTTTAATAAAAAAATTTTATGTTAATATTACTATTTTGCATATTAGGCATCCCTATATTAAAATACTTGAGATAACACATTTTTCACCACTTCCTAGTACATACCTCAATTGATTGAGCAGAAAAAAATGTCAACAAGAATCTTTAGGAGACTATATTTCTTACACTCTACTTTGCCCCGCTGAAAGAGCTATGATTCCTCTGAGTTTTTTAGCAAAAAAAAAAAAAATCAAAAAATGATTAATACATCTCATTAGTCTTGAAAAGAGGAGGGACTGACAAATTGGAGTTTAGCTAATCCCTGTGAATCTGGAAAACAAGAAAGTTAAAGAAATCCTCATTATACTTTTGTGTTTGGAAGTGGCTTACTGCAAATAAACACTCTTCCTCTTATGACTTAGATACGACTCAGGGATGCCCCTTGATTACCTATGACAAAGTCATACTCAGGCTACAAATACCCTTTCTTTGCTTCCTAAGTGAATGGCTGAACTGTTTTGTCCTTATTGATCAATCAAAACAAAATCCTTGCTAACCTAACTTTGGTCAAGTTCTTTTTCTCTCTCAGACCCCTGAATTTTCACTCACAATCAGTCTGGACCAGCATACAAGTTTCTGTTAATTACCTACCACTTTGTCAAGAATAAACTGACCTCAAGGTAAATCATTCTGTGGTCTACTATCCTGTTATGCCACCATTGTTCATTTAACTTTCTTAAATTCAGTTCTTTCTAGATTTGGTAACTCCTCCTTATTAAAAATAAATAAATAAATAAAGGTTGTTGCTTTTCTACTTAACCATTAAGAATCTTCTACAGCTCATGGTCAGTGTATAGCCCCTAATTTAATAGGCCCTTCTCTGACTCTTCCAGTTACGCTTGGCAATATAGTTTCTCCTTATTTAAGTCTAAAGTTTTTTTTTTTTTAATTTGACAAAGGAAATGTAATTTAACTAATATTAGGATTGTATATGACTTCAAACTGACATGCCCCAGTGACTTTTGAAGTTGTTTTAACTGTAAAATTCTCTGAGCAAATAGTGAATATGAGATTTCAATGTGTAGAACATGCAATAAAGACTAATCATATGTAAACTTTAGGTTCCAAATAAGCAAAAGAAGGTGAATTTTGAATAATCAAAATTATCCTAAAAATAATTTATGAAAGTCTGTTCTTTTCAGATCAACACATAATTTCTTACTAAACAACAGAGATAAAATTTTCCCACATCATTGGATAAGTACTATTTTTTGCTCACTAGTGGTTGGCTTGAATTGAAAAAAAAAAAAAAAATATATATATATATATATATAAAAACTTTGGGTTTTTTTTTTTTTTTTTTTCGAATTCTGGAGTCACACTCTGCTGTAAAATACAGTGGAATAAACAGTACACAGTGACCAAGAAAAATAACCTATCTGTAGCTCCCATATCACACTGGGTATATGCTCACTGACTATCTAAAATCCAGTTTTAAGAAGTTAAATGCATCTTTGATATGACAAAGCTTTTTTGTTGAAATAAGGGTAATAGGCTTACAGACTCACCCACTAAACCTTCCTGGTTCCCCTTAACTCTTAAGAATCCCTACATTCTATTAGGCATTTATTTATACCCTCTAATCTAGCACAGCCCACTCTGATTATCTGATATCGTATTTCAAATGTGGAAACAGAAAGCATTCTCACTTCCACATTAGCACACATATTCAGATCTTGTGTTATCTTTTTGATGAGATAACACATAAGCTTTATTACATATAAACTCTATCTTGGTGCACTTTGGGATCTATTGAAAACTGTTTTGAACAAGGCTTAGAATTGTCAGGTCATTCTGAAAAGCCCCCAGAATTAGAAATAGGTAGAGGCTGTATTTCTCCTTTTGCATACCTTGCTAGGAGTTGACATACTATGTTGACAATAAAATTTGCACTAAATTCTGTTACAGTCACACACATTAATTAAAAACCAAGCACAGAACAGTTGCTTCATCTTTTAATATAAGCTTTGATGTAAGTCCCTGCTCTCTGCCCATAGCCTACATGTATGTGCTCAGTCATGTCCTACTCTGCGACCCCCTGGACTGTAGTCCCCCAGGCTCCTCTGTCCATAGAATTTCCTAAGCAAGAATACTGGAGTGGGCTGCCATTTCCTACTCCATAGGATCTTCCCAAACCACTGATCGAACCTACGTGTCCTGCATTGGCAGAGAGATTCGTTACCACTATGCCACCTGGGAAGACCCATAGCATGGTGACAAGCAATTTTCATGAGGATGAAGTTCTGGCCCCTGAACAAAAGAAACTCAGGACCTAGAACATCACTCAGAAGTCTATTACTGGTCTCACTAAACTCATACTCTGTTTGTATACTGGGTCATCTTTCTAGTAAATCCTATAACATTATAGTCTTATCAATAGAAAAGTTTCTAATATCCCTTATGCCATTTAGTAAATTCCTCGACACAGATGTAGAGCATGACATTTAAAATTTTGCCTATCTATCCTGGATTAAGATCCAGGATCCACCTGAATAGTTCTTTCAAAAACTAATCTAACCATTCCCAAATTGTATCCTGATTAGAAAGCTTCAAAGTTAGCCCCAGTTGATGGTAAAGGAGAGGGATGCCTGGCATGCTGCAGTCCATGGGGTTGCAAAAGTCAGACACGACTGAGCGACTGAACGGCAAAAAAGTACCTTCCCCAGTGTACAGAAGAATGTTAATTTATTCAGAATTAGTTTAAAAAAACAGATCCAAGGAAAAAGCTAACAGATGTCCCAAATGTCATAGAATTTCTTTAGTAGCCATATAAGCATAGATTCAAATTATAGTTAGGAAAACATTTAGTCTAACTCTTTCATTTATTGACTTTGTTATAGTCAAACATACAATCTTCCCCAGAGTAAGGCATGAAGTCTAAGTAACAAGAACCTCTCCCTCCTTCACCAAAAAATGGAACTTCTTTCCAGGAACTGTCCAATGCTCAGGTTAAATATCTTGCTCTTCAGACTTTGTTTCACCCTAACATTTAGGTTTTTTTAAATTCTAATATTAATTTGTAAGAAAATTTCAAATTTTTGTAAAATAAATTAATGGAAGCTATAATAAAAATTATAATATAAGCTTCCCTCCATAGTTCTCACTAGTAAAATGATCCTTTAAGAGTCCTAATGCATATTCAGGAATTTTTCCCAGTCTTTTGCCAAATATTAACCATTTGTAAGAAAAAACTGTTTCAATTAAATTTTCAGTTTTTATTTTTTCTTATCTTGCTTGAACATTTACTTTACCTCCTGTTTTTGACTTGTAATCATTTATACTTTATATTCACAAGTTATTATAGATTTCAGAGTGTTGTATGTTTGTTTCCAGTGGGTTCCTGAGTAAATATCAATGTCATTTTGTTCATTCAGTTCAGTTGCTCAATAGTGTCTGACTCTTTGAGACAGACTGCAACATGCCAAGCTTCCCAGTCCCTCACCAACTCCTGGACCTTACTCAAACTCATGTCCATGAGTTGGTGATGCCATCCAACCATCTCATTCTCTGTTGTCCCCTTCTCCTCCTGCCTTCAATCTTTCCCAGCATCAGGGTCTTTTCTAGTGAGTCAGTCCTTCACATCAGGTGGCCAAGTTTCGGAGCTTCAGCATTAGTCCTTCCAATGAATATTCAGGACTGATTTCCTTTAGGATGGACTGGTTGGAACGCCTTGCAGTCCAAGGGACTCTCAAGAGTCTTCAACACCACAGTTCAAAAGCATCAATTCTTCAGCACTCAGCTTTCTTTATAGTCCAGCTCTCACATCCACACATGACTACTTGAAAAACCATAGCTTTGACCAGATGGAAATTTGTTGGCAAAGTAATGTCTCTGCTTTTCAATATGCTGTCTAGGTTGGTCATAGCTTTTCTTCCAAGGAGCAAGTGTCTTTCAATTTCATGGCTGCAGTCTCATCTGCAGTGATTTCGAAGCTCCAAAAGATAAAGGCTGTCACTGTTGCCATTGTTTCCCCATCTATTTTCCATGAAGTGATGGGACCAGATGCCTTGATCTTAGTTTTCTGAATGTTGAGTTTTAAGTAAGCTTTTTCATTCTCCTCTTTGACTTTCATCAAGAGGCTCTTTAGTTCTTCTTCACTTTCTGCCATAAGGGTGGTGTCATCTGCATATTTGAGGTTATTGATATTTCTCCCAGCAATCTTGATTCCAACTTGTGCTTCATCCAGTCTAGCATGCTAATTAAATGATGTGAAATTAGTTTCTATTTCAATAAAATAAGTAGTCCATTTTAAATTAGTGTATGTTGTTTCATATTTTATATTCCATAACAAGAAGTAAGAAAACAATTTTTATTCACTAAACTAGCTCTCTGAATATATAGATGCTGATTATTCTGAAGGATCAAAATTTCCATGAATTTTCAAAATATTTTATACTAAGAGAACAGTAAATGCTACAATTTGGAGCTGGGAGGAATAATACAGTCTATAACATGTCTTATGATCACTATTTATTTCTAAGTAAACATGATTAAAACAAATTTATGAATATTTTAACATTTGTAATTCAGTGATGTTTTGATCTGTAAGCATATGTTAAACATAAAAAAATTTCAGTGCTTGATAAGGCAAATATTTCCTGGGAGATGATATTTATTTTTCTTTTCCTATATGCTTTATTAATTGTTAGGTAAGTAAGATCAGCATGCTTTGAAAGGGCTCATCATAATGTGTCAAGGCACTAGGTAACAGATCAATGGTTATGTAAGTGATTGTTTTCCCCTGAGGGAAAATGTATTTTGGTTTGGAGACCTAACTTCATTATGCTTCAGTACATACTGAGTGGAAACACTATTTCCATCATTAACGTGTTTATAAAAGCTTTTTGTTGTCTGCACTGGAAAGTCATTCAGCTGAATTTTTTTCTTATGATGCATTGTCTGGCAGTAAATACTAATGAACTCAGAAGCATTTGTAGTGTTTCAAATGTTAACTAAATTTTTAAAGAAGAATACATTTAACAATATTATTAATTACTATGAATTATTATCTTACATCAAGCAGACACGTATATAAATTCAATTTTTTTAAACTGAAAACACCAGTCTCTCCTCATACACATTTTACACTGTTCAAGGAGAGTTTTCAGTAGTTTAATATCACTACAATGATCATTGCTGTTTGATATTTTCAAGTTTGCTGAGTTTTCCTGTCTATTGCTTTTTTTCTATAAAGATATTTCCAGAAAGTAGCAGAAAAACTAATATTTGAGTTATGATTGCTACCACATTTGGCCTATAAAAAGATAAACTCTGAATTTATTTTTTGCTAATTGATTATTTATCAACACTCAAATTCAAATATATTTACTTTTGTAGCTATTTGTAGTAATACACTCTGTCATTTACCTTATAATATTTCAGTATATATTAATGTGATTACACATTAAAGTCTATGTTATCTTAGAGGCTATTAATTGAAATACTCTGAAACCTTACCTGCAATCTACACACAAATAAAAATTACTAAATTAAAGTTTCACATTCTTGTGTTTAATCAGAAAGGATACATAGCATACATAAAAATTAATGAAGAGAAACCTGAGTTGGAAGACTTTCACTGCCTGTAATGATAGCAGAAGCCAACAGGAAGAAGAAAGACTTTTCTTTCCTGACTAGGACTCAGCCAATGTAAGGTCATAGAGTCTCTGTTTACAATAGCTCTCCCAACCTCCTTTTTCTGTCTATAAAAGTGTTCTTTTCTTGCCCTCCAGGAACTTGCACGTGATTCATCTGCTGATCCCAAATAAAACCATCTTTGTTGGACAAATATATGCTAGATTGTTTACTTCAGGTCAACACATATTAAGGGATATATATAACATGTCAGATATATGACATGAAATATTATATTTTAAAGATATCTTCATTCTTAGGTTTAAGATATATAGTGAACTGTGTTGTAATGTTAATAGATAAACCCTTTTTAATATGTACAGCACTCATACACACTTCTTTGTGGTACAGTTTCAAGACCACAATATCTTAATCACTTGTTGCTTTGGGCACTTGATTGGAATGGATGTTTTCTCAAACCATGAAGCTTTAGGAAAGGGAAGAGCAGATAATCTGTTGTTGAAGCAAATGCCACAGAGCATGAAAGCTCAAGATTCCTATTTGCTGTAATGAGGAATTCATTTTCTGGAGTTGGTTTCTCTAAGGTTGTTGCTTTTCACATCCTGTCTATGATTGGCTATATGCAAATGATAAAACACCAATATGTTAATCATTGATATAATCAATCATCAGCTGATGCTGACTCTGCTACCTACACCTATCTTGCTGTGTTATAAATATGCAAATTCGAAAACCCCAATGTATTGGCAAGGAAAAATGCCCTCACCAGGATATAAGTAGCCCTCCTGAGCTAAGACTGAAGAGGTGCTGCCACCAGAACTGGTAGCAGAGCTAAAATTCATCTACTCTCATGGTCTATAAGAGAGAGGTAATTAGAGCTTAAAATATGTTTCAGTAGTGGCCCATAATAATCTCTAAGCCTGTTACTTGATTTCTACATAGTTAACCTATGCACATTATGTTTGAAAGGAGGAAACTACCTACATTTCCTTTTCCCAATTAGTTTGTAAATTCCCTGACTCCAGAGGGCTAATCTAATGTTGCTTTTATATCATTTTGCTTAATCAACATAATATATCAAGGCATACTATTAAAACTGAGGTTTGATTTGCTCAATATCTGTCTGCCATATGTTGCATTACAGATTTTCCTATATTAGCCATGTTAAGGATGTCTACGTCTTGATTCCTATTATACTATATTATATTAAAGGGTCAGTCTTAATGCTATTATTTGGGGAAGACCAAAGGACTTATGATATGACAGACTAAAGATTATAGACTCAATGACAACATGAAAAAGCTATACATATTAAGTTTAATCTTAATTATCACAGTTCATTTTCTAAATTTAAAAACTTTGAGCCACATTTCTATCTTGCATATTTCAGATATTTGAACACAGTTATAAGTACACCTACACATACACACTGTAGGATGATTAAATGTAATTAGATGTATAATGAAAAGCTGCATAATTTATTCTGCATGAAATTTGAGAATTTATGGATTTTTAAAGATTAAAATGGATAAATTCTGGATGGGACAATCATCTTTGCAGCCATCATTCTTTCTGTCCTATAGAAATCTTAAAATTTGATAAATATTTAAAAATATCCTGTGAATGAATCAGATAGAGTGAATAGCTATGTCAAAATTATTTATATATAAAATTTACTTCTGATATTTAATGGGGATAAAATTCATTTGAAAGTAGAGATTTAACATGTAATATTCGTGAAGCAGTTGTCTATGTAATGGGCTTCCCTGGTGGCTCAGACGGTAAAGAATCCACCTGCAATGTGGGAGACTCAGGTTTGATCCCTGGGTTGGGAAGATGCCCTGGAGGAGGGCATGGCACCCCACTCCAGTATTCTTACCTGGAGAATTCCCATGCACAGAGGATACCCTGGCGGGTTACAGTCCAATGGGGTTGCAAAGAGTCGGACACGACTGAGTGACTTCCACACACGTATATAAGATTTTATGTATATGTTCATACATATACATATGTGGGTATAGACATATATATGTATATATAAACACATATATAAATATAACATACAAATATATATTACTTATATATATGTAAATATATAAAACTTTATTGCCCAGTATTAACTTTGCTGAACTTAAATGCTTGAACTTATAGTAATAACTGAGTAAGTAATGTTGTTTATGATATTTCTCACTTCTTATATTTAATAAAATGACCTTGAAATTTTAAAGTGAAAGATTCTTAATCACTCAGTAAGCAGAGAAGATGATTCATTAATCTAAAAATAGCATAATAAGTCCTAATAATAATAAATTCTATAATAAATATATTAGCCTAAAGAGGTATGGTATTATTTTTCATAAGACCAAATAGTTTTGACTCAGGGAGACAAGGGTATATGAAAAAGTCTTTGATATTTCTAAGCATTATTTTATTATCAAAAGCAAAACAAGGCCATGAATTTTCACGTATAAGTTTGATATATATATTAAAAGAGAATTGTGTGTTTCATTTGGAATTGGATTAGAAAGTCTAAATTTATCACTAACCAGGGTCTTCTTTGCATCAGATATGTTTCTTCCCCAAGCCTCTTTTTCCTTTATCACTTTACTGTATTTCAGATTCAACTGCTCCCTTTAATATTTGCTCTGGAGTCAAGGCTGGAATTCCTTTCAGAATTTCACCTTTAGAGTGTGCACATATCACTTTCATAGTGGATGGTACTGGAGGGATATTGCAGGGAGAAGGAGGCTTCTGTTGCAGATTCTTTTTGCTGCACAACTAGTCAGCAACACGGATGTGAAGATAGTCAGTGGTGCTCTGCTCCAGCCATGATCCCTTGGTAAGCTCAGAAAAAGGCTCAGACTGTTGGATGACCACCTTCCTGTGTGTAGAAACTGGCACTCTAGACCTCCTGTTCACAGTGGAGCTTTGACGCTCTCTACATGGCTACTGCCCCGGAAATCTGTCCCCTGAGGCCCTACCAATGCGCAGGTAACAAGGAAGCTTCATCCCATAAATTGCAGAGACATACCAACTTTCTCTTCCTGCCCATAAAATCGGCAGGAGCTTACCTACAGTTCGAAGGATTGCTTCCTGATTGCCTAGTTCTAGCCTGGGCAATCCAGTGAGTTTTAAGTCTCTGATGGGTTCTGTGCCATGATTTGAAAAGTCTAGTTTTTGGCAAAGCTAACTCCATTACTCTGAGCGGAATTAACCAACTCTCTCTTCTGACAGTAGTTTCCTTATATATTTTTACATTTTTATATTCACATTGCAGTTATCTGTTTACTTGTCTGCATTCCCTCCTAGAATGTGTGATATCTTTAAGTCAGAGATACATTTTCTATAGTTATCTGCATTTCCTTTTTCCTTGTTTAATAAACATTAACTAGCCACATTAATAGGCTGAAAGTTCACATGGGCTGCACAGTAAGTCCATATATTTATACATATGGTGTAAAAATATATTTAATACATGGTGTACAAAAGATTTTATTTTACCTAGGAGCAACCCATTTAAAGCAGTTCATGAGCTCATGCAGTTGTAAATGTAGATGAACAATAATAAGAAGCAGAAAAATAAATTGTCAAAGAAATTCTATAAATTATTTGCCATTTTTTTCTATACTGGGCTTTTGCCTGGAAGTGAACATGATTGCTTCTGTATGTCTCTACAGAAGAATTAGTTACAGACTTAAAAAAAAAGTCATATATTCCCTTTGGCTCTGTGCAAAAAATAGGTGCTTTTTATAAAGCATGTGCTTTAAAGTCAGTTAAATGTTACAGATGAATTCTGTTTTACCAACATAGTCATCAATATAATTTCAAAAGCATCATCACGTATTACATATTTTAAGGTTATTGCTAATGATCACTAATCATTAATTTTTATGTCACAGATAATTAACATATATTCCTTCACTAGAAAAGATGTAACTAACATCAAGATAAATTTAATATCTTCACACACAGAAACCTGACTCTCAAGCAAATAAAATTATTCCAAAGTTCATAGCAAGGTTCTTTTTCACCTCTTTGTAAAAGTGGTAAAGTAAAACTTAACTGGTTTGAATTTTCCTTTTCACTTGAAGAAGTAGGATAACCTGATTAACAATAAAACCTCTATATATTATGATTATTCTGGGTATAAATGAGATCTGAGATGTTAAGAGCTGTGTAAATTCAAAGACTACTGGACTGAGTAGCAAAAAGAAATCTAGCCTGGAAATCTAAGAATGTAGAATTTATTGGCGTATTTCTCACTTGAATATTAGTCAGCTATACTAGTGTCCTTGGACAGGTTATTAAAACTTTCTGGGTTAAATATGGAGGTTGAAACAAATAATCTACAAAAGTCATTCCAGTATTATTAACTATTATATTCTTTTCAAATCTGTAAAATCAATTAATCACCCACAGTGAAGAAGTTAATGTTTTTTTCTGTGAAAGTCGCTCAGTGGTTTCCGACTCTTTGCAACCCCATGGACTATACAGTCTATGGAATTCTCCAGGCCAGAATACTGGAGTGGGTAGCCTATCCCTTCTCCAGGGGTTCTTCCCAACCCAGGAATTGAACTGGGGTCTTCTGCATTCCAGGTGGATTCCTTACCAACTGAGCTATTGTAAATAATGGTTAAGTATGTTACCAAAAGGAGCACACACTTTAAATTAAAATAAATAATGCATTTCTTTCTTTTCTCTTTTCTCCTTCCTTTCTCCCATTCTTTCTTCCCTTCCTCCATCTCTCCTTTCCCTCTCTCTCTCTCCTTCACACTCTTTCACTCCTTCTGAATTGGATAACTTAAAATAATAAAAATCTGAAAGATATGAGAATAAACTAAATGCAGACTTGAATTAGGACACATGATTTCTCCCTGTTACATGTTAACAATCAGGTAACAGGGAAAATCATGAAAATAATTTTGTCAAAATCTCTCCTAGGCATAGACATTTTAGAGCATAAATATTTAACAACAGAGTTGAGTTTCTCTGTGCCAAAAGTAAGCATCAGAATTTGGAAATTACACAACCCCCATTATTAAAAGGAAGCCCTTTAATATTATGCTATTCTTTTTTCTAAACTAAAGCCAAAACATTTCCTACAAAATCTTTATAAAAAGTTTGAGAATAACAAAATTGAAAAAAAAAAAACATTAGCAACATTTGGAATTTAATTAATGCTGAAGACATTTTCAGAACAACCCTATCAATTCAGATCAAAAACCAGAAGCAACATTTTAAATCATTGTTTTATGAATAAAATTTTGTAGGGACTATGCATAATATTGAGTAACAATGTTGTTTTCTGGAGTCTAAGATATAACTAGGTAGAGTTAATGAATATAAAGCAGAAGTTATAAACCCAAATGCCTTTAGAGAACAGGCTGGAACAACATCTGAAAAGGTCTATAAACTAGCACTGCGTGAGTAGCAGAGACTGAGTGGGCCAAGAGGGCACAAGTTCTTATAGAGAGGGTAGCAACAGCCTGACTCCAGCTAATTTGTGCTGATGTGACCTGGTCAGATTTTAGAAACAACTTGGACAAAAAAAAATAAATTGCAAAATATTTTAACCAAATTAATAATTGTAATAATACTATTTTATCATCTTTAAGTAATATACATTTCTTTACACATTAATCTATATCAGCTCTGACTTTGGAGCAAAAGAGTGAGGTCAGAAAAAAAAATTAATATTATTGCTGGTTTGCTATAAAGGAAATTAAATGAACTTGTGAGACTTGTTCAAGGTCAGGTCTGGTATTTAAATCAAAGCTGCTAGGGTCCCCTACTCATGCATATCCTGTTATATTACACAGCACTTTCTGCTTTGGATTTAGGATTTTACAAATATCTACTGAGAGAAAAAAAAAAGCTGCTGTCATTGTTTAAACTTTGGCCCACAGTGAGGATATAATATCAATAAAAGACATGTTTCCCATTAACAAGTCCTAGAACACTGGTGTAGAAAAATTATGCACACAGAGAATGCAAACAAGAAGATACCAAAAAATATACAAATATGGAATAATTTTAGGTATGTGTATATATACATATGTGTATATATATATGTGTGTATATTAATATGTGTATATACATAGATATAATTTAAAAAATCTAGATAACACATTAAAATACAGCTGCAAATGTGCACCACATCCTCATTATGCTAGTAATTAGCCATAGTTGAGGGACCTACTTGTTGGACAGCAATGAAAAACTGTAAACTCACATTATGGAAAGAAAGAATGAAATGGGGAAAGAAGGAATGAATTCTCCACTTCTTTTTGCCTAAGTAACCTCACCATTAATACAGCCATCAGAAGACACATTTTAAGATGAAATGCCTCCTGTAGCACATATATATGTTGCTGCTGCTAAGTCACTTCAGTCATATCCGACTCTGTGTGACCCCATAGATGGCAGCCCACCAGGCTCCTCTGTCTCTGGGATTCTCCAGGCAAGAATCTGGAGTGGGTTGCCATTTCCTTCTCCATACATACATACATACATTTATATATATATATATATATTTGCTTTGCAAGAACTATTCTTATTAGCCTAAAGCTTGCAATCTATGAAACAGGTCTCCCTATATATATATATATATATATTTCTATAGATAAGAATAGTACAAAATAGAACTTGCTGAGAAAATTGTGTTCTGAACTTGACAAAAGCACAGTTTCAAAGTTGTTAAGTGTTGGCTCTCAGCAACGTCAACATTCTAGCTATCCTACCTATTGGCTGGTAGCTGGGGCAATTTTGCTCATCTTCTGGGCCCCAGCGATGGGTTTAGCGATGCCTCAAAGAGAAGATGAAATATACCTATTTAAAACTTAGCAGAGTGAGACACCTTGGCACATGGTAAGTGTCAGATAATGTGGAGGCTGCTCTGCTGACTCCTTGTGCTATGTGCTCAGTTGCTCGGTCAGGTCTGACTCTGCGGCCCCACGGACTCTAGTCCGCCAGGCTCCTCTGTTGGTGGAATTTTCCACTCCTCCCCCTAAAGTGGAGTAACATTACCCCAATTGCTGCCTCACATAGCTCAATGGTCAGCCTTCTCTGAGACTATCCTCAGCTGAGAAGAGAGGCCTCGACTGTCATGTCCGCTTTCCCGAATGAAAACAGCCAAATCCTACCACTACTTGACACGTGGATGATCACAGTCTCATAACGCAGCGCAGTGAACGGTTATCCCAGCTCCAGAATTCTAAGGAGGCTCAGCTGAGGCTATGCTGCAGCCCAGTTTCGCTTTCTGTTCAGTCCGGTTTCCTTCCCTTTCCTAGTAGGTCCACATTCTGAGAGAGGGCCCTAAATAACTTCCTGTAAAATGATCTTGGTCTTAGAACCTGCTTCCCAGGAATTCAACCTAGAACACCTAAGTTTCACTTTTTGACTCTCAAAATTGTGTATATTAAAATTATTAAAATTGTTTAAAACTAATTTTTACAGTTGAAACATTTTTAGCATCATGTCTTCATTTCTTTATCTGATAGTCTCATTTTATGACCTGAATTCTTTGGAATATGTGATACTTCATACCCTTATTCTTTTATGTCCATAAAGCAAAACTACTAGTATAAACTAGCCCCAAGGCTCCTTTTAAGGCTGAACTGGGAAAATCAATTAAGTACTTAAACTGCCCTCAGAATATCCTGCAATGTTCATTTAGAATTCATTAGTTTATACATTCTCTTCTGTTTCCCTTTCATAAATACCCATAACATTGTTTCTCAAAATATTTTGAAACGAATATTCTCTTTTTTGGTTTATAAACTTTTCACTATAGATCAAAGTTTCCTGTGTTTTTGGCATGCTTTACAATTTTGAGTGCGATGCTAGGAATTTTTAAGTTTACATTGTTTTACACTGATGTAAAATTATTTGGTTTATACTGGTTGTTTTTGTATTCCTGTTAATATATTTGTGGAAAAAGTTTCACCCTTTTGAGACTTGCATTTAAGTCTTTTTAGGTAGGACCGGAACAGCCCTTACTCTAGGACAAATTTTGTGCATTAGTGAGGCAAGCTTATCCCAAGGACTCCATTCTTTGCTTAGGGTATTAAGGGGTTTTCCTGTTCTGGTTGGTGAAATATGAACTATCCCAGCCCTGAATGGGCTTCAGAGACTGATTTGTCTTCTATTTTTAGTGGTTCTTCACCCAGTATCAGAAACTTTCTTCATGATCTTTCACTGATCAATGTGCAGCTGAAGACCCAAAGGGTTACCTCTAGATTTCCAGATGTTTTTTGCTTTATGCATCTTTCTCCTCTTTACTGATCTGCCCTGAAAATACTAGCCACTTTGGTCTCTATAAACTCTGTCTCATTAACTCATGTTAGTACTGCTAGGTTCTTTTTAGTCTTCTATCCCACACCCTCAGACAATGATGTGGAAATCCTCTTCAGGCAGTAAACTAAGGCAGTTGTTAGGACTCTACTCATTTAAATGATTCATTCTTTCAAGGATGACTGTATCCAGCTGCCTATTGTACAATGCCTAAAACATTCTTTCATGTATACTTGGAGCATTTAAGACTAAAGTGTAAATCTAGTCCTATCTCTTCATCATTACTGCAAGTGAAAGTTTGGTACTTTTAATTATATTTAAATTTCCAAGTTCTCATTTCTTGTACATAAGAATGTGGTTCACTTTTATATACTTTGGTGCTGTACTAATACCTGAGACTGTGTTATCTCACTTTATTAGATCTGGTAGCTTTTTGTAGATTCCTTGTCTGTTATTTTACAATGAAAAATTTATTATCCACTAATAAAGACAGTTTTATAACTTTCATTTCATTTCCAATCTGTATGCTATTTTTTCTAGCCTGATTCTTAACTGGTAATTCTAATACTGTACTGGAAAACAATTCTGAGAGTAGATATATTTGCATCTTTCCTATTCATAGTGAAAAATACCCTCATTATGATGTGATATGTAGGTTTTTCATAAATATTAAGTATCTGGTAAAAAAAAATTCTCTTTTAGTCTTATTTTTCTGAAATATTTCAATTATTTTTAAAGTCAAGGATAGATGTTAAGTTTTGTTAAATGTTTTATCTAAATCTATTGATTAGGATTTATATAAATAACCATATTAATTCTCTTTTGGGAATTATATTGGATTATTTAAGAATGTTGAACCAGTTTTGCATGTTCATAAAAGCCCCACTTATTCTTGATGTATTAGCCCTTTTTTATATTGCTAGGTTTAATTTACTAATATTTTGATAAAATTTTTTATATCTTCAAGGAGAGGTATTGGTTAGGGCTTTTCTTTTTATGCCTCTACTGCATATTAGAGATACCAAGGGAACATTTCAGACAAAGATGTGTTCGATAAAGGACCAAAATAGTATGGACCTAACAGAAGCAGAAGATATTAAGAAGAGGTGGCAAGAATACACAGAAGAACTGTACAAAAAAGATCTTCACGACCCAGATAATCATGATGGTGTGATCACTGACCTAGAGCCAGACATCCTGGAATGTGAAGTCAAATGGGCCTTAGGATGCATCACTACGAACAAAGCTAGTGGATATGATGGAATTTCAGTTGAGCTATTTCAAATACTGAAAGATGATGCTGTGAAAGTGCTGCACTCAATATGCCAGCAAATTTGGAAAACTCAGCAGTGGCCAAAGGACTGGAAAAGGTCAGTTTTCATTCCAATACGTAAGAAACGCAATCTCAAAGAATGCTCAGACTACCACACAATTGCACTCATCTCACACGCTAGTAAAGTTATGCTCAAAATTCTCCAAGCCAGGCTTCAGCAATACGTGAACCGTGAACTTCCAGATGTTCAAACTGGTTTTAGAAAAGGCGGAGGAACCAGAGATCAAATTGCCAATATTCGCTGGATCATAGGAAAAGCAAGAGAGTTCCAGAAAACATCTATTTCTGCTTTATTGACTACACCAAAGCCTTCGACTGTGTGGATCACAATAAACTGGGGAAAATTCTGAAAGAGATGGGAATACCAGCCCACCTGACCTGCCTCTTGAGAAACCTGTATGCAGGTCAGGAAGCAACAGTTAGAACTGGACATGGAACAACAGACTGGTTCCAAATAGGAAAAGGAGTACGTCAAGGCTGTATATTGTCACCCTGATTATTTAACTTATATGCAGAGTACATCATGAGAAACGCCGGGCTGGAAGAAGCACAAGCTGGAATCAAGATTTCCGGGAGAAATATCAATAACCTCAAATACGCAGATGACACCACCCTTATGGCAGAAAGTGAAGAGGAAATAAAAAGCCTCTTGATGAAAGTGAAAGAGGAGAGTGAAAAAGTTGGCTTAAAGCTTAACATTCAGAAAACTAAGATCATGGCATCTGACCCCATTACCTCATGGGAAATAGATGGGGAGACAGTGGAAACAGTGTCAGACTTTATTTTTTGGGCTCCAAAATCACTGCAGATGGTGATTGCAGCCATGAAATTAAAAGATGCTTACTCCTTGGAAGGAAAGTTATGACCAACCTAGATAGCATATTAAAAAGCAGAGACATTACTTTGCCAACAAAGGTCTGTCTGGTCAAGGCTATGGCTTTTCCAGTGGTCATGTCTGAATGTGAGAGTTGGACTGTGAAGAAAGCTGAGCACTGAAAAATTGATGTTTTTGAATTGTGGTGTTGGAGAAGACTCTTGAGAGTCCCTTGGACTGCAAGGAGATTCAACCAGTCCATCCTAAAGGAGATCAGTCCTGGGTATTCATTGGAAGGACTGATGCTGAAGCTGAAACTCCAGTATTTTGGCCACCTCATGTGAAGAGTTGACTCATTGGAAAAGACCCTGATGCTGGGAGGGATTGAAGGCGGGAGGAGAAGGGGACAACAGAGGATGAGATGGCTGGATGGCATCACCAACTCGACGGGCATGAGTTTGAATGAACTCTGGGAGTAGGTGATGGACAGGGGGGCCTGGCATGCTCTGATTCATGGGGTCACAAAGAGTCAGACACGACTGAGTGACTGAACTGAACTGAACTGAACTGGATATCAGAACAAGATATAAATACAGAATGTTGGTGTCTAAAAATGGGTTGTAAAATATTTCCTCTACTTCCATATTCTGAAAGAATTTCTGTAGAATTGGCATTAATTACTGTTTCCTTAAATAGTGGAGATCATCTTCTATTTTTTTGAAGAAATTGACAAGCTGACTGTAAAATTTACATGAAAAAGGAAAGGGCAAAACATAGCTGAAACATTCCTGAAGCAGAAATATAAAGTGAAAGAATTTATACTTATCTAATAATACAGACAGGATGATAAAAGGAGATCGACATTGAGATTTAAATATTAACACATACTATGTAATGTAAAATCAAGAAACAAAACCAAGCATTCGTGGACTTGTAAATTATGGCAGAGGAATCATAATAGATTTGGGGAAAAGAGTGAATTTTTAAATTGTCTGGAAATATCTGAATGACATTATAGATAAGCACTATTGGGATGTATCTCACAATATGCACAAAATTTTATCCCATTTGAAGTATAAGGCTCAAGGTGTAGACAAAATTATAAAAGTTTCAGAAAACAAAATAAATGATTATTTGGATGTCCTTGGAATATGGATGAATTTATTGAACGAGAATGAAAATGTCAAAACATAAATAAAAAGACAAATATTTTGACTAAATTTAAATGGGTAATTTATGTTTATAAAAATACATTAAATGTTAGAAATTAAAAAAATAAAAAGGAATCTTGCCAAAAAACTGACAAAAGATGTTATAACATGTATAATGGGCATAAGAATATGTTAAGAAACAGTGAAAATGAAAGAATTAAAACTCATGTCAATTTGAATGAAATTACAGAAGGTAATATTAAATAAAAGAAGCAACTTTTTGCACACTTTGGGAAACTGTGCATTATCAAATTTTAATAACAGAATAACAGAATGGAAATAGGTATATTTAGGGAAATATAAAGTCACCATTAAGATAGTAATCTACTTTGTAAGTACCATAATGGCTACATGACTTTGATTATATGAATATTCTAAGTTATACACACATGCTTTAAAAACTGTATATTAATTATAAACTCTATATATTAATATTAAATTAAAATATTAAAAAATAGGTTCATTTTCTGCCTACTGATTTTCTTTTCTCCTCTCCAAACAACTTTTATGAATGTTATTAATATCACATATGCTTCAATATGCAGACTTTATCTTCTAATCAGTATCCACATTACTATCTCAAGTCATATTTTTCTGTTTATCCAATTGATATAAATACATTTTAAAAATGATTTTGAGGGAAGGGCCAGATAGAGGAAGGAGACTAAGAGATATAAACTAATAGGTATAAAATAAATAAGATATAGGGATATAGTATACAGCATAGGGAATGTAACCAGTATTTCATTATAATTTTAAATGGGTTATAATCTATAAAAATATTAAATCACTATTTTGTACACGTGAAACTAATAAAACATTGAAAATCAACTATACTTCAATGCGAACATTTTTTAAGTTCTTTTGAGTAACCACACATAAAAGGAAATCTATACTGGGATTAAAGGGGGATATAAAGAAACATAAAATGTAATTTTTGCTTTCCTAATATTTGCAAATTTATGAAAATAAAATTTTAGCATCCTGATATATCTTGCAGAAAAGATTTTATGTAATTTTGTTATAGCTCAAAATTAGCTTTCCAGTTATATATGTAACTCTGAATCTAGATACAGTACAGACCAAATCCCCAAATACTTTTAAGCCTCATAAATCCAAATAAAACAACCCCACAAAGAAAAGGAAGGCAAAAGCAAACAATCACCCCAAGTCAATAATTAAAGTTACATGGAAAACTATCTTGTCAATTTTCAACTGTCAGTTAGATCACATAAGCTTACTAGAGGGATTATTCAATTACTTGGGGAGGCTTCTTGCTCTCACCAATCCTGGGTCTCTGTGTCCTTATCTTTCTTTTGTCTAGTTTGCCTGCTCTGGACTCATCTTTTGCAATATCAGAAATTTGCTTCTGGCCTCTCTTGAGTCTACAATCAGGCAACCTTGTTCCCATGCTTTGCATTACTTGGTCTCTAAAGTCAGCTAAACAAACTGAAAAATCAACAACTCTTCTTAACTTCACTAGAGAAGTGAGGTTACAGGGCAAACTGCAGCCCCTAACAATTAGCCAGACAGGCAGCAGATATCTAACATCAAATGTAAGAATATCCCATAGAGTCCAAAAGTCTGTTCTGTACATCTGTGTCTCTTTCTCTGTCTTGCATATAGGGCTATCATTACCATCTTTCTAAATTCCATATATATGCATTAGTATACTGTATTGGTCTATGGGAGAAAGCGAGGGTGGGATGATCTGAGAGAACATCATTGAAACACGTATATTATCAATTGTGAAACAGATCGCCAGTCCAGGTTTGATACATGAGACAAGTGCTTGGGGCTGGTGCACTGGGATGACCCAGAGGGATGGGATGGGGAGGGAGGTGGGAGGGGGGTTCAGGATGGGGAAGACATGTAAATCCATGGCTGATTCATGTCAATGTATGGCAAAAACCACTACAATACTGTAATTAGCCTCCAACTAATAAAAATAAATGGAAAAATAAATAAATAAATAAATTTTTTAAAAAGTAAGAATATCAAATTTCAGAGCAGAAACACACAAGCAGAAACCTCAATATGAACCAATGCCCCTGGGAGGGGAAACATGAATTACAGTTGACGAATTGCTGGAGCATCAGAACAGACAAGTCTGATAAAAACTACAAGGGAATGTAGCCATTGGAGGAACCCCCACATTTTTTAGTTTTACCTGTAGGAGTTCTAAGTTCTCCTTTGTGCTTCTGGCAGGAGGAAGGGAGAAAGAATTATGTTATGACAGGGCATTCTGTCCTTCTCAGTGAGGCCTGCCTTCAGGAAAAACTAACTTACCAGCAACTAACCTGCTTGGTTCCATCAGAGTCTAACCTACCTAAGGGAAAGGACATACACAACTCCAGCCTCCTCCAGCCATCAGCCACTGTGTCTCATGTAAGGATGGGGAGTAAGGGAGTGAAACTGAGAAGCACTAATGAAGTTCACAGTCCAGGAACACAGGTTCATCGTAAGACTAAGACCTAATTATAGGAATATAGAATGCTTTCCCTTCCCCATATCTTACCAATATGTAACTGAAGACATATTTACCACCATTTCATTTACCCAGTTCTTTATATTCAGTACATCATGTACGGCTTTCCAAAAAAGATTATAACACAAAACAAAGCAAAACATAATTTGAGGAGAGAGAACAAATATCAGACATGGACTTAGAATATGGTAGGAATATTGAGATTATCACACTAGGAATTAAAAAGAAAGCTATAGTTAACATACTAAGGGATTTAATGGAAAAAGTAGACAATATGCAAGAACAAATTGATGATGTAAGTGGAGACAGGAAATGATGAATGCCTTTAATGTGTTCACTAGTAGACTGGACTGAAGAATGAATCTCTGAGCTTGAGAATATGTCCATTGAGTTAGTGATGCCATCCAACCATCTCATCCTCTGCCGTCCCCTTCTCCTCCTGCCTTCAATCTTTCCCAACATCAGGGTCTTTTCAAATGAGTCAGCTCTTTACATCAGGTGGCCAAAGTATTGGAGTTTTAGCTTCAGCATCAGTCCTTTCAATGAACACCTAGGACTGATCTCCTTTAGGATGGACTGGTTGGATCTCCTTGCAGTCCAAGGGACTCTCAAGAGTCTTCTCCAACACCACAGTTCAAAAACATCAATTCTTCGGTGCTCAGTTTTCTTTATAGTCCAACTCTCACATTCATACATGACAGTGGAAAAACCATAGCCTTGACTAGATGGACCTTTGTTGGCAAAGTAATGTCTCTGCTTTTTAATATGCTGCCTAGGTTGATCATAACGTTCCTTCCAAGGAGTAAGCATCTTTTAATTTCATGGCCGCAGTCACCACCTGCAGTGATTTTGGGGCCCAAAAACATAAAGTCAGCCACTGTTTCCACTGTGTACCCATCTATTTGCCATGAAGTCATGGGAACGGATGCCACGATCTTAGTTTTCTGAATGTTAAGCTTTAAGCCAACTTTTTCACGCTCCTCTTTCACTTTCATCCAGAAGCTCTTTAGTTCTTCTTCACTTTCTGCCATAAAGGTGGTGTCATCTGCATATCTGAGGTTATTGATATTTCTCCCGACAATCTTGATTCCAGCTTGCACTTCCTCCAGCCCAGCGTTTCTCATGATGTACTCTGCATATAAGTTGAATAAGCAGGGTGACAATATATAGCCTTGAAGTACTCCTTTCCTGTTTGGAACAAGGCTGTTGTTCCATGTCCATAAAGGAATATAAGGAGGTAAAGAAAGAGACAGAGGAACAGAAGCAATATTTGAGGCAATTACGCAATTAAGAATTTCCTAAATTAATGTCAGATCCCAAAACACACATTAAGGAACCTCAGAGGACACTAAGAAGGATAAAAAACAAAAGACTGAAAACAAAAAGCTACACTGTACAGTGAGGCATGTAATTTTCAAACTCCTGGAAATCAATTCTAGAAAAAAGATTTTGAAAAAAGCCAGAGGAAAAGCACTTTACCTATAGATGAGCAAAGATGAGAATTATATCCAACTTTTCCTCAGAAACCATGTAACAAGAATAGAATGAAGTAAAACATTTAAAGTGTTTAAAGGAAAAAATAGCAACCTATACTCTGCATTACTGCCCTTCAAAAATTGAAGGAGGAATAGAGACTGTCTACAAAAAAAAAAAAAAAAAAAAGAGTAAGTTTGTTGACAGCAGATCTCCTTTCCAAGGAACATTAAAAGAAGTTCTTTAGGAAGAAAGAAAATGATATAGATCAGAACCTCAGCACTACGTGAAGAAAAGAGGAGCATCAGAGAAAGAGTAAGTGAAGTTTAGAGAATTTCAAACAACAAACTTTTTCAGTAAGAAAAGAGCAGTCACTCAAATAGAAGTAGTTGTTAAGGCACTTCGTGGATGTAGCATATCCTTGGGAGAAATGTTGTTTCCTAATAAATCTGCTGCTGGCTTTATCTATCTTTTATTCCAGTGAAATAAATGAAAGTAAAACAGAGGTTTAGCCTCGATTTGACTTTCATTTTCTCAGTCTCCTCTTCTGGCCAGTGGCTGATATCAGCCTGTAAGGCATTATGTTCTGAAATGTACGCTGCTGCTGCTACTGCTGCTGCCAAGTCGCTTCAGTCGTGTCCGACCCTGTGTGACCCCATAGACGACAGTCCACCAGGCTCCCCGTCCCTGGGATTCTCCAGGCAAGAACACTGGAGTGGGCTGCCGCTTAAATGCATGCTAGGTGCCATCAAACAGATGGTTGTCTCTGAAAGTGGACTATAGTCAGCTCTTCATGGCTCCTTTTTTTTTTTTTTTTTGGTAATACAAGTGATTGAGATTTGATATGATAATCACTTCATAGTAACATTTAAGACTGCAGATCACATATCTAAGAAGAATAACAGAGACAAATACAAGGAGAAATATTTGATTATAGTATAGCTATAGATTATAGTATAGCTATAATATAGCAATTATAGTATACTTGATCTCAAGATGATATAGGCTTATATTATGTTTAATCAGTGTAAACAATGTCAGTTATACAAACAGGGCTTGTCATGAGGATTTTTGTTGATATCTGAATGTGTGCATCTGTGTTCAGTAGCTCAGTTTTGTCCAATTCTTTGTGACCCTATTGAATGTAATCTGCCAGGCTTCTCTGTCCATGGGATACTCCAGGCAAGAATACTGGAATGGGTTGCCATTTCCTCCTCCAGGCAATCTTCCCAACCCAGGGATCAAACCCACATCTCCTGTGACTCCTGCAGTGGCAAGCAAATTCTTTACCACTGAGCCACTTTCAAATAAACTTAATTATTCTAGATATGATTTGTAGTGAAACTCTCCTTGTATACTTCCCATATTGAAATCTACCAGTCCATAAAAGCTTAAATGTTTATCTATTTTTCCAGAAATAAAATGAAACAATAACTGATATGATCACATGGTATACACAACACTTCATCAAGCTATATACTGTAGATTAATATGCTGTATTATATATTTGTAATATTTCAACCAAAAAAAATTAAAAAAAAAAAAACTTTTAAAGAAAGGAAAGACAAGGGCCACTGAGGGTATTTTCTTTGCCTGAGGTTATATAGCATTCTATTGCAAGAATAAAATGTAGTGGATATTTTCATGAGATTAATTTTGAAATTGTATTTATCTTTAAAACCTCTGAGCTGGTTGTGTATGTAAAAGTAATAACACAAAAAGTTAATAATATTTAAATATAAGTAAATAAGATGTAGATTAGTAGTGGTTCAAATTTTAAGAAAGAAAATGATAACTGGCTGGTTAAATAGTCATGAACTTAGGTTGTCTGAATACAAATCCTCCATGTTCAACATGTAAGATGTATTAAGTGAATACAAAATACCTAATTGACTGTCTAGTTGACTAAATATCTTACAGATTGTCAGTCTTTTGGAAAAATTTGCTTTCCAGTATATTAGGCATTAGATAACAGCCCATATTTATTGAGAGAGCTAAAAAATTGGGATATTATGCTATATTTAATGAAAAATATGAAAGGAAGCTCAATATTTCTCATGGTTTTTATGACTCTCAAAGGAATGGATTACTGAGAATAGAAATGAGTGCTCCTAAATATTTGAAAGTTCCCTAAATGCCAAATCAGGAAGCATTGTACTCCAGTCTGTGGCTGGTAAATCACAAAATATCACCACTCCTGTGAGGGACACATACTTATTCTCAGGAAGAGGCAGCATTTTGATCTACTAGGTGTCTTTTTGGCTTAGTCTGAAACTGAGGAACTATACCTTGTCCTAGTGATATTATTAGATTGTGTATAGTCTGCTAAAAAGTTTAGACTGACAGTGGACTAGTGAGGTAATTAATTTTATGCATCAGCTTGACTGGCCATAGAGTTCTCAGACTAAACATTATTGCCAGGTGTGTCTGAGTAGTGTTTTGGGAATGATATTGGTATTTGAATTGATGGTCTCAGTAGGCAGATTGGCTTCCCCAGATTGGTGGGCATCATTTGATCCTTTGAGGGCCTGAATAGAAATAAAAATGGTGAAAGAGAAATTGACCCCCGCCCCCACACTTTTTTTTTTTTCTGCCTCACTGTTGGTCTGGGGCATCTCATTTCATCTTTAGCCCTTGGTCTGAGATTTACAACACCGGATCTCATGCTTCTTTGGCCTTCAGACTTAAACTAGAAATATACCACTGTTTCCTGAGTCTTCAGTTTGTACATGTCAAATCATGAGACTTGTCAGTCTCATAAGTTGCTTTATATATTTATATATTACTGCTCTGCTTCTCTGGAGAGAACTGATTAATACAATTAGATATCCTTGGACTCACATCCCAACCTGTAGCAGGAGAAACTGATCAATGCCTGTCATAGGCCAGCCTTCTCCAATTCTACCTTGTCAGAATTTAAGAATCTGGAAGGTGCACTTATTGCTGATTGGAAACTACCCAGGGTCTCACCAGTGATGAGAAAAATAAAGCATGCCACCATTTTCTACGTTCTAAGGCTCCTCATACCAACAGCTTTTCAAACGATGGTCTGACTATTCATAGCCTCTTCCTAACTTCATTCACCATCCTTCCAAGTAGCCCATGGAACTGTGCTAGATCATCTATGGAGAAAACTACCTATACATCTTCTTTTCTAGACCATGGTTGGTAATCTCTAAGGATTGCACATCAACTCTTCTTTCACCCCCTAGTATAGAGGGGGCAGGGTATGAAAAAAAGACAGAATAAATCCTGAAATTTCCACTCTCAGCCTTGAGTGCTGCAGAGTGAGGTGGCAGTTGTCCTTCATAAGGCAGCATAAACCATAACAAAACACACCTAAATGAAAGAGTCACCTTTGGAGAAGAGAGACTGACTACAGTGGGTCCAGCCTCATTACCATCCTTTGTGAACCCTGGGCAAGAGTATATATAAGTGGAAGTCCACGTATATTCCTTTAATTTTCACCAGCAATAAAATTTTCATTAATAAATAATGTGACATTGCAGAATTTCACAACCTATTTGAAAGAAAAGTCAGCCAATTCACTCATTAACAAATCATCAGAAGAAAATAAGAAGTGAATTCTAAACAATCCACTCAAGCATCCAATAAGTCAAATAATAAAAATAATTGCAAGCACATCCTGAGTGACAGGGTATACTTAATACTTAGTATGATGCACCACAATTCTGATCTTGTTAGACTAAAAATTTAATCTACTTTTATTTGGTTGCTAATTGATGGATAGTAGTTTTGTTCAACTTTCTTATTTCATTTGATTATAAGAGGTAAACACATGTTTGCTATCAAATGCTTTGACATAAGCACACAGAGGAAAACTGGTTTGACTACCAACTGAAAACTTTATATCAGCCTTTTCTTAAAGAAACAAGCAAAACCTCACATTTCTTATAAAGAAAATGTGTAAAGGATGGGAGGGTAGTTAAGACTTGTTACTTAATGGGAAGCCTATTTAGATTTGACTTTTCCAGGAAGTCTTCATAGATTTTCAAGGCTAAATATACATATATATGCTTTCAGAGTTCGTCTTTATTTAGCAGTAGCACTTATTCTGTTTACTGCTATGTTTTGATTCCTGTTCAACTCCTAGCATGTAGTAGGTGCTAAGTAGTTATTTGTTGAATGAACTAGATACTAATTTTAGAGGAATGAACACCTTAGTTTTACAGATGTGGTGAATTCCAAAGATGAATTCACATCAACTTTTCAAACCTATATTGTCAAAGAAGAATTTTCAGGCTATTCTATTCATGGATGCATTTCATTGTTCCTTTAAGTGCACACAGTAAAAAAATAAAATGAAGGAAAGTTGGAAGGAAATTTCTTTTTAATTCTAAAGTGTTTTAAACTGATATTTTTCCATGTTAAAGAAACATAACATTATTTATATAAAATCTAATAGATATAGAAGAATCATGGTAGTGAGGATGTGAGCATTGTAATGCATATAAAGTTAATCATGATAAGCCATATTTTATTGACTATAATGACACATGTGGTTCAACAGAATAATAGGGGTAACTCATGGAAATGTGCAGCTGGTACTATGAACAGTACAATGTCGGCACTTCTGTTCATGAATGGCACACAGAGGACTGAATAAGAGCTTAAGCATTCTCCTTTGCTGTATTTTTGTGTTATATATTGTTAACAAGATGGTACAAACTTGAAATATCACTTGATCATGTTAAGTTACAGAAATTACCATAGATGTATATTGTAAGAATTTGAACACAATAGAGATCTGCTTGTTATAACTATTTAAACTGCTGAATTATATATATATATATACATATATACATATATATATGATATACATATACATACATATTCTAAGTCAGGTACATATTTTTCAGCAGGTATCATGCTGTTTCATGTAATCCTTGAAACAACAATTGGGGGGTACAACTTTCATCATCACTTTATCAGAGAAAAACAAGATACAGAGAGTTCAGGCCACCTTCCAAGGTCAGGAAACTAAAAGTGGCCAAGAAAGGATTTGGATACCAATTTTCAAGTTTTAAAAGAAGTTATACAGGTAATAATTCTGAAAATGGTTGCAAACATTTTAATCTAGCAACTAATATAGGCTTTCAGAGCTTGGAAGTTAAGACAATTTATATACAGACGTTATCATCACCATTGTTAGGGATAAATCTTTATTGAACACTTCATAGGCAGGATTACTTTGCTAGCGTGTGAGATGAGCACAATTGTGCAGTAGTTTGAGCATTCTTTGGCATTGCCTTTCTTTGGGATTGGGATGAAAACTGACCTTTTCCAGTCCTGTGGCCACTGCTGAGTTTTCCAAATTTGCTGGCATATTGAATGCAGCAGCACTTTCACAGCATCATCTTTTACGATTTGAAATAGCTCAACTGGAGTTCCATCACTTCCGCTAGCTTTGTTCATAGTGATGTTTCCTAAGGCCCACTTGACTTCGCATTCCAGCATGTCTGGCTCTAGGTGAGTGATCACACCATCGTGATTATCTGGATCATGAAGATCTTTTTTGTATAGTTCTTCTGTGTATTCTTGCCACCTCTTCTTAATATCTTCTGCTTCTGTTAGGTCCATATCGTTTCTGTCCTTAATTGTGCCCGTCTTTGCATGAGATGTTCCCTTGGTAACTCTAATTTTCTTGAAGAGATCTCTAGTCTTTCCCATTCTATTGGTTTCCTTTATTTCTTTGCATTGATCTCTGAGGATGGCTTTCTAATTTCTCCTTGCTATTCTTTGGAACTCTGCATTCAAATAGGTATATCTTTCTTTTTCTCCTTTGCCTTTTGCTTCTCTTCTTTTCATAGCTATTTGTAAGGCCTCCTCAGACAACCATTTTGCCTTTTTTGCATATCTTTTTCTTGGGGATGGTCTTCATCACTGCCTCCTGTACAATGTCACGAACCTCTACCCAAAGTTCTTGAGGCACTCTGTCTATCAGATCTAATCCCTTGAATCTATCTGTCACTTTCACTGAATAATCATAAGGAATTTGATTTAGGTGATACCTGACTGGTCCAGTGGTTTTCCCTAGTTTCTTCAATTTAAGTCTGAATTTGGCAATAAGGAGTTCATAATATGAGCCACAGTCAGCTCCCAGTCTTGTTTTTGCTGATTGTTTAGAGCTTCTCCATCTTGCCTACAAAGAATATACTCAATCTGATTTTGGTGTTGACCATCTGGGGATGTCCATGTGCAGAGTGTTCTCTTATGCTTTGGAAGAGGGTGTTTGCTATGACTAGTGTGTTCTCTCGGCAAAATTCTATAAGCCTTTGCCCTGGTTCATTCTGTACTCTAAGGCCAAATTTGCCAGTTACTCCAAGTATTTCTTAACTTCGTACTTTTGCATTCCAGTCTCCTGTAATGAAAAGGATATCATTTATGGGTGTTAGTTCTAGAAGGTCTTATATATCTCCATAGAACTGTTCAACTTCAGCTTATTCAAAATTATTGGTTGGGGCATAGACTTGGATTACTATGATATTGAATGGTTTCCCTTGGAAACAAACAGAAATCATTCTGTCATTTTTGAGATTGCATCCAAGTACTGCATTTCAGACTCTTTTGTTGACTATGATGGCCACTCCATTTCTTTTAAGGGATTACTGCACACAGTAGTAGATACAATGGTTATCTGAGTTAAATTCACCCATTCCAGTCCGTTTTAGTTCGCTGATTCCTAAAATGTTGACGTTCACTCTTGCCGTCTCCTATTCAACCACTTCCAGTTTGCCTTGATTCATGGACTTAACGTTCCAGGTTCTTATGCAATATTGCTCGTTACAGAATCAGACTTTACTTCCATCACCAGTCACATCCACAACTGGATGTTGTTTTTACTTTGTGTCTGTCTCTTCATTCTTTCTGAAGTTATTTCTCTATTCTTCTCTAGTAGCATATTGGGCACCTACCAACCTGGCGGTACTTCCCTCGTAGCTCAGATGGTAAAGCGTCTGTCTACAATACAGGAGACCAGGGTTCGATCCCTGGGTTGGGAAGATCCCCTGGAGAAGGAAATGGCAACCCACTCCAGTATTCTTGCCTGGGAAATCCCATGGACTTAGGAGCCTAGTAGGCTGCAGTCCATGGGGTCGCAGAGAGTCGGACACGACTGGGCGACTTCACTTTCACTTTCACCGACTGGGGGAGTTCATCTTTCATGTCCTACCTTTTTGCCTTTTCATACTGTTCATGGGGTTCCCAAGGCAAGAATACTGAAGTGATTTGCCATTCCCTTCTCCAGTGGACCACGTTTTGCCAGAACTCTCCACCATGACCCATCCATCCTGGGTGGTCCTACGTGGCATGGCTCATAGTTTCATTGAGCTAGACAAGGCTGTGATCCATGTGATCAGAGTGGTTAGTTTTCTGTGATTGTGGTCAGGGACAAATGGTGGGAGTGCAGGTAGAACAGAGCATGATCTTGGCAGAATTGAGGCCATTCACTTAGTCCAACATCCTCACTTCTCTGAACTCTCCAGACAGAAGTGAGAAGACTGCTTATCTTCACACATACTCTAGGTTTCTTGCCTTGAGGTCAGTCCTGGGAATCCATGCAAAGGGTCAGACATGACTGAACGACTGAATTGAACTTGCAGGCAGGATTAGGAATACAGAGAGAGATAAAAACTCTTCCAAATTGTAAGAGATTTATGCTTCATTTGAAAAATTGCTAACTAGAATACTATCCTTTTCAAGAAGTACATTTGTGTGCTAAAATTGTATTTAAAACAATAAAAAATATACAAGCAGCTCATACAACTCAATACCAGAAAATCAAACAATCCAATCAAAAAGTGGGAAAAAAAACCTAAACAGACATTTCTCCAAAGAAGACATACTGATGGCTAATAAACACATGAAAAGTTGCTCAACATTGCTCATTATTAGAGAAATACAGATCAAAACCAGAATGCGATACCACCTCACACCAATCAGAATGGCCATCATCAAAAAGTCTACAAACAGTAAATGTGTGGAGAAAGTAAAGGGTGTGGAGAAAAGGGAACGTTCTTGAAAAAAGAAAAAAAAAAAAACATTAAATCAAATTTGGTCACATGAAATTTGGATATAAATGCAGAACTTCAGAGATTCCCTTCCTTTCTTTTTGTAGCCCAAAAGTCAGTTGATTATTTTGTATATTACAGTTTAAGTGATGAAATGAGCCTTACATTGTGTTGTATTATATCCTATCCTTAATGCAGTTTATTTTCTAATTAAAGATATAAAAGTATTTAATCACAATTTTAATTCTGCTATAATCCTTTCTTCTCTAACTTTATCAAGGGCAGTAAAAGAAAAGTATTTATTTCCTCCATGAAATATCATAGAACTACAATAAAGATTCAATTCTGTGTATGTTTCTAGTGCAGTAACTGAAATATGATCTTCCAGAGGATTCTAAGCTCAATAATATATTGTGTGTGGTAATTTAATTTTGTAGAATATTATCAGAATGTTTTAATCTCAAAAATTTTAAACATGATTGATCATGAGATTCTGACTCTTTTTCTTTTAGTCTTGATTGTGTGTTCAGAGAACACAAACTAACTAAATATGAGCCTATATCAGGCAGTGTTAAAAATACATAGCTAAAGAAAATATACCACATAGTCTACATTAATTGGTGAAATACAAAATTGACCTTTGTTTTGTAGGATTGTATACAATGATGATCAACTCTGACAGTTCAAAAGATAATGAATAGTTGAAAATTATAGTTAATATTTGATGAAATTAAAATAATTTTAGCTTTATTTTCGTGTTAAAACATTGTAGTCTAAAATACTAAAGATAGTATGTTATAGTACTGTCTAAACATACTAAACATACCAGTCTAAACTTTCTAAAGATAGTATGCTTCAGTAATAGGCTAACTGTTGCTTGAAGCAGAATAACTACTATTTTCAGATTTTTTCAAATTTTATATAGATTTAAATTTATTTCATACTAAACATACTAAAGATATCTTATTATAAGACACCTTCTTTATAAGATACAAAGAAAGCTGTTGTATTTGACTATAATTTATAATCCAATGTCTGTATGATGTATTTAGAACTCCCCACTAACCTGGGATCATAGCTCGTGGTTATTTCCCTCAATTTTTTTTTCTTTCTTTCCTCCTTTTCCTCTTTCTGTTCTTCCTAAGAAGGGGGCAATGAAGAAGAGGATGAGATGATTGGATGACACCACCGACTCAATGGACATGAGTTTCAGCAAACTCTGGGAGATGATGAAGGACAGGGAAGCCTAGTTTGCTGAGTCCATGAGGTCACAAAGATTCAGAAATGATTGAATGACTAAGCACGCACAGCACAAATGCAGTTATTTAACTCATGCTGAATAATTGAGGAGAGCATAGCCTTGCCTCTCAAAACTAATATTGACTATAAAGTCTTTGTTCAAGTTTATAAAACATAATAATTTATAGTCTTAGTCTTGGAACAGGAAAATCTAGTTTAGAAGAATTATGTGGAATTAAAGAAATAAGGTGCCAAATATTACACGCATGAATTTATTAATCATAAGTCATTGAACTATATAAACACAAAAGTACTTAACTTGATTATTCCATAGGCTAACTGTTGCTTTCAGCAGAATAACTACTATTTTAAGATTTTGTCAAATTTTATATAGATTTAAATTTATTTCATGAAATGCAAGCTAAATGTATATATAATTTTGAATAATATAATTTGGGCTAGATTTACAAAGCCACTGTCTCCCCCTATAAATCCACCTGGCATTCTCATGCCAAATTTATTTGTCTAGATGGGCCTAATTGAATAATGACATTTTTACTAGTCAGAAACTTAGAAGGAATGAGCCCAGTTTTCATTGCTATTCAAGACTCTAAATTGTTTATTCATCTAACTAATTGGGTGTTATCATCCACTAAATTGCTTCTGCTCCTATCATACTGGTCCTTTCAGCCCTCCAATTCAGAATCTATATCTTTGCTATATATTCCTACATAGTTCCATGAGGGCACTGAGTCCTGTCTTTTAAAATTTGACATTTTGTTGCATTTTTTTCACTGTAAAAGGGAGCACAGTCTTAGGCTGTTTGCTCTCATCTGTGTTATTACTTGACTAATTGATATAGCAATGTCTCCCACCTGAAATAGACTATAATTCCTTGATAAAGATTTATTATGTTTTACAGTACTGTGAATTTGTTTTTTGTTTAATTCAAAGTATAACACTATATATGCACATGATAGACAACAGATTTTACAGATAAAATATAGATAGTAAGTTACAATATATAATTACTTTTAGCATGACCTACTAATATTTGATTATACACATACGGGACATATGTTTTATATCTTATTTTGTAGATGACATGCATGAAGACAAGGGATGTTAAAGAATACAAATTTACACAACTAGCAAATTTACAAAACAAATTTACATAACTAGCAAATTACAAAGCTAATATTCAAATCCAGGAATTCTAATTTTATATTTGTTCTCAAAAACTATTGTAACTAATTATAAGTTATTTATAAAAGCTAAGGTGCATAAAGGCAAGCCAAAAATCCAAGGATCTATATTGTGAGTATATCTTTCCTGGTGGTAAAGAATCTGCCTGCAATGTGAGAGAACCAGGTTCAATCCCTGGGTCAGGAAGATCCCCTGAAGAAGGACATAGTAACCCACTCCAGTATTCTTGCCTGGAGAATTCCATGGACAGAGGAGCCTGGCAAGGCTACAGTTCATGGGGTCACAGAGTCGGACCTGACTGAGCAACTAACACTTTCACTCTTATGGTATGAGTGTTTGTCTGTGGTGTGAATGAAAAATGTTGCCTGCAGTATCAGAAAACAGAGATTTCAGCAGGAAACAAAGATTTTAAGTCACTAAAGCTGCCTCCCCTCACCTTTGTGAGCCCCAAGGGAACTCAGGATGGAGATAAATGGGCCGCCTACCACCAAGCCCTCAGGCACTGCAGCCACCGTCAATGGCGTGCCCAGAGGGGAACTCAGGAAGGCAAAAGAACAGAATATTGGCCCCAGATAGTTAAGAAGCTATCAGGAGAATGATTTCAATGAGTCCAGACTCTTGTATCTTCTCATCCATACATAGAAAAGTGCTAAAATGATTAACTTGTTCTGTATTTCTGTTTCTTCTTCTGTTTTGCATATAGGGTTATCGTTACCATCTTTTTAAATTCCATATATATGTGTTAGTATGCTGTAATGTTCTTTACCTTTCTGGCTTACTTCACTCTGTATAATGGGCTCCAGTTTCATCCATCTCATTAGGAGAAGGTGAGGGTGGGATGTTTCAAAAGAACAGCATCTATACTATCTATGGTGAAACAGATCACCAGCCCATGTGGGATGCATGAGGCAAGTGCTCGGGCCTGGTGCACTGGGAAGACCCAGAGGAATCGGGTGGAGAGGGAGGTGGGAGGGGGAATCGGGATGGGGAATACGTGTAACTCTACGGCTGATTCATATCAATGTATGACAAAACCCACTGAAATGTTGTGAAGTAATTAGCCTCCAACTAATAAAAAAATAAAAAATAAAACAATAAATAAAATGATTAACTTGAACCATCTGGTTTTCTTTAATTAATGGTAATTTTCTGATGTTCCAACTACCTGGTCTTTGTTGCAAAGATCCCTATATATCTTGGATCCTCCCTTTCTTCTTTGGAATAGTCCCTCAGAGCTACTCTGAGAGACTGTCTCCCAGGCTTGAAGCCCTTAGAAAGTCTGTTAAATAAAACATGATTCTCAACTTTTAGGTTGTCTGTATTTTTCAGTCAACCGTGGTGTTGGAGAGGATACATTTGAAAACATAGACTTGATTATGTTCATAAATTTAGCAGTGCTAACATAATTTTGGTAAATGATCTATGCATTTCAAAATGTAAACACTCTTGTCTTTAAAGTGGGTAATACACTTGTTTGACAAAATTTATGTTACTCTGTTCTACTATTACAAGAAAATATTATAATTTTATGCATTTCTGTTGTAGTCACGCGTTCCGGGAAACAAACTCACTCAGAAGGACAGTGCAGATAGTGGAGTGCAGTTTATTACACCAGCGGGCCCAAGGCAGAGTCTCCTCTTAGCCAAGGACCCTGACCAGTTTTTGTGAAAACCTTATATACCCTAAGTGTACTTGCTCAAACCCACCTCCCCAATTTCCTTGAAACTAGTCTGGACAAGGTAAAAGAGAGATACGATCAAGGTTAACCCATGATTCATGTGTCACAAGACTAGATAAACAGTGGACATTTAGCAACAGGACTGTGGTCATATCCTGATAAACATAATGGAATTTATGACTTTGTTTGTTACAGAGATAATTAGCATATTCTCTTAGGCAACAGAGAGTCCAAGTACAAGTCCGAAGGCTCCTTTATCGGGGGTCTGGTTTCCCATTGGTATGCCATTTCTACAGACACCAGGCACAAAGTTCAGAGTAGGTTGGGAGGGTGACCATGCGTGCAGCTAATGTTCGCAGCCTGGCCTAAGATGGAGTCCAGCTCTGTCTGTTTCCTCCTTCATTTCAACTGATTTTAGTTTATCAAACTATTATTAAATTTATCTTTAAATATGTAATTTCATTTTTGCATTATTAAGTCTAATTTTTATTACAGATAGAGGTACAGTCAACTCTTTCCCCATTATATATTTCCCAATATATATACTTAACATACAAATATTAATTATAAAATGAGACTCACCTAGCAAATTGTTTCCAATATGTTCACCATTAATCAATTTTTTTAAAAAAAGTCATTTTCGAAGAACTGCAATGATTATGTACAAAAAAGTGTTTAAAATCCTCCCATAATTTTATGAAAGTGTACACTGTTGCACTGAAATTAAGAATCTATTAGTTGGCATTATATTTTTTAAGTTACCTGACAAAAACAAAATTCTGATTCCTTCACACTTTGTAAGTCTTGTAACAGACTCCAGAAAAATGGGTTTCAAGACAAACCAACCTGAGAAAATAAATCTTACAAAAGCCCTGGGTTTTGCCAAAAAAGTACCTGAGGTTTTTTGAGAAAGCTGCAAGCTTTTCCAAGATTGTTATAAGCTGGTGCTTATCCGATTGAACTTGGTCTCAACTCATGCATTATGTAGCTCTGATGAAAACATGCCTGTTCTCTACCAAATTTTACTACAGAAATATAGCAACGAAGCACAATGATCAATCTGTTAATTATCTAGGATCCTGTTATTTACAATCCTGTTCATGCATCATCAAAAAGAAAGGAGTAAAACTAGAATCTTATATATATATATAATTATATGTAAGGAATTCCACTCCAAAATGCTCTTCTGGAAAACTCAAGGGAGTGCTAATTTGCTTCTAATTAACAAGAAACATTGGCTTTTTAACAGTCTGCTTATCTGATTCAAAAGTTAGTCTGGTATCTTTTGCAGAAAGACAAGATATATGCATCTTCAAGTGATAGGGTGTTAAATCTTTTTAGAAATACTCCACATTTCCTTACAGAATTGTGCTTTCAGATCAAAGAGCAAGAAGGTACAGGGAAGGACATTACATTGTATAAAAACAAGTTTTTCCTCCATAAATACACTAGGCTTTGACAGCTTTTTATGGAGTTCATTATGTTATTAAGGCTTCAAAAGAAATGTCTTAGTATATGAAGGCATAAAGATTAGTGAAACAGTATGTATTTGTATTTTTCTTTCTAAAACACTCCCAGAGTAATCTGCATGTTCTCAAGTTGAGTCCCCAACACACGCTTCCTTGTTTTGCTGCTTTATCTTCCCCACCTGTGAGTACCTTGAGACCTGAGACTGTGTCTTATTTCTGTTTCTTTTTCAGGCAGCATCTGTAGCAGTTTGTTTCTAAAGAATACTGCACAAATATTTTCAGTATTAGATAAAGAAGAAGGATGGGAGGAGGGTAAGTGTAAGTTTTATAAATAATACTAAAAATAAATTCCATACCACTCTCAAACAAAAGTATTTACTTATATTTCCATGAGTTTTAATGGATTTACTTTGAGATTTAAAATTCCATGTGTGTGCTTAGTTGCTCAGTCGTGTCCGACTCTTCACGACCCCATGGACTGTTGCCTGCTAGGCTCCTCTACCCATGGGATTCTCCAGGCAAGAATACTGGAGTGGCTTGCCATTTCCTCCTCCAGAAATCTTCCTAACCCAAGGATCGAACCCAAGGATCGAACCCAGGTCTCCCACACTGCAGGCAGATTCTTTACCGTCTGAGCCACCAGGGTATGTGAAGTCAATATGAACTATGATTTCCTAATTCCAAAATAACACATTCAAAAGACATGTCAATTTGCTCATCTTTCTCACTAAGAGGACTTGGTTGACAAATGAATAAATCAGCTGGTTTTGACATGCTTATGGATCTGAAATTAATCTAGTTCAGTTTTCCCAGTCAATATAATTAGATGTTATATATTATATGGGAATATTTATTAAACAATTAAAATTATAATTAAAATGTGTAGTCATAACCTACTACATATCAATAATCCACACACCCAATCAGAAATAAGCAGTTTTAATATTGTTATTTTGTGTGAGTGTATCTGAAATATGCAATTTACTTGGTTTTCCAATTCTGAACATTATAATTTTAATTTAATAGTTCACAAATTTAATTTTCTAAGTAAAATAATATGGTGTAGACACAGTGAAAGCATTTTTTAACTCAGAACCTTATGAAAGTGACAAAATAATTTATGAACATGACCTCTAGTATACATTTGTTACACATTTTTGTTGTTGTTAGTCGCGATTTTGCACTTGACTCTTTTGCAAACCCATGGACTGCAGCCTGTCAGGCTTCTCTGTCCATGGGATTTCCCAGACAAGAATACTAGAGTGGGTTGCCATTTCCTTCTCCAGGGGATCTTCCCGACCCAGGGATTCAACCCGCCTCCGCTGCATTGGCAGGCGGATTCTTTATCACCCAGTCACCAGGGAAGCCCTTGTTACACATTACATAGTGTAGTATATATTAGTTTGGCCATAGATGTGTATAAGGTAATTAAGAGACTTCAGATCTTAACTCTTGACTTTTTAATCACTCTAAATGATTTGAAAATCCTTAATAAGTGAAGCTAAGCTATTACTTTTGTCCTATTTTATTTTTATCTCTTAGTAGTGGCATTATCTATGGACCACAACCCCCAAAAAAATCAGGTCCCGTACAAAAGCCTGCCTTAATGCATACTCTCTCCACTCTATTGTTTTACCTTTTTTTTTTATAGATTTGCACATCTATATTTTTGAGAACTATTATATATGTGTGTGTATATATATATGTGTATATATATATATATATATATAATTGTTTCCTACATTTTGAAAAATAAATAAGATATAGTAAGTGGTTCATTAAAAAAAGGTGTTTTGGTAACTTCTTAATTTATTCTTTCACTGCTAAGATTCCTCTGTACTGGTGCATGCTGCTCTAGTTCAATTATTTTGTCTGTTGTATACCATGCCATGTGTGTGTACACCATAGTGTATGTATATTGTCCACTTTTCTGTGGATTTACACTCAGTGTTTTCTAGTTTTTTTTCTATTATGAATAGTGCTGCCTGGAAACATCTTTTGCATGTCTCCTCTCAAACACATACAAAAGCTTTAGTTTTTTTTTATATTTCTAGGAGTTAGAGCACTGAATCATAAGGTATATGATTATCTTTAGCAGATGATGTCAGTTTTCCAAAGTGATTGTCCCAATTTATACTCCAACATACCTTGTGAATTCTCATCCTTTCCAACATTATCAGATTTTATTTTTATTCTATATATGTATGTATGTACTGTCAATCAAATGAGTATAAAATTGAACCTTCCTGTCTTAAAGGGCATTTTTTCCTACTCACAAATAAGGTTGAGTACCTAACTTTGCTTGTTTATTGGGCATATGTTTTTCCTCTTCTGTGAATATCCAACATGAATGAATACCTCTAAATTTCTGTTTTCTGTATAGGTTAATCATTAAATGTGCACTGACTTACTAATTAATATTATGAAATAGTTTAATAAGTGTCACTATGTCATATAGAGTTATATAACATAACATACATACACCTTACAATATTTATATCATCAAAGCATTTTAGAAGAACAGAATATTTACTTTAGTGAATGATATAACATTCATGCTTTCATAGATGATTCTTAATGGGTGAATAATACAAATAGAACTGTTTGTACCTCATCTTGCTGTATGTTTTGTATACTGATTAAGCAGTTTGAATTCCTGATATTATCATGAATTCTGGAAGCTCCACTCTATAACACAATGAGTGGAGTTATGCCCAGAATTGAGCACAGCATTTGGGCACAATCTATAATACACTGATAATTATATAATATACATATATAATTTTACATTATACTTAATGCATTTATTTGCTTACTAATTAATGATACATATATTACCTGATGACTATGCATATATATGCTAAGTTCTGGAGATACTTGAGGAGACAACTATTTCACAGTATTTATACTCAGAGTTTATAGTTTAATTAGTAACACTGCTAAAACATATTTTTTAGAAGGTACAATGATGACTGTCTTGCAGCTATAATGGGAACACAAGTTATAAGGTTTTATTCAACCACTTCATGAAGAGTCACAAGCTGGAGTATTCTAAGTAAGTTACTGTCCAACACTGTTTACTATCCAACAGAGAAAGAAAACATTAATCTCTGGACTTGTCTGTTTCATTGAACCAGAATTGTATCCATACTAGTAAAAAATCAACAAGTTATATGCCCCACAAAGTTGTAAAATAGCATAGACTAGAGAAAGTCAAGTCTAGGACTGTACTGACAAAATACCTTGACATCTTTTGCCTTTTTCTAAGTCACAGATAAGTTTTCTCACACTATTTATAAGTGAAAAAGTAATTATAGGCAAGAAATTACAATTAATGTAGCTTTGATAACAGTGTAAATTCATTAGGACTTTTGAAAGGATTAAGGTCAAAATTATTTCTAAGTTACTGATTGGTTCTTAAAGGGCAAACTGACATAAAGTGGGGTCAAGTAGCCTAGATGTTAGGGAAAATAAGAATGAATGGATAGAAGAAAAAGTTAATTGCCCTGGAAGAAAACAAAGGGCGCTTATAGCCAATGACTTCTATGAGAGAAACTATAACATTTAAAAAAAAAAAAAGCAGTGGATCTACTACATCAGATACAAAATTTAAATTATATTATATTGTTTACCTGGGCCTCAAGGGTCCTTCTAGGATTCAATGGCCCTATACTTGTTTTTCATTGTTCTGATAAGACCATCTCTTTACCTATCAAACATAATGGAATCTAGAAGAACCCTGAAGGGCCCAAGTACAGAACCAAGTAGTTAATGGTTAAGATAACTGAGTCACAGATTCAGAGTTTGATGCACATTTCTTAGTTGTTTTACAGATACTGCAACTGCAACCAGAGCTGAAAAAAGCTAACCGCATGATGACCAGACTATAGCTATTACATAAGCTGCTCCAACTTGAGCAGTACTGAATCTATGGCTAGCAAAATTCCAAGAACTGGCATCAGGAGTATGGAATTAATGTTATTGCTCACAGTAATCTATATCTTTGTGGGCATCAACATAATGGTAGCTTCACTACATATTTAAGTGGGCAACTAAAATTTTTAACAAAGAGACGCATGTTGACAATTCTCACAGAGTGCCCTATGTCAGAATGAAGAAGTTACAAAAGGTGAAATGCACTCTAATCCTATAGAAATGCAATGATGTTCTGTCAAGTGGGGATTTATAAACAGTTTTTGGTAGGAAAGACTCTCTGCATGAGGAACCCTTTTGTCTTAAACTAAAACTAGGTACTGCATTCTTTACTCACATCCAGCCCAAGAACACTTTTCAAATCTTTTAATCACATGATATTTTGCCTAACTTGTCAATTCTTTCTATATATCAAAGAAGTAGAAATGAAGAATAAGTAACTAACAGATAATCATATATCTTCCCTAAGTTACCCTTCAGTAATTTCACAAACTCTGTGACCAAACTGTGAATAATTTAACATCTAGAGGAAGATCACAAGAAATCAATGAGCCCACACACAGTGGGAGGATGGTGATGATTCTGACTCCCATCTCAATGATTAACTGAGATTACTTCTCTCCTTCCCTTTAAAAGTTTCATTGACTGAGTAGAATTTTAGAGGCAGTTTTTGAGGGATGCTGAATCCATCATCTTCCCAGATTTCTAGCAATTTGATTAAAGGCACCTTTCCTTTGCTTCCAACATTTGTCAGTATAGATACTTTAAGTGTTGAGCAGTGGGACCCAATTCATCTGATAACAGTAGTAGGCACTTTGAAGATACATCTGATTCTGTTTGATATAATGTTTCATCTCTTCCCTTGAATTAAGGTATGGAGACCATCTATAATCAACAATTTCTAAAGACTGAATGAAGAAGCACATATCAATTTATTTTGAAATTTCATATTCTTCTCCATGCTAGTGATATTATGAATGCCATTCAGAAACATCCTGAAAAGTCTATGAGGATTTGTAGCATGGCAATGAGATGGAAGACCTGAGGTCAGGTCATAAATATAAATAACTGAAAGATTTCTATTGATTATCACTACTCAACATGATTGATTATCAACATCTAGGCTACTCATCACCAATGTCTATTGTTTTCTTCTCCTAAACATTTCTTGAATATTTTCCCTTCATTTCTTAGTTTTATTTTATGTCATTTTTGGACTGCACTACCACCACAGCTTATGTCCTAGTACTCCAACCACTAGTCTAGTTACCCTCATATGCACTCATCTTCTTTTGTCAGGGTTTGGGAGTCTTTGGCAAAGGTGTGGATCTACAGTGGCCTGCTGCAGGGTCAAGAAATTGACTGCAGCCATCCTGGTAGGCACAGCATCCTGTTCCTGAGAACCCCATGAACAGTATGAAAAGGCAAAAAGGTATGACGAAGATGAACTCCCAGGTCGGCAAGTGCCCAATATGCTACTGGAGAAGAGCAGAGAAATAGCACCAGAAGGAATGAAAAGGCTGAGTCAAAGCAGAAACAATGCCCAGTTACGGATGTGTCTGATGGTGAAAGTAAAGTCTGATGCTGTAAAGAACAATATTGCACAGGAGCCTAGAATGTTAGGTCCATGAATCAAGGTAAATTGGAAGTGGCCACATAGGAGACGGCAAGAGTGAACATCGACATTTTAGGAATCAGTGAACTAAAATGGACAGGGGTGGGAGAATTTAATTTAGATGACCATTTTATGTACTACTGTGGGCAAGAATCCCTTAGAAGAATGGAGTAGCCCTTACAGTCAACAAAAGAGTCTGAAATGCAGTACTTGGGTGCAATCTCAAAAACGACAGAATGATCTCTGTTCATGTCCAATGCAGCCCATTCAATATCACAGTAATCCAAGTCCATGCCCCAATTACTAATGCCAAAGAAGCTGAATTTAATGGTTTTATGAAGATCTACAAGATCTTCTAGAACTAACACCAAAAAAAAAAAAAAAAAAAAAAAGATGTCCTTTTCATCATAGGGGACTGGAATACAAAATAGGAAATGAAAAGATACCTGGAGTAACAGGCAAATTTGACCTTGGAGTACAAAATGAAGCAGGACAAAAGCTAACAGAATTTTGCCTAGAGAAGGCACTGGTCATAGCAAACATTCTCTTCCAACAGCACAAGAGATGACTCTTCACATGGACATCACCAAATGGTCAATATTGAAATCAGATTGATTATACTCTTTGCAGCCAAAGATGGAGAAGCTCTATTCAATCAGCAAAAACAAGATGAGGAGCTGACTGTGGCTCAGATCATGAACTCCTGATTGAAAAATTCAGACTCAAATTTAAGAAAGGAGGGAAAACCACTAGGCCATTCAGGTATGACCTAAATGAAATCCCTTATGATTATATAGGTCTTCATAGAACCATTCAGCTTCAGCTTCCAAATTGGGAAAGGAATATGTCAAGGCTGTATATTGTCATCTTGCTTATTCAACTTATATACAGAGTACATCATGTGAAATGTCAGGCTGGATGTAGAACAAGCTGAAATCAAGATTGCTGGGAGAAACAGCAACAACCTCAGATATGCGGATAACACCACCCTTATAGCAGAAAGCGAAGAGGAACAAAAGAGCTTCTTGATGAAGGAGAAAGAGAAGAGTGAATAAGGTGACTTAAAAGTCAACATTCAAAAAATGAAGAGCATGGCATGTGGTCCCATCATTCATGGCAAATAGAGGCGTGAAAATGGAAACAGTGACAGACTATTTTCTTGGGCTCCAAAATCACTGCAAATGGTGACTGCAGTCATAAAATTGAAAGACGCTTGCTCCTTGGAAGAAAAGCCATGACAAACCTACACAGCGTATTAAAAAGCAGAGATATTACTTTGCCAACAAAGGTCTGTCTAGTCAAGGCTATGGTTTTTGCAGTGGTCATGTATGGATGTGAGAGTTGAACTATAAAGAAAGCTGAGCACCAAAGAATTGATGCTTTTGGACTGTGGTGTTGGAGAAGACTCCTGAGAATCCCTTGGACTGAAAGGAGATCAAACCAGTCAATCCTAAAGGAAATCAACCCTGAATATTCATTGGGAGGACTGATGCTGAAGCTGAAGCTCCAATAATTTGGCAACCTTATGTGAAGAGCCAACTCATAGGAAAAGATCCTAATGCTGAGAAAGATTGAGGGCAGGAGGAGAAGGGGATGGCAAAGGATGAGATGGTTGGAAGGCATCACTGACTCAATGGACATGAATGTGAGCAAACTCTGCAAGATAGTGAAGGACAGGGAAGCCTGGAATGCTGTAGTCCTTGGGGTCACAAAGAGTTGGACACGACTGAATGAGTGAACAACAAGAACAACAACTGTGTTGTCTTGCACAAGTAATTTAACTGAAGTGAATTTCTGTTGAGAGAGAGGTGCAAATAGACAAGGGAAGAGAGACAAAATAATGAGCCAATGAGACTGAGGCAGACTTCCCAGGTGGTACTTATGATAAAGAAACAGCCTGTCAGTTCAGGAGATGGAAGAGACACAGGTTCAGTTCTTGGTTTGGGAAGATCCCCTGGAGGAGGCATGGCAACCCACTCCAGTATTCTTGCCTGGAGAATCCCATGGTCAGAGAAGTCTGGAGAACTATGGTCCATAGTGCTACAAAGACTTGGACTTGACTGAAGTGACTTAGCACACACACAACCATACATTTGTGGTTAAAGTGTTAGTTGCTCAGTCGTGTCCAACTCTTTGTGACCCCATGGACCATCATCCACCAGGCTCCTTTGTCCATGGAATTCTCCAGGCAAGAACACTGGAGTGGGTAGCCATTCCCTTCTCCATGGGATCTTCCGAACCAGGTATCGAACCCAAGTCTTCTCCTCAAAGCCACTGGGAAGCCCACATTTAGAGTACCCACTCTTTAAAAATTAAGTAGCTATTTCATGGCAGATGGTGCTATTGCAAACCACATTTACTGCTCTAAAAGGGAGAGCACAGACTGATATAAATGTGCATGGTATCAATATGAATGATAAAAACATGGTTAATGTATTATAGCAATAACATTTGGAGCTAGAGATTTAATGCTTATTTCAAATATTAATTTTTATTTTACATCATAATGTGCATAGTTGTTTTGAATATGTGTTTATAGTGAACATGGCAGGAAAAATAAAAGTCTGTATTTTAAAAAATAAATACTCTGTCAAGTAAACAACTTTACAGCAATAGTTTCTCTAAAACTTCTGAAAGTGAAATATTGGCTAAATATCTTAAGTGTCTTATGTTTGCAACAGACATCTGACTATTGGAAATATTTGGCTTGTTAACCCCATCTGAAGAAATATACAGATGGGTGAAAATTTTGTCTGTTACCTCGGGAGTTATAAAAATTTCTTAAAGCAAGAGGGCAAACACCAGTGCTTCCTAATAAGCCCACCAACCTCAATTCACAGCTTTTCCTCAATGATTCTGTTATCTCAGTCTGGCATATGCCCAGCTCGTTACAGCTGTGTGTTTGTAAAATCACCTCTGGGTTTGCAGATTGGCTTCTATCCAAGACCCTGCAATCAATGACCCTGTCTTTCTATTTAATGTTAAGTGTGGCTTGTAGGTGTCACTGATGGAATTGTTCAAAAAGTCAGATGTGACTCTGGTAACAGATTAAGCTTTATCTTTAATTAATGGATTTGTGAAAAGAAAAGAAAATCCAAAACTACAAGCTTTTCCTAACCTAGACAAAGGCAACTTGACATTTGCATTGAAATCCTTTCATTTTGTCTTTTACAGAATAATGCCTTCCCTTTATCTTTAAAATTAAACAATGTATCATATTCTTTGAAAAAAAAAATCATATCACTGTGAGTCATGATAAAAGGTGCACTGCAGAATTTTAAGTGTAGGCAAAGAACTTTGTTAAAGTAAACCAAACCAGGTCACAAAATTTGTATGTTTGGGGCGTTTGTGCAATGTCATTAGAAACTTGCTATACAGTATTTCATTTTTTCATTTTTAAATAAATTATAATTACCACTGTGAATTTCTCTTTAATATGTGCACTTAAAAATGTGTTTTAAAATTTTTGCGACCTTTAGGCTGAGTTTGGTGTTTTGATTGGTTACAGAATTTCAGCTAATTTATAATTCTGCAATAAACATATCTTTATTTCATGAAAATTAACGTATGGACTAAAATATTTGTTAGTGCCCTGGTCCTCGATGCAGGGTTGGGGGCCCTGAGTGTCTGCCTGGGACCTTTTGAAGGAGTTCACCATTATCTTTATTACCTCCACCATGGTTTGGCCTCAGGTCAAGCAACAGGGAAGAAACATAGCCTGGCCCCTGACAGAAAATTGGATTAAAGACTTGCTGAGCATGGCCCCACCCATCAGAACAAGACCCAGTCTTCCCCTCAGTCTCTCACATCAGGAAGCTTCCATACGCCTCTTATCCTTATCCATCAAAAGGCAGAGAGAATGAAAACCACAGTCACAGTAAATTAACCAAACTGACCACTTTGACCATAGCTTTGGCTAGCTCAATGAAACTAGGAGGCATGCCATGTAGGGCCACCCAAGACAGACGGATCATGGTGGAGAGTTCTAACAAAACGTGGTCCACTGGAGAAGAAAATGGCAGACCACTTCAGTATTCCTGCATTGAGAACCCCATGAACAGTATGAAAAGGCAAAAAGATAGGACACTGAAAGATGAACTCCCCAGGTCGGTAGGCACCCAATATGCTACTGGAGATCAGTGGATAAATAACTCCAGAAAGAATGAAGAGATGGAGCCAAAGCAAAAACAACACTGCGTTGTGGGTGTGACTGGTGATGGAAGCAAGGTCCGATGCTGTAAAGAGCAATATTGCATAGGAAACTGGAATGTTAGGTCCATTGAATCAAGGAAAATTCAGTTCAGTTCACATCAGTTGCTCAGTCGTGTCAGATTCTTCGTGACCCCATGAACCACAGCACGCCAGACTTCCCTGTCCATCACCAAATCCCAGAGTCAACTCAAACCCATGTCCATTGAGTTGGTGGTGCCAACCAGCCATCTCATCCTTTGTCGTCCCCTTCTCCTCCTTCCCTCAATCTTTCCCAGCATCAGGGTGTTTTCCAATGAGTCAACTCTTCACATCAGGTGGCCAAAGTATTGAAATTTCAGCTTCAACATCAGTAACTCCAATGAACACCCAGGACTGATCTCCTTTAGGATAGACTGGTTGGATCTCCTTGGAGTCCAAGGGACTCTCCAGAGTCTTCTCCAACACCATAGTTCAAAAGCATCAATTCTTTGGCACTCAGCTTTCCTTATAGTCCAATTATCACATCCATACATGACCACTGGAAAAACCATAGCCTTGACTAGATTGAACTTTGTTGGCAAAGTAAAGTCTCTGCTTTTTAATATGCTATCTAGGTTGGTCATAACTTTCCTTCCAAGGAGTAAGCGTCTTTTAATTTTATGGCTGCAATCACCATCTGCAGTGATTTTGGAGCCCAGAAAAATAAAGTCAGCCACTGTTTCCACTGTCTCCCCATCTATTTCCCATGAAGTGATGGGATCAGATGCCATGATCTTAGTTTTCTGAATGTTGAGTGTGAGGCTGTCACAGCTAATGCCATGACAGGCAGCCTAAATCAGGAGTAGGCCTGGTTTCCTGGGGTAACATAATTATCAGGCCTCCTGGAGCTAGCCAATCAACATATGCCTAGCAAGAAAAAAGGGAACCTATCAGGGGAAAGCTGAAAGCCCCACGTTGGGCCAACAAAAATTACCTTGCAACTGTGTAACCAATCCGCTTGCGCCAACCACCTGCTGCATTTTTTGACCTAATAAATACCCAAGAGAACTGGGGATCGGGGCCTTTTCGTCCTCACACTCTTGGTGAGGGCGGGAGGCCCTGGCTCGAGTCAGTAATAAATTCCCCTATTGCAAGTTGCATTGTTTCGAGGAGTCTTCTTTCCCGACCGGGGACTCGGACTACGAGCAGAACATTGAGCTTTAAGCCAACATTTTTACTCTCCTCTTTCACTTTCATCAAGAGGCTCTTTAGTTCCTCTTCACTTTCTGCCATAAGGGTGGTGTCATCTGCATATCTGAGGTTATTGATATTTCTCCAGGCAATCTTGATTCCAGCTTGTGCTTCATCCAGCCCAGCATTTCTCATGATGTACTCTGCATATAAGTTAAATAAACAGGGTGACAATATACAGCCTTGATGTACTCCTTTTCCTATTTGGAACCAGTCTGTTGTTCCATGTCCAGTTCTAACTGTTGCTTCCTGACCTGCATACAGATTTCTCAAGAGGCAGGTCAGGTGGCCTGGTATTCCCATCACTTTCAGAATTTTCCAGTTTATTGTCATCCACACAGTCAGGGGCTTTGGCATAGTCAATAAAGCAGAAGTAGATGTTTTTCTAGAACTCTCTTGCTTTTTCAATGATCCAGTAGATGTTGGCAATTTGATTTCTGGTTCCTCTGCCTTTTCTAAAACCAGTTTGAACATCTGGAAGTTCACGGTTCATGTATTGCTGAAGCCTGGCTTGGAGAATTTTCAGCATTACTTTACTAGTGTGTGAGAGGAGTGCAATTGTGTGGTAGTTTGAGCATTCTTTGGCATTGCTTTTCTTTGGGATTGGAATGAAAACTGACGTTTTCCAGTCCTGTGGCAAAGCAAATTGGAAGTGATCAAACAGGAGATGGCAAGAGTGAACGTTGACATTTTAGGAATCAGCAAACTAAAATGGACTGGGATGGGTGAATTTAACTCAGATGACCATTATATCTACTACTGTGGGCAAGAATCCCTTAGATGAAATGGAGTAGCTCTCATGGTAAACAAAAGAGTCTGAAATGCAGTACTTGCACGCAATCTCAAAAACGACAGAATGATCTCTGTTTCTTTCCAAGGCAAGCCATTCAATATCACGGTTATTCAAGTCTATGCCCCGACCACGAATGCTGAAGAAGCTGAAGTTGAACAGTTCCAGGAAGACCTACAGGATCTACTAGAACTAACCCCAGAAAAGATGTCCTCTTAATTATAGGGGACTGGAAGGCAAAAGTAGGAAGTCAAGAGCTACCTGGTATAATAGAAACATTTAGCCTTAGAGTGAAAAATGAAGCAGAGCAAAAGCTAGTATACTTTTGCCAAGAGAATGCACTGGTCATAAAAAAACACCTTCTTCCAACAACCCAAGAGAAGACTACACATGGACATCACCAGATAGTCAATACCAAAATCAGATTGATTATATTATTTGCAGCCAAGATGGAGAAGCTCTATACAGTCAGAAAAAACAAGACCAGATGACTGTGGCGCAGATCATGACTTCCTTATTGGCAAATTCAGACTTAAATTGAAGAAACTAGGGAAGAACACTAGGCCATTCACGTATGACCTAAATCAAATCCCTTATGATTATACAGTGGAAGTGACATAGATTCAAGGGATTAGATCTGATAGACAGAGTGCCTCAAGAACTATGGACCAAGGCACATGACATTGTATAGGGAGACAGTAATCAAGACCATCCCCAAGTAAAAGAAAGGCAGACAGGCAAAAAGGCAAAATGTCTGTCTGAGGAGGCCTTACAAATAGCGGAGAAAAGAAGAGAAGTGAAAGGCAAAGGAGGAAAGGAAAGATATACCCATTTGAATGCAGAGTTCCAAAGAATAGCAAGAAGAGATAAGAGAGCTTTCCTCAGTGATCAATGCAAAGAAATAGAGGAAAACAATAGAATGGGAAAGACTACAGATCTCTTCAAAAAAATTAGAGATACCATGGGAACTGTTTGTACAAAGATGGGCACAGTAAAGGATAGAAATTGTATGGAACTAACAGAAGCAGAATACATTTAGAAGAGGTGGCAAGAATACACAGAAGAACTAGACAAAAAAGGTCATCATGATCCAGATAACCATGATGGTATGATCAGTCACCTAGAGCCAGACACCCTGGAATGTGAAGTCAAGTAGACCTTGGGGAGCATCACTAAAAACAAAGCTAGTGGAGGTGATGGAATTCCAGTTGATCTATTCCAAATCTTAAAAGATGATGCTGTGAAAGTGCTGCCCTCAATACACCAGCAAATCTGGAAAACAGTAGTGGCCACAGGACTGGAAAAGGTCAGTTTTCATTCCATTCCCAAACAAAAGCAATGCCAAAGAATGTTTAAACTACTGCACTATTGCACTCATCTCACACACTAGCAAAGTATTGCTCAAAATTCTCCAAGCCAGGCTTCAACAATATGTGAACCACGAACTTCCAGATGTTCAAGCTGGTTTTAGAAAAGGCAGAGGAACCAGAGATCAAATTGCCAAAATCTGCTGGATCAGCAAAAAAGCAAGAGAATTCCAGAAAAACATCTACTTCTGCTTTATTGACTATGCCAAAGACTTTGACTGTATGGATCACAACAAACTGTGGAAAATTCTTAAAGAGGTAGGAGTACCAGACCACCTGAACTGCCTCCTGAGAAATCTGTATGCAGGTCAGGAAGCAACAGTTAGAACACGACATTGAACAACAGACTGTTTCAAAATTGGGAAAGAAGTACGTCAAGGTTGAATATTGTCACCCTGTTTATTTAACTTATATGCAGAGTACATCATGAGAAATGCTGGGCTGGATGAAGCACAAGCTGGAATCAAGATTGCCTGGAGAAATATCAATATCTTCAGATATGCAGATGACACAGCCCTTATGGCAGAAAGTGAAGAAAAACTAAAGAGCCTCTGGATGAAAATGAGAGAGGAAAGTGAAAAAGTTGGCTTGAAGCTCAACAATCAGAAAACTAAGATCATGGCATCCAGTCCCATCACTTCATGGCAAATATTGGGGAAACAATGGAAACAGTGAGAAACTTTGTTTTTTTGGACCCCAAAATCACTGCAGTTGTTGATTGCAGCCTTGAAATTAAAAGACACTTGCTCCTTGGAAGAAAAGCTATGATCAACCTAGACAGCATATTAAAAAGTAGAGATTTTACTTTGCCAACAAAGTCAGTCTAGTCAAAGGTATGGTTTTCCAGTAGTCATGTATGGATGTGAGAGTTGGACTGTAAAGAAAGCTGAGTGCCAAAGAATTGATGCTTTTGAACTGTGGCGTTGGAGAAGACTCTTGAGAGTCCCTTGGACTGCAAGGTGATCCAACCAGTCCATCTCAAAGGAGATCAGTCCTGGGTGTTCATTGGAAGGACTGATGCTGAAGCTGAAACTCCAATACTTTGGCCACCTGATGAGAAGGGCTGACTCACTAGAAAAGACCCTGATGCTGGAAAGACTAAAGGCAGGAGGAGAAGGAAATGATAGAGGATAAGACGGTTGGATGGCATCACTGACACAATGGACATGAGTTTGAGTAGGCCCCGGGAGTTGGTGATGTACATGGAAGCCTGGCGTGTTGTCGACCCATGGGTTTGCTAAGAGTCAGACACGACTGAGTGACTGAACTGAACTGAACATGTTTGAAAATGTGAATTTGTATATATTATTATGAAATTATATATTATTATATTATGTTCAAATTGTATACCACACTCTTAAGCTGGGATATCTCCTTTCATCTTCTTTAGCCCTTGGTCTGAGATTTACAACATTGGATCTCCTGCTTCTTTGGCCTTCAGACTTATACTAGAAACATACTACTGATTATATACCCATCTAATCTATGTGCAAACAATTCTCTATGGTTTTATTTGTGCACATTATGTGTTTTTTATGTGTACATTTAGTCATTACATATGAAAGTTATTTTAGTTCCTTAAAAATAATTATCCAAGAGCATGCCTTCTGCCACATTTCAGTAATTCAAAAGGTCACTCTACCCCGGTATACAGTAAGTTTTTTGATCAGTAAGTAATTGGATCAGTAATTTAATATATATTGAAATATTTTAACATATAATCTTATTTCCATGGAGACAAAGACTTAAAATTGACAATATGCATCTTGAGTTTTCACTTATGCTCTTTAACTGGAAAGCATAATTTGGTAACCTGTTCTTAGCTGGACAGTTTAGAATTAATTTAGAACTACTAAATGATTTTGCTTATTTAAATTGTAGATGTGTCAGGGCTTAGGTAGTAGGAACAGGAATAAATAGAATTGCCAGATTTAAGGGATATGAAAATGTATAATTAATAAAATAGATTATATGAGGTAAAAAGAGGAGAAAGCAAATAGTGACTCTCAAGGTTCAAGCTTGAGAACATAAGTGTAATAACTATTGACACAAGTGACAAGGAAGATAAGCAGATTACTGGGCTCAATGATGACCTTGATGTTAAAGACACTGATATTAACTGTTAGCCATCTAGTGAGAAATGTACAGTAAGAAGTTCACTCTATAAACTAGAATCTGGAGTTAATGGCTTAGTTGGAGATTTATATGGGGGAATAACCTGTGTATAGACTGTAATTGAAGTCCAGAGAGTAGATGAGAGCATTCAAGGAGAGTATATAGAGTAAGAAGAGAGGAAACTAAATTAGAACCCAGAGGACTGACAACACGTAAGAACATTACCAGGAAACCAATTCATCATTCCTGTTGGCTATAACATTACTGAAATATGGCAGAAGGCATGCTCTTGGATAATCATACTATCTCTTGTCAAAGTGAAATTGAATGAGCAAGATAAATTGACATATTGTGAGATCAAATGACAGTGATTAAGTACTGACCATTCACTGAAACACTTGATCCAATTACTTACTGTATATGAGGGGTAGTGTGACCTTTCAAATGAGACTATCTGTGGTAGATGGCCTTCATTTGAAATCTTTCTTTTCTTTAAACTTGACAGAGATGAAGGAAAATTTTCAATGCTTTAAAAAACTAGAGCTTGCTGTCAAGTAGCTGCTGATCAGAGAAGCTGAGATTCTGTATTTTTAAGAGATGCTAAATTAATGAATTGCTCTTATTCTGATCTACAGAATTCAGTCACTTAAATGTATTAATTACTTGGCTGGTATTTTCTGAGGAAGGACATTATATCCTACTTTCACCATTTCTTCTTTGTCTTTTTAAAAAAAATATTTATTATTGCAGGTATTATGCTAGGTCCTGGGGATAAACAGATGGATAATAAAGTTTCCTAATGTTTGTGATTACTGTCTAGCCAAAAAGACATGATTATGTATAGCTAAGTAAAATGAAGGATGGCAATTTCTATAATAAAGGTGTGTAAGATTGTTCTGTTGCAAGCATAAACTCCTTGAGAGTAGGGATAGCTCTATTCATCACTGCACTCTCAGCAATAAGCACAGTGTCTGTGTAGGTACTTAATATTTAGTGATATCTTTATATCCTATCTTGCTCAAATGGGAACTTAATTCAACTTAGAATAGTCACAACAAAATAACATAAAATGAAAGTGGTACAATAGAGGAATGAAGAAAAAGGGATATAAAATGAATGTAGAAATGAGACCAGCTATGATCACTTTAATGACCTTTGATTTCACACTTTATTCTCTGTATAAGCAAATTTATCACTGAAAGGAATTTTGTTATCACTTGGGAGGTAACATTTGAGAAAGCATTTGAAGGAAAAATAGACATTTTTCAGGTGAAGAATTGATAAGAATACTTTAGGCAGAAAGCATTTCACTTTGAACAGAGGTAGGTAAATGAAGTAGAGTTGATAGTCAAAGGCTAAGAATAAAGACATAATTTAGAACCAGATTAGAAAGATATTTTATACATGGGAAAATAATATGTCATTATGGGCTGAAATGCTTCTCCCCAAAATTCATATACTGAAGTCCTATATCCTAACCCTCAGTATTTAAGAATGTGACTATATTTGAAAATAAAGCCTTTAAAGATGCAGTTACAATGAAACAAGGTCATAAAGGCAGGCTTTAATCCAAAATGACTTGTGTCCCTGTAAGAAGAGGAGATTAGGGCATAGATACCACATAAAACACTACTAGAAGGCAGTAATCTTTGCCAAGGAGAGAACCTTAGGAAAAAAACAAGCCTGCTGGCAACTTGATCTTGGACTTCTAGCCTCTGGAACTATAAATTTCAGAACATAAATTTCTGTTTTGTTTTTGTTTTTTTTCAGTTATGCTGTGTGGTATTTTGTTATGGCATCCCTAATAAACATATAATTCCCAAGGTAACGGGGCTACTAGCAAACATATTTGTAAGAGTGATTACAGACAACATGGAATATGGGCTGAAGAGAGACTGAGAAGGATGCCTGAGTGTAGGGTTAAACACTGAGTCCTAACCTAAACTCATGTCCTTTCCAATGAGAACAGAAAGGAGAAGCCAGATGTCAGATTTATTTTTGAGGTGTAATTAACTGCCTGAAAAGTTTGGTAGAGATTTGCTTCCATAATAAGAAGACATTACTTAATAGATTTTAAATTACAACACTGAAAAAAAAAATAAATAAATTACAACACTGAGTTGAAGGTATTAGCTAATGCCAGAAATAACTGAATTTAAATAATGCATTTTTTTTCCAGTTTGGAAATTGGTTTAGTTTTCACTATGTATGTTTGTGTAATAGGGAATGTAGTAATGAGATCAGTTTTTGATATATTGAGCTTATGGAGTCTTTCAGACATTTTCTTAAATTTCTTCAACTAAATGTAAAACAAGAGCCTTAGGCTTGGGAAAAAATTGTCATATTTAGCATTCTGATCAAGAAAATGATTACTTGAAATGAAAGATGAGCACTATATAAATTTAAGACTGACTCTATGTGTTTATTAGAAGAAATCTGCAAACTCTTCCCTCCTCACAAATACCTGGATCTAGTATCTTCTTCAACTTGACTTTTCTCACAGTTTGTCATGCTCCATGAATAACATGTACTCTATGTTCCAGAAACAATAAAGATGGCACTATTATCACCTCAAAAGTCACTGTTAAAACACACAAGTGACAATCTTAATGCATATTGCGTAATGCAATTGCATAATCACCTCTGTTAATTTTTTCTTTAAAGTGGGAGAGAATCATATACAGCAGTGGGATTTCAGTGATTGTATCTAGAAAACCAAATGAAACAAAAGAATCTTCCAAAGGAAACTTTGGCTTGCCTCAACAGTACAAGGCAGTGCTTTGCTTGACATAAAGGAAGCACTCAATAAAGGTTTATTAAATTAACGTAGTATACTCTTGACTTCGGACTCAAAGCACTTAGGCAAATGGATGATTCCCTTTCTTATTGAAAGAAAGGAGTTAGTTATGCAAACCTAATTATTTTCCATCCACGACAGAAATACCATGGGATAAAGAATGCATTCCTCTTGAAATTCACTCTTAGATATTAGAGGCCATAATGCAAAGGCTGCACAAAAGTTCCAAAGAGAGTGTTTTTTGAAATAAAATAGTTTCTAAGTCTTTCCTAAAATCAGTGTTGACACCACTGTTGGGAACTCTGAGATGTCCCTCAAAATAATGTTTTACTTTTCCCTGTGCACTTAGGAAGAAAAATTCATGCTTCATAACTGAAAACACAAATATGTCTATGTTGCATAATAAAGCTTAGAAATGACCAAAAAAAAAAAATACTATAAATCTCACTGGTGAATATGCAGAATCGAAAGGAAATAATGTAGTTTTATCTTATAAATCTGGCAGAAACAAATGCAATTCAAGAAATGTTCCAAGAAGCTGAGAACAGAGAAAAGATAATTAAATCTGTAGATTCAAGTAAAAGTGGTAGAACCTAAGACATAATTAAAATTTTTAAAATACCTTTCTTTGATGTGGAGTTTTATGTATCTTTAAGTTCTCATGTAAAATTATTTTTAAAATGTAGAATTTCTGTGATAAGCATGAAAATATGAAAAGAGAAGTTAAGGTAAAATTCCATCTTTGTTAATTATTTGGTTTTTTTTATTAAAGAATTTGAAGAAATCACAGTTCAGGGTATGGAGGCTAGCTAAAGGAATTAGCATCTACTGCTTCACTCATCTATAACAATCATAGATGATGAGTCAGGCCAGCAAAGGCAGAAATGGGAAAAACCAATCCATGAGTCCAGCTCCGAAAAGGGAATCAAGGGGGAGCTAATGAGAGCAAAGCAGCAGGTCTAATGAGAAATGCAATATCTTTCCTGTACACTCCTTTCTGTTCTGGTTTTATTTTAATGGGAAACTGGGGGAAGTCTAAATCTATTTATGGGAGGCAGACGCTTTGTTTGAGGAGCCTAATGAAATCAAGTACAGAGAGAAGATGGGAAGAGATCTGAAAGGGATGACATTAGGAAATCCATTTGGAGGCACAGACTTGGGAAAACACAGTAGTTCAGGGAAATGATTTGCAAGATTGAATCAAAACATTTTAATTATGGTCGTATTATGATCTTGAAAATTTTTCCTGAGAAAATGAATAATTATATGACTTTTAACATTCTAATTTTTCCATAGGAATTGGATAACGGCTCCCTTCAAATGAATTCCCTCAACCACCAACAATGACTTTAGCAGAGCAATACCAGAAGTATGGCTAAATAATATACATGTGAGCAATATTTCTAAATATGTGATGGGGCTTTAAAAACTGCTTAAAATATGAATATCTTATCATAAATTTAAATTGGTATCAAAGATATTATCTGTTATGAACTTCACAATTATAAAAAAAACTGAATGTTGTAACCTATTATATTTAACAAAGTATTGTTTCTACCTTGATAATGATCAATTCAAGAATAGAATTTTCTCATTTAGTAAGAAAGGGTTACAAGCTACAATTTACAATTTCCCTTTTCAGTACATAATATAAAATGCTTAAAAACATTATAAAAATGTTTAAGGGAATACACAATAATTACATTGCTATGATTTTAAAATCAGGTTATTTTAAATATGTAAGTTTATACTTGTGGTTAGGTTATTCTAGACACTAACTTCAAATCTTATTTTGTATTATACAAGTCAAAGATACTGAATGTATTGTCAGAACTCTGGGAGCATTTCTAGATCAGGGTATAAACATAATTTTTCAGTTGATTCTAAATTGGGTCAACTTAAAAAAAAAAAAAGAAAGAAATCAAAACTAATGTAATATAGCTGCACTAAAAGAGGGTCGAGATGCATAAAACTTTGTATGAACTCAGAGTCAACTTGTAAAGATGCAAAATACATAAAGCATCTGGGAAAAGAAATCTAGCACATTCAAGGGGCAGATAAAACTTTTATTCAGTACCAAAAGGGACCCAGGGTGATAGTAGAAGGCAAATTATATACAGGCTTGCAATGTGGCAATGTGTTGCAATGTAGCAACAGAAATGACCTGGTTATTTCATGATCTCTAGAAGTGGAAATCATGTTCAAGAACTTGGATTGGATAGCTCTTCCACTATTATAACCAGAAAAAAATAATTCTGAAACATTCACTGAACTTTTAATTAACAGTTGTGTTAAAATAGCTGTGGTATATTCCAACAGGTCAACAGAAGTTATCAGGTACCTTAATAAAACATTTACTAGTGAATGTACAGAATCTGATCATATTAAGTTAGAACAGGTTGCACTCATTTTTTTGATTTCTGGAATACAATTTGGGAGAAATTAAATATCATACAGTCAAGAAAAACTTTACATGGAGCTAACTTGAGAAGCCTGAAACTACAAAAGAAAATGAAACAGGTAATTAGAATTTCTCAAATTACCTGTTTCCAAAGGATGTAGAATAAAGTTTTGTTATAATTTTAGAAATGGTATTCCTACTTTTGCACATTAGAAAGGTCCATTTTTTCCTTAGGTCATTACAAAATGTGATTTCATAAACTTCTCATTTTTGAGAGTACCACAAATGAGATTAGAAATTAGAATTTCTAATTAGGCTATAATCATCCAAAAGATGATTTTGACAATTATATTTTCCCTGTTTCTTTAAGAGGTCAGATAGGAAATTTATTCTTACTTGTGTTTTATTACATCTTTTAATCTTTTACAAAATGATATTTTCTATACTTCTGGAAACTTCTATGAATTAAGGTCAACTGTAGAAATAGGAGGAGATTTCTATGTAGAATGACAAAGTATACTTCACAAGATCAGGTACTCCATGATAAGTTATTAATTCTTTGAGAATCAAAAGCCCTAACAAAATTCATTATTCTAGAAGTTATAATACCTAAAGTTTTATTCACTGACACTTTATTTAAAAATATAGATAGATAAAAAAGCATTGATGTGGGTTTCCCCTGGATCACAAACAGAATATGAAAAGAGAAGTGGAATCACTTAACAAATGCAGATTCTACAAACTACCATTCAAGGACAATTCAGAGTGAGGATAAGGTATAACTCTAGAGTTATGTTTTAGTCCAAAAACTAGATGATAGCCCCACAGTGAGATTCCAAAAGAATCACCCAAAATCTAGGGGGAAAAGCCTGAAAGTGACACTGACATCTAAGAATTCCGAAGAAGACTTTGGTTTGGATGTCTGTTGTGACAATTTGGGAGTGTAAATATCAGGTTTAACGTTTTTCTGAAGTTTATCCTCTGAAATATCCTCAAGGCCTTCACTCCTTCTGATCGTAAGTACATTGCAGGGAACATAAGACAGAGAGTAAAGAGTTTTTGTTTCAATCATTCATCATTCCTTCATCATCATCTATATGATGGATGTGCCCTTCCATTTTTAAAAGGAAATAAACAATTTTCTAAAAATTCATGAAAGTATTTTACTGGCCTTTTCATCACCTTAAACTAATTCCAAAAAGAAACTCAAATAACGTAAAGCACCATGATTTTTGAACCATGAACTTCTATGATTACTATTTAACCTGATTTGATGATACGAAGCTCCAAGGAAACAAAACATCTGCTTGAAGTTATTAATTTTTTTTTCACTTAATGAAAGAAATTGTTTCAAGCAGATATTTTTCATTTTTATTTTTAATAGCATCATTAGAAAAGCTTTTAGGTTTTGTTCTTGTTGCTTATTTGATTCTTTATGAAACAAGTGTTTTCTCATAAGAAAAGTATTCATATTTGTTTTTTAAAACTACTATTGTGGATCATGGGGAATTAAAATGAACATACGCATTATAGTATCAAGAATTCAAAAATCAGGAGAACTGTATAAAGAGATCTCTAATTTGGCTTCTTGTACCTCTGAAATTGGCTTTGGCACTCTGAGTTACCAATTTATCATCGGGAAGCATTAGGGCAGAGATCATTCGTACTTCTCTCAAGAACTCATTTTGGTAAAAATTATGTTGTCATCAGCCAACTGTGAGCTCTTTAAGGTCAGAGATTAACTTTTATTCACTTTTAAATCTTTAACATCAAAAGCGAAACTTAATGCCTGATACACGGTCAGGACTGAGAAATAAATTTTAATCAGTTAGTGAAAGAGAGTTTGGGAAACTGAATTCATTGAAATTGAGCTTTTATTGTAGCTTTAACTGCGCCTTTTTTTCAAAGTGAGCAACATATCAATGCCCATTTAAACCAAGTCAAACTGATCAAAAAACTTTTTGGTTCCTGAATAGTACTTTAGAATATATACACTTGTCAAATATGGATTTGTGAAAAACTTAATAGTGAAACTGCCAATGCTAATGTTCAAAAATCAATTTAGACATTTTTAGGCCTTCCCTGATGGCTCAGATGGTAAATACTGTGCCTGCAATACAAGAGACCTGGGTTTGACCCCTAGCCCCAGAAGATCCCCTGGAGAAGGGAATGGCTATCCACTTTCTTGCCTGGAGAATTCCATGGACAGAGGAGCCTGGTGAGCTACAGTCCATGTGGTCACAAAGAGTCAAACATGACTGAGCAACTAACACTACTATTAATATAGTTTCTTACTTTATTAATTGAGTATTATTTTTTCAGGTTTCCATCAAGAATATTTATTGGACAGGGCATCCCATTGGATGCTGGAATTAGTTACTAAGTATGGCTAGGTGCTGAAGAACTGATGCTTTCAAATTCTTGTGGTGCTAGAGAAGACTCTTGAGGGTCCCTTAGACTGCAAGGAGATCAAACCAGTCAATTCTAAAGGAGATTAACTCTGAATATTCATTGGAAGGACTGTTGCTAAAGCTGAAGCTCCAATACATAGGCCACCTGATGGGAAGAGCCAACTCACTAGAAAAGACCCTGGTGCTGAGAAAGATCGAAGGCCAGAGGAGAAGGGGGCAGCAGAGGATTAGATGGTTAGAGGGCATCACCGACTCAATGGACATGAATTTGAGCAAACTCTGAAGATAATGGAGGAAAGAGGAGCCTGGCGTGCTACATGGGGTCCATGTCCATGGGGTCTCAAAGAGTCAGACACAACTTAGCAACTGAAAACAACATACAGAAAAAATTATGTTAGATGGACTAAGGATGGCTTGATTTGATGCATTTTGTTCTGATTTCATGTTTTACAACAAGTTTGGTTATTTGCTTTTATGGGGTTCTTAAGGCAAGAATACTGAAGTGATTTGCCATTTCCTTCTCCAGCGGGCCACGTTTTGTCAGACCCTTACTAGCAAAGGCATGTCCTTCAGTCATTCCATGTAACTGGACGACATGCCCAGCGCCTTGGTTGTCCCATTGCTGCTCCTCATTGAGCATGTAAACCTTCACCAGCCGCTGGGTGTTTATTTGTATCAATAAAAGCTTTTTAAATCAACAGCAATAAATTAGTATGTAATCAAAAATCTTGTTTCACCTTTCTACTACAGCTAAAACATATTTATTTAGTTCCTTTCTTCATAGTATTTCAATCTAAATTAAAAGAGAAAGTATACCTAAATATAACTTAACAAATGAATAAAATGATTGGGTGAGGACAAAAAGGTGAGATTGTGGAGGTGGAATAATCTGGCAACTTTCTGCTGTTTTGCAGGTTGTCTGCCGAGGGTTAGAGGGGACACCTAGTAATCTCTGCTCTATTCACTGTGCTGATACAGAGATCTTTATTCTAGGAGAGATTTTTATCGTAATTCATACAGAGGTGTGGATAGACTGACATTGGCCCTGAAATCCACCTCATTTTCTTAAAGAGAAAATCCAAATCCTTAGTGAGCTATGTCTACTTTTCCTCTTTTCTCCTTTCTTCTCCACATTCTACTTTTTTCAAAGGAAGGTTTTATCCTAATTTTAATTCAGATAATATGGTAATATATTTTTTCTTCCATCCTACCGTACAAGGGGAGAAAAGATTAAATGTGTTCTGCAAAAATTTATCTCAGTGATTGTGTGGAAGGTTTGTTTGCTTTAAGCATAAAGCAATTGTTTCTTTAATTGGTTTAAAACTTGGGATTCCTGAATGTGCCTCTGTTGACAATCACATGGCTGACTAAATCAGTAAATGAACAATGCTAATTCTTCAAAATTCTCTGTAAAACTCTGAAACCCGTAAATAAATCCTACTTCCCATTTTCCTTCTTGCACTAAATATTCCTAAAAGAGGAAATCTTCCAGGACACTTAAAGTATTCATCACCTTGTTACTCTTCTCAGATTCCCCCTCAATCTCTGCCACATTTTCCATAAAAGGAAATGCCCAGTATTGGACTTGGGGCTAGGATTGTAGGTGAAAATAGGTTTGAAATCACACTGATATTTTGTTCATTTCCTCTCCATTTCTTTTTAGTGAACCAGTTTACTGATCATGGTTTCTCATAATCTTTATGTGAAAAGTCAAAAGAATATAGCACTGCATTGCTCTTCATTCAACCTATTCACAGCAACTTAAAAAAGTTCCCCTTTAAAAACACCTATGCTTCCAGCTAGGATGCACAGTGAGATGTAAAATCATCTCAATATAGGTAACCGAACACAATGAATAACACATTATTCTAAATAATGACTTAGCATGATGTAACCAGTTACTATGGCAAAAAAGTGTGCATATGCTACAGTAAGTTAACTAAAATGTAAAACTGCAACAAAGTAGCTAAGAGAGTAAAATAAAAAAGTAAGTAAGTGTTAGTTGCTCAGTCATGTCCAACCCTTTGCGACCCCATGAACTGTAGCCCACCAAGCTCCTCTGTCCATGGGGTTTCCCGGGCAAGAACAGTGGAGTTGGTTGCCAGTTCCTTCTCCAGGGGAGAGAGTAAAATACTTGTTTAATAATTAATGCACCACATGTGACTTTATTTGGCATAAATTGCTCTACACTTCAAAATGACTCTTTTTATTCATATATTTTGAAAGTGGTTATTTTGTGATACACATGCTAAAAATATGACAACAGTTGTTACATACAAGCCATCCTTATGGTGTTCGTATGCATAATGCAACACTGTCTCTTTAAACACATTTTTTCCTTAAAACACCAACATGTTTTCCTTGAGGCTTACATGTCTGACACAATTGGTTCTGCATAGAAATGTGCATATGACTAAACATGCACAGAATCAAATACAGTCTAAATAATGTGGTCAGATACATTCTACATAGTGTCTGTTTATAAAGGTTAAACATAACTAAGAGCAAGGTTTTGTATTTTATTGCCTTTTTTGACTAATTTGAAATGATTGAACTCATACCTAAGTATCAGTGTGCTATTCATCAGGCTCTTATTTCAACTGCTTCCATTGACAGTTAAGGTAACCAAGAGGTCTGTGACTTCAAGGATTGATATTGATGATTACATGTTAATCGGGCAGTAGTAGAAGATATACTTGCTGAATCAGGGAAACCTGGAGTGAAATTCTTGCTTTACGTTTGATAAGCTCTGTCACCCATTGAGAGAGTAAATTAACTATGATGAGTCTTAGTTTCTTTAGAAAACTACTTGCTCTAAGAATAAAATGTGATAACTCAGGAACTTCCTAAGAGGATTGCAGGCAACCATGCAGCTGAAGCTTTTCATCTGGTAACGTCCTTTATAGTTTAGTTAGGCACTGGACTTCAAAAGGTGTAAATCAAGAGCAACGCTTCTTTTTATTTTTTAATCACCATTGTCCTTTTAAACCAGAACAGTTAAAACATCCTTTCCTGCTTTGACTAATGCTTGGACTGATCTGTAGCTTTTCTGGTTACTTTCAAATATTAGCATGCAATTTCATTTTTTAGGTATTACATAGTGCATTACAGACTAAACATGGTTCTAATTTCTGTTTTAATTCAAAGCTAATGTGTGCTCAGGCCCTGTTGCAATGACCAATCATGGTAATCCAAAATCCTTACTGTAACTCTGCTCTCTAAGACTAAGACAAATGTCACTTCATTTCCGTTTTTTCCTCAATTCATCTAAGCTCAGCCCAAGGAAAATGGAGGTCACATATCTCTCTTGGATTGCTCTCTGACCATTATTCTTGGAAATCATAAAGAAAAGTGTCAGAATTTTTAGTCCCTTTACAGAATTTATTCCCACCCTTGGGTAGCAAAACTCATTACCTAAAGTTATAAACAGATTAAACTTTACACTCTACATGGAACTCCACAGCTAAAGTTCAGCCCTTAAATTGGTAGCTTAGTTATTATAGACATAAATATAAGTATTTTATTTCTTATATGAAACTACTTGATTTCTTATTTATTAATAGTCATCAGCATCCCCAATTTTCCATATGCATGATGTAACTGGTATTTCATAGAAACGTATATGGTTCAAAGAAATGACACTTTTGACAGTATTCTGCTGAAAGTGCCCAAATAATCAAACTGATTCTTAATATGACAATGAAACCAGAAATTTCTTCTCCTTTTAAAAACACTGATTATACAGATGGCTAACAAACACATGAAAAGATGCTCAACATCACTCATTATCAGAGAAAGGCAAATCAAAACCACAATGAGGTACCATTACACGCCAATCAGAAGGGCTGCTATCCAAAAGTCCTCAAGCAATAAATGCTGGAGAGGGTGTGGAGAAAAGGGAACCCTCTTACACTGTTGGTGGGAATGCAAACTAGTACAGCCACTATGGAAAACAGTGTGGAGATTCCTTAAAAAACTGGAAATAGAACTGCCATATGACCCAGCAATCCCACTTCTGGGCATACACACTGAGGAAACCAGATCTGAAAGAGACACGTGCACCCCAATGTTCATCGCAGCACTGTTTATAATAGCCAGGACATGGAAGCAACCTAGATGCCCATCAGCAGACGAATGGATAAGGAAGCTGTGGTACATATACACCATGGAATATTACTCAGCCATTAAAAAGAATTCATTTGAATCAGTTCTAATGAGATGGATGAAACTGGAGCCCATTATACAGAGTGAAGTAAGCCAGAAAGATTAAGAACATTACAGCATACTAACACATATATATGGAATTTAGAAAGATGGTAACGATAACCCTATATGCAAAACAGAAAAAGAGACACAGATGTACAGAACAGACTTTTGGACTCTGTGGGAGAAGGCGAGGGTGGGATATTTCGAAAGAACAGCATGTATATTATCTATATTGAAACAGATCACCAGTTCAGGTTGGATGCATGAGACAAGTGCTCCGGCCTGGTGCACTGGGAAGACCCAGAGGAATCGGGTGGAGAGGGAGGTGGGAGGGGGGATCGGGATGGGGAATACATGTAAATCCATGGCTGATTCATGTCAATGTATGGCAAAACCCACTGAAATGTTGTGAAGTAATTAGCCTCCAACTAATAAAAATAAATGAAAAAAAAATAAAAACACTTATTTACAAGTTTCTTTTCTTTTTTTTTTTTTTTGGTCAAATAGTATATTAGTGGTAGTGTTAGTCACTCAGTCATGTCTGACTCTTTACGACCCCATGAACTGCAGCCAGCCCAGCTCTTCTGTCCATGGAATTCTCCAGACAAGAAGACTGCAGTGGGTGGCCATTTCCTTCTCCAGCATAGCTTTTGTTAACTCTCTGAAATTCCTAATGACCTCTTTCATATTTCATTCTTGCTTATAATGGCAACACATCATCTCTCCCCCACCAGAAAATCTGACACCTTTATGGGAAATAATTCTGTGTTTGTTTTTTTTTTTTTTTAATCTGCCTCAGACACTCACTTTCCGTTTCCATTGACTAACTTTCTCATTGTCTGAAGGGTGATAGTGTGTATTTGTTACAAACAAACTGGTTTCAAACCACCAAGATTAAGCTCCTGCCTTTGCTTACAAATCAGCAAGGTGAATTTGGGCAAGTTCCTCTAATTTTCTGTGCCTCAGTTTCACAGGTCATATCAGCAATTTAATAAGAATGTGTTAGAAATCATCATCTTCCGTTATGCTGTCATTGATTTCTTTAATTCCTATACTGTTCTAGATAACAGACACCATGGAATTCTTCAAAAAAGCTGATTGTTTCAGGTCAATACTTTATAAATGCCTTGTTGAAGGGTGTAGGCTCTGGGCCCTCTTGGAGTTATGGTTATCAAAAGGCTGGTTAGGTTGCTCAGAATAAATTAATTCTAACATTTTTATTTATTGAGCCTTGAAACTCCTTTCTCTAGGGTATGTAAGAGAAGTTCCAAAAGTCTGATTTTATTGACTAAAGGTCACGCTGAGTCCTGTCTTTAATTAGGCAACCTAATAGACTTTTAACTGCACTCTCTAGATCAAACCAACACCTGAAATCCCCAAACCTGGATAAGTACATCCATGTCAGTGGATTTGTCCAAACTGAATATTATATTTTACACTTTTATCTAAATTCCATTTCCTCACATGCTCTTTGAGATCATACTAGTACAAATTGAAATGTTCTTTTAGGTTTATTTTTGTTAAGTGTCAAAGCTTTTTGTCATTGTCTCCCTGTAGTTCTCTTTCAGGATTACCTACGTTTTGTTGTTATATGACAGGTGGTAAAGGTGCTTATAAGAAAACTGCTTCCCTATCCTAAATTTCTTATATAGAGAAAGGGTGGTTTTCTGAAAAGTGGGAGTGATATTGGCCTTCACAGGTTATGGTAGACCACACATTTTGAAAGTTAGCCTTTCTCAGACAATACTTGCTCAAAGATTCCATCCCATATCTCAGGGTCATTTCTGTGGTATAGAAATTCACAAAGGTTTTCTTTAAAGGGCAAGATAACAAATATTTTACATATTGTGGATCACACAGTCTCTATAGGAACAATGCAACTCTGTCAATTCTGACATTGTCATCATGTCAAACAATGTTGTGACTGTTCTAACAGAAATTTTCATAAAAGAGATGGTAGCCTGAGAGCCATATATAGTCAATCACCAACTTAGCATAAGAGATTTGGTAGAATTTAGTCTTTAATAGGAGCAGCAACTTTTCTACCCTTATGATTAGATACTGACTTGGTCTTTGGGCTTCCCAGGTTGTGCAGTGGTAAAGAATCTGCCTGCCAGTGTAGGAGACACAGGTGTGATCCCTGGGTTGGGAAGATCCCCTGGAGAGGAAACGGCAACCCACTCCAGTATTCTTGCCTGGAAAATTCGAGGGATAGAGGAGGCTGCTGGGCTATAGTCCATGGGGTCACAAGAGTCAGGCATGGCTGAGCAGTTTGTCCTTAGCTAAATGGCCTGATGATTACAGGTGAATAGAAACTCCTGCAAAGCTGTGGAGGCCTTCTGGCTCTTGACACAGATTACAAGTTGTATCTTCATAGCTTTTCATTTTTCTTTTCTCCTATACTTGCTCTCTGGGAATGTCAGAAGAAGCCAAATGCCTATCCAACTTTGTATTTATCCTTGTTACCATGGCACCTAATTGTCACAGTCATTTGAATTCTTACCACCTTGCCCTCCTCTTGCATTTCATTCTATGTAACATCAGAAATGATTTGAATAATTATGATGGAACTGGGGACTACATGTGTCACATTTCCTCAACAATAAGGTTATCCCAGGACAGCTTGAATACGTAAGAAAACTAAGTCATACTTCCATTTTCATAATTTGTTGCATGGGGCCACTTCTGGTACTATTTAGTGAATCAGTGGGGTCACAGCAGATAATAAATGATATAGCCAAATGAAGATAATTTGAAGATATTTCAATAAAGGAGCTATTCATAGAGGTATAGGAGTGTAGAAGGAAAAAAGTGTGCTCTTTGGCAAATGTCATATCTAAGATGCATCAATTTGTTTTTATTTGAATTTCAGAAATCATCTTGGTTTGTCTTGGCATTTTTGAAATCTTAAGAGCTGTATTATGAAACCTTCCTATATAGTAGCTATAGACTCTTTAATATGCTGCTAGAGATAGTTGTCAGATTGGAAGTGTTGAATTGACCCCCAAAATCATTAAAAACTTGGAATAAATCCTGATAAGGTTTGCAAATATTCGGTTTCCTCAATACTAAATTATAATCAATGATTTTTGGTGTGGGCAGTGAGAGAGAACATATAGCTGAGACAAATCACTATTTTAGAAATTAAACTAAGGGAAATCTAAATTATAACAAAACTTAGAAAATATATATTTTGTAAAAATATAGTATTCTGTTACATATGGTAACTTTAACTAGTTAGAGCTGTTCTGGTTGAAATATTTTGAGTTGAAAAATTTGCTTCAAGTCACACACATGTTAAGCAGTAGAACCTAAATGAGCAGAGACAGTCCAATTCACAGCCCTCAGTCCACAAGATCCTCATCTCACAATACACCCTGTGATTTTTGGGCAACTTTAATCGTTACTAGTCAGAATGATTATTGGGCTTCCCAGGTGGCGCTAGTGGCAAAGTACTAGCCTTCCAATGCAGGAGACATAAGTGTGAACCCTGTGTCGGGAAGATTTCCTGGAGGATGAAATGGCAACCTATTCTAGAATTCTTGTCTGGAGAATCCCCATGGACAGAGGGGACAGGCGGGCTACAGTCCATGGGGTCACAAAGAGTTGGACACGACTAAGCGACTCCAGGCACACACGCAGAATGATTATTATCTACGTGTTCTTCAAATATTGCTTATATAAAAGGACACACAAAATACTACAAAAGTGGCTTAATCTCTAGAGTCATGAGACCATTCCCCTTGAAATACTTTATTTTGGTATTTGTTTACACATTGTTTTTCTACCCACTAAAATTCAGTTTTAAGTTAACCTTAAAATTGGCCTATTGTGCTTCAGTTCAGTTCAGTTCAGTCACTCAGTCGTGTCTGACTCTTTGCAACCCCATAGACTGCAGCATGCCAGGCTTTCCTGGCCATTACTAACCCCTGGAGCTTACTCAAACTCATGTTCATTGAGTTGGTGATGCCATCCAACCGTCTCATCCTCTGTCGTCCCCTTCTCCTCCCACCTTCAATCTTTCCCATCATCACAGTCTTATTTCAAATGAGTCAGCTCTTCACATCAGGTGGTCAAAGTATTGGAGTTTCAGCTTCAGCCTCAGTTCTTCCAATGAATATTCAGGACTGATTTCTTTAGGATTAGCTTGTTTGATCTTCATGCAGTCCAAGGGACTCTTGAGAGCCTTCTCCAACACCACAGTTCAAAAGCGTCATTTCTTCGGCACTCAGCTTTCTTAACAGTCCAACTCTCACATCATACGTGTACTGGAAAATCAGAGCTTTGACTAGACAGACTTTTATCGGCCAAGTAATGCCTCTGCTTTTTATTTGCTGTCTAGGTTGGTCATAACTTTTCTTTCAAGGAGCAAGCGTCTTTTAATTTCATGGCTGCAGTCACCATCTGCAGTGATTTTGGAGCCCCCAAAAAGTCTCTCACTGTTTCCACTGTTTTCCCATCTATTTGCCATGAAGTGATGGGACCAGATGCCATGATCTTTGTTTTCTGAACGTTGAACTTTAAGCCAACTTTTTCACTCTCCTCTTTCACTTTCATCAAGAGACTCTTTAGTTTTTCTTCACTTTCTGCCATAATGGTGGTGTCATCTGTATATCGGAGGTTATTGATATTTCTCCTGGCAATCTTGATTCCAGCTTGTGCTTCACCCAGCCCAGCGTTTCTCATGATGTCCTCTGCATAGAAGTTAAATAAGCAGGGTCACAATGCACAGCCTTGATGTACTCCTTTTCCCATTTGGAACCAGTCTGTTGTTCCATGTCCAGTTCTAACTGTTGCTTCTTGATCTGCATAGCGATTTCTCAGGAGGCAGGTCAGGTGTCTGGTATTCCAATCTCTTTCATAATTTTCCACAGTTTGTTGTGATCCACACAGTCAAAGATTTTGGCATAGTCAATAAAGCAGAAGCAGATGTTTTTTCTGAAACTTTCATGATTTTTCAATGATCCAACAGATGTTGGCTATTTGATCTCTGGTCCTCTGCCTTTTCTAAATCCGGCTTGAACATCCGGAAGTTCACGGTTCACATACTGTTGAACCTGGTTTGGAGGATTTTGAGCATTACTTTGCTAGCATGTGAAATGAGTGCAATTGTTATGTTTAACCAAATCTTAATTGCTGAAATTTAGAGAAGTTTTGACACATATAATTCTTACTCTTTGTATTTATAATTATTTTTCCAATATTGAATCAGGCATTTTCACCTTATTTCTTTTGGCTTGGTTATCAATAGAAAGGTCTAAAGGCTCTCTTTCACCTTTTTTTTTCACCTTTTATTAACATCAAAAATTCCTAATTTTAGTTTTAATTATTCCAAATAAAAAGAAATTTAAATATATAGGAAAAAAGTTATTACACACTAGACACCTCAGATATTGTTATAATCATTAGTAAGGATGAAAAATAAAGTGGTAACCACTAATAGGGAAAGCTTTGCATTTAGGGAAACTTAACTATGACTATGAAAATGCACTTGTTGGAGGATGTTTAAGTAGTAGGGATTTTACCAGTGATTTAGGTTTGATCAATTTTTCATGTGTTCAAATATTTGAACATTACTCCAGTATTACACGTGAAAGAAGTAATTCTCAAATACAATTATTAACAATCTTCTTAAGACTGATTGCCATGTAGAAATGTATTTTTATGGTAATAGCATTTTTATTTTGTAAGAGAATAATATTTCCTGTGTTCAAGTGGTCTTTTCTCTCTTTCTTATTTGAGTATTTAGTTCAAACTTTTTTTTGCAAGCATTTAAAGGTAACAGATTTGGGACAGGATAACATTCCTATTCTATACTACTAAAGTTGCTCCTATGCAGCTCCCATTTTTCTTTTAGAAACACTCTGCTTTTCTCTACACATTTATTGCTTTGTATCTGACCCAACGAATCTCTTTCTTAGGGTCAGCCCACATCCTCCATTTGTGGGTGATCGTCAGTGGCAGCCTAAGAGCTTTCTCTCTAGGAAGATACACAATGAATTCATACATACTCAACTATTTCCTTTCAATTGGATTTGAGAATCTAAATAAAGTGCACATGTAAATTGCTCAATATCTATAAATACTTACTCTTGGAGGTTTTTATGTTTTCCATACATTTTAACTTAGAAAAGGGAATTCAAGGATTTTAATCTTTTTATATCACAATTTCTAAACCAAAAACCAAAATGAAACAGGAAAGAGTTTTGAAATTATTTTATATAGTAAACATTAAACTTATAGTTAAAATGATTTTATTTTTCCTTAGATGCTATTTTATAAAAGCTAGCAAGAATTGAAAGATTGCATATATAAAATAATGCATCCCAGAATTACTTTGTTGTCTTTTCTCAGATTCATGTGAAGGTGAAAAAAATTCCCTCTTATCAACTTTTTCTGATATCTCATATATCCTTATATTTATATAATTCCAATAAGGCCTTGATTTGGGGCTTAAATGTATAAAAATATAAAATTTGCTAAAACAAGCTATGATTTTTTTTTAAAGTCCATATTTATATGTGCCCTTGTGTGCTCAGTCACTCAGTTAAGTCTAATTCTTCATGGTTCCATGGACTGTAGCCTTCCAGGCAAGAATACTGGAGTGGGTTGTCGTTTCCTTCTCCAAGGGATCTTCCCAACCTAGGGATCAAGCCTGTGTCTCTTGAGTCTCCTACATTGGTAGGTAGATTCTTTACCACTAGCACCACCTGGGAAGCCCCCCATATTTGTAAACTAAAAATTAAATCAATCTATAAACTATTTAGAGTGAGAAGTGACACTGATATTGGTATACGTAGAGTGTGTGCGTGCATGTGTGCTAAGTCGCTTCAGCTGTGTCCAACTGTTTGGGACCCTGTGGACTATAGCCTGCCAGGCTCCACTGCTCATGGGATTCTCCAGGAAAGAATACTAGAGTGGATTGCCATGCCCTCCTCCAGGGGATCTTTCTCATCCAGGGATGTAACCCATATCTTTTGTCTCTTATGCCTCCTGCATAGGCAGGCAGGAGAGTAATATATTGTTAATAGTAAATAAAACTGTGAGTATCACAGAAAATTTCTTGGAGAGACCCCAGGTGACTCTGAGGAATGAATAGAATTTAGCTGCATGAAGAAGGAATGACATCTTCTAGACAGAGTATCATGAGTCTCCATGAAACATCAGATGTTCAGAAAGTAAATTGATATATTCATCTTGGTTAGACATGCTGTAGAAAAACTTCTAGTGCCTATCAAATATTATTTATTTTTATTCCTCTATCAATATTCTCTGACTCTTAATCATCAGAATACAGGGTTATAAAACTAAGTTTTGGCCAAAGATATGCAAGTGAAGATTAGTTTTATGTCCTCTGGAAGAATCCTTAAGGAAAGGGGTATAATCTGTTTCATCCTTTCTCTATTATGTTGCCTGGGACACAGGTAGTTGGGTTTGCTTTTTCTTGTGATAAGTAAAATGATATTTGCTTTACAAATCTATTTTTGAGTTTGTATTACTAGCAGCTAAATACAATTTAAACTAATCCGAGTGCACATGAAGAGTAGAAGAGATAAATTTTAGGCAAAAATCATGTAATGAAAGTCCTTTGTATATGTTAAAATAAAGATTTTGTACTGTAACTGCTGAATATTGAGGCACCAATAAGTACTTTTAAACAAGGGAATCTTATGAATGAATTTGAATTTTAGAAATATTTTACAATAGTAGAATGGATGTGACTAGACAGGAAACAGGAAAATTAGTGTAAAAGCTAGCAAAGTAATGTAAATATATATAGAAAGATATCAGATCTTTAATTAAGTGACTAGGATCACCCACCAAGGGCTTCTCACGTGACTCAGCTGTAGAGACTTAACCTGCCAATGCAGGAGATGCAGGTTCAGTCCCTAGGTTGGGAAAAATTCTCTGGAGTAGGTAGGACATGGCAACCTGTTCCAATATTCTTGCCTGGAAAATTCCATGGACAGAGGAGCCTGGAGTTGAAAAGAGTAGGACATGACTAAGCAACTTCAGCACATCGTTCACCAAGATAAGAAATAAAGGAGAATGGCACATTTCGAGGGGAAGAGCTCAACTTTAAATATTCTGAAAGCAAATACCTATGGGACATTAAAGAAGAGCTATGCAGCTTTTCCTGATTCAAGAAGAAAATTCTGATAACCAGAAGTCAACATTATTTGTATGCAAAGATATCAACAGAGTGACTAGAAATCTAGACTGTTTCCTATCCAGTAAAGTTAAATTTTCTCTACAAATAAAAGAGCCATAAATATAGTTTAAATAAATAGACTCATTAAAAACAGAAAATGAACACCCTCCTATCTAAAAGCAAGAACACTTAGAACTTATGTTCTAATCACAGAGGAGTTACACAGAAAAAAATAACTGTAATGTAGACATGTGAAATACTGAAATATCTTTCTTACTTTGCCTGTAGTTCAGGCCTGTGTAAAAAAAAAAGAAAATAAATGTCCTCTTATGATGTCATTCTTAAGCCCATTATAACCTTCAGAAATTGTGGAAGAGTCTGAAAAGAATATTAAATATAGAAAGAATCCTGTGATAGCATAGACTAATCCAATAATAAACTTTTAAGCTAATGACTCTTAAAGTACAATTTAATAATTTGGTAAATGACTCAATTCCTATTCCTACAGACTTTTTGAGATATAAATTTCAATTCAGTATTTCTCAAGCATACTAAAAGTAAAATACATATGCAATTCAATGTTAATTTCTTATTCTAAAAGACTTTGTAATACACCAATTCATTTATCTTCCTCTTCTCTGCCATATATTTCAATTGAATAAATACATTTCCCCCTTGCTTTGATTGAATATGAGAGACAGAACATGCCTTTGTAATTCCTGCACTCATTAATAGTGTGAATGTTCTTAGAACAGACAAAAGAGAATAAATGCACTTATATCTAAGTAAACAGGTATATATTCAAGTGTTTTCCTTAAATAAGGATAGGAGGTGATGAGCCATATAATAATTACTCCTAAATATAAGTATTCTAGCTAATTATTTAAATTTGCAAGTGGAATTAGTTTTAAAATAAAAAATTTGATAACTTCCAACCTATTTTGTGACTATAAAAATAGATACAAATTACTGAATGTATTGTCCTATATGTACAGAAAGAAAAATCATGAAATTACTAATTATGATATTACAGTATAATGCCAGAAAAAAAGTGTTCACAGTTATTAATATGTGTGTGTATACACACACACACACACACACACACACATATATATATAAAAGCACACAGGTATAACAAACTATCAGTAGAATCAGATTTTCTATTAAAAATGTATAACATTTAATGCATCAGTTCAGTCCAGTTAGGTTCAGTCGTTCAGATGTATCTGACTCTTTGTGACCTGTAGCACGCCAGGTCTCCCTGTCCATCACCAACTCCTGGAGTTTACTCAAACTCATGTCCATTGAGTTGGTGATGCCATCCAACCATTTGATCCTCTGTCATCCCCTTCTCCTCCTGCCTTCAATCTTTCCCAGCATCAGGGTCTTTTCAAATGAGTCAGCTCTTCACATCAGATGGCCAAGGTATTGGAGTTTCAGCTTGAGCCTCAATCCTTCCAATGAATATTCAGAACTGATCTCCTTTAGGGTGGACTGGTTGGATCTCTTTGCAGTCCAAGGGACTCTCAAGAATCTTCTCCAACACCACAGTTCAAAAGCATCAATTCTTTGACACTCAGCTTTCTTTACAGTCCAACTCTCACAACCATACATGACCACTGGAAAAACAATAGCCTTGACTAGACAGACCTTTGTCAGCAAAGTAATGTCTCTGCTTTTTAATATGCTGTCTTTGTTGGTCATAACTTTCCTTCCAAGGAGTAAGTGTCTTTTAATTTCATGGCTGCAATCACCATCTGCAGTGATTTTGGAGACCCCCACAAATAAAGTCTGCCACTGTTTCCATTGTCTCCCCATCTATTTGCCATGAAGTGATGGGACTGGTTGTCACGATCTTAGTTTTCTGAATGTTGAACTTTAAGCCAACGTTTTCACTCTCCTCTTTCACTTTCATCCAGAGGCTTTTTAATTACTCTTCACTCTCTGACATAAGGGTGGTGTCATCTGCATATCTGAGGTTATTGGTGTTTCTCCTGGCAATCTTGATTCCAGCTTGTGCTTCCTTCCAGCCCAGCGTTTCTCACGCTGTACTCTGCATATAAGTTAAATAAGCAGGGTGACAATATACAGTCTTGACGTACTCCTTTTCCTATTTGGAGCCAGTCTGTTGTTCCATGTCCAGTTTTAACTGATGCTTCCTGACCCACATACAGATTTCTCAAGAGGCAAGAGGCAGGTCAGTTGGTCTGGTATTCCCATCTCTTTCAGAATTTTCCAAAGTTTATTGTGGTCCACACAGTCAAAGACTTTGGCATAGTCAATAAAGCAGAAATGTTTTTCTGGAACTCTCTTGCTTTTTCGATGATCCAGCAGATGTTGGCAATTTGATCTCTGGTTTCTCTGCCTTTTCTAAATCCAGCTTGACCATCTGGAATTTCATGGTTCACATATTGCTGAAGCCTGGCTTGTGGAATTTTGAGCATTACTCTGCTAGCATGTGAGATGAGTGTAAGTGTGTGGTAGTTTTAGCATTCTTTGGCATTGCCTTCCTTTAGGATTGTAATGAAAACTGACCTCTAATTTAATGCATGCATTCTCAAAATTTATTCGTTCCCACACAAATCTGCAGTTTTTGTTATCTAATTTTGGATATATGTTCTTTCTTCTATGAAGACATGTCATTTTTGTGATGATACAAACTAAAAGAACAAAATAAAACGAACACAATGAATTTTTAAAACATACCTGGAAATAAAAATACTAAAAACTCTGCTTCCATAAAACTCAAAAAGGAAATTTGCTCAGAAAATATATTATTGACAATCAACATCACAACAAAAACATACACATTTTATTATTTTAGGACAAGAGATGGGAACATTAGAGATAGTGTGACAATTAAAAGTAACCATTCGCAACTTCAAAATATTTGAGTTGATTTCTTATACATCTAGATGTGTTTTCACATAAGCCAACACATTTTGACTAAAGTTAACTTTAATAAAATGAAAATTTATGTCTGCATTAAAGTAATTGGTGGTTTAATCCTGGATGTCTCTTTCATGAAAATTCAGTTGTGTCCTTCAGTTTTCTGAGGTTTTTTTAATATGTGTTTTCTCTGAAATGAGGTGTAGAATTTGGTGGCCTGAGAGAAGTGACAGTTTGCAGTGAGGAGACATCTTAAGATCTGTTTTAATGATCTCTCACTGCCCACCAAAACACTTGAGACTTAGTGGTTTCAAACTGCAGTGCATTTTTACCGTTCATGACTGGTGAATTGCTAAACTTAATTTGAGTTGGTTTCGTTCACTTGTTAGGTAAAGCTTATGCTATCTGAGGCTTTGGCAGAGCTAGAAGCCCAAGCAGGCTCACTCACTTGGCTGGTAGTTGATGCTATCTGGCTGCTCAGAGGGATTGTCAAATGCAGTTGCCCACACAATTCTGTGTGTCCTGAAGCTCCTAAGACACAGTGATTGGATACCAAAATACTAGGTTCTAACTCTGAAGATTCCAAATAGTCCCGGCAGAAGCCATAGAGATCTAGGATGTAGCTTCAGCGATGCCACAAGGTCATCTACACTGCATACTCTTGGTTACATACGCCAGCCCAGATTTAAATAAAAGGGAACTATAGAAGGATAAGTAAAGTACAAGTGGGTCATTGGGAAAGAGGCATGGGAGAAAGTGGCATTATTAGAAAACAGCTACCTCAGTCAGAAAACTCTTAGGACATTCGAAATTCTTGTTATTTGACTGCTTAAAAATAAATTCTGTTCTCACTGAAAATAATGCTCAAAATGAAATGGATCTGCAAAATTTGATTTTCACTTCAGATATTTTCAATCCCATTTACATTCCCTAGTGGAAATGCTTTCTGACCATTTCTACTTTCTTTTCCATTTCTTGTTTTCTTCCTTTTTAATTGGTTGATATTTTAATAATCATATGTCATCAGGAAAAGTCCAGCATTTAACACTGTCCCCAAGACATAGGATTGGTTTCATTCTGAAGTAAAGCACATACTGCTATAGTCACTGGCCTTTATAAAATAACCATGTACTGGGTATATGTGGGTGAACATTCAATGTGAAGTAGACTTAAAAAATATATAGCTTACAGGATTTAAACATTCAAATAGTCCTAAGACCCCCTCTTCTCGTCAAGCATATCATTGGTCTCCATTATTTTCTGAGCTTGCTCATCCTTCCTTCTTAATCCTGCCCTTTTGAGATCTCTTGCCTTCTTGATTTGCCTTCCAACTAGAATCATCCTTTCTCATTCCATATTTCTTTCCCTTTTTCTTTTATTAAGTCCTTAAATATAAATAATGGTGGCTCTTCTTGAGTGAGAAATAATAGCTGGAGGAAATATCTATGAAGGCAAAAGGCATCAGGGTAAGCAGTTATAATTAGAAGGTAATAAATTAGTATGCACATGAGGTACCATATAGTTCATTCAATCTTGGATGGGACTGAGAACACCACCTTGGTGAAGAGAAAAATCAGCAAAGAAAGTATGGGGAGACAAGAAATGGATTTCATTTTTTATTCAGGAAAAATAAAAAATAAAAAAAGGACAGCCAAGAACTCAGTAGGGACTATAACAAGTAGAGTTAAACATCTCAGTTACCTTGGCAACAGAATCACCGCCTTATGCTAGTAATATCATGGTGACAAAAGCACAGCTAAATGAAGTAAACAGCAAATAAGACCCTACTGGCCTGGTCAGTTCTTCCTTAGAAAGTGTTCACAAAGGAATCTGAGAGGATTTTCTGTTAAAGGTCATGTAGGAAAAGCGTAACTAGTATATTTTAAAGAAAGAGAGAGATCTTCCACCTTAACACCTCTGTCCCCACTTCTCTACCACCCTACCAGATACACAGCTCATCTTTTGTTCTAGGTCAGTGCTAAGTAATAAATCATGGAGTTGTGAATACATGTGTTGCTTAGGCTAATGTAGCAGACATCAATGCATGGAAAGAAAGTCTAGAATTTAAGGACCCAAAACAGGAAAAACATGCATCCACTTCAGCCAATTTTCCATATTGTGGTTCAGAACAACCTAGGCAACTGGCATTTACCATTTTCTCTCTCATTATGCTCATGTTGGAGGACTATGCTTTCTGCAGAATGGGATTTTATATATATATATATATATAGGCAGTCAAGGATTTGACCCAGGGAGCAGCAGGAAGTGTGAGCAAGTTAATTTGGGGACTCAGATAAAAAAGTAGATTTAGCTAGAATGAAAAATAGTGTTAAGAATAGCAGCTGGGAAGGAATTCCTATAAAAGTTCATCAATTTATAACATGTTAGAACAATACATGTTTGATTCTTTAATAGTGACACATTAAAAAAAAAAAAAAAGGAAGAGGTGTGCTTTTTATTTACCAAATGGTCCCTGGTGGTCATCAATCCAAATGATGAAATAAAAAGAATTATTCTAGAGAATATAAAGTTAATCTTAGAAACACTTCTGGTTCTGGAGAGAAAACTTTTGTAAAATGTTTGGCTCTAACGGTGGCTAGGAGGAAGATGTAGAAATTAAAGATCCAGAGCCAAGACATGAAAATAACCTAAATGTCCATACACAGATGAATAAATAAAGACTTGGTACATATGTACAATGGAATACTGCTCAACCATACAAAAGAATAAAATAATGCCACTTGCAGCAATATGGATGAACCTAGATATTATCATACTTGGTGAAGTCAGAAAGAGAAAGACTGATATCCGCTTATATGTGGAATCTAAAATTCATATGACACAGTGAATTTATCTATAAAACAGACTCACAGACATAGACAATAGATTTGCAGTTGCCAAGAGGTAGGGAGGGTGGGGAAGGTATCTGCTGGGAGTTTGGGATTATCAGATGCAAACTATTATGTATAAAGTGGATAAATAACAAGGTCCTACAATATAACACAGGGAACTATATTCAGTACCCTGTGATCAACCATAAAAGAAAAGAATACAAAAAATGATATGTGTGTGTGTGCGTATTAATGAATCATTTAGCCTTACAGCAGAAATTAACACAACAGTGTAAATCAACTAGACTTGAACAAAATAAAATTCACTTAAAGAGATTCCTCTGCAAGATTCAGCCAGTGTGAAGACTGAGGAAGTTAGAACTTGAAAACAGGTATGCTAGGAAGGTAAAGTTCATTTCACTAGGAAGATAACATATTAAAACCTAAGTGTCAGAATCTCTGGTAGGTTGTTGGAATCCCACTTCTCAGGACAACTGTCCTTGATGGAGAAGGATGCCAAAAGACAGCTGGGAAATAGACTATCATTTTTATAGGAAATTACTTTCATAAAAAGTAGGGAGATGTCTCTAAAAGTTGTCAGCAATATAGGAACTCCACAAGGGAAAAATAGATAAAAGCCAAAGATGAAGACATGGAAGAGATGATAGCAGTGTTAAGAAAAAAATTTAGTTTTTATTAACCTTCCCTGACAAAGATAAAAAAAGAGTGATTCCAAGAATTCTGTGTGAGAAATACTTTATGTGTAAGAGAGTTGGTCTCAGTTACTAATTTTTATTATAGTAACATAAATCATTTTTGGTTAAATTAGCATTCAGTTATTTGAGTTTAAGTTACAATATAGTTATTTCTAGTGGTTAATGGCAATTTCCTTTAGGTATTTTGTCCTGAAGCAGATGTGTTAAATATGCCTTACCTAATGGAATTGTTGGCTAGTTGTATGAATGTGTGAGAAGATAAAGAGCTAAATATTTCTTCATTTCTAGGACCATCCTTAATTCCCAGGTCTTAGAAATTAAGTAGATACTTAGAATGCTAAATAACTAAATATGTCTTTTCTTCTAGAAAAAGATTATCTTCCTTCCTGTGACATAAATGAAAGAATTGATAGTCTACCACTTAGCTTTATAAGTCTAGCCGAGGAACAAATCCTACATATATTTACATACACAGACATGTGTGTATGGTACATATTTGGATAATTTTGGTATCTTGGTGGTATACATAGTTTCTGTGATACACAGCAAGGTACAATGTTGGAGCAGTACCTACAACATTCCGCTTAGCAAACTGGGGAAAAATGCTTAAGGCAGAAATGCATATGATGAAGTAAGGGTGTTAAAAGAAAAAGAGTTAGCAGAGAGAAAAGTCACTGTATTAGAAGGAGAGATAACAAAATGAATTTAGAAATTTTGGCACCAAGACATTGGGAAAGGGACTACTGTAGTAAAGATCATAGGAGTACCCTGGCTTACAGTCAGGCTTCGAATCCTTGTTCTTAACAGAACGCAATCAAGACCAATCTGAGATGACAAAAGCAACTTAACAGATGTGAAAGTTAGTTAGGCACAGCTGAGTCAAAGTAAGCTGTGCATGCCTTGCTTCTCATGTATGGATGTGAGAGTTGGACCATAAAGAAGGCTGAGCACTGAAAAAAAATGATGTTTTCAAACTGGTGCTGGAGATGACTCTTGAGAGTCCTTTGGACAGCAAGGCGATCAAACCAGTCAACCCTAAAGGAAATCAACCGTGAATACTCATTGGAAGAACTGATGCTGAAGCTGAAGCACCAATACTTTGGCCACCTGATGAGAAGAGCCAGCTCATTAGATAGGACCCTGGTGCTGGGAAAGATGGAGGGCAGAAGGAGAAGTGGATAACAGAGGATGAGATGGCTGGATGGTATCACTGATTCAATGGACATGAACTTGGGCAAACTCCTGGAGATGGTGAGGGACAGGAAGCTTGTCATGCTGCAGTCCATCCATGGGGTTGTAAAGAGTTGGACACAAGTTGGCAACTGAACAACAAGAGCAACCCTTGCTTCTAAGCAGAAACATGTGCTACAAAGAGAACAGGGTGGAAGCAGGTTTAGGTGAGAATTTTCTCAAAATGCAAATGCTCCCAAGACAATAGCAAGCTGTGCTCTTCCACAAACTGGTGGTGGACAAGGTATCTGCCTTCTGGAGATCAGAAGAATGCACAAAATAATGATCTAAGGATTCAGTGGAGGCTTTTGGTAGAGGGTTTTCTTGACCTGAAAATAACCAGTAAAACAGGATTCAGCTTAACCCCAAGGTGGTTATCTGAAGCATTTGAATTTCTGAGGCTCACTTGGTTTAAGAAAGTCATGTGAAACAAATCTCATGCAATCAAGAATTCTTTAATGACCCAAGTCAGAAGGAAAAATCTATTTGATGGAACATAGTAATATAGTGGAAATGATACACTAAGAAGAATATTTGATCAGATTCTAAGTATTAATATTATATAATATAAAATATTCCTTTTAGTGTGGTTCCCAGAGTATGAAATGTATTCATGTTTCAAAAACCTACTTTATCCCCTTGTCTCTATTTTTTTTTCTCATTGAGGAAGTTAAATTAAGTAGATATGTTGACTATGCTTTCAAAAATTCTAAGTTTGCTTTCTTCAGATGACATAAAACTGTAATATCACTAATTGGTAACATTATTGGGATTCTGGGGTTGAATATCAGATAATTCCAAAATGATAAAACCAACTGTAAAAATCAATATTTCATGGTATTTGATGGAAGGGCCATATAAATGACCTACTATTTTGACATCAGTACAGTGAATGTTCAACAATCTAGTTAAAATAAACACTTATGATGATAAGAAATAAGATTATGCTTTAGACAAGTTAGATGGAGACTGAGAAAACTGCCAGTGGCAAAGAATAACAAACTGAAAACAAAAAATAAAGTTTCCCAACTGAGGCTGTTGAGAATTGTGTGAGAAGAAAATTGTATAAAATATAACTATTAAGCAGAAACACTGGGAAAACAAAGATAGCAAAAACATTTAAAAGCACAAAATGTTATTTTACCCTCATGCTTAGGAACCTTTTTGTTTTATGGCCTTCAATTTGAAAATAAACAATATTAATTTGCAGCTTGAATAATATGAAACCTCAAACATAAGGGCCAATATATCTATTTAGATACATTTCTTAGCTTTATTTTATTATAATTGTTACTTGAAATACTTTTATAGAATATTTCAAATGAAATGATCCATGTTACATGTCCTAAAGAGAGGTATGATGACCTGCCAACAAAAACACAAACACGTGTGCACACACGTGCACACACACACACACACACGAGTCATACATCTTTTTTGTTGGATTGAAAAGATCATTACCTGCTGATTCCTTTAGTTGAATCAAGAATAGGGTAATTTATAGTTTGTACTGATTCTTCCTTTAAAATTTTTTGTAAAGTTGAGAAATATAAAAGGCACAAAATAAAAATATCAGAACCCAAAGTGAGAACTTAATTGTAGCTGAGAGAATTGCAGTCATTTTGGGATGTACTGAACATGTAAATGCAGCCACTTTAAATGATACAGCAAGGCAAAAACCAATAAGACTTTTAGAAACATCATTTTATTCCTTTTTTATTTTGCAATCCTACCTCAGAGACTAGTAAGTTTATATAGCTCACACAATGATGCTGGATTTATAAAAACAGTTTTCTTATGATCCGAATAATAAATATATTCACTGACACAATGGGAGATACCAGGTTGTTTCTGTTTAAGCAATTGATTATTTTTTGACACACAAAAATGAATCATAGACCCGGAGCAACTTAGCTTTAATAATTCAAAATAACATCCTTTTTCTTGATTACAGAGATTTCTAGAAATAATATGAGTTTATGGTGAATCAAAATTAAAGCTATGTTTTTATTGGATTCTTTTTGCTACATTTCTATTACACAGAATAACACCACATCAAAAAAGCCTGTCTATTTTTGATTTAATGGAAAATGCTATATGAATCAGAGATGAGGTACAAAGACTACATTAACTTGCAACAAACATATAGCTTACTATAACTTATTTAAAAAAAATTAAAAATGAAGCCTCATTTTTGTGAATATAGTCTATCTTTCAGTATCATGATTCATCATGATTTATTTACCAGCTTTTTGTTTTAATTTGAATATAAACAGCCATTCTGAGTGTTTCATGCTTTCAGAATTATAAACTCTATTCATCTAGTTTCAATGTACCTTACTGAGAAGAGAAAAAAAAAGGCATCAACATCCTTTCTGCATAATGCACAAGGAGTAAATATTTTTATTCAAATTATGAATGAAATGGGCTACTTCTTGATTAAGCATTAAGTGAGCAAATACGGTTTTATGGAAGAGTGATGATTTAAAGACATTATGTGAAAATTCAAAGTAAGGAATGAAGTGGGAGCAGTTTCAAAATGTCATATCCTATTGTTTTCCAAATTGCCAAGAAAAAAAAAGAAGTTCTCGCCTACATCTGCTGATTTTCCTTGACTGTTCATTAATAGTGATAGCAATAATAGATAATTATAAAATATTTGCTAAATTAGACATTGTTCTAAGCACTTTACATTTAATAATTCATTTAATTCTGGTATCTACTTCCTGCCATATTATGCTCAAATTACAGATAAGAAAATCAGACATGTAGAATTAGCTAATGAACCAAATTGGAATGAGGAGCGTGAGTACAAAAACAAACAAATAAAAAAATTAACTTTAAATTTTCATAAATACAGGATGAATTTTGTCCTTTGGCAACTAGAAATAATTTTTCCTTCATGGTCTGTAGGAAGAGGTGAGGGAGTCATTTTAAAAAATAACATAACCAAGTAGCTGCAGTAGATTTCTACTGGGGGGGAGTTTATCTTCACATTTATCACACCATGCTGGGAACTGGTTTGTCGTAAAGCTTGGGGCAAAATAATTCTATCAGGACCCATGTTGCTGATATTTTGATTCACATCACAGAATGTAAGCATCTGAGTTACCCATTCTTCACTATATTTTAAGCTTCTTGCTGCTTCATACCTCTTTTCCTCTAGTCAATTCAGTTTCTCAACTTTCCCAAGCATTCCACTGTGCAATTAGAGAAGTCTGTTTTGTGTGGAAAACAAAAATCTCTGTTCATCCTGCAATAATCAGGCAACACACTGTCAAAACAAAATTTGCAATGCAAAAAATTATACAAAGGAGACTTTACTTAAGGCTTTTATTAATACAACAGGGGACAAAAGCCAGAACTCAGTCTGAACTCAATCCCATTGGAACTAACGGTGGGAGAGAGTTTTTAAGGACTGGGATGAGCTAGTGGAAAAGTGCTAGACCATGTCAAAATGGACTTTGGTCAGTGAGATGTGTTGAGCACATTGACTTATTCTTGAGTTTATAAATATTTTTCTCTGTGATTAGATCGACAGTATTTGCTAATTTGGATTCAGGGAAGTTGGACTCTCACCCTCTCACAGAGACTGAGGAACAGCAGTAGCATCTTCCTTAGTGATAGCATTTCAAAGGAGAGCTTTCAGATTCTTGAGAAAGATATAACTGTGCTGCACAGTTACAGAAAGACGTTTTATGAAGATTTACATCTCCAAAGGACAGAAGACTAATTTATAATTGCAAGTTTCCTAAAATAAATACTCTAAGAAAAAGGAGGTCAGGAGTGTATACTCAGGAAGAAGGTTATCTCAGTTTTTGGTTGAGCTGAAGGTAATATTAAGGCCATCTTGATCAATACTCTCTCCTCCTCACCCTCAGGTTGTTTCTGTCCTAAATGCAATGAAAGCTTTTTCTGAAGACAGTTTACTTTTCCAGACACTTAGTCTCCTGCCTTGGAAAAAACTTAGTGACAGAGAGTGTGGCGGTGTCTTCCATGCGTATTCAGGGACTCATTCTCAATCATAACTCATGGTGGATACTCTTCAAATCTCTTCAGGTCTCTCTGGGCAGGTCTCTCCTCCACAGTATTCTGTTCTGAAAATTTGAGTCACTTTGGTTGCCCTTGTAGTCTCAGCTCCATCTCCTCAATTTGGGGATCTGCCAGCCTTTCATTGACTTCCTCTCCAAGTCCTACATCCCCCAAACTCTCTCAAGCCAGCCAGTTGGAACAGTCATAGAGATGAGCTGTCTTTATTCAAAATTAAATTTGATTTTGATTTTTGCACGATCTCTGAGGATTACACCCTATGCCTTACCAACCACTCTTTTAAATATATATATATAATATATTAAATATATATTATAATTATAATTAATATAATAAAATATTTATATAATAAAATATATTATAATATAATTAATGTATATATTTATATTAAATATATACTAAATATCAAATATATATATATATATAAAGTTGGGAAGGGTAAGAGGAATGTTTCAGGTGGTTCCTACTAATCTATCTTGACCCAAAACAGAATTCTTCATTTATTTTAAATCACTTTTGTACTCTCAAGTTATAGTTAGGTGCTACTATGCAAAGGTATTAAGAATAAAGCAAAAAGTATTAGAAATGATTTTTAAGACTTGCTCCAGGGGATATTATATTTTAAAATAATATTTAATTTCATCTTTAATGGTACAGATCATTTACCCACTCCCCAAAGAGAACATTATGAAAAGTGTTACATATACTTGCTTTTTAATTACCTTACTAGTCATAATAGTTTCATATACTCATTAACCTTAGGGTCAACATTAATCACAATGGAAATAAATCAAAGTCTTAGGAAGACTATATATAGAGTTTTCTAAAAGACAGATTGAGAGACTGAGTCTGTAGACTGTTGTTTGTTCGATTCAACTATTCAGTTTTTTTCTGTCCCTATATGGCTAAAAATGTTTCTTATAAAAGGCCTATACTAATAGTAGATGGGACATCTCTATTTTCATACAAATTGATGTGTATGTCATCCTAGTAGTAACTTTTTTAGGGCTTCTGGATATGACAATGCGATTAGTGAACTGCCCACCTCTAGAAGATACAATTCTCATGAAGCCTGAGTCCTACATAGTGACGCTTACTTCACAACATTAAATATTAGTATACACATATATGTTGTTTAAGTTTTAGTTCCTGAGAGAGCCTAGAAGCAATGACATCCTAGTGGCAATGATCATATCCAAATCCTGGTTTCTAACATTATTCTCAAATAAGAGAAACTAGGGATCCTTGGAAAAATGACTAATTTCAGGATGAGGGTGGGGGACATATAGGATGAACCTGTAGTAATTTGTAGTGCCAGAAAGTTAGGGAGCACCCCAAAAAGAACAACAATCACCACTTTTATTAATGAAAGTATGTTAAAAAGAGGCAATCAAAAAAGCTCCCCCTAGCTAAATCTAGAAAAATTTGAATCAAAAAATAGTGTTGCTATATAACACAAAGTATAAAATAAATAGGGACTTCCCAGGTTGTGCTAGTGGTAAAGAATCCACCTGCAATGCAGTCGACAAAAGACACAGTTTCGATTCCTGGATCAGGAAGATCCCCTGGAGAAGGGCATGGTAACCCACTCCAATATTCTCATCTGGAGAATCCCATGGGTAGATGAGCCTGAGGCTACAGTCGTAGCAAAGAGTCGGACATGACTAAAGAGACTTAGCACACATGGATAAAATAAATATCCATCATGATACAAATTATTGAATAAATAAATAATTGGGTAAAATAGACAAATATTCCATGCAAAGGAATCTCAGATTTTTTTCTGTAGATACCACACCCTTTAGGAGACAAAGGAAAACTCTGCTTGAAGCTAAACATGCCCTTCAAACTTCTGGATCAACAGCAAGGGATCAACAGCTCCATCATCCACCAAAGGCTAACTCATATAAGACCAAAAAGAAAATAAATTCAGGGAGGAGCTACTTGCTCAAATACAGCAAAATTATATCTTCTTACATCCCCAACAAAAATTGTACCCACCCAAAATATTAGTATCTTCACGATAACTGAGAGACTAGAATCCAGTGTATGAACAACCAGACTGTATTAAGTCCAGACCTTGCAGCTCAAGGCAAAATAAGATGGTATTTTTACTGTGGTGTGTCATATGGTACAGTTTGAGTGGTTTATCATTTGCCATGATTCACAGTTCATTGTCTACCACAACAGTTAATGAAAGAAATGTCAAATGGGGCAAAACAGTGCTGTGATTCTATAACCCATCTTGTATTTTGACATAAACTTACAGTTTTTTAACCACACAAAACACTCACCCTTAAAATTCTGAAAGTCATTTCTAAGAGAATTTTCAAAGCAGAGATTTAAAAATGAAAATACAGTTTATTTCTGCTATTTCACAGGTTAAAACACCAAGAATATTGAAAGCACAATAGGAAGCATTCTTCTTTTTTTTTTTTTTTTCTTTCCCAAACCATGCTCAACTCTGAGGAGCCATAAAATAAATTATTTCAGTTCATGTTGACAAACCCAAATTTGAGAATTGACCAACTCTCCTTACAAACACAGCAATGATCTGCATTTAGTTTCCAAATTGACTATCCGTCATGCGTCAAATTTCAGATTTTACTCAAAATTCAACTTGTATCCAAAGCAACACTACGCAGAGAGTAAGAAGCATTGTCCCTGTACTTTAACACTGACCTCTTTTTTCTTTTTTTTATGTTTAAGGGTCCAGAATTTATTTAATATGCATGTGGATTTATGTCTCCCAGTTTCTCTCATCTATTTATTTTCTATCATTCTCCTTCAAGTTTCTACACATTTAGTGTGAAATAGAAATTTCTCTCTTCTATGAACAGAGTGAGATGTATGAGAAAAACTGTCAGATAATGCAGGAAACTGCCAAATCATCTTTTCCTAGCCATCTATATGATCAGAAGCTAGAAACTCAGCAGTTGTTCTAACTCACATCTAGCTTTGACTGCCCACCCACTCATGAGATTGATATTTAAAGTGGACTTTGAAAGCATTAAGTCTATATAAAGGATATTTATTGAATTGCAATTAAGATGTCACTACATGCTAAAAACCAGAAAGTGAAAGAAAAACAACAAAGACCATATTAGCTAAGATTGCTGTGTGTAGCAGAGAATATTATATTCCAATATTTATGCTTCTTTGGTCCTTTGAGTTTCTATTGGGGTTTTCTTTCTAAGTGACAGTAGTTGCCAGAAAGTAGACAATGATTTAATCAGTATTTTTCACTATTAATAAATGATTTTGTTAAAATCTACTTTCTAACTCTGTGCCCCTGCTCCCTGAGTGCTACAATGTTATGTAAATACAAGTGATCAGTTTTTTATTAGAGTTGCTTCCAATAGATTATGATGTTTCAGCATATGAATTTCTTCCTTAACAAATGAGTCCTTTCATTTAAAGGGAGGATGGTAATTCATGCCATATTTCTCCCTAATCCCAAATGGCATATATTAGAACTAAAGTGCTTATTGATTTAAATTTCATTACCTATTTACTACAAAACAGAAAATAGTCTTGGCATTGTTTTTGAAATATTGATGAAACAGAGAATAATGTAAGCATAAGAAAGTAACTTTGTTGAAGGCCTGCAGTAAAATTTAATGTATCTTTAATGAAAAAGATGAATTTGAAAATGAGACCAAAGCTTCTACATACCTGGGCTCATCTGCATGTGCATTTAAGGGGAAAGGCCAATACTGCATAACTATTTTATAGGAGGAGGGAATGGTCACCATTTGTGTATCAGGGAAAATATTGTTATTTATGTCTTCTGTTTAGGGTAGGAAACTATCTCTTTGGAATATTCTTTCCTTTGGGAAAACTGAGGAAAATCTAGGTTCAGAAAGCAATTCTTCTTGGCAAAGGCCATGTGTTAACCAATGTTGAATGCCAATTATATAAAATAAATAACAATGAGGGTGTCAAAAACTTTGTAAATATAAGTAATTCCATGTATGTGAGGCAAAAACGCTGGTTTCAGATTAATCCCAGGTTGTACGTCTCACTTTGGCTCCAGTTGTTCCCACATAATCAACATGATTCCCACTCATGATGTGGAGATGTCATTTTCTACTGCCTTCCTTAACTAATCCCCTTCCCTTTATTTTTACTATTGCTATAATTTCATTAATATTATTATTTTAATAGAAGAATTTGAAGAGAATTCAATCTCCATTGTGATTTGGGGGTTCCACTAAATCAAACCTAATCTCTACTGCCAAGCAATGAGCCAAGTGTGGCAATTCTTTTTGGAACTTGGGTAGTCTACATGAGAGCAATCAAATGTGTCAGCTGGAAATCTCACCTCACAGCTATTGAAGAGGTGGATTTTAAGTGTATATCTGCTTGAAGCAAACTGACAAGACAATCTAGTTTGGTTATTAAGAAAACAGTTTTCATGTCTAAGCATGACTATACATTTTTCTTCAAGAACCCAATGAGTCTTGAAATTCATCCAAATGTTTGTAAAAATGTAATGTTAAGAATCCTCTTTCATGTGTTTCATTGCTGATAAGCAATGAGATGTATTTCATTTCATTACCACAAATTTAGCAGTTGAAGCAATACAAATTTATTATATCACAATTTCTGTGGTCAAGAGTTTAACCCACTCAATCTGATTCTTTCACTCAGGGTCTCACCAGGCTGACATCAAGATGTCAACTGACTTCCTCATCTGGAACCTAAACTAGGGAAAGATCCACTTCCTTCACATGGCTAGTAAAATTCATTTCATTGTAGTGATAGGAGGTGTTATGTTTTTGTTAGCTGTTGGCTGGGGATCATATTTAGCTCCTATAGGCTTTGTCAGATCCTTGCCATCCTCCTCTATAACAACAGCAGAGAACCTCCCTCTCACACTTCATATCTCTAACTTTCCCTTCCAACTACATCTTTCCATTTCTAAAAGGCTTGAATGATTAGGTCAGGTACAGCTAAAACTCTGTATTAGTCAGGATTTTCCAAAGAAATAAAACCAACAGGATAGATAATTAGGTTGATAGATAGATTGATTGTGAGAAATTGTCTCACAAGATAATGGAGACTGAAAAGACCCATGACCTGCCATCTATAAGCTGGAGGCCCAGGAAGCTGGTGGTATAATACTAGTTGGAATCTGAAGTCCTGAGAATCAGGAGAGCTGACGGTATGAATTCAGGTCAAGGGCAGAATCTATCTGTTAGCTCAAACTGATAGAGAGAAAGCAAAAAAGGGTGAATTCATCCTTCCTCAGCCTCTTTGTTCTACTCGGAATTAGATGATGCTCACCCATACTGAAGAGGGCAATCTACTTCAGTGAGTTCACTGATTCAAAAGCTAATTTCAAGCCAAAACACCCTCAGGAGCACAACCAGAAATAATATTTAATTGGGGATCCCTTGGTCCAGTCAAGTTGACACAAAAAAATTAACCATCATAAGCTTCCCATCTTAAGGTTAACTATGTCATATAATATAACATAATATAATGTAATAATGCAAGTATAATTCATTATACTCAGTTTGAGGGATTATACAAGCCATGTACACTAGAAGTGAGAAATATTGGAGAATATCTTAGAATTCTACCTATGACATTTGTGGATCAATTATCTCTATGAAGGAGAGTTTAGTTTTAACCCATTTGTATTACTTCATTCTGTAGAAGAGGAACTCAAAAGAAACAAGAAAAAAAAATTATTTACTATAAAACTGACAAAGAAAGTAATCCTATACCAGTGCAAATTAGCCAGTGCATCTCACTCAGCCAAACCTAATCTCTAATTAGGTTTGCACGTGCACACACAGACACGTACACACACAAATCCACAAATCTTGGAGATATCAAAAATATTTTTTAAAAAATCAATGTAGTCCAGTTTTAAATTGATGTGGTATCTCCAAATAGATCACTGTAATGATGTAAAAACAGAAATGAAACAGACTGAACATTTATCTAGTTTTCATTGAAAATTTATAATTTACCTTTCCTAATTAAAAAGTTACTTTATTTCTAGGTAATTGTTAATGGGACATATCTCACAATATTAAACTTGGCAAGGCTTTGAATTTCAGATCTGTTAACAGTTCAGTTTAATCCAGACTGTGAGATAGGCCAAGCTTCACATGTTCTCAAAGACCAGCTTTACTTATGTAAGTCTGGGACAACCAAGTTATATTAATATACCAATAAATTAATGCATGTAAATCACTTAATATGGTATTTACATAACAGACAGAATTCTAAGATGATCCCTTTGACCCCTGCCCATCTTGTATGATTCCCTGTCCTTGAGTGTGGGAGACCTGCTGAAATGATGATATATCATTTCCTTATTATGTTAAATTACATAGCAAAGAGATTCTTCTGAAATAATCAAAGGTACATGACACTCATGTACCTGGACTCAGGTCCCTAAAATTCAACTTAATCTAGTCAGTTGAGTTAATAAAGAAGGAAAATATCTTCATGGGCCTAACTAGATCAGGTGGTGCCTTAAAATCATGAGAGCCATTTAATAATTCAGAGATATTCAAAGGGTTAGAGGGTCTGTAGAGAGGAGCAGGTGGCAAGGACTTTTAGTTGCCTTTAGGAACTGAGAATAGGCTTCCCCTGTGGCTCAAATGGCAAAGAATCCACCTGCCAATGCAGAAGTCTCAGGAGAGGTGGGTTCACTTCCTAAGTGGGGAAAATGGCATGGAGGAGGAAATGGCAGCCCACTGCAGCATTTTTGCCTGGAAAATCCATGGACAGAGGAGCCTGGTGGGCTCTAGGACGTGGGGTCACAGGAGAGCTGGACATGACTGAGCATGCACACATGTAGGATCTGAGAATGAGCCTTGTTCTCAGGCCAGCAAGTGAATAGCAGCCTCAGTTCTACATCCAAAAGAAATTCCATCCTAGCAAACAGATACAAGCTTGAAAAAGGACTTCAAGCTGCAGAAAGGAATACAAACTGGCCAATGCCTGCATCTCACCCTTTTAAAGTAAAGAGAATACAATCACATATGCCTAGTCTTTTGACTTACAAAGTTGTCAGTTAAAGCACAGGTACCTTTTAAGTCACTAAATTTGTAGCAATTTGTTACACAGAAATAGTAAACTAATTGTTTAGCTCATATTGTTCATATAAAATTTGGATAATTTTACTATTACTATTGTCCTCCAAATTAATAATGGTGTTCATAAAACTTTAGAAAAAAGAAAGATTACACTTTTTAAGTCTCAGTCAAAATTATTTCCAAGATTACCTGCCACATATTTTACATTTTACTCACAGAGGAGGCAGAGTGATGATGAAATTCATAATGAGACATGAAATTTGTTAACTCAGGATAGTTTTTTGGTTTGATTCACTTCAAAGAATTTTGAAACCTAAGTGTTAGTTATTTTGAAAGTATGTTATGAAATTGTTAAAGGAGGAGGAGGATGTAGAGAAGAGAAAGAGGATGAGGAGAAGGAGAAACTATCACCATTTCCAAAGCCACAGTCACCTCCAGGGAAAGAAAGATAAGCCAAGACACAGAGTACACTGAAGAAACACAGAGCAAAGGAGAGGAGGGGAGTGATATAGCTTGAAAAGTTATTTCAGGATATGATCTTTGGGTATCTCCAATCAATAGCCTGTTTAAAGTCCTTCAGGTACATCATAGAAAATTTTGGTGTTCATGACAGCTGCTCTTGGATGCATTTTTATCTTGACTTTAGTCCTTTCCATGAAAGTTGACTTCTGATGCACTGAAAACCTTTTCCTGATTAACTAAATGAGCTATTCTTTTTCAAATAGCTATGTCCCTTTAAAGACTCTTTATCTGTCCTTAAAACATTATAAATTCCTATTTATTAAAAAAAAACTCCAGCTTAACTGCCACATTAAAAAATATCTCTATAAATCCTAGAGATTGAACTATTATCATATATTTGAATTTCAGGGCTCATCATAATAAGTTGTAATTATTTATTACTTTTTCTATATTCCCTGACATTATAAGCATTCACCTTTGCACTTCTGTTTATCAGTATCTGACACATAAAGACTTTAATAAATCTTTACTAAATTTATAGTTATGAATATTGAGAAAATGTGTGTGCATGCACGCATGCTTAGTTGTGTCCCACTCTATGTGAACCCATGGACTGTAGCCTGGTAGGCTCTTCTGTCCATGGGATTTTCCAGGCAAGTATCTGCCTGTTAAATCTCAATGCAAAACAGAAAAAGAGACACAGATGTACAGAACACACTTTTGGACTCCGTGGGAGAAGGCGAGGGTGGGATGTTTCGAGAGAACAGCATCAAAACATGTATATTATCTATAGTGAAACAGATCACCAGCCCAGGTTGGATGCACGAGACAAGTGCTCGGGCCTGGTGCACTGGGAAGACCCAGAGGGATCGGGCAGAGAGGGAGGTGGGAGGGGGGATCGGGATGGGGAATACATGTAACTCCATGGCTGATTCATGTCAATGTATGACAAAACCCACTAGAATATTGTAAAGTAATTAGCCTCCAACTAATAAAAATAAATGAAAAAAAAATCTCAATGGCAAGTTATGTTATTGTAGACACAACACAAAATTTCTCAAAGAAGTTGACAGTAAACATAACTACACACTCTTCTACTTAAAATCTCATTCTCCCTAGGAGATAGGCAACATGCACATGTATTTTTATTAATTTTATTGGATTATAGTTGCTTTAAGTGTTGTGATAGGTTCTGTTGTACAGCAATGTGAATTAGTTGTGTATTCCTATATCCCTCCTTTTTTGGATTTTTTTTCCATTTAGGTCACTACAGAGCATTGTGTAGAGTTCCTTGTTCTATATAGTCAGTAGATTCTCATTGGTTACCTATTTTATACATAGTAGTGAATATATGTCATAATCCCAATCTCCCTATTCATCCCACCCTCTCTCTCCCTCTCAGGATCCATACGTCTGTTCCTCTACATCTGTGCCTCTATTTCTGCTTTGCAAATAAGTTTATCTGTACCATTTAATATACACGTATTGTTGTCTGATATTTTCCTTTTACCCTAGTTCCAGTGAAATACTAGTTCTGTCATCTACATAAAAACAGTGAAGTTACTATTTTTGCTTTAGATAGGAACATAATTTATCCAATTATCCCTGATATTTTTGCATAATGAGTAATATAAATTTAATGTTTATCTGAGTCCCAGTTTTTTGTTTTCATTTCACCAAAGTACAAAGCAGTTTATATCACATGGAAAGGTGAGAAACTATACCAGGAAAGACAAAAGGGGCATCATGGAGTGGCTAATTTAGGCTAATTTACTTAAAGGATCTACACTGTTGACATAAGATATAAGAAGTGGCAAATACTCCAAACTAGTTACTACTAACACCTAATATTTACATGACACTTTAAAGTTTACACATGAGATTGCCATTGTCTCAGAAATGCAGAAATAGGAGGCAGATATCTGGGTTTGGACCCCACTGCCCTCTCTGTGGTGTTGAGCCTCAATGTTCTTAATTATAGAACGAAATAACAGCTTTAGGATTTTGATAATATTTTCCAGCTAGAAAGTTGTGTGAATCTAAGACTTTCTACATCTAGACACTTTCTCATGTCTCCAAGCATTTTATACTAATAGCAAATTCACTCTGAATTTTTTTTTTCCCCTGCAGTTGCTTTTAGGTCAGTACCTCCTTTTCCCTCATTTTATTAGGTCTCTTTCTTCCTAGTATATCAATCTTGACAACGCAATTCCTTATTTAGATGAACTAATCACCCCCATACCTGTGGGGACGGCATTGCCTCTGGTAATGATACACCTCCACTCTAGAACAACCCCTCATATTCTCCTCCTTAATCTTCTGACAGCCAGTCAGCAAGAGGTGGTTACACTGATCCACCTACATTTTCAATTTGGAAGGAGCTTAGAACTTCACCTAGGATGTGTGTGAGTGCATGTTAGTCGCTCAGCCATGTCTGACTCTTTGCGGCCGCACAGACTGTAGCCTGCCAGGCTTCTCTGTCCATGGAATTCTCCAGGCAAGAATACTGGAGTGGATTGCCATTCCCTTCTCCAGAAGAACTTCCCAAACCAGGGATCAAACCCTGGTCTTCTGCCTTGCAGTCAGATTCTTTACCATCTGAGCTACAAGGAAGTCTCCTCACTTAGGATATAGGTCCTTTGTTTAATGCCTATCTGTATCTTACCAGGTTAATCCTTTCTACTGTACATTTTCAATTTGTAGGCTTCCAAAGTTCAAAATAGATAATAGATATTGAGTTGGATAAATAACTGTGTAGCAACTGTGTTTAAAACTTCAGAAAATCTGACTGTAGACTATTTTAGTTATTTGAGTCTTTTTTCAGAAATGATGAAGTAGATCATTAATTTTGAGTTGATGATGCCTCAGTGATTGCAATTAGCTAGAACAAGAATTTATATAAACTCATCCCTTTCAGTTAATATCATAGCAATTTTTGTCAGTTTACATACTTACATGAAATATTCTGTTTAGTTTAAAGTTTGGTACATGGTAGGTGCCTAAATGTTAGATAATGATTAATTTTATGTCAAAATAAGCAAGAGGATTACAGCTAAGGTAGTATATGTAAGTACTTGGAACTGTGTATTAAAATCTACTGTGCTTAATTCACAAATTTTAAAAGACAAATTTGTTGCTCTGAGCTTTTACCAAAATCTATTTTCATGTAGGAAAAATATTTCATTTGTTCTTAACACAGTGTCAAAAGAGAATTCACAAAACAAAAGCTATATTTATTATGTTAGTTCATATCTCATTTACTATTCTAATCCCCCATCATGGTATAATTAAATCTATTTAACTAAGAAATAGAACAAGACAGTGATCACTTAGGTCAAGTTTTGAACATGCCATGTCCATCACCAACTCCCAGAGTTTACCCAAACTCATGTCCATTGAGTCAGTGATGCCATCCAACCATCTCATCCTCTGTCCATTCAGGTATGACCTAAATCAAATCCCTTATGATTATACAGTGGAAGTTACAAATAGATTCGAAGGGCTGTATCTGACAGATAGAGAAATATGTATGCAGGTCAAGAAGCAACAGTTAGAACTGGACATGAAACAACGGACTGGTTCCAAACTGGGAAAGGAGTACGTATAGGCTGTATGTTGTCATCTTGATTATTCAACTTATACACAGAGTATATCATGTGGAATTCCAGGCTGAATAAAGAAGAAGCTGTAATCAAGATTGCTAGGAGAAATATCAATAACCTCAGATATGCAGATGATACCACCCTTATAGCTGAAAGCAAAGAGGAACTAAAGAGCCTCTTGATGAAAATGAAAGAGGAGAGTGAAAAAGTTGGCTTGAAACTCAACATTCAAAAACTAAGATCATGGCATCTGGCCCCATCAATTAATGGCAAATAAATGGGGAAACAATGGAAACAGTGACAGACTTTATTTTCTTGGGCTGCAAAATCACTGCACATGCTGACTCTAGCCACGAAATTAAAAGACACTTGCTCCTTGGAAGGAAAGCTATGACCAACCTAGACAGTGTATTAAGAAGCAGAGGCATTACTTTGCAAACAAAGATCAGTCTAGTCAAAGCTATGGTTTTTCCAGTAGTCATGTATGGATGGGAAAGTCGCACTATAAAGAAAGCTGAGTGCCGAAGAATTGATGTTTTTGAACTGTAGTGTTGGAGAAGACTCTTGAGAGTCCCTTGGACTGCAAGGAGATCCAACCAGTTAATCCTAAATGAACTCAGTCCTGAATATTCATTGGAAGAATTGATGCTGAAGCTGAAACTCAAATACTTCAGCCACCTGATGTGAAGAGCTAACTCATCTGAAAAGACCCTGATGCTGGGAAAGATTGAAGGCAGGAGGAGAAGGGGACGACAGAAGATGAGATGGTTGGATGGCATCACCAACTCAATGTACATGAATTTGAGTAAAACTTTGGGAGTTGGTGATGGACAGAGAGCCCTGGCATACTGTAGTCCATGAGGTCATGAAGAGTTGGACACGACTGAGTGACTGAAGTGAACTAAACTGAAGATGAACAATTTGAATCATATGATCAGCTGCCTCATTTAATACATACACACAAAAATTCACTTTGGTGCTTCATGTCCTGGAAAAGCCCATGGATACATTCAGCATTTTCCACTGAATAGAATTGTTTTCCTACAATTCTATTTTTATTTTTTCTAGGTTTTAAAACAATTTTGTCTAGTATATTAGTCTCATAATCTTGTGCAGCTAGAAGTGAAAATCTCTGTGACACTGATTTTTCATATCTGTTCTCCTATAAATTTGTCAGGATAAGTTAAAAAAAAAATCTTCGTGTTTGAGAACAAAAATACCTAAAGCATAAGCACTCCAAAAGATTGAAATAAAGAAAAAAATGAAGCCTGTGAACAGTACAGAGAAGAATTGACATAGCTGTACTAAAACACACAAAAAATTACTAGAAATATGAAGGAATTTATCATGAGATGATCTGTGGGTTGGGAAGAGCCCCTGGAGGAGGGCAGAGCAACCCACTCCAGTATTCTTGCCTGGAGAATCCCAATGGACAGAAGGGCCTGGCAGGCTACAGTCCATAGGTCCACAAAGATTCAGACATGACTTAGTGACTAAGCACAGTGCATCACATATCATAAGAAAATGGATAAACTCTGTTTGGTATTGTAAAGATAGCATTCTCTGCATACTGGTATGTAGATTCAATGTAAATTTGGCCAAAGACAATAGGGGTATCTGTGTGTGTGTGTGTGTGTGTGTGTGTGTGTGTGTGTGTGGGACTGAGAAGCTGATTTTAAAATATGCTTGAAAATCTATAGCCACAAAGATAATTTATAAAGAAGAACAGATTTGGAGGGCTTACATGACCATACTTCAAAAATTATTATAAAATTATAGTAATATAACCAGATGGACCTGATACAAAGATAGACATATATGAATGAAAGTGATTAGATATTCAAGAAAACTCACCTGATTAATAAAAAAGGATCATTGAAATGCCGATCTAGATTATGATTATAAGATTAGCTTTATATTTATATATTTTTACTGAAATAAACCTTGACTCTACCTCATACTATACAGGTATATATATGCAAAACTATATTTAAGATGGATCATAACAATAAAACTTCCAGAGGGAAGAATATATTCATGACATTGGTTAGACAAAAACTAATTAAACTTTATAGACAAAGGACCACTTACCAAAAAGGGCCTGCTACGATGTACTTCATTAAGAGCATAAAGGACACCATTAAGAAAATTTAAAAGTAAGTTACAGTGTAGGATAATAGTTTAAAATATACATCAAACAAATGATTCATATGCAAACAATATTTCAAAAGACAAATTCATGATATTTGACAAATACATCGAATAAGTAAAAAATGAGAAGGATTTTTACTTCTCTGTCACCAGGAATAAAGGAAGCTAAAACATCAGTGAGCTACAAGGTGACTTGATGAGCCTACCTGATGACTAAAATGAAAAAAAAAAAGACTGACAAGCACTGGCGAAGGATATAGTGGTTAGAACTTTCATACACTATATGTGGGGAAATCACTTTTGTATCTACTTGACATAATTTCAGTTCAGTCTAATTCAGTTCAGTTGCTCAGTCATGTCTGATTATTTGTGGCCTCCTGGACTGCAGTATGCCAGGCCTCCCTGTCCATCACCAACTCCCAGAATTTACCCAAACTCATGTCCACTGAGTCGGTGATGCCATCCAACGATCTCATCCTCTGTCATCCCCTTCTCCTCCTGCCCTCAATCTTTCCCAGCATCAGGGTCTTTTCAGATGAGTCAGCCCTTCACATCAGGTGGTCAAAGTATTGGAGTTTCAGCTTCAACATCAGCCCTTCCAAAGAACATTCAGGACTGAGTTCCTTTAGGATTAACTGGTTGCATCTCCTTGCAGTCCATGGGACCCTCAAGAGTCTTCTCCAACACCACAGTTCAAAAGCATCAATTCTTCAGCACTCAGCTTTCTTTATAGTGCAACTCTCACATCCATACATGACTACTGGAAAAACCGTAGCTTTGACTAGATGGACCTTTGTTGGCAAAGTAATGTCTCTGCTTTTTAATATGCTGTCTAGGTTGGTCATGACTTTTCTTCCAAGGAGTTAAACGTCTTTTTATTTCATGGCTGCAGTAACCATCTGCAGTGATTTTGGAGCCCCCCAAAATAAAGTCTGCCACTGTTTCTCCATCTATTTGCCATGAAGTAATGGGACCGGATGCCTTGATCTTTGTTTTCTGAATGTTGAGCTTTAAGCCAACTTTTTCACTCTGCAGCGGCTGTGAGCAGATACCCCATGTCCAACGTCAGGAGAGGCTCCTGTGTTTCACTAGAGCATCTGTGAAGAGATACTCCATGTCCAAGGTCAGGAGCCATGGCTGTGCTTTGCTGGACCGGCCGTGTGGAGATACCCCACGTCCAAGTTCAGAAAAACCCCAGTAAGATGGTAGGCACTGGAGTGGCTGTGAGGAGATACCCCACATCCAAGGACAAAGGAGAAGCCCCAGCAAGATGGTAGGAGGGGCGAATTCGCATTCTGAATCAAACCCCATTCCCGCCAGAGACCCTCAGAGGGCTCAAACAAATCTTGTGCGCACCAGGACCCAGGGACCCCACAGAGACTGAGACAGAATGGTGTTTGAGCATCTCCTATGAGGTACGGGTCAGCAGTGGTCTGCTGCCGGGACAGGAGCTCTGGGTGTGGGTATGGCATAAATGCTCTTGGAGGAGGTCACCATTAACCCCGCTATAGAGCTGTCAGAACTTACACAGGACTGGGAAATAGACTCTTGGAGGGCACAACAGAACCTTGTGCACCAGGACCCAGGAGAAAGGAACAGTGACCCCATAGGAGATTTGCCTGTGGGGGTCCAGGAGTCTCTGGCAAAGGCGTGGGTCTGTGGTGGCCTGCTACAGGGTTGGGGGCATGGACTGTAGCAGAACATGCCTGGGATCTTTTGAGGGGGATCACCATGATCTTCATCACCTCCACCAGAGTTTGGCCCCAGGTAAATTGCAGGGAGGGAACACAGCTCACCCATCAACAGAAAGTTGGATTAAAGATTTACTGAGCAGGCCCCAACCATCAGAATAAGACCCAGTATCCCCCTCAGTCAGTCTATCCCATCAGGAAGCTTTCATAAGCCTCTTATTCTTCTCCATCAGAGGGCAGACAGACTGAAAACCACCATCACAGAAAACTAACCAATCTAGTCACATGGACCACAGCCTTGTCTAACTCAATGAAGCTATGAGCCATGCCGTGTAGGGCCACCCAAGACAGATTGGTCATGGTGGAGAGTTCTGACAAAATGTGGTCCATTGGAGAAGGAAATGGCAAAACACTTCAGCATTCCTGTATTGAGAACCCGATGAACAGTATGAAAAGGCAAAAAGATAGGACACTGAAAGATGAACTCCCCAGGTCGGTACGGTAGGTGCCCAATATGCTAATGGAGATCAGTGGAGAAATAACTCCAGAAAGAATGAAGAGATGGAGCCAAAGCAAAAACAACACCCAGTTGTGGATGTAACTGGTGATGGAAGCAAGGTTGATGATGTAAAGAGCAATATTGCATAAGAAGCTGGAATATTAAGTCCATTGAATCAATGTAAATTGGAAGCGATCAAACAGGAGATGGCAAGAGTGAACGTCGACATTTTAGGAATCAGCGAACTAAAATGGACTGGAATGGGTGAATTTAACTCAGATGACCATTATATCTACTACTGTGGGCAGGAATGCCTTAGAAGAAATGGAGTAGCCATCATAGTCAACAGAAGAGTCTGGAATGCAGTACTGTCTCAAAAACGACAGAATGATCTCTGTTCATCTCCAAGGCAAGCCATTCAATATCACGGTAATCTGAGCCTATGCCCCAACCAGTAATGCTGAAGAAGTTGAAGTTGAATGGTTCTATCAAGATCTACAAGACCTTCTAGAATTAACACCCCAAAAAGATGACATAATTTACCCAGGTTAAACCTAAGTTCCCTATGACCCAATGATTTGACTCCCAAGTATATAACCAGCAGAAATGTACACATATATTTATCTGAAGACTCTTAGGTTGGTATGCAATGAATATTAGTACAGTATTCACCACATGGACAAGGAGCTGATAAAAAGTAGATAACAATAGTAAAACCCTGGAAACATCTCAAGCGTACATCCATAAAAAGAAGAAGAAATAAACATATTGTGTGTGGAATAGCAGCACGATAGAACAATATCAGAAAAGAAGAGTATTAGTATACAAAAGAATGTGGGTACATTTTACATAATAGATAAATTGATGAGCAAAGAAAGCAGACTGGTTCTATCTAAATAACATTCAAAATCAGGTAAAGTAATCCATAAAGACAGAACTCAAAATAACATTTACTTAGGGGAGTTAATAATTGGAATGGAGCTCAAGATTTATGATATTAACAATGTACCATTGCTTTATCTGTGTGGTAATTGTTATAAGTTTATATGATTACTTTAAAAATGTACTTTTATTTAAAAAGGTACACTTTAATATAAACATATATATAATATATATTTATAAAAGTACATTTTATAATTTAATTATATAGTTACATTTAGCCTACCACATTTATATTTTAAGCAATGTGTAGTATGTGGAAAAACACAATTTCTTAAATCATTGTGTAGTATGTGAAACCAAAAGGAGCTTATGTTAATAAGAATAATGAATAATATCATATGGCTTCCTTCCAAAAATAATAATAAAACATGTCAGACACACACACACACAACCCCACTAATATACACATACATTTGAATATCACTCTTCCAAATCTTGAAGACAGCATTAATCAAGGTGATGGGGAGCTCCAAATTTATGATCAGCTATGAAGAGCTCTTTTTCTCTAGATCACTGGTTTAAATGTTCCTGGTATGCTAATAAAGTTAGTTCATTAATTGCCAATAGCTGCTTTGTGTTTTATGTAAAATGAGATGACAGTCTCAGCTGACACTATAAAAAATTATGTTTATAATTTAGACTACAATAATAACTTTTCAGCCTATCTTCCCAAGAGGCCAAAGACGAAAAGGGCATTGAGGTAGCTGACCTCTCTTGCCCTTAAATTTGGCCATCTATAACTGTTGTATAAAATAATGTAGCAAATTGGTGCTAGAAAGCTAATGACAGCTTCAATTGTTTGAAAGTCGCTTAGTCATGTCCAACTCTTTGCCACTCTGTGGACTGTAGCCTGCCAGGCTCCTCTGTCCATGCAATGAATTCCCCAGGCCAGAATACTGGAATAGGTAACTGTTCCCTTCTCCAGGGAATCTTTACAACCCAGGAATTGAGTCCAGATCTCCTGCCTTGAGGGCAGTTGCTTTACCGTCTGAGTCAGCAGGGAAGCCCAGGAATAATGATGTGGATAGCCTATCCACTCTCTAGGGGATCTTCCTGACCCATGAATCGAACCGGGGACTCCAGCACAGCAGGTGCATTCTTTACCAGCTGAGCTATTTTGCCATCTTTATTTCAAGGAAAAGGTAATATTATCTTTCTCTCAGGCTTATTTTATTAATATAAAACAATATTGAAAGGCCAAATAAAGAAAAGAAATACTTCACACGCCATTGCTTACCAAATCCTCAGTAGTTGTCAATGGTATTGGTTATTTCTTCTGCTTCATGTCTCCATATGAAGAAACTTCCATTACAGTAAAAATCCAGGCTTTTACTACCTCAGCATTACTCCCCAGGGATGGGAGGAATTGGTGGGTGTGGCTCAGCAACTTCTGTGCCCACAGGTTATAACCTGGAACCCAGAAGAAAATACACAATGTGTATTTTGTGGAAAGTTTGGCATGACAAGCTCTGCCTTTGTGGGGAAGGTTTTGGAGAACTGTTCAATTAGAGGCAAAGAAATAATCTCATCTGGCTGTCCCAAGTCATAATCTGCTTATACTTTTGTCAAGATTAGACATGATATTTTGGTCCCATCTGCCTCACTCCTGTATTTACTTTTCAATTCTTTGTCTTTATGGATAAAGAGGGTTCTTTTGGAGTCCCTAAATCCAAGATATCATGGAATATTATAACCTGAGAAACTTTTTAAAGGACATTTGCTTTCTTTCTAATTTTACAAACAATACATGTTGATTTCAGTTAACCCAAAATACATAAAAGCATCAAGTAAAAAATATCATCACCCATAATCCCCAAACCCCAGAGATAACCATTAACATTTTGATGTATTTCCTCCCAGTATTTATTTACGTGCTTTAACTGAAACATAATTGACCTACAATGCAATGTTAATTATAAATGTACTAAGTGATTAATTTCTATACATTACAAAATGATTACTATAAATCTGGTTATGATCTGTCACCAAATATATTACAATATAATTGACATATTCTCCATGTTTTACATTTCATCTCTGTGATTCATTTATTTTGCAACAGAAAATATCCGTACCCCTTAATCTCCCCCAACTATTTCACTCATCCCTCTATCCCTCCTCGCTTTTGGCAAACCATCTGTGTGTTCTCAGCATCTATGAATCCATTTTGTTTTGTTATCCTTGTTCATTTGATTTGTGTTTTAGATTCAACATGTAAGTTAAATCATATGGTATTTGTCTTTTTCTGTCTAACCTTCTGTCTTATTTTACTTAGCATAATACCCTCGAGGTCCATCTATGTTGTTGCACATGGCAAGATTTCATTCTTTCTCATGGCTAAGTAATACGTATCAGAATGGCTATAGTCAAACGGCAACAAATAAGTGTTTTTGAGGAGGTGGAGAAAACGAAACTTTCATGCACTTTTGGTGGGAATATATATTGATGCAGTCACTAGAGAAAACATTATGGAGGCTTCTCAAAAATTTAAAAATAAAACTACCATGTGATCCAGTAATTCCACTTCTGCATATTTTTTGATGAAAACAATAACACTAATTGAAAAAGGTATATAGATACATCTATGTTCATTGTATCATCATTTACAGTAGCCAGATACATAAGCATCCAATGTGTTCACTGACAGATGAATGGATAAAGAAGATGTGGTATACATTAATATACACAAATTGAGGATTGATGTATTATATCTTTATATGGAAAGTCATAGTTTCCAGTGTATTTGAAGATTCAGCCTCAATCTGACTGTATTTATTGCAGGAATGTTATTAAGGCCCCACAATGTGAGCATGAATAATCTGCTCAAAATTTCTCACTGAAACATGAAAGACCACCTGAAAACTGTCCAGTTCCAGACAATTACAGTATCTTCAGGATACGAATAGCCAGAGTATCAAACACTGTTTCCCTGCTGGTGATGGTAGAGACCGGGAGTAGAGCTTGACTTGGGCCAGATCTGAGTCTTTGTGACCCTGAAAGCTTACCTGCTGTCTTCCCTTGCACCTTTAAGAAGAGATTAGTCTGGTAAGTATAGACATATTATGAATAAGGTGAACAGAGTTAAAGAAATCCTTTCAGGAGTACCAAGTGAAAATAAATCAAGCTGTTGAATTACACAATAAAAAATGTCCTGAAAGCTCATAGATTATTATTTTTCACCTCCCTGTGAAGTTAGTTTTACCTAATCTCAGGGAAAATGTATCAAAATTCTTCTTAAACTCTACATATCTTGAAACAGCTTATTCATAAAATCAAGCACTATTTCAAGAGTGTTTTTGTTGAGATGATTATAAAGTAGCCACTCTTCTTGTATTTTATAAAACTCTCAACTTCTGCTATTTAAATTACTTAGCTAATTAGGTCTCCAATGAAAAGGTGTGTAAACACACTCATATTCAACCTTAAAAAATAATTTCCAACACTCCTGGGTGCTATTAAAAAACCAGTTAATAAAAAAATTGCTTAAACTTTTTGAGGATAATGTAGTTAATCAGAGATCTCTAAAGAAATCCTTTGGATAGAAACACTGAACTGTGCAGGCTAATGTGGAAATATTGTAATCCCAGAGCATTTGAATGGAGAATTTAGTTCTTTAACTTAAAAGTAGGTAAGTGGTACTTGTACCATTACATTAGTCACATTAATCATCAAGTTTTCATACAAAGAAATATAGTTGAGCAGAGCTGCTGGTTAAGTCATTATGGATAATGAATTGCACAGCATTCTGAGAATGTGAAAATAGTTTCCCTATTAAAAAATTAGGGTGAATTCTATGTATCAACTGTCCTCAGACAAAGTCTGGAAAACAAAAATTCACCTTACTTGCACTTTCTTCTCCCAAATACATCAACATATCATTGTAGAAAGACACTATATTATCCTTCTTAGCCAATAATTTATAACAGTTCAGCATTTTTGCCTCAACATTTAATATACAAGTTAATATCTTGAAAAAAATTCTATATGGCTGTCACTTTTTACCCAGGATATTCTGATTGCAGTAGACATGGCATGATTATCTTGAAGCTCTATAATTTCTATTTAGGAATTATGGGAGATGTGAATAGCTTAATGGAAGAAAATCAATCTGTGAGAAAAAGTTTTCAAAATTTTGGAGGTTCGCTAAATTCTCAGAAGAAATAATCAGTGTTTTAATCTATATTCTTAGCTTCAAGCTGATCACAAATAAATGAGTAGAAAATACCAGAACTGAGCTCAGAAAGGTTTAAGAACCCAAGAGCTTTGGCATGAAAATCAAGAAAAGTGGCAATAGAATATGCATTTTTAAAAAGCTCTGTTGGACCCCAATATTCCTTCCAGTAGCAGGGAAAGCCAATACCCATGGAAAAAATTCCTGCAGTCATTGGCATCAGTACCCCAAATGAAACCTAAACTCTTCCTGTGTATCAATAATCTTCACTCAATAATCAAAGTCTGATTAGGGGTAATATATTTGCTCTGCCTTTGTTGGTATCACTCCAATACTTATCCAATGTGAGGCTTTACCCAAATAGAAAAGAGATTTGTGTGCTCAGCAAACAGACAATTTATAAATCAATGAATATTTGCACATCGTAAGTAGTAAGATGTTGCAGCAACTCTTTATAATTAGAACCTGAAATCTGAATTATGTCAGTAGGGCTAACGTAGCAGATTGTTTCTGAATAAGCAGAGGAACAGATTGTCAATTCAGGTACCAAATGAACAGAAGGTTCAAAGAAGGGGTGAGGAGTCAAGACCGAGAATCCAGAAGCAAAAGAAGCAAGAAAGGTTACTGAGGAAAATTTTTGTCATTCACAATGATCTAATGACTGCTGCTGCTGCTGCTAAGTCGCTTCAGTCATGTCCGACTCTGTGCGACCCCATAGACGGCAGCCCACCAGGCTTCCCCGTCCCTGGGATTCTCCAGGCAAGAGTACTGGAGTGGGGTGCCATTGCCTTCTCTGGATCTAATGACTAGTAGCTCTTTAAACAACAAGACCAAACCTTCTAGACCAAATCTGCTATGCTGAGAAATGAGATGATATCTCATTCACTGCCTAACCAGTATAATTTACTGTGTCTATTAGCTATAGGATTCAAGTCAGGGTAGAAGGTGGGGTAGCAGGGAAAGCCTAAAAGTGAATATGCTCTGGCATTGGTAGAGTTGTGAATACGTAGGATGTAATACGGGCCTTCCCAGGTGGCACTAGTTAGTAAAGAATCCACCTGCCAATGCAGGAGACTTTAAGAAACATGGGTTAGATCCGAGTTGGGAAGATCCTGTGGAGGAGGGCATGGCAACCCAGTCCATTACTCCTGCCTGGAGAATCCCATGGACAGAGGATCCTGGCAGGCCACAGTCCATACCTGCAAAGAGTTGGACATGACTAAAGCAACTTAGCATGCATACATGCAGGATGTAATATATTAATGGTACTAATGTCCCAATTCCTTTCTCATCCTCCAAATGTCTTGTATTCTCACAGTGAACTCTCAATCTGGCTTGGCCATGTGACTTATTTGGCCAATGATATGTTAGCAAACAATGTAAAGGGAAGTTTGAAAAAGTACTTTCCTTTTTCTCTTCATTCTTTTGCTTCTCTGCCTTCCTGACTTGTCCAGGCTAGCCTACTAGAGAATGAAAGTAACATGGCTCAGTCACTTTCATTACTTTAGAAGATAGTCAGCGGAGGGCCTGATATGTGAATGAGCCCAGATGGGATCAAAAGAACCACCCCATCAAACCCAGGCTTAATCAACCAGTTTCAGACTCATGAGAAATTAGGCTTTTTGCTTTGAGCCATTTGAATCTAGGGAATTTTGTTATACAACATTCTATATAAAAGATTACTGATATCATGGACATTAGGGAGGGTACCAATGATATTTTTTGAACCATAAACTAGCAATCACAAACTATTGATAAGTATCAGAATTACCTACAAAGCTTTTAAAAATATACTCAGATCCATCTCTGACCTGTAGACTCAAATGCTTGTTCTGGAGACATGGTAAGTATTTTGTGAAAGGGGCCAGTTTGTAATAAATTTGAGACCCGCTGATTTAGGCATATTGTCTTAACAATTAGAAAGGGATATTTTTTAAAATAGTTATTCATTTTCTCACTATCTAATCTGCCAATAAAGCAAAACAATAAGGCTTCATGATATGACTTAATTATGCTTACAGCCGTGGTTTATTTTCCTAACCTGTAGATACTTATCATGTGAACCATGGCCTGAAAAGTCAGAGGAATATAGGCAATAATGAACTTAAAATAATTTTCTTCAAAAAATGCACCTGGTAACAAGATAAGCATTTCTACCTTCTTGATAAAGGTGAAAAAAAAGATATGGATGCATTTAACCTGGACTGTACCCTCTCTGAAGAAAGAAGCAAGTGAACCAAAACCCCAAACAACTATAATAGAATTACATCATGTTTTTCCCTGGCTGTGCAATCTGTCTGGGAATCTTCTCTCATGGATGGCTCCCTCTTAGCATTCAGAACACAGAGTGGCCTTCTGTGACCTCTCTATAAATTCCTGCCCATCTATCTCCACCATCACTGTGCCTCTCTCTCTATTCATGTACTTCTTTTTATTTCCCTCAGAGCTATTAACACTGAAAGTGTGATTGCATTTTCTGTTATGCCTATAGTCAAACTGGGCATTGTGCTAAGCCACTTCAGTCGTGTCTGGCTCTGTGACCCCACAGCCTGTAGCCCGCCAGGCTCCTCTATCCAGGGGATTTTCCAGGCAAGAATACTGCAGTGGGTTGCATGTCCTCCTCCAGGGAATCTTCCCAATCCTGGGATCAAACTCTCATCTCTTCTGTCTCCTGCATTGGCAGACAGAGCATTAGTAAGATACAATACTGGAGAAAAAAATCTATTTCATTTGTTATTAGTTAACAAGGGTTTCCCGGTGGCTCAGTGGTAAAGAATCGGCCTGCAATAAGGAAACCTAGGAAATGCAGGTGCGATTCCTGGGTTGAGAGGATCCCCTGGAGGTGGGCATGGCAACCCACTCCAGTATTCTTTCCTTCTTTCCTGGAGAATTCTATGGACAGAGGAGCCTGGGGGCTGCAGTCCCTCTGGTAGCAGAGTCGGACACGACTGAAGCAGCTTAGCAGGCATGCACCCAACAAGTCTTAACTATTGGTCAGGTGAACAGAAGTAGAATATGGAGGCCAGTTAGATTTTACCTGAACTCGATAGTGAAATTCATACTTTCATTATACTGTATAATCTTAACTCTTCATTGCAAGAGATACTCTTAATTTGATTAAAAAAAAAAAGCTTTTAAGATAAAAGGTGAAGATCAACCTTGGAGATGTTGCACATACACCTAATAGTCTGTGAGACACTACTAAAGTTGTATTGTGATTCCCAGTAGACACAAGGGGCAGAATGTGTTGCTGGACAGTTGCATCATAGCAGCAATAAGGAATCTTGAGAGCTCTTTCTGGTTCTAATTCTAATGCACGTGTTAGTCACTCAGTCATGTCTGACTCTCTGCAACCCCATGGACTGTAGCCCACCAGGCTTCTCTGTCCATGGGATTCTCCAGACAAGAATACCGAAGTGGGTTCCCATGCCCTTCTCCAGGGGATCTTCCCGACCCTGGGATTGAACCCGGGTCAGCTGTATTGCAGGCGGACTCTTCAACATCTGAGCCACAAAGGAAGCCTCTAATGCTAGCCAACTGTGCAATTATGGGAAAATCATTTAACTCCCCTTGCTCTATCTACAAAATAATAGGAGAATTAGTTGATCTCAGATTAATCTGTACCCTATTAATGCTTTCACCAGCATTTTGCCTTGCACCCTTTCCAGCAATTTATTTTTCATTGGCTTTGATAGCAGCACACTCCTTTGGTGAGGAAACAGAAAAAGGTGGCAGAAAGAGCGTGGGTTTTGGAATCAAATGGACTTGTGTTTGAATCCCAGCTTTGCCCCTCCTGGCTTTGGGATCTTGGCCAATTTTCTTAAATCTTGCCAAGTTTGAGTTCACTCAGCAGTAAAATGCTGACAGTAATGCCTCTCTCACAGGGCTTTGACAGTGAAATGAAATAACATGGGAAATGCCTGAAAACATTATATTCAGTTCTCAATAAATGCTAAGTTCCTTTCTTCTGGTTCTTTTTGTATCTATCCTAAGTTACCCCTCTGTCTCTATTAGGAGGGCTTTTTTTTTTTTTCCCCTCTACCCTCCCTTAAGTATAAATAGTTAACCAGTTTAGTCATGGACTCTTGGGGTAAGCTCTTCTTAAGTGATAATCTTTCATGACTTCCCCTGTGACTCTGTTATTACTTACAAATAAATAGTGCCCAATAACCCTCTCATTTGAACTATAATCACAAGTTCGAGTACCCTATAGTCCAGGGGTCCCCAACCTCTGGGTCATGGACCAGTACTTCCTGTCAGATCAGCGGCAGCATTAGATTAGAAATAAAGTGTGCAATAAATATAATGCACTGATATCATCCTGAAGGCATTCCTCACCCCCACCCCCGGGCCATGGAATAACTGTCTTCCATGAGACCAGTCTCTGGTGCCAAAAAACGTAGGGGCTGCTTCTGGTCATCATGCTATAGCTACCCAACTGATTTCTCAAATCCAGCACAGACCACAGAACATACCATAAAGCTGCTTCCATTCTTTTGTTTGCTATTTTAGTTTGATAGTGCCACCATGTCCCTCTCCAGAATTGAAATTTCAGAATCATCTTTAATTCTTCCACGTTTTTCTTTTCTCTATATCCAACAAATTGCCTTGTCTCTTCTATCCCAACACTATTACATCTCTCATCGTCTTCCCTTTCAATTGCACTATTCATCTAATGCTGTTCGTTAATAACAACTCTTCCAACTCTAAGTTATAAGGGATAAAATGCAAGCCAGTTGAAATCCAACTCCAAGTATGAAAAACGCGATTTTTTAAAACTGCATAAGCCAATGTAACAGAAAATTCCAAGCACAGCATTTTCCTTCAGGCAAATCTAAATCCAGACACCTATTACCAAGATTCTTCTTTTGCATTTCTTATTTAGCTTTCCTCTTCATTGATTTAATTCAAGGGCAAACTCTCCCCAGATGTTAGCAAAGATGTTAACAGCAGCACTAAGAATATATCAAATGAATAACAAGGATCTCAAAGAGTAAGAGTCCACCCTGGTAAAGATCACACTTTCGTACATTGATGGAGCAAGTCAACTTTACCAACATTTACACTTTCCATGAAGATTTCATTTCAGTTCTTTGGTATTGCATTCAATATTTATTCTCTTAATATTTTGAGCAACTCTATATCTTTAATTATATATCCTCTCCAATCAAAGTCTCTATGTTTCTTTTACCACTTGATCTCTTAAAATGTATATTAATTAACTTTTGCTACATAACAGAAACTTCAAAATCTCAGTACCTTACTGCAAGGAACACGTATTTGTGGTTCAGGTGGATTTGATACCATGCTGTAGACTGGTTTCAGGGATGCTCCTCTTTTCTCATTTGGGGGACTCTGTCTAACTGGACATGTTTTTCTCATGGTGATTACAGCAGCTCAAGAAGCCAAACGTAATCATACCAGTTCATATAATATTCAATAGCATTCCACTGGCCAAAGTTAAACATATAAGCAGGCCCAACATCATTAGGGTAGGCTGATTCACTTCATGTACACTAAAAAGACCACAAAGTCATATATTAAATGACAAGTATACACAATTATATTATACAGAAAGGAAGGATAACATGGAAGAAATAATCAAGACAATCATGAGATCGCATTTTCAAGACCTAGCTAACATATAAACTTCCTTAAGAAAACATTTCCTATCCTTTGGGCAGAAATTTTCTTCTACACCTCCATAGCACTTTGAACTTTAATCAGTGCACCATCCTTTTACATGGTATTACAATTAAGAACTTACAAGTTGTGTCTTAAGAAGCAGCACTACAGTTTACCCATTTCTCATCTACTACGGTGACCAGAGGAGACTTTTGCCTATAGCACGCATATAACTATAACATAGTAGTCAGTAAAACACCATGATCAAGACCTCCACATGTGCAGACCCACTGCCTCACTGCAGATCCATGCTCCACACCCAGTAGCTGGGTGTCCTTGAATAGGAACAGCTTTCATCTTCCAGCAAGTTAAGACAATATGTAAAGCATTTAAAGCACTACCTAGAACATTAGAAGAGCAAAATCACATAGATTTATTGTTATAATTTGTTTGTCTAATGAATGATGTCTAAGTTTCACTCAGTTCTAAAGTCTTAAATTAGCTAAGCATGATAGTTAATTTCGTATATCAACTTGACTGGCCTAACAGATGCCCAGTCAGTAAAATATTATTTCTGGGGTATGTTTGTGAGGGTGTTTCTGCGAGAGATTAACATTTGTCTCAGTAGACTGAATAAAGAAATTCACCCTCACCAATGTAGGTAAACATCACCTAATCCATTGGGGCCCAAACTGTAGGCAATGAAACATTTATACTCCTAGAGAACAGTGTCTTTTTTTAAGCTTTATCTTTATGTAGATGCTCAATCATTCTTTACTGTGAAAATTAAACACATTGTAATTTTGTAAAACTATACAATTGTGAGGTAAAATCAATATGTTACATTTCTAAATTGATAAAAGCTGAAATAGTTATTTGAGGATTTATATCAGATTTAATTTATAAGATTTAAATTCATTATTTCTAAAATTGAGGAAGATATTATCAATCATATCTGAAGTATCATTTCATAATTTTCTTAAATGTATCATGCTAATTTTTATGTAAATGCTGTTATTTTATTAGTATGAGCATGATGCAAAATTTTCTTTTATGAATAAGCAGAATTCATTATTTTGGCAGTTTTGAAGTAAAATACACAAGTGATTATAAGATTTTTTTCTCCAGATATAGAATGTGTTTTCCATATCTAGTCTAAAAATACAATCCTTTCTGAAGCTTTCTAAAGTCAATGTGCTAAACGGCTTTCTTTGTTCTTTCATTTAAATTCTAGCCAGAAAGTCTTTTTCAGCAAACTTGCTATAACTGCAATTTTAGGTGTAAAATATTAATGAAATTGAAAATGAAGCACGTATTGTTTATTAATAAACTTACATATGTAGGCAACATTTGCATAAAATGATTTAAAATCAAGAACTGTCATATAATTGGTATTCTTAATGAACAATAAAAGCAGTCCAGGAGTCAGATGGGGGTATGGATGTGTGAAGGGTCAAACAGTTATAAATACTATGCAAAAATAGATATGAAACACAAAGGATTTTCAATAATGCAAATTTGCCTTTTTGGGGAAATGCATATTTCATTTGTACACATTAGCCATAATTAGTGAGTCTGTGTTTGTATGTGTGATATATGTATATCACAGTCAGCATACCCAAAGCTTTGTGTCTTTTTTTTTTTTTTTTTTGGTTTGGTTTTATTCTGTTTTTGCTATATTACTGTTCATTTTTGCAAAAGCTTGTGATCTGGGGAATTGGGGGACAGATTTGAAAATTCTGAGTATGGGAACTAGAGAGAAGAGACCAAAATACATTCTCAGGGAAAAGACTGAGATTTTGTTCAACTTCTTGGAAATAAGGTCTGATAACTGAGGAGATATAGAAAAGGTGAGGTGAGAGAGGCAGTGGCTTCTTCAGCCACCTGTATAATCAACTAGGCAAAGTTTCCAGATCAGAGAGATTCGAGCTTTACTCTTAGGTGTACATTACTCTTAGCTTTACATTAAGCTATGACAGTTAACACTTTTGAGTTTTTAATATGTAGTAAGCACTTTCCATGACATATCATTTCATCAGGACTTCCCAGTGGCTCAGTGGTAAAGCGAACTGTCTGCAATGCAGGAGACATGGGTTTGATCCCTGCATCGGGACGATCCCCTGGAGAAGGAAATGGCAACCTACTCCAGTATTCTTGCCTGGAGAATCCCGTGGACAGAGCCTGGTAGGCTTCAGTAAGTACATGGGGTTGCAGAAGAATCAGACGCAACTGAGTGACTAAACAGCAACAACAAACAACAGGCACTTTCATCACATGGTATCATTTCATCATTACAGCACTGTTAAACTGAGTCCTCTTCAAAGTCACCAATTCACACCTTAATTGCTATGTGACCATCTTTGAGATAGAGCCTTTAAGAAGGTAATTAAGGTGAAATCAAATCAAAAGGTGGACTCTATTCAAATAGGCTTATATCCTTATACAAACTGTGGGAAATTCTTAAAGAGAATATCAACTACATTACCTGTCTCCTGAGAAACCTGTATGCATCAAGAAGCAACAGTTAGAACCAGACATGAAACAATGCACTGGTTCAAAATGGGGAAAGGAATATGACAAAGCTGTATGTAGTCACCCTGCTTATTTAACTTACATGCAGCATACATCATGCAAAATGCTGGGGTGGATGAATCACAAGCTGGAATCAAGATTTCCAGGAGAAATATCAACAACCTCAGATACGCAGATATACCACTCTACTGGCAGAAAGAGAAGAGGAACTAAACAGCCTCCAGATGAGGGTGAAAGAGGAGAGTGAAAAAGCTGGCTTAAAACTCAACATTCAAAAAACTAAGATCATGGCATCCACTCCCATCACTTCATGGCATGAAGAAGGGGAAAAAGTGTAAACAGTGATAGATTTTATTTTCTTGGGCTCCAAAAATCACTGCAGATGGTGAACAAAGTAATGAGATTAAAATATGCTTGCTCTTTGGAAGGAAAGCTATGACAAAACTTGACAGTGTATTAAAAAACAGAGACATTGCCTTGCTGATAAAGACCCGTATATTTAAAGCAATGATTTTTCCAGTAGTCATGTATGAATGTGAGAGTGGACTATAAACAAGGCTGAGCACTGAAGAATTAATTTCTTTGAATTGTGTGTGGTGCTGGAGAAGACTCTTGAGAGTCTGTTGGACTGCAAGGAGATCAAACCAGTCCATCCTAAAGGAAATCAACCCTGAATATTCATTGGAAAAACTGATGCTGAAGCTGAAGCTCCAATATTTTGACCACCTGATGAGAAAAGCCAGCTCATTAGAAAAGATCCTGATGCTGGAAAGATTGAAGGCAGGAGGAAAAGGGCATAGTAGAGGATGAGATGATTGGATGGCATTACTGACTCAATGGACTTGAGTTTGAGAAACTCCGTTAGATAGTGAAGGATAGGGAAGTCTGGCATGCTGCAGTTCTTGGGGTGGCAAAGAGTTGGCCATGAGCTAGTGACCGAATAGGTCAATGTCCTTAGAATAAGGATGACAACAATGTCTTTGTAAGAAGAGGAGGAAACACCAGGAGTGTCTGTGCACAGATGAAAGGCCATTTGAGGACAGGGTAAGAGGATAGCCATCTGCAATCCAGGAAGAGTGCTTTCACCGGAGACCAGCTCACCTTTCACCTTGATTATGGGCTTCCAGCCTTCAGAACTATGAGAAAACAAATTTCTGTGCTTAAGTCACCTACTCTGTGGTATGCTGTTAGGACAACCTGAGCAGACTAGTAAAAATACCATTGAGAGAATGCTATTATTATCCACACTTTACAGTCAGGAATGAGTCTTTGAGAAATGAAATAATTTTGTTCACAGTTATTGAGGAGATGGCAAAGCATACCTTGAATCCAGGTTGTCTTACTCTTAGAATCATGATTTTATTTATTTTACAAATCTGCCACTCTGATATAGACAGTTATGTGTAGTTGGATAGTTTCACTCTGTTTGATCATTATAATATTGCATCTACATAATGTTTTCTGTCATTACATAAAAATCAGGCAATTCAGCAAATAAACTCTACCTTCCTTGGTAATCTTAGATACAGTAAGCTTTCTTTAGTTACCTAAATACTTTTCCAATTTGCCACATAAACAAGGCTTGCAATGCCTAGAGGCTTGTAAGGCCTAGATTCATATTTTCTAAGTACTTATAAGAAATAATTTTTAAAACCCTCAATATTTTATTAAATGAATAATTGGAAATATTTGAGTCTCAATAAGTAGCAATTTATCCCATTTATATTCTGCATGTGCTCATATTAAATAAAAGCTAATTAGGTATTTCTAAGAATACTTGGAGATGATCCTTTGAGGAAACAATGGCAAATGATAATGATTTCCAACAATTACATCTTCTTTTTTGCTAAAGATTAGCAAAATGGAGCAGTTTATCAATGAGGCAATTTATCAATAATTGAATCATTAAGTGAAAGGCATGTGCTTACATACCAGAAAATGTTTTTGAGATAGTTGTGTCATAGTCTTCAGTGTTTTAAAATATGAAACTAGAGAACAGTTTATATTCAGAAATGTCTAAAAACATAATTTCAAAAATTTCATTATTTTACTACCATTTACTTTTATACAGTAATTTTCAGATACTTTCAACTAGCAAATAATTATTGAAGGCCTACAGTGATTTTGATATATGTACCTTCACAAGACAATGTCAGGCAACCTCACACAGGTCCCTGGATACTAGAATCATCGTTTACATACCCAAAACACTGATATACTCCCTTCCTTGGACCACGAAATTCAGTCTGTCTTGTCTTTTTCTGATTGACCACAACTTTACTTCTTGAGTTGTTTTCTTTCCTCAGATTGACTGCAGGTAAATGACTGTTTTCATCCCTTTTTTCTCTTTTATTTCCTTTTTAGGAGCTTAATATTATGCATAATGGATAATCAGAAATGACAGCCATATAATAAACACTATGAAATTAAAGAGATTCCTAAAGTATCATAAAGTTGTTGAATAAATAAATCCTCATGTTTTTTGCTGACTTACTGCTTTAGATGACAAGGAAGCCCAATGACCGTTTACTTTTCCCATTCAATTTTAAATATATATATATTTCACAGCTCTGCACCTACATTTACTCTCCTGTGATATTAAGCAGTAGCACTGGAATTACTCTTTTATTTCAATAAAAAGGCAAAAAATAGTTTATCTTACATCTTAAAAAGTTCTCTTAGAGGACAAAAACAGTTTTCAGAAGCTTGGGAGGGGCATAGAGGAGGGGGCATTTCATGACTTTAGTCAACACTCTTTCTATGTGTGAGAGTCAGACACATCTGTATATGTCTAGCAGCCTGCTCCAGAACTCTCTTGTATAAATCCCCTGAGAAGCATCCATGGAGAAAGCTCATCATAAAGGAAGAGTCAGGCAGTCAAGCTTGGCTTTGAAAAAAAGCTTTCATTATCAGCCAAGAGAAGCAATTCTGAGTACAGCATGATGTTCATCACTCATATTTGTCTTTGAGCCTAACCACCCATGGACTTCTGTCTGAGTCCTATTAGGGGAAGGGAGACAGAAGTGAAAAACAGAATTACTGTTTTTCAATTAACACTTTTAAGATATTGTGACATCAGCTACTTTGATACATGTCTGTAAATGGCAGAGAAAAAGATTTGTTCCCTCTTATGTAGATAATACAATGTAGATTCAAGTGTTGAAAGTACCCAGGAAAACACTATGACTTGGGAGCAGCTGATAGGCTGTGGTCCACCAACAGTAATAGGATCTAACAGGAGACAGCAGTATTCCAAAGCAATGGTTTGTCTGTGTGAACCACAGGCACTCTACTGGAGGTGGAAAGGGGAGAGGGCAGATTATTTTATTTTAATGAAATAGTTTACATAATTGTGGAGTCTTAGTGAACCCAAAATCTGCTGAGGAGTTCACCAAGCTGGAGACCTGGGAAATAGTTGCAGTGCAAGCCCCAAAGAAGTCAACTGACAGATTTTTTTTCCTTTTCAGGGAGGTCAGTCTTTCTTCTATTAAGGCCTTCAACTGATTCAATAAGATGCACTCACATTATGCAAAGTAATCATCTTTACTCAGATTCCATCAATTTAAATGTTAATCTCATCCAAAAACACCTTCACAAAAATGCACCTGGAGAAATGACTGATGAAATATCTGAGAACTATAGTTTAGTCAAATTGAAACATCAAATTAATCATTATAGTCCTTTTTCCCAATAATTTTTTGCTGCATATCCTCAAGTACCACATGTATTCTCAAACTCATTTCTATAGGCTATTGCATGCAGTATTACCACTATTATCATCCCCTTCTACACTACCACTTTCTGTGCACACACACATACACTGTTGATTCCATTTTTCTAGAGAACTGGGACTAACACAGGCCCTTTGTTGGATATAGTAGGCAGAGTAATGGCCAACCAAAGATATTGATGTCTTAAGTCCCAGAGCCTATGAATATGGCAAACAGAACTTTGCATATATGATTAAGGATACTGAGAGAAAAGATTATTCTGTATTATCCAGGCAAACCCAGTGAAATCACAGGGCTCCTCACAAATGCACAGCGAGGCAGGAGAATTAGAATTAAAGAGGCAAATGTGATGACCAGAAGCAGATGTTGGAGTAACGCAGTTGTTGGCTGGTGGCCACAAGGTAAGGAATGCTGGTAACTTCTGGAAGCTGGAAAAGGCAGGGAAACAGCTCCTCATCTGGACCCTCTGGAAGGAATGTGGTTTTACCAATGCTTTGATTTTAGCCCCATGAAATTCATTTCACTTCTGACCTCCAGAACTATAAGATAATCAATTTCATCGTTTCAAGATACTAAGCGTGTGCTAGTTTCTTACAGCAGCAAAATAATAATAATAATATGATAGAAATGCTGCCGTAGAAGATGAGGATGAAAGCATGCAAAAAGGAAAGAAGGAAGTAAGGAAAAAAGGATGGAACTGAGAAGAGCATGAGACAAAGAACAAAGGATTAGTGAGAAGAAGGGATAGGTAAGAAGGGGACCAGGACAGACAGTTCAAATCCCAATGCTTGCTTTGGAGTGATAGCGTTAGTTTCATAGAAGTTGGACTATTCTTTAATGATTTCAAAGTGCTTACAGATATCCCTACATTTCTCTGAAGGTTAAAATCTTTTGGTATACTTAGCAAAAACTTAACATGTTTTCATCTTCCACAATTGCTTCTTTGTTTAAAATATATTAATGTTATATCTTCATTATGATAATTCAACAATCAATATTGTTAAAAAAAGACAACTATCTCTTGCTGTAAAGTATACTACAATTTGTGTAATGACTTTATTTTGTATGTAAGCCAGCATTTTCCTAAAATGTAAATGACATAAGACTGACATAGTTTTAATATGAACAATCCTATAATTTAACATACAAAGATGTATTTTCTCTATTTGTATATTTAATATCTCAAGGACACTTCATTGTGTCACAGATAGTTCTAACTTCTGCTGTCTTTGCTGTAGCTACTTAGAAATTTTGAAATATTTTCAACTCCATAAAATGTTGTGCCTGAGGAATAGCATCATATTAGTAGTGATCCCTGTATTTTTAACTTTCCATTTTTATAGTATTTTATCTGCTTATATTTTTAAGAAAAGTCGTTGAATGTTTTCATTATATTGTGACATTAAAACAAAGAAAAATCTCTGCTTATCTAATGCTCTTGAAAATTTATTTATGTCAAGATCTGAAACTCAGAATGGCGCTACAGTTTTAAACACTATTTCCAAAGACTTCTTCAGAGGGGATGGAGAGAAATTTTGGTAGTAAAGTGAGTAGACTGGTAAAGTGAAAGCAAGTGGAAATATATTATCACAGCAGAATTACAATAGAGTGATATTTACTATACATTTATTCTAAAAAGCTGATATTTTACAATATTTACATATTACTATGGCAGGCAGTTTTGGTCTTGTGGCATAAACAGCAATGAAGATAACTGCAAGGAAGTTAACATTTTTTTAAAGAAGAGATTTTATGTTCCCAAACAGGAATTGCCTCTTATTTCTACTCAACTATGCATGAAAGCAGCAATATTATCTATAGTATAAAATTGGAAGATGCTGGTGGTCATCTGATATCAGATCTGTTATCAAATATAAGAATGTTCTTTTTGCTCTCTTTAGACTAAGATCAAGTGAATAATAATCTCTTCTTTCCATGTGCACATAGACTTGTCATTAATGCTGGTCATCTTTCAGGCACATGGTAAGACAGTGCCTCCTACCTCCTAGGAAGTTAGGTGTGACTGTGACTTGCTGCGGCAAATAAATAGTAATATGTGACTTCTAAACAGAAGCATTAAGAGCCAGTAAATGAGTTACTGCAGGTATCAAGATGGAAGTCCCCTGCAACCATATTATGGACACAGTAAGTTAAATGATAATCCATGTGTTGCTTATTGGCACACATATGTTAGTATATCCAAACGGACACATACCTCAAATTCAGATAGTATTATGCTTACTGTTTCATAACATAGGTTACAATATCTTGAGAAACACTTCATATTCTCTCATACATTTACATATCTTGTGATCAGAGACACTGATCGCCACTTGTTCTATCTTTTCAATGATACAAGTATAGCAACCGGCTTCCCTGATAGCACAGCTCATAAAGAATCCACCTGCAATGCAAAGACTCCAATTCAGTTCCTGGATCAGGAAGATACCCTGGAAAAGGGATAGGCTACCCGATCCAGTATTCTTGGGCTTCCTTGGTGGCTCAGAGGGTAAAGAATCTGTCTGCAATGCATGAGACCTGGATTCATTCTCTGAGTTGGGAATATCCCCTGGAGGAGGGCAGGCAACCCACTCCAGTATCTTTGCCTGGAGAATCCCCATGGACAGAGGAGCCTGGTGGAGGACAGTCTGTGTGGTGCCAAAGGGTCAGACACAGCTGAGCGACTAGGCACAGGTGTAACAGCCAACACGGGAAGAAGGATCGCGTGTCCGCTTGGGTCAGAGGGGGGAAGCGGCTCTTTAGAAAGGATTCAGATCCCCTGAAGTTGGAGTTTAAATCAATCGTGAAGCAAAACTCCTGTGTGTGCAGTATCAGCTGGGCACCTCTTTTTTATATTCATGGGAACTGCAGAGCTAAAACAACCTAGGCAATAAGGATATTTATGCAAGTTGTGGTGCTGTGTGCAATAAAGTTCTCATCTCCTTACCAGAAGTCTTGCATATTTTGCCAGCATCTGTGGCTAATTCATTAGTTAGAAATAGCCAAAATCTCAGACAGTTTCATAGTTCTTGACCTGAGGATAGCGATTTAAAAAATGAGAATGCTTAAGTAAATTATGAAATTAATAAAAGTATGATAAAAAACAAACCTAAAGCAAGGGGTCCTTTCATACAAACACTTCAGCATAGCGGTCCTCATAGGGCTTAGAAGTTCACAAGTATAGCAGAATGCATTACATGCCATCTGATCAACCAATAGATGGCTTAAGTAACTAAGATTTTCTCTCAAGAGTGAAGTAACTCAATTTTACTGCCTTAACAACAAAATTTTAATTTCTTCATACAATTTATGCATATGATTGTATGTGATTGTCTTACATTCACAAACATAATGATAAATCACAATATTTGGGGATTCCCTGGTGGCTCAGATGGTAAGAATCTGCTTGCAATGTGGGAGACCCGGGTTCAATCCCTGGGTTGGGAAGATCCCCTAGAGAAGGAAATAGCAACCCACTCCAGTATTTTTGCCTGGAAAATCCCATGGATGGAGGAGCCTGGCAGGCTACAGCCCATGGGGTTGCAAAGATTCAGACACAACTGAGTGATTTCACTTTCTTTCTTCCACAATATTTTAGTCCATGGACCACACTGCAGATACTGTTTGGCTTGTGATAACAATAATAACAAAAAAAGTCTAGGAAAAAAGATTCCCATAGCCTTACTATGCTGATTTTCCTCTTGTTCAATCGCAAAGTTGTGTCCTACTCTTTCCAACCCCACGGACTGCAGCACACCAGGTTCCCCTGTCATTCACAATCTCCCAGAGCTTGCTTAGATTAATGTCCATTGAGTCAGTGGTGCCATCCAACCATTTCATCGTCAGCTAACCTCTCTCCTATTATCTTCAATCTTTCCCAGCATCAAGGTCTTTTCCAATGAGTCGGCTCTTCACATCAGGTGGCCAAAGTATTGGAGTTTCAGATTCAGCATCAATCCTTGCAATGAATATTCAGGGTTGATTTCCTTTAATATTGACTTGTTTGATCTCCTGGCAATCCAAGGGACTCTAAAGAGTCTTCTCCAGCACTGGAGTTCAAAAGCATAAGTTCTTCAGTGCTCAGCCTTATTGGTCCAACTGTCACATCCATATATGACCATAGCTTTGACTATATGGACATTTGCTGGCAAAGCAATGTGTTGCTTTTTAATATGTTGTCTAGCTTTGTCATAGCTTTCCTTTCAAGGAGCAGTTTCAAGGATAATCACGGTCCACGGTGATTTTGGAGCCCAGGAAAATAAAATCTGTCACTTCATTCACTTTTTTCCCCATCTATTTGCCATGACGTGATGAGGCTGGATGCCCATCATCTTAGTTTTCAGAATGTTAAGATTTAAGCCAGCTTTTCCCACCCACTCTTCCCTTTCACCATCGTCAAGAGGCTCCTTAGTTCCTTTTCCCTTTCTTCCTTTAGAGTGGTATCATCTGTATATCTGAGGTTGTTGATATTTCTCCCAACAATCTGGAATCCAGCTTGTGATTTATCCACCCAAGCATTTCACATAATATACTCTGTATATAAGTTAAATAAGAAGGGTAAAAATATACAGCTTTGTTGTACACTTTTCCCAATTCTGAACCAGTCCATTTTTCTATATCTGGTTCTAACCCTTGTTTCTTGACCTGCATACAAGTTTCTCAGGTAACAGTTATGGTTGTCTGGAATTTTCCACAGTTTACTGTGATCCACAGAGTCAAAGGGTTTAGTGTAGTCAATGAAGCAGAAGTAGAAGCTTCTAATTCAGTAGAAGTTTATCTGGAATTCCCTTGCTCTCTCTAAGATCCAGTGGATGTTAGCAATTTGATCTTGGGTCTCTCTGCATTTTCTAAATCCAGCTTCTACATCTAGAAATTCTCAGGTCACATACTGCTGAAACCTAGCTTGAAGCATTTTGAACATAAACTTGCTAGCATGTGAAATGAGAATAATTGTCTGGCAGTTTAAATACTCTTTGGCATTGCCCTTCTTTGGGATTGGAATGAAAACTGACATTATCCAGTCCTGTGGCCACTGCTGAGTTTTCAAATTAGTTGAAATATTGCATGCAGCACATTGACAGCAACATCATTTAGGAATTTAACTAACTCGGCTGGAATTCTATCGCTTCCCCTAGCTTTGCCCATAGAAATGCTTCCTAAAGCCCAATTGACTTCACACTCCAGGATGTCTGGCTCTAGGTAAGTTGCCACATCATCATGGTTTTCTGGGTCACTAAGACCTCTGTTGGATAGTTCTGAGTATTCTTACCACCTCTTCTGCTTCTGTCAGGTCCTTACCATTTCTGTCCTTTATTACACCCATCCTTGCAAGAAATGTTCCCTTGATAACTCCAATTTTCTTGAAGCAATCTCTGCTGCTGCTGCTGCTGCTGCTACATCACTTCAGTCATGTCCAACTCTGCACGACCCCATAGACAGCAGCCCACCAGGCTCCGCCATCACTGGGATTCTCCAGACAAGAACAATGGAGTGGGTGAAGCAATCTCTAGTCTTTCCCATTCTGTTGTTTTCTTCTATTTATTTGCATCATTCATTTAAGAAGGCCTTCTTAGCTCTCCTCGCTATTCTCTGGATCTCTGCATTTAGTTGAGTATGTCTTTCCCTTTCTCCCTTGCCTTTTCACTTCTCTGCTTTTCCCAGCTATTTGTAAGGTCTCTTCAGACAACCACTTTGCCATTCTTTTTAGGGGTGATGATTTTGTTCACTGCCTCCTATACAGTGTTATGAACCTCTGTTCATAGTTCTTCAGGCACTCTGTCTACCAGACAATATCTAATGCCTTGAATCTATTTGTCACCTTGACTGTATAATCATAAGGGATTCGATTAAGGTCATATTTGAATGCCCTAATGGTTTTCCCTACTTTCTTCAATTTAAGCCTGAATTTTGCAACAAGGAGCTCACAATCTGAGCCACAGTCAGCTCCAGGTCTTGTTTTTGGTGACTTCTCCATCTTCAGCTGCAAAGAATATAATCAGTCTGATTTTGGCATTGGCCATCTGGTGATGGCCATGTATAGAGTCTTTCCATTATGCTGTTGGAAGAGTGTGTTTTCTACGACACCTATATTCTCTTGACAAAACTCTGTTAGGCTTTGCCCTACTTCATTTTGTACTCTAAGGCCAAACTTGCCTGTGACTCCAGATATCTCTTGACTTCCTACTTTTGCATTCCAATCCCCTATGATGAAAAGGACATCTTTTTTCATGCTAGCTCTATAAGGTCTTGTAGTTCTTCGTGGAACTGTTCAACTTTAGCATTAGTGGTTTGGGTACAGACTTGGATTACTGTTTGTTGAATGGTTTGCCTCGGAAATGAACCCAAATCGTTCTGTCATTTTTGAGATTGCACCCAAGTACTTCATTTTGAGCTCTTTTGCTGACTATGAGGGCTACTCCATTTCTTCTAAGGGATTCTTGTCCACAGTTGTAGGTATAATTTGCACATTCCCACTTATTTTAGTTCACTGATTCCTAAGATGTGCTCATACCTGCATTGAGTTACACAAGTCCCTTTCCCACAACAAGACTGTGACCCATGAAAGAGATACTAATTTTAGATATCTGCAAATTTTGATACTTAGTGTACAACACATTAATTAATTGACTGTTACTATTTAAGATTGTTAATACTGTTAAAACACATGGAAGGCTATCAGAATGGCCTCAAACTATTGTCTGGAAATTTAATTAAGTATGAATTGCACTGAAAACATTAATAAAGGTGATTGCTGGAATTTATAAAGCCTCGTCAAAATTTAAGTAATCTTTGCATATATTATTTAAAATATTCTTACACTAAACCTGTGAACATCTTTGAGATATGTCACATAATTACTTTGGATAGTTGAACTATTATTATCTATGTGTTCACTAAAATCCTTAGGCCAAGATGGCCAATATTTAACTGAAGATTGAATCATTCTTTCCTTATCAACATTAAAATGAGTTTCCAAGTGAAAAATAAAGTGAAATGCTGCCTAAGATGTGCAAGAATTGTGTACCATTCAAAGACTCAGCTACCTAACATCTAATAAAACTCTTCAGGAAGGCTTCAGTCTGGGGAGTGGTGGAGGGGACACTGAAGGATACATACAGAGCATCAGTCATTGAAATCAGTCCAAACTGCTCACCTTGTTGGGTAGTCATGATAAACAAGATTTTTAAAATATTTTTAGATTTAACATGGTAATTATAAAATTATGCATAACTCAAATCAGTAGCAACTTACCAAAGAACAAAAGTGATGCATATATAAGTAGAACAAACTGCATGACACACACTGAATGATCTTCTCATTTATAAACACAACTTAATTTTTTTTCTTCAAAAACCAAGATAGAAAATGTCCATGCAGTACAATGTGTAGATTCTACATTATTTCACAGCTCAATGCACCTAAGATTCTATATGCATTACTAGCATCCAAACTTGTGACCTAACGAATTTCATAGAATTTGCATCTAACTTATTTGAAAATTTGCCCATAAATGATTTTTTATACAAAGATGCAAATCCACTCAGAGCTGAATGCAGAGGCCAAGATTCTATTAAGAGTTTCTGCTTTCAGGTACAGTTTTTTCTGATGTTATTTTGCATTCTAAAAGAAACCCAAGTCATGACATGTAAATAAAGCTAGTAGCTATTTTCATTTTATTTCAATGGTTGGAATATTTCAAAGATACTTTATATGAATTAACAAATGTTCTGAGGCTAAGTAATCCTGAAGAGTGACTAAGATGTTATCAAAGCCATTTTCAGTGTTCTATTGGCTTTTCCATTTTCCCTGTGCACTTTTCTTGTAGGAGTCAACTTTATTCCTATTTAGTTGTCAGTTTTACAAGTTATTCAGAGAATCATAAGTAAATATTAAAGTCAATGCATTTAACAGTATTTTTGGTCTCTGTGATTTAAATTGGTAGGTCTGCATTGGGATGGGGATTGTGGAGTAACTGAATTTATTAAGGCAAAATTGAACATTTATGTTTCAAAGTATCACTGTTGCAAATCATCAGCTCAGTTCAGGTCAGTTGCTCAGTCATATCTGACTCTTTGCAACCCCATGGACTGCAGCACACATAGACTGCAGTTCACAAAATAAAATTTTGAAATTTTATTTCAAAATGAAAAGGATGATATTAATGATGAAAGTTCACCCTGAAAATAAAAGGAGTTAGTTAGTTCAGTTCAGGACACGACTCACAAACTCAGTTGTGTCCGACTCTTTGAGACCCCCACGGACTGCAGCACACCAGGCCTGTCTGTCCATTGCCAACTCCCAGAGTTTACTAAAACTCATGTCCATTGAGTCAATGATGCCATCCAGTCATCTCATCCTCTGTAATCCCCTTCTCCTCCTCCCTTCAATCTCTCCCAGCATCAGGGTCTTTTCTAGTGAGTCAGTTCTTTGAATCATATGGCCAAAGTATTGGAGTTTCAACTTCAGCATCAGTCCTTCCAATGAATATTCAGGACTGATTTCCTTTAGGATGAACTGATTGGATCTCCTTGCAGTCCAAGGGACTCTCAAGAGTCTTTTCCAACAATACAGTTCAAAAGCATCAACTCTTCAGCGTTCAGCCTTCTTTACGGTCCAATTCTCACTACTGGAAAAACCGTAGCTTTGACTAGATGGATCTTTGTCAGCAAAGTAATGTCTCTGCTTTTTAATATGCTGTCTAGGTTGGTCACAGCTTTTCTTCGAAGGAGCAAGCGTCTTTTAATTTCATGGCTGCAGTCAGCATCTCAGTGATTTTGGAGCCCAAGAAAATAAAGTCTGTCACTGTTTCCAATGTTTCCCCATCTATTTACTGTGAAATGATGGGATCAGATATTATGATCTTTGATTTTTGAATGTTGAGCTTTAAGCCAGGTTATTCACTCTCCTCTTTCACCTTCATCAAGAGGCTTTTTAGTTCTTCTTCACTTTCTGCCACAAGAGTGATGCCATCTGCATATCTGAAGTTATTGATATTTCTCCTGGCAACCTTGATTCCAGCTGCTGCTTCATCCAGCCCAGCATTTCACATGATGTACTCTGCATATTCCAAATCATAGAACCTAAATTATTTTTAAGTGTTTTCAGTCAAATTATAACTTCACATCTTACATTTCCTGTCTTTCCTTTCTTATACTTTCTTTTCTTCCTTTCTATCTTCCTTCCTTCTCTTTTTCTTTTTTTCCTTTTAAGCTAGTATAACAATTTATTAAACAAAGTATTGTCCCATTAAATTAAGTCTAAATTCTGAAGAAATTATCACTTACATGGATACTGGCAACTTTCAGGAATTTATCCTGGGAATGAGGAGGTAAGGCATGGTCTTGTAAAGCCACAGGAACATGAACTTCTCATTTAGGTTTTATATAGAAATGTTGAAGACCATGTCAATATTTGAAGAGAATTTTTGAAAAAAGTAAAGTTTACACACTTTTTCAATTGTTTCGGTATATACATGGTAGCAATCTGATGTCCTGTCCCACTGGTTTTTCTATTTCTTTTAACCACTAGGAAGTTAGCCTGACATCCTTGCCATCTGATCCACTGCTCAGTGTGCTTACTAATACTTATTTACCCTTTGCTTCTATAGATGCTACTACTTGGCTATAACCTGTGCATCATATGTCACTTCGTCAATGAAGTTCTTTCCAAACGCTATCATGCCTCCATCATCCCAATGCAATGTGTCACCAACTGAAAACACATTTTTAGCATTTTTCAAACTCTGATAAACATAAGCATGTTTATTAACATGCCTACATAATATACATGAAATATATGACATAACTCACGTACACTTACATACACTATATCTTTTAGGAATTTGATTGTCTCATGCTAAAATAAACCTAAGAAATAGTGGCTAAAATAGAAAGCATTTTATTTTTTTATCACGTAACAAGAAATTTGGAAATTGGAATGCTGAGCAGATATATCAGCTCAAGGATGTCAGTGCTAAGGTCCCTGAGTTTCTCTTTTCACTGTTTCTCATTATCATTGCCGGGACGGCTACTGAAGAAGGTTAGTGAAGTGAAAACAAAAAAAATTAAGATACACAAGATTTATGCTTACATCTCTTTCTACATAATAGTTAACCAAATGAGTTTAGTACAATCCAACACTATGTTTTCTAATAAATGAGGTGTTTATAATAGCTTCTGCATTTTATGTGAATTCAATTGTTAGTCAATTCCTAGGTTTGAAGCTTTATATCTTCTTGATCAGCCAAACTCTAGCCAATTTTCTGACATCTATGTGTCAATCAGTCCTACTGCAATAATACATATTATGATGTTACCTGTTCATATGTAATTCAAAATTTATTTGAAGCCTACTGTGTGGCATATAGTGAACAATGCACTAGGAAAAGAGAAGACCAAGCTAGTCCAACTTTTGCACAACATTATCTCTCTTCACATGCTACAGAAATTTTTCAAAAGTCTCATACTGTTTTTTAGTGTAGAAGACACACTAAAACCATTCATTATCTTAGATTGTATATAATGTTATTTTTGAAGTAAATGAACTTTTAGTACAACCTAAAGTCTCATATTTAAAAATTTTTAAATAGCATTATAAAGTTCATTGTTATCTTTATCTTTTCAATTATGTATGTAATATATCATCTGGCTTTCTTTCTACAAATATTTAGTTTCCACACTATACTTAGTCAAAGCCTACTCTTAAGAGATCATAAGGAAGGAGATTTACGTTAGAAAAGACGAATGACTCACGTGAGTGTGATGTGTGAGCATTTCAATGACAAGCCCACCTGTGTTAGTACTGATATTAATACTAGGTAAAGAAAATTGTAACATCTGAGCTCTTACTCTTCGTAAACACAAAACATACAGCCATTTGTCTATATATATATTTACATAGACATCACAAAGTCAGACACAACTGAAGCGGCTTAGCACACATGCGCACATAGCAGTAAATATGATGATGCTTCATATTCACATTTTCATTATTTAGAGCCTAGGATGAGGTATGAATTACACAAGGTATTAGAAAGACAAATCGCTAAGACATGACTCTTCCTTAGGTCATGATCTAGTACGTGAAACAAATATGAAGAAATGAACTACATTGTAATGTAATGAAATGTAAAGAAGATACCCATAATGCAATAATAGTTGATAAAGACAAAAATTGAGAATGTTTTAAGCAACCTCTTCTTTGACATGCAAAATTTTGAGTTTGGCACCAGTAAGTGCTTTGACTAATAGATCTCAGCCTGCAGTAAAGAAATAACAGAGTAGGGGCAATACAGAGAGACCATTTTTTACTTATTTATACAACAGTTTTCAAAATGAAGTAATGTTGCAATGACTGGAAAGGTCAATTAAGATTGGAAAAATAGCTAAAGCAAGTCAGTATTATTTTACCTTTAGGGCATAAATTTCACAGATTAGCAACAACTGATAATAGATCAGATGAACCACAATTTTGATAGATGCATTAAGATGATAAATTCTTAATGAAGATTATAAATCTTCAGTTTACTTCAGTAAAATCTTAGTTTACTGACACTGTTACCTTATAGACATGCTGGAATATGTCTGCCATAGTTCTATATTCAAGGAAAACATCTGTTATTAATACTATAACTGAGAATTTATCTTTTATATTTTTACCCTAAGTATAAATATGGATTTATGCTAACCTATAATATGGGCTTCCCTGGTGGCTCAGATGGTAAAGAATCTGCCTGCAATGCAGGAGACCTGGGTTTGATCTTTGGGTTGGGAAGATCCCCTGGAAAATGGAATCGCTACCCACACTAGTATTTTGGCCTGGAGAATTTCATGGGCAGAGGAGCCTTGCAGGCTTCAGTCCATAAGGTCTCAAAGGTCTGATGTGACTGAATGACTTTCACTTCCATAAAATATAGATCATGTAAATTTTGTCAGAATGAATTATAGTTGCAAAAAGTCATATGCCAGATATGAAAAATTATGTGCTATGGTGACACAAATTAAATAACATAATCACACCTTTATAGCATCAGAGCCATGTGAAAACAATTTATTATTCCATGTTTTACATTCTTAAAAAAAAAAGTGGAATCTCTCCATACCATTTGCTTATACAAGCATTTGAATGTATCTTATTTGAGCATTTGTTTCTTGGCATCACTGTCAGTGAAGTGTGTGTGTATATGTGTGTGTTGGGATGACTGAAATCATTTAGAACAGTTATTTAAGTGGGAGAAGAGAGATGGAGAATGAGAGGAACTTCAGATTTTAAACAATGCTACAATTCTTTCTCTCTTTTTTAGCAAGGAGGAATCATTTGAAAATATAGAGCTACACTATTCTACTTCTTGTAAAAATAAATAATGTTCATCATTATATTTGTAACTCATAATTTCATTTTTCTAAAAATGAAGTAAATCTGCATCTGTGCTCCAACTGCCATGAGAGAATTTTTCATGAAAAAGAAGTCTCCATATTGGCTTTCTCCACAGTCACTCTTCTGATTTTCTGAACATTCAGGGACTTAGATTTCTGTGCTCTTTAACCTTATTATTTTGACCTACGCTGGTCATGGTGCCCTGCCATACTCAGCTGCTTCAGTCACGTCTGACTCTTTGCAACCCCATGGACTGCAGCCCTCCAGGTTCCTCTGTCCATGCGGTTCTCCTGGCAAGAACACTGGAGTGAGTTGCCATTTCCTCCTGCAGTGGGTCTTCCTGACTCAAGGATCAAACACACATTGGTCTCCTGTGCCTCTTGCATTGCAGGGGGATTCTTTACCACTGAGCCACCAGGAAAACCCATACTAGTCACCGAAGACGTTATTTTCCCCTGAAAGCAGGCAGCTATACACCCAAGTGGCCCTTTGCTGAGAAAATGAACCAGCAGGCCCGCCTCTTAATCACAAACATTGTCTTCTAATCATCCTTAGTTCTAGAAACATTTGCCTTTTCACATCCCACATCAAAGGATGACCATTGTCCACAATCATGTACATAACATGTTCAGCTCTTGGAAAAAAAGGATGCGTAATTTGGAGATAAGGGAAAGCTCCTATCTGTAGAAATGCTGAAAGATCTAGCCAGATAGAGGTAGGATAAAATAAAAAATGTTATTTTTCTGACATTCTGACATTATATTTGCCTGTTATTCTACCAATACCACACTGTCTTGATTACTGTAGCCTTATATAGTAGCTTTCATAAATTTGGATAGGGAAGGCCTCCTGCTTTGTTCTTCTCTTTCAATATTATGTTGGTTACTCTAGGCCTTTTGACTCTTCATATAAACTGAGAATTGACTTTTGGATATTCAGAAAAGAATAATTTTCAGAGATTTTGATTGAGATTGCATTCAAATTACAGATCAACGGGAATAAATGACATCTTGATAATCCTGAGGCTTCCTATCTACAAATATGGAATATCTTTACATTTTGGGCTTTCCTCATAGCTCAGTTTGTAAAGAATCCACCTGTAATGCAGGAAACCCTGGTTCGATTCCTGTGTCAGGAAGATCTGTTGGAGAAGGAATAGGCTACCCACCCTAGTATTCCTGGACTTCCCCTGTGGCTCAGCTGGTAAAGAATCTGCTTGCAATGTGGGAGACCTGGGTTTGATCCCTGGGTTGGGAAGATCCCCTGGAGAAGGGAAAAGCTACCCTCTCCAGTATTCTGGCCTGGAGAATTCCATGGACTATACAGTCCATGGGGTCACAACGAGTCGGATACGACTGAGTGATTTTCACTTACATTTATTTACTTCTTTTATTTCTTTCATCAGAGTTTTATAATGTTTATACAATATATAATATATGATTATGTAATATAAAACATATATATATGGTTTTCTTGATTTATGCCTAAGTAGATTCTAAGTGCTAATGTAAATGGTTTTATGTTTTTAATTTTAACTTCCTCTTGTTCATCACTCGCATGCTAGTTTCTACAGCTCCATTTGTTCTCCATTTTCATTTATCACTGTCTAACTTCACATAGCCATTTAACATAGTGGAAAACATAATGTATATTTTTATGTTGTCCTATCCATTTTTTGTTATAATGTTATCTATTCTACCTTTGTACACACAAAGATTTAACACATAATTATATTTTTTGCTTTAGACAACAGAAAAAAAATGACATATTTAGCCTTATTTTTACTATTTCTCTTTACTTTTATTTTACTTTTACTTTTTATCTTTACTTTTATTTTACTATTACTCTTTATTTATGTAGATACAAATTTTTATCTGGTATCATACTATTCTTTCTGAAGTACTTTAACATATCTTATGGTGCATATCTGTTGTCAATAGATGTCTGGTTTAATTTTCTGAGTGAAGTCTTTATTTACTTTTATTTTTGAAAAATATTTTAATCAGGTAAATAATTCTGAGATTAATTTTTTTCTTTCAAAACACAAAAATGTGGCTTCATTATCTTCCATCAGTATAATTTCTGATAAGAAAATGTGCTAGTTCTGATTTTTGATCTTTAGTATGCAATTCCCTATCAATTTGGATGCCTTAAAAAGTTCCTCTTTTTTGTCGTATAAATATGATGTGTTTAGATCTTTTAAAATTTTTTCGACAGACTGTTTTCTATTTATCTGTTTTTTTTTAATCCCCATTGGGTTTTCTGAGCTTCTTGGTTATATGGTATATATTGAATTTCATTAATTTTTGATAATTACTGGCCTTTATCTTTCTAAATATTTTTTCTACCTTGTTTTATCTTTTTTCTCCATCAGAGACATTAAATTGCATATATGTTATACCATTTTATATTTATTGATGTATTATACACATTATCAATTTTTTTCTCTTTTTCAGTTTCAATAATTTCTCTTTATCTATCTTCAAATTCACTATTTCCTCAGCTCAATCCATCCTTCTGATTCATTTTTTGAAGGAAATCTTTATCTCTGATATTAATTATTTTCTTTTAAAAATATTTTCACATTATTTTTTATACCTGAGTGAAAAAAAAAGATATTTAGTATCTCATTGAATCATAGTTAAATAGAATCTGGCTTTATAAACAATAAGAAACCAGAGGCTTTTGGGAATCCACTTAGCACAAACTAATGGGTTTGCCAGGTGGTGCTAGTGGCAAAGAACCCTCCTGCCAATGCAGAAGTAAGAGACGTAGGTTGGATCCCTGGGTCGGGAAGATCCCCTGGAGGAGGGCATGGCAATCCACTCCAGTATTCTTGCCTGGAGAATCCCATGGACAGAGGAGCCTGGCCGGCTGCAGCCCATAGGATTGGTTGTATTCGGTGATAAATGAAGTGACTTAGCATGCACCCACTCAGTGGATGGTCTTATCAGAGAATTATTTTCAGAATACTTTAAGTTGTTATGATTGTATTCAGGTTGCAGAAAAATAGGTTGGCCTGGCCTGGGTCATGTTCTCATACTTGCTAGTTCTGAGGGATTACCACATCTTTATGACTGCTAGACAAAATACAAATTAGAGAAACGTTCTTTCCTTACTGAAATAATTTTCCTAGCAACATTTTCCTCATATCTCTTACAGGTGAAATCATTCTTATCTGTTTGGACTTGATTTGGAAAAATAGCTCATAACAATGAAACTACTGCAAGTTTCAGTGTAGCTTTCAAGTATTACAGAATGAGACCAAGCTAATATTTATATAAAATGGGGCAATGAGACAATTCTGCATTTCAAAGGGACTGGCACTGGAATCAAATCAACCAACATGTATGTGGACAAAAGAAATTTAAAAATGCCTGTCCTGTTGCCCACTTGTACAAGAACTCATTGATTCCATAGGAAATACATTTTTTTCCAAAACAAACTAAATTCTGAAATGAATAATGCCCTTCAGATTTCAAATGCACTGAGGACTCTAAAGATAGTATTAGCTTCTTGAAAGCAGACTAAACAAGTGGTAAGAGCCTTTGAAGACTACAACTCAAGTATGCAATCAAGGTGTAAAGACCAAAGCAGCTTTTATGTAATGACTACCTCTCAGAGTTTGCTTAAAGTCACATGCATTGAGTTGATGATGCTATATAACCATCTCATCCTGTGCTGCCCTCTTCTTCTTTTGCCTTCAATCTGTCCCAGCATCAGGATCGTTTCCAATAAGTTGGCTCTTCACATCATGTGGCCAAAGCATTGGAACTTTTGCTTCAGCATCAGTCCTTCCAATGAATATTCAGAGTTAATTTCCTTTAAGATTGAATTGACTGGTTTGATCTCCTTGCAGTCCAAGTTCAAGTCAGTTCAGCCATGTCCAACTCTTTGCAACCCCATGGACTGCAGCACGCCAGGCTTCCCTGTTCATCACCAACTCCTGGAGCTTACTCAAACGCATGTCCATCACGTCAGTGATGCCATCCCACCATCTCATCCTCTGTCGTCCCCTTCTCCTCCTGCCGTCAATCTTTCCCAGCATCAGGGTCTTTGCCAATGAGTCAACTCTTCATATGAGGTGGCCAAAGTATTGTAGTTTCAGCTTCATCATCAGTCCTTGCAAAGAATACTCAGGACTGATTTCCTTTACAATGGACTGGTTTGATCTCTTTGCAGTTCAAGGGACTCTCAAGAGTTTTCTTCAACACCACAGTTTAAAAGCAACAATTCTCAGAACTCGGCTTTCTTTTTGGTCCAACTCTCACATCTGTACCTGAATATTGGAACAACCATAACTCTGATTATATGGCCCTTTGTTGGCAAAGTGATGTCTCTGCTTTTTAATACACTGTGTCAGCCATTGCTTTCCTGCCAAGGAGCAAATGTCCCTTAATTTCATTGCTGCAGTCACTGTCCGCAGTGATTTTGGAGGCCAAGAAAAGAAAACATGTCACTCCTTCTCCTTTTTCCCTTATATTTGCCATGAAGTGATGGCACCAGATGCCATGATCTTAGTTTTTGTTTCTTTTTTAATGTTGAGTCACCTCAAATAATATTTAAACTACATTCAGATTTACCCCTTATGTGGCACCAATCTCCCCCTCGGGGATATATTCTGTCTTTCCACAGCAGAACTGTCTGGTAGGAATAGTTGTGTGGATAATTATTAGGAGTGAACTTAAAGGTTTTGTCTACAAACTGGGCATTGATTTGGGGAAAAGTGTACTGCCCTCTTTTCATGGCAGAAACGATTAGCCATAATGAGGCCTAATTGCAATCCCATTGCCTCACTGAAGTAAAATAGGGTCAACAAGCAGGTTTCTCTCTCTTCAATAAAGTGAAAGAAAAGCTGAGAAACACAATATTTATAAAAAATTTCCCTTTATAAGCAATATATGTTTCAGTTACTGCAATAATGTGAAATTTATCTTTTTAGTCAGACAGCTGCACCCAGTTGATAATTTTATTTAATTGAGAAAGATAGTTTAAAAAGCCCAATTTTTTATTTCCACTTTTCTATCCATAATATAAGGAAGAATAATGAAATTATGGTTAGTGTTGTGTGTCTTCAGCTTATAAATGTCATTTTAATCAAAAGTATCTAAGTACAAGTATATATTTGAGGAGACATAGAGAATGATACCTACTCACAGGAGGCCTATTATTTTGTAGAGCAGAAAAGATATGTAATGTAATATGCCAAAGAGTTATGTAATGAGCACATTAGGCATGATGCATATAATCCACTATGCAAGTTAAAAGAAAGAATGGATGAGTTCTCACTACTATCAGCAGGGAGATCTTTAGGAATTGGTTGATTTTATTAGCTTCTTGAAAGATAAAGCTACTGATAGTCAATAATAAGTGAGAAAATATGTGGATATAGAAAAATATGAGGATTACAGAAAGGTAATATTTCAATAAATAGCATGTGAAATTTTTACCATGGGAAATAAGTCTTGGAAACAAGAGCTTGACCATAACTATCTTGAGTATTGAATACACTATTTTTTTACTCTCTGGGCAAAGCAAGCCCTAAAGTTTCAATGGCAGATGTAGTTGATCTAAGAACAATATTGCAAACAATCTACTCTGATGGTGACCTGGGAGATTAAATGTGTTGATACATGTATAATGCTTATAGTTGTTTTATGATGACATACTGCTTTATTGCAAATTTATTAATTGTTTATTCAATATTCAGCTCAACCCCTGGGTCAGGAAGATCCCCTGGAGGAGGGCATGGCAACCCAATCAAGTATTCTTGCCTAGAGAATCCCATGGACAGAGGAGCCTGGCAGGCTCTAGTCCCTGGGGTCACAAAGAGTCTGACACAGCTGAAGGGACAGAGCACGCATGCACGCCCACACCCTGTGTCTTGATGCACGTCATTCTTTTCTGATGAGAGATTTACCTCACAGATTCTTTCCACAGGTGCAGAACAAAATAATCAGTGTTATGTTTAAGCACCGTATTTAGACACTGTTAAGTATGATGTGTTCAAGGTTGTGGCTATGGGCGTTTATACTCAAAGTATGTCACACTTGGTACATGGTGGACTTCAACAAGTGAGAAAAGGAGAAATCTGCATACAGATGCCTTCATATGTGCATAAGAGTGTGAAGAAGCGGAATCAAAGTACTCAGATAATCTCTTATTTGATCTTTACACAGGGCAGATGTGATCAGCCTGAGTTGACTGATGGAAAAATACAGAAAGCAAGTAACTTATTCAACAGCAAGAGAATTAGGAAGTTTAAGAACTGGAATTTGAACCCAAGCTTGTCCAGAAAACAAGTCATGAGTTGTTTTATTTTTCGTCTGTCACTCAGTGTATCTTTGCAAGTGCTGACCACCAATAGTTATTAATTTGTTTAACCAATACAGACTTTCAAAATTTTACATTAAAAAAATACTGTTTAGCAGTGGTAAAGTGGAGTACGAGTGTGGTATCATAGATAGCCCATCTACTGGATCTGAAATTCTGGATATTTGGATTCATCATGATTTGGTAATGCCAATAATATTTTCAGAATCTCACTGCATTCTAATACCCTGAGAGACCTTGTCTTGCCTCCAAAGGTATGTGATAACCTAGGTAATCAAGAATTATGAATAAATACAAAAGGACTTATGAGGCTCTAAATCATTTCATAAAGAAACAGAGTATTTCCCCAAATCAAAACCATGCATACAAAAGTAATGAACACTGTGACTTTCAGGAAAAGATACAAATGGAGAAGGTGACACGATGTAAAACGTACCCACTGAAGCTACAAAATATAAAAGCATGATACAAAACTTTGAAGACACATTATTTCTGTCAAAAAGATCAGTACTATGCTTCAAAATTCTATCACAAAGCACCCAGCTTTTATTGCAAATCCTGAGAACATATACTAGAGAAGCATGCAATCTGAAATTTTATATAAGCAGATGAAATTCAGGCTCACAGAGGTCTTGTTTTTCATATAGACCTCAGGGGCATAATTCCTTTAAAGTAGAGCTCCTTAGACAGCGGTAACGTCTTGCCAGTAGGTACTGTCTCACATGAAACATCTGACACTGCTCTTAGAGGTTTCTTGGGTAGCCAGTGGCCCCAGCTGGTATGTAGGCTATATACATAGTTTAAATAGTTCTCTTGACTTCTGGCAATTTCTGACAAACTGGAAATCCCAGCAGGAACTAAAATGACATTGACAGCTGTGGGATGGTCTGCATTGTATTTCACCTTCCAGTATTTTTCACTTTTTCAATAAAGTATATCATCAAGAGGAATGGGAGGCCTGTCAGGTCACAAATACACCACAAATGAAAAATGACAGAAGTTTTGCTCTTTGTATAAATAGGGTCTGATGTGGAGCTTAGTTAAAGTCACCCAGACACTTGAATAAAGTTGAGAAATAGGGCAAATTTATTGTGATATTTCAAAAATCTCTTTCCCATCCAGTTAGATTTGAGGAATGAGTGATGCCACTGCAAATTTTATAATAAATCAAATGAGATCTCATGGCATGGGTCCATCCAGAGTGGACCTTACAGCTTGCCTATTAACCTCTCACTTCTAGGAACTGTTCTCTTCACAAATATAGTTATTGGGCACCTCCATGAAGTCCTTTTCTTGATATACAAATATCACTGCACAGGTGCTCTTGAAAGGTAGGGGTGGGTGTTTGTGACCTAAAATATGTCAACCAATCCCTTTCTCAAGGATTTAGAATTAAAAATAAAAATAGTAGGTCATTCTCTCTTGGGTGATGTGACCAAGGATATCAAAATTCAGGAAGTATATATTGAACAAATTCCACCTGTTACTTTAGAAAAGAAGCAATAGAAAGACTCATAAAGAAATGCTCATAAAACAGACATGCAGAAAGGAGCAAAGAGAGAAAATTCATTGGTTCCCTATTCCTAGACAGACTCAACCCATTCTTGAGGTCTGTTTATTTTCTCTCACACACACACACACAGAGAGCTGTCTCTTTAAGTTCTTCTGTTTTTCCTAGCTTAATGCAAAGTGTTGATGGAATAGATAATTCTCACTGATATTCTCTACTAATGGAAATACATTTTTTCTAGTCATGTCCCTTCTGCAAGAAATCATACACTAAAAAAATATATCACGATAATGGAAAATACTGGTGCAATAAGTACTGTATTAAGTTACATGTCAGATAATCAGAGTAACAAAGTAGAAACATACAGGTGTTAAAGCCAAAAGCACTGACTCTGGCTCTTATCAAATACGTGGTCTTAGATTAATTATTTAAACGTTCTTCATCTTCGTGTTGTCTTAGGCAGATTTATTATGTGTAGTCACACAGGCCCCCAAATTCAGAATGGCCTGGGATTTAATGCTCTGTTTTCATCATGTTGAAAGTCTTAATGATTTTATCTTCCAACTTGTGCTTTGTAAGTGAAGTTTGATGGGACAGTGGAGCATGTACTGGAAGCTTGGAGCCTTGGATCATGTAACCCTGCTTCTACTGTCCTCAGCCTCCTCAGCGGGGGTAGTTCTCTGTCAATTTCTGACCTTTAGACGCCCTGGACCCCACTCAGGCCCCTTCCCCTCGCACCTGTTTTGCATCCGTGGCTGTCCCTTGCAGGGCTGCAATTGGGCTGCATCACTGGAGTACGAAGGGTCCAGTATTCTGTCGTCACTCTTTGTTCTTGCTGGGAGCCGGGGTGAAGGGACCGTCTGGTCAGATGCATGCATATGGGCTCTCAGGGCGGGCCAAAGCAATCCCTCCTGCCTTGGGATGACAGCACGACAGCGCTGCATATCTGACAGGTGTCTTTGTGGAAGCCTCCCTTCCATTCCTGACTCCAATACTTAATATATCTTGAGATGAAGGTTGAGATACCTGGGCATTGTCCATCCACAGTGCATTGTAGAAATAGGCCATAAAAAAATATTGACTTTGTTAGCATTTTTCTTTTACTTTGGGCCCTGCAAACTATGTAGCTAGCCCTGGCTTTGCAGTGGAATAAGCCTCTCATCCTGATTCCAAACAAGGACCTATCCTTTTCTAGGCTTTTCTAATAAGAGGTTGGTTGGGTTTCTAAACATTAATTTGCATGTATTTTGGTGAAAGAAAAGAAAGTCGTAAGGGTTGCAGAAAAGGGAAATGCTGAAGAGAAGAAAGCGTGATGTCTCTCTCCTCTGGGTTACTTTCTATAGCTTCCTAGCTGGTGTGTCAACATTTGCTTGCAGAACAGTGGACAGCTCTCCTCAAGTGAGAGCAGCTTCTTAGGATTTAACCCACTGTGCTGCACAGTCATTTTTATTAAATAAAAAATTAAGAAACAACATGGAGTTAGAGGAAATGGAGGATGTTTAAACATATTATAGAAAAATTGTTGCTGTTTAGTCGCCAAGTCATGTTCAACTATTTGCATCCCCAAGGACTATAGCATGCCAGGCCTCCCTGTCTTTCAACATATGCTGGAATTTGCCCCAATTCATGTCCATTGAATTGGTGATGCCATCCAACTATCTCATCCTCTGTAGCCTTCTTCTCCATCTGCCTCCAATTTTTCCCAGCATCAGGGTCTTTTCCAATGAGTTGGCTCTTCACATCAGGTGGCCAAAGTATTGGAGCTTCCGCATCAGGCCTTCCAATGAATATTCAGTGTTGATTTCCTTTAAGACTGACTGATTTGATCTCCTTGCTGTTCAAGGGACTCTCAAGAGTCTTCTCCAGCACTACAGCTTGAAAACATCAATTCTTTGGTGCTCTGCCTTCTTTATGGTCAAACTCTCACATCTGCACATGACTAATGAAAAACCATAGCTTTGACTATACGGAAATTTGTTGGAAAAGTGATGTCTTTGCTTACTAATACACTGTATAGGTTTGTCATAGCTTTCCTGCCAAGAAGTGATCATCTAATTTCATGGCTGCAGTCACCATCCACAGTGATTTTAGAGCCCAATAAGTGGATATCTGTCACTGCTTCTACATTTTTCTCTTCTATTTGCCATGAAGTGAGATCTTAGAAGAGCTAAGATCAATTAAAACAGACAACATAAAGCACATAGAAAACTGTACTACATAGTATTTGATATACAGAAGTCATTAGTTTTATAATAATTTTTTGATGAAATGACAGTTGAAAACCACCTGTATGTTGTTATACTTCTTCCTTCTGAGAAGTGGAAGCATATTGAAGTCCTATGATAAACTAGCTCTAGATTCTCTACCATAAAGGGAGATGTGAGTAATTTTGATATAGTGGCAATTCATAAATGTTTAAAAACTTCATTTTGGACAGTATTTTCAAGCCCTTCCTGTCAGTTCTGTTAATGTAAGAAGCAACACTGATTGATTTAATTTTCACCTCTTCTGTCTGTTCCTCATCACTTGCTGGTAAAAGCGCTAAGAAGCAGTGAAATAGCCAAAAGGCAGACAGGAGCTGAAACAAATAAACAAAAAAGTTATTTTTAGTTCCTCAAATTTGTCTAACATTTCGACCACATCTCTATTATAATTATATAGTCATCTCTCATAACTGTGTATGCAAACCCTGTTTTTAATGCACAACAAATAGCATTGATCAATAAGTTTGGAGTTGAGCAGTAGAAATTCTAATGCAGACATAGTCATGGCCAAACTTTGTAGGGTTACTTATGTCTACAAGAATGCACAGATGATGGATTGACATAGCATGAAACTATTGTTGAGACTGTGGACTGCCTGTCATATCATACATGAGAAAACCAAGGAGTGAAGATAGTGAATCACTATTTACACAATAAATAATAAAGCCAAGTCTGGACAATAGACACACTGCTATCTAAAGTCAGTAGCTGCTTCTAAAATCAAACCAACATTTGCAATTGTTTATGATCAACAAGTAAATCTACACTTATAATTACTTCCACTATAATTTACATCTTTTCCTAACAAATTGTATCATTGCTTTCCATAATTCATAGCTTATGTAAATTCACAAGCAAAGGAAAACTTAGAACTTCATGTAATGAGACCACAAAAGATTAACTTGCTTGCTAGAAGGCAAGTGAGGTCTTGAAATCAAGCCATTTCACTACCAAGTTAATATTTTAGTTCTCTTTGCATATAATAAATATATTAATGTCTTTCTGAAAACTTTGGAGATGTGAATAAAATAAATCATTTCAATGGCCCTTTTAGAACTGAACTATCAGGGAAAGCTCATAGGTACAGAATATCACATTTGGTGTTATCATTTTAGAGCCAAAGATCTGATTAATATTCACTGGCTTTGTCTGAAAATGAAAGAGTATGATGTTTATCAACATACAATGGTGTTTGTTCATCACATTGATTTTTTATTATGAGTTTTCACAATTCGAAATAATAACCACAAAAACAACCCAAATGGATTTCTGATTGTTCATTGTTTATAGCATCTGTAGAAAATACGTTGGCATGACACTCACAACTAGCCTGCTTTATTTAAAATTAAAGGGAAAATAGTACTAATTATAAACATTGTCTATAATAGAGCTTTGTGGTTTACATAATCACATTTTGCAAAAGAAGGGAGGCGAGCTTGGTCTGACTTCATTTTTTCATCAGAAAGGATCTGACTATCTTCTTCTCGTGGTACCAGCTGCACTGTTTTTGCATGAGATCAGTGTGTTTCATTTCAATAGCCTGAAGAGAGTTTACTTTTGAAGAGCTGTGTCTTGCAAATGTGCCAGGGGAAGGATAATTTTGCTCTCTGTAATAGCATGTAATAGCATGTAATAGCTAGTCCTGTCCAGAAATTTTGCTTCACAAGCTATGACTAGACCAGTATTGCCACTAACACTCCCAGTCTTAAATAAAAAGGCATTTTTTTTTTTTGTTATTTTTCTCAAGGAGCATTTTCTGAAGTAATTAAATGCATAAATAAATTAAAAGTTAGATTAAAAAGTAAATAATTTATTTTGTGGCCTCTAATCTCAGGCAGGCTTCCCTTTTATTTTTTGCATGCAGGAAAAAAAACACAGTAAAGCAAACAAATAAGCTCAAACTGATGTAAAAATTTAAAGTGTGTGAGTTAGTTGAACAGTCATGTCCAACTCTTTGTGATTCCATGGACTGTAACCCGCCAGGGTTCTCTGTCCGTGAAATTTTCCAGGCAAGAATACTGGAGTGGCTTGCCATTCCCTTCTCTAGGGGATCTTCCCTACTCAGGGATCAAACACAGCTAAATACACATCATTTAAAATTTCAAAGTAGTCAGTGAGAAAATCTAAAATAAATATTCCAAGTATTGAAAAGCTATGTATTTTCCTCAAAATAATACAAAGCAGTATACTGAAAGCAAGACAATGTTTCTATTTCAATGTTTAACAGAAAAAAACTGTATAGAGTGAAAGGAAATTCACAGAATTTATATCAGTAACACTGGATGTGTGTAAGGACCTTGGGGTGATCTTTCCATATCCTAGAGATGCCTCTGTTTTTCAGGCAAATTGACGTGTATGTCTTAGATAACATTCATCTCTACTTCCTTAGAGCCTAGAGCAGTGTTTTATAATAAAATGGGTCCTCATGATTATGATGATTTTATATCATGCTCTATTTAGTGAAATGGACAAATTCTAAGTACTGCTTTGATGTTTTGCTCACTGTGTAACCTTAAGTAAGGTATTTCATACATCAATTCCTGTTTTTCCCCCCACATCTATAAAATGAGAAGGCTAATAAATATCTACAGGTGAGTTACCCATAGTCTAACATAATATCTATTGAAAATATATGATGGTACTTCTTCGTAAATAATTTTAGTTATGAATTATATATGAGAAGTCAATGATTGAAATAAAGATAAAAGAGAAGACATAAAAGGTCTGCAGAATATAATATAATTCAGACTTGTTCTATACATTACTTGATAAAAGCAATAAAATTATGAGGATGCAAATGCTAAATAACATCAGTAGCCTTTAAAGCTCTTCAGACCTTAGAAAAGAAGAATGCTGCAATTACAAAACAATGTAGAAACGTGTTAATCCCCTCCTCAAGGATTAGAAAAAAACTAACAAGACAAAAATCTAACTACTCCTTGGTGAAAGTTTTTAATCACTTCATAATATAAACTGCTCTAGCAAACATTTAATTATTATTAAATGTTAACAACACATATATGTTGGTAATGTTTCCCCACTGCTAAGAATCATCATCTTTAATGTGCCTGAAAATGTTTTTAGAGCCAAAACTTGTTTTGGAAGGTATTCCTGTTTACAAAGTCTATTGAATAGTTACAGACTGAGAAAGGGACATTGTATAAAGGGTGATTTTTTTTTTAACTTTAATATCATTTAAAAATTTTAAAACAAATCTTAGAGACCAGAAAAGAATTAGATTTGTACTGAATTAAACTGATGAGTAATCCATGGCTAATATCCCAAAACATAAGGAAGGCTAAGTTGCATGAGGATGATTTATAACAAAGGGAATACTGAAATATAACATAAATTAAATAATTTGCATTATCCAGAGCTAAAAAATAAGTAGCACAGTATAACTATTGTGCCCAATATACAGTAGAATCTAAGCCATCACTGCAGAAACAAACAGCTTACATAATTTTTGCATGCCTGCTCAGTTGCTCAGCTATGTCTGACTCTTTGAGACCCCATGGACTGCAGCCTGCCAGGCTCCTCTGTCCAAAGAATTTTCCAAAAAAGAGTACTGGAGTAGGTTGCCAGGCCCTCCTCCAGGGGATCTTCCCAACCCAAGGATTTAACTCGCATCTCCTGCGTTAACAGGTGAATTCTTTACCACTGAGTCACCTGGAAAGCCCTTATATAATCTAAATATTCTATTAAATGTAGTTCTACTTATTGAGCACATATATATGCCAGGTCCTCTAGTAGATGTTGATGTTTTAAAGACATTATTAAGTCTTGAACTAGAATTGACAGATTAATGGAAAAGACATTGTCCATAAGTACGTAATTTCAATGTCAAACAGTAAAGGGCACATATACTGTTCCTCCTCACCAGCAATTTGTTTCTTCTATAAAATGTGCACAGGTCTCATCTGTTACTATAATTTAATTGAAATTTGTCATCTTCCATGCTCGGGCTGTCTGGATTCAATGATTTCATGGCTAGGATTTATTGAAGATGAGTTAAATATGTACCCCAGAATATTTAATAGCCAGAAGATTGATTACCTCCGTAATGGAACTCTGATCCACACTAGACCAACTGGCCCTCCTACACTATGTCAACTACAAATTGGCACTTGTCATGCACAACAATGCTCCTTGGAAGGAAAGCTATGACAAACCTAGACAGCATATTAAAAAACAAGGATACGACTTTGCCAACAAAGGTCCATGTACCCCAAAACCAAGGTTTTTCCAGTAGTCATTTGCGGATGTTGAGAATTGGACCGTAAAGAAGGCTGAGCACTGAACACTGAAGAATTGATGCTTTCAAACTGTGGTGCTGGAACAGAATCTTGAGAGTCCCTGGACTGTAAGAGATCAAACTAGTCAATCCTAAAGGAAATCAACCCTGAATATTCATTGGAAGGACTGATGCTGAAGCTCCAATAATTTGACCACCTGATTTGAAGAGCCAACTTGATGGAAAAGACTCTGATGCTGGGAAAGACTGAAGGCCAAAGGAGAAGAGGGCAACAGAGAATGAGATAGTTAAATAGCATCACTGACTCAATGGACCTGAACTTGAGCAAACTCTGGGAGAGAGTGGAGGACAGGGAAGCCTGGCGTGCTGCGGTTCATGGGGTCACAAAGAGTTGGACAAGACAGTGACAGAACCACACAATGGGCATCTGCCATCCACCTCCGTGCGGTGAGGTGCTGTGTGCTGTGCTTAGGCACTCAGCTGTGTCTGACTCTTTTGGACTAGAGCCCGCCAGGCCCCTCTGTCCATGGAGATCCTCTAGGCAAGAATATTGGGATGGGTTGCCATGCCCTCCTCCAGGGGATCTTCCCAACACAGGGATCAAACGCAAGGTCTCCCAGATTGCAGGTGGATTCTTTACTGTCTGAGCACCTCTACAAGAATTAAATCACGTGCTGCTGTGGCTGTTGATTTTCAACACTCCCTGAAAGGAGTTCAGGGTGGAAAGCAGAAATGAAAATATAAAACTAGGCTGACATAAGTTGAACCTGTTTGCTTCCATTTTTATATATATTTTATTTTGCACTGCATTATGAAAAAGTTGATATCAAAACAAAAGTAATTTTGGTATTATAATGAAATGCCTCCTCTAACTTAAATAATGTAAGCAACAATTGTTTAAGGGAGTGTAAAGAAACTCCACATCTATATACTTGTTTTAAGAGATAAAATATGGTTTCTTAAATTCTTTTTTTTTAACATTTCAAAAGATCTACAATAAAAATTTGCTTAGAAATTAAACTCAGTGCATTAATATAAACGTCATCTCCTCAAGTTGTTCTGCTTGGCAATTTCAATTTTGTGAATACCTCAGGTTAAAATTGACCTTGCTATCTCTCTGAACATATTTGTAATTTTATGACAGACTAGAAATCATAGAGTTCTATAGACTAGAAATTATATAGTTATTCACTGATTTAACAAAAACTGCATATATTTATTTTGAATTATATAAGGAAGCTCCCAACTTCAAGACAAGAATATCATACTCAATTTAATACTAAATAAATGTCCACCTGCTGAATTATGTGATTAACTGAGTGACCCCAGGCAATGTGTTCTTTTTTAGCACTGGTTTCCTCCACTGTAAATGAGAAGCAGATAGATTATCTGTATCTTAAGGCTATGTGTGAGTTAAATACGTTGAATGCTTAAGATAAGTTCTGGTAACACATTGCATCCCAAGCTATGACTGATTTCATTCTTATTATTAAATTTTTACTTGTTTTATTATTTATGAATGAAGATACTATCTTATGATTTATTTCACATTTAGATATAATTTTCATAGTAAAAATAATATGCAAAAATTTGCTAAAGGATTTGCTTTAAGATTATATGAGAAAAGTATACATGAGAAGTCTTATTGTACTAGTGTGCTAGCATTAAATTTTTGACAAGTATAAATTTAATTATATTCAAACATACATATTAAATAAAAAGTAAAGATTTTTTTTTTTTTTGCATACTGACAACCAGTAAGTCGGTAATAGAGATGATCTGGTTCTACTTGTCAAGAGAATAAAATTTACACAATAGCCAAAAGTATTTTAAGTAGTGTTGTTCTTCAAAATATTTTTGTATTTGCCACTATGTTGCATCATTTTAAAACTAATTTAGCACTCATAATGTAAATCAAAGAGGTTAAACATCCTAAAAACTATCAAATAAGATTTACATGTGAAAACAGAATCGACTTTTGGTACCATTCAACATCACCTTATCACACTCTAGTAGAAGGTATATCCCTTGCGAATATCTAAATATCCTCAATAAGTCATCTTTTAGAGAAGAATCTACAACTAGAAACTATAAAGGAATTTTTAAAATAAAAAAGGAAAATTGGTCACATTGTACATTAACACTTGTGTCAGATATTTTTTGTTATAAAATTAATAGAGAATTTTGAACATCTTGATTGAATTCAGAATACATAAACAGATTACAAAAAGACACCAACCATTCAGAACAAGTCAATCGTAAACAATTGTTAAGTTCACACCACAGCATTCTAGTTGAATGATCAGTCCTCTTCATAAGTTAAATATAAACATGTTTCCTATGAAAATCATCATGCAAATACTCTTCTTAAATTTTAATTAGCTATGTTCATAGTTTTCTGACACTTAAACTGTCTGATTCTAACATTTTCAAGGCTTTAATTAACAAGTACAACAGAGTTTGCTTAATACTGTCATGTGGTAGAACATGATTTTATGTATCTATTTAAATACCCAAATATTATCTGAGAGCCATAGATTTATATAAAAATTAAATACCTTTTCTCGTCAAATAATGTCACATTGATTTCATTTGCATTTATGAAGTTTCACGGCAGGAATATAAATGGCACTTTGCTCGTTATAACATAAGTTTATTAGTTGTTATAATTGGACCTATAATTTTATATTTCTGATACTATGGAGAAATAGACACAAGCATGAATTTCTAAGTAGATGCATTTCCAAGGTCAGAGCAAGAAGAAATGATTACATTATAAAAAATTTTTAATTGATCACTTATTTGGGGTCAGGTACTTCAACCTGTATTATCCCATTTATTCTTCACAACCACTACATGCAGTGTATGCTAATATTATCTTTGTTTTACAGAAGAAAATGTGTAGGTGCAGAGAAGTGATATAATTAATCAAAAGAAGATACAGTATTTGAATCACAAAAAGTCTGTTTTCTATGCTTGTGCTTTTCAATTTGTATATCTTGCTGCTTTGCAAGTGTGTCCTCATTTCTTAGTTTGAATTTAAACTTGGGTGTTTCTTTATTAATTTACATTTGACTTGTCACATTTTGATGTTTGTTTAATCATTGTCTAATAAATGTTGTAATAATTGCATTTAAATAATAGTCCTAACACTGCTGGTCATAGTTTTTCTTTGTCCTCATATTCTACCACTTCTACTTGTAACATTCTGCTTTATCATATGGTAAGTTAGGGTGAAAAGCCAGAAGGCAATGGATTCTAATGGTTAAGTGAGTGGTTAATTCTTGTTATGATTAGTTCCCCACCCTGCTGAGAAGTCAGAGGCAGAATGTATTACTGCTTGGTTGCTATTCAACATGTATCTTTTCTTTTGTCTTTCTTGACATTTTGAGAGGGTACCCACCCTTCTTCCACCATCCAAGTGCCTTTGGAAAACTGTTGTAACTCTGTGGCTCTAACTCTAATCCTTGCCATCCCACATGTGCCCACATGCATGCTAGCTGAGCTGTGTCTGACTCTTTGCAACCCCATGGACTGTAGTTCACCAAGCTTCTCTGTCCATGGGATTTTCATAGCAAGAATACTAGAGTGAGTTGCCATTTTCTTCTTCAGGAGATCTTTCCCACCCAGATATCAAAGCTGCATCCCCTGTGTCTTCTGCATTGCAGGAAAATTCTTCTTACCTCAGTTGTAAAGTTTTATGCTGTGTATTGGTCCTGTCATTCAGCTAATAATGATGAAGCTCAGGTAATTTAAAATTAGAGTCCACACTCTTTACCACTAAGCTCTATTTTCTTTTTATCAGATGAAACTGCACATGTATAACATATTACAGGAGAAGAAACTCCTTAGATAATGGAAACTGTCACTTATTCCTATTTATTCCAACACAAGCAAAAAGGAAACTCTCAAGTATGTTCTTAGGCAAGTATGTTCACTGTTTAATGGATAATAAGTATTACTTATTATTATTATCATTATAGATATGCCAATTAGGGTGTTTTTTTTATTTCATTTTTGAAATCCATATTTGGAGCCAAGCCTAAGGGAAACAGTTAAGTGAAGTTGTTCATTGCTTTCCCCTTCCCCTACTCTTTTTTCCAAGGATCACTTCTCAATAGCACCCCCAGGCAATGGGAGCCCTCATTCTGCCTTTCCCCAGCTCAAACCTCTACAACTGAAATGCTCCCAGGTCTCCACTTGCCAAACCTTCTCTTCACTAAAACAAATCAATTATATTTTCCCTAAATAAGTCCTAGGAAAAAGAATAATGACAGTTAATAATTTGTAGTAGCTCAGCTGCTCTTAGTTTATTAATTTACTTCTCCATTCTTTATTCATTAATTAGAAAATGTTTATTTGATAATTTCCACGTATAAAGGACTCTCAGAGGGATGCAGAACTGGTGCCAATACTCCAGGAACTGTCTGACTTACTGAATATATGGAACATATTTGTAAAGAAATAATTCATGCTAGCAAAACCAGTGAAGGGGTCCCTAAAAGAGTACAGCCTAAATTCTGTGAAAGTAAGGAGACTACTTTAGTTCTTGGGCATTTTTATAGGGTCTTAAGAAGATACAAGATTAGAACTTTAAATTTGAATCCCTATGATTGGTTGCTTGGACTTACTTATACTTTTGCTTTCAGGGTTTTGCATATTTAACGATGTCAACTACAAGGCCATCTTCTTCATGCTAGAATTCAGGATGGATAAAATTCAGTTAAGGCTTTTAAGGACAGAAGGAATGATACTCTAGAAGGAATGATCCTCTATTTTATACTTAATGTTTGTGGGTATTTCTGATCAATGACACACTTCCCCAGCAATGATTATGGATATTAGACTGGGAATGGAACAGAACTCAAGCCAGCTGATATTCTTAATATCTTTTATCTCAGTAAATGATCTCAACTTCCCTTTAAATGCTTTAGTCTTTCTTGCTTGTGTGTGTGTGTGTGTGTGTGTGTGTGTGTGTGTGTGTGTGTGTGTGTTACTTGCTCAGTTGTGTCCAACTCTTCATAACCCCACAGACTGTAGCTCACCAGGCTTCTCTGTCCATGGGATTCTCCAGGCAAGAATACTGGAGTGGGTTGCCATTTCCTTCTCCAGAGTATCTTCCTGACCCAGGGATTGAACCCTGGTCTCCTGCATTGCAGGCAGGTTCTTTACCATCTGAGCCACCAAGGAAGCCTTAAAAATATGCAAAACTTTAAAGGCAACTCTTCAAGGTGCAAATATCTTTTATTTTGAGCATTTCTGACCCTAATTAATATCTTCAGTAAAAGAAATTAGGTTTATCTTTTCAACATCTTTGAAAGAAGGGCTTCAGCCTTAGCCATCTCAAATGAATGACCATATTTTGGGGTGTTTGTATATGTGTATTTATTTGTTTCTAAAAATTGAGATTTTCATTAATATTCTTCAGGATTTTATTCTATAATCACAGATTCATGGTTACATGATTGCTTACTTAATAAAGAAAATGCTTGACCTGAAAAGTAAAACAGGAAGATTGTCTGGAATAAGCTTAAATTTTTTCTATGAAATGTATCTGTCCTCAAAAGCATATTGATTTTGACAGGTAGAATGCTGTCCTCACATTTGGCTTCGAGGTGATTGTAAGAGTAAAAAAAGAAGCCAATCTGGCTTCCATTTCATGGTCTTAATCACCAGCTGGCTAAAACCTCTAGACTATACATTTTCCAAGCAAAGATTACAGAGAAAAGAACCTTAATTCCATAACTATATCCAGATTCTCATGAATTAATTCATTAGTTCATAAATAAATTACATCCTTAAACCTCTACCTAAACTTATGTGAAGTCATTCATTTTCATCACTCTGGGTTTTAAGTGGTAGTTCAAGTTTTTTTAACTACTAATCAGCAACATCAACAAGATACAGTATATTATATTCACAAAGAGGTAAGATAGATGGAACCTCTAAGTGCTAAATAGGTGTTTTCTTCTCAATATATTCATTTCTCTCTCTTTTTTTTTTTCAATCTAAATTTGGCAAAAGTGTTCAAGCAAGTTAAAGCTGAACAAAAAGACCTAGCACAAGAAATGAATGCCAAAAATCCTCAAAATACTTGAGTGTTTCTGTGTTGTTTAACTTTCGATGACCAGCATTCATTTATTTTTGGACAGGGGGTAGTCTTTGTTGTCCATACTGGGAACATTTAAGACAACAAAGTTATAGTTTAAAATATCCATACTACTGACTACCAAAGACATTCAGAATCGCTGGCATAAAAAAAATGAATTAGACCTAAAAAGGGATAAACTGCCAAGGACCTGGGCCACATATTGCTACATATTGCCTCAAGGCTGATTTTCTGTTTGGTTTCTTCAAACCTGAATCTTCTTTCTTCCTTTGTCATTTTATAGTCATGTTTGTCGTTCTCCACAATAGTAACTACTTTGGATTGTGCTGACATGTTTCAAGGACAATAACAAATTAGTCTTGCAGAGATGAGAATTTTTACTTTAGTAAATGAAATTATTCTTCTCCTTGTAACAGTACTCAGATTAGCAGTTGCATTCTTTACTAGGATTTCAGGTATAAACATACCCCTCTTAGACTTCTTGAGGACAGATACAATGTCCTTTCCACCATATTATTGAATTTTTATAGATATAAAATTGACTATATATATGATACATCATACATATGTATATTATATGCATCTCTCTCTCTCTCTCTCTATATATATATATATATATATATTATATATATATAATATATATATAGCAACATCAACAACTTACAAAGCACCCACTATATGCTAACCCTGAGTTAGTAATTTGGTTGCATGCCTTGGGGCTTCCCTTGTAGCTCAGTCCATAAAGAATCTGCCTGCAATGCAGGACACCTGAATTTGATTCCTGGGTTGGGAAGATTCCCTGGAGAAGGAAATGGCAATCCACTCCAGTATTCTTGCCCGGAGAATCCCATGGATAGAGGAGCCTGGCAGGCTGCAGTCCATGGGGTCTCAAGAGTCAAACACGACTTAATGACTAAACCACCACTACCTTGATCCACCAAAGGACACTATCAGTTAGTGTTTTTACTTCTATTTTTAAAGAATTTTAAAGAATATGCAATCTGAGATATTACTTAAGATTAAATAGCATGTAGATACCAGAATTAGGATTTAAACTCAAATTTTGTAGTGATTAACATGTCTTAAATAGAATGCTATATGCTAACAATTTCTAGAAATCAATAATTAATAGAAGTCAACTTGTAAACTATTTAGAAAATGTTATCAAGTTTATTTTTTTTCCATCATTGTTGATTAATATCTCTTTGTTTAAATCATGAGATTAATGCTATTTTTTTTCACCATAGCAGCCAGGTAAATACCATTATCCCTATTCAATTATTAAAAGAACACAAAACATTTATGAATGTATGAACAGAAAGTAATAAGCATCACTAAAAATTAAACAAGCTAAAACTCATGTTTTCTCATTTCCAAATCAACAATTAAGTGATGTTATATTTAATATATGTCATTATTACCATTTAAATTCCTTCTATGCATATATGTTACTTAACAATGAAGATTATAAATTCAAATTAAAGATATACAGAAAATAATAATTTTATTTTGAGCTTAAACTATTTAATATAAAATAAATATTTCCCAGAAATTTCCAGAAATCTTCCATTGAAAGTGAAAGGAAAAATTTTCCACAGTTGAATGTTTCAATTCAGTGTGCTTTGCTTATTTGCTCACTCACTTTGTCCGACTCTTTGTGACCCCATGGATTGTAACCTGCCAGGCTTCTCTTCCCATGGGAATTCTCCAGGCAAGAACACTGGAGTGGGTTGCCATGCCTTCTTCCAGGGGATCTTCCCACCCCAGGGATCAAACCCACGTATCCCGCATTGCAGGCAGATTCTTTACCAGCTGAGCCATCAGGGAAGCCCAAGAATACTGGAGTTGGTAGCCTACCCCTTCTCCAGGGGAACTTCTTGACCCAGGAATCTAACTGGGGTCTCCTACATTGCAGTGGATTCTTTACCAGCTGAGTAAATGAACATAAATGTGTCAAAGATGAAGAAGTTCAATGAGCTCTGCCCATATGTGCTTATCCCCATCAGTGCTAGCCTACTTATTACTCGTCTCTAAGGAGATGGGAGGCTTGAGCCAGTCTGTAAATCAACTCTGGCAGTAAACACACAACACTGATTTGTTTCACTAACTTTTTCAGGAGGAGGGGGATGTGACTTTCTTGAAGAAAATATTAGATGATTTATATATGTAGCACATGTTTCTCATATCCTGGTGATCAGAAACAAACTATTCATAGTTAAGCACCAGTGGGTAACACATATTGAGTAGCAATGGCCTAAATTAATTAAATATTGGCATAAAATTCTCAGAGAATCATGTGATATGCACTTGTACTATGTACCCATATTTTTTCTCTCTCCAATTTCCAATGTAGGAGAGAGAGAACTGGTTTATGGAGCAGTATCTTGAAGCTCTCTTCAGTGTGACAGGAGAGCAGAATTGTACTAGAAGACTAACAATATTTTAAATGTTAATTTCTGTATATATTATTCTAGCTTTTAATGTTGAATGTCTCTGGAGATTTATCTATCTTGGTCCACTTAGATTGCTATAAGAAAATGCCACGTTTGGTAGCTTATAAACGATAGAAATTTATTTCTCACGGTCCTGGAGGCTGGGAAGTCCAAAATCAAGTCAGCAGCATGGCTGAATTCTGTTGAGAACCACTCTTCCTGGGCCACATTCAGCATATTTTTGTTGTGTTCCCACATGGTGGAAAGGGCAGAGGACCTCTGTGTGTGTGTTTTTTGTTTTGTTTTTTTAATGGGACTACTTTCATTCATGAGGGCTTCATCCTCATGATTTAAGTACTTCCAAATACAATTATCTTTAGGTGTTAACGTTTCAACATATAACTTTTAGAGGGTCACAAACATTCAGACCATAACATTATTATTTAATAAAGTTTATAAATAAATAAAAATTAAAATCATAATGAGGACATAAGTGTTTTAGATTTTACTTTCAGTTAATAATGTTTAGCAGAAAGGGTGATCAAATGACCTGTTTGTCATTATTTAAAAATCACCTTTCCCCTGTGGCAGTAAATAGAGCCGCAGACATGTAGCACTTAGGATAGAGGTTCTCAAATTTTGCATGAATAAACAGCACTAGGAGAGCCTCTTAGCAAGCCAGTTCTTCATGTTCTAACCTTAGAAAGTCAGAAAAATTGGTTCTAGAATAACAATACATATCCTGAATTTTCCAAAAAGGTCTTGGAAATATTTCCATGTAGGTAGGTGAGAACCCATATTGTAGGGAACACCTGGTCTTATATGAAATAAATGAGGCGGGCCAAACTAATTGTACTAATCGACTTTAAGACCATAGGGATAAAATTGACATGTTCATCAATATTTTATGTATATGTGTTTTAAAATGAACAGGCACTTACCTGATTAAAAAAAAAAGAATTCCACAAAAAGGAAACAGTTAACAGCATTGGCCAAATTCTGCTTGAATAAAAGACTAGATGTGGCATCACAAAAACATGGTACTTGTTCCTGCCAGTGCATGCAAACTTCCAGACTCAAAATATGCACTCTGAGCTCTCCAACCTAAATATCTCTCATTTCTTGGTTCCTCAGAGAGGTCTTTCTCAAACAAATGCATTCAGCAGAATCCCTCTCCCCACCCACCTTCATTTCCACCTCAAATCATCTTTTCACTTTTTTCACAACCTGAGATTATGTCATTCATAGACTGTTTCCTTCTTTAGTATCTGTTTCTCCCCACTTGAATGTTTGCTTCAGTTCAGTTCAGTCACTCTCACGTCTGACTCTTTGCCACCCCATGGACTGCAGCATGCCAGGCTTCCCTGTCCATCACTAACTCCTAGAGCTTACTCAAACTTATGCCCATCCGGTCGGTGATGCCATCCAACCATCTCATCCTCTGTCATCCCCTTTTCCTCCCGCCTTCAATCTTTCCCAGCATCAGGATCTTTTCCAATGAGTCAGTTCTTCGCATCAGATGGCCAAAGAATTGGAGCTTCAGCTTCATCATCAGTCCTTCCAATGAATACTCAGGACTGATTTCCCTTAGGATTGACTAGTTGGATCTTCTTGCAGTCCAAGGGACTCTTGAGAGTCTTCTCCAAAATCATAGTTCAAAAGCATCGATTCTTCGACGCTCAACTTTCTTTATAGTCCAACTCTCACATCCACAGATGACTACTTGAAAAACCATAGCTTTGACTAGACGGAACTTTGTTGGCAAAGTAAAGTCTCTCCTTTCTAATATGCTGTCTAGGTTGGTCATAGATTTTCTTCCAAGAAATGTTTGTTTCCTAGAGTAAAACAGCACATGTTTCTTATGAACTGCTATAACCCTGGTGAATAAATCTACACTGGATTTCAATATTATACATGATCTTTAGGTATGTATTATATATAGAATTTATAAGGGAATAAAAGAACATTCCAGAATGATGTGGCTAGACATTCTACTTAAATATGTTTCCAAGAATTTTAAGGCTGGATCAGATCATGAAAAAAATAGAATACAATTTGGGTAAATATACAAAGTATTTTATTTGTTTGCTTGTTTTTACATTTTATCACCTGCTTAAATAAAAATATCAAAATATTAAAAATACTTCCCACTATACTTTTTATAATAATCTTGCATATCAAAAAAATCTGAGAGGTCCCAAGAAATTTTCTTAGCCTAATTAAACCAGATTTCCCAACTTATTTTTGATAATTTACATTTTTGTTTTCCTCTTAATACCCTAAAGATGTTTGTGGTCAAGCATATATTTCAGGAGTTGCTATCTCAACCACCTTGTCCTTTCATCCTGCAACATATCTATTATTATGATTGTAATGGGTAAATAAAGATTTATATTTCAAATTGTGTTTCACAGTCATCTTTCCTGAATCATCTTTGTGACAGAAAATTGGTATATGGAGAGCAGAAACATGTCTAGGGAGGAGGAAATATTCATGCACGTACAGGTGCATGTTCAATTGTTTGACTTCTATAGAACATGAATGAAAGAGATTGCTTTTATTTCCTATAAAAAGAGCATGTATTTATCTTTGAAAATTTACTGTCATAAAAATACACTACATTATTTTCCTTCACCATTGATTATTTTAGCAATCATCTCCTATAATTTGAACCTTCAAAACATGACCCCTTGGCATTGATACACTCGTGAAATTACTTCTTTGTCTTTAGGAATCACACTTTTTAGAGTGAGTTGATACAAGGTGGCCTGCTATTTCGGTAAGTGTGTCTGTTGTTATTTTGTGGAAAGACCACATTGGTTTATGTTAAACAATTTCTCTTTACACTGGTACATGACAGCAATTAACTAGCTAAAATGTAATGTTTTATATTAGTGTAATTGAAAGAGAATCTGTGACAATAGCTCCTTTTTCCTTTCAGTGCTGGTACATAATTGGGAAAAATCCTGTTCTTTAGTGTTTCTTTATATGATACAATACATTTGTCATTTCTTATTAGCTCTTCAGATTTCTATTATTTACAAATCCTTTGAGATGCACTAAAAAAGTTTCCACACAAAGCTCAATATTTCTAATTAATCCTGTAAAAAGACTTCAAGATGGCTGTACTATGAAGCTCCTTTCCAAGACAATAGTGTCTTATACGCCATTTCATTTTATAAATTGTATTTTTGAGATATCAGGACAATTTATAGGATATATATTTTCTGTTTTAATATGCAACCAGGTTACCAAACATAATATTGGATAAATTACATCTGTAAGATTATAACTCTTCTTTTGAATTATAAATAAGATATTCAAATTAACAGTTTGGAAATAATGTCTCTCAGCTAGACAAACAACAAATACACATAATTGTTTTCTGTCATAAACCTATACCACCTGAAACTGGTACCATATGATATTAAATTTATGATGTGGAACTACAGAGTCCGGAAATGCACTTTATTATTAGAATAAATGATCTACTTTTTCATGAGCTGGAATTTAGTCTTAAGAGAAGAATAGATCATTTGCAACAATACCCCCATCCGCAATAAAATCATTGATGATTTTTGTTATCTTTTTTTTCTTTTCATTTATTTTTATTTGTTGGAGGCTAGTTACTTTACAATATTGTAGTGGTTTTTGCCATACATTGACATGAATCAGCCATGGATTTACATGTGTTCCCCATCCCGATCCCCTCTCCCACCTCCCTCTCCATCCCATCCCTCTGGGTCTTCCCAGTGCACCAGCCCTGAGCACTTGTCTCATGCATCCAACCTGGGCTGGTGATCTGTTTCACCATAGATAATATACATGTTTCAGTGCTGTTCTCTAGAAATATCCCACCCTCACCTTCTCCCACAGAGTCCAAAAGTCTGTTCTGTACTTCTGTGTCTCTTTTTCTGTTTTGCGTATAGGGTTATCATTACCACCTTTCTAAATTCCATATATATGCATTAGTATACTATATTGGTCTTCATCATTCTTGCTTACTTCACTCTGTATAATGGGCTCCAGTTTCATCCATCTCATTGGAACTGATTCAAATGAATTCTTTTTAATGGCTGAGTAATATTCCATGGTGTATATGTACCACAGCTTCCTTATCCATTCATCTGCTGATGGGCATCTAGGTTGCTTCCATGTCCTGGCTATTATAAACAGTGCTGCGATGAACACTGGGGTACACGTGTCTCTTTCAGATCTGATTTTTTTTTTAACTTTCCCTCTGAACTTTTTTTCTGAAATCTGCTTAAAAAAATTAGGAACTTAAAATCAAGTAATCAGTGAAAGAGAATATTCACAGAAAATTTGCTGCATGTACCATGAGCTAAGATTATTATTTAATATCAAGGACCTTGTTTAAGCAGTACTTACAGGATTAAAAGTCACAAATATTTTAAAGGCTTAGTTAAGACAATGTATATAATATAGAACAAAATATATCTGCAGGAGTTTGACTAAAATTTTTCCCTTAAGAAAACCAAAATAGTTAATATTTACATATGTAGGCTATGGTAACCAGATTAATAACATTTAAGGCATAAGAAAAGAAAGTTGGCAGAAAACTCTTACCGAAATCTGTTTTTATCTGTGTATAGTATAAATGTGGACACCATCACCCACTTTACAGGATGGTTATGGTGATTAAATAAAGGCACTTTATATTCCTGATTTTGTTTCTTCATTTCCTATAAGGGAAACATTTTGGGTTCACATATAATATTAGTAATTATTTTTTCCTTTCACACTAAATCCAGAATTAATAAGATTCTACTATGTACTAGTGAAAAGGTCTTATTTTGTTAGAACTAACATTTTAATTATTTTAAACATTCCCATGGATCCCTGGAGAAGGAAACAGCAACCCACTGCAGTATTCTTGCCTGGAGATTCCTGTGGACCGAGGAGCCTGGTGGGCTGCTGTCCACAGGATCACGCAGTCAGACACGACTGAAGCGACTTAGCAGCAGCAGCGGCAGCATGGATCCCTCGTTTTTGAAAGTTTTGTCAGTCTGTGTTCTTTCTGTAACACCTCTTCTTTGACAATGTCTTTCTTAAGAAATGGTAAGGAGTTCTAGAACCGACATTGCATCTCTTTAGCCCATTATAGAGTCTATCCACTCTCTTCTGAAAACTTAATACTGGGTTATAATGATATAATGTGACCATGCTGAACTTTTCTTCATCTAAATGTGTAATACGTGATGTTTCTCATTCCTATTCTAGGAAGCAGTTTAGTAACCACTGCCATTAAATCCAAGAACGATATGCAGTGACAAACCTGACTAAACTTTAATCAGGCTTCTCTAAGAACTTTTCCACCTTTGGCTTCAGAGTCTATCCTTGTTAGGTCTTTGTGAGATAATAAAAAATACATATATTGGTCTCTGCCACTAATTTCTGGCACAGTAATTTCCTGGGTGATTGGAGTGTCTTTTTTACTAACTAGGTAACTTTGGATGGGCTCCTTGATGGATCCGTATGAGAGTTTGTCACTGGAAAACACAAGTCATGATTGGAATCTTGGAGTTTTCTGTCTTACTTTTTCCATTCTCTTAAGGAGGGAGAAGGTCTGAAAATGGAGTTTATGATCAATCATGCCTATACGATGAAGCTTCCATAGAAATCCCATTAGTATGGATTTCAGAGAGCATCCAGGATGGCAACGTATCAACACAGGGAGGGCAATTCACCCCAGCTCCAGAAGAAACGTCTGTGCTCAGGACCCTCTCAGACTTTACCATATGTGTCTCTTCACCTGGCTGTTCATCTGTATCCTTTAAAAAACTGGTAAACATAAGGGTTTCCCTGAGTTCTTTGAGTTGCTCTAGCAAATTAAACCTGAGGAAAGCATTGTGGGAAACTCCAATTTGTAGAAGTTGCAGGCAGCCCAGGGACCTACTGCTGGCAACTGGCAACTGAAGTGAGGTGGGAGTCATCTTGTGGGACTGCGCCCTTAATCTGTGAGATCTAACAGTCTCCAGATAGACAGTGTCTGAACTGAGTTACATTGTAGGACATGCAGCTGTGCTGCAGAGGACTGGTTGTGGGGAAAACATTCCACACGTTTCACAACAAGAAGTGTCAGAAATAAGTGTTCTAAGTGAGTGTGGTAGTTCAGTGAGAGTAATGGAGACACACAGGAAAGAAGAAGGTCATCAGGAAGAAAGAAGCAGGTTTCTCCCTACTCAGGAAAATTGAATTTTTCTAACCCAGCATGCATGGCCCAGTTTTAGCAAGAATCCTGCTAAATCAATTTAGAGAGAATTCTCCACCCTTGATATCTGATCACCCAGAAGGTCTATCAAATATTTCATCTTCCAGGTGAAATCTGACCACCCTCACAAGTCTTCAGCTAGAAACCTGTTAGGTTAGTTTAGCAAGAATTTCCCCTACCTTTAATATCTCCACTTTGTAATATTCTATTCACGGACCCCTCTTTTCAAATCTTTTCCTTGCGATAAATCCCCACTTGGTCTTATCGTATTCACCACTGAACTTGATTCTGTACCGAGGTCTCTTTTCCTCCATTGCCATAGTTTTTTAATAAAATCTGCTTTTACTGTTAACTACTGCCTGGTTCTGCTTGTCTTTAACAATGTGTGTGTGTGTGTGTGTGTGTGTGCTCAGTCACTCAGTTGTGTCCAACTCTTTGTGATCCCATGGACTATAGCCCATAAACAGATAAAAACAAGACAGTTAACTGAAATAGAAAAACAAAGTACTTAAATTCAGTTATTTTTAGTGATCTAGGTAAGATAATGTCTAGTGATCTAGAACACAGTGCAATTTTAGTTCTTAAGATGATTTTTGATTGTGTTTGCTCTGTCACTTTCTGAAAATATATGTGTATATTTTTTTAGCCTCACAAAACACCATGATGATTAAAGAAATGTAATACTATATCTGTCTCATAATAAATCTGGCCCTGTTGGGAAATTTAAATGACATTATAGACATAATAATAAAAGGCATGATGGATCTTGTTGATATGTAATATCCTTATCATCTCCAGGTCATTTGTTACCTGTTCTAATGTACTCACAGGTATGCTATGCTAGACAGTTTTAGAATGAAAGTCAAATGGACCCTTAAATTTGCACTAAAGGAGCATATGAAATAGAATTTTTATCTCACTACTAAGAATTGAAATGTCCATCGTCCAGTCGTGTCCGACTCTTTGCAACCCCACGGACTATAGCTTGCCAGGCTCCTCTGTCCATGGAATTCTCCAGGCCTGAACACTGGAGAGGGTTGCCATTTCCTTCTCCAGGAAGAATTGAAGTGGTCATCCCCATTGTTTACTCAATGTCCTCCACTCCCTGCCACATGGAGTTGTAAGCCTGTAAAGAGCAGAGGCGCTGTCATTCACCCTTGTTTACAGTGAGCAGACTTCTAATACTGGGCACTGTGTCTACTGCAAAGTAGGTATTCAATCAACATTTGTTCAATGAATAACTGAATAAATCTCGTATATCTTAAAGTCCCTAAGAGTGGGGTCTTTGTTTAATGTGTTCAATAAGATATGTATGGTAACTACTTTGCATTTAGAACACAGGTGAACTTAAAATGAAGAGAAAGAAAGAAAAGAAGTAAAGGAGAAAGGAAAAAAAAGCAAGTAGGAAGAAAAAAATCATAGAATAATAGAAGACTGGATACAATCTTAAAATTTATATATTCTCCTCAGCTTTCAAGGGGAATTATATACAAGCCATCTCTAAAACATATACATTACCCACATTTTGTTATATAAATAGAATGAGGTACTAAAACTTATCTCTGCTTTAATAAAATAAAAATAAGGTAAATTATAAATTATGTTTGTAGTTACCAAATATTTACTCTTAACAGAAAAACCTACATGCAAGAAAAATGAGACTGAAAGTACTTGGACTATATTCCTAGAGGCACTTATCTAGAAAGTGGTGATCCAGGGCTAAAAGTCACATCTGTTAGAAAATACATTTTTCTTCCTAACCAACAATACTCAAAATCAGCCTGTGTAACACTTTCAATTCTATCTAGCCAGAAAAATCAGACATAAATATTACCTGTCCAAGGTAAAATCTCTACAAATGAGAGTACATCATATTGCACATGAACTGGAATCTTAACATTTTATGTTAATAAATGAATCATTGTATTTAAGAAAGATTAATTAAGTATATACTGTACACCAGGCACCATTCCATGAGCTAGAAATTACAGTGAACAGAGCAAACAAAAAGCCCAGTCACCATTGAAATGACAATTCTGTAAGAGAATTAAATGTATCATAAAATATTTAATAAGCATTCAATGAAAATAGTGAATAAACACATTTCTGCCTCCTCCCCCCTTCCCTCACACATATACACACTAGTTTATCAGTTCCTCTATACCTTCGTCATTCTTCATCTCCTGCTACCCAAAGGAAATCATCATTAAGATTAGATTCCAATAGATTTTTATACTTATAGAAACTTCAAATTATATTCAAAAAATGATATCAAAGGGGAGCAAAATATACCACTGAAAATACTTATCTTTGGTATGTTGATTATTCTAGGCTGAGGTGGTGCTAGTGGTAAAGAAGTTGCCTGCCAATGCAGGAGATGTAAGAGATCCAGATTTAATCCCTGGGTTGGGAAGATCCACTGGAGAAGGAAATGGCAATCCACTCCAGTACTCTTGCCTGGAGAATCCCATTGAGAGAGTGGACTGGCAGGCTACAGTTCATAGAGTTGCAAAGAGTTGGGCACCACAGAATTGGCTGAGGATGCATTTTTAAGAAATAGAAGACACAGGAGAAGCTCTAAAAACTGAGCAGAAATTAGCCTTTTGTAAGAAACATTTACTATGATAAAAGAAATCTCCATCTGTAAAGTTGTCTTCTGCTCTGTACCAAAAAGAGAAGGGTGACTCTAAGTGTCTAGAAACTGTCAACAGAGAAGGCCAAGATTTAAATCTGATTAGCAACCTTAGCCTTGTTTACTGAGCTTTTCTTGATGCTGTTTAGTTGCACTGCACAGTCGTATCCCACACTTTGTGACCCCATGGACTACAGAACATCAGGCCTCCCTGTCCCTCAATATCTCCTGAAGTCTGCCTAAGTTCATATCCATCGCATGGGGCTCTGCTGTCCCCCAACATCTTTGGCTTTAGATGGAGACGTTATTTAAAGTGGTGGTTTGGGTCCTTTCTAGAAGTTAGTCAGTTTTCCTGGATGTCTCCCATGGATAAGAAGGTATACATGTTATTTGTTAAACTTTTATCTGTTTTTATCCTATTAATCTACCTTTTTATCACAGAAGTGTCTCATTCAAGAATGTAAAACGCTAGAAAAGTAATTTTTCTCCCTCACATCATAAAGTTCTTTTTAAAAGAATATTATAGTCATTCTTGAGAGGGCAGATATGTCATTTGACCTTCTACTTAACACTTAAGTTTTTATATTTTTAAATTAAGGTATATTTATGGACAGTGAATGTTACCCTTTTAATGCAGTGCTTTACAAGTCTTGAAAAATGCATATGGGTGAAAAATGCACCACCACAATCAAGATATAGAACAGTTTTGTCACCCCCTAAATAGTCCTCATGTCCATTAGTAGCCAACACAAAATCTGGCAGTCACTGACCTGCTTTTATCTCTATTGTGAACAAAGAACAACAAAGAATGTAGCTCATCACCCAGTTATGCAAGCATTAAGCCAGAACCCACTAAAGTTGCCCACACCCACCAATGGTGCCCTAAGAAGAATTCAGGGTGAAAATAAAGCAGGATGTGGTCCTCTAAGCTTTGGATAAATGAGCCCCAAGAGTGTTAGATGCCTATCTCAGAAAGAATTTCAGTGACCCCAGATTCCTGCATCTCTCTATACACAGAAAAGCACTAAAATTATTAACAGAAATATCTGTTGTTTGTGATTAGCAGTAATCTTTTCCCAAAATATAGGCTTGACTACACATATTTACTGGCCAGAAATATATATAAACTGGCTCTTCTTGTACCTTTTTGGAAAGGTTCCTCAGAGCTGCCTCCAGGGCTGTCCTCAGTAAGACCTTGAATAAAACTTAAGCTCACAACTCATATATTGTATGTATTTAAGTTGACATTATATTTGCCTTTGCAAGAATGTTGTACATTTGAAATTACATATATGGAATTATGCATGCAAGTGTTCAATAAATGTTAGTTATTGTGATTTGTCACTGGATTTAAGAAGATATTGATTATAAACTTTTTTAACACTAAAAAAGAACATTTACAAATAAAATTTAATTGTTTTCTTATCACTTAAGAAGATGCATGCCTTATGATGCTAAAATAAAAAAAAATATGACTTTGAATCACTGAAATGTGGTATTATTAGTTTTTATTCCTACAAAATGTAATCTAAATATACCTTCCACATTAAAATTTAGAATTTTACATTTAGAATTTCACATTCTATTAAGGCCAAAAATATGGATCTGACTCGCTCTTTTTAATTGACAAGCATATACTGAAATGTATGTGTGTTAGACATTATTTAAACATTACTATATTTAGTGAAAAGTGAAAATATTGATATTTAGTGAAAAGTGAAAGTGTTAGTCACTCAGTCGTATCCAACTCTTTGTGACCCCACGCAAGGCTCCTCTGTCCATGGGATTCTCCAAGCAAAAATACTGGAGTGGGTAGTCATTACCTTCTCCAGGAGATCTTCCAAGGAATTGAACCCAGGTCTTCTACATTGGAGGCAGATTCTTTACCATCTGAGCCACCAGGGAAGCCCATACTGATAATTATGCTATTCACAAATTCATGTTACCACAATCCATTCTGCAATCAAAATAATTGCTCATATATTCTTATTTCATAAAGATTTTATTCCTATAGAAATTATTGCCAAGGGAGAGATTACTTGCAGGGTTTTGTGTATTTTCAACTTCTATAGAAATTTCTAATTTTCCAAAATGCTTTAATAATTTACACATCCAGCAAAATGCAGAAAACATGCCTATTTCCCTAAAATCTCATTGGATATAGTTTTTTTTAAATTGTTGTGAAGATAGCACTTCATTTCTTCTTAAATGTTTCTTCCATTCTACTAATACACTGCAGCTTGATATTTCTCCTAAGGAGAGGACTTAAAGAAAATAAAGTAAATAATTGTTTATTGAGATTGTTCATGACAACTTGGGAGTAAGAAAAAGTATGAAAAAGAGAGGAAATATCAACTCTAAAATTTTAAAAAGGAGAAAAAACCTGTACCTCAACAAAAATATTTGATTGAGATATAGGAATTCAATTTTCTTTATTAGCGGGGTATAGGAACTATATGGATACAGGATCTCTGAAATATACATAACTGAAAACTTTAAAGATTCTAAAATATTAACAATACTTATCATATTTTAGTTTCAATAATGTCTAGACTTTCATTTTAATTTTATCTAAATATTAAATAAATCAAAATCATATAATATATTTTTGAAATTTAGCTTGTGCAAGCTAGCCTTAAAAATGCACACAAGAATTTTTTGAAAAGTTTATTTTTTATTTTTTCCCATCTACCTATTTGTCCTCATTTAATTGTATTTATTTGAGATTCACAACTGTATTGCCATGAAGACAATATTTTATCCATATGCATGAAATAGATGGCTATTTATATTGAAAAATCAACATCTATTTTAGTGTAACACACTAGGAAAATATTATCTGAATATTCAATATTTGTGAAGGCTCACACAACTTTAATTAAGCAATTTATGAGAAAATAATACTTTGTATTTAATTCTTTCCTGATGTTATCAATATATTTAAATTACCATTGTGCTTTGTTTAAAAATGACATTTTTTAATAACTACAATTTCTCCATGGCTCTGTTTGGAGAATTTTTGACAAAGAAATTAAAATGTGCCCCAAAGTGTCATGTGAGTACTGCCTAAGGATATCAATGAGAGCTGATTATCATGGTTGATAGGAAATGCAAAATTAAAGGAAATACAAGAGAATGAAGGCAGAGGAATTAACAAAATTCTGTAAGTGACAACCATAATGATGGGAGTCAAAATTCTGTCGACATGACAATTTTAAAAGTCATTTTAACATTTTAAAAGTCAGTTCCAAGTTAAAGAATTGGCCTGTAATGCAGGAGGATCTGGGTTTGATCCCTGGGTTGGGAAGATCCCCTGGAGAAGGGAAGGGCTACCCACTCCAGTGTTCTGGCCTGGAGTATCCCATGGACTGTATAGTCCGTGGGGTCGCAAAGAGTTGCACAAGACTGAGCGACTTTCACTTTCACTTTCAAAGTTAAAAGAGGTGGAACCAGACCCAATGCTTTTAACACCTATAAATTAATATTTATAAAAAATACTAAACTATAATCTGGAACCCTTTTATCACTCCTTTCCTTGATTCTAGAATTCTTATGAAAATTAAAGCTCAGTAAGCATTTACTTATTTAAGAAACAAATTAACAAATTTAATTTGCAAGTTATGTGTGGTAATATAGGGTATTATATGAGTGGCAGCAAACTACATAAGCTTTTTGCTCCTTGCTTTTTTTAGGTAATAAATTTCATAAGTCTTATTTATCAGTATATATATATTTTCTTTTGCTTTGCAATTAATGAATAGTATATGATTTATAAATGTCCCATAGACAGTGGGAGATTGAACATAGTCTTTGTTTCTCTTAGGCCCTTTCAAAATCTCAGCGATTATCCTTGTACATACATCATTGCATAAACCAGCAAAGAATGCATTTATACAAGTGTACATAATACTTGCATTTTTATAAGTGTATATAAATATATATGTCTGTGTGCTAGTTGCCCAGTCATGTCCGACTCTTTGCAACCTCATGGACTGTAACCCACCAGGCTCCTCAGTCAGTGGAATTTTCCAGGCAAGAATACTAGAGTGGGTAACAATTCTCTTCTCCAAGCAATCTTCCCAACCCAGGGATCAAACCTGGGTCTCCTCATTGCAGGCAGATCCTTTACTGTTTGTTTACATTTATAATAAAATATACAAATACATAAATTTATAAGATGATACTTATATGTAAATTTATTAAGTAGAACTACTAGGTCAAAGTCTACCTGTATTTTGATGTTAAATGTATTGTTAAATTTCCTTCTCTAGAGCTAGGCCAATAAATAGTTCTGTTATCCTTATATTGAGAAATCTCTATTTTTCTCCTCTTTTTGAAGACTACTTCCTTCTTTATCATCTACATTTATCCCACGAGTGAGTACTACTATTTCAAAAAACTACTATTAAAGTAGTTTTCTATATCCTTCTAGTCTCTTTAATGCCCTAGTTTATACCCTTGGATATCTCACTAATTCTAACTTGTCCTGGTCTGGTGCAGCAAAGCAGGCAGAATTATATTTTTGTATCTATGTCTGATGTTTATAATTCTGCAATGATTTCCTATTTAGCTTAATTCAAAATCCAAAACAATTACTATGGCCCCTCGCTAATTCTCTAAAATCATCTGTCATTCTCCTCCTCAATCACTATAACAAAGGCACTCTGGTCTTCTATCCAGCCTTGGGACACTATTATTTACCGCTCTCTAATTTGCCATATACTATTTACTTTATCTAGGATACTTTTCTCTTCATTCTTCAACTTTTAAACTCCTTGCTATCCTTCACATAACTGAAATATTGCATTTTTTTCCAAACAGTCTTTTATTGATACCTATCATAATTTAGGTTTTCCTCCATAGCAGGACCTGAATCAAGAACTTAGATGCAGATAGTTTATTTGGATGAAAATCCCAGAAAACAAAATGGGAGAAAGGGCAAAGTAAGACAGAAAAGAAGAAAGACAAGAAAAATGTATATTGTCAGTCAGTCAACCAATCCGGGCTGTGTGAGACATAACTCAAATTCACTCCATTAAATGCTGAGTAGGCTAGAGCATTATCTAGTGACTTCCAACTCTTACTAGTCGAGGGAAAAGTGAAAGTGAAAGTCACTCAGAGGAAGCTCTCCACATTTAAAAATTCTGTCTGAAGGCAGCTGTGCAAGTTGACAGTGGGCTGTAAAATGCCCCCGACAGAAGATAAGAGATATCCATGTTCTTGAAAGAGAAAGCTGGAATATGCTAAGATCTTGTTCTTTTACAACTACAGATGAACACAGTTAAGCTTATGGGATATAGGGTGGAACATGAATACGGTGTATTAAGGACCATACATACAGACCTATTCACTGATGTCCCACATGGAGTCTAGTCTGGATGACTGGCAGCCACAATCTCAAAAAAATGAGTGAAATTGGGTAGGTAGTGAAAGAAGATACATAGCAAGATCTCTTCTGCTACAACTCATACCAAGACATATTGATATTAATATTTTTGTCTCTATCCACTATTGTAGATTTGTTTTCACACTTGGCTAGCCCATTGGCTGCTTACATGGCTATGCAGTTTTTTGAGGTAATGTCACCAATTCACTAGTAACATACCAAGTTTGAGATAAATATTACACTATTAAGAAATGACAAATAATGGAATGAGTTAATCTGTAAGTTGTAGAAAGATCCAGCCTAGGGATAAAAATTATATGCAATTAAGGATATGTAAATAATTTAAAGTCACAAGATTGAACCTTTCGGTAGTGAATGGATATAGGAAAATGTTCTCAGTACTGACATAGGGCATTCCAGTACTTAGAGTTTGCTCATGAAAGAACAGTCATTGAGATTAGAAGAAAACAGATTAATTTGATGTCTTTAATGCCTAGTAAATAGAATTTACTATGAAGAAATATCCACTGGATAAATATAACCTTGAAAAGAGAAGATAGAGTAAGGCTGACAGAAAAAAAAATCAAAAACTAGGTTGTGTTCAAAAATAGAATGGAGGTTTGCAGAATTGGAGCCATCTAGTAGGGCTTCCCTGGGGACTCAGACGGTAAAGCGTCTGCCTACAATGCGGGAGACCCGGGTTCGATCCCTGGGTCAGGAAGATCCCCTGCAGAAGGAAATGGCAACCTACTCCAGTATTCTTGCCTGGAAAATCCCATGGACTGAAGATCCTGGTAGGCTACAGTCCATGGGGTCGCGAAGAGTCAGACACGACTGAGCGACTTCACTTCACTTCAGTGTGGAAAGGCACGTCAAAGAATCTTCCAGTTGAGATATTAAGAGACAGCTGGAGCAAGTAATGGGGTCTGGAAATGTTTTGCTTGTCTGCTTTTGTTTTTAAGGTTGGGCACAAGAAACAATGATCTAATGCTGAAGTAACTGACCTATTAATAGAGAAGGAAGACTTGTATATGAAGCAGGATATGAGACATGTTTGTAATGGGAAAAATTCCCCTAGCCTTTCTTTCTTAATTTTCTCGCTCCAAATTTCAACTTTGCAAATCAGGTCAGTCAGTTTGCTATTATCTTTTTAAAATATTATTTTTTTTGGAAGATTAGGCATGCATTATAAGAATATTATTACTTTTACCTGTTTTAACATTTAAAAAATTAGTTCAAAGAAAATTTTAGAACTGTATGATTCATAAATTTATATCTCATTAAAGTAAGGGTAACAACTTCTCTTATCTGTATACATGGATATTTATATGTGGGGTATTATAGAACTTTTTTATTGTGGCACACTTTCACTAGTCCAATTAAAATTAATGCTTGAAATCTGATCAATTTTGTGTCCATCACTGACATAAAGTAAATTAATCCATCAGAAAGTCAATCAGTGTAAACAATTTATATAAGAAGCCTTCATCTGAATATTTATTTATTCTACCAATTCACTTTGTTCTACCAGATTATATCTAGTCTTACTCATTTTAGAAGGTTAAAAATATGTTATTACATTAATAACCATTTTGAATATCTTATACTTGGTTAATCCTTAGCTGACAAGACTTCTTTATATAAGATATTAATTTAAACTAACTTTTAGATTATTATTGCCTTGACGTGATTGAGTTGTCTTGAGTTGATTGGGTACAAAGTTGATTTGGGTTCATCAAATTTTCACTCCTTTTCCTTTCATCACATCTCACTCTGATTCTCAACAATAAGTTTACTTTAGCCCCTGTTAGTCAGTTTTAGTGATTTCAGTAATCATATATACACAAGATGATACATAAAATTATCCAATACCTTAGATAAATAAATGCCTATTTCTAACATAGTAATCTGCAAAAACAAGGAGCTTTGCAGGAGTTTTAAGATAAATTACTAGGAGTTTACAGTCTACCAATGATACTAAACAAGATGTTTCTCTCTTTGTTAATATGTGTTTATATAGAAACACATATTTTATATATATATGTATATATATATATAAATGGGGATAGGAGGCTTATGGTGAGGAGAGAAGACCACAAACCAAAATATAAATAAATTTAAAAATGTACACTCATATCTTTTTGGAATCCTAGGCTCCTAGGCTCAAAATTATTCTGCTTTATTTATGCCCTCTTTGGATTTCATGCTTCCATCAGCCACTAACTCTAAATGTGTTGTGGTTCTCAGCTTGCTATGTTAGTATATAAAGCAATGCATTATTATGAAAAGCAATTCATTTTCCTCTAAAAGCTTCTAATACATTTATTCCAGTAAAGAAGTTCCTTGGTAGGGAGATTCATTAACTACTGGCAAAAAGGAAGGAAGGAAGGAAAAAATGGAGGCAGGAAGGAAAAAAGGGAAGGAGGAAGAAAAGAAGAAAAAATATTCCTCCATAATAAATTGAGAAAATTTGCATATTTATGCTTCCAGGTCAAAAATGATGATTGTTAATATATTAATGACAGATGCTATATGAAAAGTAGCAGAGAAATCAGCATTTGTCACATGTCTCATTAACAGAATATCAGTGAATATAAAGTCAAAACATGCCATTTTCCAGGAAAATTATTAGATTATCTCATGTTTTGTATAATTGTCAATACTGCAAAAGAGTGTGTTGATATTTAATTTTTATTGGGAATGTATTATGCTGACAAGACTGAATATCCATGGGGAAGTAATAAATTTATGAGATACATTTTATGAAAAGTAAATTAAAAACCTGTTTCAGAAGGCAACTAAAAAAGTGAAAAATCATTTTTATATTTTGCATACATGTACACTATAGGATGAATGTAGGAAAAATTTTAGTAAAGAAAAAAATCATTGTGAGCATTTTGAATTTTAAAGTATTTTTGTATAGAGTGAAGATCTATTTTTTGAAAATTGTTATAAATCCAAATATTTCTTCACGCTTTGTGATCCAAATTGATGAAAAGATTTAATTTTTACAAAAGAGAATGTTATTCATTTTTACCATATTTTCAAATTAGCAGTTTCTCAAAGTATATAAATTTTTCCCATGTCTATTCTTTTTCTTTCTCTTTTTAACTTCTAAATATGTGAACATTTTCTTTCCATCATTTTAAACATATAATTAATTTTATTCTATAATTAAAAAATTTACTTTTAATTTTACTACTTGCTCCATTTTATTAATTTTTAAAACATATTTTTAATGAAAAGATAAATACTAGTTAATTAAATTCTTATCTTTGAATAAGAACATTACAAGTTTTAGATTTTTTTAATTGAGGAACATTTCCATAGTCAGATTTCATATATGTTTCAATGTTTCAACTTCTAATTTATTTTATTTCTTGAAACAATGCATTTGAAAAAAAAAAACTGTCATATGATTGAGGACTGCTAATTTAATTTGCATTGTTAATTTCCAGATATATTCTATTGAAATAAAACTCCAGTACAAGTACAGTTTATGATCTCAGAAATGCACTGAAAATATTTTTGTGTTCTGTTATATAATCACTATTTCCTTAATTATTATAATTATTTGACAAATTTTCCTTGGGAATTTAATAGAAGATATATTCACCAGTTGTAGAAAACAACATGAGATGTATCAGTATTTCTAGTTTCTTGGTAACAGTTTTTGAGAGTGTGTATGTCTGTATGTGCGTGTATGTAATCTCTAGATTTTAAGTGCTTTTCCTATGTACACACAAAGGGCTAATACTAACAAACTTAATAGAATGGCTAGAAATTTGATCTACTTTAACTGTTATGAGGCAAAGTTGAGTTTTTAATTATTGATAATTTTCTTGTAAAAATTTCACTTAGCTATGTTCATGATTATTATTTTCCCCTAAATTCCATCTCAACAAAAATGATGCTTTAAAGTCTTACAATGTTTTTACACTAGAGTAGACTTGACTTAGCAGCAGCAGCAGCAGACTTTGACTTAGGTGGTTTCTCGACTGAAAATCTGTGGCATATGTTTGGTGGTAGTTAAGTCGCTAAACCGTGTCCAACTCATGATCCTATGGATTGTAGGCCGCCAGGCTTCTCTGCCCGTGGAATTCTAGGCAAGAATACTGGAGCGGATTGCCATTTCCTTCTACACAGGATCTTTCCGACCCAGGAATCAAACCCACGTCTCCTGCATTACAGGCAGATTCTTTACCAACTGAGCTACAAGGGAAGCTGAATGTTTAGTTTCTTTGAAAAAAGAGCTCTAGAGTTATGTTGTCTTATTGAAAAAAGAAATTTATGGATACAGACATTAATTTATCACTGCCAAAGCAGTGATATATTCAGATAGTCAAGTAAGTGTTCAAATTTAAGATACAATTTCTCCTTTCAATTTTTTTCCAGTTTAAATTTATAATGAGTAAATCTGACTTTCACTAAGATAAAAAACCTACAGTTAAATGATATGAAAATAATCATACTAGATCTTCTAATTATTAAATATAAAGACTATGCCTTAAGAATTTAAATATAAAATGTAACATAACATCTCACATATGCCTGTTTTCTTTTCCCAAATAATACTGTGAACTGCAGTCTAAAGTGAAATAAGTTGTGAGTAGGGAGATTGGCAAGTGACATTTTTCTCCATTAATTCTGCATTCCTCATTTCATTCTGTGTTACCCCCTGGGGCTGGAGTCCCAATATGAGGCTTGTCACAATCTGTATCTGTCACCTCAGGTGAACGAACAACTTTCCAATATGTTCCTGACAGCAGGATTTCAACCATGTGGGAGGATTTGGGAACAGTTCCTTGATTGGCACTTCAAATATCCCCTCATCAGCTCCATAGTGCTTCAGTCTTACTGAAGAACTCAGGTGTTCTAAGAGGAGCATTGTTAACTATTTTGGGGCTGACTTCTTTTTAATCTTGAAAAAAATATTTGAGAAAAATAGTTTTTTAAAATATATAATGTAAATTGGAATGAATGAAATATTGTTTAGTTTTAAACATATTTTATAATTTACTAATTTCTTTTATAGATATGCTACTTCTAATCTTCATAAGCAAAATATATTGTTTTAAAGATGAATAAAACAAGCTTGTAGGATCACACGTATTTATTAAATAGGCTATGCTTTGTGTAATTTAAAAATTAAATATAAAGCTGAGAAAAACATATTTTATAAAATGTGCTTATATTTTCTTCTCTTATAGCTTTGAATATTACTATGTGGGGAAGTTTTAATCACTGAACAACTTAAAAATCTTAAATATGTATACTATAATATAGGAATTAAAGTATATCACTTTAAAATCACTCATTGATTTATGTTGATTCTTTAATAACTGTATTAATATTTCACTCATAAATAATGAAGAAATGGACAGTGTGTATGTATAAGATGGACAGCATGTATAAGAAATGGACAGTATGTACTATAGAATTGTAAATGACAATGTGACAGTATTAGTGGGTACTGAACTGTCTTGAAACATCATTCACATCATCTTGATTTACTTACAATATGGAATTTATGTAAGGTTGGCTTATAAATATACTATGTAGATTTTATACTTTCTATAAATTCATTCTCAAGCATTTGATCACTCTGAGAGGTCATCAATATAAATCAATCAATCCAATAAAGTAAGTAAATTTATAATTTACATATTATTAATTTATAGTAAAGAAACATATTAAAAGCACATACATGTTAAGCCTGTAATGTAATACATTCAGAATAAACATATTTATTACACAACAGCTAGTAGTTTCAAAAATATATGAGTGGGAGAAGTAATGTGTTTCCTTAGTTACTAACAGAGCTTTCATTTTGGCTCAGAGGGTAAAGTGTCTGCCTGCAATGCAAGAGATCTGGGTTCAGTCCCTGGGTCGGGAAGATCCCCTGGAGAAGGAAATGGCAACCCACTCCGGTATTCTTGCCTGGAAAATCCCATGGAAGGAGAAGCCTGGTAGGCTACAGTCCATAGGGTCACAAAGAGTCAGACACGACTGAGCGACTTCACTTCACTTTAGTTACTAACAGTGCAGTCAAATATTAAAAATCACTATTCTTTATATATTCTTTACAATCAAGCACATAGATAAAACTGCAATATTTAATTGAAAAATAAATTAAATGTGTTGTAAATAGGACACTTAACATGTAGATAAGCAACACCAAAAATTTTTATTTTTCAAAAAGGCATTCAAGGTTTACATATCATGATAAATCCAGTGTCACGATATTGCTAACATGGAAGGAAATGAAAGAGAAAGAGACAAAAAGAAATTAGGACCTTCTTTGTAACATTAAAGATGACTTAGAAAATATATGATAATATATTTAGACTTTGAAGTTTTATTGTGAATATAATTTGACATAAGCATCTTGTCCTTTTTTTTTAAAATACACTTAAATCTGACCCTCAAGAAAATGTCACTAGCTACCAATAGACTTCCAAAGCTGCCTTCCAGTAAATTTTATGATTCTATGACCTGTTAAAGACCAGATCTTAATTATTATAATTAAATTAATATTAAATCTTAATATAAGAAAGAAGTCTTCCCTATACACCTGTCCACCCTTGACTCATCTTCTCCCCATGTATTGAGAAGAATTGGCTTTGCAAACTATATTTCACATACCACAGACAAACTTGCTTTGAAATGAGGGATTTAGAGATGAAGTCTTTTCTTAATTTATACTTTTTTTGTCTGCTTAGATTTATATGTAAAGATTTACCTATTTTTTTTTTAAACTAGGAATCCATTGTTCCTATCAATGAACATGTACACACAATTCTGACTTGTATTCTTTTTTGGCGGGGTGGGGCGCACTGCATGCCTTGAGGGATCTCAGTCCCCCAACCAGGGAGTGAACCCAGGCCACAACAGTGAAAACCCAGAATCCTAAGCACTAGGCCACCAGGGAACTCTCTGTTTTGATATTTATATAAGTTTATTTAATACCACAACATTTATGGGAAAAGAAATATTTTTCAATAGTCTCATCTTCATTAGTATTAGAAATGGACGGTGGCTACATTTTTCATAATAAAATAGGGTTTCTTGGTGTTATCAGGTCAGAGTGGAGGCATATCTAAACAGCTTGGAAACAAAATGCATGCTGAGAGTCTTCACATATTTAATTGTAATTATTGTAAAGGTTTATGGAGCAGGAAAAAATGTCTTAGCAAATGCTTACTCATTGGGTGGTATTTCAAACTTGGTAAACTGAAAGATGTTCAGAAATAGCCTATGGTAAAAACATATTTGTTTACATTTTTAATCACCCAAGGGCATGCTTTCCTCATTTTTTGACATTATTTCCTAAGTCAAATTGTCAGGATTCAAATGGCAAAAGGATGATAGGTCATACTTTTTGAATTAAAGAATTAATGTTGTTAATATCACAGATGAGCTCAAAATTATTTGTGATATTTTGTGATATGTGATATTAACATTCTAATGAACTGTGTCAGTTTCAGGAAAGTCTTTAAAACACTGAAGCTGCACGTTCTCTTGTGACTTGATCAGAATACTGCCACCCTTATTTAATGAACAAGGATGTCCATGAAGTCCTGACAATAGCTTTTAGAATGATGCAAGGTTGCATGAGATCAAGATTGTTCCTGTGTACAAGAAGTAAGAGGTAACTGGGCAAGTGATGGACAGTAGCAACTGAAGAGAAGTGTAAGAGCTGGCGGCTTCAAACAGGAGCTGATTTTAGCGACAAACAACAAAAGAAAAAGGATTTCCTACTGGGACTTGAAAGATGCCAAAATAGCCTACACACCTTCAGTGGAAAGCACAGTACAGTATTTTTTCCCTTTAAGCTAGTGAAATAAAATAAAAGTGAACTTGATGTTTCAGTCTCCCAGACTTCTACTGTATTCTCATTTGGAAATCTTCAAGTTTTATCATAAAACAGGAACAAAGAGCAAAAATGGAAGACACTAAAACACTTTATTGCCCATATTCACTCTACTCTGATCTGGGTCTTTAGTTCTTTCTTTGTATATACTTGGAGTAGAACCTTATTTAAAGAGCTCACAACGCTGATAGCTAACCTAACTTGCTTTATATTTTTGTTATATAATGCCTTTCTTTTTCTGGACAAGCTGGTAAATAACTTTTAACAAATAATAAGAAAAGTGTTGGTGCACATTTTCAAAGTAAGAGAGAAAGAAAAGATCAAGGAAGGGAGGAAGGCAGACTAGGAGGGAAGGAGAAATGAAAATAAGTTAACATTTGAGAGCAAAAGGAAGAAGACTGATGCGTTATTTTTGGTGCACTATATTTGAACTGAGAAATGCGAATATAAACAAAAAAGGAAAGATATAAAACTGAAATCTTAAATATACAATGAGAAAAATGAAATAGTTTTCTTTCTGATTAATTTTTATTGGCTTTATAAAATATCTGAGTGTTTATTTTTCTTGGTTGCATATATATGTATATGTATTTGCTAATTGTATAGTTATAAAGATAAAGCAACATGGCAAATATATATTTTAAGTAATCAAATATGTAGATTTGTATAGAACACATATAAATAGGTTATATAAAAGTGATATTCATTACATTTATATATTTATTCATATGTACATATGTAATATATGTACATATTGGATATACATGTAAATATATGTATTTGATATTTTAAAAGTAGCAAAAATTAATGCTTTTGAATTCAAATTTATTTTTTTTTTAGAGAGTCACAAATACTCATATCACACATATCTCCTGTCCTTTCTATCAAAAATAATATTATGATCAGGTAGAAATTTGGGTCATTTTTTGTGATGATGCAGGTGAAGTTCAAAATTACTTCAGATGAAATACAGTAGGTTAGTTTCCAGTCCCATTACAATTTTCTAGGGCAATGAAATGTACAAAAAGATAGGATTTGAAATTAAACAATCTCAGTTGTTAACAGTGTAACTTCAGGTAAATAACCTAGTACTTTTATAATTGATTTTTTAATCTCTAACATTACAAAAATGGTTACTCTATAAGATTATGAGAAATACATATAGCAAAATGTGCAATTTTTTTAAAAATTAAGTTAGTCAAACTTAAAAACAAGTTATCCAAAGGAAGAAAACTGTAAAATGTTTGCTCCCAGAAATATGGAACAGAAGACACAGAATGAAAGGGATGTGGTTGGATTTAAGAAACATTATGGAATATAGAAGGCATTCCATGCTATGCTAAAAAGTTCAGAATTCCTTCATAGGTGGTATGTAACCATCAGATGTTTATAAGAATGAGCTAATGTGGCAGATTTGTATCCTAGACAGATCATTGTTGAAGAAAGAGAAATAATTATTGGAAAGCTATTATACTAATTAAATTTAGGTCTGATGAGAATCTGGATTAAGAAGGACTGGTAGGGATTATAGTGGTAAACACATTGGAAAAAATTCTCAAACTACAAAATTGGGAGGGTTTTGTGAACCCTCAAAAGTTAAAAATCAAAAAATAAAAGCAAAAGTCTTCACAGTTTGGACAAAGTATGGAAAAAGTCATCTCTCATGACTTTGAGATAAATGACTTTTCTTTCTTTCTTTTTTTTTTCACTACACCACTTTGTTTATTATTCTGGATAATGCATTTGTCTTAACCTAAAAGGTTAATGCCAGGAATTTCAGAATCATTTACCTATGCATAAATCAGGTACTGAATAAATTTATTTAAGCCTTAAAGGATCACAATTTTATGGACTGTGTATAACTGAAAATAGTCTGTATTGCTTTATCTGTATCTGTGTATATTTTCTCTATTATGTGAAACATAAAATAGTTTGGAAGAAAAAGAATCCTGCTACCTGGGTTTGATATCTGGCTGTAAGCAGTGCTGCCTACTGCTAAAGTAGGACATTTGCAATGAAAACAAACAAACAAAACACAAAAACAATAAGACAAACAAAAACACATTATTCTAAAGATTTTAGCATCCATTCTTTTGACAATTGCCTTTCTAGCTTTACTCAAAGAAGTAGGAACATCTCTCCTATTAGTTTGATTCCATGATACTGTTTGAATGAGATTTACTAAGTTGCATCCCATAGTGCAGAAATTTTTATTTTTGCAGGTTTCCTTTCTTTTATCCATGCATTTCTGTGAATAGAGTGATGGACTGAGTAGGTGTATTTTAAGACTATTAATTTCCTAACATATATACTCCAGGTGGTTTATCTCCCAGGTTACAGTGGTTGTTTAATGGCAAGATTCGAATTTAAAGTTTTAAAGAGTGAACCTGCTTGGATTACAAGGTTTATTTTATACCTAAAACCAGATTTACCAAAGACACTTTGCATTGAGATATTGGGAGTGGCTAATTACACCAGATAATAATTAAACAGTACTCAGGATTCCCTTTTGTCTGTGACATTTGTGAATAATCTCCCTCAAGAACCACACAGAAATTAAGCATGACTGGTCCAACATATAATTCAGGCATACCAGAATACAGTTTCACCCTAACTCTACTGTTCTTCATAATGTATTCCACTTAATAGCAAAGTTCATCAATACCCTTACAAGTTTAATTGAGTTATATAACATTTTACAATTTTGCAATCTCTTTTATCTTATGTTAACCTCATTTTAGACTTGAAGAGTTATTTCATAGTCCTTAGCTATTAGCCCTACAGTTCAATCATCAGGGAAATCATGCTTGCTTACATCACTTAGAACGTAGGTTGTTTAATATCGTTAAGCACCAGTTATTATGACTTTGAAATGAGAATTAAAATAATCTTTAAGGTGAAGAATTAAATGAAAAAAGGCATATAAAAGTCTTAACACAGAGTCTCTAATACAATAAGCACTCAATCAAAAGATGAGCATTATAATTATTTTTGAATTAAAGGTAACCAGGGTTGTTCTTGTAAATCAACTATAATCAGAAATGTGAAGAGATTTTGAAAAAATATATATATATGTAATTCTATTTATTTTAATGTTAAAATATTCACAAATTAGTGTACAACTTACAACTACTAGCCAGTACTTTGACATTCTAGGTTTAAAATGTATTAAAATGAGTGAACACATGATAGAAGAAATACCAATGTTAAGAGCAATTGTTCCTTTAATATGACTGCATGTAGCATATCCCCTTTTTGAAACCTCCAAGCATTTGAAACCTGCTTAGCATGAAACGCCTACCATCCATTCTCAGGAAACTGAGTCACCAAGAAGTTTACTCACTTGCTTAGAGTTACCAACACAGTGTTAGGACTGGGATTTAAGTCCTCCAGACTCAAGAGATAAGGCTTTATTTCATTTTAAATATTATGATTATTCCAGATTTATTCAGCATCCAAGAAAGAAAGAAAATACCTTTATTTTGAATACATATAAACAGGATTAGTGGTTAATAGGCTGAAAAGCAAAATAGATCATAAGCATAAAAATAAAGGCATTTAACAACACAACACAATATTTAACAACAACACAAGAGTCGACTGAACACATGGACATCACCAGATGGTCAATACCAAAATCAGATTGATTATATTCTTTGCAGTCGAAGATGGAGAAGCTCTATAAAGTCAGTAAACACAAGACCAGGAGCTGACTGTGGCTGAGTTCATGAACTCCTTATTGCAAAATTCTGACTTAAATTGAAGAAAGTAAGGAAAACCACTAGACCTATCAGGTATGATCTAAATCAAATCCCTTATGATTATACAGTGGAAGTGACAAATAGATTCAAGGGGATTAGATCTGATAGACAGAGTGCCTCAAGAACTTTGGTTCCTGACATTGTACGGGAGGCAATGATCAAGACCCATCCCCAAGAAAAAGAAATGCAAAAAGGCAAAATGGTTATGTGATGAGGCCTTACAAATAGCTGAGAAAAGAAGAGAAGATAAAGGCAAAGGAGAAAAGGAGAGATACACCCATGTGAATGCAAGATTCAAGGACTAGCAAGGAGAGTTAAAAAAGCCTTCCTCAGTGATCAATGCAAAGGAATAGAGGAAAACAATAGAATGGGAAAACTAGAGATCTCTTCAAGAAAATTAGAGATACCAAGGGAACAATTCATTCAAAGATGGGCACAGTAAAGGACAGAAATGGTATGGACCTAACAGAAGCAGAAAGATATTAAGAAGAGGTGGCAAGAATACACAGAAGAACTGTACAAAAAAGATCTTCATGACCCAGATAACCACTATGGTATGATCACTCACCTAGAGCCAGACATCCTGGAATGTGAAGTCAAGTGGGCCTTTGGAAGCATCACTACGAACAAAGCTAGTTGAAGTGATGGAATTCCAGTTGAGCTATTTCAAATACTAAAGGATGATACTGTGAAAGTGCTGCACTCAATATTTCAACAAATATGGAAAACTCGGCAGTAGCCACAGGACTGAAAAAAGTCAGTTTTCATTCAATCCCAAAGAAAGGCAATGCCAAAGAATGTTCAAACTACCGCACAATTGCACTTATCTCACGTGCTAGCGAAGTGATGCCCCAAATTCTCCAAGCCAGACTTCATTAGTACATGAAACCGTGCAATCCCAGATGTTCAAGCTGAATTTAGAAAAGGAAGAGAAACCAGAGATCAAATTGCCATCATCCATTGGATCATTGGAAAAGCAAGAGAATTCCAGACCACATTACCTGCCTCCTGAAAAATCTGTATGCAAGTCGAGAAGCCACAGCTAGAACTGGACATGAAATAAAAGACCAGTTTCAAATTGGGAATGGAGTATGTCAAGGCTGTATATTGTCACCCTGCTTATTTAAGTTATACACAGAGTACATCATGTGAAATGCCAGGTTGCATGAAGCACAAGCTGGAATCAAGATTGCTGGGAGAAATATCAATAACCTCAGATACGCAGATGACACCACCCTTATGACAGAAAGTGAAGAAGAACTAAAGAGCCTCAATGAAAGTGAAAGAGGAGAGTGAAAATGTTGACTTAAAACTCAATATTCAAAAAACTAAGATCATGGCATCTGGTCCCATCACTTCATGGCAAATAGATGGGGAAACAATGGAAATGGTGACAGACTTTATTTTCTTGGACCCCAAAATCACTGCAGATGTTAGCTGCAGCCATGAAATTAAAAGATGCTTGCTCCTTGGAAGAAAAACTATCACCAACCTAGACAGCATATTAAAAAGCCGAGACACTACTTTTCCGACAAAGGTCTGTCCATTCAAAGCAGTGGTTTCTCCAGTAGTCATGTATGGATGTGACAGTTGGACTATAAAGATATCTGAGCCCCAAAGAATTGATGCTTTTGAACTGTGGTGTTGGAGAAAACTCTTGAGAGTCCCTTGGACTGCAAGGAATTCTATCCAGTCAATTCTGAAGGAAATCAGTCCTGAATTTTCATTGGAAGGACTAATATTGAAGCTCAAGCTTCAATACTTTGACCACTCGATGCGAAGAACTGATTCATTGGAAAAGACCCCGATGATGGGAAAGACTGAAGGCAGAAGAGAAGGGGATGACAGAGGATGAGATGGTTGGATGTCATCACCGACTTGATGGGCATGAGTCTGAGCAAGCTCAGACTTGAGCTTGAGATGAACAGGGAAGCCTAGTGTGCTGCAGTTCATGGGGTCACAAAGAATTGGACATGCTGAGCGGCTGTACTGAACTGAAAAGAAAGGGATTTAAACCCTTCTGTAAAATGAATTATCCCCCTTAGAGTGAAATATTCCCTTTGCTTCTTCTAGTGTACCATATACTAAGTGGGTACCCAGCATGTGGAGGTTAAAACAAGTTGCCCAAAATGAGATTCTTTAATAAATACATTCATTTGTCACCAAGGGCTTTCCAGTTTTACCTGCTAACTGGTATGCAGTGGTTAAGGACATCCAGTGAAGTGTATACATCATATTGCCAATACCTCACATCTTACCAGGAAAAAAAAAAAAAAAAAAAGCAGGCTCTTGGATTAAAAGACACACACCTAGAATTTAATCACGTACTTAACATGTTCAATAAACATTGATAAAGTGTCCCAGATGCTGTGCTGTTATTCTTACTTTTAAATAATTAACTTTCTGTGGCAGGGGGATTACATATAAGCAACAATGGTAATGCCAGGTAAAAATATACTACCAAAGTATTTTTAAATTTGCATTGAAAGTGGCAACTTTAGTGGCCTAGGAAAGTAGTTAAGATTTCACAGAGAGAAGTAACTTTGAGCAGTGTTTTAATAAATGTAAATGACTTCACCCCCCAAAATGAATTTGAAAGAACATTTCAGGCAGGGTGTATCTCACATTTATAGGCATAGAGCAAATCGAGGTAGGAAGGACATTTCAAAGATTATTGCAATCAAGAGAGAGAAATGAGGAGAAAAAAAGTGAAAAATAATAAGACAAAATATAATCTTAACCATAAAATTCATGAAAAATGTTATGTTTTTACAATCGTATTGAAGACAAAGTTTTGATATAATGTAAAAAAAATAAGATTTGATTGACAATACACAGATGGATGCTTCCCTTGTGGCTTAGCTGGTAAAGAATATGCCTGCAATGTGGGAGACCTGTGTTCAATCTCTGGGTTGGGAAGATCTTCTAGAGAAGGGAAAGGCTACCCACTCCAATATTCTTGCCTAAAAAATCCCATGTAGCCCATGGTGTTGCAAAGAGCCAGACATGAGTGACTGACTTTCATACAGATGGATGGATAGAAACTTTTTCTCTAGCACTATAAACAAAGGTTATGTTGATTTTTAATTTTTTAAAAATTGATTGTATTTTGAAATAACTATTTTTGGTTCTTTATTACATAATCATCTCATATATATTTGTTTCCTTAAAGAAGACTTCCCTAATAAATTGGTAATATATGTCAGGGAGATTTAATCGTATCTTAAATTTTATAACTCAATTTGAAAGATGATGCTTTCTTATTAACATGATTAAAGAATTCATATTGAAATCAACTAGCAATCTAAGACTTTAAATCTTAACTTTGAGTTTATGTTGCAGCCAAATAATCATGAAAATCCTAAATACAATGAAAATAACAATGCTTTTCATATCATTTAAATTCAGTGATAATAATCAGAGCAAATAATTATTTAAACTTGAGATCTCTAATACATTTTATAGGCCTGATTGATTACCTCAAAAGTCAAAAATAATTGTTGTACAGCAGAAATTAACACAGCATTGTAAATCAGCTATATTTTCAATTTAAGAAAAATCCACATATTGACTCAACAATGTTTAGGTTCATAATAATTATACAGACTGTCTGGGGTTCCTATACTTATTATAGCAAATTGGTACAACAATTTGCAGTGACTTAGGTAACTTATTATCTTGTGATTCTGGAGGACAGATTTCCAAAATGAGTCACACTGACTAAAATCAACGTAGTGGCAAGGTTATATTTCTTTTGGAGACTCTTCAGGAGTATCAATTTCTTTGCTTTTTCCATTCCAGAGGCTGCCTGTACTCCTAGACTTTCACTCTCTTCCATTTTCAAAGCCAATAATCTGTCTCACTTTGCAGTACTCTGCCCTCTTGTGTCATTCTCTTCCCCTTTTCAAAACCCTTTGATTACTTTGGATTCACCTGAATAATCTGCTGATTAACAAACTAATGTTGTCTAAAACCTTAATTTTCCCTTGCCATGTAAGGTAACATAGTCACAGTTACCAGGGGTGAGGCAAGAATTTTGGCAGGGGGCTGGGGAGAACGCTATTATTTTGCCTACCCCACAGAATAGGAATATTAAAAAATAATTTAGAATATGGCTTATAATGGCAAATTATAAGGACCAGAGAAGAAAAATAAACATCTTATATAAAGATAAGTGCTGACGTATTGGATACTCCAATATTTTGATGACTACATTAGGTAGCTTCAACTTTCTTACCCTTGGGATGATTAGTTACATTTAATTTTCCAATTAAGAAAAATTAAATTAATTACTTGCTGCTTGCCCTTGAGAATACATTCTTCAGTTTTAATGGCACATAGTTATTACCCCTCAGGAAAGGAAGGTTTACAAAATATTTATTAACAGTCACAATTGCCAACATTCACCCAAATTCATTTCTACAGTGTACAGTTTAAAAATCCACGGAATATCTTCTAATAAGAATTTAATTGGGTGAGAGAGAGAAAAGGGAAGGAGGTTGGGGGAGGGGGGATGCTGTTGTTTAAAATGAGTTAGGAATTGTGTATTTTTCCCTTTGAGTCACTGTTTTAAAAAATAAGGGAAGAAAAGAAGATTTTAAAAAGAAATAAGAAAAAAGAAAAAGGAATGAAAGAAGAAAGGACGAATTGGGAGGAGAGAGAATTAATATTATATCATCTCAGAAATATACTATTTTCAGTCTCCTTTTCAAAAACAGGTTGTGTGAGCATTTGAATGGTCAAGATTCTTGCACTGAGAAGCCAGGAACACATGTATAGCTCTTTATTATTTAGCAGCTAACTCCTTTAAAAAAAAAAATGTGCTTTTTCTTTTTTTTTTATCTGTATGATAAGGGCCTTGAGGCCTTGGTTACTAGGATGTACTAATGTATTTTTCCTTACGTTAATTTTCCTCGGATGAGGGTGTCAGCCAAGATGGTCCTCGTTGCTCTTCCTTGCATGGTGATACATAGTCTTTTCCGCCCTGCTGCTGGGCATCTTGTCGCTTTTGCCTGTGCCTGTTACCACTTCTGACCATTTTTGCTGCTGCTGCTACAGCTGCTGGGGTCTCGACTGCTTCAGCCCATTGCTGACCGCTATGATCATTTCTCTTCATTCTTGTCCTGCTTTGCTTTTAGCTTTTGTCCTGTATTTATTCATTACTGTTTCGCTCTTTATACCTAGCCATGGCTGCTTAATGTAATTATACTTTTATCTGTTGACTAAACATTCCATGTATAGTATTTAAATATTTTGCTTATAAATGTAAGTCATCCACTCACAAATTTTAGTGGAATGCTTATATGTTAATACAAACTGCAGAATTATTATTAATTTAGGAGCAGTAAAAATAAACAATAAATAACTGCTATCCCCAAAGAGTTTATAATTATATCACAGATAGTGAATGTGAGAATAATAAAAACTGTTGTCAAATACCAAGAAGAGTGATCATTTTATATTAAATGAGGGTTGGGTATCAAGGAGAGAACTCTAATGTTGCCCTAAAGTGAAAATGTTGTTAAATATTAAAAGTTCTAGGTCTTGGACAGAGAACATACAATAAGTTGGAGAAAATTTTAATTCTTCAATGAAAATTTGATATAAAAACTGAAATCTAGAATAAAAATTCTGCAGTCTGATTTTTTTGGTTTATGACCCTCTTAATTTACTGTCAGTCTTCTCTGTGCTCTCGTCCAAATAATCTGGAAAGCATCCATACAAACATAACAAAGGATGCATCAGTTTGCCAAACAGGTTGGTTTATCAGAGTTTTCTACATAAGGTGTTGGAAATCTCACTTGTACAGACAAAGTGCAATGGATTTCTAACTACTGCTTTAGGAGAGTATCATGGAATGTCAGAGAGATATTTGCTTAAATACAAGGAACATTGATTCTTAAAGAAGTGCTCTTATAACTTCAAAAAAAAAAGTGAGCTTTTTCATGTAAAATTTAGATGCTTATGATAAAAGCCTTTGATTGAAAAATACCCATATAAATGCAAACACACAGTTGACATCAGCTTGCAAGTTGAATACTCATTCTTTTTGAGACAAAACACTGACAAAATGGCATCTTAATCAATGAATTAAATGAGTATTGATATTAACTGCACTTAAAATAATTGGATTTTACCTTTAGATTGCAAGGTACATTTTATAGAAATGTTGGTGACCTTCTCCTGCCCCCAACTGCTTCTTTTTTCATAATATATTATATATTATGTGATATATTTTCATGTAATGAAATACATTTCATGTAATGTAATACATTTTCATAATTAATACATTTCTGAGGTACTGAAAGTTTATTACAAAATTCCACATGAAAGAAGGAAGAGAAAACTGCAGACAACAAACAACAAACAAGTTTGACAAACAATGGTTGGGGAACAATGTCCTGTCAGACTTAACACTGTTAAGTAAATTATTCCATCAAGGTCTATAACTATGGCAACAAAAAGGTAGAATTGTAAATTATTATGAAATGAAAGAAGACAAAATTTTAAAACAGTGGTTGTACATCCACAAAAAAACCTGTTTGTACTACAGTTACTGGCATTTTAGCTATATATATGCCATTTTGGCTATAAATATGACATTTTGGCTATATAGTGGAATTTTAGCATTATAGCTATATGTGTGTGTGTGTGTGTATATATATATATATATGGTATAAACTACTTATATATGGTATACATAGCTTCTTAAAATACTCATGGAAAAACATCCTTCTTAAAACTAAACAAGTTGTAAAGGTTTAAAAAAAAAAATGAAACACAGATTTGACCCTCCATAATAGGAAAAGGAGGAGAAGGCAGTGGCAACCCACTCCAGTGTTCTTGCCTGGAGAATCCCAGGGACGGAGGAGCCTGGTGGGCTGCAGTTCATGGGATCGCTGAGTCGGACACGACTGAGCGACTTCATTTTCACTTTTCACTTTCATGCATTGGAGAAGGAAATGGCAACCCACTCCAGTGTTCTTGCCTGGAGAATCCCAAGGACAGGGGCGCCTGGTGGGCTGCCCTCTATGGGGTCGCGCAGGGTCGGACACAGCTGAAGTGACTTAGCAGCAGCAGCAGTAAGAAAAGGAGTACGCCAAGGCTGTATATTGTCACCCTGCTTATTTAACTTGTATGCAGAGTACATCATGAGAAACGCTGGGCTGGATGAAGCACAAGCCAGAATCAAGATTGCCAGGAGAAATATCAATAACCTCAGATATAAGGATGACACCACCCTTATGGCAGAGAGTGAAGAGGAACTAAAGAGCCTCTTGATGAAAGTGAAAGAGGAGAGTGAAAACTTTAGCTTAAAGCTCAACAATCAAATAACTAAGATCATGGCATCTGGTCACATCACTTCATGGGAAATAGATGGGGAAACAGTGGAAACAGTGTCATACTTTATTTCTGGGGGCTCCAAAATCACTGCAGATGAGGATTGCAGCCATGAAATTAAAAGACGTTTACTTCTCCCAAGGAAAGTTATGACCAACCTAGATAGCATATTAAAAAGCAGAGACATTACTTTGCCAACAAAGGTCTGTCTAGTCAAGGAAATGGTTTTTCCAGTGATCATGTATAGATGTGAGAGTTGGACTGTGAAGAAAGCTGAGCACTGAAAAATTGATGCTTTTAAACTGTAGTGTTGGAAAAGACTCTTGAGAGTCCCTTGGACTGCAAGGAGATCCAATCAGTCCATCCTAAAGGACATCAGCCCTGGGTGTTCATTGGAAGGACTGATGCTGAAGCTGAAACTCCAATACTCTGGCCACCTCATGTGAAGAGTTGACTCATTGGAAAAGACCCTGATGCTGGGAGGGATTGGGGGCAGGAGGAGAAGGGGACAACAGAGGATGAGATGGCTGGATGGCATCACCGACTCGATGGACATGAGTTTGAGTAAACTCCGGGAGTTTGTGATGGACAGGGAGGCCTGGTGTGCCGCGATTCATGGGGTAGCAAAGAGTCGGACACGACTGAGCGACTGAACTGAACTGAACTGAAATGAATTCTCAGGTTCTACATCTGTAGATTCAACCAACCCCAGATCTAGATAAGGCTGAATCTGAAGGCTGGTTATATTATTTTAATCCCTTCCAAAATAGTTGTAATTTTAATGGTATATAAGTCACAGTTTTCATTTGTACTTAGATGGTAATTTTCAGTAGAACTTTCCAGTATTAGAGAATCTGTAACTTGAGGAGGAATCATTAAACATAAGAATATACATTTTGAAACATTTTATAAGGTACAAAATTTCAAGTTATAATGACAACATTATCTATTAAAAATCACCATTTTAGAGTCATAATGAAAACCCATCATACTTTCAAAATTAAATACTATGAGTGAGGATCAATTCATACCATTTATCCTATCTGAATATTAATATTCTCCATTAAAACAGATAAGTAATGGGTCAGAAAATATGTTTTAATATCTGTTCTGCTTCCATACTAAAACTGAACTCCTTTTAGTTACTTTTAAAAGAGTAGCAGCTTAATTTATCCATTGATAAACAGGACCAGTGGGTGTTTATGTGTTACTGTAGACTAGATTTTGAAGCTCATGGTGAAAATCCTTGGTAGGTGTTCTCCTATATAGAAGGACTACTTCAGACGAATACCTAAATAGACCTTTGGGGGATAATTGAACCAAAACTTAACAAAAGAATCTGGGTAGACTCAGACTTTTTTTTTTTTTTCTGGTGGCATGTACCCTGTTAAGGGTGGCAATTATGTTTCAAAGGCAAATTCACAAAAATGAAAAATCAAAAGACTTGCTCATACAAAATTCTCCAAGAACTGTGACTTTGATCTCACAGCTAAATTCCAGACATGACCTGAGTAATCCAAAACATCATATTATGAATAAGAAAAATGTTTTTAACGTGCATATCTATGACTCTATCTGTTCTTGTTTGTTCAGATGCAATGGAAAACATTTTCAGTAGAAATGATTCTATTAAGGCAATACGCTGCCTTTGCACCTCCAAGGGACAGAGAGTGGGAGGCAGAAGGCACCCCTGACCTCACCGTGTTACGGAAAGTGCCGCAGTAAGAAATGATTGACTCCTGTAGAGAAGAGTGAGGGCACAGGAGTGCTGGTTCATTACGTGGCTCCAACGTGACCCTTATTACACTCAAATACATATTCATGAGTCCCCCTCAACAACTGGGTCACAGGTAGGATAAGAAAGGTATCTGGGATAATAAATGAGAGTGCTTGAAATCAGAAAAGAAAAAAAAATTAGTCCTGTGAATTTGTCATCTGTATTTACACCTCAATATTAACATGCATTTTTTACAAGAAAAATTTGAAAATAAAGGTATTTATTGAAATAATGAAATTCATTATTTTATACAGTTATTTTAATAAGAAATGAAGGTTAATAATCATCATTAGTTTCCATTTTAATACACTGAATATTTAGCAGAAAAATCCCAATGAATTGGAATGACATTTATTTGTTAACAAACAAAAATAACTGAAAATAGGTATCTTTAATCTCTAAGAAATTCATTCTCACAACCCCTAAGTACATAAAACCATTATATAACTTTTATGTATTGTCAACAGTTTGTTTAAGCCTAGCCAAACATCAGATAAGAAATATTTTTTTATTCGAGGTATATGTGATACATGGACAATTTTTTAAAGTGAGATGAGTAGACATTTTAGTTATAAATATAATATAATTTTGATGTGACAAAATAAAACTTCTTATGCCAATCTGGGTGTGAATATACATTTATATTCACATATATATATTTAGCACTTTGCAGAATAAATTTTTCAAACATGTTGAGTTTATATCATTCAAAATATCTGAGATGAAAAAAATTGAAACATGATATAGATAAATAACTGGTATTTTTTGTTTTTATTTGTAGATGAAACAATTCTATCCTACTATTTTCACAATATATTAGTTATTCAATGAAATGTATAATTTATCTATTTAAAAAACAATACAAAGAGATGCAATCCAAGTCTTTATCAAGAATTTTGCTTACACAAATTGATGTTTCTGGATACACTTGGGAAAGGCTTTGTAGAAAAAGATCATAGATGTTCAAGGAAAGGGAAAAAAAATGCTTCTTTCTTCTAAGTAAGTGTTTTTGTTTTCCCAATTTATTTTTATTAGTTGGAGGCTAATTACTTTACAATATTGTAGTGGTTTTTGTCATACATTGACATGAATCAGCCATGGATTTACACGTATTCCCCATCCTGATCCCCCCTCCCACCTCCCTCTCCACCCCATCCCTCTGGGTCTTCCCAGTGCACCAGGCCCGAGCACTTGTCTCATGCATCCCACCTGGGCTGGTGATCTGTTTCACCCTTGATAATGTACATGTTTTGATGCTGTTCTCTCGAAACATCCCACCCTCGCCTTCTCCTACAGAGTTCAAAAGTCTGTTCTGTACATCTGTGTCTCTTTTTCTGTTTTGTATATAGGGTTATCATTACCATCTTTCTAAATTCCATATATATGCGTTAGTATACTGTATTGGTCTTTCTCTTTCTGGCTTACTTCACTCTGTATAATGGGCTCTAGTTTCATCCATCTCATTAGAACTGATTAAAATGAATTCTTTTTAATGGCTGAGTAATATTCCACAGTGTATATGCAATCCTACAATCCCACTTCTGGGCATAGACACTGAGGAAACCAGATCTGAAAGAGACACGTGCACCCCAATGTTCATCGCAGCACTGTTTATAATAGCCAGGGCATGGAAGCAACCTAGATGTCCATCAGCAAACGAATGGATAAGGAAGCTGTGGTACATTTACACCATATAAGTAAGTGTTTTTATACCTATCTTCTCTTTCTTTCTAGTCCCTTTAATTATGATGTGGAAATTTCTAATTTGGAGAAGAAAATAATGTAAAATAGAATTTAACTATTTTTCTCACTGTAAGCATCAATGCTACAATATTTTTTTCTTAGAAATACTCACATAATAAGCTACTGAATAAATCAGTAAAACACTGAAGGAATTGAGTAGTCAAGGTGATTCTGCTCTGTCCAACTGTGAGTTATAAATATAATATTACAATAAAAAATTCTTATTTTGATAGCTTCTGTGACCATTTTGCAGTTAGGATATAAAATTTTTATCAGAACAGTTTAAGAAGGAAAATTAAATAAATTAAAATAAATATCTTATCAGCCAAGTGTTCATTCTGACAGACGAAATGTGAGTTCATACGCTGAAGACTAAGTTAAGAATAGGTCATAGGGATATGATTTTCTTGAATTTATAAATAAGAGAAAGTTAAACACAATTTAGTAATTTTGAATGTAATTTGATAAATTTGGCCAAATAGAAAATACTCAAATATATGAGCTTCAAAATCTTGAAACCCACACTCTGCGTTTTGATAGCTTGTGTGCCTTGGGCAAGCACCTCTTTATCCCTTAGTTTCTATGCATTTTAGAAAAAAATTAGGATACTTGAAATTTCATCAAAACTGCCAAGCATATTCAATGCAATATTTTTGTATGTTTTATATATAAATAAAATGTATATGTTTTATATAAATTCTTAATAAATATTATTAATTTCAATAAATAATGTGTATGCAGTCTACATACTGCACCTTAATTTTTTTTATTATCAATTCATATATACACACTTATATGTTCATGTTGACACACATTTATTTAAAAATGTGTTTCTTGTCCATCTCAGTCAAGATAATATAAATTCTCAAATGGAGGGAATATTTGATGCAAACTACTTCATACACTTATTATATACATGAGTTTCAGCAAGTTCTGAGTGACTGAGTGACTGAACCACAAAGAATACACTTATTCAATATTTGCTTTTCCAAATACATGAATCTCCAGTGTCGTCTTCATATTTAAAAAACTGGGGTCTTAGATCATTCAGAAAATCAACTGGCCTTAAACAACAGTTTTAAGTAAACACTGATCTTAAACACCACATTTGATCAAAGAGACTTAATAGAGGTATATAGAACATTCCATCCAAAAGTGGCAGAAAACATTATTTTCATGTGCACATGGGACATTCTCAAGGGCAGATCACATGCCAGGCCACAAAAGTACTCAGGATAAATTTAAGAATGTTGAAACCAATCGTATCAAGCAACTTTCTTTTCTGACCACAACACAGTGCATTAGACATCAACTGCAAGGGAAAGAAACCTGCAGAAGCCACAAACATTTGGAAGCTAAAAGTCATGCTGCTAAACAACCAATGTATCACTGAAGAAACCGAAGAATAAATTAAAGAATGCCTTAAGACAAACAAAAGCAAATACACAACCATCCAAACGTCAGCAAAAGTAGTTTTAAGAAGAAAGTTTAGCGTGATACAAGCCTATATCAGCAAATAAGAAAAAAATGGAAATAAGAACCTAAACTTAAAGGAACTAGGAAAAAAACAAAAGAACAAAACTCAAAGTTAGTAAAGGAAAGAAATCATAAAGATCAGAGCAGAAATAGATGAAATGAAGACTAAAAAAATATTTAGAAAAGATCAGTGAAAATATAAGCCGGTTCTTTAAAAATATAAACAAAATCAATAAACCTTTAGCCAGATTCATTTTTTAAAAAAAAGTAGGAGAGAGGGCCCCAACTCAGTAAAATGAGCAGATTCTTAAGTCCCACAGTCTTCCACATCACTTTCCACATCCCTGGATACAAGCAACTACAGACTATAGTTCTGATCATATTTATTTTTTTAAAAAATCTGCATGTAAGTGGATCTTCAATTCAAATTCTTGTTGTTCAAGTATCACCAGTACATCTGTATATCTCTATATCTATTAATATACTTATCTATCATCTGTCTGAAATATCATGCAGGTAATATGAAGGATATCCTACATATTACATGCAAGATATTTTACATTTTACTGTCTGTAGAAATAATATTTTAATATATTTTTTAAAAATTATAGCATATTTCTCCTTTGCTTTCACCCATCAGTCTGGATTTCTTTTAAAATCATATCAACCTCAAATAAGAAAATTTCTAACATTTTAACACAGGTGTGTCTCTGTTACTGTTATCGTCCATGAATTGACCAGTCTGTCCTGAAAAATTTTAGAGTACTAGTAATATTGGACATGAGCATATTTACTAAATCACTATTTAAGACTATACTGGCAACTAGTTTCTGACAGATTATCTTCAACACATAAAGGATACATATTTCTCTACCTGCTTTATAATGTATCAGTTATTTAAAAGATATGTTTTTTATCAACATTTCATTTCTCCAGACAATAAAATAACTATAATCCTTCTCCAAAGTGATACACACATTGCTAACAAAATGTGGGTTACAGAGACAACTTTATAGATGAGTTGAGGTACTAACCATGCATAGATCAACTGAAAGACAAGTGGAGATACTTCTTAGTAAGACCTAGAATTTCAGTCTTGCAAATTTGGCTTTATTTGATGTTGACATTTTATTTCACCCTAATATTATGCTGATATGAATGATTTTACATGTATTTAGAGTTAAGTAATAGTTTGCCACAATCTCTCAAAAACTATATTTGTAGTTATGTTAAAGTCTGATTTAGTTTTATTAGTGGTCAAGTTAGATTGATTAGTTAATTGCTATTCAATGCTTATATTTATGTGATTATTTTACAATGATGCCTCTGCTTCATTTAATATGAACTGAATTGTTCTTCCCTCAAAATTCATATGTCGAGTCCTAACTCCTAGGACCCCAGAATGTAGGTATATTTGGAGATGGGGCCTTAAAAAATGTAATTAAGTTAAAATGAAGCCCTGTGGATGGGCCCTTTCCAATCTGACTAGTGTCCTTATAAGAAGAAGAAAGGACAAAAGGAGAGACAACAGGGGTACGCATACACAGGGGAAAGACTTTCTGGGGACACAGAAAGGTGTCCACAGGCAAGCTGAGAAGAGAGACTTCAAAAGAAACCAATCCTACCAGAACCTTTATCCTGGACAATCAACCTCCAGAAGTGTGAGAAATAAATTTGTGGTGTTTAAGCCACTCAGTCTGTGATGTTTAAAAGTTATGGTAACCTAGCAGACTATACAAGGGCCTAGAAAAGTGAAGTGGTTTAAGATCACATAGTTAGCGAGGGGGAGCTCCCCGACGCAGATGGAGATATATCATACTCGAATGGCTTCAACACATATAATACCCGACACTAAAATTAATTTTATATCATAGCATTTTGTTTTTCCTTCCTGTGTTTAAAAAAAAATTAGTCTTTTTCATTTGAAATATTAATTCAAAATGAATATCTACAAGCACAATTTTATTGTATGTATTAGGATGTGGGATTTAACACTGAAAAAAATTAGGAATTCTTATTTTTAAGTAAAAATGTAACATTTATCTCAGAAATGCTGACCTTTTTAAATCTAAACAAGTTTTTCTCAGTAACAAAACAGATTTTTCTCTGGGAAAAAAACATACTTCCTTTGATCTCATGAAATATTCAAAGTGATAATGAAGCATGTTTTGCTTTCTTGTAAACCTGTTAAAATATTATTTTTCTCTGAGGTTGACAGTGGTGAAAATTTTATCACACAGCATGAAATGTGTTATTTTGATACATCGACACCATATCAAAACTTATCCTTGCACATTCAACTTTGTGACAAAGAATATTTTCCTATGAATTTCACAGGCAATTTCCATGGGACTAAAAAAAAAAAGTATTAGTTTCAGATGCTGAATGGCTTATATGCTGTTAACTGGTCAGGACAGGTTGATGAATGTACTGATGTCAAAGTAACATATATTATAACCTAAAGCAAATTGATAATATCATTTCTGACATGGATATTCACATTAGCCGAGGCAGGGGGAAGATATTTGAAATTAAAGTAATTAACAATCCTACTTTCTACCTTCATTTATAGAACTCTCACTAATGGCAATGGGCTCATGATTTCAATAGCTAAGAATAGAGTTTTAAAAATCTATTTCTATGATCAAAAAGCACCAAGAATCCAATCTTACTGTCTTCCTTTTGTTCTTCAATTCTGAGTTTATTAAAAAATTTTTTAGGTAATGAGATTTATTCTTTAGAAATACAAGATTAGTGATGTGGTAGAGGAAAAGGGAGAGTACTATCTCTCCATACAAGAAATAGTAACAAGTAATAGAGCACAATTAATTTGAATGATAACTTTCCTATACTTGAGATCACACATGTAATCAATTTCCAGGTCCTATCTTCCTAATCTTATTTTCAACAGCCTGTATTTTTCATGAACATTGCAACTACCTTATGTCAAGTTACCTTTATTTTTCAACTGAATACAGCACCAACACCCAAGCGGATCTTTCTTTCAGTCTTCACTTTCACTCCCTCCCATACTTTCTACAAACAGCAACCTCTGTGAGTATTTGGGAACTAAAATGGTGTCATGTCATTTCCCAGCATAAAATATTTCAGTATCTCCTAATAACTCTTATTATGAAAAACTTACACTTGAATTACTGGATGAATTACTATTCTTGTTGTTATTAAAATGTCAGCTCCACTATGTCTTACTCTTAGTTGTACTTTCCATATTCTATATATTGAGAATTACCACTGACCTGTTACTTTGCAAAAGATGTTTACATACATCTAACCACATGTGCCTGCTGTCAAATATCTTCTCATATTCACAGCCTTCTTTTAATGAAAAAAATGTATGTTCTACCAATGCCATCATTAAGATTTTCTTTACTCATATTTTAAGATTTGACTCATTACCTCCTTAAAAATAGTGCCTATCAACACCAGGCCCATTCTGTTCTTATGTGTAAAGTATCTGACTCCAGCAAAAATTAACTACACATTTCTCTGCAGCTCCATAAAATGGTATATCACCAAAATAATGCATCATACTCTGCCTGCTTTTATACTACAAGTATATTTATGTTCAAAGAGTAATCAACTTAACAGAACTGTTTTAATATCTTTTTATAGCCTCTCAGGGTATAGTAAAGTGGTTTTTATAGTATAACAATGAAGAATGTGTTTAACTTGAATTGAATGTCTATTAATATATACACACTTAGATATAAGATACTTGAAACTTTAGTGCTTCCTTTTTTTTTGTTTGTTTCAAAATATTCTGAGTGGCTAGAACATAACTGTATTAACATGAATTAGGTAGCTGATGTGTCTGCATGGGTTCTGTCAGCTCAGTCCTGTCTGACTCCATGCGACTCTATGGACTGCAGCCTGCTAGGCTTCACTGTGGGATTCTCCAGGGAAGAATACTTGGAGGGGCTGCTGTGAACTCCTCAGGGGATCTTCCCAACCCAGGGATTGAATCCTCGTCTGTTATGTCTAACCTGCACTGGCAGGCGGGTTCTTTATCACTAGGCCATCTGGGGAACCCAGGTGATGTGTCTAGTTACATACTAATAATGCAAAGTGTGTTTTATAACATAGGTATCCACTATATCTCACAAATATATTTTTGATGGATGAATGTCAGAAAGTGCAGTCAGCACAAATCTGAATGACCTTAGTCATGTCATATATTAGATAGAAATTTTAAAGCTATTCGAAGAAATGGAACATCCTTGCTGAAATCCTTTGGAATAGGTTGTGCTTTCCTTAACTTTCAATAATTGAAACCACCAAATTCTAATGTTTAAAAATAAAACCTAATACTAAGTCTGAACTTTCTTTTTCCAAAGATCTGTCGGTGTTACCTTGGTTTCAGAGTCAGAAAGATAGATAACATCAGGGCACATTCTCCCTAAGGCATCTTCTAGCTTCCCTACTCTTTCATCCTGATAACCTACCTGAGTAATTTTAACAAAGCCAGATTAAGTAGGGCTTTCCATCAGTTTAATAAGGCATTTCTTAATGAAGGCTGAGAACAATAATGAAGCTGTGATTAACACCCTTTGACCTTTAGCTGAGAAATATAGGTCTTTAATCCATGCAGTCTATAGGCCTTTTATAAATGAAAATAGCCCCAAGGAATGAATTTTGGTGACAAAATAGGAAAAAATCTGAATGGAATGAAATTTCCCTGCATTCATGAAGTGTGTAATAGATGAATTGAAGAATACTATAGAGCTATTCTTGAAATGACTGTCAGGGGACATCCTTGAGTTAAGAACATTTAAGTACATAAATGATTAACTTGAGCCTTATTCAAGCATAACCCCCAAACCCAAACAAAATCCTTTTGCTAATATAACCAAATCACAGGAAATTAAATAGACTCAAGTGGAATTTTAGTGGACTGAATTTATCTAGATTATTTAAAAAATGTAAAGTGTTGGAGAAATTACTTTATAATAATGATGTACTTGATATAAATCTTAGAAATTACTTTGGGGAGTCTGAGTGGTAAATTCTTATTATTCTTGAGTCTTAGGCAGATGGTTATAAGTGCCTATCAATACCAGACCCATTCTGTGCTTACCTGTAAAGTTAATCACACTGTTGTTATGGGATATAGCATTAATAATTTGGATAAGAAAAGAATCCTCAAATATAAATAATTCTCCTTTTGAAGGTAACGTTAAAAATTCTTGATATTACAATAAGTGAACTTTCATGTAAAAACCCTCAGGAGAAACATAGTCTATTATATTTGCTTTATATAGAAAAATGCACACATACAAGTTTTTGAGAAATGAGATATGTTGGTGAATTCATTATTTCGAGTTAATGAATACTTCATTGCTATAATAAAGCTATAATTTCTTAAGTTTTTGGTAAATCCCAGAAAAGACTATATAATTCTGCTATATTTCTACATCTCAGTTTTGAATATCTTTTAGGTTAGTCTATACTCCAGTCCATTTTAATTTTTAGTCAATAGTGGCTTACAGTTACGTAGGTTTGGTTAAAAGATAATTTCCTATTAGTTTGCAAATTGAGCAGATTTATACATTCCTGTCCTACTGATGGTTATCAATAAGATCCCAAGAAGATATAAGTATCCTAATGTTTTAGTGGCATAAAAATCAAAAAGCACAATTTTGAGACTAAGATATAAGGCATCGTAGTTAATAAGGAAGATATCTACTGGTTAGATACAAGGAGTCACTGAAAATTTTCTACATAAGCAATAAAATATTTACATTTTCCACCATAATTAATTTATTCTTAAGAGCTGTTTCAGATTAACATATTGTGTGCATTCTTATATATCTGCTGTGAATAGCAGTCATTAAATATAAAGGATATGTTAATTAGCCAAATATTGATTTAATGTTTTCAAGGTTTTAAGACTAAGATCTTATACCATTCTAAATAAATTTATTTTATCTATTTTAATTTCTTACAAGAGACACATCTGGTTAGTAGGCAATCATGTTAAATTATTGTGCATTAATTAGACACAACGTTTTCATACTGCTTTATTTTTTGTTTCATTTTAATGCTCTTATTTTAATCCTACTTTCTTTTCCTAGGAGCTATTTAATGATTTAAAAAATCTCATTTTCTTTCAGGGATGCTTTAAGCATCAACTCACTGACACGATTGACTAAAAATCATAAAAGTATACTCATAGTGACTTCTTTATTTGTTGACATAATGATACATTTTCAATTTTTAAATTGAATTGTCCATTGGCAAGAGAAAATTTAAGGTTACACATAGACAACTCTTATTCTGCAGGAAGCTATAAAATCTTATTACAATACAAATTGTAAAAGTACTTGATCAAAAGACATGGATTGCAGCTTCAGCTCCTTCACTTGATAAACACTTTGATAATTCTGGATATCAATTTTGTCACCTGTACAATAGGAATTGAAGAAGGAAATGGCACCCCACTCCAGTACTCTTGCCTGGAAAATCCCATGGACGGAGGAGCCTGGTAGGCTGCAGTCCATGGGGTCACACAGAGTCGGACACGACTGGACTGAAGCGACTTAGCAGCAGCAGCAGCACAATAGGAATAAGAATCCCTAATGGGATTATTGGTCACTTGACTACTTTGCACATGACACAAGTCATAGTTGACAATTTCAAAATTTAGGCTTTGTGTTTTATGAGTCATTGTAAAATATATAATTATATGAAGTAGTATCAACAACTAGACTTTTCAATGTAAGAAAACATAAATGAAAATCAAAAAAGATCAAATTTTTAAAGGCAAAATTAAACTGAAAGGTCTCTAGGAGGATATCATTTATATTTTCATGTGCAAGAAGTTTTATTCTATTAAAATCCATTTAATAAATCATTTAAGGCCTCAGAACGGTAGAACTGAAATTGGAAGCTGAATTTAAGACAAGATTAAAACTCAAAATGAATTTATATTAAACATTGAAACTTTATAAGGTTATATTTGAAGATTTAATATGGTAAACTATTATTATAAATCAATTAATTAATTATAATTTAGCTATAAATAACATATCATGATTTATAAATATACTAGTTATTTGTTGTCATTTTGCTCTTTGAGATTCTGGTGATTAATACTTTTTCACTACTCCATTTCTTGGACAAATCTTAGTTTTTCTCTCTGAGTTTAGATTCAATTTCTATTCTTATATAGAATTATATAAAGAATATAATTCTCTCTACTACTATATAGAGAAGTTGAAACGAAGTCTGCTAGTGAAGTATTTCAAATCATATTTTTTATAATATCTATATGTGGTAATAATTTAAAATTCCTATTTTCTTGATTTCATTGGCTTAATATACAAGCAATTTTATGGATTTGCATAAATGTACATCAGTCTATACACACTACCCAAAAACTTTTTATTACTTGAATTTACTTTCTACAAAGCTTCCTTTCTGTGTGTATATTGTTGTATGCTAATAGCCTTTAAACAATAAACATGCATCCATAATCCATTTAAAATTAAATTATGTAAGATGATTTGATGCAAAGATATGAACACAAATATGAAGATATGAGATTAATAACATGATAGAAGCAAGGTCTCACAAATCTTTCTGTTTATCTAAAATTGCTTTCTATAATTGCAACATAGCAAGTTTAAAAAACACTTTTACATCTTTTCACTTTAAGGGAAATAATTGGAAGTTTGACATAATGAACAGTATTCTTCAGCCAATACATGTAATTTGTAGGAAAATCCTTTGGGAAAAATGCTTTGAAAGTTAAAGTGTTAGTCACTCAGTCGTGTCCAACTCTTTGTGACCCCATGAACTGTAGCCCAGAAGGCTACTCTGTTCATGGAATTCTCCAAGCAAGAATATTGGAGTGGGTTGCCATTTCCTTCTCCAGGGGATCTTCCTACCCAGGGATTGAACCTGGGTCTTCTGCATTGCCGGCAGACTCTTTACTGACTGAGCAACCAGGGGGAGGCTTTAGCATTTCACAACTATAGAGTTGACCAAATCATTTCACATAACACATAAATTCAGTTTAGAAACTGATTTACTGAGATATTCAGTGAAAATTTTCAAAAATATTATGTTCCTTAGAGTTTTAAGTATTTTTTTTACTGACAGCAGATGGATTGACCAGTATTCCTTGGTGAAATTTAATGATACACTGCCCACACTACAATCTCTACAGTCACTAAGTGCTATGAAAGCTTTGAATCACTTATCATCAAACATTTAGAGTCCATGTCATTGTTCCATTTCTCTAATAAGGAATAATCAACTTTTTTTTTAATCTAAAATTATCACTTATTTTCTTTTGGGCATAATAGACTTTGACTTTTGAAAGCATTTGATATGTGAATAGCATATCATAAAATAGAAGTTTACATGCCATTATGTATGTTGGAAACTGTTAAGTATGCTTAGATGCCATATTGTTTAAAAAACATTCAGAAAAAATTTAAATAAAAAATGTAAATAATATCTCACATTGAAAAAATAAATACATGGTCTTCCATGAAGCTACATTATAAACCATGTCCATGTAGATTTATAAATAATAGCTAATTTTTAGCTATTTCAAATGTGCCAGATGAGTATCAATTTAAAGAAGGGAAAAACTCTATGAATAGGTAATGGGGTAAATATTAAATGTAATAGCATTTGATGAGAACAAATCACTCTGAAATTTAATAGATTAAAACAACAAATTATTTATTTGGATTAGTCTTCAGCAGCTTCCTATGATGTTATTAGTCTCACGAATGCATTTGCCATCATTTGGAAGACAATGGGAAGACTAGGATGTGTGTCGTTTATTACAAAGCTGACTCTGAGCTTGTTTACATTACACTGGCTACAGGTCCCTTGCATTGCAGACAGATTCTGTCTGAGCCACCAGGGAAGCCCCAAAATTGTGAAATTTATTTTTAATTGTAGAATAATTGCTTTACAATGTCCTGTTTGTTTCTGCCATACAACAACCTGAAAGTGAAAGTGTTAGCTGCTCAGTCATGTTTGACTTTTTGCAACCCCATGGACTGTCTCCCACCAGGCGCCTCTGTCCATGGAATTCTCCAGGCAAGAATACTGGAGTGGGTTGCCATTCCCTTCTCTAAGGGATCTTCCCGACCCAGGTATGGAACTCAGGTCTATTGCACCGTAGGCAGATTTTTCACTGTCTGAGCCACAGGGAAGTCTGTCAAGGCTACTTACTATATGCTATACACTGAATGTGTCCTCCTAAAATTGATATGTTGAAAGCTAATTCTCAAGAGTACGTGATTATGTCATGGACACGGAGCCCTCTTGAATGAGATTAGATCCTTTATAAAAGAAAGCAAACTTGCTCCCTTCTGCAGTGTGAGGACACAGAGAAAAGCAGCTCATGGAAACAGGAAGTGAGCTCTCAAAGACGCCAAATACGTCAGCACCATGATCTTGGATTTCTCAGCCTCTAAAACTGATAAATAAATGTTTGTTGTTTAAGTCACCCAGTCGATGTAATTTTTTTAGAGCAGACAGAACAAGATTCTGTAACATTCCAATTATATGATATTCTGTAAAAGGCAAAACCATAGAGACAGCAAAAAGTTCAGTGGTTGCCAGAGAGAAGAGGAGAGGGATAAACAAGTGGAGCTTAGGGGATATTTAGGGCAGTGTTAGATATTAAATTATATGTTATTATTATTACATATTACATGTAATTATTATTATATACTACAATATTCTTTAATATTGTAGTAGTATATACACAATATTATGCATTTGTCAAAACTCATAAACTCTTCAATACGAAGAATGAACTCTAATGTAAACCATGGCCTTTAGGTAATAGCATATTTGTTAGTAATGATATAGCAATACTGGTTCATCAATTGTAACATATATACTACACTAATGCAAGATGTTAATAATAGGGAAAGTCGTGAGTGAATGAGAAAGGAGATATATGAACACTCTCTGTATTATCTGCTCAATTTCTATAAATCTAAAACTTAAAAGATGAAGCCTATTAAAGGAAATAAAAAAGAAACAGACTACTTTGAGCATCACCAACTATTTAACATATATATGCCTAAATTTCCTAATGTGAATCATTTAAATGATAACATTTCCTACTTGACAGTGTGGTTGTGAAAATTAAATGAAGTTACATATGTAAATAATATAGAAATGTCTGCCACATAATAAGAACCCAATGAAAGTTGGTTGTTACCCTAGCTTCCACATCAAAAATATTCTCCCTCATTTAGTTTTTGATATTTTCTGCCTGCTCCTCAGATAAAATAAAAATTCATAGATACAGGAATATTTTATTTCCTGTTCATAGTTGAAACAACAGATTTCTGAATATTGACTGACATATATGTGAAGTCACTCAGTAGTCTCCGACTCTTTGCGACCCCATGGACTGTAGCCTACCAGGTTCCTTCGTCCATGGGATTTTCCAGGCAAGAGTACTGGAGTGGGTTGCCATTTCCTTCTCCAGGGGATCTTCCCAACCTAGGGATCAACCCCGGGCCTCCCACATTGTAGACAGACGCTTTACCATCTGAGCCACCAGGGAAGTCCCTGCATATAGTATGACTTCAATAAACATTTGTTGAGAGAGTAGAAGAGTTAAGAGTTAAGTGTAGTATTAATACCATTTTAATAATATACTTTGCTAGTATAAGTAATCTTGATAGTAATTTCTCTTGAATTAAATATAAATTTGAAGTTTTTTAACATTTAAATATTACTCTTTTTGTAATACCATAAATTCTGCTTCCCTAATTTACATTTGATATGTGCAGATTCCCCCACCCATCTCCCACCCAATTATAAAGTGTTAATCTAATCTATTATGTCCTTGTTATGGTTTGATAAACTGTTTTGTGATTAGCTAACTGGGGAATTCTACTCTTATCTTTCTTGGGAATTGTTTTCAAGAAAAGCTGTCAACTTTTTTTAGTCATGTTGCAAATTAAGAATCATTAAAATGCTCTACAGGTAGAAGTCCTTTAATATGTAAGGACTTTCTTAATTCTGGTCTGAGGTATGGCATATGGATACTGACACATGGATCTGAAATTTATCTTCACCATTTGCTGGCTCAATGTGATTTGGGTCTGCTACTCAGAATCCTTATCCATAAAGTAAAGATAGTGAGAGGCAAATCCATAGGATGAACTGAAGGCAACACAGGCTAACACACACATGTATGTATATGTATCACCCAGAACAGAACCTGGTATGTAGTCAGCATTCAATGAAAGAGAAATACTATTTAAAGAACACTTAGTTGAGATAGAAAAAAAGTGTCATATGGTGCCAAATTTCTTATTCTAATAATATTTTTAGAAAAAATTGCATTTGAAGTTGCCAAGTAACGACTAGGTTGACTGATTATTAATGTAGCCTTTATTTTCATTCACAAGGTTTTCTATGTCAATTCTCTGCTCAATTCTCTGGCCTTAGATTGTTAATTTATCTCTAGCTCACAATCTCAGATACCCTTCCTATTAATATTAATTTTGTTGAGCAAGGACATACATAGGTGAATGACAATTCATCACAAGTGCAAATGGAAACCACAATTCTGGTAGACAAAGAAGCCCAGATTGAGCCAGTATTGCTTATAACAGAGTAAAGACAAGATTGATGGATCCTCTTTTGGACAGAAAATAGAGTCTTCTGTCAGCATTCAACCTAAAATATCATGTTATTAAAAACTTTTCCTAAAACTAATGTAAGGATTTATATCCAAGAGATTTCCACAACAAGGTTGCACTCAGAAAATATTCCGCTGAATGTATTTGTGCGATTAACAAGATAAACTAGACTTTACATGAATATATTTGTTGAACTCTGCCAAGAAAGAAACTATATATGGCTTAATTTTTAGTTAATTGAAAACAGCGAGACTAAGAAGGCTGAAAATTTATCCTAATGGTTTTGAACTAAAAAATTGCCTGGTTAGCCTGAAAGTACACAATATTAATGAAAAATAAAAACCAGAAACATAAAACTAGAAGACAAGGGTAACTGAATCACAACAAACAGAACACTATTTGTAGCAAGAATAAGGCAAGTATTAATTTATTACTAACTATGAAGTAATTAACTAATAACCAAGTGACTAATAACTTTTAATCACAGAGTCATACTATATAATACAATTTTTTATACTCACTTTCAGATCACTTCAGGTCTCTTGATTTTATACAGAAGAATCTTCAGGCATTGCTAAGGAAACATTCTGAAAAAAGGTAGATGCAAACAATGTTAGAAACAGTAAATTATCATTCTAGTTTGTAAACCACAGGTCTCTTATTTCTGTTTGAATAGCCACTGTTCTAAGAAGTGCTTCCAAAATTATAAATATGTGAATTTTTAAAAAGCTTTAACATTTAAAACTCTACATGAGAAAAGGCAGAAGACTAAAAGAAATGTTTCTACTCTAGCTTGCTTTTCTCATTGGAACAGTCAAAACTGACATCAGAAGTCTTAATTTATTCTTTCTTTTCTTTTGTGCTGCTTCTTCACCTTGTTTTGGCACTATGGGTGGCACGACCTTCATAGGAAACTTGGTTACGTGTCAGAGAATCATCACCTCATCCACCTCCACCCTCCTTTCCGGCAATAAGCACATTGTTTCTAACTCGTTTCCATTGGAAATGAAAAAATTTAGCCTTAGCAATAAAGAGAGTGAGGTGAGTAACTGCACAAGGGGTTGCTGCTGGAAGACACTAAAGGTATAAGACTGCAGAGGAACTTCAAGGATCATGGGGCAAATGTACTTGTTATTGTTCGTAGTTAGAATTAACATGTGTTCTCATGCTTATACGTGATCGAGCCTACCTCTGTTACAATAATGTAGTAATGGGGACTAGGCCAGAATTTGAACTTGTTCAAAATTCTTAAATACTCCAGACAGCAATTTTCTTTTATTCTTTGGCATTAACAGAAATATGCCATTCTTGATCATTTCCTTAGGCTTATATTTACTGTGTGCTCAGTCACTTCACTCAGGTCCAACTCTCTGCAACTCTATGGTCTTCTCTTTCCATAGGATCTTCCAAGGCAAGAATAGTGGAGTGGGTTGCTAAAAATAGCTATGAGGGTATGATTAGTCTCTACTGCAAGTATAATATTGATGCTATGAAAACACTAAAAATGTCCCTAGACTCTCTACATCATACATTAGAGAAATCTGATTCAGGGGAAATAGTCATTGTGGAGAGTGTTTCCTTTAAAAGTGTTGAGTATATAGTTAAATATGATCAAGACAGGGCTCTACTGTTGACTCTGGTTTTGTTTTGTTTTCTTTTTAATTTTATCATAATTATGCTTCTTATAGTGTGGTCCACAGAAAACACTGATTTCAGAATCATCCTGAGTATTCATTAATAATGTATGTTCATGGTTTACTCCCTGGATATGCTGATTAGAAACCCTGGATATGAAGCTAGGGAATCTGTATTTTATTAAACTCCATAATTCTTATTTTATAAGCTTAAGTTTAAGGAATACTGAACTAAATCTTAAGTAACATTTACAATGTATTTAGAATCTTATTATATTTTTATAATTTGGGGAAATTCAGAAAAAATTTATTTAATTCCATAGAAAATACAATTTTTGATTAATGTCAATGCATCAATTTTACAAAAGCAAACAAAACATTAATATAAGTACCTAAAAAGTGCCCTATTATATTTCCATTACTCTGTAGATAATCAGTCAAGTGATTGGAACATCCATCTGTATATGTCCATTTTCTCTCTCTTATTGCTACCCTCTTTGTATGGGCATGTGTGTATGTGTGTGTGTGTGACTAGATCACCATCCAAAAAGGCTATAGTGCTTATGGTCTCATGAAAAGCGAAGGAAATTGTTTTCTAATTCTGGGTAACCAATATTTATATTTTTACCAATCTTATCAATGAGAATAATTCATTAGAGAGTTTTAATTTTGCAGTTTTAACTAAAATGAACTTAAATATACTTTCATGTACTTTTGATTATTTATAACTTTTCTTCTCATTATACTTACTCCTTGGAAGGAAAGTTATGACCAACCTAGACAGCATATTGAAAAGCAGAGACATTACTTTGTCAACAAAGGTCCATCTAGTCAAGGCTATGGTTTTTCCAGTGGTCATATGGATGTCAGAGTTGGACTATAAAGAAAGCCGAGCGCCGAAGAATTGATGCTTTCGAACTATGGTGCTGGAGAATATTCTTGAGAGTCCCTTGGACTGCAAGGAGATCCAACCAGTCCATCCTAAAGAAAATCAGTCCTGAATATTCATTGGAAGGACTGATGTTGAAGCTGAAGCTCCAATACCTTGGCCACCCGATGGGAAGAGCTGACTCATTTGAAAAGACTCTGAGGCTGGGAAAGATTAAGCGCAGGAGGAGAAAGGGACAACAGAGGACAAGATGGTTGGATGGCATCACCAAATCAATGGACATGGGTTTGGGTGAACTCTGGGAGTGGGTGTTGGACAGGGAGGCCTGGCATGTTGCAGTCCATGGGGTTGCAAAGAGTTGGACATGACTGAGCGACTGAACTGAACTGAACCGAACACTATTTTAGTTGTTTTTTCTACTTTGCTAAGAAATCTTTTGAATTGAAATGTCATATGTGTTGATCAGGCTTTTACAACTCCTAAGGAATAAGATCATGATTACCATTCTCCGACTGTGTTGCATTACCTAAAAGCTGATGGAAAACAGATCTAAACAAGAACAGATCAATTTTTATCTCTGCCAATACAGAGTGTAGAGCCATTTACTATTCAGCACACCTTTTAACAGTAGAGGCACTGTATGGTCAGAGACAGATTTGAGACAATAAATAATAATTATGACAATGATGGCAATACATATCAACCAATATCAGATTTGAGTGTGTATGTGTGCTATTTCCTTTGGGCATATATTCAAGATATTAACTGAAACTAACATGTGTACAAGTAAAACAGTACTTTGAATACAGTTAAACATATACACATACTGTCCACTGAAAATATTTCTTACAGTTTACCTGCTATGAAAAGAAGAAGACAACTTAGGGGTTTGAGAAAACTTCAGCTCACAAGAGATAGAATAAGACTGGTAAGTGCCTTTAACCCTGGGTTCAAAACCTTAAGAAAGACAGCTGTTGGGATGTTTTTGATTGGGAATCCTGCCCTCAGCAAACACATTTGATGTTCATTCATGGTCTCTTGGCTGCAGATACTCACTGCCATCTGCTAAGATGGCATGTTGCCTGTTTACAAGTTGGTGAGCCTGTTCTACTAGGAAATGGGTGCCAAGTAAATGAATGTTCGGTTGGGTAGTTGTGTAAGTCTTGCTCAGAAATTGCTGTAAGTAGACCATCCTGTGTGACAAGCATATCTTATTTGTGTGGAGACGTTTTTTTCCACCCCCCCCACCCTTGGAAACTCATCTTGTATATTATCAAATTGTTGTATGTATTTTGTTGTTGTTTTTGTTTGTTTGTTTGTTTTTTAGGAAACTATGTACCTTAGTACAGCATTGACAGTTGCTTCTCCCTACAGATGCCATTAGTGACTTTCAACGTTGTGTATAGACAAACAATAGACTAGTACTGCATCTTAAAAATAACTGTTGTTGTGCATTGGGTAATTTTTCCCAGTACCATTTTGTCTTTATATATTATTGCAGTTTTACATTATTATTAGTTTATAGAATCCTGTCAAATATCTTATACTTATAGTAGCACTTATTCTCTATCTACATTTCAGAAATATCCTTCAAAAAGTCCACATAAAAAAGTGCTAGTTTAAAAAAAAAAAAAGTGCTAGTTTAAAGAAAAAAATGAACTCTGTGTTGCTGCAGAATGCAATAAGAAATGAGGGAAATCTGTTATGTCTATAGTATTCTTGTGATATAGTAACTATACTATGCATACAAGAGAAAAATCCACTAATTTTCTCTGATTTAATTCATATTTTCATCATGGCCTCTCAGTTAACTTAGGAAATAGGTTTCTGTAAGAAATATAATCCTCAACTGTTTAGTAAGTTTTAATAACTATGAAGAAGGAACTTCTTAGAATGTAGTTGTACTCATTTTTACGCCCTTAAAATATGAATTCAACAAAAGATTATTTAATAACATCTTATTTGCCTATTTTATCTTCTTGCTAGGGTCATAAATGTACTTCCTAATTCAGAAACTCATGAAAAAAATGGAAGAAAATCAATACCATTGTTTGCCACACACTTCATGAGTCAGAAATTATAAAGTGATCTAAGCAGGAACTATCAGAGACAGTAGAGGAGTGCAATGAACCCACATAAACCTTTAAATCCAGATACCATCTGTTAGCAATGGCCCTTTGATGGGAAATAAATGAAAATTACCATGTTCCCCACATCCTGTAGAGTCTATTGGATTGCTAAGAATTTCAAATATACGTCTGACAGATTTCACAGCAAACATACTTCTAATGGTCAGCAAGGGATCTGACTTCAAATCACTACATAGTGTCTTACTGAGTAAAATGGGATTTGCAAGGCAAAAACTTTCCCTTGCCCTAGTCTGGAGTAATCCCAAGCAATCAGCCTCTCTGATGATTTACCTTAGGGCAACCTAATTGTCTTAACTACTCTTTGATGACTGAAATGCTTACCCTGAAAATAATTTGGCACAGGTTCCTATAAAGACCAACAGTATAAAAGTTATCCAAATGGGTTTTTCTCCTATGAAAAACCCAGTAAAAAGAGTTCCATTAATGTCTTTTTACTTCTCCTTAAAAGCTCCTCAGTCTAGTATGTAGCTCTCAGTTCAGTTCAGTCACTCAGTTGTGTCTGACTCTTTGCGACCCCATGGACTGCAGCACGCCAGGCCTCCCTGTCCATCACCAACTCCTGGAGTCTACTCAAACCCATGTCCATTGAATTGGTGATGCCCTCCAACCACCTCATGCTCTGTTGTCTCCTTCTCCTCCTGCCTTCAATCTTTCCCAGCATCACAGTCTTTTCAATGAGTCAGTTCTTCCTATCAGGTGGCCAAAGTATTGGAGTTTCAGCTTCAACATCAGTCTGTCCAATGAATATTCAGGACTGATCTCCTTTAGGATGGACTGGTTGGATCTCCTTGAAGTCCAAGGGACTCTCAAGTCTTCTCCAATACCACAGTTCAAAAGCATCAATTCTTTGGCACTCAACTTTCTTTAAAGTCCAACTCTCACATCCATACATGACTACTGGAAAAACCATAGCTTTGACTAGACGGACATTTGTTGGCAAAGTAATGTCTCTGCTTTTTAATATGCTATCTAGGCTGGTCATAGGTTCTCTTCCAAGGAGCAAGTGTCTTTTAATTTCATGGCTGCAGACACCATATGCATTGATTTTGGAGCCAAAGTAATAAATAAATAGATAAAGTCTGTCACTGTTTCCACTTTTTCCTCATTTATTTTTCATGAAGTGATGGGACCAGATGCCTGAGTTTTAAGCCAACTTTTCACTCTCCTCTTCCATTTTTACTAAGAAGCTCTTTTGTTCTTCACTTTCTGCCATAAGGTCGGTGTCATATGCATATCTGAGGTTATTGATATTTCTCCCCACAATCTTGATTCCAGCTTGTGTTTCATCCAGCCCAGCATTTCTCATCATGTATTCTGCATATAAGTTAAATAAGCAGGGTGACAATATACAGCCTTGATGTACTCCTTTCCCTATTGGGAACCAGTCTGTTGTTCCATGTCCAGTTCTAACTGTTGCTTCCTGACCTGCATACAGGTTTCTCCAGAGGCAGGTCAGGTGGTCTGATATTCCCATCTCTTTTAGAATTTTCCACACTTTGTTGTGATCCATACAGTCAAAGGTTTCGGAATAGTCAATAAAGAAATAGATGTTTTTCTGGAACTCTCTTGCTTTTTCAACGATCCAGAGAATGTTGGCAATTTGTTCTCTGGTTCCTCTGTCTTTTCTAAAACCAGTTTGAACATCTGGAAGTTCACAGTTCACATATTGCTGAAGCCTGACTTGGATAATTTTGAGCATTACTTTACTAGCGTGTGAAATGAGTGCAGTTGTGCGGGAGTTGACATTCTTTGGCATTGCCTTTCTTTGGGATTGGAAAGAAAACTGACCTTTTCCAGTCCTGTGGCCACTGCCGAGTTTTCCAAATTTGCTGGCATATTGAGTGCAGCACTTTCACAGCATCAACTTTAGGATTTGAAGTAGCTCAAATGGAATTCCATCACCTCCACTAGCTTTGTTCATAGTGATGCTTCCTAACAAAAGCTCACTTGACTTCGTATTCCAGGATATCTGGCTCTAGGTGAGTGATCATACCATCATGATTATCTGGGTCATGAAGATCTTTTTTGCATAGTTCTGTATATTGTTGCCACCTCTTCTTAATATCTTCTGCTTCTGTTAGGTCCATACCATTTCTGTGTTTTATTGTGCCCATCTTTGCATGAAATGTTCCCTTGGTATCTCTAATTTTCTTGACGAGATCTCTAGTCTTTTCCATTCTATTGTTTTCCTCTATATCTGTGCACTGATCACTGAGGAAGACTTTCTTATCTCTCCTTGCTATTCTTTGGAACTCTGCATTCAAATGGGAATATCTTTCCTTTTCTCCTTTGCCTTTCACTTCTTTTCACAGCTATTTGTAATGCCTCCTCAGACAGTCATTTTGCTTTTTTGTATTTCTTTTTCTTGGGGATGGTCTTGATTCCTGTCTCCTGCACAATGTCATGAACCTCATTCCATAGTTCTTCAGGCACTCTATTAGATCTAATCCCTTGAATCTATTTCTCACTTCCACTGTATAATTGTACGGGATTTGATTTAGGTCATACCTGAATGGTCTAGTGGTTTTCCCTACTTTCTTCAATTTAAGTCAGAATTTGGCTATAAGGAATTCATGATCTGGGACACAGTCAGCTCCTGGTCTTGTCTTTGCTGACTGTATAGAGTTTCTACACCTTTGGCTACAAAGAATATAATCAATCTGATTTCGGTTTTGATCATCTCATGATGTCCATGTGTAGCATCTTACTTATCTTGTGTTGTTGGAAGAGGGTGTTTGCTATGACCAGTGCATTCTCTATTAACTTTTACCCTGCTTCATTCCGTACTCCAAGGCCAAAGTTGCCTGTTACTCCAGGTGTTTCTTGTCTTCCTACTTTTGCCTTCCAGTACCCTATTATGAAAAGGACATCTTTTCTTGGGTGTTCGTTCTAGAAGTAGTTCTACAGTATTTTATTTTTGAATAACAGTTTGCTCTTGATCCCTTCAAAAACTCTTCTACCTCCTTCTTGAAAGTAGTGGGAAATTAGAATAAATATTTAGCTCTTGCTAAAATTAATGTTATAAAGTAAAAAATATCCAGAAGATATTATCCCATAGTTCAAAGATCATGGCAAATGAAAATTTATATACACTGAAGAGGAATAATAAGATTTAATCAATGGAAACAGGCACAAATATCTGGGCATTTGTGATAGAAATTTATACAATAACTTGGATATAGGGAATTTAGAGATAATGATTCAGGAAGTAATTATTTTAAAACAAGATGTTCATGAAAAATGGTCATGTTGACACAACTATAAAAAAAAGAAAGGAGTTAATGTACATAAAATCTAAACAGAGATGAAAATCTGTTGCACTGAAAGAGCTGACAGAAATTTAATTGCCTATGTCAATATTCAGTAGAAATATTGCCACCCCATTTTGTTCTTTTTAGGATATTTCTTCGAAGCAACGTCTCCAAATATTCCTTACACTTGTCTTACAAACTCAAGCCACAGTGATTAATTATTATTTTTTTAGCACTGTGGTATCATTAACTGCCTTGTTCATTTATTTATTTGTTTTTAGTAAGATGTATTGACACGGTGTCTGATTCAGGGATTGGTTGGAGTTAGAGAAAGGATTTATACAAAGATCAATGACACAAAAGAAGAACTTCTCATTTGTAAGAAAAAATAAACCTGTTACTTTGTTTGAACTGGTGGGACAATGTACTACAAACTAGATGTCTTAAACAACATACACATGTTGTCTCACAGTCTAGAAGTTAGAAGTCTCCAATCAAAGTGTTGGCAGAGTTCATTCCTTCCAAGGACCACAAAGAAGATATCTGTTACATGCCTCTCCCTGAGTTTCTACTAGTCTGCTGGTAAATGTTAGTATTCTTTATCATCTGCTTCATCACTTCAACTTCTGCCTTCCTATTCATATGGCATTCTCCCTGTGAAGCAGGGGTCTATTTAAAATTATATTAGGACACCAGTCATTGGATTAGGTGCTCACCTGTGGCTCAGATGGTAAATAATCTGCCTTCAATGCAAGAGACTCGGATTTCATCCTTGGTTGGGAAGATCCCCTGTAGAAAAGAATAGCTACCCACTCCTGTCTTCTTGCCTGGAGAATTCAATGGAAAGAGGAGCCTGGTGGGCTACAGTTCATGGAGTTGCAAAATTAGAGACTGATATGACTGAGTGACTAACACTTTCACTTTTCTTTCTTTACTGTAGTATGATTTCATCTTAATTAATTATACCTACAATGACTGTGTTTCCAAATAAGGTCATATTTTAAGGTACTGGGGGTTACAATTTCAGCCTATGAATTCTGAGGTTTACAATTAAACCTTTAATAAACGTTATCACCACACCACATAACTATCCTAATAACACTCCAGGAGATAGTGAAAGACAGGGAAGCCTGGCGTGCTGCAGTCCATGGAGTCACAAACAGCTGGACGTGACTGAACAACAACAGGAACAATTCTGTATTAGCACAGGGAACGGGATGATTCACTGACAGGTAAAATAGGGAAGGCCACACAGAGGAGGAGGGTAACTGAGAAAGTACTGAAGCATGAACACGCGATCACCAGGGCGTTAAGAATGATCATATGAATTCTAGGCAGGAGGAAGAGCAGGTGAAAACACACAGAGATGTTAAGAGTGACTCTTGATGGTGAATCAAGGGCAAATTTAGAGTCCTTGGGGGCAGAACTGAGTGAGGATAGAACATTAACAGGAAAACTAATAAATCATGATTAACATGGTTAAGGAATACATCAGAAACTCCTTTCAGAGTTCACAGTTCGGTACTTAATGAAAATGTATTCATCCATTCATTCATTCAACAAGTATTTACTTAGCATCTACAAGATTCCAAAGCACAGTCTAGTCGCAAGTTTCACTTTAATGAATAAGAAGATAATAGCATAACAGAGCTAAAAATAAACAAGAAAAATACAAGAATTGACGTAAGTGCTAAATTCTGTTGAGACGGGTGAAGCAAGGCAAGAGGGACAGAAGGGGTAATTAGACACAGTGAACATTGATGTTTTGTATTGGGTGATCAGAAACAGCCTTAAATGATAAGGTGGAATTTTGCAAAGCAATGCAAAGAAAGAAAGGGAGTTAGTTAGTCCTATCACTGCACCTCATGAGTGAGTGATAGTTGCTCAGTCTTGTAGGACTCTTTGTGACTCCATGGACTGTAGCCTGCCAGGCTCCTTTGTCCATGGAATTCTCCAGGCAAGAATACTGGAATTAGATGACATTTCCTTCTCCAATAACTGTATCTCAGGCAAAGGAAAAGTCAATGTGCAAACCCTAAGGGGAATCCAGCTGGGGAATTTAGAAAATTATCAACAAAGCCCCTGTAACTGAAGCAGACTGATAAACAGCAAAATCAGAGTTGTTGGGGGGTGGGGTGGGGTGGGGTGGTGGTGTATTGTCACAGGGTACAGAATATGTATGACCTTAAGGATAGATATGATTACATTTTTTTTTTTTTCCCAGTGAGTAAGAAAGGAAGACAATGAGGGAAGGAGGGGATGTATTAAGCAAAGAAACCATCTCAACATATAACTCTCTACCTATATCTAGCTAGCTAGCTATTCCTGTCTACCTATCTATTGGCCTATAACATTTACCAGAATATTTTATCAGAATTTATCAAGAATATTTTATCATTACTGTAGTTCTGTGATAATAAACTTTATATTGGACTGTGTCTAAACTGGAGGCTGTTGCAATGATTCCAGGTCATGGACATGTGAGCAAGGGCATTACAGGGAATAATATTAGTGAGTGCCATATTCTGCATTATGATGGATATATTTTGAGGTAGAGCCAAAAGTGTTTATGATTGGCCTAAATATTTGATGCAAAAAAATAATCAAAGACAACATGTGATTATATGATTCTTAAATGTGGGTAAGATTGTGTGATCAGCTTTCTTTTCAATATTTTAAATTCTTATTTTATATTTAATACAGTCCATGGGGTCATAAGGAATTAGACATGACTTAGTGACTAAACAACAACAATAACAAGAGTTGATTTACAATTCTGTGTTAGTTTCAGGTGTACAACAAAGTGATTTATTTATACATATGCATATAAATTCTTTTTCAGGTTATTTTCTCATATAAATTATTACAGAGTATTGAGTAGATTTCCCTGTGCTACAGTAGATTCTTGTTTATTATCTATTTTTATATCATAGTGTATATATGTTTATATATTATTTTGTTTTTTCTAATTTTTTTAGATTAGGTGAGATAGGGACAATGAAGAGTTTGAGAGAACTCAAATGTAGCAATAGGATGAAGGCAACATATATGGAGAAAAATAAGTAGGTAGATCGACATGTAAGTCCTTTCGTTTATCTACTCAGTGAAATGAAAGGCAAAGTCATGAGCTGAAAGTAAGGGTCAGGGAATATGTACTAGAAATTGGAGGAAGGAAAAAAAGTGATAAAATAGTCTTTCAAGAAAAGAGCAGAAAGAAAATATTCCAGAGAATGGATACATAGGACAAAGGAACTATTGAGATCAATTTTTATGCATTAAAAGTGAGATCAGTTAGCACATTTATGCGTATTTTGACAATTGTACTCAGCTATGTTGAAACATATAGAGGGTCATAGAAAGCTAGATTTAACTAAGATTATCAGGCAAGTATGATGAAGTAAGATTGAGGCAACAGATTCTAGGCTGCATGCACTGGAGCAGTATCAATAACAGATCACAGAATCTAAATTGAGACAGAAAAGTGAAAAGAACATGAAGTAGACGAAAGAAGGCGAAAATCTTTGGATCAACAAATTGGTGTTTTGAGATGTTGACACTGTGATAGAAAAGAGAGTAAATGAAAATATGTAAGGTATTGTCAGAGAATGGGGTACATGAAAATGATATTTTAGAGGAAGAACAATAACTGAAAATTATACAAATCACAAATGGTATATTCTAACGGCATGTCTGTGCTGTTTATTATGGGAGGCACTAGCTTTGTGTGGGTATTTAAATGAAAAGTAAAATGATTCCAGACCGTCACAAAAATGTGAATATCACAATAAAGTAACAAGTTTTTTGATTTCCCAGTGTGTATAAAGGTTACACTTACAGTACACTGTAGTCTATTAAGTGAACAATAGCATTAGCATAACTTAATTATAAAATATTTTACTGCTAAAAATACTAAACGTCATCTGAAAACACCAAGTTGCCACAAAACCTGCAATTACATAAAATGTATATATGGTTGCAATTTATAAAAATGCAATATCTGCAAAACACAGTAAAATGAGGTATGTCTGTAATTAAAACTGAATAAAACTAAAAGCCAACATCTCAGTGACACTATCCACATTTCATGTGCTCAACAGCCATATGTAACTAGGCAATGAAGAGATAGAGCAAATCAATTATTACAGAATTTTGTATCAAACAGACTATCGGAAGAATTGGCTGAGAAACAGTGAAAATAAGTGGTCATGTTCCGAAAATGCTATGGTATTTTAAAAAGGAAGTGGTAAAAGTTTTGAAATGTCAATGAAAAGAAAGAAGGACCTCTATCATTCCACTTGACCTAGAGGTAGGAAAATCGAGAAGCCATACAGAAGGCTTCAGGAGAAGCAATTGTCTCATCAGATTTTGATTAGAGAAAAAGGTGAAATGATCATTCACAGGAGAGGTTGACTACACCATAAATTTTGCCAATGACTACTATTTTTGTGAAAGCTAAATGAAAAGGTTTAAGGAACTGGTAAGGTTGGAAGAAGGGGTCACATTAAGAGATATGAAAGTCCTAGAGGGATCAGAGACTTAGAGATTAATTCAGCGGAAATCAAATAGGTGAGAACATAGTGTAAATGACATTGATTAGTAAAAGCTTCAAATGAAAGCTTTTCTTGCCACTCTGAGGCTTGGATTACCAGCACACTACTGATAGTTCTGTTGTTTGTCAAATTGGTGTGAATACAGCACTGTTCATTTTTCAATAGGAGCACACTACATATCTTCTCATGGAGATAGAGGGGCCAGGGACTATGTATTCATAAGGGAACCTACAGTTACTTTAGTTCATTATATGAGGCAGCACAGAAACTAAATATTTATGACCAAAGACATAGAAAAACATAGTCAGGCATGTATAGAGGTTCTCTAGATCATGAAAGATTTTGTATATTGTAATACTGATTTATTTTTTGAAGGAGACAACAAACAAGTGAAATATTTTAAAGGGAGAAATAAAATAAGCAGGTTTGTAACTTTAGAGACTCATGCAACACTAGAGTTAAAAAGGGAAAAAATATGGCTCCTTTTAGAGTTTATAAATAGATAAAATTTATAACGCCATCAAAATTCATAGTTTTTCAAGTTCATGGAGATACATTTTGTTTGCATTATGAGCAATGCTTGGGGAAAGCAATTTGTGTTCATTCCCCAAGTATGCATGTCTCCTTATCATCCTGGAGGAACTTTTAAAAAGAAACCAGATGAGACTTGCTCTAGTCATTTAGAGAATTTTTTGTCCATATGATAATGACCTTCTATTTGAAAATAAGTAGAATTTCAATCCAAATTTTATCCAAAGGAAGATATTTTCCTAACAATTATATGAACTCCATTGTTACCTCTTGCTCTTTCCAATCTAGATCCCCAACCCATCACCACTGAAAAATAAAACGAAATATAATAAAAGTGATAAGAATATGACCTTTGATGCTCATCATATCAAAGACTTATACTTAACATTTCTGGGCAGACTCCATAGCATCCAGCCTACACTTCTCTACACAGAGGAAATCCATACTCTAAAACAAATACTTTTATCAACAGAGAAAAGTAAAAGAAAATCCTTAAAGAGTTAACTGACCACAAAGAATGACAGAAGTTGCACAATCAAAAGTTTTCTTGGATCATAATCCAGGAGAATCAGCTTTCTCCAGACATAACAAATTTAATATTCTGCAGTCCATATCCATTTGGAACTAATTTCCAGTTAATAAATATCTTTAATTATTTACTTTATATTCTTTGTATTTTGTATTACTATATAGTGTTTTCTCTGATATTTGGCTATACTCTAGTAAGTACTTGCTGTAACAGAATCTTTATTTTTTTAATTTTCTTTGTATTTACAATTTCAGGTATCCTATCTCCTCAAAATTTCCCCTGTATAAAAATTTTATAATTATCAAAAGCAAGACAATACAAATAAACAAAAATGAAAGGAAACAACAAATTTCAGTGCATGGAATAACACATATTTATATAATGGATAGATAATATACTTATGTATAGAGTACATAATGATTGATAAGAATATAAAGGATACCCAATAACAATTGGAGAAATAGATCTAAAAAGATAATTCCCAAAAGAAAGAATATAAATTATGTCATGTATTAATTTAATATGTGCCTACTGAGTAACTCATTTTATGATAGACTTTGAGATAAGCTCAAAGGATGTAAACAATTCATTTGGCTATCACAAAACTGTTGTTGTAGCAATAATGGTAACATTAAATAATTACTATAGATAAATTACTTAAATGTCATCATGATATTAGCTATGAAATAAGACAAGAAGATCATATAAGAATATTGGCCATTAGTAAGGCTAGTAATAATAAAATGGTAATCAGTAGAAACTTGAAAAATAACCCGCAGATAGAAAGCATGGACTTGGTACAGAGCAGCAAACTTGTACAATGTTTGCAAGAATAAGCTTTATAAGCTTTAGAAATAAAGAAAAATATGAGATGTGATTAAAGTAAAACTGAAAAGGTAAGCAGAACACAAAGGATAAAGAAATTATGTGTTGAAGAATATATTTTCTCAGAGTTCTTCCTTCTGTCTCTGCCTTCCTCATTATTTACTGTGAGTGGAATAAAATCGCCCATCACTAAGCCTGGCTGTATAACTTGATTTAATTGCATGACTGTACATAGAAGTAAGAGACAGCACGTTCTGACTCAAGTCTTATGAGATCCTTCTTGAGTCTTTAATGTCTACTTTGTGAAGATATAACTTAGCCTTGGTTCCTTCAGCCTAGGTCTAGGATAAAGACACCTAGATCTATTCAGGTCCTAATTCAGTCTAGTCAGCTACGACCAGCTGAGAGCAACCAAACCACAATTTATCTGCTGACCTATGAGTATAAAATAAATGATTATTGTTGGAAACCACGGAGATTTGGTGGCTGTTTACAATGCCAGTGTAGTTTCTGGCTATTTGGAATTTATTTTTAATAAAAGTTTATATATTAAAATTTTTAATATGTCACCATCTTTATTATGCTGAGTCCTGCAATTCAAGAACATGATTGGACTTTCCATTTGCGTATTATTTTTTGAGTGTTTTGATAGCAGTGAAATTTTTCATATTGTCATTGTACATTTTTAAAGCATAGTCCTAAGAGTGTAATATTTAATTATGCTTGTTGTTATTGTATTTGATATTTATATAAAACTCTTTGGTGAAATTTGATTCAAAGAGAAATGAAAGTTGATTTAAATAGATCTGCGTGTGTTTGAATTTTTTCCTTTGGCTTTAATTTTATATTTTTTAGACTTACAGGAAAAGTATATTTAAATAATTTGGGGAAATATTTATATAGATGTGGAGCAATCAAAAGTCCAGATGAATAAACATGAATAATTTTAAACCTCTCTAGTAATAAAAATGCAAATTTAATTAAACAATGTTATTTGGGAAAAATTCTGGTTGGTCTAGACAGAAATGGATTGATTTAATAAAAAATGCTGAATACATTTATTTATTACTTATACCTGTAGAGAAAAATATACATTTTTGAAAGAAATATGTCAGTTTGTATTGAGTTAAGAGTCAAAAGTTTTATCAGATGTGTTGGTGTTTCAGGACCAGTGTATATTCGATGTCAGATTTGTTTGCTAAGTATCAATACACTCATAGGCTGTTTGAGACTATTCCCCTCATCTCTGGTTACTAGCTTATTTCATAGCACAGTTACTTATCTTAACTGCATCATATGAGTGCTAGATCCCTTGCATGGCTTCTATGATACCTACTATGGTGAAAGCTACAGCATAGTGAATCCCAGCACCTACTCAGTAAGTTCCAGATTGAGCTGGCATGAACCACTTCTGGATTCTAATAAAACAGTACACCAGAGAGCGTGAGACCTGGATTCCTGGGCTTCTCTCGGAAGGAGTAGCTGATAGAGCCATGGAAACGTGGGGAAATGAACAGTTCACGAAACAAATACTAGCCATTAAGAGACAGGGGAAAGAAAAATTCTTCTTTCTCCTCTGATGAACTATTTCTAGACCTAGTGACTGGTTCCACATGTCCTATTCAGAATGTACCATATAATCAAAACTTAGCTATGGCTTCATTTGAAGTAGTATATCACGCTGTTTATTTACCATCACTTTTTCTCGGCATCACCTGCAATTCCTCTCATTTGCTGCCTGGGCAGATTACACTTTCAGTTAAAACATCACCTAAGTTATGCAGATTTCTTTTTTTTTTGGACATTAAGACTAAGACTAAGACATATATAAACCCTAAAAATATTTCCAATTAGTATAAAAAGTATTCATATACAATATATGTTATTTTAACATACTTTGCAAAATGATAAAAAATCAGAGGCATATTACATCTTAATGAAAGGATATAGCTTCATTATTTTTCTCCATGTATTGAGATTTTTCTTATCAATAAAATGACTATACATAGATTTTAAGACACTACAATGAGGAAGTTCAGTAATGGTAAGTGAAACAAGCAGAATAGAGAATAATTTACATAGTTATTTATTTTATTTACATTTTTACATTACAAAATTATTTGTCTTTCAAAATTAAATTAAATTTTCAATAAAGTTGGTGAAAAGTACACAAATATTAGGTAACTTTCATATATGAAAAAACTCCGTCCCTCTTTTTATATTTATATGTCTCTAGGATCAATACAAAGTATATATTATTCGCGATATGTTCAGTAGTAGTTTTGTAATTTTAGAAAACCAAATCCTAACTTGCATTTGGCTAGTTATGTTATATGAGGAATAACCATATGATGAAACACTTTGAAATCATCCTCTGAAAGTTTTTGGTAAAATTCTAAACATGGTATAAAAATGCAAAATAATACAGTGTTCTAGAGGCATGAAAACAGCTTTGTTCTATAAACTGGAACAAGCCTTCAAGGCTCAGAAGCCAGGCATCTTTACCATGATTTAGAATATGAACCAATTTAGAAAATGCAACAAACTATAAAGTCATAAAACATTAATCTTCAGAATAAAAGCCCAGAGTATGCCAAAGTAAGAATAAATATGTAACAGCATAAAGTGTAAAGATTTAGAAATATAAACCTTAAAGATACTTGCTTATATATAACATTAATTTCTTCCATAAAATACCAGTATTCTTATAATTTTAACAGTAAATAAAAAATCAAATATATTCTTATAACTAAATTTAAAAATTTATTAAGTACAGAAACATATTCACTTAGACATCATTCCATTTTATATCAGTATGGTCATATTTTTATTGCTATGTTTTTCTCAGTAGATGAAAACTATTGTCATAATTTGTGTATTTGTCTGTTACTGAAAAGATTGTTGTTCAGTCGCTAAGCCATGTCCAACTCTTTGTGATTCCATGGACACACTAGGCTTCCCTGTCCTTACTATCTCCCAGGGGTTGCTCAAACTTATGTCCATTAAGTAGGTGATACCATCCAACTATCTCATCCTCTGTCACCTGCTTCTCCTCCTGCCCTCAATCTTTGCCAGCATCAGGGTCTTTTCCAATGAATCAGCTCTTCACATCAGGTGTCTAAAGTATTGAAGCTTCAGAATCAGTCTTTCAAATGACTATTCAGGGTTGATCTCCTTTAGGATTGATTGATTTGATCTCCAAGGGACTCCCAAGAGTCTTTTTCAGCACACAATTCAAAACCATCAATTCTTCAGTGCTCATCCTTCTTTATGATCCAACTCTCACATTCATACTTGACTACTGGAAAAACCATAGCTATGACTATACAGACCTTTGTTGGCCAAGTGATGTCTCTGCTTTCTAACATGCTGTCTAGGTTTGTCATACCCTTAACTTCCAAGGAGTAAGCATCTTTTAATTTCATGGTTGCAGTCACCATCCCCAGTGATTAAGGAGCCCAAGAAAATAAAATCTGTCACTGTTTTCACTTTTTACCCACCTATTTCCAATGAAGTGATGGGACCAGATACCCTGATATTAGTTTTTCAAATGTTGAGTTTTAATCCAGCTTTTTCACTCTTCTCTTTCAACCTCATCAAGAGGCTCTTTAGTTCCTCTTCACTTTCTGCCATTAGAGTGGAATCATCTACATATCTGAGTTGTTTATATTTCTCCCAGCAATCTTGATTTCAGCTTGAGATGTATCCAGCCCAGCATGACATACTCTGCCAATAAGTTCAATAAGCAGGGTGACAATATACAGTCTTTTTTTTTTTTAACAATATACAGTCTTGACATACTCCTTTCCCAATTTTGAATCCGTCAGTTGTTGCATGTCCAGTTCTAAGTGTAGCTTCTTGACTTTCTCAGGTTTCTCAGGAAGCAGGTAAGGTAGTTTGTTATTCTCATCTCTGTAAGAATTTTCCATTGTTTGTTATGAATCACACAGTCAAAGGCTTTAGCATATTCAATGAAGCAGATATTTTTCTGGAATTTCCTTGCTTTTTCTATGACCCAATGGATGTTGGCATTTTGATCTCTAGTTTCTCTGCCTTTTCAAAATCCAGATTGTACACCTGGAAGTTCTCAGTTCACGTACCGCTGAAGCCTAGCTTGAAAGCTTTTGAGAAATACCTTGCTAGCAAGTGAAATGAAAGTAATTGTATAGTATTTTATACATTCTTTGGCATTGCCTTTCTTTGGAACCATAATAAAAAATGACTGTTCCACTGCTGTGGCCACTGCTGAGTTTTCTAAATTTGCTGGCATATAGAGTGCAGCCCATTAGCAGCATCCTCTCTTATGATTTGAAATAGCTCAGCTGGAATTCCATCACCTCCATTAGCTTTGTTCATAGTAATGCTTCCTAAGGACCACTTGGCTTCGCACTCCTAAATGTCTGGCTCTAGGTGAGTGACCACACCATAATGATTATCTTGGTCATTAAGACATTTCTTGTATAGTTCTTCTGTGTATTCTTGCCACCTCTTCTTAAGCTCTTCTGCTTCTGTTATGTCCTTGCTATTTCTGTCCTTTATTGTGCCCATTTTTACATGAAATGCTCCCTTGGTATCTCCAATTTTCTTGAAGTGATCTCTAGTCCATAGTTCTCAGGCATTCTGTCTACTAGATCTAATCCCTTGAATCTATTCATCACCTCCACTGTATAGTTATAAGGGATTTGATTTAATTGAAAAGATTATGTGTGATCCAAAATCCTCATACTGAGATTTACTAGAAATAAGTAAGTTTTTGTTTTGTAACGGCAGTTGTCACTTTTAGGTTTTGTATCACTGAGGATTTTTATTTCTTGCCTTTCAATAAGAAGATTCATTTTCCTTTCCTTAATGTGTAGAGTGGCCACTTATAAAGGTTGCTGTTCAAAACACCAGTAGTCACATCTGAAAACACAGCAATCAATCAACAATGAAATAAAATTTACCGGGATACCAAACATCACCTGTGCATCCTCTCTTCTTTCCTCCCTCTCCCCCTCCACCTCTCTCTCTCTCATAAGCATAATGACTGAAATGACCAAGCTACTTACTCACTTTTTGTACTGAGCAAATATTGAGAAAAAAATAATGCTTCTATCTGTTATCTGTCCAAGAATTCTCCTTCAGTCCTATGGCTAGGCCTAAAGGAGAAATCAAGAAATTTATATTTTCTACTTCCATCAAGAATGATGGCATAGATGGGAGGATTTTTTTTTTTTTTTAGCAGAAAGGAAGAAGAAGATAATAGAAATGAGTTAAGAAACATATTTTTGAATTGTTACAAATTCAAAATACATATTTTGAATTGTTACTTAACAATATACAGTTAAGAAAATTATTTTTGAATTGAGAAAGAGAGAGATAAGGAATGCAAAACAGAGAATGAGTGACCAATAAGCAAATGTATCTTCTTTGCAAAATAGCTTAATTCTATTTAAGATGAATTCAGGATAAAATGGAAAATGGTGGTAAATAGTTTACATATATGTCAATATTGATTCAGAAAATGCTTCCTTTCTCAAATCTCCAACTAATTACATCCATGTTTGTACCCAAAAATGTATCTAAGGCTACAACCAGGGATCAAAAGGGAAGCAAAGTTATGGGGTTCTTTCTCATGTTTCGAAAGCAAATGAGACAAATCTTATTTTACCTGAATTAAATATTAAATTAAAGAAAAAGCTTTATTTTAGAAAGGACATTGTGTGGCAAAGAAAGACACTGACTCTGAAGTTTCTTTTATTTCTAACATTCAAGCTAAAACTGACTTTTTAAAGTATTTTCATAGAAAACTTGGGCTTTTAATATTAATTGCAATAGAATTGAGGTATATATGTTCTGAGAAGAAAATAAAAGCTTTGATTTTCATAGGGTAGATTAATATTCCAAACTCACAGAAATTTACTTTCTTTACTTGTAAGGAAATAGCCTCTTCCTACTTCTATTAAAAAACCTCAATTATTATTTCACACCCTGCATCTGAGAGACAGAAAACCAATACCTTTCCCTCTAGACTTCACCACTTTAGACGGGACTCCTAGTGAGGTTAGGTGACTTACCAAAGATCGTCTCAAAAGTCAAATTTACAGCAGGTATTCCTGGTCATCTATCTTTTGTTTTCCCTGTCAACATGAATCCTCACTCATGAGCGAAGCACAAGTGTGCTGCAAATACCATCTGCTCCTCAAATTTAGTTTTTAGTAGCAGAAGCTACACACTTAATTCATGGTGGCATTCTTAAGGAAACTGAAAGACTGTAGTCAAAAGCAAAATTCGGCAACTGAAAAGCAAATCAACTGCATTAAACATTTTAAACAAAATACCGATACATCTACTTATGCTGCATTTGTGTAGAGGTCTCTATTATCCCTTACAAGTTGTAATTAACTATAAGAATATTTGATCAGCATCTACCATGACAGGTTAATCTCTTTAGTTATAATTTAGTGTACGATCAGGTAAGTTCAGTTCAGTTCAGTCGCTCAGTCGTGTCCGACTCTTTGCGACCCCATGAATCACAGCACGCCAGACCTCCCTTCCATCACAAACTCCCGGAGTTTACCAAACTCATGCCCATCAAGTCAGTCATGTCATCCAGCCATCTCATCCTCTGTCGTCCTCTTCTCCTCCTGCCCCCAATCCCTCCCAGCATCAGGGTCTTTTCCAATGAGTCAACTCTTCACATCAGGTGGCCAAAGTATTGGAGTTTCAGCTTCAGCATCAGTCCTTCCAATGAACACCCAGGACTGATGTCCTTTAGGATGGACTGGTTGGATCTCCTTGCAGTCCAAGGGACTCTCAAGAGTCTTCTCCAATACCATAGTTCAAAAGCATCAATTTTTCAGCACTCAGCTTTCTTCACAGTCCAACTCTCACATCCATACATGACCACTGGAAAAACCATAGCCTTGACCAGACAGACCTTTGTTGGCAAAGTAATGTCTCTGCTTTTTAATATGCTATCTAGGTTGGTCGTAACTTTCCTTCCAAGGAGTAAGCATCTTTTAATTTCATGGCTGCAATCACCATCTGCAGCGATTTTGGAGCCCCAGAAAACAAAGTCAGCCACTGTTTCCACTGTTTCCCCATCTATTTGTCATGAAGTGATGGGACCAGATGCCATGATCTTAGTTTTCCGAATGTTGAGCTTTAAGCCAACTTTTTCACTCTCCTCTTTCACTTTCATCAAGAGGCTGTTTAGTTCTTCACTTTCTGCCATAAGGGTGGTGTCATATGCATATCTGAGGTTATTGATATTTCTCCCGCCAATCTTGATTCCAGCTTATGCTTCATCCAGTCCAGCATTTCTCATGATGTACTCTGTGAATAAGTTAAATAAGCAGGGTGACAGTATACAGCCTTGGTGTACTCCTTTTCCTATTTGGAAGCGGTCTGTTGTTCCATGTCCAGTTCTAACTGTTGCTTCCTGACCTGCATACAGGTTTCTCAAGAGGCAGGTCAGGTGGTCTGGTATTCCCATCTCTTTCAGAATTTTCCACAGTTTACTGTGATCTACACAAAGTCAAAGGCTTTGGCATAGTCAATAAAGCAGAAATAGATCTTCTGGAACTCTCTTGCTTTTTCGATGATCCAACAGATGTTGGCAAGTTTTTTACTTAAAAAAGGAAAATAAAATATAATAATATAAAATGAGATACAGCTCATTTATTTCCAAGTTTAGTTAGGAGTTTCACATCATTTTATTCCAGCCTTTTTGACAGTGGGAGGAAGGAAATAATATAAAAATACTTAATTCTACACATAACTTTTTATTTCCTTCTGCTTCTTCTCTACATGATTAAGTCTCACATTTAAATTTCCATGCCTAATATACCTTTTCATGATCTAGTCTTTATACTTCCAAGTGTAGATTGAAGGCCTTCACTTACATATACATAGGAAAACTTTTACTTCATTGTGTTTGGGTTTGTTAGGGAGGAGGTAGTCCTCAGGCATTATCGATACTTTCTTTGAAAAGTTTTATTTTCCATTTCCTCAACATTTGTCCTAGACAAACCCAATATCCTCTCACATCTGCAATACAAACATTTGCCCCTGTGGTTCCCTTCACTTCTAATGCCTTCTCCTACAATCTTGGTTTTCCACCCATTTTTTCCCCCAGGAGTTATTTTTATCCCTTCTGCTTTTACTATGTTTTTACTTTTTTTTAGGGGATAAGGTTCTTGGTTTTCTTCCCTGCCTAAAGGCACAGTGAATCAGTCTTATCTCTGCCTCTTGCTTCTATGCATACTTCTCTTTTTTCTTGATCCCACTAAAGAAACACTGTATGAATTCTGCACCTCTGGTACAGGATATCATATTTCACTAATTATGGATACTTACCATGCACAATATTCCCAGTACATTATGGATACTCAAAAAAGGAGTGTGAGAGTAAACTCATAAATTAATGAGTAAATGAAATTAAATAATAAATAGGAAAACTACTAGGTTCCTTATTTATCATGTTGTCACTCTTCTGCCAAAACTTCAGGCACTCCTACAAGAATGGGGTCAATCAGAGCAAGTCCCTCTTCTGCAGCAACTTTTGTAAGGGCTTCCTGGTAAAGCTAAACACCCTAAGATCTTTACCTAAGCCTTACATGGCTATGCAACTTAATCCGAATTATAGGACTCTGGTAATTTGTATGGGCTTCTACTACCTCTTTGTTGGTCTTGCTAGAATTTTCTTCCTAAAGAAAAACTTTAAATATGTCATTCTCATGTTTGGAACTTTTCAGTAGTCCTGTCCTGCCTGTTGGGTGTTCACTGGAAGGACTGATGCTGAAGCTGAAACTCCAATCCTTTGGCCACCTCATGCGAAGAGTTGACTCACTGGAAAAGACCCTGATGCTGGGAGGGCCTGGGGTCAGGAGGAGAAGGGGACGACAGAGGATGAAATGGCTGGATGACATCACCGACTCGATGGACATGAGTTTGAGTAGACTCCGGGAGTTGGTGATGGACAGGGAGGCCTGGCGTGCTGCGATTCATGGGGTTGCAAAGAGTGGGACACGACTGAGCGACTGAACTGAACTGAAATGAATTGATCCTATTACACAAAATCCAAACTACACAGCACAATAACTAACACAATAACACACTGAAAAGTCTGGCCATTATCAATATTTGCAGTTTAATTTCTCACAACTTTTGTTTCAAAAACTCTCTTTTGTTCTAGTATTCATTATTAGTCTACAAAATTTCCTCAGATTTATTTATGACTAAGCGTTTTGCTTGTGACATTCTTCTATCATGATTCTCCCCAAACACAGCAATATTATTAAATTTGTATTTGGCTTGTTTATTGTATTTATGCTCCCTTAAATTTACACTGTTAGCTTCATGAGGACTGGACTTTTATTTTATTTGCTTGTTTTCTCTCACTGGGCTTCCCAGGTGGCTCAGTGGTAAAGAATCCGCCTGCCAATGCAGGAGACATGGGCTCAGTCCCTGAGTTGGGAAGATCCCCTGGAGAAGGAAATGGCAATCCACTCCAGAATTCTTGCCTGGGAAATCTCATGGACAGAGGAGCCCAGTGGGCTACAGTCCTTGGGGTCACAAAAGAGTCGGACATGACTTAGAAACTAAACATCAACAATACTCTCACTGCATAATAGATTTTCTAGTATACTGTATCTAGTTGTATAAATGAACAAATATATCAAGGTATATACTAAGGTTAACCTCCCTAAATTGCCTTATATAGTAAACTTCAAAATGTTAATAGAATATTCTTATATCAAAATAATAACATCCATTTTTGTGTTTCATGTTAAATAATGACACTATACCATCTTTTGTATATTTTATTACTGTGTTTATGAATATTTCACTCTGCATTTTTATTTTTGCTTTTTAGCTTTTCTTAAATAATCTGAAGCCTGACAAGGACAAGAGTTAAGTTTAACATTTCTTTTCGTCCCTAACAAATTTGAAAAGAAAATATAGAAATTTAAAGTAAATCATTTACAGATAATCTGTAATAAATCATTTACATAGTCTGACTAGAGTCACACCTGAAACATAGCAGAAATGAGGTTCAGGTATACAATGCCCTAACTCTTGCTAAATCTTGTGTGGATTTAAAAACGTCAGCTTGTCTCCTCTTTTCTTTTACTTTTAATTGGAAGAAAACAGCAGAGGAGATTTATTTCATGATATGACTTAACTGATATTGATTGCCTCATGCACTTGCCATCTGATAAGCCACAGGCCTGGCTGGGCTCTGCAGCAGACATGACTTACGGCTCAGGGACAGCTCAGTGACGTCCTCTGGCTGACTCTGTTCCCTTATGGTTCCCCCTGACTCTGGGGAGTACACTCCCACTGTTCCATCTATCCCTACTGAGTAGTTTTCTCCCAACTTTGCAAGGTGATATTCTTTGACAAAAGGGCCCCATACAAAGTAACTGCCTGGAGACTGAGCGTCGGTGGCTCATGAAACCTGAAGGTAACTTGGGGAAATTAACTTCAGGTCCAAGGAATTTTACCAAGTCATTTTTTCTGCATTTCAGCTGCATTCAAGGAAGACTCAAGAGTTTATTGTTCTACCACCTTAAAAGAAGTTATGTCATCTTCTCTTCCTTCCTATTATCTCCAATATGTACTATATACTCTGGTTATCAAACAAAAGTTTTAAAAGAAAAAATATGTGATTATTTCTGATTGTTTTTGTCATTCTTTGCATCGTTTCTCAAGGGTAGGGAAAGTAAGTGCTTTAATTTTTTTTCTCATACTAGAACTTTCTATCCTATACAGTAGTATAACTTCAAGGCCTCAGTGTCATGGGTATAAAGGGTATCATCATTGCATAAGACTCTTCCAGTTTGGAAGACATAAGAAAGCTAAGCTAATTTGGGGGAAAAAAATATCTTCTAACATTCCATAATTCTCACATTTATAGTCTTATTACAATGGTTATATATGTCAAAAACTGAATGTTGTTTTTAAAATTCATTCTATAATAAATTCCAGTTTGCCACACCTCCAGAAAGAAGAATGCCTATGGCCCACTTGGTCAAAGACTTGTTTTCAAAGAGGTGATAGTGGATTAAAACATTAATGAAACTAGAACATTCTCTATCATTATACACAAAAGTAAACTCAAAATGGTTTAAAGATCTAAATATAAAACTAGATATTATAAAACTCCTAGCTGAACGCATACCCAAAACACTCTCTGATATAAATCTCCACAGTATCTTTTTGGATCCACCTCCTAGAGTAAACAGGTTCTTCCCTGGAGGCTCAGTGGTAGAGAACACAACTACCAGTGCAGGAGATGGGGTTTGATGCATGGATTGGGAAGATCCCTTATAAAAGGAAATAGCAATCCACTCCAGGATTCTTGTCTGTGAAATCCACATATACAGAGGAACTTGGAGGGTACAGTCATGGGATCTCAATGGATTGGACACAACTTAGTGACTTAGCACACATGCACAACTAGACTAAAAAATAAAAGCAAACATAAACAAATGGGCCCTAGTTAAACTTAAAAGCTTTTGAATAGCAAGTGAGGTGAAAGTTGCTCAGTTGTGTCCAACTCTTTGTGACCCCATGGCCCATACAGTCCAAGGAATTCTCCAGGCCAGAATACTGGAGTAGCTAGCCTTGCCCTTCTCCAGAGGATCTGCCCAACTCAGGGATCAAACCCAGGTCCCCTGCATTGCAGGCAGATTCTTTACCAGCTGAGCCACCAGGAAAGCCCAAGAATACCGGAATGGGTAGCCTGATCGTTCTCCAGTAGATCTTCCCAACCCAGGAATTGAACTGGATCTCCTGCATTGCAGATGGATTCTTTACCACATATAAATAAATATTCTTTACCAAATATAAGTCTATCAGAAAAGCCCTTTGAATAGCAAAGGAAACCATAAACAAAATGAAAAGAAAACCCACAGAATAAAAGAAAGTATTTGTAAATGATCTGAGTGACAAGAGATTAATCTCTGAAATATCATCAGATATTTCATCAGCTCATGCAGCTCAGTGACAATCCAAATTACCCAGTTAAAAAACGGGCAGATCTAAATAGATATTTCTCCAAGGAAGATATACAGATAGCCAAAGAGCACATGAAAAGATGCTCAAAATTACTAATCACTAGAGAAATGCAAATCACTAGAGAAATGCAAATTTTCATTTAGTGAAAAAAAAACAAACAAATTATAGTGAGGTATCGCTTCACACCAGTCAAAAAGGCCGTCATCAAAAAGTCTATAAACAATAAATGCTAGAGAGAGTGTAGATAAAAGGGAACCCTCCTACATTTTGGTGGGAATATAAATTGATACAGCCACTGTGGACAATAGTATGGAGGTTCCTTAAAAAACTAAAAATAGAGCTACCTTATGATTCAGCAATACCACTCCTGGCTATATATCAGAAGAAGATCATATTCTGAAAGCATACATGCACCCCAATGACCACTGCAGCACAATTTACAGTAGTGAAGACATGGAAGTAACTTAAGTGCCCAACAACAGAAGAATGGATAAAAATGTAGTATATATATATATATAATGGAACATTGCTCAGCTATATAAAAGAATGGAATAATACCATTTCACCATCATGGATAGACCTAGAGATTGTCATACTAAGTGAAGTAAGACAAAGACAAATATCATATGATATCACTTATATGTGGAATCTAAAAAAAAAAAAAAAAATCAAACAAACTTACAAAATAGAAACAGACTCACAGACTTCAAAAACAAACATAGTTACCAAAGGGGAAAGGCGGAAAGGTGGGAAGGAATAAATTAAGAAGTTGGCATTAACATACACACACTACTATATATAAAATAGATAATCAAAAGGACCTACTGTATAGCACAGGGAATTCTACTCAATATTCTGTAATAATCTACACGGGAAAAGAATCTGAAAATGAATATATACATATGTATATATATGTAAGTATATGTACATGACTAAATCACTTTGCTGTATATCTGAAACTAAACACAACATGGTAAATCAACTATACTCCAATGTAAAATCAAAAATGAAAAAAAAATTAGACTATTTCCTATATAATAGTCAGCTTGACTGTGACTGTAACATGTCTAGACGAGTCTCTGGTCTTTGGTAAATGACTCTTTCAAAGAGATCCATTTGATTTTAAGTTACAGCAGGATTTATGCCTGGGATACGTTTTTTTCCTTCCCATTTGACTCTTGCTTATTTGTTATCAGGCAGAGAAATGAGAAAAGTAGCTTTCCTTAGGGCATTAAAATGTATTAGCATATTATCAATTGAAACTTGGTAATTGGTACAATTCTCTAGGTAATGAAATGCTATCCTTATGGCAGCAAAATTTAAATGTGTGAAGTGATTTAAAAACCATGAGAATACTGTTACATTCTCAAGCCAAATGGAGGTCCTTGAAAACACTCAAATGAGAATTTGGGGGATTATTTAATTTTTGGCTTTTTTAAAAAAAAATATCCTTTAAAATGATACCTGGAATTATCTGTGGCTCCTCTTTACAGATTTGTATGGTTAGAATTTAATAATATACACACTTTTTTCTATAAACTAATACATTGTATGTAGCATACATTAAGAGTATTTGGACTCAAGTCAGGAGAATTAGATTTAAGGGCCAATTTCTCTCTGGGTTGTATAGATCAGTATAATTAACTTCTTGGTATTTTTTTCTTAAAAAAATGTAAAAAGGCAAAACTGGCAGATATCAAACCCTTTTCTAGTTTTAATTCAGCATTGTTTCTGTTCTATTGCTTTTGCTACCTCTTAACAAGCATGTTATCTTTTACTTAAATCCATGTGGATTTTAACCACCATCTAAAAATTCATGTATATCTTAAAACTAATGATTCTGGGTATACACACATATATTTGAAGTTCTGAGGAATTCTGAGTTTGACTATTACTGTTTTGGAGGGCACTTCATCTCTGTGAGTTTCATTTTCATCTAAAGAGCTAGAGTTTAAAGCTAGACTTCAAATGTGATAATAATGAACAATAAGATAAATTATAGAGTACTTCATAAGTTTGAAACGGCTTAACAGAAATTTTAAACAGAAATAGAAAAAAAAAACAAAAGAATAGATAAAATCACTCTTATCAGGCAAATTATCAAGGAATTTTGCAATTTTGTCAGACCTAGGTTCACCCGTTTCCAGTCCAATCAATGTCAAGTGAAATCTCTAGTAGAATGGAGCATATTTTTTATCGTGTGTGTGTGTGTGTGTGTGTGTGTGTGTGTGCACACAGACCAGGAGAGGACTGATGATAGGAAAAGAGGGTTGAGAACGGGGTGGAAACACAGCATTATTCACCCAGCTTTCTTTATTGGATTGACCCAGTTTCACATAAAACTAACTTGAGGTTTAACACTTAGACAGAAATGTAACAGCTTGTCTTTTTTCTAATTATGGCAACATATTACTTAAAAAACATATAATTCACCACATAAAATACTAATTATGGGGAAATAAGCATTGCCATGTGCTGCTGATGGATCTGTAATTATTCAAAGTGTTCAGAGAAGTGAAACTTTAGTTTGATGTGTACATTTTAGTCCAGTTGCCCTCCTGAAGTAACTTAACCAGTGGAAATTACGAGAATTTACATAAAGCTTTTATTTGGGGTGGGGGGGGCGGGAGGAGACTGCACCACACAGCTTATGAGATCTTAGTTCCTTGACCAGGGATTGAACCTGGGCCCTCGGCAGTGAAAACGCAGAATCTTAACCACAGGACCTCCTGGATCACCAGAAAACTCCCAAGACTTTATGTAGAGCTTTATGTACAATGCTAATTCATAACAGCAACCAACAGCAAACAAAATAAAACTTACAAAATTTTGTGTAACTTTCAAAGTTGTAAAAATATTTTATAGTCACTTAAATAATATATTTATAAATCCATTTATTCCCTAAACCAGCTTGCCAAGGGAATTATTAGAACCTTCAGATATGAATAACTACTTTAGGTTAAGTAGAGTAGTCCATCCAAATGCTGAGTGAGACTGTATTTCAAGACCTCACACCCAATTTACTGAGAAACATTTGCTCAAAGGTTATTTAAGTAGCTTCTTAGGGATATGCATGTATAATTTTTAAGAACATTACCTATCGCAACTACCATTCTAATTTTAAACCCTAATTAAATTGAATATATTGATAATTATGCAATTTTTCTCAATTTGCCAATCTACTCCTTTATTATACTTCTTTCTCAAATTGTTACCCTTTTGATGATCAAATCACTGATTTTCCAACTATTTACACTGCGTGATACACTAAAAAGTAAGATAGTGATCATCAAGTTAATTAACTACTTAAATCATCATCTTTGTCTTCCTCTTGGTCATATATTATAGACACGATGGATGTCATGGGAAAAATATAGAGCAGATGGCAGCAACTATAAGTTTAAAGAATGCTTGCTTTCTTTAACTAGACAGCCCTCAGTTATAATGCAGTATTTAAAGACAAGTTTTGGAGAAGTGTAGGAGTGTAAACACAGCAGTGGCAGTAGGCATGGGGTAATGGTAGTAGACAGAGACAAGTTGTGACAAGTAAATAGGGACATATCACAGGGGGGCCTGATAACTGTTTTAAGAGCATTTTATTTTATTCTGAGTGAAAAGGGGAAGCTGTGAAGGGTCATGAGCATAAGACAGATTTTATATAATTCTATATAATATAATGTAATATAATCCTTTAGATCCTACTGAATCATCCTGCTGCTGCTAAGCCACTTCAGTCGTGTCCGACTCCGTGTGACCCCATCCCTGGGATTCTCCAGGCAAGAACACTGGAGTGGGTTGCCATTTCCTTCTCCAATGCATAAAAGTGAAAAGTGAAAGTGAAGCAGCTCAGTCATGTCCGACTCTTCGTGACCCCATGGACTGCAGCCTACCAGGCTCCTCCATCCATGGGATTTTCCAGGCAAGAGTACTGGAGTGGGGTGCCATTGCTTTCTCTGACTGAATCATCCTAGCCTATCCTTAACATACAACTAAGGCTTGTAAAAGTTAAACAACTTCCAAGTCACAAGAATGACCAGTGGCAGAGTCACAGTCAGAATACAGTTTGTTTTGGTTTGACATTATTACAAATCTGTTTGTCTTTGACAAGTAAAGTTGTTTCATTCCACATGGTTGTGACAAAAACAAACAAAGATTTGTTTTTAGAAGTAAAGATTATTTTGGTCGACAGTGAAGTAAGCTGTGTCATGATGTCATCATCTTATTTGTTATCCTTCATAAGCACTTGTAGCTCAGCTGCTAAGAGACCACCTCCCAGAACATTGGAAATAAAAGCAAAAATAAACAAATGGGACCTAATTAAACTTAAAAGCTTTTGCACAACAAAGGAAACTATAAGCAAGGTGAAACAGCCTTCAGAATGGGAGAAAATAATAGCAAATAAAGGGACAGACAAAGGATTAATCTCAAAAATATACAAGCAACTCCTGCAGCTCAATTCCAGAAAAATAAATGACCCAATCAAAAAATGGGCCAGAGAACTAAACAGACATTTCTCCAAAGAAGAAAACAGATGGCTAACAAACACATGAAAAGATGCTCAACATCACTCATCATCAGAGAAATGCAAATCAAAACCACAATGAGGTACCATTACACACCAGTCAGGATGGCTGCTATCCAAAAGTCTACAAGCAATAAATGCTGGAGAGGGTGTGGAGAAAAGGGAACCCTCTTACACTGTTGGTGGGAATGCAAACTAGTATAGCCACTGTGGAGAACAGTGTGGAGATTCCTTAAAAAACTGGAAATAGAACTGCCATATGACCCAGGAATCCCACTTCTGGCCATACACACTGAGGAAACCAGATCTGAAAGAGACACGTGCACCCCAATGTTCATCGCAGCACTGTTTATAATAGCCAGGACATGGAAGCAACCTAGATGCCCATCAGCAGATGAATGGATAAGGAAGCTGGGGTACATATACACCATGGAATATTACTCAGATGTCAAAAAGAATTCATTTGAATCAGTCCTATTGAGATGGATGAAACTGGAGCCCATTATACAGAGTGAAGTAAGCCAGAAAGAAAAACACCAATACAGTATACTAATGCATATATATGGAATTTAGAAAGATGGTAACGATAACCCTATATGCAAGACAGAAAAAGAGACACAGATGTACAGAACAGACTTTTGGACTCTGGGAGAAGGCGAGGGTGGGATGTTCTGAGAGAACAGTATCAAAACATGTATATTATCAAGTGTGAAACAGATCACCAGTCCAGGTTGGATGCATGAGACAAGAGCTCGGGGCTGGTGCACTGGGATGACCCAGAGGGACGGGATGGAGAGGGAGGTGGCGGGGGGGCCGGTTCAGGATGGGGAACACATGTAAATCCATGGCTGATTCATGTCAGTGTATGGCAAAAACCACTACAATATTGTAAAGTAGTTAGCCTCTAACTAATCAAAATAATTGGGGAAAAAAAAAAAAAAAAGAGAGACCCTCTGGTGTCTTATCTCAGTAAGAACATATAAAGAAGTAACCGAGGGGACACTTAGACTATAAACACTGAGAGTTTGTGAGGAGTAACTGCTTTAGTCAGGGCAAAGCTACTCTGCTGATCTAGCTCTCCAGAAATCTTTAGACACTTGCTCCTGCCACAGTAAGGCTGCTCTTGGTTGGCAGTGGTGTTAAACTGTCCAGCAGCCTCAGGAAGAGAAGGGACATCTATCTATTCCTGCCTGCGTTAAGTGGCACAAGCCAGACACGGTTCCCTGGAACCATGACCCTCTGAGCATCCGAGCCTGCTCACCAACACCAGCACCATCTTTCCCCAGTAATGCTGTAGTAACAAGGAACTTTTATTTTTGTGCTGGCAGCTGAGTTATCTCCCAGTTGGCAAAGCCATCTGTCCAAGACACAAAAACTTATAGTAAATATACACTTTTAACTAAATTTGAGCTTTATTGCTGTCATCCCCCCTGGCCTGAAACAATATCAGGATTAATACATTATTTGTTGAGAGTATGTTATTTCTTCATTGATTTATTAGGACATATTACCCCGTATACTATTGACTCGTGAAATTATTATAAATACCCCAGCAAACCTGTTTGTGTTAAATACTGGCAAAGGTAATCACAGTCTTCTGACCATGATTTGTCTCCAATCAAAGCAACAGTCTACAATCTGTTATCTTCCAACAGTTAGTAATTTGGCATAAGTCACCTGATGACAAAATCACAAGGTCATGTGCTTCAGATATTTATTTTAGGGGACTTTAAAATTTATTGATAATATAAAGTCAGCTCTCATTCCTCCTCTATCAGAGTTATTTCAGAGTTAAAGACAAGTCATTTTAAAGAAATGGTCTATGTTCTTCAAAGAATCTCCAAAGTGCCTTACTGTTATCTAAAGCATGTTCAAGGTAAACTAGCCTGTGTTTAACAAAACTTCTTCTTTGGATGTGTTCATGGGGGTAGGGCTACATCTCATTACATTTGAAAATGTTTGAAATTAAAGTAATTCAATCAGATATATTCCATAAACAAACACAGAAAAAGCATTTAACACAAAGGAAACCTCTTTGAACCTTCTACTGTGGAGCTGACTTCTGACTTCTATATAACTTCCGTTTCCACTGGTTCTTAATAAGATTAGCTGCAGGATTTACTAGTAAAGGGCAAAGCCTGTTCAATAATATCCAACTGTTCACAGTGAATGTGAAATGGTCCCAGATTGAAACATCTATTCACACTTCAGACAGACACTTCTTCAATGCAACAATGTTTATTCTTGTAGCTTTTAAAAAGATGGTGCTGAGCATAAAAAAAGGGTAAGTCCTTTGGACAGTCTCTGTCATATCTCTTCTCTACATTGATATCTCTCAGAAAGCTCTATGGTATTGAAAATAAAACATAAAAATGTAACACTTTTTAATATGTTTTTCTGACAGATTTTTTTTTTCTTCATTTTCTTTAAGGCTGTGTAAGTAAACTTAGATTCATGAAGAAGGTAATTCAAGGAGAAAAAGATTGAAAAATACTCTAATTTGTCTTCAGAACTATGTAAATGCTCAGCATAGAGAGTCCTGTTTGCTGAAATCATATTTTACAATTGACATGCTATACCATTAGTAATGGCTTTTTAACAGCCTAAATTTGAAATACTCCTACTCATGTAGGATAAATAAAGACATATGGAAATTCTGCCCTCAGGTCACCCGTTCATTTGGTGATTTATATACAGAAAACCAGAAATAGTTCAAAAGTTTTAAGCAAGCCATGCTTTTGAAAATAAAAGTAAGCTATGTTGAGTTTCAAAAATCAAGTAAAATTATTATATTAAGTAATAATAATTATATACTAAATACATCTTGAAAAATCATTTATGATCTTGACTGGATCAAGGATTATAGGAACTATTGGGATAAATCTGAATACTGATTGAAGAAAAATAATACTATTTTATCAGGATTAAGTTTCTCAGAGAAATCACCATATTGTCGTTTGGTTGAAGGGTGTCCTGTTTATTGGAGATACATGCTGTAATTATATATGAAAAGGAGGAGGGAGGGAGAAAGAAAAGCAAATGTGGCAAATGCTAATAATAGGTTAACTGTACAAAAGGATACAGTATAATTTTAACTTTCAATTTTTTTCAAAATGAAGAGTTCACTAAAACAGTATTAGCTGTGTGCCTTTACCAATTCTTCATTTATTTAATCAATGATAAGATGCTATGGAAAAACCCAAAGAAATTTTTGGCCAACCCAGTATCACTGAGTCAGGCATTCACTTGGCACTGAGGATGTGGAGGTAAATGATAAACTGATAATATACAGTTTACTAGGCAAGACAAACATTAAACAAACACAAAGAACTAGTTCTGGAGATCACAATAAGTAGGAGATGCTATGAAACAGTGTTACAAGAGATATTAATCTAGTTGCCAGAGGATAGGAGAGCTTCCAACAAGAGAATGGCATTAAAGATACACTGTATACATGGGCACTGTATACAGGATTAGAGGTTAATGGGCTTGGACAAAGAAAGAAAGGAGACCTCTTTGAAAGAGTTGGTGAGTGCTCTTATTTATGTAGGACTATTGACTGTCAGTGAAGGAAACTGACAAGAAACCTTTGACCAACAAAACTTCCTGGACATAGGAAGATCTTTGAGGACTGAAGACACAAATTAATCTTGCTGAGTTAAAAACCATAAACAGTGCCTACTTTGGTCCTAAAAATAGTGTTCAATAAATATTGTTAAATAAAGTTGCCTAATTTTCATAAATAGCATTGCAAAATAATCAATCAATAATTTCAATAGCTATTGTATATACTACATTAAATATTTCAATGTAATAATCTTGTATTGAGTACCAGCAATGCAAAATTTGTGTTTTATTAGAATATTAGGAGTCTAAATAATATCACTTACAATGAAGTCAGACAGGTATGTTGGTAAATGAGAGATAGAATAGAGAGAAAGAGATTTATTTTATAATTATTTTAATTCTACCTGATACTACTGATGAAACAGTAGGTGTGTTCTATTTGAAGCAGAGATGGTAAACAGATATATAATGAAAATTAAATTTTTAAATATACATCACAAGTGAAAAAATATAGTAAACAAAATAAGCAAAAGTTTTAGTAATTAACTAGTACATACTAATTAAACCCCTACTTCAAAACAAAAACAAATACAAAATAAAGGCATTAAAAAAAATACCCATTTTAGTTGATCCTGTTAAATACATTCAGTATGAGTCAATGTCCTTCTCACTCTACACCCTAAAACCCAGTGTTAAACTATAAAGAATAAAAATAACATAAATTATAAATACCCAAAAGCATAAATCTGCACAAGAGTAAAAGAAGATATTGAAACTCATTATTGTTGCTGCATACAATTTTTGAAAATTTTCATGTTTTAATTTTCATGTACTTTTTGCCTGTGGATAGTTTTTCATCCTTTAGTCCCTTGATTCGGCAAATAGGAGTTTCCATTTTTAAAACTCTTTTAGAGCCACCTAAATTTCTGTCCCCAAAACTCCTGTTATTTTTTTTCCTAGTGAAAGAAGAAATTGTTAGCTAAATTAGAATTTTATTCAAATCATATTAAATATTTCCATCTTCCCTCCAACGCCACAGCAAAATGATCCCACTCTTATTTAACAAACAGCAGTCTTTGAGCTGTAACCAAAAATATCGGGCTGGTCAAAAAGTTAGTTCAGGTTTTTCTGTAACATCTTACTAAAAACCCAGATAAGACATTTCTTAAAAAAAAAAAAAGGATATTCAAAAAAATATTTTTTAAAAGAAAAGAATATTTAAGAAGGTGAATGATAGCTTACAATAAGTAAACAGCTTGTTTCAATGGAATTTCCCACCTACTACCCTGCAACAAATTTGCAATGTATTCTCAGAACATTTGTCAAAGGTCTTTGAAATATAATAAATAACAATGAATGGGAAATTATTAAGATCCAATTCATAGAATAAGTCAGCCCAAACTACCCTCATTTTAATTTGTGATAGTGCTATTAGCTAGAAGAATATGGTGATGCTGCAGACACATATCTGTGTTGAAGGAAAACATTTTTTTCATAACGTATTTGTCAAATGTTTACTTTTGGTAATTCATTTCACAGACTTTCAAGTTATCTTGGATTTAAATTGAAGAAATATTGCTCCATGACAGCAGAATTAGATGTATTCTTACCTAGCTGAACATCTTCATCACAGATGTTTGCTATATTTCTCTTACAATTTCAAAAAAGTCTATCATTTGAAATTGAACATTGCTTTACTTTATGTGGCTTAGTAAAGCAGGATAACATGCCAGTATTTGAGGAGAAAGGGAGAAAAAGTCTTCCTTTAGTTCAAAATGAGAAAGAACATTTTAACAATTAAAATCATGAACAATGGGGTGGGATGTTTTGAAAAGTCAAGATCTCCTAGTCATAAAAGTAATCAATGAGAGCTTCTTCAAAAGGTTATAGAATTTTTTGCTCTAGGTTAAAATTTTAAACAATATAACCATAAAATTACTTCTTCATTGCATTGCTCTAAGAAAGCAAACCAAAGTTCTACAATATAAACCACACTTTTGCACATAAGTGCACTGCTGATATTAAAAATCAACACACCAATTTAAATCAAATACAGTACTTATTAAAATAATAAATACTAGATTTATGCTAAAGGAAAATAATTATTTTAGTTAATACTAAATTAGAATTTTATTTATATCAAATTAAATAATTCCAAGTTGAAAATATCTGACATCCTAAAGCAGGTATTAGGAGTCGGAATATTGTGACTTAAAGTGAAGTCAGACAGATTAGTAATTGGAATTGACAAAGTAAATGGAATAGACAAGTTCATTTTATAGTTATTTTAATTCTACTGCATGCTGTCATTTGACAGGTATGAATACTGAGGCAGAGAACAGTTAAGTAATTTTCTTAAGGAAAGAGTTAAAACACAGAGAAGCTGGTAGTTGCAGTTCAGTAAAACAGGACCTAAAGTTCATAGTTTTCCTGTAATATCAAGGGGCTCCACCAACATCCTTACATGTCATGGGAGATAACTAGAATTTTCATGTTAATAGTAACAACCTGCTTGGGGACATGAAATTATTTTAAAATTTAAAAAATATGACTGATGACAATAAAAAGTACAAAGTAGAAATTAACCAAATGCCAAAGTGTTCGGCAAACTGTAATTGCTATGGAGATCAGAAAGGGGAGACATCAAAGTAAGCAAGTATGCTTACCTTTTTAAATATCAAGATAATTTTATTTTTTATTTCTTTTAAGTTTTTAGTTTGTATTGGAGTATAGATGATTAACAATGTGATAGTTTTAGGTAAAATGCAAAGGGACTCAATCATACATGTATCCATTCTCCCCCAAACACCCCTCCCATCCAGCCTGCCACATAACATTGAGCAGAGTTCCATGTCTATATAGTAGGTCATTGCTGGCTATTCATTTTAAATATAGCAGTGTACACATGTCCATCCAAACTCCCTAACTATCCCTTGCCCCCAACCTCAATCATAAGTTCATTCTCTAAGTCTGTGAGTCTCTTTCTGTTTTGTAAGTTCATTTGTATCATTTACTGTTAAATTCCACATATAAGGGATGTCATACTATATTTCTCCTCTGTCTGACTTACTTGGTATGACAGTCTCTAGGTGCATCCACAATGCTGCAAATGGCATTATTTCATTCTTTTTAAAGGCTGAGTAATATTCCATTGCATATATGTACCACATCTTCTCTATCTATTCCTGTCAATGGACATTTAGGTTGCTTCCATATCTTGGCTACTATAAACAGTGCTTCAATGAACATTGGGGTGCATGCATCCTTTCAGATCATATTTTTCTCTGGATATATGTCCGGGAGTAGGATTCCAGGGTCATATGGTGGCTCTATTTTTAGTTTTTTTTTAAGGAACCCCCATACTGTTCTCCATAGTGCCTGTACCAATTTATATCCCACCAACAGTGTAAGAATACCTTTCTCTCCACACCCTCTCCAGCACTTACTTTTAGTGGATATTTTGATGACAGTCATTCTGGCTGGTGTGATGTGACATCTCATTGTAGTTTTCATTTGCATTTCTCTAATAATTAGTGATTTTGAGCATCTTCTCATGTGCCTCCTGGCCATCTGTATGTCTTCTTTGGAGAAACGTCCATTTAGGTCTTCTGCCTATTTGTTGATTTGGTTGTTAACTTTGATGCTGTAAAGCATCAGGAACTATTTCTAAATTTTGGAGACGAATCTCTTGTTCATCACATCATTTGCAAATATTTCCTCCCAACCTGTTGTCTTTTCATTTTGTTTACAAAAAGGTTTTTGTGCAAAAGCTTTTGGGTTTAAGTAGGTCCCATTTGTTTATTTTTGTTTTTATTTCCATTGTTATGGGAGACAAATCGAAAAATTACTGCTGTGATTTATGCCAGACTGTTCTGCTTATGTTTTTCTCCAGCGTCTGGTCTTATATTTAGGTTTTTAATGACTTTGAGCATATTTTTGTGTGTGGTGTTAAAGAATAATCTAACTTCATTTTCTACATGTAGCTGTTCTATTTTCTGAGCATCATTTGTTGAAGAGACTATTTTTCCAACATTGGGTAGCCCCGCTTCCTTTATCACAGACTAACTGACCACGGGTGCAAAAGCTACAGCCATCAAAACAGTGTGGTACTGGCACAAAAACAGAAATATAGATCAATGGAACAGGATAGAAAACCCACAGTAGGCAACTGGTAATAAACCACCTGCTTGAAGGATTATGGTTGGAACTACATCAATGATCTATGGTTTACATTCAGATATCAAAGCTAATTATTATTCAATGTGATTTTTATTTAAAAAAAATTTGTTCAGAGTGGTCTATCTACTAGCAGTTACTTTTCAATTCAAATATTTCACTGTTGAAGAAGAGGAAAGTATGAAAAATATTAGCAATATGGAGGAGATTCACATGCACTAGATACCTAAGTCAGTACAAGGAGACCACCCAAAGTCTGCTGCTGCTGCTGCTAAGTCGCTTCAGTCGTGTCTGATTCTGTGCAGCCTCATAGAGGGCAGCCCACCAGGCTCCCCCGTCCCTGGGATTCTCCAGGCAAGAACACTGGAGTGGGTTGCCATTTCCTTCTCCAATGCATGAAAGTGAAAAGTGAAAGTGAAGTTGCTCAGTCGTGTCCGACTCTTAGCGACCCCATGAGAGTAGGGGGCCATTAACAATTTGTTTATACATGATTGCAAGTCAGTATGAAGTATTTGAAGCAAAAAAGAATGCTGTTGAAAGGAAATGTATGCTCTCTTTATGCATCTAGTGCATCTCCTGCATTGGCAGGCAGATTCTTTCACCACTATGCCACCTGGGAAGCCCCGTCCTATAGTTGCTGCTGCTGTCACGTCAGTCGTGTCCGACTCTGTGCGACCCCATAGACGGCAGCCCACCAGGCTCCCCGTCCCTGGGATTCTCCAGGCAAGAACACTGGAGTGGGTTGCCATTTCCTTCTCCAATGCATGAAAGTGAAAAGTGAAAGTGAAGTCGCTCAGTCATGTCCGACTCCTAGCGACCCCACGGACTGCAGCCCACCAGGCTCCTCCATACATGGGATTTTCCAGGCAAGAGCACTGGAGTGGGTTGCCATTGCCTTCTCCGATAGTTAGGTCTCAATATTTTAGTTAGCCTGTGCCCTGGAACTGTAAATATCACAACTGCTCTTCAGGTTTTGCTTTGTTTAGTTTCTCCAACTTATGTGAGACAAAAAAGTTTAGAGGGGGACCAGAACTGGATATGTCCTTTCCCTTATGTCATTTAGTCTCTGGTAAAATCCTCTATTGTTTAACCATTGGTGAAATAGTTCATCGCGAAGGCGGGGTTTATTAGAAATAACATAATGCTGTGGAGTTTTTCTAGACATCCACTACGCCACACACACGCCCGCTTTTGCCAGAAGCACAGGAGAGTTCTCTCCCATTCTCACTGTCAGAATCTAGTTGAGCTCCAGGAGGTAAAACTCACAAAACGCTGCAGTCTGTGAGGACTGGGCCACTCTAGAGTTTTGAACTCATCAACTTGCTCATACTGTATTCCCAGCAACTTGTCAATAACAAGTTTAGGTTAGTTAAAAAATGCTTAGGTGTTCCTACTCTGATGCAGGTTCCCACCAAGGTTTCTGCTCATGGGATTCTACTTGGTTAAATTCTGATTCTCTTATATAGGTGAATTTAATAAATAAAGATAGGTGTATTTAAATAAAGATGGGTGTATTTAAATAAAGACTGGTGTATTTGTCTTTCCAATTCGGGGTGCTAGCAGTTTGCCCTATGACCTCAATTCCTTGAAAGATCTAAAATTATTTGTCTTTAAGTTTGTTCAGCCTTTTTTTTTTTATTGTTGTTGTGTAGTGGAAGTGGTGATTTTTCAAGGAAAGTGGACCAGAAATCTAAAACGTTTTTCTTCACAAATTTGATGTAAAATCTTAGGCAACTCACTACTTGTTCTATTATTGTCTTATGGATGGCTGATTTGCCTTAACTCCCACATGCCTGTCTTGAATTCTTAGAGTATCTCATGGATGCAGACGTGCATGAATGCATACACATATGAGCACATCTGAGGTAGAAAGACAAGAAGACAAGGCAACATAGGAAAAGAGAAGGAAGAGTGAGTAGGCAAAGCTTGGGACAGTGCAAGCGAAATAAAAATTTGCCACATTCACTGAGGACAGAGTGACTATGTGTGGGTGTATAACCCTGGATACCCACACACACACACACATGAGCATTTATTAAGGAGAAATTGTAATAGAAATGCCAACTCATGAAAGAAATAAACTGCTATAATGACATTTATGTATATGTGCATGTGTGCTAAGTCGCTCCAGTCGTGTCCAACTCTTTGCCACCCCAAGGACCATCGTCCTCCAGGCTTCTCTGTCCATGGGATTTTCCAGGCAAGAATACTGGAGTGAGTTGCCATTCTCTTCTCCAGAGGATCTTCCCAATGCAGAGATCGAACTCGGGTCCCCTGCACTGCAAGCAGATGCTTTACCATCTGAGCCATCAAGAAAGAGCTATATGTGTATGTGTGTGTGTGTATACGTGTGTGTGTGTGTATATACACACACATATGCATATTTATATATCTGAAAATCTTAAAAAAAACAAAAAAATATTTAAATAGAAATAAACAAAAAAGTCTAAATGACTGCATTCACCAAAGTATTTCAGGAAAAGGAAAGTTACATTACAGAATCAAGAACAGTCTACTAAATAATACATCTGGCTGTCTGACATTTTGACACTTAAATTTTTCTCATTCCTAAGATTTAAATTTAACACTCTAAAATGTTGAGGTAATGATGTATAACATTCAAGAGTCTTATAAAGAATGATTAAAATACATAAGACATTCAGGAACTGGTAGGTTAAAAAACCCATAGTCAAATGTAAATGAATATATAACTAAACTAAAAATCCTTCAAAAGTTTTAATTACATTAGGGTTGAATATCAAGTTCTATTATCTGCTACTTATAATTTACGCAATAAATTCTATTTCAAGCCTTATGTGTTCATTATATATTTAAAAGTATAGTATTCATTGTTCTACCATATAATTTTTTATGCTCTAAGTAATAGGGCAGGTTTCCCTGGTGGCTCAAACGAAGAACCTGCCTGCAATGTAGGAGGCCTGTGTTTAATCCCTGGTCAGACAGATCCCCTGGAGAAGGGAATGGCTATCCACTGGAGGATTCCAGGGACAGAAGAGCCTGGCAGGCTACAGTCCATGGGATCTCAAAGAGTCAGATATGACTGAGAGACTAACAAGGAATAAGACAATATATTTTTATAGTTTAAAATATACATTCAATAAGAAAGCAATGACGATAATAGCATTTATAATAAAAATCAAATATGACAGGAAAAACTAAATACCAAATTAATATCTTAGCATATACAGTAAAAGAGAAATACTGTTAAGACAATGAGTGAGTGGAGACGGAAACAATTCACAAAGACTGATTTCATATTCCCACAAAACCTTAGCATTTTTATCTAATTTCCCTGTATGATGCAATCGCCCTCAATTTGGAAGGGAAATGGCCCTAGCTTTTAGTCCAAAGAGATACTGGGAAAATATCTTGGAGACCAGATTCAAGTATAGGCATGTGTTTTTACCCTAAATGCTCTGTTCCTTGGCAACATATAACTATGGTCCTTTTAGCAGCTTATGATGCCAAACAGTGATGTAGACTATCTGTCTGAAGTTCAGCCAAAAGCTGATCTCACTAACCTATCTAGGCTTGCTAGCAACTGAAAGAGATTTTATCTCATACTTATACTGCCCACAAAGGCTGATCCTTTTTGAGTGAAGACCTTGAAGTTCAGCTGAAACCATAAAACCTGCCCAAATGAAGAAATAGCTGATGTTGTCAAGAATTGGGCAACTTAATCTTTGTCACCTTACCATCAGAATACCAACTTCTGGACTCCTTTATTTACTCCTCTGTGATTGACACAAACCACACTGTCAATAGATGTACAGTTCTTGGCGAAGAGATAATGATGAAGTCACAGGAGGATGAAACATATCTTGCTAATGCATTTCTGCTGTTTTAGTATCTCTTTATTGAAGAAGAGTAAATCTAATGTTAAAGTGACAAGTCATCATGATTATTATATTTGTTTTTACAAACCCAGAAAAAAAGAACCTACTTTTACTTAGAAAAGCAGAGGATCAAATACTTACTTGCCAAAAATAGATACAGAGAAAAAAATTGTGTCCTATTTGACTGTAACAACAGGAATTGGCAGAGTTCCTTACATACAGAAAGTGAAAAGTGAAAGTGAAAGTTGCTCAGTCCTGTCCAACTCTTTGTGACCCCGTGGACTACAGTCCATGGAATTCTCCAGGCCAGAATACTGAAGTGGGTAGCCTTTCCCTTCTCCAGGGGATCTTCCCAACCCAGGTATTGAACCCAGGTCTCCCTCATTGCAGGCGGATACTTTACCAGCTAAGCCACAAGAGAACCCCTTACACACAGAAGTAATGTATAAAGTGAAAGCGTTAGTCTCATTCATGTCTGACTCATTGTGACCCCATGGACTGGGGCTGGCCAGTATCCTCTGCCCTTGGAATTCTTCAGGCAAGAATACTGGAGTGGGAAATCATTCCCTTCTCCAAGGGATCTTCTTGACTCAGGGATCGAACCTGGGTCTCCCTCGCTGCAGGCAAACTCTTTATCATCTGAGCCACCGGGGAAGCCCTGTGTACAACTTGTTAAATTCACCTCACTGGGTGATGAATGAGAATACTTTACCCAAAAGAACTGATTAACTACAAGACAATTTCTTTAATAAGTTTAAAGAGATTTTATTGACCATACTGCCTTTGTAAAAGCCAATCCCAAATCATTTCTTGACATGATAGCTGGAGTGAGCCCATTAAAATCTAAAATCGATCATATTATCACTGTCTTGCTCCACAGTGCTTTCCATGAGACTCACAGCTATATCTTCTCTGTGGAGTACCAGTACTTTGGCCACCTGATATAAAGAAGCTACCCATTGGAAAAGACCCTGATGCTATGAAAGACTGAGGGCAGGAGGAGGAAGAGGCAACAGAGGATGAGATGGTTGGATGGCATCACTGACACAAAGGACATGAGTCTGAGCAAACTCTAGGAGATGGTGAAGGACGGAGAAGCTGGTGCGCTGCTGTTCATGGTGTCGCAAAGAGATGGACATGACTTCACGAGTGAACAACAATGGAGGACATGGCTGCATGTGATGTGGCTTCCTATCTCTCAGACCAAATCCAGCCCTACACATCTCACTGACTCACTCATCTTTTTACTGTTTCTATCAGATCCTCAATGCTCTAACCTCAGGGATTTGCAAGGCTCTTCCTTCCACCCAGATTACACATAATTACTTCCTCTCTTTTTTTTTTTCAGTTCTTTACTCTATTTCCACTTTTCTGGAGAGGATTTCATAAATCCTGACACTGAATTTAACCTAAACTCTCTTAGTCCCAACTCCCTATTTCCTCCTTCTGCTTTATTTTTTCCATACTAGCTCTGTTCAATCATACAGTTGATTAGTACTTACTTGTCTAGTTTATTGCCTGTCTATGCTAGGGATGTGAAAACCATGGTGCACAGACCCAGTCTGGCCCTCCATCTGTTTTTGTAAATAAGATTTTATTGGAACAGGACTTATATTCATATATGTATCCTCTCTGGTTCCTTTTGTACTCCACTTAGAGAGATAAGTAATTGTGACAGAGGCCACACTGCCTACAAAGTCTAAAATATTTCTACAGAAATAAAATATTTCTATAGAAATTTTTGCTAATCCCTGCTCTATCCTAACAAATCCTGATTTATCCTAATCTCTGGTCAGTCCTAACAGGGAAGCCTGGCATGCTTCAGTCCATGGAGTCGCAAAGAATTGGACATTACTGAGCAACTGAACAACAGCACGCTAACAGAGAAAACTCCATAAGAACAAAGCTTTTCTTTGTAGTTTTGATTATTATTTCTGCTGCTTACTATAACCCTGGCACATAGTAAATGCTCAATATATATTTGTTGACTGAATGAATAAGCTCTGTTAAAGCAAACAGCAATGTTATAAATATTTATCCTGTTTTAGAAAGATGGCTAATTGTTGATAAATCCTATAATATGATTTGTAAATCCCACAGGAATATAGAATATTTCAAAGAATATAAAAATTTTCACCTATTATTCTTATGTCAATTCAGGAGGAAAGTATATTTTTAAAGTTGTTTGCATCACAATTACAGTTCCTCAACAGTAATTGCATATTTTCTTATTGCTCTCTAATTACTACTGAGAAAGCAGATTATGTTCCATTGTGTTCTAAAGTAGCTTTAACTTGCTGGATTGCTTATCAATATAACCAGCTGTTCAATGGTAGATCCAGTGATGACGATATTTTTAATTGCTTTTTCGTTTGGCTAAGTAAGTTCAGATGGTCACTAATTAGTTCTGTCATGCAGAGATAGTTTTGTTATGAGCAATGCAATCAGTGTTTCATTGAAAAGACAACTGTCCTAAAATCAACACTGCTTAATTATCCCTATGAATTCATCCTCAGTTTCTTTATTTGTTATAGCTGTCATGAGTAAGGTGACAGGAATTAAGCAAAACTCCAGTTTAAAAGCATGCTTCCACCAGTGCATATAATGATTCTTCATTTTCACCTACTTAGAAGCATTCAACTGCAATAAGTCATAAAGACTTATTGCCTTATTTAGGCAATGCTTTGGAGCACCACAAATTATACTAAACTATAAGATACTGAAATTAAAATATTTTAGCTTTATATCACTTACCATATACTTTATATCACTTACCATAGTTTTGGACACACCCATGTGCAAATTCCTTGAAGTTAATTCACTTTGGAAAGTAAAGATTCTTCCCTACCTAACAGAATAAGATTAAAAACAAAAACAAACCTAGCCAGAATAGAAAAAAAGTGAATAATGGCACAAAATGAATCAAAACAAATACATTTTATAATATTTTTTTATGAAATGCTCTTTAATTGTTACTTCACAGAGGTTTTAGTAGAACACTGTCTTGCAGCATAGAAAAGCATTCAAAAATTAAAAAGAAAAATCTCAATATACTTTATGCCTCAAAAAACATTTATACCTCTTATTCTTTTTTCACTTTTCTTAGCATTTCCATTCTTACAGGATCAACATCAACATCAAAAAACTGGTACAGAAAAATTTCAACTTGTATATTTTAGGGAAGGTATTGATATATGCCTTTCCGAGACTGAGATACAAATCTAAGCTTCCTATCTGATGTTTCATTTTATTCAACATTTTCCCTTGCCTTGTCACAAAGCAATTTCAAGAATTCTTCAACACCAATGACCCAGTTTTTATTATACATATTACCATGAGATAAAAAAAATCTTAGCTAAGTGTTAGTCATTATTATACAGAGAGATAATTTTTTGGATCACAGTTTTGTAAAGTTAAATACATTTATTCTGAAGTCAAAATCAAAGACTGTGTTTCTTCCACTATTAAACATATAGCTTTGTATTTTTCATTTAGAACATCATTAATATATACTCCATTTTTCTTCATCAACTTTATACATCTTTTTACATCTAATATACTCTCAAAAACATTCTATTTTATTACCTGAAATTCAAATAATTTTCTGTTATTGAAAATATTATGATATTTCTTTTTTAATATCTTTTACAAATGGAATTTAATGTGACATGTAAATAACACTGACTATAGGCTTAAATTTATCCCTCCAGAAAAATAGCTAAAAAATTTTTATTCAAGTTGTAGGAAAATTTGGATTTTTATGTTGCACAGATTTCCTCATATTGGCCGTTTCCTAAGCTTGGAACAAGCAAAGCAAGAATCCAAAAAATACAGCAGAGAATAGCTGTACTGGGGCCTCTCAGCTGAACAGAAATTTCAGAGATCACACAATGATGAGACATCAAATCATAACTAGAAAGAGAGGAGGCATTTAGTGAAGGCATTTTTTGTGGTTCTTTTTTGCTTTGTTTTTGACAATTCAGAAAGTTCTTGTTCTTGCAATATGAACCATAGCTAGAGTTCAGGTTTATTGTAGGAATAATGGCAAAAACAAGATCCACCTAAATGAAGTAAAAATCACTACTTGACAGGAACAAATTTAATTTTATTACAGAACAAGGCATTATTTTACAGAGAAATTATTGGCTTTTGAGTTTTTCTCACAGCTTTGAATCATTTACACCAGACCACCATTCACCATTTATTTATTATCAATATTTTTCTCATATAGAAAACTAGTGTCACAACATGAATCTTTATGTAAATAATTGAATGGAAATAGTATATGCATTTTTGATAACACGAAATGCTTTTTTTCTTTCCAGTTCTTTCAGATGTTACTGACATATATTGTGTAAACTTAACACGTACAACATCATGATTTGATACTGGGAAATGATTACTACAAGTAAAGCAGTTAGTTGATAACAGATTCATCAACTCACAGTTGTCTTTATTTTTATTGTGAGAACTTTTAAGATCTTCCTTCTCTCTTAGAAACTTTGAAGTATAACAACTATGGTGACCATGTTGTTCATTACATGCCCAGAAATTGTTCATCTTATAGCTAGAATTGTCTGCACTGACTGCATTCATTCATTCTCCACTCGTGCCAACCAGTAATCTACTCTCATTTTCTGTGAGCTTACTTTTTGGTTGTTTGATGGTTTAGATTAAACATATAAGTGAGATCACATGGAATATGTCTCCTCTGTGATTTATTTCACTTAACATAATGTCCTCAAAATCCATCTGCGGCTGCTGCTAAGTCGCTTCAGTCGTGTCCGACTTTGTGCATCCCCATAGACAGCAGCCCACCAGGCTCCCCCGTCCCTGGGATTCTCCAGGGAAGAACAGTGGAGTAGGTTGCCATTTCCTTCTCCAATGCATGAAAGTGAAAAGTGAAAGCAAAGTCGCTCAGTTGTGTCTGACTCTTAGCGACCCCATGGACTGCGGCCTACCAGGCTCCTCCGTCCATGGGATTTCCCAGGCAAGAGTACTAGAGTGGGGTACCATTGCCTTCTCTGCAAAATCCATCTATATTGTTGCAAATAGCAGGATTCCCTTTTTAAATGGCTGAATAATATTCCTGTGTGTGTGTTTGTGTGTGTGTGTATGACACAGACAGAGTTTGTTTATCCATTCATTCAACCAGCTATGACACTTAGGTTGTTTTCATGTATTGGTTATTGTCAATAATAATGACAATATAGTGAACAAGGACCAGGCAGACAGCTCTTCAAAATAGTGATTTGATTTATTTGGATATATACCCAAAAGTGGATTGCTAGATCACATGGTAGTTCTGTTTCAACTTTTTTTGAGAAAATTCTATACTGTTTTCCACAACGAGTAAACCAATTTACATTCCTACTAACAATGAACAAAGATGCCCTGTTTCATGTATATTTGCCAGAATTTGTTATCTCTTATTCTTTTGGTAATGACCATTCTACAATGTGAGTTGATATCTCCTTGTGGTTTTGATTTGCATTTTCTTGGTGATTAGAGATGTTGAGTAGTTATTCATGTACCCTTTGGCTATTTGTATGTCTTCTTAAAAAATGTTTAATCAGATCTTTTATCCATTTTAAAATCAGATTTCTTTCTCTAATGAATTGTATAGGTTCCTTATAAATTTTGTATATTAAGTCTTTATCAGATAATTTATTTGCATTTTCTCCCATCCTGTACTTTTCCTTTCATTTAGTTGATTCTTTTTCTATGCAGAAGTTTTTCAGTTTGAAGTAATCCCATTTGCTAACTTTTACTTTTATTGTTTGTATTTTTAATGTTGCATCTGAAAGAGTATGGCCAAGAGCTTTTTCTTTATGTTTTCTTCTAGAAGTCTTATGGTTTCAGGTTTAAGTTTTTAATTCAATTTGAGCTAATTTTTGAGTGGTATCAGATAAGGACACAAATTTATTCTTTTCCATGTTGTTATCCAGCTTTTCCAACAGCATTTATTGTATTGAAGAGAATGTCATTTACCCATTGAGTATTCTTGGCTCTCCTGCAGAATATTAGTTGGTCATATGTGTGGGGTTTATTTCTGGGCTCTCAATTCTGTTCCATTAGTCTGTGTATATTTATTTTTATGCATAATTTGAAATTGGAAAATGTGACACTTCCAGGTTTGTTTTTCTTTCTCAAGGTTACTGTGGCTTTACAGGATATTTTGTGGTTCTATACAAATTTTAAGATTGGTTTTATATTTATTTTTAAAATAGTAATTGGAACTATGATAGGTATTGTGTTGAATTCTTATAATTCCAAGATGGCTTTGGGGAGTGTGAGAATTTTAACAATATTAATTTTTCCAGTCCATGAACATGAAATATGTTTCCAGTGATGGGTGTATTCTATAATTCAGATGATATTATGTTGGAAGAATTTTGTTGGATTATGTTTCACTTACAAAATGTTGCATGAAGACCACTGAAACTGTTTCCGTGAATTCCTCTGCTATGAGCTCAATCCTGCAATATTCACCCTCATTCTCTCACGTGTTCACTTTCCCATCTCTAGAGTAGTCACTGATCCCCTGCTATAGACGTTGACCTTATGGCAAATCATCTAATCTTTCCATAAGAAATTTTGCCTGTGTAGTTTCATTTAACCCCTTAAACAATTTTCATGTTTCCTGCTGAGTTTCTGAGTGCTCAACTGCTATGAATCTTTCCCTCTTTCAGACATCAAACTAAATTTAGGGGTCTTCATCTTCATTAAATGTTATAATAAGATATTTTATTATGTTTCACAAATAAAAATTATGAAAGAAACTATAATTTTCCTAAGACTGTATCATATAAATAAGGACTTGATTTTCTTCGAGTGTGAAAGACAGCTAAGCATTCCAGGCAAGGTGGTTTCATGAGACTACCACATTTTATCTGTTACTTCCAACTATATCTCAAATCTTTTCAGCTCTAAACCTAGGTAAGCCTTCACAAATTTATTTTTGGTGAGATTATAGATCTAGCAGATACAGGTACTATAACAGTTATTCCTTGAATTGAGGCTTGTGACTTAATTTTTGCAGGCAAAATAATATCACATATCAGAAAATTCTTCATCAGCCCTATTACTCAGGCAGCTTTGTGGCATAAGAAGCAGGATAGCATGAGGGCAGAGATTAAATGAAATCAATATAGTGTAAACTTGATTCTTCCCAAAATGAAAACAAAAGTATTTCTTTTTTATTTATGGCTTCTTCTTGCCCAAATTAGATTATGATGATCATTAGAGTAAAAATCGTCTCATCCATATTTATTCAATGATGTTCCCATGACACTTCTAATTTTCTCCTTTGTAATCAGATTTAATGGTGGGTAGCTCTCATAAGAAAACTCTGGTAACCTACGTTGAACTGGATTCTTCCCAGACCCCACTTACTTTCATATCTTAGTTATTCAAACGGAATATTTCAGGAACACTGCAGTGCAATATGCCTGTGGAGAGAGCCAAAAAGCTCTATAACCAAATATATATATATACCAGATTGCCCTGGTTTAGATTTAACATTAGATCAATGGAAACAGTCTCTGAATTGATGTGAGAAAGATTCAGTAAGATGTTTTATTGAAAATTAGAATAAATGGATATCTACTCCCCATGATCAAATACACAGTTTAAATAATAATATGAAGATAATAAGAATAATAAGAGAAAGAACTTAACAAATGATTCCGATGCTGTAGGGCAGCAGAATTTAAATTTGTTTACTTAGATTATTTTTTACAGTTTCTCAGAAAAGGAATATCTGATAAAACTGATGCGCTCGGTGTCTCTGTGTGGGTACACTGCTTATATTTTTGCTAAATTATTTTATTTATATATTTCTTACTTATGCACCGTAACTACAAACTTCAATTCTTAGTTGAAATTCAATAAATATATATTGACTCAATCAATCAATGCATCATGTTTATAATAGTTATTGGTCATTTGAAACAGCTTAAGACATATATCATATTTTTCTGTTCCAGCCCATTATCTAGCATTTTCTTTTTCTACCTCTCTATTCACATAGAAAGAACAAAGAAAAAAATGTGTCCTATGCAAAAAAAGTACTACTTGCTTACCAAGATTTGGTGAAACAGTAATAGCAGAATGTGAAAGAACTAGCCTTTATTAGAGTAAATGTCTTCTGGCTGGCTGCTACCCTGACTGAGTTACCGGGGACTTCTCTTGCCATCAGAGGAGTAAGACACAGAGGATTCCAATACTGGTATGGCTTTGTTGCAGAAAAATATCAAAGGAAACTATGGTTTTTTAAGGATTGGAAATCACTTAAACCATTTCTGTGCATTCTCTGCATGGACCATTGAATCTGACTCCCTGAATCAGCATCCTGCATTTACTTCCTGTTAACAAAATGACCAGACTCAAGCCAGCAAGTCTCTCTATGCCTGGTTCCTTTGTCTGTAAAACGGTGGCAAATCCTGTAGTTGCTATAAAGGTTAAGCGAAAGGTAAAATGCCCCAGCCCTGTGTCTGTAACATAACACTCAATAAATATCAGTTATGCTCATTACAATTAATCTAACTTAGTTTTCTACTTTCTCCATTTTATGCCACAAGAGCATTACAATGGAATTTGGAGCTTAAGCACTTGCCAGAAATAATAGTTTCATGTCATTAAATGTATCCTCTGTTTATCTTTCCTATTATCTAAAAAGATGTCAGGAGACTGGTGAAAATATCTGTGTTCGTGAATCCTGGGAATGAAGTAAATATCAGTAACTAACAGAGCTTTAAGCACTATGAAATATACTATTCAAACATATACACAGGATAAGACAAGGCCTCAGTTTTATTAATCCATATACAGGCCTTGTTATACATAGATCTATAGGATAAATTCATGAAGATAGGTTTTGCTCTAATATGATTAGAAGACTGAATTGACACATGTGTGCTTACTTAACTCAGTCATGTCTGACCCTCTGAGACTGCATGGACTGTACCTGCCAAACGTACTCATCAGATGCCTCTGTTCATAGAATTTTTCAGGCAAGAATACTGGAGTGGTTTGCCATTTCCTACTCCAAGGGAACTTCCTGACCCAGGGATCAAATCCATGTCTCCTGCTTTGACAGGCCGACTTATTACCATTGCACCACCTGGGAAGCCCTGGGAAAGACTTTTATTACTAGGACTTTTGAGGGAGGGGTGTCCATTATTATGTGGTACATATATACTTACATATTATTTTTGTTTTTTCAAAACTATTTACATATTTGTAACATATAAAATGAAAAAAGTTTAGTTTTAACATAAAAATGAGCTTTCTATTCTTTCAGCTATTGCATTATCATCCTTAAGTAATAAAATAAAATAATTAGTGCTACTGCCACAGCTCAAGAACTACTGCATAAATTAAATAATACAACCATGTTAAATTGTGGAAAAAAGTAACCAAGATTTTTAGTGGACAAAGGTTTATTACGGTGAAACTATTGGGAATTTGCAATAATGCAAAAGCTTCCCTTCAGCATTCTGCTGATCTATTGGAATGCAAAGACAAATGTCTCTGTGATTTATAATGCTGAGCATAGAAATTGAATAACATCTCAAGATACTAGAGCTGAATAAAACCTCCAGGTTTCATTTGGTGACTTTTTAATCTCCTTTGAGAAAAGGAAAATTTGCATCTTTACTTTAAATTATGAATTTTCTGATAAAAATAATAGAAATTAAGAACTTTTGTATGAGTTTGCTGTGAGGTATTTTTTTCATTAAGGACAACATAGAGACAGACCAATACCCAAATCTCCTGAGTGAAAGAAATGCCAAAATACCAACAAATACAGTGGAATATCAATGCCAAAGTGTGGAAACAAAGAGCCACAATCAAGCAATTTGGACTGTGAGACTGGGTCTTTAAATACACCCAGCAGAGGGAAAACAGATATGGGGGGAAGCCTCTATCAGGAGGCCAGGGAGTATTGTCACTATCATCTTTATTTAAAGATGCTTTGAGCATCAACAAAGCACTAAATGCTATAAAAAATGATTAGACCCAATCCATGCCTACTTGGCACTCAATTAGACACATCAGAGAGGTCTCTTCAGAGTACTCAATGAAAACTCCATATTTAGAGCTATATCAGAAAAGGCCGGGGGGTTAAAAAACTTCCTAAAATGTACTTAAATGGCACAATAGGTGAACGATCTAGCACTTTGGTATGAACTAATTATCATAGGATACGTATAACTATTAAAGTACAGTGTATTTTTATAAAAATATATAATTATATTCATTTTTATATAGTAGCTATTAGGAGACTAAAGACTGAAAACAGACATTATGAAGTGAATTGAGTCAGAAAGAGAAAGATAAACACTGTATTATATCACTTATGTGTGGAATACAAAAAACCCAAACTCATAAAATCAAAGAGTGGAACTAGAGACCTGGGGGTGGGGGAATTATAGAGAGTCTTCTGACCCTATCAATACAACTAAGTCATGATGGAATTTTAAATGTTTCCAACCAACGACCAAAATACCAAAATACAACCAATCTTCCCAAAATGTTATGGGAAGATTTTCCTTCTTCATTTCTCAACATATTATTATTTGCTCTTTTTGCTAAGACAATTTCTTTATCTTTTACACTCTAGCTGTATTATTCTGATATCAAAGAATTTGTACCTCAATGTAAATAAAATTAAAAATGTAAATGAAGCAGATGTTAATCAGATTCAGTATTTTTATGCCAAATTTCCAGAATGTCTGCTATAGCAGTATTTAAGTAGGAAAATTTACAATAGATGAACATCTTTGTATAACTTACCCCTAAGTGATGAATATTTTACATAGAGGTGAAGAGGATGGACACTTGGATCAAGCTGTATGGCTTTGAAACTGGCATGACAATTTAATGGTTAGTGCACAGCCTTGACGTAAATGAAATGTTTTTTGAGAGCAGGATTTTATCCATTATTACTCTTTAGTGATGCTATTCACAATATGAATATAATTTGCTTTCCTTCTGCTTTCAACATACATCAGTCTGGGGCCATTGTTCAAGTATGATACCACCAAACCATTTTATAATACTGAAATTAGTGCTGCTGCTCAGAGAAAAATTTTTCCATATCCTCCACGAAGAAATCTGACCTGTTTGAGAATTAAAAGCTTTCATCATGACTGTCTGTAATAACCAAATTCAAATACTGGTATCTTGAAGAGATTTTTTATTTGATTTGCTTGCATGGTGCTGCAGTCAGTTTTTGAAAAGAAAAGAATTATATTAATTCGTTACACAATTTTATCCTTGCCACAAAACAGTTATGTGTTTTTCTTTCAATAAAATTGTCTGATTTGGCTTGGACAACTAAATGTACAGCTTTTATGCAGGATGCATGATATTCAAAGGAGTGATTTCTTTCTACTAAGTTGTGGTCTCATCTTGAAACTATGATTGAAATGTAGTATCTTTGAAGTCAGTGACAAGTGGCGGTGGTTTGCCCCAGAAAAATTTACCTTAGAAGAAGTACTACTTTCATACTGTTTACCTGCATATTTGATTAAATGTTTTTTCTCTTCTAGAGGTAAAAACCAAAAGATTGATATGATCAAATTATGGCAAAAAAAACCACAGAACTTTCTCCAAAGATTTCTATAAATGAAATGAAATGCCCATATTTAACACGAATATTGAAGTTAAATATTTTTGAAATGTTGAGTATACTTAAGTCAGATATTGGAAGCATTGTATTTATAGTTAATATTAAATCATTAAAATGAGCATTTTATCATTCAGCATAAGCTTAAAAAATAGAAACCTGTAGACTAAGAACTGAGAGATCATTAGTAAGCACTGCCAAAATCCAAATTAGTGGTAAGTTCCAAGGAACCAAGACACACTTCATTCATTTCTGCTTTTGAAACTTCATTTTAGAACTTGTTTCTATCTCTCTTTCCTTCCAATTTCTTGTCTTGTATTCTTAATTAGACTTACTTTAAGTGCCGTCACACTTTCTCCAAGAATCTGTCTCAGACTAACTTTGTAAGTTGTATAATGGTGAAAAATTTCATATTTTACATTATCATTTCATGTGTATATTAAATTATGTAACTGTTTTAGTTGTATCCACCTCTTAGCAACACTACGGACTGTAGCCCTACAGGCTCCGCTGTCCATAGAATTCTCCAGACAAGAATGTTGGAGTGGGTAGCCATTCCCTTCTCCAGGGGATCTTCCCAACTGAGGGAGCAAACCTGGGTCTCCTGCACTGCAAGCAGATTCTTTACCATCTGAGCCACCAGGGAAACCCTGTATCTCTATAATTTATACCATATGTCTATATCGTCAGCAAAGTACAATCCGAGGATCAAATCTAAGCCATAACCTGTGTATGTAACTCACAAGCTGAGAACAGATTTTATATTTTAAACAGTTGAAAATAAATCAAAAGGAGATTGACATTAACAAACCTTAAAAATTATATGAAATTCAAATTTCAATGTCCATAAATAAAATTTTATTGGGACAGTCACACATATTCCCTTTTTATTCTTTTTACATTGTAACCATGGAGTTGGATAGTTGTGACAAAGAAAATGTGACTCGCAAACACTAAACAGTTTTTATCTGGACTTCTCAAAAAAAAACTGTGCCAACCACTGGTCTACAGCATAGGTAATCAATTATTTGTGTCTCCATCCAGTGAAGGTGAACTCAGTTGTGTTCAACTCTTTGCAACCCCATGGTCTGTAGCCTACCAGGCTTCTCTATCCATGGAATTCTCCAGGCAAGAATACTGGAGTCGGTAGCCATTCCCTTCTCCAGGGGATCTTCCCGACCCAGGGATCAAACCTGTGTCTTCTGCATTAGGCAGACTCTTTACCAGCTGAGCTACTTCAAACACATAGCACATAAAATCTCATCAGGGATACACTGGTTATTAAAAAGTATGTGCCAGATTAAAGTAAATCAGGGCAATCGAGAATAGGTGAATTTAAAAGACTGACTTACACACGTTATTCTAGGCCTAGTAAATCCTTTTCAATGCTGGATAAAGTATGTATATTAAATGTGACTTGGATAAATTTTTTTTGCTTTAAGGTGAAAAAGGCCTGAAGATATCATACACAACATAATGACTATGGTTGATAATACTGTATTGAAAAGAAAGTGAAAGTAAAAGTCACTCAGTCAGGTCCAACTCTTGTGAGTCCAGTTGACTGCACCCTGACAAGCTCCTCTGTCCATGGAATTCTCCAGGCCAGAATACTGGAGTGGGGACCCGTTCCCTATATATATAGACTATGCTGATAACACTGTATTATATAATTGAAATTTGCTAAAAGAGTAGAACTTACATGTTCTCACCCGCCCCCAAAAAAAATAATAATAATTAGGTGATAAAAAGATAAATAAGTGAGGTGATACATATGTTAATTAACTAGATGGGGAAAAAAAACCTCTCACAATATATACAACATATATTAAATCATCACAATGTATGCTTTAAATGTCTTACAATTTTATTTGCCAATTATGTCTCAGTAAAGCTGAAAAAAATCCTTTCTCCATATTGGAGTATTTTAGAAAAAAATAAACTTTTTATTCTGGCTTGTCAACCAAAGAAAAATTATAGGTTGTATTGAATATAAACTAATTGCTAAAATCTCTAAATTTTCCCTTAAATTAACATTATTATTTCTTTGGGTGATATTTAGAAAAGAATTCATGTGTTTTTTTTTTGTTTTTTGTTTTTTTTAAATTTCTCCATGATTTGTGCTCTAATGAATTCAGGGAACATTTTTTGCTTTTGTCTTTCTACAAGGGAACAATTTATAAAGGAGAAACCCAAACGACTTTTTTCTTAACTTAGATAAAAAATGTATTGTTTTACAGAAAATGTTGCTCATCTATCTCTAAAATGATTGTTTTGTCATAGACACCCAAGATACTGTCTCCTCTCGATGTTTCTGTTAAAGTTATAAAGAATATGTCTGCAAGTAGAAGCTGTATGTTTTTGAAACATGGATGCCAATATCATTGAATATGAGTGATGACTGTCATAATCAGATGGCACTCTAGAGATTGTCAAAGACGCTATACTTTCATCAAACAAAATGAGTAATGTTTTACCATAAATAGTGTTAATGTGATTAATAGTATTTCTCCAGTAGTTAGGCTTTAGACAGTAAAAATCTAGGATTATGATTAGATAAATAGATTGCCCTTTTTGAATGTATAAGTACATAGATGAATTTATATAACCACATCTATACTTTTCCTCACCGTTTAAAATTCAAATTTGAATTTCAAACTATTTTAAAGAAAAATGAATATATTTTAATTCTACTAAAATGTTAACAATTTAACAAAATTATGTTGGAAGTTGACCATGTGTAAAAGAACATGAGGCCTGGAGAGAACAGTACATAGAGCTAAGAATGTGTGACCGTGTTATTCAAAGCATTTAGTCTATTAAAAGTTCACAATAAGAGTAAAAATTGAGAGGAATTTTTATAAGTTAACAGAAAGAAATAATGATCAGAAATTTTCACATTCTAGCAAGGAAGGTCAGTGGGGCTTCCTAGGTGGTGCTAGTGGTAATCTGCCTGCCAGTGCAGTGTTATGCAAGAGACAGGGGTCCAGTCCCCGGGTCGGGAAGAGCCCCTAGAGCAGGAAGTGGCAACCACTTCAGTATTTCTGCCTGGAGAACTCATGGACAGCAGGTGTCAGGTGGGCTACAGGCCATGGGGCCACAGAGTCAGGCACGACTGAATAAATGAGCACAGTGACAGTCAATAGAATCTTGTATTAAAACTTGCTTATGGCTTCATGAGTTGTCAGTATAGATCTCATATACATGAAAGATCATATGAGATAGCCAGTTGCAAAACTGAGAATATGGAGAAAGCTGGTTTCTAGTTTACACATAAAGTCTGGGAAATGTAGTGATATTCAATTCAATAATTCAGCATTGTTGTGATGACTTTCTATGGTTACAGAGGATGGATTCTATGAAACAAAATGAATAGTGAAATTTATAACTATTAAGACAAGAAGATGGAATCCCTCAATAAAGTACCAAGTTATAGGATATTAGAAAGCTTAATAACTACAAATTATCTGTATTTGAACATTAACTGTTATAGTTTTGACTGAAGGATGGTCAGGGCCAATAGCAATTATTCTAGGCTTTTGCCTAACAATAACCTGCCAGTGATAGAAAAAGATCATGGACACGAAGCATGTAATATATGCTATGTTATAGACACACATTTATATATTGATATAAAATAGAATATATTATTATACACAATAATTTATATTTATATTGTATATATGATTATATAATATGTATCCTATGCATTGTTTTACATATTACATAGAATTTATATATCATACTTAGATTATCCCTGTATCTCCTTCCCCTTTCCTCAATTACTTCCATTTAAAAGACAATATTTCCAAAACTCTGTTTAGTTTCTTTATCAATATTATTCATGGAAGTTTTCCTGGATTTGGGTATAACTCCTTGGTCTCTAACATACACACATGCACCTCCCCCCATACACAATAATATTAAATGTGCAAAACTAGCCTGAACTAAAAAACTAGTATCATGTGAGTAATTTAAGAGTCATTTTTCTGCTTCACACTCATAAAACTATTCAGGTAAATATGGCTCCTCTTTTTAAGTAATCAGTTCAGTTCTACATTTTAGTTCAGGAAAAGCACACTCAACAATCAGTTCTATGGCAAAATGTTTTAATCAGACTATGGGAGAAAATTATTCTTTGTCTCTTTGGGGTACAGAAAACCACTAGACACAAAAATGTGCTTTCCAAAGTGTTTGAATGCCAGTAGAATGTTGCCTGTTATCAGCTTATCCTCCACCTTCTTTTTCGTATTTTTCAACTCATCAGTTTTAGAGCTTATGTGGGAGAGCGTGATGAAGCAGACGTGCACTCTGATGCGCATTTGTGGATATGTGTTGTAACATAAATAGTAATTCTATACTCATTGCAACTAATACTAATTTCTAAAGAGCAGAAAGTGACTTCATTCAGCTTTTTTCTTTTTTAAAAAAATTCCATTGTAGTTCCCATATACACAGCTTCTCCTATTGTTAACATCTTACATTAGTCGGGCACATTAGCAGCAATTAATGACATTTTGTTATTAGCTAAAGGGCATAGCTTACATTAGAATTCAACTCTTTGTGTTGTTCATTCAGTGTGTTTTTACAAATTTTTAATGGCATGTATTTATCACTACAGTATCACAAAGAATAGTTTCAATGCCCTAAAGGTCCTCTGTGATTCATCTATCCTTTCTCCTCCTATTTCCGAGTCCCTGGGAACCACCAATCTTTCCGCTATCTCCATTGTTTCATTTTCTAAAATAGCATATAGTTGGAATCATAGTACATAGTCTTTTCAGATTGGCTTCTTTCAACTGGCAATATGAATTTAAGGTTCTTTTTCTATTGCTTGATTTCTTTTTTTTTTTTTTTTGACAAATAATAGTCCTTTTTATGTATGTACCATAGTTTGTTTGAGCAGTCACCTATTGAAGGATATCTTTGCCTTCCAACTTTTGGCAATTATGAATAAATCCTCAGTAAATATTTGTATGCAGGTTTTACATGAACACCAGTAATGAATGGGAGTTATTGCTCCATATCCTCACAAGCATTTATTGTAAAATCTAGTGTTTTAGATTTTAGCTACTCTAATAGATATGCAATGATACCTCATTTTAATCTGAAGTTCCCTAATGATGGGAAGTTCCATATGATGGGGAGCACTTTTCCATTTTCTTATTTGCATCTGTGTATCTTCTTTGGTGAGGTATCTCTTCCTGTATTTTATTCATTACTTAATTGGGCTCTTTGTTTTCTTACTGTTGAATTTTAAAAGTTACTTTATCACTTTAGAGAGTTATAAGTCCTATTACTTTATCATAAGCTTGAATTATCCATTTAACAATTAAAATAATACTAGAAGAACTTCAGAATCAATATATTCATGAAATTTCTAATAAAATATATATTGGCAACCCGCTGGGCACAGATCTTCCTATTTCTTAATTTTTTCAAGTTAGACTGCCAAATTACAGGTTATAACAAATTGAAAATGTTTATTTATGTTTCTATAAACTTAAAAATCCATTAAGTAATTAATTTTTTATGAATTCAATTATGAATTACTTGCTGAAAAGGCTAACTCTAACTCAGCATGTGGTTTCTTCTTTCAATACCACAGAGCTAGTTCTCTGTAACAGTGCTGTATTGTGGACACCAGGGGCTGAATGTGAGAATCAAGAGAGATGTAACCTTTGAACCCACTCAACAAATTTTAATTAATGGCCTTGTAGGTGTTTATGCCTGTGTTAGACAGTAAGGGCCCAAAGCTGAATCAGCAATGGACACTGTTAAGGAGAAGAAAAAAAACACATGAGGGATTAAGCCTAAACTTAAAATAATAAGTTGAAGAATTTTTAAGAACTTTACTCAAATACGAACTGCCCCAATACAATATTGTAGAGCAGTTACCTTCCAATTAAAGCAAACAAACAAATGAACTGTCCTGTGAAATGAACATAGGATATAGTTACATAAAGAAAGTTCAAACTACTGTAAATTATGCTCATTTCACATGCTAGCAAATTTATGCTCAAAATCCTTCAAGCTAGGCTTCAGCAGTAGGTGAACTGAGAAACTCAGATATAAAAGCTGGATTTAGAAAAAGAAGAGGAGTCAGAGAACAAATCACCAACATTCATTGGATCCTGGAGAAAGCAAGGGAATTCCAGAAAAACTTCTGCTTCATTGACTACATTTAAGCATTTCACGGTGTGGATCTCAACAAACCATGGAAAATTCTTAAAGAGATGGGCATACCAGACCACCTTATTTATCTTCTGAGAAACCTGTATTCAGATCAATAAGTAAAGTTAGGATTGGAAATTGAACAACTGACTGGTTCCAAATTAGGAAAGGAGTATGACAAAACTATATCGTCATCCTGCTTATTATTTAACTTATATGCAGAGTATATCATGCTAAATGCAAGGCTGAATGCATCACAAGCTGGAATCAAGATTGCCTGGAAAAAACATCAACAACATCAGATAGGCAAATGATACCACTCTGATGGCATAAAGGGAAGAGGAACTAAAGAGTCTTTTGATGAGGGAGAGAGAGGAGGGTAAAAATGCTGGTTTGAAACTAACATTCAAACAACTAATATCATGGCATCAGGTCCCATCACGTCACAGCAAATAGATGGGGAAAAGAGAAGCAGTAACAGATTTTATATTCTTGGGATCCAAAATCACTGCAGGCAGTTAAGTGACTACAGCCATGAAAGTAAAAGACATACGCTCCTTGAAAGTAAAGCTATAACAAACATAGACAGTGTATTAAAAGGCAGAGATGTCATTTTGCTGACAAAGGTCCCTAGAGTCAAAGCTATCGTTTTCCCAGTAGTCATGTATGGGTGTGAGAGTTGGATCATAAAGAAGGATGGCCACTGAAGAACGTTTTTGAATTGTGGTGCTGGAGAAAACTCTTGAGAATGCCTTGGACTACAAAGAGAACAAACCAGTCAATCCTAAAGGGAATCAACCCTGAATGTTCATTGGAAGGACTGATGCTGAAGCTGAAGCTCTAGTACTTTGGCCACCTGATGTGAAGAGCCTACTCAATGGAAAAGTCCCTGAGGCTGGGGGAAATTAAGGCAAAAGGAGAAGGGGGCAACAGAAGATGAGATGATTAGATAACATCATTGATTCAATGAACATGAATTTGAGCAAACTCTGGGAGGTAGTGGGCTTCCCAGGTGGCACAGTGATAAAGAATCCACCTGTCAATGCAAGAGACACAAGAGACATGGGTTTGTTCCCTATATCAGAAGATATCCTAGAGTAGAAAATGGCAACCCACTCCAATATTCTTGCCTGGAAAATTCCATGGACAGAGGAGCCTGGCGGGCTACAGTCCATGGTGTCACAAAGAATTGGACACAATTTATCGACTGAACAACAAAAGACTCTGCCTCCCAAACCTTATAATCCTATCGTCAAGGATGAAGAGGAGGAATCAAAAGTCTGCCACTCCTACCATTTAACACAAGCTCAGCATCCTACCAGTCTTGAACTCATTACAACTAATTTTATGGTGTCCTTTATTCCTCATTATATTGGTTGACATAAGAACCCTCAGTTTCCAAGATTAACTGCCATATCTCTCACTCTTATATGCGTGTCCCTGTAATCCCCATTCCACCACTGTATAATTCACCAGAATCTTTCCTGACACTTTCATACATTATCAGAATAACCTCCTGTATTCTGATCTCCTCTGAACCTTTCCTTCATATTCATGCTCTAAATTCATGCTCTAATCTGTCTTCCCTTCACAAACTTTGTTTACCAAAAACTGATGATTATTTTTCCTCACACAGTTCTGACGCTGCAGCGCCTGGAGAGGGAGCACATAGATGTCTTTCTCTCACTCCACTTTTAGGCCATTCTTTTCTCATTCCAGACACTCCTAGTTTTGTGTATATGACACACTGTCTCTCAATGCTATTTTCTCACAACTGAGTAGTCATACCTGCTTATTTCTAGTGGTTTTTTAGCTTCTGAATCACAGCTACTCTCCCCAGGACTGCACCTTGATTTTTTAAATTGTTTTTATATACATATGAAAAACAATATACAGATAATACTTCTAATACACTGGATTCTCAGTTATGTGAACTCATTTCCTCTTATAAGCTCAACTCTCTGTTTACCTAAGAACTCTTTCTAATAATTGCAGACATTACAATGATAAATACATACAAATATACATTACAAGTAGGTAAACCTGATCTGGGAAAGAAAAAAAAAAAGCCTTGAGCTGTAGAATTTATTTTTGTCATACCAATTGTCCAGTCATGGTTGATTTGAAATTACTAATGATTTTGCACACAATGGTGTGATCACTCACCTAGAGCCAGACATCCTGGAATGTGATGTCAAGTGGGCCTTAGGAAGCATCACAACAAACAAAGCTAGTGGAGGTGATGGAATTCCAGTTGAGCCATTTCAAATCCTGAAAGATGATGCTATGAAAGTGATGCACTCAATATGCCAGCAAATTTGGAAAACTCAGCAGTGGCCACAGGACTGGAAAAGGTCAGTTTTCATTCCAATCCCAAAGAAAGGCAATCCCAAAGAATCCTCAAACTACCACACAATTGCACTCATCTCACACGCTAGTAAAGGAATGCTCAAAATTCTCCAAGCCAGGCTTCAGCAATACGTGAACTGTGAACTTCCAGATGTTCAAGCTGGTTTTAGAAAAGGCAGAGGAACCAGAGATCAAATTGCCAACATCTGCTGGATCATCAAAAAAGCAAGAGAGTTCCAGAAAAACATCTACTTCTGCTTTACTGACTACCCCAAAGGCTTTGACTGTGTGGATCACAGTAAACTGTGGAAGATTCTTCAAGAGATGGGGATACCAGACCACCTGACCTGCCTCTTGAGAAACCTGTATGCAGGTCAGGAAGCAACAATTAGAACTGGACATGGAACAACAGACTGGTTCAAAATAAGAAAAGGAGTATGTCAAGGCTGTATATTGTCACCCTGCTTATTTAACTTGTATTCAGAGTACACCATGAGAAACACTGGACTGGAGGAAGCACAAGCTGGAATCAAGATTGCCGGGAGAAATATCAATAACCTCAGATATGCAGATGACACCACCCTTATGGCAGAAAGTGAAGAAGAACTAAACAGCCTCTTGATGAACGTGAAAGAGGAGAGTAAAAAAGTTGGCTTAAAGCTCAACATTCAGAAAACTAAGATCATGGCATCCAGTCCCACCACTTCATGGCAAATAGATGGGGAAACAGTGGAAACCATGAGAGACTTTATTTTTCTGGGCTCCAAAATCACTGCAGATGGTGATTGCAGCCGTGAAATTAAAAGACGTTTACTCCTTGGAAGGAAAGTTATGACCAACCTAGACAGCATATTAAAAAGTAGAGACATAACTTTGCTGACAAAGGTCCATCTAGTCAAGGCTATGGTTTTTCCATTAGACATGTGTGGATGTGAGAGTTGGACTATAAAGAAAGCTGAGTGCCAAAGTATTGATGCTTTTCAACTGTGGTGTTGGAGAAGACTCTTGAGAGTCCCTTGAACTTCATGGAGATCCAACCAGTCCACCCTAAAGGAGATTAGTCCTGGGTGTTCATTGGAAGGTCTGATGTTGAAGCAGAAATTCCAATACTTTGGCCACCTGACGGGAAGAGCTGACTCATTTGAAAAGTCCCTGATGCTGGGAAAGACTGAGGGCAGGAGAAGAGGAAGACAGAGAATGAGACAGTTGGATGGCATCACCGACTCAATGGACATGGGTTTGGGTGGGCTCCGGGAGTTAGTGATGGACAGGGAGGCCTGGTGTGTTGCAGCTCATGGGGTCGCAAAGAGTCAGACACGACTGAGCAACCAAACTGAACTGAACTGAATGATTTTGCAACCACCTTAAAAAAATCGACAAAATTAAACAATTGGCTACAACAAGTGAACTATAGCTTAAATAACACATCACTGTAGCCATCTTAAATGTTATACTACTTTGTCGTCACTTCTTCCTGTTTATCTCATTTACTTTGGTACCCAAACTCATCACTCTGTTGGAATAGTCAGTATATTTATGTCACCATTATTTCACTGTTCCATATTCCTTAACATGCATCTTTTTAATTTATCAATTGTTAGTCTTTATCTCATTTACCTGGTTAGCATTTGACATTGCCTATTGCTCACTCCATCTTGCTTTATAAACTTCCTTCACTAGGTTTCCAAGGTAACACACTCTTCTATTATTTCTTTTATCATTCTACCAATCTAGTTTTTCCTCCTTCATCTACTTTACTTATATCTTATCTTTTCCTCAACTTCTTCATAGGAACTAGGCCTTGCCTCTCATCTCTAAATTTTCAGTTTCTTGTTGATATGATCTATTCCCATAGATTTAAATACTCACTATATGTCAAAGATTTGCAAAAAATTTTCCCCCGACTAGTTATCTCCTCCCAAATCTATCCTTCTAGGTCCCACTACCTAATCATCATATTCTATAAATTTTCTCAGACATACTGATACATTTAAATATAACTTAACTTTTTACAAACTAAATTCCTGACTTCAGTTAAATTCTTTCTTACTGTCTAGTCCAAAGTCCTTAGTGTCATGCATGACTTCATTCATCTACATGCCATATCCAAATTCATCAGGAGAGCATAATTGCTCTAGCTTCAATACATTCACATTCATCCCTCCTATCATCATTAACACTGCTTCCTCTCAGAACTGATGTAGCATCATCGTCCATTTGTCCAGTATTATATTAATATGCTGCCATGTGCTGTACAGTGCTTATTAAGTAGCACATGCTCACTGAATGAAGAAACAGAGAAGAGTGAATATTCAGTTATTGTTGCCTACTTGGCTGTAAAAACTCATAACATTTCATTGTTTGACAGAAAAGTTCTCAGAAAATTTGAACCTGATATATCCAACTTTTTCCAGAAAATTTACAACTATTTTCTTGCCATTGTTTTCTTGTTGCCACTGTTTATTCCCTCAAATAAACCAAAGAGCAGAATCTATACCCTTCTTCCGAAAGGGAAAACAACTTCTCAATTTCTCACAAACTTTTCAGAACCTTACACTACTTACATGGAAATTTTTTAAATTCCCAGTTCATCTCAAAACTCAAATTATTTTTCAAATGCCTTATTTTTCCTGGTCCTGCTTCATCTTCATAAAGTTTCTCATTATTTTATTTTTTTGGTCTCCTTTTCTCCCTAATATCGCTGAATGTTCTATTCCTCACTGTTCCCATATTAAATTCTGTCTTGCAATCCTGTTAGGTAGAGAAAATAATTTTCATTTATTTCTTTTTTGCACCATAACAAAGTCATTTTTCCAAACCCAAAATTGGTTAATAAAACTTTAATAGTTCCTGATACTTTAATGTATTTGGTAGGCAATCAGTATATGAGATTATAAAGAGTTAAATGCCAATATATGAAGGGAGGACAATGTCAAACCCAAGAAAAGGACAAACCAGAAGGAAAACCAGGGGTGTCGAACTAGAGAGTAGAAACAAACATTATCCTGACCTGACTTAAAAGGTAATAAAAGCACTTGTATAAAATCCTCTAACACCACATAATTCTCATCTCTAAGGACGAAGAAGTGATGAGAAGTAACTTAACAACTCTGTCAAGCATGGTAAAAGAAGTTGACTAGTTCCTCATAAAGGAAAGATTTATGAAGACTATGGGTTTTCTGCAGGACCAAATGGTTTGAATGATACTCTCAGGGATCAGATATCAACTACAGGGAAATATGTCACTTTCATTGTATTTTTTTCCTCTATAAAATTATTACATCTCCTATGCTCTCCTATATACTTTCAATGGGTATTTGTCAGAATAAGACAAACTCTCTCACAGAAATGCAAGCCTTATTTATGGTAATAAAAATGTGGAGCAGTACAAACAAAACTCGTTTTCCTCCTAGAAAGAAAAATGATTCAATCATTCTTTGAATCATTCACTAAGGACTGCGTTGTACTATTTTTCCTCTCAGCAATATTCCTCTTTGTCAGTGGGTTAGTCCAAAACACACTACAAAGAATGCACTAGAGAGTCTATTAAAAGGTACAGTAGCACCATTGGTGTGTGGAAAATGAATTATCAACAAAGTCGTACTGGAGATATATCATACCTATTATTTACTCCTTGGTTACAGAATTTTTTTTTTTTTTGGTTACAGAATATTTTTTGATGATTGTGTGACAGTTGCTATTTTTCTTTGTTCATTGACATAGGGGAAAAATAAAATTTAAATTAATATTAAAACTATATTTTAGGAAAAGAATACACACAGACATTAAAAACTCCATAGATAACATCGAGTTAATGCAAACACTAGCATGCAATTTTGGAGGAATGTGTGTAAACTACTTTCAAGTGATGCTTTGTTTGGATGTTTGCTGCTTTATTTTTTAGAGTTTGTTTCCCTGATTCATCAACTCGTTTGGCATGGTTTCCTCAGTACTCTATTTTTCAATCGCCATAATGTGTCCTTTGTGATTTTCTTTACCTCATTAACTTTATTTTTCCTTTCTAAATCTGTCCCTTCACTCATATATATATAACATATTTAGTGCTTATTAGCTAAGACATTTAAAAATACTGTTTAAAAAGAAATCATTGCTTTGTGGACTTTATTTTCCCTAGATTTTCTTTAAGATACATATTTAAAAAACATTTATTGTCTTGGCTATTTATTGATATCTTAAACAATACCTTCATCGTACAGTTTCCTTTATATATTCATGCTGCATCTGACTGTTACCTTTGTCTGTTGAGGATATTATATATGATTTTATTTTTAATACTTTATTAAAATGTTGATATTGACAATTAAAAATTTGCTTGGCATTGATATTTATGAAATGTCTAATATATTCTGAGTAATTTGCAAACTCTATGATACAGAAATGAAAAAGACTGATTAAATCCTTGCTTTGAAGGAGCTTATATTCTAGGGGTACAGGAGCATCAGAGGTGCATATGATAATAAGCATAAAATAAAATGCAGAAAAAAATATTTCTGAAGTATTTTAGGAAGAATTAGAGCATGGTACTAGCATAGAAAATATCTGTGGAAGAAACTCTCAGAGAAGCAAGGCCAGGAAAAATGAGGCATGTTGCATAAAGTTTGTTAAGTTTTGAGGTAAACTGGGAATTTAAAAATTCCCATGCATAAGGGCAAGACAAATTTATGGGAAATTTTTAATTATTTTTCCTTTCTCAACAAGGGTGCCAATCATGTCTGAATGAAGTTAAGCCTTGACCTGGTGGAAATGACAGGCACCGAAACCCGGAAGTATAAACTCGCTGAAGCTGGATCGTGCTCGGTACGTTTAAAAACTAGTCGTTAAGTCGTGTCCAACTCTTTGCAACCTCATGAACTGCAGCATGCCAACCTTCCCTGTCTATCACTATCTCCCAGAGTTTCCTAAAACTTATGTAAAAACTAGTAAGAAGGCCAAATATGTGGACAAGAGTGATTAAGCAGATAGTGGTGATAGATGAGGTCAAAGAGATTGCTAGGAAACAGATCATATCTCTCAGGCCATGGGAAGGAGATGAGATATTTCTTTAAGTGTGATTGAAAGATATTGGTGTATACAGAATGTAGGAGCTACATAATATAATTTATGTCTTATAAAAATCTGCCTGGTTGCTATGGCAATGGGCAGTGGGAAGGTAAGAGAGAATGCTGCTGTACTCCACAAAATATGTGCTAGTTGCTTAGACAAGAGTTTTGGGTGTAAAATGGGTAAATGATGGTCAGATACAGAATGTATATTGAGGGCAGAGTCAAAGGGATTTAAAAATATATTGGCCATAAAAGGTGAAAGAAAATATAATCTGTAATGACTCATAGGGTAGATTTGACCATTTGTGCAAATATGTACCATTTAGAAATGTGAGAACATATTTAGAATTTCTAGATTTAGGAGGATATATTAATAATATTTTGGTTGTGATAAGTTAAGCTATGAAATGTCTATTAAACCAAATATGGGGATGTCATACAAATGGACCAGAACAGATTGTAGCTCTAAGTTGTGCTAGTAGAGCTTTACATTTGAGAGCAATTATAACATCAAAAATTTTAAAAGTTATAGAACCAGATGAAGTCTGAAAAGGGAAAGGTAATATAGAAGATTAAAATGATCTTGGGAGTGTCTCATCAGTTATAGTGTTATGAGAAAGGAAGTGGTCAGGAAATAAAATTGGTAACAAAATGTTAACAAGGTAATGATAAAATGATGGGGTCAAAATCAAGAGCATAAAAAGTGGTTTAAGAACAGGGCTATGGTATACAGATAGTATAAGATGAAGATAGTTATATATTATGGGTTGTTGTTCAGTTGCTAAGTCGTGTCTGACTCTGCAACCCCATGAACTGCAGAATACCAGGCTTCTCTGTACTTCACTATCTCCCAGAGTGTGCTCACACTCATGTCCATTGAGTAAGTGATCCATCCAACTGTCTCATCCTCTGCAGCCCCGTTCTCCTCTGGCCCTAATCTTTGCCAGCATCACAATGTTTTGCAGTGAGTTGGCTCTTCACATCATGTGGCCAAAGTATTGGAGCTTCAGCTTCAGGATCAGTCCTTCCAATGAATATTCAGGGCTAATTTCCTTTAGGATTGACTGATTTGATCTCCTTATTGTCCAAGGGACTCTCAAGAGTCTTCCAACACCACAGTTCAAAAGCATCAATTCTTTGGTGCTCAGCCTTCTTGATGGTCCAACTCTCACATTCATATATGACTACTGGAAAAACCACAGCTTTGACTATACGGATGTTTGATGGCAAAGTGATGTCTCTGCTTTTTAATACACTGTCTAGGTTTGTCATAGCTTTTCTTCCAAGGATCAAGCATCTTTTAATTTCATGGCTGCAGTCACCATCTGCAGTGATTTTGGAGCCCAAGAAAATAAAATCTGTCACTGTTTCTACTTCTCCCCCATCTGTTTTTCATGAAGTGATAGGACCGGATGCCAAGATGTCAGTTTTTTGAATGTTGAGTTTTAAGCCAGCTTTTTCATTCTCTTTCACCTTCAAGAGACTCTTTAGTTCCTCTTCACTTCCTGCCATAAGAGTGGTTTCATCTGCATATCTGAGATTGTGGATATTTCTTCCAGCAACCTTGATTAAAGCTTGTGAATCATCCAACCTGGGATTTCACATGCATAGAATTTAAATAAGCAGAGTGACAATATGCATCTTTAACGTACTCCTTTACCAATTTTGAACCAGTTTGCTGTTCCATGTCTGGTTCTAACTGTTGCTTCTTGACCCACATACAGGTTTCTCAGGAAACAGATAAGGTGGCCTGATGTTCGCATCTCTTGAAGAATTTTCCACAGTCAAAGGCTTTAGTATCAATGAAATGGAAGTAGATTTTTTTTTTAAATTCCCTTGCTTTTTCTATGATCCAATGGATGTTGTCAATTTGACCTCTGGTTCCTTTGCCTTTTCTAAATCCAGCTTGTACATCTAGAATTTTTCAGTTCAAATACTGTTGAAGCCTAGCATGAAGGATTTTGAGCATTACTTTGATAGCATGTGAAACAGTGCAATTGAACAGTAGTTTGAACATTCTTTGGTATTGCCTTTCATTGTGATTGGAATGAAAAATTATATTTTCCAGTTTTGCGGCCACTTCTGAGTTTTCCAAATTTTCTGGTATACTGAGTGGAATACTTTAACAGCATCACCTTTTAGGATTTGAAACAGCTCAGCTGGAATTCCACCACCTCCATTAGCTTTGTTCATAGTGATGCTTCCTAAGGTCCACTTGACTTCACACTCCAGGATGTCTGGCTGTAGGTGAGTGACCACATCATCATGGTTATCTAGGTCATTAAGGCCTTTTTTGTACAGTTCTGTGTACTCATGCCACTGCTTCTTAATCTCTTCTGCTTCTGTTAGGTCTTGTCATTCCTGTCCTTTATTGTGCCCATCTTTGCATGAAATATTCCCTTGGAATCTCCAGTTTTCTTGAAGTGATCTCTAGTCTTTCCCATTCTACTGTTTTCCTCTATTTCCTTGCATTGTTCACCAAAGAAGGCTTTCTTATCTCTGCTTGCTATTCTCTGGGACTCTGCATTCATTTGGGGATACCTATTCCTTGCTCTTTTGCTTTTTACTTCTCTTCTTTTCTCAGCTATTTGTAAGGCCTCTCTCAGACAACCATTTTGCTTTCTTGAATTTCTTTTTCTTGGAGATAGTTTTGGTCACCACATCCTGCAATGCAGGAGACCTGGGTTCAATCCCTGGACTGGGAAGGTCCCCTGGAGAAGGGAATGGCTACCACTCCACTTTTCTGGCCTGGAGAATTCCCTGGACACTGGAACCTGGCAGGCTACACTCTATGGGGTGGCAAAGAATCAGATGACTGAGTGACTGTGGTGTTACGGACCTCTCCGTAGTTCTCAGGCACTCTGTCTATCAGATCTAAACCCTTGAATCTATTTGTCACCTCTACTGTATAATGATAAGGGATTTGATTTAGGCCATACATGAATGGCCCAGTGGTTTTCCCTGATTTCCTCAATTTAAGCCTGAAATTTGCAATAAGAAGCTCATGACGTGAGCCACAGTTAGCGCCAGGTTTTTGTGTGTGTGTGGTGTTTTTTTTTTTTTTTTTTTTTTTTTTTTGCTGACTGTTTAGAGCTTCTCCATCTTATGGGTGATTTTGATTAAAATTACCTTTGGCAATTTTGTTATCAGACCAGCACTGCTCTAATACTTAAACAAGATGAGTGAAAGTCCCTCAGTCATGTCTGACTCTTTGCAACCCCATGGACAAAAGAGTCCTTGGAATTCTCCAGGCCAGAATACTGGAGTGGGTAGTCTTTTCCCTTCTTCAGGGCATCTTCCCAACCCAGGTCTCCTGCACTGCAGGCAGATTCTTTACCAGCTGAGCCACAAGGAAGCCCAATTTTTACAGTTTTAAAATTTTAACAATTTTGAAAGTCAAAGATCAGTTGAAATGCAATATAGGAAGACTACAGTTTAGAAACATGTAGAATGGATGGATGATACTACTTCGTTTAAGTTAAAGATGATTATAGCATGAGAATGATCCAGAAGAATAGGAGCTGGAAAACTATAACCTACAGATCAAGTTAAGATCTACCTTTTGTATTTTGTAAACAAAATGTAGCACAGTCATGTCCATTTATTTACATTCTACATATGGTCGCTTAGCAGAGTTGAATAGTTGCAACAGAGGCTATAAGGACCGTAAAGCCCAAAATATTTATTATCTGTTCCATGTTTAGTTGCTCAGCTGTATACAAATCTTTGGGACACCATGGACTGTAGACTTCCAGGCTCCTCCGTCCATGGGAATTCTCTAGGAATACTGGAGTGAGTTGCCATGTCTTCCTCCAGGGGATCTTCCCAGCCCAGGGATCGAATCCAGGTCTCCTGCATTGCAGGCAGATTCTTTACCAACTGCACCACCAGGGAAGCCCATGAATACTGGAGTGGTAGCCTATCCCTTCTCCAGGGAACCTTTTCAAGCCAGGAATCAACCCGGGGTTTCCTGCATTGCAGGTGGATTCTTTGTCAGTTAAGCCACCATGGAAGCCCAAAAGGGAGATGTATACTGTCCTATTCTCCTTTCTTTCTCCAGCCCATTCTTGTCAGATTTAAGACATACTAGATGATCACACCAACGTTAGTTAATGTCACCTAGTTGACCATGGTATGTTTAAAGGTAATTTCTTCCTTTTCCACTCCATTCAGTTTTACATAGAGTTACACTCTATATTCTGTCATTAACAATACATGTACTAACTCCCAGTTTATGTGTAATGGTTCATATTTCTGATTTTGAGTTCCTATAAATCAAGCTTATATGAGTTAGTACAAGTATTGTTGATGACAGAATATAGGCTGTAACTCTATGTATAAGTGAATGGAGTGGAGAGAAAGAAATTATCTTCAAAAGTACCATGGCCAAGTAGGTGACTTAATGTTGGAGTGATCATCTACTATGTCTTGAATCTGAAAAGAATGGGCAGGAGAAAGAGTGGAGAATAAGACAGTGATCCAAGCTTTAAAATTATCAGAATGAAGGCACACAATTGGGGGATTCTTAGATGACAGTAGGGGAAGGTAAAGATTTATGAAATCTAACTACACATACTTCAAACATGATAGAGGCTTTAAAAAGAAGGAAAAGGAGACATTTGATGGAAAGGGCAGAAGGTAATCAAGAAGATTCCTATCCATCTACATGTACTAGAGATACAGATATTGTGGGAGAGAGAATGGTCTCCATTTTCAAAGACTGCAAGGATAACTATGAAGACCCTCCTTTTATTTAGAGAAAGAAGATAGAAAGATCTACAGAAAAGTAAAATCCAGTGGAGTTTATGATTTAGATAGTCTTCATATTTTACACTTGTGAATACCAAAATAATATTTGTCTTTGTATCAAATGAAACAATAGATATAAAAATACCAGCGCTGCCTAAGACAAAGTAAGTACAGAAGTTCCCTTCTGTACTCCCAACTCTTCTTTGCTCTTTATTATTTAATTCTATATTTATTCTCTGTCCAAATAATTTTATCTGGAAAACACCTTCACAAAATATTACTGATAAAACTTATGAACTATAGCTCTTCCTAAAGTTTTAGTCATGGTAAGGTAGCCAAGTAGTTACTATCCAATAATAAAGTTTTAACATTATTTTCATTTTATTTAGGTACATATATCTGCTCAAAATCACACCTACCAAATTCTACTATGCCAAAATGGTTACAACTCTATAATACTGTTTGATCACACTAATAATTAATTAACAATACTGTTAAATTATATTTATAAAAATTTATCACCTAGGGTACTGACTGCTGAAGCTTCTAGCATGGCTTTAAAACACTGAACTGTCATTTTCAGGAATCAACATTTGCCAAAGTTACTACCATCTAACTTACATTCTTTTTGTGAACTATGTACTTTTATTTCTTGGACTAAAGTTTTTATAGCGACTTTCTGCTCATATTTCAACATGTACACTTGAAGAATGACAGATATTTAATCTCAGTTATATTTTTAGTATCATTACAAATGGCATAGCAAAGTAATCTCTTTTACTTTCCTAAACTATTTTATAAAATGGAGACAATTTTTAAATTTAAAGTCTAATTCAAACTTTAGCCTAATTCCACTGAATAAATTATTTTATATCAATGTGAAAAAACTTTTCCTTTGTACAATTATTGAGAAATTTAAATGACATGAAACATGTCAGTTTAACATAATAGGCATTCAATATTCCTAATATTTTTACTTTCAACAAAAAAAATTATAAATCTGAGTCTGTGAACTATGTGAGAGATTCAGTAGTTAACACTGAAATATCATATGCTTTAATCTTACTGAAAGAAATATGATATACATATATAAAACTATTCACAATGTTTTTGTATGGATTTATATGGACTTGTTTGAAGCAGACTTCATAAAATAGGTTGAATGCAAGTAGACTGCTGGATAAAATCCTTTAATATGGAATAAAGCAGTTTGATACCATCAACTCTAATATTATATGGTGAAACTGCCCTAAGCATCTAAATAAACTGTTGTGAATAGTTTTGGGTCTGCAATGTAGTAGACCCCGGTTCGATTCCTGGGCCAGGAAGATCCACTGGAAAGGGGTAGGTTCCAGTATTCTTGGGCTTCCATGGTGGCTCAGCTGGTTCTGCTGGCAATACAGGGGACCTGGGTTCTATCCTTGGGTTGGGAAGATCCCCTGGAGGAGGTATTGGATACCCACTCCAGTATCCTAGCCTGGAGAATTCCATGGGCTGTATAGTCCATGGGGTTGCAAAGAGTTGGACATGACTGAGCAACTTTCACTTAGATCTTTTAGAAGTATAAAGCTGATTGGAGTGCCAACTTTAAGTATAATCAGAAGAGATAACTTCAACTGTCAATCAACAAAACATTTTGATCACCTTATCCTTTGTACTATATTAAATACATATAATTTTCATTGGCAGATATATGAAGAAAACTTCTATAGTAAAATATTTTTATAATATAAAACTTCATTATATTTTTTTATTTCAGCAACCTGAAGGACTATGGTGATACTGTCTCTAATAGAGTACATTACAGAAAACATTCCCTTGTGGAGACAGATAATGAATTTTGAAAAGTTGATTCTAAGCTGTCTTACGGCCATCAAAATAGATGTCTAGGAGAAGTTACTGAGATCTTTCCTGTTGTTTTACAGTTGCTAAGTTGTGTCTGACTCTGCTAGCCCATGGACTGTATCACACCAGGCTTCCCTGTCCTTCACTATCCCCTGGAATTTGCTCAAATCCATTGAGTCAGTGAGGCCAGCCAACCATTTCATCCTATGTTGCCCCCTTCTCCTCCTGCCCTTAATCTTTCCCAGCATTAAGGTCTTTTTCAATGAGCTGGCTCTTTGCATCATGTGGCCAAAATATTGGAGCTTCAGCATCAATCCTTCCAATGAATATTCTTGGTTGATTTCCTTTAGGATTCACTGGTTTGCTCTGCTTGCTGACCAAGGGACTCTCAAGAGCCATCTCTAGCACCATAGTTTGAAAGCATCAGTCTTTGAAAGCTTTGAAAGCTTTTGAAGCTTTGAAAGCTTCAGCACTCAGCCTTCTCTCTAGTGGGTATACTTATTTGAGTATTAGTCCCTTGTTCTCAATAAATGTAATTGAATCTTTAGGAATTAAAAGATTCATCACTTTTTGAGGATGTGTATTTATTTAATAAAACCTCATTTTTTCCCTCAAAACATTTTTGTTTAGCAATTTTCAAGAGGGTAACAGGCAGGAAGGGTAGGGGTCCCCAAACAGAGTAAACTGCAAGTGTCAGACTTTTTTTCCTCTGTCTTAAGTGGTAGGAGGGAAAAAACTGCACATGTCAGAAGTTGTTTTTTTTTTTTTTTTTTTCCCTTCTCTATACAAAATTAAAAGGTTTCTTTTAAAATTTTGTGTTGCCAGGATGACAGCTGGTTCCACCTGAATTTAACTTTTCTCAAACCTTGAGCTAACCAGTGTGTTCTTCTTATGGAAATATTTTTCTTAAGCTATGTTTTTTCTTAATGAACTATGTATTTGCTTGGAAACCAACTTTCTTCAAGATTCATGTCAATTGTTTTATGGCCCGGGATGACTCACCTTATGCCAATGCTATCTCAAAATGCATTTGTGTCTTTGGGGACTGGTGCTACTCTCTCAGTTTTGAGAAATTTCCTGTCTCTAATTAGCAGCTTGCTAATAGGTATAGAACACCTTGCTAAAAACTAGCAAACGGGGCACTCTTTCTGCCCCCTTCTGATGTCTATGTTGAAGCTTTTTCTATCTCTTTTAAACTTTAATAAAACATTATTACAGAAAATCTCTGAGTGATGAAGCCTTATCACTGGCCCCAGATAGAAGTCCTCTCCTCTGGAGGCCAAGAATCCTGGCATCACCCAGGGTTCATAGCAGCAACCTTCCACTTTGATCTATTAATCAACTGACTTGCCTGATTATCAAAATGCTTGTATTCTTTTAACTCTAAAATATAATTTTAAATGAGTAATATGAGGTTGGGTTCTTTTCCTCCTATTACATTCCTGAACTTTGTTTTATACCCTCAGTTATTTGCTTCTTAAAGAGAAAGTTTTGAAAGAATTTGCCAGGTTCAAAGACAAATTTGCTGGAATAAGGGTCTTGTGTGTATTAAAGCTGTAAATTTCATTATGGAGAATTGACATCTTCCTAACTTTTAGCTTTCCCTTATAGAAATATACATTTTCTGTTTATCCAAACTGAAAATCCCTCACTAAAAATATATTATTATGTGGCAGGTACAATTATTTTTATTGCTATACACAAACACACAACATTTTTCTCTTTGGGAGAATTTTAAAATTATATTTTGTTATGTTAATATTAAGATTATATTATTAACATGTTGTTTAGTCACTAGGTTGTGTCCAACTCTTTGCAACTCTGTGGACTGGAGCCCGCCAGGCTCCTCTCTCCATGGGGTTTCCCAGGCAAGAATACTGGAGTGGGTTGCCATTACCTTCTCCAGGGGATCTTCCTGATCCAGGGACCGAACCTGTGTCTCCCACTTAGCAGGCAGATTCTTTACCACTGAGCCACCTGGGAAGCCCATATACCTATTAATCATTCTAAATACATATATTTTTATTTTTTAGGTACTTCGTATTCTTGTCAATACTCATAGCCTCTAGTAGAATACTTAGACATTTCTATATTCTATTCTATTTCCTTATTTTGCAAATAAGGAAAACTCTGACACTTCCTGTGATGCCAGAAGTGGGATGTAGGAAAAAACATGGATGCTATAACAGAATTAGGGTATTCCCTGATAGCTCAGCAGGTAAAGAATCTGTCTGTAATGCAGGAGACACAGGAGTTGCAGGTTTGATCCCTGGGTTGGGAAGATTCCCTAGAGGGGAAAATGGTAACCCATTCTAGTATTCTTGCTTAAAAAATCCCATGGACAGAGAATGCTGGCAGGCTACAGTCCAAAGGGATGCAGAGTCGGACATGACTGAGCATACACACGCACATAATAGAATGGACAAAATTTAGAAAAACATGGAGTGAGGAAAACAACAATTCTTTTTGAGGGGGAGGCACTGGAAGGAGTACTGTAATAAAAAAGTTTAATTTTCATGTGAAGGAGTCAATAGAGAGAGAGAACGAACATGATATAATGCAAGGTATTATATACATCAAGCAGAGGCAGAGGGTACAGTTCTCTGGAAGGGACAGACAGGAAAAGATGGAATAAAAAGATGGCGATGTTTACAGATAAATTTGTAGATGTTGATGCACAAGGATGAGGCATTTCTTAACTTATGGTTACCTTTCTTTTGGTGTAAGAGAAGATGTAACTGTTATTTTCCTTATTAAATCAACATTTCTGTGCTGTTTTAGAAAGTGATTTTTATAAGGTTGGATTTATATTAAACTCTATCTTGGTAAATATATAATAACACAATGCAATATTGTGTTTTCAGACTTTTAAGCAGACTTTAAAAGTCTTGCCCAAGTACGAGCATTAAAATGATTTGAGCAATTTGATTTTTAAAGTACCTAAACGCCAATGGAATTGAAATGCTTGTCAGTCCCATTTATATTCCATTGGCTCTTGGACAAATTGTCAATGTCAGAATTTGTGCACAGTATTAACAGTTGTCTCTGTACCATTATGCTTTGAAAGATTGCATTATGTTATAGTGCATTCAGTTCCCTCAAGCAAGAAATAGGATAGTTTTCTATAGGTAAAATTAGTTATTTTTACATTTCAACTGATCATTTCTGCCTCCTATTCTTGACTTTTACTGGTTTTCAATTATATATGTAGTGTTAAAAATGAATCACAATGTTTAGCCCGTATATAAAGGAGAATGTGGATGCAAATAGAGTTTGTGGAAACTTCCTTTTTAATTGAGTACTGGCATTTGATAGAACTTGACTACTTTTACATTGATTGTCAATGGCCATGAACGCACCTTATCCTCAAAAAGTAACAGAACATACACCAGAGACAAAAAGGAGGGAAAAGACCTTCTTTTGGGCACATCCGGACAGTCAGTCAGTTCAGTTGCTCGGTCATGTCAGACTCTCCCCGACCCCATGGACTGCAGCACACCAGGCTTCCCTGTCCATCACCAACTCTCGGAGCTTGCTCAAAATCACGTCAGAGTCAGTGATGCCTTCCAGTCATCTCATCCTCTGTCGTCCCCTTCTCCTCCTGCCCTCAGTCTTTGCCAGCATCAGGGTCTTTTCCAGTGAGTCAATTCTTCGCATCAGGTGGCCAAAGTATTGGAGCTTCAGTCCTTCCAATTAATATTCAGGACTGATTTCCTTTAGGATTAATTGGTTTAATCTCTTTGCAGTCCAAGGGACTCTCAAGAGTCTTCTTCAACACTGCAGTTCAAAAGCATTAATTCTTTGGTGCTCAACTTTCTTTATAGTCCAACTCTCACATCCATACATGACCACTGGAAAAACCATAGCTTTGACTATATGGACCTTGGCTGGCAAAGTAATGTCTCTGCTTTTTAATATGCTGTCTAGGTTGCTCATGGGTTTTCTTCCAAGGAGAAAAAGTTTTTAATTTCATGACTGCAGTCATCATCTGCAGTGATTTTGGAGCCCCCCAAAATAAAGTCTCTCACTGTTTCCAATCTTTCCCCATCTATTTCCCATGAAGTGATGAGACTGGATGCCATAATCTTAGTTTTCTGAATGTTGAGTTTTAAGCCAACTTTTTCACTCTCCTCTTTCACTTTCACCAAGAGGCTCTTTAGTCTTTCTTCACTTTCTGCCATAAGGGTGGTGTCATCTGCATATCTGAGGTTATTGATATTTCTCCTGGCAATCTTCATCCCAGCTTGTGCTTCATCCAGCCCTGTATTTCGCATGATATACTCTGCATGTAAGTTAAATAAGCAGGGTGATGATATACAGCCTTGACATACTCCTTTCCCAACTTGGAAACAGCCTGTTTTTCTTGACCTGCATACAGATGTCTCAGGAGGCAGGTCAGGTGGTCTGGTATTCCCATCTCCTTCAGAATTTTCCACAGTTTATTGTGATCCACACAGTCAAAGGCTTTGGCATAGTCAATAAAGCAGAAATAGATGTTTTCCTGAAACTCCCTTGCTTTTTCAATGATCCAGTGGATGTTGGCAGTTTGATATCTGGTTCCTCTGCCTTTTGTAAAGCCAGCTTGAACATCTGGAAGTTCACGTACTGTTGAAGCCTGGCTTGGAGAATTTTGAGGATTACCTTGCCAGTGTGTGAGATGAGTGAAATTGTGTGGTAGTTTGAACATTCTTTGGCGTTGCCTTTCTTTGTGATTGGAATGAAAACTGACTTTTTCCCATCCTGTGGCCACTGCTGAGTTTTCCAAATTTCCTGTCATATTGAGTGCAGCACTTCCACAGCATCATCTTTTAGGATTTGAAATAGCTCAGCTGGAATTCCATCACCTCCACTAGCTTTGTTCATAGTATTGCTTCCTAAGGCCCACCCAGTTGATTTTGCATTCCAGGATGTCTGGCTCTAGGTGAGTGATCACACCATCATGGTTATCTGGGTCATGAAGATCTATTTTGTACAGTTCTTCTGTGTATTCTTGCCACCTCTTTTTAATATCTCTCCTTCTGTTAGGCCCATACTATTTCTGCCCTTTATTGTGCCCATCTTTGCATGAAACAGTCCCTTGGTATCACTAATTTTCTTAAAGAGATCTTTGGTCTTTCCCATTCTATAGTTTTCAAGTATTTCTTTGCATTGGTCATTGAGGAAGTCTTTCTTATCTCTCCATGCAATTTTTTGGAACTCTGCATTCAAATGGGTATATCTTTCTGTTTCTCCTTTGCCTTTAGCTTCTCTTCTTTTCATAGCTATTTGTAAGGCCTCCTCAGACAACCATTTTGCCTTTTTGTATTTATTTTTCTTGGGGATGATCTTGATCACTGCCTCCTGTACAATGTCATGAACCTCTGTCCATAGTTCTTCAGGCACTCTATCAGGTCTAATCCACTGAATCTATTTGTCACTTCCATGTGGACAATACTGATCCAATAATGCAAGGAAGGAGACAACAAGAGAATCCTTATATGAAATACCATGTGTAACAGTTAAAACGGATTTAAAGGTGACAAAAACTATAAGCCTCTTTACTTTCAGCCCTTCAGATTGCTGCCCTACCTGGTAAGTGTTTAACAAGGAAGAAGCAACTATCTGGTAGTGAAACTTTTTTGTGTAATATATAATCATATTATGGAGTTTAGATACTCTAATTTCATGTAAACATAATAGTTATGATCTTTCTATCCATTTATTTATTCATTTATGTCCTTCTTAATGTGACTGTAACTAAAGATTAAAAGGAGTTATATGACCAAAGACAGACTAAAAGGAAAAATAAAGGCCTTACAACAATAGCAGTGAATAATTAGAAATTTATAAATCATTATTTAAGAAAATCACATAAACTTTTATATAATGATCCACATACACTCTATAAATCAAGAGGATTTGACCACTGTGACATCATCACTTATTGTTTTTCAGCCTGATGGGTTGCATCACCACTAAATTGTGTACCTAAAATATATCAGCTCCTCTATTATTACTAAACCAAGGCTATGCACCACAAGGCTTTATTATGATAAATATTTTAGAAGAAACAAATCAAGCAACTAGAAGTTAATGCTTTCCTTTGAGGCACTTCTTAACCTACGGAAATTTGACAAATGAAAGGATTTAATTTACAGAATAATATCAATTAATAATTTAAAAATAAGAGAAATTAACTCTCAGTAGAGATGTTTTCCATGAGTTCTGATTATTTTATTCCACCATATCTTCAAATGACAGAATGACTGAATTATATATTGAAGGACTGATCTGACAAAAGTATGAAATATGGACTAGAAAAGAGAAAGATTCTCAAAAAACAAAAACATGTTTTGCCTAGATAACAAAGTGTAATATAAACACAGATACCATTTACATTTACAGATAAGCTTTAAAAACTTAGAGAACCTTGACCCAAAATGTATAAAACTTGTATGAGGATTATTACTAAACTCTAATGAGAATCAAAAAGAGGCTTAAATAAATATGGAATCATTCAGATATAGGTGAAGATAGAAATTCTCCCTAACTGAAGATAGTAGAAGTTGTCTTCAAAAACGTCACTTACCATATCACCACCCATATCACTTACCATATCACCTTATTCCCCTGCTGACAGGCTTGAAGCTATTCACCAAAATAAATAGACTGCCAAGTATTTCTGAAAGATGGGTTTATTTGGGGTCAAAAAGAAGTGCAATTAGGGATTGGTAACCTTGGCAAGCCACATGCAAGTCCCCAAACAGGAAGGTAAAAGCTTTTAGAGAGGAAAAGGAAGTTGAGAGGGCTGTAGAGAACAGGTCCCATGGCTTTTCCCTGGTGGGTCCTTTCTAGGAAGGAGTGTTTCTTCTTCCTGTTCAGCTCCTCCAGCGGTGCAGGGCATGAGAGCTCCTTCTTCAAGTCTCCTGACTATTTAATTGAGGCTTCCACATATTAATTTTTCACAAAACCATGTGGGTAGTTTTCAATATGTCCCTGTGCTTCCAATAGATAAATTCCAATGCTTATAGAGTTAGTTATGTCTGTTCATAAATTTGTGCCAGTTCTGTGTGTTATTATATATAATGGAAAAATCATTTTATTATATATAATATCACAGTTACTATATTCATTATGCACGTGCATGCTAAGTCACTTCAATCAAGTCCGACTCTTTGTGACACTATGGACTATAGCCTGCCAGGATCCTCTGTCCATGGGATTCTCCAGGCAAAAATACTGAAGTGGGTTGACTTGCCCTCCTCCAGGGGATCTCCCCAACCCAGGGATCGAATCCACATCTCTTATCTGTTCTTCATTGGCAGGTAGCTTCTTTACTACTAATGCCACCTGGAAAGTCCTATATGCATTATAACAGCATGTGAATTATTATATTGTTGTTCAGTTGCAAAGTCATGTCCAACTCTTTGCAACCCCATGCACTGTAGCACACCAGGCTTCCCTGTTCCTCACTATCTCTCAGAGTTTGTTCAGTTTCATGTCCATTTAGATGGTGATGCCATCCAACCACCTCATCCTTTGTCACCCCGTCTCTTCCTGCCCTCAATCTTTCCCAGCATGAAGGTCTTTTCCAGTGAGTCAACCCTTCGCATCAGGTGTCCAAAGTATTGGAGCTTTAGCTTCAGCATCAGTCCTTCTAATGAATATTCAGGGTTCATTTCCTTTAGGATTAACTGGTTTAATCTCCTTGCTGTCCAAGGGAACCTCAAGAGTCTTCTCCAGCACCACAATTTGAAAGCATCAAATTATTATAAACAAGAGCAATATGATTACATAATTACCTTTAAAGAAAATGTGTACATTAATTATAAAATGACAGAGATTTATTTCAATGAAAAATAACCTGGGTTTCTTAAGAGAGATTTAGTGAAAGTACATTACTGTAATGTTACTGTCAGAATAAATGTGCCTGAGACAGCAGTAGATAGTAGAGAAATAGTACATAAAATATGGAAGAAAAATGTCACAATCTTATATTTGAAATAGAAATGGTGTGAACTCAAGATTTACTTACCTTTTCTTAAAATAAAACAACAAAACTTACTTTCAAGTTTTTCCCACTACAAAGTCCTAAAAGTAAAAACAGTCCAGTAACAATGAGTAACTCTAGTGACCAGTTTGGGATTTTAAAAGACTTTTTTTTTTACTAAAAGGAAACAGAGGTCCTTAGAAAATGACCAAGGGTAGGTAACGATCAAGACGTTTATGAGAAAAGAGACCATGTGTGTATTAAAAATGTATCTTTAAATTTAGAGTCAATATCTTTGAAACATGTTCCCCTGGAATTTTATTCTCAGAGCATGGGATTAAAATATAGAAAATGTGAGTAGTGTATAAGTTAAGTTCTGTGAATTAATGTTAAAATAGAACTTCATAACAAACCTAACCAAACAAAATTTAAATAAAAGGAAATAGATTGCTATCATGTTCTCAAATGACCTAAAGAACTCCAGAAATTTGATGCAATATTTATCTGATGAGAGAAATTATTTAGTGTAGTTTATTTTTGTCCATCCTTTAGGCACAAGAGAGTAGGAAACGTAAATAAGCTTTGTATTGTTTTCCTATAGTTTCTGTAACAGGCTTATGCATACAAGTTATCAAGTAGAAGTAAGCATCATTCCTCCTCTTTGATGTCATTTAATATTCTGTTGCCCAGAAAAATAACTATTAAGTAGATCTCGTGCTTTCCTCAACCAGGTCACTATAAGCAGGGCCACTCCCACCCTTTTGTTTTGTCATGATCTGTGGTTCCTCTATGTTCTTCACATGCTCCTTTTTAGATTTTCTGAATATGATCTCTATATTCCCCTCTCCACAGCCTGGGATGCTTTGCCTTCTTCTCTATAACTCCTCATGGGTACTGCGCTTTGTGACACTGAGACCCTGCATGTTTAATCTCTTCTCTATATTCTGGTTTTTCTTCCCTTCTAACTATTCTCTCTTCTTCTCTGCCTTTTCTGTTCTGTTCTCTTTTGTTCTTTATCTTTTCTTTCTTCATTATCTTCTTTCCTTTTCCTTCTCTCTGTTTTACCTTACTCATCAGGCATACAAGACCATGAAAAGGCAAACCATGACCCCTCAGTTCAAAGCTCATTTAAGAGACAACAATTTCTGCGGCTCTCAGGTCAAACTTTAAAGAAGGATTTAACTGTTAGAACTTCTCTGGGTCAGACCATAAAATAATTGTCAAACCACTGAGTTAAGTATCAGCCTCTGGCCCAGTATTCAGTGGCGTGGAAGTAGGACACCATTATACATACATCAGTGATGATACCATGTAGCAGCCTGTTGGTGAAGTGAAAAGAGTGTTAGCCTCTCAGTTCTGTCCAGCTCTTTGCAACCCTATAGACTCTATCCCGCCAGGTTCTTCTATCCACGGGATTTCCAAGGCAAGAATACTGAGGTGGGTAGCCGTTCCCTTTTCCAAGGCATCTTTCTGACACAGGAATTGAACCCTGGTCTACTGCATTGCACGCAGATTCTTTACCATCTAAGTCACAGAGAAGCCCAGCAGTTTGCTTAATCAGTGCTACAGCAGGGGCAGGCTACGATGCATATGTACACAGTGTTGTTGGTCCACGTTTCTACGAGGTATGCATAATTTATGCTGTTTTCAATATATACCTTTAAATATATTTTCATCAGTTTTTCTTTAACTTCATAACCTTTGAATTAAAATAATTTAAACATGCCAGTTTGACACATGGATATATTTACTATTGTCTGTGTGTTCTGTGTGTGTGTGTCAGTCACTTCAGTCATGTCCGACTCCTTGAGACCCTATGAACTGTCGCCCGCCAGGCTCCTCTGTCCCTGGGATTCTCCAGGCAAGAATAGAGGAGTGGGTTGCCATGCCCTCCTCAGGGGTCTTCCCAACCCAGGGATCGAACCTGCATCTCCTGTAGCTCTTGTGTCTCCTGCATTACAGATAGATTATTTGCCCACTGAGCCACATGGGAAGCCTTTATTGTAGTTTAATTTCTTTCAAAACATATTAGTAGCATTACCATCGAATGTAGTTTTCTTGGGAGTTCTCCATTAGCTATCATGCATGGGAAATTGTTCCCTTAGATAGAAAAAAATTCAACTTTATTTCCTACTACTTCTTAAAATTAATCTCTTTCATTTAAATTATTACTCAATCTGCAATATACTTTAGAATCTGCTATGTAAATAGCTATTTTTTACATATCAAAATAATTAGATGTTCCAACACCATTTATTGAATAAATGTTCTTTCTGATGTAGCTAAAAATATACATTTCTTACAAATAAAACAAAAAATATATAAAATTGTGTGTATTTCTAGGCTATCTAATCAGAACCATTGATCCACCAATTAAATCCTGTGCAAGGAAAAATCTCTTTTAATTACTGAAATTTTATGTTATGTTTAATGCCAATTTGAGCAAGCCCCTTCTTATATTAGTTTTCTATTCCATGTTCCAAATTATCATAAATAAAGCCACTTAATTTATTATCTCACAGCTCTGTGTGACATAAGTTTGGGAGTGGCTTAACTGGGTGCTCTGCTGAGGCTTTCACAAGGCTGAAATCAAGGTTTTGGCTAGACGAGGAAAGAATCCATTTTGTAGCTCCTATATATTGTTGTTAATGATTCAGTTCCTCATGCTTATGAGAGTCAGTTCCCATTTTCTGGATTACTGTAGGTCAAGTGGCTCTCAGGTCCTAGAGGGCACCCTTAAGTCTAAACCCTACAACCCATACATACAAAGTGCTATTTTGATTTTTTCAAACTCAGCAGAATAATCTCTGACTTCAAAACTCTCCCTTCTGGAAGAGCCCAATTACTTTTTTAAGTTTAGTTAGGTTGATAGCAGCATACATTTTTTTATAAGTACCTATAAGAATGTGCATATCGGGGGCTAGAAATCTTGGGTGTCATTTTAGATTTCTACCTATTACATCTCTAATTTTTATTTCATTCAAAGGTATTTATAGAATATTATGTGGAAGATATTGTGCTAAGACACACTCCCTATCCTTACGGTAAATTTATGGTCTAATCTTATTCAAGATGTTTTGACCTAGTCTTCCCATGTTTATTTTCAAATAAATCAAAAATATTCTGTAAATTCTTGATAGGATTTTGATTTTCATTGCATTAAACCTAATCATTTAGAAATGTTATTCCATGTGGTCTTGTAATACAGAAATATAGTTTTTTGTTTTACTATTTTAAAGTTAAATCTTTTTTTTTTCCCCCTAAATCAATAGATCCATAATTTTGAAGAGGACCAAACCCAAAGTATAGATACATGAGGCAGGGTAAGTTTTTTGTAATTGTTGTCACAAACAACCACAAAATTGTTGTTAAACAACAGAAATATACTGTCTCACAATTCTTGAGTCAAGAAGTCTATAATTAGTTTCACTGCACCAAAATTAAGATGTTTGTGGGACCAGACCATCTCTGAGGATCAAACAGAGATTCCATTATTTGTTTCATCCAGCTTCTGATTTAACATTACTTTTTTCTCCTCCTTTGTATCAAGTCTCCCCTTACCTCTCTTTAATAAGGTCACTGTGTTGCATTTCAGAAACACCTGGATAATCCAGGATAATCTCTTCATTTGAAGATACTTAATTTAATAATATTTTTGCTTTTAAAGTAACATTTACTGATTGCAAAGATTAGGACCTGAATATCTTACAGTGGCTATTAGTCAGCCTACTACAGGAAATCTACACATATTTAAACAAACAAACAACAAATGATTAAGTTTACTTTGTTTGATAGTAGCATACAATTATCCGAAGTAATGTTTCAGTATCAATTAATTGTGGTTAATCAAATACATCAATTTGCTTTGATGTCCATCAGAAACCCAAATAGTTATTCTAAACTAACAGATGCTTCATGAGCAAAGAACAGGAAATGACACTTTAAATCATCTAAAAAAAGATGGAAAGCAGATAAACAAATTTAAGCTGGCTTAGCAGAACAGAGAAACTAAAACCTAATATACAAAGTTTAAGATGGCAATAAGAGAAAAATGCTTGTAACTGGTCCTAAAAAGCACAATAAAGTGAAAAATGTGATGACAAGAGTGCATACATGTGTGGCTAAAACCAAGAATTAAAACTGAAAGCTGAAGTAATCTAAAACTCACATTCCCCAATCTACTCAGAACTAAAATTGAAGTTTTACTCTCTGGAAATTTTTAATTGGAGTTTCAACTAAACTTTGGCATGGAGTCTTCAGGCACAATGAAATTCAAGGGCCACAGAGAAAGCACAGGATTAAATCAGTTAACCACAACAATTTACAAAAAGATAGCAACCAGGTTTATAATCCCTAGACATGGGATTAAAAGATTTATTTATGGAGAGAACATCTACATTGTAGTAAAGGCAAAATATAATATGATTCATGGATATCCAAGGATCACCAGGAAAGCCACTAACATATAAGATGAAGATCAATATAAGGAAGAAAAAATAGGGACTTGAAAGAGAGTGAAGAGTGAGTGGTAAAAATCTAAAACAAAAGGAGTAATTAAAGTACATAAAACAGAGGACAATCATGAATTAGAGCAAAACACTATAAAAATGACCATTAATAAACCAAAAATAAGTCTTACAAATAAATAACTCAACAGAAAAATTGAAAGATTGAAGTACCATTAAACAGTCAAGTTAAACATTAAAAATGAGAAAGATGAAATGACTAAGAAATGATAGCAAAAGTGTAGGTTAGGTCTAGATATTGCAACATGTGAATAACATGAATTCTAAACCTTGCAACATTGAAAGTGACAGTGTTTTATATTGGTTTCATATCATTTTAATCCACTTGTTATGACTTAAGTAAAAGAGTTTTTTTAATACACCTGTTAATAACCAAGACAAAATAAAAACAAAAACCTTCTGACATAAAAATGAAGTAAGTTGGGTCAGGATGTCATCATCTTACCTGTTATCACTGATAAGCCATTACCAGCTGAGCAGCTGAAGGGCTCCTCTGGGGGCCTGTTAACAAAAGCAGATATAGAAGGGAACATTTACATTACAGATACTGTTTGTGAGGGATAACAAAGAGCTTCATTCAGGACAAAGCTACCCTTAACTGATCTAGCTCTCTAAAGATCTTGTTCCTACCATGGCTAGGCTACTCTTGTTAGCAGTGATGTTAAACTGTGCCACAGACTCAGAAGAGAAGGTACATCTATTTCTACCTGGGTGAGGCACACCTCATAGGCAGTGGTACCAACAGGTCCCTGGAGTGATAACGCTGGGAGCACTCTAGCCTGCCCACTGAACCCTGTGCCTTCCTTTCCTAGCAACATGTTCTAGCAACAAGAAATATTGAATATTGCACTGGCAAAATCAAAATTATATAAAAGGTATCAGTTCAGTTCAGTTGCTCAGTGGTGTCAGACTCTTTGCCACCCCATGGGCGGCAGCACATTAGGTTTCCCTGTTCATCACCAACTCCCAGAGCCTGCTCAAATCATGTCCATCGAGTCGGTGATGCCATCCAACCACCTCATCCTCTGTCGGCCTCTTCTCCTCCTACCTTCAATCTTGTCCAGCATCAGGGTCTTTTCCAATGAGTCAGCTCTTCCCATCAGGTGGCCAAAGTATTGGAGTTTCAGCTTCAACATCAGTCCTTCCAATGAGCACCCAGGACTGATCTCCTTTAGGATGGACTGGTTTGATCTCCTTGCTGTCCAACTTCCTCTCAAGAGTCTTCTCCAACACCACAGTTCAAAAGCATCAATTCTTCAGCACTCAGCTTTCTTTATGGTCCAACTCTCACATCCATACATGACCACTGGAAAAACCATAGCTTTGACTATGCAGACCTTTGTTGACAAAGTAATGTCTCTGTTTTTTAATGTGCTGTCTAGGTTGTTCGTAGCTTTTCTTCCAAGGGGCAAGCATCTTTCATGGCTGCAGTCACCAACTGCAGTGATTTTGGAGCCCAAGAAAATAAAATCAGTCAATGTTTCCATTGTTTCCCCATCTATTTTCCATGAAGTGATAGGACCAGATGCCATGATCTTAGTTTTTTTGAATGGTGAGTTTTAAACCAGCTTTTTCACGCTTCTCTTACACTTTCATCAAGAGGCTTTTTAGTTCCTTTCGCTTTCTTCCGTAAGGGTGGTGTTGTCTGTGTATCTGAGGTTACTGATACTTCTCCCAGAAACCTTGATTCCAGATTGTGCTTCATCCAGCCTGGCATTTCACATGATATACTCTGCATATAAGTTAAATAAGCAGGGTGACAAAATATAGCCTTGACGTACTCCTTTCCCAATTTCGAACCAGTCCATTGTTCCATGTGCGGTTCTATCTGTTACATCTTGAGCAGCATACAGATTTCTCAGGAGGCACGGAAAGTGGTTTGGTATTCCCATCTCTTGAAGAATTTTCCACAGTTTGTTGTGATCCACACAGTCAAAGGCTTTGGCATAGTCAATAAAGCAGAAGCAGATATTTTTCCAGAACTCTGTTGCTTTTTCTGTGATCCAACGGTTGTTGGCAATATCATCTCTGGCTCTTCTGCCTCTTCTAAAACCAGCTTGAACATCAGAAGTTCACGGTTCATATACTGTTGACGGTATTGTTCAGCCTAATTTAGACTTTATTTTTGTCGTTTGCCCTTGCCTGGAACCTCTTCCCATACTCCCCCTAATTAATGTATCATTTGTTTGAGTATGTTATTTCTTTATTATCTTATTAAGAATATCATCCTATATGCTGTTAGTCTGTGAAATTATTAAAAAGCCCACATTGAACCTGTCTGTGTTAAATTATTGGCAAAGGCAATTTCAGTCTCTGAGCATAACTAGCCCTCAAGCAAAACAGTCAGAAAGTACATTAAACACACATAAATACACATTTTCAAGAACTAATAGTGTCCTTACCACAAAGGAAGAGTAAAAATCTAGAAAGTCACTTTATTTAGAGATTTCATAAAATTCAATATAAATTTGAGCTAAAAGCATCCTAGGATTTGAGAAACAAGCAATACTGAACACAGAAAGGCACTGGACTCATCAGATGGCAATAATGAAACCTAGAAGAAAGTATAAAAATGACTGAAACCCTGAGAAAAATGAAGTCCAGTCAAGAATTCTATACAAAACCTAAATGAGAACAAATGAATCACTTTTACACAAAATGATATTATTTTTTCTATGTGATGTTCTTCAAGAAACCACTGAAATATGTTTTTTCTATTAAAACAAGTTAGTAAAGCCAAGAAGTCTAAATATAAAAATTTAAGAAAAAGAGAGAAAACATGAGAATCCTCATGACAAAATGGAAATAGACCCCAGGAAAACGATGGTTCGCCAGGTCTGAAGTTGCCTTTTTAAAGCAAAAGAGAGAGCTTGATGTCTTTAAGAAGAGTAGAACAATATTGATCTACTTGATCTGTTAGATATATCCAGAAGAGAAGATTTTAACTCCTAGTAAAAGTTTGGATTAAATTGTTGACAGATTTATAAAAATTAAATAAAAAGGAATATGAGGCAATAATCAACTTCAGAGAAAACAAATATTTGTATAACAAAGGATATGTATTCTGCATGACTAAATTCTGAATAAGAATTTTAATATTATTTTCATATCTAAAATTTAAAATGTAATTATATTGGGTAGTTTGAAGAAGGGCATGAATATGAGTGTGCAAGTGAGTGTGTGTGAGAGAAAGCAAAAGAGAAAAGGAGGTAGGGCTTTAAATAATCAAAGCATTCCTTATTTTAAAAATCATTTGATAGCTAGGTATTTAAAATATCTAATTCTAAAAGTAGTCATGTATGGATGTGAGAGTTGGACTATAACGAAAGTTATAAAGAAACCTGAGTGCAGAAGAATTGACGCTTTTGAACTGTGGTGTTGGAGAAGACTCTTGAGGGTCCCTTGGACTGCAAGGAGATCCAGCCTGTCCATCCTAAAGTAAATCAGTCCTGGGTGTTCATTGGAAGGACTGATGTTGAAGCTGAAACTCTAATATTTTGGCCACCTGATGCGAAGAGCTGACTCATTTGAAAAGACCCTGATGTTGGGAAAGGTTGAAGGCAGGAGAAGGGGACGACAGAGGATGAGATGGTGAGATGGCATCACCGACTCAATGGACATGAGTTTGGGTAAACTCCGGGAGTTGGTGATGGACAGGGAGGCCTGGAATTCTAAAATATAAAAAATAGCAGGATTAGCTTTTATTTATAAACATGAAGGTGATAACCTATAAATTATGTCACAATTTGAAAGTGCTTACCAATGAGAAATGAAAAAAATGTTTTGAGTGGGGAAGGTAGATGGAAGAATATCAGTATCTTTTATAATGATTTTATGAAAATACTGATTTTTTAAGATTATATATATGCACAATTTTAAATGATGCTTTATTTTAACTATTCATTGTATTTCTCAACAACATTGTCATGCATGCTTTTTACTTAAACTCATTACAGTCCACTGTAATTGTGGTTTCTGTGGTTTTGCTTAGAATTCCCCTTCTACACATAATTATTTTCTGCTTCCTTTGCATTCATCTAACTGACATATTTGTCAAAGTCAAATTAATGCCTCATCATGAATGCTTTACTATGTGTGTGTGTGCAACCATTCAATCATTCACCCATATACTCATTCATTCATGAAAACAGACAATTAATTGCCTATTGTGAATTAAACATAGTGACAAACATTTCTAACCTGGAAAGGCAATAATGCAATTACATTAATTTACACTGCTTTTTGTTTTCCTCTTTGAATTTTTGAAATACATTTAGTATGGTCATCTTAATATAGCACCAAGGGATTCTCTAGTGGCTCAGAGAGTAAGAATCAGCCTGCAATGCAAGAAGACCTGGATTTGATCTTAGGTCAGGGGAGATTCCCCTAGAGAATGGAATGGAAACCCACTCCAGTATTCTTGCCTGGAGAATTGAATGGACAGAGGAGCCTGGTGGGCTGCAGTCCATGGAGTCACAAAGAGTCGGACACGACTGAGCAACTAACACAATATAGCACTAAATGTTCCAAAGCTTTCATTTACTCCTTTACATCTCAATTCCCCAACATTTTCAACTCCTCCGCAGAGATTTAAACATGATTTCTCAAGCAATCCTAGAGTACTTTACATAGCATTGGATGGGTTAATCTTAAATGCATATTGATTTATTATGAAAACAAAGTACATCAGCTATACATTAAAAAAAAAAGCCACAAGATTATAACAGTAATTATCAAAAGCCTATGTTCTTTAACAACAATCCCAGGAAATCAAATGTGATTCCCTTGTGGCTCAGCTGGTAAAGAATCCGCCTGCAGTGTGAGAGACCTGGATTTGATCCCTGGGTTGTGAAGATCCCCTGGAGAAGGGAAAGGCTACCCACTCCAGTATTCTGGCCTGGAGAATTCCATGGACTGTATAGTCCGTGGGGTCACAAAGAGTCAGACACACCTGAGACACTTTCACTAGGAAATTAAATAGTTAATCTAAAGATAAGAATTGGAGTTTCAGATATGACTTCTCAAGTCCTAAGGCCTGGTTGCTATTTCCCCATGTATGTGATCACCTATAAGTGATGCTAATATATTATCAGTCTAAACACACACACAAGTCATATATTTGTTATGCCAAGTCCAAAACCAAATTAACTATGTTAGAATAAAAGCAGAAATATAAAGTACCTCCAAAATCATTGCAGATGGTGACTTCAGCCATGAAATTAAAAGATGTTTGCTCCTTGGAAGAGAAGTTATGACCAACCTAGACAGCATATTAAAAAGCAGAGACATTACTTTGCCAACCAAGGTCTGTATAGTCAAAGCTATGGTTTTTCCAGTAGTCATGTATGGATGTGAGAGTTAGACCATAAAGAAAGCTGAGCACTGAATAATTGATGCTTTTGAACTGTGGTGTTAGAGAAGACTCTTGAGAGTCCCTTGGACTGCGAGGAGATCAAACCAGTCAGGAAATCAACCCTGAATATTCATTGGATGGACTGATGCTAAAGCTGAAACTCTAACACTTTGGCCACCTGATACAAAGAATTGACTCACTGGAAAAGACCCTGATGCTGGGAAAGATTGAGGGCAGGAGGAGAAGAGGACAACAGAGGATGAGATGGTTGGATGGCATCACCAACTCAATGGACATGAGTTTGAGCAGGCTCCGGGAGTTGGTAGTGGACAGGGAAGCCTGACGTGCTGCCATCCATGGGGTCACAGAGTTGGATATGACTGAGCAACTAAACTGAACAGAACTGAACTGTTGGATAACTATATCTGTATATTGAAATTTATTCTAGATTGATCCAACAGAGAGATACCTGATGGTTCACATTCAGGAACCTCTTTAAAACCTCCACTCAAAATTATCTGAATCCGATCATGCTTTTTTGTGTTTTTCCTGGATTATAGCTCTGATAATGTCTAAAATCAAATACTTACAGCAGAGGAAAAATTTAAGGCTTCAACATTTATTTATATCTTAATACTGATATAAATGAACTTATTAGATACATTTCTTAATAAAGTGAGAGAACAAAACACCATTGGGAGAAAGGAAGAATACTAACACCTACTTTATACTAGGAACTTTACACATATTTTATATAATTTAAAATCTATTTCTGTATGATATACTTTATTCCCATTTTACAGATGAGTAGAGTAAGATTTAGTGATCTGCTCGAAGTGATAATAAAAAGTTGAAGAACTAAAATGTAAAGCTTCAAATGCTAAAGCTCATACTTTTTACAGCGGCTTCATATATATAAATAAAATGAGCACAAAATCTGAATTAAATAGAACCTTCATTCTTTTCTTAATGTGTCTCTCCATTCTGCTTTACATGGTATTTGTGAATGTGAAGTGGCAACACACAGGCCAAAAACAGACATTGTAAATATCAGACGGGAAGTATGCCAAATTGATCATTTTATGGTCTAATACGCTATAGTTATTTATAAATGCAAATATATTTATCCATATGTATATATAGATATGCTTGCATATATAATACCAGATAGTTACAGTGATTATTTTTTCAATAATAATTTATTGCAGTGTTGAGAACATTCATTAATGAAGAATATCTCAGAGAAAAGGAAGAGGACCTTGGATACTTTAGAGGAAAGTAAAGAAGGGAATCATTGGTAATTATTCTGAGATTCAGAATAATGGAGAAAGGAAAAATTCCTGAGATTCAGGAATAATGGAGAAAAGTTTCATCTTAGAACATATTAGGGCAGGGTAGTCCTTTGCTGTTAGCTCTTTCTTTGAAAGACAAAGGGGAGATTCTGGGAAACATTCAACCAAACGAAACTATAGGTTTGAGGATGCCTTCCTCAAACATAGGATGCTTAGGTAAAGTTTAACATTATATAGGTAAACACACACCCAGATCTAACACATAACCTCTTTAGCATGTTTAACAAAGCTTTCTCTGTCTTCCCTATTCTTTAGAATGTTATTCTTTTGTTGTTTTAATATGATAACATTTATGAACGTATTTATTTTATGAGAGCTCCAGAGAAAACTGAAGAGGTAGAAATGTGTTAGTACCAGCTATACTGACAATATGCTACAAACTGGTCAATGACAGTAGATTTTCAAGAGATCTATTCAGCTAAAATTAAAGTGTTTTCAGGAGACCCTTGGTACTGAGAATTTCTGTTTTGTTTTGTTGTCAAGTACTCTGTGCTTCTTATCTCAGTTGTTTTTCTAATACTCTGAAGAGCTTTTCATTAGTCTAAGGAAGTGAGTTCTCATCCTTGTTTTCATTGCCAGTTACAATCCCAGTCACTGTAATCTATGATAGGTGACATACTCTACTTCTTGGGATGATCTTACAGAGATTAAAAGGCAATACTACTACCAAAAAAATTCAAAATAACTCATTTTTGTTTGTTTGTTTTCATTTGAATATTGGTTTTCAGAACCCAAACCAACTATACAGATTACCCAAACCAGCTAAGGGAGTTTAGAGAAAGCCTGTACCTGCATTTGCTGTTTTTCAAGTGTTTACTGCCTAAAATAATTAATATATCCAAGCAGAATATTTTGGAGTGGTATATTCTGCTATTTTTTGTAAGCAGCAGATATCAATATATCAAGAAGAAAGGACTTCGTTATATAGAAAACACTAAACAACATCAGTGTTATTTCAAATATCATTTCCGTTGTCAGTTCATTCAGTCTTACAAAATTCATTCTTTATTTCTTCTTTTCATTATTATTTATTTATTTTTAGTTAACATCCATCACCTCAGAGTTGTGAATTTCTTTTTTCCTTGTAATGAGAAATCTTAGGATATACTCTCTTAGCAACTAAGAATTATAGCACACATCAATGTTAATATAAACATTCCATATTATGCTAAATCAGTAATACTTATAATTCATTCTTAATCTACTAACTTTGCTTAACAGTCTCATTAATACACCTAAAAAGGTACATAGGTGGAATCTGAGGAATCCTGACTTAGCCTACTGGTACCAAAATGACATCAGAAGCTTAAGACCGCAAGGTTATTCTTTGAAGCATAAATATTTTGAAGTATCTGATACAGTCCTTTTTCATGGGGCTCTGAGACAGTCTCCTTTGTTCAATACACAGTATTTGACAGATGACTAATGAGACAGCCTTCAGGTAGAAATCAGAATAAACTACCGGTAGACAACAGAGATTTTATTAATCTCTTATTAATAATTTCCAAATTTCAAAGTTCTAACAAGAAATTATAGGGGAGAAAAAAAGTTATTTTTCCTACTACCTTCCTAGATTTCTGGTGGAGCCCTGTCTATTAGACAAAGCAAAGACAACAAAAAAGCAAACATAAGTTTATTAGCATGTGCATCATGCTTACATATGGGAGCACCTAGAGATGAGTAACTCATACAGGTGGTGAGAACTTGGGTTTATGTAGAATTTTAAGCAAAAGGAAAGGAAAAAGGAGTTTTGGACTTCTGGGCAAGGGAAGGAAGGGTATGGTGAGATCACCAGGGAACGTATGCTAAACAAAGCTTGGTTCATTATGTTGGTTAGTCAGTCTTGTAATGCAGATGGAAGTCAATGCCTTCTCCACTGGTAAGAGTTATTAAGAGTTCTCTTATTCCTGATAAGATATCTGGAGACATCATTTACAAATATGAATTTCCCTTGTAAAAGGAAAACTTGTGCCCTTTTTTTAGAGCTTTTCCAATGTCAGCCAGCTTTCAATGGCCTTTAGCTAAAAATAATTCATATGCCAAAACAGCATATTTGTGTGTGGGGGCATATTCTTATATCCTTCAAGATCATAACAAGAATGATGCAAGATCACTAACAAAAATATTTGGTTGTTTCTGTATCATGCTAACAATAGAGTAAGATCAATCTAAAAAAACAAGTTCTACACAAAGTACGCAATAATATAAATATTAATCCTATTTCCAAAAAGGAAAGTGAATGCTATGTCTGATTTTTAAATGGAAAAACATAATTTTTAGATAAAGCATTGGAATAAGACATATAATAATCATGAAGTAAAAATATACACTATAACATGAACACATAAATCATACATTTAAAAATATATTCAAGAATATATCAAGTGACAAGATTAAGACATCTATTGTATTAAACTCTTTTGGTAAGTCAGATGAGTTGTGAACTGCTAGAAGACGCCAGTTTCAAATTATAAGTTGCTGCCTAGTTAACACTTGTTAACATATTGATGAGGTTTAGGACATTCTATCCCCAAAATATGGCACCCTGGCATGTTGAACATCTTAAGCAGAAAGAAATCAAGAAAAACAAAGAAGCAGGAAGGTCCCTCTGATAAGCCAACACCACATTCTTTTCTGAAAGCAGGAGATGAATTTCCTATGTGAAAGATACTCTTCTCTGTACCAGGAGGAATGAAGACATTCTTAGCACAGAAACAGGGATTTTGGGGCCCAAAAAAAAAAAAAACTATATAAACAAACCTTGTTAATCTAACCTTTATCTTCCTAGTTACTTCTTTACCATTTACTACCCTTAGTACAAACCCTTTTGTCTTTCCAAATTCTTTACAAATGTATAGATTGGTTGACAAAATGTATAAACGCTTCCTGCTCTGGTCACTTCTTTGGGTCTTCAGTTTCTTGTGAAGTCTCCTATGTATACGAACAATTTTGATAAAATATGCATGCTGTTTCCTGTTAGTGTGTGCTTGTCAGTTTACTTTTTAGACCAGCAAGGGACCCTAAGAGGGCTGACAAAAACTTTTCCTCCCCTACAATGTGCCTGACTGATAACATTATACATTATTGCCTAAAATCATCAGACCAAATAATACCACCAGGAATCTGATAAATTTACATGAACTCATTGAAACACTATTTCAACACTTTTTACGAGTTTAGTCCATATTATGAAAAGTAAGAGAATTGGCAAATCACCAAAAATTTCACAAAACCATATAATTTCTGAATGTTTTAATTACCTACTACATCTATAAGTTTAACCACGGAAAAGCTGAGCATTTTTTCTGAGTTCTCAATTCCTCCATGCAACCCGTCATCAGAAACATATCAAATAAACCTGATTATTTATAGCACGTTTCTTTTTTAAGGCTAAAGAATATATCTTTGTAAATTTTCAGAGGTCCTCTATAATATATCAAAGATAGTATTAGGTACAAGAGACATCCTCTAATTTTAATTGAGTTGAATTTAAATAATTAAAATCCAATTTGGGGAGCAGAAATCAACAAGTTGTCAAAAGATATTTGAATATTTCATTAACATAAATTGTGGGTGCCTGAATAAAAAAAATACTTGGACACCTATTTAATGTAAATGTCTATAAAACCTTTAAAAATAAGCATAGGAAAAAAAAACATGGTGGTAAAGACAGTAGTTCCTCCATAAATAAACAATCTTCATTTTCTTAAATAATTAAAGCCGTAAGTATTAAGGGCATGCTTGTGTTCTCAGTTACTAAGTCGTGTCCGACTCTGCAACCCCATGAACTTAGCCTGTCTAGCTCCTCTGTTCGTGGTACTTTCCAGGCAAGAATACTGGAATGGGTTGCCATTTCCTCCTCCAGGGGATCTTCCACACCTAGTGATCAAACCCAAGTCTCTTGTGTCTCCTGTATTAGCAGGCAGATTCTTCACCACTGAGCCACCTGGGAAGCTTATTAAGTGCATAAAGCTACCCAATCTTTGCTATTTAGACAAATTACACACACACAACTTTTCATATTATAAGGAAAATCAATAGTAAAATCAAGGAAATAATTCTATCACTGTTTGCTATATCATTTAGTAACTTGGCAGCCTATGCATTTAGGAATATCATGTCTGGTCTGAGAACTTGCTAGGTTGCAAATTCACATGGCCAAGGGAATCATGAAGCATATATATACACTCAGTCTTGATGTTAAAAAGGTATAAACAGTTCGTTTTCAACATTCTTCCAAAAGACCTTTGATGACCTAAAACCTGAAGGTTTGAACTTCTGGAATCATAGAATTCAGATCATTGGATCTCAATGGAAAGAATCTTCTAAGTTACTGTGAGCAAACAGCTCAGCAGTAAAATTTCAAGAACAGGCTCCTAAGATCCATGTTTTCAAGTTATAGACACAAATCTTTAAAAATGATTTAAAAAATGTACCAACTACACACCTCAAACTGTGGCTACTTAAAGAATGTTTTGGTATGAGAAAATTGTCAGAAGACTGCTATAACAAGACCTTTGTATGAAGCGGCTGACAGTACAAATTACACAGCTTCCACCCTAGATCTTTGCAGCAAGCCCATCTGTATGCCAAAAGCCATAGATTAGCATTTTCTTTTGTCTAGCATGTTAACCTTTTAGTCTATATCTTTCCAATTTTCTGCTTTCACGGTATTGGATTGCTGATAACTTAATTTTTATTCCTTAAATTTGTTGAAGAGAAGTCCTTTAAATATTGTAATATTCTTTTTATTCTTCCCAAAATGTATGCCAAGAGATTATCACACATTTTAGCTACAGCTTTATATCCTGTGACTATTATTTTTAATATCTACTACCTGGTTTCTCTGGATAAAAATCTAATCTCTATTTTTCTAAACACTTCAGAATATCATTGACTTCCTACTGGACACTTCTGGTAAATGAAAGTCTCATATTATTTATGCCAACATTCAGTCACATTAAAATTGGGCAAGAAATAGATAGTAAAATATATCTTCAAAAAATAATTACAGATCTGTTCATAGGGGCTGAAGACACAACAATGTTAGGAACAAATATTGTTCTTTTTGTACTAACACATTTATTTTGCTTAGCTATTCTCCGTCCCTACTAAGGGAATTTTTTCCTCCCCTAGGAATAAATCAATGGAATAATCACTTGTCACATTAAATGGCATCTAAATTTAGGTTACATCTCTTTAAACTATTATGACTTCATTTGTTTACCACACACAAACCTAATTTATGCCTAAGGAGTAATTATTAAAAACTTTTTCAGACAAGTAAGACCCTTGACACGCCCCTCCCAATTTTATATTGTTAGATTGTCTTGTTTAGTCCCTAAATCCTGTATGAGTCTTTTGCAACCTCATGGACTGTAACCCACCAGGCTCTTCTGTCTATGGGATTTCCTAGGCAGGAATACTAGAGTAGATTGCCATTACCTTCTCCAGGGGATCTTAACCGACACAAGGAAGAAACCCCATCTCCTGCTAAGCAGGAGGATTCTTGCCTGCTCAGCCACCAGGGAAGTGCCTTAAAAACCATACAAAAATATTACTCTGGCTAATTACTTAGAGTAATCAATACTAATTCCATAAACTCTTTAAATTACCTGACACAGTACTTCTCACATTCCGAATAAAAGGTGGTCAGAAATTTATCATGAAGCTGAAATCACACGTCTTAAGGGTCCAGACATCACGCCAGGCACAGTACTTAGGCCGGGTCCATTCCCACACTGGGCCAAGGGCCTCCAAAGCAAGGTGCTACTTCACTGTGATTCTGACTAGGGATGCTGGAGGGACAGATGTGGCACTGAGGAGGTTTGCGGTTTGCTTGATAGATGACGTGAGCGACAAACCTAACAGAGAACTTAAGAGACCACCGCCGCACACAGCCGGGGCAGCCCTGGCTTTCTCTTTCCAGAATTCCGGCCTTGAGGGTCTGAGATCTCGCGAGATCACGCTTCCTCCCGGAAGTGTGGTCGGGGCGGTGGAGCTTGGAGTCAGATTCAGACACCCTCCCTGCCACCCCAGGCACCCAGGGCATTCTAGATGGAGCCACAGTGATTCCTGGGATGCACCTGCCAACTGCAGATTCCAGCTGTGCTGTTTGCCTTCCGGGGACATCCCGCACTCAACCCACCCTAGGTGACCACCAAGGTAGGGAGGGAAAAAAAAAAAGTATGTGTGAGTGTTATATTTTTGTTTTGTTTTGTTGTGGGTTTTTGTTTGTTTGCTTGTTTGGCCCTGTTGCGTTAGACTGATAGCTTTGACACTGTTAGCCGGCATGGTAGCTTTGCCATTACTTTTTGTGTTGTAGGCAGTTAACTCCCGAATTAGTAGAAAACTCCATCTCCAGACTGACTTTGCAAGGCTGAACGTATAGAATCTGGAAAATGTCTAGTTGGCCTGGCTTCACCAGTCCTAACTTTGAAACGTTCAACCAAATCTAGTCGTTGTGCTGCTCTTAGTCTCTGGGTGAGTTGCTGCCACGAACTATATACTCACTATTTCAGAAAAATTAGATTTCATGATTGAAGATTTTCCATCAGTCCTTTAGGGTATCAAACCAATGTAGAGACTTCTATGCTTCTGGTATTCCAAACTAAGAACTTCTGACCCTAAACTATAGTAATAAACTCTGAGCACTCACTTTCAGTAATTTGATACCATTTTAAAATTGTCTTTGTTTTTTACCTTCCATATTTGACTAAGTAAATAGAATTCAGATTGCTTATATCATTACTGGTTTCTTCACATGGGCTGGGCCTTTTCTGTGATTTCAGTAATTAGTAAGAGTGAATTGGGCAGCTGCACTGTATTACAACATACTAGCATCTTCCATACAAATTTTATTTTTTTTAAAGTTCTGAAGGAAAGTATTTTGGAATTTTGATAGGGGATGAATTGAATCTGTAGATTGCATTGGATATTATGAGCCTTTTAACAGGATTAATTTTTCTAATCCAAGATGAAGGAAAGTTGCATGGCTCCAGGTAGCCTGGGGTTAAAACTCCCCTCCAGGTCCTCCCCACCATTCTATGCAAAACAAAGAACTCTCTCACAGGAAGGAAAAAATGGAAATTAGGTTGATTACACCCAGCTCCCAGCCAGTCCAGCCTCTGGCTGATCTCCAAAATTCCTTGCCCCAGCCGTTTAAAAGATAACTACTCAGAACAACCTTGGAGAAGAACAGGCCCCCTTAAGACAGTAACTTTCCACATACTTGCCTATATACTTACTCATTTCTTAGATTAGTGCAGCAGCTCGCTAATCTGACTGCTGCCCCTTCTTGCCTCATTAAAGGTGACCTGTTCCTGTAAAGTGCCCATCTCATTCTTTTTCTGAACCTCGCCTTCTCTAACTCCCTTACCTTACACAAGAGTATAAGATACCTTTCCTTTTTCTGTGTTTTCTTCAATTAGTTTCATCAACATCTTATAGTTTTCAGTATACTCGTCTTTTACTTCCTTGGTTGAATTTATTCCTAAATACGTTACTGTTTTTTATGCTATTATAAAGGAGATTTCTTTCTTAATTTTTCTTTTCAGATAATTTGTTGTTAGTCAAACACAAACATAGCAGACTTTTGTATGTTGATTTTGTATTCCACAACTTTACTAAATTTGTTTTTGGGTGAATAATTTCTGTGGCCCTAATGTGCAGAATGGTTAATACCATATTAAATATTTGAAATTTGCTGAGACTAGATCTTAGGGGCTTTCATCACACACACACACACACACACACACACACACACACACACAAGTTAACTGTTAAGTTTGGTGCAAAAGTAGTCGCGGTTTTGCATTGTTGAACTTTCCTGTTTGATATTGGAATACATTCTTACATAAATGTAGTTACATTATACATCATTTTAATGTGCATTTCTTGGTTTATTTACTTATTTTTTTTTTGCTGATGACATTACTTGCTGCTCGTTTTGTATTTATTTTATAGACTAGGGAAATGATGTTAGATAAAAAGCAAATTTGAGTGATTTTCCTTATTCACGTTCAAAATGGGTCAGAAAGTGGCAGAGACAACTTGCAACATCAATAATGCATTTGGCCCAGGAACTGCTTACAAATGTACAGTGCAGTGGTGGTTTAAGAAGTTTTTACAAAGGCGATGAGAGCTTTGAAGATGAGAACAGTGACCGGCCCTCAGATTTTGACAATGACCAATTGAGAGCATCATCAAAGCTTATTCTCTTAAAACTACATGAAAAGTTGTCCAAGAACTCAGTGTCGAATATTCTAAGGTCATTTGGAAGCAAATGGGAGAAGTGAAAAAACTCGATAAGTGAGTGCCTCAATAAGTGAGTGAAGTCGCTCAGTCGTGTCTGACTCTTTGTGATCCCATGGACTGTAGCCTACAACACTCGTCTGTCCATCGGATTTTCCAGGCAAGAGTACTGGAGTGGGTTGCCATTTCCTTCGCCTCAATAGCTGACCACAAATCAAAAGTATCTTCATTTTGAAGTGTCTTCTCTTATTCTATGCAACAACAATGAACCATTTCTCATTTAGATTGTGATGTGCGATGAAAAGGGGCTTTTATATGACCACCAGTGATGCCCAGCTCAGTGGTTGGACCGAGAAAAAGCTCCAAAGTATTTCCCAAAGCAAACATGTACCAAAGAAAGGTCATGGTTTGGTGACATGCTGCCAGTCTCATCCACTGCAGCTTTCTGTGTGCGTGCTAAGTTGCTTAAGTCATATCTGACTCTTTGCAACCCCATGGGCACACCAGACTCCTCTGTCCTTCGGATTCTCCAGGCAAGAATACTGGGGTGGTTTGCCAGGCCTTCCTCCAGGGGATCTTCCTGATCCAGGGATTGAACCTGGGTCTCTTAAGTCTCTTGCATTGTCAGGCAGGTTACCACTAGCGCCACTTGAGAAACCCATAGCTTTCAGAATCCCAGTGAAACCATTACATCTGAGAAGTATGCTCAGGAAATGGCCGAGAGGAACCGAAAACTGTAACACCTGCAGCTGGCATTGGTCTACAGATAGGGCCCAATTCTCCACAACACCTGATGCATGTCACAACCAGTACTTCAAAAGTTGAACGGATTGGTCGACGAAGTTTTGCCTCATCTGCTGCTTTCACCTGATCTCTCGCCAACCAGCTACCTTTTCTTTAAACATCTTGACAACTATTGGCAGTGAAAAGGTTTCACAACCAGCAGGAGGCGAAAATGCTTTCCAAGAGTTTGCTGAATCCTGAAGCATGGATTTTTATGCTACAAGAATAAACTTATTTCTCGTTTGCAAAAATGTGTTGATTTTAATTGTTTCTATTTTGATTGATAAAGATATGTTTGAGCCTAGTTATAATGATTTAAAATTCATGGTCTGAAACTGCAGTTATATTTGCACCAACCTAATATGTGAGGTGTTATATATGTTAATTAACTTGATTGTGGTAATCATTTCATAATGCATACATATGTCAAATCATCAGGTTGTACTTTAAATATGTACAGTTTTGTCAATTATTCCTCAATAAAGCTGAAAAATTACAATTTCCTTTAAATTATGAGGTAAGAAAATAACAATTTAAAGTTTCTAATTTACTGCTCTTGCCCAGATATTTTACAGTATATATAAATTAGAACATTCCTGTAAGAGAATGTTTTGAATCAGATTCATTAAAGATTTCTAGGAATTGAAGTCTTTCAAATTCTGTTCAAATTCACAATATATATATATATATCACTTTATTTTGCTTCAGTTATATCATTATGTCATCATATTCAGCATGAAGTAAAGTGCCCAAATCTCAGATTTTGGCCTCCCGCTAAAAGAAAAAATACTTACAAATACATAATTGCTTTACCAGCTGAAAAACAGATACACATTACCATTTACTAAATTTGCATGGTAGGTGGTTATTCTTCCTTCTGTTAGTGCTTGGAGCTGTTTACAGACAGTAATAGAGATAAACTATTAGTAATTGCTGTTATAATCAGCTATTTAATTTGGTGAGGTGGTGATGAAATAATAAGGGTTGATGAGCTATTTTGAGATCTTTTCATGCTGGACAAATGGTGGTTAAAAAAAAAAAAAACACTAATGAAACCTGTTTAGATGACAAAATCTAGTGCCAAATGAAGGTATGTTAATGAAAAAGTATTGACCTTGCTTTAGAAATGTGTGCGGTACTAATTAATTGAGAATTGTCTGGAAATGAGCTTTAGTAAAAACATTTTTTCCCAGATAAAACCTTACCTCATTAATGACCCTTTTATATAAAAAATACTTTACAGTTCCAGATGAAAATTTAATAGTCTCCTTAGTAGCAATTGAAATATAGGTTTCAATAAATGGCTTTTACACTAAGTATTCCCAAACAGCCTCCTTGGATATGCTTTGACAAGTTTTTTCTCCTTTTATCCCTTTTTCAAATATATTCCTCCTGCTAATTTCTAGTCTCTTCTCTCCAAAGGACTTAGAATTTGGAAAATAAAACAAAGCATAATTTTGCCAAATATAAAACACTGTTGGCTTTAAATAAGTGACTGTGGCGAGTTCCCAGATTTATAGAGCATTGCACTGTGAGTAGACTTAGAGAATTTAAGTTTTGCTTCTCCATGTGAATTTTGAGTATTTATGAATTTATAAGTTCTTTCCAAGAACTGAAGAGAACAGTTTAGTGAAAGTTAATATGCTCATTCTTAGGATTCTACAATCACTATCACAGATATTTTGTTTTTGATTACTTAATCATAATTACTTCGTGATTGAGGGGGTTAGTTTCCTGCTCCACCTGTTTCAAAGTTCTTCATTGTGTGCCAGATGTTGGGTATTAAAGAATAATAGATATTGAAGTAGATAATGTTTATCATCAACAAAGACACACCCTTTCCTCTATCAGCCCTCTGAAATGGGACCCAAATCAGTCTCATGTGTAGTTAAGCTGAGTTTAGTGTTTGTTTAAACTATAGTTAAATGTAGATCAGCACTGTTGTCATAAGCTGTGAATATAGTAGCAGGAGTGTCCCTTCAGAAGGGATTAAAATCTGAGTGCAGCTGAGAGAGTTTCCAAAGGTGACTGCTCTCTCTCTCTCTCACTTTCCAAATATATGTGTGTATCTCCTGTTGGTTATGTTTCTCTGGAGATTCCTGATGAACACATTACCTGTCAGCCATCTCTCTATATTGGTATTTGTATTTTTATTTTATTTCTCCTGCCACCGGAATGTAAGACTCACGAGGGCAAGGATTTTTATATGTCTTTTTTATGGCTACATTTATTATTTGACAGGAGTCTGTAAAAACCAAAAATGCTTGAGACATTTTGGGCTTTAATAATATAACTCATGTACAGTCCTTTTGAAGCTTATTCCAGCGTATCTTTTGCTTGCTACTGTGAATTATCCAAGTGTATGTCTAATTTTCTAATGTATTACTCTTAGCATATAATGTATACAAATGGTACACATTTGAAGGGTATCAAATCAGTGGGGAAGCTGATAAGGGCAGCAAGTTCATATTATTAACATAGAGCTGAAACACTGTTCTGAATGACTCACCTATCTGAATGTGATTCTCATGACATTCCCATTTCACAGATGAAGAAATTGAAGTAACTTGCCCAAGATTACACCGTGGCTAAAATGTAGAGCAAAGATTTGAAGCCAGACATTCAGGCTCTGAAGTCCATAGTTTTACCACTATGCTATATCATGACTAAGTGTAACTTCTCCAGGAGGTTGAATTCCCTTAGCAAGCAGGACTCAACTCCAAACGTGATTTCTTACCTGTTACTGTCCAAAGGTTATAGAAATTGTTTTACATTTAATTTAAACATGTATCTGGGGAAGACCTTGTTTTTCACTCAGGTGGTACATAAACCTTCTATCTTAATCAGTCCAGCTGCTATAACAAAACACCATAGATTGTGTGGCATAAACACCATTTATTTCTCATCCTTCTGGAGGCTGGGCAGTTTATGATCAAGATGCTAGCAGATCTACTGTCTGGTGAAGGTCTGCTTCCTTATTTGCAGATGGCTGTGAGAGCCATCCCTAAGTGGCAGAGAGAGCAGAAAGAAAGTGAGCTTTTCCTTTTCTTCTAAGAGCACTAGTCTCATTCTTCAGGGTTCCAATCTCATTAACCTAATTACCTCCCAAAGGTGCCACTTCTTAACATCTCTGCATGGAGGATTATGGTTTCAACAGATGATTTTGAGAGGGATACAGACATTCAGAGCAGAACACCTTCCCTGACTTAGTAGTGACCTGATGAACCATCAGACTAGTTACTTGCTTGAGATTTTCAAATTCTTACAGTAATATTGTTTTGCTTGGTCTCCAAAGTGTTCATGTCTTTCCTTATTTAGCCTATATTAGCAAATATTTATCAAATGCCTGTTATAAGCCAGAAATCATTGTAGATGTAGAAATGTAAAATACTTCAGAAATATTAATATGAAACATCATCCCCCTTCAACACTTACCTCATAATATAACCAGAAGCTATTTCCTACTATAATCCTAAAAAGCCTACCTACAGTAAGTTAATTTTAGAAAGTTAGCTTAAAGGATATGATTTCTTTCTACTCTTCTAAATAATTTAAGTTCTCTCACCATTTTATGGTTGACTCTAAAAGGTACACGTACTTCGTTACCGTTATAAGATTTCTAGTTAATGACTACATTCACTGAAGAAAAAAAAAAATCCTTCAAATTGTGTGCTTGACTTGTCAATGATTACTTCAGAAGATAGTTATATATAAATCCATTTCTGTCCATTTCTGTTTTATATGTAATGTTTTTTAGAACATGTTTATTACTTTACTCAAAGTCCCTCAAATAAGTTAGAGTGCGGTAAAAGTATAGATGTGTTTATACTGTGGAAAAAGCATGAGTTTTGTGCTCGCTTTGGCAGCACATATACTAAAATTGGAATGATACAGAGAAGATTAGCATGGCCCCTGTGCAAGGATGACACGCAAATTCGTGAAGCGTTCCATATTTTTAAAAAAAAAAAAAAAAAAGCATGAGTTTTGGAGTTAAGTATATGAGGGTTCATTTATCAATCTATATGGCAAACCATAATAATAATCTCATTATTTAGTAATCCTTCCATTAATTTTTGGAAGGAAAATAAAAATAAAATGTGAGGTTTATGGACAAGAATATTCAGAGAACATTATACATAAAGTGGACAATTGAAAACAATATATTGGCGTTATTGGAATAAGCAGTGTGATACAACTGTAGCATGAAATACTGTGCAGCCAGAAACATCTTATACAACATTTATAGGTAATGAAAAAGCAAGATATAAATTTTATATTATTTTGATGAAAAAAGGTCATTTCTGCTCCTTATATTTGGAAAAATATGGAATTAAAAAATAATGAAGTGCATAATTGTTTCATGTACATTATTTCATTTGTATTTAAAACAATTCTGTCATAGATGAATTATTTTTACTGCAAACAAAACAACTGATGTTTTCAGATGTTAACCAACTTTCTCAGTACAAAAGGGCTAATACAAAATTCTGGTAAATTGAACTCAGCTCAGTGCTAGGCCTAATCTAAGTTATCACAGAAAGGCTATACCCAATTGGACTTGTACCTGCTTTGGAAAACGCTTCCTGTCTTAAATAAGATGAATATGGGCTATGTCTGTATTACTTATATTTGTTCATCTTATATTTTCTTCAAAGGACAAAAATGTCTCTTTTCCTTGAATTCAAAATTTGGGGTTTTTTTCACTTCTTGTCTTTTTGATATGCTTTCCTGTGTAGATTACACACTGCTTGAGTTCAGAATTAATGTTCTGAATCTTAAAGGTGCTTAGTTAAATTAATGTTCCTTCTTAAATATATTTGTCTCTAAATTGCACAGCCATTTTGCAAATAAAGGAAAAATTGGCTAAACTTTAGAAACTAGAAGTGCCAGAGCAAACAAGCTCAATTTATTAGCTATAGCTGTGTCATAAGAGACAAAAAATAAATGTATTTCTCCCTTGAAATATTCTAAAAATATACTATACCTTACATATGCAAAACTAAGATAGTAAGAAAATGTATACCTCTGTCTGGCTTAAAGAATATACAAAGACAATATCATACATACCATATTGGGATTGAATTAAATATTAAAATTGGAGTCCTGAGTAGAATGAAATTTAAGTTAAATCAGTCAGCTTAATAAAGTTTGTGTTTTCCTAAAATTGGTTACTGTCGACTCCTGGAACTTCATAATATTTTGTTAGAAGTGTTGGTTTATAAGTTTTTCTCTCCTGCCAGACTATAGATTTCTTCAGGGCCAAGATCCTCTTTTACTAATATTTGTTGTATTCTTTGCATTTCTACAGACCTGACATCTGGGAGAATTTGAGTGAGTTTTAAGAAGGAATCAGTGTAGACTAGATCTAGTTGAAACTTAATAATTGATGATAGGATTGTTGATACAAAATGGTGAGAGTATTTTATATTGTAGGGATTTGTTTTGCTTTTGTTCTCCCCTGTTGGATACACAGAGTGAAACCATTTTCCTGTATTTCTAAAATTATTCTTTGTAGAAAATCAGAAATTATTATGAAACCAACATATAACTTCTATAGTTTCTGAAAGTATGCCTCTTTTGATAACTCTCATTTGATATCTCCCTTTGGTATTAATGTGGGAAATATGCTTTGTGTAATTCAAAAAAGTTTTCTACTTGGCCTTTCAATTGATGATCATACTCTGTCTAATGCTGAGGGAAGGCTCAAATGAAGAGGCTGTGTGCTATAGCTGAATATGTACAAACCTCAAAACAGTAGTGTCATAAGACCTAAGTTCCTGACATAGATTCAGCAAAAATCACAGTTTATTGTTATATGTTTTGTTTAAAATGTTTATTTGTTGCAACCCTGGAGAAACTACTGGAATAGAGTAGGCAGGCACATATTTGTTTAAGTCATTTATTCAGCAGGCATTTTTCTTCTTTAGGTATACAGCACTGTCCTAGCACGTACACACAAATATAATCTTGGAATTTCATTAGATAACTCTAATGCCTTATTTTAGGATAGAAGAACATTGGCGTAAAGTATTAATTTAAGAAAACTTTGCTGTTCAGAAATTAATTTGCTGAAGAATGGTCATTGCGTCACTCACAAGTTAAAGAGAACAGAAGGAAAAATATTAGTTGGTATTATTGTCAGTGGTACTAACTAGTATCTGAGAATGCAGCCAAATAGTTTCATAGGAAAGAGACGAATATAAACAGGAGGGTAAAAAAGATGAGATATCTGAGAAAAAGGAAAGAAAGAGAAAAACGAGGCTTTGTATATGAAGAAAGGGAACCTACGGTCACCATTATGATTTTGGACTCTCATTAATGATATCAAGCCAGCACTTAATATTCTCATCCACCACCTGCCTAAGTGTTAAAGCTTGTCAAATCTCTGTTTATAAACAAGGGTTACATTTTATTGTCAAAATTAGATTTCAGTTTATTTTTTATGAGAAGTTCTAGAAGCCAGCAAAAATCTGGAATTATAGAAGGTATCTCTAAACGATCATGACACACTTTCCCCCTGAGCTAGGATATGGCCTATGTATGTATCCATTGCATGAAGCCTTAAAATAACAACCAAAGAAGGCTAGTCTACTAGGGATAAGATCAGCAAAAGACCAGGGACCAAACCTTGTGATTTTTATAGCAGATAGGCTTTCCTCTGATTGAAATGGAAAATCAGTGGAGGCTTTTGATCAGTGAGTAACACTATATGTCCTGTATTGAAAAGACTCCTTCTGGCTACACAGTTGAAAGCATATTATAAAGACACAGAAAGGAACATGAACAGTTTGGAGGCTATTGTAAATATCCATGCAAAGGATAATGAGGGCTATAGTTGCTTAAATCTGAGTGGAGCAGTAAAGGGTGAGGAGTGGATACATTTTGAAGATAGAAACAACAGTGGTGATGGAGTGGATGTGGAATGTGAGTAAGAAGAGTCTAGGATAATTTCAAGATTTTATGCCTACCTGGAAGATAAAGTTACATCAAATTAAAATCAAGAGGACTATAAATAGGGCATGTTTAGAATCGTGTACAAATCAGAATAGGCAGTGTTGTGGTAACAAACAACTCTAGAATCTTAGGTGCCAAAAACAATGAAAATTCATTTATAGCTATGATACATTGCAAAGAAAATTGACAACAAAGTTTCTGTTTGAGAGGATCTCATGCTGACTAAGGCTCCATGTTGACACTTGATTTAGTAGCTACTGTGGCTAGGTCAGGAAACGCATTGAATCATGTACTAGATCCTAAAGCTTCTTTCCAGAAATCAAACATAACTTACACTCAGTTATTCATTTGCCAAAGTGGGTGACATGCCCACATTTATATTTTAAAAATAAGCTAGAGCTACATTTTTACCATGGACGCTAAAGGTGTAAACTGGACATATTTTGGAAATAACACTTAGGATTCTTCAGAAGACATTTAATGTGCCAAGTTTGTCATTCTGATTAGAAATCCAACTAGTAAAGCCAAATTCAGAGTTGCCTGTATGGGTATAGATTTCAGGAGAAGGATCTGGATCAACCATTTAATTAAATATTTAAAGCCATAATCTTGAGAATCAAATGCGCAGGGAGAAGAGTATTACACCTAAACCATAAAATATACAAAGATGAGTGGTCAGGAAGGTGAAGGAGAGAACAAATAAAGAAAACTAAAGGAGTGTAGCCACTGAGCTTGGTAGAATAGAAACCAAGAGAAAATGTCCGCAAAGCCAAGAGGATAAAATAATTCAGGAATGAATGAGTGACCGTTTATGCTAATACTGATAATAATGAAATTGAACTCAATGACTGGACTTAGTACAATGGAAGTTATTGAAGACTTTAAAAGAGAGTTTTTCTGTAAAGTGTTATAAAAAAATGCCTGATTACAGCAGGCTGAAAGAGATATTCAAGAAATAATATTGTGACAGTGATTTTAAGAGTTTTGATACAAAAGAAGAAATACCTAGAGAAAGAATCGGGTCAGTGAGGGTTTTTCCTCTCTTCTTTTTTAAGGTGAGTGATTTTAAATATGTTTTTATGCTGATGAAAATGACACAGAATAGAGGGAAAAAATGATGATGCAGAATAATATTTCATGTGTCCTTAAGAGTAAAGTAGAAATCGCATGCTTTTGATTGAGCTCATTTTGAAGTTTTAATGCCTTCAGCATTATCACACTGTTTTTCTGTCTCCATTTCTCTTTTTGTGTCATGTAGAGGGAAGCAAAAAACTCTCATTAGGTCAAGAGTAATCTTAGATCTGTTGGATACCATTGCAGAAGTAGATTGAAGAGCAGATTCTTAGGAAAATTTCTTGAAAAAAAAAAAAGTTATTGTAAGATGTATTTGTATAGTGGAAGGGCTTTGCATGCCAATATATGAGAAATTTTTGTCATATCCCAGGGATAGAACTAACTGGACTGACATAAAAGTGATTAAGAAAAGTGAAAGTCACTCATTCGTGTCCGACCCTTTGCAACCCCATGGACTCCATGGAATTCTCCAGGCCAGGATACTGGAGTGGGTAGCCTTTTCCCTCCCCAGGGAATCTTCCCAACCCAGGGATCGAACCCAGGTCTCCTACATTGCAAGTGGATTCTTTACCTGCTGAGCCCCCAGGGAAGCCCAAGAATACTGGAGTGGGTAGCCTGTCCCTTCTCCAGGGGATCTTCCTGACCCAGAAATTGAACCAGGGTCTTCTGCATTGCTGGCAGATTCTTTACCAACTGAGCTATCAGGGAAGCCCATGATTTAGGAAAGAAAATTCAAATAAAATCCTAGAAATAGACTAAACTGTAATTTCCAGTTAGCTGGATTTTTAGAAAGGGATGATATGGTGCAAACGTTGTCATATATTTGCTCTCCTAGATCCTGCCTCTGCCCTGCGCAGCCACAAGTGGGGCTGACTCCTGTGGTTACATTGCCTGGACACTTCTGCCAGTGGGGCCAGTAGGAGGTGTCAGCAAGATATAAGTGGGCACATAGAGATCACCACTCCCTCACAGTTTCAGGTACCTCCTCAACCCTAGCAACCCTCAGAAGTTTTTAGTCCACAGTTCTCGCACTTTCCAGGTCTTTCCCCAGTCCCTCCTCTGGCCCATTCAATTCTTTCTACTACTGCGGATTCCTGGGGCCTCAGCATCCCTTTCTGGTTCGTTCAGCATTGTTAATACTGTATAAATAGTTCATTTATTCAAGTCTTTTCATTTGAATTATCTGGATGTGATTCAGTATAAATTCAGGGATAGTATCTTTAAATATTTTACAGGACAAATTGTATAGTTGACATATGTTGTAGTTGACATGTGTTATACTCAAGTCACTGCCATTATTAATTTTGATGCCCCTATTGTTCCTAATTTGGGCAGTGGGAGCCCATTCAAGTTGGCTTCTGCATCTGTTCAGTGCATACTCTCCAGTTTTTGAGTTTTGCCTTCTTTCTGGTACAGTAACACATTTTGGGTACACTGTGTTTTTTTTTGCCTGCCCCGGTACTAGAATTGGCCACTTCTCTAAGGATCCTGGTTCCTTAATGGTGGGAGATAATATCTTAAATTAAATCAAGGTGTTAAATGTGCTTCTTTTGGAGATATCATTGATTTTTTTTTTTTTTTTTGGCTGTTTCTCAGCTCTTAGCTCTTAGGAAATACACATATTTATGAATTGTTAATTAATACTAACACTTCTATTTCTAATTGAACACAACATGGTTCTTTTGGCTTATTTCCTTTCATATTTATTATTCCTTTCTTTGGAGGAACTTATTTTAGTAAAATTGATTAGTCTGCTGAGTTTACCTGGTGAGCTAGCATAAGTCTCTGTTCTGTTTTGAAATCACTAGAATTGAGGTGCTTTCTCAATCATAGATTGTTGTTGCTCAGTCGCTAAGTCATGTTTGACTTTTTTCATCCCCATGGACTGCAGCCCACCAGGCCTCCCTGTCCTCACTATCTCCCAGAGCTTACCCACATTCATGTCCATTGAGTTGGTGATATCATCCAATCATCTCAATCCTTCACCGCCCTCTTTTCCTTTTGCCTCAATCATAGATAGGATCTTCTAGAAATATATCTCATGTTAAAGAATCTTGCATCATGAAAATACAGATTTTATTTATGCAGTGATCACATACTCAATTTTATGATAGACTAACCAAATATACTTTCTAAGGAAGACTATTGTCAGTCTTTATGAAAAGCAGTTTGAAGACTAATATAATAATCTGTGCCAAGGATATTGAGGCTCACAGTACTTATTAGCTTAAGGTAAAACAATGGGAAGAAGTGAGTACATGTGAAGATAGAAATATAATGATTAGTTATGGACTTACTGATGAATAATTAATAAAGAGAAGGGTTTAGGATGATTTTAGTATTTTACCTGTGAAAAAACTAGAGGAATGAAGTTTGACTAAAATGAAGATGACTGAAGAAAGAGCATATTTAGTCAGTCAGAACAGAGTGAGTTATGTTGTGGTAATGAACAATTCCAAAATTCCAAGGCAAAAACAACACAGATTTATTTCTTATGGTGGTTTATCTGACTGCAGAGTACTTGCCAGATAGGATCTTCTTATAATCCCTTTTAACAAGCAAGAACTTTTTTCATTTCAAGGTTTAATGCAACCCACCCCTCTGGTGAGTTAGAAGCCACCCATTGCTTGGCAGACACTCCTTATATTTCTTAAAATTAGCACAATGAAGAGTTAGTGACCTGAGAATATGCTTGTATGTTTCTTTTGCAAAGTTGTGCTTTTTTTCATTCCTATGAAACTTTTGCTCTTCCTTTTCACTGTACCCCCCCTTTTTTTTATAATCAACTTTTGATTCTTACAGTCTAGAAATTATGAGACAAATGTGTTTATTAAAATAGGTAATAGATATATGTCTCTAGACTCTAAGTAGATCCCTCTTCTATGAGGTAAATATATGACTTGTGTAATAGGTATCTGACCTATGTATACTTTGATGGATACACTTTTCTTTGAAGTAATTAAATTTCCAGGTAACATGTACTTAGGTATTATTAGTTGCAGGAAGAGAATGAGACAAGGGGATAGTGAATATAACACAAGAAGAATCAGGATATATTAACTTTCTCACTGTGTAATAATTTGTCACAAATTTTGATTTGACACCACCCATTTATGAATTCTCAGTTTTGTAGGTGAGAAGTCCTATATAATATTGCTGGGTTCTCTGCTCATGGTTTCACCAAGCTGAAATCAAACTGAGCTCTTTTCTGGAGGCTGACAGAAAAGAGTTGACAATTCAGAATCCAAGCTTATTCTCCTTAGCAGAATTCAGTTCCTTGCATTTAAATGATTTTGTGGGCCTCATTTCCTTGTCAGTCTGCAGCTGGGGGCCACTCTTACCTCCTGGAGACTGCCCACATTCCCTCCCTTGGGGCAGCCCCAGTCATCAAGCCAGCAAAGGCACACCAAATCCTTCTTGTGTTTTAAGTCTCTCACTTCCTCCATCTCTGACCTTTAGACTTAGGTTAAAGGGCTCAGGTGATTAGGTCAGGCTTACCCACAGAATCTCGCTGTCTTAAAGTCAGTCATTACAGGACATTAACTACAGTTGGAAAATCACTTTTATCAAGCTTTAACATAGTTTCAGGAGTGATATATCTTAATATATACAGGTTTCATCCACACAAGGGGAAGAGCTTATACAAAGTTGAGTGCAATTTGGCATTACCATGGAATTCTACCTCCCACCTAACTGCTCTTGAAAATATTAAGCAATCCTTATTTTCTACATAAGATAAATACCTTATATAAGTGTCTGTTTAGATTTTAGTGAATGGCTTTAGATATTTTATCCTGGAGAATAAAATTTTATGTAAATTGTCCTAACATTTAAAGAAGAAGAATGAGGCATCAAGGAGAAAAATGCATAAAAGAAAAGACTGTTCTGAACTAAAAAGAGTAACCATTGAGATTGGCATATTTATGAGAAAAGCCACTCAAATCAAAGTTGGAAGTTCATGCATTGATTGTTAAAATGAATAAAGAAATTATTTGAGTCCATTAGCTTATTAATTAATCAAAGTCCATTGTGTCTCAGAGGTTAAAATTGAACCAGGTTCTAATAAGAATTTTTAAGAGTTCTGTCCTCTGATAGGATATGAAGACAAAGTCTTTTGCTAATAGAAAATGTCTGGAATTCTGATTAGATCAAGAGGGGTGCCCCTTGAGATAGTTTCAGGGTAAATTGAATGGTCCAACCTCCATTTCTCTCCCACTGACCAGTTGGTGCTTGACAATGATAGGGTTACCCTAGGACAGAACAAAAGGAAATTAAAAATATCAGTGTCACAGATTTGTGGTTTCCAGAGGCCAATCTACACCTTTATAAATCATCAGTGTAAGATTGAGCTGTTGTTCTGGGAAATATCTTAGGTCAAAATTGCATAGTACAGCTCCTATAAATACTCTCAGAATATTTATTTCTCTGTTGCTGTGTACTCATTTCTTAGCCTCTAAAGGGGAAGCAGCATACCCTCACATTGGGTGCCTTCCTGAGTGGCCGGAAGCTGCAGCTCTGCGCACAGTAACCGCAAGAAGCAAGCAATCCCATTAACCACTCAATCTGATTATTAACCTTTAAAAATAAATACAGGTTGGAAAGCTTATTTCCCCCCTAACAAAGGGAAATAGAAATCAATAATGACTTAGATTCTATTTGTGAACTAAAATGTTCAAGCTGCTGAATAAAATGTGTCACAATGTGGCAGGGTAAACACACACATGCACACACACACACACACACACACACACACTTGTTGGAAAGGCTTGTGAAAAAACAGGAATTCCATTTGATCGACATTGGCCTTCTTGAAATGATAATAAATGTCAACAAGAACCTGAAAAAAAAAAATAACAGAGAAAGGATGAAAATGTATGTTGAGTACTTACTGAATATACCCATAAACTCTCTTAGATGCTTTCACATGCTTGCTTATAGGATAGAAACTGAAGTTTTGATGTTTAATGGTATGAACAGTGCAGTCACTACTTTAATAATTAAATTTCAGCTCTTCTTCTAGCCATTTGGGCAAGTGATAGATTCTCTATATGCTTTTCTTTATCTGGAAAATGGAAATAAATTACCTACTTTATAATATTATTGTGACAATAAATGAGATATTTAAAGTGATGATGTGGTGGTGGTGTAATAATGACCTCCTTTTATCCTCAAAAGCCCATGGGTATCTGGCTTCCTGTCCAGGATGTAGAGAGCTGTAGCATTCCTCTCAGGCTTTAAAAAACTACCGTCAATTTATGACTATGACTGAACCCAACAAAGAGTTGAGGTTGCAGAGCCAGAGACTGCCAGAGCAGTCATGTACTGCAAGGAGAGAGAGGATCTGAGCACTATCTCACTGGAGATAAACATAACTGGACACCAATAAAGAGAGTGTAACTGGAAGAAATGACAATTGAAGAATGTCAACTACTGGCAAATGAGGTAGTCTGAAACTCCGAGGACTACAGATATTGGGGGGTAGCTATACCTTCTCTCAGGGTCTCTGTCTGTAAAGTGTGCCAAACATTCATTCATAAGATTGAAAAAGAAATTTCTATTGCAGTGCCGACCTCAGGGAGGTGAAGCTGCTACTGCTGCTGCGTTGCTTCAGCCGTGTCCAACTCTGTGAGACCCCATAGACGGCAGCCCATCAGGCTCCTCTGTCCCTGGGATTCTCCAGGCAAGAATATTGGAGTGGGTTGCCATTTCCCTCTCCAGTGCATGCATGCATGCTAAGTTGCCTCAGTCGTGTCTGACTCTGTGTGACCCTATGGACAGCAGCCCACCAGGCTCCTCTGTCCACAAGATTCTCTAGGCAAGAGTACTGGAGTCAGTTGCTATTTCCTCCTCCACAGGGAGGTGAAGAGCAACAGCCATATAAGCATGTGAGGGTCAAGAAACTTCATCCAAATCCATCTTCTCCTATTTCTTAAAAGAAAAAAAAAAAATTAATGTGTATGTGAGGTGGAGAGCAACCATCACTGCTGCCCTTAGTTGAAAACTGATTGCAGCTCAGAGAGGGAATTGGCAGAGAAAAGCCTGCTTCTAGGGGAGAGGCTTCCTTTGCTGAGCTCACAGCCATAGTGGCAGAAAAACAGCAGGACTGAAAAGCCACTCTCATAATGCAGGGACATGACATATGCCCAAGAATAAGGCTTAATAAAAATAAATGTTCACTCCCTACCACCAGTTGAAGTTTTGAATAATAAGTAACTTCAGGGTATTGCTGAGAGAGTATCAAAAGAAGAAAAACGTGCAAGACAAGCCAATAGAATGACATCTTCAAAGTGAAAAAGGGAGACAAAAAATAAACCTGTCACCACTGGTACTTTAAGTAGCTTACTTAAAGTAATCTAGTAAACAGAAGTATCTTTCAAAAATGAGACTTTCTCAAACAAAAACTAATGAAATTAAAAGTTAAAGTAAGTTCTTCAGCTTGAAAGAATATAGTAGACTTAAACGTTGTTGTTGTTGTTCAGTCATTCAAAGAGTCAGTCTGACTCTTTGCGACCCATAGACTGCAGCATACTAGGTCTCCCTGTCCTAGGTCTCCTGGAGCCAGCTCAGACTCTAAAGTGGGACCATGCAAGGAAATAAATAGCATTGGAGAGGTTTTATAAGGAAGGAAAGTTTAGTTCTGTGGCTTAAAAAAAAAAAAAATCCTTAAAGATAATTGTCCAATACAAAAAATACTAGCAGTGTGCTCTATGTTAGTATTTGTAAAAGTAAAACAGCACAGTAAGTTGAGTCGTGGAATTGGGGAGTACTCTGGTTAAGGTTCTTAACTACTAGAAAGTAATACAATACTAACTTGAAGTTAGGCTCTAATTACAATATACATGGTAAACTTTAGTACGGTGACTTTTTAAAAAGATGTATAAACAGCAGGTTGATGAACTATTACAGCAGCTTTATCCTTAGTAGCCAAATATTAGAAAGAAATCTGATGTCCTTCAACCAGTGAATGGATACACAAACTGTGGTATGTGCATACAATGGAATATGTGAATTGCTACTTAGCAGTGAACGGAATATTTAGAAATTGCAATAAACTTTGATAAATACTTTAAGCACTGAAATTCACCCCCTTCAAAAGAGTTTTAGATGTCATAGATCTACTAATCTATCTATCTATCTATCTATCTATCTATACACATATACACACTCTTAATCCTTCTTTCCTTTCTTTTATTTTTTTTAAAGAACAGATACAAATCTTTGGATTTCCTTCTATGAGCATATTTTTATAGAGCTTGATATATAATTTTCTGTTGGATATGATATTACATGTAAGTGTTATGATACAAGTTAATGTTTATATACACACACACATATACACATGGATTTGAACCACACAGCCCCATTGGTGCATGGATTTGTTGGGGGAGTGTGTAATTTCCTCGGTTCTGTCTCGCTGCAGCAAAAATTTGAAGCAATGGACGGACCAGTGTTATAGCTCAATTTCATTTAGAAAGCAAAGGAAAATACATCCTCGAGGCATGAGGACGGGTTGACCCAAAAGACAAGACAGGAGAGGCCTCCGGCTCAATTTTGGCTCCTCTTTTTATGTGTTTTTTCTCCTCCACTTGAGTCTGCCCTGTGTAAATTGGGCTAGCCAAGAGGGCTGTTTGTTTTACCTGAGGTCCTCACACCTTCCTTTGTTCTATTTTCATGGGCTTTTCCCTTCTTTGTCTTTTAGCCACCACCATTTTGGACTTCTTTTTCCTATTTTAACTACCTAATATTACCCCCTCAAGAGATGGGAGGCCCAATTATTTGGGAGTAAGGGTGTCGTGGTCTCTCTGGCTACTTCCTGCTGAACTGGGATGGCAAGGGGCTTTGGGCCTCCCCCTCTTGCTAGTCTCAAGACTCCTTATAGCTATGTCCATCTAAAGTTGAGTGCTATTTTCCATGGTCAGCTGTAGTTTTATATATCCTTGTTGAACTGGCACTGCGTGTTGTAGCTTGTTGACTTGGGCAGAGACAAAATAGGTTGAACAATTGATAATACATGGAGCAATCATAAGCAGCATCAATATGGTGATAACAGGAATTAGTAGGGGCATTAGCCAACTCCAAGTTCCCATTCACCAGGAGAAGGATCCCCCAAGGAGAGATTGTAGCCACCCCAAGGACTCTCCAGCTCATTCTTTGAGATCCTGAAAGATCTGAATGTTTTTAGACTTTCTTTAACTTAGCTGGAGGTGTTTACCCAGCAACAACATGTCTCATTCAAGATGGCTCAAGTCCCTCCTTGTTCAGGGATCAGGAGATCTATCTCCTGTCTATTTTGGAGTACAACCCCTGCCAAGCTGTGTTGGCTCTTTAGAGCTATCCTGAGAAATCTTATTCCCAGAACCTTGATTTGGGGGGTGTTCATTAGGATGACACTCATTTGTAGTCCTGAATAAGTATCTGAGAGCTCCCAGGGGGCTCACAGGTGTATTGAGTGTCCTTTTGTTTTCTTCCAGGGCTTGACTTGTGAGTAGTGAATCTAGGAGTCATGTCCTGGTACCTTGACTGCTGTGGGGGTAGAAAGTATTACAGGGTGGGGTCCTTCCATGTGGGCTGGAGTTGAGCCTTTGGGGACCCATCCTTCCAGACTTTAATTAGGACTTGAGTCCCTGGAGCATATAGTGGTGGCTCTTTAGAATCTTTTGAGTCCTGGTTGACACCCCACAAGCATATATCTTGTTGGAATTGTCCAATGAGTGTGGTATAAGACTGGAGGGTCTGAGCCTCTGGATCTAGGAAGAGGTCATTGACATAAGCAAAAGGTCTCCCATGTAGCACCTCATAAAGACTAAGACCAACGTGTTCCTTAGAAGCAATATGGGTATGGAAGAGAGCTAATGGTAAAGCCTCCTTCCATCCCAGGGGAGGTCTCCTGGGTTATCTTTTTTATCACTGATTTTAATAATTGGTTGGCTCCTCTACTTTTCCTGAAGACTGAGGCCTCCAGGCACAATGGAGATGATAAGTAATGCCCAATGTGCCTCTTGGGTGACCTTAGAAATAAATGATGTCCCATTGTCACTTTGTAATGACCTGGGAAGACCAAATCTCAGAATGATTTTGTAGAGCAGTTTTATTACCACCACCTCAGTCTTCTCAGTCCAGGTGGGAATGCCTTCAATCCACCCTGTGAATGTATCTATCATGAATAACAGCTATTTATACCCTTGAGAAACTGGCATCTGGGTGAAGTCCATCTGCCAGTCCTCTCCTGGGTAGGTCCCACGTTGTTGGACAGGCTGGGCCAGCTGGGGTCTTTGAGCTCCTTGGGGGTTGTTTAATTGGAGAGTAGGACAAGAGGAGACTGCTTGCCTTATAGTCATTTGAAGGCCTTTTACTCTGAAGGACTTTTCTAGTAATCTTTGGAGAGCCTTTTCCCCTAAATGAGTGTTGGCATATAAGGAGCTAACCAACTTCCATTGGAGGTTCCCGGGCAGAAAAGGGAGTCCCTCCTTTTGGAACTACCCCATATGGTCCTCTTGAAAGCCCTCACTCTTAGCTTTAAGAGTCTCACCTTCAGAATATGAAGGAATTTCTGGCAAAGTTGTCTGTGGGACTAAGGTGGCAACCCCCATTAGGTCATGGTTCTGTAACGCTGCTCTCTTAGCTGCCTGAACAGCTGCTTGGCTCCCTCTTGTCACTTCCATGCTCCCTTTTTGGTGCCCTTTACAGTGGGAGACTGCAACCTCGGCGGGCAGGTGGACGGCCTCCAAGAGTCTAAGGATTTGATCACCATCTTTGATTGGGGACACTCGGGTTGTCAAGTGGCCTCTTTCTTTCCATATAGCAACATGTGCATGTAGCACCAGAAAGGCATACTTGGAGTCAGTGTAAATGGATTATCTTTTTCCTTTTCCCAGCTCTAAAGCTTGAGTCAGGGCTATGAGCTCAGGTAATTGGGCCGAAGTATGGATGTGAGAGTTGGACTGTGAAAAAAACTGAGCGCCGAAAAATTGATGCTTTTGAACTGTGGTGTTGGAAAAGACTCTTGAGAGTCCCTTGGACTGCAAAGAGATCCAACCAGTCCATCCTAAAGCAGATCAGTCCTGGGTGTTCACTTGAAGGACTGATGCTGAAGCTGAAACTCCAATCCTTTGGCCACCTGATGTAAAGAGTTGACTCATTGGAAAAGACCCTGACACTGGCAGGGATTGGGGGCAGGAGGAGAAGGGGACGACAGAGGATGAGATGGCTGGATGGCATCACCAACTCGATGGACATGAGTTTGAGTAAACTCCAGGAGTTGGTGATGGAGAGGGAGGCCTGGTGTGCTGCGATTTATGGGATCACAAAGAGTCGGACGCGACTGAGCAGCTGAACTGACTGACTGACTGACTGACCTGGTGGCAAAGGTTTAGGCTCTATGGTCTCAAAATTGGAGACTACTGCATATTCAGCTCATCTTTTACCATCCAAGACAAAACTGCTTCCATCAGTGTACCAGATTTCCTCAGTATTGGTCAGAGGGTCTTCTGACAATCCCTCTCAAGATTTTGTCCAATGGTCTAAGGTTTCTAGGCAAGAGTGAAAGGGGAGAGAGCCCTTGAGGGTGGGCAGGAGGGTGACTGGGTTAAGAACCTCACAAGGGGATGTAGTCAGGTCTGGATTTTCCATCAGCTCTACTTGTTATCTGAGGAGTCTTTGATCAGACATCCATAAATGGCCTCTCCCATTTAAGAGTTGTTTCACTTGGTGGCTGATAAAAATAGTTAGTTTGCTCCCAAAAGAGAGTTTTAAAACATCTTCTGTCAGGATTGCAATAGCTGCAAGATTTCGAAGGTGGGAAAAGATCTCTTCCTAATAAGGGAATAGGACACTCAGCGGCTACCAGAAACTGGTTTGAAAATATTTGTCCATCCCAGTAACAAAGAAGTGCTTGGGTGAACCTTTTGTAATTGCTTTTCCTGTAGCACCCAAAATGGTATAAGTTTGGGAGGAGAAGGCTCTGGAGTAGGAGGTAAGAACAGAGTAGGTAACCCCTGTGTCAGCCAAGAAATTCTCGGACCTACCTGCCACATCCAGTTGCATGCTTGGCTCCAGGCCGGTGATGGTTATCTGTAACAGGCAGACTGACTGGAGTGGGCTGCTTCAGTCCTGTTTAACCATCATGAGGGAAGGCTTGGCGCTTGACCTTGAGGCTCTGGTGAGGAGTGAGGAGCTGAAGGGCAGGAGGAAAAAGCAGTGGGAAAAACATGCCAAGGAATCCCTTTCATAACTTGCTGGAAAATCTGCTAAATACCTGACCTGTGCTCACAGTTTTCATTGGCCTGATCCTTGGCACAAAGAAGATTAAGGACGTAAGAAGCCCCACTCGCTTGGGCAGCAGCTACTAGGGCACTACAGATAGTGGGGCCTTCGGGACACGCTGAGGCACCCACTGCTGCTCGCCTGTTTGCAGGGCTTTTGAGGAAACAAACCAGAGATTGTAAAGGAATTAAGATTTTGTTAGCCATATGTCCTTCCAGCCGTAGGAGTGAGGACTTCCTATCCCAACCGGAGGTCTCATGGAATCTGAAACTGAGCCGCATGAGCTTTTTGCTGAGTTTGTTTTTGCTCTCCCAATTTCCAGCACGCTGGTCTTCAGGTCACTTCCACTGTGCTGGGTTTTCTTTGGGAGCTTTCGCTGAATTGGGCTTCTGCTCTGTTTGGCCTCTGCCTCGCGGCAGCAGCGGAGCCAAGATTATTTCAGCCAGGTTAAATCCAAGAAACGGCACCATATATGTCGGGGGAGTGTGTAATTTCCTCGCTTCTGTCTTTCCTTAGCAAAAATTTGAAGTGATGGATGGACCAGTGTTATAGCTCAGTTTTATTTAGAAAGCAAAGGAGAATACATCCTCAAAGTGTGAGGGTGGGTCAAGCCAAAAAACAAGACGAGAGGCCCCCAGCTCAATTTTGACTCTTCTTTTTATATGTTTTTTCTCCTCCTCCTCCTGAGCCTGCCATATGTAAATTGGACTAGCCAGGAGGGCTGATTGTTTCACCTGAGGTCCTCACTCTGGTCCTCGGACCTTCCTTTGTTCTATTTTCACCAGCTTTTCCCTTCTTTGTCTTTTAGCCACCGCCATTTTAGACTCCTTTTTCCTATTCTAACTACCTAACAGATTTAAAAAATATATATATACAGTCAACCCTCTGGATTTATGGACTTTTGATCAGTGGATTCAGTCAACTGTAGATCTAAATTTCCATATATGGTAGGTTGAATCTGTTGACATGAAAAGTGAAGTGAAAGTGAAAGTCACTCAGTTATGTCTGACTCTTGCAACCCCATGGACTGTAGCCCACCAGGCTCCTCTGTATATGGGATTCTCCAGGCAAGGATACTGGAGTGGGTTGCCATTTCCTTCTCCACGGCATCCTCCTGACCCAGGAATTGAATCCAAGTCTGCTGTGTTGCAGGCAGATTCTTTACCGACTGTTCATTGTACTATGCAATTTTATACAGGACACTTGGGCATCTGTGGGTTTTGTTATACAAGGTGGAGGCTTCTGGAACCAATCTCCAGTGGATTCTGAGGGATGACTGTAGAGTAATAAGATATGCATAACTGGAGTATTAACTTTCTTGGGAAGAAAACTTGTATTTTGTATTATTTTTCTTTGCTTGTTCAGTTCTTATCGACATGGCTAAATAGAAAAAGGGAGTAGGTGTGAGACTACAGAATCATGATCTTGGTAGTAGGAAAACTCTTGATGATACTAAGGTTAAAGGTCTTTAAGATTAAAATTACTTTAAGCATATAAATAACCAGAAGTCTTCAAGAATGTATAAAATTCTCAAATGTACTTTATTCACAGAAAGGGAAACAAGTTACCTAGATGGTGTGAGAAGGACCTCTAGAATTCAGGCCTTTTGACTTGTAAATCAATATAATCTTCTCCTCAGTAGACCTGTTTGCTCTTATAAGGTAAACTGCACCCAGATCTGGTCCACGTATTGATGAAAGACTCTAAAGATCAAGTTCTGAATTTAATGGAGAGGCGATAACATCCTTTTTTGAATGATGCATTTTCTTTCGTATTTTTATTAAGAATGATTTTTGCATCACATGCATATATATGTAGATTTCCTGCTGTCCTGAGAGTAGAAATGAAATAGCTTTAATAGAATGTATACTTCCCCTCCTCCCACAGTTCAGTTCCTACATTTCATAAAAAATTTGGTCCAGGTTAACTATTATGCGTCAACTTGTGACCTTGATAATAGCCAGGCATTTATGGAGAGTTTTAAGCTATGGTGAAGTCTTCCCTCTATTTAAATGCTGCTTGAATGTAGTTTTCAGTAGATGTACTTGATTCTGAAGACACTTGAAAGACTTCACATATGTTAATTATAGCAATCAAGACTCATAAAGCCTGGAATTTTACAGCTTTTCAGAGAGCCTCTGGGAATAAAATATCTTCCAATTCAGTGGGCAAGTTAAATCCAATTATGCTTCCTTCTTTTTTTTTGGCAGCTTCCCCTTTTGTACTCTTATAATCTGCAAACTTAGAAAAATGGCAAAAGAAAGAAGAGAAAGGCTCTAAACTGTTCTATTATCAAGAGAAACACAGTCCAATATTATCCTACCACTCTAAGTTCTTCTATTGCCAAAAAGCTCCCTATATTTACATGTAAGAAGGTTGCATTTTCTAAACTGAAAAGAGAAAACTTGTCAACATTACCAGGATTTGTTATAGATACAGAGAGCTACACCCACGTATACACACATAGGCACACACATCAGAAAGCTACTTTTAAGTTTCAAGTACCAGCATTTGCAACCTTTTACACTTCTCTCATTTTTAATTGGAGAGAACTTAATTCGATAGAGAAAACTAACCAAAGAGCTGAGAAACTAATTATACAAACAGGAAACGGTAAAGCCATATATAAAAATAGAACATTGACCCATAACCTGCAGAAACCTGCCTAGGAAGTTAACCTTCCCATATACTACACAGCACCCAACATCAGCCTGCTATAAGTTATACTTGTAGGAAATCAGATTGTGATCTTTAGTTAACTAAAGAACTAAGAGCCTCTTGTTCAGGAACTAAAGAACCTCTTAATGAGGGTGAAAGAGGAGAGTGAAAAAGCTGGCTTGAAATTCAACATTAAAAACCACTAAGATCATGCCATCCAGTCCCATCACATCATGGCATATAAAAGGAGAAAAAAGTGGAAACAGTGACAGATTTTATTTTCTTGTGCACCAAGATCACTGCTGATGGTGACTGCAGTCATGATATTAAAAGATACTTGCTCCTTGGAATAAAAGTTATGACAATCCTAGGCAGTGTATTAAAAAGCAGAGACATCACTTCACTGACAAAGTTCTGCATAGTCAAAACCACGGTTCTTCCAGTAGTTATGTACGGATGTGAGTTGGACCATAAAGAAAGCTGAGAGCTGAAGAATTGATGCTTTTAGGTTGTGGTACTGGAGAAGATTCTTGAGAGTCCCTTGGACTGCAAGGAGATCAAACTAGTCAATCCTAAAGGAAATCAGTCCTGAATATTCATTGGAAAGACTGATGCTGAAGCTGAAGCTCCAATACTTTGGCCATCTGATGAGAAGAGCCAACTCATTGGAAAAGACCCTCATGCTGGGAAAGATTGAAGTCAAAAGGAAAAGGGGGTGGCAGAGGATGAGATTGTTAGATAGAATCACCGACTCAATGGACATGAATTTGAGCAAACTTCGGGAGATAGTGAAGGACAGAGTTGCCTGGCATGCTGGAGTCCATAGAGTCACACAGAGTCAGACATGACTTAGTGACTGAACAGCATCTTTTGTAACAGTCCAGGGAACTGAATGATAACTTTAACAGCATTTAGCCCAAAATGCCCAGGACTTGATTAATAACTGACATCTTTAACTTTTGTCCCTGCTTCCGAGTTAGGACAAACCAGGAAAAGTCAAATGTGTGTCCCTTAATCAATCACACAGGATGCCCTATGTGTACACTATGTAAGTACACATAGTGGACCTGCAGCTTCTGCCTACAGAGTCTCTGATCAGGGTATACCTAAAGGCTTCCTTTTTCCCCCATTAAACACATCCCCTGCCCCCGCCCCAAGTGGTAGTGTCCGACTTCCTTGATAAAGCAAGCTCTGAATAAATAACCTTTGCTTTTCTCATTTGGTTGGTCTTCATTTATTTCCACGGAGCAAGGAATCAAAATCAACAACAAAACAGATCTCTGTTTCAGAATCTCTAAAATGCTTAAAAGTACTCATGGTTCAAATATCCACTTTCATAATTAAACTCTTATCTTTTTAATAGTTGTTTTCTAAAGTCACCTAGTGGAAATTATTTCACTTTGGGAGCATTTTTGTTATTTTTAAAAATAGTAAAGTATGTATCTACACATTTGTTAATATTATGATTCTAAATGCATTTTCATTTATAGAATCCATATTTTTTTAAATGTTTTCATTGAAAATGAAACACGTACACCCCAATGTTCATCGCAGCACTGTTTATAATAGCCAGGACATGGAAGCAACCTAGATGCCCATCAGCAGATGAATGGATAAGGAAGCTGTGGTACATATACACCATGGAATATTACTCAGACGTTAAAAAGAATTCATTTGAACCAGTCCTAATGAGATGGATGAAACTGGAGCCCATTATACAGAGTGAAGTAAGCCAGAAAGATAAAGAACATTACAGCATACTAACACATATATATGGAATTTAGAAAGATGGTAATGATAACCCTATATGCAAAACAGAAAAAGAGACACAGAAATACAAAACAGACTTTTGAACTCTGTGGGAGAATGTGAGGGTGGGATGTTTCAAAAGAACAGCATGTATACTATCTATGGTGAAACAGATCACCAGCCCAGGTGGGATGCATGAGACAAGTGCTCGGGCCTGGTGCACTGGGAAGACCCAGAGGAATCGGGTGGAGAGGGAGGTGGGAGGGGGGATCGGGATGGGGAATACATGTAAATCTATGGCTGATTCATATCAATGTATGACAAAACCCACTGAAATGTTGTGAAGTAATTAGCCTCCAACTAATAAAAAAAAAAAAAAGAAAAAAAGAAAATCTAAGGTAAAATTATCCATATTATATGGACATATGTGTGTATATCTGTGTGAGTAGATATGTGCAAATGTATATGTTTTTAAAAAATATATATATGTATATATGTAAGGCAATGGAACAGAATATGAGTTTATTATAAAACATTAAAATGTTATCTTCTTTCTTTGTGTTTATTATTTAAGTAATTATGTAAATAATACCTGGTAACATGATTACAAAAATAGTAATTTTCTTTAGAGATCATTAAGAATTTAAAATTGACTGAGTTATTCTATTATTAGGGTATATTTTTTAAAATTTTTGTTTGGAGTATAATTGATTTACAATGTTGTTTAATGACTGTGGGCTTTCCTTATAGCTCAGTTGGTAAAGAATCCACCTGCAATGCTGGGGACCCTGATTCATTTCAACTATGTTGGTGAGATCCACTGGAGAAGGGATAGGCTACCCACTCCAGTATTCTTGGGCTTCCCCTGTGGCTCAGTGATAAATGAGGAGACTGGGATTAACATATACATGCTACTATATATAAAATAGATAAGTAACAGGGATTTATTATTAGAATATTAGTCAATAAATTTTTTAGCCCTGGCTTTTATTTTTTTCTTACTTTACAGGGATAAATAATGAAAGTCAAATTTTCCATACATTACTGTTTCATTAGCTATATCTTCCTTATAGATCTTGGACAGTCTATTCAGAATTGTTTTGTTCATTTTTGCTTTTTAATATGAGAGCACTTGACAAACTTATAATTTTCCCATACATTTATCTTACAATAAACAAGAAAACATGGAGTCAGGATCAGTGAAAGAAAATGTAGGACTACCCAAACTCAAATGTTACAGATTCCTATTCTGTGTCAACAAGCCTTATGCAATTAGTTACTTTTTTCCCTCAATTCTGTTTTCTTTTTGTATAATCTTATCATATTTCCATGTGATGTTTATGTTTTAGTTCAACTTGGTACAAGTCATAAATATGAGCATCTACATATTAGGAATCTTACTGTATTGACCTCTGTGTGTATCCATATTCTATTTTGCAAAGCATATTACTAACAGTTCATATAATGATTTCAAACAGTATTCATCACTACAGTTTATAGTGACATTATGTGACACTAGATAAGTTTTTTGACCTATCTACACCTCAGATTTCTCATTTATAAACTAGGGATTGCAATAGTATTTACTTCATAGGATAAATCTTCAGAATTAAGAGCACTATAATATGCTTAGATTGGTATTTGGAACATAGTAAGCAGCTCAGTAAACGTTAACTATTACCTAACAGCACTGTCAAATGAATGACATTCATGATCATTGGATCAAAAGAATGGTAACTTTTTCATAACTGAAAAAGTTACGAGCTTTCTTCAGCATCTTGTTTAGGATGTCCACTGCATGATTTCCATGATACGATGTTTCCTCCCCTAAACATAACACAAGGAGAAAAATCTCACTGGATTCTCACTAGGAGGAAAATTTCACTGGATGGTATCTAGTAACATTTAACTGAAATTCCTGTGTAGGTGGTAAAGTCATTTATTCCTATTCTTCATCAGTTTACTTCAGTTCAGTCGCTCGGTCGTGTCCGATTCTTTGCGACCCCATGAACCGCAGCATGCCAGGCCTCCCTGTCCATCACCAACTCCCGGAGTCCACCCAAACCCATGTCCATTGAGTCGGTGATGCCATCCAACCATCTCATCCTCTGCCATCCCCTTCTCCTCCTGCTTTCAATCTTTCCCAGCATCAGGGTCTTTTCAAATGAGTCAGCTCTTCGCATCATGTGGCCAAAGTATTGGAGTTTCAGCTTCAATATCAGTCCTTCCAATGAACACCCAGGACTGATCTCCTTTAGGATGGACTGGTTGGATCTCCTTGCAGTCCAAGGGACTCTCAAGAGTCTTCTCCAACACCACAGTTCAAAAGCATCAATTCTTCGGTGCTCAGCTTTCTTTATAGTCCAACTCTCACATCCATACATGACCACTGGAAAAACCATAGCCTTGACCAGACGGACCTTTGTTGACAAGGTAATGTCTCTGCCTTTTAATATGCTGTCTAGGCTGGTCATAACTTTCCTTCCAAGTACGTCCTTCCAAGACGCCAAGAAGTAAGCGTCTTTTAATTTCATGGCTGCAATCACCATCTGCTGTGATTTGGGAGCCCAGAAAAATAAAGTCTGACACTGTTTCTACTGTTTCCCCATCTATTTGCCACACATTCTATTGATGTCATTGAGTTCCTCAACTTATAAACTCGGTGTCTTTAGACTCAAAGTCTAAGGATATTTGAGACCTTCATGCACCTTCTTCCTAGCAAGACATCTGTTCCCCCCTTGTCTTGCCATGACTTAGCCTTCATGTTTCAGACTAAATGACTGATGGTTCTGAAGTATTACCCACCTCCACTCACATTCCCTGTCCCAGTCCTTACCTCTGGATGTTCAAATAATTTGTGGAATAATCACATACTTGGAAATCTAGAACTTGTTTGCATATTTCTACTCCCCAAATTAGAAAAGTAAGGAGGCATAATGGAAAGGGTAAGGTTATAGAAGGGTAAAAGTGTCAAGAATATAAAGTTTTCCTTCTGTTTGTCAATATAAAGCTGTTTATTTAAGCAGCTTTCAGTAAGAATATAAATGTATACAGATACAGAGAATGCTATATGATAGCCTGTATAAAAAAATATGGATTTCAGTTTTCCTTATTATAAAGCATCCATAATGTAACACTAACCTGAAATAACAATTGAAATTACATAAGCATTTAGACTTAACCTGGTATTTATAGCTATTCAAGAGTCTTTGTTGTTCAGGAATTTAAATATTTTGTCTTCTATAGTTAAACACTATTTTCTTGAATAGAAGACCTGTTGGACCAACTGAACTGGAAAAGTTAGTGCATGATCTTGGTACATTCAATATAACATTTATTTGTTGTTTGTTATTTTAGTTTTTTCTCTACTTTTCAGATGCTGCTTTTTTGCTGTGAGAATGTTAAATCCTATAAGAACAATGCTTTATTTATTTGGCATTTCCACAGTGCCTTGTGTAATGCTTTTCTGATAAGAATTGCTGACTAAATGGCATCTATATAAACTTGAGGCTATAGAGTGCTCTTTACACTGCCACCATATAAATCACTGTTTTTGCTCTCTTTAAATCCTAATCAATTTATGGAGGCTCATATTTATAGTTAGTTACCATAGTAAGTGCAAAACAAAATCATATTGAAAGAATGATATAACCTAATTTGAGCTCATTTGGATTCCCTATCCAGAGAAACTGAAACAATAAATGTGTTATCTTAAGTTGCTAAGTTTGGAAGTAATGTGTTATGCTGCAGCATATACCTAATACAGGCATACATCAAAGGGCATACACCTGCTCATTCAAAAATGCACTGCTTGCACGAGTCCCTATGATAGACTACTGAAAAGATAGGCAGAGGGTAACAAAATGTAATATGTAGTAGTAACCATGCTGACATCCCGTACTCTAATAGGTAGGCAATACATGTGAATAGATATGTGGTAATAAGGTAGAAAGTGATATACCTTAAAAGATTTTAAAATTCAGGGCTAAGAGACCATAAAGGAGAGGACTTTGATGTTGAACTGTATACCCTCTCCCCTCAAAAGATACGTGCTCACCCCCAATACCTCAGAATGTGATCTTATTTAGACACAGGTTTATTTTTGCAGATGAAACTAGTTAAATTCCGATAAGGTCCACCGGAGTAAAGTGGGCCCCTAATTCAGTATGACCAGTGTCCTTATAAAGAAGACAGCCGTGTGGGAACAGAGGTACAGAGAGAGAATGCCCTGTGATGACAAAGAAATATTGGACTTACGCTACTGCAAGCAAAGGGTTGTCAAAGATCGATGGAAAGCCAGCAGAACCTAGGAAGAGGCAAGCAAGGAGGTCCCTACAGGTTTCTGGTGTCATGGCTCTGCTGACATCCTGACTTCAAACTTCCAGCTTTCAAAATTATGATTTGAAGCCACCCAATCTGTGATAATTTGTTACAGCAGTTACAGGAAACTATTGGCTTTGGATTCAGACCACCTGGGTTTTCATCCAGGCTTTGCAGACTAATGCTGAGCTCTTGGGCAAGTAACTGAACATCTAGCTTGTGATGTGTTTCTTCGGCAGCCTGAGAAAAATAACAGAAAGGGAGGGTTTTCCTAGAATCTCATTAGGATTTCAGGAGCACAGGAGAATAGGAGCATCTGTTCTTACATGTCTCTTCCTTATAAGGACACTGGCCGTACTGAATTAGGGGCCCGTTTGACCCCTAAAGCTTCATGTGTCCTCCATCATCCAGAGACACCTCCAAACCAATCACTCAGATTTTAGAGTCAGCGTGCAGGAATCCTTGTTCCTCAGACGACACGTTGTATGTTTGAAATGTTTTGAGGCACGTGACTAAACTTTGTGCTTCAGTTTTCAAATCTCTGGGATGGATCTTTAGGATAGATTTTATAATTCAGTTTTATCACAGGGTTAATTGAGGCAGTGCAGACAGAGTTTTAAAAGTAGTGCTGTGCGCATTTTAAGTGCTCAGTACGGCTCAAATACCATATTTTCTTTTGAACCAGACTGTCTCATCACACACGGATTTGACTGTAGCTGAGAAAGCAAAAGGGACTTCCTTTCCATTGGTGTTTAAGTATGCATGGCCTAGTTGGTCTCTGACAGTAGGCCATTTCATAGTTTCTTCTTTCACACACATTGGAGATGATGGTTGTGTGAGTTAAATTCCTACGGAATGATGGTTTCTTTCCTAGAAGTCTCTCTTGTAGCAGAAGTTAAATCTTCCAAATGTCTAATACACAATGAAGAAGGCAGCTACACAGTAAAGTATTTTCTTTTCTTAGCACCAGTCTGCTCCTATAACATTTCATAGTGAATCTCAGTGAAGCCTGCCTCTGAAGGATGGAAATGGTTCAAAATAATACTAATATTCCTCGGACACCTAATGTGACATGCCACCAGCTGTGTAGCTCGGCCAAATAGAAGAGAGTCAGAAAGCGAGGGCAGATAAAAATACTGTACTCCCTGGGCACAATGAGTTATAGCTTCAAAAGGAGGAGAGGAGTTGAGTACTGTTAGGAAAACAACAGTGGCTGTCAGACCCACCTTGCCTGAGGCCCTCTGAAAGCAGGAGGTTTTTTGATCACAAACAACAAGGACGAAGTGAACCTGTAAGAGAGAACCCTAAACTACACTAGTTTGGGCAAATAGTTGCTGCCTCTGAAAAATGAAGATTTCTTATGTGAATGCCATGTGGAAAGGATTATAGCCAAAAGGACTGCCTTGTAGTCCATAGCTGAGCTTCTCCAGTCACTGATCACTGCAGGAAATACATCCTGAGGCAAACATTGTCTAAGATCTTTGCCCATGACCTGGATAAAGAGCTTAGGCTATACCCATTGCATTTACAGATGAAATAAGTATTAATAGTATAGATTTCTTTATAAGAGCAGTTTTAGTAAGAGTACAATTTTATATCAATATTTTTTTTTTCAACAACACAAGGGGGAAAGAGCAAAGCCATACCCTAAAGGAGAGCTTAAAAGAAGCAAAATGGAATAAGGAAAAGCTGAGTATGTACACACACCTAGCTGGATGTCTCAGTGGATAAAAGGGGATAAATCTGCATTGACGTGGTGATATTCTATTTAATGGTGTGATAAAATTCTAGTAAGGAAGACGTTCAAAAGGTATCATTAAAGTGTTAATATTTTGTTTCAATTCTTGTTTTGATATTTCTTGAATACTGTTTCATTATTGTTTCTATGGATATTGTCCTCAGTGATTTGAATTTTTGCCAGTCTACCATTATCAGTCCCTTTATTTTTCTACATACAGAAATTTATAGAAAAGTTGAAAGAATATGAGCTGCATACTTAGTAACTATAGAGCAGCATTTAGCATTTTTTAAAGTTTTAAGTACATTTCTTATTGTCATCAGATGAACTACAGGGGGAGTCCAAGAATACTGGAGAAGGTAGCCTATTCCTTCTCTAGCAGAACTTCCTGACCCAGGAACTGAACCAGGGTCTCCTGCATTTCAGGCAGATTCTTTACCAACTGAACTGTCAGGGAAGCCCTCTATTGTCATATAACATACATAAAGAAATGTGTACCTTTGAATGAATTTTCACAAAGTGAATATACTTTAGTAACTAGTATTCAAGCTGAGCACTGGAACATTGTCACTCCTCATGAAGTGTCCTTATCTTGCTTCCAGACACTGTTTTTCTCTAGATAGGCATGATCCATACTGCTAACACTGTTTATAACTTTCTCCTCTCTTCCTCTTTTATGTAAATGGAATCGTATTGTGAGCATCTTTTGGTGACTATCTTCTTTAGTTCAATAGTATGTTTGTTCAATTAATCTATACTATTGAGAGTGGCAAGAGTTGTTTATTCTCATTGATGTATAGTGCTCTATTATTTGAATATACTACTATTTAGTTATGCTATTACTATTGAAGAACATTTGGATTATTTCCATTTGGGATACTATACCTGGTATTGTTTTGAACAATTTGCATATGACTTTTGGTAGAAGTATTTAATAGACATTTCTGTTTGGTACTCTGTACTGGTGGGGGAGGGACTGGCAGAACAGGTCTTCAGATAGATATTATCATGAACTGATTTTATGAGCCCGATTCTTTACCTCCTCATGTCTAGAAAAGCACTAAAATCCTTCATGGTGATGAATATTGCTCATGACTTTTGCTCCATGAAGAAAAATTGACAAGACTAGCAGAAACCTTCTGGAAAAATACATACTTGATTGCATATTTCCCCCTTCACCAAAATCACATATAAACTGACCTTCCCCCCACCTCTTTGGAGCAGTTTCTCAGAGCTATCTGAAGTGCTGTCTCCTGCACTGAAGTCCTCATTTTGCACTAGTGAAAACTTAACTTGCAAATCTCATGTTGTGCAAGTTTTTAAAGGTTGACACTGGCAAAGACTCAGCTGATGAAAAGCCATGGACTCCATTTACTATAGCTCTCCCAACTTCCTTTTCCTCTCTATTAAAGTGTTCTCCTTCCCTTGCTGTGAAAAACTTGCATGTGGCTTGCCATGGTTGCAGACACTGAATTACAGTTCCCTGCTGATCCCAAATAAAAGCATATTTTCTGGAAAAATACCTGGCAGTCTGTTTCAGATGGGCAGTACATCGTTTGCTCTGGAACATGAAGAGTGACAGTACTGGTTACTTGGATCTATGCTAACTGAAATTTTGTTTTACTTGGCTGAAAATAACACTATTTTTATGTTAGAGATCTGGAAACAAATTTTAATTTTCTAATTAAACTTTTGAGTTTGAGATATAGACTCATATGTATTTGTAAGAATAATATAGAGATCCCATGTATCACATATTCAGTTATCCCAAGGATAGCCAATTGGAAAACTGTAGTGCAATGTCACAACCAGGATATTGATGTTGACATCCTTGCATTCAAAGTGCAGAACATTCCCATCAGCTGCAAAGGTCCTGTGTCCTTTAATAGTCATATTCACTTCCCTCTCTGTCTCTCCTCCTCTCTTACCCAATCAATTACTAATCTGTTCTCCATTTCTATAGTTTTCCTATTTTAAGAATGTGATATAAATTTAATTATCTAATATGTAGTATGTAACCTTTTGGGATTGCCTCTTTTTACTTGGCAATTTTTACTAATTCCCTGGAGATTCATTCAAGTTGTTAGGAGTATAAATAGTGTTTTGCTTTTTATTGTTGACTAGTAGTCCCTGATGTTGTCAGAAGTGGGATTATGAGAAATGCTGGGCTGGAAGAAGCACAAGCTGAAATCAAGATTGCCAGGAGAAATATCAATAACCTCAGATATGCAGATGACACCACCCTTATGGCAGAAAGTGAAGAGAAACCAAAAAACCTCTTGATGAAAGTGAAGGAGGAGAATGAAAAGTTGGCTTAAAGCTAACATTCAGAAAACTAAGATCATGGCATCTGGTCCCATCACTTCATGACAAATAGATGGGGAAACAGTGGAAACAATATCAGACTTTATTTTTTGGGGCTCCAAAATCACTGCAGATGGCAATTGCAGCCGTGAAATTAAAAGATGCTTACTCCTTGGAAGTAAAATTATGACCAACCTAGATAGCATATTAAAAAGCAGACACATTACTTTGCCAACAAAGGTCCATCTAGTCAAGGCTATGGTTTTTCCAGTGGTCATGTATGGATGTGAGAGTTGGACAGGGAAGAAGGCTGAGCACTGAAGAATTGATGCTTTTGAACTGTGGTGTTGGAGAAGACTCTGGAGAGTCACTTGGACTGCAAGGAGATCCAACCAGTCCATCCTAAAGCAGATCAGTCCTGGGTGTTCATTTGGAAGAACTGATGCTGAAGCTGAAACTCCAATACTTTGGCCACCTCATGGGAAGAGTTGACTCATTGGAAAAGACCCTGATGCTGGGAGGGATTGGGGGCAGGAGGAGAAGGGGACGGCAGAGGATGAGACGGCTGGATGGCATCACCAACTCGATGGACATGAGTTTGAATGGACTCCGGGAGTTGGTGATGGACAGGGAGGCCTGGCCTGCTACGATTCATGGGGTCGCAAAGAATCAGACACGACTGAGCGACTGAACTGACTGACTGACTGAGTAGTCCCTGTTGTGGATGTACAGCAGAGTGTTTAAACATTTACTAGTGAAGTATACTCGAACTATTTCCAATCTTGGTTATTATGAATGTAGGTGTATGAACATTTATGTGCAAGTTTATATAGATGTAAGATTATTTAATTTATCTAAGGTAAAGGTTTAAGAGTGCGGTATCTGGGGAGTAGGGTTGATGCCTATTTTATAAGAAAATACATATTTTCATAGCAGTTGTATCATTTTACATTCCCGCTTGCGATATATGTGTGACAAAGCTGTGTGTGTTGATCTGTATCCTAAAGTATCGCTAAACTTGCATTTTTGTTCTAGGACTTGTGTTCTTTGTACATTCTTTGGGATGTTAGATGAGAACCGTTAGGTGATGTGTGTGTGCTAAGTCGCTTCAGTTCTGCCCCGCTGTTTGTGACGCTATGGACTGCAGCCCGCCAGGCTTCTCTGTCCATGGGATTCTCCATGCAAGAATACTGGAGTGAGTTGCCGTTTCCTACTCCAGGGTATCTTCCCAACCCATGACTGAGCCCACATCTCTTATGTCTTCTGCATTGGCAGGCAAATTCTTTACCACTAGTACCACCTGGAAAGCCCACAGACAGTCATGCCATGCAAAGCAGGCACAGTTCCATTTCTGTCTTTTCAGCGTGCTTGTTTTTTTATTTATTTCTTTCGCTTTATTTCTCTTAAATCACTAGTGTCCGGAATTTCTGGTACTCTGTTAAACAAGACAGAAATATTTTCCATGTCACTAGTCTTATGGGGAACATAATCATTCTTAGCGATAAGTTTTGTGTAGTTTTTTTTTTTTTTTAAATCAAGTTTAGAACATTGTCTTCTGTTCCTTGTTTGCTGAGGTTTTATGGTAGGTTTTGTTGAATACTTTTTCTACATCAATTATTATGGTCATATGGTTTTGCTTTATCAGCGTGTTAATATGGGGATTATATTGATCGATTTTTTTTTTCATTTATTTTTATTAGTTGGAGGCTAATTACTTCACAACATTTCAGTGGGTTTTGTCATACATTGACATGAATCAGCCATGGAGTTACATGTATTCCCCATCCCGATCCCCCCTCCCACCTCCCTCTCACCCAATTCCTCTGAGTCTTTCCAGTGCACCAGGCCCGAGCACTTGTCTCATGCATCCAACCTGGGCTGGTGATCTGTTTCACCCTACATAATATACGTGCTGTTCTCTCGAAACATCACACCCTCGCCTTCTCCCACAGAGTCCAAAAGTCTGTTCTGTACATCTGTGTCTCTTTTTCTATTTTGCATATAGGGTTATCATTCCCATCTTTCTAAATTCCATATGTTTGTGTTAGTATGCTGTAATGTTCTTTATCTTTCTGGCTTACTTCACTCTGTATAATGGGCTCCAGTTTCATCCATCTCATTAGAACTGATTCAAATGAATTCTTTTTAATGGCTGAGTACTATTCCATGGTGTATATGTACCACAGCTTCCTTATCCATTCATCTGCTGATGGGCATCTAGGTTGCTTCCATGTCCTGGCTATTATAAACAGTGCTGCGATGAACACTGGGGTGCACGTATCTCTTTCAGATCTGGTTTCCTCAGTGTGTGTGGCCAGAAGTGGGATTGCTGGGTCATATGGCAGTTCTATTTCGTTTTTTAAGGAATCTCCCCACTGTTCTCCATAGTGGCTGTACTAGTTTGCATTCCCACCAACAGTGTAAGAGGGTTCCCTTTTCTCCACACCCTCTCCAGCATTGATTGCTTGTAGACTTTTGGATAGCAGCCATCCTGACTGGCGTGTAATGGTACCTCATTGTGGTTTTGATTTGCATTTCTCTGATGATGCGTGATGTTGAGCATCTTTTCATGTGTTTGTTAGCCATGTGTATGTCTTCTTTGGAGAAATGTCTGTTTAGTTCTTTGGCCCATTTTTTGATTGGGTCATTTATTTTTCTGGAATTGAGCTTCAGGAGTTGCTTGTATATTTTTGAGATTAATCCTTTGTCTGTTTCTTCATTTGCTGTTATTTTCTCCCAATCTGAGGGCTGTCTTTTCACCTTACTTATAGTTTCCTTTGTACTGCAAAAGCTTTTAAGTTTCATTAGGTCCCATTTGTTTATTTTTGCTTTTATTTCCAATATTCTGGGAGGTGGGTCATAGAGGATCTTGCTGTGATTTATGTCGGAGAGTGTTTTGCCTATGTTCTCCTCTAGGAGTTTTATAGTTTCTGATTTTTAAATATTGAAGCAGACTTGCACACCTAAAAGATAAACCTCACTGAGTGTTTTTGTACATTGCTAGTTTCTCTTTGATAATATTTCTGGAGGAGTGGTATATGTAAATTCATGAGAGATACTATTCTGTATTTTTCTTTATTTGCACTTTTTCCTGGTTTTGTTAGCAGAGTAATGCAAACCTCATAAAATGAGTTGTGTTTGCTCTTCTTTTGTTTTCTGAGTGACATTTTGTAAAGTTGATATTAATCGTTCTTTGAATATTTAATGGAATTCTGTAGTAAAACCATCTGGACCTGGAAATTTTTCCCTATGAGCTTTTAAATTGCAAATTCAGTTTTTTTGATGGTTATAGAAACTATCCTGGTTTTCTGTTTCATCTTTGTTAAGTTTTGGGTGTTTGTTGTCTTTAAGGAACTGATTGATTTCTTCTAAGTCGTTGACTTTATGAGTGTATAGTTGTTTACAATATTCTGTATGTACTTGCCATGAAGTGGTGAGACCAATGCCATGATCTTCATGTTTTGAATGTTGAGTTTTAAACCAGCTATCTCACTATCCTCTTTCACTTTCATCAAGAGGCTCTATAGTTCCTCTTCACTTTATGCCAATAAGGGTGGTTTCATCTGCATACCTGAGATTACTGATATTTCTCCTGGCAGTGTTGATTCCAGCTTTTGCTTCATACAGCCTGGTATTTCACATGATGTACTCTGCATATAAGTTAAATAAGCAGGGTGACAGTATACAGCCTTGACATAGTCTTTTCCCTATCTTGAACCATTCTGTTATTCCATGTCCAGTTCTAACTGTTGCCTCTTGAACTGCATACGGATTTCTCAGGAGGCACATAATGTCGTCTGGTATCCCCATGTCTTTAAGAATGTTCCACAGGTTGTTGTGGATACATACAGTCAAAGGCTTTAGCGTAGTCAATGAAGCAGAAGTAGATATTCTTCTGGAATTCTCTTGCTTTTTTCTATGATCCAGCAGATGTTGGCAACTTGGTCTCTGGTTCCTCTGCCTTTTCTAAATCCAACTTGAACATCTGGAAGTTCTCAGTTCACATACTGTTGAAGCCTATCTTGGAGAATTTTCAGCATTACTTTGCTAGCATGTGAGATGAGTGCAATTGTGTGGTAGTTTGAACATTCTTTGGCGTTGCCTTCATTTATGATTGGAATGGGAAAATACTGGAAATCTAAGGGGAAAATTGAATGATAAAGAGATAAAAAAGAAGACTCACATTTAAGGAATGATTTCTTTTAGAAAAAGTAAATCATTATTTTTTTAATCTGTTAGAAAATAACCTGTTCTGTCAATGAAATATAGCCTCCTATCTTCTGAATTTTTTATTGTGGCAAAATATACATAGTATAAAAGATATCATTTTGAATGTTTTTTCTTGAACAATTCAGTGGCATCAAGGACATTCACATTGTTGTGGAACTGAGGCAGGAAGCAGATGCGCCCCTTCAGGATAAAACAATTGGAGATTCATTCCCTTTGACTGAAACTCCAAGTAGAGAATAGCAGGACAATTAAGGGAGGAGGCTCGGCCCTGCCCAGACCACATATTTCTAGTTCCTGAAGTCAGGAGACCTCCCTTACCAAACATGTGCAGAAAAGCTCCTTGCAGCCCAATGTTGGGAGCAATGTCTAGGGATGTTCTACCCAGAGGATCCATTTTGGCTAAGAATGCGTGGCACAGATGGAAGGATCATGAGATATGGGCTGTAAATGAAGCAAATCAAAATGATTGGCCAAAGGAAACCCAAAAGAAATTCCCATAAAAGTATTTCAAACTGCCATGAAGACGTGACTCAGCAATTAAGGTACTTTCCCCCTGACTCTGCCTGTGTGTTTATCCACATGCACTGTACTCTTTTCCTTTGAATAAATACTTCATTTGCTTCACTACTTTCTGTTTTTCTGGAAATTATTTTCTGCAAAGCAAAAGGGACAGGGCCCTGTCACTGACCACTGGTATACTGGCTAGGATCTGGTGGTTTCAACTACTTCTGAACCCAGCCTCAATTTCTGGCCTGAAAACTAAGCCCCACTCCAAGCAGGCCGAGGACACCAGAGATCAGAACCATCACTACTATTTAAAAAAATCAGTCTTGGGAAGCAAAAAATGCACTTAAACCCAAACAAGCTTTCAAATAAATTATGTTCTGTAAAATAGAAATCTTATTCTGTATTAAGCTGGAAGATGGTCATTGACTATACAAGAGATGTTTCAATTAAATGAATGTAGTCTTTTGTAAAGCATTATTACCAAAAGAAGCCTTTGATTAGGTTATTTTAACTTAAAGAGATTTCTATAATAATGTAATTTCTTCAGTCATTTCTAATTGTCATAGGTATTATCATTCCTATCATTTATATTAATTAAACTTATTTAGTTATCTAATTTCCCCTTTTTATTTTTCAAAATATTATCTTGATTTCAGGGAATATTTTGACATACAACTTTGCTTTAAGCTGTCGTTGTTGGCAGTGAGATGATCAGGAAAATGAAGATAGCAGTCCACTGTCACCATCATGGTGATTTTAATTTCTCATTTATCTTGTTAATATTGCAAGTGGAATTAATATTATCATTTACTTAATCAACTACTGCACCTTTCTCTTAATTTTTATTATTCAATTCAGTTCAGATCAGTGACTCAGTCGTGTCAACCCCATGAATCACAGCACGCCAGGCCTCCCTGTCCATCACCAACTCCCGGAGTTTACTCCTGTGCATCGAGTCGGTGATGCCATCCAGCCATCTCATCCTCTGTCGTCCCCTTCTCCTCCTGCCCCCAATCCCTCCCAGCATCAGAGTCTTTTCCAGTGAGTCAACTCTTTGCATGAGGTGGCCAAAGTATTGGAGTTTCAGCTTCAGCATCAGTCCATCCAATGAACACCCAGGACTGATCTGCTTTAAGTTGGACTGATTGGATCTCCTTGCAGTCCAAGGGACTCACAAGAGTCTTCTCCAACACCACAGTTCAAGAGCATCAATTCTTCTGCAGTCAGCTTTCTTCACAGTCCAACTCTCACATCCATACGTGACCACTGGAAAAACCATAGCCTTCACTAGATGGACCTTTGTTGGCAAAGTAATGTGTCTGCTTTTTAATATGCTATCTAGGTTGGTCATAACTTTCCTTCCAAGGAGTAAGTGTCTTTTAATTTATTACCATTAGTGCTAGAAGCAAGTATTTGAAACTTTCTGAAAAAGAGAACCATGATTTTTACTTTAAAAAATGTCTTTTTATGACTTATTTTTGTTTTTCCTGAGCACTTAAAACTTTCATAACAGTTCAGTTGCTCACTCGTGTCTGACTCTTTGAGACCCCATGGACTGCAGCATGCCAGGCTTCCCTGTCCGTCACCAACTCCTGGGGCTTGCTCAAACTCATGTCCATTGAGTTGGTGATGCCATCCAACTGTCTCATCCTCTGTTGTTCACTTCTCCTCTTGCCTTTAATTTTTCTCAGCATCAAGGTCTTTTCCACTGGGTCAGTTCTTCATATCAGGTGGCCAAAGTATTGGAATTTCAGCTTTAGCATCAGTCCTTCCAGTGAATATTCAGGACTAATTTCCTTTAGGATTAACTGGTTTGATCTCCTTGCTGCCCAAGGGACTCTCAAGAGTCTTCTCCAAAACCTCTGTTCAAAAGCATCAGTTCTTCGGCATCAACTTTCTTTATAGTCCAACTCTCACATTCATACATGACTACTGGAAAAATTATAGCTTTGACTAGATGGACCTTTGTTGACAAAGTAATGTATCTGCTTTTTAATATGCTGTCTAGGTTGGTCATAGCTTTTCTTCTAAGGAGCAAATATCTTTTAATTTCATGGCTGCAGTCACCATCTGCAGTGATTTTGGAGCCCCCCCCCCCCCAAATAAAGTCTGTCACTGTTTCCATTGTTTCCCCATCTGTTTGCCATGAAGTGATGGGACCACATGCCATTATCTTTGTTTTTTGAATATTGAGTTTTAAGCCAGCTTTATCACTCTCCTCTTTCACTTTCATCAAGAGGCTTTTTAGTTCGTCTTTGCTTTCTGTCATCAGGTAGGTGTCATCTACATATCTGGGGTTATTGATATTTCTCCCAGTGATCTTGATTCCAGCTTGTGCTTCAGTAGCCCTGCATTTTGCATCATGTACTCTGCATATAAGTTAAATAAGCAGGGTGACAGTATATAGCCTTGATGCACTCCTTTCCAGATTTGGAACCAGTCTGTTGTTCCATGTCTGGTTCTAACTGTTGTTTCATGACCTGCATACAGATTTCTCACGAGACAGGTCAAGTGGTCTGGTGTTCCAGTCTCTTGAAGAATTTCCCACAGTTTGTCGTGATATACACATTCAAAGGCTTTGTTGTAATCAACAAAGCAGAAGTCTATGTTTTTCTGGAATTCTCTTGCTTTTTTGATGATCCACCGGATGTTGGCAATTTGATCTCTGGTTCCTCTGTCTTTTCTAAATCCAGCTTTAGCATCTGGAATTTCATGGTTCACGTACTTTTGAAGCCAAGCTTGGAGAATTTTCAGCATTACTTTGCTAGTGTGTGAGACCAGTACAATTGTATGGTACTTTGAGCATTCTTTGGCTTTGCCTTTCTTTGGGATTGGAATGAAAACTGACTTTTTCCAGTCCTGTGGCCACTGCTGAATTTTCAAGATTTGCTGGCATATTGAGTGCAACACTTTCATAGCATCATCTTTTAGGATTTGAAATAGCTCAGCTGGAATTCCATCACCTTCACTAGCTTTGTTTGTAGCGATGCATCCTAAGGCCCACTTGACTTCACATTCCTGGATGTCTGGCTCTAGGTGAGTGATCACACCATCATGGTTATCTGGGTCATGAAGGTCTTTTTTGTACAGTTCTTCTGTGTTTTCTTGCCACCTCTTCTTAACATCTTCTGCTTCTGTTAGGTCCATACCATTTCTGTCCTTTATTATACCCATCTTTGCATGAAAAGTTCCCTTGGTATCTCTTTTCTTGAAGGGATCTCTAGTCTTTCCCATTCTATTGCTTTTCTCTATTTCTTTGTATTGATCAATGAGGAAGGCTTTCTTATCTCCCCATACTATTCTTTGGAATTCTGCATTCAAATGGGTATATCTTTCCTTTTCTCCTTTGCCTTTAGCTTCTCTTCTTTTCCCAGATATTTGTAAGGCCTCCTCAGACAACCATTTTGCCTTTTGTTTTCTTAGGGATGGTCTTGATCACTGCCTCCTGTACAATGTCATGAACCTCTGTTCATAGTTCTTCAGGCAGTCAGTCAGATCTCATCACTTGAATCTTAAAACTTTACCTAGATGTGAAAATGGAAAGAACATTTGAGGTAGTTATATGAATAATTTTTACCATACACACATATACCACAAAATTACGGATGGAAATAATATATTTACTTCATGGATTGTTAGGGAGTAAAGAGGGTGATAAGTGTTTTGAGCATTTCTAACTCAAGGTTTATATCTATTTGAAAATCTTTACAACAAACCTGTAAACTGGATATTATCATCTATATCTTGTGGGTACAGAAATAAAGAATCAAAGAAATAAAGTAAATTGCCAACGCCCTTTAATTATGATAGGAATAGCTAGTATTTAAATTCGTGTTTATCTGATTATGTGATCTATTCTCTAGGTTAAAAAAAAAAAAAAGGTGAAACAGAGCCAAATAAGAAAGTAAAATTATGTGGAAAAAGGAGAGCTTGTTCAATTGTGTAATTTATTGTGTATATAAGAAATAGATTAGTTGATTTTTTTATTCCAGAACACTTAGTTTTATGTGTAGCAATGTGCTTATTAGCATTTTATTGTAGAAAATTATTTTGTGCTTTGTTGTTTTTTGCTGATGTTGTTACATAAGTGCATTCATGAGTTGTAAATGGATGAAAAGACAATTTCTTGCATATTCTTACTGTTACTGTAAATTGTTTTTTTTTTTTTTTTTCTTAAGATGCAGACTCCTTAATTCCAGAGTTAAAAGAACAGATTTTATGTTGATCTAACAGCGTGTGGTAGGCCCACTCTGAACAAAATCTCTATGTAGTCTATTTTAAATTTTTTCAGGTGCTTAGAGAGATAAGGTAAGAGTAGAAGAAAAATGGGAAATTAGTTGAAGATTGGAAGGAACTGGTGGATCTCCAGAGATTAGAAAAGAGGTCAGTAGAAACATTGTTGAGTGGTAGAAACATGAACTGTGCTTGAAGGCAGGACGTGGGGAGACGGAAAAATCTCTTAAGTGATTATCTCTGGTATAGCCTTTGACTCTGGAAAAACTTTTAAGTCCTTATAACTGAGTTTGACTCCCAAATTTTAGTGAGTCGTGTTGAATGAATCTTGTAGGAAGATCCATTCTTTGAATAACCAAAACCCTGGGCTCTTTCCCTGGTTTCTTCACCATGTTAGTTCCAAGGTTCTGGTACAACTGAAGGAAGGGAGAAAAAGCATTTGGCATAGCTCAGATAAATTTCTTGCCAACTTTAGTAAGTGAAGTTCTTTAATATAATTTAACTTTCTGTTTTTAAAAATACATAAATATCACATTTATCACATTGTTAACATACTATTATAAGAGGCTTAGGAACAAAACAGCACAATATTTATTGAATAATTTCCTATAAAAGCATGTAGGGTAGCAACATGAAAAGAGCAACTACAATGATATAAATGGAAATTGAGTCATTATTCAAAATGAAAATAAGTCAAACAATTTCAATTACTTCACAAACAAATTAGCTGCTTCCATTGGAGTCTGATAAGGCAAAAAGTTTCATACAAATACTAGAAGGATAACAGCCCCATGAACCAGGGAAATGTGCTGTAGATTTTACATAGCCTACTCAGTATCATTATATGAAAGATAATAAGCAGTACTATGGTAAATGTGAGTCCCATTTGCTAAAACCCTGTTTTTACATGGTAGTGTTGCCAGTTTCCTGTAAGATCATTTTCTAACATAAATTTATGTTCCTCTAAGGTAAATGTGCCCTTTCCCATTTCACAGAGGGAGACACTATTAAGGAAATCCCCATCTTTCCATTACTCTTATTAATTACAATGTCTATTGTTATTAATCTAAATGCTCCATCCTACTTTAAACATTACTCTGAATACTTATTGTATATGTCCTATTACATTCATCAACTTCAGTCTGCCAGTGCAGTCTTTGATTTCTTTTTCTAGATTTTCATTCATTAGTGAATGAATAGCTCTAGTTTTGTCTCTCTCCCCTGGGCATTTATTTTTAGCATTTACTGTAGTACATTCAACCTGGTTAGCAACAAGTACAGCTTTCTATAGAGTTAGTCCAAACAGTAACTGCTTGCATATATATGGTATAGTTTTTCATGGGATACTTACAAACAGTCCCATCAGACTTTATTTCCATGTTGGCATGTAGTTGAGGTAAGGTAATTATCTACTTAAGGGTTTGCTTTCTTCTGTATGTTAATTGATTCTTAGTATTTTAGTTGTGTTTTATGCTTTTGCCTGGTTTTACATTTCTTATTTAACTGAATAGCTTTGGTAAGAAAATACAAGTAATGCAAATACTTGTAAAGAAAAGTATTCTCCCATCTTCTGAATGAGAATGTAAATACAAATTTGAGTAAGGAAAATTATGTGTTTTTTTTTTTTTTTTTTCCCCCTTGAGCGCTACTGTGCCCTGCCCATGTGTGTTAGTAGCTAAATGCATGGCAGGGTTTATATGGTGAAATGAAAGATGTGGTACATTCAGTCAAAATGCTGGAAGTTAAGATCGTAATTGTGATAAACAGGGAGTTTCATGGAAATCTGTATCTTTTTAACATAAAAAGTGTCCTCTTTCTCTAAATAGACAGGAAGAGAAACATTCATCAGTTACATTTATCAGTTCTATCCACCCACTGCCTTTGTAACTCAACTCAGAGTTATCTGGTAGATAAAGAAGAAAAAAGCCAGACAAAAGAATAACGTTAGAAGTGAACATGTAGCATATGTTCTTCTCAGGGTGTCAGAAGTAAAAGGTCTTTTTTAAATTGTGTGAATTTAAGGGCATAAATAACCAGGTCTATGAAAATATCATGGACTAAGGCTGAGCATGTGAAATAAGGGCATTAAGTAAGTGTTGGCATGGATAGTAAGAAAGCTCTGCAATTAATATAATTGCTCTGATAGAACAGAATGAAGATCAACACGGAAAGGGAACAGCGTAAGAAACAGAAGAAATCAATGAATCAGATAGGAAATAAATGGAAGGGGCATCTGTGTCTGGGCTAGACTGAGGTGGAATGGTAGGTAGCCTTGGTACCTGAACTCTGCTTTTCCGCATTTTTAGAGATGAAACATACTATGAATAGACGTAATGCATTACATCTTCTAGGAATTTCTTTATACCTTTATTCCAAACTCCTACCTTCTTTGAGTGCATTGATATATATCTTAAAGTTCACCTTAGACAGAATATATTCATATAATAATTACCACATCCTTCTAAATGAGAGAGCACAAGGGGCACCAGGCATAAATTAAATTAAATTTTTCCTGCTAGTCTGTTCCCCACTACTGAAAAATGTAATGCCTGTATGTTTTTTTCATGTTCTTCTTAACTAGGGGGAAAAAAAAAAAAAGCTTGGAGAGATTTATTGCCCATTTATCTTTGGATAGAGTCCAAGGATCGTTTTTGTTCCTATCTTAGAGAAAGGAGCATAACTGTAATTTTCTTAATTATGTGAGGTGCCACAAGTAAAAAGGTAGCAGCACTAGCTCAGTTCCCTGTGGGAGCATCAGCATCTGTGAGAGTTTGCACAATTCTTGAATTAGTAAGCTTCTCAACAGGGGGGAGCTATGCTCGTTATTCTATTTTGGATCTGAGAAAATGTTTCAGATTTACCAGTGGCATTCTGAAAATGCCTTACCAATCACCTAAGCATTGTTATATAATTTTAAAATGTGTTGAAAGAATGTCAACGAGATAGATTTTAGAAAGGAGATTTGACAAAGGAGATCAAATAAGAAGAATTTCAAACTTCCTTTTCTGTTTACTGTGTCACAGTTTTTGTAAATGTTCTTAAAGGGAGATATGTAGTTAACTCTGTATATGGCATTTGAAAATATGGAGGTTGCAGGTATTCCTAATAACTTTTTAATAATAAAAAGAGAGAGATTTTATGTTCTTTTCTCCTAAAATGATTAGGGTGTTATTATGGAACAAGAGTTTTAAACTGCAGGATGAGGGCATAGAAATTTGGATAAGCCTATGTCCAGTTCAAAAGAAAAGAAAGAAAACAGACATAAAGATGCAGTTAAGACAGTATTAAGACAGTGAACCTGTCTCTCTGTTCATGGTCAAACTGCAGCAAATACAAAATTCTGCTTTAAACTTTTAAGTAATACTCAGAGTAGAGAAGTGAGTGTATGTGTGTACATGTATGTGTGTGTATACATGCACATGCACACACATATGTAAAACTTGTACATGTGTGTTTTTTGGTTTGCTGTATGTTGTTTTGTTGTGTAGAAGAAAGTGGGACACGTTTATAGGTTTGGGAAGGTGGGACTATAGAGGGGATGATTGAAAATTGTGTAAAATTAGGTGAAAACTGATGAGACATATTCTGAGGAGGTGGAGAGGAAAGGTACATCAGTTAAAATTGTTTTTTGATGCAAAAATAGAAAGCATGTATATCATGGGTTAAGCATATAGGGATATATTTTTCTTTTGTAGCAAGAATTCTTCAAAGTCCTTTCCACATGACAAGAAGATGGCTGCTAAATCTTTCGCCGTGTTGACACCGATGGCAGGAAGGAGACAGCTGTATTTGAACTGCCACCCTCTTATTCAGGAGATATAATAACTTTTTGAGGCTTCTCCAGCTTCAAATTAAGTGATATTAATCAGAAGTGGTCATGTGGACACCATTTATGAGGATTTGAAAGAGTGGGAAATGACATTATAAGATTGGTTTTGTACAATTATGATTGTTGTCCTGGACTTGCCACAAAATTTTTACGTTAACTAGAAAGAAGGAGCAAAGAATAAGGAATAGAAAAATAACTGAATCTTGAATTTGATGAAGTGAATTGAGGAAATGTGGAAATGGTAGACTAGAACAATTGGTAGAAACCCTTTCCACTGAGATAGGAAATAAACAGAAATATTAAGTGCCAATGTTGGTTTCTTTATTGGTGAAGGGATAGGGTTTAAGATAATCCATGTCTTTTTAGCTTTTTCCACAAAACCTTTCATTTGCATCATACTTAAACTCTTCCTCTGTTCCACATGTTTATTTTGTGCATGTTTGCAGTAGAAGATAAAAATTTGAGTACTGAAGACAAGTGGATTGAGTTAAAATGTGGTTCTGCCATTTAATATGATCTTTGGCAAGGTAATTATCTTCTTTAAGCCTCAGTTGCCATATTCATACATTGGACTTACTCTTGAGTACATTCAGTAAGAGTTGTTTTGACAGTTAAATGAGGTAATGCTATAAGGATTAAGACATAGAAAGCACAGAACAAATAATGGTCATTGTCATTACTAATGGTAATGAAAAAATAATTCATACACTTTATTATAAACAACACAGAAGTATGTACAGTAAAAGTAATACCTTTTCTATTGTCCCACCATTCCATTCAACAGCAGAAACCACTACTAAATATTAACTACCATTTACATATTAATTGACAAGTGTCTAATTCACTTTTGTATCACCATGGAGTATTTATACTGATATTTCCAGTAAACACAGTGATTACTAAATATTTGTTGTTGAATGAATTTAAGTATTTACATGCTTTTATTTTATTACCATATAATTAGAATCTGGAAGTTGGGATTTATGTCTCATTACTTTCTATTTCTTTACAGCAACAAAAACGGTACCTGAACATAGTAGAAGCTCAATAAATATCTGTTAACTACATGCATTTTTGATTGATTAATTGGTTAACTGTGGAGGAATATTTAAATTAATGGGTGCTCAAAACCCAAAGGGAAGCTTCATCCTGGAAAAATCAGACCATTTATGTTTATTTCTCACTTTCTACTCCTTCCAAGGATGAGAAAAACATTTTTCCTGCAATTAGGTAGTTTATGTTAAAAACTTGACAAAATATTTTTTTAGCCATCTGCTTTTCCATTTATCACAAATGGAAGCTTAGTATTCCAGCATAAACTGTCATCTTGAAGAGAACGGTTTGCATCTCCAAATGTTCTCCTTTTGTGGATCCCAAGTATATCACCTTCCTCTCAAAGGTGCACACATTATAGATAATATATCACAATGATTTTCATCACCAAGAATCACTTGTTGTTTGCAGGATGATAGGATACTATTTAATTTTTCTCAGTTGGAGATGTCAGTCGGCACTTGCTCTTGCATTGTGTGAAAATTCATGACTTTCTATCAAAGACAGACAGTCTTGAGGTATGCTTCAAAGTGCAACATTATTTTCATTTTTAAAAAGCTAACTACATTGTTGTTCTCAGCAATCACTAATGGGACTTTTCAGATGTTATGGAGTCATTGTTCTCAAGAATTATTGATGGAACCTTTTAGGATGCTTTTTAGATGTTAAAAAAACGCTCATAATTATTCTCTGTATTTCAGAAAATAAGCTACTTCCTTTAGTTGTGTTTAACACCTGTATTCAGAGCATGATATTTTTTTCTAAGCATAAATTACATTCATAGATATAAAGAATCAGCCTCATCAGACCAGTCCCTTTGTACAGGAGATGCACTGCAACTCCTTGATTTCATCTTTAAAGTAATGGTTAATTTCTCTTTAGGAGGCAATTCTGGGGACCAGTTGTGTCAGAAAAAAGATGAAACAGAAGCATTTTCTCCCTCTTCCCTATGTCAACCCCAAACCAAATTCTGCCAATCACAATCCATTTTGTTGTTAACTTCCTTAAACTCTGCATATTTCTGGCTATTTTTACTGCTCAATTTCTCTATTTTGAATCATTTTCTTCCTTTAGTTCTACACCACTGACTTTTGCTCCTTTTCTTTATTTATTCCCCTGTTATATCTACCATCACATCATCCTGGGGCTAAGCCTGCAGATCACATTCTTTTTCTCTCTGCGCTCACTCCCTTTGTGAACAAAGGCATAGACTCATAACTCTTAAGTTTATGTCAAGCTCAGGCTTCTGCCCTGAACTATAGATCCTTAAATACAACTTCCTACTCTGTGTCCCTAGCTGAACTTACTAGTCTATAGCTCAAAATGAACATGTCAAAAGCTGAGCTCCAGATCTTCCTCCCTAATCTCTTTTCTCCCACAGTCCTTCCAACTTTCAGTTAATGATAAATCCATCACCCTTCTCCTCCCCTCCACCCCGCCCCCCCAGCCTGTGTGTTAGGAACAAAATTCGAGTAATCGTTGTTGACTCTTCTTTCTTCCGCATCCCAACTCAAACCCTTATTTTGCCTGAAGCTTCTACCTTCAAAGTTCACCTTTCTATCTCTGCCCCAGCCGTGTCTTCCTTAATACCACAGCTATTAACACTGGTCCAGACCACCACCATTCTTCATGATGTTGCTATTGCAGTAGATTCCTTCCATGTTTCATTTCTCTGCGTCCTTTCATTTCCATCTATCATCAGTGGGGCAGCCAAGAAGAAGTCATAGTAGATCATGCCACGTCTCTGCTTAAAACTCAACAGTGACTTCTCATCTTGCTCTAAGAAAATAACCTTGCATGATCTTTCTCCAGATATCCACATAGCTGCCTTCTTCGGGTCTTCGAGAACCTTTGCCTAACTATGCAATTTAACATTATAGCTCTCTTCAAGACTCCAGACTGTCTCCACAGCACTTATCACTATCTAATATACTTTATCAGTGGTTCTCAAAATATGATGATCAGACTGGCAGTATTATCCTCACCTGAGAACCTGTTAGAAATGAAAATTCTCAGCCCTCGGTATGTGCCTCCAGAGTCAGAAATGTGATGAATAGATGCCAACTCAAGGTGATTCTGATGCATGCTGAAGTTTGAAAACCATATATTTATTTATTATATTTTATAAATGTTTTATTATAGTATATTTTATTATCTATTAGATTAGTATATATTAACATGCATTATATGCACATATACTTCCCCCAAAGTGTAAGTATCATACATAACTGCTGATAAATGAAGAAGTGAACGTAGGACTTCACAGGTCTGTGTCTCTACTTTTGCTTTTCCTTCTGCCTACAATGTCCTTCCTTCATCCTTTGCCTTATTAAAAGTCTGGCTGTTGGTCTGCTCTTACTTCATGCATCATCTATACTCTCCCTGCTACTCCACCTCTACTTTGCACCTGCTCCTCAGTGTTGGTTAGGCACTTCTCTATTTGACCTGAGAAGACTTTTTATCATTTTTAATCATACTACACATCTACTGAAATTACCTATTTTCATACCCACTTTGTCCACTACAGAATGAATCATTTGAGGGCAGATTTTCTTGCATACCTAGACCATTCCACAGTATAGAATACAGAGTAATTCTCAATATTTCTTTTTTTTTTTCCCCAAATATTTATTTATTTGGCTGCATCAGGTCTTAATTACGGCATGTGGGATATCTAGTTGCAACATGTGGGATCTAGTTCCCTGCCCAGGGATTGATCCCTGGTCCTCTGTTTTAAAAGCATAGAGTATTAGCCACTGGACCACCAGAGAAGTCCCCTCAATCAATATCTTTTAAATTACTGAATTGCATTTGGTAGATTATTATCAATGTGATGTAACAACTGAAGATAACTCAAATTGGTTTAAGAAAGACATCTTGATTGTCGGCAGGTTACAGGGCATCCAGGAAACTCAAGATCAAGGTGGAAGCCAGGCTTCGTGAGGGTCTAGGGACAAGAACCAGAAAGCCTTTCTGAAACAAAGCAGCTACTTCCCCTGTATTCACTGAAGTGGACCCTTATGTTCTCTACAGACAGATGTCTTATCTTCTGAGTGGGAAAAACATGCAATGACTTTCCCATTTCAACTGCAAAATGAAGACTTGCTGGCATCACTATATCTCTTTTTCAATTTCCAAGTGAGAGAATCTGATTGGTGTGCTTCAGTTAGGGACTCTGATCGAATAAACTGTATCCCTAGAATTTATTCTCTGAGAATGGGTAGGTGAATGGCAGGCAAATTAATACATTTTTGCCTTCATACAAACACACAATTAAATACATATGTAATCATATAACTCATTGAATGAGATTATATATAAAATTCTACATGTGTTAGTATTCATACTATGAGATGGAATGTATGATCACTGAAACAAATGCAAAATATTTTTATAATTTTAGCATGGATATAAATACTCATAAACTAAAGTTTAAAGTCTTCACAAAATATGCATATAGAGGAACTGGTGTCGTTTAAAATTTTCTGGTAACCAAACAATTCTAATTTGATGCATATATATAACTGGTGTAAGGGTAAAAATGTGAGATGCATTATTTCCTTTTCCTCTGCATCTTATACATGACATTTTAGGAAAGGCAAACCCCCAAATTCTTTCATTCATAGCGAAAACACTTGTTCATTATTAATAATCTTTATTGTGTCAAGCAAGGGGCATAGCATCTGTCCTCAATTTATATCCTGTGCACAGAAAATAAAATAAAGGGAAAGTAGCTACAACATGTGATTGATAAAGAAATAGGTACTGAAAAGCAGTAAAGGGTAAGATATTGGTCAGAATTTTCTGATTTTCTTTGGGGTAGGAGAAAAATCTTACAGCACCTGTATACATTGCAATCATAAACATGTAGGAAAAATAGACCTCTAATCCTGGGGAGTTTTGTATGTGGAAATAACCAGAATCTACAGGTAATTTTCCCAGGTCATGTTGCATCAAAATGCTGTATGCAGCTCAGCTTCCTGGTGTTGGTGTTAATACAGGTCAATGAGGACTCTACATCAAGTACTTGCTTTAGATACTGTGATCCTTTCTTAATGCTAGCACCTGCCTGAAGAGCATCAGGTATGAAGAAAGTAAGTCAGTAACCGAGTTTTTTAAGTCTCTTTCTGCTTGCACTCATGCAGTCCTGCCTTTCGGGCAGGGTCGAGTTAGAGATGAGGGGCAAACTTTTGACCAGGCTTTCTTTTCTGGATGTCCATGGCACTACTTAACCCGCAGCTTCAGAAAGAGAAAGATCAAGTTAAATATTTCAAAGTATATCTACAAAATTACTTTCCAAAGCCACTGCCTGCGTAAAATAATAAATACATTTAGAAGATTAAATATTTACTAAACTTCCAGTTTCATAGTCTGCCCTCCATGGTGTAATCTCAATAAATAATACTGAACACGCACTTCTGGAACAGAGCATGCTGCTTGAATAATTATTTTCTTACCCTAAGTTATCTAGATTTACTTGTCCTTGGGATCCCTGAGACCAGGGGCTATGCTGTAATTTATCTTCCATGGGTGAAGAGCCTAGCTCACTGCCTGGTACACAGTATATCCTCAGTGAATGTCATTTGAATGAAATCATCTGTTGTGCTATTGATTTGCACTTACAGAATTGATTACATAAAAGATACTCTCTATACAAAATAAACAGTAGGAGGAGGATACAATTTTGTGATTCTTCTGGGAAGGACTTAAAGTCAGCCATTTTCCTACCTTTGTTGATTTTTAGGAAGAGAATAATAAAATAAAATACTGATAGATTATTCATTTACCTGTCAGTTTTTCTGACACTTTTCCGAGGTCATTTAGGTCTAATACAATTCTTTTATTTCCTTTATAGATTCTGATGTTTTAAATAGAAAAAGAAAGACTCTCTTGAAGTCTTTTTGGGGTTTTCTGCTTCTCTTTGATGTATTTCATGAAACACAGCACTTAAAAAGTGTATTGTGTCCTCATCCACATTTACTCCCACCCCACCCCTCCCCTCACCGTCAAAGAAAAAAAAAAAAGACAAGTGTGGGTCTGATATATTTAGTTCTTATTTCTCCTTTTTACACTCCTCTTCACAGACTCTCTGATGTAGTCACTCGGTCATCTCACACATGCTAGGACTCTGAAAATTGTTCTCACTATAGCAAAATCACTGAAGACACAAGCTTCACAGCCTGATGAACTCTCTTTGTGGTTGTGAATATGCCTTATTCACTCAATACATTTTCAGCAGAAAACAGTGAAATGTGTGACACAGGAAGTCCCAGGCACCTCACTCCTCCATACAAACTGCTTTTCTTCATATGAAACTAAACATACTCTTTTTTTGGCATAACATGCATTAAAAGAAATCAGAATAGTTTGTATGGATAAAAAGTTTATACTATATATTTTATTATTCTGAACATTTTAAAAACATGACTTTCAAAGCTGTATCCAGTATAAGGAAACAAATATATCCTTAGTTTCTATTTATGAGGTATTAAATGTACATTTGTCAGTATGACAAGTTATGAGGTTGTATTACTGTACTATTCATATAGCATTATAGCTCAAGTTAGCTTAGGCACAGAAGTAAGTTTGTTAGTTCAAGTAACTGAAAAAGCCAGGATGTTTTGACTCCAAGCATTGTTGAATTTAAGGTGGAAGTGGTACCTTCAGGGGTTCTTTTCTTTCAGTCCCTTAAACAGACTGTCTTCAAATGGTGGGGTGTCAAGGTGAGCAATGACTTTTATCCTGACACTGTAATGGCCCCATGGAAAGAGAATGTTCTTAAAGGCTTAGGCAGAAAGCCCCCACGGGACTTATTTTGGACAGTTGGCATAACATGCCTATTCATGAGCTAATCACGGTGCCAAGGAGATTGGGCGTCATTGCTGGGCAGGCCTGGGTTATGAGCCCATGTGGGTCACTTTCAGTAGAATTGCATGTTTTTCCCAGAGGAAAGGGACATTTGTAACCAGAGACAGAGTACCCGGAACAAGCAGTACCAGTGGGTGTCTACAGCTGACATACAATATTGATGCCGATTTTAAAGATAAGGAGACCATGACTCAACTTTTCATAACTAAGCTTAGATCACACTGGCATCTGATATTCTAGTAAGCAGGAGAAGAGAAGAGAGGCTTCCCCATTGCTTTTTACATAATCTGCAATCCAGTAACATTTTCTATCTCAGTTACCTGACCAATTTTTTTCAGTGCTTTTTCTAAATAAAAATTCATTCTTGTCTATGATATCATGCTATCAAAGAAAGATTCACAGAAAATAGGGACTGTTTGCGTTTGTGCCTAAGAAAGACTATGCCGGAAAGAGAAATTATTAAGTGAGCTTGGTGTAAGCTAATGACCAATTACTGTAATTTAGATCTCACATTATTATATTCATTTCCTTAAAAAATCTAATTTGATCAATACTAATTGATCACAAAATCTTGGTATTATGTGATCCCAAGATAATCTTGGGATTTAAAAAAATGGAATAATATTAACATTAATAAACTGTCTTTTTCTGGTTCTTATTTTCCATTCATTCTCCCATTCCAGTGAGTGTTATTGAACATTAAATTATAGTCATTTGAAGGGGGTGAGGTTTGCATTCTGGTACCTCCAGCTAATACTAGTATGAGCTCCTTTCCTTTTCTCCTGTCCTAGACTGCTTCATCAGCATGTGTATTTTCTTTTAGTGCTTTTGACTAAAGACTATGACAGCACTTCCTTTGCCCAGCACCTGATACTTAATGTCAGGTGTCTCTGACATGAGATGTGGGAGAATTTGTCTCCCCAAGCTTCAGATATAGCTCATCAATCCTGTAATGAATTCTGCCTTTTGCTCTTGAGAAATCTTGTCACAATCTATTAATATGTTCCTTTTCTACCATCATACAGGCTATCAATTTGAATGAATGCCATCAGTCCCTTGAATTTTACCACATGTGAATGTTTCATTGAATTCATTACCTTCTGATACACTAAAACCCCACTGATGAAATTAGCTAAAATTTCCCCATGACTGAGGGTACTGATGTCACCATTTTCTTTGGATGTCCTTAAAAGTATTAGTGTATCTGATTGTGGAGAATTTATTTCCCCAACTTCTGGAATACTTTCTCTTACATTAATTCTGAAGTTCCAATGAAGGTATTTATGTATGAAATATGTCTTTCATAATGTTACATGTAGCACCCTTAATCCAAAATTCCTTTACTTCCTAAAGACTCGAAGTCCCTGAAGACTGAATTACAATAGATATACAAATGTACATTCTCATGATTTTTCCTCTGTCTTTAATACATGTTATCTTCCTCAATCAATCCTCTTTTCTTGGCAGTCAATGAGCCAGTCCTGAAAAACAGACTAAGCATGCAGCTTGCCAGATCTGGGGCCAGCACTGCTGCTATGATATGTCCTCTGAATTCAAATTGTATCTGGAAAGGGAACAACGTAATTGGCTTTTATTCGGTTTGAAGGTTTGGTGTGTGTAATATTAATTCATTTTCGGAATAGCCATGTAAGGCAGTTGTAAAAACAACCTTGTAATTACTGAAGGCTTTTAATACACTTTAGCTTATGGGTCCTGTTTTAGTCTTTGCAACCAAAGAAAAGTAAAATATCATTTATATTACTCATATATGTTGACTATGCAGTTGGTAGGCAACAAAGTTTAAAAAGTTTACATGGTCATTCTTAAAGCCAGGAATCAGGGTTTTTGCTTTCTTTGCCTCTTTTTTCCCCTTTAGTTGCCAGGGAAATAGGTGGTTGATTCTTTGCAATAATTTAAAAAAATATTTTCTTTTTATCCCTAAATTTCAAATATTAATATAATGCTAGTCTTAAGAAGTAAATGACATATAGGCTAGTAATTACATATCTTGTAGGTATGTATGTGTAGTATTATGTATCTAATATGTAGCAAGATGGAGTCTAAATTAATTGCAGTTCTAGGAAATTTAAAAATTAAAAGTTCAGGATAGGAAATTGAGAAATTTCATAATGATTTCACAAACAAAGTCTCTGAATTCATAAAATTTAGAGATTCATTGTCCCAAGTGTTTTTAGGTCAAGTGACAAAAGTGTTTCAAGGTTCAGAGTACCTACTAATTATCAAGATCTACTTACTACTCAGTGCTACATATCACCATTCTTAATATATGCTTTTTTTTTTTGATGTGTTAACACAGTAAAATTTTCTGTTGGGAATCCTGTATTATATTTTAAATCATCCTTTGAGAAAGGGAATATGGCAGCTCATCAGTATTTCCTGGAAGTTATCACCTGGTGAAGTACCTTAAATGTGCAGTAGCATTGTGTTGCAACAATGAAGACCCACCCCTATGAGGAAGTAATTTTGTTTTGCCAGAAACCTTGAGGTGTCCATATTGCACACTTAGTTTCTCTGATATTCACCTGTCCATATTCTCAGACTGTAGAGCTTTTTGTGTCTTCATTGGCAGCAGGAGAGCAGAGGGTTAGTAGCCTCTCCAGCAGTTGGTTAAGAGATCTGCCAGTTCTATGAACACATCATCACCTAAATCAGTGTGAAATGAAAGCACTGAAAAGAACTATCAACTGTGATTTATGCAGATGGTTTGGTAGAGCAGTGTCGTCCCTTTGCTGTGTCCATGGACAAGACAGACAGGTGTGTCAGCCCTAACTTGAAATATGAATGGTAGGGGGACTGTTTGTAGTAGTTGTAATGGTTAATCTTATGTGTCATCTTTAGCAACATGAGGATTAGGAACACAAACCCCTGGGGAGTTGAAAATCCTTTTAAAACTTTACTGTTGGCCCTGTGTATCTACAGTTCCACACTAACGAATTCAACCAACCACAGATCGTGTAGTCCTTTAATATGCATTGATTGGAAAAAAATCAGATTTTAAGTGGACCTGCACAGTGCAAACCTGTGTTGTTCAAGGGTCAACTTGAGTGTGAGTGCGACTTTGACTTACTTATAGTCGGCAGAGTATGACGAAGCTAATAGGACGTCACTCTACTGAAGATTGTGTTATATGGCAAAAAAATGATGGGGTAGTCACAACCATGGCTCTGTTTTCTTACATAAGACTTTGTCTTAGCATGACTATAAGCAGAAATTCTGTTTGTGGCCTTGAAGAAGTAAGCTGCCATGTTGTGAAAGGTCCTGAGAAGAAGGACACGTGACATCAAAATGTGAGTAGCCTCCAGGATCTGAGAGCCAGATGACAGCCAGCAAAAAATGGGCATCTCAGTCCTATAAGCACAAGTGATTGGATCTTGCCAATAACTAAATTTATGAGGTGATACCAAATTTCAGAAAGGAATACGGCTTTGCTCTACTCATATTGCTTCTTTCTGAGACCCTGAGCACAGGACCCAGTTTAAATAAAACTCAGGCTCATGATTCCCAGAAAGTGCATGACAATATATGTTGTTTTATGACTCATGCTTCTGTTAGTTATGCATCAATAAATATTAACTCAGTAGATAAGTAATGTCATTTGTAAATAATGAGGGCAATGACAGGATTCCTCACCAGAAAGGCCAACCCCTCTGGAATTTAAGACATGGAGAAGAGGTGAGCACATACTTTTGTGATAATGTGATAGAGTCTGATTCTGTGGTTGATGTTTGCTGACAGCTTTCGATCTTCACTTAGCCCTTTTCCACTCTTAACTCACATCTGGGCAAGCCAGGGTGAAAGCCTAGGTGCTCCATCCTTTGGACTGGCTGGACCCTGCCTGCCCTGACCTACAAGTACACACAGGAAATCTCACTCCAACCCCATCCTCAACAAATGCCAAAGCCAGTCACTGATTCTGGCTCTCAAGACATTTAAGGAACTGCTTAAGAGCCTTCCCCATTTTCTCCAGAAAGCCTCATTGTGTGACTACCTTTTTCATATTTTCTAGGAGTGTGTGTGTGTGTGCACACGTGCATGTGTGTTATGTTTATCAAGCTACAGCTTTTGCACCAGAATTAATACACTAGTGTTTTTCCCATGTTTATTCATTTTATCTTCATTTTTTGAAGATCATGTCCAGGGAAGAGAAACCTGTGGTAAAGATTTTATGCACTCTGCTTAATCGGTGGAAAGATCTTTCACTATCCCTCTGATCAAATCCTGCCCAAAGGGATTGTTTTGACCAGAGAAATATATCTTCTAAGCTCTGGGCTATATTCAAAGAGATAAATAAAAAAATAACTGGTTTCTAAAGATTCTCTTGAAATGAGTATCATGCTATTTGTTAGCAGTCTAGCAGAGCAAAAAATAAGATACCAAATAAAGTGTGAAAAATAGTTTTAAAATTCTCATATCCTAGATTTAGCAGTTTCAGTTAAAAATACCCAAGGGGAGTTTACATGAAATCTAATATATTTTAAATAGCATTTTTAAGACTACTAGACTTGATAAAATTTAAATATGATATTTTACAATTCCATGATAATAAATTACATAAGCAAATACATGAGATTTCTTTTAATTTTACTATTTTTGTGGTAAGAATGTCAGTTAATTTAGGATAAAGCATAGAACATAAAAGTTTTAGTTTGTTTTTTATGTCATAAGTGTTGATACTGAACTGAACTAAAATCAGTTGCTTATTTCTCTTGTTCAAGCTATATGTTATAGGCCCTCTTCATAAAACATGAACTTTCAAATGGTTTCTCCAACTCTCCTACTGAAGTAAGTGTGTTGCTTTTATATTTTCCTTATTGTTACAAATTTTGCAAGCTTCTTGTCTTTCTCTACTTGATCTTAAAATGTATTTTCCTCAGATTTTTATCTTTTGGAAGGAAATCTTACTGCCTCCTGGGGATTTTATTCCCTCCCAAGGTTTCTGCTACCACAGACACATAGGTACACTGCAGACATTTGCCTTCAGACCAGATTTCTGTCTTCTTTAATAGTTTATAAATATGGTGTAATAACACTTTGCTTTTATTTTTATTTTTTCCTCCTTATTTCTGTCTAGAATATAATTCTTACTTCTAGAAATCTCTTCTTCTATTCCATTCTCCAATCCCCATTATTTTCTTTATATAATTTTCCAGGATATTGAAAATCAGAATGATAGTTTGGTAAGGTAACTTAAATAGGAATTTATTTAAAAAAATTTTATATGTAAGATGATAAGGACTTCAATATAAAGTAAAGAATATGAAAAATTGTTTGTAATGTTCATAAGTCTTTGCATCAGTCCTTATTTGGGATTGTGTTCTAACGGTTTGGAAAATTAGGAAACATATCCAGATAAATGAGATTAATTGTGTTGAATTTTTACATGAAATACAGATTGTTTGGATTAAGTTTTCATTTGCCTATATGCACTATAATTTGCAACAAGTAGTACACACTCACAGGGCTTTCTGGGTAGCTCAGCTGGTAAAGAATCTGCCTGCAATGCAGGCCACCCCAGTTAGATTCCTGGGTCAGGAAGGTCCCCTAGAGAAGGGGTAGGCTACCCACTCCAGTATTCTTAAGCTTCCCTGGTGGCTCAGATGGTAAAAGAATCAACCTGAAATGTGAGAGATGTGGGTTCAATCCCTGGGTTGAGAAGATCCCCTAGAGAAGGGCCTGGCAACCCACTCCAGTATTCTTGCCTGGAGAATCCCCATGGACAGAGGAGCCTGGCAGGCTGCAGTCAATGGGGTCACAAATAGTTGGACATGACTGAGCGACTGAACACAGCGTGGTACACAAACATATATAATCTACTGATATTAAATTAAAGTGAAGAATTAAAGCTTAATGGTGGTTTAGTCACTAACTTGTGGCCAACTCTTGCGACCTGACCCCATGGACTGTAGCCCACCAGGCTCCTCTGTCCATGGGATTCTCTAGGCAAGAATACTGGAGTGGGTTTCCATTTCCTTCTCCAATACCTTTGCATTAGCAACATGAATATGACATTTCTAAGGTCATTTCTCTTTTAATTTCTTATATTTATTCTTATTTTTATTCATCTCAATATGTTCCTTTCCACAGTTTCACAATCTCTTCCTTTGTTGTTTTCTTTCTGTTTAGAAAATTTTCTTTACCCATTTTTAGGGTAGATTTGCTAGCAATAAATTCTCTTAGTTTTCTGTTGTCTGAGAATTACTTTATTTCTTCTCCATTCTTGAAACATATTTTTACGGATTCAGGAATATTTCTTCAGAATTCACAGTTGACAGTTCTTTTCTTCCTTCTGGAAGTTGAGAGATCTGTTGTCATTCTAACTGATGTTCTGCTACAGTTAATGCAACATCTCTCTATGGTTGCTTTCAAGACATTTCCTTTTAAAAGTTTAATTATAATGTGTTCAAGCATGAATTTATTTCAGTTTATCCTTTGAGGGGTTATCTTGGCTTCTTGAGTCTGTAGGTTTTGTCTTTTCACAGGTTTGGAAAGTTTACATTCATTATTTATTTAAATAGTCTTCTAAATCTTTCTCTTTCCTTTCACTGTGGCATTCCACTGATTCAAGCTTATTTCTTGCAAGCTCTAGATACTGTAAATTTTTTTTTTCTTTTTGGTGGTGGTGGGAGCAATCTATTTTACCTCTCCGTTCAGCTTAAGAAAATCTGAATAAGTCTTCAAGTTCATTGCTCTGACATCTCTACTATTAATCATATTCATCAATGTATATTATGAGACTCTGAGTCCTACTTTTCTCTTTTATCAGCCATTCTCCTTGTTGAAGTGTATCAGATCAGATCTGGGTGTGTGCAAATTCAGCTTCCCACTGGACCCTACCTATTCCACCTAGCAAACATGATGAAAGGCTACTCAGGCTCCCTTGGGATGGAAGTTCAGATAGCTATTTCCTGGTGAAAGCGGGGCATGGACACACACTGCACTGTTGCCCTCAATTCAGGTTATGTGGTCATCTCCCATTGAGCTCATACCAGGGTGGAGGGAAGCAGGGTGAGGTGGAAGCTCAGCATCTAGGGCTCAACTCCTTGGCCAATGAGGGGGCAGACACCACCTTGATAAGGAAAGAGGAGCACCACCTGCTTCCAATGAACAGGGCAAGAAGGATCAGAAATCCTGATGCCTGCTTCCTTGCAGTGTAGGTAGGAAAAGCAGAAGATCAGCTCTCTACTCAGCCTTGTTAAAATTGTGATAGTGGGGTTTGGTGATTTTTTCCAGTTGTATTTTGCAGGAGTAGGGCTTGTTGTTCAGTCACTGAGTTATGTCCTACTCTTGGCAGCCCCATGGACTGCAGCATGCCAAGCTTCCCTGTCCTCCACTGTCTCCCAGAGTTTGCTCAAATTCATGTCTATTGAGTTGATGATTCTATATAACAGTATTGAACAGTGTTCTTGCCATGAAAACCCCATGAACAGTGCAAAAGGGAGCAGGACAGGTCTTTCCAAAAAGGTTTTCTGTTGTGAGGCCACTCTTTTCCAAGACTTTTTACTAGGGAGAGCAGACTTGAAGCTTTTTTTGTGTGCCAAGTAACGGTTCGGGGTTAAAGGCTTCTAGAGTTCTCTGTCCAGGATATTTGAGAGGATAACAAAATCCAGAGAATATTCTGCCATGTGGCTCTTCAGGCATGGAGAACTCTAGGCAGGGCACAGTGTACCTTCTTATTTCTGCTTTTCCAAGTGTTCTTACTCGTTGTGTTATAGCCAGAGTTTTGTTTTTATTTTTGTTCCATTGTTAAAAAGAGGACTTTAGAGGAATGTGTATCCTCCATCTTTGGGGCTGTATTTTTCATCTATTGTAACACGTATTTCTCTATCATCACCTCACTCTGATAATTTTGTATTGATGAACATGTAGTCCCCTCCCCACACTTCAGTGTTTCCTAGAATCTTCTCAACTCTGTTGGTAAGGTTTGAAAGAGCAGTTCTTACATGGGTATACTCAGCCACCATGGGGCATCAGATGTTGTACTTTCCCTTTCCTTTTCTTCTATCAGCAGTATTAGCTGTGAAGCCTTGTAAAAGGGCATTCCCCTGTCTGTGCTGATTTTGATGATAGATTCTCAATCATACTGAGTACTTACATACTGCTTCAAAGACATTTTGCTGAAGATGCAAAAATGTCCATCCCTCAGGCCCCTGTCTGTGCCAGAGGTACAAGAGTGACTCATAATGATTTAAAGGGGAGGGGGCACTTGCACTTCCAATAACTATACCACTTATGTTGGGTTGAATAATGTCCTGTGAAATTTTCTGTCTACTCAGAACCTATGAATGTGACATTGTATTGACATAATGTCTTTGCATACAGAACCAAGTTAAGATGAAGGGATTGTATGTTAAAGTGGTTGGTGATGGACAGGGAGGCCTGACGTGCTGCGGTTGCTGGGGTCTCAAAGAGTCAGACACGACTGAGTGACTGAACTGAACTGAAACCCCATAAGACTTGTGTCCTTATAATTGGGAAATTTGAACAGAGAAATACATAGAGAACACCTGAGTGATTTAATAAAATATGCTTTGTTAGCCACCACCCTTTGGTTAAGAAAAGGGATATACTGAATTATTGTTCATTGAAAAAAGAAAGATACAGCAGAAAGTAGTAAATGGATTGTGGTAAACAGATTTTCCTTAGTTTTGACTTGGACTAGGGAGTTCAATTCAGTTCAGTTGCTCAGTTGTGTCCAACTCTTTGCGACCCCATGAATCACAGCACTCCAGATCGCCCTGTCCATCACCAACTCCCGGAGTCCACCTAAACCCATGTCCATTGAGTCGGTGATGCCATCCCACCATCTCATCCTCTGTCGTCCCCTTCTCCTCCTGCCCCCAATCTTTCCCAGCATCAGGGTCTTTTCAGATGAGTCAGCTCTTCTCATCAGGTGGCCAAAGTATTGAAGTTTCAGCTTCAGCATCACTCCCTCCAATGAACACCCAGGAATGATCTCCTTTAGGATGGACTGGTTGGATCTCCCTGCAGTCCAAGGGACTCTCAAGAGTCTTCTCCAACACCACAGTTCAAAAGCATCAATTCTTCTGCATTCAGCTTTCTTCACAGTCCAACTCTCACATCCATACATGACTACTGGAAAAACCATAGCTTTGACTAGATGGACCTTTGTTTGCAAAGTAATATGTCTGCCTTTTAATATGCTGTCTAGGTTGGTCATAACTTTCTTTCCAAGGAGTAAGCATCTTTTAATTTCATGGCTGCAGTCACCAACTGCAGTGATTTTGGAGCCTAAAAAAATAAAGTCATCCACTCTTTCCACTGTTTCCCCATCTATTTGCCATGAAGTGATGGGACCAGGTGCCATGATCTTAGTTTTCTGAATGTTGAGCTTTAAGCCAACTTTTTCACTCTCCTCTTCACATTCATCAAGAGGGTCTTTAGTTCTTCTTCACTTTCTGCCATAAGGGTGGTGTCATCTGCATATCTGAGGTTATTGATATTTCTCCCGGCAATCTTGATTCCAGCTTGTGCTTCTTCCAGCCCAGCATTTCTCATGATGTACTCTGCATATAAGTTAAATAAGCAGGGTGACAATATACAGCCTTGATGTACTCCTTTCCCTATTTGGAACCAGTCTGTTGCCCCATGTCCAGTTCTAACTGTTGCTTCCTGACCTGCATACAGGTTTCTCAAGAGGCAGGTCAGGTGGTCTGGTATTCCCATCTCCTTCAGAATTTTCCATAGTTTATTGTGATCCACACAAGCAAAGGCTTTGTCATATTCAATAAAGCATAAATAGATGTTTTTCTGGAACTCTCTTGCTTTTTCAATGATCCAGCAGATGTTGGCAATTTGATGTGTCTACCTTTATTGAGAGTTATGTGTCTTGAATCTAGGTTGTTTGACTCAAATTCTAGAGCTCTTTGACACTTACTCTTTTGCTTTAAGTTACCATCACCTATTCTTTCTCCCTATTTATAATAACATTTCCTATTGTTCGTTTCTGAGGAGACGAGAAAGAAATCCTATGATAAAACCTAGCACTTGAGGTTGTTGAGATCCATTATTTACACTGGTCAAGGAGACAGTGAATGAAAGCCATTTATGGCAAGTCTGTAGGTGATTTTATCTCCATTCCCATGGCCCTCACAGTCATCAGTTTATATATTAAGGCTTTGCTGTAACAATAGCACACCTCAGAGAGAGCTCATCAGCTTTCTGTGGTTCAACATGGATAGCTATGTTCTCTTCCTGCCAAACTTATGGGCAGGAATCAGAGGATCAGAGTAACAAGTATTATATCAAAACCAGTTATCCAGTACAAACTGAGAAGAAAGCTAAGCTTGAGATTTCGTGTTAACATCTTTAAGTAATCTGATGCCTGACTGAGGGCAAACTGATTTTTTTTAAGACATAGGTACATACAGTTGGGATGTGGGTAGATTTGTTTAGGAAGGTAAGCAGACTGGCCCAGATAAGTGAGAGATACTTATAGATCCCTTGGATGGCATATGCGTAGTTGCTCAGTCATAGCCAACTCTTTGCAACCTCAAGAACTGCACCCCTCCAGGTACCTCTGCCCATGGAATTCTCCAGGCAAGAATACTGGAGTGAGTTGTCATACCTTTCTCCAGGAGATCTTCCCAACCCAGGTTGGGAGCACAGAGACTCAGTCTACCCAATCAACTCAAATGTTGATATATCTATGATCATGCCATATATTCATCTCATATGAGTCTGCTTACATAAGACGGTTTCTATTTGTGTAAGATATATTAGGTATACAGTACCACTGGCTGGCAGCATGGACCACACTCATCCATTCTGCTGCACTTAAGGCTTGATGTATGAATACACAATCTCATAGAACACAATAAGGGGTGCTAAAATCCCTGCTGTGTTCTTAATTCAGTGAGTTATTCTCTCTTACTTGAATACCCATTGCTTACCCTGAATTTGTTTTAATACCTCAAGAAAATAAGGCTCAGAGTCTCTCTCTCTCTCTCTCTCTCTCTCTATATATATATATATATATATATATATATATATATATGCATCCAGGTAGCTTTTACAGAAAATCTCATTTGCCAAATACTGAGGAATAAAGGACTCTGCCAAATCCTTTCTAATAGAAGGTGGCTGGGTTTATCCGATCCAAACAGTGACAATCCTACAGCACCTAAAGCATTGTGGTCCTACTTGTCAAACAGGCAGAAGAGTCAAACCACTGACAAGTCTATCCTCAGGGTGCTCAGGAAAAATGGACACAGCTGCCTGAAATGTTGTAGCAGATGCTATTCCAGGCCACCAAAAGTACAAGTCCAGTCCTCTGCACAGACTTATTCATAGAGTAAAACATAAAGTGGAGAAGCAGAGATAAAAAAATACAACCTGGACGCACATATGTGTAAGATCCATCCATGTATAGGGATTTCTGGCAGGTTTCTCTTAAATCACACCTATCTTCCATGCTTAGGTTTTGAAATATTTGAGACATGACCCAGAAGAATGACATATGGAAACCAAAGAACTCCTCTGTGTTGATTGCAGCCAGGCTGGAGGACATGAGCAGGTATATTAATCAGGTGGATCTGCAGATACTTAGCAGAATTAAGCACATGTCACCATCTGGACCTGCAAGTGCTGAGCTTGAGGCAGAGTTGTTTATATGGCAGGAAGCAAGCTAGTCTTTAAAGAAACAGAGGAGACTTCTGACTTCCCGGAACATCTGATCCCTGAGGGAAAGAGAGGAAGAGCTCAGCAAAGAATGCCTGGTTATTCTTCCCAAATTTTGCAGTTACATATCTCTATAAAACTCCTGGGATAAATGACTAAATGAATAACGAGAGGTTAGAAGTTAACTGCCTATGGGGCTCTTCCATGGATAAGTAAACATTTATAGAAAAAAAAATTCAGACATAAGGATTATCCCTCAATATATTGCTTGTTTATATATACATTATTTTTGACTGTGTTGTATTTAGGTACATTTCTAAGAATTGTATGTTAATTCACCAATTCTTCCATCCAGTGTTTATAACAGCTCTAGAACTGTACATGCTACAGACTAAATTTTTCATTTGAAGGTTTTCTAATTAATTATTTTTATATCCATCTATACTAATGTAATTTCTGTCTCTACTTTCTTTTAAATTTCCTGTTCTCCTTTGTAAATATTCTTCTTTTTTCCCTTTTCCTCTATTCTCTTGTAATACCATTTTAGAATGCTCTCTTTTATTTTCCTTTTCATTCAGAGCAAAGTAATCACTTCATTGCTTACATAGTTTCTTCTAAACTTTGTTTTCCTCCTGGGATTTGGAATTTTGATAGAAAGGCGCCTCTTAAGGAGGAGCGTGTTTTTTTTTTCTTTTTGCTTTTTTTTTTGTGTGTGTTTAGTCCTCTAATTGTATGCTTGCCTCCTTTGATCTTGCATGGACCCTAGTCCATAACCAACTCATTCTGGTGGCTCAAGCTCCTGCCCCATTATGTTACTGAAGATTTTGCAGATGTCGCCCCTGAATGGCTGGGCAGCTTGGTCCGTGTTCCAGCCAGTTTCCTGTTACACTTTGAGCCAAACATTTTCATATAAATTGTTAACAGAGATTAAAGTCAACTTTAGCTGTTTTAAGTTTTCTTTCTGGGTTAGAGGAGCTCCTGTTTAATCGCTGGATTAAGCAGAGATGCTCTGACCTTTCCTTCTCCTGTGCTGTGCTTAGTCACTCAGTTGTGTCTCGCTGTTTGCAGCACCATGGACTGTGGCCTACCAGGCTCTTCTCTCCATGGGAATTCTCCAGGCAAGAACACTGGAGCGGGTTGCCAAGCCCTCCTCTAGGGGATCTTCCCAACCCAGGGATCGCACCCAGGTCTCCCACATTGCAGGCAGTTTCTTTACTATCTGAGCCACAAGGGAAGCCCTCCTTCTCTTGATGCAGTTTTAATTTCAGTTCCCAAGAAGGTTCACATAATTTTTCACATGGAACCAGGTGAGCCCCTGACTCTTTGTCTATAGTTGTTGAAGGTGATGAGAGAATGATGTGGAGAATCACTTTATTTCTGTTCTTTTAGGTATACAGAAGTAAAAGTGTTAAGTGATCAGTCATGTCAAATCTTTGTGACCCCATGGACTGTAACCCACCAGTCTCCTCTGACCATGAAATTCTCCAGGCAGGAATACTGGAGTGGGTAGCCATTCCCCTCTGTAAGTGATCTTCCCAACCCAAGGATCTCCTGCATTGTAGGTGGATTCTTTACCGTCTAAGCCACCAGAGAAGCCAGTTGTACTAAACCAACACCCAGTACTTGGCTGGTGAGAATAGCTCCAGTTAAGTCATCTGCCTTTATAAATCTGTGTTGATTGATGGCAAACGTATGTTTGTGTATAGAGATAAAAACTGTATAAAAGTGTAGTAGTCAAAGGGTAAACATTTTGGACTAAGTTTCACAGCAAAATCTCTGCTCTTTGTCCCCATAGGGCTTCCCCATTCCAGTGAACCCGTCACTGTTACCCCAACAAACAGTCTTCTTTTAAAGCCTTCAGATGACTAGATGAGTCTCAGTGACATTAACAAGGATATTGTCGTCATTGTTCAGTCACTCAGTTGTGTATGACTCTTTGTGACCCCCATGACCTGGGGTCAAACTCATGTCCATTGAGTCAATTATGCCATCCAACCATCTCGTCCTCTGCTGTCCTCTTCTTCTCCTGCCTTCAATCTTTCCAAGCATCAGGGTCTTTTCCAGTGAGTCAGTTCTTTGCATCAGGTGGCCAAAGTATTGGATTTCCAGCTTTAGCATCAGTTATTCCAGTGAACACTCAGGACTGATTAGGATGGACTGGTTTGAATCTCCTTGCAGTCCAAGGGACTCTCAAGAGTCTTCTCCAACACCACAGTTCAAAAGCATCAATTCTTCAGTGCTCAACTTTCTTTATAGTCCAACTCTCACATCCATACATGACTATTGGAAGAAACATAGCTTTGACTAGATGGACCTTTGTTGGCAAAGTATTGTCTCTGCTTTTTAATATGCTGTCTAGGTAGGTCATGACTTTTCTTCCAAGACACAAGCGTCTGTTAATTTCATGGCTGCAGTCACCATCTGCAGTGATTTTGGAGCCCCCCAAAATAGTCAGTCACTGTTTCATTTTTTTCCCCATATATTTACTTTGAAGTGATGGGACCAGATGCCATGATCTTTGTTTTTTGCATGTTGAGTTTTAAACCAACTTTTCCACTCTCCTCTTTCACCTTCTTCAAAAGGCTCTTTAATTTCTCTTTGCTTTCTGCCATAAGCATGATATCATCTGCATATCTGAGGTTTTTTTATATTTCTCCTAGCAGTCTTGATTCCAACTTGTGCTTCATCCAGCCCAACATTTTGCATGATGTACTCTGCATATAAGTTAAATAAACAAGGTGACAATATACAACCTTAACATACTCCTTTTCCAATTTTGAACCAGTCCCTTGTTCAGTGTGTACAAGTTTCTCAGGAAACAGGTGAGATGATCTGGTATTCCTATCTCTTTAAGAATTTTCCATAGTTTTTTGTTATCCACAGAGTCAAAGGCTTTCACATAGTCAGTGACGCAGAAGTAGATATCTGGGTGCCATGGCCCTGCCATGTCGGCTCATAACAAGTGGCCATCACAGGGCTTCAGTCACCTCATTGCTTGATTGGGAAAGGTTCTCCTGCCAATCTGACTCTTGTATTTTTGTGAGCCATGAGTTCTTGACAACTGTCAGCTGTAGAAACAATTCCTGGCCACATGAGCCTCTCTTTATGACTGTTCCCAAAATGATGGCTAGCTTCTCCCAGGTCAGGTGAGCTGAGAGAGAAAACAGGAGCGGACACCCACTGTGGAAGCCAGTCTTTATAACCTAATTTCAGAACTAACCTACCTATCATCTCTTCTGTGATACTGTGTTCCTTGGAGGTGTGTCAGTAAGTACAGTCCCCATTCCAAGAGAGGAGTCTGCCCATGAATTTGAGTGGCACAAAGTAGAGATCATTGGGAGCCATCCTAGAGGCTACACATCTCAATATGTGTATAAATTCAATTATGGTTTTATATGTATTTTCTGTGGCAGAAGATTGAGTCCTCATGGTGAATTTTTTTTCCACTGACTTTTTTTTTCAGTTTCAGACACTAAGAAGCGTCTTTTTCACATAACCCCATTCCTCTGTATCTTTACCCTCCATGTCCTTAAAGTGCATGTAATGGGTTTCCCAGGTGGCTCAGCGGTAAAGAATCTACCTGCCAATACAGGAGACTCAAGAGACATGGGTTCGATCTATGGGTTAGGAAGACCCCTGGAAAGGAAATGGCAACCTGCTCCAGTATTCTTGATTGAGAAGTCCAGTGGATAGAGGGATGTGGCAGACTACAGTCCTTGAGTTCACAAAGAGTCGACCATGACTTAGCAACTAAATAACAACAAAATGTCTCACTGAAGAGTCAGTGATGTTGAGAAAGGGACTAAGGGCCATGTTCAGCATCAGACTGTTTGTTGTATGGTCTGCTTGGTAAGAATGTTTTTTATACTTTTAAAGTGTTTGCAAATCAAAGCAAACAAATGAATAATATCAATAAATGTGTAACAAAGGTTATATGTGGCCTTTAAAGCTTACAATTTTTAAGTATCTGGTCCTATTAAAAAAAAATTCCCAATGTTGATCTGGTTTTAGCTTTCAGAAATATAATAAAATATAAATGTGTTAGAAAATGTCATTTGCCAAACTGTACTTTGAAATTAATATGGAACAAAAGGAAGACAAACATCAGTTTTCCCTTTTGTATTTTTTAGTGATCCAAGTTAACAAATCATTTATGATCCTAATTTTTCTACCTTTGATTTCCCCCAGAGTACATTTTTAAGAATCATATGAGATGGTAAACTTCAGCTTATTATCTTTGTGTGTGGAAAGCAAAGAACAAAAAAGCTAATCCAGGGAAATCCCAGGGTAAATAACAGCCGTTGATATTTGAACTGTAGTAAGAGAAGACTGGATTCATGAATTCCTTTCTGTAGGGTATTCAGCTTTTTGACACATCACAGTAGGTAAAGCCTTCCAAAATGAAGAGAGGGCTCAAGTCAGCGGGTTTCTGAGAGCCAGCTTCAAAAAACCCCTGCATTTTGCCCATGGAGGGGACGGAGAAAGAAGAGAGGAAGTTAACAGTTTATTGATTGTTTAATATTTATGGAGTAGTTACAAACATAGGGGACCTGTTATACTTTTGAACAACCAGTGTATTTAATGAAAATGTTTTGAAATCCTACACCAAACTCTTCCTTGCATGCAAGTTCCATCAGGCTTGGAAAATAAGCAGATCCACTCAGCTTTTCATCTCTGTTGTTATACTCTACTGTCCCTGAGGATGGAAGCTGAGGGCTTGAGAGTAAACAGCAGAGATCACTTTTTTTTGTTTGTAGATCTCTTTGTTTGTTTAAAAATCCACATTTTTTTAAATTGTAAGACTTCCAAAGGTATCAATAGCAATTGTTGTTGTTTAGTCTCTGTGTCGTGTCCGACTCTTTCCAACTCCATGGACTGCAGCATGCCAGCCTTCCCCATCCTTTACTATTTTCTGTAGTTTGCTCAAACTCATGTCCATTGAGTTGGTGATACTATCTAACCATGTCATCCTCTGCTACCTTCTTCTCCAGCCCTTAGTCTTTCCCAGCATCAAGGTCTTTTCCAGTGAGTCAGCACTTTGCATCAGGTGACGAAAGTATTGGAGCCTCAGCTTCAGCATCAGTCTTTCCAGTGAATATTCAGGGTTGATTTCCTTTAGGATTGGCTGGTTTGACCTCCTTACAGTCCAGCAGACTCTTTTAAAGAGTCTTCTCCAGCACCACAATTCAAAAGCAACAATTATTCTGTGCTTAGCCTTCTTGGCAGTCCAAATCTTATGTTCATACATGACTACTGAAAAGAGCAATGTTAACTTATTTATTGAGTCCCTATTACATATTAGGTATAATGTTTTTTGGTGCTAGAGCTGGGTTCCATAGTGTCCACTCATAAAGCACCATATTTTACTGCTTTCCACAATGGATATGAAACAGACATTACAACTATTTTCTGATCTTTAAGAATTACAGCTTGCAGTTTTCATATTCTCATTTCATCAGTGCTATTTTTCTTCATTGCTATTGTTTTATTTCCATTTGTTTCTTTCTTTTCCTAATAGTTTCTTCTGACCTTCTACTTGAAAACTGTATAATTATTATGCATTTTATATTTCCTGTATTTCTCTCAAATCTGTATTTATTTTGGATTTTTATAATGGTGGAACAGTATTATTTTGGTGCTAAAGAACACTTAATCTGCCTTTTCTAGAGAAGGTACTCTAAATTTTCACATATTAAGCTAAGTCTTCTGATTTTCTTAGTTCATAGAAAATATTAACTGTACTTTCTCAACACACATGTATAGCATTTATAATTTATTTTTTGGAAACATATTCTGCTATATTTTCAGGAAATTATATATTTTAAAGATCTACAATGTATTGAACATATATTATGCCCTGTTATAAATACTTAATTTTTATAACAGGGCTATAAATTGCTACATTTTATGCCTGCAAAGGAGTTTGGAGGCTAAATAACTTTCATTGATAGAATTTAACACCTATTCTAACTACTGTGTTATAGTAATAGCAAGTCTTTATATCCATTTTTCTTTTATATTTCATATTTTGTGCATACATGCTAAGTTGCTTCAGTTGTGCCCGATTCTTTGTGATCCCATGCACTGTAGCCCACCTCAGTCCATGAGATTCTCCAGGGAAGAATACTGGAGTGGGTTGCTGTGCCCTCATCCTGGGGAATCTTCCCAACCTAGGGATTGAACCCATGTCTCTTATGTCTCCTACATTGGCAGGTGAATTCTTCACCATTAGTGCCACCTGGGAAGCCCTCACTATAAACATATATATATATTTATAATGTATACTAATTTAGATATCTTTATTTTTGCTGGTAACTTAATAAGCCAGCTGTTACTAGACCCACTATTATAGCTACAAAATGGAAAGGCTCAGTAAAGTCTTAGTTGTTTAATCAGAGTGACCTGACTAAACCTGGCAAGACTGGGGAAAGAACTGTAGTCCCCTTTGTCTTACTTCAGTGACCTTTCCCCTGACCTGAATCATATAGCTACGGTTTTTCAGTGGAGAGTCTCAGTTTTATGCATAAACTCAGTCTACTTCTGCAACAGTGATGAAGTAAATGTTTTTCACAGTGAATATGGAAAAAGTTGGATCTGCAAGAGGGAGAAAATTCAGTTTTCTTCAAACAATTTTAGGTTTCTTTGGGACCCATTATATTTACCATAGTTTTCCTGATCATTTGTTTTCTTCAGGGGATGCTTAAAGCTGTATGCAGTTAAAAATGAAGGCTGTTGAGTTGCTTGAAGGCAATCTAGGTTGAACAAGAATTTGACTATCCTCAACAATGTGTCTTATCTTTACTTAGTAATGACATTTTTTTGAAAAGGAAAACTATTGCCCTGAGTATCCTAAAATTGATTTAATTTACCCAGCACAATTTTACCATGCTCTCATATTATATTTTATGACACTTTGAGCTCCTCATGTGCTATGATCTGAGACATATTTCCTCACACTGGGATCAGGGAGAAATACAAGCAGAGCTTTAAGTCAATGAATTAGTGGTGGCTTGGAGAGGCAAGAGGTTCTTGTTTAATAGAAAAAAAAAAAAAGATCTTGTATCTTCTCTTATGTATTTGTCTAATTGGTCATTTTGTGTGTATCAGCAAAATTTAATTCTTTCATTTCTTATGTGGTGATTTCATGAGTACAATAAATAAGATACTTTCCCTACCTTCATGAGCTAATAATCTAGAAGAGGCAAGCTAGTGAACAGACTTTCATAATAACAAGGGTTAAATGCTGTAAAATCTATGTACAAGGTGTGATAAGTGGGTCAAGAAGAGGCACCTAGCAAAGTCTTGGAAGAAAACACATCAAGAAGGCTTTATCTAAAAAGTGTTGCATAAAGCTTAAGAATGAGTTAGCCCTGGAAATAGGAGAAAAGGTACTGGAGTAAATGATACTGGTGCTTACTAAGAGGTCTAGCTTTCCTTTTCTGACAGGAAAAGGTCCTTTGAAGTTAGACAAAGCCATGTGATTTGTTTGGCCAAGTGAATGTGACCCATGTGAGGGAAGGTGACAAGGTTTTTACTAGTGGATAGAGGCAATTAAGGGCCAGGATGTTTGTTCCGTGCTCTTGCTGTGATGCAGGGAATCCTGAAGACTCACTTTGGGATGTAAGCTCCTTAAGGTAGTGGAGCTGCCTGAGTCTTAGGCTGCTGATATTTTAGTGGTGTTGCTTAACATGTCACAGCTTGCCCCACATTGACTGACACATAACTTTTTTTTTTTTAAGTGATAAATAATTCAAAACAAGGAGGTAGAGTGACAAGAAATAGCATGAAGCTATCTGCAGGGATTTAAATATGAAAGACTTTGTATGCTGATTTTAATTAATTTGGACTTTATCATCTTATTGACATGAAGGAATTGACGTATTGTTAGCATAAAGTGGAGTTGCACAATCTTGATACTGTTGGCCTTTGAGAGCATGAGAATTCTTTGATGAGGAACTCTACCCTATCCATTGAGGATGCTTACCAGCATTCCTGTCTTACACTTATTGGCTGATAGTTGTGCCATCTTCCCCAGTTGTGGAAATCATAAATGTCTCCATATATTGCCAAATGTCTCCCAGAGGGCAAAATCACCCAGAGTTGAAATTATTGACATAAAGGAAAATGGATATAAGATAAGCAACATAGAATAACTGTCATGTTTATGAAAGATCATTTATATTTTCTAAACTGGAATATGCATAATTTTGAGTTTTTAAAAAAATGCCTCCAATTATAGCATTGAAACCAGGTTGGAGAAGGGCAATATGTATTGTGATGTTACCTCCTGATAAGGAAGTGGACATCAGTTGGTTCCTGAAGAGTTCCAAAAGTTCGGTTTGTTCCATGACTCTTCTGGCTTTTATCCCATACCTGTGTGACAAAGACATCTTAATAAAAGTTGATTATACTAGAACTTCAAAACAGTCTGGTACTCTGAATTAAATAGAAAAATTTCTAGCTATGTTATGAGTGGTTATACCATAAAAAGTTTGGACTTTGATGTATGAATGATCAATGGAGAGAATTGGATAATTATCTAATCCAGTGGCTAGCGTTGGCTGGAAATATAGTACGTTCTAACTAACCTTTTGCTGATGCAGCTTGTTATAATTTAGGGTGAGTTTAAGAGCTGTAGATCTGGATATTAATCTTACCTTGGCTATATTGCCATCATGGTTTGTATCAAGATTTTTACCTTATGTTTCAATTTCATTATTCATATAATGAAAGTGAAAGTGTGCTAATAATATTGTTTCATTTAATCATTCTAAACATTAAGATAATGTTTAGATTGATAAAATTATACCAAATTGAATATAAATACAGTCGCTTATCTTGGAATTTTCCAAGATAGTTAGACTACATTTTTTTAATGCTTGAATGAAATTAGATATGTCAGCTGTCTTTCTTACACTCTATGTTTTGCTGGTGTTTGCCTTTATAGCATCAAAATATCTTGTTCTCCTCAAATCCCTTTGTATTTTATCCTAAGAGAATTGGGAGATGTCACAGCATTGGGCCACTACAGTAGAACAATAGGATAAAATTAAGAAGATGATTTGAGATGCTCAGTGGGGAATGAATTGAGCGTTGCCAGAACCAAGTCAAGCAGCAGTTATTACAATGCTGTAATATATATAAAAGTAAGTTGTTGGTGTTTTGCTAAGTTAATGGGAAACAGTGCTGTGAAATGTCGACGGAATTATGCAAGATTTATCTTGACTTGGTGGTTGATTTGATGTGTGGGATGGGAGAGTGGAAGAAGTCAATGATGTGTCCAAGTTTTCTTTATTGATCTGGGTGCATAGTGTTGCTGACAGAGAACACCAAAAGGAAATAAGTATGGGGAGAGAATGATGATGGCGAATGTTAGGGTTTTACTGGAATTTCAAGCTGGATTATCATTTGGCTATTTAGGACTAGAACTCAGGTAAGAGAAATAGCCTGAAGGTATTGATCAAAAAGTGATTAGTATGCTGATATATTATAATATTAATAAGTGAAATTACCTGGGCCAAGTGTACAAAGTGAAAAGAAAGAAGAGTTGCGGATAGAAGAAATTCTGATTCTCGAGGTGCAGCTGAAGAAGAATGCTAAATAGAGATGGGGAAGGTAGAAGGAAAAACCAACATACCACTGCATCTTGGAGGCCAAAGTAAACAACTGCTTTAAAAAAGAAAAAAAACAAAAAACAAAAAACTAAATTTATCGATAGTAACGGGCTTCCCAGGTGGCTCAGTGATAGAGAATCTGCCTGCCAAGCAGGAGACACAGGTTCAATCCCTGGGTTGGGAACATGCTCTGGAGAAGGGAATGGCAACCCACCCCAGTATTCTTGCCTGGAGAATCCCACGGAGAGAGGAGCCTGGTGGGCTACAGTCCATGGGGTCACAAGAGTCAGATACAGCTTAGTGACTAAACCACCACCACCAGTAGAGGAACAACAATAGTCATGAAAGAAATATGGCACTGCTCTGGTAGAAAGAAAGCAACTTCAAGGAAAATTCTTAATGACTTCCTAGTTAGAAAAGATAGCCCTCCTTTAAATTACACTTGAGAGTCCAAGATAAAAAGGCCTTAGGACATTTCCTGCGTTATGCTCTCGCGTGCATGCTATGTCGCTTCAGCCATGTCGTGCTGTTTGCGACCCTCGGTACTATGGTCCACCAGGTTCCTCTGTCCAAGGGATTCTCCAGGCAAGTATACCAGAGTGGGTGCCTTGCCCTCCTCCAGGGGATCCTCTTGACCAAGAGATTGAACCAGTGTCTCCTACATTGGCAAGCAGGTTCTTTTTTTGTTTTGTTTTCTTTTTTAATTTCTTTTTAATTGGAAGAAAATTTCTTTACAATATTTTGTTGGGTTCTGTCATATGTCAACATGAATCAGCCATAGGTATACATATGGCCTCTCCCTCTTTTTTTCTTTTTTTAAAATTTATTTTAGTTGGAGGCTAATTGCTTTACAATATTGTGGTGGTTTTTGCCATACATTCACATGAATCAGCCGTGGGTGTACATGTGTTCCACATCCTGAACCCCCCTCCCTCCTCCTTCCCCATCCCATCCCTCAGGGTCTTCCCAGTGCACCAGTCCTGAGCACCCTGTCTCATGCATCGAACCTGGGCTGGCAGTCTATTTCACATGTGATAACATACGCATTTCAATGCTATTCTCTCAAATAGTCCCACCCTCGCCTTCTCCCACAGAGTCCAAAATTCTGTTCTTTACATCTGTGTCTCTTTTGCTGTCTTGCATATAGGGTCATTGTTGCCACCTTTCTAAATTCCATATATATGCATTAATATACTGTATTGGTGTTTTCCTTTCTAACTTACTTCGCTCTGTATAAAAGGCTTCAGTTTCATCCATCTCATTAGAACTGATGCAAATTCATTCTTTTCAATAGCCGAGTAATATTCCATTGTGTATATGTAGCACAGCTTTCTTATCTATTCGTCTGCCGATGGACATCTAGGTTGCTTCCATGTCCTGGCTATTATAAACAGTGCTGCGATGAACATTGGAGTACACGTGTCTCTTTCAATTCTGCTTTCCTCAGTGTGTATGCCCAGCAGTGGGATTGCTGGGTCATATGGCAGTTCTATTTCCAGTTTTTTAAGGAATCTCCACACTGTTCTCCACAGTGGCTGCACTAGTTTGCATTCCCACCAACAGTGTCAGAGGGTCCCTTTTCCCCACATCCTCTCCAGCATTTATTGTTTGTGCTAGTGCCACCTGGGAAGCATTATACTCTTAAACCATCTCAATCTTAAAAAACTTAATATCTTTCCGTGTACCATGTGCATTGGATAACTGTCCGGGTTTGAAGAGCACAGAGGAGGGGACTTGCTTTTTCATCTTTGCAATGGCTATGTTTTTCTCATTCTTAAAAATTTCTCATTTTCATAACATCTAGGGACATTGTGTTCAATACCATCATCCTTTCTGATAGGAGCACATTAAAGTTATCCTTTCCCCCATTACTCCATGTCTGGTTCTTTATAGTGAAATGCTAAATATGGTGCACATATCCTCTTAATGCTGATGGCCCAGTAAATTGTAGATAAGACAATTTAAGCATAAAAAGGAAGCTGTATCCTCAAAAACTTTTAAAATGGGGTGGAGAAAAGGTAGCAAAATGTAAATATACACTGACAAACTCACTAATGATGTTTACTTTGTTACTTAGCTGCTGTTACCTAGATTGGGTCACTCAAAAATAGAATTTCTGTTCAGCTTTAATAACAGTCCTTGTGTTCCTTATTTTATTTCAGGCATGATGTAAGAGTGGCAATTTCACAGTAAGCAGCTGGACTAATGCTATTCATTAGCAATTGTACAACATATCATAGGAAAAAGTAATGTTCCATTCAAGTATGTATTTCAGAATCTTAACTCCCTAACTGAATGTCTCTTACACCCTATATACATAATGACATTATTTTTCATTAATAAGATAAGACTGGAAACATTTAAATAAATTTCAAAGTTTAAGATAAACTTTTTAAAAAAACAGCAGTGTGAAAACCTTGTATTATGAATTACCACGCTGGGAAAAAACAATCTGTCTCATTAGCTTGATTTTTTGCTAAGCCCAGCTGGGCCTTTCCAGTGATCTGGGGAGTTGAGGTGATCATGAGCCAGTGATTATTCATATGTATGAACCGCCAGTATAACTGGCCAACAATAGTTACCCACACTCAGCATCTGTGCATAGACACTGATAGGGGTAATTGTGATGGCAGCCAAAAATGGCAAACCCCAGCATGTCCTGGGCTTGAACACAGCTATTCAAATGAAAATGCATTTTCAGATTGCCTGTAATGGTGTAAATTCCTCAGTGAATTTGACCTATATCATCATGGATGGATTATGGTTCCAAAGTCTGGCTCAAATCTACTCCAGATTGACTACCAATCATATTAAGAAAAGTTAGATAAAAAACAAACAAACTAATGTAAATTTCAGGCATATAAGCAGCAGACAAAATGGATGCTAGCATACTAGCAGTTTTTCTTCTCAAGTCATGGACACTGTTTATTTTACTGTTATAAACTAGAAAAGTTTCTCATATATATATGTATATCTATATATTGTGTATAAATGTTTATTTAATGTAAACATTTATTTTGCATTGATTGATTAATGAACTTAGAGGCTTATATTTGTACAGTTGTACATATATTTGTATATTAACTAGTTGTATGTTTTATTTTTAGTATTTTTTCCTGGCAACCTTTTATTATGGTAACCTATCATCTTTGATATAATGCCATTCATTCATTAATTCATTCTTTGAATAAAAACCTATTAAATAATTACTCTATTGAAAGTTTAATCTATGTAATAAATGGCTGACTGTGTCTCATGGAGAATTGTGTCCATTTCGAGTGTGATGGATTTCATCTGCACCGTGGTTTAAATTGGTTGTTTTCTAAAGGTGTTTTCCTAACACCTGGTTGTTTTTTCAGAAGATATATTTCCATGTTCCTTAGGAAAGATTCTAATTCAGTACTTTGAAAACCAGCCTGGGTATCTGATTTTCTGACACATGTTCCTGGATGCCTGTGAAGTGATCGTTGTGAAAATCATCTTTTCAGACACTGATCTCTCTAATTAAATGATACTACCCAGACAAAAGTTATTGAAGAAGAGACAGAGAAATAAATATAGAGAGAAAATAATATTGCAATAATAAAGGTTTTATGCATTAGAAATTACATATATCGTTTCTACTTTTCTCCTTACCTAGGCACTGACTCAAATGTATTGATATCTAATATTTGTGTCTTTGAATAACAAAGTCTCTTTTGTATGTGTTTCAATTTATAAAACTGTGTTTATGTTTTACTTATTGACTCAACAATAAAAATGAATATATATATGTTACTTAATACTTTCATTTATATAGAAAAATCTTTAAAAGTTGTCATTTGAAGTAAAGATAAATGATGTACCTTCAAAATTAGGGAAAAATTGTAGGAATAAATAAGTGGATATATAACTTGACTATTTAAATTATTTCTTTGTATGCTTCTAACACATTCATTTCTTTCATCTGTATGGGTTTAACAATTCCTCTGAACCAACAGTACTATTAAGAGCATGACTTCCTATGGAAACTTTGAGAGTTTCTTGGTGCAGGAATAGAACTCATACAATATTGTAGCTGTACCGTAACTTACCCCATATTGTGTGACTCATCTTTTACATGTAGCAGTATTCTCATTTGGGGAACATCACTGATGCAAAGTAAGTACAAATCCCTGTCCATCATGCTATCAGCTATAAAAAGTGGCACTTCAGATCATTGTTAAGGAATGATCAGAACTTTTTGTTGTTGTAAAAGAGAGGAAAACTTTTCAGGAAGAGGGAAAGCCATGTACAGAATCGGGGAAAAGTAAAAGTTCATGACTTGCTCTCCAATGGATAAAAGTGCATTTATCTGAGGGCTATGAGTAGTTGAGATTTCAAGACATGCAGTTATAGAGGCAAGTTGAATTTAAGCTCTAAAGAGCTTTGTGGATTACAGAGGTCCCTATAAGGATTTTAGCAGGAGACCATCACAATTTGATTTCTGATGTTAGACACTCTCCTGAGGGAATATTAGACTGGATGGAAAAAAGGAAATATCTGCTAATAATTGAAATAAAAGTAATAATTACACATATAGAATGACGACAACCAAAACTAATATTTACTGGTCCTTTGCTGTGTCTTAGAGCCTCTTCTGAACACATATAATGCATTGTCTCAGCTAATTCTTGTTCTAACCTAGAGAGATTGTTATTGTCCTCATTTTACAGATGAGGAAACATTCTGAGAGTTGAAGCGATTATACCCAGTGTAATGTAGGCCTTGTGCATTTTGCAATCTGAGAGTCTTTTAATAAGAAAAAAAAAAAAAGAATTGAGAGTGACAAATACAAAATTAGGTCAAAATTCATTTGTATTTCAGATGAGAAAATGAAACAAAATAAATTATAAATTTTACAAAGTTAACATATTGCCTAAATGCCCTCAAATCAGAAAAAAAAAATGCATTAATTCTATAGTAAATACTAGATTATATACTCCTATAATCTTCTTTTCCTATATTTTGAGGGTACATAATCTATCTTCAAATGATACTTTTTAAAGATTTTTCTATATAAATAAAGAAAATCAATTTTCCCTGTGGTATAATTGTTTAAAATAATATTTTAAATGTACTAATAGATCATAAGTGTTTTTGAAGGCTAACACATTTACTTGCTGTCCAGTTGGAAAATCTGTCTTTTTTTTTTTTTTTTCTTTTTATAAGTTATATAATCTGGAAGTACCAAAATTCAAAGTCGTTTTTGCCATGAAGCTCAGTATCTTTCCTTTTTATCACAATGCTGGGTAAATCAACTGAGGGGGAGGTGTGGTGGCAATGTGCTATATGTTTGAGTCCTCCCAAAATTCATACATTACAACCTAATAGAGTGATAATAGAGTATCAGAAGGGGAAGCTTTCAGGAGGTGTGTCGGTGGCACTAGTGGCAAAGTGCCTGCCAATCCTGCCTGCCACTGCAGCAGACCTGAGTATCTTCCCTGAGTTGGGAAGATCCCCTGGAGGAGGGCAAGGCAACCCACTCCAGTATTCTTGCCTGGAGAATCTCATGGGCAGAGGAGCCTGGCAGGCAACGGTCCATAGGGTCACAAAGAGTTGGACATGGCTGAAACGACCTAGTACTCACACATAGATTATGAAAGTGGAGCCCTTATAAATGGGACTAGTGCCTTTATAAAAGAGATTCCACAGATATCCTTAGTTCCTTGCATCATTTGAGAACACAGCAAAAAAAGGCACCATCAGTGAACCAGAGAGCAGTTCCTTACCAGACACTAAATTTGCTTCTTTGATCTTGGATTTGATCTTGGATTTCCCAGCCTCCATAACTATGCAATTTTGTTTTAGCAGCCTGAGTAGGCTGAGATATAAGGCTAGCAATTAGCAATAGCATAATTATAAGTGGAATTGACTATGAATCATATAACTGTTATACCATTAAACCAACTAAACATATATCCAAGTCAAGTTCTCTTTAAGCTGCATCCACAAAATTGTTTCCTACTCCCCCAATGCCACATGATACAAAGAGAGTGAAACAAATGAAGACATGGTGAAAAAGATAATGGTTTTATTCAATTTGATTAAATTATTTACCTTATATTGAAAAATGTGTGATAGCATATCATGATGTGGTACACATTGCTTTGACCTGGATCCTAGAAAGGTCTGTACAATTGAATGTCCTTGAATCTTATGCATCACTGACTATGTGGTAAATCTACTTCTGTTTGTAACAAATTCCTTCAGTATCTCCCCAGGTATTTGATCGTTAATACTGGCCCATCAAATACTGGGCATCAAATCTATGCCCAGGGTTAAGAAGGCAGAGTTAACTGCTTTTTATCTCTTTTTTGGTAGCAATTTCATTATACTTGTTATTGTCTACTGATAATAACATATTTGTTTTTATCGATTAAAATTAAAGCCAGAAAGGAAAATGTCACAACTTGCTATGGTAGCCCAGATGTTAGGTTACTCCTTCTGTTTCTAAGTAGACAGAAGGCTGTACTGGAAATCTGCTGTCTCCTTAAGATCACTTGTAAACTGTTACTCTGTGACCTAGATTCAGGGACAATTTTTCTTTGAGTTTTTGCTGCCAATTATATCTTGCTGTGATTTGAAAGCATCTGGGAGATTCTTTCATAAAGATTTAGGATTAATTCCTGACTAATTACTGATTAATTTCTAACCTAGGCTAAATCCTTGTTATTCACATACGCCTAACAGCATCACCATCAAGAGAGGATTTGTTAGAAATGCAGAGTCTCCATCTCACTCCAATCCACTGAATCAGACTTCATCTTTTAAAAGATCCCTAAGGGATTCTAGTATAGATTAAGGTTTGAAAAACCTGGCCTTGATATGGTTAATTACCTGAATTGTTTTGGTCAGCTTCATGAAACTTTTGGCCCACTTAATTTTCTCTTTGACTTTCCACCCAAATCCTTAGTTAAGGATACATTGTGATTTTCGCTGGAGAAGGCAATGGCACCCCACTCCAGTACTCATGCCTGGAAAATCCCATGGATGGAGGAGCCTGGTAGGCTGCAGTCCATGGGGTCGCAAAGAGTCGGACACGACTGAGCGACTTCACTTTCACTTTTCACTTTCACACATTGGAGAAGGAAATGGCAGCCCACTCCACTGTTCTTGCCTGGAGAATCCCAGGGACGGGGGAACCTTATGGGCTGCCGTCTATGGGGTCACACAGAGGTGGACACAACTGAAGTGACTTAGCAGCAGCAGTGATTTTCGCATATGTGAGGTACTAGCCTCAGAAGTGAATAACCACACAAATTTGAAACTTATTGTCCTGGTTCTACAAATGTGTTTCTACAATCTATTGAGTCCTTCTGTCATTTGGATACATTCAACATAAGGTATATTTAATCTTATAACAAAAACAGTTGATTTTCAGTACAGAAAATATAGAAAGCACAGGAAATGTAGAAAAATTAATATGTAATGTATAAAATTGTATAATATACTAATACATATATTCTCACTACTCAAAGACATTTTAATATAAGACTTCTATTATTTAGCTTTTAAGTTTGTGTATATAATATATAGGTCCTCCCTGGTTGTTCAGATGGTAAAGAATCTGCCTGCAATGCAGGAGACCCAGGTTCAATCCCTGGGTTGAAAAGATCCACTGGAGAAGGGAATGGCAACTCACTCCAGTATTCTTGCCTGGAGAATTGCATGGACAGAGGAGCCTGGCGAGCTGCAGTCCATCGGGTCACAAAAAGGTGTGGCTGTTACTGACACTTTCACATATCATATATGTCTGATAGTTTTTGATATAAACTTAGCTTTATACCACAAGTATTTTTTCCATACCATTGTAAACTCTTTTAAAGAAGTATAATGATTATATCTTAGTCCATTTAGGATATACTGAAAAATGCATAATTTCCCTATTCTTGATCTGAGATTATTTCTAATGTTTCTCAAGAAATATGTGTGTCATATAAATGTATATTCAGAATTTTTCTATGTTTCAGTTTATTGCTTTTAGTAAATTCCTGCAGGTAGAATTTCAGGATAAGGAAGAAATGCTTATTTCAATTGTCTTGATGTAGATTTACTTCTAGTCAGCATCATGTCTTTTTTTTTCCTTTGCCTGTGTAATATCATCAAAAAAGGAAAACTAAGAAAGAATCATTGCCATATTTTTTTCACTTCCTTCCCCATTTATTTCTCATTGTGCTTAAAGCCTTTCCATCACCCCCAGAGCCAACCTAAAATGTATCTCACTGTGCTTCTGTGGATATTCTAATTACCAAATACAGTGATTTTGTTTTCAATGCCCTACCTTAAGTATCTGACTTCTACTCATTACTGTGATTCCTTCTAACCTTATATACTTTGCATACCTTCTCTATAGAGTTGATCAGTTTTTTCACTGTGCTGTCATTAACCCTAAACTCTGTCCCCTAGTATTGTTTTGCAAGTTCGCCTTCTCTCTTAAGCTGAAAGAACCTTGAGGATGAGAACTGTTATTCTGTTTCCCCACTGCTCCACCAAATCCCTGCCCCAGTGTAGGTGCTTGACAGATGATGAATTGAATTGGGCTCATCTTAAGTGACCGTGGGCATATGGCCATTTGATCATGTGAACTTTCTTTGGCTTATGGTCTTCGCTGTCAGTCCTGGTTTTCCTCTTACTACATAGAGCATTTCCTCTGTCATTTTTCTACTACTCCTGACAAGGTGGATGCAGGATCACCAACAGGTAATGAAGAATGGTATTTAGGAAAAATGGAAAATTTAGTAGACATACTCATGATTTCAGTAAATGCTAGCTAGATTACACTATGGTGAAAGCACACCAAAACATGATAATGGCTTACAACAGTTTACTCCTAAATATCCAGCATGGATCAGCTTCAGTTTTGCTCCACACCATTTACACCATTTCCACTTATGGAGCCAAGCTGAGGAAACAGCCTCTGGCTTGAACATGGTTCTCATGACAGAGGAGTAAAAGAACTTGGCTCTAAAGTTTCTGCTTGCAAGAAACAAGTTCCATGGGCCAAAGTAAGTCATATATCTAAGCCTGATACCAGAGAGGAAATATTTTAGGAGAATAAAATATACCACAATGATTAGTTCAGTACTTTGTCTATAATATAAATTACAGAAACAATTCTGAGAGGAGGAGTTTAAAAATACTATACTATAAACTCTAGAATCATGATATATGTCAGACTTACCAGGAAATCAATCATTAAAACAAGTAGAATTTCATTATCTGAAGGTGAAAAAAAATTACTGAGTATTACTTTCTGTATTGGAAAAATATATACTTCTGAATGTTTAAAAAAGTTTAATATAGTTTGTAATTATCATTCATTTTATTCACTCTCTACTTTGTGTTCATATTCCCATGATTAAATTGTATCAGGAGTAGTAATGGATACTTTCTGAACAAGAAAAATGTTCTAGGACCTGTGCTAAAAGACCATTTATTTTATCATTTTATCTTCACAGCACCCTTTTGTAGTAAGGACTGTTACTGTCTGTATTTGATAAATGAGCAAGCTGAGGCAGAGAGAAGTAAAATAACTTGCCTGAGGTAGCCTTTAAATGAAGTGGTGGGAAAGTGTTGGAGCAGGGCTGTGCTGACTTCTGCCACTGCTGCTAAAGCTCCTGTTACATGTAACTTTAGCACTTTTTTTCATAGAAATGAAATTTTCTTGAGTTTTCTTGCTTTGTATGCTATTCTTTAAGAGAGGCAGTAACTAGCAGATGTGGCTTTTTATTTTTCCATCCTTCAGTTCAGTTCAGTTGCTCATTCATGTCCTACTCGTTGCAACCCCATGAATTGCCGCACGCCAGGCCTCCATGTCCATCACCAGTTCCCAGGGTTTACCCAAACTCATGTCCATTGAGTCAGTGATGCCATCCAGTCACCTCATCATCTGTTATCCCCTTCTCCTCCTGACCCCAATCCCTCCCAGCATCAGGGTCTTTTCCAATGAGTCAACTCTTTGCATGAGGTGGCCAAAGTATTGGAGCTTCAGCTTCAACATCAATCCTTCCAACACCCAGGACTGATCTCCTTTAGGACAGACTGGTTGGATCTCCTTGCAGTCCAAGGGACTCTCAAGAGTCCTCTCTAACACCACAGTTCAAAAGAATCTATTCTTCGGCACTCAGCTTTCTTCACAGTCCAACTCTCACATCCATACATGACAGAAAAAACCATAGCCTTGAATAGATTTTGTTGGCAAAGTAATGTCTCTGCTTTTTAATCTGCTATCTAGGTTGGACATAACTTTCCTTCCAAGGAGTAAGCGTCTTTTAATTTCATGGCTGCAATCACTATCTGCAGTGATTTTGAAGTCCAAAACAATAAACTCTGACACTGTTTCCACTCTTTCCCCATTTATTTCCCATGAAGTGATGGGACCAGATGCCATGATCTTAGTTTTCTGAATGTTGAGCTTTAAGCCAACTTTTTCACTCTCCTCTTTCACTTTCATCAAGAGACTTTTTAGTTCCTCTTCACTTTCTGCCATAAGGGTGGTGTCATCTGCATATCTGAGGTTATTGATATTTTTCCCGGCAATCTTGATTCCAGCTTGTGCTTCATCTAGCCCAGTGTTTCTCATGATGTACTCTGTGTATAAGGTAAATAAGTAGGGTGACAATATACAGCCTTGACATACTCCTTTTCCTATTTGGAACTAGTCTGTTGCCCCATGTCCAGTTCTAACTGTTGCTTCCTGACCTGCATATATGTTTCTCAAGAGGTAGGTCGGGTGGTCTGATATTCCCATCTCTTTCAGAATTTTGCACAGTTTATTGTGATCCACACAGTCATAGGCTTTGGCATAGTCAATAAAGCAGAAATAGATGTTTTCCTGGAACTGTCTTGCTTTTTCGATGATCCAGCGAATGTTTTGACAATTTGATCTCTGGTTCCTCTGCCTTTTCTAAAACCAGCTTGAACATCTGGAAGTTCTCGGTTCACGTATTGCTGAAGCCTGGCTTGGAGAATTTTGAGCATTACTTTGCTAGCGTGTGAGATGAATGCAATTGTGTGGTAGTCTGAGCTTTCTTTGGGATTGAAATGAATACTGACCTTTTCCAGTCCTGTGGCCACTGCTGAGTTTTCCAAATTTGCTGGCATATTGAGTGCAGCACTTTCACAGCATCATCTTTCAGGATTTGAAATAGCTCAACTGGAATTCCATCATATCCACTAGCTTTGTTCATAGTGATGCTTTCTAAGGCCCACTTGACTTTGAACTCCCGGATGTCTGGCTCTAGGTGAGTGAGTGATCCCACCATCATGATTATCTGGGTCATGAAGATCTTTTTTGTACAGTTCTTTTGTGTATTCTTGCCACCTCTTCTTAATATCTTCTGCTTCAATTAAGTCCGTACCATTTCTGTCCTTTATCGAGGCCACCTTTGCATGAAATGTTCCCTTGGTATCTCTAAGTTTCTTGAAGAGATCTCTAGTCTTTTCCATTCTGTTGTTTTCCTCTATTTCTTTGCATTGATCGCTGAGGAAGGCTTTCTTATCTCTCCTTGCTATTCTTTGGAACTTTGCATTCAAATGGGAATATCTTTTTTTCTTTCCTTTGTTTTTCACTTCTTTTCTTTCCATAGCTATTTGTAAGGCCTCCTCAGACAGCCATTTTGCTTTTTGCATTTCTTTTCCATGCTTATTAGGGTATAAATGACAATTGTATCATATTTAGGGTATCTAAGGTAGTATTTTTTTTTATTATATATATATACACATTGCCAGCAAAGATCCATCTAGTCAAGGCTATGGTTTTTCCAGTAGTCATATATGGAAGTAAGAGTTGGAGTATAAATAAAGCTGAGCACCAAAGACTTGATGCTTTTGAACTGTGCTTTTAGAGAAGACTCTTGAAAGTCCCTTGGACTGCAAGGAGATTCAACCAGTTCATCCTAAAGGAGATCAGTCCTGAGTGGTCATTGGAAGGACTGTTGTTGAAGCTGAAATTCCAATACTTTGGCCACCTCATGTGATGAGCTGACTCATTTGAAAAGACCCTGATGCTGGGAAAGATTGAAGGCAGGAGGAGAAAGGGACCTGACAGAGGATGAGATGGTTGGATGGCATCACCAACTCAATGGACATGAGTTTGTGTAGACTCCAGGAGTTGGTGATGGACATGGAGGCCTGGCGTGCTGCAGTCCATGGGGTCGCAGAGAGTCAGACATGCCTGAGCGACTGAATGGAACTGAACTGAACATTGTGAAATGTGTCCCACCATCCATTTCATTAACACATCCATCACCTCACATACTTCCTTTTTTTTTTTTTCCCTAAGAGCACTCTCTTAGCAAATTTCAGTTATACATTACACTATTATCAACTACAGGCTCTATTTTGTATGTTAGAGTCTCAAACTCTGTTGAGCTTATAACTGAAAGTTTATACCCTTCTACCAACCTCTCCTTATTTCCCCCAGTCCCAGCTGCTGACATCCATCATTCTCCCCTCTTTCTATAAATTCATTTTTTCTTTTGTTTTTGCTTTTTTCTACATAGTAGTGCTAGTGTACAATATTAGTCTTTGTGTGTCTGACATTTCGCTTAGCATAATGCCATCAAAAGTCCATCCACGTTGCCACAAAAGGCGTGGATTCCTTCTTTTGTGGCTGAATAATATTCCATTGTAAATATATACCACATTTTCTTTATCCCTGCATCTCTTGGTGGACACCTATGTTGTTTCTGTACCTTGGTTATTGTGAATAATGCTTCAGTGAAGATGGGAATTCAGATATTTTTCAAGATAATGATTTAATTTCTTATTGATTAAATAATATTCATCATTTAAAATCAATAAAATAACATAAATAAAATCAACCATAATAACTGATTAAGAACTGGGTTTACTGGATCATATGGCAGTTCTATTTTTAATTTCATGAGGCACCTCCAGACTGTTTTCCTTGTGGCTCCACCAGTTTACATTCTCACCAGGAGTAAACAAGGGCTCCCTTTTCTCCATGTCCTTGCCAACATTACTCTCTTATTTTTTTCATAGTAAACATCCTAACAGGTATGAAATAATATCTCTTGTGGTTTTGATTTGCATTCCCTGTTGATTAGTGATGTTGAGCATTTTTTTAGTGTACCTATAGGCCATTTGCCTTTTCATACTGTTCATGGGGTTCTCAAGGCAAGAATCCTGAAGTGGTTTGCCGTTCCCTTCTCCCGTGGACCACATTCTGTCAGACCTCTCCACCGTGACCCGACCGTCTTGGGTGGCCCCCCACGGCATGGCTTGGTTTCACTGAGTTAGACAAGGCTGTGGTCCTGTGATCAGACTGGCTAGTTGTCTGTGATTATGGTTTTAGTGTGTCTGCCCCTGATGCCCTCTCAGAACACCTACTGTCTTACTTAGGTTTCTCTTACCTTGGACGTGGGGTATCTCTTCACGGCTGCTCCAGCAAGGCGCAGCCGCTGCTCCTTACCTTGGAGGAGGGGGATCTCCTCACGGCAGCGCCTCCTGACCTTGAACGTGAAGTAGCTCCTCTCGGCCCCTGTGCCTACCAGCCGCCTCCTTGGACTTGGGTTAAGTACAGCTTCAACCGTAAATAGCCCAATAATCCAAGCCAGTGATTATCAAAATGTAATCTGCAGTATCTGCTTCAGAATCATTTGAAGTTTGTATTTTAAAAATGCAGACTCACACCTACTAGAAATTAGAATGAGTGATATTTAAACCTGCATTTTAAACAAACTCCCCACATACTCAAACCATCCAAAAATGTACAATACAGTAGAGTCAAGTTCCGCAGACACTGTTCGAAAGCCGCTCCCTCCTCCTAGCTGGAGGAGAGTCTGCGGCATAACTCATCCATTCCCTTTCCGCCAGGTCTCCGGACACTGGGCCACACGCCACAGGATTTCTGATCACAGGTATAGGAGATCCAAACAGTCCATCCTAAAGGAGATCAGTCCTGGGTGTTCATTGGAAGGACTGATGCTGAAGCTGAAACTCCAATGCTTTGGCCACATCATGAGAAGAGTTGACTCATTAGAAAAGACCCTGATGCTGGGAGGGATTGGAGGCAGGAGGAGAAGGGGACGACAGAGGATGAGATGGCTGGATGGCATCACCAACTCGATGCGCATGAGTTTGAGTAAATTCCGGGAGTTGGTGATGGACAGGGAGGCCTGGCGTGCTGCGATTCATGGGGTCACCAAGTGTCGGACACGACTGAGCGACTGAAATGAACTGAATTGAACCCTTTATAATTTCTCATTTTGAGTCCTCCAATTATCTTTGAGATAGTTCTTCAATTTGCTAAAAACAGTTGAGAAATTCTTTTAACTTTATGACTTTTAAATATTTAATGAGAGCTTTAAAGTTTAATACTCTCTATATTAAGAAGGATGTTTTTACCTTTGTAATAGTTTACAAATTGGTGGTCTTTCTTTTATAGCAGGTTTTATATTAGAATCAGTAATGTACCCATTTGAGAATAATTTATTCTGGAAGACTTTTATATGTTAGTGTTCGTTCTGCTTAACTATAAATATTTTGGGTAAGTGGAGATGTATGTAATTATCTCTCGCTAATAGTAGAAATACGCTTTTCATGTGCTACAAAGAGGCAGTCTAACTCAGTTCTGAGACACATTGACATGAGAATTACCATTTGCAAACTGTCTGACCTTGGAGAAGCGTCTCTAACTTGCTAAGCCTCAGTTGCATCATTTGTAAAATAGAAATGACAATAACCACATGGCTACATGAGGATTCTGCGGGGAAAATTTGCATAGTAGCTAGCCAGTTCTGCATATAGAATTCTCTCAACATAGGTCAGTTGTCTTTTTATATTTATAAGCATTCCACTTTAAATATTGAAGAAAACAAGTTTAAAAGAGATGTAGCTGACAGCAATAGAAGAATGTAAGCACAGATGTGTTGTAGTAGGAAGAGCTCTTTTGAGGGGCTGATCCACTGACTCATGACTGAGATGTCCAAGGGAGGTAGGTAGTGCGCCTTCCACATAGGCTGAGCCCAAGACCAAAATTGTCAGTGGTGTTTGAGTGTTCCTGATCTCACCAGCACTTCTATTTATCTTCAAGAACTGCTTGCTTCTGAATTCATTTTGTTCCCTAGCAGACTTGTTCCACCTGGTGCTAAAATGGGACCAACACCTCCAGAGATACAGGGTTATTTTTATTTGCTAATTTGACAATGTCCCTCTTTCTTCTAGTTATATACATGTGTGCATATGCATGCAAGCATGTGCAAATATGTGTGTGTTCATATGTAAGTATAAATGTTTGCACACATACATACATATATGCATATATGTGTGTGTATGCGTATGTGTGTGTTATAAATTAGCTAACTTTGCCTGAACCTTTTGTTCAGTGTGACTGGATCACCAACAGGGTTAAAATGGTTTGGGTGCCACAGAGGTCCGTCCTGTATCACAGAGTCACTCCTGTATCCAGAGGCCAGGCCGCCATGATGATGAGCAATACCACCAGCATGATGTGTGTGGGGACTGAGAAAGTTAGGAATGGCATATACTCCCGAAAACCTTCCATTCGCAATAGTGTTTGCTTCCCTGGTGGCTCAGAGGTTAAAGCGTCTGCCTGCAATGCGGGAGACCTGGGTTCGATCCCTGGGTCAGGAAGATCCCCTGGAAAAGGAAATGGCAACCCACTCCAGTATTCTGGCCTAGAGAATCCCATGGATGGAGGAGCCTGGTAGGCTGCAGTCCATGGGGTCGCAAAGACTCGGACACGACTGAGCGACTTAACTAACTAACTAACTAAGCACACCTGTTAAAGACTCATTATCAGAATTTTAGTTTGGGTGACTATCACTTCCTAACTATGGCGCATTAATTTTTACACATATGGCCCTCAATGTCACCTGAGGTGGACAGCATAAGGAAATTTCTAATTCCTGTATCAAACTTAGTATGTGTTAGTATAATGCCAAAATCAAATGTCAACTTCTATAGAAAGTATGTACTGTGTAAATGACTGACTTTCTTAAACTGTGTACAGAAGGTGAAATTAAGAGGTGTTTATTCATAATATGACCTGGAGTCACCTATTTCATAATATCATTCCATTTTTTTGTTGCTTCATGTGAAGTTGGAGTGTGACAAGATAAAGAGAAGCATAGCTAATTTGACAGGAATGCAGAATCAGAATTTATCATTAGATACCTGCTGTGTGTTGGGTATCTATTCAGGTTGTTTCTTTAGGATTTGAGAAAGTCAAATTGCAGTTTCCCTTGTACATGATTTCAGTCTTGAAAGAAAAAGAGAATTTATCAACCTTAAAGTGAGGATAATATTAAGATGAAGACGAAGCAGCAACACAAGCTGATGATGACTGCAGTGCTGAAGACTCAAGGTCTTTAGGTTGTAGAAAATGAACTTTCTATAATTTTCATCATAGATTTTCACCACCTTTATCAATAACATTGAATTTATGAGTACATAGTGGAATGTATGTGTGGAAGCTGGTTTCGATTGGGTTGTAAAGTAAAGCCATTTAGAGGAGCTTTGGAACTAAATAAAAGGACATAATCAGCTGTGCAAACAGTTTTCCAGATTGTTTTAGGAAGGGCTTTTTAGGCAAAGAATAATATGATCAAGTTAAAGGTCACAAGGAAGAAACAACTCAATATGTTTGAGAACCACAGGAAAGAGAGCCTAACTGGTATCAGTTGATGAGGGAGAAACAGGCTCCAGATAAAGTTGGTGAGGTTAGTACCTGGCAGATCACATAGAATGCTGTAGTCATTCTATACAGGAATGCCTGTATGTAGGGAAGCATTTTGGATTATATTCTATGATGCATGAGAAAACTTTGGAAAATTTGAAGCAGAGAATCATAAACTCATTTACATCTCTTAAAGTTCTGATGCCTGCTATGTGGAAAACCAATTGAAGAGGAACATCTAGGGATAGAGATGTGAGGGTGACTTGAATGAGTGGTAAAGATGGAGAAAATACACGAAGCTAGGTTGTTTTTTGAAGGTAAAGCCACCTTGCTGCTAGAGAGGCTGTGAGGAACAGGATCAAAGATGGCCCTGGACAGAGTAAGATGGGGTAGAAACCATCTTATTTCTTACTTCTTCTGGTGGTAAGAAACCACCAGAAAAACACTGTCTCTCATCGACATTGCCGTTGCATTGCGTGTCGACCACTCAGCAGAGTTTGTACCCAAAGACACTGCATAGTTTCTCACCTCATGATAGTGATCATCAGCTCATGCACAGCACAGGGCCTGGATAACTAAGGCCAAGTGGGTGAGTGATACAGAAGAGAACATGGCGCCACGTGGCCCAGCTCCTGCATCTTACCGCAACTTAGCTTCCTCCCACTCTGCCCTTTGCTCTGCTGGCCATGACCACATTGGCCTTTTGGTGTTTATGTAAACGTCTCTCACATTGCTTGCTACTTTCTCAGTCTGGAGCTCTTGCCTTAGATATCCACATATCCCATTCCCTTATGCATTTGAATTGCTCTGAAAATTTATCTTCCTCAAAATATCTGCTGATCATCTAATCCAAATAAAGTATCACCCTATTCCATTCTCTGGTCTCTTAGTTTGTCTTATTTCTCTTCATATTACTTGTCACTATGTAATATAAACATTCACTTGTTTATTTTCTGTATTTTTTCACTAGCATATAATTGCATGAAGGCAGATACTTCAGCTTATTCTGCTCATTATTTTGCTCCTTGTGTCTGAAATGTGGCAAATGACAGGCAATAACTACATAATTGAATCACTATAATCATTCATTTAATAATAAAATTAATAATAGCTTTTCATTAATTTCATCCTATTGGATAGGATCAAAATTACAACCGAAAGATTTATTTTCCTGTATAACTCTTTAAAAAATGGTTTGATTTGACGGTACCACTCTTCATATTTCTTCCAGAGGCCTCTGTCTTCATGAATTTACACTTCTCTAATTTGGCATTTGCTGTTACTAAAGCTAAAAAACATTCCCTAAGCCTCTGTTACTTGTCTATAAAACACATTTGTTTTTTCCATTTGGTGCACATTGTGATGTTCATTACAGCATTTTATTTTGCACTTACAAGTAAAATTTCTTTGGTTCCCCAGTCACAAAATTCATTTAATAACACAAGTGTAAGATGTTATTTTGCTCACCAAATGTATCAGATTCTGTATTTGTCTTACATTGTAGTTTAGAAATACAGCGTCCACCTCAACCCAAGTTAGAAGCAAACTTTGGACAAAGGTTAATAAATGCTTATAGTGGTTCCACTTATAAAATTAAAGGAAGCCCTTAACTTGAAAAATCCTGCTTGATTTGAACATAACCTATGGTGATTTTTTTTAAGTGATGGTTGGTCTTATTCTTTGGTAATACATTTTAATGGGCTCCTTTCTTGTCCACCAGTAAGCTTCTGAGCATGATCTTGAATCCACAGAGGGCAATTGACACAGCTTTGCATAAACATGTAAAACGCTATCTCCACTGCATTTAAGGTACATATTCATTTGAAAGTTATGTCAATGTATAAAAAGAGAAGAAATCTTTATCTTCATTTATTTTTATCTAATATAGCGGTTTTACTTTTTATGCATCACTGATTTTGTTATAATTGGGAAACAGAAAATCAGATGAATGTTTTTTCTTTTTTTTTTCCTACCTCCTAGAACTAGTGGGGTTGCAGTTTATTAGAGACATTACACAGTGTGGGAATACTGCACATGAGATTATATCTGTGGGACGTTACTTAGGTGTCTTTTGATGTTAGGTGGCAGAAATTCCAAATTCCAAAGCAAAATATGAAGTTTGTAACTTAATGAAAAGTCCACATAAAAATTTTTTAGATATTGCTGCATAAATATTCAAAGAATAGTTCTAGAATGCACTTGCTCCCATCCTTATTTCTCCTTAGATGGACTCATGTCATAGTTTGAGATGGCTACAGTAACTTCAGATCTTACTCCCTCAATTTAGCTAAAGCTTAGATGGATTTTTCCAACCCTAGGAGCCCCTGAACTCCCTGACTTTAGAGCATTTACTGTAGAAAAGTTGCCATTATAAATTCTTCTCTGTTCCTTTGGGATTACATGCACTGCCACACTATTACGAGTTTTACAACACAATAATCTCTTTAACAAAGATATATGAGAAGTTCCTTTGGAATATAATAATCAAAATGGAAGTATAACTTCATAAGCACACATTAGCAAACATAAGGGTCACATTAACCAACCTCCCACCACTCAATGTGCTCTGGGAATGTAAGGGCAGAATTCTCTCAGTCAGTTAGTTCATTGCTCAGTCATATCCAACTCCTTGCAACCCCATGGACTGCAGCACATGAGGTTTCCCTTCCATCACCAACTCCTGGAGCTTGTTCAAACTCATGTCCATTGAATCGGTGATGCCATCCAACCATCTCAACCTCTGTTGTCTCCTTCTAATCTTGCCTTTAGTCTTTCTCAGCATCAGGGTCTTTGCTCATGAGTCAATTCTTCGCATCAGTTGGCCAAGGTATTATCAATCAGTCCTTCCAATGAATATTCAGGATTGATTTCCTTCAGGATTGACTGGTTTATTCTCCTTGCACTCCAAGGGACTCTCAAGAGTCTTCTCCAACACCAAAGTTCAAAAGCATCAATTCTTCAGCACTCAGCTTTCTTTATGGTCCAACTCTCCCATCTGTACATGACTACCAGAGAAACCATAGCCTTGACTAGGCAGACCTTTGTCAGCAAATAATGTCTCTGTTTTGCTGTCAAGGTTTTTTATAACTTCATCTTTCAAAGAACAAGTGTTTTTAATTTCATGTCTGCAGCCACCATCTGCAGTGATTTTGAAGCCCAAGAAAAAAGTCTCTCACTGTTTCCATTGTCTCCTCATCTATTTGTCATGAAATTATGGGACCACATGCCTTGATGTTCTTTTCAAAATGTTTAATTTTAAGCCATCTTTTTCACTCTCCTCTTTCACTGTCATCAAGTGGCTGTTTAGTTCCTCTTTGCTTTATGCCATAAGAGTGTTATCATCTGTGTATCTGAGATTATTGGTATTTCTTCTGGCAATCATAATTCCAGCTTGTGCTTCATCCAGCCAGGCATTTTGCATGATGTACTCTTCATATAAGTTAAATAAGCAGGGTGACAGTATACAGCCTTGACATACTCTTTGCCCAATTTGGAACCAGCCCATTGTTTCATGTCCAGTTCTAACTGTTGCTTCTTGACCTGCAAACAGATTTTTCAGGAGGCAGGTAAGGTGGTCTGGTATTCCCATTTCTTTAAGAATTTGCCATACTTTGTTGTGACCCACACACTCAAAGGCTTGAGCCTTTAGTCAGTGAAGCAAAAGTAGATGTTTTTCTGGAACTCTAGCTTTTTCTATGATCCAGTGGATGTTGGCAATTTGTTCTCTGGTTCCTGTGACTTTTCTAAATCCAGCTTGAGCATCTGAAAGTTCTTGGTTCATGAACTATTGAAGCCTAGCTTGGAGAATTTTGAGAGTTGCTTTGCTAATGTGTGAGATGAATGCAATTATGCGGTAGTTTGAACATTCTTTGGCATTGGCTTTCTTTGGAATTGGATTGAAAACTGAAGCTTTGCAGTCTTATAGGTGCTTCTGAGTTTTCTGAATTTGCTGGCACGTTGAGTGTAGCACTTTTGCAGCATCATCTTTTAGGATTTGAAATAGCTCAGCTGCAACTCTGTCACCTCCACTAGCTTTGTTCGTAGTGATGCTTCCTAAGACGCACTTGACTTTGCATTTCAGGATGTCTGGCTCAAGGTGAGTGATCACACTATCATGGTTATCTGGGTCATGAAGATCTTTTTTGTATAGTTCTTCTGTGTATTCTTGCCACCTCTTCTTGATATCTTCTGCTTTTGTTAGTTCCGTACAGTTTCTGTCCTTTATTGTGCCCATCTTTACATGAAATGTTCCTTCAGGTATCTCTGATTTTCTTGAAGAAACCTCTAGTCTTTCCCATTCTATTGTTTTCCTCTGTGTCTTTGAATTTATCACTTGGGAAAGTTTTCTTACCTCTCTTTGCTATTCTTTGAAACTCTCAATTTAGATGGATTTATCTTTCCTTTTCTCCTTTGCCTTTCACTTCTCTTCTTTTCTCAGCTATTTGTAAAGCTTCCTCAAACAACTGTTTTGCCTTTTTGCATTTCTTCTTATTGGGGATGGTTTTGTTCATAAGCTCCTGTATAATGTCATGAACCTGCATCTGTAGTTCTTCATGCACTCTGTGTATCAGATCTAATCCCTTGGATGTGTCTGTCACTTCCACTGTATAATTGTGAGGGATTTGATTTAAAACATACATGAATGGCATAGGGGCTTTCCCTATTTTCTTCAGTTTCAGTCTGAATTGTGCAATAAAGAGTTCATGATCTGAGCCATAGTCAGCTCTCGGTCATATTTTTCTGACTGTATAGAGCTTCCCCATCTTTGGCTGCAAAAAATATAATCAATCTGATTTAGGTATTGACCATCTGATGATGTCCATGTGTAGAATTGTCTCTTGTGTTGTTGGAAGGTGTTTGCTATGATCAGTCCATTCTCTTTCAAAACTCTGTTACTTTTTCCTGCTCATTTTGTACTCCAAGGCCAAGCTTGCCTGTTACTCCAGGTATGTCTTGACTTCCTACTTTTGCATTCCAACCCCCTATGGTGAAAAGGACATGTTTTTTTGGTGTTAGTTCTAGAAGGTCTTATAGGTCATCATAGAACCATTCATCTTCAGCTTCTCAGGCATTAGTTGGTAGGACATAGACTTGGATTACTGTGATAATGAATAGTTTGCCTTCAAAGTAAACAGAGATCATTCTGTCATTTTTGAGATTGCACCCAAGTACTGGATTTTGGACTCTTTTGTTGACTATGAGGGCTACTACATTTTTTTCTAAGGGATTCTTGCCCACAGTAGTAGATAAAATGGTCATCTGAATTAAATTTGCCCATTCCAGTCCATTTTAGTTCACTGATTCCTAAAATGTTGAGGCTCACTCTTGCCATCTCCTGTGTGACCCCTTCAAATTGACCTTCTTTCATGGACCTAGTTAGTATTCCAGATTCCTATGCAAAATTGTTCTTTACCTTTAAGAACTCCCCCATCTTTTATTTCAACAGAGTTGAATTCTGAGTTCCCCCTCTCTCTCTTATTATGATAGTCTCTCTCTCTCATTGCAGTAGTTGAAAATAAAGGTTTTCTGATATTTTAAACCTACCCAGTGCAATATTTCTTTGACAGGAAAGAAAGTAGATTATATGTTTATTAAAGACTAAGGGAAAGTCACTCAGTCATGTCTGACTCTTTGTGAACCCATGGCCTATACAGTCCATGGAATTCTCCAGGCCAGAATACTGGAGTGGGTAGCCTTTCCCATCTCCAGGGGATCTTTCCAGTCCAGAGATCGAACCCAGGTGTCTTGCATTTCAGGCAGATTTTTTATCAGTTGAGTCACAAGGGAAGCCCAAGAATACTGGGGTGGGCAGCCTATCCCTTCTCCAGCAGATCTTCCCAACCCAGGAATTGAACTGGGGTCTCCTGCATTGCAGGTGGATTCTTTACCAACTAAGGTATCAGGGAAGCCTAAAGACTAAAGGAATGAGGAAGATAATAAAAACTTCTTAGCATTTTACTTAAGATGCTCTTAATATTTCAACTGGGTTGAAAAGAAACATGCAAAAAATGGCCATGTATTATGAAAAGTTGTGCTACAGTGAGGCTTCCAGGTGGTGGCAAGAAAGCAAGAGATGCAAAGAAGTGGTTTTAAATTAGAGGGATAAGGCTGAGAATAAGTGGTCGAGTCTTTTTATCATCAGCAGATTCTGCTTTTGTTGTTAAACATGGAAAAGATACAGATGTCTCATTCCTTTGCCAAGCAGTCTTCTATCCTTTTTTCATAAGTACAAGAAAGAGTCAGAGAAGTGAGGTGTGATGCTGATGGAGTTCAGGACGTGCTACTCCAAAATCTGGCACTTTGTCATATTGGATATCTTAAGCTGAAAAAGTTTGAGAAAATGGCAGAAGCAGGAAGATCACTGACCTCCTCTCATCACCCTTTTCTTCTGAAACAGGCCATTAAACCCTCATGTGAGGCGTACCTTTCCTATACCCAGAGGAAAGGCAAATCCTTATCTTCAAAGAAAGAGATGCCAAGAAGAATCCTGACTTACAGGCCTTCCTAAGTCCCACTCCCACCCCTTTCCTGCTACTGTTTACTGCACCTACCTTATACTCCTAACCTGTCATATTCCTTCATGACTGTCCATTCTTCATCAAACCGAGAATGAAAAACTCAGGTTTAACTGTTTCTTTGGATCATCGTTTCCTTATGAAGGCCCCCGTGTCACACAAAACTTAAGTTCTCTCGTCTTAATTTGTCTTTCTCCTATTATTAGCTCACTCTTCAGACTCAGCCAGGGACGTTAAGAGTCAAGGAAAGATTTTTCCTCCTTGCAGTGTTATATGCCCACATCTTTTAAAGCTACCACTGCTGCTCTGAAGAGTAGAGATTTAAATGTGTGACCTCGGGGGAGAAAAATGAACTGAAAGTATTTTTGCAAGCTTCTTGTTAAGATAATCTTTTGTAAGAAAACTGGAGTTACAAAATGGGAGTTGGTCAGACTTCTCTTTTTATAAATCAGCTGTTATTATTTGTAATAAAATTGGATTGGTGGTCTAAGCATAAGCGTAATGAGGTAATAATTCAGAAAAATCATGTTACAGATATACATTTTTAATATACTTAAAGCCTCTTACAATACAATATAATTTTCCAAGTTTCTAATAATACATTTAACCTATACGTTGTTAAATTAGTAATATTTGTTTCAGTTAGTACTATAAGAAAACCAAAAGATTGACTATATCTCCTGTGAATTTTCTTACTCTGTTTTGGTTGCAAGAACACCTGTTACTATATTTGATAGCCAGATCGGCTATATTTAAGAAAAAGTGGTTTACCTTAATCTCTGACTGTTCTCTCAAAGAAATTTCATTTAAATGCACATGACTAGAAAGTTAAAAAAATTGCAGTTAGAAATTTCCCATGAAAAATCTTGCTATGACAAGATAAATCTGTCCTAATTTTTATTTCATTATAAAAATAATTGCCTAATGAATAGACTTCAAGATATTTTTAATATCAATTAAATGATCGGGCATGAGGAATATAAACAGCACACATCACAATGGAACTGCATTAATCTTCCTTCCTGGGCATGACTTCTTTAAAAAAAACAACAAAGGTCATTATCACAGTCTAACTACATAACACCTTCTGTTAGAGATTTTAGCCAAATAGACTTCATCATTAAAGTTATATTATGCTAACATGCATGACAAATTCCTTTAATTGGTGATGTATTTTTAAATTTTCCCTTGTAGGAATTTTTAGCTGCTATTGCTTCTACAGTAGGTTGTCTTATGTTTTCTCATTCTATGTCAGTAGAATTGGTAAAAATTGAGAGACCACCTCATTATCAGTATTTCATGCTTAATCATGTTGCATTGGCATTTGATGATGACATTATGCTGTATATTCATTTATACTTGCTATCCTATAATGCAACTATTTTACTCTGAGATTTAGGATTATTAGAGAAGAATCAGCAGTTTATACCCAGATTTACAGTGATTTATTCTAGTGGTACTATTAGGATTATAAAGCTTTCAAAGACAATCACTAAAATTCTCAATCCAGGATTAAAAAATAGCTTGCTTGAAGGGAAAAACATTTTCAGGGAAACAAAGCCATTTAACGTATTTTCTATGTAATTATTCCTCGTTGAACCACAATTGCCACGTTGATGATTCTTTTCACTAGCACGCTGTTGACAGAGGGTGCATGGAAGTGCAGAAAAAGGCTTAATTTTGACTAAATCCTTTCTTGCCTCTTTGCAAATGTGATCACAGCAGACAAATTTTAAAGTCATATTTTAGGGCTATCCGGGGAACTTAATTGTATGGTACTAGCCACCAGTTCATTTTCAAATTTTCTGTTACAATGTCTCCCATAGTTCAGAGATTACTATTCCTTATTCCTGTGGCTCTGTGGAATGCAGACATGAGCTTTGATATAGGCTATGCTAACTAAATCAGCAGATGGGGGTGGAGGGTGGGATTTTTAAAATGGTAATTGAAATCTACAGTTTAAACTCTTTTTTGTTTTCTATGGTTCATTGATTCATTGTACTGCTATATTATGCCAGCATCTTCATCTAGAATCAGAATTGAAGTAAATAATACTTCCCTTTTCTTTCTCATCCAATATTTCTGGTAGCTTCTGTTATCACAGTAATAATCTTCTCACATCATTTTCAGGAAGTTCTTTAGCAATTATTGTTTCATTTTACAGCTCCAGTGATTGGTTGTTTGAGATGTTACTATGTCACAGGTGAAGGTTGTGGCACAAAGTGGAATCACAGACACGTGTTGGTTACTTTAGCCTTTTGCTGTTGGAAAAGAAAGATTTATGTACTTTTTTCACTTTTAAGTATGTCCAAGTTTGATTACTAGTGCTGCTATCAACGCATTTTAATAGTTTTAGAGTCCGGGTGGAAACTCTGAAGCCATTCAGAGAGACATCAAGTAGTCACACTTCTGGCCCCTCTGACCCTGACCGGTGTCCTCAAGGGAAATCAGGTGATGCGCCTGACAGGTGAGTTAGATTAGGATGCTGAGCATGGCTCAGCCCTGTAATTTTTCTGTTTCATAGAGGTGCCCTTCAGGAAGTGCACACTTCATGTTTTAGATTTTGCCAGGCATTCTGTCATGTCAAAAGACCAGCCAATGTCCGTCTATGACTGAGACTGGATCAGTAATTCTTCCTGATAGTGAGGTAAGAATTAGTAACCTTTAACCTAGTGGTTATCAGTAACAAAGACGATTTTCTGTCTTGAGGCTTCATGACTCGATGATATTTCCGAGGCAACTGCAAAATAATATACAAGCTGCTTAGGGCTTTTTATTCTGACCCAGCTTACAGACTTGAAACTCAGTCCTAGAGAGGTGTGGAAGAATATTAAAGGGAAGACGATTCATGAAAACTTCTTTAAAATATTAGTGATTAAAAAATATGAATGTTTCTTGACTCATATAATTCAGAATAAATGACTCTTGTGACAGCTTTGCCATTTCAGTGGCATTCATTGATATACAAAACAGTAACTATATTAGAAGTAGTGTCAGGGAGGTAGCAGGTGTCTAAATGGCAAGACATGAAGGCTATGTAAGGCAGTATCCTGAGACGAGGCAACCAGTAGAGCCTGTTAGACCTTGGTAAAATAATATCTGTGAGGCCACTATATATATTAACAACTTGAATAAGAGCTATATTAAAAATTCATGAGTCTACATGAAGTATAGGGGCTTGTCAGTAGAAGATTTAAATTTTGGATTGAAAAGAAGTTTTTGGTTTCAGTCCAACCAGGGAACATACCCAGCACCAACTCTTCCTGTTTGTAGTTCTTGAACTGAGGGACCAACTATTTCTATTCTTTATTATCAGTTTTGCCATTCCTGGCTAATTTCAGATCTCTCACCTCAAGAAAACATAGCAAAACTGTTATTAGTCAGGAGTCCATGGTTCTTTGGAACTACCTTGTTTTGAAACAAGAGAGACCCTTACCTCTGCAGTTTATTTCAAGCTGGTTGTATCATTACTCATAAGATGTAATGGCATCATACTTTATGCCACAATTATTATTGACTTGCAGTAACTCTCTCAAAGGTTGTTCTGTGCTTCATTGGTGAAGACCACAAATGGAGGTCTTACTTGGGGTATGAGGAAAAATGTAAACTCTATTTTGTTTTCTGGTCTTTTTAAATTGATTGTGCAGAATTTCTTACCACAAACTTAGAACAACATGTTCTTCAAATGTCATCTCCTATTATCTCTTGAGGACTGCATTCTATAGAACATGATCACCTTCAATACTGACCACACACCCTTCCTTCCACACAATACTTTTTGTTCAAGGAACATGCTTCTCTTATCTGGTGATTCTTAAGGCCAACTTCATGGAGTACAAAATCTCCACATGGATCAGTCAGAGGAGGGCATCAGTTATATGTCCGTTGGCATTAAAGAGAAAAGGTCTTAAGAGTCATAGAAAGTGGCAAGCGTGACTCTTCCACAGGACTGCCTGGCCCATGACAAATAGCCTGTGAATGTGATATAGTGACTTAGGTGCCAGTGGTGGGGGCCTATAGGATTAAAGATGCCTTTAGGACCCTTTCATTACCACCACTGTAAACTGAAGGTAGCACCAAGGGCAGAACATAGATAGGCAAGAAGCAAGAGCCTCAAGTCCAGGGTGACTGATGGACTCTAGCTCAGAGACCTGCACTTGTCCTGTGTCTAAAATGAGTGAAAGTAACCCCAAATCAAAGTATTGATTTGATCAAGGGGCTTCCCTGGTGCCTTAGATGGTAATGAATTTTACCTGCAATACAAGAGACCCAGGTTTGATCCCTGGGTTGGAAAGACCCCTCGAGAAAGGAATAGCTACCCACTCCAGTATTCTTGCCTGAAGAATCCCATGGACAGTGGAGCCTGGCGGACTACAAGTCCATGGAGTTGCAAAGAGTTGGACACAATTGAGTGACTAACACACTTTCGCCATCCTCATAGTCCAAAATCAAGGATCTTGTGAATGAAATAACGTTCTAGATAGTGAGAGATATCTGTTTTTCTGGCCATGCTGCAAGGACCACGACTCCCCACTGGTGTGAGTCTTGGAGCTCCTTGGGTAAATACCTTATCTGGTCAATTCCATGTAGGGCAAAGGGGACAATGGGAGGAGGATGTTTGCACGTCCCTAAAATAGGACAGTATCCAGTCACAGATGGCACTAGTTTCTCTGGCATATTCAGGTCCCAGACAGGGACATTCTCAAAAGAAATCACTCCAAAGCTGAAAAGAAGAGGAGAATGATCCAACTCTGAGCTGATTTCAGAAGAATCCTGACTTAATTTTGAATCTCTTATCTGTGACTTGTATAAACATGAGAACTTAACTAGTTAGTCAATGTTTCAAAGCCCAATTTTATTTCTCTTTACAGTAGGAATAACAGCTACCTGGCAGATTTGCTACAAGGAAGACATGAGAAAATGTATTAAGTGGAATTGTAATATAGTAGATTCTAATTCAGTAATAATATGAAATTCACCCCACCTCAGGCAAAAAAGTATTGCTGAAACAAAATTGTATTTCTTTGGTGGAGTCCAAAGAAAGATTTAGGGCACACCCATGCCAGTGGAAAGAATGAATGATCACATGTGGTAGATTGAACAACCTTACTGAGGGCTCCAGGTAAAACTGGAATATCTGGAATTTTGCTTATATGTTGGAGTCAGAGAGATGCCATGGTCTTGGTGGGGGGAGAGGGAGGAAGTGCATGCACTACCAAACTATAGCTGCTATAATAATATATTTTGTTGTATTTCTTCTCGTTTAGCAAAGGAGTTATTTTTCCGTACTTTGAAGAATTATGTAGTTGTTTAGCTGCATTTTCACAAACTGATGATTCATGTTTTTGCCTCAGGATAGCACAGTGGTTACTTGTAGGAGATAGAATTGTAAAGTTTTTTAAAAAAAACTATGTGGCAGTGTCACCAAAATTTAATGCTAGAAGAATTAAAAGCTACATTAGACTACAACAGAGTGGTCACATCCTTTAAGCATCTATATTGTGCTCCCTGAGAGGCTAATTGTTGCAAGTCCTACAGGAGATGGATATAGTCCTTACACATTCATCTTTCTTGAGTATGTGCATGTCCGTGTATACATATGTGTATAATGTGTATACACATGTGTATATATGTGTATATATACATATAATAACTATATGGAACTTGTAGACTTATTTCTGAATAACAACAAAAGTGACATTTCCTTGGCCTTATATTTCACTACCTTGGGAATCAGACAGTCTACAATAAAATGTTGTCAGACTGTTTGTTGAATATGTTGGTTGAGTATGTCCCTATTGTGTCTGTAAAGTATAGAATAGGGAAAAAATGTTGGCAAACATATGTGGCTCATTAGTTTATACAGCTAAGTGACTATTTTATTCACTGTTTTATCTTCTGTTTTGTTTCTAGATTTTTTTTTTTTCCATTTAGAACTGGCCTAAAAAGACACCAAAACTCACTAACTCACCTTCTTAAGCTATATTGGGTGTTCTATTCCAGAACATCTCTGCAGACTAAATTGCTATGTCTGCTTAAAGGTGTGTAATATTACATTATGTATTTTCCTTTTACAAAATGTCTGAAAAGTTAGGAAAGATACCAGATTCTCTGGTGTAAGTAAATTTGTATCAAGGGCACAGGGACAGACATGGAAATATGCACACATTTTTGGACCACTGTCCATCAGGGTGTACAGCATCTGGTAAAGCATCATTTGCTCACTTTTTCAACATTACAGTCAATGACCACAGAAGCTACATTATTTGAAAGTTTTGATCATGTTATATGTATATTTGACTCTAAATGATGGACATTCCTATATGTCCCTGGACTGCTAAGATTGCTTATAATTTAGCCTATAATCCTGACTTATTTAAAGTCCAGTCTACCTGATTCTGCTCCCTTGTTACTTAAGGGAATGTAATAATATATAAATAAAAGAATAGTTGACTTTAAGTCTTTCAACCTATCATTCATTCATTCATTCACTCTCTTTGTAAATTTTGAGTGTCTACTCTATACCATAATAAAAAGCATACAGTTCAGAGCCACCCATTCCCAACAAGGCATTGTTAAACAGATTCAGGGATCAGTGAAAGTACAGGAGTAGCTTGTATTGGGCAGATGTTAAAAATAGGAGTATAAAGTTGGGGAATTTCACTTTTCTGATATGTGACTGAAATTAGATAGCTAAGAATATCTTTTCAAATTCATATAAACACTTTTCTAAAAAGACAATGAGCATTTTTATATATAAGGCAGTTAAAGTTGATAAAGACTGCGTTTTTCTCCTCATTTGGGGGGAGAGTTTATTCTTTAAAACAGTCACACACTCAGTTGTGTCTGACTCTGCAATCCCATGGACTATACAGTCCATGGAATTCTCTAGGCCAGAATACTGGAGTGGGTAGCCTTTCCCTTCTTCAGGGGATCTTCCCAACACAGGGATCGAACCTGGGTCTCCTGCATTGCAGGGGGATTCTTTACCAGCTGAGCCATAAGGGAGGCCCTATCTTGACCACACTATTCTTAATTTCAGATTCAGTCTCAGAGTAGGTTTCATTTTCTATATATCTATCTCTGTTCCCATTATTTAAATCTGTCACTAACTTTATTAAATACTTACTCATCATTCATGTCAATGTAATTTCACAGAGGCAGTGACATTTATATAAACTCTTGAAGAAATTAGGTATTTGAAATCTTGATTATCTTGAGATGGAAGCTTTAGATAGACACAGAAACAGCCCAGAATGAAGCATTTACCGATCTATCTCAGTTAGAATATAAAGGTCATATTATGAAAGAATGGAGACTGTCAGGGGCAAGTAAACTATGACATGCTATAAAATTTTTGTTTGATCACTTTTTAAGAATAATTCACGTTAGATCCATGAACAAGGAGGCAGTCAATTGGTCTAACAATCTCAATTCTTTGTGTCAACTCATATTGGAATCTATTATTTGAAAAATCTTGATTCCAAAATATACCAAAATAAAAGTTACTTTTAAAATAGCTTTTCTCTTTGCCTTATTTATTTATCAGTCTCTAGAATACTATGTGCAGATTTTGTTTTTCCTCCCTCGCCCAATAATTGCTTTGAATAAGCAACATGATATTCAATGCTTTTACCTAATAAAGATAATGAGCAAAAGTAAAATGCAAACGACAACAGCTGATGCGGCAGTGAATCACCCAAATGCTTAATTTTCTTGACTTAAACCTGCTGCTGCTATAGAAGCAACTATTAGCACATCGACAGATGGTGCCAGAACCCATTGTCTCTTTCAGTCTCTCTCTCCCTCGTCATTCTACCCCCCTTCCTTTCCTACCTCCCCATTTATGAAAAAATCATTGTACGTGGAAGTGTTAATTTTCTTAGAGCATTATGTTAATTATGTCAAAAGTCATCATAATCAGATGTTTTATTATCTTATAAACAACCAAAAAAAAAATAGATTTGCTCTTTAAGCATTAACTGTATCTCTTTTGTCATATTATGTAATGAATTCTCTTTTCTCAGCAGTAACTGGGCTTTTGCATCCATTAAAATAATTCAGAATAAGTGTATATTTGTGTTTCCCTCACAGCTCCTATATGTATTTTTTTCCTCTGTAGGACCTTAATTAATGGAAAAGGAAAGTGGGTGCTTTTTACTCAATGAAAGATAAGGTTCCTTTGCCAGACAAGTATACCTTCTTTATTGCAAGGATAATAAAAGCAACAACACCAGTAACCGTAAAACTTATATTAAGAGCTTGGTAATTTTCAGACAAATTGGCTTACCCATCCAGTGTTTCTGTTGCCTCTGCAGATATTATATTCTTATATAATTATTAAGCTTGAGAAATGATTGTAAAAATATGTAGTATCTCTACATAGTAACACATCAAAGTGTGTAAAGTGTGTTGGTCACTCAGTCATGTCTCACTCTTTGCGATCCCATGGACTGTAGCCAAAGAGGCTCCTCTCTGTCCATGGAATTCTCCAGGAAAAAATACTGGAGTGGGTTGCCATTCATTTCTCCAGGGGGATCTTCCCGACCTAAGGATCAAACTTGGGTCTCCTGCAGTGCAGGCGGATTCTTTACTGCCTGATCCACCAGAGAAGCATAGCAGCACATTGACAGAATTTTAATTCTGTCTGTAACTTTAATTCCTGCTTGCCATGTATTATAGCATAGGTTCTAGGCATAAGGATATGGAAATCTCTAGAGGACCATTATTCTTCTTACCACTGTGGGTAAGGGAAAAACACGTGTGTCCTTATAATCACAAACATACATAAAAATATACTGTACAAATATACAAAGGTACCATTAAAGAGTCTATAACAGTATTTCTGGGTGGTATACAATCACTACTAGCATTCCTAGGTGGCGCTGTGCTCGTCATTCAGTCATGTCTGACTCTGTGACTCCCTGGACTGTAGCCCGCCAGGCTCCTTTGTCCATAGGGATTCTCCAGACAAGAATATTGGAGTGGGTTGCCGTGCCCTTCTCCAGGGGATCTTACTCACCCAGGAATCAAACCCAGGCCTTCTGCATTGCAGGCAGATTCTTTACCATCTGAGCCACCAGGGAAGTCCTTTCTAGATGGTATGAACCAGAAATCACAAACTCATTTATGTATATCCAACCTTGTTTTATGTTACAATTTTTAATTTCTTCATATCCTTTCTATCTTTTCATCCTCACAATAATAATACTGTAAGCTGGCAAGGCAGAGATTACTACCTTCTGTGTGTGTGTGTGCTAAGTCTCTTTAGTCACATCCAACTGTTTGTGACCCCATGGACCATAGCTCACCAGGCTCCTCTGTCCATGGGATTCTCCAGGCAAGAACAGTGGATTGGGTTGCTGTTTCCTCCTTCAGGATATCTTCCTGACCAAGGGGTCAAACCCACGTCTCGTATGTCTCCTGCATTGGCAGGTGGGTTCTTTACTACTAATGCCACCTGGGAAACCCCCACCTTCTACTGATAAAGAATCACTGACAAACTGTTAAATGTTTCAGAAACATTTTTTCTGAAGACTGAATTAGGTCTTTCCAGTTCTTAGGCCCCAAAGGCAAATATCTCTTCCAAGGACCTCCACAGATTTCTCTTGACTTGTTGTCTAAGCTTATTCATTATCATTTTGTTCACTACACGTTAACCAAATAGAGAAAACTTGCCTAGAAGGACACTTAAGAAGGTGTTGCTATATGAAGGTAAAATTGTCCTCTCACATGGGCATTTTTTTCTCCTTGCCTAAGTAATAGCTGAACACAGTTGTATTTACATAGTTCATATGTATTGTGGAATATACCTTTCGTTTAATAAAGTTTTCCTGAAACATTCCTGGATGTATATTAATCTAGCTTTTCTATTTTGTATCATTTACTTGAAAGCTAATTATGCAGTTTCCCTGTGAGATTGGGCCAAATTCACACTCCTTGACTTGGTACCCCACCCTCTATGGTTCTCCCACTTGACTCCTCTCCTCCTCCTTCACATGGATGTCTTTCTTAGCGCCTTTCTGGGAAACTCAACTTACAATAGCAACCCACCTCATATTCCTCCATGTAGTCACATTGTCTGCAATATGTATGGTGCATGCAGTTCTTTATAACTTGGTATTTTATGTTCAGGTGATACTGTAACTTCATGTAGTCCTCCCAACATGCCAGGAATTTCTTTCTGTACTTTATCCTTCCTGCACTGTTATTTTTTGTTTGTTTCTTTATTTTTTAAGGCTTTTTGGCCTAACACCACTGTACCTTTCAATGGTGAACTCTTTATCCTTTGGAAAACATCCTTGCTAATTCCTAAACTCCAAGCTGAAACTTTCCTCCCTTGGGTGTCTTTCCTGTGTGTCCACATGGTAACTCTTTGTATACCATTGATTAAAGTTTATTAAACTTCATGTTTCCACCTAGAAGCAGCATAACATAGTCATTAAGAGAATGGATCTCAAGTCAGACTATTTTAAATTCCAGATCAGCCACTTCCTAGCAATGTAAATCTAATAGGATGCTCAATCTTTTCATGTTACAGTATTAATATTTTTTAGGTGAATATTATAATGGTGTGTGCTTACTTGAGTTTTAATTATATGGATTAAATTAATCTAAGTACCATACTAAGACACTAATAAACATGTAGCATACGGTGAAATACAATGAGTGTAGTAGAGAAAAGTGAAGATGTGCAAAAGTGTGAAGAGCAACAAAGGAGAGGAGGGGAATGATTACGACTTAATGTGAGGTTGTTAAGATAGGCTTGATTGAAAGATAACTTTGAGTAAAAACTTAAGGAAGTGATGAATAAGCCATGCTATTATCTGAGGAAGAACATTTTAGGCAGAAAATTCATCAGGCAAAAGTTTGCCTGACATGCTCCGAAATGAGCAAGAAGGCCAGTATGGCTGGAAAAAATGAGGAGAGTGGTAATAGCAGGTCAGGTTGGGAAGGTAATGTTTCCCAGATCATATTGGACTTTGCAGGCCTTGTGAGAGAAGTCAGCTTCTACTTGTGGAGAAAAGGAAGCCAGTGGAAGAATTTAAGCAGAGCAGTGGACCAAGTCTGAATTAGGACTGAATAAAATGACTGTGTTGAAAAGCAGAGATTACTTTGCTGACAAAGATCTGTATAGTCAAAGCTATGTCTTCCCAGTGGTCATGTACAGTTGTGAGAGCTGGACCATAAAGAAGGCTGAACACTGAAGAATTGATGCCTTCAAACTGATCTGGAAAAGACTCCTGAAAGTCCCTTGGACAGCAAGGAAATCAAACCAGTTAATCATAAGGGAAATCAACCATAAACACTCCTTGGAAGGACTGATGCTGAAGCTGAAACTCGAGCATTTTGGACATCTGATGGTAACAGCTGACTCATTGGAAAAGTCCCTGATGCTGGGAAAGATTGAGGGCAGAAGGAGAAGAGGGTGTCAGAGGATATGATGAATGGATGGCATTACCAACGAAATGGACATGAACTTGGGAAAACTTTGGGAGGTGGTGAGGGACAGAAAGCCCTGGCGTCCCGCAGACCATGGGGTTTCAAAGAGTCAGACAAAACTGGGAGACTGAACAAGAACAACGAAAGCAAGATGACTCTAGTTCTTGTTGAGAGAAGAATATGAGTAGGGGGCAGGCATGGAGGCAGGGCAGCTGATTAGAAAGATATTGCAGTCATCCAGGCCATAAAGGAGGGCAGCTGGGATCAGGACCCATATTAAGTTCATTCGCTCAGTCATGTCCAACTCTCTGCAACCCCATGAACTGCAGCACACCAGGCCTCCCTGTCCATCACAGAGTCTACCCAAACTCATGTCCACTGAGGCAGTGCTGCCATCCAACCATCTCATCCTCTGTCATCCCCTTCTCCTGCCCTCAATCTTTCCCAGCATCAGGGTCTTTTTAAATGAGTCAGCACTTTGCATCAGGTGGCCAAAGTATTGGAGTTTCAGCTTCAGCATCAGTCCTTCCAATGAACACCCAGGAATGATCTCCTTTAGGATGGACTGGTTGGATCTCCTTGCAGTTCCAAGGGACTCTCAAGAGTCTTCTCCAACACCACAGTTCAAAAGCATCAATTTTTCGGTGCTCAGCTTTCTTTATAGTCCAACTCTCACATCCATACATGACTACTGGAAAAACCATAGCCTTGACTAGATGGACCTTTGCTGACAAAGTAATGTCTCTGCTTTTTAATATGTTATCTAGGTTGGTAATAATTTTCTTTCCAAGGAGTAAGTGTCATTTAATTTCATGGCTTCAGTCACCATATGCAGTGACTTTGAAGCCCCAAAAGATAAAGTCAGCCACTGTTTCCCCATCTATTTGCCATGAAATGACAGGACCTGATGGCATGATCTTAGTTTTCTGAATGTTGAGCTTTAAGCCAACTTTTTCACTCTCCTCTTTCACTTTCATCAAGAGGCTCTTTAGTTCTTCTTCACTTTCTGCCATAAGGGCGGTGTCATCTGCGTATCTGAGGTTATTGATATTTCTCCCGGCAGTCTTGATTCCAGCTTGTGCTTCTTCCAGCCCAGCATTTCTCATGATGCATATAAGTTAAATAAGCAGGGTGACATTATACAGCCTTGATGTACTCCTTTTCCTGTTTGGAACCAGTCTGTTGTTCCATGTTGTACAGTTCTAACTGTTGCTTCCTGACCTGCATACAAGTTTCTAAACAGGCAGGTTAGATGGTCTGGTATTCCCATCTCCTTCAGAATTTTCCACAGTTTGTTGTGATCCACACAGTCAAAGGCTTTGGCATAGTCAATAAAGCAGAAATAGATGTTTTCTGGAACTCTCTTGCTTTTTCAATGATCCAGTGGATGTTGGCAATTTGATCTCTGATTCCTCTGCCTTTTCTAAAACCAGTTTGAATATCTGGAAGTTCATGGTTCACGTATTGCTGAAGCCTGGCTTGGAGGATTTTGAGCATAACTTTACTAGCGTGTAAGATGAGTGCAATTGTGTGGTAGTTTGAGCATTCTTTGGCATTGCCCTTCTTTGGGATTGGAATGAAAACTAACCTTTTCCAGTCCTGTGGCCACTGCTGAGTTTTCCAAATTTGCTGACATATTGATTGCAACACTTTCACAGCATCATCTTTTAGGATTTGAAATAGCTCAACTGGAATTCCATCACTTCAACTAGCTTTGTTCTTAGTGATGCTTCCTAAGGCCCTCTTGATTTCACATTCCAAGATATCTGGCTCTAAGTGAGTGATCATACCATTGTGATTATCTGGGTTGTGAAGATCTTTTTTGTACAGTTCTTCTGTGTATTCTTGCCACCTCTTCCTAATATCTTCTGCTTCTGTTAGATCCATATCATTTCTGTCCTTTATTGGGCCCGTCTTTGCATGAAATGTTCCTTTGGTATCTCTAATTTTCTTGAAGAGATCTCTAGTCTCATTCCCATTCTTTTGTTTTCCTCTATTTCTTTGCATTGATCTCTGAGGAAGGCTTTCTTATCTCTCCTGGCTATTCTTTGGAACTTTGCATTCAAATGGGTATATCTCTCCTTTTCTCCTTTGCTTTTGGCTTCTCTTCTTTTCACAGCTATTTGTAAGGCCTCCTCTGACAGCCATTTTGCTTTTTTGTATTTCTTTTTCTCGGGAATGGTCTTGACCCCTGTCTCCTGTACAACGTCATGAACCTCCACCCAGAGTTCATCAGGCACTCTGTCTATCAGATCTAGTTCCTTAAATCTGTTTCTCACTTCCACTGTATAATCATAAGGGATTTGATTTAGGACCCATATTGGAGGTAAACAAAGTGGGAAACTTTCAGATTCTGTGTTTATTTTGATAGTTGAATGAACAGAATTTCCAGACACATTGAAAGTAGGTGGTGAGAGAATTTATGGATGAGTCTCAAGTTTTTCTGTTTGTTTTTAACTGAGAAATTGGAAAAAATGGAGAGTCTATCATATAAATGGAGGATACTGTGGAGTAATTTGGAGAATAAGAAATGAGGTCAGGAATGCAAATTTGTCTGTATTAGGTTTGAGAACAGAGGTATGAGTCTGAAATATAGAAGTGACACAAGATTTATGCTAGAGGAAAAAAAAAAATTGTGGAAGTTTAAAGTCATGCATCATTCAACAACTAAATCCTGCAACAGGAGGTTGAAAAGAAAAGCAACCAGCAAAACACCACCCAGTATGGCATGTGAAGAGTTCTAACAGTAAGTGTTCGGAATTTCTTCTTCTTCTCTGCAAGGAGGCAGCACGCAGCTCCAAACTTGTAGCATTTCCCCCTGGATACCATACTGATGGAAGCAGGTAAAATCCACATTCTATGTCTCTCTCTTTTTTAAAGCTAAAGCTTGACACAGTACTAAATACACACTAGATATGTAAATATATAAAAGAATTATCCTATGGCAAGTATCTCAAATGTGACAGCATAGATCTCTGATGTTGAATTTTGCTATGAATTCTGAGAGTCATGCTTTACTTTTTGAAATAAATAAGAAATACCTTCATTGAGTCTCACATCCTGTTTCTGCTTTCAACTCAATCTGAAGCCTAGGATACCTGCCTTTTGCTTCAGGTGCCTACGTTGTCTACGAGCAAGGAGAGATCAATCCAGAACACAACAGCTAAAGAGAAAAAGAAACTTCTCTCCCTGCCCCAATCCAGACATACTTATCCTTCTGCAAAGGTTCTAGATTAACAGAATGTTCCCCAATGAGCTTTTCCAATTGAGGATGTCAGTGGTGGTGGTAGTGGGAGAAATGTTAGGAAGGTTTCTTGATATCCTTCTTGATGAAAGTATTTAAAAATGCTCAGTTTTATGACCATATCAGGGAGTGCACAGTTTCTTATGGCATAATAGGATAAGCAGTTTATTACAAAATCTTTCAGAAGTAAAATAAATGCTGTGTTGGAATTGGAGTTGGAAAACTGGGAGTGAAATTCCCATTGTAGCAAATGGTACTTAGTAGTCTTAGGTGAGTTACTAAGAATTCTCTGATTTTTTTTTTTTTTTTTTAACCTAAGAATAAAGCAGAGGCTAATGCAGTGAGGTCTGATCTGAGAACCAGGATTTATGCCCGGCTTTCTCATCTCTGCATCCTCTGGGATGCAGTTTTCTTCTCTACCAGGCAACTATGTACACATTATTTAACTTCTCTTTCCTTTCTTCATTTATAAAATGAAAATAATAACAGCATCTACTCTAAAGGGTTCTTGAGAGTATTAAATAAATTATTACATGTAAACCCTTAAAATAGTATCCACCGCTAGTAAAATAGTCATTAAATGTTAACTGTTAATGACAGGTTTATGAATGGCTGTTGGAGATTAATCCCTATTAACACAGAATTAAAGTAATAAAAAGAAAGATCATTTGAAATAAATGAAAACTCAGAATTAGAAAAAACAGTTTGAAAAGACATACTAAAGGGTTGCTGGGAACTATACTTCTTACGTTTGAACTTTCTAGTCTATAATACTTTGTGTTTAATTATGCAAAATGCACTATATATCTATATCTGTAGAAATATATATGCAAATACAAAAACAATTTGGGAGAAAGGAACACTTAACATGAAACTGCTGGAGCAGAAATGCATTTAGTGCATCAAATAACTGAAAGGAAGTGTTGTTTTATTAGAGTGCCTCTAAAAGCCATCAGACAATTTAAAGATGGTTCATTTCTTTAAGTGTACAGAGACTGATGCACTACAGAAAGTTCAGGCAAAGCCTCTTCAACCATTTTCCTAATGCCACTTTTATTTATAAATAGATTATTTTCTGGAGAATCCCAGGGACTTAAAAGCCATCTATTAAAACCTCTTAGCTGATAAGATTAAGGATTTTCCTTAAGACAAGATGATTATTCCAAAAAAGTTGGAAATACATTTCAAAATAATTAAGTTATTGCTGTCATAATTTTGGGGGGGATATTTCACCTTGATATAAGATTCAATCCTCCTTTTATGTCCAGAAGGATATTTTTTAAAAAAACCTTTTTAGAGTAAGGAAGAATACTAAGAAATGCCCTACTATCAATTTTGAAAAAGAATAACTGAAAAGCCTGTTGAAACCTCAATGATGGATGATCAGTGAGGGAAAAAATGTAGGACTGAACCTAGGAGGACCATCTGCCATTATGAAAAGCCTCCTAAGTATTGTGACTATTAGTTCTAGTCATAGGGGAAACTCATTGTGGCAATAAGTGCTTCAGTAATACAAATAGGATATTGTTGAAGCCATAATTAGTGTGAGGTGAGAGAGCCATGAGTGATAGACTCAGCTAAATTAAAACTGGATCACAAATAACATAATGACTTGGGAGTCAGAGAACAAAAGTTCAGCTTCCAGGAAGGCTCATCTGGTGGGTGTTCTAGTCAAATGCCCTGGGACTGAAGACAAGATTTAAACCTAACATAGAAAAACTAAGAGAAGGAAAGATACAAGTCCCACTTGAGAGACTGGGTGAAAATGGTAGGGGATAGATTTCTGTCAAGGTCATTAAAGTTGACAAGGGCAAGATGGCAAGAATGAAAATTGTGATGGTGTTTGATTGTCTGTATCTGTGGCCCACAATGATACAATGAAGCTGTAATGGAGCTCAAAATAATGCTATCAAATTTGTTAGGGTTGACTAGTCACCTAGATTGGACTGTAAGGCTGTATTGGCAATTGACGCAAGAGAAAGCAAGGTTCAACACCAACTGAGGTGATGGACCTGAGTCAGTGTCGTCTTCCTTTTATCTATCCCTTCCTGTGCAGTATATGGGGCTGCCCAGGTGGCTCAGTGGTAAAGAATCCACCTGCGATGCAGGAGACGCAGGTTTGATCCCTGGGTCAGGAAGATCCCCTGGTGAAGGAAATGGCAACCCACTGCAGTATTCTTGCCTGGGAAATCCCGTGGACAGAGGAGCCTGGCAGGCTACAGTCCATGGTTGCAATGAGTCAGACACGACTTAGCAACTAAACAATAACAACAACATGCAATACATGATAACTTTACTCACTTCTTTGTAATCTATAACAATTAGACTACAAAAGGCAACTCAATATTACAAGTTAAAATAATTAGACAATTGTGACCAGCTCACTTCACAAGGCTTTCACCTCTTTCAGCTGTGCGGGGATGCATCATGATCATTTGAAGTGGGTCAGGCACTGCTAATATGGAGGGATAGTGAACTTCAAGAGACTTTCCAGCTTTGAAATTATAGAATGCCCCAGTACTCTGAATGCATGACCCTCTCTCCTTCACTTGCTCTGGTCAGAACATGCTTTCTCTTTGCCCAACTGAAGTCTGTGATCATAATCATATGGGTAGTCACAATCAGCGTATCCCCAGAGAGTCTGGCCATCACAGGAACAGCTGCCCAGCTGAATATGCACAGAAGCTGGGCGAAGCTTAAGCAGTTCCGCTTGAGTTATTTACTAATTTATTTATTTACTTTTGCTGGCTCAGATGCCTCATGAGTCAAGTCTGTGAGACAAATCCCAATGGACAGAAGTAGATCAGGATTACTTTTTTCACCTAATAGAATAATCCTGGCTCTGCTTGTCTTCTTTACTGTAACTAGGATAGTAGAAAGAGAGCTAAGCTAAACATTATCATATTATCTAACAGTTACTAGGGGAGGCATTCCCAGTGTGATGAAAAGAAAGTATAGTTTGCTATATAAAAATAAAGAGCCTGGATTCAGGCTCTATGAATATGAATACCAGCTCCAACTCATCTAATTACATAATGTTGGTCAATTTAGACTCTCTCAAATTCAGTTTTCTCATCTAAAAGTGGGAAGTAATTGTAACAGCTGCCTTATGGACTTATGAAGAGCCCCAAAGGGTGAATTCTTGATAAACATGTTTAACACAATGTTTGATGCAGAACACATATTCAACTAATGCTTACTTTTATTATTGTGAGTCATCTGATGCAGTTATTTCTTCCCTGGATGCTTAAGTTGGGGACATGCTGTATGTGGTAGTGAATGCCAGAGGGCACGCCTCAAGAAATTCTGTATCAGTATAGGTCCAAGACCTGGATAATCACGATGGTGTGATCACTCACGTAGAGCCAGGCATCCTAGAATGTGAAGTCAAGTGGGCCTTAGAAAGCATCACTACGAACAAAGCTAGTGAATGTGATAGAATTCCAGTTGAGCTATTTCAAATCCTAAAAGATGATGCTGTGAAAGTGATGCACTCAATATGCCAGCAAATTTGGAAAACTCAGCAGTGGCCACAGGACTGGAAAAGGTCCATTTTCATTCCAATCCCTAAGAAAGTCAACCCCAAAGAATGCTCAAACTATCACACAGTTGCACTCATCTCACACGCTAGTAAAGTAATGCTCAAAATTCTCCAAGCCAGGCTTCAGCAATACGTGAACAGAGAACCTCCAGATGTTCAAGCTGGTTTTAGAAAAGGCAGAGAAACCAGAGATCAAATTGCCAGTATCTGCTGGATCATCGAAAAAGCAAGAGAGTTCCAGAAAATCATCTCTTTCTGCTTTATTGACTACGCCAAAGCCTTTGACTGTGTGGATCACAATAAACTGTGGAAAATTCTGAAAGAGATGGGCATACCAGACCTCCTGACCTGCCTCTTGAGAAACCTGTATGCAGGTCAGGAAGCAACAGTTAGAACTGGACATGGGGCAACAGACTGGTTCCAAATAGGAAAAGGAGGACGTCAAGGCTGTATATTGTCACTCTTCTTATTTAACTTATATGCAGAGTACATCATGAGAAACGCTGGGCTGGAAGAAGCACAAGCTGGAATCAAGATTGCCGGGAGAAATATCAATAACCTCAGATATGCAGATGACACCACCCTTATGGCAGAAAGAGAAGAGGAGCTAAAAAGTCTCATGATGAAAGTAAAAGAGGAGAGTGAAAAAGTTGGCTTAAAGCTCAACATTCAGAAAACGAAGATCATGGCATCTGGTCCCATCACCTCATGTGAAATAGATGGGGAGACAGTGGTACAGTGTCAGCCTTTATTTTGGGGGGCTCCAAAATCACTGCAGATGGTGACTGCAGCCATGAAATTAAAAGACGTTTACTCCTTGGAAGGAAAGTTATGACAAACCTAGACAGCATATTAAAAAGCAGAGACATTACTTTGCCAACAAAGGTCCGTCTGGTCAAGGCTGTGGTTTTTCCAGTGGTCGTGTATGGATTTGAGAGTTGGACTGTGAAGAAAGCTTAGCGCCGAAAAATTGATGCTTTTGAATTGTGGTGTTGGAGAAGACTCTTGAGAGTCCCTTGGACTGCAAGGAGATCCAACCAGTCCATCCTGAAGGAGATAAGTCCTGGGTGTTCATTGCAAAGACTGATGCTGAGGCTGAAACTCCAATACTTTGGCCACCTGACGTGAAGAGTTGACTCATTGGAAAAGACCCTGATGCTGGGAGGGATTGGGGGCAGGAGGAGAAGGGGACGACAGAGGATGAGATGGCATCACCGACTCGATGGGCATGAGTTTGAGTAAACTCCGGGAGTTTGTGATGGACAGGGAGGCCTAGCATGCTGCGATGGGGTCGCAAAGAGTCGGACACAACTGAGCGACTGACTGAACTGAACTGATAGGTCCAAGAAGCTACCTAGGATTCAATGGCCTTATTTTACTGTAACACACATATTGAGGAATCTGTGTCTTCCAACAGATTGTAAAAATTCTTGAAAAGATAAGGATCCAGCAGGTACAATTTTGCTTCATGTAGTAGACAGTAGATAAATAATCATTGAGTCAGAGAGTTCTACTGGTGCTGCAAAATTGCAACACTTTCCTATATAATTGAAAGTAATTGTGGTTAAATAATGTAAATGATATAAACTGTTAAGAAAAATAAACCAATGAGAAGTGTCACCATTGTAGGCTCTAATAGCCTTTGAACAAGAATATTTCCACAGATTTTGAAAAACAGGTTTTTGAACTGGAATAAAGCACTTGGTAAACATGAAGTGGTAGATAAATGCTGGAAATATGCAGCATTTACAAAGGCATGTTTTGAGTAGTCTCCAATTTATCGACAATACACATCATTATGCATTTATAACTTAATGGTGCTTTCATTAAACACTCTGCTTCTCTGAAAAAGGACAAAATTACAAGGTTAAACTCCTGTTGTGGAGTAGATCTGGTGATGTGTGCTAAATTAACTATTTTTTTAATCAGTACACTAAAGAAGAAAGAAATAGAAAATGTCCTGCCTGGTTTTCAATTAGTGTATCTTGCTCCCTGCCATTTGTTCCCAATTGTCTGTTTTGACTAAACCTTGCATTTTCCCTTGCTGAACCTTTTATTTATTTATTTTTCTCTTAATGCTGTTCTAGTTTTTTTTAATGCTGTTCTAAATTAACCTCTTCTCTTGTGTTGTTCACAATATAGCAATAAGTTTATTATTGGGCAAATAAATAATTTCACTTATGAAAACTGAAATTGCTCAAAGCTGGTCTAAACAAAATCACATGTGATTATGTAATGGAAGTACATTTTATTTGCTGTAGCACTTTCATTAGGTTGAACACTGAATCAAATTGAAATCAAAGAATAAAACCTGCCTCATATAAGCGATATAATTTTTATGGTGGTGAATAATACCCCTTCTTCTGTCATCTTTTCTGGCTAATATAAAATCATGTACTATTATATAAATGAGGATTCATAAAATTGCAAAATTTGCTAACAGTAATGACTTTCTTAGCTTGGGATCCACCAACATTTACTTCGTTTTCCCTCACTATAATTTTGACACATTCCTGTCATTTGGTCGGATAAGATCTGAATGGAAAAGTCTCAGAAACTGGCATCATATTTTGTGTTTTACATTCTTCTTGACATAATGAACGTTTTCCCCTCTTTTGCTGAAATCAGCACTGGAAAAGATCAAATACAGCAGTCTTTTAACAGTTTAAAATTGCCCCTGTCATTATCTTGTCAGTTTCATGAGACCTTGAGTATACAGGGCTATGGAAATCTTTCAAGACAAATTTGCTAGAAGCAATGGGGAAGACTGTTTGTAAAACCTAAGAATTTGAATCATTAGGAAAGGCCTGGATAATGCAAGTATTATTCAATGATGGCTGGAACTCAGAGTGACACCATTTTACAAGAACAGCTGTTCAACACCAGTTTGGTTATTTTATTGCATTTTATTTTCATCATGAATATTCAACTTTTCTCTGTATATCAAACTATATGTTTAAGAATCCACTCTTAAAATGTTTATCTGTGTTAAAACCTGTATTAACTTTCCTTTTCAGTCCATTTAATTTATTACTTTTGCTGAACTTGGTGGGAAAAGGAGATTTTGAAATAGAGCGAGGATGAGTTCTGGATATTCAATTTGATAACATTACTTGTGTGATCTTCAGAAACTTCGTTATCCTCCCTAAACCGTATTTCCTCTCTTTAGCTGGCATGCACTACACACTCAGTAAATGGCAGCATTTTTAATTCTCTACTTCTCTATTTCCAAATTTAGAAAAAGAAATTTACACTTGGCTGTCTGAGTGCTATCTCAGAATCTAAATACCAATATTTGATATTTTATTCTTAAACCAATATACTTTTTAATTTCCCCATTTATGTCAATAATTTTTCCTTAAGCAGTATCCTTAGGAGCAGGATATCACATTTAATTATTTTCTTCGTTTCCTTTATTCACCTAGTCAGTCAGGACAACCCATTCTTCTTCCACAGTATCTCTTGGATGATTATTTACAACCAGTCCTGTCATCTTGATCTGGGTTCCTATCACTATAACTGTCATCCAGAGAAATTGTGTTTTTTAATATATTTATCCCGCTAAATTTGTGGTATATTCAACCACTAGATCAGTTTTGCCAGTTCACCACTTTCATTGATAACTACGCTGGTATTAATTTCTGAGAACAAACATTTCATAATATCTTAATGTATTCACTCAGAAAATTTCTTGCATTCAATGGAATAAGATTAAATTGTGGTGGTAGAAACAAAAATGTCTTTTTGTTCATATTCCATTTTGTCCAGCTCATTCAATGAGTTTGGTATCCTTGTTAAGTTTCTTTAAGTGGATAATATATTGAAAGCTCTCTGGCTTTTTAATTTTTGTGTGTCTTTTTGGAAGAGAACCTAAATATACTTACTTAGCATATCCGATTAAAGAGTGGAGATTCAGTGATTACATGTAACTAGGATGCCTTTTTCCCAATTGTGTAACCAAATCTCTTTTCAAATTATATTTTTAAAATCTTCATATATATTTTTCATATATAATTTTTATTCTAAGAAACTCTAAGATATGTTATGATATACTTTAAGTTCCTTTGCCAAAAATCTATCAATTTTTTACTAATCAAATGCTTTATATCTCTGAGAACCTCATTAAAATACAACCTCCTCCTCAAGAAACTTTCCTCATACATTTCTTTTTACATTTTTCTGAAAAGTTAAAAGAATATATCTTTTCTTTCTATGTTTGGTGATATAGAGATAGCGACTTAACTTCTGTGAGTTGAAACTTCTTTAGCTTAAAAAAAAATTAGGATTGCTCAGAATTTTAAATATAATAATATGTGTAATATATTTTTCATTAGATCTTCATGTGTAATATGTATTTAAAGAGAACAATAGTAGTTATTACTAGAAGTGTTGTATCATCTTTGCATTGTTGGATTAGATATACCTGAAATTAAAAAAAAAAAAAGTGTTTCCTTTAGTGGTGAGTTCCCTTGTATTAGAATTATCCAGATAGATATTAGAAAACCATAAATTATGAGGCTAAAGAGGAATACATCCTTGAATTTTCTAAAGTAATAGGTAAATTCAAAAAATATATGTATGTGACTTTCTCTCATTAATGTACATTGAGGACAAAGGTCAATATATTTTTTATTCAAAAGTGTGGTGTCTTAGTTCATTCAGGCTGTTATAACAAAATACCATAGACTGGGTGGCTTACAAACAATAGAAATTTATTTCTCACCATTCCAGAGCTGGAACTCCAAGATCAAGGCACTGGCAGATTCAGTGACTGGTGAAACCTTCCTCCTGGTTCATAGATAACTATCTTTCTGTAGAGTCATCACATGATGGAAGGGGCAAGAGAGCTCTCTGGGATCTCTTATAAGAGTACTAATCACATTCATGAGGGCTGTCCTTGCATGACCTAATCACTACCCAAAGACATCATCTCCTAATATCACACTGGGAGTTAAGAGTTTAGCATCTGTGTTTTGGAGGGGGTGGTGTCACAGATATTCAGTCTATAATGTGGGGTAGTCTGCAAATAGTATTTATATATAATACTTTATTTCACTATCTTCTAAATATATTCTGAATATCTTGGAAAATGATTTTTTTTTAACTCAGAATAGAAGCTTTTTAGAAAACAACTGTTAAACTGTTACCACACTACAAATATGAGCATGACAGAGGCCTTAATAATTTTTAAATTAAATAATGTGTTATAATTTTTAGATATTGACTGATAATTTATAAATTTTTCTTTCCATAACAATGTAATGTATAATAGAAATACGTTTTCATAAACTAAATTATAATATTGAAATATCATGGTACAAATTATATATTTATGTAACATTATAATTAATAATGTGTTTTACCCAGGTAATCATCATAAAAATTCAATCAGAGGCATCGATTCCTTTCAATAGATAAACCAGTTAGGATACAAAAGATGAATTATATAGTCTTATCAAGGACACACAAGTAACAACATAGATGGAATTCAAACCCTTTACTTCTGATTGCAAGTCTATCATATCTGTACTGCTCTAGGTAGAATATCACAGTTGCCTTCATGATGCTGCATTATATATGATGCAGCTAAGTCCTAATTATGCACTAAGAGTCCCTGAGTATAAACTTCTATTTCTTGTTCTTGTATCCTCAGGCTCCCTGGAAAGGTCTGTGAATCCCCAAAAGATTTCCCTTGAAATTTTCTCTGTGTGGTTAACTTTGGGCCATTGTCAGACTTCTTAGCATACTTGAACCTCTTCTGGTGGATTAGAAAATGGTCCCTCAAAGGTCCCTGTCATGTAGAGCCACCCAGTATGGACAGGTCATGGTGGAGAGTTCTGACAAAATGTGGTCCACTGGAGGAGGGAATGGCAAACCACCTCACTTCCCTTGAGAACCCCATAAACAGTATGAAAAGGCAAAAAGATATGAAATTGAAAGATAAATTCCCCAGGTCAGTAGGTGTCCAAAATGCTACTGGAGAAGAGTGGAGAAATAACTCCAGAAAAAATGAAGAGATGGAGCGAAAGCAAAAAAAAAAAAAAAAAAAAAAAAATACCCAGTTGTGGATCTGACTGGTAATGGAAGTGAAGTCCAATGCTGTAAAGAGCAATATTGCATAAGAACCTGGAATGTTAGGTTGATGAATCAAAGAAAATTCAATTCAGTTCAGTTGCTCTGTCATGCCCAACTCCTTGCAACCCCATGGACTGCAGCACGTCAGCCTTCCCTGTCCATCACCAACTCCCGGAGCCTACTCAAACTCCTGTACATCGAGTCAGTGATGCCATCCAACCATCTCATCCTCTGTGGTCCCCTTCTCCTCCTGACTTCAATCTTTCCCAGGATCAGGGTCTTTTCCAAGGAGTCAGTTCATCATATCAGGTGGCCAAAGTATTGGCATTTCAGCTTCAGCATCAGTCCTTCCAAAGAATATTCAGGACTGATTTCCTTTAGGACTGACTGGTTTGATTTCCTTGCAGTCCAAGGAACTCCCCAGAGTCTTCTCCAACACCACAGTTCAAAAACATCAGGTATTTGAAGCTCAGCTTTCTTTATAGCCCAATTCTCACATCCATATGTGACTACTGGAAAAACCATTGCTTTGACTAGACAGACCTTTGTCAGCAAAGTAATGTCTCTGCTTTCTAATATGCTGTCTAGGTTTGTCATAGCTTTCCTTCCAAGGAGCAAGTGTCTCTTAATTTCTTGGCTGCAGCTACCATCTGCAGTGATTTTGGAGCCCCCAAAATAAAGTCTCTCACTGTTTCCATTGTTTCTCCATCTATTTGCCATGAAGTGATGGGACAGGATGCCATTATCTTTAGTTTTCTGAATGTTGAGTTAAACCAACTTTTTCTCTCTCCTTTTTCACTATCATCAAGAGGCTCTCTAGTTCTTTGCTTTCTGCCATAAGTGTGGTGTCATTTGCATATCTGAGGTTATTGATATTTCTCCCTGCAATCGTGATTCCAGTTTATGCTTCATCCAGACCAGCATTTCGCATGAGGTACTCTGCATATGAGTTAAATAAGCAGGGTGACAGTATACAGCCTTGAGGTACTCCTTTCCTGATTTGGATCCAGTCTGTTGTTCCATGTCCGGTTCTAACTATTACTTCTTGACCTACATACCGATTACTCAGGTGGCAGCTGAGGTGGTCTGTATGCCCATCTCTTGAAGAATTTTCCACAGTTTGTTGTGATCCACACAGTCAAAGGCTTTGATGTAGTCAATAAAGAAAATATAGATGTTTTTCTGGAACTCTCTTGCTTTTGCAATGATCCAGTGGATGTTGGGAATTTGATCTTTGGTTTCTCTGCCTTCTGTAAATCCAACTAGAACATCTGGAAGTTCACAGTTCATGTACTGTTGAAGTCTGGCTTGGAGAATTTTAAGCGTTACTTTGCTAGCGTGTGAGATGAGTGCAATTGTGAGGTAGTTTGAACATTCTTTGGCATCGTCTTTCTTTGGGATTGAAATGAAAACTGATTTTCCAGTCTGTGGCCACTTCTGAGTTTTCCAATTTTGCTGGCATAGTGAGTTCAGGACCTTGACAGCATCATCTCTTAGGATTTGAAATAACTCATCCGGAATTCCATCACCTCCACTGGCTTTGTTCGTAGTGATGCTTCCTAAGACGCACTTGACTTTGCATTCCAAGATGTCTGACTCAAGGTAAGTGATCACACCATAGCTCCTTGGAAGAAAAGCTATGACAAATCTGGAAAGTGTGTTAAAAAGCAGAGACATTACTTTGCTGAAAAAGGGCCATAGTCAAAGCTACAGCTTTTTCAGCTGTGAGAGTTCGACCATAAGGAAAGCTGAGCACCAAAGAATTGATGCTTTGAACTGTGATGTTGGAGAAGACTCTTGAGAGTCCCTTGGACTGCAAGGAGATCAAACCAGTCCATCCTAAAGGAGATCAGTCCTGAATATTCATTGCAAGGTGAAGGTGAAACTTCAATACCTTGGCCACTTGATGTGAAGAACTGAATCCTTGGAAAAACCCTGATGCTGGGAAGATTGAATGCAGGAAAAGAGGGGTGAGATGGTTGGATGGCATTACCAACTTGATGGACATGACTTTGAACAAGCTCTGGGACTTGGTGATCGACAAGGAAGCCTAGTGTGTGCAGTCCATCAGGTTGCAAAGAGTCAGACACAACTGAGTGACTGAACTAACTGAACAAAATTATCTGTGTCTATGTCCTAATCGCCAGAACCTGAGAAGATGTCATACATGGCAAAGGGTCTTGGCAAATGTGAATAAGTTATGGATGTTGAGATGGAAAGATTATTCTGGATTATCCAGGTTAAGTCCAGTGGGTCCTTTTAATGGAAAAGCAGAGGGTCAACTTGAGAAGAAGGAAATATGGCTACTGAAACAGGGGTTGGAATGATTCAATACTAAAGAAGGGCCGTGGCCCAAGTATCAGGACTGGTACCAGAAAACAGAAAGGACAAAAAAATAAGCCTCTTCAAGAGTCTCCAAGCTGCCAGTACTTTGACCTTAGCCTAGAGAGACTAATTTTGGACATCTGACTTACTGAACTATAATTTATGTTCTTTTAGCCACTGTATGTTTATGGTAATTAGTCACAGCAGTTGTAGGAAGCTAACACATTGCTTAAACTTTATATAACAATTTTTGTTTGTGTGGATTTATCTGAGAAGTGAACTCAAAGACTTCAATTTCAATCTGAAAATAACCTTTTGTTCAACTTGCTTAAGGAATATATCTAGAACTATAAAGTGTCTGAGGTTTTTACCCTACTTCTTAAGCTAAAAAATTTTCTGAGAGACAATGTAAGACCTCTGGATCAGAGACAAAGGAATTTATTACCCACAGCGTGTCAGGCAACACAGGTAGCACATTTGCATTGTTTTCCCTTGTCTGCAAGTCCCAGTGGGCGCAGATGGACGCTATTCATAACAGTGGGTTTGCATCACAAATGAGGAGCTCGTATTAAAAGCCTAACACTTTCTAAAAGAAACAGCAAACATTGTGGCTAGTTGCAACAAATCAGTGCCCTACCCACTGGGAGCAAGTCATTTTATGGTAGTCATGCTGTTGTTCCCTGGGTTTAATTACTGGCCCTGTGACTAGCTATAGGAACTACTACCTAACAGGAGAAAGGATGTCCTAAGGAACTGTATTGTTCACATCTTTTTTCTTTTTGTAGTTAATGAGAAGTTTAAGTAATATTTTACTGTAAAGCTTAATATATGATTTCATCCTTTTAATTTTTATGCCCACATATATATTAGATGGAATAAATGCATATTGAGAAGTATTTTAGTAGTGACCATGTTCTTAAGCGGGGCTTCCCAAGTGGCACTAGTGGTAAAGAACCTGTCTGCCATGAGACACAAGATACCCCATTTGGATCCCCGGGTCAGGAAGATCCCCTGGAAGAGGGCATGGATCCCCACTCCAGAATTCTTGCCTGGAGAATCCCATGGACAGAGGAGCATAGTGGGCTACAGTCCATAGGGTTGTAAAGAGTTGGACATGACTGAAGCAATTTAGCATGCATGCACATATTCTTAATTACATATCATTTCCAGCAAGATAATATTCCATCTGGATTCTTATTTACTTTTCAGTAAATACATTCAAATACATACAAATTTGTTCCATGCTTATCAGTGATCTCTTGAATATCTTCACTCATGTCCGTGTGTCCATCTGTTCAGGAGCCCTGTTCCTGCTCACAAGAGTAGTTTTCTGCAGTGCTGCAGGTATTTAAATCAAGAGACTTGAGAGGCAAACTACCGAAGGCAATAGATGATAGCTGTGATGTCACATTCTCTAGGAATCACGGCTTTTTCTCGAACAAAACTACCATTTTTGCAACTGAATACATGCATTTACTCTTGTAAGGCAAAACAGCATAAAGAGAATAATATGTAATTTTAGGGAAATTTTATCACAAAATGCATGTCCAACTTTTCCTAAAATAGATTATAATCATTGTTATGTGTCTTCAAATTGATGACAAATCAAAGATAAGTGAAATTTTTAAAAAGGGAAAAAGACTATTGATAAGCTAGTTTCACTCAAACTCTGGTGTGAAGTTACAATACTCCAAGATAAATGTATTCAAAATTTTGCACCCCTTATTTGAAATGTTGATTCAGCAGATATCAATGATTATTATTGCATTTTTAGTCAAGTTTTCCAGAGTTTAAAGTTCTCTGAGTCACCTCTTTGTTTCAGAGAACTTGATGTGTTCTCCTGAACGTTGGGTCCCCACAGACTGGGACTTGACAGCCACTGGGAACACATGAAAGCAAAATGTAAGCTTAATTGAGATGGGCAAGTTCCTCCAGGATTTGCTGAGTCAAGAAATGTGTGTTTTCTGTAGATTTAGAGGTAAGACCATAACAGAGAAAGCTAGAATGGGATTGTTTACTGTCCTGTACAAAAGTCCATGAGAGAAGTGGAGAAACTCCAGCATCAAGAGACTGGGCGTGAATGCTGAATTATTGGGAACTGAAAAAACACCCAAGAGAGAAATGCATGTGCCCTCAGTAAGAGTAAGAGATGTCCAGCGTTGGGAATTTCTGAACCCTGAGAAAGAAACTGTTTTAACAACTCCCAGTCATGTGGTCTACACCTTTTTGTGTAGTGGTGTGCCTGTGACCTCACTTCTCTGACACATCTAAAAAAGAACTGCTGATTTTTCAGTTTGTCCAGCTTTTTACATTTTGTTAGGCTAGAATGGTGATTTCTAAACTTCTTACACACTGGACAAAAACCTGAAGTTTGCATTTTATATTTTATAACTTTCATTTGTAGTGTCATATAGTCAGTTGAATGTTTTGGCTCTTGAATTCCAACAGAAGATTTCTGATACATGATACAAATTTAGGGATGTCCAGTACGTAAAGGTGGCACTATTGGTAAAGAATCTGCCTGCCACTGCAGGAAACATAAGAGAGGTGGGTTCAATCCCTGGGTCAGGAAGATGCCCTGAAGAAGGAAATGGTAACCCACTCCAGTATCTTGCCTAGAAGTCCCATGGACAGAGGAGCCTGGCAGCTACAGTCCACAGGGTCGCAGAGTTGGACATGACTGAAGCGACTTAGTACAGCACATAAATACTTATCCTTCTATTAGATGGCAGATTTCTTGATTTCTAATTTCTAATTGGGTCAGCACTTTATTTGAATTTTTTTCTTACTGTCTGCCATATAATAGGGTTATTGACATATTCTTTAGAATGAATAACAAAGAGTAGATTCCAGCTAGAGGCAAAAATTGCGTTGGCATTTGAGTCATGGAAGGTAGAAAGATACAAAAGAGAAAGAATTATCTTGACAGGTGGTGATGTAGTCTTATGCAGTAGCTCCAAAACAGGGCTAGTTCTCAGAAGTCTGTTAATACCTAAGGTAGGAGCCAGATTTGGTTAAGGTTACTGCAAGCTGCCCAATGTCACCCATTAATGCTCCTGACTAAAGAGCCAGAACTAGATGTCAGATATGCTTAATTATATTCCTTGACTGCATTAAGAGGCAGCAGGTCAATACCTGAATAGGATTTAGCAAAAACCAATGACAGTGTGCATATATAATGTTGTACTGTGAAATTCATATACATCCTTGAATATAAAAAGGCACATTTACATCTGTCCCCTCTCTTGGTTCTGACAGAATCTGTATCTAATTAGTATCCACATTTAGCAGAAGAAGAACTTGAGGCTAAGTGTGGTTAGAGACTTCCCCAGTGTCAAGCAAAATGCAAGTAGTGGAGGTGGAACTAGGCGTTTCACTCAAAAATCTCATGTTATTTCTGCTTCTTGCTGGGCCGAAGTAGAACACATGAATTTATTCTTGACACACCAGCTTATTTGTCACAAATATTATAATTTGGGTTTAGAAACCCATGATTGAAGGAAAGTATAAATTCAGATGGAAGAGCCAAAAAACACCTTTTTTTGGATTCACGGTAATGTGTTTTCTCATAAAGAAGTGCACATATGCAGGGGTATTGTAATCAGAATACCCGGTGGAATTCACACACTCATTAAACTCCTCAAGCAGAGAGCAATATAAACTAACACAGTGGAAATAAGGTCAGTGAACATAATGAGTGAAACACCTTACAAAGGGAAATTGGTGTGTAGCCTTGAAATCCTTGTTTTCTACTGTTTGAGAAAATGTGACTAGCTGCTTGTTTAAATTACTGCTGTGTAGCTGTGGTCATGCCATTTGGAAGTAGAGAGATACACAACTGGATGAATCACTAGGAGTCACAGCTGTGTCAAGAGTTTGTTCAGTGTTGCCCATTGCCCAGTTGCTAGCAGTTTTCTTTAGAGATAGGACCTGAATATGGTGAACCCTCTGTCTAAGAATTATATATATAGATGGACATTATATGGTGAAGGGTAGGTACAACACAATAGGAAAAGTACTTGAGATCTGTAAATTGTTGTGTCTGTGAAAGTCATTTTTAGCTTTATTTTAAGCTTTTATTTTGGCGGGGGGCAGGGGGGATGCATACCACGTGACATACAGGATCTTTGTTCCAACAGGAATCGAACCTGTGCTCCCTGCAGTGGAAACAGGGACTTTTAACCACTGGACCACCAGGGGAGTCCTGTGAAAGTCATTTTTATTCATTAATATTTTTACTCTTCCACAAGTTTTCTTAGACAGCTATTAGAAGTCAGAGACTCTGTGCGTGGGTGCATGCTCAGTTGCTAAGCTGTGTCTGACTCTTTGCAACCCTATGGACTCTAGCCCATGAGGCTCCTCTGTCCATGGGATTCTCCAGGCAAGAACACTGGAGTGGGTTACCATTTCCTACTCCCCAGGGGTCTTCCTGACCCAGGGTTTGAACCCATGTCTCCTGCATGGCAGGCAGATTCTTTACCAATGAGCCACCAGAGAAGCCCCAGAGATTCTGATATCTCTGAAAAAAGAAAATGTGTGAAATGTGGTGCGTGCTTTCAAAGGGTCTGTTGGGTGAAACAGAGAAAAATTGCACAAGAGTTTGATAAATACTTTCATAGTGATATGAAAAATAATTTGCAATCACATACAGACCTCTCCTAAGGGAGATAAGAGTGTCTTTCCTGAAGAGAAACCATTTGAAATGGAGGGAGGAGAATGATAGAACTTGGAAGGACTGGAAGAAAGGGAAATTGTATAAAGGTGAGCAATTGCAAAAGGGTGTATTTTTGTGTGCTCAGTCACTCAGTAGAGTTATGAAATACCATCATGTGTACAAAGAGGAATGGCATCACTCTGATTGTCATATGGGTTGTGGGATTGTTGATGAATATGCAGAAGTATGTGGCAAACAGAATGCAAAATTTGTGCTTTCTCTCATAAGCAAGTGAAGCTTACCTAGGCCTACCAGCAGGGGAACTTTGTAATAGTATTTGTTCTTCTCTGATAACTGGAGGAAATAAGGAACATATAAGGTGTAGGGAAGATTAGTGGCAATGTGGTTACTTTTTAAAATCAAGCTATATGAATTCTCTTATTGGAAGGACTCCAAAATAAACTCCCCAAGTAGGTTGCTTATACCTTCTTCGACTATACCTAATACAGCAAGTAATACGGGCTTCCTAGGTGGCACTAGTGGTGAAGAGTCCTCCTGTCAATGCAGAGGACATGAGGGTCACTGATTCAGTCCTTGGGTTGGGAAGATCCCCTGGCAGAGGACACAGCAACCGATTCCAGTATTCTTGCCTGGAGAATCCTATGGACAGAGGAGCCTGGTGGGCCAACATCCATAGAGTCACAAAGAGTTGGTTGTAACTGAAGTGACTTAGCATGCACACTTCAAATAGCAAATAATATAGCTTAGTAGCAATGGAAAAACAGATGGTTTTTCTTGAGACTCAGGTGTCTTATCTACAAATGAGAACTTTAGATGTTCTCTATGAGTCTGTATGTTTCAATATTTTATAAGGTACTGTTACCTAGGGGTGCTTCACACATGATCACAAATTGGTACACGGTTCCTTTGTGACATTGTGAGTAGTTCCTGGAAAAAACAAATTTTGATGGGGACATGCACTTGGGGTTTTTCTCTCCAGGTGGTGAAACGGTAAAGAATCCACTTTCCAATGTAGGAGACACAGGAGACGTGGGTTCAATCCCTGGGTTAGGAATATCTTATTGAGGAGGAAAAGGCAACCCACTCCAATCAGTATTCTGGCTGGAAAAATCCTGTGGACAGAGCAGTCTGGTGAGCTGCACTCCATGGGGTCAAAGAGTTGGACTGACTGACTGAGCACACCTGTATGTGAGTTGGGTACGATGGAGGAAGCTAACACTTTCTTACCCTGTCTTGAACCTCATAAAGGAAACAAATAGAGAATGAATTAGAACTTCTGTTTTGGGAAACACATATCTTAATAAAAAGAACTGGAACTACTTGTTTTCAGTCAAATACTAGGATGTTCTTTCAAGCTGGTTTTCCTTGATGGTGATTTCTGGTGGCATTTTCCAGTCACATTTACAATTTGACATAGTATAGTAGAAAAGAATTTTGGATGAGAATATAGGAATTTAGATTCTAGACATTTTTTGCCTCCAAGCAGGAGTCTGTTTTAGATTATTTTAATCATTGTATTTCATTAATCTGTGCCTTAATTTATTCATTGGTGATACAGGAATGATATCTATCAGGAATAACTAAAACATGAATGTTTTTGTGACTATATATTGAGAAAAGGTATTTTTATATGTTTAAAGTGCTTTTTTATTATTGGTAAAGTTGTTATCCCTCCCCCTGCCCCTGATACTTTTTCCCTGGGAAATTTCAAAACATAATGGAATTTTAGGAAGTTACAGCACAAAGAAATACAATAGACATAATCAGTTCTCACAGAGATTTCCAGTGCTTCTCATCTTGCTTCCACATGCCTCTTTGAATAAGCATGGCTATGTGACAAGCTGTGACCAAAGAAATGTATGGGAAAGAATCACACATCACTTCCATCTTTTACAGGAAACCAAAGCTGGACAATTGTAGAAGTGGTAAAAACAGATCTTATTCGAGCCTTGTTATAATGGAGGGAAAAAAAAAAAAAAAAAAGATCTCAGAATGTAACTAGGAAGAGTTTCAAGTTCAACATGAAAAAGTGGGGACTTAGAGTTAAGGAGCAGGGCTGGTGGTGGTGGAAGGTCAGTGGATAGAAAATTGCTAAAAAGATAGACAAATTCTTGCCAAACTGACCTAAAAGAAGTTTTGCAGAAGTCAAGAAAAGGTGATCGAGTATTACCTGGGGGAATTAGTCTGTCTGTACTACTACAACAAAATGTCATAGAATGAGTCACTTATTATTGTGTTCAGTCACTCAGCCATGGCTGACTCTTTGCAAAACCATGGACTTCAGCATTCCAGTTTTCCCTGTCCTCTACCATCTTCCTGAGCTTGTTCAAACTCATGTCCACTGAGTCGGTGATGCCATCCAACCATCTCATCCCCTGTGGTCCCCTTCTCCTCCTGCCTTCAGTCTTTCCCAGCATCAGGGTCTTTTCTAATGAGACAGCTCTTCACATCACCTGGCCAAAGTATTGGAGCTTGAGCTTCAGCATCAGTCCTTCCAATGAATATTCAGGATTAGTTTCCTCTAGGATTGACTGGTTTGATCTCCTTGTAGTCCAAGAGGCTCTAAATAGTCTTCTCCAAAACCACAGTTCAAAAGCATCAATTCTTTGGTGCTCAGCCTTCTTTATGGTCCAGACTCTCACATACATACGTGACCACTGGAAAAACCATAGCTTTGACTAAATAGACCTTAATTGGCAAAGTCATGTTTCTGCATGCTACTTAGGTTGGTCATAGCTTTACTTCCAAGAAGAAACAATTCTTTAATTTCATGGCTACAGACACCATCTACAGTGATTTTGGAGCCCAAGAAAATAAAGTCTGTCACTGTTTCCATTGTTTCCTCATCTCTTTGCCGTGACGTGATGGGACTGATGCCATGATCTTTTTTTTTTTTTTTTTTTTTTTTAATGTTGAGTTTTAAACCAGCTATTTTACTCTCCTCTTTCACTTTCATCAAGAGGCTGTTTAGTTCCTCTTCACTTTCTGCCATAAGTGTGCTATCATCTGCATATCTGAGATTATTGATATTTCTACCAGAAGTCTTGATTCCAGTTTGTGCTTCATACAGCCTGGCATTTCACACAATGTACTCTGCATATAAGTTAAATAAGAAGGGTGACAGAATACAGCCTCGATGTACTGCTTTCCCAAATTGGAACCAGTCCATTGTTCCATATACAGTTCTAACTCTTGTTTATTGACCTGAGTATAGATTTCTCAGGAAGCAGGTAAGGTGGTCGGTATTCCCATCTCTTTAAGAATTTTCCACAGTTTGTTGTGATCCACTCAAAGACATTAGCACAGTTAGTGAAACAGAAATAGATGTTTTTCTGGAACCCTCTTGCTTTTTCTATGATCCAACAAATGTTGGCAATTTGATCTCTGGTTCCTCTGCCTTTTCTAAATCCAGCTTGCATATCTGAAAATTCTCAGTTCACACACTGTTGAAGTTTAGCTTGGAGAATTTTGAGCATTACTTTGCTAGCATGTGAAATGAGTACAGTTGTGCAGTAGTTTGAACATTCTTTGGTATTTCTTTCTTTGGGATTGGATTGAAAACTGACTTTTCCCGTCCTGTGGCCACTTCTGAATTTTCCAATTTTGCTGGCATATTGAGTTCAGCACCTTAACAACATCATCTTTTAGGATTTTAAGTAGCTCATCTGGAATTCCATAACCTCCACTAGCTTTCTTCATAGTGATGCTTCCTAAGGCCCAGTTGACTTTGCATTCCATGATGTCTGGCTCTAGGTGAGTGATCACACACCATTGTGATTATCTGGGTCATGAATATCTTTTTTATATAGTTCTTCTGTGTATTCTCGCCACCTCTTCTTAATATCTTCTGCTTCTGTTAGGTCCATACCATTTCTGTCCTTTATTGTGAGTAGCTTATGAACAAAAGCAATGTATTTCTCACAGTTCTGAAGGCTTTTTGCTCCTAATTCTTGGAGCTCGCAGATTCAGCATCTGACAGCTTCTGCTCTCTGTTTCATAGAAGGCCCTCTCTTGCTGTAACATCATCGTGGTGGGAGGAGTAAGAGATTTATCTGAAGTCTGAGTGCTAACCCCACTTCTGATCACTTCTCCATTATTACCTACTCACTTCCCAAAGGTTCCATCTCCTAATACTGTCCCTTTGAAGCCAATTAGGAGCCAGCAGATTCCAACATAGAAATTTTAAGGGGACATAAATATTCAGTCTATAGTAGTGAGGGATGAAGAATTTGATCAGTTATTGAGGATGGGAGATTCTCATTAAACTGACTCCGCTAGATTCTTGCTACGACTGAGCTCTTGAGGACAAGGACCAAGGACAGCATTTGTTTAAAAGTCGTCTCAGAGGTATCTTTCTAGAGTTCGGTTAAGGGACAATCTTTGTCAGTTCCAAAGCCTATACTTGCTTATGAACAATTGTCCTGTACTTTCTTGAGCATCCAAGAAACCCACATATTTCTAGATCATGTAGTAACAGCCGCCTTATTAGCTGCTTAGCAGTTACTTAGTTACTTCGTGCTTAGCAGTTGCTAAATAAGTGCATGAAGGACAGTGGCCACAGAGGGTTGCCTGAATCTTCAGAAGAATTTTTTTGAGTGTAAAAAAGTAACTGATTTTATTTTTTTCCCCCATTATACCAGCATAGTTTTGCTGATCCTAGTGATATCAGAACCCTTTGAGATTCTGTTTAGTTCATCTGACTTTGCAAGTAAGGAGTTGATTTCTTGACATTTTAAATAACTTGTGTAAGATCACACATCTACCTGGGAGTAAATCTGTAACCAGAAACACTGTCTATCTACTCTACTGACTTTTCATTATAAAAGATATAATACCATTATTAAAGAGGGTAACACCTTCTTTAACACAGATCTTTCATGGTTTCAATTGAATTTGTTGTTGTTGTTATTAGAAGGCATGCATTATGTTTTAAAAGGCAGGAAAATATATGCTATTTAATATGTTTTTAAAATAAATAGAATTCTTTCAACATCAATTTTCCAAGAAACCATTTTCCAGGGAAAATATTTCTTTTGTATTTCTAAAAGGCCAAATGAGTATCAAACTTTCTCATTGGTCTCATTCACATAACCAAAATTAAAAACATGCAAAAACTAAGTGTGCCATGTTATTTGACAGGCACCAAGTAAGGCAATTAGTGGTTCAATATTAAAGCTGGAGAAAACAATATATTTAACTGCAATAAGTGCTCTGAAAAAGATTGCATATGTACATCTACAAAAGTAGTAATAATGTCTTTAATAAATTTCTAGAATTAATATTTTTGTGTATGTTAATGTCAACAAAATAAATCATCTTTATTTTGAATAAAATCCAGTATTGTTATCATAAAATCCAATATTGTTATCATAACTAAGTTTTTTTCTTTGCTTTATGAAAACTTAAGGGAAACCAGCACTTTAGCTGGTTTAGGAACTAAATTAAAATCTTCAGTTGCAAACTTTAGAGTAAAATTTGCTGAGCTACTATTACTCTTTTCTAATAAACCTTAACAAATGTCTTCCTGCTAATATTAATCAGTAATAATACAGAATTATATGCTTACAATGTTGATATATGCATAAATGGAAGTTAAAAATAAAACATGCACTCGTATGATATATTAACCTACCAGGTTTTAATAAATACACACCCATCTGTGGCTTCTTTGGAAAATAAAATGGTCAAAAATCCTGTAAGTATTCCTTGAATAAAAAAACTCTGGGTACGTATTTGTTCTATGATACCAGTTATAACTCTTATTATTTTTTTTTCATTTATTTTTATTAGTTGGAGGCTAGTTACTTTATAATATTGTAGTGGTTTTTGCCATACATTGACATGAATCAGCCATGGATTTACATGTGTTCCTCATCCTGATCCCCCCTCCCGCCTCCCTCTCCATCCCATCCTTCTGGGTCTTCCCAATGCACCAGCCCTGAGCACTTGTTTCATGCATCCCACCTGGGCTGGTGATCTGTTTCACCCTTGATAGTATACTTGTTTCAATGCTGTTCTCTCAGAACATCCCACCCTCGCCTTCTCCCATAGAGTCCAAAAGTCTGTTCTGTACATCTGTGTCTCTTTTTTCTGTCTTTCATATAGGGTTATCGTTACCATCTTTCTAAATTCCATATATATGAGTTAGTATACTGCATTGGTCTTTATCTTTCTGGCTTACTTCACTCTGTATAATGGGCTCCAGTTTAATCCATCTCATTAGAACTGATGCAAATGAATTCTTTCTAATGGCTGAATAATATTCCATAATGTATATGTATCACAGCTTCCTTATCCATTTGTCTGCTGATGGGCATCTAGGTTGCTTCCATGTCCTGGCTATTATAAACAGTGCTGTGATGAACATTGGGGTACACGTGTCTCTTTCAGATCTGGTTTCCTCGGTGTGTATGCCCAGGAGTGGGAACTCATTATTTTTAAATTCAGTACATTCTAAACAGTTGGAAATTTCTTTTAAGAGAATATTTAGTTTTATATGAGGTGAGTCTAGAAACTTGGTTCAAATATGGTGCTTACATAAGCAAAGCATGTGTGCTCTCAGTCACTGCTGGAAGAAATACTCTACCAAATCAGCTTATCTAAGTATCTACTTCAGTATTCTTGCCTTGAGAACCCCATGAACAGAATGAAAAGGCAAAAAGATAGGACACTGAAAGATGAACTCCCCAGGTCAGTAGGTGCCCAATATGTTCCTGGAGATCAGTGGAGAAATAACTCCAGAAAGAATGAAGGGGTGGAGCCAAAGCAAAAACAATATCCAGTTGTGGATGGGACTGGTGATAGAAGCAAGGTCCAATGAAATGCAGTACTTGGACGCAATCTCAAAAACGAAAGAATGATCTCTATTCGTTTCCAGGGCAAACCATTCATATCACGGAAATCCAAGTCTATGCCCTGACCAGTAACACTGAAGAAGCTAAAGTTGAATGGTTCTATGAAGACCTACAAGACGTTCTAGAACTAACACCCCCAAAAGATGTCCTTTTCATTATAGGGGACTGGAATGCAAAAGTAGGAAGTCAAGAAACACCTGGAGTAATAGGAAAATTTGGCCTTGGGGTACAGAATGAAGCAGGGCAAAGACGAATAGAGTTCTGCCAAGAGAATGCACTGGCCATAGCAAATACCCTCTTCCAACAACACAAGAGAAGATTCTATACATGGACATGACCAGATGGTCGACACCGAAATCAGATTGATTATATTCTTTGCAGCCAAATATGGAGAAGCTCTATATAGTCAGCAAAATCAAGACCGGGAGCTGACTGTGGCTCAGATCATGAACTCCTTATTGCCACATACAGACTTAAATTGAAGAAAGTGGAGAAAACCACTAGATCGTTCAAGTATGACCTAAGTCAAATCCCTTATGACTATACAGTGGAAGTGAGAAATATATTTAAGGGACTAGATCTGATAGACAGAGTGCCTGATGAACTATGGGTGGAGGTTCATGACATTGTACAGGAGACAGGAATGAAGACCATCCCCCAGAAAAAGAAATGAAAAAAAAAAAAAAGTGGCTGTCTGAGAGGCCTTACAAATAGCTGTGAAAAGAAAGGAAGCAAAAAGCAAAGGAGAGATATACCCATTTGAATGCAAAGTTCCAAAGAATAGCAAGGAGAGATAAGAAAGCCTTCCTCAGGGATCATTGCAAAGAAATAGAGGAAAACAATAGAATGGGAAAGACTAGAGATCTCTTCAAGAAAATTAGAGATACTAAGGGAACATTTCATTTAAAGATGGGCTCAATAAAGGACAAAAATGGTATGGATCTAACAGAAGAAGATATTAAGAAGAGGTGGCAAGAATACACAGAAGAACTGTACCAAAAATATCTTCATGACTCAGATAATCACAATGGTGTGATCACCTAGAGCCAGACATCCTGGAATGTGAAGTCAAGTGGGTCTTAGGAAGCATCACTAAGAACAAAGCTACTGGAGGTGATGGAATTCCAGTTAAGCTATTTCAGATCCTAAAAGATGATGCTGTGAAAGTACTGCGCTCAATATGCACAGCAAATTTGGAAAACTCAGCAGTGACCACAGGACTGGAAAAGGTCAGTTTTCATTCCAATCCCAAAGAATGTCAACTCCCACACAATTGCACTCATTTCACATGCTAGTAAAGTAATCCTCAAAATTCTCCAAGCCAGGCTTCAGCAATACGTGAACTGTGAACTTCCAGATATTCAAACTGGTTTTAGAAAAGCCAGAGGAACCAGAGAACAAATTGCCAAGATCCTCTGGATCACTGAAAAGGCGAGAGAGTTCCAGAAAAACATCTATATCTGCTTTATTGACTATGCCAAACCTTTGACTGTGTGGATCATGATAAACTGTGCAAAATTCTTCAAGAGATGGGAACAGCAGACCACCTGACCTGCCTCTTGAGAAACCTGTATGCAGGTCAGGAAGCAACAGTTAGAACTGGACATGGAACAACAGACTGGTTCCAAATAGGAAAAGGAGTACGTCAAGGCTGTATATTGTCAGCCTGCTTATTTAACTTAAATGCAGAGTACATCATGAGAAATGCTGGGCTGGAGGAAGCACAAGCTGGAATCAAGATTGCCGGGAGAAATATCAATAACCTCAGATATGCAGATGACACCACCCTTATGGCAGAAAGTGAAGAACTAAAGAGCCTCTTGATGAAAGTGAAAGAGGAGAGTGAAAAAGTTGACTTAAAGCTCAACATTCAGAAAACTAAGATCATGGCATCTGATCCCATCACTTCATGGCAAATAGATGGGGAAACAGTGGACACAGTGGCTGACTTTATTTTTCTGGGCTCCAAAATGACTGCAGATGGTGATTGCAGCCATGAAAAAAGACACTTACTTCTTGGAAGGAAAGTTATGACCAACCTAGACAGCATATTAAAAAGCAGAGATATTACTTTACCAACAAAGTCCATCTAGTCAAGGCTATGGTTTTTCCAGTAGTCATGTATGGATGTGAGAGTTGGGCTGTAAGGAAAGCTGAGTGCTGAAGAATTGATGCTTTTGGACTGTGGTGTTGGAGAAGGCTCTTGAGAGTCCATTGTACTGCAGGGAGATCCAACCAGTCCATCTTAAAGGATATCAGTCCTGGGTGTTCATTGGAAGGCCTGATGTTGAAGCTGAAACTCCAATATTTTGGTCACCTGATGCAAAGTGCTGACTCATTTGAAAAGATCCTGTTGCTGGGAAGGATTGAAGGCTGGAGGAGAAGGGAACGACAGAGGATGAGATGGTTGGATGGCATCACTGACTCAGTGGGCATGATTTGGGTAAACTCTGGGAGTTGGTGATGGACAGGGAGGCCTGGCATGCTGCGGTTCATGGGGTCGCAAAGAGTTGGACACAACTGAGTGACTGAACTGAACTGAACCTTACTTCACTTATCCAAATGTCAAAATTGAAGGAAAATATCTTTAAATTGTTTTGCAATGCCAACTTTAAGAGTTTTAGAAAGCTGAAATACCAGAAAGTTAACAAATATGTTATCTGTCATCTATTATCTGCTTTCCATTCTCTCTCTGTCATATAAGTATACTTATATTTTCTTTTTTTTTAATTGTGCTTTACATTTGACATGTGCTATTATTAGATGTGGTTAGCTTTCCTTTTGAAACTACTATAATAATTAATTCCTATAGAGCTCTTTGCTTTGGCACTTGAACTGTTAAAAAGGGGTGCTACATAATATGTAATCACACTCAGAATATGTGAGAAGTTCCCAGGCCATAGAGGCTAAAGTGCATACTTTATGAAGTATTCTTTCTCAGAAGAGCAACGTCAAAAATCAACAATGCATAAACCAGTAAGTCTAAATCCTGTTTTAGCGTAATTCTCCCAGAGACCATCATTGAGATTCCTTGTACAAATTTTGCAAGCAATATATTATGACCAACTAGTTAGTAAAGTTGTATGTTTCTTTAACTTGGCAGAAAAAATTCCAGAGGTAAAATATCTGTTGAAGATGTCATCCTGAAGAAGGGGTTATGATGTCTTAAGTGATTTCAGTGTCCCTCTGGATCTGCATCTAATGATACCTCATTTACTTAGCTCTCTGGATAATCAAGCTACATTATAACAGGCAGCTAACTTAAACAGAAGGAAAGAGACTGGTACAGTTCTTGGGGAATGGAACAGATCTGGCAGTCAACAGGTTAGGGGAGTGTAAGGAGTAGTGTTTTTCTCTCCTGAATGTAACTGTTCTATAGCACCAGGAAAGGCTATTTGGAAACCTAAGTAGGTCAGAATAGGCTTCCAGACATTTAGCAGAGGGGGAAGCCTGATTTCCACAACTCAAGCTGTTGGCAAACCTCCTAAAGAGAAGTGGGTCAGTTGATGATGGAGAGTCCTGAATTAGGAGTTCTTTCCCTGGATTCTCATCTCTAATATTCAACACTGTCATTGCCTCAGAGAGGCAGGAAAACAACATTCACCTCATATTGGGTACTACCCTTACTTTAATATTTTCATTATTTCCAGCTCATGTAGTTATATTGCACATCACACCATAGAAGACACTCACTCTGTCGATAGTGAAAGCAAGCATGCTTGATGAGTCTGGTAAAGCAAATTATCTACAATAAATAATTATGTGTAAAGTAAAGCATAATGTGTTTAGAATCAGACCTTCCCTTGAATTGAGAATTTTCCACTAGTGGAACTTCAGGAGAGTTTACTTAAAATCTCTGTGCTCCATTTCTACCTCTGGAAAAGTAGATATAATAGGAGTTGCCTAAGTTTTCCCATGAGGGGAAAATCTGAAAGTGTCTGAGGAAAAATGCTATGCAAAGCCTCCTTATTCTTATTATGTTATCTATTAAATGTAACAGTCAACATACACTAAAAATGACGGGTGGCCTCCTTTTTGCATTGAATGAAAGCTTATATATCTGGGCTAAAGTAGAACTCTTCCCTGTTTTGATGAACAGAATTCTAAAAATGATCCTCAATGACCTTGGCCTTGAATAATCTCCTACCCTTGGGATGTAACTGGAACTGGCAAATATGATGAGATTTCACTCCTGTGATAATGTTATATTATATTGAATTGACACAAGATAGAGAAAATATCTAGGCAGGACTGAGATAGGTGTGTAAGTCCTTTAAAAGCAGATAATGTTTTCCAGCTGATGATAGAACAGGTAAGTAAAGACAGAAGACAAATGCTAAAATGTTGATAAATAATGAATTCTTCTAAATTCCTTTACTCATATTCCTCTTCATTGTACCAGTGCACAGTTCTTCACCAGCCAAAAAATTGCTAAATCTCATTCATCTAACCAAATCAAAGACTATTATGAAACAAATAAAGAGCTAGTAAGAAGCAGTGTGAGGTCTAGTGTGTTACACACCTCCCCAAGAATTCTTATGTCATCTTACCTTTAGATTTATTGATTTTTCAAGTGTTTTTCCCATTTGGGATTTAGCCTTGATACAGTTTGGTTATATGCTTGACAACTGCCTTTTCCACTCTCTGTAACTCTCCCATCTTTTTTATTTCAAACCTTTATTTTCACTTTTAGATTAAATTCAGAGTGTGTTGGATTTCTCTTTTATGTCCAATCCCACAACTTTACTTTGTTATTTCAAGCAAATTTTTTTTCTTTTTTTCTCTCAGTAGAACAGTTTTCTACAGCAGAGCCATCTGGAAATCCTGGTAAGAATTAAAGGAAGGTCATTTGTGCTTTCCATAAATCTTTATAATTCTCTTGTGAATAATGCAAAGGAATTACTTTCTACACCAAGAGACATATCTTCCATGTAAATTCAGAAAGGTCTCACTTGCAAGTTTAAAACTTGCAAGGGACTTGAAAATATTGTTTGGTTCAGAGTTTTCTTATTCTAAAGAAAACACATTATAATACCAATTCACTAATGATTCAAGGGAATTTCAAAGATTAAGTGGTACCTTTCATAGCTATGGTATTATGTGATTTAGGGACTATGAAGAGTAGAGAATAGAAATTGCATCTTCTATCAAAAAATATTGTTTGCAGTAAAACAACACAGAGACAATCCCTAAGCCTAAGTCATGGCAGTAAATAAGTTGATAAAATATCTGTGTCCCTATCACTTGCAAAACCCTGTATCAAGTATATCAAACACTGCTCATGAAAAATGATCAGTAAGTAGGATAACTTTTATCCAGTCTTAGCTATGACATTGTCTTATTGAATAAACCTTTGAGAACTTAACCTGTCTGGTTTTAAGTTTCTTCTCCTTTAAATAAGTGGATTGGACCAGATGTATTCTGTATTTCCTTCCTGTTTCATCATTCTGTATATCTATATAATTTTTTCTTTTTGAATTAAGTCCCTTTCGGTAGTAGTTCTCGATGACTCATGAAGTGTAGTTTAAAATAGATTTTCACTGGAAATAGGAAAGTATTAAAATATTCTAGCAGAGAACTGTACTGGTTTAAAATTGCATTTCCATATGGAATTAGGTCACACAATTTAGTAAGGCATTTCAACATTGTTGGACATTTCATCACCTTGGAATTAAGCAGCAAATTAAAAATTTCTGGAAAGAATAATTTTAATATTTAAGTATATAAAACTATATTATGTATAAAGAACATAAGAATAGATTTAAAGAAGTAATACTTCCTTTTAAGTTGGGATCCTCAAATAGAACATAAGAAAATTAGTAACAGTTCAAAGTAAGGATAAAGAAAATTTGATAATAGAATTAGGTTGGAGGAAAGTCAGTATAGTTACCCCATGTTAAATTTTGCTTCGTAATTATCAACATACATTCTCAGAATAAATATGTCACAGTATTTCCAACTTCTCTACATATGAAATGTAGGAAATAATATACCAAGTTATTTATTATTTTGAAATATAACTGAAACTTCAATCTAAGGAACCAAGGTGACATTGAACAGTGAATTTCCATATATAAGCTTCTATCCTTTTATCTTTTTACTATTAAGAATTGTACACAGGTTCATTTGAAAAAAAATGGCCAAGATGTTTTTTATAAAACTAAAATCATCATGAATAATAGGGTAAATCTTTCTAATATCACACATTTAAGAGGTATTTTAATTAATTTATTGATATTATCAAGTCACAGTATGAAATCAAAGTTGAATTTTAAAGCTGGTGGCTTATTTCAGTACAAACAGTTTATAAACAATTTTATCTATTTTTAACAAACACTTATATCTTACTTATTATATGCTAACCACAGTTTTGAGTGTTTTTACATTATTAGCTCACTGAGTTTGGAAAATAACCCTATGAGCAAAATGCTATTGTTATCCTCTCTATTTGCTAGGATATCAAGATATCAAGAGACTTTGTGTGCGCTGCACCAGGCCTTGAAACTAATGGGACAGCCGGCATTCACACTTCTCAGGCCGTGTTCTTTTAACTGCTATGGAAGACACTGCCTTAACAGAAAATGAAATTGAAGCCCAGAGAGGCTGTGTGATTTACTCAGGATCTTAAAGCTATTTCACAGAAAACCCAACATGAGCAATATTCTCCCAGAACACTTTAATATGTAATAAATTGGTGGAAAACTCAGCAGAATAATTCAAGAAAATCAAACATTTTTCTAATATAAAGTATCTTTTGATCTCTATTCACTTTCTGTTACAGTTTTTTTGAGGTGGGAAATAAACACTTTTTAAGGGGAAAAAAGTTTCCTTAGCTATATTCCCCAGTGTTTTCTGAATGATACTGTATTTTAACAATGTTTCACGTTAATCTGAGCTGAAGAAAGAAGGAGGAGGAGCCGCAGAAGGAGGCGGCTTGGGGTGGGAATTAGAAACAGTGAAGCATGTTGAAGGACACATATGGGCTTTTCATTTTGTAAACATAAAGATAAGAAGTAGGGGCATGCATTTCTGGAAGAGTTTCTTTGTTATGTTTCCAAGACAGCATTCCAACTAGCACTGATGCTGATCCCCACCCTCACCCCCACCCCAGATATCCTGCATTTCTGTTTTCCCACACTGTAGATACCCTATATGAAGAATAGACAACACAAATGCCTTCAATACTGAGCAGGGTGTAGCTATGTTATACATGTATTATGCACGCATTGTATTACAAATATGGTCTGGCTGTAGCAGACTGCAGTCACTCTGCCTCGTCCATTTAAAGAGGTCAAACACACCTGCCACTTAACATGTCAGCTGTTGCCATCCAGGAGTGTGGACCCAGTGGTGCAGGAACACTGATTTTGACTTTAATGCAAAAGCATCTAAAATTAAAATGTTAGCTGTGTGTGTGTATGTGTGTGTATGGAGGATAAACAAAAGCCATCCAGAGACGAGCTCCAGAGTACTTTTGTAGGCAGGCAACTTTCAGCCTCTGCCATAAATAATCTCAGACAGAGGCTTGATTGTGTTTTTATTCATTGGAAAGTGACCGCATGCTTCTACGAAACTTTATTTAAAACTGTCATGATCTGTTTTTTGATGAAGTGACTTGGAGGTACACAAAAAGTAGTATGTCATATGCATGACAATTTTCAAATACATTTTAATAGTTGGAGAGTAGACCCATAAATCTTACTTCTATAGCTTTAAAAATAGATTAAATCTGCTCTTGCTTAAAGTAATTACACTACTGTGCAGTCACATTTACCTAAATTAATATTTAAAGATGAAACCAATTGAAAGTGAAATTGAATTAAACTAAGGTATCATATTGCACTGTATGCTGATGGTTTGTAATTGATCAGATATGCAAATGTCAATCTATAAATGTAGTAAGCTTTGCATACAAAAAGGATCAAATATAAAATGCTTAAGACAATATAACATGTCATTAGAATGTAAGATGATGTGGCACATGAGTTCAATTGCTTAATAAATAATATAGTAAAATGTAATAGCTTATAGAGGGTGTTTATGTAATGAAATTGGGAATCTCATAGAAACAACATTTCATTTAAATATGTCTTATATGTTCAAATACCCAAAAGCTTCATGATTCAAGAACTTAGTGGCTTAATAAGTAATAGAATTAATTTCTGTAATTGGTATTGGATGGCTTACCTGCACACAATTCTCATATGTGGGTATTCTTATTATCATCTTGTCCACATAACTTCATGCAACTTAAATATTACTGGAGCGAATCTTTATGGAGTGCTCTGTATAAGCCATAAGTGTATTCTGCATGGAATATAGTCCTCAAATGTACTCTTTGCACGTAAAGCACAATTCCATAACTTTTGGGTATTTTTTTTAATTCCCACCTTGCCTTTTATCCCCTTCCCAACCCAGCAAAGAAAAGCTATATGAGAAAGACATCTTAGAAGCAGGAGAAATATGTTTTTTATAAGAATGTGTGGTTTGGAATGCAGGCTGCTTAGAATTTTGCTTCCCCTTTCTTGCCTAGGATCATGACTAAAACCTGAAAGGCATGTTTCTGGAGCAAAATGGATGTTATATGCAGCATATTATGACGGGTGAACTTGAGTTCTCAATCTGACTACTGTATAATATGTACTGCGCTACAACACATCATGTCATTTAACCCTCATGAGGGGCTATTTTTTGTTCCACTGATGAAAGTCTGAGGCGCAACATGCCGTACAGATCTTAAATGAGAGTCAACACTTAGACATGTCAAGGCTGCGGTTTCCTCACTTTTCCTAAGAATTCCCTTATATATACTTCACACCAATCAGAATGGCCATCACAAAATGTCTACAAACAATAAATGCTGGAGAGGGTGTGGAGAAAAGGGAACCCTCCTACACTATTTGTGGGAATGTAAATTGTTACAATCACTATGGAGAACAGTATGATCATTCCTTAAAAAACTAAAAATAGAACTACCATATCATCCAGCAATCCTACTACTGGGCATATATCCAGATAAAACCATAATTTGAAAAATACATGCAACCCAGGGATCATTGCAGCACTATTTACTATCCAAACCAAGACTTGGAAGCAACCTAAATGTTCATCGACTGAGGAATGTATAAAGAAGACATATATATATTATACACACACATAATGGTATATGACTCAGCCATTAAAAGGAATGAACTAAGCCATTTGTAGCAAGATGGATGGATTTAGAGATTATCAAACTAAGTGAAGTAAGTCAGACAAAGACAAATATCATATGTGCAATCTAAGTTTAAAAGATGATACAAGTTAACCTATTTACAAAACAGGAAGAGACTCACAGATTTAAAACACCAACAGCAACAAAACTATGATTAGGGGAAATTGTGGGGGCAGAGATGGATAAGTTAGGCACATGGAATTAACATACATACATTACTGTGTATGAAATAGCTAACCAACAAGAACCTGCCATATAGCACAGGGAACTCAGTGTTCTGAAATAATCTATATGGGTTAAGAATCTGAAGAAGAATGAATATATGAATATGTATAACTAAGTCACTCACTTTGTTGTACCTCTGGAATGAACACAACATCTTAAATCTACTATACTCCAATAAAATTAAAAAAATAAAAAGTCTCCATAATATAGTATATGACCCTCAATATATTTTTCTAAAATTATTCCAAAGCCTAGAAGCCAGTGCTACAAAAGACTAAAGGGAGAGTGGGGAGGGTAGGCTAAGAAGGAGGCTTACAGCGGACTCTTAAAGCAGAGAACTATATAAAATGAGAGAGAAAATTTGATTGAGATTTCATATTTAGAGGATGGCCAAACACAAGTTCAAATTTAATTCAGAGGCAGACTTTAGAAGACTGTGAAATAAAGGACACTTTTGTTATTTTTTTCTAATCCATTTTAGTAATGCTAGAGAACCCAGTTGGTAGCTGCCAAGAGCATGTCTCCAACAATGGGAGAGGTTATTTTAAATAATTTCCTAATTCATATTTTTGAAAGTCTTGACATAGTCATAATAAGGAAGCAAGTAGGAAGACTTTTGTTACAGTTTTTGCACTTGTTCCAAGGTGTTCCAAGTCTTGATACTTTGTTTTTATTTAAATTTGTATATGAGTAATGGGGGAGATATTGTAAACTTTACAGTGCTTGAAATCCCACCCAACATTTTTTTGAAATAGAGACCTATTCTGTTTATTTCAGTTCTCTCCTGTCCGAATAAGTAGCCTTAAGATTAAAAAAAAGAAAAACATATCTGAAATCATGAATCATAAGTAATACATTTGTGGCCTTATAAATGATTTACCTTTGGGCAGATAAAAATGCTTTCATTCTGGCAGAACACTTGGCTACTTTAGCCATTCCTGGTCAGAAAGATTCTTCAGATAAAACCCTATTCTGGAAAGCCAGTCACAACCAAAAACAAGAAGTCACAACCGGAGACATCCAGATCATCCTGGGTTTTGTTTGAGGTTGGGAAGAAGCATAGGGAAGGTTAGATCTTTGGGAATTTTGCATGCTTTTGTCTAATAGAAAGGTGTTTTTTTTGTTTGTTTGTTTGTTTTTGTTTTTGTTTTTGTTTTAACCTTTCTTCCCAGATTCTTTGAAAATTTGAAATTAATACAAATAATTGAGTGTGGTCCTACTGAGCTTGCCAAACACTATAGGAATACACAAGTACCATATACTGTACTACAAAGACATTATACACCACGGAATTCTTAGAACAAATGAGGGACCCACAGTCATGATGTGTAAATAGAGAATCGGTGGAACATAGAGGTTTAATCATGTTGTAGCAAGCTCAAAGGTGTATAAAACATAGTTTTTTGTCCTTAAGGCGCTGGTAGAGAGGGGAAAATGAACGCTATGTTTAGGAAAGGATACACATGGAATCCTTTCTACTTTGAGAGACTACACACAGGTGAGAGGACTTTGGAGAAGAAAAGTCAGTGTTCGAATCATCTGTGCTAAGAATCCCTGTGAGGACAAAGGACAGCTACTGGAAGTTGTGGACGTTGTTTCAGATGCAACAAAATGGGGATTCAGGGGTCTGAGGTTTAGACTCCTGACGTTTTTCCTCTTTTCAGGGAAGGTAGAATGACAGTGATGACAAGATCATCTACTGTAGGCGTAAGCTGTGAAACAGCCAACCCAGGATATGTCATGACACTCAGGAGGGATGTTGAGGAGTGTGTCATAGGAAATAGCATAAGGTCAGTGGCTTCTGTGCTTTAGGGAAAACTTTATGTGGCAATTAAGCTGAAATTAGCTCTGTTCTTGCCAAAAGCCACAACCCCTTGAGGTGATATTAAAGAAAGCTACCTGACTAATCAACAAAACTAACACTGTGGCCAAGATTCTGGTGCCTCCAATGGGTTAAGCCAAGTAATCAGTGAACTTACATAATGGGATCTGTGTGAGGCCTAATTTGGCCAGCATGGTTCTAATGTTGCAATTTCTCCAAACTGGAAGAATGCAGAAGTAGGTTGGGTGGTTTGTTTGCTTGCTTCCATGGTTCTTTGCTTTCATCTTACTTTTATTTTTATTTTTTTTTGTCTTTTTTATTCCTTTTATAGTCTTTGTACACAGCCTAGAAAAATATTTTCTGCTTAACATATTTTCTGGACTGCTACCTAATACTGCTCTGATTTTTTTTTTCTTTCTAATAGCTTCTTCGATTTCTAGCTCCAAGCATGAAGAGCCCTAGACTACCATAAGTCATATTAGTGTAATACAGGACAATAATGGAAATGGAGACTAAAGGTAGATACCACTGAGTGAAAAATGCAGAAATCTGAACACTTGTGTGATGGTTCTGTCACCAGTAAAGGTGTGAAGCCTGAATGCCTTACTGAGTTCTCCAATGCGCATCACCATCTATCTTTACCTTGAGTAATTACTGCATGACTAAATGCCTGTTTAAGTCAGCCAGCTATTTTTGAACTTCTATCATGTCTCAGGGATTATGCAAATAGATAATGTATGGTCTGTCCCCTTAAGTTGCTTACAGTATAATTTAAGTCAAGCAGACTGACTAAAGCAGGCAATTTTAAGTAAATGCAGTGGCAGAACTATGTCCAGGGCACTTCAGAAGCATTCAAGGAAGGGCTCAGAAAAACGTTCCTGGGGAGTGATAACTGAGATAGATTGTTGGGATGGGAAAGTTAGATGGACTTCAGCTGAGGTTAATGGTGTCAAGTAAGAATATATCTCTTAATGTATACTTGTGCATATATGTATAATAAACGTGTACTATGTTGATATGTATACCAGTATATTTATCTGTGCCCAAAACACATTACTCTTAGAGATTAATTAGGACATTGATTTTAGGGAACATTGTAACAGCCTAGTCTAACCTGGGTCTTGGTCATACAGTATTGTGACAGGAAGATGTAATGGGAGAATATTTCTAAGGTTTACCCCAAGCTTCCAAAGTCTTTTAATGGTTATGTTCCACTTAACATCAGTCAAATTGAACCAGGGGCTCACTCAAGATGGGCTATCAGATGATGTATAATAGGTAGCACTGAACACTTGTTTTGAAAAGGCTGTGTCAGCCTATGGTCACCATAAGCTCATAGCGGGCTCAGCAGGGATTGTTCTTTGAGCAACACTCTACTTGCTGAAACAGTGTCTTTAAAATGTTTTGCCACAGAATGATCTGGGTAAAACATGGAGAGAAATGGGAGGGATTAAAAAGATGCCACTAGGAGCACTTACTGGGAAGTTACTAGCAAAGAGAGCAGATGCCAGCTTTTAGAAGTCCCTGTTTTGATGGTTGTTGCCGCATATGCTTCACCAGGAGCACCTGTTAAGTTGTCGTTGTTCACAGGGTAGACAGGCCATTACTGTTCATCATCCTAATATATTATCCACAAGAAGGTTGAACAGTGGGAGCTTTCATTATATCCCTTACAGAGGAATGAATTCCCAGTGGGAAAGACTGAAGCAAGATTTCCAAGTGGAAAGATAAAATTGTAGATAGAAGAGGGATGAAGCCAGTCGTTGGTTAGATTTGTGTCTAGGTTTGTCCATGTGTAAAATAGGAAAGGTAACTGTTACTTCACTGTGTTATTTTGAGTATGTAAGTAGAGTATGTATTTTTTAAAACTGTGTGGTAGATAGAGTGATGCTCTTCCAAAGACGTCCACATCCTAAACCCTCGAATCTGCAAATATATTGGTTAAGGTGGCACAGAGAACTTGTAAAGGGGACTAAGAACCTTGAAGTGGGGATATTATTTTGGACTATCCAAGTAGGACCCATTTCATCACAAGAGTCATCATAAAGAGGAGTTGAGCAGGTCAAAGCAGAGAAAAAAGAGATCCGACAAAGAAAGAAAGGCTGACGGTATTTTGAAGACAGAGGGAGTGGCTATGAACCAAAGAATACAGACAGCATTCAAAAGCTGGAAGAAACAAAGAAAGAGATACTTCTCTGCAGCCTCCAAAAAGAACACAACCCTGCCAATAGCTTGGTTTTATCCCAGTGAAATGCCTTTTGGAATTCCAGCCTCTAGAATTGTGAGGTAATGAGTTTGTGATGATATTCATACAGTGACAATAGGAAACTGTCTACCAGAAAGGAACTGTTTCATGAATGGATGTTATTAATAATTGCCTTATATTGCATGGTAATATATTTATATAAAAATATCTATTTAGGAATCAATAACAATTTGTTCATTTATTTGCTACTGTTTGTGAGAGCACACATGCTCTGGTTGGTGCATTACATGTATTATTTCTATACCTCACATCATTTCAGTGTTACTAGTATTTTTCTCATTTGTAATTGGTAATATGGTATTCACCCCAAGTACTAAATTCATTCATCAGATCAATGAATTATTTTAAAAATATGCAAAAAAGATCTTATGTTTTGCTTGCATATTTTAATAAATATCTGTTGCGCTACCAAAGTCACATAGTAAGTTTCAAGTTACCATTTTTTGAATTTCAATTTTAACTTATACTATTTCTGTATCTCCCCTTCTTTTAACACAGACTAGTATTATTATTCCTATGTTTTTCTCATTTGCTATTTAGAATAACTATGAGCATCAAAATCTGTCCTTTATTAATCAAGATTCTGGCAGGAGTAGAAAGTGGAAACAATGGTTAGTTTCCTCTAAACCTTCCTTCTGATTTTTTATCTTCTGGATTTCTTATTTTTTCCTCAAATCATTCTGACCATCATCAATGGTAACAATTTCTTTTCCTGCCTTCAGTAGTCTTAATTTACTCATGGTCACTCCATGGCATCTTAAAGTGACAAGGTTCTTGTTTCTTTTAAACATTTTCAACTTATCTTGCAATGAAAGAAGAATATTAGACAAAGTTAAACAGGTTTATTTGTATAGTACATATAGAGAGTGTGTTCCAAAGCTCTTGACCATCTGGAGATTAACATACGGCAGGCGTACTAATTGCAGCCACTCCTATAATTCACAAAACAGTGCTTGGATCTTGGTTCTAGCCTGCTTCCATGATCACATTTTCTGAGTCAGAAATTGAGACTTATCATCTGATATTTTGTTTCAAATTGAAAATTTATTTCTATGAAAACGTTTTCAAAGATAAGCATTAACTCACAAAATTAGCTTCTACGTTTACATGTGTCTTTCTTTGTGCTAAGTTGCTTCCGTTGTGTCCAACTCTGTGTGACCTTACGGACTGTAGCCCGCCAGGCTCCTCTGTCTGTTGTACCACTGAAGTGTCTTCATTCCCCCTAAATTCAGCTGTGAGCATTTTGAAAGTTAAGAGAGTTGGTCCATTTTTATGTTGAGGTCCCAAACAACATACCGAATTATGGGAGAACTTAATTTATATACACAAAATAAATTTAGTCACTTTACTGTAAGAAATACTATTGTGTAAAATAGGATAAGCCATCATGAAAAAAATCAAGACAAAAGTTAATCCTATAGAAATGAGTAGCACATTACTTGTTCTTTATTAGCTGCTATTTATTAAATGTGCTTTTACCTCTAAGGAAGCTAATTATCTGGGCCTGGCCCCTCTCCCATATTCATACATCTAATTAAACATGTGAAATTGTCATAGTCCAGTGAGGCACTGTATTCATCCATTATTTGTGACAAATGGGTTTCCCTGTATGTTATTTTGCTTAGATTCTTCCTTATGCTGATAAATACATGCACATTCATTTTGTTGTTGCTGTTTAAAGTGCAAACATGTACTGAGTCTCAGTTTTTACTTTTTAAGACTATCTTTCCTAACTCCTTGAACGCATACGGATCCGTTTTTCTGTATACTAATGCTGTTTGTAACTATATATAATTATGTTTTCTTAATTACATATTGTGTAGTTATATTATTCAAATGCTTTCTATCAGCAAATTCTTAGCTCCTATTTTAATAATTTAAGCTTCTCAAGAACAAGAAAAGTGCATTGTGATTTTTTATAAAATTCTTGTATCTAGTAACTATTAATGTGTAAGTTTCATAATGTCTGAGATTTTTTCTACTTTATTCATCTCAGAATTGATCACTAGTATCACAAAATAGATGTTTAATAAATATGTTTATGGAGTAAGTGAAGATGTTGATAATCCTATTTGTCAGCATTTCATCAGTGTAATTTCTGAGAACCTTAGTTTACTGCACCAAATATAGGAATGCTCACAATTTTACATACTTCTCCACATTAAGGAGGAAAAAATTGTTTGAGAATTATTCCTTGGCCCCATCCCTAACAACAAGTCTATCTGTGTTTTATGATCTACTGCTTGATGTAGTCCATGGTATTAAAATGTGCTAGGAAACCAGATTGCTTGGCACTATGAGGAAGGGAATGTCAATATGCATAGGAGAGACTGGAAACCAGTAACTCAGGACCAGAGGGAGAATATAAATCTGTTAGGATTGCCTGTTTATAAGCAAATTACAGTTTTAATTCCTATAACTTTTTTACTACTTACAACCTAAAATCATAAAGAACCTAAATTATTTTTTAAGTTTATGGAATTATTGTGTTTACTATAGAAGGCACAAATTATCCCAATGCAACTTTCTTGAACAGAAGGTAACAGATATATTTAATTACATTCACTTGTAAACTCAGAACCTAGCTCCCCTATCTGTCGTCTGAATTAAAATATTTTAGGAATGTGAACTTATCACAGTTAGCTTTCTGTAAGACCGTTGACTCTCAGAAAGTTTTAGAGGCTTAACCACTCAAGTCTAAAAGTTCACATCTAGTGAGCATTAAAGATGCTAAAACTAAACATCAGTCTTCATACTTGTTTCATATATAAGGACAATGCTTTTGCATTTAAGATTCAGGAAATGATCACAGTTTGTTCTTTTTTTAAAGTAAACTTGATAATAAAACTTTTTATTGTGTTGCTCAGGCTTAACAGGTTGAATTTGTTTGAAGTTATGAGGAAACTGACTTTATTCTCTAAATAAATATAATGCAATATAGTGGGAAGGAATGAATCTTGCTTTTTCCAGTTATCTGTTCAGTCAGTCAAATGAATTAGAAAGTATTCTACAGGTTGACTGTAATGCTTCTCCAACTTGAAGATTGGGAAAAAGACCCAGGATCCTTCCTAAACATGATCCCAGAGTCTGATTTGCTTCCAAATTATGTCTATGTTCCAAAAATCTTATCTAAAACCATGTTCACAAATGCAGAGCCTAACCTTTCTCATATGAATTCATGTTGACAGTTGTTTATAAGTGGATTTAAATAAGAAATATTTTATCAGAAAATTACTACAGTATGTTAGGTTGCTAAGATAATGTAGACAAACAGGAAATAAAAGTATTTTTTGATCCCTTTTGGTAGCATATATGAGTTATAACAAAAACATGAAATAAATCCCTTTGTTTTATTTTTTTAAGTGTCCAAAAGACAAATTAGATATTTTCATTATTTTTTTGTGGTCAAACTTCTAAATCTATACAACAAACAAAGCACTGTCCAGTTTGAAACAATATTCTTCATATCTAGTTTTCTTTATTATTATTTAGGTTTGTTGTATATTTGGTTGTTTCCTCCTCATACTTTTGTTTGTTTAATACAATATTTTTGTTTGTCCTAATAGCCAGATATCTCTTTACTCTCCCCCAGGAATTTAGAAAATCTTTTTATGTTCAGTATTGCTAATATGGGTTGTTGTTGACATCATGAATATTATTGTTTTTAATCTCATTAGAGTTGCCTTAGAGTCTACCTAGCAACATTATAAAGTGGCTAAAGTCATCAGCTGAATAATGAATGAAGAAAGGTAATCATTTCAGATACACTCTTTTTTTTTTTACATTTTTATTATTTTTTCTTGATGTTTAGAGAATAAAAAAGTTAAATATTTCAAGCCTGATTCTTTTGTTTGAAAGAGTTTGAAAATCATAGAATTATCAAGTTATTGAAAACTCTATGGACTTGATGGGCTTCCCTGGTGGCTCAGCTGGTAAAGAATCCACCTGCAATGCAGGAAACCCCGGTTCCATTCCTGGGTCAGGAAGATCCCCTGGAGAAGGGAAAGGCTATCCACTCCAGTATTCTGGTTGGAGAATTCCATGGACTGTATAGTCCGTGACGTCTTTAAGCCTCTTCTCTAACAGATATGGAAATGTGGGTCTTGTAAAGCTAAGAGACATAATTACCAATGTTCGGCTTACAAACTAAGATTCTAGTTTCTCAATATAAATTTTTCCATAAAACTTGCTTTGATATGGCTATTGTTGCATAAAAGACTTAACAGCAATTATGCTATATTTCCACCCCTTTTTGTGTCATAAGAATTTCAGTTATTTTGGAAATACATGATTAATAATCTTTAAGATGATAATTACAGATTTGGGTAAAAACTTTTGTAAAATCTTTCTGTAATATAAATGCTTGGTCATATGAAAACATTAGCACTGACAGAGGCATCCCTTTTGCTTTTTGATGATTTAACAAGCAGAATACTTATGTTCAATTCTTTGCCCTATCTTTTCATTAAGAACAATAGATTTTTTACTAGTGAAAGAAAAACCAAATTTAACTGAACAAAAGCAGAAAATGTTCTACAACAGAGCCTACTTGTCTAGATCTTACATCATAACAAATGATGTGGGCTTTCTTTTACTTGTTTATTTTTGTTTATGAATAACTCAGCCATGGATTTCTCTGATGATTAAGATGTTTTAATCATTTAAAAGTGCTCTAAAATGACTTCTTATTGGGATGTGGAGAGAATTAAGTATCAGATCATAAATTAGAATATTTTGAGACTATAGATTTTAAAAGCTTGGGTATTCTCTTACAGCAGGGGTAAAATGTATTCAAATATAACTAACATGCTTAAAATGTTTATTTATTTTTAAAAATATCTAATATTGTTCTGTCATTCCTGTCTAGAAGATAGATGGTGATATTCCTATATAGAAGATAGATGGTGATATTCAGGATTGAAAACTACACACTTCAATTAAATGTGATTTAGTATCTTTCAGTTTAAAGCAGTATTATTTTGTTCATTTTAACCTTTGGGTATATGCTCCCAACTTATGGAAGTTTGTGCATGTAGGAGTACTTCCTCTGATTACAGACATGTGACTTCTGAGTAGCTAAAACTGACAAAATAAATTGTGGCTTGCCTTGCTCATATATGTAATTGGGAAACTAAAACTGTCAGGAAAGAGATGCTACAGACCCTTGTTGTCGTCTTCCACTCTGAGAATGTAGTGACCTCTGCCAGCACTCTGGGCTGGATGAAGCACAAGCTGGAATCAAGATTGCCAGGAGAAATATCAATAACCTCAGATATGCAGATGATACCACCCTTATGGCAGAAAGTGCAGAAGAACTAAAGAGCCTCTTGATGAAAGTGAAAGAGGAGAGTGAAAAGGTTGGCTTAAAGCTCAACATTCAGAAAACTAAGATCATGACATCTGGTCCCATCACTTCATGGCAAATAGATGGGGAAACAGTGGAAACAGTGTCGGACTTTATTTTTCTGGGCTCCAAAATCACTGCAGATGGTGATTGCAGCCATGAAATTAATGCTTACTCCTTGGAAGGAAAGTTATGACAAACCTAGACAGCATATTAAAAAGCAGAGACATTACTTTGCCAACAAAGTTCTATCTAGTTAAGGCTATGATTTTTCCAGTAGTCATGTAGGGATGTGAGAGTTGGACTAAAGAAAGCTGAACGCAGAAGAATTGATGCTTTTGAACTGTGATGTTGGAGAAGACTGTTGAGAGTCCCTTGGACTGCAAGGAGATCTAACCAGTCCATCCTAAAGGAGATCAGTCCTGGGGGTTCGTTGGAAGGACTGATGTTGAAGCTGAAACTCCAATACTTTGGCCACCTGATACGAAGAGCTGACTCATTTGAAAAGACCCTGATGCTGGGAAAGATTGAGGGCAGGAGGAGAAAGGGACGATAGAGGATGAGATGGTTGGATGGCATCACTGACTCAATGGACATGAGTTTGGGTAGAATCTGGGAGTTCGTGATGGACAGAGAGGCCTGGTGTGCTGCAGTTCATGGGGACGCAGAGTCGGACATGACTGAGCGACTGAACTGCACTTATGCCTGCATGAAGAAGTCACAGAGCACCTTCCCCCCGAATCCCATGTACGTGGACATTGAAAGCAGCTCTCTTGCCCTTTTCCTGCTTGCCTTTTTCTGTGCCCCTCTAACCTTAAAGAACCTAATTGTAGAAGTGAGATCACTAGGTGGTTTAATCTAACACATGGCTTACACTCTCCTGAATGCACACCATGCCTTGCCTAACCTGTTGATTCTTTTCCTACATAAAAAGAAGTAACAATGAGGAAATAAGTAATTAAAAAATGACTAGCTGTCTACCTCTCACATCCCTCTTAGTAATCCTGCAGATAGACCATGCAGGCAAGATAACATCTGAAGAAGAGTCAGACTGTCAGCATGTAGGGGAGAATGATGCAGAATCCAACCTCCTGCTTCCATTATTCCCCGAGAGTCTCCACTCTTTTTCTCCTTTGAAAACTGTCATGGCTGAGGAGATCTTTGGAGCTGGTCTCAGGACATGAGTCCACCTTCTCCTCAGATTGCCAGCTTTTCTGATTAAAACAGCTTTCATTTCTGCTGACATTTGCCCCTTGAATTATTGGCTTTTGAGTGGTGAGTAGCTGAACCTGAGTTCAGTAACAAGAACATTATCATTTGGATGTAGTTTAAATCTAGTTGGCTGTTTGTGATTAGTTGTCTTAAGGTTTTGATTTCATAACTTTGCATTTAATCATTTGGATTTTGATTTGCTTACATAAACTTCCAAGACACTAGAGCAACTTCAGGTTAATGGTCTCCTTGTTTAATTAACACCATCTTATCAAATTTAATTTTTCGTGGTTTTCTTATAAGTAGTCTCCATATTATATTAATTGACTCATCAATTAATTAGTAATATTAATATTATGATATAATTCTATTACATTTAATTAATATGTTTCCACCATTATTTTCTTAATGTTTGTTTTTTAGAAAGGAGAGTGGGGTCAGTGATAAACAAAGCCAGAAAACTGGCTCAAGTAGTAAGATCAGATTTTTAATCAGCAATATGCTATTGCAATAGCAAAAAAATCCCCAAAAAATTCTAAGGTGAACTGAACTCAACTTTTATTTGTACAGAGGTTACTAGGAGTTTTATAGAGAAAATAAGGGAATAGGGAGTCGGATGAACTAGAATTCAATAGAGTTAGTGATAGGGAAAACTACAGAAGATGAGAAAGAGGGTTGGTCTGTGTGATACTCATGTGGATGTGCTAACTGGACCTTATCAGCTTAGGTCCCTACCCTCCCACGGAGACTGAGAGTCAAGTCATATCTTCAGTGATAGCTGGAAAAAGCAGCAGATTTAAGGCAGGGAGTGGGGAATCCTAGATTTTCTCAGCCAGACACTTAAAAGGAGGCTAGGATCATCTCAGGGATACAGCCTTGAGTTGTTAGAAATTGTATTAGTCTTTTGTTCAAATATTTATAAGTCAAATTTGAGTCTAGTCAAAAAGGGCCTCACAGGATTCTTGCTAGAATTTGGTCAAGGAAAGGATCTTTGTCAATGGGCTCCTGAAATATCTTTGACAGGACTTCATTAAGAATATTGCCCAGTCACCAATGTGATGGTGAGTTTTGTCAACTTGGCAAGGCTATGGTGCTCAGTTGCTTGATCAAACCCTGGTCCATGTGCTATTGTGAAGGTTTGTTATACCTGAGATTTAAGTAGGTTACCTGTGAAAACATTTTTAACATTGGAGTACCATGACTGATAAAACCCTGGTAATTGGCTCAAGAAATTGACCAAAATTCTTAGAACCAACTTCCAGGTTTTCAGAACAGATGAATTGGAATAAGCAATGAAATTTCATTAAAAATATACTGCATAATATTCTGCTAGCAACATGCAGTATATTAAGATTTATGGGCAAGAATACTAGAGTGGGTAGCCATTCCCTTCTCCAGGGGATCTTCTCAACCCAGGGATGAAGCCCATGTCTCCTACATAGTAGGCAGATTCCTTACCATCTAAGTCACCAGGAAAGCTCTCAGTCCTTCATACAGATTTTAATTCAGCTTTCTGTTGGTGCTAAAAAAAGTGAGACAGTATGCTACAGGAAGTTGTTTAATGTTCAAAAACATAATCTGTCCCGAGAAAATGAAAATTGCCATAGAGACATAAAAAAGAAAGGAAAAGAAAAAACATACCAATGCAAAAGTGACTTCTTGGGATCCTCTTTAGTTTTGATCTGTTTGTTACTCTAAGTCTCTGCTACAGTCTGCTTCCCTATTTTCCTCACCAGCACCACTGATGTATCAGAAATGTCCTCTTCTATTTTCTAATCTATTGGATATCATCTAAGATACTGCTGGGCTATTGCTTCTAAAGGACTTTGCAAAATGTTGAGCTTTAAGACACATATGCTGTGCAAAACAATTTTATTTTAGACTCTGGACCCAATCAAAATTGAGCATGAATAGAAGATAATTTATGGAGAACACTGTGTATGTATTTCACTCAAGAATGAAGAAATTACTTTCTCTAAGCTTATTTGCTCTCTTAATCCACATCCTGAATTTTTATATTCTTTCATCATTTGTCATCAGTAAACATTCCACTATAGTAGTCTCGTATGATCAGTTGACCCTTTGAATAAAACAGGTAAGGAAATGTGGTTGAAAAAAAAATGTAAAGACATCAAACAACTAGATATACACATATATTTTATGTTCCAAATTCTTAATTTAAAAAAATGTTATCCTTTCCCCTAAAAGTCTTCCCAGGTGACTCAGTGGTAAACAATCTCTCCACTAATGCAGTAGATGTGTGTTCGATCCCTGGGTTAGGAAAAGCCCATAGAGAAGGAAATGGCAACTCACTCTACTATTCTTAGCTGTAAAATCCCATTGACAAGAGGAGCAGCGTGGTGGTATACAGTCCATATCACAAAGGAGTCAGATAGGACTTAGCGACTAAATAACAACCAAAAGAACTAATTGTAGGCTCTGGTTTAAACAAGACAGTATGGCCAGAATGGAGTTGCTTTTGCTGAATCCCAGGTCACCAAACTAAGACTTATAATTTTGTCTCTCTCAGAAATGGAATCTTAAACCAGTCAATCAGGAGTTGCAGATTCAGCGTTGGCTAGTGTAATCTGCCTGACAGACCCCTGCCATACTTTAAAGGAAAGTGATTTTGTAATAACCGAGCAACTGTTTTGTGTAGCATAATTTCTTTCTTCTCATTGCCTTCACTCTACAAAAGTCTTTCATTTTGTGTACCCTTCTAGCTCCTTTCTTTCTGCCATACTGGATTCTTCCTGACTCTGGAGTCATTGAATAAAGCCAGTAAGATCTTTAAAATATACTTACTCAAGTTATTCTATAGTTTATGTTTTCTTTATCTAATTTCCTCCTCCAAGGATAAATGATGCCTACATACTTTGTTCTTTTAAAATTACCAATTAACTTCAACAATTGTATTTTCACATAAAGCCAACTCACTTTGAGCAACAATATTAAGAAAATAATGAAATTTGTCTTCTAAATATTTCAAAACCCTGAATTCATGAAGAATCTGAAAACACCCAAACAGTATATTAAAAAAAAAAAAAATCTTGTTCACAAACATACCCAAAGGCTCTAAAGATAAGTTGAGAATGAAAATAGTCTTGCTGTGGACAGATAAAACTCAAAAAAAAAAAAAAATTCATATCATACCATCTCCATTTAATTTTTTTTTCTACTTATGACAATCATCACATAAGCTTCCGCAATACAATAAAAATTGGGAAAATAAAAGAGAGTGAGTTATGGTGAATTTCGTTGATCTTAAGGCAATATTAAACACTTAACAAGGGAGCAGATAAACATGTTTTGTCTAATGACATTCAGGCCCAGCATGTATCTTATTATGATGAAAAATGAGTTTTCTAAATCCAAAGATCCTGCTAGATTACAGCTGGTATGATGTAAAGTTAATTTTAAAATTCAGCTTTAAGAATCATGCTTGATGTGAAGTAAGCTACCATGAAGACTTATCTTGATTAAGTGTTTTATTGAATTAGAGAATGTTACATTTGCAAGGAATCTTTGAACTCATCACAAATTTTCAAGATGAGAAGTTTGAAACTCATTATTGCTAATTTCAAAGAATATTATATACTAATGTAGATTCAGACTTACAGAAAACTTGCGAGAATGGTACTTAAAAAATCCCTGTGTTCTTCATACATTTTTTCCAAGTGTTAATATATCGCTATATACACATTATCTTTTGTATACTTTTTTTGGGTATATCTATTTATGTCTATTTTGATGACTCTTTACCCCTACACACTAAAGTGCTTATTTCATAAGAACATGGACATTCTATTATATAATCATAGTATAATAATCAAAATCAGGAAATTTAATATTGATTCTATATTGTTATTTAAACCGAAATTCATAATTTGATTTTTCCAGTTGTTTAAATAATATTCTTTGTAGCAAAAGTAAATTAGGATTATGAATCACATTCATTTGTCATGTCTTTATTTTCCTTTGGTCTGACACAGTTCCTGAATCTTTCTTTATATTTTGGACAGTGACATTTGCAAGAAGTTTAGTCTAGTTATTTTGTGGAATGTCTGTCAGTGTCATTTTATCTGACGATAAAAATTATTTTATCTCATGATTAGATTCAGGGTATACACTTTAGCGACACGAATACAGCAGATGTTGCATCTTTCTTGGTGCCTCATATCAATAGGTACAAAATATTAATGTGTTAAAATGTTCGAGATAGTAACTTTAATACTTGGTTAAGTTGCTGTTTGCCAGGGTTGCTTTTAACTGTAAAGTTACTATTTTATCCTTTTTAATTAATAGATATCCTTTAGAGAGACATTTTAAAATTATGTAAACATCTTAATATTCCTCAGACTTTCTCCAACAAGTTTTAGTATCTATGATCTATGATAACTTGTTTTTGATTCAGTTATTATTACCATGGTTGACAAATCAGAATTTATTTTCCAATTCTGTCCTTGTCTAAGTTTAATTGTTGATGTTCTTTCATAAAGGGGAGCTTTCCTTTCTTTATCTGTCTTTTAGCTATCTATCATTACCATCTATTGTTTGTCTATTTTTTTATATCAGTGTGAATCCTTGAATCATTTTATTGCTAGATTATAATCCCTTACTGTCATTATATATTTTAAACCTCAAATTGTTCCAGATATCACTAGCTTAAGCCTTTTCAAGCTGGTTCCTTTTCCTTTGACCAATTATTATAATTTGTTTTAGCCTAGTTGAATATTTTCTTGTTTTCTGACTCATTGGGATATTCCAAGATTATCTTATTTTTCAGTCATATCTTTGGATTTAGGCATTTCCTCATAGTTTTCATTTTGTGGAGAATAGTATTTAGAAACCAAAATCTGGGTACTATGTACACATTGCTTCTGTTTTTTTCTTGCTTCTTAGTCTTCTTAGCTGATAGATTTAGGAAATCATGTGCCAGACACACTTAACACACACACATCTACTTCTATATGTAACTCCCCAAATACTTTAGAACATAGAATAAACCAGATTCCAACACAAAACATGGTTTGTTCTCTCCTTTTTCTTTTCCACACTGTTACTTCCTTCTCTGACAAAGCTGGTTCTCATTGTCTGTAATAATTCTATGTGTTTGAACAGGCTTAAAATGTATATAAAAAGATTAGTTTCAGGATTGCTAATCCCTGTCTTTGTATAAAAGAAGTCTACCAACCAGAGTTCAGTATTTCTGGTGTTTGTTTTTGCTGAGCTCATATATTCCAAGTAATGTGTCCAAAATATACTTGAGGTACCTCTTTATTTCCCCTCACTTTTCAGTGTGGTTAATCCGTTTACAAAGCCTCCCAGTGAATTGTTATTGAATCCCTAACATGCACCTCACTTTACTGATGAGAAAACTGAAGTTCAGAAAATTGTTTCAAATGGTTTAGTAATACTGTGTTAATGTAAAATCCTGAATTAATGTAATGGAAGACCTGTACAGTGAATCTCTTTCAATCTAGGATAACTTTCACTAAATCCTGCTAAGTTTTCACTGGGAGGTAAAATGGCTTTTTGTTCAATGTCTGAGGTTAGTTACTCTAAAACATATACATAGTTTCCATTCATTTAAGGAATTTGAAATTCAGATAAAGAGACAAAGAAAATGCCCATATATTTGCTCCCTGTATGCAGCCCATAAGTGCTGTCATTTTCACTCAAAAATAAGATAGATTTTGTGAAATGGGAATTCAACCAAACATCAAACAATAAGTAAATTAAAAAAATTCTTCCATGGAAAGAATCATAAATTCATTTTGAAATTTTGTATTTTGACATTTAATTACAATGTCTTTGCAATTGAGTATTTATAGACTGTGTTAATGTTACTAACATGTCTGAATATTCTATGTATTTTATGAAGTGTATAATTTATCTCTTAGTCTCTGTGGTTGACTCTGGGATGTAGAAATAACTACTTGAGTGCACCACTGTTGAAACTCCAGGAGATTTTCTACTTTAATATTTGAAGGACATTTTCAAGAAAGCTAAGGTCACTTGAATTCCTGACTTCAGTTTTTATTAGTAGAAGCACTCAGGTCAGCCTCTGACAATTTTTCTCAATTAGGAAACACAATAACGTATGCAAGTAGTATATACTGGAGCAAAAGTACATTCTGCCCTGGTTATGCAAGCTTTGGTGACATTTTAAGTAGAAAGGTTGAAGGAATCAAGTCCATTTTGGAATAATTTTGTAAGCTGGAGTAAGATCGATCCATTCTACAATAGAAAACTTCTAGACCATAGTAAAAATAAAAGCAGCTTATATAAGTGATGTTATACTACAAAATCTAAACCTTGGTCAACGGAAAAGCTGAAACAGTATTTTCACCTGATTGTCTAGTGAATATGTGAGTGTGCATGAGTATGTGCAGAAAAGAATTTCCTTGAGATTACAGAAGTGGAATAATCAGTTTGCTTTGTATCCCTGCCCTAGATCTTTAACCACGAATAAAAATCATTCTTAGTTTTAATAAACAATGGTTCATTCATTTTCTCTTGCAACACATTTTTAAAAATACTGAGTGTATGTGTATGAGTCTGAAGTATCTGTGGTGAGCACAATATTTTGTCCCAAAAGAACACTGATTTTTTTTTTTTTTAGATGCCATTTTTCCTCTCCAGTGTTAGGAAAACTGAACAGGGAGTTCTAGTAACTTTTTCTAGAGAGAGATGATTTGAAGTTGGTAATTGGTAAATGTTCTATTTGGGTAAATCTACTTGCTTTTTGTGTCTTTTTCATTTAGAGTAAATATTCACACTGAGAAGTTTTTAGCTAGAAGGAAAAATATATTTAACAAATGCTCCTCATAAAAGGTCATTTTTATTTATTTATTTTTTCATTTTCAATGAATAATATAAACAAGCAATGATTTGGCAGAATTGAAAAGCTTTAGGAAACCCATGGTCACTGAAAAACTAAATGCTGCCCTGGGGCACGTCTTTATGAAAACAATTAACAAGATTTTCTTCCCCTTGGAATTAGATTTTGCATTTAATGAAAAATAATTCATGCAGATTTAATCAAGCAAAATATAACAGTGTTTACTTAGCTATTACCCTCAAAAGCAGTTTTAGACCTTGAATAGAAATATCTTGAGTCAGGAAAATTTAACTCCCCAGGGAACATTTTAGGAAGACTAACTGAAAAGCTGAGTTAAAGTCATTTTGGTTCATGAAGTGTACTTTGATCATTAACTTGGAAGCCTTACCACAAGAAAATTCAATATTCAAAGCCGTATTGGAGGAGAAATGAAGAGGAAATAACACGACTCTATCTGAAGTGGATTATCAGTTAGAATTTGGCATATGCTGAAAACAGTCCTCATTTTGAACCTTTTCTTCCTTGCCCCACCATGGTACTATTAACAGTTGCATTGCAGATGTGAGTTTTCTAAAATGATTGCCCCAGTGCCAAATTATTTTCCTGGTGTTGATTCAAACTAGAGGGTGATTCAAACTAGCAGGGAAGGATGCTAACTCTTTCTGGCTACTGGAGAATGTATGTGTAGGGAACATTATTATTGGACTTTTCACTTTGTTCCATAAAGAGTACAAATTCTGTCTCCCCTCTTATCTCTCTTCTCATCTCTTTTTCTCTCTTTCTCCATTTCATCCCCAAACCCCACGCTACATTCATAGTTAACAGTTAAATTTCACAGGTCTCTTGGTAGGGATGAGTAGGTAGATACAGTATGACAAATATAGACTTCAGTTTTAGATACATCTTCTGCAAATTCTGTGCTTTCAGTAACACAGTACTTTTGATTGTTTCCTTCACTTTTAATGGAGAATAAGAATTATTTTCTAGGACTTCTCTTAGACCTAACTGAAACAACCTACACGATTTGTTCAGCACAGGTTTGGTAAAGAATAAACTCACTTTTTTCCCTTGCTATAGAAAAGAGCCATGGAAACATTACAAGCCTCACATTTCAAATGTTTGTTATATGCACTTACAACTGTGCATGTGTATGCACAGTGTATCAGTAACAGACATCTATCTACTGACATTTCTTCATATTACCAAGACCATAATTTACTTGATGATAGAAATTTGCCATTTTTATATGTAGGTTCTTGTGCTTTTCTCTTTTGTCATATTTGCTCGATTCCAAATCTGTCAGAATACAGCCTAAGATTCTCACACCGTCTGAAAAGAGTCAGCCAGCTTTAGACTATGCCATTCTGTGGCTAACTCAGTTTTAAGAAAAGTACTGTAATAAAAATCAGATGATATACATTTATATTTATTTATAGTAAATATTATATTGTTTAAGTAAACATATTTATAATATACTTTTGCTTATATGAAATATATTTATGTTAACTTTCTGTACAATGTGTTTCCTTATTTTCTCACTAGCAAACAATGATTTTTAAAGTCACTTTTTGTTAAATTTGCAAACGTTCATATCCTTTACAGTTTGAACATCTGTCTAATGTTCTGTATTCTGTGGTTGCTTGCTGTCACTTAATCATACATCTGCCAATGACCTTGAGCAATTCTTATCTCTTTATGTCTGTTTCCACGTATGTAATGCTATGATTAGAAATAATCATTTTTTCCTAAAGAGACATGAGTGTAGGACATTTTAAACTGTTGGAAGAGGAGAGATAATCAAAAAATAAAATGTAAATAAAACCTATCTTTATTTCTACCACAGGTTTTGAAACTGCCCGATTGCAGAAATGTTAAGAAAGATTTGAGTTGGAAAGTGGTAGACTGGAGTGGAAACATTAAGTTGATGTATCCTATTTTCTTACCTGGGTTATAAATTTACTATTAAGTTTTCAAAGTCAAGGCATTTTGCAGTATCCTGTCAAGATCAAAAATATTTATTTTAGAAGTCGCCTATGAATAGGTTCTAGACTCCACAGATGGAATTGTAAAATTGCTTACAGTTACATACTCACAAAAACACAGAGATTGAGGGAATCACGAGGTTGGATGGTTAAAAGCCTATCTTGTGGCCAAATAATATTCTTATTTTGGTTTGGGTTTGATTTATTCTTTGTGAAGACAGCATTCCACTACTTCCTGATTTTAGTGTAATAAACTAGAAGTTAATGAAGATAAATTATTAAAAATACATTGCACTTTTTATATGACTCGTATATTTAAATCATCATCAGGAGATAATCTTCAATTAGAACATTTCTCTTTTTAAAAATTGAGACATTATGGCAAAAACCCCCACCTATTTTATTTCTAGAAATTAGTTCTCTTCAAAATATCTATCAGTTTTGTCTAAGAGTCACCATAGTGGTGTTTTATACATACTCTTATTTACAGTGTTCTTGTGGAAGATTTCCTCTTCCTTCTTTGCTGTTACTCACTTGTTATAGAAAAGTCTCCTTGAAGTCATTTGATGAAACCTCTTTACCGTCTTTGCCTGCCATTGGTCCAGGATTGGCCGTGTGAAGAGTGGTGACTACAGACATAAACCAAGCTTCCAGTTCTCAGGACGCCCTGATGTTGTTTCAGTCCATGCAGAAGCTAAAGAATGGCTCTTTCCCATCACAAAGACACATCTTACCATGTGTACATTGGAGCAGCTCTCCTTAAGACTAAAATACTATTAGTTAACTCCTTAAAAATATTTCTTTCTTATCTACTTTGCATTCATAGATGGATAAACCCAGTTCATTTGGTTTCAATGAAGCCATGCTTTATATCCCTCTCAACGTCTTTACTGCTGCGACTCCGTTACTAGTTTAGACAAACAGTGTCAGCAATGGCAATTCAATATAAATCAACAGCTATGATAAGTAATTTTGGAGAAAAAAAAAATGAGTAATCATGCCAGGACAGGAAAAAGGCTAAGCATTTTTTTGTTAATAGTTACTAAGATTGAGTTAAGTAAAAACTTTACTGCTACCATTAAAAGTAACCAGGTATTCAGTCAATGTTTTATAAAATATATGACTCCCTTAAACTTGTTTTATTAGCTATTGATTTATTCTTTAATTAGAACATTTAATGTCTCTTTTTTTTAAGTAATTGATACCATAATTTTATTTTCCAAACTCACTCTGACAACCAGTCTTTTGCAAACCACTCTCATTCCTCACTCATTCCTCTCAAGCCACTCGTTGTCCTATTTGACCTGACAAATCTGAAAGTGTGTAGGACTAGCCATTTTATCTACTTACATTGTCTGTGCATAAACCCAAGCAACTGGACATGATAGCAAACAACATAAAACTGGACTAATTAGTTCATTTTAAATTTAAGTTTGCTTTAAAACATAGAGATCAACTAATCTTTCAACATACTTAAATACCTATTTTGCCCAGTAAAATCACTTTCCAGGTTTCAAGGTGATGACTGTCTTTTCTCTTCCTTAAATTCTAACTCTTTATTCTCTAACTCTTAAGCAATGACATTATGTTAGTCTTCACTGAGGGGAAAAAAAATAGTCGATAGGAAATACCTCATCTTCTTGTCCAGGAATCGGCACAGAAAATTGAATCAGTAATTAAATTGTCCATTGTCCTTCCTGTTACAATGAAAGAAGAGTCTCTGTTCTCAAAGGCCAATACTTTATTTTGTGGTTTGGATGCCAGGCATTTTTTTTTTTTTCTCAAGGACTCTGCGTCAGCTCTGTTTTATTCACCATCATTAATCACTTCCTCTCAACTTGATAATTCTTACTGTCTCAGGCTGTCCTTACCTATGTGTCTATATATGTACAGATGACCATTTTTGCCTTCATTAATAAAGCAGATTTTAAACCACATTACTTTTAGATATATTCATTATTCTAAACTACATCTCAAAAAAACTAAGGAAAGAAAAATGTATAAATTGTTTTAATTATTCTTGTGTCCTGTCCAAATTTTACTTTCTCTAATCTGATTTCTATTCCCAACAGTCAACTAAAACTACTTTTCTGAGGTTCTGTTACCACCTTCTTCTTACCAACTCAACAAATATGTCCTTCTTCTCTTCTTTAGCTGTCTTTTAAGGTCATTCTATATGCCAGTCATTTGCTTTTTTGAAATACTTTTTTCTCTAAACTTCTTCGGCTTCATGGATCACAGCCTCGCCATGACAGAGGGTGTTGTGTAACTCAATAAAACTATGAGCTATGCCATGCTGGGCCACAAGATGGATGGGTCATAGTGAAGAGTTCAGACAAACATGGTCCACTGGAGGAGGGAATGGCAAACCACTCTAGTATTCTTGCCATGAGAACCCCTTGAACAGTATGAAAAGGCAAAAGGAAATGACACCATAAAATGAACCCCCAGATCAGGTGTCCAATATGCTACTGGGAGGGAGTGGAGAAATAGCTCCAGAAAGAATGAAGCAGCTGACCCAAAGCAGAAATGATGCTCCACTGTGGATGTGTCTGGTGGTGAAACTAAAGCCCAATGCTCTTAAGAACAATACTGCATAGGAACCTGGAATCTTAGGTCCATGAAGCCAGGTGAATTGGACATGGTCAAGCAGGAGATAGAAAGAGTGAACACTGACATCTTAAGAATCAGTGAACTGAAATGGACAGGAATGAGTGCATTTAATTTATAGGACTATTATATCTGCTCTGGCTCAGAGGGTGAAGAATCTGTCTGCAATACGGGAGACCCAGGTTTGATCCCTGGGTTGGGAAGATTGCCTGGAGAAGGAAATGGCAACCCACTCCAGTGTTCTTGCCTGGAGAATCCCATGGACCGAGAAGCCTGGCAGGCTAGAGTTCATAGGGTTACAAAGAGTTGGACACAAGTGAGTGACTAAAACACACATATCTACTACTGTGGGCAAGAATCCCTTAGAACAAATGGAGTAACCCTTAGAGTCAACAAAAGAATCTGAAATGCAGTACTTGGATGTAATCTCATAAATGACAGAATGATATCGGTTCATTTCCAAGGCAAAGAATCCAGCATAACACTAATCCAAGTCTGTGCCTCAACCACTAAGACCAAAGAAGCTGAATGGTTCTATGAAAACCTACAAGATCTCCTAGACCTAACACCAAAACAAGAAGCCATTTTCACCATAGGGGATTTGAATACAAAATAGAAAGTGAAGAGATACCTGGAGTAACAGGCAAGGTTAGCCCTGGAATACGAAATGAAGCAGAGCAGAGGGTAACAAGAGTTTTCTCAAGAGAACACACTTGTCATAACAAACACCCTTTCCCAAGAACGCAAGAGATGACTCTACACATGGACATCACCAGATGTCAGATGAGGAGAAATCAGATTGATTGTACTGTTTGTAGCCAAAGATGAAGAAGCTCTATACAATTAGCAAAAACAAGATGTGGAACTGACTGTGGCTCAGATCATGAGCTCTTTATTGCAAAATTCATGCTTAAATTGAAGAAAGTAGGGAAAACCTCTCAGCCATTCAGGTATGACTTAAATAAAATGCTTTATGATTATACAGTGGAGGTGACAAATAGATTTAAGGGATTAGATCTAGCAGATGGAGAACCAGAAGAACCAGATGGAGGTTCATAACATTGAACAGGGGGCAGTAACCAAAACCATCCCCAAGAAAAAGAAATGCAAGAAGGCAAAGTGATTTTCTGAGGAGGCATTACAGGTAGCTGAGAAGAGAGGCAAAAGGCAAGGGGGAAAGGAAAACACATACACAACTGAATTCAGAGTTCTGGAGAATAGCAAGGAGAGATAAGAAGATCTTCTTAAATGAAAAATACAAACAAATAGAAGAAAATGATAGAATGGGAGAGCCTAGAGATCTCTTCAAGAAAACTGAAGATATCAATGGAACATTTCATGCAAGGATTGGCATGATAAAGGACAGAAAGGTAAGGACCTAACAGAAGCAGAAGAGATTAAGAAGTGGCAAGAATACACAGAACTATACCAAAAAGTCTTAAAGATCCAGATAACCATAATAACATGGCCCTAGAGTGTGAAGTCAAGTGGGCCTTAGGAAACATTACTACAAACAAAGCTAGTGGAATTTATGGAATCCAGGTGAGCTATTTAAATCCTAAAAGACAATGCTCGTAAAGTGCTGCACTCAATATGTCAGCAAATTTGGAAAACTCAATAGTGGCAATAAGACTGGAAAAGATCAGTTTTCATTGCAATCACAAAGAGGGGCAATGCCAAAGAATGTTCAAACTACCTTACAATTGCACTCATTCAACATGCTAGTAAGGTCGTGCTCAAAATCCTTCAAAATAGGGTTCAAAAGAAGCATGTGAACCAAGAACTTCCAGATGTACGAACTGGATTTAGAAAAGGCAGAGGAACCAGAGATCAAATTGCCAACATCTGTTGGATCATAGAAAAAGCAAGGGAATTCCATAAAAACATCTACTTCTGCTTCATTGACTAAGCTAATGCCTTTGACTGTGTGGATCACAACAAATTGGAAAATTCTTAAAGAGAGGGAAATACCAGACCACCTTGCCTGTCTCCTGAGAATCTGTATGCAGGTCAAGAGGCAGCAGTTAGAATCAGACATAGGGCAACAGTGAGTAAAAATTGGGAAAGGAATATGACAAAGCTATATATTGTCACCCTGCTTATTTAACTTATATGCAAAGTACACCATGTGAAATGCCAGGCTGCATGAATTACAAGCTGGAATCGAGATTGCCAGGAGAAATATCAACAGCCTCACATATGCATATGATGCAACTCTAATGGCAGAAAGTGCAAAGGAACTACAAAGCCTTTTGATGAAAGTGAAAGAGAAGAGTGAAAAAGTTGGCTTAAAATTCAACATTCAAAAAACTAAGATCTTCCTCATAGCACTGCTGGGTTCCTTGAGTGAGCACCTCAAGATGACCAAGCAGAAACAGTGTCAACCTCCATTACCTAACCTCAACCTCACAGAGTGTTCTATCCACAGGATTCACAGCTCCACCAAGATTTAAGTGCAGGAGAAGTGCCCATCACATTTGGTAGGAAGAACATATGGTAGATCTGCCACATATTCTCAGCCAGGATGTGTTATTTTACATTTAAATGTATTTACAATGTTGATGCTGAGCTAAAGAAAGGTATTAACCAAAAAAGGCTGTCACTACTGTTTCATTTTTCACTATGACTTAGTGTATTGCATAAAGCTCATAGAAACATATTATTAATCTCTTGACTAGTAAAACACAAAAGATTTTTAATTGTGGTTATTAATATAAAATTTGCATACGTATTTTGAATTTAACTGGCCCTAAATTCCAGACACTGCCCCCTCTACAATACTCATATTTTAATAAAGAGATGTTTTTTTAAAAAGTCCATTTTTTCAGGTAATAGTTCTAAAACTAATTTCTAAAAGATATTTTGTTATCAGTAGATATTAGGTCCAGTATTCTAAATCTGGTAGATTATGATATTCACATTTGCACAGTGTTATGGTAGAGGCAGCCTGATAATGACCTTGAAGTATGATAATATCTTGATGCATAATAATTCTGACTATATATTTCACAGAAGAAATATATAATAGTTCATGGTACTGAGAACACATTGCCTTTTTTGTTTTGCTGATTGTTCGGCACCATCAGAACAATTTATTGTGCTAATAAAAAGGATAATGGGAAAGAGAGATTTTTGTCTGATATTGAACTATAATTAAAACATCAGAGTTTGAATCTGTTTTTAATATAAATGAGAATTCAATAATAAACCTTCTGTGACACAAATTACTTATCTTAGAAGCACAGGAGACTTCAGAATTTATGATAATTTGAATATGCATTTAATAAAACTATGAACTAAACAGCATGGGACTAGAAAAAGGGTGAATTTAGAACATATTCTCAAGCAAATGAGTTAAATAAAGACACTTTTTGAAGTAAGATTAGCTGATTTTTTATCATGATGTCTTGATATAATAAATCCAAATTTAATTTTTCAGTTTTTCAGAGTTTATTTTTATATCCCTTAACACACAGTATTATTTATTATTATTATTAATTATTATTTTTTTGCAAAGGGAGGAGGAGCACATATCAGTCTTCAAGTTCATGAAAATTATAGGTACATCTTTTTTCAAAAGAGGAGTGCTCATAGAAGATTACATATCGTGGGAGATAGTTATTTTAGGAGGTAAGACAACATGTCCAAAACCTCTTTCATGAATGCATGAAACTGGGGCCTTGAGTATATTCTATTTCACGGCTGCATCAAATGTGACTCTGATGTGATTTTAGCTGCTCAGGTTATGTCTCTACCTCACCATCACCAAAAACTGATTAAGTAAACACTGACAAATGGGTCACCTGCATTTCAATTTTTTTTTCTTTTTTTTAGTGTAACTGGATAGAAAAAACAATAGCAACCCACTGTAATTTTCCAAGGTGCCTCAATTATGGGACCTTACAAAGTGAGTGTTTAGAATATAGCAATGTCTTCATGTTTAACTTCTGGAACCCTTTCCTATTGATCCTTTCAGTGGCTGCAAACAGACAATTAAGTAGTAGTCAATGAAGTCTTAAAATTTTTTGAAAAAATTCAGACCAATTAAAAAAAAAATGACTAGCAGTAGAAATGATAGCTAACTCAGTAAGTTCAAACTTTAATTAACTCATTTAATATACACATTAATCCTCTAAGAAAATTAAGACAAAAGAGTGACCTTGTGCTCAAGGTCACAAGGCTAGTAAGTGGCAGAACAAGGGATTTGAACTAGTAAGTCAACCTACAGAGCCTAAAAGAATCCTAAAAGAACTCTAAGAATTCTTAGCCACCAAAAAAATCCAGAAAGACCCACTGATTTAAAAGGTAGAGTGATTGCTTAATATTTTACTTTTTGTTTGGTTGGCATCTACCAAACAAAAACACATCTTCTTTGTGTTGAAATTTTACTGTGTACATGTGATTGTAAATTCAGCTCTGCAATGTAAAAAAAAAAAAAAAAGAAAAAAGAAAAGAAAATATCATGTGAATCAATAGCTAGACTTTGTGAGAAATTATATAAAGTATATTTATTTGGATACTTAGTTTTTTCTCTTGTTTCATACAAATACTCCTCTGCTCCTGTAAAAAGTTTTACTTAGCATCGCTCAAATAATTATACATATATTCACTAAATGATTTATAAACTGGAAAAAACAAAATGTATGCAAAAGGATAATTGTTTTATCAAATTTGACAGGAGTTAAGTCTTAAGAAGAAATTCTTTGATATGTATAATGATGGTTACATATTTACTTAAGTATAGAGATTGCTAAGGTGACTAAGGTGAAGGGTTGTGAATGTGTAAATGTTAATCATTGCTATATTTTTGCTATATTTTTATTTATAATCTGTAACTTGTGAGTGTAACTGGATTATATTTTTATAAAGTATCATGTCTGAGCCCCTTGATTTGAATCACCTGTGAATAGCCTGTAGTAATTTCCTGTCCACAGGTAGAGTTTGGCAAAGTTTAAGGAGATTCTCAAGCACGGCTTTTTGCTACATTAAAATTTAAGAACCACTCCCCTAGAAAGTAGGTACCATTATTTTCTCAAATCTTTAATGATTTGTAATTTCTTCATATTAGACAGTCATGAAAAAGTTTCCAATAAAGAGCATGTTCTGCTTGAGAATTTGCAAATCAGGTGGCCAGAGCTGATAGGAGTCTTCTGAGATATGCAAGCACACAAGAGTACCACTTGCAGGGCTTGTCACTAGGAGTGTTATTAGGAGACACTGCATTGCTTCTAATATATTTTGGCTTAAAGCCACTTTCCTATACATTATGGAATTTATGTGCACAGATGTCCTTTTTTCCTTCATCACAGTGATGACCATTCTGAAAAAGAAAAGGAAAATATTGAGCTACTTACATTCATGCTGACAGTTTCTGCTACAGAATCATAAATTAGGAAATATAATTAGAATGTAGTTATAAGATAGACTGAAATTTCATTTTGCTGGCATTTATTTCATTCAGGCACAGATTTAGAATGAAATGTGATTGCCATGACATATAGTTTATTAGTAATAACCATGAAAATTCCATAGTGCTTTATGAATTATAAAATGCTTTACTTCACTTGATCCTCAAGTAATTCTGTGAGCTGAGCAAATATTATATGCCTTTTACTTTTGAGAATTGGAGTCAATTGAATTGCCAGAGATGACTGAGGTGAGAAGTGGAAAACCTGGAAACTAAGCCTCCTAATTCCTCCTAATTATCTATTTTAATGAAATACACTCAAAGTTTCAGAATAATTGTCTTTTCAATGTAACAATTTCTATTTTAGAGGTGTAAAGGACAGATAAATAATCAAAAACTATCATCTATTCTTAAATGTTCTTAAATATCAACCAAAAGAAACTGGACTTTCTCTCAGAATGAAAGCAGCACTTCACATGGACTACGTTTGACTTAATGAAGAACAGCATTAGATAGGAGTGCTTTTGGAAGAAAGTAAATCTAATGTAGATGTTAATAAGAAATTTAATTTACTCATAAACATGATATCTAGCAGATCTAGTTGAGATAAGGTTCAGTTGATGAAAGAACTGTTTGAGAAACCAAGTTCCTTTTGACTTTCTTGTCTACTATAATTTAGTTTTCATTACATACAGTTTGGTCCACCACCTAGCATTGCCCTCCACCTTCTAAATATGAATAAAATAGAAAGATGTAGTATATATTCTGTTTATGTTTCTCATAAGCCCTACTTCCACTCTATCCACTTTTGCTAATGTTATCTATATGGAGCTAGGTCATACCATCAGTGTATTTGCAAATGATTCTGGAAATATAAAAATTATAAAATTTTATATTTTATAAAATATAAAATCAGACACAGTTCTGATTAAAATGATTATCTTTTTCTTTAGCAAGGATGGAAGCAAAATGAGCAAAGTGAAAGTGAAAGTCTCTGTCATGTCCGACTCTTTGCAACCCCATGGACTATGCAGTCCATGGAATTCTCCAGGCCAGAATACTAGAGTGGGTAGCCTTTCCTTTCTCCAGGGGCTCTTCCCAACCCAGAGATCGAACCCATGTCTCCCACATTGCAGGCAGATTCTTTACCAGCTGAGCCACAAAGGAAACCCAACAATTCTGGAGTGGGTAGGCTATCCCTTCTCCAGGAATCCCGACCCAGGAATCAAAGCAGGGTCACCTGCATTGCAGGTGGATTCTTTACCAACTGAGCTATCAGGGAAGCCCTGGGATATGGGCATTCGGTACATAATTAGAAATGTCTGCCATAGTAACCCAAGATGATATCTTTACTCTTCTTCTATCACTACATACTAGTGAGGGCTTCATCCTCAGACAGTTCTGGTTCTTGAATGTGTCTTTGGGAAGCAGTCTAGAAGTTCCTGTCTTCTAACCATAAACATTCTGCTCTTTTCTCTCTGTTATCCTTGTCTTTTGAATATAATATTTAGGACTGAAACAGTGCCTTCTGAAAACGTGTAGGAGTCACATGACTGTGGTTATCACTATTTGTTTGATTGTTTGGAAGATAATCTGCAAAGTTTGAGGGTGCATTTTGATTGACATGTTCTCCTAAAACAGGTACAACTTACCTTTCTTCAGAAGTAAGTTTTAGAATATACCTAAAGGTTATTAATAAAAGACTTTTGTAAGCCTTCCATGATAACTGTGTCCTGTTCTTGGTATAAAAACCCAATTCCAAGATAAAATGTTTTATATATGTCATGAATTTTATGTAATACATGGATTCAAGGCATCACCACATGTATTGATTCAACAGTGTAGAATGTATGTGGTAAAAGAAAGAGGTATCTCCCCCCACCATACAAGGGTAAAAGGATTATGTTTACTGCCAACACTCCAATTGTAATATTTTTTCATCCTTTTACCTTGAAAAATGATATAAAAATAACTTGGATTTCTGTTTTAAATACACAAGCTTTGCTAATCAAAGTGCCGACAAGAAAGTTACTGGTTAACACTTGAACTTAGATGCACGTGGTCTAGGGGAGCAGAATCAGCTCCAACTTATGCAAACTCAAACTTCCAAAGGTTATCTATTAATAACATCTCAGAGTCCCACTTCTTCATTGACAGTGTGGAAAAATAATAAAACATTCCTCACTAGGTTGTGTGCATATGTGCGTGCTAAGTCACTTCAGTCATGTCTGATTATCAGATACCTTATGGACTGTAGCCCACCAGGTTCCTTTGTCCCTTGAATTCTCTAGGCAAGGACATGAGTGGGTTGCCATTTCCTCCTCCAGGGGATCTTCCCGACCCAGGGATTGAACCCACGTCTCCTCCATCTCCTGAATTGTGCCACATGGGAAGCCCGAGATCAGATTCACATATTTTTTAAGTTAGATAGACAGATATCTAAGGTGTACAGAGCAGTCAGGAAAATATTATAGCCTGGATAAACTAACACACATGTGCTCAAACATACACACAGTTTCTAGAAGGGCAAATCAATACCCCACTAAGTTTTTGGACATAATCCTCCTATGAGTTTTCTCATAACATCCATAAACAGCAAGGATTTGCATTTCCTGAATCTTCACTCCAAATAGCAAAATAGCCTTCATCCCTTAAGGAAGAAATATAAACAAATATGTAATTTTTATCTCATCATCAGTAAATTTTTTTTTTTTCTGACACAACATGGTTTTATCATCATTTACAGTTTTTGATTTGTGTATGTGTTGGAGATTCTGTGATAATCACTGGATAACGATCTGCTGACTCTTCCAAATATCCTCTTGTCCTAGTCTTCCTCACTACAAGGACCAGCAGTATTTAGCCAAGTACTTGACCAGCCAGAATACCATACCCAGACCGCATTGTCCAGTCTTCATTCTAAGAGTGGACATGTGACTGATTGTGTTCTGACCAATGCAATATGGTCAGACCTAATTCAAACCACCAAGTTTCTGGATAGTGTGTTTCACAGCATTATCAAGATGATAGCTTATTGTCATATCATTCTATCTTCTTTAAGCTTCTCTCATTTTGGACTTTTCTTTCACTCACAGGTAAAACTACTCCTAATAAAAACATTGTACAGTTTGTTTATAAGGAACACAGCTTCCAATAGGAGCATCACCTCTAGTATTTTAAATGTTAAAGATATCATAAAGTACAACTTTAAGCAATTTTATTGATAATTTGTTAGAGAAATCCTGTTTGATTTTATTCTTTTATTTCCTTGAGGAAAAGAGTATCATATGTATTTTGCAATTTATGAAATCATTTAAATGAAAGCCATTATGTACTCAATGAAAATGGTATATAGAGATATATAAGCCTGGGTTGAAATGCTTTAGTGGCCAAATAAGGTTAGTGTTTATCGTTCAGTCATGTCTGACTTTTTGTGACCCCATGCACTGTAGCATGCCAGGCTCCTCTGTCCATGGAATTTGCCAGGCAAGAATACTAGATTGGGTACCCATTCCCTTCTCCAGGGGACATTCCTGACCCAGAGATCAAACCCAGGAAGGCTATTAAGATATAGCTTTTATAAAGAACACACAGAAATCTTAAGTGTCCAACACAGTATAAGACAAGCTGAGGTGAGCATACAGCATGAAAACTCTGCCAAGATCAATTTATAGAATATTTCCATATTCTCTGTGATCCATCCATTTTGTTGCATGTTCTTAATTTTTATTGCTCTACTCATTGTATGAACAAACTATTATTATTTTGTTTTTATCCACTTGATGTCATTTAAATTGTTCCTAATTTGAGGCAATTATGAATAGTTTAATCCAAGTTTTTGGCATATCTAGGCATATCTGGGCATATATCAGGAGTGAAATTGCTGGACTTTATCATACACATGTGATTAATTTTATTTAATAATTCCACAAATAATTGTATTAATTTGCACTGATATAAGTAACATAAAGTTGCAGTTGCTCAACATCTTTGTTAACATTTGATAATATCAGGCCTTTAATTTTAGCCATTCTGCTGAGTGTTTAGTACTACCTAGCTACGGTTTATACTTACATGTTTTGGTGATGAATGACACTGAGCATACTTTATGTATTTTTTTTTTTTTTTTTTTACAATTATTTAAGACCTTTATTAACAGGTGCTTGCAGTTTGTTGACTTTTTTTTTTGAAAAAATCAAGCTGTAAACTTTTATTACAAATTAAAAATGAGGTTCTTAAAAATCTCAACTTGATTTTAAAACATGCCTACTTCATGAGAGCAGTGCCTGTTTAAAACGTAGTTCTACTAAAACTTGCTCATCTACCTTTTTATAGTTTTGAAGATTATTTTTGTAGTTTAGATTCATATATTTTGGAGGCCTTATCTGTGACAAACTTCATTCACATATTTCATATTCACTTTCTTTTTTTTTCATATTCACTTTCTTAATGTAATTTTTTGATGGACTAAAGTCATTAATTAAGTAAAGCCTGGTGCATCTATTTCTTCTTATATGATTAATACTTTTTTTGGACTTACTCTTTTAAAGCTAATGAACAAATCAAATAATTTCTACATATCAAGTCATATGCATTATATTTTATTATGAAAATAATATCATAAAATGTATACACATAAAATATATACAAGATAATATATGTAATATATACATAAGATATATAAGATAATATACATAAGAATGTATAAATATGTAAATAATACACATACAAAATGATGAACACTTTCTATGTATTGTGTAAATTGTGTGGGAAGGGAAGAAAGAGCAAATTAGAATCTGAGTATGCTTAAAAGTAATTTGTTTCACTGGGAAGCTAAAAGTGTTTTTATTGTCTGTATGCTAAGGTGAAATATCCTTTAGAGTCAGTCTAATTCATGTCAAATGCCAAGTTGGTGAGACTGAAAGTGGAATTTTTACTTTTACTTTATCATTTGTTTGTATAGAGACATCCCTAAAAATGATGATTATAAATAAATGTGAAACAACACAACTAGAAATAATGGCTTAATAGGGAAAAAAGAGAGAAAGAAAAATGTATTGATAAAATGTCACTACAAATAAGCATCAAATTAAGGACTTCACAGTGTTATACTCTTTTTATCTTTTGTTTCAATAGAGTGAAATAAGATTAAATTGACACTGGACTCAGAGAGAAAACTAAGCAGCTTAATTTGAACACTTGATTCTGTAATTCCATTCACATTGGAAATATCATTAAGCTATGTTTCTTGAAAAAGAAAGGAACATTTGAGTTACTATACATTAATGTTGCTATACCTGGATAAGCAAAATAAATTTTATTTGGGGTTAAATATAGTTCATTTTTAATGGTTAAAAGATAAATTAGAAGATATTTATTTTTATCTGAATTTTATTTTAAATTTTAGTAATAACTGACATTGTGTGGAGAGGAAAAGAGAACGTAAATTGTCGGTATTGTGCCCCAGATTACAGACTGACAGATCTTTTCATATTGTCAAGAGATTATTTGATGATTTTTTTAAAAAAATGTAGGGGATCTGTGAGTCTTAATTATACAAGTATGAAGAGCAATCAGAATCTATAATTCAGAAATCTACAACAGTAAAAATGAAAAATTAAAAGTATAGATATCAAAAATCATATTAATTGTTCACATTTATTTATATATTCTAGGCTTTAAATCTTATTTCTGAATACAATACACAGAAGAACCATACCAAAAAAAAGGTCTTAATGACCTAGATAACTACAATGGCATGGTCACTCACCTGGAGTCAGACATCTTGGAATGTGAAGTCAAGGGGGCCTTAGGAAGCATCACTACGAACAAAGTTAGTGGAGGTGATGGAATTCCATCTGAGCTATTTAAAAGTCGTAAAGAGGATGCTCTTAAACTGCTGCACTCAATACGTCAGCAAATTTGAAAAACTCAGCTGTGGCCACAGAACTGGAAAAGATCAGTTTTCGTTGAATCCCAAAGAAAAGCAATGCCAAAAAATGTTCAAACTACCATACACTCATGTTTATTCCACACGGTAGCAAGGTAATGCTCAAAATTCTCCTGGCTAGGCTTCAGTAGTACATGAACTGAGAACTTGCAGATGTACAAGCTGGATTTAGAAAAGGCAGAGGAACCAGAGATCTAATTGCCAACATCCTTTACATCATAGAAAAGGTAAGGGAATTCCAGACAAACATCTGCCTCATTGACTACGCTAAAGCCTTTGACTGTGTGGATCACAACAAACTGGAAAATTCTTCAAGTGATGGGAATACCAGGCCAGCTTACCTAACCTCCTGAGAGAGGTAGGTGACCTACCTCCTGCAGGTCAGGAAGCAACAGTTAGAACCTAACATGGAACAATGAACTGGTTCAAAATTGGGAAAGATATGACAAGGATATATGTTGTAACCCTGCTTGTTTAACTTATATGCAGAGTACATCATTTGAAATGCCAGGCTGGATGAATCACAAGCTGAAATTAATTGCTCTGAGAAACACAAACAATCTCAGATATGCAGTTGATACCACTAGTGGCAGGAAGTAAAGAGGAACTAAAGAAACCCTTGAGGGTGAAAGAGGAGGGTGAAAAAGCTGGCTTAAAACTCAACATTCAAAAAACTAAGATCACGGCATCTGATCCCATCACTTCATGGCAAATAGAAGGGGAAAAAGTGAAACTGATAGATTTTATTTTATTTGGCTACAAAATCATTGTGGATGGTGACTTCAGCCATGAAATTAAAAGATGCCTTCTCCTTTGAAGAAAAGCTATGAGAAGCCTAGGCAGCGTACCAAAAGCAGAGACATCACTTTGCTGAGAAAGGTCCATCTATTCAAAGCTATGGTTTTTCCAGTAGTTGTACACAGATGTGAGATATGAAGCATAAAATGTAAGCTTTGAAGCATAAAATTATTTTGCTAAAGGTCCATCCAGTCAAAGCTGTGGTTTTTCCAGACATCATGTATGGATGTGACAGTTGGACCATAAAGAAAGCTGAGTGCCAAAGAATTGATGCTTTTGAACTATTTTGAGTCTTTGTGATATTGGAAAAGACTCTTGAGAGTCCTTTGGACTGCAAGGAGATCAAACCAGTCAATCCTAAGGGAAATCAACCCTTAATATACATTGGAAGGCCTGATGCTGAAGTTGAAGCTCCAATACTTTGGCCACCTGATGCAAAGAGCCAACTCATTGGAAATGACCCTGATGCTGGGAAGATTTGAAGGCAAAAGGAGAAGGGGACAACTTAGCACACAGGTGAAATACATTTATACTTTGTATTAAATAACTTTTCCATATTCATGCTCTACTAACCAACAGTCATCTCCAGTGAAATATGTCATTATTGATGAACACACCTAATCTTTAGTCATCTGTGCCTCCATGTATTCAGTGATTGAACCTAGAAGTATCTTTATTATCATTTCCACATATCATGTTCTCATCCATCTTTCAGTCCTGTTTTTTGCCCAAACCCATCCCAAATATCCATATGTTCCCAGAAATCTTTGAATTATATCAATTTACATCGAGTTTTCATGTTCTGGACTTCTGAGGATTTATTTCTTTGAGCAGCTCTTTACCAACATTTCAACTACTTGGTATATTCTTCTCATTAAATACTTTTTAAAAACTGTGTTAATGCTAAATTATCTCCTGGATAATACTTAATAGTAATGCCCATAGCTTTGAACAGGTAAGAGATCAAGCATGTGTTTTCCTAATCATTATATCTATGCCCCTTAAAAAGTCATTTAGTTAACACTCAGAGTCATGATTTGTAAAATAAGGGTAGTTATAACCATCTCAATTTGGTTTTTTGAGAATAAGCATTAAGTTGATAAACATAAAACACTAAAAGTATTTCCTGACAGAGTTGGTGTTCAAAAAGTATTACCTATGAATAAACTTTACATTATTGTATTTACTTTTATAATTATTTTATATTAATATGTATTTTACTAATACTTGAATAGCTTAATAAATTAATGAAGGCTAATAATTATTTCAAAACTACTCACAAAGTATAAATTGAAAATTACTAAAATAAATTCTCTCTAGCTTTAGAAATTTAATTGTGAAAGAACTATAACATAGTTTAAAATATGAAAATATGGTGTACTAAGTTTCATATATCATGTACAAATAAAATACTGCAGTTCAAAAGTGAGAGAGAACTTCCGCTTGTGGAAAATATGAACATACAGGTCACTTTTGAACAAGGCTTGGTGGAATCATAGTAATTCCTACAGTTTGAAATGAATTATAGCAATTTCCAGGTAGAGAAAAATACCTTTAGAGAAGACTTAAGAGTCTTGAAAAGTGTGTGTGTATAATTTGTTCTTGAGCATTAGACTGCGCAGAAGAGAATAGATTGGTAAAATCAGAAAAGGAGATTTGGCATAAGGTGAGGTCAACCCTGAGTGCTTGGCTAAAATCCTACTCTGATTTTGAAAGGTAATCATGGAGAAAATTGTGCATTAGCAGTAGCAGTGTATAAGAAGGCACAGTTTTGAGTGGTGTGAATGAGGGACAGGTGGCACTTTAGGAATTATTTCCATAGTCTGAAGTGATGGATGATAAAGATCTGGCCTAGGGTAATGAGAGAAAGTGTAGCTGAATACATTTAAATTAAGGGTGAGCGTTTTGCTAGGACTGCATACGGGAAAGGAGAAGGGTGAGTTTTCTGAGAAAGCCTCTTATTTTATTTAGAATTATGAGAATATGTTCCTTTATCAGTTATATGTACGATAACTGAATTAGAGTGTGGAAAACATTACGAAGGACTCAAAATAAATGATTATATGGTTGAAAGATAAAGGAAATGACATTCTTTATTAATATCTTATAGAAGTGAAAATTGATTTACCACATATTTTTGAAAATAAGATGATTTCACTTGGATATATAATAAATATTAATAGATCATGTGACTATCAAAAACAATGAGGGATCTGATGGGATCCAACATTCACCATGACTTCACTGATAAAATTGAACATCTCAATTATGGCTTTTTTTTTTTTTTTAATTCTGAGGATAAACCTTTATACATGCAAGATGTGCTCATGAGAAAAAAAAAAATGATAATAGTTCACTCACTTGTTACTATACCTGCTACTCTAAGAAGGATAATTAAATGGAATTTTCACAGAGCAAAGGAATTTTTTGCACTTTCAAAGTGTTAAAAGATTTATTCCTTGCTTACTGATAGAGACATAGCAATTAAAACTATAAATATAATCTTCTTATACTCAAATGGTTTCTACAAAATTGTAATTTTGAATTTGGTTTTTACTAAAGGAATAAATTAGCATAGGATAGCAATTCGCAAGCACAAAAGAGTATTACTTCAATCACCTTAAGAATAATCCTTTTTCTCATGGGGTTGATTTCAACCAGGAAGCATTCAGCAGTGGGGCAAAGACTAGCCAAATTTAATAAGGCTGACAGGTTCTGACTTATTATCTGCTCCGCTCAGGGATGGCAATCTCTTTCAGTGACATAAACATGAAGCCCAAGAATAAGTGCTTAGCTGAATGATGTTTTTTATTCTAAAAACTACATTCCAAAACAGAGTTTTTGGTGTGAATTTGTGGAGTGAAATCAGAAACAACACTTTTTTTTTCATGAATAAATAAATAAGTAGTTAATGGGAAAGGCATCAAAGAAATAACAACTCAATACAGTCTAAATAGTGATTTTTTTTCCCCATTAGCACTATAGGGTTTTAGAAATTCTATTCCTTTTAGTTCCATTAAACACAGAAACCTGTCCACTGTTGGCTAAATAATAAAACTCACAGGCTATGGAAACGGCCTTTGAAAAAAAGAAGGATTTATAGTCTCGACCTTTTTATCTTTGCAGAATCTGAGAAGTTTGCCCTGTACTGAGATGAAAGGAACTTTTATTAGGAAATGAAAAATAATCTCTTTCATTAAAAAGAATGTAGAAGTGTTATGCTTTGCACCTAATTCAAAGCTGCTGTAAATAAAACCCCTAGGATTACAGTCAGAGAGGAGGAAACCACCCCTTCACTTCTTGCCTTCTTTTCCTCGATAATTCTACTCTTCAACAGATATTGGTAATTGCTTCCACTGAGTCAGGAACTGCTTGGCTAATAAGGAGCCTGAGATGTGTATAAAATCATCACTGAATTTATTTTTGTGTATGGTGTTAGAAAGTGTTCTAGTTTCATTCTTTTACAAGTGGTTGACCAGTTTTCCCAGCACCACTTGTTAAAGAGGTTGTCTTTTTTCTATTGTATATTCTTGTCTCCTTTGTTGAAGATAAGGTGTCCATAGGTTCGTGGATTTATCTCTGGGCTTTCTATTCTGCTCCATTGATCTATATTTCTGTCTTTGTGCCAGTACCATACTGTCTTGATGACTGTGGCTTTGCATGTAAATCCATGGCTGATTCATGTCAAGGTATGACAAAAACCACTACAATATTATAAAGTAATTAGCCTCCAACTAATAAAAATAAATGGAAAAAAAATCATCACTGAAGTGAATGGCATTCAACTAGCATAAACTGAGTCATTGTCTATGTACATTTATAATCAGACTCACTCACTTTCAAGGTAGTTCAATTAAACTGTACCTCATTAATGCTTTTGAGAATAGAGAAAGCCATCTTGCAAAATTTTAAATGACCTCAATTGAATCAGCTCAAAAAATACATTGAAATTGAACTATCTAAAAAATTGACCTTGAAAAGCCTCTGTGTGCTTTCATAATCCTTTAAAATTAAATTATCCCTCCCAATTATTGACTAGCTCTTTAATTCCCTTACATTTTCTTTAATTTCCAACCTTTTAGCTCACCTTTGCCACAAAATTTTCTTCAGACAGGAGGGAAAAAAAGGATACCTTCATCATAATGATGTACTGTTGATTCTGTATCTAAAGTCATTGTAATTCTGGAAGTTGTCCTAAGGTTCGATGGATGTTTGCCAGAATTTTAGTCTGTGAGAGCTAAGTACTTCTTGTTATGTGGAGTGAGCGGCACTCCCTGCATGGAAATAAGTTTACTCTCTTTACCTACCTAGAACTAAAATCTAGAAGGAAAAATAAAAGCTCCTGTTACGCATGCTAATAGTTTCTGTCTGAATCTCTTGTCTTCAGGTGTGAGTAGCATGGTGTATGCATACAATATTGAATAAGTACTTGTTGAATGCATTGAATGAATAAGTATATGTGCCTGAAATAATGAGAATAATTTCCATAAGTTACCTTCAGAAAGGTTTGTTTATTTGTGCTATGCTGAGACAATATATAAGCAAAAACAGTCTCTCATCTGTATTCTTTCCTTTTTGAAATTTTTCCTGATTTTTTTTGCTATATGATTATATTATATTTCAAGGTCAAGAGACAGGAAAAAATACACTATCTGTGCTCCAAATTAACTGTGACTCTCTTTGAAAATATTAATAGAATTGTTCTTGATCTATCAGGCAAAAAAAACTGTTCATTTAATTAGGAAAATGATAAGTAACAAATGACTATAATACAACTCAAATACACTACAAGATCAATGCACATCTTCTAACTGTTTGACCTGCATATTAATCTTTGTTATATAAATCCAGAAATGAACAGAGCTGCATATAGGTGCATGACACTGTCTTGTTTTATCAAAAATCGATTTTTAAGAGCAAGTTTCTTCTTTCATTCCTTCAGCAGCATGCCCCTTCTCATATATTCCGTTATGCTACATTGCTTGAGGCTGTGCTTCTATGAATCCTTAACGTATTTCTGCTGCCCTCTCTGCTTGTGATTACCCCCCATTTCAGCTCACTTTACAGCAGCGGTTGGGTGTCCTGCTGTCTTCTATTTTCTGTACATATACAGCTTAGTAGAGCTGTGGTATGATGAATATTGTTTCAATGTTGCCAGACCAGTTATATTAAAGGACTGTATTTCTAGTGCCTGTGTTTCTGTCTCTGCTGTTCCGTAATGCTCAGAGGCAGGTTGATCAAGCAAACTCTGAAGCCATATATCTTAAAGATAAGAAACTTCCAGAATTCACTAGCCCTGTTTAGGGGGCAGTGGCTGCTCCAGCAGAGTCTTTTCTGAAGCCAAGTGTCAGAATTCCTCTGAAAGTCCCTCCTGAGCTCCCGCTCAGCTGTGAAGCGCTTAAGAACCATCCCTTGACCTACTGTGAACATACTTTTCTTCTTGGTCACCATGAATATCAATAAGACAGAAACTCTAGTTTAGCCACCTAAATGTGTTTTAGATATTTCCTGGCATAAATAGGAGTGTATAAATACATTGATGGATTAAGTGTTAACTACATTATAAATTGAAAAATGAGATGGAACTCTGGCACATTAAAGTCATTCTGCTGTTGCTATTTCTAATACTTTCTTTCCTAGTCTTCACTAGATCAATGGCTGCTGTGCCTAAAAGATTTTATTTTCTCTAGGAAAGAAAGCACACAAAATAAGCAGAGGGTAAAAGAAGTCACTGAATATCTCAGAGTTTATAAAGTTCAAAAAGCAGGGACAGATGTCTAATAAGTCAGGTGATTTGAGATTTTCAAGAGATAAGATTTTTAGAATGAAATGGATTTGTTTGCTTAATCCAAAGTTTAAGAGTTTGGTGGATTCCAAACATAATTTATGCTTAAAAATAAAAAACAAATTTGCACATGTGAACGTGTGTATATGTGTGTGTATTGGTGCTGGGGGTGTGAGAGGTATGTGTTGATTATATAAGAGCCAATTTTCCAGTAAAAAGAAATAAACTAGGCAGATCCCTACAAAGATCACATAGAAGAGGAAATAAAGTGGACAATGGTGTCATAGATAAAGCCTTCCGCTTTCCCCTCGGGCATTCAACAAAGAAGAGTTACAATAGAGGAAAAATGTGTTTGTTCAGAAAGTGTCACAGATACCCATTTCCCCTACCTCCAATGACTCTGTGGGGTACAATAGATTATTAAAAAATGTCCCACATCTTTAAAAAAAAATCAAAGAAAGCTAAGAGTGGGCCAGTGGAACTGGAGAGGGCTTATATCTGATGAAGAGAAAGAGTCCCTTCAGTGACCTAGTAGTCTATAAAATAACTGGCTTGTGTTCATAAAGCAATGTCAATGTCAGGAATGTTTGGGGGAGTGAGGGAGTGAGCCGTGCCAGCTCAGCAGTGGGTGATGTGGGAATAAAGCCTGAGAAGTTAAAAATAGATGCTCCTCTGAATCAAAGATTGATAAAGAAAGAAAACCTGAATCACCTTCTTAATTTTGCCTGTGTGATTCCTTTCATAGACATTCCTTCATCCTTATTTAGATCACCCCATACATCACTCCCATCTATTTAAATCACACCTGGGGGAAAAAAGAAAGGTAAAAGGGAGAAACTTTAATTTACTGAGACATTCTGAATTGGATTGAAAAATTGAAATTGAAGATTGAAAGTTATATAATTAGATCCAGTTAGAAAAACACAATTTAATTTTCCATATATGATTAGGAAGAATTCATAGCACTACAAAAATTTCCAAGTATAGTGGAGAATCAAAATTGATACAAACAAGGACAGACTTATAACTTGCTTATCATTGCCTAGATAAATCCTAAGTCCCTCCTCTAATCCTTTGTACTCCAGGATGAATTTCTTTTTTTATAGTCTGCCCTCTCCTTCTTAATGCCATGCTTGTGATTTCATCTTTCCTTAATAGGAATTGTCACTTGTTGTCCTTATACAGAAGTTGACTTCTCTTTCTTCTTTCTGACCGCCAAAAATTGAATTGCTGTTCCACTTAAACGTCTACCATTTTCTCTGCTCTCAAAAAAAGGCACTAATTTGAAATAAAATGTTAAAGGAATGAAAATTTCCCTAAGAACTGCAGCTTCAAGCTTTGGATAGGTTACAAAAATAATATCTCCCTTCTGCAGTTTTACCAATTATTAGCTCATTTCCTCTGAGATCTCTCTCTCTATGTCTGTCTGGTTCTGTCTCTGTCTCCCTCACGATATCCTGTGTGTAGGTGTGAGTGTGTCTGTGTCTATGTTTGTGTGTATATGCATTTTTTAACATGTAAGAGTAGATTTCAAGTATCATTACTGTCAACTACAAATTGGCACTTACCAAGAGCATTGCCAATGACTGAACACCAAAGGCATTTGCCATCTGCCTCTACAGTGACTGCACCTCATGCTGCTATAGCTGCTGACCTTCAACCATCCCTGAGGGAGTTCGGGGTGGATGCATGCCAGGGAGTCTTGTGGGACAGGTCTTTAGATCAGTTCAGTTTAGTTCAGTCGCTCAGTCGTGTCCGACTCTTTGCGACCCCATGAATCGCAGCACACCAGGCCTCCCTGTCCATCACCAACCCTTGGAGTTTACTCAGACTCATGTCCATTGAGTTGATGATGCCATCCAGCCATCTCATCCTCTGTCGTCCCCTTCTCCTCCTGCCTTCAAACTTTCCCAGCATCAGGGTCTTTTCCAATGAATCAGTTCTTCACATCAGGTGGCCAAAGTATTGGAGTTTCAAAGTATTGGTCTTTAGATAGTTGGTTGTTTTTAGGAACAGAATTTATGATCTCAATCCTTGCATCTCTCATATCTAGAGAGGCACTAAATCCCTTCATGGTGACATCAGACCCTCATGACTAACAAAAAACCTTTTGTAAATTGAGTGCTTCGCAGTATTGAACTCCCCTTTCACCAAAACCTTATATATTGAACTTTCCCCCACTGCCACTTTGGAGCAGTCTCTCAGAGCTATCTGAGATGCTGCCTCCCAGGCTGCAGTCCTCATTTTGCCCCAAATAAAACTTAAGTCACAACTCTTAAGTTGTACATCTTTTTTTAGTCAACATTACCTTTTATCCTTTAACATTTCAATGTGCATTTACTAAGAATATGGATATTTTCTTAAACAACCTCAGTAAAAATAATAAATTTGTGAAATTTAACAGTAACACAACACTTTATTCTGACCCACAGCCCCCACTCGTGTATTCGGTTGTGCCAATGATGTCCTGTGTAGCAGTTTTCCATGCAGGATCTTATCCAGGTCATATAGTGAATGAAGTTTGCTTGTCTCTTTAGCTTTCTTTCATCTTGGGCAGTTCCTTAGCCTTTCTTTGACTTTCTTGACATTGAGGTTCCTTGAAGAATGCAAGCCGGTTATTTTATAGACTACCTCTCAGTTTGGATTTGTCTGATGTTTCCTCATGATTAGATTCAGGTTATGCATTTTTGGCTGGCACAGTTCTCAGCGTGATTCTGTGTCCTTCTCAGGACATCACAATGGAGGCCTGGGATATTCCTTTGCAATTTATTGGTGATTTAATTTTGATCACTTGCTTAAAATAATGTCCTTTTATCCACTTCCTAAGTAGTACTTTTCCTTTTGTAATTAGTAACTAATTTGAGAAGAGGTCCTATAAGAATATGTAAATATCTTACTCCTCATCAAATGCTATCCTCCTACTGATTAAGCATGTATTGCTGATTCTTGCCAGAATCAATTCATACTATGTTGGCTGTAGAGATAATTATTTAATTATACACTTTTTTCTCTATTATTTGATACTATACCTAAATAAAGAATTTTTCTTTTTCACTAGTTATTTATTCTTTAATTTAGTTATACATTTATAAACACATAGATACATACGTGTGTGTGATTATTTTCAATATAGGCTCATATATCCTTACTTTCATCAACAAGATCATTAATATATTTATATGTTTTGATGGTAAATTGCACCAGTTTGACTAGTTGGAACGCTGCCAAGCTGGCTCCTTTAATCTTTTGCCACAAGCCCTGTCATTGTCTTTAAGCACTTTCTTATTTTCTGGCAAAGCAAAATGTTTCACTCTTATCATCTAACTTCCCTGTCTCAGACCTGAATCAGTCAGTTTTCCAAGGTTTGCCATTTCTTTTTGTGAATGTAGCTCATCAGGCTCCTCTGTCCATGGAATTCTCCAGGCAAGAATACTGGAGTTGGTTGCCATTCCCTTCTCCAGGGGATCTTCCTGACCCGGGGATCAGACCTTGGTCCCTTGCATTGCAGTAGACTCTTTACCATCTGTGCCACTAGGGAAGCCCCTTTTTGTGATTAATGATACTTAGAAACCGTTACTAGTCCTCAGTTGTTACCTAGCTAGTCTAAATATTCAATGACTCAAAACAACAGCAAATATTTATTATATCTGAGTTGCTGTGGGTCAGGGATTCATGCTGGACGTTTCTGGCTAGGGCCTTTCATGAGTTTTCCCAGTTAGCTTGTCCAATGGGCCTGCAGTGGTCCAAAGGTTTGACTGGAGTTGAAGGAGCCACGTGAGCACTCATGTGGTTGGCCTGTTGGTGTTAGCTTTTTTGATGGTGACCTTAATATCCTCTCCAGTGTGGGTATCTCCCAAGATGGCTTACTTGAGTGTTCTCATAATAATGTAGCTGACATCCCCTTGATTGATAGATACGAGAAAACAAGATAAAACTGTTAATATCTTTTATGGCCTAGACTTGGAAATCACACACTCTCACTACCGGTATCTTTTGGTCATTCAAGCCTTGATTCAATGTGAGAGTGACTATCTAGGATACAGAGGAGGATATCTAGGATATCCTCCTATCCTAGATATATCTAGGATATCTAGGATACATTGGGTTAAACCTTAGAAGCTGTTTATACTAGGAATCTTTTAAATATTAAATAAACATCCTGTTTACACTAGGATACAGAGGAGGATACCTAGGATATCCTTATCTAGGATACATTGGGTTAAACCTTAGAAGCTGTTTACACTAGGAATCAAGAATCAATGACCTTCATGTGGTTATTTTTACTGATAACATCATTGCTTCTAGGGTTTTCAGTGAACAGAGCCAAAATATGTAGTGAGTTATGTGTGCATGTATGTGCGTTTTGTACGTATGCACAAATATTTGAAATTATGAAATAATGAATTTCCATATAAATCTTTTGGTCATTCAAGCCTTGATTCAGTGTGAGAGTGACTATCTAGAATACAGAGGAAGATATCTAGGATATCCTCCCGATATATTGGGTTAAACCTTAGAAGCTGTTTACACTAGGAATCAAGAATCAATGACCTTGATGTGCTCATTTTTACTGATAACATCATTGCTTCTAGGGTTTTCAGTGAACAGAGCCAAAATATGTAGTGAGTTATGTGTGCATGTATCTGCGTTTTGTACATATGCACAAATATTTGAAATTATGAAATAATTTCCATATAAATCTACTTAATAAGTCCTTCAGCTTGCATCATATGGTTTCAGTGCTTCTATTCACATGCCTACTGAGAAGGATTCAAGAACTGTTAGTTGTTGAAATATTCTTTAGACTAAGGACATTAATTTATTTAAGAGTTAGTAGAACCTGTTCTTCTTTAAAAATATTCACCTTGAATGTGGTTATTTTATTTACTTAAAATCCAGCTGAATTCATCTGTTCTTTTTTTTGCATTTACTGTTTTTTCCCATCTTGCTCATTTAAAAGTTAGGACTATGTAGAATATTACAGGTTGATTCAGATAGCCAAAATTATACAAAAAGATATACTCAGAGGAGTGTCACTCTTCACCTACCAAGTTGCCACAGGCCCAGTGGACACCTAAGAAACCTCCCAAGAAACACAAATCAGAAATGCACAGCCAGGCACTCCTGAATTTCTGATCCATAGAAGCTGCGAGAAAAATACACACTTAGAATTATTTTAGACCACTAAGTTTTGGAGTCACTTTTTAAGGAACAATTTATCAGAAATGGATAGAAATGACTGATTCCAGGTCTGGAATGGAAAAGCTACCAAATGACCCAGAAATAACTCACTGTGCCAGGTAATAAGAAAGTGATTAAAAATAATGGTGAAGGTATGTCAGAAGGATAGAGCAAAAAGCTAAAATGAGTTCCAGAGAACTAAATAGGCACAATTTGAGCATCAAAATATAGAAAGATATTTATGGATTGTATCTCTATAAATAAAGTAAGAATCTATAAGTTCAAATTGAAAAGAAATATGCACATTGAGGATACATATTTGCAAAATGGATGGATAAGGAAAATATTATTCTTTTAACAGAATATCAATTAATAGAGAAGAAATAATACATTTATATAATAAACTTTTATAGTAACCATAAATAATTTGATTCAGGCAAGAATCATCAATGATGGCTTAATTAACAGGAGGGGTCATTTGGTAAAGAATACAATTAACATCAATAATAATTTGCAAAAGAATCTCATCCATTTTGATGCCCAGGCATCCACTTGAAGTGATATAGCATCACTTAAGAGGTATGCCAGTTAAAAATGCATAACGTGCATTTCCTTTGCAAAAAGAAGTAGATATGTGTATATTTTTTTATTTCCCCTTCTTTTTTACCCAAAAGAGTAGAAATATACGTACACATATATGTAGGTATATAATCTTTTGTACCTTGCCTTTTATATAGTTTACTAATATATCCTGAAATTAATGCTATACCAATAAATGGAGATTTTTATTTTTGTATAGCTATGTGATGCTCCTTTCTTATATGGAAGGCTTTTCAAAGCTGTGATACTTCCAAATTCAGGTGATCCTAAGGTCCTTTAGAATTTCCCAACTAATAATTTTGAAATTGTTTTTGTTTTGTTTTGGGACTTTAAATGCCTCTGTACTTTTATATCATGAAAATTAAATATGAGTGGTCACTACTGATTATAAGTTCCAAATAACTACTATCACCTATAGATATAGCTATATCTGACTGAACCTCAGTTCCAGGACTTATAAAGTTCCAGAAATCTCACCTTGATTTCATAAAGTTCCCAATATTTCTGTTTTCCTCTAAACTTCCTTGCCCTGCTCATAGGCAAACTACCTCAGCTCTACCCAAATCAAAAATCTTTCCATTCTAATCACAGCAAGAATTTTGTGATATTAGAATAGACAGTAATAGACCACACTGTTACCCATTACATTTCCACTACGCTTCTTCTCTTTCATATTCGTTTTCTTCTCTCTCATTTATCCTTTGCTTTCTTATGATGATTCAGTTCAGTTCAGTTACTCAGTTGTGTCCAACACTTTGTGACCCCATGGACTGCAGCATGCCAGACTTCCCTGTCCATCACCAACTCCTGGAGCTTGCTCAAACTCATGTTCATCGAGTTGGTGATGCCATCCAACCTTCTCATCCTCTGCCATCCCCTTCTCTTGCCTTCAGTCTTTCCCAGCATCAGGGTCTTTTCCAATGAGTCAGTTCTTCACGCCAGGTGGCCAAATTATTGGAAGTATTCAGCTGAAGCATTTAGCCAAATACCGAATAAGGCCAAAACTGAAGTATTCAGCTTCAGCATCAGTCCTTCCAATGAATATTCAGGATTGATTTCCTTTAGGATTGACTGGTTTGATCTCCTTGCAGTCCAAGGGACTCTCAAGAGTCTTCTCCAGCACCACAGATCAAAAGCATCAGTTCTTCAGCACTCAGGTTTCTTCATGGTCCAGCTCAAACATCCATACATGACTACTAGAAAAACCATAGCTTTGATTATATGGACCTTTGTAGGCAAAGTAATGCCTCTGCTTTTTAATATGCTGTCTAATTTGGTCATAGATCTTCTTCCAAGGAGCAAGTGTCTTTTAATTTCATGGCTGCATTCATCATCTGCAGTGATTTCCGAGACCAAGAAAAGAAAGTCTGTTACTGTTTCCATTGTTTTCCCATCTATTTGTCATGAAGAGATGGGACCACATGCCATGATCTTAATTTTTTTGAATATTGAGTTTTAAGACAGTTTTTTCACTCTCCTCTTTCACTTGCATCAAGGGACTTTCTAGTTCCTCTTCTCTTTCTGTCATAAAGGTGGTGTTACATGCATATCTGAGGTTATTGATATTTCTCCTGGAAGTCTTGATTCCAGCATGTGCTTCATCCAGTCCAGCATTTCACATGGTGTTCTCTGCATATAACTTATATAATCAGGGTGACAATATACAGCCTTGATGTACTCCTTTCCCAATTTTGAACCAGTCCATTGTTCCATGTCCAGTTCTAACTGTTGCATCTTGACCTGCATATAGGTTTCTAAGGAGGCAGTTAAGGTGGTCTGGTACTCCCACCTCTTTCAGAATTTCCCTCAGTTTTTTGTGATCCACACAGAAAAAGGCTTTACCTTAGTCAATGAAGTTGAAGTAGATATTTTTCTCAAATTCTCAAGCTTTTTCTTTGCTCCAACACATGTTGGAAATTTGATCTTGCCTACAAATCCAAGGCTTTAGGGATGCTTACTTTCAATACCCAAGCACCACAGTCCCTATTCTGAGAGGAATTCTGGTGGCATGTTAATTTGAGAAATTTCCTTGGTTAGATCTAAAGTTAGCTCTGTGTTCAGGTAAAATTGAAACTGAAGAACAATTCACTAATACAAGATATACCTTAATTGTCTTCTTATGTAAGTGGAATCTGAAGATAGCTCATGGCTACATGGCCATTTCATCATTATCACAGATTTATGCTTCCTTATGGCCCACCATGGCTCCTACAGGTTCAATCAGCCCTGACTACCTTCCAGTCAGCAGGAACAAGAATGAGAGAAAAAGGGATGGATAGTCTATTTAGGGCTACTTCCTGGAATTCCCATGAAGCATTTCTGCCAAAAAGTTAGTTATCTTATCACAACCAGCTTTTAATGGAAGCTTGAGGCCTGCATCTGAATTCCCAGTGACTATATGCCCAGTCAAAAGTTAGGAATTCTATTATTAAAGAAGTGACTAAGCATGTACTGGGGACTGCTAGATATGCTTGCCCCAGCAAATTATTTTAATTGCCATTTCTAAAAGAGGCATAGAAAGAGAGCATATATGTTATGATAAAAGAGACAACCTAAAAGGAGAGGAACAATGGTGTAGAGTGCAAACAAGGAAATCAAGAATATAGATAATAGAGCTTCCCTGGTGGCGCAACAGTAAAAACTCTGCCTGCCAGTACAGGAGACATAGGTTCAGTGCTTGGTCCGGGAGGATCTCACATGTCAATAAATAAATACATTATAAAAAAGAATATAGATAATAAATGAGTAGAATGGAAGAGGTTCATTTCAGAGTTGCCATTCTCCTATTCAGTTCAGTTCAGTCGCTCAGTCGTGTCCGACGCTTTGAGACCCCATGAATCCCAGCACGCCAGGCCTCCCTGTCCATCACCAACTCCCGGAGTTTACTCAGACTCATGTCCATCGAGTCGGTGATGCCATCCAGCCTTCTCATCCTCTGTCATTCCCTTTTCCCCCTGCCCCCAATCCCTCCCAGCATCAGAGTCTTTTCCAATGAGTCAACTCTTCCCATGAGGTGGCCAAAGTATTGGAATTTCAGCTTCAGCATCAGTCCTTCCAATGAACACTCAGGACTGATCTCCTTTAGGATGGACTGGTTGGATCTCCTTGCAGTCCAAGGGACTCTCAAGAGTCTTCTCCAACACCACAGTTCAAAAGCATCAATTCTTTGGTGCTCAGCTTTCTTCACAGTCCAACTCTCACATCCATACATGACCACTGGAAAAATCATAGCCTTGACTAGATGGACCTTTGTTGGGAAAGTAATGTCTCTGCTTTTTAATATGCTGTCTAGGTTGGTCATAACTTTCCTTCTAAGGAGTAAGCATCTTTTATTTTCATGGCTGCAATCACTGTCTGCAGTGATTTTGTAGCCCAAAAAACTAAAGTCTGACACTGCCTCCACTGTTTCCCCATCTATTTCCCATGAGGTGATGGGACCAGATGCCATGATCTTAGTTTTCTGAATGTTGAGCTTTAAGCCAACTTTTTCAGTCTTCTCTTTCACTTTCATCAAGAGGCTTTTTAGTTCCTCTTTACTTTCTACCATAAGGGTGGTGTCATCTGCATATCCGAGATTATTGATATTTCTCCTGGCAATCTTGATTCCATCTTGTGCTTCTTCCAGCCTAGTGTTTCTCATGATGTACTCTGCATATAAGTTAAATAAGCAGGGTGACAATGTACAGCCTTGATGTACTCCTTTTCCTATTTGGAACCAGTCTGTTTGTCCATTAGTAATTGACAAAAGAAGAAATAACTATGGATTCAATCTGAGTATTTGAGTATGTGACTTCTAACTTAACATAATGGCCAACATTATTCTTTTCCTTTTTCTCACTCATTTGACTATTAGTATCAAATTTTCTCTATGAATTGGACAGTATTGACTATACTTTTGAAACAGAGAATCAGAAAAATTTCTTTCCATCAAGTAGCTCTTAATCCAATGGAGAATCCAAACACACAAGCAGAAAAGTAGAACGGATTACAGAAAGAAAGATTTACTTAAACACATTATAAGTTGTTAAAAATATTTTTATAACAAATATATCATGAAATAGAGCTCAACAATTTTAAAGTGCATGGCAAGCTACTCTTTGCCATTAGGAGTATGTCATTGAAAAATTTTACGTGCTGCAAAATGAAGAATGACTTGTTCTTATCAGAGAGCTGAGGTTGTCAGCTTGAAGTATATAAACTTGAAGGAGTATAATAAATTATAATAAATATAATTCCAATCAAATTAGAAAGAAATTTACCACAAACTAAGCAATGGATGATAAAGTTTTGGATTATGGTAGTGATCATGCAGATGAAAAGAAGGGTTATAGATTTAAGAATAATTTAGGAGATGCAATAAATAAAACTTGTTAATTAGAACTGGTGGATGTGGAAGACGTTAAGTCAAGGAGGGAATTCTAAATTCCTGCCCACTGGGTAACTGGCTGAATAACAATACTGAGCATTGGCATGGAAATTAATGAAGATGGAATATTTAATGGAAAATATATAAATTATTTTAGATCTTATTAAAGTTGAGACACTGGTATGTATAGTCTTCTAGAATGATCATATGAATTTCTTTTAGGATTCTAGAGACTTGAGCAAACCTGTCAAGTAATGAAATGAAGCATTTAGGAAGTCAAAGAGAGAGAAGAGAGAGTAACAGGGTTGGTATAAGGTCTAACGATGACAAAGAAAGATGGGGTCAGGAGTCCAAGGGGAATGACTGCCTTTGAATATCAGAAGGAAAAAAATCATCCTTGGAACCAGAAAGTGAAGCCAAATTATGGTTTATCACTTGTAAAAATTTACATTTCCTAGCCATGTTTTATTGATAAGAAATTTTAAAATAACATCAGAAAGTCATACTAATCATTGGCAAACACAGGAATCAAATATTGATATGCCAAAATTTCCCCCACGTTCTTTTTACTCCATGCTGGTTACCGAGAACACTTGACCTGGGAAAATTTTTAGCTTTTTCCTTTCCAAGATTTATGTTGAACTATTGTAACAAGCAGCAGTACATTTTTTCAACCACTCTCCACCACTTCCAATACCACAAAAATATATAACACTTTATCACCTTTATATAAAAAATAATTGCATGTGACAACAAAGATGAGGTTACATTGATATTTGTGCTCATGTGACAATGTTTCTCAGTTCCCCCAGGCAGGAAGTTACCCATCTCAAAAGAAGGCTAGAAACTGAGAGCTTTGAGTCCTCCAATATTAAAAAGCCAGAGAGATTATTCAGAATCTGTGCAGAGATTGGGAAGAATTAGAAGCAGTCAAGAGGTAAGAAGAAAAAGAGGGAATATTTCTTTTCTAGAAGCTAAATGACATCGTATGACAAAGGGGAGTCGAGATCACCTGTGTTAATTGTATTGCTATGTCAAGTGAGATGAGAGCTGAGGCTGACAATATAATTTATCAAGGTCATGGTTGTTGCTGATCATGACAAGAGCAATGTGAAGTGCTAGAGACAAAACTGATTGGAATGAATTTCAAGCAGCAGTGAAAGGGAAGACCTCCAGGGTACACATTTCTTAGAGGATTACTGCTGTAAATGAAAACATCAATGTTTGAGTGGTAACTAGGAGAAGATATGAACTCATGAGAGAGGTTTGTGTATTAAACTTTTAAAGTATTAGGATGACTATATACAGATAGAAAAGATTCAGTAAAAGGAGAGCAGGTATTGCTGGAACAATGGCTTGGATTTAAATGAGAGAATATGAAATATAAAGCATAAGTTAATGGGTTACTCTTAGATAAAAGCAAAAAGTGAATCCATATTAATAAAATGAAGCATGGGATCAAATAGAAAGGATGATGGTATCTTGCTTATGGATTTTATTTTTCTTATGATTGCTTTTATTTTCTTGGTAAAGTAAGAAACAAACTCACAGTCTGTGTGTGAGAACAAAGGAAGGAATTTTGAGAGTTGCAGCAGGGAAAGTAAGAGGTTTAATCATTGTCTAGGAGCATGGGTAAATGAATGGATAAGGCAATGTAGCAATGTAGTGTGGGGGGCTTCCCTGGTAGTTCAGACAGTAAAGCATCTGCCTGCAATGCAGGAAACCTGGGTTCAATTCCTGGGTTGGGAAGATCCCCTGGAGAAGGAAATGGCAACCCACTTCAGTACTCTTGCCTGGAAACTTTCATGGACAGAGCAGCCTGGTAGGTAGTCCATGGGATTGTAAAGAGTCAGACACGACTGAGAGGCCTCACAGTTCACAGTGTGGGCGTCAGGCAGCATTAAGGGCTTAGTTGAAAAGAGTGGTGGTAACTAATGTGAAACTAGTTAGCATGGTTACATGTATGGATGCCAAACCAGCAGATGTTTAGCATTGCTGAGTGTTATTTTACACAAGTATCTGAGGATTGAGAAAGGGGTAAAATGATTGAGGTTATAAAATAAGATGCTCTGTGATGACCTAGATGGATGGGGTGGGGGGTTTGGGAGGGAGGTCTAAGAGAGAGGCGAGATATGTATACATATACCGATTTACTTAGTTGTATAGAAGAAACTAACCTAACAACTAACAACAGAAACAACATTGTAAAGCAGAAATTGTTTCCAATTAGTTATGCAGCAGAAACTAACCAACTAACAACTAACAACAGAAATGAAGAACAGTGTAAAGCAATTATACTCCAGTTTAAAAAAGTCTAAAAAAGAGTATATTTTACAAACCATAACAAGCTGTTTATATTTGTATAATTTTATTTGGTTTTTTTTTTTATTACTGTGCTGGGTCTCACTGTTGCACAAGGGCTTTCCTCTAGTTGTGGGGTACAGGCTCTACCCTCTAGTTGTGATGCGCAGGCTTCTCACTGTGGTGACTTCTTTTGTTGCACATCACGGGTTCTAGGCATCAAGGCTTTAGTAGTTGTGGCTCCTGGGCTCTAGAGCATGGGCTCAATAGTGTTTCACGGACTTAGTTGCCCTGCAGCATGTGGGAACTTCCTGGACCAGGGATCGAACCCATGTTCCTCCACTGGCAGGCAGACTCTTTACCACTGAGCCACCAGGGAAGGCCTGTTTATAGGTTTTTAAGAAATGAAATAAAATATGGAGATGATGATATTGGCTATCTATGATGCTAGAGAAGCAAGGAATCTAATTTGGATAAAGAGTGATGTGTGGGCATAAAGTGAGTGAGAGTTCATGAAGAGGAATAATGATTGTTAAAGTATAATTCTCAGAAGGAATCAAAAGGCATTGGTGTCTCAGTGCTAGTCAGAGTTATCTGGATGAAGTGGAGTCATAACTGGGCGCTTGAACCTGAGATTGTAGAGGGGCTCCAGTTACTGGTAATGATAGATGTTCTGGAGCTTGACTCAGGAAGTGAAAGGCAGGATATGGGGGTGAGACAAGTGGAAGAGACGAAGTGAAGGAATTGAGAAGCAGGGCTGCTGGAAGAATGATCTATGAGGACACTGGCGTAGTCAAGAATATGGCAAGAGTAAATGAGAGAGGGTGATGACAAACTAACTAAATTCTCTGAGGAATGATTGGCAGTGATCTTGAGGTTGGTGAATGACTGAAGCTTCAAGTGACATGTTCATGATGTTGTCATTCAACACTAGCTATTTCTAGCGAAGTAAGGGACAATCTGGTGTGAAACTGGGAATGAGGTGCAAAAAGAACACCTGCCTTACCATCAAGCTTACGTTTAGGAGAATCGTGGGAAGAGGAACAGCTCATGAACAGTTTGGGGACTTCATAGAGGGCTAAGTCCTGAAGGGATAGCCAAATTAAAGCAACAAGGCAAAGGAAAATGATAACTAATTTTGGCAAATAGTTGAGCATCAGGGAAATTGACTGATGACTCTGTGTACCAGATGACACGGTGGAAAAGCCTCAGGAGTTACTGAGAGGAAGAGTTTGTACATCACTGTCTAGAGGGTTAAAAATCTTAGGCACTGTGGAATAAACTAGCAATCCACAGCTTCTAGTGGTGACTGAGGACATCACTGAGATAGCCTTGAGGGTGCCCAGGTAGTGAGTGATGGGAAAACTTGGAGCACTGTGGGGATTGGGGAGGTAAAGTAGGAATCCCTTCCAGTAATGGGGATGGTGGGACTTGGGCAGCAGCTGGAACACACAGCACTCTTCTGAACTGCTCCCTGTAAGAGAGTTTGATCCGAATTTGAGTTCACTTTCCAGCAGGTACTATCAGGTCTGTTTTTTTTTTTTTTTTCCCCCTTGTGAGGGGAGGGATTCTGTTTGTTTTTGTTTTGTTTTCTCTTTTCCTAAGTTACCTTAGTATGATTTTGAACATAAATATCTAAAATATTTATTGACTTTTTTATTTTCATATTTCTGAGTCTTGTTCTTAATTAGTAGCATATATCATCTTCATATATTATATATTACCAAAAGTATATTGCAGAAATAAGCTCTTATGTTATTTTTGGTAACAAAAACATACTTAAAAGAGTAGGAATATTACTCAGCCATTAAAAAGAATTCATTTGAATCAGTTCTAATGAGATGGATGAAACTGGAACCCATTATACGGAGTGAAGTAAGCCAGAAAGATAAAGACCAATACAGTATACTAAAGCATATATATGGAATTTAGAAAGATGGTAATGATAACCCTATATGCAAAACAGAAAAAGACACAGATGTACAGAACAGACTTTTGGACTCTGTGGGAGAGGGCGAGAGTGGGATGTTTAGAGAGAACAGCTTTGAAACATGTATATTATCAAGAGTGAAACAGATCACCAGCCTAGGTTGGATGCATGAGACAAGTGCTTGGGGCTGGTGCACTGGGAAGACCCAGAGGGATGGGATGGGGAGGGAGGTGGGAGGGGGGATGGGGATGGGGAACACATGTAAATCCATGGCTGATTCATGTCAATGTATGGCAAAAACCACTACGATATTATAAAGTAATTAGCCTCCAACTAATAAAAATAAGTGGAAACAAAAAAAGAGTAAGAAAAAAGTCAAATAGAGGAAATGTTTCGTATTGTGGTGATATTCTACATGAAATAGATATATCAGATTTTTGAGATTTATAGTACACATCCATTGTAATTTACAAGATTCTCAGAAAACTTTCTAAAGAATTAGGTAATATTAATATTTATCTCCAGTTTTAAAGCAAGAAGATAGACTAAAGAGAGCTAATTAATTTGCCTAACAAAGGCAATGGCACCCCACTCTAGTACTCTTGCCTGGAAAATCCCATGGACAGAGGAGCCTGGTGGGCTGCAGTCCATGGGGTCGCTAAGAGTCGGACACGACTGAGCAACTGCACTTTCACTTTTCACTTTCATGCATTGGAGAAGGAAATGGCAACCCACTCCAGTGTTCTTGCCTGGAGAATCCCGGGGTCGGGGGAGCCTGGCGGGTTACCGTCTATGGGGCCGCACAGAGTCGGACACGACTGAAGCGACTTAGCAGCAGCAGCAGCACTACTGCTAAAACACATTAGACCAAGGATTTCACCCAGATGTCTTTTTCTGGTTAGTTATAATATTCTAGATTTACAAAGGGCAGAGTAAAGGCTTACTAAAGGAAGCCAGTGGTATCACAGATTTGGGGCACCATCAACAACCTTTGGAATATGTCAGGGCAGTTAACAGTTTCTTATGTAGGGGAAACCTAGGCAGCATTTGAAATGTAAGTGCAAGTTGACTTCCAGGAAGAGTTTACAGTTTTACTGTAAATACCTGCCTTATTGGCCTATGGTTGGCATGCTTTCTGCCTGAGATATTTTAACAGTCAAAATCTTGCTTGAATGGTCATCACAATTCCTCTCCCTCAATAAAATGTTTCTTGATCCAGAAACAGATTATAACCATTCTTTAAATCTCCTAGTAGTTGTCTTTATACATTTGTTCTGTTTGATTTGGATAATAACCCAATAACGTACCTATAAGCTATAGATAATGATAATTAGTGTGGTTGGAAATCTTTAAAAGAAGGAAATATACATATACCACAGTGTTACTAGGAAATAAAGGAAAGCTGAGCTAATCTTATGTTTTGTACAACATAAGATGCTAAACAAATATGAGTTGTATGCTATTATTAACAGTAAGAACACATGGCAGGACATCATGGTAAAAATTTAGGCTATAGCTTGAGGTCTGTGTTGAAACCCAGCCCCAACACTTAACTCATCTCATGATCTTGGGCAAATCATTTACCTTCTCTGTGCCACAGAATTCCAATCTATAAAATGAGGCTAAGAAAAAAAACAAAAACTGCTCTATAAAGTTCATCATTCATTCTGTCAACAAGCCTTGACTATGGGTCAAATGGTGCATATTAAATTAATTGATACCTGTAAAGCACCTAGGGACATTTAATACCTTGTAATACCTCCATAAATGTGATATTTCTTTCCCTATAAATTTGTTGAGAGATATTCCTTAAAAATAGTTAACAGTCAAAACATAGCTATTGAAATTCAAATTAATTATAATTTAGGAATATGTCAAGCAATTTAAAAATCTCCAAACCAGTGTTACATGACCATTATCTTCTCATATGGTCTTATGAGTACAGACCAACTATCCATGAAAATCTCAACAAAAATATACCTGCCATACCCAATATCTTTATATCAGAAACCAACTTTGAATTATACAAAAATGCAGCTGTTTTAATCAAACTTAAAAATATACTATTAATGCATAAACCGTGATTCATATGAAGTACTTAAATATTAAAGGAAGTCAAAATCCTTTCTGACAGTGTTTGACATTTATGCTTATCTATTCCTAAAATACATCTTGCCTATCAACCAAAGCTTTAATCACTTTCTCATTTCAGATATTGAAAGAGAGATTCCATTAAATCAAGTAAAGGTCATCTTTCTTTGAAATATAGATTATTCACCTGCACTCTTTAAAGAAGCAGAGATTGGAGAGCAAACTCAATAGGCACCTTTCTCCCCTCTCTTCAAAGTAATAAGTAAGCAGCCAGAAGGATTAAGGATGATTATGTTTAGCTTTCAAGAACTGAGTTCCAAACCAGATATGAAATGCAATTTCAATACTCAAGTGGAGGATCCATATATGTATTGAAAAAGAAAGGACAGATTCTATTTCTCTGTGTTTGGGTTGTTTTTTTTTTTTAAGAAGTTATCTCTGAACTATATTCAGATGAAAGTGGCAACAGAGCCACACCAGATAAGTGACTGGTTAATTCATGTGATTTTTTCCTAGATAAACACATTGGTGATGGATAAGAATCTAAATTTCTAAAGCACATGTGTAGCATTTCTATGCTCCCAAGTCCCCGTTTGTTTCACTAAGTAGCTTAGTGATTCCTTGGAAGAAATGTATCTTTAATGGATAGTTGGGTCTTTTAATTCATATATATTTCTTTAAAAATAATTTCAGTTTCCTTAAGGGATCAAAAGTGTTTGCTTTATAATTCTAACTACTAATAGCACTGTTCATTACATGGTTACTCCTAGATATTTTATAAATATGTATAGTGATTAACCATTGACACATTAAAAGCTGGAAGCATTAGTAAACTTTTATAGAGTATCTAGCAAAGAGATATGTCCAGGAAGAGACTATAATTCCTCCAGCATATTTAAATTCCATGTTTGCCTCAAGCCCGTTTTATCACTTTTCCCTGAGAACTTCAAACCAAGATTTTCTCCTCTGAGTGCTCACTACATTTTCTGCTTTTTCATATATCAGCCTTTAAACTATTACTCCTGTCCTTTTGTTGTTTTATGGCACTTGTCTGATTTTTTTTAATCTTTCCAGAAACCACAGCTCATTTTCCTGCCTTGCTTGAGAAAGTGTAAGGCCTGAGTTCCAACATTATCATCCCTTGCTGATACAAAATGGCCTGGTAGCCAGTCTTCTTTGAAGTCTTACCTAAGGTTTACCAGATGTACCATACCTTATTGCTGCATTCTCAAGATTGTTTCATCAGTATTGGACAGGCTTGGGGTACAGAATTCCTGTTGGATTTAGCCCCCAGAACTCGCATACACCAGATTTTAGGAACTTAGAAGTGAGTTACATGAAGACAGAAAACACACTGAATCAATGATTTTGGCTGGGAAGTGTTGGGAATCTCAAAAGAGGAAACCTAGAAAAGAGCTACCCATGCTAAATTGACCCAAGATTTTGTGGCTTCTAAATTTAATTTTGCATATTTTGTTGCTAATCATATATTGAAGGGAACTATGTATGTATATATATATATATATATATATATATATATATATATATATATATATATATATCTTTATTTTTAAATGCAGTTTCAGTTATGATAATTAAAATTTATTTTTAATGAGGTATGCCTGATTGCTGTACAACAAGATTAGATGTCCTTGACTGATTTCATATGTTCGATTTACTTATTATATTTTATTTACAGTCAAAACTGAGTTTATCCTATTGCTCTTATGAAACAGTCATGACCATACAGCTTAAAATGAACAGGTCACTGTCACTATGCAACATCAGCTTCATTCTAAGACATAAAGTTTGCCCCAGCTTTTAAGAAATGAGTGACTGGGAAGGTGGCTGAATGTGCAAACATTGCTATTGTAAAATGACTGTATGTAAAGCAAAGTGCACTGGAAAGAGGGAGGAGGGAGAGCATTTTTCTATTTCATGAGGTTAAGCAATTTCAACCATAAAGAAAAAACCTTAGGAAAGAACACTGTTAACTCACATTTAAAAGTCCATTAGAACATAGTCAACTTGCTGTTTTACTGTTTACTAGGTTTATGTGAACCTTTTTGTAAAATTCCATTGTTATTATAATGTGAATTACTTTGCACTGAACATTATAGTTGAGCTATAAAATTGCACAGAGTAACTGTTAGAGTTGTATGAAGAAATGATAACAATTGACTAGCATTATTAAAAAAATAAACTATCTCAGTATATAATAAAGTAGCTCTTCAGAGAAAAACCGAACAGTTTTCATTTTCGTGATTGTAATTAAAAATGGAAGAAGCTCCTAGCAGTTTTTAAAGTTTTATAAATATTTAACAGAATGAATGTAAATGTTTGTTATATTATTTTCTGGCTGCAGATTCCCAATTTTCCAGTCTTCATGATGTATAAGCAATATGCAAACAGTTAGTGAATAAAATTAAATTATAGGGAGAAATATCTTTCACACACCATGGGACCAGAAAAATTTACAGTGCTTAGAGGTTCCCAGTGAAGGCTGATATTTCACTCTTAATCAATTGCAGTAGGTAGGAGAAGCAGCATTTTGTAAACCAAGTGGGAATGTATATTCGTTTTTATAAAGTATGTCCATTACTTTCATTTCCTATATCAAAAGCAGTATATGAGCAGAAGTTCCTTTAACATGCAGGAAATAGAATTCATCGCTGGTAAAATGAAGTCGGGAAAATGTCCATGTTTCACAATTCAATCACTTACCTTCTCAGTGAAGGCTGTGAACAGCCCAGGTCATTGCAGTGTGGCTGAGAAGCAAGAAGGGACTCCTTTCATTTTGATTACTGCTGTCACTAAGATGCCATCGGAGCCACCACCACTTCCAGGCTTGGTACAACAGCATTGAGATTTTGATATCTGGTCTATAACTGCAGTCAAAATAAAGGCCTATGTGGACCTTGTCTCCATCAGTATCTATTTGGAAATTTTTTCCCCATTCCTTTTTCCTTACTGAGTTGAACTGCATACTCCTAATAATTGGAGTCTAAATAGGCCGCTAGGGATATAAATACAAGAAAATACTTCTCTTTGTTAGAAATCCTTTACTAGCTAATAGGGTGCAAGTTATGCAAGAAATACCTTTCTATAAGGAACACAAGGAAATGTTTCTTTTTTTTTTTTGAAATGTTTCTTTTTATTACATATTCTTAACTAACGATACAATCAGAAAAGCCTGGACATGCATTCATTTGCCATTTTAGGCCTCTTCTCTCAATGAATAGAGTATAGAAAGGTATTCCACCTAGTGTCCTCTCCTAATAAGAAGGATGATCCCGACTACAAGAGGAGTATAGGACAATAACTCCTAATGCTGCAAAATGAGGAGTGTGAACTTACTGGAAAGACACATTTGGGATATATCTGACCAAGTAGTAATGTACCACACTGACACAAGCATTTAAACAGTTTAACATGAAATTGCCTTTCCTAAAGTATCTGATTACTTTGCGTGAAATTGATGTTAGGCTAAACTGCAGAGATTGCTGACTTAATCTGACATGTCACTTTGTATGACCCCATGGGTTTAAAAGCTCACACAGCTGGTTCTTAGAACTCATTAATCTTATGAAAATGGTATGGCAGAGGAACAGAAAGTAAAAATCAGTGTAAGTTAAATCAATCCAGGTCAGTTCAGATCAGTCACTCAGTTGAGTCTGACTCTCTGTGACCCCATGGACTGCAGCACGCCAGGCTGTCCATCACCAACTCAAAGAGTATACAAACTCATGTCCCTGAATCACTGATACCATCCAACCATCTCATCCTCTGTCATCCCCTTCTCCTCCCACCTTCAATCTTTCCCAGCATCAGGATATTTTCAAACGAGTCAGTTCTCCGCATCAAGTGGCCAAAGTATTGGAGTTTCAGCTTCAGCATCAGTCCTTCCAATGAATATTCAGCACTGATTTCCTTTAGGATGGACTGGTTGGATCTCCTTGCTGTCCACGGGATTCTCAAGAGTCTTCTCTAACAGCGCAGTTCAAAACCATCAATTCTTCGGTGCTCAGTTTTCTTTATGGTCCAATTCTCACATCCATACATGACTACTGGAAAAACCATAGCTTTGACTAGATGGACCTTTGTTGGCAAAGTAATGTCTCTGCTTTTTAATATGCTCTCTAGGTTGCTCATAGCTTTTCCTCCAAGGAACAAGTGTCTTTTAATTTGCCTGTAGTCACCATCTGCAGTGATTCTGGAGCTCCCAAAAATGAAGTCTGTCACTGTTTCCATCGCTTCCCCATATATTTGCCATTTGAAGTGATGGGATCAGATGCCATGATCTTAGTTTTCTGAATGTTGAGTTTTAAGCCAGCTTTTTCACTCTCCTCTTTCATCAAGAGTATCTTTAAGTTCTTCTTTGCCTTCTGCCATAAAATTGGTGTCATCTGCCTATTTGAGGTTATTGATATTCCTCCCATCAAACTTGATTCCAGCTTGTGCTTCATCCAGACCAGCGTTTCTAATGATGTACTCTGAATGTAAGTTAAATAAGCAGGGTGACAATGTACAGCCTTGACATACTCCTTTCCCAATTTGGATGCTATCTGTTCCATGTCCAGTTCTAACCATTGCTTCTTGACCTGCATATAGATTTCTCAAGAGGCAAGTGAGGTGGTCTGGTATTCCCATCTCTTTAAGAGTTTTCCACAGTTTTTTGTGATCCACACAATCAAAGGCTTTGGCATAGTCAATAAAGCAGAAGTAAATGTTTTTTTGAAACTCACTTGCTTTTTCAATGATCCAGCAGATGTTGGCAATTTGATCTCTGGTTCCTCTGCCTTTTCTAAATCCAGCTTGAACATCTGGAAGTTCACAGTTCACATATTGTTTGAAGCCTGGCTTGGCGAATTTTGAACATTACTTTGCTAGCATGTGAGATGAGTGCAAATGCGTGGTAGTTTGAGCATTCTTTGGTATTGCATTTCTTTGGGATTGGAATGAAAACTGACCTTTCTGTGTGCTGTGGCCACTGCTGAGTTTTCCAAATTTGCTGGCGTATTGAGTAGAGCACTTTCACAGCATCATCGTTTGGGATTTGAAATAGCTCAACTGGAATTCCATCACCTCCACTAGCTTTGTTTGTAGTGATGCTCCCTAAGGCCCATTTGACGTCACATTCCAGGATGTCTGGCTTTTGGTGAGTGATCACACCATCGTGATTATCTGGCTCGTGAAGATCTTTTTTGTACAGTTCTTCTGTGTATTCTTAATAGCTTCTGCTGCAACCAAGTCATCAGTTGGCAAATATTGCAGCCAAATCACTAAGTATTTATATTTACTTAACTGTATACTTGATCCATATAAGTCAAATTTTTACTATTATTCACATACTCATTAGTTCTAAAATGTGCTCTAAGCAATCATGAATAAATTTGTTGATTATTTTGTAGATTCCTGGACTCCACACTTGGAGATTCAAACTTAGAGAATCAAATGAGAGTTCTGGAAATTGGCTGAGGTAGGCAACACTTTTATAAACATTGCTAATTAGTATATAAGCAAATGCTGGGTTTATAATAGGTATTCCGATAATCAATTAAATGGAAACATGACAAGGTGAGAACTCCTATATCCTCAAATTACATTTCCCTGCCCTGTTTATTATTTTATTCCTCTACTTGGTACATCCTGTACAATTAACCATCTTCCCAATTCCATCATTACTTTACCTGAAATAGTTATGATTTTTTAAAGAATAGAAAACAAAACTCAAACTTTTTGGCCTTTCATATCCTGGATGCAGTAAATTTTCCATCCTTATTTTCCATAATTTCACAACATATGTTTTGTACACAAATCAATTTGGGCAATTTCTGGAACTTGTGTTCCACTGCATTTTTCTGGTATGTCAGAGCCTCTGTCTAATATCTCTCCCATTTCTGTCTTTTGAAGATCTGTCTTATTCTCCAGGGCCCAACTCAAATGATGGTTTCTCTAGAGTTTGGCCTCTCTCGTACTTTATGCCATTCTTAAAACCCCATTTTTTTAATGTTGAAGATCTTTGTACGGTTTCTAACAAACTCCATTAGAGAAAAATGCCCTAGATTTGTGTCAATATGGTATCCACTAGCCATACACAGCTTTAGATTGAAATTATTAAAATGGAATGACGTTAAAAAGTTCAGTTTCTTAGTCACATTAGGCACATGTCAGTTGGATGGCAAAGATACAGAGTATTTCTATCATGGCAGAAAGTTTTCAGTGCTCCTTACACTACAGGATTGACATTCTCTCATGGGTTTTTTCCCAAATGGATTTTAGTGTAATTCCTTCACTAAAGTATAGTGATTAAGTTGTTGTTATGGAATGACAGTGGCCCCCAAACTGCTGGAGGAGATTCTATACAATAACAGAAACAAGTAATTTCTACATATCATTATTGTACATCTCACACTTCAGCAAACAATAGAATCAACTGGAGGGCTTGTTAAAACAGATTGTTTTCCTCTACCCCTGGAGTTTCTGAGTCACTAGGTCAGAGCTGGAGTTGAGGATTTTCAGGATTTCTAACAAGTTCCCAGGTGATTCTGCTGCTGCTGCTCTGGAGAAGACATTTTGAGAATCACTGGCTTAAGCATATATATATATATATATATATATATATATATATATATATTTCCTCCAAATTCTTTGATTATTTTTATTTGAATTATTTGATCATTGTTTTCTTTGAGTTTTGTATTTTGTACCTGGCAGCTTTTATCTACATAGCATACTTAAGTAAGTAGAACTCACTTTAATTCAAGATGTATTTAATAAGAACTTACCACGTCTCTGTATTAGAAGTAACTGTATTAGTAACATATTAGTATCCATAGACTAATACAATCCTTGTAGAAATTAGATCTATCTGGAGAAATGACATGAAGAAATAGGAAAAATATTAATCTCAAGATAGTATTGCCCATAAACATATTGAAAACACTTATATACATGTTATTCTGTTTAATCTGTATAATAACTGTCCACTAATGTGGACATTGCTGAGTAACCCTGTTATTAGATGAGGAAACCTCAACTCAGGGAGTCCATGTCTGAACAACATCATTGGATTAACATTTGTTGTGCAGTGGACTAAATTAGGGCAAAACCTACACCCTGACTTTTCCTTTGAATCAGTTTGAAAAAGTTAATCACATATGTTTGAAGAATTCTAGTAATGACCTAGGCTAAAATATTATCAATTATTTTAAACTTCTCTAAATATTGTGATAACTTTTAAAAGATAGGAATAAAATACATCTTAAAAGGCTTTGAATAAAATCCTAGAGCTATTGGAAGTCTAGAGAGTTTATGGACTCTCCTTCAGAGCTATAAGGGTTGAGAAATCAAGTAATGTCATTTAGAGAATGTACATAGCTGCCAGCTTTCTTTATTTCTTCTGTTCTTTAGACAAATCACACACTTGAAGATTGGGAATGCACAAATGCTGGAGTGTCTGGTGAAAGCACTACCGTTCAAATATAACAAATGATATCCTACTGTGTTCCTTTGTCCCCAAGACAGTTATAATTAAATTAATCTTGCTGCCAAAACGAATGTAGCAAAATGGGTCAAAATCTTCATAAACCCTTAACAATCTGACAATAAATTACCAAACTGACTAATGTCTCTGTAGTGCTCGTAACATCTGGGACTAAAGGAGGAAAGATGAGATGAGAGCAGGAAAACATGTTGTTCCTTAATTGCGCTGTGGACTTTTCTATAGTGGCTCATCCTCCCAATTCAATTTAAGTAAATCATTGAGCATATGGTTTGCACTAAATATAGAGCATCTGTGATACTCATTGCTACGCATATTTGCCATGCAGGTGTCTGATTTTGGACTTGTCACATGGACAGATGGGATTTTTCTGTTTGTCTTTTTTATTGGCAGTAGAAAGAGTAAGAGAGTTAACCCTAGCTACTGTTGAGACAGCTCTGCTTACAGTGAAGTGAGAGTCAATGCCTATCTTCTTTTCTTAGTTAAATTAAGGGATTAAAATTATGCTAGTAAAAATGTTTTAGCAGGAATAGTTGACTGTTCAGCACATCAGATAAAATATATTCTTTTCCTCTCTTAGAGACACTTTAATGCATTTATTTAAATGAATTATTAATGTAAATAGATAATAAGATTGCTTATTATAAACTAGACATTTCTTGAGAAGGTTATAGGTATTTTAATATTTAATCTTATTAACACTCGCATTCAGTTCAGTTCAGTCACACAGTCTTGTCCGACTCTTCGCAACCCCATGAACCACAGCACGCCAGGCCTCCCTGTCCATCACCAACACTCAGAGTCTACCCAAACCCATGTCCATTGAGTCGGTGATGCCATCCAACCTTCTTATTCTCTGTCTTCCCCTTCTCCTCCTGCCCTCAATCTTTCCCAGCATCAGGGTCTTTTTAAATGAGTCAGTTCTTCTCATCAGGTGGCCAAAGTATTGGAGTTTCAGCTTCAACATCAGTCCTTCCAATAAACACCCAGGACTGATCTCCTTTAGGATGGACTGGTTAGATCTTCTTGCAGTCCAAGGGACTCTCAAGAGTCTTCTCCAACACCACAGTTCAAAAGCATCAATTCTTCTGTGCTCAGCTTTCTTTATAGTCCAACTCTCACATCCATACTTGACCCCTGGAAAAATTATAGCCTTGACTAGATGGACCTTTGTTGACAAAGTAATGTCTCTCCTTTTCAATATGCTGTCTAGGTTAGTCATAACTTTCCTTCCAAGGAGTAAGTGTCTTTTAATTTCATGGCTGCAGTCACCATCTGCAGTGATTTTGGAGCCCAGAAAAATAAAGTCAGCCACTGATTCCTCTGTTTCCCCATCTATTTCCCATGAAGTGATGAAACTGGATGACATGATCTTAGTTTTCTGAATGTTGAGCTTTAAGCCAACTTTTTCACTCTCCTATGTTGGTATAATTCTTATCCCCATTTTAGAGATAGAAGCATTGAGGCACACGAAATTTGACAAAGATTACAAAATAATTAAGAGGTGGAACTGGGATTTGAATCTAGGTTGTTTGACTCAAAAATTGTTATTTTTTTTTCTTTTCTTTCCAGTTTTGTTAAGATCATAGTTAACATATAGCACTATATAAGTTATGAAACATAATGATTTGGCTTATATACATCCTTAAATGATTATCACAATAAATATAGTGAATATCTGTCATCTCATTTAGACAGAAAATTTAAAAAACACAAAATAAATATTTTTTCCTTGTGGTGAGAACTCTTAGGACTTGCTCTCTTGACAACTTTCCTGTGTAACTTTCAGTGGTGTTAATCATGTGTAATCAGAAACTTGTGTCTTATAACCACCTCATCCAATCCCCCCCCCTCACAAACCCACCTCTGGTAACCACGAATCTGATCTCTTTTTGATCAGTTTATTTGTTTGTTAATTTCTGTGTTTGTTTTTGAAATATATTTGTCTTACAACACTATGTTAGTTCCTGGTACACAAACAATATAGTGATTCTATATTTCTATATATTTCAAAGTGTATAAGTCTAGTTATCATCTGTCAACATATAAAGATATTAAATAATTATTGACTATATTCCCCACATTGTAAATTTCATACCTATGACTCATTTATTCTGTAATAGAAAGTTTGCCCCTCAATCTCTGTTACCTATTTTTCTCTTTCCTCCCACCCTGTTCTTCTCTGTCAACTACCTGTTTGTCCCCTGTATCTGTGATTTTATTTATTTAGTTACATTTGTTCATTTGTTTTAATTTTATATTCCACATATAAGTGAAATCATCCAATATTTGTCTTTCTCTGTCTGACTCATTTCATTTAGCCTAATACCCTCTAGGTTCATCCATAATGTCAGAAATGGCAAAATTTCATTCTCTTTTATGATTGAGTAATATTAAGTTGATTGGGTTGCCCAGGTGGCTCAGTGGTAAAGAATCCTCCTACCAATGCAGGATACATGGGAGATGTGAGTTCAGTCCCTGGGTTGGGAAGATGCCCTGGAGTAGGAAATGGCAATCCACTCCAGAATTCTTGTCTGGACAGGAGCCTAGAGCACTACAGTCTATGGAGTCACAAAAAGTCGGACACAACTGAGCCAGCATGCAATATTATGTTGCATAGCTCTCCCCCTAACGTCTTTACTAGTAATTTCCTCATAAACTGCTCTTTTCATATCTCTGCCTCTTAAGCCATATGCTAGCCATTGTTCAAGTGTCTATGTATCTCCCTACCTCAGGCCACCTAGATTTCCAAACAGAGGGTACATCTTGGTATAGTTCCAGAAGTTCTGCACACTGGAGGCATTTATTTTTTCCACTTGAGCTATAATATTATAGTGACAGGGACTTCTGTGTGAAGCTGTAAGATATAAGAAAGTTGGTGAATGGGAGAAGTAGGCAACAGTGATTACAAGCTGTCTGCTTCAGCTATTGGCCTGTGTGATTAATAACTGCTTGAGATCACCTCATATAAAAACTTCCACTTAGTGAGTAAAGGGCCTCAAACTTTATGGGTTTGCGGACTAGATAGCATTCAGTATGGGATGGACAGCACATGTCATATGTGTACATGTTGCTGATAGCCAGGTTTCATCATCTGCATGACTCCATTAGTTAGAATTGAAAGAAGAGAAAAATCTTAAGAGAATTTTCATGTACTACTAATAGGACTTGCTACAGTCTCCGCAAGCCTTCAATGCTGCAGATGAGTTTAGTGTCTGGGTTGTGAAGGCTCAGTGGTAAAGCTACTTGCACTGCAGTATGTATAAGCCTTCCTTTCACTCTCTGTTCCTCTCAAAATTCAAAGGCTTTTGCTCAACTGAAAAATAGGTTGAGACAACATGCTCTATGATAGAAGGAGCTTTTTAAAACCAGAGAAGCATTGTGCCTCTTTCTTAGTGATAGGTAGGACAAAATGTGGCAAGTTGTCCTTTTAGTTTATGGTATAATGTTGTACCAAGATCACTGAGGGCTTCCCAGGTGGCTCAGTGGTAAAGAATCTGCCTGCAAATGCAGGAGAAGCAGGAGATATGGGTTCAGTCTCTGGGCTGGGAAGATCCTCTAGAGGAGAAGATGGCAACTCCCTCCAGTATTTCTTGCCTGGAAAATTCCATGGACAGAGGAGCCTGACTGACTATAGTACATGGGGTTGCAAATAGTTGGACATGACTTAGTGACTACGCAAGTACCAAGATTACTGAGCTCTCAGAAACTTTACTGATGAGCCTGATATGTTCATGGGATTCATTTTCCACTATTTGTATGAGTGTGTTTTAACATAATGCCTCTCATACCTTTATGGAAAGTCTAAAGCATATGTCTCAGAGCTTAAGCAGTTGTAATGTCCAGAATCATGCCGCAGAATGGTCTGTTGAAAACATCTGCATTATCACTGCTAGGGACAGACTACATCACTTACAGAGTCAATTATCCTGGTATCAAACACTGCATACTTCTGCTACAGTAATTGCATCCCCATAACTTTATATAACTGCTGATGCTTTGAACATACTCTCTAGGATGGGTGCTGCATAGCTTCTTCAAATCACTAGCTATAAATCTAAGAGATACGTAAATTATTTAAGCCATCTCAGGACACGTGCCTGTACCATGACAGGGGTCAGGAATGTAAATACTGGGCATAGCCTGCTTCTAGTAAGGACAAGACTTTCAAGGTAGAATGCTCTCCATACTTAGAAAGTGATGAAAACACTGGGATGCCAAAAGTCAGATACAGGTCCCTAGGGTTATCCACATCATTTAGTAGCACACATCATTCACCCAGCCAAAAACACAGTTATATGCCCTGATCTTTTTCTCACCCCCTTCTCTAATGTCAGTCCATCAGCAAGCACTGTTGGCTTTACTTCCAAATATGTTCTTTGGAAGTCTTTAGTTCTCCTTATCTTCATGAATCCCTTTCAAGAACACTGATACATTTTGCCTGGACTGTGGCAGTTACCTCCTAACTTGTTTCCCTGTTTCCACTCTTTCTCTTCTTAGACTTCTTATTTTTTACCAGAAGTAGATTGCTCTTTTTAAAAAATAGTATTCAAATCATACCACCTCTTTACTTAAGAAATAAAGCCAACATCTAAAAAAAAAGAGAGAGAAATCAAATCAAGATCGAATCTTTTATTAACTTTCTGTTTTTTTGAGAACTTGTCCTATCTTTTAACAAGGCATAAAAAGTCCTTTGTGATTTTAGGCCTTACTAACTCTGCAAACTCCATTGATGCCATTGTCTCCTCCTTCACTTTGACGGTAGCTACACTGATCTTCCAGTTTCTATCTGTTCTTCAGACATTCCAGAGTTTTATCTCTGTGTTTTCATACTGCATTGCTGAAGTGCTCTTCCCTCAGACTGCTGTTTAACTGACTCCTTCCCTCACTCAACTCTCAGGTCGGATGCTCTCTCCAAAGAGGAGTGGTGTCTTATCATTCCCTGTGAAGTATCTTCACCCCAACTGCAGTGGCTGCTCTCCAAAGATAATCTCCAGTGAGCCACACTTTCCAATATTTATGCCTTTGTGATGTCCCCTCTTATGGAATCTGGCCTGGCCCTGGGTTTCACTTTAGCCAATGAAATGTGGCAGAGGTAACGTGTGCCAATTTGGGGGCTATATCCTAAGGAGATCCAAACCTGTGGCCACCTTATGTGAAGAGCCAACATTGGAAAAGATCCTGATGCTGAGAAAGAATGAAGGCAGAAGGAGAAGAGGGCAGCAGAGGATGAAATGATCGGATGGCATCACCGACACAATGGACCAACTCTGGGAGACAATAAAGGACAGGGAAGCCTCATGTACTGCAGTCTATGGAGTCACAAACAGCCGGGCAAAACTGAATAACAACAACAACAAATCTTAAGAAGACCCGACAGTTTCTGTTTTTGAGCTACCACATAAGAAATCTGCTTTCCTTGCTGAAGAGGCCTCATGGAGAGATCATCATGTACAGAGGTTTGTAGAACACGCTGAGACTACATGGAAAGAGAAGGAAGCCAAAAAGCCTCAGTAGCCAACTAATCTCAATCTTTTGGGTGTTTATACCAAGGCAACAGTTATGAACTAGCTCTTTTGGATCTACCCACCCTGTTGAGTCCTCCCATGACTGCAATTCCAGCTGCTACTGTATGCATCAGAACCACCCAGCTGATCCCAGTCAAACAACAGAATCATAAGAGATGATAATATAGTTTACTTTTAGCTACTGGGTTTTGGACTATTATTTTCTGCAATGATCAAACACCAGCTTTTCTCATTTTTAGTAGCATCTAACTTACCTGTTGATTTATTTGTCTTTTTTTTTTAATCCACTCCCTTTCTGTTGACTTTATTCACTACCATATTCTCTAAAAACATAGTTCAGTTCAGTTCAGTCACTCAGTTGTGTCCAACTCTTTGTGACCCCAGGAACTACAACATACTAGGCTTCCCTGTCCATCACCAACTCTCAGAGCTTACTCAAACTCATGTCCATCAAGACGATGATGCCATCCAACCGTCTCATCCTCTGCTTTTCCCTTCTCCTCCTGCCTTCAATCTTTCCCAGCATCAGGGTCTTTTCCACTGAGTCGGGTCTTTTCCAATGAGTCAGCTCTTCCCATCAGGTGGTCAAAGTATTGGAGCTTCAGCTTCAGCATCAGTCCTTCCAGTGAATATTCAGGACTGATTTCCTTTAGGATTTGCTGGATTGATCTCCTTGCAGTCCAAGGGACTCTCAAGAGTCTTCTCCAACACCACAGTTCAAAAGCATCAATTCTTCAGTGCTCAAATTTCTTCATAGACTAACTCTCACATCCATACGTAACTACTGCAAAACCATACCTATGACTAGAAGTAACTTGGTCAGAAAAGTAATGTTTTTTAATATGCTGTCTAGGTTGGTCATAGCTTTTCTTCCAAGGAGCAAGCATTTTTAATTTCATGGCTGCATCACCATTTGCAGTAATTTTGGAGCCCCCAAAAATAAAGTCTCACTCTTTCCATTGTTTCCCCATTTGCCATGAAGTGATGGGATGGGATGCCATGATCTTTGTTTTCTGAATGTTGAGTTTTAAACCAACTTTTTCACTCTCCTCTTTTACTTTCAACAAGAGGCTCTTTAGTTCTTATTTGCTTTCTGCCATGAGGGTGGTGTCATCTGCATATCTGAGGTTATTAACACTTCTTCTGGCAATCTTGATTTCAAATTGTGCTTCATCCAGCCCAGCATTTCACATGATGTACTCTGCATATAAGTTATATAAGCAGGGTGACAGTATACATCCTTGATGTAGTCTTTTCCCGATTTGGAACCAGCCTGTTGTTCCATTTCCAGTTCTAATCATTGCTGCTTGACCTGCATACAAATTTCTCAGGAGGCAGGTCAGGTGGTCTGGTATTCCCATCTCTTTAAGAATTTTCCACAGTTTGTTGTGATCCACACAAGTCAAAGGCTTTGGCATAGTAAATAAAGGAGAAGTACATGTTTATTTGGAATACTCTCGCTTTTTTGATGATCCAGCAGATGTTGGCAATTTGATCTCTGGTTCCTCTGCCTTTTCTAAATCCAGCTTGAACATCTGGAAGTTCACAGTTCACATACTGTTGAAGCCTGTCTTGGAGAATTTTGAGCATTACCTTGCTAGTGTGTGAGATGAGTGCAGCTGTTAGTAGTTTGAAGTTTCTTTGGCATTGCCCTTCTTCTTGATTGGAAACTGACCGTTTAGAGTCCTGCAGCCACTGCTGAGTTTTCCAAATTTGCTGGCATATTGAGTGTGGTGCTTTAACATCACCATCTTTTAGGATTTGAAATAGCTCAACTGGAATTCCATCACATCTACTAGTTTTGTTTATAGTGACGCTCCCTAAGGCCCACTTGACTTTGCATTACAGGATGTCTGGCTCTAGGTGAGTGATCACACCATTGTGGTTATCTGAGTCATGAAGATCTTTTTTGTATAGTTCTGTGTATTGTTTCCACCTCTTCTTAATATCTTTCTGCTTTTGTTAGGTCCATATCATTTCTGTCCTTTACTGTGCCCGTCTTTGCATGAAATGTTCCCTTGGATTGCAGCCATGAAATTAAAAGATGCTTACTCCTTAGAAGGAAAGTTATGACCAACCTAGACAGCATATTAAACAGCAGAGACATTACTTTGCCAACAAAGGTCCGTCTAGTCAAGGCTATGGTTTTTCCAGTGGTCATGTATGAATGTGAGAGTTGAACTATAAAGAAAGCTGAGCACAGAAGAATTGAAGCTTTTGAACTGTGGTGTTGGAGAAGACTCTTGAGAGTCCCTTGGACTGCAAGGAGATCCAACCAGTCCATCCTAAAGGAGATCAGTCCTGGGTGTTTATTGGAAGGACTGATGTTGAAGCTGAAACTCCAATACTTTGGCCACCTGATGGCAAAGAACTGACTCATTTGAAAAGACCCTGATGCTGGGAAAGATTGAGGGCAGGAGGAGAAGGGGATGACAGAGAATGAGATGGTTGGATGGCATCACCGACTCAATGGACATGGGTTTAGGTGGACTCCAGGAGTTGGTGACGGACAGGGAGGCCTCGTGTGCTGCGGTTCATAGGGTCACAAAGAGTCGGACACAACTGAGCGACTGAACTGAACTGAACTCATCTCTAATTTTCTTGAAGAGCTCTCTGGTCTTTCCCATTCTATTGTTTTCCCTCTATTTCTTTGCACTGATCACTGAGGAAGGCTTTCTTATCTCTCCTTGCTATTCTTTGGAACTCTGTATTCAAATGGTTATATCTTTGCTTTTCTCCTTTGCCTTTAGCTTCTCTTCTTTTCTCAGCTATTTATAAGACCTCCTCACACAACCATTTTGCCTTTTTGCATTTCTTTTTCTTGGGGATGGTCTTGATCACTGCCTCCTATACCTTGTCATGAACCTCTGTCCATAGTTCTTGAGGCACTCTGTCTATCAGATCTAATCCCTTGAATCTACTTGTCATTTCCACTGTATAATTGTAAGGGAGTTGATTTAGGTCATACCTGAATGGTTTAGTTGTTTTCCCTACTTTGTTCAATTTGAATTTGAATTTTGCAATGAGTAGTTCATGATCTGAGGCCCAGTCAACTCCTGGTCTTTTTTTTGCTGACTGTAGAGAGCTTCTCCATTTTGGCTACAAAGAACATTATAATCTGATTTTGGTATTGACCATCTGGTGATGTCCATGTGTAGAGTTGTCTCTTGTGTTGTTCAAAGAGGGTGTTTGCTATGACCAGTATGTTCTCTTGGTAAAACTGTTACCCTTTTCTCTGCTTCATTTTGTACTCCAAGGTCAAATTTGCCTGTTACTCCAGGTATCTCTTAACTTTCTATTTCAACTTCCACATGCTAAAAACATGCTTAGCATGGAATAAATACTCAGTACATATTTTGTAAATGAATGGATGGATATGTTGTAATATTTAGAATTTAATAACTAATATAAATCTCAACTAATTATACCTTTTGTTTAATTTTTATATCACTTCATTCTGCTGTCTTAGATATACAGAAATATTGATGTTCTCTGACTTTTGTTTGTAATCTTCTACCTTTTATATCATTTTGCATGCTATTATTTCTGTTCAAAATGCTCATTTGCATACTTTGTTGAATGGTTTCACTTCTAAAATATATTTAGAAGCTACCTCTATTTTTTGTTTTAGTTATAAAGTAGACTAACTGGCTCATATAAAAACACAGTAAATATGATTTTATTAAATAAATTAATAGCTGTACATTGTATAGCAAAGGCTAGATGTTGTTGTTATTCAGATGCTCATTGGTGTCTGACTGTGATTGCATGGACTTCAGCACATCTGGCTTCCCTGTCTTTCCCCATCTCCTGGAATTTACTCAGCCTCATGTCCATTGAGTTGATGATGCCATCCAACCATACCATCTCTGTCACCCTCTTCTCCTTCTGCCCTGAATCTTTCCCAGCATCAAAGGCTCAGTGTACATTGATCTTTTTTTTTTTTTTCCATTTATTTTTATTAGTTGGAGGCTAATTACTTTACAATATTGTAGTGGTTTTTGTCATACATTGACACGAATCAGCCATGGATTTACATGTATTCCCCATCCCGATCCCCCCTCCCACCTCCCTCTCCACCCGATCCCTCTGGGTCTTCCCAGTGCACCAGGCCCGAGCACTTGTCTCATGCATCCAGCCTGGGCTGGTGATCTGTTTCACCCTAGATAATATACATGTTTTGATGCTGTTCTCTCGAAACATCCCACCCTCACCTTCTCCCACAGAGTTCAAAAGTCTGTTCTGTACATCTGTGTCTCTTTTTCTGTTTTGCATACAGGGTTACTGTTACCATCTTTCTAAATCCCATATATATGCATTAGTATACTGTATTGGTCTTTATCTTTCTGGCTTACTTCACTCTGTATAATGGGTTCCAGTTTCATCCATCTCATTAGAACTGATTCAAATGAATTCTTTTTAATGGCTGAGTAATATTCCATGGTGTATACGTACCACAGCTTCCTTATCCATTCGTCTGCTGATGGGCATCTAGGTTGCTTCCAAGTCCTGGCTATTATAAACAGTGCTGCGAAGAACATTGGGGTGCACATGTCTTTTTCAGATCTGGTTTCCTTGGTGTATGCCCAGGAGTGGGATTGCTGGGTCATTTGGCAGTTCTAATTCCAGTTTTTTAAGAAATCTCCACACTGTTCTCCATAGCGGCGGTACTAGTTTGCATTCCCACCAGCATTGTAAGAGAGTTCCCTTTTCTCCACACCCTCTCCAGCATTTATTGCTTGTAGACTTTTGGATAGCAGCCATCCTGACTGGCGTGTAATGGTACCTCATTGAGGTTTTGATTTGCATTTCTCTGATAATGAGTGATGTTGAGCATCTTTTCATGTGTTTGTTAGCCATCTGTATGTCTTCTTTGGAGAAATGTCTGTTTAGTTCTTTGACCTGTTTTTTGATTGGGTCATTTATTTTTCTAGAATTGAGCTACAGGAGTTGCTTGTATATTTTTGAGATTAATCCTTTGTCTGTTGCTTTGTTTGCTATTATTTTCTCCCAATCTGAGGGCTGTCTTTTCACCTTGCTTATGGAATTGGAGGAATCAACCTGCCTGACTTCAGGCTCTACTACAAAGCCACAGTCATCAAGACAGTATGGTACTGGCACAAAGACAGAAATATAGATCAATGGAACAGAATAGAAAGCCCAGAGATAAACCCATGAACCTATGGACACCTTATCTTCAACAAAGGAGGCAAGAATATACAATGGAAAAAAGACAACCTCTTTAACAAGTGGTGCTGGGAAAGCTGGTCAACCACTTGTAAAAGAATGAAACTAGAACACTTTCTAACACCATACACAAAAATAAACTCAAAATGGATTAAAGATCTAAATGTAAGACCAGAAGCTATAAAACTCCTATAGGAGAACATAGGCAAAACACTCTCCAACATAAATCACAGCAGGATCCTCTATGACCCACCTCCCAGAATATTGGAAATAAAAGCAAAATAAACAAATGGGACCTAATGAAACTTAAAAGCTTTTGCACAACAAAGGAAACTATAAGCAAAGTGTACATTGATCTAATTGACATTTTGGCAGGCTACTGTCCACTCCTACAAGTGTGTTATACCAGATTTAAAATTATAAGTCAGCTTCTTAATTTATGATAATTAGATGTAAATGCTTTTCAAAACATGAATTAATTAGAAATGCATCATAAACCTCAAGAGGTTTAAGCATATTCTAGGTCTTACCTATCCTTGAAAATTCAGTTCAAAGTGAAACAACAGAGAAATTAGTTTAGAAAGCTGATAATTGATGTAACTATTTCTGTGATTATGTTCTGAATGGTTCTGGTACATTCCTGTCACTCTGTGGACTGACATCCCCCACCATCAATCCATTTTTCTTTTTTACCTTTCCCTCTGTAAATTCTCTTACAATCTAAGTATAAAAGCATAAGGACATCATGATTCATTCAGAGAAGGGCAAATAACGAATATTTAAGACTATGAATGTTAAATTAATAAATGGAAGTGTATTGCACTATTAAGAAAAAATGAAAGATCAAGCAAAGGAAAATTTTAAGGTTCTAATGAAATGCATTTTATAGAGAGTGTGTGGTAACTGTGTTATGCTAGAACTCATAACTTGAAGGAATTCCCCAGATAAGCCTTATGCCACAAGCCTGTTCTATTATGCAGGCTATTATGAACCTCTTCCACAATTTTTATGACATTATTATAACCATTGACTATATATATATATCTGACATTGAACCATCAGTAACTTGAAGAAAATGAACAGTTTTCACTCATCTTTTAGCATTCAGCATTCTATGATTTCCTGCAATACAAAACATATTCAATCTTAAATGTAGACTGACTACCAGATGAGAAAGCAAAGGGGAAAAATAGTAAGTCCAACAAAGCAGAATACACAAACATTGGAACTGTCCCGAAATGAGAAGAATTTAGGGGAAAACCATGTATCGTGAATAAATATCTCTAGTGATACATCCTATTAAATAATATTTAAACTGCAGTTCATAAAAGGATAGAACACAAAGAATGACATTGTTTTGAACTACTTCTCCTTTAAAAACAAAGTGCTTTTTTTTCCCCTTAAAATAATGAGCTAGAGCTTTATTTGATTTTCTGATTTTATTTTTAGATTCTGTCTTGCTAAGGCCAATTATCATCTAGAACAGTTTAAACACCAGACACATTCCTATCTATTCAGAGAGAAATACACATTAAACTCCAAAATAATAAACACAAATTCAAGATGAATTGAGAGGAACAAGTACAAAACCACTTTGAAAAAGACCTTGTAATATAATAACCTATTAGACACCCACTTACATTTCACAGAAGCAATTAATAAAGTCAACAGAGGATCAAGAGAGATCTTTACAACAATAGAATGTAAATCAAATACTGTCATGACATGTAATTTGATCATATTCCTTAATAAGACTCATCTTTTTATCTGCACAATAACTTATTTTTTATTTTTTAATGATTTTTCACTTGTTTAAAGAATAAGGAATTCCTTAATTTAAATGATTTGTTATAACCATAACTATTATATGCGCCTAAAAGAGGATTAATCTTTAAAGTTGTATGTGAATTGCTGGTTTATGCATATACCATATTGTTTAGAACACAGAAGTACTACATTTTAATCTCTTTACGTATTAGCAACTAAGTTAAGGAAAGGATGTACAGACACAAAGTACATGCATAGTAAATGCACCTTGTGTGAAAGCCGAACGGTCTGGTGTGAGGTGGTATAAATTCAAGGAGGATGTTAGTAAAAGGAGGAGGCATGTCATGTGTTGAGACACTTTTTTGTGTTACTAATTAAAAAAGATGAAGTCAATTGTCAAAAATGAGGATGTTTCAAGTGCAGCACAGGACAGAGAGAAAAGTGTAATTTGGTTTAAAAAAAAAAAAAAAGGCAGAGAGATGGGATGCTCTTGGCTGCTTTGGTTATGTCCCAAAGTGTTTCCTCTATGATTTTTCTTCTGGACCAAACATTAACATCAACTAGCCTCTCCTCATCTCACTTTACTCCTCACATTCCCCCTTCTTTTGGTATTCTCTCCTGGCCATCTTTACTGCCTGTTCTGCCTCCGTGTTATTTTTTAATTCAGGCTGTAGGAGGAAGGAGTCTTTGCCTATAAAGGTAAAAAAGAATGACTAAATAAATAAAATATGTAGCTCAGCTACTCAGTATACATTTTGATTGTTTTAATTTGTATTTGGGCATAATCTTGTGTAAAATTACTAAATGAGGGTTTCTTTAGTAATTGACTAAATAACTCACAACCCAGTTTATTTTTATGTAGGTCAGATGTTCCATTTCAATAGACTACTAAAGGACAATTCAGTGACAAGTAAACCACAAGAACTGCATGTTCATCCTTCACGTTTATAAACCAACTGTCATATACACAAATAAGCTCTTTTATTATTATGACTTTTAATAGAGTATAAACAGAATGAACCTAATGGGTTTTTCTCTCTCTTTGCAAAGTTACATCTAAACGGTGCTGGGGAGACTATCTTGATGACAAGGACATTTTAAAAGTGTTTCCTGTTGATAAATTGTATATTGAAAAGTTGGAGGAGACTGCAAGAAGAGACAAAGAAAGGAGAAAGGCTTAATAAAAATGTTAAGATCAGTATGTTTTTCTTTTTTCCCACTTTGTCATTTTAAGTTTTATTCTATCAATTTAAAGTAGAATCTATTAAATTTATCAACTTGTTCAGTGTCGCATTCTTTCCCCTTCCATTTTCCTTCCTTTTTCTTCCTTCCTTTCTTCCTTCTTTCCTTCCTTTCTCCCCTCTCTCCCTTCAACAGTTTAGTCTTTTAGAAGAATTCTTTCAGGGACAAGAAGTGTCCACAACATGGAGAAGTAAAGACAGAAGATTCTATTCAATCTTGAGCTGTATGTGAGTCGAAGACTCAGTGTATACAAGACATGACATCCAGAAACAGTGCAAAAAGGACAATCAGTGGTCCACATACAAAACTTACACCTGAGCATCTGGTGTGAAGGAAGGCTCTGACCTCAATCGACAACCCTTGTTTCTAGGATTTAACGCTTATTTAAAGATGAAGAAGTGAACAGGGCTTAATTGCTTTCATATTATAAAGTAACTTTGGTCTTTGAACACAAACATATTAAAATGTGTTATTATAGATAATCACAGAGATTACAAGTCACTATCTAGAGAAATATTTATATTTTAGATAATATTACACTATATTTGTATGTACATGGAAATATAAATGCATAGATAATTTTTATGACTATCAGCAAAATTTTCCTTATTTAATTGTTAGCCTTTAGGCATTTATTTCTCACAGAAAATAGAGTGCATTAAATGTTAATTTTAAATAATGAAAATGATTTGAATATATTTTTTAAAGGCATGGATTTACTTTCACATATAATGAAATATATTACAGTGCTATTTTATAATAATAATATAATATAAATATAATAATATATAATTATATATTTTTATATAATTATATAATAATTTATAATAATATAAATAATAGTATATTCTGTGTTTGCTAGAAAGTAAGTAAAAGGAAAGGAAGCAAAGTAATCATGATTTGAAAACTGTGTTACCTTCAGACATTGCTCACAAAAGTTCAGCAATTCCCCCATCCCCACCAGCCAAATCCACACTGCCAAATCCACACAGGCTTCAGGAGTAACAGGAATTATATCACACTCTTCAAGGGATATGATTCATCCCAGTGTGCTTAGAATGAAAAACACATAAAGGACATATGGGGTGACATGTGCTAAATCCTCTAGACACCCTGCACTAGCACAATCATCAGGCCCAACTTGATTTCATGAAATATTGCACATTTATTTTTGCCAAGCAGGATAATAACAAAGAATTATTTGGGGAAAAGGGAAAAACTAATACTTTTTTTCAATCTGAAGCAAGGGTTTTTTTTTTTTATTTTTTTTAATACTACCTTGAAACAAAGAGCAAGCAAACAGCAAACACTTTTCGAATTTTGTGATAGATACATCAGAAATTTCAATAATGCAATTAATTTTATCCCTCCTATACAAGAGTTTATATTTAACATATTTCTGAAATCATAGCCTCAAAGCACAAACTATGAATTAATCTTTTAAAAAAAAAATTAAAGCACGACATGTAGAATACTGAAAGAAAGGCACTAACTCTAGAACATCAGATGAGCAAAGTGGGTAGGAAATCAACTCAGTTCATCCAATCATAATCTACATTGTCTTGGTTGTTTCAAGCCTTCCCTGTTTAAAGAGAACAGCTATCTTTCCTTGCACATAGGCTTAAGAAGGAACAATTCATTAACAGCAATTGTTATCATTATAAAGAATACTTAAGGTACAAAGACTAGATACTTTAGTTATATTTTCACTGTGTATTGTTTCCCCTTTTCAGATGTTAAGAATACAAGTACAAAAAGATATCTTAATATATTACAATAGATTCCCTACTAAACACCTTATAATAGATATTCTGCTAATTATCTTACAAAAAAATCTATACTAATTACCCAAATATGTCCAATATCAAATTATTCTATATGTAAGAATAAAAGAAAAAGCAAGGAGAGAAAACTAAAGTAATGAGAGGAAGCATAAATACTTACATTTCAGTATTTAATCCAATCTGTGTTAATACTTCTGAGTGATATAAGGGTCCAGTTTCATTCTTTGCATGTGGCTTTCCAGTTTTCCAACACCATTTTTTGGAAGAGACTTACCTGTGTGTGTTCTTGGCACGCTTGTCAGAGAAGTTGACCACAAGTTTGTAGATGTACTTCTGAACTCTGTTTCGTTTCAGAGATCTCTGTGTCTGTTTTAATGCCAGTAACATACTGCTTTGATTATTATCACTTTGTAATACAGTGTGAAATCAAGACAGGTAATAATAAATGTTGTAAAATTAAGGATATTGCAAATCAAGGTACTTTGTTTTCATATCAAATTAGAGATATGGAAGCAAAACCTTTCCAACAATACCAAAATCCTCAATGTTTAAATGTTCTTTATTAGTCATAAGCTTAGACATGGTATTAGTCAGGATTCTCTCATAGGATGTAGCTTGCACAATAATGGAGGTCAGAGAAGTATCACAGTATGATACCTGCAAGCCAGAGAATTCACTGTAATTCAGTCTAATAGCCTGAGAACAGCAGAAATAATCATCTAACTCTGTTTCTGATCAAATGTTGAAAGCCAAGAATTCTGTTGACATTCAAGTGCAGGAGAAGATGGACTTCCCAATTCGAAAAGAGAACAAGAAATTACCCATTCTTCACCCTATTTTCCATTCAGATCCCCAACAGATTGGATGATTGCTTATCCACATTGGTGGGGCCTCCTCTCTTCACTATGTCCACTGAATAAAATGCTAGTGTCTTCCAGAAACAGTCTCACAGACACACAGATATAATATTCTACTGGCTACCTAGTCATACCTTGAAAAATGAAAGTGAAAGTCGCTCAGTCATGTCCGACTCTTTGCAACCCCATGGACTATACAGTCCATGGAATTCTCCAGGCCAGAATACTGGAGTGGGTAGCTGGTCCCTTCTCCAGGGGATTTTCCCAACCCAGGGATCAAACCCAGGTCTCCCACATTGCAGGCAAATTCTTTACCAGCTGAGCCACCAGGAAAGCCCAGTCATACCTGAGTTCAGTCAAATGAACATAAAATTAACCATGCCAGGCATTTGCAGCTGTGGCTTGTTGTAAAGTGTTTGGTTCTCACACCCGCTACAGTACTTCCTGGCATCTTACCTACTATTTTAGATATGTCTTCTATGGGACTTGTGGATCATTCAGCTGTCTTGAGTGCATTCTTGGTTGTTGGTCTGTTTATTACACTGCTCAAATAGTCTTTGTATAGTCTTTGTGAAGGAGAAGAATAAAATGTAATTAATTTCTTCCTCTGAGACATTTTTTTTTCCTATTTTGTGCCTTTCGTGATCCAAATAATTGCTTTTAGTTTTATTTTATTTTATTATTTTTTTTAAACTTTTTTTTTCAATTATTTTTATTAGTTGGAGGCTAATTACTTCACAACCTTGCAGTGGGTTTTGTCATACATTGACATGAATCAGCCTTGGAGTTACATGTATTCCCCGTCCCGATCCCCCCTCCCACCTCCCTCTCCACCCGATTCCTCTGGGTCTTCCCAGTGCACCAGGCCCGAGCACTTGTCTCATGCATCCCACCTGGGCTGGTGGCTTTTACTTTTAGTCTTATACTCTTTGTCTTCTTTCTTGTTAGAGTGTTTGTATCACCTCATCTATCTGTGTTACCTTGTTAGTATCTATGCCCAAATTGCCATGCTGAGATGAATAATCCATTGACTGCTGTATCCCTATTTAGATGTGTATTAAGTACATCCCAAATTGAAAAAAAAAATTATAAAACATCATACCTAAAGGATAATTTATCTATCAACCTCTTTAATTTAACCCTGATTCAGCTTAGTGTAATTCTTTGAAATATCTAGAGCAATTAAGTGGTTCAAGATTAAAATTCACAGTTAGTGGTAGTACAACTGTAAATGTATTTTAAGACTTGTCCCCAGTAAATTTCTACAGAAGTTTGAAGACACACTTCAAACTTCTAGATCCCCACATCAAACAAAGTAATGATTAATAGAATGTTTTTCAATTTTTTGTATTTGAGTAAGTTTTCTATAACCCAGAACATTTCTTATAAAAATTATGTCAGAAAGCATTGTTTAAATTCTCAGTATTCCATATGTAAATTATTTTGCATACCATGTAATCGTCACACAGTCATTCTGAGCCTGATTTCTGGGCTTTCCTAAGTTTTCTAAGTCTTAAGAGAGTAAGTAATTAAGTAGATAATTAAATCTCTATATCTGTACCTAAAGCAGGTTAGTTACTATGGTAGATTTGAAAAAGCTCCCAAGAGCAACAAGTTCTGGTTAGATGTTCTCAAAAACAGATTTTGATAGAAGGCGACATTTTTGGCAGCAATTGACTGTAAATGACAGTAGATAATCAGAGGAAGGATTTGTTTTCAAATCAAATATTTGTAATAAAGGACTGGCTATATTAAGAATTCTGGATAATCAACATGTGATAGGAAATATCAATAGTCCATTTTGACATACAAAAAAAGTTTCTAACATTGTAATTTTATTTTTTTAATTGCCTTGACACACTAATAGTCCTCTAGAATAAACTATGCTTGTTAATAAAATCATTATATTTCAGTGAGGTAAGAATATGTCTATCCTTCCAAAATTAAATCAATTTTGTCATCAGATATCCACAGAGACTCTGATGCTTATGAATTTTAGAAAGTTGTAATTGATTTTAGAACTTCTAACAAATCTAAATCATATCAAATGCAGAACAGTTTTCCCCCCTGAACATATTTTGGTCCACTCAATCTAATATTCTTTAATTTGCAAACAGTATAACAAAGATAACATCATAGTTAGAAGGGAAAATGATGAAGAATAATCACTATAAAATGACAGATCTATGTGATGGTAAAACCCTTCAAGAAGTAATCCATAGAGTCTAGCCAAACCATTGAGTCTCTCAAATAATAATCAAATTAGAACTCCAAGAGAAAATTGAAATTGTTCTAACAGAAGTTTTTGTGTGTCTTTTCTCCTATAAGGTTCTCAGTAGACACCCTATTTTACTTATTTCTTTGTGTTTGTCAAGGTATTTTGAAGAGTAAGCACATGCCTGGTAATTCACTATATTCAAAGAAACAAAGGCCAGATGACAAAATAATGAAATCTAACTATTTCAGCTGTACAACCACAATTCTAGATCCCCACCACAAGTTCCGTTTGGTGCCAGATAATACCCTTTGTTGATGACAAAATTTTGGGTCTAAACTCTTATCTGGTACTCTTATCTCTTGAGTTCAGTTGGGTCGCAGATGAAAGAAAATGATTCTTTTGAAACCTTTCGGCTAGTCCTTAGCCTTTCAGAAGACTGGGTTCCTTACTTGATGCCTCCTTTTCTGAAGACTCATACCATGGTCTTAGCACTCTAGATTTTATTATGCTGACTATACAAGGATAAAAAGTAGAGGGTACACTACAAGGCAAGTTTCCCCTTCATATTTAAAGCACTGAAATGCTAATGTCAGTGAGTACATTCTGTGCTGTACATGCTGGTTCAGCATATCTTCAAAAGCCTGCAGTGAAAGCAGAAGACATTCTTAATTGAATCAGCTACATTGTAGAAAGAAAAATGACATATCATAAGGTAATTATCAAACCAAATAAACTTCTTAGGTCCCTGTTCCTTTATAATCTCTATACTTTCTTTATTTGCCCCACATAATACTCCACCCCTTAGTACCTTAATCTTCCATTCATAGGGTTGCAACTGAGTATGTCATTTACTAAAAGAAAGTGTAAAATCACTTTTCAGCTACCTTTAGCTGTGTGATTTTGGATACAGTTTTAAAATTTGCTCTTTTATTCCTCTTTATAAAATAGAAATTATGTAACTAAATTTATAGTTAAGTAGTACAATTTCTGTTACATGGTTAATATGGTATTTTACATATACTAAGAACCAGTTAATTTTAGTTATTTTTATTGTTGTTATTCCTTTTGGTCTGTTTCTTGAACAAACACCACTAAGAGACGTTTTCAAACATAAGCTCCACAAAAAAGATGTGTTTCCATGTAAGAAATTATAATTTCTTCTAACTTACAATATTGAGAGCTATTACTAACTGTAGTGGTAGTGCTCATTTGCCCATTCATATCTGACTCTCTGTGACCCCATGGATGTAGTCCACCAGATTCCTCTTCCCATGGAAGACCTTGAAGAATCACTTTCATTTTCTGTGTTGCGGACTTAATCAATGGCAGCTACAAGATACAGCTTCATTAAAACTGGGGTTTTATTTCCCTTACCCTTGCTCTTAAAAATATTGTATATGAGTATTTCCTCTAAATTCCTGGTAGGCAATTAATTTGAAATCATTGCTGGGGTTATTTTAGAATAAACAGTAAAACGTTATCTAATCATATATTTTAAAAAATTCTTGACTGCTAAGATCTTCAGAAATTATACATATCCACTGACACTCATGGAGCCGCAGCCACGTGGCGATAGAGCAGTGACTGTCTGGTGCTTGAGCGGCTGTGAGGAGATACCCTATGCCCAAGGGCAGAGAAGCCCCAGCAAAATGGTAGGAGGGGGCAAAATCACGTTAGAATCAAACCCCATACCCACCAGAGATGCTCAGAGGGCTCAAACTTACCTTGTGCACACCAGGACCCAGAGATCCCACAGAGACTGAGACAGAATGGTGGTGAGTGTCTCCTGAGGGGGTACGGGTCAGCAGTGGACTGCTGTGGGGGCAGGGGCTCTGGGTGCAGTAAAGCTGGGTAGGGGGTAAGCCTTCTTGGAGGAGGTCACCGTTAACCCACCAGAGAGCCGTGAGAACTTACACAGGACTGGGGAAACAGACTCTGGGAGGGCACAAACAAAACTTGTGCACACTGGGACCCAGAAGAAAGGAGCAGTGACCCCACAAGAGACTGACCCAGACTTGCCTGTGAGTGTCCAGGAGTCTCTGGTGGAGGCGTGGGTCAGCTATGGCCTGCTCAGGGTCCGGGGCATTGAGTGTAGCAGTGCCTGCATTGGACCTTTTGAAGGAGGGCAGTGACCCCACAAGAGACTGACCCAGACTTGCCTGTGAGTGTCCAGGAGTCTCTGGTGGAGGCGTGGGTCAGCTATGGCCTGCTCAGGGTCCGGGGCATTGAGTGTAGCAGTGCCTGCATTGGACCTTTTGAAGGAGGTCAACGTTATCTTCATTACCTCTACCATAGTTTGGTCTCAGGTCAAATAACAGGGAGGGAACACAGCCTCCCCCTTCCACATAAAATTGGATTAAAGATTTACTGAGCATGGCACATCAGAACAAGACCCAGTTTCCTCCTCAGTCAGTCTCTCCTATCAGGAAGTTTCCTTAAGCCTCTTATCCTTCTCTATCAGAGGACAGACAGACTGAAAACCAAATCAAAGTGTCTGACCCTTGTGATCCCATTGACTGCATCACACCAGTCCTCCCAGTCCATCACCAGCTCCCGGAGTTTACTCAAACTCACGTCCATTGAATTGGTGATGCCATCCAACCATCTCATCCTGGCATCCCCTTCTCCTCCCGCCTTCAATCTTTCCCAGCATCAGGGTCTTTTCAAATGAGTCAGTTCTTCGCATCATGTGGCCAAAGTATTGGAGTTTCAGCTTCAGCATCAGGCCTTCCAATGAACACTTAGGACTGATTTCCTTTAGGATGGACTGGTTGGATCTCCTTGCAGTCCAAGGGACTCTCAAGAGTCTTCTCCAACAGTATATTTCAAAAGCATCAATTCTCTGATGCTCAGCTTTCTTTATAGTGTAACTCTCACTTCCATACATGACTACTGGGAAAACCATAGTTTTGACTAAATGAACATTTGTTGGCAAAGTAATGTCTCTGTTTTTTTAATATGCTATCTAGGTTGCTCATAACTTTTCTTCCAAGGAGCAAGTGTCTTTTATTTCCTGGCTGGAGTCACCATCTGCAGTAATTTGGGAGCAAAAAAAAAAAAAAAAAAAAAAATGTGTGTCACTGTTTCCACTGCTTCCCCATCTATTTGCCATGAAGTGATGGGACCAGATGCCATAATCTTAGTTTTCTGAATGTTGAGTTTTAAGCCAACTTTTTCACTTTCCTCTTTCACTTTCATCAAGAGGCTCTTTAGTTCTTCTTCGCTTTCTGCCAGAAGGGTCATGTTATCTACATATCTGAGGTTATTGCTATTTCTCCCAACAATCTGGATTCCAGCTTGTGCTTTTTCCAGCCCAGAATTTCTCATGATGTTCTCTGCATGTAAGTTAAATAAGCAAGGTGACAATATACAGCCTTGATGTACTCCTTTCCTGATTTGGAACCAGTCTGCTTTTCCATGTCCGGTTCTAACTGTTGCTTCCTGACCTGCATACAGATTTCTCAGGAGGCAGGTCAGGTGGTGTGGTATTCCCGTCTCTTTATGAATTTTCCACAGTTTGTTGTGATCCACACAGTTAAAGGCTTTGGCATAGTCAATAAAGCAGAAGTAGATGTTTTTCTAGAACTCTCTTGCTTTTTTGATGATCCAAAGCATGTTGGCAGTTTGATCTCTGTTTCCTCTGCCTTTTCTAAATCCAGCTTGAAAATCTGGAAGTTCACAGTTCACAGTTGATGCCTGGCTTGGAGAATTTTGAGCATTACTTTGCTAACATGTGAGATGAGTGCAATTGTGCAGTAGTTTGAGCATTCTTTGGCACTGATTTCTTTGGGATTGGAATGAAAACTGACCTTTTCCAGTCCTGTGGCCACTGCTGAGTTTTCAAAATTTGCTGGCATATTGAGTGCAGCACTTTCACAGCATCAACCTTTAAGATTTGAAATAGCTCAACTGGAATTCCATCACCTCTACTAGCTTTGTTCATAGTGATGCTTCCTAAGGCCCACATGACTTCACATCCCAGGATGTCTGGCTTTAAGTGAGTTATCACACCATCGTGATTATCTGGGTCATGAACATCTTTTTTGTATAGTTCTTCTGTGTATTTTTTCCAACTCTTCTTAATATCTTCTTTTCTGTTAGGTCCATACCATTTCTGTCCTTTATTGTGCCCATCTTTACATGAAAATTCCCTTGGTATCTCTAATTTTCTTGAAGAGATCTCTCATCTCTCCCATTCTATTGTTTTCCTCTGTTGTTTTGCACTGATCACTGAGGAAGGCTTTCTTATCTCTCCTTACTATTCTTTGGAACTCTGCATTCAAATGGATATATCTTTCCTTTTCTCATTTGCCTTTCACTTCTCTTCTTTTCACAGCTATTTGTAAGGCCTCCTCAGACAACGATTTTGCCTTTTTAAATTACTTTTTATTGGGGATGGTCTTGATCACTGCCTCCTGTACAATGTCACATACCTTTGTCCATAGTTCTTCAGGCATTCTGTCACATCTAATCCCTTGTATTTATTTGTCACTTCCCCTGTATAGACCTAGCCAAGTGGTCTGACTCATAGTTTTTCATAAAGTTCAAGTCAAAGACTTCAAAGTATCAGCCAGAGATTCAGTGCTTGTCTAAGACTAAGGGTCTATTTCCAAAAGAGTTGGTTCCCGTGGACTTTCCTCACCACATGGCCCTCTCCATCAGGTCATTTCACAACCCTCAGTGCAGGCAGCCAAGTTTCCCCAGAGTGAATTGAGAGAGAAAGAGATAGACAGATACAGAGAGAGAGAAAGTGAGGATATAAAACATGGACCGATTTTATGGGATATTTTTATTTTCCATGCTATAAATATCACACATCACTTCCATTCATATTCCATGATCCAGATCTGAGATAAATGGTTCAAAAATCAGTAAAAGAAGCTGAAAATTTAGTTAAATTGTAACTCCAGATAAAAGTATGCACCCTGATATTGTTAAAGACTCTTTGCTATGCTCTTTATTTCTTACAGCTAAAATTTCTCTTCCTACTTGTCCATATACTTTAATACACTTATTCATAATGTACGCTCATTTAATGTAAAATTCCTACATTAGTTCAACTTCCATGAAGGTGGAACTAGCACTTCTCTTATAATTTATGACACAAATAACTGTTCAGAAAATATAAATAAAGGGAAAAAAGATTCAACTGAATTAGGAATATGAATACATAGTTAACTGTTGGTTAGAATACATAATAAATATTGGGATTTCCAGTTAATGCTTCTAAATTTTGCATGATAGATAGCACACATGGGTGTATATATTTAAAAATATACATGTGCATTTGTGAATATTATTATGTGTGTGTGTGTGTATATATTGTATATTATGCATGTGTGTATGATTGTATAATACATATTAGTCTGAAAGCAGCTTTTCCATTTAACTATAAGCACAGATACATACACGCTACATATTGTCTATGACGTTTGATATTTACTCACCCATCCAGTAGGTGATTCCCATGCTTTATCTAACTTCGTTCCCAAAAGAACCTTATAGTATAAATGACCCCATGGAGAAACTGAAGCCCAAGGAGTTTTTTTTTTAACTTGTCATACATCATGCTTTTAAATAGTAGAGCAGAGATTCAAGCTTTCATTGTCTCATTCCTAAATCTAAGTGCTGAAAAATTCTGCTAACCTATCTTACTTTAGCAGAGGTTCTACCTAGCTAAACACTTACTGTGATCCAGAGACAGAGTAAATATGTTGTTGATATACATTATTTAATTATCAAAAAAAAAAATCCTCACAATTTTATGATACATAATGGTATCCCCATTTTTCAGACTCTGTAAATATGACTAATAAATTTTGAATAGACCACTGAAAGTTACAGAGTAGCAAGTGAAAAAGCAAGTATTTAAACTCATATCTTTCTGACTCAGAACCAGGCTTCCAACTGCAACACATTGCTGCTGTAATGAAGCTATCTCTATTTGTAATATTTTTGCTAACTAGAACAACTATTTAAATACCCAGTGTTTCATTTATCACATTGTTGGGTTCAAAATATTGACTTTATGGAAATAAACCAAAGAAATGGTTTTGTATTCTTTTGTATTCTTATTTGCCTAGAAATTTCCTTTATGGTTATTGGTTTATTTAATTCACTAAGACTTGACTTAAATAAGTAAGCTTTCTTACTTTTAGAATCCAAAGAATTTGCTAAATACTGAGACACAGTACTTCACAAAGTTGTTGCCTTCAAAACATTGATATTTAATGGATAATACTTTCCCTGGTACCGGAGCTAAGTATTATGAAGAATATAGACAAAAGTAGAGTGATTGTAAAGGCTAGAGAATCAGCATCATTTTTTTCAGTAATTATTACCTGAGAATTTTGTCAAGAAACAATATAATTGTCTTTGGCAAGAATTAATGTTGTGAGGTTAATATATAAATTCAGAATTAAAATATTCTGATATATTTTCTTATTCTTTTAAGTCATAGCATTGTTCAGCTGCTCAGTCCAGTTCCTTTTCACCATGGTACAGGATGCACCCTTAATAAGGTAAGCAATTATTTATTCTACACAGGAAGTGATGTGATGATGGATGCACAACTTTGGAGTACACATCTTGATGAATAATTTCAATTAGGACAATTTTAAGGAATTCAGGAAGTAAGCTTGAATGATGTAGACTTTGGAATCAAAGAGATTGGACTTGTTTCTTTTTTTTTTTTTTATTACTTAAAACAGCAGCAGATTTTTATTTTTCTCAAAATCTGTAATTTTGTTGTTGTTGTTGCTCTAAAGAGATAATGCATCTCTACTCCGCGAAGGATCACTGAGAGACTTACATGGGTGCAGAGTCTACTTTCAAGTGGCTCCTGTACATGGTTGGGAATTTGGTGTTGCTGGCTGGGAGTCCAGCCTGGACTTTGCTCCACAGGACTGGAGTTTCCTTACACCATGTTCTGGGAGCAAGCAGAGACAGGAATGCAAGTTACCAGCCTTTTAAGGACCAGGCCTGGAAGCCTGTTAGCTATCATTTGCATCATATTCTATTGGTCATGCAGCCAATAGATTCAAGGGGAGGGGACATAGTTCCCACCATCACCATCTCTATGCCTCTGCCTTCTATTCCAGCCATTTCATGTGCCCAGATTCCTACCATAAAACAAATGATTATCAACGGACTTGTATCTTGACTTGCCATTTATTAGCTTTGTCCCCAGGATAAGTTACTGAACGTCTCAACTTCACTCTGTGTATATAAAATTATCATTCCTGCATATTTAGAATTGATAAAAATATTATAACTATCAGGCACTTGATAAAATTTGCTTCCTTTCTTGTTTCATCCTTCAAAGTCACTACTTTAGAGATCTGAAATAGTATAGCTTCAACTTCCACATTTATCTTTTCAAAACTGAGAAATCATCAATCCCATGCAGAGACTGTAGCTTTAGTCCTAATAACGACTTAGCCTCACAGGAGCCAGTTTGGAAGTATTGACTCCACACAAGGAAAGGAGCCGGTCACCTTTCATATTCTTCAGGGATTGAGAAGAAGAAATCATTCCATATAAAATGTCAAGCTGAACATTTCCATTACAGTTTTCAAAAAACCTGTGCATATTGGGACCAAGAATTGAGTCAGAATTTAGATCTATAAAAGTAACTTTCTTTTTTCTACTTGCAAGTTTAGAATTACAAAATATCTCACTCCAAAGATGTTGCTTTCAGGATCTGGAGAGATTTCATTCAATCAAAATTCCTTCTTCCCATATTTTCAACTTCTTTTTGTTGTTTTTGTTGCTGCTTACTTTGTGTTAGATAAAGTGAAAGTGAAAGTCACTCAGTTGTGCCCAACACTTTGAGACCCCATGGACTATACAGTCCATGGAATTCTCCAGGCCAGAATACTGGAATGGGCAGCCTTTCCCTTCTCCAGGGGATCTTTCCAACCCAGGTCTCCTGCACTGTAGGAGATTCTTTACCAACTGAGCCACAGGGAAGCCCATGTTAGATAAAAATATACCCAAATGGCTCTCATTTGAAAATAAACATAACTCTCTTAACCTCATCTTTTCTTCTTAATCCTGCTGTGTCTTTCTCACTGCCTTCCTGTTATAGTTTAATGAACAAGTGGTCTACTTTCTCAATTTTGTTTCCATGTCCTTTTGCCTTTTCAATCCACAAAATCTACTTCTGGCCTGATATTTATAGATGCCTTCTAATTGTGAAATTCAAAGGCTAATTTATTTTTCACATTTGAGTCTGTTTACCACTCTCACTTACTTTCAGTACTACCCTGCCTTTCGTGCAAGAGGTTTTTTCCCCCTTTTCCTGCCTTTCTAACTCCTCTTCAATTGCACATCATATTATGTTTCTCTGACTTCTGCTCTCAATGCTTTTCTTTGTACAACCTCATCAGTTCTCTAGACATCAAGTTATCCCCAGTATACTGATGGTTAACAATACTGTTGTCCCCAAACCCAGAACACTCTTTTGAGCTCTAAATTTATATACCTGACTTTCTACTGGATGATTCAACCTGGATGTGAAATAGACATCTCAGGTTCAAGATGATAAAAGTTGAATTCATTCTTTCCTCAGATCTACAGTTTTTCTCCATTTGAAACCTGTTTAAATCACTGAGGTAGCTTCCAAAGGCAGAAACCAGTATTTGATATATTCCATATCCCCATCTACCTTATTCATCCCTTTAGTCATCAAAGCATGTACATTGGCTGCCCAGTTTATACTTTGTACTGTGCTGGCTGCTTGGGATAGAAAAATAAGCAAGATAAACAGTAACTTCTCTCATAGCACTTACGAGCTAGTTAGAAGAAGTAGACAATGGATAAGTAACAAAGAAAATAACTTAGATGATGGAAAGTAGCAAAAAATATTAAGCATAGTGGGCAAAAGGTACATCATTTATGTCTCTGAAAAAAAGTTAACATTTTGAAAATTTATCTCCCCAATGTGGTGATATTAGGAGGTGGGGCCTTTGAGCAGTAATCAGGATTAGATGAATTTATAAGAGTGGAGCCCACACAAGTACAATTAGTGTTTTTATGAGTCATGAGAGGTTTCCCTTCCTGTGTCTGCTCTCAGCCATGTGAAGATCTAGCAAGAAATTGGCAGTCTACAAGCCAGAAGAGGATTCTAACCAGAACCCAGCCAGGCTGGTAACCTGATTTCAGACTTGCAGCTTCCTGAACTATGAGAAATACATTTCTGTTGTTTACAAGCCACCCAGACTGTGGTACTTTGTTGTAGCAGCCCGAGCTGATCAAGATAGCTGTCAACTGAAGATCTCTCCTCAGTTCATGAAGGATGTAGGGCTTCAGCCTTTGAGTCTAAGTTCCAGACGGCAGAAAACAAAGCAGAGAAAAGACAGAAGAGGTGCATATCATAGGAGTTAAAACATTTCAGTAATATTCCTGAAGACACCAAAAGTCTTGTTCCTTTCATTCTAATTGGCTACATCATGCTGAAAGGAATGCTATCCTTTTGGCATCTCTGTTGCTACTTCAAGTGAAGTCGTGTTATTAAGGAAAGCATGAGGGGAGGAGCAGGGCAGGCTGATGTTTCTGCCACCTAAGAGATATTGGTTAGCCTTAGTTGGGTTGAGGGTAGCTCCCTGAAAGAGTAGAATCTCAGCATATATTTTTCATCATCATATACTACTGGTTTCATCCTTTCAACAAGCCATTTGAACTAGCCTCTATGCCCTTTCCCCCTGCCCTCTATTAGTAAAAGTCCTCACTGCCTCTCCCCTCTCACAGCACCTTCTCCCAGCTAGTCTCCCATCTCAAGTCTGATCAACACTGAATCAGTTACCCATGATGCTGGCCAAAAGCATGTTGAGATACAAATCTGATTCTTGAACTTCCTTGATAAAAATACTTTAAGGATTTCCATTGATTCAAGGCATTATCTACAGAAATCTTTCTTGAAAATCTCCCTGATCACCCAATGTTTTACCTTTTTCTCCTTCTTCCCCTAATTCTAACCTCTAGGCATGAATAATAATTTTAAAACTGTGAGTGTTTCTCATCCCCCCCAACAACTATTTGAAAAATATTGACTTTCTTCCAAGTATACCCTTCTTTCATCTATTTCTAGAAAATAGATACACACTTATTCTTTATAATTCACTCAGTTGTAACCTATTTGTTTAAGCTCTTCCTGAATACCATACTTTCACAGCATGTCCCTAATTTTAAACATACAAAACATTGCTGAAGCTCTAATACTTATTATTAATTTTTATTGTTCCAACTACTGATCTGCCATCATAAACTACAAGCTATCTGATAGTAAGGATTATGGCTTTTATTTCTGAATCCAATTACCTCTTCCAGGGCACATTTTGAATACTTAGTAAGGTTTTCCTGAGTGAATTAAACTCATCAGCCTCCCAGGCTGAAAATCTTAGTTATTTTCTGCTCTTAACCAATTCTTAGTGACGGCATCACTTTCTATTTATGCTATTTCTGCAGCTCCTTTTCATCCACCCTATTTATTACTTCAACTATCTGTTTCTGACTGTGTTCAGCACATATTTGAATCATTACAAGATCATAAATTGATTTCCTTTCCTTTATTTTCTCACCATCTTGATTGTTTTTCTTTGCCATTGATACACCACATATATTACCATATCATAATACTGGCACCAAGTTTAAATAATGCCCAATTTCTCAGTTAAGTTCATTTATCATAACATGACATTTACAAGATTTAAAGAATTAGTTTTGTATTCTTGTATGCTCATATTTTATCTTCACCGCTGCCTCTGCTACCCCATCTACCTTCTGGTCTTTGTCCAAAGGGACATCTCCAGGAAGAAGGCATCACTGAGCATGAGGCATCCGTCAGAGGTGTCAGTTTTGTGGACGGTGTGGTTCACCTTGGGGATGTGAGTGAGGTCAGTGGCACATAAAGCGGATGACCCAAAAGGTCCTGAAAGTTTCATGGGAGACTGAACTACCAGGTAGACATGATAGACATGACAGGCTGGTTCCAGCAGTGCATTTTTCCATTAAAACTTTATCTGGAAGGGATGATGTGGGGCAGGGGGTTCTAATTTGAAAGTGAATTTAGGCATTGTTATTTTATGTGATGCTAAGGAAGGAAACCCTTGTCTAGGACTGAGACAGAAAGAAAAAACAACATAAAAAAGATAACTTAGTGATGGATTTTAAAAGTGTTTGTTTTGGCTGCTTTTAAAATCTCACTTGAATGTGTTTGCAGATTTTAAAGTACTACTGATCTAACTTCTTTTGGAGATTCTGTAAGAACTCATATACAGTTCTTAAGTACATAACTGTACGCTACAGTGTTAATTTTATTAATCCTCTGGCAGTGATGCATTATATAAAAAACATACACAGTTTTTAAAAAGCTGTGTGTGAGATAGACTTTAATGTGTTGCAGCATGTGTGAAATAAAATAGTCTCTTAGTAAGAGAAAGCCACAGGAATCTAAGAGATCATGAACTTGGTTTTTCATTTTTGGTAGCAGAGTGTTCTTTGCCTTGTAAATAGGAGAAAAAAAAAAAAATCCTCTCTCAGTTCCCCCTGGGGTTTTTGCTTTATCCCATAGCAACAAAACATCATCTGTCTCTCCTCAATTGTCAGAGTGATAAAAATGCTTTTAAATGTACCCCTCCTTCAAAACCAAAGGTAAGTAGTCCCTCCTCCATGAAGTTGTCCCTAAGCTCGTCAGCCAGACTGATCTCACCCACTAGTCGTCCCATAACATTTGGTTTGTACATTTTGAAATTTACCAAACTCTCTCTTCAATTGTATTTAGTTATTCCATATTGGTCCTTCTAATTCTGTGGTAGTCTTTAGACGTTCAGCTAGAAATATTTAGCTCAGTGTCTTACACTAAGCCTAGTACATTGTCTGGCACACGGTTTTTGCCCCGAGGCAGTACTCTACTGACTAAGCATCTGGAATCTGGGGTCTGGCTGAATGAAGGTGATTGCTGACTCTGCTCTTCACTAGCAGTGCAACCTTAGGCAAACTGCTTAAGCATTTTGCTCTCTGAGTCTCTTTATTTCTAAAATGGAGAGATATGGATACATATATAATAGGATTGTTTGAAGTTAGAAGTGAGATAAATGGGTACAACGGGCAGAGTTTTGTGTACTTATAAAGTAGCCATAAGTATTACTCATTGTTATTACATTCTTTTTGAATTGATATACCCTTTAGAAAGCTAAATTTAAATATACCTTCTTTATATCTTTTAAGGCTAAATTCAAGGTTCAGTTTATTTTAAAATTTTCTTGGATGCTACTATCTCTATAAAATTGTTTTGTTTCACTGAGCCCTCGTAATGTTTACAGCAGAGACATCAAACCAAGCATTTAGTTATGAACAGCTGTCCTATTCTCTGATTATTTGGGGTTTGCTCCTGGTCTGAATATTATGATACTGGTTCTGGGACTCAGTTGTACCTGAACTGAGACCGAACTAAGTAAACTCAATTGCTAGCTGGCAACTGACAGAAAAGAAAATAAAGAAGTTTGAGTTTGGGGTGCTTTCCCATTTTATTGTCTCTTTCCCCCTCAAGTCTTCTACATCCCCAGAACTTCAAGCCACACATCTTCCAGTTTGGGACATGGTGACCTCTTGATTAACAATGTGATCAAGCTTAAAAAGACCATTCTGTCCCTTGTGTTGGGTAGAAACTGCAGGTAACATGATAACATCTCCACATTGGAAGGGCTGTTACAATTCTATCCTTGACACTGATTACTGTGCTTCCTGTGAGGGGGACCCTCGACCAAGTTACAGATCATTCCCCTTTGAATTTATTTTTTTATTTTTTGGCTATGCTAGGTCTTCCCTGCTGATAGGGCTTTTTCTCTAGTTATGGAGAGCAGTAACTACTCTCTAGTTGTGATGCACAGGCTTCTCATTGTGGTGGCTTCTCTTATTGCAGAGAATGGGCTTTAGGGCTCACAGGCTTCAGTAATTGTGGCAATTGGGCTCAGTAATTTTGGCTCCCAGGCTCTGGAGCACAGGCTCGATAGCTGTGGAGCATGGGCTTAGTTACTCCACGGCAAATGGGATCTTCCCTGAACAGGAATCGAACCTGTGTCTCCTGCATTGGCAGGTGGATTCTTTACCACTAAGCCACCAGGGAAGCCCTTGAACTTTAATTGCTTGAAGATTTCTGTTTGGATTAAACTGATATTTGTTCCCCAAAAAACGTATATATACAAAACTTTTTTCAGCATTTCAGAGTCATGCAGAATGTAAGTTCAATTCTCTGTGACATGTTAAATCTGACATTGGAGATTATTCTCCTATTAATAAATTTTCATATCTCCAGATTGTAGCAAAAATGAATGATGGAGACTTATGAGTAAAATTCTGGCTAGTTTACTTGCATATGTATCAATAAATTAATGTGTATATAAAATGTTGAATTTTAAAATTCAATTCTCATCTGTAACATGACTGTGAGAATGCAGCCTAGAATGATTATCTTTATTGTTCTGGACATTTTATTTCAATTAATACAACCTAAGAAAATGTGTTATGTCTTTACTTTGTTTCTGTATTTGCCTGTTTTAGCACCTTTATCATTTAGGTGATTGGTACTGAGTATATAATTAAAATACTATTTTCTCTAACTGGATTACTATGTCTGCACCAATCATTTCAAAACAGAGGGGCACAAATAGCATGATTATTTAGCCCACCATTTTATGTTGGCTAGACAGCTCATCTACTGTAGTCTGAGCCAACTTGACTGACTCCAATGGGCTCATTCACGGGATGTCGTTAGCTGGTGGGTTGGCTGATGCTTAGCTGACCCGAGGAAGTTTCACTCACATGTGAGGCCCTTGCTGGATTGTGGACCAGGGCCGCAGAAGGTTTATGCCTCACATTTCTCATTGTGTGTACACCTTTGTAGAATAGTTACAGAACAGTCAAATTAGCGAGTGGAAGCTGTTCAGCCTCTGAGGCATAGGCTCAGAAATAGGGCCTATTTTACCTGTTTTCCCAAAACACAGAAGGCCTTATGCTGTTCATCCTGAATTTCTTTCAGGGTACATGCTAGGTTGGCAACTACTTCTTTGGAAAACTGGATTGGAATTGTTTTCCATTCTTTTGTTTATATACTCTTCTTTTCCAAATTGTAAATCCAGTATCACACTCTATGATTTCCTTAGGCTCGCTCATTTCTTGATACTGCCCACATTTTCTCTTTGACCCTCTGCTTTCATGCCAGCCATGCTTTAATTTCTATTTTCTTCTCATCTGTCCACTCTCATCTCATCTTCCTTCTTCCATTCATTCAGCTTATAATGCTGTCACTACATGACTATTCCCTTAACCACCATCTAACAGTTCTGAAGGGCTTACCGCAGGCAGGCACTATTGTATTTTCTTTAAATGTGTCAGGGGAGTTTGCAATATCCTCGGTTCTGTCTTGCCACAGCAAAAATTTGAAGAGACGGATGGGCCAGTGTTACAGCTCAGTTTTATGAGACAAGCAAAGGAAAATGCATCCTCAAGGTGGAGGGGTGGGCTGACCCAAAAGAGAAGAGAAGAGAGGCCTCAATCTGTCCTGGCTTCCTCCTTTTATATGTTTTTTCTCCTTCCCCTGAGCCTGTGCTATGTCAATTAGGCTAGCCAGGAGGGTTGTTTGCTTTACCTGAGGTTCTCACTCAGGACCTGGACCTTCCTTTGTTCTATTTTCATGGGCTTTTTCCTTTCTTTGTCTATTAGCCACCATCATTCTGGACTCTTTTTTCCTATTCTAACTACCTAACAGATGTCTTAAGTATTCACAACAATTCCATGAGGCATTTACTATTACTATCCCATTTTGTAGATGAGGAAACTAAGGCAGAGGGAAGTTTCTTATCATCACACTCCTGACAAGTAGCAGAGTCCCTCTCAAGTTTCATTACTTAAACCACTCCCTTGCCAGCATCACCCTTTTTTGTCTTCTTTACTTCCCTCTCTTTCTCTTCTACCACTCTTTCCCAGAAAAATTCCAAGTAATTCCTCCTTCTTCAGCTCTAAGTGGGCTTCCCAGGTGATGCTAGTGGTAAAGAACCCAGCTGCCAGTGCAGGAGATTCAAGAGACTTGGGTTCAATCCCTGGGTCAGGAAGATCCCCTGGAGGAGGACATGGCAACCCACTCCAGTATTCTTCCCTGGAGAATCCCATGGAGAGACAGCCTGGCAGGCTACAGTCCATAGGATCACAAAGAGTCAGACACGAGTGAAGCGACTTAGCACACACTCACACCTCTAGGTGACTAAGTGACTCTCGAAAATTATTCTGTAGCTGTACATACTGATTCTAATCTCACTGATTAAATTATTTTTGGATGCTTAACTAAGGCAGGATTTTCTTCTAGGCACATTCAGGTTGCTGGCAGAATTATTTTCCTGGTGGTCGTATAATTAAGTTACACATCTTCTTGCTAAATGTCCACCAAGGACTACTCACCTCCTACAGGCCACTCACAGGTCGCTGTCATGTCAACACATTCCATAGTGGTTCACAGAATGGCTGTTCAGTTTATCAAGGCCAACAGGAGAAACTTTACAGAAATTTGAAATTCTTCATTCAGGAAAGTCCCAATCAAGGGTGAAAGGATTGATTGGATCAGGCCCACCCAGCATTAATCTTTCTTTGGATTCTTTAAAAGCATTTGAGGCCTTAATTCCATATTTAAATCCTTTCCTTTGTCATATAATTAATCTAATCTTGAGAGCAAAATTAAACTATTTTCTAGCCCTTCCCACACCCAGAAAAGAAAGCGAAAGTGTTAGTTGTTCAGTTGTGTCCCCATGGGCTGTAGCCTGCCGGGCTATGTTGACAAACACATCAGTCTGTCTGACATCTGAGCAGAGCTGAACTGTTATTATAAGGACCCCTGGACAGCCCACCGCTCTCCCAACACAGAGGAAATCTTCAATATGTTAACCAAAGAAACACCAGAGACCTTCTACACTGGTGAATCCTGGGTCTGTTTCTCTAGTTAGAGGAGGATATAAAGGGGTTGAGGGGATAGTGTTTACTGTATATGTTCAAGTCAAACTATAATTCCAACAGAATAAGGCCAGTTTGTACTGTGAGTGGGAAAGACCAGGGAAGCTTTTAAGATTATAGAGCCCTTTGTGACCCCATGGACTGTAGCCTGCCAGGCTCCTCTGTCCAAGGGATTCTTTAGGCAAGAACACTGGAGTAGGTTGCCATGCCCTCCTCCAGGAATCTTCCCAATCCAGGGGTCAAACTTGTGCTCTCTCTTATATCTCCTGCATTGACAAGTTGGTTCTTCACCACTAGCACCATCTGGGAAGTCCACACTCAAGGGGAGGGAACTAAAACAGTGCTTGTACTCCAAGGAGTAGGAGTCTCAGAGGCCATCTCAGAACTCCGCCTACCACAGTTTTCTTCATCATAGTTTAACATCTTTTAAACTTCTGATCTCTCCTTCCTATCTGACTTCTTGATCCCTCAGTCTGAGTGAATGATTTTATTTCTTAGGAGCAAGAAGAAAAAAGACATTAAACAGGACCCTCTTGTTTACAAAATATGGGTTTCTACACTCATCCTTACCCTTTCTTTCTTTCAGAGAAAGTGGTATCATATAAACTTCCTAAGGTTAATCTTTTTCTCATTATCTGGTACTTTTGAATCCCAACTTTTTAATACAATTTTTATTGACTATAGATACTTTTATTTTCCTCCATCTGTCAATACTTCCTTTTCTGCAAACATCACTACTTTACACAAGTGTTTCTTACGTATTATTCTTGTTGCTGTTATTAGTATCCCCTTATGGAAACTTTTTACACAGTTTTTCTTAGTTTTACCCCATGAAATTTTAATACCACAGATATACTCTACCTCTCTGAGTGTTATGTGTATCTCAGTGCTTTATACACAAAAAGAGTTTTTTCATTCCCACTCCTTTGCTGAAAAACTAATTTTGTCTCTTATGGATGATACTGTCCCTTCTATGAAAACACTGTGGTGACTTTGACCTTTGTACCTGTTCTCCAACCCCCCCTTCTCTTCATGATGGAAATACTTGAAGGACGAATGGCTAACCTCACACCCGTATCACAGCTCCCTGTAATTTCACTTCTGCCCTTACCATTTTTATTGAATTTCTCACAAAGGTCAACACTGTCTTATTCTTTGCTTAATCTAATAGACACATTTTAGTCTTTATCATACTTGAACTCTTTTTTGACATTTACAATGTTGATCTTTTCTTTTCTTTGTGAAACTCTGTTCTTCCATGTCCACCTGGAAAACAGTGTTTCCACTCTGACTTGTTTCATTCTCTTCTCTGGGCCATGTGCTTCCCTACCTTCTAGTCTCTATTCTGAACTTCTTTTTTACTTTCTATACTTTGTGAGTCATCTCATCTCAGGCCTTCTACTACCACTTCTATGCTCATAAGGGGACTCAATCACTCCAGTCTAGATCTCTCTTTGGATCTTCAGACATGCACATCTTCCTGACTATCATGCCCACAAATATTTCATATCCAGCATTCAGATCTCAAGTTCTGATTCCTGCCTGCATTCCCTATGTTTATAAATTGAATTATTTTCAATATAACTGATATGACAGAAGACTGAAGACCTTCCTTCTTAATCATTCCCTCTCTTTTAGTCCCCACGACACATTGTTCATATATAATAAGATAAAATAAACTGACACTATTATATTTTAATCCTTGTTCCAAATCATCTGAGTCAAAGCATTGGTAAGAGTTTTTGTCTACAATCTCCTCCAGCCCATCATTTGTACTATAGCCAGACTCATCTTTCAAAATATAAATCTGATCATGTTGCAGTTTCTCTTGAAACCATTCAAATCATTATTCCATTATTTTGGATTCAGAATAAAATGCAATATATTTTGTCAGTGAACTCTCTTGCCTGTCCTAAAATCTTCTGTTACAAAATTCATGTCTATAAGAACTACATCACTGATTTTTCTTTTAATGCAGTCAACTGGTTTTATTTAGAGCTTTCAACTTATATGGGAATTTGGTCAGTTCATTGCAGTTCTGTCCATCAGTGCTTGTTTTCGTCTGTTTTGTTTTATTATTTTTAGTTTCTCTTGTGAAAAGAAATCCTTTCTGATAAATCCAACTTGAATTTCCTCAACCTGCCTTTTCAGCAGGGTTGAATCTAAATTCCAGGGATTTATTTTGCCTCAGTCCTAAAGGAAATCAGTGCTGAATATTCATTAGAAGGACTGATGCTGAAGCTGAAACTCCAATAATTTGGCCACCTGACATGAAGAACTGACTAATTGGAAAAGACCCTGATTCTGGGAAAGATTGAAGGTGGGAGGAGAAGGGGATGACAGAGGATGAGATGGTTGAATGGCATCACCGACTCAATGGACATGAGTTTGAACAAGCTTCAGGAGTTGGTGATAGACAGGGAAGCCTGGCATGCTACAGTCCATGGGGTCACAAAGAGTTGGACACAACTGAGCAACTGAACTGAGCTGAACTGATTTTGCCTCATGACCTGGGGGAGAGACAACATTCCAGGCTTAATCCTGGTCATCTATCCAAACTGACATCACCAGCCAGTGATGTCACGGTGAGATCACAGTCACCTTGCTAGCTCCTTTATTTATTTATTTTTGAATACTTTACTCTGGCTTCAAGGTCCCATTCCATGTACGTTCCTTGATGATTCTCAAGGTCACATCCATGTCCCTTTTATTCAGAAAACTTACTGTGAGGCCTACAGGGACTCTGTAAGGTAGAGTCAGGTCTGTAAGTTTGACCCAAAACTCAAAGATTGCATGTTCTTTCTAATCTACTCTTCTGTGTTAAGGTGGCTCAAGGTTCTTGACAAGGGATCTGATTCCTCAGAAGACTGCAATTGAGAAGCAGGATCTTCATGTCTAGATATTTATTACATAACTTTGTACTATTTCCCTGTAGAATTAACTTTGGCATCTTGCTACACAATTTGTTATCAGATTTCATCAACTATCAACTGACTTGGTTCCCTTAAACTCCATCTCTGAATTTCTCTACTTCCCTTGTGCTCCATATCAAAATTTCTGGGGTGAGGGATTTGGATAAATTTGTAGCTGGTTTTTCTGGGCATTATGGTCATCGGGATAAACAGGATCTGAAATTTAGCTTCCATTCCACTCTAGAAACCTCATACCTTGGTTAGAGGGTAGCAGGAGGAGGGATACTTTTTGACAGTATGTCTGCTTGAAGGAAGTAACTCTTCTTAATCATATTAAATTATCACATTTGCTTATAGAAGTCTCTTATCCGCACAGTCAAGTTCTAATAAAATTGAACTACTTACTGTTATCAAATGCACCCTGCTCTCCAGTGCTTGGGTGACTTATATATCAGTACATAATTGTTCTACCCCTCTTTGATTGCTGAACAATTCCTATACCTCCTTCAAAATTTAACTCAGGGGTCATATCATTGAGGAAGACTTTAAAAATTTCCTCTCTTATTTTGGCCCATAATTGCTTCTCTGATCATGGTGCTTCCCCACTTAGAGCTGTTTAAAATATCTAGTGAGTTAATATATGTGGCCTATTCAACCACATGTTCCTGGTATATAATCAGCACTCAATAACATAGTGTCATATGCAGTTCAGAGCACAAAACTATTGCTTAAATAGTCAATGATTAATTGGATGAATATTCTAAAATGTTATAAATCTTCACTCTGATATCTCTGTTAAAATCTCACACAACTTTTAGAGCCTGGCTCCCATCCAGTTTGTCCTCCATCAACTGGTCTCCAGCTTTTCTTCTTTCCTCTACAACCCTCTTGAAATTAATCTGTCCTTGTTCTTACTACAAAATAATTCTTATGTTCCTTGTTACAATAATGAATATAAGCTGCATTTTATTGTTTTAAGTCTAGATCTACTTCTCCCATTCTCTTGTTAGTTTTTAGATTGGGTAGCTTATAAGTCACATTTTTTTTTTTTTTTCTCTTTTTGGATAGGTATATATTGGCATTGATTTTTTTTTAAATGTTGAATGATATGGGAAAAGAAAGAATTTGAAGGACAGCCTAGAAGATTCTTTACATAGGCCCAAAACTTTGATTCCCTAAATAGGATGCAATTAAGAGGTGGGGTTTTTAGGAGACAATTAGGTTTAGATGAAGTTGTGAGCATGGAACCCCCCTGATGGGATTTGTGTCCTCGTAGCAGGATGATGAAAACCAAGTTCTCTCTCTCCACCATGTAAGAATTCACCAAGATGTCATCCCTCCTGATTCCTGCATTGGGAAAATCTCCTGCAGGAGGGCATGGCAACTCACTCCAGTATTCATGTCTGGAGAATCTCATGGACAGAGGAGCCTGTAGGACTGTGGTCCATGGGGTCACAAAGAGTCAGACACAACTGAGGTGACAGCACCTAACACAAAAGGATGCAGCAACCGTGTGAGAATTCACCAAGAAGGCATCCTCCATCTGTAAAGAAAGGTCCTCACCAAGAACTGAATTGGCCAGCACCTTGGCCTTGGGTTTCCCAGCCTCCAGAACTGTAAGATATAACTGTGTCTATCGTTTAAGTCACCTAGCCTATAGTGTTTTTGTTATAGCAGCCTGAATTGACCGAGACAATAAAATGATGTTCTGTTGTTTTAAGCTTCTACATTTGTAGTAACTTGTCACACATGAGTATCAATCTGATAAGCTATTTTTAATGAAAAGATAAGAGACTTTGTTTTCTTGTTGAGACTTACTTACATCTTTTGTCTGTGGCCGACTAAAGGGCAGTAAGCCCATACCGCAGAGTGCTCCATGGGAAAATACCTCTGCAGCGCTGTGGAGGGAACAAGTGCAGCCTTAAGCATCAGGGCTTAGGAGGAAGACCATGGCATTCACCTTCGGCTAGGCTCCACAGCACCAGAGTAGGTGTACTTTTTAAACAGACCAGTTCACTCTCTGCCCCAGTGAGACTATATGTGCTCCTTTGCTAATGACACCATACTAAGAAAGAAAAAAAGTAATCACATAACGTAGCTCTACCCCAAGAAGTATTAAATGGGGCACCTATATTTATCTTTTCTCACCCCACAAAATACCTTGAAGTGACACTATGGAGAGCTCATTTTCAGCTAACTGCAGAGTGACAGTTTTCTCCTTCTGCGGGAGAAGGATAATCAGGTTCATTAATCCATTCAGCCCTCCAGGGTATCATTTATTAAATTGCTCCCAATGTGCCTTATTCACTCCCAGGAAATAATTTACATACTAGGGAAATTTGATTCACTATCAAGCATATCCCATTTTAAACAATTCTCATTTTCATTCCTTGGTAGAAGGTAATAACTTATGCAAAATATGTGCAGGCATAGATTATGCCATGCTGGGAAATTATTTAAGTATTACTTTCAGGATGCCAACATTCCATGAAAAAAATATCTGTAATATATAATTCAGTGAATTTAATGAGAATTTTCTTCCCCATGTTTTTCTTGCCCTATTCCCTTCCCCAAAAGAAGACAATTAAAACTAATGTTTTGTAAGATGTTAGGCTGAGAAAGTATAGTTTCAGTGACAAACAGGAGGGTAGGTCATACCAGTGACTTCTCTATTTCATTATTTTGCCTCAGTCTTCCAAGTGAATCCCCGCTGAAGCTTGTTTGTGTTACAGAAACCATCGTCTAAATGGTTAATTGCACTTTAAGACACGTTGCTTCTCGATGGAAACAGCACTGGGTGTCTTCTTCAGAGGGAAAATTCATATGAGTTTTTGAGCTTTTTTTTTTTTTTACTGCACTGGGTCTTTGGTGCTGTGAGGGCTCTCTCTAGTTGTGATGAGCTGAGGCTACTCTCTAGTTGCAGTGCATGGGCTTCAAATTGTCACGGCTTCTCGTTGCCGCGCACAGGCCCTGAGGGCGCACGGGCTTCCGTAGTCGCGGCACATGGGCTCAGCTGTCACGGCGCCTGCGCTCTAGGGCACAAGTTCAATAATTGTGGAATACAGGCTTAATTGTTCCTTGGCATGTGGGCTCTCCCCATATCAGGGATCAAAGCCATGTCTCCTGAACTGGCAGATGGATTCTTACCACTGAGCCTCTAGGGAAGCCCTAATCTTTTTTCTTTTTCTTTTTATATTTCTTATTTTTTTCACTTATGAAACTATAATAACACATTTACAGGAGTCTCGGAAAATACAAAGTTACATATAGTTCTACTATATATTACAATTGTTTGTTTTAAGTAGATAAATTAAGATTTTTAGTTGGATTTTCAATATCAAACTCAGAAATTCTTTTTTGTTTCAATAATAAAATCATTTTCAACTGGTTAAGTTTTAATTTTTTTTTTCTAGAATAGAAAGTCTCTAATGATAAAAAGCACATATGAACTACTTATCATGTGCCTAGGTACATATGCTTTACACATCTTCATAAAACATTCCCTTATAAACATTCCTTTGAGGTAGATGCAACCATCGTCACAATTGAAAGATGAGGAGACGGAGTCAGAGCAACCAAAAAAAAAAAAAAAAAAAAAAAAACCGGTTAGGAATCTCTCCATGATGAATAGCTTCTATTAGACTGCTTGGTTTTTTAAAATGGAAATATTTCACTCTTGCCGAGCTAGCTACTAAACTTCACACTGTGTAAATGATAACATATTGAATGAAACCCATGAAATAGCACATGGAAAGCTATTCAGTCATCAGCTGTTACCTGCTGCCTCCAGTTGCCAATAAATGAACTCCAGTGAGAAAAATCAGATGCAGTTTCAGCCCTTCTACTAACCAACTGCTCCTTCCTAACCAACATTAGTCATTTTGTCTAGAATATAAGCTGAAAATGCTCATAAGATCCTTTAAGCTTTGAAACACTGTTTTTTCCCAGCTTTTATCTATAAATGGTACATGATTTGGCAAAAAACTAAAAAAACAAAAAAGGAAAATAGTTACAACCAGGAGTGTGTTGAGGTGTGAGTTCTCAGCAATCCCCTACCTCCCTCAAATATATTGCATCATTATAGTTTGGCGAGGTATTTTATAAGTAGAAAGATGGAGTAAATCTTTTAATATATTGAATTTGCTTCTCAGTAAATCTGCCAAATATCCAAGTCCAACTGTGATTCCAAAACATTTCTTTATTCAGATAGCAAATCACACTTTATGCAGTCAATTTGCAGGCCAGCAGCAGATTGAGTCTCCTGCCCCTAAACACAGTATTTCTCCCTGACATAGCAAAATCTTAAGATCAAATGAATAGCGATTGAACCTGCTGGCCCCTCTTCTGGTCTCAAAGCAGCAGTTTGCAGAATTCTGTGAAGTTCACATTACTTCCCCTGCTGCAACCGGTCACGTATTTTAATCTTAAAAAATGTAAATTGTAGGCTTATAAGAGTGAGAGCACTATGTCCATGCTGGCAGAAGATATTTTAAATTATCTTCTGACAGTGCAGAAATAGAGCTACAGAGATTTGAGCTGTTGGACAGTAGGGAATTTGGAGGGCAAATCAGAATATCAGGTGAGCAACAGGGATTTTCATCCTGTTGTGGTTGTTCTCATGGTTATAGTTTTCTTCCCCTGAGTGCCAAGTATTTAATTTTGGTACTTTCAAGACAATGTCAGGTAAGCCTGCATCATATTTCAGAACTAAGAGTACTTTCAATAAAATAACAAATCAATGGAATGGATGTGACTGAAACTTTTATTCTTCCAAATGTAAATAAATTACCCTTTGATAGTCAGTTGCACTCAGCAGACAGATGAAGTGAGGATGTGAGTTTGTATATTTTTTTTGAGGCCCATTGATTTTTAATATTTTCTTTAAAAAAATACAGAGGAAATTAACTCTTTAGGTCAATACAACTCAGAGAAAGAGAAAACATGCAATTTCAGAGCAAAAGGAAAGTGCATTTTTGTTTAGTTTATCAAGTTCCCGCCCTCTCAACACCCATAAAGCAAGAATTTCAGTCCTTAACACAGAGAAGCCTTGAATGGGGGCTGAGAAATGGTGACACCAGGCAATGGAATTAACAAGAGAATCTTGGTTGTTTTTTATTTTATTTTGTCCCAGAATGAATAAAATCTACTCAGATAAAACAGATAAGGAAAACTTATAACAGCAAAACAACTTGTTAAAGTAATTTCTTATATAAATTATATATGTCTCTAGGCAGACAGCCTTCACGTTGTTGCACTAATAGCACGTCTATAATACCAGCCTTAATAAGGTCTTAATAAGAGTCTTAATAAGGTCTATCTGTATTCTTCAACATAGCACTTGTCTACCAGGAACTGCAGAGGAGGATGACGAAAAGCTAGGATCAGCTCAGGTGAAGAACGGAGACAGACAACGTGCATCCCCTTCTGACAGTTGGTTTTATCCTGGGAAGGGAAGGGAAATGTGCAAAGTTATGTCTGGGTTCTGGAAATGGGAGGAGGTCTTGGAGGCCGAGAAGCCCAGTGTAACACTGCAGCTCGACTCCCTTTATTTCTGAGGGAGCTGGGACTCTTTCACTCATCTGTAACGCATCACTCTGGCCTGGCTGATGCTTTGGAGAAACAGGACAGGGGTCCTCATTGAATTAGGAGCAGCTGAGAACAAGGCATACACTGCCACAAACAGAGCAGTAAAAACTACTCCCTACCAGAAGTGATCTCCAAGGAATGGGGGCGTTATCAGGGAGCTGAAGGACTGCCCTGCTACCAACTCTGCCCCATCCCAAAATAAATTGTATGAAAATGGAGATAGACTATGGTAATGCAGGCGTTTCACTTAGGGAGTGTGGGTGTGTGGGAGGCAGTAATGGAACACTGAGGTAGAGAAGGAAGCTGGTGCTAGCTAATCACTTGAGCTCATGAAAAAGCCAGTTCAGAAAAGAGGTGCTAGTTGGGACTGTTCGCAGGAGGACTCACAAAAAGGAGACCTCAATATTACAGCAACTTGTTTCTCAACCAGAAGCTGTACAAGCTCTACAATCACACAGAACTAGAACCAAATTTTGGCTGTCACATAGCAAAGAAGAGGCTCAGCTGAATGTGTCTGATGACATGTTTGCAAAAAATGATCTCCCTACCATGCAAGTCTCAGGCTAAAACTGACTTGGCCCCATCCAAAAGTGATTGATGCGCATATGAAATTATCTCATAGGACACCCTCAGCCCATCTAGTCATCATAAAACATTCTCAAATCCCGGAATATTCCGAGTTAAAAAAGTATCTTGGACAATGATGGATACTTAACAGTCTAGTCAAATTCTGAGATGATTTAAAAATTCCAAGTGACTAATTTTTCAAGTGTACAGTCTAAAATCAACCCAATTCATATTACTTAACAGAACACTTAACATCTCAGTTTGAAATTTTGCATTTAGATGTAGAATGGCTTTGTTTTATTTTTTAGATGATTTGACTTTACAGTTTCTTTTGTAAAATTTACAAGACAGGGCCTAGCCTGCTATCATTTGCAAAAGCAAGAAAGCCTTTCATAAAGACTGATATAAAGTTTTCCAAAAATTTAAAATCACCCACAATCTCCAGGTAGTCATCTTATAGATTTTTAAATAGATGAATTAATAGGTATTAATAAATTTGAATAATCACTCAACAAATAGTTCATAGCACACTTAATTATTTAGTAAACCATACGATGAAAAATACATGTGTAATAAAATGAATGTGATACACATTCAATATATACATATACATATATATATACACACACACACATATACACAAATACAGAGAAAAAAAGCTAAAAATATGTTTCCACTTCATTAGGTTATAGGATTAAGTGCTTTATTAATTATATTTATTTTTTTATTTTCTCTAATGTTGTTACTTTTATATTGAGAACTGGAGCTTAGAACTTAAAATATGATACTGATTAAAAAGCAAAGAAGATAAAGTCATTATTCATAATTCTGATGCTCTGGAATTAGAGACTTTAAAAATCAGAATCAGTAGTGGAAAAAGTATAGTGTTGCTGATGACATCTCTTACAATATGATCAACTTCTTTACCACTCAGAAACTAAAATGAGGTGAAATATTACTCATGGACCCTGCAGGATCTATTTCGTCTTCAAAAAGGAAATATAGGCTCTCCACTCTATAGTTCTAGAAGCAGAAAAGTATACTGTCCTGGAGTCTATTTAGGATTATGGTGTTTTTACTATCCCTGCGTTGGGAAGATTCTTTGGAAAAGGGAACGGCTACCCACTCTAGTATTCTGGCCTGGAGAATTCCATGGACTGTATAGTCCATGGGGTTGCAAAGAGTCGGACACGACTGAGTGACTTTCACTACAGTTTAAAGATTCCTTCTTTTCTTTATTTTCCAATATGGCTATGATGAAGACTATAGGAATTCTTATCAGATAAATAATCATTTAGATGTTATTATTTTCTTAAGCAAAGAGTTATGAAAATAAGGAGAAAGTGTTTTTTTCACTTTGGAGATCATTTGCTGAATGAAGAATTCATGCTTTTAACTAGGCAGCTGTCATAGCTATTTATGAAAATGCAGTCTCCTTGGAGCTTTAATTGTTAAGAAAAATCAACAAGACAAATATATTTTGTGCTTCACCAGTCTTTCTAAATTATCTGTTCAAATTAATAATGTGAACTGAATGAAAGGGTGAATGACTGCATGCTAAAAATAAAATTTAAAACAATAAAAAAACCTGGGTTTCTGTAGCCAGAAACTGCATTATGTACATGTAAAATACTTTCATACAAACATTCCTATAATAACCATTATTTTTTTCAAAAGAGTGTGCCATTAACCATCGTAAGTGATCGTTTTTTACTGGCCAAAGTATGTGTGGATACTTTGAGCTCAATTCCTGTAAATATCAGTTCCTACTATATTCAAGAACCTACAGCATTTTGCTCATTAATAACACTTGTCTTAGTGACCATTCACAGTAATATGAAGAACTTAATTATTTTTGAATAGTAAATAGAATCAGACATTCAAAGATTTTTATTTTTTAAATTTATTTTATTTTTAATTGGTTTGTTATTCATGTTTGTTCTATGTGTCTCTATTTCTGCTTTGCAGATAATATTATCTATAACATTTTTCTGTTTTCTACACATAAGCTTTAATATAGGATATTTGCTTTTCTCTTTCTGACTTCCTCCATTCTGTATATTCATAGTGATGTTATAGGTAAAGTAGATTGATGGTCAGTAACATAACTGAAGCCCAGAGAGCCATGGAGCATTCATAAAGTTGCCAAATTTAGCAAATCAAAATACAGGATATCCAGTCAAATTTGAATTCCAGGTAAAAAGCAAATATTCTTATGACCCAAATGGGACACACTTACACTAAACAAATATTCACTGTTTATCTGAAATTTAAATACCTATGTGAACTGAATTTTATCTGGCAACCCTGAGTACACAGGGATTCTTCAAGACCCACTGCGAGTCTACATAGTTTTATATTCTTGGGCTAGGTTTCAGGCTTGGTTCTAGAAAATTATTATACTTATAATTTAGAACAACTCAAGTGTGTTCATTAACATACATATGAAAGAAACCATCAGCAAGATGTATCAAGTTCATTTTAATTTACACTTAAAAAATAAGTTGCTTTATGTATTCATCTCCTTTTCAAAAATTTATTGTTATTTCCCATCACAATATAAAGCTTCTAACCACTATAGAGCAGATTTCATTCACTAGGGTTTTAACACCAGTAGTTCTAAAATGTGTTGATAACAATGATTTCTTTCTTTTAATGAAATAAGCAAAATCATGTATCTGTTATTGCCCAAAGGATTAAAAAATAAAACTTCTCATATTCCATGATGTAGCTTATGTCAGAAACAAAAACGTTTTCAAATAGTTATGTATTCATTTACCAATATATGAATAAAACATCATACAGAGTGCATGAATTCTTTATAGCCTATCCCAACACTGTATTGTTAAGCAGACATTGCATCATCCTTGAGCTTAAAGATTTAATTTGATAACTTGGATGTTTTATCTTCTGACATTTGCAGACTTCACAAAGGTCTAGTTCTGTTTCCCCCCCTCCCTTAGGTTATTTTCAAGGTGTGTAAATCTGTAACCATGCTAATGAAAAGAGAAAGGCAATTCAATTCGTTCACTTTCATATTCAATTTTATAAGAAATAACATTTCACATAAAGTAAATTCAAGATATTCAAATAAAAATGTTGATTGTTAATGTTCTTGTTTTGGAAGCATGTGTGTGACACTGTCAGATATGTGAGTGCTAAAGCTTGATTTCCTGGTTTCAGACCCTGATGCACATCTGAGTAGATGAGTGACATTGGGCCGATTATGCACGTTTTCTATATCGCTCTTTTTTATTCTGTAAAATGGTAATAATAATAATAATGCTTTCACCTCATAGGATCCAGGTGAGATTAAAGTAAATTAATTCTTGAATAATGCTATAAACAGTTGCTAGTATGTACTGAAATGTTAGCTGGTTGTCTTCATATGTTAAACTGCAACTTTCTAGGCCATTAATACACTTTCAATCATTTTACAACTAATTGAAATTAACTCCTGTAAAGATTTTAGTTATTTGACTCAAACATGGATTAAACTTGATTATATCAAACATGTAAAACAAAACCATCATCCTCATTGGTTTTGAAACTCAGTAGTATACAGATCCCACCACTTACATAGAATATTTTGAAGAGTTGTCAAAGTGTATAAGTTCAAAGTTAAAACAGTTCTGGAGTGCTGGTTTATGTGCAAAATAGTCAATTCTTGCTTAACAGTGTCTACCACATTTCCTTAAACATAAGCAATAAATAGAAATGATGTTAGCACTCTACATTCAAAAACCATCATTGTTTTGGACTAAGTCCAAATTTGGGTAGTAAAATAAATCTTAGATGTTTTTTGGTAATGATCCTACAATAAAACTTCATATCATAACATAAAAAGATGTTACATAGTTAACTTTTCATGGGGTCATAAAAGTCACATATTTCTTGAGCTACACCAAAATTATATCAACACAGGTTTCAAATTACATGACATCCAATCACTATGTTAGAATGATTTTAAAAATTTTGATGTGTGTAAACTATAAACTACTCATTCTGGTGTGTGTGGTTGTGTTTCTTAAATATAGATGAGGTAAGCAAAAATTGAGGTATTTCTATATAGACATTAATAAACTAATATACATATTCAATATTTGCTCCATATAGTTTTGGTTTGTTGTTTTTTTGCTCTCCTTGTCATTTTGATTTCCTATCAGGAGACTTCAGATAGGATATTTTAGATGTCCAGCAAAGCTTCCTAGGTATCTAAAGTGACAAAAGTTACTACTGTTTGATATTTCCACAAATGAGTTATATGGTCACTCTCTGGCATTTAAAAATAATAATAATAATGAAATAGGATTCAGTATTTTAGTTACTGGTCCTGCCCCAGACCACTTCAGACATCATCAGGTACTTCAGAAGAAATAACCAAGTAGCGTTAAGTATGAGCCAATCATGAACCTGCCTTCAAGAGACTCTTAAGACTTATTCCATTTCCCCTTCTGCCTGTCTTTTGAGCCACAATCAGAAGTCCAGGTCTCAAATAATCCTGCTCTATTTGTAGTTTCTAAATCCCCTTATTTGATCTAGTGTTTCTCCTACCTCACCTGAATATCCTGAAAGCATGCCAGATCTGTGACCAGCAAGGAGGTCATCTTTTTGTTTTTCTTCTCTATCTACATTTTTTCGAGAAGTCATTTCATGTACATTCAACTTCAGCCTATGTGCCTATGACCCTCAAATATACAAGTGCATGCGTGTGTGCTAAGTCACTTCAGTCGTGTCTGACTCTTTGTGATCCTATGGGCTGTAGTCTGCCAGGTTCCTCTGTCTGTAAGATTTTCCAGGCAAGAATCCTGGAATGGGTTGCCATGCCCTCCTCCAGGTAATCTTCCCCACCCAGAGAGTGGAACCCCTGTCTCTTATGTTTTCTGTGTTAGCAGGTGGGCCCTTTACCACTAGCTCCACCAGGGAAGCCCTCAAATATATACATCTACCTCTAATGCCTCCTTGTCATCCAACTGTATATATAAAAGTTACTGCATAATTGTTATAGTTGGATGTCTAAGTCACCACAAAATTAAATATCAATAATTCTTGATTTCATCTACCAAATTTAATCCTCCATCAGTTTTTCCCCCCCATTTTATCTGTGTGCCCTGCCTAAGCTCTAGGATCATTCTTTCTTCATTTCTAATGTTATGACCCTAAATCGAAGGGCATTACCTTCCCTTTGGATGACCATATTTGGTCAGAAAAAAATGTTTGAAGCTGGTCCCCCTGCATTGGGAACGTGAAGTCTTAGCCGCTGGACCACCAGGAAACTCCCATTTTGCCAGTGTTAAGTGTTTCCTACTCGCAAGATACACGTGTAGGAGCTTCATGGAGCAAACAGGTGTTACTATGGTCACAGAGGGCATTTCAGACCTCATGGTAGCTTCTCTTTGCCCATGTTGTCAATCATCTTACGAGCTCTTAAAACCTGTGAAATTTAGATAGTTTCCATCTCTGTTTCTGTGTTGTATGTTCCACTGCTTGCTTTCTAAGAAATGGTACTATCATTTAATTGTTACAGGAGACTCAGATGACCAAATTCACATTCCTGTAGAATCCCCAACAAAGGCACAAGGAACCATGACACCAACAATTATAGATGTTTTTAACTCCATTGTGTAATATTTTGTAACAAGGAGAGCTTTGCCGGGCTGATTGGCACTTGGGCTAATATTAGTGAACCTATCCTCTCAGAATATGATATTATCTAAATTTATCCTCAACACAGGTGTAAATGAGTATTCTCTTATTTCAAGGGGCTCTTACAGGTGGCTGTCAAAGGCATTAGCATTTAGCTGAATTTCTGTTACCAGAGCAATGCAGTGGGACGGTATGACCAGCCACTTTGACTCACCCCATCTAGCTGCAGTCTACCTCTAAGGTCTATGATTTAAAAAAGTAAAAAGAGAGGAAATAAGAAGATAAGAGAGAGTCAATCTCTGTCCTGAATCATGAAGAAATTTGACCTATCAGATGATTTGGGTTCAAAATGACAATTTGAAAAAAAAAAAAAAAAAAGAACATTTAACATGAGGGAAATATAGCTCACATTGCATCTGAGAGTGAAAGTGTTAGTCACTCAGTCATGTCCAACTCTTTGCAACCCCATGGACTATAGCCTGCCATGCTCCTCTGTTCATGGGATTCTCCAGGCAAGAATACTGCTGGGTTTCCCTGCCCTTCTCCAGGGGAGCTTCCTACTCATCTAGAAAATGTTAAGTTTACACTTATAGTTTTACATACCTTGAGAATTTCTGCTCTCTGGTAAAAACAAAAAAAAAAAGTTATGTGACTCAAGGCTGTATTAAACTTCACATATTTTTCTTGTATACACATAGCTAATGACAGGCCATGATAATCATTAAAAGAGGGTAATAAATAAGATGAACATAGGATTTTTAGGGCAGTGAAACTCCTCTGTGTCATACTCTAATGGTAGATACGTGTTATTGGAAATTTGTCTAGACTCATAGGATGTACAGCACCAAAGGTGAACTTTGGGTGATAACGATTTGTCAGCATAAGTTCATTGATTGTAACAAAGATACCGTTCTGTTGGGGGATGTTGACAATAGGAAGTGCTATGCCTCTGTAGGGCAGTGGAATCTCTGCACCTTCTGGTCAAGTTTGCTGTGAACCTAAAGCTACTCTAAAAGATACAGTCTATTAAACAAAAAGAAGAATACAGCAATTATTTTGTCATCTTCAGTAGCTTGCCTCATATCATAAGCATAGACATAACTTTGGCATATTTGACAAATGTGACTCTAATAATCCCAAATGTCATATAGATATTACAAATGAGAAAGCCTCATTTTTCTGAAAAAAATTGAAGTGAATATAGTTGTAAGATTAACTTAGAAGACATCATGAAATAAAGTGCATTTTTCAACTTTGAAACAAAAGATGTTTAAAAAATAAATTAGCAGAAACTCGTAGGGCAGCATTCAACCTTCATAGAATATCTATAATAAAATGCATTAAGTTTGTTTTTAGAAGATACAAAAAAGCATCATTTATATCTTGCATCTAAATATTATTTATTTTGTTGAATTAATGTATTAATTTTAATTGGAGGCTAATTACTTTACAATATTGTCGTGTTTGATAATGTTTGAAAATGGAATGTCTCATCAGGGTAAAATGCTCACAAGACATATTTTTCTATACATATAAATACCATTTAAATTTAGGGTCAGGCTGTCATTATTTTTCTCTTTGGAACCAATAAAATGAATTGAGATCATTCCCTCTCAAAAAGTATGAAAATTCAAAACATTAATTTACTCTTATTTATTCTTGTAATTTAAAATTACTAAAAATGACCCTTTGCTCTCATTAAAATTGGCTATTTAAATAAGTATTGCAATCAAATTCTAACCAGAGAATGTCAATTACTTTAAGATTAGGGATGAATTTATTTAAGTCACTAGGGAAATTGATCTTGTATGTCTTCTCAAACATGATAAGATTTCAACATTTATCTCATTTGGATCAGATAAGGATCTGGCCAAACACATTCTCTTTACTAATTTTCTTTTCTAGCCTTGAAAATTATGTCATATTTGTGGGTCTGGTATTTTAATACATTTTCATGTATATGTACTGCTTTAGTCATCTAGGTATAAATGAAAACATAATCACATTTTTGACACTTCTTTACAGCAAATTTGATAATGTTTTCTCCTAGGAGAGTACAATGATATTAAAAGCATTGGTTGATTTATGGTTTAATACAATTTCTTTTGAAAATAGATTTAGAAATATCTTTAATGAGTTGATACTTTCATGAGGCAGTTACAAATTGAATATTTCTTTAATACAAGCTTATTAAAAATCAAAATAATATTTATTAAAACTAATTATTTTCAGAAAATGCCTTAGTATGTGCTATGAGAGTTGTAGCAAGTAGTGAACAAAACACAGTTTTTTTCTTCTGTCATAAAGTGTTCACTTTATACAAGATTAATATTCAAAGAGTTCTAGAAGATTAAAAGGAAAATACAGAGGAAATTACAAAGAGTGGGATGGAAAATGAGATTCAAGAATATAGAGAAAAACAAATTAGTTCACTTGTGGAATGGTATTTTTCAATTTAGAAAAAAAAATTTGCAGTGATAATTTGTTATTTTAAAATTATGTTGATCAATATCTATTAACTAAAACCTATTTAAGTGTCTCTGTATTTGTAATTTGTTATATAAGGTGTGTTTCCTGCAAGGAACTAAAAACCCAAAGTCAAAATACCAATCTAAAAACTTGTGTTTATTATCTCACATAATAAATTCTGCTGGTGAATTCACCTCCCAGTACTGTCACTAGAAACCCATATGGTTCCTATATTTTTATCCTGTTAGCCTTGGCAGGTTTGTTACTATACCTGTTGGTCCATGTATTGCTGCTTAGCTTCAAGTATGTGGACTATTGTTCAGACACTGAATAAAAGAGAAAAACATTTATTTTTATCTCTCTTTGTTAATAACTAAAATATATTTCCTAAAAGTCCAGAAAATTTCTCCAATTTGTCAATATCAATTCCTCATTGATAGGAATTGTGTTGCCAGTAGTACCCAACTAATTTAATCGTTGGAAAGGGAGATTAGAATTGTCATCATCGATTTAGATTGGTTAGAATTCACTTCAGTGGCTAGGACTAAATATAACTTTTTATTGAGGAATGTAAAAAATCAGGGATACATAAATCAGGGAACAATTAACAAGGGAGAATGGGAAATCACCATTGGATAAGCAGCATCAGAGTCTACTGCCATGCATGCAAGTGTCAATCATGTGAATCAAAAATATTAATTAGAAACAAGTCAGAAGTATGAATAAAAAGTACATCTCCTATGTGAAGTAATCATCTCACCATTGCATATTTTAAAGACCAATTCATATTTCCAATTTTAGTTCATATTGTATTACTGAAGGATTATGGTTTAAACTATTTTCAGGTAAGAACACTGTTCTTCCTAATCAGAGCTTATCCAAAGTGGTCAATTGTTTGAGATGTGTAGGCCCAAACTAATTTTACTCTTAAGAATTCAGTCTTGGTAAGCAAAAACTTGAAAAAGAAAAAAACCAGGAAGGATTGTCTTTTTCTAGCAGAGAACCTCTTTCTTCCTTAGTTTGCATTACATGTCACAAATCTCTTCCTCTCCTTTAATTTCTTGTCATTCCAGTATGCCCGCTTTGTCCCCATGTGCTCTTCTGACCTTGTCTCTTCCCCTCCCTCTCCTTTTCAAATATGTTTTTGCCTGTGAATACACAAGGCTCAGTGCTGGACCTGTTACAGAGAAAAGAACACTGCCTGGGTAAACTTCTCAGAGGATATCAGAGTCTCAAGACTTTATTATTTTTAAGACATAGACATGTATGGAACCAGGTAAAATATAGAGCATGTATCATAGGAATGAGGAGAGAGAGGCTTTTTTAGTAGAAGATAAGTGAAAGTGAAAGTCACTCAGTCGGGTCCAACTCTTTGGGACCCCATGGACTGCATAGTCCATGGAATTCTCCAGGCCAGAATACTAGAATGGGTAGCCTTTCCCTTCTCCAGGGGATCTTCCCAACCCAGAGATCAAACCCAGGTCTCCCGCATTGCAGGTAGATTTTTTACCAGCTGAGCCGCAAAGGAAGCCAAAGAATACTGGAGTGGGTAGCCTATCCCTTCTCCAGCAGATCTTCCCAACCCAAGAATCAAACCAGGGTCTCCTGCGTTGTCAGGGAATGTTTGACGGGAGGATTCCTCCGTGCTGTCTCTCATGAGTCCTTTGTCCCTCTTCAAGTGGAACAGCACGCTGCTCCCAGGGACTGAGGTCATTGTGTGAGGCAGGCTTGGGTCTCCTTTAGTAAACATTCTCTTTAGGACAAAACTGCTTAGTCTTGCTCCCCTTTCTTGAGATATGGATTGTCTCCTGATCTTGTGACTAACATTACCCCTTGTTCCCTTGGTAACGGTTGCTGTACATTTGGTTTTCTGATCTCTATCATTCCCGAAAGAAGTTTCTTGTACCACAGCCTATATATACTCATAGAAAAATCATTAAAACACCTTTGCTGCATCAGAGCTTAGGTCCCCAGGTATTTTTTTGTCTCTCTCTCTCTCTTTTACTTTCTTATCGTCGACTCCGTACCACCAGGTTCGGGTCCATTAAAGGACCCCAACACTGCAGTCACAGGCGGATTCTTTATCAAGTGAGCTATGAGGGAAGCCAAGGGTGTTTTAATAAAGTAACATTCGGATTGAACAGTTGTCTAATATTTTTGTCTATAGCACCAAAGCAATGTAAAAATAATAATAATGATACTAATGGCAGCATGATGCAGAGAGGAGAATCATTTCTGTGCTGTCTGTACCAGACGTTGTACATGCACCATCTTATTTAATCCTACAGTTACTTGGATAAGTTGATATTTTTCCTATTTTACAGTAGAGGAAAGCGATAGGTAACAGGACATGACATCTTACCAAGTATAAAGCTAGTACCTCAGGGAGGTATTCCAAAATTGGTATTCTTGTCTATTATACTTTCCTGCCTCCCATGGTAGTATTCAATCATTATTTGTAATTAAAATGACCTATGAACTTTCTGATAAGCAACATTATATATAGGCTTGAAATAAAACTGGAATAGTAATGTTTTCCCCACCTATGTTCCCACATAGACTCTAAGTCTTAGTTAAGTCTGTTGGAATCTATTATATCAACTGACATAAAGAAACTTTACTTCCTGGAACAAGGCATTGTTTATCTTCTCAACTGCCAGGTATGGACTGTTTCTCTTTAGTAATTTCCTACTGCAATAAAAGTGACTTTTCATTGTTAAAAGCCACTGCCATGGCAAAAACATGACTTTTATTTAAAAGACAAAAATCTCAAACTCCTGAAAATCTAGCAAAAGCTAGAGGCAAAACATAGTTTCTAAGATTATTTATATCAGAAAAACTGAAGATCTTTTCAACTTGAAAGTATGGTTTATGTATTTTAACAATTAATTTATTCCATGTGCTTTAAATAACATATGTTCCATTCATATTTGAGACAACTTGAGGTTAAAGAACAAAATTAAAATGAACACTGAAATGTGTTAATATAAAAAATAATGACAATACAGCAATTTCCAGTAGTAACTGTCAAAGAATGTGGGTGGATCTATCATTAAAGGCCAAAGTTTGAAACATCGGTTTTTCAAGTGTGTTCTGAAGGTAATTTGCCTGATCTCAGACCACAGACCTTTCTCAAGGTTAAGATTTGGTATGGAAATTACTCTGATGAAATAATAATCTTCATAATAGTTAATCAGTTACTTAATATGAGCAAGAGATTCAGTTAGGAATAATACACAATTATTTTATTTGTAGTTTTCACAATAATCCTGTAAGTCAAGTAGGAATATTTTCCTCATTGTAAAGGTTAAAAAAGTAAAGCTTAGAAAGAATGAATTTGGAAAAATCACAAATTATGAATAATAGAACAGGAATCAGAGACCAAATCTTAAGGATTATATACCCTAGATTTAATCACCTTCAGGTTCTTATTTTTAAAAAGTCAGATTTCTCACAAATTCTCATCAGATTTACCCAGGACTCCTTGATTTCTATGAGTGAAGGCATATACTGGCATTATCAGCAGTCCTTTTCTCACCTCTGCTTATCTAGATGTCTCTTTGTCTACAGCAAATGTGATCAATTACATAAAGATTGCTGGAGAGGGTGTGGAGAAAAGGGAACCCTCTTACACTGTTGGTGGGAATGCAAACTAGTACAGCCGCTATGGAGAACAGTGTGGAGATTTCTTAAAAAACTGGAAATAGAACTGCCATATGACCCAGCAATCCCACTTCTGGGCATACACACTGAGGAAACCAGATCTGAAAGAGACACGTGCACCCCAATGTTCATCGCAGCACTGTTTATAATAGCCAGGACATGGAAGCAACCTAGATGCCCATCAGCAGATGAATGGATAAGGAAGCTGTGGTACATATACACCATGGAATATTACTCAGCCATTAAAAAGAATTCATTTGAATCAGTCCTAATGAGATGGGTGAAACTGGAGCCCCTTATACAGAGTGAAGTAAGCCAGAAAGATAAAGAACATTACAGCATACTAACACATATATATGGAATTTAGAAAGATGGTAACGATAACCCTATATGCAAAACAGAAAAAGAGACACAGAAATACAGAACAGACTTTTGAACTCTGTGGGAGAATGTGAGGGTGGGATATTTCAAAAGAACAGCATGTATACTATCTATGGTGAAACAGATCACCAGCCCAGGTGGGATGCATGAGACAAGTGCTCGGGCCTGGTGCACTGGGAAGACCCAGAGGAATCGGGTGGAGAGGGAGGTGGGAGGGGGGATTGGGATGGGGAATACGTGTAAATCTATGGCTGATTCATATCAGTGTATGACAAAAAAAAAATTAAAAAATTAAAAAAAAAAAAAGATTGCTGAGGCTTAATATTCCTTTCAGCAGTGTTTCACCCATGTTTAGAAATAATATTTAAAATACATACACAAACAATTCAGATTACTGATGTCAGCTATTCAGTAGTCATTATATATATGTGAATTGTAATTTCTTTTTTAAAATGGGTGACTATTAATATCAGTTTTTTTTTTAATAGAAAAGGCAACAAAAGACTCCTGTGTATTATGTTGCTCAAGATCACATGGCCTAATGCAACAATATTTCAAAAATAGTTCTGAGGGCACAAACTTCTTTTTTTCTTTTACATGTTAAATTCTTTAAAAAGTCTTTTTCTAAACACCAACAATGCAGTTTTGCTAAAGTTACAATTTTGGGAAATTAGCTGGCCTCAGAACCACTCCCAGTATTTCTGTCAAGTGTATCTGGGTCTCCACCATCTCACTGCTGCCTGCATTTCTCCCAGGACTTGGGGTTAGGTGAAGAGGGGTAGAGAAGCTGTAAATGTCTCCTGGAGTACAGAGCTCAGGAGAGTTCAGGGTGAGGTGCTGGGCTCCTTGAATGCTGTGTAGACGCTACTGTGTAGAGTAGCCTCTCTATATCCTTGTCTCTCCCCCACCCCCCAGCTCCCTTCTGCTTTCCTGAGGTTTGAAATACAGGAAGTTTGATTATCCAGAGGGAATTAAATATTTTATATCAGATTATATTACAACAAACATTACTAAGTGCTTTCTGTTCAGCTCAGTTGCTCAGTCGTGTCTGACTCTTTGCGACCCCGTGGGCTGCAGCACACCAGGCTTCCCTGTCCATCACCAACTCCCAGAGCTTGCTCAAACTCATGTCCATCAAGTCGGTGATGATATCCAAGCATCTTATCCTCTGTTGTCCCTTTCTCCTCCTGCCTTCAATCTTTCCCAGCATCAGGGTTTTTCCAATGAGTCAGTCCTTCACAAGGTGGCCAAAGTATTGGAGTTTCAGCTTCAGCATCAGCCCAAATATAAGTGTTGAATTCAAGCACCTCAAAGTAGCTCTGGGCTAGTTTGTTAGATTTCACTTACTGCATAAAGGGGCCATGTTTCTAGCCACTTGGAAAGTTGTAGGCACTCAGTCTTAAAGCTTATCCTACCTCTTTCCAGTTGGCCATGTTTCTTCTCCATTGCTAAGGGTTTTCAAAAACTTCACACACAGCAATAAATGAAATGTGTGGGGTGTTTTACTTCATATCAAAACGCATCGAGTTGTAATTGAAGAATTGGTGCATCTAGAAAATGCAGTCTGGCTTAGGAAAGAAAAGTAAGGGTGCATTTTTCAGAGTATTAGTCTAACTGCCATCAGGTGTAGTCTCCTTGGGCATACACAGCATCAGGATCACTACTTTGTTTTGTATTTTCTTTTTAACCAATTTCAAAGAAACTGAAGTTGAAAATAGTCAATTTGAAAATTCTTCAGAATTCCTTGATAGTATAGTGGTTAGGATTCTGGGCTTTCACTCCTGTGGTCTGGGGAACTGAGATACTGCAAGCTGCATAGCCAAAAATAAAATAAATAAAAATTCTTACATAGTAACAAGTAAGGTTGTTTTGTATCACTGAATTTTAATGGTATTAAAATAACTGTTTAGGTAGACACTGACCTTGACAAAAACATAAGGGTAATTATGACATAAGGACACATTGGTAATGTGTTATTCTGTCAGTGAAGTCAGTAATGTCTTTTGATCACAAATGGGCAGTACATTACATTAAATGATGCTATAGAAAAATTGTTATTGATGGGATGAAATGCTCCAAAACAGCATCATGGTCTAACATTTTGAATACAAAATTCGTATTTTATGTGTATAAGTAATATAGTAATTCAAAGAGGAGTAATAAAAAATAAAAACCCTCCATTATTTAGATACTTATTTTGTATAATAACTAGATATTTAGCAACTGAAGCTTAAATTTGCATTTGGATATTGAATGATATTGTCAAATGAGTGTTTATTGCCTGTTTAAATTTAAAACCTGCCTATCCAAGTTAGCTTTCTTTTCATTTTTTTTCCCTAGAGCTCTTCTGGCATCTGAGCTCTATTCTATTAAACAAAAAGTGAGCACAACTCACTTTTTCTTGGTTTCTTTTTATCTACATGATATAATCACGCAAAAGTGTTTTTTAAATCTTGCATCAATTGTTATTCTGTTAATTTATTTTTTAATTGGAGTATAATTGCTTTACAATGTTACATTAGTTTCTGGTGTACAACAACATGAATCAGCTATAAGTATACATATATCCACTCACTCTTGAGCTTCCCTCCCAGCCTCCCTCATCCCACCTCTCTGGGTCATCACAGACCTTTTTGTATTTTGAAGTGTTTTCTCTTTATTCCTCATGATCATGATGTAAGTTACCTTTTTATGATGAATGAAATATTCTGTATCTCTGTGCTAGTCAATTTGGTAGCTAGTAGTCACATGTGGCTTCTTGGCACTTTAAAGGTAGTGAGTGAGACCAAGGACAAAATAGTCAATGTGGCCAGTGGCTATTGCATTAGAGAATGCAGGTACATCAGGGGTGGTCAATTGCTCAGTCATGTCGAACTATTTGAAACCCCATGGACTTTAGCTCTCCAGGTTGCTCTGTATATAGGATTTTCCAGGCAAGAATGCTGGAGTGGGTTGCCATTCCCTTCTCCAAAGGATCTTCCCAATTCAGGGATCAAAGCTGCATCTCTTGCATTGGCAGACTGATTCTTTACCACTAGCGCCACCTGGGAAGCCCATAATAAATACACCTTTCATACATACATTCAGATGGTCCTAAACTTTCAGTGGTTTAACTTATGATTTTTAACTTTAGGATGGTGCAAAAGCAATATGCATTCAGTATTAACTGTACTTTGAATTTTGATCTTTTCCTGGGGCTGGTGATTTCAGGACCATCCTCTCTAGTGATTGTGGGTGGCAGCAGAGAGCCATGACTGGAGTCAAGTCGCGTAAAAGTGAACACACTTACAACCGTTCTGTCCCCACACAAACATTCTGTTTTTCACTTTCAGAATAGCATTCAATATATCACATGAGATATCCAGTACTTTATTATAAAATAGACTTTGTGTAGATGGTTTTGTCCCACTTAGCCTGATGTAAGTGCGCTGAGCAGGTTAAAGTGAACTAGGCTAAGCTACATTGTTCGGTAATTTAGGCATATTAAATGCATTGAAACTCATGATATTTTTAACATGATGGGTTTAAAAGGATGTAAGCCCGTTATAAGCTGAGGAAGATCTGTATATGTACTTTGTTTATACCCTGCATTTTGTGAATGTGTGTGTGATCATATTTTCCAACTACTGTCTATGCAGCCTCTAAAATGTCTAACAGTGACCCGTAACTCCCAGAATTGACACATAGACTTCTACTGTATTGCACTAGGGTTGATCTGGATGACTAATGATATATGGCAGAAGTTATGGCATGTCAGTTCTGAGATTGATCTGGACTGGGGCTTCCCCTTTGGGCTTTATGCCTCTCTATGTATCTTTCTCAAACAGTTTGTGAGGAACTGAGCCCTACCAACAACTATATCATGTGAGCTTAGAAACATATATGTCAACCCTAGTTCAGTCTTGAGTTGGCTGCAGACCAGCTGACAGCTTGACTGCAACCTCTTGAGAGACTGTGAGCCAGAATCGCCCAGCTAAGCAGCTTCCGTATTTCTGACTCTCAGAAACTGTAAGATAGTAAATGTTTGTTGTCTTCAACTGCTAGATTCGGGGACAACTTTTTATGCAGCAATAGATAAAATAATGGGATACCTGCTAACCTATGTATATTTATTTTTCAACTGTGCTTAATGAATTCCTTTAATTCTAATATCTTTCATAGATTATTGCATTGTGTTTTCTAGGAAGGCAAAAATGTTTGATCTTTCAAAAAGGACATTTCCTTCTCTAATACTTCTTCTTACTTTGTTTCCTGTTATATTTTACAATTTAGAAAGAATACATTTAAATCATAGTGATGACCTTAGCAATTCTTTATCCTAATTTTACTTAGAATGCTTCTAATGTACAATCACTATATGTAATATTAACTATTGGTATGATAAAATTATACTGTATTATGCTAAATATAATGTATAGTTTAATAAGAAATACATCAAGAATAAATTTGAAATTTTAAAAATATATTTTAGCATGTGTTGAAATAATAAATATTCATGTTTTTTTAATCATTTGTTAAACTGAAAGATCAATGAGACATTTTAAATTTTGGAGAAAACAGCAACTTTTTTGGGGAACAAAAATATTTGAATGTTTTCAGTTTAAGCAGTGAAATGCTCTTTTAATTTCAGATTTATTACCATTGCATCACTAAATAATATCAATGCTATTATTTCTAAAACACCATGAGCCAGCTAATATTTAGCATGCATTATAGATTTTTTGTAGTCTTTATGGTCTGCACAAATAAATTCCATGCTTTCTGAAATTAAGGACTATGTTTTCTATTGTTTTTATGCTAAAGGATTGATTACAGTGTTAAAGCTATAAAACATCTCAATAAATGCTTAGACAAAAGATTGAGTATTTGATAAGCTTCATTGTTATCAGAGGAGCTCATTTTAGGTCCTTTATTTTTACTATATATTGGGAGATAGTTTCCAAATTGGAAATTCAGTTATGAGTTGCAAAGAGTCAGACATGACTGAGTGACTGATTTTCACTTTGAATATTTTAGACTTCATCATCATGCTCTTAAGATCTTAAAATTTCTAATTCCTGCATCTAAGGAAATATTATTGTATATAAATTATGGACTTCAAAGCATAAGTCAGCATTTCAAAGCTTTCTTAAAATTCATTCCCTTGAAAAAATCATTTTAAAATGCAATGGTATATTGAAGAGCTACCTGTAATGCCCGCACCAAGTATCTAGGCAGTTTCATATGTCAGTTTACTAATGAGATCAATTGTTGTATTTTTAGTCACTAAGTCATGTGTGACTCTTTTGTGACCCTATAGACTATAGCTCACCAGGCTCCTCTGTCTGTGGGATTTCTCAGGCAAGAATACTGGAGTGACGTGTTATTTCTTTCTCCATGAAATCTTCTGGAGTAGGAATCGATCCTGACATCTCCTACACTGGCAGGTAGATTCTTCACCAATGAACCACCATGGAAACCCAATGAGACCAATATAAGGAATAAAAAGATGGCCATTTTACTGTCGCAAAAGAGACAAATCAAGTTCCAATAAGCTGTTAAATAAAAGCATCTAATTTTCCCCAAGGTACACTCACTAACTCATTCATTTTAGGAAAAATAGTTGTCCATTTCCCCCATTCATGAATTTCCTCATTAAATATTCTTTCTATATCTTCCACTGTCTTCCACTAGATATCCACTTGTTTTCAGCCTTTGTCAATGACTAAAGTGTTTGTATGGATAGTCCATGGATTGTGTTTCTGCATTCAGAAACACATAACTTTGTTAGAAACCTCATGTGATAGAAATGTGTGCAGGCATTTGAGGTCGGAAAATATTGTTCCCAAATTCTGCCTATCTACATCATAGCCAGAGTGCTTTGTTTGGTGATCATTCCCTAGAAACATACAGATAATAAAATATATCTCTGTCAACCAACTTAAAATTAGCAGAGTCCAGACTTCCTGAGGAAAGCTTTCCACAGAAATATGATAGCCATGCAAAATAAATGCCTAATTGATACAACTTGGGCTTCAAGATAGAAAAAAATGTCCTCAGATATTCATAAGGCTGTGAGAAATACAGAGATTAGTAAATTGATACCAGTTTCTTGAGAATAACTAAATTTTAATACAGTATGTTGATCTTCCATTCTATTCAGGTTAGTATCCCTTCACAAACAGAAACATTATTAAACTTTCAGATATGAAAGTGAGTTTTCAGATATGAAGTGAGTTACTGTTTCCTGGTGACTTCCAAGCTAACATTCTGGTGTTTTTGTCAGCTGAAAATATCACATTCTGTGATACTCTAGCCAACATAGAAGGCAGTTAGCATATTTTTGCTTCTTTTCTAATAAATGTGAGTTATTATTATTTGTTGATCAAATAATACTTTGCCAGATAACGATAATACAAATAATGGGCTGTTCTTTCAAATTTCTATGTTCTCCATCAAAGTAAACTTCTAAAGTTTGTGTCTTTATGAGTCTCTTGCAAAGCATACTTTTAATGTAGTTAGATTTAGCTATAACTCTTTCTGATATTAAAAACAAGCAAAAAACAATTACTTAATCACCAACAAAGTCATTTTCATAAAAATGTAAAGAGGGAGAGAGAAAGAGATTGAGAGAAAGATTCTGCATTCATGTATAAAATTCAATAAATCTATGTGTTAGTAAATTTTATATGTCAGCTTGGCTGAGCCACTTGGGTGCCCAGATATTTGGCCAAACACTGTTCTGAGTATATGTCTGTGAGGGTTTTTATAGATGAGATTAACATTTGAATAGTAGACTCAGAAAAGTAAATTGCCTTCCTTGATATGGCTGGCCTCATCCAATCGATTGAAGACCTAAATAGAACAAAAAAGCCTGAAAGGGAACTCTTCCTCTTTGATGGATTTGAACTAGGATATTTGTCTCTTCTGATCTTCAGAGTCAAACTGAAATGTTGACTCATCTTGAGTATTGAATCCATCAGCCTTCGGACTGTAATTTATACCATCAGCTCCCCTGGTTCTCAGGACTTGGACTGAAAACATTGTCTCTCCCAGGTCTCCAGTTTACTCACTACAGATCTTGGGACATCTCAGCCTACATGTCATATGAGCCAGTTTCTTATAATAAAGCTCTAAGATATATAGGCTATATTGGATATTCTTGAAATATGTGAAACATAGGAGATATCTATATATCTGTTATCCATCTGTGTGCCTCCTGTTAGTTCTCCTTCTCTGGAGAACCCTGACTAATACAACATGTTTAAACTAATGAAATGTTACTTTGGGGTTGAAATATAATATTTTTTTAACATTTTTAAAAAATAATACACCATAAACATAGGCATAGATAGTTTTCATCACATATGACTTGCTGGCCAACTATGCTTGGAAGAATTTTAAGAACATGTCTAGATTTTGTTAACAATAAATTAAACTTTATTTGCTTTTTCCATCCTCCCTGTCCCCACCTAAAGCTGTAAATCTCCTAGTAAGAAAGTGCTACAGACATATTTTGTTCATGGTATGAATTATTCCATGACACTTAAAGTATAAGAAATGTCACAGTTTGTATTTTCCAAATCAAAACCAATTTGACCCTTAGGATTCTAAAAGGTACTGCAACAAGCATATACTCTAATAGTATTTCTTTTGGATTCTTCACTTTGCTGTGACAGCATTAAATAAAACAGGGGGTAGCTGCTAGCCACTCAAAAGCCATGAAAGAGGCCAGGTTGGTGGAAAGCGAACTTTGCTTTACTTACGATGCCAGAAAATGGGGATTGGGGGTTGGAGGGAGGGCAGACACCTGTCCAAAGACCAACTCTTCCTACTGATAAGTCAGTGGGGAAGAGCTTTTATAGACAGAGGGAGGGGGCTACATGCAGAAACTGTGCAGTCAGTTCTGACAGTCATCTTGAAATCTTGAAATGGACTGATCAGCATCATTTTTTTTTTAAGTTAAGCTTTTTATTTTGTATTGGAGTATAGCCTATTAATAATGTTGTGATAGTTTCAGGTGGGCAGTAAAGGGGCTCAGTCATATATGCACATATATCCATTGCCCCTCATACTCCTCTCCCACCCAGGCTACCACATAACATTGAGCAGAATTCCCTGTGCTATGCAGTCGGTCTTTATTGGTTATCCATTTTAAATATAGCAGTGTGATCAGCATCATCTTGATTGCTTTAAGTACAGTTAATCTTCCGTTCCAGGGTCAACTTGTTTCCATTTCCTTGAGGCCAATTCTTGGAACTGTGGCAGCATATGTCATGATTATAGTCTGGTCATTGTGTAGTTAACTTCTCCACCTGATGGAGGTTTCAGTACCTACAATACAGCTCAAAGGCTATGACTCAGAATACTATCTACAGTCCTTGAGAAGGAGCTAAAGATCCTTGACTATGCTTAATCACTAGCTTATTAGTATTTGGACTCCTTTGACTGTTGTCCTTTGTTTCTGCATATTCTCATTTTTCTGGTTGAACTTATTCTTTGGCTAAAGTTTTCCACAGAAAAAAGGCAGGAGAAGGACACAGTGAGTGCAGGGGAGGGGGCAAGGACCTTAGGGTTCTGCTCTTTTTCAACAGGATGCAGGGGTTAAAGCAATTCTGTATAATTAGGAAAGAATTCTCTAGTCATGTAACTCTTGTGGTTGCTTCCAAATAGGCTTTTTAGCCAGGCTGGAGTAATCAGGTGAAGGTGGGTGGTTCTTCCAGTTACTCATTCCCCTTGAGTCAGGTCAGTCACAGTAACTGATAGTGTGCTGACTCCCAATATCACAAAGCTTATTAACTGGCTTCCACAGACACCGATATAGCCAACCAGATATCCAAGTCTTTTCACCTCCAGGGTGCTAGTTGCACTTGAAAGAATGGCTCTGTGTTTCATGAAACTATATTTCAGCTGTAATACCCAGTGGTTAACCATTTTTCAGTACCTTACCCCACTTACTCCAAACCCAAGGAACAAACCTCTCTAGTCTGTTAGCTCCATACGCCTGGATCCTTGGGAACCTACATTTATGAATCCTTCCCTGGGGAGAATGAAAGTCAGAACCTCAGGATACAAAGAGTCACTAATTTCCTGACAAGCCAATAAGACTATTTGTAATTCATTCTTGAGAAGCCAACAGAAGAAGTACTTTTTACCTAAGTTGAGCTACCAGGCAATTAAAAAGCATCTCTCCCATTTTCTAACCAAGTTCAGCCCATCCATGTTGGCCCCATACCCTCCTTTCCAATATGTTGTCTTTTTTCTTGCATATTTAAACATTCTGTCATACATACATTCTTATCATACATACATTCTTACTTTATTCAAATTTGTCCTCTTAAATAACATTAACAGCAAACAAAGGAACTTAAAAGGAAATAATCCCCCAGATTCTATATCACACTTTCAACATCAACTATTCTCTTTCTCTTGAGAGCAAACCTCTCTAAATAGTTATCTAGATGTGCCTCTGCTAATGTAACTCTTGGTTGTGGTTAAGTCGCTAAGTCATGTCTGACTCATGTCAGACCCCATGGACTGTAGTCTGCCAGGCTCCTCTGTCCATGGGATTCTCCAGGCAAGAATACTGGAGTGGGTTGCCATTTCTTTCTCCAGGGGATCTTTCTGACCTAGGAATCGAACCTGGGTCTCCTACATTGCAAGCAAATTCTTTACCGACTGAGTTATGAAGGAAAACTTTACTCATTTGCAATCACTATCTGAAACCAATACCATCCCATCACATTTCATTTCACTAAGGTCACTGTTTCAAATTATATCTCTCATCCTTCATAATACTTGATTGCTCAGCACCATTTCATAAAGGTAACTCTCTTCTAAACAAGTTTTTTCAGAAACTTTTATTCTTTGACTAGTTTTTACACTAGTCAAAGTTTTTGACTAGAGTAAAAACTAATTTTTACACTAGTTTTACACTACTGTCCTGGTCTTTTCTCTATATGTTGACTGCCATTCCTTAAAATTCCTAAGAGATTCATACTTTTTTTAACCTAAATATTTAATATTGTTAGTCTACACATCATAACCCCATACTTTTCCCATCTTGCCTCATTACTATCCATGGACTAAATTGCCCCTTACACTGATGGTACAGACTTTTATGTAACTCTTCCTTATGTCTATTTTGAGTTTCAAAAGCTTCATAGAGATGTAGTCAATTATGTGTTATCTCTATTTTTTCCTTTATTATTTTCTTGTGAACTGGCAAAAGCTAATTTTGCTATTCAACCTTAATCAAGTTATGTTGAAAACTATCAATAGCATCTGTTGATTAGATATAGATGGTGCTTTATGTACCTGCTACCACAACCTTTTTACTACAACCCTTTTACTTAGTACATAGTGATGAAGACAAGTCTTGTACTAAATTCTACCAACACTGCAAACTATTCATGGCAGTCAGGCACAAGAATTGCCATACAACTCCAACTTCAGGTTCTCAGATACGAACCTTGAAATCTAAGGACGATAAAAATTTTTGATGACAGGAATTGCAAACCTTATTCTTAGATTAGTTGTGGGGGAAAACGTGTATTTATGTATATATCTATCTATCTATCTATATATATATGCATATACATGACTGAATGTAGTATGATTTGTATGTAGTCAGGATTGAGAACTATTTAAAATCTTCTGGATTTCTGTTTTGAGTCATTTCCCCTGTTTTTATGTTTCGCAGAACCCTGATATTGATACTCTTAGTTCACTCTATCTGCCAAATCGTTACCCCTTTAGAATTCTGTCAACACCTAGAATTCTCTATGCTTAATGAGTTATCAGAATTCAGATTATCTTAACCAAACGTTAAAATGCTATTATTCCAGTTTCTTATTTTTGCTACAAGTCTAAAAATTTCCTGTCAGAAAATCCACTAAAATAAGCTACAAATTTAAAAACTAATTAGAGGAGGAGCCAAGATGGTGGAGGAGTAGGACGGGGAGACCACTTTCTCTCCTACAAATTCATCAAAAGAATAACTGAACGCAGAGCAAACTTCACAAAACAACTTCCGATCGCTAGCTGAGGTCATCAGGCACCCAGAAAAGCAGCCCATTGTCTTCAAAAGGAGGTAGGACAAAATATGAAAGATAAAAAGTGAGACAAAAGCGCTAAGGACGGAGATCCATCCTGGGAAGGGAGTCTTATTAGAGGACGTTTCCAGACACCGGGAAACCCTCGCACTGGCGGGCCTGGGGGAAGTGTTTGAATCTAGGAGGGCAACCTGACTGGGAGGGAAACAATAAATAAAACCCACATATTACGAGCCAAAGAGCAACTCCCAGCAGAAAAGTACCCCAAACACCCGCAATCCGCCACCAGCAAGTGGGGGCGGAACGGAGAGGAGCGGGCGGCATTGCTTGGGGTAGGGTTGGGCCTGAGTGCCCTGAGGACAATCGGAGGGAGCTTTTGTGAGTTGCCAACTTGAACTGTGGGAGAGCAAAAGAGAGAGAGAAAATTAACCGGCCTGAACACACTGCCGGCCGTTCGCAGAACAAAGGGACCGAGCAAGTCCAGAGAAGAGCTCGCAGGCTGCGGACCGGCCCAGCCCCGCTGGAGGCAGGAGGCAGGGGGGAGGGGAAAGGGGCAGGCTCGGCCCCAAGGACCGCATCCCCTACCGCACTGCAAACAGGCCTCCAGTTTCTAATCAGAGACCTCCTGAGATTCTGGATGGTCGACATCCGCCGGGAGGGTCGCAGCGAGACACAGGGTGCAGGCACCCGACCGGCACAGGTGGGGACTGGGGCTGGGGACGCGGAGGGCAGAAGGCGCACGGGCGCGGGCGGAAACTGAGCCTGGGACCGCGGAAGGGAGTGGGTGCGCCACACCTGGGGAGAGTGCGCCTGTCAAGCCCCTGGCTGCCTGGACCTCTCTGCCGGGGAAGGCACAAAGAGCAGGCACAGCTTTTTGTTCCGCGCTTTTGTGGAACACCCGAGGGCAGGAACCGTGCCCAGCGCAGGGCACGCTCCATATAGAACAGCCGGGAGCCTGAGCAGCGCAGACGGAGAAAGCAGCGCCAGCCCCTCCCGGCAGCGCCAGCCCATCCCCGCGGCGCAAGCCCGGCCCCACAGCACCAGCCCCTCCCCGCAGCGTCAGCCCCTCCCAGCAGCCCCAGCCCCTCCCCGCAGCGCCGGCCCCTCCCCGCAGCGCCAGCCCCTCCCCGCAGAGCGACAGAACTAGCTACCTGAATAAGAGTCCACCTCCGCCCGCCTGTGTCAGGGCGGAAATGAGGCGCTGAAGAGACCGGCAAACAGAAGTCAAATAAACAAAGGGAACCACTTCAGAAGGGACCAGTGCAACAGATTAAAATCCCTGTAGAAAACACGACTACACCGGAAGGGGCCTGTAGATATCGAGAAGTGTAAGCTGGAACGAGGAGCTATCTGAAACTGAGCCAAACCCACACTGACCACAACAGCTCCAGAGAAATTCCTAGATATATTTTTACTTTTTTTTTTTTTAAGTAGGAAAAAAAAATTTTTTTTTTATTTTTTCTCTTTTATTTTCCTTTAAAATTCCCTATTACTCCCCCATTACTCCTTAACTTTCATTTTCATAGATTTTTTATGATTTTTTTAATTAGGGAAAAAAATTTTTTTTCTTCTTTTTTTTTTTCCTTTTTCTCTTCTATTTTCTACTTTTCTTTTTCTCTTATTTCTTTTAAAGTCCTCTAGTACTCCTCTACTACTCCTTAATTTTCATTTTCATTACACTATAACCTTACCAAAAAAAAAAAAAAAAAAGAGAAGCCCTATTTTTAAATCAAACTTCATATATATTTCTAAAATTTTTTTTGTGTGTTTTGGTTTTTGTTTTTAATATAGTATTTTCAAGAGTCTAACCTCTACTCTAGATTTTTCATGTTTGTTTTTCAGTATATGATATAAATTGTGAATATTTAAGAATCCAATATTCAGTTCCCATTTTTATTCAGGAGTGTGTTGATTATTCTCTCCCAATCTTGACTCTCTGTCTTCTACCTCAGAACACCTCTATTTCCTCCTTTCCCCTTCTCTTCCCAATCCAATTCTGTGAATCTTTGTGGGTGTCTGGGCTATGGAGAACACTCTGGGAACAGACAACTGCATAGATCTGTCTCTCTCCTCTTGAGTCCCCCTTTTTCTCCTCCTGCTCATCTCTATCTCCCTCCTCCCTCTCCTCTTCTTCATGTAACTCTGTGAACCTCTCTGGGTGTCCCTAACAGGGGAGAATCTTTTTGCCATTAACCTAGAAGTTTTATTATCAGTGTTGTATAGTTGGAGAAGTCCTGAGACTACAGGAAGAATAAAACTGAAATCCAGAGGCAGGAGACTTAAGCCCAAAACCTGAAAACACCAGAAAACTCCTGACTACATGGAACTTTAAGTAATAAGTGACCGTCCAAAAGCCTCCATACCTACACTGAAACCAACCACCACCCAAGAGCCAATAAGTTTTAGAGCAAGACATACCATGCAAATTCTCCAGCAACGTAGGAACATAGCCCTGAACGTCAACATACAGGCTGCCCAAGGTCACACCTAACACATAGACCCATCTCAAAACTCATTACTGGGCACTCCATTGCTCTCCAAAGAGAAGAAATCAAGTTCCACGCACCAGAACACAGACGCAAGCTTCCCTAACCAGGAAACCTTGATAAGCCAATTGTCTAACCCCACCCACTGGGTAAAACCTCCACAATAAAAAGGAACCACAGACCTCCAGAATACAGAAAACCCACTCCAGACACAGCAGTCTAAACAAGATGAAAAGGCAAAGAAACACCAAACAGGTAAAGGAACATGAAAAATGCCCACCAAGTCAAACAAAAGAGGAGGAGATAGGGAATCTACCTGAAAAAGAATTTAGAATAATGATAATAAAAATGATCCAAAATCTTGAAAACAAAGTGGAGTTACAGATAAATAGCCTGGAGACAAAGATTAAAAAGATGCAAGAAATGTTTAATAAAGACCTAGAAGAAATAAAAAAGAGTCAATTAAAAATGAATAATGCAATGAATGAGATCAAAAACACTCTGGAGGGAACCAAGAGTAGAATAACAGAGACAGAAGATAGGATAAGTGAGGTAGAAGATAAAATGGTGGAAATAAATGAAGCAGAGAGGAAAAAAGAAAAAAGGATCAAAAGAAATGAGGACAACCTCAGGGACCTCTGGGACAATGTGAAATGCCCCAACATTCGAATCATAGGAGTCCCAGAAGAAGAAGACAAAAAGAAAGGCCATGAGAAAATACTCGAGGAGATAATAGCTGAAAACTTCCCTAAAATGGGGAAAGAAATAGCCACCCAAGTCCAAGAAGCCCAGAGAGTCCCAAACAGGATAAACCCAAGGCGAAACACCCCAAGACACATATTAATCAAATTAACAAAGATCAAACACAAAGAACAAATATTAAAAGCAGCAAGGGAGAAACAACAAATAACACACAAAGGGATTCCCATAAGGATAACAGCTGATCTATCAATAGAAACCCTCCAGGCCAGAATGGAATGGCAGGACATACTGAAAGTAATGAAAGAGAATAACCTACAACCTAGATTACTGTACCCAGCAAGGATCTCATTCAGATATGAAGGAGAATTCAAAAGCTTTACAGACAAGCAAAAGCTGAGAGAATTCAGCACCACCAAACCAGCTCTTCAACAAATGCTAAAGGATCTTCTCTAGACAGGAAATTCAGAAAGGTTGTATAAACGTGAACCCAAAACAACAAAGTAAATGGCAACGGGACCGCACCTATCAATAATTACCCTAAATGTAAATGGGTTGAATGCCCCAACCAAAAGACAAAGATTGGCTGAATGGATACAAAAACAAGACCCCTATATATACTGTCTACAAGAGACCGACCTCAAAACAAGAGACACATACAGACTAAAAGTGAAGGGCTGGAAAAAAATATCTCATGCAAACGGAGACCAAAAGAAAGCAGGAGTCGCAATACTCATATCAGATAAAATAGACTTTCAAATAAAGGATGTGAAAAGAGACAAAGAAGAACACTACATAATGATCAAAGGATCAATCCAAGAAGAAGATATAACAATTATAAATATATATGCACCCAACATAGGAGCACCGCAATATGTACGGCAAATGCTAACGAGTATGAAAGAGGAAATTAATAGTAACACAATAATAGTGGGAGACTTTAATACCCCACTCAAAACTATGGATAGATCAACTAAACAGAAAATTAACAAGGAAACACAAACCTTAAATGACACAATGGACCAGCTAGACTTAATTGATATCTATAGGACATTTCACCCCAAAACAATCAACTTCACCTTTTTCTCAAGTGCACACGGAACCTTCTCCAGAATAGATCACATCCTGGGCCATAAATCTGGTCTTGGAAAATTCAAAAAAATTGAAATCCTTCCAGTCATCTTTTCTGACCACAGTGCAGTAAGATTAGATCTCAATTACAGGAAAAAAATTGTTAAAAATTCAAACATATGGAGGCTAAATAACACGCTTCTGAATAACCAACAAATCATAGAAGAAATCAAAAAAGAAATCAAAATATGTATAGAAATGAATGAAAATGAAAACACAACAACCCAAAACCTATGGGACACTGTAAAAGCAGTCTTAAGGGGAAGGTTCATAGCATTACAGGCTCACATCAAGAAACAAGAAAAAAGCCAAATAAATAACCTAACTCTACACCTAAAGCAATTAGAGAAGGAAGAAATGAAGAACCCCAGGGTTAGCAGAAGGAAAGAAATCTTAAAAATTAGGGCAGAAATAAATACAAAAGAAACTAAAGAGACCATAGCAAAAATCAACAAAGCTAAAAGCTGTTTTTTTGAAAAAATAAACAAAATTGACAAACCGTTAGCAAGACTCATTAAGAAACAAAGAGAGAAGAACCAAATTAACAAAATTAGAAATGAAAATGGAGAGATCACAACAGACAACACTGAAATACAAAGGATCATAAGAGACTACTACCAGCAGCTCTATGCCAATAAAATGGACAACTTGGATGAAATGGACAAATTCTTAGAAAAGTATAACTTTCCAAAACTGAACCAGGATGAAATAGATCTTAACAGACCCATCACAAGCAAGGAAATCGAAACTGTAATCAAAAATCTTCCAGCAAACAAAAGCCCAGGACCAGATGGCTTCACAGCTGAATTCTACCAAAAATTTAGAGAAGAGCTAACACCTATCTTACTCAAACTCTTCCAGAAAATTTCAGATGAAGGTAAACTTCCAAACTCATTCTATGAGGCCACCATCACCCTAATTCCAAAACCAGACAAAGATGCCACAAAAAAAGAAAACTACAGGCCAATATCACTGATGAACATAGATGCAAAAATCCTTAACAAAATTCTAGCAAACAGAATCCAACAACATATTAAAAAAGTCATACACCATGACCAAGTCGGCTTTATCCCAGGAATGCAAGGATTCTTTAATATCCGCAAATCAGTCAATGTAATACACCACATTAACAAATTGAAAGATAAAAACCATACGATTATCTCAATAGATGCAGAGAAAGCCTTTGACAAAATTCAACACCCATTTATGATTAAAACTCTCCAGAAAGCAGGAATAGAAGGAACATACCTCAACATAATAAAAGCTATATATGACAAACCCACAGCAAGCATCACCCTCAATGGTGAAAAATTGAAAGCATTTCCCCTGAAATCAGGAACAAGACAAGGGTGCCCACTCTCACCACTACTATTCAACATAGTGTTGGAAGTTTTGGCCACAGCAATCAGAGCAGAAAAAGAAGTAAAAGGAATCCAGATAGGAAAAGAAGAAGTGAAACTCTCGCTGTTTGCAGATGACATGATCCTCTACATAGAAAACCCTAAAGACTCTTCCACAAAATTACTAGAGCTAATCAATGAATATAGTAAAGTTGCAGGATATAAAATTAACACACGGAAATCCCTTGCATTCCTATATACTAACAATGAAAAAACAGAAAGAGAAATTAAGGAAACAATACCATTCACCATTGCAACAAAAAGAATAAAATACTTAGGAGTATATCTCCCTAAAGAAACAAAAGACCTATACATAGAAAACTATAAAACACTGATGAAAGAAATCAAAGAGGACACAAACAGATGGAGAAACATACCGTGTTCATGGATTGGAAGAATCAATATTGTCAAAATGGCTATTCTACCCAAAGCAATCTATAGATTCAATGCAATCCCTATCAAGCTACCAACGGTATTTTTCACAGAACTAGAACAAATAATTTCACAATTTGTATGGAAATACAAAAAACCTTGAATAGCCAAAGTAATCTTCAGAAAGAAAAATGGAACTGGAGGAATCAACTTGCCTGACTTCAGACTCTACTACAAAGCCACAGTCATCAAGACAGTATGGTACTGGCACAAAGACAGAAATATAGATCAATGGAACAGAATAGAAAGCCCAGAGATAAATCCACGAACCTATGGACACCTTATCTTTGACAAAGGAGGCAAGGATATACAATGGAAAAAAGACAACCTCTTTAACAAGTGGTGCTGGGAAAACTGGTCAACCACTTGTAAAAGAATGCAACTAGAATACTTTCTAACACCATACACAAAAATAAACTCAAAATGGATTAAAGATCTAAATGTAAGACCAGAAACTATAAAACTCCTAGAGGAGAACATAGGTAAAACACTCTCCGACATAAATCACAGCAAGATCCTCTATGACCCACCTCCCAGAATATTAGAAATAAAAGCAAAACTAAACAAATGGGATCTAATGAAACTTAAAAGCTTTTGCACAACAAAGGAAACTATAAGTAAGGTGAAAAGACAGCCCTCAGATTGGAAGAAAATAATAGCAAACAAAGCAACAGACAAAGGATTAATCTCAAAAATATACAAGCAACTCCTGCAGCTCAGTTCCAGAAAAATAAATGACCCAATCAAAAAACAGGTCAAAGAACTAAACAGACATTTCTCCAAAGAAGACATACAGATGGCTAACAAACACATGAAAAGATGCTCAACATCACTCATTATCAGAGAAATGCAAATCAAAACCTCAATGAGGTACCATTACACGCCAGTCAGGATGGCTGCTATCCAAAAGTCTACAAGCAATAAATGCTGGAGAGCGTGTGGAGAAAAGGGAACCCTCTTACACTGTTGGTGGGAATGCAAACTAGTATAGCCGCTGTGGAGAACAGTGTGGAGATTTCTTAAAAAACTGGAAATAGAACTGCCATATGACCCAGAAATCCCACTTCTGGGCATACACACTGAGGAAACCAGATCTGAAAGAGACACGTGCACCCCAATGTTCATCGCAGCACTGTTTATAATAGCCAGGACATGGAAGCAACCTAGATGCCCATCAGCAGATGAATGGATAAGGAAGCTGTGGTACATATACACCATGGAATATTACTCAGCCATTAAAAAGAATTCATTTGAATCAGTTCTAATGAGATGGATGAAGCTGGAGCCCATTATACAGAGTGAAGTAAGTCAGAAAGATAAAGAACATTACAGCATACTAACACATATATATGGAATTTAGAAAGATGTTAACGATAACCCTATATGCAAAACAGAAAAAGAGACACAGAAGTACAGAAAAGACTTTTGAACTCTGTGGGAGAAGGCGAGGGTGGGATGTTTCGAAAGAACAGCATGTATATTATCTATGCTGAAACAGATCACCAGCCCAGGTGGGATGCATGAGACAAGTGCTCGGGCCTGGTGCACTGGGAAGACCCAGAGGAATCAGGTGGAGAAGGAGGTGGGAGGGGGGATCAGGATGGGGAATACGTGTAACTCTATGGCTGATTCATATCAATGTAAGACAAAATCCACTGAAATGTTGTGAAGTAATTAGCCTCCAACTAATAAAAAATAAAAAAATAAAAAATAATTAACTTGTTTGTTACAAGAGACTCAGAATAGTATCAGTGACTAAAATTTGAAAAACAGTAAATAATATATATTGAGTTTCTGTCACATTTACTTTTAGATATATTGACTCATAAATTATTTAACCCTTGTCTATTGCTATAATTAGTCATTATTTTATCTTTATCTTATAGATCAAAAAATCAAAGCTTAGCATAGGTTAGAGATTTGCCCAGAAATTGTCACAAATGACAGCATAAGGATAGTCACCTAAGGTATCCTGCTCTAGCACTCATGCATATTCTAGTTCTCTGTTATTTTAATGTATACTCTGCCTATTCAGCTAGTTTCCATCCAGCCTCTAGAAGCATCCACTTGGTTGTTTCAGCTTAGTTCCATCAGTAGCTTGCATATGGCAATGAGCTGAGCCCCTTCATCCTACTCTTTTTTTTTTTTTTGCTGGCTGCACTGGGCCTTCATTACTGTGCATGGGCTTTCTCTGACTGCTGCGAGTGGGGGCTACTCTTCATTGTGGTTTGTGGGCTTGTCATTACGGTGGTTTCTCTTCCTACAAAGCAAAGGATCTAGGGCATGCTGGCTTCAGTAGTTGTGGTGCAAAGTCTCAATAGTTGTGGGACAGGGGTATAGTTGTTCTGCGGCATGTGGAATCTTCCCAGACCAGGGATCAAACCTGTGTCCTCTTCATCAGTGGGTGGATTTTCATCCATTGTATCACCAGGGAAGTCTGTCATAATCTTTTGAACATATTATTCTCCCTCACCTGGTTTAGCATTGTCTTATATAAATATCCATAAATGAATCCATTCATCTATTTGTGTTCCAACAGAGAATAAATGTTACTGTTATTGATGCTACACATTTGTTTGCTGAGAATTTGCCTTACCTTTTTACAGTCATGTAACTGTTCATTTACTTCTATTTTAATACTTATACCATTCCTATACTTTAAATCACTTATAGCTGATTCATAATAAACAGAATAGCTATACTATAATTTATGCATGAAAGATTCCAGGTAAATGTAGTACCTGTAGACATGCAGGGGAGAGAAGACTAAAGGGATACAATTTAACATTAAGTGCACAATCATTCAGGTTAAAATAAAGATTGGTGCTACAAAGCAGGCTATTAATGAAAAGGAGTTTCATGCCTCCAGCCTGACTCACAGTAAATATTTAAAGCCATTTCTTTATTCCAGTCTATTTTTTCTTCTTGATGAATCTCATTGTCTACTGGGTTTCTGACTGTTTTAGTTATATATATATATAACATATATACATACATATATATAACATATATATATACATGCATATATATATATACATACATATATATAACATATATATATATATATATATATATATATATATATATATATATGATCTTGTACTATTTACTTGAACTTATGACCAAATTCAGCTTCCTCAACTCCGACTTTGACACCACTCAAAATTATATGTACACTGTTATATCTGCTTATCTTTTGAGTCTTCCCCTAACAATGTACTTCAGTTTCAGTCTCTATTTTTCAATCTTGGCATCTGTTAGCCACCACAGCTCAGTTCACCATAGAAGTCTGTTAAAGGACAATCAAGAAACATTTTCTCTTATAGAAAGGATCCTCACATGATGCCTAGAAGGCAAAAAAAAAAAAAAAAGAAAGAAAGAAAAAATGGTGCATCTAAATTTAATCTGAATTTCTATAATTTAAAATAACCTCACCTCTTAGTAGCCAAGACAAAGAAAGAAGCTTAAAGCTTTATATGGGCTTCATGGCACACACACAGTGTTTCAAGTCCATTTAGGTAAACTATAAATATTTTTAACAACTAACATTTATTGAGTTTTTCCAACTTATGCTTTTATGTGTTTATTCCCTATAACAAATTTATGAGGTAAGTGTTATTATAATTCCTCTCACAATGGCATCTGGTTATCAGGCTAGTACTTCCAGAATTCCATTCATCTACAACTTTATTGAATCAAATGACACATTTTAAGTTTTATACTTTTGGGCCAAAACATTTCCAGAGTGATTTTTTGTAGTTGTCGGCTTTGGTTACTATTGTTTACACCCACAATGTTCAAGTTTGTAACACAATGTGTTTGTGCCATTGTTAAGTATACACTTGATGTACCCAGAAGAACCAAGTGTTTTCCTGAGCAAAATCTTTCAAAATCAATACTTTCCGTTATAATAGGAAAAGCATTGTAAGGGATCCTATCAAAGTTCACTTTTAAATATAGTCTGGCATGATGCTATAAAATCATATCTCTATTTTATCAGTGATAAGTTAAACAGACATTAAATACAGCCTTGTCATTAGTCAGGTAAATAAAAGTAAACAGAATTATGTTAGGTTGACTCTATGAAACCTAAGGAATGCTGAGGGGATAAATTTTCAGTGTTAAGAGACCAACTGAAGTGAGATGTTGCTTTTAAGTGAGATATTGCTTCCTTATACTTCTTTTTATGGGAGCCTACATGCCAATCTCTCAAACTTTAAAAGAAAAATTGGGATAAATAATGATGCTCTGCTGTGTTTAATCGCTCAGTTGTGTTTACTCTTCGTGACACCAAGGACTGTAGCCCATGGACCAGGAGCCAGGCTCCCCTGGACAGAGGGATTCTCCAGGCAAGAATACTGGAGTGGGTTGCCACGCCCTCCTCCAGGGGAACTTCCCAAACCAAGGATCGAACCTAGATCTCCCACACCTCAGGGATCAAACTAGGTCTCCCACATTGCAGGTGGATTCTTTACCATTTGAGCCATCAGGGAAACCAAGAATATTGGAATGGGTAGCCTACCCCTTCTCCAAGGGATCTTCCCAACCCAGGAATAGAACCAGGGTCTCCTGCATTGCAGGTGGATTCTTTACCAGCTAAGCTGCCAGGGAAGCCCAAAGCAATGATAATGGGACTATTTTTCTATTTTTTCATGGAAATTATATCTTTTATGTACAGCCTCCTTAAGGCTTTGGTATACTTCAACAACATTTTTATTTCTTGGCAAACCTCTAGTAAAATGTTCATTAGAAATTGCTTTAGATTTTATCTTGTATCATATTTTTTAGTAAATTTTATATACTTTTAAGACATTATAAAAGTCACTTTTTACTTCAAAAATAACTGAAAGCTTAATAATAGTGAATAAAAATTTTGCTCATACATAATGTCTTTTATCCATTATATAATAACTCCCATAGAAGCCTATCCCCATGGAAAATTCAGGCCTCAATAAAGTGACTATAAACTAGATGAAACATATAAAGGTTTAGGCTGAAGTACTTAGGAAAATCATTTGTATATTTAGATCACAATCTCTTATGCAATGGGTTACATTTGTTAAGTTACTTTCCTTAAAAAAAAAAAAAAATTGGAAATTAAAGAATAAGTTTTATTTAGTTCCCCAAACTTCTATCTGCGGACTTGAGATAATCATATAGACAAAAATTTTACCATTTCCCTAGTTCTCAGAGGACTTAAAATCCCCACAGTTGAGAACCCAGAATACCTGAATAATATATGCTTGAACAACCTGGTGAGGAATGCAACATGGTAAGGAAATTTGTATTTCCTTACCAGGTTGGGTGGATTTTAAATGCCAAGACATTTTATTTCAGATGACTTTAGACAAAGTAATGGTTAAGAGATCCCTTATTTTAATTTCAACAAGTCTACTGTGATCTAATTAAAACATTAAAAAAAAAAAAAGAAGCCAGAAGCCACAGTGCATGAAGTGTAGTTATTGCTCAGTAAATAAGAGTTGGAAGTATAATTTATGGTTCTCCAGATTAAGCATGGTCTGAGCATATTTAGAATATAACAGGGCTATTCACTGTTGAATGTATTAATTAGTGAAAATATTCTAATTAATAAGCCTTTAAATGAGGTATTTTTAAATAATGACTCTTGGTTAGAGAAAAGTAATAAAGTTATAAGGGTTTTCAAAATATCATTAATAATTTGAAGCTTAAAACAATGAACAATTATATGTCTCTGGCAGTGCTAACAGTGGGTATGAGGCCAAATGAGCTGCCCATCAGGAAAGATTAATTTAGATAACATGTGGATCAGGAGATTCAAATTGAAAGGTAATCAAATTGTATAATCAAAGCACTCTCTAGAGAAATAAAATCCAGCTCAGTTATATCTTGATCCCGAAAGTGCATGTCTTCTCAATTCAATATCCATCTTCCCTAGAGTACAGAGACCAAAAAAAAAAAAAAAAAAATTATACAACCTAGTTTGTTGTAAAAGATCTCTAAGAACATCTACTCTCTGAATCAGCATGAGATGTTCTGCAGAGAAAATATAATCTGTTGATAATGAGCAGATAAAGAGATAGATGTAGAAGATATAGAGACAGGCAGACAGATGGAGAAATAGATCATGTAATCAGTTCATCCCTCATTTAGCATCCTTGGCAAATTCAGGGCATATTAGATACAGAAAGTGTGATTTTTGATTATGACTATCATAGAAACAACATATATTCTCCCTTACTATACAGATAAGTTTAACAAGATTCAAAAGACTCATCAGTCCAGTATGAGCATAAGGAAAACAATTGAAATATGTTTAATAGGTATATATATTGTATTTAATATATATTATATTTATTATATATATAATATATTTATAAAATTTAATAAAATAGAATCTCAATCTTATGTTAATGTTCATATTAATGTATAAAGTACATACACATATATCCTGTATGCATCTCCTTATAAGTCATACTTTTAGAACTGAATAACAATTTAAAGACTCTACTTTTATCTGTTTTTATATGCATTAATTCATTTGACACATAGATGATTCATTTATACATCTTTTTTGAGCATTTTTAACATAAGGCCATGTTATACACTGTCATAAGAGGGTAAAATTAATTCAAACAGGCATAAAGTTTGCTCCTCAGGTAGGGTGCATTTCTACGTTAATGAAGAGAAAACATGTAGCTTGATTCTGACTAAAAATAGAATAAGATTAAATACAACAAAGAATCAGATAACTATCAACAGCATGCATTTTAAAATATTTTATATTAAACTTCGGAAAGCTTTTTATTGCTCCTCCCAATTATAGCCATATTGCTAGTGGTGTAATTGGTTTGTCAGCCAGAATAGGAAAGGAAATTGGTTTCCATGAAGAAAGGGAAGGAGAGAGAACACAACATAACCAAAGATATAGAACCAAGGACAGATACGGCAAGAAGTGTTTACTGGAGAAATCACCTCAACTAAAGAAGTAAAGAAAGATTATTTCCTAATAATGACCCTTCCTTCTAGTAATAAGAAAGCAATCCAATTTCCATGAATTTCTGATCATTGCCTAGATTATTACACTTCTAAAAATCTTCTTAAAACATTAAAATCAATTGAAAACTATTACCACATGTTGGCTAAGAGATATTATATACAAGCATTACTCATATTTAACATTATTGAAATTTATTTTATGTTTTTAAGTGAAGATTTTTTTAGTAATTAGGCTTCCCTTGTGGCTCAGCTGGTAAAGAATTCACCTGCAATGAGGGAGACCTGGGTTTAATCCCTGGGTTGGGAAGATCCCCTGGAGAAGGGCAAGGCTACCCACTCCAGTATTCTGGCCTGGAGAATTCCATGGACTGTATAGACTATGGGGTCTCAAAGAGTCGGGCATGACTGAGTGATTTTCACTCACTCACTCAAGCATATATTGGTTAAAAATAGATTACTAGATTAATCCTGAGTATCTATAAACTGCTGATATTCTAGAAGTCTGACAAAAATGGCACTACTTCTTTCAACAAAAAGTAACATTGAACCATTCAGTAGAGGGCCTGTGGTGGACAATGTTTAGGGTGCTGAAAGTTTATGATTATACACATACAAAGCATTTGTGAGAACAGAAGAGCAATTTTAGGAGAGCATCTTGCTGCTTATAATTAAAAACATTGTTTACTTTTGCCTTTTTCTCTAAAGCCAATTAAACAATTCCAGACAAAGCCTCTACACATGTTTCCCATTTCCTACCCCTTTGCTCTCCCCCAGAAAGTTTAAATCACCACAGGCCAACCATATAAGGCACATGTGCAAGGCAATTTGAGAAATTAAAGGAACAAAACTGCTGTTTAAATGGATTTAAAGAGAATAAATCTGGACATGCACAGCATAATCCCAGGATGAATGGAAACTTTGGGGTCCAGCTGAAGTATTTGTGATACAGGCAGGGTCTTTGATGACATTGTAGTGATTCATATTCAAGTTAGATTGCTGTCTTCCTAAGGCAGCAAACTATTTGTATTAGCTCTTCTTAAAAACAGACTACATGTGTACATCCTTGATTAGTGATACATATTAAGATTTCATTTTATACTTTGTTTTTAATTTGTTCCTTGGCAGAGACAGGCATTTAAGAAAGAATTCATTAAATGACATTATTCCATCAAAATTGTACATAGAAGAAAAAATACTTTTTGTTTAACTGAACAGACTTGAAGATAATCTCTTTTGAAAATCTTACTTTCTTGGAATATGAAAGGCTATATTTTATTTAAATTTAAACTAATTTGTAATTTTTAACATAGTTTAGGGATAAGCTCAAGATGGTGAAATTAATTTGATGCCTATTTTTACCCACATCATGAAAATTTTTGTATAGTAAATTAGCATTCAGTATATTGGTTTTCTTGAATTTTTCCAACTCTAATTATATTAGTTGCACTATATGACTCTTTAATACATTTCTATTAACCTATAAAACCTGTTTATTTTAATATAGAACATGCAGAAAGATATGTCTTATAACAGCAATAAGATGATTTTACATAAGATATTTTCAGCTTCACGAATCCAAATGTTCTTGTGTCTCAACTCTCATCAAGTTTAACAAGAGCAATGAAGATAAGGGTAGATCAAAAATAGAAATGCTAGTAAAAGACAAAGACATTTTAATTTTCTTATCCACATTTTTTTCACCCTCTCATCTCATAGGTTTTTATACCATATAGAATACTTGAAAGTAACTAATCCTCAGGAAATATAATTATATATGGTATAAGACTGATAACAGTATTGTACACTCCACAGAATGCAACGTTTTATTTATTTATTTCTTGGATGAAACATTTTAGTATAGAGTATATGTCTTTTAAAAATGGGCATATTTAAATTTTCCAGATAAAAGACAAGACCCATAGACTGTCACTGGTTAAACTAATGCATGTTAACAGATATTATCACTGTATTTAGAAGATATGTTTATAATCCAGCATGGCAAAGAAAATAAAAGATTTAAGCTTTGGGTTTATCTGTCTAATTATTAAGATGATTCAGTGCTAAAATATATTTCTCAATTTTGTCCTTTGAAACTTAATGGTTCAAAGCCATTTTTGTAGCTGATATTTTCTTGTTTAAACTATGTGTATGTATATATTAGTTGCTCAGTCATGTCTGACTTTTTAGGACCACATGGATTGTAGCCCACCAGGTTCCCCTGTTCATGGGATTGTCCAAGCAAGAATACTGAAGTGGGTAGCCATTCCCTTCTCCAGGGGATCTTCACAACCGAGGGATGGAACCTGCATCTCCTGAATTGCAAGCAGATTCTTTACTATCTGAGCCACCAGGGAAGCCCATTATCTTGTTTGCGTACTCACTTTTATTCCACTGGAAAATATGCTCCATGAGGGCAGGGATCTTAGCTCTCTTGCTGCTATGGATTCAATGTGCCTGGAACAGTACCCAGAAGAGGGTAGAAATTTGTCAGTATGTGTTGAATAAAAGACTAAATGAATGATTAAATTAGCATGTTTTGCTCATCAAAATTTATAATCTCCTATGTTCACATGCTATGGTACTGTCACGTGTACTATGTCAGTCTTATATTAAGTCCAATTATGTGCATAATTTCTGTAAAAATAGCCTTTGAATGCCAATATTAGTGAAATTTCAGTTTTGCATTTCACGTCCATATGATTGTCCATTTTTACTTCAAATCTTGTTTCTATTGATTCACAGCAAATTACTAGACCATTCTGTAAGTCCTATGTTTTCCAGGCATTAAGGTAAAATAATGTTATTTATTTGTCCACCACTCTAATTCTTTAACATACAACTCAAATCTAGGGTTTTATTTTCAAGCTCTAAATATTAACATAATATTAATATGTTAATATTATAATATTATTATATTATATTATATAATAACATAATATGTTGCAATTTTGAAAAGAAATATAAATATCTCTTGAAATGAATCTCAGATCTTCATCTTGGCTCTTTGAATAACTAAATAAGCTAGCATATTCATAATTTTGCATCTTTCAAAATGAGATAAAATACTTGTTGAATGGCGTTAAAAATTAAAACTCTGTATGTATATGTGTATTTGAAGCATTATAATTGAAAATTGTGTATGAATTAGTAATAAACAGGAAGCATAAAATTAATATCAATATGAATTAATAATAAATATCAAGCAGCAAAAGCTATGAATAAATGGCAAGTAGCCCAGTAAAACATGAACCAGGGTCCCTAGCTGAGCCAGCCTATATTTACTGATCCCAAAGTATCTGAGATTCATGAGTGGAAGCATGAATGGTGTTTTAAAGCAATTGAGATTTCAGAAATTAGTGCCAGGATGGGTGTCTTCTTTTTGCTCACTTTGAAACCAAAGCAGAAACAAACAAACAAACAAAAAATCATGATCCAACAATAATTCATGGGCAAGGGGCTTCCCTGGTAGCTCTGCTGGTAAAGAACCTGCCTGCAATGCAGGAGACCCGGTTCTATTCCTGGGTTGGGAAGATCGCCTGGAGAAGGGATAGGCTACCCATTCCAGTATTCTGGAGAATTCCATGGACAGAGGAGCCTGGTAGGCTATGGGGTCGCAAAGAGTCAGACACGGCTGAGTGATTTTCACTTTCTCACTTTAATAGGCCATGGAAAATACTCTGCTCTGAATATGGGGAGGATTTGATTTTTACCAACAGCAATCTAACTGATCATATTTTGCTATTTGGGGAGTATATCTGGTTATTTCCAAGGAATAGTTGGGATATTCAGTGTCCATAAGAAATTAGTTCAAACTTGTTTTTTCCCAAGAGGTATCAAAAAACAGCAGAGAGATTGGGGGAAAATAGTAGAGAGTCACTTAGAGTAGATTGTGAAAAGTATAAAACGGTAGAGAAAGACTGTTTCAATATTCAGATATCTACTAGCATATCTTCTCTGAATAAACTGTTTAAGGATAATTAGCTTCCCAGGTGGACCTAGTGGTAAAGAACCCACCTGACAATACAGGAGACATGAGACCTGGGTTTGATCTCTGGGTCCGGAAGATCCCCTGGAGGAGGGCATGGCAACCTACTCCAGTATTCTTGCCTGGAGAATCCCCAGGGAAAGAGGACCCTAGCAGGCTACAGCACATAGGGTTGCCCAGAATCAGATATGACTCAAGTAACTTAGCACACATGTGCATATCTATATATATGTTATTATGTATATTATGTATATATATTATTATGTATTATTATATATTACTGTGTATATATGTATATATTATGTATATTATTATTATATATTATGTATATATGTAAAAATATACACATGTATATATTTATATATTTCTCAGATGCAACTGGATGACTGAATGGAAAATAATGCAATGTTATGTTATAACGGTCAGATACATTCATTACTTAAGCTCATGGGAATATTTAAGAGGTGTTAATTTTCTTATCTTTTCATTAACGATTGAAGTTACTTTAAAAAATTATCATTAGTTCCTGTGTTAGTTTGCTAGGATTATTGCATGGAGAGGTAGGAGGAAATGTCAAAGTCAAGGAAAGCTTAGGGTATAGTACGTGTTCACACTCATAAAGAAACAGAGACAGGAATAAATGATTAGTGTATGTGTTCACACTCATAAAGAAACAGAGACAGGAATAAATGATTTGTGTACATGTTCACACTCATAAAGAAACAGAGACAGGAATAAATGATTAGTGGACCAGAAACCTGACTGAAAATATTTTTAAAAGGTCAAAAACTAGAACCTGAGTAAGGCAAAAATGAGGGAAGACAGAAGTATGTTGGAAATTATAGGTAAACGGAGCTAGAATTCAGAGAATTTTCCAAACACCAAACTCAATGGCATAGGATTCTTTAAAAAACTAAACTCTAAAATAGACTTTATGTTATCTATTTTTCACATGGGAGTACTAAATCTCTGAGAAAATAATTAATTGTAAACATAAACAAAAGATAAGTGATAAAGGAAGAATTCAGAATTCTAACTAAACACCACCAAAGTAGATTTCTAGGCAACAACCTCTTCTCTAAGGCTCCCTCTGTCTTTTAGTACCAATAAAATCTTACTAATGTGTCACCAGTGGTTTTAAATAACTCTTAAGTAACTTCTGAAAGGTCAAACATCCTGCTGCCAAACTTTTTGAGTCACCACTCATTTCTTCAACCTTCTCCAGCAATCAAGATATATGAAGAGGGGAAATCAAAATCAATACATTTTCTGGGTGTTATTTAATGATGTGAAGGATGGTGACATAAAATGAATTATATAACAAAATTTTGATGCATGGTGCATGTTCTTTTTCAAAATATATTTTGCCTCTAAGGAGGGAACAGTAGAAATCATCCATTTTTTACTTTAAAAATAGTATCTGGTGGAGTACTGTGGTCTGAGTCATGCTTATTAATCTCAGGCAGCAAATGGCCTAATGGTACAAAAATAAACCTCACAATGGAATTATTAAAAATTAAACAAGTCTTATATATAATTTCTTGAACTTTTTGAATGGGTTGCCCCACTTTGCTTCTGAACTGTTCAGTCACTCGGTCGTGTCTGACTCTTTGCGACCCCACGAACCACAGCACGCCAGGCCTCCCTGTCCATCACCAACTCCCAGAGTTTACCCAAACTCATGTCCATTGAGTTGGTGATGCCATCTAACCGTCTCATCCTCTGCCGTCCCCTTCTCCTCCTGCCTTCAATCTTTCCCAACATCAGGGTCTTTTCAAATAAGTCAGCTCTTTACATCAGGTGGCCAAAGTATTGAAGTTTTAGCTTCAGCATCAGTCCTTTCAATGAACACCAGGACTGATCTCCTTTAGGATGGACTGGTTGGATCTCCTTGCAGTCCAAGGGACTCTCAAGAGTCTTCTCCAACACCACAGTTCAAAAGCATCAGTTCTTCGGTGCTCAGCTTTCTTTATAGTCCAACTCTCACATGCATACATGACCACTGGAAAAACCATAGCCTTGACTAGACAGACCTTTGTTGGCAAAGTAATGTCTCTGCTTTTTAATATGCTATCTAGGTTGATCATAACTTTCCTTTCAAGGAGTAAGCATCTTTTAATTTCATGGCTGCAATCCCCATCTGCAGTGATTTTGGAGCTCAAAACAATAGTCAGCCACTTCCACTGTTTCCCCACCTATTTGCCATGAAGTGACGGGACCAGATGCCATGATCTTAGTTTCTGAATGTTGATCTTTAAGCCAACTTTTTCACTCTCCCCTTTCACTTTCATCAAGAGGCTCTTTATTTCTTCACTTTCTGCCATAAGTGTGGTGTCATCTGCACTTCGCTCAGCAGCTGCCGAATCCATTTTCCAATGAACTGCAGGGGTAGAATCAAGGTATCAGGTAAGCAGAGTGTGTTTCTAACTCATTGTTTTTGTTACAGAAATTTGCATTAACAATTAACTTAGGTTCCTAGGTTCCATTCCTAGATAGCCATGCATGCACAATCGCTTCAGTCATGTCCGACCTTTGCAACCCTATGGACTATAGCCCACTAGGCTCCTGTCCATGGCAATTCTCCAGGCAAGAGTACTGGTGCGGGTTGCCATACCCTGTTCCAGAGGATCTTACTGACACAGGGATCGAATCCACATCTCTTATGTCTCCTGCATTGGCAGGCAGGTTCTTTACCACTAGCGCCACCTGGGAAGCCCATACCTAGATGTATCAAAATGTAATATATTATTTTGTCTCACAGGTCTTTGTGTAGACTGAATAGCTGTTCTTACTTCAAATCTCTCATGTAGTTGCTATTAAAGAGCAGTTGGGTCTGGGATGATCTGAAACTTGAACTGACTGGACTAATTCAAATATTGGGCTGGGAAGGATGTAACAACTCAAGATTGTTGTATCATCTCTTGCTTTCAATACTTCATTAATTGTGCCATTTTCTATTGAGGTCACAGGCACCACTCCCTAGCTCTGATGTAAGAAAGTAGAGAAAAGGTCTCCACTACTTGATGGAGGAGTAGCAATTCACACTGTAGATAAACACGAAGGATGGGAAGAGATCTTTGTGACTGTTCTTGAATGGATAAAATCAGTGAAGGTGAAGCACCATAAGAATTATGGACCTGGGAATCTATTAATGGAATAAGATATTGCATAAGTGTTACATGGTGTTATGTGAGTGCTAAGTTGCTTCAGTTCTGTCCGACTCTTTGTGACCCTATGGACTGTAGCCCACCAGGCACCTCTGTCCATGAGATTCTTCAGGCAAGGATACTGGAGTGGGTTGTCATGCCCTTCTCCAGGGGATCTTCCCAATCCAGGGATTGAACCCACATCTCATATATTTCCTGCCTTGGCAGGCATTTTTTACCATCAACGCCACCTGGTAGGATCCATAGAAATAATGATCCAAAAATAGGAGTTGGATAAATTAGAAAACAAATGTGTAAAAATTTCAGGGACCTACTAATGCTAAATACGCTCAATTTCTGGACATAAAGGTGGCTAGTATAGAAGTCTCTGAAAGGGTGTTGCCTCTTGGCTTCTTTTGGCCACTCCCTCTCTCTGCCTTGTACAGCAAAGCATCTGTGGATGGGCTTGAGGTTGCTTGTTGGTTGATGTGGCTGAAGTCAGTCAAGAATAAGTGTCGGATACAAAGTAGGGAAGAGCAGGGACACATTAGAAAATATCTGTACCACTTCTCTCTCCAAGACAGTATGTTCATCTCAAGCCTGCTGTGTATTTCTTCACTCTGTCTCCCAATTATTGATCCACTGTAATTTAATGTCATGGAGGAAATAGATCCCTGGGATATATACTTCCCAATATAACCAAATTGACCATAGAACAATACAGCACACACATATAGTGACTCTATATGTGTTTACATATAGAGTTTACAAACATGTCTATAAGTGCCAATTATTTAAAATACCTTATATAGTAAGGAAAAATGAGGTTTTTGTTGTTGTTGTTGTTTATTTATTTTTTTATTTTTTTGAGGCACATACAAGTAAAGTGTCATGATAACTTTATAGGTCCATTAGGTCTAATTGGGTGTATGGTACATTTCCTGTGCTAAATGTAATGCTGGTCCATTTTAATCAAGTGGCTTTATGTTGGGGTAGTATTAGTCATCTAATTCCCTCTTCATTCATTCCTTCAACACACATTTATTGAGTACTACCGCATGCCAGATATTGTGCCCCTAATGGCTTTCTTTACAAAGTTGAAATATTTTCCTCTCTTATTTGATGCAGATTTCATATTGTTGAAAGCCATTTTTAATCATGCGTTCATATATTTGCATCGAATCATAATTTGGGAAAGGACTGTGAAAGGTTATTGAGGCAAAACTTCTCCTAAATCAGTGGTTCTCTCCTTATTTCCCTGGTGTAGCTGGCACAGTTAGCACCAGCACAATGAACTGACCTCAGTGATGACTTGTCAACTCCCATTAATATTCAAAGATTCTGGGGAGTGTCAACATTAGTCCTGGAAGTGGAGTCAAATAGATTAGAAAGTTGTTTCCCTTTTCAATCTGATTTTTTTAGTTATATGATTTCACATCTTGTGAATGCAATTGTGCTGTGAATAGGATCGAGAAAAATAAAAAAAAAATTGTAAAGATTTCCTTGCCTTACTTTGTCATGATGTGTAAGTTGAAATTATTTTAGCTTTTAGAAACATAAATGCTTTGACACGTTTGCTTTTTTTCACTTTTAATTTCCCACTAGAAATACCCCTCCATGATCAAGATGGAAAGGCGATGCCATCATCCTGTACAAATAATTTCAGCAAACTGAATGATTGCTTGGGAACCATATTAAGCACTTCTTCTTCCATGTCACTGATTATCCATAACATCCTCAATCAGACACCAATCTATTTCAGTTCAATACAAAAGAACTAATTTGAGTTGAAGAGTGGAATTGAAAGCAAGAGCCAGAGGGAGAAAGAGAGAGGTTAAAAAAATTGTTTCAATAATTGTCTGCCAATTAAACATTAAATTTTTGTGTCTTAGATCTGACCTCTAAAGGTTATCTTTTCCAGTTATTTTCCTGAGTACAGTAGAGATGACTTGACATTCTAAATTACGTATATTTTTGACTACCCAGACAATAGATCAATGTTTTTTAATCTCAAGAATACAATTTTTGAATTTTTAAGCTGCAGCATGACCATTAAATTTTTTTAAAAAAATCAGTTTTTGTGTAAGCAGTTCTGAATTGATATAAACACAGCCTTAAAAGGCTGAATTTCAGGCCAGCTTATTCCACCTGCCTTATAGCCACTGAAATATTTACTTTCTTTCTCATGAAGTATTTTCCTTATTTCTTGTTTGCAAACAAGTGCACCCAAACTATTATTTTCTTTGACTTTACTTGTGTGACATTTTTTATTCAAAAATTCAAAATTTGATTTGGCAGAATGACAGATACTATTTCTCCTATATATAGCACAACTGTTACTTCATAATTTTGTGTATTACAAGCTGATATATTTGAAAACTTCATTTTACTCTACACATATCACATGAACTAAAATATCACTTAAACTTTGTCTCTTTTCTCCATGCCCAATGTCACAAAATGCCCATTCACTTAGTTTTGTTCACAAATTTTGTAATGTGTATGATTTTCACATCAACCTCTTAACTGGTCTTATCACCAGTCTCTTTTAAGTTCAACTTTGCTTAAGTATTTTAAATACATTATCTCTCCTAACACACACACACACACACACACACACACACACACACACACACACATGTTCCAGATCATCTGGAAGGCATGTAGCAGAACTTGGCAATCACTGGCCAAATTCCCTGGTGGTTCAGGCGGTAAAGAATCTACCTGTTGGGTCCAGGTGTTTTGATTCCATAGTCTACCTATTCTCTTAAATAGTATGTTCTCCTCCGACTAGTTTTGTCTTCCCACAAGACTGTGGATTTTTTGATGAAAAGATCAATATCTTACTCTTCTTCAGATTCCCTGAGCTTATCCTGGAACCAAAACAGAGCTATAACTCAATAAATACTTAATAAATAAATATATTTAAATAAGAAAATCATATTGGGTTTTTCCTGCTAGATTGAAATTAATAAAATACTGGACTACTTACCAAGAATATACTGGGCAAATGCATTTAGTAGTACATGAGTGCTTTATTTAGTATTCCTCGGTGATATGAAGAATAAAAGTACATATAGAATATTTGTGCAACTGTGAATAACAGTCTGTGTTGACAGTGAAATTTTCATTAATTTGAGCAAAATTTGACCTGACCACTGAACCTAGCCCACAAACAAGAAGAGAAAAAACTAGCAGGCTATATACTAAATAAGGTCATCTCATACTCAAGTATTTTTTTCCATTTTATTCTATAACTGAATCCATAAAATAAGTTCACTTCCTACCAATTTTCTACAAAGAGGTGACAACACAGAACATGCTTATTAGAGTGAACATCATCAGTCCCTTTCCCTTTTGAGCATTATTTTATATTCCTTTAAAACTGATTTTATCTGAATAAAAATGTTTAAAATGATCAGATGCAAACGACAAAACAGCAAACCTCCGTGGATAACTGTATTTTTGTGCCACAGTTGCCAATGTTAAGAAGTCCTAAAACGTGGTCCAATAACATAACAAATCAAAAGTGACACAGTTAATTTAAGGAAAGGGGCCAACATACACTAAGTAATCCGTTTTTTTGCTGACTTGCACAAGAGCAAACATCAGTATGTAATGATGCATTATGACACAAAATAGCAGGGGTTAGGGGCAAGCACAGACTGAAATCTTTTCTGCTGCGTTTATGAAAGATTCATAGCCACTTACTGCCCTTTTCTGCTGGTCTAAGCATGAATCAGCTTAACAGCTCAATTTACAATGTTATTGCTCATGGAGGGAATAAAAAAATATATTAGATGTTCTAAGAAATCTATGTAAGTGAGAAATTAGTAATTTTCAATTGTGCACAGTGAGAATGTTTATTTTTTCAAGAGCAATTTGGTACCCATAGAGAAAAATGAATAAAAATGTATTCCTCACTAAAAGGACAGAAGCATTAGGTGAATGTGTTTTGACATAAAAATGAAGTCATTTCTCATAGTCCTAAATTAGCTTTTAAGAGATAGAGTCATCTTAGGTTTATTTTCCTTTTTTTTTAACAGAAAACTCCTTTTAAAAAGTCAATGTTTTTTTTTTTAATAAATTCAAGCATTTTGAGACAGTGAAATTGATAAGAAGTCAAATGGCAATAATTAAATATCAATTGACTGAAAAAAACATTACTTCAATGAAAAATATTGAAAACTTAAGTCAGCCTGGTAAAAGCAATAAGACTTCATTAGCAATTAAGTTACTTTAATTGAGAAGTACAGAAGCATACAGGCCCTATTTCAGTACACCAGTTTGAACTCCTGAGTTAGAAACAAGTACAATTTGCTTCTTTATTACAAGGAGTGTTACAGCTTAATTAAACAGAGCAGCTATTCTCAAACTTATACAAAGATAGCTGAGCACTGAAGAATTGATGCTTTTGAACTGTGGTGTTGAAGACTCCTCAGAATTCCTTGGGCTGCAAAGAGATCCAACCAGTCAATCCTAAAGGAAATCAGTGCTGAATATTCATTGGAAGGACTGACGCAGAAGCTGAAACTCCAGTACTTTGGCCACCTGATGTGAAGAACTGACTCCTTGGAAAAGACCCTGATGCTGGGAAAGATTGAAGGCAGGAGGAGAAAGGGACCTGACAGAGGATGAGATGGTTGGATGGCATCTCTGACTCAATGGACATGAGTTTGAGCAGGCTTCGGGAGTTGGTGATGGACAGGGAAGCCTGGCATGCTGCTCCACGGGGTCGCAAAGAGTCAGACATGACTGAGTGACTAAACTGATACTAATGCTGATACAAAGATATAAAGAAATGGGTAAAATAACTCCTTAGTGTCAGACTGCTCCTAATTCAGTGGGGGGAAAAAAAAAAAATCAAGGTAAGTTCAGAGAGACCTGGGTTTTATCCTGGTTCTGATAGTAATTAGCTCTGTGACTAGATTGGTATCTATCATGAGGGAATTATTTCTCCTCAGGGAGACTCAGCTTTCAAGTTTCTCATAGGTAAAGGTAGAGTTTCAGATCCAATGATCTCCAAGATCTCTTTCAACTTGAGCATTCTGGAATTGTGTGATAGTACTTTTAGATACAGTATTATTCCAGAGTCAGCAAACAGCATTCATATTCCAGGTCATTGTCTCAAAATATGTGGAGGAAGAGACCAGGAGTTTCACATTCTGAGTCTGCAAACTTGTTAAGATTTAAAACTTTAAGCAGAATGAGACAAAAACCATGATACTTCTTGGGTGAATTTTCACAAATTCAAGTCACTTGGAAAACATCTTAAAAATGCCCTTAAAACAGGAAACCATCTTTCTCTTATTAAAAGTGGAACTGGCAAGTTAGCACAGAAGGACTGTTGAATTAAGTTTTCTGTGGTTGGAAGGATAGTTTGGGTTCTAAAGTGGCCATGGCCAGCTGGTGACTCTGTACACAAAATGCTTACATTTGGGAGTCGCGGTGGGGGGGCGGGGCTTTATTATCCTTATTTTAAAAATAGAGATATTTGCATCTAACTTATATAGTCATTCTCAGATTTATATGAAATAGAAGCTGAAACACCTGGCACTAAAAGATGGTTGTTGAATGTTCATTCATTAGCCCTTTAATGCAGTCTTTATGTAAGCCAGTGCAGTGATTTTTGTTTTGGGGTAATTTGATCCATGTATTTAGCAACTGTTTGATGATAACATTTCACTGCCCAGAGAGTATAAACAGCTTTTTCCCACTTCATCTCACCAAGCTGTTTAGTTCAAACTATTCTCAGACAAACCTACATTTAAAAACTCAAAAGTGAAAAAAAAAATAATAAAAAATAAAAACTCAAAAGTGAGTGCACTGTACACAGTACAATAATTTACAGAAAAACAGAACATCTTCTCCTTCAGAGAGCTCCTAAAGCAATGCTTTAGTGCTTCCAGTGGAATGCAACTAAGCATTGTTAGTATAAACAGTAAATATTAATCACACAGGATTTTTCTACATTGGAACAGTGAGGCATAATTTTGGAAGTTAGAGGCAATTAATTCTGCTGCTCCTGTCAGGTATCATTACTAAAAACACTGTAGCACTATCTTTTTGCCTAGGCAGAGTGGAAAATAATGGTTATCGTTAAATAAGCTGTATATTTTTATACAATTTTTAATAAGTGCTAAATGTTCATAGCTTATGTATTGAAAACTGCCTCTGCCAAGATTTCCAACTTTTGTGCCCCATTCTCTATTTCTGTTTTGAGTTTCTATTCTTCATTTAAAATAATAGAAGAAATCTAATACACATCAAAGATACATGAGGGCTTCACAATATTTAATAATTTTCACTTATGCAAATAGACATATGTCTATATATAAACAATATTTATAGCTTTATATTAAGTAATATAGCTTACTTTTTGCATTATGTTTTGTATATTTTTACATTTCATACTTTTGTGTAGACATTTTGCATTTTGATTTAACTTTCATCTGACAAAATGATTAGCCAGTTGTGTTCATAACTAAACATTGTACTGAAAGGAACATAATTCAGCATATTGAGCAAAGATAGTGATGAACCAAGGTCAGCATCATGATCATCTTAATTTGTGTCATGCTGGTAACTTCTATTCATCTGAGAAGACGTGTCAACATTGTTAAAAAGATAAAAAAACTAACAACAATGTAATAAACACAAGCCTTGTACGTTCTAAAATGGTGCTTCTGGTGTGACTGGTTCTGTTAGCCTAGCAACTTGAAAGTACTGTCTCTGACCTCGAGAAAGTTTCTCTGTAGACATATATAACTTAACTAGAGAGAGCACAAAATAATAGAAAATAAATTATTCTCAAGTGCTGAGGAGTGATGAATCACAATATATAACAAATTGTAATGAGAAATCTAGGGAATGAGTTACAGCCTCTTCACAGTGAATCAATACAGGAAGCAAAGTCAGGCAAATGCAGCCTGCTATGATCCACGCTTTATTCAGATGACTAAGTTCAAAGTTATATATCATCTCAGGACTCAATAACAAGGTTTACAGGGTAGTTTCAGGCAGATGGAACCAAACAGGGTTTTTATTAGGGACATCTATAAAGAATGCAACGGGGTCGCCTAAAGTTTTGATTCTACAGTGATTCTGCACAGCAGTTTCATGTTTTAAATTACTTAATGTAAACATGGTCAACACTTAAACATTTTTATCTACATTAGCATTTAAAGGTCTATCCTCCCTCTAAATAAGATCTTTTTTTCTGTAAATTTTTGTTTGCTTTTGCTTTCTGTTTTATCTTTTATTTTGTATTTTTAATACATTGGTAATAGGGACAGCTGGTTGATGGATGGGGAGGGGTGAAGAGAAACATAATATTTAGGGAGGATTGAGAAAAATCAGTGTAAATAATTTTTCAGGCCATACCTCTGGTAAAAGTGATGCAAACACATGTTTACCGTGTGGATAAGCATAAAATAGGGAAACCTCAGCACTTGTCAAACCAGAGGCCTAACACAAGTGGATAATGAACAAAGAAGTATTGCATAACAAACAGCAGTCTGGAAGTTGAAAAAACAACCAAAAAAAGTTATTCCCTTGCATCTGCTTTGTGGGAAAGGTTTGGGCAACAACGGGAAAGACTTTACTGAGTGATGGGGAGAGTGGCCAGTGTGCACTGAACTTTCCTTATAGCCCAGGTGTGCTAAATGTTTTCAGACCCTGTATTTAATCATACTCTCACAGTATCTCCAAAGTTTACATGCTATCAACATCAGTTCGTTTTTAGAGTTGAGGGAACAGAGACACTGAGCGACAATTGATGCATCTCAGTCTTGGAGATACATGAGATACACCTGAAGATGTTTGAAAAATATTGCCAGTGCTTGAGTTTAGAATCTCTGGGAGGTGGGGGTGGGTACTAGTATTTTTTAAAGCCCCTAGTACATAAAACCTAAGTTGAGATGCACCAAATTAAGTAAAGTAACACAATGAGTATGGAGTGAGAGTTGACACTTTGCATTGGACTCTTAATGATCCATTCAGCTGCCCTGTTATATGCGTGTGGGGAAGCAACAGCAGGCTAGAATGAACAGTGCAATTCGTACCTGCTCACAAATTATGACAGCATCTTATGGGAGGTCTTTAGTACCCTGTTCTTGGACATGCCTTCCTTTAAAAGTCTCTCGTAACTTCTCATTGCTCTTACTATAAAGAAAATTTTATTTTACTTGGACTACAAAGACAAAAGTCCTCAGAACCTGGCCTCATCCTGGCCCTCTTGTCACATCTCGCCTGGTATTTGCGTGTTCAGCCACTTAGTCATGCCCAACTCTCTGAGACCCTATGAACTCTAGCCCGCCAGGCTCCTCTGTCCATGGGATTCTCCAGGCAAGAATACTGGAGTGGGTTGCCATGCCCTCCTCCAGGGGCTCCTCCCAACCCAGGAATCAAACCTGCATCTCCTCTGTCTCCTGCATTGCAGGCAGCTTCTTTATCATTGAGCCACCATGCTCATAAAGCAGTAGTTTTCCCCACCCACTCTATCTCTGGGTTTTTCCAGGGACTGTTGTCTCTGCTTGGATTATGCTTTCTTGCCTTCTTCCAAAATTAATGCCTGCTCTACCTTTGAATCTGTATTTCAAGGGTCATCTCTCAGAGGAAACATTTTTATGACTGAGTCTAAACTTCTGACCTCCCTCACTCACCTCATCCACATTCTGTGTTCTCCTAGCTTTGTATTCCTTTCAACCACTTTTACAGTTTCACTTCTTAATGTATATAAATGATTGCTGAATCTAACTTCCATCACTCGCACTGGCCCTAAAGCATTTATGTACTTTGCTGGGCATCTTTATTTCATTTTCTTTATGCTGTCTTAAACTCTAGCTGTCTTATAGCAAAATTTATCTTCCTGCTCTAAAAGGTAGTTCTCTTTAAGTCTTATTTGCATTAACAACATTAACATTTTCTTTATTACCAGGGCTTAAGTTGTCAGGACTATTCATGAGTCCTCTTGCATGCAGTATTTATACTTATTTGGTCAAACTTGAGAGTTAAACATTCAAACTGTCTCCTTAGTTTATTGTCTTCATTTCCACTGCTACTGCCAACTTCAAGTCCTCATCACTTCTAATTTAGACTACTAAAACACTGCCCAATATGCAATGGCAACACACAATAGATTCATGTGGATGGTTTATTACACTGATATTTATGTCCTATCCCAGAGTCAGTGAATCTGAACTTCTGGGGCTGAAGCCTTAGGATCTGTATCTTTGAAGTTTCTACCTCATTCATCTGCTTGCTGAAGTTTGAGAATCTTGAAACTGAAATAACTTTGTAAGCATTGTCCCAGTTCCAGTCCTCACTTGCTTCAATTTAACAAAGATGTCCATTCTGCATGAATTGTCCAAAGAATTATTCCAGTGGCAAAATACCCAAGCTAAAATAAATGAATTCTGGAGCTCCATTAGAAGGTTAGAGAATTAAGAACACATTTAAAGTTTAGCAAGAATGTTTTACTTCCTCTATGTAGCACAAACTTATTTTTCTATATATATTTCATTTGCTCTTTTCTATATATAAACCACAAGACATTTTTGTAGATTTTTCTCTATATCAGGTTAACACTTTTACACTCTTATAGAAATCAACTTGCTTTTTTCCCACCTAAAATATGCTCACTCCAACATATGCTTTGAATTACTGAACTTAGATACTCACCTCAAATGAAACACTTCAGTTACACTTTGGTGATATCTTGAGTAGTGAGAGCCAAAAATTGTATTAGGCATTCAAAGTATTAATGACAGCTATTCCATGGTCTGCTCCAACCAGTGGCATCGTATGTTTTCAAAATATAATAGGACCTCCTGAAGTGACTCTCATCTCTTCTTTTACCTCAGTACCCTATGCTTCCCAGTTTTAAGGGCTAGGTAAGCCTCTACAGATGAGCCACATTCTCCATTATTTTATCAGGAATATCCTGGAGAAAATGTGTATCAGTGAAAATGGGCCAAATAGTGTCATCTCTCCAATCAAAAGCCTTTCTATCCTCTCCCTATTTCACTCAGAATGCAAAATGCACACACTGGCCTCATAGGGCCTTAGCGAGATGGCACCCCAAACCTGTCCATTCTAAGTGCCTTCTCCTGCCTTTTCCCAGCTCACTTCCCTGCAGCCATTCCGGCCTTCTTGTTTGTCTGCAAACATATGAAACCTTTACTTGACTTGTTCCTCTACCTGCTGTTCCCTTCCTCTAAGTAACTCTATCAAGCCCTGCAAATCTTTGCCGACACCGGACCTTTTCAATAGAGGGCTTACCCATTGATTCAGAAGGTAAAGAACCATCTGCCAATGCAAGGGACACCGGTTTGATCCCTGGGATGGGAAGATCCCCTGGAGAAGGAAATGGCAGCCCACTCCAGTATTGCCTGGGAAATCCCATGGCCGGAGGAGCCAGGCAGGACTGAGTCACACGTGCTCACACGCTCCCACTAGGGGGCGCTGTGTGTGTGTGTGTGTTGGGGCAGGCACACACATCCGTGGCCTTCTCAGTGAGGCCATCCTGAACCCCTACGGCCCTGTTTAAAATTGCAGCCCAGTCTCCTTCCACCCTCCCAAGACAGCTTGTCTCTTCTACTCTTTACTTTCTTTACCATACCATCTCCAAGTATGTTACTCACTTTATTTTGTTCATTCTTTGTTAACTTGCTCCCCCAACTGAAATTTATGCTAGAGTAGCAGTTTTTGTGTCTTTTCTCCCATGATATATTTCAAGCACAAAGAAAAGGCCTTGGCATGACCTAGGCATTCAGTCAATACAGGAGGAGGTCAGCCTGTAATATAAAGACAGAAATCGTGATATTAGTGCCCACTGCTAATGAGTCTGGGTTATGAGACGAAATAAATGGTAGTTATTTCAAAATTTTAATTTATTTTCCCATTTGGGGCTAATTGAGTGCTTTGCTGCTAAATGCATTTATCACTTAACCAATATATACACACAGTCACTTAGTTTTCTAAAAATTAAATCAAATTGTTTAAACAATGACCAGTACTGCAAGTCGTTTCAGTGTGACAGTTTTGTGTATGTAAAATTGCCAGTGTATTTACTATAATTAAACCTATATATTTATATGCCACAGAATAAATTATTTAAGCTTATAAACTCTCTCTGCTGACTACTGTTATTTTGAATTTCCAAAATAACGAAATAGAGACAGTGCACAATAGAGTGAGGCTAGCATACGCAGCTATCATTTGCTGCTGTTGTATTTTTCCCAAGAAAAGAATTAATAACACATAAATAAGAGCATATAAACAATATTTTGCATAAATAACATGCTGCATGTAATCAAAAAGCAAATATGTAAACTGTTTATTATATTCATGAATATTTTAGAATGTATATGTAGTGAAAATGGTAAAAAGGTTATGCTATATTTCACGTTTAATGCATTGTTTAATATAGAGTTGTGTGCATGCTTGCTAAGTAACTTTAGTTGTATCTGACTCTTTGCGACCCTGTGGACTGTAGCCCACCAGGCTACTCTGTCCATGGGATTTTCTAGGCAAGAATACTGGAGTAGGTTGCCATGCCCTTCTCCAGGTAATATAAAGCTGAAGACTCTATAGTTACCTTCAATAAATTTTTACATGTTAATTCATCTTCTGAAGAGCACTAATGGATCAATTGATTTTCACATACCTTGCCTGCATATTATATTAATAAAATATTTATGTAAATATTTTTGCATCCTCTCATAAGCCACTGGAATAAATTGACTTAGAGTCTTAGAACTGTGTGCTTATTTAATAAGCCCAACAGGTTTAATACCTAACTGTCCAGAACAATGAAAAAAATAAAAAGTTTAGGTTATTATTCAGGTACAAATGTAAAAGTTTTATTGTCATCGATTCTGTTATCCTTATCAGAATGTTCAGAGTTAATTCTTTCATTCATTCAACAAATTAAGTAGCTTCAATATGCTTGTATGTTTATCGTTATACTTACCATATCATACTGAATGCTTCCTAACAGATTTTAAAATTAGGGGTTATGATTTCTTTCAATTTTTATTGCACCTGGAGTCTAGCAGGTTTTCATAAAAAGTAATGTTAAAGTTAACTAAAAGAGATGTTGAATAGATAAAGAAACATATGTTCATGGCCCCCAAAGAGATTAGCATCTAGTGGGTGGACATATCAAGGGAATGAACAGTTATGACAATGTTACATGAAAATGTTACTGAAAAGTTTTGCAAATACATTCAGGAAAAGGTCCCTCGCTTATCCTGCATCCAGAGCAAAAGGTTGATTAGGAAATACTTCCAAAATGATAGCACACTGGAAGGTAAGGAGGTAGATTCCCAGAAAAATATGTGTTATGATGGCAGAGAGTAGAGTCTATGATACCAAATGAAGTGAGTCAGAAAGAGGAAAACAAATATTATATATTAATGCATCTCTCTGGAATCTATAAAAATGGTACAGATGAACCTATTTGCAGGGTAGAAATAGAGATGCAGATGTAGAGAATGGAGATGTAGTGATAAAGGGGGAAGGGTGGGTGGGAAGAATTGGGAGATTGGAATTGATGTATATAAACTACTATGTGTAAAATAGCTAGCGGGAACCTGCTATATAGCACAGAGAGCTCAACACAGTGCCTTGTAATGACCTAGAGGTGTGGGGGGTGGCCTAAGGGAGGAGGTATATATCTGCATATAGCTGATTCACTTCGTTGTGCAGCAGAAACTAACATAACATTGTTAAAGCAGCTATACCCCAATTAAAAAATAATAATAAAACAGAGAGAATAAGGGAAAGTAGAGAAATAAAGTCAGGCAAAATATCTTTGTACCTCATTTTTATGTTTAGAGAAAACAGTCAAGATATTTAATGTACATCTTGTGTCTAGAGATGCAGATATAAAAATGCATAAATGTTTTAAAATTTTCTCAAAATATAATGTGGAACTATATGTGATACATGAGTTAACATGATTATAAGTTAACATGATTATAACATCATTATAAGATAAATCCTATAAACTTAAAAACACTTGTCAAAAGTTCTAATAAATTTCACATGGGTAGTATAGGTACTCCAAGTCAACAGAATAGTCTGAAAACTTTTGGATAAAACGTAGTTTTTCACAAAGTTTTTCAATATTTGAATGTGTTAATTGTAAATTAATGCTAGAACTGTAATTATAACCTGCTTATGAGCAGTTCAAGCCTGGCCAAAGGGAGGAATAGCTACAGGACTGAGTGAGGGAAAGGGAGAAGGAAGGAGAGAAAGAAAGAAGAGAATGAAAGGAAGAAAGGAAGGAAGGAAAAACAAAGGGACAAATGAAGGAAGGGAAGAAAAAGGCAAGAAAGAAAAGGAAGGAAGGAGCAAGTGAAAGGAAGGGAGGAAGAGGGGGAAAGGAAGGAGGGAAGAAGGAAAGATTTGTAGATCTGTCTCTGACTACATGCCTAATAGCGATATAATGTGTTAACACTATATATCCAAAATTGAATTCCTGGTATTTCCTCCCATAGTCTTCCACATCTCAGTATATGTCAATTTTTTCTGTTTATTAGATGATGTATCTCAGTCATGTCCAATTTACCCACTAAATCTTTTGGGAACTTTTAATTTATATAAAGGATATGTATGTTTGTCAGAGGTTTGTTGTTGCAAGCATCATTATTATTGGAAAGGACAAGTATGGGCAAAGAGCTGTTACAGATGAAGCATCAAAAACGAGAGCTATTGTACCTTTGGTAGTCGGAGCTGATGCATCCATTCAACTTCCTTGTGGTCTGCAAGACTTCGGTGTCCTTCATAAGTGCTGTGCTGCGAGTAGTCGCCAGTCATGTCCGACTCATTGCGATCCTACGGTCTGCAGCCCGCCAGGCTCCTCTGTCCATGGGATTCTCCAGGCAAGAATACTGGAGAGGGTTGCCATGCCCTCCTCCAGGGATCTTCCCAACCCAGGGATCGAACCCAGGTCTCCGCATTGCAGGCAGATTCTTTACCATCTGAGCCATGAGGGAAGCCCTACGTTTAAGCGGTTGTGCTGATTGATGTTTGAGAGTTTGATTTAAGATGAAGCAGCGTTCTGTTGCCGATCTCGGTGATGGAAAGGTTAGGTTGTCCCCTGCGACGTTCACGTGTTCATTCACTGGCTTCGTGGATGGCAGGCAGCAGTTACAGTATTGTAGCTTCCTGATCCTTGGCTCACAACTACCAAGTGTGTGTGTGTGTGTGTGTGTGTGTGTGTGTTTTAATTTGACAATCCTTCCTGATCCCTCTCATTCCTGGTTAGTGCAGATATAGAAACTCCTATGTTGATCCAGACTATAGTGTGTTTAGCAGTCATCCTTGAAGAAAACCTAAAATCTACTTCTTTGCCCATTTCATAGGTTTTCCAATTACCCAATTATTTATCACAAATACTATGTTTAAAATAATGTAGTAATTTCTGCTTACTTTCTGATCTAGGATTTATCATTGCATACTGTAAGAATTCTCAAATCTTACTTTCAGCTATATTATGCATATATTGTACCCTTGGCCTGCATGCTACTTTCTTCTACATTAAAACAAAATAATTTCACTTGTATCCTTACAAAGAACTTTACCACTCTGAATGACAGTGGACGCAGAGTAATCCATTTCAATAAATGGATTCACATAATCTTACTATAACTGTATTTAGAAATAAATATTTATTAAACACTTTCTGTTTTGTGGATATTATTTCAAGAAGAGAAGTAATCAAGCAGACTTGATTTTTATGGGCCCTACAGGTTGTGAAATTAGTGGAAATATCCCAAGTAGTAATGTGTACCATAAAAATGTCTTCCCTTATTCTTGCTAACACAGGGTTACCTTAATTTTACTCTGTAACAGTACATTTTGTAGCTTTTTTTTTTCTCTTTTGAGCAGCTAGAGTCATTTCTTTCTTTAAATCATTTTCATGACATTCTTTTAAAGATGGTGATGATGCTGGTAAATTCCAGTGTCTAGAACATTTTTTTTTCTTCAGTCTTAAAAAATCATATAAGACCATATATGAATATATAAATATATGTTTTTTTCACTCTCTGTTTTAAGTATCCATGGATTAGTATCCAGGTAAACAATAAAGTCTTTTTAATAATAGAATAAAATTCACAGAATAATGATTAATACTGTTCCTTATTTTTTTTTTCTTATTTTAAAGAATGCTATAGAAAATTAGAGAATTCAGTTTAAATAGTAATAAAAAAAATTTTGTCTCATCTCTAGCATTCTACCACTTGTATTTCCTTATATTACAAAATATCAAACTTGATAGTATTTTATTGCTTCCATTATGCATCTTTATTATGACACTGAAAACAAACAAACAAACAAACAAAAAACCTTCCCTGCTGTTTGTAGACAGCTGAATATAACCTGTATAGCCTAATAAGATCCAAATTCACATGGTTTATAAGATAAGCCTCCAAGTTTTCCAACTGCATGGGCGGGATATTCTCCATCACTGCATTAACATTCCTATGAAAAGCTGATATAAAACCCAAATAAAAAAATATTAGATACAGCTGGCACTGATACATTTTATAGGTAGTGTTCATGTGCTATGACTGAAGAAACTCATCAGTGTTTCTCAGTTTCATCTAAGCAGTGGATCTGTTTCATATTAATTTATCTTCATTGAAACCAGTTAGATATTCAAAAGTATTGTGTTTGAACTAATAACCACATGTAATCTACAAACTGAAAAACCAAGTTCACTAGTACCTATTATAACATAGAAAGTTTACAGTCCATAAAGGCTGGATTGGTATTCCTTCCAAATAATTCACATTGAAGAGAGTTTGATTTTTTTTTGTAATAGAAAGTTTCTATTTAAAGGATGCTTTAGTAGCAGTATTTTTGAACTATTTAAAACTCTTTCTTTGTAGCAAAACAAAAAACAAAAACCCTGTACTGAAATTGCAAATTTACAAGTTCTTTGAAAAGGGTAACTTAGTTTCAATTTTAGGAATGACAGACTCCAGTTCAAATTTGGCTTCAGGAACCTGCATTTTCTCCAATCTTAATCTTACTTCTCCCTTTATTGGTTTCACCCTCAAGAAGGCAGACAGCCTCTTCTGTTCAGATTTGACTAGATGATCCTTATATCTCCAAATTTCTGGCCTATTAGCTGCATTATCCCAAATAGAAATAAGTTTTCTTTCCCCAAATTGCAGAAAATATTTTGAAATTGAATTTCACTGGGCCACCTGCATACCCTTGAACCATAAGGATGAGATAGGGTGGCTCTGGAAAAGGAAATGGGAGTGCTTGCAATAGAAAAAAGAAAGTAGTGTATATGTGCTAAGCAAGCAGAACTTAACATATATCCAGTACTGTGGTTAGCAAAAAGGAACTGAAGTCTACTACAGTGGTGAATCTATATATTGAATGATGGGAATGGTTATTCATATTTAAATCAATGCATCTTCTGAAGAGAAGAAATTCAACTTAAAGAAGAAAGGCTAATTTTTAGGTGTTATTTAGTACTATAGTTCATTCATGACAGAAGATTTAAACTAATTTAAGTAGTGAACATACATATTCACTCTTCAAGTTAGAGTATACATGGAGATAGAAATATGAAAGGAGTATATCCCAGTTGATATGAAGTAAATGTTTCTTTTAGGAGAATTCATGAACACTTTTAAAATCTTCAAAACTGAAATAGAATATTTCATACTGGTTATAATTTAGCTCAGTTTTCACCTTTTGATGGAAATTGTAAAATGGGTATTAGTGGTTAATTATTATACTCCCTACAATATTTAATATCCAAAATAGATTTATATTGTGACTTTATTTTAAATATAATAATGTAAATATTAAAGCAATTATGAACTTTACACAACCAGGATTATAATTCTGACAAAATAACGATGGATTTTATTTTTTGTAACATAGTTGTTAAAAATATATCAAAGTAAACCTGTGCTCCAGCATGCACTATGGACCGTTATATCTACTACTGTGGGCAAGAATCCCTTAGAAGAAATGGAGTAGCCCTCATGATTAACAAAAGAGTCTGAAATGTAGTACGTTGGTGCAATCTCAAAAATGACAGACTGATATCTGTTTGTTTCAAAGCAAACCATTCAACATCACAGTATGTAAGTCTATGCCCCAATCACTAATGCTGAAGAAGCTGAAGTTGAATGGTTCTGTGGAGACCTACAGGACCTTCCAGAGCTAACATACATGCACAGAAAAAGATGTCCCTTCATCATAGAGGACTGGAATGCAAAAGTAGGAGTTAAGAGATACCTGCAGTGACAGGGAAATTTGGCCTTGGAATATAAAATGAAGCAGGGCAAAGGCTAATGAGTTTTGCCAAGAGAACAAACTGGTTGTAGAAAACACCCTCTTCCAACAACACAAGAGAAAACTCTACACATAGATATCACCAGAGGGTCAATACTGAAATCAGATTGATTATATTCCTTGCAGCTGAATATCTAGAAGCTCTATACAGTCAGCAAAAACAAGACCAGGGGCTGACTGTGGCTCAGATCATGAACTCCCTATTGCCAAATTCAGACTTAAATTGAAGAAAGTAGGGACAACCACTAGACCATTCAGGTATGACCTAAATGAAATCCCTTATGATTATATATGATTGTAAAATCATAAAGGATTTCATTTAGGCCATACCTATCAATAACCTTGGATATTCAGAAGACACCACCCTTTTGGCAGAAAGTGAAGCGGAACTAAAGAGCCGGTTGATTAGAGGTGAAAGAGGAGAATGAAAAAACTGGCTTGCAACTCAGTATGCAAAAAACTCATCATCGTGTCTGGTTTCCTCACTTCATGGTAAATAGTTGGCGGAAACAATGGAAACAGTGACAGCCTTTTTGGGGGGGACTCCAAAATCACTGCAGATGGTGACTGCAGCCATGAAATTAAAAGACGCTTGCTCCTTGGAAGAAAACCTATGACAAACCTAGACAGCATATTAAAATGCAGAGACTTTAAATTGCCGACAGAGGCCCATCTATTCAAAGCTATGGTTTTTCCAAGAGCCATGTATGGATGTGAAATTTGGACCATAAAAAGGCTGAGCACTAAAGAATTGATGTTTTTGAATTGTGGTGTTGAAGACTCTTGAGAGTCTCTTGTACTGCAGATCAAACCAGTCCATCCTAAATGAAGTCAGTCCTGAATATTCATTGGAAGGACTGATGTTGAAGCTGAAACTCCAATACTTTGACCACCTGATGCAAAGAACCGACTCACTGGAAAAGACCCTGATGCTGGGAAAGACTGAAGTCAAGAGGAGAAGGGGACGACAGAGCACGTGTTTGTTGGATGGCATCACCAACTGGATGGACCTGAGTTTGAGCAAGCTCTGGGAGATGGTGATGGGCAGGGAAGCCTGGAAGGCTGCAGTCCACGGGGTCGCAAAGAGTTGGACATGACTGAACAACAGCAACAGTATAACGTGGGATTTCTTCAACAGTAGTTTTTAGCACTGCATTTCCACAGTAAATCAAACAATCTTTGGCAAATATAGAACGTACTTTGCTGTAAGATTCTATATGCACTTAATTTTCATTGTTCTACCTTTAAATGAATATGTCATTTTCATCATTAACAAATAAAAGTTGGATGGAAATAAACCTACTGTAGTCAGAACCAGCTCTACAGATGTGTGTATGTTGTATCTGTGTGTGCATTTGTCTGATTCTTCTGTTTTAAGGTATTGTTCCTCCTTCCATTAATAAATCAACCGTATTACTCCTGGATAGAATAAAACAGATAAACAATGGTTAAAGAATAAGCATAAAACTCTAGTAATATTTTTCCAAAATAGTTTTTTCCTAGCTATGAAGTTCCACCACCCACTCCTCCACCCTCTTATGGCCCAGGTTACCCAACTCACCTCTTCCTAACCAAAACTCTATCTACCTGAACCTCCACTGTTTCCAGGACAACATAGAATTCATCCTCTCTTCCTCACCCCACTACCCCAATTACACACAATTAAAAAGTGAACTTCCCTGCAAACAAAACAAACCCCGCTCTCCTCTCAAAATAACACACATGAACATTATGAATGAAAAGAAAGTGTTGAGCAATGATATGAAAAAAAGAAAAAGTTGAGATGAGAAATGATACAAAATTAAAATTTTTAGAATCCTGGTTTAAATATAAATTTACTTTGTAAGATCAGTATAAAAATCTTGAAATGCAATAAATATCATAGTCTCATTTTGAGATATTTTTTCAATTTGGAAATGTTCCCCAACACACACAAAAAATGGAATTTTGTTGCTGATATGAGTTACAGTTGCATTTTTTAAAATTTTTGACCAAATTACCTAAACACTCTAACCTCATTATCTTATCTTCTATAAAAGGAATACTATTTCACTAGGCTTCTGGGATCATTAAATGATGTAATGAAAGAAAAATACACTATAAAATTCAAAGTGCTATATACAGCTTTAATTTGTTAAACTTACTAAGCTTTACTATAAATGTTATAATTTGAGATTTGTAAGAACCAAAATTTAAGATAGAAGCATTTAAAATATTCTCTAGACATTAGAATTTTGTTTTACTTTAGACGTTAGGTAAGATATTTTATTAAATTTTCCTGTAACATGTCAGGAACTATTCTACCTCAGGGCCTTTGCATTAACAGTTTTCTGTGTCTGAAGAGCACACTCCCTCATCTGTGTGGCTTGTGCCCCACCTCATTTAATGTCCGTAAATGTGTTTCTTCTTCAAGGAGTCTTTTTCTGAACACTCTATTTAAAATTATATCATTCCCTCCCACCCTTCTGCTACTGACCCCCTCTTTCTCTTAATTTTCTTCCTATGTTATTTAACATTCATGATCATGGGGCATGTTGCTGCTGCTGCTGCTGCTAAGTCGCTTCAGTTGTGTCCGACTCTGTGCGACCCCACAGACGGCAGCCCACCAGGCTCCCCCGTCCCTGGGATTCTCCAGGCAAGAACACTGGAGTGGGTTGCCATTTCCTTCTCCAATGCATGAAAGTGAGAAGTGAAAGTGAAGTCGTTCAGTCATGTCAGACTCTTAGCGACCCCATGGACTGCAGCCTACCAGGATCCTCCATCCATGGGATTTTCCAGGCAAGAGTACTGGAGTGGGGTGCCATTGCCTTCTCTGATGGGACATACTACATAGGTATTTATTGACTTCTCTTTTATATCCCTGCACCTCCCCACACACTAAAATATAAGCTGAAAAAGAGGAAGAATTTATGGTGGTTTTATATACTACTCTCTCAAGACAATTGTCTGGAGTGTTTTATCTATCCAATCTCTCTGTCTATCTACCCATCTATACCATCTATCCATATCTGTCTATTCACTTACCATCTTTGTGTCTCCCTATCTGAAAGTGAAAGTGAAAATGTTAGCCCCTCCGCTGTGTCCCCAATTCTTTGTGACCCCATGAACTGTAGCCTGCCAGGCTCCTCTGTTCATGGAATTCTCCAGGCAACAGTACTGCAGTGGTTGCCATTCGCTTCTCCAGGGGCTTTTTCCCACTCAGCGATTGAACCTGAGTCTCCTGCATTGCAGATGAATCCATAGCTGTCTAAGCCATCAGGGAAGCCCCTATCTGCCTATTTTAATTATTAAATAAAAGAAAATGTAATTCTTACTCTAGATTACTAATATGGCATGAGTCAGCTATATAGGTCATCATGTGCTATTTTGGTGAGTTACATCATTTTTTAAGGCCATTATATCTGAACACATTCTTTGTATCAAACAATACAATTGTAATTTCCTGCCAGAATTATGATACTAAAAATGATGAAAAAATAAATGATACATATATTTTACAAGTTCTATGCACTGTTTGAACCCTCTATTTACTGTAACTTCTTTACTCCTAACAACAGCCATTTAAGACAGATACCATTATATTATCCCTATTTTAATAAATGTCAAAAATTAGATATATTTGGCCCATAGTCTAACTGTATAATTGGCTATATAGTTATAATTTGATTCTTTGCAACATCTAACAAAAGTATATTTTTCCCAAATCATTATTAACTGTAAACATTTCACAATGCTTCCTTGGGCTCTGTAACTTATTTGGAACTTCTGTCCACAATACTACTGCTGATTAGAACAATTTTGACACTTATATTAGTGAACAAACCATTTTCTTATACTTAAAAATATTTGTGCTGCAGTTATGAAAATGACTTTCAAATTAATTTTGAAAAAAAGTTATACTAAACAAGCAAGAAAGAGAAAATTAGCATTCATTCTAAAGAAATAACACAGATTTCTATTAAATATTTTCAGCTAGATTGCAAATGCTTATGAGAAAATTAATCTTATTCAGAATATACATTTTAAAAATGTAGACATAGAACCTCAAATACATGGAGAGTTATTGATGTTCTGTATGCTTCATAAAGTTTATTTTTCATATCTGTCTGCTATTAATATAAAAGAAGTATACATTAAAAATACAGAGAGGGTTTTTAGATCATTTAAAATCCATTAAAAGCTGAGATAGGTTTATAATTAATTTTCTGCTGAGATGAGAATTCAGAACCTTGAAATAACTTGCAGATGGCCATTGTCATCATGAAGAGAACCTTTGTCATCTTCCAAGAATTATTTTACTGCGAAGTAAGAATTCAAGGTACATTTATGTCTCACAATCAGGTGAGATTGGTGGCCTAGTTCTTGGAAGGAAGGATGAGTGGCTCCCCATGTTATTTCATTTCAGTGGCATCCATTAAACTTCAAATGTCTTTCTCATGTTAGATTCTTCTTTTTAAATGGAAATACTTCTTGGAAAGTGGGTGACGTTTCTGTAGTTGAGGAGAGCGTGGACTATTCTCTGGTCGTGGTGTGCGGCCTTCTCATTGCAGCATCTTCTCTTGTTGTGGAGTATGGACGCTAGCGCTTCAGGAGTTGCAGCAGCACATGCGCTCAGCAGTTGTGGCTCACGGGTCCTAGAGCACGCCGGCTTCCGTAATGCAGCATGCTGACTCAGTTGTTGTGGCTCACGGGTCCTAGAGCACGCCGGCTTCCGTAATTGCAGCATGCTGACTCAATAGTTGTGGTGCCCAGGCCTAGTTGCTCCTCAGCATGTGGAATCTTCTCAGACCAGAGACTGAACCCATGTCCCCAACATTGGTGGGGAGATTCCTATCAACCATACCACCAGGGAAGACCTGTTTTTTTTGTACCTTGGTTCCTTTTCTAATCGTTAAAATAGTGGTAGAGGGCAAGACAATTTAATTCTCTTATAATAACAATTAGGAAAAAAGTTTTATCATGACACATCATGATAAATGTTGTCACTTACATTATAAATTTTTCATTAAAACCATGCATTAGTCATTTATTGTTATGAAACAAATGATCCCAAAATTCACAGGCATAAAATAACACATTCACTTATATCACGGTTACTATGAGCCAAGAATCTGTGCACAGCTTATCCGCAGTTATCACAAGGTCCCCTTTCAGTTTATGCACCTGACTATTGGCAGAATTTAACTCCGCCCACGGTTTTCAACTGTGTCTTCAGTTCCTTAGGAGCCCTTGTCTGGAAGCTTTCTTTGGTTCCTTGCCACATGGGTCTCTCCATAAAGAACTTTATGACATGGAAGCTTGCAACATCATGGTATTCAAGAGGGCAAGAGAGAGAAGGCTAGCAAACAGAAGTCACAGCCCTTCATAACCTAATTATGGAAGCTATATCATATATGGCACATTTGTGGAACATATGGCACATTCTGTTCAGTAGAGGCAAGTTGCTAGGTCCAATACTTACTAACAAGGCTAAGAATGCAAGGAGAAAAATTCATTATTAAGAATTATTTGGAGCCGCCTACTGTAGTCTTGCACATTTTCTGTCCCATTAGATGGTTTGTGAGAATTTCATCAAACGTTAACACATACATTGTCTTTGACAAAAATAACACATACTGCCAGAAATAACTTTATCACCAAATGTTGATTTTAGTGCTACTGCCAAGCACATTAGTTGTAAAATTACACACATTCTACTAACTACTATTTTGGGGCCATATTATTGGAAACAGATGATTACTGAAGGTGTTGTGATTTTTCTAGCATATTGTTTACTCAATATTTGATAAGTGTTACCTATACCTATTTGGAACAGAAACACTGAAGACAGGAATGAGATAGTTGGCAAAAGTTTTGTGATTACATGTGAAATATTTTGACAGGAACTAACTATAGAGAGAAAGCTATAGAGATAAAAAACAGGATCTTCTAGTCAGAAACTATTGTGATAAATGAAGCTATCTTTTTACTTTAAACAGCTAGATAACCTGAATATATTTTCAAGTTCTGGTGAGAACCTTGATCTCTATTTACCCTGAGGACGTCACTTTGGGTACTGAAGTAGTAATTTCAAAATATTAATAGAAGTGGCTTTTGAATTCCTTTCCATGAAACAGTTTTCATATACACAGCATTTCATCAGTATTTTCTGGTAACATGTTAACACACTATCTTTTGTAATATACTTTTGTTATTTTTTATATACATGTCTTTTTCTTTTCTTCCACTATAGCAAAGAATCAGGATTTTGAGATCATGACATTCACCTTATAAGGAATTCTCTGGTCTTCAGTTTCCTGGTCTCTGAATGTGGGTGTTGGATTCAATGACCTATAACATCCCATACAGATGTATATATTCATTATAGCATAAGCATCAATCTTTTCAAAGAAAAATCTCTATAATTCTTATGTTTATTCTCTAATGGGGATTTAGTATGTAATAGTACCAAATAAACATCTGAAGAAGAAGGATTAAATTAATATGCATTAACATTTTGATTTGGATTCATTGTTTTAGAAATTTGATTAACCATATACTTCAACAGGTTTCCTGTTCCATAAATTTTGTATTCTCTATCATTTTGGCTTGAATTTATTTCACTTATGTAATTTTAAGCCTGGAAATATATTTTCATTCTTATGATAACTTTTATTCTCAGATTTAGTTTTTTAAAAAAGCAAAACCAAAAAAGAAGCCTTCTTTTAGGGTTTTATATTCTACTTCAGGAAGTTGATATTTATTTTTTCCAAAACTGACTTCACTGTTGGTGGCTAATTACCATTTCTTTAGGACTAAGTTTGTAATAGATGCCAGCAACTACAAAGGTTTCAAATTCATGATTCTCATAATGTATTCCTAATCAATCAGTAAAATAACAGATGCACGAAACATGTTCCTACACAAGCATATGGTAAGTATCACAGTTGTCTTAACCTCATTTTAAAAACAGTTTTAAAAATTAAAAAAAAACAAAATTAAAAACAAATTTACCTGCTGTTAGATGTTTTGAAGTTCCTCAGGAAATTTTAATTCCTGCTCATCAAATATTTAATTAAAAATTACTGCCAAGGCAATGTGGCAAACCATAATCTCTCTTTTCAAGCATATAGAGAGGAATGACATTAACCAGTGAAAAGTTGAAAATATAATTTCAAACTCCAGTTTTAGCTCCAACATATAAAGACCCTGGAATTCATCATTTACATGCCTATTATTTTGAGAATTCTTAGTCAAAAATAAGGAAACAAGGAAGTCTAAGAAATTGTCACTGCCAAGAGGAGCCTAAGGAGATGTTAGTACTAAAAGTGATGTACTTTGGGTCAGATCCTGGAAGAGAACAGAGACATTAAATATAAACTAAGTTAATCTGAGTAAATTAGATACTTTAATAATAGTGTATTTGTATTTGTTCATTAATTGTGACAAATGTACCATATTTTATAAGATGTTCATAATAGAGGGGACAATGTGAAGGTATATGGGAACTCTATTAACCTGTCAATTTTTCTATAAATTAAAAATTATTCCAAAATTTGAAGCTTACTGAAAAGCAAGCAAAATATTTTATTTTATTCATTTAGTTATGAAGAATGTCCTTTGCTTAACCTTTATTTTTCAAATAATTTTTAAATGTTATCGGTTCATTCATCCTAAATAAAACTTATTAGGATATATTTCAGCAATAGAAAATTAACATTTTTTTGTAATAAGTACATTTGAGAGGTATGAGTTTATCATATAAAACTTCAGTCTTTTTTTTTTTTTAACTTTGCCTCAGCTAGAGAACAAAGTCAAAAAACAAACCCTGTTCTTGCATATTTCTCCACTTCAGCACATTTTTTCTTGTACTCACAGATATGTCACAGTTATAAAACATCAAATGGTATAAAAGGCAAATCAGCAATCAAGACAAATCCTTCGTTTCCACAAAAGTGAACACAAGTGTCACTTTATAGAACTGCCTTAAGAATTCATGGTCAAAATATGCTGTCTTTAATTGCTAAGTGCTGTCCAACATAATTAAATAAAAATTATGTCAAAAATTATAAAAACATACTTCAGATACAAGCAACATAACCTCCCCAGAGAATGTTGGTTTGACAAGTGACCTCAGTTTTTCTGAAAAGTAAGAAGCAATGATTTACACGATTTGCACATTTTTTTTCAATTTTTAGTAATATTTGTGTAAATCTCACCCAGTTCAGTTCTTTTCTTTCAAGAATCAAATCATCCCTAGTCTGAAGCTGTACCTCTAGAGTGATGCTCATGGTATGAATACCCCATGTGGCACAACACTGCATGAACACTCACAAGATATGAATATATTTCTAAGTTATTTGTAAATGTTCTTTGCAATAAAGGATGCACCACTATAATTCCTATTTTATATATTGTGGAAAGAGAAGATAAAAACATGGCACAGGCACAGTGTCCCAGATGAGGTGGAGGACTAGAATCTGAGAATATCGCAGATCTGATGATAAGAAAGAAGATCTTCTACTGAAAGAACTAGGTCATAATCGGAATTTCATGTCAAATATCTACACATATGGGCTTCCCTGATGTCTCAGTGGTAAGGAATCTGCCTGCCAATGCAGCAGACATGGATTTGATCCCTGGATCAGAAAGATCCCTGGAGAAGGAAATGACAACCCACTCCAGTATTCTTGCCTGGGAAATCCCATGGACAATGGAGCCTGGTGGACTATAGTCCATGCGGTCATAAAGAGTCAGACATAACCTATGGATTAAGCAAAAACAATCCATGCTTATGAGAATAACATGAAGACCATGTGGACCTGGTATAAATAAGGACCTGATTGTCTGACTGATGTCAAGTTGCTAGAATTAAGTGACTAGATGAAAATACAAATTCAATGGTTTTGAAAACTTTGAATCAACAAATAGTGGTGAGATTTCAACAACTGGAAGTTAAGTTGCCCTAAGTGAGAACAATGAAAGGGTGTGGAGACAATTTTATGATTTATTTCTTGAAAGAAACTACTTTCATGAAAAAAGATACATTGAGATAGACACAAAATCAATTTCAAGTAGTTAAACATAAATCTTGATATTTTACCTGAAAGCAGAAAGGATTAAATGATTTTGAGTGAGTGAAAGTCACTTAGTCATATCTGACTCTTTGCGATCCCACGGACTATACAGTCCATGAAATTCTCCAGGCCAGAATACTAGAGTGGGTAGCCTTTCCCTTCTCCAGGGGATCTTCCCAATCCAGGGATCAAACCCAGGTCTCCCACATTGCAGGTGGATTCTTTACCAGTTGAGCCAAAAGGGAAGCCTTAAAATGATTCTAGTTAGTTACAAATTAAATCTGTTTATTAGTGAAGGTTATAATACTTTTTTTTTTTGGGGGGGGGGGGCTCCAAAATCACTGCAGATGGTAATTACAACCATGAAATTAAAAGACACTTGCTCCTTGAAAGAAAAGCTATGACCAACCCAGACAGCAGATTAAAAAGCAGAGACATTACTTTGCCAACAAAGGTCCATCTAGTCAAGGCTATGGTTTTTCCAGTAGTCATGTATGGATGTGAGAGTTGGACTATAAAGAAAGCTGAGCGCTGAAGAATTGATGCTTTTGAACTGTGGTGTTGAAGAAAACTCTTGAGAGTCCCTTGTACTGCAAGGAGATCCAAAAGGAGTCCATCCTAAAGGAGATCAGTCCTGGGTGTTCATTGGAAGGACTGATGCTCAAGCTGAAACTCCTATACTTTGGCCACCTGATGTGAAGAGCTGACTCATTTAAAAAGACCCTGATGCTGGGAAAGATTGAGGGCAGGAGGAGAAGGGGACAACAGAGGATGAGATGGCTGGATGGCATCACTGAATCAATGGACATGAGTTTGGGTGGGCTCCGGGAGTTGGTGATGGACACGAAGGCCTGGTATACTGCAGTTGATGGGGTCTAAAAGAGTTGGACACGACTGAGTGACTAAACTGGAACTGGATAATCCTTTTATCAATGAAGAAAAATTAAAATGTGTAATGTCTATGTCTAAGTATAGGATGATAAAGCACCAGTAATCAAAGACATGATTAAATAGAATAAATGGCTAAAACACCTTGTTAAGTAAAATGGAAACAAAAAGTAAATAAATCTATAATGTGATGTAAAGCTTGTTTGTGGATTATTAAGCAATATAATTTTTAAAAAATTAGAATCATTAAACACTGAGTACAACAAAAATAATTGAGTAAACTTGCTCCTAAACTTCAGCTGAAATTAATCAATTTCAAATATCGTGTGGAGTTTATAGTAAGTAGACAATGTCTAGAGTTTCATAATAAGGCATGCATTTATATAAAATAATTATTATGTAGATAGGTATTTTGTTAAACCATGCAATTTTAAATTATGCTACATATTTAATTGTATTTATAAACAAAGAGGCATAGGGCAGGTAAGACAAAAATGTTTTTCAGAGAACTGAATGTATTAAAGGTATAGTAAAATGTATACAAATGTTTGTTATACTGGCTATGTTTATAGAATAATTCATTTCTAATACACATGCTATATATATATGATGTTCTGTGTTATTCAGTGTAAAACACACTATGTATTTTATTGTTCCCAGTTTTCTAAGATGTTTTTAAGTCTGAAATAACCATTTGGATAACTACTGAAAATAGTTGACTTTCATGTAATAGCAGTAAATTATGATGGTATTGTAATTATTCTTTCATGCTCTAGTTTACAATACTTTAAAAGTGTTGTGCACATAATTGGTCAATAAATACATGCTGCATGAATGAATGGATGGATGAATGAATGGTTTGATGAAGTACCAAGGCTGCTTTCTCTATTTAGAATACACTTCCTTCTAATCACTAGTAACTAAGTCCTCATCCATTTTTTAAGATCCATCTTTACTGGCCATTTTTCTCTGAAAACTTTTCTCATCCTTCATGCACCACCTCACTGTTTTTAAGCTCCATAACCCTTTGTATCTTTCTTACATCACTCATATATCTCTTTCATATTTTCATTCCAATCTATTTTGGTCACTCACCGTTTAAAAAACTTGGCTTACTTGGGTAAATGTTCACTAGGAACACTGAAAAAAAAAAAAAAAAACAGCCACCTCAAAAGTATCCATTTATAAACTTTAATTGACACACAGATCTCAATTCCTGCATTTTTAACTCCATCCTTTTTTTATCTCTGTATTCTATTCTTGTTGCAGTATGAGTGCATCCATCTTGTACTGATCATTCTAGAATTTCTTCTGACTTGGCTCTGGCATCCTCAATTTACTTCCTTAACAGAAACTTTGAGAAGAGTTCTTTAGTCTCATGACGCTCAGCAATGGGTGTAGCACTTCACAGCACCCACTCACTAACTTTACTCAACACCTTGAATGCAGTAGACACTTTCTACCATCATTTCATATTTGTGTGCTTGTTTCATAGTCTAAATCATTTCTACTTGTAGATCTGCCGAATAAACTTGGGAAATTCTAATTTCTACATTTCAGTTTCCTCCTTAGCAAAACGGTAAAAAAAAAAAATACACATCATACTGATGCAAGGACCTATCCATTTCAAGTAGTATCTGGCACAGGTTAAGTGCTCTGTAAATGCTTGCTGTTATTAACATTTAAAACCAACTCAAAAGCTCACTTCTATTTTACAGAAAGCCTCTATTCCGTGTCAGAGTCAAACGAAATATGTACATATATATTCCAAAAGACTTCAAACATAATCAGTTAAGTGCTTGGAAACTGCCAAACTATATCCATTTCACAGTGATGTTTCTGGGAAATATGGTTATAGCCCCCATTTTTCCATGCTAAGCCAACTCCAGGAGGACTCTCTTCCACACAGTTTCACTGAGACAGGTTGCTGATGGCCGTCCTCATGCTTAAGCTGATAGCCAATACCTTGTGTTCATTTTTTTTTTTTTTCAAGTAGCCTATATTTTTAGTCAATTTAGGTGCATGACAATGTTAAGCCTCAGGTACAGAGATTTCCTGCAACCCTCTGCTCTCATGCATGCGTAGCCTACCTGATTATCAACATCCTCCTCCAAAATAGTAGGTCTGTTACAATTACTGAACCTACGTTGATGCGCCATTATCACCCCATAGTTTATATTACAGTACACTCTTGGTGTTGTGCAATCTATGAGTTTGGGCAAATGTATACAATAACAACCATTGTAGTACCACTGCTGCCGCTGCTAAGTCACTTCAGTCGTGTCCGACTCTGTGCGACCCCATAGACGGCAGCCCACCAGGCTCCCCCGTCCCTGGGATTCTCCAGGCAAGAACACTGGAGTGGGGTGCCATTTCCTTATCCAATGCATGCATGCTCAGTCACTTCAGTCATGTCCAACTCTGTGCAACCCAATGGACAGCAGCCCACCAGGCTCCTCTGTCCACGGGATTCTCTAGGCAAGAATACTGGAGTGGGTTGCCAATTCCTTCTCCATGTAGTACCACACAGCACCCTAAAAACCTGCTCCCATTCTTCCCTTCAGAAACACTGTTTTCTTTGTCTTTTGTGATACTGTCAATCCATAGCTTAATTCCCCCCCACCCCCGTGTCATTATCCTCCTTCAGTTTTCTTTGCTGGCATTCACTTCTTCAGTAATCACCAAATTTCTGCCTCCGTATTATTTTTATGTTTATCACTAATAGATATCTTCAAAGGTACTATAAATTTCCTTTTAAAAAGCTTCCACCAAAATACAGTCTACCCATGTCTTCTCCAACTCATTAAACATAATGTCTATTCAGTTTAATAACTAAGTCCTGACATCATCTTTGATTCCTCTATATCCTTTGTATCCTCTCTAATTTGAAAATGCATCTCTAATCTGACCAGTCCCCACTGCTGATATTCAACACATTCTGGTCCCAGTCTACCATCCAAATGCATCTCCTTCTAAACTAACCCTATGATTGTATGTTTCACAGCAACTGTGACCTTTGTTCGTTTCTTGAATAGTCCAGGTATTTCTTATTTCTTTTCTGGTAATTCACACTTGATGGCTCACTCTTCTAGGAATACTCTGTCTGCAAAATTAAATGGTTTAATTTCTTATGTTCGGGTCTCAAATCAAGCATCTTCTTAGAGAAAATGCTTTCAGACTACTAACTCACACAGCTCTATAGCTACTGCCATCCATGTTATATATCTTATCCTCCTCACAACGTTCTCAAAGTCAGACTATTATGTTTCCTTTTTCTTTCAAATAAGTGTTATTTATCTGACATATCTAGAGTATGGGCTTCCTAGGTGGCACTAGTGGTAAAGAACCTGCCTATCAATGCAGGAGACGTAAGAGACATAGGTTCAATCCCTGGGTACAGAAGATCCCCTGGAGAAGGAAATGGCAACCTATTCCAGTATCCCTGCCTGGAGAATCCCATGGACAGAGTGGCTCGGTGGTCTACAGTCTGTAGGGTCACAAAGAGTCAGACACAGCTGAAGCGACTTAGCACGCACGCACCAGGAATTGTGTCTGACACGTAACAGGAGTTTGATAAATATTTGCTGATTGATGAAAATGAGTGGGTAGTGGATTGGAATAAGATGTTAATGGAAATTTTTGAGTGTGAGCAGCTTTCTTCTTGAAACCAATTGTTTCTTAATCAAGTATTTATTTTAAAAACATTTAGCAATAATATTCTTTGACCTTAAAGAATGATGAGGAAAACATTTTCCTATAGAAAATTGGACTTAAAGATCCAAACCTGGCAAAATAAGTGCTGAATAAATGTTGGTTTTTTTTCCTCCTCAGATCCTGTCTACTTTCCCATAAATATACCTATAAACCAGATTGCTTCTCTTTTTACCTCTTACTAGACTTCATATTATTGATCAGTTAATTTTTACTATATCCTTAAATTTTCTCTCTTGCTTTCTTCTGTCTGCAGACACTTTCAAAAGTCTCTTGTGCTAAAAACAGAATGATAATCTGCCTTCTCTTTGAATATACCCTTCCTTCTTCTGTTCTTCTTCACTGTGACTCTTGAAAGAAGAAGCTACACTATTTCCATCATTATCCTTCATAATAACTCCCTTTTTAAATATTTATTTTATTTTATTTATTTGACTGGGCCAGGTCTTAGTTGCAGCACATTGGTTCTTCTAGTTGTGGCATGCAAGCTCTTGGTTGCAGTGTGTAGGATCTAGTTCCTTGACAAGGGATCAAACCCCGGCCCCTTGCATTGGGAATGTGGAGTCTTAGCCACTGACCCACCAGGGAAGTCCTGTAATCAGTTCTTACATAGTCAAAATATCTCTAATTTCACCTGTCTATTTAAATCCCAGTTGCTTCATTGTCAAAAACGACTTGTTCTCTGTGGCCAACCTACTTCTAACTGTCGTATTTAACACCATGGATTCCTCGCTATGCACATACATTTTATTCCATACTGAGGTTTGTAAAACTTCTCTCTTTTCTTGGCTTCCTTTTATACTCATTTTCTTATTACCCCTTTTTGTCTCAAATTCAGAAAACTTTATAGCTTGACTTTGCTCTGACTGTACATTCTGGGGATCCCCTGATATATTTATCACCTGTTTTCTTCTTTTCTTGGCTCATATGCCATATATTTCCATGGAAGAAATGGATATATAAGGCCTAAACTCTGAGTCATAAATCTTTATTTCCCATATCAGTAAGCTACTGCATACACAAACTCCCAAATCCCAAGAGGATATCTTTCCTTGGATGGAAAATGATCCGACATTCAAAATGCCATACCCAGTTTTTCTGTGACTCCACTTCTTCTTCCTTTTTTTTTTTTTTTTTTTTTATATCTGTGGATTTTCTTTTGGAACCCATAAAAGACTTCAATATTTGCTTTCCCAGTTTATATTCAATAAATTTTATTATAACATCTAATTGCAATTTATATATGATTTGAATATTAACCATACCCATGACTAAAAAGGCTGTAAGAAATTTGAAGATACCAAAGACTTTATTTCAACCCCAATTAGTTTCCAACATCATAACTTGCCATAAGCCACCAGGGAGTGAATTTCCTAAAGTGGAACATGGCTAATTATTTTTGCTATATCTTCTATATCCATTAAATTTTGCCACAACAAAGTCTAAGAATTCTACACAATTTAAGCATTCTAGAATAATCTGGCCTAAGGTATATCAATAGAATTCTCTAATGATTTGGACCTAGAAAAATGAGACATGACTTAATGTCACAGTAAAATAATATCCCAAGTTCATGCAACATTAGGTTTTTACAAGTGTTTTCATAATATGTATTTCAGGTCAGAATAACTTCAGATAATGTATTTCAGGTCAGAATCATTAACTAAATCAATATTTCAAAGTATTCTATTGCATTCTGAATCATGATCAGCAATCTATCTGATTTTAAAGACATGATATGTCTTTAACACATAATATGTAGAAAATTTGTTCCATCTATAGCATGGGTTACTGTTCACTAAGGTAACACACAAAACATCTGTGTGCTAATTTATAATGGAAACATGTGGGTAAGACAAAAGGAACTCTATTTAACTATTGTCGTGTGCTTTTATTTTTTTATTTTTTTTTATTTTTTATTAGTTGGAGGCTAATTACTTTACAACATTTCAGTGGGTTTTGTCATACATTGATATGAATCAGCCATAGATTTACACGTATTCCCCATCCCGATCCCCCCTCCCACCTCCCTCTCCACCCGATTTCTCTGGGTCTTCCCAGTGCACCAGGCCCAAGCACTTGTCTCATGCATCCCACCTGGGCTGGTGATCTGTTTCACCATAGATAATATACATGCTGTTCTTTCGAAACATCCCACCCTCACCTTCTCCCACAGAGTTCAAAAGTCTGTTCTGTACTTCTGTGTCTCTTTTTCTGTTTTGCATATAGGGTTATCATTACCATCTTTCTAAATTCCATATATATGTGTTAGTATGCTGTAATGTTCTTTATCTTTCTGGCTTACTTCACTCTGTATAAGGGGCTCCAGTTTCATCCATCTCATTAGAACTGATTCAAATGAATTCTTTTTAATGGCTGAGTAATATTCCATGGTGTATATGTACCACAGCTTCCTTATCCATTCATCTGCTGATGGGCATCTAGGTTGCTTCCATGTCCTGGCTATTATAAACAGTGCTGCAATGAACATAGGGGTGCATGTGTCTCTTTCAGATCTGGTTTCCTCAGTGTGTATGCCCAGAAGTGGGATTGCTGGGTCATATGGCAGTTCTATTTCCAGTTTTTTAAGAAATCTCCACACTGTTCTCCATAGTGGCTGTACTAGTTTGCATTCCCACCAACAGTGTAAGAGGGTTCCCTTTTCTCCACACCCTCTCCAGCATTTATTGCTTGTAGACTTTTGGATAGCAGCCATCCTGACTGGTGTGTAATGGTACCTCATTGCGGTTCTGATTTGCATTTCTCTGATAATGAGTGATGTTGAGCATCTTTTCATGTGTTTGTTAGCCATCTGTATGTCTTCTTTGGAGAAATGTCTGTTTAGTTCTTTGGCCCATTTTTTGATTGGGTCATTTATTTTTCTGGAATTGAGCTGCAGGAGTTGCTTGTATATTTTTGAGATTAATCCTTTGTCTGTTTCTTCATTTGCTATTATTTGCTCCCAATCTGAGGGCTGTCTTTTCACCTTACTTATAGTTTCCTTTGTAGTGCAAAAGCTTTTAAGTTTCATTAGGTCCCATTTGTTTATTTTGCTTTTATTTCCAATATTCTGGGAGGTGGGTCATAGAGGATCTTGCTGTGATTTATGTCGGAGAGTGTTTTGCCTATGTTCTCCTCTAGGAGTTTTATAGTTTCTGGTCTTACATTTAGATCTTTAATCCATTTTGAGTTTATTTTTGTGTATGGTGTTAGAAAGTATTCTAGTTTCATTCTTTTACAAGTGGTTGACCAGTTTTCCCAGCACCACTTGTTAAAGAGGTTGTCTTTTTTCCATTGTATATCCTTGCCTCCTTTGTCAAAGATAAGGTGTCCATAGATTCGTAGATTTATCTCTGGGCTTTCTATTCTGTTCCATTGATCTATATTTCTGTCTTTGTGCCAGTACCATACTGTCTTGATGACTGTGGCTTTGTAGTATAGTCTGAAGTCAGGCAGGTTGATTCCTCCAGTTCCATTCTTCTTTCTCAAGATTACTTTGGCTATTCGAGGTTTTTCGTATTTCCATACAAATTGTGAAATTATTTGTTCTAGTTCTGTGAAAAATACCGTTGGTAGCTTGATAGGGATTGCATTGAATCTATAGATTGCTTTGGGTAGAATAGCCATTTTGACAATATTGGTTCTTCTAATCCATGAACACGGTATGTTTCTCCATCTGTTTGTGTCCTCTTTGATTTCTTTCATCAGTGTTTTATAATTTTCTATGTATAGGTCTTTTGTTTCTTTAGGGAGATATACTCCTAAGTATTTTATTCTTTTTGTTGCAATGGTGAATGGTATTGTTTCCTTATTTTCTCTTTCTGTTTTTTCATTGTTAGTATATAGGAATGCAAGGGATTTCTGTGTGTTAATTTTATATCCTGCAACTTTACTATATTCATTGATTAGCTCTAGTAATTTTCTGGAAGAGTCTTTGGGGTTTTCTATGTAGAGGATCATGTCATCTGCAAACAGCGAGAGTTTCACTTCTTCTTTTCCTATCTGGATTCCTTTTACTTCTTTTTCTGCTCTGATTGCTGTGGCCAAAACTTCCAACACTATGTTGAATAGTAGTGGTGAGAGTGGGCACCCTTGTCTTGTTCCTGATTTCAGGGGAAATGCTTTCAATTTTTCACCATTGAGGGTGATGCTTGCTGTGGGTTTGTCATATATAGCTTTTATTATGTTGAGGTATGTTCCTTCAATTCCTGCTTTCTGGAGAGTTTTAATCATAAATGAGTGTTGAATTTTGTCAAAGGCTTTCTCTGCATCTATTGAGATAATCATATGGTTTTTATCTTTCAATTTGTTAATGTGGTGTATTACATTGACTGATTTGCGAATATTAAAGAATCCTTGCATTCCTGGGATAAAGCCCACTTGGTCATGGTGTATGATTTTTTTAATATGTTGTTGGATTCTGTTTGCTAGAATTTTGTTAAGGATTTTTGCATCTATGTTCATCAGTGATATTGGCCTGTAGTTTTCTTTTTTTGTGGCATCTTTGTCTGGTTTTGGGATTAGGGTGATGGTGGCCTCATAGAATGAGTTTGGAAGCTTACCTTCATCTGAAATTTTCTGGAAGAGTTTGAGTAAGATAGGTGTTAGCTCTTCTCTAAATTTTTGGTAGAATTCAGCTGTGAAGCCATCTGGTCCTGGGCTTTTGTTTGCTGGAAGATTTTTGATTACAGTTTCGATTTCCTTGCTTGTGATGGGTCTGTTAAGATCTTCTATTTCATCCTGGTTCAGTTTTGGAAAGTTATACTTTTCTAAGAATTTGTCCATTTCATCCAAGTTGTCCATTTTATTGGCATAGAGCTGCTGGTAGTAGTCTCTTATGATCCTTTGTATTTCAGTGTTGTCTGTTGTGATCTCTCCATTTTCATTTCTAATTTTGTTAATTTGGTTCTTCTCTCTTTGTTTCTTAATGAGTCTTGCTAACGGTTTGTCAATTTTGTTTATTTTTTCAAAAAACCAGCTTTTAGCTTTGTTGATTTTTGCTATGGTCTCTTTAGTTTCTTTTGCATTTATTTCTGCCCTAATTTTTAAGATTTCTTTCCTTCTGCTAACCCTGGGGTTCTTCATTTCTTCCTTCTCTAATTGCTTTAGGTGTAGAGTTAGGTTATTTATTTGGCTTTTTTCTTGTTTCTTGATGTAAGCCTGTAATGCTATGAACCTTCCCCTTAGCACTGCTTTTACAGTGTCCCATAGGTTTTGGGTTGTTGTGTTTTCATTTTCATTCATTTCTATACATATTTTGATTTCTTTTTTGATTTCTTCTATGATTTGTTGGTTATTCATAAGCACGTTATTTAGCCTCCATATGTTTGAATTTTTAACAATTTTTTTCCTGTAATTGAGATCTAATCTTACTGCACTGTGGTCAGAAAAAAAAAATATGGAACGCTTCACGAATTTGCGTGTCATCCTTGCGCAGGGGCCATGCTAATCTTCTCTGTATCGTTCCAATTTTAGTATATGTGCTGCCGAAGCGAGCACTGTCGTGTGCTTTTACCTTTTCCAGTCTTCCATAACGTGCGTGATGCTTACCTGTGGAGATGAATTACATGTGCTTCTGATAATAGTAAACATGTCAGGTTAAAAATCAGTCACATACCAGAGAAACAAAAGCACTTTTTGGAAGTAGAGTTCATTTCTTCACATTATTGACATAATGAGACTTTTAGGGTAACATTTTAGGCTTATTTTGCTTCACAAATTCAGTACACTGTGGCTTCCTTGCCCTTCTTTAGGACCTTTTTTAACACGGGTAACATTGCGACAAAAAGTCAGTTATTTTTTCATTTGGAAGTATTAATAAAATTCATGGTCCAAAACTGCAATTGTGTTTGCACCAACCTAATAAATGAAAGAAGTTCCATTATATGTTTATCATTAAAGATATGCATAATAATATTTATGTGCAGAAATCAGTCTGTCAATGATTGACTGACAGCTACCTCAAGGCTGAGACATAACTTCCTTCAAGACAGTATGTGATTACTTATTCATTTATCACTTTTTATTATTAACTAGGGATGCTCATTGATTTTGCCTCTAGGTAAATACACAGAAAGAAACTCAGTGTTAATCACTCCTCTGCTTGGTTGATCCTTTTATGTCCTTAAGACAAAAGACTAAATAAAAAGGAAGATGTTATGCTTTGATTCATAGGTCAAGGCTCACTTTTTTGTTCTCTGGAAACAATTTCAAAGCTGTGAAGTCATCGGTAGAGACAACTCTGCCTCCCTATAGTACACACCTGTCAATGCAGGAGATGTAACAGACATAGGTTCAATCCCTGGGAATCCCTCCTCCTTTGGAAGAGGAGATGGCAACCCACTCCAGAATTCTTGCCTGAAAAATCCCATGGACAGAGAAGCCTGGTGGGCTATCATCCATGGGGTGGCAAAGAGTCAGACACCACTGAAGCAACAGCACACTCACATTGAAGAATTTACTATGCACTAAATAAATGGCAACCCACACCAGTATTCTTGCCTGGAAAATCCCATGGATGGAGGAGCCTGATGGGCTACAGTCCATGGGGTCGCAAAGAGACAGACATGACTGAGTGACTTCACTTTCACTTTCAAATACTGCTCTAAGTTATTTTCAAGCTTAAATGATTTAATCACCAAGGCAACCTCAGGAAGCACTGTTGTTCCCATCTTAAGAATAAGGAAACTGAGACACAGAAAAGGCATGTGACTCCAGCATTGCTTCCCTCATAGAGTGAAAGGCTGAACTGGTACTCACATAGGCTGCTTACAGATTTTATAATAATCAATATCAAATTTTAGTTTCAAATTTCCCTGAGATGTTGCAGGGCACTATGTATATCCTGTATAGAATGTAGAGTTAGTGCCTATAACTTAGTCTGTTTGTTTTCCATACTTGATTATTAGGTTTGGTCTGACTCCATGCCTTTCTTTGGATCAAACTGAATATTCTGACATCTTAAATCAAATGTCATTGGCATTAAATTTTACTCTTCTTCAACTCTCTGACAGAGAAAATTACATGGATTTTATCAGGAATTATACAAGCAACTATTGGCTTGGTGATGTTCATGTTACAATATAAACTTCCTAAATTATCTTACCAAAAAATAATACTTGTGTTTAACTACTAATTCAGCAACAAGTTTTTTCTCATTATTCTCATGAAGACTTATGCATGCAGAAGAGGTACAAAATTGAAAGCACACATTAATTTTCAAATATATATATAGGGTGTATTTGAAAACTTTAATTTCACTGGATAAAAATTAAAATAGATCTTCACTTTCAAATTTTGAGAAGTTTGTGATTTAGAAATAGAAAATTGAATGATATTTATAGCAATATATCAATTATGCTTTAAATTGCAATGTATATGTTAGTTTTAGGATATGAGGACTGAAAAAAATTATCAAAACTATATATAGTTTCCTTGCACGATGGAGTCCCTTGCAAGATGGCAGAGTAGAAGGACGTGTGCTCAACTTCTCCTGTGAGAACTCCAAAATTGCAACTAGCTGTTGAACAACCATCAACAGGAGAATGTTGGATCCCACCAAAAAATAACAGCCCATATCCAAGGACAAAGGAGAAGCCCTAACAAGAGGGTAGGAGGGGTGAAATCATGTTTAGAATCAAACCCCATACCTCCCAGAGATGCTCAGAGGGCACAAACAAAACCTTGTACACACCAGGACCCGGAGGCCCCACAGAGACTGAGCCAGACCTGCTTTGAGTATTTGAATCTCTCCTGTTGAGGCCCAGGCCAGCAGTGGCCCACCATGGGGACAGGGGCTCTGGCTGCAGCAGACCTGGGACAGGTAGCATATGGCATAAAGCCTCTTGGAGAAGGTCGCTGTTAGCCCCACGATAAAGCCACCAAGCAGACAGCCCACAAACTGCAGAACAATTACACCAAAGAGATACTCACACTGTTGATAAAATTCTAGGACCCACAACACACTTCCCAACCTGGGGATCCTGCAAAGGGACTGAGAACCCCTAGGGAATTTGACTTTGGAGGCCAGTGGGATTTGATTACAGACCTTCCACATACTGGGAAAACAGACTGTTGGAGGGCGCAAACAAAACCTTGTGCACACCAGGAGCTAGGAGAAAGGAGCAGTGACCCCACAAGAGACTGACCCAGACTTACCTGTGAGTGTCCAGGAGTCTCCAGTGGAGGCATGGGTCAACAGTGGGCTGCTGCACGGTCAGGGGCACTAAATACAACCGTGTGGGCAAAGTCCTTTTGAAGGAGGTCGCCATTACCTTACTGTTATTACCCCAACTATACATAGTTTGTCCTCAGGCCAAACAACATGGAGGGAACACAGCCCCACCCATCAAAAGAAAATTGGATTAAAGATTTACTGAGCATCAGAACAAGACCCAGATTCCCCCACAGTCAGTCCCTCCCATCAGGAAGCTTCCACAAGCCTCTTATCCTTATTCATCAGAAGGCAGGCAGAATGAAAACCACAATCACAGAAAACTAACCAGATTGATCACATGGATCACAGCTTTCTCTAACTCAAAGAAACTATGAGCCATGTCATGTAGGGCCACCCAAGATGGACGGGTCATGGTGGAGAGTTCTGACAAAACATGGTCCACTGCAAAAGGAAATGGCAAACCACTTCAGTATTCTTGCCTTGAGAACCCCATGAACAGTATGAAAAAGCAAAAAGATAGGACACTGAAAGATGAACTCCCAGGTTAGTAGGTGCCCAATATGCTACTGGAGATCAATGGAGAAATAATTCAAAAAAGAATGAAGAGACCAAAGCGAGAGCCAAAGTGAAAACAACACCCATTTGTGGATGTGACTGGTGATGGAAGTAAAGTCCAATGTTGTAAAGAACAATATTGCATAGGAACCTGGAATGTTAGGTCCATGAATCAAGGTAAATTGGAAGTTGTCAAACATGAGATGGCAAGTGTGAACATTGACATTTTAGAAATCAGTGAACTGAAATGGACCAGAATAGGTGAATTTAACTCAGATGACCATTATATCTACTACTGTGGGCAAGAATCCCTTAGAAGAAATGGAGTAGCCCTCATAGTCAACAAAAGATCCTGAAATGCAGTGCAATCTCATAAATGACAGAAAGATCTCTGTTCGTTTCCAAGGCAAACCATTCAATATCACAGTAATCCAAGTCTATGCCCCAACCACTAATGCCAGAGAAGATGAAATTGAACAGTTCTGTGATGACATACAAGACCTTCTAGAACTAACACACACACACACACACACACACACACACACACACACACACACACACACACAAGTCATTTTCATCACAGTGGACTAGAATGCAAGAGGTTGAAACAAAGAGACACTTGGAGTAACAGGCAAGTTTGGCCTTGGAGTACAAAAATCAAGCAGGGCAAAGGCTAACAGTTTTGCCAAAAGAATGCACTGGTCATAGCAAACACCCTCTTCCACAAACACAAGAGAAGACTCTACACATGGACATCACCAAATGGTCAACACTGAAATCAGATTGATTATATTCTTTGCAGCCAAAGATGGAGAAGCTCTATCCAGTCAGCAAAAAGAAGACCTTGAGATGACTGTGGCTCAGATGATGAACTCCTTATTGCCAAATTCAGACTTAAATTGAAGAAAGTAGGGAAAACCACTAGACCATTTCAGATATGGCCTAAATCAAATCCATTACAATTATTCACTGGAAGTGACAAACAGATTCAAGGATTAGATCTGATAGAGTGTCTGAAAAACTATGGAAAGAGGTTTGTGACATTGTACAGGAGGCAGTGATCAAGACCATCCCCAAGAAAAAGAAATGCAAAAAGGCAAAGCAGTTGTCTAAGGAGTCTTTACAAATAGCTGAGAAAAGAAGTGAAAGGCAAAGGAGAAAAGGAAAGATACTCCCAGCTGAATGCAGAGTTCCAAAGAAGAGCAAGGAGAGATAAGAAATACTTCCTCAGTGATCAATGCAAAGAAATAGAGAAAAACAACAGAATGGGAAAGTCTAGAGATCTCTTCAAGAAAATTAGAGATACCAAGGGAACATTTCATGCAAAGATGGGTTCGATAAAGGACAGAAATGGTATGGACCTAGCAGAAGCAGAAGATATTAAGAAGAGGTGGCAAGAATACACAGAGGAACTATGCAAAAAAGAGCTTCATGACCCAGATAACTACAGTGATGTGATCACTCACCTAGAGCCAGACATCCTGGAATGTGAAGTCAAGTGGGCCTTAGGAAGCATCACTACAAACAAAACTAGCAGAGGTGATTGAATTCCAGTTGAGCTATCTCAAATTCTAAAAGATGATGCTGTGAAAGTGCTGCACTCAATATGCCAGCAAATTTGGAAAACCCAGCAGTGGCCACAGGACTGGAAATGTTCAGTTTTCATTCCAGTCCCAAAAAAAGGAAGTGCCAATGGATTTTCAAACTGTTATACAATTTCACTCATCTCGCAAACTAGCAAAGTAATGCTCAAAATTCTCCTTGTGAGTCTCCAAAGTACATGAACTGCTGGATTTAGAAAAGGCAGAGGAACCAGAAATCAAATCTCCAGCATCCATTGGATCACAGAAAAAGCAAGAGAGTTCCAGAAAAATATTTATTTCTGCTTTATTGATTACAACAAAGCTTTTCATTCTGTGGGTCAGAGAAAACTATGGAAAATTCTGAAAGAGATGGGAATACCAGACCACCTGACCTGCCTCCTGAGAAATCTGTATGCAGGTCAAGATGCAACAGTTAGAATGAGACAAGGAGCAAAAGACTGGTTCCAAATTGGGAAAGGAGTATGTCCAGGATGTATATTGTCACCCTACTTATTTAACTTATATGCAGAGTACATCATGCAGAATTCAGGGCTGGATGAAGCACAAGCTGGAATCAAAATTGCCAGGAGAAATATCAATAACCTCAGATATGCAGATGACACCACCCATATGGCAGAAAGTGAAGAGGAACTAAAGAGCCTCTTGATGAAAGTGCAAGAGGAGAATGAAAAACTGGCTTAAAACTCAATATTCAAAAAATGAAGATGATGGCATCCTGCCCCTTCAGTTCATGGCAAATACATGGGGAAATGGTGGAAACAGTGACAACTTTATTTTCTTGGGCTCCAAAATCACTGCAGATGGTGACTCAGCCATGAAATTAAAAGACACTTGCTCCTTGGAAGAAAAGTTATGGCAATCCTAGATAGCATATTAAAAAGCAGAGACATTGCTTTGTCCTCAAAATTCTGTCAAATCAAAGCTATGGTTTTTCCAGTAGTCATGTAAGGATGTGAGATTTGGACCATAAAGAAAGCTGAGCACCAAAGAATTGATGCTTTTGAACTGTGGTGCTGGAGAAGACTCTTAAGTATCACTTGGACAGCAAGAAGATCAAACCAGTCAATCCCAAAGGAAATCCGTCCTGAATATTCATTGGAAGGACTGATACTGAAGCTGGCACTCCAGTACTTTGGCCACCTGATGTGAAGAACTAATTCCTTGGAAAAAACCCTAATGCTGGGAAGATTGAAGGCAGGAGGAGAAGCGGACAACAGAGGATGAGATGGTTAGTTGGCATCACCAACTGGATGGACATGAGTTTGAGCAAGCTCCAGGAGTTGGCGTTGCACAGGGAAGCCTGGTGTGCTGCAGTCCATGGGGTCCCAAAGAGTCAGACACAATTGAGGGACTGAACTAAAAGTAAAGTTTCACCTCCTTACATGCATAATCTCCCTATTATCAACATCCACCACCAGAGTGGTACACTTATACGATTGATAAACCTACTTTAGCACATCATAATCATCCAAAGTTCACCTTGGTGTTGTATGTTCTATGTTTTTACTGTGGGAAACTGGTCAAGGTCCTTTAGATAAATCCCTAATATTCTTCCTAGAGGAAGCTCCTGTAGGCCTTGGTCCCCATAAATTTTTGTTTTAAATTAATTTATTTTGGGCTCTGCTGAGTCTTTGTTGCTGCATGCAGATGTCTCTAACTGCAGTGAGTGGGGATTATTCTCTAGTTGTGGAACACAGACTCCAGATGCACAGGCTTCAGTAGTTGCAGCTCCCAGGCTCCAGAGCATGGGCTGTATAGTTGTGGTTCATGGGCTTAGTTGCCCTGTGGCATGTGGGAGCTTTCCAGGCCAGGGATCATACCTGTGGCCCCTACTTTGGCAGGCAGATTGTTAACTGCTGGACCACCAGGGAATTCCTCCAAATAGAATTTTAACTGTCAGGGTTGTCTAAAATAAATCTCTAGCAGTTCATCCATTACAGTTTAAATTTTCCTGTCCTGACACTGGTTGCTGTTATGTCTCCCTCTTGAGTCTCTGCTCCACTAAGCCATGATTCCCTGAATTTACCTTTCTCTCCAATCTTGGAGACAGTGGTCTGCTCTGTATTCTCCCCTCTTTTACAGCTATTGGAAGACTTGTTAATTTTTTAGTGAAAGTGTTACTCAGTCATGCCCGACTCTTTGCACTCCCATCGACTGCAGCCGACCAGGCTCCTCTACCATCAGGCTCCTCTGTCCATGGGATTCTCCAGGCGAGAATCCTAGAGGGTTAGCTATTTCTTTCTCCAGGGGCTCTTTCTGACCCATAGATCAAACTGCAGGCAGATTCCTTACCAACTGAGATAGTTTTTTAGTTGCCTTTAGAGCAGAGTGGCAGTTTCCAAGCTTTTTACATCTGGGACCAGAAACCACAAGTTTTCCCAAACTTTTAGCAAAGGAATTGAAATATAAAATATCATACAGTTTCTCAGACTAAATGTGAAGGATAGAAATGAAGGAAGGATTTCTAAACCCTTTAATGCAGAACTGGAACCCAGAGGTCTCCCACCTTTGGATTTTTCAGTGCAGATCTTTTGATACTTGTACACCATGCTGGTTTCATTTCCATCTGTGTTTCAGTTCAGTCAGTTCAGTCACTCATTCATGTCCAACACTTTGCAACCCCATGGACTAGAGCATGCCAGGCCTCCCTGTCCACCAGCAACTCTCGAAGTTTAGTCAAACTCACGCCTATTGAGCTGGTGATGCCATCCAACCATCTCATCCTTTGTTGTCCCTTTCTCCTGCCTTCAATCTTTCCCAGCATCAGGGTCTTTTCAAATGAGTCAGTTCTTCACATCAGGTAGCCAAAGTATTGGAGTTTCAGCTTCAACATCAGTCCTTCCTATGAACACTCAGGACTGACTTCCTTTAGGATGGACTGATTGGATCTCCTTGCAGTTCAAGGGACTCTCAAGAGTATTCTCCAACACCACAGTTCAAAAGCATCAATTCTTTGGTGCTCAGCTTTGTTTGTAGTCCAACTCTCACATCCATACAGGACAACTGGAAAAACCATTGTTTGACCAGACGGACTTTTGTTGGCAAAATAATGTCTCTGCTTTTTAATATGCTGTCTAGGTTGGTCATAGCTTTTCTTCCAAGAAGCAAGTGTCTTTTAATTTCATGGCTGCAGTAACCATCTGCAGTGATTTTGGAGCCCCCAAAAATAAAGTCTGTCACTGTTTCCCCATCTATTTGCCTTGAAGTGATGGGATTAGATGCCATGATCTTAGTTTTCTGAATGTTGAGCTTTAAGCCAACATTTTCCATTTGTGTTTACCTTGTTATTAATTCTGTTAATATTGACAAGATGCTAAAGTATAATTCTGCTGATATTTGTATAGGCTATGTAACTGTATAGGAAATGCACCTATCTCATTTGACCAGTCCTAGTTTTATTACCATGGCTAGCCTTTACATTATGTTATGTCCAGTCCTCAATTCTGGGTCTAAGTATATAGCAACTCTGCTTTTCAGCTCTTAAGAAAACATTCCTTATTTTTGCATGTTTTTGCACATTTGCATTTTTCCACTGTCAAGACACTGAGTTGAAGCTAAAAACTTATTGAGAGCCATTTAATGTTTGACACTAAACATCGTTTCTAGTTTAGCATTAAAATATTCCCCTGCTACTTGGATTAAGTGCTGATCATTTGTTTCTTTGCCTTGAATTCATCTCATTAAATAGCTATTCCTAGGGAAACTCTCAAAACCAGTTTCCTTTGAGTCATTTATTCTTTGATCTTCATTCTTCCAGGTCAAATACAAACTAAAAGTATGTCAGCATACTTTTTTTCCCCCCTTTTCCCATGTCATTTAATATTTTGTCTAATTTAGAGTTAGATAGACTCTAAAGCTGTGTGGCCTTGTGTAAGTTAGTTATCTATTTCCTTATTTGTAAAAATGGCAGAAATGTATCTGACTGTATTGCTAAAAGGCAATGGATATAAAATGCCCAGCAATCTGACGCACATTAGCTAGGGGTGATGTTTCAAATGGGAGAATTTACAGTTCAAGAGGGTCAATTATCAAGAAATTTTTAATGCGAACTGAAAAATGAGTATGGAAACAATATAAAATAGGAAAATGTTTCTTAAAACATAGTCTCAAGTGCAAACTATCCCTTATATTTCATTTGTTTCAAGATTATTTTCTACTGAGATGAGTATAAATAATATAATTATAGCAGTGGATCATATAAAAGAAGCACAGTGTCTTTCAAGTCACAACTTCACAGTTGGTAATTCTTCAATGCCACCATATTTCTAGAATAAAGCTTATACTGGAGTCCCACTAATCCTTCTAACATTACATCCCACCAGTGCATCTTCACGCACTTTATTATTTTTCCTTTCCCTACTCCCCAAATCAGCACCTCTGTGATGGTTAATTGTATGTTTCAACTTGACTAAGCCATAGATTGCTCACATATCTGGTGAGACAATTTTCTTGGAGTTTCTATGAATCTGTTTTGGATGGGATTAGCATTTTAACCAGCAGTGTACTCAGTTGCTCAGTCATGTCTGACTGTGACCCCATAGAGTATAGCCCTCCAGACTCCTCTGACCATGGGATTTTCCAGGCAAGAATACTGGAATGGTTGCCGTTTCCTCCTCCAGAGGATCTTCCCAACCCAGGGGATGAGCTAGTGTTCCTTGTGTCTTCTGCATTGCCAGAGGAGTCTTTACCGCTGCACCTCCTGGGAAGCCTGGAATTAGTCCGCACAGGAAAGAATGCTGCCCTCCATACTTCGGGTAGGCTGTATCTAATCAATTGAACATTACAATAGAAGAAAAAGACTGACCCTCTCCCATGTTAAAAAGAAGAAGCATCTTCAGCAGTTTGCCTTTCAACTTCCCTTGCACCACAGTCTTTCCTAGGCCTTAAGGCTGTTATTCATCGTAATAGAACTGTACCATTGACTCTAATGAGTCTTGGTGGCTCACATTTCAGATTTGGAGTTAGCCGCCATAGCCACATAAGCTAATTGTTTATATGTGTGTTTTTTTTTTTTTTTTTTTGGAGAACCATGACTAATACAACCACTCTTAATTACTGTAGTGCAAAATAAATGTTCTTAAAACATTGGCCATGATCTGGCAATATTTGAACTAGTTATAATCTTGAATTAGACTACTAATTTAAACTTTATTGCCACTCTCTTCTTAAAATATAAAGCGCTGATAAAATATAAGCACTGATATTTTATCTTAACTATTAGAATTTATATAAATACTGTATTTCCTATGTGCAACAGATATGTCCTAGAAAATAATGCAAGCTCTGAAACAGTTATTTCATCATAGTATTATATTGCCTTTCCATTGTCCAGTTTGTAAGCATTATGGATTTACCGGAACACTTTTTCTTCATGTACTGTCTTTTTTGATACAATAATATACCCTAAATTTTTTTTCAGTTTTCCTTCTTTATTTTGAGTTATACTTTCTATTTATATTCTTTTAGTAATTAGGCATGATTTTTAAATCATGCTAGAATAACAAATGAAATGTTCATCAGTATCACTTGTCCCATACAATAAAACAATCAAATTTTTATCCATTACTCTTTTTGATTCTCCTAGTTGTGCCTAGCACTTTTATTCATGCTTTTTATACAGTCAAACCTTATAGGAAATTGGACATAGTGAGGATACATAGTTAGCATCAACAATAATACTTGTTAACACATTGTTGCACCAATTAGAGAAACTTAAAATGTTTCTTGGATCTTCATAAGTTCTCAGTGTTTGTGACGTGATCAACCTAATTTAAAAGATCAGGAAAAAAAAAAAAAAAAGATCAGGAAGAACCCAGAGGAATTCATCACTTGTTTCAAATCTTAAAGACAAAAAGAGACAAGGAAGCAGTTTGAACACTGAACTCTATCACTAAGCATATATTCTTAAATATAACACCATGTTAACAAATTATGTCTTAATTTCATAATTAAATATAATATAAAACTTAGATATTTCCTAGTTTGAGCATCACATTGAATGCTGGTACATATTTTCAGACATTGTATATGTCTAGATTTTAGACATGTTATTTCAATGTTTTGTTTTCCTTTAACTTTTACACATGCATTTGCTTTCAGTCACACTTTGAAAAAAAAATTGAATTGTAAAAAAATAAAACATATATTCCAATACTGAACAAAGAGTCTTTAAAAAGAAAAATCTAGCAAATTGTTAATTAACAACAAAATTATACATGTTAATAATTTATTATGGAATTTATGTTCCCTAGTAGAAAAATATGATTTTGTCTTCTAATAAGTATACATTAGCTACAGCATTTCAATTACAAATATCAAGTTAAAAGTCTATTGAATGCGTTAATAACATATAAGGTACAAAGTGTTCAATATTCACGTTTATATATCCACCTCTTTTAACCAAACAAGACCCTATGGGGGTCTTTCTGAGACAGAGCTCCACCGCAGTCCTCTGCTTGCCTCTTGTTTGTGGAAAGTCTTTAGCTTCCAAGGACTTCTTCAACTTCCAAAGAATAAATTTAATCAGATAAATGAGCAAATGCATAAACAAAGGAAAACAGTCAAGCCAGACAAAATAATAATAGTTTAACCATTAAACCATTAAAGTCAGGGACCTTTAGTTCCTCCTCAAGAATTATAGGTAATGTTCTGAGATGTATCCTTGGAGTAGTTTTGCAGCTACTGAAACGCCCACCAGATGGAAGAAGTTAACAGAGACTCCAGACTAGTTGGAAGCACAAGGTTATTTATGTTGACTCCTGATGACCTCACCATAAACCAAGAAGAAGAATGTCCACCAGTTAGTCAATACCCAACAACCCCTCCCTCAGCCTGTCTTTAAAATTCTTTCCCTGAAAACCACCCAGGAATTTGGACCTTTTGAGTGCTAGGTGCCTGGATTCCTTGCTTAATGCTCTGCATTAAATGCTACGCTTTACTTCCCTTCGATCTAGTGTCAGCTGATTGGCTTTACTATGTGTGAATGAAAAGACCAAGGTTGGATTCAGTAACAATGAATTATAAAATCACAGGACTTAGAGAATCTAGAATAAATGCAATATATTCAATAAAGTATGTTCTAAGCAATTAGATGGCATGCAAGTGATTTAATAGATCAAAATTAATTTCAGTAACATGAAAAAAAATGTAAGATGGTAATCTCTTATGACCTGTAACACAGACTTTTTCCTCCTTTTGTTTCTGCTGCTTAATTCCTTCAAGGTCTTTGATAACTGGTAGCTATGTTTTAGATATTTATTATAAACTAAAGGAATGCACTGAATAAGACAGGATATTATTTCTCAAAGGACCTTATAGATTTCATGATGCACAATAAAGTTAGCTTGGATTGTGTTTTTCCCTTTTGCAACTCCCTGAAAATTCAACATGTCTATATACATCTGACCTGCCTCTTAAGAAACCTGTACACAGGTCAGGAACCAACAGTTAGAACTGGACATGTAACAACAGACTAGTTCCAAGTAGGAAAAGAGTAGGTCAAGACTCTATATTGCCACACTGCTTATTTAACTTCTATGCAGAGTACATCATGAGAAACACTGGGCTGGATGAAGCACAAGCTAGAATCAAGATTGCTGTGACAAATATCGATAACCTCAGATATGCAGATGACACCACCCTTATTGCAGAAAGTGAAGAAGGTCTAAAGAGCCTCTTGATAAAAGTGAAAGAAGAGAGTTAAAATGTAAAGAATCCATTTGAATCAGTTCTAATGAGATGGATGAAACTGGAGCCCATTATACAGAGTGAAGTAAGCCAGAAAGATAAAGACCAATACAGTATACTAACACATATACATGGAATTTAGAAAGATGGTAATGACAACCTTATATGCAAAACTGAAAAAGAGACACAGATGTACAGAACAGAATTTTGGACTCAGTGGGAGAAGGCGAGGGTGGGATGTTTTGAGAGAACAGCATCAAAGCATGTATATTATCTTTGGTGAAACAGATCACCAGCCCAGTCTGGATGCATGAGACAAGTGCTCGGGCCTGGTGCACTGGGAAGACCCAGAGGAATCGGGTGGAGAGGGAGGTGGGAGGGGGGATCGGGATGGGGAATACATGTAAATCCATGGCTGATTCATGTCAACGTATGCCAAAAACCACTACAATATTGTAAAGTAATTAGCCTCCAACTAATAAAAATAAATAGAAAAAAAATAAAAAAAATAAAAAATGCTGAATAGAAAAAAAAAAAGTTGGCTTAAAGCTCAACATTCAGAAAACTAAGATCATGGCATCTGGTCACCCCATCACTTCATGGGAAATAGATGGGGAAACAATGGAAATAGTGGTTGACTTTATTTTTGTGGGGCTCCAAAATCACTGCAGATGGTGATTGCAGCCATGAAATTAAAAGACGCTTACTCCTTGGACGGAATGTTAAGACCAACCTAGACAGCATATTAAAACTCAGAGACATCACTTTGTCAACAAAGGTCCGTCTAGTCACGGCTGTGGTTTTTCCAGTAGTCATGTGTGGATGTGAGTTGGACTATAAAGAAAGCTGAGCGCCAAAGAATTGATGCTACAACTGTGAAGTTGGAGAAGACTCTTGAGAGTCCCTTGGACTGCAGGGAGATCCAACCAGTCCATCCTAAAGGAAATCAGTCCTGGGTATTCATTGGAAGGACTGATGTTGAAGCTGAAACTCCAACATTTTGGCCACCTGATATGAAGAGCTGACTCATTTGAAAAGTCTCTGATGTTGGGAAAGATTGAAGGCAGGAGGAGAAGGGGGTGACAGAAGATGAGGTGGTTGGATGGCATCAGTGACTCAATGGACATGAGTTTGGGTAAACTCTGGGAGTTGATGATGGACCAGGAGGCCTGGCATGCTGCAGTTCATGGGGTGGCAAAGAGTCAGACATGACTGAGTGACTGAACTGAATTGATATATGAAGAGATGATTTTAAAAAATACAAAACTGTCTTTCTCTTCATGTTCTCTTCCAGGAGATGAGTTGTTGTTTAGTTGCTAAGTCATGTCCAATTCTTTGGGTGCCCATGGACTGAAGCATACCAGGCCTCCCTGTTCTTCACTATCTCCCAGAGTTTGCTCAAATTCATGTCCACTGATTCTGTCTACAATCTCATCCCCTGTCATCCCCTTCTCCTTTTTCCTTCAATCTTTCCCAGCATCAGGGTCTTTTCCAATAAATCGGCTCTTTGCATCAGGTGACCAAAGTATTGGAGATATGAATATTTGTCAAAGTTATAGTTTTAAAGGTTCTTTATGCTCACCAAAGCCTTGATAACCACCTCACCTCCTAAATTAAGTGTATGACTGCTCTGAATCCTAGAATGCTCCACAGATAATTGTAATAAATTTTTTTTTAATATTTGGTCCAGTGGAAGGCAAGACTATGATGCCTGTTGGGGGGGGGGGGGTGGGTTGGCACACACAGAGATAACCACAGAAAAGCTGGAATAAGTTGATATTCAATAAACATAATTTGATTTTTAGCTGCCACTTTAGCAATTTTTTTAGTCATTCCTGATCATGCTGGATTCTGCTAGTTACCCATGCCAAATCATCACTCCTCGAGATTCTACAGCTATTATACAAAATTAAACTTAAATTCATTTATAAATTTTCCATATGTTCTTTTGACTATAATTGGTACATTTCCAATAAAATTTCAAAACATATAAATAATATCCTAAAATACTGACATACATTCATTTTAGTTCTGACTTTTGCTCCTTTGTCATGCTTTGTCATTAATCCTAGATTTTGCCCTGCTTTTAGTTTTAATCTTACTAATAATATTCATCATTAATTAATTCATTTATTCAAAATATATTTTCTAGGGAGAGATGTTTTAACCAGATTACCAATTTGAACATACGGTTTAGTTTTGATAGATACATGATTACTTTTGAGAGATACATAATTGTCTAAGTGATTACATAAAACATTCTGAAGTGCAAATAGACTCTCACTTGAAGAAACTTTGCATGCAACCTATACGTGTGAAAAGAATTTAACATCACGTGCTGGTCAGCAAAAGAGATTTGACAATTTCTTATTCTTCTCATATGGGCCATGATATCATTCGGGAAGTCTCTAAATATATGCTAATTTGAGTGCCTGGTAGCTGAACTCAAGTGATCCCACTGAGATTAATCATAGTCTATCATTACAATTCCAAAGTACATTGCTTTATTAAATAAAAATTGAACATGTGTACATGTGTATGTGAGAAGCCTACACACAAACACATACAAGTGAAAATAATGACTATAAACCTACAATTTACTGAGAGGAAAAATAGATTTAGGTTTTGCCTTTTCATTACGTATCTTGCTAATCATTCTCTTCATCTCTTCCTATGCTACAGGTTTTATGTTGTATCTGCAGCCCCTGACTGCAAAATGATATCGTTTGTGTCTATGTGGTTGTGATGTCCATTGACATCCTCTTGTGGAGGTTAACTAGTCAGTTGACTGTCAAACCTTACCAATTATCAACCCTGAGAGTACATATAATGTCATATCAGTACATAGCCTTTTCATCACAAGTGACACAATGATTTGAATTGCCCCAAGGTATATCTTATTTTTGGATATGTTCTGTATATTTTTTAAGAGGTTGCCAGTATAAATCCCCATGGTGGTTCTTTTGGCAACAAACCAAAAAACAGCTTTAAGTGCTGAAACACTGAGAGATCAACATCACATGAAGTGACAGGGTCACTTCAAAGAAGCTCAAGAGTATTAAAAATGTTATGGTAATTTTTCTTCTAGGTTCTGAAAGCATGCTAAAAATAAAAGTCACTGGCCTGTTTTGTAATGCTTGTTTTATAGGTAGAACACAATACAAAGTAAAGAATATTAAATAACTTCACATGACTCATTACATAATGTTGAGTAAGTTAAACAATAATTCTTAGGACTTTTTAAGAGTGTCTTAACAGGAAAACAAACTTCTAAGGAAATAATTTCAAAGTACATCCTGCATATATTTTACAATTATTCAATGAGTACTTCACAAACATTGTTTAGATTCTTGAGCAATGACAATATAATGTTTCCTATTCTCATGGAAATTATAGAGCTAGTAATAAGACGTATTAAAAAATATGGTGATCAGACCAATCAGTCTTTTTTTTTTTTTCATTTATTTTTACTAGTTGGAGGCTATCCAATCAGTCTTAAGGGAGATCAACCCTGAATACTCACTGGAAAGACTGATACTGAAGCTGAAGCTCCAGTATTTTGGTCATCTGATGCAAACAGTTGACCCAATGGAAAAGACCCTGATGCTGGGAAAGATCGAGGGCAGAAGGAGAAGAGGGCATCAGAGAATGAGAGAGCTGGATGACATCACCAAAGCAATGAACATGAACTTGGGCAAATTCCAGGAGATGGTGGGGGACAGGGAGGCCTGGCGTGCTGCAGTCTATGGGATTGCAAAGAAGAGAGCATGACTGGCAACTGAGGAACAACAAAAAAGCCAAGTATAACACTACAAGTTGTGAAAAGTGGGACTGAGGAAACTAGTGGTAAGGAATACTGAGTGCAGAGTTGCTACAGTGAGAGTAACTGAAAAGGTTTGTTTAGGGAAATGAAAGTTAAGCTGAGACTTTACAAACAAAAAGATAAGCCAGAGCAAATGTGAGTGCTTTTGTATGAAATATGGATGCAGTATCTCCAAGCAGAAAGAACAGCTTAGCTAAAGTAAGAAATTCCTGGAGCTAAAGTAAGAAATTCCTGGTGTCTTTGAGCAGCTGAATATTGGACAAGAGGTATACAAAGTACAGTTTAAGAATGCAGGATCTTGCTGTTACTTTTGTATTAAACAGTCAATTATCGCTCATAAAAAAAAAAAAAATTGCCCACACATTTACCATTTCCAGTTCTATTTTCTCCTGTCATTCAGATTACTATCTGGAATCATTTCTCTTCTTCCTGAAATCTTCAATAGCACAGATCCTGGAAGAAGGGAAGAATAAATATATAGTTATATCAGGTTCTTACATTTTATCTGAACTGGTATATTGCTTAAAGTTCAGTTCAGTTCAGTCACTCAGTCGTGTCTGACTCTTTGTGACCGAATGGACTGCAGCATGCCAGGCCTCCCTATCCATCACCAACTACCAGAGTTTACTTAAACTCATGTCCATTGAGTCCATTGATGGTCTCACGTCCATCCAACCAACTTATCCTCTGTCATCCCCTTCTCCTCCTGCTTTCAATCTTTCCCAGCATCAGGGTCTTTTTCAAATGAGTCAGCTCTTCACATCAGGTGGCCAAAATGTTGGAGTTTCACCTTCAACACCAGTCCTTCCAATGAATATTCTGGACTGATTTTCTTTAGGATGGACTGGTTGGATCTCCTTGCAGTCCAAGGGACTTTCAAGAGTCTTCTCCAACACCACAGTTGAAAAGCATCAATTCTTCTGTGCTCAGCTTTCTTTATAGTCCAACTCTTACATCCATACATGACTACTGGAAAAACCATAGTCTTGACTAGATGGACCTTTGTTGACAAAGTGATGTCTCTGCTTTTCAATATGCTGTCTAGGTTGGTCATAACTTTCCTTCCAAGGAGTAAGCCTCTTTTAATCTCACGGCTGCAGTCACTGTCTTCAGTGATTTTGGAGCCCCCGAAAAATAATGTTGTCACTGTTTCCACTGTTTCCCCATCTATTTCCCATGAAGTGATGAGACCAGACGCCATGATATTAGTTTTCTGAATGTTGAGCTTTAAGCCAACTTTTTCACTCTCCTCTTTCACCTTCATCAAGAGCTCTTTAGGTTTTCTTCACTTTCTTCCATAAGGGTAGTGTCATCTGCATATCTGAGGTTATTGATATTTCTCCCAGCAATCATGATTCCAGCTTGTGCTTCCGCCAGTCCAGCGTTTCTCATGATGTATTCTGCATACAAGTTAAATGTAGGGTGACAATATACAGCCTTGACGTACTCCTTTTCCTATTTGGGGCCAGTCTGTTTTTTCATGTCCAGTTCTAACTGTTGGTTCCTGACCTGCATACAGATTTCTCAAGAGACAGATCAGGTGCCTGGTATTCCCATCTCTTTCAGAATATTCCACAGTTTATTGTGATCCACACAGTGAAAGGCTTTGGCATAGTCAATAAAGCAGAAATAGATGTCTTTCTGGAACTCTCTTGCTTTTTTGATGACCCAGCAGATGTTGGCAATTTGATCTTTGGTTCCTCTGCCTTTTCTAAAACCAGCTTGAACATCTGGAAGGTCATTGTTCATGTATTGTTGAAGCCTGGCTTGGAAAATTTTGAGCATTACTTTACTAGTGCGTGAGATGAGTGCAATTGTACAGTAGTCTGAGCATTCTTTGGCATTGCCTTCCTTTAGGATTAGAATGAAAACTGACCTTTTCCAGTCCTGTGGCCACTGCTGAGTTTTCCACATTTGCTGGCATATTGAGTGCAACACTTTCACAGCATCATCTTTTAGGATTTTAAATAGCTCAACTGGAATTCCATCACCTCCACTAGCTTTGTTCATAGCGATGCTTCCTAAGGCCCACTTAACTTCACATTCCAGGATGTCTGGCTCTAAGTGAGTGATCACACCATCGTGATTATCTGGGTCGTGAAGATCTTTTCTGTACAGTTCTTCTGTGTATTCTTGCCACCTCTTCTTAATATCTTCTGCTTCTGTTAGGTACATACCAGGAAAACAATAGAATGGGAAAGACTAGAGAGAATATTACTTAAAAGAAGATGGTAATCAGTGAATGGTGTATACTCTAAAGCCTAATCAATTATGAATTTATTACCCAGACAAGTATAGCTAATAATCAAACAAGGAGATGCAACGGGATAATAAAAATTACAAGTTAGTTTAAAAGATGATATAATAAGAGGAACAAAATATAAATTAATTTAAATAAGTAGACAAATAATGCAAAGTATGTCTTCTTAATAATTTAGGAGTTAATTTATGTGAAATAGGAAGATCCTGAATGGCTTTCATCAGAGAGGTAATAAAATATGTTTTACTCCATCAAAAATAATACAGAAAGAAGAAACAAAGTGGGGGGGGGAAGCATTTGGTGGCTGGTTGAAAGCATAAAATGGCTTTGGTGGCTTCTCAAAGACTAGATTAAGGAGCCAATTTGAATTTGGGAGCTATATTAGCAGGCTACTGCTGTAATAAATAGATGACGTAAAATGTCTACACTAACAACTTAGCTAACATAATAAATGTAACAGGTCCTTGCTGTGTCTGCACGTTTTCTTTCAAAATTAAACAATAATTTGATTCAGAGTATTCTCGAATTAATAGATGCCTCAGGGTATTTGCAGACTCAATCCTATATATTTGAGTTTAGAACATTTATCTTCCACACCAATTGCAGTGAAAACGCCTTCCCTATCTGTTAGGTATTTGATGCTGAAGACCTTCTACCCTCAGTTAAAAAAAAAAACAAATCAGTTCCTTTGGTATATATAATTTCATTTTTATTAATGGAAAATATAAAGTGACAGATAAACTTTAGTAAAACTATTATCTCAGGTTGACTTTCAACATTCATTTCATTACAAATTTAAATTTGATCACAGATTTCCTTTTCAGACCATGGTGAAGTAACAAGGACTGGGTTTTAGTCTCCTGCCTTAGACAAGATATATGGAAAAAAAAATAGATTCAGACATTGGATAATAGATAACACAGAACAATGGCTGGGAAAGATGAAAAAAGGTGATACCTACAATTTCTTGTTTATTGCCTTGAGAGAGTCCCCAGGCCACAAAACTGGGAAGGGTAATCCAAACAGAACCCTGAAGTCTCACTAAACTGAGGACATTAAAGTGAGATTTTCAGATTACCAGATGTTCAGACATTGCAGAGCGGATCCCTGTGAACTGTGAAGAGAGAGAACTGCATGGAGAAGGAAGAGCTGCACAGAGAGCTGGATCGGGAGAGCTCCAGAGCACTCCCTTCTGGACTTCAGTTGAATACTGACCAGCACATAGCTATGAATATACATGCTCAAGGCAAGAAAGAGAGTGTTGAGAGGATACAGCAAAAAGAAGAGGGTGAAACAGTCACCAGAGCTCACGGGGCTGCAAATCTGTGTTCCTGTTAGCAAGGGTAGGAAAAAACTTGAAATAAATAAATGGGACTTCAGGTAAAGTGCTTAGAAGGCTCAGCTGAGTCCATGCTGAGTCATGTCCAACTCTTTGCCACCCCATCTATCCTGTAGGAAAAGATTTGCAGACTTAGGTATAGAATGAGATCAAATTATATCTGAATTTAATGAAAGTGTTCCCATTTGAAAAAAAATTACATGTGAAGACCTTAATGGTAGTAATCCCTACTGACAATGATTGAAATTAAATTTAAATCAGAGGAAAATATAATAAAAATTCAGTAAAATATATGTGCTCATTTATTTCAAAATTTTACATTTTTTGCTATCTTAAGAGGCTTTATTTCCTGAAAAACTCAATAACTTGCTGCAAATTGCCCCAAACACAAACTCAGCTAATTTTTGACATTGGTTAGCTAAGCTGCAGTAACTAACAAAATGCTAATCCCAAAGCTTTCATCAGGCCAATTTTTGTATAACTCCCTGATATGAAAAATTGGCATGGTAATGCCTCACCATAGGGAAAAAAATATGTAAGAATAAAAATTTTGTAATTTTAACATATAATTTTATTTTATAATTAAAAATTACATAACATTAAATATTTTAATTGTCCCAGTTTGGACTTAATCTCTTCACTTTTTTTTTTTTTTTTTGCTTTTTAAAAAATTGACAGACACATTTATATTTGCCAAAAAGTTATTTCATAACTATGTGTTGGGCATTATTCTAGGGACAAGATGAATAAAACAGTCTTTGACCTCAAGTACCATACAGTGTATAATGGAAGAGAACAATTAAGAACAAATAGATAGATAGATACCTCCTCACTTCATTCTCTGTGAATCTTCTCATCTCACATAGACTAAAAAACAAAAATCTTAGGATAGCCTACAAAGATCCACATAGGTTGCTCATTCAAACATTTCAGTCAAATCCCTTCTGCTCCAGTCACTAAGACCTCTTTTTTTTTTTTTTTTTTTAATATCAATCAGAAGCATTGTTCTCTATCAGGGTTTTTATAGCTATTACTCCTTTTGCCTGGGACTCTTCAATTGCAAGCATCACTGGCCCCTTCATCACCTTCGCGTTTCTGGAAATTGCCAACTTGTCAGTTGGTGTGTTTGTGTGTTTTAATACCCTATTTAACATTGAAATCTATTGTTTAGCTTGGGTATTCTAAATGATTGCTTCATGAATTATCTACATTGAATGAGCAGCTCTTTTAAATTCCTCTTCCTTTCTCTCTTTTACACTTATCTTTAAAAAGGGTAACTCAAGTGACTGTTTTAGGAATAGAATAAGTATGAGCAAGATCTGAAGCAAGGAGTCCAATTTGGAGACTGGAGACTATTGGAATGACCCAAGTGAGGACTGATGTTGTCTAGTATTGAAGTCATAGCAGTCATAGCAGTGTAGGAGATGAGATGTTATTAGGTACTGGAACCAGTTGAGGGTAGTGTGAAGGGAATTTTCTGATCAAATGGATGTGGATGGTTAAAAACAAAGAGCAAGTTAAAGATAAGCATACATTTTTTTGTTGCCTGAGCAATTGGAAGTTTGGAGTTTCTATGAACTGAAGTTGAAAAATTACATCAGATACTCAAATACATTCAAAGACTTCAGTTCAGTTCAGTTGCTCAGTCGTGTCTGACTCTTTGCGACCCAGTGGTCTGCAGCACAATAGGCTTCCCTGTCCGTCACCAGCTCCTGGAACTTGCTCAAACACCTGTCCATTGAGTCAGTAATGCCATCCAACTATCTCATCCTCTGTTGTCCCCTTCTCCTCCTGCCTTCAATCTTTCCCAGCATCAGGGTCTTTTCTAATGAGTCCATTCTTGGATCTTCAGCTTCAACAAAAGTCCTTCCAATGAATATTCAGGACTGATTTCCGTTATGACTGACTGGTTTGATCTCCTAGCAGTGAAAGACTTAGGCCTGATCAAATATTTGATCAAATATTCAAAGACTTAGGCCTGATCATATATTTGTAAAACTTTAATGAGCAGTAGTAAAGGCAAATGCATCTACTGTTGATAGAAATCTTGTATTCTGATGCCATCATGGGCCCAGGTATTAAAGTCATGGAAACTTGGATAGTGCTTCAAAATGTAGGGACTGTTTGTATTACTTTAATGTTGACTTGTAAGAGTTCTTGTATAGTTTGGATATTAACCCCTTATAAGATAAATAATTTGCAAATATCTTCTCCCTTTCAGTAGGTAGCCTTTTCATTTTGTTGACCTTACATATAAATATTTAATCCATTCTGAATTTACTTTTGTGTATATTGTGAGAGAGTAGTATATTCTTTATCATATTGTTTTCAATTATAGGTTTTTATAAGATATTGAACACAGTCCCTTGTGTTATACAGTAGGTCCTTGTTGTTTATTCATTTTATATAGAGTAGTGTGTATCTGTTAATTCCAAATTCCCATATGTTGATCAAAGATTATAGGGTGGGTTTTGAAAGGTTTTATTTAGACTATATGGGAACTTAATATGTTAGTTAATGAAGCTGAATGTTTTTTAATATGTTAAGAAAAAGTACAGTAATTAAAAGATCTATGTTTGTCAGTTAGGAGGATATTGATGACTCTTGATATTAGAGTTTCACACGTGTGGTAGAGGAAAAGGCCAGACTGCAGTGGATTAAGAATGAAAAAAATAAGAAAAATTAAAAGAATAGAAAGAAAAGTAGGGAAATGGCTTTAAGTTACACGTCAAGAAGATCGGTTAAAAAAGGAAAGAGAAAAACAGGATATGGATGATAGAAGAGACAGGTTCAAAGGAGTTTTTGTTAGACTTCTTGTTTATTGTTTTGTCTTTAAAAAAATTAGTTCTCAAAAGCATTTGCACTGGTTTAGAAGATCAAGCATAAATAAAGACATTCTTCAGTAAGAGAAAGAAGAGATAGTTACTGGTTTATCAATCTCTATCTATAAAATGAAGAATTGCACTTGAATAATTCAAAGAGATTCCATCAAAAAGATTAGAAGGATGCTTTGGTACAACTTCCCTGACTTGTCAGAGGGCCTATGTAGCCTGCCAGGCTCTTCTGTCCATGGGATTGCCCAAGCAAGAATATTGGATTGTGTTTCCATGTCTTCCTCCAGGGGATCTTCCTGACCCAGGAATTACACCTGAGTCTCCTTCATTGCAGGCAGGTTCTTTACCATTTGAGCCACCAGGGAAGCCCATATTTGTAATTAGTGCATAAATATTCTCTGCACTCTAGAATGTATCATATCCAAATGTCAAATTCATCTACCATGTCCCCATTTTAAGAACAGTAAATGAATACTGAGATCTCACATTTTTAACAGAAAATTTTAGACATTCTCAAATTTGAGAAGTGTTATTTAGACATTCCTAAATTATAAAAGATTCCATGAAAGTATTTAGCAGGTAGACAGTTCAGCTAGAAAAAACCTAAATTTTGTTCTTTTAACCAGAATTTACTGTCATTGAAGACTTGGATTAATTATGAAATATTCCTGTTTCCCATCTTGTCACCTTAATATAAATTTAAACATGAGTCTCATTTCAGTTAAGTTCAGTCACTCAGTCGTGTCTAACTCTTTGAGACTCCATAGACTGCAGCATGCCAGGCTTCCCTGTCTATCAACAACTCCTGGAGCTTGCTCAAACTCATGTTCATCCAGTTGGTGATGCCATCCAACCATCTCATCCTCTGTCATCCCCTTCTCCTGCCTTCAATCTTTCCCAGCATCAGGGTCTTTTCCAATGAGTCAGTTCTTCGCGTCAGGTGGCCAAAGTGTTGGAGTTTCAGCTTCAGCATCAGTCTCTCCAATGAATATTTAGGACTGATTTCCTTTAGGATGGCCTGGTTGGATCTCCTTGCAATCCAAGGGACTCTCAAGAGTCTTCTCCAACACCACAGTTCAAGAGCATCAGTTCTTCAGTGCTCAGCTTTCTTTATAGTTCAACTCTCACATCCATACATGACTACTGGAAAAACCATAGCTTTGACCAGATGAAACTTTGCTGGCAAAGTAATGTCTCTGCTTATTAATATGCTGTCTAGGTTTGTCATAACTTTTCTTCCAAGGAGCAAGTGTCTTTTGATTTCATAGCTGCAGTCACCATCTGCAGTGATTTTTGAGTCCCAAAAAGTAAACTCTGTCACTGTTTCCATTGTTTCCCCATCTATTTGCCATGAAGTGATGGGATCAGATGCCCTGATCTTAGTTTTCTGAATGTTGAATTTTAAGCCAACTTTTTGACTCTCATCTTTCACTTTCATCAAGAGGCTCTTTAGTTCTTCTTCACTTTCTGATATAAGGGTGGTGTCATCTGCATATCTAAGGTTATTGATATTTCTCCCAGCAATCTTCATTCCAGCTTGTACTTCATCCAGCCCAGCATTTCTCATGGTTTACTCTGCATATAAGTTAAATAAGCAGGGTGACAATATACAGCCTTAATGTACTCCTTTCCCAACTTGGAACCAGTCTGTTGACCCATGTCCTAGTAACCACCTTTATTTCCTTACTATTAATACATATCACCTACTAGAATTGCTAACTTGAGAATCAAATAAACAAGTAGGTGTTGTTACTCTACATCCTGCAGTATCTACTAGCACTGAGTAGTTACACAGAGAATAAAACATGTATAAACTTCTCACATTATATTACCCTCAATCACACATGGGAGACCCAAAGAAGTTACTGAACAGACTTTGATCTTAATTACCAACTCAGTCCTGTGATTTCTACCAAAAATTATAATAATAATAGAGCTACTGAAGTGGTTTTGGTCTATTCCAGTTCCTTTTTTTTTTTTTCCATTCATCACCAAAGGGGGGAAAAAGAATCATGTTAAAGAGAAAGATGTTTGAGGAGCGATTTTACTCATGAATATTAGATAAATGGGAGATAGAATTTTAATTAAACTCTCTCTAGCCTCATCAGATTAACAGTGTTTAAAGCTGGCTTGTTTATTGGGAAAGTCTGTTTTAGCTTTTCTGGATTATCTCAATCATTTTCATTAGTGAAATCTTTAATCTGCTCTTCATTACAAATGAAAGGGTAGAGGTCCACATCTATTGGATCTGAGATATAATCTTGTGTTTAAGCTGCTTGGTGAATTATTTAGGCACAAGCATATTAGAAAGTTTAAAGACTCAGAGTCCTAGAATAATAATAGATTCATTCAGATTCGACATTTTTAGTAACATTGTGTGTAATATTATAGAATGTAGAAGGAGAGTGAACATGTATCTGTGTGTGTGTGTTTGTGTTTATAAATATCTGGACATATTTTTTATACTGTGTCTTTCCAAGTTAAGAAATGTATACAGATTTTAGTAAATCATATAAAAAGTATTACCTTTATAGAATTAACTAAATTTGGGAAACAGGCAGTATATTTTTATTATTTTGGCTTATGATTCAAACATTATGAGCTCTTTATTTTAATTTTCCCTCTAAGAAAATTATTTAGTCTGATGTACATTAAGTGAAAAAAAAGTGGAAGGAAAGTTAATCACTCAGTCATGCCCAACTCTGTAACCCCATGGATTATAGTCTGCCAGACTCCTCTGTCATGGAATTCTCATAAATATTTTTTCAAATCTTAAATTAAAATTCACTGTAGAATACACTCTGACTTGATCCATTTTATAATAAGTACTTTTTATATGATAAATTTTCAAGTGTCTCTGCAGACCACTTAGAACAATTATTGTAAAACTCATGGCTGAAGCTAGAAAGTTTTTCCTCAGAAGAATTAAATCTAAACAATTCTGAATTAAATATGGAATCAAGAATCTAGAATTTGGGTTCTTTTATTGTTTGCTTTCTTTGGTTTTGCCAGGTTTTGGGGAAGCCACTGACCTCTAAATTTGTCACTCATCATTTTTTAAATGAATACAAAGACCTGCTTTATTTATAGGAGTGTTACAAATGGTCAATAATTGAAAAAGAAAATGACTTCAAAGTATTAAAAAATAATGATTTATAGTAAATATACTAAGATAATTTTTTATAATTTTATTTGATTTATTTTGAACAGCATATATTTTAACAGATCCCTCACCAGGGAAAGTATTTTTATTTCAGTTTCTAGAAGGTGTCTGGTACATAAAAAATGGTAAGATACTAACATAAAATTTTTATATTAGTTATCATTTTTGTCTATTGATTCATAAATAAATGACACCTGAAAACACCAATATCAGAAGATGCTGAAAAATCTACCTGATTTAGTCTCAGTGGATCTCATATTTTATGAAAGTCTAAGGGAGCTTTAAAAAAAGAAGCTATTTATCCTATTTTCCCTCCTATCCCACAACACTTTCAGCAAATATGTTCTCTTTTTCTCTCTTCTATTACCCTTTCTTTACTCATCCACCACCTATCTGTGCAGCTGTGGGCAGATTAGTTCCTATTTTTGTGTCTCTCTAGCTTTATGTGTGCAATAGAGATAATCATTTTATTTCATAGGGCCGTTTTGAGCAGTAGGTAAATTAGCACTGGAAATCAATTAGGACAGCACTAGACAAGAATGAGTTCTTAATCGTTTTCAGATCAGTTCAGTTCAGTTCAGTCGCTCAGTCGTGTCCGATTCTGCAACCCCATTAATCGCAGCATGCCAGGCCTCCCTGTCCATCACCAACTCCCGGAGATTACTCAAACTCATGTCCATCGAGTCGGTGATGCCATCCAGCGATCTCGTCCTCTGTCGTCCCCTTCTCCTCCTGCCCTCAATCCCTCCCCGCATCAGGGTCTTTTCCAATGAGTCAACTCTTTGCATGAGGTGGCCAAAGTATTGGAGTTTCAGCTTCAGCATCAGTCCTTCCAGTGAACACCCAGGACTTATCTCCTTTAGGATGGACTGGTTGGATCTCCTTGCAGTCCAGGGGACTCTCAAGAGTCTTCTCCAACACCACAGTTCAAAAGCATCAATTGTTCGGCACTCAGCTTTCTTCACAGTCCAACTCTCACATCCATACATGACTACTGGAAAAACCATAGCCTTGACCAGACAGACCTTTGTTGGCAAAGTAATGTCTCTGCTTTTTCATATGCTATCTAGGTTGGTCATAACTTTCCTTCCAAGGAGTAAGTGTCTTTTAATTTCATGGCTGCAATCACCATCTGCAGTGATTTTGGAGCCCCAAAAAATGAAGTCTGACACTGTTTCCCCTCCATTTCCCATGAAGTGATGGGACCAGATGCCATGATCTTAGTTTTCTGAATGTTGAGTTTTAAGCCAACTTTTCACTCTCCTCTCTCACTTTCATCAAGAGGCTTTTGAGGTCTTCTCCACTTTCTGCCATAAGGGTGGTGTCATCTGCATATCTGAGGTTATTGATATTTCTCCCGGCAATCTTGATTTCAGCTTGTGCTTCTTCCAGCCCAGTGTTTCTCATGATGTACTCTGCATAGAAGTTAAATAAGCAGGGTGACAATATACAGCCTTGACGTACTCCTTTTCCTGTCTGGTACCAGTCTGTTGTTCCATGTCCAGTTCTAACTGTTGCTTCCTGACCTGCATACAGGTTTCTCAAGAGGCAGGTCCGGTGGTCTGGTATTTCCATCTCTTGAAAAATTTTCCACAGTTTATTGTGATCCATACAGTCAAAGGCTTTTCAGATAGGTACTTGTAAATCCACGATCATATATATATATATATATATATATATATATATATATATATATATATACACATACATCATATATATACATACATCATATATATATATATGTCACCATCATACTAATTATGTGAAAAGAATCACTTTATTTCTTGGAGATATATGAGAAACTTCAAAAAAGTCCATGCATGTCTTACTCTAACAACATGTTTTATTCTGTTTCCTTAGGCAGTCATCACATTTTTATGTACCTTACTATGTTTGCTGCTCATTTGCCAATAATAAATAATTCTGTGTCCTGAGCACGATATCAGAATATTCATGTAGGAGACGATTTATCCAAATTCAAATCTCTATTTCTGCTAGTTATTTTTCCTCTTGGTTCTTCATGTAGTTTTCAGTAAAGTAAATTCTTAATCCTTGCCCACAATTAGGATTTTTAAATGAGATTATACACATAAATAAATTAATGTGTTCATTCTAAATAACCAAAAAGCAAAACAGAACAAAACAAAACCAGGGACATATTTGTTCTCATTTTTTAATAGAAATTTTCAGCAAGGAAAATTCTTAATGAACAATTTCCTGCCTCAGATAAATTGAATCATAGGATTACACAGTTTTCTTTTAGTAAGGGACTCATTAAACAAACAAACAAAGAAATGCATTTAACCTACAATTCCAAAGTAAATAATGTTTTCTATTTGATCTGTTGAGAATTTCAAAGTCACAATTATATCATTCTTTATTTTTATAGATTATTCACTCTTTGTTACTTGTGTAGCTTATAGTTTTAACATGATATAACTAGTGATTATATCATGTTATTTCAGCAATAAAAAAATTATTATGGAGTTCATTAATATTCCTCTTTCCTTTTCCTTCTTTTCTCTCTTCTTTCGTTTTCTTTTAGTTCTTCGTTTTTTGTCACCTAATAATATCACTGATTCCATTTTTCCTATATTATAATGACCCAATATGTGGCTAAAGGCCTAACAAATTTAAAATAGATTTTCTCACTTTAATGACTCTTACAAGAATTTAGTTTATAATTTCCATAGGCCAGGAACATAGTCACTCAATATATAACTGTTGAGTGTGTCAAGGTGTAAAAATGGAAACCATTTCATTCTTAATAGATTTTATATCATGAGCTGTAAGGGACAACACTGCTGTAATCATTATCACTTCTTGGAGTTCCTTGAATTTTCCTGACCTAGGAGTTGAGAACAAATTAACTTTTTTCCTCCCTACACTACCTTTTTCTGAGGAGATCTGCCAGGAGCCAACACACGAGACCCTACCCATGACAAGGTCATGAGGGAGAAAATCTGACCGGCAAGGCAGATCAGGTTGTCAGGGGTTTCAAAAAGCTGCCCCCGGCGCTCACCTTAAAGATGATATCTGTCTTTCTGATGCCTGCCTCAATAGACTACTCCCTAATTTCTGTGACACAGGCAGAAGGCCTTCCCCAATCTCTTCCCAAATAAGAATCAATTTAGAACTTTAATCAATAAGTTTCCCGGGTGGTGGTATTTTATGAGATTATTCAGGGTGAAAGGAGTGTTTTAATTTAAACTCTGTTGCTGGTATTTTAGTTTGTTTGGCAAATGCATTTATGCCCTTGGTACTAATATGCATGATTGCTTATAATATCCTAATCATAAAATAACATAAAGAACCTGATCACATAAAGGCCCTAACAGACATAGAGCCCTTCGGGGGGTGAGGAAGCCCTATTAGAAAACACAAGAAAAATTATTCTAAAAGTAGCTATTGGGTTAACATTTGCTTGCTGTGTTTTGCTTGCTGTGTTTTTGCTTTTAATGTTCTAAGGTTGTGTTGTAGAAACCATTGTTAATATAGTTAAAGATCTAGAGAAATAAGAGCTTAGTCCTAGTGTGGTAACAATGAGATGGTTGTTAATTGTCAGCCAGGAGTGCTAGGCAGAGGCTGCCTCACCAAAGTCGCAGAGTCAGTCTGGGGTAAACTTCTTAGATAAACGCAACTGTCAACTTCTGCAGAAGGATTAATTTTTGTATTAACAAGGTTATACTTCTACTCTGTACTGTTGCCCTATGAGACTGCTACCTTTCAGTTAAGGTCACCATAGAAACAGAAAATAGGTTTACATTCACCTGACTTGCATAAAATGTTAATAGGCCCCAAGGCCAGAAGATAATGTACAAGACCCTCATAAACAAAGAAGTATGCAGAAAACACCCTGGTTTTGTGAAGAACAAGCTGATGTAATGTTAAACTATCTTCCCCTTAGAAATGTACTAACTTAGGGTATAAAAGCCACGGTAAAAAATAAAACATTGCCAGACTCTGCCGGCCTTGGCTGCACCCCCCGTCTGGTCACACACTCTCTCTTTCTCTCTCTCTCTCTCTCTCTCTCTCTCTCCCTGGCAGACTTGGCCCTATCAAGGCTGGTCTCACATTTCTTCTCTCTCTCTCGCCAATGCCGTTCATCCCGAGGGTGCCCCCTGGATCCTGCCGAGGCTGGACCCCGGCAGAGATCTGCAGGTCCTTAAGTAGAGCTAGGAACTAGGCTTAAATGGTGAAAATTTTATATCTGCATCAGTCAGAATGGTGGAGGAACAGGGCTATAACTACTGGGATTAGCTTAAAAAGAAGTCCAAACATATCTGGTTATTCTAACCCTTTGTAAAAAGAGCAAGTCCCTGAGTAAAATCCCCCTTATCTCAGATGAGTCAAAATGTACAGAAAATGCAAGAATGTTTTACAAGTCTCCTTACTCCTATAACCACTATTAATTAGGGTCCTAGGTTTATTACCACTTTTTCAGTTTTAACAATGTCTTATTTAGTTCATCATCTAACTCTAGCCTTTACCCCCATTATCAGACAGGACAGGCAAAGCAATATAGATCCACAAATATCCAAGTTCTTCCTAATGAATATAAGTCAAATCAATGTGATTTTCATCAGTTTTGCAACTGCATAGCAAGTCCATTTAAGATTCCTTCAGCAGTCATCTGCTTTGCTGTATACACTTATCTGAAACTCATCTCTAGGAAATTTTTTTTTCAATTTACTATAGCTAAAAAAATGTTTCCTTTTCTCTAATTGCAATTGATTTTATATGCTTTTTCACATCATATTATTATGATCAGGAGATGAGGCAGGCTCCTTTGTTGTTCTTCAGTCTGCGACCCCAGGAAACCCTGCAGCACGCCAGGCTTCCTTGTCCTTCTCTGTCTCCCTGAGTTCGCTCACATTCATGTACATTGAGTTGGTGATGCTAGCTATCCAACCATCTTAATCTCCGTCACTCCCTTCTCCTCCTGCTATCAGTCTTTCCCAGCATCAGGATCTTTTCCAATGAGTCATCTCTTCCCATCAGATGGCCAAAGTATTGGAGCTTCAGCTTCATCATCAGTCTTTCCAGTGAATATTCAGGGCTGATTTCCTTTAGGATTGGCTGGTTGGATCTCCTTACAGTCCAAGAGACTCTCAAGAGTCTTCTTTAACACTACAGTTCAAAGGCATCAATTTTTTGGTGCTCAGCTTTCTTTATGGTCCAACTCTCACATCCATAGATGACTAGTGGAAAAAGCATAGCTTTGTCTATATGCTCTTTTCTCTGTCCATTTGTCTGCCAAATGTTGCCTCTGCTTCTTAATATACTGTCTAGGTTGGTCATAGCTTTTCTTCCAAGGACCAAATGGCCTTTAATTTCATGGCTGCAGTCACTATCTGCAGTGATTTTGGAGCCCAAGAAAATAAAATCTGTTAGTGTTTCCACTTTCCCTGTCTATTTTCCATGAAGTGATGGGAGTGGATGCCATAATCTTAGTTTTTTGAATGTTGAGTTTTAAGCAGCCTTTTCACTTTCCTCTTTCATCCTTACGAAGAAGGCTCCTAGAACTTAGATAATCAGGAGTAGTTCTTGGTGTAATGACTGCTGTAACCTCTATAACTATTTAACCCTTAACTGTGTTCTTGACTCAGCACACTCACTTTATGTGTTTCCTGAAAATATGCAGGAAAGTAAATATTCTGTAGCCCTCATTTATTCTCATGTTCTGGCTGACCTACAGACCTTTCCTAAATCTAATAATATGGCTCTTTTTTTTTTTTTCCCGCTACTCACTAAAATTGTTCCTGCAAAGACATAGATGCCCCATTATGATCTTTACTGCCTATAGTGGATTGAATTATGGTCCCTCAAACCATGTCCGTCAGGAAATTGTGTGTGACTATATATAAAAATGGTCTTTTAAGGTATGACTAAATTAAGGCACTTGAGATGAGATCATCCTAGATTTAGGGTGGACCCTAAATCCAATGAGAGATGTCCTTATAAGAGAGAGTAGACAGAGACTTGAGACATAGAGTCACAGGGGAGAAGGCCATGTGAAGACAGAAGTAGAGATTAGATTTGCACCACCAGAAACCAAGGAATATATGAAGCTATCAGAAGCTAGAAGAGGCCAGGATGGATTTTTGGAGGGAGTATGGGTCTGACAATACCTTGATTCTAAACTGGCCTCCTCAAAACTGTAAAATAATAATATTTTTATATTATTTTAAGCCACCAGACTTGTGGTAATATTACAGAGGCCCTATGACATTGGTACTCTGCTACTCCATATGAAGATTCTTTGATTGATTATAATTAAATGTATACATTAAAGATAACAAGAAAAATAGTGACCAAAATGCACACCATGATTCTTGGCAAAGAACTGCTTCTGAAATGACTTTTGTATATTTAATATTCAATTCTTTGGCAATTGTAACTGTGAAAAATGTGTATTTACATATTTTTGCACAATTTTATTGGAAAATTTTATATGAATGTGAGACTGGAACAGAAAAATACAATAAAGTCATAAAAGATACAAGAAATTACAGTAGGCCCTCATAACTCATGATATAAAACCTGTTGAAAATGCAGTTGCAAAAATCTTTACTCAATGATTTACTCAACAATTATATACTAAATAGCCATGTTCTTGGTTTATAGATATTTATGATCAAATTCTTAAGACAGAAGCAATGAGAAAGCCAATTCTAATTTTTGGAAAGAATCATGGCTCCCCAGAACATGTATTTGTTTGTCAACATTTTATCAAGTGAGTTATATATGTGGAACAGAAATATCTGTTTAAAAAGGTACATGCTTTTACAATACAACAAGGCATCTCACCTTTATTGCAAACACAGACAAACATAAATTACCACTACACACCTAGGCAAAAGAATACCCAACCATGCACCATTTCCTTTGACATTCTCAAGTACGTTGTCATTCTTGTCCTTGGTAGTCAAACATATTCTGAATAAACAAAATCCACTTTAGAACCCTTGCAATTGATGACTGAAGACTTGGAGTTTTGTATTTATGCGTGTATTTTGTTGCTGTTCAGTTGCTAAATCGTGTCTGACTCTTTGTGATCCCATGGACTGTAGCTCACCAGGCTTCCCTACTTCACTATCTCCCAGAGTTTGTTGAAATTCATGTCTATTCAATCAGTGATACTATCTAACCATCTCATCCTCTCCCACCCTCTTCTCCTTTTGCCTTCAGTCTTTCCTAGCATCAGGGTCTTCTCCAGTGACTTAGCTCTTTGCATAAGGTGGCCAAATTATTGGAGCTTCAGCTTCAGCATCGGTGCTTTGAATGAATATTCAGGACTGATTTCCTTTAGGATTGACTGGTTGGATCTCCTTGCAGTCTAAGGGACTCTGAAGAATTTTCTCCAGCACCACAATTCGAAAGGATTGACTCTTCAGCACTCAGTCTTCTTTATGGTCCAACTCTCACTTTCATATATGACTTTTGAGAAAACCATAGCTTTGACTATGAGGACTTTGTCAGCAAAGTGTTGTCTCTGCTTTTTAATATGCTGTCTAGGTTTGTCACAGCTTTCCTTCCAAGGAGCAGTAGTCTTCTAATTTCATGGCTGCAGTCATTGTAAGCAGTGACTACGCACATGCTGTGTGGGTGCTCACATGTCTGACTCTTTGCAAGCCCACGGACTACAGTCTGCCAGGCTCCCCTCTCCATGGGATTTCCCAGGCAAGAATATTGGAGTGGGTTGCCATTTCCTCCTCCAGTGGATCTTCCTGACCCAGAGACTGAACCTGCATCCCAGCTTCTACATTGGCAGGCAGATTCTTTCCCGCTGAGCCATGGTGGGGGAGGGGGAAGAGCCTGCAATATGCAGGTATATCACCCATGTAAAATAATAGATCATTTAGGTTTATAAATTATATGCATCTTCTTGAATTCATTGGGAAATCTGTTGCCTCATGCCACGTTTGGGATTCAAGCAAGGTCTTTTAGTTTATTGTCCAAATGAGTGAAGAGCTTCTTTTGCACATGTAAAACAGGAGTGTTAGCCGCTACCCTGTGTTTTGACTGTGAAATGTTAATCTGTTTGTTGTTGATAGAGATTACAGTAGGGAGAGCCAGGGCAGTTACAGTTAGGTCCTGACACCCTGGCACGCAGCCTGACTGGATATTGCAGAGCTTTAAATCTGCCTGTCAGGAGATGGGACACAAAGGTAACAACTGCCAGTTAAATAAAATTGCTTAGAGTAAATTGGACAAATTTTGTTAGCCTCTTGCCTAACCTGGCCCAGAGCCACATCAGCAAGGGCAATGATGTTAAGTTTGGGATTGAACTTGTGGCTGAAGAAAACTAATTCAGCAGTTGCTTCCAGCAACTGTGTTAGGCTGATTAAAAGCAGCTCCATGGTCAACTCAAATTGTTTTATATATTGATGTTTTGTTGTCACCAAATGAGTTGTTGTTTCCTGGAGAAGAGGATAGAGGTTCAAATAGTGCTTCATCTGGGATGTGGAACAGAGTGCTAGGCACATAAAAATGCTCGATTTATATGCTTGATTGGAATTGAGCTAAATTGATTCTTTAGTTCAGACAAGGTTTGTTCACTTAGACTTTCTCTTTAATTACAAAAATAAGTGAAATAATATTCAATGTAAGCACATATATATATGTATATATACACACATATTTTCTTAATTCATTGTCATGTAGCAATCTGGCATACTCTTTATCAGTTAAGCTGCTTAAATCCTTAAAAACATAAGCTATGACAGGAGATTCAGCTCCATTAATAATATCCTTACTTAGGAATCTATTCTTATTGTTGTGATAGAATTCCTTCCAGTAAGAAGGAAATAGGACTAAAATGTACTTTTTCTTCTCTATTACTTATACATCACATTTTAGAGATGTCAACTTATTCTCATGATTTTTGAAAAAAAACTTGACTAGTCAGTTACTAATGAAAATGGTAGATATTCATACATTCACTTACTTCTACAGTAATTACCCAAGACTTCTAAAATGTATTTATATTTATTGTTTTTTTTTTTATCTAGTTACATGGGACAGCAAACAAAATTCATCTATCTTTTTCCATCAGAATTAACCAAAGGAGTTACCACTTAAGGTGGGCCCGACAGTGTAAGTAAAAGTACTTATGGTGAACTGGGCTCTTCTGAGGTCAGAGACATTCTTCTTGCTGGCTTTAAATAGGCAAACTACCATATTTGAAATTGTCAATGGAGTCTTTAGGGTCACTGTGGGTGGCCTCTAGAACAGGAGAGCAGATTTTAACTAGGGGTTGAGAAGTGGGATCTCTTAGAGATATTACTGCAAGGAAATTAACTTTACCATCATTCTGCATGAGTTTAGAAGCAGGTTCTTCCCCAATCAAATCTCCAGATGAGAACTCAGTCTGGCCTTGCTAGTCCCTGATCAGAGGACCTAGCTAAACTCTGCTCAGACTCCTGACTCACAGAAAATCATTACAGCTTTTAAGTCAAAAGTGAATTGTTTAGATTTTGGTGGCAAACATCTTGATCCATAATTCAGAAATGTTTTATTCACTTAACAGATATTTTATTCACTTTTCTAGGCAATTGAGATACATTAGTGATTATGGAGCATATGTTTTGGATGGGTCAACATCTTTATAAAGAAGATAAATAAATGATAAAACTGTTAAGCATAATGACAATAATCAACAATTTGCATAGTGTATTAAAATATATTAAGTGCCAGTCCTAAGAAAATGTCAAGTAGAAAAAAAATCAGGACTATAGAAGGGTACAAGAGTATTAAATACTAAGAAAAGTTCATTATACTTAGTATAAGTTACTTTGACGACATACTTGAAAGATGTTGGCTGAGGTTTTTCAGTAGTGGTAATAGCGTAGAACGACGGCCAAGTAAGTATTCTGCTTTGCATATTCAAAAAACAAGAAGACCAGTGTAGTTGGAAGAGTGTGAATTATGAGAGGGTTATATGGATATCAGGAAAGAGGGCATTCAAGTTGTGAGATACAGTGATTATTACAAAGGATCATAGCCTTAGACAATGGAAGGCTGGTTGGTGTTAATTGCTATGTGGAAAATAGTCTCTCCTTTTGTGGGAAGACCAGTCATTCAGTTTTGGATATTACTACAGAATGAATTGTGTACTGCTGAAAATAGTATGTTGAAGCCTTAATGCCCAATGTGACTGTATTTTTAGACAGCTTTTAAAAAGTAATTGAGGTTAAGTGAGGCTTACTAGTGGTGGTGGTGGTGTTTCCTGATCTTATAGGATTAGTGACTTTATAAGAAGAAAAAGAATAATAAGATATCTGTCCATGCTCATACACCCCAGAAAGATTATGTGGGGACACAACAAGAACAGTGACATCTGAAAGCCAGGAGGCAGATCCTTACCAGACCTTGATCTGGGACTTCCAGCCTCCAGAACAGAAATAAATTTTTGCTGTATAAACTACTCATTTAGTGGTATTTTGTTAAAACAGTCCAACTGGATTAATTCAAACATTTTACAGTTTAGATGATTATTAACTAAGTGAACATGTTAAGTAAATCATTGTTTATGATAATCCTCTGCCATGCAACAAAATTATTTCAAACACATCACCTGAGATATATTCTTTCATCTTCTCCAGTGAATATCATCACATCTTTATATTGGTGGCTGGCCAAAAAAATTAATATTAAATGTGGGAGAGGCAGTACTTTTCAGTGCATTTCAATTTTCAAAGTGAGTTGTGTATGCAGTGTTCATTTGTCCATCTTTATAAGTAGAGAACAAAAGAAAGAGAGGGGCCCTGGCTGTAGTAAATCTTCCAAAGAGCATTTTAATTGTCACAAAAAGATGATGTTAACCTGGATGACATTTGAAGCAGAGTAACAGAATTGGTTATATTCAAGTACATACATTTATTTCATATTGCTATAATTTGCCTTGATAAAAGCTCAAAGGAATAAACAGAAGAGCAAATGTAGAATCTTCAGAAGGTGACAGGATAATGTCAATAATCCTCATGTTAAAAATAAAAATGTTGGGTAGTGGAGACACATATAGGGAACAAGAGAGAATACAAATGTTTATAGAAAGATTCTTTCCAGTATTAATTCAGAGAACCTTATCTTCAATTTCAGGTTTGGCAGGTAATCTTATGAGAATAACCTTATTGTTCCTCTGGTTCCTTTGGGTGCTTTGCTGGGAATAATTTTGTTAGAAGGCCCAGAGACTGAGCATAACTTTACTGAGTCTTAATCAGTAAGACAGGAGTATTTACAGACTTGGATGGACTTGTTAGCTGGATGCCAATCCCCAGTGAGATTTTCTTCTGTTTTGTTTTCTGACCTATACAGACCTTTTCCTTTTTTCCCATCCTGTTTTTATTATGATATCATATGTCAAAATCTTATGAGAAAAATCTTATAGGTAATTTTACATAAGTTGTTTCTGATTTTAAAGCTCAGAAGAGGTACAATATACACAGTGGCATAGACATTTATACAATTACGGGCTAGAAGAAGGGGAAGATTATATCATTACTGAAAGTTATAATCAAACAGGTTAAGTCAGTCAAGTAAGACCAACTGAGACAATGTAGGAATTTAAGGTTTTGTTTTCCTAAAAGTGCTGTCTGGGGAAATCATTCCTGTGTTGTGATAAGAGCTTCCTAGTTTTTGAAGGGTTTGGCAAGACAGAGAACACCTGCAATGTAGGAGATCTGAACATTGTCTAATGTGCAGAGTTCTGAAACTTACATTCAAAGAACATTTGAAATATGAGACAGAAGAGAACTCAGAGTCAGACACAAATACGAATAATGATTAAAGGTTCCTCAGTGTAAGGGCCAAAAAATGCAAAGAGCTATGAATATTCAGTTTCCAGACCTTGAATCGACATGAAAATGAAAATGCATTAATCATCCTCCATGGCTTGGAAACATAGCCTGTAACTATGGAAGATATGGAGCCATGGAAAACCTTTGTTTTGCTTGTTTGTTTGTTTAATAGCAGGTGTGTTGAGATATATTTCAATTACCTTACAATGTATCCATTTAAAGTATACAACTCAGTATATTCAATTTAATACACTCATCATATTGTATAATTATCACCATTACCAGTCACTCCCCATTTCCTCCTAATTCTCTTCAGTCCTAGGTAACTACTGACCTACCTTCAGTCTCAGTACATGTAACCTACTCTGTACAATTCTTCAATATGAAATCACGCAATGCATGCTCTGTCGTATCTAGATTCTTTCATTTATCATAATGTGTTCAAGGTTCATTCATGTTGTGTCATGTATCAAATAGTTGTTTTATTTTTATTTTTGAAATATTCCAGTGTATAGATATGTACAGTTTGTTCGTTTGTCTGTTGGTGGACATGTGGGTTTTTCCCTACCTTTTGGCTATTATGAAAATACTGCTAAAAATAATCATGTATAATCTTTTGTGTGCAAATATGTTTTTATTTCTCTCGAGTTTATACCTACAAATGGAATTTCTGGGTCATTCCCTGGTAGCTCAGCTGGTAAAAAATGCAACTGCAATGAGGGAGACTCCAGTTTGACCCCTGGCTGGGAAGATTCCCTGGAGAAGGAAATGGCAACCCACTCCAGTATTCTGGCCTGGAGAATCCCATGGGCAGAGGAGCCTGGCGGGCTACAGTCCACACCTCACCATCTCCACCACCTCTTCCCCATATTCTGGCCTGGAGAATTCCATGGACTGTACAGTCCACGAGGTCGCATAAGAGTCGGACATGATCGAGTGACTCTCACTTTCATGCAATTTCTGTTTAACCTCTTAAAATAACTACCAAACTGGCTTCAAAAAGGGATATATTATTTTACATTTTAGATAGCTGTCTGTGAGGGTTTCAGTTTCTCTACATCCTCCCCAAAACTGGTTATTATTTATCATTTTGTTTATAGCTACTCCCAGTTTCTGTGAAATGGTATCTCATGGTTTCAATGTATACTTCACTGATGATTAATAATATTGAGAATAATTTTGTAATTTTTTTTCCTTAATAACTTTGTTTATTTATTTATTTGTGGCTGTGCTGGGTCTTCCTTGCTGTGTGGAAGCCTGCTCTAGCCTCAGAGAGAGTGGGGGCTACTCTCTAGTCGGCGTGCACCGGCTTCTCGTTGTAGTGATTTCTCTTGTTGCAGAGAATGGGCTCTAGAGCACAGGTGTTTGCATACCTTCCTTAGAGAAATGTTTATTCAGCCTTATGGTCATTTGAAAATTGGCTTATTTGTTAGTTTATTATTGAGTTTTAAGAATTTTAAAGATTTTTTATATATCAGCCCCTTCCTTTTTTTTTTTTTTTTTAAAGTAGTAAGTTCACAGTAAAATGAGAAGATAACACATTTTTTCATGAACCATTTGCTCCCACAATCACACAGCTTCTTCCCCTATTATCAACATCCTCCACCAGAGTGGCACATTTGTTATGCTTGAAGAACCTATGTTGACACATCATTATCACCCAAAGTCTATAGTTTAGTTTAGGCTCAATCATGGTATTGCATATTTTATGGATTTGGACAAATGTATAATGCTTTCTTTAGGTAAGGTAGTTGCTGGATGATCCACATGTTAAAAAAATAAAATAAAATCAAGAAATATGTCATCTAACACAATGATTCATTTTAGCAAGTCTTAACTTCTGAGGTTTAAACAAAATATTGACATTTAAATTATGCCAATCAATATATCAAAGTAAATCCTGAAGCAATCTTTTCGTTTTCTTTAAAGAGTAGCAGTTATTTAAAAAAATAAAAAGTCCTGGTTTATCTTTTTTAAGAGCTGCATTTGCATATCTCTGTTTTGCTTTAAGCATTTGAATTTTTATTTAGATGGAAGCAAATGATAAATACCTACACGCAAATGCCTAATCCTAAAAAAGCAGGGAACTGTGTACTATTTACATATCATCTTTCCAGAAACAAAATATAGTAAATAATTCTGTAGTATACCATAAATTCTGTACTCAAGATATTGCATTATAATTAAATTAAGGAGCTTATTTTTGCTATATATTGCCTGAAATAATCTTGTAGGGGATCTTTCTTAAAATGAATGACAACAAGTAAGGTTTTGTCCCCCAAATGCATCTTTAGATGCATAATATTTTAATAAAGTTCATTAAAAATTTAAGACCTATGTTAACAAAGCTATTTTTGTGATTGGCAATAGTCAAACAACACTACATAACAGGTTTCAGTATTTAAAAAAGCAATGTATGAGATAAAAATGCAAATATTAGCTTTCATAAGACATTTAATTTTTATAACCAAATATTCCTAAATAGATCCAACACTTTCATAATATATAGCACTGCATTTTAATATCTATTTTATATTAAAAATATTTTTAATATATTTATAAAAAACTAAAACTATTTTAGAGCTGTTTAGGTTTTCTGCTTGTAAATGTGCTATCCGGATGTAGAGCAAGAAAAACTAGCCTATGGGTCTGCCTGGAAAGGTTTTGATCTTCAAATCATGCAAATTGTTTCCTGATTTAGTTTATCAGCAATTTGTTTTAACTTTACATGTAATGACTAATAAGGCAAATATTATTGAATACTTTGGTAATAGTGAGAGCTGGAGATATACAAAGTCATGTTCCATAGTCATGCTGCTGCTAAGTCACTTTAGTCGCATCCGACTCTGTGCGACCCCATAAACAGCATCCCACCAGGCTTCTCCATCCACAGGACTCTCTAGGCAAGAATACTGGAGTGGGTTGCCATTTCCATCTCCACGGTCATAAATTGCTTATAATCTAGTGAAAAGTGTTGAGGCTGCTGGTAAAATATTAAAGTTCAATAAAAAGTAAAGGGAAGAATGTTTTACTTGTTCACAGTAGTGGAAAGGTACCCAGTCTGAGAGGTCTGTGAAAGCTTTCCTACGAGATGATAACAGAATTGAGTCTTGAAGAATTGTGGGGAGTTTCAATAATCAAAACAAATAATTGCACAGCATGGAATTATATGATGAACATGCAAACATCCTCATAACTATGAAATATGAAGCAGAAGAATAATCAGTCTGACCAAGTGAAATAGAATTGAAGCTGTCAGTACTGAGAAAGTGAAAGGACTGAAAGCAACAATCCAGAAATTTTGGAGACAAAATGTAGGCCAATTTTAATATTGATGATTGGAAAGGGATAAACTTAAAGTTTGGAACTAGAACTAGTATTGGTCATGGAAAGGAAAGGCAGAGATTGAATGTGACAGGTGAAAGTACAGTGTCTGGGGTGAAACTAAGTTTTCTGACTGGGTCATATGATTAAACTATTCATCAACCAAGAAAAATTAGGAATAGAAGCATATCTGCTAAGCAAATGGAAAGTGCATTTTTGAGGCAAGATGGGTATGATTCATATGGTACAAAGAGGAAAATATATGCAATATACTGAATGTAGAAAACTGATACTCAAGAGAGAAATAATGGTTGGAGACATGATTTGGAACATTTAGTTATAAAACAGTGGCTCCCAAGTGGATATTCTTCATGTATTGATTTTGCATCACAACTAAGGAACCCAGCATTTAAGGAACCCAACTCTTTTATAACAGGATGAAAGCAAATATGCTAACCATTTTCCTAAAAGAATACATTATCTTTATTATATGACAGTAGTTTTCCAGTTACTTTAGACAAAAATACTCTTTTTTTCAAGGTTGTTCATTATATTGACACTCTTAAAAAGGTAGCCATAATGAAAGGCATTTAGAGCCTCTGCTTCATAGGACTTGCAGAAATTTTAGAGGTCCATGGAGAATTTTGAAATTTTCTTCTTATACATAACAGCCAGTTGCTCTCAATGTGGGAAATATGAATTTTGTTTGGAACTGAGTGAATTCCTTGAAGTTCCAAGTGAAATAATAAAAAGCAAAGGAAGGCTTCTTGATAAAATCTAGAAAACTAAATGTTGAGCTTGCTTGAGGAGAAAAGTTTAGATTGCCTCCTCAGGTGAAGAGCTCTGTTTCATGGCAAATGGTAATGGGAACAGAGAACTAGTAATAGAGGAAAGAAGTTATGATAATCAACCACAGGCTTGAGACCAATTGCAAAAGCAAGGATTATAGCAGCTCTATGTATTTCATATGAATTAATTTCCCCACTTCTTTCCTACTACCTATGAGTAACTTCCCGATTTTAATTCCCAGTGGGTACAGGAGTTAATTGACATTAATGATAACGCAGTTGATAGAAGTTTGTGTTTTCCTTGTATTAGGGATAAGCATGTCTTTATCAAAGGAAAGAATGGATTCTGAATGGACAAAAGGAGTGTGTTTTGCATGTTATTCTTAATTTGCTTCATCCCTACTCATTCTCTATTCTCCTTTATTCTGTTCTATGCCCTAGGGGCTAACCTTCACAGAAGCATCACAAAAATTCCCTCTCTAGTAGGCTTTAAGCTGGATTCAGGGAATGAGAAACACTTTTTAAGATATCAAAAACAGAAGGAGTAAGAAGTCAGGATATCTGTTCCCCTTTCCTTTCCCTGTTTTATTTTTGTGCCACTGGAAGTAGCTTTAACTCTCCATGGTTACAACTCCTGAAGTATGTACAGCTCCCTCCTCCACTTAACTCTGGCCTGTTCTCCACTTAACTCTGGCCAGCAATGGTGACAGGATTCTCTCCCCTAAGGCTCTAGGAGTGGCCATGGCTTTCCATTGTTACTAACCTCAGGGGTCTCAAAATTTGCTATTTGTTTCCCTAGGTCTACACACACCTTACTAAAAGTTCTTTAGAAGTACATAGATAAGTATTCTCTAATAGTTTCTTAAGTAACTGTTCTCAAAGCAGATCAACACATCCTCATTATTGGAATCATTCCAGGTATATGCCGGATCTCTGAATCTAGGGTACAACTAAGGGTCACATCTTGCTAGGAGAAATACACCCTCTATCCTGTTTGGAAAAAATTGCAAAATAATGTGTAAAACAGTTGCTGGTTTTGTATATTTGTGAGGAATTAAATGAGATAATTCATACTTGGTGGTTTCTACTTTCTCAGTGACAAGAAGATCATCAGATCATAGTGAGTAGAATGAAAGAAAGAATAGTGGTTTTAATGAGTGAGAATAAAACATACACTATTTACTTCAGAGACTGAAAACAGAAGTCTGCCTACTATAGCCTTGATCATAGGGACCAAGTCCCTATGGTCATGGTAGAATTTTCAGTCATAAATGAATGTCAGGTGTAATTAAAGCTATAAATCTTTGGATGGAGAGTTTTGTTGAATGTCTGGATGGGCCCAGTCTAATTATATGAGTTTTTAAAAACAGAGAACCTTCCAATATACTGCTAGAGAGAGAGGTGTAACTGAGAGAAAAGATGTGATATAAGAAAGATTGAGCCACCACAAGCTTTAAAAATGGAAGAAATACACCAAGAATCATGGAATGAGATAGCCTTTGGAACCTAGGAATGACCATCAATTTACAGCTAGAAAACTAGGATCTTGGTCCAAGAACTGCAAGAAACCAAGTTTGCCAGCAATTCAAATGATCAGAAGTGAATTCTCCCCTAGAACCTACATAAAAAAAAAAAAACAAAACAAAACAAAAAAAACATACTGCCTCCTCAGTTTTTAGATCAGTGGAATTCACATCTGTTTTCTTACCTACAACCTATAAGGTAATAAATCTCATTGCTTTAAGCCACTAAGTTTATAGCAATTTGTTATAGTTGTAACAGACAGCTAATACTACTTCCTTCTGTGGCTTCCTCCATGGACTCATGAAGTACCTTTTCCACTATTATGGCATCAGCAGAAAACTGCTTCTCTTCAGTAATTTTTTTCAAAACAAAGAAAGTATAATGATGAGGTAATGTCCCTTGGATTGGCTTGCTTTTTCTTTAAAATCCATAATCTCGAATCTGATGAATTACCACAAATGTTTAATGGCTTATTAAAGACTCTGTGTGGCACCAGCTCTCATATAAGACCTTGAAATAATGCAGTTCTGTCTATGTGTGCATTATATACTTTGAATCAGAGTCATGAAGATGTCTCACTTGTAGCCAAGTGAATAAGACTGGAAAGCAAGGAGTGAATGTGAAAGTAATCCTCTACTACTAAACTAATAACACCCTCACAAGCTTATTTTTGGCTTTTTTTGTTTGTCTGTTATTGTTGTTGTTCAATTCCTATCCTGGTAAGTTTTAATTCTCTTAGTTTGGAGGTATTAGATCCCAATGGGGGGATTCTTTCATTAAATAATTCCATCAAATTTTAAAATGAAACTGCCACCTGGCCATTTGGGAATCCTTATGTTGCCAAACCAACAGAAAAGAAAGAGACTACTCTACTGGTTAGAGTGATTGACCATAATTCCCAAAGGAAATTGAGTTACTTCCTAAAAAACAAAGGCAAGGATGACAATATCTGAAACTAAGGAAATTCCATGAACTTCTTTTTAGTTATTGTTTGTGCCCAATAATTGCAATTAATAGAAAACTTGTTTCCATCCCAAATGCAGGGTTATAAAGGATTTAAACCCTTCAGTAATGAAGTCTGGGTTGAACCCAGCTGAGATTCTGACAGAAGGAAGGCAAGGGAAACATGGAGTTGATAGTAGAATAAGACAGAAACAAAAGCTGTAAAGCTTTCTCTTCTTGTTATGTGTACATATTTTTAAATCAGCCAATTTTTGTCTTTTCCTTTCCTTCCCCTTTTTGTATGAACAATTTACTGGAGGTTAACTTTAAAATATTCAACGGGAAAGTGGCTGGATTTGAAAAAGTCAGACATAGATTTCAGGGATGGTTAGGAATGTGTCTCCACTTTTGGGGGGAAGAAATATGAGAGATTCTTTATCTGTATGAAGGATTATAGACTCTTTAGCAGAACTTAAGTGGTTTAGAAACGTGTATACGGTAACTTGGGCCAATTTTCAATCTATTTTCTCACAGCTCCAAAGGCACCTCTTTGCTCTACTTGTGCAATGCTAGCCTTTGTCAGTAGAAGGTACTAGAAGGACATTATATGACCACAGTAAATGAATGAGCTTATGCCCGTTTTCCTGTGGTGCAGTTGTCAGCAGAAGCGTATGCAGGAGACCAAGCGGCGTTTACCTCAGCGGGGACTTAGTAAAAGTTTATGCCCTCCTTGTCATCTCCAACAAGTCTCTTTGCGATATCAGTGGGTTTCTTTGCAATACTGTGTATCCTCTGTCCACTCCATCTGGTCAGTTTGCTTATCAGTTGAAGGTTGCGTGTTCCTGGATCAGTCAGCCATGTCCTTGAGGTCTGAATCCCAGTTTTAGCAGGCTTTTCAGTTCTTAATTTCTTCCATATTTACTTGTATTTAGCTCTTGAAGCAGTAGCTGCTACATGTATTTTCAATTTATTTCTAGGATACTTCTTTTATTCTTTTAAGAAAGTTAGTCACCTTTTATTGTTAAGCATTCATTACATTAAATTTTACATGTTTTAATTACTAGCATAGCTTTGTCTTCTGTCTGATACACATGTGGATTGGCCAGGAAAAAAAATAGTAAAATATTCTAGAAGAATTTATTAATAATTTTAAGTTATCTGTTAAAGACTAAGAATTGTTGTATTAGTAATTAATATTTTAAAATTTGATAACTGAGCCTGATAATAAATAAATTAAATATATAAACATATACACAATTCAAATTATGTTGGAATTATCACAAAAGTTATAAATTCCAGTTTTCTGTCATTCCCTGACAAAATGTGAGAATCTGGAGAAACCACAAATTGCAAGTAAAACAATGTTCTAGAAAAAATTTCAAACCACATTTTTGCAATCAATTACAATTCCATTAGTTTTGTTTTGTTTTTGGATTTCAAATATCTCCAGATATTCTTTGTCTAAAATAAGTGTGTGTTGTATACATTATCAATCAAAGTGTGTCAAATGCAATGATCAAAAGATGGAACATGATAAAGATTGGTCAGAGATGACATAGTATTGAGACTCCAAGGAACAATATGACAACCCCTTGTCAATATCCAAGATGAAGTACTTTTAGTTATTTTTATTACAGTTCATTTGTATGCTTATTTATTTTATAAGCTTTCCTCTCTTTTTTTAAATTTGTCTTGCTAAGAATACATGTAAACATTATTAGGACAAGAGTTAGGTATTTTACGTCTTTTCAGGTAAAATAAGATGAGACAGCTTTATAGATATTACATAAAAATATGAGTCAATAATATGACAGTTCAAACTATCAAAAGTCAGCCTGAATAAAAAGGAATGATTGAGGATTCATAGTATTTTACTGCATAGTTGGACCATCCATTAACATGGAAATATGTATCTTTCCCTTAAGGAGTTTATGGTCTAATTAGGAATACAAGAGGGCCCAGTAATCAACACAAATATGTGCAGGTAAAGCAAGTTATGACAAGAGTAAGTTGAAGGGGGTCTAGGGATTATGCTGGCAGATTAAAGAAGGAGCAGAAAATGTTAAGAAGAATTCATAGAATACTGTGGAATATATTTTCATAGTTGATTAGATGAATGCATTTATGTGTCATTCACAGGCATTCTGTATATCCCCAAATCCTGTATAAGCAGAATTGAGCAACAAGGTTCAAACATAGACACTGAAAGTTTTAGTCAAAGCATGCTGCTGCTGCTGCCAAGTCACTTCAGTCGTGTCCGACTCTGTGCGACCCCACAGACGGCAGCCCACCAGGCTCCCCCGTCCCTGGGATTCTCCAGGCAAGAACACTGGAGTGGGTTGCCATTTCCTTCTCCAGTCAAAGCATATTACCTTCCTAACTTCACACATGGGACAAAACAATAACAAAAACACAAGGATGAAAGAATAGTAGAGTTTTCAGGGTTTTCACAGAAGTAGAACTTACAAGTGTATATCTGCACATTTTAATGAGTTCTCCATACACTTTCAGTCTGGAAAACATCTACCACTGGTACCCTCATCTTCTCATATTGGGGCATTATTTATTCTCCAATAAATGACCAATCTGAAACACCCTAATTACAATTAACCTGTTTCTGTTAGATGAAACATACATAGCTTGCTTTCAGTAATTGATTCATCTTGGGTTATCATAGTCTGAAATGTACAGCTTATTTTAATCAATTAATTTTTTCCCACTTAAGGAAAAAAAAAGTTATCTCACATCTCATACTCCTAATAGATGGGGTTCAGTAACTCTGTGGTGTCATAACCATATGTGTTATTTCCTAATAGCCCCAAACCCAGAAATATTAATTATTAAACATATCTTTATAACACCAATTAACTAGCAATGACATATGTTTAATTTTCTAACAAGTTGAAATCAAGTAAACATTTTACTTTTATCATCATCATGATTACAATGAAACAACTCTTTATGTGGCAGAGCTTGTTAGCTGTTTATAATGTTTTTCTTTCCTGGTCACCATGTAAATCTATATTTTTCAGTCTCTCTTATATTTAATGAGATGGGAGAAGTCACATCTGGACTGGATATGGATACCAAAAGTTTCCTTTGTCAGCTCTTCCGTCTTTTGTTTACCCTTTCCATGGACTGAGAAGGAGATAAACTCTAAGGCAATCTTGGAAACATTGTATTGAAGATGATCAGTGAGTCTAGGTCCTGGGGGGTTGCATGGAGCCTCCACCCCCCCTTTTTTTTTTAACAGAAAGTATCAGGGCTTCTCCCATAGCGCAGTGGTAAAGAATCTGCCTGCCAAGGCAGGAGATGCAAGAGATGTGGTTTCATCCCTGGGTTGGAAAGATTCTCCTGAGAAGGAAATGGCAATCTGCTCCAGTATTCTTGCCTGGGAAATCCCATGGACAGAGGAGCCTGGTGGGCTACAATCCATGGGGTTGCAAAATAATCTGACATGATTTAGCGACTAAAACAACAATCTCTGCTTACTACAAACACAGAGTCACACACACTAAAGTATAACTTCTTCATTTTGATACTTCTCATTTTACATAAAATATCAGCATGAGTTCTAGCTTACATGGCTCTCAGTGTGATCATATATTCATGCATATATCACTGACCCTCATTTTTCAGGACAGACTTGGGTAGTTCCACTATATTTCAAATCTCTTTCCTCAGATTGAATTTTGCTCATTCCTTCCTTATAAGCAAATTGTTTTAGAGCAACATTGCCTTCCAGAAATACTAGGATGCCCCAGGCACATCTTCTTCCCTGTCCCAAAACCCAGGACTTGCTACTCCTCAGGAGGCTCTGTGCTTCTATAGTGAGGAATAGTGTAAAGACCTGAATTATGGGAACAGGGAAAAACAGGCAAAAAGAAGGCCATAGTTTGTATCATTACAGATGCTGCTGGTTAAATACCTGACTCTCAGAGAACACATTACAATCAAGCAGATTTACTGATTCAGATTTATCCCTATCAAATGGCCCTATTTCAGGACCATTTTTTAGATGATATCAGTGTTCCAGGGACAGGAAGAATCCTTTAAACTTTATATTATTGAGACAATCCATTTTACTAATCTCAGTTCCATGAAGACTCTCCCTTTATATATCAGGTGTTTTTTTTTTTTTTTTTTTTTTAAGAAAAACAAGCACTTATATTAATGAATGATTTGATTTGGAATACACTACAATGAAGAAAAACTGTTGTGTAACATATAACTACTGAGACCTAGAAAAGCAAACAATGATTTAAACAGTCTGGATTTGAACTCAATTCATCAGATTCCGAATCCCTACCTATTTCTAATGTGTGTTATTTCTTAAATTGTCCAATTCATATCAGAAGGGTGTTCTTTACTTGTAGAGGTAAGCTGATCTTCATTGACACAATTTTAACCACATCATATCTCCAAGGCATGTACTGTCTTTAGGCCACTATTGCTGAGTGTGCTAGATTTTCACCAATAATCAATTGTCTTCGTCTTGAGCTTTTAGTTATTTTTTCCACCTATCTTGCTGTTAGGTGTGACCACGTACTGGATTCTGCCAATGGAATATAAAGAACATGTTGTGCTTTCTCTCAGTCAGAGCTTTTAAGAAGCAGATATCACTCCTTCACGCGTTCTTTTCCCTTCTATAGGCTGAATACTGAACACAGTTCAAAGAATGATATCCTCTCAAGACAACAAAATCCTTTGTTCCTTCATCACTACATGGAGGAGAACCAGTTTCTGAAGGACAATCTGTTTAGGACTGTCATTGTGAGTGACACAGTATTTGAGATGTTATGTAATTTTGAACATATCAAATTCTGTCATTCCTGCATGTATAGAACATTCTAATACAGTTTCCTACTTTTCATTCCATACTACCGGTCTAAGATTGTCCTTCCACCCACTTTATATAATTTTTATTGTATTCCTCTTTGAAGATCTCTCTTTTCACTTTCCCTTTGTTTTCTTGGCTTCCACCATCACTTCTTTCATGTGACATACCACATATCATCACATACAACATGGCATTTCCATCACGGTTTTGAGTAACCACAAAAATATTAATTACCCTTAACAATAATAAAAACACTATTCCATTTAACTGTAACATATGCAAAAAGTAATCTAGGAGTTAGCTGTATCCAAATGTTTTGTAACTGTGACCACAGTTTCAACTTTCAGGTCAGAAAAAGAAGAGTACAAATCTGTGTCCCAGTGAAGAACTTTCATATGGCATTTATAAAAGTGCATGCTCCATTTCTTCAGCAACATGATAATTCACTGCTTCAGAAATTTCAGTTCTGAACATTTATTGAGAATAATTTTACTTGCCCCAACTTAATATAATATCACAACTAATGTGGTCACAATATTGTCTAAATGAATTAAAACCAATTTAAGCAGTTAGCTATGTAATTTTCATGTCTAAATCCACAAGCAAAATCATATGATCAATTGCTTTTGAGTGCAAAAGTCCAAATGTCTCATAGGTGTTGTATTTTATATCTACTTTTCCCAATTTTGCATTCCATGGTGACTGCACTCTGAGTCAACAGAAAAAAGCAACATAGAGAAAGATGCAGCATAAATTCCTTGGCAATCCACTGGTTAGGACTTTGAGTTTCCACTGCAAGGAGCATGGGTTCGATCCCTGGTCAAGAAACTAAGATCCTGCAAGCCGTGTGGATAAAGAAAAATCTCTAGCGATCAAACTGCAACCCCTTTGAGTAGAGGTTACATTATTCTTCATCCATGGCAAGTCATAAAAAGTCTGATAAGCTACAGATGTTTCTTGATCCCACATAACAAATAATGGGTAAAGACAAAGTTACTTTTCAAAATTTCTTAAATTTATATTGGATTTCTACCAGAATGTTGGTTAATTTATTCTAAGTTGCACTGGACTATTAAACTGTTATAATTTGCCAATGCTATGCACCACTCTTTCTTTCTTTTTCTTTTTTTCTTGTAGCCACAATTTGTCTAGCTCATATAATTTCATTTAGTCACAATTTACTGGGTCATTCAAAAGTACAAAATTAATTTGGAAGCTTTTTCCTTCTTTGCGTTAGTTCTTCAGAATCTGTGAATTCAAACTCATATATTAATAATTAAATTATACTTTATTTATAAGATGCATATTTGTTTGCCTAAACAAGTAGTGTTAAATGAGCCTTTATATGGTCATAGTACAGGGAAATGTTTCTTTGAAGAAGTATTTTGCTTGTTAGATAATTTAACAGATGTTACTTATTCTCCAGGAATTTAATGTGAGAAGTCACTCCCCCCATAATGTTTTATAGTTTTCATGCTCTTTCTAGCTTTGAATTCTTCAGTTATATATTTGCTTTTAAGTAGGCTTATCTCCCTTTGGAGCCAGGGCTCTTTCCTCCTTAAATACCCAACACCCTTTAAAGAATCCATGTGCAATGCAGGAGACCTGGATTCAATCCCTTATGAGTAACATCTCCTGGAAGGAAATGGCTCCCCACTCCAGTATTTTCACCTGGGAAATCCCATGGACAGAGGAGGCTACAGTCCATGGGGTCACAAAGAGTCAGACCAACTGAGTAACATTATAACACTTTCACTTTCAGTATGTTTAATGAACACTCCCCAAATCTCACCTTTTCTCTTCTGATCTTCTAGCAACCTCCAGTATTCTGGGTACTGGTTCCCAATTTCCCACACACATCATAATTGAAGAAGATTTTTTAATGTATCTCTTTTCTTTCTTTTACACATGTACGATACCTAAGTCTCCTAGCATACCACCTGCACCCACACACCTGCAAAATGGGCTTGCATTTACACTTAGCCCTCAAAATCACCTTTTCAAGTCTGCACATTTTTGAACTGCTGACTAGAACCAATGAATCTCATGTGTTATATTTTATCCCTGACTGACCATAATATAGAATAATGGAGTTGAACATTTGGTAAGGGCACATTCATTAGACTTTACTGGGTACTCGAATTCTTCAGTTCCTATATTCATAATTTACATTGTGGGTGGGTGGTTACGGGGATGCAGAAGGACCCAAAAGGTATCTGAAAAGATTACTTTGTTAGCCTGGGTTTATAATTCTATTAGATTCCCCACTATGCTAGTCCACAAAATAAAATGTTTATTTCCCTAAACCTGCAACAAGGTCTGTATTATATAGTTTAATCCAATTTTTCAAGAATATTATAAACAGTATAAATTTCTTTTGTGAAGTACTTTTTTCCCTGTTAAAACCTTCTTTTTTCATCCCAAATAGCTATGGATAGATTGAACAAACTTTTCGTTTTTCCTTAAACAGATAAATTGAAATCTGCAGTCCCCTTTAAGGATAAATGCTGGCACTACGGTTGCCATTTTTCCTAATACCTTCAGGCAAGGATGTTATTTTAACTACACATGGAGCTCAACATGCATATACCTGTGTGCATTCATATAATAACCCTTGCTTTTGTCAGTTTGGTGACACCCTTGTTTTGTTCAATCACTAAGTTGTGCCCCACTCTTTGCGACCCCAAGGACTGCAGCACACCAGGCTTCCCTGTTCTTCATGATCTACTGGAACTGGCTCAAATTCATGTCCATTGAGTCAATGATGCTATCTAACCATCTCATCCTTTGCCTCCCCCTTCATTTTCCTTCCATCTTTCCCAGCATCCGGGTCTTTTCAAATGAGTCAGTTCTTCACATCAGGTGGCCAAAATATTGGAGCTTCAGCCTCAACATCAGTCCCTCCAATAAATATTCAGGGTTGATTTCCTTTAGTATTGACCAGTTTGATCTCCCTACTGTCCAAGAGACTCTCAAGAGTCTTTTCCAGCACCATAACTCAAAAGCATGGATTTTTCAGTGCTCAACTTTTTTTATGGTCCAACTCTTACATCCATATATGATTATGGAAAAATCCTAGTTTTGACTGTATGGACCTTTGTCTGTCCATTTGTCTGCAAAGTGATGTCTCTGCTTTTTAATACACTGTCTAGGTTTGTCATAGCTTTCATTCCAAGGAGTAAGTGTCTTAATTTCATGGCTGCAGTTACTGTCTGCAGTGATTTTGGAGTCCAAGAAAATAAAGTCTGCAACTGCTTCAACATTTTCCCCCTTTATTTGCCATGAAGTGACGCCACGATCTTAGTTTTTTAAACGTTGAGTTTTAAGCCTAAAATTCATTAAAGTATTTTTTACCAGCAAGTACTTATTCTGAAAATGACTTATTAACTAAATAATAATAATGGTAAATTTTGGAGGATCTATATGCACATATTTTGCATATATATATAATATCTAATTCTCACCCAATTCTGAAAGGTAAGTGTTATCATGCATATTTTCTAGTTAAACTGAGTCTCAAAGAGTTGAAGTATTTAGCTCTAATGACATGCCTAACGAATGGTAGAAACGGGGTTGCAACCCATATTTATTGACTTCAAAGGTCATTTCCACTCCTCAACAATTTAACTCTTATTTTCAAAAAGGAAAACATGTAATCACAGTTAAGTCTATATATTATTTTGTCCCCCTGTTATTAATGTACTCTCTGGTTCATTCAGAGCTAAATATCAGCTGGTAGTTTCTAAGTTAACACATGCTGAAATACTCTGAAATGTTTGGAAATGAGATGCTCTGAAACTTAACACTTTATCACTGTATCATTTTTCTCCAAGTACAAGGTTATCCTGACATTTACTATCCATTTTACAAGAAAAGAATTTAAAGAGGCAATTTGCATATTTTCTGATTTACCTGAGAGTTAGAAGTGCTCTACTGTTAGTCATTTAGAAAGTAGGTGTACCTATTTGAAATGACACTTTTTTTCTTCATAATATTTTCTGGTATACACTTCCTGACACTTCATTGAGGGTGAATTACCTTCTCATTACTCATTTCAGAGGATTAAATAAAGAGGCATAATACAGGGCACGTGCAGGTGTAGATCCAGGGAAGGCAAAGAATGTTATGCTCTAAAGAGAGTCTTTTTTGTCACTACTGAGGAAAGTTATTCAAAGTTTTCACTTAACTTAATTGAGAAGCTTAATTTGAGATAGATATCTTATTACACATACATCACCATAAAAATAATGTCCTCTGAAAATAATTAGAAATATGTAAATATTATAAAATTTCACTTATTAAACTCCTAATGATTTAAATTTGAATAGTTAACTGATGCAATTTAATGAGACAAGAGCATGAGCTAATACTATCTTACCATGATTGTCATAAGCTTCTCTGCAACCATCAACAAATAACCTCTTATAGTCTAAGCAGGTATGGTGTACAATATCCTTAACCATTGTGCTATCTCATAATTTGAAGCTTACAGACAGCAGATGGTAAAATTCATATTAAATGCTAAGGTAAAAAAAATCCAATTCTTTATAAAAATCAAGAAAATATTATATTTTTAAATAACTTTGAAGAGGAATTCTGTTATAGTCTCTGGGAGAAAGAACGACAAAAGAAAAAGAACACTAATATAATAATATGTTCATCACTCTAATCACTTATTAAACAAACTAATTCCTATTAAGTTACAGAAAAAAGTTTATATAGGTGACTGAAATAAGGAAATACATTTTAGAAAAAGAAATAATTGATGAGAGTGTAGAAAAGACTAGATTATAGAACTAAAAGATTTAGAAGATATGCTGAATAACCAGAGCAATTGTGACAAAGAACAAAGCTGGAATATCACACTCCCTGGACCTGACTTCAAGCTATACCACAAAGCTAAGTAATCAAAACAGCATAGTCCTGGCCAAAAAAACCCACAGAGATCAATGGAACAGAATAAAGAGCTATAACATTAACCCATGTACATATGGTTTATTAATGTTTTACAAAGAAGACAAAAATATTCAAACGGGGGAAAGAGAGCATTTTCAATAAATGGTGTCAGGAAAACTGAACAGCTACATGTAAAAGAATCAAACTAGACTATTTTTTGACACCATATACAAAAATAAACTAAAAATGGATTAAAGATCTAAATGTAAGACTTCAAACAAACAAACAAACAAAAAAAGCCGCTAGAAGAAAACACAGGCAGTATGCTTTTGGGCATCAGTATTAGCAATATTTTTTGGGGGAAGGGTCTGTTTCTTCATGCAAGGGAAACAAAAGTAAAAATAAACAAATGGGACAATATCAAACTAAAAAGCTTCTTTACAGAAAACAAAGTCATCAGCAAAGTGAAAAGTCAGTCTAATGAATGGGAGAAGATATTTGCAAATGATATATCCAAAAAAGGGTTAATATGCAATACACACACACACACACACACAAAGAACTCACACAACTCAATTTAAAAACACCATGCAATCCCATTAAAAGATAAGCACAGGACCCAAATAGGCATCTTCAAGTCAGAAGAGTTTGAAGCCTAAGAGACTGGCCACACGGTTCAATGTTTAGATGAGGTTGTGTCTATTGTGGAGTATTATTGCAATTATGATGTGATTGGTAATGTTTTACTAATTGTCAGAGGAAGTCGTATTTCACAGGGAGAATAAACAATTGAGAGGTGAAGAAGAGAAAGAAAACCTATATAGTATAAATATTGCTATTTCAAGAAATCTAGTATTGAAAAGAAAGAGAAAAAAAGATATAGTATCTCCGCTTGTGAGCAAATGTTATTATTTGAGGCTGTACAGTCTGTAAGTAACATCACCCCTCTTGTCTGGCCTGTCCTCTCTCTCCAGGACAATTGTAACCTGGAGGAAGAGCAGTGCTCTTTAGATTTCTGAGTAGGTTGCATTTGTTTTTCGGGAATGTGAAAGTCCAAAAATAAACCCCTGCTTGCCTGCTCGAGTCCTAGCTGAAGGAAAAAAAAAAAAAAAAAGAATAGACTTTAGCTCTGAGAAAGATAGGAGAAAGTGTATGTTTGATGGAGGAGGCTCTGGAGAAGGTGAGAGTGAATGGAGTCAAGAGCAAAGGTGAAGGATTTAAAGATGATGGAGGAGTAGGTGGATGTGGAGTACATCTCTCTCCATGGATCCATGAGGAATACACCTTCAGACACAGAAGTGCATGCAGAATACCAGCTGGGAGCAGACAGGAGTACCTGACCCGTGGAAAAGAATATATATACCCATGTAAGGCACAGGAACTAGGAGGAAAAACAGGAGTGTTAGTAAGACTGGAACTGCCCTCAGTGGGTGGGGGAACTGAAGCAGGGATCTGATCCCCACATTGGGACAATTGTCTGAGTCAGAGGAGAAACATTTAAGGCTGAGAGCGAAACAGCTGATCTGTGGCAGCCTAAGTGGGATGAGAATTGGCCAGTGCTTGTCGGAGCCATACATACCCTGGACAGGGATGCAGGTTCCCTGGAAGGCGCAGTGGCTTGGAGCTGGAGTTTAGGGATTGTGGAGCAATCCCAGGGCAAGGGCTGCTGTTCACTGTGGAGAGGCGGGTGGAGTGGATGTGAGTGAGGCGATTGTGGTGGGACATGCCTGTGGAGGAAAGGCGGGGAGCCATGGAAGAAAGGTAATACTGCTGAGTCACGTGTAGGGGGTGGAGACATTACCATAGCCTGTCTCCCCACACGCCAGCACTGGCCGCTGAACGATAGGCTGGCCCAGCAAACACCGGATGCACTGAAATACAGCCTAGGGCCCCACCAGGGTGCCCCTTTAAGTGACTGATGTGCCGATCTACAGAGTAGGACCCCAGCGCGGAGGGGTGGGGCGGGGGTGGGCCCTCTATGTGCCTGATGTGCGGAACAACAGGCAAGGACCCCAGGCAAGGGAGCCCTCTAAGTGCTAAATGGGCAAAGCTACATGAAAGACTGGCCAAAAAGGCCTTCTGGTCACCCGAGGCTTGGGAAAAGACTCTGATAGGGCCATCGCTCCTGTGGTGGTCCATGTCCCTGCACACAGGGCGCCACCGGGGTCACCAAAGCCAGGCAGCGGTGCCTCATTCACGCGCCACTCTCACTGGGGCAGAGCTGCCACCGGCAAAGAGCCTTGCGTCTGTGTGCGCAGGGTTGCTTCAGGCAAGTCCAACTCTGTGCGACCCTGTAGACTGTGGCCCGCCAGGCTTCTCTGTCAGGGAGGGGGTTCTCCAGGCAAGAATATTGGAGCGTATTGGCCAATCCTGGTTGCCATCCCCTTCTAGAGCACTATATTTCCTGCTGCCTGAGCCACCAGCTCCCCTGAGTATGTGGTGCTGCCAGAGCCCACGGAACCCAAGGAGTTGCATCACCCCCTCATCTGGCCCTCACGGGGGCAAACCCAGTCCTCCAGGGCAGCCTCAGGGGCAAACCCCAGTGGGCGACCCACATGCAGAGGTGGAAATAAAGCCACAGTTGAGACCCAGGGGCAGTGTGCCTAAGGAAGAAGACCCCAAACCTTCCCACCAGCTGCACAAGCTGCAGGTTAAATCCACACAATCAACTGGGCAGACTCTGTGTCCATGGAATATATAAAAGGACACTGAGAGCTCTCATGAAAGAAAACACACTCGTTCTGATAGCTGTGGACACTGGAGGCAAGAACACAGAGGAGTGGGGCCAGGTTAGAATCCGAGCTGCCCCCACAGCAGGTCCAGAGGTCAGCACAGTGTTGGAGGGCGTCCTACGGGGGTGAGGTGGACTGTGACTCCCAGTGAAGGAATGGACTCTGAGAGCAGGGACTCAAGAAAAACGTTTATCATTCCTATGTTTTGACTTGTTCTGTAGATTTTATTGGATATTTTCCCTCCCCCTGCCTTGTAATTGTCAATTTTATTGGCTCTATGAAATCTAATTAAGCTTTTGAGTTTTTTTTTTTTTTCCTCAGTCTCATTTTTCATTGTTCAATGAGTCTCTGCCTCTATGTTTGGTTTTTGCAGTTCTGTGGGGGTTTTCCTGTTTTCTTTTTCTTTTCTTTTTTTTAATTTAAATTTTTGATTTTTTAGCCTATTATTATTTTTCTACATTCATTCCTTTGTGTGCTTTTCCTACTGTTCTTTTCCCCTTGCAGTTAATCTTTAATGAATAGAAATCTTCTGTATCTAATTTTGTATAACCTTATAGATCTATTCTTTCTTTCTTTGCTTTCTTTCACTTCCTCTCAACATATTTGTTAGTTCTATTTTCATTGCTTTATCCTAGTTTCACCTTGCTTTAATTTTGTTTTCCAGTTTGTGCTTTAGTTAGTTTTGTTCTTGACCGGTAGATTCAATTTTTGGTTTCCTTGTTTGCTAGGTTAATCTACTGTACATTATTTTTGTTGGACTGTTTTGATTTTGCTTATGGGTATATATGTACATGTGTATATTCAGTCACACTTTTTATTTTTGTTAAAAACCTCTGCCTCTTTAAAAAAAAAAAAAAAAAAAAAACCTCTGCCTCTATGGTGGATTTTTGCAGTTCCGTGTTTTCCTTTTTTTTTTTTTTCCTTTTCTTTTCTTTCCTCTTCCTTTCTTTTTTATTTTCTCTTTTTTATAATTTTTATTTTTTAAACCTGTTGCATTTTTTTCTACATTTATTCCTTTGTATGCCTTTCCTACTGTTCTTTTTGCCTTGCAGTTAATATTTACTGTATATAAATCTTCTTCATCTACCTCCATTTAACCTTGAATATCTATTCTTTCTTTCATTTTTTCTCAAAATATTTGTTAGCTTTTTTCCATTGCTTTATTCCCCACTTGGCACCTTGTTTTAGTTCTACTTTCTAGTTTGTGCTTTAGTTAGTTTTGTTCTTCACTGGCAAATTATATTTTTGATTGCCTTTGTTAGGTGGGTCAATCTATTTTACTTTATTTTAGTTGGACTGTTCTGACTTTGCTTATGGGTGTGTATGTATATGTGTATATTCAATTATCATAATAATTAATATTTTAATTATTATTTTCCTGGTTTTGTAACTGTGATTTATCTGGGATTCATCTTTGGTTTCTCACTTTTGGATTTTTGTTTTAAGCTCACTTAATGCCATAACAAACCACTTGTGGTAACTTCATTCCTGACCAGAGATCAAGCCCTGAGCCTTTGGAGTGGGAACACTGATTCCAAGACCCTACACTATCAGAAAAGTAACCCTTGGGATAACAAATAGTGAGAACCTACACAAAAGAAGCCACTTGAATACAAGATCCAGCATCACCCAACCACCAGTTGCAAACTGTGCAGGACACCTCATCTAAACAACAAAAAACAAAAATACAAACACAATCATCAGCAGACAAGATTACCACCTCACTCATTCTTGCCTAATAGAGGAAAAACAAACAAACAAACTCAGCACAAATTTCACCCTATATGAAGCTTACACAAACCACTGGACCAAATTTAGGAGGGCAGAAGCCAAAAGTAAGAAAGAATTCAACCTTGAAGCCTGGCAAACAGAGACCTCAAACACAATAACTTAAAAGAAAATAATGAAAAGGCAGAGGAATACTACACAAATGAAGGAACAAATTAGAAACACAGAAGTCCAAATAAATGAAGAGGAAATAGGAAAACTACCTGAAAAAAATTCAGAATACTGATAGTAAAGATAATGAAAGACCTTGAAAACAAAAGGGAGGAAATGCAAGAATCAATTAACAAAGATCTAGAACAATTAAAGAATAAACATAGACAAACAACACAATTACTGAAATTAAAAATATTCTGGAAGGAATCAATAACAGAATACCTGAAACAGAAGAACGAATCAGTGAGCTGGAAGATAAAATGGTGGAAATAATTTCTGAGGTTCTGAAGTGCAGAATAAAGTAAAACGAATGAAAAGAACTGAAGATAGTCTCAGAGACCTCTGGGACAATATCAAACTCACCAACATTTGAATTATAGGGGTCCCAGAGAAAGAGAAAAAGAAAGGGTATGAGACATTTTTGAAGAGATTATAGTTGAAAATTTTCCCAACATGGAAAAGGAAATAGTTAATCAAGTCCAAGAGGCACAGAGAGTCCCATACAGGTAAGCCCAAGGAGAAACATGTCAAGACGCATATTAATTGAACTAACAAAGACTAAACACAAAGAAAGAATATTAAAAAGATCAAGTGAAAAGTAACAAGTAACATACAAGGGAAACCCCATAAGCTTAACAGCTAATCTTTCAGCAGAAAATCTGCAGGCCAGAAGGGAATGGCAGGATATATTTAAAGTATTGAAAGGGAAAACTCTACAGCCAAGATTACTGTACCCAACAAGGATCTCATTCAAAACTGATGGAGAAATATAAAGCTTTTCAGACAAGCAAAAAGTTAAGAGAATTCAGTACCACCAAACCAGCTTTACAACAAATGTTAAAGGGAGTTATATAGTCAAGAAATACAAGAGAAGAATAAAGATCTGAAAAATCAACCCCAAACAATTAAGAAAAGGGAAATAGGAATATATATATCAATAGTTACTTTAAATGTAAATAGATTAAATGCTCCAATCAAAACACACAGACTGGCTGAATGGATACAAACGCAAGACCCAAATATATGCTGTCTATAAGAAACCCACTTCAGACCTAAACACACATATAGACTGAAAGTGAGAGGATGGAAAAACATATTCCATGCAAATGGGAAGCAAAAGAAAGCTGGAGTAGCAATCCTAATATCAAACAAAATAGATCTTAAATTAAAGAATATTACAAGAGATAAGGAAGGACACTACATAATGATCAAGGGATTGATCCAAGAGGAAGACATAACAATTGTAAATATCTATGCCCCCATCATAGGAGCACCTCAATACATAAGACAAACACTAACAAATATAAAAGGAGAAATTGGCAGTAACACAATATAGAAGGAGACATTAACACCCCACTCAGACCAATGGACCGGTCATCAAAACAGAAAATTAATAAGGAAACACAAGTCTTAAATGATACATTAGATGAGATGGATCTCATTGATATCTTCAGGACATTCCATCCAAATCAGAAGAATACACCTTCTTCTCAAGTGCACATGGAACATTCTCCAGATTAGACCACATCTTGGGTCACGAGTCAAACTTCAGTAAATTTAAGAAAATTGAATGCATATCAAGCATCTTCTCTGACCACAGTGCTATGAGATGAGATGAGATATCAATGACAAGAAAAAAGCTGTAAGAAACACAAACACATGGAGATTAAACAATACATTTCTAAATAACCAACTGGTTACTGAAGAAATCGAAGGGGAAATTAAAAAATTTCTAGAAACAAATGACAGTGAAAACACGAGAATGCAAAACCTATGTGATGCAGTAAAATCAGTTCTAAGTGGGAAGTTTACAGCAATGCAATCCTACCTCAAGAAACAAGGGATATGTAGAGTAGAAAACCAGCTTTACACCTAAAACAACTGGAAAAAGAAGAACAGGAAAACCCCAAAATTAGTAGAGGGAAAGAAATCATAAAAATCTGAGCAGAAATAAATGAAAAAGAAATGAAAGAAACAATAGTAAAGATTAATAAAACTAAAAGCTGGTTCTTTGAGAAGATACAAATTCACAAACCTTTAACCAGACTCATCAAGGAAAAAAGAGAGAAGAATCAAATCAACAAAATTAGAAATGAAAAAGGAAAGGTTACAGCAGACAACGCAGAAATACAAAGGATTATAAGAGACTATTATGAACACTGATATGGCAATAAAATGGATAGCATGTAAGAAATGGACAGATCCTTAGAAAAGTTCAGTCTTCCAAGACTGAACTAGGAAGAAATAGAAATTATGAACAACCCAATCACAAGTACTGAAATTGAAGCTGTGACCAAAAATCTCTCAAAAAACAAAAGCCCAGGACTAGATGGCTTCACAGCAAAATTCTATCAAACATTTATAGAAGAGCTAATGACTATCCTTCTAAAACTTTCAAAAAATTGCAGAGGAAGCAATATTTTCAAACTCATTCTATGAGGCTGCCATCACCCTAATGCCAAAACCAGACAAAGACAACACAAAAAAAGAAAAAATACAGGCCAATATCACTGATTAACATAGATGCAAAAATTTTCAACAAAATTTTAGCAAAATATTTCAGCAACACATCAAAAATTCATACACCATGATCAAATCATGTTCATTCCAGTGATGCAAGGATTCTTCAATATATGCAAATCAATCAATGTGATATATTATATTAACAAGTGAAAGATAAACACCATATGATAATCTCAATAGATGGAGAAAAAGGCTTTGACAAAATTCAGCATCCACTTATGATGAAAACTCTTCAAAAAATGGGCATAGAAGGAACCTACCTCAACATAGTAAAGGCCCTATATGATAAGCCTACAGCAAACCTTATTCTATTGAAAGCATTCCTGCTAGATCAGGAACAAGACAAGGGTGCCCACTTTCACCACTATTATTCAACATAGATCTGGAAGTCCTAGCTACAGCAATAACAGAAGAAAAAATAAATAAAAGATATCTGGATTGGAAAAGAATAAGTAAAGCTCTCACTCTTTGCAGATGACATGATACTGTACATAGAAAACCCTAAAGATAGCCTCAGAAAAGTATTAGAGCTAATCAGTGAATTTAGCAAAGTTGCAGGATACAACATCAATACACAGAAATCATTTGCATTTCTATATACTAACAATGAAAAATCAGAGAGAGAAATTAAGTAATCAATCCATTCACCATTGCAACAATAAAAATTATATATCTAGGAATAAACTTATGTAAGGAGACAAAAGAACTGTACACAGAAAATTGTAAGACACTGATGAAAGAAATAAGAGACAACATAAACAGATGGAGAGATATCCCATGTTCCTTGATAGAAAGAATCAATATTGTGAAAATGACTATATTACCAAAAGCAATCTACAGATTCAGTGCAATCCCTATCAAATTATCCATGGCATTTTCACAGAACTAGAACAAAAAATTTCACAATTCATATGGAAACACAAAAATCCCAAATAGCCAAAGCAGTCTTGAGAAAGAAGAATGGAACTTGAGGAACCAACATTCCTGACTTCAGATTATACCACAAAGCTAAGTCATCAAGGAAGTATGGTACTGGCACAAAAACAGAAATATAGACCAAAGGAACAAGATAGAAAGCTCAGAAATAAACCCATGCATCTATGGGTGCCTTATTTTTAACAGAGGCAAGAGTATACAATGAGGCAAAGAAAGCCTCTTCAATAAATAGTGCTAGGAAAGCTAGACAGTTACATGTAAAAGAATGAAACTAGAATACTTCCTAACACCATACACAAAGATAAACTCAAAATGGATTAAAGACCTAAATGTAAGACCAGAAACTATAAAAGTCTTAGAGGAAAACATAGGCAGAACATTCGATGACATAAATCAAAGCAAGATCCTCTGTGACCCACCTCCTAGAGTAATGGAAATAAAAACAAAAGTAAGCAAGTGGGACCTGATTAAACTTAAAAGCTTCTGCACAGCAAAGGAAACTATAAGCAAGGTGAAAACACAACCCTTGGAATGGGAGAAAACAATAGCAAATGGAACAGCTGAGAAAGGATTAATTTCCCAAATACATAAGCAGTTCATACAATTCAATGCCAGAAAAACAAACAACCCAATCAAAAAGTGGGAAAATCCTAAACAGACATTTCTTCAAAGAAGACATAAAGATGGCTAACAAACACATGAAAAGATGCTCAACATTGCTCATTATTAGACAAATGCAAATCACAACTACAATGAAATATCACCTCACACCAGTTAGATTGACCATCATCAAAATGTCTAGGAACAATAAATGTAGGAGAGGTTGTGGAGAAAAGGACACCCTCTTGCAGTGTTGGTGGAAATATAAATTGATTCAGCCACTATGAAAGACGGTATGGAGATTCCTTTAAAAACTAGGAATAAAACCATCATATGATCCAGCAATCCCACTCCTAGGCATATACCCTGAGGAAACCAAAATTGAAAAAGACACAGTATCCCATTGTTTATTGCAGTGCTATTTACAATAGCTAGAACATAGAAGCAAACTAGATGTCCATTGACAGATGATTGGATAAAGACGTTGTGGTACATATACACAATAGAATATTACTCAGCCATAAAAGTCAGTTCTAAGGAGGTAGATGAACCTAGAACCTATTATACAGAGTGAAGTAAGTCAGAAAGAGAAAGATAAATATTGTATTCTAACACGTATATACAGAATCTAGAAAATTGGTACTGAAGAATTTATTCACAGGGCAGCAATGGAGAAACAGACATAGAGAACAGACTTATGGACATGGGAAGAGGGGAGGAGAGGGTGAGATGTATGGAAGGAGTAACATGGAAACTTACATTACCATGTGTAAAACAGATGGCCGACGGGAATTTGCTGTATGGCTCAGGTTTGACAGAATACAACAAAATTCTGTAAAGCAATTATCCTTCAACTAAAAAAAAAAAAAAAAAATAGAGCAAAGATGGCTGAAGACTCTATCCCTGTTATAGAAAGTGATAATTGTGACAGGAACATTTTAAACACATCGGTGGATAGTCATCAGTAAGGTGGGTGAAACAGATAAATGTGGCAAACTTGTTTTTGGAAATAACTAATTGAACAAATGTAACTCTGGTCTGTGTAGCTGGGTGAAAAGGAGAAAATTTTTTGGAATATGGTAGATCTGGCAGAAGGATATGAGATAGAGATCATGTCTGCCACCTCTGAAAGAGCTTATATCTCTTTCATTGTTATCCGCCTTAATAAGATGTGTGTATTTGAACTTATTCTAAGGAATATTTTACCTATTTAGTCATTTTATTTATGTATTTGGCTATGCTGGGTCTTTGTTGCTATGCGGGCTTTTCTCTAGTTGCAGAGGAAGGGGGGCTACTCTCTAGTTGTGGCATGTGGGGGTCTCATTGTGGTGGCTTCTTTTCTTGGGGAGCAAAATGGGCTCTAGGGTGTGTGGGCTTCAATGGCTTTGGCACCTGGGCTCACTATTTCTGGCCACTGGGCTCTCAAGCACAGGCTCGGTAATTGTGGCACATGGGCTTAGTTAACTCTGTGGCATGAGGGATCAAACCCATGTCTCCTGAACTGGCAGGCAGATTCTTTACCACTGAGCCACAAGGAAAGTCCTCTTTTACTTTTTTTTTTTTTTGATATTGTGATAAAATTTGTGTATTTTATAAATATTTGAGCAATTCAGTTTGTAAACAGTAGGACTCTTTAGATCAGTTATGTGCAGAAGGCAAGATGAGTTATTCATCAGAGAAAATTTCTCTAAATCATTATTTAAAGAAAAATGTTTCATTAAATAGCTCATTACTATGTTTTTCAACTGAGTTCTGTAAAAAGTGGTATTTTTATAGAGATATCTACATGTAATGTGTTTTTATTTCTTTCATTTTTGCTTTCTAATATGTTGAACTCACAGTTTGTATTTCTCAGAGATATCTATGTCATTTATTTAAAAAATTAAGGAATTTTGATGTAGTTTTCAGCAGTATTGAAGATTAAGAAATGAAGCAATTTGTAAAGAATTTGATATATCTCTAGTTCAGTTCAGTTCAGTCGCTCAGTCGTGTCTGACTCTTCGTGACCCTATGAATCGCAGCATGCCAGGCCTCCCTGTCCATCACCAACTTCTGGAGTTTACTCAAACTCATGCCCATCGAGTCGGTGATGCCATCCACCCATCTCATCCTCTGTCGTCCCCTTCTCCTCCTGCCCCCAATCCCTCCCGGCATCAGGGTCTTTTCCAATGAATCAACTCTTCGTATGAGGTGGCCAAAGTATTGGAGTTTCAGCTTCAGCATCAGTCCTTCTAATGAACACCCAGGACTGATCTTTAGGATGGACTGGTTGGATCTCCTTGCAGTCCAAGGGACTCTCAAGAGTCTTTCCAACACCACAGCTCAAAAGCATCAATTTTTTGGTGCTCAGTTGTCTTCACAGTCCAACTCTCACATCCATACACGACCACTGGAAAAACCATAGCCTTGACTAGACGGACCTTTGTTGGCAAAGTAATGTCTCTGCTTTTTAATATGCTATCTAGGTTGGTCATAACGTTCCTTCCAAGGAGTAAGCATCTTTTAATTTGATGGCTGCAATCCCCATCTGCAGTGATTTTGGAGCCAGAAAAATAAAGTCTGACACTGTTTCCACTGTTTCCCCATCTATTTCCCATGAAGTGATGGGACCAGATGCCATGATCTTCGTTTTCTGAATGTTGAGCTTTAAGGCAACTTTTTCACTCTCCTCTTTCACTTTCATCAAGAGGATTTTTCATTCCTCTTCACTATCTGCCATAAGGGTGGTGTCATCTGCCTATCTCTAGAGCATAGGTCAAATTCTAATCAAGACTTTGTATTATACTAGGTACTTGAATTTATAGTAGATATAAAAATTTTAACAGAAAATTAAATGAAAATTTAGCACATTTTTCACCTATTGGGTCTTCACTACAGATAACATAGTCAAGAATTTAATTTCATAGGTTTTCATAGCTGATAACAGTGGCTGAGTTTTTGGATCAGATTTGAACCCTTATTTTGTTGTTGTTGTTGTTTTCTGTCAAACCTCAACATGAATCAGCCATAGGTATACATATATCCCATCCCTTTTGAAACTCCCTCCCATCTCCCTCCCCATCCCACCCTTCTAGGTTGATACAGGGCCTTGTTTGAGTTTCCTGAGCCATGCAGCAAATTCCCTTTGGCTATCTATTTTACATATGGTAATGTAAGCTTCCGTGTTACTTTTACCATACACCTCACCCTCTCCTCTCCTCTCCCCTTGTCCATAAGTCTGTTCTCTATGTCTGTTCCTTTTTCTTTTTTTCAAAGTCATTGTTATAAGGCAAATTTTGTTTATAAACTCTATTAATTATTATAGTATCATTGAATTAAGAAGGTTTACACTCAAGAAGATGTAAAAATATGTTAATATATGTTTTTCAGTCACTAAGTCTTGTCTGACTCTTTAATATATGCACTTAGTTGTAAAGAATGGTCTTTTTAAGTTGCTATTTAATAATATGAAAAAGAAATGGAAGATATGACTTTTTTTTTTTTTTTTTTTGGGTAGAGAAAGGCTTCACAGAGTGATCCAAACTGAGATGGGATCAGTAAAGGTTAGGATTTGATTAGATGGAATACAGAGTTGAAAAAAGAAGATAAGGAACAAGAGAAATTGTGTAAGCACAGAAGCAGAAAGAATGTGAGGTGACCTAGCACATGTTTGTGTGTTATTCACAGATGACATTTGAGGGTGGTGCTTAGCTATGCAAAATATTTGACTGATAAGAATCTATAGTACTATCCCTTTCTTCTTACTTCCCATTTGACTTGCCCTTGGGCTCAGCTGGTAAATCTTCCTGCAATGCGGGAGACCTGGGTTTGATCTCTGGGTTAGGAAGATTCCCTGGAGAAGGGAACTGGCTACCCACTCCAGTATTCTGGCCTGGAGAATTCCATGGACTGTGTAGTTCCAAAGAGTTCAGACATGACTGAGTGGCTTTCACTTTCATTTCACTTTCTATTGGCCACCTGTAAATGAAATCCTTGCAAATACAGTCAGTAAAACAGGACTCATAAGAGCACTTCCCATAGAGAACCAGGCTGCTTGAAGAGGCAGTACACCAAGTAATTTCCTTTTATAAGCAGGACAAATGTGCAAAGATCTACTACTGGAAAATCCATAATCCATAGCTTTGACCATACAGACCTTTATTTGCAAGGTTATGTCTTCACTTTTAAATACACTGTGTAGGTTTGTCATAGTTTTTCTTCCCAGGAGTAAGCATCTTTTAATTTCGTGGCTGCAGTCACCGTCTGCAGTGATTTTGGAGCCCAAGAAAATAAAGTCTGCCACTTTTTCCCCATCTATTTGCCATGAAGTAACGGGACCAGTGCCATGATCTTAGTTTTTTGAATGCTGAGTTTTGAGCCAGTTTTTTTCACTCTTCTCTTTCACCTTCATCAATAGACTCTTTAGTTCCTCTTTGCTTTCTGCCATTAGGGTGGTATCATTTGCGTATCTGAAGTTGTTGATATTTCTCCCAGCAATCTTGATTCCTGCTTATGATTCATCTGGCCCAGCATTTCGCAGGATATACTCTGCACATAAGTTAAATAAGTGGGGTGACAATATACAGCCTTGATATACTCCTTTCCCAATTTTGAACCAGTCCGTTGTTCCATGTCTGGTTCTAACTGTTGCTTTTTGACCTGCATATAGTTTCTCAGGTTTCTCAGGCGGTCTGGTAGTCCCATCTCTTTAAGAATTTTCCACAGTTTGTGGTGATCCACACAGTCAAAGGCTTTAGCATAGTCAGTAAAGCAGAAGTAGATGTTTTTCTGGAATTCACTTGCTTTTTCTATGATCCAGTGGGTGTTGGCAATTTGATCTCTGGTTCCTCTGCCTTTTCTAAATCCAGCTTGTACATCTTGAAGTTCTCGGCTCATAATTAGCATTCTAAATATTAATTTTAAAAATATGTGAATGTGGAAATTATGTATATATGTGTGCATTGATTATCTATCTACCTACCAGCTATCCTCTGTCGGAAAAAGAGAGACTGGAATGAATAAACTTAGTGCTACTCTCTCTCTCCACTCTTGTTTTGTTCCATGAGATCTTGGTTAACTCAGCAAATTGGATTTCAAGCATACTCTTTTACCCCTGGCAGGAATAATTATAGCTTATAAGCAGTCCTCAAAAGGATCTTCCAATAGGTTAGTTTCAGTATGACTAAAGGTCTAACAATCTGTTATGTTATATAGAAGAAAATATGAAAATATGTCATTTTGTGTCTAATTACCTAACTAAAATGATGACTAGGAAATATCTAGTCTCATAAAACAGAATGTCTATAACAGAATTCAGTATCCTCGGCTGACCATCAGTTTAAGAGGGTTTTATGCAATTAATAATTTAAATGGTAAAATTCTCTTCCATCTGACCAAATTCTGTGTTTTTATTTATCTATTCTCATATAAGGAAAATTGTTTCAGCAAAATTATTCATAAATGTTAAATGAATTATTTTCCTGAATAATTAATAATAAAACATCAGAATAAACATCATTTTTGTTTCTTAATCGAAACTAAAAGGGGGAGGGGAAAGAAAGAAGTAAACTTTCTTGCTGATGGCAAAATTGTTCCAAACTCTGTTAGATGTTATCTTTGTAATTGTTCTTTGGAGCTGAAACCTAAAGGACAGAACTTTCCAGCTATTTACAGAAATGCAGCTGCTCTGGTTACACTATTTGGAATCAGTTTTAAAAGAGGTAATTTCCATCAGGTTTGGTTCTTACTAGAAGGTCTCCCGCTATTCTCAAATCAGATTGACTCTCCCTTATAATGCAAAGCTTTTAACCTTGCAGATCTCATCCCGAAGCCAAAGATCAACCACTACCAATAAAAGAGGATTCGCAGAAGTACTTCCCCATAGAGATCCAGGCAGCTTCAAGAGTAGTACTTCAAACAAGTAATTTACTTTTATAAGCAGTATAAATAAAACAGAAATAGGAAGAAGTCCACAGACTTACAACATTTTGCTTTTTTATAGCACTCTGGGTATTTTATTTTATTTTATGCAGGAGGTTGGCAAGCTGTTACAGTTGCTTAACTATGGGAGGTCTCCAAGCTGTTCAGGTGTAATTCAGATAAGTCAAGTGTTACTCCCCATTGGAAGCTTTAAGACATAGCCTCAAGGTGGTACTTTGCTCTCTGAGTGTTTATAAATTGGTAGCTGTTTATAGGACATCTACTTTCAAAATATTAGAATACTAATGATTTCTTAATCAACATCATAAGTTAATATTAACCAAAAACTTTGTATATGTACCTGCATCAGAACTTCCCAAGTAAATTTCAACAATTTACTGAATAACTTCAATGAGCCCTTAATATGCTAATTGTTATGTAAATCTTTAAATGGGATAGTACATAATGTCTCCTAAATTCATTAAGGAGAAACATATTTTTTATAGAGCATCTCTCAAGACTTACAGTAATGTAATATAACTTTGAGGAGCACTGGCCTCTGTTATATTATTTAAGAAATCATGCAACACAAATTCCTTCAAGTTAAAATGAAGAAAGAGGCAAAGAAAAATCCACTCATTTACCCCATCTCTGACATATTGTTGATAGTAGAGGTCCTAGAATTAGGATCCAAGTTGAACATTCTTCTCATAATATTTTGCCTTTAGGAAGTTTTTACAGCTCCCAGTGATACTCTCTGCAGTGAAAGATATAACTAAATTTCTAACCGTTACCAGATCCCCAAACAAAAATGATTATTGATTTTGTATCTTTTCATTTTACTTTGAGTCTCATGTTATATAAACTGCCTGGCTAATTATGCTGTTATACCAGTACAGCCACAATTTAGTAAAGATTTAAATACAAACTGAAAACTTCAGTAAAATAAACTGTTATTTCCAAAAACATGTATTTTTACCCAGGTAATAGAGATTTCCAATAAATTAACTGAGCTTTGCAGTATTATTCTGAATAATCAGGTTTTTTTGTCAATACATAAACATCTTTTAAAATTGTATTAAATTTCAGTTTAACTAGTTTTTATATTCAGCACAAATTTCTTAAATATATGCTACCTGACAATGTGACAGAACCTGTCCACAGAGAGCTTTCACAGTATTGAATCCAATTGGCTATTTTCTAGCAATCCAACATAAAACTAGTATTTTCAATGTATCCTCTAGATCAATTTACTAATATCAAATTGTATCTCAAGACACTTTAATCCTTTTTAAACTCTAGTGATTGCATTTTCTTCTATGAGGACTTCTACTAGAAGTATCAAGCCAAAACAGAATTTTGCACTTTCACTATGCAATTAAATGAGAATAAAAAAGTTACATAGTTAGACTGGAAATCAACTTGTCACATGAAATAAGTAGCTAATTGATTTGCTCAAGTGAATTAATTTATACATTGTATTAGCATATAAGATACACATCTATTAAATACTAGCAAATATAAAGAAGAGATTGGTAAACTAAAGAAAAATTAGTGGTATATAGGACCTAGATAGCAGACCTCAGTTTTGAACACCAGGTCATATTTAAACTGACTTTAACAAACTTCCTTGAGAAATGATTTAACTTAGTTCTTTATGACCTAACACATGATTAAATTTTTGTCATAATTTGATAAACCTTTAATTTCCTCTGCAGAAACAGTAACTGAAAATATCACCATACCTGGATACTTATCAAGAAAATAGCTTATAACATTTAAACCTTTCAGCTCATAACAGCAAGTTGTATTGACATATCTATAATTTTATTGTGAATCTAGAAACAGAATACGGTTTCTTCATCCTTAATAAATAATTTATTTTTGTTTGTTTCAAAATGATAGGCAGTTATATTTTACAAAGAAACTGATGCCAGGTGCTAAACACAGGTGTGATGCAGTGGTTTTAATGCAACCTAAGGGATAAATAGAGGCAAAATGCTCGTTCTCAACAAGATTAGTTGTAAAGTGTAATTCCTTTATTTTATCTAAAAATATCAATTCCAAAGTTAAGGTGTCTTTAGTATGTTAAAGGTAAATAAAATAATATATAAGCTATAATAATTTACTATATTTACATATATATTATCCACTATATATATATATTGTTATATGTCAGCATGATATATTTGAGGTAGTACATTATACTTTAGATGTTCAGAATGCATTCTGTTTTTATGTAGATGAAATTACATGTCTAAATTCTGTCAGTAAAATTAAAATCTTGCATGGTATCACTAAGTCAATGGGCATGTTTGAGCAAACTCTGGGAGACAGTGAAAGACATGGAAGCCTGGAGTGCTGCAGTCCATGGAGTCGTAAAGCGTCAGATACAATTTAGCGACTCAAGAACAACAAAGTTAAAATCAAGATCAAACTGGTTTGCGCTTTGTCTAGTCAACAGAAATAAGCATTCTGTATAATTTTGGTGGGAAACTTTTCTTGATCTCCAAGAAATAATTTACTCAGATAATTTTACATTTTACGACCTGACAATTAGTGAAGACATAAATTTTTACAAAGATATTTTTAAAACTGGTTTAAAATCTCTTCTGATTTTTAAAATATATATATATATAACATATTCTACCACAGTGAGACTGTGATAAGAGCTATGATAATTCATATTCTTTGAAACTATATATATAATGGGAGCAATGAATGTTAAGTCTCCAGCAAGAATACTATGAGAGAGTTAATGCTTTACTTTAAATTTTCTGAAAATACCACTTATTCCATCTTGGGAGTTCAAGATGGTGACATGAATTAAACTCAAGCAGAGATTGCTTATAAAATTGTCTTTCTTTCTTTTTTTAAATTCATGACAGCACATATTCTCTCATGAATTCATTTTAATTTGAAACAATTTTATATTTTTTAAAATTTACAATATGTATTTAACCTTTGCCAACTGTATGTCACATATAATGGTTGCCCTGTATAAAACTAACAGCTTTCATAACAATATTGTGTAATGAGATTGATCTCAGGTGCCCTGAAGCCAACATCTCTGGATTCTTTATTCATCAACATCTATTCAGTTTAGCTGGGAGACGAGTACATGCTAAACTGTAAGCGGAACCTCTTATAAATAAGAATGACATATATAAAATGTCTTTATGAAATTGAAGTTTAAATCTAAGTTATCTTCTGTTTTTGAAGGGAAGTCACTAATGTTCAAGAAATGAAATTTTCTCACAACATGTACAAATAGACAAATATTTAGGATTCTTATGTAATCAAATGTGGAGAGTCTACAATTGTTGAGGAAATTATTCACATAAAGAGGTCTAAAACATAGGCTTATTTTCCAAAACAATATAATAGAACTGTTGACAAAGTCAAATAATGTTGTCATCAAAGGATGATGTTTTAATATAAATAGTTACCTGGGAGCTACAGTAGTGGGCACCTTTTCACTGATGCTCTTAATGCAGACAAACCTGTATTATTTCAGTTGCCTGAATGATGGAATGACTTTATAAATAACCATTCCAGAGAATGGAATCTTTATATAAATACTTGGATAATTTGTAGAGTTAGGAATGTAACATTTAGCTATAAGTACTATATTCAGTTCAGTTCAGTCGCTCAATCGTGTCTGACTCTTTGTGACCCCATGAATTGCAGCACGCCAGGCCTCCCTGTCCATCACCAACTCCCAGAGTTTACTCAAACTCATGCCCATTGAGTCGGTGATGCCATCCAGCCATCTCATCCTCTGTCGTCCCCTTCTCCTCCTGCCCCCAATCCCTCCTAGCATCAGGGTCTTTTCCGATGAGTCAACTCTTTGCATGAGGTGGCCAAAGTACTGGAGTTTCAGTAAATCTATCTACTAAGATTTTTTACAGTCTGTGATCTTAAACTTATTTAGGACACATGCTCATGGGCAATAAAATCTTTGGGGAAAGGTATATTCTTTAAAATTGTTGTTTAGTCTTTAAGTCCTCTCCGACTCTTTTTGCAACCCATTGACTGTTTCCCCACAGGCTCCTCTGTCCATGGGATTTCCCAGGCAAGAATACCGAGTAGGTTGCCATTTCCTTCTCCAGGGGATCTTCCTGATGATAAACTTACTAATATTCTTTCTATCTTCCTATTATCCTTTCCACCTTATCTAATCAACCATAAAGTTCTATTGACATGATCCCTGTAACAAACTAATTTTTAAAATCTCCACTCATATATTATCCACCTCCATGAAACTATGTATGATATATGTATAAGAACATAAGTTTTACAGAGTGTGATCTGATAGATTGCTCCATTGGATGCTAATGTTTAATATAGACAGAAAGATAATCTCAGTACAATGGACCAGATAGCACATTGAAAGACAAGACTCCAGCCACAGGCCTTGAAATTCAAATTAAGTAATTTTGTTTTTAATTCTCCAGTTTTTTCACCATCATCATTTAATATGTTTGCCTCTGACAGATTAGTCTTTGAATTAAATTTCAGATTTCACTTTGATTATGCCATAGGCATGATCCAATCCTTCAACTGGCAATCATTGACTTTAGTTTAACATAAAGATTCCCTGCGCGTTAAGTTTTTTTTTTTTCTTCATAATTTGGCCCAAACTTGCTATAAGATACATCCTTTCACTAATGCACTAGACAAACCAAATACTATCTTTACTATTAGGACTTCAGCAATTTCAAAAAGTATTTGAGATTTACACAAAAGGAGAGTTAAAAGTAAATCTCCCAAACATTTGAAATGATGTATTCAAACATGATTTAAATAGCTTGATTTTTAAGTACATCTAAATATTTTCCCATGATGGACATTCTTTTTTATTCTTTCTTTCCAAATAGTAAATTTACTTCTTTTTTTGTGGGAGGAACCCAGTTCCCTAACCAGGGATTGAACTCACCCTGCCTGCATTGGCAGCACAATCTTAAACACTGGGCCACCTGAGAAGTCTCCCCAATAGTAAATTTAAAACACATGCATATATATTATATTATTTTATTTTGAATTTTAAATTTTTCCCACTGACCAAGAATTTTCCTTTGCAGTGATGGTTCATTTTTACCTTCCATTCACCTTCAAGAGAAAGCCGACATTCTGCATCTTTTATGACATATCTCTTCTCTGTACTTTTCTATGCTGTCTATACAATACACTTTATCCCTCCACATATCTGATCAATTCAGTCCAGTCGCTCTGTCATGTCTGACTCTTTGCAACCCCATGGACTGCAGCACACCAGGCTTCCCTGTCCATCACCAGCCCCCAAAGTTTACTCAAACTCATGTCCATCATGTCAGTGATGTTATTCAATCATCTCATCATCTGTCGTCCCCTTCTCCTCCTGCCCCCAATCTTTCCCAGCACCGGGGTCTTTTCCAATGAGTTGGTTCTTCACATCAGGTGGCCAAAGTATTGGAGTTTCAGCTTTAGCATCAGTCCTTCCAATGAATATTCAGGACTGATTTCCTTTAGGATTGACTGGCTGGGTCTCATTGCAGTCCAACGGATTTTCAAGAATCTTCTCCAGCACCACAGTTCAGAAGCATCAATTCGTCGGTGCTCAGCTTTCTTTGTGGTCCAACCCTCACATCCATACATGACTACTGGAAAAACCATAGCTTTGACTAGATGGACCTTTGTTGGTAAAGTAAGGTCTCTGCTTTTTAATATGCTGTCTAGGGTTGGTCATAGCGTTTCTTAACTTCATGGCTGCAGTTACCATCTGCAGTGACTTGGACCCCCCCAAAATAAAGTCTCTCACTGTTGCCATTGTTTCCCCATCTATTTGCCATGAAGTGATGGGACCAGATGCCATGATCTTAGTTTTCTGAATGTTGAGTTTTAAATGAACATTTGATAGTCTCATTAATAATTGAAGGATTTATGCTATATTTCACAAAAAGTTGCACATACTCTATATGCAGCAAAAATATCTTGAGTAATAATCTCTTGAATGAATCCAAGTTTGTGAATCAAGATATTTTGACCTACGATGCTTTCAATGATTACTACTGTTTAAGAAAGACATGGTCCATGATTCCATTCAGATACCCTCTGTGAAGTGTCTCCCAGGTTTCTGATTGAGTTTACTTTAGATCTTCTTGAGTAGTGATGATTGAATGTATTGTTTGCTCCAAGCCTTCACCACATCAAGATTCTTGTCTCTTAAAAGCCTATTGAGAATTTAGGATGTAGGATTTAAGAGCAAACTATAGGTAAAAGCAAATTTATTTTCTAATTTCTGAGAGACATGAGCAACTAATAATATTTGTCAACATATATTCCTCACAAATCTTTTACTTAAAGAAATTGGGATATTATGATTAAATTTCTTTGTTGTTTTATTAGGGGTTATTATGTCTTCTTAGTTTTTTACATGCAGGTTATTATTCTCATGGCTTTTGACCTTTCCTGGCTAGATATATCTGTGAAGATGATTGCTTTTTCAACTACACTAATACAGGTCATTTTAATTTTGTTGAAAAATTTATATTACATAATGTTTAAAATTCTATCTATTTAGCTAAGTAGAGACTTAGGTGATGGTAATGTGTTTGTTAATACATTATATGGTTTACAATTTTTCTTTAAAACTCAATTTTCACAGTATACAAATTAAATGAAGAGAGATAAATGTAACAGGACTAGGCACAATAAAATAAATTCAATATTATATGTTAAATACATATTTCTAACACTTTTTTTTAATCTTGACTCTTGATCATTTGATACAAAACCAAGAAAACTAAGATAATCATAGATCATTAAATACATCAACTGAGTAAAAGCTACAAAATTACATTATATCAAGAAATAAGTTTACTGTTAAAAATGGGTGCTTAACATGTCATAAATCTCTCTGTGAAGTACAAATATAAATAAAATAATTTTATAACATAAATAAATATGCCAGTGAAATCTCTTGTGTCATTTTGTTATGTGTTCAAATATCACAAATTATCTCTCAACCTCATGGTAAGATAAATTAAAAATAGATAATATAGCCTATCACTTTGAGAATACATTTAAGAAATATTTGAAACCCTTATGTATACACAATATTGCATGGCACAGGAAGTATAGTGAATAACAGGCAGTTTCTAGCTTCAAGTATGTTTAGCATTTTTTGAGTAAGTCTATGTAAATCTCTGGTGTACAAGCATGAGGTTACTTTGAAGATTACTCTGTCAGTGCCATTTTTCTTGAAAAGAAGCATATGATATATATTCAAATATTTTGTAATTTTTAATAATTCTGTCAAAATTATCAATGGATATATACTTAAAGAATAAAATAAAGTAAAATATATGATGTTCTCAGTTTTAAAATGTTTATTATGGATACTAAATGAGTAAGCACATTTTGATCAAGCCATTTGATTTTTAAATTGTATTTATTTAAATTTTCTGCCCTTCAATAAAACAAACAACCAGATGTTAACCATAAAATCATTAAGTACTTAAATATAATTACTGTGGAGATGAAAAGAAATAGGGCAAATTGAAACTACTAATTGACTTACAAATTATATAATTGGAAGAGACTTCATAGAAGCTTATATTATCTCATACTGCACAATATATATCTTTTGAGCTGAAAAAATAAGCTTAATATAAGATTACTAGCTATTGGAGCAAAGTGTAAAAAATAAAATGATATATGCTGACAGTTTATGATACTAATAAGTTAATACCAGCTTCTTAGGAGGATAATGGTTTTTCTAATATTTACTTCTGAGGGAAACATTCTCTATAAATCTTTCTCACACACACACACACACATATAGACACACACATATGGTGATACTATATTAAATGACTAGACTAAAACAAACATAGTGTTTAGTTTTATGGATATTTTAATGGCTCAGTATCAAAAAGAGGACAACTATCATAAAAAAAAAGTTTATTTAAAATGTTCAGATTTGAGGAAGATGCAAAAAACCCAGATGATAATATAATTTTCTAGTGACCCATCTAGATAATGCAATAAAAATTAGGTAGTTACAGGAGTAAGGGTATACATATCTTCCAGTAAATCCTTTATGAATATTACTAATCAGACCTGAGTTTATGTTAAGATTTATGCAGTTCCAGGATATATTCCCTTGAAAGAGCCTAGAGTATGACACATTTTTATATAAATAATTTGTGGGAACATCCACACATATCAAAGATCAATTAAAGAATATTAACATTCTTTCTTGAAAATTAAGGGATCTAGTAAATTCAACTAAAATAGATTGTTGAATAATATGTGATGGGTTAAATATATGTTTATTATATAAATGGATAGTCAAATATGTATATATAATAAATACATAAATTTCAGTAGGATCTGTGGAAATGTATTATCTTTGGACTATTTTCTGCTGAATAATATTTAATCCATGAGACCATTCTAACAATTTGCATCTGGGGAAAATAATTATATACAATTTTAATGCCAGGAAATTTGGTTGTCAGCATAAAGTTGACAGGAGATCGTTTTTTTTTTTTTTTTTTTTATTAGCCAAAAAAGTTCATCAACTCTAGAGAACAAATCTCTCACTGTCTGTTATGTCTTTGTTTTTCAATAGGATGTGATAAAACAAAGAGGAAAAGAAAAAATTTATTCTCTTCTAAAAAATGCTCTTTAGGTTTCCTTTAATAAGCCTTAGCTATTTTACTTAAAAGATAATTAGGTAATTAAATATACATTTATCACAGTCTTACCACACAGTAGAGCTTAGGACGATCCAGCAATTGTGCTTCTTAGTATTTACTCGAGGAATCGAAAGCATATATCCAGGCAATAACTACATATGGATCTTTAAAGCAGTTTTATCCATTGTTGTCAAAACTTGGTATCAACCAAGTAGGTAAACTGGTACATCCAAACAGTAGAATATTATTCAGTGCAAAAAGACATGAGTTATCAAGCCATGAAATATTATGGAGGAAACCTAGATATAATGAAGGGAAGCAGAATATGTTACCTCTTTGGCATAAGAACTATTTGAGGCTGCTTGTTTTAACAATCAACAGACATAGGAAAATCTCTGAATACTGAGTAGAAGTTGTGCTTTCGTAAGAGATATTTACATTTATATGGAAACCTCTCTTTGTAATGATGTCTCCCTTTCTGTAACAGGAAAAGGAAGGTGATCAATTCTCTAGAACTTACCAAAGATAGGACTTAAATCTATATAACAGCCATAACTTTATTTACTGCACTTTTCCTGAAAACTTGGCCCTTCCCCTCCCAATGTCTTATTTTGTCTTGGAGATGTATTTAAAATGATGGATTGGTCCATTTAAGAAATTACTCAGTTTTCTTGGGAATCTCCCATGTATGCAGAAGTTATACATGTTATAAACATCTGTATTCCTTTCTCCTGTTAATCTTTTATTATATGGAGTTTATCAACCAAAAACTTGGAAGGGTAGAGGGGAAATTATTTTTCCTCACCTTCAGTATACTAATATATGAAAGAAGCCAATTTGAAAAGACTGCATAGCATACGATCCCCATTATAAAACATTCTGGAAAAGGGAAAACTTTGAAAATAGTATGAAATTAGCGGTTGCCACCAGCATTAGCTGATGGAGGGAAGGAGGAGGAAAGAATGAATCAGTGGAGCACAGAGTCTTAGGACAGTGAGTGTAATCTGCCTGATGGTATAATGGTGGATACACATCATGCATGCTGTGTTTAGTCACTCGGTCATGTCCAACTGCTTTGTCTAAACAAGAGAAAACACTAAAAGAGTGAACTGTAATATAATGTGATAATGTGTGATAATGATATACCAGGTAGCTTCATCAACTGTAACAAATGTATTGCTCTGGAGGAAGATGTTGATAACGGAGGAGGTTATGCATGCCTGGGATAGGAGGTATATGAGAAATCTCTGTACCATCTGTTCAATTTTTCTGTGAATATAAGCTATTCTAAAAAAGTTAAAAATCTAGTAAAATTTTCTTGAAGTTTCATATCAAATACATGTGTGCATGCTTTAATTTTTTTTCCAAACCAGTAGAATTATACTTATGATTTAATGTCCCCATTGTTATATCTATTGTAAATGTGGTACCTAAAAGGAGATTTAAAACAAAAATTTAAATCAAGATGTTATTTTTAATTGTTTGAATATGAATTTCATTCCTTACCATAGATCAGGACATGGCAGATACTCAGTAACATTTATAAATTTTGGATAAAGTGATTCATTAAAAAAGAAATCCTAGATTTTCACATGTACTTTAATTATAAATATGGCATACATCTAGGGTAAATCAATGTCTTAAGACAGCCACAGAAAAACTAGTTATCATTGGCAATTCAGAGATTTTGTCAGTAGGGAATAATGGTTCTTTGATTATATGTTAAGCATAAATATTTGCAATGCGTAAATAAATGATCTGCAAGAAATCACATTCATTAAGTGAATAAATGATTTCTTAAAATGATCTTAATAATTAGAGTGAATATTATGTATGTTCCATTTGGAAAGAATAGTAAAATTATATAGAGTAATTTTATAATTACTCTAGGTTTATAATTACCTATGTTTTACCTCTTTGAAAACCAGTGGGATTTGATTACAGAACTTCCGCAGAACAGGGGAAACAGACTCTTGGAGGGCACAAACAAAACCTTGTGTGCACCAGAACCCAGGAGAAAGGAGCAGTGACCCCAGAAGAGACTGAGTCAGACTTGCCTGTGAGTGTCCAGGAATCTCCAGTAGAGACATTGGTCAACAGTGGCCTCCTGGGGGATCAGGGGCACAGAATATAACAGTCCAGGGAGCTGCAGAGTGCTGGCCTAAGTCCTTTTGAAGGAAGTCACCATTACTGCCATTACCCCTGCCATAGGGATAGGGAGGGAGGGAAAAGGGAGGAAACACAGCCCCACCCACTAACAGAAAATTGGATTAAAGATTTAAAGACATGACCCCACCCATCAGACCCAGATTTCCCCACACCAGTCCATCTATCAGGAAGCTTCCACAAGCCTCTTATCCCTATGAAGGCAGACAGAATGAAAACCACAATTAGAAAGATGGTAACGACAATCCTATATGCAAAACAGAAAAAGAGACACAGAAGTACAGAACAGACTTTTGAACTCTGTGGGAGAAGGTGAGGGTGGGATGTTGCGAAAGAACAGCATGTATATCATCTATGGTGAAACCGGTCACCAGCCCAGGTGGGATGCATGAGACAAGTGCTCGATCCTGGTGCACTGGGAAGACCCAGAGGAATCGGGTGAAGAGGGAGGGGGGAGGGGGGATCGGGATGGGGAATACGTGTAAAAAAAAAAGAAAACCACAATTAGAAAAAGTGACCAAACTGATTACACGGATCACAGCCTTGTCTAACTCAATGAAACTATGACCCATGCATGCCGTGTCAGTTCAGTTCAGTTCAGTTGCTCAGTCGTGTCTGACTCTTTGCAACCCCATGAATCACAGCACTCCAGGCCTCCCTGTCCATCACCAACTCCCGGTGTTTACTCAAACTCATGTCCATTGAGTCAGTGATGCCATCCAGCCATCTCATCCTCTGTTGTCCCCTTCTCCTCCTGATCCCAATCCCTCCCAGCATCAGGGTCTTTTCCAATGAGTCAACTCTTCGCATCAGGTGGCCAAAGTATTGGAGTTTCAGCTTCAGTGTCAGTCCTTCCAATGAACACCCAGGACTAATTTCCTTTAGGATAGACTGGTTGGATCTCCTTGCAGTCCGAGGGACTCTCAAGAGTCTTCTCCAACACCACAGTTCAAAAGCATCAATTTTTCGGTGCTCAGCTTTCTTCACAGTCCAACTCTCACATCCATACATGACCACTGGAAAAACCATAGCCTTCACTAGATGGACCTTTGTTGGCAAAGTAATGTCTCTGCTTTTTAATATGCTATCTAGGTTGGTCATAACTTTCCTTCCAAGGAGTGTCTTTTAATTCCATGGCTGCAATCACTATCTGCAGTGATTTTAGAGCCCCCCAAAATAGTCTGACACTGTTTCCACTGTTTCACCATCTATTTCCCATGAAGTGATGGGACCAGATGCCATGATCTTAGTTTTCTGAATGTTGAGCTTTAAGCCAACTTTTTCACTCTCCTCTTTTACTTTCATCAAGAGACTTTTAGTTCCTCTTCACTTTCTGCCATAAGGGTGGTGTCATCTGCATTTCTGAGGTTATTGATATTTCTCCTGGCAATCTTGATTCCAGCTTGTGCTTCCTCCAGCCCAGCATTTCTCATGATGTACTCTGCATATAAGTTAAATAAGCAGGGTGACAATATACAGCCTTGACGTACTCCTTTTCCTATTCCAAACCTGTCTGTTGTTCCATGTCCAGTTCTAACTGTTGCTTCCTGACCTGCATATAGGTTACTCAAGAGACAGGTCAGGTGGTCTGGTATTCCCATGTCTTTCAGAATTTTCACAGTTTATTGTGATCTACACAGTCAAAGGCTTTGGCATAGTCAATAAAGCAGAAATAGATGTTTTTCTGGAACTCTCTTCCTTTTTCGATGATCCAGCAGATGTTGGCAATTTGATCTCTGGTTCCTCTGCCTTTTCTAAAACCAGCTTGAAGTTCATGGTTCACATATTGCTGAAGTCTGCCTTGGAGAATTTTGAACATTACTTTACTAGTGTGTGAGATGAGTGCAATTGTACAGTAGTCTGAGCATTCTTTGGGATTGCCTTTCTTTGGGACTGGAATGAAAACTGACCTTTTCCAGTCCTGTGACCACTGCTGAGTTTTCCAAATTTTCTGGCATATTGAGTGCAGCACTTTCACAGCATCATCTTTCAGGATTTGAAATAGCTCAACTGGAATCCATCACCTCCTCTAGCTTTGTTCGTAGTGATGCTTTCTAAGGCCCACCTGACTTCACATTCCAGGATGTCTGGCTCGTGTAGGGCCACCCAAAACCGGATGTGCCATGGTGGAGAGTTATGACAAAACATGGTCCACTGGAGAAGGGAATGACACCCACTTCAGTATTCTTGTTTTTAGAACCCCATGAATAGTATGAAAAGGCAAAAAGATATGTATTACCTCAAAGTTATTTTTAAGCTTCCTATGTTAGCTTTTTGTAGCATTCCTGCTCTTTTTTCTTTTCTAGTTTACATTGTATATCTATGTTTGAATATATATATTTTTTCATGCAGGATGGTTTATTGTCTCTTAAGAGGTCTTGAAAGAGAGTGTGGAAATGTGCAAATCTTCAACTCACTTACTCTATTGACTGCAATAATTAATTCAAGAGCTCTTGACCTTGGCTTCCTCACCTCTAAAACAAAAGACTTGAGTTATATAATTTCTGAAGTAATTTCTACCTGCACACTTCTGTGACTTCTATAGATTTTTATTTGATTCTTTAAGTAGTGAGGGAGTCACTGGGACGGCCTTGAAGAAAGCATTTTTTTCTCTCTTAAATCTAAACTGCTTTGGTTGTTTTTATTCTAGTTATTTCAAACACTAGTTTATACAAATTGATTTTTTGGAAACATATTTCTCACTTTTTTTTCCATTTTAAGTTCTACTATGTGTCTAAGAATCTTAACAACATGTATTTGTTACCACCTAAGCAAAACACCAGAGAGATATCTACCATATTTTGAATGTTGTATGTCTTCCAAGCACTGTGTATGGTCCATGTAAACTTTATGTAAAAATGTTCCAGTCACCCTGAAAGAGTACTATTTATTTGCACTTTAAAAATTAAGAAACCAAGATTGAAAAAGAGGTTAAAATCCTGCTCAGAGCCAAATTGCAGGACCCTGTTTAAACTTTTATCTGCCTAATTCAAAGGTTCATTCTACAGCACCACACTGAATTTGAGTCACTATTAGAAACTTCCCTGTAGTTCAAACAGTGAAGAATCTGCCTCCAATGAAGGAGACCAGGATTCAGTGCCTGGGTCAGGAAGATCCTCTGGAGAAGGGAATGGCAATCCACTCCAGTATTCTTGCCTGGGGAATTCCATGAACAGAGAGGCCTGGCGGGCTACATACAGTTCATGGGGTCGCAAAGAGTCAGACTCAACTGAGCAACTAACAAACATAAAAAATTAAGTGCAGAAATAATCCCAATGCATGGTCAAATGAAGGACTTTGAGGCAAATCATGTGCTTTATATTTTTCTTTTAATTTTGGCAGTCACAGGCTAATTCTAAATGTCTGCTTTGAAGCTAAATAGAGTTATAATCTCCTCAAGAACAGGAATCAGGGTGATTTCCTTCATTCTCAACACTGAGCTTATTAATTTTCAAACAGAACCTCTCACTAAATTCTAGTTTAATCATACTGAATTAAAGAATATGCTAACTCCTTTTGTTTCTTAGATATATGTTTTCTAAAAGGAAATTTTTGAAGAAAATTCCTGACTAATGAAGATAATTATCAAAACCAATTGTCACTAAAAGAAATTTGGTTTGAATTTATGGGGTGTAACACTTGACGTTACTTGTCTAATTAAGGAGCAAAGCTTTAGACTCACTAGATGGGGATTTTCACATATCCATAATGTCATGGACAAGGTGATATTAAAGCTATTTTCTAGATCTAAGCTTATATGCTTTTAAACAAATCTTGAAGCATCAATGGCAGTCTCTCGACAAATACATGAAGATAGATATGTTTGTTGAATTTGTTGTAGCAAATTGGTATGAAGAAACTAAAATGATAATTTCTAATATCTCTGGAAACTCTTACACTGAATGACTCGAACACTTTGATTTTTAATTTATAAAGGTTATTACGAGCCATGTGCCAAGAAGGAAGTCATAGTTACCATTTAGCATTGGAGTACTGTGAAAAGTATATGTCAATAAGGGTGATTTTTTTAAAAAATCTATTTTAGCAAAGGAAAACATATTCAAAGATGCATAAATAAAACATTTCCACCTAAGTGAATAGTAATATGAAAAGAATAAATTCACAAAACTCATAAAATTAATGTCAAATCAAGAAAATGGCCCATTCAGTAAGGTAAATTAAATACTGTGTGAGAAAATAATTTAATTAAAATGGTGCATGCTCCGTCACTTCAGTCATTTCCTACTCTTCTGTGACCCCAGGGACTGTAGCCCGCCAGGCTCCTCTGTCCATGGGATTCTCCAGGCAAGAATACTGGAGTGAGTTGCTATGCCCTCCAGAGGTTATCTTCCCCACCCAAGGACTGAACCTGCGTCTCCTATGTCTCCTGCATTGTAGGCAGATTCTTTGCCCACTGAACCACATAGGAAGCAATTGAAAAGGTATAAATATTTAATCAAATTCACATATCATTTTACTTACAATTTATTTTAAATTAATGATTACTCTCTTTAAGTGTCAACTTCTGTATTTGTAACCAAAAATAAACTTGAAGGAAAAAAAATAAAAATCAAGTGTATATTGATAATGTTTTTGGTTTACAATTACAAAGGGAGGTTATTTGTCGAAATAAGAATGGAAAATGTGTCTGTTGTTTATCCTTTTATTGTTTCAATTCTTTAACAAATATTTGAGCATTTGCTATTTTTCAAGTCCCTTTATACTCCCTGAAGAAACACTGTGTTACAGGCTTTAGTGACAAACACCCAGAGCAAGGGAGCCATAAGTTTTCAACAAATGTAAAAAAAAAGTTACAGTTGTAGAGGTTAGGAGAAAGCTTTGCCTTCTTCACTGAGATTGAAAAGGAGGTCACTAACAGGGACATGGTTTTAATGATTTATCATGAACTTTGGGGCTTCCCAGATGGCTCAGTGAAGAATTTGCCTGAAATGCAGGAGATGCAGGAGACGTGGGTTTGATCCCCGGGTTGGGAAGATCCTCTGGAGGAGGGCATGGCAACCCACTCCAGTATTCTTGCCTGGAGAATCTTATGGACAGAGGAGCATGGTGGGGTACAGTCCTTAGGGTCTCAAAGAGTCAGACACGACTGAAGTGGCTGAGCGTGCACATGAACTTTAAGTTGCATACGGTGGAAAGAAATGGACTGATATCTGTGGAAGGGTGGTAAGATCCATGCTTTCAGTTTCCAGTGTGTTGAATGACTATAGGAAATTGGGGTATTGAGGGAAAAACTGGAACACTGCAATGAGTTGGTCAGAGAGCAGAACATATGGGACTGAGATTATGAGAGGAGAGTACTGAAGCTACTGCAGAGAAAAAATGTGGGCCGTGAGCAAGTGGGTAGTTGAAGTGAAGGTAGAGACAACATCATTGAAGGAGAAATGGGAAGGAAAGTAAGAAGTCAGACTTTGGAACACCTGCCTCATAGATTTTTAAATCATCAATATTTCTGTAGATCTCTTCATTACACTTAAATGCCGAATGCTAAAAATCCAATCCGTTGTTCCTAATTTTGATTGTATCTACTATTCACGTAGATCACCAACTCGATGGATTTGAGCCAACTCAGGGAGACAAGGACAGGGGAGCCTGATGTGCTGCAATCCATGGGGTTGCAAAAAGACAAACACGACTTTGTGACTAAACAACGATTCATGCACAATTCAAGCACATTATATAAAATTTTGAATTAGAATGCTACATACATATTTCCTTTTATGTAACGTCAAAACAATGTCTTATACAAAATATTGTCCATCAAATTGACTCTAGAATGACAAATGTTTTCAACTCTTTTAAATGTATACTTATATAATTAATATCATGGTACTCTAAAGCAATGATGTCCAGTAGAAATATAATGTGAACCACATATATAACTTAAATTTTTTGATTAGCCACAGTTAAAGATGTAAAATAAGATAGGTAATATATAACATACAATAAAATAATAATACATTTAACTCAATAGAGCCAAAATTTTATCCTTTCTTATGCAATCAATATAAAAATCACTAGTGATAGTTTACATTCGTCTTTGATTATTTGTGTCCTTCTTGCATATCATATATTTTATATATTACCAGCATATCATAATTTAGACCAACACCCTTTCAAGGATTTAATCTCCAAACGTGACAGTTGGCTATGGTAGTAAACAGAAACAGGTCCAAACATCATGTTTGATATTATTTTAAGTATAAATATAAATAATAAGTCATTACATAAGTTTTCTTTGTTTCATTTATATGTTCTAACTAATGTTGAAACACTTTATTTTTCCATGAAAAGGAAAGAAAGAGAAAGAAGAAACAAGGAAAAAATGACATCCTGTATGCATCCTGCATCCAGGTGAATTAATCAAATAGGTTTATTTAAACCTTGATTACCTCCATTTTTACCAGACCTTAATTACATCAATAATCTATCCCACTAGATCTAGTTTTATTACTCTTTCCTTTTCTAATCCATAGTGACAGAATAAAAATGGCTTTGTTTCTCTGCATCTTTTCATTCATAGCATTAGCTTTGTTTTTGATTCTGTGACTCAATTTAAAATAGAAAATACTATGAAGCTTGTACTTCAGTACAAAATAACTAAGTCAGCTAGATGTGTTCCAATTTAGTAGTTGAATGCTGATTATTCTACTTAAAAGCCACCCTTGATTTTAAATCATTGAATGTTAATTTGCTGAGATTATTTTAGGACACATTGGCTTTATATATTTTAATTTGGTTGTGAATTGAATAAATGGTCATTCAGCTTTTGCCTCAGTGTTTTAACATGAGAATCATATAATTGGTGAAAGCAAACTTCAGCCTCCTGAGAAATCTGTATGTAGGTCAAGAAGCAACAGTTAGAGCTGGACAAGGAACAACAGACTGGTTCCAAATCAGGAAAGGGGTATGTCAAGGCTGTATATTGTCACCCTGCTTGTTTAACTTATATGCAGAGTACATCATGAGAAACCCTGGGTTGGATGAAGCACTAGCTGGAATCAAGTTTGCCAGGAGATGTATCAATAACCTCAGATATGCAAATAACACCACCTGTATGGCAGAAAGCTGAGCGCCAAAGAATTGATGCTTTTGAACTGTGGTGTTGGGGAAGACTCTTGAGAGTCTCTTGGACTGAAAGGAGATCCAACCAGTCAACGCTAAAGGAAATTAGTCCTGAATATTCATTGGAAGGGCTGATGCTGAAGCTGAAACTCCAATACTTTAGTCACCTGATGCGAAGAACTGACTTAGTGGAAAAGACCCTGATGCTGGGAAAGATTGAAGGCGGGAGGAGAAGGGGACCACAGAGGATGAGATGGTTGGATGGCATTACTGACTGGATGGATATGAGTTAAGCAAGCTCTGGGAGTTGGTGATGAACAAGTAAGCCTGGCGTGCTGCAGTCCATGGGGTCGCAAAGAGCCGGACACAACTCAGTGACTGAACTGAACTGAACTGAACTTTCAGCTCAGTCATCCTCTGTTATTTAAAGCATGTGTGGTAATATATTTCTACAGTATACTTATTTCCAGTGTCCTAGATCCTTTTTTGAGACGTTATTCATGAAAAACCCTCTGTTAGGTTGATTGCTATCTCTATTTTTTGAATATTTTCTGAATGTTTTCTTCCTAAGCTCATCAAATTGTTCTATTGCATTGTTTAGATGTTAGATATCTTTAATAGGCATCCTAGATTTTTCAGTTTAGGTGGCATTATTTACTAAAGGCTTTGTATCACTTCACTGTTCTCTTGAGTAATCTAAATATGAGTACTGCTAACAACTTAGAGTCCTGGCATCTTCCTCATGTCCGCCTTCTGTGCAGTGGTTCCACAGTCACTCAAATTACAGCTTCCCTCCTTGTTATTCACCACTGCTTCCAAGGGAGGTGAACTGACCTCTGCAAGGTGTGGAGTTGAAGAAGGATGAATTCACATTGATGTAAGAAGCATGTGCTACATGAAGACCAAGACTGCTACAGCTTTAGATAAAGTCCTCTTAAAATATATATATATATATATATATATATATATATATATATATATATATATATATATATGAAAGGTTTACAACACATGAATATTAGGTAGCTTTTCAGGAATTCAATATTAAGAGGTGATGTGTCAACCAAGTCTGAAGATACAAATAGACAGAATGCATGTTCTGTGGACTTCTCTGCCTGCCACATGGTATTTACTTCACACTTTTTCCTTTACATTCTTCCATCAGTATTTTAAAAATCTTTACATCTAAATGCTGCCTTTAAAAATTGTTTACAAAAAAAGGAAAAAAAAAAAGAAAAAAAAAATTGTTTACAATGTAACATTTCCATTTCTCCAGCTAAGAATGAGCACCTGCTCAACTGTTCACCAGATTTCTGAAACTTTTCCAGACTTTTGTGTGTGTGTGCAACATTCCTGAATGTTCCACATGAGAGAAAGGAAATGAATGAACTTAGAAATAAAACTAAGAAAACTACTCACACTACTCACATATGGTTCTTCATCCTAATTGTGTAAATGTTTTAGCTTCTTTCAGTTCAGTTCAGTTGCTCAGTAGTGTCCAATTCTTTGCGACCCCAAGGATTGCAGGCCTCCCCGTTCATCACCAACTCCTGGAGTCAATTCAACTCGATAAACAAAAACACTGTTAAAAGCTGATGAAGACATGTCATGGGACTTAATAGACCTATAAGCAAACTAATGACCCCAAACAGTATTTTTTTCTTGTATATAATAAAATTATTATCTTAAACCATGGGTAAAAGCATAGCCATCTAAGGCTCAAAATTAACTTTCATATTAGTTAGGATTTTATTATGCTAAATTTGAGTGCTGTTGGACTAGCTACTCCAGAGTTTTCTGGACTCCTATCGTTCATAATAAAAATGTCACACCTGTAATCCACTTGGACATCGAAGATTTAGAGTAGGTACTAAAGTTAGAGAGGATTTACCTTCTTAGTAAAACTGAACAGGTTTAGGGAGGCAATCCTTCTGTTTTCGGCATCACCTCTAGCTACAGTGAAGCCATTAAGCAATCAAACGTTCATGTTTAAACTACTTAATCTCACCACACAGTATGAAATGATATTCATGTGGATGGCATCATAATGGTGTGTAAGTCTTGATACTCCTAAAATAGTTACAATGACTTGGCCTCACTCAACCACCTATAGTCTGAGTTGATTGGTCAATTCTGAGCACCTAGTAACATATTGTCAATGACAAACATAAATGGACACCCATTACTGTAATAGGAAAGAGGGTCCAGCATGATTTGAACTCGGAACTGTGAAACAAAAGGCTGGAAACTTTTAAGACTGTTCTCTGTAAGGGAGAGGCACTGTGACCTGGCTACCAGCTTTTGTTCACTGGTGCTTAGCCAGAGGAGAAACAAACTTCTCCTATCTTTATGACAAAATGTAGTTGAAACAAGGTGCCCATATCCTTCCCTAAGGACGGAGAGATTCTGAGAGTCATCTTCCTGAATGTTTGCTTAGGTTACAAGTAGCCAGTTCTCTAGGTCCTTGAGGAAGCAGTTTTGAGTAAAAGATTTACATCTGAAAGGACAGAGAAAGGATTTAAAATTTCAAGATTTCGAAAGTAACGGCTCCAAGAGGGAATTCAGAGATTGACCTGGTTATCACCAAGTTTTGGCTGGAACAAACAGCAAATTTTCCTGGGAGCACTGAGCTTTCTTGGGCAGGCAAGGAGGGGAGGGATTGGAGGAACCTGGGATCATCCTTGAGTCAAGGCTTTAAGCTGCTGGAAACTCTGCTCGACTCTGGTTAGGGCTCTATTTACAGAGGTTTGAACATAATCACTATCTGCTGGGAGTGTGCAGTCGTCAATATTTTAAGTATTTATTATGTATTTTTCCTATCATAACTTTGTATTTGATTGGCCTTTCTTGGTGGCTCAGATGGTAAAGTGTCTGCCTGTAATGCTGGAGACCCCGGTTTGATCCCTGGGTCAGGAAGATCTCCTGGAGAAGGAAATGGCAACCCACTCCAGTACTCTTGCCTGGAAAATTCCTCCAGAGGAGCCTGGTAGGCTACAGTCCTTAGGGTCGCAAAGAGTCGGACCCGAGTGAGCGACTTTATTTACTTACTTACTAAGTATTTATTATGTATTTTTCCTATCATAACTTTGTATTTGACTGGTATATCTCAATTTTAGATATGGATTATAACTACAATACACAAAGTGAAAGTGGTAATGGGTTCCATATAAGGTAATAAATTTGTTAATACATACACCAGACCAGGCTTCCCTGGTGGCTCAGTGGTTAATGCAGGAGACATGAGTTCAATCCTTCGGTCAGCAAGATTCCTTGAAGAAGGAAATCGCAACCCACTTCAGTATTCTTGCTTGGGAAATTCCATGAACAGCGAAGGTTGGCAGACTAGAGTTCATGGGGTTGCAGAGTGGGGCATGACTAAGGGACTAAACAACCACCGCCAATATTTTTTTCTGCTTTATTTATTTGATTAAATAGTGTATTGATCAAATTTTCATTTTTAACTAAAATTGCAGATCAGTTTATGTATTTTTATCCTGCCAATGTGTATTTGTGTGTCCTTAAGGAAAATAGATTCATTATAGTGTAGGGACCAAAGATTGAGCGGGAATAGTGCAGGGTTCTAACCAAAACTCCTAATGAAGTCATTGTGTGAACTGAGGAAATATCGTTAAGTGTTTATTGCTCTGCTTTTTGACCCAACAGATGAGAGATTAGATTAAATGGTGTCTAGAATATACTTTTAGCCTCAAAACTCAGTGAATCTATGAGTCTAATTTAATGAGTTTATCAATCCTGTTTATATGCCATATGTATACTAAAAGTTGTGTGGCAGGCCAGAAGAGGCACTGTTTTCCCAAACTTTCAGAAGTAAAGCATTATGACCTTATGGACAATGCCTTCTGTGGTAATTTCTCACTTAAAAATAATTGAGGTCAGTCACAGGGTAACCTGAATTCCTTCAATTATTTGGAACATCTGTTCTGCACTACCCATACATGGCATAATTTATTTTCAAGTCAGGTATTAGCAACTAGAATACATTATTAATTTATTTGTACAGTCACTCAGTTCTTTATTTAGTCATTTTTATTCCACAACTTTTAAAAAATTTGTGATTTGTTCCACAAATTTTATTTTATTGAATAGAGACATAGAAACATTTCAACACTAATGACAGTCCATATTTTTCACAACTATATATACTCAGGAACACAAAAATTAATATTTGGGACATAAAATATGGACAATTGCCCAATTCAATCCACTTTTGGCTTGTTGTTTTTGTTTTTGTTTTCAATTAACCAAATAAGAAAGTTATTTTACTGATTTCATTTTCAGTATTTCCCTCATTTGTCAGGACTTAAAAAAAAACATATATACATACTATTTTTTAGTAGCATGAATTATTTTGGATTTAAAAAGCCATACATGTTCATTGAAGAGAGTTAGGAATATACGGCAAACATAAAACAAGGTTATTTCCAATAAAAATATTAACAAAAAGACATACCATAGCATTAACCATTAAAATCTTTATATTAAGTCCATTACCAATATAATATTTTCAACTCAAGAGACACAATCTGCAGAACATTGATGTATTGTCAGCTAAAGAATGAGAACTAGAGTCATTTTAGTGAGACAGATCCAAATAGCAGGTCCTCTAAGGCACACATCTGTATGTCAATCCATTCTATATATGTGTGCCCAGATTTTAACACAGCTGTAAAACATTTTTTTACTTACATGAATTTTTCAGTGTCTAGATTCCAATCTCTAAGCATCCACATTTAAGCCCATCAAGTTGTAATACTCTCTCTTGGATATTTCCTTCAACTTGGCCCTGTCTGTATGTGTTGGGTATTGCTTGTCAATTACCATTCAGCTTTACTTGAATCACCATTGCTTCCTTCCTTATATATGATTTTCAGAACTGGACTATGGACAAGAGGTTTAATAAACATTTTTCTGAGGGTCTAATGATGAAACTCTGTTTTCTATAGAGGAGAATGAGGTTGTGAAACAAACAAACAAACAAAAACAGCAAAAACCTTTTATTACCTGGGATAAGATGTAATTTCACCAGAAAATGAGTTCAACGAGCTTTAGAAAATCATGTAAAATGAAAAATAACAGTTTCATTGGCATATCTTCTTAACAAAAGTTTGGATAAGGTGATGGGTTTGTGATGCTGCCCATTTCATTTAGACAGATTTAAATTAATCAAAACCATGCATATATCATATTTTGTAATTACATTTATATATATGTTCATTTTTTCATTTTATTTTTTAATCTTGGTGTTTTCTGAAGATCTGAGTGTGCCTTTGGAGGAAAAATCATAGAGTACGTGTTAGGAGATAAAATGCCAAAAAAAAAAAAGAAAGAAAGAAAAAATAACCCTCATAAGACACTCAAAATAATAAAGAAGGACATGGTTTGGACTGCATATTTCTTTTGGAATTATTACTATGGTTCACAGTAATTTAAGACTAAAGACAATATAAAAAACATTAAACTTTTGATTTGTTGGTGTTTTTTCTGAGGAGTTTGTGTTCTCTTATAATATTTGGTGCAAAATTATATTGATTATGTTGTATAACATAACTATGTTTCCAATAACTTTATTAGGTTGAGAGTATAAAAATTAATAACCGTGCTAAAATGGAGTCAGGAGGCCAGAAGGGGGCGCTCTCATTCAAGTACCACTTGACCTCCATACAGATCCCAACAAGAAGAGACACACGTTGCGTCTTTAGCAGGAAGTGACATTATTACCACCAGTAGGAGGAAGAAATATTTTTTTCTCCCCTGGCAACAGCTCAGCCAATCAGAGACTTTCACAACTCAGTCAATGAAAAGCTACTATGCTTTGAACTCCCAGTTTTCTTCAATGGGCTTTTTGTTATAAACCGCCCCTCCCAACTTCTGCTCCTTTATAAAAGAGTCACCTTAGTTTCACTGGAATTGCACATGTTTTGCCATCATGCCTCAAATTATAATTCTCTGCTCTCTAATAAGCCTATTTTGCTAATAAATTCAGTGATTGTTTCATTTTTTAAGGTTAACAGGAGCTTGTGTGTGGACCTCATTTACTTAAAAATAATATATAGACTATGACTATCATGAAATAGTGCATGCTAAGTCACTTCAGTTCTATCCGACTTTTTGTGATCCTATGCACTATAGCCCACCAGGCTCCACAGTCCATGGAATCTCCCGGCAAGAATACTGGAGTGGGTTGTCATGCCCTTCTCAAGGGGAAGATCCCCTTGAGATCGTCCCAGGAATCAGACCCAAGTCTCTTCCGTCTCCTGTATTGGCGGGCAGGTTCTTTACCATTAGCACCACCTGGGAAGGCCCTCATGAAACAGAGCCATGAACCAAATAGTTCTCTTCTGGTTGCAGCCACTGAGGCGATGGAACACCAATGGAATGGGAAATCAATATTGAATAATGGTAGCGGGTATGGGTTCTGCTACTTTCTAATCTTTCTCACCTATTGAACAATAATGTTTACATCATATGATATCCGTATCACAGGATTATAAAAATTTAAATTGTGTGTTTTAAAGCCAGTGCAAATTTCCTGACACTTAGCAAACATTCAGTAAAATTTGAGAGAGTTTTCTGAATTACAAGTGTTATGGAAACTTTTTCAAAAACTAAGAAACGGCAGTTTTAAGGACACAGAATAGATGCAGAGAAAACATTCATAGGAAACTGACAGCAGTGACAAACATTCGGCGGTGTTTTAAAGGGAATCAGATCTCTGCTGGTTCAATACAATTAAGACAGACAACTATGAATACCGAAACATTTGATAGGGTCTCTATTTAAATCATGGTTTTATGATATTACAGAGACAAAAGACAAAATGTCTTTGCTATTGATGCTAAGTTCCTAAAAGAAGGATATGCCCATCCTGAGGCAGGTCTTTGTGGGTCGTGAAGAGAAATCAGCATTAAATGAAGGAGTAGATGGAGATTATATTAAACCTAGAAGACAAATAAGGTCAGGCAGATGCTTGTGGCTAATCAAATCACCATTTCCCTACTGACACAAGAATGCTTTTTAATGATTCTACATTAGATTTCCTCTCTGCTTATAGATTTGTATAAAAGTTAGTGTGATTGAGTAACTCTTAGCTATTTAAATGTCTACATAAACTTCCTTAAAGATTTTTCAGAAGTTGTACAGAATAATTATCTAGACATAGTGGACAGAATGTTAGTAAGAATTTGCAATTAACATTCTGAAGTTCCATTTTAGAGCAGATAATAATTCATTCTTTTTGCTTGTTTGTTTTGGCAGCTATTTCAAAACTTATCCTTCTCTGTATGGGCCAACTGTTAACTGTAAATATTCTGTTAATGATTGTATTAAGAGAATTATGGAATGTGACCAAAGTTAGAGAAACTACTATAATCATAAACAAAGTTATATACAGAAAAAAAAAAAAAAAAAGAGTGTCTTGGGCTAACGTCATTCAGGGACCCCTCATGATGACCACATATGTTTATAAAAAGATGAAAAGAAAACAAAAAAAAGCTGCAGTTGCTTGGCCCTAAAGACCTATCTGGCTCAATTTACATCATTAGTCTGAGGTTTCTATATTCCTAAAATAAATTATCATTTTAATCATTGTTTTTTTTAATGCAAAAAAAATTAAGCAAGGTTTACTTTTCCTTTTTAAATTAATGACTGGTTCTGTAAACAAGGCTCAATTTGCTAATTGTGTTGCAGCCAATACCTATTTATCTCTTGTTTTATTGTTAATATTTTAAATTGTATTTTTACTTTAATCTTTCTACCTTTCACATCTAACAACTTATTTTATTCTTTGAAGTATACGATAGAAAAAAAATTGTGACACTAATGTTATGATGCATGTGGCAATGCAAAGTTTGCACCAAATGCAATTGAACAGGTAAGAAGGATTTTATTCAATGCTATTGAAACAGGAGAGAGAGAAAGTTTGAACTTAACTCCATTTAAATGAAAGGTTGGGAGAAATTTTAAGAGTTGGGCTTGAGGGAGATCACAAGCATCACAAGATCAAAAATCTTTGTTTGCTACCTAGCTTTGCTAAAAGAAGAAATAAACTTCCTCTTCTTGATGGGAGGCAGTTTTACAATTTGCAATGAGCTGTTCTAGGAAGTTAGGAGTTAGGCTCCTACCCTCCTATAGAGACTAGAAGATGGGACACTGTTTTCCTTGATGATTTTATTTCAAAAGGCTAGCTTCTATGACTTTGAGAAAGATAGTCCTGGGCTGTAAACTGGCAAGACACTTTTTAAAGGGTTTAGATCCAAAGGGTCAGAGAAAGAATTTATAATTACAAGTTTTCTAAATTAAATGTTCTATGAAAAAATGGTGAGAATCCCAGAGTTGGGAAGAAAGATGCCTAAAGTTCAGTCAGGCTGAGGGGAAAGTTAAGGTTGTGTTAATCAAAAAATTAATGAACAATTGATCTAAGACAGAAATGGAAAATTTTATTTGAGCCAACCTGAAGATTATAACTTGAGAGATAGTCTTTCAGGAAACTCTGAGGACTATTCTCATTAGAAGTCGAAGCACAGTTACACAAGTTTTTAAAACAAAGGATTATAACTCAAATTATATAATATTGACAGTTTACACAATCCAGATCTATGCAACAATCCTGTATGTGACCCCTTACAGGATTAACAGGGAAGATTATCTTCTAAAGAGTTGTGACTGTTTAGGAGATTAAGAAGGAATGTTATCTCTGAAGGCTATCTGGTTAATGAGGTTACACAACACACACGAAAGAGGGGAGAGGAGGTCCAGATGGGCAAAAAAAATTTTATACTGAAATTTTTCTTGTCTTGCCACAAATAGGAATTTTATGTCCTCAGTAATCTTGGTCATTGTTTTCCCAACAGAGAATACCTTCCTTAAGGGCAGTGAGAGGCTGAATATACACAGGCACAAAGGCCAGACCATTTATTAAATAGGACTCTGACTCATAACTTCTGTAGCAACAGATCAGGACTTGATGCTGGCAGCTTCCCTAAGTTTTGTCCCACTTCTGAAATGGGAATCCAAGTTCTTGTTCGTGGAGCCAAAGAAGGAATTTTACAAATGTGCAAACACAGTAGCAGGCAAGCAGAGTTTATTTTAGAGAGAGAGAGTGTAAAGGTCTCAGCATAGACATTGAGAGGGGTGACATGCCCAGTGGAGTGGGGATTTTATAGTAAAGGAGGAAACAGACAGAACAAGCTCCATCTTGAAAGCAGGACTCCATCTTGGCCATACTGTGGACTTTGAGCTATATGCCCAATATCTATGGAAACAACATACCAGCTGGAAAACCAGAACCCCCAGAAGGAAGAGCCCCAGGGCTCCTACCTAGGCACTCAGTTGCCTAAAAGAATACCCTAATTATCTGTGTAACAAATAGAATCATAAATTCTATTATGCTTATTGGGATATGACCACAGGCCTATTGATAATAGTCCAACTGTTAACTACCTAGGGTTAAGGCATATGAATCACACGTTAACTTTGTATCTTTCTTTTCTTTTTTCCGACTAGTTTCAGGGAATCTGGGGAGGTGGGTTTAGGCACGTACACTTAGGGTATATAAGGTTTTCACAAAAACTGGTCAGGGTTGTTGACTAAGAGAAGACTCTGCCTTGGGCCCACCGGTGTAATAAACTGCACTCCACTATCTGCATTGTCCTTCAGAGTGAGTTTGTTTCCCGGAACTACAACAAATCCATCACAGGGAGTTAGTTCCAATGTGAAGAAAGACTTCGACATTAGCATGGTTTACTGGAGAAAGTCAATAACATAGTTTAGTACTCAGCCTGAATCACTTTCTTTTTTGTGACTTTAGACAATTTAACATGTAGGATCCTCAATTCTTACCTCATCTTTGGAGTATTCCTTCAATTTTGGAATTATTTGAATGTAAGTTAAATGATGTTTGTGAACACCATTTTTCTTTCTCTGTGAGGAAAGTGAAGTGCTTGGAAGGAGCCAATGTCCTAAGGACTTAATGCTAAAAAGACATAAAATAACCCTAAAGTACTGCTCAAAAAATTGGTTAATGATTCTTTGTTTCTATCTACAGAAGCTGTATCCAAAGTAGTTTAAATTCTTGTACATTAGCTCAGAAAAGGCTCCAGGGAAAAATGGTCAAGAAAGAGGAAAAGACAAAAAACCCCCTCAGGCAGGCCACTGTTATGTAACTGAACCTGCAAAGGTGCAAATAATATTGCTGGGCAATGATCAAAGCTGCCAGGTTGTCCTGCTGCTAAAGACCTGAAGCCACTGGGTCAGCTGTGCAGTTTGGGTTTTGTTTTTTTTTTTTGTTTTCTTTTCTCTAAGCTATATTTTAATAGATACTGCAACCACCCAATTCACAAAAGCAAACAGGTAAAAAATATAAAGAGTTTTGTTTCCACTCTTGTTCTCTGTCCTCTCTGGTCCTGACCCTCCATCTGGGAATACCACCAGAGATAAGCCCTTGTGTTAGTTTCTTATTGAATTTTACAGGTTTTTGTTTTTGTTTTTTTTTTTTTTAAATATAATTCCTTTATTTGTAGCTGTGCTGAGTCTGGTTGTAGCTGTATGGGCTTTTCTCTAGTTGTGGCAAGCGGGGGGCTACCCTCTAGTTGTGGTGCGCAGGCTTATTGCAGGGGCTTCTCTTTGGGGAGCATGGGCTCTGGGCCGAGTGGGCTTCAGCAGTTGCGGCTCTCTGGCTCTAGAGCAGAGGCTCAGTAGCTGTACTTGAGATGTGCTTCGTTGCTCCAAGGCACGTGAGATCTTCCCGGATCAGGGATCAAACCCATATTTCATGCATTGGCAGGCATATTCGTTTAACACTGAACCACCAGGGAAGCCCCTCCAGGGTATTTTTTAAATGATGAAAATAGATATTTATGCCTTCACTTTTTTATGGAACATAGGATAGAATACCCTTGTTGGACACCTTGCTTTTACACTTAACAGTCTTTACTTATCTGTATCTAAAAATCCTCCTTCATCTTCACTTATTTGTGTATATGCGTGTGCATGTAGTGTTTAAAAAAAAAGATTGTAAATATGTACTACATTTTATGTTACAGATATCCATTCTTGTGCATTTAAGTTGTTTCCAGGCTTTTGTTACTGTGAGCAATGCTACTGTGAATAAAAATATCCATCAGTCATTTCAGTGCTGTCCACTCCTGTTCCTTCCTGAATGCATGATATGTACCTAATATCTATAGGATCAATTCTCAGTGAGAGAATTGCTGAGTTAGAAGATAGAGACCACTTCTGGGCTTCCCTTGTGGCTCAGCTGGTAAAGAACCCGCCTGCAATGCAGGAGACCTGGGTTTGATCCCTGGGTTGAGAAGAACCCCTGAAGAAGGGAAAGGCTAGGCTACCCACTCCAGTATTCTGGCCTGGAGAATTCCATGGACTGTATATGGTCCATGGGATCGCAAAGAGTCAGACATGGCTGAGTGACTTTCACTCATAACCACTTCTGGTTTGGTGTTGCCGAATTTGATTCCATTTTTGCTCAAATATACTCAACATTTTTGTCCTACCTCCTTTCGAAGGCAATGGGCTACTTTTCTGGGCACCTGATGACCTCAGCTAGCGATCAGAAGTTGTTTTGTGAAGTTTGCTCCGCGTTCAGTTATTCTTTTGATGAATTTGTAGGAGAGAAAGTGGTCTCCCCTTCCTACTCCTCCGCCATCTTGGCTCCTCTGCTACTCAACATTTTTATATTCCTTTTCAGTTTATCTTGTAATAATAATTTTAAAGTATATACTTTTTGTTTTCTTATTTTTATTTTCTCAAAGTTTATTTGTTTTATTCTGAGAGATATTCAGTACTTTTTAATGTATTGTTATTTGAAACATGTGTTTTCATAACTCTGTTAGTGTCTATTAAAAAAAATCAATTTGTAAAAGCTCCTTATGCACTAGGGATAATAACCTTTTATATTAATAAGTGTAGTAACTTTACCAATTTCTATAAATATATCTACATCCATATGTATCTACATTTATCGCTACATATTGAATGAATATTTCAACCTTTTCTTTATGGCTTTAGGGATTTTTCCTCCCTTCATAAGTAAAAATGGAGTCTCCCACAGTTTCTTTACATTGTTATGTTTATTGTTTTAAATAATTGAGTAGTTTTGAAGCTTTGCTTCATCTTTTAAGTTATTGATATGAATTTTTTTTCCACAATGCCAATTAGTCATCTCAAGCATATTTATTTCCACATACTGGGATAATACTTAAACATACTCTAAATTGGCAAATATATTTAAGTGTATTTATAAATTTTCTTTTTTCCCATTATTCTGTCTTTATATGCTAGTAATATACAGCTTTAAGTGATTAGTCCTATTTCATGTATTTAATTCTGCTATAAGAATTTTACTTTTTGATATTATTAGTCATATATTTATACTTAAATTGGCTCTTTATAATTATATGTGTCAAATATTTTAAAAAGATGTATATTTTAAGCTAATAGATACAAACTATAAACTCATGGATGCTTTCTGATTTAGGAAAAATAAAACTATGCTTTATAGCTCAAAAATGAGATACAGAGTCTGTTCACGCTTGTTTCTCAAAATTGGTTTGGAAAGGAATAAAATTAAGAGTAAGTAAATTTAACTTAATATAATATATTCATTTAAAGTAAATAATTCTGTCAAAGAAAAATGCCTAAGTAAATCTCTCAGGTTACACAACCTTGGTTTCTGATTGGATATTACCATGAAATGGAGGAGTTTATAAAAAAGGCATTTTTACACTTATATAGACTCTGATTCAGTGTCAACTAACATTGATTAATGCTTTCAGATTGATAGTGTGCTGATAAGCACGTCATATATTATACATTTAAATCTAACTGTGACTGTGTGACAAAGGGAATATTTTCAGCATGTTATGAATTATTAAAGTAAACTAGGGAAGTTAATCAGCAGCTCCCAAGTGGAGGAGCTAAGATTTTAATCATTGTTCTGGAATTTCAACCAAATAATCTCTCCATCACAAAATTTCCTTATTTTTTGAGAGGTTAAAGTGATAGAAAACATCGTACTTTGTTCTTTCTCTAGTGATGTTTCAAGTGATTATCAGCCTTGACAAGGAAAAATATTCTTTGTCTATTTGTTTTCTTAATCCAGGCATTCTGAAACTTAAATAACTGCATCTATTGTTTACTAGTCAAATAAACTGGCCATTCTCTAGCTCAAAATGGAGACTAAAAATTTGCGACTGGTATCATTGTAGTGCCCAACTAATGGAATAAAATCTGTTCTCCTTTATCAATTCCACTTTTAAAGTTAGGTTTTTTGTGAGGATATAGGTGTTGACAATTTTTTTTAAAGTAACTTTTGCAGAGTGGCAAAATATGAGAAATTTCAAATGCATTAGGATTTGTAACCATTCCATTAAAAGATTGTAACCTCTCAACATCTAAATTTCTTTGTTTGCATTCAAGTCTAAGATCTGAACTCAGTCGTGTCCAACTCTTTGCACACAGACATAAATTAATAATTAACTTTAGATGTTGATCAGTTGTGTATGAATCTGTATATGATTTTATTTTTATGAATTTGGTATTTGAGTAAATTATATATTTACATAATTTAAATTTAAAATAAGAACTAAAATGTAATCAGTGAAGAGTGGAGTCTCTGCAGCCCCACCCATGATGCCCAGTGAGCAATTAGAGCTCAATGAGAATTGAAAGGTAATCAGTACAGAGCTGTGTCTTCCTCTCACTGTCTTCATGGAATCACTACCAATTTTCAATATATCTCTTTAGAAAATTAAAAGTAAACATATATTATTTCTGAAAAGGATAACTTTTCATATGCACTCTTTTTTTTTTTTTAATAATCTGGCTCTTTGCAATTAACAATATATATTGGAAATTTAGCCATATCAATACATAGGAACATTTTTTTTTTATGCTTACATTGATTGAATTCCATTGTGTCAATGTCACAATAATTGCACCTATTCCAATTGTAAACTTTTGCTATTACCAAAAATAAAAAAAGATAGAAAACAAAGCCTCACCTAGAAACATATATCAATTTACAAATATCTAATATATCATGGGATAATTAGAAGTATAATTGGTAGACATTGCCGGTTGCCTTCAACAGGGTTCTGTGCCAATTTATTATTATTTTTCTTTTTTAATTTTTAATTTATTTTTTTTTGTTGAAGGATAATTGCTTTACAGAATTTTGTTGTCTTCTGTCAAACCTCAACATGAATCAGCCCTAAGTACACACATATCCCCTTTGAAACCCCCGCCTATCTCCCTCCCCATCCCACACCTCTAGGTCGATAGAGAGCCCTTGTTTGAGTTTCCTGAGCCATACAGCAAATTCCCATTGGCTGTCTATTTTACACATGGTAATATAAGTTTCCATGTTACTCCTTCCATACATCTCACCCTCTCCTCCCCTCTCCCAATGTCCGTAGGTCTATTCTCTATGTCTGTTTCTCCATTGCTTCCCTGTAAATAAATTCTTCAATACAATTTTTCTAGATTCCATATATATGTGTTAGAATGCTGTATTTATCTTTCTTGATCTGACTCACTTCACTCTGTATAATAGATTCTAGGCTCATCCAGTTCATCAGAACAGACTCACATGCATTCATTTTTATGGCTGAGTGCCTCTTGAGAAATCTGTATGCAGGTCAGGAAGCAACGGTTAGAACTGGACATGGAACAACAGACTGGTTTCAAATAGGAAAAGGAGTACATCAAGGCTGTATATTGTCACCCTGCTTATTTAAATTATATGCAGAGTACATCATGAGAAACCCTGGGCTGGAGGAAGCACAAGCTGGAATCAAGATTGCTGGGAGAAATATCAATAACCTGGAGTAACAGGACAATTTGGCCTTGGAGTACAGAATGAAGCAGGGCAAAGGCTAATAGAGTTTTGCCAAGAGAATGCACTTGTCATAGCAAACGCCCACTTCCAACAACACAAGAGAAGACTCTACACATGGACATCACCAAATGGTCAATAACAAAATCAGACTGATTATATTCTTTGCAGCCAAAGATGGAGAAGATCTATACAGTCAGCAAAAACAAGACTGGGAACTGACTGTGGCCCAGATCATGAATTCCTTATTGGCAAATTCAGACTTAAATTGAAGAAAGTAGGAAAAAACACTAGACCATTCAGGTATGACCTAAATCAAATCACTTCTGATTTTACAATGGAAGTGAGAAATAGATTTAAGGGACTAGATCTGTTAGACAGAGTGCCTGATGAACTATAGATAAAGGTTTGTGACATTGTATAGGAGATAGGAATCAAGACTATCCCCAAGAAAAAGAAATGAAAAAAAGCAAAATGGCTGTCTGAGGAGGACTTACAAATAGCTGTGAAAATAAGGGAAGCAAAAGCAAAGGAGAAATTGAAAGATACACCCATTTGAATTCAGAGTTCCAAAGAATAGCAAGGAGAGGTAAGAAAGACTTCCTCAGTGATTAATGCAGAGAAAAATAATAGAATGGGAAAGACTAGAAATCTCTTCAACAAATTATAGGCACCAAGGGAACATTTAATGCAAAGATGGGCTCAGTAAAGGACAGCAATTGTATGTGCCTAACAGAAGCAGAAGACATTAAGAAGAGGTGGCAAGAATACACAGAAGAACTAATAAAAAAACAATCTTTATGACCCAGATAGCCACAATGGTGTGATCACTCACCTATATCCAGACATCCTGGAATGTGAAGTCAAGTAGGCCTTAGAAAGCATCACTACAAACAAAGCTAGTGAAGGTGAGGGATTCCAGTTGAGCTATTTCAAATTATAAAAGATGATGCTGTGAAAGTGGTGCACTCAATATGCCAGCAAATTTGGAAAACACAGCAGTGGCCACAGGAGTGGAAAAAGTAAGTTTTCACTCCAATTCCAAAGAAAGGCAATGCCAAAGAATACTCAAACTACTGCATAATTGCACTCATCTCACACCCTAGCAAACTAATACTCAAAATTCTCCAAGCCAGGTTTCAGCAATAGGTGAACCGTGAAATTCCAGATGTTCAAGCTGGTTTTACAAAAGGCAGAGGAACCAGTGATCAAATTGCCAAAATCCACTGGATCATCAAAAAAGCAAGGGAGTGCCAGAAAAGCAGCTATTTCTGCTTTATTGGCTATGCCAAAGCCTTCGACTGTGTGGATCACAATAAACTGTGGAAAATTCTGAAAGACATGGGAATACCAGACCACCTGACCTGCCTCTTGAGAAACCTGTATGCAGGTCAGGAAGTAACAGTTAGAACTGGACATGAAACAACAGACTGGTTCCAAATACGAAAAGGAGTACTTCAAGGCTGTATATTGTCACCCTGCTTATTTAACTTATATGCAGAGTACATCATGAGAAACCCTGGGCTGGATGAAGTACTAGTTGGAATCAAGTTTGCCAGAAGATATAACAATAACCTCAGATAAGTAGATGACACCACCCTTATGGCAGAAAGCAAAGAAGAACTAATGAGCCTCTTGATGAAAGTAGAAGAGGAGAGTGAAAAAGTTGGCTTAAAGCTCAACATTCAGAAAACTAAGATCACAGCATCTGGTCCCATCACTTCATGGCAAATAGATGGGGAAACAGTGGCTGACTTTTTTTGGGGGGCTCCAAAATTACTGCAGATGGTGATCGCAGCCATGAAATTAAAAGACGCTTACTCCTTGGAAGGAAAGTCATGACCAACCTAGATAACATATAAAAAGCAGAGACATTATTCTGCCAACAAAGTTCCATCCCGCCAAGGCTATGGTTTTTCCAGTGGTCATGTATGGATGTGAAAGTTAGACTATAAAGATAGTTGAGCACCAAAGAATTGATGCTTTGAACTGTGGTGTTGGAGAAGACTCTTGAGAGTCCCTGGGACTTCAAGAAGATCCAATAAGTCCATCCTAAAGGAGAGTTGTCCTGGGTGTTCACTGGAAGGACTGATGTTGAAGCTGAAACTCCAATACTTTAGCCACCTGATGGGAAGAGGTGACTGATTTGAAAAGACCCTGATGCTGGGAAAGATTGAAGGCAGGAGGAGAAGGGGACGACAGAGGATGAGATGGTTGGATGGAATCACAGATTCAATGGACATGAGTTTGGGTAAATTCTGGGAGTTGATGATGGACAGGGAGGCCTGGTGTGCTGCAGTCCATTGGGCCACAAAGAGTCAGACACGACTGAGAGACTGAACAGAACTGATTCTTCTCTTGTATTTCTTGACTATATAAGTCCCTTTAACATTTGTTGTAAAGCTGGTTTTGTGGACATAATTCGCTTAACTTTTGCTTTTCTGAAAAGCTGTTTATTTCTCTATCAATTTTGAATGGGATCCTTGCTGGGTACAGTAATCTTGATTGTAGAGTTTTCCCTTTCAATACTTTAAATATATCCTGCCATTCCCTTCTGGCCTGCAGAGTTTCTGCTGAAAGATTAGCTGTTAAGCTTATGGGGTTTCCCTTGTATGTTACTTGTGGTTTTTCACTTGCTCCTTTTAATATTCTTTCTTTGTGTTTAGTCTTTGTTAGTTCGATTAATATGTGTCTCGACATGTTTCTCCTTGGGCTCACCTGTGTGGGACTCTCTGTGCCTCTGGGACTTGATTGATTATTTCCTTTTCCATATGGGGACATTTTCAACTATAATCTCTTCAAAAATGTGTCATACCCTTTCTTTTTCTCTTCATCTGGGACCCCTATAATTCAAATGTTGGTGAGTTTGATATTGTCCCAGAGGTCTCTGAGACTATCTTCGGTTCTGTTCATTCTTTTTACTTTATTCTGCACTTCAGAAATTATTTCCACCTTTTTATCTTCCAGCGCATTGATTCTTTCTTCTGCTTCAGGTATTCTGCTATTGACTCCTTCCAGAGTATTTTTAATTTCAGTAATTGTGTCATTAGTCTATGTTTATTCTTAAATTCGTCTACGTCTTTGTTAACTGATTCTTGCATTTTTTCCCTTTTGTTTTCAAGGTCTTTCATTATCTTTACTATCATTATTCTGAATTCTTTTTCAGGTAGTTTGCCTATTTCCTCTTCAGTTATTTGGACTTCTGTGTTTATAGTTGTTCCTTCATTTGTGAAGTATTTCTCTGCATTTTCTTTTTCTTTTTTTTTAAACTTATTGTGTTTGAGGTCTCTCTTTCCCAGGCTTAAGGGAAAGTTGAATTGTTTCTTTGATGAAGGTTGAATTCTTCTTCCTTTTTGGTTTCTGCCCTCCTAAGGTTGGCCCAGTGGTTTGTGTGAGCTTCGTGTAGGGTGAGATTTGTGATGAGGTTTGTGTTTATTTGGTTTCAGTCTGATGGGCAAGGCTGAGTGAGGTGGTAATTCTGTCTGCTGATTGTTGGGTTTGTACTTTGCTCTTGTTTGTTGTTTAGATGAGGTGTCCTGCACAATTTGTAACTGGTGGTTGGGTGATGCTGGATCTTATATTCAAGTGGTTCCTTTGTGTGAGTTCTCACTCTCTGATCCTCCCTCGGGTTAGCTCTCTGGTGTTCTAGGTCTTGGAGTCAGTGCTCCCACTCCAAAGGTTCAAGGATTAATCCCTGGTCAGGAACGAAGATTCCACAAGTGGTTTGTCATGGCATTAAGTGATATTTAAACAAATATCCAAAAGTGAGAAACAAAAGATGAATCTCAGATAAATGGCAGTAACAAAATCAGGCAATTAATAATAAAAATAGTGGAATATACAAATATACATATAAACTCATGAGTAAAGTCAAAACAGTCCAACTAAAATAAAGTCCAAGAGTTTGACCTGGTGAACAAAGGAAATCAAAAATTATATTTACCAGTTAAGAACAAAACTATCTAAAGAAAAACTGGAAAGCAAAACTAAAGCAAGATGCCAATTGGGGAATAAAGCAATTAAAAGAAATCTATCAAATATTTTGATATGCAAAGGACAGATATGCAAAATTAAATAGAGGTAGATGAAGAAGATTTATACAGTAAAGATTAACTGCAAGGGGAAAAGAACAGTTGGAAAGGCAAACAAAGGAATAAATGTATTAAAAATAAAATAGGTTTAAAAAATTAAAAATTAAATTATAGAAAAAGAGAAGGAAAAAAATTGAAGAAAAAAGAAAAAAAGGAAAGCTCCACTGAACTGCAAAAGCACACCGTAGAGGCAAAGGTTTATAACAAAAATAAAAAGTGTGACTGAATATACACATATACATAAACACCCATAAGTAGAATCAAAACAGCCCAACAAAAAAAAGTACAATACATTGACCTGACAAACAAAGAAACCAAAAATTATATCTATCAATTAAGAGCAAAACTAACTAAAGCACAAACTGGAAAATGAAACTAAAGCAAGGTGCCAATTGGGGAATAAAGCAATGAAAATGAAACTAACAAATGCATTGAGAAGAAAGGAAAGAAGGAAAAGAAAGAAAGAGTATATATGCAAAGTGAAATAGAGGTAGATAAAGGAGATTTTTCTATATTAAAGATGAACTGTAAGGGGATAAGAACAGGAGGAAAAGCAAATAAAGGAATAAATGAAGAAAAACAATAATAGGTTTTTTAAATTAAAATTAAAAGAAGAGAAAAGGAAAAAGAAAAAAGAGAGAGAGAGAACTACCAGAACTGCAAAAGCCCAACGTAGAGGCAGAGGTTTATAACAACAATTTAAAAATGTGACTGAGAAAAAAATGAAGAAAACAAACAAAAAATTCGAAAGCTTAATTAGATTTCATAGTGCCAATAAAATAGACAACTAGAAAAGGGGGTGGGGGGGGAGAAAGGAAGAAATCCAAAAGAATCTACAGTACAAGTCAAATAATAACAGTGAATGGTTTTTCTTGAGTCACTGCTATTAGAATCCTTTCCCTCGCTGGGAGTCACAGCCCACCTCACCCCCCTAGGATGCCCTCCAACACTGGGCTGACCTCTGGACCTGCTGTAGGGGCAGCTCAGATTCTAATCTGGTCCCACTCCTCTGTGTCCTTGCCTCCAATGTCCATGGCTATCAGAACTAGTGCATTTTCTTTTGCGGGAGCTCTCAATGACCTTTTCTATATTCCATAGACACACAGAGTCTGCCTAGTTGATCATGTGGATTTAACCTGCAGCTTGTATAGTTGGTGGGAAGGTTTTGGGTCTTCTTCCTCAGCCACACTGCCCCTGGGTTTCAATTGTGGTTTTATTTCCACCTCTGCATGTGGGTCGTCCACTGGGGTTTGCTCCCGAGACTGTCCTGGAGGACTGGGGTTTGCCCCTGTGAGGGCCAGATGAGGAGGTGGTGCAGCTGCTTGGGTCGCAGGGGCTCTGGCAGCACCAGGTACTCGGAGGAGTTGGCGGCTCGGGCAGCAGGAAGTACAGTGCTCTAGAAGGGGATGGTGACCAGGATTGGGCAATACACTCCAGTATTCCTGCCTGGAGAACCCCCTCCCTGACAGAGAAGCCTGGCGGGCCACAGTCTACAGGGTCGCACAGAATCAGACACGACGGAAGCGACCCTGTGCGCATAGAGACAAGACCTTTTTCGCCCGTGGCAGCGCTGCCCCAGGGAGAGCTGAGCGTGAAGGTGGCTCAGCAGCTTGGCCTGCGGGGACCCTGGCAGCGCGGAGTGCGCAGGGACACGGACTGCCTCTGCCACAGGAGTTACGGCCCTGTCAGAGCCTTTTCTCCAGCCTCTTGTAGCTGGCGATCAGAAGGCCTCTGGCCAGTCTTTCTCCGCGGCTCTGTCTGTTCAGGCACTTAGAGGGCTCTCTTGCCTGGGGTCCTTCTCTGTCGTTCAGCACGTCAGGCACACAGAGGGGCCCGGTGGCTGGGGTCTTCCTCTGTAAATTGGCATATCAGGCGCTTAAAGGGGCACCTGAGTGGGTCCTACTCTATCGTTAGGTCCCACACTCTCTATTGCTCCGCTTCCAACGCTGGCCTGTGGGGGAGAGAGGCTATGGTGACGGCTCCACCCCCTAGGCGTGACTCTGCTGTATCACCCTGTTTCCATGGCTGCCCAGCTTTCCTCCACAGGCGTTTCCCACCACAGCCTCCTTCCTCACATCCCCTTGATCTGGCTCTCCACAGTCAACAACAGCCCTCGCCCTGGGATCGCTCCACAATCGCTAAACTCCAGCTCCCAGCCGCTGAACCTTCCAGGAGATCTAAATCCCTGTCCAGGGTGTGTATGGCTGCAGCAAGGACTGTCTGATTCTCATCCCATTTAGGCTGCCACAGAGCAGCTGTTTCACTCTCAGCCTTAAATGTTTCTCCTCTGACTCAGACAATTGCCCCAATGTGGGGACCGGACCCCTGTTTCAGTCCCCCACCTGCCAAGGGTGGGTCCGGTCCTACTAACACTCCTGTTCCCCCGCTAGTTCCTTCATCCTAATGAGTTTTGCGTGGGTCTATATATTCTTTTCCACCAGTCAGGTACCCCTGTCCGCTCTCACCTGATGTTCTCCATGAACTTCCATGTCTGAAGGTGTAATCTTGATGTAGCCATGGAGAGGGATGTACTCCACGTCCACCTACTCCTCTGCCATCTTGTTCTCACTAATTTATTTTTGATCAACAGTTAAACTGACTATTTTTCCATGTGTGCATTTGTGCTAAGTCACTTTGTTTATCTGACTCTTTGTGACTCTATGGACATTAGCCCCCCCAGGCTCCTCTGTGCCTGTGGATTCTATAGGCAAGAATACTGGAGTAGGTTCGCATGCCTTCCTCCAGGGGATCTTCCAAACCAGGGATCAAACCCACATTTCTTACATCTCCTGCATTGGCAGGCAGATTCTTTACCACTGGTGCTGCCTGGGAAGCCCCTATTTTTCCATAGTCTGGCCTATAAAAATATAACCTAGCTTTTAGAATACTGTAAGACTGATTGAACATATGTATGCATATATGTATGTATACATATATACATATATATGTATATGCTATATATATAGTATACTTTGAGTTTGAATCTTAACTGACACATACTAATAAACTGAAAAAATTGGTAAACTAAAATCTCTTTGTAATTAATGAAGCTGAATATATTTCACGTGTTTAAGGGCTACTTATTTTTCATTTTCTGTGAAATATGTATATAATTTGCTGATATTTTTCTATGAAGTAGTGGGTTTTTTGTTTATTTGCTTTGTAGATATGCTTTAATTATTAAAGCAATTAATATTTATTTATGATTTGTGTTTGAAACCTATATTTCTAATTGTTTCTTGCCTTTGATTTTGCTCATGATACTTCTTTGAGCTTGTAATAGTTCCTTCCTCATTCTTCATTGCATTGTCTCCTTTCTCTAATTTTTTCTATTTTCTGTGTTGTATTTTTTGTGTGTATGTGTTTTGGGTCTGTGTATTATAGTTATAAGTAAATTTTTTATATAGACAGATTGGCAAACTGTCTCATGGGACAAATCTGGTCCACTGCCTGTTTCTATAAATAAATTTTTATTGGAACACAACCATATATATTAGAATATGCACTATTATGCTGTAATAGCAGAGTTGAGTAGTTGCAGTAAAAGCTTTATGTCCTACAAAGCCTAAAATATTTACTATCTGGTCCTTTCAGGAAAAAATTTTATCACCCTCTTCTTTATCCTCTCCCTGAACTACTTGTTATCTTTATCCATATTTTGCAGACACAAACCCTCAAACCAAGTGAGGCTAAGAAAAACTTTCATGAATTTGAAGAATTTTCAAACAAAAATTTTCCAAATGGGAGATCCTGGGTTTTACTCAAGTCTGTATGACTCCAGAACTGAACTTTCAATAACTGTGCACTTGTTCCAATTATCTAATGATGCATTTGTGCTCTTAAAGTACAAATAAACTCTCTTTGGATACACAAAACTCAAATCTGGTCACATAAGACAACATAAAATGGGGGCTTTTTGGAATATATACTTTTTTTTATAAGTGTATAAGCAATTTGAAAGTTATGGATATCTTTATGGAATTTCTGCATGTCCCAAAGATACCTAAAAATCCTTATGTATCATTCACAAAGAAATGATGTCTGCTATAACTACAGCATGTCAAAAATCTCAAGGCCATATAAATGCTTGAAATAATAACCAGTGCCATGGCTACAGGCTACAAGGCTACTTATCAGGAATACGACCTTAATAATGAAATGGAGAATGAGAAGAATTGAGTTTTCATACACAGTTCATAAAGATCAGCAAGAAAGACACTTTTTGATAAATTTTTAGTAAAATTGTGGTTGACTTTCATTATTTTTTGTAAAATGTACTTTGCAATAGAGAACCCTTTCTGGCCTTCCTAGAAAAACACAATAAAACAGATCAACTAAACAACTGCAAAAACTGTTTTTTTCCTTATCCTCTGATTTAGTTATAGCCTCTAATTAACTGTAAGGGAAATCAAAATGTTACTGATAATTCAATCTGTTAAATATTTCCCAGAATCCATTTAACTGAGCTTGTAAATCAAGCAGTCCCCATTATTCAATGTTACCACTGAATGGGAAAGTAATTATTTTTCAACATACAGTTTGGTTATACTTAACCTGACTAGTTTGTGTTTTCATCTTCCTTAATGAATGGAAACCATTATTTTCAATAAACTTAAATTGAAAAATAATAATGTTCATGGGACAACATTAGAATAAAAGCATTTTGAAACATTTATTGGATTTTTTTATAGTGAAAATATACTTTATTTTTTAATACAATAGCTGCCAGCAATATACTGGTTCCAGAGAGAGAAAAGAAAATACAAGCATTTTATAATAAGCTTTCATTTTCCTTTTCAAATAATTTGATTGCCAAGTTTCAAGCTGCTTATGTGGAACTTGAATATCTGTACTTTGTAGCAAATAGCAACATTGTTGTTCAGTAGCCAAGTTGTTTTCAGCTCTCTCTGACCTCATGAACTGCTGCAAACCAGGCTTCCCTGTCCTTCACTATCTCCCTCAGTTTGTCAAACTCATGTCCATTGAGTCAGAGATGTCATCCAACGGTCTTATCCTCTGTCACCCCCTTCTCCTCTTGCCCTCAATCTTTCCCAGCATCAGCGTCTTTTCCAGTGAATCAGCTCTTTGCATCAGTTGGCCAAAGTATTGGAGCTTCAGGTTTAGCATCAGTCCTTCCAATGAATATTCGGGGTTGATATCCTTTAGGATTGACAGTTTTGATCTCCTTGCTGTTCAAGGGACACTCAAGAGTCTTTTCCAGCGCCACAGTCCAAAAGTTTAAAAACATCAATTCTTCGGTGCTCAGCCTTTATTATGGTCCAACTCTCACCTTCACACAATATTGAGATGGAAATTTAGATTAAGACCACCTCTACTATATTATGGCCCTTGTACATTTGACAGTACTGGAGTTGATTATTTTTACTGTTTTCCTCAGCTGATTGCATTAACTTCAGTAATGATGAAGAAATTATAAACTATAAAACACTGAATAATTATATGGATGTGGCATTCCAAAAGAATTTGGCACAACTCTGAAATCACTTGCATCAAAACATTAAAATTGAATGATGCGTTGCTTGCATCTGCCAAGTATTCTGCAGATAAGTAAAATAGTTAAGTAGTTAAGCAGTTAAGTAGGGAAAAACAAATGAAGTTACTTAGTTTTTGTTAAGGATATAGTAATCCTCACATATTTTTCTCTTATTTTTATTTTGCCCCATATTTTTCGAAAATGTTATTAAATATTTAAATGATTTCCAAGATCAAAGTGAATTGTATCTTTGAAGCTGTTTATAAGTGTGTATATGTTTTGCCTTTTAAGGTGCCTTGCAATTTTTTTGTTGAAAGGTGGACATGATATATCAGGTAATAGAAATTGAGATAGATGGTCTTTCAATGACAAGTTTAATGTTTGTCCAAGAATTAGTCTAAGTTTACAGTTTACTAGAACTGTAGGTTTCAGAGGTGCCTCTTTCCTTCAGAGTCCTTGTCTGGCTCCCTTGTTGTCTTAGTTTTCCCTAGGACTCCTTCTTAAGTGGTGTCTGGGCCTTGAATTATATCCAGCTATATCCCCATGTTATTATACCGAATCCCTGTTGATGTGTTCCTAAGATACTGATTAGGTTTCAGTCCTTTTAACTGATATGTGTCCACTCCAGGGAACTTTAGAAGTGCTTCTTAGCTTTTCTTTCCCTCCTTAGTTGAGGCAGAAAGGCTAGAAGGAGCTAAAGTAGGGTAATTTCCTTTCCCTTAAATTGAATCAGGCTTTGGTGAAGTCTTGTCTCTCTAGGTTGGCATTTGTTGTGAAGAACACTTTGAGCTTGTTTCAAAATGGTCATCTTTCCCATGGATATATTTCAAAGTAATTACTTTCCCCCTTTCCCTGGGCAAATAAAAGGGGATTTTTCTCAGATCTTCATTGGAAGAACTTGGTGGGGTTCTTGGAAGTTAAACCTCCCAGTATGTGGCATCTCCTTGGGCTGGGCAACCAGGAGTATTTAACTCTCAAACAAGTCCACATTCAGCTTTCAGCAATTCATTAAAATTACCATTCAGAGGTTTCAGTGACTTCTGCTTCAGATAAGCTGTTCTGTGTTTCCTGAATTCACCTGTCTATAGTTTTTACAGTGGCAGCATGTACTGTGACCTCAATTCTCTGATGGATCAAAAAAACGTGTTGTACTTCAATTTATTTGGTTTTTACTCTTGTTGTGCGAGTAGAAATAACGATCTGCAAACTCTTTACGTCTTTGAAGGGAAACTGGAATCCAACAGTGATGTTTTTAAATAACTTGCCAATTAAAATGATTACTTAGAAAATTTCAGAGTGAAATATGTATTTCAGTAGGGTATGTCAAGTATGCTCTCAGAATTTAGTATCTCTTTGCAGTCTTCTCATTATCCAGAGAGTACTTGTATTCAAAGTGTCAGCCTTAAATTTAAGTACCTATAGTAATAGGTAAAAAATTATTGAAGCATTCCATACGTACCAGTTGCTTACTTGGGACCATTTAAGAGTAAGAGAATTTCCACGTTGGTTCTAGAGACCATTTCTGCCTTTGAATCCTTGAGTATTATATGTGAATTTGGGGTTTTTTATTGACTTTCAGAAAAGAGGAAATGGAATATGATGAATATAAGAGAAGATATTGTAATTCATAATGAAAACCCAAAAGTATTCCCTAAAGTGTGATAGTAAAAATGATGTTTGGTGACTTTAAAATATGTGATTATAATACTAATACTTTACAGTGCTTAGAACATTTTGTTCCAAAGCATAGATATATTTAGTTAATTCCACAGCAAGATAAATTTCTTCATGAATACTGGAAGTATAATTGTTTAGTGGACCAGAAGAAAAAAAAATGAATATAAAGTTGCTTACTTACATTGCTGTACAAATTACCAATTAGATCTCACAAGTATGTTTCCTTAAAATTCGAACTCATAGAGTCCAAAAGTCTATTCTATACATCTATGGGAGAAGGTGAGGCTGGGATGATCTGAGAGAATAGCATCAAAACATGTGTATTATCAAGTGTGAAACAGATCGCCAGTCCAGGTTGGATGCATGAGACAAGTGCTCGGGGCTGGTGCACTGGGATGACCCAGAGGGATGGGATGGGGAGGGAGGTGGGAGGGGGGTTCAGGGTGGGGAACACATGCAAATCCATGGCTGATTCATGTCAATGTATGGCAAAAACCACTACAATATTGTAAAGTAATTAGCCTCCAACTAATAAAAATAAATGAAAAAAAAAATCGAACTTGTGAATTTGCCTTAAGAGTTCAGAATTAATGAAGCCTTGAAAAACATTATTTACTACTTTCATAAATTATTTTCTGAAAATAATTGACTATTTCTAAGACCTGCTAAGAGTAACTAAGTAGTAAATTATTTCAGTTAAGTATGATCTTCCTCAAACTAGGTTGTGAGCCCAACTAGCGTATATAAGTTGTGGTAAAATATACCACCTACTCATAAATGATCTTCTGTTTTGTTAATAATTAATAATTCTTGAATTTTAAGTTTTACATGTGTCAAAAAATAAAACTTCCACTTACTTTCTTGTGTTTTCTTATTAGAAAAGTTGCATTTACTTGGCAAAGATGACATTTATTGTAATCCTTAATACCTAGAAAATTCAGTTTTCTTGCAGGAATCACAAAAGTCAAGAAATGTTCATTTTCTTAATAAATGAAAACGAACAGACTTACAAAAGGCAATTTAAAACTCCTATGATTCTAGAATAAAACACCAAAACATGGAATAGTAATTACATTCCTAATTTTAAGACTTTCTATTAGCATTGCAATGTATGTTAAAGTCTATCCTCAGAAGTAAGTTATTAAATTTTGAAAAAGAGATTTTACTTTATATTACAGAATACAAGGTGAATATTAATTTGTAGGCAGTTAAATTTTGATTATAAATTATTAGCGTCTTAAATTCCTATTTTAAATAGATTCAAAGGAAAAAACAAATAGTGTATCTTCATTTTCTTTGTTTCCCAGTGGTTTGCAGAAATAGGATTAATAATATATAAGAAGTTTAGATTTTTGATATCCATTTTGTATGTTGTTAATACAATACCTTATTCCAAATTTTCAGTTGGAATTTTCTCTGGTGTGCATTTGATTTTAGGTCAATTGATGGCCTCATTCTCTCATTCTTTTAAATTTCTACCAGATATTAAGTAACAGAGCAGATAGAAACTCTCAAGGTATTAAAGTTACAGATAAATCAGACATAGAGAAAAAAACAACAGCAACCAAAAGCCTCTGAAATCAACCTTAAAGGAACAAGGTCCACAATGCATGAAGTATGTCAGTTTTGCTGAGAAAAATAGGAAGAAATACAAACAGAAAAAAAAAAAAAAAGCCAAAATCATAAAATACTGCTGACTATGAAGATTCTTTATTGACATTCCTCTATTTATAAAAATAACTTGTTGTGCAACTATTAATCATGGATCATTCTGATGCCTAATCAAACAGAATGCAATATTTCAGTGTGCATTAAGACAATATTTCTTGAAAGGTTAAGAAAGGTATAGGACTTCTTTCCAATATTGTTTTGATGTATTTCAATTCAAAATATAGATATGGAAATTAGCATATGTTCATAAGTATATGAAGATAATTAAATATTAGTGACCTCATAAAGGGATTTAATGGTGAGCTTTGGTAACAGTAGTGTCTCAGTGGTGATAACTGTTTCATTTTATGGTAAGACCATCCAAAACAAATCCAGAAATAAAACTCACAGATTATGTAAATAAAATCCAGAAATTTAAAATTTCACCATCTGAGGTAAAAGAAACATATTGGAGAATTAATTCAGTTTGTTTCTATATTTGAGCCTTAAAGAATAACTTTGCATTGTCTTCTGTGTTGAACTCTCTTTCCAGAAAGAGAACATATAGTTTTACAAATTATTATCAAGATTATCTGGATTAGACTGATAATATAAATTCTAGGAACTGTTCAGCATAAATTAAGAGTATATCCTTAAAAAAAAAAAAAAGAGTATATCCTTTTTTGTGAAGAAAATTTAAATTTTTTTTTCTTGTTTTTAGTTTTAAGAGTCCGAATGCTAAGTATAATGTTTAATTTTATGTGTCATCTTGTACATACCATCACCATGGTATGTACACCATGGTGTATGTACATGGTATGTACACCAATTTCTTGTCACGCACCAGTCTAATTGCTGCTCTGAAGGTATATTTTAAATGTGATTGATGTTTAAGAATTCAAGTAAATGTGAATGAGCCTCATCCAGTCGGTTGGCCCTAGAAAAAAGACTAAGATCCCCCAAGAAAGAATGAAATCTGTCTCCAGACCCTGCTTTGAACTCAAGCATCAGTTCTTACCTGTATTTCAAAACCACCGGTCTGCTTTTACACAGCTTGAACTTGACAGTCCCCACAATTGTGAACTAATACCTTAATTTGCCAATATTTTTTATATGTTAGCTTCATTTCCTCCTCTAATCTGCCTTGCTTTCTGGTTTCATTTGATGCTTTTTACTGTGATATGTTAGAGGATGAGATAGCTGGATGGCGTCACCGACTCAATGGACATGAGTTTGAGTAAACTCTGGTGGTTGGTGATGGACAGGGAGGCCTGGCATGCTGCAATTCATGGGGTCGCAAAGAGTCGGACACGACTGAGCGACTGAACTGAACTGAACTGTGATATGTTATAGATGTGTCTTCATTTATTTCTTGATATTTTGTATCAAGTGTAAACTCATCTCTATGTTTAATTCTGAAAATATTGCAAGTACTATCATTTTTTGAATATTACCTCTCCTTTCTTTTTCCCCCCTTCTTAAACACTAGTTAGTCATAGCATGGACATTATCATTCTCTTTTCTGGACTTTCTCAAGCTTTTTAGGCACTAATTCAAATCTTTAAAAAAAAAACTAAACTAAGTTTTTCATTTCAGTTTTATTGATATATAATTGACATACAGCACTATGTAAGTTTCAAGTATACAGCATGATGATTTGACTTACAGTTACCATTAAATGATCACCGCAATTAGTTTAATCAACATTCATCATCTCATTCTTTCAAATCTTTAATCCTTCTGACCTCAAGGCAACATTTTCTCTTTCAGATCCTTCCAGTTGATTGATTTCCTCATCATCTGTGTCTAATTTACTTTTTAACCATGGACAGAGGAGCCTAGCCGGCTACAGTCCAAAGGGTCGCAAAGAGTCGAACACAACTGCATGACTACACACACACACACACACACACACACACACACATTATACTTTACTTTGATAACCAGAGATAACTTTAAATATGTCAGCCTACTGATATGCTGATCTTTCCTCTACATGTATATTCTATTCCTACTTTTTCTCTTATGAATTTGAACACTTTAATGTAATATTGTTTAAATATCACATTTAATGTAGAAACTAATTCCTCTTCAATTTTCTCTCTCCTTGTCACTGATAATTCCTTTCATACTCAGTTATTTCTGTATGTATTATAATTTTAAGTTCTGAGCTCATCATTGTGGAGAGGTCATTTTCTGAATTGAAGTCATAACTCCTGTCCTGGGAAAGTGTCTCAAACAGCAATTTCATGTTTGTTTCTCCTGCAGCAATAGCAGTTCTAATGATCCTGGAATATTTGTATGGTAATTTCTTAATTAGGTTTATGTTCCATGCAGTTTCTGTAATTGGAAGGCATATAGATCTATGGTTTAATTTCCACAAGGAAGCTTTTTTAACATTGCTTTTGAAGGACTTTATTATTTATAATTAACTTTTACTCCATCATTTCTATTATGGTTTAGTTGGGATGGTGGATATATGTATCTCCTCAATTCACTATGTTATTGGAAGTTGAGTTTAAACTATATATTTTATGATCTATAATACATTCTAAAAGATCAGAATAATTCTGACATGTCTTGTTCATACTTTACTGTTTATAGGCAAAGAGTCTGTTTGCCTTTTTCTCTAATTTAATTATAATCTAATTGCATTTGTGTATATCAGATATATTAGGGGATTCCCTGGTGGCTCAGATAGTAAAGAATCAACCTGCAATGCTTAATACTAAGGTTCAGTCCCTAGGTCAGGAAGATCGCCTGCATAAAGGAATGTCTACCCACTACAATGTTCTTGCCTAAAAAATTTTATGGACAGAGGAACCTAGCAGGCTACAGTCCATGGGGTTGCAAAGAGTCAGACATGACTGAGTAACTAACACATATCAAATATACTGCTATTTTATGATATCACTTGGCATACATCAAGTCTATATTTTTCCCTTGAGCAAGTTCCCATTGTTTTTGGAATATTATACATCAAAAATGTAGTGTTTTCCATACAGAAGAAAGTCACATAAAAATAGAGACTTTATTTTATCCAATTTTCAATCTATGGCACTTACCGTAATGCCAGGCACACATAGTCCATATTTAATATAATTGTAAGTGGATAACAGAAGGTCAAGTTACCATAGAGCTTACTGTGGAAATTACATAACTTGCCTACAGGATGTACTTGTGTTTCTAAGTATCCAAAGTTCTCTATAGTCTTTTGTGGTCCTCCTAAATTGAAAAATAAATAAATATAAACAATAAATTTTTAAAATTTTATTATATGTTTAATGAGATCACCATTCTTCACTTAAAGTTGTAGTTCATTGCACTGTTTTAGTTTCATTTAAAGAGAGTACTTTTAGCATGTATATTTTACTCAGTATTTTTTTTGTACTCCAGAAAGAAAACAAAAAATTCTTAAAATGTTTCCATTAAAACATAGCCACATCAACATAACTTTAGTAATTCAGGATCTATTCAATTTAAAACATACAGTAATATACTTTTTTTTCTAGCCTGAAAAAATAAAACCATGGTACTATTTAATATATTTTTTATTATAATTTAGGTGTAATAGGTCAAAATATGATTCAGTGCAGTTCAGTTCAGTTCAGTTGCTCAGTCATGTCCAACTCTTTACAACCCCATGAATCGCAGCATGCCAGACCTCCCTGTCCATCACCAACTCCCAGAGTTTACCCAAACTCATGTCCATTGAGTCGGTGATGCCATCCAGCCATCTCATCCTCTGTCGTCCTCTTCTCCTCCTGCCCCCAATCCCTCCCAGCATCAGGGTCTTTTCCTATGAGTCAACTCTTCGCATGAGGTAGCCAAAGTACTGGAGTTTCAGCTTCAGCATCAGTCCTTCCAAAGGTCTGATCTCCTTTAGGATGGACTGGTTGGATCGCCTTGCAGTCCAAGTGACTCTCAAGAGTTTTCTCCAACACCACAGTTCAAAAGCATCAATTTTTCAGTGCTCAGCTTTCTTCACAGTCCAACTCTCACATCCATACATGACCACTGGAAAAACCACAGCCTTGACCAGACGGACCTTTGTTGGCAAAGTAATGTCTCTGCTTTTTAATATGCTATCTAGTTTGGTCAAAGACTACTGCTATTGAAAAGAGAGTTTGCTATATTCACAGATCCTGGAAGTATGGAGCACTCCACACCTTGGGAAGACCACATAGGGAAGCATTGAACTCAGTTAAAAGCTAGAGGGAGGAACGTTAACTGTGGGAAGAACCTATATGTGGTTTCCATGGAAAGAAATTAATGAGGCATGGTAAGCAGGTTTAGGATTGCCTAGTTTGAATAATTTCAGTGGACTCTGGGGTGTAGGAACTGTCCTTTGGCTGTTTTCAGGATGATTAGGGCAGGTTGAGTATGGCCCTGAGTGTGGAAGCCCAATAAAGGAGGTGGTTGGGAAGAGAAGTGTTTGGTCATAGTGGCTCTGAGCTGGCTCGTTTGATTTGATTAATGTTCACTCGGCTTCCCTTGTAGCTCAGTTGTAAAGAATCTGCCTATAGTGCAGGAGACCTGGGTTTGATCTCTGGGTCAGGAAGATCCCCTGGAGAAGGAAATGGCAACCCACTCCAGCATTCTGGCCTGGAAAATCCCATGGGCAGAGGAGCCTGGTGGGCTGCAGTCCATGGGGTCAAAAAGAGTAGGAACGACTGAGCAACTAACCCTTATCTTACCTCTTGGCTAAGTTGTTTATTATTTCTAGGAATTTGTTAACCTATAAGGGGCAGTTCTTCCAGGGTCTTCAAGACCCCAAATGTTAAAGCATCAGTGCAGGAAATAAAAGACCTGGTAAATACAGATATATTCTAGAATATAGACATATTTTCTTCCCAAATAAAACATTGCAATTTACATTCTGCCTCATTTCAAGCAATCAGTTGGGTTTTGTGAGTCCTGCCACTGCATGGTAGCTGTTTTTTGTTTGTTTGTTTCATTTGTTAATAGCAAATTCAGCAACAAACATTTCTGAGTATTTATTAAGTCAAATGTCTTTGAGAGGTTAATGAAATGAGTGTAAATATGTATTTTGCATGTTGTAGAGATCAGTAAGCTGTGCTACCTTGCTGTCTTAAGTCACAATAAAATTTCAGGAGTCCACTGTTGAAAAATAATACATTTTAAATGATGCTGAATATAATTTGACCATGGTAAAAAAAAGAAAAATACAACAAGCAACAACAATAAAAGACAACAACAACAATTAAAAAAAAAAACAGGTGAATAAAATCTGCCTACAGAAAGAAATATTATTTGGATAATAGTAGGTTTAATGTCTCTAAAATACTAGGGAATTCTCCATCTAGGTCTTAACCCCTGTAGTAAGATCTAAAATTATGGACAATCTTTAATTTCTTTTTCCTGAATATCTTTAGAGAAAGGGAAACATAGGTTATAGAATCCTATGAATTAGAGATATGGTATATGTTTTATCTGTACTGAGTTTTCCCTTAGCCAGACACAACTTCACTGACAGTGTTTTATATATATATATATATATATACTTTTATAAGTCACTCTTGCAAACCATAGTTCCCTCTTTCTTTTCATGCTCCCAAAGCAGATATGAGTATTTCCAGATCCTTTGGGTTTCTTTGTAGAAATTGTATTTAGTTTTACTATATTGTTCCCTTTAGGATGTGATAGTCAATTTTCTGAAATTAATGGCACCTTCTTAGTGTTTTCCACATTATAATATGATATTGTGGAAGAAAAATGTAGATTTTAAAATGTTGACACAAAACACTAACACTTAGAAGCAAATATATTTCATTTTCTTAACATTTTACCCATTATATTAAATTATTTTATATTATGTGTGTGTGTTAGTTGCTCAGTCATGTCCGATTTTTTGTGACCCCATGGACTGTACCCGCCAGGCTTCTCAGTCCATAGAATTCTCCAGGCAACTTCTCCAGAGGAACTTCCCAACCCAGGGATTGAACCCTGGTCTCCTGCTCACAGGCAGACTCTTTACCGTTTGAGCTACAGGGAAATCTGTAAATTATTTTATAAAGTTAACTAAATCATTTGGTCCTTAAAGGCAAGTAATTATTCAATAAGAATTTATGGATTTCTGTGATCTGTAATGGGCTTCCCAGGTAGCTCAATGGGTAAAGAATCCACCTGCCAATGCAGGAGACATGTTTGATCCGTGGGTCAGAAAGTTTCCCTAGAGAAGGAAATGGCAACCCAATCCAGCATTCTTACTTGGGAAATCCCATGGACAGAGGACCCTGGTGGGCTATGGTCCATGGGACCACAAAAGAGTTGGACATAACTTAGCAACTGAACAACAATGGTCTTTAATATCATTGACTATATATCTATCAGTGATAGATATATATTTGTGATGGCTTTTATTTAATTTTCTAGAGTTAAGAAAATGGACTAAATACTCTTAATTATCTCTTCCAAGCAAATAAATATAATTTAACAGCTAACTGATACTGCTGTGACACATATTTACATTTGGACATCTTGCTATTGTGAATTAATAAAATGAGTCAGAAGGCATCTTTTTCTGTGAAGATTGCTATTAAATCTGTGTTTCCCTGGTGACTCAGATGGTAAAGAATCCACCTGCAACAACATAGACCTAATTCATTATCTGGGTCAGGAAGATCCCCTGGAGAAGGGAATGGCTACTCACACCAGCTGGGCTGGATGAAGCACAAGCTGGAATCAAGATTGCCAGGAGAAATATCAGTAACCTCAGATATGCAGATGACACAACCCATATGGCAGAAAGTGAAGAACTAAAGAACCTCTTGAAAAAAGTGAAAGAGGAGATTGAAAAACTTGGCTTAAAATTCAGCATTCAGAAAACTAAGATCATGGCATTCAGTCTCATCACTTTATGGCAAAGATGGGGAAACAATGGAAACAGTGAGAGACTATATTTTGAGCTCCAAAACCACTGCAGATGGTGACTGCAGCCATGAAATTAAAAGACACTTGCTTCTTGGAAGAAAAGCTATGACCAACTTAGACAGCATATTAAAAAAATAGAGACATGACTTTGCCAACTAGGGTCTATATAGTCAAAGCTATGGTTTTTCCAGTAGTCATGTATGGATGTGAGAGTTGGACTATACAGAAAGATGAGTACTAAAGAAATGATGCTCTTGAACCGTGGTATTGGAGATAACTTTTCAGAGTCCCTTGGGCTGCAAGGAGATCAACTGTCAATCCTAAAGGAAATCAGTCCTGAATATTCATTGGAAGGACTGATGCTGAAGCTGAAACTCCAATACTTTGGCCAACTGATGCGAAGAACTGACTCATTGGAAAAGACCCCAGTGCTGTGAAAGCTTGAAGGCAGGAGGAGAAGGGGACGACAGAGGATGAGCTGGTGAATGGCATCACCGACTCAATGGACATGAGTTTGAGCAAGCTCCAGGAGTTGGCGACAGACAGGGAAGCCTGGCGTGCTGCAGTCCATGAAGTCACAAAGAGTGAGACACAGTTGAGTGACTGAACTGAACTAAATTGAACTGATTCTTGCCTGGAGAGTTCCATGGACAGAGGAGCCACAGTCCCTGGCGTTGCGAAGAGTTGGACAGGACTGAGCAACTAGCACTTTCACTTGACTACTAAATTTAAACTTAGCTAAAAGCCTAACTTTCTTCTGCCTTCTCTATTTACAAATCTATATATTCAGAATATTCTGCACTTTTTTTGTTGATGTATATTGCATGTTTGACAGTATAAATTTCACTTAAGCAATCAGTCAGCTCAGTTCAGTCACTCAGTCATGTCTGACTCTTTGAGACCCCATGGACTGTAGCACATCAGGCCTTCCTGTCCAATACCAACTCCCAGAGTTTACTCATCCATCTAATATGCTACTGGAGATCTGTGGAGAGATAACTCCAGAAAGAATGAAGAGATGGAGCCAAAGCAACAACGACACCCAGTTGTGGATGTGACTGGTGATGGAAGTAAAGTACGATGCTGTAAAGAGCAATATTGCACAGGAACCTGGAATGTTAGGTCTGTGAATCAAGGCAAATTGGAAATGGTCAAACAGGAGATGACAAGAGTGAACATCGATGTGTTAGAAATTAGCACACTAAGATGGACTGGAATAGGGGAATCTAACTCAGATGACCATTGTATCAACTACTGTGGGCAGGAATCCCTGAGAAGAAATGGAGTAGCCATCATGGTCAACAAAAGAGTCCAAAATGCAGTACTTGGATGCAATCTCAAAAACGACAGAATGATCTCTGTTCGTTTCCAAGGCAAACAGTTCAATATCACAGTAATCCAAGTCTATGCCCCGACCAGTAATGCTGAAGAAGCTGAAGTTGAACAGTTCTATGAAGACTTACAAAACTTTCTAAGACTAACACCCCAAAAAGATGTCTTTTTCATTATAGGGGACTGGAATGCAAAAGTAGGAAGTCAAGAAACACCTGGAGTAACAGGAAAATTTGGCCTTGGAGTACGGAATGAAGCAGGGCAAAGGCTAATAGAGTTCTGCCAAGAGAACACACTGGTCATAGAAAACACGCTCTTCCAATGACACAAGAGAAGACTCTACATATGGACATCACCAGATGGTCAACACCGAAATCAGACTGATTATATTCTTTTCAGCCAAAGATGGAGAAGCTCTATACAGTCAGCAAAAACAAGACCAGGAGCTGACTGTGGTTCAGCTCATGAACTGCTTATTGGCAAATTCAGACTTGAATTGAAGAAAGTAGGGAAAACCACTAGACCATTCAGGCATGACCTATATCAAATGCCTTATGATTATACAGTAGAAGTGATAAATAGATTCAAGATATTAGATCTGATAGAGTGCCAGAAGAATTATAGAATTGTACTTAAGCTATAACCAACTTTAAATATCAGTCAGATTTTTGTCTACACTCTACTGGCATGCATCCACCCACTCTGGTTCTTCATATATGTGTATTTTATGACAGACACCCTGGCATTTCTATACTTTCTTATGATTAAGTGACAGTCATCCTTTTTCATTGATGAATACTGAGACATTAGTTGACAATCTTCTCATTTGTAAGTGATATATAATAAATCTCAAAGTATGTTGTTATAACCATGTTTGCTTTTAAATTATTTTTTCTTTACACAGAAATAATAATTAAAATTTTCCTTTGTATTTAATAATTTGCAGTGGGAAATTGGCATATAACAAATAACAAAATGGTATTCAAATCTTATTTTAATTTTATATATGATTTCCTACTTATAATTCATACAGATTAAAGGGAAATATTTTATAAAGTTTGAAAATTTATATAAATATTTGGAAGTTTTGGATTAAACTGTCTTGCACTCCCCATAGCATTTATAGTTTATTCAATGCCTATTTGAAACTTGTTTGGTAAGGGAAAGAGAGGCCCCTGGTGTTCAGAAAAAAACTGGTTATATTTATTTAATATCAGCTAAGTATTTAATTTTTTTAACTTTGTTTTCCCATGAAATTTCTAACTGTTGCATAGAAATAATAGGCAAATTTCTCAAGGTCGTTTTAAGAAAGATATGAGATAACAGTGCATGTAAAATATAAATATCTAAGTAAAGATTAAAAACTTGACATTCAATAAATAAAAGCTAGTGTGTATGTGTGTATCATAGTCTTCATAGCCTGAAAAGTTATTTCATATACTTTGAATGTTATTTCCTCGTTATTCTAGTGATTAATTCTTTATCATCTTTTACTTCCTTGATTTAAACATTACCTCCTCGGAGTTGGCTTCCTTAGCTTTCATATGTGAATAATTTTCAGTAATATCTCAGTCTCTTTATTTCTTTATTTTTATTTAATTCCTTCATAGCACATATTACTAGATGGTAATGTATTTGTGAAGGAATTAAATAAAAATGTGGCTTGATTGTGTTACATTAAACTGACACCCCTTATTGAATTGAAGACTTGGTTTGCGTTGTTCATACAATAAAGATTTCTCAAAGCAGTGGATAAAAGAAGAAATGGTGTTATCCTCTTTCAAAAAAAATGAAACCTTAGATTGTTCCTAGATTTCCCAGCATTCCATGCTGAACACATGAAAGCTAATCTTGTGAAATAAATTTACCATAGCATACCATTTTTCTTTTGAAGCAGGTGTTTCATGATGAATTTCTTTCTAACCCCCTCTAAAGCTATGCACCAAGCATTTTTTGTCCCTTTAAATATTTGTGAACCCATCGTTTCAACATTAGACCATTAAAGACTAGTGACAGTAGAACAGAATAGCTTCAGTATTATTTGAAGTGCTATGAAATTTCATCTTTTGAGAAGCTGTATTCTGTTTGAGAACTGAATTTTCAGGAGAGATTTTAGTACAACCTATCAATATCAAGAATGAATGAATCTCTATGGGACAGAGGAATCTTCAGTTTGAACTTGCAGTCAAAGGAGGAACTGCTTATCTATATGTTCAAACATTTAAGACTTTTGAATTTTTTTCACCCAAGTGGAATCAAAGATGTCTTTTTTCCCCATGTTCAACAGAATTCCGTCATTTGTTTGATTTCAAACAGGAAATTTCTTTGTTGTCCTTCAAACATTTCTCAGCCTTATTTTGGAAAACCCTTAGGCAGAATAGGGCAGCTCCAATAAAAGTAAATGTTTCTGTATTTATTCATGTTTTCTCATGTAAAATAGTCTTCTGAGATCTTTTTCAATGTTGGTATTAAGAATTGGCATGGGGTATGCTCGGAGGGGCTGACCTGGTGGGGAGAGGGCAGAACACATCACCCATGTGGAAAGAGAGAGAGAGAGAGGAAAAAAAAAAGAAGAATTGGCATGAGAAATAAGAAATAGTTAACATAAATGACAAAATGAAAGAACAAATCCCCAGATCTTCATAGAAGGCCTTGCACTTTAGTGTGTTTTATCTTTAGATGATACATATTCTAATGTAATTTGACAATCATGTGCATTACAATTTCTCATGTGTGTTATAGAATGTTATTCTCTGACACTATTTCATTTTTGTGTTTTTAATTAATTGTCACAATTAGCAAATTCTCTTCAAACAAATGCAATGAGTTGTTAGGCAAAGCAATGGGGGGAGGGGGGTGGTGGGGGAGGGGAGCTCTTATTTAACATCATTAAAGAGTCCAGAAATCACCTACACTTAAAATTCTAGTCTTAGTTTTTACCTAGTTCAATCCACCAAGCATTCAATTGACCAAAACACTGAAGTTTGACTTTTCCCTGCATTTTTTGTCATTCATTTTAAGCCTCTTATTTTACCCCAAAACTTCTTTCACTGCAAAACAAGTAAAACAAATACTCTCAAATGTATATCATGATTTCTGCTCACCAGGCTGAATGAGTGCAGGTTTGTAGAGGTATGATACAGTATAAAAAGAACTAGACTCATTTTTTTTCAAATGCTATATCATGCATGCATATGTATCACGTGAGAAATATGTTCAAAGGCAGAATGTGATTCTGTATGCCTGAAATCTAAGTTTTTGCATTTCCAAGGCATGCTATTGATCTAAAGACAGTATTTTGAGAAATCAGACTGCCAAACTTTCTTGATTTAATTTTCTGTACCTTTTTTATGAAAGTCCCTTAAATTTTTGAGATTTACTTTGCTTGACTGTGAAATGGGAGTAACAAAATCAGACCTACTTTTGCAATATTCTTCTGAGCATCAAAAGCTACTATTCTCAAATATATTTTATAACCCGTAAAGTTCTATATAAATTAGGGATACTGTTAGTGTTTTTTTTTTTTCTTTTAGTTTTATTATTTTTTTCTGTAATCTACTTAAAGCTATCCCTGATTGAGTTGCATCCACTAGCAAATTCCTGAGAGTTTATTTTTGGATTTTGACCAGACTAATTGGTCTAAGAGCAAATATGTGGCTCCTGAGTCTTATTATACTGATATGGATTTTGGCTTGCCCAATATCATCAGTAGAAAGTATTATTGGACAGTAGTGTCAAACCATATTTTGTTTACAACTGTGTGTACATTTCCTAGTACAGCTCTCTGTTCTCAATAGTTTCTTAATATATTTTCTGAGTAAAATGAATAACATATCAGTTTTTATTTCAATCATTTATCCATTTAGCAAATATTTATAGGCCTTAAGCTATATAAATATAGGTGATAGAAAGATGAATAATGCAGTTTACTATTATTAAGTTGTAATAGGATGCAAAGTCATTCATAAGCATTATTACAATGCATTGTGAAGAGGCAAAATAGTCAATATTGAATACATATATAGGGTGATGTTGGTGCACAGAAGACCCTGTCCTGTTTTCATGGTGAGATTGTTCAATAAGATCAAGATGGATGACAAGTTGCCAATCAAACTACAATCACTAAATTTATCAATAGTGGTATTTGGCAGTCTTTTATAAAATGAATAAACAGTTAAACCCTTTATTTTCAAGTTTTCTTTCAATCCTGTGGTTCTATGAATTGAATTTGTTTTTTCTTTTTTGGTCAAGACATGAGAAACTCAGAGTAATAGCAATTTATGATGTCAGAAACTTTTGCATAGGCCCAAGAAAAGAATTTGATCAATGGGAAAAGACAAATTAATCATAAATGAGATATCTTGTAAAGGATTAAGTAATAAGATTAGACAATAATTTTGGGAAAGAAAGAAAAGAGGCTAAGACATCATCCAAATAGACCCACTGGGACTACAAATAGGTATAGTTGTCACAAATATGAATATAAAGATGACAGATATAATCACCATTAAAAGCATCATCACCTAACTTGTTGACCCTTTTATTCTGAGCGCCTCATAGAGTAGAATGATATTAAATCCTACCCCTTCAGGGAAGACAATAAATATGAACTGTCAATGATTTTCATAAGAACAGAGTGTGTTTTCTCTGATCTCAGCCAAGGTATTATGAATAAGTCAAGAAGAGTTATTTTTTATACCTATTGAAAACATTTGCTTAAAAAAAGAAAGGCTGTGTTCTGTTCTTGTTTTCTTTTTAGCTCAGTGGTTTAGTCAGATGAGATAGCTTTTTGTGTTTAATGCTACTGAGTTTGAAATAACACATATCTCCTCGGTAGTTGAACTCTTTTATAAGAAGTCAAGTATCTTTGTCTAACTGCTATTCCTCCCTTGAATGTGAGTAATTTGAGTCCCAAAGATAGATTTGAAATATGAGAGAATATACCTGATTTCTGTGTAAATTGAAGCTTTTAATTCCCTTTTAGTTGTCACCATGTTCTTTAAGGGATTAAAAAAAAAAGGGACTACATTATTTTTCTGGGATAATGTTAAAAGTATATTTATTTTCACACTTAAGTTCTGCAACTTTTTCTTCAATTGAAAAAGTTAAGATTTTAGATCAAAGCATTATAAAAGTGTGTATTGATAAACATAATTCTTTCCTCAAGGGAATTAACTTTTATAATTGACCTAGCAACAAGACACCAAATTAATTGTTTTTCATAAGGGCTGTTAATCATGATGTTCACAATTCCACACAATGAACCCACTAGTAATTGAATATTGCTGTTCGCTTTAAGTATAATTTAAATCACCCAGCATGTTTAAATGCTGCGGACGGAAGAGGTTCTAAGTGGTTGGAGATGATCCATAAGCTAATTGCTAAGCAGTGGTGGCATTTTCATTTATTATAGACCACTCAGCCATTAATTGTGTGTGGTGATACAGTTCACTGGAGTTTCTCATTGAACAACTTGCAAAGGTTAACTGGAGCCAAGTTGAAAAGAAGTCAAAACTAAGGAAGAAACATGGATTCTATCTACTACCACACATAGAAACAATAGCAATTTTTAAAATCGCAGAAGCCAAGTAATGTTTTTACAATAAAAAATAAATTATCTACTTATTTTACAGTCCACAGGGTCGAAAGAGTTGAACACGACTTAGTGACTATATATTCAAATTCCTTGAGATTAAAATGTATAATGCCAGCTGTTATTTTTATATATATTTTCACTTGAGAGAGTTTAAACTCTCCAATAAATTAACTCTTTTAAATAAAAAATGTGTGATTTAATACTTAGGCATTTCAGAACTGAATGTATTAAATAATTAACTATAAGATTAGAAAGAGCTGTATATCATTCTTAAGTATTTTGGCATTCTTTCTTGTTATTTTGATTGTCCTTTGTACATAATATATTCCACTTACTATTGGAAAATATCTCATGGGTGGGCCTTCATTCCAATGCCTTTACTCCATTTCTTCCATTGTGATTAATCAGACTGACATGAAAGTAAAAATATCACCAATGTTTCTTATGATCTCACATGTGATAAATCATTTGGAATTCCCTAGTTAGAAGAATTTAGCACTTTAGATGAACTTCACTTGGCAGAACTTCTACTGGTGGAAAAATCAGTCATGATTATTTCTTCCTAAAAAGCATGCACACACATCACCAGACACCAGACTGCCCACACCTAAATCGTGAACTGCCTGACCTCCAGCACTCTGAGCAATAACTACTGTAGTATTTTCTTATGGCAGCCTGAACAGACTAAGAAAATCCCAAAGTCCATTGTGTTATTACATAAAATCTATCTTCAGTATTTTTATACCTACTGGGATAGTTAATTTTATGTGCCAACTTAAGAGCTCGTATGTCTATTTATTTCAGGATGTGTCTGTGAATTAGCGTTTCCAGAAGAGCCTAATATTTAAATCAGTAAACTGAGTCAAACAATTAATAAAGTAGTAAACCTTGTTAGTCTCTTAGTCACTCTCACTAATCATATTTTATAATGGCCTCATGTATTTTTTCCCTTTGTTCAGATATTTCTTCAAATTTATTTCCAAGAATAAGATGTCATTAAATTTCTAAATTTAATATGACCCTCGATACTTAATAAATTTATTTTTCATGATATTCAAATTATTCTACTGCATACAAAATTTCAGTTATTTTCTTTTGAAAATTTGAAAATATTCCTTCAGTGTCTTTTTCTAGTCAATATTTTCACTGAGAAGCATGTCAGTGTAATTCTTATTATTTATAGCTTACACTCTTCAGAAGATTTTTGGAATTTTGTCTTTGTCTAATTTTTTTTTTATTTGACTCTGTTGTTTTAAGCTATGAATTCTTTCTTATTTGTACTGTTTGACATGCCAATTATCTTTTCAGTATAAACACTTACATTTTCCATTGTAACTATTTTTTAATATACAATATGTACCTGAATATTTATATTTTTCATTTACTCTTAAATTTGTTTTGCATGTAAATGAATACATTTATTTATGTCCTTCCTATCTCCTTACTGCATATTTATATTTTCTCATCACTGTTGCACAGAACTTCACGATATTAAGAGCAGGATAGTATGTTGATTAAGAGAATGGAGTCTGAGATTCACACTTAAGATTAGATTGGAGCTACATATATACTGTGTGACTGATGCATTAAGCTTGGCCTCTGCACCAGAGCCAAATCAAATCTTGGGGACAGATTTTTGGCTGAAGTAGAAAAAAATAGCTATTGCTTTACCAGACAAAGGGGAGACAGCAGGCTCCTGCCCTCGAAAACTGTGTGTCCCAATCAGTGGGGTTTGGTGAGGAGTTTTATAACTAAGGTTCGAGTGGAGATGCTGATAATAGGGTATGTGCAGGGGCCTGTGCTCATTTAATCTCCTCTCAGGTGATCTTGATGATCTTCTCTGTTCCTTTAGTCTGGCCTCAGATGACCATATCCAGTAATACTGACATCTTCTGTTTGTTGGCTTTTAATTTTTATAGGGCTTATAGACATTATTTATTCCTTGAGGTGGAACCTTATGTATGGATGTGAGATTTGGGCTATAAAGACAGCTGAGCACTGAAGAATCGATGCTTTTGAACTGTGGTGTTGGCAAAGACTCTTGAGAGTCCCTTGGGTTGCAAGGAGATCCAACCTTGCATGAGTCCATCCTAAAGGAAATCATTCCTGAATATTCACTGGAAGGACTGATGCTGAAGCTAAACTCCAATACTTTGGCTACCTGAGGTGAAGAGCTGACTCATTTGAAAAGACCCTGATGCTGGGAAAGATTGAAGGCGGGAGGAGAAGGGGACGACAGAGGATGAGATGGTTGGATGGCATCACCGACTCAATGGACATGAGTTTGAGTAAACTCTGGAAGTTGGTGATGGAAGGGAGGCCTGGCGTGAACTGAACTGAGGTGGACCCAGTGCTCTACCCTCAAGGCCACACTATTGTTTCTTGGCTGCACCTCCCTTGACTTTGGGCTTTCCAGGTGGCCCGGCATAAAGAATCTTCCTGCAATGCAGGATCCCTGAATTGGGAAGATACCCTGGAGAAGGACATGGCTACCTACACCAATATTCTTGTCTGGAGAACTCCATGGACAGAAGGGCATGGTGGGCTACAGTCCATGGAGTCACAAAGAGTTGGACATGATTGAAGTAACTTAGCATGGGCAGTGTGTATCCTTGACTTTGTATTCCTTAGCTTCCTGAATCAGTATCTGTTCAGAATCTGCCCTTTGGAACTCAGGGAAGGTCATGCAGGCTGGAGGGGAACAGAAAAGCTTCATTGCTCAAGAGGCCCATCGGGTCCTGCTGGGTTTTCTCAACTACAAATTGACACTTGCCAAAATCGTTGCTGAAGCTGAACAAGGGCATTCACCACCTGCCGCTGCTGAGACAACCCTGCACTGTTGCAGCTGCTGACATTCAGTACACCCTGAGGGAGACCAGGGTGGAGTAAGGGCTCTGTGCTCCGGACAATCTGGTGGGACAGGTCTTTAGACAGATGTTTTAGGAACAGATTCTATAATCACAATCTTTGCATCTCCTCATATCGAGAAAAGCAACGAATCTCTTCGTGGTGACATCAGATGCTTGTGCTAGCAGAAAACGTTTTGTAAATGAATGCTTAGTGGTATTGAACTCCCCCCTTCACCAAAGTCAATAGGTGAGATTGACTTTCCCCTATTATCTCTTTGGAGCAGTCTCTCAGAGCTGAGGTGCTGCTTCCCAGGCTGCAGCCCTCGTTTTGCCTCAGATAAAACTCAACTCACAGCTCTCAAGTTGTGCGTCTTTTTAGTCGACAGTTTCATGACCTTGTGAAATTTTTTGACTTCTCTGTACCTCAATTTCCTTACATGTAGAAACGAGGCTGTTAATATTTACCTTACTAAGTTGTAGGAAATAAATGAGTTATTATACTACAGCACTTAAAATGGTACCTGACAAAGTCACTGTCTGGGCAAGCGCTAGCTGCTATTAATATTGTCAGAAGCCAGAAGTTATTCTTTGAAAATTTAAAAATAATTTCTTAATAATATTTGTTCTTACCTGGAGCACAACATTGTTATTTCCATCTCAGTAAGAAACATAATTTGTCTACTTTGTCAAAAATACACATAACACGCAACTTGGACTCTAAGAATAAGGGTAGTAATCTGTTGGATGTGTGTGCTCAGTCACGTAGGACTCTTTGCAACACTATGGACTGTAGCCTGCCAGGCTCCTCTGTCCGTGGGATTTCCCAGTAAGAATACAGGAGTGGGTTGCTATTTCCTTCTCTAGAGTAATCTGTTAACTGGCAATAAAAGTGGAATTATTCCACTTGCTACACTGATATTTATGGTGATGAAAAATTCCCTAGATTTCTCAATGTTTTCTGTAAAAAGCCCAGCTCCTAAAGATCCTTCACAAAGTGTGAGAATTCTATCCATAGCCATTTGTCTAGCTAATTGTCTTTATCCAAAAGGATAATAAAACATATCTTATCTCTAGGAGACCATGGTTACAGAGTAGTCTCCTAGATGGAATTCTCAGAGTGTCAGGAAGACTGGAGCTGCTATTTTTCTGAGTATTTACATTCAAGGAGCAACAAAATCAGATTAGTTTGAGATATCTTAGGTGACAAAAGCAGAAGAACTGGGGAATATTTGGCTCCTGGAAAGATTCTAATTTTATATCCAAGAGCTGGAGTAGGGAAGAGACTCTCAGGAAAGTAGCTTCTTTTTCTTCACAAGCAAAATTAAATCATTCTTCCTTATCTCTCACCTGCAGGTTGACCAGTTGTTTGCATAGGACCATCGACTTGACCCTTATTCCCCTGTTCCAAGGGTAAGGACAAGGACAAAAGAGGGTGGGGCTTGGCAGATACTTAACAGTCACTGTGAGATATTTAATGAGAATTACAGAATATTTCTGATACAGAACACCTCATATACTTTTAAGGTAAATTAATAAAGATGAATGTTAAAAACTCCAAAATAGGTCTATGGTGAAACACTCTATATCCCAAATCAAGCAATTAATTTTTACTTCTTTTAGAGTCAAGATATTATTAATTCTATTCCAATAAGATACAAATTCAAAATCTCAGTGGCTTAAGATTATAAATATTTATTTTTCTTTTATATAAAGCCTGATATTGTTCCAGATTTTCAGAAAGAAACTGTCCTTCATGCAGAGAAAATGATCTAATTGACAGAGTTTCCACCTTCCTGCAGCTGCACTGTTTGGAACAATTTCCTCCCATGTCATAAGAAAGAATAAGAGACAGTTGGAGTTTTGTGAGTGTGTGATCTTATCCCTTGTCCCACAAGTTTCATGTTATTTCTGCTCACAGTCTATTAGCCAAAATAAGTCACACGATCTTGTCTACCTCACTGAAAGAAGGCTGAGTTGTATAAATTTCCAGCGCAGCTAGTTCTTCCTAAAAATCATCATGCTATATAAAGTCATGAAACAAAAACCACAAGACTTACATAAAAAAATAAAATTAAGTTACTGGCACTCAAAAACTTCATCAGTGACACATAGCTTTTAAAAAAGAGACATCTGATGGTTGCTTGCAGAGGTGTGCATTAAAATTAACACATGTTGAGGATCTGACCTGCCTCTTGAGAAACCTATATGCAGGTCAGGAAGCAACAGTTAGAACTAGACATGGAACAACAGACTGGTTCCAAATAGGAAAAGGAGTACGTCAAGGCTGTATATTGCCACCCTGCTTATTTAACTTATGTGCAGAGTACATCATGAGAAATGCTGGGCTGGAAGAAGCATAAGCTGGAATCAAGATTGCCGCGAGAAATGTCAATAACCTGATATGCAGATGACACCACCCTTATGGCAGAAAGAGAAGAGGAACTAAAAAGTCTCTTGATGAAAGTGAAAGAGGAGAGTGAAAAAGTTGGCCTAAAGCTTAACATGCAGAAAACTAAGATCATGGCATCTGGTCCCATTACCCCATGGGAAATAGATGGGGAGACAGTGGAAACACTGTCAGACTTTATTTTTTGGGGCTCCAAAATCACTGCAGATGGTGACTACAGCCATGAAATTAAGTGATGCTTACTCCTTGGAAGGAAAGTTATGACCAACCTAGATAGCATATTAAAAAGCAGAGACATTACTTTGCCAACAAAGGTCCATCTGGTCAAGGCTATGGTTTTTCCAGTAGTCATGTATGGATGTGAGAGTTGGACTGTGAAGAAAGCTGAGCACTGAAAAACTGATGCTTTTGGACTGTGGTGTTGGAGAAGACTCTTGAGAGTCACTTGGACTGCAAGGAGATCCAACCAGTCCATCCTAAAGGAGATCAGTCCTGTATGTTCATTGGAAGGACTGATGATGAAGCTGAAACTCCGGTACTTTGGCCACCTCATGCAAAGAGTTGACTCATTGGAAAAGACCCTGATGCCTGATGCTGGGAGGGATTGAGGGCAGGAGGAGAAGGGGACGACAGAGGATGAGATGGCTGGATGGCATCACCGACTCGATAGGCATGAATGTGAGTAAACTCCGGGAGTTGGTGATGGACAGGGAGGCCTGGCGTGCTGTGATTCATGGGGTCACAAAGAGTCGGACACAACTGAGCGACTGAACTGAACTGAACTGAGGTTTATTGGGAAGTGGTGAAAGGAGGATTCTCTGAAATAGGATGGAAAGTTCTAACACATTGGGAGCCAAGGAAGTTTGCAGAGATGTTAGAAGGAGTACAGTTTGTATAAGCCCTAGTGGCTTGATACAGCTAGCTAGTTTTCTGTGTTTACCTAGTGTTTCTCTTGATAAGTTTAAACATAAACAAATGCAAAATTTGCATTTTGTTCAAACAGTTCTCTAGTATATCAGTCAAATTGGGGCCAATTTGTATTTTCCAAACAAGTATTTTAGCACAACCAACTGTACCTTGAAAGAAAAGAGAACTGGTAGTGATTACTACCAATGGAGACTACAAAACCATTGTATCAAGTATTGGATGGTTTAAATCTTAATAAAATACTGATTTTTGTTATTCATATTTTATCTTATTATTATATAACATTTCATCATTCCTATTAGTAAAGATCAATAAGAACAAGCATTAATTAAAACCTTGATGGTATTTTTTTTATTCCAGTCCTGCATTTATTTGCCATACTTGTCTCTCTTTAGGACTATGACAGCCCTTAATAAATTAACAAAATATTATAATTTTTTAAGCTTTAAATCACTGCAAGATCTGTTAGTATTTCCAAATACCGATGACTCTAGTCACAGGAAAATGATCCACTTGATTTTAGATAACAATTTACTTTCCTTCACAAGAAGACCATTGACCAAAAAACACAAAAATCCTTATACTTACATAAACTAAATTTATTTATGATGCATATGACATTTTTATAGATTTACCTTCTGGCCTCAAGTATTATGCATGTGATTTATCTTCCAGGTTATATCTCCTTTTTTGTTTGTGTGTGTATGTAGCTAAGTGTGTAGCTTTGTGAGATTGAACTGTTAGCTGAACAAAGGGACAGAGCTTCAGGGAGAGCTGGGAAAAGATACAAAGTAACAATGAACTGCTCAACACTGATGAAATTAACTACTTCCCTAATATCTTCCCTCACTAACAAGACTCTCATCCTGAAATAACTCTGTAAATACCTCATCTGACTCAATCTGACTTCTCTGGACAATAATGAATCTTTTATTTGACTGTTTTTGACTGTATTTGACCATATATTCATGCTTTTTCAACAGCAAAATTCCTTGTTTCTAGCATTCCTTCACTACTTTGTTATAAAATCCTTACTGTGCTCTGAGGCTTCACTTTATTTTCAGCTAATGATAGCTGCTTTTTCTCCCAAATGGATCACTGCCTAAAGATTGAATAGGCATCTTCCTCACCTTCTTTGTCACTTACAAATGACCCTCTGCAGTCTATAAAACTCTTGAAAATCATACAGTCATCCACAGTCTCCCAGTCTAATCCTCTATCACTTGAAGATATAGCCCCTGAATCTATTTCTCCTGTCAAAAGTTCATACTTATTTCAACATTCTTGTGGAGGTTACTTCCAATATTTTCACCTCTAATGATCTTCTCCTTACCCCATCTCTAATTGTCCTACCCAATTATAAGCCCTTTACTCCCTGACCACAGTTTCTGCATTTCTACTTCATTCCCTCTGGTCCCTGACTCAACAATTTTTTCTTTTTCTCAGTTGGACCATCAATCTATTGAACATATAATCTTTATGTTGTTACTCACAGAGTTTTTGTCTTCATTTGCTATTATTCCCTATTGAGCTTGGATTCCTATCAATTCTCTAATCACTCCTTTATTTATTCCCATATTTCTGTTGCCTCCTTCATTCGAAACTTCCCAACAAAAGTCTAATGTATTTAAGTTCAACTCTTATCCTATTTCCCCACAGACAGAAGCATCATAACCAAACTGATTATACTATCTTTAAAACCAGGACCATAACTTTAAGAACTAATATTAGACTATGCTAAATATACTCACTTTAAATCTATGAATCTCAAGGGAGACTTTCGTTCTGCTCAGCAGTTTTCCTATATCTAGTAATCTTTATTTTCTTAATGACTTAAAATAATATGTCCCCTTAAATCTTTGACCTTATTCTAGCAAAGATAATCCAGATGCTCACTAAAGCCATTTCCTAGGCCTGGTAGTAGAACTTGGCCTTGTCACAGTTGAGCGAAACCAAGTGATTCATTCTTAACATTAAAACCTGAGTGCAAATTATGGGTCACTGGAGGATCAATGAACTAACTTTTGCTCTTTCTCTACATTCCACCCACCTATTCCTTCTACAATCTGGATGAAGCCTCTTGTTGCAAGTCTATGGGGGCCAAATGTTGGACAGAGGCTGGATCAAAAAACAACTTGGAAATAGTCCACTCAGTAGATGAGCTTAAAGAAAATTATTCAGACAACTTGGCAAGAAGCCCTTCCCTGTGTCCTTTTGTTAAGGCTCTGCAATTTGAACTTTGATCATTAAATTTGCTTCCATTAAGTACCCTTATTTTCACAACCTCCTCCCAGTCCTCACTCTCAGCTGGTTATTTTTTTTTTCCACTGTGAAAAAATAAAAGCTTAGCAGAAGAGAATTTTTACATATTACCAATACTATTATCTATGGACATATCTGAGTCTGTACCTATCAACAGTCTTCCCTTCTTTAAAAATGATCAAACGTTTAAACTTTTGTTTTGTATGTATAGGATCAAATTCAATGTTTCCTATTTAAATACTTCTTTATTGCATTAAAAATTAACCTTGTAAAAAAAATTAATAATCTTTTCTTACACTGTCAGTATTTCTCTTTATATTTGATGTCAGCCTCAGCCCTCACTAGATGGTTCTTTTCTATCTCTTTGCTGAATTATCATCTTCCCAGATTCTGAATGATAGATGCTTCCAGTGATAACGAAGCTACAGTCAATTTCTAGATAATCTTCTCAAAAACCATGATTTTAGATACTCTGTATTTTTATGACACCCAAATAAATGATTCCTGGCTACAATTTGTTCCATGAATTCCATCTCATATATCTAGCTGCAGGTATTCAACACAAGGACAAGAGTGGAAAACTGGCAGAACTAAATAGTCACAGTATTTTAATAATATTAAGTACATACTTTTAATAATTGTACTACAACTAATAACATATTAACACTGAGAAGAATGGAAAAAGGAATAGGACTTCTTTACTCTTTGCAGTGTTTCTGTAAGTTTAAATTAATTTAAAATAAAATGTTAAGAAATTAAAAAGTAAAAGTAAAAAAATAAAAATTGAAGAGCTGAGGAAATGCTTCATGTAAGTGATGGCCTTTGTGATAATCTAAAAAAATAAAAAAAATAAAAAAACTTGAGGAAATGTTATGGAAAAAAGAGAGAGGCCATTTCAACAGTATGAAAAGCTATGAAAAGGCACAGAACAGATAAAACTGATTATGGTTCAGAAAGGGCAATATTTTTTGAGAGCTCCAGGTACACACTGGAGCATGTTTGTGATAAAAGCGATGTGTTAGGTTGGGACGATACTGAATTAAAATGAGGAAGAGCAAATCTTTACTTCTCAAAAGATTTCAAACTAGAGAAGACTAAGAATAAGAACCATCCATCATTCTTGCTCTAAACAAGCTTTCATTGGGTGTGAGATGAACCTGATGGCCTTAGTAAATCTTTTGTGTTTTCAATTTTCGCGACTCTATGAACTTGCCTGGTGCCGTGTCTGCTGCAAGTGTTCATGATATAAACAAAATTAATTTCTGTCACTATCACCTTTGATATTTTTACATTCAGTTGCAGTATGTCCTCCATCACTAAGAAGGGATTTCACCATTTGTGATGTGCTTCTAAATTTAATTGCCAGTTGTGTGTGTGTTTGCTTGCTTTCTAAACCACTGCCTTCTGACCTTTAGTTAATCTTTGATCATCATTTTGGGTATAATACAAACACTGAATAACAATGGCATTTTAATTATGAACTCTTTTCAATAGCCCTAATTTCATCTCCCAGGTAATATAGAGAAAACAAACGGGTGAAGGAGTTCATTAGGAAAAGTCACACTGTTCAAAACCCAACCAGCATTGTTTTCTGAATAGTTTCCACTCACAGTGAATTTCAGAAATTGGCCTGACATGATTAGCAGGTTAATAAAGTTGTGAGCTGGTCAACTTCCTAGAAGTTAGAGGTTTCTAAGAAAGTAAGTCTTCTATTAAGTTATAAATGTAGTTCATTCTGATTTTAAAAATATATAAAATGCAAAGTGTTCATCCTGTATATGAATAAAATTTATCATATATTTCAAATACACACACAGATTTGAAATTCATCTAAAATGTTAAAGTATCAATTGTTGCCATTTTAAAGAAATATTATAAGATATAAGATTGAACACATAAGCCCACTGTGTGTTTCCTCATGTGGAAACACTTTCATCCACCTAGGAAGAAGACATAAGTGTCTTAGGGAAAAGTTTTCAAATTATGAACATCAACAGTGCGGCACATTGGTCTATCAAGTGTATATTACATCACTGAATACTCAGAAACGTTAATAGCAAATATAATATATTATTTTAAACCTGATTTTTTAGATAACACTGTTAGAAAATGACAAAATTTGTAATTTTCCACCTAAGCATCAATGACCTACTGCACAGTAAATAGTTTAAGCTGTAAATCAGGTTACATATATCATTAGTTAAGCATTTCTTATTTTTTTAATCTGTAGTAAATTAAAAGTGCCTATCAAAGAATTATAAATATCCAGGAATAGCAGAAACTGTTTTGGTTCAAGAGATGAAATTACAGTAAGGAATTATGTATTTCGTTCTTCTTAAGGATTAAGGTTAAATCACACATTAAGACAAGAGGCATAACATATTTCAAGGCTTGGTGTTTGCATGTTTCAACATGACAGGTTGACATAGAGTGAATTTCTAATATACTCTTGGATCCCTTGGTCTTTAGGCTATATTTGTCAGTTTTTATTTCAGAATTTGAACATGAATTTAACAGTGCTCATTACAAAGAATAGACTTTAATTTCTTTCTACAATGAGTAAAGAAAATAATTGGTGAGGAATAATGGAAGTCTCACTGATTAAACCATTTGAAAGATTATCATTTTTAAATTAAATAAAGAAACTGACAAACAAAAACCCAAATGTCCATTTCTATTAATCTGGCAGGCTAGTTATCTGGATCACCCCTGAGCTGAAGCAGCTAATAATTCTGGATAAAATACAAAATATATCTCTTAAAAATCCTCAGTTATCTAATAAGAATGTCAAAGACCTGAGTAGAGAGGAAGTCAAGGCATAACAGTGTTTTCCTGAAGCAATGTTTCACCAGAGTTCTCCCAAACCCTTTGAGCTTGAATTCAGTTCTTTAAAGCATCATAGCTAGCAGATAAGGCCCAACACTAGACCATCCATGGCGGGGCACAGCAAAGGAGCTGCTGAATACCTAAGCCAGAACTGTAATAGTGGGGCTTTGAAATATACTCCGAGTATTATATGAAAAATTAATCCTTGTAACTTCCTGCCAATTGGAAAGACAATAACAATAAACAAAAATATGTAAAATGTTATACTGACAATTTATATTCACACAGTTCATTATGAAAATCTGTAGCCAAAATCCACAATTTGTAAGAAGTCAAGAAGCAAAACAAACAAAAAAAAAATCACAAATTGGAAATCTTGCAAGGTACCTCTGGGTGTTTGGCAGGTAGAAAGGCAAAGCAACTTTGGAGGAACCCAATTTTACTCGAGGGTCATGAAGAATTTCTAAATTAAATTTCAAAGGAAAATGGAAAAAAGATATAATAAAAAGGAAGTATGAAGGGAGCTTGTACACACACACACATAAAAGCAGAAATAGATACACAAATAGTATATTATTGCATTACTAGACAAAGATATTAAAAATGAGCACAGTAATATGTTTAGAACTTAAATATGTGCAGGGATTTATAAACAATAAAAATACTAAACATAAAATAATAAAATGATGAATTAAAATATAATAGATGATTTTACTAATAATTATATAATATTAACTAATCAAGGATTAATGAACCAGAGACTATAGTGGAATATTGAAGACCTGAAGGAAATTGGTATTGGGGAGGGTCTTCAAAGTCATTTCATCTATTTTTTAACTTTGGTATTGAGTGCAGTGGTGATTTTATTCTTATAAAAGCAAATATATATTTTCTGTATTTTTTTCTGGAGGAATTAAATATTTCACAATATAAATACACTATTAATGGTAAAGTCCTATTATCTTATACTAAACATTAAAATTTATTTGGAAAAATTTATCCTATATATAAAATAAGTTACACTTATTAATTAAAGGCTATGAAAATATTGAAAAAATTTGCATAGTGTTCAATTGATAAAGTTTTTGTAATCATAGAGGTGGTCTTTTCTATATTATCAGTTTCATTAAGAAGCATTTTCCATATTCTTAATTAAAACAAATATACAAAAAATCATACAGAATTAGAGGCTTTTATCTCAATTTTGCCTTGCTATACAGTTAAATTTAGAATAAAATTGCATATTTTTGTAGTTTCTACACATTTCTGCTCATTGGTTGCGGAAAGGTAACACAATGTAATTCATTTATATTAAAGTTTACAAAATTTACTTCAATACTGAATAAAAATTGCATTTGTTGTTGCTGTTCAGTTTCTCAGGTGTGTGCAACTCTCGTGCGACCCCAAGGACTGCAGCACGCCAGGCTTACCTGGAGCTTGCATTTACTGGAGCTTTCTCAAACTAGTCCATTGAGTCCGTGATACCATCAAATCACCTCATCCTCTGACATCCCTTTCTCCAGCCTTCAAGGTTTCCCAGGGTCAGGGTCTTTTCTAATGAGTCAGTTCTTTGCATCAGGTGGCCAAACTATTGGAGCTTCAGCTTCAGCATCAGTCTTTCCAGTCAATATTCAGGGTTGATTTCTTTCCGGGTTGACTGGTTTGATCTCCTTGCAGTCCAAGGGACTCTCTAGAGTCTTCTCCAACACTACAGTTCAAAAGAATCAATTATTTGATGCTCAACCTTCTTTATCATCCAAATTTCACATCCATACCTGACTGCTGGAAAAACCATAGCTTTGACTAGCTTTGTTGGTGAAGTAATGTGTCTTTAATATGCTGTCTAGGTTTGTCATAGTTTTTCTTCCAAAGAGCAAGCATCTTTTAATTTCATGGCTGCTGTCACCATCTGCAGTGATTTCGAAGCCTAAGAAAATACATCTAAGCCACCAGGGAAGCCCATGAATACTGGAGTGGGTATCTATTCCTTCTCCAGGGGATCTTCCCAACCCAGGAATTGAACCTGGGTCTCCTGCATTGCAGATGGCTTCTTTACCAGCTGAGCTACCAGGCTGTAGAAAAATTGCGTAGTTACCTTTAATATCCACTGCTCTTTTTCAGTGAGATGAAAAGGAATTGACATGCAGGTATTATTTAATTTTTCTAGTCATCATCAAAATTACAAAATAAATTTTAATTTAGAAAAAAAGTGCTTTGAGTGTATATTAGATATAAGCTAAGTATTGATTTGTACACTAACTCATCTTTCCCTGTTGTAAAAAGAGCATCAAAATTGTCATGAACAAAGACCATACTATTATTTTCAACATTGCAGATCATTGGTATATAACTTTTAATTAGATAAATTTCCTATTGTTGCTTATGCTCTCTTTATGGGTGTATTGTTCTCAGCATTGTGATTGGATTTAAAAGAATCCCAGTGACACAATAAAGCATTCTTGTTTTCCCACACATGTTACAAATCTTAATTATTTCTTTGTGGTTTGAGCTTTTTTGTTTTTATAGATAACATTTATAAATTTCACAAAATACTTGTGCCAGAACATCCCTATTCATTTTTCCTAGTGGTTACTGTGCTCCTGTTGAACATAATGTGATTTAATTAATAAATAATGCCATTTGATTATATCTCATAAAGGGAAAGAAACTGAGAGTCATTAGGTCATTGGTTCAATTGTAAGATATATATTATCATTCTCCATTTAAGCTGCTTGTGCAAATCATTATACTTGTGGATTGTCTTGTTTTTTGCATATAGATTCACATTCTACAATAAAATCAGAGTTCAGTGTTTTAGGTTTATCTTATGTTTTTCTACAATCAAAATTATATAATCCCTTGATATTTCTTACCCCAGATACTCTTGAGAGTCCCTTGGACTGCAAGGAGGTCAACCAGTCCATCCTAAAGGAAATCAGTCCTGGGTGTTCATTGGAAGGACTGATGTTGAAGCTGAAACTCCAATACTTTGGCCACCTCATGTGAAGAACTGACTCACTTGAAAAGACCCTGATGCTGGGAAAGACTGAAGGTGGGAGGAAAAGGGGAGGACAGGGATGAGATGGTTGGATGGCATCACTGACTCAATGGACATGAGTTTGAGTAAATTCCAGGAGTTGGTGATGGACAGGGAGGCCTGGTGTGCTGCAGTCCATGGGGTCACAAAGAGTCAGACATGACTGAGTGACTGAACTGACTGACTGACTGACCCCAGATACTGGTATCATCTAGATTTATGTACAATCACATGATATTAATTTTGCAATATGTTCTGTTTATTGACCTATATTATAAATTAGACTATTTTAAACATGTTTTATTTGTTCAAACTTATACCTTTCGCATTATCTCTATTATGTGAAACTCTTTTCAGCTGTCCTCAGCATCTTTTGTTACAACTTATTTCAATCTACATTAGACCTTTCCTTTAGAGGGATAAATCATTCAAATATATATATTTTTCCAAAAGTACTATTGTGTACTTTCTCAGCAAAATCATGAAAAATGGCATATTTCCTTGTATTCAAGCATATTTTGTATAATAATGATGCTCTGCCAGGTAATTTTTCTCTTTACACATTTGCTCAAATATCAGACTTTGAAGTAATAAAGTCTTTGTCAACTATAAATACTAGTTTTAAATCATCCTATTCATGCTTTCTGCTGAAAAAATTCATAAAGTTCTGAAAGTGTGCTTCTCTTTTAAAATTTTTTTTTTCTGCAAATATGTAGTGTGATCTGTCGCTCAATTGTGTCTGACCCTTTGTGACCCCATGGACTGTAGACTGCCAGGATTCTCTGTCCATGGAATTTTCCAGGCACAAATAATGGAGTAAGTTGCCATTTCCTACTATGGGGGAATCTGCCTAACCCTAACCCTAACCCAAACCCTACTCTTGTCTCTTGCATCTCCTGCATTGACAGTTGGGTTCTTTTACCACTGGGACAGCTGGGTAGCCACAGTGATATAGTCAGGATAGCCTTTAAAAACAACCTTTACTTTTCTTAGGAGAGAATAGCTTCTAATCTGAGCCATCCCTGAAAGAATGTATTGCACCTATTTCCTCATGTAACTTTAATTCTTTTTCAAAATTACTGATAGGTATTAATATACTGAAAGTTGGCCTTAGCATTAGAAAAAAATTTGTGAGTTTACTAAATATACAATTGTTTTGAAGAGAAAAGACTTGGGAATTGATTAGATTTCTCAATTCAGGGAAGCTTAAAACAGGCTACACACATACACATTCACACACAGATATTCTTTGCATTTTAACTACTGATCTTTCTCCCATATGAGCTGTATTGATATGGTCTCTGAATTATTCTGGATATTATCGAGAAATCAGAATTATTATTTCTAGTCTGTGCTTCTCTGCAAATATCAGCTTTATTCATTGCTCTAGCAGAGTCAGTTTCCCAGCCTCTCTGGTCCTCATGATCAGTGATTGACTACACATTTATATGTCTCATCTCCAGTTCCATGTAGAATCCATCTTTCAATCTCATCATCACAATTCCAGATTCTCAAGAGAGTATAATTACTCTTTTAAGACTTATTCAGATATTCTTCTATTGTTCATACTTTCATTGAGAGGATAGCAATATTCACTCAATAAAAATTCCTGAGATCTACCACCATGGTTACTGACAAGGAATTGATTTCTCATTTAAAAAAAAAGAAGGTGTAAATTTTAAGTTTGGTTGAAACCAAAATGTAATTTATTCGATTAAAATATAATTCAGGAATTTCTGGCACAAGTCATGTAGCTTTGAACTGCAAATATCTGGAGAAATGGGTGAATGTTCATGAAGTTTTTGTTCTAATTCAAAATTGGATTGAATTTTATTTTAATGCAACTCTTATTCTTAATAAATCCCTGAGAAATAGGTATTAGTTTTTTATGTTACTTCAATCAATTAGAAAAAAAAAAGTATACTAAGAAATGGTCCGATATCAAGGAATTATGCAAGCATGTTCTAAGAGTTTGGTCTTGAATCATTGAATGAATGAATGTGGTCAAAACAGACAGTGAATAATTATACTCTAACATAGTACCTGTCTCTGTCAGTTCCCAGCATTTTATTCATAAACCAAGTAAAACGTGAAAACACTGCTTTGCAATGGAATACTATATTTTGTGATATTGTATTTGGGTGAATTTAGATAGGATAGTTGCTTGGGAATGTGATAGGGATTAGGTATTGAGATTTATATAGCTGAGAGAGATTATATTTTTTTTAATACCACCTCACTGGAAAAGAAACAGTTGAGAAACTGGTCTTGGAAAAATGATAGTCGATTTCATGGAAAATAAACAGGTTGAAACCAGCTTGGTAGTTAAAAGCTCTGAGTGATTCCTCAGCTCAGGCCGCAGTAGGATGCTTCTCCATTCAGTGACTGGATGAACTCATCTGATGTGCACCACGTAATGCAATTTGAATTAGGAAATGTTTTGATTAGACAGGAGACGAGATGTAAAGGGATGAGAAGCCAGGCTATTCCTTTCTAGAAAGTTTCAATATATATGAGCATTAAGAGGTAGATTGACTTCTTTTCAGACTGGGGAAAAATTTTAAGAGTTGATAAATTGCAGAGTCTCTGATAATGTCTGTCTCACTAGGGATAGCATTTTTAGTAATCATGTTTTTCTGGAAGCAAACTAAGATTTTAAGTAGGCCCAGACTAGTTTTTGATACATTCCATCACACTATATTGTTGTCACCACAGATATGAAGCAATTTCTAACCAAGCATTTGTGTGTATGTGTGTGTACATATGCATGCGGTCAGTTGTGTCTGATTCTTCCTCTGTCCATGGGATTTTCCAGGCCAACAATACTGAAGTGGGTTGCACTTTCCTTCTCCAGTAGATCTTCCCGACTCAGGGAAAGAAATTAACTCTCTTGTGTCTCCTGCATTGCCAGGTGGATTTTTCTTTCTTTCTTTCCTTTTTTTTTTTTTTTTTTACCACCACTAAGGCCACCTGGGAAGACTTAACCAAGTATTTAGTGATACTTAAAGGTGATAGCACAATATCCTGAGATAGAGATTATACTTGGTTATCCTTTATTCAAATTTAGTAATCCTTTATTCAAATTTAGTAATCCTTTATTCAAATAAAGTAAATTTGAATCCTACTATACACTATTGCAAATAAACTTGTATTTTTGAGATATACAAAATTAAAATTATTATAGCTTCTTGGTGAATTTTACTATACCCTTGTCTGGTAAATCCAACCAATATTTATTAAACAGTTGTCACTTACTAATTCACCTTATAGTTGTACTTTGAAGTCATGGTAAGACTCTCCCTTTTTATGTGACTTTTACTGTGACAGTGCACTTGAGAAAATAACTTTTATATCCACTTTCTAATATTTCCATCATTATTTATTATTATTTTTATAAGAATAACTTACTTGACAGAATTCACAATTTTGTAGCTTTCTTATTCAATAAGATGCAATTACAAAAAAGAGAAGAAAAAAGCAAGGACAAAGACAAGAACATAAGACATGTAAAAGTAAAGAATGGTTATAGATGAAGCACAGAAATGAGGAAAAGCAGAAACGAAAAGAGGACCTTGTTTTTTTTCTTAAATGTATGGAAAATTGTGAATAATATGTAAAACCACTCCTCCACTAGATTTGTTTTTAGTGATGCTTCCTAAGGTCCACTTGACTTCACATTCCAGGATGTCTGGCTCTAGGTGAGTGATCACACTATCATGAACATCTGGGTCATGAAAATCTTTTTTTGTACAGTTCTTCTGTGTATTCTTGCCACCTCTTCTTAATATCTTCTGCTTCTGTTAGGTCCATACCATTCTGTCCTTTATTGTGCCCATCTTTGCATGAAGTGTTCCCTTGGTATCTCTAATTTTCTTGAAGAGATCTCTAGTCTTGACAATTCTATTGTTTTCCTCTATATCTTTGCACTGATTACTGAGGAAAGCTTTCTTATCTCTCCTTGCTACTTACATCTATTTTGTCATACTTCTTTGGATTATTTTCTCAGATTAAAATAATTTAGATACAATTTAATATGTTCAAGTATTTCCTCTCCATCCCAATTTACTTTATCTCTAACCAGAAGTGGTTACCTTCTAAAATCAAATATTTATTACTTTTCTGTACATTTTACTCTCACTTCTTGCAATTTATAGCAACATTGTAATGAATATAATAGTCCTTATCTCTTGATCATAGGATTATGGAATTCTTTCAGGAATTTACATAGAATTTGTTTTGCTAGGTAAGAAACATGTAACTTTAATTTTACTAGATCTTTCCAAATTCCTTACACTTTAAAATATTATTCAATAAATATATATTGAACATTTACTATGGGCTAGGGACTTGTCATGGTTCTAGGTGTTTAACTGTAAATAAAAAAGAAAATTGTCTACAACTTCATGAAACTTACATCCATTGATTGAACTAATTTACACCCATCCTTAGTGCATCAAAGTTATTTTTATCTTTACTAATGTTTAGCACTGTCAAAATTTTATATCCATTTATTTTTATACTAATGAGTGTGAAGTGGTATGTCATTATTTAATTTATATTTACAGATTTTTTTGACCATGAGACCTTTAATAAAGTTGTTGGCAACATGAGTTTCCTTTTTATGAATTATCTGTTAACTATTAAGGACATGGAAATGATTTATTTAATATATAAAGAAAAGTAAGTTGAGATATAAGTTTGAAACCAATCTTGAAACCTCTGGTATTTAAAAGTAAAATGAAGTGTAGACAACAAAGAAACTTAGCACAAAACACTGTATAAAGGAGAAAATTTAGAAGAATATAGCATCTTAGAAGTCTAGGGACGTGTTTTCCTAAAAGAAAAGACTGAACTATAACAAATATTGTTGAGAGGTTGAGGAAGAAATAGGTTATAATTTGTTCCCCGGATTACGTATCTAAGTGAAAGTGAAAGTGAAATCGCTGTCATGTCTGACTCTTTGCGACCCCGTGGACTGTAGCCCATCATGCTCCTCCGTCCATAGGATTCTCCAGAAAAGAATACTGGAGTGGGTTGCCATTTCCTTCTCCAGGGAATCTTCCCGACCCAGGGATCGAACCCAGGTCTCCTGCATTGCAGGCAGACGCTTTAATGTCTGAGCCACCTATCTAAGGGACCCATAAATATCATGGTTCCTAATTCCTTAAATATGCTTATTATGTATATTTTTTTTTATTACTCACCCTTTCTTAAATAGTTTTTAATAATAATTTTCCAAGTGTATCACTTCTTTTGTCTACACTTAATTATTTCTCAGTATACACAGAATACACAGAAGAACTACACAAAACAGATCTTCACGACCCAGATAGTCACGATGGTGTGATCAGTCACCTAGAGCCAGACGTCCTGGAATGAGAAGTCAAATGGGCTTTAGGAAGTATCACTACGAACAAAGCTAGTGGAGGTGATGGAATTCCAGTTGAGCTATTTCAAATCCTAAAAGATGAAGCTGTGAAAGTGCTGCACTCAATATGCCAGCAAATTTGGAAAACTCAGCAGTGGCATAGGACTGGGAAAGGTCATTTTTCATTCCAATCCCCAAAATAGGCAATTCCAAAGAATGCTCAAACTACTACACAATTGCACTCATCTCATATGTTAGCGAAGTAATGCTCAAAAATCTCCAAGTCTGACTTCAACAGTATATGAACCGTGAAATTCCAGATGTTCAAGCTGGATTTAGAAAAGGCAAAGGAACCAGAGATCAAATTGCGAACATCCGCTGGATAATTGAAAAAGCAAGAGAGTTCCAGAAAAACATGTACTTGTGCTTTACTAACTACACCAAAGCCTTTGACTGTGTGGATCACAAAAAAACTGTGGATAATTCTTTAAAAGATGGGAATACTAGACCACCTCACCTAGCTCCTGAGAAATCTGTATGCACGTCAAGAAGCAACAGTTAGAACTGGACATGGAACAACGCACTGGTTCCTAACAGGGAAAGGAGTGCAGCAAGGCTGTATATTGTCACCCTGCTTATTTAACTTACATGCAGAGTACATCATGAGAAACGCTGGGCTAGAAGAAGCACAAGCTGGAATCAAGAATGCCGGGAGAGATATCAATAATCTCAGATATGCAGATGAACCACACTTATGGCAGAGAGTGAAGAACTAAAGAGCCTCTTAATGAATGTGAAAGAGGAGAGTGATAAAGCTGGCTTAAAACTCAACATTCAGAAAACTAAGATCATGGCATCTGGTCCCATCACTTCATGGGAAATAGATGGGGAAACAGTGGCTGACTTTATTTTGGGGGGCTCCAAAATCACTGCAGATGGTGACTGTAGCTATGAAATTAAAAGAAACTTGCTCCTTGGAAGAAAAGTTATGACCAATCTAGACAGCTTATTAAAACACAGAGCCATTGCTTTGCCAACAAAGGTCCATCTAGTCAAAGCAATGGTTTTTCCAGTAGTCATGTATGGATGTTAGAGTTGAACTATAAAGAAAGCTGAGTGCCAAAGAATTGATGCTTTTGAACTGTGGTGTAGGAGAAGACTCTTGAGAGTCTCTTGGACTGCAAGGAGATCCAACCAGTCTATCCTAAAGGAAAATCAGTCCTGAATATTCATTGGAATCACTGATGCTAAAGCTGAAACTCCAATACTTTGACCCCCTGATGCAAAGAACTGACTCATTGGAAAAAACCTTGTGCTGGGAAAGATAGAAGGCAGGAGGAGACGGGAATGACAGAGGATGAGATGGTTGGATGACATCACCACCTCAATGGACATGAGTTTGAGTAACCTCAGGGAGTTGGTGATGAACAGGGAGGCCTGGCGTGCTGCAACCCATGGGGTCACAAAGAGTCATACAAGACTGAGTTACTGAACTGAACTGAACTGAAGTGTATCACTTCTCTCATCTGCAGTTAATAATTTCTCAGTAGACACAGAATAAAACACAACTTCCTTATGTGGTGTATGATCTTCACTGTGATTTGCTTCCTACATATCCATCACTTTTTAGATTCTTTAAGCTCTAACTCACTCTACTAAACTCCTTTTAATTCTTGCCATATGATCATGCTAGTATTCATGCTGCCATACATGTGATTTTTCCTTACTTGGAAAAATTTTTCCAACAAGGCATTCATGATTATGAATTCCTCTGAGGAACCTGCATAAATAGCCTGACTAATTCATTAGTCACTCCTGGCTGTGGATTTGAGCTTGCCAACTTTACTAGCAATTATTCTTTCTTCCTAACTGTATATGTACCATAGTTCAGGCATTCTTCAAAACAGACATGCATTTAATTACTATAACTATTTTATCACCATGAAGAGCAGTGATAAAGAAATATTTCTTAGCAAGTTTGAATAACTTTTTCTAGCTCTGGTAGGATGACTTGTATTCAAACCAAGATCTCTGTGTTTACAAAATCCATGTCCATTATGACTGGGGATGTGTAATTATAAAGATGTATTACTTGTTGTCCCTCTGTAAGTAATTCCCACCACCTAGATGTGAAAGAGGCCAGTTTAAAATTTTTATTTATCTGTTTCTTTAATTTTTATTGGCATATAGTTGATTTACAGTGTTGTGTTAGTTTCAGGTATATAGCAAAGTGAATCAGTTATACATGCATCCAATCTTTTTATACATTATTTTCCCTCATAGGCTATTACAGAGTATTGAGTAGAGTTCCATGTGTAGTACAGTAGGTCCTTATTAGTTATCTATTTTATATATAGTAGTACACACATGTCAATATTAATCTTCCAATTTACCCCTCATTCCCTCACCCTTAAATTAAAAATTATATCACTACAACAGGAAAAAATGGTGCCCTTCTGCATGAGTCACTTCATGTTGCTAAACTGTTTCATAGATCAACTATATCCATCATCTGTTTAGGGCAGGACTACTTTTTCCCCCCACATAAGCCACAAATTCATGGAATTGGCAATAGGAAATATTATAATTTGCTAAATTACTAGATCATTCATGAACAGAAACACACATACAGACACACACAGAATAACATACACACAAATATGTCTAAACTCCACAGTCAGGCTTTTATCTTTCACCTGCCATTTCTATAATAATTTGCTTACTAGAGACACATCTGGAGGTTTTACCTCTTTAATGCATTTGGCATGTGGCAGCCAGCTTGACCATTGCTTTCAAGTCACCATTTCCTTCCCCTTAATGATTCTTCATTGTAGGTGGAATAAAGTCTCAGCTCTTTAATGTGGATTAATGACTCTTCAAAACTGTTTGAGCCTGTCTTACATCTCTTACTGCTTCCGTACTAAAGAAACACTGATTTGTTAACTCTCTTTAAAAAGAATAGTCTTGAATCTTTCCACCTATTTGGTTTCATTGAGGTAATTGTCACCCCTTAAAAATATAACCATTTATTTTCTTGCACACTATACCACAGATAAGTTTAAAACTTTCTCTTCTTTAATTTTTTTTCTTTTTAATCACTAACCACAGTGATGCCTCCCTTGTATAAACTTGTACATGTACTGATTGATTAGTGTTAAAGAAAATATTAAGTGAATTGAGATAAATCTATTTTTATCATAACTGCTATGAATATAGTTATAATTTTAAATTATTAAATAATTATTCAAATTATTTATGTAGATACATAGATACATAGATTTATTGAGAACCTATTCTGTGCCAGATAGAAAAGTACCATATTCGATATATGGGCATAATTATTTGCACAAACACACATATACACAAAGATACTAGTCCAATATGATAATAATGAAAATCTCTCCATTTTCAACCTCTCTGTGATACTGCCATATACACTTTCATTTGCCAGTAAATCAATTATTCCTTTCAATGTTGCTAGGTTGAAAGGAATTATCTTACTTTGGCATTTTTTTTCTACAGTACACTGACCTTATTATTATAGTAAATATTTGCTGTAATGCTTTAGTGCTAACTATTTCAATGTAGGAAAGTAAAATTTGTCGTAGATGCCCCAAACCAATGATCTTTCATGGATGCAATTAGTGAAAACACAGACTATGAACAGAGTCAAATCTCAGTACACTTTAATTTAGCATTTGTATTATTCTAGTTGAATTCTTTTAATGAGGGAAATGTGTTTCAATATGAGTTTTCTATACTATATAGTATACCTTTATATATATATATATATCTATATATCTCATATACTTGACTAGATGAAATTGATCACATATGGTAATAATACAGAAAACATTTAAAGAATATTCAGACACTGGAACATCACCAATATGAAGAAACCACATTTAATTATTCAGATGAGAAAAAGTAATATGTAGAACAATTAAAAAAATAAGTAAGGTCCTTAATTTCATATAATAAAAATACTTACTAAGCAATACTAGGTTTCTTAGGTAACAATTGGGTCAACTAGGGTAACACCATCTTGGCAAATTTGCAGAAAAATGTGACTGAATTATTGAGAGCTGAGAGCATCTCTGGGATAACCTAGGGCAGCTATTAATGACAGGTATACTTAACCCATAATATTTGAACAAATATATTTTAATAAATATTTAATATTTTAATAAATATGTACATCATGTGAAAAAATTAACTTGATTTTGCTATTCTTTCAAAGGAGTTAGAGTTCTTTTCATTGTGTTTCCTAAGTGACTTGAGTAGTTTTCATTTTATATATTAATAATAAACTTTTTTCACTCTAAGTGAATAATATAGCTTTCTATTTGAGTTAAAATACCATCAAGATCATTTAAGAAGCAGGCTGCAAACTGGTGGACCACTGGCTATAACAGATTATTTCCCCCACATTATGGGCAATGGTAAAACTGAGGATATTTTTATATAAAGGTCACCATCCTAATAAATTATCCTAGAAATATGAAACTGGCAACATTCTGTTGTCATCTCTGTCACAGTAACTATCACTTACAGAACTTCTATTTTTTTACTCTCAGCCTCATGATAGATATTGTTTATTTTTATCTATATTGCAGTCTTATCAAGTAGGATAGTTATTATCACCTGAAGATAAAGAGAACTGACTTGCTCATGAATACACATGTAGCAGAGGACAGAGCCAGGTCTCAAACTAATGCAAATCTAATGCATCAACCCTTTGGACACAGGTGCATCCAGTCGGTTTGGAATCTGCCTGAGTCCTGCAGCTTGTCCCAGTTTGCCTTTGGTCTACACATGCTCAGCTTCCCTTATTATTGCTATTGGCTGAACCATATGGACCTTTGAACTGATGAATGCTTAGGCTACTGAGACCCCTAGTTTTATGGAAAAAAAAAAAAAAACAACTGAAGTCAAGGAAAGCTAACTATGTTGGATTGTAGAGATACCAAGGAAATGTGCCGCTTTCCATCCTTATATTAAACAGCAGATCCAGAGACCAGAACAGTGATGTTTCTCAAATATGATCAATTGACTGCTTGAAAGGGCAGAGTTAATACTGGATTTGAGTGCACTGTCCTCTATATTTTTGGTGTCTTTATTTGTCAAATAATGAAACTAGTAAATTGTTAAGAAATAGCATTTTTTAATATCAATACACATTTGGAGTCATTTTTCTAAGTGCTTTATTTCGTAGTCTTATGAAACTTTAATAGTACAAACACAATCTGAGATAAATATTATTATCTGACAGATAAGTAAACTGATGTGCTGATAGGATAAGGAATTTAACTGAAGTCATATGTCTAGTGAGTGGCTTGACCAGGACTGACTGTTTAAACCTGGTCACTATGGCTCCCCAAATGCTCATTTTGTTTCTTGTATTAGCTTTTTCATTCTGCCTAGAAAAAGTTGTTGCTTATAATAGACATGGTTTGAGTAGACATTCTCATACATTGTTCATCAAAATTTATAGAAACTCTCCATGTTTATTCGTGGCTGTTTCTAATAAATTTAAGCAAAACTAGTAAGAGGGGAAAAAGTGAGTGAATTAGGTTTAAATAAGATTTAAGTGAATGACATTACTATAAGAATTATGTATCAATCATTCAGAAGCTAGACTGAAGAGCTACATGGTAGAAAAATAATCGAAAATTTTCAATGCAACCAAAGAGTAAGTCAGAATAATGAGAATTTACAGAATAGTAGAAAAATGCAATGAAAATATTATTAAGATGGAAAAAATAAATGTGAAATGAAGTGAAAAGTATTAATTACATATATGCATAAACATATGTATCAATATATGTATGATATATATGTATATAGAGAGAGATGGAGGAATTAGTCCAGACAAAGTACAGGGCCAGTTAGCCATGTAAGAGATTGATTCTGCAGAATAGACTTATTGTCAGGACTATCATGGTAATCATATTTTTAAAATGATGCTTTCTATACCTAGTCACAGTATCTTTTTTGTTATTAACTGTTAGGAAAAAAAAAAACATAAAAGGACTAAGAAAGGGTTAGCACACCAAAGAAAGCCTCTAAACACAAAGAAAATGAAGGTCCCAGCAAAGTATAACTCCCTAATTTCAAAATTGGGATGGAAAAGGAAACTATGGCCAAAAGAAAACATGATTAAATAAGTATTGACCTAAAGAGGTCCATATAAGTTTCAGAAACTGTCTATGACAAAAAAAGGAGTGAAGACACAGAAAAACAAAAGATAAAGCTATGTGAAATAAGATAATATGTGAGTAAGCATGCTCTTACTTGAAAATATCTTTAGATGCAAAATATGAAAATATCAAGAATTCAAGGTGCAAAGGTAACAATTATATTCAGATTTTAAATAAACATCATAAAATGATTCAACTTGGTACCATATCTGGAAGATAAAACACTGATTTTCTTTAGGCCTTGCTAAAGTGTGGGTAAAAAAAGATCACATTGTATTTTAGACCAAGTTTCTGCTGACTCTGCTCCTAACTACATTTTTTTTTCCTTTTTAATTGCTTTGTCTTTCTTTTTTCCCTTTGCTGTATTACTTTTTAAAATTGGAAGATATTGTATCATATCAAACACATCTCTGTAGACAACTAAAATATTATGCTTAATTTTTATTTTTGTTTGTTTACATAACCAAGGTGACATTGTTACTAATAGAATTACCAGTAAGTCTTGTTGGTAAACAGTGTAACTCTATAATCAGATTTTAGCAACTATGTCAAAAATATATATTAACTTTATTATGATACTCAATTGGTCTAGAGCTTTGTTTAGAAAATATATTCTGACCTAATTTTATATGTGTGCATGTTGAGTTGCTTCGTTCATATCTGACTCTTTGTGACCCCATGTCCTGTAGTCCACCAGGCTCCTCCGTCCATGGGATTTTTCCAGTCAAGAATACTGGAGTGCGTTGCCATGCCCTCCTCCAGGGGATCTTCCCAAACCTAGGATTGAATCTGTTTCTCTTTTGTCTCTTAAGTCTCCTGCATCAGTGGCAGGCAGGTTCTTTACCACTAGCACAACCTGGACATAGTGTAAAACAATTATTTTGCTTTTTAGGAACTCAGAAACTTTTTTAAATTAATTAAGCAAGGAGGCCATTACAGTGATGTGACTCTAATACCATGACAGTCTAAGTAAGCCAAGCAAAATCTAAGCCTGTAGATGCCTCAAGATTACAAAATTGAAACATAAGGATAACTGATCATAAACAGCCAATTAGGCTATAAGTTATAACCAGTCAATAAATTCCTTACTCTGCTTTCATCTATTCTCTGTAAAAGTCTCTCCCCAAGCTCCTATAGGTGGAGTGCCCCTAATCACTTCTGGTACCAGGTTCTAAATGATCTTTGCTCAAACTCCTAAAATTTTTAATATACCTCAGTTTATCTTTGATCAATATGCACACAAATGGTACTCTTTCTGTTAAACATGTCCTTCAAAATCTAATTCTACTTAATCTTCTAAAAATTAGAGGTATTTTCTGTTCTCCTTTAATTTCTTTTTTCAATTGTATTGAGATGTGCGAAATATTATTTAAACTGCCTCAATATGATCTCTAATCCCTTAGCTTCTACTGTAGCATTTGCAGGTAATTTTGGAGAAGTTTTATTCCTAAATAGATAATATAAGAAGTTTAAGAATGCAACTGCCAAGTTTAGTTTCACTAGAACCCAATGTTTAGCAATCTCCTAGAAGACAGTAGATTTTTCCAGATTGTTTACTACATCTTTTTTTAAAGCATGCACTAGATGAAATGATGGTTATCTGTTGCAAAAGGAATTTAATTCTAAAGATTTGAGTTTACGTTTTAATAAACTTAAGGGCTTATGAAATATAATGTCAGTTATATTTGTCAATAACAGTAAGCTATAAACTAATAGACCTCAGTGTTAGGTCAGCAGAGATGTAACCTGAGAGCCTTTTAAGGTTCCAGACCCTTAAATAGATTTTTCAAATACTATTTATGGCTATTTATTTGAACTAAGTGACTGAATTAGTTCATTTGCCTGTGTTTGTTGACAGCAGCTTTGAATTTTTAAATGGACTTCTGTTATCATGACTGGATTTGCACTTTCAAACCCAACAACAAGAATGGAAGCCCATTTAAAAAAATCAGTGACACTATTTGACCATGACCATGTTTTACATTATACGTGAATTCAAATTAACATATTTTTTACAGTCTACTAGTTACAAATTCTTGGTCAAGGCCATAATCTCATGGAAAAACATAAATTTGGAAATAAATACAGCAATACTGATCATTAGAGAGTATAAACATTTTGGAGGAAAGTAGTCTATAAAATAAATATATCTACATAGGTAAATAGATCATAGGAAAAAAGCAAGAGAACTTCACGAAAACATCTCCTTCTGCTTCATTGACTACACTAAAGCCTTTGACCATGTGGGTCACACAAACTGTGGAAAATTCTTAAACAGATGGGAATGTGAGACCCCCTTGTTTGACTCCTGAGAATTCTGTTAGAGAAGGGCATGAAAACTCACTCCAGTATTGTTACCTGGAGAATCCCATGGACAGAAGAGCCTGGAAGGCTATTGAGAAACCTGTATGCATGTGAATTAACAACAGTCACAACTGGATATGGAACAACAGCCTGGTTCAAAATTGGGAAAGGAGTCCGTCAAGGCTGTATATCATCACCCTGCTTATTTAACTTATATGCAGAGTACATCATGTGAAATACTGGGCTGGATGAAGCTCAAGCTGGAACCACGATTGCTGCGAGAAATACCAATAACCTAAGCTATGCAGATGACAACACCCTTATGACAGAAAGCAAAGAGGAACTAAACAGCCTTTTGATGAAGGTGAAAGAGGAGAGAGAAAAGGCTGGCTTAAAACTTAACATTCGAAAGACTAAGATCATGGCATCCAGTCCTATTACTTCATAGCAATGGATGGGGAAACAATGACAGAATTTCTTTTTTTGGGCTCTGAAATCACTGCAAATGGTGACTGCAGCCATGAAATTAAAAGATGCTTGCTCCTTGGAAGAAAAGCTTTGACCAACCTAGACACCATATTAAAAAGCCCAGACATGACTTTAACAGCAAAGGTCCTTCTAACCAAACTATGGTTTTTCCAGTAGTCATATATGGATATAAGAGTTGGATCATAAAGAAGACTGAGTGCTGAAGAATTGATGCTTTTGAAATATGGTATTGAAGAAGACTCTTGAGTGTCCCTTGGACTGCAAGGAGACCAAACTGGTCAATCCTAAAGGAAATTAATCCTGAATATACATTGGAAGGACTGATGCTGAAGCAGAAGCTCCAATACTTTGGCCATGTGATGCAAAGAGCTGACTAATTAGAAAAGACCCTGATGCTGGGAAAGATTGCTGGCAGGAGAAGAGGAAAACAGAAGATGAGATTGTTGGGTAGCATCACTGACTCAATGGACATGAGTTTGAGCAAATTCTGGGAGGTGGTAAAGGACAAGAAAACCTGGCATGCTGCACTCCATGGGGTCAAAAAGAGTTGTACATGACTGAACTACTGAACAACAAAGTAAATCATCTCTTCTTTTGTAAGGAACCTTAAAATTTTACTTTAATATATTTTAATATTATGAGTGAGCACATGTTATTTTAATACTAGAATTGCTTCAATTGTGACTTAGCAGTTGTGAAAGTATTTCTGGAAGAAATTTATTTGGAATTTTAAGTTAAAAATTAGATATTAGGAAAATACTAAAAATTAATTAAAATATTAAAACTAAAATAATTTGATGCTATGAGGACGTTTCATTAACAAATGAATCTTCCAATTATGCTTATTATTCACTAGACTTAAATTGGAAGAGATAATCCCAGATTATTGAATTAAAGCTAAAATGCTTCAACAATGACAGAATAACATTCAAAAGGTCATTACATAAATCCAAATATATATCATGAAATTGTGTTAAAATTCCATCATTTGTGATTGCCTTATAGAAAAGCATTAATATAGCTATAAGCATATAATTTATTCTGAAATAAAAGTTTCAAATGGTAAAACTGAAATAAAAACTGGAAATAGTGTGTGACTGTTGTTCATTCTGTTTGTAATACAATATAAAGCATTGGGAGATAAAGATAATCTGGATTATCAACATATCTTTTAACAATATGCAAATAAATCATGCTTAGGACATTTTATACCATTTATGATCCCATTAGTAAATCACATAAAATAAAATGCTATAAGGCAATGACCTACAAATTTTAATATGATTTTATCTTTTTTTACCAGTGATACTTAAGGGCACCAAAAATGAGTGCAGAAATTTAAAAAAAAAATTACAGTAAAACATATATGCAGATTTAACAGTAGCAGCAATTTATTTTTATTTGAAACAATTAAAAATAGATATGTTTTACAGACAATTGAGTATTCACTTTCAATAATTTTATTTTTGAAGCAAAGATTAAATTACTTAATACTTACATTCTAAAAAGTAAAAATGGACTTTTAAATACATAAATTGTTAAAAATCCTCTTTAGCTACCACCTTTTTTTCAGTTTCTGTTTAAGAAGAACATGAAAGAATGGAAGGTCACTGTGTAGTTCACACAAAGTAGGGAGGAGCTAGTCTCCCCCTCATTAGGGCTGGAATATGCACATATATCTTTGGAATTCTGCATGGGGAATTTGTTATTTGCCCACCATTTGTTTATTTATGTATTCAGTATTCTTATATTAATACAATTTCATCAGTGTTTATTTTATATTTTGAGGTATAATCCAGTAACACTTTATTTTGTTGCTACATTGTACCAGCTCTGGCCATTTGGAGCTCTTTAGCTGGCTCTTGAGTTCCCTTGACATAGTCCCATCATTGTGTGTATGTATGTGTGTTCAGCATCTCTTTATGTTTTGGCCCAACAGCCATTTTTCCAAAAATGTCTGATTCCACTTTTGAAGAATAGTAGTAGACCAAAATTTGCTTCTGCTTATTTTTGTAAATGAAAGTTTTGGAGCCACAGTTAGCTCTTTTGTTTATGGTTTTTATGCTTGGTTGAAAAGAGACTTTATAATCCACAGACCCCCAAATAGTTACAATCTAACTGTTTAGAGAACAAATTTTCTGACTGTTTTTGTATTCACAATCACTGACTTAACATAAAAACCTCAATCAATTAACCAAATTAGCTGGTCTTTAGAAAGTCAAGAGCTGATTGAAAACTATTGTTATCAAATTTCTGCAAAACTAATTTTTAGCATTATATTGGTAATATTAAGTATGTCTATCATACAAGTCATGAAGGCTTTTATTGTGAATATAAATTTTAAAGATTATTAAAAGAAAACTGTCAGTTTACTCTTTAAGTAAAATATATTGCCTTATTTTAATGCTATAACTAGCTGATACCATATTTTGAACTTATGAAAAGAAAGCTTTTACAAGCAAATAGCTAGATAACTGGCACTTTTAAATTTAATTTTTAAATAACATCTTTATTTTTATTGACTTTATAACTGTGGTGACAATATCATGCTTTGAACCAAAAAAAAAAAAAATTCAAGAGCCAGTAATGAATTCTTCCAGTTTAGATATCAATTTAGCTTTCTAGAATTTAACTCCAAATTCTATAAATAGATAGTGATTAAATCTGATTACCTGACTTATTTTCATATACACACTATTCCTGATTTGTAAACTGACAATTGCCAACAGAAACAATGTAAATAAACTTCTTAATTACTCTAATAAACAGTTTCTTCTAATAAACAGTCTAGTTTTATTTTTTCTATTTCTGAAATCACATAAAATTTTCTTAATAACCCTATGCAGCCAATTAATCATCTGTTTTCTTCTCAGTTTTTCCCTAGCTAGTTTGTTAAAGCTGGCATGTATTGAATTATATGTCTAAAATTTCTAAATAATTAAAAATATGTTATAAAACAGATAATTTTTACAAGGTTCAGAACTTCTTAAACATAATTCAGCATATAAAGGGAAAATTCTTTAAAATAATTATTTAATTTTAATAACAATCTATAGTTCCTTAGAAATGATGTTTTAAAATCATTTCTTGGCTCACTATTTGCTAGAATATGAGATTCATAGACAAAAATAATTTGAGGCTCACATCTTTCATCAGTTCTATTTGCTATTACTCATGATATAACACTAGCAGAAAAAAATAATATTCATCAGTAGAGGGTCCATCTTAAATATTAGTGATACATGGCTAGTATTTCAGGAAAGTCTAGTTCAATGATCACAGATTTATTTTTCTATTATTTATAGAAAGAAAAGGAAAGCATATTTAACAACCCAGTTTCTTTCTTGCTATAGCATGTACTTCATATCTAAGTGGCTTATGTGTAATGCATAGTGTCTGTCTCTTTGTGACTGCATAGACTGTAGTCCACCAGACTCCTCTGTAAATTGAATTTTCCAGGCAAGAATATTGGAATGGGTTGCCATTTCCTATTCCAGGGATTGAAACCATGTCTCTTGCATCTCCTGTGTTGGCAGGCAAACACTTTACCACTGAGCCACCTGAGAAGCCCTAAGTGGGTCTATGGTAGCAAATAAAATATTGCTCTGTGAATGTATTGGATTTGGCTTTTCCAACTATAAAAGCTTCCTTCTCAGAGGTCTAGGGAGTCTGAAAGTTTGATATTCTGAAAATTATCTTTTTAATTAATTTATTTTAAATTGGAAGATAGTTATTTTACAGTACACTGTTAGTTTCTGTAATACATCAACATGAATCAGTCATAGGTATACATATGTACCCTCCTTCTTGGACCTCCCTCCTACCTCTCATCAAGAAAAGTAGGGAGGAGACTGAAATCAATATAATTAGAATTGGAAAAGGAGATATTACAACAGATAACATAGAAACACAAGGCTCATAGGAGACTACTATGAACAACAAAATGAACAACCTGGAAGAAATGGATAAATTCTTACAAAAGTGTAACCTTCCAAAACTGAAACAATAAAAAATAGAAAATATGAACAGACCAATCATAAGCATGGACATCATAACTGTAATCAAAAATCTTCTGACAAACAAAAGCCCAGGTCCAGATGGCTTCATGGGCAAACTCTACCAAAAGTTTGAGAAGAGCTAACACCTATTCTGCTCAAACTCTTTTAGAGAATTGCAGAGGAAAGAAAACTCCCAAACTCATTCTAGGAGGACACCATCATTATGATACAAAATGAAAACATGCCACAAAAAAATAAAATTACAGGCTGATATCACTGATGAACAAAGATGCCAAAATCCTCAACAAAATTCTACCAAACAGAATCCAACAACACATTAAAAGGATCATACATCATGATCAAGTGGGTTTTATCCCAGAGATGTAAAGATTCTTCAGTATATGCAAATCAGTCAATGTGATACACCATATTAACAAATTGATTTTTTAAAATTTAAGTAGAGTTGATTTACAATCTTTCAGATGCACAGAAAAAGTGATTCAGCTATATATACATGGTGGTGTTGGTTTAGTCATTAAGTTGTGTCCAACTCATGTGACCCCATGGACTGTAGCCCATCAGACTCTTCTGTCCATGGGATTTCCCAGGCAAGAATACTGGAGTGAGTTGCCATTTCCTTCTCCAGGGGATCTTCCCAACTCAGGGATCAAACCCAGGACTCTTGTGTCTCCTTTGGAGGTGGATTCTTTACTACTGAGCCACCTGGGAAGTACAGTGGGTCAGATTTTTTGTGTATCAAAATGCTCAATTAATTAATCTTTTCCCCATATATCCCATATCTTGAAATTTCATGTTAATTTTTGCAAATAGATTACTTTCTGAGTGCATGAAAAATGATTAAGCTCATTTAAAAAAAATATCTGTATGTCTAAAGTTCATTTTGACTAAATATTGGAATCCTGAGAGTTAATTGACATGATATTAAAAGGAAATAGCTCCATGAAAAATTGTTTTAGTGAAACAATCAGACATTGTTTGGTCTCAAATAATTTACTAAATAGGTTAAAGGAAAGGTATATTTTAGGGTATGTTTGCCAGAATGATGCAAATGGAAAAAAAAAAAAAACTATTATTTTAGTACTTAAAAAAAAAAAAAAGAAACTATTATTTTAGTACTTAAAAAAAAAAAAAAAAAAAAAAGCACCAGACAGCAGCAATCTGTATTCAGGTCAAGAAGCTGCAATTAGCACCAGACATAGAGCAATGGACTGGTTCAAAATTGGGAAAGGGTATGTTAAGGTTGTATATTGTCACCCTGTTTACTTAACTTATAAGCAGAGTACATCATGTGAAATGTTGGGCTGGGTGACTCACAAGCTGGAATCAAGACTGCTGGGAGAAATATCAACAAACTCAAATATGCAGATGACACCACTTTAATGGCAGAAAGTGAAGACAGAGCCTCTCGATGAAGATGAAAGAGGGGAGTGAAAAAGCTGGCTTAAAACTCAGCATTCAATAAAAACAAAAATCATGGCATCTGGTCCCATCACTTCAAGGAAAACAGATGGATAAAAAGTGGAAACTGTGACTGATTTTCATTTCTTGGGCTTCAAAATCACTGCAAACTGCAGGTCACAAAATTAAAAGACACTTGCTCCTTGGAAGAAGAGCTATGACAAACCTAGACAGCATATTAAAAAGCAGAGACATCGTTTTGCTGACAAAGGGCTGCATGACAAAGGCAAAGCTATGGTTTCTCCAGTAGTCATGTACTGATGTAAGAACTGGACCATGAAGAAGGCTGAGTCGAAGAATTGATGCTTTTTAATTGTGATGTTGGAAAAGACTCTTGCGAGTCCCTTGGACAGCAAGGAGCTCAAACCAGTCCATCCTAAAGGAAATCAGTCCTGAATACTCATTGGAGGGACTGACACTGTAGCTGAAGCTCCAATACTTTGGCTACCTGATGTGAAGAGTGGACACATTGGAAAAGACTCTGATGCTGGGAAAGACTGAGGGCAGGAGAAGAAGGGGCAACAGAGTATGAGATGGCTGGATGGCATCACCGACTCAACAGACGTGAGTTTGAGGGAACTTCGGGAGATGGTGAAGGACAGGGAAGCCTGGCATGCTGCTGCCCATAGGGTTGCCAAAAGTCAGGCATGACTTGGCGACTGAACAATAACAACAAAAAACAACAACAAACTTCAGAAACTGGAAAGTCGTGTTTTGCCAGGTATCATTTTAGGCAGTGGAATTAAAGAAGTAGATGCCCAACCTTGTGGAATTTATATTCTAGAGGAGAAACATACAATTCATGAAGAAACAATTAAACACATGTTATATAGTTTGATAGTTATAAGTGCTACATTAAAAATATGTCAGAATAATTAATATAACCCATTGTAGTAACGGGAAGGGGAAAGAAGCAAGAAAATGAAGCATCTAAACCACAGGAGCTGCATGCATGCTCAGCTGTGTCTGACTCTTTGGAACTCCATGGACTGTAGCATGTGAGACTCCTCTGTTCATGGAATTTTCCAGGCAAGAATATTGGAGCAGATTGTCATCTCCTACTCCAGGGGATCTTCCCAATCCAAGGATCAAATCCTCGTCTCCTCTCCGCATATCCTGCGCCACCTGGAAAGCCCACGGGAGTTGCAGTCACATTTTCTGTTTAGCTGATCTGGTAGCTTAGGGTTATAAATTCAGTGCCTCTTGCCTCCACTAATTCCATTTTCTCTTTACCTTGGATGACATTCTTTGCTCAATAGATGGGTACAAACTTTTATGTCTGTTAGGTCTGAGTTCTTGGTATAGGGCTCCTGTTAATGTATAATTTCACTTTTTCTTCTCAAACATTAAATTTGGTTCAATTCTAAATTATTTAAACAGCTGAGTTTAAAGTGTTTATGTAAAAACCTTTTAGACGTATGGCTTAATATATTATCTTCCAGAAATATAGCCTCTACTCAAATTTTTCCCCCAATTTACTTGTGATTAATTGAGACTTGTTAAAATGTTTTACATGTACACATACCTACATATTTACATATAGACACATATATATACACATACACCATTTATAAATTATATGTAAAACATTTTAAATTACATGAAATATATATCACATTGTTTCACTTTAAATATTACACAAATATGTGTGCATAAAAATTAGGATAAAGTGATTGCCAAATATGTGTCAGCTACTTTTCCACATATTCAAGTATTAACTCATTTCTAAAACTGTGAGGCAGGTATTATTAACAGGTTAATTTTACAGGTGAGAAAACAAGTGGTTAAATAATAGAGCAATATTTTTCCAAAAAAAGCCAAGATTTGAATTAAAGAATCTATGCTTATAAGCACTCTTCTATGCTAGTTATTGAGAGGGTTGTACTCAGAAGGATTCCCATCACTTGGAAGAGAACAGGTGTTCTTTCTTTATATTTTTCTGTAATACTGGGGACTATTTTTGTAATGTTGCTGCTGCTGCTGCTCAATTGCTTCAGCGTCATGTCCGACTCTGCTACCTCATGGACTTTAGGCTTCCAGGCTCCTCTGTCCATGGGGCTGTCCGGGCAAGGCTACTGGAGTGGGTTGTCATGCCCTCCTCCAGGGGATCTTCCCAAATCAGGGACTGAACCCAGGTTTCCTGCTTTTCCTGCCTTGTAGTTGGATTCTTTACCACTCTTTTGCAATACATACAATAAGTATGTACAGCCTATTTTTGTAATACATACAATAAGTAAAGAAACAGATGATCTTAGAAAATTACTTATAATGTTTAGATTTTAGATTATGTTTAATACTTCTAATTATAATGTTCAATAGAATATTCCTGCTCTATATTTTGACAATTTTTAAAATAAATTGCAGATTTTTAAGTTTAGTCATAAAAATAAGCCATCTAACCCAAATTCATACCTTATTTTTATAAATATAAAATATATTGCTTTAAAATTTGCCTTAATATTTAATGCAAAATAAAAATATGAGCAATAGCAATATAATATCATCATCTTGCACCCTCTCCAGACATTTTTTAGAAGTTGTACTGCATTGAGTTGCATTAGCACAAAGTTCTGTTTGTGCCACCCTCAAATTAATTAAAAATAATAATATATAGTCTCCCTTAATTTTTTAAAACTTGATAACTAACTTTTTCATCAAAAGTTTAAAGATTTGCAGAAGTAGTTAATGTCTGTAGCATTATATTTCCATTTCACTTTCACAAGTTCATCCTGATGTATTTCATGCATTTCATTTCATGTATTTCATTCATGAAAGTATTTACTGTACTCTACAATACAAAACTAATATAATATGAACTAGTTGAAAAAATTTTCTGTGACTAAAAGGTTATAATGATTAAAAATACATTCTCAAGTTTAATCAGTAAAAGTAATAGTACACCCTTCTTTAAAATTTTTTTTAAGTTATCTATTTTGATGAGCAGTTAGTTATTAGACATAAAATATTAAAATTTTGGAAATGTGTGTTAATAAATTAGATAGGGATTTTTAAAGATTACTTTTTTATAAATGAAGATAACTACAATTTAATGCAAAAATGAGACAGGCTATAGGATCAATCATAAACCTATTTTTTAACTTCAAGCATATATTTATATAACATACATATTTTAGTAGTTTAGCCTGAGCTATTAGATGGAAATCTGATTACATTTTATTTTAATTTCACACAGCTTTAAGTAGAATTTTAATACTAATAAATTCTATTTAATATAATTCTGGTGACAAGTGTTATCTATGTGTTCATGCTAAGCCACTTCAGTTGTGGCCTACTCTTTGTGACCCTATGGACTGTAGTCTTCCAGGCTCCTCTGCCTATGGGGATTTTCCAGGCAAGAATACTGTTGGGTTGCTGCATCCTCCTCCAGAGAACCTTCCCAACCCAGGGATTAAAATGGCATCTCTTACATCTCTTGCTTTGGTGGGTGGGTTCTTTACCACTAGAGCCAATTAGGAAGACATCTAAGTGTTGAGTTACTGTCAATTATTCCTTATACCATCCACTTACTCACACAGCTAAGCTGTTATCTCTAACCCAGACATAATCTCAACTTTTCTGCCAGTGAATGAGAGGATGCAGCAGAAAATGCTGTTTTTTTCTTTCTCCATAGCAATAATAAAGTAGAAATGTTATATATTTTGGGCGTGTCTTTCAGTCCGAAGTTAGCAAATGCAGACTTTGTTTGACTAGTCATATTCCCAGTTAAAATTTCCAACACCATTGAAAGGAAAATCTTACTTCAGAATTCTTATTGTACTGTACAAAGTTGTTCAAATATTACTGTAAATATAATTTTAAATTAGAGAAGTCACCATAGATTTCAGTGAAAATGTGTGTGTTTGAGAGAGAGGTAGAAAAAGAGGAAGGTGGGGGTGGGGAGAGGGGAGGGAGAATGAAAAGGGAGAGAGAGAGAGAGAGAAAATGAGAAGACAATTCATTTACTGAACTACTATTAATAAAAGATAAAGTGGTCCCAAGGCACAGATAATGAAGCAATTTACATGACACCTTATGTGAATTTGAATAGTTCAGTATTAACTTTAAAAATATCTTGTCCTATGTAATTGATCGAACAAACAAATAACAAGAACAAAAATGAGATCTAAAATTCATTGGAAACAGTTGGTCACGACAGAGACTAAGCACAGAGCAGCACATAGATCTTTTATACTCTTACCTTGAAGTGATTTGAGATGTAGAGAATGCTGGCAAAGATAGTACAGTGAGTTTTTATATAAATTTCACCTGCTCCCCCTTCTCCATGGTGATAACTGTCATAGTGCACAGTTGTTGCTGAACCACAAAAAGACGCCGGGATTCTTGGTCTCCGGAAGAGAAAAATTCAATCCGGGGCCAGAGATGAGGCTTGATCGCTCAGAGCTTTTGTGTAATAAAGTTTTATTAAAATATAAAGGAGATAGAGAAAACTTCTGATATAGGGATCAGAAGGGGGCAGAAAAAATACCCCCCCGCTAGTTTTTAGCTGGATGTTATATAGTTACTAGCAGTCTGTAAATGAAAGAAAGGAATATCTTAAAACTCAGAGAATGGCACCAAGCCCTTCATCCATTTGATGTATTTTGGGATAATCTTGGCACCAGATGAGTCATCCTGGCCATAAAACGACTGACTTGAATCTTGTATAGAGGCAGGTTACCACACAAATAGTTTCGTTTACATAGATTAGGGGAACAATGTCTGAGTATAACATACTGGTTTGTCAAGTCAGTTCTGAGCCTTTAGGCAAAACCGACTTGAAGACAGAGTCTGGGGTAAATTTGTAGTACATTAACATAGCTTAAGACAAACATTTCCATTAAGAAAAATGCATTGATTAACTCAAGGTTTGAGAAAAGTTAACTTCAGGTGGAAACAGATGTCATTATGGCAACACAGTATTTTAAGAGAAACCTCCTTTTAAATTTGTATAGAGAAGGAAAAAAAAAAAAAAATATATATATATATATATATATATATATATATATATATATATATATATATATATCTCACTAGTTTGTTTCCTCACACCGATTAAGAGAGATAAAAAATGTCTGACACTTGCAGCCTATTTCCTCTGTTTGGAGACCCCTGGCCTTCCTGCCTGTTACCCTCTCAATAGCTTGGTACCATTGGTTTGACAATTGGCCCTTGCAAACAGAGGGAAGTAGAGACCAAAGAAGGAGACAGCCCACCCCATACCGGTGGTGTCAAGTTTAAAAAGCAAGAGAATTTATTAACATACACAAGACTTGTCTTAGGCAGCTAAAGACAAGTAGATCTCTGCATCCATCCACCAGAATCTTAGGTTTGTATAGAGACTGTACCTGGGTCTGTTGCTCATGAAATTTGGCAGATGTAAGTGATAATATTTAGTGCTTAGGGAAATCCTGACTATTTTTTACACTATGTCTATAGATAGGATTTGCTGGAAAACACTGTGGCAAATCTTTTGAAGAGTATTTACATAGTCATATACTTTATAACAGTACTTCCAGTCACATGAACAGAAATTAAGAGAACCATTTTGTTAGGGGAAGCACACTGACTGAAACCGCCCGCGCTGACCAGGCAGCATAGAAACCATTTGCCTGAGTTGTTTTACAACAGGAGGTCCTAGTAAGGAACAGGGAACTAATAAGCCTCCACCAACCAGAAGAGTTCGGGAAAGGTCAAAAGGAGACACCACCTGTCCAACCACCTCCCAGAATCCTTCTCTCCAGCAGCCATCTTGACTGAACAAGGTGTGTACCGCCAGGAAGGACTCTGAGTCAGAATGATTGGCTAAAGACAACCCGAAACTAATCCCATCACCATAAAACCCAAGACTGCCATTTGACAGAGCTGCTCTCCTGGGTTCCCTTACCCTCATGCTCTCCACCGAGTGTCCTTTCCCAGTAAAATCTCTTGCTTTGTCAGCATATGTGTCTCCTCAGACAACTCATTTCTGAGTGTTAGACAAGAGCCCAGTTTCGGGCCCTGGAAGGGGTCACCCTTCCAGCAACAATTTTAGACTAAGAAGTTTATTCTAAGCACAGGATAAACTGAATATTTGGTAGTAAGTAAAAAGTAGCTTAGCAAGAATTTATCTTGAAACTTACTAATATAATGGAGCATTTTTAAAGTAGTTACAAAGTTTGATATTTTTGGTGAGGATAACAGATATAATTTTTTATTTATTAAGTGTTTATTTCTGAGTTTTTGAATTTTGGGGCAATATTTTAATCCTACATATTTTTGCTCTAATTTCCAAAGACACACTTAATAGCTAAAAACAAATAAACAAACATATAAACAACTTAAAACTACAGTAACACTATAAAAATAAAAATAATTTTCTCATGTCTTGCATTAGTAATTCTCTGGTAGCTAAAGTTGGTTATAGTTAAAAAGTGGCAGATGAGCTTGCTATGAAACATGGTTCATAGAACTCTCAAAGGAACACACTCTTTGCAAGGATATTTATGTATAGTTATGTTTATTTACCTACTAAATAGCTGAAACAAATTTATTTACTAATCACTATTGATTATCTTTCATGTATAAGACAATTTGCTTCAGTTATCTACATCTTAGTTCTAGTAATAGTAACTACAGAGCACATAGGAATGGAAGCAAAAAATGTAAGTTATTAGGAAACTAGGATATTGACTGTTGCTGCTGCTGCTAAATCGCTTCAGTTGCGTCCAACTCTGTGTGACCCTACAGACTGCAGCCTGCCAGACTCCTCTGTCCATGGGGAATCTGCAGGCAAGAATACTGGAGTGCCTTGCCACAACCTCCTCTAGGGGATCTTCCCAACCCAAGAGAAATCATTACCAGCTACAAGAACATTGTTGTAGTCAGCATTATAACTTATTCTGTCCTTGAATTTTATAACTAGTTTATACACAGCTCTATTACTTCTTTGCTTATCCTAGTTGGTCTAGAAGTTAAACTCATTTCAAAATGTCAGATAAAACTTGATTATTTAATATGAAACATTGGAAATAACTTTATATCTATCCTAGAGGAAATAATTTTTATATAGAATTTTTATACAGAAAAGTGTTCATAGACACTTTTGGAATAGTGTGGAAATATCACTGCAACTGGTCATGAAAAATATACTTTTAAAATTATAGAAACACAATATATTTACTACATATTTCATATAAAATGGAATGTATATTTTATACCACTTATTTAGCACCTTGTAGCTAAATTTCAATTATTCTATTTGGAAATTAAGATGTTTATAATAATAAAATAAACTATTATTTATGAACATTTTAATTAATTTTATTTATAGACATAATATTTAAATTTTACTCAGTTGCTCTTAGAGTTCATTAAAATCACTAAAGGTCATATAGCTATAGTTTCCAAAGGCAGGTGGCTTTGTTTAGTTTTTCTAAGAAAAATCTTAAGTGAATGGAGAACATAGTAAAGTGATAATTTTTTTGACAAAGAAGGTCACTGTGGTAGTTGGAAGAGGTTGCTAAAATCCATCCCTTGTTTTGGTTATCTAGTCACTTTAGGACTGCCACATGTCACTTCTTATTTTCCTGTTGCTAACACCTCCCATTTATCTTAAACCTCATCATTTTCTTCATCTTTTGTTGAAACACAGATTCAGGATTGGCAATATATATAAATTTTATGAATTTTGGTTCTTCATACTGGAGTCTATTGTTAACACATGAAATAAAATAGAAATCAGAGTTATTCAGATGGCCAAAATACCAAGGTTTCAAGCTTTTAAATGGTTTATTAGTAGGTTTTAGCATCAAAGTCTTGCTTATGACACAAAAGACAGTACTTCATTTGTACATTGAGAGTTTATGCTCCCCACTGAAACATCTGGCTTTGTTTCAATTTTTGTTGTAAAAACTTTATGTATTTGTAACACCAGATCTATTGATTCTATGTTGATCTTTGAGGTCATGCTTATTTATTGAAGGTAAAATTTGTCAATAGTAGCACCCTTGAGTTAAGAGAACACATTTTTTGGGAAAAAAAATTACCATATCTTCTGTAACAAAAGCATTTATTATCAAATTAAAATTTTCAAAAGGGGTTTGTTTTTCAGCTCAGATGTCACATTTATAATATCAAAATATTAAAACTGACAGATTTTTAGAGGATATCCAATTACTCATCAACCTTTCCTGTAACAAAATTATTTAAAGGTGTTAACCTAGAGATTGTCTTGCCTAAAGTTTGTGTTACATTACTTTTTCCAGAGAAACGTAGCTAAAATGATCTCTCTTGTGATACATGCTTTGACCCATTTTTGAGTAAGTCAACATTTCTACCTTGACAGATTTCCTAAGAAGTTTATGTGCAACTCAAAGACAATTGACAAAGACAATTGGAACCCCAAAGACCCCAGTTGTATCTCAGGTGGTTTGGCATAGGACTCTGCCAAGTAGAGGAGATCTGATTATGTTTGAGAAGGACAGTGGCAATGTCTGGACTGAATGAAGAACTTTAGTAATTTTATGCCTTTGAAAAATTATATATTGGATATTTGAAATGAAGATAGCATTACATCATAAAATAAATGTAAAACTTAGTAAAGCTTATCCAAAACATATATAGACATACACATGGATATCTAACTTGCTCTTCTGAACTAAAATGAAAGCCCTGCCAAAAATCTGATTAATTGATTATATATATATATATATATATAATTTAAAATTATATAATTTTATACAATCTCCTGCCTGTAATACAGGAGACCTGGGCTCAATCCCTGGGTCAGAAAGATCCCCTGGAGAAGGGACTGGCTATCTACTCCAGTGTTCTTGCACGAAGAATTCTATGGACAGAGGAGCTTGGTGGGCTACAGTATATGGGGTTGCAAAGAGTTGGAGACATTGAGCAACAAATGCTTTTGCTTTCTCTCTCTCTCTCTCATACACACACACACACACACACACACACACACACACACACACACACACACACACACACACATATATGTCCTAAATCCTAGATTTAAAACCTGTTTGGTATAATTCAGGTGCCATTAAAGAAATAGGTTCCAGATGGAGAGGTTTTAGGGATAGTGCTGGACTACTTACTCCCAGCCTTGCTCACAGCTGTCTAGTACTTGTCCAGGATGCAGGTGCTTTTTTTTAGGCTCTCTAGGTGACATCCATAATTTTGCTGATTGGTGGTGATTTATTATAATTTCTCATTCTGAAAGGAAATCAAACTGAAATCAACTAAGCAATGGCTGACAATTCTCCTCTAAAAGTTAGTCATCCTCAGAAACCTGTGATTATTGTATCCTCATTTTCTAAAACAGTGTAAGATCTGTTATGTTGCAAAGACCATTTAGAATAAACTCTGAAATATTTTAACTCTAGAGCAAGTTTCTTTTTTATAGGTATGATTTTTACTTTATAGCCATCAGCAAGCATTTATTTTCTATTACCTACAGATTCATACTGATTAAAAGTATATTTATATATAGTGATGAAATTATATGTACAAAAGATTGAAAACTGAAAAATATAATGCAAATATCAAAATTGCTATTAAAACACACAAGTAGAACATGTCAGACAGATTGTATATATTTTGACTTCAGGAGCATCAATAGGGCTGTACGTTTATTTCTAAAATGTCTCACTTTCATCTCTAAAATGTCCCATTCTGTTCAGTTGAAATAAACACTCTTAGATGAATTCTTCCACATTTATAAGTCATATTTGCCTGTTTACACCATGATAAAATTCTTGAGGGAAGAGACTCTCTAGCTCACTTTCATGTCCATAGCATTTCACTCCATTACTGACTAATAGCTGAATCTCAATAGATAACTGTTGAATAGTAAATCATTTGTGATTTTTTTCTTCCCCAGTGGCTCAGATGGTAAAGAATATGCCTGCAATGCTAAAGACCCAGGTCCTATCCCTGGGTCGGGAAGATCCCCTGGAGAAGGGACTTGCAAACCACTCCAGTATTCTTGCATGGAGAATTCCATGGACAGAGAAGCCTGGCAGGCTACAGTCCATAGGGTCACAAAGAGTTAGACATGACTGAGTGACTAACACTTTTTCACTTTCTGTTCAACAGCTTTGCAGTTTTTTACATTTTCATTTGCAAGGGGTTATTTTATATTAGATTGACTTGCTTTATGGGCAGAAATGAGCCTCTGACTCATACTTTTTTCCAAAGGACTACCTGGAAAGCTCTTTGAGAAAACTCAGACCACATAGGTGCAAAAGGATCAACCATGAGTTGCTTGGGGCAACTCACAAAGCTGTAACCACCACCGGAAAAGTGGCAGATAGGGAGTGAGGACAATAAATGTTTCGTGACATCCAAGTTCTGAAAATACTGATAGTAGCTGATGGTGTAGTTCACTGTGCAGAATAATCAGTACTAATAAGGCTTTATAAACCCATGTCCTTTTGATGAAAGACTGGCTCAGCTGAGGTAGCTTCCTTAATCAGCAAGTGTTTGCTAGGCCTTCTACTGTTTACATTATTTTTAACCAATCAGAGTCAATATTCCCACAGCTATCTTATATTATCCATAGTTCAACATGGGTATTGATGCTATTTCACACCTAAGAATATGAATAGATACTATGTCATTAATGTCAGTTATCTTGCCATTTGACCTGGTTTCCTTGACAATTTCATTAGTCCTAGTTCCCTCTACTTGGAAATGTATCTAGATCAATACATTTGTCTGGGTATTTATCATTCCATCTGCCTCTCTAACTTATTGCTGCTCTCCAAGTGATTCAGCCCCTAGTCTGAACTTAAACCACTGAGAGCATAAACATATGGGCCAGTCATTTCTTCATTCTCAGTCTGGTGTGACACTACCAATTTTCCTGTCTTCACCTTGACCTTTGGTTCACAGTCATGGTTTGAGAGTGGAACTTTAATCTTAGTAACTCAATCTGCTAGTGATAAAATAATGGAGTTTTAGAGTGAAAATTTCTTGTTTAGAAGGAAAGTCTTTCTTAAGCTACTTATCTTTCTCTAATGATTTTGTTCTTGTACTGATATTTCATTGTATCTACACCCTATTTTCTCATTTTTCTGATATCTTCTTTCTCATGAAATTACTTGCTAAGTTTCCTTCTCTATGCTATCAGTGTTCTGAGAGAAATTATTTTCAATTCTTAAATGACCTGGTAACTCTAGCTGGGGACACTTTGGCCAAGGTCTACTTTAGTTTATCTTATTTAACTAGATTGCCATTATGACACCTTTAATTCTGTTGATATAATTCAGTAAAACTATTTGCAATGAATGATTAGCAAATGAACAAATACAAGACATAGACAATTACAGCACAAGATACTATTGTCATTTAGATAACCTTTTATGTGTGTAAGTTCCAAATATAAATGTTATTTTAACACATCAGAAACACTGTGTGCATTTTTTTGAACAGCGTATCTTTAAGAATTTTGTCTTGAACTTTTATAAATATAGAAATAGTTCACCCAATATGAGGTAAGTGATTTATTTTCATTGAAGGTGAGCAAAATGATTTAAAAGTGTAGTATTTTACTTTGATTTTCCCCTTCCAGGGAGAAAAATAGTCTAAGATAACATAATAAATTTCTTTAAAATTATTCTTACCAAAATTTCCTTCAAAATAATGCTTCCTGGGAATTCAGAGGTCGTTTAAACTTTACCATTAGCAGTCTTTGAGAGACTGTCTGTATTTTGCCTTTAATCTTTCTCCTTTTAAGATGTTATTCCTCCTTTGTGATTTTACCTTCCTATTTTAACTTGAATTGGTTATGTAGTTGGCAATTTTTATACATAAGGGCAATGAGAGAGAAGTTAGAAATTCAGAGAAGTGGGAAAAGATAATACAAATAAAGTTGGGTATGCTATATTGGCTTTAAACTTAAGACTATAGAGTCGAACATATTAGAGACTTCTAATTTTATAATCATGATATTTCTATTCCCATGTTTAGATAGTTGCCCGCCTTGCAAGGTATCCAATTTCACCTTTAATTTTATTAAGATATAACTGACATATGACATTGCATAGGTTTAAAGTGGATACCTGATGATTTGATACACTTATCTGTCCTAAAATGATCACCATGGTAAAGTAGCACATGGATCACCTCACATAATTAAAATGTGTGTGTGTGTGTGTGTGTGTGTGTGTGGCGAGAACTAATGTGATGAGATCTATTCTCACAGCAATTTTCAAGACTATAATACAGTATTATTAACTACAGTCCACAGAGAATTAAGTGCCCAGAATTCATTCATTTTATTCCTGGAAGTTTGTATCTTTTGACCAACGTCTATTTCCCTCAACCACCAGTCACTGGAAAACACTGTTCTACTCTGTTCCTATATGTGTCTTTTTTTGCTTTAATTACACATATAAGTGAAAGTGGGGCTTCCCAGGTGGTGCTAACGGAATAAAGAGCCCACCTGCCAATGCTAGAGACACAGGAGACTTGGATTCCATCCCTGGGTGAGGAAGATCCCCTGGAGGAGGGCATGGCAACCCACTGCAGTATTCTTGCCTGGAGAATCCCATGGACAGAGGAGCCTGGCGGGCTACAGTCCATGGGGTCGCAAAGTGTTGGACAGGACTGAAGTAACAGCACAGCACGGAAGTGAAATCGACGGCATTTGCTTTTCTCTGACTGACGTTTCACTTAGCATGTTACTCTCAAGCTTCATGTTATCACAAATGGCAGGTTTTTCTTATTTTTAAGGCTGAATGATATTCCATTGTGTATATCTGGCTACATTTTCTTAGTTCATTTATTTGTTGATGGACATTTAGGTAGTTTTGGTAACTTGACTATTATGAAAAATGCTGCATTATACATTGGTGTGCAGATAACTTTAAGAGTTATTTCATTTTCTTCAGATATTTACTCAGATGTGGAATTTCTGGATTATTTGGTAGCTCTAATTTTATTTTTTTAAAGATATTTCATACTGTTTTCCACAATGACTGTGCCAATGTACATACCTACCAACAGTGCACAAGGATTCCTTTTTGCCTACATCTTCAACCAACACTTGTTACTTCTTGTCTTTTTGATAATAGCCATTATAACAAGTGTGATGTGATACCTCATTATGGTTTTGATTTGAATTTCCCTGATGATTAGTAATGTTGAGCATCTTTTCATGTTTATTGGCCATTGTATTTGTTCTTTGGAAAAATGTTTATTCAGTCCCTTTGCTGATTTTTTAATTGAATTTTTTCTTGTTATTGAGTTGTATGAGCTTTACATATATCTTAGCTATTTTGCCCTATCAGATATATGGTCTGTGAATATTTTCTCCCTTTCCATAGGCTGCTTTTTCATGCTCTTGATTATTTTTTGCTGTGAGAAACTTTTTAGTTTAATGTTATCCCACTTATTTATTTTTGCTTTTATTGTTTGTGTTTGGTTTCCTAGCCAAAAAACCATTGCTAAGATCAATGCCAAATAACTTTTATGCTATATTTTCTTCTAGAAGTTTTATCATTTCAGGTATTACATTTAAGTCTTTAGTTTATTTCAAACTAATTTTGTGAGTGGTATACAATAGGAGAAGAAGTTCATTCTTTTGCCTGTGGATATACATTGCATCCACCTTGAGTCATGATTAATGTCTTAATAACTTTTCAAGCTCTGTATGTTTTTTCTTTGAATATTTGAATTTGAGATAATATAGAACAGTTCTTCATTTGATTCTTAGATACATTGAGATAGAGAAAATTCATCACAATTTCTGTTTTGTATATTGTTTTGTTTAATGAAACAGTTTGACCTGTATTTTTGAAGGATAATTGCTATCAAGTAGAGAATTTTTTTGACTTGAAGAAGTAGTATGAAGGAAAGAAAAAGAAAAGAGGAAAGGAGACTCGGGACAGTGTATGGTGTTGAGTTCATTGGTATCCAGTTCTGCCTTTCTCCATGCTGCAAATGTTTCTAACAATTATGCATTAAGTAAAACTATTTTTATGAAATTATACACATAGTGAGAAGAAATAATTCATACTTTAATTATTTATATTAATATGTAATATGTTACTCTCTATTAAACATTCAAATATTTTCATAAATATGTACTATGTATTCATATGGTATTATGCATTATTTGAGTTTTGGATATTGATTAAAATGTCATCAAATATTACACTTTAACATCGGTGGTGAAATTGAACCAAATATAGCTAAAACTATTATAAAACATAGTGAATTTATTTACTTTAGAATTAATTAAAAAGGAATTAGAAACAAAATCTTGACCATAATTGTCCATCATTTGCAGAGCCCTGAGTAAGGGGCTGAACTTTATTTTAACTTTTGGCTACCTGATGCGAGGAACTGACTCCTTAGAAAAGATCCTGATGTTGGGAAACATTGAAAGCAAGAGGAGAAGGGGACAACAGAGAATGAGATGGTTGGATAGCATCACTGATTTGATGGGCATGAGATTGAGCAAGCTCCAGGAGTTGGTGAAGGACAGGGAAGCCTGACATGCTGCAGCCCATGGGGTCACAAAGAGTCAGACAGGACTGAGTGACTGAACTGAACTGATAACAGAGAGGGGAAGAACCAGGAAGTGAGGTTAGACTAATGAAACCAACTTGCTATAGGAAACTGCAGGTGGAATATAAATGAAAGAGTTTCTTCCTAGGTGAGGAGATGGCATGTCTGGTTGAAATTTTTCTGCAACTTTATTTCAGGAAAACAGTACTGTCAATAGGATGTATACTGGTAATCTTAGGCATGACAATTCTGCATAATGAACCAAAAAATAAAACCAACTTATTTATATAACTTTTTGACTGTGGATTTGGCAAATTACAGTGGAGTTGGCTGGGTGACTCTGTGGCCTTGAATGTGCATGCATGGCAACTGTCCTGCTTATTAGCTGGATTGAAGGGAGGGGTATGACTGGCCCATGTGTCTTCTATACTTCGTCAAGTTACCCTGGACATGCTCTCATGGCAAAAGCGGAGAAGCATGAGAGAAGGTGTGGAAATCCAAGTCCTCTTGAAAAATGAAAGTGAAAGTCACTAAGTCATGTATGACTCTTTGCAACCCCACAAACTATAGCTCACCAGGCTCCTCTGTCCATAGGGATTCTCCAGGTGAGAATACCAGAGTGGGTTGCCATGACTTCCTCCAGGAGATCTTCCCAACCCAGGGATTGAACCCAGGTCTCCCGCATTGCTGGTGGATTCTTTACCAGCTGAGCCACTAAGGAAGCACGTAGGCTCAGGTAATTACACTGTATCATTTGCTGCATTGTGCTGGTCAAAGCAAGTCACTAGGCCTACCAGGATTCAAAGGGTGGGGAGATGGACTCTACCTTTTGATAAGTGGAGCTATAAAGACACCCATTTTAATGGGTGTTTATTCAGAGAAGAAAGAATTGGGATTTTTTTTCTCTCTTTTTTTTTTTTTTGGCGATCAGCTTAACCGTGGGAGGAAGACATTTATCATTCCTCAAGCTTCCTATAGAGAGATGCTGCTATCTGGAATGATTCCTTTAGGTCTTTACTAACTCCTCTCTCAGGTAGAAGGAGTAATGATCAGTTTTGACTATGGTAGGCAGAATAATGGTGCATCAAATATACTCATGTTTTAATCCCTGGAACCTGTGAATATGATACCTTTCATAGCTAGGGGAATTACAGCAGCATTAAATTTGCTAATCAGCTAACCTTAAAATAGACTATTTTGGATTATTTGGGTAGAAAAAAATGGATCCTTAAAAGTGAAAGAAGACTGAAGAGGAGTTCAGAGACAATTTGTTGTGAAAAAGATTCAACCTGCCACTGCTCAATTTGAGTTAGGGCCAGGAGACACTGAACACAGGCAACCTGGAGAAGCTGGAAAAGGCAAAGAAATTGCCTCTCTCCAGAGTCTTCAGAAGAGGATACAGCATTGCCAACAGTTTGATTGTGGCTCAGTGAGATCTGTGGTGGTGGTTTAGTTGCTAAATTGCATCCAACTCTTGCGACCCCATGGACTGTAGCCCTCCAGGCTCCTCTGTCATGGGATTCTCCAGGCAAGAACACTGGAGTGGGTTGCCATTTCCTTCTCCACAATGAGACCTGGAGAAGATGTCTTATTGACTAATCTGGAAGATGATAACTTTGTCCTGTTTTAGGTCACAAAGTTTGTGGAAATATTTTAGAGTGACGATGGGAAACTAATAAAATGAATCTGGAGAGAAAGTTCAGTTTCTTTCCCTTCCTCATCCTGCCTGCAGAAAAGGTTCTTCATGGTCTGCTCCTTAATATGTTTTGTTTTAGCCAAGCAGGATCTGCCCCACAAAGCATAATCCTCTTTACCTAAGATGAGGTAAACCTCTTCAACTCACTGTCAGGAAGTTAGAAAGCTATTTTGACCAGATAGTTAAAGTTACCTTCACTAAGCAACAGAAGAGCTAGGAAGTTGTGTTTTGTTTTTTGTTTTGTTTTTTAATACTCACTTGTCTATATATATATATATATTTTTTTTTTTTTTTTTTCAGCTTAGTGTAAGAAGTGCAGCATACTCCATGGCTTCAGTCATGTCAGACTCTTTACAACCCCATGGAATGTTGCCCATTAGGCTCCTTTGTCTATGGAAGTTTTCCAGGCAAAAATACTGGAGTGGATTGCCATTTCCTCCTCTAGGGGATCTTCCCCACCCAGGGATTGAACCCACGTCTCCTGCAGTGGCTGGCAGGTTCTTTTCCACTAAGCCACCTGGGAAGCCAAAGATGTAACAGATGTCATTTATTAATCCTTTAAATTTAAGAAAAAAAATATTTTTTTTCCTTGTATTTCATATGAGGGGCTTTTACGCTCATAGTTTCTCTATCACTATTAGTGTTGATGCTGGTAAGACTGAGAGAGGTGCAGTTCCACATTAAGGAAGGAATATAAGCTAAAGAAGAGGAGGGAGTGAGCTTAGATGGTTTTTCACAAAGTTCACTTATGCAGAAATTAAAGATCAGTAATTTGTATATGAATGAATCAAGCTAAGAAAGAATAAAATCAAATTCACTATAAAATATGTAAATAAGCTATTTGAAAATTTCAACAAGCAATAAGAAGTTTAAAAAACAGTTAATGTTGGAAATTAATTGTAGCCTAATTTTAAGTGTTTAATAATAACAAGTTGCTACTTTGTATGCCAAGGTCAAATGGTCCCCTGTAGTTAATGTTTATGGGTTGACTTGAGTTAAAAGCTTAAAATCTAAATGACTTTCTCACTAAAGGATTCTTCCTTATGACATTTCTTGTGTTTAAGTCAATATCCTCCAACAATAAATTAAATTAGCACTTCCTTTATCATAGTAACCTACTAGTGTGACATGCAATGGTGCAGCTTCTTGAACAATACTCAGGAGGAGAAGTAATTAACTGGTGAAATGTCTATGTGTGTAGAAGCCAGGCAGGGGCAGACTAGCCTGACCTAGAAACAGCAGGATGGGAATTAGCTTGCTCCAATCCCAGCAAGCAGAAAGGAATCCAACAGTGCCGGAGAGCTAGGTGAGAAAGGACACGGCTTGCTTTTCAGATGTAGTGTTGTGCTTTCCTGAGAGGGCTGTGCTTATGGTAACCTGGTCTAAGGAATGCTCTCTGCAGGTTCTGGAAATATTCCACATCCCCTTTGCTGCCACCCCTTAGATATCTAGTTGACTGAGAAAATCATTAGTTTCACGCATTTAGTCATTAAGTGACAAAATATTATTCTCCTTGAGCAGGGAAATGTATGGTTAAAGGTTTGGTTTTTGTTTCTTTTTTAAGAGTGCAATGGAAAAATGAGGACAAGCATAGTTGTTATTGTAATGAGTTTTCATAATGAGTAATTGTTCAACTAAACCAAACACTTTTTTTTTTTTTAAAGCATCAGATTGTTTCATATGGTTGGAAAGCAAGACACATTTTAAATAATTGTTCACAACCACTACCCTCTGGTGAATAACGCTTTAAGTCATGTAGTAAAGCATGTCTGATATAAAGTATTTGACTACTTCTGTACTTTCTGTTAGGAGAATGGGTTATAAAACATTTTTATCATATAGTAAATATGGGGTATTTTATTTACAAGGTTGTTTTCAATCATGTGGCTACTCTAACAGGATAAAATAACCCAAAGCAGGAAACCAGATCCTGTTCTTGGCATACGGAAAGAAAATTGCATGGGGGGTCTAATAGCTTCCTGAGTAGATAAGAATTCAGTGTTTCATTTGTATTTTGAAATGAGGCATAAGAAGACATTATAGGAAGCAAATGCAAAAGCAAATGACTGTGGCACATCCTGCTCTGTGTTATCATCCATATATTATGAAGAAAGAAATGCACTCGGTAAAGGAGAAACAGCCCTTTTTTCTGTTCTCTCTATATTTCAATGCAAATGAGATATCTCATTTACTTCTGACTTGACAAGCCTTTCTCTTCTTTTCTGAGAAAAGTCATGGGAGGCACAGTCTAAAGAGGACATCAGTATAACTTTACAGCTGTGTGAACTCAGGACATTAATCAATGCAGATGCACAGAGAAAAGAACATGTGTTTAATAGCTTGAATTTCTTCTTTTCCTTTTCAGGGGCATTATGTTTCCTAAGTATGAAAGGAAAGGCCCTGAGATATACAATTGTGATATCTAAATGTAGACAGCTTTTATTCTGGTTCTTTAAAATACACACTGTTCTTCCCTTTTCATTATTTGCTTATGTGACTGAATGGAAATGTACTTTAAAAAAATTTCCTATGACTGATTATTTGACCTTTAGGAATGGGTGGGAAAGATAATTTATGTCTAATATAGAGTCAGAAATAAGGTAACATTTAGCATTCAGGGTCAAGCCTTTCTATTTCTATCTTTTTATAAAGACAAGCTATCTAGGTGACCATACAATGATCTAAAAATTGCATTTTCATCATCATTAATTCAAACAGAATAGTAAGAAATGTCAGTGTTTCCAATGTAATGAATGCTTCTTCTCCTGTCCCCTCCTTTTGTTTCTCAGGTCTCAGACAGGAAACAATATTGTCAAAGCAGTAATCACTGCAGATTCTTTAGCTATTTGTATGTGATGGATGTTGTCAGCTTTTAACTGGTGATAGGATGTGTGTTGATGCAGTAAACAATCACAGCATTTTTAACTGCTGGTAACTATTGTGCAAATACTTTCCAGAAAGATGTTAAAAAAAATTACTACCAGGGTCAGTTAACTACCCGCCAATTGTCATTAACCCCCTCTTTGCTAAGAGGACCCCTCGCTGTGTTCCAAGTTACAAAAACTAATTTTCTCAGTTTTCCTTATGGTAGGGTTGGCCATGGCACTGAAGGATTCAATGGTATATAAGGGAAAAGGAAATGATATGTTTTGGGGAAAGTTTATTCTTACTCGATGAAAGTGGTAGATGCAATGCGTGCCAACTTGTCTTTTCCCCTTCTTCCTTCTAAGAATGTTTGTGTGATATTTGCGGAGTGACAAGTATGATATGCAATTTAAAACTCCAAGAATGATAAAAACGTAATTGTTGAAAAAAAATTAGTGTGATAGGGTCTGACTCTGATTTTAATATTTGACTACTGATAGCTTTTGAGTCCCTCTGTTCTTTCTTCCTCTTCAGCCTAAGTCTGGGAAAGATGATAGGAAACCCCAAATGCTCCCCACTTTGTCCCTAAAGAGCAGTTCAGGTCACTTAAGCCATGGCACATGCATACACAGGAAATCTCACTCTAGCCTCATTCTTCATCCATCGGAAATACAATCCACTATTACCTTATTCTCTCTAGATTAGCCGGGAGCCTGCCTTGCTGTCCTCAGAAAGCCTCGTAAAGTGTTATATACCCTCTTAACACGTGTAAGATGTCATTAGTCTCAAAATCCAGTCCAAATTTTGGATGAGATGTCCATTTCACTTCTATAAGGGGGAAACCGTAACCACTGGCACTGTGAGCAGGGTATCCAGTTGATGATCACAACCACCAGGGATCTTTCTTCTCTTGCTTCAGCTTTCTAATTTTCTCTACTGCGTGCTGTCTAGCATGCTCTTTGAGCTCTGTTCCTGCCTGCTGGCCAGCTTGAGCTTTGAGCTGCTGCCTGCTGGAAATCCTGCTTTTCCTGCTCTGTGCTGCATTTATTGGGTTCTACAGAACCTCTGTTGTAGATTTAACTGAGTTAGGTTGGTTTTAATAACAGATGTTTAGGGACAGAGGTATGGGTTAGGCCATCGTAAAGTGTCTGTGGGCTTCCCAGGTGACTCAGTGGTAAAGAATCTGCCTGCCAAGCAAGAGACCTAGGTTCAGTCCCTGGATTGGGAAGATCCCCTGGAGAATAAAATGGGAACCCACTCCAGTATTCTTGCCTGGAGACTCCTGTGGACAGAGGAGCCTGGTGGGCTACAGTCCATGGGGTTACAAAGAGTTGGATACAACTTACTGACTAAACAGCAGCAGCGACAGAGTATTTTAAGGTCTTGTGTCTCTTCCCCGACTTATCTATGTATGTTTGAGTGATGTGACTTGATTCTAGCAAAAACCACCATGCATCCTAGGCACAGGGTAACAACTCCCACCCAGTGACCATGAATGACTTCTGTGTCTCGGCCAGGTGTTAGCCGTGATCTCTAGCAAGTGCAGGAGAAAGTCTAACGCCTGTATGACATAAAGGCCCATTGAATGGCCTCTAAAAGCAGATGGCTCACTGGGATCCTACAAAATGCCTCATCTGCTGCTGTCTATAACTTTGTCATGAAAAATATCTGATTTTTAGAATTTTATGGGAAAATAAAATGCACTCCCAGTGCAGAGCCAAGGGGTTAATTCAAACCGAGCTTAAGCCTAAAGTTTAAGCCTATAACTTAAACCCTATAAAGTGACTGTTGTCACAGAGGAGGCCCCAAATCTTAATGATACTGATTTGAGGAGCTCTAGAGGAAGAAACTCACAAACACAAATAAGATAGAAAGGACTGCCTTGAGGTATATCCATAAACCACCAAAACAAATGAACAAGCAAAAATCATGGGTATAGGGGCAGAAACAAATCCTGAAACAGAGGTGCACAATTTTATCCAATTGGAAATCCAAATATTTGCAAAAGTAATTTCTGACAAAGATTAAAAGTGGGGTTGTTGACTTGCACCTCTAGAACATAGGCTCTAAATTAACTTTAACATTTGCTGAAAAGCACCAATTAGGAAATTTTAATAGGCTTAATCAATACTAAATCTCAATTCAGAGTTAAACTTGAGGATTCCATTATATTTAAACTAGTTATTTCCTATACTCATAGGAGATTTAGCAAACATAAAATATAGGACAAAAACAGGTATGCTTTATCTTATTCATGAGAACTATTGCCTTATCTAAATTCTCCATACCATAATGCCTATTGCCCTAAAATATACCATAGTAGGCATGACTACTGTTACTCAAGGGACAATAAATTAGCATTAATGTTGTTTGTACTTATAATTAGCCTGACAAAAAATTCCTTCATAAACCTCTATTCCTGATTAAAATGGTTAATATAGTTGAATATAAATTAAAACAGAATATTCAGGGATTTTAACACAACATATATATGTAAAAGAGGTGATTATACACACTGCTTCCTCCTTTAACAAGTATATTTGACTTGCTCATAAATTTGGAAAGAAAGATCACCACAACTTTAATGCTCTGGCCCCAACCATTAAAGCCCTCATACCCAATATTATTCAAATTACTCCCTTCATCCAATCAGCAAACTAAATCCTGTACAGTCATAGTTTTAGTGAATTTATTATGTTCAGTGCCTATTTTAATAGCCTCTCAGCTTCCATTTGCCTTTATCTTTTAAAAAGCACAGTATGCCTTTACTCGGCTAGGTTATCTCCATAGTCCTGCATCACCTATAATTTTTGCAGGCAACATCTTAATTACATCCAATATCTCCTAGACCACTGGTATAATATTATGTTGATGATCTCCTCCTCCAAGGAGATTCACTTGACTTACTCATTAAGAACCTGCAGATACTCACAAGCATTCACATAAAGGAGATGTGTCATTGTCCAATACACAGTTCGCATGGTAAAAGGTCCCAACACTCCAGTTAAATTTGTAAAAATTGTTTGCTCCACAGAGGACCACTGCATCTCTGACACTATAAAGACACAGCTATTGACCTTCTCAATACTCACCACATGAAAGCAAGGCCAACACATTTTAGGACTCCTTGAGTTCTAAAGGGAGCATATTCCTTGCTTATAAATTTTACTTAAGGCTATGGGTGGCTTAGATGGTAAAGAATCTGCCTGCCATGCTGAAGACCCAGAGTTAATCCCTGGGTCAGGAAGATCCCCTGGAGAAGGGTATGACAACACACTCCAGTATTCTTGCCTGAAGAAGAGAATCCCAAGGATAGAGGAGCCTGGTGGGATATCATCTATAAGGTCACAAAGAGTCGGACACGACAGAAGTTCCTTAGCGTGCATTTTATGATGTTACTTGCAAATTAGCCACACTGGATGGGACGCCAATGACAAAAGTCCCTAGAGTCTGTCCAAATCACAGTACAACAGGTACTCCCGTTAATGATCCCAGAGACTCTTTCACAATAGAGGCTTTAGCAACTTACTACCATTCCTCCTGGAGTCTCTCAGCTATCCATGATAGTAATAAATGTCCATGAACTTCTGATACAAGAAACTGTCCTCCTTCATACCACATTACATACCACTATATTGATTGCTGGCTGCACACTGGATTCTCCTGGAAATAAAGTATCGCATTGGTCCTGAGTCCATGACCCTTGTTTCATAGTTTCCTATTATGTCTTGGCTTACAGCAGAAGTACCTTCAAGCTTGGCATAGCCACCAAAGTCTCCTTGCTAAGATAGAAATAGAATCTACAGAATAGAGCCAAAATCAGATCCCCTGGCATATCCTAACTGCAGGAGGGATTGGTCTTCCCTGTTCTCAGTCCCTAACTAGATACCACAGTGATGAAGGAGGTCACACTTCTCCTGGACGACTAGCCTACCTGGGAAACGTCATGGGATCAAGTGAATGAGCAGCAAAAGGAATTACTTTGATTTACAGTCAGTAGAGCCACCATGGTGTGTAATGAAGCTCGCCAGAGAGCTGCTGATTTTCATCTCTTAGCTAGGTGTCACTGAGCAGTGACAAGACTCAGGATAAACAAAACTGGGCCACGCTCGTCATTTTATCACTGGATGCCTTCGCCAACAATCTGCTCCACCTGCACATTTTTAGACTTGGGACATTGCCATTGGCCTGGTTGTCTGATCTAGCCAATGGTGGCAACAATTACATATCCAAGGCTGTCCGCCTTGGAATAAATAGTTACTCAAGCTATAAATTAAGGTCGTACATATCTCTGTACACTAAAGACACATTACAAAATCTCATCAAGACATTGTCAACTTCAGAAATCCAGCCACATTTATAGCGACCAAGGCGCATTGTATATTTTTTGCCTCAGAAAATATACAATGCATGCAGTTCTCTTGAACAGAGCATTCAAGAGAATTTTCATCTTTTAGTGAATTCAAGTTACTTGCCTCACAGTGCTTGCTTAAATGACTTTGCAGGCATGCATGCTAGGTTGCTTCAGTCCTGTCCTACTCTTTGTGACCCCCATGGACTGTAGCCTCCAGGCTCCTCTGTCCATGGAATTCTCCAGGCAAGAATACTGGAGTGGGTTGCCATGCTCTTCTCCAAAGGATCTTTCTGACCCAGGGATGGAACTCATGTCTCATAAGTTTCCTGCATTGTCAGGCGGGTTCTTTTACCACTAACGCCACTTGGGAAGCCCAATTCGATTAAATAAAACACAATATATTTTAGTCTTTAGATAAACATAAGCAGTGAGTTGTTATGAAGAATCCGACTTCATTTTTTTGATATCTGACTAATGACAGCTTTCAAACTTAACAAATTCCTCTTCTCCTGCTGCCTCATATATTAGGAAAACTGATAAGAAAGCCAGGTGTCCCATTCTTGGACTCTGACAAGAAATTCAAAACATGCAAGCCATTACCTCTTTGTGCATGGAAACTCTTACCTCAGTCCAATGGCCTAACTACAATCAAATCCAAGCCATCTCCTTTTCCTGCTCTCTCAAACCCTCTTTGGACTGGCTTTGGAGTCTTCTTTGTTCTCCCAGAAAGAACTATTATGTGAGGAATAAATATCTTCATACTTTCTTGATATATGTATGACATCAGTCTCAACATTAGAAACACATATGGGGTTGAGAAGGTCATCCTGTTTCTATAGGCTGTCCTCAGAAATTACACTGCATTCTATTTTTTACAGAAATCTTATGTTAGGTACCATTATTATACTTATTATTGAGATGAGGAAAATAAAACAAATAAAGAGATTAAGTAAATTGCCCAAGGTCATAGGGCAATTTTGTAAATGAACCCAAGAGATCTGACCCCAGATCTGTGCTCCAATGCACTAACTAAAATGCTTTCAAAAGTTAGTGAGCAGAGGTATGAATACTTCAGACCCTGATGGTGCTGGTAGGCCTTGTACTACCCTAGACTCTAAACATCTTTGTTTTTCTTAAAAAAATTCCTGTATTTTGAGCTGCTTTATTTGAAGTTTACATTACTTTTTCTGGAAAGACATTCTAATTATACATTGTAGATTCTGTAAAATTTAAACTTGAATCCATGTTCAGCAACTGATTAGATGTAACAGAGAAAATTGACTTAGCTTCTCTATGCCTCACTGTCCATGAATGTAAAATGGGAAGAATACTATTTCCATTAAAAATGTTATTATGATTGAATAAAATGATATATGTTATTAATAATCACCTTGGATAAAGCCTCTCACATATCTGAGGCTCAATAAATGAAAGTTAATATCATGTATTAGCCCTTGTAAATATTTTGGGAGAAACTTGACTCACAGATTAGCCATTGTGGCACAGTCAAAATTTGTCTTTTGGTTTGTGAACTCACTTTGGGAAGTTTTAGAGGGGACACAATCACTCCTATTTGTTTTTGAATTATAAAAATTATATTCTGATAAAAATTATATTCTGAAGAGATACTTAAACAAGAACAAGTTCATTATGACATGATTACATAGATGTGTGCACCCTCACAATAGCAAACACTCCTGTAAATCCATGAGAAGAAGGTAACATAAGATAGTGTCATAAGCTTGAGAGTAGAAATCCCTTGGACATGAAAGTTGTGGGTGAAGGCAAACTGCTTTTGGTAGAGTAATGGATGCTGAGAAAAATGTGTTGACAGATTAAAGGATTTGTATACCAAATTAATGCAGTACATTATTCTAGTAGGGTATGGAACGCATACATAAGTGTTAGCTAGAATTGAACTTACTGTCTAATTAAAGTTAGACCAATCAATCACTCATCAGTCTTCAATATCGATCAGTCTTTTGACACTACTGAAGGTTGATTGGGGATATTGATAGGAGTCAATATATCCATCTAATTCATGCCTTTGATGGTGACTTAAAATTTTGAAGCTTCTGCTACAAACAGAGATTGTAAAGGGAATCCACTCCAATGTATTCTACCTGTCCTTGCATATGATAATAACATTACTCGTGGAAGGGGGAGCCAAAGAATATGATCTGCCAATATATCCACCTCAGTGGTTTGTTTTTAAATAGCAGGAGTTTACTCCAGTTTGCTTAAATAGTGTAACAAATAATAAAGGTGGGGGATAGGGTGAGAGTAGGCAAAATTATTAAAGGAATACTGAACTATATCATGGCATACAAGGAGGAGTATTACAAGCTAAGTAGAAGGTGTTGTTGGAGTCTCCTTTGAGAATATCATCATTAACATGACTAAGTTCCCAAAGAACAGTTCCACATTTATAATTACTGTGGCTCTACTTTCACTGGGCCAATTTACACTGGAAACTCTGGCCTTGATCAATCGACTGTGGGTGGTGGTCCCATTGTCAGTCCTTATAACTGCGTGGATGCTGGCTGTGTGGATAGTTTTAGGATAATGGGACTAAAAGTGCAAATTCTAGAAGGTATCTAGGAGGTGAATAAAACAAGAAATATACCCTGCAAATGCTGTAACTTATGGGTCTTTAATATATGACATTTAAGTTAAAAAACAAAGAATTACTAAGGGGTAAGTTACATCAGGAACTAATTTCCTTTTTTCTAAGTTTCCCTATAGTAAGGGCTCAGATATAATGATTAACATTTGTAGAGACTTAACATGATTAATTTATTTTGATCCATTAAATTAAGCTGGCATTAACCAATGAAATGAAGAAATTAAAACCACCAAATGGTAAACCATTTATCTTCATTTCTACATATTTTTTCCTATAGAATTGCTTCATAGTTACAACTTTGAATTTAGAATTTCAAAAATAATTTACACTGAACTTACAATATACTTGTCTTTCTGTAAATTTGCCAATCAAAATTTATTTTTCTGAAAATGAGAAAAAGATCAAAAGAAATTTTCCAATTTTCAGTGAGAGAAATTACATTTTAAATATGTTCTATGGTATATGACTAATGTCCTCTATTTTGTTTTATATTCTGTTTTTAAATTTGAGTTTTATAATATTGGAAACCACGCAATTTAAAATGAATAATAGTAATATTTGTATACTAAAACCAACTGTGAATTAATAATACTATATATAACATGACAGTAGGGTAGTGATACTAACAATATACAGTTATTGATCATTTGTCAGAAGTCAGAAACCAAGATATTTAAATTATCACAATTCAGTCTTCAGATAACTTTATGAAGGAAGCATTACCCCATATTGTACATGGAGAGACCCACTCACTAAGAGGTAAGTTACTACCATCTTATAATCAATGTCAGAATTGAAATTCAAATTTATAGCTATTCAACTTCAAATCTTGGTTTTTCTTTCACCTTGTATTAATATACTAAAAAGTTCCACATTCTTATCAGAATAATTGAAGTCCAAAGAATCTCAGAAATTTTCAGAAATACTGAATTAACATGGATGTTTTCTTAAATTTGTTCTAAGCATTTAATTAACCCTAACATCAAAGCAGAGATCATGAGACCATCTATTAGGAAAAGTCATTAAGAAATTACACATGAAATATTTTTATTTCAGGACAGCAGATAAGGTTAAAAGCAAAAAATTATCAGAATATGTTTTCTACCTATCCCAAAGCTTACAAAATCTATAATATATTGTAAAACAATGTATAGTTAAACAATGTATAGTTATGATAAATACTGTATAACTAAGTTTATCAAAAGTATTAAGAATCATTAAATACTATCAGATTAAACAGTAAAAAATGTAAAGAACATAAATCAACCAATTCCTTTCCTCTTGCTTAATTTGAGCTTTCAGTGAGTGTATTGGACAAAGGTAATACAATCTTAAGATGCATAATAGAAGTTAATTGCCTAGATAATGAGAAATAATATTCCCATTGGACTGTGCTGGTCAGGACATATATGGAATAATAGAATCAATTTTGTGTTCTCTAGGACTTAACTTACACCCATATTATGGCAATTAATAACTTGGCTTATAGTTTTTCTATGTAACTTTTACCATCGACCGTAAATTACATGCATGCAAGGACCATGACTTATCTAATTTTATGTCATTGGCTCCTAGCAGAAAATGTGGCTATTAGTATTTGCTTAATAAAGCATTATATTCATTAAAGCACTCATCTCATCTCCTTAGACTCTTGCCATAATATCATAACTGTTTTCTTTGCCTTTCTATTTCTCTGAGTTCTGTTCCCCAAATAATTGCTCAAACAGTAAAGTAACCTTTCCAAGGTTACAGGACTAGTAAATGACAGACATTGGATTAAACCTAGGAAAACTGACTGTAAAGCCTCATTTTTAAAGTACTATTCTCTGACAAAATCTCCCTTCAAATATAGGCTAAACAAAACAAAAATAGAAGTGTTTGAAAACAAATTCAGTGTCCTGACAGTGCAGTCTCTGTAAGTTAAGATGTGATGCTTACCTCATTTAAAGAGAGACTTTGATGAACAGAATTTAAAGTAAAAAGTCCTATGAGCTGTCTGAAGACAGTCTTTTATAAGAAGAGTTGAAAGAATGAAGTTTTTAACTGAAAAATAATCTTGCTTGAGTGTACATATGTTTGAATTAAAGTATTAAGGTCTGTCGCGACTAAAAAGTATTCTGCTCTTTCCCAGAACTTCTCTGGCACAAAATAGGTACTTAATAACTATTTGTTTTCTTAATTAACTCATGGTAAGTGGATACAAGTAACACAGGAACCAAGTAAAAGGTAATAAAACAAGAATCTTTGAAAGCTGTAGGACATTCCAATGACAATAAGGCTACGAAGAGAATCACAGGCAATCGATCAACTACCGGCAGAGAAGTTTGGGCTATTAGCCTGTTTGTAAACTATCTGTATTTCAGTCAAAATTCACCACTGTTTAGCAAGATAAACTATTAAAATGTGGCACAAAGATGGTATGTGCTTTAGGGTCATATGTGTATATATATAATAATCATGTAATTTGCAAAGAGTCTACATAATATATATAATCATGTAATTTATAATGAGTATACATAATATAAATAATCATGTAATTTATAATGAGTGGCAGTTTTACTTTTTCCTTTCCAATTTGGATGTTACTTATTTTTCTTGCCTAATATTCTGGCTGGGATTTCCAATAATATGTTGACTGTAAGTGCCAGGAGTTGTCTTGTTCCTGATCTCTGATGAAAAGCTTTTCGCATTCACTCTTGAGAGTAGTTGTGTTTGTGTCATATATGGCCTTTATTATGTATATTCCTGTATACTCACTTTGTTGAGAGTTTGTCACAAATGGATGTTGAACTTGTCAAATGCTTTTTCTGCAACTACTGAGATAATCATATAGTTTTTATTCATTTTGTTAGAGTTGTATCACATTGACTGATTTGTGGTTGTTGAGTATATTTTCTTTTCTTCATTCCATGTTCTACTCTTCATGCTCTCTAGTCTTCACACTAGCTCCTTGTAGCAAATTTGTGTACCTGAGTCACTTTATCAGGTTCTGGTTTTCTGTGAAACACAAACTAAGACATGAGTAATTTGATAATTTGGCGTAATCAACTTGCCTTCTTGAATATTGGTGACATTGTAGGAATACAAATTCTTGTCTTGTATTTACCTCCATCTTCTTTCCAACACCTAACTTTTCAGTTTCTGTGTATTCTGGATGATTACTTCACATATGTATGTATATATGCACATGTGTGTGTATATATTCATATATTGGCAGCAACTGAAAACTGAGATTTCTGATCATGTTTTCCTCATACACCCTGAATATAGGAAATATACTGTGCACAGTAAAATAAGTTTCATTGCCCTTTAAATTCTTGTTATTTATATCTACAAGCTGGAGAGGGCATCTCCTAATTATGATGCCCATCTGGCTAGTTATCCAAGTTTCAATGGCTGTGTCTGGATTGACCATAAATAGGCAAAACATAAAAGAGAAGAAAAGCACATTTTTAGTCTTAGAAAACTGTATTTGTTTTGAGAACTCATACATTTTTAAATGATGCATTTATACTCAAGATAAATCAAGCAAACTCTGTAATAGTTATCTGTTTTGACTTTAGAAATTGACTGCATTATGAACACTTTTATTGAAAGGTGACTACAAGAGTACCCAGAGGCCTTTTCAATGGAGCTACAATTAGATGAAACCATATTATTCTTCAGCATGCTGTGTTTCCCATTACTTGGTGATCAAAAGAAAAACTCCAGAGAAGATCTGTAGGATGCAAGATTGATTACAGACTGATTCAGCAGTCTAATCACTAGCTAGTGCAATCTCAGCATGAATGGAGTCCCCAGAGAGCTAGTTGCTATCTGATAGCACTACAGAGGGGAGAAATCAAATGACTTCTAGAATGTAGATTGGTTTGGGTTGCATTAAACAGGAAAGGATTATATCTCACACTGTCATCCATCCTGGCATCTGAGAACAGTGCATCTAAAACATCTCATTTCCACAGAAGGTATACATCAACTTTGCTGCATTGCCTGAATCAGCAACTCCTGGGAAGGAAGGGAAGCTACGCAATTGCAGTGTGAAAACAGCTGCAATTAATTATGGTGTGCTTTTGGTGCTTCTTGCCAAGGACACAAGACTAATTTTTCAGTATTATTCAATTTACATCCCTTATGTTGATCATTCTCTCTTAACATTATAAATCCAAAACATAGTATTTCCTGTCTATAACAATAATTAAAATAACTGCTGAAGGGCATTGGGAATAAGGAAAAGAACAATGAAAGGGAAGAATGAATTATTGGAATCTAGTTCTAGTTCTGCTGAAATCTGTCTATGAATTGTGAGTAAACGGTTTAACTTGTTTGTGTATCAATAGACTCATCTAAAACTGGAATAATTATATTTGGAATTCCTGAATTCAAGAGGTCTGGATTTTACAACACTGTTGAACCAAAATAACTGTGGTGAATGATTCACATTTATATTTTAAATTCCTCTTGTCCATTCATTTAAAAACTTAATAGTTTAGTGTAAGGGACAGATTAACAAAACACTTGTAGAAAGTAATCACATAGAAAGCATATCACTGAAACATCAAATCTGTGTAGCTTAATACCACGGGGAAATGAGGGAGAATTTATCTAGCCTTTTCTCTTTCTTTTTTTTTTGATAAGGATTTTTTCAGGCTCCAAGTAAGATACAGTTTATAGAAAATTCTTAGTATTTCTTGAGTCACTTGATCATCATCCCAGATTAACAAGAGAACCAGAAGGGGGTTAGTAAGAGGACACTGATGATGCATCAAAAGATCTGTCTTGGATACAAAGGCAACAAATTGAACCTGGCAAATTGTGTGGCAGGGGAGATGGTTTCAGTCTAACTGAGAAAGGCTCTTTATAACAATGAACAAATGGCAATCAGTGTTATTCTAGGAAATCATCCTTTGAACACTGTCTGTAAGGAGGATTTAGGATTGTTTACATAAATTTTATATCTAGGCTCCATGCTTATTCTAGTTCTGCTATACATATTCAGTGGCTCATATGATGTATCTTCAGGTGTTTTATCTTTTTCCTATTTCTTTTTTTTATTAACGTTTGTCAACGTTCTTTAGACCAGCAAACCTTAATATTTTCGGCACCAGGGACCAGCTTTGTGGAAGACAGTTTTTCCACAGACCTGGGGGTAGAAGGATGGTTTTGAGATGATCCAAATGCTTTGTATTTACTTTATTTCTGATCTATGCTGCTGCTGATCTGACCAGAGGTACCACTCTACAGTTCAGAGGTTGGGGACCCCTACTTTAGACTACAGGAAAATAGAACTTGAGTAATTTTATGCCTCTGTTTTATTCCTGAGTTATATTGAAATCTTATGTGTTTCTTTAGTTATAATATTTCTAATGTTATTCTTCTATCTCTTTATCACCACAGTTAACTCAAACCACAGATATGGCTTCCTAACTGATGTTTTGTCCTTAAACTGTTATTTCTGCCAATCCATTTAATATAAAACTGCCAAATTAATCTTGCTAAAATACAGATTTCACTCTGCCATTCCATTCTTCAAAATTCTTCAAAGAACCTTCAGTAATATGATACATCCTAAAGACACACTTCCTAGACTGGCATTAAAAGCAATTTAAAATCTAGTCTTGACACCCTTTCTTAACCCTACACTCAAATTCTGTTTGTAATAGATGATCACTTAAGCTTCTTTTACTTTTGCTGCTTCTCAGAGAAATTAATTAGGGCTTTTTTCCCTAGGTGTACCAATATCAAATTAGACCTATACAGATGTGTAAAATCACAGGATTTTAGAGCACATAGACTCTGTATGCAGTCTTTTTTTTTAATTAATTTATTTTTTATTGAAGGATAATTGCTTTACAGAATTTTGCTGTTTTCTGTCAAACCAAAACATGAATCCTCCATCAGTCTTTTTTTTTTTGGTTTAATTATATTGTGTTTTGCCTAATCTAAAAAGTATAAACTGTTAAATATAACATGAAAACATTTCCCATTACTTGTTTAAGGAATTCTCTCAAGTCAAGTTAAGTGAAATCACTCAGTCATGTTCAACTCTTTGCAACCCATGGACTGGAGCCTACCAGATCTTCCATCCATGGGATTTTCCAGGCAAAAGTACTGGAGTGGGTTGCCGTTTCCTTCTCCAGGGGATCTTTCCAACCCAGGAATCAAATCCAGGTTTCCCACATTACAGGCAGACGCTTTACCATCTGAGCCACCAGGGAAGCCCAAGAAATACTCTAAGTTTGTAGAAATTTTCCTTTCAGAATTTATCTAGTTATGTTTATTTAGCTTAAATAAAAGATATTTTGTACTTTGTAAGTTATGTAGCATTTAAAACAGAAACACAAAAGCAATTGCAATTGGCCAGACTTATGTTGATATATAGAGTAGATTTCATATTTATTAGAATCAAAAGATGCAAACTACTAGAACACACACCCACATATACATACCACACTCATGCACACATTCGTCCTCTAATAGAAACAAATAACCAAAAATCAGCAGATGTTGAAATAATTTTTTAGCAGTACAGATCAACAAGATAAAGTGATTATCTATTGAATAAATTAAAATGCTTTGGAAAATTTTGAAAATTAAATAAAGTTTTCATTATGTTTTACAGAAATATAAAAGTTCATGTAATTAGCAGATTTGAACTCTACATTTTTGGTAAGTTGCACTTTGGAATACTACGGTTTTTCCCTATTTAACATTTGATTAGGAGTGTCTAGCTCTAAGGGCAATGTTTCTCAAAATAAATTATATCTGTTGTCCATGCTAAATCTCTAGAGATTATGATATAATTGGAAAATCAATATTTTAAAGAAAAATTCCTCATATGACTCAACATAGCCCTCAGTGATGAAAGTCCCTTTCTATCTAGAGTCACATATGGGTGACATCTTCTTTATCCATTCATTAATTGATGGTAGCTTAGGTTGTTTCTGTATCTTGGCTATTGTGAGTAATGTTGCAGCAACATAGAAAGAAAGTGAAGTTGCTCAGTCATGTCTGACTCTTTGTGACCCCATGGACTTTAGCCTACCAGGCTCCTCCATCCATTCGTGGGATTTTCCAAGTTAAGAGTCTTGGAGTGGGTTGACATTTCCTTCTCCAGAGGATCTTCCCAACCCAGGGATTGAACCTGGGTCTCTTGCATTGTAGGCAGATGTTTTTACCATCTGAGCCACCAGGGAAGTCACCTGCAATAACATAGGAGTGTGTAAATCTCTTCAGTATTCTGTTTTGATTTCCTTTAGATGTTTAAGCTGATATGAAAATGCTGGATCATATGGTAGTTTATTTTTAATTTATTGATGAAACTTTATATTGCTTTCCATAATGACTTCATCAATTTACATTTACACCAAGAGTGAATGAGTTCTCTTTTCTCCAAATCCTCGAGAACACTTTTAATGTCTTGTGTTTGATGAAAGCCATTCTAACATGCATAAGATGATATCTCATAGCAGTTTTGATTTGTATTTCCCTTACGATCAGCAATGTTGTAAACCTTTTTGTGTTATTGGGTATTTTTATATTTTCTTTAGAAAATTGTTTATTCAGTTCCTCCACCTATTTTTAGATTATTTATTTTTCTGTTATTGAGTTTTATAAATTATTTATATATATTTGATACTAATCCTATATCAGATACATGGTTTGCAAACATTTCCTCCTATTTTGTAGATTGCCTTTTCATTTTGTTGATGGTTTCTTTTGCTGTGGAAAAGATTTTTAATCAATGTAGTCCTCATTGATTTTTGCTTTTATTGCTTGTACTTTTGGTGTCATATTCAAAAGATTGTTGTCAAAACCATTGACAAAGAGGTTTTCCCCTATTTTTTCTTCTAGGAAATTTTAAGGTTGCAGTTATGTTCTTTTTTTTTTCCATTTATTTTTATTAGTTGGAGGCTAATTACTTTACAATATTGTAGTGGTTTTTGTCATACATTGATACGAATCAGCCATGGATTTACATGTGTTCCCCATCCCGATCCCCCTCCTACCTCCCTCCCCATCCCATCCCTCTGGGTCTTCCCAGTGCACCAGGCCCGAGCACTTGTCTCATGCATCCAGCCTGGGCTGGTGATCTGTTTCACCCTTGATAATATACATGTTTCGATGCTGTTCTCTCAAACCATCCCACCCTCGCCTTCTCCCACAGAGTCCAAAAGTCTGTTCTGTACATCTGTGTCTCTTTTTCTGTCTTGCATATAGGGTTATTGTTACCATCTTTCTAAATTCCATATATATGTGTTAGTATACTGTATTGGTCTTTATCTTTCTGGCTTACTTCACTCTGTATAATAGGCTCCAGTTTCATCCATCTCATTAGAACTGATTCAAATGAATTCAATTCTTTAATCCATTTCAAGCTAATTTTTCTGAGTGTTGTAAAATAAGGATTCAACTTTATTTTTCTGCATGTGCTTTTCTAGTTTTCCAAGCACCACTTACTGAGGAGACTATCCTTTCCCCACTGAGTACTCGGCTTCTATGTTAAATATTAGTTGACCAAATATTTAAGTTTTCACTTCTAAGCTCTCTGTTCTGTTGTATCAGTTTATGCGTCTGCTTTTATTCCACCACTGTAATGTTTTGCTTATTGTATCTTTATAATGTAGTTTGAAGTGTGATGCCTCAGACTTCCTTTTTCTTCTCTCTTTCTCAGAATGGCTTTGGATATTCAGGGTCTTTTGTAATTTCATACAAATTTTAGGATTTTCTTTCTCTTACTATGAAAAATGCCTTTAGAATTTTGATAAAAATTTCACTGAATCTACAGATTGTTTTTAGTGGCATGAAAATTTTAACAATACTAATTCTTTAATTAATGAACACAAATATATTTTCATTTGTATTGTCTTCAGTTTCTTTCATCAATATCTTATCCTTTCACATATAAGATTTTCACCTCCTTGGTCAAATTCATTCCCAACTATTTTTCTTTTGATGCTATTGTAGATGGGATTATTTTATTTCTTTTTCAGATTTTTTTGTTTCTCATGTCTAGAAACATAGCTGACTTCTCAGTGTTAATTTGTATCCCACAATTTTGTTAAATGTGTTGATTAATTCTAGAATTTTTGGACAGAGCATTCAGAGTTTTCTATACATAATGTCATATCATCTCCAAACACAATATTACCTCTTCCTGATGGTTCTATTGATAGTTAGCACTTCCAGCACTATTGACTGAGAGTGATGAGATGGTCACCTTTGTCTTGTTTCTGACCTTAAAGGAAAAATTTTCAATCTTTCACTGCTGAGTTTGGTTTAGCTGTGAGTTTGTGAGTTTGCTTCCCCGGTGGCTCAGATGGTAAAGAATCTGACTGCAATGCAGGAGACCTGAGTTTGATCCCTGGGCCAAGGATATTAGCTGGAGTAGGAAATATCAACCCACCCCAGTATTCTTGCCTGGAGAATTCCATGGACAGAGGAGCCTGGTGGGATACAGTCCATGGGGTCGCAAAGAGTCAGACATGACTGAGTGGCTAACACACTTTGTCATATATTGAGGTATGTTTCTTGTATATCCAATTTGTTGACAATGTTTTTTTATTATGAATGAATGTATTGTATTAAATGCTTTTTCTGTAACTTTTAAGATGATCATATAATCTTTATCCTGTATTTCATTACATTGGTATATTACAGTTGTTTATTTGGGTAATTGTCCTTGCATCCTAGTGATAAATTACACTTGATCGTGAAATATGATCCTTTAATGTGCCTTTCAGTTTCTTTTGTTAATGTTACACTGGGAATCTTTGCATCTATGTTCATAGGGATATTTGTCTGTAGTGTATTTTTTTTCGTAGTCTCCTTATCTGTCTTTGATATCAGAATAACGCTGGTCTCATAAAATGACTTTGGGACTTTTCCTTCATCTTCAGTTTTTGGAAGATATTAAGAAGGTTTGTCAATAATTCTTTTTTAATGTTTGTTAGAGTTTACCAGTAAGACCATGGTGGTCCTGGGCTTTTCTTTTGGGGAGGTTTTTGATTACTAATTGAATCTCCTTATTCATTACTGGGGGCTTCCCAGGTGGTGCTAGCAGTAAAGAATCCTCCTGGGATCGCAGGAGACATAAGAGACATGTGTTTGATCCCTGGGTCAGGAAGATTCCATGGAGGACAGCATGGCAACCCGCTCCAGTATTCTTGTCGCAAAGAGTAAGACATGACTGAGGCGACTTAGCATACATGCATTCATTATTGGTCTCTTTATATTTTTGTATTTCTTCATGACTCAGCCTTGTTAAGTTCTCTGATCTAAGAGTGTATCCAGTTTCTCTAGATTATAAAGTTTGTTGAAATTCTAATTTTCATACTAATCATAATCCTTTGTATTTCTGTAGTTATCAATTGGAGTGTCTCTACTTTCATTTATGATTTTATTTACCTGAGTTTTCTCTATATACTTAGTCAATCTAGTTAAGTGTTTGTCGATTTTGTTTTCTTTTCAGAATATCAGCTTTTAGTTTTATTGATCTTTTCCATTGTTTTCCTGGTCTCTATTTCACACATTTCTGAATTGATTTTTGTTATTTCCTTTCTTCTGCTGACTTTAAGCTTATTTTGTTGTTCTTTTTCTAGTTGGTATAAAGTGATAGTTAAGTTGTTTATTTGCAATCTTCTTTTTTCTTAATATAATGATAGAATGCTATATACTTTTCCTCTTAAAACTGCTTTTGTAACATCCTATAGGTTTGTTTTGTTTTTTTCATCCATTTTTATTTGCTTTAAGATATGCCTTGATGTCCTCTTTTATTTCTTTTTTGACCCATGTGACCCAGGAGTAGGTTTAATTTGTACATATTTGTAAATTGTCTAGTTTTCCTTCCATTATTGATTTATAGTTTTCTATTTTATGATCAGAGCAGATACCAGTATGATTTCAATCTTCTTACATTTCCTAAGATTTGCTTTGCAGCACAGCCTATAAACTGTTCTGAAGAATGTTGTGTGTACTTGAGAGGAGTGTGCACTCTGCTGCGGTTGGATGGGATGTTCCATAATTGTCTGTTATTTCCATTTGCTCTAAAGTGTGATTCAAGTCCAGCATTTCTTCATTCATCTTCTGTCTGGATAATCTACCCACTGCTGAAAGTAGGGTATTGAAGTCCTTTACCTTTGCTTTGCTGTCTATTTTCCTCTTTATATCTGTTAGTATTTGCTTAATAAATTCAGCTGTTCCAATGTTGTGTGCATATATATTTATATTTTTTGATTAATTGAGCACTTTGTCATCATATAATACCTTCATTGTCTTTTGTTACTGTTTTTTGCTTAAAGACTATTTTATCTGATATAAGCTACCTTTGCTCTTTTTTATTCTTCTAGTATGAAATATCTTTTTTCACCACTTTACTTTGAGCCTGTGCATCATTAAAACTGAAGTGAGTCTCTTGTAGGCAGCACATCGTTGAGTTTTTATTCAATCTACATAACCATTCGATATGCTTTTTTATTAGAAATTTCAATTCATTTATATCTTTATTCATTGTTGCTAGGTAAGATCTTACGAGGGTCTGCAGTGGCTCAGCAGGAAAGAATACACCTGCAATGCAGGAACCGCAGAAGACGCTGGTTCAATCCCTGGGTGAGGAAGATCCTCTGGAGGAGGGCACAACAATCCACTCCAGTATTCTTGCCTGGAGAATCCTGTGGACAGAAGATCCTGATGGGTCCATAGGGTCGCAAAGAGTCAGACATGCCTGACGCTGCTTAGTGTGCACACATGCACAAGATCTTACTAATGCCATGTTTTAATTTTTTCTGGCTTTTTTTTTTTTTGGTCCTATTTTATTTTTGATGTTCTTGATGCCTTCCTTTGTGAAGTGGTGATTTTCTGTATTGGTATATTCTAATTCTCTTTTCTTTATCTTTTGCAAATCTGCTACAAACTTTTGCTTTGTGTTTTGAGGTTTATGTAAAACTGTGTTGATATTGATTTAGAGTACAGTACATCTTGAGCATATTGGACACCCAATATAGTTTCTATTTTCTTTATCATATTGCTTTTATTATTTCTTATAAAGTTGATAATCATTTCTAGAATAATTTTAAATGAACTATCATTATCTAATTAGAATGTAACAGTCATAACATTATATAAGATAAGATCTTGCCTATCAGAAATGACCCCAAGAAAATGCACTGTGAGATCCATCAAACCTTAATTCACTGAGGATAATGTTTATATACATTCTATGGAGTACCTAATAGAATGCCTTAACAAAATAATTGTTTACTTTTCTCCTGTTCTCTAATATATCCAGAGATAGTATTTTAGAATGGGACAAAAACATGATGACATCAAGGAACCAAACATTTTTTAATTATCATGTGGACGTTCTCATATTTTAAGGGTGCATTCTATCCTTTTGGTCTCAAGATGGCTGCTGCATTTGCCAGTCACTGCATCTGTTTTCCAGTCTGAATGAAAATGGTATCCAATGGAGAAGGATATGGCCTATAATAAGGAAAGCACAATAACTTCTCATATGACTCATTTAATACATCATCCTGGGCTACAAAGAGATGGAGCTGATAATCAGCTCCAATCCTAGTTCATGTAGCATCAAGGGTTCTAATGTTATGAAGGAGGAAAGTATACTCTGTGGAGAAGTAAATAGCAGAATCCTCCACAAATATATAATTAGTACCTACTGTATAAAATGTATGGCTTTGTATTCTTGGATAAGTATTATGTTATTTAATATTCATCCTAAGTAGTAGCTTTTGATTTCATATTTTTTTCTTCTTTAATAAAACTAGTAGGGGCCTACTGTATAGCACAGGGAACTGTACTCACAATCTTGTAATAACTATAATTGAAAAGGATGTATATAAATGTTATTGTTTAGTTGCTAAGTTGTATCTGATTCTTTTGTGACCCCAAGGACTGTAGCCTCCTAGGCTCCTCTGTCCGTGGAGTTTTCCAGGCAAGGATACTGGAGTGGGCTGCCACTTCCTCCTCCATAGGATCTTCCTGACCCAGGGACTAAACACTTTACTCTTGCATTTTCTACATCAGCAGGCAGATTCTTTACTGTGCATCTGAATCAACTATACTTATATAAAAATTTTTTAAAAAGAAAAAAATTAGAAAACTAATAGAGTGGTATAAGTAACTTGCCTATGGACATTTAACTAGTAAGTAGAAATATTCAGACTTGAAGTATAGTTTTTCTGAATCAAAGCCTTTTTGTTATACACAAAGATGCATCTATTTTATTTTGTCACCTTAATATGAGAAAAATGATAGTGAAAGAGGAAAAGAAAGTTAATTATAGAGAAATTCTCTGGCTTTGGTTAACAGAATTTTTTCAGAACAGCATGAACTTTTGAAAACAACCTTGACATTAATTTGATACAAATGTGAGACTTCAACTGATGCCTCTGTAGAATAGCATTCCAAAGGCAATGTAAAATCTTTATCCATTAGATTGAACTTCAGCATTCTGCAAAAATTTTGCCCCTAAAGTAGATTCCAATAAACAAGAGTGATTTAGTCAGCAAGGACAATGTAACATGGATACTACCACCATCCTTCAAAACTATGCACAACTGTGCATTATTATTTTCTGTACCCGGCTTTCAACATAAGTCTTAAGACCCTGTGTCAGCATAATGTAAGAATTGCATCACTAGCCTAGCTACAAATTTTCTTCATAGGGATATAAATGGTGTTTATCTTTTCTGTTATTTTTGACCCCTCAGTGCTTGGCCTCTATATTGCATTTTGTTCTAAAGAAGATTCAGACCTTGAAAGAGAGTAGGTGTGTATTTGATAACAATAGACTCTGTTACTGTTTTCCTTTTCCCCCTTGGTCATAATTTTAAACAAAATGAGCATAGATTTTTATTTAATTACTGTAAATTTAGAATACTTTCATATTTTGTGGGTTTGATCAATTTAATTTTGTAATCAGTTACTTTAATTTTAATTCAAAGTTATACAAGTAGAATTTTATTCTGTATTACAGACTTGTTAGGAATGGCACCTTTAAAATTTTACTTCATGTTTAAATTCTCTTTAGAGACTCTAATATATAATTTTATCATTATCCTCTATGGTTTGATTACTTTAATACAGATATTTTTCTTTGATAATTCTTTGCCTGTTTAATTTGTGTAATGATTTAGTAGAAAGAATACAAACTTGGATTTAGTAAACCTGGGTAATATCCAAATGTCTTTAGAAGTTGGGCATTTTTGAAAAAAAAATGACAAGATTTTAGTCTTTTACTTTTCTACTCTGAAACAGAAAGATAATATTTCCAGTCCTACCTCTTATATATGGATATTTCAAGAATCAAACATGTATATGATATGTATGCTATAAAAGCTCCTTACATATATAATATTTTAGTAGTATATCTTCATCTTACCTAATACAATATGTGCCCTAAAATTCTAGATAATTTCTGAAAATTATACCCCATCTTGACAGAGGAAATTTTAGCACTTTCTTCCAGAAATATTTAAATATAACTGGTGGCTATAGCTTTCTTTTCACTAGTATTTCAACCTAAGCTGCTTAGCATCTTTGAAAATTAATTTGCCATTTGTTGTACTGGATGAAAAATTTATTCAAACAAAATGTATTGAAATCTTATTAAATATAGTTACTGGAGATTAAAAAATAATCCTTCCCCTTGCAGAGCTTCTTGGAGGAGATAGAATAATCACAACAGTGAGACAATTGCTATAATGAAGGGGTAAAGAAAACATTATAGGAATACAGATGCGAAATGAATGATGGTTAAGTTAGTTCCAAGTTAGTGTGATATTAAAAATAAGCAACTATAATCATAGTTAACTAAGTAGAAACTTTTCTCATAATGTAATTGAGCTTATTTTGGAAGTTTTCTTAAGCAAATGGCAGCATTTTGTCACTTCAGGAGTTATTGAAAGTGATTACATTAGTCATCCCTCAGAATTGCTTAGAACACTGTGATAAAAGTGGAGGCATTACAAAATAAGTTAGTACAGTAAATTTGGAGCAGATTCAGAGTAGCATCATAAAGATGATTATAACTTTAAAGATAAGCATTAAGGTAAAACATCAAAAGGTTTAATATGACCATATTGAAATGTTTTTTGTAACTGTAGCTGCAACACGTCCTTTTAATTAGCAGAAAACATCAAAAACACTTTGAAGCTTGATACATATTGGAAAGTTATTCCATATATTTTTGGTTACTTCTATCTTACAGACTCATTAAATAGTCTCTTCCTTTTTTAAGTGGTTGATATACCTCTTTCTTTTAAAAAAAAAAAAAGCACAATTGTTCTTATGTCTACTGTGCACAGTGGGCTAAACAGCTCAAGGACAAAACTTACATAAGACTTCGGCAGGTCTGGCAAATAAAATACTTGGTAATTTTAAAACCAAATCAAACATTCACTTAACAGGCAGATGTTTATTACCTACAATAAATCTATGCCCTATTCATCAAATACATAAATAAATGATACATGATTTTTTCCCTTGAGTGGTTTATAATCTACATGGAAAGACAGATTTAACAATTATAGCACTTAAAAATACCACATATTATGAGATGCTTTACAAATATGAACTATAGTTTCTGATGAGAACTCAGAGGTGAAAAGTCTATTCATTTTGGTCCCCAGATCGTTTTAGAAAGTGGTATGCTTTTGTATTAGTTTAAGGTTTGTATTAGTTTCCTAGGGTTGCGGAAACAAAATATCATGAACTTGTTTGCTTAAACAACAGAAGTTTATTTCCCCCCAGTTCTGGAGACTGGGAGTCCAAGATCATGGTGTTGGTAGGTTTGGTTTCTTTAGAGGCCTCTCTTCTTGGCTTGCAGATGGCCGTCTTACCCTGTGTCCTTACACAGGTCCTTATCCTGTGTCTTATCCTGTGGTCTTTGCTAAATGCAAACATGTCCATGGTGTCTTCTTTTCTTCATCTTATAAAGAAACCAGTCAGATTGAATTGAGGTCCACTCTAATAGTGTCATTTTTAACCTGCATGCTAGTGTGTTAAATCACTTTAGTCGTGTCTACCTGTTTGTGACCCTATAGACTGTAGCCTACCAGACTCCTCTGTCCATGGGATTCTCCAGGCAAGAATACTAGAGTGGGTTGCTATGCCCTCCTGCAGGGGATCTTGCCAACCCACGGATTGAACCTGTGTCTCTTATGTCTCCTGCGTTGGCAGGTGGGTTCTTTATCACTAGCTCCATCAATTAAAAAAGATCTAATTTGCAAATATGTATCCTGAAATACTGGTGTCTAGGGTTTCAACATATTAATTCAGAGGGACAAAGTTCAGTCTATAGTAAATTTCTTCTAGGCTATTCTAAAACTATTGCATGATCTTTATATATATATATATATATATATATATATATATATTATATGCAATAATTTTGGAATATATATATAATATATATATATTATATATGCTTCCACTTCACCTTCCAGAGTAGTTTGCCTATAGTAGTCAAATTAAAATTAACTAATTTATTGGAATAATAAATGCTTAAGTACCAGTGTTTTCAAAAGAAGCTGTCTAACATGGCTCTCTACATTGATAATATTAATTTTATATAAGCTTTTCTTTACTCAAATATCTTAAAAGAGAAATGTCATTTGTTTTTTTCCAAGTATTATTCAACAATTATTATTAAGCCCATTTGGGCTTCCCTGGTGGCTCAGTGGTAAAGAATCTGCCTGCATTGCAGGAGACCCGGGTTGGATCCCTGGGTCAGGAAAGTCCCCTGGAGAAGGAAATGGCAACCCACTGCAGTATTCTTGCCTGGAGAATTCCATGGACAGAGAAGCCTGGCAGGCTACTGTCCACACTGTCACAAAAGGTCGGACACGACTGAGCAACTAACCCTAACAATTATAAATCCCTTCGATATATATATACATGTACAGCAAAAATAATCAAATGTGGAATTATCTTCTTAGATTTTCTGGCAGGTCCTGGATGAATTCCAAGAATATCTGAATAATCTTTTTTGTAAATAATTGACATCCACACGGAGATTTTCTGACTAAAATCCTAGAGTAGTCGAGATTTTATGTTCCAAACAAAACCATATAGCTTTGGGTTTTAAAACTTATGTCGAGGTTTATTGTATTTTTTGTTTTTCTGCTATATTTTATGTTGATACATTAAATAAATAATACATGAAACTTTTTGACATTTTTAATTTCAGAGACTCATTAGTACTATTGAACTTCTCAATTATGTACAAATGTTTTATTTTTTAACTAGATTTGTTTTTAAGTTATTTTCATTAAGTGAACTGAAATATAAATATTGCTTGTGGGTAAATTTTAATTATAAATGATGTTAAGTTGTAGAGTTACATTGAAAATTGCTCTGTCATCAAATTAGATAAGCAGGAAATATAAATCAAACAACTCCAAGTGCACATCAATGGAGTTAGCATTTAGTGAATAGTTAATAAGAATTAAACACTCTTCCAAGTTCTTTATAAATATTAAACGTTTACTCCTCTAGCGACAACATGAAATAGATGGTATTACTACTGTTATTGTTATTATTTATTGCATTTTTTTTACATGTGGGAACTGAGATTCTTACCGATCAACTATTTTGTCTGAAGTTATATAGTTTTTAAGCTGAAAAACCAAGATTCAGTTTTAAAGTACATTCTCTTTAGCAATAAACAATCTATTGCCACAAATACTCTTTTGTTCTCATCAAGCTCATCACCTGTTTCACAAGGCTGCGTGTGTGAAACAGAACAATTAAAGATAAAATTTAGAATGTTATCAAGTGGCATTATATCTGGACACATTACACCTTGAACTAGCAATCCATAAACTGCAGGCCAGCCTTTCCTGGAAAAACTTAATTAAGTGTATGGATTAAAAAGAAGAATCCTTCATGGGACTCATGACAACCCGGTGTATGTACTGTCTCTGTGATTTTGTATTTACCACAATATTTTCCTCAACACAGTAAGCAAAGTGTTTTCCTGACCCATACAAAAAAAATAAATAAATAAGGCTCTCTTCTGCCTATACAGCCCTTCAGCGGACTTGATTCCAAGGTCCCATCCTCCCTCCATGACAATTAAAACAGTATTTCTCTGTTTTTCCATTTTCTACTATAGACAGAATATGTTTTTCTTTCCCAAACCCCCAAATTCATATGTTAAAACATAATATCCAATGTGACAGTATTAGGAAATCAGGCCTTTTGGAAACAGATTAAGTCATGAGGGCAGAATCCTGATAAAGAGAACTCAGTGACCTTATAAAAGAAACCCCAGGTAACCTATCTGCCATGTGAGGGCATGGGAAAAAGGACAGCCATCTATGAACCAGGAAAAAGGCCTTCACTAGACACTGAAGCTGCCAGCACCGTGATCTTAAATTTGCCAGTTTCCAGAACTGTGAGAAATAAATATCTGCTGTTTATAAGCCCCCAAGCTTATGATATTTTGTTATAGCAGCCTGAACAAATAAACTACCAGTGTGGTACTTTCATGCCCTGATCTTTTAATATTTCCCCCAAATTATTTCTGCAATTACCCCAAAACATATATGTGTGTAGGGGGAGGGGTATGTATGTTTCCAAAAATAGCACTTTCAGCTGCAACATGCCATTCACCTTCTCTTTCGTTAGCCACTTAAGTTCTGAACTGTCTTGTTATCATCCAGTACCTATCAGTCCTGTGCGGATACACAAACTCACTACAACGGTGTGCCGACACACCACTGGGGGTTGATGTGACGTGGCTTAGGTACCATCTCCTCCTGAGACCTCGTGCTGTGCAGAAAGTGCTCCCTCTGGAGCACCCACACTACAGATGTCGTCCAGGTTGTGGGTTTAGTTAATGCTCTGTGTTCTCTGAGGCAGCAAGAGAGAATCACCTCCACAAACCTTTTGGAACAATTCATCCTGCTACATTCAGTCCAAACAGCACTGCTTTTAATCCCAGTGTATCACAGAGATTTTTCTGATGATAGACTTTATTATTTTTTTCCAGGGAGATTGCTTCTTTTATGGACAAGTACAAATCCACGGTATCTTGGCTCTTTTCCTAACAGTCTCTTTTCCTCTATTCTGCAGTAATGCTTTTAGAGCGGGCCTTGTGGTTTTCTTCCTAGAATGAGTTTCTTCTTAGGAAATTCTTCATATCTCATGCAAACTGCATCCCCTGAAATTCATTCCACCAATCCTACAGACGTGATGTGAGATGACTAAATTCTAGGTGAACACAGCTTAGAGTAAAAATTGGAATCCCTAAACTTCTTGGGCCATCTGATGATCCACGTTTTATAAAAGCATCGTGGTAAAGCTACTTAACACTGATCTTTCCCTTTCCAATTATACCAAAATCTCAAAGGGATGTTCCCTATTGGCTTATATTATATACTGACTTTATTCAATAATTATTTTGTGTATTCAAATATTAGATTTGATTCAATATCTTAAAGTCTTAAGGGAGTGAAACTGTATCATATCTTTCTTCTTGTTTACTTGTTTCTTACAGAGCCACCACTGTGGAGATAACAGAGAATGTACTTTATAAATGTTTGTTTACATAATCAAATTTTAGAAAATTCATGGTGATCTTATCAATATTTTATAATGTTTTTCCAAATGAGAGCAAAATATGGTACAAAAATATTTAACTGAGCAATAAAGCTAACATTTACAATGTTTGTCTATCTCACCTTTCATTTTATTTACAATAATACTGTATGCACCTTGTCAGCAAAAAAAAATCAAAATTTCAAGAAGTCCAATAACAAGAATAAATAGAATTTCCTCCCAGGCTAGCGTAATTGTTGTATAGATGATGATTTATATTTAAAGCCACGGCTCAAGCAAATTTAGCATGATATTCCATAAAAGCTCTCAAAATTAAAATTGGGTATTTTACCACACAGGGTAAACTGGCAGATGTTTTAGAGAGTGGCTTTAAATCTGTCATTTCCTATCCTTCTTCTCTTATTTCACATCTTCTTTCCTTCTTGCTTGGTGTGCCTCCGTTCATCACAGACACCACAATAACAGAAGCACTAGCCTTCACTTTTAAATCATGGGCTGTCTCTGTCACTGTCATGGCCAGTCTTTGAAACAGGAAAGAGAAAACCCAGAACAGCATTTGCAATAGCACAAGCATCATAAGTGTTCCCCAGGACTCCCATCACACCATCTATTTGTGCCAAGTCTGGGTACAGATCTTCTCATGCTACCGACTAGCAAGTCATACAAGAGCTCTAATTGTGGGGTAGGTGACTGTCACGCGGCAAGCCTTCCCTGTGAAGGTGGGGAGGGATTTAGAGCTATGGCTTCTGAATGTAAATGCATTGTGACATCCTTTTTAAAATAGATCATCCACACCAGATCAGCTCGGTAAAATTGGTTAGAAAAAGCTTTAATTATGCTGAAGTTTAAGAGTTTGAATATGACACATGACAATAGATTTAAACAAGGAAAAGCCTTATTTCCAGGTCACTATCCAATCACTTCCATGTGTCACTGGGCTCTGGAAGAATTAGGAAAAAGAGACAAATGATAGACCTCATCTCTCCCTAATAATCTAAGCATTAATTTGCTCATGACATCTTTTTTTTTACCAAATATTGATGGCATGATAGCCCTAAATATAAGATCATCAATGATTTTGATGAATGAATGAAAACATCTACAAGCATATAAGTGGAAGATATAAAAGTGACATTATTTTTAAAACTTTTGAAAGATTCACTTTTATTAATAAGACATTCATAAACAGCTTTAGGATAAAGTAGAAGGCCATTTCATACAGTTTTTGGCAGCAACCAAATGACCAAATTTCACTCATTTATTTATTTATTACATTGTCAATACTTTAACATTTTTATATTTTAATATTTTGAAATTGTCAGCACTTTTTTGTGATCATTAGATGAACAAAATTGTGTTGGTTTGTTTTCTACTTGTTGCAACAGAGGAGAAAGCACATGATGGAAAGCTAAAGTGTCTTAGTAATAGAGCAATAAAAAATGCTTAGAGGATTTGGGGATTTTGTTCTAAATTGTATGCTTTCAGAATATGAAGATAATTCTACAATTTGGCATCTTAATAGATCTTATATAGACAGTGGGAGAAAATGAGACAAGTCTAAAGCTATAACTCATAAAGAAGCACCAAGTCACTTGTATTAGCCAGAATAGTAAGAAGTTTGATCATTTTTGTGAATGGGTAGATGTTCTGTTTCTTCCTTATGTGAGTTTATCAATTATTAAGAATGGGCATATTTTCATGTGGATCCATTATGTTATTGAGGGACCCTGTCTGAAGGTATTATGTGAAATAGTTTATGCTCCATAGCAAAATACCTGGGCCTAGCTGGGAGAGACTAGTTAGCTGGGAGCAACCACAACGGATAGGTCAGTACCTGACTGTCACAGATTGCTATTCTCTTTCTCAAAATGTATCAGTGTCCTGGCAATTTAGAAAAGTATTCATAGAAATGAAAAAATTAAACCTGCATAATGGTGAATGAAAAAAAAGGAGAAACAGGCGAAAACCTACTATATGCCTTCATGTATATAAAGTTGATAAAGCAAGTGTTATAAATACAAGGTGTTAAAAGTCAGGTTAGTCATTACTTTCGGAGAAAAACTGTGATCTGGGAAGTGACCCATAGGTGACCTATTGGTTTATTTTTTCAGCTGGGTATGGGGTACACATATTCTTTAGAAAAAGAGCAGCCTGATATAAGCAGTACTTCCTCTTTCTTTCTCTTTTTCTCCATTTGGGGATGGTAAATCAAATAATGTGCTGTGCTTAGTCATTCAGTCGTGTCCAACTCTCTATGACCCCATGGACTTTAGCCTACCAGGCTCCTCTGACCATGGGATTCTCCAGGCAAGAATACTGGAGTGGGGTGGCATGTCCTCCTCCAGGGGTCTTCGCAATCCAGGGATCGAACCCAGGTCTCCCACATTGCAGGTGGATTCTTTACCATCTGAGCCACCAGGGAATCCCCAGTCAAATAATGTTTAATTTTAAATAATAAATCTGTATCATCTTATAATCTACTGGGCAAGGAAGATATATAGAAGTAATCAGTGGTGTAATAACAAGCATGCCCCACCTCTCCTTTGCTACAAACCCATCAATAGAATAATATAATTTTTGCAATTTTTTTTGTAATGGGAACTTTAGTTTTACTTGCTTAATAACTTTCAAATAGGTAATATAGTATTATTATTTTCACCATGCTGTTTATCCCATCCGCATGACTTATTTTTTAATTGAAAATTCTTGTTCATTGTAAAGAATGCATAACATTTATTATTTTCACCATTTTTAAGTATGCAATTTAGTGTCAGTAAATATTTTTTTCTGTAAATATTTTCAGTAAATATTTTTAGTGTCAGTAAAAAAATGTTGTGCAATTAACATCACAAACCATCTCCAGGACTGTTCCATCTTCCCAAAGTGAAATGTCATACCCATTAAACAACAATTTCCTACTATTACTTCCTCCCATCCCTGAAAACCACCATCCTACTACAACCTTATATAAGTGGGATCCTACATTTGTCCTTTTGTGTCTGGCTTATTTCACTTAGCATAATATCTTCAAGTTTCACCCATGTTGTTGCATGAATCAAAATTTAACTCCCTTTTAAGACTGAAAAACCTTTCATTGTTTGTGTATGCTAGAGAATTTTAGAAAGTTAGAAGACATACTCCTATCATCATACTGGACTGTGACAGAGATGGAGAACTTGTCCTTTTGACAGTGACTGTGACAAAACCTAAGGTACCAGGAGTAATTCATCAGAAGTTTGGAATTAATATGTTCAAATCTAGGCACAAGTAAGCTGCATGAAAAATCATCCCCCTCTAATGTCAGCAACCCTGTTACAATAATTCTGTTCAAAGTTCATCAACCCTGTTACAATTCTGTTCAAAGTTACGGGTGCTTAGAGTTCTTTACAGCCTATTGAGGGAAGGAGGAGAAAGAAAATGAATGTTGGCCCATATGCGAGTAAATATGGTAATTGGGAAGCTCAAAAATGAATTCATTTTTTAAATTGAAGTATAGTTGATTTAGAGTATTGTGTTAGTTTTAGATGTGCAGCAAAGTGATTCAGTTATATGTGTTAATATATATATATATATATATATATATCTTTTTTCCAGATTCTTTTCTGTTAAAGTTATTATAAGATATTGAATGTAGCTCCCTGTGCTATACAGTAAATTCTTGGTGATTTTCTATTTTATGGACAGTCATTTTTATCTGCTAATCCAGTCCTCCTAATTTACCCCTCCCTTTTCCTTTCCCCTTTGGTAATCATAAGTTTGGTTTCTATGTCTATCTGTTGTATGTCTATGTTGTATGTATGGTGTATGTATGCTCTATGTATGTTGTATGTTCTATGTATGTTCTGTGTATGTTGTATGTATGTTCTATGTCTATCTGTTGTATACAGATTCATTTGTATTATTTTTCAGATTCCATATATAAGTGATACCACATAATATTGTCTTTCTCTGTTTAGCTTACTTCACTTAGTGGGATATTCTCTAGGTCCATACATATTGCTACAAAATGGCATTATTTCATTACTCTTTATAGCTGAGTAATATTTATATATATATATATATATATATCTTCTTAAACCAATAATTTTTTGGTGGGCACATGGTTATTTCTATATCTTGGCTCAAAAAATATGAACTGTTTAAAAACTAAAATTTAATCATACCTAACTCATACTCAGAGGTAGCACTGAAAGATAATTGAGTAAAAATCCTACCCAAAGGCAGGCCACCCAGTGGTATGCCTCTCTACCTTCTGAAGTGAGACTGTTTACAGGTTCCCAGGAAACAGTGAATGATGAAACTGGTTGTTGAGGATCCTAGAAAGAAACAGACTGGAAAGTCAGTGAAAAAAACGTCTCGGGGGGGAAGCATGTGGATAACCTACAGAAAAGGATACAATGTATAGAGATTACTTCTTGTATATTAACACCAGCTACAGGGGCACTGAACAGTCAACAAGTATGCTAGTGAGTTGACATTATTAGATCATGTCATTGGCCACACAATGCTTGCACATGTTTAATATGAATAGAGTAGCCACAGAGTCAGAGATGGAGGTATCCATGACCCTAACAACACACATATCAACATAGACAGATTTAGGTTCTGCCCCAGCCTAATCTTTAAATTGTCATCAGGATAGTTATTTTAACTCTCTTGGAGACCAGCCAGCCATTTGGTTTCATATGACTTCTGTATGTCCCAGAAGAGGCAGCTATTTGTCTTGACAGTACTCAATGTATGTTTCAGGTATTAGTTTTATTTTCTATTTGCAGGACCTCAGTCATTACTTTTACCTACAGACTTATAGAGTATTTGATCCACTGATACAGGATCTGATATGACGTTGCACTTGACCAAATGATCCACTTCACAGGAAAGGAGATATATCAGGAGACACAAAACCATAGGATCTATTGATTATATTATTTACTGCACTACCCAAAAGCTTTCAACATGAAAGAATGATGGAATGACATTTTAAAAGAACACCAGAGGCAATAATTCAGAGATGTTTTTGTGTGAGTGTAGAGTGCTATCCTTCAGGGCAAACTAAACTTGTAACCATTCTCTGTTGATAAACTGATAACCAAAAGGTAAAATACATAGGTCTTGGGACCAAGGGGTAAATGTAGGAGTGACTACCTATCATTACTCCCTGTAATGCCCTTGGGAAAGCTGTACTTCCTGTCTCCACAACCCTGGGTACTAAAGACCTAAACATTCAGGTTCCCAGAAAGATGAGCTGTCACCAGAGGACACCAGATGCCACTTTATCATTTTGTGTTCTTACTGGCAAGAGACCAGCATGGCAGTAGTAACTAATCCTGATCATTAAGATGAGGATGTTGTATACTGGGGGCAAGACATAATTCCTTTTCACCCTCGTGATTATTGGGGCATCTCTTTGTCTTCTCTTGATTAATTTTGATGATAAATCAACAAATGTAACAGCTCTGGTATGAAAAGGCTGTGATGAGCTATGGTTCAGAACTCAGAAATGAGGGTCTGGGTGACCATATGAGATAAGCCACTTAGTCCATCTGAGGTGTTTGTTGAGTGTGAGGAAAATCTAGAATGATTTGATAAGGTTAGAAATGAAGCAATGTGACAGGTTTATTTGTGGCTCTATCAACTGCAAAGGTAGTGTTTATAGTTCATTCTATTTATCAATAGGTGAATTAAGTTACCATGGGGGGAGTGGGGAAGGGGGCAGGAAACACAGGAAGTTGGATGGAGCTGTGTTCAGATGGGATAAAATCATCACAGGAAGAAGCTGATCTGAGCAGTGCCAAGAGTTAACTTTGCAAGCTTCAGTGAAATGTCAGATACCCACTTCAGGAAAGAGCCACATATTTCCTACCTGTTGAGTGTTGCCTACTGACCACTCAATGAATTCATTCCCAATGTGGTCCTCAGCTGAAGGGCGATATCTTGCCCAAAATAATAGCTTCTCCTCAGGGGCAGCCCACATCAGGCAACTTATCCTTTCTTTCACAATGCAAAATCCAAACTTCTTGTCTCAATGTGACATTTCTCCAAAAGGCATTCTGGTTCAGAACTTCCCCATGGGATCAGTTTAGCTGATTGCAAAAGCTGTAGCACTTTGACTTCCCTGCCCTATTCTACTTTCCTCATTTTCTTAGGTGTTTCTCATTTGCTTTTGTCTTGTTATTTTTCTCTATGCAAACACTCTCCAGTAAAATCGCTGCTTGCAAATCTAAGTCTCTGAGACTATTTTAAGCAATCTGTCTCAGGACAGCTACTAATGACTTAAAATTTATTGGAGAAGATGGACAAGCAAAGATTTCACCAAAATACAAAGTGAAAATATACAGCATATAGAGCTCTAGGGCAGTGATCTGCGCATACTACTAAAGGTCCAAAACATCCAGAGAAGCATACACATTACCTCTCTGCCAGGGAGAAGAGGGCACAATTTTTTAAAAACTGTATTCTTTACAGTTGGCATTACTACTCTACCTCCTATTTGTAAAGCTGATGTCAGCAGTTTGAGGTCCAAATGAATTCTCTGTTGTGGGACTCCCTACCTAGGAGCACATATAGACCAGTTGGTTCTTTGGAAGGAGATTAGGGTATGCTTATTTTTTTAAATTTCAGGTCATCATAGTCCATCTTTTTTTAATTAAGAAATGCATATATTCATTTATTTGGCTGTGCCAAGTCTCAGCTGTAGCTCTCTGACTCTTCGCTGTGATGTGCAGGCTTCTCTTCAGCTGGCAGTGCTTGGGCTCAGAGCACACAGGCTTAGTAGCTGGGGACGAGAGCTTAGTTGTCCCGAGGCACGAGGGATACTAGTCCTCAACCAGGGGTCAAAGCCACGTCCCCTGCATTGGAAGACAGGTTCTTAATCGCTGGACCTCCAGGGAAGTCCTGGCCAATGACTATTAAAATGAGATTTGGGGGGGCGGGTATACTTCTAACCCTCATTTCTCATACTATCACCACCAAGGCTGAAGACCTGAATCTCCTTCAGCTTTCACACTTCTGAGGATTGACAACATTAGCCGGGTCAATCTTCTGGGTTTCTTCAGACCGGGAATGAGAATGGAATACCCTGTCCCTTGTCTAGTGGTTTTGAAGTAAAGACCTGTCTTACTCCAACACACGTTTAGGACAGCAAAGGTACATTTTTCTCCTTTCAGCTTCACAGAGCCAAACTCTAGATTTATATTCCTATTATAATGCTAAACATACCTCTGGATTTACATTTTAAAGTTGTCCTTACAGTGCTGTTTTCTTATAGCTTGACTCTGGGGAAAAGATAAATGTGTGTAATTTTGGATATGTTTTATTTGCATGTCAACCTTAAATAATGAATGGAAGGGCAGTTAGAAAACCCTTCCACACTCCTCTAAGATTTCTGAGGTACCATCATATCTGACCCTAAGAGCCAGGACATAATCCTTTGAATTAATAGCTGATGTGAAAAAGAAACAAAAAAGTTGGATTTGAGGAGGTCAAAGAGCTTTGTGGAAGTGAATAATAGATGTGTGTTGTCCCATAGTGTAACCATGAGCCACAATGCTTACTTAGTTTACAATGAGTAAAATAAATTAAATTGAAAAATTCAGGCCCTTAGTCACACTAGCCACTTCATAAATATTTAATAGCCACATGTGGCCCATGGCTACTGTATTAGAAAGTGTGAATTTAAAAGAATTTTCATCATCAAGGAATATTTTATTGAATGACATGAAATAAACTTAGTTTATGAAATAATTCCATGATTTAAGGTGGTAAAGTCATAACCTATGTACCATCTTTAATGGAGAAATAAAACTGAGAGGGATAATTAATTCTTTTCAGGAGAAGTTTGGCCTCTTTGACCGAATTGACCTATTTTCAAGATTAAATCAGTGAAGTATTGGAGTGATCTACCAGTGTTCATACCAAGTATGAATCTGTATTTTAGGCTTTAAATATACTACCTCTTGTTTTTAAGGCTTTTGTTTGTTTAAGGCTTTTGTTTTAAGGCTTTTGCTAACATTTCCATGTTAGCAGACTACACCATCCTAGAATATTTTTGCCACTGGTACCATCAGAGTCATCCTTAGCTGTAAGACAACACAAACCAACTGACTAAGACACTCTATATTAAACAGCTAGGGTATATGAGTTTTAAGTTTTGAGGTCCTTGTACTATATGAATACAAATTTAGCTGCTTTATTAGAATCAGGTTCAAAAACCAGAAGCATGTCTGATCTCATTTAGCAATATTTCTGACATTGAAATATGATGAACTGACAGCGCAGGAAACAGAAGTCATATTTCAGCATTGGGTAAGAAAGCACTTGAGGAAAAGACACTGGTTGCCTTTAACATTCTTTAATTTCTTTTAACTTTTTGAACATTTTGAGTTGTACATAATCTTCTAAGAGAAAAGTAATCAAAATCCTAAGAAAATTTTGGATTTACTTCAACTTGTAGAGACTAAATAGTGTAAAGGAGTGAAGAGAAAAGAAAGTGACTAATTATTCCAGAAATACATTTCCAGTGCTGTATCCAGTGCTCTTTAAAATAGCAGGCAGACATCTGATTGAGAGGAAAATAAATATTTCCTCGTAAACTTCAACATTTGATGTCCAGTGAAACGACAAAGTAGGTTAACATCTCAGTCTTCTTCGAATGACTAATGACAATGTCAGATCCATTTTAGAAGGAGATATCACTGTCGCTGAAGTATCTTGAGCCCTTTTATTGGAAATACACAAAGAAAAGCAGTGATCAAGGTCACCATTTACTGTGAACACCAAACAACATAATGACATGGCCTATTGGAAGCTTCAAGCAGAAAAAACTGAATTATTGAGAACAAGAATACTGAGAAGCATCAGAAACCAAGAAGAATAAGTTTAGAATGCTAGACTAGCATATTTCAAGCATCAAAATCTTCTTCCTTTTGGCCAAGCAGATATGTAGGAGTAGTAAATTAATCACAAGCACACTGTGCATTAGTTGGTTTTAAAACTGGTTAGTGTCTGATAATCTTAAGTAACATTTTTGGTTAGATGCCTAAAATGAACACAATGTAACCTGCGGTACACATCACGTGTTCACTGGACAGTGAAGTCTCAGGCTAAGGATAATCTCTTACATTGAAGAGGGGAAAGTACAAATAGAAGTTTAAGGGAAAGAACAAAATTATATCAATGAGCATAAGCATCAGATATGGTAAAGTGAGAGAATCTTTGCAAATAATTTATTAATAGAAAAAGAAAGGACATAGATTCACATTTTTTGAGGTATAATTTTCACATGAAAGTATATTTGCTGTTATTCCATTTTTAGACCTAGATTTACGAACAGTCTTAACTGTTTTAGGGATTAACAATTTTGAGACGTTTGTTTTAAAATGCTTTACTGAAATTTAATTAGCTATTTATTTTATATTGTTGATGTTCAGTCACTCAGTTGTGTCCAATTCTTTGCGACCTCATGGGACTGCAGCATGCCAGGCTTTCCTGTCCTTCACTATCTCACGGAGTTTGCTCAAATTCATGTCTATTGAGTCAGTGATGCTATCTAGCCATCTCATTCTCTGGCACCCTCATCTCCTTTTGCTTTCAGTCTTCCCAATATCAGGGTCTTTTCCAATGAGTTGTTTAAGAAACTGATAAAATAAATCCAAAAATATTTAAGAAAAATTTAATTTCCATGTTTTAATTATAATAGCTCCATTTCATTTAATTATTTGACATTTATGCAGAGATATTTAAATTTGTATAATAAATAGATTATGATAGCTTAAGGTTTTCTACTCCTTAATTTTGCTATATTTCAATTTAATTTCTTTATGGAGGAATACTATATATTTTTATTTCTTTTCATTTTTTCTCCACTATTCTTTTAAATTTTTAAAATAATATTAATATAAATGGGTGTACTTTTTGAAATTAATCTGATATGTAGTTTACATTTATCTATTTTATTTTACTTAATCTATTTAATTTCTTTATACTTATATTTTTAGATAAATCCACAATGAATATATACTAATACTTAATAAGATTTCAACAATCCAGTTTTTTAACTGAGTTAAAATTACCTCTTCAGGTCTTTATTATTAAAAAAAAATTCTTCAGAAAGATGCATCTAGTTTTAAACTGTAAAAATTGAGAACTAAGATCTTTTTCAGTTCAGTTCAGTAGCTCAGTCATGTCCAACTCTTTGCGACCCCATGAATTGCAGCACGCCAGGCCTCCCTGTCCATCACCAACTCCTGTAGTCCACCCAAACCCATGCCCATCGAGTCGGTGATGCCATCCAGCCATCTCATCCTCTGTCGTCCCCTTCTCCTCCTGCCCCCAACCCCTCCCAGCATCAGGGTCTTCTCCAATGAGTCAACTCTTCACATGAGGTGGCCAAAGTACTGGAGCTTCAGCCTCAGTGTCAGTCCTTCCAATGAACATCCAGGACTGATCTCCTTTAGGATGGACTGGTTGGATCTCCTTGCAGTCCAAGAGACTCTCAAGAGTCTTCTCCAACACCACAGTTCAAAAGCACTCAGCTTTCTTCATAGTCCAACTCTCACATCCATACATGACCACTGAAAAAACCATAGTCTTAAGATCATTAGGATTGTGGTTCCCCAGCATATACAATTATTGCTCTCAACTAATTTCAAGACATTGTCTTTGGTTTTCAAATTTTGACCGTGATGGGCCTACACATGGTTTTCTTTATATTTACCTTTTTTGGTATCTGCTGAACTTGTTCAATATATAGATTTATTTCTTTCACAAACTTGTGACAGTTTAGGGTCACCAATTCTGACATGCTCTTTTTTCTCCCTTATTGTTGTTCAGTTGCTAAGTTGTGACTCTTTGTGATCCCATGGCCTGCAGCCAGTCAGGCTCCTCTGTCCATGGGATTCTCCAGGCAAGAATACTGGAGTGGGTTGCCATTTCCTTCTCCAGCGATCTTCCTGACCCAGTGATCAAACCCAGGTCTCCCACATTGCAGGCAGACACTTTACACTCTGAGCCACCAGGGATGCCCCCATTCTGCTATTAACCCTATCTAATAATGTTTAAATTTCAAGTATTATGTTTTAGAATTCCTTTCTTGTTCATTTTTAAGAGTGACTTTTGTGCTAATACTTCCTATCTTCTTATTCACTATAAGCAGATTTTCTTTCATCTCAATGAGCATAGTTATAATAGATGCTTTTACAAATTGTTCTCTGATCATTTAAAATATCAGGATTGATTTTATTTTCTCTTAAGAGGGCTAAATTTACTGAGTTCTTCATATACCTCTGTATTGTATACTAAATGCTGTGTTGTGTAAGCTTTGATCCTACTCAATGTCTCCCATGGTTGCTCCTATTATGGTTTTATCTGGCTATTAACTTGGTTGTGCAAAACTGAAAATTTTGTGTTGTGCAGGAGCTTACATCTAAGTCTGCTTTTTCCCTTTAGCTGAGTTTTTTATAGTCTGCCCATGCATAATGGCACTGGGGTCAGCAAGAGATTTGCACACTACATGTTTGTAAAAGTTTGGCTCCTCTTTGGTTCCCCATAGCAGTATTTGCTCTAATATTTGTCCTCTTGCCTTTAAATCCCCAAAGACTGTGAGTCATCAAAGTTATAACCAGTTAGTAAAAGATGACTGCAGCAAGCCTACAGATGTAGGGAAAAAAAAAAAAGGTGGATGGAGAAGGGGGCTGATGGTGGAGTATGCCACATTCCACATTGCTGGTCATCCAAGATTCTCCTTCCTTCCATAATCTGCCTACTTTTGTTTAGATTTCAAAATCTTTAAGTGGTTCAGTGTACATTGCACATAGTTTATAGTTGTTATCTGCAAGACTTTTGGCCTGTTAGGAACTTGGCCACATTTAAAGTGGAAACCAGTGTAGACTTTGTTCACAGAAAGGAAGGTAAACTGAATATTGATGTAAACTGAATATTGGTGACACTCTTCCAGAGCTTGATTCTGTTTACCCCAAAATCTTTTAGTAGAAGAACAGCAGTAGACATTCCTATTTAAGATAAATTGTAAGATAAAGTAGTTTTTTTCCACTTAAATAATATTTGGTGAAGTGCGCAGAAATAGATGTCAAAGAAACCCTTGTTACATTAATACTCCATAAGGACTGAATGAAACCTAGTAATTTTTATCTAAAAATTGACAGATATTTCTTGAATTTTCTAATTGAATTCACTAAGTATAAGTATCTAAAATATTAAATCAATACCACATTTTAATGTGGCAATTAATGTACTAAAATATGAGATAACTTTACTATGTAATTGCTTGAGAGCTCATTTTGATGTCTTTTACTGCAGATTTAGAACTGAAAGAATATGAATAGATCTTTCTGGTAGTAAGCCAGAGCTCAAAGCAAACATGACACCTCTTGGAATGAAACAGTGAGAATATTTTCCTGAAGACATAATAATTTCTCAGAGACAAGGAATTTTATTCAGTCAAATATAACTGATTAAAGAGATAATCACAATTTTTTGCTAGTTTTTAAATATATAAAGAATTTGTTTTGTGGAAATTAAGTTGATCATGAAGCAATATTCCATGAGGTGATATTAAAAGGAAAATCAACTTCTTATTAAAAATAAGATACATGTGACTTAATATAACAAATACCTTCAAAGTTGCCTCAATTTGTTTGTTCTGACAAAATAAACAAATTTGTTTTGTTTGTTTATACTAAAGCTCTATAGAATACCCTTAATAGGGAATACAATTCACTGAAAAGAGCTAAAGTAAATCAAATTGGGAGACAAAGTAAAATGACATATTTGCTATAGAGAATTTCAATATGTATTAAATCTAAAAGTTAGGTTTTTAAGGATATTAAACATATTTATGGGCTTCCCTGGTAGCTCAGATGGTAAAAAATCTGCCTGCAGTGCAGGAGACCTGGCTTCAGTACCTCGGTTGGGAAGATCCCCTGGAGGAGGACATGGCAACCCACTCTAATATTCGTGCCTGGAGAATCCCCATGGACAGTGGAGCCTGGGGGGCTACAATCCATGGGATTGCAAAGAGTTGGACATGACTGAGTGACTAAACACACAGCATACCAAACTTATTTATAGGGAAAGGAATACTTTTTTATTACAAAGATCAAATTTGCATTAAAAAATAAACAAGATTTTTTATATCACTTTCTTTTTTCCCAGGTTTCTCAGGGTCAATATGTATTGATTATTGTTTTGAAATATAATTTTATTGTAGCTGTAAACTATTCACAAAAGAGTGTTTTATAGTATATAGTCACAACCTAAGAATTAAATATAGCCATGAAGGGATATGTTTACATTCTGGAGTTTAACATCTACTAATACTTTATTACTGAAAGTGGTTTAATAAAAGTGATAGTCCTTATCTATGCTACTTGGCTTCAATTTACCTTTTTTAGTTCATGGGATATTAAGTCCGTCAGCTGTCTTAAGAAATTTATCCTAAGAAATTTGTGAGACCCACCTAAGACAACTATAACACTATAACTAACACACATATTATTGATGCACACACACTCACAATGGCAGAATAATTCTGAGATGTTTCTCAATGATCTCTACATTTTTGTGTTCCAAAACATGAGCAATGGCAGCCCAGGCCACAATAAATATTTGCTTGTGATGCTCATATCATAATGGTTCTCAGAACCATTGGGTTTTGACCTAAAACAGGACTCCTACTCATCTTTTCTTTATCGTTGTGGTTGATAGAGCAATGTCCATATCCTAATCCCCAGGAACTTTGATATGTTTATTGTGTGGAAACTGGGATTTTGCAGATGTGGTTAAGGGCTTAATCTGGATAGGTCCAATGTCAACACAAGCATTCTCATATGAGGGAAGTTGGTTAGGGCGTCAAAGTGAGTAGTAGACTACAATATGATGGATAAAAGAAGTTGGTGTTATATGAAGAAGGGATCATGAATCAAGGAATGCAAGCAGCCTCTAGAAGCTGGAAAAGATCAGGACATAATTCTTCCTTGAAGCCTTTGGAGGTAGTACAGCCTTACAACACCTTGATTTTAGAGTTTTGATTTCCAGAGCTCTAAAAGAATAATTTTGTGTTATCTTATACCACTAGGTTTAAAGTAACTTGTTACCACAACAACAGGAAACTAATAACAAGCAGCAACAACTCTTGCTGAATATAATTATAACCTATGAACTAGAAAGTCTACTCATAATTATATATCCACCAGATGTTTTACTGAAAAACAGGTATTAGAAATTTTATATCAGTAATATGTAAATATCAAAACTATAGATACATTGTAGGTCCATCAGGTAATCATGGGTTAACTCAGGAATATGCATAAAATGAAATGCTACAAATCAAAGAGAAAAACTATACTACTGATACATTCAACAACATGGGTGATTCTTACAAACACCACATTAAAAGATGTCAGGTCAAGGTGAATAATGTATGATTTCATTTATTTAAAAAACAACTTTAGAAACAAAAATAATCAGTGGTATTAGAGGCAAGGATAATGGCTTCTTTAGTGAGTTATTAGTGATGAGGAAAAATCATAAAGGAACTTCTTAGGTGTTGAGAATATTCCATTTTATAATTTGGGGGTGGTAACATAAGTTGGTTTACTCTGAAAATTTAACAAGCTGCAAACATATGATTCATGTCATTTTCTGTATATGTTACACTTCAGTAGGGAGCTTACTTAAAACAAAAAAATGTAAGAGTACTTATACAAAATGGCACTCTCTAATCCTTGATTAAAAGAGTTGAAGGAGAATGCAAAACCAGATTGTCTCAGTTTGGGCACAGCATTATGTAGCAGGCTGTTCCATAGCTATGTGAAAGTCACTCAGTTGTGTCTGACTCTTTGCAACCTCATGGAGTATACAGTCTGTGGAATTCTCCAGGCCAGAATACTGGAGTGGGTAGCCTTTCCCTTCTCCAGGGGATCTTCCAAACATGGGGATTGGACCCAGGTATCCTACACTGTAGGAGGATTCTTTACCAACTGAGCCACAAGGGAAACCCAAGAATAAACTAGTCTATGAGTCATGGTGCTTGGTTCAGTTGCCCTGTTCTGGTTCAGTCAGCTATGAACTGTTGTTTCATAGTTGTTTCATCAGCTATGATGATGTTTCACTACAAGAATCTTATATAGTCACAATATATCGAAGCACTCAAACTTGATGATCTGAGCTTTTGAAAGGAACCTTTTAAAGTCTTTGCAACCCTAATTAAGGTGATTTGGAAGCAATAACTTTAATGTTGATCATTAAGCGTGACAGTAGATGGTAAACAAGAGATGCTGAGAAGACCAGAAGTTCCTGCTGTTATTTCAAAAGCAATATGTTTGAAATAAAGTCATTGGGACTAAGGTTCTTGTGACAGGACAAGGTGATCTGGGAGGCAGGTAATATAGCCTGTCAGAATAATTGGTCTTGTTTCCCCAGGTGTATCTTAATAATTAATTGGGGCTCAACATTTATTGTTTCTTCTGCATTTTCTTAGGTCTCAGTTATCATGACATATGAAGTTTACTAGAGTAAAATAGAATTAATTGGAAAAACAAAGCAATAAATTTCAAATAATGTGATTAAATCAATTGATCATAAAGTCACCAAATTATGTCTTGTTTACCAAGAAATAGCTGTTTTAAATTAGTTGAACTGCAGTTTTTGTGGCCTAAGATAAACTAAAAGCTTGTTTGTTTTTTTTGAATGGAATACAAAATTAAATTGTTTTCATGCTCTTTAAATAAAAGAAGTTTGGTGCTTTTAAAATGACTGGAATGTCTAAAAGGAATTATTGTTCACTTCCCATACTTTTCTTATGAGAAAAACTATAAGGAGTTACATAGGCTTTGTTTTATTTTGCTTTTTAATAATATTTTAAAACAAAAATCCATCTTCCATTAGGGTTTTAAGATAGAATTAATGTTTGGAACTTGTGTTTTGTGATTGAAAGTTGTACCATAGCTACCAGATTCCAATATCTTACTTTGGAGATAAGTTTGATTTTGTGAACTCTTTGGAAAGGAAGATTCTGTAGGAAAAATATTCAAGTTGTGAGCTAAAAGTTCATTAAACTAATTGTTTCAGAACCTTTGAACCCTATTTAAGCAAATAGATTATGCCGATATATGATTGATATATTCATTCAGTCAACAGATATGTACTGAAGTTGTATTATATCCATTTGTAAATCCTAAATTTTCATTAATTTGTTCATTTGACAAAGAACACTTTACGCATCCTTTAGGCCATGGTAAAATAATTAGTATTGGATCAGCCCTTCACCATGAACAGTTATAATAAAAACATAAAAGGCAACTATTTTCAAATATTTTTAGGGATTAAGCAAATGACAGTGAAAAGCTACAGTCCTTGACAGAAAGGGAACATTGAATGCCGGTTCTGCATTTTCTCTGGCTTCCTGCCTGCAGTGATGCGCTTGACTATGGCACGTGAAAGTGGGGAGCAAGCATACCAAGGGGCAGTGCTCTGAGTAAGGAAAGTAGAAACTGGAATTCTGTTTCTTATGCTACTTGAATTTATGGAGTATAAAGGAAAGAGCTGGTTAGAAGGGAGGACTGTGCTTCTGCAAGATGAATTTTCGTAAAACCTAGCAGAGTAGCTGCTGTAGCTTTGAGAGCAGAATAGAGACATTACACAGTAAGCAGGACTGGGAAATGGAATTCTGGCCTGATCAGGGTGAGTATATTTCATTGAGGAGTTCAGTTATTTAGTTGAGAACTCAGAAAAAAAAACAGTAAGAATTATTACTCTAGAGTAAATAATACACTCCAGGACTAAGGTAAAATCGAAACTCTATCAACTCTAACAAATAATAAATCAAGTCTTAAAGGGTCAAGATGGTATGCCATAAATTTAGCTTTTTACCAAAACACAACTCAAAGCTGTTAAATGAAATTGCAGATCTTTTCAGTGTATCATGCAAATGTACAGCATAAAAAAAATTGTAAGTCATGTGAAGATGCAGAAAAATGTGAAATATAAATGATGCTTTCTTTTTTTTTTTTTTTTCCAAGTTCAATTGATCCAGACAGTACAATGACCTAGATGTTCATATTAATGATCAGGAGCTTTGAGTTCAGTTCAATTCAGTCACTCAATCATGTCTGACTCTTTGTGACCCCATGGACTACAGCACGCCAGACTTCCCTGTCCATCAGGAACTTTAGGCATTTTAAATATATCCAAAATTCTTAATGAAAAGATGGATAAAGAGAGTGAACAGATAGAAAATTTCAGAAAAGAAAATGAAAAAAATTATAAGAAACACATGTAAATTCAAGAAGTAAATACAATATCTGAAAAGCAATATATATTTGGTAAAGCTTAGTAGTAGAATGTAATTTGAAGAAAAAGGTTAAAAACAGCAAATACTAACTTTTGTAAAATGATAGCTGAACATTTTCTAAATTGTCAAAAAAATTCAATGCATTTTTATGAAACTCAGTGAAATCCAAGTAGGATACAAACAAACAAAATCATATATTGTCAGTACCTTACAAAACAGGTATAAAGAGGGAAGTTTAAAAGTATAAGGGAAAAAAGTCACCAAGAGAGAAACATGCAAGTGATAGAGGTATACTTAGAAACAAGAGTCCAGAATAGATGGGGAATTTTTTAAATGGCAAAAGGAAAATAAAAAGTAACAAAATCACAGTTAATCTAGAAGTCATTACCCAGCATGAATATTCTTTTAAAAGCAGGAAAAACAAGCACCTTTTTTTTTTTTTTTTCCTGATGATTGAAAAATGAATTCATCTCCAGTAAATCTAGACTTAAGGTAAAGAAAAACACAAATGAAGTCTTTGGTCTGAAGGAAAATGTTGTATATTCTTACAATTTACCAATTTAAATGAAGTGAAGAAAATTTAATATTAAGCAATGTTAGTAAGTTATTGATATTGTATCCCAGAATTAATCTTGTAACCTTGCAGAAGTGACATATATCACTTCTAGGAATGGATTATAGAACTATGCAGATTATATCTTTTGAGATCTCTATCTGCTGCAACCTCTATCTACTGGGAGAGACCAATCACCACACTTAGGCAGTTTTTGGGGAGACCTAGGCTTCTGACTGACAGAAATCTCTGGTCAGTGAGAAACTGAGGTCTGCTAACCGTCTTACAATTGAACTTGAAAGCAGATTATCCAACTCCATTTAAGCTTTCCAGTTATTGCAGTCCTGTCTGAAACCTTGAAGACACTACTCAGCAGTGGTCACAGGACTGGAAAAGGTCAGTTTTCCTTCCAATCCCTAAGAAAGGCAATGAAAAGAATGTTCAAACCATGGTACAATTGCACTCATCTCACACACTAGCAAAGTAATGCTCAAAATTCTCCAAGCAAGGCTTCAACAGTATGTGAACTGTGAACTTCCAGATGTTCAAGCTGGATTTAGAAAAGGCAGAGGAACCAGGAATCAAATTGCCAACATCCGTTGGATCATCGAAAAAGCAAGAGTTCCAGAAAAACATCTACTTCTGCTGAATTGACTACACCATAGCCTTTGACTGTGTAGATCAAAACAAACCGGAAAATTCTTCAAGAGATGGGGGAATAACAAACCACCTTTCCTGCCACTTGAGATATCTGTATGCAGGTCAAGAAGCAACAGTTAGGATTGGACATGGAACAAACTGGTTCCAAATTGGGCAAGGAATACGTCAAGGCTGTGTATTGCCATTCTGCATATTTAACTTATATGCAGAGTACATCATGCAAAATGTCAGGCTGGATGAATCACAAGTTGGAATCAAGATTGCCGGGAAAATATCAATAACCTCAGAAATGCAGATGACAGCACCCTTAAGGCAGAAAGTGAAGAAGAACTAAGGAGCCTCTTGATGAAAGTGAAAGAGGAGAATGAAAAAGCTGGCTTAAAGCTCAACATTCAAAAAAACAAAGATCATGCCATCCAGTCCCATCACTTCATGTCAAATAGGTGGGGAAACAATGGAAATATTAAGTTCAGTTCAGTTCAGTCGCTCAGTCATGTCTGACTGTTAGAGACCCCATGAGCTGCAGCACGCTGGACCTCCCTGTCCCTCACCAACTCCCGGAGTTTACCCAACTCATGTCCATTGAGTCAGTGATGCCATCCAACCATCTCATCCTCTGTTGTCCCCTGCTCCTGTCGCCCTCAATCTTTCCCAGCATCAGGGTCTTTTCAAATGAGTCAGTTCTTGGCATTATGTGTCCAAAGTATTGGAGTTTCAGCTTCAACATCAGTCCTTCCAATGAACATTCAGGACTGATTCCCTTTAGGATGGATTGGTTGGATCTCCTTGCAGTCCAAGGGATTCTCAAGAGTCTTCTCCAACACCACAGTTCAAAAGCATCAATTCTTTGGTGCTCAGCTTTCTTTATAGTGCAACTCATATCCATACATGACTACTGGAAAGACCACAGGCTTGACTAGACAGAGCTTTGTTGACAAAGTAATGTCTCTGAATTTTAATATGCTGTCTCAGTTCAGCTCAGTTCAGTTCAGTCACTCAGTTGTGTCCAACTCTTTGCGACCCCATGAATCGCAGCACACCAGGCCTCCCTGTCCATCACCAACTCCCAGAGTTTACTCAAACTCATGCCCATCTAGTCGGTGATGCCATCCAGCCATCTCATCCTCTGTCGTCCCCTTCTCCTCCTGCCCCCAATCCCTCCCAGCATCAGGGTCTTCTCCAATGAGTCAACTCTTCACATGAGGTGGCCAAGGTATTGGAGTTTCAGCTTCAGCATCAGTCCTTCCAATGAACACCCAGGACTGATCTCCTTTAGGATGGACAGGTTGGATCTCCTTGCAGTCCAAGGGACTCTCAAGAGTCTTCTCCAACACCACAGTTCAAAAGCATCAATTGTTCGGCACTCAGCTTTCTTCACAGTCCAACTCTCACATCCATACATGACCACTGGAAAAACCTTAGGCTTGCCTGATGCTGTTTCGGTTGGTCATAACTTTTCTTCCAAGGAGTAAGCGTCTTTATATTTCATGGCTGCAGTCAACATCTGCAGTGGTTTTGAAGCTCCCCCCAAAATAAAGTCTGCTACTGTTTCCACTGTTTCTCCATCTATTTGCCATGAAGTGATGGGGCTGGATACCATGATCTTTGTTTTCTGAATGTTGAGCTTTAAGCCAACTTTTTCACTCTCCTCTTTCACTTTCACCACGAGGCTCTTAAATTCTTCACTTTCTGCCATAAGGGTGGTGTCATCTGCATGTCTGAGGTTATTGATATATTTCTCCTGGAAATCTTGATTCCACCTTGTTATTCATCCAGCCTGGAGTTTCTCATGGTGTACTCTGCATATAAGTTAAATATGCATGGTGACAATATATACCCTTGATGTACTCCTTTCCCTATTTGGAACCAGTCTGTTGTTCCATGTCCAGTTCTAACTGTTGTTTCCTGACCTGAATACAGATTTCTCAAGAAGCAGGTCAGGTGTTCTGGTATTCCCATCTCTTTCAGAATTTTCCACAGTTTATTGTGATCCACACAGTCAAAGGCTTTGGCATAGTCAATAAAGCAGAAGTAGATGTTTTTCTGGAACTCTCTTGCTTTCTCAATGATCCAATGGATGTTGGCAATTTGAATTCTGGTTCCTCTGCCTTTTGTAAAACCAGTTGAACATCTGGAAGTTCACAGTCCATGTACTGTTGAAGCCTGGCTTGAAGAATTTTGGCCATTACTTTACTAGTGTGTGAGATGAGTGCAATTGTGCAGTAGTTTGAGCATTCTTTGGCATTACTTTTCTTAGGAATTGGAATGAAAACTGACCTTTTCCAGTCCTGTGGCCACTGCTGAGTTTTCCAAATTTGTTGGCATATTGAGTGCAGCACTTTCACAGCAACATCTTTTAGGATTTGAAATAGCTCAACTAGAATTCCATCTCCTCCACTCTCTTTGTTCATAGTGATGCTTCTCCTAAGGCCCACTTGGACTTCACATTCCAGGATGTCTGGCTCTAAGTGAGTGATCACACCATCATGATTATCTGGGTCATGAAGATCTTTTTTGTACAGTTCTTCTGTGTATTCTTGACACCTGTACTTAATATATTCTGCTTTTTTTAGGTCCATACCATTTCTGTCCTTTATTCAGCCCACCTGTGCATGAAATGTTCTCTTGGTATCTCTAATTTTCTTGAAGAGATCTCTAGTCTTTCCCATCTGTTGTTTTCCTCTATTTCTTCACACTGATCACTGAGGAAGACTTTCTTATCTCTCCTTGCTATTTTTGGAACTCTGCATTCAAATGGGTATATCTTTCCTTTTCTCCTTTGCTTTTGGGTTCTCTTCTTTTAACAGCTATTTGTATGGCCTCCTCAGACAGCCATTTTGCCTTTTTGCATTTCTTTTTCTTGCAGATGGTTTTGGCCACTGTCTCCTGTACAATGTCAGGAACCTCCATCCATAGTTCATCTGGCACTCTGTCTATCAGATCTAGTCCCTTAAATCTATTTTTTCATTTCCATCGTATAATCGTTAAGGATTTGATTTAGGTCATACCTGAATGGTCTAGTGGTTTTCCCTACTTTCTTCAGTTTAAGTCTGAATTTGGCAATAAGGTGTTCATGATCTGAGCCACAGTCAGCTCCCGGTCTTGTTTTTGCTAACTGTATAGAGCTTCTCCATCTTTGGCTGCAAAGAATGTAATCAATCTGATTTCTGTGTTGACCATCTGGTGATGTCCATGTGTAGAGTCTTCTCTTGTACTGTTGGAAGAGGGTGTTTGCTATGACCAGTGCGTTCTCTTGGCAGAACTCTATTAGCCTTTGCCCTGCTTCATTTGGTAGTCCAAGGGCAAATTTGCCTGTTACTCCAGGTGAATTTCAACTTCCTACTTTTGCATTCCAGTCCCCTATAATGAAAAGGACATCTTTCTTGGGTGTTAATTTTAGAAGATCTTGTAGGTCTTCATAGAACCATTCAACTTCAGCTTCTTCAGCATTACTGGTCGGGGCATAGACTTGGATTACCATGATATTGAATGATTTGCCTTGGAAACAAACCTAGATCACTCTGTCGTTTTTGAGACCGCATCCAAGTACTGCATTTCAGACTCTTTTGTTGATTATGATGGCTACTCCATTTCTTCTAAGGTATTCTTGCCCACAGTAGTAGATACAATGGTCATCTGAGTTAAATTCACCCATTCCAGTCCATTTTAGTTTGCTGATTCCTATAATGTCGATGTTCACTCTTGCCAGCTCTTGTTTGATCAGTTCCAATTTGCCTTTATTCATGGACCTAACATTCCAGGTTCCTATGCAATATTGCTCTTTATAGCATCAAACCTTGCTTCCATTATCAGTCACATCCACAACTGTGTGTTATTTTTGCTTTGGCTCTGTCTTTTCATTCTGGAGTTATTTCTCCACTGATCTCCAGTAGCATATTGGGCACCTACTGACCTGGGGAGTTCATCTTTCAGTGTTTTCTGTTTGCCTTTTCATACAGTTCACGGGGTTCTCAAGGCAGGAATACTGAAGTGGTTTGCCGTTCCCTTCTCCAGTGGACCACGTTCTGTCACAACCCTCCACCATGACCCGTCTGTCTTGGGTGGGCCTACATAGCATGACTCATACTTTCATTGAGCTAGACAAGGCTGTGGTCCATGTGATTAGATTGGTTAGTTTCCTGTGATGGTGGTTTTCAGTCTGTCTGCCCTCTGATGGAGAAGGATAAGAGGTTATGAAAGCTTCCTTATGGGATAGACTGACTGAGGGGGAAAATGGGTCTAGTTCTAATGGGCCATGCTCTGTAAATCCAACTTTCTGTTGATGGGTGGAGCTTTTTCCCTCCCTGCTATTTACCTGGGGCCAAACTATGATGGAGGTAATGAAGATAATGTCGAAATTCCTCAAAAGAGTCCATGCATGTCATGCTACAGTCCATGCTCCCAACCCTGCAGCAGGCCACCACTGACCCACGCTTTCACAGGAGACTCCCAGACACCCACAGGTAAGTCCAGGACAGTATCCTGTGGGGTCATTGTTCCTTTCTCCTGGGTCCTTGTGCACAATGTTCTGTTGTGCCCTCCAAGAGCCTATTTCCCAGTCCTGTGTAATGGAAACATTAACAGACTTTATTTTGAGGGGCTCCAAAATCACTGCAGACAGTAACTGAAGACTGTCTTGAACTGAAATGAAAAGATGCTTGCTCCTTGGAAGAAACCTATGACCAACCTAGACAGCATATTAAAAAACGGACATTACTTTGCTGAGAAAGGTTTGTCTAGACCATCAATGGTTTTTCTAGTAGTCATGTATGGATGTGAGAATTGAATTATAAAGAAAGCTTAGCACTGAAGAATTGATGCTTTTGAACAGTGGTGTTGGATAATACTCTTGAGAGTCCCTTGGACTGCAAGGAGATCAAACCAGTCAATCCTAAAGGAAATCACTCCTGAATATTTATTGGAAGGACTGATGCTGAAGCAGAAACTCCAATACTTTGGCCACTTCATGCAAAGAACTGACTCATTGGAAAAGACCTTGATGCTGGGAAAGATTGAAGGCAGGAGAAGGGGATGAGAGAGGATGAGATCGTTGGATGGCATCACCGACTCAAGAGATATGAGTGTGAGCAAGCTCTGGGAGTTGGTGATGGACAGGGAATTCTGGTGTGCTGCAGCCCATGGGATTGCAAAGTGTCATACATGGCTGAGCCACTGAACTGAACTGACACCTTGATTGCAACTACATGAGATCCTGAGATAAAACAACTCAGTTAAGCTTCTGCTGGATTCCTGATCCTTAGGAATTCTGAGAGATAATGAACATTTGTTGTTTTCCAGTTGCTAAGTATAGAGGGAATTTGCTATACAGTGATAGTGGCTAATATATGACAGTGCATTTTATTTATTTATTTTTGAGAATGCATTTTAAACATAGACAAAAGAGACAATTTACTTGAAAGCTGCAAACCACCAAAGGTCATTCATTAAGAAATAAACTGCATAACTCTCAAAGAAATTAAATAATCAGAAGTGAAATAAAAAAATACTGTATTTTAAACTAAGTGAAAAGATTTTCAGCACTAAAACCCAGCAGTACCCTGGGTTTCTGAATGAAACTTTTTTCTGTGCCCTGTTCTTTGTAGTGGTCAGATTCCTGCCTTCCTGACCTTCCTTGAGTTCCAAAGGGCAGGTTCAAACAGTTGCTAATCAGGGAAGGGAGCAGATGCAACACAAAGTAGGAGCAGCCAAGATATACCTGAGGCAAGATTAAAGGAACCAGAAAAGCTCATTAAGATTGGGAGACCACCTGAGGCAAGATTAAAGGTGTGCAGGCCCTGAACATACCTTAGTCTTAACAGCAATCCTACCCTTGAACTTTGGTTTAAATACTCACCAATTCCTCCATGGTTGGGACACCGTTTTTGAGAGCACCTGAGCATGCTTTGTTTGAGAGCAGCAAAGCATCCCTTGCCTGGCAAAGCAATGAATCTATTCCTTTCTACTTCACCCAAAACTCTGTCTCTGAGATTTGATTTGGCATCTGTGCAAAATTAATTAATTTTTAGCATCGATGTGAGCCGTCCAAATTTATGGGTTACTACTAAAGTAGTGTTAATAGGGAACTTCATGACTTACCCTTATGTTCAAAAAGAAGCTCTTAAATTAGTAACTGAAGCTTCCATCTTAAGAAAGGAAAAAAAAAAAAAGTTAAACCTAAAATAGGAAAAAGAAACAATAAAGACTAGACATTACTAAATAGAAAACAAAAATCAGTTAAATTAGAAATTTTTACCTCAAGAACAATAAAATTGATAAAGATCTTTCCTGACCAAGAAGAACAAAGACAATTTTAAATATCAGGAATGATAGAGATAATGTCACTAAAGATTCTATAGACATTATAATGAACAATTTATTGGTATTAAATTATTCTCTATGTATTCATAAATCAAATTATTATCTAATTCAACAGAATATACTTGCTAAATTACTCTTCTTTCCTTAATAACTGTGACTAGTCACTTGGATGATTTAAGTAACATTTCTTATGAAAAACAATGATTCTTCATTTTTTTTATCATATGTTACAAAAAATGTAAAGAACTTGCTTTAATTCAATTAATAAAATATAAAAAATTACTGTCACTACTATTTACAGAAGTTGTTAATCATGACAATTACTACAATAGCAAAATTTTTTTATATTTTTTTATTTGCATTTTTTATATTGCTGGACCAAAAGGAGAAGAAGAAACTGGTTCATTCAGTTCAGTCTCCATAGAGTGTGCCATATTGCTGATAGGTATATAGGAGATCAATAAACTTGTGCTGCATGAATAAAGATTTCTAGTGATTAGGTTTAAATATGCTACATGGTCTTAATTTTTATAGGGGACATTTCTAACTTGTTCAAAGGAAAATATTTCTCATGATGGTGCTTTCAAGTTTCAGAGAACTATGCTAAATTTCACCTACAAATATAGAACAAAAAATATGTATACACTAAAATTATATGAGACCGCTGTCATATTATTTTTGCAAAACTAGCAATGCAATTAGTTTTATGGAATCACATTTGTCTGGGACATGCATTCTTTTTTCCAAACATTCTTGAGTACTCCCAAGCAACTTTATGACCAAATATAGAAGTAGTGTTTTATGTTTAGTTCCTTGGCATAGAAACCTGCTTTCAAATATTATTCCAGTGGTGGCACTAGTGGTAAAGAACCCACCTGCCGATGCGGGAGACATAAGAGATGCAGATTCAATCCCTGGGTCGGGAAGATCCTCTGGAGGAAGGCATGGCAACCCACTCCAGTATTCTTGCCTGGAGAATCCCATGAACAGAGGATTTTGATGGGCTACCATTCTTAGGGTCAGGAAGAATCAGACATGACTGAACAGACTTAGTATGCAAGCATGCACTGTAAATGTATACTCTGCAAATGGAATATGGAGGACATACCTGGGCACTTCTGTTTGATAGGATAGTTAGGCTGACTACTTTAGGCTGAAATCAATGGCTTTTAGCAATTATAACAAATAGATGGTTATTTGTTAATGCCAATCCTTTATTTTTAAGTATACTATGACATCAAGGCATAATTGTCACTTTCATCCTTCTACAAGCTACATTCTTTTCCTCCCAGTCATTAGACATCTTTCCTTAGAGAACTACTGCTAACCTCAGTAACACGTTGTATTGATATATTAGTAGTCTGTATTTTGTGGTTGAGGAATACTATTCAATCTGTAACTGTGACAGTAACACACTGATGTCAAAGATGGTGACTCCTAATTGCTATTTACGGTTAGAGTGGTATTTCAATTGTTTTAATGACAATTTTTTTTATTTCTTTAGTAATATAAAAATGTTAATTTTTATGCTGGTTAAAGTTGTTGGAAATGCAACATTGAATAGTTTATACTAAAATAAATATTTTGTGACTTGAGTGTTAGGTAAATTTGTGAAGTACCAATATAAAAAATTGAGGAATATAAACAGAACACCTGTAGTCATTCTTAATTAGTTATTAAAGGCCTATCAAATCAAAAATTCTTATATAATGTTTTAAATTATCACACTACTATATGTGTTTCAGAGTTATGAGGCAGAGTCAAGGAAATGTTTTGGTCCCTATCATAAGAGAATTGGGAGGCCATGGAAAGGATTTAGGCAAGAAAGTGACATTATTGAATTTATATTTTTAAAATGATCTCTCTAACTCTTCAAAGGAGAATATAGTAATGCAATAGTGAAAAAAGAAAATCAATTCCTTAGTTTTCCTACTAATCTACCAGTAAGATATTGGTAGATTTGGGCTAGAACAGTGGTTTTTAATGTGTTGTTCAAAAATTTTGAAGAAGTTGGTCTGCTAGATTAATTTTTTTTTAAATAATAGCAAGATATGATTTACTTTTATTCCCTTTTGTATCTCACAACTGTGCAGTAGAATTTTTAATCTCACAAGTGTTCAATAGAGTTAACCAGAGCTACTAACATGTGATAGTCTAAGAGACTGAATGCAGAAGCAGAAACAAGACTGTAATCTTCTGTTAAGTCAGACCAAAAAGATTTGTTAAAGTTTGAAACATTGCCTTTTTCCTCACTTACTTTTTGTTTTGATAAGAGCAGTTATTTTTAAATAAATTACACAAACAAGGTAAGTATTTACTATTGCTGTTTCCAAGTTGATATCTTTAATTCTCATTTTTGCAGTCCAGCATAGTAAATGTCAATTGCTCTAACCCACTAAGCAAACACTATTTGGGATCCTTAATAATTTTGAAGATGACATAGAGATCTTGTGACTAGAGTGTTTGAGGTTTCCTGGACTAGTCTCTGCCAGTTAGAGCATTGCCCTCATAATTTTAACCTGTTAGTTAATATGAACTCTGTCTTATTTCTTGAGTTTCCTCAGCCTCTACATACAATCCCTCTATTGTTGACTCTATTCCTGACTGTATCCCTGTGATCACCTGTTGACTCTATTCCTAAATTTCTTGTTATAATTATGCAATTTCCATTGCTCCCACTCCCATAGAATGAGAGGTCAGATATTTTGTTTTAACACTGTCAAATTCCATTTTCATCCTCCTTTAAAGGAAAATGGGAAGGTTAAATTCTAAACTCCTCACTGTGATGGAGATTAATTTGTCCAGTCAAATCCATTTTCCCTCTTATCACAGGAATATATGTCAATTGTAAATAAGAATAATCACCTCTGGTGACCGTGTGTTGTAAGTGGCAGAACAGTCCACTATGCTAATCAGAGACTAATGATTTATTGGGAACTGTAACATTCAAAGAAAATAAACTACTTTCTTTAGCTTTTGTATTTCTGGGTTTTATTGTTTCAGCAGTTCTACTTGTATTATTGGAATAAATCTACCTGAGGGGTAACGTTTCTTCAAATAAATACTTAAACAAATAGAAGTACCCAAAATTGTGCAGACATGCTGAAATTAAAAGGGCTTTACAAAATTATTTTAATGCAAAAAAGCAAATAGAATGGAGCCAAGTCTAGTATTAAAAGGATATATCAAAGATTGTATTAGCAGATTCAGACTGGAATTCTTATTCAAGATTGTCTGAATTAAAAAAAAAAAAAAAAAAGCAAGCTGGAGATACTTGTGAAGCACATTGGTCCTTTGGTCAAAAAAAAAAAAAAAAAAATTCTCTAACAACCTGACTCTTAAGCTGTCTTTCTCTGCCTATTTTTCTTTGTATTATTCACCACCATTTATATAGCATATATTTTCTTATTTGTTTATTGTCTTTCCAGCACCAGGATATGAACTCCATAAGGGCAGAGAATCTGTCTTTTGGCAACTGCTAATTTCTAGTTATTAACATAGTAAGTTCCCACTTCGAATAGTCCAGAGAGCCCTTTCATCCACTCAACAAATCTGTATTGAACTTCTCATATACACCAGTTACTATATAATATATTAGAGATTGTAGATATAGATATTTCAACAAAATAAGTAAGAGTCATGTCCCCTTGGAGCGTACCCATATATTAAGTGTGATATGCCTTATTAAGAGAATCACACTAACACACGTGTGCTAGTGTGTGTTAGAGATGACTGGATGGCATCACTGATGCAATGGACATCAACTTGGGCAAACCCCGGGAGATGGTGAGGGACAGGGAAGCCTGGTCTACTGCAGTCCATGGGATCATAAAGAGTCAGACATGACTGGATGACTGAACAACAACCTAGGAAGTGTCACATGCTCAAAAAGTATTTATTACATGAATGAATATTCTAACTTCTTGTAGCATAGTGTGCCTTTCTGTGTCACTATCACACTTCTATTTGTCATTTTTGCCCATTTGTGTTAGTGTGATCATCTTAATAAGTCATATCACACTCAATCTATGGGAAAGCTCCAAGGGGTCATGACTCATGCTTGTTTTGTTGAAAATCTATATCTACAATCTACAGTATGCTATATATAAACTGGTATATATGGAAGCTCATTACAGATTTGTTGAATGGATGAAAGGGCTCTCTGGACTATTTGAGGTGGGAATAAGTAGATGATTTCCTTCTTACAGATTCTAGAAGAGTGTGACTTGATAGACATTAAGTTTAAAGGCAGCTCTTTAATATGAGTTCCCTTTGTACTTAATGAGCGCCTTTAAATTTAGATATGTCCCACCCCAACATATTTACTATGACAACAGTTTATAAATAAACTTTATTTTTAGAGCAGTTTTAGATTATAGAAAAATATGAGAGCAAGGTGCAAAGTTTTCCCGTATATCCTCTCCCCCGACACATACATAGGCTCTTCTATTATCAACATCCCTTACCAGAGCAATATATTTGTTACAGCTGATGAACCGACATTGTCACATCATTATTACTCAAGAAAGTGAAAGTGAAAGTCACTCAGTCATGCTTGACTCTTTGCAATCCCATGGACTATACAATCCATGGAATTCTCCTAGCCAGAATACTAGAGTAGGTAGCCGTTCCCTTCTCCAGGGGATCTTCCCACCCCAGGAATCGAACCCAGGTCTCCCACATTGCAGGTGGATTCTTTACCAACTGACCCATCAGGGAAGATCAAAGTGAAAGTCGCTCGGCCATGTCCGACTCTTTGCGGCCCCATGGACTATACAGTCCATGGAATTCTCCTGACCAGAATGCTGGAGTGGGTAGCCTTTCCTTTCTCCAGGGGATCTTCCCAACCCAGGGATTGAACCCAGGTCTCCTGCATGGTAGGGGAATTCTTTACCAGCTGAGCCACCAATCCATAGTTTATCAGGATTCATGCTCTTAGTATTGTATATAATCTGTGGGTATGTACAAATATATGATGACATATATTCATCATTAGTGTATCATTCAGAGTTACTTGACTGGCTGAAAAAACCTCTATGCACTGTCTATTCTTGCTCTTTCTTCACCTTACTCCTGAAGTCCACTGACTGTTTTGTCTCCATAGGTTTTTCCTTCTCCTGAATATCATAAAAGGTGGAATCATATAGTATGTAGCCTATTCAGATTGACTTTTTTAACCTTAATAATATGCATTTAAATCTTCTATGTCTTTCATGGTTTGATAGCTATTTTTTTTTTAGCATGCAAATATTCTATTATCTGCTTATACCACAGTTTATTTATCCATTCATCTACTAAGACATTTTAGTTGTGTTTCCAAGTTTTGGCAATTATGCATAAAGCTGCTATAAACATCCATGTGTTGGTTTTTGTATGAACGTAAGTTTTGAACAATAGTCTTTTTTTCAGATGAGTTTTTTGCAAGTATTTTCTCCCAGTCTGCATTTTGTCTTTTCATTTTCTTTCTTTCTCTTTCTTTCTTTCCTTTTAAATAATGTCCAGGTTATCATTTTTTTCTTTCAAGGATCATACTTTTGGTGTTGTACCTAAAAAGTCATAGCCAAATGCAATATTACTTAAGTTTTCTCCTATGTTATATACATCATATAGTTACAGTGATTTTCTCTATTGAGTTTCTGTTTTTAATTTTTATTGCTTTCTGCTCTCATATTTTTTTTTCTTCTTACTTTGAATTTAATTTGGTCATCTTTTTTTTTTTTTTTAAATTCCCTAAGGTGGACACATAAATGATTGATTTTTTTATATTTATTTTCTACTATATTCAGGAAATGCTATAAATTTCCTTATGCTCTTATTGATTTTTCCTCATTGAATCTATTTTTGACATTGAAGCTCCCAATGATAATAATGAATTCATCACTTTATCCTTACATTTCTATCAATTTTGCTTCCCATATTTTGGTGTTTTGTGTTAGGAACACACACATTGAAAATTACTATGTCTTCTTGAAGAATAGGCACCTTTACCATAATGAAATGCTCCTCTTTATTCATGATAATTTTCTTGCTTTTAGTTTTTTTCTGTCTGAAATTAAAACAACTACCTCACTTTCTTTTGATTAAGGCAAGTGTAGATCTTTTCCCATTCATTTTTTTAAATTCATTTGTTCAGCTGAAAAATTTGATTTCCCAATATGTCTCAAAATGGTACAAAAAACTATAATATATACTTGTGTGGGAATCACTTTGGCAAAAGTTATAATCAATGTAGTAAGTTCTATAAAAGAGGCAGGCAACAAATGTTGTTGGAGCAACGGGAAGAAGAGATCAACTCTGTGTGTAGTAGTCAGTTTCATATGATAACAGGATATCCACGTCCTGTAAGGGGACAGAGGCTTGGGCTTTGAGTCTGAGGATGTGAGAGCTCTTCTTGGTTCTGCATTAATAGTCTTGTCCTCAACAGGAATTCACTTAACTTCCATGGCATTAACTTTTAAGCTTATGAATGATAGACCCATTTGAGAGCTTGATAAAACTGTCTTCAGGAAAAATACATGACTGCATACAAATACTCAGCTGAAGAAATGTTGCTATGTAGAAAGCTGTTTCTTTATCTACAAAGCACATATATTGTATGATACAATATTAAGATTTCTACCTCTAAAAGTCATGGATATTTTCTCACAATTACTTTCATTTGCATTCACACTTTTTAAACAGACCCTGAAAAATTTATTCAGTCAATAATTTTTTGAACATACACTATATATCATGTATTGCAATGCAAGCTAGAATAAAACAATTAGCAACTTATATACAAAAAATACTTCCCCTTGTGGATAGTGAATAATGGTAAATGATGATAAATATTTATATTTTGCCATGTATTTTGAAACTTACCCATTAAATTCTCAACATGTCAAACTCTGTAAAAGTATATGGTTAAAGATACTATAGGTACTATGTATATTATTTTCTGAAAAATATAAACTAACATCAGTTAGAAATTGGCTCAGTGTGTCTGTCAGGAAAACAAAACACACAACAGTTAAATTAGCAAAGATTATTTTTTATGAAGTTTTTTTTTTTTTTTAAAGTAAACTTCAAAGAACTGAAAATCCAAAAAAGGCAAAACTGAGGTTATATAGCCAAAGAAAGAGCAGGAAACAGATCCCTTCTTTCTTAATGGGGTATTTTTTGCCAATTAGGTTTACTGCCAATCAGTAAAGTTCATGTATGTCTTTGAAATAAAGCAACTTTACTAGGATATATCTTTTAGTATTGATGATTTTGTTTCTACATTTGAAAGTAAAGGATAGGCAATTTCAATAGGGATAGTCAAAACATTTAAGTTTAGAATTGTGTTTGAAATATACCTTAATTTCAATCTACTAGAATGTACATTTTTCTTCATTGGTAACTTCAAAAATGAATATGTTGGCTCTTTGACTATCTTCCATGCTATCATTAAATATTTTTATTTCCTTGTCTCTGTTTTTCTAATGCTTTAGCCCTGTCCTCTGTGTTTCTCTATTTCCTATAAGAGCCTCTTTCAACAAAGTATTTTTTGTCACTATTTGTTATTCTAATACACTTTGTTGGGGTTCATAGATATCTGTATCAGAAAAATACAGATTTAAACCTGATGTAGTAATGACTATGAGATCCAAGTCTCTGAGTAAGATGTCTCAATTGAATAGGCTTTTCGTTTGTCTCATTTCAGGTCACAATTGAGTTACTGTCTTTCAAACAGAAACAATGGTGAAAGATTATGTTTAAATAGAAGAGATTATACCAAATATCTCAGTCATTTAAAAATTAATTTGTATTCATTTCTGTAGAAATATTTTATTTCATTTTTCACTGACATTACGGTTACTTCTACACATTTCAAACAATGGTATGAGTGAAAGAAATATTTCACTTCTAAGCAGAAGTTTTAAGAGCCAGCATGTGAACTGCCTATGTTTCCTTCACTCTGACACAGGATTGGCAATGATTACTGCCATGAGATTGGCTATATACAGTGAGAACAAAATTGCTCTTTTTGTTGTTGAAAACTAATGAGATTTGGGGGTTATTTGTTACTACAACTCACCCATCTTTTTGTACTGACATACAGTTGATCCTTGAACAATGTAAGAATTAGGGATGCTGAGCACCTGAACAGTTGAAAATTCACTTAGAGCTTTATAGTCAGCCCCCCTCCTCCAAATTGTTGTTGTTCAGTTGCTAAGTCATGTCTGACTCTTTGTGACCCCATGGACTGCAACACACCAGGCTTCCCTGTCTTTCACTGTTCTTCTCCATGTATGTGGTGCCAAATCCACAGATTCAATCAACTGAATATTGTGTGGTGTGGTAGTATTGTACATATTTAGTGAAAAAAAAAAAGTCACATATAACTGAACCCACCCAGTTCAAATCCATGTTGTTCAAGAGTCCACAATAGTCCTCACTAAGTATGCTTTATATTCATTGTGCCAAACTATATCCAGACAAACCATTGTCATCATCCCATGAACCCTATTTCTATGGTTTCAAACATTTCAGTTTGTAATATTATTATTGCTATTTTAGAGAATTCTGGACTGTTTTCCTTGTTTCAGATCTGATGCAGATAATACTTTGCTTTATGATTTCCCTGGACTTTCAAAAGTGGAATTTCCAAGAAAAATGAAGAATGATGAATAAATTCCATGAATTTTGTCATTTTTATTTAATTCTGGGTCAGAGTTTAGAGTTTGGTTTGTATATTGACTATCCAAGATTCTTACCCATTAAAAACTTAAATAATGCTGTAACTTAGAGTTATAACTATAACTTAGAGCTCCAGATTTTTGTTTGTTTATGAAAGAATAACTTAGAAACCCATTGACCAATCTAACAAAAAATTTTCTATTTTTCACCAATCCTTTGTACCTTTCCCATGAACTATTGACTCAGTTTTCCAAAGTGAGTTTTTTAAATTTAATAATTCCAAAATATTTACCTTTGTACCCATAGTAAAATAAAAATAGTTTTCTACAAATAGTAGGCTACTCTTGCTGTCAGAATGTGATCATAAAATAGGATATAGCAATTGAAAAATTTTATGTTTGTGCTCAAAGATTTTAATCTTACATCTGAATTTTTAGTGTATAATAAATTAAGTATCTTAATAAATTAAGGATCTTAAACCATTTCTACATACTTACTTGATTTACTTTATAATAAAAATAAATTACTCCTTTCTCTTTATTTAATTTTTTAAATTATGAAAGTATGATAATAACACATTTACATGAGATTTAGAAAATACAGAACAAAGTTACATATAGTTAGTTTCACTATATATTGCAATTATCTTTTAAAAATAGATAAATTATGATTCTTAGTTGGAGTTTTAATTTCAAGCTCTCAAAAATTAATAGAATGAATATACAGAAAAGTAGAATGATATAGTAAATCTGAAAGGCACCATGAACTAATTCAACATAATTGAGATTTATAGAATTTTTGCACAATAGTAAGATAAAAATTCTATTCATTTTTCCATAGATTTATTAACTAGGAGACACTGAAACATATCCAGAGCATAAAACAAAATTTAAAAGTTTCATGGTCTCACTTCTTCTTTTCCTATGTGGATTCCTTTTACTTCTTTTTCTGCTCTGATTGCTGTGGCCAAAACTTCCAACACTATGTTGAATAGTAGTGGTGAGAGTGGGCACCCTTGTCTTGTTCCTGATTTCAGGGGAAATGCTTTCAATTTTTCACCATTGAGGGTGATGCTTGCTGTGGGTTTGTCATATATAGCTTTTATTATGTTGAGGTATGTTCCTTCTATTCCTGCTTTTTGGAGAGTTTTAATCATAAATGAGTGTTGAATTTTGTCAAAGGCTTTCTCTGCATCTATTGAGATAATCATATGATTTTTATCTTTCAATTTGTTAATGTGGTTACATTGATTGATTTGCGGATATTAAAGAATCCTTGCATTCCTGGGATAAAGCCCACTTGGTCATGGTGTATGATTTTTTTAATATGTTGTTGGATTCTGTTTGCTAGAATTTTGTTAAGGATTTTTGCATCTATGTTCATCAGTGATATTGGCCTGTAGTTTTCTTTTTTTGTGGCATCTTTGTCTGGTTTTGGGATTAGGGTGATGGTGGCCTCATAGAATGAGTTTGGAAGCTTACCTTCATCTGCAATTTTCTGGAAGAGTTTGAGTAAGATAGGTGTTAGCTCTTCTCTAAATTTTTGGTAGAATTCAGCTGTGAAGCCATCTGGTCCTGGGCTTTTGTTTGCTGGAAGATTTTTGATTACAGTTTCGATTTCCTTGCTTGTGATGGGTCTGTTAAGATCTTCTGTTTCTTCCTGGTTCAGTTTTGGAAAGTTATACTTTTCTAAGAATTTGTCTATTTCATCCAAGTTGTCCATTTTATTGGCATAGAGCTGCTGGTAGTAGTCTCTTATGATCCTTTGTATTTCAGTGTTGTCTGTTGTGATCTCTCCATTTTCATTTCTAATTTTGTTAATTTGGTTCTTCTCTCTTTGTTTCTTAATGAGTCTTGCTAACCAGCTTTTAGCTTTGTTGATTTTTGCTATGGTCTCTTTAGTTTCTTTTGCATTTATTTCTGCCCTGATTTTTAAGATTTCTTTCCTTCTGCTAACCCTGGGGTTCTTCATTTCTTCCTTCTCTAGTTGCTTTAGGTGTAGAGTTAGGTTATTTATTTGGTTTTTTTCTTGTTTCTTGATGTATTGAAATCATACATAGTCAGTTCTCTTATCACTGTGGAATTGTGTTAGAAATCAATATCAAAAGATACTTGAAAATAATCCACATACTTTCAAGTGCAATGTGACATTTACCAAGAGAGATCCTTGACTTAGCCATTGAAAGTCTCAATAAAGCTCAGTTCAATTCAGTCGCTCAGTCGTGTCCGACTCTTTGCGACCCCTTGAATCACAGCACGCCAGGCCTCCCTGTCCATCACCAACTCCCGGAGTTTACTCAAACTCATGCCCATGGAGTCGGTGATGCCATCCAACCATGTCATCCTCTGTTGTCCCCTTCTCCTCCTGCCCCCAATCCCTCCCAGCATCAGGGTCTTTTCCAATGAGTCAACTCTTCGCATGAGGTGGCCAAAGTATTGGAGTTTCAGCTTCAGCATCATTCCTTCCAATGAACACCCAGGACTGATTTCGTTTAGGATGGACTGGTTGGATCTCCTTGCAGTCCAAGGGACTCTCAAGAGTCTTCTCCAACACCACAGTTCAAAAGCATCAATTTTTCGGCGCTCAGCTTTCTTCACAGTCCAACTCTCGCATCCATACATGACCACTGGAAAAACCATAGCCTTGACCAGACGGACCTTTGTTGGCAAAGTAATGTCTCTGCTTTTTAATATGCTATCTAGGTTGGTCATAACTTTCCTTCCAAGGAGTAAGCGTCTTTTAATTTCATGGCTGCAGTCACCATCGGCAGTGATTTTGGAGCCCAAAAAGATAAAGTCAGCCACTGTTTCCACTGTTTTCCCATCTATTAGCCATAAACTGATGGGACTGGATGACATGATCTTAGTTTTCTGAATGTTGAGCTTTAAGTCAACTTTTTCACTCTCCTCTTCACATTCATCAAGAGGCTCTTTAATTCCTCTTCACTTTCTGCCATAAGGGTGGTATCATCTACATATCTGAGGTTATTGATATTTCTCCTAGCAATCTTGTTTCCAGCTTGTGCTTCATCCAGCCCAGAGTTTCTCATAATGCACTCTTCATATAAGTTAAATAAACAGGGTTACAATACACAGCCTTGATGTACTCCTTTTCCTATTTGGAACCAGTCTGTTTTTCCATGTCCAGTTCTAACTATTGGTTCCTGACCTGCATACAGATTTCTCAAGAGGCAGGTCAGAAGTTTATAACATAATAAATACACAGAAAATAATTTAAAACAATTGTAATAAGGATAAGGGCAATAAAAACTTGCTGAATAAATAAAATAATTTTGTGACACTATTTAAGGAAAAAGACAAAATAAAATTAGGGTAATTAGTAGATTTCTCATATCAGTTAAAATATTCCTTTTAGCATACAGTAGCTGTGGATTACTTTCATAGTCCACAGATCTGTGAGTATGACAGTAAACATATGCATGAGTTCTAAGCATCTCAAATAGAAATAGTCTTAATTTCAAATAAGTAATTTCTACCACTGATCAAAAATTGTTTTCATTATCTATTCACAGGCTGTCTGTGACTAATATAATTGTACTGAATATTTATAATGATTCTTAGGACTTATATTGATGCAGATGGGGGTAGAATTAGAAAGAGTCTGCTAAACTAATAGAGGAAATGAAAGAATTATACACATCAAAAATGCCTGAAGTACACACTGGAAAGGGAAGCAAAGATTTCTGTAAATACTCAATAAGGATACATGCATCCCAATGTTCACACAAGCATTATTAATGGAAGCAACCTAACGGCTAATAACAGATGAATGGGTAAAGAAGATTTGATATATATATATACAATGGGAAGAACTTTCCCTGATAGCTCAGTTGGTAAAGAATCCGCACGCATTGCAGGAGACCCTGGTTAGATTCCTGGGTCAGGAAGATCCACTGGAGAAGGGATAGGCTACCCGCTTCAGTATTCTTGGACTTCCCTTGTGGCTCATCTGGTAAAGAATCAACCTGCAATGTGGGAGATCTGTATTTGATCCCTGGGAAGGGAAGATTCCCCTAGAAAAGGGAAAGGTGACCCACTCCAGCATTCTGGCCTGGAGAGTTCCATGAACTGTATAGTCCATGGGGTCGCAAAGAGTCAGACACGACTGAGAGAGATTTTCTCTTCACTTTATACAAGGGAATTCTATAAAAGGAGTAGAATTGTAGAGTTTCTCCCAACTTTTTGGTAAAATAGAGTAGGTAAAACAAAAGAAATTTCAAGATAAGGTGTTCAAAATAAAAATGCAGCAGTAAAATGGGTTGCAACTTAGATTGTCTGAAAGGACATTTATTTGTGTCTAAATAGAATATATCTTGCTTTTTTTTGGATGACAGTGATGATTATATAACTTTATCCTTTCTCCTCTGCTTTGTTATTAACAGTTACCTAAAATTTGTTCAGAGAGCAAAGTGTTTGGTTGAAACTCACAGATAGCAGAAGAGATCCCCAAAGACAGAAAAACAACAAATGATTTAATTAATTAATTTATTTTTATATGCAAGAAATTTTGCTTTCAAAATATTCTAGCTTTTATGGTTGATGTTATCTGGAAATTTCTACATCATCATTTAAAACTATTAACATCAATAAATATATAATTGATTAATTAATAAATAGATTAATTAATAGATAACATTAAAAATGTTCAATATATTTAGCTTGAAAGCATATGGAGTTCATGATTACTGAGATTTCTAAGTAATTCATTAAGAACAAGTCATTTAATGCAATTTCTTATTTGTAAATTTGTAAAACAATGATCAAGATGCTGAAGAATATGTAAAGATTTCAGTTGCCAAATCATGTCCAACTCTTTGTGACCCCATGGACTGCAGGACGCCAAGCGTCCCTGTACCTCACCATCTCTTGGCGTTTGCCCAAGTTCTTGTCCATTGAATCAGTGGAGGAGGGAACGGCAAACACTCCAGTATTCTTGCCACTACACTTCAGTAGGGAGTGTATTTAAAACAAAACAAAGTTAAGAGTACTTATACAAAATGGCCCTCTCTAATCCTTAGTTAAAAGAGGTGAAGGAGAATGCAATTAAACCAGATTGTCTCAGTTTGGGCACAGCATTATGTAGCAGGCTGTTCCATAGCTATGTGAAAGTCACTCAGTCGTGTCCGACTCTTTGCGACCCCATGTGCTATACAGTCTGTGGAAGTCTTACATATTCTTCAGCCTCTTTCTACATTTTTTTAAATTGCTAAATTTAAGCCCAGTTATTGTTCCTCAACATACTATCAAATGCTCTGACATCTATTAATAGTATATGAGCATACTCAGGCTTGGAGCTAAGCAGTTTTCCAAGACCATGAGAAGTACCAGAGAACCATTGCTAAACTGTACTCATATCAGTACTCATATCTGTGAAGAGTAAAAAAACAAAATGATAGAATCCTAACATTACCTTTAGAGAACTGAAGGTATCTACTATTGATTAATGAGTAAAAAAATCAATTGCTTAAAAACATTAGTTGGGGCCTGAGATGTAAGACAAGTCCAAATAGGGTATTTCAATATGACAAAAGAGGCTATAGCCAACCCAAGTTAAGAACTGTCAAAAAAAACTGGAAAAAATAGACTTGAAGCAGCTTCTAGTCATTTTAATTTATCTCTCATTGATTTTCATTGATTTTTTTTTTTTATATATCTGAGCATACACTCAAGACAAACACATAGGTGGGATATATGCTATATGTGGGGAATTATAAAATCATCTTAGTAATTTCTTTGTCACATATGTGATAATACCTTTCTACCAGATTTGGATTTTTGAGATACCAACCCAAGCCCTCTCGTACATCTGAAATAAAAATCATCTAGAATAGAAAATAACCAAATGTAAAATGTGTCTCATAGTCTTCATAAAGGTTACTGTAGTAGGGGTAAGGAAAGCACTAGAACATTATTGTAATATTAATAACACTAAAATATTTTGAAAGAGGCTGAATTCAAGCATGACATATGAAACAAAATATATTAACTTTTCACCCAAGTAGATCTCTTAAAACATAGGCCAAAAATTAAGAAACCTAAATATGGTTTTGTTGTTTTCCAGTCGTTCAATTTTGTCTGACTTTTTGTGATCCATGGAATGCAGTGTACCAGGATTCCCTGTCCTTCACTATCTCCTGGAGTTTGCTCAAACCCATGTCCACTGAGTCAGTGATGCCATTCAACATCTCATCCTTCTCCTCCTGCTCTCAATCTTGCCCAGAATCAGAGTGTTTTCCAATGAGTTGGCTCTTCGCATCAGGTGGCCAAAGTATTGGAGTTTCAATGTCAGTCCTTCCAGTGAACATTCAGAGTTGATTTCCTTTAGGATTGACTGCTTTGAACTCCTTGCTGTCCAAGGGACACTCAGGAGTCTTCTACATCACAGTTCAAAAACATCAGTTCTTTGGCACTCTGATTTCTTTATAGTCCAGCTCTTACATCCATACATGACTACTAGAAAAACTAGAGCTTTGACTAGATGGACCTTTGGTGGCAAAGTGATGTGTCTGTTTTTTTAATACACTGTCTGGGTCTGTCATAGCTTTTCTTCCAAGGAGCAGGCATCTTTTAATTTCATGGCTGCAGTCACCATCTGCAGTGATTCTGGAGCTCATAAAAATAAACTGTAGCTATTTCCATTGCTTCCCCACCTATTTGTCATAAACTGAGCTTTTCCAGTCCTGTGGCCTCTGATGAGTTTTTCAAATCTGCTGCCATATTGAGTGCAGCACTTTATTAGCATCATCTTTTAGGATTTGAAAAAGCTCAACTGGAATTCCATCACCTCCACTAGCTTTGTTTGTAGTAATGTTTCCTAAGGCCCACTTCACACTGCAGGTCTGTGGCCACACCATCTTCATTATCCAGGTCACTAAGACCTTTTATGTATAGTTCTTCTGTGTATTCTTGCCACCTCTTCCTAATGTGGTTAATTATGTTCAAATGCCAGAATAAATGTCACTCACTGAAAGCAAAATTAAACATGCCTCAGTGATCTAATAGTATCTAAAATTTTCAGCTTATTCCTTTTTGTAGCCCTGATAACTGATTTCTATATAAATTAAAGGAAATCGATACAAATGTTTTAAATTTAATATATACCTTTTGTGTATAGTTATTACAAATGATATCTTAATTTTTAATATATTTTAATTGAAATATTTTAAAAAAATACATCTCTCCACTTGTTTGTCTTATAAACAATGCAATAAGATTTCCTCACAAAAATTACATATGTATTTTTGGAATAATTTGTATTCACTAATTTTATCATACATTCATCTTCAGTGGAAAATCACATAGAGACAGGGGTCATGGTTAATTTAGTGGGCTTATGTGTTCTGTTTTCATTTATTTGCTTCCCAGACCATATGTTTTATATGATTCTGACTTGAATAGTCATGAGACTAAAGCATACCCAGTGAAGGTACTCTGTCTCTTTGACTTCATTTCTTGGCTTGTGGTTGGGCATTTGACACAAACTAAAGATGAGGTTTATGTCAAGAATTTTACTGGAATTAATTGGAAAAAGACTGATATTACTGGAAATGCTAAGTTAAGAGTATGTAAATGTGGCACATATGCCCTAGGAAGATGTGTTGGAAGATTTCTAGTGATGTTTGACTCAGCCAGCTTAGTCCCTTAGTCGTGTCCGACTCTTTGTGACTCCATGGACTGCAGCACTCCAGGCTTACCTGTCCATCACCAACTCCCGTAGCTTACTCAAGCTCATGTTCATAGAGTTGGTGATGTCATCCAACCATCTCATCCTGTCTTCCCCTTCTCCTCCCACCTTCAATCTTTCCCAGCATCAGGATCTTTTCCAATGAGTCAGTTCTTTGTATCAGGTGGCCAAAGTATTGAAGTTTCAGCTGCAGCATCAGTCCTTCCAATGAATATTTAGGACTGATCTCCTTTAGGACTGACTGGTTGGATCTCCTTGTAGTCCAAGGGACTCTCAAGAGTCTTCTCCAACACCACAGTTCAAAAGCATCAGTTCTTTGTCACTCAGCTTTCTTTATGGTCCAACTCTCACATCCATATATGACTGCTGGAAAAACCATAGCTTTGACTAGATAGACCTTTGTTGTTTGACTAGATGACCTTTGATGTTTGATTATATGACCTTTGATATTTGACTAGATGAACCTAAAATCTCTTCCTTTAAAAATCCCATTTGATGAGCTAACACATTCTCTCTCGATTTGGTTGAGTCATTTGCACTCAAAAAATTCAACAAAGTGAGTTGTAATATAAGCCTGTAATATACTAAGAGCAATAGACAGAATATAAGAAATATACAATTCTTTTAGCTCTTTATATATGACTTAGAATACAGTTGTACACAGAGTGACAGATCCCAGTAATCATATACAATCTCTCACAGATAATTAAATATTGATTCTATTTTAATTAATCTTTGTTTTTATAGCTCATAAGGCCTGTTCAGCTAACATTGTAGTCATACATTTTGCATTTTCTTTGAAGTCTCTTAAATTCTTACAGATTTTTAATTTTATGGTGAAATAATTTACCTCTAAAATCAATAGCAAAATATGTATATTACTGTATGCTTAGAACTAAATGGTAATTAATGCTGAGATTATGTTTGAAACAACACTATATCTAGTAATATAGGCTGTAAAAGCAGGAAGATATTAAAAATTCTGAATATTTTAGCATTTAGATTTTTAACATTGTTTGAACATACTATACATTTCATTCTGGCATATATTATATATATTAACTAGAAAAATGGTCAAAATCATCTATTTTATTCAAAAGGATATGTAATAAGATAAATAAAAAGGTTTTACTATTATTATTGTTCAACATAAAAAAGTAATTTTTGCCTTTGGATTCTAAAAAAATTCTTCAGGGAAAAATATATTTCTATCTCTAGGATAGCTATTCTTTACTGTTTGGGGTGTACCCTGTAAAATTATTTCAGATAGTGATTTTATAAATGTGAACATATCTTTAATTTTCATACAGTTATTATATTTTGGCTGCCTATTGAAATGGACATTTTGAATTAGTTTTCTTCATGATTACTGTTGCACTGTCTTCTAATATTGCATTCAGCATTATTAATAATAGATAAACAGATGTATATCTCACTTTTATTCTTGTCTCTATAGATTAACTGTAACCTTCCCCTTGAAGATATAGGATTTTCTCTTTTCCTAAATGTAAACAATTATCCAAAAAAAAAAAAAAAATGTATAGGGGTCTAGTTTTTTCTTTCATGTTCCACCAGTCCCATATCATCTTGAGCATTGACTTTAAACTCTTTTCCATCTCTTTTTCTGCTAGGCAAACATTGAACTCCTGAGTTCTTTTCTAATTTCTAATTTCTAACTTATTTTTCATAAATTATATATCCATGTGACTTTGTGATATGCTCCAGTATATTTCTCAGCTTTATCTACAAAGCTTATTAATGTGTTCCTTAACTGTCTTACTAGATGTTCATCCTAAGAGTTATTTCCCCATAATCATTTTTAATTTTTATGGTATTTTAATGCATCCAGTTTATTTTTGAATCACTCTGTTGATATTAATTTTACTTGCTTTAACATCATGTTCAACATATCTATTAATTCTATTATTTTCTGAAACTTTTCTGTTTTCACTCTTTTACGATGCTGGCTTTCTTCCAATATCTGGTAATTCTTAGTTACAGCTTACTTTGTCATTGGGTTTTTCTGGTTAATTTTTCTATTTAATCTGCACAACCAGCCTGAGCTTGTTCAGGATCCATGCAACTGCTGGCTGCCTACTATTTAAATGGAAGAGAGTCACAATATGTTAGTGAATGGGATACTTTTATCTTTGTATCATCATTGAAGTAGCACAGCAACTTTTATCTCTTTAACCCAAGGTGTCATATCTTCTATTGCAACTAAAAGAAAACTCCCCTTCATCCCATTCCTGCTGCCTAGCTCAAAATCTTCAGTGACTACTTCCATTAATTAGTGTGGTGGGAAGGAAGTTAGATTGGAGTAGTTCATGAAGATAATAAAGATAATAATAAAGATTACTGAGGATATTAAGTGAGCAATTATATATGGTATTTTCAAGAGGTTGACTGAATGAGAAGAGTGATTTAAGTGTAGAACTAAAGATTATGGTGGATATTTTGTTTCTCATCCAGTATCCCTTCTCACCTTCTTACAACAAAGCTCTGATTTTGTTCAAGGCAGCTGTGGTATAAAATTTTTAAGGATAACCTTGTGTAATTCATTATCCTATCAATGAGGATAGAACCTGTGAATTGATGAAGTATTCCTCCCTTGATTGTGATTATGCTATGTGGAGTAGTCAGTCTTGAAATAGAGATTATCTATATGAGCTGTTTAATAGCAAAGATAATCTCCAACTGGTAGCAGCAAAATAACTGAAAGAGATTCCATGTGTGATAGGACTTGGTCTAATGCTAATTTTAGATAGAGGGAGCCTTGTGAAAAGGAATGTGTGTTGCTCTATGGAGCTAAGAGGCATTATTGGTGGAAAGACAGAAAGGAGTTGGGGACCAGAATTACATCTCAATGAAATGTATTCTGCCAACATCCTGAATGAGCTTGAAAGCAATTCTCATAGAGTCATGAGAGATAACGAGCCCAGCCTGGCTGATACACTGAGGTGGCCTTGCAACACTCTAAGTAGTGAACACAAAATTCTGATATATAGAACTATGATCTAATAAATAGATAAATGTTTCAAGCCACTAACTTTATGAAACTCTTTTATGCAGCATTTATGAAAATCTGTCTTGCAGCATTGTAAACTCAGATGGCAAAGAATCTGCTTGCGATGTGGGAGACCTGGGTTCAATTCCTGGGTCAAGAGGATGAGAGGATCCTCTGGAGAAGAGAATGGCTACCCACTTCAGTTTTCTTGCCTGGAGAATTCCATGGACAGAGGAGCCCAGCAGGCTACAGCTCTTGGGATCTCAAAGAGTTGGACACAACTGAGTGACTAACACAAACTAATGTATCAGTAATATTCCCAGATAATAGTTCCGTCCTTCCCAGAATCTTTTATTCAGAGGTGGTCATGGAAAGACATTCTGAATAGTCTTGATGTATAAATAAAGGTCTTTATCAGAGCACTGGAGCTGTTTCTGCTTGCTTGATATAAGCTTTATCACTTTCCTTTTGTCTTTTCATCCTTTTTTATTTTTTGACCATGTCATGCATGGTATGTGGGATCTTAGTTCCTCAACAAAGGGTCTATTTTGGGGGGCCAATAGATGGAGGGACATAAGCACCTTTATGGGCTGTCACTGGAAAAATTAGTATGATTGTATGGTAAGAGAATACGGATGGATGTTAATTTAAAAAGAAATTTATGACAGAGTACAATAAGAATTAAATTTTAAAAAATGCATCAGAGAAAGGAAGGTCCATAGCCATCCTATTGATATAAAGTGATATATCTCGTGGTTTTGATTTTCATTTTCCTGATGGCTAATTGTTTTAAACATTTTTTCATCATATATATTTTCTTTGGGGAGATGTCTATTCAGAAGCGTGGCTTACTTTTTATTTGATTTTCCTTTTGTACTGACTTGCAAGAGCTATTCATACATTTTGAATACAATACCTTATCAAATACATGAATGTGATATTTCACCCCAGTTCTGTGGACTGTGTGTTTACTTTCTTTATGGTAATACTCTCAAGAGAAGTATTTTTGATTTTGATGAATTCCAACTTATGCATTTTTAAAATTTTATCATTTCTGCTTTTGTTGTCATATCAAAGAAAACAAAGATGTGCTACTGTATTTTTTCCTAAGAATTTTTAAAGTTTCAAGATCCATATTTAAATTTATGATCAATTTTTAGTTAAATTTTGTGTCATATAAGGAAAGAGTACAATATCATCATTTTTCATGTGGATATCAGTTTGTTCTATGTGGTATTTGTATGTAATTTTGAGTTATTCCTACAGGCCACATGAGAGTAAATCCTTAAGAGAAGTGTGAAATTCATATGTATTTAACATATTCCCCAGGTGGGTTGTATGCACACTGAAGCTGAATAATAATTAAGTGCTCATGAGACATAAAAGCAAGTAAAATGGAAGTGAGGACATTAGGGAGATGGGAAGATGGACATTTTAGGTGAAAACTAGTTGCTGAATTTCCATGTTGTAACATGTTAACCTTTTTATTCATCTACTGGTAACAGTGATGCTTTAGCAACTTCATGACAAGATCTATTAGCAGTGACATTAAACAAGATTCAAGATGTTTCCAGAGGAAAGGTTGCCAACAGTTAAAAATTAGTCACCAGAATTGAGATGTAATAGAAAACTTTTCATTTTTACATCAGCATGGGTATTGCATTCAGGTAGGCAAGTGATAGGAAAGGAAGGATGATGAAGAAAGACAATCAAGTAACAAAACCTTTAGTAAATGTAGTTAGGGGATTAGGTGGGCCAATAACTAGTACTTCTTATACTTTCCTGAGTTTTGGAAGTATTGAAGAATTAAAAAAAAGAATATTCAAAATAAATTAGATATTACATTGATTACTAGTAAAGACAGTGTTGTAGAACCTGGCCTACCTCTGCAGGAAACTAGAAATGTGAAATATATTCACCTGGTCTATATTTGTCCTCTCTGGCTGCAATAATAAAATATCACAAACTGGGTGACTTAAATAACAGACCTTTATTTCTCACAACTCTGGAGGTTAAGAAGTCCAAGATCAAGGTGCTGGCAGATTCTGTGTCTGTGGAGGACTCACATCCTGACTTGTAGACTGACTTCTCTCTCTGTATGCTCATGACCTTTACTCTCTTCTTCTTCTTAAAAGGACACTAATTCCATCATGAATGTTCTACTCTCATTACCTAATTCAAACCTTTCCAAAGGCTCCACCTCCCAATACCATCACATCAGGGGCTAGGGCTTCAATATATGAATTTTGGGGGGACATAACATATAGCTCAGAATACAGTCCCTGGCAGTAATGGGGCACTAGATGTTTCCTGCATGGTGATTTTACTGTTAAGCTAATGGCACAGAGAGCTACAGATACTTAATTGCTCTTCAAAATTCATCTTTCTGACACATAATGAAGAAAACAAAATGAGGCAAAAAAGAATGCATCATTAGAGAATCTCCCTCATGTAAAAAGTAATCAGGAGTGGAAAGAGCCACACCAGCTTATATTCCAAGGAGTTTAGATATCTTAAATAATTGGTGTTAATCATTAATCTTATGTGAATCAAGGTTGTGGGAAACCTTTTGGTAACACATTAACAGCCTATTTTGGACAATTTCTCTAGGAATATAAGGTTATTTTCTTAATACCAACTAAGCTTTTGGATATCCACCAAAGATGCCTTGAGGACAGTATATTTTCCTCCAAATATTATTCAGAACACTGCCACATTTAAGTCAACTTCAGAAATCACTTTCTACCTGTGGTAAGTAGACTGCCAGAGAGCTCTTCAAGTATGTTTATTTCCTAGTCCAGTAAATTAGTGAATATATATTAGTTTTTTTTTTTAATTCTGGTAACAGAATACTACAAATATATAGCTAAAAACATAAATTTATTCTCCCATAGTTTTGGAGGTGAAACATCCAAAATTATGGTAAAAGCACAGTCATGCTACCTTGGAAACTGGGTAGAATCCTGCCTTGTCTCTTCCTAGTTCTGGTTGGCATATCTTGTTTGCAGCTTCATCACTCAAATATCTGCCTTTTTTTTATTATTATTATTACACACTCTCTCTATATGTCTGTGTCCAAATTTCCTTCTTCATATAAGAAAACCAGTCATATTGGATTAGGAAAAACTCTAATGACCTCAATTTAATTATATCTGCAAAGACTCTATTTCCAAATAAGGTCACATTAGAAGATACCAGGTGTTAGGACTTGAACATATCTTTTGAGGTCACAAAATTCAATCCATAACCCATGTCAAAGGGGAATTAGGTTACAGATGGAATTAAGGTTGCTAATCAGGCATCCTTAAAATAGGGAGATAATCCTGGATTATCCAATTGATTTCAATGTAATCAACTAGGGATTAAAAGAAGAATGAGGCAGAAAGGAGTCAGAGTTGGAGAAGAAGATGTGATAACTGAAGCAGAGGACCTGGGAAATAACAACATGGGAAGGACTCAGGCATATTTTGCTGGCTTTCAAGATGAAAGAATGAAGCCAGAGCCAACAGATGATGGAAGTCTCTAAAAACTGGAAAAGGCAAGAAAACAGGTTACAACCTAGAGTCTCTGGAAGGAATTCTTCCTTTCTACTGTGTTCATTTTATCCAATTTCAGATTTCTGACCCATTGAACTTACAGATATTAAATTCATCTTGTTATCTTAAGCCAATGAACTTGTGGTAATTTGTTAGAGCAGCAATAGGAAAATAACAAATTGCCCTGAGAGCTTCAAAAAATTGTTTAACTACTTCCTTCCCCAAATGTAAAGGCTTCCCTGGTAACTCAGCAGGTAAAGAATCCACCAGCAATGCAGGAGACCCTGGTTTGATTCCTGGGTGTGAAAGATTGCCTGGAGAAGGGATAGGCTACCCACTCCAGTATTCCTGGACTTCCCTGGTGGCTCAGCAGGTAAAGAATCCTTCTGCAATGTGGAAGATCTGGGTTTGACCCCCGGGTTTGGAAGATCCCCTGGAGTAGGGAGCGGCTACCCACTCCAGTATTATGGCCTGGAGAATTCCATGGACTGTATAATTTGGAATGGGTGAATTTAACTCAGATGACCATTATATCTCCTACTGTGGGCAAGAATCCCTTAGAAGAAATAGAGTAGCCATCATAGCCAACAAAACAGTCCAAAATTCAGTACTTGAACGCAATCTCAAAAACAATAGAATGATTTCTTTTCTTTCCAAAGACAAACCATTCAGTATCACAGTAATCTAAGTCTATACCCTGACCAGTAATGCTGAGGTAGCTGAAGTTGAAAGGTTCAATGAAAACCTACATGACCTTCTAGAACTAACACCCCCAAAAAATGTCCTCTTAAATATAAGGGAGTGAAATGCAAAAGTAGGAAGTCAAGAGATACCTGGAGTGACAGGCAAATTTGGCTTTGGAGTACAGAATGAAGGTCAAAGGATAACAGAGTTTTGCCAAGAGAACACACTGGTCATAGCAAACACCCTCTTCCAACAACACAAGAGAAGACTCTACACATGGACAACACCATATGGTCAATACCAAAATCAGATTGATTATATTATTTGCAGCCAAAGATGGAGAAACTCTACAGTCAGGAAAAAAAAAAAAAAGACTGGGAGCTGACTGTGGCTCAGATCATGAACTCCTTATTGCCAAATTCAGACTTAAATTGAGGAAAGTAGGGAAAACCACTAGACCACTCAGGTATGACCTAAATCAAATCCCTTATGATTATAGAGTGAAAGTGACACATAGATTCAAGGGATTAGATCTGATAGACAGAGTGTATGAAGAACTATGTAAAAGAGGTTCATGACACTGTATAGGAGGCAGTGATTAAGACGATAAACAAGAAAAAGAAATGCAAAAAGGCAAAATGATTTTCTGAGGAGGCCTTAAAAATAGCTTAGAAAAGAAGAGAAGTGAAAAGCAAAGGGGAAAAGGGAAGATAAGAAAGGCTTCCTCAGTGATCAGTACAAAGAAATAGAGGAAAACAATAGAATGGGAAAGATTAGAGATCTCTTCAAGAAAATAAGAGCTACCAAGGAAATATTTCATTCAAAGATGAGCACAGTAAAGGACAGAAATGGTATGTACCTAACAGAAGCAGAAGTTATTAAGAAGAGGTAGCAAGAATACACAGAAGTACTATACAAAAAAGATCTTCATGACCCAGATAGCCATGATGGTGTGATCATTCACCTAGAGCCAGACATCCTGGAATGCGATATCAAGTGGGCATTAGGAAGCATCACTACGAACAAAGCCAGTGGAGGTGATGGAATTCCAGCTGAGCTATTTCAAATCCTAAAAGATGATGCTATGAAAGTGCTGCACTCAATATGCCAGCAAATTTGGAAAACTCAGCAGTGGCCACAGGACTGGAAAAGGTCAGTTTTCATTCCAATCCCAAAGAAAGGCAATTATGTCAAAGAATGTTCAAACTACAGTACAATTGTACTCATTTCACATGCTTGCAAAGTAATGCTCATAATTCTCCAAGCCAGGTTTCAACAGTACCTGAACCCTGAATTTCCAGATGTTCAAAACTGGACTTAGAAAAGGCAGAGGAAGCAGAGATCAAATTGCTAACATCTACAGGATCATCAAAAAAGCAAGAGAGTTCCAGAAAACCATCTTCAGAAAACTGAGATCATGGCATCTGGAAACAATGGAAACAGGAAATCAGTCCTGAATATTAATTGGAAGGACTGATGCTGTAGTTCAAACTCCAATACTTTGGCCACCTGATGTGAAGAAACGACTCATTGGAAAAGATCCTGATGCTTGAAAGGTTGAAGGTGGGGGTAGAGGCCGTCAGAGGATGAGATGGTTGGGTGGCGTCACCGATGCAATGGACATGAGTTTGAGTAGGCTCTGTGATTTGGTGATGGGTAGGGAAGACTGTCGTGCTGCAGTCTATTTGGTTGCAAAGAGTCGGACACGACTGAGTGACTGAACTGAGCTGAATAGCATCATAAATGTGATAAACTGTCTCTTGGAGAGCAATGAGATCAAACCTGGCAATCCTAAAGGAAATCAACCCTGAATATTCATTGGAAGGACTGATGCTGATGCTGAAGCTCCAGTACTTGACATCCTGATGCAAAGAGCTGACTCATTAGAATAGATCCTGATGCTGGGAAAGAATGAGGGCTGGAGTAGAAAAGGGTGACAGAGGATGAGATGCTTTGATGCTGTCATGTACTTAATGGACATGAGTTTGATCAAATTCCTGGAGATAGCGAAGAACAGGGAAGCCTGGCATGCTGCAGTCCTTGGATTCACAAAGTGTCAGACAAGACTTAGCAACTGAACAACAACAATGTCATATTATAAAGACCAATACACAAAGAGACTAATAAAGTTACTAGAATCCTGCCATTCAAAGAGTGGTCCACACACTGTCTTTGTGACTATCACTTGGATGTTATGAGAAACGCACAATTTCCAGGCATCAGCTCAAGATCTGCTGATTAAAATTCTACATATCAACAGAGGCCCCAGGTGATTCACAAGTTCATTAGAATTTGACAGGCACTGGTCTAGTCCTTATGGCACAAAGCAAAGAGGAACTAAAGAGCCTCTTGATGAAAGTGAAAGAGGAGAGAGAAAAACTGGCTTAAAACTCAACATTCAAAAAATGAAAAACATGGTATCTGGTCCCATCACTTCATGGCAAATAGATGGGGAAACAATGGAAACAATGACAGACTTTATTTTCTTGGGCTGCAAAGTCACTGCAGATGATAATGGAACCAAGAAATTAAAAGATGCTAGCTCCTTAGAAGTAAAGATATGACCAACCTAGACAGCATATTGAAAACCAGAGACATTGCTTTACTGACAAAGGTCCATCTAGTCAAAGCTATGGTTTTCTAGTAGTCATGTATGGTTGTGACAGTTGGACCATAAAGAAGGCTGAATGCAGAAGAACTGATGCTTTTGAGCTGTGGTGTTGGAGAAGAGTCTTGAGAGTTCCCTGGACTGCAAGGAGTTAAACCAGTCAACCCTAGAGGAAATCAGTCCTGAATATTCATTGGAAGGACTGATGCTGAAGCTGAAGCTCCAATACTTTGGCCACCTGATGCAGAGAACTGACTCACTGGGAAAACCCTGATGCTGGGAAAGATTGAAGGCAGGAGAAGGGGATGACAGAGGATAAGATGGTTGGATGGCATCACTGACTCAATGAATATGAGTTTGATTAATTTCCAGGAGTTGGTGATGGACAGGGAAACCTGGTGTGCTGCAGACTATGGGGTTGAAAAGAGTTGGACATGACTGAGCAACTGAACTGAACTGGTCTAGTGATTGGCATTCAACATTAGAGGTCCTTTGTTTCTTTTTGACTGTAAGACACTTTGTAATGAGTCTTCATGAAAATTTCATTTTTCAGTACATCTCCTCTTCAAGATATCCTTAATAGTTGTATACAAACTATTAGCTCCTGTCAACATGATCAACCTCAGTCGATTTCTGTCATATTCAGTTCAGTTCGGTCACTCAGTCATGTCCAACTGTTTGCCACCCCATGAACCGCAGCACGCCAGGCCTCCCTGTCCATCACCAACTCCCAGAGTTAAAAACTGCTAATTTTCTATATGACAAGCACCGAGACAAATGAAATGTGGAAGGTATTTATTATATAAAATATTAGTGAAACAGATAATGGCAGAGATTAACATTCTCCATCTGTCTTTTAAACTTAGAATGATACATGTAAGTAATATTTCTCTGTTTGAACTAAGCCTAGTTTAAATTTTACTTCATAAAATTAAGTCATTATTATCTATACTTTTCTACAAAATCTATTCACACAGAAGTCTTTTTCATGTAATGATATGGAAAATAATGTCCTGGATGTAAGTACACCATATGTTTACACATACACATTCACACAGATACAATCACATGGACTTTTGTAGGCAAAATAAAGACATCAGTAATTATTGCTAAATGAATAAATTGCAGATTATTTTTGTCTTCTTTATTTTTTTAATCTTTATCAAGCTGAACATAAATGACTATTATGTATAGAAATGAAAAGTTGAATTATCTTGTTTTAATTTCATCTTTAATTACATAGAAAGGAAAATCTCATACATAGATGTAAATATTATTCAAAAAGTGTATTTTTTTCCTTTTGTACATGTAGAAATATTTTATTATAGAAAATAACGTAAAGAGAATTTCCTTTGTTTTCAAACCAGTATGCATATAATGAAAGATTTCCCTGAAGTAAAAGTCAAATGTGTATGAAAAATAAAAATCAATTCAAACAGAAACATTAATTATATGTCTTTTAAAATGTTCATTATGTAATAGGATATGACCATATCTGAACTAGTGGTATAAAGAACCCGCCTACCAATGCAGGAGAAATAAGATACGTAGTTTTGACCCTCGGGTCAGGAAGATCCCCTGGATGTGGTAACGGCAATCTACTCCAATGTTCTTGCCTGGAAAATCCCATGGACAGGGGAACCTGGCCAGCCACATTTCACTGGGTCACAAAGAGTCAAACATGACTGAAGCAACTTAGCACACGTGCACAAATGTATATTTATACTTAAGACAGCAATAAGAGAGTATATGGACTTTTGTTTTTTAAGTGGAATATTATGTAAATCTTATTTTATTGAAATAAAAAATTGTGTTAATATATCTACTGCAGAACATCTTCAAAGTATATTTATATAATTTATTATTGTTAACTTTAGTAATAAGTATTGTTAGAATTCTATAAATTTCCTCCTCACATTTTCAAGATACATATTTTCATATCTATCTTAAATCTATCTATCCAACTGTCTACCTACCTAGCCATCTATTTCCATACACATATATATGGTATTTGTGAAGGTAGATCAGTTCAGTCTCTCAGTCGTGTCTGACTACTTGTGACCCCATGAACTACAACACACCAGGCTTCTCTGTCCATCACCAACCCAGAGAGCTTATTCAAACTAATGTCCATCCAGTCAGTGATGCCATCAAACCATCTCATCCTCTGTCATCCCCTTCACCTCCTGCCTTCAATCTTCCCAGCATCAGGTCTTTTCCAATGACCCAGTTCTTCATATCAGGTGGCCAAAGTATTGGAACTTCAGCTTCAGCATCAGTCCTTGCAGTGAATATTCAGGACTGATCTCCTTTAGGATGGACTGGTTGGATCTCCTTGCAGTCCAAGGGACTCTCAAGAGTCTTCTCCAACACCACAGTTCAAAAGCATCAATTCTTCAGCACTCAGCTTTCTTTATAGTCCAACTATCACATCCATACATGACTACTGGAAAAACCATAGCTTTGACAAGATGGACTCTGTCAGCAAAGTAAAGCCTCTGCTTTTTAATATGCTATCTAGGCTGGTCATAGCTTTTCTTCTAAGGAGCAAGCATCTTTTAATTTCATGACTGCAGTCACCATCTGCAGTGATTTTGGAGCCCAAGAAAACAAAGTCTGTCACTGTTTCCATTGTTTCTCCAACTGTTTGCCATGGAGTGATGGAATCTGATGCCATAATCTTAATTTTTTGAATGTTGAGTTTTAAGCCACCTTTTTCACTCTCCTCTTTCACTTTCATCAAGGGACTCTTTAGTTCTTTCTTCACTTTCTGCCATAAGGGTTGTGTCATCTGCATATCTGAGAATATTAATATTTTTCCCAGCAATCTTGATTCCAGCTTGTGCTTCATCCAGCCCTACATTTTGCATGATGTATTCTGCATATAAGTTAAATAAGCAGGGAGACAATATACAGCCTTGATGTACTCATTTCCAAATTTGGAACAAGTCTGTTGTTCCATGACTGGTTCTAACAGTGCATGGAATTCTCTAGACCAGAATACTGGAATGGGTAACTTTTCCCTTCTCCCTGGGATCTTTCCAACCCAGGGATTGAACCCAGGTCTCCTGCATTGCAGGCAAATTCTTTCCCAGCTGCGCCGCAACAGAAGCCCTTATGAAGGTAATTAAATGCTAAACCAGAAGTGGGAGATCAGGAGAGTCAGAAGTCCTAATTCACTAAACTGCTAAACTCTGCTGTTATTGAGACAGTTGTGAGTGATAGTTGCTAAGTCGTGTTCAACTCTTTGTGATCCCCTGGCTGTAGTCTGTCAGGCTCCGCTGTTCATGAAATTGTCCAGGCAATAATACTGGAGTGGGTAGCCATTCCCTTCTCCAGGGGATCTTCCTAACCCAGGGATTGAAACAGGATCTCCTGTATTTCAGACAGATTCTTTGCCACCTGAACCACCAGGGAAACCTACAAGTATTTAAGGGCTATAAGAGAGATTATTGTATGTGTTGAGGAAGTCAAGTCTCCTTCCAAATTTTAGCTCTTATTTGAAAAAGAAAATGAAATTAAGATACTCTCATTTATACATCAGTCAGTGAAGATATTACTATTCTACTTATAATGCATTGTAACAATTACAGTTAAATAATGAAGTACTTAGCAAAATGCTTAACAGATAGAAATTGTCCCAGTTTTACCTAAGATCACTTCCAATTCCAAAAATTCAGTAGTCAAGTTTGTCTTCTTCTTCTTCATTTTTTTTTTTTTTTTGGTCTGTGTTTTTAGTGGGAATAAAGTATTTCTGCAAATTATTCATTTGTGCTCTCTCCCTTCTTCTTTCAGGTCACTTAACATACAACACTTAATCCAGCTGTTAACCGTTTTAACCTGAGGAGTTGTTGAAAACAAATCCTCTTTAGGAGGCTTTTTAAAGTCCACCGGTGATTTCAAAATAGCTTGAAAATCAATCAGATTAACTGAAACATTTTCTGCTCAGGCATCTATTAGAAAACTGATGTCTGTATAATGCTTCTTTGACATCGTGAACCTTTATCATCTCAGCCATAAAAAATGAGTACTGAAAATTAATACTTGAAGGCAGATTTTCCCCAAACTGTGTTTTTCCCTGGAAATTCATGTTTCTAATTAGTGTTAGGTTAGTATTAGCAGTGACTTTTTCTTTGAAAATTTTTAGGTCATCTTTTTAGGGTCTCTCTCTCTCTGTACATACATAAGCACAATATTTTTAGGAAAAAAATAAAAAACTTCAAAGTAACAAAAATGTATGTCAGTCCTTTATCTTCAATAATTCTAGGAGTGAATAATAATTGGAAATTTAACATACGGGTAAAATTATGCCACGTTAGGCACATTTAGAAGATTTGAGTCTTAGATCAATCTGATAGTAATTACTTATGAACTTTGACAAACCATCCAAAGTTTGTGGACTGAAATTTCTTCATTGAATAATCAATGATTTGGCTTTTATTACCTTCATAGTACTAAAATAAATTTCTGAGATTTGTGGCTATTTCTGTAATGAATTAGGTGGACTTTTTATCAAGCAGGTATTATATTTATCTCATTCATGCCTATATTAACCAATACCTGAGAATCCATCATTAAAAGTAGGCTTCCAATAAATGCTAATATATAAATGGTGCAATTTTTCTTGTGCTAGTTTGATTCAGTTTTGAGTAGAAATTTTCTGAAATTAACAGAAACAAAAATCTACAGGCATATATCATTTTTTTCCATATTAGGAAGTCATCATGAATCAAGGCATATCTCGTTTTATTGCACTTTGTTTTATTGTACTTTGCAAACATTGCAATTTTTGAAAATTAAATAAAGCAAGCCTGCATAAAGGAGGCCTTTTTCCAACAATATTTGCTCATTTGTATCTCTGTGCCATGCTCTGATAATTCACATAATACTTCAAACTTTTGCATCATTATTATATTTGTCAGTGATCTTTGATATTACTAGCATGACTTTTGGGACACCATATATTAATAAGATGGCACATTTAATCGATAAATATTGTGTATTTTCTGACTTACTGCATCAGACTTCCTTTCCAATTTTCTTCATCTCTTTGAACCTCCTTTGTTCAATAAGACACAAGAATATTAAAAATTAGGCCAATTAATAACCCTGTCATGGCCCCTAAGTATACAAGTCAGAACAAGAGTTATACAGCTCTCATTTTAATTAAAATCTAGAAATTATTAAGCTTAGTGAGGAAGGCATGTTGAAAGCAGAGATAGGCCAAAAGTAAGCCTCTTGTTCCAGCCAGTTTGCCAAGTTGTAAATGCAAAGAAAAAGGTCTTGATGGAAATTAAAACTGCTGCTCCATTGACATGAATGGTAAAAAAAAAAAAAAAAAAAAAAGTGAGACAGTCTTATTCTTATCAAGAAAGTTTGGCTCGTCTGGATAAAACATCAAATCAGCCACAACATTCCCTTAAGCCAAAGCCGAGTCCAGAGGAAGGCCCTCATGCTTGTTCTCAGTCACTTCCATCTTGTCTGACTCTTTGCGACCCTATGGACTGTAACCCACGAGGTTCTTCTGTCCATTGGATTCTCCAGGCAGGAAAATGAACGGGTTGCCACGCCCCCCTCTAGGGGATCTTCCTGACGGAGGGATCAAACCCACTTCTCCTGTGTCTTCTGCACTGGCAGGCAAATCCTTTTTGCCTTTTTGCCTTTCCTGGGCAGAGGAAGGCCCTAGTGCTTTTCAATTCTCTGAAGGCCGGGAAAAGTGAGGATGCTACCAAAGAAAAGTTGGAAGATAGCTGACGTTTGTTCATGAGGTTTAAGGAAAGAAACTGTATCCATAGTATGAAAATGCAAGGTGAAGCAGCAAGTGCCGATGCAGAAGCTGCAGCAAGTTACCCAGATCTAGCTGAGATAATTAATGAAGGTGGTTACAGTGAAAATATACTTTCAATGTAGATGAAACAGCCTTATATTGGAAGGTGTCATGTAAAAATTTCGTAGCTAGAGAGGAGAAGTCAGTGCCTGGCTTCAAAACTCCAAAGGACAGGCTGAATTTCTTGTTAGAGGCTAATACAAGTGGTGACTTTCAGTTGAAGCAAATACTCATTTACCATTCTACAGATGCTAGGGCCCTTAGGACTTGGGATAATTAACTCCATCTGTGCTTTATCGATGGAGTAGCAAAGGCTGAATGACAGAATGCTTGTTTACCACATGGTTTACTGAATATTGGAGGTTCACTGCTGAGGCCTACTATTCATAAAATAAAGTTTTCTTTTTCTTTTTTCAAAATATTAAAGTCCATTGACAATGCACCTGATCACCCAAAGGTTCTAATGGAGATATTTTGTTGTTATTCAATCAGTAAGTTGAGTCTGACTCTTTGTGACCCCATGGACTGTTGCCCATACAGTGAGATTATTGTTGCTTTTATGCCTGCTGGCACATTATCCATTCTGCAGGATATGGATAAAAGAGTGATTTGAATATCAAATGTTTTTACTTAAGAAGTATATTTCATAAGCTGACATGGATAGTGATTCTTCCCTCTGCGGAAGATCCCCTGTAAGAGGGTGTGGCAAGCCACTCCATTATTCTTAACTGGGGAATCCCATGGACAGAGGAGCCTGGCAGACTACTGTCCCTGGGGTCTCAAAGAATGGATATGATGGAAGCTACTTAACAATGAAGGCACTGCTTAATTTGGGCAAAGTAAATTGAAAACTTTTTGGAAAGGATTCACCATGCTAGATGCTACTAAGAACATTCATGACTCAAGAGAAGAAATTGACACAATCAGAAGTTTCAGTTCAGTTCAGTCACTCTGTTGTGTCTGACTCTTTGCAACCATTTGGACTACAGGACATCAGGCTTCCCTGTCCATCACCGGCTTCCAGAGCTTGCACAAACTCATGTCCATCGAGTCAGTGATGCCATCCAACTATCTCATCTTTGTCATCCCTTTCTCCTCCTGCCCTCAATCTTTCCCAGCATCAGGGTCTTTTCCAATGAGTCAGTTCTTCCCATCAGGTGCCCAAAGTATTGGAGCTTCAGTTTCAGTTTCAGCATCAGTCCTTTCAGTGTATATTCAGGACTGGTTTCCTTTGGGATTGACTGGTTTGATCTTGCAGTCCAAGGAACTCTCAAGAGTCTTCCCCAATACCACAGCTCAAAAGCATCGATTCTTCAGTGTTCAGCTCTCTTTGTGTTTCAACTCTTACATCTATACATGACTACTGGAAAAATCATAGCTTTGACTAGATGGACCTTTGTCAGCAAAGTAATGTCTCTGCTTTTTAATATGCTATCTAGGTTGGTCATAGCTTTTCTTCCAAGGAACAAGGGTCTTTTAATTTCATAGCTGCAGTCACCATCTGCAGTAATTTTGGAGCCCAAGAAAATAAAGTCTGTCACTGTTTCCATTGTTTCCCCATCTATTTGCCATGAAGTGATGGGACCAGATGCCATGATCTTAGTTTTCTGAATGTTGAGCTTGAAGCCAACTTTTTCATTCTCCTCTTTCACTTTCATCAAGAGGTTCTTCAGTTCCTCTTTGCTTTCTGCTGCAAGGGTGGTGTCATCTGCATATCAGAGGTTATTAATATTTCTCCCAGCAATCTTGATTCCAGCTTTTATTTCATTCAGACTGGTATTTTTCATGATGTACTCTGCATATAAGTTAAATAAGCGGGTAACAATATACAGCCTTGATGTATTCCTTTCCCAATTTGGAACCATGTATGGTTCCAAACATGTTGTTCCATGTATGGTTCTAACTGGTGCTACTTTACCTGCATACAGATTTCTTAGGAGGCAGGTAAGGTGATCTGGTATTCCCATCTCTTGAAGAATTTTCCACAGTTTGTTGTGATCCACACAGTCAAAGACTTTGACATAGTCAATAAAAATGATATAGGTATTTTTCTGGAATTCTCTTGCTTTTGTTGGCAATTTGATGTTGCTATTAAAAAGAGATGTTGGCAATTTGATTTCTGCCTCCTCTGCCCTTTCTAAATCCAGCTTGAACATCTGAAAATTCTCAGTTCATGTACTGCTGAAGCCTAGTTTGGAGAGTTTGGAGCATTACTTTGCTAGCATGTGAAATGAGTGCAATTGTGCTGTAGTTTGAACATTCTTTGGCATTGCGTCTCTTTGGGATTGGGATGAAAACTCACCTGTTCCAGTCCTGTGACCGCTGCTGAGTTTTCCAGATTTGCTGGCATATTGAGTGCAGCACTTCCACAGCATCATCTTTTAGGATTTGAAATAACTCAGCTGGAATTCCATCACTTCCGCTAGCTTTGTTCATAGTGATGCTTCCTAAGGCCCACTTCACTTTACACTCCAGGATGTCTGGCTCTAGGTGAGTGATCACACCATCGTGATTATCTGGGTCATGAAGATCTTTTTTGTATAGTTCTTCTGGGTATTTTTGCCACCCCTTATTAATATCTTCTGCTTCTGTTAAGTCCATACTGTTTTTGTCCTTTATTGTGCCCATCTTTGCGTGAAATACTTCCTTGGTATCCCTACTTTTCTTGAAGAGATCTCTAATCTTTCCCATTCTATTGTTTTCCTCTATTTCTTTGCATTGATTAGTTAAGAAGGCTTTCTTATCTCTCCTTGTTATTCTTTGGAACTCTGGATTCAGGTGGGTATATCTTTCCTTTTCTCTTTTGCCTTTCGCTTCTCAGAGGTTTAGAATTCAGTTTTGATCCTCATGGATGGCACTTTGAAGGACTCAAGACTTCAGTGGAGTGAGAAACTGCAGATGTAGTGGAAACAGCAAGATACCTAAAGTTAGAAATGGAGCCTGAAGACATGACTGAATTGCTATAATCTCTTGACAACACGTTGGGACTTCCCTGGTGACTAAGACAGTAAAGAATCTGCCTGCAATTTGAGAGACCCAAGTTCTATCCCTGGGGTGGGAAGACCCCCTGGAGAAGTGAATGGCTATCCACTCCAGTATTCTTGCCTGGAGAATTCCTTGTATTGAGGAGCCTGGTGGGCTACAGTGCATGTGGTCACAGAGTTGGATAAGACTGAGCAACTAACACTCACTCATTCAATGATAACACTTTAGCAAATGAGAATCTCTTTCTTATGAATTAGCAAAGTAAGTTGTTTTTTTGCAATAGAATTTACTCCTGGTGAAGATACTGTGAGGACTGTTGAACTGACAACAAGATGTTTGTTACACAAGCTTAGTAAAAAAGTGGCAGGGTTGAGAAGATTGACTCCAATTTTGAAAGAATTTCTGCTGTGGGTAAAATGGTACCAAAGCTACAAAAAAAACAAAAACAAAAAACAACTCATGAAAGGAAGAATCAGTCTATGCAGGACACTTCACTGTTGTCTTGCCACAGCCACCTAAACCTTCAGCAACCACCAACTTGATCAATCAGTGGCCATTAACTTCTAGGTAGAACTCTCCACCAGAAAAAAATATTAGGGTTTACTGAAGGGTTAGATAATAAGTAGCATTTTTAAACAATGAGGTAATTTTTAATTGAGGTGTGTACATTGTTTTTATGTATATAAAATAAATGTACACAAATAAATTTCCTTGCTCCATGGACAGCAAGTAGATCAAACCAGTCAGTCCTAGAGGAAATCAACCCTTAATATTCATCGGAAGGACTGGTGCTGAAGCCGAAGCTGCAATATTTTGGCCACTTGACGCAAAGTGCTGACTCATTGGAAAAGACCCTGATTCTGGGAAAGATTGAGGGCAAGAGGAGAAGGTGGCGACAGAAGATGAGATGGTTGGATGGCATCATGGACTCAATGGACATGAATTTGAGCAAACTCTGGGAAATGGTGAAGGGCAGGGAAGCCTGCCATGCTGCAGTTCATGTAGTCACAAAGAGTTGGACACAACTGAGTGGCTGAACAACAACAAATTTTAAAATTAACGTATGTACAATATTTTTTTACAGAAATAATGTTATTGTGCACTTAATAGACTTCAGTATACTGTAAACATAATTTTATATGCATTAGGAAACCAAAAATTTGCATGACTGGCTTTATTGTGACATTTTGTTTATTGTGGAAGTCTGGAAAAGACTTGCAGTTTCTCTGAGATATGCCCGTATTCCCATGTAACCAAAGTCTGTTGTAAGGTATTTTTCAAAATTAGATTTCAGAAATTTAACACAGTTAACTTTCCATGAGCTTATTTTCATCAAAGAGTGATAGGTGCTCTTGTGTCAGCCAAGGCAGAACTGAGTTACCAGGACAAAGTGAGCCCTTCTTATCTCTATAGTATCTATAAATATCCACTCCAAATAACTTGTTTTAAACTTATAAAAGACTCTCAATAAACATCAATCCAGTTAAAGCAAAAAATAAAATTTTAATCTCCAGCGTCAACTACCACAGATATTCCATGTGTCATTTTCTGAAGGCGCCAGGCATCGTATAGTTTGCAAAACACCTAAGGGGGCCAATTCTGGTAAACAATTTGAAGCTAATGGGATCTCTTGTCACCAATGGCAGTGGGAATAATACAGATGACTTCATTTCAAAAGACACTACACTACTCTGAATCAATCCTTATAATAGAAGACTGAGAACATACTCGATATGGTTTCAAAATAGGAATTTTAGGGAAAACTATCACCTGATCCATTCCAACATAAAAGAATGTTCATAATACAAATGCCAGCTCTCACAAAAAAGTGTCCCAAATCTTAATTTGTTGTTGTTCCATTGCTGAGCTGTGTCCGACTCTGCAAATACATGGACTGCAACACAGTACTAAGTGATACTATTTCTAACATATAAATTATATCTTATATTTATGTGTAACACGTGGTATATATTATATATACTTAAAGTTAAAATTGCCTTGTGATGCTAACATTAAAACTGTCTTTTTATTTCCTTCAAGGGGAAAAAAAAATGAATAGAGTCTGAAAGTTGAATTGTCTGATCAAGATTTAAGTACTGCTGTTAAATTACATTGTCAGCCTTGTAATAAATTCTGATTAAGAATTTACACCTTTGTGAACAGATTAGCAGACCTAATTGATTTTGATCTGTTAACTTCAATTTGCGGTTTTAAAAAGGTGTAACCTCACCCAGATTTATGGGTTGAAGCTCTTGTGTTTGAATTAGTGAATTTTGCATTTGATCTCATATTAAGAAGAATTTGGTTAAGTACATATATTTCTGAGTGTAAATTTGCCTTAACTCCTGGGCATTGAATATATTTTCATTATTGTCCCCAATTATTAGTCTCCAAACATTTGAAGCAATAATTTTACATCTCGTTTATTATCTGTCAACCATCAGTTTCTATTTTCATGTAATTATGAAGAAAATTTATCCTGTGTTTTTGTCTTCACATCATCCCCCTGGACTTTGCCTGCAGTGATAGACATATGGCCAAAATGTTTTAATTCAGTTTTTAACATACCATATTGCACATAACAATCATTTATCACAGAAGCTGTTAAAGACTGTGGGAGAAGCCCGGATAATAATTATAAATTATCACTCATAATTATATTTTAAGGTTTGAAAAATCAGTGTTTAAGGATATTCATTACATGGCAATGAGTTCCTGTTCCGAACAAATATGGAAGCAGAGTGTAAGGACTGTTTTCTTATTTCATCCACTTTATTAAATCTTGGCATCAAGAACAACAAAAATATTTTGGCAGTTGACAAATGATACACTGATTCTATATCATACAGTACTTAAGTAGGCTTAGAATATTTTACTTCAACAAATAAACTTATTTTTTATTTAAATAAACAACGGTAATACTTATTGGGGCAGGTAATTAGCCTAAAGTACAATCGTAGCAATATTTATAAAAGATTTTCTATTTTTTTAATTGTTCATTGAAGGATAGTTGCTTTAAAGAATTGTGTTGTTTTCCGTCAAACATCAACATGAATGAGTCATAGGTATGCATACATCCCCTCCCTTTTTAACCTCACTCCCATCTCCCTCCCCATACCATCCCTCTAGTTTGACACACAGCCCCTGTTTGAGTTCCCTGAGCTACACAGTGAATTCCCTTTGGGTATCAGTTTTACAAATGGTAATGTAAGTTCATTGGCATCATGCAGATTTGTATTCAGTCATTTTCTGTATTATTGCGAGTAGCTTCACTTTCCCCTAAACCTTGATCTCAGGAAATCTAAGTTCAGTTCAGTTGCTCAATGTGTCTGACTCTTTGTGACCCCATGGGCCACAGTATGCCAGCTCACCCTGTCCATCACCAACTCCTGGAGTCTAGTCAAACTCATTTTCATCGCATCGGCGATGCCATCCAACCATCTCATCCTCTGTCGTCCCCTTCTCCTCCCGCTTTCAATCTTTCCCAGCATCAGGGTCTTTTCCAATGAGTTGGTTGTTCGCATCTGGTACCAAAGTATTGGAGTTTCAGCTTCAGCATCAGTACTTCCAATGAATATTCAGGACTGATCTCCTTTAGGATGGACTGGTTGGCTCTCCTTGCTGTCCAGGGGACTCTCAAGAGTCTTCTCCAATGCCACAGTTCAAAAGCATCAATTCTTCAGTGCTCAGCTTTCTTTATAGTCCAACTCTCACATCCATACATGACTACTGGAAGAATGATAGCTTTGGCTAGATGGACTTTTGTTGGTAAAGTAATGTCTCTGCTTTTTAATATGCTGTCTAGGTAGGTCATAGCTTTTCTTCCAACGAACAAGGAGTAAGCCTCTTTTAATTTCATGGCTGCTGTCATCATCTACAGTGATTTTGGCACCCCCCAAAATAAAGTCTCTCACCATTTCCATTGTTTCCTGATCTACTTGCCACGAAGTGACAGGATCAGATGCCATGATCTTAATTTTGTGAATGTTGAGTTTTAAGCCAGGTTTTCACTCTCTTCTTTCACTTTCATCAAAAGGCTCTTTAGTTCCTCTTCGCTTTCTGCCATAAGGTGGTGTCATCTGCATATCTGAGGTTATTAATATTTCTCCCAGCAATCTTGATTCCAGCTTGTGCTTCATCCAGCCCAGCAGTTCACATGATGTACTCTGCATACAAGTTAAATAAGCAGGGTGACATTATACAGCCTTGACATACTCCTTTTCTGATTTGGAACCAGTCTGTTATTCCATGTCCAGTTCTAACTGTTGTTTCTTGACCTACATACAGATATCTCAGGAGGCAGGTCAGGTGGTCTGGTATTCCCATCTCTTTAAGAATTGCCCATTGTTTGTTGTGATTCCCACAGTCAAAGGCTTTGGTGTGGTCAAGAAAGCAAAAGAAGATGTTTTTCTGGAACTCTCTTGCCTTTTCTTGCCTTTGCCAACAGTGGTGGTTGGCAAGTTGATCTCTGGTTCTTCTGCCTTTTCTAAATCCAGCTTGGACATCTGGAAGTTCATAGTTCATGTACTGTTGAAGCCTGCCTTGGAGAATTTTGAGCATTACTTTGCTAGAGTGTGAGATGAGTGCAGTTGTGTGGTAGTTTGAACATTCTTTGTTGGCCACAGGACTGGAAAAGGTCACTTTTTATTCCAATCCCAAAGAAAAGGAATCTAAACTCTGAACAATACTTCCTGATCTTCCAGTTTTCTTTCCTCCACCTCTTCTCCAAAATATACGTCACTTTTCCAGGATCTTTAGCTTTGACTGCCTGTCATTTCTTCTTTAATATTCCTTTTATCTGCTTATTTACCTCTACAGGTATTTTGCTATCTGATTCATTCTGTTACCATTCCTTTACACATAGGCTCAAACCACTGTTCCTTTTTTCCTTCCTATATGCATGGAACAGAGGAGTTGATTGTGGCATTTACCTTCTGCCCAACATGTGAAGTGTCAGTGAAAGCTTATAAATAAGATAATGGCATTTTAATGTCATTGTTACAAAAATTTAGTACATATAAGTTTTTAAGAAAAACATCAAACTATACATAATGGTAAGATACTTTTTCCTTTTGTCTCAGGCTTCAACATGACTCATGGAAGCACTATTATATATCTTACCTACCAAAATCATATAACTTCTTATTTTTGAATAAGCTGATTCACTCTATTCTTATTTTCTATAGAGTGTTTATCTTTTTCATATGAGAAACTGGATATAATATTGATAGACTAGAAACTTTGGAGTCAAACTAACTGGTTTTCAAACCCCTGTTCTGCTGTATGTTATATATTTACTTTGGTGAATTTACATTTATACCTAGATCTTAGTTAATTCATCTGTAAAATGGTAATATAAATAAGGGTTAATTAATTTTAATTAAATAAGTTATCGTAAACTGTGGTGACCTGTTTTCAAAAGTACATCCTTTCTATTTCAAGTTTAAGTTGACTATGCTTTTCAAAGGTGCTTAAACATGTTATGCTTCTTTCTTTAAAAAAAAAATATTTTAAAATTATCATTATAGCAATTTATTATTTTATTTTATTTTTTAATTTATTTATTTTAGTTGGAGGCTAATTACTTTACAATATTGTAGTGGTTTTTGCCATACATTGATATGAATTAGCCATGGGTTTACACCTGTTCCCCATCTTGAACCCCCTCCCACCTCCCTCCTCATCTCATCCCTCTGAGTCATCCCAGTGCACCAACCCTGAGCACCCTGTCTCATGCATCAAACCTGGACTGGAGATCTGTTTCATATTTATTTTTTAGTTTATTTTTTAATTATCATTGCTTTACAGAATTGTGTTGGTTTCTGCCAAGCGTCAACATGAAACAGCCATAGGCTTACCTATGCTGCATCAGAGTGCTCCTCCTCCTCTTTTTTCCCATGTCCCATTTCTTATACAATTACTACTCATGCTTCAGAACTCAGCTGCTGCTGCTGCTGCTAAATCGCCTCAGTCGTGTCCGACTTTGTGTGGTCCCAAAGACGACAGCCCACCAGGCTCCCCCATCCCTAAGGCAAGAATACTGGAGTGGATGGCATTTCCTTTTCCAATGCATGAAAGTGAAAGGTGAAAGTGAAGTCGCTCAGTCGTGTCCGACTCTTTAGCTACCCCATGGACTGCAGCCTACCAGGCTCCTCTGCCAATGGGATTTTCCAGGCAAGAATACTGGAGTGGGGTGCCATTGCCTTCTCTGCAGAACTCAGCTAGGTTGTTACTTTTTAGAGAGATTGTTATCTAACTCCTAAACTAGATTACCCATTATTAGTACTTGAATCAACATGTGGTTTGTCCCATTTGTCAAAGTTGAAATGATTGATTTATGCAATTATTGGTTTAATATCTGCCCCTTATATTTTCTTTTTTCAGTTTCTTTTTTCCTCACTATTTTATAACCAACATATAAGGTAGTATCCAGTAAACAGTAACAGACAGAGCAAACAAATAAAACATTTTTTATGAGTAATGTTTGAGTGATGATATCAACTTTGTATTAGTTGACTTTCTTCCCCTCAACATTCTAATAAAAAGATCTTGGAAAACAGACAAAAAACATTCCAATCAAATAATTTATTATAAGTTTTTATAGTATAGAAAACAGGTTGAGATTAACACCAGGAATCGAGATATTTTATAATCATAGAGCTTATCCTATTAGGTTAATCTGTCACTCATAAATCCTCATAGGAATTTCCTGGCATACTAAAAACAAGTATTATACAATTCAACATTTATGCCTGTAATGTACCTTGAAACACTAAAAGGCAACATTCTTAAAAAATGACAAAATATTTTTTTAAATGCTAATAATGCAATAGCAAGCCATTAAATTTGTTTGTATATTCTCTGAAATATTACAGCTACACAGACATAAAAATATGACTATTAGGAACCAGGATAGAAATTATTATTATTTAGCTAGAGACCACCTTTTAGCTGTGTGACATTAGGGGACTTCAGAATCCTTACCTGTATAATTTTACAGTACACAGTTATTTATAAAAACATGATTAGTCACACTTTAAAACTGCAAGAATACAAATATTTTGCTTATGTAATTGCTATATAAAAGGTGATTTTTTTTTTAATTCTAAGGCTTATTTGGAGTTTACAAAAAAATTACTATAGCAAAGAATGTGCCTTATATTGCAATTAGTTAATCATTGTTAAAACTGAACTCACTAATCTAATAAATTAGACATTTTTAGCATTTGTCTTTCAGGAAATTATTCTCCTTTCTCTTTAGAACATCAGTTGGTCCTTTGGTAAGTCATTGGGCGTGGTTTTCTGTCCCCATAGATTACAGCATGCTACAGAAAGTCCATCAAAATTCAGCTCAGGTGTCTGCAATCCAGTATAGGGTTCTCATCTTTAGTCATGATGTCATGCTTCAAAGGACAGCATGATAAGAATATACTTACTCCATGACAGCTAGCAGCACTGCTTAGAAAACCTTAGTTCTAGAAAAACATAAAAATTTTAACTCAAAGATGTGATCACATTAAGCCTCTTCATACCCACCTGAAACACAAAAAGCAGAGTCTGAGGTTACTCAGCTGTGAAATAACAATGCTGTTGCAAGGCCATCACCACACTATCTTCTTGTTTTCCCATGAAATGCATTTTGCCAAATCTATTGGATTTGATAACAAAGCAAAGAGGTGTTATATTGGACAAAGTGTTCACATATGAAACTGCTAACAGTTGGGATTGTTCATGATGGAGACAACAATAATTAACTATATTTTGTGAGCCTAATTTTAATACAGTCATCATAAAAAGTGTTAAGACAAGGTATAAAACTTCTAAAATTAATTTTAAAAGTATTAGTGAATATGCAAATAGTTTTGATTCATATATAAATATATTTTATAGAGATCAGACAATATTCTAGTTACTGCATAAATTCTTTCAAAAGTTTTCAATGGATGTACTTAATTTAATGGATATAAATTTTACTCTTCACATAAATGATTTCCTGAAGTAATCTTTCCATAAATCCAAAATGTAACTTAATTAAAAAAAAAATACTGGAACAGTGTATATGTTTATATTTTCGTTAATTTTGCTTACTATATTTACTCTTTTTAAAAAAATTATTTAAATTGGAAGCTAATTACTTTACAATATTGTGGTGACTTTTGCCATACGTTGACATGAATAATAAATGGATGCACATGTGTTCCCCAACCTGAACCCCACTCCCACCTCCTTCTGCATCCCATCCCTCTGGGTTTTCCCAGTACACTGGCTTTGAGGGCCCTGTTTCATGCATCAAACTTAGACTGGTTATCTGTCTCACATATGGTAATATACATGTTTCAATGCAATTCTTTCAAATCATCCCACCCTCACCTTCTCCAACAGAGTCTGTTCTTTTATATCTGTGTCTCTTTTGCTGTCTCACATATAGGGTCGTCATTGCCATCTTTTTAAATTCCATATATATGTGTTAATATACTGTGTTTTTCTTTCTGACTTCACTCTGTATAAAAGGTTCCAGTTTCATCCACCTCATTAGAACTGATTCAAATGTGTTCTTTTTAACAGCTGGGTAATATTCCGTTGGGTATATGTAACACAGCTTTCTTATCCATTTGTCTGTCAATGGGCATCTAGGTTGCTTGCATGTCCTGGCTATTGTAAACAGTGCTGTAATGAACATTGCGGTACACATGTCTCTTTCAATTCTGGTTTCCTCAGTGTGTATGCACAGCAGTGGGATTGCTGGGTCATATGGCAGTTCTATTTCCAGTTTTTTAAGGAATCTCCACACTCTTCTCCATAGTGGCTGTACTAGTTTGCATTCCCACAAACAGTGTAAGAGGGTTCCCTTTTCTCCTCACCCTCTCCAGCACTTGTTGTTTGTAGACTTTTTGATAGCAGCCATTCAGACTGGTGTGAGATGGTACCTCATTATGGTTTTGATCTGCATTTTTCTGATATTGAGTGATGTTGAGCATTTTTTCATGTGTTTGTTAGCCATCTGTATGTCTTCTTTGGAGAAATGTCTGTTTAGATCTTTGGCCCATTTTTTAATTGGATCTTTTATTTTTCTTGTATTGAGCTTCATGAACTGTTTATATATTTTTGAGATTAATTTTTTGTCCATTGCTTCATTTGCTATTATTTTCTCCCACTCTGAAATCTGTCTTTTCACTTTTCTTATAGTTTTCTTCATTATGCAAAAGCTTTCCAGTTTAATTAAGCCCCATTTGTTTATGTTTGCTTTTATTTCCATTACTCTGGAAGGTGGGTCATAGAGGATCTTGCTGTGATTTATCTCAGAGTGTGTGTTGCCTATGTTTTCCTCTAGGTGTTTTACAGTTTCTGGTCTTACATTTAGATATTTAATCCATTTTGAGTTTATTTTTGTGTATGGTGTTAGAAAGTGTTCTGGTTTCATTCTTTTACAAGTTGTTGACCAGTTTTTCCAGCACCAGTTGTTAAAGAGGTTGCCTTTTCTCCGTTGTTTATTTTTGCCGCCTTTGTCAAAGATAATGTGTCCATAAGTGCATGGATTTATCTCCGGGCTTTCTATTCTGTTCCATTTATCTATATTTCTGACTTTGTGCTAGGACCATACTGTTTTGATGACTGTAGCTTTGTAGTATAGCCTGAAGTCAGGCAGGTTGATTCCTCCAGTTCCATTCTTCTTTCTCAAGATTGCTTTGGCTATTGGAGGCTTTTTGTATTTCCATACAAATTGTGAAATTATTTGTTCTAGTTCTGTGAAAAATACCTTTGGTAGCTTGATAGAGATTGCATTGAATCTATACTTTGCTTTGGGTAGTATAGTCATTTTCACTATATTGATTCTTCCAATCCATTAACATGATATAGTTCTCCATCTATTTGTGTCATCTTTGATTTCCTTCATCAGGATTTTATAGTTTTCTATATAGGTTTTTTGTTTCTTTAGGTACATTTATTCCTAAATATTTTATTCTTTTCATCACAATGGAGATAAGGATTATTTACTTAATTTTTCTTTCTGGTTTTCTCATTGTTAGTGTATAGGAATGCAAGGGATTTCTGTGTATTAATTTTATATCCTGAAACTTTACTATATTCATTGATTGGCTCTAGTAATTTTCTGGTGGTGTCTTTAGGGTTTTCTATGAAAAGGATCATGTCATCTGCAAATAATGAGAGTTTTACTTCTTCTTTTCCAATATGGATTCCTTTTATTTCTTTTTCTTCTCTGATTGCTGTGGCTAAAACTTCTAAAACTATTTTGAACAGTACTGGTGAGAGTGGGCACCGTTGTCTTGTTCCTGACTTTGGGGGAAATGCTTCCAATTTTTCACCATTGAGGATAATGTTTGCTGTGGGTTTGTCATATATAGCTTTTATTATGTTGAGATATGTTCCTTCTATTCCTGCTTTCTGGAGGATTTTTATCATAAATTGATGTTAAATTTTCTCAAAGGTTTGCTCTGCATCTATTGAGATAATCATATGGTTTTTATCTTTCAATTTGTTAATGTGGTGTATCATATTGATTGATTTGTGAATATTGAAGAATCCTTGCATCCCTGGGATAAAGCCCACTTGGTCATGATGTACGATCTTTTTAGTATGTTGTTGTATTCTGTTTGCTAGAATTTTGTTGAGGATTTTTGCATTTATGTTCATCAGTGATACTGGCCTGTAGTTTTCTTTTTTTATGGCATCTTTCTCTGGCTTTGGTATTAGGGTGATGGTGGCCTCATAGAATGAGTTTGGGAGTTTACCTTCCTCTGCAATTTTTTGGAAGACTTTGAGTAGGATAGGTGTTAACTTTTCTCTAATTTTTTGGGTAGAATTCACCCATGAAGCCATCTGACCATGCTTTTGTTTGCTGGAAGATTTTTGATTGCAGTTTCTATTTCCATACTTGTGATGGGTCTGATAAGATTTTCTATTTCTTCCTGGTTCAGTTTTGGAAGGTTATACTTTTCTAAGAGTTTGTCCATTTCTTCCAAGTTGTCCACTTTATTGGCATATCATTGCTGGTAGTAGTCTCTTATGATCCTTTGTATTTCTGTGTTGTCTGTTGTGATTTCTCCATTTTCACTTGTAGTTTTGTTAATATGATTTTTCTCCCTTTTTTTCTTGATGAGTCTGGCTAATGGTTTGTCCATTTTATTTATCTTCTCAAAGAACCATCTTTTAGTTTTGTTTATATTTGATATAGTCTCCTTTGTTTCTTTTTCATTTGTTTCTGCCTTAATTTTTATGATTTCTTTCCTTCTAAACCTCAGGTTCTTCATTTCTTCTTTTTCTAGTTGCCTTATGTGTGAAGTTAGGCTATTTATTTGATTTTTTTCTTATTTCTTGAGGTAAGATTGTATTGCTATGAACCTTCCCCTTAGCACTGTTTTTTACTGAATCCCATATGTTTTGGGTTGCTGTGTTTCAATTTCGTTTGTTTCTATGTATTTTGATTTCCTTTTTCATTTCTCCCATGATTTGTTGGCTATTCAGAAGCGTGTTCTTTAGCCTCCATATGTTTGTATTTTTAATAGATTTTTTCCCCTGTAGTTGACATCTATCTTACCACATTGTGATCAGAAAAGATGCTTGAAATTATTTCAATTTTTTTGAATTTACCAAGGCTAAATTTATGGTCCAGGGTGTGATCTATTCTGGAGAATGTTCCATGTGCCCTTGAGAGAAAGGAAAAATGCATTGTTCTGGGGTGAAATGTCCTATAGATATCAATTAGGTCTAACAGGGCCATTGTATCATTTAAAGTTTGTATTTCCTTGCTAATTTTCTGTTTGGTTGATCTATCCATAGGTGTGAGTGGGGTATTAAAATCTCCCATTATTATGTTACTGTTAATTTCCCCTTTCATACTTGTTAGCATTTGCCTTATTTATTGAGGTGATCCTATGTTGGGTGCATATATATTTATAATTATTGTATCTTCTTTTCAGATTGATCCTTTGATCATTATGTAGTATCCTTCTTTGTGTCTTTTCATGGCCTTTATTTCAAAGTCTATTTTATCTGATATGAATATTGATACTTCTGCTCTCTTTTGGTCTCCATTTGCATGAAATATCTTTTTCCAACCCTTCACTTTCAGTCTGTATGTGTCCCTTGGTTTGGGGGGCGTCTCTTGTAGACTGCATATATAGGGGCTTTGTTTTTGTATCCATTCATCCAGTCTTTGTCTTTTGGTGGGGGACATTTAACCCATTTACATTTAAGGTAATTATTGATAAGTATGATCCCATTGGCATTTACTTTGTTGTTTTGGGTTCAAGTTTATAAACCTTTTCTGTGTTTACTGTCTAGAGAAGGCCCTTTAGCATTTGTTGAAGAGCTGGTTTGATGGTGTTGAATTCTCTCAGCTTTTGCTTTTCTGTAAATCTTTTGATTTCTCATTCACATTTGAATGAGATCCTTGCTGGGTACAGTAATCTGGGTTGTAGGTTTTTCTCTTTCATCATTTTAAGTATGTCCTGCCATTCCCTTCTGGCCTGAAGAGTTTCCATTGAAAGGTCAGCTGTTATCCTTATGGGGATCTCCTTGTGTGTTATTTGTTGCTTTTCCCTTGCTGCTTTTAATATTTGCTCATTGTGTTTGATCTTCATTAGTTTGATTAATGTGTGTCTTGGGGTTGGGTCTATCCTGTTTGGGACTCTGTGGGTTTCTTGGACTTGGTGGCTATTTCCTTCCCCATTTTATTTCCTCCTGCCCTTTCTTTTTATCTTCTTCTTCTGGGACTCCTATGACTTGAATATTGGGGAATTTAACATTGTCCCAGAGGTCTCTGAGGTTGTCTTCATTTCTTTTAATTTTTTTTCCCTCTCTGTTTCATTTATTTCTACCAGTCTATCTTCCACTTCACTTATCCTATCTTCTGCCTCATTTGTTCTACTGTTTGTTCCCTCCACTTTGCTTTTGATCTCAGTTACTACATTATTCATTATTGATTGATTCTTCTTTATTTTCTTCTAGGTCCTCACTAAACATTTCTTGTATCTTCTCAATCCTTGTCTCTAATCTATTTATCTGTAACCCCATTTTGTTTTCAAAATTTTGGATCATCTTTACTATCATTATTCTCATTTGTTTTTTCAGGTAGACTCCCTGTCTCCTCTTTGGTTTGGTTTGGTGGTCATTTATCATATTCCTTTACCTGCTGAGTGTTTCTTTGCCTTTTCATCTTGTTTAGATGGCTGTGTTTGAGATGCCCTTTCTGTAGGCTGGCAGTTTGTGGTTCCTCTTTATTGTGGAGCCTGCTCCCTGTGACTTTTCAAGGTTTCCTGGTGAGGGGGCCTTGTGTATGTGTTCTGGTGAGTGGAGCTGCATTCTTCTCTCTGGAGTGCAATGAAGTGTCCAGTAGTGAGTTTTTGGGTATTTATGTGTTTGGTATGGCTTTGGACAGCCTGTCTTTTAATGCTCAGGGCTGTGTTTCTGCTTTGCTGGAGAATTAGCATGGTATGTCTTTCTCTGAAACTTGTTGGTTCTTGGGTGGAGCTTGGTTTCAGTGAAGGTATGGAGGCTTTTGGATGAGTTCTTGTCTCTTAATGTTCCCTGGAATCAGGAGTTCTCTGATGTTCTCAAGTTTTGGAGTTAAGCCTCCTGTCTCTGGCTTTCAGTCTTATTCTCACAGTAGCCTCAAGACTTCTCCATCCATGCAGCACAGATAATAAAACATCTAGGTTAATGGTAAAACAATTCTCAACAGCAAAGGACATCCAGAGAGGTTCACAGAGTTACAAGGAGATGAGAAGAGGGAGGAGCGAGTTAAAGGTGACTAGGGGAAGAAGGAGGGGAAGTCAAAAGGTGAGAGAGTAATCTGGCTGGTAATCAAGTCTCTATGTGCTCTCCACGGTGTGGAACACCCAGAAAGATCCACAGAGTTACATAGAGAAGGAAAGAGGGAGGAGGGAGATAGAGGTGACCAAGAGGAGCAGAGCGGGGAGTCAAAAGGGGAGAGACCAATCTAGTCAGTAATCAGTTGCCTAAGTGTCCTCCACAGCCCAGAACACCCAGAGAGATTCACAGAGTTTAGAGAAGAGAAAGGGGAGGGAGGAGAAAGAGGTAACCTGTGGAGAAAAGGAAGAGACAAAAGAGAAGAGAACAATCAAGTCAGTAATCACACCTCTAAGTGAAAATGGAAACTGAAGATTAAATTCTTAAAGGTACAAAATTGATAACATACCAAAAAGCAAAGATTAAAAGTCTAGAGCAGAGGTTAGATTCTCAACAATACATTAAAAATACAAAACAAAATCCATCACAAAAGTTATAAAAATTGTATATATGAAATTTGCTTTAAAAATAGGGTCTTTTTTAGCAAGGTAATAGTAGGTTATAAAAATGAAAATTAGAGGAGTAATAAAGAACTTAAAAAATATTAAAAAGTGATAATGGTTAAAATATATCTCAGAATTTCTCTGAAGCTGTTGTGGGCAGTGTGGGGTCAGTTCAGTTTCAGATAGTTCCTTGTTCCAGCTTCTACTTGTTCTCAAGATCTATAGGCCCCTCCAAAGCTTAGTCAATGTTAACTACAGAGTTTTAATCTGTTGCACCTGTCACTTCCAGAGTGGTTCCCTCTTCTTTATTTGTTTTGGCTTCCTCTGTTTGCAAGTCTCTTTGGTGTCTAATTTCTGCCCTGACTCAAGCGGACGAAGGTGGTCACTTATTGAGGCTCACTTGTTCCGTTGTGTTGTGAGGAGGGAGGACCACTGCAAACAAATATCACAGATGTGTGTGGGGAGTACTCGCAATGTAGGGACCACACTGGGTTTGCCCCCGCTTACAGCGACATGTGCTTCCTGGGTCTACACTGCTCAGACTCCAGGGTGCTATGAAGGACATTGTCCAAAACAGACCGTGCATTTTGTGCACTTCCCAAATCTAAACCACTCTGGTTCAGGTTCTTGGGTACTCCGCAAGGGCACAGACTCAGTTGAGCATGCATTTTGTGCCTTTCCCAGGTCCGAGCAGCTCAACGATCAGGTGCTTGGTGAGTGCACTGTCCCTGGTGGGCCGTTCATCTTAATCACCTCCCTGGTCCCGGCCAGTTGGTTCCCCAGGTACACCTTGAGAGCACCATCTCGGGTGTGCCGTTTGTCTCCTCTGGGGAGCTGATCTCAGGCTGTGACCCTCCTGGCAGATGTCAACTGTCCCAGGAAGACTTGGTTAGCAACTGGGAGCCCTCTCACAGTTTGATGGAGGATGCCAGTCTCTGGGGCGGAGATTGGAGCAGCCCCTTGCCTTCCGTCTCTGGCTGTCTCTCGCCTGCCTCTCTGCCTCCAGTGGGGTGGAGGGACCTATATGCAGCCAGCTCGCTCTCCTTTGGTATTCATTCAACACTCTGTTCTTTGAGCGGGCCAGGCTGCAAGTTAGAGCCTTTTGCAGGAAAGTTATTTCTCTTTTTTTTGCTCTCTGGCGATCCCACAGTTTGGGTTGCTATATCATGTTAGCTCCCTCAGATTGTCCTCAGGGCATTCAGGCCCAGTCTTTACCCTAAGGACCAATGATGCAGCCCACACCTTCCCGTTCAGCCCCTGCTCATGGGTAGCATATGCGAGCATTTAGGCTACTTCTTCTCCACTGGCAGTTGCAGTTAGGCGCCTATTCTGGTTTTTTTTTGTAATCCTACCAGTTATGTTGCCCTCTCCCCACAGACCTGCCTGTGAGAGAGTTTCTGCTATTTGGAAACTTCTCCTCCTTCATGAGTCCCTCCCTAGGATGGATCTCCATCCTCAACTCTTTTGTCTGTCTTTTATATTTTATCCTACCTCCTTTTGAGGAGAATGGGCTGCCTTTCTGGGTGCCTGGTGTCCTCTGCCAACATTCAGAAGTTGTTTTGTGGAAGTTGCTCAGCATTCAAATGATCTTTTGATGAATCTTTGGGGGAGAAAGTGGTCTCCCTGTCCTATTTCTCCACCATCTTGGGACGGCCCCCATTTGCTCTTACGTTTATGGAAAGAGTGCAGTTCTAGTTCATTGCTATGTGGTTTAGGAGCCTAGTAAACTCAAATGTTGACAGTCTTATTTACATCTGAAGTGATATTTGTAGAAATAGTAAAATCAAATTAAATTTTACTCTTTAAGTATTCAGACACCCAGGTTATTTCATTAAAATCAAAGAGATTTAGAGTCACATTAATCATAGAAGGTACTTGTTGCTTTCCTGGTGGCTCAGACAGTAAAGAATCTGCCTGCAGTGCAGGAAACTGGGGTTAGATTCCTTTGGTTGGGAAGATCCTCTGGATAAAGGAATGGCTATCTACTCCAGCATTCTTGCCTGGAGAATTCCATGGACAGATGAGCTTAGTTAGTCACAATTTTTATGGATGAATATGCTTAGGAACAAAAGAGTTTGGAGATCTATAAGTGACCACCCTACTGGTGAGTGATAAATCTATATCTGATGACCATAATTCTGAATGCTAGAACCCTACACAAATGTGAATTTTATTACAAAATTATCTTAAATACTAGCTAAATCTAAGGCAATAGATTTAATATAAATAAAAAAATTCTTATAAGATTAATTATTATTAGGAAGATACTTTACAAATTATAAACTTATAGACTATAAATTAATATTTTATATTTTATTTTATAAACTATGAGTTAATATTTAACCACAGGTTAATATATGATAGCCGTTCCCTTAGCCTAGAATGGGAGATTTATTTTTATGATAGAAAAAGGAAACCCTCAATATTAATCTAGAAAATAGAAAATTCTATTTAAATATTTGGTTTGTTATATGTGAAGCAATTACAGAGAGAGACTTGTTTCTACATGACTTGCATTGATGACATATATTTCATATACAAATGTATGTAGCACATTCAATTCTACATTAATTTTTGTCAATTTACCATTTAGTAGTATTCCCATTGTGTAAACAAAAAGAACTGTAAGACTAAGTTTATAGTTAAAAGAAAACAATTAAGACTCAGGAGATTAAAATACAATTTTAACTTGTTACCATTCATATTTATTATTGTAGCTGTTGTTCAGTTGTTCTGTTGTGTCGGCTCAGTTGTGTCCTGGGCTGAAACACACCACGCTTTCCTGTACTTCATAATCTCCCAGAGCTTGCCCAAAATCATGTTCATTGAGTCAGTGATGTCATCCAACCAGCTCATGCTGTCATCCCCTTCTCCGCCTGCCTTCAAACGTTTCCAGCTTTAGATTTTAATGAGTCAGCCCTTCGCCCTCCTAATGAATATTCGGGGTTGATTTCCTTTAGGATTGATTGGTTTGATCTCCTTGGAGCCCAAGGGACTCTCAAGAGTCTTCTCCAACACCACAGTTCAAGAGCATCAATTCTTCAGTGCTCAGCTTTCTTTATGGTCCAACTCTCATATCCATACATGACTATTGAATAAATGATAGCTTTGACCAAATGGAATTTTGTCAGCAAAGTAATGTGTCTGCTTTTTAATATGCTGTCTAGATTGGTCATAGCTTTTCTTCCAAGGAGCTAGGGTTTTTAAATTTCATGATTGCATCACCATCTGCAGTGATTTAGGAGCCCAAGAAAATAAAGTCTGTCACTGTTTCCATCGTTTCCCCACCTATTTGCCATGAAGTGATGGGACTAGATGCCATGATCTTCATTTTTTGAATGTTGAGTTTTAAGCCAGATTTTCACTTTCCTCTTTCACCTTCATCAAGAAGCTCTTTAGTTCCTCTTCACTTTCTACCATAAGGGTGGTGTCATCTGGATATCTGAGGTTATTAATATTTCTCCCAGAAATCTTGATTCCAGCTTGTAGTTCATTCCGCCTGGCTTTTCTCATGATGTACTCTGTCTATAAGTTAAATAATCAGGGTGACAATATACAGCCTTGATGTACTCCTTTCCCGATTTGGAACCAGTCTATTGTTCCCTGTCCAGTTCTAACTGCTGCTTCTTGACCTCCATACTGGTTTCTCAGGAAGCAGGTAAGGTGTTCTGGTATTCTCATCTCTAATAATTTTCCACAGTTTGTTTTGATCCATACAGTCAAAGGATTTAACATAGTAAATGAAGTATAAATAGCTGACTTTCTGGACGTCTCTTCCTTTGTCTATCATCCAACAGATTTTGACAATTTGATCTCTGGTTCTTCTGCCTTTTCGAAATCCAGCTTGAACATCTGGAAGTTCAGGGTTCAGGAACTGTTGAAGCCTGGCTTGGAGAATTTTGAGAATTATTTTGATAGTGAGTGAGATGAGTACAATTGTGCAGTAATTTGAACATTTTTTGGGGTGGAATGAAAACTGACATTTTCCAGTCCTGTGGCCACTGTTAAGTTTTCCAAACTTGCTGGCATATTGAGTGTAGCAATATGTAGCACTTTCACAGCATCATCTTTCAAAATTTGAAATAGCTCAACTGGAATTCCATCACCTCCACTGGCTTTGTTTGTAGTGATGCTTCCTAATGTCCACTTGACTTTGCACTTCAAGATGTCTGGCTCTAGATGAATGATCACACCATCATGTTTATCAGGGTCATGAAGATCTTTTTTTGATAGTTCTTCTGTATTCTTGCCACCTCTTCTTATTGTCTTCTGCTTCTGTTAGTCCATACTGTTTCTCTCTTTTTTTTTATACTTATTATACAATATCATGAAAGTAAAACCAAGCCTTAGAAAAGTTGTAGTCACACAAACAGAAATTATTTGCTCAATATAAATTTAAATATGTAGGTAGGAATTCATATCATACTATTCTGAACTGCACAATGTCATTTTGATCCCAAATGTCAGTCTACATATAATATACCTTGGATTGAATTTTATCAGTGATTTGATCAAATAAGAAAAATGTATACTGAATTCCAGTTATACCTTTCTTGTAGTCTTGCCATTCATAAGCATTCATGCTAATAGCATCAGCTTCTGGAAGCAGACAGTAGTTGAATACAATGTGATCATTTCCTTTATTATAAAATATTCAAATTACTTTTAATTAAAGACACTGAAATTAACAAAGGCCTATTTTTTCATATATATGAATTAAAAAATAAATTGTATAGGCTAAAGAAATAAAATGTTTAAAAAAGAATAAGCACATCCATAAGAACCAAAGAAGATCTATTTTCTAAATGCATACATGAAGTAGGCAAGAGAGATAATAATATTAAACTTTAAATTATTTAAGACAACTTATAGTTTAAAACTTTCTTATCAAACTTTCAAAATAAAATTTAGTGCATTAAAATTCTATAATCCTTATTTTACTCAATTCTTGGTACATCATGGTTGATAACTGACATTTTTGTTGTTTTAGGTGTCTGTCTGTCTACCATTTATTTGCATAAAGATGAATGGTAATGTCCTATTAAAGTTACTACATTTTTGATTGTTACATTGTAAAAAAACAAAAATTTTTCTGGGATAATTTGTTTCATCTCTGGAATAATAGTTTGAATAGTGTGAATCTAGAGTAGCAAATTTTAGGAATTTACACCAATCATAAAATGTGTGTACACACATACATCACATAAAATGTGATGAGAGAGGGATCCAACTGGAACATTTTTATATTGTTCACATACAAGAATAAAATGAATATTTATATTTATTATAATTAATTATCTATATTATAAATATATGTAATAATTATAATTCAGTTATTTGATAATTAAGTTGTTGAATGTGACTTCAAAGAGCAAAAAAAGGAACAATTTTTTAATAAAATGCATCAATAATCTAACAGACAAGTAGGTTTTTGTACATATGCCATAGAAGTTGCCTAACAACCTATATAGCATATTAAAAAGCAGAGACATTACTTTGCCAACAAAGGTCCGTCTGGTCAAACTATGGTTTTTCCAGTGGTCATGTATGGATGTGAGAGTTGGACTGTGAAGAAAGCTGAGCGCTGAAAAATTGATGCTTTTGAATTATGGTGTTGGAGAAGAGTCTTGAGAGTCCCTTGGACTGCAAGAAGATCCAACCAGTCCATCCTAAAGGAGACCAGTCCTGGATGTTCATTGAAGGACTGATGCTGAAGCTGAAATTCCAGTACTTTGACCACCTCATGCGGAGAGTTCACTCATTGGAAAAGACCCTGATGCTGGGAGGGATTGGGGGCAGGAGGAGAAGGGGACGACATGGCTAGATGGCATCACCGACTCAATGGGCATGAGTCTGAGTAAACTTTGGGAGTTTGTGATGGACAGGGAGGCCTGGCCTGCTGCGATTCATGGGGTCGCAAAGAGTCGGACACGACTGGGCGACTGAACTGAACTGAACTGAACTGAGCAACTCATGATGTCCAACTTTGGACAGATGGCTCCTTTTGATAATGACATTCAACTTATAGATATGAACACTGAGAGATTGAGTGACAGTGTGTTTAGTCATGATGAAGAAAGAATTCATGTAACTGAAAGCATTTTGTGTAATGTGATGTTATGATCATGTGGAAGTTACATTAGAAACAATATTTTAACATTATTTTGTAAAATACAAGTTGTATGTACATAAAAGAACTTCTATAACTTTAATTTGAAATTACAAAGACCGTGGGAAGATATGAGGATTGGAAAAAGAGATATTTAAGCAAACAATTATCTTTGAAAGTTATAAATAATGATGATAAAAGAAACAACAGTGAATAAACTATATAGTTTATGAAGTAGAATGTTATCAATTGCTATAGATTGAGTGTCTTTCCCCCACAATCTATATGTTAAAATCTAATTCCCAATGTGATAGTATTTGGAGGTGGGACCTTAGGAAGATGATTAGGCTTTGAGGACAGAATCCTCATGAATGGGATTAGTGTCCTTGTAAAATAGACCTTGGTGTGCTTCCTTGCCCTCTTCTGCAATGTGAGGTCATAGTGAGAAGAGAGTTAGCCAGACACCTTGATCTTGGACTTCCCAGTCTCCAGGACTGTAAGAAATATATATATATATGTATATACATATATATATATATATATATTTATATATTTCAGCCTAGTCTACAGTAGTCTGTTGTAGCAGTCCTAGTGAACTAAGGCACCAGTATAGATGAAGTGTACACTCCTTCTCTACTAGAAATCAACTTGATATTAATTTCAGAACTATCTTTATTATTCTTCCAAGGAGCACTTTATAAACTACTCTTAGACTAGTCTGAAAAGGCCCTTTCTGTGGGTTCTACACTTAAAAAGTGCTTCATTGTTACAATTAATATAAATAATGCATTCTTTAAGAGTATCTTTTTCTCTCCAGACTCAGTGATGGCACAGTATGACCCATAACGCTAAACATCCACTCCTGTAACTAGCTCTGTTCAAGCTGCTAAAGGATACTCCTCCACATCATTGTTTAAAAAATCTTTGAGGGAAAAAATGGTGTCTACTCTGATTGTCTTGTGCTTCCACTTAAATAGAACATAGACATTCCTTCTGAGGGTGAGGAGAGCTTGTGTGATTGAAACACTTGGGTAAGGGGGAAAACACAAAATTTAATTAATGTGTCCAACAGCATAAATAGCATATATTCTTCTAGAAGGAACTGTCATTTTCTAGAGTGCTGAACATTTTTTTTCTAAGTAGATTGAGTCTTTAGTATGTAGGAATTGATATTGAATTCACAACAGGTACATGATTTGCAATATTATGCTATTCACGTCAATCACTTTTGTAGATGAATGGATAAATAGATATATAGTTAGAGACAGAGAGACACAGATATACACACACATAAAGAGATAAATGTAAAAGCAACATGAATATTTGATACTAATTATATGCATTACTGAGACATCTAAATACTTTTTTAAAAGATAGCATTTTATGTAAATCATCATGTTCTCAAATATTTTCTCTAGCTCAATGGCTCTCTTTATACTTCTATAATCACAATAACTGTATATTGCTTATTCTATTCACCATTTCTGTAAATATCTACTTCCTATTTTCCATTTCATATTTCTGAGTTAAATTCACATAATTTCTTTAGTTATGCTGCCTGGCTGAGTAATTCTTCTGTTTTGCCTAATACTCTATATCTATTAAGTTGTTAATATAAGTAATTTTTTTATTTCTAAATGTACTGACTTGCACTTTTAAAGCCTACTTTATTCCTTTTGTTGATGTTTTATTTCCTGCTCATTTTTATGTTTTAATTTAAATAATATTAGTAATATATGGATATATTTTATAATTCTATATGAAAAATGCAAGAATTGATTTTGTTGAGCATCCTTATTTTTCTGTTTCTTTACTGACTCCATTTGTTGCCAACATTTAAAAGGTAATTTTTTATTGTATCTGTGGAATTCTGAACATATAATTGGGTGATGATTTTCTCTTTCAGATTTGTTGAGACATAATTGATATAAAGCACTGTATAAATTTAAAGTGTATAGCATAATGATTTGCTTTATGATATTGTGAAATGATTATCAAAATAAGTTTGGTTAACATCCATCATCTCATATAGGTATCAAAAAGGGAAAATATTTTTTTTTCACCCTGTGATGGGAACTTTAAGTATTTAAAGAATATCTACTCTTTTGCTGGCTTTCAAATAATCTATAAAGTAGTGTTAACCACCGTCCTCATGCTGTTATAACATCCCAGTACTTATTTATCTTATAATTGGAGGTTTGCACAATATGACCACCTTCAATTTTCCCAACCATTTCCTACATACGACCACAAATATGATCATTTTTTCCCATGAGTTTTTTTTTCCTTGTTTTTTTTAGAGTGCGCACATAAGTGAAATTATACACTATTTGTCAACCTCTGATTTACTTCACTTAGCTTAATGTCCTCAAGTTTCATTCATGTTATCACAAATAGTGGGTAATTCTTTTTTTTGGAGAAAGTTTGAGCTTGATTCTACTAAATCTGAGGTAGAGCTATCAACTTAGTGCAACTTAGTTAATTTCTTAGTTTGTAATTTACACTTTACAGAGTTTTATAAATTTGAACTCTACATTTATGTTATGGCAGGCTCATTCTTGGTTACAAATTATCAAAAGAGACAATTTTTCCTTTCTGAATCTTCAGTGTGTTAGGGTGATTTCTTATTTTTCATAAGGTAGTATAATGTCATCGGAGAAGGCAATGGCACCCCACTCCAGTACTCTTGCCTGGAAAATCCCATGGACGGAGGAGCCTGGTAGGCTGCAGTCCATGGGGTTGCGAAGAGTCGGACATGGCTGAGTGACTTCACTTTCACTTTTCACTTTTATGCATTGGAGAAGGAAATGGCAACCCACTCCAGTGTTCTTGCCTGGAGAATCCCAGGGATGGGGTCGCACAGAGTCAGACATGACTGAAGTGACTTAGCAGTAACAGTATAATGTCATAAGATTCAAATTGCAACTATTGATGATGAATAAATACTATTCATAGTTTTCAATAAAACTAATCTATTTTTACTATTCGATAGCTTTAAACCATTGTTTACCAGGTAAATCAACATACTTGGAATAAAAAAATTGCATTTTAACGGTGGTCACTACTGTTAATAATGAGTTACATTCACTCTATATGACAAACCCATTAACAGCAGTATATTATCAGCTCTTTGTATTTTAAGTTTTATTTTAATGCAATCAAGTTTACAGAGTTGTTAACACTCAAAAGGGACTTTTTGCAATTTAAACTTTGGGGATTATCTTATTTTATATAATTATATATCATAGCCAGAAATGAATATTTTCTTAACTTTTAATGCCTAACTAAATTTCATTCTTCTTTGTCATACACCCAACTCCTTTTCTATTTCATGCTGCTAGAGATATAAGACACCTAGAAAATCAATCCATCATTTGCAGCTTATTAAAAATGATGAAAGAAACAAAACTAAAATGTTCATATATATATATTGCCTGGATCTTATTTCTATTCTTATTTTACATATACATGTATGTGTGTATATACACACACACACCAAGAGAGGCAGAAACACAAAGTAGAGCAAGATAAATTCCATAATAGAAAAATGTGTGCTGGTAAATGGTACATAGTGGGGAATTTTATTTTTTAAGTAGGAAGAGGCTGACACTTGGGATGGCATTTAGAACATAAATAAGGATTTTGAAAGCTTTGAGAAGTTTGACAGAGAATAAAGAAAAGATGGAGGTAAAGGGGGACATAGTTTTAGAGGAAACAGACCAGAAAAGGTGGTTTGCAGCTTGATGGAACAATGATCTTCATTGATACATCCCAGTATGCTCATGACTTCAATTTGATTTTTAACATATATATTTACTTGTTCCTACTCTGCTACTAATGAAGAGAGACATAGGAAGAAAGAAAATATAGGATTTCTCAAGAAGTGGCATAAAAAACAATAAAAAATAAATGATGGTCATAGTTATAAATTCAAGATATGTGTAAAAATATTCAGTTATTCAATAATTGACCAAGCTATTTAGTTCAGTTCAGTCGCTCAGTCATGTCTGACTCTTGCAATCCCATGGAATGCAGTATGCCAAGCTTCCCTGTCCATCAAAAACTCCCGGAGCTTACTAAATCTCGTCTCGAGTCAGTGATGCCATCCAACCATCTCATCCTCAGTCATCCCCTTCTCCTCCCACCATCATTATTTCCCAGCATCAGGGTCTTTTCCAAGGAGTCAGTTCTTCGCAACAGGTGAGCAAAGTATTGGAGCTTCAGCTTCAGCATCAGTCCTTCCAATGAATATTCAGGACTGATTTCCTTTAGGATGGACTGGTTGGATCTCCTTGCAGTCCAAGAGGCTCTCAAAAGTCTTCTCCAACACCACAGTTGAAGAGCATCAATTCTTTGATGCTCAGCTTTCTTTATAGTCCAACTCACATCCATACATGACTACTGGAAAAACCATAGCTTTGACTAGATGGAACTTTGTTGGCAAAGTAATGTTTCTGCTTTTTTAATATGCTGTCTAAGTTGGTCATAGCTTTTCTTCCAGGGAGCAAATGTCTTTAATTTTATGGCTGAAGGCACCATCTGCATTGATTTGAGCCCCCCCAAAATTAAGTCTGTCACTGTTCCCATTGTTTTCCCCTCTATTTGCATAATGACTAAGTTGTTAAGTTTCAGAATAAATAATTTCTGGTTAACTATGCATTTTATTAAGTTTCAGAATAAATAATTTCTGGTTAACTATGCATTTATATAACTGTATACCTATTATGTTTGCTAAAATTTCCAAATTTGGACTAAGAATTATGAGAGATAACTATCTGAACTTTCCTTCTGTTTAAGTGTTTCATAGAATTATGATTTATGATTTTTATTTTCCCATGTTAGAGAAGAAATTAAGTGCTTATACCTAATGATTCATGATACCTATATACTGACCATACTATATTTATTAGTACTGATTTCTGAGCTTCTATGTTTCATTCCAAAAATATCCAATTACTGTTTGTCTGGATAATCTTTCTATTCTTATTATTAATTTCTGTATTGTATCTCATTATCAGTGTGTTCATTTAATCTGTCTGTGATTGTCTGTCCAACATACTATGTGTGTGTATGTGTGTGTGTGTGCATGTGCATGCAACCGTGCATGCTCAGTCACTCAGTTGTGTCCTGGTCTTTGAGATCTCACGGACTCTAGTCTGCCAAACTCCTCTATCTATGAAATTTTCTAGCCAAGAATACTAGAGTGGGTTGCCATTTCCTACTCCAGGGTATCTTCCCAACCCAGGGATCGAACCCACATCTCCTACATCTCCTGAATTCGCAGGCAGATTCTTTACCACTGTGCCACCTGGCAAACCAAATCAGTTCTGGGCAAACTGTACATAATTTTCAATAAAGTAGGCATTTTTAAAAGATAAAATTATAATAATATCAATCTAGGAGGTGGTATCACTTATTGATTACTGAAAATGAACTTTGGAGTTTAAGAAATTTGATCCTCAGGTTGTATCACTAATAGACTTCTGATCTTATTTCCTCATAACTCCAAGCATTGGTTTTCATCTCTATAAAAAAGCAGTAAGAATAATACCTCATGAAGTTGTAAGGATTCCATGAATCTTATTTGGGAAATATTTAGTAAAGTGCTTAGCCAGTAAGGGGGGCTTCCCTTGTGTGGGAACTTCCCTTCAGGGAACCAACTTCCCTTCAGTTGGTAAAGAATCCACCTTCAATGTGGGAGACCTGGGTTTGATCCCTGGCTGGGAAGATCCCCTGGAAAAGGGAAAGTCTATCCACTCCAGTATTCTGGCCTGGAAAATTCCAGGGACTACATAGTCCATGGGTGTAGTGGGAATTCCTAATAATGTACTTTCACAGCCTTGAGAATTTTGACAGAAACAGCATCTGGAAAAACAGCATATATTAAGAAACTGTGCTGTTGATTATTTTTCATGTCTTTCTTAGAATAATAGCCTTGTTACAAACCCCAGTTCCAGACCCAGAAGGGAGTATGACTGGGGTCATAAAAGCATGGACCTTGGAACACCAGGTTGGCGCCAGGCATGAACACTGCCTATGCACTTGCTAATTGTTCCCGAGACTAGCCCAGAAGGGAAGAGCCTGGGGTAAACACAAGGAGATCTGGACGATGTCAGTGTAGTCCATGACATTTAGGGGTACGTGATTAACACAGCATCTGTCTTGAGAAAGACAAGATCTGAGAAAGTCTTGTAGTCTGCAATTAGGAATAAAAGCTGGACTCAGAGTGGACTCTGCACCTCAGTCCATTAGAGGCTGCAGGTCCCCTGACCCATTGCACCAGATTTCATGTTCTGTCTTCATTCTCATTGCTCTGTCCCAGATCATTAGGGCAGCACATGGGGTCGCAGAGTCGGACACAACTGAGCGACTTTCTCGCTGGCCAATAAGGAGCTGCTCACTATGTAGCCACTATTATTACTTTTTAAAATAATTCAGTATTTGAAGTACCTACTTTGCAACATACCCAAGGAAATGATGCTATTCTGATACCAAGGACAGCTTTGTAGCTATAATAATATCATAATATGAAGTCATAGAACAGCACTGCTTCATGGTTAAAAGAGATTTTCAGTGCTTGCCATTATATCGTTGAACATGCTGATTTAAGTAACTATACTCTGAGTTTCAGGGGTTACTTTTATCATCTAAGTATGTGCAAAGGATTGAGGACAAGTGACAGAATGGTGAATTCCACTGTCACTGTGAATTCAGTAGTCCTTCCCAGAAGTTAACTTGTGACTTTTTCCCCATGTTCTCCAGTTGGTCTAATCTCTTTCTGATTGGCAATATCAACTCCACATCTGGACAGCTCACTTATAACCAACCGGCGATGTGCTCTCCCTCCTAAGGAGCTGCCATTCTCTCTGAGCCTCTTTCCAAGATCCCGGCCTCAGTGCTTGTTGGCTTTGTAGAAGGTTTCTTTGAAATTGCTTTTGCAACACAGAAGTAAAACCCTGTGGGGAGTCATGCTGTGCTTTGCTTGGTGAGAAGTTGGAAGTAAGCAGGGTACTTTTTGTATCCCGAAATAAACAGCAGGGTCTTAAACAAGGCTTCTAAACCTTGCTACTCTGAGTTTTTACTGCCAGGGGGATAAAGATAGGCACCTATCTAAATACACTGAACGGGTAAGTATCCTAGGCTGAATAGGCCTTTGCTTTTCAGAACTGAAGATGAATTGAAGGGAATCATGCTTGGTCTAGTTCATGCTTTTGTTGACCAATGAGAATTAGATGCCTGAGGTTTATATGTAGTGTATAGTAAAATAACAGATTTCCTGTTTACTTTACATACTAATGTGACATCATTCAATTTCAAGATTTAATTTCAGAGAATTGGCTACTACCTTATTAATTAGAAAATGAAAACATATACTATTTTCTATGATAAATGGTAAACATGACTTTTCTCAAGCAAAAACAATAGTGTTTATCTGTTTATTTATACTTTCTGTAGAAACAAGATACTTAAGCTATTTTTTGAATCATAAATTATAAAACTTTTTCTATGGCCTCCTGAGCTCCAACTTTGAGGATCCCAAGTACTTTTCAAGGGGTTCATTAAGCAGTTTAGACATTTTGGGCAGGGTAATTGTTGTAGGGTATTTCTTCTGCTTCATAAGATATTTTGCATCATTGCATCACTTACTTCTACTCACTAGATTCCAGTAGTCATCGGACTACTTGTGTGAGTTAACAAAAACATCTCCAGATACTGCCAGATTGTCTACTGTTGAGAACCACTGTCCTAAGATCTTATCTATCTTTTAAACTCTCGCCCTATCCTGAATTGCAGTGAAGTTTTTCAGAGACTATATGATTTGTGATTATCACAAGAGATTATTCTGTTCACCAAAAGATGTTTAAATTTTGCTTTCTTTGTTAAAAAAGATAATGTAATAAAATATATAAAAAATTGTCATTAAAAAATTTAAGTGTACAGTTCATTGGCATTAATTGCTTTCATAATGTTGCACAACCATCACTACTATGCTCAAATATTTTTTATTACTTCCAATAGAAAATCTGTAAAAATTAGTAATTCCCATTCCTTCTTCCCTTCAGACCCTGGGTAATCTCTAATCTACCTTCTCCCTCTATATAAATATTACATATATAATAAATTGAATCATATATGTGTGTCCTTTGAGTCTGGTTTATTTCACTTAGCATAAAATTTTCAAGGTTCATCAATGTTTTCCACATATTAGAACCTCATTCCTTTTAGTGGCTGAAAAGTATTCTATTTTTATGTATTAATAACATTTTGTTTATTCATTCATCTGTTCAGGAAAACAACATGTTTCCATCCTTTGAATTATGGGTAATTCTATAATGAACATTAGTTTAAAATTATTTTTTGAGTCCTTGTTTTCAATTCCTTTATGAATTCCAATTTATTAATTTCAATTCTTTTATGAATTCCTTTTCAATTCCTTTATACATAGGGGTGGTATTAATAGATAAGTGTGTTACCAAATTATTTTCCATAGAAATTGCACCATGGTAACAATCCCATGCAGAGAAGCTCCTGTTTCTCTACATCTTTTCTAATATCTATTGATTTGCATATTTTGGACTATTGCCAACCTAGTAGATATGAAGTGGAAGTGGTGTGTAGTTATGGTTTTGATTTACATTTACCCAATAATTTATGAACAGTTTTTCATATTTTTATTTGCTATTACTGTATCTTCTTTGCTAAAATTTCTATTCATATATTCTGCCATTTTTAATTAGATTGTCTTTTTGTGGTTGAGGTAGGAGTTTTAAATATGTATGTTTATTCTGGATATTAAGCCCTTCTCAGATGTGTGATTTGCAGATATTATTTTCTGTGCTGTAGGTAGTCTATTCATTTTCTGGCAGTACACTTTAATGCATTTACAAAAATTGGCTAAGTCTAATTTATTATTTTCTGTTGTTTCTTGTATTTTGGTGTCATATTTTAAAATCCATTGCCAGATCTAGGGTCATGAAGCCTTATTTTTTCAAAGTGTTTTATGGTTTTAGTGCTAATATGTAGGTCTTTGATCTATATTGGATTATTTTATGTATAAGTATGAGGTAGGGGTCTAACTTCATTATTTTATTGTATGTGTAAATTCAGCATACCAATGGAGTTTCTTGAAGACTAGTTTTCCCCATTTGATAGATTTGGCATCCCCACCAAAAAGCAATTTGCCACAGATGTATACTTTTGTTTCTTGACTCTCAATTGTATTCCAGTGATTTATACATATGCTGTATATTCCTATGCTAGTATTACACTGTTTTGACTACTGTAGCATTTTAGTTACTTTGGAAGTCAGATGATAAGAATTTTCTGGACATGTTCTTTTTGCAAAATTATTTGGCAATTCAGGATTCTGATTCCCAGTTTCCTGAGGGTTTTTTTTTTTTTTTTAATCATTTAAGGGTGTTATATTTTGTTAAATACTGTTTCTTCATCAAATGAGATGATCATACCTTTTAATTTTTTTCTAATTCCCTTAATAGTTTGGTCCCAGGTAAATAGCAGGGAGGGCCACAGCCCCACCCATCAACAGAAAATTGGATTAAAGATTTATAGAGCATGGCCCCACCCACTGAAACAAGACCTAGTTTCCCCTCAGTCAGTCTCTCCCATTAGGAAGTTTCCATAAGACCCAGCATTCTCCATCAGAGTGAAGACAGACTGAAAACCACAATCACAGAAAACTAACCAATCTAATATGTGGAAAACAGCCTTGTCTAACTCAATGAAACTATGAGCCATGCCATGTAGGGCCACCCAAGATGGACGACTCATGGTGGAGAATTCTGACAAAATGTAGTCCTCTGGAGACATGAACGGCAAACCACTTCAGTCTTCTTGCCTTGAGAACCCCATGAACAGTATGAAAAGGCAAAAAGATAGGACACTAAAAGATGAACTCCCCAGGTTGGTAGGTGCCCAGTAGGCTACTGGAGATCAGTGGAGAAATAACTTCAGAAAGAATGAAGAGACGGAGCCAAAGCAAAAACAACGCCCAGTTGTGGATGTGACTGGTGATGGAAGCAAAGTCCAATGCTGTAAAGAGAAATATTGCATAGGAACCTGGAATGTTAGGTTCATGCATAAAGGCAAATTGGAAGTGGTCAAACAGGAGATGGCAAGAGTGAACATCGATATTTTAGGAATCAATAAATTAAAATGGACTGGAATGGGTGAATCTAACTCAGATGACTATTATATCTACTACTGTGGGCAAGAATCCCTTAGAAGAACTGGAGTAGCCATCATCATCAACAAAAGAGTCTGAAATGCAGTACTTGGATGCAGGCTCAAAAACGACAGAATGATCTCTGTTTGTTTCCAGGCAAACCATTCAGTATCACAGTAATCCAAGTCTATGCTCCAAACAGTAATGCTGAAGAAGCTGAAGTTGAATGGTTCTATGGAGACCTAAAAGACCTTCTAGAAGTAGCACACCCCCAAAAGATGTCTTTTTCATTATAGGGGACTGGAACACAAAAGTAGGAAGTCAAGAAACACCTGGAGTAAGATGCAAATTTGGCCTTGGGGTACAGAATGAAGCAGGGCAAAGATTAATAGAGTTCTGCCAAGAGAACACACTGGTTATAGCAAACACCCTCTTCCAACAACACAAAAGAAGACTACACATGGACATCACCAGATGGTCAACACTGAAATCAGATCAATTATATTCTTTGCAGCCAAAGGAGGAGAAGCTATATATAGTCAGAAAAAACAAGACTGGGAGCTGACTGTGGCTCACATCATGAACTTCTTATTGCCAAATTCAGACTTAAATTGAAGACAGTAGGGAAAACCACTAGATCATTCAGGTAAGACCTAAATCAAATCCCTTATGACTATACAGTAGAAGTGACAAATAGATTTAAGGGACTAGATCTGATAGACAGAGTGCCTGATGAAATATGGGTGGAGGTTCATGATATTGTACAGGAGACAGGGATCAAGACCATCCCCATGGAAAAGAAATGCAAAAGAGCAAAATGGCTGTCTGAGGAGGCCTTACAAATAGCTGTGAAAAGAAGAGAAGCAAAAAGCAAAGGAGAAAAGGAAAGATATACCCATTTGAATGTAGAGTTCCAAAAAAGAGCCAGGAGAGATAAGAAAGCCTTCCTCAGTGATCAATGCAAAGAAATAGAGGACAACAATAGAATGGGAAAGACTAGATATTTCTTCAAGAAAATTAGAGATACCAAGGGAACATTTCATGCAAAGATGGGGTCAATAAAGGACAGAAGTTGTATGGACCTGACAGAAGCAGAATATTAAGAAGAGGTGGCAAGAATACACAGAAGAGCTGTACAAAAAAGATCTTCACAACCCAGATAATCATGATGATGTGATCACTTACCTAGAATCAGACATTCTGGAATGTAAAGCCAAGCGGGCCTTAGGAAGCGTCACTACGATCAAAGCCAGTGGAGGTGATGGAATTCCAGTTGAGCTATTTCAAATCCTAAAAGACAGTGCTGTGAAAGTGCTGCACTCAATATGCCAGCAAACATGGAAAATGTAGCAGTGTCCACAGGACTGGAAAAGGTCAGTTTTCATTCCAAACCTAAAGAAGGAAAAGCCAAAGAATGCTCAAACTAGCACACAAATGCACTCATCTCACACGCTAGTAAAGTAATGCTCAAAATTCTCCAAGTCAGGCTTCAACAAAACATGAACCGTGAACTTCTGGATGTTCAAGCTGGTCTTAGAAAAGGCAGAGGAACCAGAGATCAAATTGTCAGCATCCGTTGGATCATTGAAAAAGCAAGAGAGTTCCAGAAAAACATTTATTTCTGCTTTATTGACTACGCCAAGCATTTGACTGTGTGCATCACAACAAACTGTGGAAAATTCTGAAAGAGATGGGAACATCAGACCACCTTACCTGCCTCCTGAGTAATCTGTATGCAGGTCAGGAAGCAACAGTTAGAACTGGACATGGAATAACAAACTGCTTCCAAATAGGAAAAGGAGTACATCAAGGCTGTATATTGTCCCCATGCTTATTTAACTTATATTTAGAATATTTCATGTGGAATGCCAGGCTGGATGAAGCACAAGCTGGAATCAAGATTGCTGGCAGAAATATCAATAACCTCAGATATGCAGATGACACCATCCTTGTGACAGAAAGCGAAGAAGAACTAAAGAGCCTCTTGATGAAAGTGAAAGAAGCAAGTGAAAAAGTGGGCTTAAAACTCAACTTTCGGAAAACTAAGATCATGGCATCCAGTCCCATCACTTCATGTCAAGTAGATGGGAAAACAGTGAAAACAGTGACAGGCTGTTTTTTTGTCTCCAAAATCACTGTAGATGGTGACTGCAGCCATGAAATTAAAAGATGCTTACTCATTAGAAGAAAAGTTATGACCAACCTCGACAGCATATTAAAAAGCAGAGACATTACTTTGCCAACAAAGGTCCTTCTAGTCAAAGCTATGGCTTTTCCAGTAGTCATGTATGGGTGTGAGAGGTGGACTATAAGGAAAGCTGAGTGTCAAAGAATTGATGCTTTTGAACTGTGGCATTGGAGAAGACTCTTGAGAGTCCCCTGGACTGCATGCAGATCCAAGAAGTCAATGCTAAAGGAAATCAGTCCTGAATATTCATTGAAAGGACGGATGTTCAAGCTGAAGCTCCAATACTTTGGCCTTCTTATGGGAAGTACTGACTCATTTGAAAAGACCGTGATGCTGGGAGGAATTGGGGGCAGGAGGAGAAGGGGATGACAGAGGGTGAGATGGTTGGATGGCATCACTGACTCAATGGACGTGAGTTTGAGTAAACTCTGGGAGTTGGTGATGGACAGGGAAGCCTAGTGTTCTGCAGTTGATGGGGACACAAAGATTTGGACAGGACTGAGCAACTGAACTGAACTCTCCCTATTAATGTTATAATCTATTGATTGGTATGCTTATGATAAATCAACTTTTTATTCCTGTGATCAATCCCACTTGGCCATATGTTGTTCGATTCAGTTTGCTAGTATGTTGTTAATAACTTTCACTTTGATATTTATGAAGAATTTATAAATTTTTAATCCAATATTTTTTTTTCTTTGGCTGCTTTATCTGTCTTTGGTATCAGGATCATGCTAAACTCATAGAATGAGTTGGAAGTGTTCCATTCTCTTCTATTTTTTGCATATATTTGAGATGAATTAGTGTTAACTCTTTTAAATGTTTGATAGGCTTCATCACTGAAGTCATCTGAATTATTTTGGGGGAAAGTTTTTGATTTCTGATTCAATATCTTTAGTTGTATAAGTATATTGATATTTTCTATTTATTCTTAAATCAGCTTAGGTAATGCGTGTTTATAGGAATTGCCTATTTTACTAGATAATCTAATATGTTAGAGCACAATTTTAAATATTTCTTTATAATGCTTTTTCTTTTTGTCAAATTGGTAGCAATATCCCTGCATGAATGCTAAGTCACTACAGTCTTGTCTGACTGTTGTAACCCGTCAGGCTCCTCTGTCCATGGGATTCTCCAGGCAAGAATACTGGTTGGGTTGCCATGCCCTCCTCCAGGGGATCTTCCAGACCCAGGAATCGAACCTGCATCTCTTACATCTCTGCATTGGCAGGTGAGTTCTTTACCACTAGTGTCACCTGGGAAACCCAGTAATATCCCTACTTTTTATTTTGCTTATTTTTTTCCTCCTCTCCTTTTCCCTTTATAATTAAAGTAAAATGCTTTTCAATTTTGTTGATCATTTAATAGAGCCACCTTTTAGTTTGTCAATTCTATTGGTTTTATGTCCTCTATTTTATTTACCTAGTTAGTTGCTCAGTCATGTCCACCTCTTTGCGACCCCAGGTTCCTCTGTCCATGGAATTCTGGAGTGGGTAGCTGTTTCCTTCTCCAAGGGATCTTCCCAACCCAAGGACTGAACCTGAGTTTCCTGTATTGCAAGCAAATTCTTTACCATCTGAGCCACCAGGGAAGCCCTCCACTCTAATACTTAGTATTTTCTCTCTTTTACTAATCTTAAGCTTAGTATGTTGTTCTATTTCTCGTTACTCAAGGTGTAAAACTAAGGTGTTGATTGAGTTTATTCCTCTTTTTAATGGATGCATTTTCAGCTGTAAATTTCTCTCTGATCACTGCCTTTGTTGAATCCTGAAAGTTTTGGCATTTTTATTCATCTATAAGCATTTTCTAATTTCCCCTGTAATTTTTTTTTTTTTTTTGGACTTTTTGGTTGTTCAGAGTGTGGCTTCCTAGGTGGTGCTAGTGGTAAAGAACCCATCTGCCAATGCTGAAGACATAAGACACATGAGTTAGATCCCTGGGTTGGGAAGATCCCCTGCAGAAGGAAATCACAACCCACTCCAGTATTCTTGCCTGGAGAATCCCATGGATGGAGGAACCTGGAAGGCTACAGTCCACAGGGTCACAAACAACTGGCCATGACTGAAGCAATTTAGCACACACACACATGAGTGAGCTATTTCTACATGTATGTGAATTCTCCAGTTTCTTTTCTGTTATTAACGTTTAGCTTCTTTCCATTAACTTCAGAAAAGATAGTTTCCATCATTTCAAGTATTTCAACTTTATTGAGACTCATTTAGAGGCCTAATGTGATCTATCTTGGAAAATGTTCTATGTGTCCTTAAAATTGTGTTTTTTGCCTTTAGCTGTGCCTTATAATTTTTTCTTCATTACTGGACATGATGCATCAGGTAAAATGATTTGCTGTGAACCAGCTTTTAGCAATGTGGTAGTTAGGTGGTGGGGGATAGGAATTGTTCTATAGTTCTCTGATTAAGTCTCTGTTCTTTTGTGCACCTATACCTTGAACTGTGAATTTAACACGTGTTTCTCAGTGCAGGCTCCAATCCCTATCCCTTAGATTAGACTTGATGGCTAGAGACAGCTGTATCTGGATATTTTCCGTCCTTAGGGCAGTTAGGCTTTTATGGTACTCTGGCAGGTTAGGCTCTAGCTAACTAATTTCCCCTGAGAGACCTTGTTATGAAGAGAGTGCTCTGATGTATTTCATATTATGAAGAGAGTGCTCATGATGTATTTCAAAAGGAAAAGGTTCCTTTTCTCTTCCCCTGATGGAAGATAAGGAGAGTTTTCTTAATATTTATTGTCAGAAAATGGTCAGGCTCCTGGAGATTTAGTGCACAGTATTGTGGGGGCTCCCCTCTGACTGGATTCCCCTTGAGTTTTTAACTCTCAGAAATTGCTGACAGTGAGTCTCCAGCATTTCACCGCTTACTGCTCAGATTGTCTCACCCCAGCACTGTTTCCTAAGGCAGTTTCTGGCCCTGATAAGTCAAGAACCCTATAAATGCCTCTGTCTCGCTAATATTGGAGGCAACAATGAGCCCTTTCTTTCCTTTCTTATAGATGCAAGAAAAGCTATTGACTTTTCAGTCTGTTTTACTTTTTACTGTTTAGGACAGTATCAACTTCTAAGCCTCCTACATTTTAAATGGCTTTCCTTGTTTTTTGATATTTGGGGGGAAATAAAATCTGAAAATTGTCAGTATTTTACTGTTTTCTTCATTTTTAAATCCATTTCTACAGGATATAGAATTCTGTTATTAATCCCTCCCCCCACCCTCTCATCCAATATTTAAAGCTGTTTTCCTTATGTATTCTAGATTCTTCTTAATTTTCCTGATGCTAGGTCTACTTTTATTCTTATCAGGATTCTCTTTTAAGTAATGAATAGTTCCCATTTCAGCCTCCATTTGCCTTTGACTATTTTTTAATTATTATTTATGGTTTTCATCAGGATAAATGATAGTGTGCAAAATATGATTTTTTAGATTTATTGATCAGGGGATTTGATGGCATCCTCAAATGAAATTTGGTCATACTTGTTTTGATTTTCATTTCAGTGTTCATCTTTCTTTCTCTCTCTTTCTCTCTCTCTCTCTCTCTGTGTCTTCATTTTGTCTTTTCTGTTCTTCAGGAAATTTTACTCCAGTTAAGCCTCAGTTAGATCACTTCATTGTGTCTCACAAGTCATTAAAACATATTCACTTTCTTCAATTTTTCTTTCTCTTAGTGCTTCAGTTTGGATAATGATGTTTTGAATATGATTACTCTTTTTGAATTATGTTTTGCAAGTTGTATCCAATGCCTTTCAAAAAACCAGATGTTGAATTAATTATAGTTTTGTTTAGTTCTTTATTATAATTTTTCAGTACCATCTAAAATTTGTCATCCTTTCAAACGTTATTGCCAACTTCTTATGATTCATTAAATATATATCATGTTAATTTTAAAGAACTTGTCCATGTATTACAGTATCTGGACTTTTTTTGATTCTTTGGTATTGACTGATTTTTTTTCTTTATAGTATGAATGTCACTTTTTAGATGTGCTTTCTTAAAATTTTGGATTGTATTCTCAAATACTCCCTTCTCAGTGTAGTCTTACCCACTGATTAATATCTGGCACTTGAATATATATTTGCTTATTTATTTTGTCTTTTAATCATTATGTTTGCTCTATGCTGCCAGGATATTTTTTTCTTCTTCTTATTTGTCTATTGCTGAAACCATGGCTCATAGAACTGTTGAAGACACAAAGAAGACACCAGTAAGTCCTGTTCAATAAATGAATTTATTTATTCAAGAATACATTTTGTACACCTTTAAAATAGTTTAGACTATTTCCCATGAATATTATATACCTCAGTAAATTTTGAGTTCCTGTCTTCAAATAAGCTCAATGCTATAGTTCTTTCCATAGGTAAAGCTCCTTCTGTGATTAGAGAAACAAGCTTATTTTAGAAAATTTAAGAAGACATATTAAAATGAATATTGTCAATAACTTCTAAATGCTATCTAAGCTAAATAACACAGTAGAAGTCCTCAGGGAGCATTTTCATCATTAAAATTACTTAAAGGAGTGAATGAGTGACAAATAGATCCTTAAAGATTCTCTTGGGGAGACAAGATGAGTAATTTTTGTGTCTTTTTAGTTTAAGGTCCTTTGAGACCAAAGTGTGAATATAAACTGTATAAGGATTTGATAAGCATCACTAATGATTGTAAGTAAAATTCATATATGTACCACACATATATAAAGAAAATATTTATCAAAAATATTTAAAAAATTATTTTAAATATGCTATTATGAAGGAATATACAGGTAGGAGCAAGAGGAAATGGAAAATCTGAGAGAAGACATTTTTCCTATCTGAACAGTCAAGAAATTAATGTAGTTAATTTTTGGAGGTGTAGAAAGTTCCTTGTTTTTTTTGTTGGAAAAGAAAATTATCAGCAATGAATCACAAATGGAAATATATGTATTTTTATATGATAGTGTGAAAATTTATTTCAAACAAACAAAAATAATGATCTATGTGCAAATTATCTAAAATTATAGAGCTTTCCTAAAATAAAATTAGATTTTCTAAATTAAGAGTTATGTACATCTAAATAGTTGCTAATCTTCTTAACACAAATTTGAAGTTCTATATATCCAATACTCATTTTGGATTTGGAAGTCTTCAGAACCTTTGATTTAGTCATCAGATGACATTACCCAGCTTCAACATTACTGAATTACTTTCTTCTGATGCTATAGTGTAAGGAGAGCATTTCTTCCCTTTTTCAGGAACTTGAACTCCAGAGCAAACTACCTTTATAAACCATTTTTTAAAAGTAATTGCTAATGTATTTGAAGTTTTGGCATATTTATTGAAATATGAAAAGATTTCAAACTTTAAACATCCAGCTAAAAGTAATATAGTCACCTTTGATTGATTTAATTCTTACTTCAAGGTGAATTTTATAGAGGGATCTATTTCACATTTTGGAACATATTATTTAAATTTAATTTCCTGTAGAGAGATACCTGTTACTAAACAACTTACAACAGTATCCTTCTTTTTCATTTCTAAAATATTGATACTGTTCTCCTGTTTTTTACAGTTTGCTACACAAAAGAGCTTTATTAATACATGTGTTTTGTTAATATGCCTAATATATGTAGATATACATACATATAGCAAGCATATATATGTATGTATACATATATATAGAAATGTATATACACACACATGATCAACTTGAGAAGTATATAACACAAAATAGTCATGCAACTGAAAGATGTTGAATTTGTAAAATAACAAATGAATAAGTGGAAACCACCTAGACTGTGAATACATTATTTCATTTGATTGGGCTGGGAAATGTTCCCATACATTATATATAAAAGAGTTATATAATATTATAATGAAAAAAATCTATGATTGACAGTTCAGTACAGTTCCGTTCAGTCACTCAATCGTGTTGGACTCTTTGCAACACTGTGGACTGAAACACGCCAGGCTTCCCTGTTCATCATTAACTCCCAGAGCTTGCTCAAACTCATGTCCATTGAGTCAGTGACCTCATCCAACAATTTCATCCTTTGTCATCCCCTTCTCCTCCTGCCTTCAATCTTTCTCAGCATCAAGGACTTTCCAAGAAGTCAGCTCTTCGAATCAGGTGGCCAAAGTATTGAAGTTTCAGCTTCAATATCAGTCCTTCCATGAATATTCAGGACTGATTCCCTTTAGGATGGACTGGTTGGATCTCCTTGTAGTCCAAGGGACTCTCAAGAGTCTTCTCCAATACCACGATTCAAAAACATTGAATCTTTGGTGCTCATCTTTATTCATAATCCAACTCTCACATCCATATATGACCACTGGAAAAACCATAGCTCTGACTAGATAGACCTTTGTTGACAAAGTAATGTCTCTGCTTTTTAATATGCTGTCTAGGTTGGTCATAGCTTTTCTTCCAAAGAGAAAGCATCTTTTAATTTCATGGCTGCAGTTACCATCTGCAGTGATTTTGGGGCCCAAAGAAATTAAATCCATCGCTATTTCCATTGTTTCCCCATCTATTTGCCATGAAGTAATGGGACCAGATTCCATGATCTTAATTTTCTGAATGTTAAGTTTTAAGCCAGTTTTTTCACTCTCTTCTTTCACTTCCAACAAGAAGCTCTTTACTTCCTCTTCACTTTCTGCCATATAAGTGGTACCATCTGCATGGCTGAGGTTATTGATGTTTCTCCTGGCAATCTTGATTCCAGTTTGTACTTCATTCAGCCCAGCATTTTGCCTGATGTACTCTGCATATAAGTTAAGTAGGTAGGGTGACAACATACAGCCTTGACGTATTCCTTTCCCAGTTTGGAACCACTCTGTTGTTCCATGTCCAGTTCTAACTGTTGCTTCTTGATGTGCATAAACGTTTCTCAGGAGGCAGTTAAGGTGGTCTGATATTCCAGTCTCTTGAAGAATTGCCCAGTTTGTCGTGATTTAGACAGTCAAAGGCTTTGGAGTAATTAACAAAGCAGAAGTAGATGTTTTTCTGGTATGATTGACTGTAGTTTGCATTTTCCTTCATAAGTTCAATATGATCAATTCAGTGTAAGTTAGTACTATTTAAATTGAGGGTGGAGCTTTGCGCTATTCTGTAAATGTTACTAGTTCATTATGAGGTTAGTATATAAATTGATAGTAACCTTTTATCACCATATAATGTATATAATTCCAAATATAATGTATAATGCATAATTATATATTATAAAATATACCATCTCATGTAATATATATAATTCCAGTATAATTTGGAATCTTTTGTATCTATATGATGTATATAATTTATGACATAGTACTTCAAATTTCTAGATATATATTCCAGAGATTTATATAAGAAGTTTCCTAGCAGCAATATTGTTCTAGTTCCAAACTGAAACCTGTTTTAGTGTGCATTAGCCACTGAATTAATAAATAAATTTTGGTATATTCATATATTGCATCTTCCCTGGTGGTTCAGATGGTGAAGAATCCACCAGCAATGCAGGAGTGTGCTGTGCTGGGCTCAGTTGGTCTGTCCTGTCTGATTCTGCAACCCCTAGGACTGTATGTAGCCTGCACACTCCTCTGTCCATGGATTCTCCAGGCAAGAATACTGGAGTGCATTGCCATTCCCTTCTCTAGGGGATCTTCCTGACCCAGGAATTGAACTGGAGTCTCTTGCATTGCAGGCAGATTTTTACCAGTTTAACTACCAGGGGAGCCCAATGCAGGAGACCCAAGTTCAATCCCTTGGTCCAGAAGGTCCCCTGGAGAAGGGAATGGCAACCTACTCCAGTATTTTTACCTGGGAAATCCCATGAACAGGAGAACCTGGTGGTCTACAGTCCATGAGGTTGTGAAGAGTCGGACATGACTTAGCGACTAGCACACATATTCTTATCATTGAATTTTATTGCAGAGTGAAAATAAATTAGGTGAAGTAAAGCAATCTAATTAACACACTTGAATTTCAGGAACATAATGGTGAATGAAAAAACAATTGAATGAAAGTATTAACAGTGTGATTCCAACAACATAAAGTTTGAAAACAGAAAATTGAAGGATAATTTTGATTAGCAACATGTATTTTTTTTTAATTTATAAAGAAAACCATGAAGAAATAAATAAAAATTTCCAGATAAGGTAAGCTTTAGATAAGCATGGGATCATGAGGACTCTTGTGGCTTTTTAAATATTGCTAATATTCTATTTAATAAGGTAATTTGTAGATGGATACTTTATATTAGCTAAAAAAAAAAAATACTCGAATAAAAAATCAGTGAACTTTTTAACAGCTGAGTAATATTCCATGGTGTATATGTACCACAGCTTCCTTATCCATTCATCTGCTGATGGGCATCTAGGTTGCTTCCATGTCCTGGCTATTATAAACAGTGCTGCGATGAACATTGGGGTGCACGTGTCTCTTTCAGATCTGGTTTCCTCAGTGTGTATGCCCAGAAGTGGGATTGCTGGGTCATATGGCAGGTCTATTTCCAGTTTTTTAAGAAACCTCCACACTGTTTTCCATAGCGGCTGTACTAGTTTGCATTCCCACCAACAGTGTAAGAGGGTTCCCTTTTCTCCACACCCTCTCCAGCATTTATTGCTTGTAGACTTTTGGATAGCAGCCATCCTGACTGGCGAGTAATGGTACCTCATTGTGGTTTTGATTTGCATTTGTCTACTAATGAGATGGATGAAACTGGAGCCCCTTATACAGAGTGAAGTAAGCCAGAAAGATAAAGAACATTACAGCATACTAACACATATATATGGAATTTAGAAAGATGGTAACGATAACCCTATATGCAAAACAGAAAAAGAGACACAGAAATACAGAACAGACTTTTGAACTCTGTGGGAGAATGTGAGGGTGGGATATTTCAAAAGAACAGCATGTATACTATCTATGGTGAAACAGATCACCAGCCCAGGTGGGATGCATGAGACAAGTGCTCGGGCCTGGTGCACTGGGAAGACCCAGAGGAATCGGGTGGAGAGGGAGGTGGGAGCGGGGATCGGGATGGGGAATACGTGTAACTCTATGGCTGATTCATATCAATGTATGACAAAACCCACTGAAATGTTGTGAAGTAATTAGCCTCCAACTAATAAAAAAAAAAAAAAAAAAATCAGTGAACTGTAGTTGGTAACTTAGACCCCTGCTTCCCAAAGGTTATTTGTGTGTTTGTGCTCAGTCATGTCAGACTCTGCCACCCCATGGACTGTAGCCCACCAGGTTCCTCTGTCCATGGAATTTTCCAGGCAAGAATACTGGAGTGGGTTGCCATTTCCTTCTCCAGGGGTCTTCCTGACCCAGAGACTGAACTTGCATCTCTTGCATCTCCTGAATTGGCAGGTGAATTCTTTACCACTGTGCTACATGGGAAGTTTATTTGTTATATTATATATAATATATACATGTATATATATATATATATATATAAACTATATATATACATGTATATAAACTGGTCATTTTATTATTATTCTGATTTAATAAATCCCAGGTGGGATCTAATACTCTGCATATTTAATAAATCCCTAAGTGAAGTCTATCCTTTCCGTTTGCAGTCTACACCTTGAGTATCAATAACCTCAGTTCAGTTCAGTCGCTCAGTCGTGTCCGACTCTTTGCGACCCCATGAATCGCAGCCAGGCCTCCCTATCCATCACCAACTTCCGGAGTCTACCCAAACCCATGCCGATCCAGTCGGTGATGCCATCCAGCAATCTCATCCTCTGTCGTCCCCTTCTCCTCCTGCCCCCAATCCCTCCTAGCATCAGGCATCAGGGTCTTTTCCAACGAGTCAACTCTTTGCATGAGGTGGCCAAAGTATTGGAGTTTCAGCTTCAGCTTCATCATCAATCCTTCCAATGAACACCCTGGACTGATCTCCTTTAGGATGGACTGGTTGGATCTCCTTGCAGTCCAAGGGACTCTCAAGAGTCTTTTCGAACACCATATTTCAAAAGCATCAACTGTTCGACACAGCTTTCTTCACAGTCCAACTCTCACATCCATACATGACCACTGGAAAATCCATAGCTTTGACCAGACGGACCTTTGTTGGCAAAATAATGTCTCTGCTTTTTAATATGCTGTCTAGGTTGGTCATAACTTTCCTTCCAAGGAGTAGGGGTCTTTTAATTTCATGACTGCAGTTACCATCTGCAGGGATTTTGGAGCCCCCAAAAATAAAGTCTGACATGATTTCCACTTATTAAAAGGGAATGAGCCAGTGAAAGATAAATAAAGGTATATTAAAGAAAGTTACACCAGCAAAATATTTTACAATAAAACAACTGTCAGAGATACTTCACAATGTTGAAAATATCAAGGATTATCATGTGGGTAGCCAATCCAAATTTAGAAACAACTGAAACAGTCTACTAAGTCATTGGAAGGATGGTCACTTGATGTTAAAAGTTGTATGTTAAAAAGGCGAGCACTGCTCAAACAATTCTTGATATACATTTTTAAAGAAATAGAAACACTTTAATGTTTTAAATAACAGTGCATCAAATACATATTAGTTATATGATTTTATTTCTTTTTAGAACAGATATTAACATATATTTTGAATTTTTATGTTTTATGGAATAACTATAATCTTTCACATGAATTAACTCAATCATTTTCCATGCTTTTAGCTTTTGTAGTCTTTTTTATAGTCCCACACAACTGTGCAAAGCAACTGCTTATGGAATTACTCTGAAAATTATCCTTAGCATCAAACTTCATGTTTCCACTTCCATAAATATTATGATGTATATTTTAATTAATTATGACAACATCACATATTTAGATATATAGCTTTATTTTCAACTTCAAATAATGCAATGAATATATTTCTAAATTGATGATTTTGTTTATTTTTATTCCAGCTCACTTATTTTTTATATTCATTGATATTCCTGGGATGCTAATTCTAAGAGTTTATACAGTTTTCTAGTATAATTTGTATAGATTAAGTAATGTTCACAGATGTTTAGTTTCCACAGTATCACATAGTTATTAAAAATTATTAGATAGTTGCTTACAAATCCATTAGAACATTTAAATAATAAGCTAAAGAGAATTTGAAATAGTGTGAAAACTTATTCAAATAGAAATCTCAGTTGTTAAAAAAAATGAACATATGTTTAAAGCATATTGCACTTATTTGTGTGCATTTGTTGACCTAAATTGTTTTAAGAGAAGATGGAACATTTTGTAAAAAATAATATGGTTGGAAATACTTGTATGGTACTTCAGAGAGAAAATAAAATGTAACCCAAGAATTCAAATAACCAAATATGCATTGTCATAAGACAAAATATGGCGCTAATATTCCAGATGATTTTAGCTTCCATGTTGGTAACCACCAGTCATTATTTCATAGCAAAAATATATATATATATTACTTTCTATTTTAGATAAATTTTCTAGTCTTTCTTTCCATTGGTAGGTGTACTGTCTGAAAAAATATGTAAAAGGTGTTGAGATATAATTCACATACCATAAAACTCATCATTTAAATTTTACCATAAAATGTATTTTTTCAGAATTGCAACCATCACACCAGTAAATTTTAGTACATGTTCATTACTCCATACATAGATATATATCCTCTAGCAGTCACTGGCCATTTACCACCAATTCCCCAAACCATAGCAATTATTAATCTACTTTGTATCTCTATGGATTTTCCTCTTCTGGTTATTGAAAGTTCATGTAAAATGTGAAAGGAATTAGAGAGTATGTGGTGCTTTGTTAGTGGTTTATTTCACTTAGAATGATGGTACAAATGTTCATCAATGTTGTAGCCCCTATCATTCCAGCTTATTGATGAAGAATATTCCATTTTATAGATATACCACATATTGTTCATCATTTCATCAGTTGATAAATATTTAGGTGGTTTCCTTCTTGGAGCTATTATGAATAGGTCATAAAGATTCATGTAGAAGTCTTTGTATGAATTTATGTTTACTCTTGGGTATATACCTAGGATGAAATAGCTGGGACATATGGTAACTATATTTTTAAACTCTGGGGAAAATGCCAGACTTTTTTCCAAGAGAGATCCACCATTTTATGTGCAGCAGTATATGAGGATTCCAATTTCTCCATATCCTTACAAACATTTGTAGATAATTTCTTTCAATTAAAAAAAAATAGCCATCCTAGTGTGTATAAACAGTACCTCATTGTGTTTATGATTTATATCACTTTATTGATTAAGAAAGTTGAACATCTTTTAATATGCTTACTGATCATTTGTATCTTTTGTAGAAATGTTTATTCAGATGCTTTGTTCAATTTTTATTTAGATATTTATATTTTTATTCTGACTTTTTTTTCTAGATTTGTAAATATTTTGTTCCATTTTCTGTGGTGGCATTAAACATTTTTTTAAATCAATTAAGATATATTATAGCAGCATAGACCTTCTGAGAACCTGCTTCAGAGGGAAATCTACTTGTAGGGCACAGCTCCCCATCTTTCTTTTTTTCCACTTTTCCTCAAGTTATATTCAACATTTTTTTAAAAAATTTACTGGTGTGTAATTTATTTACAATGTTGTGTTAGTTTCAGGTGTACAACAAAGTGAATCAGTTATACATATATTCAATACTTTTATCCACTCTATATGGGAAAAGAATCTAAGATTCTTTTCCCATATAGGCCATTACAGAATATTGAGTAGAGGTCCCTGTGCTATACAGTAGGGTCCTTATTGGTTACCTGCTCTATGAACCTGGGTCTCGGGCATTGCAGACAGATTGTTTACTGTCTGAGCCAGCAGGGAAGCCCATTTTATATACAGTAGTATGTATAGGTCAATCTCAATCTCCCAATTTATCCTCCTGTCCCTTATCTCCTGGTAACCGTAAGTTTGTTTTCTACACCTATGACTCCATTTCTATTTTGTAAATAAGTTCATTTGCAGTCTTTTCTTTTTTTTTTTAGATTCAGTATATGTAATTTGTCTTCCTCTGTCTGACTTACTTAACTCAGTGTGGCAATCTCTAGGCCCATCCATGTCGCTGCAAATGACATCAGTTTGTTCTCCGTTATGGCTGAGAAATGTTCCCTTCTAGGAGAAGGGAATGGCAACCCACTCCAGGATTCTTGCCTGGAGAATCCCGTGGACAGAGGAGGCTGGTGGGCTATACAGTCCATGGGTCGCAAAGAGTTGGAGACAACCAAGCGACTAACACACGTGCACACACACTATTCTGTTTCTTAGTGCTTGCACGCTCAGGGGCCCAGTCATGTCTGACTCTTTGAAACCCTGTGAACTGTAGCCTGCCAGGCACCTCTATCCATGGGACTTTTCAGCCAAGTACAGTAGAGGAGGTTGCCATTTCCTTCTCTAGGAGATTTTCCTAACCCAGAGAATGAACCCATGTCTTCTGCATCTCCTGCATTGGCAGATGAATTATTTACCACTGTGCCACCTGAGAAGGCCCTCATTACTCAGTAATGGAAGTAATTTCATTACTTCCCAGGTGGCACAGTGGTAAAAAATCTGCCTACCAAGCAAGAGACATGAGTTTGATCCCCGGGTTGTAAAGATCCCCTAACAAAGGAAATGGCAACCCACTCCAGTAGTCTTGCCTGGAGACTCCCATGGACAGAGAAGCCTGATGAGATACAGTTCAGGGGGGTCAGGTCACAAAAGAGTCAGACATGACTTCGTGACTAAACAACAACAACAATATTCCATTATGTCACATAACACATCTTTATACATTTCTCTATTGATGGACATTTAAGTTGCTTACATTCCCTGGCTATTGTAAATAGTGCTGCAATGAATGTGGGTATGCATATATCTTTTCAAATTATTGTTTTCTCCAGATATACACCCAGAAGTGGGACTACTAAATTGTATGGCAGTTCTATTTTTAGTTTTCAAAGGAATCTCCATATTTTTCTCAATAGGCTATGAAATTTACATTCTCACCAACTGTGTAGGAGGATTCCCTTTTTTTCTCACCCTCTCACCTTCTCCAGCATAAATAGTTGCTTGCCGGGAGGAGGGGTAGTTAGGGGGGTATGAGGAAATAGGTGGGAAGATTAAGAGGTACAAACTACTAGTTACAGAATAAGTGAGTCACACGGATTAAATGCACAACATAGGGAGTATAGTTCAATTATACTATAATGTCTTTGTATGATGATAGATAGTAACTAGACTTACAATAGTAATCATTTTGCAATGTATAGAAATATCAAATCACTATGTTTTGTACCTGGAACTAATGTGTTCACAGTCAATTATACTTCAATTAAAACTTCATAGACAGTGGGAGGAAATGTATCAAAACACTAGTGATGGTTATCTCTGGTGGGTGGGAATTAAGAGTGGTTGATATTTTTTTATTTTATGCTTTTATATATTTCTTGTTATCTGCAATGAACATGTATGGCTCATAAAATTAGGAAAGAACAAATGTCATTAAAAATGGAGGGAAAAACACTTGTGCAAAAGTCATTGTCAGAAAAAACAGTAGCAATCCTAGCTAGCAAATTCTAGAATAAATCATTGTTAGAAGTAGGAAATGCTCTATTGGGGTTTTCCTAAGTTTGCTGCTAGAAAGCTATCTTATTTCCTACTTCTTACCTATATTCCTCCTGTGTTGTTATTTTTAACATTCTTAATTTGTGCCACTTGGCCATTGTTTTGGTCTTTGTTCTGCAATTACTCCTTATATGATTGAAAATACATATAGAGATAACTGGCTTCTCCCCCCAACAATCCTTCTTACTCCCCTCTATTCCACCCCATCCTAATTTCCTACAATAAAAATCTTCCCATTTTCTTATATTGAAAGACATATGACAATGTCTTGAATATAAACAGTGATGGATTTAAATCATCACCTACTTTAAAATAGACTATTTTCTGTTTATTTTTTAATGTTACATATATTCTATTTCAGAAACTTTATGAACAATCAAAGCCAGAAAGTTTCAGGGTCATAGTATTAAAAACACAAACAGATAAACAAACTAAATACACAGCTGTAGAACCTAACACTTTAAGAAGAAAACACATCCCCAACACGAAATTTCACTCAGTTTCATTCTGTGGTTGAGTTTCTACGCTATTTAGTAAATAAACATTTGCTCCAGTAACCAATATTAAAGTATTGAAACCAATTAATGTATACCATATGTGAAATAAGCATACTTATTTTATTATCAGCCTACTCATTAAAGATGATGTAAGACAAAATGTAAAATCCACAAAGTGGAACTACACTTTCAAAAGCATAAGCTTCTATTAATTGTGACAGCTTGCCCTTCCTTAATACCTACCACTGCCTAAAATCAACATATTAAGGTCATAAAATGAAATTTTAAAAGGTAAGCTCCATTAGTCAAAAATGTCTATTGAGCCAAATATTCCCTGGAGAGCAGAGGTTTTGAAAATTTTGAAAGTATATTAATTCACTCAAGCTGTGGGCAATAAATGACAACTGCATAGAAATATATTGGCCTGAATATGCTAGCATCTGCTCCAGAAATGCCTAATTTACCATCAGAAAATAATTGAGTTTTTTGTATCTCAGGTTAATTATGTATTTTTTTGTAATGTGAAATTAGCAATTTTTAGAAATATGAAGAATAATTATAAGTACTCCTATTTTATGTTTACAGAAGTTAAAGAATTTATCCAGAGGAAAAAAATTAATAAAAATTCTAATATGATTGCTTAATCTTAGCAAATTATATAGCTAAATGAAATGAAAAAAAAACTATTGCTTATGGATTTGGTGGTATATGGATTTTTCCTGTAAAAGTGTATATAGGCCATTATACACAAATGGGTCTTGAAATTTGGGGGAATCTATGGACTTCCCAAAAGATGCAAAAGGAAGCTATCTGGATAGGATTTAAGTGAGGCTATCAGATTTATTAACTGAACTACAGAACTTCTCAGGCTATTCTTTGGCTTTGACACACCAAGTTACACAGAGGGATGGCATAGTTAAATAACACTTCCAAATTTCTTATTGAACCGAGCAGCTAAGATGTATGTATGTATGTTGGTATAGTGCCCAAGTGGCTCAGTGGTAAAGAATCTGCCTGCCAATGCAGGAGACTCAGGAGATGTGGGTTTGATCCCTGAGTTGGGTAGATCCCCTGGAGAAAGGCATGGCAGTCCACTCCAGTATTCTTGCCTAGAGAATCCCATGGACAGAAAAGTCAGTTGGGCTACCATCCATAGGATCTCAAAGAGATGGACATGACTGGAGCAACTTAGCACACACATAGTGCCCAGTATAAGTTAATAGACTAACTTATCTAATGTTTAACTTATCTAGTTAACTTATTAACTTATCTAATGTTTAACCATGTATTAATATAAAGTTTTTCTTACCCAAATTTCACAGGGAAGAAAACTGAGTCTTAGAGAGGTGCAGTAACTCTACATTTCACAGCCAAGAAAGTAAATGCTGAGTTTGAACTCAGCTAGTCTGCTGCCAGAGTCCTTGCTTTCAGTCACCATCTTCATAGGAATAATATTGGGCATACATTTCACTTTTTGTAAAGACAGTTACTCTCAAATTTTTTAGTATCCCTTCAAAAAATTAGTTTATTCCTTTGAAAGATTGACAGAAAATGTTAAATATATAAACTCTGGATTATGGGAATACTTTGTAGACACAAGATCCTTTTAACTGGTTCAAATTATCTGATGAATCTTTTTTTGTTGTTTTTTTATGATTATTTTATAGCGCCAATATTTTTCTTTTGTAAAAATGGGTTTGCATGGTTTCAGAAGAATATCTAGGTCTGAGGTGGAGACGTCTGAAGTTATGAGACATTAGGAAGAACTTAAGAAATGAAAATAATGTATTGTCTTTCCAGTTACCAGAATTGTAGAAGGTAAGGGAAATAGGGAGACACTTACCTCTCTATTTGAAAAGGTAACCTCACATATCCCTGGGTAATTTTGCTTCCCTGGAAATCACTGGTCTCTACCTACTTCCATATTACTAATCTGAAATTATACATTGTAATTATAAGGTAGACACTACAGGCTATATATCTAGCACCCAAATTATTATTCTTCCACAGACTTAGAGTGAATGTGAGGCATCATATTATTATATAATCTTGCACCCATAATTTAATGGTTCACATATAGTAAATGAGACATACGTTTTGATTTTTTAGTAATAACTCTTGTAAACTATACTATAAGTTTGTTTAGTTTTGAACTATAATTGACCTACAGGATCCTCAGTCCATGGGATTTTCCAGGCAAGAATACTGGAGTGGGTTGCCATTTCCTTCTCCAGTAATTGACCTACAGCACTATGTTAATTCTTGGTGCACAACAGAGTGATTCAATTTTTCTACAAATTTCAAAATGATTATCATCATAAGTCTATTTACTATCTGTCATCACACAAAATTATTACAATACTATTTCACATCCTCATGACTTATTTTGTAACTGGGAGTTTGTATTTCTTATTCCCCTTCAACTATTTTACTCATCCTCCCCACCTCCCTTCTGGCAGCTGTTTGTTCTCTCCCTATGACTCTGTTTCTGTTTTGTTATTTTTGCTCATTTTTGTTTTTAGAATTCCACATGTAAGTAAAATCATACAGTATTTATCTTTCTCTCTCTGACTTATTTCACTTTGAATAATCCCCTCTAGGTCCATCCATGTTATCCCAAGTAGCAAGATCTCATTATTTTTATGACTAAGTGATTTTCCAATGTGTGTGTGCATATGTGTGTGTACCATATCTTTTTTATCCATTCATTTAACAATGAGAAGTGGATTTCTTTAGTGTTACATTTGGATTCCTTTTCTTTTATCTTTTGTATATGCATTGTATGTTTTGGTTTGTGGTTATAATTAGGTTCATTGATATTGACCTATATATAGGTCAATAATACACACACATATGCATTCACCATGTATATATATTAAATATTACATATATATATGTGTGCCTTAGTTTCTTGTAAGCTGATAGTCACTTAAGTTTGAATATATTCTAAAATCATTGCATTTTTATTCCCCATCTCTCACCGAGGTTTATATTTTTGACATCATGATTTGCATCATTTTTTTGTGTGTACATCCTAACTACTTGCTCTGGTTATGGTTGATTTTATTATTTTTGTCTTTTAACCTTTATATTAGCCTTTCAAGTGACTGATTCACTGCCTTTGCTATATATTTGCTCTTGTTAGTGAGATTTTTGTCCCTCTATATATTTTCTGATTTATGGTATTTTCTGCTTAAAGAAGAACATTTGACATTTCTTACAAGGCTTATTTTGTGGTGAAGTGGTGATAAATCCCTTTAGTTTTGCTTGTTTGGGAAATTCTTTATCTCTCATCAATTATGAATGATAACCTTGTCAGGTAGAGTATTCTTGATTATAAGACTTTTTTAACATTCATTATTTTAAATATATCATTCCACTCCTTTCTGGCCTGCAAAGTTTCTGCTGAAAAATGAGCAGGTAGCCTTAGTTTGCACTGTATTGGAGTCACCTTGGTCAGACAACTGAGTCCGGAGTGGCCACATACCAGGGTTGCCCAGGTGTGCCATGCTGGGACTGCATTGGAAGGATGGAAGAGGAGATGGAGCAGGCATGCCCTGGAGGCCCGGAAACACTGCTGCAGGGCTCAAGTTCCCTGGGTTTGCCTTGTCCATGCTGTTGAGGTCGAGAGGGAAGGGGAAATGGTGCTTCTTCACCTTTTGGTCCCTAGAGAGAATTACAGCAGTTCTTCACCCACTTGGCAGAGACTCTAGGGTTAGTAAATGGACTTCCTTTATATAAATACAAATACACACACACACACACACACACACACTATAGTCTAGATTTAAGCTGCTGTTTTTCTGCTGTGGCCCTGGGTGAACATGTCTGCAGATCATCCCCACAATGATATCCCTTTCTGTATGGGTGAGGTTTCCATCCCTACGGTTTCTCCATCTCTTCTACCAATCTCTGTCATTATCCCATCACTTGTTGTACAGATTCTGTTTAGTCATCCTTTAGTTCTTCCCTAGGAGGAACTGTTCTATCTATTGAAGTATATCTGACATGTCTGTGCAAGAAGGTAAGTTCAGGGTCTTTCCACAGAGCCATGCTGAACCCCTCTCCCAAAGTAACTAGGTTTTTGAATTTTTGTAGTGAAATGTTTAACTTCCTTTCTCATTTCCTCTTCTATATATTGTGTAGCTCTTTTCTTTGTAGCTACCATGGAGATTATATTTAACATCCTAAAGTTATGACACTCTAATTTGATCTTAAACCAGCTTAACTTCAATAATATAAAAAACTCTGCTTTTCTACAGATCTGTCCTCATTCTTTCTTTTGATTATTGCTGTCACAAAATTACATCTTTATATGTTATGTGTTCCAAAACCTAAGCAAATAATCACTTTTAAATGCATCAGTCTCTTAAATTATATAGGAAACAAAATGTGAACTTACAAACCAAAGTTACATAAAACTAGCTTTTAGACTAATAGCAGTTTGCTTTAATGTTTTAGTTGCTTAAATCATGTAAAAAATAAAATTATGGTTATAGTAATACAAACTAAGGTGGTTAATTTGTGAACTTCATTTGACTAGAAAGAGACGTCCAGTGTCTGTGTGGATGTTTCTGAAAGAGATTTTGATTCGGTAGCCTGACTTAAGAGATCAATGTTTACCAGTATGGGTGAGTAGAAGCCAATCTGTGGGGGGCAAAAAGCTGAATTTTTCTTCTGGAGTTGGGCATCCATCTTCTGCCCTTGCACCTTGGACCTCCTTGTTCTCATGCCTTTGGACTCTGACTGACTTATACAACTGGATTTTCTGGTTTTCCAGCTTGCAGATGGCAGATTGTGGGAATTCTTGGCTTTTATAATCCTTCAAGTCAACGCCTATAATAAATCTCATGTATATACATATATACGTATATGTATTTGGGAAGTGAGGACAGAAACAGTTTGAGATATGACCACTTCTACAGGCTGAAGCTGAGCAGTAGGTCAGTCATATAAAAAAAAGCATTAACTATCTGCTTCGTGTTGTTTTCCAAGCTGAGATGCAGACCTGCTCTTCTCATTATCTAACTTTTCAACTTACCTGTGATTTCTACCAGTTAGAAATATTTCTTTTCTTTTTTTTTTTTTTCTTTTTTTTTTTATTATTTTTTTTTCCAGTGGGTTTTGTCATACATTGATATGAATCAGCCATGGATTTACATATATTCCCAATCCCGATCCCCCCTCCCACCTCCCTCTCCACCCGATTCCTCTGGGTCTTCCCAGTGCACCAGGCCGGAGCACTTGTCTCATGCATCCCACCTGGGCTGGTGATCTGTTTCACCATAGATAGTATACATGCTGTTCTTTTGGAATATCCCACCCTCACATTCTCCCACAAAGTTCAAAAGTATGTTCTGTATTTCTGTGTCTCTTTTTCTGTTTTGCATATAGGGTTATCGTTATCACCTTTCTAAATTCCATATATATGTGTTAGTATGCTGTAATGTTCTTTATCTTTCTGGCTTACTTCACTCTGTATAATGGGCTCCAGCTTCATCCATCTCATTAGGACTGGTTCAAATGAATTCTTTTTAATGGCTGAGTCATATTCCATGGTGTATATGTACCACAGCTTCCTTATCCATTCATATGACCCAGCAATCCCACTTCTGGGCATACACACTGAGGAAACCAGATCTGAAAGAGACACGTGCACCCCAATGTTCATCGCAGCACTGTTTATAATAGCCAGGACATGGAAGCAACCTAGATGCCCATCAGCAGATGAATGGATTTCTTTTCTTTTTTATCCTTAAGGTATTTCACTTTAGATTGTGAATTCTAGTACTTAAGAGTTGGATTATGAATTTGGAGAAAGGACTTAAGACAACTATGGAAGAGGTGGTTACACATTTTGAAAGATTATTTTATACTCTGGAGATGAAATATGCTCTCTTAGTCATGCCAAGTATCAAATAATGATGATGTGTACAATTAAATTTTTCTCATTTTTATATTGTTCCTATAATACCCAAAGGTCAATAACTATATAGAAAGGGGTTTCCAGTAATAATAATAATAATAATAATATTTTTTTAATTTATTTATTTTTTAATTGAAGAATAATTTATTTACAGAATTTTGTTATTTCCTGTCAAACCTCAGCATGAATAATAATATATTTTTTATGCTATGGAAATTCTAAGGTCTTCCCAAAGTCCTCAGTTCAGTTCAGTCACTCAGTCGTGTCCAACTCTAGGCCACCCCATGAACTGCAGCACACCAGGCCTCCCTGTCCTTCACCAGCTCCCAGAGTCCACCCAAACTCATGTCCATCGAGTCGGTGATGCCATCCAAGCATCTCATCCTCTGTCATCCCTTTCTCCTCCATCTCAATCTTTTCCAGCATCTGGGTCTTTTCCAATGACTCAACTCTTCGCATGAGGTTGCCAAAGTATTGGAGTTTCAGGTTCAACATCAGTCCTTCCAATGAACACTCAGGACTGATCTCCTTTAGGATGGACGGGTTGGATCTCCTTGCAGTCCAAGGGACTCTCAAGAGTCTTCTCCAATACCACAGTTCAAAAGCAACAGTTCTTCTTTCCTCAGCTTTCTTTATAGTCCAACTCTCACATCCATACATAAGCACTGGAAAAACCATGGGCTTGACTAGATGGACCTTTGTTGGCAAAGTAATTTCTCTGCTTTTTAATATGCTGTCTAGGTTGGTCATAACTTTCCTTCCAAGGAGTAAGTGTCTTTTAATTTCATGGCTGCAATCACCATCTGCAGTGATTTTGGAGCCCAGAAAAATAAAGTCTAACACTATTTCCACTGTTTCCCCATCTATTTGCCATGAAGAGATGGGACCGGATGCCATGATCTTAGTTTTCTGAATGTTGAGCTTTAAGCCAACTTTTTTACTCTCCTCTTTCACTTTCATCAAGAGGGTCATTAGTTCTTCTTCACTTTCTGCCATATGGGTGGTGTCATCTGCATATCTGAGGTTATTGATATTTCTCCTGTAAATCTTGATTACAGCTTATGCTTCCTCCAGCCCAGTGTTTCTCATAATTTACTCTGCATATAGTTAAATAAGCAGGGTGACAATATACAGCCTTGACGTACTCCTTTTCCTATTTGGAACCTGTCTGTTGTTCCATGTCCAGTTCTAACTGTTGCATCCTGACCTGCATATAGGTTTCTCAAGAGGCAGCTCAGGTGGTCTGGTATTCCCATCTCTTTCAGAATTTTCCAGTTTATTGTGATCCACACAGTCAAAGGCTTTGGCACAGTCAATAAAGCAGAAATAGAAGTTTTCCTGGAACTCTATTGCTTTTTCGATGATCCAGCAGATGTTGGCAATTTGACCTCTGGTTACCCTGTCTTTTCTAAAATAAGGTTGAACATCTGGAAGTTCACAGTTCATGTATTGCTGAAGCCTGACTTGGAGAATTTTAAGCATTACTTTACTGTTGTATGAGATGAGCGCAATTGTGCGGTAGTTTGAGCATTCTTTGGCATTGCCTTTCTTTGGGATTGGGATGATAACTGACCTTTTCCTGTCCTGTGGCCACTGCTGAGTTTTCCCAATTTGCTGGCATATTGAATGCAGCAACTTCATAGCATCGTCTTTCGGGATTTGAAATAGCTCAACTGGAATTCCATCACCTCCAGTAGCTTTGTTTGTAATGATGCTTTCTAAGGCCCACTTGACTTCACATTCCAGGATGTCTGGCTCTAGGTGAGTGATCACACCATTGTGATTATCTGTGTTGTGAAGAACTTTCTGTAAAGTTTTTCTGTGTATTCTTGCCACCTCTTCTTAATATCTTCTGTTTCTGTTAGGTGCATTCCATTTCTGTCCTTTATGGAGCCCATCTTTGCATGAAATGTTCCCTTGGTATCTCTAATTTTCTTGAAGAGATCTCTAGTCTTTCCCATTCTATTGTTTCTTCTATTTCTTTGCATTGATCGCTGAGGAAGGCTTTCTTATCTCTCTTTGCTATTCTTTGGAACTCTGCATTCAAATGGGAATACCTTTCTCCTTTGCTTCTCTTCTTTTCACAGCTATTTGTAAGGCCTCCTCAGGCAGCCATTTTGCTGTTTTGCATTTCTTTTCCATGGGGATGTTCTTGATTCCTGTCTCCTGTACAATGTCACGAATCTCTGTCCATAGTTCATCAGGCAATCTATCAGATCTAGTCCCTTAAATCTATTTCTCACTTCCACTGTATAGTCATAAGAGATTTGATTTAGGTCATACCTGAATGGTCTAGTGGTTTTCTCCACTTACTTCAGTTTCAGAAACTGCTCGTGTGCTGTCGCAGCCGCCCTCAGAAGTCCTAAAAATTTTTAGTTATAAAAGAATAGTTCAAGAGATGTATTGTGAGTTATTGGAGAAGGAAATGGCAACCCACCCCGGTTTTCTTGCTGGGGAAATCCTATAGAGAGAGGAGCCTGGCAGGATACAGTACATAGGGTCACAAGAGTGGGACACAAATTACCAACCAAACCACCATATGTGCTGAATTATAGCTGCCACCTGGTACCTGTAAAGGAAGAGTTACTGCACAAGCTTCCTTCACACAAGCTACAGCTGATGAGAATCTTCATAAGATTTTGCAATGACTACAGTCTTCCCTTGGTATCCAAAGGGGATTGGTTCTAAGACCCCACATTGATACCAAAATTCACAGGTGCTCAAGTCCATTATATAAAATGGCATAGTATTTGCATATAACCTATGTACATCTTCCTGTATTGTATACTTTAAAGCATCTTGAGGTTACTTAGGATACCCAATACAATATAAATGTTATAAAAATAGTTGCAGGCACATGGCGAATTCAAATTTTGCTTTTTTGGAACTTTCTGGAATTTTTATCCCCTGGATATTTTTTGATCCACAGTTGGTTAAATCCATGGATGTGGATTCTACATACAAAGGACAAATTGTTATCTATATGAGTTTGTAATCATGCACAAATTGACATAAAACAATAAAATAGCAAAACTTCAAAATGTAATATTAAATCATTAATTTTATGAATTGTTCTCATTTTTTACCATAATAGATACTAAAAAATTGTTATGATTAAAAAATTAATATGAATATATTAGTAAGACAGAGTAATTCTTGCATTTTTGATGCCCTTATCATTTGTTCAACTTACCTGACTGTTGTTGCTCACTCAGTCATGTCTGACTATTTGCAATCCCGTGAACTGCAGCACGCCAGGTTTCCCTGTCCTTCACCATCTCCCAGAGCTTGCTCAAACTCATGTCCTTTGAGTCGGTGATGCCATCCAACCATCTCATCCTCTGTTGCCCACTTCTCCTCCTGCCTTCAATCTTTCCCAGCATCAGAGTGTTTTCTAATGAGTTGGCTTTTCACATCATGTGGCCAAAGTATTGGGGCTTCCGCTTCAGCATCAGTCCTTCCAATGAATATTCAGGATTCATTTATTTTAGGATTAAGGGTGGTGTCATCTGTATATCTGAGGTTATTGATATTTCTCCCAGCAATCTTGATTCCAGTTTCATCCAGCCCAGCATTTCACATGATGTAATTTACATATTAGTTAAATAAACAGTGTGACAATATACAGCCTTGACGTATTCCTTTCCCAATGTGGAAACAATTCATTGTCCCATGTCCCGTTCTAACTGTTGCTTCTTGACCTGCATACAGGTCTCTCAGGAGGCAGGTAAGGTGTTCTGGTATTCTCATCTCTTTAAGAATTTTCCACAGTTTGTTTTGATCCACATAGTCAAAGGCTTTAGCATAGTCAATGAAGCAGAAGTAGATGCTTTTCTAGAAACTTCTTCTTTTTTCTGTGATCCTACGGATGTTGGCAATTTGATCTCTGGTTCCTCTGCTTTTTCTAAATCCAGCTTGAACATCTGGAAGTTCACAGTCCATGTACTTTTGAAGCCTGGCTTGGAGAATTTTGAGCATTACATTTTTAGTGTGTGAAATGAGTGCAATTGTGCAGTAGTTTGAACATTCTATCACATTGCCTTTCTTTGGGATTGGAATGAAAACTGACATTTTCCAGTCCTATGACCCCTGCCAAGTCATCCAAATTTGCTGGCATATTGAGTGTAGCACTTTCACAGCAGCGTCTCTTAGAATTTGAAAAAGCTCAGCTGAAATTCCATCATCTCCACTAGCTTTGTTCATAGTGATGCTTCCTACGGCCCACTTGACTTCACACTCCAGGATGTCTGGCTCTAGGTGAATGATCACACCATCGTGGTTATCTGGGTTATTACGATCTCTTTTGTATAGTTCTGTGTATTCTTACCATCTCCTCTTAATATCTTCTGCTTCTGTTAGATTCAACTTATCTGATGAATCTTCTTAAACTTACTAGTAGGACAAATCAATCTGGTTATTCTAGCAACACTGTACTCAGAAAATAGGAACATGTGCACCTACAGATCTTTTGCATTCTCAATATTGAAACTAATAAATGGATTTCTTTGGAAAATATGACTATATTTTATCTTCTTGTTAAAAGAGTTCAAAACACTTCCAAATTCAGGAAACTTTTAAAAAATGTGATCTGTACCATACAGCTTGTACTTTGTTCTTAAATCAGAGTATTCCAAATAAATTTTCTGATATTCTGCCAATGTTGTGTTTTGGTAAAACTTAGCTCTCAATCTTACAACATCTTCCTGAGAGAAAATGAGTAGTTACTGATAACATTAGGCAGTATATAATCTTAGCACTGAGTTGAGCTAAGAGAAGTGTATTTGTGTGAGCTGAATTGCCAGGTATCGGAGTAGTCAATTAAAGTCACAAATCCAAAATGAAGTTAAGTCTTTAACACTTACTACAGTGGTATAAGCCAGAGGATGAAACTGGAAAAATGATCAACTCTCTCTGTTCCATTTTCCCCCATACAGCAGGGCACTGCTGGGGATCAGGTGGGTCAGTACAGACAGGGGGCATCATCTCACTGTTGAGCAAATCCAAAGAAAACTGTGCTCGGTGTTTTATGGACCTGGGTTTGGAGAGAAGGTAGGAGACAAAGGATCAGGAGTGGCAAGGTACTAGGTACTGAGTTAAAATGGTAAAAACTTTCTTCAATGAAGCTTCCTTTCTGTGTCTCTAAGGAAGCATCAGCAGAAGCACCTGAAGAATATCTCTGGCCAAGGCCTTAGATCAAGAGACCTAGGAAGGAAGGGCCTTAGAATGGGAGCCCAAATATTGGAAAGAGTGTGACAGGCTAATCTGTGTCCTTGAACACAACTCCTCTCAGAGACTGTAGTGCCTGGGCTGTGCACCATATCTGGTGTGGGGAGGGCAGATTTTCCACATGAGACTTTCCAGGGGACACCTCTGTCAGGCCTATAGTCAAGCCTGAAAAATCAGATAGGTTCTTAATCAGGAGCTGGATTCAGCAAAGACTGGCCTGTAAATCCATTCTATGAAGATGTAAATCATCCTAACTAGGATCCAGCACAGCTCTTGGCACTTAAGAGTTATAGAGTGGGTATTTCTTGCCAAAGTTAGCATTTTTTTTAATTTTAATAAAATCTTTAAAAATATTTTCTTATGTATGGCTTAAAGAATTAACATATATATACACACACACACACACACACACACACATATATGTATATATATATAAAAGAATCACTTTGCTGCCCACCTGAAACTATCACAGCATTGTTAATGAGCTATATTCTAATATAAAATAAAATGTTAAAAAAAGAACTAATAAAAGCAGTCACATTTACACACCATGGATGGACCTAGAGACTGTCATAATGAAGTAAGACAGAGAAGGAGAAATATCTTATGACATTCCTTATATGTAGAATCTAAAAAGAAATGATACAAATGAATTTATTTACAAAACAGAAAGAGGCACACCGACTTAAAGTAGGAGCTTTTGGTTACCTGGGGGAAGGATGCGAGGAAGGGATAATTAGGGAGTTTGGCATGGACATGTACAAACTGCTATTTTTAGAATGGACAACTAACAAAGGCCTACTGTATAGCACATGGATCTCCCTTCTGTGGTATATGTATATGGCAGCCTGGTTGGGAGCAGAGTTTGGGAAAGAATGGATACATGTGTATGTATGGCTGAGACTCCAATACTTTGGCCAACTGATGTGAAGAGCTGACTCATTTGGAAAGACCCTCATGCTGGGAAAGATTGAGGGCAGAAGGGGAAGGGGACGACAGAGGATGAGATAGTTTGATGGCATCACCGACTCAATGGACATGAGTTTGGATAAACTCCAGGAGCTGGTGATGGACAGGGAGGCTTGGCGTGCTGCGATTCAAGAGTTGGACACGACTGAGCGACTGAACTGAACTGAACTGAACTGATAGGTATGGCTGAGTCTCTTCAGCTGTTCACCTGAAACTATCCCAGCATTGTTAATCAACTGCACCCAAATACAAAATAAAAGGTTTAAAAAAAAAAGTAGTTACCCAAGGTAGGGGGTGAGATAAAGTAGGGTACATGGGGAGAGGAGTAAGAATAAACTTTCTCCATATATATTTTGATATATTGTTTTGCTAACTCTGCCATATGAATGTTGTTATGTATTCAAAACAAAAAAATTAAAACAAATGTAAAAAGAACAGCAATAAAAGCAATGTTATTTGCAGCTGATGGACATGGATGAATGAAGCCTAGAAACATTAGTACCAACTAAGAGCTAACAAATACTCACTGGGTATTACCTGGGCACCAATCACAGTTTGAAACATTGTACATGGATTAATTCATTCTACCAAATCACTCTGAATTAAGTGTTATGGTTGCAAAGAATCAGACATGACTGAGTGACTAACACTACTACACTACTACTACTTAGTCTTTATTATAAAATTGGCAATAAAGAGACACAGAGAGGTTGTCATTTGCTCATATTTCACAAGCAGTAAATAGGAGATCCAGATTTTTGATCTACAGCTCCTGTTTCTAAAGTAATTTTTTCTGTATAAAGTAAGATTTTGTTAGTAAATAAAAATATATGTCATACTAAGTTTATAATGTCATGTCAATTAACATAGGTGCAATACAACTTTTTATAATCCATAATTGTGAAATTTTGATTTGATTTAAAAAGCTTCTTATGTAGTCATTTAAAAGCTCTCAGAATGTTTCTATGTAAAATTCTAACATTAAAATTTGCACCATGTAATTTTTTCTTTGTCCCTTTTTTCTCTATCATACTTAAATAAGAGTGAACTTTAAGATCTACCTTCTGGTTAAACAAAGCCAAATGCCAACTCTGAAGCAAGGACACTGCCAGAAATGCTTTAAAGTCTTTTTCATTCAAATATTTTAAAGCTTCCATTAAAATATAAAGAAAAGAAATCTCCTTAAAGTTATTCTCTTGCATGAACAACTTAAAGAGAAGAAATACTGACTGGTCAGAGAGATGTCAGAATGTGCCTCTCAGAGTACATTAAACAAAACAAAACAAAAACCCACACAACATATTCTCTAAGTTCAGAATAAGTTCAGATAAATGAATGCCTGTCACTGAAAGAGCTTCCTAGTGTCAAGCCTGGATGTTTGGGGGACTGTTCAGGGGGATCAAGCTGCGCTACACATTGGGAACCCTGCCAAATGAATGACATTTCCTGAGAACACGAGCTGAATTTTAAGAAGTTGCCTTGTCTTTCCTAAACAGTTGGGTTAAAGGGTATTTAAAAAAGAAAGAGACACAGTCAACCTGCTGGGAATACTAGGGAGAAAAGCCAACAAATCTTTAAATTTACTGAGTCGAAAATAAGCTGTATGGCAAGACGTAATAAATTACAAAGTTTGATATGTTTTGGCTTTGGGGCTTACTTTTTCATTTGAAAAAAATCTAAATATTTTCTATCTTTTAAGAATTTATATTTTAGAAAATCATAAGAGTAAATATTTTATATGGTAAAAGGAGATGACTGTATTTGGTCTTTGCTAACCAAGTGTTAGTCACTCAGTCTTATCCTATTCTTTTTGACCCCTTGGACTGTAGTCTACCAGGCTCCTCTGTCCATGGGATTTCCCTGGAAAGAATACTGGAGTGGATTGCCATTTCCTTCTCCAGAGGATCTGCCTAACCAAAGGATCAAACCTGGGTCTCCTGCGTTGCAGGTAGGTGCAAAAGGAGTTGTTGGATTTGGTTTTATTCTGACCAAAAATATATAGAAATGCCATGGAGACAAATATAATTTTAATTCTAAAAAATAATATCAGGAGAAATTCAAGTGACAGCAATGCATTAGCACCATGATATCAGAATTGATAGTTTGTATTTCACAATGGTGAAGGCAGAAGAAATTATCTTAAGCATAATCAAGGCAGAATCCCAACTGAACTCCTTGCATAAAACTGAGAACCTCTAAGAAATTGATTTATTGAGTGCCAGAGGGTAGAATAGAGAAAGGCATTAGAAGTGCTAAAGATTTAAAAATTACCTAGATCTGGAGAAAAATAGAAGTCTTCATATGGAGGATACATGCTGAGTCTAAAGCAAGATATTAAAAAAAAAAAAAAAAATTCATATTATCAAAGACAGAAATAATCACATATTATCAAAGACACAGAGATTGTAGTAACTAGAGATAACAAAATTATTTACAAAACATACTAATTACATTATCAGCAGTATTCTCACTAAAAACTGGAAGAAAATATTTGTTGAACTAGAATTCTATACCCGGATCAGTTATCATACACGAATGAGGGTAAGACAGAGATATGTTAAAGAGTGGGTATCACTCATGTGTTCCCACCAAATGAATTACAAAAATATCAATATATAAAGTTAGGAGGCAAGGTTGAGATGTATGTAGCAAGTTTAGCAAAAAAAAAAAAAAGTAAATTTTTGGTAAATATAAGTAATCATTCACTGAATAAAAATAAAGTCTTATTTAAAGTTGAAAACAAAATGGATTTCAAACTCCAGATAGCATAGCTGAAAGGGAGAAAATTGTGTTGAAGCCTTCTAAAATTCCTGTGAATTTTTTCAAAGGGTGATAAGAGATATTGATTTCATCAGGACTTTGTGAAATTGAATACACTTGTTAAATTAAAATGTAGTTATTAAACAAGTATTGTAGAGATGTGCATCTTTCAAAAAGTGGTTAACAAATAGTTGATCAATAAAAGTCAAGGAAGAAAAGGAATAACATTAATATATAATAAATAAAATTTTTGAAATAGGATATTGGGAATGTGATAACAAAATAAATAAAAACAAAAATCAGCTGAAACCCAATAAAAATAATCTAGAAATATCAAAATATGTAAAACTTTTTGGAGAAAAATAGGACGTTTTCTTGAAATAATTACAAGTGGACCTAAATACATGGAAAGCTATATGTTTTCAAGGCTATCATTATTATGATGATGTAAATCCCATAGTAACTGGAATAATTTGACAAAGTGACAAAATTGTCTTGAAATTTATTGAGTATGAGATATGGTCTTATGGACAATATGGAGATATGGACCATGTAAGTATGGTCAGAAATAGCTAGAGTGATTTCCAAATAGGAGAAACAAGGATGCAATTAGGGAATGGACTCTCAATTTTTTTTTTTTAATATGTGCACAGATGATAGCAAAAGTTTTCTCAAATTGAATGATAGTTTAATCTTTAAACTAGATGATATTAAACAAACTGTGTTTTTCTCTATTAAATATTTAATAATTTAAAATAAAAATTTGTTGATTGTCTTTTTTATAGTTTTTAATCTTTTAAAAATAACTACACTGGCTATACATTAGGAAAAGTAAAAAAGATACTTATCAAATCTCCCAAATTCTACTTATTCAACTGTGGTTGTTTACCATTATTTAAATTCAGTAACCTTATTTGATAAGAGGAGTAAACGAGTTATTTCATTTGAGTAGACAACTGGTAAACATATAGCAAAGCTAATTTAAAGGTTTCAAAAGCATTATATTCTTGACAATAGTTTTTGTTTTCTTCCCTCTTAGAGAATCTTAAAGAGAAAGCAATATGTTACCAAACCAGAAATTAAAGACATATCCATGTGCATAAATTAAACATACTTTGTAGGATTAGTATCAAAATATTGGATATTTCACTGAAAATATTAAAGAGAAAAGTGTGTATATTAACCAGGTTTCCTTCAACTCTCTGGGTGAGTCACACACAAACAAGTACAGGATGTGGCCTTTTGACTCCAAGCTGAAATGCTAATTTATGATTGTGCAGTAGTAGTGTTCAGAATATTTGGCAATTCTCATTTGGAATTGTCCTCAGAGTGCTGGAATACTCTCTTGATTATATGTTCAGTTCCGTTCAGTTAAGTTGCTCAGTAGTGTCCAACTCTTTGCAACCCCATGGACTGTAGCACGCCAGACCTCCCTGTCCATCATCAACTCCTGGAGTTTACCGAAACTCATGTCCATTGAGTCGGTGATGCCATCCAACTATCTCATCCTCTGTCATCCCCTTCTCCTCCTGCTTTCAATTTTTCCCAGCATCAGGTTCTTTTCAAATGAGTCAGCTCTTCACATCAGGTGGCCAAAATATTGGAGTTTCAGTTTCAGCATCAGTCCTTCCAATGAACACCCAAGACTGATCTCCTTTAGGATGGACGGGTTGGATCCCCTTGCAGTCCAAGGGACTCTCAAGAGTCTTCTCCAACACCACAGTTCAAAGGCATCAATTCTTCAGTGCTCAGCTTTCTTTATGGTCCAACTCTCACATCCATACATGACTACTGGAAAAACCATAGCCTTGACTAGATGGACCTTTGTTGGAAAAGTAATGACTCTGCTTTTTAATATGCTGTCTAGGTTGGTCATAACTTTCCTTCCAAGAAGTAAGTAAGTCTTTTAATTTCATGGCTGCAGTCACCATCTGCAGTGATTTTGTATGTAGTGATAGCAAAACTTGTTAGAGTTATTCTTCAAATATCTATAATTTAAACATGTTATAACCCAGACCTTCTTTTGAGAATGTGTTTAGAGTTTCAGCAAACGAGCAAAATATATTTTGATATATAATTGATAAAATAGTAAAAACAATGCTCTCCTTAATGGGTTTGGAACTAGATGAACTTTTAAAAAGAAATAGAGCATCATTTGGGACTGTAATCATTTTATTGTTGTGCACATAATTTTAAGACCACCAAAGTTTTTGACTGGTGGTATAAGTATGCAATTGATATAATGACTAAGTAGTTCAAAAAACTGAATAAAAATAGTCTTAGAAGTGTAAAATTCATTTGTTCTTGAAATAACCTAATATTTGTTGAGAGGTTACTATTTGCAAGACACTTACTTTTTATTCCTAAACAAGGTAAGAATTTACTGTCAACTTTAATTCTCTCAGCTTTCAAAGAAACAAACAGTAACATCTGTTGAGCATTTAGAAAATACAAAATACAAAACTTTCCATTAACAAACATATAAAAAGTTATATAAAGTTACTTATATATGCAAACGCATGCAGAAATGAAATGATTTTTAAATCCTTGAAGTAATTTTCACTACTAAGCCTTTGAATTTAGAATCAACTTTTAATGGGCATCCAACTCAACATAATAATTCTCATTTTGAAAATAACTTGTCAATTATTTTGTCATTCCTGTGGCACACTGTGTTTATGTCAAATAAATCATGTTAAAGAATTATGTATATGAGCAATCATTTTATCATTCATAAGTTGTCACTTTGGAACTACATTATTGAAGCATTAACTATAATTTGGTTTTGCAGTTTAAGCAAAGGCCATTTTAAGAATGTGTGTGCTGACTGTTAGGGATTTGGAACACATCTTGCCATAGGGTCAGAACTAAGCAAGAGACAAAGTCTTTGATTTCAAACATGGGTATCTACTGCCCCCATTGTGGGGTGCCTTTCCCATCATATTCTAGATATAGAGCATGCTGTATGGCACAGATGGAGGACAATCTCTAAATTGATTATATCATTAATGAAAAAGAGAACAGTGTATATATACATACACAAAATTCTTTATGTCTCCTTCAGAACTTTCTTAACCATCAACTCTTGTTTCTCTATTGTTGCTTTTGTGTATCTATTTAATATATATTTCCTCCTTAGTTAGCAGTCCTATAATCCAACTTTTTATGAAGTGTGGACTCCCATTCCTTCCAGAAAATACATTTAAAACCCATTATATAGGCAAACGTAAAACTGGTGGTGATAAAAATGGATAGTAAGTTACTTAAAATAATTGAACTCTCTGATGCCCAAACTTTATCACCACTATCCTCTCCCACTTCACCACTTCTCATTTTGGGTTAGGAATCATGCAATTTGCTTCTTTATCTCACAAACTTGCCTGTTAAGCAGTAGTGATAGCAATTTTCTATTTTATAAACTTCTGGAAACAGAATCCCTAGTAGTGGAGGAGATGAAAAACTTAGAGGAAAGCTGATGGGATTGGTAGCAGCAGATGGGAAGAACAGGAGTCTTGAATTGATTCATGTGGGACAATGGATGCATGTTTGATTATTTTAAATAGTTGTATATAAAAAAAGAATACTATGTTAGGTGTTCATCTATGCTAAATAATTTTTAGGAGATCAGTTAAAGCTTAGAATAAACTTGTAACGTCACAGTAACTAGTTTCCTAGATCTTTACAAGTTTTTCAAATTACTCTCTTTGATTCAAAATGGGGAGGAAACAGTCCTCAACATATTTCACAAATAATTATTGCCTTTTATTCTCCCAGATTACTGATGTAGCACCCAGTGATACCTAACTCATTAAAAGTGTCTGGAAAAAATGACTTTGTCTAAAAATCATGTTGTAATTGATTTTCCAACACCATTCCTTTAATGCATCACTTTAAGGCTCTTGCTTAAGTCAAATCTTACTTGAGGTACACAGAATACATTTATAAATAAGTTACCCTCTACTTCTCACAAGGAGGTAGACTTCTAGCTCCATCTAGCAGCCCAGAAACATTCTCATTGCAGGGTTACAACCTGTCGGTCTTACTGTTAATCAACTTCATGACTTTACCAGACATGTATTATTTTGTTTGTGGAATTCGCCAGGCAAGAATACTGGAGTGGTTGGCCATTCCCTTCTCCAGGTGATCTTCCTGACCCAGAGATCAAACCCAGGTCTCCTGCACTGCAGGCAGACTCTTTACCGTCTGAGCCACAAATAATTTTTATAGATTTATCACTTCTAGGCATCTCCATCTTGTGCATTTTGCTTTCTTTTTAAATTAGAATTTCCAGCTGAAGACAGAAACAAATGTTTTTGACATAGTGGCTAACGTTGTGTACGATTAGAGAAAAAAAAAAGATCTAGTTCCCATCTACACAGATCATATGCCAAGAACTATACCCATGAACTATTAAAATGTAAGGAAATTCTGTTAGTGCGTCTGAGTGCATGCTGCTGCTGCTGCTGCTAAGTCGCTTCAGTCGTGTCCGACTCTGTGCGACCCCAGAGACGGCAGCCCACCAGGCTCCGCCGTCCCTGGGATTCTCCAGGCAAGAACACTGGAGTGGGCTGCCATTTCCTTCTCCAATGCATGAAAGTGAAAAGTGAAAGTGAAGTCATTCAGTCGTGTCCGACTCTTCGAGACCCCATGGACTGCAGCTCACCAGGCTTCTCTGCCCATGGGATTTTTCAGGCAAGAGTACTGGAGTGGGTTGCCATTGCCTTCTCAGGCATATGTGTATAGCTTCATATAAAAATAAGAATCCATATGAAAAGGAGTAGCATCAGAGAGGAAAGAGATAAAAGGTGTTAGCTCTTTCATTTGTTCATATATATATGGAGAAGGAAATGGCAACCAACTCCAGGGTTCTTGCTTGGAGAATTCCATGGACAGGGCAGCCTGGTGGGCTACAGTCCTTGGGGTCGCAAAGAGTTGGGCATGACTGAGCGACTAACACACACACACACACACACACACACACACATACACACATGTGTGTGTGCATGGAACAAGGTACTTTAATAATCAGACCAAGACTGTACACACAAACCACTACTGTGTCTTGCAAAACACAATGTGTGTGTGTACACACACACACATTTCATAGTTTGCATATACTAGTGTGGATTTGTGCTGAGCCTTTCTTTTAAGAAAGAAAGATTCTTTAAGGATCAGCGATATGTATATAGTGGGTTTGTCATCTAGCCATTTCACAGAAAGTCCATGAAAGTGCAACTCATAACTTGTAAGCACTGAGTTCATGTTGGTAGTTACACTGCCTAATTCAATATACCTCAAGTAGTAATAGCCCAATAAAGCCAGAGATTTGAAAGTATTTATATTTATAGGTTATGTAAATAAATAAGATTACATAGTTTTTTCGGATTCTTTTAAGTATGGTTTGATATCCGTCTCAAGTAAATTTCCCTCTGTAAAAAAAAATAAATAAATAAGTTGGGCACTAAACTAAAAGCATATTGAGTAAATAGAATCAACAGCTCCTTTTTATTTATTTTATTTTTTAATTAAAAAAATTTTTTTTCCATTTATTTTTATTAGTTGGAGGCTAATTACTTTACAATATTGTAGTGGTTTTTGTCATACATTGACATGAATCAGCCATGGATTTACATGTATTTCCCATCCCGATCCCCCCTCCCACTTCCCTCTCTACCCGATCCCTCTGGGTCTTCCCAGTGCACCAGGCCCGAGCACTTGTCTCATGCATCCAACCTGGGTTGATGATCTGTTTCACCATAGATAATATACATGTTTCGATGAACAGCTTTCTAAATGCAGTATTTTGTTTTAAGCCACAGTGCTTTTTCATAATGTTAGTTTATCAAGACCTAAATTGACAATAAATATTTGTAAGTTCAAACGTGTAAGGGGATCTGTTTGAACCTGTCTTTCTAGGAAGGACTAAGTGAAATAGAGTGGACTTGAACAGCTGGTCCTAAAAGAAAAGGAGCATTGGGGTCATTCAGAAGGATAGAGGATATTTGTGATCAATATTACCAGTAGTTAACAACTTTTTCAGTCTTAGTGTTTACTTTCTATGAGCAAGTAACAGAATATAAGAGACGCAAAAGCAAAATACAGAAATATATATTATGTTACTTAAAGGTTTAAGTTGGGATCAGTTCCACTGGTGAGTCTCAAATACTTTTTTCACCTGAGAGTCATCTTCATATGTATGTATATATGACCAATTCTATTGCTGAACCCAGAAATAAAAATTCTTCACTTGTATGTTACAGACATATGCACATGCATATATTATACATATAGACATTTGTGTGTACACATGTATACAAACCTATATTATACATAGGTGTGCATGTATATAGTAAATACATGGGCAGATATATGGAAACATATACATACATACACAATGGGTAATCAGGCAAACAGAAGGTACAGTTGCTGTAATCTGAGGACTTTGAAGACCTCAGGAAATAATCTGACAAGTAGAATTTGCATTCAGGCATTTAAATGAAGAATAACTCAGATCCAGTGTTTGTTTAAATCTGAGAAAGAGCTCTTACTTGAAATTAATTATACCCTTACTTTATCTGTTTGGCCTCTAGAATGCCCTCAACTATATTGTGTCTGAGACTTTAATTAGACTTGTTTGTCAATGATTTGCTCAGTTCAGTTCAGTCGCTCAGTTGTGTCTGAGTCTTTGAGACACCCATGGAATGCAGCATACCAGGCTTCCCTGCCCATCACCAACTCCCAGAGCTTGCTCAAACCCATGTCCATCAAGCCAGTGATGCCATCCAACCATCTCATCCTCTGTCAGCCCCTTCTCCTCCTGCCTTTAATCTTTCCCAGCATCAAGCTCTTTTCCAATGAGTCAGTTCTTCACATCAGATGAATGGATGGTGGATGAGGGGTTGAGTTGGTGACTGATTGATGGATACAGAATTACTCTTTTTCAACTATCTCATGAAGAACATTTCAACATGCTTTGACTTGTGCGAGTACCTGTCTACCTTGTAAGCAGTCCTCCCTGAGGTCTCTGCAGCTAGCTGTCTTCTTCATCTTGAGGTGTCTTCCTTGCCTGGCACCATAGTATGCATGGAATAGGTATCAATAATTTTTCTATTCAGTTAATGCAATTTCCAAATTTGAGAGGTTATAACAGATGGTTGGATGGCATCACCGACTCAATGGGCATGAGTTTGAGTAAACTCCGGGAGTTTGTGATGGACAGGGAGGCCTGGCGTGCTGCGATTCATGGGGTCATAAAGAGCTGAACTGAACTGAACTGAACATAGTGATTTGCATAGTGATCCTATCAATCTGATAGGATATCTAAGCGAACTATGTAAAACCAGTGGGTTTTTTTTGGTCTTTTTTTCCCCCCAGTTTATTTCATCTTTATTTTGCAAATGATCCTGATTTGCTTCAGCATTCCTTCTTCTCTTTTCTGGGACGTGTACATCTGCTTCCGACATCTGTCTTCTATCTCCCTTTGTAAATTATGAAGCGATGCCAACTCCTTTTATCAACAAATTACCTTTAGAACCATTTAGACACTATAATGATTCTCTGATTTTCTTTGATTCTTTCTGAACTTGCAAAATGACTTGACGCTTCTATTAGTTTTGTCTGTCCTTTCTTTTTCCATATTTAATATTTATAGTTGGCAGGCCCAGATGGTGTACTTTGTTATGTTCTGAAATGTTGTTTTTTTTTTCATTTCTTAATTATAGTAATGACAGTCTGTAATACCCCCAGCTTCCATCTCTACTTGACATTGTAGATTTCACTTTCATTGAATTATTTATTGAGCTATGTTTGACACTGTAAAATATACAGTAATCTTTTCTTAACCTGCTGCTTTTTCATGTTTGTCTACACTGACCATTTGCCTTTGTTGTTTGATGATGTCCTCAGTTCATTGTATTTTTTAAAGTATTGCAAATATTTTAGATACTGACATGTCCTCATGGATGAGACACTGAGGAATGAGAAAAAGAAAATGATTTGAGATTGATAGTAGTAGCAGATATTGTAGAAAAATATACATGCCAATTGTTTTACATTTTTTATATCCCTGGAAGTGCCCTTCTTGTAATTTGAAAAATAAAAATGCATAGCTTTGTTTTATATTTTATATGAATATCTTTAAGAAAGAATTTCATAATAGCATGTATTAACAGAACTAATTCATATACTTAAAAGTACCATTGATTTTTTTGCAGTCTTATTTAGTTTTCTTTTTAGATTTTGATCCAGTTCACGTTATGCTCAAATAATCAGTGACAGATTCTTACAACTCATTTTCTGCACAGTCTTCAATAAAATGTACAAGAAATCACATGTCAGTCTCTTAAGGTCTTGATTTTGAGTTGCATACTAGACTTCCATAATAAATTTTCATGTTTCAACACTGTTTCAGTTTTGAAAATGCTAATTTACAGATCATAATGTAAAATGTTTTCTTCTAATGAATTTTAATTTACCATATGAAGAACTACTTAGAAAGCATCCTCTTTTTTCATTTAAGTAGCTTTTTTTTGTTTTAATCATATGTGAGCATTCCCTCAAAAGTTCCTCATGAGACACATCTAGAAATAGAAACCTCCTATTCATGTAACAGTCCTGCTTTGGGCAATGAAATCTGTACTTTGCCCTTGGATTCAACATCAAACAAGATTACATAGATTTCTCAACTACTACACCTGACAATGTCAGTCACCTTTTAAAAAGACATTTGTAGCATCACTAGAGACTTCTTCTCTCATAATTCAGTGAAAGCCCTGTATACATATTAGAGGGTGTTATGTGACCTTTAGTCTTTCATGTCTATTTTATCATTGTTTTTCCAATTTCAATTTAGAACAAAGGATATACAGCACTCTAAAGATATTACACTAGAGAATGACTGGAATGATGAAATATTTCCAAACTGGAATTTACACTTTATTATTGAATTTGGAATATGTGAAGACAAAGTACATTTTTGTTAACAGTGTTAAACAAATGACATATTATTTTGAACTCATTGTATGCAAGGTAAAAAATTACAGATAGCTGCCTTATGGCCATATTCTAATGTATATGTACACATCCATGTACTGTTACCTGTATCATCTTTACAAGCACACACATCCATACCTTTAAGATATTTCACATGAAAGAAAGGACTTAGGGTTAACCACAAAATTTGCTCTCACAAAACCAGGAGAGATATTTTGGTTTGTTTTCATGATAGCATCTATCTACCTGTAAACAGCTTTGACCTTCTGCTGCTCATTTCCCTTCCTTCTCTATGTCCTGTCACATTCTATGGGAAAGTAAAACTATCATCCTTGATATTGTTGCTTCATTTACCAATGTATAATACTTTTAAAATGTAGAGCTGCTAATGAATTTGCACACAGAAATGCTCATTTTCAGATATTTTCTGCTCATTTCGTGCTCCCATTTCCAGAGTGCACAGGTCTTCCTGATTTCAGCCCCAGTGACTGCATTTGCAGTGAAACAACTAGGCAACCTGGACAGGATCTCACCATGTCTGAGCACCAGTTCTATCAGTTAACCAATCATGTTTATGATTTACTGTCATTCTACCACAATAACAGAGTGTTTCTTTGGTAGTCCAGTGATCATTTTCACAACCATATTTTCATTTACTTTAACTCATTTACTTCTTATGTGTTAGGATTTTGTGCATCTCTTGCACAGATCCCTGGGTTGCGAAGATCCACCGGAGAAGAGAAAGGCTACCCACTCGAGTATTCTTGCCTGGAGAATTCCATGAACTGTATAGTCCATGGGTTTGCAAAGAGTCGGATATGACTGAGAGACTTTCACTTTCACAGAACAAAGAAAATATTCCAGAAGTAGTTTTGAAACATATGTTTATTTGTTTTCCCCAATTATGGACACAAAGGAGGCTTCCTTTAAGCACATCCATCCTCGAGATACTTGTATGCCTCGACACTCAAGAAGTCCTGTGTGCTAGTTTGCCACGCAGAAAAGTAAACACTCTCATACTTTCTCCAGCACTAACCTCTATGCCATTCACTATTACTATGTATCTGGGCTACTAACTTTTTTTAAACCTTACTTTTGTAGGCATTTTATCATTCCTAATTAGGTCTCTGAGTATTAAAAAATGAATTGAAAACCAGTCCAAATTTCTGGAAACTCTCTGTGAAGAGAATGAGATAGATGTAAAAAAAAAAGGCTTTTGTGAGATACTGTGAAATAGTGAAAGATACAAACGCAGCATAGTTACTTACCAAGCAAGACTGCTAAATCCAGATGCGGTGTAAGCCGGATTAGCTTTCACGTGACTAAAATTGCTTGAGACCCCAAGTGAAAGGTGCCCTGTTCAACCCCACTCTGTTTTATGGCCCACTGAATCACTGAGTGATAATCAACAATATCATTGATCAGTAATATCGTTGATGTTTTAAGCTTTTCCATCTGAGGTGGTAACATACATATAGAATCTAAAAAAGCAGGTAATAAAATGGTGTGAGCATTAGAAAATGAAAGAGAATAAGTTATCATTCTCCTCTGTAGTTTACTGGAAGTGTTCGACACATTAAAGCAAGATTTTAATATCATTTTTATCTTCTTGGTCTACATTCTTTATCTTTAACTTCATTTCTCCATTCTATTTCCCTAAACATCCTTTCTATCCTTTCTTTCTTTTTTTTTTTAACATTTAGCAACCAAGAATGTGCTCATGTTTCCTTGGTGAAAGTGTATTTGGCATTTCTTTTTCTTTTTTAACTGTACAGTCCTCTTGCCTTTCAGATCAATCAGCCGCCTCACCTGAGCACCCATCCTTACCTTTAGTTATTGTGTTACTTTGTAACTATGCACTTACCCAATATGTGTTATGCTCTGTACCCTAGTGTAGTTCTCCTGAATTCTAACACTTGCAACATTAGATGATCTATGGGTTAAATAGGAGATTAGGAAAAAACACTTAATGGATAAAGGAAAGGAGGCCAGGAAGTACAATGAAGATCAGATCATCAACACACAATTCTCCACAGAGTATCTATTACTACTTACATCTTTAGTCTTGACATATAATCAGGTACTTTTTCTTATATTCCTAATGTCTAGTACTTTCCTGTCTTACTGTGGTGCTTATAAACTTCATTCATGTTAGAAGATCTTCCTGTCAAAACTCTATTGGTTTTTTAAAACCATTGATATATTTGCTGCTTTTGCATGATTTGTATGTGTACTACACTCTCAGATCAGTATAAGTTTTCATGTTATTCAAGAATTCTCTGAGTAACTACTCTGAATCCTTTGAAAAGCATTCTTTTGGAAAATGTGGTCACAGTATTATCAAAATTTCTAGGGATAAATCATTACAAAGCATTTTTTTTTTTCATTTCATCTTTCCCCATGTTGCCTTATATTTTTGTGTAGGCTTTCAGATAATCCAGTGTTCATAAGTTTCAAAACGTATGTATTTGGAAAATATAGTGTTGCATAAAATGTTCATATCCTTTGTGTATAATGATGCTGGATGAAATCATTTGCCATGTGCAATGGAAAGAATTCCCTTATCTGAAACAGACATAATGTTGAGCTGGAGGAGGAGAAGGAATGAAGAGGAGCTTCTGAAACTTACTGAGAACTAGCTATACAATAGGCACATGTGTTCCAGGGCTTTACTGTTTTAGATCGTTTAATCCAACAAGAACGCTGTGTGTATTAACACATGAACCACACCCAGTATATTTTAGGTGTTAAATAAGTGTGAGAGTCCTTGCTGTCTCTTTGGCTGAAAGATACATTTTGGCTTTCTTATATATCAGGGAAAAAATAGATTTCATTATATCTTCATGCTATCTAACATTATTTACATTGACAATATTTTCACCTCATTTCTTGTTTTCTGTAATTCTTTAGATTTGTTTAAAATTATTGTTCACCCTTCCCCTTCCCCAATGCTTGACTGGTGCATTTATTCTAAAATATTAAAAATCATATCATCTACATTAATTTAGAATAGATGACCACCTTTCACTTTGAATTTTCCAGTGACATTTAATATAGTAATAATGTGATATTTAGGAGGCCTGTTCAATCAATAAGTCATGTTTTATTCTTTGGAAACCATGCTAATTCTGTAGGTCTTCCAGTAATATGGTAGCATCTACTCTATTTTTACTGAGTTAACTTCATCAAAATAAACTCTACTTGCCTGAAGTCAGGATAATTTGCACTTGAATCTCAATACTTTTTCATCTTCTCTACCTCTGAGTTTTTAATAGACTACTGAAATTAAATATAACATATAAAGAAATTAAACTCCAAGCTCAGCATCCTCATTCACATTTCATAAGAACTTCAATTTTAATACCACATTTGCTCATTTTAATATGGGATAAATCAAAGGTCACTTTTTTAATGTTTTTATTCATTTATAGTTAGATCTATCCTTTACATGCTTTTATTCTGTACACTTACCAATAATTTAAAGGAATGCTGAGTATACCAAAAAGTGATTAACACAAATATTTTAAGAAAAGGAAAGAATTATAGAATAAATAATGTATATTCGGCACATAGAAAATTCAATCTACAACAAATTTCCCAACTCCGTCATTTCTATATGTTTGTAGAAACCTAATAAAATACTTAATATTAAATATAGATACATCATAGCAAATGCTTCTATTATATTAAAATGTTGTAATTTTTCCCTTTCCTTTTGATATATAAAGTAGCTTTCTACATTTGCTTACTGTTTGCTAACTTTTATAGCAAAATACATTTCCTGGATGCTCAGATAGAAGCATTTATTGCAATATTGTTTATTGCATATAAAAGTATAACATAAAAATAGAAATAAGCTTTTAATGCTTATACCATTTATTCATCAATGAAACTAATGCAGTTTTCAAATTAAAAATGTACAACACGGGGTGAGGGAGGAGAGGATGGAACACATTGAGAGAGTAGCATTGAAACATGCATTACACCATGTAAAACAGAGAGCCATGGAAACCTGCAGTATGACATTAGGAGCTCAAGTCTGATGCTCTGTGGCCACCTAGATGGGTGGGATGGGCTGGGAGGAGAGGGAGAGGTTCAAAAGGGAAGGGACATGTATACACCTACGGTTGATTTATATTGATATATGGCAGAAACCAACACAGTATTGAAAAGCAATTATCTTCTAGTTAAATGCATTAAAATACAAACAAAAAAATCAAACAAGAAGGTTTTGCAGTATAATCTACATCTTTTTGTAGTTTTCTTTATTCGTTTCTGAAAGGGGAATGCAAATCTACTGATTATAATGTGGTGATTAGCAGTTATATTTTACTTGCATATGACTTATTCCTCAAAGCCAGAAGAATCCAATACAGGAAGGGTGAACAGAAAATAAATAAGTAAATAAAAATAAAAACAGCAATATAAAACCAATAAAATACACATTTAAACTATTTTATTAATGTACTATTTTGCTAAAGTGAATTACTACTCAAAATGACACAGTGGTGATCTCTGTGGCATAGGTTTATTTAGCATGGTTGTCCTAACATTGCTGTGTGGAGTGCTGACTTAATTATTGCTCTTTTGTTTTTTTTTCTTCAGATTATGAAAAAAAAAAAAATCTCCAAATTTGCAAGACAGTGTTTGGCTTTCACCTGGCAGAGGTCCTTTGGTGTGGTAGAAAGTTAATAATTTTTTCTCATTACTTCATGATAATATAAGTAGTACCCCTTGGCAAGAGATTAGGGGAAAAAGAACAAGAAAATGTCCATCGGCAAATGAATGGATAAGCAAACTGTGGTCCATATACACAATGGAATATTACTAATCTATTAAAAAAAAAAAGAGCACATTTGAGTCAGTTCTAAAGACGTAGATGAAACTGGAGCCTAATATACAGAGTGAAGTAAGTCAGAAAGAGAAGAAACACCAACCATTTCAGTGCAGTTCAGTCGCTCAGTTGTGTCCGACTCTTTGCAACCCCATGAACTGCAGCATGCCAGGCCTCCCTGTCCATCACCAATGCCTGGAGTTTACTCAAACTCATGTCCGTTGAATCAGTGATGCCATCCAACCATCTCATCCTCTGTCATCCCCTTCTCCTCCCACCTTCAATCTTTCCCAGCATCAGTCCTTCCAATGAATATTCAGAACTGATTTCCTTTAGGATTGACTGGTTGGATCTCCTTGTTGTCCAAGGGACTCTCAAGAGTCTTCTCCAACACCACAGTTCAAAAGCATCAGTTCTTTGACACTCAGCTTCTTTATAGTCCAACTCTCACATCCATACATGACTACTGGAAAAACGATAGCTTTGACTAGACAGACCGTTGTTGGCAAAGTAATGTCTCTGCTTTTTAATATGCTGTCTAGGTTGGTCATAACTTTCTTCCAATAAGCAAGTGTCTTTTAATTTCATGGCTATAGTCACCATCTGCAGTGATTTTTGAGCCGTCCCAAAATTACAATACACCAATATAGGATATTAACACATATATATGGAATTTAGAAAGACAGTAACAACTATCTTATATACAGGGGGCAAAAGAGACATAGAAGCAAAGAACAGACTATTGGACTATGTGGGAGATGGTGAGGCTGGGATGATATGAGAGAATAGCATTGAAACATATATGTTACCATAAGTAAAATAGACGACCGGTGCAAGTTCGATGCATGAAGCAGAGCATTCAAAGCCAGTGCTCGGGGGCAACACAGAGGGATGGGGTGGGGAGGGAGGTGGGATGGGGGTTCAGGATGTGGGGGCACATGTGTGCCTCTGACTGATCCATGTAGATGTGTGACAGGTGCCACCACAGTGTTGTGAAAAGATTGACCTCCAAGAAAAATAAATAATTTTGATTAGAAAAGCACATATACAAGCACACACACCCACAGAAACATGAAAACCCTCTGTATATTTGATGGTACTCAGCTAGATGTTCAAGGATACATACAGTGATACATGTGAGAAGCACATATACTTTAATAAGCATGTATACTTTTAATTAGAAAATTAAAAATAAATATTCAAGAATTTTTGGACTCCAGGGCAACCTCTGTGGACTTTCAGATACCCATGCACCCAGAGAAATATGCATACCATCATCTTGCTAATTCTAAAATTTTTCATCCATGGTGAAGCTTGAGTTTAGTTGTGATTTTGAGCAAGACAGAAAAAGAACAAGAAATCATTTGAAATGTATGATTATTTAATGAATTGTAATTAGAAAAAATATACTCCAAATTTATGTCACAGAAAATATTCCTCATGGTATTTGAAATTTGAGGGGATATATAAAAGTCTGTATAAAAGACGGAGTCTGAAATCCAGCATTAACTAGATATAATCAACTTTTGAATTAAGTAATCATAAAGGAAATATTTAAAAATATAGCCCAGAGGAAAAAATATTCAGCAAACTCTGTGTGTGTGTGTGTGTGTGTGTGTGTGTGTGTGTTGAGCATGTTATGAGCATCTCTGGTTCATATTGAACATACTTTCATGTCTGTAATCCTCAGTTGGTTGACTACATATCCTGAATTTTGACACAACCTCACTTTCAAAATATAAGTTTTCAAACAACACGTCCCAGTTGTATTTCTTGCTGTGGCATGTTTCAAATATCTTTTATCAGAATATCTTTTAGCACACACACACACAAAAATCTTCTAACAAAGCATTTAAAATTTATATTCATTTCAAAAAAACACTGTGGAAAATGATCTGTCTAAAGCCTTAAGAAAAAAATCTAACCCAATAGTTAAAAGGTTATTTCAACCTGAAAGAAAAACCTTTTTTGAGATTCAACCAATTCACCAAGGCCCTGAATTGTATTTAGAGGACAGAAAAGTAAGATGCAAACAGCTGAGAAAAAGACTGCAAGGAGATCAAACCAGTCAATCCTAAAGGAAATCAGTCCTAAATGTTCATTGGAAGGACTGATGCTGAAGCTGAAGCGCCAGTACTTTGGCCACCTGATGGGAAGAACTGACTCATTGGAAAAGACCCTGATGCTAGGAAAAATTGAAGGCAGGAGAAGAAGGGGATGGCAGAGGATGAGATGATTGGATGGCATCACCAACTCGTTGGACATGAGTTTAAACAAGCTCCGGGAGTTGGTGATGGACCTGAAAGCCTGGCATGCTGCAGTCCGTGTGGTCGCAAAGAATTGCAACTGAACAGAAATATTCCAGTATGCAATACATTTTAATTACTAATGCTACTAACAATCGTTCTTAAAACTTAAAGCAATCAAATTATCAATGACTAAAATTAAGTCATGTGTATCTATATTAGCAGGTTTTATGTAACTAATTATATATAATTTAAATATATAAATTTACAACTATATATATACCTACATGTACATGTATACACACAGTATAATTAATTTTGTCTTGGAGATTAATTGTATTAGATGAATAAATACATATATGTGTGTTAAAATAAAATTTTATATCATTGTTATTCATTTTAACAAACGTATCCATAAAAATGACTAATAGTAATGAATAAAGCTTTTCTTTAAAAATAGATAAAAGGATATATTGAATCAAATTTTAATATTTCATTTGAATTATTTTTTTCTTTTATAGTTTACCTTATTTCTTGACTAAAAGAAGATGAAGATTTTGTTTTTGGTGACTGGCACTAAGAATAATATTCAAAGTATTAGTCAACTACCAGGACTTTGGGCACTATTAAATCAAGGATACTCCTATAAACAACAATGTGGGCTAACCAGTAGGTACAGGTTAACATAAGCTCTGCCTGAAATCGGACAAATAGCAAGCAAATGACACATATATTCCTGGAGTGAAACAAGTGATCCCTGACAACAGAGGTAACAGCAAGGATATGCTAAGTAGATCTCAGATGGGAAGAGAGAATAAAATTCATTATCTGTTTATTTCCCATGGCCATTGCTGGTCAAGAATTGATTGTGCTATTACAAAGAATGAAGAGCTAGAGGACAGGCTGCATGGAGTTGTGGTCAAGTACAAGGACGATGTGTGAACTTACACAAGTTACTTAGCCTGTTTCCTCATATGGTCAACAGGGAAAACAAGTTCTTACCAGAGCTCTTGCTTGGAAGATTTAATTAATATACCTTTAAAAATACTCAGTACAATGTTTGGCACTTAATTCATGCTAGATATTATTATTTTTGGTGGTAAGGAATTGAATTAACTCTCTGATAACATTCTATTAATTAGAGGTCTTGAGAAATACAATAAAGCTTTAAACGTGTTTTTTTTTTTTTTTTTTAGGAATCTTTTATTCAAGCTAAACATGATTTTGTATAGCTCGGAGTAAACTTACCTTGTGAATATATATTTAGCATAATAATTCTAAAGATAAGTGTGCTAAATTAAGCTCTTACATTATGAAAACAATGATCTTTACTATAGATATTCTCACTGCCCTCTTGTATCATAAAAGTAACATATTCTACCTTCATAACTCTTCTGAAATATGAGACCAGGGAATAACTATTTAAGGTAAAAGTATGAACCTGGAGTTTTTGAATGCTTGATGCCATGTTAACTACGAAATGTTTTTAAAGATAAAGGATTCAGGGCTGCCTGTCTGAGGCTACTTTTTCTTTATTAAAAGTTGAAGGATATACTATGGATAATTTGTATCATATCCATTCTATATGTGCTACAAGTTTTATATTATCAGTCAGGTCAGTTCAGTCACTCAGTTGTGTCGACTCTTTGCAACCCCATGGACTGTAGCACGCCAGGCCTCCCTGTCCATCACCAACTCCTGAAGTTTACTCAAACTCATGTCCATTGAGTCGGTGATGCCATCCAACCATCTCATCCTCTGTCATTCCCTTCTCCCACCTTCAATCTTTCCCAGCATCAGGGTCTTTTCAAATGAGTCAGTTCCATGCAACTGGTGGCCAAAGTGTTGGAGTTTCAGCTTCAGCATCAGTCCTTCCAATGAATATTCAGTACTTATTTCCTTTAGGATGGACTGGTTGGATCTCCTTGCTGTCCAAGGGACTCTCAAGAGTCTTCTCCAACACCACAGTTCAAAAGCATCAATTCTTTGACACTCAGCTTTCTTTATAGTCAAACTCTCACATCCATACATGACTACTGGAAAAACCACAGCCTTGACTGGATGGACCTTTGTTGGCAAAGGAATGTCTCTGCTTTTTAATATGCTGTCTAGGTTGGTCATAACTTTTCTTCCAATGAGCATGTGAGTTTAATTTCATGGCTGCAGTCACCATCTACAGTGATTGTGGCATCCAAAAAAATAAAGTCTGTCACTGTTTCTACTCTTTCCCCATCTATTTGCCATGAAGTGATGTGACCGAATGCCTTAATCTTAGTTTTCTGAATGTTGAGTTTTAAGGCAACTTTATCACTCTCCTCTTTCACTTTCATCAAGAGGCTCTTTAGTTCTTCTTTGCTTTCTGCCATAAGGATAGTGTCATCTGCATATCTGAGTTATTGATATTTCTCCTGGCAATCTTGATTCCAGTTTATGCTTCATCCAGTCCAGAATTTTGCATGATGTACTCTTCATATGAGTTAAATAAGCAGGGTGACAATATACAAACTTGATGTACTCCTTTCCTAATTTGAAACCAGTCCACTGTTCCATGTCCAGTTCTAACTATTTCTTCTTGATCTGCAAACAGATTTCTCAGGATGCAGGTAAGGTGATCTGATATTCCCATCTCTTTAAGAATTTGCCACAGTTTATTGTGATCCACACAGTCAAAGGCTCTAGTGTAGTCAATAAAACAGAAGTAGATGCTTTTCTGGAACTCTCTTGCTTTTTTGATGATCCAGTGGATGTTGGCAATTTGATCTCTGGTTCCTCTGCCTTTTCTAAATCCAGCTTGAACATCTGGAAGTCCACAGTTCATGTACTGTTGAAATCTGGCTTGGAGAATTTTGAGCATTAGTTTGCTAGTGTGTGAGGTGAGTGCAAGTGTGTGGCAGTCTGAGCATTCTTTGGCATTGCCTTTCTTTGGGATTGGAATGAAAACTGACCTGTTCCAGTCGTGTGGCCACTGCTGAGTTTTTCAAAGTTGCTGGCATATTGAATGCAGCACTTTCACAGCATCATCTTTCAGGATTTGAAATAACTCAACTGGAATTCCATCACCTCACTAACTTTGTTCATAGTCATGCTTCCTAAGGCCCACTTAACTTTGTATTCTAGGATGTCTGGCTCTAGGTGAGTAATCACACCATCCTGGTTATCTGGGTCATGAAGATCTTTTTTATAGTTCTTCTGTGTATTCCTGCCACCTCTTTTTAATATCTTCTGCTTCTGTTAGGTCCATACTCTTTCTGTCCTTTATTGTGCCCATGTTTGCATGAAATATTCCCATGGTATCTCTAATTTTCTTGAAGAGATCTCTAATATTTCCCATTCTGTTGTTTTCCTCTATTTCTCAGTATTGATCACTGAGGAAGGCTTTCTTATCTCTCCTTGCTATTCTTTGGAACTCTGCATTCAAATGGGTATATCTATCCTTTTCTCCTTTGCCTTTCACCTCTCTTCTTTTCAAATCTATTTGTAAGACGTCCTCAGACAACCATTTTGCTTTTTTCCATTTCTTTTTCTTGGGGAAGGTCTTCATCCCTGTCTCCTGTACAATATCACAAACCTCCATCTGTAGTTATTTAAGCACTCTGTCTATCAGATATAATCCTTTGATTCAATTTTTCACTTCTACTATATACTCCATAAGGGATTTGATTTAGGTCATACCTGAATGGTCTAGTGGTTTTCCATACTTTCTTTAATTTAAGTATGAATTTGGCAATAAGGAGTTTATACTATGAAAGTGTGTATTTCTGAAATAAAATACATACATATATCAGGCTTTCATTGACCTTGACTTTGACTTCCTTTTTTGGAAGAAAATAATCACCTACATGTTTCCAAGAAGAGTTAATACAATGAGGCAGAGACAGCACTATCCAGGAGGAATTAGATTACAGATTATATTAATCACTGTCTACAACCTTTCAAATTCATGATACAGAAACCATGGACAAAAGAAGCCAAGGATTGAAACAGAAATATTGTGCCAAAGTGATGACATATATTTTCTGAAAACTGTTGTTATAAATCACTTTAAATCAAACTATGATTTAAACATGTTTTAACTGTAGGACATTTATCTCCTTTTTTAAAAAGGAGTTCAGGGGAAAAAAATTTAAGCAGTATAGCCCTTATTTGCAATTATATTCCAAAACTACCTGACTTTTTCAAGAATATTCTTCTGAATGTTATCTGAACAAATAACTGAGCTTATATGTAATTTTTTTGTTTTGATTTCATCTTGTGGATAAGACAAACATGAGTTTGTTGCTAGTGCATAAAATATTTTAATGGAAAATTTTAAGAAGCAGAACTGTATATTCAGCATGAATGCTCATCTTGTGACTTAGAGACATTTATCACTTTAATATGTATCATGTGAAAATTACTGAATGATTTTCATTTGTTAACCTACAAGCAAATCTCTGATTTTTGTGAGAACAACCCTTTAACAATACCTAAAATTCTTTTCAGTTCAGTTCAGTCACTCAGTAGTGTCTGACTCCTTGCGACGCCATGAATCACAGCACGCCAGGCCTCCCTGTCCATCAACAACTCCCAGAGTTTACCCAAACTCACGCCCATCGAGTCAGTGATGCCATCCAGCCATCTCATCCTCTGTCATCCCCTTCTCCTCCGGCCCCCAATCCCTCCCAGCATCTGGGTCTTTTCAACTGAGTCAACTCTTCCCATGAGGTGGCCAAAGTATTGGAGTTTCAGCTTCAGCATCAGTCCTTCCAATGAACACTTGGGACTGATCTCCTTTAGGATGGACTGATTGGATCTCCTTGCAGTCCAAGGGACTCTCAAGAGTCTTCTCCAACACCACAGTTCAAAAGCATCAATTTTTTGGTGCTCAGCTTTCTTCACAGTCCAATTCTCACATCCATACATGACCACTAGAAAAACCATAGCCTTGACTAGATGGACCTTTGTTGACAAAGTAATGTCTCTGCTTTTTAATATGCTATTTAGGTTAATCATAACTTTCCTTCCAAGGAGAGTCTTTTAATTTCATGAATGCAGAGTTCCAAAGAATAGCAAGGAGAGATAAGAAAGCCTTCCTCAGTGATCAATGCAAAGAAATAGAGGAAAACAATAGAATGGGAAAGACTAGAGATCTCTTCAAGAAAATTAGAGATGCCAAGGGAACATTTCAGGCAAAGATGGGCTCCATAAAGGACAGAACTGGTATGGACCTAACAGAAGCAGAAGATATTAAGAAGAGGTGGCAAGAATACACAGAAGAACTGCACCAAAAAGGTCTTCATGACCCAGATAACCACAATAGTGTGTGATCACTCACCTAGAGCCAGACATCCTAGAATACAGTTAAGTGGGCCTTAGGAAGCATGACTATGAACAAAGCTAATGGAGGTGATGGAATTCCAGTTGAGCTATTTCAAATCCTAAAAGATGATGCTGTGCAAGTGCTGCACTCAATATGCCAGCAAATTTGGAAAACTCAGCAGTGGCCACAGGACTGGAAAAGATCAGTTTTCATTCCAATCCCTAAGAAAGGCAATGCCAAAGAATGCTCAAACTACTGCACAATTGCACTCATCTCACGCGCTAATGAAGTAATGCTCAAAATTCTCAAAGCCAGGCTTCAACAGTAAGTGAACTGTGAACTTCCAGATGTTCAAGCTGATTTTAGAAAAGGCAGAGGAATCAGAGATCAAATTGCCAACATCCGCTGGGTCATCAAAAAAGAGAGTTCCAGACAAACATCTATTTCTGCTTTATTGACTATGCCAAAGCCTTTGACTGTGTGAATCACAATAAACTGTGGAAAATTCTTAAAGAGATGGGAATACCAGATCACCTTACCTGCCTCCTGAGAAAATTCTCTTCATCAAGCTATGAATATTACATTTTCTAGGAGAACACATTTGTGTGAATCTGAATTTAGAAACAAAGCATTATCCATACTGAGCATACTGCCCAACCTAACTCTATGGGGGGGCCTCACCCAAGCTGGGATTTCAGGTGCTAATAACAAAAATTTCATTTAAGTGTTACAATAACAAAAAATATTGATTTTAATATGAAATAAAATATAAATACTTGAAACAATGCAATATTATGTAGACATAATGATGGGTTGTTTTTTTCCATGTCATATTGAATGTGTTGTTTTTCCATCGTTAAGTCATGTCCAACTCTTTGTGACCCCATAGATGGTAGCACGCCAGGATCCCCTGTTCTTCACTATCTCCTGGAATTTCCTCAAACTTATGTCCACTAAGTTGGTGATGCCATTAAGCCATCTCATCCTCTGTCTCTCCCTTCTCCTTCTGCCCTCATTCTTTCACAGAATCAAGGTCTTTTCTAATGTGTTGGCTCTTTGCATCAGGTGACCAAAGTATTGGTGGTTTAGCTTCAGCATCAGTCCTTCCAATGAATATGCAGGGTTGATTTCCTTTAGGATGGACTGATTGGATCTCTTTGCTGTCCAAGTGTCTCTTGAGAGTCTTTCCCAGCACCACATTTTGAAAGCACTGATTTTTTGGCACTCAGCCTTCTTTATTAGGTCCTATTTTTTATTTTCCATTGTGAAAACTGTGAAAGAAATTTTGTTGATCAAATTTCTTTCTCCTTAGTACAAAAGGATTCATTAGTGAATAATTAGAAATTTACTTCAAATATGGTACCATTTCTACTACAGGAACCTTAATTTCATTTTATTTTTTAGTTCTCTTTCTGTTTTCCATTCTTTCATTCTCTTTCCATTGCAGTTTTTTTTTTTTTTTTGAGAAGACTGACATTCCCTCTCTACTCATTATTAAAAAAAAACAAAAGACAACTCTTCAAATTTTAATGACATAGGTTTTGTTGTTGTTCAGTCATTCAGTCATGTCCAACTCTTTGCAACCCCATGGACTGCAGCATGCCAGGCTTCCCTGTCCTTGGAGTTTGCTCAAACTCATGTCCATTGAGTCAGTGATGCCATCCAACCGTCTCGTCATCTGTTGTCCCCTTCTCCTCCTGCCTTCCCAACATCAGGGTTTTTTTAATGAGTTGGCAGAGGTTTAGGGACTTAATATTAATTATAATCTTTGTAGCTGAAAATATTGGGCTTCTCTGGTAGCTCAGTGGTAAATAATCTGCCTGCCAATGCAAGAGACATTGGTTTAATCCCTGGGTCAGGAAGATCTGGGGGGTAGGATATTCCAATTCACTCTGCTATTCTTTTTTTTTTTGTTTGTTTGTTTGTTTTTTGTTTTTTTTTTTTTTCACTCTGCTATTCTTACTTGGAAAATTCCATGGACAGAAGAGCCTGGTAGGCTACAGACCATGGGGTCACAGGAGAGCCACACACAACTTAGCCACTACACAATAGCAATACATGAAAATATAACATAACATTATTATAACAAAGTTTTAACTACAGTAGAACAAAATACTTCTGATAAAAGTTAAATAATTAACCCCATTTTATATCTTTTCATCTCCCTAAAAGGAAAATGGGAATATAGGACTTTAATAACAAAAGCATAGGTTGCTAGGTTTCAGTTAGTGCCTCGAAAATCATCACTGTCTGTGCTGAGGAAGAAACTTATAGGAGCTGAGCACTTTTTCAAAATCACTTTTAAATAGCTGTAAATTTTTGTCTTGGATTTGAAATGCAGGAATTGTCACATGTTTACACAAAGACACACAGACACACATAAGCGATATTCCAAAATGGTTTGTTTTAATATAATAATTAACTTTATTTCATTTTGTGTAACTGGGAATATGGGAAATAAAGATTCTAAAATCTAATATGAATTCCTTATGTATAACTTACAATCTTGTTACCCAGGTGACGGTGTCACCTATACTTGGTAAAGCAATTTAGATTCCCTGCAATTTGTATAGCACTGTCAATTTATTTGTTTGATATTCAAATGTGATGCTATGCTCAGCTTGCAATACTATTTTTATATTTTCCCATAAGCCATTTCTGGATGTGACTTCGTATTCTTATACATAAGATTTAATTCTCCATTATTTAGTTTCAAATGAATTATTCATGTATTATAAAATTCTACTCACAAAAGCTTAACTATATATGCATAAATTATAGATTTATATATTTGTTTATACTTATATATTACATATAGTTTTATATACTTATAAAGTGTAAAATTAAAGGTGAATAAAAGTCATTCATTATGTTTGACATAAAATATAGCTAAAAATAGCATCAATAATAAAATCATTCTCAATATATATAAACCCTGAAAGCAATAACCTCTTTTTGCCCTTTTCACTGCCTTTACAAATCTGGAACATCTGGGGATTCAACTAAAAAGCTAAGAAAGCTTTGAAAAACTCTGTTCTTACTAACACCTGATTTTTGACCTTGAGGTTCTCATCTGTTCTCTTTATATGAATTCTGTAACAGATCCAGAGTATATTCTTAGTTTAATACTGTGCTTGACATTGCCTAATAAAAATAATATTAAAATTTAGTTATTTAAAGTTTAATAACATGTTTCTGAATTATCAGCTATCACTTAAATAATGGAAGCCAGTAAAATAATAGATTTTACACCAGTTAGTTTTTTATTTAATTCCTAGGAATAAATTGTCATGTGTTTTTAAGTCATTCTAAAGTAAGAAATTGCATAAGAATAAATATATGCAAAGAAGAAATTCTGAAAAGAAAAATAGAATTTTATGTTTTCAAAACCAGCAGTACCTAAGTTTTAATCATTATTTTTGATGATCTGTTCTTCTGCAAATGGCTGAGATCCCAAACCAAAAAGCAAAATGAAGTATGCAGTGACACAAACAACTAAGTGTCAATTATGTTTTTACAGACAAATTAAATCAGTTTGTGTTGTTTGTAACTTTAGGAAAAAGCTAAAAGAAATAGTTTACTCATGAGTTCACTCAATTTCCCAATGGAATTATACATTTTTCTACTTTACCTCAATATATTTCAATTACTGATTTATTTATTTTTATTAATTTCCTTAAATCTGATCTGAATTCAGCAGTCATTCCAATAGATTACTCTCCTGAACTTCTTAGTTCACATTTTTTAAAATGTAATATCCCAATCTAAAAGTTCCCTGAGGACAAGATTTCAGTCTTAATAGCTTAGATATTCAATGATTGATTCCCAAATGAATGGGTATTACATAACTATTTAACATGACCTACTCATACAAGATATTTTTGACCTGAGGTTCTTTGTCTTATACTTGACTAGTATATATTAAGAGGCATCATTAATAACCCAGTGGTTGTTCAGTTCCCCTACTTGTAGCTGCTTTAGTTAAAGCTGCGTAAATAAAAATAAGCCATTCAGATATTTGAGTTCATGAAAAACCACATAGAATTCAAGGGTATCCCCATATTTTTTAGAAACTGTTCTGAAGACAAAATTCTCAATTGAGTATTTTCTTTGATTTCATGATAACTTCAACTTTTGCTATTATGAAATGGTTTCCATTCCCAAACATCTATTTGTATGTCTTCTGTACATGGATGATAGAGAAAAATAGATAGATAACTGATCTATCTATCTCAGATATATAACTGAGATCAGTTGCAGCAAATTGATTTTGAATATATTTATAGCTGTTTTAAATTCTTTGTTGACAAACAAATCTATGTGACTGTCAAACTCTGTCAAATATTTCCAGATGGTTTACTAGGAGAATGACATTTGTTCTGATAAAACTCTCTAAAAATCTAAGAACACTGTGTTACAAATCAACTAATAATAATAAGCAATGAAAAGAAGGCAGTTTTAAGAAGTAACCTGATGTGTTTGCTTTTGGACAACTTGAGTTACCTGCAAATGTTCCATTTGGAAATCACCAACAGACTTAGAAATATATATATATATTTTTAATGCTTCTCTTTAGTGAATGCCTTCTGGTGAGTATTATTGTGCAATAAAAAGAGTCTCACAACTTGTTCCCCATCCAGTATATCTATAACACACCTTTTCCCCATGTTCCCTTTTCTCAGTTCTCCTTTCAGGCTCCTGTGTAATAAATAAGTCAAGCCATTGTTCCTTTGCCCACAAGGCGGAGCCAGTGATCAGGAGCTATACCCAAGTTCTGCCCAGTAGGAAGATTTCCTCTCACACTGCCATTCAGGCTTACTCTTAAATGGGACTGCAGAGTAGAAGACACATTTTCAGCTTGTTCCTGATACTTGCCTGACCCATTCATGAAACAATCTTGGCCTTTTTCTATCACTGTCAGCTGGTTATTGGGAGCACTTCATAGGCTGTAAGTGAGCCGAAAAAAAATCAAGAGTCTGAACAAAGTGTTCATGTAGCTTCTTTGTGCCGTCTGAATCTGCCCAAGCCCAACCTTATATGTACCACGCCCATTTTACAATGGGTTGTTGCTACTGTCACCAAAACATGTGACAGAATGTGTCTTACATTCCCAGATTTGAGACTGCCAATTTTAGCTAAATGAGAGCTACATCCTCTGCCCACTCTTCCCTGGGGGATTCTTGTACCTCCCCTGGTTCCACGAGTGAAACATCTCTATAAATACTGTCAAGGAGAGTCTCCCACAGTTTACATTTTGATTAATCAATCTGGGCCTGCTGTTTCCCCTAACTGGCTTAGCAATGATACATGGCAACAATCCTTACAATTACTTTTTCCTCCATGTCACTCAAAAGCCAGAAGCATCACACCAGTTGTTACACCTCCATCCCAGTCCACCACAGAAGAAAGGGTCAGCAGTCACAATGATATAGCATTCTATTTAACTTCAAAAATTTCACAAATTTAAATCTTACTAAGTGAGGTATTGACTCTGCCCTTAGATAAATACATGAATTTCTGTTTTGTGTTTGTTTTTAAGCTCTCAGAGAATTGGGAGAATAAATATATTCACCTATGACTTGGGGCTGAAAATTTCATCTGGACATTTGTGTTTTGATGTTCAGATACAACTTTCTCAATGGTTATCAAGAGGAAATTTGAACATAAAACCTCTTTTCACATGATTATTGTAAACTAAATTTAATGTGCTACATGTGTTTAAAAAAAGGAACATCAGAAATCTGGGACAAAATTTTAGTTATAGTTGATTGGTTTATGAGAGCAAAATATGGCTTGAAATAACTGAATAGTTCAAGTGATTTCTGCACTTAAATATTTATGCAACAGTAACTTTTCAATGGTAGTAAAAAACACAGATTTAATATTTTGAATTTCTTGTTTTTTTTTTTACCAACTTGACATACTTTAATAGTTCATGTCTCATAAAAATAACTTCTGAAAAAATAAAACACATATTAAAATAAGGGTTTTAAGTCTGAAGGTTGTAGTCTTGCTGGCATTTCAGCATCAATGGAACGTCACTATAGTGATGTACTATCCTGATAAATCATTTCAGAGATACCATTGTGATGATATATTGTGACTTACATATACATCATCGTGGTCATCATGGTGCTTTATTAGTATCGTATATCACCAAAATGATGAGGCTTTGATGATGTAGAATTTCTCTGTGAAATAGCGATGACAAAATTCATATCTCCTGGAGAAATGCCTCTGTAACTTTATTCCTGAAAAGTTTATAAATATGTCGTCTTTCCAATCCTGTCTCAAAAATATACATACAAAAATAGAATACAGATTATTCTGAGGCATAAAGCTTAATTTTACAATGCAACATGCATGGATTTTCTTATTAAATTTTCCACATTGATTAATCTGAACTTTCCCCATTCACTCTAAATTGAAATATTCTCCTGGTTTTTCAACCAACAACTGATTTGCTTGTCTCCTTAAATCAATAAATTGAAAGGAATCTGTCACAGGCTACATTATTGTAAAGAAGAAAATAAATGTAGTGACTCAGACAATATAGAAATTTATTTATTCTTTCTTAGTGTAGAGGTACTTCAGTATTCTAGGGCCAGGAAATAGTTCTACTGCATAATATAATTATGTATTAAGATTACTTGTAATTATCCTGTTATCCTCTAGGGTATGTTCTTCATTTGCATGATTAAAACTCCATTTCACTTATGCTACAGAATTTTTCTAGTTTAATATATTTTTGTGTAAGTAGACTTTTATTGATGACAATCATAGCTTTGCAATGAAAATAGGCATTATATATTGAAATTTTCAACAATCTTATGATTATAGATAACTAAAGCCATAAGTAGTAAAAACAAAAAATTAGATTACTAATATTATAAATAATACAAAGAAACAAAAATTATACTACTGATAAATATTAGAAAATAAGTACAGTTTATTAAAACTCAATCTTTTAATGAGATTAGTAAGCAATTTTTTAAGAAATCCATAAATTATTACCGTTTTATAAAAATGTATTGGGTTGTAATCATTATTGAATACTGATTTTCATTTTTATAAGTAGATGGGATTTGTTAAAGAAAAGTTGCTGAATTCTTTATAATCCTCCCAGATTATAATTCAGACAAAAATAATGACATATTAAAATGACATATAAAAATAAAAAAAAAATGACATAAAAACTGAAAACTATTAATTTTTTCTTAGTTATTGAAAACAGTAAATTAACACTCAATTGATCTACAAAATAATTTGCATCTACTCAGTTCAGAACTATGAACTTTGTTGATTTTATATCATAAACTCTCTAGCAAAAGTAATAATTATATCTGTAATATTTGTTTCAGTTCATGGCAATTTTTTTTGCCCAATTTAATTAGAAAGAGTTTTCAATATACTTTTTAAGTTAATTTCAAGATGTCTACATCAACCCTTCATTTTTGGACAAAATACTTTTATATTCTTTAGATTTTTTTTTTGTCAAAATATTATATGTATATATTTATCTCTTCCAGTGTGTGGAATGAATATACATACCACATTCCTACCACCTTGGCAAATCAATAATTAATCGTACCAATTGGGCAAATTTGATTTACTTTCTGTCATACAAAGAGGGACTTTATTTGTTTATATACATGGCATAAAATATTAAAAATACAATGAAAAATACATTGCAGATTATGTTTTATAAACTTTATTACTAATATCAGTCAAGTCATAGTAGACACAGCCCTAACATAATAATAAGCTTTATTAACATGAATAAATGATGTATCTTAATACAAAATTTTCCAAAACATTGTAATACATAGATAAATTTGTAAAATATTTATGAAATAAAAATTAGGATCTAAAAATGTCATTACTTCAATACTTAAGCATGAGTGTTTTGAAGCTTGGTATCTTGCTTTATAAATATTTAAAGATCACATGTAAATATTCACTTATAACTCCATTAATTTCATTAGACATCACTATCTAATTATTTTATGAAGTTAGTGAAAGATAAAGGCCTATATTATTTAAAAGAATAGCTTTAGCAAGTATCATTTGATTTTATTTTTTTGTTATTAGAAGTTAAAATATATTAAACATCTAGAAATAAAGTGAGAATAAATTCCAGAGCAAATATTTCATGATTTGTGCAAATAGTTTGGAAGTACCTTTGTAAATAATGGACATAATATATATATATATATATATATATATATATATATATATATAAGAAAGTATACAAATCTTTAAACTTGACCCATATCCAATATAACTCTAAAAAAAATTGTAGTTTTGAAAACATTTATTTGGGCCAGTGCCAATAGAATTTCTTTTGCTGTTTGAAGTACTTCCTGTTTTAACAATTATAACTGAGAAGAGAGTAGCTAAGAACTTATGTTTAAATTTGTGGGAAAACATAACATTTGACTTTTTTAGATTTCTTAGCTTTGCTCTCTCAGAGCTCTCTCATAAGGGACACATATTACTCAAGGACATGTAGAAATGGAAGATATAAAATCTCCCTTTGCCCATTTTCTCTGCAAGATCAAATTTGACAACATACCAATGAGGCAGAATACCTTATTTTAACACAATGATTATATAAAAAAGTCCCAGAGTGATTAACTGTGCCTTGATAATTCACACAAAAAAAATCCTGTTTAAAAACAATATTTCCTGTTGCACTTTTGTTTGCTTCCCTCAAATTTTTTATACATGGAGTAATGATATACCAAAATAAGACTGATGTTAGGTGAGAAAAATGCCTTTGACTTATAAAGTAGGAGAAATCATTTTGCAAAAGAGTAGGTAGAAAAGGAATGTTAGCATACAGTAAATGCAGATATGGACCATCTAGACTGTGATTTCTTTAAGATCTAGATTAGAGATCTCTTCAAGAAAATTAGAGATAGTAGAGGCTATTTCATGCAAAGATGGGCACAATAAGGGACAGAAAGTGTATGGACCCAAACAGAAGCAGAAGATATTAAGAAGAGGTGGCAAGAATACACAGAAGAACTATACAAAAAATGATCTTCACGACCCAGATAATGATGATGGTGTGATCACTCACCTAGAGCCAGACATCCTGGAATGTGAAGTCAAGTGGTCCTTAGGAAGCATCACTACAAACAAAGCTCATGGAGGTGATGGAATTCCAGTTGAGCTATTTCAAATCCTAAAAGACGATGCTGTTAGAGTGCTGCACTCAGAATGCCAGCAAATTTGGAAAATTCAGCAGTGGCCACAGCACTGGAAGTCGATTTTCATTCCAATCCCAAAGAAATGCAATACCAAAGAATGTTCAAACTAACACACAGTTGCACTTATTTCACAAACTAGCAAAGTAATGCTCAAAGTTCTCCAAGCAAGGCTTCAACAGTATATGAACTGAGTACTTCAAGATGTTCAAGCTGGATTAAGAAAAGGCAGAGGAACCAGAGGTCAAATTGCCAACATCCATTGGATCATTGAAAAAGCAAGAGAATTCCAGGAACACATCTGCTTCCACTTCACTGACTACACTAAAGCCTTTGACGGTGTGGTTCACAACAAACCGTGGAAAATTCTGAAATAGATGGGAATACCAGACCACCTTCCCTGCATCCTGAGAAATCTGTATGCAGGTCAAGAAGAAACAGAACTGGATATGGAACAATGGTCTGGTTCCAAATTGGGAAAGGAGTACATCAAGGCTGTATATTGTCATCTGCTTATTTAACTTGTATGCAGAGTACATCAGAACTTGTATGCAGAGAAATGCTGGGCTGGATGAAGCATAAGCTGGAATCAAGATTGCTGGGAGAAGTATCAATAACCTCAGATATGCTGATAACATCACCCTCATGGCATAAAGTGAAGAAGAAATAAAGAGCCTCTTGATGAAAGTGAAAGAGAGGAATGAAAAAGCTGGCTAAAAACTCAACATTTAGAAGAACAAAGATCGTGGCATCTGGTCCCATCACTTCATGACAAAGAGATAGGGAAACAATGGAAACGGTGAGAAATTTTATTTTCCCGGGCTCCAAAATCACTGCAGAAAGTAACTGCAGCCATGAAATGAAAAGACACTTCCTCCTTGGAAGAAAAGATATGGCAACCCTAGACAGCATATTAAATAGCAGAGACATTACTTTGCTGACAGAGGTCCATAAAGTCAAAGCTATGGTTTTTCCAGTATTCGTGTATGGATGTGAGAATTGGACCATTAAGAAGGCTGAGCACCAAAGAACTGATGCTTTGGAACTGTGGTGTTGGAGAAGACTCTTAAGAGTCCCTTGGACTGAAAGGAGATCAAACCAGTCAGTCCTAAAGGAAATCATTCCTGAATATTAACTGAAGGACTGATGCTGAAACTGAGGCTCCAATACTTTGGCCACCTGATGCAAAGGGCTGACTCATTAGAAAAGACACTGACACCAGGAAAGATTGAAGGCAGGAGGAGAATGGGACAACAGGGGATGAGATGGTTGGATGGCATACCGACTCAATGGACATGAGTTTGAGCAAGTTCTAGGAGATGGTGTAGGACAGGGAAGCCTGGGGTGCTTCAGTTCGTGGGGCTGCAAAGAGTCAGACACAAATGAGTGACTGAACAGAAACAAGTACTGTCTTAAGTCTAGCAAATTTTGATGTAGCCCATATGTTCAGTAACTTGTATTTAATTTGATAGGGGTAGATCTTCTTTGTTTTGTCTTTTAATTAACCACTCATTAACTACTAAATGAATTTACTTATATTGATTATCTGATTAATTTAACCTACTTCTACTTATTTTCACAAGATAGAAAACAAGCCTGGTCTATATTTGAGCCTTCTGCTGCTGCTACTAAGTCATGTCAGTCATGTCCAGCTCTGTGTGACCCCACAGACAGCAGCCCACCAGGCTCCCCCATCCCTGGGATTCTCCAGGCAAGAACACTGGAGTGGGTTGCCATTTCCTTCTCCAGTGCATGAAAGTGAAAAGTGAAAGTGGAGTCGGACATAGCTGAGCGACTTCACTTTCACTTTTCACTTTCATGCACTCGCGACCCCATGTATTGTAGCCTACCAGGCTCCTCTGTCCATGGGATTTCCCAGGCAAGAGTACTGGAGTAGGTTATATTTGAGCCTAGGACCAGGTAAACTCAATTTGGCAAGAGAATGGCTGGGGCAAAGCAAGAAGATGAAATAATAGTATTTAGTAAACTGCTGATTAGTTTAGCTATAACCCAAATGACACTTTTTCAAACCACCATTCATTTTCTTAAGTTGTATTAAGACTGGATTTTTTTTTTTTTTTCTTTATGCGTGATAGGGATGATGTTAAAAGAACAAAGGGTTTCCATGATGGCTCAGTGGGTAAAGAATCCACATGCGATACAAGAGCCACAGGAGATGTTGGTTTGATCCCTGGATTGGAAAGATCCCATAGAGGAGGAAATGGCAACCCACTCCAGTATTCTTACCTGGAAAATTTCACGGGCTGAGGAGGCCAGTGGGCTCTAGTCCAAAGGGTTGCAAAGTGTGAGACTGGGCATGCACACATGGCACAAAGAACAAAATGGGTGTGAAATGCATCAAAAACGTGTGCTGGAAAAGTAATTTTTCCCAGTTGCTATTTTTTTTTAAGTGTCTTTACAAAGTCAATGATCATTACAGTCACCTGCATACACAATCTTTAAAATCCCTTTTCTTCACTGAAGTAAGATATTTTAAATTCTTAGCTTAGTTAATTTTTTTGTAACATCCAGGGTTAAGACTGAAATTTAGGGAATGTATCCTAAAGTCTACATTTAGTAACGATTATCATCAAAGCAGAAGATTCTACTTTCTATAGAGTATGTAATTTAGAACAGCAGTCCCCAATCTTTTGGCTCTAGGGACCAGTCTCATTGAACACACTTTTCCATGGACCAGGGAGTGGGGGGATGATTCAAACACATGGCATTTATTGTGCACTTTGATTCTAACCTGGTACCACCTCCACCCCCCACCCCCCCCCCCGCTCTTGTCACAGACTGTAAAGAATTGTTTGTAATGCAGGAGATCTGGAATGATCACTGGGTTGGGAAGATCCTCTGGAGAAGAAAATGGCAACCCACTACAGTATTCTTGCCTGGACAACTCCATGGACAGAAGAGCCTGGAGAGCTACAGTCTGTGGGGTTGCAAAAAATTGGATACAACTGAGCCACTAACACTTTTCACTTTGTTTCTAATCAGTTCAGTTCAGTCGCTCAGTCTTGTCCGACTCTTTGCCATCCCATGAACCGCAGCACGCTGGGCCTCCCTGTTTATCACCAATCCCGGAGTCCACACAAACTCATGTCCATTGAGTCAGTGATGCCATCCAACCATCTCATCCTCTGTCATCCCCTCCTCCACCTGCCCTCAATCTTTCCCAGCATCAGGGTCTTTCAAATGAGTCAGCTCTTTGCATCAGGTGGCCAAAGTATTAGAGTTTCAGCTTCAACATCAGTCCTTCCAATGAACACCCAGGACTGATTTTCTTTAGGATGGACTGGTTGGATCTCCTTGCAGTCCAAGAGACTCTCAAGAGTCTTCTCCAACACCACAGTCCAAAAGCATCAATTCTTTCCTCAGCTTTCTTTATAGTCCAACTCTCACATCCATACATGACCACTGGAAAAACCATAGCTTTGACTAGACAGACATTTGTTGGCAAAGTAATGTCTCTGCTCCCCCCACCCCCCCATCTATTTGCCATGAAGTGATGGGACCAGATGCCATGACCTTAATTTTCTGAATGTTGAGCTTTAAGCCAACTTTTTCACTCTCCTCTTCCACTTTCATCAAGAGGCTCATTAGTTCTTCTTCGCTTTCTGCCATAAGGGTGGTGTCATCTGCATTTCTGAGGTTATTGATATTTCTCCTGACAATCTTGATTCCAGCTTGTGCTTCCTCCAGCCCAGCATTTCTAATGATGTACTCTGCATAGAAGTTAAATAAGCAGGGTGACAATATACAGCCTTGATGGACTCTTTTTCCTATTTGGAACCAGTCTGTTGTTCTATGTCCAGTTCTAACTGTTGCTTCCTGACCTGCATACAGGTTTCTCAAGAGGCAGCTCAGGTGGTCTGGTATTCACATCTCTTTCAGAATTTTCCAGTTTATTGTGATCCATACAGTCAAAAGCTTTCATGTAGTCAATAAAGCAGAAATAGAAGTTTTTCTGGAACTCTCTTGCTTTTTTGATGATCCAGCGGATGCCAGGAATTTGACCTGTGGTTCCTCTACCTTTCCTAAAACCAGCTTGAACATCAACATCTGGAAGTTCATGGTTCACATATTGCTGGTCTGCCTTGCAGAATTTTGAGCATTACTTTACTAGTGTGTGAGATGAGTACAACTGTGTGGTAGTTTGAGCTTTCTTTGGCATTGTCTTTCTTTGGGGTTGGAATGAAAGCTGACCTTTTCTAGTCCTGTGGTCACTGCTGAGTTTTGCAAATTTGCCGACATATTGAGTGTAGCACTTTCACAGCATTGTCTTTCAGGATTTGAAATAGCTCAACTGGGATTCCATCACCTCCATTAGCTTTGTTCATAGTCATGCTTCCTAAGGCCCACCTGACTTCACATTCCAGGATGCCTGGCTCTAGGTGAGTGATCATACCATCATTATTATCTGGGTCATGAAGATCTTTTCTGTATAGTTTTCTGTGCATTCTTGCCACCTCTTCTTAATATCTTCTGCTTCTGTTAGGTCCATACCATTTCTTTCCTTTATTGAACCCATCTTTGCATTAAATGTTCCCTTGGTATCTCTAATTTTCTTGAAGAGATCTGTAGTCTTTCCCATTCTATTGTTTTCCTCTATTTCTTTGCATTGATCGCTGAGGAAGGCTTTCTTATCTCTCCTTGCTATTCTTTGGAACTCTGCATTCAAATGGGTATATCTTTCCTTTTCTCCTTTGCTTTTTGCTTCACTTCTTTGCACAGCCATTTGTAAGGCCTCCTCAGACAGCCATTTTGCTTTTACTGCATTTGTTTTTCTTGAGGATGGTCTTGATCCCTGTCTCCCGTACAATGTCATGAACCTTCATCCACAGTTCATCAGGCACTCTGGTCAGATCTAGTCCCTTAAAACTATTTCTCACTTCTACTGTATAGTCATAAGGGATTTGATTTAGGTCATACCTGAATGGTCTAGTAGTTTTCCCCACTTTCTTCAATTTAAGTCTGAATTTGGCAATAATGAATTCATGATCTAAGCCACAGTCAGCTCCTAGTCTTGTTTTTGCTGACTGTATAGAGCTTCTCCATTTTTGGCTGCTAACTAATGCTGCTGCCTATCTGACAGAAGATACTGGTCCATGGCTTAGAGGTTGGGAATCTCTCATCTAGGTAAGAAAAAAAAATTATATTTTAAGGTCAGAAACATTTAAAATTGTGTATGATGATGGCATAAAATAATTCTGTAGCATTGTCTTATATTTACAAATATATATGTGTAGTTTTGGTATTAATATATATGTGTATTTTTGATATGGCTTACATGTTATAGTCATGAAATATTTAAAATAGTACATGCACTAAATAGTCTACAAAGCCAAGCTAATTTCTTAAGAATTTGTGCTAAAGGTGTTATATCTTCTTAACCCCTTATTTTGGATGTGTGTGAGTGTGTTTGGGCTGGTGGTTCTCTTGTAAAATGTTAGAAATCAAGATCTGACCAAACTAAAATTATTCCAGTTTATTTATTGAAGTAGGATAGCTAAAATTCACCTGTCATTTGTACTGACATTGTACTCATTGATTATAATTCTAATTTAAGAACCTGTTATTCATATGGGAACTACGTGTAGGCCTAGCCTTATACAACATTCATAGACCTCTTTCAAAACTCTGGATACTATCTATTAGTTGAGTTTATACTGCATCTCCTTTCTGACATCATGTCTTCATTTATGTCCATGCTTTTGGAATATTGTGTATGGTTTTATTGTAAAATGTCTTGACTATAAGATGTGCTATGCTATCAATATGGTAATGAAAATATACAGGTAGTCTGAAATAATAACTGGACTAGATTGTCAAACCACATTTCACACTAGAGAGATTCAGTGGTAATTTAAAAAAATGTCCAGCTAGTCTTATACTAAATGATAATTACATTTCAAAATTTAATTCTACACTTTCAGTTCAGTTCAGATCAGTCACTCAGTCGTGTCCAACTCTTTGTGACCCCATGAATCACAGCACGCCAGGCCTCCCTGTCCATCATCAACTCCTGGAGTTTACGCAAACTCATGTCCATCGAGTTGGTGATGCCATCCAGCCATCTCATCCTCTGTCATCCCCTTCTCCTCCGGCCCCCAATCCCTCCCAGCATCAGGGTCTTTTCCAATGAGTCAACTCTTCGCATGAGGTGGCCAAAGTATTGGAGTTTCAGCTTCAGCATCAGTCCTTCCAACGAACACCCAGAGCTGATCTCCTTTAGGATGGACTGGTTGGATCTCCTTGCAGTCCAAGGGACTCTCAAGAGTCTTCTCCAACACCACAGTTCAAAAGCATCAGCTTTTCACTGCTCAGCTTTCTTTACAGTCAAACTCTCATATCCATACACAACCACTGGAAAAACCATAGCTTTGACTAGACCGACATTTATTGGCAAAGTAATGTCTCTGCTTTTAAATATGCTATCTAGGTTGATCATAACTTTCCTTCCAAGGAGTAAGCATCTTTTAATTTCATGGCTGCAATCACCATCTGCAGTAATTTTGGAGAATCACTCAATGCTCAAACTACCGCACGATTGCACTCATCTCATATGCTAGTAAAGTAATGCTCAAAATTCTCCAAGCCAGGCTTCAGCAATACATGAACTGTGAACTTCCAGATGTTCAAGCTGGTTTTAGAAAAGGCAGAGGAACCAGAGGTCAAATCGCCAGCATCTGCTGGATCATCAAAAAAACAAGAGAGTTCCAGAAGAACATCTATTTCTGCTTTATTGACTATGCCAAAGCCTTTGACGGTGTGGATCACAATAAACTGTGGAAAATTCTGAAAGAGATTGGAATACCAGACCACCTGTCCTGCCTCTTGAGAAATCTGTATGCAGGTCAGGATGCAACAATTAGAACTGGACATGGAATAACAGGTTCCAAATAGGAAAATGAGTATGTCAAGGCTGTATATTGTCATGCTGCTTATTTAACTTATATGCAGAGTACATCATGAGAAACGCTGGACTGGAAGAAGCACAAGCTGGAATCAAGATTGCTGGGAGAAATATCAATAACCTCAGAAATGCAGATGACACCACCCTTATGGCAGAAAGTGAAGAGGAACTAAAAAGCCTGTTGATGAAATTGAAAGAAGAGAGTGAAAAATGTGGCTTAAAGCTCAACATTCAGAAAACTAAGGTGATGGCATCTGGTCCCATCACTTCATGGCAAATAGATGGGAAACCAGTGGAAACAGTGTCATACTTTATTTTTGGGCTCCAAAATCACTGCAGATGGTGATTTCTATACTTTAGGAGTCAGTATTATAGTAAACAAATGTTTTGGTCACGTCAAGTATAAATATGTTATAATACAAACTGTTTTCTTCTTTCAGCCATTTTAAAGTATAAACCTATACAAGAACAATTAAATGAAATGGTTTATAATTTAAGTTGATCTATGAGTCAGTTGGTTATGCAGACCAGAAAAAGAAAAAAATGAGAGAGAAATATATTACAATAGGCATATTCAAAATAGCTACATAATAGAAATGCCCTAAAATGTAAGTAGTATCATAGATTCTTTTCCATCAAAAAAGCAGAGTTATGTGAAATATTGGAACTTTATTTTCAAGTAATATTTGAAGGTAGTTAAGTACAGTTAAGTTGTCAATTGCCTCCTTTTGACAGTGTGATTTTATTTGTTCTGTGAAATAACAGTACAAATTTACTATATCTCCCTTTCTTTTAATTACACTTAGAAAAAAAAAAAGTTGATAAATTTACTCAAGGCCAACCAGAATTATTTTAACCTATCAAAATTGATGGTAGGCCTTCACTGCCTAACTCACTACTAGCTTTTCACAATTCATTGCAGACAATCTGCTGCCCCCATTATAATAAGAGCATGGGAGATTTGTAACCAGAGAAGAAAGCCACATTAATTCCTGTAATTATCATTGCATTATTTAGCCTGATATAGGGCTATTATTATTAGTGTAATTTTTACAATTCTCTCTCATTTTATTAAACACAACTGTGAGTAAGTTCTCCACCTAATATCTCTCTGTACTGACTGACTAGTTGGACATACTCATGGAAATATTCATTAACCATACACATAAAATGGTGTATTATGGTATTATTGATACAATATATGCAACTCCCTGATCCTTTAGTTCTTTGAGGACTAGAGAATCAATTAATTCTTTCCTGGATTCTCTCCAGTATAAGTTGAAAATTTGTTATACTCTTAGAGTCCATGAGCATTATTATTTTTACCATGTAAAACCAGCAGTTGCACATTGATTTTTACAACAAAACTAAAAATAAATGCACAAGTGACTTTGGATAATTTTCTCTTAGTCTGTCCAAATTCTAGAATCCTATTTGGGTTAATGTGCATGAAAGTTTTGGATGAAAAGGTGAACTATATTACACCTGGGTACTTGACTTAGTATTCCCAGAAGGAATATGAGATTTGTTTCTTACACTGTTACACTGGTTTGCACAGATCCATGCTTTATTGATCTTAATATTTTTAAAATAACTAATATTATTAACTCTGAGTAAAAATCAAGTATAATATTTTCTCCTTTTTTGTTTTTCCTCCTTTCATTTGGAGCTTACTCACAGGTTTCTGATAAATAAAGGATCCCGTTGTGGGAATCTGGGCAGAAGTGGTTCTAAGAGCATGTCCAGACTTTGGTCTCTCTTTTGGCTCAGTTTTCCCAGACATCCAAGACTAGGACAGGATTTGAGTGAGAAAGTGAAAGTGTTAGTCACTCAGTTGTGTCCGAGTCTTTGTGACCCCATGGACTGTAGCCCACCAGGTTCCTCTGCTCATGGAATTCTCAGGCAAGAACACTAGAGTGGGTAGCCATTTGCTTCTTCAGGGGATGTTCCTGACCCAGGTCTCCTGCATTGCAGGAGAATCCTTTACCATCTGAGTCACCTAGGAAACCTGAGAGAGAGTTTATTTGGATGATTATTTGAGAAAGGATAAGTGACAGACTAAGGGGGTGAGAAAGAAGAGGCACATTCATTATTAAGATGTCTGCTAATGTTATTGCTATGGATGATGAAAGATAGTTTCCACTGGAAGCTCATGAGAAACCTCTCTACCTTGTCCTCAGGAATATCTGGAAGCCAGCACATTTATCAGTGGTTTATATGCCTTCTTCTCTGTCTCCGAGGATAGTAACTACTCTGCACTTTTGGGCAGTGCTTAGATTCAGCCTAGCACACTCATGTTGGCTGTCCTCAAGAAATTCTAAGATGAAAGATAGAACAAAAAGTGCTGGCAGTGTCATTTTCTATGAAACTTCACCATAGGTGTGACTCAATTCAGGTATTTGGACTTGACATTGTATGTATTTGTGGTAGAATTAAGTTATTCACTGTATTTAAAATTTTCTAAGATTTCAAGAGATGAAACTTTTTTAAAATCTATAAATATAATAATAAACCACATCTTACTCAAATATTTTATAGCAAATGTGAAGAAAATGCATCAATTGAGTTAGTATTTAAAATTAGAAAACTGTCAAACTGCAAGGCTTCTTGCCAGTCTTTTGTAGCTAAGGAAATCATATGATCAACTTAACAAAGTATCATAAGTAGGACTCAGATTGAGGTAGGAATTAGAGCAAAATTCAGGATGCTTTAGAGACTTTCTTTAGTGAGTGTATGCCTGAATATGTTTAAAGAGTTGCTAAAGAATCATGATGGTTATGCAGAAATTTTAAACTTTTTCTAAGTAACTATTAGATCTGATTACATGATCTCAGTAAAGGAAAAAATACAAGGTCTTATAGTATGAGAGAAAATACTACTGGATAAGGGGAAAATAGGAAATGAATTATGCAGTATTTAGAATTTTTAGACAGAGAAAGAACAAAACCTTAACTCATAAGATGGACATAAACATAACACAAGCCATGATCTGATACAGCATCAGAAAAGCCAGAAACACGGAACTGGAGAAAAGGGACAGTGACTCAGATAAACTGAGGTGCAGGGAGTTAGGAAAAGATTGCTTGATAAATCTCATATATGCAATTAAATACACAGATTTTTCTACCTTAGCTTATGCAGGGAATAAAGTATTCTTCCTCTTGCCCTTTAGAAAGCCAGAGGTTTATTATTTCAGGCTGGAAGACTGGAAAGCTTAGGACTCAGGGCTCAATCACAGTTGAGAAGAGTTATTTCAGTTAGCATCTCTATTTTGTTGCATGTAACATAGACTGATCTTAGTAGTTTAATCATATTTTATCATTAAGTAAGAAGACTGGAGGGAATGATTTTTGGCATTGATTCAGAGGCTTAAAGAAGTCAAATATAATGTTGGAAATTTTCATGGCTTTTTACTTGTAGTTGCAAAAATGGCTGCATTTCTGGTAAAATATTTAAGCATCATATTTTGCATTGACTAATGCTGTGTGATATGGCTACAATCTAACCAGGAAGGAGGGCAAGAGGAAGAATACTCTATTCCTTGCATAAATTAAGGAAGAAAAATCTGTGTATTTAATTGCACTGCATGAAATTTATCAAGAAATCTTTTCCCAACTCCCTGCACCTCAGTTTATCTGATTTACTGTCCCTTTTCTCCCATCCCAAGTTTCTGGCTTTTCTGATGCTGTATCATATTATCATATCACCGTTTGTCTTATGTTTGAAGGAGATAAACCTTTGATTTTTTTAAAAGCTTGCCTATTAACAATCCCCAGTGGGTTCTGATATTAAGAAAAAAGGGCGATAAATATTGGCTTGGCAACTGGCAACATGTGCCAGCCTCTTTGGACAGCCAACATCTAAGTTGTGACAAATGTACACTACTGCATATAAAATAAATAACTACTGTAAATAACGATGGTAAATAAAACTGTATAGCATAGGAAACTCTACTCAATACTCTATAATGATTTATATGAGAAAAGAAGCTTAAAGAGTGTATATATATATATATATATATATATATACACACACACACACTATACAGTCAGCAAAAACAAGACCGGGAGCTGACTGTGGCTCAGATCATGAACTCCTTATTGCCAAATTCAGACTGAAATTGAAGAAAGTAGGGAAACCACTAGACAATTCAGGTATGACTTAAATCAATCCCTATGATTATACAGTGGAACTGAGAAATAGTTTTAAGGGACTAGATCTGATAGAGTGCCTGATGAACTATGGATGGAGGTTTATGACATTGTACAGGAGACAGGGATCAAGACCATCCCCAAGAAGAAGAAATGCAAAAAAGCAAAATGGCTGTCTGAGGAGGCCTTACAAATAGCTGTGCAGAGAAGAGAAAAGCAAAGGAAAAAAGGAAAGATATACCCAAAGAACAGCCAGGAGAGATAAGAAAGCCTTCCTCAGTGATCAATGCAAAGAAATAGAGGAAACCAACAGAATGGGAAAGACTAGAGATCTCTTCAAGAAAATTAGAGATACCACGGGAATATTTCATGCAAAGATGGGCACAATAAAGGATAGAAAGAGTATGGACCTAACAGAAGCAGAAGATATTAAAAAGAGGTGGCAGGAATACACAGAAGAACTATAAAAAAGATCTTCATGACCCAGATAATAACGATGGTGTGATCACTCACCTAGAGCCAGACATCCTAGAATACAAAGTTAAATGGGCCTTAGGAAGCACGACTATGAACAAAGCTAGTGGAGGTGATGGAATTCCAGGTTGAGCTATTTCAAATCCTGAAAGATGATGCTGTGAAAGTGCTGCACTCAATATGCCAGCAAATGTGGAAAACTCAGTAGTGGCCACAGGACTGGAAATTTAACTTTTCATTGCAATTCCAAAGAAAGGCAATGCCAAAGAATGCTCAAAGTACCACATAGTTGCACTCATCTCACACACTAGTAATGTAATGCTCAAAATTCTCCAAACCAGGCTTCAGCAAAACATGAACCATGAACTTCCTGATGTTCAAGCTGGCTTTAGAAAAGGCAGAGGAACCAGAGATCAAATTGCCAACATTTGCTAGATCATCAAAAAAGCAAGAGAGTTCCAGAGAAACATCTATTTCTGCTTTATTGACTATGCCAAAGCCTTTGACTGTGTGTGTGAATCACCAAAAAACTGTGGAAAATTCTGAAAGAGATGGGAATATTAGACCACCTGACCTGCCTCTTGAGAAACCTGTATGCAGGACAGGAAGCAACAGTTAGAACTGGACATGGAACCACAGACTGGTTCCAAATAGGAAAAGGAGTACGTCAAGGCTGTATATTGTCACCCTGTTTATTTAACTTATATGCAGAGCACACCATGAGAAATGCTGGGCTGGAGGAAGCACAAGCTGGAATCAAGATTGGTGGGAGAAATACCAATAACCTCAGAAATGCAGATGACACCACCCTTATGGCAGAAAGCGAAGAACTAAGAAGCCTCTTGATGAAGGTAAAAGAGGAGAGTGAAAAAGTTGTCTTAAAATCTCAACATTCAGAAAACTAAGATCATGGCATCTGGTCCCATCACTTCACGGCAAATAGATGGGGAAACAGTGGAAACAGTGACTGACTTTATTTTTTGGGCTTCAAAATCACTGCAGATGGTGATTGCAGCCATGAAATTAAAAGACGCTTAGTCCTTGGAAGGAAAGTTATGACCAACCTAGATAGCATATTAAAAAGCAGAGACATTACTTTGTCAACAAAGGTCTGTCTAGCCAAGGCTATGGTTTTTCCAGTAGTCATGTATGCATGTGAGAGTTGGACTGTGAAGAAAGCCTAGCACAGAAGAATTGATGCTTTTGAACTGTGGTGTTGGAGAAGACTCTTGAGAGTTCCTTGGACTGCAAGGAGATCCAACCAGTCCATCCTAAAGGAAATCAGTCCTGGGTGTTTATTGGAAGGACTGATGTTGAAGCTGAAACTCCAATATTTTGGCCACCTCATGCAAAGAGCTGACTCATTTGAAAAGACCCTGATTCTGGGAAAGATTGAGGGCAGGAGGAGAAGGGTATGAAAGAAGATGAGATGGTCAGATGGCATCACCGACTCAATAGACATGAGTTTGGGTAAACTCTGGGAGTTGGTGATGGATAGGGAGGCCCAGCGTGCTGCAGTTCATGGGGTGGCAAAGAGTTGGACATGACTGAGTGACTGAACTGAACTGAACATACACACACACACACACACACACACACACACACACACACATATGTATAGCTGATTACAGCAGAAAGTAACACAACATTGTAAACTATCTACAATAAAAAATTTTAGACAAATAACATATTCACAACATACACATATTATTTCAAATTATTGTACCAAGAGAAAGTTACAATGAATTTGAATTGCCTCCATGTGGACAAAATATATTCCTTGTGATTTTGTGATATAAAATAAGAATTAATTTACCTGCCACTTACACAGACAGGTATGATTAGGGAGGGGCTTCCTGGTGAGTCAGTGGTGAAAAAATTCTCTTGCCATATAGGAGATTTGGGTTTGATCCCTGAGTTTAATCCCTGGAAAAGGAAATGGCAACCTACTACTGTACTCTAGCCTGGGAAATCCCATGGACAGAGGAACCTGGTGGGCTACAGTCCTCAGGGTCACAAAGAGTTGTTAATGACCTAGCGACTAAACAACAGCATGATTATGGATGAAACCTAGGAAAAATATTACAGTATTTATTCAGAAAGGGAAACATCAGAAATTCCTATCAATTGCTGGTTGATAGTAGTGTTCAAGTCATATTGAACTTGTTACTCATTAACCAGAATATACAGCAACCCTAGTTCTGACTGTTGAGAGATTCACTCTTCCTGTCATACTTGAATACAACGGCTGAAGTATGTATTAGACAGGATGCCTTTTCTTGAGGTGACCCTATTTCACAAAAACAGTACTATTGCAAGGAGTTTGGGGGCATGAGTTGCTTTATTTGCTTATTGGGTGTTATTGTCATTGTTAGTATTTAATTATGTTGGAGGGAGTTCTGACTTCTACAAAAAATAATAAAATTCCATCTTATATCCTCAGCTAATTTCCATGTGCTAACAATCAAAGCCAGTTATCTTATCTGGCAGAACTCTTAAAATTTAAATGATTCTCCCTCCCCCCACCTCCTAGGAAACCTAGGAGCCTGGTGTCCTACTCATGTTGCTTTAAGGCTATTGAAAAATTAAGCAATAATGGATCTGTAACACTCTTAATACCAGCTTATTTAATGTGCAAGTACTATTTTATTTTCTTCCATGTCTGTCAATTCTAGTTCAACTGCTTTGTTTTCTTTTTAGATTGTGCAAAAAGTGGCAACATAAACCAAACACATGCCTAATATTCTATATTTTTCCTACCACTTCCTTCCAAAATATTAGCAGTGGTCTGTTATCAAGGTTGTCTCATGTGAATTAACTTGGGGATGGTTGCAACTGCTTGTTTTTGGTTACATTAAGGTATATTTTGTTTTCCAAAAAGTTATTATGCAAATATAAAATACTCAAGTGAATATTTTTATTCAAAAATAAACTAACAAGAGAACCAGTTAGATGTTAAAACTAGTTCATATGAGAATTTGAATTGTAGAAATTATATTCTCCAGTGGAAAATAACTCACTTGCATTATTATTAATAGGCATCATCTGCATTACTGTCATTTTACTACATTTTATCTTTTTCCCCTACGGAGTTGTAAATAATTTTGTCAGTGACAAGACAATAAGTGGTGCAACTTGTATAGAATCAAGTAACCACCAGAGATTCTGCCAGGCTTTGCCTATGATGCCATGCAGAGGACACCTAGCAATTTCTTTTGCCCAAGAATTTGATTTTTTCTCATAATTCTTATGCATTTCCCAAAATTAGTCCTTCAGTTTATCCTTTAAGTCTATAAGCAACCTGCTATCCCACTGATTTGTTAATTCTGTGAAACTTTCCCATATTAATTTGCCAGAGTTCTTCATTTTATTGATGCTTAAGAGCCTTAACTGGTTAGAATGGTTTTTTGTAAAACATCATCAAGGCTTCTGTTATCATCTCTATATTGTAAATAATTCATGAGAGCAACCTTCTGATGAAAAAGATACAATAGCTGGCTACTAGTAGAAAAAGCACATTTGAATATGTCAGACATGAAAATGGTAAAGGGGACTGAGAAAATATAGCGAAACATTGGAATCCTGTTAAAATATTAACCTATAGATACATATAAATATACTTACTTAATTTTTAATAATGGTTATGCTATGTAATTAAGTGAGGTGCTTCCCATGAAATATGATTTCTCTAACTTCATTATCTGTATCAATTAAATTAATTTTCATAAAAAATTGTAAGTGGTTTTTATTGTGAGACTATGATAAGCATTTTCCATATGAGATATTTGAAATTTAGAAAAAAATACCTCTCTTTAAGTCCCACATGCAATATCATGGACAGAAGGGTATACTATCACCACTGAGGCAGATAGTTGAAATTACTTATAATGATATTCCTTACTATTTAGTCTTTTTAAAGTTTGCCATAAATTCAGATTTCTTTTAAATATACCAAAAAGTAAACAGAAAGTGGCATCAGTGCTACCAAGTGGTGACTGTAACATCATCACCTTATATATAAACAATGAGAAAACATGTATCTTTGAGAAAAAATTTCAGTCATGATAAAGTCTAGAGAAAAGTCTAGGGCTTTGATTCTTGACACTATTAATAAAAATTTGATACTGATATTCCTGTTAGGTTAGAATGTATTTATAATATTGAAAATTTATGACCTTTTTTTCTACACTTGGCATATGATTGACTTTTTAATTTCCTTGCAGTTTCAAAGAAAAATACACCTGATTCACTATGTACCTATTCAAGAGTCCCTGGTGGTTCAGAAGGGTAGAGCATCCCAGGTTCCACCCCTGGGTCGAGAAGAAGATCCCCTGGAGAAGGAAATGGTGACCCACTCAGGCACTCTTTCCTGGAAAATCCCATGGAAGGAGAAGCCTGGTAGGCTACAGTCCATGGGGTTGCAAAGAGTTGGACATGACCAAGTGACTTCACTTTCATTTTATTCAAGAGTGTTGACTTATATTTTGACTGACATGTGTTTTTTTTTTTTTTTAGCTTTTTAAATAAATTCCTTTGAAAATGTTATGATCTGCAGGCTTATTAGCAGAAAAATGTTTTACTACAAGGAGAATGTGAGCTAAAATTTCACTTTCAGGAAGATAGAGCAATAGGAATATCTATTTTTCTTATCATTTGGCCAAAAGGATATTTAAAATGCATTCTAAAATAAATTTAAATACAATAGTTTGTAACTGTTTTAAAGTATTCAGTCTCTGGTGTCAAAATTTGTCTCCAGCTCTTATGAGCCCTCCTATTCATTACAAATTATTAAACTTTTCTAAGTCTCAATATATTCATTGATAAAAAAAGAAGATAGTTTCTAAATCAGAGAATTATTATACAAGTTAAATAAGATGATGAATGCAAAAGCCTAAGTATAATCTATATTGTCAGCTTTAAAGAGATAATTGTTGTTACTGTTTATTCACTAAATCATGTCAGGCCCTTTTTCAATCCCGTGGACTATAGCCTACCAAGCGCCTCTGTCCATGGGATTTTCCAGGCAAGAATGCTGGATTGGGTTGCCATTTCCTCCTCCAGGTGATCTTTCCAACCAGGGATTGAACCCTCATCTTCTGCATTGGCAGGTGGATTCTTTACCACTGAGCCACCTGGGAGACCCCAATAAATGCTTATTTTATAAAACAATATTCCCAGCACAATTTTGCTTTAAAATACTCACTTTGTAACAACACTGATTTCTTTCACTCACTTTGTAACAACAATGTAAGCTAATACTTACATTGGTCTTTATTCTTCCCCCACTTTATCCCTTCCTAATACTAGTAAAGATGTTAGTTAGGCTCCTTAGAGGTCATGAGGATGAGCTTACAAAAAATCTTTTTAGTTTTCACCAGCAATGTGACCTCCTAGAGCACAGAAAAAACCCTCTGATACAGGCTTTATCCGTAAGTTGTAAATACATGGATGATTTTGAATGATCTTTCTTGACATCTTATATGATGAAAACAAATATAGGATGATTTACTGGAATAAATGTTATTATCACACTAGTTCCAAGTACTTGAAACTGTAAAACAGATTACTGAATGTAGCATTACTGAGAACTCCCTTCAGTTTGAAATCATAGTATCCTATGCTGGAGGCAAAGTAAATTTGGGATCATGCGCATAAGAATTTAAACTGCCTCATGAAGGTGTTACAATACCACTGAGTATGCTTCTTGACCCTGAGCAGGACAATTGGAGAACCACAAAACGCTAAAGGACAAGAAACGAAGTGGACTACTTGACCTTATATATATAGTACCTCTGTGAGAATGTTCCCTCCATAGGAAACCGATACCTTGTTCCTCAACATGGAGAGATTTTTTTTTTTTTTTTCAAAATAAACAAAAACAAAATGTTTTCTTTCAGTCTCCTAATTTGAATCTTTTAGTGATAGACTAACACTAAAACATGTCCATTTTCTTATTTTGTGGTAGCAAAATGCAATGTGGAAATACTCGTGAGAATGAGAAACAGATTGAATTTCTTAGGAGTGATGATTTTCTGAGTCTCTTTGAACTTAGAGTCCTTCATTGATTAGTTTATGTTCTAATGTGATATATTAAACATCTGCCTTTAACTCTGGAAAAAAAATAAAAACAAAAAACACTGGGAGGTACTATGATCAGACTACTGGGTAATCCCCTTCATTAAGACAAGGAAATGCCTTGACTGAGGTTCTAGGTACTTTGACTCCTGGGAGCAATCAAGGTGAATAACAAGTGAGGAGATTTAGGAAACCAGAAGTGAGTAATGATTTTGAGTGCTGGAGGGTATATGCACCTCAGTGTATCTTCTTGCTTTGACACTAAGGTTGCTCCTTGTACCATAGGAGGGGGGAAATGAGGAAGTAATTAACCATCACTAGAGGAAAAATAAGATAAGCATTGGTGCCTAATCTCAGTGCATTATTCAATATCCACATCCTACAGCTATCTCTAAAAGTCAGAATGTGCTGTTATCACTCCTTAAAATATAAATACATTGACCCAGACATCCCTAGAAATAACAAAACACATTGCAAGGTCATCTGCTTTATTTTTGTATTTCTACAAATTTCCAGCACTGGTGAACCAACTTCACATTTTAACACAATGGAATGGGAGTGATTAGGGTCGTTCATATATGTGATGTTAAAAACTGTGTCAGGCAGAGGCTATTACAAGGAATCAATGCTCGGATCTGACAGCTGTGTAGGGAAAGCAGTGGGGTAAATAACCCATCCCCAAGGAAAAAGAAAAGACAGGCATAGCAGTTCTATAACATATCTGCTGCACCCAATGACCTGCTTGATCCAAAGACAAGGATTTATGATTAAGGTTCACTTATGATTTGACTGATAGAATCTGAATCGTACATTTGCCATTGTTCTATTACTGGAAGGCTGTAATTGTACTTAGGATATGAGTATTCTGGAAGAATATGCTATTTTTAGATTACATATTTCCCGTCTCAGCCCCTGGTGTTTGTTTGTTGTTTTCTTTTATTTGTTGTGATGTTTCATAAACTGTTATATCTGAAAAACTGTAAAGCCACTATTAAAACACCACAAGTACATGTTGTATTTACTTGTGTTTCTCTTTTAAATCCATATTAATCTCATAATATTCTTATCAATTTGGGAAAAGTTATAAAATTTCTCCTATTATGCTGTTATGGTTGTAATCAGAAGTAGTTTCTCTAAAGTCTTTATCAAAAGAGTTAAGAAATTGGAAAACTGTGAATGAAGCCATTTTGCCAAATATAAAAGAGCTCTGAAGGTCAATTCACACTCTTACTTCCACTTCTAGGTTTTTAGATGCTTGACCTTTGAAAATTTTGCTTCTACCAGAGATGCCTCTATAATTCTTACTTTAAGAACATTTATTTTTATAATTTTCTATCACAGTACTATAGAGATTTTAATTTCAATTAAAATCTAATATCATTTTAAAAAATCAAAATTGCAGTCAACATTCAATTTCTGAGCAGCACCAATTTTAGAAAGTTATGTAATAAAACTCCAACTAATAAAAATAAAATTAAAAAAAAAGACAGAAAAAAAAACATATGGTTTTTCTGTAGTTAATCCTTTGTTTCTGTTATTTTTGTCATCTGTAAGATAAATTACTATGAAATAATAGACACCAAGGATAAAGAAGACCAGATAGGTATAAGCTTTGTACTCATAAAGTTAAGAATCTAGTAGAAGAAAGAGTCAAACAGTTCACTCACTTAGCAACCATTTATTTTATTCCTGGTATGAGTTGAGCACACTTTTAGATATTGGGGCTAAAATCCAAGATGAGACAAACTAAAATTATGCCCTGGTGGAGAATCATTTTAGTGGGAGAGGCAGATAAATTACAGATGAAAGGGAGAAGCCAACTAAAAACTTGCAGCATGTGTAAGTATAATCAATTCAGTTCAGTCCCTCAATTCTGTACAACTCTTTGCGAGCCCATGGACTGTAGCATGCCAGTTTCCCTGTCCAAAACCAACTCCTGAAGCTTGCTCAAACTCATGGCCATTGAGTCAGTGATACCACCCAACCATCTCATTTTCTGTCTTCCCCTTCTCCTTCTGCCTTCAATCTTTCCCACTATCAGGGTCTTTTCAAATGAGTCAGTTCTTTGCATTAGGTAGCCAAAGTATTGGAGTTTCAGCTTCAGCATTAGTCCTTCCAATGAATAGCTAAGACTGATTTCTTTTAGGATTGACTTGTTCGATCCCCTTGCAGTCCAAAGACCCTCAAGAGTCTTCTTCAACACTACAGCTCAAAAGCATCAATCCTTAGGTGCTTAGCTTTTTTTACGGTCAAACACACATCCATACGTGACTACTGGAAAAACCATAGTTTTGACTATATGTACATTTGTCAGCAATGCATTGTCTCTTTTTTTTAATATGCTGTTTAGGTTTTTCATAGCTTCTCTTTCAAGGAGCAAGCGTCTTTTAATTTCATAGGTGCAGTCACAATCTGCAGTGATTTTGGAGCCCCCAAAAATAAAGTCTCTCAGTTTCCATTGTTTCCCCATCTTTGCCATGAAGTGATGAGACCAGATGCCATGATCTTAGTTTTCTCAATGTTGAGTTTTAAGCCAAATTTTTCATTGTCTTCTTTCACTTTCATCAAGAGGCTCTTTAGTTCTTCTTTGCTTTCTACCATAAGGATTGTGTCATCCGTGAATATGAGGTTATTAATATTACTCCTGACAATCTTGATTCCAGCTTGTGCTTCATTCAGCCTGGCATTTCACATGATGTACTGTGCATTTAAGTTAGTAAGTAGGGTGACAATATACAACCTTGACATAATCCTTTCCCAACTTGGAACCAGTCTGTTGCTCCATGTCCAGTTCTAATTGATGCTTCTTGACCTGCATACAGATTTCTCAGGAGGCAGGTAAGGACATCTGTCATTCCCATCTATTTGAGAATTTCTGCAGTTCGCTGTGATCCACAGAGTCAAAGACTTTGGTGCAGTCAGTAGAGGAGAATTAGATGTTTTTCTGAAATTTTCATGCTTTTTCAATGATCCTACAGATGTTGGCACTTTCATCTCTGGTTCCTCTGCTTTTTCTAAACCCGACTTGAACATTGGAAGTTCCCAGTTCATGGACTGTTGAAGCATGGCTTGGAGAATTTTGTGCATTACTTTGTTAGAAATGTGAAATGAGTGCAATTTTGCAGTAGTTTGAACATTCTTTGGCCTTGTCTTTCTTTGGGATTGGAATCAAAACTTACCTTTGCCAGTCCTAGACCACTGCTGAGTTTTCCAAATTTTCTGGCATATTGAGTGCAGCACTTTCACAGCATCATCTTTCAGGATTTGAAATAGCTCAACTGGAATTCCATCACCTCCTCTAGCTTTGTTTGTAGTGATGCTTCTTAAGCCCCACTTGACTTCTCATTCCAGAGTGTCTGACTCTTGGTGAGTGACCACACCATCATGGTTATCAGGGTCATGATGGTCTTTTTTGTATAGTTCTGTGTATTCTTGCCACCTCTTCTTTTTTTTTTTTTTCTTCATTTTTTTTTCATTTATTTTTATTAGTTGGAGGTTAATTACTTTACAATATTGTAGTGATTTTTGCCATACATTGACATGAATCAGCCATGGATTTGCATGTGTTCCCCACCCTGAACCCCCCTCCCACCTCCCTCCCCATCCCATCCCTCTGGGTCATCCCAGTGCACCAGCCCCGAGCACTTGTCTCACTCATCCAACCTGGACTGATGATCTGTTTCACACTTGATAATATACATGTTTTGGTGCTATTCTCTCAGATCATCCCACCCTCGCCTTCCCCCACAGAGTCCAAAAGTCTGTTCTATACATCTGTCTCTTTTTCAGTCTTGCATATAGGGTTATCGTTACCATCTTTCTAAATTCCATATATATGCATTAGTGTACTGTATTGGTGTTTATCTGGCTTACTTCACTCTGTATAATGGGCTCCAGTTTCATCCATCTCATTAGAACTGATTCAAATGAATCCTTTTTAATGGCTGAGTAATATTCCATGGTGTATATTTACCAGAGCTTCCTTATCCATTCGTCTGCTGATGGGCATCTAGGTTGCTTCCATGTCCTGGCTATTATAAACAGTGCTGCGATGAATATTGGGGTGCACGTGTCTCTTTCAGTTCTGGTTTCCTTGGTGTGTATGCCCAGGAGTGGGATTGCTGGGTCATATGGCAGTTCTGTTTCCAGTTTTTTAAGGAATCTCCACACTGTTCTCCATAGTGGCTGTACTAGTTTGCATTCCCACCAACAGTGTAAGAGGGTTCCCTTTTCTCCACACCCTCTCCAGCATTTATTGCTTGTAGACTTTTGGATAGCAGCCATTCTGACTGGCATGTAATGGTACCTCATTGTGGTTGTGATTTGCATTTCTCTGATAATGAGTGATGTTGAGCATCTTTTCATGTGTTTGTTAGCCATCTGTATGTCTTCTTTGGAGAAATGTCTGTTTAGTTCTTTGGTCCATTTTTTGCCTGGGTCATTTATTTTTCTGGAATTGAGCTGCAGGAGTTGTTGTCACCTCTTATTAGTGTCTTCTGCTTCTGTTAGGTCCATATCATTTCTGTCCTTTATTGTGCCCACCTTTGCATGAAATGTTCCCTTGGTATCTCTAATTTTCTTGAAGAGATCTGTAGTCTTTCCCATTCTGTTGTTTTCCTCTATTTCTTGCATTGATCACTGAAAAAGGCGTTCTTATCTTTCCTTGTTATTCTTTGGAACTCTGCATTCAAATGGGTATATCTTTCCTTTTTTCCTTTGCTTTTAGCTTCTCTTCTTTTCAAAGCTATTTGTAAGGCCTCCTCAGACAACCATTTTGGCTTTTTAAATTTTCTTTTTCTTGGAGATGATACTGATCACTGCCTCCTGTACAATGTCACAAACCTCCATCCATAGTTCTTCAGGCACTCTATCAGATCTAATCCCTTCAATCTATTTGTCACCTCTACTGTATAATTGTAAGGGATTTAATTTAGGTCATACCTGAATGGTCTAGTTGTTTTCCCTACTTTTTTCAATTTAAGTCTGCATTTGGCAATAAGGAGTATGTATAATAGCAATGCATATTTTGAAATAAAGCAGATTAAAGGAATAGCAGTAACTGAGAAGAGAAGAGATCTTAATTGAGTGGTCAAAAATGATTTCTGAGGAAGTCAGCTTTGAACAGATTTCTGAATGAAAGCAGATAAGAAACCACACAGATATTTCAGGGAGTGATGATTATTCCAGGATTTAAAAAATTGTAAAATCTCTGAAGTATCTGTACAGGTTGAAAGTTTCTGTCAGAAGGAAAGTTCTAATTAAGAACAAACAGAAGTAACAGGTGTTTGAGGGAAAAGGGAAGGGTTCCCTGTGGATTTGATACTTAATAAAAACTATAAAGGATAAATAGGACTTTGTTTATAGTCACTGCAGTCAAGAACCTCACATTTCACAAGACAAATTCAAGAATAAATACACATGCAACAAACCTTCACAATATAACATGATTGTGATGATAATGATATACATAGGGAATGACAGACCATAAACAAAATGCCATCAATTTAGATTATTTGGGAGGGTTGGTAAGAAGAGTGAGAAAAAGTATCAGTCAAATATGTCTTAAATTTAGGAATTTTTGTGTGCTGATTTCAAGGGCAAATAGCCTCACTATTTAAGGAAAAGGATGCTATTCAGCTATAGAAGGTATAAAGCCATAGCAGTGTGAAAAATACTTGATGTTTATTTGCTACTGCTTCCAGGGATGGTGATCTAAATTCAGGTCAGTTCAGTTCAGTTCAGTCACTCAGTTATGACCAACTCTGCAACCCCATGGACTGCAGCATATCAGGCTTCCCTGTCCGTAATCAACTCCCAGAACTCTCTCAAACTCATGCCTATCGAGTTGGTGATGCCATCCACCATCTCATCCTCTGTCATCCCCTTCTCCTCCTGCCTTCAATCTTTCCCAGCATCAGGGTCTTTTCCAGTGAGTCAGTTCTTCATATCAGGTGGCCAAAGTATTGGAACTTCAGCTTCAACATCGGTCCTTCCAATGAATATTCAGGATTGATTTCCTTTAGGATCGACTGGTTTGATCTCCTTGCAGTCCAAGGTACTCTCAAGAGTTCTCCAACACCACAGTTCAAAAACATCATTTCTTTGCACTCACCTTTCTTTTCAGTTCGACTCTCACATTCATACATGACTACTGGAAAAACCATAGTTTTGACTACACAGATCTTTGTCGGCAAAGTAGTGTCTCTGCTTTTTAATATTCTGTCTAGGTTTTTCATAGCTTTTCTTCCAAGGAACAAGTGTCTTTTAATTTCATGGCTGAAGTCAACATCCACAGTGATTTTGGAGCCCACGAACATAAAGTTTGTCACTGTTTCCATTGTATCCCCATCCATTTGCCATGAAGTGATGGGACCAACTGCCATTATCTTAGTTTTCTGAATGTTGAGTTTTAAGCCAGCTTTTTCACTCTCTTCTTTCACCTTTATCATGAGGCTCTTTAGTTCCTCTTCAGTTTCTGCGATGAGGGTGGTATCTTCTGCATATCTGAGGTTATTGATATTTCTCCCGGCAATCTTGATTCCACTTTGTGCTTCATCCAGCACAGAATTTCGCATGATGTACTCTACATATAAGTTAAATAAACAGGGTGACAATGTACATCCTTGATGTACTCCTTTTTCAGTTTGGAAACAGTCCACAGTTCCATGTCCAGTTCTAACTGTTGCATCTTGACCTGAATACAGGTTTCTCAGATTACAGAATATAATGAGAACTTAGAAATTTATGCACTAAGGCCATTTTTTTTTCCTATTTGCTATAAGAGCATTTGAAAGAGTTAAAACACACAGCTAAAACAGACTTTATTGATAGAGGCAAATTCAAAACCCAGCAGCAAGCAAATCAGTGGACTTTGACACAATCCAGATTTAAGTTGAGATTCCCAAAGCAGAAGGAGAAGCAGAAGTAGGTACAGCCAGCCTTGCTTGTCTTCCATGTAGGCTAGAAAAGTCAAGCACTGAATCTGGAATACAATTGTCATGTAGGAAGATTCCTTTAAAATGAAATTTTAAAACATTAACATATGACTAAATTGAACAACTAAATGAAAATAGGGCTTTCCTTGTAGCTCAGTTGGTAAAGAATCTGCCTGCAATGCAGGAGACCTGCCTTGTTCCCTGGGTCAGGAAGATCCTGTGGAGAAGGAAACGGCAGCCCCCTCCAGTATTCTTGCCTGAAGAATTCCATGGATGATGCATTCTAGCAGGCTACAGTCCATGCGGTCACAAGAGTCAAACACAACTTAGTGACTAAGCCACTACCAAATGAAAATATGTCAAAGATTTACAAAATAATAGAATGTGTAGTGGAAAGCGTACAATGGTGAAATCATAAAGCCTAGATTTTTATGATGCTTCTTTCAGTTCAGTTCAGTTCAGTCACTCAGTCGTGTCCGACTCTTTGCGACCCCATGAATCGCAGCACGCAAGGCCTCCCTGTCCATCACCAACTCACAGAGTCCACTCAAACTCATGTCCATCGAGTCGGTGATGCCATCCAGCCATCTCATCCTCTGTCGTCCCCTTCTCCTCCTGCCCGCAATCCCTCCCAGCATCAGGGTCTTTTCCAATGAGTCAACTCTTCGCATGAGGTGACCAAAGTATTGGAGTTTCAGCGTCAACATCAGTCCTTCTAATGAACACCCAGGACTGATCTCCTTTAGGATGGACTGGTTGGATCTCCTTGCAGTCCAAGGGACTCTCAAGAGTCTTCTCCAACACCACAGTTCAAAAGCATCAATTTTTCAGCACTCAGCTTTCTTCACAGTCCAACTCTCACATCAATACATGACCACTGGAAAAACCATAGCCTTGACTAGACCGACCTTTGTTGGCAAAGTCATGTCTCTGCTTTCTAATATGCTATCTAGGTTGGTCATAACTTTCCTTCCAAGGAGAAAACATCTTTTAATTTCATGACTGTAATCACCATCTGCAGTGATTTTGGAGCCCAAAAAAATAGTCTGACACTGCTTCCACTGTTTCCTCATCTATTTCCCATGATGCTTCTTTACTACCCATGTAATCATAAACCAGTTATCTAAATATTATTAGCCTCAGTTTTCTCACCCATGGAATAGTGATGATGATATTTATGCAGAGCTGTTGTGTTAATTTAATGAACCCAATAATATGACAGATTCATATCTGAGGCTAAAATGGTAGCTATTGTGTATATATGTGTATATATATATATACACATATATACACATTTATATATATATATAAAACTAATAATTCTAGAAAAAGTAATTACATTGTTCAGAATATTTTAATTTATCTTTCAGGGTCCTGTGTTGATTATTCATTTACTAAAAATATATTTTCATTCTGGTTTACCTGTTCTAAGAATGTTAAATCCATAATCCAATATGTCACATTACAAATAATAATGGGTATAATTAATACCCTAACTGCTTTTTCTTCTGTTTATCTATAGGGCACTGTCTTTCACTGTTGAACATAAAGAAACTTAAACAAGTCTGTCTGTTACAAATTTGTATGGCATTTTCTTAAGAAATTAGATTATAGAACTGTATAAAAAGTTCATGCAGTTAACACATTGATCTTAAAAAATGCAGATGGTCAATTTAGTATCTTAAAAGAAGACAAATTTAGATATTAAAACCAAGGTCTTTCCATATTTTTTATAGTCTGTCCTCCATGCTTGGCTTCAGTCTAAACTAAGTAATATTTTAGTCACAGTATGCGTAGCTAAAATGGATTTTATATTCTATTATTTCACAGTTAGTTACAGGTTCTAAGTTTTTGCTTCCCTTTCAAAAAAAACAAGCCATTAATTCTAGAAAAAAGTGTATTTCCAGCTTTATTGAGAAATAATTGGCATATAACATTGTGTAAGTTTAAGGTGTACCCTGTGATGATGTGATATAAGTATGTTTTGAAATAACATATAATGATATTAGTTACTATATCTATGACCTAACATAAATATATGTTAGGTCAAGCATACTATCACACTGTTGACTATGGTCCCCATGCTGTATATTAGATTCCAGAACTTATTCATATTATAACTGTTTTTTTGTCCTGTTTGACCATCTGTACCCACTCCATCCCTAATCCTAGCAACCAATCTACTCTCTGTTTCAATGAGTTTGATTTTCAGTTTTTAAAAAAATTTCACGTACAAGTGAGATCATATATTTTTTCTCTTCCTGATTCAGTTCACTTGGCATAATGCCCTCAAGGCCCATTCATTTTGTTGTAAATGGCAGAATGTCTTTCTGTTTAATGGCTGAATAATATTTGTATGTGTGTGTATATATGTGTGCATATACTTTGTATATACTGTTTTCTTTATTCAATCATCAGTGGATACTTAGGTTGCTTCCATATCTTCACTACAGTATAGTATATAAGACTGGAGTGAGCATTACAATGCAGATATCTCTTTGAGATAGCTATTTTATTTCCTTCAATTAGTGGGATTCCTGGATTACAGGGATTTCTGGATTGCTCTATTTTTAATTTTTTGAGAAATTTCCATACCATTTTTAATAGCATGTGTCCCAAATTTTTTATATTCCTACCACAGTGCACAAAAGTTCCCATTTCTCTACAACTTTATCAACACTCACTATTTCTTATCTACTTGATAGTAGCAATTCTACCAGATGGGAGGTGATATCTCTCATTGTGGTTTTGACTTACCTTTCTCCAATGATTATTGATGCTGAGCAACTTTTCATGTACCTGTTGGGCATCTGTATGTCTTCTTCAGAGAAGTATCTATTTAGATACTCTACTCATTTTTTAAATTGTATTATTTGTCTTTTTACTATTGAATTGTAAGTTGATCATCAGCCTCTGTCAGAATATTTGCAAATATCTTCTGCTATTAATTCTTCTTTATTTTTTAAGTGTGGTGGAATTTATTGAAGAAACTATCTGATCCTGAGTCTTTTTTGTTGGGAGGTTTTGATTACTGTCTAATCTTTACTCATTATTGGTCTGTTCAGATATTCTTACTTCATGAGTCAGTCTTGACATGCTGAATGTGTCTAGAAATTTTCCCATTTCTTCTAGATTGTTCAATATTGATGCATAATTGTTCTTTTTTGATGTTTTGTGCCTCTGTGAAATTTGTCATAATGTCTTCTCTGTCATTTCTGATTTTATTTGACTCCTTCCTTTGTTTTCTTGAGTTAGTCTCGCTATCGTTCAAAAATCCATCTCTTAGTTTTGTTAATCTTTTGTCTTGTTTTTCTATTCTTTAATTCATGTATATATTTTTGCTCTAATCTTTATTTTACACCCTTATGCTAACTCTGGGCTTAGTTCTTCTTTTTCTAGTTTTTTGATGTGTAATATTAGGTTGTTTATTTGAGATTTTTCTTTTTGATATATGTCTTTATAGTTATAAACTTTCTTTCTTAAAGTACTTTACTACCTGCCTTGAGTTTTGATATATTTTGTTTCCATTTTTGTTTGCCTCAATATACTTTTTATTTTAATTTTTATTTCTTTTTTGATTCATTGATTTCTTAGGGATATATTATATTTCTATATTTTTATAAATTTTTCAAAATTCATCCTGTCTTTGATATTTAGTTTCATATCATTGTGGGTGGAAAAAATACTTGATATGGAGTAGGAAATGGCAACCTACTCCTATATTCTTGTTTGGAAAATCCCATGGACAGAGGAGCCTGCTAGGCTATAGTCCATGGGGTTGCAAAGAGTCACAGACTTGACTTAGCCACTAAACAAAGAACAATATCTTGAATTTGTGTGTGTGTGTGTGTGTGTGTGTGTAGTCTAACTTGTTGCAATCTACGGTAGCAAATGTTACATATGTAGTTGAGAAGACATATTCTGTTTCTGATACTGTTGGATGGAATGCTCTGTGTATATCTGTTAGGTTCATTTGGTTTCATGTTATTCAAATCTGCTGTAACCTTTTGTTTCCCTGTTTGGGTAGTCTAGAAGTTTTTGAGAGTGGGGTATTAAAGTCCCCACTATTATTGTATCACTGTTTATCTCTTCTTTTAGTTTCATTAGTATTTGCTTTAATTAATTACATCCTTTAATGTTGGATGTGTAAATATTTATAATTATTATATTTCTTGACAGATTGATGAACACTTTATTATTAACCAATGACCTTGTATCTTTGACCATTTTTGGCTGCAAATTTTTATGTGATGTAAGTATTACCACCTTTGTTTTTTTTTATCACTTACTTGAAATATCTTTTTCTATCCTTTTGTTCTCTTTATGTGTGTCCTTAACCCAAAGTGACTCTCTTCTATGTAATATAATGTTTGATCCTGGCATTTTATCCATTTAGCTAATCTATTTTTTTGATTGGATAATTTAATCAACCTAAATTTAAAGTAATTTTTGATAGGTAAATACTATTGTGTTTTCTGTTGTTTTCTATTTTTGTATATCCTTGGTTTCTTATATCTTCTCTAGTTCTATTCATTTTTGATTCAATGATTTATTGTAGCAGCATGCTAAAACTCCTTTATCAAGATCTTTTCTGTATCTACATTTTTCTTTTGTGTTTACCATGAAACTTATATAAAATATCTTATAGTTGTAGCATCCTATTTTAAGTTGAGAACAATGTAACTTTTCTAATACACACAAACTTTATACTTCTTCCCCCATAACATTAAGTTACTGATGCTTCAGTTTAGATTTTTTTTTAATATTGTGAATCCAATAATAAAGTACTGTAGTTATAGTTATCTTAATAGTTTTAACTTTTAAAGCAAACTTGCAAATTATTTACATAATTAAATATTAGAGAGTACTTTTATAATATTAGAGAGTATGACTTTGACCATATATTACCATTACTGATCTCTTTTGTAGATTCACTTATTTTCACAGTGGCATCACCCTTTCCTTTTAGCTTGTAGAGTTCCCTTTAGATTTTCTTGTAAGACAAATTTAGTGTTGATGAATCTCAGTTACTTGTTTAGGAAACTATTTCTCATTTCTGAGAAATAGCTTTACTAGGTATGGTATTCCTGTTTGGCAATTGGCTTTTCAATATTTTTAATTTTCTATTCCATTTTCTCCTTGTCTGCAAAGTTTCTTCTGTGAAAGCCACTGATAGTCTTATGGGGATTCCCTTGTATGTGAAGAATATCTTTTCTCTTGCTGCTTTCAAAATTCTTTATCTTTGACTTTTGAGAATTTAATTATAATGTATTTGGGCATAACTCTTTGAGTTTAACCTATTTTAGATCTGTTGAGTTTCATTAGATACCCAAGTTTCTTTTTATCTTCCCATTCTAGGGTTTCCATAATGTGTATGTAATTTCTTCTGATGATTCCTATGACTCCTCTAGGCTTTCCTCATTCCTTTTGTTCTTTTCTTTTCTTTTACTCCTCTGACTGGAAAATCTCAAACAATTTGCCTTCAAGTTCACTGATTTTTCTGCTTTTTCAAGTCTACTGTTGTTCTTCATTGAATTCCTTAGTTTAGTTATTGTATTCTTCTTCTCTAGAATTTCCTTTTTAAAATATAGTTTCTTTATTCTTAATAAACTTCTTTTATTCATCCATTGATTTCCTAATTTTGTTTAGTTGTTTGTATCCTCATATTTTGCTGAGCTTCTTTAAAAGGATTATTCTATATTCTTCATCAGAAAGTTCATAAATCTCCTTTTCTTTAGGATCAGCTATTGACATTTTGTTTCCTTTGACAATGTCACATTTACCTGATTTTTCATGATCTTTGTATCCTTTTCTTGGCATTTATGTATTGGAATATGTGGTCTCCTCTTTCACATTTTATAGATCTGTTTTAACAGGGAAGAGTCTTCACCAGTCAGGTTATTTGGAAATGTTGGATTGGTCAGCACACAGCAGTCATGGGCAAGTGGAGCTTTACATTAGGTTCTCTAGCTGGGCAGGGCCACTGCCTATGTTCTGACGTTGTCTTGACTGGGCTATGTGATTAAGCAAGGCCAATGGATGAACTTCCTGGTCAGGGAGGGCTTCTGACTATGCCCTGAAGTCAAGTGGGGCAACTAGCTGGCCTCTAAAATCACCTCTGACTGGGCCAGATCTCAAGTGGTGTTCTCCTGAAGGGTGGTGCTCCTGGCTAGATTCCATGATAAAGAGGGGTATGGGACACATTGCAACCAGTTGGGTGAAGCCTCATGTTGTACTCCTTTAGTGATGCAGCTGGCTGAATTCAGCATTCAGGAGGGACTATAAGCTATGATTTATATTCAGATGTGTTTTCAGGCTGTGCTTTGCAACCAGTTGGGTCTGCAGGCTGTAACTCGATGCTGGAAGGAACTGCAAGCTCTGTGATCAGAAAATCTATTGGCTCTCCTATGCTGTTGGGTGAGGTTACTGATCGGGCTCAACTGTCAGGTAGGGCCTCCATCTATACTTCACAGTTGGATGGGAAGGGAAACAGTGCTCTGCACTTAGGCGGGGTCAACAGTCCAGGCTCTCTGGCTGGATTGAGCCATAGGCTATGCTCCGCAACTGGATAAGATCAATGCTTGAGCTCCCTGTCTGGGCAAGGCTGCAGGGTGTGTTCAGCTATCCGACAGGGCTATAGCCTGCCAGGTACCTCTGTCAATGGGGATTCTCCAGGCAAGAATACTGGAATGGGTACCATGCCCTCCTCCAGGGAATCTTCCCAACCCAAGGGTGGAATCCAGGTCTTCCACATGGTAGGCAGACTCTTAACCACCTGAGCCATGAGGGAAGCCATGAAAGAACCATGCAGTAAAATTGGAACTGTTTCTCTCAACTTTTTAATGTGGTTCTTTCATGTTCTCTACTATGGCATTTCTTTAGCCTTATTCCTGCATTCTGGAACTTCCATAATGGTATTTTGTCTGTTGATTTTTGTTCGTTGGTCTACTTGTGAGGGGCTTCCCAAGTGGCACTAGTAGAAAAGAATCAGCCTGCTAATGCATGAGACACAAGAGACACTGGTTCAATCCCAGGGTCAGGAAGATCCCCTGGAGGAGGAAATGGCAACCCACTCCAATATTCTTGCCTAGAAAATCCCTTGGACAAAGGAACCTTGGCGGGTTATGGTCCATAGGGTTGCAAAGAGTCAGAAGACTAAGCAGACACACACTTCTTGTGAGGCGAACTGAAGTCAGAAACAATCTATGTTGACATCTCAATGACCACACTACCCCACAAATCCTTATGAAACTTTGCTTTAGCTGATGTTTAACTATATCATATTGCATTTCTGCTAATTGGGAGGCCAGTTTTGCCATTTTAAATTTTTAACATTTTATTTCTCCTTAACACAATAATTATCTACTTTCTTTTCAGCTTTATAATGCTGCTACATTTGTAGTTTCAAGTACAGAAATAAATTTTAAAATCTAGATCATATGCTCCATGATGGCAAGGATTTGTCTTGTTCATCACACACACAAAAAATTGGCATTAAGTAGTTGATTGAATGAATGAATGATGTGTTCTGACACCAGCAGAGCTTACAGAAGCAGAGATGAAGCAGAAAATATAATGACTGTCAAAAGGGTGAACTTGAAGATGAAAAGACACTTTTAGCTTAGTTACTTTGATACGCACTCTGGATAACACTCCAATTTTGCATGAATTTTTGGAATGAAAACAGCTCTACTCCTAAATAATAAATTTATTAATTGCACTCCTTATGAGTCCTGACAGCAGTCAGCTTTGTGGGTTTCTGATTCCATTCCAAGGGGCTGAATGTCCCTGTGATTTATGTAATAGGCAGCAGTGTTATGAGGAAAAGACTTGCAGGATAAAACTTAAAGACGGGAGCACAGATGGCTGCCTGTGGAGAGTGTGGTGTGTGTTAATGAAAATGCATTGAACAGTGAGGGAAGGGCAGCAAACAGTCAAAGGAAGGTGCCTTGAGCTTGGGGTTTCATTTTCTTAAAGATAGATATTAATTGTTTTTTCCTTGTGTAAATTTTCTAATTTATTTTACTCTAACAACAACAAGCACTTGGGGCACTATGAACACAATATAGACATTAAAGAATAAGAAGAAACAAAAAATTGCAAATGCTTAGGGTTCATCATACATTTCAATCATGTTTCTCTATGATTAACTCTTCATTATGTAGCCTGATTTCTAAAGGGTATGTTCTAAGATCAAACTGTTTAACCAACACAATGAAAGGACCTTATATAATTTTGTATATCACCATCTAGGTTTTCGACACATTTACTGTCTCTCCTGAAAATTCGTAGTTCATAAATGCTTGCACATTGAATCACCATATTTTTAGTATAATCTTACTTGCTGGATAATTATAGGCATACCTTAGACATATTTGTGGGTATAATTCCTGATCACCACAGTAAAGCAAATATGGCAAGAAAGCAAGTCACACTAATTTGGGTGTTCCCCAGTGCATGTAAAATTTATGTTTACACTATACTGTAGTCTTATAAGTGTAAAATGAAGTTATGTCTGAAAAAACAAAGTATGTACCTTAATAAAAAAAGACACTCTATTGCTAAAAAAATGCTAACCATCATCTAACAAAACAGGGTTGCTACAAAACTTCAATTTATAAAAAAGTGCAGTATCTACAAACTGAAACAAAATAAAGCACAGTAAAATGAGGTATGTCTGTATTTTGTTCACCACTTGATTTTGGTCCTACTTAACTGTTCAATTTCTTCTTTCTTGTTTAACCTTTGTTTCCCACAAATATCAATTCATCACAAGTTAGGTAAAGTAAAACAAAGAGGAATGGCTACTATAAAAATAATTCATAGGTGATTTGGTAAGTTTTTTTGTGAGACATTATTACTGACCAGGTAAGGTATTTCATTCTAAAACCTTCATATAATACTACAAAATTGTTCAGCTTTAGTCAAAAATTCATAAAGTCTTTTATTTTTTAAAAGGAAAAAAGCAAAACATTACATTTATGATACATTATTTTTAAAATAAAGAGAGGCATAACTACTGAAAAATTAGCACTTATGTGTAAGCCCAGGGAGGAATGATGCTTCATAATAAAGAAACTACTCACAGGAGCACACACATCGTGTCCAGAAGAACTCTAAGCCACACTCTTGGCAACTGGTGAGGTTTAATAATGTGGTTTGGGAAAAAGTGGTATGTCTTTGGATGGACTCTTTCTTTGTCTAGTTTCTTGGAACTGTTCTCAGCAATCACCCAGAATGCCAGCTTTCAAACTCCCATGCTTTTCTTTGGTGATTTGCCAGGACTGAGATAAGAAGATAAGCACTGAGGATGAATTTGGGATGATTCAGAAGTTCAAAAATCATTTCTCGGGTGTGTTTCTTTTGAATATAATCTCTTATAGAGTATGGGTTACATACACCCACCTCCTCACAGCCTGTTTTGCTGCATTTAAGAAAAAAAGAATGCCATGACTTTATGTTAATAAATAGCTTTTATCATATGTATTCTTTGCACTTTGTTTTTTCCTAATCTAGAAGTCAGTCCTTCATGTTCCATCCAAAGTCTACTCATTTTATGTAGTAACTGATTTGTCTACCCAGTACAATCCTTATTTCATTTATTGTTCTGAGAGCATAAATGGATGGCAAAAGAATATTTCAAACATGGAGTTTTGTCCTCTCTACACTACAGAATCTGTGTAGGCACTCTTTGATCAGAGATCCAAGCAGGAGGTCCAAATTGATGAAAAACAAACAAAATATTTGCTCTAGGCTCTTTCTTGAATAATTTGTAGGAACCGTAAAAGTAAAGCCATATAGAGGTTCTGTTTTTTTTTTTTTTTTTAATTTTTAACTTAATGTTTAATTTGCTATTGGATTATACTGCTCCTTTAAACTTGTCTGGTGCTGTGGACAAGAGAAAAATGCTTCTTACAACAATTCAAGATGCACTCCTCTAGAAATTTCACTGCTTAATAGTCTCAGTCCATAGCATAGGTGAGTCTTGGACTCATGGTTCTCTAGACTTTGTTAACTGTTAAGGCAGGCATTTCAAATAAACCCACCCCTATGTGCTATTTGAATTCCCATACTTGCCCATCTCATGCATCTCATTTTTCTGTGTCCACAGCTTATATTCCATAAGCTCTGTATTCCACACGTCAGCAAACCTGACTTTAGGAACACATTTTTAAAGTAACTCTGTGTGTGTGTGTGTGTGTGTGTGTGTGTGTGTGTGTGCTCAGTCGTGCCTGACCCTTTGTGACCCCACAGACTGCAGCCCTCCAGGCTCCTCTGTCCATGGGATTTTTCAACAAGAATACTGGAGTGGATTGCCTTTCCCTCTTCCAGGGGCATCTTCCTGACCCAGCGATCAAACTTGTGTCTCCTGTATCTCCTGCATTGGCAGGTGGACTCTCTCACTGAGCCACCTGGGAAACCCTTTCAAGTATCTGGTGGTGGTGGTTTAGTTGCTAAGTCGTGTCCAACTCTTGCAACCCCATGCCAGGATCCTCTCTGTCCATGGGATTCTCCAGGCAAGAATACTGGAGTGGGTTGCCATTTCCAACTCCAGGGGATCATCCCGGCCCCAAGGATCTAACCCGGGTCTCTTGCGTTGCAGGCAGATTCTTTGCCAACTGAGCTATGAGGTATCTGTGTAGCCCCAAGAGCTTAATGTCTAGAAGCACAGGAATTTCTACAACTCCTGCTGCCATATTGCAACATCTTTGCTTCCCTGAGCCTATCTTCAAAACCACTTGACTATCAGTGATGAGTCAAAATGCATTCTTTGGATAATTTTTGTGGCAGATGCTTAGCCACAACATCCAGAGAACTGTTTTTCCATTCACAGTATGTTAGGCAATAGCTTTCCAAAATTGTTTTTAGCCATTTTAGCACTTGTATGTATTAACCAAGGTCTCTGTTGATTACATTTATTGCATCATGTCAGGGGCAAAGTGTCAGAAGAAGATGGACATGACCCTCAGAGCCATAGTCATTTGTTCAAGTGTTTCATGAACGTTGTCCTTTCCATGGAGTTTGACAGCTCCTATATACATGACCTTCCTTTGTGGAGTCTCCTTGAGAAGTTCTATAGTAAGAACTATATCACCAATTTTTTTAATGTAAAAAATAACACAAAAGTATATTTTATACCTAGTATAGTTAAAAACACTAGTGTTTTTTAACCCCTCTATTCAGTAAAATTTGGTAAAGAAAACATTGCATTAACTCTATGCCAATTATTTGGTATTTAAAACCAATTAATATCTCCAATTGTTGGATGTGATTTTCTCAAAATTCAAAAAGGCCTATCAAATGTTGACCTTCTTAGTCAATTTTTGGTAGGACCAAGGCAAATATAACACTATTCACTGGAAGGAGTGATTCCATGGTGGTTGTAAGCCAAGAAATAGTCTGAATTCACATTTGGGGTTAGGTCTTACACTTTGTAACAATTATTTTGCTTTTTGTATTAAATTTTTTATGTAGTTTTATAGTATTCTTATAAAAAAAGAAGCTAGTTAATTTCAATATCACTAATAACCCACCTGTCTTTTGCAACAAACTACTCTTCTCTTATGGATTAAACTGTACTGGCATTGTAAAACCAAAAGAGAAGTACTTTTTTCAGATCTTAATAAGCTTCTGTCAGTCTCGATGAGCCATCTGCTTTTTTAACCTGCCAAATGAGGCCCTTTTAGAAAGAATTAGTTAATTATTAATTCAATTTTCTCTTTCCTAAAACCACTTTAAGAGTTCATGGAAATATGCTTTTTTGACTTCAGATGTACTGTATATTGATGGATCCTTAAATGGTATCTGATACTAACTCTGTCATCATCTAGAGTCCTAGAAAATGAAATTTTTTGGTGACATAATTACCATAAAACAGTATTATAAAGCCCATTTGTTTTTTTAAATCTACCTTATGCCAGTTTATTAAAAATGTATTTTGAGTGAATTTTACATAAATATATACATATGTATGCATTATAATTATAAAAATAGGATGAAGTTTTATTTTGAAAATTTGGAAAAGCTATTGATACTGAAATGTTGAAGTAGGTCCAGTTTCTAAAAACTGGATTGAGACACATTACTATACAGTTTGTTCTGAACATCATAAAAGTTGTTAAGATTGATAAATTATGTTCATAGAAGTAGCTTACTTTAAAAATATAGGACATTCAACATTTTCATAATTTAAATTGCAATTGACATTGAACTAATACATATAATCACTTTAATTCATATTAATATGGGAACACAGGTTAATCAAAGTATTATCGCACCTTTGTCTTTAAAAATTCTCACAGTTATTTAGTGAGGTGGTTTATTAATACGCCAGTTTTGCAGATGAGGTTGGACTCAATGATTGGTTTTCTAATACATGCAAGCCCTTTATTATCTATAGCACTTTAAGTTAAATTATATGATAGAATTTTCAGATACTCAGTCACATCTTACAGAACCACTTTCACTCTGATTTCTAGAGCTGGACGGTGGAAGGAGCAAAGATGGCTGATGAGGGTGAGAATGGGATAGTCTTCCCCACCCTCAAGGATAAAAGCACCAGAAGCTACTCAGAAGACCACAAGAGCAAATCAGCAAGGGCCAGAGGTTCTCAAATCTATTTGTTGGTTGAATTAGTGATTTGGTGCTTAGTCAACTATCTTGTTTTTCTTGAATGCTGACCTACATGTCCAACACCAACAGACACACTGGGGACTTAGAATAAACTAAAAATTTAGCCCTCAATATTCCAGAAATTGAGTCTGTGATTATTTTGAAAGAATAATTCCAGAGAAAAGGTGAAAAAAATGCTTATAATCTATGTGATACTTGTTAACAGTGCTGTGGATATTCAACCCAGCCATCAGAATAATCAGTTTGAATAAAGTGAAATCATGTTATTCCTCAAAACACTGGGATCACAAAGTCATTTAGTTTAAAAGTCAATGTCTTTTATGATATCAAGTGCCTGCATGATCTAAATTCCTTATTAACTTTCTAATTTCCTTTACTACCTGTCCCTCATAACTCCCATTAAAACCTACTGGCCTGTTTTTTTTTTGAACATAAAAGATATTCTCAATCTTAATAGCCTTTGCATCAGTATTCTCCCTTCCTAGAGCATGGTTCCTTTAGATACATACATGGCTTTCCATAACATATCTAACTGCTTCACCTCATCCAAGCATTTGCACAAATGTCAAGATCTCAATGAGACACACCCTGGCTACTCAATATTAAATTGCCTGTTACATCTGACACAGTATTCCACAGAGTCATGTTCCTTCTTCCTTTGGTCTCTTTCTCTTGATCCTTCTCATAATAATTGTAGCTTGTGTCACCTTCTAATGTACTATATAATTTACTTCATAATTATATACACTGCTTACTTTCCGTCTCTTCCACTAGAATGTTAAGTCCCATAAATTTAGGGATATTTTGTTTAATGAGGTCTTCTAGGCACCTGGAGCAGAGTCTGACTATTAAATGACACCTAAAAATAAAAATTACTTTTAATTTGATTTGTATTATTTGTGATAACATTACAGCAACTGGAAACAGATGTTTGAAAGTACATTGTTTCTGAAGTTAAAGGTGTTGTTAGCACAACAATAATCAGAATATGTAATTCAACCCTGCCCATTAGTGACCTTGTTGTATATTTCTTTGGGAATGTTTCACTGAGTGCATTGTAGCCATGAAATTAAAAGACACTTACTCCTTGGAAGGAAAGTTATGACCAACCTAGATAGCATATTAAAAAGCAGAGACATTACTGTGCCAACAAAGGTCTGTCTAGTCAAGGCTATGGTTTTTCCAGTGGTCATGTATGGATGTGAGAGTTGGACTGTGAAGAAAGCTGAGCGCCAAAAAATTGATGCTTTTGAACTATGGTGTTCGAGAAGACTCTTGAGAGTCCCTTGGACTGCAAGGAGATCCAACCAGTCCATCCTAAGGGAGATCATTCCTGGGTGTTCATTGGAGGGACTGATGCTGAAGCTGAAACTCCAATACTTTGGCCACCTCATGCGAAGAGCTGACTCATTGGAAAAGACCCTGATGCTGGGAGGGATTGGGGGCAGGAGGAGAAGGGGTTGACAGAGGATGAGATGTCTGGATGGCATCACCGACTCGATGGGCATGAGTTTGAGTAAACTCTGGGAGTTGGTGATTGACAGGGAGGCCTGGTGTGCTGCGATTCATGGGGTCGCAAAGAATCAGACATGACTGAGCGACTGAACTGAACTGGACTAAATTATTGCTCACAAAATACATGTCACATTCACTGAATGAATATGAGCTCTATACTTCTAACTACTACGATAAACAAGCATATTGTAAAATGTCTGATCAGACTGAGCTAGTCTTTCCTCAAACTCCAATCCAGTATACTGACAGAGAATCAAAGCACTTGGTAATAGACAGATGGTTTAAATTTCTTAGATCTTAGCAGCATTGCTAATTATGCTTACTCAAATCTTCACACATTTTCAGATAATATTACAACTCCCTGAGCTTGACCTAAAGCATTGGAACCAACTCACAAAATTATAGATGGAATTTTGATAAGCTTATGAGAGTTTTCCTGGGGACATCTTATTAAAAAAAAAAAAAAAATCTCTGCTAATCATAAACCACAGAGAGTGGGAAAAGGATCTTCAATGACCAAGATTGCTCAAGGGTTTCCTGGCAAATCTTAATGGGGTATAGTCTTTGACTTAAAAATGCAATCCTTTACGAAATCTTCAAAAATGCACACACATTAGCAGTGGACACATGGACCTTGAATTTAGACCTAAAAAGAAGGCGAGGTAAGGATTAGAATGAAAACTAATTGAACAATTAGAGGAACACCATTTGCATTTGGAAAATATTTATAGACAATATATACTATTTACCAAGTGTTCTCATTAGTGGATACACTGCAGTAACTAAAATAGATAAATTAGTTGATCTAATGGTATAGTTTTTCTAAGAATCTTTAATTTCTAAAACTCTTGAGTTTTGCTTTAATGGAGTCCTTTTAAGTAGCAAACTAAAAGAATTTTATGTGTACATGATATGACCAAATGCAGCATGAAATGAGGATTTCAAACTTTTCATTCTAGTACCCAATTTATAAAGTAAAAAACATAGAATACTTCTGTCATTCTGTAATCTGTGCTGTGTAGGGTAATTTCCAATCTTTACTGCTATTATATATAAAATCATTATACACACAAATATTCATGTATATGCAAAACTAATATGCACACTATACATTTGTTTTTATTTCTCAACTAGTACCACACATGCTATAGGAAGTTTTATTTAAATAAAATGAAATTTTGTTTCCCTCAATTTTGTCTATATGAAGATTAAAACAAACACATCTCTATTATGTCTATGCAGGAAAAATAATAGGTATTTTTCATAAAATATTTATTGGAAAGTACAAACACAATTTTTTGGAGTAAAAATTTCAATATTTAAACATTGTTTTCATCAGATATATCATTGTCATCAACATTAGATCACCTTAGGCATTTACTAGCTCTACATTCCTCCTTCAGCTGATACTAATAATGTGACTTGAAAGATTAACAAGGATGAAGCACAATGAATCACTAAGGGTGCTGACGGCTCTTCATTGAGTACCCCAGTTAGTAGTCATTGATCATAGGAAAGGGGAATTTAAAAAACCCCAATTTCATAAATGTGGAAACTGACTATTAGAGTGGTTAGGCTACCTGTGTCACATAACTGAATTGTCAGTAACACAGCTTTGTACACTTTCTCATTCCAGAACCCATTATGTAAATGATCCACTAGACTGCTACTTATTGGGCCCTGCACCTTGCTAAGCCTTTACTAAATATTCTTTATGAAGAACATCACTATAACCCTATTAGGGAGTCAAGACCATCTGCTTTTACAGGATATTAAGATGAACAAGGTTAACTACATCCTCTGAGGTCCATAGCAATTTGATTTGACTCCAAAATCTATGCTAGTAGCCATGAAACAACAAGTTTTCTCATAAAGGTTAGTTTTCCAAATCTCTTACATTTGTATCCTTGTAATGCAAAGATGATGGTAGAGCAGAAAAATCATTTTCAGAGAAATGAATTCATTCACCATAAAACAGCCAAAATATAAGTATACATGTATATATTTATAAATGTATGTATATATGTTTTTTGCCTAAGAATGTATTTCTTTATATTGTTTTTCTAGATAGAGAAAAACTGCCATATACATTTGAATGTTATGTATATTATATAATATTTTCCTTTGTACTTCAGAGAATTATTGCATATTTAGGCAAAATGGGATGAAAATTAATAAAGCAGTTTTCATTCTAATAGATTTCTATAAGAAAATTCACTGTAAATTTACAAGACTACCTTTATTTTACATTATACAGATTCCAGAATGCATGTTATATTTAGTTTATCTACTGAAAATAAAGCTAAACATTGTTACTCTGGCTCTTCTAGTGAAAAAAAATGAAAGCAAAAGCCACTTTGCAGCCCCATGGACTGTAGCTCACCAGGCTTCTCTATCTATGGGATTCTCCAACCAAGAATAATGGAGAGGCTAGCCATTCCCTTCTCCAGGGAATCTTCCTGAACCAGGGATTGAACCCAGGTCTCCTGCATTGCAGACGGATTTTCTACTGCTTGAGACACCAGGCAGGGAAGCTCCTGGCTCTTCTAAATCATAACTAAGTTTTCTGGTTTTGAAAGCAATGGAGTGATGGGATTGGGGGCAGGAGGAGAAGGGGATAACAGAGGATGAGAATGCTGGATGGCATCACCGATTCTATGGGCATGAGTCTGAGTAAACTCCAGGAGTTGGTGATGGACAGGGAGGCCTGGTGTGCTGTGATTCATGGGTCACAAAGAGTCGGACACGACTGAGCGACTGAACTGAGATAAACTGATAAGCACATAAAATAATGTTCTGTCCATTTTGTAATCGTTTGTACTTTTCTTTTCCCTACTTTATTTTCAAATGTCCACTCTATGAAAAGAGGCACTTCTGTTCAAGACTGTATACTTGGTCTATAGGATTTTGTGAGGCATGGAGAAGATAAATCAATACCTGTTGTATTAAAAAGTGCACAAATACCAAACAGTATGGAATAAATATTAATTTGTTGCTCATTTTTCTAAAAGATTTAGTAAAGTATTCTTTTTTAGAAATATTGTAATATCCTGAGTTCCAATTATAGGGGAAAAATAGTAATAGATACATTATTGTTTTTCTAAAATGTTATAAAGAATTGAAGTCAACATTAAATGAGACTTTTTGGATGAGTATGTGATACTATGTGAAAACAATTTTTGAATGAGTCTTATATATAAAATGCAGGTTTAAGAAATTTCAATAGGGAGAAATTGGTTTCATGAATGAAAGAGATTATTTCAAATATATACTTGCTTTTATCAGATAATATACATATAAAGAAAATCATGTCATTTATCACAGCAATTTTCTACTGTACTGTAACAAATTTTGAGAAGACAGACCTTCCTTCATATATTAAGAGCAAACACTTATGAAAGCTTTCATCTGTTCTTGGCTCATATTCTGACTGCTACGTGAAGCGTTCATTGAATGGTCAGACAAACTTGACTTGATTCCTTGCTTTGTCTTGTATTAGTTAATTTGGGTATGTTACTTAAACTTAAACCTAAATCATGGGCTGTCTATAAAATTATGCTGGTCTGTCTGTATGGGATTATAATGAGAATTAAAAAATAATACATGCACATAAATTAGTGCAGAGTCTTATGGATAAATATGCATCTAGAAATATTTTTGTGAATAAATACGTTTTTTCTATAATCTTTTTGTGTTTATACATATAAATAAAAGTGTGTGTGTAATCACTACCTAGTTAATGCATGTTTTATCCTTGTGTGATTATTTTCCTTAGAAATATTACATCCTCATGGCCATTATATATATATGTATATATATATATAAATTTTTTTTCTCTAAGATGCTAATAACAATTTGTGTTCTTAACAAAATATTCTTATTTTGATACTTTTACTGCAGTACAGCTTAACCTATCTCTGGTTCTTCTTTATTCAAACACTGAACCCATTATCCATTTTTAAAGACATTTAGGATAAAAGTGTTAGTTGTGCATGATTTATGTTGGATCAAGACAGAGTCTTTATCTACAGAGTTTATTTTATTTGTTGTTAGATAATGATAATCATTTTCTGTTGGTCAAAGCACAACATTTTCCTTCTCTTTTTTAATTATCTTACATTCATTGGAGACAAGAAGCATAACTATTTGAAAGCTCCATTATTTTCTCTTGCTTTGTCCCTAAAGCATATAATGCAATCCATACAAAGTAAAGGAATTTCAGCAGTGACTATTAAATATGCTTAACTGCGGATCAGGAAAAGAGTAAAAATGTGAAGAAATTGCATATTTGCATAAACAATAAAAGCATTAAATGACTATATTCCTATAAACATCTGATTAAATATCAAAAATTAAAATGTATATTACCATGCCAAGAACTACTATTTGGATTCTGCACACCAAATTATACAGCTATTATTGCAGTGATTGGATACATATAAAATAGATATGATTAGCAGCCCTGTCACTCTTAAGTCATTATCCAAATTATGCCTTGATTGTACTTTTCAAGGGCCTTGAAAAGAAGCAGTCTTTACATCTGCTGAACAAGATGGTATTTTGTAACAGATCATCTACACTGTATTGCTTTCGATTTAATTAGTGAAAATATAATCAAAAGAAAGACCTTAAATATTTCATTTCAAGACAACAATTGGATTTTATTATGTAGAGCTACCAGGTTTCATTACTGATTTTAATTATTATATTTCTACTAAAATGAAAGGTGAGCCATGGAATGTTTAATTTCAATAGATAAATGCTGCATTTGGATCCAGATGGTATGAGAAACCTTGACTTATGCATCGTCCACCTCTTTTATACATCCTGTGACAAAAATATAGCAATGACAAATAAAAGAACTCTTTAAAGTTAGTACTAAAACAGTCAAAAAATAAAATAAAAAAATAAAACACTGCCATGCACAAAACCATTTTCTAGAACAAATTATACATAATGGTAAGTGATGTTGAAGGTATGGAGTGTTTTAAGTTTTAAAGGAGTTAGATGTGACCTGAAGATTAACTCTAGCTGGATAATAAAACTGTAAAGTGTCTCAAATTAATAACAACAATGAAGCCAGAATCACCACACAGTAAAAGACATGATTTGGAGGGCCCTATAGATGCCTATAGGGCTATCTAAGTAAACTAAAAAATGATAAATAAAACAGGATTTATGTATATATATACACACAGAGAGATATGGCTTAAATACACCAGCATACTCTTCACAATCAGGTCTGTACTAGTGATTGTATTTGCTATATTCCTAGTGTTTCTGAAAAAAACATTTTCATGGTAAATAAAAGCAAACACTCCTCAAATCTTCTGTAAAGAATGATTGAAAAATTGGATGTGTGTTTGTGTGTGTGTGTCTTATTTTTAAATACATCCCACCAAGAGCCTTCAAATTAAGTTACAAACCCATGTGTTAGTCATTCTTTCCACAAATCAAAACTTTTAAAGTTTACACTGGAGTTTATTCTGAGATTTATAATTTCAGCCACTGAAAACTAGGGGAAATAGTGTCAGTCACTTCCACCCACAACCCATTAGCTACAATTTAGCAAAAAATAATAGAAAGACAGAGAAACATAATCTAGTTCTGCTGGAAGAAAAAAAAAAAAAGAAGAATGTGACCTGCAGGATGTAGTTAGAAGTCTCTGTAATAAACAGCTTAAAATTATCACTAACAAAAAATGTCTACAAAAAATGTTTTTCAACACATGAATTGAATCCAGAAAATGAAAATGGAGTGTCCTAAAATATGGTCCTAAATAAATAAACAGACATCTTGCATCCTATCTTGAAAATTAAATGTTCCACACAGAAAAATAATTCAATTGAGAGGTTTTTTACATGCTAGGTGGGACAAAAGTGTAATATACATCAGCCTAAGCACTTAAATTTTTTTCTAAAATCTGAATGAAATACAATAAAATCATTTATGTAAATGATAAATTACAATGTTAAGTCATCTTTACATCATTGTTCCTGATAACCAGACAATGAATAAAATTGACGTTAGCACACTTTTCAAAATAGCTACCAAATATCCTATCACTTGATGAACTGTTATTTGAATGACAACTTGATACTATTTTTGTGCAATATTTTGTTCAGTTTTTCTACATTTGCTGTTCAGTCGCTCAGTTGTGTCTGACTCTTTGCGACTCCATGGACTGCAGCACATCAGGCTTCCCTGTCCTTCACCATCTCCCAGAGCTTGCACAAACACATGTCCTTTGAGTCGGTGATGCCATCCAACCATCTCATCCTCTCTCGTCCCCTTCTCCTGCCTTCAATCTTTCCCAGCATCAGGGTCTTTTCTAATGACTCAGCCCTTTGAATCAGGTGGCCAAAGTTTTGGAGTTTCAGCTTCAGCATCAGTTCTTCCAATGCATATTCAGAATTGATTTCCTTTAAGATTGACCGGTTTGATCTCCTTGCAGTCCAAGGGATTCACTAGAGTCTTCTCCAACACTACAGTTCAAAAGCATCAATTATTTGGTGCTCAGCCTTCTTTATGGTCCAACTTTGACATCCATACATGACTGCTGGAAAAACCATAGCTTTGACTATATGGACCTTTTTCTACATAATAAGTGTCATTACTATTTGTGACATAAGTTATCTTCTGTATAGAACTGATTATTAAGATGGAGAAGAAAAAACTCAATTCCATAAATTGAAGATAATCCTAGAATCACAGACTAGAATATTACACTTTAAATCTAGAATATGATTGCTTAATCTTAATAGTTTTTTCAAATTCATATGTTTTAAATTATATGTATAATCCAAAAGTCTTATTTCATCACTTAGAATGACTTGAAAAAATAATCAGAAAATAATCAAATGAGTATTATTATCAAAAACTTACAGTCATATTTAAGAAGATAGACAAAAATCCAATTAAATGTCTTGCAAAAATTCAGAATGATGATTTATACTATTTTTCATGAGGTTATTTACACCTAAAAATACTTAAAGAAGTTAAGAAAATTTTACATATCAGGAATATCATCACTTAAAAATAACCAAATCTTGATATCAGTACAAGAAACAGCTTTCACTCCTCATCAAAGAGATTGGAACCGCAAGGTAACAAAATTGCATGGTACCATAAAATATTTAAAATTAATTTCATTTGTCAGGGTTTTCCCTTTAATAATTAATCAGAGACTCACCCTTTAGGTTTAGTGGGATCTGCACAGTAAAGGCAACTCCATATAACACTTAGTAATCTTCCCAGAAAAGTGCATGAAGCTTCAGGGTTGTTTTTATTTGTATAACAATTTTTAAAACAGTGTAAAGTACCAAACATACATGAGCATACCAAGCAGATATTAAACCACTAATTTGATGCCATGCCTTTTTACAATTTCTTAAATAAAAGATTGAAGATAGGCTTTTATCATCCTTATATCATAGACGACTCCATTATCTAATTGTTCCACTTCTCTCACTAGAAGGTTGTGGTTATTTTTGCTGCCCATGATTTTAGAGTTATTATAGCTCCATATCTGTGAATAGATTTTATGTTTCTATTTTTTAATTTACATATATGTGTTACACTCCCCAAATCATTCATCATCCTTTCTTTTACAATAGCATATTTTAAGATTTTTTTTAATATCAATACACATAGATCTGTTTGTGTGTGTGGGGGGTGTATCTGTGTGTGTGTGTGTGTGTGTGTGTGTGTGAAGTCACTTCACTTGTGTCTGACTCTTTGCGACCCTATGGTCTGTAGCCTGCCAGATTCCTCTGTCCATGGATTCTGCAGGAAAGAATAATGGAGTGGTTTACCATTTCCTCCTCCAGGAGATCTTCTTGACACAGGGATTGAACCCACTTCTCTCTTGTCTCCTGCATTGGCAGGAGGGTTCTTTACCACTAGTGCCACCTGGCAAGCTATTCTAATGCATCACGTATAGCATTCTAGTATCAGTTCATTTGAGTTGCTCAGTCAATTCTGACTCTGCGACTCCATGGACTACAGCATGCCAGACTTCCCTGTCCATCACCACCACTCAGAGCTTGCTCAAACTGATGTGCATTGAGTCGTTGATGCCATCCAGCCATCCCATCCTCGGTCGTCCCCTTTTCTCCTGCCTTCAGTCTTTCCCAGCATTAGGGTCTTTTCCAATGAGTTATTTCTTCGCATCAGGTGGCCATAGTATTGGAGCTTCAGCTTCAGTATCAGTCTGTCCAGTGAATACTCAAGACTGATCTCCTTTAGGACAGATTGGTTTGATCTTCTCACAGCCCAAGGAACTCTCAAGAGGCTTCTCCAACACCCCAGTTCAGAAGCATCAATTCTTTGGCACTAAGTTTTCTTGATGGTCCAACTCTCACATCCATACATGACTACTGGAAAAACCATAGCTCTGACCAGATAGACCTGTGTCAGTAAGCAATGTCTCTGCTTTGTAATATGCTATCTAGCTTGGTCATAGCTTTTCTTCCAATGAACAAGGGTCTTTTAATTTTATGGCTGCAGCAGCGTCTGCAGTGATTTTGTAGTCCAAGAAAATAAAGTCTGTCACTGTTTCTATTGTTTCCCCATCTATTTGCCATGAAGTGATGGCACCAGATACCATGATCTTCATTTTTTGAATTTTGAGTTTTAAGCCAGCTTTTTCACTCTCCTCTTTTACTTTTATCATGAGGTTCTTTAGTTCCTCTTCACTTTCTGCCATAAGGGTGGAGTCATCTGCATATCTGAGGTTATTGATATTTTCCAAGCAATCTTGACTCCAGTTTGTGCTTCATCCAGCCTGGTATTTCACATGATGTTCTCTGCATATAAGTCAAGCAAGCAGGGTGACAATATGCAGCCTTGACACACTCCTTTCCCAAATTTGAACCAGTCCATTGTTCCATGTCATGTTCTAACTGTTGCTTCTTGACCTGCATACAGATTTCTCAGGATGCAGGTAAGATGGTCTAGTATTCCCATTTCTTTAAGAATTTTCCTGTTTGTTGTGATCCACACAGTCAGTCAGAGGTTTTAGCGTAGTCAGTGAAGCAGGTGTTTTTGCTGGAATCCTCCTGCTTTTTCTATGATCCAACAGATGTTGGCAATTTGTTCTTTGTTTCTTCTGCCTTTTCTAAATACAGCTTGAACATCTGGAAGTTCTTGATTCATATACTGTTGAAGCCTCTCTTCGAGAATTTTGACCATTTTTTGCCAGAGTGTGAGATGAGTGCAACTCTGCAATAGTTTTAACACTCTTTGACATTGTCTTTCTTTGGGATCATAATGAAAAGTGACCTTTTACAGTCCTCTGGCCACTGCTGAATTTTCAAAATTTGCTGGCATATTGAATGTAGCACTTTCACAGCATCATCTTTCAGGATCTGAAATAGCTCAGCTGGAATTCCATCACCTCCCCAAACTTTGCTTTTAGTGATGCTTCCTAAAGCCCACTTGACTTCACACTCCAGGATGTCTGGCTCTGCGTGAGTGATCACACCATCATGGTTATCTGGGTCATGAAGATCTTTTTTGTATAGTTCTGTGTATTCTTGCCACCTCTACTTAACATCTCTGCTTCTGTTAGGTCCCTAAGATTTCTGTCCTTTATTGTGCCCAATAATAGAATAATTAGAATAGCATTCTAATATATGAGTATCCAAAATGTATACATCCATATCCCTACTGATAGGCACTGAGTTTTTGCCACTTTTGCACTCTTACTCAACCACGTTATAATATATGTCCACATGTTTTCATATTGAAAAAGTAACGGAGTGTTCCTTAAAGTGTACTATTTTCCAAATTTTCTCCAAATACTGTTCCTAATTTACTCACCCACCATTTTTTCTCTGAGATTTTTTGTTGATGGTTCTTTATATTTGAGAACTTTAGGTTTTTGTTAGTAAGATGTCTGGAATACCTTTTCTAAATGTATTATTCTTGACTAACCTGAAGGGTTTTATCCCCCATGTATTTGCTTATTATTAACAGTTGCTCTTTTTCAGTTTGTCTTCCTGGCTGTTTTACAAAATCTTGGTTTTTGGTCATCAATGTTTTAAATATTGCTTCCTAGACTATGCCTTGCTTTTTACCTTTTGATGTTTTCTTTGCTATACAATACTGAACTATTTTTAATTTTGCAAAAATAATAAAAATAATTGGGATAATTTTTTTCCAGTATGGTTTATTCCACTAATTATAACATTCAATAATGTTGACATTTTTGTTTCAGTGTTTGCGATTTTTAATATTAATATGTAGAATGTTTACATATTTTAAATTTGGTATTCATTTTAGTTCATTTGATAGTCATATTTCAGTGTAGTAAAATTTATACTCCTCTTACGAGCAAGATTGTATATTTTTTGCTGATTTACATCTATATTTTTCTATAAACTATTTCTTCACTTTTATGCTCAGCTTTTTATTTTCAATTTTTCTTTTTTCTCTTAATCTTAAAACTTCTTTGTATTTTATGATTAGTCCTTTTTCTTTGGTATGTGTTGAAAGTATTAATCCCATTTTATTTTTCTATGGAGTTTTTGTCATGAAACTTTTTATTTACTTAAATGTAGTTAAAGTGATCCAGTTTAAAAAATTCTATTGCCTTTTCTTTGTGAAGTAATTTTAAAGGCTTATCAACTCATTTCTTATTTAAGATTTCCTTAATGTTTGGTTTGTTGTCTCTGTTTTAAAATGTAAGTCTCTTGAACATTAGAATTATTCTGATATAAGGTATGCCTGTGGATTTAATCTTTTTCCAAATGTTTATAATTAAGGAGAGGTTTCGCATTATTTCAACAACCTTCTAGTCATCTACAAGGACTGATCATATCATTATCTCTCTATGCCTATTTGTATGGGAATTATATTAATTATCTAAATATGGGTGACCTCTATTCTTATTGATTTTTAGAGAAGCATATTTTATTCAATTATGTTTATAAATAAATTAGCAAAACTTATTTTAGCATTAATGGTTTATGCTTTTAAAAATTTGATAGTATGTCTCTCATTGCTCTATTTGTTTTTTAGTTTTTCTAACTATTCTTACATGTTGCTTTTCCACATTCATTTTAGAATCACTTTGTCTTATTCAAAAAAATTCTTAGAGTTTTAAAAATCAGATTTTCTTTAAACTTATAAACTAAAAGGAACTGAAATCTCTAACTCACTGTGACCTCAAATCCAAGAAAGGTGTGTCTTTCCATTTGTTCAATTCTAATTTTTTCCCTTCCAATTTTTAAAAATATTCTTCCTCTAGAGCTATACATTTCTAGTTAAATTTACTAAAGTATATTTTTTGCATGTGTAATTATACATAATGCCATATTTTTCAATTATATTTGCTATCTGACTACTTTTAAAAGTAACAGGCATTAGTTATGCATATGGTGTGGGGAAGGTATCAAAGTAAGTAGTTTTCTATATCTAACTATTTCAGTGCAATTTATTCAAAGAAAACATCTTCTCCACTGAATTGCAGAGGCAAAATTATCTTAAATGAAGTAATCATATAGGTATTGTGCTTAGTCGCTCGATTGTGTCCGATTCTCTGTGACCCCATGGAATGTAGCCCGCCAGGCTCCTCTGTCCATGGGAATTCTCCAGGCAAGAATATTGGAGTAGGTTGCCATGCTCTCTGCCAGGAGATCTTCCCAACCCTGGGATCCAATCCATGTCTCCTGCACTGCAGGTGGATTCTATATGGCCTGATCCACTAGGGAAGCCCAGTCATATAGGTATACATGGATTTATTTCTGGACAGTCCATTCTGGGAGCCTATGTATGTTTGTACCTATAGTGCTATATATTGTTTGGTTTGGTGGTGGTGGTTTAGTAAGCTTCCTTGGTAGCTCAGTCGGTAAAGAATCTGCCTGCAAACAGGAGACCTGGGTTCAACCCCTGGGTCAGGAACATCCCCTGGAGAAGGAAATGGCAGCCCACTCCAGTGTTCTTGCCTGGAGAATCCCATGGACTGAGAAGCCTGGTGGGCTACAGTCTATGGGATCGCAGGAGCCAGACATGACTTACTGACTATTACTATGGGGTCACAAGAGTTGGACATGACTTAGTGACTAATCCACCATTATTTGGTCCAGATTTACATAAACTTTAAAAGTGTAAGCTGCTTTCTCCAAGTTGTTTTACAAAATTTTAGTTATTTAAAAAAAATTTTTTAATTAGATTTTCAGATCTTCTAGGATTTGATTGAGATTGTACTCATACTATAAAGCAATTTGTGGAGAACTGACATTGTATAGTATTTAGTCTGTCCATCTATGAAAATGGAAAACATTTCTATTTATTTATACGTTATTTATCACAGAAGTTTTCTATAGTTTCCAATGTTGCAATTTGTATCCTTATATACATTTTCACAGATTTATTTCTAGGTAGCTACTGACAGAACTGCCAATCAATATCTTCTCCCGGGAAACACTGTGTAGCTTTTTACTGTTTTTCACATTGTATAATATTTTTAACTTGTTTGTTGCCAAGATTCTTTGCAAGACTGTAAGCTTCAAGGATGGTTTTGTGTAAATTTTTATCCTACTTGTACACTCCAAAATCAGAACACATATTTTGACAAATATAAGCACAATGTATATTTGTTAAATAAATAGATAGATAGATAAGTGGGTAGATAGATGGATAGATACGTTGTGGTATGTGTATGTGTGTGTGTGTGTGTGTGTATCATGTTAAGTAATGAGCTCCATAAGAGCCTTTATTATTTAAGCATAATTTAACATAATTTAAAGGAAAATGGTAAGGCATAAGACATCTATGAACATGATATGATAGAATATGTTAACTAATCAGATTATGGTATGGCTCTGCCACTTACTGAACATGCAATATTGCTTAAGTTTGTATCTTTGGAAATATTTATCCTGATATCAAACTGAAAAATATATACATATATGTTTATATATAAATTGATGAATGTACATATAGAAAACATATGTGTATGTGTATATATATGTATATGTACATTCTTATATTCATATAATTAATTCTCTGAAGATGTAAGGACACATCATTTCTTTTCCAGTCTGGGAAAAAGGAAAGCGAAAAATGTGGAGTTCTAGCAAAATGGGTTAGAGTCAGTAAGTTAATCCATAAACAAACTCTGAATGCCTGCTAGATTATAGGCATTATAACAAGCACTGAGGATATAATAACCAAAATAGACAAGACCTCATGATGGTTGCATAAACTAAGAACATGATATCAGTTACAAGGGAAAATATGAGGTTGTTATAAGATATCATTAAAAACAAAAACTCTTTACTACAGGAATATGGGGTGAAGAAGATTAATTTTTTCTAAATATGAGATTTACACTAGTAGATGAGAAGGTGTGCATCAGGTTTCAGGTTCTTGCATGGATCTACAAAAAGGAAAAAAAGAATTTACCAAGAAGTATTCTTCTCTCAAAGACATAAAGAACACAAACTTAAAAGAAATAAAATGTTGACTGGTCACATATAGAAGCTAAAAGCATTCTGCTCCTGAAGAGTTTTATTCTGGTTTCAAACATACTAAGCAAACTTGTTTTCAAATATTTGTAATCATTTATTGAAGTATCTTTAAGGTCTAGCTGTTCAGATCCTTGGATCAATATAATTAGTTAGATGATCTTAAATTACTTTGAAGAGAGGTTTTATTTTTTGCTTTTGTTTTTGCCTCCACTCTTTTTTATTTTTAGGACTATAAGAATTAAAATGAAAACAGAACAAAGTTGAACTAGAGAGGACTTGCAGCGAGTATTTGGGGTAAAGGAAGAAAGAGTTCTCGTCTTTCTTCTAGACCAGCAGCAGTTGACCATTTCAATCTCTTGCATGATTCATTGTTTGAAATATGTGTCCCTTCTAAACAAAGAGTGCTTTAACCTTCAAATTCCCACCTTGTTACTTATGACATATGGTCTGGTCTTGATCACTCGTCATACACAGACCCATTTTTTAAAATAAAAAGGAGTTAGATTTTTAATTTATCTTTCAAATCCAAAACTATGTGATTATGTCATTGACATTAAAAATATTGCATATTTGCCATCAACATGTTATCCTAATATATAGAATCTCTCTATGTCTCTTCTTTTCTCCCCACCACTTCAAACATAAAGTCCCCTATTTTAGAAGTTTTTCTATTGTGGGAGAAATAAATAAATTAGGCTATATTATTGTTTTTGAAGTTAGTAACATAACACCTCTTTATTTTTTAAAAACTAAGTCTTCCATTTTTGGATGATCCCCCTATTTTGTAGAGTAGATATATTTGAGGAGTCACATTTCATTTGCAATTATTATGTAGAAAATAAGATTACCAAACTAAAAATGATGGCTATTTTTCAATGAGATTTACTATATAATATTTTGTAAGAAAAAAATGAATGAGAATATTAGCAGAAGTAGGAAACTGACTTATTCTCTCATTCAGAGAAAAATACCCTTTTTATGAACATTGAACATGCATTTTATAGCCATATCCTTGAAACTAAAGAGCTTTAAAAATCATGAACCACTGAATCCAATCACTTTATGCAATTATCCATTGCCTTTCTTTGTTTTATCTCTGATTCTTATCAATTAAACATTAGCAATATTATGTTATTTTATCATTTTGATAATTTTATATCATCTTGTGTGGAACAGTGATGGACAGTAAACTGAATTTTGTTTGAGAGGATATATAAATTATGCTACAAGAAACACTTTTAAAGGACATTTGGTACACCCATCCATTTGACACTTTAATATCATCAAACTCTCTTAAGTAATCAGTAAACAAATCCCTTCTATTTTCTCAGGAGACTGTCCTGAAAAAGACTGTGACTTGCCAACCACTAAGAACAAGTACTAGTTAATCTTCCATGTACTTAACACACGTCTGCTCACAGCAGGAGAGCTATAAACTTACCAGTATTGATCAGTATTTATTCCCAAGTATATTTAGGCCAGGTGTAGCTGCTATTCTGCTTGCTTAGATAATTATCAATTATTCTAATTACCCAGTTTTATTTACCAATATCAAAGTTGTTAAACGCTGATGTAAAATGGATGAATTTCCTAAGGAAACTAAGTTGAATATTTGCAAAGACCTATTAAGAATGAATTACTTACAGTATTCTCCTAAATTACTTATAACAGTATATGTAACTATTTCAGAAAAAAAAAAAAAAAGAAAGCTGAGTGTTTAAATTAGACTGCATCACAAATATATTTCAGATAGAAAGAAAGAAACAAATTTAAATATGAATTATGGGTGTGGCTTATGTAAGAGAGATGGATTAGAACTCAATCAGGTGACAGAAAGAAAAGAAAGAAGGAAGAAGTTAAGGAAGAGAAGGAAGGAAGAGAAAGAAAGAAAGCAAAAATAGAGAAGGAAGAAAGAAAGGAGGGAGGGAAGGAAGAGAAAAGAATCACATATATGATTATATTATAACAGTTGTTCCTTATATATTATGAATTACAATAATTATGTTATTATGTAGTATATATGTATTATTATTTGATAAATGTTATGCATTATATTTAAATATATTATTATTTAACATGTGTTATAATTTTCACATGTTTAAGATTACATGTGCTAGTGTAATTATGATGTATTCAGTACATCAAAATACGTACACAAAAATAGAAGCTACATGTGAACAAAATGAAAGATAAATCCAAATAGAAGTTGTCCTATTTCCTTCCTGTTTCCTAGTTAATCATCTTAAGCCTAATCCTCTCAAGACTGCTGTTCAAGTCCACTTCTAGGGAGACGCTCACAGTTTCAGTTTCAGCTCCAGTTTCCCCCTGTTTCTGGTTTTGGGGTGAACCAGGGCACATGCACTGTTTACTCCATACTCATTTTAATCCACACATAGAGTTAAAAGTGCCTGTCTTTGTTGAAGAAATTCATACCATGCAGTATGCTCTCCAGTTTCAACCTGGGTATCGCTCCCTGCCAAGCCGTTTCTAGCCTCAGTTCTTTGTGATCAAATGCCAGCACAATTTATTCTTTATTAAAAATTATTTGTTTATTAATTTGAGGTAACACTGGTTTATAACATTATATATTTCATGTGTACACTATTACATTTCAAATTCTATATAATTTGTCATTAACTCACCTTTCAAATCTATGAGACCATAACAGATGGGCAACTCTTGCAACTTCTATTGCTGCATGCTCAGTGTTGAAAAACAGGCTACCCTTCACTATATTCACAGCCTCTGTGGGAATCAGGGATTCAAAAAGACTTGTCTCTGATCTTCAGGTATCCTGGTGGCGTTGGAGTAGACACTAAATTGTGTCTGATTCCTATGAGCCTATAGATTGTAACCCACCAAGCTTTTCAGTTATGAGATTCTCCAGGCAAGAATACTGGAGTGGGTTGCTGTTTCCTTCTTCAGGGGATCTTTCTGACCCAGGGATCGATCCCGGATCTCCTGCATTGCAGGCAGATTCTTTACTGACTGAGCTACCAGGGAAGCTAATTACCCAAATATTAGAAGGTTCCTAATTACACAAATATTAGGTTGCCTAAAATTGTCCTATTTCACTGATGGTTTGTGTATTTTTTATCCATCTCTACTTCCTCTTTGTTTGGCTCTGAATAATTTTTGTTGTTGTGTTTTAAATTCATAAACTTTTCGCCTACAACATCTAGTCTTTCTTTTTTCATTTTTTCATTTATTTATATTTTATTGGCATATAATTGATACGTAATATTACATAAGTTACAGGTGTACAATATAGTGATTCATGGTTTTTAAGGCTTATACTTGACCTAAGTTATTATAAAATATTGGCTATATTCTCCATGTTGTACACTATATCCTTGTGGCTTATTTCATACTTAATAGTTTGTACCTCTTATTCCCTTACCCCTGTATTACCCTGCACCTCTTCCATCTCTCCACTGTTAAATACTTGTTTGTCCTCTATATTTGTATATCTCTTTTTGTTATATTCCCTAGTTTATTGTACTCTTTTAGAATTCACATGTAAGTGATATCATACTATAGTTGTATTTTTCTGATATTTAATTTAGCATAGTACCCTCCAAGTCCATCCATGTTATTGCAAATAGCAAAATTTTCACTCCTTTTATGACTGAGTAGTAGTTCTATTGGCTTCCATGGTTCAGCTGTAAAGAATCTCCCTGCCAAGCAGGAGAGGTGGGTTTGATCCCTGGGTTGGGCAGATCCCCTGGAGAAGGAAATAGCAACCTACTCCAGTATTCTTGTTGGGAAATCTCACGGACAGAGGAGCCTGGTGGGCTATAGTGCATGGGATCACTAAGAACTGTACATGACTTAGCGACCAAACGGCAGCAAGCAGCAGTATTCCGTTTATATACATATATACTTCACATCTTTGTTCATCTGTCGATGGACATTTAAGCTGCTTCTATATCTTAGCAATTTTTTAATAATGCTGCTATGAACATTAAGGTGCATATATCTTTTCAAATTAGTGTTAGGGAGTTTTTCTTGGAGATATTCCCAGGAGTGGAATTGCTGGGTCATATAGTAGTTCTAGTATTCGTTTTTTTGAAAAAGTTTTTGAAAAAGTTCCATAGTGTTTTTCACAGTGGCTGCACCAATTTACATTTCTGCCAACAAGAAATGTATTGTTCCTACAAGAGCTCCTTTTCCTCCAAATTCTCACCAACATTTGCTATTATGTGTTCTCTTTGATGATAGACATTCTGATAGTCAAATAGCCACCTGATGATAATAGGTGAGGTGATATCTCACTGTGGCTTTGATTTGCATTTCCCTTAAAATTTACAGTGTCGAGCATCCTTTCATGTGCCTATTGCGCATCTACATTTCTTCTTTGGAAAAATCTGTATTCGTGAATGGGAGAAAATATTTGCAAATAATAAGACTGATAAGGGGTAGTATCCAAACTATATAAACATCTCATACAAATTAACATCAAAGAAAATCCTGATTAAAAAATAGGCAGAGGATTTATTTAGTCTGTTTTTAATCCTATTTAGTGAATTTTTTTTATGTTATAGTTTTTATTTTTAGAAATGGATGTTCTTTGAATCTTCCATGTTTGTACTTACCAAGATAAATTTTACTCTGCCTCCTTGGATATATTTCAGCTATAATAACCTCTATAAAATTCTTGCTTCTGTTTCTATTATCTGTATCATTATAAGGTCTATTTCCAGTGATTTCTGTTTATTTATTAGGAATTCTTTTTTTTTTTTTTTTTTTTACCCCCCCCCCCCTATTTATTAGGAATTCTATTTTCCTGTTCCTTTGCATGCCTGCAACTTTTTTGTTAGATACCAGACATTATGGATAATAACTAGTTGGGGGTTGGATTTTTTTTTTTTTATTCCTTTGAATACATTTGACCTTTGAAGTTACCTGAAAATAGTTTTATCCTTTGAGACTAACTATTAAGTTTTATGGGCTTCCCTGGTGGCTCAGCTGATAAAGAAAATGCCTGCAATGCAAGAGACCTGGGTTCGATCCCTGGATTGGGAAGATCCCCTGGAGCAGGGAAAGGCTACCCACCCCAGTATTCTGGCCTGGGGAAAACTGGACATGTTCATGGACAGAGGAGCCTGGAAGTCTATAGCCCATGGGGTTGCAAAGAATCAGACACTACAAAAATGACAGACACGACAGTACTGTCCATGGGGTCGCAAAGAGTTGGACAAAACTGAGCTTCATTCACTTTCACTTTTTCACTTTCAGTAAGTTTTGTTAGACATGGTCTGAACAGCCTTTAGTCTAGGGCAAAGTTTTCACCACCAAAGCATGGCTCACCTGATTTCCTAACCTGGCACACTTCAAACTATAAAATTTCTGCTACTGTTAATCGGCTGTCTCAAATCGCCTGGTATGGATGCATTTCCAAGAATACAGGGACTTCAGTTCTAAACCCAAGCCCATTCCAAGCAAACTAGGACTGTTAATTATACTTTGGGAGACACATATTATTTTACCTCTGTGCAGTTCAAGTCTTTGATGTGTGGATCACAATAAACTGTGGAAAATTCTGAAACACATGGGTATACCAGACCACCTGACCTGCCTCTTGAGAAGCCTGTATGCAGGTCAGGAAGCAACAGTTAGAACTGGACATGGAACAACAGACTGGTTCCAAATAGGAAAAGGAGTATGCCAAGGCTGTATATTGTCACCCTGCTTATTGAACTTATATGCAGAGTACATCATGAGAAACGCTGGGCTGGAAGAAGCACAAGCTGGAATCAAGATTGCCAGGAGAAATATCAATAACCTCAGATATGCAGATGACACCACCCTCATGGCAGAAAGTGAAGAGGAACTAAAACACCTCTTGATGAAAGTGAAAGAGGAGAGTGAAAAAGTTGGCTTAAAGCTCAACATTCAGAAAACTAAGATCATGGCATCTGGTCCCATCACTTCATGGGAAATAATAGATGGAGAAATAGTGGAAACAGTGTTGGACTTTATTTTTTTGGGCTCCAAAATCACTGCAGATGATGATTGCAGCCATGAAACTAAAAGACGCTTACTCCTTGGAAGGAAAGTTATGACCAATCTAGATAGCATATTAAAAAGCAGAGACATTACTTTGCCAACAAAGGTCCATCTAGTCAAGGCTATGGTTTTTCCAGTGGTCATGTATGGATGTTAAAGTTGGACTGTGAGGAAAGCTGAGCACTGAAGAATTGATGCTTTTGAACTGTGGTGTTGGAGAAGACTCTTGAGAGTCCCTTGGACTGCAAGGAGAACCAACCAGTCCACCCTAAAGGAGATCAGTCCTGGGTGTTCATTGGAAGGACTGATGCTGAAGCTGAAACTCCAATACTTTGGCCACCTCATGTGAAGAATCGACTCATTGGAAAAGACCCTGATGCTGGGAGGGGTTGGGGGCAGGAGGAGAAGGGGATGACAGAGGATGAGATGGCTGGATGGCATCACCGACTCGATGGACATGAGTTTGAGTAAACTCTGGGAGTTGTTGATGGACAGGGAGGCCTGGCATGCCGTGATTCATGGGGTTGCAAAAAGTCAGACATGACTGAGCAACTGAAATGACCTGAACTGAACTGAACTGAATTCTTGCATGGAGAATTCCATGGACAGAGAAGCCTCATGGGCTAGAGTCCATGGGGCTGCAAAGAGTCAGATACTCCTGAGTGATTAACAATTTTCACTATGTTTGGAGGATTATACGCACTGATCTTTTTGTGTGGTTCTTTCTCCTCAGCAAAAGATTCTATGGGAAATCTGTAGACCTCTGGGGTTTCCCACTGCAGCTCTCCCTCTGTGGAATTCTACCCTGCAATCCTTAAGCTTTTGGGCTTTGTCAGACTCCCAAACCACCTTTTCAACTCATGCAGGCTAATCAGCTTTCCTAAATCTTCTTCCTGCCATTCAATCTCTAAACTGGAACTACCTTAGGGCTTACCTTGTTGACTTCTTTCTTAGCATTTCTGTCCTGTGTTGCCTGCCATCCAAGGACTAAAATCCATTGTCTAATGTATTTTGTTCAGATTTTTATTTCATGGAAGGGAGTCATGCTAATCCCTGTTATTCCATCTCAATTGCAATAAGAAGTTTTTCATGCATTTAGACAATTATCTTAGTATTTGTGGTATATATTGAAAGTCAACTAATAAATTATACCATTTGGATACATATAAATTTTTTGAGGAAGTGGAAGAGGAAACTGATGATTATGTAAATAGCTATAGCTCTCATTTTAAGTAAAGTAAATATAAGGTAATAATTTTAAAGTAGATTATAAAATAAGCAGCATGGGCTCATAAGAATAAAATCAGTTGTAAAATTTTATATATGTTTAAAATAATGGGATACTTAAAAGATATAGAACACAAGAAATATAAATTGCTGTAACCATTAAAACATGAAACCTCTTTATTTGATATTTACTGAAGTAATTTTATGTGTAGTGGCACACTGTCTGGATTTTTGTTAAAATATACTGGAAAGACAAAATAAAAAGCAAACCAAAGAATTACAAACAAAAGCAAAAGAAATGAACACAGCAAAAGAAATGAATGTATTTATGAAATAAGATAAACAAAATGTTGTTATTTGTTGATGCCTATATATAGACATAGAGTACTATATTCTACTGTTCTGTTTTTAAGTGTTTCATAACTTTTGTTATTTTTCTAAACTGAAATAGTTAAGAATAAAATCTATGACTTTCAGTAAAGAATGATCAAGCTACTTAAAATGACTAGAAAGTGTTAGAAACTGGGAGGTTTGTGGCAACATTTGACCAAGCAGATAATGTTGTTAACCACAAATGATAATTTCATGTCACTATCAAAAAGATTTATGGAAAAATGCAGACAAGGATTTAACCAGTAGCAATACAGTGTAGTAGTTTAAAGTAGGATATTCATATGGTGGAATGCAGGAGACATACAGAAGTATAGAAAATGAGGAGAGATGGACAATGAGATTCTCAAGGTCGTAACTTCTCAGATAAAACATTGTATAAGAGTTTCAACAATTGAAATTTAGATGATGTAGGTAACGCTTAAGGTACAGAAGAAGTTTGATGATTGACTAGAGAAATAATTTCAATCATTTCAAAATTACAGTTAATACCTGAGCTGAGGGAGAATTTTGAGAACTGAATTATACAATGAAATTTTGATATGATAGACAGAGAGCTGAGAAAATCAATAGAGCAAAGACAAACAAAGACAAAGGCAAACAGAGTTAGAAACCAAATGAAGTATAATTAATATACATAAAGGAAAGATATGATGCCAGTAAATCTGGAAATTAATTTTTTTTCTTGCTTTAAGCATTTAATATTTATTGAATTTCAAACTGTCATGTAGAGGGATTAAAAGGGAATAATTGTGAGGAAATGGGAATTAGCACTTGTTAGTTCATTCTGAGACATTAAGCTTTGAAAGGGAGTAAATATGAGGATTTAAAGTTTAAGTTTTGATTGATTTTTATCTCTATCTCCATCTGACCAAAAAAGATTCTGGAACAGATTTGTAAAAGTCAAGAACAGGGAGGAAGGAAAGAGTTGAAAGGTTTGATGAAACAGTTGCTCCAGATTCTTTGGAACTGTATGTGGTGTGGAAGTAGGGGGATATCTCTATTTCCTAGTGAATTTCATTTGTAGAGAGTGCTGCTACCCACACAATTTGTCATTTTTATTTAGCACTTATCTTTGAGCATATCATCAAATTGATGGCTTATTCAAACTAATAGAAGAATACAAACAATTTAATAATTTGATGTAGTATGACTGCATGTCACATAATAATAGCCTTTAAAAAAGATCCATGTTTTCAAAATGTCCCTGGAGGCCCTCATGGAATTTAAATTACTGACTAAGTATTGTGAACCAGAGGTAAAAGTACAGTTTGATAGCAAGACTCGGTGGCACTGGGAGACCTAAAAAAGAAGAATTGGTGTTGTTTCCGCTTAGTACATGCCCATGAGTGCTATTATTGATTTTATGATATGTTGTTTGTAACTAAGATAAAAGCAATTGTAATGCCTCCAGGCTGTTTCTCTTCCTTCTTCTCCCTTCCTTTCTCCCCCTTTCCCACCCTACTCTCTCCCTCCTTTCTCTTTCCTTTCTTTGCCCTATATTACACTGTAATACAAGAAAATAAGCCAATTTAAAGATATATAAATACTTTTAAGATCATTTGTTAATGGTGGAGTGGGTAGGCAGTTTTATAATTTACTTTGAACAAACAAATGAAAAGAAGTAACTAGAATATCACTTTTCAGAAAGTCAGAAACAGGAATAAGTACATTTTAAAAGGGCAGACAATAAAGTGTATAGGGCAACTATATTATATGTTATTCTTTACATTTTATTTACAATTATATATATATATATATACACACACATTCTCCAAAATATTAGAAAATGCTCAATTCTAATTATTATTAAATTGAAATCAATAAGTTTAATAAGATTAATTAAGCTGATTTCAGTTCAGTTCAGTCACTCAGTCATGTCCAACTCTTTGCGACCCCATGGACCACAGAGTGCCAGGCCTCCCTGTCCATCACCAGCTCCCAGAGTTTACCCAAACTCATGTCCATTCAGTGGGTAACGCCATTCAACCATCTCATCCGCTGTCGTTCCCCTCTCCTCCTGCCTTCAATCTTTCCCAGCATCAGGGTCTTTTCCAATAAGTCAACTTTTTGCATAAGGTGGCCAAAGTATTGGAGTTTCAGCTTCAGCATCAGTCCTTCCAATGAACACCCAGGACTGTTCTCCTTTAGGGTGGACTGGCGGGATCTTTTTGCAGTCCAGGGGACTCTCAAGAGTCTTCAACACCACAGTTCAAAAGCATCAATTCTTCTGCCCTCAGCTTTCTTCACCGTCCAACTCTCACATCCATGCATGACTACTGGAAAAACCATAGCCTTGACTAGACAGACCTTTGTTGGCAAAGTAATGTCTCTGCTTTTTAATGAAGCTGATAAGTTAGTGAAAATTTGAACTACCTTATAAAATCTGCCTCAAATTTTCTGAAACTGAATTCTAAAATGCTTAGTAGAAACTATTTATAAACCCAATTTAAAAGCAAATTTAAAACTCAACCACTTTGGGAAATTACCAAAAGAAAATAAGTACTTTTTTTTTTCCCTTAGGAAAGTAGGAAAAAAATAAATATGTATAATGAATAGTTTACAACAGCATAGAGATGTTCAGGAAATCTTGCAAGAACCGAAAACCCTGTAATTCAGTCTTACAGTACTTCTCTTAATGTAAGATTATGTCAGTGTGACTTTATTTTAAAACCAGAATTCATGATCTACTGGTCATTTAAAAAAATCTGTCAGCCTTTCTTTAATTATTTGACAGTACTGCATCTACTTCAGTTCTGTATGTTTGTAAGTTTTTAAATCCCTCTGAGCTTTGTAATTCCTTTTCTACTTTCTGATATCTATCTCTATTCCTAAGAGCCTGCAGGTCTGTCTTTGTCCTATTTTCTTTCCCTTGCCTACTCTTTTCCCCCAGAGCATTTGCTTTCCTGGGTTCTACTATAACCTGGACACAGAAAACTCTCAAATTTCATTCCTCTGTTACTTTCTTGCCTTAACTTTTCAGCAACTCTCCGATGCATTTAGGCTAGCATTCCAGTTTTAACCAGGGCTTCCCTCATAGCTCAGTTGGTAAAGAATCAGCCTGCAATGCAGGAGACCCCTGTTCAATTCCTTGGTCAGGAAGATCTGTTGGAGAAGGGATAGGCTACAGTCTCCAACATTCTTGGGCTTCCCTGTGGCTCAGCTGGTTTAAAAAAAAAAAAAAAAATCTGCCTGCAATGTGGGAGACCTGGGTTCCATCCCTGGGTTGGGAAGACCCCCTGGAGAAGGGAAGTGAAAGTGAAAGTCACTCAGTTGCTGCGTCTGCCTCTTTGTGACCCCGTGGACTATGAAGTTAATGAAATTCTCCAGGCCAGAATAATGGCATGGGTAACCTTTCCCTTCTCCAGGAGATCTTCCCAACCCAGAGATCTAACTGGGCTCTCCTGCATTACAGGTGGATTCTTTACCAACTGAACAACTAGGGAAGCCCTTGGAGAAGGGAAAGGCTACCAGTTTTAACCAAGTTCTACCGTATCTTTTAAGACAGTATGTAAACACTTGACAGATGCTGATTCCTCTGGTAAGAAAATTCTTATTCTGCTCTTTGCTAAGCTGAAGCCTATTCATCCTTCAATTTTTAACATAAATATATTAAATGGCCTCCAGAGGCCTTCTCTGATACCCACAGTTAAGTCCCCTCCACTTCATTTCTTCATACTCTGTTTTTTGTCCATGGGATTATTTCAGTTTGCTGTATCTGTTTATTTGTATGGTTATGTGCATTATATCTGTCTTTGATCCTATGCTATAAGCACTTTGAAGATAGTGACCATACCAGATTTATTCCCCACTCTATGCTCAGAAACAAATACAGAAAGTCTCAAAACATAAGTGGATGAACCAATTAAACGTTTTTTTAACTTATGAGCTAGAGTTATGTTTTCAGTTGTTTGGAAGATTTATACGTATGGTTAATTGTCACTTCCCCAAACTCTTCATGTCAAAAACTATATTCATCTTTTCCTGAAAGAGACTCCCCCCTCATTGCTACATTTTATAAACCTGGAATCATCTTGATTTTATTTCATTTTCCCCCATTATTGTTTTATTCATGAAATAGCTTTATTTCTTCATTCATAATTTCTCTCATATTTTCATTTTTTCTCCTTCCTGCAACCACAAAATTCATTACCACATTGAAAATACAAACTCATATTTTATGTGTATTTTCTTCTGAGCTAGAAGAATGTTTGAAGAATGTGTTCTGTTCATGTAGACATAATTCCACATATCTCTTTGTGATAAACATATAATGATCTTTCAGATCTTTGTTTAGAAGTCACATTTTTGTAGGAAAACTCTTTTTGGTTATTGTCAGAAGTGCTTTACCCAGACCCTGAAATGGGATTTAGTGATCTGAATGTTACTTAAGGTTTTAATTGGAGTTGATACCTTTAGAAGGAAGAGGAAGAAAGCATGATGGGCTAAGAGAGAAGCCCGTCTATGATGGTGGCCTGATGGCTGCCTCGGCTGACTGCAGGGGTTCTGAAGCTAAAATGGTCCATCAGAGTTGTTCTGTGTTAGTTCAAAACGTCACACCATTTTTACGTTCACCTCCATCACTGGGTGAGCCTGGGAGGAGACTGACCTTGTATAAAATCACTTGGCTGTCCAAGGGTGAGGTAATCCCTGAAGCAGCTGACAATGTCAGTCCCATCAGCGTGCACATTTCTTACTTGGTGGAGCTGGGTGACAGGTCATAGTTTCCGCCACAGTCACTGAAGGCTGAATTAGTGCAAGTGTTTTGCATACAGCTTTCCAGTTCCAAGGGGACTTTGGGTTTATCCATATGGTTTAATTTATTTAATTTAAACAGAAAACACAATCTAAGGACATTAAAAAAAAAACACTCATCTAGGATTTGTTAATTTAGGATTCAGGATAATGTTTATTGTATTATTCAATGGATTTTTCTGTCCTTTGCAGTATTTTGAATAAAAAATAAACATGAGTTATAGTAACTTTCTTCACACTTTCAATATTATACTATGTTTATCCAGATCTTGACATCAGATAACCTTACTGCAATTTTCTATTTAGTTATGTATTAATCATTATTCCAAATTTCCACAAGGACAAGTTCTTCCTCAATTTAATTCTAGAGAAATGCCAGAAATACAGCAGTGCATTTACCAAATATGTTTTTGAATGAATGAGAATTGCTGTGTGTCAGAGTCCAAAGATGTAATTTGAGTGGAAACTTGCGACATGATTCCTCCATGAGTCTTATCTATAAATCGTGAATCTTCTAAATTCAGGAAGTATAAGGCTACAAACTCATGAATGGATCTGAGGCTCAAAATTCTGTCAGAGTAGCAAGGTGGACTCTGGGTCACAACAAGGAGCATCACTTTTATCCAGTTTCTCACTCTCATAAGAACATCTTTTTGATCTTGTAATTAACTGGGCATTTGAAGAGTGATATATTTAAATCCTCTCTTCAAGAACTTGTACTAAGATAACTTGTACCACTTGTACTAAGATGAGATAGAACTGAGCTATCTCATGTGGCATCTTTTATGTAAGCCAGCTTATGGAACTTGCTCTAACAGCCAATCTACTTTACCCAAACCCCATCCCAATGCCAGAATGTAACTATTACAAATTCATTGATGAGCAAGTACCAAGAGTGATCCAAGGAAGAGGGGAAGATGTTGGTAGCTGACAGTGGGTCCTGATGAAGTTCATTTCTTGGTTTTTTTTTTTTTTTGAAGTTCATTTCTATAACTGACCTATCACACATTCCTGGCTTTGATCTTGTATTGAAAGAATTTAGGGCTAATGGAAAGTGAAGTGAAAGTAAAGTCGCTCAGTCATGTCCGACTCTTTGCGACGCCATGGACTGTAGCTAACCAGGCTCCTCTGTCCATGGGATTTTCCAGGCAAGAGTACAGGAATGGGTTGCCATTTCCTTCTCCATAGGGCTAATTAAATGGAATCAATTAAATTTTTCCTAAATTTCTATGGTTCCATGTTCGGGTTAGCATACCTAAGTGCAAAGGAAAACCTCTGAATTGTAAAAGCGAAGTCTTAAAGCTGTATTTGTGAATTCAAGCTTTTTATGTGCAATAGTCACATAGAACTGTTCTAAGTTTTATTTAATATTTTGCTTAAATCTACTTTTGTTAACCCAAAAAGTTTTTAAAGAAAAAATTAAACCACTAATTAAATTAGTGATTAGTTAAAAAAAGAAACTTTCATTCTTACCAATAGAAATCAGCCAATACTTAAATACCATTATATTTAATTCAGATTTCATGAAAAATTATATATGATAAGAGAATATGCCCTACACAGTGGTAAGTATTCTCTTAAAGGTTAGTTTAGTTGTTCCCTTTTCCTTGCCCACTCACATCCTGCATAGTTTCAAAGCTAGAGTTCTGGCAGAATTTGGAAATAATAGCCCTAAAACTATCAACATATGAAATCATATTATTCCTGAACCTTAAATATAAGAACCTCAGATTTTTTTTTAAAAAAATTTAATCATTATCTTACATAGCCTTAATGAGCAGAATCTGTATTCCCTAGTGATGTTCATTAGTGAAATCATTAAAAAGTATTGCGCTTAAAGTTAACCATAAGAATATTTTATCAGCTTAGATTGCATTCAAATCTGTCTCATTGCTTTGAATAAGCTTTAGAATGGGAACTCAAAAGCTGAAAACCCTTCTTTTCTCATGAAATCATAGGGTCAGTAGAAACTTGAATAGGTCATGCCACTCCATCATCTGACTTCAAAGTTGGATACATCTAAACCACTCCTAACAGATAAAATTCTGTTCTATTTTAAGATACCACTATCAAAGGAAATTTTAACTTTATTTTCAGTGATATTTCTTCAGTATTAATATCTTTAACACAGTGGGAAATCTGAGCATTTAAGGCAGAGTTGAGTGTACTCAATATTTGTTGATCTGATAAATGTCTTATTTAATTTCAAATAACAAAAAAAAATTGTAAATCATCTTTTAAAGATAATGCTTAAATCTATCCTTGACTTCTCTTTTCTAAACTAGAAATCTGAGGTTATTTTTTAATTACTCAAAAAATTCTGAAAATTTATGAGGACTTCAGAGTCTTTAAAATGTGGACTTTTGAAATGGCTATAATTTTCATATATTAGAATAATTTTCTATTACAGCAAGCAGTTTTCAAATCCCCAATTTTTACACTAATTTCCATACTAATACTTTACTTATATTATTCTGTTTCATAGCTATCATCAGAAAAAAAATTGGCCAATGATCCAGTGACATATTTCCCAAGTTTATGGCTTTGTCATTACTTATCAGATATCCTAAGAATAAATATTCCCACTTAGAGTAGAATGTATCCTTTTTTTAATATTTCCCCTTATATTTTACTAAGCCACTTTCATTGACCTATTTAGAACTTTACATTAGCAAATAAAAAAGGCTATGGGGAAAATAGTTAATGACATTATATCCTAGAGAGAAATCAAAATATTATATCATGAAATACTGGTAAGACTAAAAAAAAAGTTCCAGAAATTGAAGGTCAAATAAGTTTTTTTGTTCATTTCATTTTGTGGAAATGGATGTTTCTAATATGTACATTGTTCATGTAGCTAGAATTTTTAAAAAGCTGAAAAATCTGTGTATTGATTAGAGCTTTATAGCCAGTGAAAATACCACATGGAGGAGCCAATCCAATCCAATCTAAATATCCTTGATGATTTCTTTGTCCTGGTATCACTCAGAGCCACCCCCTACCAAACTGATTAAGTCTCACTTTTGTTTTAAGTAGGACACATTTTTAAAATGATGTCCTGTGATTTCAAAGGCTAGTTGGTAAAAGACATAATTGTTTTCACCTTGCTGTCTCTTGGTTCACTAGCTCTGGGGTAAACTAAATCTTATATCATAAGCATGGTCCAGCAATCAGATGGGAAAAGTCACGTGGTGAGGAATTCTTGGCTTCCTGTCAACAACCAGCACTAAGATGTCAAGCATTTCAGTGAGCGTTCTTGGAGTCAGGCTCTAGACTCAAGTAAACTTTAAGAAGACAGCTGCTTCGGCCTACATATTAATTGTAGTCTCATAAGGAACTCTGTGTAAAATGGTAAAGATTCATACTTTTAAGATGCTAAATTCTGGGATGATTTCTTAAATAGCAATAAATAGCTGATACGTTATCCTAAGCTCTAAAGAAATAGAGTGTTTCATCATCTTTTCTGATTACAAAAGTAAAGTATTACCTTGTTTTAATATCAGTTTTATGTCTGGAAGATTAAAAAATCAGGTAATATATGAAGAGAAAAAAATAGAATAAAATCAACACACTCCCAGGTAGACAAGGATATCTTTGATGTTAATGATTATCTGTGATTTTCTAGACATGACATACATAGAGTTACTGAACACATAAATAAAGATTTTGAATATATGAGGAGAATTAAACAAAAACTATATCTGTGATATTTGATAAACGCAACTTTAGAGATTGGTTTGATAAACTGCACAGATTCATTGATACAAAATAGGTACATATAAATATATACACATTTTTTTTTCCCTGAGAGGTAAGTTTTTTACGCAAGTTATGTGGGAAGAGAGTAGGAACCCAGTCACTCTGAAGACACCATTAACTGATGCCGAAACTTAAGTGAGTGAACCTAAGAGCTAAAATGTAGTTTTTTACTAAAGTGCACACTCTTCAATGTCATATAACCTGTAAGGTTATATGCTATACACTGAAGCTACCAGAGTAAAGGTTTTATAAAAAAATAAGATTTGATTTTTTCTGCTTAATTTTTTGTTGCTATCATCACAATTTTTTTTGGTTCCTTTTCTTTCTTCTTTTGGATTATAGACTTTCTTGAATAATCCTCAGTGGTAGATTTCCCTTCTAGACTTTCTTTCTTTTTTTTAAAGTTAATCTTTCATTCCCAAGATGAGGTAAACATGGAAAATTTGCTCCAGGAAATCCTCTCAGCACTTCTATGATTTTACATATCATGAATCAGTCTTCATCTTATAAGAGATTTGGAGTTTACTTTAGAGTAATTTACAATGTACACATCTTTTGTTATTAATATATCCATTGTTATTGAATTATTCATATTTTATTTTTCTTATATAAGATTTTTTATATTTTATATACATATAAAACATATAAATATTTATTGTATATATCTAGTATACAATATTAATATAATATATAAATTTAATATTTAATATAGTAAAATAAATATATTTATTAATATATTATTATATATTACATTTGTATATTAATGTTAATATTTATTTTTATTTATTATATTCATTAATATTATATTAACATTAATGTTTATTTATTATATATTATATTAATATATAATTATATATTATTTATATTTATTTATTATATAAGTATAATAAATATATCTAATGTTATATATTTATATTTTATTTATATAATATTTTATATTTTATAATTTTTTCTGATGTAATGCACACATACACACTCACAGAAATGGACACAGACACATTTTGGCAACATCTTTCAAATTTTTACATATGTGTATAACTTGTATTAAAAGCCTATTTCATATATATTTATTGATTACTAATGTCTTGTATAAAAGTTGTCCCTCTTTAATCTGTTAAGCAGACCAGATATTTGTTTATTAATTTTAAACTTGTCAATGTAATTTAGCTCTGCTATTTTCTTTTTGCCATGTTATTAATTAAATATCATGAAATGAATCCTGCATAGACAAGTAATTTCATGAATTTGGCAAACACACAGTTTTATAACTATCACACGATCAAGATACAGGAGACTTCTACAAATAGTTATTTATCATGCCTTAATAGTCAATCTCTTATCTCAATCCCACTCAAAATACACATGCAATTGCTGATTTTTCTACCCCAATTATTTTAATTTTTCAGAATATTACATAAATGGGAAAATATAAAGGGTAGAACCACTAAGACATTTTGGATCAATTGCACTACAATTCTAATCCAGGATTTTAGCTCCTTAATCTCCTATGACGTGAACCACGGCAACTTGACTTCTCTCTCTGGCTAGTCTTGCTAACTTTTATGTCTTCTGCTCTTTCCCAGATGGCTCAGTGGTAAAAAATAAAATAAAATAAAATAATCTGTCTGCCAATGCAGGAGATGTGGTTTTAATCCCTGAGTTGGGGAGATCCCCTGGAGGAGGAGATGGCAACCCACTTCCATATTCTTGCCTGGAAAGTCCAATGGACAGAGGAGACTGGCAGGCTACAGTCCGTGGGATCAAAATCAGTTGGACACAACTTAGCAACTGAGCAAAAGCATGAGCTCTATGCCTTCCACAAGTTTTGTTTCCCTAAGAAACATTCTTCCCACTATATTTGTCCTCCATCCCCAAGACAGAGACCAGAGCAGCGTCAACTCCTGAAGAAAAACCAACGTTTCTACTTAGATGTCAACTCCCGAAGAGAAGTTGACATCTAAGTAAAAACTGGAAGAATGACTATATTCTCTCAAAAATGAATTCTGTGGTAATGTTTCCAGAAATGGAATAAGCCCTTGTAAACACGTAGATCAATTAGTATACAGAAAATTTAAGCTAAATTCATATTTTAGACAAAATTTTCTGTTAGGATGCATATTTTATTTACAGAGAGGAAATAAATGTGGGAATCCAGGAACAATTACAGATAAAGAAAAAAATGATTTTTGTTGGAATGTAATCATGATGGAGGGGAACAAAAGTAAACAGGAAAATCCAATGGAATCCAAGTTCATATAGATGGATAGTTGAAGATATTATAATATAATAAGGAGTACTGTGTTGCATAGGAAGTGTGAGAACGGTGAGTTTTTCAGTTTTTCTCTATATTAGGAAGAAATAATTTAGTGTTTCCCCACTAAGAAGGATATTAATTATAGGTCTTTGTTTCTTGTTCTTTTTTAGTTTGATGAGCGTTTTTATTATAACTGGATGTTGTATTTTTATTACACTCAGATGTATTATTGAACTGATGATATGATTTTCTTCTTTAAACTGCTGACATAATAAATTAATGATTGGCTTTTGAATGTTTAATCAACCTTGTAATCCTAGTATAAACCCTTTTGGTATGGATATGTTATACATTTATGATATTGATGACAACAATAGCAAAAAGAATAAGTGGAAATTATTTGGAATTTTTGTTGTAAGTGTCTACTGGAAAGAAGTCATCATTTCAAATAATACTGAGGCAAATTAAAGTGTATATTTAAACTCTAGGGCAAAAACTTTAAAACATAGCTATAATGAATAAGCCAGTGTATTGCTTCCCTATGAATATTTGCTTTTAAGCAGGAGACAGATTTATTGTTTATTGGAAGGCAAATAACTTAATCTCTAAATGTACAAAAAAATTGATGTTGGCCAATATTTACAAAAAACAAAAGTATACCAAAAAAAACTAGATCTTGTTCCATGGCTAATTGTCTTTTAAATGCAAAGCAGAGCTATTTTCTGTCTTTTTTTCCCCAGAAAAAGTCCAGTGTACATTCTAATATTTCAACTGGACATCTGTTCTGTGTACCCAAGAGGACTATAGCCTATTGAGAGTGACACAAAATAATACCATTTAGGTAATTTTATTTTCTGTTGTCATTGATGCAGTAGTCCCTCCTACACACTACCTTTGAAGTATTTATTGTCAAAAACATTAGTTTTCATAAAGCAAGTTGATAATGCAATAATTCACTTTAGTCTTGTCATTGATATAACATTACTTTGTCTAAGTTTTAGTTCTGAAAACTTTGGGTTTTGAAATTAATTTTACTATGGTCAAGAAGCAACAGTTAGAACCAGATGTGGAAGAGCAGACTGGTCCCAAATTGGGAAAGGAGTACATCAAGGCTGTATGTTGTCACCCTGCTCATTTAACTTTTACGCAGAGTACATCATGAGAAATGCTGGGTTGGAGGAAGCACAAGCTGAAATCAAGATTGCTGGGGCAAATATCAATAACCTCAGACACACAAATGACAACACCCTTATGGCAGAAAACGAAGAAAACCTAAAGAGCCTCTTGATGAAAGTGAAAAAGGAGAGTGAAAAGATTGGCTTAAAACAGAACATTCAAAAAACAAAGATCAAGGAATCTGGCCCCATCACTTCATGGCAAATAGATGAGGAAACAATGGGAACAGTAACAGACTTTTGTATAAAAAAATCACTGCAGATGGTGACTGCAGCCGTGAAATTAAAAGCTGCTTACTCCTTGGAAGGAAAGCTATGACCAACCTAGACAGCATATTAAAAAGCAGAGACATTACTTTGCCAACAAAAGTCCATCTAGTCAAGACTATGGTTTTTCCAGTAGTCATGTATGGATGTGAGATTTGGACTATAAAGAAAGCTGAGTGCTGAAGAATTGATGCTTTTGAACTGTGGTGTTGGAGAAAACTCTTGAGAGTCCCTTGGACTTCAAGGAGATCAAACCAGTCAATCTTAAAGGAGATCAGTCCTGCAAATTCATTGGAAGGACTGATGCTGAAGCTGAATCCCTAATATTTTGGCCACCTGATTTGAAGAACTGACTCCTTGGAAAAGTCCTTGATGCTTGGAAAGATTGAAAGCAGGACGAGAAGGGGATGACAGAGGATGTGATGGTTGGATGGCCTCACTGAGTCAATGGACATGAGTTTGAGCAAGCTCTGGGAGTTGGTGATGGACAGGGAAGCCTGGCATGCTGTAGTCCATGGGGTCACAAAGAGATGGACACATCTGAGTGACTGAACTGAACTGAAGAATATTACACATATCATTAGACTTTTGTGCCTTAGAAAGTGTGAGTCATGGAATACTACAGTCATGATGCATTTTGTGCATACAACATTAATGGTAAAGCAAACACTACTGAATAAGGTGAAAAATGGGAAGTTTTATCATTATTGTTGTGTTTTTATTATCAATATACTGTTTAAATATTAGTAAAACAATGCAAATAGTCTCTATATACTCACACCTTAAAATCTAGGATAAGGGAAGTAGTGTACACTTATGATATCTTTTAAAAGATAAATTAATGTCAAGAATTTAATAAAGATATCAGGGGAAAACATGAAGGTTAAGCAACATACAAAAGCTAGGAAAGTTATAAATGTGTATTAGCTATGTTCTTCGAACTTAAAGTTGTTGTTGGCACATTATAGATGTCTACTACATTCAAGAAATATTATTTAAATGAATGGTTGATTGGCATGCTTGAGCAAGTTTTATAAGTAACACATGTCTTTGAATTGTATTAATAAGGCAAACATCCCTTCATTGATCATAAGACCTATTTTCAATGCTAAACTGGCACTGTCTACTTAAGATATACTTAAAAGATCAGTGTGTATGCACATATACACTCACTCAAACATCCACAAAACTTTTGTACAATATAAGACAATATGTGTGTGTGTGTGCTCGGTCACTTCAGTCACGTTGGACTCTTCGTGACCCTAAGGACTGTAGCCTGTGAGGCTCCTCTGTCCACGAGATTATCTTGGCAAGAATACTGGAGTGGGTTGCCATTTCCTCTTCCAGTGACCCTCTTGACCCAGGGATTGACTCTGTGTCTCCTAGGGCTCCTGCATTAACAAGCAGATTCTTTACCACTGAGCCACCTTGAAAATCCATATGAAACAATATTAAGAATATCTAAATTATATGGCACAGCCTGTCAGCAGCAAATGTGGATGTCAAGGGGACAGTTGTCTTGCACTGTGCTCTAAGCAATTTCATACCTGACCTTGGTCACTTGGTAGAACTTCAGAACTAGCTGATGGCAAGGAATATAACTAATGTTTGCTGGAAAGATTAGACACTGTTATTTTAAAATTTAATATGCAAGTCTGTTTTCTAAAAGGATATTGGGAAATTCCCCAGTGGTCAAGTGGTTAGGACTCCATGTACATGAAAGTCTGGGTTCAATCCCTCTTTGGGAAATTAAGATCCCACAGACTGTGCAGTGAAGCCAAGATAAAAATGATAATTAATAATAATGATTTATTTTATTGATTTATTCCAAAATCAAATAATTTCTCTTATTTAAAAGGATTTGTGAATATAATTCTTTTTAATTTAAAGCAAATAACATTTTAGTAAAAATATACTGAAAATACTGAACCTTTCCATTCCTGGGCACATATACAGAAAAGATGAAAATGCTGATTTAAAAAAGACACATGCACCCCAGTGTTCATAACAGCACTGTTTACAGTAGTCAAGACATGGAAACAACCAGGTGTCCATCAACAGATGAATGCATAAAGAAGATATAGGATATATACACAATAAAATATTCAGTTCAGTTCAGCCGCTCAGTAGTGTCCAACTCTTTGGGACCCCATGGACTGTAGCATGCCAAGCTTCCCTGTCCATCACCAACTCCCAGAGCTTGCTCAAACTCATGTCCATTGAGTCAGTGATGAAATCCAACCATTTCATCCTCTGTAGTCCCCTTCTCCTCCTGCCTTCAATCTTTCCCAAAATCAGGGTCTTTGCAAAGGAGTCAGTTCTTCATATTAGGTGGCCAAACTTTGGAGCTTCATCTGCAGCATCAGACCTTACAGTGAATATTCAGGACTGATCTCCTTTAGGATGGACTGGTTGGATCTCCTTGCAGTCCAAGGGACCCTCAAGAGTCTTCTCCAACACCATGGTTCAAAAGCATCAATTCTTTGGTGCTCAGCCTTTTTTATGTTCCAACTCTCACATCCATGCATAACTACTGGAAACACTATAGTTTTGACTATATCGACCTTTGTCAGTAAAGTAATATCTCTGCTTTTAATATGCTTTCTAGGTTTGCCATTGCTTTTCTTCCAAGGAGTGTCTTTTAATTTCATGGCTGCAGTCACCATCTGCAGTGACTTTGGAGCCCAAGGATATAAAGTCTGTCACTGTTTCCATCATTTCCCCATCTATTTTCCATGAAGTATGGGACCAGACGTGAGAGTTGGACTATAAAGAAAGCTGAGCACAGAAGAATTGATGCTTTCGAACTGTGGTGTTGGAGAAGACTCTTTAGAGTCCCTTGGACTGCAAGGAAATCCAACCAGTCCGTGCTAAAGGAGATCAGTCCTGGGTGTTCATTGGAGGGACTGATGTTGAAGCTGAAACTCCAATAATTTGGCCATCTGATGTGAAGAGCTGACTCATTTGAAAAGATCCTGATGCTGGGAAAGACTGAGGGTAGGAGGAGAAGGGGACGCCAGAGGATGAGATGGTTGGATGGCATCACCCACTCAACGGACATGGGTTTGGGTAAAGTCTGGCAGTTGGTGATGGACAGGGAGGCCTGGCGTGCTGCGGTTCATGGGATCACAAAGTGTCAACACGACTGAGCGACTGAACTGGAACTGGATGAGACCAGTTGCCATGATCCTAGTTTTCTGAATGTTGAGTTATTTACCATCATACATACTACCATGTATAAAATAGATAAACAACAAGAATTTGCTGTTTAGCACTGGGAACTGTATTCAATATCTTGAATATATTCAATATCTTGGAATAACCAATGTTTTGATAACCAATAATGGAAAATAATCAGAAAAAAGAGTAGGGGTGTTTGTGTGTGTGTGTGTGTGTGTGTGTGTGTATTCTGCATATAAGTTAAATAAGCAAGGTAACAATATATAGCCTTGACATACTCCTTTCCTGATTTGGAACCAGTCAGTTGTTCCATATCCAGTTCTAATAATTTCATTATTAGTCAAACCATAAAAATTCAAAAGGAGTAGAAGGGAAATTTTACCCCTCCTTGACTGTACCAACCTATTGATAATAGTATTGCTTCAACAATGAATGCTCAGAAGAATACCTAATCAAATATTTTAGGTTCAGTTCAATATTTAAACAGTTCAACTTCTGTGATTATCTTACTAATATGTCGTAATGATAATTTTGGACAAACAGTGCATAATTTGTTTCTTACCACAGAAGGGTTCAATGAAATTTTAGAAAATACAAATTGACAAAATAAAACTTCACAAAGTTTATGATTGACAAATAACTCTTAGAGCATTATATTTGATTTTGGAAAAGTGATTGTGATTTTACATTGTTGAACTTTGCCATTTGATATTGGAATACATTCTTAAATGTGGTGGTTTTATACATCATTTTAATGTACATTTCTCACTTTATGTTTTTTGCTAATAATTTATTACTTGATATTTATTTTAGATGTATTTTAGACTAGGGAAATTATGTTAGACAATAGGTAAACTTGAGCTATTTTTTTACTTGAGTTCAAAACGGGTCCTAAAGCAGTAGAAACAACTCACAACATCAACAACACATTTGGCCTAGGAAGTACTTATGAAGGTACAGTGCAGTGATGGTGCAAGAAGTTTTGCAAAGGAGACAAGAGTCTTAAAGATATAGAGCATTGTAGCCAGCCATAGGAAGTTGATGACGACCAACTGAGAGGATCATTGAAGCTGATCCTCTTACAAGTACAGGAAAAGTTGCAGAAGAACTCATTGTTGACCTTACTACAGTCACGCAGCATTTGAAGCAAACTGGAAAGATGAAAAAGCTCAATAAGTGGGTGCCTCATGAGCTGACCGCAAATTTAAAATACATCATTTTGAATTATCACCTTCTCGTGTATGTAACAACAGTGAACTATTTCTCAATCAGATTCTGTCATGATACTTGACAAGAAGTGGATTTTATATGACAGCTGGCAATGGCCAGCTGAGTGGTTGGACTAGAAGCTCCAAAGTGCTTCCCAAAGCCAAACTTGCACCAAAATAAGATCATGGTCACTGTTTGGTGATCTACTGCCATCTGATTCTGCTGCCAGTCTGATCCACTACAGCTTTCTGAATCCTAGTGAAACCATTACATCTGAGAAGTATGCTCAACAAATTAATGAAATGCAAAAGTTGAACAAATTTGGCTACAAAATTTCACCCCATCTGCCATATTCACCTGACCTCTTGACAACAAACTACTACATCTTCAAGCATCTGGACAACTTTTTGCAGGGAGAATGCTTTCACAAGCAGCAGGAGGCAGAAACTGCTTACCAATTCATCGAATCCTGAAGCATGGATTTTTAAGCTATAGGAATAATTGAACATTTCTTGTGGCAAAAATGTTTTGATTGTAATGGTTCCTATTTTGATTAATAAAGATGTGTTTGAGCCTAGTTATAATGATTTAAAATTCATGATCTGAAACCACAATTACTTCTGTACCAACCTAATACTTCATTCAAAATGTATTTTTTATAAACTAATTTATACACTAGTAAACCAAAAACTTTTAGTCATGCTAGATTCCAAACCATGTAAGGTATTAGGAAGTCACCTGGCAATTATTTGCCATAGATGGAGTTAATAAGATGAATGTTGTCACTGTGCAATATAGAAACACACACAAACATAACAGTGTGTTATATAACTTCTGTGCTCTGTGTAAAAATATTTCTCTATGAAAAGGCTTTTATCAGTGACAGATTTGCAAATTTAACAGAACTCTGAAACTAACATAGTGAATTTATTCCTGAGCAGGGGAGGGATAAACCTTTTAGATGAAAACACAGGAAAGTTTTTCCACTTGAATAGAAAAGGTAGCAATCCCAAAAGATTTACTGAACATGAAAACTTGAAATGCTGTAATGCTCCTAAGGAATTAAATGATGCAGTAATAAATAACAAAAAGGATATGAATTACCAAAAGTGTTTGCATAATTGTAATGTACAAGTGCCATTATAGAACATTAGTGTAGGATTCTAAAGAAATTCTATAGAAGAATTCTACTACTAAACTGTAGAAATTATGCTTCTTTTTCCTCCATATATTAGTATTAGGCCATTCATCTAGCTTTCAAAATTTTCCATTTAATACAAACTTTTACTCATTTAAATGTGTGACATGATTTTATTTCTAATGCTCACATATATAGACTTCTAAAGTTAAGTGGTAGAACCTACAAAGGAGCCCAATAACAGCAAAAGTAACTCTAAGAAATATTCATTGAGCACTTACAATCTTCCAGCTGCCCTTCTAGGAATACAAAAAATACAAGACATATAGATCCCATGGAACAAGAAATACCAACCTGTCCTAGTTTTCTTGCCTTAAAAAGTCTGATGAACAGAGGATCCTGTATGGCTACAGTCCATGGGGTCACAAAGAGTGGGACAAGATTGAGCAACTGAGCATGGCATATAGTGTATGAAATATCTGAGAGTAAAAATTTACATTCTGTTGAAGTGTAATTGCAAAATAAACAGATAATAGAATAGTAAACATATGGCTGATGGTGATAGGCATTACAAAGAAAAAATAAATGAGAGCGAAAGTCAATAGATAATGCCAGGGTGGAGGTTAACTTTATTTTATATTTGATGGTTATATTTCACCAATGAAATGTTATCTGAGCAGAAAAACACAGGAAATGAAGGAGGATGTCATGTAAATATAAATAAAAAGCATGTTTCATGTAGAGGAAATAACAAGTACATAGACCTTGAGTGAACAGCTTGTCTGTTGCATTTGAGGAATAACTAGGTGGCAACTAAGAAGGTCATGGAGATGGTAGAGGAAGAACGTAGTGATGGATGACATCTAGTACTTAGAAAAGCTTTGAATTTTTATTTTTATTTTTTTTTAGCAACAGAAAGAAACCATCTGATTTTATTTTTCAGGAAAGTTGGCATGTCAAAAGCAGACTGGGGAGGAAGGAGAAGTAGAGAAAGTTTGGAAGGAACGAAATCAAACAGATCAGTGATTCAAGAACATATTACCGTGTTTTTACCAAATCAGTGGTGATGGTAGTGTTCAGGCATGGCTCTTCTATATGTATTTGGGTAGCTGATGAATATAATTTGCTGATGAATGGAATAGGGCATGTACAAGACAGAGTATGTTAACATTTATTTTATGTCCAGAAGGTGAAGGGTGGAATCTTTATTTCCTGATATGAAGAGAACTTTGGGTAGAGCTGTCTTTTCTGATTGAATAACACAGTGACTATTGGGATCTAGTTGTTTGACAGAGAAGGCAATGGCACCCCACTCCAGGACTCTTGCCTAGAAGATCCCATGGACGGAGGAGCCTGGTCGGCTGCAGTCCGTGGGGTCATACGACTCGGATACGACTGAGCGACTTCACTTTCACTTTCACTTTCATGCATTGGAGAAGGAAATGGCAACCCACTCCAGTGTTCTTGCCTGGAGAATCCCAGGGACGGGGGAGCTTGGTGGGCTGCCGTCTATGGGGTCGCACAGAGTTGGACACGACTGAAGCGACTCAGCAGCAGCAGTTGTATGACAAGCGGCAATAGTAAGTGCGGAGCTTAAGAGGTGAAAGATCATAATACATTGGGTTGGATGTCGTCAGAGAAGCATTGTGCTGAATCTGCTGTTATGTAAAGGAATATATGAGTGAAGCCACTTGGGGTTTTGGTGTGATTTGGGGTGAAGGAGACTGCTATAAATCCAAACTTACGGTTCCCAGTGAAGAAGAGTATATAATCAGACATGTGTTATTAAAATAATCAACTGTAATGAAGGTAGAAAAGTAGAACAATAAGAAACATTAAAAAACAAAAAAACAGAGGTTTTAAAAAGAAGTACAGAGATTTGAGAAAAGAATATTAAAGAGTAAAAATGACACTGATATGTCCTCTTGATCCTAAGGACAACAGCGTTTGGGATGTTTTTCCCCACTTTGAAAAAAAACTCAAATGATTCAGGGAAGAATCAGTTTTTACTAAGGCAGAGAGATGCAACAAATTTTCACAAAGCATTCTCTGATAGGCAAGGTAATTCTTTCCTTTGAAACAAGTTATGTATAAGACAAAGGGAAAGGCTTGGAAGTAAAATAGATCACACTGACAATAAGAATTAGGAAAAAGATAAAAGATGAATAAGATTGAAAAACTGTACCTTTGACAGAGACCTAGAGTAACAGGAGTTTTCAGTCTATGGTTTAAAGATTTTAGGATAATATATCCTGATGCTTCCAGAGACAAAAAACGGCTCCTTTCATTAATTTTATTGACTTTTAATTAGCTTAGTTATTCATTTATTAACTAAGAATTAAATATTAAAGTATCTTAAAAGTAAAAGAAAAACATATGTTATATTAACACTAATCAAAATAAAACTTTGATTATTATATAACATGACGTCAGATGGATTTTTGGAGAAGGCAATGGCACCCGACTCCAGTACTCTTGCCTGGAAAATCCCATGGACGGAGGAGCCTAGTAGGCTGCAGTCCATGGGGTCGATACGACTCGGACACGACTGAGCGACTTCACTTTCATGCATTGGAGAAGGAAATGGCAACCCACTCCAGTGTTCTTGCCTGGAGAATCCTGGGGTCGGCAGAGCCTGGTGGGCTGCCGTCTACGGGGTCGCACAGAGTCAGACATTGACTGAAGTGACTTAGCAGCAGCGGCAGCAGCAAGAGGGATTTTAGAGCAAAATGCATTACTAAACATAAAGAAGGTCATTTTAAAATTACAAACAAGTAAAAGTGTCAATTCATCAGAGGAATATAGCAATTCTTAACTTTTAGGTAACTAATAAAAGATCTTTGGTACACATTAAACAAAAACTTATACCTTGAAGAAGAAATGGAAAATTTGGCAATTATATTAGATAATTTCAAACATTCCTCTTTTAATATTTTTTGCAAGTACTCTGCAAATTCAGAAGATATAGAAGACTTGAAAAAATCATCAACTAACTAGAAATGATTGATATCATAGAAATAGGAGAATACCCGTACATTAATCAATGACTTTCTTTGAGAAAGTAAAAATTGATTTTCTAGTTACTAATTTTTAGTGATATAGGAATGAGAGAAGTAGCATATTTCTTGAAAGACACAAGCTATTGAAACACTAGAAAATACAGCAAATATGAATAGACTTATGAAAATGTATTTCACCCTAAAATCATACCCACAAAAAAAAGTCCAGGAAGAAGCAGCACCAATTATATATAAATTCTTCAGAAGATTGAACAGGAAACGAATATTTTCTAACTCAGTCTTCAAGGCCAGCGTTACTCTGATACCAAAGTCAGAAAAAGAAAATTATAAGAAAACAACACAGTATCATTCACAAGGATAGATTCAAATGTCTTTCTGATGTTTTACTAAAAGGAACCCCAAAAATATAAAAAAGGTTAACATATGTTGACAAAATGGGTTTTGTTTCAGAAATGCTAGTTTAACATTTGAAAGTATAACAACTTACCAAAGGACATCCATATGATACTTTTAATAGGTTTACAGAAATCTTTAGGTAAAAGCCAAAGTCCACCATGGATAAAACTCATCAAACTATGAATTTAAGAAAAAAAAAAGCTCATTATGATAAAGGACATCTACAAAAGAACAAAAATTTTAAAAAGCTATTAAACATCATACTTAATGGTGAGACCTTGAGTATTTGCTCCCTAAAATATAGAAGAATAGCAAGAATGTTCCCTCTCATTATTTTAGACATTGAAATAAAATTTCACCTAGTGCAATAAGGCAAGAAAGAAAAGCAATAATCTTGCTTAGAAAAAGAGAAGAAAAATTTATTCACAAATGGCTTAACTGTCTATATATATGATGGGAATTGGCAAGGTTGCAAAAATCAACAACATAAACAATCATGTGTTTCTATATTCTAACTATAAACAAAATGAAAAATGCCATTTACAGTGGCATAAAATATATGCTTGCTCTTTGAAAGAAAAGTTATGACCAACCTAGACAGCATATTAAAAAGCAGAGACATTACTTTGCCAACAAAGTTCTGTCTAGTCAAAGCTATGGTTTTTCCTGTAGTCATGCATGGATGTGACAGTTGAACTGTAAAGAAAGCTGAGGACCAAATAATTGATGCTTTTCAACTGTAGTGATGGAGGAGACTCTTGAGAGTCCCTTGGACTGCAAGGAGATCCAACCAGTCCATCCTAAAATAGATCAGTTCTAAAAATTCATTGGAAGGACTGATGAAGCTGAAGCTCCAATACTTTGGCCACCTGATGCAAAGAACTGACTCTTTGGAGAAGACCCTGATGCCGGGAAAGATTGAAGGCAGGAGGAGAAAGGGGCAACGGAGGGTGAGATGGTTGGATGGCATCACCGACTCAACAGACATGAGTTTGAGTAAACTCTGGGAGTTGGTGATGGACAGGGAGGCCTGGTGTGCTGCAGTCCATGGGGTCACAAACAGTTGGACACAACTGAGCGACTGAACTGAACTGACTGAAAATATACAAACTACTTGAAGACCAACCTGATTAAAAAAAAAATGTACAAGACTTCTACACTGAAGGCAAAACAGATAATTTTTTAATTTTATTAAGATAAAAAAATTAAAAAAGAATAGATCAAAAGTTATATAGTAATCATGGATCTGAATGCTTGATATTTTTAGATGTCAATTTTCCTGATAGATAAAGTGCCATCTCAATTAAAATTTTCATAAGGCTTTTATTTTTGTTGTGAGAAATTGGCAATCTAATTCTAAAATATAAATAAATATAAAAGGGCTTAGAATAACCAAAATAAATTTTTAAAAGAAACAAGGGTAAAGAATATATACTGACTTTGTTTTTATAAAACTGCAAAAATAAAAACAAAGATGTAATGATGTCATAATAGACAAATCAATGCAACAGTAAATAGAGTCTAGAAAGAGATTCATGCATCTTTGCTCAGTTGATTCTTGACAACTGTACACAGGCATATCAGTGGAGAAAAATCAATTCAGTTCAGTCGCTCAGTCGTGCCGCACTCTTTGCAACCCCATGGACTGCAGCATGACAGCTTCCCTGTCCATCACCAACTCCTGGAGCTAGCTCAAACTCTTGTCCATTGAGTTGGTGATGTCATCCAACCATCTCATCCTCTGTTGTCCCCTTCTCCTCCTGCCTTCAGTCTTTCCCAGAATCAGTGTCTTTTCCAATGAGTCAATTTCTCATATTAGGTGGCCAAAGTATTGGAACTTCAGCTTCAACACCAGTCCTTCCAATGGATATTCAGGTCTGATTTCATTTGAGATTGACTGGTTTGGTCTCCTTTCTGTCCAACGGACTCTCCAAGGGAAAAAAACACAGCTTTGACTATACGGCTTTGTTGGTAATGTAATGTTTCTGTTTTTTAATATGCTGTCTAGGTTTGTCATAGTTTTTTTTCCAAGGAGTAAGCATCTTTTAGTCTTATAAATATGGTGCTAGAATAATTAGATATCCTTGTTAGGGGAAAAAAAAAAAAAGAATGTTGATCCAAAGCTCATATCAGATATAAAAATTAGCTCAAAATGTATCATATAGTGAAATATAAAAGCTCAAAGTATAAAAGCTTTAGGAGAAAAAATAAAATAAAAATATTTTTGTCTCAGTTTAGCAAAGATTTCTCAGAATACCAAAAGCGTTATCCATGATAGAAAAAGTGAAGTGTAAAAGTCGCTCAGTTGTGTCAATCTCTTTCAACCCCATGGACTAGAGTCCATAGAATTCTCCAGGTCAGAATACTGGAGTGGGTAGCCTTTCCTTTCTCCAGCGGATCTTCACAACCCAGGGATTGAACCCAGGTCTCCCACCTTGCGGGTGGATTCTTTACCAGCTGAGCCACAAGGGACGCCCAAGAATAATGGAGTGGGTAGCCTATCCCTTCTCCAGGGGATCTTCCAGACCCAGGAATTGAACCTGGGTCTCCTACATTGCAGGTTGATTCTTTACCAACTGAGCTATCAGGGAAAGAAAGAAAGAAAGAAAAAATATTAATTTGGTGTGATCAGAATTAAAATCTTTTGCTTCTTGAAAGCATTGTTAATATTTGTTTCAAAAGAAGAAGCCAAAGAATTGGAGACGTGTCTTGCAAATTGTATCCCTTATAATGAATATCTACTCAGATTATTAAAAAATAAAAATTAGAATTAACCTTACTAATCATAAAACAGAGTAGGTACCCAATTGTATATATGAAGAAAGTATTTGAAGAAGTACTTCACCAATGGTACATGATGGCTTATATGCCCATGAAAAAAGGCTCAACATTTAGACATTAAAATCACAGTGAGATGAACCGACACATCTACTAAAAAACTGAAACTATAGAGACTGATAATACCTGGTATGAGCAGGTTGTGAAACAACAAGAAATCCCATAAACTGCTGATGGCATATAACTTGATATATCATATATGAAAATAGTTTGAAATTTTCTTAAAATGTTGAGCATATTGTGGTTATATGTTATAGTCATTCTTGTCCTAGGAATTTATACAAGAGAAGCAAAGCCCGTGTTCGTACAAAAGCTTGGAAATGATGCAAATAATCATTAACATAGCAATGATAAGTTATGCTATATACTTTTTAGCATAAAAATGAAGTATTGATATATACAGCTTAGATGATTCTCAAAATAATTATGCTAAATGAGAGAAACCAGTAAATAAAGAGTGTATACATATACTGTGTAATTCCACTACTGTAAAAATTTAGAAAATATAAACAAATGTATAGTAACAGAAGGTCACCAAGTATGTAGTCTGATTTTGATGGCCTTTTTGTGTCACCATAATGCCTTACACTTGGGTCTCATAGGATTTGTCACATCATATTGAAACATGAACTCTTTTTCTTATTCTGTCTTACTAGAATAAGTATCCTTGAAGTTGTAGACATTTGAACTCTCAGTTATTAGTAGAAATTCTATCCTGCAGTAAGTTTTCAAATATAAAAGCCGGAGTTTTACAATGACATCTAAGCTTTTACATGAACTAGCCACTCATTTAACCTCTGTGACCTCATACCTGCTACTCCCCACTCACTCACAGGGGCCTCCTTGATATTCCTTAGATATGCCAGGCATGATCCAACCTTAAGCTTTTGCAATAGCCAATACTTTTGTCCAGAATAGCCTTACTGCTGACAGTTCTTGGCAAACTATCTCACGTTTTCATTTCTTTGTTCAAATGTCACCTTCACTATAACTACTCTGAGCTTCCTACTTAAAATTTTAACTCCCCATCCCCTGCTACCAATCTTTTTCTCACCCTAATCTATTTTTTTCCCATTGTACTCCTCGTCTTTGAACACAGACTTAATTTTCTTATTTAGGATTCTTGCTTTTACGTATTTCTATCCTCTGTTAAAAGCTCTACAAAGCCAAGTGTTTTGTCCACCAGCATAATCTAAAATGGTATCTGCCCTTTAGCAGGTGCTCTATAAAGACTTGGTAAATTACTGAATAAATAAATGTTAAAAGAACTCATAGTTTGATAACACATTGACAAAATTTTTAAGTTAAATTCATGTACATCATAGCTTAGATTTACTTCCAAAATATTCTGTATCTTATAGTAGATAATATATATGAGCCTTAAAGAAATAATCATATAAATTACCAGTTCATAACTACTCTAAAACCTTTTATTTCCACATTTCTAGATCCTCTCTGAAGACCTCAAAATAATCTCTCATAGGAAAGAAATTATTTTTTTTAAAAAACAGCATTTTTGGTAAATAATTTAACAAAGCAAAAGTTTTGTTCAGCTATGTAGAATATCATCAGTAATCATAATAAATGTTTTTAATAAGCAGGAAATTATAACTCTGAAGTTTACTAAAATTAAACCACCTGCTAAGGCTGAGAAGATGAGAATAAACATTCATTTTTCCAAATAGGAGGAATTTAATGCCTGTTTTAATCAAAACATAAGGATTTATTCATATTGGCAATAAAGGATAGTGCAACAGAAATCATAGAAATTTATATTTTAAATTTCCAAAGAATTTCAAAATGAAGGGTATACATCTTCTAAATGCTACATAATGCTATATAATGACAGGATGACAGGTTGTGACAAATGGAATTTTAAAAGCTCTGCTTATAATGGTACTAAAGGTATCATTTCCTATAATTTTATATATGTCATTAATTTACTATATCTGGATGCAACATATTACCAAACAGATGTTCATCAGGGACTAAGATATTTTAATAGAACATGATAATTTGAACCTACATCTAATAAACATTTTTCAATCTAACATTCATAGTCTAGCTAAACATTTTACATTACCAACAAAACTTTAAAAAAAATGGAAAAAAGTCGTGTTAGAGAAGAATATTTCCTTCAAAACTACATTTAAATGAAAGCATTTGCCAATATTTGTTTTCAAGAACTTTCAATATAATTTTATGAACTAGATATCTGACCAGTTCATACAATATGAAATTTGTTAGAAAATAAGAAAACAACTGACATATATATTTAATATTGTAGAAGGTTTTGATAAAGAGCATTAACTGTATAATTTGTATTGGGATGTGTCAGGTAGTAGAAATTAATAAATGCTAAAAAAATTATATAAATAAGATATAAATTAGATCAAGTTGTCAACATCTTCTGGATCATGGAGAAAGCAAGAAAGTTACAGAAAAACATCCATTTCTGCTTTATTGACTATGCCAAAGCCTTTGACTGTGTGGATCACAATAAATTGTGGAAAATTCTGAAAGAGATTGGAATACCAGACCACCTGATCTGCTTCTTGAGAAACCTGTATGCAGGTCAGGAAGCAACAGTTAGAACTGGACATGGAACAACAGACTGGCTCCAAATAGGAAAAGGAGTACATCAAGGTTGTATATTGTCACCCTGCTTATTTAACTTATATGCACAGTACATCATGAGAAATGCTGGGCTAGAGGAAGCACAAGCTGGAATCAAGATTGCTGGGAGAAATATCAATAACCTTAGAAACGCAGATGACACCACCCTAAAGAGCCTCTTGATTAAAGTGAAAGAGGAGAGTGAAAAAGTTGTCTTAAATCTCAACATTCGGAAAACTAAGATCATGGCATCTGGTCCCATCACTCATGGCAAATAGATGGGAAAACAGTGGAAACAGTGGTTGACTTTATTTTTTGGGACTTCAAAATCACTGAAGATGGTGATTGCAGCAATGAAATTAAAAGATGCTTACTCCTTGGAAGGAAAGTTATGACCAACATAGACAGCATATTAAAAAGTAGAGATATTACTTTGCTGACAAAGGTCTGTCTAGTCAAGAATATGGTTTTTCCAGTGGTCATGTATGGATGTGAGAGTTGGACTATAAGGAAAGCTGAGTGCCGAAGAATTGATGCTTTTGAACTGTGGTGTTGGAGAAGACTCTTGAGAGTCCCTTGGACTGCAAGGAGATCTAACCAATCCATCATTAAGGAAATCAGTCCTGAATATTCATTGGAGGGACTGATGCTGAAGCTGAAACTCCAATACTTTGGCCACCTGATGGAAGAACTGACTCATTTGAACAGACCCTGCTGCTGGGAAAGATTTAGGGTGGGAAGAGAAGGGGACGACAGAGGATGAGATGGTTGGATGGCATCACTGACTCAATGGACATGAGTTTGAGTAAACTCTGGGAGTTGGTGATGGATAGAGAAGCCTGGCATGCTGCAGTCCATAGGCTCACAAAGAGTCAGACATGACTGAGTGACTGAACTGAATTGAACTGAAAAAATAAATTATAAAATTATAGTTATTGCCAAAATGTTGAAATAACTTGAATTTTTGGATTCCCTCCTCCAAAGTCAATTCTGGAGAAATTTTACAATTGGGGAATGAAAATATGTTTCAGATACTAACAAAAAATACACAATGAAACACCTATAAATTCTGTGAAGACTCCAAGCTGTCTTCCACTGGTATATTTTAGGTTCTGTTTCTGCCTTTGGGACAAATTTTAACTGGCTCCTCACTTGTAGAAGTCAGTCCAAATGATAAGAGGATATCAAGAGTGTGTAAAATCCTTGAAGAGGTAAGGACTTGATATAATTTTTCTAGAGAGACCAACTCCCTCAGGTACTATTCATAAGAGGTGAAAACTGAAACCTTGACTGTAAGATTTGCCATACAGAGTTAACATCAAGCATGAGTGGTCAGGGTAAGTTGAGAAAACCTGAGACTCTAAACTTCTTCCTCACTGGTGCATTTCTCATTAAATTACTGGTGCAGTTCTCTCATGGAGTGGTTATTGTCTTTCAGTCTTTCGCTGATGCACATTACCAGATAGAGTAGTCATAGTGGAAATATACACACTGTTCTTTACAGTTCAGTGAGGGAATGTGGTTGAGTTATGGCCAATAGGATTTGGACAAATACTTTGATAGCCACTTCTAGACTTGTTCCCTGAAGATTATCTTTCATTTCTCTCTTCCCATCTCTCCAGAGAACTCTACCTAATATACTCTATCATAGTAACATCAGAAGTCAAACTTTTTGCTCACTGTAACTCTAAGAAGGAAGTTGTTCAGTATGTGATAAATCTTGACTGATGTGAAACAAAACTTCACTGTAATTATCTGCCAAGAATTCATGTTTTTTGTTTGTTTAGGAAAGTCTGGCATACCTTGACTTTACAATAGATTGCTAATACTAAAAGGAAATAAACTCACAGGTCAACATAAATAAGCATATGAAAAATACAACTTTTTCTTTTTCCCCTAAAAAAACACCATATAGTGGTCCCCATACACAAAGTGAAGTATTATTGGAACAGGCAAAAAAATAAAACCTTAAAATTAATATAAAATAATGATTTATATATAAGGAGAAAAGAAAGATGCTGTTAACATAAGATACAATTGTTGAAATAAAGAATGGATAGTCAGATGATTGTCAGTGTAAAATATATACATGTGTTGAAAACATTAATGACCTCTGCCAAAATGAAGCAGAAAAAGAGAGAAAAAAAAAAAAAAAAAAAGGGAGAACATATTTGATTAAGTATTGAAATATATTTTAGAGAAATGAAAGATACTTGATTGCAAGAATGTCAAATAAGAGAGATAAAAAACACACACATGGATATATTATGGTGAGTTTTAAGAATATCAAAGACAAAAAGAGAAGATTGTGAATTATGTCCAAGAGAAGGAACAGATACCTAAAATGTACAAGATCACAGTGACAAAATTTTCTATAGTAACTACATATAAAAAAGACTTCTGAGTATGTGTATGCTTTTTTATGTATAGATGGAAAAGATATTTGAAACTAAGCATTTTGCATCAAACCAAACTATTGATTAAATGTGAGAGGACAATAAAAATCCCCTGAAGGATGTTAGGTCTTGGAACATTTGTCTCACAGAGACACACATTTTGAAAAATAAATAAATAAATAAATAAATGGAGGACAACTCAATTTATTAGAGGAGGCACACATATTTTGAAGGAAATATGAGTACAGTAGGCAGTGCAAAATTTAATCCTTACATTCTGAATGGCTTAAATTTCAGAGGTATTTGTCTAAGTCTTTGTCTTTAATTAAAGCCCATGCAACTTGTTCATGAATTCTGGAAAATCAGGCCATTCTGATCTGTCTCTCTTTGTTATTAATTGAAATTTCAAGAGCACATAACTATGAAGTTAGTCTGGCCTATTGTTTTAGCCATTTTTGCAACAGAGGGGGTAGTGTGTGTGTTTGTGTGTTTAGTTATTTAATTTTTTGTATTTTACTTTGCTATGTGATTTTTAAATGTATTTAATTTTAATAAACTGTGATTTATTGAAATTTTAGGTTTTATCAAATGGAATGTCACTTGTGTGAATATAAAACGTATATCTCCAAATTAAAAATAATAAATAAAATAGACTGGTCTCTAAAAATGGCCAAAAGTATATTATACTTATTAACTTAAAACTGATAATGTACTATAATGCATTTCTTGTCATGGAGAACTAGGACAAAGGAAATAGTTTCCAACCTTTAAACTACAAAGGAAATATTTTCCTACATTTATTTTAATTTACCTCTTTATTTCAAATTCTACTACTAGTTCATATTGACAATTATAAGAGGAAAATATGAATTTTCAGAATAAAATATAGTAATACTCACTAAACAAAAGGCAAAATTTAGCAAAGTATGTATAATGATTTTGAATGTTTCTTTTTTTTTTTTGTATAATGATTTTGAACATGAAGTATAAATCTGAATGATTTCAATGTTTTACATAGAATGATAGCACTTCATTTCCTTGAAAGTTGCTAAGTAGCCTAAAACATTGCTTAAAAAAACAAATTTGACTCTGAGGATGGGTTTCAAATCCCCTTTGGTTAATGTACGTATCACTTGCCATCGTGAGTCACCATACCACATTATTTTCATGTGTAACGTTCTGAGTTCCTTTAGTTCGAAAGCATGCCGCCAATTAGCAAAATTATTCAGGTACACGCATAGACTAACTCCATATTTTGAAATAAGAAAAATATTATCATCCATTCCAACAAAGAATAGATTTATTATAAAGGGAGATTTTGTTATTCAACACAGTTTACGTGGTAAGTAGAAATGGGAAATGTTGCATCTAGTAACCATCTACAATGTCATTTTAATTTTAAAGATAATATATACACAGAATTTATATATTAAATATATTTGTATGATAAATATACATTAAATAGATAGAGAACATTTTAAACAATCTAAATATAAATATATGTATATAACTATGGAAATTAACCTTACATTTGTAACAGCAAATTATCATGAGAGTTGACTTAAAATTAGTCAGTCTTCTCTGCATTGGTAGGCAAAATAATCAAGAATCAGTTAAAATAATTCATCTCTGTATAAGTTATCCTGTTTGCATCACATCAAGTTGCCCGTGTAAAAAGTATTTAGTCACCAATCAAGTTCTATAATTTAGATTGACTGGCAAGAAATATTTAAAAACTGGGACCTATATCCAAAACAACTTTTTCTTCTTCACTGTCTTACTAAATTGCATATATTTATCCTAATGGATGTTTGCATGCGTGCTCAGTTGTGCCTGTCTCTTTGTTACCTCATGGACTGTAGCCCTCCAGGCTCTTCAGCTCTGGAATTTTCCAGGCAAGAGTACTGCAGTAGGTTGCCATTTTCTCCTCCAGGGGATTTTCCCAACCTAGGACTCCAACACACATCTCTTGCTCCTCCTGTATTGGCCAGCAAATTCTTTACCACTGAGTTGCCTAGGAAGCCCATTCTAATGGGAATTAAAATAAAATGCATGGTATTTCATCTCAATTGTAACATCCTAGAGGTTCAGCTGCCAATCCATGAATGTACTTTATGGTAATGTAGCAAAATATGAGAATTAATAATGATTCATGAAATATTTGTCATGATTCACAAGGGGATAAAGAGTTGGTACAAATGTGTAAATCACTTTGCATTCAACACACCATGTATTTCAGCTGACATTTTTTCAATATCAAGACTTTCTGGAAAAGAGGAAGCAAGGATTTATGTTTTCTCTCAAGTGCCTATCTCCTCCTGGACCAATAACCCACGGTTCAAAGTGCAGCTACTCTAAATAGCATTACTTCACATAATTCCTAACATAGTCTTTAATTTAATGACATTCTGTCCAGCTAGGTTAATTTGATGTAGCAAAAGGCAAATTTATCAAAAGAGCATTCTTAATTTATATAGATTTCCAAACTTTGTTTCTGTATAAGACCCAGTGAAGTGTTTTTAAAAAACAAGCAGGAAAGTGCCAGGAGCACTATTAGGTCAGCCTTAGGCAAAAAGTGGCTGATTCTATCTTATTCTCTCCTAGGAAGTATATCGCAATCACTAAATCTAATAACCTGAGGCAATGATATCAAATTCCTTAGGTTAGAAAGTTTCAAGAACAGTTTGTGTGGGTTCATTTCATTTACAATTTGACAAAGATTTTGTTGTTTGTATATTTTAATACTTGATTTTTAAGGAGTGATAACTATGTTTTAAATTGATGCCGTTATTTGAATACTGTTGTATAATATTACTAAAATTGGATATCCATTCATCCTAGGAAACAGAAATTGCAAAAGGTATTGCTTTTTAGATCTGACCTCTTTGAATCATTGAAGCTTTAGCATAAATGCAACAGAAAAAGTGATGCTCAAGTATACAGTAGTTTCTATAAATAAATTATATTACATGGGAAACCTAAAATAAGTTGGAATGACTAGACTTCAATAAGATCTTGTTTTCAATTCAAAGTAAACTGTAAAGTGAATTATACACCTTCAGTTCAGAGATATCAGCATTCATTAAGATAACAGATAAACTGTGTTGAGATTTCAGTGACATTAATATTGTTCTGGTTTACCAAAGAAGAATGGCTGATATTTCTGATTATGGATTCTTGGTACAATAATATACTCCCCAAAGAGGAGTAATATTGTGAAATTTAATTGCTTGTTATTAATAATAAAGAATGTAACAATCATTATAAGTGGAGTAGGAAAAATATGACATCAGCAAGGGCATGTAGAAAGTAGGAAATGCCAGAAAAAATACCTTCCCGTACTTCTCAAGTTAACACAATATAGTAGGTCTAAAAATATTTCTTAAAATTATTATGTGTTAAACTCATTTTGGTAATTCTTTTTTACTTGAAAATTTAGGAGTTGAGGTATATGATAAACATTACACAAAATAATCTCAAGATTTTATTTTTTTAAAATTCCTAATAAAGAACAAATCCAAAGGGACTGTCTTTGTTCTGATTTAATTAACAAGTTGTCAATTAACTCACCCATTTCATCACAGTATATCAGACATTAATAACTTTTTAATAGTCATACCTGATGCAGTAAATACCATCTTTTAGACACAGTGATCAGAGACCAGCAAATAAACAAGAGGGCTGTAGTTTAAGCATCTACCTGCATCCATATGGGACTATGGCAGGCAATCTTTTGACCACAATATAGCAATGAACAGAAATCATTCATGATCTGTAATGAATGTACTGATGAAGTAGAAATGGCTGTGACATTAATTTATATAGAATCTGTATTAATTACATTGTAAAACAAATATGACATGGCAAAGCATAAGTGAATGATAGAAATGCCCAGCTCACACTCTTTAAATATTTTATTTTTATATGTGTAGATCAGTAGTTTAATAGTCAACCAATATTCAATTTTTTATATTTTGAAAATTTTACAAAAGTAACAAACCTAGCAACTAGAAAATAGTATCTTCTTGTAAAACAGTATTGCCAGTGCCATAGAGAAAAACCAAAGCAAATAATAAAAATAGTCAATACTTCATGAGTTTTATTTTGTCTACTTTATTTATTAAAAATATCATGAACATAACCTAAGAGCAGGATTAAACCAACTTGAGAAACTATTTTTCCAGAAGTTATAATACATTAGTTTGGTGATTTATTCAAAGCAATTATATTGCAAGTTTTAGTGTTCTTGCAGTGAGCCCCACTTCATAAACAAATGAGTCAGGGAGCTTATCATTATTGAACTAATATAATACAGAATTTATTCAGAGAAAACATTCTTTTCTTAACATATTTCAAATAGTCTGCAAAAGGTAAAGTGGATTTAAGTAATCTTTATATAAGATTTGAAAGAAATATGTATTTTCTAAAGGATATGTAACCTACCTTCTCTAAGTAAGGCACTGTTCTGGGCTTTGTGGAAAACACAAGGAGGAGTCAGATGTGATTCTTGCTTCAAGAAACATATACTGTACTAAGGTTTAATAGACAAAGGAGCATCTTTTCTCTAAGAAAAATACTGTGCCTATTCTCTTTACTGAAATTGCAACCTCACTGCTTTCATTCTCAACCATATTATTCTAGTGAATTCAACGTGCTATAACAGAAACATCACAGATTAAGAGGCTTAGAAACACAGAACTATATTTCTCACAAGACTGAGACTAGGAATTCCAAGGTATATAGGTATATTTGGTATATAGGTATAGGTATATAGGTATAGGTATATTTGGTTTCTGGGGAGTGCACACTTCCTTATAGATGGCTGCCTTCTCCTGATGTCCTCACGCAGCAGTAGGGAGGGAACCCTCTGGGGTTGCTTTAGGACACTGCTCCCATCCATGAGGGCTCTATCTTCATGGCCTACTCATCTCCCCAAAGTCTCTCTTTTTAGAACCATCACTTTGGGGGTTAGATTTCAAAATTTCAACATGTGAATTTTGGGGAGACACAAACATTTAAATCATATACACATATAAACAGATCAAGACACAGAAACAAACAAAATTTTACTTTTAAATATCTTATTGTTTTCAACTGCTGAAAGAATGCAATTTAATTTTCCTCTTAAGGGATTCATCGGAGTAATTCATTCACATCCAATGCATCTAAGCCCAGTGCCATTCAGTGTAAAGTTGGTTACTCAACATATACAAAGAAGTATTTCTTCAGAATGTTCCATTTGTTTTCCTCACAGAAGTTAGTGCAGTTATTGGAGACATAGATATAGACCTATATATATATATACACATACACCCACAACTCCTTTTATGATTCAGATGGCAGAGCAGAGAACTTAAGGTGTTTAACAATGCAGGAGATGTGGGTTTGATCCTTGTGTCAGGAAGGTCCCCTGGAGAAGGAAATGGCAACCCACTCCAGTATTCTTGCCTAGATAAATTCCAAAGACAGAGGAGCCTGGTGTCTATAGCCCACAGGGTCACAAAGAGTAGGCCAGGACTGAAGTAACTTAGCGTGCATGCCTGCAAAGTCATTTAAATAAGCATTCTGTGAGGCAAGTAACTTAAGTTCACTAAAAGAGCTGAAAATTTTCTTGAATGTTCTGTTTAAGACAAGTGCATGCATTGTATATCTTTTGAAACAAAAAGCATACCCACTCCAATATTCTTGCCTGGGAAATCCCATGGACAGAGGAGCCTGGTGGACCACAGTCCATGGGGTGCAGAGTTGGACATGACCGAGCACATACACATGCATATACACACACTCACACATGTATATATGTATATATACATTTTCTGTGTAGTGATACCCATGTAAAGAAATTTTAAACTCAAGGAAAGAGGAAGCTTGTCTTGTTTGTTATTTAATATTCAGTTTTTAGCCAAGATTCTGCCTTATGACAGAAAATTCAGTAAAAAGTTTTGGAATTTGTTAATGGACAAATAAACAAGAGAATAAATAGTTAATGGATGAAATTATCTATTCTGATATGATTTTGTATTTTTGGCTAGCATCTTTTATTCCCCTTTAAGCTTCCCTTGTTTTATTTTGAATCATTAAACAAAAATTTCCTGAATGATATGGACATTTGTCTCAAAATGCTTTGAACAACAGTGTGAGATTTGGAATGGAGTCCAACAGAAAAAAATGTAGACCAGACCCTTTATCTTGTCTGTAACTGATGAATGCACAGTACTTCCACAGGTGCAGCTCTTTGTGACTATAGCTCCAGTTTAATTGTGTTTGGTCATATGTTTAGAGGTTGATAACACTATCCCAAACTGTAAAGGGTCTGAGAGCTATTTTCACTTACTTGCATGCTAAGAAGTGAGTCAGCCATGGTTTCACAGGTGCTGATAAAAGACACAGACTCCTGATTTTGAAATAAAAGATAATTTCTTATTCACAGCAATAGCAGTAGCTGGAGTCCTAGCAGTGTGTGTGTGTGTGTGTGTGTGTGTGTGTGTGTGTGTGGAGAGAGAGAGAGAGGGAGAGAGAGAGAGAGGGAGAGAGAGAGAGAGAGAGAGTTCTCTGAGCCCTAATTTCCACATGAAGATACAGAAAAGAGGCAGAGAGTATCTGCAACACCATGGGTTGCATTAGAAGAGAAGGAAACATGCTTGTACTTTGACTTGAAGGAAGATATTGTCTTCCAAGTCTGTACACTACACAAATGTCCTTCAACAGATAGGATAGGACAAATAACAAGGGCAGAAACATAAGAGGCCAATAGAAATTGTCTTCCCAAAACACAAAAATTGTTAGAGATTCCCCATCTGGAACAGAGTTTGAAAATACTGCAGGATTGTTACCGACAGAGGAGGGGTCCAGTTGCTTGCTGCTCAAAAGCCAATAAAGAGGCCAGGTTGGTGGAAAGGGAAGTTTGCTTTATTTCAGATGCCAGCAACTGGGGGTGGGGGTGGGTTGGGAAGGGGTGTGGATATCTGCCCAAAGACCTACTCTCTGCACCCTGGCAACCAGTGGGGCAAGAGGTTTTATAGACAGAAGGAGGGGGCTACATGCAGGAAACAACGCTGTCAGCTGTGACAGTCATCTTCAAATTGGCTGTCACTGGTCTGACCAGCGTCATCTCATTTGTTTGGGACACAGTTAGTCTTCAGCTCCAGGTTCCATTTCTTCCCATTTCTTTGAGATTAATTCTCAGTATTGTGGCAGCTTATGTTGTGGGTGGAGTCTGGTCATCGTGTAATTAACTTCCTCACTTTGGGGTTTTCGTACCGATAAGACAGCTCACAGGATGTGGCTCAGAATATTATCTATAGCCCTTGAGAAAGAACTAAAGATCCTTGGCTATGCTTAATGACTACGTTATTATTATTCACTCTCCTTTGTCTGTTTTTCTTTGTTTCTGCATTTCTCATTTATCTGATTAAACTTACCCTGACTGAAGTTTTCCACTGACGAAAGGCAGGCAGGGGACATGGAGCGGGGTTAGGGGGAAGCAAGGTCCTTGGGGTCCTACTTTGTTTCAAGATGTCACATGGATAAGATGGGCCATAGCCTGCTAGGCTCCTCTGTCCATGAAATTTTCGAGGCAAGACTACTGGAGTGGGTTGCCATTTCCTTCTTCAGGGGATCTTCCCGACCCAGGGATCAAACCTGTGTCTCTGACATCTCCTACACCAGCAGGTGGGTCCTTTACTAGTGCCACCTGGGGAGCTCTGATTAAGGACTGTGCGGGATCAAATCTTATTAGACAGTTCTGGGATCCAGGAAACCTCAGCCAAGCTTCATAAAATTGAGACAAGAAGCCATCAAAATCTAAGCCCAACTATACAAGATGTGTGATCAGAATTCTAGTCCCTGTGGGGTTATCCCCCAGAGGCAGTGTCTCTAATTAAGTTGGAGTAGTTTCCTAAATAGCACAATCCCATTTACTCTAAAAGAAAAAATGTATATGCAAGAGGCAAAATGACACATAGAAGCATCCTGCTATTTAGTGGAGTATAGAATTAATTCCTTTAGGATGGACTTATTCCACATTTGACTCCCCACTTGAGAGAAGACTAAAGTGACTCCAACCTAATAGAATTCCTGACCTAATTCCTAATAGAATTTAAATTGGAGATATGGCAAAAGGAAGATTACACAAGACTATAAAATCATGGGAAATTTCAATTAGATAAGCAACAAATTTCAAAGTACTTTTGTTCTTGTTAATATGACAGACTCTTCACCTAATCATAATTTTATTTTGATACTGTATGGTGACTTCAAATGCATTAAAAATTTAAGAATTTACCCTATCAGATCATAGGGAGTCTGGTAGTTAATGATGAAAATACTTTAAAAAGGATGGCTTACCAATTATTAATAAATTTGGAGTTGGTAATGAAATATGACAACACTTGGAACAACATGACAAAGAAGTAGGACAAAGCTGTAAAATACGAGCAAAAGGTAATACTTTTAGGCCTGGTAAAGAAAAAGTCATTCTTTACAAGAAGAAACTGTAGCTGTTGATATTTTATAACTAATTTTCCAAATAAGGACAGCAAGGATCACGTAAGCTGCAGCCAAAATCTTATACAAAGCAGCAGGAGAAGGATCCTTTCCTAGAGAATAGATTTTTCTAAATGGCCATGTTAAAGGGTAGGATAGATGATGCATTGAGAGTCTCTAACTGTAAGATTTATACACTGACTTAAAAGTGATCAAAATTTTTTCAGAATAATGGATATTATTCATCGTCTTTTATCACAGACAAGAAAAAAAATCATTAATGGGCTCTTTTTATAAAAGGAGGAAAACAACAACAAAAAACTAGGGAAGGCCTACTAAAATAAAAGCAAAGATTGAACATAGGTATTGTTAAAGCATGAATACAGAGGATAGACATTCTGGTACAGAAGGAGGGTGGGTAGTCAGATGGCAGAGTAGAATAAAAAACACTCAGTAAATTTAGAAGAATTGCTCATCATCTAGAGATTGTAAGGAGTGGGGAGTGGGAGTGGGGGATGGGGAGAGCAAGAGAGATCTTAAAAATCAGAGATAGAAAACAGGTAGACCAAAGGAGAGTTTACAACATTTTATCCTCTAGAAGGAGAACTCCCAAAGCAGAATAGGAAAAGAAATAAAGATCTTCATACGATTAAACACAGATAAGTCACATACTACCATAGGAGTCACTTCAAACTCACACACGGTTTTAATGAGGAAAATTACCTGTAAATGAAAAATTTTAAAAATTGTTTACTTTGTTTAGTTAGTTCTATCAGACATTAGACGGAAGTGAAGACAAAGCATGATGTCACACCAGGGAAGAATATGACTTCTGTTTTAAAAAAGAAGGTGAAATGCAAGCTACATTACCTGGGATTGCCCCCCTTGAGTCATGTGTGAATCTTATAGTTACAAATCCACAACGTGTCATTTATTCTCTTTTTCAATGCTACCATTTGGAAGGGTCCATGATTTAAGACAAGACTTATTTTCCTGTGCCTTTTAAGGATTGTCAGTTACTACTTAGCTTGCCCACTCTCCTCTTAATCATGACCATGAAGAGTTGGGCCCACCTGGAGGAATGAATAGTAGAGGAAGTCAACAACTTTTGAGAATCTCTTTAAAAAGCAGGTTATAAGAATGTGATTTCTTTTTCTACCAAATAGCAAATTCTTGCAAGAATGACATCATATAAAAGAAATTTTACACACCATAACAGCATTATCCTCCTGGACCCAGAATCATTTGCATTTTTTTTTTTTTCCGTCACTGAGTAATACAGTTATCCACACAACTGAAACCCAGAAGACCACTGATATAATGATTACTAACTAATGTCACCTACATTATTTCAAAGCCTCTTTAAGGCTTCTGAAATACCTCTGTGCTGCACTTACTAAGCATCCTCTACCTATCAAACCCTGTAAGCGTTTCTACCTTGATGAAACTTTGAATCTGAAGAAGATCCAGGCAATATACAAGGAAATAGCAATACAAATAAAATAATTACATATTTGTAATTATGTAAGGATGTCACAGTAAATTGATGTAAGAACAATGCTATGAGTCTGGATTTCTTTATAAGGAATTCTGCCTTACACAGAAATTGACACTTAGGGAAAATAATTACTGGAAGATGTCTTGTACCATGTAAAAATATTCCACCATGGGCTGACCAAATGTTCCAGTTGTGATTATTTTTTTGTTCAGTAGCCATGAATTAAGCCTGGGTTTTATTCATGTGTTAAAACCTGATAATAAAAACAACCACATATACCTTTGACCTTTTTTCTCTTGGCTAATAAAACATGTATGCAAGACAAGTGTTTCAAGTGTAGTTGATGTGAGAAAATTTTTACCTGGTAGCTTAAATTAACATGAGCTAAAGGTTAGAGCTCTTTGTGACAGTTTACTTTTTTTTACAGTGTTAAATATCTAGTTCTGGGAGGGTTATTCTACTCTGTGCCATTCACATCAGAAATGACTGTAATACTTGTTTTCTTCAATGTGTCGTTTGGACAGAAGATTTAAGAGCCAACTTGCAGTTAGTCACGTCTTTTTTCTTTCTGTAAGAGACTGTCAGTGTTCTAGACAGAGGTGATCCCTCAGGTTTGTCCTGGTGGGAGAATGGCATGAATGGATGGATACTTAGCATAAGTAAGGAAACAAAACAAACAGAACAAACAATAGTTGTTGTAATCCACTGAGATTTAGAGTTCACTTGTCTCATCAGTGTGGCATAGTATATGTTGATTGATAAACTCTACATAAGCTTAACTGGCTTAAAAAATATTCCCTGTATACTCCCTCATGAATTCAGGTCTCTTGTTAAAAACAAACAAATAGAAAACATATATAACCTTGGAAATTCAACTTAATAACTGAATTCTCCCTGACACTCTAAGCTTATTTAGTCAACTAGACTCAACAAGTTTGTATTGGTTTCAACGCTTCTAAATGATACTTGCATCTCAACCTAGACTATCAACTTCTTAAAGGTAAAAAACACAGTTTATACCCCCAGTAGTTCCACAGACATTCCTAACACTGTCGTTAGTAAGCACTTTTTGATGTAAAATACTAGCAAATAAAGTTTTTTTCTAAAAAAATAAGAAGATATATTTGGTTGAAAAAGTAAGTAAAACATAACACTATGTTGAATAATAAGTGCAAAGATTATAGGAAGAGAAAATAATTAAAATAGAGAAAATAGAGATTTCCATTTAAAGGAGAAAAGACAGACAATGAATTTAAAAAATTATCATGGGAGACAAGAAAAAAATAAATGAGGCATTTTTAGAAAATAGTAACAGATGAGCAGAAGGCAAGTTAATGCTACCTCTGTAATAATAGTGGTTCTTTTTGTGTTGTACCTTACTTATTTAAACTATTAAATATACAATGGAAACATTTATATTTAGGATTAAGTTTTCAATATTTTTTTCTATTTGAAAATGTGTCACAGAAAGAATGTCAGCCTAAAGATATAATGGAAACTTGTAATAACCTAGACTGTTCGAATGTCTACTTTGTAAATGCTGTTAAAGCAAGCTTGTCAGTGGCTTTATAAGGAATTAAATATGTTCACTAATGAAGATTTGTTTGAAATACTAAAGTGAATGGTTGTGAACACTTTTTCTAATTCTGCCAGCTCTTTCCAGCTCTTTTTCTTTTAGCTCCCCTTAGGAATAGTCTTTTTATTGATCTAATTAAATTTTCTTATTGTTTTGCTAGCTTCTGGCCTTTCTTTCCTCCTTTACTTTTTCCTCTCCTCCTCATCTTCTTCTATCCTTATAATTATCCTTATAATCCTTATAATAATTTTTCCAATTAAGTTTTTATTCAGCAGCCAAACTGTCACTGACCCACTATGAATCTTTATCAACAATTTGCTTACCCAAGATATGAGACAGTATCAATATTTAGAAGCTAGGAATTTAAATAATTTGCTTAAGCATACATTTAAAAATATTTATTGAAGTATAACTTAATTGAATTTAGATATTTATAAAATTTATCCCAGATAATCGAGCTATCAATATCTCCAGAACATTTATTTTTGATCAGTGCTCAAATTAAAGCATGGTTATTTTTAAAATAATAAAGAAATGTGAAGAAAAATTAGACCATTGCTTTTAAGTTTTGAAATTTATTTATTGATTAAAAAATAAAACGCTAGTTTAATAACATTTTTCCCTAAATGACAGCAGTGGAGTTTTCTGAGTTGTGTTTCCATTAAAAGAGCAACATGACCTCAATTCCTTGTTTAAATTATCAGCTTAAAGGGTAATCATGGGAACTAGTGGACCTTTGAATTAGTTATGAAAGTATCAGTTATGAATGTCTTGTGTGGTCTAAGGAGTTCCATATGGAGTCACTCCTTTTTTGTTTTGTTTTGTTTAGTGAGCAGCAGCCAACTATACAAATGAAATTAAACCTAAAAACGTTCACAGAAATTCTTAAGGATTTTCTGAGGAGGCAGCAAGGGCAAGAAAAACTTCAACAAGGCTAATCACAAGTTTCAAATGATCACCCCTTAATTATGAGAGTTTTAAGTTCAAGTAATACATCTTTTTATAAATCTATCATATTTCATTAGTTACCCCAAACTGCTCTCTTGAAATCATGACTTACTAGTTTCACATAGTTCATATACTTAGTACTTAAAATGACCCCTATGATTTATAGGTAAAGATATTTTACTAATTGGCTTATTTATATGTATATATAAATAATTATGTAAATTATATGCTTATATATATAAATTCTGCATATACGTGTGTATGTAATCATTAAAAAGTCTTCTTAGGTTAACATTTGAAACCTACTATGCCCAACCTAGACAGCATATTAAAAAGCAGAGACATTACTTTGTCAACAAAGGTCCGTCTATTCAAGGCTATGGTTTTTCCAGCGGTCATGTATGGATGTGAGAGTTGGACTATAAAGAAAGCTGAGTGCTGAAGAATTGATGCTTTTGAACTGTGGTGTTGGAGAAGATCTTGAGAGTCCCTTGGACTGCAAGGAGATCCAAACAGTCCATCCTAAAGGAGATCAGTCCTGAGTGCTCATTGGCAGGACTGATGTTGAAGCTGAAACTCCCAACACTTTGACCACTTAATGCAAAGAGCTGACTCATTTGAAAAGACCCTGATGCTGGGAGAGATTGAGGACAGGAGGAGAAGGGGACGACAGAGGATGAGATGGTTGGATGGCATCACCGACTCAACAGACATGGGTTTGGGTGGACTCCAGGAGTTGGTGATGGACAGGGAGGCCTGGCATGCTGCGGTTCATGGGGTTGCAAAGAGTCAGACATGACTGAGTGACTGAACTGAACTGAACTGAATACTTGTTATAAAAAGACATAGACTTTATGGACTCTCCAAATCTTTGATTCTCAAATTCGTATTGCATTTGTGAAATAATCAAACTAAATACATTAAACATAAGCCTATTATATATGTGACTAATGCACTACAGAGCATGCATAAGATGTGCCAGCCTCAAGCATTGTGGACTGTGTGTGTGCTAAGTTGCCTCAGTCATGTCTTACTCTTTGTGACCCTATGGACTGTAGCCCACCAGGCTCCTCTGTCCATGTGATTCTCCAGGCAAGAATACTGAAGTAGGTCATGCCCTCCTCCAGGTGATCTTTCCAACCCAGGAATTGAACCCATGTCTCTTTTGTCTCCTGCATTGGCAGGTGGGTTCTGTATCACTAGCACCACCTGGGAAGCCCTAATTGTGGATGACTGAACTCAAATTTCTCTCCCAGTAGTGTTTTTGTATGTGTCTGTGGTTTATATGCTGTGATCAAGTGGAAATGTTCTTTTGCTCAAAGCTTCCAGATCAACATATGTGTATGACAGTTTCAGAATAGGTAATCTATAGACCAGTGACATAACATTATAGTTTAATATGTAAAGCACTATAAATGCCATTACCATTTTAATTTGCTTAGTAAAACATCTCTTCCTTCAGTTACCAAGTATTTTACTTTGTACAGAAGTGACAGAGTAATTTTATAGAGTCAAAAACATAGCATAAATCCCAGAAGCCTTGATCATTTTGTTCTGTCAATTTTGGAACATAAAATTAAGGTTTAAATGCAATATTAGTGGCAGTTGAAGAAAAGCTAATTAAGAATTTCCTTTAGTTCTAACACTTTAATAAGGTGATGTACAGTTTAAATCAGTGAAAATAGGGAGTTTACAATGAAAACAATAATCTCAAGTGTGCAATGACCCGCAGTGTCTTAATATTGTGTGTGTGTGCACTCAGCAGTGTCTGACTCTCTGCAGTCTCATGGACTCTAGCCTGCCAGGCTCCCTTGCCCATTTTCCAGGCAAGAATACTGGAGTGGGTTGCCATTTCCTACTCCAGGGAATCTTCCTGACCTAGGGATTAAATCCATGTCTCTTGTGTCTCCTGCATTGGCAGGCAGATTCTTTACCACTAGCACCAAGGAAAGTATCAATAGGATCTGCTCATTCTGTGCCCACTGGATTAAGGCTTATCCACATTGTCTACAGTAAATTATCTAATCAGATTTCCAAAAGCTAAAGGTAATATGATATTGGCTAGAGAGAGGGTACAGAATCTAAGATCGCTTAGTACTGAGTCATTTTTATGCTTTGCTCCTTTACCCAGCTCTCTTGTTCTTCTAGACATATAGTATTTCTCTCTTCCTCTGAAAATGGGATACATTTCCCTCTCCTCATGTGTTTTCTTGTCTTCAGGAAAATAAAATCTTGCTTTACCAAAGTGAATTTATATTTCTTTCCTACAATTAATGGATTTTTTTGGAATTTTAAGCACTTATTCCATGCCACTTTAGGGTACTAGAAAGAAAGCAGAATGGTAAAAGAAGAATATTCACAGATTAGTAATTTTGGATGTAGCTCTGCCATAATACATAATAATGTAATTAAATCAGAGTATTGCATATTATAAGTTTTTAAATACTTGCTGGCATGTTGTAGAGAATGTTTTTATTTCAATGACTTGAATATTAGCTATTTTCTATTATTTACTGATAGTACAAACACATCTCAACAAAATACACAATACTGTGAATGGATATTATGCTTTTCCAATCACACATTGCAAAATCAGCTCTTAACAACTAGAATTCATTTAAATCCATAAAACATGACTAAGTCAAGATTTCAACTTAGGTATAAATAATTTTCATGGCATAATTCTCTCCACTTTGACCTTCTGCCTCCGACAAGCCCTTCATTTTTAATTAAGGGTAGGAGGTACCATTTAGTTTACTTGGCACATTTCTTTTTCTTTTGTCAAATAATAATAAACTTAGTTGACTTTATGACAGTAATATCACAAAGGCCATATGATTAAAATATAGTTACCAACAATTGTTGTACTGCTATATGTAGCAACTAATTGTAGCAAGGATTAGTTTGTAGCTGGTGTTGGTGTATTAACTTATAATTTTTTCTTGTCCAGATACTTTTTTTCATCCCTCTTGGTCTTGGTCTTGTCTGTTGTTTTATTGGTTTAAGAAGTTTTTTTATACTCAATCTAGATGAAATTACCAATCATAGTGCCTTACCTTTAAATAAAATGTGGACTTAGAACACATACTGGACCCCCAGATTTTTTTGTATCTACATGATAAACCAATGAGATTCTTCCCTGAAACATCTTAAGTAAACTCAGTAGAAAAGAAATGCTAACTTCCTCTTTGACAACAATAATATTAAACAAAATTTACCTTAAACTTCTGTTTAAATATTGCCATATTTCAAGGAGAAAAAATAGCTGTAAGACAAAACCGGTACACAGAGGGAAGGAGAGACTGGTGAAGGGCTCTGATGACCATCTAAGGCACTAGATTCATTTGTTCATGAAGTCATTCCTCGGGCATAACTGGCACATTCCTAATTTTGTTTTCTAAACTGCATTGTATTATTTTGCCACTGGTAACTGAAAAAATTTTGATAAATATAGAAATTATTTTCTGAAAGTATGCTTTCAAAGTGACAGTACATAAAATATGGTATGGACTAGGTGGAATTGAGGACAGAGAAGATCCCTCTAATTCTCATTGACAATTAACAATCTTCACATAATAATTAAGCAGATGGTAATTTATATTCATATATGCTGCCTGTTGAGAGTCAGACTTTCTCAAGCCTGAAATTTTAGAAAAGTAGCAAAAAGTATCTAAATATAAGAGTGGGATGATTATTTATGAAATTCTCTTTATGCAAAATAATACAGACACATGGAATTTGTGTTCAATTTCTTTTAGCTTTGTATTTGGGGAAAAAAAATGGAAAAGTACAGATGACACTAAATTCTCTCAGGGAATAAAATACCAAATTCATGAGAACAAATAATATGAAGAATTCTTGACTGCAAGTAAGCAGAAAAGTGATTTTCATTGATTTTGAGATGTACAAGAAGTGTAAGATAATTTATCTAGGAACAAAATTCACATTACAATTTTCTAAAAGGCCATAAAATAAAATGACATAGTAGCTGACTTTATCAAGCTGCTTACATAGTCCAGAAAATTTCTTTTATATCTGCTTCATATTTCTGCTGAATGGACTGCATTTCACAAACTCCCTGTCCTGGAATTATAAGGGTTAAAATAGGTTAAAGAGAAGGAGGTAATGGGAGGTTGGTGGTGAAGTTGATTCTACGGTTACACTTTTTTCTTTAGGTTCTTTGCTATACCCTTGATTCCTTAGTTTCATTATTTTTTACATAAGTCAACTACATAAAATTTTGTTTTATACACAGTTTATCCCAGCTGGATTGATCAGTTATCATAGGTATATAAAATGACACTACTAGAGTCTGATATTAATCCATTCTTGGTTTCATCAAATTACCACTTTTCTTCAATGATTCCTTCACTTTAAATGTCTAATATTCATTCACATTTCTGTTAATTTTATATCTTTTTAATTTTAAATTCCAAATTTACTGAGAAAATTTTAAAAGTCAGAAAAATAAAAATGTACTATGATCTAACCCAACAGAAATAATTAGGTTATTAAAGTCTCTTGATCCTTCCTCCCATATATATGCCCTACTTTCATTTCCAAATTAGGATCTACTGAGATTATGATGAATATCCTCTTAGTCAAGAACATTCCTAGCTATAAATACAGCTTACATTCGAACAACAGGGTATAAAATATAAAAGACATTTGATACACAAAAAAGATGTCCTTTAAATTTGGTCTTATCCAAAACTACCATAAGCATATTTGGTCTATGCCTAATGGTTTTGAATAGGAGCAAATTATCAAGGATATTTTGGGATAGATGAATTATCTAAGGATACCTTAGGCAGAAGTAAATTGTCCTGCCAATATCAAGGATCCTTCATCCTGGACCAAATGCCCTACTGACCAAATATTCCTTGGATCAAATGTCTTATAGATGTTTTGGAGTGGATCAAGTGTCTCTGTTGTTCAGCAGCTCAGTTGTGTCCGGGTCATTGCAACTCCATGGACTGCAGCATGCCAGGCTTCTCTGTCCATTGCTGTCTTCGGAGCTTGCTCAAACTCATGTCCATTGAGTCAGTGATGCCATCCAACCATCTCATCCTCTGTTATCCCCTTCTCCTCCTGCCTTCAATCTCTCCCAGCATTAGGGTCTTTACTAATGATCGGATTCATCCCATCAAGTGGCCAAAGTATTGGAGCTCCAACAACAGTCCTTCTAATGAATACTCAGGATTGATTTCCTTTAGGATTGACTGGTTTGACCTTCTTGCAGTCCAATGGACTCTCAAAAGTCTTCCCCAACATCACAGTTCAAAAGCATCAATTCTTTGGGGTTCAGCTTTCCTTATGGTCCAACTCTCACATGCATACATGACTAATGGCAAAACCATAGCTTTGACTATATGGAACTTTGTTGGCAAAGTAATGCCTCTGCTTTTTAATCCACTGTCTAGGGAAGTCCCCATGCATGAAATTTTTAAATTCTAAGTTACTTGGAGTTCCAGATATGGATAATCATTTTAAAGGTCCTCACATGTCTTCATACAATGTGATTTGCTCATTCCTAGACATTTCATCCTGATCAGTGTTTAAAGATTGCAAAATACTGGTAGTAAAGGTTTAACTGAAAGCAAACAAATAAAGATATATTCTTCTTCCTAATAGTCAAAGATTTTTAAAAGGTAAAATTCATAGAATGATAAATATAAGAATTACTGCAAATATTGAAACCAGAAGACCGAACATGGACCCTGTAGAAGACACCATGAAGTGTTATTTTAGTTTTTTCCAGTGAAGTTCTGTCAAAGACTAAAATGTTTTATTATTAAATAAATGCATTAAATAAATAATACAGAAAAATAACATTCAATGAATTAGAAAAAAAAATGCAAATTATATCAGTGATTAATACCCAGTATTGGTTGTTTTTTAGTCACTAAGTCGTGTCTGACTCTTTGCAATACCATGGACTGTAGCATGCCAAGCCCCTCTGTCCATGGGATTCTCCAGGCAAAAATACTGGAATGGATTGCAATTTCCTTCTCCAGAGACTACACAATATTTACCTTATACTAAAATCAATAAAAAGAAAAAGTTGATATATATTAAGGTTAAATAACAAACATGAAAACACTGAATGAATTTAGAAAGTTATTATGAAAATGAATCATTTCCAAGTCACAAAATATATCATAAATTTTATTTTTATTGATTTATTTTATTCCTTTTTACTGATTCATATGGATTGCTTTTATTCTTCAAGCATAATTCCTTCCTGGATTCTACAAGGAAAAATTTTAATAAACTGTTATCATATGAAATAAATATTCTAAAACTGACTTGAATGCTGAATCTATTTGAATTTGTTTCAAGTCCAGAGTCTGTGAATAATAGGCTACATCTTTAAGAATTTTTTGAAATAAAACTGGCTTTCAGTGTAGATTTTCATCAACATCAAAGAGAATAAAATCATATATATTTTAGCATTAAAGGAGAATTGTGAGAAATCTGTACTATAGGCAAATTTAGCACATATTTTACATATAAATCCTTTAATTTATCTGTCATAAAATAAACTAAATCAGAATGCTAGTAGTCTGTGATTAAACATCAAATATGATACATTCATGTCTGGTAAAGAAAAAATTAATGATTAGCTAATAAAGTATCTCTCTCTTCACACATTTAATCATTGATCCCTTTTCTGAAATGTTTATTTAGCTTTTTCCTGAATTTTAAAGTACTAATTTCCTTATAACTGCACAATATGCTTTCAAAATCTTTATTAAATATAGATTTAGAAAACTAAAGCACAATTCTATCTCTTCTGTAGTTGATTTTTAAAATAATTTCAGATCATTTTGCTGAGGACAATAAAATATAATATTCTTTTAGTTTCATATTGTCTCTATAGCAAATTACCACAACTTGGCTTGAAACAACATAAATTTGTTACTTTATGTTGCTGAAAATCAGAACTCAGAATGGAATTCACAGGGCTAAATTTCTTTCTGAAGCCATTAAGGTTGAATCCATTTCTCTCCTTTAACAGCTTCTGAAAAGCATGCCTTAGCTCCTGGCTCCTTCCTCCAGCTTGAAAACCAGCAAGGACCATTGGAGGCTTTCCCACAGTCTCAGCTCTGCCTTGCCTCTCTTTCCAGATTAAGGCCCATTCAAATAGTTTTAAATAGTTTCTTTATCCTAGGATCAGTAGATTAACAAAACTGGTTTGATTCTGTGACCTTAATTCTCTTTTTCCATGTTCTATAACATTTTCATAGGTTCCAGGGATAAGAATGTGGACAGCTTTAAGGTGTGACAGCTTTAAGGTGTGAAATAGCATTATTTTGCCTCCCTCAATTCTCATTATAAAAAGGTAAATCAATTATTATGTTTGTAATTCATTAAAAATACTGATTATCTACTATGGGCAGGGCACTATGATAGGTGTTGATGCTATAATAACATGGTTCTTACTCTCAAGATATATGGTACGTAATGAGAGTATAAGGGTTGTTAATAGACCATTAAATGCACTAAGTTGCTTCAGTTGTGTCCAACTCTTTGCAGGCCCATGGACTGTAGCCTACCTACCACACTCCTCTGTCTACAGAACTTTCCAAACAAGATTACTGGAGTGGGATGCCATTTCCTATTCCAGCTGATCTTCCTGACCCAGGGATTGAACTCCACTTCTTGCATCTCCTGCATTGGCTGGTGGATTCTTTACCTCCAGCACCACCTAGGAAGCCCAACACCATTAAATATTGCATATTAAAAATATATTGAGAAGGGCAAGAAAATACACCAAAGAGGTCCTCATTATCCACTAGGGGTGACATTTGCTTGCTGAAGATGGTGTCTTTTAAACTGAGGTTCTGGAAAAAATATAAATATCCCATGCATACCTACATGTATGGATGTGTGTATATGTACATATGTGGCTGTGCATGCTTACAATGCATGTCCAGGTAAACGAAGATTTTGTGCAATGAAACTGAGGTGGAATAGCATAAAAGACAAATTTTAGGAAATAAATTATAGAAAACCTCTATATTAGCATACAAGAAATAGATGATAGTATTGTCGGTGGTAAACATGGGGATTAAGAAATAAATCAAATGGGTAGGAACATTTCTGTCTGTATAAAGAGATCAAGAATATCATCAACTCTGAAAACTTGATAGAGAATTAATTTCATCAGACCTGTATTTAAGAGGATTATTCTAGCTGTTATTGGAAAATTAAATGGAGGTTGGCATAGAATTATGAAGGATTAATGACAAGCTCACAGTGTGTTGCAATAATCAAGAGAGAAGAGAATGAGATTCTCCAGGTGACTGAAGCAATCTGTTATGTGAAACAAACAGGTTGGTTTTTACCTGTGAAATCTTTAGTGTATGAGTGCCTATCAACAGTTTCCCAGCATGGACACATCCACCTCTTCATGGCGAGATGCTCAGTCCACAAGAAAGTGCAAGGTTCTATATCACATCATATTAAACAGTCTGGACTGTCAAAGAAGTGTGAATTACAATAGTCATAAATGTATCTGTTCAAGTCATGTCTGCCATAGGAAAGGTGGTTTTTAGTGTCCAGAGCTCAGAAATCTCTAGGAACTTCAGTTAATATATATGTAACATGTTTTTCCTAACTGCATATGTGGACACTGCCTTTATTTTCTGAGCCAACGTTTCAGTAGCTCCTTGCCCCAAACAAGCTTCTGCAGCTAAATTGTGTGCTAAATTATTTAACAATTAACCTATTGAGACCATTTCCCCCATTTTCTCTATGGAGAATCACAGCACTTTCAGAGAGACAGGACAGCTATTTTTATTGTTATGGATATCAAGAGCTTACAACTCTCAACACAGGAATTTAACTTCCTTATTTTCTCAATTAAGTGCAATCTCCTTTCTAATTTACCTTTAATGTATTAAGGGAGGATTTTTATGTTAAAGAATCATGACATAAATAGTTCATATCTCAAGATTTTATTAATAAACAGATGGTATTAACATCACAAAAATGGATTTCTGCCAGATTTTGGGCAAAATTGTAAAGAAATGAATACAATAGAAGAATGAGTAAACCACTCTAAAGTTACCAAGAGATATGTTCAAGCCATGCAGTGCAAATTCATCAAGCAGGAAAAGAGGAGGTCCACTGAAAGGGCAGTCAGATTTCACATTAGGAAGAAGTTGGAATGGTTGTTCTGTGAAGATTAATTAATTAATTTATTTATTTATCTTTAACTCTTGGGGCTTTCCTGATAGCTCAGTTGGTAAAGAATCTGCCTGCAATGTGGGAGACCCGGGTTAGTTCTCTGGGATGGGAAGATCCCCTGGAGAAGGGAAAGACTACCCACTCCAGTATTCTGGCCTGGAGAATTCCATGGACGGTATAGTCCATAGGGTTGCAAAGAGTCGGACGTGACTGAGCGCCTTTCACTTTCACTTTAAAAGGAGAGTTTTGATTTTAAGACACAGTGAAATGGATCAGTAGAGACACAAACTCACCAAAAAAAAAAAAAAAAAAAGGGAGGAAAGATGAAAATCATAAGAATGGAAGTTTGAGATAGGAAACATGACTACTGAATTGCATTTGATATAGCATAGTACCAAAGGCTAATAGAAATGAGAACAATCATGAATTGACTGATCTTGAATAGTAGAATCTAAGAAGGATTTTTTTCCAGTTAGCAGCTGAGGTCTTCATGTAGGTTTTCAAGTAGAGCATTCATAGGAAACTGTTCAATACATCTGCAGATTATGCCAATAATGACACAGCATTTTTATTAATATTACAGATAGTTCCCAACTTATGATGGCTCCATTTAAAATTTGTCAACTTTATGATAGTGTGAAAGTGATACACATTCGTAGAAACTCTACTTTGAATTTTGAACTTTTATCTCTTCCCTGGGCTAGCAACATGTAGTAAGATACTAGAACCTCAGCTTGTAATCAGTTATATTATTATGAGCATGAATAACCAATACACTTAACAATCTTTCTATACCCAGACAACAGTTCTGGTTTTTACTTTCAGTGCAGTATTCAATAAATTACATGAGATATTCAACACTATGAAATAGATGGTGGTTTGATTATTTTGCCCCATTGTAGGCTAATATAAACACGTTCTGAGAATTATGTAGGTAGGCTAAGCTAAGCTATGTATGCTGTGCTTAGTCGCTCAGTAATGTCCAACTCTTTGCAACCCCAAGGCTGTATCCTTGCCAAGCTCATCTGTCCATGAGGATTCTCCAGGCAAGAATACTGGAGTGGGTTGCCATGCCCTCCTCCTCCAGGGAATCTTCCCAACCCAGGAATTGAATCCAGGTCTCCCATATCACAGGTGGGTTCTTTACCATCTGAGCCAGCAGGAAAGCCCAAGAATGTTGGAGTGTGTAGCCTATCCTTTCTCCAGGAGAGCTTCCTGACCCAGGAATTGAATCAGAGTCTCCTGTATAGGTTAGCTCTTTTGTATTTCCCTACAAATTAGTGAATTTTCTTTTCTTGAAAAAATCTGATTATAGTAGGATTTTGTACAATGTTGAGGATATTTTGTATGATGAAACTGGCAATTTGGGATTAATATCTCCATCTTGGCAAGTATATTGGTCAAACGGAGGAGGGCAGAACTCAGAAAAGGTTTCTAATTGATTGTAGGCACATGGACTTCTGTGTTTAATGACATGACACTGGTAAAATTTAAGGACTATAAATTTGGAACTGATTGGAGGAAAACCTTCCCATGGTGTGGTGAACACTGGCAAAATACTCTGTATCAGGAAATCAGAAAAATACTATAACTGCCCCTTAAAATGGACTATATAATTTTATGGCTGGTGTAACATGTGTAGCTATGAAAGTTAAAATAATGATGGGTAAAGTAAAAAGAGGTAATTAAATATCACACTTCAGTGCATTAACCATTTACCCACAGGGACAAGAGAAGTGTTTCTTCTCTAATTGATTCTAGTAAAATATGTTTGAGTTGCTATGCTTTAGTAAGATCTATTTTATTTTGCTATTGCTGAAACATCATTTGTGGTTTTGTGCTAAAAATGGTTTGCTATTTGGATGGACATGGTGTCTATTCCAACACTTGGCATAGTACAAATATTAAGGCAACTTGTAGCCTTCCTTTTTATTTCAGATCATAGCAGCTTGGGGGGTATAAAATGTTTTACAATCTCACTTATATCCTCTGTTTCTCTCCATTATAAATCTTTTCAATACTTTCAAAATTTCATGCAGTTTTCTTTTTCTGAGAACAACATGTGATTAAATAATCCCGATATAAATTAGGACCAATTTTAGGAAGTTTTTGGAGAGTATAATTAAAAATTGTAATTTAAAAGAAACTCTACTTTTGCTTTTTAAGGCCCCCAGTTATGAAAATAAAAGGGAAAGTGTTTGAAATACTGTAAAACTAGTCTGAGTATAGGTAATGAAGTTGACCCAAACACTAGGCTTTTAGTCAGCCTCTATTTATTTCATGTAACATTGTAATTCAGCACAATCTTAACAAATTTTTTAATGCAACTGTTCAATCAATTTTAGGATCAATTTTCCTCTCCTCTTTTTAGATTCTTCTGGATGGTCTGATAATTTACTTGACATGGAACAGTTAAAGGAAAAATCAAACAAAAGTTTAGTAATAGGTGTCCATGGAAGTGACCCTCCAAAATTGAGTAATTCACCAAAATGGCTGAAGCAATTACCTTAAAATTATCTTTGGCAAAAGACAAAAGAAGATGTTGGGGATAATGTTTTTGGATCTCAAAGCTGAGGAAGGCAATTTATATGATAAACCAAATGTTTGGTAACTGAACATTTGTTGAGCCATGCAGAAGCAATGGGACACAAAAGGGACTCTGATTTCTAAGTCCTGCCAAGTTTTCCCCACCACACCTAGCCCATATTTTTTTGCAAATATCTCTACTAATGGCTCTATTTCAGGAACAGATCCTCCATCTAAATTCTTTTACCCAGTTTGGGGGAAGGTTAAAATTTCTTTCTCAGTCTTTTGAGCCTTGATTGCTTTCAGCTTGAAATAATCTGCACGCTGTAGAGACACATTTCAGGGTGGCAAATTTTAGTTCCCTAGACATGTAAAATAAAATCATTTAAAATTAAAATTACATGTGACAGTTAAATAAATAATAAACTAGATTGAATAAACTGTGTCTCTAGTGTGTCACTAAATTAGCTTCAGCAATGAGTTTATTATCTCTCTTATGACTGGTTATTGCACTATTTCAAAAACATTTTATAATTGCAATTTTTCTGCATTGAATGCTACTTTTATGTGAGAAGCTGTATTTGATAATATATCTGCTTTAACTCAGTTAATTACCACAATACATTTCCATTATCAATATATTGCCTTAACTTTATAGTTAAATGAATTAAAGCAGAGAAAGGTAATCACTCAGAGATCACCAGGTACTTCAGGGGAGATCTGGGATTCACTCTCAGATTGGATTCAAAAGCTCTTATTCTCAGTTCCTGTGTTTGAAAACCTATACCAAATTTACCTCACTGTGGTACAGCTCATGTGTAGACACCATATCACAAAGTAGTCATTAAATTCTTTTAACAAAAGAAACTACAATTTTCCCAACTTTATATGCCTGTTATCCATAACAGTTGTTCATACATTGTACTTCTGCCACTGTTGGCTGTGCAAGATTGGGAAAGTCAATTTACTTCACTCTGCCTCAGCCATGTCATCTGTAAAATGAGACCAGTTTAAAGTATGCATCATTTAACAAAGGGTCAGATAAGAGAAAGGAGAGCAAGAATGGAAAAAAAAGATCAGCAGATATCTGAGTGTAAAATATTTTAAAAACTGTCTTGCTGAATTTACTATGTAATAAAAATATTGCCACAGTATTTCCATGGGCTAAAGAGACTCTTTCTCTTGCAAATTCACATTAGAAAGTATGAAAGAGAAAGAAATAATGAACAAGTCTTAATTATTAATTGGCTTCCCTGGTGACTCAGACGGTAAAGAGTTTTTGCAATTCAGGAGATCTAGGTTCAATCCCTGGGTTGGGAAGATCCCCTGAAGAAGGGAAAAGCAATCCACTCCAGTTTTCCTGCCTGGATAATTCCAAGTCACATAGAGTCGGACACAACCGAGCAACTAATAAACACAATTATTAATTAGGGATAACCTGGTGGCTCAGTGGAAAGAATCCACCTACCAGTGCAGGAGATGCAGGCTCTATCCCTGGGTCAGGAAGATCCCCTGAAAAAGGAAATGAAACAGCAACTCACTCCAGTATTCTTGCCTGGAAAATCCCATGGACAAAAGAGCCTGGCAGGCTATAGTTCCTAGGGTCATAAAGAGTCAGAAAAAAATGACTAAACAACCACACCAATTATTAACTAAGCAGAGCATAAAATCTTGGGGTTGATTAAACAATAGTTAACAGCTGCAAATTGACAAGAGACCATTGATTGGTGGTCTCTAAAGTAGGAGCCATTTCACTCCTTGGGCTAGAGAAGAAAATTCTAGAAATTCTATTCACATTAACATATTTAATGTTACAGGTACTTAGTTTAAAATTTAAAATAGTTAATCAACTTTATGTATATTTATCTTATTTTTTAATGAGCTTTAGTAAAACAAACAAGTTTATAATAGAATAAAAATGCATGTTCAGAATGCAAGCATCTCTAGTGTAAATATATTCTATTAGTTTTCTTTTATATAGCCCTTGTACAAATAAAACAACTGGTAATAGATTACAAGATTATTCTTGGCTTCTACTTTTCTTGGTTTATGATAAAGGAGTAATATCATTTACATGGAACAACATCAAAGAAAATGATAGAAATAAAATGATTTCTTAAAGACTCAAACCATGTGCTTGTATCACTACAGGTGATATACTATCCTAGTGTATAGGAGTCTACATCAGCTTATGGAACAATGAATGACTTAAATTGTGTCTTGAGGGATGGAGTAAAAGAGAAAACAAAAATTCTTAAAACAATGCATTCTTTGCTACCTATGAACTATAGCAAACTAGGGAAACTGTCATCAACAATATGCTCTAGAGATAACCTTTAATCATTTCTCAGGATCACATGAACTTTGAAAATGTCAAGGAACAAGTACTATAGCCTTTTCAGAATGGAATTTGGGAGCATGTAGTCATCCCAGGAAGAGTTTTAAAGAAATCATCGTTGCATTTTTCAACAAATGCAGTTAGAATACGAAATTGGATTTTTCTATCGGATAGCTATACATCAAAAGACGCTTGTAGTCAATCTATTAAACTTTCTATTTATCCTATGAAATTTAGGAAAGTATAGTATTTAAGTACTGTGTGTAGTATAATGAATTTTAATTATCTTGAAAAAGCAATGCTACATTGAAAAGTAATTTAAAATTAATTCTCAGTTGTAACTTGGTTGATTCAAGGAGGAAAAAATATCTTTTTCTCTGAACATTTTTATATAACAAAATGGCTATTACTGTACTACATTTTCATCTCCTTTTCAAATATTTATAACCAAACAAAAAAAAACATGGAATGAATCTTTGATAATATTTGTTTTGCTTGATTGAACTGTTCTTAAAGTCCAAGTAAATGAAAGATTAGTAGGAGGAGGTGGAGGAAGAGGATGAGGAATGGAAACTGCTTTGTGTCGAGTAATGACATCAAGAAAAAATACAGAGTACTATTACTACATCAATTCTGTCTTAGCAGAGTTCTGTCTTAGAGTAATTACCACATAAAATATTTTATGCTCTGAAATTATTTCTAGCAATAGCCTAATCATTAGGGTCTACTATATCCCCTTTATATAGTTTTTAAGATCCAATCCACATTCTAAATGTACTATAATGTATATAACTGCATGCTTATAAGACAACTTTTGATTCATTGACAATGGCTTTGAGTTAATAATTTCATAAATATAAACTGATACACAATTTTATAATGATGTTTATCATTCCTGGTACCATCAGACAAAGGTTGTTATGGCTTGAATATTTGCATACTCCCAAAATTTACATGTTTAAATTTTAATGCCCAATGTACTATTATTAGGAGGTGAGTCTTCTGGGAGGTGCTTAGGTTACGAGGGTCAAGTCCTCATTGGTGGGATTGTTGTTGTTTTTGTTTAGTTGTTCAGTCATGTCCAACTCTTTGAGACCTTGTGGACTATACCCTGTCAGGCTCTTTTGTCTAAGGAATTTTCTGGGCAAGAGTACTCAAGGGGGTTGCCATTTCCTCCTCCAGGGGATCTTACCAACCCAGGGATTAAATCTGTCATCTGCTTTGACAGAAGGTTTCTTTACCACTGAGCCACCAAGGAAACCCTTTAAAAAACAGCACAGAATTCTCTTGCCCTTTCCACAAAGTGAGGAAACAGTGAGGAGTTTGATGTCTACAACCTAGAAAAGTGTCTTCACTACAACCTAACCATATCAGAACACCTTGGACTTCCCTGACACAAGAATTATGGCAAATAAATTTCTGTTGTTTATAAGTTACATTTCCTATGGTATTCTGTTATAGAAGTCTGAATAGACTAAGGCAAGTATGTTCTTGTGTTGGAATCTCATCTAAGATAGAATCTAGTGACTATATTCAGTTTTGGCACCAGGCATTCTCAAAGTAGACAAGCTTATTCTCCAGAGGTTCTTATTTACTTATTCATCCAGTATTCACTAAACATGCTTAGGAATAAACAAAAAAAAAATCTGTTGCATACAAAAGAATTTTTCACATATGTATAGACAACAGTGGGACTCAAAGAAATGAGTAATACAGTGACAATGTAACTGCTAATAGAAATAATAGAAACTGGTATTTAGAGAAGGAGTTTGCTATGACCTGAATCTAACATTCTGGTAAGAATCTTTTAGATCAGTGATTTTCAATGTCACACTTTGAGTGACAATTTTTATTTCCAAATTACCTGATTGCAGAGGAATTAGAAAGAGGTTTTAGTATGCTAAGAGGCCAGTGTCTGTCTCGGAGAGAGCAGACTGTCAATTGTTAAGGGACAACCAGCACCCAAGATCTTTTTTCCATTTTGTGAATGTACTGCTGGCCACATTCCCTCACCAGTATCTAAGGGAGATGGAGATGGAAGTTGGCCTATTTTCTTAAAGGAAATCACTCTACAAGTTGTATCAGGATTGGCACCTTGGAGATTCTGCTTGAGGCAAAAAGCTTCGGAAAGGAATATCCCTACTACCTTTATTTTGCAGAGTTTTGTTATACATACACAGACAAGCGGCCCCACAGAAAGTATGAACTAACATCATATTTGTGCAATGGAAGGGTGCTTTATACGATAATTTATACAGTCAAAATGTATTGAAATGCATTTCCTGATGTAGTCAGCATCCAACATTAGAATTCACCCATTACAGATATATTGGAAGTCTTATATATTCCTTTCCTGAATAAATTCTCCTCTCTGGCAAGAAATATGTGCTCAGTCTCTCAGTTGTGTCTGACTCTTTGCAACCCTTTAAACTGTAGCCTGTCAGGCTCCTCTGTCCATGGGGATTCTCTAAACAAGAATACTGGTATGGGTGGCCATTTCCTTCTCCAGGGGGTCTTCTCAGCCCAGGGATGGAATTCCTACCTCCTGTGTCTCCTGCATTGAAGGTGGCTTCTTCACTGCTGAGCCATCCAGGAAGCAAGAAATAGTGATTACCCTTATTCCAATGCGTTTTCATGCATATCTTCATATTTTATTACATTTATATTCATCCCTAATGAATTTAATATATCCTTGATTAATATGCACTGTTTGCATTTTTTATCTAAGTTCATTATATCTCTATTTTAAACTTTCTTCACTCGTAATTTGTTAACGTTTATTTATGCCAGTAGGTGCAGCTATAGTTTGTTTTTATTTTGACTTCAGTCTACTATTCTACTGCATAAATATTCTACAGTATGCTTACCCATTCCCCTGGTGTCAACTTAGTCCCCCTTCCCTCACTTTTTCACTCCTATAACTTTTTATTACAAACCTCCCTGTTTCTCTGGGATTACATAATTGCATAACCTGTAACTGGGTTATAGGATTGGTATATCTTTACCTTTACTGAATATTTTAGTAATATACTCTGTAAGCACTCCAGTGAGTACTATTGGGAGAAGTCTTAGAGTTGATGCGTTTGTGTGTGTGTGTGTGTGTGTGTGTGTGTGTGCGCGCGCGCGCGTCCCAGCGCGCATGCGCGCACACGCTCAGTCACTCAATTGTGTCTGTGTCTTTGTGACCCATGGACTGTAGCCCACCAGGCTCCTTTGTCTAAGAATACTGAAGTAGGTTGTCATCTCCTACTCTAGGGTATCTTCCTGACCCTGGGATCGAACCTGTGGCTCTTGTGTCTCCGGCATTACAGGCAGATTCCTTACCATTGATCTGGGAAGCCCTAGAGTTGATGAATATTCTATTAAATATTTAAGCCATAGATGAGGGTATTATTTTTGGAAACAGACATGCAAATCTATGACTAAACTGGAAGTAAATAAACTTCCTAAAATATGCTGCCTTTAAACACATTTATCTTTCAAAGTAATTGTTCACCAACATCCAAAAAACATAATTTCTGATTAAAATCAGGTAACCTTTATTTTTATCACCAATTTACTTGCTGATCCACTAATACTGTTAATTGGGTCAAATTTAAATCATATTAGCAGCAACTGTATTTGCATGTATTAGTTTCATTTAATGTGTCTTTGAATATTTAATTACCCAATTTTTGGAAAGAATTTTACTCAGGTCGGAATAGAAACCTTACATTTTGCTGGTGGGTAAGGAAATATTTTCAATATAATTTTTTCACGATTTCCTACACATTTGTGATTGCATTTACATTTAAAAATATTTCCTCTGCCATAGCCCCATTGGACTTAATTAATTAGAAGCATCCAATTCTGGAAAACTAATATGTCTATTAAAAAGATTAAGATTATACATCTAGACATTTAACTTGTGAATTTCTACCTCTTAAAAAATAATATTAAAATTATATGGAAAATGTATCATTAAGCACTTTTCTTTTGTACATGTCATGACAAATATTAGCTTTGTGTACCTTCAGCATAAATGGAGTTGACAAATTGTCAGAACTCATAAATGAATAGAGTTAAAGAAGTTTCTTGAAATTTAATCCCCTCCTTCCTTGTAAAGGATTTTCGTCTTGAATTACTAACCAACACAATAAAACTGAAATGTTAATAGTCAAGATTAAAAATAATGCTGATCAGATGTTTTTATTGTCTTTATTTTCAAGACTATCATTAATTCGATGTCTTCAGGATTTCATCATTTAGTCAAATATCTTAGAACAACTGTACACAAGCAAATCAAGCAATTACAAATATAATGAGTTCTATCTTTCATTTAAATCATATGTCTGTAGTAACAATTGTGCAAAGAAAGGAACAATGTTTCCCTGGTTTCCACACAATTAAACTCTCCTAAGGAATTAAAAATCCTGACTTTAAAAGACCATGCCGTGTTGTGAATTTTCAATGTTTTTCTTTTTTTTTTTTTTTTTTGGTATCTCAGCACTGGAGAGCGTATTTTTAGTTCTGAAAATAGAAAGGGCAAATTTCAAAGCAGTTTTTCAACATGTGAGTATTACTCAATGGTAGGCAGAATAGCAGTCTCCAAAGAAGCCAAAAAATTTGTCCCCAAAGAGGCTAAGGCCTGGATCTGTGCATATGTGAGGTTGTGTGAAAAGGAAATCGACTTTCTCTTGTACGTGGAATTTGTGTTGCTAATAATCTGACTGTAAGATTGGGAGATTATCCTGAATTATTTCAGTGGGCCCAGTATAACCCCAAATGATCCTTAAAAGTAGAAGAGGTAAGAAGAAGAGGGAAACCAGAGATTACCACATGAGCAGGATCTGGCCAAACATTGCTGGTTTTGAAAACAGAGGAGGAAGATGGGCCATGAACCAAGGAATGTGGGCAACCTCAAGAAACTAGAAAATACAAAGATTTTCTCCCAGGCCCTTGAAGGAACATAGACCTGCCCACACCTTGATTTTAAACTAGAGATACATTATGAACATCTGACCTTCAGAATTTAAGATAGTATATTTGTATTGTGTAAGCCACTAATTTTATGGTTAACTTTTTTACACGAGCAATAGGAAACCAATGCTGCCCCAGAAGATATTTAAGGTTTTTCATGTGTGACATTCATGGTATTTCAATGAATAGAATGTCAATCTACAAATATTTCATATTTTGGAATGTGTATATGAGTCAGGAAATGTATCCCACTTTCAGTCAAAATTCACAGACATGCTTTACTCAGAAGCTTGAATTACCAAATAACTAAAGACAGGAAGCACATTAATTCTGGGTAAGTCTATCTTCTGTTTTTAGCACTTCTTTGTTGATGCTTCTTTTAGGTAGATAGAACTCACTTGCTGCTCTGATATTGTCTAATTCTTTTTCTTTGTGTATGCCACTTTGATATAACATTCCTTCAATTATTCCTACCATTTAGATTTAAACATTTCTATACACTTATCTTATTTCAGATTGTCAAGCTTGTATTTTATTTTTTCAGGGATCACTTTTTTGGTACTAATCTCCAAATCCAGGATAAGGCAATTAGATATGAACACTGTTTCCTCAAGTAAGTTATTCAAATTCAGCCAGTATTGGTTCATGTATAAAGAGTTCATTCCTGAAGAAATAAGTGTCTTCTGCTGCTTTTTTCAAAGGGGATTAAGGTTTTTATTTTTTATTTGAAGTGTAATTGATTTACAGTGCTGTCAGTTTCAGGTATACAGAAAACATTCATTTTTACACGTATATTTATCTGCTCTTTTTCAGATTCTTTTCTAGCATAGGTTATGACAAGACATTAAATATAGTTACATGCGCTAAAGAGTAAGTCCTCATTGCTTGTCTAATTTAAGGGGATTTTTATTAATTATATTGATTAGTTCAGGAAGGCTGGCCAATTTCATGTAATCTTGCACCTTTCTGAGTCACTTCAATCTACTTAGTCTTTTTTTTCAGTGGCTAGTTTACACAGATGTTTTCTTCCATTGTCATTTCACATGGTTCATTTGCCTGTGAGAGAGCCATGGGTTTCTTTTATGTTAATTCTGACCTTGGTCGAGTGGCTAATGCTTCCTGCTGCTTAGAACTGCCTTTAACTGATTCTGGTGGATTTACCTAGCACTGGGTTGCACTCCTAGAAGTGATTGGTTTTCCTTGCTCCTCCTATTAAAAAAAAAAAAAAGAAGATTAGAGTACAGTTGCTTTACAAGTTTCTGCTGAACAATGAGGTGAATCAGCTGTAGTTAGTGTTAGTCACTCAGTCATGTCTGACTCTTTACAGCCCCATGGATTGTAGCCCACCTGGCTCCTCTGTCCATGGGATTCTCCAGGCAAAAATACTGGAGTAGGTTGCCGTTCTTCCCGACCCAGGGGTTGAACCCAGGTCTCCTGCATTGCAGGCAGATTCTTTACCATCTGAGCCACGAGGAAAGCCTGAATCAACTATATGTGTATATACATATATTTACTGGTGTTGACCTGAAGATCCCGGCACACTTGAGTCAGGTAACTGTAGCCTTTCCATGAACCTCCTAGAACACTGTACCAAAGAGTGTTGGCTGTGTCTCTAAGACTAGGAAATGTGAGCTGAAGAGTCTTTTTAGGGAAAATGAGCTGCAAGCTTCCCTCCAGCAAAAAAAAAAAAAAAAAAAAGTAATCAAAGTAAAATGAAACTTTAAAAGAAAAAAAATAAAATTCGATGATTAAACGGATTATTTCTTTAAATAAAGGAAACAATGTTGTTGAGTTCTGTGGCTTCAAATAAATCATTTATCTTCTCAAATAGGAACATCTCATTAAATCTGTTGTGCAAAAGTGCACTAATCAATGCTGGCGACCTGGAAAGAGGCAGCTCAGCAGACCTGGGTTGTAAAAACTGAACACATTCCAAAGAAAAGCCTGTCTTCAGAACGAGCCCTTGGCTGGCTCTGAACTTAACCTCTGATCTCTTAGGATGCTCTGCTCGGTAAGATTATTAGTTTTTTTTAATGCCTGAGGCCTTGGACCAAGCTCTACCAGTCTGACCAGATAAATTTATCCTGATGATGCGATTAGTGGTGAATGCCTAGTCTTTCTTTGGGATGAAGTGTGGATGCAGTCTGAGAAACTGAAGTCAGTCCCATGTCAGTACTTCACGTGTACTATCATTGCTGCTGGGAGAATTAAATCTATGCTTTTATGACCCCACTGGTCAGGGACACCTGAAAGCTTGCATCTGGTTTCTCTGGCCTTCCCCCCATGTGCCTTTTCCCTTTGCTGATTTTGCACTGTGTCCTGTGTTATGTAATAAACTGTAACCATGGAAATAACAGATTTACTATGACTAGTAAAGTCTTCAGGTAAATTATGGAGGCTGAGATGGGTCTTGGGACCCTGATGTAGATGAGAAAAAGAATATTATTTTAGAAAAATACATCTTGTTTAATAAAAGTCCTAATCTTCAGTTACAGTTGTCATGAATGTTTTAGCACCAGTCAAAATAAAATTCGCAATAACAAAAAATTAGGGCAGTGAATTTTCCTAGTTCTGTTTGTTACATAAACAGCAAAGATGATCATATTTACTCAAAAATAGAAACATTAAGGAAATTAGGGCTACAGAGTCTAACTGCCTCTTATAGTTTACAATTTGATATGATTTTTTCCTATTATTCACAAAAACTCATCTTTAATCATACAATTTAAGTAAGTGAAATCAGGGTCTCATATGTCTAGTTTTGATTTTTAGTAAACTTTACAAAAGTACGGTTCGAGACCTGAGAGGTATGTAATGTGTACTGATGCTTAAGATGTAGTTGAATTTTGTTTTGGCGTGCATTCGGATACGTGCGTGCTTAGTCGCTCAGTCGTGTCCAACTTATTGCAGTTCCATGAACCGTAGCCCATCAGGTTCCTCTGTCTCTGAGGATTATCCAGGCAAGAATACTAGAGTGGGTTGCCATTTCCTCTTCCAGGGAAGAGGGGCTCTTCTCGACCCAGGAATCAAAACTGCATCTCCTGTGGCTCCTGCATTGACAGGTAGATTCTTTACTACTGAATCACCTGGGAAGCCCACATTCATGTACAGAAGATGCTGAGGATTTAAAATTATTTCTCAGATGCCTTTGCAGCTAATTTTCTGAATATACTTTGGTTACTCAATTAGTATAAATTTAGATTTGAATTACTGGAAGAGGGAGGTAGGAGTTGAGATGTCCCTTGTACTGACACAGATGAGGAAAGAAAAACAATGCAGTTAGGTCAACTCTGCTTTCTGATTCTAAGTTTTTTGATTGTTTTTTTCCTGCAGTGGAGCTTATGATCATGGTAGAGGCAGTTTTATTTGGAAGGTGAAATCATTCCTGGAAGTGTGACCAGAATATTTATTTTAATATACTTCCAATGATTTTGTATCCTCCTAATGACCGAAGTGAAGCGAAAGTCGCTCAGTTGTGCCCGACGCTTTGCAACCCCATGGGCTATACAGTCCATGGAATTCTCCAGGCCAGAATACTGGAGTGGGTAGCCTTTCCCTTCTCCAGGTGATCTTCCCAACCCAGGGATCAAATCCAGGTCTCCTGGCATTGCAGGCAGATTCTTTACCAGCTGAGCCACAAGGGATGCTCAAGAATACTGCAGTGGGCAGCCTATCCCTTCTTCAGGGGTTCTTCTAGATCCAGGAATCAAACCTGGTCTCCTGCACTGTAGGAGGATTCTTTACCAACTGGGCTCTCAGGGAAGCCCTAATACTGGCTAATAAATCCCTTTTGATAAATTTGCCAGAAAATGTTCAGTTGCCTGAAAGCAAAATCAAGGGATTCAGTATTTGGAGGAAAAGAGTCACCTTTAATTTATGCTGCTTCACAGCTTTACTTGAAAAAAGTTTTCAAAAAAGAACATCAATATTTCACAGAATTTTCATGTTTTCTTTTTCTTCAATAGAAGACAACCCAATTGCAGTGCCAATTTACCTAATGAACTCTCAACCTACCAGAGTGAGCTCTACTCACATAAAAGGCACAGTCAAAACCTTTGTTCTGAAAGGCTCTTTATATTTTAGTTCAAGAATGCAGGAAACTCAACATAAAAATGATATTATTAACTGATATAGATAGTTCTCTGTTAAAATCATAAAATGGTTATGCCAACATGAGAGTCACTTTTAACATACTCACCTCAAATCATTTATTTCCTCACCTCTGTCAGAATCTCTGGAGAGCATCAACATCGGTACGTAACAAATGCATCTCATTTTCTGTAGTTGACAACAAAGAAATAGCCTGGAACACATGCTGAATCATAGCCCAACAAAATTCGTGCTATTCACTATAACTCCTCCATGCCCTAGGTGCCTCCTAACCTAGAATTCTGAGTGAAGGACAACACATTCATAATTTCGCTTCAGGAATCTCAAAGAATTTAAGAGCTAAATAAATTTAAGTAAAGTTAACAGCTAAGTAAAGTTAGTTTAAGAGTCTCAGTCTCCAGAACTTCTTCTGTTTGCAAAGTTATTTACATTTCTGTGCCCGTGACCTGTAAGTAAAACTGAAGAGTCACTTAAAGAAAATCATGTTGTCTTGGGAAAATATTTTACAAAACAGACAAAAGAGAGACCTGAAGGATCCTTACCATATTCTCATGTGTTTATAATCTTTGTTGCAAAGGAAGAAACTGTTTCCTTGTATTCTGTCCTTTACTTATATAAGAATTATTGTCAAAATTCTATTCTGAAAATAATAAACACAAAGCTTTAACCTTTTATAAGTATTTAATTCCATTGATAAATGAGAAAAACAAATACTTAGGAAGTAAATGTAGTTTTAGTTACCAAACAGTGAAAAATGGTAACTGTACCAAAAACTATAATCAAAGCAATGATAGCAATTAAAGCTGTAATCTTCTAAATAACCCAGGTAATATATGTGTGTAAGTTGAAAGAAATAGTAGTGGTAAAATATTTTGAAATACTGTTTCAACACGTAAGGTTGTGCCTCTAAATAACAAAAAAAAAAATGTAGGAAAAATAATTGTGCATATTCTCAACTCTAAGAAAAAGTGTATGTTTGATCTTTCTTAGTTCTCAGTCACCATTTCACACTGTAAATACCTCTCACCCCCATGTAAGTCTTATTTAATGACTATAAAAATCATTCGGGTACCTCTAATTTGGATCTCCCTGCAGAATATAAAGAATTATATAGAATTGACCCTTGAGGAGGAAATGGCAACCCACTCCAGTATTCTTGCCTGGAAAATAACATGGACAAATGAACCTGGCAGGCTACAGTCCATGGGGTCACAAAGAGTCAACATGACTGAGCACACATGCAATAGATGAATAGATTAAAAATACCCTCTCCTATATAAATGTCTCTTCCACTACATTTTGTGTTTTTCTATCACATAACAAGAGTCCAATTTTGGCAAGAATCCTGCTAATGCAATTTGGAGAGAGTTCTCCTAGCCCTGTTATCAGACCATCCTCAACATCTCATTAAATTCTTCTATCCCACATCATCTCCTAAGTGATACCTGATCACCATGACATACCTTCAAGGAAGAATTCTGTTAGGTCAGTTTACAGTGAATCTCTCTACCCTTTGTGCTTCCTCTCAGTAATTTCCCTCCTAACAAATCACCTCCCACCCCCGCGCCCCCCCAGCCCCCCACACACACCAAATTCTCCTTGGCTTTTAATCCCCATTTTTCTTTTTTGGATTTAAAGTTGAGCCTGATAGTTCTCCCCTACTCTTGACACCTATGGTGATAGGCCTTACTTTTTTTAACAGACATCAAAATAAGTTTTTCTTTAACCCCACCATCTAAACAAAACAATTAAACACTATCTTTCTGTTTCTTACTTTGGCAAAGTTCCTCATAGGATAGTCTACATTTGGTCTCAAATTCTTCTTTACCACTTTTCTTTTCAGCCAACTTTAATCAGCATTTTACACCTACTATTCCACCAAAACTGTCCTTGTCAAGATCATTGAGATGGAGACATTTGATCGAAGTCTTTTTTTTTTTTTTCCATTTATTTTTATTAGTTGAAGGCTAATTACTTTACAATATTGTAGTGGTTTTTGCCATACATTGACATGAATCAGCCATGGATTTGCATGTGTTCCCCACCCCGATCCCCCCTCCTGCCTCCCTCCCCATTCCATCCCATCCTTCTGGGTCTTCCCAATGCACCAGCCCTGAGCACTTGTCTCATGCATCCAACCTGGGCTGGTGATCTGTTTCACCCTTGATAGTATACTTGTTTCAATGCTGTCCTCTCTGAACATCCCACCCTCTCCTTCTCCCACAGAGTCTAAAAGTCTATTCTGTACATCTGTGTCTCTTTTTCTGTTTTGCATATAGGGTTATCATTACCATCTTTTTAAATTTCATATATATGCATTAGTATGCTGTAATGTTCTTTATCTTTCTGGCTTACTTCACTCTGTATAATGGGCTCCAGTTTCATCCATCTCATTAGAACTGATTCAAATGAATTCTTTTTAACAGCTGAGTAATATTCCATGGTGTATATGTACCATAGCTTCCTTATCCATTCGCATGCTGATGGGCATCTAGGTTGCTTCCATGTCCTGGCTATTATAAACAGTGCTGCGATGAACATTGGGGTGCACGTGTCTCTTTCAGATCTGGTTTCCTCAGTGTGTATGCCCAGCAGTGGGATTGCTGGGTCATATGGCAGTTCTATTTCCAGTTTTTTAAGGAATCTCCACACTGTTCTCCATAGTGGCTGTACTAGTTTGCATTCCCACCAACAGTGTAAGAGGGTTCCCTTTTCTCCACACCCTCTCCAGCATTTATTGCTTGTGGACTTTTGGATAGCAGCCATTCTGACTGGTGTGTAATGGTACCTCATTGAGGTTTTGATTTGCATTTCTCTAATAATGAGTGATGTTGAACATCTTTTCATATGTTTGTTAGCCATCTGTATGTCTTCTTTGACTGAAGTCTTAAAGGAGGAAATGGGAAAAAAACTACTCAAAACTGCCACCCAAGAGAAACAAAGGAGACAATAAGGCTCAGTGTAGTAAAGACATGTTCAGAATGGGAAAGATCTCAGATGGAGGAAGGATTGCAGGTAGTGAAGATAAGGTCAGCTTGACTCTGCCCTTAGAGACTTTGAAATAGAGCAGGGATAAGGTAAGGAGATGGGCTTTCCTGATGGCTCCATTAGTAAAGAATCTGCCAGCAATTCAGGAGACATGGGTTCCATCCCTGTGTCAGGAAGATCCCCTGGAGAGGGAAATGGCAACCCACTCCAGTATACTTGCCTGGAGAATGTCATGGACTGAGGAGCCTGGTGGGCTACAGTCCATGGGGTTGCAAAGAGCTGGACATGACTGAAGTGATTGAGCACAAGTGCATGGTAAGGAGATTATCATGGCGATGGTGCTGGTGCTGTCAACAGACAGAAAAGGAGATGACTGGAAGCAGGAAACCACTTAGGCTTCCACTTATTCCGAGAATAATCAACGATCTAGACAACATTGCCTTTGGTCCCAGCGTTTGTGGTGGGTGAGAGCAGCAAATTGCTGATAAAAATTGGCAGTATTTCCAGGGTTGAGTTGACAAGATTTGCTGAAGAAATTGACATAGAGTATGAGAAAATGAATCTAGGATAATTCAAAGATCTCATTGTTATCAATGAAGAATACAGTATTCTTATTTTCAGTCCTATAAGGGGATTGGATTTTTGGGGAGACTTGAGATTGCAGTGTGGGAAATGTAAAGGCAAGAATGATATGAAGTTGGGGGACTTTTTCTTAGAAATTGAAGCATGCTTCATGCTGAGGATAAGAATTCCATTAAAAAGGGTGGAGGGGGAGAATGGATCAGAAGAGAGATGGGAATGTTGCCTGAGAAATATCACTGTGGAGGAAAGTACAGATGGAATGTAATGTATAAAATATGAGTTTTGGACTTGAAGAAATACACAGAAACACAGTAAGGGGCTGTGTTTTCATCTTAATTGCTCTTTCCGGAGCACTTTTCTTAGAATGTCCTTGTTGAAATATCTTCCCAATGCTTTGCTTTGTTGAGGTATATGTTGCATACTTTGAAATGAATAGATATTAAATATAAGTACCATATGCTTTGGTAAATGCATACATCCATGTAGAGTGTGCTTTTATTGAAATATAGACATAACTCCCTTTATCTCAGTTTCCAATCAATAAGGTCTTCATTTTGACTAAATTAATGGAAGCAAATTCTCTTCTTTCTTTCACCATAAAATAGCTTTGTCAGGTTTTAATTTCAGAAATATGTTGTTCAGTTGTTAAGTTGTGTCCAACTCTTTGCGAGCCCATGGACCACAGCAGCCTAGGCTCCTCAGTCCTTCACTATCTACCTAAATTTGCTCAGATTCATGTCCATTGACTCAGTGATGCTGTCCAACCATCTCATCCTCTGCTGCTTCTTCTCCTTTGGCCTTCAATCTTTCCCAGTATCAGTGTCTTTTCCAATGAATTGTCTCTTTGTATCAGGTAACCAAGTACTGGAGGTGCAACTTCAGCATCAGTCCTTCCAATGAATATTCAGGGTTGATTTTATTTAGGATTGATTGATTTGATCACCTTGCTGTCTAAGGGACTCTCAAGAGTCTTCTCTAGCACCACAGTTCAGAAGCATCAGTTCTTCAACGCTCAGCTTTCTTTATGGTCCAGCTCTTACATCTGTACATGACTATTGAACAAACCATAGCTTTGACAATATGGACCTTTGTAAGCAAAGTGATGCCTCTGCTTTTTAATATGTTATCTAGATTTGTCATAGCTATCCTTTCAAAGAGCAAGCTTCTTTTAATTTCATGGCTGCAGTCATTGTCTGCAGTGATTTTGGAGCCCAAGAAAATAAAATCTGTCACTGTTTCCACTTTTTCCCCATCTATTTGCCAAGAAGAGATGGGACTGGATGTCATTATCTTAATTTCTTAATGTTGAGTTTTAAGCCAGCTTTTACACTCTCCTCTTTCACCTTCATCAAGAGGCTCTTTAGTGCTACTTCACTTTCTGCCATTAGAGTGGTATACATCTGCATATCAGAGATAGTTGATATTTCTCCCAGCAATCTTGATTCCAGCTTGTGATTCATCCAGCCCAGCATTTCACATGATGTAATCTGCATATATGTTAAGTGAGCAAGATGACAATATGCAGCTTGTTGTACTCCTTTCTTTTAAATTTCAGAAATATGGAGTGATAAACTATGAAGTCCTCTGCTATTGTGAATTTTAATGCTGTGGATTTATAATGTTATGTGTGTGTGTTAGTCACTCAGTCAAGTCCAGCTCTTTGCAACTCCATGGTCTGTAGCCTGCCTTGCTCCTCTATTCATGGAATTCTCCAGGCAAGAATAGTGGAGTGGGTTGCCATTTCTTTCTCCAGGAGATCTTCCTGACCCAGGGATCAAACCCAGGTCTCCAGCATTGAAGGCAGATTCTTTACTATCTCAGCCACTAAACAACCTGTATATTAGAGTTGGACATGACTGAGCAACACACAGATAACATTATAAATCCCACAACATTAAATTTCACAATAGCAGAAGAGTTCATATTTTATCATTCCATATTTCTGAAATTTAAAAGAAAGGAGTATGATAAGGCTGTATATTATAATGTTATATGAATAAGTAATTTGTCCTTTTTAACCCCATAGTTATAGTACTTGTATGAATATATACATTTATACCAGATAAGAGACATTTAAGTTGTCTTCTGTTTTATGGTGATTATTGATAGATTTGCCAGAAATATTATTATAAAATTCTTTATATTGGCATTTGATTTTATTTCTCCTGGATATATGCTTAGTGGTAAAAATGTTGAGTTATAGAAAAGGTATATTTTTAACTGTATAATAAGTTACCATATTGTTTGCTAAAATTATTATTTTACACTCCCTCAAGCAATGTAGAGTTCTGGTTGTTATACCCCTTACCATCATTCAGTTGGATGTGGTGCTCTGCCTCATTATGGATTTAATTATATTTCATTTATGATGTTGAATATTTTTTCATATGCTAGTTTACTTATTTGCCATTTTCCTCCATAAAATGCTTCTTCATGCCATTTTAATTGTTGTTCATTTTCTGGTTTGTCTCTTTAACATCAGAGTTCTTCTGTTTAAACATGTATTTTGGGATTCACATGTATGTTATAAACATTTCTCCCAATCTGTTACTTGCCTATTCTTTAAATATATATATATATATATACATACATACATATGTGTGTGTGTGTGTGTATAGATATATATATATATACACTGCATTGGGTTTTAGCTGTGGCACAAAGGATCTTTGTTGTAGTGTGCAAGCTCAGTGCTTGCCACATATGGGGTTAATTGCCTAGTCCATGGCATCTGGGACCTTAGTTTCCCAACCAGGGGTCAAACCCATGGCCCCTGCATTGGAAGGTAGATTCTTAACCACTGGACCACTCGGGAAGTCCCTCCTTAGTATTCCATTTTTTTGATGTAAATTTTAAAATGATTTTTTTTTCCTTTTTATATCTGCTATTTCATTGGTAGTATAAAGAAATGCAATTGATTTCTGTGTTTTAATCTTCTATCCTGCTACCTTGAGGAATTTATTTATTGAGTTCCAGTAGCTTTTGAGTGGAGTCTAAAAATAATCATGCCTTTAAAAGAGCATTTCTCTATGACCCAATATTAAGGATGCTAGCCAATTTAACTTTCTGTCTCTGAATAGTATTTGTCTCAGTATTCTATGTTCTCTAAAGCAGTTAGCATGCACTTAAAATATTTATTTTCTTGATTATTGGCTGAGCTATATCTATACTTCAGGGACTATATTTGTCATTTTCATCTTGGTAGCTTCCATGCTCCATAAAATGTCTGGAATATTTTAGTCGCTCCATAAATAATTTTAAAGCCAAACCATACACTAAAAAATTATTATTGCTGTATTACGCAAGCATTCAAATGATCACTACTGCAGTCTTAAAAAACTGGATTTAAATTGTAGCTTAATGGAAGAGTGAAGCTTAAATGACAAAATGGAGAAAAGGAATTTTAAACATGTTATACACACACACATTCTAATTTTAAATCAAACAGTGTAGATATGAGAATAGCTTATATCAATTATGGTATATGTGAAATCATGCCCAAAGTTTAGGGAAGAAACAAAAATAATTAGTAAGGAGAAAACAAGATTTGTAGAGACTTATGAACATGCAATATTATGCTGAATGGAAACACACAATTGTTCATTTATTCTATTAATGAGTTTATGTTAATACAGATAATTATATCATATCAATTATGTGATTAGAATCAGTCACCTTTTTTCTTCACTTGTCCTGTGTCAACATTGTATGTTAAGTAGCTTAATGGATAGAAGTCTACTCTGTCTTAGATAATTTTTCATAACTTCAGTATCTGATACGATGTAATGGATCTGGTATTTACATTTCCTGTTATGCTTGAAAGATGTCATTTATAGTTTCCCTTTCATTCATGACAGCACATTTTATTATCAAAATGAGACTCAGATTATGGGGTATGATATGTTGAGTTACCACCTGCCAATTGAGGAGACATGGGTTGGATCCCTGGGTTAGGAAGATTCCCCAGACAAGGGAATGGGAGCCCACTCTAGTAGTCTTGCCTGGGAAATCCCATGGATAGAGGAGACATCTATAGCCCATGGGGTCTCAAAACAAGTCACACATAACTTAGTGACTAAACAACAACAAAAACATGTTGAGCTATCTCCATATAAATATGTGCTCAATTGTTCAGTCATGTATATAAATTCAATAGACACATGGTAGTACAATACTTAATTTTCTGAACTAGTCTAATTTAATAAAGAAGCTTAGGTCATGCAACTACAGAAGTTTGGATCTGGTGAAACATGAAGGAAAGTTTATGCTCAAAAGACAATTTAAAACATTGATGCTTAAGGTAATTAGGCCTAAGTACAAAGCTCTACTTTTTAATTTACTAATTGTATGACTTTGGCCAATGTGGTCCTTTTGACTCAGATTCCAAATATGCACCCTCTGTCATGTATTAATTAAATAACTATTAAAAGTAATTTTAATTAAAATTAAAAGAGATAATATACATAAAAAGTTTTGCCCACTGTGTGATATGTAGAAGGCCTTAGTCAATGGTTTTGATTAAGATTCATAAAAATCACTTCACTATAGTATCAATTTTTCCAATTATTTCATTCATCTAAAATCTTCCATCATCTAGAGGGAGTTTCAAATCCTGTGTTTTAGAGCAAGACTACATATTATTATGCTAAAAGAGTATTTTCATTACTAAAAGTTGTATTTTTCAGAGAACATAGTGTAATCATTGATTTTCTATAAACAAAGTTGCTAAGTGCAGTGAAAATTTAACATTTGAAAACAGGCTACAAATAGCCAGTTTTGCCCCAACAAGGCACATCAAGTTGGCTAATTTCGTTCGCATCGACCTTCTGCCTTTGTGTTTCTTTTCCATTTTCTTCCATCAAACTGACAAACTCATTCACACTCAATATATTTTTTTCTGGAATTTATATATAATTATTTAAAAAACATTAGGCAAAATACATTAGAATACCAAACTTAAAGTAGATGCATGTGTGTGCTCAGTTGTTCAGTTGTTTCCACCTCTCTGTGACCCCAAATGGGATTTTCTAGGCAAGAATACTGGACTAGGTTGTCATTCCCTTCTCCAAGAAGAAAAGGTATAACTCCTGACAAAACTGTAGAAAAATAATGATAAAATGTTGGGGGAAATACATCATATAACTTCAATAGTCTTCTCAGCACTTCCAAAAATATTATTACATAGAAGACTGCTGACTCTAAGCACAAGTAATAGAAGACTAGAAGGAGCTTTTGTATTGATGTCTACATTATCTACTTAATTGTTTCACTATACACTCACCTACTTCAACCATATAATGATTATATCTTAATTATTTCATATATAGATTGTCTGGATTCTATAGAGCTAATATGTTCCCTCTAGAATCTTTGATAACAAGTACTTAATGTTCAAAGATATTACTAAAAAAAAGTTGTCTTTGGTAAAAGTTTTTCTCCAACATGCATTTAATGTGTCTGTGTGACCATAATGATTGCCTTCTGAAATCGGGCAACTTTTATGAAGAGTCTAAAGTAATCAATCCTTACCTTGAATAGTTTGCTCTTTTGTTGACCTGGGTTTTACACTATCAAATGTGACTACTCAGCATCACTCATTAAGTATGCACTTCATTTTAATAACATATTTCAATAACACTTATGTGGTGGAGACTCTTATTATTTTTTTCTTTCCTAATTACAATGGTGCTTTTTTGCATTTAACAGAACATGTTGCAATTATTAAAAATGGTGATGCTTATTCAGCCTGCATCTTTAACCATGTGTGAAGACTGTCACAGGGGAACGAACAAATTACTTAATTAAAGTTGTTTTATATAAACCACTTTTATGAAAGACTTTTAATTTCTGAAAATAATAAAAGATGTATGTATTTAAAAATATATTGCATACTAAACTAACTTATAATGGTCTTGTCAGATCCTAGAACATTGGAAATATTTTATACATGTTTAATGGTCATGAGCTCATGACAGGCCACTAATGGAGCCCACTTAATGTATGTCTTAGGAAGTTTTATATATATACATATATTTCATATAAATCAACCTTGAAATAGATGTCTCCCTGTGATTAGTCATGGAGAGCAAGCATAACTAAATTAGATGGATAAAAACAGGTTATATTTACTCTCACATATTATTATCTATATATAAATATAATCAATGTGTCCCAAAATACTATCCTTTTACTTTAGGAGGAAAAGATCTTAAAAAGGCCTTCTCCATTATCAACCTCTGCTCTCCCCAGCCACCATAGTTTATAAAATGGTTATTTTTAGAGGGAGAAGCATATGAATTGAGCAATTAAACATTGATTCAGTTTCAGTTCAGTCACTCAGTCATGTCCGACTCTTTACCATGCCATGGAATGCAGCATGCCAGGCTTCCATGTCCATCACCAAAATCCGGAGATTACTCAAATTCAAGTACATTGAGTCAGTGATGCCATCCAATCATCTCATTCTCTGTTGTCTCTTCTCTTCCTGCCTTCAATCATTCCCAGCATCAGGGTCTTTTCCAATGAGTCAGTTCTTCACATCGGGTGGCCAAAGTATTGGAGTTTCAGCTTCAGCATCAGACATTCGAATGAATATTCAGGACTAATTTCCTTTAGGATAGACTGGTTGTATCTCCTTGCAGTCCAAGGGACACTCAAGAGTCTTCTCCAACACCACAGCTCAAAAGCATCAATTCTTCAACAGTCAGCTTTCTTTATATCCAACTCTTATATCCATACATGACCACTGGAAAAACCACAGCTTTGACTAGATGGACCTTTGTCGGCAAAGTAATGTCTCTGCTTTTTAATATGCTGTCTGGGTTGGTCATAACTTTTCTTCCAAGGAGCAAGCATCTTTTAATTTTGTGGCTGGAATCCCCATCTGCAGTGATTTTGGAGCCCAAGAAAATAAAGTGTCTCACTGTTCCCATTACTTCCCCATATGTTTGCCATGAAGTTCTGTGACTGGATGCCATGATCTTAGTTTTTTGAATGTTGAGTTTTAAGCCAACTTTTTCACTCTCCTCTTTCACTTTCATCAAGAGGCTCTTTAGTTCTTCTTCACTTTCTGCTATAAGTGTGGTGCCATCTGCATGTCTGAGGTTATTGATATTTCTCCCAGCAGTCTTAATTCCAGCTTGTGCTTCATCCAGCCCAGCATTTTGCATGATTTACTCTGAATATAAGTTAAATAAGCAGGGTGACAATATACAGCCTTGACGTACTCCTTTCCCAATTTACAAGCAGTCTGTTGTTCCACGTACGGTCCTAACTGTTGCTTCTTGACCTGAATACAGATTTCTCAGGAGGCAGATAAAATGGTCTGAAATTCTCATCTCTAAGAATTTTCCACAGTTTGTTGTGATCCACACAGTCAAATGCTTTGGCATAGTCAATAAAGCAGAAGCAGATTTTTTTTCTGGAATTCTCTTGCTTTTTCTATCACCCAATGAATGTTGGCAATTTGATCTCTGCTTCCTCTGCCTTTTCTAAATACAACTTGAACATCTGGAAGTTCTTGGTGCATGTACTATTGAAGCCCTGTTTGGAGAATTTTAGCATTATTTTGCTAGTGTGTGAGATGAGTGCAATTGTGTGGTAGTTTGGACATTCTTTGACTTTGCCCTTCTTTGGGATTGGAATGAAAACTGACATTTGCCAGTCCTGTGGCCACTGCCGAGTTTTCCAAATTTGCTGGCATACTGAGTGCAGCACTTTCACAGCATCATCTTTTAGGATTGGAAATAGCTCAGCTGGAAATCCATCACCTCAGCTAGCTTTGTTTGTAGTGATGCTTCCTAAGGCCCACTTGACTTTGTATTCCAGCAAGTAAGGCTCCAGTTGAGTGATCACACCATCGTGGTTATCTGGGTCATGACAATCTTTTCTGTATAGTTCTTCTGTGTATTCTTGCCATCTCTTCTTAATAGCTTGTGCTTCTGTTAGGTCCATACTATTTCTGCCCTTTATTGAGCCCATCTTTGTTTGAAATATTCCCTTGGCATCTCTAATTTTCTTGAAGAGATCTCTAGTCTTTCCCATTCTACTGTTTTCAACTATTTCTTTGCATTGATCACTGAAGAAAGCTTTCTTATCTCTCCTTGCTATTCTTTGGAACTCTGCATTCAAATGGGTATATCTTTCCTTTTCTCCTTTGCTTTTCTCGTCCCTTCTTTTCTCAGCTATTTGTAAGGCTTCCTTAGACAACCATTTTGCCTTTTTGCACTTCTTTTTTGGGGGGATGGTCTTGATCACTGCTTCCAGTACAATGTCATGAAACTCCATCCATAGTTCTTCAGGCACTCTCTCTATCAGAACGAATCCTTGAATCTATTTCTCACTTCCACTGTATAATTGTAAGGGATTTGATTTAGGCCATACCTGAATAGTCTAGTGGCTTTTCCTACTTTCTTCAATTTAAGTCTGAATTTAGCAATAAGGAGTTCATGTTCTCAGCCACAGTCAGCTCCAGGTCTTCTTTTTGCTGATGGTACAAAGCTTCTCCATCTTTGGATGCAAAGAATATAATCAATCTGATTTCGGTATTGACCATCTGGTGATGCCCATGTGTGGATTCATCTCATGTTGGAGGAGGGTGTTTGCTCTGACCAGTATGTTCCCTTGTAAAACTCTGTTAACCTTTACTCTGCTTCTTTTTGTACTCCAAGGCCAAGCTTGCCTGTTTCTGTTTCTTTCCTGTTGCCTCTTTCTTTGCCAACCAAAAAAAGGCAATGGCAAAGAATGTTCAAACTACATCACAATTTCCCTCATCTCACATGCTAGTACAGTAATGCTCAAAATTGTCCAAGCCAGCCTTCAACAGTACATGAACTGTGAACTTCCAGATGTTCAAGCTGGATTTAGAAAAGGCAGAGGAACCAGAGATCAAATTGCCAACATCTGTTGGATCATAGAAAAAGAAGAGAGTTTCAGAAAAACATCTACTTCTGCTTTATTGACTATGCCAAAGCCTTTGCCTGTGTGGATGACAAAACTGTGGACAATTCTTAAAAAGATAGGAATACCAGACCACCTGAGCTGCCTCCTGAGAAATCTGTATGCAGGTCAAGAAGCAACAGTTAGAACCAGACATGGAACAACAGACTGATTCCTAACCAGGAAAGGAGTAGGTCGAGGCTGTATATTATCACCTGGTTTATTTAACTAATATACAGGGTACATCATGTGAAATGCCAGACTGGATGAAGTACAAGCTGGAATCAAGATTGCCAGGAGAAATATCAATAACCTCAGATATGCAGATAACACCACCCTAATCAGAAAGCAAAAAAGAATTATGAAGCCCTTGATGAAAGTGAAAGAAGAGAGTGAAAAAATGGACTTAAAACTCAGCATTCAAAAAACGAAGATCAAGGCATCCAGTCCCATCACTTCATGGCAGGTAGATGGGGAAATAATGGAAACAGTGAGAGACTTTATTTTCTTGGGCTCCAAAATCACTGAAAATAGTAACTGCATCCATGAAATTAAGATGCTTGCTCCTTGGGAAAGAGCTATGACCAACCTAGACACCATATTAAAAAGCAGAGACATTACTTTGCAGACAAAGGTCCATCTAGTCAAGGCTATGGTTTTTCCAGTAGTTGTGTTATGGATGTGAGAGTTGGACTATAAAGAAAGCTGAGTGTTGAAGAACTGTTGCTTTTGAGCTGTGGTGTCGGAGAAGACTGTTGAGAGTCCCTTGGACTGCAAAGAGATCCAACCAGTCAATCCTAAAGGAGATCAGTCCTGAATATTCATTTGAAGGTCTGATACTGAAGCTGAAACTCCAATATTTTGGCCACCTGATGGGAAGAACTGACTCATTGGAAAAGACCCTGATGCTGGGAAAAACTGAAGACAGGAGGAGAAGGGGAGGACAGAGGATGAGATGGTAGGATGGCATCACTGAATGAATGGATATGATTTTGAGCAAGCTCAAAAGTTGGTGATGGATAGGGAAGCCTGATGTGCTCTAGTCCATGGGGTTGCAAAGAGTCAGATACGATTGAGCGACTGAACTGAACTGAATTATTTTACTAAATTAACTACAGAAAACATTTTCAAATTAGAAATTGTGTGTTAGTAAGCATTATTTCTATGTATCCCATAAGAGGTAGCTTGTTAATTATCAGGAAATAGTTTAGAGAAATGAGATATTTAAATTGCTGATTAATTAATTAATACCTTCATCTCCCTCCACCATGGAAAACTAGTCACCTCTAAAATTATATGTGGTGTGTGAATTTTAACTTGTTTTATGCAATGTAGATTTTATAATGTTATTTTAAGAAGAAATGGAAAACAATATTTGAGTACTAATTAAAATTAAAATTATTAGATAAAATTTCAGGTGTGTTTTCTCACAAAATGGATAAATTTATTTACTGTGTGATAAGTACTTAATTATGCCTTATATGGTTGTTCAATATGTTGTTGAATTCTTAATTCAGTAGTAATTATGAAAATGGTAACTTGAATTATTGTACTTTTGGAAAATAGCATATTATTTGCTATTTAGTTACTTTAGAGTAAATCCAACAGTGAGTTCATCTCTTTTTATACATTCCATACTTGGCCACTTATCTAATTTAAAATTATAGGTAGTGTAGACATACATGTACTGGATGCTCCATAAGTTAGAAATAAAAATAGGCTTCATGTTTAACTTCATATAAAGTTATAAAATGATACACGTTCTATTGCTGTCATCACATTTCTGGTTGGATATAAGATTTGGAATATCAGTTTTTACTGTGAGTATCAATATTTTTAAAAGAGTTTTTGCTTTTAAAAATATAACTATATTAGAGATATAATGTAAATATTGTACAATTTTTAAGATATCTGAACTTGAGGGCACCTATAAGATCATCAAGGAGTCCAACCAAAATTCAAGATACAAATTTAGATGCTTTTCTTTGCAAATCTAATGAACTGATTTGGGAAAATAACTCTTTTCAAACTTTGTTTCTTTCGAGTTGAAATTTTATTGCTCTGCACTTTAAGATTCACCTTCATGTAACAAAGTGGTAGGAGTTTACAGTTTAAAAAATATCAACAGTGGAGGAGGAAAAAAAACAAAACAAAACTTCTAGCCAACCAATCAAATACTCTTTAAAGGGAAATGGTAGAAAGTATTCTGAATTTGAGCCAAAAGCAATAAAGCAAATAAAGTGAAGTAGTGAAGTCGCTCAGTCGTGTCTGACTCTTTGCAACCCCATGGACTGTAGCCTACCAGGTTCCTCCATCCATGGGATTTTCCAGGCAAGAATTACTGGAGTGGGTTGCCATTTCCTTCTCCAAAAGCTTTCACTAATATAAACATATTTCTGTAACTAAGAAAAAGAGTCCTTGTTTGGGGCTTCCCTGGTGGCTCAGAGGGTAAAGCGTCTGCCTGCAATGTGGGAAACTCGTGTTTGATTCCTGGGTCGAGAAGATCCCCTGGAGAAGGAAATAGCAACCACTCCAGTACCCTTGCCGGGAAAATCCCATGGAGGGAGAAGCCTGGTAGACTACAGTCCATGGTGTCGCAAAGAGTCTGAGGTTTATAAAACCTTAGATAATGCCTGCAAAGACCAGTTCTTACATCTTTGCACATATATTAATTATCATAATCTAAATATACCTAGAGTCATTAGCAGAAAGACCATATATTTATGTATCAGAATAATAAAAGAATATTCAGAAATGGAAGATAAATAGGTGTTCTTTTTTTCAGTTTGGAGTCTAAAAGCTTGGTTTATCTTATATGAGAAAACTCAGGCAACCAGGCCACCTATAAGTTAAGCTCCTTTTATTACCCTTCATTTTGCTCTTTTTAATGTAATTTCTATCCTTGATCAGCTATGTGAAGTGTGAAAAAGAAATGTTTTCCAAGATTCAGGCTGCTGTATTAGCCTCTCATTTAAAGTAGCTCTTTCATCTGCTTAAGTCAGCACGGAGTAACTTTTTTATTATATGAGTTTCACATTATTAAGAGAATTCCCCACCCAAGCATAGCTACATTGAGTAGAAAGAAAATCAGTTTCATAAGGAAATATGTTTCTTTCTAATCACATGCTGCAGTCCCTGGGGTCGCGAAGAGTGGGACATGACTTGATAACTGAACAGCAACAACACCCACAAATACTGGTATACAATAATTTTTTTTTTATTCTGTCACTTGTATGAGCTTTATTCAAAGTAACTCAAGTTACTCCTGTCTGTGAATGTGAAAGTAGAATATGAGTCATGGAATGTGGAATTCAGTAAAATGTAAAATTCAGTTCAAAAATCATATATTTATGCCAAAAAATACAAGAAAGGTTTGAATGAAATGAAATGATCTTGTGATCTGTGTTACCTACTAATAAAATTAATCAATGTTGCAATTCCTTAAAAAAATTAGACCATGCTACTCAGAAGCCTATGCAAAGCACAAGATATGCCCTTTCAAGAACTCTGAGCATATTAGTTGCAAATAATAGTCTGTAATCCTATCATCTTATTTGGGCTTCTCCAGTGGTTAGGTGGTAAAAAATCCACCTGCCAATGCAGGAGACACAGGTTTGATCCCTGGGTGGGGAAGATCCCCTGGAGAACGAAATGGCAACCCACTCTAGTATTCTTCCTGGGTAATCCAATGGACAGAGGAGTCTTGTGGGGCTACATTTCTTGGGGTTTCAAAAGAGTTGGACAAGACTTAGAGACTAAACAACATCTATCTTATTACAGTATCTACAAATCTGAGATCATACTACAAGTGCTCAGCCTAGACCTGGCCACCTCTTTATCTAATGGATTAGGCAACTAAACAACTAATTTTAGCATTCAATTCTCATTTCCCTGGTTAATATGAGAATATTAAACTTTGCCTTGAGTATTGTGAGAAATAATTATATACTGTTTATAAACTTCATTCCAGCTCCAAAGTAGAAAAGTCACAGATGTATTTCTTATAGTCACAATGGATGTTCTCATAAATGCAAATCAGGAAGTGTTATTTTTAACTATAATCAAAATTTAAAAGTCAGAATGAGAAGAAACAGAGTCAAAGATAAAGATGATACAGTGCACAATGCATATTTTAGCTGTTAGAGGAGTGAGTTTCCATGTTTTATAATTTTTATCTCCAGCCATGCTAAATAACACAAATGTAAAGAACGTGTCAGATAGTCTAACGTGGAGTTGAGTAACAGTAGTCCCTCCTTATCCAAGGATTTCCAATTTGAAGGCTTCCAAGGCACAGATTAAACCTACCTAGGATCTGTGGTTGGTTGAATCTGTGAATGGGGAAACTGCAGATAGGATAGGAAAGGCCAAATGAAGTATTTGAGGACTTTGGTATCCCCTGGCATCCTGGAATTAGCACTGCAGCTAAGGATAAAGAGGGATGATGGCACTTCTGTGAAACTGGAATTACTCAATGAAAACCAAATTAAATCGAGTCACGTGATATAACTTTACAGTGGACACCCGTGCAAGTTAGAATCTGTCAGAGGGCAACAGGGAGAAGGCTTATCTGGATGGGGTTTTAGCTACATTTTGGGGGCTTACTTGATAGCTCAGTTGGTAAAGAATCTGCCTGCAACGCAGTCAATCCCAGTTCGATGGGTTGGGAAGATGTGCTGGAGAAGGGACAGGCTACCCACTCCAGTATTCTTGGGCTTCCCTTGTGGCTCAGCGGCTAAAGAATCCGTCTGCAATGCCAGAAGACCTGGATTTGATCCCTGAGTTGGAAAGATCCTCCAGAGAAGGGAAAGGCTGCCCAGTCCAGTATTCTTGCCTGGAGGATTCCATGGACTGTATCTTCCATGGGATAGCATAGAGTCAGACATGCCTGAGCAAATTTCACTTTCACTTTCATACCAAATAAAGTAGTAGTATGATTCTCTTTCTTACCATTATGTTATAGAGAGAAAAGTAATACAACTGAACTAAAGACAAAGAAAACTAAACACAATTCATATTTTAATAGTTCTCCAAATCCAAAATATATTAGAAATTTTGAAAAACAATATATAGGATTAACATATGTATTTGGGCTATGCCAAAATTTGGTGAGTTGATAAAAGTGTTAACCTTTCTCCTTCAACCTTTCGATTGGTGAAACTGGGCTATGTTATCACATTGAATTTTTGGAGTCATAAATTTAAGAATAATCAATATTGTGAAGCCTGTAGTGCTAATCTCATTGCTCTTTCAGAAAGATTGATAGAAAGGCCTGGCTTTAAAACACTAAGCTGTCCAGTTTTGGTCCATGACAAATAGCATCAACATGATGATATCTGCAATAAGAAAATAAAACTCCTCCCAAAAGCTTAAGGTCTGTGCTAAATAAAACACTGGGAACCATTCAACATTTTGTGTTCCTAAACAGCTAAAATTTACTTAAGCAAAATTGATGAAAAAAGGAAACAATGGCAATTTAAAAAATCTGATTTAATTTAAAGGGTTTTTGATCAAATATCCAGCTTTGAGCAGCAAATATTCCCTACTTAGTAACTTTGCCAAATATCTTGCTTTGTGTTTGGCCACTGCAACATAAAAGTGCTCATGTTGGCAGTAAAACTAAAGGGGATTAATTAAGCTGTATAAACAAATATAAACGTGGTATTGTAGTGTTTCAAGAAAATCAAGTTTTATTTTCCCATCTAACCCTGGTCTCCAAAGCTGCCTAATAGAAGTACAGATATCTTATATAATTAAAAATTTAGTAAGCTCTTATTAACTAATGAGCTAGATCTATTTTTTTTAATAAACTAAGCTATTTGAAAATCAATTTAGTTGCCTCATTTTTCTTTTAAAAGGCCAACAAGAAATAAGTAAAATTATACTTTAAAATTTGAGATATAAATGACAGAAACATAAATTAAAATCTCCTGTGTCACTAAGTCACTAAGTCATATCTGACTCTAGGATATGTAGAACAGAACCCACTAGGCTCCTCTGTCCATGGAAATCTCCAGGCAAGAATACTGAAATGGGTTGCCATTTCCTCCTCCAAGGGATGGTCCCAACCCAGGGATTGAACCCACATCTCTTAAATCTCCTGCATTAGCAGACAAGTTCTTTACCACTAGCTCCACCTGAGAATCCTCAAACTACCTGAAGTTCCCTAAATATAGTTCCCTAAACATAGTGTTCTACTTCTTTTAGTAAACTCTAACCAAAACATATTGGGGCTTTCTTTGGTATGGATTCTGTGTAAATATTAAATTAATATTAAATATTTTGTCATTTTATTGAGTTTTTTGAGACTGAGTATTTTTGTTGTTTTGTTCAGTCACTCAATTATAGCCGATTCTTTGCAACTCCATGGACTGTAGCATGCCAGGCTTCCCTATCCTTCCTCTTTTCCCAGAGCTTGCTCAAACTCATGTCCATTGAGTCGCTGATACCATCTACTCATCTCATCCTCTGTCCTCTCCTTCTCCTCCTGTCTTCAGTCTTTCCCAGAATCAGTATCTTTTCTAAAGAGTTGGCTTTTCGCATCAGATGTCCAAAGTATTGGAGTTTCAGCTTTGGCATCAGTCCTTCCAATGAATATTCAGGGTTGATTTCCTTTAGGATGGACTGATTTGATTTCCTTGAAGTCCAAGGGACTCTCAAGAGTCTTCTCCAACACCAAGTTTAAAAACATCAATTCTTTGGTGCTCAGTCTTCTTTATGGTCCAACTCTCACATCCATAAATGACTATTAAAAAACCATAGTTTTGACTATATGGACCTTGGTTAGCAAGTAATATCTCTACTTTTTAATATGCTATCTAGGTTTGTCATAGCTTTTCTTCCAAGGAACAAGGGTCTTTTAATTTCATGGCTCCAGTCAAAATCTGCAGTGCTTTTGGAATCCAAGAAAATAAAGTCTGTCACTGTTTCCATTTTTTCTCCAACTATTTGCCATGAAGTGATGGGACCAGATGCCATGATCTTCATTTTTTGAATGTTGAGTTTTAAGCCAGCCTTTTCACTTTCCTCTTTCACTAATATCAAGAGGCTTTTTAGTTCTTCTTCAATCTCTGCCATAAGCGTGGTGTCATCTGCATATCTGAGGTTATTGATATTTCTCCTGGCAATCTTGATTCCAGCTTGTGCTTCATCCAGTCTGGCATTTCTCATGATGTACTCTGCCTATAAGTTAAATAAGCAGGGTGACAGTAGACAACCTTGACATATTCCTTTCCCAATTTTGAACAAGACCGCTGTTGTGTTGCTTCTTGACCTGCATCCAGGTTTCTCAGGAGGCAGATAAGGTAATCTGGCATTCCCATTTCTTAAAGAATTTTCCACAGTTTGTTGTGATCCACACAGTCAAAGGCTTTAGCATAGTCAGTGAAGCAGAAGTAGATGTTCTGGAATTTTCTTGCTTTTTTGATGATCCAACAGATGTTGACAATTTGATATCTGTTTCCTCTGCCTTTTCTAAATCCAGCTTGAACATCTGGAAGTTCTTGATTCACATACTGTCGAAGCCTAACTTGGAGAATGTTGAGCCTTGTTTGCTAGCTTGTGAAATTAGTGCAACAGTGCGGTAGTTTGAACATTCTTTGACATTGCCTTTCTTTGGGATTGGAATGAAAACTGACCTTTTCTAGTCCTTTGGTGGCTGATGAGTTTTATACATTTTAGATATTATGTATCCAATACATACTTTGCAAAAATGTTCACCCAGTCAGTGGTTGGTGTTTTCATATTTTCATTTTTTAACAGTATCTTTTAAAGAGCAATCATTCTTATTTTCCCTCTCTCTCTCTTCTTCTTCTTCTTTTTTGTTTTTGTTTTTTCCCTTGCTTGGTTGAAAAATGGATTGTGCTTTTGTTGTCTTGGCTAAAAAAAAAAATTCCCATAATTCAAGAACACATTGTAGTTTTGTTTTGCATTTCTCTAATAATTAATGATGTTGAGCATCTTTTCATGTGCCTCTCAGCCATCTGAAGGTACAGATTTTTTAAACCCAAAAAGATTAAATATTTTGAAGTCACAGTTCTGGTATAAATATCCACACTTTCGAATAATCTGTGTTTACAATATTAGCATATTAAAATAATTATGTCATAAAATTAATGACAGTATATTATGTTTCATAGAGAGAACAAACTTTTATTAGGTAATTTTATATAAGATTAAAAGTACCATGGAATTTACAATGAGAATGTAAATAGCAAATGACAACTATCTTAACTTATATGAATTTTAATGCCACTCTTCCATGATTTCTTTGACATATTTTGTTAATAGTATGAAATAATTAATGAAAAGAGAAAGAACATTTTAGTATAAATGTTAAAGTGCAAAATATACTTGAAGCATATACTATTATGCATAACTTTTAATATTTATTTTACAAAGGCTCATTGCAAAATGAGAAAATAATGAGATTTTATGAAAATATTCAGAATTTTTATGTTCAGACAAGAGAAAAGTGAAAGTTGGTTTTTTGTGTGTATATTGTATTTTCAAGAGTGCTATAAATAGAATAGTAAAAAAGAAAAAAGAAGAATTTTAAGAAGCACAGTAAAATATAGAACTTACTTTTTCTTGTTGCCAGAATGCTTGGAAGTTATAACCAAAAGAGCTCTTGACCTTATGAGCACCTCTATCTTTTATGAGAGCAAAAATATCTCAAGTGGTACAGTGCTTCTCTTTCATTAATTTAGATATACAGTAAATGTTCTTTTTCAGTATTCTTGTTTAGTCAAATAAAAAGAAACCGTAATAGCTGTGGGATCACAGGGAAAATGATGAAGGATTGGTGAAAGTGAAGTAAATCGGTTGCAGTATTGGTCCATCAGTAGAGATGAGTCAGAATATAGCAGCCTTTCCTTTTAATTTTTTTTCCAAAAAAAAAAAAAAAAAGAATTTTATCCTTGAAGCAACTATTTCCTCCAAACTATTATTGATCTTATTCATTGTTAATAGAGAATTACAGTTCAGGAAATTCTAGAAACTAAGTGTATGTTTCAAATGTTTCAAATGTTTTAATTAAATGTATGTGGTATATATTTCAATGGGAAAATCAGAGTGCTTGCACCCTTCCCTAAGTTCAAAAAAGTTTGCTAATGCATTATTTAATAAGTATATCCTTCCATACAGAGAAAAAAGCTAGATAGGTACCTAACCACAATTAAGTTGTTATTTTGAGGAGAAAGAAGCAAGGAAAATAAGCCACCAAATTTTATTTTTAGCTTTAATTGACTAAATAATAGAAAATACGTTTTTATTTCCTTCAGCTAGCTGTATGATTCTGTTGACATTCTCTTTGGTTTCTACTGTTAGTCCTAACACAAGAAGGAGATGTAAAATAAACAAATCTATGTTCCTAGGGGCTTCCCCATGGATGCCTCAGCAGGTAAAGAATCCTCCTACAGAGCCGAATACCACTGAACACACAAGTTCCTAACCTCTCCAAAATATATTAAAATCTCTCAAAATTAGCAACCAGAATGTGCTCAAATTAATAACCTAAAAAGAATACAGGGCTTTGTTTTTTTTTGTTTTTGTTTTTTAGTAAAGTATTTGAGAGCATATGCAAAGTTTCTCAGTGTTTTGTTCCTCAAAGAAATAGGATTTATGCACTTTGTCACTGATTTACAGCTTTGCTTACTTTAAATTTTTTTCTCTAGCTTTATTGAGGTATAATTGACAGTTCAACATTGTTATATTTAAGTGTACAACTTGATGATTTGATGTGCTATATATAGTAAAATATTCAAACTACTTAGCCAATTAACATACCCATAAGTTCACATAGCTACTATTTTCCTATTTTTTGTGTGTGCAGTGATAAAATTTTGATCTACTCCCTTAGCAGATTTTGACAAAATGATCTCTGTTCATTTCCAAGGCAAACCATTCATTATCACAGTAATCCAAGTCTATGCCCAACCAGTAATGCTGAAAAAGCTGAAACTGAAGAGTTCTATGAAGACCTACAAGACCTTCTAGAACTAACACCCCCAAAATATGTCTTTTTCATTATAGGGGACTGGAATGCAAAAGTATGAAGTCAAGAAACACCTGGAGTAACAGGCAAATTTGGCCTTGGAGTACAGAATGAAGCAGGGCAAAGGCTAATAGAGTTCTGTGAAGAGAAGGAAGTGGTCATAGCAAACACCCTCTTCCAACAACACAAGAGAAGACTCTACACATGAACATCACCAGATGGTTGACACCAAAATCAGACTGATTATATTCTTTGCAGCCAAAGATGGAGAAGCTCTATATAGCCAGCAAAAACAAGACTGGGAGCTGACTGTGACTCAGATAATGAACTTCTTATTGCCAAATTCAGATTGAAATGGAAGAAAGTGGAGAAAACCACTAGACCATTTGGGTATGACCTAAATCAAATCCCTTATGACTATACAGTAGAAGTGAGAAATATATATAAGGGACTAGATCAGACAGACAGAGTGCCTGATGAACTATGGATGGAGGTTCGTGACATTGTACAGGAGACAGGAATCAAGACCATTCCCAAGAAAAAGAAATGCAAAAAAGCAAAATGGCTGTCTGAGGAGGCCTTACAAATAGCTGTGAAAAGAAGGGAAGAGAAAAGCAAAGGAGAAAAGGAAAGATATACCCATTTGAATGGAGAGTTCCAAAGAATAGCAAAGAGAGATTAGAAAGCCTTCCTCAGTGATCAATGCAAAGATATACAGGAAAACAATAGAATGGGAAAGACTAGAGATCTCCAACATTAGGGGTACCAAGGGAACATTTCATGCAAAGATGGGCTCAATAAAGGACAGAAATGGTATGGACCAATCAGAAGCAGAATATATTAAGAAGAGGTGGAAAGAATACACAGAACTGTACAAAAAAGATCTTCACGACCCAAATAATAACATTGCTGTGGTCACTCACCTAGAGCCAGACATCCTGGAATGTGAAGTCAAGTGGGCCTTAGGAAGCATCACTATGAACAAAGCTAGTGGAGGTGATGGAATTCCAGTTGAGTTATTTCAAATCCTGAAAGATGATGCTGTGAAAGTGCTGCACTCAATATGCCAGCAGATTTGGAAAACTCAGCAGTGGCCACAGGACTGGAAAAGGTCAGTTTTCATTCCAATCCCTAAGAAAGGCAATGTGCAAAAATGCTCAAACTACCACACAATTGCACTCATCTCACAAGCGAGTAAAGTAATGCTTAAAATTCTCCAAGCAAGGCTTCAGCAATATGTGAACCGTGAACTTCCAGATGTTCAAGCTGGTTTTAGAAAAGGCAGAGGAACCAGAGATCAAATTGCCAACACTGCTGGATCATCAAAAAAGCAAGAGAGTTCCAGGAAAACATCTATTTCTGCTTTATTGACTAGGGCAAAACCTTTGATTGTGTGGATCACAATAAACTGGAAAATTCTGAAAGAGGTGGGAATACCAGACAACCTGACCTGCCTCTTGAGAAACCTGTATGCAGGTCAGGAAGCAACAGCTAGAACTGGACATGGAACAACAGACTGGCTCCAAATAGGAAAAGGAGTACTTCAAGGCTGTATATTGTCACCCTGCTTATTTAACTTATATGCAGAGTACATCATGAAAAACAGCCCAGGCTGGAAGAAGCACAAGCTGGAATCAAGACTGTTGGGAGAAATATCAATAACCTCAAATATGCAGATGATACCACCCTTATGGCAGAAAGTGAAGAAGAACTAAAAAGCCTCTTGATGAAAGTGAAAGAGGAGAGTGAAAAAGTTGGCTTAAAGCTCAACATTCAGAAAACTAAGATCATGGCGTCCAGTCCTGTCAGGGAATGTTTGACGGGAGGATTCCTACGTGCTATCTCTCATGAGTCCTTTGTCCTTCTTCAAGCGGAACAGCACGCTGCTCCCAGGGACTGAGATCATTGTGTGAGGCAGGCTTGGGTCTCCTTAAGTAAACATTCTCTTTAGGACAAAACTGCTTAGTCTTGTTCCCCTTTCTTGAGATATGGATTGTGTCCTGACCTTGTGACTAACATTACCCCTTGTTCCCTTGGTAATGGTTGCTGTACGTTTGGATTTCTGATCTCTATCATTCCCAAAAGAAGTTTCTTGTACCACAGCCTATATATACTCATAGAGAAATCATTAAAGCACCTTTGCTCCATCAGAGCTTAGGTCCCCGGGTCTTTTTTCTCTCTCTCTTTCTCTCTTTTACTTTCTTATGGTCGACTCCATACCACCAGGTTCCGGTCCATTAAAGGACCCCAAAACAGTCCCATCACTTCATGGCAAATAGATGGGGAAACATTAGAAACAGTGTCAGACTTTGTATTTCTGGGCTCCAAAATCACTGCAGATGGATATTGCTGCCCTGAAATTAAAAGATGCTTACTCCTTGGAAGGAAAGTTATGACCAAGCTAGACAGCATATCAAAAACCAGAGACATTACTTTGTCAACAAAAGTCTGTCTAGTCAAGGCTATGGTTTTTCCAGTGGTCATGTACAGATGTGAGAGATGGACTATAAACAAAGCTGAGCACAAAGAACTGATGCTTTTGAACTGTGGTGTTGGAGAAGACTCTTGAGAGTCCCTTGGACTGCAAGGAGATCCAATCATTTCATCCTGAAGGAGATCAGTCCTGGGTGTTCATTGGAAGGACTGATGTTGAAGCTGAAACTCCAATACTTTCGTCACCTGATGCCAAGAGCTGACTCATTTGAAAAGACCCTGATGCTGGGAAAGATTATGGGCAGGAGGAGAAGAGGATGACAGAGGATAAGATGGTTGGATGGCATCACCAACTCAATGGACGTGGGTTTGGGTAGACTCCGGGAGTTGGTGATGGACAGGGAGGCCTGGTGTGCTGCGGTTCATGGGGTTGCAAAGAGTTGGACACAACTGAGTGACTGAACTGAATTTAGCAGATTTCAAGGGTACAGTACAGCATTGTTAATATAGTCACATTATTGTTCATTAGATCTCCACATCTTATCTTCTTACATTACTGAAACTTTGTAGTTTTCCTCACTTTTTAGCATGTCAAAATTTTTAATTTTTCTGAGTCTGGGAGTAAGATAACTATATGAAATGGGAACTTTAAAACTGAATCAGACTTCATTGGCCTTTTATGCACTGAACATTTAACATACAATAAGTGAAGTAAAGTGAAGTGTCGTCACTCAGTCTTGTCCGACTCTTTGTGACCCTGTGGACTGTAGCCTGCCAAGCTCCTCCGTCCATGGTATTCTCCAGGCACAAATACTGGAGTGGGTCGCCATTTCCTTCTCCAGGGGATCTTCCCGACCCAGGGACTGAACCTGGGTTTCTCGCATTGGAGGCAGACGCTTTAACCTCTGAGCCACCAGGAAAGCCCCAATGGTCCCTACTAAAAGGCTAACTACATGAAAAGGTGGAAGAGAATAATAATTAATCACCATGATAAAAATTCTACTTTTGGCTTTATTTTACTTAAGAAGTCCAATCTTAAGATTTAATTAAATTGTCTCATATTTTGTTTAATGTTTGAAGTTTTCCATGTGCAATGAAAGTGATCATTTGACATAAGAAAGGAAGAATACTATTCCTGGAAACTGTTGTAACCACTTTCTCAGAAGAATAAAGAATCTGACTAGTAGTGAAGAGTCTGCCTTGGTCAAACCATGCTAATTAGTAATCACTTCACCCATCTAATACTATCTTAACTTCAAAACACTGAAGCAGATTGGTTCTGGAAAAAAAAAAAAAAAAAGGTGACTTGAATAAGTATGTGCTCACCATTCATTTTAACTCTATTGGATTTGTAGAGTTGATGTATGGCAATTTTGAGCAATTGCCCAATTTAAGAGAAATTATTTCAGATAGTGTTCACTGTAATTTTAAAGTTCCTGTGTTTTCTAGAGGTTACTATATCATTGATAACTGAAATTTTTCTCAGAGCTCTTCCATTGCAAATAAACAATTTGAACTTCACTTTATTATTTATAATTCAATGATGTCAGGAACAATGAAAGAGATATTCATCTACTTGGCAGATTTCATAGAAACATGCATTTATGAAGTACTGATGCTATATCTGCACTGCATAATGGCAATATGTACTCAAGATAACCTGTTTGGAAGACTATTGTATTATAATCTCAGTCCTCTGGGGAGTTATTTAATCAAAATAGCTCTGCTCAAGTGCACTACAAGAGGAGACATGAAAAAAATGTCAGAGGATCAAGGAGAGACAAAGGACTAGCAATTGTAATACTAAAAGTAATTTAGTGCCTTGAGGAATGGTAATTTTTTTTTTCTTGAAGTGCAAAAAGCTCTGATAAGTCAGGAATGTCAGAGCTCCAACTGAGATCTCAGTGAATGGCAAAATAAATTCTCATACCCGTGAACAACTACACACCTAGAAAAAACGTGTTAAGTGGAAATGGAAATGTAAGCCACACTGCGCTCCTTAATAATCAGTGTTAGTGAAACACTAATTGGCATCATATGATGATAAGCAACCATATTTGATCATATCCCTCTATCTTCTTAACTCTTTTTTTGCACAGCATAACTTCAAGTAGGCTTTCCAGTAATTCTATGAGCTAAATTCTAGCAATCCTCATAAGTTATAATAAGGAGTTAAAGAATATAATGTTTTTGCATAATAAATCAAGTATTAAGATATACACTCTTACCTTACTGTAGAAATCTATGGTAATTACTCTATTAATGAGTAGTATATGTTTAACCAACATGCCTAATTATCTTAAACTTTCATTATTGAGGATAAAACAATATAGGAGGTGCAGAATGGTACAGAGAGTTTAACTGCTTCTATTTACTTGTTTTTGTGTGTGAATTCATTGTCACCATTCTCCAGTCTAAATGCATCACGTCAAAATTTCCTCCAAACTATCTTTACAGAGCTTTCCTCCCATAATACAGTACCAGTAATTTTTCCTCCTCCTTAGTAGTCAGTATTTTGGAATTATACAATTATTGATATTACCATATTAATCTTTTTTTAAAGTATTCTAGCTTATAGCACATGCTTGTGCGTGACTACCTTTTTGAAAATTTGTCTTCTACTTCAAAGCAATTGAGAATAATACTTTATTGATCTTTATCTCTGGCATTAACTGTTATTACTGAGCAATATATTTCTACAAATATCTCAGGGTACTGTTGGTGGTAGGTGAGTTTTAAAACGTAAATTTTGAATACAAATTTGACCCTCTGCTTCTGGCAGGGTTTATTTGCTCGGTGTTTGAGAAATCACTTGCTTCAATATATTCCATGTGTGCCCCCATCATTGCTTTGATTCCAAGAGCATTATCCACCTAACATACAGATTGGCCTGTAGCCAGAGTTTCAACCAAACATGAGTCAAAGCTTACCTTATGAGAGGATCCTACAATCATGAATGGTCCTCTTTATGAAAAAAAAAAAAACCCATCCAGTACTGATCTACTCCCTTTAGATATGTTTTTATATTTCACTGTTTGAAGAAAGACCTACAGTTTAATTCAATATAACTTTAAATGTCAGTGATAATGATGTTAATAATAGGCAGCATTTTTGAGTATTTACTCATTTCTAGAACCTGTGCTAAGTTATGCATATGAAATATCTCTTAATGCTATAATACTAAGAGATAAGGTTAACTCTGTGAATTTTTGGCAGATAACATAGAACTGGGATCTAAATCATGTCTTAGAACACCATAGTTGATGGCCTCTAGAAAGAAATCTGAGCTCAGTTCAAATGTTATTCTCTCTAGGAGGCTTTCCCTAACCACAGTATACAAATATGATCTCTGCCATTATCACAGCCTGCCTTCTTTGGCACAAGGTAGCTACAAACTATCTACTGTGGACAGTGAAATGTGACTGAGTTTTCTATTTATCATTTTTGAGTGGGTGAATTTAAGAAACAGTGTGAAGTTGGCTTAATCCCTGAAAGGCAATGTGTCTGATGGTGAAGGCTCCATCAGCTCCTAGAACGAGATCGGGGTACTTAGCCAATGCAATAAATAAAACTTTATTATAAGTCACCACGGTGATGGGGATTCCTTTTTTCAAATCAGAGGCTAACAGTGCACTATTAATTTATATATCCATTCATTCAACAAACATATTTGTGTACCTGCTATGATTAGGAACAGTTCCAAGTACTAAGAGCATTATAGTAATCAAAACAAAAATCCATGTCTTTCTGAAGCTTGTTTTCAGAAAGAAAGACAGAAAAGGGAGAACAAGGACAACAAATAATACTATTTTCAAAATTATCTGTTAATGATGATAAACGCTGTGGGGGAAAATATGAAATTGTCATAGGGAGGGATGCAGTTGGTGAAGGAATTAGTTGCTAATAGGATGACATTTGACCAAAGGGCTGAAAAAGACCAAAAAAAAAAAAAAAAAAAAAAAGCCTGGTGTATAGTTATGTTGAAAAATAACTTTCCAGGAAAAAGGGACAACCTTCTGTCACTGAAGGACAGCAAGGAGGCTAAAATAGTAGGAACAGAATGACTGAAGGGAAGTATAGTGAAGGCAAGATGATGGAGGCATAGAAGGGCCTTGTGAGTTCTTCATTTTTCATCTGGTGTAACTTACTCACTGTGAACAGTGCGTGGTTGTTGAATAAATGAAAGAACAATCTCTATAATGATAAGATTTAAATATTCTGCTTCATTCCACCACAAACAAAAGAAAAAAAAAAAGAATCATAGTTGAACTGACCAGGTCCACATCGAACAAATACAGGTACTATTAACAAGCATATCCTATGACACTTCTCATTGGCACAAAATCTTAATGAAAGAAAAATTTTAAAATACATAGTGATGCCTATAAAAATGGGTTTCATTAGTTTTAACTTAACCACTTATAATAAAGAACCACTGGCTAGTGTTTTATTTACAGTAATAGATTTTTTTTTTTCTGCTAAATAACTTCTCAGAGATGGGAATACTAGACCACCAGAAAACAACAGTTAGAACTGGACGTGGAACAGACTGGTTCCAAATAGGAAAAGGAGTACTTCAAGGCTGTATATTGTCACCCTGCTTATTTAACTTCATGAGAAACGCTGGCTGGAGGAAGCACAAGCTGGAATCAAGACTGTTGGGAGAAATATCAATAACCTCAGAAATGCAGATGACTCCACCCTTATGGCAGAAAGTGAAGAAGAACTAAAGAGCCTCTTGATGAAAGTGAAAGAGGAGAGTGAAAAAGTTAGCTTAAAGCTCAACATTCAGAAAACTAAGATCATGGCGTCCAGTCCCATCACTTCATGGCAAATAGATGGGGAAACATTAGAAACAGTGTCAGACTTTATATTTCTGGGCTCCAAAATCACTGCAGAAGGATATTGCTGCCATGAAATTAAAAGATGCTTACTCCTTGGAAGGAAAGTTATGACCAACCTAGACAGCATATCAAAAAGCAGAGATATTACTTTGTCAACAAAAGTCTGTCTAGTCAAGGCTATGGTTTTTCAAGTGGTCATGTACAGATGTGAGAGATGGACTATAAACAAAGCTGAGCACCGAAGATTGATGCTTTTGAACTGTGGTGTTGGAGAAGACTCTTGAGAGTCCCTTGGACTGCAAGGAGATCCAACCAGTTCATCCTAAAGGAGATCAGTCCTGGGTGTTCATTGGAAGGACTGATGTTGAAGCTGAAACTCCAATACTTTGGCCACCTGATGCCAAGAGCTGACTTATTTGAAAAGACCCTGATGCTGGGAAAGATCGAGGACAGGAGGAGAAGAGGACAACAGAGGATGAGATGGTTGGATGGCATCACCAACTCAATGGACGTGGGTTTGGGTGGACTCTGAGAGTTGGTGATGGACAGGGAGGCCTGATGTGCTGTGGTTCATGGGGTCACAAAGAGTCAGACAGAACTAAGCTACTGAACTGAACTGAAATAGCTTCTAAAAACTATCTTTACAAAAATTGTTCTAGAAGAAGAATGAGATTATTGATAAACATTTTGTACCAAACACCTTATATCGCAAATGGTAAAGTATCTGCCTGCAATGTGGGAGTTCATTTCAGTTCAGTCGCGCAATCGTGTCCGACTCTTTGCGACCCCATGAATTGCAGCACTCCAGGCCTCCCTGTCCATCACAAACTCCTGGAGTTTACTCAAACTCATGCCCATCAAGTCGGTGATGCCGTCCAACCATCTCATCCTCTGTCGTCCCCTTCTCCTCCTGCCTCCAATCCCTCCCAGCATCAGGGTCTTTTCCAATGAGTCAACTCTTCGCATGAGGTGGCCAAAGTATTGGAGTTTCAGCTTCAGCATCAGTCCTTCCAATGAACACCCAGGACTGATCTCCTTTAGGTTGGACTGGCTGGATCTCCTTGCAGTCCAAGGGACTCTCAAGAGTCTTCTCCAACACCACAGTTCAAAAGCATCAATTCTTCGGCGCTCAGCTTTCTTCACAGTCCAACTCTCACATCCATACATGACCACTGGAAAAACCATAGCCTTGACCAGATGGACCTTTGTTGGCAAAGCAATGTCTCTGCTTTTTAATATGCTATCTAGGTTGGTCATAACTTTCATTCCAAGGAGTGTCTTTTAATTTCACAGCTGCAGTCACCATCTGCAGTGATTTTGGAGCTCAAAAAAATAAAATCTGACACTGTTTCCACTGTCTCCCCATCTATTTCCCATGGGGTGATGGGACCAGATGCCATGATCTTAGCTTTCTCAATGTTAAGCTTTAAGCCACTTTTTCACTCTCCTCTTTCACTTTCATCAAGAGGCTTTTTAGTTCCTCTTCACTTTCTGCCATAAGGGTGGTGTCATCTGCATATCTGAAGTTATTGATATTTCTCCTGGCAATCTTGATTCCAGCTTGTGCTTCTTCCAGACCAGCGTTTCTCATGATGTACTCTGCATATAAGTTAAATAAGCAGGGTGACAATATACAGCCTTGACATACTGAGACCTGCATTCAATTCCTAGGTCGGGAAAGTTGCCCTCGAGAAGGAAATGGCAACCCACTCCAGTATTCTTGCTTGGAGAATCCCATGGACAGAGGAGCCTGGCTGGCTGAAATTCAGGCTATAGTTCATGGGATCGCAAGTGTCGGACTCTTTCTTTCTTATTCTTTGAAGTAGCCAGCTATGCTTTGAGATATTTTCTTTCATGATTCTTAACAACTTTGTTTCAATTATCTAATGTTATGTAGATATAACAATAGATCACCACCATTAGAACAAACACCTCCAAACTTAGTTTATTATTTACTCACAATATGTGAGTCAGCAATTTGAGCTTACTTCAACTGAGAATTTCTTCCAGTTGTTTATAACAGTCCTTAGATGGAATGGATCCTGATTTTCCACATACCTTTTCATCCTCTAGATGCTAGACTAGTCTTTTTTTAAATGATTGTAGATGCATTCAGAAGTTGCTGTTTAAAGATGATTCCCCATGAATCTCTTATGTTTCTACATGGCTAAGCATTTAGGGACAATTTAAGAATATTTGTAAAAGGAGTTATAACAACTTAGTACTTTGTTATTAGGGAAGACTTCTTTACATTCCAAAGTAATACATACAGTGTCTCCTCTGAAGCAAACTTTAGGCAAGTTTTTTAGCATCACTTTATGAGATTGGGTGTTTCCTATCCTTGGGGTTCCAAAGCTGGACACAGATTAGCTGTGTGTTTAAAATTCCCCTGGGCCCATGTTAAATCACCCAATGGGACTTGGAAGGTAGGAGAAATAATGAAAGAAGGAAGTTCAAGCTGCCTGCTCTACTAAACATTATGAACTGTCTAAAGCCATTTGGTTTGATTGTCTCCTTACTAAGTCTGTGGAAGTGTGACACGTTGACCAAGCAGTTCCTTGCAGTTTAGGGGCTACTTGATTGCAAGGTTTTCCAATAGTAGACTTGAAGATAAAAACAGTATGATTTTTGCCACATTCTATTGGTCAAAGAGTGTCCCAGGGCCATACCATATTCAAGCCTTGAGGGCCTAGACCCTTTGCTCTGATGAGAGGAGTGGCAAAGGTACATTAGAAAGATGAATGTATAATTATAGCATTCTCATTTTCTTCTACATATATTGTAAACTCTTATTCATAATTTTATCTCTTTTCTCTATGCTGTAAATTCATAATTCCTTAAATTCATATTTATTATACTAATCCTCTCTTCAGTTCTATCTAATCTGCTATAATCAAGATCATTGAGATTTACAACTTCTAATTGAAGTATAACAAATGTATTAGAATGTGCATAAATCACAAGTATAAGCAGCTTAATGAATTTTCACAAAGTACCAATTGCAAGTAGAATCTTGATCAAGAAGTAAAATAGCAGCATTGTCAAAATATCCATTATGCCTTCACCTAGTCACTATATACTCTCAAAGGATTAGCAATAGTTTGGCTTGTTTTGAACTTTATACGTGAATGGAATCATAGGTATGTATTATTTTGTGCCTGTTTGACTTTCTTCTATAGTACATTTGCTGTTGTTCAGTGGCCCAGCTGTGTCCTACTCTTTCTGACTCCATGGACTGCAGTGAGAATCATCTATATTAAGATTCAGTTTACCTTCTCTGAACACAATGCTATTATGCTAGAAAATATATCTAAATGTTAAGATATTTCAAATATATTTTTAAAAACTTAAAGCACACTAATAAATAATTTACACCAAAAAAGAAAGAACCCATACATGAAATTAGAAAATCTTTATGCTTAAATATACAAAAATTTTAACTTCTCAAAACTTATGAGATGAAGCTAAATTATTATTATATAGGAATATAAATATGCTAATGTGTAGGAAAAGAATAATAACAGCCAATTAAGTAGACCCTAATGACTCAGACAGTAAAGAATCTGAGTGCAACATGGGAGAGCTAGGTTCAATCCCTGGATCGGGAAGACCCCTGGAGAAGAGAATGACTACCCAATCAGTATTGTTGCCTGGAAAATTCCATGGACAGATGAGCCTGGCAGGCTGCAGTCCATTGGGTCACAAAGAGTTGGACATGACTGACAGACTAAGATTTCAAGTAGATAAGCATCAAACTTGACTATTACTAAACTATTAACAAAATATCCCCAAAAACTATATAAAGAAAATTTTTAAAATAGGATAGAAATAAAAGACACACAGACATAAAATTATTAAGATTGTCAGAGACAAGTTTACTTTTTACCTTCAAAGATGAGCACATGTAAAAATATACCAAAATCAATGAAAAAAAATTTGATTTTTATAAAAATGTCCCAGATCCTGTTTACTCCTTGTGACTATTCCTTTGATAATATATAACATGGCATCATAACTTTAGAAGAGTTGGACCTTATTTCATGAACCTTTAAATGTGGGCTGGCTTTGTGATTTTCTGTGGTCAGTAGAGTATGAAAGAAGTTCCAGTATTCCATTTCCAAACAAAACATCAAAAGTCCCTGAATGCCTGTGTTCTCACTTTTGTTTCTCTAACTCTACTCTGAGAACAAGTAAATATGAGCCAACCTGCTAGACAATTAAAAAAAAATAATAATAATTTACAGTCCAGCCAGGACAAACAGAACCACCTAGTTGCCTGCTGCTAAATACAGATGTGCAAGTGGGTATCTCTGGGCCCTTAGAGACTAGGTGATCCCCTAGCCAACCCATACACATGTGAGCCTAAAAGGGCTTATTGTTTTAAGCATATAGGCTTTGTGTGTTGCTTTTTAAATAAATATTTTATGATTTTACTTCTATAATCCTTATTGCTTGCTTATTACTTATCAATATAATTATTAAAGTTGAGAGATTTTTACTTATAAAATATATTATTTGGAAATATATCATATGCTGCTATAATGGATTCAGTGCAATTACCTACTGCTATCATAAAATTGTGTAACCAGCGATTACAATCTTGCTTGGACCTAGAGTTTGAAAAGTGAAGAAAGTCAGAAAGAGAAAAAAACAAATATTGTATATTAACACATATGTGTGAAGTCTAGAAAAATGGTACAGATGAACTTATTTACAGGGCAGGAATAGAGACACAGATGTAGAGAATGGATGTGTGGACATGGAGGGGAAAAGAGGAGGGTGGGATGAATTGAGAGAGTATCACTGGCATATATATACTACTGTGTGTAAAATAGATAACTAGTGGGGAGCACAGGGAGCCCAGCTCGGTGCTCTGTGTTGAAAAAGTGTGAATGATCAACAGGAAGAGGGCCATGGATGGAACTGGGAGTCCCCAGAAATGACTCAGTCCCACTCCAACTTTGAGCAGGGAACAGCCAAAATGATGAAGTTAAAGGGGAGCTGGGATATGGCCGTAGATGTGTTGGGCATGGGGCCCTCTGACAACAAGAAGAACAAAAAGTAATAGGGAGACAGATGAAGAAATGAAACCAATCCTGTGCAGGCAGAAGTATGCTTTTATCGATGACCTTAGGCTGAGTAATGTCACTCAGTATATGCCTGTGCAGATGCCGCTGGCGCATGTGGTGGTGGTTTAATCACTAAGTTGTGTCCAGCTCTTTGCAACCCAAGGGACTGTAGCCCACCAGGTTCCTCTGTCTTTGAAATTTTCCAGGCAAGAACACTGGAGTGGGTTGCCATTTTCTTCTCCAGGGGATCTTCCCACCCAGGGATCAAAGCTGCATTGCAGACAGATTCACCAGGGAAGCCCATGGTGGCTGACCCACTTAGACTGGCTTTTTAAGGAAGAGAACGGAGAACCAGATGTTAAAACTTGGCTGGCTGGCCCCAAGGAAGAGGACTTGGAGGTGTCGTGCCTCCTGGGAAAATGAAAGAGAAGCCATGAGATGAGAAGGAGACCAAGATGAAACCTCCTCTAGAGTAGCCAGGAAGATCTCTGGCCTCCCAAAGGATGGATCTGCCTCAGGGCTGCTCAGGAAGCTAAGCCTCATGCAGGAGGAAGAGTTGCTGTCCCTGCAGCTGCCAGACTGGCTCCCCAGCCAGCTGCCTCTTCAGGACTTCAAGACAAAGGTGGCGAATAGGGATGGACAGATGGTGGTTATAAAGCAGGATAAAGCAGGAAGCCAGGGTGCCAGAGAACGCTTGTACCCTGGCTGACCTGACGGAGTGTCAGTGATGTCACTCATCCACACGTCAGGGCAGGGGCAGTACCTTCTGGGCAAAGTCACTCTGCATGTGATGATGGGGACAGTCTGCTCTTTCCTGCAGGATCTGGTGGCCATGGGCTTTGGAGACAGTAGAATGAGTGAGATGACAGTCTTGGGATATGCAGAGTGCAAACTTATCTGCTCTCCCAATTTTGAATCCCTGTTGGATCACAAACACCAGTAAAATGAGCAGATGGAGAATGGTGATGACTGTGCCCGTGACCGCTGCCTGCTCCAAACGTTATGTTCTCATATCTGTTCCACGCAGAAGGGGCCTGTTTAGCCCGCCCAGTCCAGCCATTGTCCCAGTTTGCTCCACTCCACGTAGCTCCCTCCTACTGCGGCTGTGATCAAGGCATAGCCTCCCCAAAGCATGCAGCCTCACTGCTGGAGGGCTTGTCCCTGCAGTTTTCAACAGGCTGCATCCTCCCAGGTGGAGAGGGATCTGTGGGAAAGGACAGGATCCTCCTCTTGGTAACACTGTGGTTCTCATGTAGGAAAAGGAACAAGGGCTGCAGCAGCTTTGGCTCCCCTCATCCCTCCTGAGAGATGCAAGAGAGTCTCTTGGGTCTCTTGAGGGAGACAGCGGAGGCCTCTTGAGTCTGAGACTCAGCCCCTGATCTCTCTGTTACTAAGTGTGTAATTGGACAAACTCTGTAACCTTTCTGAGCTTCATAGTCCTCTTCTGACAAAAATGAGGATGATACCTACCTCATCAAGTTAGTATGGGGATGAAATGGAATAATCTCAATGAAAACTCCTTGCTGAAGCCAGACATACAAGGAAGTGCTCAATTAATGTTAGGTTAGTTTCCCTTATTTAAAAAAAAAAAAAAAGTGATGTGTTATCTGTAATTAATAATTCAAATATTCATATAAAATTTCTATTGCAGTTTACTTAAAATTATTGAGCAGTAGGAATGACTTTTGGGAATTCATTGCTGGGATATATGATCATTCTTTATGTGAAATATTTAGTATCTCAAGTAGCTAAAAGAAATTTAAGAAATGGTATATATGTGGTCAAAGGTGATCAACAGTACAAAAAAAAAAAAAAAAATGTGCCTTTGTAGCCCTGTCTAGGCATATAGTCTGCAGCCCAAATAGCCAAGATAGACAGAAACTAAATTTTTGATGGCAAAAAATATGCAGTTAGAAATATAACTTGTGCTTACCAGCAAAATCAAAATTGAACATATGACTTGATAATGTGATTGACAGTGTTTAGGAATAGAATTTAAAAGTCACAATAGTGATCAACTTATCAAGATCAGTGTTTATTGATAATAAAATATTGTTGTTGTTCAGTCACTCTGTCATGGCTGACTTTGCAACCCCATTGAATGCAGCATGTCAGTCCTCCCTGTCCTTCACCATCTCCCAGAGCTTGCTCAAACTCATGTCGATTCAGTTGGTGATGCCATCCAACCATCTCATCCTCTGTTACCCACTTCTCCTCCTGCCCTCAATCTTTCCCAGCATCAGGGTCTTTTTAAATGAGTCAGCTCTCGGCATCAGGTGGCCAAAGTATTGGAGTTTCAGCTTCAACATCAGTCCCTCCAATGAACACCCAGGACTGATCTCCTTTAGGATGGACTGGTTGGATCTCCTTGCAGTCCAAGGGACTCTCAAGAGTCTTCTCCAACACCACAGTTCAAAAGCATCAATTCTTTGGTGCTCAAGTTGACTTCTTTATAGTCAACTCTTTATAGTTCCACATCCATACATGACTACTGGAAAAACCATACCTTTAACTATATGGATCTTTGTCAGCAAAGTGATATCTCAGCTTTTTAACAATGTTGTCTAGTTTGTCATAGCTTTTCTTCCATGGAGCAAGCATCTTTTAATTTCATGGCTTTGGTCAGCATCTGCAGTGAGTTTTGAGCCCCCAAAACTTAAGTCTGTCACTGTTTCCATTGTTTCCCCATCTATCTGCCATAAAGTGATGGGACTGGATGCCATGATCTTAGTTTTTTGAATGTTGAGTTTTAAGCAAGCTTTTTCATTCTCCTCTTTCACATTCATCAAAAGGCTCTTTAGTTCCTCTTTGCTTTCTGCCATAAGGGTGGTGCCATTTCCATATCAGAGGTTATTGATATTTCTCCCAGCAATCTTGAGTGCAGCTTGTGCTTCATTCAGCCCGGCATTTCACATGATGCACTCTGTATAAGTTAAATAAGAAAGGTGACAATATACAGCCTTGACATACTCTTTTCCCAATTTTGAACCAGTCCATTGTTCCATGCCCAGTTCTAACTGTTGCTTTTTGACCTGCACACAGATTTCTCAGGAGGCAGGTGAGGCGGTTTGATATTCCCATCTCTTTAAGGATTTTTCACAGTTTGTTGTGATTCACACAGTCAAAGGCTTTGGCATATTCAATGAAGCAGAAGCATGTTCTTCTGGAGCTTTCTTGTTTTTTCTATGATCCAACTGATTTTGGCAATTTTATCTCTGGCCTTTTCTAAATCCAGCTTGAATATCTGGAAGTTCTCAGTTCACGTATTGTTGAAGCCTAGCTTGGAAAATTTTTGAGCATTACTTTGCTTGCATGTGAAATGAGTGCGGTTGTGTGGTAGTCTGAACATTCTTTGGCACTGCCTTTCCTTGGGATTGGAGTAAAAATTGATCTTTTAGAGCCCTGCAATTACTACTGAGTTACCCAAATTTGCTGTCACATTGAATGCAGCACTTTCACAGCATCATATTTTAGGATTTGAAATAGCTCAGCTGGAATTCCATCACCTCCACTAGCTTTGTTTGTAGGGATGCTTCCTAAAGCCCATTTGACTTAGCACACCAAAATGCCTGACCCTAGGTGAACGATCACACCATCATGGTTCAGTACAGTTCAGTTGCTCAGTCGTGTCTGACTCTTTATGACCCCATGGACTGCAGCACGCCAGGCCTCCCTGTCTATCACCAACTCCTGGAGCTTACTCAAATGCATGTCCATCGAGTCAGTGATGCCATCGAACTATCTCTTCCCCATCCCCTTCTCCTCCCACCTTCAATCTTTCCTAGCATCAGAGTCTTTTCCAATGAGTCAGTTCTTCATATCAGGTGACCAAAGTATTGGAGTTTCAGCCTCAGCATCAGTCCTTCCAATGAATATTCAGGACTGATTTCCTTTAGGATTGACTTGTGGTTATCTGGGTCATTAATATCTTTTTTGTATAGTTCTATGTATTCTCGCCACCTCTTCTTAGTATCTTCTGCTTTTGTTAGGTCCATACGATTTCTGTCCTTTATTGTAGGTTGACATAGACTATTATATGTTCCTGAATTAAATGGAAACATTCCCACTGACAAAACTAGGCCAGGTTTTCTAGGATCAAAATAAAGTTTCCCTTTCACACTTGCCTTAATAAATGCTCTTAGGAACTTAACTTGCAAATTTCCATTGTTTGTCTCTGCTAACTACAGGCTTTATTTTCTTGGGCTCTAAAATCACTGCAGATGGTGACTGTAGCCATGAAATTAAAAGATGCTTGTTTCTTGAAAGAAAACCTACGACAAACCTAGACAGTGTATTAAAAAGCAGAGACATCACTTTGACAACAAAGGTCCACATAGTCAAAGCTATGATCATGTAGTCATGTATGGATGTGAGAGTTGGACTATAAAGAAGGCTGAGTGCCCAACGATTGATGCTTTTGAACTGTGGTGTTGGAGAAGACTCTTGAGAGTCCCTTGGACTGTAAGGAGATTAAACCAGTTAATGCTAAAGGAACTCAACCCTGAATAGTAATTGGAAGTACTGATGCTGAAGCTAAAACTCTAATAATTTGGCCACCTGATGTGAAGAGCTGACTCATTGGAAAAGATTCTGATGCTGAGAAAGAATGAGGGCAAGAGGAGAAGGGGGTGACAGAGGATGAGATGGTTGGATGGCATCATTGACTCAGTGAACATGAGTTTGAGCAAAGAGAGTGAAGGACAGGGAATCCTGGCATGCCGCAGTCCCTGGGATCTCAAAGAGCTGGACACAGAATGACTGAGCCACGGAAAATGCAGGGTCTTTGATGCTTTCCAGGTGAGCAGGAACAAAATAAAAATAAGGAAGTTTCTATTGTTGTTTCTATCTTGCTATATTTCAGACATTATCTTCTTCAAAGGGTAGTATTTCTGGAATTAAAAGTGTAGGTTGAGTCAAGGACCTAGTTTATAGCACAGGGAACCCTTGTCAATAGTCTGGGGCAGCCTGGATGGGAGTGGAGTTTGGGGGAGAATGGGTACATGTATATGGATGGCTGAGTGCCTTTGCTGTCCACCTGAAACCACCACACTGTGTTAATCAGCTATACTCCAATACAAAATTTAAAAAAAATAATTTAAAAAGACAATAAGAATAATTTTTATTTTAAAAGAGTGAAGTTTGAATACACTTCTGACATAGATCAAGTTTGTGTGTCTTTGCATCACTACACCTGCTTTCCTTCATTTGAAGATTAGGGTGTCTGGCAGTACCACATAAGTGTGTTATGAACATTAATGGGAAAATGCATGTGAACAACTTGGCACAATATCTAACAAATAGTAAATAATGACTAAAAAAGTTAGCTATTTATTACAGATCCTTCCTGAAGGAGAAGCATTTCTGAGTTAGTATATCCCATTCATTATATACTGACTTTCATAAACTTTTGTTTTAAGAGATGACTTTTTCTTATCTTCATTCCCATCACTCACTAACAGTGGTCTTATCTGAGTCATTGTTCCCCAAAGAGCAATTACATTTTCTACTCCATTAAAAGAGAACTACATCAAACTGTACTAGCAGATTCATCTAATCAGCAAATATTTATTGTGCATCTTAGCACTCTATCAGAGATTCCTCAGGTCTTCAGGAACCAAAATAATATGACTGTTTCAAATTCTGTAACTTATTAATCACCCCACTATGCTCTAAGTGAATAGCACAACCATAATTTTATTAAAAACTGATCTAACATATTCCTTTCCCATGCCTTTCCTGCACACCTCAGGTTCAAGTTATCCCCTACCCCTCTGAACTCTCAGAGCAGCTAATCCAGGCCATCATTATGACACATCTCATTTGCAAAGTGTGTTATGGTGTCTAAATATTTGGTATGGTTTTTAAAATACATGAGGAAAGATTGCACATAAAATATGGCCACAGCACTTCACTAGCACAGGTCCATGAAAGAAAAAATAAGGGCAAGTGAAAAACTAATGGTGTGCTAAATACACTAATTTGAAATGCAAGGATACAAGGAAGTAATAATGTTCTCATCATACTTTCTTGGAAAACAAAATGGAAGTAAACAAAACACTACCAGGTGTCACTGGGGAAAGAGAAGAAACAAAAGAAGGTTAAGAAGGACTTAAGTTGAAGCCTTACCAAAAATACATTATTTATGAAAAGATGCATAGCAGCTTTTGCAGAGAAGATAGCATGGCATCAACAGTTCTCAAGGAGCACAGAAGTAGAGGGGGAAAAGGGTGTGGCTTCAATAGTTCTGAAAGCAATTGCTGAAATGTATCAAGCCCAGAGAATGCCAGCTCTTGGTTCTGTGAGCAGTGCCGAAGATTTCACACACTAAGTACCATAACACCTGAAGAAAATGAACATTTAAAGCAGGTATTGATGAGGACTAGAAGTCAAAGTTAACAGACAAAAAAAAAAAAGAAAAGAAAAGAAATCTGGTCCTTTAAGATAAATTGGATATTTAGCTCCAAATTTATTAGGATTTTGTAGCTTGGGGTAAATTACTTAAAACTTCCTTCTCCACTCAGTGTCATCTTTTACACAATAAAAAGAGGAATTTAAGACTGCCTATTTATAGGCTGTCTGTGTGGATAATATAAATTATTATTCTAGAATTATTATCAATTTTGCTTATTAATTTATTTTTATTACATAGTCAGAAGAAGGAAATTAACTATTTTATGATTTAACCTTTTATTTTATATGGGAATATAGCTGATCAACATTGTTTTGATAGTTTAAGGTGGACAGCTAAGGGACTCAGGTGTACATATACATGTATCCATTCTCCCCCAAACTACCCTTTCATCCAGGCTGCCACATAAACCTTGAGCAGAGTTCCATATACTATACAGTAGGTCCTTATTGGTTAGCCATTTTAAATGTACCAGTGTGTACATGTCAGTCCCAAACTCCATAACTATCTCTTACCCCTACCCTTCCCCCAATAACCTTAAGTTCTTTCTCTACATCTGTAAGTCTGTTTCTATTTTGTAAATAAATTCATTTGTATCATTTCTTTTTAGTTTCTGCCTATAAAGCATAGCAGGAAATTAACTATTTTAAATCATTTTATTAAAGAATAATTTATTTTTGGAAAACAATTTATGCTTTGAATCTTAAAAAAAAAAAAAAAAAAATCATGATCTTAAAGCTCACTTAGTTGAAACCACTTGGAATTCTTTTCCCACTGCTAGTTAATCACCTTTTAGAGGCCCTAGTTTCTTTAGCTATTGTTAAAAGAGTTGTGAGCTGGAATGGGCCAAATTTGCCAGCTGGACAAAGTAGGATTTTTACGCAATATATCAATAAATTGCTAGACTAAGGAGACCTATGGCACAGAGTATGAAAACTGTTTTCAAACATTTTAGATAGTGGTACCTTTCTCAGGAAAATTCTTTGCTAAGACTTATCCCAAGTGCTAAAGTCATCCTTTCCCTGAACCCAACCTGGGATAAGTCATGTGTAACCATTCTAAAGTTTCTCTTGTAGTTTTTGTCATATATGGTCCCTGCTTGATCTCCCTGTGGTTCCCAGGCTCCAGCCATGCCTGCTCTGCCAAGCAGGTCTTGCTTATTGTATAAATCTCAACACAGTAAAATCCATGCTCTCAGGCTCTAACTCAAGATACACACTTGCTAAGCAGGGTTACCTCATGGTCTCATCCCATAATTTTATGGAGGAGGAAACAGAGTTCTCGAGATTCACTCAGCTGCAGAAGTATTGTAGAAGCATACATTTATATATAAATTATCATTTATTTCCATGAGAGGCTACTTCCAAAGACTCCTTCAAAACTACTCCCAGAATTATGTTGCTAAGAAAGCAAATAAAAGAATGCAATCTTGTCACCCTTCTTTATAAACAGTGAACCTCAATAGAAGGACCTCAAAGAAACTTCTTGGTCTTTTGGAGTCTGAATCCAGTGCATCTATCAAGCCATGTCTCCATCTGTCTGTCATTCATCCGTAAAATGTGTATTGCTTGAGAAGCAGACAACATTGAGGTAGATGCTGAGAGGAGAGTAAATGATACACAAATATTCCCTGCCATCAAGACCCTTAAAGTTTAGTGTACGAGAAAGATTGCAAATATGATCACAACCGCATTATTAACACAAATGACCGAACTTCTGAATTTCTCCCACCCACACTCTCAGCGCTAGTCACACTAGTGTTGCCACATAATCCCACCTTTCCTAATTAAGCCCAGTTGTTTCACTCCCCCTTCAATTTTCATACATTGTATCTTTCCTGTCTAGAATATTCCAGTTTCCTTCTTACTTTGGCAAACTTCCAATCATTCATTTTGTTCAGTTATGACCTCTCTGAAAGCCCTCTTCACCAGAGCTGACTGAGGCACCAGGGTTTTGTAGATATATCTTGTGTATTCTGCTAAGAAGTCATCTTTAAATAAGTGGGTTTTGCTCACCAGTCAAAAGCAAAATTCTAACATGCATGGGTTTATCTCTGCTAATTTCTCACAGGGTCCTTGGGGAAATAATTTAACTTTTCCAATAATCAGTTTCCTTATCTTTAAATGTGTTTATAGCATCATTTACCTCTGTTGGAACAAGTGAATGAGTTAATACCTATAAAATATTTCAATAGAGTTTAGCATATATTAGGTGGTTCATTAATATCAGTTTTTTATATGATTATCAAGCCAAATATCCTGACTCACAATAATTTTCAATAAATGTATATTGAAAATGTGAAAGGGTGAATTTATAATTAATACAAGTCTTTGCACTGGACTTTAAATAAATTAAAAAAGAAAGAGCTAGAAATTAAAACTAAGCCTAAGACTACCTGCCCTAAAGTCAAAAAGTATTTAATGAAAATCAACATTTTTAGTAAACAAACTTTGCAATTCTAGCCATATTCAAAGATGAAAAATGCTACAGACATTTAATTTTTTTATTGCATTCATTTGTCTTAAGTTGACTTGGATAGTTTTAATAAGCTAAACTCTGAGTGTTTCAAAATATTTTTCCTTCATTATTTGGTTAGGAGTCTAATGAAGCAGCACAACAGTGTTTCGTTTTTTTACTGTTCCTCAAGAGGCAACTCATTTAATCATCTGAACACTTGGAAATCCATTGTGATACAAATAAACAATTATGTAGTACTCCTTTAAAATAAATCACTGAAAAATTTATTGAAAACATGCAAAATGAATTTAAGAAAAGCATGTATATTTTGCTGTAAAATTATATTACTTGACTTACTCAAATATTACTACATGTGTACACAAAAAATAAATACATAAATAATAAAAGGCAATAAATAAAAACAAAATAAATTATGTTGCCATTCCAAAAATGCATATTTCTATCTGGTGGTCAAAGAACAACAAATAGCAGCTTTACAACCACATCAGTGTCACAGGTGTCTCATTCTGAAGAGTAGTCGGTACCCAAGAAAAGAAGTGATTGCAATTTAAAATGTCATAAGTCATATACAATGCCTTTGGTCCCAGAAACTAAAATTTTTACATGATGAGATTGATGACTTTTTCCCATATCTCATTAGAAATCACCATGTCCACACTGAATATTCTCCAACAAGGTCTATTTTCAGGTTTCAAAGACACATATTTGTGGATTTTATTCTTCAGATTGTATATTACTATAATATGGATCTGAAAGAGAATGCTGCCAGGCCTTAAATACTGATCTTGCATCATTACATTTACTTGTTTGAAAGTTTTTTATATTGGAGAATAGTTGATTTACAATGCTGTGTTATTTTCAGGTATTCAGCAAAGTGATTCAATTACACATATGCATATATCTATTCTTTCTCAAATTCATTTCCCATATAGATTATTACAGAGCATTAAGAGTTCCTTGCACTATACAATAGGTCTTTATTGATTACTTATTTTACATATAGTAATGTGTTATGTTAATGCCTCATTATATTTTTAAAAAACAATTAAAAATACCCAAATCTGAACAATTTAAGTAATTTTAGTGAAAGCCCTATAAATAATGTTTGAATGAATCTAACAGTTTATAAAGATGAAAAAACAAAATTTAAATAAGTGGACAGAGTAATAGATTATGATCGCTTCATCAGCGTCCTGAAAGAAGAGACTGATTAGTTGATGACTAGAGTAGAACATTAATTAACAATGAGATTAAAAAAAAAAAAAAAGACAACTTTAAAGATTATATTTATAGGAGACTATGAACAATCATACAGGAAATGCCAGCCAGTATTAAGAATCCATTGATACTCTTTCAAAAAAATTACAAGGAGCTTACAGTACATGTTGGTTACCTGTCATTACTATTTAAAAAAGGAACAGTCCTCAACAGCACAGTCTACATACAAAAAATTTCTCAAGATGAAATGGACATAACCATGACATCTCATTCTTTGACACCTAAAGCTGATGGCTCACTGCCTGTTAGACTGACATCAGACACTGAGTACCTAACAGCTGCCTCCCATGTGAAATCACAGGAAAAATAATACCAATTATTGCAATGTGTACGGCATCCATCTTCATCTGTTCAATGTTCATTTGGCAGATGTAATTCTAGTCAACATCATCATCGTGTAATATCCCTGCATCAGCACTGGCTTAGCAATTTTACCATGCCCTTATCCTAGCAAGACTACTCTAGGTGGAATCTGTCTTAGCTTGGGCTGTCATAATAAAATACTTGAAGACCCTGTGGCTTAAACAACAGAAATTTATTTTCTCAAGGTTCTGAAGGCCCAAGATAAGGGTTTCAGCATAGTCAGATTCTGGTGAAAACTCTCTTTTGCAGTTGCAGGGCCATCTTTTTGTGTGTCCTCAAACAGTGGAGAGAGAAAGAGAGGCTTCCCTCTGGTGTCTCCTGTTATGAGTTCACTAATCCCTTTGTGTGTATGGCCGGGTGGGGTCTCACTCTCCTGACCTCTTCTAAACCTAATCACCTCCCAAATTTCCCACCTCCAGATACAATCACTATAATAGGGATTAGGGTTTTGGTATATACATTTGAGGATTTCATGAACATTCAGTCCATAATATAATCCTAAATGCACAGGTTTGCACTTTCCTTTTTCACTCATTAGTGGTTCTATAAAAACATCAACATTGCATTTTTATACATGAAAATGATTGAACGGAAACTATGTGTGAGTTAACACTGAAGATCAAATCATTAGAAGATTAACAAATCACGGATCTTACCCTCTATATTTTACTAACAATATCAAAGATAAATTAGTTGTAAACACCTACAAAACAGAGGGCGGCTTCAGATTCCAGGTTTTTTTCTGGCCACATTAGGGCATTCTGTGGCTCACACCAACATAAAAGGTCACTAAGCTCCATATGTCATCTCATCAGTTGCGCAGAAAGGAGTTGTTTCGGTAATGACATATCTCCATTTTATATTCTGATAGTTACATTGCTTAGGTGACATTTTCCACATTAAGCCATAGGTGAATTTAATGAGTAAAACTTGAAAGCCTTGACCAGTGTGTGTACTTGAGTTGAAAAATGTAACATAATCATGCATTTTTAAGGGTTCTGTGCCTCCTAATGTAGCAGAACAGTTTTATTTCCTAACATTAGTGTCTCTAGCAAACGTATTTTTTCCTGTAAATCCATAGATTTGTTATTTGGTTACAATAAGTCGGGGTTGGCAAATTTGTTTTCTGCCAAGGGCCAGACAGTAAATATTTTAGGCTCTGTGGCCACTTGTAGTCTCTGTTAATCTTCTATTTTTACAATACTTAGGAAATGTCAAAACATTTTTAGCTCATGGGTCATGGATTACTGACCCCTGTATAGGCATTCATAGACAAATCTGATAAATTCTGCTAAAAGCATGCCTTAGAGAAGGACTCCCCCACTAGAAAATATTATTTGTTTATGTGCCAGGTATACGGCATGCATACATACATACATATATATATATATATCCCCTGTATATTATGGTGTTTTTTTTTTTTTTTTTTTTTTTTTATTATGGTGTTTTGACATAAAAAAAAAAAAAAATTCTGGCTAGGAAGACTGTCCCTCCTGGACTAGCCAATTCTTAGAAATAGCAAGGTATTTGGCCTGGAGCAAGCCTTTGATATGCAGATCCAGATCAATCCAGATCCCTCCCTCCTCCAGCCGGCTTATACACCCCAGCAGGCAGTGTCCTTTTCTGCCTTAATTGTCCCAGGGCCAGGTCCCAGGGAACTAGAAACTAGAGACCACCGATATTATAGCCCAAAGCCAGTCAACTTTATTCAAACTGCCCAATCCTAAACTGTTTCCTCTGTCTTGCTTTGTCTTTCCCAGTGAAGACATTGGTTTTTCCTCACTTCTGCTCTGTGATCCAAACCTGGTTTCTCCTGTGGACCTGTGTGGTGAGCCATGCCTCTTGTTTCTATGGGAAACAGAAGTAACATTAAACTTATCTTTCAGTGGAGTTGACCTCTTGTGAGATCACTCAGTCATGTGTATAAGTTAAGACCTGAGTACAAAACACCAGAAGGTCTGACTTCAGCATATTTACAAGGAGACTTTACATGGGGTTACTTGCCTTTCTTTTTTCCCAGGAATGTCACTCAGTAAAGGGAAGGAAGGGCTTGAGAGTCTGCATTTAAACATTTCCTTTCTCTCCTTCGTATGTTTTCACATGCATGGGATTAATAATGATTTTAAAAACCAAGTTATAAATACTACACTTTCATTGCTTTATTAATGATTTTAATTTTTTTAAATCTAATGTTGTATTTACTTCCTGCTTATTTTTATTCTCCAAATTCTCTGTTGAGAGCTTATGGGTGAAATGGAGAGTCTAAGTACACAAAATGTACTAAATGTTATTCACAAAGGTGTGCATCTAGTCCCTTGCTATTTCTATACCAAAGCAAACCTGAGTGACTTACAAATTGAATGGTTCACCAGCATACAATATAGTATATAATCTAAGAATATGGACTCTGGAAAGAGATTTACCTTGTTTTCATTCCCATCTTTGCTATTAAAAAATTTGATATTTTGGTATACTTCATTGCTCAATGCCTTATTTCCTTCATATATTAAATAGATATACACCTCTCTGTAGAGTTATGATTAAATAAAATTATTCATAAAATGCACTTAATACAGTGGTTGAATCCAAATAAGCAATCAATTAAGATTGTGTGGGTCTAGCCCGAGTAGTTGTCTACTGTTACCTGCCAGGAGCTTGGGAGTTTATCTTCTCAAAGTAGTAACCTTAAATGGGACTAGAGCCTTTTTGCTATTACCTTATATTCAATATATTTCATTGGCAGCGTTTCTAGAAAAACATGTAGATCAGAGAGCAAAATTCTTCTACTACACTAAGAGGTACAAAGAAGTTAGAAATGCATGATCATGTTCCATTTTTCAACTTGACTCTACTGCACACTGTTCAGGGGTTTCAACTTCTACCTAATGAATTCACCTTTGCATCCAACCCCAGTTAGTTAGCATCATCCTTTTACTCTGCTGGTGACTGGTGAAACAAAGATCATTCTGGAATTCTTCCTGGGCCTATCTTCTACACTTCAAGGTCAAAACTGTACTCCTTAAAGCCACCTGACACTCTTAATAAGGGTTGTTTCTCTTTGCCTGGGGAGAAGGCAATGGCAACCCACTCCAGTAATCTTGCCTGGGATATCCCACGGATGGAGAAGCCTGGTAGGCTGCAGTCCATGGGGTCGCTAAGAGTCGGACACAACTGAGCGACTTCACTTTCACCTTTCACTTTCATGCATTGGAGAAGGAAATGGCAACCTACTCCAGTGTTCTTGCCTGGAGAATCCCAGGGATGGGGGAACCTGGTGGGCTGCCATCTACGGAGTCACACAGAGTCAGACACGACTGAAGCGATTTAACAACAGCAGCAGCAGCTTGCCTAGGAGCTTCCCTGGTGGCTCAGAGGTTAAAGCATCTGCCTGTGATGTGGGAGACCCAGGTTCGATCCCTGGGTCGGGAAGATCCTCTGGAAAAGGAAAAGGCAACCCACTCCAGTATTCTCACCTGGAGAATCCCATGGATGGAGGAGCCTGATAGGCTACAGTCCACGGGGTTGCAAAGAGTCAGACATGACTGAGCAACTTCACTTTCTTTCACTTGCCTAGAAACTTCCTTGAACTGCCTTTTTTACCAGCCCAGTTCAAAAGAGTTTTCTCTCCTTTTATATCTTCTTTTCTTAGTTTCTTTCTTTCTTTATTTTTTTGTATAGGGAAAGTTTCTTCTAAGTAGATGCTTGCAGATTTCAAGTCATTGTGGCCAACTTAAAGAGAGAAGCTGCCCTTTCAACTTGTATAAAACATTATTTTATATTGTGACCTTTGAATCCCCTTTTATTTACACATCCATATTCTAGGAGTTAGTAGGACTCTTACGACATCTCCAAACTTGGCCAATTTTAATATCATGTTTATCTGTTATAAGTTTATATTAACATAGTTTTATCCCATGATTTCAAAACACTTCCAAGAACTTTTGAAACATGAGTGAGAAATATAGATGATAATTTGTGATTGGAGTGTGGGGATGATGCAAATACTAATACAATTACCCAACCTTCTTTCCTATTACCATTAATTTGAGTCTCTTCTTAGGCATTGGAAAATAAAAAGAAATTCCCCTTTCCATCATCTCTTTTGCCTCTAAATACACACTAGACTATTTATAGGAAGACAAGATCAAAAGAGGAACAAGGTACAAAGCACTTAAAATTAACCAAACAAACAAACAAACAAAAAATTAACCAAACCATTTCATCTGTGTCTGTGGTTCCAGAAAAGCTTACAGACACCTCAGCCCTACCAATGATAGAACATTTCTGATGCAGATCTCTTGTATCACTCTTGGCTGGTGGCTAAACTGTACCAGCTCACCTTTAATTCTGATATTGAAACACCATGAACCACCTCTCCTTTGATTATCACGGCGTACAAAACTAATCTCTCGTGTCCTGCAAGTTGCAATGTATGCTCTGCGTGCCATGTCTTTGTGATGCACCAATATTTCAATTGTTCCTCAGTTATGACCTTCAGCTGACTACTTTCCCCTTCCAATTAGGATATTATAAACAAATATCAGTGAAGTTTCTGATCTGGAGAGAGAACATTATTATATTCTTCAAACAAAGTCCTAGTGTGATTTAGTGTTAGATGTCTAAGTTCCTTCCTGAAAGTAGGGAATAAAGAAAGTTGTGGAATCTCAGTGTATTTTCCCTATTTTCTCTCTTTCTCAAATGTTAGGAGATAATAGCAAGAAGAATTATAAACCTTCTGCCTGTGTCAGCCATTTTATCCCTTTCACATTTGGCTTAAACATACTGATAAGCCTGTAGTAAATGGTATGGGTATCAGTCGTAATGTTTTTTCTCCTTTCTTCTACCTAGAGCAGTCAGTCACTCCAAAAGGTAGTCTTCATGAGACCCTAGGATATTTTTAACTTTCAGTTTGGATGGTTGGTCCCAAGAACTGTACAGTGAAATTTTGCAGATGAAATAGTTCTTGAAACACTCTGACACTGGCTACACCAATGAGCCTTGTTTTGTGTCAGAATTATTCTACTCATATTCATGTTCATGAGTATTAGAAACTTGCCAGGTGTTCTACAAATTAAATAAAATAAATGATCATTTAATCCTGAAATACACACACACACATATGGCTTCCCAGGTGGTGCAGTTAGTAAAGAATCCACCTGTCAATCAAACATGGTTTGATTCTGGGTCTTAAAGATCCCCCAGAGAAGGAAATGACAACCCACTCCAGTATTCTTGCCTGGAGAATTCCGTGGACAGAGGAGTCTGGCTGGCTACAGTCCATGGGGTTGCAAAGAGTCAAACAGCAGCGTGTGCGTGTGTGTATATACATATACATACATATATATATATATATATATATATATATATACATGTATGTGTATATATATATAAAATTGTTCAGTATCTGTCTATTACTATTTGGCATACCTTGCACATATAGCAAAAAAAAAAAAAAAGCATGGAATAAATGAGTCAGCCAGACAATCACATGCCAACTTTGGCATGTACTAAATCAAGGAGGAAAACACAAGCTGCTTAAGCTATAGTGGATAATTAAAAAGAAACAAACCTTCTAAATATATTACATGTGAAATAACCAGTTGCAGATGAGTCATCACAATCGGCATACCAATGGGTATGATCATCCTCATCCATTTAAACACTTATTCACCACTATTTATTGTGCCAGGTACTGTGCTAAGAACTGGGGATAAAGCAACAAGTGACAAATCTCTGACTTATGATAACTTAACATTTAAATGTCAGCAATCTAATAATCCATTTCTTATCTTGTGACTGAAAAAAAGAAAAAAAAAACCTAAATATCTTCTTAATGTTTCCTTCTTTAAAATTTAAAGAAATGACAAGTATAAGGAAATGGCTGTTTCAATCTGTATATTGAATTTGACCCTCAGATGATCGAAGTACACATACTACTATTGAGACTTCTCTTATGTATCACGAATGTAACATATTAGAAGTGTTTTAAGGATGTATATCACCATGCAACTATTTTGAATCAAAGGAGTTTGTGTTAGGCTATTTATATTTCTAATCAAATCTCTTGCTTTGATCTTGCTGAGTCTAATTTTATCTGAAACTCCTAAAAAGACTCCTTAGAATAGTTTATCTCTGCCTCATAGTCTTGAGTTCTTACTACACTATAAGTCATTTTAAATTCTAGATTCAGATTCTAATGGGAAACTCTCAGCATAAAAGCTACAGCACTCAAATTATTGCTGTGAATACCAAATTATTCATATTACCATATTAATATCAATAAATTATCTTATTTTTCTACTCAAATCATTTTCAAATAATCCCTCATCAGGGCAATCAGGACTGTTTTGTCATTCTAGAATTAAAGGATTTGCCAATGTGTTCTCCATTTCCACTACATTTGCATCATCCTTACTTTTAATCGTTTTTTCTGAAATGTTATGTCTACAACAGAATAGATTCAGAAACAGTTGAGGAAATCAAGCAGCGTTGATATGAATCTGTCTGTTTAATACAAGCAACGAATCCCCAATGAACCAAACACTCATTTATCATCATCTAATAAATATTTTGCATCAATTCCACTTATGTTTTACAAACAATTAAATAATTTCACTCTTTGCTTTTTTAAAGGAATTTCTCAACCACAGCACTACGACATTTGTGACCAAAAATATTTGGGGGTAGAGGAGAATTCTGTGCATTGTAGAACGTGTCACAGCATTCCTTCAGTCCAGTTCAGTCGCTCAGTTGTGTCCGACTCTTTGAGACCCCATGAACTGCAGCACGCCAAGCCTCCCTGTCCATCAACAACTCCCGGAGTCTACCCAAACCCATGTCCATTGAGTCGGTGATGCCATTCAATCATCTCCTCCTCTTTCGTCCTCTTCTCCTCCTGCCCTCAATTCTTCCCAGCATCAGGGTCTGTACAAATGAGTCAGCTCTTCGCATCAGGTGACCAAAATATTGGAGTTGCAGCTTCAACATCAGTCCTTCCAATGGACACCCAGGACTGACCTCCTTTAGGATGGACTGGTTGGATCTCCTTGCAGTCCAAGGGACTCTCAAGAGTCTTCTCCAACACCACAGTTCAAAAGCATCAATTCTTCCGTGCTCAGCTTTCTTTAGAGTCCAACTCTCACATCCATACATGACCACTGGATAAACCATGGCCTTGACTAGACAGACCTTTGTTGGCAAAGTCATGTCTCTGCTTTTTAATATGCTGTCTAGGTTGGTCATAACTTTCCTTCCAAGGAGTAAGCATCTTTTAATTTCATGGCTGCAATCACCATCTGCAGTGATTTTTGAGCCCAGAAAAATAAAGTCTGACACTGTTTCCACTGTTTCCCCATCTATTTACTATGAAGTGATGGGACCAGATGCCATGATCTTAGTTTTCTGAATGTTGAGCTTTAAGCTAACTTTTTCACTCTACTCTTTCACTTTCATCAAGGGGCTCATTCTGCCATAAGGGTGGTGTGATCTTCATATCTGAGGTTATTGATATTTCTTCTGGCAATCTTGATTCCAGCTTGTGCTTCTTCCAGCCCAGCGTTTCTCATGATGTACTCTGCATAGAAGTTGAATAAGCAGGCTGACAATATACTGCCCTAACATACTCCTTTTCCTTTTTGGAATCAGTCTGTTGTTCCATGTCCAGTTCTAGCTGTTGCTTCCTGACCTGCATACAGGTTTCTCAAGAGGCAGGTCAGGTGGTCTGGTATTCCCATCTCCTTCAGAATTTTCCAGTTTATTGTGATGCACACAGTCAATGGCTTTGGCATAGTCAATAAAGCAGAAATAGATGTTTTTTCCGGAACTCTCTTGCTTTTTCAATAAGCCAGCAGATGTTGGCAGTGTGATCTCTGGTTCCTCTGCCTGCAGCATTCCTGGTCTCTATTAAGTAACAGTAGCTCTTGTCCAGTAATAGCATTCAAAACTGTCTCCAGACATTTCCAAATATCTACTAGGGGACAAAATCACCCCTGGTTGCAGTATAAAAGAATAAAACAAAATATAATACTAAAATATGAAGAGGAGAGGATAATTTAGCTAGCCAGTTTATTTTGATTGAATATCCACTCTTTGAGAACTATTGAGGAGGATGTTAAGATGCATAAAATTTGGACTTTAGATAACTTTTACCTTAGATTCCCTCCAAAATTCAATATATTAATTGTCATTTTTAAGCTATTTACAGATATAATTTATTGAAAATTTCTATTTTTTTTGTGAATTTTTACTAATTTGCTTTCTTAACATGCTTATTTTATTTTTAGAATATCTTACCTAATTAAAAAGCCCATACATTTCTTGATTTTGTAGTAAATGAAGCCTATGTAATTACCTATAGTTTGGTTTTAATTTTTCTCATCCATGAAGATAATACCCAATATAGACTTAAATCTCCTATGGTGTATGTCCTTCAGATATAGAGTTCCTATTCCCTCTGGAAGATAGCACTGAGCATAAATTCTACTTAGAATCTTGGAACTTAGATTTGAGTCCATGGAGAGTTGAGTCATTGACTGTAGTTTCTGTGGAATCTTTGAATATATTCAGCATGCGATCCAGAGTCCTTCTAAAATCACACATACATCCTATTATTGCCAGTATTATAATTAAGGAGCAGTGCTCAAAGACACCAAAATTTTTAGTAGTATCACTTCATGCCTTCCACTTCTATTAATTTTTTGAGAAATAAAAAGAAAAGTTTAAATATATGTGAATATTGCTGCTGTAAGATTTTTTTTAAAGGTACATAACGCCACATCAAAATGTGGGAGTTTCTTTGTTGTTATTCTATGACACCACGATCTCTTTCCCAGTCATGAGTCACAGCCTTGTCATGGCAAAGAAACTTGCATAACTCAGTGAAACCGTGAGTCACTCTGTACAGGGCCACCCAAGACAGATGCATCATAGAGAGTTCTAACAAAACATGGTCCACTAGAGAAGGGAATAGCACATCACTCCAGTGTTCCTGCCATGAGAACCATATGAAGAGTATGAAAAGGCAAAAACATATGACACCAGAAGATGAGTCTCCCAGGTTAGAAAGTGTCCATTATACTACTGAGGAATAGGAGAGAGCAATTACTAATAGCTCCAGAAAGAATGAAGTGGCTGGGCAAAAAGGAAATAATGCTCAGTTGTAGATGTGTCTGGTGGTAAAAGTAAAGTCTAATGCTATAAAGAACAATATTGCACAGGAACCTGGAATATTAAGTCCATTAAAAAAGGTAAATTGGACGTGGTCAAACAGGAGATGGCAAGAGTGAACATTGACATGAACTAAAACAGAAGAGAATGAGTGAATTTAATTCAGATAACCATTATGTTTACTACTTTGGGGCAAGAATCCTTTGGAAGAAATGGAATAGCCCTCAAACTCAACAAGAATCTGAAATGCAGTACTTGGGTGTAATTTTTAAAATGACAGAATGATCTTGGTTAATTTCCAAGGCAAACCATTCAATACCACAGTAATCCAAGTCTATGCCCCAACCACTGATGCCAAAGCTGAAGTTGAACAGTTCTACAAAGACATACAAGACTTTCTAGAACTAACACCAAAAGAAAATATCCTTTTCATCACAGAGGATTGGAAGGAAAAAGTAGAAAGACATGAGATACCTGGAATAACAGGCAATTTTGACCTTAGAGTACAAAATGAAGCAGGGCAAAGGCTAATAGAATTTTGCTGATCATAGCAAACACCTTCTTCCAACAACACAAAAGGAGACTCTACATGTGGACATCACCAGATGGTCAATACCAAAATCAGATTGATTATATTCTTTGCAGCAGAAGTTGGAGAAGCTCTATACACTCAGCAAAAACAAGACCTGGAGCTGACTGTGGCTCAGATCATGAGCTTCTTATTGCAAAATTCAGGTTTAAATTGAAGAAACTAGGGAAAACCACTCAGTCATTCAGGTATGACCTAAATCAAATCCTTTAGAATTATACAGTGGAAGTGAGAAATAGATTCAAGGGATTAGATCTGGTAGACGGAGTGTCTGAAGAACTATGGACAGAGATTCGTGACATTGTACAGGAGACAGGGATCAAGACCGTCCCAAAGAAAAAGAAATGCAAGAAGGCAAAGTGGTTGTCTGAGGAGGCTTTACAAATAACTGAGGAAAGAAGAACAGCAAGAAGCAAGGGAGAAAGGGAAAGATTTATTCAGCTGAATGGAGAGGTCCAGTGAATAGCGGGGAGAGATATGAAGACCTCCTTCAATGAGCAATGCAAAGAGGTAGAGGAAAACAATAGAATGGGAAAGACTAGAGATCTCTTCAAGAAAACTGGAGATATCAAGGGAAGATTTCTTGGAAAGATGGGCGTGATGAAGGACAGAAATGTTAAGGACCTAACAGATGAATGCAAAATATATTTATAACTCTAAGTTGTGTTTGGAACATGTCAGCTAAAAGAATCATAAGCTCATCAAATCACAGCCTGAAGAAAATTTCATGGGAACAAGTTAAGTATGTATACTTCCTGTGCTCAATACAAGCATTTGCACAAAAAATGTAGTTTTTGAATGTCATTCCAGTGACTGCCAGTGAGCGTAAAGCAAAGATAGCAATGGCCTAATTTAGAAAGCATGCTGGTAAATTATTGTATTGTTATTTTTTATTACTTTACTTGATTTTCTAGATATCACTATTATTTTTCTTCATGGTAAACAATTACTTCTATAAAATAACCCTGATAACCAGTCATACTTCTATATATTCAGAAATCAAAACTAACTTTCTGAGAAAATGTTATGTAAGAAAGGTGAGGACAAATAACTTTTCCCTGGAAAGTTTTAAAAAAATTAACCTTTTCCTTCATGACAATTCTCCAAGAAATTGTAATTATTTTCTTATGTATGGTAAACTTTACATAAATAAATGTATTAACAAGGTACATAATGAAATTTCAGTAAAAAAAAAAAAAATAGCAAAACGATGCTGAATAACCAAACAGATCATCATTGTTGTTGTTGTTAAGTAGCTATCGTGTCCTACTCTTTGTGATCCCATGGACTGTCGCACACCAGGTTTCCCTGTCCTTCATTATCTTTCAGTGTTAACTCAAATTCATGAGTTTGTGATGCCATCCAGCTATCTCATCCTCTGCTGTCCTGTTCTTTTTCTTCAATCTTTCCACAATCAGGGTCTTTTCCAATGAGTCAGCTCTGTGCATCAGGTGGACAAAGTATCAGAGCCTCAGTTTCACCATCAGTCCTTCACAATATTCCTTTTGATCCCCAGAGATTCACATCCCTCCTACTAGTCACCCTATTACAAGTTTCTCAAAGTTTCATACTATTTCAATATCTGCTCAATATGCATTATTTCATCATATAAACAAGATACAGGTACAGATGAGGCTTTAGGATATAATCTATCAAGTACTGCTCCTGCAGCAAAATTTCTCCATCAGTGACCTGTAAAACTAAAAAGGCAAAATAATTGCCACTCAATAAACCTGACATACAATGGTGAAACAGGTCTAGGAAAAGAGCATTCTAAATTCCAGTTCAAAGGGGGAAAAATAGAAGGTAAAAAAGTTATGAGTCACTGAGGTTCTGAACTCTAACTCTGGGCTCTAACCTGAAAAAGGTTGGGGGTTTCTTGATTAAGTTTCTAGTTCACAGTGATCCTAGGATCCAGTTTCTAGAATCTTGTTCCTATCCTCTCATTCATTCTTTCTTTTTCATGAAAGATATTACAGTTTGCTGCTGATTAATTTTATCAACTTTCTTCTTGTTAGTAGAATTTTGGATGTCTTTTAGTTTGTACTCTTTCTTTCCTTTTCAGCTCAAGTTGACAGTATTTCTGCTTTTTGGAGCTTCCATGGATTTTACTAGCTTTCATTCAATTAGATGAAAGTCACTTCCACTGATTGTTTCAATATAATCCTTTATTTACCTTGTCTTTCTATTGAGATAACTCAGGAATAGTATTCTCAAGGCTTCTAGAGCCCCATGGTTTGATTAATAGGTTCAAAGAGGTTTACCCTTTTTCTCTTATAAAGAGCCCTGTATGTGATTCAATATTCTGACTTTAAACTTCTGATCTTATGAAGTTTCTGCAGAAGATTGTATGGCCACACTTTTGGTCTTTTCTCTAGATTATGGTACCTTGACAATAAATCTCTGATTCTCTCTCTCTCTCTCTTTTTTTGCTTCATTTTGTTGTTGTTGTTACCTGGAGAAGATTTTTCAAAATCATTGAGTCTAGGTCTTCTTTAGGGTCTCAGTTTTTCCCCAAATTTTTCTCTCTGTTCTGCCATTTTAATATTTCTTACTAGAAAGAAATTATTATGTCCAGAAGATTCAAAACTAAGATGCTGAGACTCAAGCCCAGAATCACATTCATCAAATAGCTTAATTACTACTGAAATTTCATATCTAACCTCACAGGATGTCTGTTGCCAAATTGAATATAGTGATTGGAAAAGAACAAGATCCTGAAAATTGGAATGGGGACATCTTGGGAGATCCAGGTGTACTGGGGACATTAAGCCCCAAATTTTGATGAACATTTGTTAACAGAGACAGCTGTACTATCTCTGAATGAGGAGATATTCTACTTCTTCTGAATAAAGTATAATGCCTCTCCTGAGGTCATTGACTTGCAAGACATAGTTGATTCTCCTCAGGACTCATTTTCCCACTCCTCTTTGCATCTAGACTTATAACTATACATGAGCCCCAGTGGTTTCCTAAAGATGAGGTACAACATGTGACACATGAAGTGTGCTATAATCCAAAACACTATGTGAGTTCTCCAGTTTACAGAGATGAAAATCTTTGGACTATGTATGGAAACAGATATTAAGTAGAAGAAACATAAAGTTGAGTTAGGCTGAATTTATTGACTTGGCCTTACTAAGCAAAGATTCTGGATTTAATGTTGCAAATTGGGTGATCAAAAAAGGATATAAAAGCTTGTTTAGTTGATTGACTCAAACATGGACTAAAAACTGACCTACCCTAAATGATGTTGAAGTATCAGAAGCATCACAATATACATATTATATATATATATATATATATATATATATATATACATACTATATATATAGTGGAAGAAATCCAAAGGTTTAGAGAGATTGGAATGTTAGAAAGGATTATTAAAGACCTGTTACACATCCTGAGAGGGACTAGAGGACACATGTTTTATCAAGACTATGAGGAATACTTTTGTGAGGGAGCTCCAGCATCCATGAAAAGCTCTGTGATCACTCATCTAAAGGCCAGAAATTATGTTGGGCTCTGCTGCCATTGAATTGGTAAATCTGAGTACAGTGGGGATAATTGGATTCTTGGGTGGCAGGGGCCAAGTGTCAATACTGAGTCCCAAAGGCAAGGTGGGCATGGTTGCCAAAATGGATAGCAGAATCAAACCAGTTATCAGAACAGTTTGACTCGAAGAGACCTATGGTGTTTTCTAGTTAATCAAGGTGTTCCTAGAATTTTTACATGATCTGTATAAGCATAAAAATTCTAGAACAAGTGAACAAAAGTCCAACTTGAATCATAAAAGCAGAGAATCATGGTCTGCTTAATCAGTTCCTAGACTTGAGCCAGTTTACAGAATTCCTGTTAATGAAGGAGAAGCCTTTAATAAAGGTCTCCTTAATGAAGGACCCACTACACAGCCAAAATTTTACACAGTTAATCTTTCTCTTATACTTCTGTAAAGGGATTTATAGGCTATTACCAGGGTGACTATACAGTGGTAAAATAAAATCAAACTCTTCAAGGATTACTGAACACTGACTCTGATTTGACACTAATTCTAGGAGATTCATTATGTCACCATGGTGTACCAATCAGATTAGGGATTTATGAAAGTTATCCACTGAATTGAAGACATGATGCAAACCTATCTTGATTTTCTCTCTGGTCAGGCAGAAAATCTAGAAGAGTGAAAAGTTGTGTAAGGTTATTTTTCATTAAGAAGTGGAGGCTAATGAGTGATCTGCAGAAAGACTCTTCTGTTCTGATTCACTAAAATAGGCATACATTTTTGAAAAAGGAGACCCCAGGTATGGACCTGAGTTTGGCTATCAGCTCAGTGTAAGAACAAACATCCATGAAGACTACATGAATCTGGACCTCTTATTCTGTGAGTTGACATTTAACATATCTACTCAACCAAAACGTGAATATAAAGCAGGGTAATTTCAAATTCTTATTAATCAAAGTATGTAGTCCTCCTCATTTCTTGAAAACCAACTAAAGAGATTGCATTTGGCCCAGAGATTAGAAAAATAGAAACCACTTACCTTAGGGATACATGAGGATACAGCATATGCTTTCTCTAATAATAGTCTTTTCTCTAATCTTGAGTAGCATTACTAAAACTAATTGCATACCTATTTCTCTCATGGGTTGGATCATTGTTCTCACTCCTTCAATTCCTTCTCTTCTTCAGTGATGTGGTTTTCTACTCAAGACATGTAATATAACTGAGAATTGCTGCAGCTTCTGGTGAGAATTTGAGGACAACCTGCTTTAGTGTTTCATGTTGAGCTTCTCAGTGTTGGTTCCAGTGACTTTCTCAAGTATTTGCTGATTTCTGAAGCTCTGCAGAGAAAGATATTAGGAGGGATGTCTTTGAAAAAGGGTAAAATTCTAGATTGTTGTTGTTGTTCAGTCACCCAGTTGTGTCCAACTCTTTGTGGACCCATGGACTGGAGAACCCCAGGCCTCTCTCTCCCTCACCATCTCCTGGTGTTTGCCCATGTTTTCAGACAGAAAAATGGAGGTATGGATCTGCTATAAAGAAGAGTAATTGCTAAATACCCAGGTTCTTAGTTGAAAGACTGGAAGAATACATTCTAAGAGTAAGAATAAAATGAAAGTAGATACAGTCTTTCAAATCTACAAACAAAAATCTAGGTAGCTAATTAAGTTGAAATTATCTTCTCATTGTGTCTTTCTAGTTGAACTCTCTTGGAAGAGATTCAAAACCTCTAAAATTTTCCCGCAAAATCTGTTACATCTAATAAAAAATTACCAAGGGTCCCAAGAACAAAGATCTAAATATAAAAATAAAGAAAATAAAAATAAATCCACCGATAATTCAGGTTTTGAGAGTATCAGACATGCAGTTTAGGTTTCAAACAACTGTGATTAGTAGACTCAGAAATATATGATCAGATAAATAATTTTATCATAAAAGTAGAATTATAAAAAGAAAAAAAAAATTTCTAGAACTGGAACAGCACTAATTAAAGACTGCAATAAACATAGTTATAATTAAGATTAATTCTTTCAATTTGCTTCAGCAAAGTTACTGTAATAAAAAAAGAACTGTAAAACTCCTCCAAAGAGGAGAGTTGGGGAAAATGCACCAGGGATTTTAGATTTGGGTATTTTAATCTTAACAAGGATTACTCAGGATTGATGAACAAAGCAAATTGCAGGAAAAATCAATTTTTACATTAAAATATGTAAATATATACTGAGTTTCTATTAATTCAGGTTGTTTGTGATCTAACCTTATACAGGTATTTCTGAACAAACTGGTCTAAAAGGAATTTGACCTCAGATAGTCTGTGATGTCATGGTTTGTGTGTGCTAAGTGACCACAGTCGTGACCAACTCTTTGTCACACTATGAACTGTAGCCCGCCTGGCTTCTCTGTCCATGGGATTCTCTAGGCAAGAATACTGGAGTGGGTTGCCCCTGCCTTTCTTTAGGGGAGCTTCCCAACTCAGGAATTGAACCCACATCTCCTTCGTCTCCTGCATTATGGGTAGATTCTTTACCGCTGAGCCAACCACGAAGGCCCTGATATCATGGTTTAGTTTGGTACAATTTCCAGTTTTCTTGAGAGTGGTTTTGAGAATACAGTCCATTTGTAAGTTGTAATTTCTGATTTAATTCTCAGTATAAGCTAAATCTAGATTGCTAGGAGAAATATCAATAACCACAGATATGCAGAAGACACCATCCTTATGGCAGAAAGTGAAGAGGAACTAAAGAGCCTCTTGATGAAAGTGACAGAGGAGAGTGAAGAAGCTGGCTTAAAACTCAACATTCAGAAACCTAAGATCATGGCATCTGGTCCCATCACTTCATGGCAAATAGATGGGGAAACAATGGTAACAGTGATGGCCTTTATTTTTGGGGGCTCCAAAATCACTGCAGATGGTGACTGAAGCCATGAAATTAAAAGACGCTTGCTTCTTGGAAGAAAAGCTATGACCAACCTAGACAGAATATTAAAAAGCAGATACATTATTTTGCTGACAAAAGTCTATATAGTAAAAACTATGGCTTTTCTGGTAGTCATGTATGGACGTGAGAGTTCGACCCTAAAGAAAGCTGAGTGCCAAAGAGCTGATGCTTTTGAACTGTGGTGATGTAGGAGAAGACTCTTGAGAGTCCGTTGGACTGCAAGGAGATCAAATCAGTCAATCCTAAAGGAGATCAGTCCTGAATGTTCATTGGAAGGACTGATACTGAAGCGGAAGCTCCAATACTTTGGCCACCTGATGTGAAGAACTGACTCATTGGAAAAGACTCTGATGCTGGGAAAGATTGAAGGCAGGTGGAGAAGGGGACAACAGAGGATGAGACAGCTGGATGGCATCATCGTCTTGATGGACATGAGTTTGAGCAGACTCTGGGAGTTGGTGATGGACAGGGAGGCAGGTGTGCTGCAGTCCATGGGGTTGCAAAGAGTCAGACATGTCTGAGTGTCTGAATTGAACTGAAAATAAATTATTTAGAATCTCTAAAGGAAAACAATAAAAATAATTATAATGAATAATAATGGTAAAGGTTTTTGTGAATTCCAGATTTATGGCTTGGCTGCAAGGATGATCATTAAATTAATTAAAATAGCAAATCCATAATGGTTCAAGGCTATGATTAAATAGATAATCATTCATTTTTGAAATGCTAGTTTTGATGTTATTAAAGCACATCCAGTGGTAGTGGCATACCCAGGTAAACTTGAGTAAGAAGCTTATCCTTCTTATACAGTTTCTGGTGTTAGGATGGTATAAAAAATCAAATTCATTTAAATGTGTAATGCTTATTTTATCCAACTGTTCTCTGTTCTTAGGTTTTCAACAAACTATTTTTTGTACATTATACAGCTTCTGTCAGTATTTTTTTTCTGTCAGTATTTTAATGCAAAGTTGAATCATTGTACTATAAATCTATCCCCAGCTTGCCTTATATCTGTTGCTTTATTAATAAAACATGCAATAGTAAAGTTTGTATAAACACTGTTGCAAAAATGAGCTGATCTAGATATGACAGATTCTTCTAGTTTTCTTAGATGTTTTAAATAATTCCTAAAATTTGTTTACTTGATTATAGAGCATCCTATGGGGTTTTGATTATGAAGTAAATCTGTAAGAGTTGGGATGACATGCTGAGTTATTAAATTAGCCTCTAAATTAAATTTTAAGTGTATCTTAGCTTAACTTTGGCACCACATAAGTTTATTCTGCTCAGAAGTATTTTCAAGTACAATTTAAATGGTATGATATTTCTTTGAGAATAGTGAAAAAATTATGTATAGGATTCCACTTCTATTTTTTTTTAGAACTTGAGAATTGGGATCTGCGTTAGTTTAAGTGACTTGTTATCTATGTGAAATAAGAGGCAGTATCTCTAAAAATTTTGTGGCTAATAATCATGCAGGGTGGAACTCTCTTCACAATTCATGTTTAACCCAATTTATTTTCATGATTGTATCACCCATGCCCCGTAATCTCCTTTTCTGAGTGTTATTCTTTTTTTCCCTCTCTTGGGTTTCTTTGTATTTTCCTCTGTTGCTCAATGTATTTTTTATTTACCCCATTTCAGTCGTAGTCAACTACAATTTACTCATTGTCCAGTGTCTGGAACCATGTGCAAGGGTCATGTTTGAAATATGTAAGATAAAGTCTTTACTTTTTACAAACGTATGAACTAGTGGTACATAAAGATCATGAACTTCTCGGCTTGCTCCACATGCTCACAAAGCAGAGTGCAAACATGTGCAAATATACAAGGTGAAAACCACACTCATGAAGGCCAGAGGCAACAAGAAAGAGAGTGTGATAGTTAGAAACATCTGATTTAAAAACAAACAAACAAACAAAAAATCTTGGAGGGGAACTAGCTGGCTCTTAAAGAAAGAGAGAAAAATATCAAATGGGCAAAAATCACATGCTCAATGGTGTCTAGCACTGTTTCACAAATACCATCTGTTTGTTGAATTAGTCTCAGGTGGAGATGAGCAAGTGATGTGTAGGCAAAATGGGTCAAGTGAATCTTGCTGCAGCAAGGAGGCCACAGTGGGAAAACAAAATTTCAAAGGTAAAGTGAGGGAATTTGGAGACAATTCCAAACTCTTAGAAAGATTTGTACGGATATTGCATTATTAAACAACCACATTTGGAACATGATGAAGTACTATTTAAAGTAGATGCTTTGGAAGAAGTGATTCTTGTGGTAATCTACATCTAAAATACTGTAATTTTGATGAGAAAGTACTATGAAACCAAATAGCAACAACTTTTTACTTGCATTAATAAGGTATTTGCATAAGTAGTAGGCTAGCTAACAGGAGCAAAAGAAATTGAATTAAAAATAATTCCAATTAAATGCTATTATTGTCAAGAATGGGCACAGAGTTATGTTTAAGCCAAGTGGGACAAATAATAATCACATGAGTGCAGCCCTATTATATGGTGTTACTTTTAAAAATGTGAGATTAATGCTGTTTCCTGACATTTCTGTAATGTATTCAAGCATTATAATCACACAAGTACCACATGAAATGTAGTAATTAAGAAAATTCCAGCCCATACCTCTTGGGTTCATATTCTTTTCAAACTCTAGCTTTTTGGAATTCAGAAACATTACTTAATCTCCCTGTACCTTGGTTCCTTTACATGTTAAAGGGAGGTAATAGTAGATGTCTGCTAGTATTTTTATGAAAATTAAATGCATTAACATTTGGAATTTATAAATATTTGTCATTTAGTAAGCCACCACTAAATGTTAGCTATTTTGCTCTTGATACTGTTGCTGTTAGATAAGATTAAAATAATATCAAAAATATAAAGCACAGAATTTACTCTTTAATAATATAGAATCACCCTATTCTCCTTTCCCTAGTGGAGAAGCTTTGTTCCTTTCCTTTCTGTACTTTTTTAGGAATTTACCTAAAATTATGTGTTTATGCATGCTTATTTAGCCTTTTCGTGTAAATTGAGATCATATTCTGTGTTTAGCTCTGTCTTCTCATCTCATGGTGTGCCTGGATATTCTGTGTTAACAATAAAGCTTAAAATGTCTTAAAATACCTACACAGTAGTTCATAATATACACGTGCAATGATTTATTTAATCAGTTTCCTTTAGCTAGTATTTTAGGATATTTTCTTTTATTTTTTCCTATTATGAACAGTTGTAAAGGATATTCTTTTGCAAACAACTTAATATACATATGATAGTAAAAACTTTTAAACAATCAAAGCCAGAACCAAATAATCAGCATAGTTACTAGATGAAAGTGTTATAGTAAGAATCAAGCAAACGAAAACTAGCATATTACAAAATACATAAATATAAACTATGGAAAGTTGTTCTGTGAACTACATTCTAAGAAGTAATATTAGTTGTTTTAAAAGGGTAGCCTTTAAAATTTTTAAAGATATCATCAAATCTGTCCTTCTAAAAGCATTTTACTAACAAAAAAAATTCCTAACTAAACTAATATAAGTTTGCTGCGCTAGTTGTAAGGAACTTGCCTTCCAATGAAGGAGACATGAGAGGCATGGGTTCAATCACTGGGTCAGGAACATCTCCTGGAGGAGGGCATGGCAACCCACTATTCTTGCCTGGAGTATCCCACGGACAGAGGAGCCTGGAGGGCCACAGTCTATAGGGTTGCAGAAAGTCAGACGTGACTAAAGCGACTTGGCACTTATGCAGTGTTGTATAGACAATGAAACTATAGTGATAACAGAGTAATAAGAAGTCACAAGTATTAAAAGAATGACTGACTTTTTTTTTTAAATTTACCAAATAACAATGTTGTACAATCCATTAATGACATTTCTTATTGAGTTAATGGTGGCAAAATTAAAGGAAATTTTTAACACCTATTAAAATGTCTAATACAAGTATGTATTTCATATAGCACTTGATTTTATATTAATCACAAGTCAAGACTTTTAGTTTTATATTAGACTGTGAGTGTGCTCAGTCATTCAGTCATGTCTGACTCTTTGTGGCCCCATGTACTATAGCCTATCAGGCTCCCCTGTCCCTGGAATTTTCCAGGCAAGATTGCTGGAGCAAGTTGCCATTTCCTACTCCAGGGAATCTTCTTCCAGGAATTGAATGGGCATCTCTTGTGTCTCCTGCATTGGCGGGCACGTTCTTTACCACTGGTGCCACCTGGCAAGCCCTTTTGTATTAGAATCAATGATCAGATAATTGCTAGAGTATGTAGTCAACAAAGAGTGGCCAGCAAGACTTTAACTCTTTGTATGTCAGAGCTAAACCCTAAACCAGCAGGGTAGTAAGTTTTTCAGAGGAATTTTGTATCTCTGTGTATATTAGTCAAACAACTTCAGCAGCCACAGTGGCCAGAACTAAATAATGGTTTTTCAGTTTGACTGTGATTTGAATCAGCATTTGACAAATATTGACTAAACTTACTTTATGTCCCTGGTACCATTTTTGATCCTGTGGATTAAAAGGTGAGTACAATACAATGATTTCACTCAAGGATTTTAAAATCTGGAAGAATAGCTAGACATATAGACACATTAAATAGACTTCAATGCAAAATGCTGGTGGGCTTACCTGTAAGAAGCACTTAACCAAATATTAGGTGGAAAGTGAGCAGGTTGTAAATAATGTTTTCTGGAAGAAGAAATTACTTTTCAGAGTTTTAAAGAGAGAGGAGGACTAGGTCAGTTGAAGCATCAGGGAAGAGATTGGTGTAGATACTAGTTGAGAAGCTGTGACATGGAAGGAGTCTATTTCCACCAGTTGTCTTATGGGGGAAAGCAACTACTGGCCAGGAAAGTCAGAGAGAAATAACCTTCCACCAAAGTTTTCTTCATTGCAGAAGCTAGGGTTACAATAACTAACATAAAAATTGGTCATTTGAAGGGAAGTTCTCTGAAAAAAAAAAAAAAAATAGCCTAAAGTCAGTGGCATTGGCTAGGAAGTTGGGAAACAGGCAATCATAAATGGATGGTCCAGCCTGGGATGATGTAGACCTGTCGCCTTCTTTAGTTTGAAAGGCAGAACTGGTACCTATTGAGACTCTCTCTGGTGGTGATTGGAAACCCAGTGTATTAGTGTGCATTGCCTGGTTTTTACTGCTGAAAACAATATAAAATAGATCAACTCAGATGGCAATTATTCACTTTGCTAGAGAAAACTGAAGTGAAATAGAGTGAAGAATTTTAAAGCCTCAGGTTTTACAACCGTAAGAGTCTCTTTGTACATAATAGCAATGCTGAAATAGTTTTAAGATGTAAGATTCACAAAAATGTATCAATTTAAAAAAGGGATCCAGCTTTGAGGTGAAAATGTTAAGGTGCAATCTTTCTATGAAACCCCACTGCTTAATAAGCCTACAGTTTAAGAAAGAGAGGATCATGCAGAAAAGATAGCCAAAAAGTTAGTAAATAAGTAAGTAAAAAAGGTAGACATTAGTACTATGTCTAGGAAGGAATTATAGGTGCCATTGACACATGAAAAAGACTTTTCCTTCTGCTATTCTTTTATTATTTTTGAACATGATATTTTTAAGACTCATGCAGATTATAAAAGCATCTTTTATATTATATGCCTATAAAATAGCAGTGCAAATTCTCAGCACCAAATTTAAGAATTATATGTCATGATATAAACATTCTAAAATAATACGCATTTTATTCAGTCAACCCCAAATCATCTATTGGCTTTTAGAGGCTCTTAACTGGAAAATTCTGGCATCTTCCCTTTGAATGTTGATATAATTTCTAAGAATTAGAGTCTCAGGAGATTATAACATTATTACCATATAAGATGGGAATGCCAAGTTCAGCAATCTGATGGTTTGTAAGCTGGTAAGCTGACTCTGTTTACTTTGCTGCTGCTGCTGCTGCTAAGTCGCTTCAGGCAGTCGTGTCCAACTCTGTGGGACCCCATAGATGGAAGCCCACCAGGCTCCTCCATCCCTGGGATTCTCCAGGCAAGAACGCTGGAGTGAGTTGCCATTTCCTTCTCTGTTAGTGTACTCTATCATACACCTAGAAGAAGTTGACTGAAAATTAGTTTTATATACCAAAATTGTTTGGAGAAATACATTCATAAAATCTATCTAACACTAATTCACTGCAAAACACATGCATAATTTTGAAACCCTCCCAAATAAACACAGTATACAATTTGGAGTCATTTTGAAATACACAATTCACTTCTGATTTATAAGAAAATTGTGTATTTTCTTATACACGATTGGAGAAGAACAGTATTTTCTTATACACAATTGACCACCTTCCACATGGTCATTACTTGTTACAAAACTCAGATCCATGATTAAAATCAATATCAAACAGGAACTGTCACTATAGAAAGGTCTCAGTAATATAATCAGCAAAAAAATGATGAAAACATAATCACAAAATATATAGCCAGTGGAAAACGAAGTGACAAAGCTGACAAGCAAGTGGAATCCAACATAACTCTTCTCCATGAATGGCTTACTTTCAGACAGATAACAACCAAGGAGCAGCAATGTTACCACCTCCTTTGAGCAACATCATTGTCTTGTGAGTAAAAAGAATGACAGAATTGAATATATTCATAGATATGTGAGGCTGTAGGGTCTGCTATGTGTTTTGAAAGGACACCAAGGTGTAACTGACAGCATTAGAGCACTATATATTTGAAGTGTGGGGCAAAGGTAGACAAGATGAGAATATATTTGCCCAGCTACTTCCAAGGATAAAAGTGAGTAAAATCAAATGAGACAAACAGCATGACAATATCTTAGAGAATAAGTTATTTAAAGCTGTCTTTTTTCTAGCACTTATGCATAAGCTTCTGTGATCATGAATGAGTATTATCTAAAATGTATAGGCTATATTAGACGATTAGAGAATGATTTGTTCCTAAAAATATAAGGAAGATTTTGCGACTGTGCTAACCATGAATTAGGAGACCAGTTTCCATAAGTTCCATAAGTGTACTATTTTCTACAATAAGTTGATTATTTCCATGTGCTGATGCAAAAATGGAGGTACAAAACAGAGGTAGAGAGAATGAAAAAATAAATTTTAAAAAGTAGAAAATCACAAAGATTCTTGGAATTTTGCACTTCGTTAGAAATAAAGTTCAAGAAGAATGCTTGCTTTGTTAAAGCTTTGAAGTGTGTGTTAGCTGCTTAGTTGTGTCTGACTGTTTGCAACCCCATGGACTGTAGGCTCCTCTGTCCTACAGGCTCCTCCTCCGCAGGTTTCTCTGTCCATGGGATTATCCAGGCAAGTATACTGGAGTGGGTAGCCATTCCCTTCTCCACAGTTTCTTCTCAACCCAGGGACTGAACCGTGGTCTACTGCATTGCAGGCAGATTCTTTACTGTCTGAGCCATGAAGGAAGCTTTAAAAATTAGATTTAATTGTAACAACTTACTGATGAATTTATACAGTTCCTTGGAAAATATTTCTCTTCTTAAACAAAACCTTTGGCAATGGCAGCATGTGCATGTGTGTGTGTGTGTGATTGTGATCCTGGCACCCCAAACATAACTTATTGTTAAATCTATTGTCATTCTCAAAGGTTAACTAAACAATTGATTCATTACTTCATATTTAGGCCTGAAGTAACCTCAAGAGTCTTCTTGTGAGTATCTATTGTTACACTAATAAAAAGCGGAGTAGTTAGAAGTCTGTTTTGATGTTAGGTGTCTCTAGGTTCAAATTCAGGCTGATCCTAGACACATTTTGTTTTACTGGACAAGCTAATTAATCATTTTGACTTAATATATCCTCATCTTGAAATCTCTATAATCATACTTACTTAGCAGGTACATTGTGAGGATTAAATAAGATAATTTAGAGTAAAATCCTTACCATGTTTCCTGTCATACAATTCACACTTCAAAAAAATATGTTTTGAATATCCATATAAAAGATGAAGATTCTTCTGCTGTGGTAGGTAAGATTTTGCCTGTCAGATCTGCCTGTCTGCCGCTGATTGCCTCTTGTTATGCATGCCAGTGTATCTTCCACTTCAAAAGAGACTTTGTAAACAACATTAAGCTTACTACTGTCCTTCTGACAGATAAAACTGTGAAATAATATATTTATGGGTTTTTTAAACCACTAAACATGTGGTCATTTGTTACAACAGTAATAGCATGCTAAAACATCCATGCTGATATGCATACCCTATGTAGGTACAGTTACATAATCCCATAAATATGTTTTTAGTTAATTCAAGTACATAATAAATGGTATCCTAGAGGACTGGAAAAGCTAATTCCTCTTCAGTTATTTCTCCCAGGGAGTATATTGCATATTAGAATGTGATTTAATTTAAATATTTGAGGCTACCTGCAGGTTCATTGTTCCTTAGGGGTAACTGACTTCTCATCTTCTGATGCTCATTTTGCTCCAGAGATGGTGACTTTGCATTATTCATGTTTGCTTGCATTTATACCATATGAGAATTTCAATAGCTCTGGTGCCGTGTGTGTGTGTGTGTGTGTGTGTGTGTGTGTGTGCGCGCGCGCGCATGCACACATGAGTGCCTGTCTGTATTTTAGTACTCTTCTCTGTTTAACTGTAGAGATTATTTTGGAAACAGAATGAGTGAAACCATTTTATAAACCTCTCCACTTATAGTGACTACCAACTAAATTTGTGAAGTAAACCCAAACTGAATTTGAAGTGTATTCTTAGTAATATTGAGAATGTTCACTGATATCATGTTACACATAGAGGAGGAGTGAAGTAACAGTCAGAAAAAGAAAATGATATTTTTCAAATAAGGTGTCATGGCTGAATTACCAAAAAATTTAGAGAGTAGTTACAGCACATGGGGGAGATTTAACAGAAGATACATATAGAAAGTTTCAGAAATATTGCAAATAAATATGTTAAAATACATTTTATTTTAAAACTAGTTACTATTAACCAAAGAATACACTTCAAACATTTATTATAGTTTTTGTTTTCTTAATTAGTCAATTTGTTTATGTGGCAAATTGATAGATTTTTAAAAAATAATCAATTATGTGATTCAGTAAATACTTTGAATGAACTATATTATTTAATTCCACAATATTTTTGTGAACTGTCTTTTCCAGTTCATTAGATAAGATGAACAATACGAATGTTAAAAAGCCAAAGTGAGATAGATTCAACCCTGGTGCTATGAAGTCAGAGCTCATAAGGTTAACATTTGCTGAAAAATAGAGTATTATGTAAGAATTTTGTAGTAAAAGGACCATTTAGTAGGGCTATGATGCTTTTAACATAATTCTTTATAGAATTTAATAAAGCTAAAAATATGCAATGCCTTAATATGATAGAAACATGTAAGGACTAATAATTTATAAGCATTCACAAACTATATAAACAATAAGATCATTTGAAAAAATATTTAAACTATAAAAATTCTAAATTAATAATATATGAACTATGACAGAGTACAAAAATGTATATTCAATTTATTTAAATTTTAGAATCAAGTAAATACATACAAATCTACCTTTGGAAAAAATAATTTAAAAGAAGGAAATATACCAGTGTTTACTAAATGTTTATACTAGACTATGGGACAATTATTTTTTTCATTATATATTTCATGTTTTCCAATATTTTATATTGAATACAGAAGTTCTTACAAGGAAAAAATTCCTGCTTATAAATAAAGAAATGCAAAACTCAGTAATGTCTCTATTGAATGATTCAATATCATTCAATATTGCTATGTGTCTGATACTCTATTAAACATTATACACAACTCATCAAATTTCCAAAATTTATTTACAGTTCAATCAAACAACACAGGGCTGAGGGAAGGGACACATACAGGCTTAAGGATGAGGGGTGGGTATGGAGAGAAAAATTTTAAATAAAGACAATGCTGAAACAATTAAAATAATAAAATCACATATAACAAGTTTTATCACTACTTAGGAAAATAAATCTTCATTTAAAATAACTTTCCTACTCAAATAATTCAAGATTATTCTGATAATCAAGATTCCCAGCAATGATCAAAATTTTTGTTTCCTAGAAAGATTCTCTGATTTCAAATTGTGTCAGTTTGCAATGAAAACCTTAGGTTTCTATATTCCCTTATTTTAATGCTTTCCATTTTTGTATGCATTCAGATATAGGTGTCTCTTTTCTTCCTCCTTCTGCTTTGTCCACTGTCCACTTACTCTCCCCTCCCCCGCTTCTTCCTTATTTTGAATATGTGTGTTTGGAGTAAGTTAAATTTAAGAAAAAATAGAGGGAGAATTTTGAATATAAGCATTTTAAAAATGTAAAATCAGTAGCATCTTAGAAAAAAAAATATCTAAGGTCTATCACTGTAGTTGATGCCATATAGATACTTCATTGGTGTGTGGAGGTTCTCAGATCAGATTCAAAGAATCCTGAATTGGGCATCTCCAAGTTTTGTTTTTGTTTTTGTATTTTTTCTTAAATGGTTGAGAATAACTATGGGCCTAGGGGTATATCTCCTGCCCTGAAAGTGAAAGTCGCTCTGCTGTGTCCGACACTTTGTGAGCCCATGGACAGTCCATGGAATTCTCCAGGCCAAAATACTGGAGTGGGTATTTCCCTTTCCCTTCTCCAGGGGATCTCCCTAAGCCCCAGGAATGGAAACAAGATCTCCCACATTGCAGGCAGATTCTTTACCAGCTGACCCACAAGGGAAGCCCATCTCTTGCCATGTGTATCTGTGTGTGTGTGTGAAAGTTGCTCACTTGTGTCTGACTCTTCGTGACCCCATGGTCTACACAGCCCACAAAATTCTTCAGACCAGAATACTGGAGTGGGTAGCCTTTCTCTTCTCCAGGGGATCTTTCCAACCCAGGTATTGAACCCAGGTCTTCCACATTGCAGGTGGATTGTTTACCAGCTGAGTCACAAGGGCTTATGGAAACTTCCTGATGGGAGAGACTGACTGAGGGGGAAACTGGGTCTTGTTCTGATGGGCGGGGCCATGTTCAGTAAATCTTTAGTCCAACTTTCTGTTGATGGATGGAGCTGTGTTCCCTCCTTGCTATGTACCTGGGGCCAAACTATGGTGGAGGTAACGAAGACAATGGCGACCTCCTTTAAAAGATCCCATGCATTTACTGCATTTACACTCAGTGCCCCCAATCCTGCAGCAGGCCACCACCAACCCATACCTCCGCTGGAGACTCCTGGACACTCACAGGCAAGTATGGGTCAGCCTTTTGTGGGGGTCGCTGCTCCTTTCTCCTGGGTCCTGGTGCACAATGTTCTGTCTGTGCCCTCCAAGAGTCTATTTCCCAGTCCTGTGTAAGTTCTGGCAACTCTATGGTGGGATTAATGGTGACCTCCTCCAAGAGGGCTTATGCCATATCCAAGTCTGCTGCACCCAGAGTCCCTGTCCCTGCGGTAGGCCACTGCTGACCCATAGCCCCAAAGGAGATGCTCAAACACAGTTCTGTCTCAGTCTCTGTGGGTTCCCTGGGTCCTGGTGCGCACAAAGTTTGTTTGAACCCTCTTAGCGTCTCTGGTGGAAATAGGGTTTGATTCTAAACACGAATTCGCTCCTCCTATCACCTTACTGGGGTTTCTCTGACCTTGGATGTGGGGTATCTCCTCACAGCCAGCCCAGTGAAGCGTAGCCGCCACGCCTGACCTTGGACGTGGGGTATCTCCTCTCCGCCCCTCACCGTTCCATCTTCATGCAACCATCACTCGCTGCTCCAGCCTCTTATCCTTCTCCAGCAGAGGGCAAAGAGACTGAAAACCACAATCACAGAAAACTAACCAATCTAATCACATCGGTCACAGCCTTGTCTAACTCAGTGAAACTATAAGTCATGCCATGTGGCACCACCCAAGATGGACGGGCCACCGTGGAGAGTTCTGATAAAATGTGATTCACTGGAGAATGGAATGGCAAACCACTTCCATATTCTTGCCTTGAAAAGCCCATGAACAGTGTGAAAAGGCAAAATGATAGGATACTGAAAGAGGAACTCCCCAGGTCGGTAGGTGCCCAATATGCTACCGGAGATCAGTGGAGAAATAACTCCAGAAAGAATGAAGAGATGAGGCCAAGCAAAAACAGCACCCAATTATGGATGTGACTGGTGATGGAAGTAAAGTCTGATGCTGTAAAGACCAATATTGCATAGGAACCTGCAATGTTAGGTCCACGAATCAAGGCAAATTGGAAGTGGTCAAACAGGAGATGGCAAGAGTGAACGTTGATGTTTTAGGAATCAGCAAACTAAAATGGACTGGAATGGGTGAATTAAACTCAGATGACCATTATATCTACTACTTGGGCAAGAATCCCTTAGAAGAAATGGAGTAGCCCTCATACTCAACAAGAGAGTCCAAAATTCAGTACTTAGATGCAGTCTCAAAAATGACAGAATTATCTGTTTGTTTCCAAGACAAACTATTCAATATCACAGTAATCCCCCCGACCAATAATGCTGAAGAAGCTGAGGTTGAACTGTTCTATGACTGTCTACAAGACATTTTAGTACCAACACCCCAAAAAGATGTCCTTTTCATTTTAGGGAACTGGAATGCAAAGTAGGAAGTCAAGAAACACCTGAAGGCAAATTTGGCCTTGGAGTACAGAATGAAGCAGGGCGAAGTCTAATAGAGTTTTGCAAAGAGAATGCACTGGTCATAGCAAACACCCTCTTCCAACAACACAAGAGAAGACTCTACACATGGACATCACCAGATGGTCAATACCAAAATCAGATTGATTACATTCTTTGAAGCCAAAGATGGAGAAGCTCTATACAGTCAGCAAAAACAAGACTGGGAACTGACTGTGGCTCCGATCATGAACTCCTTATTGCCAAATTCAGACTTAAATGCAAGAAAGTAGGGAAAAACCACTAGACCATTCAGGTATGACCTTAATCAAATCCCCTACGATTATACAGGGGAAGTGAGAAATAGATTTAAGGGACTGGATCTAATAAACAGAATGCCTGAAGAATTATGGTCAGAGGTTCACAAAATTGTATAGGAGACAGGGATCAAGACCATCTCCAAGAAACAGAAATGCAAAAAAACAAATGATTGTCTGAGGAGGCCTTACAAATAGCCGTGAAGAGAAGAGAAGTGAAAAGACAAGGAGAAAAGGATATATATTCCCATTTGAATGCAGAGTTCCAAAGAATATCAAGGAGAGATTAGAAAGCCTTCCTCAGTGATCAAGGCAAAGAACTAGAGGGAAACAATGGAATGGGAAAGCCTAGAGATCTCTTCAAGAAAATTAGAGATACCAAGGGAATATTTCATGCAAAGATGTGCTCAATAAAGAACAGAAATAGTATGGACCTAACAGAAGCAGAAGATATTAAGAAGAGGTGGCAAGAATACACAGAAGAACTGTACAAAAAAGATTTTCAAGACCTAGATAATCATGATGCTGTGGTCACTCACCTAGAGCCAGAAATCCTGGATTGTGAAGTCAAGCGGGCCTCAGGAAGCATCACTACAAACAAAGCTAGTGGAGGTGATGGAATTCCAGTTGAGGTAATACAAATCCTAAAAATGATGCTGTGAAAGTGCTGCACTCAGTATGCCAGCAAATTTGGAAAACTCAGCAGTGACCACAGGACTGGCAAAGGTCCCTAAGAAAGGCAATTGCAAAGTATGCTCAAATAATTGCACAATTGAACTCATCTCACACGCTAGTAAAGTAATGCTTAAAATTCTCCAAGCCTGGCTTCAACAATACGTGAACTGTGAAATTCCAGATGTTCAAGCTGGCTTTAGAAAAGGCAGAGGAACCAGAGATCAAATTGCCAATATCTGCTGGATCATCAAAAAAGCAAGAGAGTTCCAGAAAATCATCCATTTCTGCTTTTTGACTATTCCAAAGCCTTTGACTGTGTGAATCACAATAAAGTGTGGAAAATTCTGAAAGAGATGGGAATACTAGAACATGGGATCTGCCTCTTGAGAAACCTATATGCAGGTCAGGAAGAAATAGTTAGAACTGGACATGGAACAACAGACTGATTCCAAATAGGAAAAGGAGTACGTCAAGGCTGTATATTGTCACCCTGCTTATTTAACTTATATGCAGAGTACATCAGGAGAAACGCTGGGCTGGAAGAAGCACAAGCTAGAATCAAGATTGCCAGGAGAAATATCAATAACCTCAGATATGCAGATGACAGCACCCTTATGGCAGAAAATGAAGAAGATCTAAAGAGCCTCTTGATGAAAGTGAAAGAGGAGAATGAAAAAGTTGGCTTAAAGCTGAACATTCATAAAACTAAGATCATGGCATCTGGTCCCATTACTTCATGGCAAATAGATGGGGAAACAGTGTGATACTTTATTTTTCTGGGCTCGAAAATCACTGCAGATGGTGATTGCAGCCATGAAATTAAAAGACGCTTACTCCTTGGAAGGAAAGTTATGACCAACCTAGATAGCATATTAAAAAGCAGAGACATTACTTTGTCAACAAAGTTCTGTCTAATCAAGGCTATGGTTTTTCCAGTACTCATGTATGGATGTGAGAGTTGGACGCTGAAGAAAGCTAAGCACCAAAGAATCGATGCTTTTGAACTGTGGTGTTAGAGAAGACTCTTGAGAGTCCATTGGACTGCAAGAAGATCCAACTAGTCCATCCTAAGGGAGATCAGTCCTGGGTGTTCATTGGAAGGACTGATGTTGAAGCTGAAACTCCAATACTTTGGCCATCTCATGCGAGGAGTTGACTCATTGGAAAAGACCCTAATGCTGGGAGGGATTGGGGGCAGGAGGAGTAGGGGACGACAGAGGATGAGATGGCTGGATGGCATCACCGACTCGATGGACATGGGTTTGGGTGGACTCCGGGAATTGGTGATGGACAGGGAGGGCTGGCGTGCTGCGATTCATGGGGTCGCAAAGAGTCAGACATGACTGAGCAGCTGAACTGAACTGAACTGAAGAAGAACCAAAGAGTCTCTTGATGAAAGTGAAAGAAGAGAGTGCAAAAGTTGGCTTAAAGCTCAAAATTCGGAAAAATAAGATTATGGCATCCCGTCCTATCACTTCATGGCAACTAGATGGGGAAACAATGGAAACAGTGGCAGACTTTATTTTTCTGGGTTCCAAAATCACTGCAGATGGTGACTACAACCATGAAATTAAAGGATGCTCACTCCTTGGAAGGAAAGGTATGACCAAGCTAGACAGCATATGAAAAATTGGAGACATTACTTTGTCAACAAAGGTCGTCTAGTCAAGAATTTCCAGTAGTCATGTATTGATGTGAGAGTTGGACTGTAAAGAAAGCTGAGCACCGAAGAATTGATGCTTTTGAACTGTGGTGTTGGAGAGGACTCTTGAGGGTCTCTTGAACTGCAAGGAGATCCAACCGTCCATCCTAAAGGAGATCAGTCCTGAGTGTTCATTGGATCTTGTAGCTGAAATTTTAATACTTTCACCACCTGATGGGAAGAGCTGACTCATTTGAAAAGGCCCTAATATTTTGAAAGATTGAAGGCAGAAGAAGAAGGGGATGACAGAGGATGAGATGGTTGGATGGCATCACCAACTTAATGGACAACAAGAGTTTAGGTTTGGGTAAACTCTGGGAGTTGGTGATAGACAGGGAGGCCTGGTGTGCTGCAGTCCATGGGGTTGCAAAGAGTTTGACATGACTGAGCGACTGAACTGAGCTGAACTGAGCCACAAGGGAAGCCCATCTCCTACCCTGTCTCCTCCCAATTGCCTTTGCCTTTCAGTTATCTAAATATACATCAACCACTTGGATGATGCAAGCTGGCTCCATCTTGAACTCTTGGTAGAGTAGAATTGAGTGTATTGCTTACTGTGATGAAGTATTGCTTACTTTGATGGAGGCTTAGTAGCATCCTATAATGGAAAGGGCGGAGTCTGCATACTTATGATATTTGATGCCTTGACTTAGTAAGTTGTCTTTCAATCCAAAGGCTTGATTGACTTTGAATAAAGATCATTATATAATAGTTTAGGAATAGGTGAATATAGCAAGTTTTTGGGCAAGGATTTTGGGGCATCTTGATGTATAAACAGTGATTTGATTCTCTCTCTTGAAAAGTTGAGCAGTCTTAAATTGCTTATCAGGAGTCCCTTAAGTTAACAAGTAAGTTATTTTCAACTATCATTATCCTGGTAAAGAGTTTCCTAAAATAAAAATGTCATATATAGGAAGACAGTGGACTAGTACAGGTCAGTTCAGTTCAGTTCAGTCACTCAGTCGTGTCCGACTTTTTGCGACCCCATGGACTGTGGCACACCAGGCCTCCTTGTCCATCACCAATTCCTGGAGCTTGCTCAAACTCATGTCCATCAAGTTGGTGATGCCATCCAACCATCTCATCCACTGTCATCCCTTTCTACTTCTGCCTTCAATCCTTCTCATGATCAGGATCTTTTCAAATGAGTCAGCTCTTCGCATCTGGTGGCCAAAGTATTGGAACTTCAGCTTCAGCATCAGTCTTTCCAATGAATATTCAGGACTGCTTTCCTTTAGGACTGACTGGTTCGATTTCCTTCAAGTCCAAGGGACTCTCAGGAGTCTTCTCCAACGCCACAGTTCAAAAGCATCAATTCTTTGGCGCTCAGCTTTCTTAACGGTCCAACTCTCACATTCGTACATGACTACTGGAAAAACCATACCTTTTACTGGACGAACATTTATCCACAAAGGAATGTCTCTGCTTTTTAATATGCTGTCTAGGTTGGTAATTGCTTTTCTTCCAAGGAGCAGGCATCTTTTAATTTCTTTTTAATCATGTAACTAATAAGGCCTTGTGTGTGTGTGTGTGTGTGTGTGTGTTGTGTATGTGTGTGTGTGTGATCCTTTGTTTCTCAATGTGAACAGCTAATTCTGAATTTCAAATTAACTTTTCCCTATATTTCAGCTTAAGCCATATAGAATTGAAAGTGTATAACTTGTGATAAAATGAAAAAAAAAAAGGTGGATTAAAAGCCTGTTCATCATCCTTACAAATGGTTGCATGCAATGTCAAAAAGTGAAGGCTTACTGAAATTTTAATAGGCATCATATAACTTTGTGACTAATTCAAGGGATTTTCTTTACAGTGCTGAAGTTAGGAAGTATAACAACTGCTTAATATACTCAAAGCATTAATTTGCAAGGCTGCACTGATCTCATAACAGTGCCTAATGATTATTATAATGTGCATGTTTGTGTATGTATATGTACATATAAACATACCATCAGGAGAGTGTATGCTCCTCGGTTTTTGTCTCGTCACAACAAAGATTTGGAGTGATGGACATTAAAGCCCCCCTCTGCATGTCACAGCTCTCGGGTCTTGGACAGACTGTGTTATAGCTCTCAGGTCTTGAACAGACTGTGTTATAGCTCTTAGACAAATCAGTGTTACAACTCAGTGTTACAGCTCTATTTTATTTAGATAATAGCAGGAAAATCCTTCTTCAAGGCATAAGGGCATGTCGACCCAAAGACAGGAAGAGAAGAGCGCCCCAGCATGCGGGGAAGAGAGAGAGAGAGAGAGAGTTTTAGCTCCTCTTTTTATGTTTCTCTCTCCCTGTTTCTCTCTCCCTGTCCTGTGTAAATTGCGCCAGCTAGGAGTGCTGTTTGTTTTATCTGAGGTTCTCACTCTGGTCCTTGGACCTTCCTTTGTTCTATTTTCGCGGGCTTTTCCCTTCCAGGTCTTTTAACCACGCCATTCTGAACTTCTTTTCCCTATTCTAACTACCTAACAATACCACACACATATGTATTCTAACAGAGTAGGAAACATGAAGAAATATGCCTACAATTAAATGTTGTCTAGAAAGTATATGCTCTGAAAATGGAATGTCATGTCCTTCTTTGTTCTGTTATTTTGCTCTATCTTAGCACTTCTCTTTTACCACTTCTGTGAGAGAGTATGCTCATACTCACCACTAGAGAGGTTTGCTTTTTGCTGTTTGGAGGCTATTTAATTTTAATTGCTCCCCAAGCATAGGCCAATTCATGATGGCAAGAGCAGAGCAAGAATCCTTCACAGGTCCTTTGAAATTTGAAGAGCTGCTATTCATATTGCCTCAGGCTCCCATTCCCACATTTGTGTGAAAATGTAAGCAGGGGAATACCTATGTCATACATGCCCGGTGTTCTGAAAATACCACATGCAGATTTGTTTAAGATTTTTAAGTTATCCATATAGCATTTTAAATAAAGCTATTAAACAGATGTTGTTTTGCTACATGCATTTTAAAATGGCATTAATAATGTATGATTATGAAAGAATAACAGTGGCTTGAAGTAATTAAACTAAACCGAATATACACATTGAAAACTGTCTCTGTGTGTGTGTGAGAGAGAGAGAGAGAGAGACTTAAGGGGGTATAAAAGAATTGTAAGTCATCACCCACACTGGAGAAAAAAGCATTAACTGTACCTTATAATTTTCATATTTAATATATACAATAGTATACTAAATATCACTGATCTTTTCTTTAAGAGCAATAATTTCTTAAAGCATTTGATTTCATGGTTTTTGTATAAAGCAAAAAGCAAGTGAATTCACTTGCCCAGCTGTTTAAATGTAAAACAATATTAAACCACTTTTACCCTGTATTTGTGGAAGATAGACTGGAAGTTCATAAGTGCTTTCTAGGGCATATTGGAATAATAATTATTGTTATTTTCAAAATCCATTTAAAAATCATTCAACAGAGGAAATTTAGACCAGGAGACATAAGAGGAAAATCATTTGAGACATATCCTTTGTTAATACTTTGATAAATGGTCCTTTTCAGATGGAAGAGATACACTTGAAATTTGAAGACAAATTTTACTGGAGTGTTGACTTGAGAAACACACACACACACACAATGTAAGAGCTATGAGTTGAGTTTATTGTCTTACAGAGGACGATAGGTCAGGGGACAGCCTCTCAGATAGCTCTGAGAAAGAAGTGGCAAGAAAGAAGTGGCAAGAGGACACGTGAGGAGGTCATTATGTGTATAATTTTGGCAAAGAGTTGCTTGTATTAATAATCAAGCATACTTCTTGGTACAAAGTTACTGCTTGTAACAAGGAACAGATATCTCAATGAATTATTTTAGTGCTTTTCTAAGTATGGAAGGGTGTACGAATTCAGGTTTATTCAGATTTATCCTGTGTTTCCAGAGCACAGAGTGCCTTATCCTGATCTCCACCTTGTATTTCCTCCAGGGTGTGTTGTATGTCAGCAACTGTAGTAGTTAATGACTTGATTCTTGTAGAACTGAATGGTGGGCAGCATTCTTTTTTTTTATAAGAAGATGACAAGGAACTTATCATAGTTATTAGAGACGTTCCCTTGACATTGAATTCTAAAATGGTTTCTTTCCATTTCCATCTAAAAGAGAAACTGGAAAGAATGAATCACTGATATGTATATAAGTCAGTCAAGTAAGGCTCATTGACTCTAAAACTGGATGTTCATTTTACTTTGAAGATAAAGATTCAGAAGAATTTGCTTGATCTTTTCAAAGGTATATTATCATCTTCCAGGAATATGAATTGCTTTTTTTTCCAGGAAAAAATTTGAGAATATTTTGGTTAGCCTTTTCCCTCAGTAGAATTTTCCTGGTTTATAGTTAAAGTCTTTGATTTAGAGATATCTAAGGCATGTTTGTTTCCTCCTCCATATTATATTTCAATTGGATATTCCATTAACTTCATACTTTTATAGTAAGTAATCAATAGATTAGCCACTTTTGCAATATGCCCTTATGCCTCTTTGTATTTCCCTTCCTGATTCCTTACCTCTGTTCCTTGGGACATCAGTGAAATTAACTACCTCAACTCAAGTCCTCTCTTTATGTTTCTTTTGGGGAAACATGATCTAATAAAAGGAACTTTTCCTCTCCAAACTCTGCAATCTAATTTTAAAAAATGCCATGTATACCAATTTTGATTTTTAAAGTGTTTTTGGTTTTGCTTTCAGTGATATTTTGTTGTAAATAAATGCAGTATAGCTAGAAATAAAATAACCACATTCATCACTCCACATGTCTGCTTTCTGAGAACACAGAAAATATTTCTTATCTTCATATTCTGTTATTTTCTGTTAATGTTTTGTTCATTGAGTTCTTTATTGTGCAATCAATATCTTACACACCAAATTGAAAGTAGAGTCTTGCCACACTTTCTTCGTTACTCATTTTTTTACCTTTGGTCAAGCCTGTTAGAAGCATCAATGGATTAAACACAGATATGGGAGAAGAAAATAAGTTTACTAGGTGATATATAGTAAAAAAATAACAGCAAGGAAATATCTCTGCATATAAACATGGGAGAATTTGGGGAGCTTACTTCTGAGGAATGGGGTACCATTCGGAGACCATTCTGAGGTTTGGGATGAAATGTGAAAGAAGAGACCATGTATCCAAACACCAGTGTGGCGTGATAAAAAGTTACTTATATTTTAAACTATTTAAATTTCTCTGCTACATAAAATACTGTGTCCTCCTCCATCCTTCACAAATAACCTTCTCTTCTTGATCCTTAGAGACAATGTATAAGAAGGATATGGTAGTCTTGATTGCATACCATAAAGGAAGTATACAATTTTCCCTTACACTGCTAGTGGTAAAGAACCTGACTGCCAATGCAGGCGATGTAAGAGATGCATGCTCAATCCCTGAATTGAGAATATCCCCTGAAGGAGGGAATGGAAACCCACTTCAGTATTCTTACCTTGAGAATCCCATGGACATAAACAGAAGAGCCTGGAAATTTACAGTCCATAGGGTTGCAAAAACTTGGACATGACTGAAACGACTTAGCATATATATATATATATATATATATATATATATATACACATATATGTATATATATATATATATATATACTGAAAGACAGAGGAACCTGACATGCTGTACTCCATGGGGTCGCAAAGAGTCAGACGTGACTTAGCAACCAAACAACTATATATATATATGTATGTATGTATATATGTATATATATGTGTATATATATATATATGTGTGTATACACATATGTACAATATAAAATAAGAAGGAAACAAGTGATACTGAACAGAGAATGAAAAGATAATAGAGTCAGCAAATCATAGTCAGAAGGTAACTATGAAGATGGACATTACCCAGAAAAGCCCAGCTCAAAAGTCACACATGAAGTTATAGAAAGGAAATAGAATAATGTTCATGCTATGGGATAGTTTCTGATTGATTTAATCCATTTTTTGACAGTGATACCCCAGCTGAAATCCAAGTTAACGTGTACTCCTTAACCCCCAATTATTTATATTCTATGTTGTCCCAACTGCATTTCAGGTTAAACCCATACTCTGTACTCTGAGTCAGACTCAGGCCCTCAATGAACTGCCGAGGAAGGAGAAAGGGCCTGACTCAAGGGAATGCAGTGCTTCTGTCCTGTGCTGGGTCCACCTTTGGGACTTACTATAAGGTTAGGGTGATGTGGAGGATGCTCAGAGATGAAACTTTAACCTTTACAGGGATGCATTGAGATTGGATTATTCAAAGAAGCAAGTAAGCAAACAGCAATTTGCATACAGCATTCTGTGATATGATTTGAATGATTCAGTCTGAGAAATGCCCTTGTAAAATGCCAAGTGAGAAAGAAATTTGGATATATAATATCAATGAATTAATGGAATGTATAGGAATGAGCTACTGAGAACTATGAAACTTTCCTGATACTCATAAAATAATATGTGGATACATGATGAAACATTCCATGTAACATGTGTGAAGATTAATTGCAAAGATTAACAGCATTCTACCTGCAAATTACATTAACTTCACAAAGAATATAGAAATGTAATGATAATTAGGAGAGGGAATGCCAAAACAAAAGAACTTGTATTGATTTTGAAAAATAAATGAAGTGCTTTTTACTGTGTTAAAATATACAGGATCATGGAGGTATAATAATTCAAGGATTAGATACACATCATTTTAATACTTTTGGAAAACAACCAGTATTGTCTTGTGAGATTGAAGATATATATACCCTGGAAATTCTACTTTTAGTTATATCATCTACAAAATTCTTGCATGTATGCATGAAAAGACATGCACACCACTGATTAAAATAGTAAACAAGAACAAAACCCAGAAACACAAGCCACTTACTCATAAACTGAAGAGTGGGTGAAAAACTGCATTTTATACAGCAGAGTTTTATGCAGTCTTGAAAAAGGCTGAATACAACAACATGCATGAATCTTAGGAATATAAAGCTTAGTGAAAAATAAGTTTCTACGGACTATTATGTGTATTGTTATGGTGGTTGAGTCACTAAGTTGTGTCCAATTCTTGTAACCCCACAGACTATAACCCATCAGGTTCCTCTATCCATGGGATTTCCTAGGCAAGAATACTGGGGTGGGTTGTGACACTATTCTTATGTTTTTTAGTCTTAAACAATATACTTAAGATTATATACATAAGTGATAATTTGGATCCAAAAAGTTGCAAAAGAGTAAGTACAAAAATTCAAAGCGTGGAGGCATAGGAATGAGATTTGGAGAAAGAATATAGATAGCTTTGCCTGTTTTCATTAGTTTTTATTTTTATTTTTGTTCATTTTAGTACTGTGATTTATAGCTTATTGCTGTATTACAGATATTTATTTTATATGTATAAAATAATATGATGCAAAAAAATCCAAATCCAAGAAAACAGTAAAGCTGAACTGCAATAAAAGTAACAATCAGGGTAAGTGCAAATTAAAAATACCAAAGTCTAACTATATAAGTTAAAAAGAATGATGGACAAAGTTGATGAGTATATTGTGTGCTGAGAGTCTGTGCTGTGGCATTCTCTAAGAAGCAAGTGCAAAGACCAAAGGAGTGTGAATGTTGAGAGAAAGGTAATGAAAAAGAGAGAGACTAACTTCTCTCATAAACATCTGAAAGAAAATTCCAGGAGAGGAAAAAAAAAAAAAAAACGGTGAGAAGGAATCCACTGTAATAATAAATAATAATAATAATAATATATGCTTAGAGCTGCTGAGACCTAGATGGGTAAAGTTGCAGACACCAAGTACAAAAAAAGAAAAAGAAGCTTGTCTGAAATGTATCAATAATTAGATTAGTACCCGCTCTTCTTTTTTTTTTTTAGTGATGAAATTATAAAAGATAATAAGTTGATATTTCAGAGATATTTTCTTTGAAAGAGAAGTCTATGTTTAGCAAACCAAACACTCAATTCAAAAGGCAAAATATATTTTCATTCAGGCAAAGATTCCAAAATTTACTAATTACTCTGAAATAATTATTCACAACTGTGATGTAATAAAAATGAAAAATTGATTCAAGAAAGACAAATATGTGGAATACTTTTTAAGTGATATTTTCACATCAAGAAATACTTCTGTATAATTTATAAAAGTAAAATTTGATTATTATACAAAGTGTAAAATATTACAAAGATTTTTCCAGGTGCCCTCAAAATATTATATTAAAATAATAATCATCTCCAATAAACAATCACTCTTAATAAGTTATCAAAATTTCTCTAGTCTGATAAACAGTACTTACTAGATTCCTAAATAAAAATGAAGGGGATAAAAATAGCTCCACACTAATTCAAAAGAAAGGAAAAATCTTAGCTAAGAAACAGGGAAAAGATATATAATATGGTTATAAGTAATTGTTTTTATCACTTTCAGGATGTTGTTTCTATGGAAATAATGTGATTATTCATATTAAAAAACCCAGAATGATCATTATGAAAACTACTAAGATGATACATGTAGTATGTCAGTTGCATAGAAAACTAATACATAATAAAAAAGTTAATGAAAGAGCATATGACATTTATTATAACAACTATTAAAAACAGGAATGAACTATGGTAGATTTATAAATACAATAATTATTATAAAAATTTTAATCATATGGAAGTTCATGATAAATTAAGGGATATATTATACCATAAGAAGGCAATATTTTCATAATACAATTAAATTCCAACACATATGACTTTTCTAAAATATATGACCCATACATTGGAGCACAGCTTGTCTTAAAGATAATTGGCTAATAATTGGCTAATTATTGGGAAGAAAATCAAATTAAATACTTAATGTAGATCAAGTATAAAAATACTTTTCAAATTTAAAATGGAAAAATATGTAAAATGTACATTTTCAGAAAAAATGGAAGAATATGTTTCTGTAATTTTAAGATGGTAAAAATTATCTAGATTAGTACTGTAAAATGAAACTCTCTGCAATTATGAAAATGTACTATATGAATATCCTTTCAGAAATCTCTCATCATCCTCACACCGAAGCTATCAATCTACCTTCATTTTCACACATATCCTCTGCTTTCAGTTTTTTCACTATAGATTCATTCCCTTGCTCCTGTCAACAACATCTGTCTTGCCTCAGCTCTGGATCAAATCTATTTTTGCCTTCTCAATTTATGCCCTCCGATTATTCCTTCTCATGCATTCCTGATTTTGTCCTCTTCATGCCATAATTTCCATCAGCATACAAATATGTACTAGAATCTCCAATTAAGATAAAAATATCTCTGGCCTTACATTTCTCTTCAGCTATGGCCTTATATTTTCCATTTCATTTCCTAGCTGAAATTATTTAAATAGTTGTCTTCATTTCCCCTCCCCATATTTATGATTTATTCCAAAGTCTTCCACTGAGAGCACTCCATTTAAACTGTCCAGACAGTGGACCCCAGCTTTATCCTTTACACACTTTCTTCTCTTGGCTTTGTTAATTTTTTGTTTAGTTGCTAAACTATGTCTGATTCTTTTGTGATCGCATGGACCATAGCCTGCCAGGCTCCTCTCTCCATGGAATTTCTCAGGCAAGAATACTGGAGAGGGTTGCCATTTCCTTTTCCAGGAGATCTTCCCCACCTAGGGATCAAACCTACAGCTCCTGCACTGACAGGCGGATTCTTAATCACTGAGCTACCAGGGAAGCCCTGTCTCGGCTTCCTGACTCCTTATTTTCCTCTTTCTCTCTCTCTCCCATCAGTTTCCTTTTATATCTATTTTTGGTACTTACTCACCTCCTCAACTTCTGAATATTGTTATTTGATCTTGGCTCAGTCTTGAACTTTCTGCTTATCCAAACATTTACCTAGGTGACTCTATCCAATTGCCTAATATTAAATGTCATCTATATGCTGTTTCCTTAAACTATATCTCCAATCTCAGCTTTTCCAGAAAAATGCCAACTCATAAATTCAACTACCTACTTGATATTGCAATTTGGACCCCTCTTCAGAAACTTAAAGGCAATTTGGCCATAGCAGAAATAATGATAATTCTAAGTCTGCTCTTACTAGGTCTTTCATATTCATAAACGACAACACTTTTAATCTCTCAAGCCAAACATTTTGGAAATGATAGCTTACGTTGAACAGTGTCGGATTCATGATCTCCAAAAAGAAGATTTAGCTTTGGAATCAGGGACCAGGCTTGATTACTCAAGAGTTTTCATGTAGCAGGGTCTTACTGAAGTATGAAAAGGGACAGAGAAAGCTTCTGAGGTAGACATCAGAAGGGGGATGGAGAGTGCCCCCCCACCCCGCTAGTGTTAGTACGGGATTATATATATATAATATATATATATTTAATCAGTTACTACACTAAATCAAAAGAATGTCTTAAGGTTGTAAAGATCTCACTAGACCCACTTTAATACTATACATTTTAAGATAGCAGGATTAGTCAGAAGGTTTTCAGGAAGGAGAAACATGTCCTCAAGTGGGATGCATTATTTTTCAGTCAGTTCAGTTCACTTCAGTAGCTAAGTCATGTCGAACTCTTTGCGACACCATGGACTGCAGCATGTGAGGCCTCCTTGTCCATCATCAACTCCCAGAATTTACACAAACTCATATTCATTGAGTTCGTGATGCCATCCAACCATCTCATCCTCTGTCAACCCCTTCTCCTCCAAACTTCAATCTTTCCCAGCATCAGGGTCTTTACAAATGAGTCAACTCTTTGCATGAGGTGGCCAAAGTACTGGAGTTTCAGCTTCAGCATTAGTCCTTCCAAAGAACACCCAGGACTGATCTCTTTAGGATGGACTGGTTGGATCTCCTTGCAGTCCAAGGGACTCTCAAGAGTCTTCTCCAACACCACAGTTCAAAAGCATTAATTCTTTGGCACTCAGCTTTCTTTGTAGTCCAAATCTCACATCCATACATGACCACTGGAAAAATCATAGCCTTGACTAGATGGACCTTTGTTGACAAAGTAACGTCTCTGCTTTTTAATATGCTGTCTAGGTTGGCCATAACTTTCCTTCCAAGGAGTAAGCATCTTTTAATTTCATGGCTGCAATCACCATCTGCAGTGATTTTGGAGCCCAGAAAAATAAAGTCAGCCACTGTTTCCCCATCTATTTGCCATGAAGTGATGGGACTGGATGCCATGATCTTAGTTTTCTGAATGCTGAGCTTTAATCCAACTTTTTCACTCTCCTCTTTTACTTTCATCAAGATCCTCTTTAGTTTTTCTTCACTTTCTATCATAAGGGTGGTGTCATCTGCATATCTGAGGTTATTGATATTTCTCCCGACAATCTTGATTCCAGCTTGCGCTTCCTCCAGCCCAGCGTTTCTCGTGATGTACTCTGCATATAAGTTAAATAAGCAGGGTGACAATATATGGCCTTGACGTAGTCCTTTTCCTATTTGGAACCAGTCTTTAGTTCCATGTTCAGTTCTAACTGTTGCTTCCTGACCTGCATACAGATTTCTCAAGAGGCAGATCAGGTAGTCTGATATTCCCATCTCTTTAAGAATTTTCCACAGTGTATTGTGATCCACATCTCTCTACATGCATATATAAGTATGTATATATATATGCACATGTTACATAAATATGCACATGTATATTTTTTAGAAAAAAAAAAGTCTCTATATACTTTGTGGGAGTTGGTATAAATTTGGAGCTGTTTTCTTGACCGATCTCTGTGTGGTAGGCACAACACACTAGAATGCCCCCTTTTCATCCATAAAATATATTTACCATGGTTGCCCCAGGCAGTCTAGAAACTAGTGATTAGTTGGTTACTCTCAATTATGGTCATGAACTTCTCCCCCCACCAAAAGAGCTGGGTGCTTAACAAGATTCTATTGTATTATTTCCAAATCTGTTTAGACTGGTGGCACATTTTCTTATAATTGCTTTATTTATTTAACAATCAGACATGCTTATTAAATGTGAATGAAAAGTAACACCATTGTTGTTTCTGTGAAAACAAAATTAAATATTTTTATATAACCTATTGATGTTAAATTAAAAAAAAAATATTGCTGCCTCTTTGAAAGGAAACAAGAAATAAATAAAGTTTGGGGATATATATGCACATGTAAAATTCTAATAAGAATCTGCATTCAAATTTTTTTTAAGGATTCTTAAGTGCTCACTTTCCTTCCATCAAAATTGGAAGTCAAAGAAGATATGCTTTATTTAACAAAGCAATGGTGTTAAGAATATAGTAATAATCTATGAAAAAACTTCATATGTGGTGGCTTTGTAAAGTCTCAGTAGGGTGCCAGGCTGTACTCAGTTTCCCAGAGTTCCCTTTCCTGTATCTTTCTGGTTAAGGTAGGTCCCATGAGACATCTCGGTATTAAGTTTAGAGAATAGAAGTAAAGCAGGAGCCATATTGATTTTTTTTTATGCTCAGAAGTTTGAGTCAGAGTCATCAGGTACTTCTGTAGCTGACTCAGAGTGTCAGTCATTTGATGACTTACCTTGTTGGAATGGGGTTGCAGCTGATCTTATAGTTGCTCCAACTGCTCTTCAATCCTCCTTCAGACTCTGATTCCTGGGACAAGTGTGGGGTTAGTGCCAAGATGAAGGATGCCAGCTTCTCCTGAAGGACACCCACATCATCAAGGTTAAAGTTAGTGAGAACTGACAAGGCTTCCAACCATTCGGTGTGTTCTTGCATATGCTTGTAGGGTTCCTCTTGTTCACACTTATCTTTCTTATCTTCCTTTTCCAACAGCTTGCCTTGAAGAAGGCAAACCCCAGGTTTACACAGGAAGACAACTGGTATGCTGTGTTTCCAAATATGAATATAACTTAAACTCAATTTACTTACCTGTGATTTCCACTTCAACTGTTTTTTGATCTATTTAACTGAAAACCACTCAGCATTATGGTACAAGATAACAGGGTTTCTTAGATATACTTTAATACTCAATAATGGTCATGTCAAGTTGGAAAAAAAAAAAAAGCTTTACTATTATAAAGCTGAAGACTATACAAATTTTATTTTAAAAAATGCTTTTATAACACCAAACTGGCAGTATGTATCTTGTCTCCAGTCCTTGCAAATCCATGGACTGTGGCCTGCCAGGATCCTCTGACAATGAGATTTTCCAGGCAAGAATACTGGAGATGGTTGCCATTTCCTTCTCCAGGGGATCTTCGGCCTCCCAGGGATTAAACCCAGGTCTCCTGCATTGCAGGCCAATTACTTACTGTCTGAGCCAAGAAATTCCAACAACAACAAAAAAATTTGTACCCTAAAATCTAACATTTCCACTATCTAGGCTAAAAGGATAGTACAGCATGCAAAGATGTGTAATGTAGGATGCTTATTACTTTACCCTCAGTTAAACAAATATGCAAACATCTATATTTCTTAGCAAATAGGAGAATAGTTAAGTAAATCAGGATAAACCTGTGTGGTGAAATATTTAGAAATTATTAAAAGAAATATCTAAGTTGTAGGAAAATAGTGATATAATTTAATTAAATTATTAATTTAATATTTTAATTGTCAGAACTATGATCCATATTTAAAGAAGGATGTCAAATTGAACTTATAATAGCTCTCTCTCTATATATATATATGTTTGTGAATGAATAAAAGACTTGAAGATATTTCATAATATCAAGATTATTTTATCTGTGAATGAGATAATAGGTGATATCATGTTATTTAAATCCTTCATTTTGCAATTTTCAATTTTCCAATTCTATATCTCTATTTCTTTTATAATGAGAAAATAGGTTAAACTATATTTCAAAATAAATATACCAGAATAAGAAAAGATACATGGAAATATGTTTTATTTTTATTTTAAAACAAATGACTATCATGTGTCACCCAAATTTTTATTATTATTTCTTTAGATGCATAGAGTATATGAAACATGAATATTTTCACATCATTATTTTTTATACATACATAGAATCATTTTCCTAGGAATATAGTTCTCCCCTGTAAATTCACAGGAGAGACTAAATATCCTCAATTTATTAATCTACATCTTTTTTAAACTCTGGGACTGGTCGTCCCTCCATAGAATTTTGGCACATCTCTCTAATCTCTAATCATCCCTGCCTTAACTTCCCAAATCTATGCTTTGTGTAACACTTCATCAATCCATTGTGCTTCCTTTCTTCATAATCTTGCACTATACTGCCTAGACCATGTCTGGAAAACTCTAAACACTTGAAACTCCAAATTGCATTTCCCAATTATATTCTCTTTTTCTTACACTCTGAATCCAAAATCAGATATTAGATTATACCATTTTCTCATAGTCTAAAGAACCCTATTGGTTTTATTCTTTTTTTTTCTTTCTTTTTTTACAGCAGGTCCGATGATTCACCACTTCCATATTTGTTGGCATTATCTTTCCCCCTCTTCTTCTTTAGTCTTCTACTCAGACTATAGGTCAAGTAAACCATCTTTTCACTCTAAATCATTTATCCTTATATCTCTATTTGTACCTATCCTGCAATACAACTATATCAGCCCTAATTTATTTCTTGCCATCAGCCTTTCCTGAGAGTTCTCGCTCACTCTAGTTTGATCATTCCCAAATTCCCTTCAAATTTCTTTTACTCAATGTCAAATTCATTGTTTAAGCAGAAAGGCTTTGCATCCTATTATCTCAAGAAAATATAATCAACAAAGCATATTCTCAAACTCTATCAAATTTAATAATAATCTACATTTCTTTTCTTCTCAGGGAACAAATATCACATCTCTTAACCAAGACCAATCTGACCAACAATACTCTTGCTTCTCCTATAAGTTCATATCTACACAAATGTGTTGCTAACTGTCCATCTCTTCCTCTCTACCAATAATTTATCTATGCCTCCAAAACTTAAACACTTAAAACAGCACACTTTTATTGTCTTGATTTTTATGGGTTAGTGTGACTTGACTAGGTGACTCTTGCTCAGAGCATCTTGTGAGGTTGAAGTGGAATGGCAATGATTACCTTCAGGCTGAACTGAGTGAAGACTGGCCTCCAAGCTCACTCTGCTTCTGAGTTGGCTATGTTCTCAGAGCTCTTTTTCCTTTCTCATAAAAAGATGCATTTGAAGCTGTGTAGTTTGCCCAGTCTACTTTCTGACTATAGGCATATTGGGGGTCCCAAATACCTCTTTTTCAGTTTAATTGGGTGGTGATGTTTCTGTGTATAAATAAGATTTAAAGCACTGTGTGGATCTTTTATAAATCTTGGGGTTCACTCTAATAGACAAATCTCCTAGATAGAAGTCCATCTCTACTTTGATTCCTGTTGAGAAGGCTAAAGAGCAACCCCCTTAGATTTCATAAAGACCCTATTGTTTGATAGGGAGGATCTTTGTAGCACATCCTTCATCTCTTTAAAGGGCCTTTTATGTGACTGAACAGTTCTCTGAGGCACCACCTTTGATCTCTCTGAAATCCTAATAAAGTATTTTACAGTCACACCTCTAGCTTCACCTTAATACCATATGTTCTTGGTAGTGCCCTGGATTTGATCTTTGCTGGAGTCTTTTTTTTTTTTTTTAATTTTAGCACTTTCCCCCCAAAACATCAAGATTGCACTTCTTTTTTTGAGCAGTCTTCCCTCAACTTATTTCTTTCCTTTCACAGTTTACCCTAAATAATAAGAATAAACCAAACAGCACCTACCACGCTGGGCTCTGAAATTTCCTCATTTGTTTAGATCATTAGGCACATGCTCTGCTTTCTGCATGAGTGCAAATGACAGTGTTTATTAGATTTCTCCCACTGTATAACAATAATTGCCCTTTCTTCAGTTTTCATAAATATTTTCTTTACTCATCCACAGGCTCATCAATGTCCTAAATTCTATGAATGTTGTGTTTTATTCCTTTTGAGTCTGCAAAAGCATTCCCTCAATATTCACTTCCTGGTTCCCCTGCCACTTCTACATAGAAGTTAAGGAAGTATCCTAACTACCAAAATCTGTGTTACTTATATATTTTACTCTTTTAAACAAACATTTGATACTTTATCTCTCTTACTCTTTTAAACAAGCAAATATTTGATGCTGTGTTTCTGTTGGTCAGGAATCTGGGTGAAGTTTAGCAGGGTAGAAGTTTAGCTCTGATATCTTAAGAATCTGTAGTTGAGCCATTGGCTGGGGTTGCAAGTACCTCAAGAGTTCTCTCTCCTAGATTATGCTTCCAAGCACAATCATTTGACCAGCTGCTTATAAAATGGCATGTGTATGGCCATCAAGTGAAAAGTCAGAGAGCAGAGGAGAGTCCTTAAAACAGAAGCCACAGTCTTTTTGTAATATGATCTCATAATTGACATCCCATTCTTTCAGCCATATTCTATTCATTAAAAGTCAATCAGTAAAGCCAGCTTACACTCACAAGTTATTTCACAGATTGCCTACTATACCCTAACCATGATCTTATCTCTCTCTTTAAAGACACAAAAGAAGTTTCTTTATTATCCTGCTCACCTGTCTATAGTAAAGCTTCATCTGGATTATTACAGAAAACTGCTAATCAATCCACTTGACTTTAAATATATCCTCCATTATGTTACAAGAATAATTTTCCTATATAATGTAAAACTTGCATGCTAAGTCATTTCAAAAGCTTATTGTGTGATTTTTCAGTTCAGTTGAGTTCAGTTGCTCAGTCGTGTCTGACTCTTTCCGACCTCATGGACTACAGCACTCCAGGCCTCCCTGTCCATCACCAACTCCCGGAGTTTACTCAAACTCATGCCCATTGAGTCGGTGATGCCATCGAACCATCTCATCCTCTGCCATCCCCTTCTCCTCCTGCTTTCCCAGCATCAGGGTCTTTACAAATGAGTCAGCTCTTCGCATCAGGTGGCCAAAGAATTGGAGTTTCCGCTTCAACATCAGTTCTTCCAATGAACCGCCAGGACTGATCTTCTTTAGGATGAACTGGTTGGATTTCCTTGCAGTTCAAGGGACTCTCAAGAGTCTTCTCCAACACCACAGTTCAAAAGCATCAATTCTTTGGTGCTCAACTTTCTTTACAGTCCAACTCTCACATCCATTCATGACAACAGGAAAAACCATAGGCTTGACTAGATGGACCTTTGGTGGCAAAGTAATGTCTCTGCTTTTTAATATGCTGTCTAGGTTGGTCATAACTTTTCCTCCAAGGAATAAGCATTTTTAAATTTCATGACTGCAGTCACCATCTGCAGTGGATTTGGAGCCCCCCAAAATAAAGTCTGCCACTGTTTCTCCATCTATTTGTCATGAAGTGATGGGACCAGAGGCCAAGATCTTAGTTTTCTGAATGTTGAGCTTTAAGCCAACTTTTTCATTCTCCTCTTTCACTTTCATCAAGAGGCTTTTTAGTTCTTCACTTTCTGCCATAATGGTGATGCCATCTGCATATCTGAGGTTATTGATATTTCTCCCAACAATCTTAATTCCATCTTGTGCTTCATCCAGCCCATTGTTTCTCATGATGTACTCTGCATATAAGTTAAATAAGCAGAGTGGCAATATATAGCCTTGATGTACTCCTTTTCCTACTTGGAACCAGTGTGTTGTTCCATGTCCAGTTCTAACTGTAGCTTCCTGACCTGCTACAGATTTCTGAAGGGGCAGATCAGGTGGTCTGATATTCCCATCTCTTTCAGAACTTTGCACAGCTTGTTGTGATCCACACAGTCAAAGGCTTTTTGGCGTAGTCAATAAGCAGAAGGAGACATTTTTCTAGAACTTTCTTGCTTTTTAGATCATCCAGCAGATGTTCACAATTTGATCTCTGGTTCCTCTGCCTTTTCTAAAACCAGCTTGAACACTTGGAAGTTCACTATTCACGTATTGTTGAAACCTGGCTTGGAGAATTTTAAGCATTACTTTACTAGCGTGTGAGATGAGTGCAATTGTGCAGTAGTTTGAGCATTCTTTGGCATTGTCTTTTTTGGGATTGGAATGAAAACTAACCTTTTCCAGTCCTGTGGCCAATGCTGAGTTTTCCAAATTTGCTGGCATATTGAGTGCATCACTTTCACAGCATCACGTTTCAGGATTTGAAATAGCTCAACTGGAATTCTGTCACCTCCACTAGCTTTGTTCATAATGATATTTCCTAAGGCCCACTTGACTTCACATTCCAGGATATCTGGCTCTAGGTGAGTGATCACACACCATCGTGATTAGCTGGGTCATGAAGATCTTTTTTTGTACAGTTCTTCTGTGTATTCTTGCCACCTCTTCTTAATATCTTCTGCTTCTGTTAGGTTCATATCATTTCTGTCCCTTATTGAGCCCATCTTTGTATGAAATATTCCTTTGGTATCTCTAATTTTCTAGAAGAGCTCTCTAGTCTTTCCCATTCTATTGTTTTCCTCTATTTCTTTGCACTGATTATTATTATTATTTGCCCTTAAAATAAATTTCAAAACTTGGAATAAAACATTTCATGATCTACACTTTGACTACTTCCCAAGTCATTCTTTTAAGAATTTTATTTGCCACTATCAGTTTTACTTTTCGGATTTTTCCTAACCAATAGTGAGAGAGTCAATTCTTAGGCAGGTTGATAAGTCTTGGGTTGCCTGAGAAGAGAGGGGTCTGGGGTTCTTGAGGAGGAGATAGGGGTCTGGAATTCTCAAGGAGGAGGAAAGAACAACCATCTTTTTTTCCACTCTACTTCTCCTAGCCTTAGTCACATGAAATGTTTTGTTTTCTTTAAGCCCAGAACTGATGATTACACAACTCGTTTTAAACTCTGTACTAACGATTATATAACAACAATGTATCCTGCTTAAGGACAGTTTCTCCTTCCTGAAAACCTTCTGGCTAATCCCATTATCTTAAAATGTAAATTATCTTGAGTGGGTCTAGTAAGATCTTTACAACCTTGAGATCTTCTTTTGTTTTATTGTAATAACTAATTAAAAAAGTATATAACTCCCTTGCTAACACTAGCAAGGGAGGCACTCTCCATCCCTCTTCTGATGTCTATGTCAGAGGCTTTCTCTGTGCCTTTTCATACTTTAATAAAACTCTGCTACACTAAAGCTCTTCAGTGATCAAGCCTGGCCCCTGGTACCGAAGTTAAATCTTCTTAGGAGATCACAAATCTGACACTGTAAGCTCTCGGTAGTATACTATTCAGAAGTAAATCTCCTGAAATATGAATATCAATACCACAAGGTCAAGATCTCTAATCAGATTTTCATTTTTTTCATGAGAAAATGAAATATATATTTACATGTATATATATATATATTCCATGCCTAATAAATACATATTCCATGAACAGTTGTGCAATTAAACATTTAGAGTAGTGGTCTTATTTTTAATATTTATAATAAAATATTAAATGATGTGTATAATTATTGATATATAGATATCAATAGTAAAGTAAAAGTAAAGTCGCTCAGTCATGTCCTACTCTTTGCGACCCCATGGTCTGTAGCCTACCAGGCTCCTCTGTCCATGGGATTTTCCAGGCAAGAGTATTGGAGTGGGTTGCCATTACCTTCTCCAGGGGATCTTCCCGACCCAGGGATCGAACCCGGGTCTCCAGCATTGCAGACAGACGCTTTACTGTCTGAGCCACCAGGGAAGCTATAGATATCAATATGTACATACATATCAATATTTTTTTTCTATATTCCTAATGTGTTTTCTTTGATTATAATATGAACATCTTTTTCTTTTTTCTTTACCTTAGGGATATATTCTGCTATGGTGTATAATTGTTTGGCCACCTACTGCAACAGTGTCTCTCATTATAAAGATGCTTGGTCATTAGTCCATACAGTTATTTCACACATGAGAATTATCATTTTTAATTTGGCAGCAGTGAACTAACACCCCAGCATGTGTTCAAAACTGCCACCTCCAAAGAGCAATAAACAGAGTTGACTAAGTTGATTAAGACAATAAAACTATCAGAACTGCTCCAGGGCTAACAAAAATGCTTACATCAACTCATACTGTTTATAATTGCTACTATTTTTTTCTATTTTACTTAATGACAGTGGTACAAGCTGCTAATTCCAGCTGTAAATTAAAATGTACATAAAATGATAACGTAGTTAATAAATTTAAGAAATCACCCATTGAAACCTTAATTATCACGATATTTCAATGTAAAATGCACTATGATAAGATATTGAGCTAAATATATTCAAGTAACAGGCATTCAGTCTTCATATTCAGAATACCAGGACTATTAGGAATAAAAATGTAAATGAACTGAACATGTAATTGGAAAAAAAATACACAATTTATAAAAATATATTTTGCCTCTTTGCTTCAAGTATTGATATCTAAAACTATACTTTTTGGGGGGTAATATTTAACATACAGAGTGAAATAGGAATTTTGTGTTATCTAGTAAGTGTAGTAAATGTAAGCTGCATAAACAGTTATACTACTGAGTTCAAGGGGGAAATTCTCATTACAATTGTGCTTAATAATAAATACAATTCTGATTGACTATTATTTATTGCCTATATTTGCAAATTTCAGCTCTGTTTCTTAGTTTTATTTTTGATAAAGAAAATCTTAATATAGGGCATACACATTTAGAAGCTTAATAACAATGTACAAAAATTGAAAAAATATATTTTGCTGCATATATATCTTGATATATTTGGAATTCTCAGTTTTTTTTCTTCTTTGTAGACTGAAATAATTTTATAATCAATGTAATAGTAATAATATTTAAAGAAGCAACCAGAATACATTTTATGGAAGTTTCCAGTCAGAAAACAAAGCATGATAATTCTTTTAAGTAGAAATGTGATACAGTTTGCAAATAATGACTATTAGAATACTTTGCTTTAGTTGGTCTTAATGCCAAACTGCAGTTGTCAACACTGACTATAAATTAGAATCACCTGGGAGGTTTTCACTTCTTTTTAAGTTTTATTGAGGTTTAATTGACAAACTGGAATTATATATACTCAAGGTATACAGCTCAATGTTTTGATATTTGCATGCATTGTGAAATGATCACCACATGCAAGGTATTAACACCCCTGTCATCTCACACAGTTACCACTTTATTTCTTTTTAAGCTGTTGTGAGAACACTGAAGACCTACCCTCTTAGCAGATTTTAAGTTTATAGTACAGTATTGCTAACTGTAGGCACCATGCCTCATATTAGATCCCCAGAATTTATTCTTCTTGTATAACTAAAACTTTCTACCCTTTAACCTGGGAGTTTTTAAAATCCGTGAACACCCAGTTCCCTAAGGCCAATCAAATCAGAATTTCTTAAGATGAAGACCAGATAGCAATAGAATGTCTACCAGAAACTTCAGAATAAAATGTCTGTTAGAAACAGTAGAATGGCTCTAGAAGTTTCCCAGATAATACTAATGAGCAGCTATCAGAGGGAGTTTTCTGCATAGGCTCTTGAAATTTTCAATATCCTACCATCTCTACAGGGGCATCCCAGGTGGTGCTAATGTTAAAGAACCCACCTGCCAAAGCAGGGGACTTAATACAGGTACTATCCCTGGATCAGGAAAATCTCTTGGAGGAGGTCATGGCAACCCACTCTAGTATTCTTACCTGGAGAATTCCATGGACAGAGAAGACCAGTGGGCTACAATCCATAGGGTCACAAAGAGTCACACATGACTGAAGTGACTTAGCATGCATACACCATCTCTATAATAGTTCAGTTCAGTTCAGTCGCTCAGTCATGTCTGGCTCTTTGCGACCTCATGGATTGCAGCACGCTGGGCCTCCCTGTCCATCACCAATTCCCAGAGTTAACTCAAACTCGTGTCCATTAAATTGGTGATACTATCCAACCATCTCATCTTCTGTTATCCCCTTCACCTCCCTCCTTCAATCTTTCCCAGCATCAGGGTCTTTTCAAATGAGTCAGCTCTTCACATCAGGTGGCCAAAGTATTGGAATTTTAGCTTCAACATCAGTCCTTCCAATGAATACTCAGGACTGATTTCCTTTAGGATGGACTGGTTAGATCTCCTTGCTGTCCAAGGGACTCTCCAGATTCTTCTCCAACACCACAGTTCAAAAGCATCAATTCTTTGGATATTAATAAGCCATAAACTTAACTTTAGAGATAATGTAAAATCAATCACTTAAATGATATTTTTAATATTTTTTAGTTTGTCACTTATCCAAAATTTCTTTTTATTTAAAAAATTAATTAAAAAAAATAAAAATTAATGCAACTCATATATATATTTTGTAGCTCAAATTTAATTTTTTGTAATTTGTAATTTTGTGTTTTTAACAGTAGATTAGACTCTCCAGGATATTTACATAAATGTTATGACCAAACATTGATGAAATCAGACATTCTGATATTCAGATGAAAATTTTTCAAATGTCCCTTAATTTGTGAGATCAGTCTTTGAAGAATCTGAGTTTCTGGGTGATATACCTATCAACTCACAAATTTTTGCTTAATGGGGGGAAAAGTGGCTTCTGTGCACACAAGGGAGTTTAAGTGAAAATTTAATTTATTTTATTTACATGAAATGCTAGTTTCTTACAGGTTACTAAGAGTGAATCCAGCAGACCCTGGGTGAGTTGAAAGACCATATTCAGCACAGGCTATAGTTCTTGCTGGAATTATAACTGAAAAGATGAAATGTAGTAATGTAAAACTCATTTTTAGGACAAGGATAGTGTAAAATAGTTCTCATTTATGATTTGTACTGTAGTTTGGAAGCAGGTACATGGTGTTCAGAATATCTCTGCTGCTGATACTTCTTATTAATCTTAATTAGGAATCTTTCACAGTAAATCAGTTCCTATTTAAAGAAATCCTCAGATTTCTAAATGTTGCATTATTCCTTCTTGTTCATACGTGCTCAGCTGTGACATGCAAAGGGAGGAATAATGCAACATTTAGAAAGTTGAGGACTTCTTTAAATAGGAATTGATTTATTGTGAAAGAGTTTTTTTAACACAGACAATACAGTTAGTTCATGTTTGTCCAGGTATATTCCAAAATTGATATAATTTTTTCAAAAGTAATTGAGAAGTGACACAAACATAGCTGAAGTATTAAGACACATGATTTTAAAAAAGAATAAGAAAATGAACTCATCTACCCCAAATAAAAAGTGTACACTATATTGTAAGAAATCAGTCCCTAATGAGATAAATAAAAAGTAATTGTCCTAAGAGCTTTCTATACTTTAGTTAACACTTTTAGGGACATAACATGCTGACTGAAAGTGAAAGTTGCCCAGTCGTATCCGACTCTTTGTGACCCCCATGGATTATACAGTTCATAAAATTCTCCAGGCCAGAATACTGAAGTGGTTTGCCTTTCCTTTCTCCAGGGGATCTTCCCAATCCAGGAATCGAACCCACGTCTCCAGCATTGCAGGTGGAATATTTACCAGCTGAGCCACAAGGGAAGCCCAAAAATACTGGAGTGAGTAGCCTATCCTTTCCTCAGTGGATCTTCTTGATCCAGGAATCGAGCCAGGGTTTCCTGCATTGCAGGTGGATTCTTTACCAACTGAGCTATCAGGGAAGTCTAACATGCTGACTAATGCTAGAGAATTAGAATGCTTATTGCTATTTGGACTGCATTTTAAGTTTTAATTATATAAGTAGCCTATATTAAGTGGTTTGGTTTTAATAAGTTTTTATATACATATTTGCAATTGTTTATCTGGTCAAGGTCTGGCAAAAATACAAAGAATACGCTGATCATTTATTTTTGCAAATTGTGTTAATTAATAATTTTTTTTAACACTGACCTCTATTATCTCACATTTCATTTATAAATCTGAAAGACTGGGACAAATGTTTTTAGTGTTCTACCTTCATCATCTGTTCAAAAAACAAAAAAAAAGTGTATTATTGGTATATTTTGAAGTAATACTGAATGTATTAATTTGTCTTCATAACTCCTCTTTTCCAACAAATAAGTACTATTTATGTAATCACTGTAATGAAGTTGTAACCTCAATGTGTTTACCTTACAAGGTTAAAGCTCATTGTGTTGAAGGCAGTATGTACAGCTTTCCTTTAAGTCCTTAATGACCTCTTTATTGAGTATGTCATATGATACAGGCAGGGCATCTCTCTCAAGCTTTGGTTTTATACATGTGGTCAAAGAAATCCAATTTCATTCAGTCACTGGAATGTGAAGTGCATTCCAGATGGATGAACTTGGAGAGCAGAGCATTTTTTTTCCCCAGTACCTTTTATATCTTACTTTCTTGCTATGACAATTTAATTTCCCAGAGACAAAATCATTTTTTTGTAGTTAAGAATTCATTGCTAAAATCTTTTAGGCCATTGGTGGGAGAAAAATAATTAACCTGGAAAGTGATTCCCCTGGAGGATAGAAAATATTAAAATTTGTAGTCTAGATCATCTCATCATACATTTGAATGGCTATTTGACATTTAAAAATCTCTGGCTACAAAAATGTTGACAAAACTTTTCAGTTTATATAAATATAAGCTTCCTAATTTCTCTATTGATTTTCTTCTATTCTTGAGACTGTTATGGCAGAATTTTTCTTACCTGCCCCCCATCATTTGAAGCCTGTGTAGACATTGGCAGGTTTTCTGAAGTTATAAGCAAGCCCAATTTTAATTCTACATTGAGTCACAAGTGATGTTTGTGTTTAAAGAGAATACTATAAAGAGAATTGTTTATAGTTTTTTCCGAGACCAACTTAAAGGTCTTTATAAAAGTATTAGAACTTACATCCTCTAATTAACTTGGGAACCATAGCATCTTCAAATATAAGATGTAAATGAATTCATTCATTAGATCAACAAATACTGAGAAAGTTTTATACGTCATGCTCTTTATTAAGTATCTCTAAGTAGTATGAGTGTCTTAATCATACTATTTAGTCTGGAAGAATATTTTACCAAAAATGTTTCATGGACCATCTATTTCAGCATCTCATGATGAAACAATTTTAAAATGCTTTCTGGAGACTTCCCTAGTGGTCCAGTTGTTAAAACTCCATGCTTCCACCGCAGGGGACAAGAGTTCAATCCCTGGTCTGGGAGCTAAGATCTTGCATGCTGCCACACAGCACAACCGCACACATACACACAACTGATGATTTCTAAGTTGCACCTGAGGTCAAATAAAATGTATTATCTGCTCATAATTCCTAAGAATATGTATTTTAAGAAATGCTCCAGGTGCTTCATTACATAAGAAGAAAAACTATTTGTTTTGGTTCCAGGGTTGTGTGGTTTTGAACAGTAGGCTCATAATAGCCTAGGGCCAGATTGTATATTAAAAGAAGTGTGGGTTCTGGATCAAGAGAAGAAATAGGAAAGAATGGTGAGCTCCTGGCTCTGTTAAAAGTTTCATTTAAATATTTCTATTTCAGGCTCCACAAACAAAATACCAACTCTAGTATTTGATCATATTTTCTTCTGTGGATATTACTTCCTGTGAAAGTGTTATGAACTTCACTCAGGTTTCTTCTACAGTTAATAGTGTATGTGAGTTTTATATATGAATTACTGCTAATATCCAAGTGCAGATTGATCCAGTACAACCCATTACAAACTCTTAGTAATCATGTAGGAATTGTTCAGCATTTCATTAAATTGTTCTTTCATGACTCTAACTATTGAAAAATCCCATCAGTTGACACTTACTAAATATTTCAGTGAAATTGATACTAATCTAAGCAAAAATCTTTTTCTGTAGACTCAGGAAACAAAAAGTTTTATGGCTTCTAATGTTCTTCAGTGAGGCAGAATGCCATTTTAAAGGGAGATCCAAATATTCACGTCCTTGTTGCTGTGGGCTTAGTTGCTTAATTGTGTCCCACTCTTTGGGACCCCATGGACTGTAGCATGCCAGCCTCCACTGTCCATGGGGAGCCTCCAGGCAAGGATACTGGTGTGGGTTGCTGTTCCCTCCTCCAGGGGATCGTTTCAACCCAGGGATCGAACCCAGGTTTCCTGCATTGCAGGTGGATTCTTTACTGTCTGAGCCACCAGGGAAGCCCAAAATATCCTTACCATATAGTTAAATAAAATTAACAATGAGCCCAGTGAATATTCACTAGGAAAAAAATAACATTTTCTAAGCAACTTACCAGGTTGAGGGAAAGGATTTTATTTTTAATTAAAGCTGTATCTAATGACAAGATACAGCTGTATCTATATTCAAGGAATAAAGGGCATGCGTGTACATGTGTGGGATGTGTGTGTATGTGTGTGACCTGCTTTTTGAACACTGCAAACAGTTTGACACATATAGCACATTCTATTTAGTCTTAAGGACCAAGAAATGACATTAGAAGAATGACATTTTCAGGCATTATACTTTAGAATCACTGAGTCCAGAATGAAGACCAAAGTGTATGTATTTATTTTTATTGAAGATTAAATTTGTTTGAAACCTGTTGTGTAAAGTAATTACAGTTATTCGAGATAATTTATTAGACACTTCATTTATGGAGCATGAAGGACAAGAGGAGGGGAACAACTCGTAAGTACCTTCTAAGTACCTTGGTGAGCTCAAGATACCCTTTGTAATCAATCCCTGATGCTTTCAGAGACTTCATGATCACATAAATGTGAACTCTGTTGGATTACAGTGGCTAAGTGAACCACCAATACAAAAATATCCTTTGTTTTGTTCTGTAATGTAACTCATCAACTGCCAACATCCATGACTGACCTGGTGAATAGCTAATTATTTATTAATTTCAAATTCTTCCTTTTTCTTAGATTAAAAAAAGCTTTTACTGATTTGTCTGGTCCATGTCTTGCAGCACTTGGGGTCTTCCCTCTTCCTTGCGGCGTGCTGTATCTTTAAGTTGTGACATGCACAACTTTAGAGATTCTTTCTCAATTATACTCCTTTTGTTATTCCATCTCCTAGCTTTTGGATGCATCCATACTCTTCAGTCTATGTTTAATTGGTTAAATACATACATTGAAGAGTATGGATGTATCCAACAGTTCTTTCCCAAAGAATCTTTTTTTTTTGCATTATTAAATTCAGCCCTCAAAATAATTTATTGATGGAACACTACTCTTCACCTAGACAAAAGTTCAAGTAAATAAAGAATAGGATTTTGAAGAAAATTACATTAAAATTACCTGAGTATTCATTAGCTTTTATAGTTGGTTTAATAGCTGTTATGTACAATTGTTTTCTTACTTAGAAATCCCTAAGTTACATAACTGAAATTTGTAGAGGACCATGCCTTAAGAAGGTTATTGTGTAGGTGACCTAATTCCCCATGGGAATGAAATTAATGCAAAGACCAGCAAAATCTTTCTCAGGCTATTCTGCAAACCAAAGAGCTTTATAAACCTGACATATACAAATAATTATAATGATAATTATAATAATAATAAAAGTAGCTAACCCTTATTTAGGTCTTGGTGGGCTGTGCGGTGCTGAGTCACTCAGTCATATCCATCTCTTTGTGACCCCATAGACTGTAGCCCGCCAGGCTCCTCTGTCTGTGGGGATCCTCCAGGCAAAAAATACTGGAGTGGGTTGCCATGCCCTCCTCCAGGGTATCTTCCCAACCCAGGGATCGAACCCAGGCCTCTCCCATTGCAGGCAGATTCTTTACAGTCTGAGCCAGCAGGGAAGCCCAAGAATACTGGAGTGGTTAGCCTATCCTTCTCCAGTGGAACTTCCCCACCCAGAAATCAAACCAGGGTCTCCTGCATTGCAGGCAGATTCTTTACCAGCTGAGCTACCTGGAAAGCTGCATTTAGGTCTTACTATGTCCCAAACAGTAATCTGCATATTTTAGATATGTAAACGTATTTCTTTTTCAAAACACATCCACAAGATGAGTACTATTATTATCTTTTTTCACAGAAAAGTAAGGCATAGAGGGATAAAGTGTTTTGCACAAATTTTACACAAAATCACACATCTGGTAATTGATAAAGCTAGAATTCAAACACAAACTATCTGGCTCCAGAATAAAATTTTAATTGTTGGATCTATCACATTTTGTGAGAAAGGGATCGAAAAAAAAAATGAAGTAAATATAAAATAAAAATATTTGGTTTTTGCCAAATAATACAGACTTTGAATTCTTTTTGAGTTACAGGTGAAAATCACATAGTGATTTATCACTAAGGAATCACTTTATCACACATCAGCTGATAAATTGATTAGATTCTCCTTCAATTTTATGAAAGCAAAGAACTGTAAACATTTGAGTTACTAAAGGATTTGTTACCTGGTCATTCAGTTCAGTTCAGTTCAGTAGCTCAGTCGTGTCTGATTCTTTGCGACCCCATGAATCACAGCGTGCCAGGCCTCCCTGTCCATCACCAACTCCCAGAGTTTACTCAAACTCATGTCCATCGAGTCAGTGATGCCATCCAGCCATCTCATCCTCTGTCGTCCCCTTCTCCTCCTGCCCCCAATCCCTCCCAGCATCACGGTCTTTTCCAATGAATCAGCTCTTCACATCAGGTGGGCTCATTCATTTTATAAGAACAATACCAACATTCATAATCCTCCATTAGTTTGGTACCCCAATGTGATGTTTCACTGAGAAAAAATAAACCACAGTAAGATTAGGAATGGTGGTAGAAGAATAATTGTATAAGAGAAAGTGAAGAAGCTTCAGTCAATGGAATGACTATACTTGGGCAGATCAAATTTAAGGAAGAATATTTGGTGAAGTTAGCTATCTTGAAATGTATTGTATTAAAGTTATTCATGTGTCTATTTTCATTCTTTGGAAAATATTCATATAACCTGGGATGTGGGAATGAATACGAACAGGTAGTGTAATATAAAAGTTATTTAATAAAAGTTCCATTTTTATGTAGCTTCTACAGCTACACATTAAAAAAAAACAAACAAACTAACAAACAAACAAAAACCAAACCTGTAATCCTCATAACCAGGAGAGGTCTGGATGTAAATTAATCTATCGTGTGATTTTTTTTTTCCCCTACATATACCATCCATGTGTACCCTTGATGCACAGCCCTTGTAATGCTGTGATGTCATAAATATTCTATAGCCTCATCTCCATTTTCTTTCTAAGCAGACCAAAGTCATCACTGCACTTAAATTTTCTCAAGTATTTGTGTCCATAAGTTCACTTTCTCCCACTTTGCAAGTTGCATTACCAAATTCAAGGTGTATACGCAGGCTCAGTTGCTCAGTTGTGTCCAACTCTTTTCGACCTTCTGGCCTGTAGGCTACCAGGCTCCTCTGTCTATGGGATTTTCCAGGTGAGAATATTGAAGTGGCTTTCCGTTTCCTACCAACAAGTTCACTTTCTTCCATTTTACAAATTTCATTACCAAATTCAATGTACAGTGTAAGAATGTGCTTTCTCTTACACTGGTCTATAAGCTCTGGAGCTAATCAGCCTCCAGTTTTACCTGTCTTCACCACTTAGTAGCTGTGAGGTCTTGTTACACTTCTGTGCTTAGGTTTACTCATTTGAATCATGGAAGTAACAGAAGTATCTACATTTTAGGTTTATTGTGAAGATAAATAAATTACTGTGTTTAAAGCAATTTTATATTAAAACCAGGCATATAGTAAGTGTTCAGTAAAACGTTAAGTATTATTATTATTGTTTAAATGTATAACTTCTATAATTTTCCTCTTTAATTTATAGTTTCTATAGTGGATACCGTTTATTGAGTATAAAATACTTTTTAGTCACTGGGCTGCTTTTTACATGCATCATCTTATTTCAACCCCTTAAATTTTATATAAAGTAGCATTTATAAAAATTCATTTTGAAAAGTGAGGCTAAGAAAAATCAAGTCATTTGATCCCAGGTGGCTCAGTGGTAAAAAATTCACCTGCCAAGCAGAAGATGCAGGTTTGATCCCTGGGTTAGGAAGATCCCCTGGACAAGGAAATGGCAGTCCACTCTAGTATTCTTGTCTTCTTTTCTGGAAAATCCTATGGGCAGAGGAGCCTATCAGGCTATAGTCCATGGGGTTGCAAAAGAGTCAGACACAATTTAGCAACTAAAGAATATTTTCTAAAACTAAGGTTAAAATTCAGGTTGGTCTGTCCACATTTTAAACCCTTAGATGATACTGAGATAGATAGATAGATGATAGACATTTTTTTTTTTTTTTTTTTACAGAAGCTATGTAAAAAAGGATATTGTAAGCAAAACCAAGAAAATGCTGTCTATCTGTGCATGGACTCACCTAATGCATTAGGATCAGAGATATGCCACTCTGTTTAACTCGTGGAGTTAACATACTCCGTCCAACTGAATGGCTGCTGCTGCTGCATTGTTTCAGTAGCGCCCGACTCTGTGAGACCCCATAGATGGCAGCCCACCAGGCTCCTCCATCCATGGAATTTTCCAGGCAAGAGTACTGAAGTGGGTTGCCATTTCCTTCTCTACAACTGAATGGAGAAGATGTCCAATTATGATAAGCTGGAATGATTTCCGTTTGAAGGCAAAATTGCCAATGAAGAGTAACAAAAATTTTTCATTCTTAGAAAATATAAAGCCCTTTTAAAAATGATGTCCAAATTTGTTATCTATGTGTACAGGAATGATTTTGGTGAGCTCTTGAATGACTCCTATTCCCAAACCTCTCTGATACTCCCAGTGAGGGTTCACTGAATGGGGTCTATGCAGCTGATTCTGATGCAGAATTTGAGGCTAATTTTATCCTATGGTAACTAGGCAATCCAATCCAGCACCAAATTGGTTTTTCTTCACATTCTACTCTTTTTCTGCATATTCTGTCCAAGCGTTACTTCTATTTGGTCTCCTGACTTTCATGTGTATTTTATTTCCCTGGTATCAATAGACTATAAACATTCAAAAAACTAAGATCATGGCATCTGGTCCCATCACTTCATGACAAACAGATGGGGACATAAGGGGAACAGTGAGAGACTTTGTTTTCTTGGACTCCAAAATCACTGCAGATGGTGACTGCAGCCATGTAATTAAAAGACGCTTACTCCTTGGAAGAAAAACTATAACAAACCTAGACAGCAGATTAAAAAGCAGAGACACTAATTTGCTTATAAAGGTACATATAGTCAAAGCTATGGTTTTCCTAGTAGTCACTTGTGGATGTGAGAGCTGGACCATAAAGAGGGCTGAGCACCAAAGAATTGATGCTTTCAAATTGTGGTGCAAAATAAGACTCTTGAGGGTCGCTTGGACAGCAAGGAGATCAAACCAGTCAATCCTAAAGGAAATCAGCCCTGAATATTCATTGAAAGGACTGATGCTGAAGCTCCATTACTTTGGCTACCTGATGCAAAGAGCTGACTTAATGGAAAAGACCCTGATGCTGGGAAAGATTGAAGGCAGGAGAAGGAGATGACAGTGGATGAAATGGTTGGATGGCATCACTGAGTCAATGGACATGAGTCTGACCAAGCTCCAGGAGATAGTGAAGGACATGGAAGCCTGGCATGCTGCAGTCCATGGAGTCATAAAGAGTCAGACCTGACTGAATGATGGAACAACAACAGCAGCAAATCAACAGACTCTCTCCAAATACTCACTACTTGGATTCCCATCCATGACTAGGTCAAATGTTAGGAAAAATTACACTACTGAAGTCATTACAACAGTCAATATGAAACTCTTAACATTAATTTCTATATATAACTCTTCTTTTTGACTTAAATGAAGAAGTAAAAGAGTCCTCTATCTTCAAATAAATGACTTCAGCCAGAATGGCATTAAGGGATGGAATTAGACAAAAGGATTACATGGCCAAGAAACTAATTACTACTTACTTAAATGACCTAAAATGCATAAAGAAAATGAAAAGATTCCACATGGGTTTGTTTATATTGTAGGAAGGTAGCAAAGTCAGCAAAGTATAAATCATAGATATCCATGTGCCTTTGTGCTAGTTAATTACACTTTCTGAAAATCAGTTTCCTTATTCTAAAATCTACAAACTAATATTTACAGGATTATTATATATACATAATATCCATCTTTAACCAAGTCTGTGTTAAAACTTATATATAGTAGGCATTCAATGTTATTATTACTATCTTATTTTACATGTCAATAATGATAAATAAAATGTAATTTTATTATTATATGATAATGAATGAGATAACATAACATTAATAATACCTATCTCTATTTCAAATATGTTTATCAACATACAATTAAGGGAACCCCTGTCAATTAACTCATTAACAGATCTATATGTTATATGTATCTATATGTTATAGGCCTTGTTTAGGTCTTGAGTTATTCAGTAGAACTGATCTTTAATATCATGGGTATTTCACTCTGATAAAAGTTACCATACATAAATATCAATAAAACAAATAAGCAAAAAAATAGATAAGAAAATATTGGAAAGCCATAAGGGAGTTTAGAAATAGACTTTACACAGAAGTGACAATGTGAACTAATATCTGCATGTGCAAAAAATCAAGTTAGGTAAATCTCTTGACACTGGATAAATAGTTGACTCAAAACACTCTCTAATATATTTCTCAACTTGTTTAGATTTCAATATTTTAGACAAACATACAATGGACTTAGATTTATTAAGTAATGGCATACAGTGAATCTGTTGTCACTAATGAGACTAGATTTATCTATAATTAGTATTCATTTTTTTTGTTTCACTAATATTTACAAAACACTTACTGAATATTCAACTTATATTAGTTGTCTACTGTCAAAGGAAAGAGACCTAGGAATTTTATAGGTACAGCTAGGAATTTCAAAGGTACAAGTAAGCTACATTAGTTAACATCCTCTTCTACAAAAACTCCTGTAACTTGGATAAGTTATTTAAAATCTTTATATCATCATCATTAGAAATATGATGACAACAGCATGAATATTGAAGTCTTTTGGAAATTATATGAAACAATGTGTATAAATCTACACTCAGAAATTGGCATATACCAGTGGATTTATTTTGGGCTTTTCAGGTGGTGCTAGCAGTAAAAACCTGCTTGCAATGTAGCAGACAAGACATATATGTTAGATCCCAGGGACAGGAAGATCCCCGGGACAGGAAGATCCCCTGTAGGAGGGCATGGCAACCCACTCTAGTATTCTCGCCTGGAGAATCCCGTGAACAGAGGAGACTGATGGACCACAGTCCATAGGGTCATAAAGAATCAGAAACGACTGAGGCCACTGACATGCAATGGATTTAACCAATATGATCTAAGAAGATGAGGGAAAAGAGCTGGCCATCTTTTTTTTTTTTTAAAAATAGTATTAGAGTTACTGTGATAAAGGTATGTAGTGCAATGAAACCACTTGAAAGAATCCTTAGCTGTTACTGAAGGGTTAAAGGAAAATTCCTATGAAAAACTTTATGCAACAATAAATGGTAGTGGTAGCCACACTGCTCGCTCATGGTGTTCAGAAAGTTATTGGAAAGCAGATGCCAGTGACGAAAGTAAGCCTGGAAGTTGTGTAGGGACTTTTCCACCCAGGTTAATCACATATATTCTGTTTTAAGCTATCAGTCACTAAAATTGGAGGGACATTATGAAATACAAATAAAATATATATGATTCACTCTAATGTTTCCTTCTGTGCTAGAAAATTTGTAATGTACATGGCTTTCTAAAGCAAGGGGAGAAAATATAGGACAACTGTCACCAATTCATACCATTGTATGGATTAAATTCTCATTCATATCCTTTGTAGCTAAAGGTGAAAGCAACATATTGAAAGACCTGAACATAAACAAGAATTTTAAAATATATCTACTTTTAATGTTTTAAAGAAAAAGTTTCTCTTGTGCCTTGCAGTAAAAATAATCAAAATCCAGATGGAAGCCTATTGAGGATTTTTCTGAATCAAATGAGTTATTCAAGGAATGAATGCTGTATGTCCATCTTGTAGAGGAAAAATGCTACAAACTCCTTTTTCACCATAGTTCTTGCTTAGAGTTAATGAAAATAACCCATGTCAAGTAGCCCTAGAATTAATTCAAAATTCATAGAAATATTTCTATTCCATTAAATGTGTCATCATAACTTTAATTGTTGAAATCAATTCTCAACCTAAGCAAGGCCTTTTCAATGTGCCCATTAAGTTGGTCTTATAGCTGATCCTGCCCTGGTACTTTTCCAATTTGTTCCCCAATTGCTGTATGTTTGCTTTATAGCATAGTTTCAAAGCATTTGATTCTAACTGTATAATTCATTTTTGTTGCATGAACAACTTATTTTAGTTCTTGAGTATTCTGTGAATAAAGTTCTACTGTCAAACTGGATACTACTAACAGCTACCCCATGAATTACTTATTCTCTGTTTTCTTGAATGAAATTCTTCATCTTATACTTGGCTTGAAACATTCAGCTATATACTTATATATTCATTTTTATGTGGTGAACGCCTACCATGTCCTATTGACTGTAACATTGTGTTTTTCCTATCTGGACTGACATTCCATTCTTGAACCTACATTTAGGCTCAAACCTATATTCTCATCACTCAAATAACTGCCCCAGGGCTTGTTTCTTAGGGAACACAATAAAATTTTTGGGTTAGAGAAACACAAGTAAACCATTCACAATCAAGCCTCATAATTATAAAACATATTATTTAATTTACACCATAACAATAGTATTTGAATTCATAATCATATAAATGGAATATTTAAATCTATGTTTCACATCCTCTAAGTGCTGTTCTAGTTCTTTTTAATTTCAGCCACGGAGTAGATAGGACTCAAAGGAAAACAAAATGGATTTATCCATCACTAAACACAATTAATTGCATATTGGCCACTTTACTAATGGAGTTAGATAAAATGACTTAATCACAATTTTTTCAGGGGACAATTATAAATAATTGACTAGTCTATGATTCTGATACAAGAAAGTGAAATTCAGCACATTCAAGAAAATGGTAATCAGATAAAGAAATCACTTACAAGGAATATTCCATTCTTGTAACTGATTCTTTCCCATATAGCAGTATCTACTGGCTGTGGCTGCTATGTTTTAATGTAGAACTATATATAATAAGCCTGGAAGTCAAGTTTAGCTACACAGTCGAACACATGGCTAAATATATTGCAAATACCTCTCTTACATATTAATATCTCTACTTCTCATCCTTACACACCTAAGAAAATTTTTAAAAGAAAGTGAAATATGCATTATAATGAAATCACTGAATTGATTTATGCTCACTTAGAATATATGTTGGACATAGCCATGAAAAATTACTTGTACAAAGATTTTTCAAGTATAGCTATTTTTACTGGTACAGTTGCCTCAACCTGAAAGCCTGTTTGTTTCAAGAATATTTAAACTTTTTCTGAGTGTCTTATACAGTGAAACACCCAATCTAAACAACTCAACATACGGTATTACTTTGATAGGGGTGCTATAACAAAATGCTATAGATTCTGTGGCTTAAACTGCATACAGTCATTTTTTTCATAGTTTGGTAAACTAAAGTCCAAGATGCCAGCAGGACTGGTTTCCTCTGAGGTCTCTCTCCTTGCGTTTCAAATGGCTGCCCTCTTGCTACATCTTCATATGATCATCCCTCTGTACACACATGTTCCTGCTGTCTCTTCTCCTTCTTCTTAAAAGGACACCAGTGTCACTGAAGTATGGTCCCTCCCTAAAGGCTTCTTTTTAGCTTAATCACTCCTTTAAAGACTTTGTCTCCAATATGCATACATTCTGAATTACTGGGCATTGGGAACATCAATATAAGAATTTTAGGGAGACACCACTTAGCCCGCAACACAAACAAAGCAAAATAAGACCAAAACAAAATGTTTCTCCTCAAATAGATCCCTAAATTTGCCCTGCAATTTCTTTAATCTCTGTAAAACTACATTTCTCAGAACACCTTGTAATTGGTTTCTAGATATTAGATGCATGCCTCCAATTAGATATGGTCCTGTGAGACCTTGAAAGTAGAAGTGTGCTGGTGCAGGCTTTGGTTGTTTTCATCTTGTGGTGGTGGTTTAGTCACCAAGTCATGTCCGACTCTTGTGACCCCATGGATTGTAGCCCATCAGCCTCCTCAGTCCATGGGATTCTCCAGGCAAGAATATTGGAGTGGGTTGCCATTTCCTTCTCCAGGGGATCTTCCTGACCTAGGGGCTGAACTTGGATCTCCTGCATTACAGGCAGATTCTTTACTCATTGAGTTACCAGGGAAGCCCTTTTCAACTCTATGAAAGTTCATATACATGGTGGGTTTTCTTGGGGTGTTGATTTTTCCAACATTTACTCTATGTATTCCTGGATTCTTAATAAGACTTAAATAATCTATATATCCCTGTTAAGAACTTCAACACTCTTTCTCCAATTTCCTGACAATTGTAGAGGCAATGACTTCTTATTCCTGACCTAAATCCAGAATCGGCTTCAAATAGAGCATCATCTGTAATGCATCAACTTGAGAATATTCTGGAAATAATTCCAAGATATCAATCTAGAATTTGTTTCTTCAATCCTTTCTGTTATCTCAGAGGCACCTAATTCCTGTATTAAAATTCTTCTAGCTTAAAATAGTTGAGTGGCTTTTGTTTCCTGTCCTGAGTTCTCGTTGATGTAATGTAAAACTCTTCACAATTTCCTTCTACAACTGTATTCTGCACTCTATCTGGAACATTCCTCTTTCTGTATTTATTCTGGCTTATATTTCTCTCTTCATCAACATTTAGTGTGGAAATTATTCTTCATATATACTTTTAATATCTCAACTACAAGATCGTAGTTGTAGCAGTTTATCTGGGATAAATAATTCCTCTTATATTTTACAAACTCCTATTCTAGAAACAAATGGACACTGTTGGAATGAGATACTCCTGGACTCCATTGACTGTAGGGCCTTAGAATAGGATTTCAAAGTGAGTGTGGGGTAAAACTTCTCCTTTAAAGAAGAATAGAAACAAGAAAGAATTTCTTCCACACCGTGTTGATAAATCAGATAGATGACACATATCATGCAATCAGAAGGGAAGGAAGAAAGAAAACAGTTGCCATGCGCTATGTGTGTGAATCTCCATCTTCCCTTTGGGAAACAAGGAGGATTATGCTAATCTAATGTCAAACCTACTGAAAGAGGTTTCACAAAGAGCACTTAGCAAGTTTTGAAATAGTTCCCTTTAGATGAGAGACATAGAGACTGGAATCTTATTTGCATCTGTGAAAAATAAAGAGGACTGTGGCTGAAGGTCTGACCCCCCACCCCTGAAATACAAAGAGTGGAAAATAGTGCTAACTGCATCAGTGATCCTGAAGAGAGAACAATGTGTGCTAGGAACAGAGTGTTCTCTCAGACCTTGAGTAAACTAAATATGCATGGGTGTTCCCATGGATCAGACATAGGACTTTTGTCTTGTAAAGTGACAGTGTGTATGGTTGTCTTGGGATCTAGTGGGACAAGGAAACAGGAACAGAAAGAGGCCAGAGGTATACCACTAGATAACAGGGCTAAAGAAGAATTCACTATCCACCACTTGGAATAAGGATGCGTCCCCTCAAGTCAAGACAATTGTAGTAGAGAGAAGCCAGATAACGTGGGAGAGCCAAGAAAAGGCAGAAGCTTCCTGGGGAGAAAGGGTTATATATAAGCAACTGTTAGATTCCAACACAGCAAAGCCAGCTTAGGGAATTTCCTATTTGAGTAAGAACAGCCCTGCCATCTTACAGTCCAGCTGTAGGTGTGTGAAATCTGGAATTTTGTTTATGATGTAGAACTAGACATTCTATTTTCTGAAACAAGATTTCTGTGTTTTCGTTCTGTTTCTTTTGTGTTTGGGCCACTCACACAGCCTGTGGGATCTTAGAAGCCTGGTTGGGGGAACCCATGCGTCTTAATCACTGGACCACCAAGGAAGAAAGTCCCTATGTGCTTGTCTAAAAGTATCTTTAAGACAGTATCTTACTCAACGTCAGGCAAGTGTATCCTCCTCGGTTCTGTCTCATCTCAACAAAAATTTGAAGCAACAGATGTTAGAGCCCTCGGCACATCATAGCTCTCGGACAGACTGTGTTATAGCTCTCGGGTCTTGGACAGACAGTGTTATAGCTCTCAGATCTCAAACAGACCGTGTTATAGCTCTTAGACAGACCAGTGTTACAACTCTGTATTAAGCTCAGTTTCATTTAGAAAATAGCAGGAAAATACACCCTTGAGGTGTGAGGGCATGCCGACCCAAAGACGCGAAGAGAAGAGAAGAGAAAGGGGCCCCGGCCCTTTGGCTCCTCTTCTTATATGTCTTTTCCTCCCCCCAGGGCCTGCCCTATGTAAATTGGGCTAGCCAGGAGTGCCGTTTGTTCTACCTGAGGTCCTCACTCTGGTCCTCAGACCTTCCTTTGTTCTATTTTCGTGGGATTTTCCCTTCCTTGTCTTTTAGCCACCGCCATTCTGGACTCCTGTTTCCTATTCTAACTACCTAACATTAAGATCTAACAGTAAAGCCTTGGGTCCAGGTAAAGTTGTCATGCAGAAACAACGGAAGCTAACTCCTTGAATCACATTTAAGTAAAACGGAGTAGAAAAAAAAAAATGCTGGTATTTTTATTACTTTATGAACTATAGTTTGGACATAATGAATACACAAAAATAACCATGACATAGATAATTCATTTCCTTCCAGCTATTTCTCTATGTTTCTACTACTTATTTATAGGCAAACTTATTCAAGTTGTTAGTTGCTTATAGTTTTCTAATATCTTAGTTAATTCTTCAACATACTATCTTGCTCCATTGCGCCCACAATTCCCACTGATTGTCATTTCCAAAATTACCAACAGGCTCAGTGTTCCCAAATATGATGCACATACTTCTTTACATGCCTAACTCAGTCATTTAGCAAGTGACAGAAAGCCATTCACTTATTCTTGACAAATTTTCTCAGTTCTCTTTATTTCAGAGGCCATTCCTTAACCATTTTCATTGTTCAAATTTTAAGCATTGTCATTCCTATAAAGAAGCTTCTAGGGCTTTAATCATACATTTATTTGTCTGACTTCACTCTCTATTAGAAAGTATCTGTTCATTCATTTCTGTACTCTTTGTTGATAAGTTCTATCCTATCTTCTGAACTCCACAACTACCAGTCTACCTCCACAAGTGTTTTATCTTAGAATCACCTCAAAGGTAAAGAATCCTTATCCGAATTATTGACTTAAATTGTTGAAACGTATTTATCTGCCTTTTTTCATACCATTAAATTATGTCATCATCAGGACAATATCTGAATTCAATCCTGTCCCTAAATACAAAAATTTAATTATATACCATGTCCTATTAAATTTTCCTTTAAAGTATGTCTTGATTTCACCCACTTTCCTCCATCTTAACTGTTGCTACAAACGTCTCTCACTAGGTCAGTGATAGACTTTCTTGAAGAGAAATCTTTACTTTTGAATTGTATTTGCTATAATTTGTTCTCCAGAAAGAATGTTTAGAACTTCTGAAAATGTAAATCAAAGCACATCATTCCCCAGTTAAAAACTGAGGATGGGACTTCTAGAGTAAAAGGTGAGGTGTTAGGGAAAACATTATTGAACTGATCAAATTTGCTTGCTTGCTAAGTCACTTCAATCTTGTCTGACTCTTTGTGATCTTATGGACTGTAGCTCCAGAGGAGACCAGTATCCTCTGTCCATGAGATTCTCCAGGCAAAAATACTGGAGTAGGTTGTCATTTGCTCCTCCAGGCGATCTTCCTGACCCAGGAATCGAAGCTGCATCTCTTATGTCTCCTGCATTGGCAGGTGAATTCTTTATCGCTAGCACTACCTGGGATCAGATTTAGGCAGAGACAATTATTCAATGTATCTTGAATGAACTGACATTCCTTATCAAAATTCTACTTGTTTTTTGGACAAAAATTGACACACTTTCCTAAAATTCCTCTGGAAATGCAAGAAACTCAGAATAGCTAAAAGAACCTTGAAAAATGAACCACGTTGGACAAAAATTTCTTGATTTCAAGATTTACAAAAAGCTACAAGGCAATGTGCAAAAAGTTACCGGCATAAGGTTAAGACTGTATATCAGTAGAATAGAACTGACTCCAGAAACAAACTATGGTCAACTGATTTTCACCAAGGGTGCCACAACAATTAAATAGGGAAAGATTAGCTTTTCAACCAATAATGCTAAGATAACTGGATATCCACAAAAGAATGAAGTTGGACCTCTTTAGGTTTTTTAATTAAAAATGTTTGTGCTTCAAAGAATACCCTCAAAAAAGTGAAAAATAAACCTACAAAATGGTAAGAACACCATGTGAAAATCATATGCTTGTAAAGAAATTGTATCCAGAATACATAAAGAGTACAACTCAATAGTATAACATAAATTTCTTTTCAATGGACAGAAGGATTTTAATAGACATTTCTCCAGTTATGTAAATGATCCATAAGCACATGAAAGGGTTTATTAAGCATAATTATCAACATCATAAATCACTGGGAAAATGAAAATCAAACCCATAATGAGATATACATCATATTCACTAGTATGGGGCTTTCCAGGTAGCTCTAGAAGTAAAGAATCCTCCTGTCAATGCAGGAGATACAGGAGATGAGGGTTCAACCCCTGGGTCAGGAAGATCCACTGGAGAAGGAAATGGCAACCCACTCCAGAATTCTTGCCTGGAAAATTCCATGGGGAGAGTCTGGCACCCTACAGTCCATGGGGCCACAAAGAGTCAGACACAACTGACTGAGCATGTTCACTAGTATAGCTATGATAAAAAAAAGACAGACAAGCTAAGAATTGTTAACAAGGATGCAGTGTTATTAATAATAACCAACTGATGGACTCAAATGTCCATCAACTGATGCATGAACAACCAAATGCAGCATAGCTATACAATGGAATACTATTCAGCAATAAAAATGAGTGAATTACATAATCTATGCTACAGCATGTGAACTTGGAAAACAGTATTTTAAGTTTAAACAACCAGTCACAAAAGACCATACTGTGTGACTGTATTTATACGAAATGTCCAGAAAAGGAAAATTTATAGAGACAAAAAACAGATCAGTAGATTACTGGTTGTCTAGGTTTCAAGCAGTTATTTTGGGGAGACTGACTACTAGTAGGTACAAGGTTTCTTTTTGAGGTAATGAACATATACAATTAAATAATTTTGATACTTTCATAACTTGTGAACAAAATAAAAAGCATCAATATACTCTTTAATTGAATAATTTCACATTATACAAATTATATCACAAGAAAGCTATTTTTTAAAATAAATATAAATATCAAACAAAATTTGTAATTGGTTACCAATACATTAAAATAAATTCAAATTCTTAGATCCTTCTAAAATCCATGCAAGATCCTTTAGGATCTGTCTCTACTTATTCTTTTTTTTTTTTTTTAACATCTCTAGGTTACCTAACCACCACCCATTTTCTCTAGCCACATTGGTCACCGTACGTCTCTGAGAAACTACCAACATTTCTGTATTTTTTCTATACTCATATTTCATTGCACACTGTGTTCTCTGCTCTCAAGTATTTTTACTCTCTATATTATTGTTTCTTTGGAATTGTTCGATCCCAGCATGAATTTATCAAGTTAGACAGGTTTTCTCTCACTGTCCCTTCCCAATCAGTTCATTCTGAACTTAGCAATCACAGCATTTCCTTCATTATACTTCAGAGGACTGTTTAACTTTCTAATCTGTTTATTGTCAGTTTCCTTCCAAGGGAATGTAAGCTTTATGAGTGTAATCACCAGGTGATCTTAATTCACCTCTGCATCCAGTGTCTTGTATTATATCTGACATCCTGACATCGGATAGGTTCAGTTATTAATTGTTACATAAATACAAAGACAACCATATCTACTGCATTAGCTGTATCTACTTAGCACATAAATCTGAAAGTGAAAAAAAATTGCTGAGCTAAATGTTAGAATAGATAGTGATTCCATTGTCAGGAGAGACTAGATAAATAACTTTGCAAGAGGTTTTTGAAGCCCCATGTTGTCATTTTTTCTCAGTCCAAAATAATGGCCTTGTATCTGGTCCACCTACAATACAAGATGGATAGAAATTTCACATAAGTTTTAAAAAGTCAATTTTTATGCACCATAAAGTGAAACTTGAATAAGACTGATGTCAGAACAATATACTGAAGTACCAGAAAACAATTTTAATAACTCTTCCCTTGTTATCGATGAATTTTTTTTCTCTGTCAGGAATTTCTTAGTTGTAGATAGCTATCTGGATATCTTCTATATTACTGTACTTCAAAACTCAGGTTAGCACTTGTGATGCCATTGATTTTCTTTTAGGAACACTATTAACTGTCCAATAGATTATTATCTCCATCTACCCTATCTATTCACCATCAGAACAGAGTTGTCTTTTGGGGAATTCATGAGTATAGAACACTTCAACAGTTACTTTGATCATTCCGTTTTCTATCACAATTTTTACAAAAACTCATTTTCTTCTTTCTTTAAAAACTCACTTTCTTCTTTCTTCTTTAAATCTATAGATTAAAATGTCTGAATGTCAATGTCAATAATATACCCTTCTCACTCTATAGTTATACAAGGATTGTTTATAGAACACTTTGGAATATATTACCATATAAGATTTTAACAGTAAGTTTTATTTTTGCTTTACAGGTGGTAACATTGATAATCAAGAATTTTAACATTTTTGCTTGGATTCACAAATAAAGTAAGTAGAGTGTAAAGGATTTAAACCTTTAATTTTTTTAAACTCATAAACTTCTATGAAGGAATTAAAACATAGCTCATTTTTCCTACTTCATTCCTTGCCTCCTTTCCTTTCTTTTCCTTTTGCCTCTCCTTCCCTTTTCCCCTACAAATTCCACTTTCCTGTAACTTAACTGGCATTAGATAGTTTACAGACAAGCTACAAGTCTTACAAAGATAGTTCTCAAAGTAACTATTCTGACAGCTGCAAAATAAGATTGTACCAAAGATTCTAAGCAAAAACATGAAAAACAAATGAACTCCCAACTGTACCAACCACATCTTTTGCAGCAGTTAAAGAAAATAGCAACCTGGGAAAAACTTCAGTTCACAAAGCCTTCTCTTCCCTCACAGTGTACAACTCCAGTCCCACCTTGCTCCCCAAGTTACCTGAGTTCAGATTCTCTCTGAAGTGCATCAGCTGATCAAAACCTTCAACTTCTGTTTGAGTAATTTAACTGTTTTCTTTCACCTTGACAATCCTTATGAGCAGAAAACACAGTTCATTTATTTTTGCATTTCACTCTCACTCCCTCAGAGCTAATCAAACACCCTTGTTCACAGTAAGTTCTCAAGGTCAGATAGTTTCATAATCATTTTGTAGTTCAGTGAAACTAAGTCATAATTCCATACTTTGTGCATTTCCAAATATCATTAGAAACTAGGTAGTATGAATTATTACTTTTCATCCTCAATATATTTCCATATTTCTCTAGCTAATATATGTGTGCATGCATGCTCAATTGTGTCTGACTCTTTGTTGACCCCATGGACTCTAGCCTTTCAGGCTCCTCTCTTCATGGGTTTTCCCAGGCAAGAATACTGGAGTGGGTTGCCATTACCTCCTCTAGGGGATCTTCCCCACCTAGGGATCAAACCCATTTCCTGAGTCTCCTGCATTGCAGGTGGCTTCTTTACCACCTGGGAAGCCAGCAAATATATAATAATGTATATATTAGCATCTGTGTGATCTTGTGAAACATTCTTTTGCTATTACTTCCCTCTAAATTTAAGAATATAAAACTTTGACTGGCTTCCCCCTTAAAAATCAATTACTGTTCTAAGAGTACCCTTGAAGAGTTCTGAGGTAGGGTATGTATTAAAATTTCAACTTCTTCATAAAAGTGTTATTATTACAGTGAGATTATATAATTTATGTAAAATACCAATTATTTTGTGAAGCTGATTTATCATATAGATCACAAAGAATGTGATTTATAATTATTTTTTTTAAGCATCATAAAATAGGGTTGGGAATTTGAGGTCAATAGATTATGAGAATGACAATATGCAAAGAAAAAGAAAAGGACCTGAAATAAGTATATATTCATGCTTTTAAATAATCCTAGTTTTGTGTGGTAACATTTAAGAATATTAGCCAAGATTGAAAGGTTAACCCTGCAAGTGTTTTCCAGTAATTATGATTGCACAATATACAATCATTTAAAGAATACAGTTAATTCAATTGGGTCCATAACCATATGGAAACCTTTTTATAACAAAGTATAAATATTCTTAAAGAAAATGGTAAAGCTTTATATTAGAAGGCTTAACCACAGTAGTGATAAGAAATAATTTTCTCAAAGAGATCAGAGTCCAGATTACTGGAGAGACTATAAAATAAAATACTTTAATAATTATAGTAGATGTTTGAAGCTTACTTAAACCCTTTAAAATTCCTATTCAGCTGAATTTGTGTAGTTTGCTCTTGCACTGTGAAGATGCAGAAAATATATATTTAGAAAGAAGATTTATTTTTGATATAAAGATGCTCCCTGAAGCAAAATCTTTACAAACAAGTTATAAAAGTTTATAAATCTTATTAATAATACAAACACATGTGAAAGGTTTACTTTTAGCTATATTTATGAAATTTAAGTAAATAACTACAAAATAAACAATTAGTTATATACATAACCATAGTGTGCTTCCCTTGTGGCTCAGCTGGTAAAGAATCCACCTGCAATGAGGGAGACCTGGGTTTAATCCCTTGGTTGGGAAGATTCTCTGGAGAAGGGAAAAGGCTATCCATTCCAGTAATCTGACCTGGAGAATTCCATGGACTTATAGTCCGTGGGGTCACAAAGAGTCAGATATGACTCAGTGACTGTCACTTTCTTTTCATAAGCATAGTGGGAAAAGCAAACATTGTTTAAAATATACCAGTAGTTCTAATGCTGCTTAAAACAAACATCAGTACTACAAATCTATAGTTTCAGGGTAATGGGAAAAAGTTATGCATGACGCTGCTGGTAGCTATGTGAGTCTGAACAATCAAAGATTGTAAACAAGTATCATAAATATTTTATAGATAATCTTTCTTTTTGTCAGTTTGTGTTGATAATAAAACCTCTTGTCAATTCACAGAGATTAACTAAATTACCTAAACTACAGAGCTAGTATGCACCAGAGTAAGGATTCCAGCACTGATCCATATGTTCCAGTGTTTGAGTATTGGTACAAGCAAAGACTTTAGTTTCTATTTGAAAAAAAAAGGAGGAAACTTAAACATAAAGTTTTAAAAATGATTTGTTTTAATGACTTGAAATACAGGCATGTCTTAGTCAGCTCAGGCTGCCATAACAAAATACTATACTGGGTGACTAAACAGCAGAAAGTTATTTCTCCCAGTTCTAGAGTCTGAAACCGCGAAGATTACGGGGCCAGGTGATTCATTTTCTGGTAAGAGCTTTCTACTTAGTTTACAAATGGCTGCTTTTTTGCTGTGTGCTGAAATGGCCTTTCCTCAATGCCTGCACATGGAGAGAGAGCTCACTTTCTATTCTTATAAGGCCACTTATCCTGTCTAATTAAGACCCCATCATATGACCTTATTTATCCCTAATTTCCTCCCAAAGGCCCTATCCCCAAATACAATTTGGGGATGAAGTCTTCAACATATGAATCTGAGGAGGGGGGATATCATTTTGCCCACATGAAAGCACATACTTAATTTTGTCACCATAATATAACCTCTGAAAATATTCTGTCTGTTAGCCGGAGAAATTCCTGGAAACATACATATTTTCTCACATTTATAATTTTAGAAGGTCTTACATTCTTCTTACGAGAAAATCAAACAAGACAAAGTTTGTTATTTTTAGATAAAACTGACCTTTCAGTGCAAAATGAATTGGCACTCAATGGTCTCTTATGTAAAGTATAGCTTATAAGAGGAAAAATGAAGTGATTAAGAAACACTTCAGAATTAGGACTTGGACCATAATTATCCACAAGTCAAGACCAAAACTATGAATAATGAATATCATATGAGAGAGATTAGATAATGCTGGAAAAAAAAGTGTCATCAGACTTAATTAACAGTTCCAAGATAAAGAGTTCTCAATGGGAGAAATATCTGACTTTATCATGTGCTGTATGTATTTTCTTAATTTATTAAATAATAGCTTTGTGGCCAGTATATAAATTTGGCATTGTTTCATGAACTATGATTCTTGCAAGTTAGTTAATGCTTTTGATTCAAAAGTATACATTGAAACTTGACTATTGATTGAGTGCTATTGAAATTCCAGCTTTCTTGTGTCATTTTTAATTAAACCTGTGAATCTTTACAGATTGATTTACCATGTGCGGGGCATTTATGTCTTCATGTGTTCTCATACCATTCTCAGATCCTGTAAGTGAATAAAATAGTGATCGGTTCATTGATTTCTAAAGTGTTTTCTAATTTAGAAAACCTCATTCAAAACTAAAGGTAGCACAAGGCACAAAAGCTGATTTCTTCTAAATTTTCTGTGCATAGAAGACCCCTACAGAAATAATTTCTAAATAACTACATCTAAAAGTGTATTACTGCCCTCTCCTACATAAGATAGAGTTCTCCATTTGGGATATAATTGTAGATATTCTCATCTAAAGTTCATCATGATTACACATCCATTTTGAGAGTGAATTTTCAGCTTCATATGTTTTGATGAAAAAAATTGCAAAAGGAAAACATGTGTCTCTTATGTAGTTTATGGAATTTTAGTCCCATTTGGAACATTGATATCAAATCAATGAAAAACTAGAATTGAGAAAATGGCAGATCGATTCTCTAAAATAACTTCCATCTGCTTTAATTGAAATAAAATGTTTAGAATACAATTTTATCTAATGACAGTGCAACTCAAAACAGAAATGTTTCTAAACTAATAGAGCATTAACTTCATTATTTTGCATTTTGAGAAGTACTCAAGTCATCTCTACCAAATCAAATAGAAGAGTACATACAATTAAGGCAAGTCTCTGTCTAGCGAAAGTGGGAAAACAAATATTTTTAAAGTCAATTATTTTGTATAAAATAGATAGAAATGGGGTTGAGGCTGTTTGCTAAGATACAGTTACCTTATATGATGATTTTATAACAATGTACATAGCTTAATGTTGTATTATGAGTATAAAAATATTTTTTTAGAAAAAGTATTTATCTTCACACTAAAATATTTATCAACAACTTTTCCTCACTAAAGAGTTGCTACAGGCAAAGTTTGAATTTTTGAAATTCACCCACATTAGAATTTTTGTGGTCCATGGACAAAAAAGAAAACATATACTTCCTCCTGTTTTCTAACTGGAAAATTCTGAGTGGCATTAATTTGTGGTTTTGGAAGCTAATCACCTCTGGCCTGGAACTAGGAATGGAAAATATTAACTGTAATATATATTTCTGAAAAAAATAAATGAAGCAATTTAAAATAAGGCTTGAGATAAATTCTCCTCTGCAAAACTCCCACACTGTACTTTTTAAGCAATTTGTTGCAGATATTCATTCAAAAGTTAGTTTTAGGCACTAACTCTGCAAGTGCTAAATATGCAGAAAATTTGCAAGTTTTAGCAATAACCAGACTATTATTTTTAGTAATAATTATATTATCTTTTATAGATTATAAACATGGCACTAATAAAATATAGGAGTTTGTCTATTGTGATGTAGTATAAAAATAGTATCATATAATATTGCTCCAAAGGTTATTTTCTGAAAAGCTATATCCATTAAATATAAATATCTTAGGAAGTTCAGGAAAATGCTATCAAATTCAATATTAAGATACACAATAAAAAACTAACTGGAAAGACCAAGAATAATATTCTGCTAATTGTTTTATTGGGCCTCCCAGGCGGCTTAGCACTACAAGAATCCACCTCTAATTCAGGAGACACAGGAGACCTGGGTTCCACCCCTGGCTGGGAAAGATCCCATGGAGAAGGAAATGGCAACCCACTCCAGTATTCTTGCTCGGGAAAGCCCATGTACAGAGTGTTAGGAAAAACGCCGCGGGAGGAAAAAAGCCGCCTCTAAGGACCGGTGATAAAGGCCTTTTATTAAGCGTCGCTCTCGGGCAGAACTCCGGGGGCTGGTGAGTGAGGAGACAAAGGGAGTCTGCAAGGTATGAGGGGTGGGGAGGGGTTTTATAGTCCGGGCAGGCATCCAGGCCAGGTCTTTTCATATAAGGAAGAAAGCGCGGGCTACAGCGGTGGTCAGTGTCCGAGGGCTTTATGTTGGTACCTGATTGGGCCAGGCTGCAGGGGGCCAGCCCCTGGAAGTTTAGCCAGCCTCCGGAATTTGCCTTGCAGCACTTTCCTGGGGGCATGCCCCGACCTTTCACAGAGGTGTTTGGCAGGCTAAAGACAGTGGGGTTGCAAAGAGTTGGACATGACTGAGTGAATAAATAACAACAATTATTCCCTTATCTTTGCTTTATGCTTGAATGCTTATCACCTGTGAACTGAATTAAATGGAATTTAGATAAGAGCCTACTAGCCAAAAGCAAATGGTCAAGAATATTTAGATTGTAATAAATGTGCATTTTAATTTAGATTCATAAATATTTGGTGGGTTGAGCTTTCTGGCATAGGGGACATCTAGCATGTGTAAACAAAGTATAACTATGTAAATTGACAAAATCTGATTTAATAGTGCCCTTCACAAACAAAAAAAGACCATTTAAGATTATTTTGTCAAATTTGAGATTTTCTTATAGTACATTTTATTAAGAATATTTTTATTGATAAAGGAGACAGAATGTTAAAATTTCCATATTATTGGAGAAATTAAGACATCATAAATTATTTGATCAACTAGAATGCATTGTATACAAGGACTCTTTTTTATATTAAGCAATATCTTCTGCTTTGTTAATTTAGGTATCACTTTACTAACATGCTAGCTTATACACTCAGAAAATTTTCATTTCTTTAATCCGTTCTTAAAAAACAAGTATGTACATGGGGTAGACAATTGGAATCATCAGTGAAACAGAAAATGTAGTAATTGGCCTCTACTAAGTTAGAATGTGTGAAATTGGAAAGAAGTCTAAAATTTGTCTCACTGGTAGTTGCAGTCACTCAATTTATTTCCTGTGCAAATGCAGAAACTTCACTTTTGTACTTTAAACTCAAATATCCAATGAATATCTCTATGCTATAAAATTCAATGTATCTATACTATGTAGGGGCTTCCCAGATGGCACTATTGGTAAAGAACCCACTTGCCAATACAGGAGACATAAGAGATGCAGGTTTGATTCCTAGGTGAGGAAGATCCCTTGGAGGAGGAAAAGGCAACCCACTCCGGTTTTCTTGCCTGGAGAATCCCATGCACAGAGGAGCCCATAGCATCTCAAAGAGTTGGACACAACTGAAATGACTTATCATACATACATATACTATGTAAGAAAAACAGCTTTTACATTATAATCTACTAAAAACATAGTGATTGAGGAATATTTTCAACAAATTTGAAACTACTAAAGTAAAATAATGTCTATGAGCTGTTCAAACAAATAAAATATTGCCAGTATCAGATAACAATATTTACCATAAAGTTTCATTGACAGCCCAACATAGAACCTGTGAAATCTGTACACAGATGTAGCATACAGCAGCCTGGAACTTTTAAATTCCCATTCAGAGTGATTTGAAATGCTATGCCATTGTAACATGTGATAACACATTTACCAAAATGTTCTCAATCTGTTTCAGCAGATGTTGAAAATGAGCTATTTCTAGTTTTATAATATGTAGTGAGTGGGGGGACCAGTTCAAATAATATCATTATCTTGGCCTGTAAAAAAAGGGGGAAATTTAGAACAGAGACTGTACAGACTTGGCACTGTATCGCTCTCAAAGGAACTTACAAAAGGTGCCTGTGTTGTAGCTAATATACTCTAAACCAAGCAGTTCCATCTGGCTATGAACTGTACTTTTGTTGAGTATCTAAGTGTCTGCATTTTATTAAGCTCAAACCAAAGTATGTGATATCAGCTTGGAAATACTTCTAATATTTTAATGTTTTAAAATACCTCTATATATCTTCAGAAGAGAGGATTTTTCTAAGACTATCATCCAAAACTTTTATATGTCAAATAGTGTCTCTGAACAAAGATGCTTATATGGCACTGTGATTAAGAAAAAAAAGATCTTAGAAGACAAAGTCAATGTTGGAAAAATGCTTGTGCATAACAAGCAACATAGTTCTAAAAGTCAAGTCACTCAGCCTGTGCTAATAAGAAAAATCCTTCAGATGAACTATTTAATTGAGTTTAACAAGGTTGTTTATAGCTAATCCTAAATCCACTAATAGGAAACTGAAGGCCTATACTCAATGCTAGTTTTGCTCCCTTTAGATCTTGCTCATAATTACAGTTTGGTCTTTAATTATTCTTGCTTCTCATTTTCAATTTATGATTAAGACCAACAGCATGCCCTGGAGACTGAAAGTGCTGAGGTGGACAGGACTAAAACAGAGGACAGCAATTCCTTTAGTCTGTTGGTCCAGGTGATGAAATGGATTCTTCTTTGTTTTCCTTTGCTTTTAAACCAGTTGTTGCAGAATAAAAATTAGAGAAAATTTTTCATGGAAATCAATCTACAGTGTTCCAAAAGCAGGCCAGAGCAATATTTTCACAATATTTTAAATATGTGTAATAGTGATATTGTCAGTGAATAAGCCATTGGATCCTGGACCCATAATGCAGCCTAATCCCAACTCTGTAATTTCCTGGTTTCATGACTTTGGACAAGATTCTTAGACTGTCCATGTTTTGGTTAACACACATTTAAGAATTTTATAATATGGCTCAAAGCGCAAGAGTCATTTTGCTGATTAGCTCAGTGCAAATCATTTTGAAAACTGTCAGTCATATTATGTCTTAAAATTTATATATCACTGCTGGAATTGACCAAAATAGTTTGGGTGATAATTGAGATCTTATTAATTACAAATTGGAGCTGTTTTCAGCTGACTTTAACATGTTCTCCAAACAGATAGAACTTAAAATTATATAGTCAAATATTTTAAGGATAAAACAGAAGTTTAAGAAGAAATTTAAAAACGCTTTTAACTTTTAACTATTTTAGCATGTTTATTCAAATAATCACTTAAATTTATGGCATACTTTATATACTTCCATTACACCCTAAATTAGAAACATCTCTCTAAACTCTGCTTTATACAAACATTGGCTAATTGTAACAAAAGAGAAATGGAAAAACCCCAACAAATGTATTAAAATGTAATTAGACTTTAAAAGTAGCACATATGCTTGACTCTTTAGTGATATGAATAATGAAATAGGTTTAAGAGATTAACAGAACAATACAAAGCGGAGGATAAAGCCAAAATCTGTTGAACAGATGATGCTATTTTTTATGTCAATCAGGGCAAATAGAAATAGCCAGGACATGAATCAGGATTATTTATTGAGTCATTTATTTTATCATGTGGTCCAAAGGAATAACATGTTGAGCATTAGTTATTCCATGTGATAGAGTCATGTTCAGTTCAGTTCAGTCGCTCAGTCGTGTCCAACTCTTTGCGACCCCATGAATTGCAGCACGCCAGGCCTCCCTGTCCATCATCAACTCCCAGAGTTTACTCAAACCCATGTCCATCGAGTTGGTGATGCCAATGTAGGCCCATCCAATGTCTTGAATCATGTTCTTGTGGAATTTTCAAGTTTTCTCTGGTCCGCTTTAAGTGTTCATATCAGTTCGATGTGAAATTATGGATCCTTCTAAGAAAGGCCTGATTAAAAGATCTAGTCATTCTGCTGTTCTTGATGTAATACTCTGATGAAAGTAATCTTTCCCTTATCTAAATTCTTGTCGCACTGTATCCATGGGTTTTTCAATACTTTTCATTATACTCTAAAGATTTTTGTAATGCTGTTTGGAATCGGGATGCCACTGGTCCAAATAACCTTTGATAGGAATGAGGCAGAATGAACTAAGTTAACTCAGATTGAATTGTCATGCTACCCTATCATGAACACTAATGAGCCTCATCTTTCTTCCAACAAGGCCCTGAAGTACTTTTGAAGCCTTCAGTCCGGAGTCACTGTGGTGCCCAAAAGGTCAGCTGTCTGTAGCAGACAAGCAATGGTGAGTGTCTTGTCCCATATTATAGAAAGAGCAGTCAGAATATAGTTTTGTATTTCCTTAATTTATTACAAAGTTTAGTTAAAAATGTTGCTTCCGTTTTTACTGATAGCTACTTCACTCTCACAGCCTCAACAGCAATACTAATTACTAATACTGATTGAGAACTTGCTTACTTTGTACCAAACACTGTTCTAAATTATTCCCCTGGATTATCTTATCTACTCCAAATCCATATCCTTTGAGGTAGGCACTAGTATTTACACTCCCTGCCCCCTTTTATACATGCAGAAAACGAGCCTCAGAAAGGCAAAGCAGCTTCCCTCAGGTCCATTCTTTCAAATGGCAGTGCCAAGGTTTGAATCGAGGTTGTCTGACTCCAGAGCCTGCAGTCCTTAAGAAAAGACGGGGATGAATTGGGACCAGATTGGAATATCCATCGCTACACTCAGAATGGTTTTTTCTTCTGCTATGTTTATATTACTGAGTCCATCTTCATTATCAGCATTTATTCCACTGGTTATCATTCTAAGAACTCAGAAACTTCAAATAGACATATGACTAATGATAGTCTGTCTTTTGTCCAGACCTCTAAAAGTTTATGACTGATTCAGATGCAGGTAAGAATTACTCTAAATCAGCAGTTAGCAAAAATGTTAATGTTGACCAGATGGCAAATATTTTACATTATGCAGGCCATACAGTCTCTGCAGGCCTTCCCTGGTGGCTCAGATGGTAAACAAACTGCTTGCAATGCAAGAGGCATGGATTCAATTGCTGGGTCTGGAAGATCCTCTGGAGAAGGAAATGGCGACCCACTCCAGTATTCTTGTCTGGAGAATCCTGTGGACAGAGAAGCCTGATGGGCTACAGTCCATGGGGTCGTAAAGAGTTGGACTCCACTGAGTGACTAACAATTCCACTTTTTCTTTTTTTCCCACATAGTCTCTGTGGAAATTACTCAATTCTGCAATTGTAGAAGAAAAGTAGTACAGACATGGGGTTCAATTAAGGTCGAGGAACCTGGAATGTACTGTTTAAGAAGGCACTCATTCAAAGGGTTATTTGTGGGCCAGAGTCTGGAAGTAAACACCTCTGTAAATCTTGTTTATTTGAGGCCTTGCTTGCCCCACCCTAGTCCTTTTCTTGATTAGAGGAATGCAGCCAGTTGTATTCCAAGAAAACCTGATTTACAAAAAGAAGTGCTCAAGGCTAGATTTGGCCTCTGGGTGGTAGTTTGAAGAACTCTGCACTCTACAAACAAAATTTCTCATAGTCTCTGACAGGCTTGTCATTACTCCAGCAAATGAGTCATACCTGAGTCATCTTATATCCCTTAGATTACTTACAAGAGCATCCTGAATGTGATAGAAAGTCAATCAATACAAATAAAAGAGTGTGTCTATACAAAGGCAAAACCTTTTATAGCCTTTGTGCTTGTTCAGCTCTTAATCATTAACAGAAATACAAGTCGGAGATCTTAGTGGGAGGAAGGCGAGAAACAGGCTGTATTGCTTCCTATATCTCATAGAGTCATGGGCTTATTTCTTGCTTGGAGGATATCAAAGAAGGAGAGGGAGAAAGTATCGCTCTTAGATTTAAAAAAAAAAAAGTAGAAAGAAGAGGAGAGCATTTAAATTTTAAAGAAAAATGGATTGGAGGGAGGGAACAAGATGACAGAGGAGTAGGTGGATGTGGAGTATATCTCTCTGAAAGGATTTGTCAGCAATACACCTTCAGACACAGAAGTGCATGCAGAATACCAGCTGAGAGTGGACAGGAGTACCTGACCAGACGAAAAGAAGATATAGAACCATGCAAAACTCAAAACGCAGTGAGAAGAAACCAGGGGGAAAAACAGGAGTGTTAGTAGGACTGGACCTGCCTTGGCGGGTGGAGGAACTGAAGCAGGGGTCTGACTCCTGCATTGGGGCAATTGTCTGAGTCAGAGGAGGAACATTTAAGGCTGAGAGTGAAACAGCTGATCTGTGGCATCCTCAATGGAATGAGAATCAGACAGTCCTTGCCACAGCCATACATATCCTGGACAAGGACACAGGTCTCCTGGAAGGCGCAGCAGCTGGGAGCTGGAGTTTAGGGATTGTGGAGCGATCCCAGGGTAAGGGCTGTTGTTGACTGCAGAGAATGGATCGAGGGGAGGTGAGGGAGGAGACTGTGGTGGGAAATGTCTGTGGAGGAAAGCCGGGAAGTCGTGGAAGCAAGAGGATACTGCTGAGTCACGCGTAGGGAGTGAATCCATCACTATAGTCTCTATCTCCCCCCACGCACCAGCGTCAGCAGCTGAACAACAGAGAGGCTGGCCCATCAAACACTTAATGAGCTGAACTACAGAGTAGGACCCTAGCCAGGGGGGCCCCTCTGTGTGCCTGACGCGCCAAACAACAGAGAAGGACCCCAGGCAAGGGAGCCCGCTAAGTGCCTGAACAGGCAGAGCTATGGGAAAGACTGGCCAAAGAGGCCTTCTGATTGCCAGCTTTAAGAGGCTCAAAAAAAGGCTCTGACAGGGCCGTAACTCCTGCGGCAGAGGCAGTCCAGGTCCCTGCACACTTGGCGCCGCCAGGGTCCCCGCAGGCCAAGCAGCCGCGCCACCTTCACGCTCCGCTCTCACTGGGGCAGAGCTGCCACGGGCAGAAAGAGGCTTGTGTCTGTGTGCGCAGGGTCACTTCAGTCGTGGCTGACTCTGCGGCCCTGTGGCCTGTGGCTCGCCAGGCTTCTCTGTCAGGGAGGGGGTTCTCCAGGCAAGAATACTGGAGCGTATTGCCCAATCCTGGTTGCCATCCCCTTCCAGAGCACTGTATTTCCTGCTGCCCGAGCCGCCAACCCCCTGAGTTCCTGGTGCTGCCAGAGCCCATGGAACCCAAGGAGCTGCACCACCTCCTCATCTGGCCCTCACAGGGGCAGACCCAGTCCTCCAGGGCACCTCAGGGGCAAACCCCAGTGGAAACACACATGCAGAGGTGGAAATAAAACCACAATTGAAACCCAGGGGCAGTGTGGCTAAGGAAGAAGACCCCAAACCTTCCCACCAGCTGCACAAGCTGCAGATTAAATCCACACGATCAACTAGGCAGACTCTGCATCCAAGGAAAATATAAAAAGGTCATTGAGAGCTCCCACAAAAGGAAATGCACTAGTTCTGATAGTTGTGGACATTGGAGGCAAGGACACATAGGAGGAGGACCAGATTAGAATCTGAGCTGCCCCCACAGCAGGTCTAGAGGTCAGCACAGTTTTGGAGGGTGTCCTAGGGGGTGAGGTGGACTGTGACTCCCAGTGAGGGAAAAGACTCTGACAGCCGTGACTAAAAAAAAAAAAAAAAAAAAATTATTATCTTTATGTTTTGACTTGTTCTGTAGATTTTTTTTGGATTTTTCCCCGCTTTGTTGCACTTGCCAATTATATTGGCACTATGAAATTGAATTAAGTTTTGAGCTTTTTTTTTTTGCTTAGTCACTTTTTTTTTTTTTTTAATTGTTGTTATAAATCTCTGGTTCTACATTGGGCTTTTGCAATTCTGTGGAGTTTTCCCTTCCACCACCACCCCCTACCCATTCTAATTTTTTAAAACTATTATTATTTTTTCTACATTTATGCCTTTTTTTTTTTTTTTTTGCTTTTCCTACTGTTCTTTTCCCCTTGCAGTTAAACTTTAATGTAAATCTTCTTTATCTACCTCTATTTAACTTTGTTTATCTAGTCTTTCTTTCTTTTCTATTTTTTTCCTTTCCTCACAATGTATTTGTTAGTTTTGCTTTCATTGCTTTATTCCCCACTTGACACCTTGCTTTAGTTTTGTTTTCCAGTTTGTGCTTTAGTTAGTTTTGTTCTTAACTGTTAAATATAATTTTTTATTTCCTTTGTTCACTGGGACAATCTACTGTACTTTATTTGTTAGACTGTTTTGACTTTGCTCATAGTGTATATGTATATGTGTATATTTCATTATTTTAATTGTTCTTTTCCTGATTTTGTAACTGCCATTTTTATTTGGGTTCATCTTTGGTTTCTAGTTTTTGGATATTTGTTTTAATCTCACTTATGCCACAAGAAACCACTTGTGGAATCTTTGTTCCTGACCAAAGATCAAACCCTGAGCTTTTGGAGTGGGAGCACTGACTCCAAGTCCCTAGACTACCAGAGAGCTAACCCTAGGGAGTATCAGAGAGTGAGAACTCACACAAAGGAAACCACTTGAATACAAGACCCTGCATCACCCAACCACCAGCAGCACCCTGTGCAGGACGCCTCATCTAAACAACAAACAAAACAAAAATACAAACCCAATCCTCAGCAGACAGGATTACCACCTCACTCAGCCTTGCCCATTAGAGGAAAAACAAACAAACAAACAGAAACTCAGCACAAATCTCACCCTATACAAAGCTAACACAAATCACTGGACAAATCTTAAGAGGGCAAAAACCAAAAGGAAGAAAGAATTCAACCTTGAAGCCTGGGAAAAGGAGATGTCAAACACAATAAGTTAAAAAAAAAAAAAAAAGAAAAGGTAGAGAAATACTACACAAATGATGGAACAAACTAGAATAGTGAAGTGAAGTCGCTCAGTCGTGTCCGACTCTTTGCAACCCCATGGACTGTAGCCTACCAAGCTCCTCCCTCCATGGGATTCTCCAGGCAAGAGTACTGGAGTGGGTCCAAATAAGTGAAGAGGAAATAGGCAAACTACCTGAAAAAAAAAAAAAAAATCAGAATAATGATAGTAAAGATGGCCAAAAACCTTGAAAACAAAATGGAGAAAATGCAAGAATCAATTAAAAAAGACCTAGAAGAATTAAAGAATGAACATAGACAAACAACACAATTACTGAAATTAAAAATACTCTATAAGGAATCAATAGCAGAAATCTGAAGCAGAAGAACGAATCAGTGAGCTGGAAGATAAGATGGTGGAAACAACTTCTGAAAAACAGAATAAAGTAAAAAAGAATGAAAAGAACTAAGGGTAGTCTCAGAGACCTCAGGGATAATATCAACACAGATGAAAAGATACTCAACATCACTCATTGTTAGAGAAATGCAAATCAAAACTACAATGAGATATCACTTCACACCGGTCAGAATGGCCATCATCAAAATGTCTACAAACAATAAATGTTGGAGAGGGTGTGGAGAAAAGGGAACACTCTTGCACTGTTGGTGGGAATGTAAATTGATACAGTCACTATGGAAGAAAGTATGGAAATTCCTTTAAAAAAAAAAAACAAACTAGGAATAAAACCACCATGAAGTGAAGTCGTTCAGTTGTGTCTGACTCTTTTCGATCCCATGGACTGTAGCCTACCAGGTTCCTCTGTCCATGGAATTCTCCAGGCAAGAATACTGGAGTAGGTTGCCATTTCCTTCTCCAGGGGATCTTCCCGACCCAGGGATCGAACCCAGGTCTCCTGCATTGCAGGCAGACACCTTACCGCCTGAGCTACCAGGGATGCCCACCATATGACCCAGCAATTCCACTTCTAGGCATGTACCCTGAGGAAACAAAAAATTGAAAAAGACACATGTATCCCATTGTTCATTGCAGCACTATTTACAATAACTAAAATATGGAAGCAACCTAAATGTCCATCAACAGATGAATGGATAAAAGAGTTGTGGTAAATACATACAATGGAATGTTACTCAGCCATAAAAAGGAATGCATTTGAGTCAGTTCTGATGAGGTGGATGAACCTAGAACCTATTATACAGAATGGAGTGTCAGAAAGAGAAAGATAAATATCATATTCTAACACATAAATATGGAACCTAGAAGGATGGTACTAAAGAATTTATTTACAGAGCAGCAATGGAGAAACAGACATAGAGAATAGATTTACGGACATGGGGAGAGGGGAGGAGAGGGTGAGATGTGTGGAAAGAGTAGCATGGGAGCTTACATTACCATATGTAAAATAGATAGCCAATGGGAATTTGCTGTATGGTTCAGGAAACTCAAAGAGGGGTTCTGTACCAATCTGGAGGGATGGGGCAGGAGATGGGAGGGAGGTTCAAAAGGAAAGGGATATATGTATACCTATGGCTGATTCATGTCGAAGTTTGACAGAAAACAACAAAATTCTGTAAGGCAATTATCTTTCAACAAAAAAGTCAAAAAAATCGATTGGAGATAAACACTAACTTTGGGTGAAATCAATCACAAAGTTAGGAATTATAATCAGAACTCCAGGCAGCCAAATTTGGGTACTCCCCACAGTATCCTTCTGTGCACTTAGGACTTTAACATTCAGTTGTTCTACCCAAGACTCACACATTATCTCTTATATTTTCCAGGTTTAGGAACAATCTTTCAGAGAATTTTTGAAGTATATCCCCCCATTGCCATGAGAATACAGAATGGATAAAATCCACTGAGATATTTGCCACCTGAAAGGGGAATCAAGCATTACTGCAGACAGCAATGAGTCCTAACCATTAGACCAACAGGGAAGGTACAAACATCATTACTGGTGTTTATCCAAAGACAATGGGAATGGAAAGTAGCATTTCAGGTGTTACCACATGAGGGGAAACAAAAAAGGAAAGGGTAGATGCTGTGAAGTATTGGACCTAAGTGACATGTCATCACTATGTGAAAGCCTCACAGGGATTTCCAGAAACAAGTAGAGGGATGTATTATCAAGAGATATATTTTCTATGAGCACCAGAGATCAAGAACCAGGAACCAGAGTTTAACAATGACAATCAAGTGATGATCCACTCGAAACCATTCATATGAATCTATTCTAAGTGTCAAGTATTTTAAAACTATATGAAGTGAAGAAACCAATCTCCTCATCTGAAGCCTCATGCAGTAAAAGGGAGAAGAGGAAAAGCTAAATTATATCAGATATTATTTACTATATACTTCACTTATTCCCCATTTTCCATCCAGAAGTTGCATCTGCACCTACTTGAGACTTGTATCTTCTTTCAGTGACTTGAATTTTCCAGACATCAGAGAAATACTCAAAAATACAAAGACTTCGAAAAATTTTGGTGTCTTCCACTGGGTTCTGCCTCACCTACAGCTCAAGATAGAGGGTATAACAAAGAAAAGTTGGGGGAAAAAAGAATCCTTGGTAAGTCTTTATAGTTTGAATAAGCACAAAAATTAAACTTCACTTGCTATAGTTAACAAATACATTTTAAATATTCTGCCACTGGTAACTGTCTATTTTAAACTCTGAGTAGTATAGAAAATTTCAAGGGGAAATAATCAGAAGAGAACATCTATACTATAACTGGGCTGTACCTAATTATACAAATCTGTTCTAATAAGGAAACATTATAATTCTACTTTTAACTACATCTCTTCAATGATTCTCACAGTCTGATAAACTTGGATATCAGAATCACTTGACTCTCTTTAGCCTGAATTCTTGGAATAGAGTAAGACAGAGTTTGCCAATGTCATTTGACAAATTAAGAATAGTTTAATATATTTGCAGTTAAATATTTAAGGGCATAAAAATAGTCATATGTATTGTATATGTGTTTTAAATCTCCCTGAAAAACTTGAGTTAGAGTGTGGATTACCTTGAGTTCTCTTATCTAGCATTTTAATTGGGCCCAATAGTTAACTATAAGTGAACCCTGTGAGCAATAGGACCAATTCCCATTAGCTGCATCTTCAAATTAATATGTGAAAGTGGAAGTGGAAGTGAAAGTGAAAATCGCTCAGTCATGTCCCGCTCTTTGCGACCCCATGGCCTACACAGTCCATGGAATTTTTCAGGCCAGAATACTGGAATGGGTTGTCTTTCCCTTCTCCAGGGGATCTTCCCAACCCAGGGATTGAACCCAGATCTCCCACATTGCAGGCAAATTCTTTACCAGCTGAGCCATAAGGGAAACCCAGTTAATATGTGAATCTGAATTTGAAGATCTCTCATTGGCTCTTATCAGAAACAGGAAAAAGAATGGTCAAGAAGTCATCTCACAAAAATAAAAATGCAGAGGTGAGACGGATTTTGATGTCTTCTAAAAAGTTGTTTTCATTTTCTCCTTCAGAGCTGGCTCCTTCACCCTCAAAAAACTTGCTCCTTCTTTTTCAAATTATATTTTGCATTGCCTGCCTGTTTAGCAGTTGGATTGAGTTTCATGTCACTCCTTGAATGGCTGGAAGAGGGTCAAAAAGTGGTTCATCCATGCCCAGTACACGCTATGCTTTCTTTTTTTCTTTATTTACCTTGGTTTCTATATTATGACTCAAGTGACCCTCTGCAGAACAAAATGACCATTTCTCTTATTAAATCAAAGAGAAAGCTTTGGTTGCATAGCTAAGGGATTTTTGAGAAATTTACTACAAATTTATATTCTTGTTCTCTCTAATAGGCTTAAAATAACTGGTCTGCTTTATAATTCTCCTTTTTGCCCTTACTTCTCTACTCACTTAACTGGTATGAATGTACAGTATTGGGAAACTTAAACTGGGTCATATCCCATAGGAACTCAAGTTCAGAACCTTTTTTTTTTTTTTCTTTTATATCATCTAAGTTTTATGACAGGCATAAGAGAATTGGTAAATGTGCCCCTTCCTGGGATGGGAGGTTACTACAATACAGTCTTTTCTTTTATCACCTATATATTAGCAATTGTGGCAAAAAGTAGGGTATATACCATATTTACCTGAAAAGTCTGACCACTTTTAAAGTGCTGTAATACAGTTAGGACAGTTATTACACTTTTACAAGTACAAAATGAAAACACATTCTAGCAATGGTCTCATGAAATAACATTGCTCCAAGGCATCCACTCTGTCTACCTCTCACAGCTGCCATTTCTGTGAGGAAATTAGTTGACTGACTACACGGCATGGGTTGTGAAACCTCATGGCCAGCCCTGGGGTCTGTGAGCCAAGGCAGGCATGCATCACAGATCCAGGAGGGACTTTGCAGCCTGGTGACAGGAGGAAGGACTATTGATCACAGATCTATAATTGGCTCTGAATCCATCATGATATTGAGTCTCAACAGGCAAGTCTTATTCCAGTTTGTCTTACCTTTAATCATAGATTAAGGTCTTCTGCTTTTACAGAAATCCATGGGGAATTCAGTGAATCAAAATGTCCTATGGACTTAGAACTCAGGAATTCAAAAGTATTTCGCAGAACAAAAATGTACAAGAAAATGTGTATAGGAATAAACAGGAGCAGAATGTTGAAGAAGATATTCCTACTACTATTTAAGTGGTTGAATTTTATCTAAGTGCAGAAATTCACAAATTTTAGCTTTTGTTTTATGAAAAATTCAATTCTGAGTCTATGTGAGGTTGATTTAAGTCCATTCAGTCTGTATTTATTGAACACTTATTTGCTTAGAGCTATGGATTCAAACACAAACAGAAACCATGATTATTGTTTGTGCTTCAGGTAGCTTATGCCTTTGAGCAGATAAAATACTAATCAAATAAGCAAAAGAAAAAAATATGGTAACTTCTATGAAAAGAACGTTACCTGTGTCAGGAGGTTATCTGAGAGTTTCACTTAACTGATTAAGAGAATATCTGTTAGAGAAAGTAACATTTGAGTTGAAATGTACAGGACAAATTCAAAGAATGCGTTAGAAATAAAGGAAAAGAACATCCTAGAGTGCTTTTCACTCTAGCACATGAGGAAAAATCATGTAGTGAGATAGGAGAAGGCGCATTCAAGAAAGTGAAAAAAAGCAAGTATAGATGCTAAGAGAGGAGTAGAAGCAGAAAACAAGAAAAGGCTTGAGAAATAGGGAGGGGTCACACCTGCAAGTTTCTTTGGAAGATGTCTATATCTTTCTGTAAAAATCTGCCTGAAATGCAGGAGGTGTAGGTTCGATTGCTGGGTCAGGAAGATCCCCTGGAGGAAGGAAGGGTAACCCACTCCAGTACCTTGCCTGGGAAACCCCATGGACAGAGGAGATTGGCAGGCTACAATCCATGGGGTCATAAAGAGTTAGACACGACTGAGCACACACTCACACACATACACACACACATTTACACCAAAGGCAATAAAAAGACCCTGAATGGGGTAGGCAGAGACAGGTGTAGGACCAGAAGTGGTGATTGACATCCTTAGCATTATGTTTGGAAATAATCACTTTGTTGAGGAGGGTGTTAAGAGATTAATTTATAGCCCAGAAAACATCTCTCTCTCTCTCTCTCTCTCTATATATATATATATATATATATACACACACACACACACACACATATATATAGACAAGTGAGGGCAGGTGAAATCTAGGGAATCGCATAGTCCTGAAAACTATTTGGGATATAAAATAGACAGAACCTGATGACAGATGACAAATATGGGGATAGGAAAAGACGGTTTCTATGTTTCTGGTTTGTGAAAATGGCTGTATCATGCTATTCAGTTGATATAGGAGATTCTGGGATGGGACATTATCAGGATGCTGGATTTTGACAAATGATAGAGAAATGGCAGTGAAAAGACAAAAGGGTATGTAGCGAAACATGGTGCTAACAAAATAATCTGAATAGCACTCCCCCAACTTCTTCAATATATACGTCCCATATAAGACATTTTGTTATCTGTAACATGAATAAAAAATAAAGAAGACTAAGAGAAGTTACATAGTCAGGTTTAAAATCTAGAAATGGTGATCTTAGATTTGTTTTTAGTAATTTGTAGCTGACTCTGGATTTTGAGGGTAAGATGTTAAAAAGCTATGAATAAACTATGTTAATAATGTTAAGATGTTAATGAACTATGAATAGCTAGGTCTCACTGCAGCTACCTTATATACTTGTATAGAATGATCTTATCTACAGATTCATTTAATATATATGCCTCCCAAGGGTAGAAACTGACAATGATTTTATTAGATCTTTGACAATAAGCCAATGGAATGTCTCAGAACCTTTGAGCCCATAAAGTACTCTATTTAATATCTTTTTTCCCTGCTGGCTTCCTAAGCATGTGTATCATCATCTCTCATCTAGAACACTGAAACTCTGTCCTATCCAGTCTCCCTTATCTACTTATCACTTTCTCAAACCTCTTCTTTTCTGACCTACAAATTATCCTAACTCTCTCCCCTCATCCAAACATTTCAGAACCCCTCGTTACTCTTAAGATAATTATCTAAATTCTGTCCAATCTTACCTGTGGTTCTGGTATAATTATTCATATCTCCTCCAGCTCTTAAAAATCCTGCAATAAATATACTCCCAGGTTATCTTGATGGCTCATCAGGTAAAGAATCTGCCTGTATTACAGGAGACATGGGTTTGATCCCTGGGTTGGGAAGATCCTCTGGAGGAGTAAGTGATGACCCACTTCAGTATTCTTGTCTGAAAAATTCCATGGACAGAAGGGCCTGGTTGGTTATAGTTCAAAGTGTTGCAAAGAGTTGTGCACAACTGAGTGACTAAGCCACAACAGCCCCATACCTTTAAGTTTGTGCAGGATTTGGATTCTGCTACATTACCATCCTTATGTCCTATCCCTCTCTCCCTGCGGAATCTACACACTGGAGTTTACATTTCTCACATGCTCCTTCCTTTTTCAGAATACTTGGGCATGCTTTGTCTTCTCTTCCTTCCTATCTGCCTCTGAAGCTTATATTTTGTGAAATTAAACACTATTCAGCCTTTAAATATTAAATCAATAATGAAATTTTAAATAAAGCAAAATAAAACAAACTTCTTTGACCTGTTACAGGCTCATCATATTTGATAAAAGTGTGGCTCTAGACTAAAGCAGATACCTCTGACATGAATTTTCATAGTTCTCAGTATGAAACATATATTTAAATAATAAATCACATAAGTTATCCTCTAATGGGTTCTCTGGCAGAATATAAACTCTATGAGATCAGAACTAGGTCTATCCTATTTAATATTTATTTTTCTTAATAGAGTAAAAACTCCTTCAGGACAGGGGTTATCATCTCTTTCTTCTTTACTCCAGTTTTTTTCAAGACCTGACAGCATTCTTGACAGACAGAAGGCTATTAGTGAATATTTACTAAAGGGAAAAATGAAGGTGGATTCAAGGAGAAAATGGGACACTCAGTGTCTCAAATTAGGAAATGTATTTCATTTCGAATCAGGAAATTGATGATCCTATTTTCTGTTTAGGAAAAAGAAAATAAGGGGATTATTTACTCAACTGGTCCCAAAGTATGACACATGATGGTGTAAGGTGGGCAAAGATTTGCTGATGCAATTTACCAGAGAAAGCTCAGTAGAGGTGCAACAAAATAGTGCTAAGCAACTCTTCAGATTGCCTTGCTGACACCTTGCTGATAATGGTTCGTATAGTCAAAGCTATGGTTTTTCCAGTAGTCACGTATGGATTTGAGCACTTGACGGTAAAGAAGGCTGAGTATCAAAGAACTGTGGTGTTGGAGAAGACTCCTGAAAGTCTGTTGGACAACAAGGAGATCAAACCAGTCAATCCTAAAGGAAATCAATCCTGAATATTCCTTGGAAGGACTGATGCTGAAGCTCCAATAGTTTGGCCACCTGATGTGAAGAGCCAACTCATTAGAAAAGAACCTGATGCTGGGAAAGATTGAAGGCAAGAACAGAAGGGGGTGACAGAGGATGAGATGGTTGGATGGCATCACTGAATCGATGGACATGAATCTGAGTAAACTCCAGGAGATAGTGAAGGGGAAGCTGGGCATGCTGCAGTCCATGGGGTTGCAAAGAGTTGACTTAGCAACTGAACAGCAACAACTCTTTAGGTAAATAGCAGGTGAAAAATAGCAGCAGATGAGGAAACCATTTCTACAATAGACATCATTGTCTGAAAGAAACTGATAGAAAGCATTACTGAATGGAGGCCTGGAAGTTTCCTCTAACTTGTACACCGGAGAACAGTCAGAATCAGGCTGGGGCATGTTCCTACTTAAAGGTTTGTTCCCATCTTAGTTCTGCTATTTTAGCTAAAGTTGATATTTTATTCATTCTCAATTGGTATAAACTGATAATTTGCTTTCTCTAAATTTGTGTGTTGGAGTCCGTAAAGTAATTTTACACTTGGTAATAGATGCTGTGGAGAAGTAGTGTCTCTTGATGGGAACCCTAGGGCAGTGTATAACGCATATGGAAGGATGTTATAACTCTTTACAATGAGCTGTCAAATACTTAAAAGTGTTTACATCTTAGAAATAGCAAATCTAATTATAAAGATAGTTTTAATTATATATAACACACCATCTTGATAGCTCTTTAAAGTAAACATAATAGCATCTAATAATTTTTAACTTTCAGCTTTTTTAAAAATGCAGTTATATTCTCAATATCCTCTACTATTCAGATTAATATTCACCTAAGTAGCCCAGGAGCATAAGCTACAACATAAGGTAGACAAATGAAATGCTTGTGGTTACAAGAAATGACCTTATAAAGCTACACATGCACACACAATGAGATAAATGAAATGGTCTTTTGTAGTTTCTTAAAATTACATTATCTTTTAAAAATGCATGATTCTGAAAGCTAGAAAATATACTTTTATTTGAAATTGTAGAAATTCCCCACTGCTTTGATAAAAGTTGTATTTTTATGAAAAATATATGATTATTGAAAGATGTGAATATGTTTTAACCTTCCAGGGATAAAATACATGGTAAAAAAAATTGTGAATGAAAAAGCATTGTAATTCTTATTTGATAAAACTCAGAGCTTTGGGAAAAGTTTTTTTTATCACAAATGTTTATATTCACCAAGATTCAGGCTTTGACTAGTTTTTCTTACTCTAAATAGTTTTAGAAGCTTATTCATTTTTATGGCTTCAAATTTATTTTATATATACATTATATATTAACTATAAAATGTATTGAATACATACCTATATATGTATACAACTTGGGCATTAGAACATATGTCTCTTCCCTGACCATTATGTCAAAATGTCAGCTACTGATTCTTCCCAGAATTCTTTACTGTCACCTAATTGCAGCACATTTTGCCCATCATCTTCCATCCATTGTGACTTTTTTCTTCCTGTGGAACGTAGCTGTAGCATTAGATTCTCTCTATATTAAACACTCTTTGAAGCAAGGCAAGTTACAGATAAATAAAGAAGCAAATGACTTTACCAGTAAAGAAAAGCAAAATTAATTTTTGTATATTAATAAACAGGAATTAAATGTTTTTGTTAATATTTTCTTTTGATTAATCCTTCATAGTGACTTGAACCCATCGCTTTCATCCTTGTCACACTCACTTCACTCTAGTTCAGAGCATCACACTTCAACGACTGAAACCAACTCCTCATCTCCTTTCTAAGCCACATTCTATACCACTGTGTTCATATTACCACAAAACAAAACAAGAAAATCAAACAAAACAAACAAAAAAGAAACAAAGCATCTGAAAATGACAGTAACAAAAACAAAACTTATACTTTGACCTCTATAAAGTGTTTGACACCATGGCATCGTGCTGACACTTAAGTCCAAATTCTCTCTCTTTTGGACTTTATGTTGCAGTCCCACTTGTAGTTTCACAACTAACTAGATTTTAACTACCCACAACTTACCAACTTTGCTCTTGAGTCTTCATATTTGCTGTTCATTCGGCCTGGAGCAGTCTTCTGTCCCTCTCAACCATCCAGGCACTAAGTAACTCTCAAACTTCAATTTTCACGTTAAAGCTGGGTTTCTCTTCACATCCTCATAGCAACAGTTACTTATTCAATTTAACACCACTCCATCTTTCAGTATACTTACTTTGTCATTTTTCCCCCTCTTTTACACTCCATTTAAACTAATTGATGCTGTTGATTAATATTTTTATCTCACTATGACATTACACATATGTACTAATTTCATGCTTCAAACATGAAGTCAGTGGAAGAGATTATCCAGTGGGTGTCCTACCAGCTAATTTTCTGCTAAGGGTTTCACTCAATTCTGACTGTTCTGTCTGCCCTTCATGCTTGTTTTCCACCTGTACTACAGAAAAAATATTTAGCATTTAAACCTTTCCCTTATTTCCCCAAACCTTAGAAATCATATCTATACTTGGACCCAGAACCATACTGTCTCCTACTTGAATTTTTCTATTGATCACAATGACATGGCTATCTACACTTCTATTCAGTTAAAAGTTTTCAATATTGCATTATATTTATGCTATATTTATAAGTACTTGTGTGCCTGTCTTCAAATAAATTGCAACCTACTTGGGGTCAAACCCTGGGGCATCGATAAATATACTTTCTTGTATCAAAACAGACCTGTATAAGTATATTTTGTTTAGTGTATGATTAAGTTTTCTTAATTTTCAAAATTTTATATATAATTTTTAAAAAGTTAATGTGAACTATTTATTTGCATCCATAATAGGATAACACATTGATAGGGCTCACTCTAAATATCTAACAACTAGATACCTGAAACAAATATATAAAACATAAATGAAGAAAGCATTAGAAATACCTTGACTTGTTGCACAGATGCAGTCTGGACTGTTGTGCAGGGAAAGGAAAATAAAGCAAAGAAAATTATCTTGCTTAACAGAGAAGAAAGAGACTAGGATTCAAGGAGCTGAAGCAGCTGGAATTTGTGAGGCAAAGAACTGGAGAAAAGACAATTATAAAAGACAGAGCTTTATAAATATGTACGAGTCAATCTTTCAGATTGATACTTTTGATCAGAGGGAGCACTGTTTGCTGCATAAGTTTTTCCTATGTTTCTAGAAGAGATAGTAGCAGAAACCAGAACTACCAAGTAAAAATCAACAATATCCATTAGGACTAATTTAATGCAACTGTTTGTAATAATACTTTCATAATAAGGGAAAAATTCAGAACAACTTCTGGATTTGACCTCAGACTGTTTGTGCAAAAGAGAATATATGCTCATCTATAAGAATATAACAATAAGAGGCTTTAAAAAGGAGGAAGATATATGTACACTCATGGCTGATTCATATCAATGTATGGCAAAATCGTGAAGTAATTAGCCTCTGGTTAAAATAAATTAATTTTAAAGAAAAGAAGGAGGAAGAGAAAGAATGGTGAGGGAAGGGAAGGAAGGAAGCAAAGAAAAAGAGGAGGAAAAAAATACTGTATGAGAGAAAGAAAAATAGAATATTTAGATGCCATAATGAAGACAGGGCCTCTAGAGTGAGCGGAACAGCCCTGCTTTTATCAAGTCAAAACAATTTTGTGTTGCAATATGGAAATCTATCAGTCACAATTATATCAGTAAAGAAAAAAAACTGAGCTTGTGATCATCAAATAGTTTGGGGATTTTGTTGAATTGAATCCAATTTTAATAACAAGGAATTGCCAGGACCATACATTGAAGTTATTGCATGTGAGTAGCAACAAAGGAAATAGGAAGATTTGCTTTGTAATAAGAGTTGCTTTTAAACCTTGGAAAGGAATGAATTCAACTTATAAGGGTTATCAAGGGATTTAACTAACATGAACGTGGAACGCTAAGAGGAAGTCAATTTCAATTTCATATAAGTAACATATTTTCAATAGAAAAGTTGTTTAAAATAATATATAGTTCCATGGAATGAAATAAAATTTTAGTCATTAAGGTATACACTTATTTCTATATTGGTTAATATTTATGGAAGGTCAACTGATAGATAGGTGTGATGAGCAATGTGGGTAGTTCTGACCCACCAGAACTTATAGTTTAATGGAGGATATAACTATTTAAAAATATTCAAAATGAAAATTAAATATGTTTGCAGGACAGTATGCAAAATCACTCTGTAGCCAGATGGCTTGGTGTCAATTTCTAGCTTAACCACCTGTTTGCCTTTGGGGAAGTTAAAAAATTCCTATGAGCTTCTATGTTTCATCTGTATAACAGGGATAACAAAATTTATTATGAAATGAAATGGTGAAAGTTTAATATGTTTTGCACAGAGACTTGGATTTAGAATGCAAAATCAGAACCAATTTTCTGGAAGAGAGAACCACTGAACTGAATCTTGAAGGATGAAGAAAATTGAGCACAAGATAAAAAAAAAATAAATAAAAGCCTTTTGGGCAGAGGAAACACCATGGGCAAAGGCATAGAGGAATGAGCTCATGTTGCATTGAGAAATAAAACATATTAAATTAACATCAGAAAACTGTAGAAAGAGCATCTAGCTTACCTCTAGTTTGCCTGTAGCATTTTATACCAGCATTCATGTATGAAATGAAGTATTCACAGCCACAGTCATTTCTTGATATCCATGAGGGATTGGTTCTAGAAGCCTCTATGGATTTCAGATGCTCAAGTCCCTTATATAAAATGGCATGGTGCAATGAATAGAATACATTCAACCCTTCACATCCATGGACCTGGAACTAACAAACATAAAGGTCCAGGGAGCCAAATGTACAGGCTACAATTTAGGCAAGTTACATGGGAACGTAGAAGGGTTTTCTCTCATAGTATTATTAACAGTTTAACATGTTGCTTAAATTCAATGATGTGTGTGGTTTGCAAAGCAAAAGTTGTAAAGGGATGTTGGACAAATCTTGGGATGCTTTGGTATTCTTCAGGAAATCTTAAACACAGTCATAAAATCATTCTTGGTATTAATACTGTTTTGTGTATTGATACATACTCACCAAATAAATACACTTCAGGAGTAGGACAACTGGTATAACTTCAATGATGTAAGTTTGAAACAAACCAGTTCAAGAACATAGCCATAACTATTCTAATCTAAAGATTATTGCACAAAGTGTCACCATTTCCGGTGACTGTTGTTGTTCAGTCACTAGTCATGTTCGACTCTGCAGTTCCAGAGACCACAGCATGCCGTGCCTCCCTGTCCTGTCTCCTGGAGTTTGCTCAGATTCATGTCCATTGAGTCAGTGATGGTATCCAACCATCTCATCCTCTGCCACCCTCTTCTTTTGCCTTCAATCTTTGCTGGCATCAGAGTCTTTTCCAGTGAGTAGGCGCTTTGCATCAGGTGGTTAAAGTGTTGGAGCTTAACCTTAAGGATCAGTTCTTCCAATGAACATTCAGGACTGATTTCTTTTAGAATTGGCTGATTTGATCTTGCAGTGCAAGAGACTCTCAAAAGTCTTCTCCAGAACCACAACTCAATATTACTATGTAATAATTTAATGATATACAGTTATATCATTGACTCAATGGACATGAGTTTGAGCAAACTCCAGGAGATAGTGGAGGAGAGGGAAGCCTGTCAGACATGACTTAGTGACAGAACAGCAACATACAGTTATATATGTGCACACAGTAATTACTCAGTATGAAAATAACCTGGATATATTTAATTTCAATATTAGTACTGGATATAATTCCATGAATCTAAGTACTCTTCACTTTGTTCACTTCTCTTTCCTTATTACTTAAAACTGACTCTGAAATTTTATAAAGGCCAAGAAACATTTGCTGAATGAACAGTTCAATTTTATAAAGAGAAGCCACCCCTTAATTCATCCTGAGTCTGATCCAGGACGACAAATCCCAAGTTTCTGCCAATGCAGAATTAATGTGCAATTAATGACCTATATTCAGCTAAAATTCCTGTTGCATTTGGGAAATTGACAGAATATAAACTTTTCTACATTAAATTTACATGCATTCCATAAGTATCAATTTAAAGTACTAACCAAGAAATTATTTCTTGATCCACAGGATCCACTCAATGTATTTTTTTTTAATGTTTTCATATGATGCTATCCACTTCTGATGTGGCCCTCTGTCTTGTAAGTTGAAGTAAATTTGAAAAAGAAGGATGAATTGTGAATTGAAGGTCAAGGGAGATAATGTGGCTAAATTGTAAAATAGTAAATATGTGTGAGGTTCTGCACTGTACAATATCTTAGTCCGATTTAAGAAATGAACTGTTGATTCAGTGGTAATTTTCTAACTGAGGTGGTATTCCTTTGATGAGTATCTAAGCTACATGGATTTTATTTACCACTGCTATCTCCTGACCTTTGCAGAACTCTTGATTGCAATCATTATACTATAGAATTACAGACTAAGTGAACATGTATTTCCAGTGCATGGTCTGAATGTTTTTATTTTCTTTTTGTGTTTATTATCAGATCAAAATGCTGATAAGAGGAGTATAGTCTGAAGAAATCCCCATGAGTTGCTTAGAGAGAAATGTTTGGACACCCATGGGACAACGGAAGTGAGATATAGAAATCTGGGTAGTATTTTCCTTTCTTACAAGACTTTATTGTTGTTATTTAGTCCTTCAGTTGTGTCTGACTCTTTGCAACCCTGTGGACTGTAGTCCACCAGGTTCCTCTGTCCATGAGGTTTTCCAGGCAAGGATACTGGAGTGGATTGCCATTTTCTTCTCCAGGGGATCTTCCCAACTCAGGGATTGAACCCAGTCTTCTGTGTCTCCTGCATTGCAGATGGATTCTTTACCACTGATCTCCAGGGAGGCTTATATATGTATACAGAAATTTTTAATGCAAAAATATGTTTTCAGATATGAATTTTCCTATCCTTTTACATATGAGGAATAAAAGGATTAAAAATTAGACTGATTTTTAGTAATAAAAACTTCTTTATTGTTTCAGGGAGAGGAAAAGCCCAGACCTCTCACTTGATCTGGGATTTGGGGAGTTGTAAGTAGTTGCTTAACTGTGCCAGAGTCGGTTTTGTCTATCTGTTGGTGAATAGCATCCTTGGGAAAGGCAATATTAAGAACCAAGAGATAATAATACAAAAAATAGCTGATGGTTTGTGAGTAGGGATAGCTAAAGATATGGATTGATTCTGAAATAAAATCTCTACAAAGGAGGACTCTTATAAAGAAAGCAGATTCAGTGGGATAAGTGGAGATGAAACTAGGTAAAAGAGGCAGTGGTACACACAGGATTTCAGCATCTATGATGGCAGCTGTAGTTTGATCCCCTCCTGAGGCACTCTCTTCTCATAGCTTATAAGAATCCACACTCTGTACAGTTTCAATCATTTGAGAGTTCTTTTCAGTCATTACAGAGTCTTTTCCAGTCTTCTTTGATTATACTGGGCTTTCCTGATGGCTAATATAGTAAAGAATCTGCCTGCAATGCAGGAGACCTGGGTGTGATCCCTGGTCAGGAAGATCCCCTGGAGAAGAGAATAGCTACCCACTCCGGTATTATTGCCTGGAGATTTCCATGGACAGAGGAACCTGGCAGGCTACAATCCATGGGGTCACAGAGTCAGACACAACTGAGTGACTTCCAGTTTACTTGGTTATATTTGTTCCTTACCTCTGAATATTAAGAAGCTCAGCATGCTTAGTCACTCAATTGTATCCAACTCTTTGTGACCCCCATGGACTGTAGCCCACCAGGCTCCTCTGTCTATGGGATTTTCCAGGTAAGAATACTGGAGTGGGTTGCCATTTCCTTCTCCAGGGTATCTTCCAGACCCAGGGATCGAAAACACATCTCCTGCATTAGCTGGCAGATTCTTAACCAGTGAGCAACCAGGCAAGCCTAAGAAGCTCAGGGGTTTAGACAATAGACTACTTGACTTGTTCACTTACATTCAGTCTCAGTTAATATTATTCATTACTTTAACTCTAAATTCCATTTGACTGTGAGTGATTCTCCGTAGTTACATTTCTAGCCCAAAGATTTTCTCTTAAACCTGGATACATGTATTTATTTTCATTTAATGATAACATTTATCTCAATTTTAATATATCTAAAACCAACATATTATTTTTCACTCACGAAATCAATTTTCTGTAAGTGTTCTCCATATCAGTGGAAGCTAACACCACTGATTTATTTTACTCAGCCAAAATTTATCAGGTTTGTTTTCATCATTTTTATTCCTTGATATATATTATACAGTCTTAAATTATTCTGTTTTCACTCTCTTTGACATCTTTCTTTTTTCCTGGTTTATATACATCAGTGTACTTGTTACTACCAACTTAATTATATATTTATTGACTTATGGATGTACTATCTATTGAATCTACCCTAGTATATAATCTCCATGAGGCCAGGAGGTTTCCTTTCTTTTTGATTACTTTACCAGTGCCTAAAGTATTATAGTAAAGAATACACCTGCAATGCAGGAGATTCAGATTCGATCCTTGGGTCAGGAAGATCCCCTGGAGAAGAAAATGGCAACCCACTTCAATAATCTTGTCTGGGAAATCCTATGGACAGAAGTCCATGAGATTGGACTAGTGGGCTAAAGTCCATGACATTGCAAAAGAGTTGGACAAGACTTTGTGACTAAATAACAAAGTATTATGGAGGTTTAGTGCTTTTTGACTTGAATCAATTAATATGCTCTAGAAGCATATGAAGTTTTTACTTTGTGGCATAAAAACACACTTCATATTTTGCAGTAACCTACCATTACATGAATCCTTAAATCCAGGAGGCAGGACCTATATTCCAGTTATGGAAACAAGATTCTAGATTCACCTTCTCTGTTCATAAATCTATGCAGATGCCCAATGTTTCATATCTCAGGACTTTGAAATAAAAGGAAATAACAATCACAGGTATTTGAGAAATCATTGACTCTGTAGAGAAATTACGATTATTTACAATTGTGTTAGAGGTTCTGAAGTTTGGAAGTATTATCAGTGGTCAGTGGCAACAGCTGTGACTGCATGCTGACCTGCTATTGTCCTTCTACCTTTGTAGAATAATTTTTATGTATTTTCTGTATTTGATTCTTTATACTTCTAAAGCCTGTTGCTGTTTAGTAAGGATAGGTATATCATTTAAAACAAGTAAGAATCCTGGTTGTTATACATGGTCTACAGGAATATTGGGGTTTCAACTTTTAGAAAGTGTGATGCTGGTTTTGTTTCCTTTGGCAATATACCCAGAAGTGGGATTACTGGATTATTTCTAATTTTTAAGGAACCTCCATACTATTTTCCATAGTAGTTGTACAAATTTACATTCCCAACAAAGTATAAGTGTTCTCTTTTCACCAAATCCTCATTAACATTTACATATTTTACCTTTTTGGTAACAGGCATTCTAAGAAGCATGAGATGATATCCCTTTGTAGTTTAGATTTGGATTTCCCTAATGATAACTGATGCTGAGAACCCCTTGATGTACCTACTGGTCATTTTTAAGTTGTATTTTTTTTTCCAATTATTTTTATTAGTTGGAGGCTAATTACTTCACAACATTGCAGTGGGTTTTGTCATACATTGACATGAATCAGCCATGCAGTTACATGTATTCCCCATCCCGATCCCCCCTCCCACCTCCACCACCACCCGGTTCCCCTGGGTCTTCCCAGTGCACCAGGCCCGAGCACCTGTCTCATGCATCCCACCTGGGCCGGTGATCTGTTTCACACTTGATAATATACATGCTGTTCTCTCAAAACATCCCACCCTCGCCTTCTCTCACAGAGTCCAAAAGTCTGTTCTGTATATCTGTGTCTCTTTTTCTGTTTTGCATATAGGGTTATCATTACCATCTTTCTAAATTCCATATATATGTGTTAGTATGCTGTAATGATCTTTATCTTTCTGGCTTACTTCACTCTGTATAATGGGCTCCAGTTTCATCCATCTCATTAGAACTGATCCAAATGCATTCTTTTTAATGGCTGAGTAATATTCCATGGTGTATATGGACCACAGCTTCCTTATCCATTCATCTGCTGGTGGGCATCTAGGTTGCTTCCATGTCCTGGCTATTATAAATAGTGCTGTGATGAACATTGGGGCGCACACGTCTCTTTCAGATCTGGTTTCCTCAGTGTGTATGCCCAGGAGTGGGATTGCTGGGTCATATGGCAGTTCTGTTTCCATTTTTTAAAGTTATCTCCACACTGTTCTCCATAGTGGCTGTACTAGTTTGCATTCCCACCAACAGTGTAAGAGGGTTCCCTTTTCTCCACACCCTCTCCAGCATTTATTGCTTGTAAAAAATATGGACGCTTCACGAATTTGCGTGTCATCCTTGCGCAGGGGCCATGCTAATCTTCTCTGTATCGTTCCAATTTTAGTATATGTGCTGCTGAAGCGAGCACTTAAGTTGTATTTTAGAATACAACATGAAACATTTATTTGTAGCATTATTCATAATTGCCAAATATGGCATACCTAAATGTCTGCCAACAGGTGTGAATGGATATAAATATATGATAGAAATACATACATACATACATATACGTAGGATCAAATATAATTCAGCTTTAAAAAAAAATTTGGCCACTTACTACAACATGGTTGAATCTAGAGGACATTTTGCTAAGTGAAATAAACCAGACACAGAAAAACAAAAACTGAATGCACTCACTTACATGTGGAATCTAAAAAAGTCAAACTCATAAAAGCAGAGAGTGGAATGATAGCTTACAGGGGCCGTGGGGTGTGGGAAATGGGGAAACGTTGGTCAAAGGGTACAAAAGTTTCAGTTCAATCACTCAGTCATGCCCGACTCTTTGTGATCCCATGGACTGCAGCAAACCAGGCTTCCCTGTTCGTCACCAACTCCTGGAGCTTGCTCAAACTCATGTCCATTGAGTTGGTGATGCCATCCAATCATCTCATCCTCTGCAGTCCCCTTCTCCTTCTGCCTTCAATCTTTCCCAGCATCAGGGTCTTTTCCAATGAGTCACTTCTTTGCATCAGGTGGCCAAAGTATTGGAATTTTAGCTTCAGCATCAGTCCTTCCAATGAATATTCAGGACTGATTCCCTTTAGGATGGACTGGTTGGATCTCCATGTGGTCCAAGAGACTCTCAAGAGTCTTCTCCAACACCACAGTTCAAAAGCATCAATTCTTTGGTGCTCAACTTTCTTTATAGTCCAGTGCTCACATCCATACATAACTACTGGAAAAACTATAGCTTTGACTAAACAGACCTTTCCTGGCAAAAGTTTAGTTATGCAAAATGAACAAGTGCTGGAGATCTAAGGTATAGCATAGCAATAACTGTCAAAAATACTGTGCTACATACTTGAAATTTTCTAAGATAGTTAATAAATCTTATCACACACACACACAAAGGTAACTGTAGTGTTGATGGATACGTTATTTAACTTGTTTTGGAGATCCATCCACAATGCATCCAAGTATATAAAAACCATCAAGTTACCAACCTTAAAAATAGCTCAATAAAGTTGTAAAAAACAGTTTGATGTAAGGAAATATGTCTTTTTATATTCTTTTATATAATCACTACTTCAGGTTTATGTCTCAAAAAGTACTCCATATTCATTAAATAACAAGGCTAGCACCTATCTCAAATAATGGGAACTATAATTTATTATTTACTGTCTACAAATCTATGTTAAAGAATTCATGCAATACCTCAGTTGAAGGTATTAAATGATATCTCACTACTATCCTCCATTTTGTAGGTGAAAAGAATGAGAATTAGAGTTAACAAATAAGATTACGAAATAAGTAAATTTCAGTATGTACTAGATTTTTTGCTCCAGAATCTCAGTGCACCTGATGTAAAAAACAAATGAAGGCATGCAATGATTCTAAGAATGTTTCCATGGCAACAGAGAATTTTTGCTTTCAGAAAATTTACAGATCACAACACGTGAAATATCATAAAGCAGGGAGTAAACTAAATCACATTTTGTGTGAGAAGTTTTTAGTAGAGTTTATTTTCTCTGAAGTCTGAATGTCAATATCACAGGTCAGGTTTCTGAAGCTATTACATGTGGCTGGGCCCATTCACACCGACAAAGCCAGGATTGCCATTTGAGTTGAATAACTTCTTTCTATGGTTTGACAAAATAAAATAATTTTCAAAATAAATACCAAGTCCATGATCCTGCTTTCACTCAAACATATCATTATTGTCCCTATTTGTTGGAAGGTTTTAGGTGACTTGCCGAAGTTACACAGGTGATGGGAAGAAGTTTATCAGGAAGTTTATCCAGGAGATACGTATACAAAGCTAACTTTCCTACCAGCCACTCTGAGGAAGATATTATTACTTTCATGTTAGTCATCATTGTAGAAGTTGAGGCTCAAAGGGCTTGGAGAAAATTGCCTAAACCTTCAAAATGTATCAGTTGTGAAGCCTTAATTTGATCACAGGCTTTCTAACCTGAGCCCACACACTTGTAATTCACCTCCAGGAAACAAATTCTGGTGACCTCCACCCACATTTGACCATCTCCAACCATCCACCAAACAGCACAACCACCTGAAAAAGTACCTAAATGAAATCTTCAAATCCAGACATGTATAAACTTGAAAATATCATAGGAAGTATTTTTTTCTCATTTAAAAAATTGAAACAGACTTAGACTTGCTGAGTGTGAGTTCAATAACTTATTATTTCTTTGAGGCTATTTTCTCCCGAAAATTCTTGTCAGTGTTAAAAGTGAGCAACCTCACAAAATTTTGACTTTTAACAAAGGGAGCCAATTTACAAAGAGAACTATTTAAATATTCCATGGAACATTTTTCTATCAAAGTGTAGAAATTATTTTCAATCCATAGTATTCTGTTAGAAGTAAAGAAACATGTAGTACCTAATACTAGGGTGAAGGACAAGTGAAAGCACAGACTCAGAAAATTCAAAATAAGGTGAATAAAACCATTGGCTACATTTGTTTTTATTACCATCAAAACATTGTCTCTGCTTTCATTCATTGTTTTCTTCTCCTTTTAAACACTGGTTTAAGTGGTTAAAGAAATATTATATTTTCCATGCTTAGGACAGTGTTGAGCAAAAGTAAATGCTCAGTGAATATTAGCTATTATTATTTTATTAGCCCTTATTGTGGCATATATTAGCTTTGTTGAAAGGCAACCCCTTTAGAGTTTTATGATTACTAATGGTATATTGGTACAATATAATAATATGCCACAGTAAATAAATAGAAGAAGCATAACAGCAGAAAATGAAGCTTATATTAAGCCAAAGATATTCTGAAGCTCTTTATGTAACCCATACTGTAGGCCATTACAAACTGGAATCACTTTCATTTATGGGTCAAGCCTGCTGAGTATTATAAATAATATGCAATAATGCCCTGAAATTTGGTTCATTAACTCACAGACTGACAATATTTTTGGAATGGCATTATCGTAAAGTAGATAAATAGTACTCCTTTGAAAAGGAAGAAGGGAACAGAAAGAAGAAAGGGAGGGAAAAAAGTTCCACCACTCCAAAATGTGTTTTCTGAGACTCCTACTGATTTAATAGCTGAATTTTTCTGCTATTTTTTTTTTCCTAGTAGTCTTCTGAGGAGGATTTAGATCAATTGCAACAGGCTTAAATTCTATATGCACACTTTCTCTACTTTAATTCAGCCAGAACTCCTGACAGAAATATGAACTATTGAAATTTTATAAATTTTAATATGAAATAATTTGCAGTATGTGACTTGATCCATCAAAAAAAAGGACAAAAAATAAAGGACTAATCTACATATTTCAAAAGTTAATGATAACAATCAAAATAACTAAAGCTCAGCTGGTACCCTCTATTTTAAATAGAAGGTTTTGCCAGGGTTTCCTCATGTATAACCTTAGTCTCCTCTGATGAATCAATTTGTAAATGAGAAATTGTTCTACGACAACCTCCAGAATTCAAAACACATTGAAATATAGACAAAGATAAGTGATTAGATAATAGAAACAATTTTAATGCAAGTAAAATAAATCTGTGTAATACTTATAGATACACAGTAGCTACAAACATAAGACAATTATCTTTATATATATATATATATATATATATATTTTCAAAGACATAAAAAATTATATTGCTTAAATATTTTCCAAAAATGAATGCAGGAAAATTCTTGTCATTGGAAGTATGAGCTGATACTCAAAATACTGAGACTGTTTTGACTTTTTTACCTTTTGTTACTGGAAGAATGATTCTTTATTCCATGAAATCGCCCTACCTCCAAATGATGCCTGCCTCATGGTCTGTCTGTGGTTATCACTTCCCTCCTACTTATTTAGCACAGTTTCAAAAGCCAATTCATTCTGCCCTTGAAGAATTTCTTTTACTTGTCTTGCTTACAAAAAGTCATTACAGAACACTTTGGAACAATCCCAAATTTTCAGATATAATGAGGGAGAACAGGTGCACAGAGAATGAGAAGAATTCATTATGCACATTATTGGATTTTGGGGAGGGGAGGATAGGCTGAGTCTAATTCTTTAGATCCATCAAAATAAAGCCTAGTATCATATTAAAGGACCTATCTCTACATATTTAAAAAGCTGAAAAAGTCTGGATAAGTGAGCTAAGCAATGAGCTAGAAGCTTCATGCCTGTGAAATACTACCTCTGCATTTACTCACTGGTTTTTTGACTTTGGAATACAACTAAATATTATGGACTTCAGTTCTCTTAATGTGCTCAGTAGAAAGAAAGAATTCAACATATGTGATGAAGAAAATGAACCAATAAGCTCAAAATACTAGTTTCAATGAAAGTACTGTGATTAACAAACAATGATGAGGTTTTCTGTGCAGAAGTATGATTCTCTGAAATATGCATATATGAGTAAACTAATGATTTAGTGTTTGTTTTATAATACCAAAGACTACATTAAGTGTTGTATCAATATGTATCCCATAAATAAATACAAAATCTTTAATGAAATATATCAGAGACTATATAAAGATATTTTGGTATTTGTAAATGCTTTATATTTATTTTATGAAGCAACTTAAAGCCATCTTTCTAAATTTTATTCCAATATAGTTGACATACAAGGTTGTTTTTAATTTCTGCTGTAGAGAAAAGTGACCCAGTTACAATTTTCATACTCTTTTTCATTACAGCTTATCACAGGATATAGAATATAGTTACCTGTGCAATAGTGTAGGACCTTGTTTATACATCCTATAATAACAGTTGGCATTAACTAATCCCAAACTCTCAGTTCTTCTCTCCCCTATCATCCCCTTGGCAACCACAAGTCTGTTCTATATATCTGTAAATATGTTTTTATTTGATAGATATATTCATTTCTGCATTTTTATTTTAGATTCTGCATATAAGTGGTATCATATGACATTTGTCTTTCTCATTGTGATTTACTTCACTTAGTATGATAATCTGGAGGCCTATTCCTGCAAATAACATTATTTCATTCTTTTAATGGCTGAGTAATATTCCTTTGTGTGTGTGTATATGTGTATATATATAACATATCTTTGTCCATTTATCTGTCAGTGGACATTTGGCTTGGGTCCATGTCTTGGCTGCTGTAAACAGTGCTGCTATAAACAAGGGGCATATTATGGTTTTGTATTATGGTTTTGTCTGGGTATATGCCCAGGAGTGGAACTGTTGGATTATATGGCATGTCTATTTTCACTTTTTGAAGAACCCCCACACTCTTCCATACTGGTTGTACCAATTTACATTTCCATCAACAGAGCAAGAGGAATCCTTTTTCTTCACACCTTCTCCAGCATTTATTGTTAATACATGGTGGTGGTGGTTTAGTCACTTGGTCTGTTCCAACTCTTGTAATCACATGGACTGTAGTCTGGCAAGTTCCCCTGTCCATGGGATTTCCAAGGCAAAAATATTGGCGTGGGTTGCCATTTCCTTCTCCAGGGGATCTTCCCAACCCAAGGATCAAATTCAGGTCTCCTGCATTGCAGGTGGTCTCCTTCATTGCAGGCTGATTCTCTACCGACTGAGCCACCAGGAAAGCCTTTATTACTCATAGACTTTTAGTGATGACCGTTCTAATTGGAGTGAGGTAGTACCTCACTGTCGTTTTGACTTGCATTTCTCTAATAATCGGTGATGATGAGCATCTTCTCACATGCCTATTGGCACCTGTGTATCTTCTCTCATTGTTACTGTTCACTGTTGTTTTTCAGTCACTAAGTCATGCCCCACTCTTTGTGACTCCACAGACTGCAGCATGCCAGTCTCTTCTGTCCTTCACTATCTCCCAGGGTTTGCTCAAACTCATATTCATTGAGTCAGTGATGCGATCCAATCATCTCATCCTCCATCTCTCGCTTCTCCTCCTGCCCTCAATCTTTCCTAGAATCAGAGTCATCTTTTCTCATCAGGTAACCAAAGTACTGGAGCTTCAGCATCAGTGCTTCCAATGAATATTCAGGGCTGATTTCCTATAGGATCCACTAATTTGGTCTCCTTGCAGTCCAAGGAACTCTCAAGAGTCTTTTCCAACACCACAGTTCAAAAGCATCAATTCTTTGGTGCTCAGCCTTCTTTACAGTCCAACTCTCACATTTGTACATGACTACTGGAAGAAAAATATAGCTTTGGTTATATGGACCTTTGTCGGGAAAGTAGATGCCTCTGTTTTTTGATACACTAAGTTTGTCATAGCTTTTCTTCCAAGGATCAAGTGTCTTTGAATTTTACGACTGCAGTCACCATTCACAGTGATTTTGGAGCCCAAGAAAATAAAATCTGTCAGTTTCCCCTTATCTGCCTTATATTTGCCATGAAGTGATGGGGCTGGATGCCACGATCTTAGTTTCTTGAATGTTGAGTCAGCTTTTCACTCTCCTCTTTCACCTTCATCAGGAGGCTCTACAGTTCCTCTTCAATTTCTGCCATTAGAATGGTAGCATCTGCATATGTAAGGTTTTGATATTTCTCCAAGAAATCCTGATTTCACCTTATGATTCGTCTAGCTCAGCATGTCCCATGATGTACTTTGCATACAAGTTAAATAAGCAGGGTGACAATATACAGCCTTGACATATTCCTTTCCCAATGTTGATCCACTCAGTTGTTCCATGTCCGCTTATAACTGTTGCTTCTTGACCTGTTCTCAGGCTTCTCAGAAGGTAGGTAAGGTGGTCTGGTATTCCCATCTCTTTATGAATTTTCCAGTTTGTCATGATCCACAAAGTCAAAGGCTTCAGTGTAGTAAATGAAGCAAAAGTAGATATTTTCCTGCAATTCCCTTGCTTTCTCTATGATTTTTTCTGGAGAAATGTATATTTATATTTTCTGCCCATTTTTCAGTTGAGTTGTTTGCATTTTGTTATTGAGTTGTATGAGTTTTTTGTTTATTTTGGGAATTAAATCATTTTAGGTTGCATCATTTACCTATATTTTCTTCCAGTCTATAGGATGTCTTTTTGTTTTGCTTATGATTTCCTTTGTTGTGCAAAAGTTTATAATAAAACTATCTTATTTAGTAAAACATGAAATGTGCAAACTACTCATATTATTAAGAAAATATTATCTATTATTATCTTTCTTAAATGTACACACAAAATTTTACATTTGCTTTTGGTGATCTGAAAAGAGGAAATTATTAGAAAGTCAATAATACTAATACATTTATATTGAAAATGCTTAAGTAAATATTTGGTAGAATTTTGTACAACATTTTCAGAAAAAGAATTATAATGGTGATCTCCTTGAATATACGAGCTTTTCCCATTAAGGTTCTGACTATTCATTACCATAATGATTTTATCCTTCAATCCACAGTCTAAACAAAAACAGAACAATTAATTTTTTATTTTAACATAGTACTTAATATATGCTTTAAAAGTCAGAGACAATAACCTAGAATGAAAAAGCTATCTATACAAGCAGGAACATAGGAGTGAAAAACATATGTCTGGAGCCCTATTGACCAGCCCAAATACTGTGTCATGTATTAGTTGTTGATCTTAGGTCTCTTGCACAAATTCTCTGTTCCCCAATTTTTACTTGCAGAAAATGTGGTGATAATTTTCTTATAAATTTATATTAAGAATTGAAGTATATAGTCACTATGGTCGAACACAGGTTTTGAAACATGATAATTATTCAATAAGTACTAGTTACTATTATTAAACATGAAGTTTCACATACTCTCATTGCCATATTGTTTGCCCAATAAATTATTTTCAAATAAATAAAACATTTTCTATTTTATACATAAAAAAGGAAATGATATGTTCAAGATAAAATGTTTTAATATAAATTTTTGTAAATGAGCCTAAGAGTCCAGATTGGAATAGTTGAGAAATTTTCTAATTATCATTCCTTTATTTATTCATGCAGTCCACTCACCTGCTGACTCATATGTTCAAAAATACATCTGACCAAATAATATTTTGTGCCCAGCATTTTGATAGGTTGGGAATACATGTTAAACAAAATGGGTGTAATGTCTGCTAGAATCAATGGAAGGTGAGCGAGGAAGGCAGACATTAAACCTATAAAGTAATGGGAAAGTAAAAGGGAAAAATATTCTTGGTAAGATTAAATAACCTAGTCAAGGATAAGAAAAGTAACTCTAGGAATGAAATTTAAGCTGAGAACTATTGAGCTTCCCTTTGTTAGCAAGTTATTGGCAATAATACTACTATAAAACTCGAGGTTTTGAACTCTTTGCATATTCCAGTCTTTGCACAAGTGAGAAATTGGACCAAAATTTAAATCATCATGTTTAACTGTAGTCATCAATCAAAGGAGGCAGAAGCAGAACAGAGAACCCTGGGGAAACCCAAGCAAAAGAAACAACATATGGGAGACATGGAAGGGACCCTTTGAGTCAGATTAAGAAGTCTGAATGTTAACCTAAGGAATAAGGAATGCCAAAGTAGAATTTAAAGTAGAGGACTGATAGGTTTGTGTTTCAGCAAGTCACACAGATTAGACAAGAAAGGGAATGTGGACAACACAGAATTTGAGGTTTAAACACCACCTACAAAGATTGAGACAAGATACACTTGCAATGGTGGCAGAACTGCTGAATATGAATATTCAAAAAAGAAACAGTAGGATCCAATAAATGGTTGACTGTAAGGAATAAAGGATATTATAGAGTCTAGTTTAGACTCAAGTAGGAGTAGGAGGATGCTTGAGGAAATTGCAGAGGAGATAAAGAGTTTTGTGTTAAATATGTAGGGACTTCCCTGGCAGTTCAGCGCTTAAGACTTCACCTTCCAGTACAGGGAGCTTTGGTTTGATCCCTGGTGAGGGATCTAAGGTCCCACACGCCCTGAAGCCAAAAAACTAAAACATAAGATAGAAACAGTATTATAGCAAATTCAATAAATACCTTTTAAAAAATAGTCCACAGCAAAAAGTCTTTTTAAAAAAAGCTTTAAAAATATGTTTAAAAATATGTATTTAAGCTATGTAAGCAGATTTGTTATCATTATGTCTGTGTTTATGACGTTGAGGTGGTAATGATGATACTAACATTTATCTGGGGTGAACTGTGTGCCAGAATTTGTGCTTTACATGCAATATATCATCGAGATATTCCACTGAGTACAATAAATATGTTTTTAAAACTTTATGGAGAATGCAATTCATGCTGAAGTTATTTGACAGTCAGAATACATTAGAGATAGATGTCTTGATGCCAGAAGAGAGTTCCGTTCTAAAGAGTGTAAGAGCTTAAACTAGTAGGTTAAACTTGTAGTGTTGAAAAGAAAACCAAACACAAAACAGGATCTATCTGGAGACAATAGCAGCACTAATATTTTTTGAAAGATAAAGAATAAAAACTCTGAGCATGAGACTGAGAAGATGATGGTGCTAAGGAAAGAGTGCTTTAAGACTAAGTGAGTAATAAATATGTTCTGTATGTTTAAATGTTAAGGTTTAATAATTGTTCATTGGAGAACAGTATGGAAGTTTCTCACAAAACTAAAAATAGAGTTGCCATAAGATCCAGTAATCCTACTCCTGGGCATACCCAGGACAAAGTTATAATTTGTACCTCTAAGTTTATAGCATCACTGTATATAAAACTAAAGACACGGAAACAGCCAAATGTTCACTGACAGGTGAATGGATAAAGAAGATGTGGTATATGCATACACAAAGTGGAATAATACTCATCCACAAAAGAAGAATGAAATAATGCCATTCGTGGCAACATGAATGGACCTAGAGATTATCACACTAAGTGAAGTAAGTCAGAAACATGATATCACTTACGTGTGGAACCTAAAAACAATGATACAAATTAAACTATGTACAAAACAGAAATACAAATTATTTTATATACAAGATAAGTAACTAAGAAGGATCTGCTGAACAGCACAAGGAACTCAATATTTTGTAATAATGTATAAGAGAAAGAGGGGCTTCCTTGGTAGCCCAGCTATAAAGACTCTGCCTGCCAGTGCAGGAGATGTGGATTCAATCCCTGGGTTGGGAACATCCCCTGGAGGAGGGTATGGCAAACCACTGCAGTATTCTTGCCTGGAAAATCCATGGACAGAGGATTCTGGCAGGCTACATCCATGGGTTCACAAAGAATCACACATGACCAAGCAACTAAACTGAATCACTCTTCTGTACATCTGAAACTAACACAACATTGTAAATTAACACTGTGTGTGTGTGTGTGTGTGCACATGTGCTTAATTGTGTTCAACTCTTTGTAACCCCATAAACTGTAGCCCGCCAGACTCCTCTGTCCATGGAATTTTCCAGGCAAGAATATTGGAATGAGTTACCATTTTCTACTCCAGAGGATATTCCCAACCCTTCAACTTAAAAAGAAAAGTGTTCAGTGGCTAAAGCAACAAGCAGATTATTTTATAAGGACATATTGGATGGATATAAGAATGTAGTTGGGAGAGAAATGGAATAAAAGCCAGTTTTTGAACAACTCAAATAGTTTCACTATTGAGAAGGGAATTTTTCAAAGTGAAATCAAAGATAAATGAGAATCAGGAAAAGAAACAAAGAAATATAGGGTTGAAAGAATTTGGTTTTAGATAAGAAAATAATTGGGCATACTTACATGTCACTGAAAAGAAGCTGAGGATATTGAGAAGCTATCCAAAAGTTAATAATTTATAAGACAAGGCATCTGAATTGCATGGGCTGAAAATGGTATCCACTAGAGTGGTGATTCTCAACAGGGAAATATATCTGACCCCATATCTCAAAACACTTCTGGTTGTCACAGCTAGAGGGGATATACTCCTGGCATTTAATTAGCAGAGGCCAGGGATGCTGCTAAACAACTTAAAATGGAAGGACAGTCACTGGTAACAATATGACAATAGTGCCAAGATTGAAGAATCATGCATTAGAGGCACAGATGAAGAAAACAGCCTTATTCCCAGGAGGGGGAAGATGAGATGTAACATCCTTTGGAGATGACCAAGTTGTTAAAGCCAGCTAATGACATTAGTGCTAAAGGACTATAGAATAGAGATAATTACAAATGAGATTTTAAAGAATAGAAAGATAATTAAGGAAATATAGGAAGACTATCTGGTGAAACTGATGCCAGCTATTGACCATGAATTTAGTGGCAGCAGCCTTAAAGTTTATATATATTTTAAAATTACCCAGAAATCCTGATGGGTGACTTAGCAAGGCTGGTGGATGGGTCTGTCTGATTTGAGGATTTTTTACAGGCATAAAATGGAAAGCTAAGAGGGTGAGACTAAAAGTAATCATATTATAAAGTTAAGCCATATAGACAGTGAATTAAGATAAAGAGATAGTTGAAAGCCAGAAAACAAGTGAAGTCAACACATCAGACATTATCGATCTGATATTTGGGAATTAATTGGTGACTGTTAGTATTTAAAGTTTATTAGCTTAATTGGAGGGCTTCCCTGGTGGCGCAGATGGTAAAGAATTTGCCTGCAATGGGGGAGACCTGAGTTTGATCCCTGTGTTGGGAAGATCCCCTGGAGGAGAGCATTGCAACCCACTCTAGTTTCTTGCCTGGAGAATCCCCATGGACAGAGAAGCCTGGTGGGCTACAGTCCATGGGGTCACAAAGAGTCAGACACAACTGAGTGACTAGGCACAGCACTTAATTGATAATGACTGTAGATTGTGTTATGCCTCCAGATGATTTTTATATGATATAATTTACCAAGGACTTGGCTCAATTTGTTAATTTGTATCATGTTCCTAGTAACTCATGAAATATTATATCATATATTTTCATTTTTTCATTAATTATATATATATTATATCATATAATTTTACAGTAATAAGGCAATAAATTCAAACAAGACTGGTAAATATAGGCTTTAGCATATATACCTAACTATACAAATAAGTCAAATACATTTTGAACATTCATATTATATAATTAATGTTTGTCAAAAATGTTAACAAAAAACAAAATAAAAATTTGAGGATAAGGACTTTTTTCTTTCCGTCTTTTTAAAAATGATTTTAAAATAGTTTTAAGCAACAAAGAAAATTTGAATCAAATATACTTAGGATTATCAGGCAGGAGAAGGGTTTTGAGATATGCGAGCACTGAACATATTCAAGCATGCTGATATTGTCCTTCAACTTTTCTTTTTGAGGGTTGAGTATCATTTATATTTTCATTCCAGACATATTTACTAAGCATCTACTAGATGCTTGGGATACATCACTGACTCTGAAACAGAAAGTACCTGCCTGAATAGACATTGTATTCTACCCAGGACAGTATGTTAATATATGTTATGTTAATAAGTATGTTAATAAGCAGATAAGCAATTGGATATATAACATATCAGATATGATGACTGCTAGGAAGGGAAATGATGTGAGATAAAGAGATAGACTGTAACTGAGTGGGTTGTCTGGGAAGGACTTTAGAGTGGTCATCCAGGAAGGACTTTCTCAGGAGCTAACATCTGAAAAGAAACTGATTCATGTGTGTTGAAAATGGGAAATAAGGAACCGTTTGTAGATTCACATGGTAGTTTCTTTTAGCCTTTGCCTATAAAGCTACACAATTTCTCTACGCATTTAGAACCACAATTTGACCGTGTCTTTTTTATCTCTTTATTTTTGTCTGTGCTGGGTCTTCATTGCAGCGTGGGCATTCTCTAGTTGCAGAGAGTGGGGCTGCCCTCTAGCTGTGGAGCGAGGGCTTCTCGTTAAGGAGGCTTCTCCTGCGGTGGAGCACCGGCTCCAGGGCATGCAGGATTCAGGAGTTGTGACACTTGGGCTCAGTGGTTGTGGCTCCCAGGATCTAGAGCACAAGGGCTTACTTGCTCCACAGCATGTGAGATCCTCCCGGATCAGGGCTCAAACCCATGTTTCCTGCATTAGCAGGTGGATTCTTTACCACTGAGCCACCAGGGAAGCCCTGTGTCTTTTTTAACATTAAAATAGTACTACAACTTTAGTATTAGCAAACAAGAGACATGTCAGTTGTCATTTAATTTTTATTTGATTTTGAAATTTAGATTAAGCCAATGGAAGAAATTGAAAATAAATTTATTGTAAAAGATATTTTTAAAATATGAGATTGGATAGCATAAATTTGATAGACACCAGTTTTTCTAAGTGGGTACAATTTGTTATAATATAGAAACCACAAAGAGTGTGTGTGTGTGTGTGTGTGTGTGTTTGCACATGCTTTCTGGTTTCTCTTTTTAGTACTTAAAACTTCTCTTTGGAAGTTCTAAAAGCCATACTTAAATTTTAACACCTAGTAAAAATGTCTGAAAAGTGATGCCCATTAGAGAAAGAATGATAATCTGATGATCATGCTAGCAGGTGGTGCCATAATGAATTCTCCTTAGAGAAAAGTGCATTCTTAACCATCATTTGTCCTTAGAATTCCATTATATTCTAAGATGTGAGAGTAATCCTCTCTGGGAAAAGGAAATGATTATTAGGCAATTCTTTATCTCTAGAAATGGCATCTATATTTTGGATTATTAAATAAAGCAAAAACTAATAAACAAATACACTGTAAGAGCTTATCACACTTTCAAAAATACTGTTCTGCATATAATCAAAACATTTTCCTCTTTTCAGTTAAATAAGTTTGTGGCCAAAATGTCTAAATGCACGTTGTTCAGTAACAGAAAAAAAAAGTTAAAGATTAAGAAAATGCACAGAAGACTGTACAATAGAATGTGCAATAGAGAAGAGCTATCTCTGACTAAGTAGAATTAACTGTATAATATCAAAAATAAGGTTACTCATTAATGAAAAACTATTTATAGAATCCTTTGTGCAAAGTATTGTGATAGTTTCTATCTGTACATTGAGAAATGGTCCCTGTTTTCATAAAGTTGACATATTTCTAAGTACAAAGAAAAGGTCTGAAGATGATTTAAACAAATATATGGGCTTCCTTGGTGGCTCAGAGGATTAAAGTGTCTGTCTGCAATGCGAAAGACCTGGGTTCGAACCCTGGGTTGGGAAGAACCCCTGGAGAAGGAAATGGCAACCCACTCCAGTATTCTTGCCTGGAAAATCCCATGGACGGAGAAACCTGGTGGGCTACAGTCCATGGGGCCACAAAGAGTCGAACACGACTGAGTGACTTCACTTCACTATGAACAATTTCTACTTATGTTTAAAGCATCATGATAGCCATGCATTAAATTTTGAATTATAAGGAAGGTTGTGTGTATCTGGGGGGAAGGGGTGAGGTCCAGTGGATTTTTGGAAGGTATTAATAGATAAAAGATGTTTAATACAAGCTATAAATGATAAGACCCTGGGCTAGCATAGCAGAATAGAAATGGAAGGAAATACATAGATTAGAAAGAGATTTTTGAAGACCAATTAATGATTAGTGTAGTTAATGGAATTTCAGAGATAATGAGGGATCAGGAATGAATTGTAGGTTTTAGGTTTGAATATAGGGTAGGTAGTTATGCTGTAGATTAAAATACAGAAGATAAAAAGAAAGAGGTGACTATTAGGAAGGTGAAGACAAGTGTGGTTCTTGCCTTAAAATAGGTTTATACAGAATAAGTGAAACAAAGGGGCAGGAAGGAGGAGAGTGGGGTAGACAGTTGGGTATACTGAAGAGGAACTTTGGAGGTACTGATACGTGACTGATTTTTTAGCCATTTTATTTTCAGGATCATCTGTGTAATCTCTCAAGGGTAAAATGCTCATTCCAAGGAATCTACCAAATCAAAATCAACAAGTCTCATGAGAGTACTAATAAAAGTTTGTTAATTAGAAATGGGAAAAACTGGCTACTCTTAAGCAGTTAATCCCCTTGAAGCCAACTGTGAGCAGTACTGTGAAAGATGTTTTCAAAGAGTCTGCTGTTATCAAATCTTTTCAAAATATTGAAATCTGAGCTCCTGGTGATTTGAATAGCAAAACTCTGACTTAAGACCTGTCATTTTTGTGTTGCTACTCTCTAACAAGTTCAGAGCTCAGTAGATTACTCAGAATGCACTTCTGTAAAAATAATTACCCATTAAAGTCAAGATAACACAGAGAGTTCAAAAGAGTTTATTTCTGGGTATTATTTCTATTCATTTCGCATTTGTTTCAAGTTTCAACTTGTTTGGACTACTCATAAAACAACTGACTTTTATGAATATACAGTTCATTCCTGTTCTTCCAAAAACTTCCATTCAAGGCTCCTGCTGGCTATATCAAAGACTGAACGTCCGCTTCAAATGCCCTTACCTTTTCATCCATTAGGCTACATTCTTGTATCTCAAAACTCTCTCTCTCAGGAAGCCTTTCTTATCTATGTGGTTAAAGGGAAAGATCATATAATTTTCAGAGCACCAACATCTCTCATCTTACGGAATCATCTATTTCAACAGAACAGGAATTTATACAATAGGATCTGCTTTCACAAACCATGATCTCAAACCACAGCTAAGTGTACCTTATAAGTAAGGCAACTCTCCAAAGTTATAACTAAATAATAAAGCAGAAACATAGTATGAAGATCTCTTTCCTCTTCAGGTTAGTTTCCACACAGTGAACCAAGTGGGTTGAGACCATGGTTTGGATCTCTCTAAGTGGGTTGAGACCATGGTTTGGATCTCTCTAAGAATTTACAGCTGAACTCCACTATTAACATAAAGTAGAAAAAATAAAATAGTTCCTGTTATGTTCTTTCATAAAACAGTAATCCATGCCAAATAAATGGAGAGTATTATGTGCTCTCTCTATACATTATGTTCGACATTTTAGGTATAAGATTGCTCATTTCCTGCGTAAAGAAACAGATTCAGGTTTTAACCTTTGCTACGGCTTGAAAAATCTATTCACTCAGTTGAGTCACTCCAGTTGACCTTAATCGCTGGGCATGTTACAAATAATATTGCTTTAATTTACTTCACTGACAGTGCCTACTAAGTGGAGAGACAAGCAAGAAATTCTGCTAAACAAGAAAAAAAAACAATATGAGTTAGTTAATCCTTTGTCTCTGATTTCACAAGATTGCCTTGGATTGTACTTTTCTTAAATATTTTATTTCTATTTTTTATTTGTGGCACTTACAGTGTTGGGATTTGACCACCATTCTGATAATGAGGACTTCCTTCCATTTAATAAATCCCTGAGGGGGAGGAACACCAACAATTTGATAAATGATGTGATACTGTAGTAGTTAAAGATTAAAGAGAAGAGATTACTCTGCATGATTTACCATATTCTATCTTCTTATTGAAAATATGCTTTAAACAAAAATGATCATTTTAATTTGGAAATATTATATGCATCAATTAAAACCTTAAGAATGGGGTATATTCTCAGATGTGTGTTTTTATTTTTTAATGATATGTTATTAGGAAAGGACAGTAAGATTTTTTGGGTGACAGATGTTGGTGATATATACTATTTGACTTCTGAGGTAATTGCCAATTGCTAACTTGTGCTTTTAGGCACTGATATTAGATTTATGGGTTAAGATGATATTCATTTCAACTGAAACATTTCCAAACTAATTATAAGTATACAAAACATGGCCCATCAACCTTCTAGTAATACCAGGTTTCAGTTGCAAGGCAGTAGCCTTAAATTTATTTTTTCACCCCCAATATGCTCCCCAAAGCCCATGCATTTCAATTTTGAAAGTTTCAAAGTTGAGTTTTTAAAAACGGCCTACCTAGCAGCTGTTGCTATTACTGTGTCAAATAACTCACCCATTGTCTAGATCTCAGTGGAGGATATGTGGGAGGTCCCATAGTTTCTTTCCAGCTGTTACTTAGTCTGGGATAATGTTTTTGGTTTCATACAACTCCCAGCATGCAGTCTGCTCCTGACAGCCTCAATAAAATTCCATTTAAGCAAAGTGAATTAAAAGTTGGTGTGAACAAAGTTTAGAAATAAACAATTAAGAACTCCTTTTGAGCTGACTTGTGCCTTGAAAAGTTTCATCTTAAGGAAACCTGTCACCTTGCAGGATAAAATACCACAGACAGCTTTGCTTTGGCCTGATCCTACCTTTTGCTTTTCTGAGCAAACTCTTAAAAGAGTTAGAAGAGCTTCTACTAAAATATCTAGGGCTTAAGAGCTGGCAGCATCTGTTCAGTATGATAACAGTAGCAGCCTTCTTGGCGGCAGTCTAAACCCTAAAATCCCCAAATATACCCCAGACCTAGAATCAGGAAAAAAAGATTGTGTTAAACCATCAGTTTTTCAAACTTCCTGAAGGGAATCACACCTGAGAGCTACAACTCTCTCCCTGCATCCCACCCTGCCCCCCATCAACACAGACACACACACACATGCACACACAAATGTGCACACAAAATAAGAGGCAGAGAGGAGGCAAATGTGAAATAAAAGTGAAAAGAATAGAGTGTGTTTTAGGAAACTGACTAGTGGGAAGACAACGGTTGCTCACTGAATTATTCCATGCTAATGACTCATAGGTGATCAGACCAACACTGAACCATCAATATATGTATAAATATATATTGCCAAGAAATTTTAATTTTCAAAAAACTTTGCCTACTCCTATTATATCTTATATTGGCTCTGCGAATATGTATAGAGTATGTACTGTTCCTCATCTGTGCTATTATTAATGATTATACAGCAAGATCGCTTGTGTTTGTATCTCAGCTCAGCCATATCAGCTGCTGCTGTGTCTCAACTCCTTCATTTGTTAATGAATGTAATTATAGTACTCATCTCTTATGATTACTATAAGGGTTTATGAGTTGATATACATAAAGATCTTAAGAGTGCAGAGCACATAATAAAGACATATAGTTATTATTTATCATCTATCATTTTTCTAATATTTTTTTGTTCATTGATATCATAGACTTAAATGAAAACATGAGAAAATGAGCTGTAATAGCTATAGTACATGCACATCTTATTGTTTCCCTCTAAAATGGTGGTTTTGTTTAAATAAATTAGAAGGACTGATGATGAAGCTGAAACTCCACTGCTTTGGCCACCTGATGTGAAGAGCTGACTCAGTGGAAAAGACCCTGATGCTGGGAAAGATTGAAGGCAGGAGGAGAAGGGGATGACAGAGGATGAGATGGTTGGATGGCATCACTGACTCAATGGACATGGGTTTGGGTGGACTCCGGGAGTTGGTGATGGACAGGGAGGCCTGGCATGCTGCGGTTCATGAGGTCACAAAGAGTCGGACATGACTGAGTGACTGACCTAGGTCAGGAAGATCCCCAGGAGGAAGGCATGGCAACCCACTTCAGTACTCTTGCCTGGAGAATACCATGGACAGAAGGGACACAGGGCAGCAAAGAGTCAGACACGACTGAAGAGACTTACCATGTGTGCATTTATTTCAAAATGAAAAGTTTCATCTTAGCGTGTGATTAAAAATTACTTCAGAGTCCACACATAGAGTACACACACACACACACACACACAATACTCCTCATGTTGTTTAGCTATTTTAACATAAACAGATTTTATGGATTTTTTTCCTTGTTTAACCATGAAAGGATGACTAAAAAAATGTCAGTTTCCCCCAAAGTTGGCAGCTTTCAGTGATTTAATCAATATTTTAGTGATTCACACTCATTCAACTATAGTTACTGAGTCCATTTGTTATACCAAAATTTGACAGATAAAAACTGTAGAATAAAGACTGTTAGAAGGAAATAAGCACAGGAAAATTTTACTTTAAAAATTTTCTTTTCTTTTTTTTTTTTTTTTCTGAAAACTGAGGACAAAAGACAAACACATAGAAAATAATACCCAATATAAAAATGGGCTTTATTGGTTATCCATGTCTGATTGGCTTAAGTATAATGCCATTTTGGGTTTGAAATGTTAGAAGACGATGATGGCCCTAACATATTATTGTTAGTATTAAAATAGTAAGATTTATTATTCATATGAGAAGTTTAGCAAAACCACTCGGTCTGGGTCTTCGGAAAGGTTCCCGGCTGGCAGGGGGAGTGCGAGGTTCTTGAGCTCCAAGGTCAATACAAAATTCTGCAGATGCTGAGAAGGGTGAAGGCACCCTCCAAGAGCTTTCCTATCTGTGGTTCCTGCATTCTCCAGGAAACTTTGAAGACAGAGATTTCAGTTCCAGCTTCGTGCCTTTTGTATATTTTTGTTGGGTTCTTAGCAGTTGGATTTGAAACGTTCCATTTCACAGGAGCTTTAGCACCTCCAACCAATGATGCTGATGATAAAGCCATGTTAGTTGTCACTGTATAACTCTGCTTGCCTCCTGGAGCATTTAGTTAATAAATAAATAAATAAATATATTTAAAAATAAGGTGTCATGTGAATGAATTGTGTTGATGGAGGTCCTAAAATAATGGTATGCTCATGTCTACACTTAACCCTTCTTCCCAGATAGCTTACAATATAACAGTGTTTTCTGTATCCTATTGTAAGCATATTCTTTTATTTTATGGCTTCTGTGCCTCCTCTCAAGGTAATCTCCTGTCTGAGAATGCCACCATTGAACTTTTAGCTACTGGGAGAAAAACTATCCACTCTTCACTACTCATTTCAGTATTTGTCTCCAATATGATTTTCTTGATGCCCCAGAAAATCAAGTTGCTGATTATTTTATACATATATAATGATTTTCTGAAAATATTTTTGAGATTCCTTTGGGAATCTAAAATCCTTTGAAGCTAGGGGGTGTGCCTTATTATCTTTGTAATGTGCACTGTATAGTATTTAGAAGTTTGTGCTATGTAGCTTTGTAAACTTCAGATATCTGTTGAGTTGAATTAGAATTTTTTTATAGAAAGTGTAAAGTTTTCGGTCAAGTATTTTGAAAGTAGTCTTATGTTATGTACAAAAATATTGTGCATGATTTATAGAGCAATATAAACAATAACCACATACCATAATAGATGAATTTATCTATATCATCCTATCAAATATTTTACACCTTTATATAATATACTATCTTAAATTTATTTCTTTGTGTTTATTCTTTATTTTAACTATTCTATTATGAACCTGATTCTGAGTTTTCAAGCCAAAACTATGATTTCCAAAAATATGCTTTTCATTTGAGAAAATAATTGCTACCCATATTAAGAGACATAAGCTAAGAAAACCAATATGAACCATGAGGTAATTTTTGTGTATTCTTCTCATCCTCCTGAAAGTCTCTTATCTTTCCTAAGGGTAAGAAGAATTAAAATAAATAATTATAATTGAGATTTGTATAAGAACAATATTTAATAAAGATATTTAATAAAGTATATAGTTAACAAATTTAATGTTCATATATTTTTATGCTTTATATCCTATTATGTAATAATATGACTTAAAATTATTTTATGGAAAGAAAACCTAGGTTTTTGGGCACTTAAGCAAATGCTTCTTTCTTAAAAGTAGTTGATATTTATATTCTCAAGTCTCTCTCCTAAGCTTCATATGCCTCTATATGTCCTTATCTATTTATTTATTCAAATTTGAATGAGAAAGAAACAATTACTTTTCTTAAAAATTAAATAATGATTTCTATATTTTTCAAAATGCATTTTCAAATGTGTTGTAGATAATATATCAGAAATATCTTTAAAACTTTATTGGTTCAAGAATGTTGTGTACTACCAAATTTATCCTGGCACCTATAATGAATTTTTGATGTACCAAATGTTCTTTTGGAGATTCATCTTGTGTTTTGAATGCAGCATTTCCATTTTCTTCTGAGAGTTTGAAGAAGAGGAAGTAAAGTCACTATACGGTGTTTTAGAGGTTAAAGAAGTAAAGTCTCACTATACGGTGTTTTAGAGGTTAAATTTCTCAGTTTTAAAAATAAGCCTAATTACTGCCTAAACACAAAATGTACTGAACAAACAAGATACCTTGCATAAGTATACTGATTTGTGGAAAAAAAGTAGTCAAAGTTTTATTGTCAAGATTCCATAATTGGCAATCTCAAACTGGGCAATCACCTTGCACAAAAATTAAGATTATTTAAGCATGTAAGAGTCTACCTATATTCTAAATATTATTGCCATAGAGCACACAATTATCTTCAAGCTAATAAATGAACTTTTAGATTAGCTCTGGCGAAAGATTAGAACAAAGAGTCATGTGAAGATGGTCTTAAAAGTTGATTTCATTTCTACTCTTAACCAGTAGGAATTGGCTGTATGATGCAGGGAACCCAAAGGTGGTGTTCTGTGACAACCTGGAGGGATGGGATGGGGAGGGGGGTAGGAGGGAGGTTTAAGAGGGAGGGGGCGTGTGTATGTCTGTGACTGTTTCATGTTGAAGCATGGCAGAAGCCATCACAATATTGTAAAGTAATTATTCTCCAATTAAAACTAAAATAAAAAATATTCTGTAATGACCTACACAGGAAAGGAATCTTAAAAAGAGTGGATATATGCTGATAGTTTTCCATTTCTTCAACAGTAAATCCTATCCTTCTAAATCCATCACATATTACAGCTAGAGCAAGGAGTAGGAGAAGGCGATGGCACCCCACTCCAGTACTCTTGCCTGGAGAATCCCATGGATGGAGGAGCCTGGTGGGCTGCAGTCCGTGGGGCCGCTAAGAGACGGACACGACGGAGCGACTTCACTTTCCCTTTTCACTTTCATGCATTGGAGAAGGAAATGGCAGCCCACTCCAGTGTTCTTGCCTGGAGAATCCCAGGGACGGGGGAGCCTGGTGGGCTGCCCTCTATGGGGTCACACAGAGTCGGGCACGACTGAAGCGACTTAGCAGCAGCAGCAGCAGTGCAAGGGCAAAAAAACTTCTTCATGAAAAATGAAGCAATGATATAAAGAAAGTCCTGCCCACTTGGAGAGACAAATAAAAGAAAACTTCTATATAGGAAACTGGGAGAACACAGAAAGAAGAGGTGAGGGAATAAACTAGCTAGGTATGAGTATTCTGGTTCCCTGTTCTCTCTCTCTTCTCTCTCACACACACACAAGATTGGGAGATTATAAAACAAACGGAGGTGGAAGAAATTTAAAAGTAAAGCCCATTGCCCTTTTAGTATTCTTGAGAAAGCCTATTGCCATGGAGAAGCCATCTCTAAAATAAGCATGAAGTGATTCGGCACAGAAGAAGCCTCAGCTACGCTCACGTGCTTCCTCCAGCTACTATGCTGTGTAGTTAAATCACAAATGATTTGTGGCATACATCAAGGGTGTTCATAGGAGAGTCAGTGCCTTGGAGACTGACTTGGACAAGAACCAACAGGCTTACCAGTAGCTTGAACAGCTTAGAGAGTGTCCTACTTAGAGAGTGAAGGTGTGATTCACAAGAGTGTGGTACCACGCAGAGCTAAACGTTTGACTATGCTAACAAATCTTCTATGCTTTAACTGGCCCACGATAATCCCTCCACACTTCAAAAGTGAAATGAGATAGAGCCATCAGTGATTAGTTAAATTGGAGACATCTCCCAGGGAAAAGACCCAGAAAACATTATTTAGCTGCTCTCACCCATAATAACAGACGTGTGACCCCATTTCCCCATGCCTACAAACCTGAAACCTCATCTTTGCCCAGACATGAAATCTCCAATATACCCACCCCTACATATTATTCACCCGTCCTTGTGCGTGTAATGAAACAGAAGTTAGAGATCTTGACTAGAGAGGAAGATGTGTTATATTGATTTATTCAGGAGCCCTGGTACTTCTATAGTGCAGCTCCTTCTTCCCCTAAGCACTAGAGTGTTTTCTTCATCCACGTATTTAAAACAAGCTCTCAAACCATGATGTTTTCTAGCTCACATGGAGAGGAAATGGAATTTGTAGTCAATTTCCATTAAAGAAAGAGATGCAAGAAGTTTCACATATCAGTCTATGCATGACACAGTGGAAAATCCAAATTGTAAAGAAGTCACAAAGTCTTGTTCCTAATCTTGGTTTCTATGTTCCTACTAATACTCTATTACCCTGGAAGGAAAAAAAAATAAAATGAGAAGTTGTTTGTCTGCCACGCTTATGACTTGTCAAAAATACATTGAGTTTGAAAGAGGTTAGCTTCCTACTCCACCAATACTGTACCTGTACTCTTCTTCACTATCTAGCAAGAGGCATGATAACACAGAAAATAAAATTAACTATTTAAACTTTAAAAAGCTACATTTTATTCACTGATTTGATTGGAATAATGAAACTATGTAAGCCTATTACACATATATTCTATTGACTTGCATGATTAAATTAATGGGATTCTTAGAGATCAATGTCTTTTTGCTAATTTAATACCATTTCCATACCATGATCTGTGGCTCCTAAATGATTATGATTCTGTAAAGTTCTCCAACATCATCTCAATTTAATCTCCAAACCATTTGCTCAGGTCCAGGCAAGGTGATCTCCCTCTCTATTCCCAGAACATGCTCATCTCTTTCCTTCCCCCAAAGTTCTGCAGGGTTTATCTCTTCTATGTTTATCTCACTTATGCTTCTTTACCTACTTGGCTCCTCTGCCTCCTTCAGCTGTCCTATATACTGTCTCCAGAAAGAGGCCTGTCTTCTTTAAACATCCAATCCAAAGCCATATTGTCCTCATTTACTCAGTCACATCAATCTAGGTGTTCCTTTTCTCTAATGAACTTTTCACAATCAATAATCATATTATTTATCAATTTATTCAATAATGCATTGTTCTCCCCAAAACAAATGTTAAGTCCCATAAGTGTGTAAGTATTTTCTATCTCACTGTCACCTCACAACCCTCTCATCTAGTACAGAAGTGCCACAAAATGGGGTTTTAAAATGTTTATTGAATGACAGTTTGGTGAAGATAAGTTCTTTGAAAAACAAATATATAGATGTGTGTGTGTGTACATGTGTGGTGTGTGTACTCTGAGCTGAATCTCACTCTTCCTCAAAAACCAGATTAAAAGAAACTTGTTTACAGAAATCTTAAACATTATTTTTTTCATAACAAGTACTGATAATATGACTCTAGAATACCATGTTGTTGCCCTCGAGGCACTATGAAATCCAGCCAAGAAATGGATTATTGGTGACTAAACCAACACTTTCATATTCTACTCCAAACTCCAAACAGACCATATAGCATGGTAGCCCCTGCTTTATGTAAATCTGTCTTATATTAGTTCTTTGATTTTCTTTTTATGTTTGTATAAAGGAGTTTTTAAGGAGAAATTTCCTTAAAGATGGGATTTAAATTACTTTAACAGCAGTAAACACTCTTTAGACTACATGATTAACAGCATGATTGCAGAGAAGTTTTATTATGTTGTCTTACATGATAGTATAATATAGAATTTTCTAACGAGACCTAGAGGCAGATGCCCTATATTTTTAATGACCTTGGGCAAGTGATGAAAATTCTCAGGACTTCAGCTTTTTCATCTACAATAATGCAGACAATATCAGTTTCAATAGTTTAGAATTGTTGTGAAGAACAGAAATGACATACCATGTTTGAAGATCATACATAGCAGAGAGTCTGCCACAGAACAAGGGCTCAATAAATCTTAGAATGCTACTGATGCCTAGCCAGGTATTCCCCGACTCCACTTTGGCAGTATGAAAGTTGCCTTGCTTAAATCTACTAAAAACGATGTAGATTAGATATTGTTATCTTCATCCAATAGATGAGAAAATTATAGCTCAGAAATATAAGTTTCCTACCATCACACAAACTGTGGACAGCAAAGCCAAATTATCTTCAATTTTATTGCATTATCTTGTCCTTAGTTAATAACCTATCTTCAGAGTTCTTTCTTTTCAGATAACCTGGCAACCAGCATGAGAAAATAAATCTTTGAATTATTGTTTCTTTCATTTGAAACTGTTGGTGTGTTGATAGTTATGCAAAAGAGGGTGAAGATAAGAGAAAGTGAGAAACAAATGGAAGAAAATAGCAGAAAGTCAGAAAATAAAGTCTAAAGCGCTAATGATAGTGTATATTTTAAGGAAATAAAACAAACAAGTCATTTTTTTCTTTTCTTTTTCCTTAAAAATGCCCCAATAATAGATTCTTAACTAATTATTGGACATATCTTTAAGATGCAGAAAGAAATCAGAGAAGTATGTGAAAGAATATATCTTATTATATTTATTCTTTTTTAAAAGTTTAAATTAAAAACAATGTTTCAATAGCTTAAATCAAACAGATGAGAGAATAAGGCCAATGGGAGGAGAGAGCGCTCTTGGTGGCAACTGCAGTGTTTGGCCTTCTACCTTGACTGAAGAACCTTTATTCTGGGTGACCTGTCAAATCCATACCTTTAGGGGACTTCTCTGGTGATCCAGTGGTTAGGAATCTGCCTTTCAATGAAGGGCATGGGGGGTGGGGGTGGGGGGGGGTGGCGGGAGTGGTTGGGTTGATCCTTGGCCAGGGAACTACTAAAATAGTTTACATACTTGTGCATTTCTAGGGGATGAAATCAGTGTGTAGTGTATATGAAGCTGTTTTTATGAATAAACAGTGAAACTGTTTGAAAAGAAAAAGCACTGTTTCAATTTGAAAGATGTGGAGTGGGGTGGAAAGATTTGACCATTCCATTCTCTCACTTAAGAAAATATATTCTGAAACATAATTTAAAACGGTCTGTGTTGCCCCTTCGATGTCTCTTTCTACAAGCACTTTTCTCTCATTCTTTCTATCACACTCAAAGGTAAAAGTAGCTATTAGGAAAGACTGTAAAGTTTCTAGGGCATCAAAGGTAGAAATTATTCCAATTATTGTGCTGCTTGACGTAGATTCTATTATGAATCTGTCTCAAATGTGAGTTCATTTTGTTAATTAAAAATCTACTCTATCACAAACACAATCTACATATTTTACAAATAATAGACTCAGGATACACTAAGCCTTTGAGATAAAGGGAAATTTGATCCAAGAAAAATCACATTTGAGATTTTTCTCTGTATTAGTATTCTCTCCCTTTGGCAATATGACAGTGTTCTCTTTCATTTACATATCATAATTTAAGATGTAATAACATCCATCCTTTCTTGGTTTCTCCTCTCACACACTGGTATGGAAATGAACTGCTCATCACTGGTCCTGAAATCTCTCTCTCGTCTAAGCTCCCTGACATCACTGTGTAATTTCTTTGTTGAATTAACTACTTCAGTTTTTTCTTCTGTCTTTTAGTTCCCAAAGGGCACCAGAGGCAAAAAGAACCTTGAATTATCAATGATAAATAATTTATTTTCTAGATCGTTTTCTCTGGGAACTGAGGAGTCTGCCTCTTACATTTATTTGAAGGGCTTATGGCTGCCCGGCTCTCACCGCTTCCAACAGAACAGTCCTGGGTACCATCCTCCTTGTCCTCCCAAGCAGCATGCAGGCAAAGTGGTCCAAAAGCAAACTACTCACGTGTGTGCACGTGTGTGCAGGGGTGGTGCACATGTGTGTGGGATGTGTCCTTAACCTACATTAGCTGACTGTCTTTGAAGAATTTTTCTAAGTTCTTCACCATTTTTTGTCTTTTTTTCTATTCTTAAGATTGAACCAGATTATTGCTAACTTCTAATTGTTAAATTTATATATTGTAAACTGAAGCTCTTAAGGAATTGGTAGTTGTTTTTTTTTAATCATTTTTAGGTAAATGTAAGTAGGGCAGCATAAAAGTAAGTACTTTAAAAAAAAAACTGAAGATCTTGAAAAAGAAAAATTGCAGCTAGTCACAAAACCTCCTCACTATTTCATCCCCAACATCTGAAAGTGATATATTGACAGGAAAATAATTCTGGGCATCATGTATATAAAAGAATCATGGGAAAAAAAAAGTTTATTCCAGTATGTCACCACTGAAATACAAGCATAACCACCTACAAAGAAACCTCAGCTGTTAAGATTCCCCCTACAATAATAGCTTATAATGTGATTGTACAATTCACCAAAGATGTCCAAAATCACAGCACGAATAGCTACTCCAGGCTCAACTCTAGGGAGGACTAGCCCATTATGTTTGTGTTTTTGCACAGATGGCTTTGTTGCCTCCTTGAGGCTACATTCATAAAAGCTTTTTGATCCCACTCTTTCAATCAGAAATATGGGAGAACATGTGTCAATGAGAAGCCAAGATTGCACTGTGAGGTTCAGTGTTTCTGGGTTGGATATCAGTTCTGTCTCTGATTAACTGGCTTCCTTGGGTTAGTTATTTTACCTTTCTAAGCTTCAATTTTCACATTTCTAACTTAAAAAGAGATTTACCTTATAAAGTTGGCGTATTCTACTGATTTTAAATAATGTCTCCTCCATGTAGAAAATGCTAAATAATTTATAAACATTATGAAGTTCCACATCCTGAATGATTTTCATGTTTTTTCCAGCTCTTGTTAGAATCATAATGACTGCTCTTTTAATTTAAATTCACCAAATTTATTGATTATGATTACGTTGAGTGACCAACAACAAAAAAATAAGAGCAGCAAGTAATATTTTTTTGACTGAAGTGTTTTTTCCCCAATTCATAGAAATTAAATACAGAAGAAATAAATTCAGGACTAATGTCGCAACTTCTAGAAGGCCAAGTGTTTTATATGTTATCACTCTCCCACTGTGAAATGTAACTTCAATGATAGTAATGGAAAGTAAGTTTTTAGTGCTGCCTATGTACCAGGAAGAAGGTACAATGGACTGAGGATCCTAGTAGGCTAGAGTCCATGGGATCGCAAAGAGTCAGACACGACTGAGCAACTTCACTTCATGTACCAGGAACATAGCAAACAGTTTTATTCTGTAACTCATTCAATGCCCATTAGAGTCATAAGAGCATTTCAGAGTTGTACGTGGAGTAACTGAGTCACAGAGGTAGTGCACACATTATTCAATATCACACAATCCCAATATTTGTCTTGGTTAAAGCCACCTCATCTGAATTCAAGCATGATGTCCATGTTCCCTGGAATCTGTGCTCCAAAACAAGAGAAACCACCACAATGAGAAGCTCGCGTTCTCTGCAACTAGAAAAAGTTCATGCATAGCGATGAAGACGCAGTACAGTCAAAAAATTATTATTTTTTTAAACAAAGAATTCATCCTGGGGCTACAAAGAGCCAGTTAAATAGGAAAAATGATACTGAAAGCAACATTTTGGGAAAGCTTTATGATGGAACTCCTAGAGTGGAATCTTTACTGTGAATCCTAGTCAGAGATATTTTGCAGGCAAAATCCACTGTTCACATAAAATAGCCAAAGAAAAGAAACACACCCAATGAATTCCCAGTGTTTTAAGCTTAAATAACGATGTGAATTATGGTGCTAGAAGGAGGAACAAATACATCAGAAGTTGTTTTACAGATGGGAGAATCAGGTTGTTGAACTACATTCAATTTGATCTAGTCTTAAAATACCCAAGTGGAAAACATCCAATAGGATATGGGAGATTAGAGATTAGAAAACATGTTGAAATCAAGCCTTTCATGGATATGAAACTATACCAAATGCATTTGTGAGCTTCTGAACAAAACAGTCTCAGAACCTTCACAGTTCCTAAAAAAAATGTCAGCCTTGGATAGAGAGGGGTGCAGGTAAGTCTAAGTAATATTAATAATGACGTTCTGTACAAATTGAGATCATTTTCAGTCACAAATAACGTTTTCTTCTAATGTTAATGTTTTCCTATTTCATAGACCTTAGCTTTAGTATCAGTCTGAAAAATGTAAAGTCACACTTCATTCAACTTGGAAAGTATGGTATTTGGTTTCTTGTTGCCCAAGAGAAGATAAGTATGCTGGATTCAGTTAGTTAGTAAAGTAAATCTTCCCTGTCTAAAAAGCCCCTGAATGTTTCTTCACTGCTTTCTGTACTCTGTGGAGTTGTATCATAATTTGACGAACATTTAACTGTAATTCGATTTAGCTGAGTGGCATGGAACACCTTCAACTTTTCCCTTTGGCGGCTCATTTATTCATTTCTTCACCCACACGTGTGTCTATGAAACAGTTTATCAACAAATAGCAGTACGCTTCACTAGGTATTGTTTATTAAACAACAACTAAGAAACAAAGTTTATATCTCATTTCTTGTGAAAATCCTTGCACCATACCTCAGATCTAGTCATTGAAACAGTTTCAGTTCAGTTCAGTTCAGTCGCTGAGTCGTGTCCGACTCTTTGTGACCCCACGAATTGCAGCATGCCAGGCCTCCCTGTCCATCACCAACTCCCGGAGTTTACTCAAACTCATGCCCATTGAGTCGGTCATGCCATCCAGCCATCTCATCCTCTGTCGTCCCCTTCTCCTCCTGCCCCCAATCCCTCCCAGCATCAGGGTCTTTTCCAATGAGTCAACTCTTTGCATGAGGTGGCCGAAGTATTGGAGTTTCAGCTTCAGCATCAGTCCTTACAATGAACACCCAGGACTGATCTCCTTTACGATGGACTGGTTGGATCTCCTTGCAGTCCAAAGAACTCTCAAGAGTCTTCTCCAACATGACAGTTCAAAAGCATCAATTTTTTGGCGCTCCGCTTTCCTCACAGTCCAACTCTCACATCCATACATGACCACTGGAACCTAAAAACCTTATCATGCCTATTCAAGGAAGATTCTTACTTACAATAAGTGTCAACTAACTCTAACTCATTGAAGTAGAGAATACTTTTTTTTTTTTTTTTTTAAAGAGTATATAGGAACTGCCATGTCACTCTAAGAGGCCTATCAAACCAGGGTCACTCTAAGAAACCTGCCAAAAAAGGATCAGAAAATGAGCAGAAACAAGAGACCCTGTGTGATCAAAGCCATAGCCAAAATGAACAGTTTCAGGGGGGACAGTATATTTTTCTTATCTGGATCTTGTTGCATAACCTCTGTCAAAAGCGAACTACATAATAGTGTTGGGGTCCTTTAATGGACCGGAACCTTGTAGTACGGAGTCGACGATAAGAAAGTGAAAGAGAGAAAGAGAGAGACAGAAAGAGACAAAAAAGACCCGGGGACCTAAGCTCTGGTGGAGCAAAGGTGCTTTAATGATTTTCCTATGAGTATATATAGGCTGTGGTACAAGAAACTTCTTTCGGGAATGATAGAGATCAGAAAACCAAATGTACAGCAACCGTTACCAAGGGAACAAGGGGTAATGTAGTCACAAGGTCAGGACACAATCTATATCTCAAGAAAGGGGAACGAGACTAAGCAGTTTTGTCCTAAAGAGAATGTTTACTAAAGGAGACCCAAGCCTGCCTCACACAATGACCTCAGTCCCTGGGAGCAGCGTGCTGTTCCGCTTGAAGAGGAACAAAGGACTCATGAGAGACAGCACGGAGGAATCCTCCCGTCAAACATTCCCTGACAATTCCCCCTTATTTATTTATAATATTTGTAAGAAGAGTTCTGACCATCAGAGTTTATTCAGTTTTGACAATCTTTGCATGAAGGCAACAGTAGACAACAAATATAATTGTTAAGACAATCACCAAAATTATAGTTCTAGACCCAATGCTATGATTAAGGCTTTGAAACCATCCATGTGGGTCTAGCCCAGATAATTGATCAGCCAATTGTTTAGCTAAAGTTCCCATACTAGTGGAAGAGGGCAGATTATTAGAAAAGGTTTCACATATTTCTTTTTTGTAATAACTGTACATTCAGAAAGGCATTATCATATATGTTTTTTAAAAATGAAACTTGATTTGTTTCCAGTTGTAGCTACTATTATAGAAATGAACAGGAGTAACATGAAATTGAGTAGAATTTCAATCATATTTTAGCATCATCTGTTTTTGGACATCTGTTCATTGATCTCCAACCCATTTGATGGCTGTTCTCAGTTCCTGTATTTCTTTTTGAATATCTTCATCTATTTGAGCCTGAGTGGCCCACATAGTATGAGCATCTTTAGTCCAATTTTGAATAAAATTATGTGTTTGAATTGAGGTTTGTAAAGTAATGCTAGTGATGACAGCAATGGTGCAAATAGCTATTAATCCTATAATGTCAACAATCAGCCATCCAATGAATCGTTTAGATCATTAGAGCGATTTAGTAAATAACTGGGAAGCAAGTCTAGCCTTGGGACCTTCTTCCCAGGGCCATTGGAGATTTATTGGTAACCACAGATTATGTAGAGATCAAAGAAGCAAAAGGGAGTCATTTTTTAAGGAAATAGAGGAGTTAAGACAAGTATATAATTTACAATTTATGCAAGTTACAGAACGTAAAGTCTTATTGAATTGTAAATTTCCTATAACTACAACAAAAGGAAGTGGAACATAGGCTTGTATAAAATATGATTGATTATAGTGAAAGAAATAATTGCTATAGCTATGATTGGTCCCTGTGGAATGTCTGGTCCAAGTCCCAAGTTCTTCGGTGTTTGCAGCAAGTTTTCAGATGTCCCATTGTTTAGGCCCAATCTGTTTATCAAAGATGATTCAAGGACGAGGTGGGGGCCATTCCATCATCAAGCTAGCCAAGAAGTCCTCTGTCATGGTAATGTTCCATTGTAGTATTAGTAACCGTTACTTGAGTAATATAATCATACATAGTATTGTTAATATCATCTGAGCAGTTCAATAATCACATACTATGGGGTCCCCAATTGACAACTGTATGATTAGCTATAAACATTAATTTTCCTGGTTTGGCCTGACATTTGTCCTAATGAACAGGAATATATTTAAAGTTCTTATTAGTAAACCCTTTGCATGTTGTTCTTTGTTCTTTCCCTAATTCTTTCCCTGAAGTTTCAGTAGTATAAACATGGCTCACTGACAAAGAAAGGGCAATAAATAATCCAAGTAGTGTCCGAAAATCCTTTTCTGGAGGCAGGACGAAAGCCCAAGTTTGTCGACTAATGTTTATACATAATTCTGCTGGGCCCATACATAAAGGAAGGACTTCATAACCTAGAATGATATTAATTAGTCTTTCTTTTTCTTCAGGATGAGAGGGCCCCTCCAGTTCCAAGGAGGGGGCACATGTGTTGACTCATTAGTGGATATGATTGGTTCTATATCTGTCCATTTTACAACTTACAATAAAAAAGGGGGGTTAGGTATATAAGCCCAGTAAGTGTGATCAATCAAGTCAGCCTGAGCGGGGGAAGCAAAAGCAAGCAAAGCAAGCATAGTGAAGAAAAATATTTTTAGGATTCCGAGGCATTCCCTGTTGAGAAATCAGGTTTCCAGTTTAATTCGTAAGGGTTTTTATCTGTCCCCAAGTAGGGAGATCATAAGGTTGATGACGTCGAGTGTGGCGTTTTTTGGAAATTTTTAATGTTGCCATGGCTTATATTGGAATTCTTTCTTCCTGGGATTTTTGCTGTTTCATCTCTAGTCTGAATGCTGGGGGCCCCCTTAGGTTGAATCTTCTGAAGAGGAAGTCATGTGAGCTCGTTGGATCCATCTGGAGAAATAGAAGCATATCCTTTCCCTGTAAGATTAGTTTCTTAAATTTCTGTTGATTAGTTAACCCGTCTTGATATCAAGTGGGCAAAGGAAAGGAGGTGTCCTATAATGTTTCAAAACTTCTTTTTTTGTTTGTTTGTTTTTTGCTTTTGTCAAAACATCTCTTTGTGGTAAGTTTAAAAACTTTAAAACAAATAAGGCTATATTAACAATAGTTATAAAAAGAGAGGAAAGCAATAATGATGAAAACATTCTTAGGAAATATTTCAGTCCAAAAGAAAAAAATCATTCAGAAATCTGTTTGGGACTGGTATTTGGCTGTGGTTTATGCTATTTGGGGCAAAGGATTAGGAGTAACCATTCAAATATTTTTTCCTAAGTGAAATTATTGAAAAGGTGATGCAGAACAACTTGACAAATGAAATGTTGCTCACATCCAAATATATTTGACCTTGTCCTTGAAAAAGAAATGCAGCTTAGCAACTGTTGAATCTCACTGTTCAGTGTGTTAAAGAGGATGACTACACTTCCAAGACAGACCTGAAAAGAAGGCAAACATTCCACATTTCTGATATTCTTAGGAACAAATAATCCATTTGGGAAATGGTGTCTTTTTTTTTTATGCTGTTTTCACCCTGCTTTAAGAATCCTACACATTGGGAACAGAAATAGTCACACCAACAATAGTTATAGGCTTAAAGACTACACTACACCAGAATCTAGCAAAGTTTGCTCTGGACAAGAAAGACAAAAGTGTTCCTGTGTATTTTCTCTTATTTTATTTTTTATTTGTAGTTACAGTGTGTAATGTGTTTGTCCAATCATGTCTTGTGTTTGTGGACTATAAGGAATGTCTGCAATCTGTTTAATAGAGAATGAATGAAAAAATTGTTTGAACTGCTTAGAAATATAGGCAGAGTCATTGTTTTTATAGAATTAGGTGTTCTCATTATCGTGAAGTAAGTTGATAGGTGGGTTATAACATGTTGTGTAGTCTTACCTTAGAGAGGTGTTGCCCCTAGAAAAGAAGAATTTGTGTTGATCGAGACATGTAAGAAGGAAGAGGAAGAATGTTCAGGACAATGAGTTACATCAATTTGCCATAAAATTTTCCTTCATTTGTCATAAGCCTTTTAAAAATTCCAGCACTAAATATCTTTAAAAGTTAAAAGGCCAAAACAAAGTATGATAGCATAATAAACAGATGCAATGTTTATTTCAAATAAACATACCATACTTTGTGGTTTTCATTGTGATCCACCCAAGCATTTCAACTGCATTTTCTAATATATTTGCAGTCTGAATGTATCTGCTGACCAAAGTTAATTCTGTTAAATATTGTTTTTCCAGAATTTTTCTCTTGTTTCCAATTTGGTTTAATTTGGAGAAAGAACATTTGCTGTAGCTAGAATGACAATGAAAAACTAGTCTAGTAAAGCTTATGTAAATACCACTTTATTCTATAATAAATGTTTCAACAATTAAAAAAATATTTTTGTATTCATCATTTTATTTGCCATTTCTTATATCTTTCTATTAAAAGCATATATTTTACTTTCCATAGCAACCATGAAATGTCTTGTATGTTAGCATTTTATAGACCATTGAACATATTTCTCAAATCATATTATATTATATATATATATCCATTCCTATATAAATATATATTTATATTCATTAACAGCTCAAAATCTCTTCAGCTCTTCTGCAAGAAAAACCCCTTTTAAGAGTAAGCCAATGTTCAGCAATTAACGCTTCAAAATCCTACTTCATTTGGAAATGACCCAGCCATTCAACAAACTTCTATTACTTAGTTCAGCACAACTCTAGAAACCTAAGTCACTCCAATCCCAAGACATGGCTCCAGATTATAGATAATAGATCATTCTATCAAAAATACAATTATTTCTAATAGAGCTTATCTAAAAGTTTTTATCTCATCTATGTATTTGTGTATATATATATATAAAGAGTTACCTTTTTGTTGACGAACTTAGTTTACCTTAAACCAAGGCATAATAAAAGTATTATATAATGTTGATGACTCAAGACATGTCAAGATTAACAAATAATTATATTTAAATCACATTCACATTTAAATAAACATTATACCCAACATTGAACACCCTTCAGTTCACGTAAAGCTGAATCCAAATAGAGCTCATTAACTCCACACTATCCAAAAACAAAGACATACATTGAGACATAGATAATTTTAGATACATAGGCATAGTTCTCCGTTTGAAATTTAAAATATCCTTTTGTTTTATTTATTTGTTTTGAGCTCCACCAATTTGTTAATGGCTGGAGTCCTAGATAGAGTGAGCTGTGTATCCGAAGGACATGATAAGAGTTAACTTAAGGTTTTTTCTTAGGCCTATTTTTGTTTCCCAGGCAGAACTGGAGCTCAAAAAAAAAAAAAAAAAATATTTTAACAAGTTAACCTTTTCCTAACTGCAAGTGCAAGAAGAACCAGTTTTGCAATTTCAAAAAAGATTTTATTTTCATCAGTTTTTTCCGGAGTCTAAAGAATATCATAGTCATTCAGTGTCAAAAATATCATTTCTCTTTTTTGTAGCTATAGTATATTATTAATGATATATGCATGAGGGAATTGTTGTCACATAGGAAGTAAAGCCTTGTCTACAAAATTCTGACAAATACTAGGACTGTTATGGAGACGGCAATGGCACCCTATTTCAGTACTCTTGTCTGGAGAATCCCAGGGATGGGGGAGCCTGGCGGGCTGACATCCATGGGGTCGCCTGGAGTAGGACACGACCGAAGTGACTCAGCAGCAGCAGTAGCAGGACTTTTAAGCATACCTTGAGGTAACATAGTCTACTGAAATCTTTTATGAGGCCCGATATGATTAGGATAAGGGAGAGAGAAAGTGAATCTCTCCCGGTCTAAAGGGTGTAAAGGTATATTTAAAAAGCAATCTTGTGAATCAGTAATAATAATGTGCCAATTTTGAGGAATAGTAATAGGTGATGGGATCTCTGGTTGCAACATACCCATAGGTTTCATAAAAGAATTAACTTTTCTAAACTCCGTTAAGAGACACCATTTGTTATGTTTCTTTTTTACAACAAAAATAGAGTTCCAAAAAGAGCAAGATTCTTCAATATGTTTCAACTTTAATTGTGTGTTTATAAGTTCTTTAGTAGCTTGTAATTTTTCTTTCATAAGGGGCCATTGCTTTGTCCAAATAGGCTCATAATTTTTCTTAGTTATTTTAATAATTGTTTTGTTTGTTAAATGAGGCCCCTAGGAAAAATGTGGAATGTATATCTGAGTTTGCCATTGCATAAGTAAGTCCCTTCCTATTAGATTAAAGGGTACATTTATCACATAAGGTTTTAATGTTGCAGGTTGGCCTCCTGATCCCTCACATGAGTATATTTGAACACTTTGATAAACTTCTTGTACTTTAGTTTGAGAAATTCTTGCAATTTTGCAGGAGACCTTTTGTACAGGCCAGGATTTGGGCCATAAATGTTTGGAAATAATAGTAATATCAGATCCAGTGTCAAGGAGACCAGAAAATCTTTTACCATTAATTTTGATATTTATATTTGGTCGGGCATACTCAGATACTAATGATGTCCACAAAGATTGTTTTTGATTTGTACTGTCAAACCCATCTGTCCGTACATTATTAGAGGAATTAATAGAAATGTAAGGTAAAAGAAGTAATTGAGCAATTTTGTCCCCCTTTTTGAATTGCCATAGAATCTGAGATGACATCAGAATTTGAATCTCTCCTTTATAATCTGAATCAATTATTCCAGGGTGAACAGTAATTCCTTTAGAAGTCAGACTAGATCGGCCAAGCAAAAGACCAAAAGTTTGTGGGGGCAGGGGTCCAAGAGGTCCGGTAGGCACTCTAGTAGGGACTGTTTGAGGGTAAAGGAAAAAATCATTTAGGGCTGGTATATCGACGACAGCACTGCCGGATGTTGAGGGTTTGAGGGAAAAGATAGAATTTGTTCCTGTTTGGAGTTTCCTGGAATAGGTTTTCTATCAATATCAAATTTAAATTTACAACTTTTAGCCCAGTGCATTCTTCTACTGCAGCGAGGGCAAAATTTTTGGTATTTTATTAGCCTTCTTAGGGCAGTCCCTTTTTAAATGATTTTTATTTCCACAATTAAAGCATCTTTCATTTCCCTTTTTAAAGGTAGTAGCCATTGCCTCAATCAGTACTTGCATCTTTTGAGTTTCTGATCCTAGATTGCGATAAACTTTTAAATAATCAATAATAATTTTAGTCTCAGAAATTGCAGCTATAGCTCTTTGACATTTCTGATTTGCATTCTCATAAGCAAGTAATTTCTCTAGCTGTTTTTTGGTTTCTTCTCCGATTACAGTATGGGAAATAGCAGCTTCTAATCTAGTTTAAAAATTAGCATAACTTTTCATTAGGTTCCAACAAATGAGAGACTTTTGGAGTTGCGACTATTGGCAGAGGAGAAGCATTTGGAGCAGCCGGGGCAGGGCTAGTAAAATTTTGAGATATTTTGTATTGTTTTAATTAGGCCTTTTGTAAAGTTTAATCATTTAATTTATATTTATGTAATAAGTGTTCTATCTGTTGCTGAATATTGGAAGGGCTAGAATGTACCTTGAAATGGCAGAATTACAGCTTTAATAAGAGCCCATAGGGGCTAGAGATCAATTGGAATATTTTTTTCTTGTTCATTTAACATTTTCTTTGACCTGGAGCCAAATTTCTAAATCAAAACTGCATTTATCAGGAAACTAAGGATTATGTTCAACTACTGTTTGAAGGCAAGCCTCTATTCATTGCCGTGAAGCCAGAAGTCCCTGAAATTTAAACAAATGGTGAAGTAAAATAGAAAAATAATGGGGCTGGCCAGCCGTTTAACCCATGCCTTAGTACTTACCGACCTCAATAGGTCCCTGAGTCACTCCGCCCGATATGCCACGTATACCAGGGTCCCTGTTCCTTGGCGCCATTTGTTGGGGTCCTTTAATGGACCGGAACCTTGTAGTACGGAGTCGACGATAAGAAAGTGAAAGAGAGAAAGAGAGAGACAGAAAGAGACAAAAAAGACCCGGGGACCTAAGCTCTGGTGGAGCAAAGGTGCTTTAATGATTTTCCTATGAGTATATATAGGCTGTGGTACAAGAAACTTCTTTCGGGAATGATAGAGATCAGAAAACCAAATGTACAGCAACCGTTACCAAGGGAACAAGGGGTAATGTAGTCACAAGGTCAGGACACAATCCATATCTCAAGAAAGGGGAACGAGACTAAGCAGTTTTGTCCTAAAGAGAATGTTTACTAAAGGAGACCCAAGCCTGCCTCACACAATGACCTCAGTCCCTGGGAGCAGCGTGCTGTTCCGCTTGAAGAGGAACAAAGGACTCATGAGAGACAGCACGGAGGAATCCTCCCGTCAAACATTCCCTGACATAATAGTATTAATGGCCAAGCTCTATGGATACATCTATATATCATACTGCAATGCATCTCTTATACCCCAACCTTTTACCTAAGCACTCTCCTACATCCTCCAGTCACTATCTCCTGATGTGTTCCCATTCCATTCTTTCATTTCTGATCTCCCCAACACCTCCCAGAGGTACCCCTCGAAATAATAGAAGGAATAGAAGATAGTTAACCATCCATGAAGAAATCCAATATTTAGACATTTTCTCTTATGGTCCTGAATTAAAATCATTTTAAGCAGTAGTTAACCTTTTGCAAATAATTTGGAGTGTCTAATAAACTTTTGGGCTGTAATATTGTTTTAGGCACCAAAAACCAAAGACACTGTCCTTGCCTTCAGGATACTCACTGCCCAGGAGGAAGAAGCCATAGAAAAACTAGCTATTCTATAATAGAATAAGTGTTTTCATGAAGCTTTGTTAAGTGTTATAAGAACAGAGAAGACACTGATTCTGCCAGCAAGCAGTCAAGAGAAGCTGCAGAAAGATGAGTTGCAAACAGTTATCAATAAACTGTTTAGGCATGAACATAATGCCTCTAGGGTGTAGATGGATCTTCAACTCTAGTTTTAATTAAACATAAACATTTTCTCTACTCCATGGGATTGAAGGAGTAAATTGTAGCTCAATGAGCAGTATTTGGCTAGCTTCAAAAAGCATTCCCAAATCCACAGTTGTATAACATTTTGGTCTTATCCTTCCAAGGCCCTGGGCTACACAATAAATTTCCTTAATATTACAGTTGTTGGATGATAAGGGGAAAATGACACGTTACCAGAAAATAGAATTTTAAAAGCTGATTTTAATGTACCAAGGAAATGTACTCTGGAAATGAATTCTTTATCTTTGAGATTTAATCTGCTTGGGGTACATTCTTGGAGTGAGAGGAAGACAAGGCCAAAGCAGACGTAAATGGAAAAGTATTCAAAAGTTTACATTTTAAGCTTTCTACTTGATATTTTAAGGTGCTGTAGATATTTCTGTGAGCTGTCTGTGTGAGCTGAATCCATGAGCCTGCTTGTCTGAGGAATGGTGCGAACAGCTCAGCTCTGCTGTTAGCCAGGATCATGCATTTTTCTATCATTCAGAGGTTGGTGCCGCAGTCCCCCAGTGTCACCAAATTTTGGCACTTACATTAATAAGGGGATGTTTTATCTTTGAATTTCACCAAGTGAAATTCCTGGAACAATGTCTTTATCAGTTTGTGGACAGACTCCTGCCCTGAAGTACTAGCTGCTTCAAACTCTCTCACAGTCCAGTTCCTCATTCCCAGAGGTTATTGGCCTTGTTCTTCTCTCAGGATATGAAGTAGCTAGCAGTTATGGAATATTTCCTGGTGGTCTTTACTTTCTCTCAAAGAGAACTCCTGATTTTTGCTAATGTTGAAAATCATTTCTTTGAATATTTAAATCTAGATTTGAATTTAGAATAGAATCTTCTTCCTAAGAAGATATGTATGTATATATGAAAAACCTCATATTCTAGAAGGTCACATTTTATTTCCTTTGCTCTGCTATTTTTTAAATTAATTTTTATTGGAGTGGACTTGCTTTACTAGGTAGCACTTTTCTAGAAACACTTCACTCACCAATAAATTACCAGTGATATATGCAATTAGAGTAAATCCAGGGATGTGTGTATGAATAAATGGATGGATGAAAATTAGCTGGCTATAACTTTAGGTAGCAAAGGTAAGGATGAAAGGAGATTGAGACTTAGGATATGTCAGATTTCTACAGTGGTAAGACTGGACTATTCCTAAAGCAAGGGAACTGTTCCAGAAATAGGCTCAGAGGCTGCATCGAAGCCAGAAGCAAGCCAAGACACAGATAATCTGTCTACAAGAAATAAGCTGAGTGAAAAAAAAAGGTTCCCTGATTTGAGAAATACTAATACATACTGAAGTGTTGATGGTACCCTGTGTGTATACATGTGCATGTGTGCTTAGCAATAAATAGTGCCAATGCATTTTGACTGCAGGTGTTAGTCCTGAAAGACTGTGACCAGATCCCTACAACTGCCAGTGAAGACTCTATTAATATATTCAACAAATATTTTTCCCTTGATTTTTCTAAATTGAAATTTACAAAAACATTTTCATGATGTTAAGGATTATCTTCCAATTCAGATGAATATGTATACTGATGATTGGTTATTTGATTAGATTTTTTGAGCCTGATTCCCCTTGCTTCAAAGAGAAGATGCTGAAAAAATCCAGGACTGAAAATTAATTGGACAAATTAAGATTCATAAGGAGATGTGGGGCCAGTACCTAATCTGCACTGTATCACCCATCAGGGTTGGGCATTGTAATATTTATTGTTTTGTAGCAAATGGCCCCAGAAATTTAGCAGATAAAACAGCAATTACTGTCTCAAAGTTTTTGTTGATGAATTGAGGATGAGCTTGGTTAGATGATAATGAATCAGGGTGAGTCATGAGGTACATTCAAGAAGTATCATCAGACGGTTCACCTGTGGGATAATCCACTTGTAAGTTCACTCCATATAGTGTGGCAGACCTTAGCTTCTCACTAGATGTTGATGGTAGACCTTGGTTGCTCACCAAGACTTTTCCTTAGTTGGCTTGCGTATCCTTATGACTTAGGGTGTAGCTTCTTCAAAGTGAGTAATGAGTGAATATATATATATATATATATATATATATTTGATTTAGATGTAGGTATATATAGAGAGAATGAGAGGAGTAATTTTAAGAGAGCATCTGCTATCTTTTGTAACCTAATCTCAAAAATTAACATACTGCCACTTCTGCCATATTCTATTGGTCACCTTATCTTTGGTTCAACGTGTGAGGGAAATACAAAACATTCTAGCATCTGAAAATCTGTAAGTGAATCTCTAATAAGACTAAACAGTAATGACAAAATGCAAGAAAAGACAAAGGAAACAATGAAGGTTGGCCTTTCAAGTACAATAAAATTCTAATAGTTTTATTTTTAGAAAACTAAGTTGATTCCCCTAGTTTTACTGGATGTGAGAAAAGCAAAAATAATCCAAATGGACCCCCCTTGCATCAATGAGATTTCGATTCATAACAAACTACCCCCAAAGTGAATGTTTTAAGTAACATTTACTATTTTTCACAATTCTTCTGACAAGATTATGCACTATTTTCAGTCTGAACAATGTTTGCTGATCTTTTTAGTCAGCTGGTGGCTCAGCCAAGCCTTGACAGCTGGCTCACTCACTTCTGGATGTGGACTGATATTAAATGAGTGACAAGGATGGGTTGGCCAGGCATCTCCCACCATCTAGAAAATTAGCCTAAGCTCCTTGATGTGGGGATGGTTATAGTGCTTCCAGGAGCAGTAAGAGAGAGGAAGTCTTACTATGAAGTTTCTTCTCTAATCCACCTGAAATCACATTTGCTACTGTCTATTCTCAAAGCAAGTGTTATAGACTTTGTGTTGATGTGAAGCACTGCAAAGTCATGGTACATTAATCCCAATCCATTGTTTCTAGAAATGATCTAAGAGTGTTGATCATTTTGTTTTGGCATGGAGTATTCTGCCCAGGAAAGTAAAGAATGAGACAAAAATTTGTGTGCACTATTTTAATTGGGAAATATATCAAGGGAGCAGAAGGAGAACTAGAAAGAAAGACAAACAGGAAGCAGAAAAAAAAAAAAAAGACAACTTCTTATTCGATCCAACTGAGGTTTGACCCAATCAGAACCTCACAGGAGACAAGCACCATGAGCCTCCCAAGTATTCGCCCAAGGAGAAAAAAGAGGGGAGCTGTCCACCCAGCATCCCACCTTCATTGTTCAAGGCCTTCCCCTTGGGCTATAACTCCTTCATGTCCCTAGGTCATTCTGGCATTAATATGTAGATTTTCTAATTTGTAAACCTCAGTGAAATTAAAAAAATGAGATTTGCACAGTGTCACTTAGAGGCTGGGCACTCTCTCAATATCTGGAGGACAATATGGACTAAGAACTATGTGGGGCACAAAAGGTTTCTGAACAGCATTGAGTATAGTTATTACACTTTGAGTAGAAAAAGCATGTAAAACTCATTATATGTGCTCTAGCATTTACACCCCACTACAACCTTCAAAGAAGCTAAGTAACTTACCCAAAGCTGCAGAGTTAGTACAAAAAGATTTGAAGAGACATTTTTGAATACCAAATTCTGCACTTTTTCGATATACCTTACTTCCTAAAGTTATTGTGTGTGTGTTTTCTTTTTTTGTGGAGGCACGGGTTACCAGACACATATGGAGATTGTAGGTTCTTGGCATCTTTCTATAATGAGTTATAGCATGTCCTTTAAAGAAAGTAAAGGTGAAGTTGCGCAGTCGGGTCTGACTTTGCGACCCCATGGACTGTAGCCCACCAGGCTCCTCCATCTGTGGGATTTTCCATGCAAGAGTACTGGAGTGAGTTGCCATTTCCTTCTCTAGGGGATTTTCCCGACCCAGGGATCAAACTGGGTCTCCCGCACTGTGGGCAGATGCTTTATTGTCTGAGCAACCAGGGGAGCCTTTAAATTTACTCATTAAAAAAACAAAACAAATAAACAAAAAAAAAAACACATAGGTTTATTTAGTTTCCTTCTGTGATACAAAATAAAGGGGCTATCAGTTCAGTCACTCAGTCGTGTTCAACTCTTTGTGACCCCATGGACTGCAACATGCCAGGCCTCCCTGTCCATCACTAACTCCTGGAGTTTACTCAAACTCAGGTCCATTGAGTCGGTGATACCATCCAACCATCTCATCCTCTGTCATCCCCTTCTCCTCCCGCCTTCAATCTTTCCCAGCATCAGGGTCTTTTCTAATGAGTCAGTTCTCATCAGGTGGCCAAAATATTGGAGTTTCAGCTTCATCATCAGTCCTTCCAACGAACTTTCAGGACAGATTTCCTTTAGGTTGGACTGGTTTGATCTCCTTACAGTCCAAGGGACTCTCAAGAACCTTCTCCAACTTGACAGTTCAAAAGCATCAATTCTTCGGTGCTCAGCTTTCTTCACAGAGGCTATGCAGTCCTGCAAATTCAAATTTACATTAACTGGGCTGGAATTATTTTCCTCATCACACTGAACTCGGCTGATAGTCCTTTCTCTCAGTCTACATAATCTTTGGCCTTGGGGTAGGCAGGGAAAAAAAAGTGGAGGATATAGTAAGAAGTAGTGGGGATATCACATTTGAATGAAAATGATGTTTTCATGATTGTGCAGGTACTAAAAAAGCTGTTTTACTCATGAGTTCTTCAGTCAGAACTTGCCATTAATGATCATTTATTCACAACTTTCAGTAAAAAAGAGTGATAGACTTAATGATGGCTTTAATACATTGTGAGATGGTAGAAATGCCTTCTGTGTTTTCATGGTAATGAAATAATTCTCACAGTGGTTTTCTCATTGATTTCATTTTATTGTAAGTTTAGAAAATTACTGGTTCATATATCATACATATGATAACTTCATTAACCATAAGATTAGAATTAAAAGAAAGGCCTCATTCAACAATAAAACAGAAAATTATTATAGAAGGAACTAAGTGTATATGTATTGTTCATTCATATGAATGAACAAAAGAAGTAAAATAGAGAAACCTACTGAATTTTAGTGCTATCTCGTAAAGAGTGTATATAGCACCCATAAAGAATATGGTGGGAAGGTGAATTATTCACTGTGAAAATGTTGACTGTAAAATCATTTATATACCACTAAGGGATTTTTGCATACAATGGAGGAAGAAGAGCCTGAGAATTATGTTTCTAGGCACCTTTTTACTTTTTCCATCTGAGTGTAATGCAGTAAGCTTCTTAGATTTTAGGCACACATCAAAATGTCTATCGCGAATTTCCTGGGGGATAATTGCCTGAAGGGATTTCTGACATTTTAAAATTTAACTGTGGTTTTCTTTGTTCTTTAAACAGTATATTGGGCTTTCTAGCACTTTTACTGTGCTGAAAAGTGTATTACCAGGCAATTTAAGTGTATTTTTTATAATCTGAAATATTTATTAAATACCTGCCACCGTGTTCCCGTGTTCCTTAGAGAATATACAGAGGACCACCTATATAAGAATCAGAGACAAAGTCTATGCCCCTGGGAAATAGACTTCTTATTAAGTGGTGAATTTTCATTATACCACTTAATGATACTATAAAAACAGTCCTACACTCTTGGAGAGTATTCTGAGAAAAAAAAAATCAGTTTGAAGATTAGATTGTCTCTTCACTGAAAAATGGAATGTCTAATAATTATTTGTTCTTTTTAAAGCAACTAAATGTTAATATCTTGGCACATTTGAGAAAGAGAGGCAAAGAAACATGTTTTAAACCCTATTTTTTTAATTTTTTTGCATAACACAATGGAGTTCACAAAATAATTCATCTAGCTTGTTTGAACCTCAAAGTAAACACTGGAATTAAACATAAACAGTGTTCTCATTTTCACTCCCTAGATGGAAAAAAAGACTCAAGGAGGAAAAGTGACTTTCTTAAAGGCAGAGAGAGAAAACTGGAATGGCGAATGGCGTTGATTTATTTCATCCTGTGCATTGTTTACTTATTAGCACCTCACCCCTCCCCTCAACAATCAGAAGTGAGTAACACTCCCTAGCCCCACCCTCTCTGTTAGTGTAAAGTCTCATATTTGTTGTTGATGTAAAGTATCTGTGCTCTTGGATGAATCCAGGTGGGTAAGAAATTCCTGAAGTGATTTCATTTTCTAAAAAAAAAAAAATTATTATTTTTCACCTGAAACTTTAATTCATCACTTGTCATTTTATGCACAACAGTGTTATGGAAATTTAAAAAAAATAGCAACAAATTCTGATTATACATATACTAATATCAGAATAATAAAAAACAAAGCTGTGGATTTTATTCTGTCATGGTGGCAACTGGGTGATACTCATAGAAAGATTAATTCCATATAAATTTCCAGATGCTTCTGTCTTCACAGTTGCAATACAGAGTAATGATATTTAGATGTCCTGATATTAGTCATACTAATGTGCTTGAGGGATTCAGTTTCTCTTTCTCTCTCTGAACTTCCTACCTTCTCTCCTTCCATCCTTCCTCTCCTCTCTTTCCTTTTTAAGCCAGACTTTTTTTATTTTTAATAACATCACAATAGGTGTTCTGTTCTCTCTTTATTTCTTATGATAAACTTTATTTATCATAAGAGGCAATCAAACTTATTGCCTTCCATTTTATCAGGAAACTCCAGAGTGTAAACTAAGGTTGGAACTATCCCATCTATTGTAATACTCATAGATGGTGTGTTACAGACAATTTTTTATTTCACATATTAAGAATGGTCTGGGGGAGTGTTCACAAGGTCATGGGCCAAATTAATGGTATCTCTTGGAGCTGACAATCAGTCTCCTACCCTCTAGGGAATTTTTCTTTACTTCTGTACTGTGCATGCATTGATAATTTTCTTGATTGGGAAGTCATTGAGCACAAATTGTATGTAATAGAGGAACTTGGTCAAAAAGTAATTATTAACCCAAAAAAAGGAATTTAAATGATTACTCTGAAAATCATCAGTAAGACTGGTGAATGACGCTCAGAAAATGGCTACGAATCATGGCAGCCAACATCTGGAGTGACACCAAAAGCTTGTGCCAGGAACTCTATGAAGACACAAGCCCACTCCTGCCTCTGGACACTGGGTGTTACTAATGCTGCTCCCTCTCCATAAAGAAAACAGTATGTTGGCTTCGGGGCTTTAATCATGGAAAGAACTTGATCTCTTTCTAAACAAACAAACAAAAAAAATTCAGCTCTATGCACTCATAAAAAGAGATGATAACTATCTACACATTAGAAATGTATCAACAATTAAAAGAAATATTCAGTTCCTAAATCACTGAAAGATTTATTTGTTTATATTAAAAGTGTTGCATTTGCATATCAAAGTTAGTGTTTTAACATAATTTTATATCTTTATTTATTTATTCTTCTCAAAGAATTCCTAGTAGGTACAGGGAATAGTTTTTCCCCTTTTAGATAATTAAGAACACTATTACTAGTGAGTTCTAAATATTTGGGCAATATTTGACTGAAAGTAAACATCAAAATGACCAGAATCCAAATATAATTTTGATGTATTGAAAAATGAAGGCACAAATGTAGAACCAGTGTGTAGAATGTGATGGCATTTAATCTCAATATTTCTTAAAATTGAGTATGCAAATATGCATATTAAATTCACTGTATGTTTTAAGAGTTGCAAAGTCATCAAAAATTCAAGTAGTTATATTAGAAACAATGATGAGATAAAAATCACTTTTATTATGTCTTATCTATTTGTTCTTTATTCTCAGATTGTTGTGCACTTTTAAGCTGTATTTTATAATTTGTGCTACAGCAAATAGAAAACATTTGCAAGTCTCTTTTGGCAATCCTTTAGAAAATATCAAAAACTTTCAGCTTGCATTGCTATTTTTGAAAGCCAAATGCTTTGTTTGTAAATAAGGATAAAAATCAAAAGAATTGGATCTGTAAAAATAGCTCCAAACACATACTATACTATTTCTTCTTAGCACAACAATTTAGTATACTCAATTGACAGATATCTGTACAAATACATCTAATATTTGGAACTCTATAGTAACTTCATTAAGTAGAGAAGTGAATGGGATAATCTTTGATTATCCTTATGAGAAAGACCTTATTAGAGGTCTTTTCAAATAAATGAAGCTTAAACTCTAATACTTTGGCCACTTGATGGGAAGAACTGACTCATTAAAAAGACCCTGATGCTGGGAAAGACTGAGGGCAGGAGGAGAAGGGGATGGCAGAGGATGAGATGGTTGGATGGCATCATCGACTCGATGGACATGGGTTTGGGTGGACTCCAGGAGCTGGTGATGGACAGGGAGGCCTGGTGTGCTGCAGAGTCAGACACGACTGAGTGACTGAACTGAACTGAACTTACATTTAATTGAATAAGCAAATATATACTCTTTCTCAGGTCTAAATTGCAACAGGAAAAAATAGGGAGAGAAAGGGAGAGAAGGTGTGATAACTAACTTCCATTCATCCTACTCCTGTTATTGGTCTCAACTTTCCTGTAAATGCTCACTGCCTGATGCCTAAAGAGCCAACTCTTTGTTTCCAAATGCGTTTAAGCCAGCTACATTTGCTATTGTGATGAAGCAACTTATTAAAATTGTGTAAAAATATGAAATGAGGATGATTCTTGTCTCCATGAAACAAAGTTGAAAGGTTTTGTTGGTCTTGACAAAGACTAAATTGGTTTGCCAATGACTTTTTATGAGGGTATAAAATTAAAATATCTCCTTCCATATTAATAAACAAGAAATGTCACAGCCATCACTGATTTCTGACCTCCAAATATGAATGCGAGCTCCCCAACTGCAACCCAGCAGTGCTGCCACCCCCCATGGTGATTGCTGAGAAGCTAGAGGAATGCAAGAAACAAGGAGAACAAGGAAACAGGATTGGCCCCAGATAGCTCAAGTGCATATGAGAAGAATGAATTCAGTGAGCCCAGAGACTCCCATCTCCCCATACATCAGTTCAGTCGCTCAGTCGTGTCTGACTCTGTGACTCTGTGGACTGCGGCAAGCCAGGCTTTCCTGTCCATCGCCAACTCCCGGAGCATGCTCAAACTCATGCCCATGAAGTCAGTGATGTTTTCAATCTTTCCTACCATCAGGGTCTATTTGCCATGAAGTGATGGGACCAGATGCCATGATCTTAGTTTTCTGAATGTTGAGTTTTAAGCCAACTTTTTCACTCTCCTCTTTCACTTTCATCAAGAGGCTCTTTAGTTCTTCTTCACTTTCTGCCAGAAGGGTGGTGTCATCTGCATATCTGAGGTTATTGATATTTCTCCTGGCAATCTAGAATGCTAAATTCCTTAACTTGATACCTGATCTTTGATATTCAGACTGCCTGCTCCATTTGTTGCAAACCTGTATATAGCCTGACTTACCCCCTGCCTCCTTGGAGCAGTTTTCTCAGAGCTACTGAGATGCTGTCTCCTGGGCTCAGAGTCTTAAATATTCCCATCAAATAAAATAATTCTACTTCCAGGTTGTGATTATACTTTTTTAGTCGATAGGGGAGAACTGTAAAAGGTTAGAAAAAGCAAATTAGAAAGTTTCTACTTTCAGATTGCTTTAAAATGTCTGGGTCCTAATGTTGCTGAAAAGACACTTAAACTAGAAATGGTAAGGATGCATTTGGGGCTGAATTTTTTTGCAAAACTATTATCCGCAGGTTAAAATAGGGAAGAGGATAGCTTTGTTTTTGTATTTAAATGCTGGTGAATAAAAGCATATGTATGTATTGTATGTGAAACTAAATTATATCAGTTCAGTCACTCAGTGTGTCTGACTCTGCAAAGCCACGGACTGCAGCACGCCAGGCTTCCCTGTCCATCACTAACTCCCGGAGCTTGCTCAAACTCATGCCCATCAAGTTGGTGATGCCATCCACCCATCTCATCCTCTGTTGTCCCCTTCTCCTCCTGCCTTCAATCTTTCCCAGTATCAAGGTCTTTTCCAGTGAGTAAGTTTTTCACATCAGGTGGCCAAAGTATTGGAGTTTCAGCTTCAGCATCAGTCCTTCCAATGAATATTCAGGACAGATTTCCTTTAGAATTGACTGGTTTGATCTCCTTGCAGTCCAAGGGATTCTCAAGGGTCTTCTCTAACACCACAGTTCCAAAAGTATCAATTCTTCAGCACTCAGCTTTCTGTATATTTACAAGTATAGTATTTAAGATATGGTAAAAAGGCAATGTTAAGGTTTTATTTTTATTAAGGAAATGGCAACCCACTCCAGTGTTCTTGCCTGGAGAATCCCAGGGACGGGGAGCTTGGTGGGCTGCCGTCTGTGGGGTCGCACAGAGTCGGACACGACTGAAGCGACTCAGCAGCAGCAGCAGCAGCAAGGCTTGATATCTTGTAGAAATTTAAGCTTAGTTCTCTTGTGAATTCTAGCAAAGTAGGTCATCTTCACTTATTGCTGCATACATGTGCCATTTCTAAGATTGCTATGCATTCTATGCATGCCTCAGACACTGTCAAAAACTCATGCATTTTGTGAAATGAATATGTGCTTATTGAATTTTAATTTCCTTAAACTTAGAATGACAATGTTATTTATTTTTAATAAAATATAAAACATTATTTAATATAAAATAATATTTCCTCAAATTTGGAAAAAAAAATAGAAGTAAATAACACTGACTTTGAGTAAAGCCCAGGAGCTAGTGAAGGACAGGGAAGCCTACACTCTGCAGTCCATGGAGTCTCTAAGAGTCTGACATGACTTAGTAGCTGAAAATCAACAACACTGCTTTTTGGGGGGGCGGGCCTTTTTTAAATCAAGATTTTACTAAAGCAAACAATTTACAGAGACATTTCTAGGATAATGAGAATAATAAAAGCTCCTCTTATCATTTTGGAGGAGCTGAATCCATGCCAGGCCCTGGGCTGTGGGTTTGCCAGCCATCCTTCCTGCCCACCCCGTGGACTGTATGATTGACATCATCCCTTTTTCACAGATCAGGAAACAGGCTTGGAGGAGCCTGGAGACCCATCCAGAACACAGAGCATGTGAGAGGTGGTTCGGGTCTGCATGGCTCTGGCACTGTCCCCACTGTCTGTCACAACAGAACCCCACTCAGACGGGCACAGACGGCCAGAGGTCACACCAGAGTTACTGTGGCCAGAATTAACAACACTGCTTTTTGAGGGCAAAGCTAGAAATGTGTTAATACATGTTAGGCACACACCATGTGATTATTATCTACAATTAGATAATAGCTTTAGATTTGTTCATATCTGTTTATGTTGTAAATGTGCATAGTAGACTTGACATTATATGTGTATTAGACTTGAATCTAATATATTTTGAAATCTACTAATTTATCAAATACATTATTCTAAGTGAATCCTGACCCTTTACCTTTAAATCTATAAGATCACCCCTTAAAAAAAAAATTCAGCTTTATTTATGAAGCAACTAACGTTTTCTGGGAGTATTTACTGCAGTCCTATTTTGTTGATGGTGCTGTTGCTTCAGTGTTGTAGAAAGAGTTTATATTAAATGTGATGTGTTGATTTGATTCCCTGGATGTTTAGCAAGACAATGATTAAGATTTTCTTTAATCCAAACATGTCTAATTTAATTAAATATAAAGGTAATACTCAGATCTTTTGTGCTTCAATGTGCAACTCAGTTCTGTATCTAAAAATTTCACAAACACCGAAGATTTGTAAAATGATTAAACTAGGAATAATCATCAATCATAGAGTTGATTCAGCTCACCAAATATGTACAAATATTTACCAAATGAAGGAGTCTCTTTACACTTTACAAAAGTGAAAGAAGTAAGATATCCTGCTATTTCAAATAACAGTGTTAAGGGTAAACCAATTTAGTATAAAAAAGTAAAAAAGATAATTCACTTTATGTCTTTGATTTAAAAAAATTGGTGTTTTAAAGATTCCATTTGCTTATTATTCATTTTTAAAGGATCAACTAGGGAATTTGTTCTTAAATATGTTGTAAATGCCAATTGGTGAAAATCTCTTAGGTGACTAAAGTCAATATCCAAGGATATATATTTTGAGAAAGTCCTACTGGTTGTACCCCCAGAAACCTGAGTGACTATAGCATAGCCCGGGATGTGACCATCTGTATTTCAGGGCTAAAAGATGTCTATTTGCCAAGGTTAGACTCACATTGATAAAGTTCCTCAGACTGGGAAGAAAATTAAAAAGGAAACTGATTCATTTATGATAAGAAATAGAGCCTCTAAGGAAATACTCTTGGATACAACAAATTCATTCAATATGTGCAAGAAAAATTTGCATAGTTCTCCTATGATTTATTATGTATTGATACGAAAATGTCAGTTTTACAGCCATTTTTCTCATTTCAATTTTCTTTGGGAAATCTTCACTAAAGCCTGTACTTCATACCCCACAGTGTAATATCCTTTTCTTTACCCTCCCCAAAAGGGGATAAAAATCAAATATTGTTGACGAGTGTAAGGTCTATTGAACCAATTTTTTTAAACTTTATCTATTGTGAGGACACTCAGCCAAATTTCCACCTAGGAGAATTTAATTCTGTGCTTGCATGCAGCTGAATTGCTTCAGTCATGTCTGACTCTTTGCAATCCTATGGACCATAGCCCTCCAAGCTGGCCATGCTCACCTGTGTCTAATGGCATTCTAATTGACGGTACATTTTGTGTGGTTGGTCCTTCCTTTGGATTTGAGATGCATAGTCCCTCAGAGATGCCTTTATTCCAGGGCACAGAATGGCTATTCAACTTCCATTATGTCCCTTCAGAATCCCTGTGGCAATCAGCTTCTCTTCATATTCTGGGGTTAATGCTTCTCACTCACCCATGTCATTTCCCCATACAGAGTACATACGATCTTGCTTTCCCCTCCACTACTTTAGAAAAAATCTTGTGGGAAATTTACCATCTTTATTGATAAAGTTTAAGGTTCTGGATGAGTTCACATTTAAAGTGCCCTCTTTCTATTTTATTTCAAAACATTGCATATTCTCAAAGCAGAATCAAATGTGTTTTCTTATTCTCAAAATTTTTCAACAGCATTCTAATTTAATAAATGTACCTAATAAAACTGTTTGGTTTGAGAGAAAATTTGACATATTAATAAGTTTATAGTTTGTCCACTTATAAAAATTAAAAGTTCAACTATTTTTTTTTCTCACAAAGACATCTTGTTTCAAAATCTTGTCATGTTTCTGTATTAGTTAGCAAGGTTTGATAAAAATGTTGAAGATTATCAATAACATTTTTTTGGCAGCACATGGCTAGTGTGCGTGTGTGTGTGTGTGTGTGTGTGTGCTAGTCACTTAGTCATGTCCAACTCATTGCAACACCATGGAAGACCACCAGGCTCCTCTGTCCATGGAATTCTCCAGGCAAGAATACTGGAGTGGGTTTCCATTCAACACTGACAAACACATATGAATATATTTATTCATATCTAAGTGTGGAAAAGATTTTAACAATGAATTTAATAAAGCATTTAACATTCATAAACAATTTCCCTTTTTTAACTCATTTTCTTTTACAATGAAACTTTTAGAGCTTAAAATGTAAGTTTAGTTATTTTCTAATATGCTAAGCATGTTCAAAATGATATAAATTCTGTATCAATGTAGCAAACCTACATTAACCTCATAATCAATACTATTGCAGTTGATAGTCAATATTATCTCAAAGAAAGTTTTCGTACAACTCTAAAAAAAGTATTAAAATTGCAATTGTACATCTTATCAGCTATCTAATGAAAGTTTTTACATTACCATTAGGATGAAATTATTCCAAAGATCTAGGGAACTCTATCTCAATAAAATAATTTTCCCCATGAAAACTATGACAAACCTAGACAGTATATTAAAAAGTAGAGACATCACTTTGCCAGTAAAGGTCCTTATAGTCAAAGCTATGATTCTTCCAGTAGTCACGTATGGATGTGACAGTTGGACCATAAAGAAAGTTGAGCACTGAAGGACTGATGCTTTAAAATTGTGATGCTAAAGGAGACTCTGGAGAATCCCTTGGGCAGCAAGGAAATCAAATCAGTCAATCCTTGCTGGGAGCCGGCCTGCTCAAGGCCCAAAAAGGCCCTGGGAAAGCCTTGAAAGAGGCCATTCCCTGTCCCACCACCGCATGATAAAGTAGTAAAACATTTGCTGGGTCTCCTTTGTTCTTCCTTGAGAAAAACATAGGAGTGACCTTCACTTAGTAGTTTATCTTGGAATGCCAAAAACAAGATGTAAACTTCTGCAATCACTTAAGACAAAGAATTGTATTGATGCGACAAAAACCAGATGGCATTTTTTATGAACTATGTTTTCTGCTTGTACTAGTATAAACGTAGCTGTTTTACTCAATAAAATCACTGACTTGCCTCAAGAGCATTTCAGTCTTCTCGACCCCATTCTTTACTATCGGCTTTTTTCTCAGGCTTCCGTGCTGTTGCGATCGCGACTTGTTCTCTTTGCCGGCTGGTCCCGGCAAATCCTGAATAAAATCAACCCTGAACATGTATTGGAAGGATTGATGCTGAAGCTGAAGCTCCAAATTTGACCACTTGATATGAAGAACCGACTCATTGGAAAAGACCCTGAAAGACTGAAGACTAAAGGAGAAAGGGGCAGCGGAGAATAAGATGGTTACATAGCATCATTAACTCAATGGACATGAATTTGAGTAAACTCCAGGATGTAGCAGAGGACAGAGGAGCCTCACATGCTACAGTCCATGGTTTGCAAAGAGTCAGAAATGATTGAAGAAGCTGAACACACAAACAAGTAATCTACATAGCCCAGTAACAGAGCAAGTGCTTTGCCCAGACAAGTGCTATACGATTTCCTAAAAATGTTTTAACGTTTTTCTCAGGAGAACTGTCAGTAGTGGCGCCATTCCTTTAGCACTTCCTCAGTGTGTAGGCTTGTTTCTGTCTGAGGATCTTTGTATTTGCTGTTCCCTACCCATCTGCCCCCTTTATGAGTTTATCTCTCTCTTTGTTCACGTCCTGATTCAAATTTGCCCAACTCAGAGTCCTTCCTAGCCATTCTGTTTAAATTCACTCTGTTCTCTACTTCTTTAAATTTCAAACACTTACATCATATATTTCACTTATGTATTAAATCTCCTCCTTCTAGGATGATCTCTTTTAGACAAGCATGGGGCATCAACGTTATATCTCCAGATAATATTACATCCAAAATATTATAATTTCTATCTAGGACTCACCTGAGTCATCAGCTTGCCACCAACACTCTGAATCCTGCTATCTCAATCTTCACAGTCCATGGTAAATAATACTTATTCAATAAATAATTTGTAATTGGTGGACAAATTTCTCTCTTTTATTTTTTAAATAGTCTTTTACTGGAAAAATAATTCATATGTCTTTACGAAAGTCCACCTTTTTCCAAAGCAATCATATATCCTTTCAGAATAACATGTCTTTTCAAATGTGCATGCATATGCATGTGTGTATATATTTATAGGTTTATACACAAATGGGAGCACTCTAAAATAAGGTAGCAATATATCATGGAAATTAGTCTATTTTAACATATAGATATCTTTCATGTTTTTTATAGCAACACTATATCTCATCCTTTGTGTGGATGTATCACAAATTGTTTAATGTCCCTAGGAGTCCTTTATGAATATTTAATACAACATTATTAATAAATAATGCTTAACTCTTAGATGATTTCAAACAGAATAGCCTGTGTAGAGAGGCAGAGAACAGTGAAAATTTTAGATGGAAAGGTGCGGAGAGACACTCTAAGTTGATGATATTTGAGTTAACATCTAAAGGGAATGAGGGGCCAAGACAAAAAGAAGTCCAAAACAGACTTCCAGGAACTGAAACAGCAAGTGAAAAGGCCCTGAGACAAGAAAACATTCTTAATGTGCATTAAAAACATCAATCAGAACAGGGTGGCTTTTAGCAGTTTTCCTGGTAAAGAAGTTGGAATAATCCTAGGAAATTGGAAGGCATGATTTTTTAGAGAATGATACCTTAAAAAAACAGAAGAGATCACTTGGCTTAGGAAAAAAGACATAGTTTTTCTAAATTACTCTAATTATGATAGTTTTTTTTTAATAATGCAATATATTACTTCTCTGCTTCCATTCTGTACCTTTAAAACATGCAATATATGGGCAAGATAGTCTTTGCATTCTAATCCATAGGTGATATTGTATATTAATACATTAATAATCATATTAGGTAAAGAGGTGAAGATTTCTAAATCCAATGAAAAAGAAGTAAAATAATAAACTACCCAAATTCACTCTGGAAGTTAGTGGCAGAGAAAAGATCCAAAGTCAGGGATTTCTAAGAGAAGAATCTGTGAACTCTATCATGAGCTACGTTATAAGAGCATTTAAGATTTTGATTGTAATTAGATGTGTCCATTTCAATAAGAAAGAAGACCAATCAGTCTTGCCAGTGGATGGACTGCCAAATTTGCCTTTGAGAACTTCTCATTTCCGGGTACCTGAGACTGACACATTGTCTTCTAATGAGCAGGTTTTAAGTGGACATCTTGCCTGGTCTCCACAATAGATTCAGACTTGTGACTAAACCAGTATTTGCATAGGACTTTCCTATCAGGTTTCTAAGAAAGAAAGTGCTCTTTTTGGGAAAAAGACGCAGGTTTGATCGCTGAGTTGGGAAGATTCCCTGGAGGAGGGCATGGCAACTCACTTCAGTATTCTTGTCTGGAGAAGCCCATGGACAGAGGAATCTGTCAGGCTACAGGGATCCGTGGGATCACAAAGAGTCAGGCAACTGAGAGACTGAGTACACACCACACGTCTGTCTGTATCACTCTACTTTCTAACAGGTTCATTAAAAACAAACAAACAAAAACCTCTTAATGGAATACAGGCAAAAGCATTTAGGTCAAAGTCTGAAAGTTTTTATCTTCAATGCCAAGCATAGGGCCCTGTGCTTATAAAGTTTTTGTAATAAATATTACATTTAAGCACATATGAATTATTTAATCAATGTTATCAAATTGTTGTTTACAGTGACTCTCCCTTGAAGAACTTGGTAATAAGAAGACTAAGATGGGCTTCTGAGTTTAAGATCAAAATAGAGATATGCAAAGTCACATTAAGAGGAAAGAAATGCATGCAGATGACTAAGACATGATTGTATTCTGAGCAAATTCATTTTATTATTCAGCAATATTTATTTCCTGGATACTATCCTCAGCAAGTCTCACATGATGTGAGAAAAAATAAAATATTAGCCAGATTAGTAAATTAGTATTTAGGACATTTTGGTTGCAAGTTACATAGATCCAGTTTAAAATAACTTAAGTCAAATGAGAGAGATAGAGAGGGGGAGAGAAAAAGAGAGGTGAGACAGGGGGAAGGAAAGGAAAGTGAAGGAAATGATGTAATAGTTTTATTGACCCTTGAAATAGGGAATTCCATATGGTAGACTTCAGAGTGGTCTGGGCCGGGTGGCTCCAATAACACCATAGAATTTTTTCTCTGTCCATTCTTTGCACAGACTTTCTTTACGAATAGTAGTCACCATGTTCCCTTAATACTCACGTCCCCCTGAGCACACACACTAGTAGTCTAAAATGCTAAATTCTCTATCACCTGACATTACAGGCAAAGGCTTGGGATAAAGTCTCTGACAGAGAAATAAAGATATACACATTGTTTAACAAAGAGTACTATCTGGAAACAATTTTTATATTCCATAGCTACTGTCCACAACCCATAATGTGTAGCTTAATTTCTTTTCAATAAAAGGTTATAAATGGTCTCACTTCCAGTCACCCAGGCATTTCCCCCTTTTGCAATGATAATAGTATCCCTAAAATACAGATGTTAATCTATCACTCCCCAGCTTAAAGCTTTTCAGTAGGAGGATGATGATGTCAAGATAAATGCCTCATTCTTTTTCCCTGCCTCTTCAGCCTCTTTCACCACCCATTACCTGGTGTTGTATTATTTCAAATGCTCCATACGTCTTTCTTCCCCAGGCTATGAACACATTTTTCTTTGGTTTGCAATACTTTTATGCTTCTCTCCTCCTGGTCAAACATCTTTCATCATTCAGGACTCTGTTTACCATCTTCTTCCCCCCCCCCCCCCCCCATTTCAAAGTTTTTGCAGGTTTCTTGATGGCAAAGATTTAGAATAATGACCCTGCATCTCCAGTACCCAGCACGTAGGAAACACTCAATTAATTTGTATCTGTTGAGTTGATGAATGAGTGAATGAATGATGACTGAGTGAATGATGACTGAATGAGTAACTTGACTTTCATCTCAGATCTTGATTCATCTCTCTCTGCTGTTACTAGGTTTATCCCTGGTTAAAGAAATAGAACAAGATTAAATAACTTTCTGAGCTTCATTTAGCTTTTACCTTGAAAGCAAATTATGTATGTTTTTGCCTCGCTAGATATCAAAATGGCTCTAATCACACCTGGAAATAGCAGAATGATTATCTACACAACTTAAAATAAAATTATAAAAAATTCTGACTGTTTCCTAATCTGTTTTCAACTCAGCAGCAGAAAATGCAAACCTTTTGTCATCACCAGTTTCTGTCACTGAAGATAATAGCAATGCTTGGTTAATGGCTCAAGGAAAATAAAATGAACCCACTGAGTTCTCTGTTTTATTTATTCTATTATGATATTTATAGTATGCAGTTTCATTTATGGCACTATTTATCATTAAGTAATATGCCATAAGTGATGTGACAGGGCTTGAAATAATGAGAAGAAATAAATATAATATTTTAGCTGTTTTAACTTCAAATTTAGGGTTGGAAAGCACGCTAAGGCATCTAAAAGTGGAATTTCTAGGGGATACGGATTCAAACACACACATTGGAAAGTTCTAGAGAGAAAACTTAGCATTCAGTTCACAAGGTAAGAGATTGTTTCTTCCACTATTTCTCTCATTCCTTTCGAAGCAGCCAACTGCATAAGATGCTCTCTGACCCAACCTGGAAGGTCATCTGATAGGTTTACTCTGGGGCTGCTTTGTCCACATGTAACACTGTTTTCATACAACTGTTCCGAGGAATCAGCACAGGTGTTCTCTGCTGATTGACCCAATGCAGTGATTTTTATTTTCATATACTTTTTTTTAAAAAAGAGAAGCATAGGTTTATCAGACTGGACACAATATCTATTCTTCTTTCATAACTGTATTCCAATTCTGTTTCTCTGGATCTTGATTTCTAATTTGAATGGGGAAAAATATTACTATTATAAAAGGAAACATTAAATGATGTAACACACCAGGGACACAATAGAAACTTCGCATGTACTAATCACCTCTGCAGATTGTGTCCTAGAGGTCACTCTACCTAATATATCGTTTTGAGTCACAAAATGTAAATTTCAGTCAGTATCTTTAGAATATTATTTCATGGGATGAAGAAGGAACAGATAAGGAAAAAAAAAAAAACTGTGTAAATGGATGTGTGCCAGCTTCAATACACCTGTCCTTCTCCTTCGTCTTTATTTAGCACTTCATCCCTAAAACAACTTTTTTTTTTTCATTCTTGCTGCTTGATATTGCTTTATCAGCTTAAGTTTCCAAGCAATGTAGCAGGATTTGGATGCGTTCTCTTCAATCCTTATAATAGGTGAAGTTTAAGACTCTGTTAAGAGAAAAAGAGTTTTGTTAGATATTTATTAGAAACTTACTTGGAGATACCCAGTAAAGAGTTTGATATATAACTGTCCTAAAATACGAGTGGATCAAAACTCCAAAAGAAGCAATGCTTTAAGCCAAATTAAGATTTTCTAATGGAGAAAGCTCAGTTCTGATGACTAATCACTGGGGATAATAATCCTGAACTGAAGGCAAATTAATTGCATCCCCATGTATATGAGTTCTGCCATGTATATGAGTGGGCCTCCATATCATTCCCACTGTAAGGGTACTGTTCGTTGGTCAAGAACTGATCCAATATGAAAATCCAGTCTTTGGGTCTTCTGGGAAAATGGCTCATAATTCAAATTCAACACATCTTTTTTTATATTCACCTAAGTACTCTTGCCTGGACAATCCCATGGACGGAGGAACCTGGTAGGCTGCAGTCCATGGGGTCGCGAAGAGTCGGACACGACTGAGCGACTTCCCTTTCACTTTTCACTCTCATGCATTGGAGAAGGAAATGGCAACCCACTCCAGTGTTCTTGCCTGGAGAATCCCAGGGACGGGGGAGCCTGGTGGGCTGCCGTCTATGGGGTCGCACAGAGTCGGACACGACTGAAGCGACTTAGCAGCAGCAGCAGCAAGACATATTTGTTAATAGCTGTGTGACAGACTGAAGAACAAAAGAAAAAGGAAAGCTCAATATTTGTCACTAAAGCGCCTCACCGGGAAACAAGGTTCTAAAGCCTGAGTTTTTAACTGCTTTGAGTGATTATCCCAAGCATGATCTGAATAATATTTTTTTAAATAAATACATTTTTTAATTTCTCAGTTATTTAGAAAATAATCTTTATTATTATTTTTATTAAGAAATACATTGATAGTTACTAACCTTCACTTAAAAACTAACTTGCCAAGATTTTAGTTTGTTTTTTTTTTTTTATATAGCTAACTTCAGAGTATCAATTAAATGAATCTTACTTGCAGGTTAGTTTAAAAAGAAAGAGTAATAAAAAACTCACTGGCTCATTTTTTACATATAGGCTTAAGATAGTATAGCTAGATTCGTTAACTCAGAAATTTTCATTTTATTTCCTTCTCTTGGGTCTTCTGTCCTTTGTCTGAGCTTTAGATGGTAGCTTCTCACAAATCTAGGTTTTGTTTTCACATCCAGGAAAAAAATGACTCTGTTCCACCAATCCCAAGAAACGTCTTATTACATATTCCTAATACTTGCTAGACACACATCTGTTTGCGAAGCAAAGAAAAAATGATCAGTAGTCAGACCCGAGTCATTAATAGGAGCATGAAAATATGACAACTAGCCTAAAAAATAATGTTCACAACAGATAAAGTATGATACTACAACACAATTTTTTGCCAATAGTTTAAATGTTTGTATATATATGTGTGTGTGTGTGTGAGTGTGTGTGCTAAGAAACATAGTACCTTCTTAGAAATATGAATGATTTGTGTTTTTATTGCTAAAGCAGATATGTACCAACCACACTATTCTCTAAATGTGTTTATATAGTAACATTTTTTTAAATTACAATGTAATTTTTCCACTGGATATCAATAGAGAGGAGATAACAAGTTCTAAATAAATTATAGACAAGAGAAATAAAATGAAAAGCTCAGAGACTTTGATATTTGTATGATCAGTTCCTTTGGCAAGTTGCTATTATCTAAATGTGTAATTTATCATGGTGTTCTATTTTAAAACAACTGTACTGAAATTTAAGAAAATGAAATATTATTGATATTTGTTTAATTTTCAAGTTTATTCTCCACCTGAAAATGTGTTTTAAGAACAATGTTATGCTAGGCTTTGAGTTTTTAAACTGTTTTTAATGAAAAGATGGATATATATTTCCTATGGTCTAATGATGAATTTCTGAAAGATAGCAAATAAATAAATCCTCTGCTGTGTGATGACACTAACAAAATATATTGGAAAGTTTTTTTTTTTTTTTAGGAAAATAATCTATTATATAAGTACATATCATGTTCAACAAATTGCAAGTATTTGGTCACTACAATTTGTTCAATTAAATTTTATTTCTTATAAACCTATATTCAGAGAAAAATTTTAATTTCCTTATATATTTTTGTAATAGAATTCAAAAGATAGAAGTGTCAAGTTGGCATAAGTAAAATATTTGATTTAAAATGCCCAGAATTAATGATAGGCATCAAACATTTTTTATATCCCCCAAAAATAAATTTTACAAAGATTAAATGCTTCTAGAATTAAAATGGTATTATTTACTGAGAGAACTTACAATGGAAAACTGTACAAACAAATGAAAAGGGAGGTAGGTTACAGAGATGAATGCATAAATGAAGTTCCTCTTTGAAATTTTAGAATCCATGAAGTATTCATCAAAATGATATCTTCACCCAGGGACATTTCCATCAACTGAATGGCTAAATACAGGCTTGACCAAGATTTTATATCTTCTAAAACTGTAGTAATTAAAAAAAAATTATGAGGGGGGATATGACAGCAAAACACATAGTCCGTGGAACAATTCAGCTCATTGTTAAGTACAACGAGAATAACTGAATGCCATAGAGAATATTTACGGCTTTCCTCATAGCTCAGTCGATAAAGAATCTGCCTGCAATGAAGGAGACCAGGGTTCAATCCCTGGGTCAGGAAGATCCTCTGGAGAAGGAAATGGCAACCCACTCCAGTATTCTCGCCTAGAGAATCCCATGGATAGAGGAGCCTGCCAGGCTACAGTCCACAGGATCTCAAGAGTCGACACAATTTGGTGAGTAAACCAACAAACTACATGGAGAATGTTAGCCTTTGCAAATGGTCAGTGGATATTTAATTACTTGAGAGTACTCAAATGATCATCAAGTTTAAGATTAAAAGCAAATAACTTTATAATGAGTGCATAATAAAATATTTGACAGAGTTCTCAGTATATTGGTTAATTATCCACTCATTCTAAGAAGGAAATCATCATCATCATCATTGTCAGTGCTAATTTAACAAATGGTCATTTTACTTAAATTTAAAATAACTTTTAAAAATGAGGAGTGATGTAACTTTCTTATTGTTACAATTATCAACATGCCTAAAATGTATAATTTTTTCACCAACCAATAGAGATCCAAGATAAGAGAAATTTAAAAGTTTTTCCTTCCCAATTTGTAAGTATATGCATAATAATGGCAGATTTTTTCAATCAAAAGTGCTTCATTAAAAAAAAAAAAAAGTGCTTCATTTATCAACATTTATCAAAATAAAGGACAACTGATGCAACAGCAGCTGCTGGTTGATCATCTGGAAGAATAAAAGGATATATTTATAGGGGAAAAAATAATGTGTTATTTTCCCAACCCATCAGAGTTCCATATTTTTAGAATTGTTGTTTATAACTTACTGGGTAATTTTGAAAATGGGTATGATTGTAAATAAAATGGCATTTAAATATAGATTATATAAAGTTAAATTTCTTATTTTTGAATGCATATTGAAGTGGTATAATCTTTTTAATATGTCTATGGTTATAATACTGTAACTATTAGGGCAGTTAAATTATAATGTAGTATTTTAAAATATACCCTACAGTAACTATTGTGCTATCTCTTATCTCAATATACATTTTAATCAATAGATGTGGTTACCATGTAGTATTCCTTTACATTCTTTTATATGTATTTACTACTGATATATGTATCTTTGCATATTGAACTTCTATTCAATATTCAAAAGTCAAACTAAACATAAAGCTGAGGTAATCATAATCATGAAGAAGGAATTAAAAATAACTTAGTAAATATTTAAATAAGCATACTTTTAGTCATCATAGCTCAGTTGGTCAAGCATCTGCCTGCAAGGCAGGAGACCCAGGTTCCATTTATGAGTTGGGAAGGACTGCTAGAGAAAGGATAGGCTACCCACTCCAGTATCCTTGGGCTTCCCTTGTGGCTCAGCTGGTAAAGAATCTGCCTGCAATGTGAGAGACTTGGGTTTGATCCCTGGGTTGGAAAGATCCCCTGCAGAAAGGAAAGGCTACCCACTCTAGAATTCTGGCCTGGAGAATTCTACAGTCCATGGAATCACGAAGAGTTGGACAAGATTGAGCCACTTTCACTTTTATTCATCATCATATAGCTTTTATTTAATAACTTTCACAGTTATAACAAAGTTTTGCTTCTTGTAAAATATGTTCACTCAGATAAATGTCTACTTTCTGTATTCAAATAACTAAATTTCTGTTAAGAATTGATGGAGACCGCAGAAAACAAAACTAAACACGTGTGATAACACTATCCCCAGAATTAAGAATGCACAATTACTAATATGGCTTTTGGATGTTTAGGAAAATTCCTCTTATAAATATTTTGTACCTAACAAAATGTTGGTTAAAAAAAACACAAAGTGAGAAATCCTAGTCAGTGATAAAAATATACTAAAGGATTTTATTTTAAATTCATATATGGAAATGTACTTCCATTCACCAATATTTTAATAGAAAACTAAGGATTTGTCTCTTAGAAAGGTAAAAACTTAAATTTAAAGCCACATTGAAGGATGCTTTGTGATTTTTAATCTTTGTATTCCAGTTGTGTCTTCCACAAACTTCACTCTGGAATATTTTAATAACTTGGGTTTAATCAAACCTTTCCAAGCCACTTTCCATATGATGCACCTTAACTCCAATCATATAAAATTGTTTCTCCTTCGCATATCACACACCTTCACATCCACACCCATCAAGTTACAATGATCCTCATTCCACAGCTCCTTATATCCCTGCATTCAATTCGGTCATTAGTATCAACTTGCTGGCTCATAAGCATGAGCTTTTGTTCCCCCTTCAATTACTATCATGAATTATGTAATTAAAAAAATTATCACTAGTGGAATCTTACTAGTATCTTCAACTGATTCTATTATACTTTCATTGTTTTATAATACACTATGTTCTCGTAATAATTACTTTTAATTTTAATCCTTCAATATGTAATTTAAAATACAGGTCTCCAAACAATTCTCACCCTCAACTCCCACAAATCAGGCACTGCTACTTTGTTGTGAAGGAGTTTGCTTGCTTTACACGCTTCCCTCTCTCCTTATTTATGCCTCATAAGAGCCTCATTTTGCAGTGGACAGTAATGGAAGGCAAGCTATTTTGTTTGTTTTGTTCACTATCATTGAATTCAGCAAAGTACCTGGCACATATTAAATACTCAATAAATATTTACTTAATGAACGAAATAATGAAACACTAACCTAGTTTATCAAAATCCTTCTGGATTATCAATATAATTACTTATGAATAGGTAGTTAGTTACAAAATAGTCCACTGATTCAGTTAATTATTGTTGCTCCCTAAGATATAGACTTACCTGGGTGGCTCAGACAGTAAGGAGTCTGCCTGCAATGCAGGAGACTTGGGTTGGATCCCTGGATCAGGAAGATCCCCTGGAGAAGGAAATGGTAACCCCACTCCAGTATTCTTGCCTGGAGAATCCTCATGGACAGAGGAGCTTGGCAGGCTACAGTCCGTGGTGTTACAAAGAGTCAGACTTGACTGAGTGACTAAGACTTTCACTTTCAAGATACAAACTGTTTGGATGGCATATTACTTTTCTTTATTTCCCTCATCTAGTTTTTTCAGCACTAAGAATTATATTAGATGACATTTTAATTGATGACAAAAAGGATGGCTTCCTATTTTGTTTATTATGAACAAAAAGGTTTTTATCAACAACAGGATTGCTGTAGTCTTAGACTTAGGATAAGTAATACACTCAAGAAATTCACTAAATCTTTTTTTCTGAGTTCGTTAACATTAAACAATTAGAAGTTTTTCTTTAAATATTTAATTTTACAGCATTTTCCTGATTTAATTTTGTTGTCACAAATATTGGTGTGAACTGAATATATGTATAATAAATTCACAGCAAACACTTAATTCATTCCTCTTGGGATTCAAGTGGAAGTCACACATTTAATAAAGTCTTGATTTTTTACTAGTGCAATAAAATAGAATTGGGGTTATAATAACATTATTTTCAGGATATATTTCAAATGCACTGAAAACAAAATCACCTTTACTTACAAACGTTCACCTGTAAATATGTAAGAAAATGATGTGGTGAAGGCTAGGCTTTGAAGTAAATGGAAACATATGAGTTAAATAAAGCTCTCTTAGTGACAGTGAAGCAAATAAAACCCATTACTATGACTGTGTTATGACTATTTTTAAGGAAAGCAGAGAAAAGAGTGACAAAATAATAGTGATAATGCAATTAGACCCCTGAAAAATAAAAAAAAAGTCAAAAAGGAAAAGAGTAATATACTATATAAAGACATGCTAGTATTTTATAATCTTTTTATTATATCCATTTGATCTCTAAAAATAATACATTTTGGAACACAGATTAAGTGATGCCCATTTTTTGAGTTTGAATACAAGTACAGATGTATTGTTCAGTATAGTAACCGGGTTTATTCTGTAAGGGATTATAAGAATAAAAACAAAAGTAAATAACCTGACTATGCATGCATAAATTGGTGGCTATTTAAAAAATTATTGGAGTACAGTTTACTTACAATGTTGTGTTGGTTACAGGAGTACAGAAAAGTGAACAAGTTATCCACATACATACATCTGGGGCTTACCTGGTGGCCCAGTGGTAGAGAATCTGCCTGTAATGCAGGAGATCTGGGTTCAATCCTTGGGTCAGGAAGGCCTGCTGGAAAAAAGAAATGGCTGCCCACTCCAGTATTCTTGCCTGGAGAAGTCCATGGACAGAGAAGCCTGGCAGGCTACAGTCCATGGGGTCACAGAAAGTCTGCCACGACTGAGTCAGTTGGGCTTCCTTGATGACTCAGTGGTAGAGAATCTGCCTGCCAACTCAGAAGACCTGGGTTTGATCCCTGGGTTGAGAAGATCCCTGGAGAAGGAAATGGCAGCCCACTCCAGTATTCTTGCCTGGGAAATCCCATGGATAGAGGATCCTGGCAGGCTACAGTCTGTGGGGTCACAAAAGAGTTGGACATGATTTAGTGATTAAAACAACAGCATGCATACAGCTACTCTTTTATAGAGCCTTTCCAGTATAGGCCATTGTGAAAGTGAAAGTGAAGTCACTCAGTCGTGTCCGACTCTTCACGACCCCATGGACTGCAGCCTACCAGGCTCCTCTGTCCATGGGCTTTTCCAGGCAAGAGTACTGGAGTGGGTTGCCATTTCTTTCTCCAGGGGATCTTCCAGACCCAGGGATCGAACCCGGGTCTCCTGAGCTGTAGACAGATGCTTTACCGTCTGATCCACCAGGGAAGTCCCATTATAGGGTATCAAATAAAATTTCCTGTGCTATGTAGTGGGTCCTTATCAGTTATATATTTTATCTATAGTGGTGTATATATGTCAATTCCAATCTCTCAGTTTATTCCTCCCTCTTCACCCCTGGTTAACCATAAATTTGTTTTCTGCATATATAACTCTATTTATGTTTTGTAGATAAATTCACTTGTACCTTAATTGTTTTTAGACTCCGCATATACGCAATATCATAATATTTGTCTTTCTCTTTCTGACTTATTCACTCTGTGTGTCAATCTCTAGGTCCTTCCATGTTGCTGCAAATGGCATTACAGTAAGTCTCCCACAAGCAAACCTTCAAGTAGCGAACTTCCAAAGACTCAAACATAAGTTCACATGTCCAGTCATGTAAAGTAGTTCAGTGTCTAGCATACATTATCCCATGTCTGCATCATCTACAAGTGATTGTGCACAAAATCTAGCTAGAGCTAGACATGCAAGAGGATGACTTCTTTGAACTCCTTGCTGTGTAACACAAGGGGCTTACTAATGAAAGTCTGGTGGAGTTGGATGTCCACAGAAAGGATGAAGAGAGACAAGGGGAAGAAGTAAAGAACCAAAGAGACTCACAATGCAGGAAGTGGCAAGGGGATTTTCTTTATTTGAGAAGGCACTATTAGGATTTTGAGACAGATTTGTGGTCAGATGTGAGAGGTGGCTGGGGGAAATGAAGGTCATCAAATGGTACAAACTTTTAGTTATCAGATCAGTACATCCTGGGATTATAATTTACAGCAAGGTGACTATAGTTCACAATACTCTCATTGCATATTTGAAAGTTGCTAAGTGAGTAGGGTTCCACAAGTTATCACCACAAAAGAAAAATGTGTGGTGTAATTATGTGTGGTGATGGGTGTTAATAAATGTTTTAGATAATCATTTTGTGATACATACACAAATCATTATGTTATATTCTTAAAACTAATATGATGTCATATATCAATTACATCTCAGTAGAAAAATTAAGGGGCTTCCTAGGTGGTGCAGTAGCAAAGAACATGCCTGCCAATGTAGGAGATGCAAGACAGTGGGTTTGATCCCTGGGTTTGGAAGATCCCCTGGAGTAAGAAATGGCAACCCACTCCTATATTCTTGCCTGGAAAATTCCATGGACAGAGAAGCCTGGCAAGCTAGGGGTCGCACTGAGTTGGACACAACTGAACAACTGAGCAAACACACACACACACACACACTCAGAAAAATTAAGAATATAAGGACGGTAATGGAACATAAAGATGGCAGGAAATACAAATTTAGACTTTCTTTCAAAAAACTTACTAAGTAATATTCAAAGTGATGCTAAAATCTTGACTCTCTGCACTATTGCTGAACAGAAAAATGGAGACAGTTATGGAGGAGAAAGAAAGAGTGGCTTTATTTCTTTGCCAGGCAAAGGGAGAACACAGTAGGCTAGCACCTCAAGAACTGTGCCCTGCTTCCTGGTAAATTGGGAGAGGTTATATAGTCAGGCAGGGGTATGTGACAAGGATCAAGGCATTAGCAGTCTGCAATTCTTTCTTCTGCAAAGTTTCAAAAGGATGGGTTTTTGACAGGATTAGAGCGTGTGTAATGTCTCAGGTGGTTGCTTGTGTGCTAAGTCGCTTCAGTTGTGTCCAGCTCTGTGTAACCCTATGGACTGTAGCCCACCAGACTCCTCTGTCCATGAGATTCTCCAGGCAAGAATACTGAAGTGGATTGCCATGTCCTCCTCCATAGGATCTTCCTGACTCAGGGGTTGAACCCTTGTCTCTTACGTCTTCTGCATTGGCGGAGGGGTTCTTTACCACTGACATCAGCTGGACAGCCCCTCAGGTGGTTGAAACTCCTAATCTTGAGTTTCTCTGACCCTTTTAATCTGGCCTCAGATGATTTTGTGGCTGCTCCTCCCTTCATTAGCAATTGTTCAAACCTACTCTTTGGAACTCAGGGGAGGTCATGAAGGCTGGACCCTTGCCTACAAGAAGTGGGAAACCAAGAAGTCCTCCATTTCTGGGATCCCCACAAGACTCTGTGTGGTTTTAAACATGTTGCAGAAATGTGAAACTAGAGATAGGGCCTCAAAAATAAACAGTATCTAAAAAAAAAAAGAGAGAGAAAGATGAGGAAAGGGATTCTTAGGATAAGAGGCAACATATTATATCCTAGAGGCAATATGGAATATAATACAATAGAAAAAAATCAAACCAGTAAAAGAGCTGACATAAGCAAAAATTCATTAGCAGTAACAGGCAAAATAATTACATAAACCTCACAATATTAATGTCCAGACTCTGGGCACCCTAGAAATCTCTCCAATACCTTCCTATACTTCCTCCCAGAAGCAGAATGAGGAGGGAGCAGATTAGATAGAGTCATACCAGATAGAATTGTTAGTTAATTTGTAAAATATAGAAAGTAATTTCCAATTTTCAATCATTTCTGAAAGTCAATGGTCAATAAGCAAATCAACTTTAGCTTTCTTTAACCATGTTTTCTAGATCTTGTTGCTTTCTTAAAGTGGCCTTCACATTCTGGTATGATTTGGAGGTTAAGAATAAAAACAGCTACCAAGGGCTTCCCTGGTGGTTCGGTGGTAAAGACTCTGCCTGCTATTGCAGGAGACGGGTTCAATCCCTGACTCAGGAAGATCTGACACGCCTGGGAGCAGCTAAGTCTGTGCACCGCAACTGGATTCAGGGCTCTAGAGCCTGAGAACTGCAAGTAGTGAGCCCATGTGCCACAACCACTGAAGCCTGTGCGCCCCTGGAATCTGTGCTCCACAAGAGAGGCCATTTCAATGAGCAGCCCGTGCGCCATAGCTAGAGAGTAGCCCCTGTGCGGTACATCTAGAGAAAAAGCTTGCATGTGGCAATGCAGAACCAGTACAGCAATAAATAAATACATAAATAAATAATTTCTAAAAAGTAGCTATCAAGAATAAAGTTAATGTATTTAATACATGATTTTTTAACTTGTACTAGTTTAATTTGTACCAAACTAGGAATGTGCAAAGCATGAGTTGCAATTAGCTTTACATTGTGCTTATTTCAAATCTGCATAGCTAGTTAATTTGCACTTTGTTCTATTAAAGTTATCATTTGAACTAAAATTGACTAAAAGGGTATCACCATTCTATTTCTTTTAAACATGGTTCAGTATTCCTCCTGCATCAATTTTCTTACACATCTTGGAAGAGTTTTTTGTTTTTTGGCCAGTTAAGTTCTAATGATGGGAACTTGATGCCATATCACCTTATATTTGTTCTTAAATCAGCCAGTTTTTATAAATAAATCAACCTTATCAAACTAAAAATAGTATTTTGTTTTAAAAATAAATTTAATATTATTCTGGTTATTTAATGAAAGCCAGATTAACTAAGCCTGAATCGATGGTGCTTATTAAATATATTTTTCTTAGCAGCTGCTGCTGCTGCTGCTGCTAAGTCGCTTCAGTCATGTCCAACTCTGAACCCCATAGATGGCAGCTCACCAGGCTCCCCTGTTCCTGGGATTCTCCAGGCAAGAACACTGGAGTGGGTTGCCATTTTCTTCTCCAATGCATGTAAGTGAAAAGTGAAAGTGAAGTTGCTCAGTCGTGTCCGACTCTTAGCGACCCCATGGACTGCAGCCTACGAGGCTCCTCTGTCCATGGGATTTTCCAGGCAAGAGTACTGGGGTGGGCTGCCATTGCCTTCTCCTTTCTTAGCTATATCAGTGAAAATAAAAACACTTGAAATAATTTCTTTGGGAAGCCTTTATTCAACACATTCAAATTAAGACTATTTTTTCAAATGATAACTTTAATAGAACAATGTGCAAATTAACTAGCTATGTAGATTTGAAATAAGCACAATGTGAAGCTGATTGCAACTCATGCTTTGCACCTTACTGTGCTTCTAGCAACTTCTCTATCCATGTTGTTGACAAATTTGGACTTCTCAATAGTGTGATAATATTCACTTCCAAGTGCTCTGTTAAAAAGATCCAGAGCAGGGACAATGCCCAACTTCAGGTTAAAATGAGGCTCATGGGATCGCAATCACATGTTTATACAAGTAAGCTATTGGTCAGTTGACTGACTATAGAGGTCATTTGATAAGTCACGTGTTCATTATAGAATACTCTAAAAGATCCCACTGAAAAATTATATTGCCTTGCTCTGTTTAAAAATGTTTCCATAAATGTTTCTTCAGCGATTTAAAGAAAACTATAATTTTAGAAAGTTGTAACAAGAGATTTAAATGGTTCTTTCTGTCAAATCATATGAGAATTATGCTTTCTATATTCAGTTAAAATAATTGAGAGAGACGGTTATGGATAACAGTCCACTTTAATATGTTCTCTATCTTATTTCCCACTTTCTATCTTCAGTATATAGCTTTGCTGAATTCATTATGAATATTTATACAGAACCGGAATGTTGATTCTTCAGCTTATATGATTTCTCATCCTCTTTGATTCAAGTTTTCACAATGAAATTCTATGCATGCTTTTATCAGCTAATCATCATTTCCTCTATGTTGTATTTCTCTATTCTGACATATGATCATGCTTCATATGCTTCACTTTTCTTAATACAAATATTTCCACTTTATATCATCATGAATGCATCTGTTGATATATCTTCTCTCATAAACTGTGCTGTATACAGAGTTAATTGCTTTGATTTTGGAGGCACAAACTACTTTGTAAAATATTTTGTGCACAGTAGGTATGTTAATTTATTTGTCATATTAATAGTTTCAACTTTGTGAAAGCTTAACTGTTCACTTACACACCACACTATATAACAAATACATAAAATAGGAATTTTTTTTTAAATGGGAATGTTTTCTTAGCCTTATAAAATATCTCTTTAAAAGAATCCCCTTGAAGACATATAGATGGCCAATAGGCACATGAAAAGATGTTCAATATCACTAATTATTAGGGAAATGCAAATCAAATTTACAACGAGTTTCTACCTCACACCAGTCAGAATGACCATCATTTAAAAGTCTACAAATAAATGCTGGAGAGGGTGTGGAGAAAAGAGAATCCTGTACCATGGGTGGGAATGTAGGTTGGAGCAGCTACTATGGAAACCAGTAAGGAGTTTCCTCAGAAAACTAAAGTAGAACTACCATACGATCCAGCAATTGCACTCCCAGACGTATATATGGAGAAAACCATAATTTGAAAAGATACATGCACTCCTATGTTCATAGCAACAGTATTCACAATAGCCAAGACTGGAAACAACCTAAATGTCCATTGACAGATGAATGAATAAAGATGCGGTTCATGCATGCTGAGTCACTTCAGTCTGGTCCGACTCTTTGTGACCCTGTGGACTGTAGCACTCCAAGCTCCTCGGTCCATGGGATTCTCCAGGCAAGAATACTAGAGTGGGTTTCCATGCCCTCCTTCAGGGGATCTTCCTCACCCAGGGATCAAGCCCGTGTCTCTTGTTTCTCCTGCATTGACAGCCAAGTTCTTTATCACCACCGCCACCCGGTAAGCACAAAGATAATATGGTGCATGTATACAATGGAATATTACTCCATCACAAAAAAGAACACAATAATGCCATTTGCAGCAACATACATTCAGCCATAGACTATCATACTAAGTGAAGTTAAGTCAGGAAAACACAAACCATATGGTTATCATGGAATCTAACATGGCACAAATGAACCTACCTACAAAACAGAAAAAAAGACTCACAGACATAGAGATCAGAATTGTGTTTGCCAAGGCAGAAGAGAAGCAGAGGGATAGACTGGGAATTTGGGGTTGGTAGGTACAAACTGTAACATCTGGAATGGATAAACAGGGTCCTACTGCATAGCACAGGGACATATATCCAGTATTCTGGGATAAACCATAATGGAAAACAATAGTTAAAAGGAATACATATGTGTGTTAAATTGAGTCACTTTGCTATACATCAGAGATTGGCACAAAATTGTAAATCAACGATATTTCAATAAAAAAAATAAATAAAAAGAATCTTTTTTGTATAAAAACTGGATCTTTTTGGAAATTAACAACATTTATTTAGAAATTACTACTAAAAATTTGTGAATAAACTCAGTATTTGTTGACACTGATTTAACCGAAAATTTTTTATGAATCCATTCAAAGTAGAAATGGCAATCAATGGGAAATATTTTTAAAGTCATGAATAAAGGTTAATGGTTTTCAATTTAATTGTTGTGACTTTAAGTAGAAAATAATTCAAAAAGATATTCCATAATTAGGGTAATGTATATCATGAACTATTTGTCAATACACAGATTTACAGAATATAGTTTAGAGGATGAAAGAAGATGCTGTCCAGAAGCATCTTAGTTTGATATGGTCCCTCTTGTTTTTTTGCTTGTCCTTAAATGTAATGTGCAAAAAAAAGAAAAAAGAAAAATGGATAACTGTTGCCAAGACCAATGTCAAGGAGCTTTTCCCTCTGTTTCCTTCTAAGAGTTTTATAGTCTCCAGTCTTATGTTTAAATATTGTCTTAAAAACTGCATACATACCTAACTCAGTCAAGGCCATATATTAAATATCCTATTAATACTAGGACATTTTCCCTCTTTCATCTTTCCCCTTCATTTTACATATCTGAAATGTCTGTATGCCTGCCTAATCATATTATGCCTGAAGAGTACACTGTGATTAATTTCATCTAAAGAGAAGAAAAACATTCCCAATGTATGTCTGCTTTGTATAAATAAAAACTTCTGGTTTGATTAAATGTCAACAGATAAAACTGTGTTTGCTTAGCTGAGTTCCCTGGTAATAAATTCAGACTTCTAAAATTCAAGGACATTCTTTGTGTAACTAGCGAAATTATCCAGCCTTAGAGAAGTCCAATAGTAACTCAATAGTTAATTTACTAATTGCTTTCCCCTTAATGAGAATCAGCTGGACATAATTCAGTTATTTTTGAAATATGTATATACACATTTAATATACTGGATAGTACTCATAGCTCATTGAATATTTCTTTGTCTACTGTTAATATTTAAGTACAAAAGATAAAAATATAAAATACCTTTATTTAAAATTAATTCTGCTGTAGTTCCTCTTTAAAAAATAGTCTACAATTGACACATGAAAATGCTATACTAAATTAAATTTAATTTTAATACAATTAAAATAAAATTCAATTATATTATGGGATAGGCCAGCCCCAGCTGATGGGTATACATACATTAAAAAATGTACAAATTTAAAATAGATATGTACTTATCTTCACCAAAAGTTATTCAAAATGTACTAGTGTCAATTACCCTGGTTACCATCTTGTGCTACTGTGAAGTCTCACTAAGGAAAATTCACAGATGACTTGGTGCGGCCAAATGTCTATGCTTCTATCTATCTATGTCTATGCTTCCTGTAATGCAGGAATTCTGGCAGAGGGACTAGCTGCTTCACTGCTGCTAGAGTTGACCAATATTGAGGTTATTTTAAAGGGAAAATAATGCATTGGCAATCCAAATATCCTCATCTTTAAGGAGACGTGGTTGTGGCAGTACTTTCAAGAATAAAGAATATATACACAGCAAAGATTTATTGTATAGCATAGGTACTAAATTCAATATCTTGTTGTAACCTATCATGGAAAAGAATCTGAAAAGTACATATACATATATAATATGCATGTGTGAGTGTGTGTGTGTGTATAAAAATCACTTTGTTGCACACCTGAAACTAACATAATAGAAATCAACTGTGAGTGCTAAATCACTTCACTCGTGTCTGACTCTTTGAAAGCCTATGGACTGAGCCTGCCAAGCTTCTCTATTGATAGGATTCTCCAGGAAAGAATACTGTAGGCAGTTGTGTCATGCCCTCCTCCAGGGGATCTTCCCAACACAGGGATAGAACCTGCATCTCCTACAATTCTTGCTTTGCTGACAGATTCTTTACTGCTGACCCACCAGGGAAGTAATGCATATCTTCCTATATGCCCCCTCTATAATGAGAGAAAACTTAATCACCATTAGCACAAAGCACAAAGGTTTCTGTTCTTGTTCATTCTCTCAGTTGTGTCTGACTCTTGGAGACCCCCATGGGCTACAACACATCAGGCTTCCCTGTCCTTCACCATCTCCCAGAGCTTGCTCGAACTCATGTCAACTGGGTGGGTGATGCTATCCAACCATTTCATCCCCTGTCATTTCCTTCTCATCCTGCCTTCAATCTTTCCCATCATCAGGATCTTTTTCAATGAGTCAGTTCTTCATATCAGGTGGTGAAAGTATTGGAGCTTCAGCTTCAGTCCTTCCAGTAACAATTCAGGATTGATTTCCTTTAGGATTGACTGATTTGATCCCCTTGCAATCCAATGGACTCTCAAGAGTCTTCTCCAGCACTACAGCTCAAAAGCATCAGTTCTTTGACACTCAGACTTCTTTATGGTTCAACTCACATCCATGCATGATTACTGGAAAAACCATAGCTTTGACTATACAGATCTTTGTTGGCAAAGTAATCTCTCTGCTTTCTAATATGCTGTCTATGTTTGTCATATCTTTTCTTCCAAGGGGCAAGCGTCTTTTAATTTCATAGTTGCAGTCACCATCTGCAGTGACTTTGGGGCCCAAGAAAATAAAGTCTCTCACTATTTCCATTGCTTCCCCATCGATTTGCCATGAAGTGATGAGACCAGATGCCATAATCTTTGTTTTTTGCATGCTGATTGAGACCACCCAAAAATGTGAGTGAAATGCTCTTGGTGCCATTTTTAGAGCTAAAAAAGAAAAATCAACATTACTGCCACAACTTTAAAGGAAGCTATGTACATCCTGACAAATAATCTTGACTGCCACCAAACACATAAGTCATCATCCTATGGAATATCACCAAGAAAAAAATGTAGTCAAAGCAAAATAATCACATTTTTGACCCAAAATATCTTTGCATACATAGGAAAACATCTCTTATCTTTACCAGATATCTTATATTTCATAATCTGGCCATTGCACCCTTTTGTGATGCGCCTGTCTTTTGTACATATTGTTTGTTGAATTGGCTGTCTTTTTATAAAATTATTTATGGTATTTTTCTCATATATTATGCAAATATCTTTTGCTTGGTGGTTTACTTTTTCACTGTCTTAATAATTATGTCTTCTGATAAACAGAAACTTCTAATTTTGTTGGAGACCAAGTAATCAATATCTTAATTTATGGTCAGTGCTTTATGTGACTTAGGAAATATTCTCTACCCCCAAGTTCATGAAGCTATTCCCCGATGTACACTTTTGGAAGATTTATTGCTTTACCTTTCATATTTATATCTATAATCTGCCTGTAATTGGCCATTTTTTCAGTGTTAAGTGGGAAATAAGTAAAACTGTCTGGGCTTCCCTTGTGACTCAGCTGGTAAAGAATCTGCCTGCCATGCAGGAGACCTGGGTTCGATTCCTGGGTTGGGAAGATCCCCTGGAGAAGGGAAAGGCTACTTACTCCAGTATTCTGGCCTGGAGAATTCCACGGACTGTATAGTACACGGGGTCACAAAGAGTCGGACAAGACTGAGTGACTTTCACTTTTCATTAAAACATTGGACAGAATGTTTTAAAAAGTATACATCCTTGATTCACTGAAAATTCTGAAAAAAAACTTTCAGTAGTGAGACATTATGTGTGAAGGCTGCTATAGATTTTGTAAATATAGCTTTTCATATTACTGAAGCTCTATTTTATTTCCACTTTTCTAGAAATTTAGTTTGAATGGATATTAGATTCATACAGACAAAAAAGTGTATAATATCCTCTTGATAGACTGGTAATTTTTCAAAGATTATTCTGAAAAAATAATTCCTTTTTTTTCTGGTGACATTTTACTTTTAAAATCTCCTTTAATACATATGCAACTACAACAGCCTTCTTTTGATTAGTACTTATATGATCAGTATTTATATGACATAATTCCTCCATTGTTTACAGGTCACCCTTTCTATATTTTTAATTTAAGTGTATCTCTCCTTGGCTGTACATTATCTCCCCTACCTTCCAATCTGAATATTCCATTGTTCAATCGAAGAATCTGGCTTAGTTTATATTATATAATTTAAAATTTTCAATCCTGTTTAAATATCCTCTTTCATTTCTTGCTTTCTTCTGAATTGACTTAACTTATTTTTAATTACACTTTTTTCACTTCTTCATTTTTACTTTATTGGTTGTATTCTATTAATTCTTTACATGCATATGCCTTTTTTGTTGTTGTTGTCCAAACTGCATGGCTTGTGGCTTGTAATCGTAGTTCCCTGACCAGGTGTTAAACCCTGGCTGCCTGACACACGGTAATGAAAGCGCCGAGTCTTAATCCATGGACTGCCAGGGAATTTCCTAGATACATAATTATAAAGTGTACTATTCTACTTGCACCTACCCTAATAGAGTCATGATTAATCACAGGAGTCTTGATTAATTCAAGTATACTTGTAATTATTCTTTTGATAACTTTCAAGATGATGTGAAGAATGTAAAACTTTTAACTTCTTACCTTCCATGCTATTGTTCTCCTGTCTTTCGATTGCAGATATGTTTAAACTCTGTAAGTTATATTATCACATCAATACTTACTTAGATTTATTTACTATTTGACACTCTATATTCCTCTCTATTCCTTCCTGCATTTCCATACTTCTACTCAAGATCATTATAATCATTCTTCTTGAAGAATTCACTTTACTACTATTTCAAGTGTTTAATGATAATTTCTTTCAATTTTACAGAAATAACTATTTTACTTTCAATTTTTATGTACTTTTTTTGGCTATAGAAATCTAGTTCAGCAGGTATTTTTTAGATCTGCAAAAAGAATTAATTTAATCCATATTTTTCATTAATTCTGTTTAAGTGAGTTGTCAGCCTAATGGCTGATTTGTTGAATCTAGTGTGCCATTTTGTTGTCTTTTGTTGCTGTTGTTGTTTTCTTTTTGTTTTTGTTTTTTTTTTTAATTTTCAGCAATTTTTACCATTTTTTCCCTGAGTGTACTTTTTTGTGTATTTTCATGTCTTAGGTTTTGAGAATTCTTTTAATACATGACTTAACCTATACATAACCTTTAATACATAACCTTAAAGCTATGTAATTGATTTCAATATTTTTACCCATTAGCTTTTAAAATATTTCTTCTAACTCTCTCTCTCTCTTTCTCTGCTACTCTCTATCTCTTCATTGCTGAAGAGACATAGTACTCATATTTCTCAGAAGTTTTATTTCTTCACTATGTGCCATATGTCACTGATGTTAATTTTTGAAATGTTTCATTATTTCTTCAGCATGCTTTGATCTTCATATATTTTTCTGATCTGTCATCCAGTTTACTTATCATTTATTCAGTTATGATTAATCTGTCGTTAAACCTATTTACTAAGTTCTTAATCTGCTAAGGCACTTTTCATTATCATAAATTGATTCTCCACATATAGTTTCATTTATCTTGTACTCTCCTCCATGTACATATTAAATATGTTAGAAAATTCCAGTGAGTGTGTCTCTATTGTCTTATTTGGTGTCTTGCTTTTCAAACATGCATTTATTTTTCCCCTGCAATTCTTGGTAAATTTTCATAAATGCCATATATGTAAAAGAATTGTAAAGAAAATTTGAAATATAGCTATCACCCAAAGAGTATTTACTGCTGCTCTTGACTGGAAAATAAATACAGTATATATATGTGTATTTATGCTTATGATATATGGCACATTTATATACAGAATATGGGGCTTCCCAAGGGGCACTAGTGGTAAAGAACTTACCTGCTAGAGCAGGAAACATAATAGATGGGGTCTCAATCCCTGGGTCAGGGAAGATTCCTTGGAGAAGGGAAGAGAAACCCACTCCAGTATATTTCCCGGAGAATCCTATGGACATACGATCCTGGCAGGCTATAGTCCATAGGGTCACAGAGTCAGACATGACTGAAGCAACTTAGCATGCATGTATATATAGAATATATATAGATTATATTTGAATTCTAACTTATATTTTTCTTTTTCCATGTCAGACCATGCGGAATTTTAAGCAAATTAATTTCACATTATTGTAAATTTGCAGGATACAAACATACTACAGAGAGTTTTAGTTATATTTCACTCAGCTTTTTCCAGTGAAAGCATCATACACAACCATTATCTGAACAAATATATGTTCAAACCCACAAAGTCTCCATTGCCACAGTGCTACTAACTAGATTGCAATTCATACCATACAAGCATATAACTCTTGTTAACTAGAACATTTTATATAGTTTTATGAGTCTACCATAGTTTAAACAATGTTATGATAGACAAACATGCTACATCTTGCTGTTTTTGCCATTGCAAACAATGTTGTAGTTAAATGTATCTATTTAGCATATATCATTGTGAATTTATATGAGAGTGTCTGCAAAACTGATTGAAGAGATTTCTTGCTTTAATATTTTTGCTGTTCACAAATACTGACAAAACACTGTATAAAAATTATATGGATTTTAAAATTCCAGCAGTCAAACGCTCTTCAAAATATTGTGGTATTAAACTTTGCCAGTCTAAGTAAAAGGAGCAGTTTATAGTTTTGTTATCTTGCATTTCCTTAAGTAGTGCTGTACACTTTTTTTATGCTTAGTGGTCTCTTGTGTATTGTATTTTAAAAACTGTCATACTTATTTTTTCCTAATTTTTATATTTTTATTAATCATACAAACACTTTGTGTGGCCAAATTATCACTTTGTCATATGACCTCAAAATACATTGCCAGTTAAAATTCACTTTTTGAAACACCTAATCTACTTTTCTAAGAACATATTTTATACAAATTTAATAAACTTGCTCTTTATGACTTCTTCTTTTTTCTGTCTTTTAGTAAAAGTGTTAAATTCATCTCCATTTATGTCCAATGTATATTTTAGTAAATTTATTCCTAAGTGCTATATGTTTTTTGTAATAAATTTATTTTTTTTAATTTTTCCGTGGTTTATATGGTTTAAAACTATTAAAAATCAATTGATTTTATATAATAACATTTTTACTCAAATGTTCACTGAATTTGCGTATTTAAAAAAAACTTTCTTATTGATTATATTCAATCTTTCAGCTATTCAATCTTAACATATGAAAAATGCTAATTTTACTTTTTCTGTGCAATATTTATGTACCGTATTTACTTTTCACATCAAAATGCCCTGCTAGTACTTTCAAAGTAAAGTAATAAAGATCAGCAGATATATCCTTGTGCTGTCCTAGACTTCAATAGGAAAAGCTTAGTGATTCTCCATTTAGAATGCAGCTGACTTTTGAATATTTATATATCTATATCCATATAATATATCTATGTATATCCATGTACTAAATAAGAATCCATCTGTTCTTGTTTCATTAAATGAAAGTCAGCATTGATTCCTAATTAAACATCAAAAACTTTTTTCTCATTTATGGAGTTCATTGATTTTTTTTCTTTTTTGATTTCTTCCTTTTTTATTTTATTTTTTTTATTTATTTTCTTTATGATATACATGCATTCCTAACATAACCATTAATACACACACACACACACATGCACACACACACACATTTTGGATTCAATTGCCAAACTTTTAGTAAGGCTTTCGTGTTATATATATTAATGATTCTATAATGTTCCTTTTTGTGTTTTAATTGTGCTGTTATTGTTGTCCCATAACTAAGTTGTGTCCACTCTTTGCAGGCCCATGGACTATAGCACGCCAGGCTCCTCTGTCCTCTTCTAGTCTCCCAAAGTTTACTCAAATTCATGTTCATTGAATCAGTGATGTATCTAATCATCTCATCCTCTGCTGCCCCCTTCTCCTTTTGTCTTCAATCTTTCCCAGTATCAGAGTCTTTTCCAGTGAGTTGATTCTTCGCATCAGGTGGCCAAAGTATTGGAGATTCAGTATCAGTCCTTCTAATGAGTATCCACAGTTAATTTCCTTTAGGATTGACTGGTTTGATCTTCTTGGAGTCCAAGAGACTCTCAAGAATCTCCTCCAGCTGAAAATTAAAAAGGATTAATTTTTTTTTTAGTTAATTTATTTATTTTAATTGGAGGCTAATTATTTTACAATATTGTAGTCGTTTTTGCCATACATTGACATGAATCGACCATGGGTGTACATGTGTTCCCCATCCTGAACACCCCCTCCCACTTCCCTCCGCATCCCATCCCTCAGGGTGATCCCAGTGCACCAGCCCTGAGCACCCTGTCTCATGCATTGAGCCTGGACTGGAGATCTATTTCACATAAGGTAATATATATGTTTCAATGCTATTCTCTCAGATCATCCCACCCTCGCCTTCTTGTACATCTGTGTCTCTTTTGCTGTGTCACATGTAGAGTCATCATTACCATCTTTCTAAATTCCATATATATGCGTTAATATACTGTATTGGTGTTTTTCTTGCTGACTTTATTCACGCTGTATAATAGGCTCCAGTTTCATCCACCTCATTAGAACTGATTCAAATGTGTTCTTTTTAATAGCTGAGTAATATTCCATTGTGTATATGTGTATATGTGTATATGTACCACAGCTTTCTTATGTTTATCTGCTGTTATCTTATGTTATATATATATCTTATGTTATCTTATGTTTATCTGCTGATAGACATCTAGGTTGCTTCCATGTCCTGGCTAATGTAAACAGTTCTGCGATGAACATTGGGGTACACGTGTCTCTTTCAGTTCTGGTTTAAAAAGGATCAATTCTTCACATCTCAGCCTTCTTTATGGTCCAGCTCTCACATCCATACATGACTACTAGAAAAACCATAGCTTTGACTATATGGACGTTTGTTGGCAAATTGATGTATCTATTTTATAATATGCTGTCTAGGTTTGTCATAGCTTTCCTTCCAAGGAGCAAGTGGCTTTTAATTTCATAGCTGCAATCACCATCCATAGTGATTTTGAGCCCCCAAAAATAAAATTTGTCACTGGTTACACTTTCTCCTCTTCTACTATTTGTGCCACTTTTTATGAATTTGGGGATTTATATAAAAGCTTAAGTCCAAAAATTAATTAGACTCTCTCTTGATGTTTCTGTGCTCTGGAATATTTTCAATAGCATCAGAATTATTTCTTTATTGATTCATTGTAAAATTTACCTAGAAAGTCAAGCTTGAAATATTTTTCTAGAAAATGTTACATTTTTCTCAATTTTTCATAGTTACTATTCAGTTTTCCGTATCTTGCTTAGCAATTTTCTTTAACTACATGAATACATTCATGTTTTCAAACAAGGTTAAGTACATGACATTCTACTTTTGATATATAACCTAATCTCTGACAAGGCTTCCCTGGGGGCTCAGAAAGTAAACAATCTGCCTGCAATGAGGGAGACTGGTTCAGTCCCTGGGTTGGGAAGATCGTCTGAAGAAGTGCATGGTAACCCACTCCAGTATTCTTGCCTGGAAAATTCCATAAGCAGAGGATCTTGGTGGGCTACAGTCTATGGGATCACAAAGAGTCAGACACGACTGAGTGACTAACACATACACATAACCTCTGATATACCTCCTGAACTTCAACCTTACATACTCCTTTATGAAACCAGTGGCTTCTCTTGAGTGTTTAGCACACCTGAATGACTTAATAAGTTCAAAACCAATCTCTTGATATTTTCTCCCAAAACAATTCACCTTACTAACTGCTATGTCAGTAAATTACAATTCTAAACTCCCAGGTTTTTAAGGTGGTAAAAATGCTTTGTGTCATCTTTAACTGCTCTCTTACTTTCAAAATCCATCAGCTAGTCCTGTTGGCTCAACCTTCAAAATGTAGCCAGAAGCCAGGCTCTACTTGCTTTTCTCTCATTCATTTTGTCTAGGGCACTATCATGCTTCTTTTAGAGGGAAGCATTTGCCTTCTGAAGGCCATCCTCATTTTGGTCTTAGACGCTCCACTGCATGGCTAATGTCATCTTTGAAAAGGAGAGATCATGTCAAAACCTTGCTCCAAACTTTACCATTACCATGTCTATTCCTTTCCCTGCCCATCTGCCTTTTCTTTCCATCTAGTCTTTTACCCCTTTTCCTTTTCTTCTAGAAAATTGAAATACAAAAGTCATCATGGAGGGGTCCAGACCTAGCAGTCTTGTTTTCCACCCAAGCGCAGGAGGGGATTCTATGGTGGCCCTGATGATGGTGTTAAAGGCTAAATGGGAACCGTCTACAATGCAGCAGACTAGTTGGCTGATGAGGAATGTTTCACCATGAGTAGAGTTAGGAAGCACAGGATGGGGGAAGGCAGGCAGTCTGAAATATGGTTGCATGGGGGGCTTTGGGTGGGGAGTGAGCAGTTCAATTTTAGGACCTGGCTGAGTGGGAAGGATGTCCAAAGTCGGGTGTGGGGTAAGGAGGTTTGGTGCAGGTGTGTCCAAGCCTGAGTTGAGTAAAAGAGCCTCTGTCGAGGACAGGAAGCAGCTATAATAAGAAGAAATGCAACAAACAAACCATATCTAAAGTGTCTGCCACCGTCACTTTCTAGCATCTCAGTTTAAAGCAAGTCTCATAGCCAAATTCAAACTCCTTTAGAGGTGGAGATATGCACTCTGTCCTCTCTATTGTAAATGACATAGCAAAAAGTATTATATTTATATATATATATATATATATATATATGTAAACACACACACACATATATATGTAAATTCTATTGCATATTCAGAGTGAAGAATCTAGAGTAGTAAGGCATTCTTCCTCATCCCCCTTGCCATTAAATTCATTTTCCTCCATTAGCAGTTTATTTTATGATTTTTTCCAAGACTATATAATTTGCTTTTATAGAAATACATGTGTGTTATACAAAATCTAAAAAAAATAACAATAAGGTCTCTGTATCCTTCATTGTACATGAGATCTACATATTGTAATATTTAGTTCACAACCTGGAATTTGGGTTTATTTTATACCTAGTCATAAGAAATATTTTTTTCCTATTAATCACTTTTTGAAAAAATCATTTTTCATGGTTTTAAGGTAATGTTACAAAAAATATCTTTACTAGGTCACTTTTTACCTACATTTTTAATTTTTAAATTTCACTCTATTACCAGTATGACAAATGAATTAAATCCTTAGTTACATAATCAGATCAAAATAATTCATTCTTTTAGACCATGTTACAACTAGGCATTGATTTATTTATCTTTCCAGTATATCTGTTTTAAAAAAACATTTTCTCTCATTAGCATCAGAGTTTACTGCATCTTCTTCCTTCCAATGAATTTCTTTTACTTAATGTAGTTCTTTTAATCAGCACATTTATAAGGCTATTTTAAACTGAAGTTTGAGTCATGTACTCAGTGACAGAAGACAAAAAAGCAAAATAACAAGTTCATGGCTATTTTCAAGGGGATTAATAGTAACTTTCCTTGTCTCTGTGGCCATATTCACAAACTCTCAGGCAAGACCATATAAAAAGTGGAGGTAAATTGAGTATAAGTGAAAGTCACTCAGTCAAATCTGACTCTTTGTGACACCATGGACCCCATGCCAACCAGGCTTCTCTGTCCATGGACTTCTCCAGGCCAGAATACTGGAGTGGGTGGTTGTTCCCTTCTCCAGGGGATCTTCCCAACCCAGGGATTAAACCCAGAGCTCTCGCATTACAGGCAGATTCTTTACCATCTGAGACACCAGGGAAGCACAAACTGAGTATATGAACAACTAAATTAATATTGGCTCATATGATTTATTTAAATACACTAGGACCATTGAAAGATAATGAACTTGAAATCAAGAAACCTGAATTCTACTCTTGATACTGTTCAGTAATTTAAGACTTTGGACAAGAGCTTTAATATGTGTTTCACAGGTTTATGAATGTTCTGGATTCTATGTTAAATGCATCTCTAACTCTCAAATAGACAATTTTTTCTTCCTGAAAATAAAGTAATTAAAAATGAATTCATCAGGAATTTTAGGAATCTTACAACTGCACTTATGACTCCCAGACATGTCCTTTCCAATACCCTAAACTCATGTTCATATTTTGGGTGAGGCAAAATTTCATATTGCTCCCTCAGCATTTAATAAGATTATCTTTTTAAAAATTTTATTTTATATTGGACTGTAGTTGATTTACAATGTTGTATTAGTTTCAGGCATACAGCAAAGTGATTCGCTTATATAGATACATTTATTTATTTGTTTTCAAATACTTTTAACTCTGCTGAATAATCTGAAGAACAATTACTTGAATGAGATCTAACATCTCTGACCGGAGGATCATCATCTCATAAGAAGGATAAGTCTACTACCTACTCCAGATGATTATTCTGGGTACTAATTGACTAAAGATAAAAATGATCACATACTTAGACTATCATAAGCCTTTTAATGTTAAGTAATACTACAGACATGTTAATATCACTTAATAACAACAAATAATTCCAGGGCAATGCTGGAGTATATCTAGCAACTGATGATCCAGGGGAAATAAAAACTCATTTTCATGATTGAAATGCTCCTCTTTTCCCCTCTCCTCAGGCACTGATTTAAAGTTCTGAAAGTGACTTCACTGACGAGTTGGGAAAACATACATGAAATCAGTGTGATCTGGTTCTAGCACAGCACTGTCTAGCAAGCTCATTTCTTTTAAGCAAGAAAATTGTGCTTGTTGTAAAATACCTGGTGATAATTTACTTTGTATGTAATTTGGATGTAGGCAGTTACCAATGAGACAATAAAAAGCATCCAAAGTCTTTGTAGGGGAAACAAAGTAAAATGTGTCTGTGTTTCTCCATGTGAAAATGAGATAAGAGGGAAATAACAGAAAAAGAGTTTAGGGAAAGTCAGGAGAGGAACCAGCGAAGTGCTGGTGGCTGGGAGACAAAAAATTAACTTCACAGTTAATGTTGTTGGCAGAAGAGTTGTATAAACAAGATTGCTGATTTTTTAAAAAATGATTTTGTGTAAAATATTTAAACACTTTACAATTCACTCCGATTGATTTACAACTCTTGGAATCCTTTGCTATGTAAGTGGGGATAAAGTTTTCCTAAAACTTCTAAAAATGTACTATAGCTAATGGTTTGTAAAATTTTCGAAGTGATGAAAATTTTAAAACCATATTTTTACAACTGTTCAAAAATTTACAATTGTTCACATTATATTTGGACACTGTATTTGAACTTATTTTGCATAGTTCCTAGATGTAAATTATTGTTTATTTTATCAATATGTTGGCAGGATTCCACTACCAGAGAATAAGTGTGTGTCCTAGAGACTTTTTTTACGTCATCCTGCGTGCGTGCATGCTAAGTCGCTTCAGGTGTATCTGCTTCTGTGCGACCCTATGGACTGTAGCCTGCCAGGCTCCTCTGTCCATGGGATTTTCCAGGCAAGAATCCCAGAGTGGGTTGTTGTTCCTTCTTCCAGGGGATCTTCCTGACCCTGGGATCAAACCCGTGTGTCTTACGTCTCTTGCCTTGGTAGGCAGGTTCTTCACCACTGGCACCGCCTAGAAAGTGGTGGAAATCATCCCACTGGGTCCTATTATTACATTAGCTTAAATGTATTCATCATCAGTAAATTTTGTTGCTTATAATTTTAAAGCATTTAGCATCCCATTCCACTTAATTTGCATCCTTATTTTATTGCAATGTGTCTTATTAAGAAGGTTATATCCAATTATTGCTGTAGTTTTAATAATATTTGAGGTATTAAATAGTTCTACATAAAAAGATTTGCTAATATTATTATTTTCCTCCATTCTTTATTCTGTTATTTATTTTTTTATGTTAATCAATTTAGTTTCTTTGGGCAAAGCAAAAATGCAGTATTTCTAAATAACAGAATTAATGCAATTTTAAAATAAATCCATATTTTCAAAGGAACTCTTGCTAGCACAAGTTCAAAAATCAATATTTTAGAGTAATTTAATGCTACATGACTCTATAAAATTTAATTTTTTGTTATTTTTACCCACCTTCAGAAATAGTGTATCACATGCTAAATGGCTTCTCAGAATTTATATGGGCAAGACCTCCACTGCAGAAGTCTAAATTTCAGCTCCACAGGGAGTCTATTAGTCTACCAGACTATAACAAAATATCATTAACTGGGTGACTTTAACACAGTTGTATATTTTCTCACAGTCCTGGACACTGGAAGTTCAATATCAAGAGGCCAAAAGGGTGGGTTTCTCTTTAGACTTCTTTCCTTGTCTTGCAGACCTTCTCTCTGTGTCTTCACGTTATCTTTCCTGTTTGTACGTGTATTTCTGGTGTCTCCTTGACCTCTTATAAGGACACCAGGCTTACAGAATTACAACCCCATCCTTACAAATTCATCTTACCATGATTACGTACTTGAAGGCCGTATCTCCATATATAGTCACATTGAGGGTTTGGCTTCATCCAATGCATTTGGTGAGAACACAATTCAGTCCAAAACAGGGCTCCTCATCTATGTTTATAGATTTTAATTATTTGAAACTCCTCTCTTTGTTCTATTAGGCCGAAGTGGGATAGCTTTCTGTTATCAGGTTAGAATCTTTATCCATTATCCCTGATAGCTCAGTTGGTAAAGAATCCACTTGCAATGCAGGAGACCCTAGTTCATTCCTGGGTTGGGAAGATCCACTGAAGAAGGAATAGGCTGCTCACTCCAGTATTCTTGTGTTCCCCTTGTGGTTCAGCAGGTAAAGAATCCGCCTGCAATGCGAGAGACCTGTGTTCAACCCCTGGGTTGGGAAGATTCCCTGGAATAGGAAAGGCTACCCGCTCCATATTCTGCCCTAGAGAATTCCATGGACTGTATGGTCCATGGGGTCGCAATGAATCGGACACAGTATGTCCACAATGAGTTGGACCTATTCTATTAGGTCTTTATTAAATTATCTTTAAATAATGAATGTGGATTCTGGCTTGTGACTGAACCTGACACATACATCACCCTACTAATGTTGACCTTGGCTATTTGACTTGCCTTAGCCAAAGTGATGGTGGCTCAGCTGGTAAAACTGTAATTGTGTTTGTCCCTTGAGCCTCAATTATTACAAGAACCTAAGATGATTATTTTGAGGTGCTAACCTGAAATCATCTTGGTCTGCTGGCTCCCTGATTAAAGTTTCTTCCTTGCCTCAACACCTCGTCTCTCAGATCCATTGGCCTGTTGTGTGGTGAGCAGAGGGAGTTTGGCTTCAGTAACAATTTGGCTTAGCCAGCCAGGAGACTTGCTGCTTGTGGCTAGCTGGCTCCTATCAGGGAATATTGGGGCAAGACCCTAGCAGCTGCCAGGACTATTTGTTGTCCTGAAGTTCTTTCCTTCAAGAGTCCCTGAACTGACACCTACTGCCCCCAGGGCTTGGCAGTTGAGACAAGGAAACAGCAAACTTCAAGAGCTGATGGACTCAGTTTCATTTGTAGGGCAATTCTACCTGATTCGATAACTGGTTCAGCGAGTTCACTTGTTTTGTGTGTTCCTTTGTGTTAAGAGTTGACAGGCTCGATTTTGGAGGGTAAGTCGCTCCAGTGTGCACATCGGGGACATTTTCCCCCCTCAATTTGGGCTTTTCCTTTATGGGACAAGCCAGTCTGGTTGGATACCCATTTGCAGAAAGCGGGTGTTGTTCAGGACTCTACCCTGAGCCGGTTCATTGGGAACTCTTTCTCTTGGGGGAAGTCCATCCTAGTTCGAATTAGCTCAGTTGTAGGGTAAATTTATTTTCCTGATTTGGGAACTGGTCCAGTTGGAACTGGTTCATTTGGGAACTAGTTCCTGTGGGGGTAGGTAGCCGAGTTGGAACTAGTTTGTTAGTTTTATAGGGTAAATTTATTTACCTTGTCGGGGAATCTGTTCATCTGCATGCATCGGTGCTGGAATCTGTGCCATTTTTGTTGGAATTTGTCTGTTTCTGTTGTATTTTGGTGTTATAAAGCTTATAAAAATGGGAAATATTTCATCTACCCTGAAGGAAAGATCTTTGGGGTGCATATTAGATATGTTAAGATCAGAAGAGCAATGGCCACTGAATGGCTCACAATTAAACAATCTGGTAAGCAGAAGCACTTTACAAAGGAGAGGAACACTCTGATAATGAACATGCCCTGGGAGGCTCCCTTGGACTTGAGGCATCCAAATCTAATTTCCCCTACAGGAGCCCTGGAGAAGAAAATGGCAACCCTCTCCAGTATTCTTGCCTAGAGAATTTCATGGACAGAGGAGACTGGTGGGCTACAGTCCATGGGGTCACAAACAGTCGGACACGACTGAGTGACTAACACTTACATTTACTTCCTTAGTAGTTTCATTAGGTAGCTGTTGGCTCTTAAGTCTAGCCCCAAAATATAGACTTATAGTGCCCTAATCACTGCAGCCCAAAGCAGAGCAGGCTGGATGAGACCAACATAGATCTAGGAGAATAAATCACTCTTACTATGAATTACTGAGATTAGGGGTGGTGCTTACTTAATATCATTGTGACAATATTCTACTGATAAGATACTTTTCTCCTTGTCCTTCCCTGTATTTCTACAGAGTAGTTCTTTGATCCAACAGGTAGCATAATCACAACAAAAATATGGCAGAACTTAGATCAGTGTCTTTCAAATTGCAGTCAATAGATTATTCAGACTTCCATTAATGTTCAGTCATGAGTTAGTTATTAGTATTATTATTTTCTCTAGATTACCTGTAAAACATGCAGATTACTGAGTTGCCTCTACTCTTAGAAAATCATTGAGATTAGGCCCAGAAATTTGCATTTTAACAAGCTTTATAGTTAATTCCAAATGACTTCTATAACTGGTCCTCTTTATGAGTCATTTCTAATGTTCACGTATCATTTTAGTAGATTTGGTTATTCACTTTTCTAGTGTCCAAAAGCTCTTAGTACTTAAAAATCAATAAGATATTGTTCACATTGAATGTGTACCTTATTAGCCTCAGGTTTTCTAGGTAAGAGTAATGTTTTATTCATCATTTTTATATGTAGAAACTATGCCCAGCATGTTTAATGTTTGCAGAAAGACACAGATGGGGAGAAGGAAGTAAACGAGAGGAATAGGGAAATAGATAATTTGGATTTGGCCTTAGGAACAAGAAAGAAGGCTGCCCTGACTGAGAGTCTTAAAAGGTAGCAATTTGATAGGAAGAAATCTCACAAACTTGGTGTAGCACTGGCAACCAGGCCTGGATGATTAGCACTGACAGCCAGGCCTCTGACATGTATGCCATCAATTTCCACTTTCGACACTTGGAGAATCTGAATTGACATAATACCTAAAAGAATAGATGGCACTTCTCTGGTGGTTCAGTTGGTAAAGAATCTGCCTGCAGTGCAGGAGACCACCTGCAATGCAAGAGACCAGGGTTCCATCCCAGGGTGGGGAAGATCCCCTGGAGAAGGAAATGGCAACCCATTCCAGTATTCTTGCCTGGGAAATCTCATGGACAGAGGAGCCTGGCAGTCTGTAGTCCATGGGATCGCAAAAGTCAGACATGACTTAGTAATTAAATCAATATCACAAGAGACTAGATTAGAACTCACTAAAGGACCTAAGAGATAACATATAATTTAACTTAACATTTAATATTTTTTCAAGAAATATTTTTATCATACTGTATCTTATGTCTATTCTAAGAATTTTGAATTCTCTCTGTATATATATAAATATACACACATATCAATATATAAAATATCTGTGCCTATATTTTTTAAATGGTAAACAAAATGTATACCTTATTTTTCATTGAATTCCCAAAAGATGGTTAAATCTTTCTCCACTTTTACTCCTGGATTCATACCTGGAATAATGATATTATCTCTCTCAACATTTACACAATGTCTTACTGTGCTCTGCCATCATAAGGCAGCTGTGAAGTATTATTCAATGTGTAAAGACGTTATTAAGTCACATCTCAGTTGTATGAAGGTGGAAGCGAGTTGTGAAAGCAGAGGGCTTGACCTAAGACTTTAGCATACAGCCTTCTTCCTTTTTGATAAATAAGCTTAAACCTAAAGAGATTAATTCAACCTATTCCACTGTGGCCTGCAGCCTTGAAAGTGTACAGAAGATGCCAAAGGCTTCACAATCAGATAAAAACATGCTCTTGTTATTTTCTATAGTGGAGCAATAGAGTGGCAATGCTATTTGTAAGGAAATCCCTGACCTACTTGAATGCTTACCTTTTTTATCCCACTGAGAACATTATTCAGCCTATAGAAATGGATACCCAGAGGCTAGCAGGAAGTTATTTGACTTTATAGCTTTATATCACATAACAGACTTTGAAGGCTTAAAAAAATCAGAGAAGCTTCATTAGAATATTATAATTAATCCCACAATAAAAACACTAAGAAGAAAGGAAATTGGAAGATTTACAGTACAAAAGCAAAAAAATATTCCAAGTATGTGGGAGAATGAGGGAATTTCTTTTGCCCAAGAAATGTGGTTAGAAATTTAATTGACTGGACTGACTTCACTCAGTGGGGATTAGGACAAGAGAAGCTAAACTTGTTAAAATAATATCTTCTTAGTTCAGGCTGCTGTTACAAACTACCAAGGCCGGGTGGCTTAATGGGGCTTCTCAAGTGTCTCAGTGCTAAAAAAATCTGCCTGCCAAGCAGGAGATATGTGTTTGATCCCTGGGTTGTGAAGGTACCCTGGAGAAAAAGCAACAACTTATTTCTCTCAGTTATGGAGTCTGACATCAGGGTACCAGCATAGTCAGGTTCTGGTGAGAACCCTCTTCCTACTTGCAGGCTGACAACATCTTGGATTCTCCCATCGTAGAGAGCAGAGACAGGAAGTAAGTCTGCTTACCTTAGATTGGGACTTGAACCCACATGCCCAGGACTGAAACCAGGCCAAAACCCTTTTTTGGGACTCTAACCCACATGGCTGAGACTTGAACCCAGCCAAAACCCACAGTTACCTGCTTTCAGAACCTAATGAAGCTCAGATTCTTGATGTTTTATCTCAAAAATAATTCATTGAGAGACAGAGTTGTTGCAGGAAGGGGGACCCCTTCCAGGGCCCAAAACTGGGCTCTTGTCTAACACTCGGAAATGAATTGTCCAAGGAGACACGTGCTGACAAAGCAAGAGATTTTATTGGAAAGGGCACCCGGGTGGAGAGCAGTAGGTAAGGGAACCCAGGAGAACTGCTCTGCCTCGTGGCTCGCAGTCTTGGGTTTTATGGTGATGGGATTAGTTTCCAGGTGGTCTTGGCCAATCATTTTAATTCAGAGTCTTTCCTGGTGGCGCACGCATCGCTCAGCCAAGATGGATGCTAGCGAGAGGGATTCTGGGAAGTGGACAGACAGGCAGTGTCTCCTTTTGACCTTTCTCGAATTCCTCCGGCTGGTGGTGGCTTATTAGTTCCGTATTCCTTATCAGGATCTCTTGTCATAAAACAGCTCATGCAAATGGTTACTATGGTGCCTGGCCAGGGTGGGCAGTTTCAATCAGTGTGTTTACCCCAACAAGTCCCCCCTGAGAGACTTCATACTCAAGATGCTTCTTGGGAATTGGGGCGGAGGTCTCTTTTTTCTGTAACTTTTTCTTGCTGTGCATGGGCGTAGGCCTGCCTAGCAGAGCAGAAGTCTCTCTCTACCTGATTTAAGTTGGGGTATTTCACATCTGAAACCAGCTTTCACCCTTGTAATAACAGCAATTTAGCTTGAAACTGTTGGTGCCTCTCAGAGATGAAATAGACAGGGGCCAAACAGGAGACCTAACAGGATGGTCATCACTGGTCCCAGAAACAGGAGGCAACATTTGGGGTGAGGGCTGCAGGGTTTGTGACTTTTTGTTTTTTTTGATTGGTTGGTGGTGAAGCAACAGAGCTGTGCTCCAGGAATCTTGTGTTTAGTCTGAAGTTACCATCCTCCACCTGGGTGGGGGCTCCAGTTCTGTAGAACTCAAAAGACACTGTTATGCATATTTCTTTGAGTAGGAACTAGGACCCTGTCTCAAGGCTGTACCACCATCTGATTGTTTCTCCTGTTTCTGTATTCTCTCCCTTCCCTGATTAGCAATTGTTTGAATCCACCCTTTGGAACTCAGGGAAGGTCAAGGAGGCTGAATGAAGCCTATATCTTACAGATAAGAAATGGAGAGCACACAACAGATCTCTACTCTAGAATCGCCACCCCACAGAGTCTTGCTCAGTTTTAATTTAGGGAACAGGGCAACTATGACTGTGATAACTTCTTGTCAAAATGGGGCATAGGATTGTCTCAGCTTGGAGAAGAGACACTGAATTGGAAGTATTCCTGAGTTTCAAGTCTTAGATCTGAACCTTGTGTGATTAAAATCTCAATCCTTTGGTCTGCCATTTTGTTGTAACAGACCCAATTAGTAGTAGCTGGAGGAGGGATAACTGGAGTTTTAATAGACAAAATAAATCTCTTTCTTTTTAGAAGAATAGGCCTGAAACCCAGTCTGGGCCTGGCACTTCGGGGAGACTTGTAGCCAGGTGGCCAGTTGCCTAGTTTTATAAAAAGTAAGGTAGAAGTTACTAGCTTCCAGCAGACATTGTTTGGAGAATGGTGGCATCTAAGCCTGACACGACTCAGAAAACTCAAGTGTTTAGCAACACAATGTCTAACCTGAAATTACACCCATAGTAACACCTAGTTATTTTTCAGGATGTCTGAACCATAGCTGAGTACTCCATTGTGACTTTTAATTGTAAATTTTTCCTTAATAGCCAAAGGAGATGTCACCATTAATGACGTCAGTGTTTTTCTAGGTATGAGAAGATGCAAGAATTGGGACTCATAAAATCTCTTGAAAAGATCTAACTATCTGAAGGCCTGTTTTGCCAATTTTTTTTTTTAGCACCGAGTGTCTCGTTCTTGATTTTCACCCTGAACTCTTTCTTTTCAGGGCCATTGAAAGTCAGCAGTTGCAGTGGCCATGATTTAACCTCTGTAGATGTAGATGGCAAGTGTCAATCTTTAGTTGGCAGAGCCCCTTTTTGTTCATAAACTTGACCATGATTTTGAGGGGGGCATTTCATGACCATTTTATCCCATGGTGCTGAGAATGTCCATTTTCAGGTTTGGCAAAGATTTTGTTGACAGGCCACTCAATGTGTTGTTACTGGACTAGGCCATAAAACAGTATCAAAAATTTTCTGGACCACCTGTCTTACTAGCCTCTTGGTCCAGGAAAACATGTTTTTTTGTTGCTTTTTTTCATATCTAGAGTTACACTGTTATTATGATTGATCTCATAGGGAACTATATATTATTTTATCAGTCACACATTTGGCAGTGTAAGAAACAGCAAGTTTGTAAAACAGGTGAAATACAAAGAACATAGCCAGCAGTATTAGTGAAGTCACAAGTAAGACTTAAGAGCTTCCATTAGATGTAGCCCAGTATATCCCAGGTCGTCTGACTTAGTTTACTCTGTACGAATCTTTATCTTTCAGGGAAATTATACATTGGCACCACCGTCTATAAGGCACATAGCTCAGTTTTTTAGTGGTATTAGACTGATTATCCTTAGTATGATTTAATTGTTTTTAACACAGAGGAGACTTTAAACCTAAATTACCATAGCCTGGTGTTATCTATATAAATCTTTTTCATAATTGTGGGAGATTTTTTTTTTCCTTTGCTGAAACTTTTTTTTTTTGCTCTGATTGAGCTCGAGTAATAGAAAAAGGCTCAAATTTATGGCTGGAGTCAGAGTAGGCATTATTAATTGGCCCAGTGAGGGGATCCCATCTAGTAGTAGTATCACAGTGACCTGAATATGATTATAATTTTTTTTTTTAAAGTAAATTTCTTCGGGGCCAACCAGTTAGAGTCTTGTAGTAGAGAAATTTACCAAGGTAACCCAGAACTAGATACAGGTAATTGGCCACAAACCCAACAATTGGACTGATTTTTTAAAACTAGCATAGGATCAGGCCTATGAAAGAAAAGCATTTGATTTATATGCAAAGGCCTAAGAAGCCAAGACAACATTATAAATGATCATATGAATCAGGTCCAGCATCTTGGACAAGCTGTCTACCTCTGATGTCGTCTTTTTTTCATCCTGGTGTAGTGTATTTTTCCTGACAAAAACTCCTTTCATCCAGGTTGGAGACAGTCTCTTAAATTATGTCTTTTTTCAGTCCTGGTTGCAGGTCATGAGGCATCTGATCTTTATCTAAAGATAGATTACTGAGATAAACTTCAGAAACAAACTTAGGGTGTTTTTTAAGAATTTAATTAAATTTTGTATTAATATCACATAACAGCAAAAAACTATCTAAGAAGATGAGTCTTACTACATGCAGCCTCTGAAGCACCCCAAAGTTAGCTAGAGGTCAAAGGAACTTTAAAAGAATTTGATTTAGGATATTTTATCGAAAAGATCAATTAAAAGTTTAGAACATTTGGTCAGATTTAGTCAATGTTGATGGGTATATCATTTAGCTTGTTGATATGTCACAATGGGCATAAAGACCAAGGCTCAAGGTCTAGTGAAAGTCAGCTCCACCATCTTGGACCTAATTGGCTCTAACCAGTTTTTTTATGACCATGTCATTCTTAACAAAATCTATTTATCTAACTAATTGTAATCTAATTTTAGAAAATCTTGATCATGCATAACTCTTTTTAGTATTTTTTCATACCTTTTTTTTTTTTTTTACTGAAAGCACACTTCCTGCTTTCCTTTAGCAACCAAGAGCTAACTTTTATATTAGCATTTTATAGATTGGTGAGCATAAATACCAGTGATAATTTTTAAAACTCTTGCTTTCTTAAAAAATTTTAAGATGGCATCAAACATTATTTATAGTCCCAAATCTCTTTAGTTTTCTTGTAGAAGGAAATCAGTGTTTAGTAGTAAATGTTTCAAAATCTTATTTTATTTGGAAATGGCCTAATTATTGAACAGACTTTTAATACTTAGTTTTCCACAACCCTTAGAAATTCAAGTTACGCCAATCTGGGGAGACTATTGTAGACAGATAGTCTTAAAGAATAATTATTTTTAATAGAGTTTATATATAAACTCATATCTCATTTATATTTTTTAGAAGTTTTTTCACTCGAGGTAATTTCCTTATTGTCAAACTTGTAACAGATAAAATATTTAACTTATATTAAACCTAGCTACAATGAAAATATTTTACTTGATGTTAATTACTCTAAGACATGTCTATATTAGATAGGTCAACAAACAAACATTAATATCAGGTATTTAATACTAAATATTTCTCAGTTCACCTGAACTTGGAATTTATTGTTTAATTTAGAATTATTTGATTTGTAAGCACTTATCTTTCTTTAAGCCAATTAAAAAGAGCTCATTTGCAAGTTAACCTAAAAAATATTGCCCAGAGACAAAGACATATCAAGACATATTTAGACAGACACAGTGCAAGATCTAGCTTCATTTTCTAAGTTTGGTCATGAATTAGATATTATAATATAAAATTTACTAGCTTATAAAAAAAGTTGAAATAAATAAATTTTTTAAAGGCTTTTTCCCTTTTTACCTTCAGTCTCAGGAGTTAGAGATGGTCTAGATAAGTGTGTCTGAGAGCCCTGGTCTCAAGGCACAGGGAAAGAAAATCAAGTTCTAACAAAATGGCGGCAGGTCTAAACCAAATGGTGACCAGACAAAGCAAAATGGCAGTCACAAATCACAACACAGAACAGAGTTAAAACACACACATATAAACCTAGCAGTCCTCATCAGATACTCCCTTAAATACAGGAATACAGTCTCTCAGAAAACCGTCTATAGAGACACAGAACTTCAGATGTCTTCAAAGATTTCAAAAGGAGGAAAGGAAGCCAGGTTGAAAGAAGGAGGAGGCAGGAAAGGGGGGCAAAAGGGGTGGCCTTACAGATGTCTCCTGCCACCTGCAGACACCAAGGTGTTACAGGACTTTTCTCTGGGCTTCCAGAGAAGGGAGGAGAAGAGGATTTATTTAGAGAGAAGCACGCTTCACAGCAGAGTATGGGCCATCACAGAAGACAAGTCTGGCCACCTCAAAATGTGGCATGGTTAGCCTATAAAAGACCAACTCATTATAGGCTAATGAGCCAGAGGATAATTTCAACAGTCAGATGATTTGTTCTCCTCAGTTCTGTTGTATTACAACAAAGATTTGGAGTGATGGACATTAAAGCCCTTGGCATGTCACAGCTCTTGGGTCTTGGACACCCCATGTTAGAGCTCTTAGACAGATCAGCGTTACAGCTCCATGTTACAGCTCTATTTTATTTAGAAAATAGCAGGAAAATCCATCCTCGAGGCGTGAGGGCATGCCAACACAAAGACGCAAAAACAGTGGGGGAGCGCGCCAGTGCGTGGGAGAGACCCCTGGCCCTTGACTCCTCTTTTTATATGTTTTTTCCTCCCCTTGGGCCTGCTCTATGTAAACTGGGCCAGCCAGGAGTGCTGTTGTTCTACCTGAGGTCTGCACTCTGGTCCTCCGAACTTCCTTTGACTTTCTTTTGTTCTGTTTTCGTGGGGTTTTCCCTTCCTTGTCTTTTAGCCACGGCCATTTTGGACTCCTGTTTCCTATTCTAACTAATTAACACAACTATTTTGGGGAAGGGGTGGAGATTTCCAGGAATTGGACCATTTCCCACTTTTTGGTCTGTTGATGGTGCCTTGGAAATGTCATGCACCTCTGGTAGTGTCATTTAGCTTACTGATTGAGGATCAAGGTCTAGTCAAAGTTGATTTGTCTGCCATCTTGGACCCATTTGATTTTAATCAGTTTATGCTATATCCTTTGGCAATGTAATTCTTTCAACAGTTGTGCTTTGTCCCCTTCCCTTCTGTTTCAAAAGCAAACTCTCCTGTGACTCTTACAAGGGCACTAATCGGGTTCTATTTTTGAAAGCTCCACCCACATGACCTCATCAGTCCCTAATAACCTGACAAAGACTAACTTTGTAATACCAACATATTAAAGGTAGAATTTCAGTTTGAATTTTGGAATGATACAAAATTTAGTTCATGATGGGACAGTAAATACAGGATGCTGATGAGAAATAAAAGTCAAACTGTCACAAAAAGCAGCTTGAGTATTTTCTTTACTCTTTGGAGTATTTTAAATTCAAAGAATTATTTTATAAATACATACCAAATAATGTGTTCTGAATTTAACTGATAGAGTGCAGGACCCTATATTTCTGTGTTCCCAATTTTTTGATTGTAGGAAATAGGCTTCATTTATGACCTTCTCCCAGTTCCAAGGAGGAGATTCAAACAGTTACTAATTAGGAAAGGGAGAGGATACAGAGACAAGTGAGGGACAGTTTAGAGAAACAGTAGTATATCCTTGGGGAAAGGTGTCTTTCCTTTCCCCATATAGCAGGGATACACAGAGAAATATCTTTGAGCTGTTTTACAGATACTGAAACCCCTACCAGGTGGAAGAAATGAACATATTCTGCCCACAAGGATCTAGACCCCAGGCTAGTTAGAATCAGAAGGCTGATGATGCTGACTCCCGCTTACCTCACTACCAACTAATCAGAAGAATGTTCATGAGTTAATCATGCCCTCTTTGAACCATTACTATAAAAATTCACACTACCCCCTTCAAGTTGGGACACACAGTTTTGAGGTCAATTCTAAAAGAGATGGGAATACCAGATCACATTACCTGCCCCCTGAGAAATCTGTATGCAGGTCTAGAGGCAACAGTGAGAACCAGACACGGAACAACAGACTGGTTCCAAATTGGAAAAGGAGGACATCAAGGTTGTATATTGTCATTCTGCTTATTTAACTTATATTCAGAGCACGTCATGCAAAATGCTGGATTGGGTAAAGCACAAGCTGGAATCAAGATTGCCAGGAGAAATAACAATAACCTCAGATAGGCAGATGACACCACCCTTATGACAGGAAGCATATAAGAACTAAAGAACCTCTTGATGAAAGAGGAGAATGAAAAAGTTAGCTTAAAACTCAACATTCAGAAAACTAAAATCATGGCATCTGGTCCCATCACTTCATGGCAAATAGATGGGAAAACAATGGAATCAGTGAGAGACTTTATTTTCTTGGACTCCAAAATCACTGGTGACTGCAGCCATGGAATTAAAAGACACTTGCTCCTTGGAAGAAAAGCTATGACAAACCTAGATAGCATATTAAAAAGCAGAGACATAACTTTGCCAACAACGATCCATCTAGTCAAAGCTATGGTTTTTCCAGTAGTTGTGTATAGATGTAAGAGCTGGACAATAAAGAAAGCTGAGTGCCAAAGAATTGATGCTTTTGAACTGTGGTGTTGGAGAAGACTCTTGAGGGTCCCTTGGACTGCAAGGAGATCCAACCAGTCCATCCTAAAGGAAATCATTCCTGAATATTCATTGGAAGCACTAATGTTGAAGCTGAAACTCCAATACTTTGGTCACCTGATGTGAAGAGCTGACTCCTTTGAAAAGACCCTGATGTTGGGAAAGATTGAAGGCAGGAGAAGGGGATGACAGTGGATGAGATAGTTGGATGGCATCACCAACTCGATGGACCTGAGTTTGAGCATGCTTTAGGAGTTGGTGATGGACAGGGAAGCCTGGCGTGCTGCAGTCCATGGGGTCACAAAGAGTTGAACATGACTGAGTGATTGAACTGAACTGAACTCAGCCTGTTAGCTGAGCTCAGCTAACTGGCTGAAACCACACACCCTGGCCAGGCACCATAGTAAGCATTTGCATGAGTTGTTTTCTAACAGGAGGTCCTGGTAAGCAACACGGAACTAACAAGCCACCATCAACCAGAAGAGTTCAGGAAAGGTCAAAAGGAGACATCACATGTCTGCCCACCTCCCAGAATCCTTCTCTCTGGCATCCATCTTGGCTGAACAAGGCATGCGCCACCAGGAAGGACTCTGAGTCTGAATGATTGGCTAAAGACAACCCAGAAACTAATCTCATCAGCATTAAACCCAAGACTGTGCAAGCCACGTGGCAGAGCTGTTCTCCTGGGTTCCCTTATCCTACTGCTCTCCACCCAGTTGCCCTTTCCCAATAAAATCTCTTGCTTCGTCACACATGTGTCTCCTCGGACAACTCATTTCTGAGTGTTGGGCAGGAGCCCAGTTTCATTCCCTGGAAGCGGTCCCCCTTCCTGCAACAAGCCCACTTTACCCGAGTGGCCCCATTTGCCTGACAAAGCAACATAAAGCTATTCTTTTCTACTTCACTCAAAACTCTGTCTCCAACAATTGATTTGGTGTCAGTGTACAGAGGCCTGATTTCACTTCATAACAAAAATTACACTTTGTCCACATTATAATTTCACTACCAACAATCAGCTGTGGACAGTTTTGTCTTCAATTTTCGTCAAAGAGCAATTCACTCAATTTTAGTTCTGGTCAACTTTAGAAACTTTCTTTTCCTATTTTCTTCTTTTGTCTTCTCTTGCTCTTTTTTTTTTTTTTTTTAATTTGTGAGTTGTTTTGACTGATAATGAAACTTACAATGTAATTTTCCTATCACCTGACAATAATAGCTACTATTTCTTTCAGCACTAATAAGCTGCAATGACAATTTCCTTTCCACATGTGTTTAATTATAGGTTACAATTAGAAGCCAATGTACTTTCAAATGCTATCTTAAAACCTGCGAAACAACAAGCCTATCCTAATTCCTATTAAAAAATATGTATTTATACCCAGTTTTTCCTGATCCAGAGCAATCTCTTTATTTAAGTTCATCTGTTATTGTGGCAATCAGTAATTTTTCACCAAGTAAGACCTTATAAAGCTTTAACTACGCCCAGGATGTTTCTACCAGTGAATTAGTTAATTGCTAATTTGATCTCTTCTAAAGGAAATGAAGCATTCACACCCAGTCAATCTACTGATGTAAGCATGGAATGAATGCCTTTTTTCAGAAACCAAGACAGCATATCCTCCTCCAGTATTTCTGATGAAGGATTCCAGACTGTATAATAGAATTGGAGTGCTTGGTTAATTGCCATTGCTTGCATAAGTGAGTGCCCTCATATGACTGCTTAGTAGGACAAAGCTATTTCAGTGAGTTTGCATATAAATGTTCAAGAGCTTATCCATGCTTCCTAATATAATTTGCATTAATTATAATGATCATTGTCTCAGTTGTTGATACAATAATAATAATAGCAGGCATTTACCAAAGACTTCATGCTGAATTCTTATGTACATTAACCCTTTTATCCTTTCATTACCACTAAATGATCCTTTCTCAATCAAGAAGGAAAGCTAAATTTTAAAGAGGTGATACAGTTGAAGTCACACTGTGGACAAGGTCACACAGAATAGATTTAGAAATGGCAACAAGTAGTCTATATCAATCCAACATGGGTGTCCTTGAGCACTTCAAATTACTTGTCATAATATCTGCCTCCTACTCTAAAACTACAGTACCTCTTTCCTTAGCTCAAATGATTTGAAAATGGGGCATCATAAGGCTTTTTGTTTTTGTTTTTTTCTTAATCATAGTTTGAGGTAAGAATTTCTGATTGCACTTTTCTCTCTTGCTTTCACAAATTATAGTAATTTTAGTGGATTAAGTTGCAAATACAGGATGGATCTGGAAGATTATTGAATTAAAAGGTTCTCTTACAAAAAAGATATTTCTTTTGCTAATACAAATTATTGAGCTTAGGTCAAACAAAAGTAAAGGCTATCCTAGAAATGCAAATACCCATAGATATTTATTGAGAATTAGGCATTTATTGTGCATTTCTCATTAAAATCTTAACTAAATTGTGCAATATGTGTATGTATACTGTTGGGGGAGTGTATAATTTCCTCGGTTCTATCTCGTTACAACAAAAAATTGAAGCGATGGATGTTAAATCCCTCAGACAGACCATGTTATAGTTCTCGGACAGATCATGTCACAGCTCTGTATTACAGCTCAGTTTTATTTAGAAAATAAAGGAAAATATATCCTTGAGTCATGAGGGCATGCTGACCCAAACGATGCAGAGAGAAGAGAGAGAGAGAAAAAGAGAGCGAGAGCACAGGTGCGTGCGTGGGAGAGCACCGGCCCTTTGGCTCCTCTTATTATATGTTTTTTTTTTTTTTTTTTCCTCCCCCTGGACCTGCCCTATGTAAACTGGGCCAGCCAGAAGTGCTGTTTGTTCTACCTGAGATCCTCACTCAGTTCCTTGGACTTTCCTTTTTTTTTTTTTTTTTTACATTTTCGCGGGCTTTTCCCTTCCTTGTCTTTTAGCCACCACCATTCTGGACTCCTTTTTCCTATTCTAACCACCTAACAATACTAAGTCACTTTAGTTGTGTCTGACTCTTTGCAACCCTATGCACTGTAGCCTGCCAGGGTCCTCTGTCCATTGGATTCTTCAGGCAAGAATATTGGAGTGCGTTGCCATGCCCTCCTCAAGGAGATTTTTCCAACCCAGGGATCAAAACTGTGTCTCTTGAATCTCCTGCATTGCATGAAGATTCTTTACCACTGAGCCACCAGGGTTTACTGTGAAATTCCAAACAGTTCTCAGAAGTGTTTGTACCATTGTACATTTCTACACAGTTTTTCCTTAATGGTTTATGCTTTTTGTGCCCCACTCAAGAAACCTTTACCTTCTCCAAAGTGAGGGATATTTTTTCCTGTGCTTTCTTCTAGGAGCTTTATGGTTTTAGGTTTTACATTTAGGCCTATGATCCGTCTCCAATTTGCCAGGAGGGTTCTTTACCAGTAGTACCAGATGCATATATTGGGAGGGAAAATGTTGACTACAACTCATTCTAATTGCATTTTTACACTGTACAGATTTTGGCCTTTCCCATACATTTACATTTCCACATATTTAAAAGCTTCTCTAAAAGGGGGAAAATAGAAAGCATAAACAAGGCATGCACTTTTCCTGTTATATTTCCCAGTTTTATAAAGATATTTTGCAGTTAGATTTGATTCTCAAAAATATTTGTTACACTGAATTTAAATTTTATGTTTAATGTCTTGGTAAAATGTCTACATTCATATTTTTATCTTAATAAACAAATCTACACAAGCTTGTTCTAAGACATGTACAAACATACAGGAGTAAAGAATGTGTTCCCTGCCCTCAAGGAACACTAAGTCTAAACAAAGACATCTTTTGTATTACATGCTGAAAGACAACGACCATATTCTAGTGAGTTTGAGACATAAGCAATATATCTATAAATCAGATTTTAAAACTGCTCAACAATTTTGGTCTATTGATTTCTAAAGTTGAGAAGTATATTGGTGCTGTCAATTTCTCTTCTCCCGTTCTTATTTAACTATTTTTGGCTACACAGCTTGTGGGATCTTAGTTCCTCAACAAGGAATTGACCTCAAGCTACTGCAATGAAAGCAATAATTCTAAGCATTGGACAACCAAGGAATTCACTCTCTTCTCTCATTATTATCTACCAATAGAACCCTAATGATTTAGACCTAAGCACGTGTTCAATAGGAATAAAACAGTGTGTTTCCTAGCTCATTTTGAATCTTGATAGGCTAGTGTGACAGATTTTAGCAATAAGATATCATCCAAGGTCTTCTGTTTAACTTGCAGAAAATAACTTTAAGGAAGTGGGAGATTTTTTTTTTTCCTTCTGTTTTTCTTCTTTCCTTTGGATAGAATTCAAAGTGACAACATTTTTATCTGCTACTATGGGCTGGATGAAGCTCAAGCTGGAGTCAAGATTGCTGGGAGAAATATCAATAACCTCAGATACACAGATAACATGACCCTAATGGCAGAAAGTGAAGAGGAACTAAAGAGCTTCTTGACGAATGTGAAAGAGGAGAGTGAAAAAGCTGCCTTAAAACTCAACATTCAAAAAGCTAAGATTATGGCATTCAGTCCCATCACTTCATGGCCTAAAGGTGGGGAAACAATGGAAACAGTGAGAGACTTTATCTTCTTGGACTCCAAAATCACATGGTGACTGCAGCCATGAAATTAAAAGATGCTTGCTTCTTGGAAGAAAAGCTATGACAAACCTATACAGCATATTAAAAAGCAGAGCCATTACTTTGCCAACAGAGATCTCCTATCGTCAAAGCTATGGTTTTTCTGGCAGTCATGTACAGAGAGTTGGACAATAAAGAAGGTTTAGTGCTGAAGAAATTGATGCTTTTGAACAGTGGTGCTGAAGAAGACTCTTGAGAGTTCTTTGGACTGCAAGGAAATCAAACCAGTCAATATTAAAGGAAATCAACCTTGGGTATTTATTGGAAAGACTGATGTTAAAGGTGAAACTCTGATTCTTTGGCTAGCTGATGCAAAGTGCTGATTCATTGGAAAAGACCATGATGCTGGGAAAGATTGAGGGCAGGAGCAAAGGGAACAACAGAGAATGAGATGGTTGGATGGCATCACCAACTCATGGACATGAGTTTAAGCAAAGTCCAGGAGGTGGTAAAGGACAGGGAAGCTTGGCGTGTCACAGTCCATGCAGTTGCCAAGAGTCAGACATGACTGAGTGACTGAACAACAAATGGGCAGAGCAGTCATATAATTTATTATTCAACCTGGAATATTAGCAATAAAAGGAGGCATTTTTTATTAAGTAATACAAAACAAAAGTTGTAAGTATAAATGCACCGGGAAAACCAATATATAATGACACTCTAAACTTGGACTTGTAAGAAGAATCCTAGTAATGAGGACTGTGGAGGCACACAATGCTGTTAAAACTTCTATACAGGATATCAGGAAGCCTTGATACAAGATTTCAATTATCTTGTAAGCATCTCTTCTGTGAAAGCATTATACTTTGCAATCTTTTAAAACTATATTTGAAGTTTCTGTCACATGTGACAGACTGTAATGTTAGCTAGGACAGCATTTGAAGTAAATACTTTGTGCTACTTAAGAAAGAATCTAAAATATTTTCATTGTCTTTGGTCTAGAAGTATGTGAGTGAAGATATAACTACTATAGCCTGGAGAGCTGGGAAACTTTTTTAAGTCTTGGCAAAAATATATCATTAAATTGTCCCAACTGTTTCAATAAGGTTAAACTAAATTATGCTACAAAAAAGAAAAAAAAAAATCAAAATCTCAGTGGCTCGACAGAATAGACATTTATCACTGTAGCAAATTTCACATGTGGTTCTAAGCAGCTTTATTCACATTTCACACTACATAAATTAGGGGTAATGCCATCTTAACTCAGTGTAGGAGAGGAGACATGAATATTATTCAATGGCTCTCCTACCGTTAGGTCACTTAAATAAAATCCACTTAGTTTTCATTAAAATGGAAACACACATGACTATGTTTAATATCTACAGATGGGATATATAATCATTCTACATAAACTGGAAAGGAAAGATAGCACAAATATTGGTAAACACTAGAGAATTGTACCATATCAACTAGCAAACAAAGTTAGGCAAATGTTAGGAAAAATTCAGCATGTTGGATTTTCTATTTTCTTCTTGTTTTTTAAAAGTAAATTCTCATCAGAGAGAGACAGAGAGATAAAATTAGGCTAAAATATATCTGTGAGCAGAAATAAATGGAAACAAATTTAGACTTTCTAAAGAAGGTATTCTTACATTTTACAGTACAGATTTATTCTCATAATTTGGAACTTTAATGGGATGTTAAAAAAGAAGAAGAAAGAAAGAAAAAGAAAAGAAAAAAGCCAAAAACCTGAGGCCAGAAATTGAATAGTTTTGATACATTAACCTTTACACTAAAACTTGCATTGAGTTGGGGCAAGCGGTTATACTAAGATAGAGGCCAGTGAGTAACAGTCTTGAATTTCCTTGCCTGTGGCCATGAAAAGAGTAGAACGTTGACTTTAATTATATTTATACATGCTAAGTTTCTTCAGTCATATCCAACTTTTTGTGACCCTATAGACTGTTACTTGCCAGGCTCCTCTGTCCAGTGGGATTCTCCCAGGGAAGAATACTGGAGTGGGTTACCATTTCATCCTCCAGGGTATCTTCCCAACCCAGGGATCGAACCTGCATCTCTTAAGTCTCCTGTATTGACAGTCGGATTCTTTACCACTAGCGCCACCTGGGGAAGCCATATTTATACATGGAATTGAGCAAAAGCTAATTAGACAAGGTTCCTGACTTCTTGAGCTAGAATTCTAATAGGAGATACACAGAATAAACTATGTGTGCATTAGTAGCTCAGTCGTGTCCAACTCTTTGCTACCCCATAGACTGTAAAGGCTCCTTTGTCCATGGAATTTCCCAGGCAAGAATACTGGAGTGGGTTGCTGTTCCCTTCTCCAGGGGGTCTTCCCAACCCAAGGATCAAACCTGGGTCCCCTACATATAGTCAGATTCTTTACCCTCTGAGCCATCAGTACTTAGAATAAACTATAAGTATAAATAAATTTTATAATATTTTCAAAGATAAATACTTTGTGAAAGAAAAAGCTGAAAATGTGACCAATGATAAGGGAATGTTAGTAGCCTTGAGGTAAGGCAAATTTTAAAATAGATTGTAAAGTTCAAATATCTATTAAAAAGTTGACATTTGAGGAAAAAACTAAAAGCAAACAATGAATAAAACTTCTAAACATCAGGGCGAAGGATGTCTTGGCAATATGTAGCAGCTAAAGCAAAAGTATACCCATTGTGTTCAATATGTATTACAACATGGTGGACAGCGTGACTGGAAGTGTTAGTCGCTTGTGAGATCTGAGAGCAAATATTGAAGCATACCTTGCAGCAGCTTGTTGGTCTTCACAAGGACTTCGATTTTTCCCTAGATGAAATGGGAGACTATGGGTGAGTTTTGAGCAAAGGAGGGACATGATCTGATTTGTCTTTTAAGAGAATCTGGCTCTGGTCATGAGCTTAGACTATATGTATTCAAGGAAAGTATCAGTGGAAATGGAATGTTTTTACAGTAATTTAAAGAGATAAATGATGAATTAGTAGTATTGAAAGTAGTTTAAAAACAAACAAACAGAAAACACCTCGATTCTTAATATATTCTGAAGCTACAGTCTTCCCTGATGGTTTTCACAAGAAATAATGAGAAAATCTGAGTATAAGTCCATACCCCATGTTTGCCTGGAGTAACTCGAAAGTTGACTTACCATTCACTTAGATGAAGATCACAGGTAAATATTTTGATGATAGAGATAGAAAAGGGTAGATCTACAGGTAGTTGTAGAAGTCCCAGTAGGGAATTACAGATAGATAGGAAAACCTCTGGAACTTTAGGACACCACTGTAAATTAATGATAGCTCAAGAAAGATATTGGAACATCATGGAACAAAGCAGGCTTACTTAACTATAAAGCCATAAACAAAAACATGAGATATGCCCAGGTCATTATGTGAAAGAAAAAAAATGACATCTGCATTCTGCTGGTCGAGTTCAGTAAGATAATGATCCTTAGGACAAAGGACAGAAATTTAAGGGAAAGGCGGCTTTCCAAAGTAGGAGACCCTCATTATACAGAACCTGAGATGATTCAATATATTTCAGTATCCATTGCTAGTTTTCTGCTAATTTGCATAATGAGCAGAACAGTCCTAGTTTGACATCACAGGGTCAAATACCCTCTTGCCCAATACGAAGGAGGAGCTAGTGATGTAAGTCTGATGTCTACTCAAAGAATGAGGAAGAAAGCTATCTTTCCTCCCTTCCTCACTTTCTTTTGATTATAAAAATATAGCTTACTTAATTCTTATGGCAAAGCACCCTTGTCTCTCTGCTTGCATCCGTTTCAAACTTCCTATATTAATATAAATCTTCTTCTTGCCTATCACTTTCCCTCTTGCAAAATCCCTTCTGCACTGAGACATAAAGAATATGAGCCTCAGTAAGTCCAGACACAAGATGAGTGACTCTAATTGAAAGACCTTGGGCTCAAGTCCCAATCTGGGTTTAGGCTGAGTTCCAGTCTTAGCATGTGGATTCAAGTCCTAGTAAGAGGCACACAATCTCACTGGGGGCTGGAGTGTAGGTAGAGAAGAAATCTGGTGTTCATATGGACAAGGTAGGTTTCAGAAATCTACCAGATGTCTAGGTGGATGTGTTAGCTAAGCATTGGATATATTAGTCTAGGTTGAGGAGAGAGGATAGAAATAAGACATATATTTGGTACCTTGGCAAAGTGATAGTATTAAAGGTTTTGAGACTGGATTAGAGCAGAATAAAGTTAATATAGATTAAATGTAAGAAAGAGGAAAATTTAATCCTAGAGCACTACAATATTAAAATATAAGGGAGAGGAGAAAAAAGCTGAAAAGGAAACTGTGACAAAATTAGCAATGGAAGTAGGAAGAAAATCATTAAATTACAGTGTCCTGGATGTAAAGAACGTATTGTCAAAAAGGTATACCCAGGGCTTGAGAGAGCAGTCATCAAAGACTATCCTCAAGACTGACACCAACTGTAAGTTCAGGGGATTCCAAAAACCACCCTCAGATATGATAATTCACTAGAAATATTCACAGAACTCATTGAATTTCACTCAGTTATAAAAATTAGTAAGAGAAGAAGCAAATGGACAGTTTCCAGAAGGGTTCCAAATATGAAATCTCTGTGGTCCTCAGGACATATTACTCTCCTAGCATTGATGTCTGACAATCTGTATTTCCAACTGAGGAAGTTCATTAAGGACATTAAGCTTCAGTGTCCAAGGCTTTTTTCTTGGGGAATCATTGTAGTAGGAATGATTTATTGTTTGATTTTCCACATGGTTGATCTTAGTCTCCAGACTCCCATTCCCTGGAGATTGAGCTGATATCATGGGCCCACCACTAATCACCTTGTTAGCATAAATTATCAGGTGTGGTCCCAGAGGCCCATCAAGAATAACAAAGACATTTTTCTCAGGAAATTTAAAGTCTTTAGATCTATTTCTCAGGAGCAAGGGTCAAAGGTCAGACATCTTTTTGGACAAGTTCCAATTCTTTTCTACACATAGAGTGAATGAGTATAGCAAATGTTACTGAAAGGTCACATAATTATCGAGGAAATATAGCATTTTATAAGTTGATGGCAGTGATTTTCCAGAAAGTAAATGTTGACAATGTTTAAGAAAGAGGGAAGAAACTCTGGAGTAATGTTTCTGAGTATATAAAATCAGATGGGATCTGATCCCCGTGAAGAAAGACCAACTGGCTATATGTTGGTTTACTCAAGTCCTGGTGAAAGATAAAGTATGTGGATACAAATACTGGAAGACAGAGTGATGTGGTAGAAGTCTGTAGAAATTCTGTTCTGATTACCATAATCTTTTTCACTGAAGTATGAAGCAAAGTCATCAGATAAGAATGAGGATGAGAGATGAGGTAATGACCATTTAAAAAGAAAGAAAATATGGAAAAGACTCCTAGGAGTACAGAAGAATTAATGGATTAAAAAAGTATGGTATGATTTACTTCAGCTATACGGGGTCACTTGAAGTTGGTTGTCATACTTTAAATGCTTCTGTTTGCTGTGGTTTTTAGGATTACCACTAGACAAATTAAGATGCATGATGTAGGTGTAAAATAGACAGAGTGGGATTTACAAGGACTGTGATTGTGTCAAGCATATAAGTGTTTCATCATTTGCCTCAGTCATTTTCTCCCACCCAGATTGATCATTTACATTTCAAACTCTGACTTCACATTGAGTGGTTAATCCCTATAAATGGCACTACCAGGGCACTGTTTGCAACTTACTTCAAATTGAGGTTCAACAAATGAAATGCTCTGAGACAAGCCTGGAGACTAGGAAAATAAAATACTTCAGCTTATTTCTTTCCATGCCCTCTCCCCTCCAGAAGGTCTTTTTTGTTTTTTATTTCTTTATTCTGGCTGTGCTGGGTCTTAGTTGTAGCACACAGGATCTTCAATCTTCCTTGTGGTATGTTGGGCCTTTAGTTGAGGCATGTGGGATATAGTTTCCTGACCAGGGATCCAACCAGCTCCTACACAGGGAGCTCAGAGTCTTAGCCACTGGACTACCAGGCACGTCCCTGGAAGGCTTTTGTAACAGAAACAGGGTCTGTCATTGTTGTAGTTCTCAGTGGAAGAGCCATGCTATTTGATCTTGTTGCTTCAGGATGAAAACTGTCAATTCCTTTCAACAACTCTCAGGCCCCAGCACTTCGCCATCCAGCACTGGTTCCCTTAGTACTGCTGACACCTTGTAAATATTCCCTCCATTGAAAATCTTGAACCATATGAGTGGAAGCCTGTCATGACACTGGGACTTCATATATGTATGACAAACTAAAGGTCTTTAGTGTTTACTCAAAGAAGGTGTTACAGGAAAGAGAGTCAGGCATAAGAGGTCACTCCTGAGTCCCTGGGACAACAGCCAACTGTGGGTTCTTGGTTTTGTTCAGGGAAGTATTCAAGAGCAAGCCATAGTAAAGTGAAAGTCGTTTTTTTCATGGAGTAAATAGTTACATAGACAGAGAGTGTGGGCCATTTTGGAAGACAAGAGAGATACAAGGATGTGGGATTGTTGGTTGCTATAATGGCGAGGAATTTCACAGGTTAGTGTGAGCAATATTCTAGCTATTTTGAAAAAAGAGGGAATTTCCAGTAATGGGGCCACTGTCCACTTTCTGGCTTTGTGCTCAGCCTTGGAGCTGTCATGGCACCGGTTGTGTCATTAGTGTGTCAATGTGTTACAACGGGAATTGACTCAAAGAAACACTGGGAGTAACAGGCAAATTTGGCCTTGGAATACAGAATGAAGCAAGGCAAAGGCTAATAGAATTCCGCTAAGAGAATGCACTGGGTCATAGCAAACACCCTCTTCCAACAACACAAGAGAAGACTCTACACATGGACATCACCAGATGGTCGACACCAAAATCAGATTGATTATATTCTTTGCAGCCAAAGATGGAGAAGCTCTATACAGTCAGCAAGAACAAGACCAGAAGCTGACTGTGGCTCGGATCATGAACTCCTTATTGCCAAATTCAGACTTAAACTGAAGAAAGTGGAGAAAACCACTAGACCATTCAGGTATGACCTAAATCAAATACCTTATGACTATACAGTAGAAGTGAGAAATAGATTTAAGGAACTAGATCTGATATACAGAGTGCCTGATGAACTATGAATGGAGGTTCATGACATTGTACTGGAGACAGGAATCAAGACCATCCCCAAGAAAAAGAAATGCAAAAAAGGAAAATGGTTGTCTGAGGAAGCCTTACAAATAGCTGTGAAAAGAAGGGAAGAGAAAAGTAAAGGAGAAAAGGAAAGATATTCCCATTTGAATGCAGAGTTCCAAAGCATAGCAAGGAGAGATAAGAAAGCCTTCCTCACTGATCAGTGCAAAGAAACAGAGGAAAAAAACAGAATGGGAAAGACTAGAGATCTCTTCAAAAAAATTAGAGATACCAAGGGAACATTTCATGCAAAGATGGTTTCAATAAAGGACAAGAATTGTAGGGACCTAAAAGAAGCAGAAGATATTAAAAAGAGGTGGCAAGAATACACAGAAGAAATGTACAAAAAAGATCTTCATGACCCAGATAATCATGATGGTGTGATCACTCACCTAGAGCCAGACATCCTGGAATGTGAAGTCAAGTGGGCCTTAGGAAGCATTACTATGAACAAAGCTAGTGGAGGTGATGGAATTTCAGTCGCGCTATTTCAAATCCTGAAAGATGATGCTGTGCAAGTGCTGCATGCAATATGCCAGCAAATTTGGAAAACTCAACAGTGGCCACAGGACTGGAAAAGGTCAGTGTTCATTCCAATCCCAAAGAAAGGCAGTGCCTAAGAATGCTCAAACTACAGCACAGTTGTACTCATCTCACACGCTAGTAAAATAATGCTCAAAATTCTCCAAGCCAGGATTCAGCAATATGGAACCGTTCAAGCTGGTTTTAGAAAAGGCAGAGGAACTAGAGATCAAATTGCCAACATCCTCTTGATCATCAAAAAAGCAAGAGAGTTCCAGAAAAACATTTATTTCTGCTTTATTGACTATGCCAAAGCCTTTGACTGTGTGGATCACAATAAACTGTGGAAAATTCTGAATGAGATCGGCATACCAGACATCCTGACCTGCCTCTTGAGAAACCTGTATGCAGGTCAGGAAGCAACAGTTAGAACTGGACATGGACCAACAGACTGGTTCCAAATAGGAAAAGGAGTATGTCAAGGCTGTATATTGTCACCCTGCTTATCTTACTTGTATGCAGAGTACATCACGAGAAATCCTGGGCTAGAGGAAGCACAGGCTGGGATCAAGATTGGCAGGAGAAATATCAATAACCTCAGATATGCAGATGACACCACTTTTATTGCAGAAAGTGAAGAAGAGCTAAAGAGCCTCTTGATGAAAGTAAAAGAGGAGAGTGAAAAAGTTGGCTTAAAGCTCAACGTTAAGAAAACTAAGATCATGGCATCCGGTCCCATCACTTCATGGCAGATAGATGGGGAAACAGTGGAAACAGTGGCTGACTTTATTTTTCTGGGCTCCAAAATCACTGCAGATGGTGATTGCTGCCATGAAATTGAAAGATGCTAACTCCTTGGAAGGAAAGTTATGACCAACCTAGAGCATATTAAAAAGCAGAGACATCAAAATGCAGAGCAATTCATCATAAAGGTCTGTCTGGTCAAGGCTATGGTTTTTCCAGTGGTCATGTACGGATGTGAGAGCTGGACTATAAAGAAAGCTGAGTGCTGAAGAATTGATGCTTTTGAACCGTGGTGTTGGACAAGACTCTTGAGAGTCCCTTGGATTGTAAGGATCCAACCAGTCCATCCTAAAGGAAATCAGTCCTGGGTGTTCGTTGGAAGGACTGATGTTGAAGCTGAAACTCCAATACTTTGGCCACCTGATGTGAAGAGCTGACTCATTTGATAAGACTCTGTTGCTGGGAAATATTGAGGGCAGGAGGAGAAGGGGACAACAGAGGATGAGAAGGCTGCATGGCATCACCGACTCAATGGCCATGGGTTTGGGTGGACTCCGGGAGTTGGTGATGGACGGGGAGGCCTGGCCTGCTGCGGTTGGTTCTATTAGTTTCTGTCTTGTCCTTCGGTGACATCATTCTTCCTAAGGCTGTGCCCTGTCTCCTTCCGTCTCACTGTGAGTATAATAAGTGGTCATGGGATATGATAAGTGAGTACTTGTTGTATCTCTACTATGACTGCAGATTTTGAATTAGAAATGAATGTTTGGAATAAAATCTTAATATTTTATTCACTTGGCCTTGCAATTCTATACAAGTGAGGCAATTAAGATCCAGATTCTTCAGTTTACTTCTCCCTTTTGTTGTTTTTGTTGCTATTAATTTTTCATTTGATAAGGTCTCATATTAGGTAAATGACAGACATAGAAGTAAAACTAGTGTTTTTTTGATTCTTAGTTCAAGGTCTGTATGTAATGGGTTTGTGTTTAAGGATCTTTTGCTTCTTGGTGAAACAACAGAAACATCTGGCACTAGATATAGCAGAGTGTACTTAGTCATTCAGTCCTGTCTGACTTTTTGTGACCCCATGGACTGTAGATCATCAAGCTCCTCTGTCCATGGGATTCTCCAGGAAAGAATACTGGAGTGGGTTGCATTCCCTCCTCTAGGGGAGCTTTCAACCCAGGGATTGAACTCAGGTCTCCTGCATGCAGGTGAATTCTTTACCGTCTGAGCCGCCAGGGAAGCACAGTTGTAGGTGTAGAGTAATCCAGTATTCATGCCAAGTGACTAGCAGGTGATAAAAAGGAGTTCAGGGTGTTTCATTTTGTTTGGGGCCATTTTCAAACAGTAGATTTACACTCAATATTTTCATAGTATTTATGTGTGTGCTTCTTTAACTGTATGCAAATGGGTCGACATATTCTTAAGGTTGCTGAATTTATACCTAAATCTTAGAAATAAAACTGAAGGCATATACATAATCATAAATTCATAACTCATTTTTGACATCTTGACTAACTACTCAGAGACTTAAAAAATTCAATCCATAGCGCTACATTTTTTTCTTCTAAAATTCCTTTACCTGGTATTAAGAACTTAAGAAAAGCAACCTCCTTCTGTGATGCTTGCTACAGTTTAAACACTATCTATAGTTGTAAATTCAGTACTTTTTTTAATACCTTCAGGATTGAGCTACCTTTACAGCAAATTTTTATTGAATGTTTATTTTTCTTTCTCTTCAGATTTCATGTGACCTATAGAATTGTCAGAGAAAGGGATTTTATGTATAGAATGCTTATTTATGTCAGATAAAAGAGAGTATTTAAGTAGACAAAAGAAATAAATATTGCCTGATGAAGTCTAACTACCAACTATGTCTCATTTAGTGGTCACACCATGTCCTACAAAAATAAAAATGATTGTATAAGCTAGTTTATATATTACTGTACTGCTTCTATCCACTGCTGCTGAACTATGCAAAGGACTGAAATAAATGCACATTAGTGGAACACAAAATGTAAATGAACCTAATTTGAAACTAGGAGAAACAAAATTGTAGAGAGTTAATTGCTTTGTTTGTATAGGGTGATTGGAATAGGACTTCTTGCTCAAAGGCACACCATAGCTTGGAACTTTTATATGCTTTTTAAAAATCTGTATATTGGAGTTTTAATAGAAGGAGTAGAGCAAGTTGGGTGCTTTTAAGGACATTCTGGCTTGCTGATTAAACACCAAGGACTCACAATATGGGTAGCATCTTGATGAATTCATCAAACTTTTTGTTTTGGACTTCAACTTTTTGGGCATTATGTCACCTTTTCATTTATTCAGAGTTGATAAGACCTAAGGAAAATAAACGGAGAAGGCAATGGCACCCCACTCCAGTCCTCTTGCCTGGAAAATCCCATGGACGGAGGAGCCTGGTGGGCTGCAGTCCATGGGGTCGCTAAGAGTCGGACGTGACTGAGAGACTTCACTTTAACTTTTCACTTTCATGCATTGGAGAAGGAAATGGCAACCCACTCCAGTGTTCTTGCCTGGAGAATCCCAGGGACGGGGGAGCCTGGTGGGCTGCCGTCTATGGGGTTGCACAGAGTCGGACACGACTGAAGCGATTTAGCAGAAGCAGCAAGGAAAATAAAACGGTAACTATATATGAGTTTGAATTAGAGTAAAAAAAAAAAAAAAGCTGAATTTTTAGGCCAAAATTTATCCCCTCAAGTTCATATCTTGAAGCCCTAATTCCCCATAGCTCAGAGTATGACTGTATTAGGAGACAGTCCTGGTGGCTCAGACGGTAAACTATGTCTGCCTACCATGTCTGCCTCCCGCATGTCTGCCTACCATGCGGGAGACCCAGGTTCGATTCCTGGGTTGGGAAGATCCTCTGGCGAAGGAAATGGCAACCCACTCCAGTACTCTTGCCTGGAAAATCCCATGGACAGAGGAGTGTGGTGGGCTACAGTCCATGGGGTCGCAAAGAGTCGGACACGACTGAGTGACTTCACTTCACTTAAGTTAGAGTGAGGCCGTTAGGATGGGACCTAATCTAATATCACTGGCTTTCTTATAAGGAGAAAAGACTTCAGGGCACTTATGCACAGAAAATTCATGTGAGGAAACAGCAAGAAAGTGACCATCTGCACATCAAGAAAAGAGACCACAGAAGAAATCAAAACTGTGAACATCTTGAGCTTCTAGCCTTCTGATAGTGAGAAAATAAATTTTCATTATTTAAGCCACCTAGTCTGTGGTACTTTATTATGCCAATGTTAGAAAAATAATACATGTATTAATTTTTACAAAGTAATATATAAAAATGTGAAATGGGCCAGATACTATTTTATCTGACCAGCACTTTTTTTCACAAGAGAAACTTACATAGGTAAGAAGGCAAGTAAAAATCAGACTCCTGGCTATATGGTTAAATAATTAAGATTTGCACACCAGGAGAGCCCAGTCTGGGACTCACAAATCAAGGTCCAGTAATGCAAGCTAGTAATAATCTTTGGAGAAGTGAAAATTTTAAAGATCTTAGAACATATTTTCTTACTAAGTTTACTCAAATAATTGTACTATCATCTTAATATTGTTTTGGCTTTTTATTTAGTGTGTACTTTTTGTGGACTTGAGTTTGAATGTGTCTGAAAATGGGTTATGGTAGATTTTCTAAATGGCAAAATAAAAATAGAAAAATTTTCTCTCTCCATTATTTAGCTTATTTTTTCTTGTGTATCAGGGTTTCCTTTGGATCTAATTTTCTTCTGTAAGAGATGCTCAAAGGTAGCGATAGCAAAATAGGCCTTTATTTCCCTACTCTTGCACCCTAGATATGTAAGTCCTCAAATCATTATAATATGATTCATTTCTTTTTCTATATATACAAAAATCAGGGAAATATTAATGGTAAAAGACTTTTTAATGAGATTATATATATATATATGTATATATATATATATATATGTATATATATATACATATATATTTACAATAAAGGATCCCTTTACTAGAAAAGTCCATGTATATTTCATTGTTTCTAATTATATGACAGGATGACACCTGTCTGCAAGATGTGCAGGCTCTTTACAAGAACGAAATAAGGGGAAGATGACTATGAAGGCTTTAGTAGCCTTTGGACACACTGGGTCAGCCAGTCCATGAAATCAAATAGCCTATATAAACCAGTCTTAATGATACTACTCTCCTCTTCCTTTCTATTTGGATGTAGCTCTCTGATAGCCAAAAGTGGCTTTTTAAAATGTTTTATTTCTGATAAACTTTCAATCCCACCTCTTAAGACTGATATTTTCTACCTTTAAATATGCAAACATATTCAGTTAGGCTTAAGTAAGAAGACATTCTGCTTTATGAAATTTGAGTTCCACTGTTAACTACTGAGATTCTTCATGTGTTGAGACAGGCTACCTGTCACAAAGTTTCTTGTCCAAGTGGAAAGCCCACCTATATACTGTGAAGTGTTTAAGATATTATCTACTTGGGATCTAACAAGTTAACCTGAAACAGTTTTAAGGATGCTGAAGAATATACAGAATTCCTGGGTTGGAGATTAAGGGACATTTATTTCTAAAAACAAAAAACGCAGTCCAAGTATCATAACGTTTTTATCCACTGGTTCCTCAACCAATTTCTAATTTCTACAGGATGACACAAGAGGATCAGGAGACAATCACAATTTCCATGGGTTTTTTAGAAGAGGAAGATGCTGAGTTTAGGGGTTCGGAATATTTCAAATGGTCAACGAGTGTGCCTGCCCTGTGCTCTGGAGGATCTCACTATACTTTTGAAGGTTATTTGCAATACAAATATCTACAAAAATAGCTACAGAATAGCTAGATAGAATCAACATTATGCAATAGAAGCTAACACTTACTTTATTAACTGGAAATAAAAATATTTATATATGGGAATATATATTTAAAATTATAAAAACAAGCTAACACATGTTACTTTAATAGATATATCTCAATTAAATACTTTCTTTGAATGAAGACTTTTTCAATTAACTTATATTTTTGAATGATGGTTCAATTTATGAAGGAAAACTGCTTGAATAAAAAGGTCAAATCTGTGCACAAGATGGATAGATTTGAGCCTTCCTGCTATATTGTACTCAGGATTGTACAATTGACCATCAAGAACCTTCGAGGGTCCTAAATATTTCCTTTCTTGTAAAATAACAGATTAGACTGTAGCAGCTTTGTAGACATTGGCAAAAGATAAGAGACTCCTGGCTCCAAGATAAAGAACTCTTAATCATGGCATAACAGACACTGGGAGGTTCCTGTTAGTATTTGCTTTGTTTGCCCCTTGTGCAGGAAAGGAGTAATTTACCAGTCCTAGATTGCTCAAACCCTGTACATTGCCATGAAAAAAAAATCTACTTTCAGGATATCTGGCTGACTTCAGGGAAAATTAAACTGTTAGTATGATCCGATTAATACTTTTGTACACTTGAAAACTTAAGAAATTCTGTACTGTGCTGAATCTCTTGAGTCATATCTGACTCTTTGTGACCCTATGGATTGTAACCCTCCAGGCTTCTCTGTCCACGGGATTCTCTAGGCAAGAATATTGGAGTGAGTTGCCATGCTCTCCTCCAGGGAATCTTCCCAACTCAGGGATCAAACATGGACAGGTCTCTTTTCTATCCTGCACTGGCAGGCAAGTTCTTTACCACAGTGCCATTCCGTACTAGTCTGTCCAGATATTTCATGCTTGATCATGTGATTTACATGAGCACCTGCTTTTTATACAAGGGCCTGAGGCTTGAGGAAATCACCTAAGCACTGTTCACCCCAGTGACTCACCCCTAGCTTAAACTCTCCACATTCAAGCTCAGGTAAGCATCTCTGGTTGGCTGCATTTTGTATGCACTCTTCTCTTACTCATAATTGCTGGAGAACTATGTGTTCTCTGCAACTTCTCTGGGAGGGAAGACCCTGTTTCCCTCTTGACCTTGTGTCTGTAAGGTTACTCCTGGCTCTCTCTAGGCTTTGCCCTTTGTGCATTTTCCTTTTGCTGTTTCTATTCTGCCAACTTTAATTATTGTTTTTGTTCAGTTGCTAAGTTATGTCCAACTCTCTGAGACCCAGTGGACTGCAGCACTCCAGGCTCCCCTGTCCTTCACTATCTCCCAGAGTTTGCTGAAACTCATGTCCATTGAGATGGTGATGCCATCCAACCCTCTCATCCTCTGTCATCCCCTTCTCCTCCTTTAATTATAATAAACTACAAGAATCATTATAACAACTTCTAAGTCCTGTGAGTCCTAAAAATTCACTGAGGCCAATGGTTGTCTTCATGAACCCTGATATATGAGTCCAATCCCATGGCTAAAATGTAGAGTGACCCAGATTATATTGTGCACAGAGTGAATCTATATCACAGCTAAGGAGAACTACCTTCAAGAGATTGCAGTCTTCGCAGGAGTTAAAGCAATTCTGCCTAATCATTGCCATGGAGGGATGAACTGTCTTTATTATCTTGTTTGGGAAATAAATCTGTCCACTGTCCTTGAGAAAGACATGAGTCTATCTTTCAGGGCTGCTTGCTATTCAAGTATCTTTTTAAAGGGTCATATATAAAAACATATTTTAAATTACATTTTTAGGTTAAAATGTTCATACCTCACAAAACAATCTACAGAGTCAATGAAATACCTATCAAGATTTCAGTGGTGTTTTTCATTGAAACCATAAAACTCCTAGAAGAAAACATAGGCAATAAGCTCCTTAACATTGGTCTTGGCATTTTATTTCAATCTCTCCCCAAAAGCAAAGCAACAAAAGAAAAAAGAAGAAAGTGGGATTACATCAAACTAAAATGCTTCTGTCTAGCAAAGAAACCATCAATGAAATAAAAAGGCAACTTACTGAATGGGAAACAGTATTTGTGAATCACGTATCTGTAAATGGTTAATATCCAAAATATATAAAGAACTCAAACAACTTGTGAAATAAAATTCATATTTTATGAAAAGACAAGAAAAAATTAAACATAAAAATTTTTCTCTGCCCTTTAGCTTCTTCCCCTGCCCCATTATATTATATTATACATTATGGTATGTTTTATGCTATATGATACATGATATATTGTGTTTATGACTCCATCTTGATAATATACTCTAGAGAAAGACTTTTCTGCCTGTCTTGAAGAAACAAATAATCATGTTACAGATGACAGAGAAAAACATGGGACAAATAACTGGATGTCCCCTATGTCATGAGGAGAACTTCTAACCTACATCCCCAAAGATGCCAGGGCCCTCATTCATACAGCTATAGGAAAATGAAATCTGACAGCAACATGAATATGCTGTGAAATATTCTTCCCCAGCTGAAACTCCAGGAAAGTGACCAGGCTGACACCTTGATAACAGACTTGTGAAACTCTGAGCAGAGGACTCAGTTAGGCTGTGCCTGGACTTCTGAAAAACAGAAAATTAGCAATAATAAATGTATGTTTTTTTGAGCTGCAAAATCTATGAAAATTGATTAAACAGAACAAGAGCCAACTAATACAATGCCTTCTCCATTAGAAATGCAGAAGCACTAGAGACCTATGAAGAGTCATCTTCTAATCCTGCACTGAGATGCTCTCAACAGTACATCTTACAAATTAAATGAAAATGAAAGTGTTAGTCGCTCAGGTATGTCCAACTCTTTGCTACACCATGGACTGTAGACCACCAGGCTCCTCTGTCCAAGAGATTCTCCAGGCAAGAATACTGGAGTGAGTTGCCACTCCCTTCTCCAGCGGGATCTTGATTGTACCCAGATCTCCTGCACCGCAAGAAGATTCTTTACCATCTGAGCCACTGGGGCTTCCCCATAAATTAAATAACTTTCCTAATTAAATAGCAAACTATCAAATTCAACCAGACACCTGAAAAGAGGCCCTGAAGAGTAGTTATTTCTGTCATTTTCTTTCTTTTCCCACAAATGTTGTAGCATTTCTTTTTGCAAGTGCTATGATAGTATGTGATACACAAAAGAATGAAACATGGATAATACCTTAAAATCTTTACATAATCTAGTAGCAGAGGTAAAACACTGACTTGCAATCCAATTGTCACATCCTTTGTTGGGAAACTATCTCAACTCCACAAGCAGCTAAATGTGCTCCCTTCACAACCTGTATACAATTGTTTCATGTATCCAATTCAAAATTCTCCAGAAAATGTGATATACTGAGTATACATAAAGAGAAAAATCTTTTTTCTTAGTATTGAAACTTGCAACTACTCTTCCACTTCACCCCCAGAATAAAAGAATATGTTTGGAGGTAATACCACCCTTGAGATACTCAGGACACAATACATAATCAATTGAAAGCCTTCCTAGAATGCTGGGTTTTGCCAGTAACTAGACAACTTTTGTTTTGCTTCAAGGCATATGCAATCTGAAAGATAGCATTGAATTATTTAAGAAGGAAGAGCAACTTTAGATGCTATTTGTGGACAGGGAAAGGGAAAGATAAAAGGTAATGTAGTAATGTAGCTGGTGGCCAGAGAATCTCTTGAGAAAAGAACAGAGATTATTTATCTGTCTGTCTATGTGTCTATCTAAACACCTATCTTCAATGCTGTGTTTTCATATGGTATACAAAAAATATTTTTCCATGAATCCCATGACATTTCAATAGAATCTCTAATTCTGAGTATGACTTTTTTCAAGATAATTTTTAGTCATCTAATCTTAGCAAGAATAGATTACTTGCTAAGGGTTACTTTCACAAGGTGAATGAAGAATGAAAAAAACCTAAGGCTCCATTTAGAGAGGGCTAGCTGGCCTCTCTTGGTGGAACACCATGCATGGCTACTGGGAACTGCTGCAGGGCAGTGGAGAAAAGATGATGTGCCGGTGGTGGTGTCATCTCAGTCCAGATGGTGACTGTGGCTGAAGCGTGACCCTGCTCCATGTAGCAGTGAAGATACAGCTGGGCACCCCAGATTTTAATCAGAGATCCTGCAAGAACTCCAAAATTACAACTCGCTGCTGAACAACCATTGACAGGAGAATGTTGAACCCCATCAGAAAAAGATACCCCACATCCAAGGGCAAAGGAGAAGCCCCAGAAAGAGGATAGGAGGGGCAAAATCATGTTTAGAATCAAACCCCATACCCGCCAGAGATGCTCAGAGGGCTCAGATAAACCTCATGCACACCAGGACCCAGAGACCCCACAGAGATGGACCCATAACTGTATTTGAGTGCCTCCTGTGGAGGTGCGGGTCAGCAGTGGCCTGCCACAGGGGCTCTGGGTGCAGCAGACCTGGGCATGGCATAAGTCCTCAGGGAGGAGGTCACCATTACCCCACCATAGAGCCTCAGAACTTACACAGGACTGGGGAAACTGACTCTTGCAGGGCACAAACAAAACCTTGTGTGCACCAGGACCCAGAAGAAAGGATCAGTGACCCTACAAGAAACTGCCCCAGACTTGCCTGTGAGTGTCCAGGAGTCTCTGGTGGAGGTTTAGGTTGGCAGTGGTCTGTCACAGGGTCAGGGGCACTGAGTGCAGCAGTGAATGCATGGGACCTTTTGAAGGGGGTCACCATTAACTTCATTACCTCCACCATAATTTGGCCTGAGGTCAAACAACAGGGAGGGAATATAGCCCTGCCCATCAACAGAAAATTGGATTAAAGATTTACTGAACATGGCCCCACCCAGGTTCCTCCTCAGTCAGTCTTTCCTATCAGGAAACTTCCATAAACCTCTTATACTAATCCATCAGAGGGCAGACAGAATGAAAACCACAATCACAGAAAACTAACCAAATTGATCACATGGACCACAGCCTTGTCTAACTCAGTGAAACTATGAGCCAAGCCATGTAGGGCCTTTCAAGATGGACAAAATGTGGTCCACTGGAGAAGGGAAAGGCAAACCACTTCAGTATTCTTGCCTTGAGAACCCCATGAACAGTATGAAAAGGCAAAAAGGTAGGACAATGAAAGATGAATTCCCCTGGTCAGTAGGTGCCCAATATGCTACTGGAGATCAGCGGAGAAATAACTTCTGAAAGAATGAAGAGATGGAGCCAAAGCAATAACAACACCCAGTTGTGGATGTGACAGGTGATGGAAGTAAAGTCTGATGCTGTAAAGAGCAATATTGCATAGGAACCTGGAACATTAGGTCCATGAATCAAGGTAAATTCGAAGTGATCAAAGAGGAGATGGCAAGTGTGAATGTCGATGTTTTAGGAATCAGTAAACTAAAATGGACTGGAATGGTGAATTTAACTCAGATGACCATTATATCTACTACTGTGGGCAAGAATCCCTTAGAAGAAATGGAGTAGCCATCATAGTCAACAAAGGAGTCCAAAATGCAGTGCTTGGATACACTCTCAAAAACAACAGAACGATCTCTGTTCATTTCCAAGGCAAACCATTCAATGTCACAGTAATCCAAGCCTGTGTCCTGATCAGTAATGCTGAAGAAGCTGAAGTTGAATGGTTCTATGAAGACCTACAAGACCACTAGAACTAACATCCCAAAAAGATGTCCTTTTAATCATAGTGGACTAGAATGCAAAAGTAGGAAGTCAAGAGATACCTGGAATAACAGGCAAATTTGATACTGGAGTACAACACGAAGCAGGGCAAAGGCTAGACACTCTCTTCCAAGAATACAAGAGAAGACTCTACACATGGACATCACCAGATGGTCAATACCAAAATCAGATTGAGTATATTCTTCACAGAAAGAGATGGAGAAGCTCTATACAGTCAGCAAAAACAAGACCGGGAGCTGACTATCTCAGATCATGAACTCCTTATTGCCAAATTCAGACTTAAATTAAAGTAGGGAAAACCACCAGATGATTCAGGTATGACCTACATCAAATTCCTTACAATTATACAACGGAAGTTACAAATAGATTCGAGGAAACAGATCCGATAGAGACAATGCCTGAAGAACTATGGACAAAGGCTCATAGCATTATACAGGAGACAGGGATCAAGATCATCCCCAAGAAAAAGAAATGCAAAACGGCCAAATGGCTGTCTGAGGAGGTATTTCTCTGAGCTGAGAAAAGAAGAAAAGTGAAAGGCAAAGGGGAAAAGGAAAGCTATACCTATTTGAAAGCAGAGTTCCAAAGAATAGCAAGGAGTGATAAAAAAGCCTTCCTCAGTGATCAATGCAAAGAAATAGACGCAAACAATAGAATGGGAAAGACTAGAGATCTCTTCAAGAAAATCAGAGATACCAAAGGAATATTTCATGCAAATATGAAATGCACAATAAAGGACAGAAATGGCATGGACCTAACAGAAGCAGAAAATATTAAGATAAGGTGGCAAGAATAAACAGAAAGTGAAAGTGAAGTCGTGTCCGACTCTTTGCCACCCCGTGGACTGTAGCCTATCAGGCTCCTCCGTCCATGGGATTCTCCAGGCAAGAATACTGGAGTGGGTTGTCATTTCCTTCTCCAGGGATCTTCTCGACCCAGGGATCAAACCCGGGTCTCTTACATTGCAGGCAGACGCTTTAACCTCTGAGCCACCGGGGAAGCCCAGAATAAACAGAACTATACAGAAAAGATCTTCATGGGCCAGATAACCATAGTGATGTGATCATTCACCTAGAGCCAAACATCCTGGAATGCGAAGTCAAGTGGGCTTTAAGAGACATCACTACGAACAAAGCTAGTGGAGGTGATGGAATTCCAGCTGAGCTAGTTCAAACCTTAAAAGATGATACTGTGAAAGTGCTGCACTCAATATGCCAACAAAATTGGAAAACTCAGCACTGGAGACAGGACTGGAAAAAGCCAGTTTTCATTCCAATCCCAAAGAAAGGCAATGCCAAAGAATGCTCAACCTACCACACAATTGCACTCATCTCACACACTAGCAAAGTGATACTCAAAATTCTCCAAGGCATGCTTCAACAGTATGTGAACTGTGATCTTCCAGATGTTCAAGCTGGATTTAGAAAAAACTGAGGAACCCGAGATGAAATTGCCAACATCCTTTGGATCATCAAAAAAGCAAGAGAGTTCCTGAAAAAAATTCACTTCTGCTTTATTGACTGCCAAATCCTTTGACTGTGTGAATCACAACAAACTGTGAAAAAGTCTTCAAGAGATGGGAATACCAGACCACCTGCCCTACTTCCTAAGAAATCTGTATGCAGGTCAAGAAGCAACGGTTAGAACTGGACATGGAACAACAGACTGGTTCCAAATTGGGAAAGGAGCATGTCAAGGCTGCACACTGCCATCCTGCTTATTTAATTTATATGCAGATCACATCATGCAAAATCCTGGGGTGGATGAAGCAAAAGGTGGAATCAAGATAGCCGGGAGAAATATCAACAACCTCAGATACACAGATGACATCACCCTTACAGCAGAAAGCAAAGAACTAAAGAGCCTCTTGATGAAAGTGAAAGAAGAGAGTGAAAAAGTTGGCTTAAAACTCAACATTCAGAAAACTAAGATCATGGTATCTGGTCCCATCACTTCATGGCAAATAGACAGGGAAAAAATGGAAACAGTCAGAGAATTTATTTTCTTGGACTCCAAAATCACTGCAAATGGTGACTTCAGCCATGAAATTAAAAGATGCTTGCTCCTTGGAAGAAAAGTTATGACCAACATAGACAGCATACTAAAAAGCAGAGACATTACTTTGCCAACAAAGGTCCATCCAGTCAAAGCTATGGTTTTTCCAGTATTCACGTATGGATGTGAGAGTTGGACTATAAAGAAAGCTGAGCACAGAAGAATTGACGCTTTTGAACTGTGGTATTGGAGAAGCCTCTTGAGAGTCCCTTGGACTGCAAGGAGATCTAAGCAGTCAATCCTAAGGGAAATCAGTCTTGAATATTAATTGGAAGGACTGGTGCTGAAGATGAAACTCTAATACTTTGGCCACCTGATGCAAAAAACTGACTCATTGGAAAGACCCTGATGCTGGGAAGATTGAAGACGGGAGGAGAAGGGGATGATAGAGGATGGGATGGTTGGATGGCATCACCGACTCCATGGACATAAATTTGAGCCAGTCCCGGGAGTTGGTGATGGATAGAGAAGCCTAGCATGCTGCAGTCCATGGGGTTGCAAAGAGTCGGACACGACTGAGCTACTGAACTGAACTGAATGCTCCATTGGGATACCAGTTACTTGTGAAAATGAAAATTTAATGTACTTTAAAATTTACAAGTCTGTTTTCAGATAAACCAAGAACTTCTTTAGAATTCTTTAACATGTGCACCTGTTACACATATTTGTGTGTGTTGCAGCTGACACAGTACTCCGTATCGTAGCAGGTGTATAAAAAGAGCTGTCATTATTTTATTTTAAATAAATAAATGATAGATAAGGATTTTATAGTCAGCCTCAAGAAGTATTGTGTCATAGGCTAAATGAAAGCTGTTTGTTGTCCTTAACATATACTGACTTCTTGAGTTTCCTTTGGCTGTTCTAAAATTTTTAAATTAATATTTAATACATTGTCATGCTTTATTAAAAAAAGTTTATGTTAGGTACTTTGCTAAGTGACATATATATGCATAAACCATGTTTTATTAAGAATAACTAATTTGACAAAGAACAAGGACATGTCAATTTCCTGATGACTTGCCAAATGATATAATATTGTTTGATTCATTTGTCACAAGTATATAATTATGCAACAGAAAGTAAAATAATTAATAGCACAGTGAAGTATAATTGGTATCAATACTAAAATGTAAGTCAACAAAAATGTATTTGAGAAATCGAGCCACCTATCAGTAATTTTATTGAAGTAATTTTTAAATTTAAAAATAATATTAATATAAAATTTAATTTTCAGAATATTATTGCAAATTTAATATTTTACCTTGTTTATTTTTGCAACCAAAATGGAATCATACTTTGATTACTTACGGGAAGATAATGTTTGCTCTCAAAGAAACAGCAAAACAACAATGTACATTATTTACATCAAGATTCCAGTCTGTCATGTTCACTTGTAATGATGAAAAATCTAGAATCTTCATTACAGTCATGATACAAAACTAAAAGAAGAGTTATTTTAATTGAGGATTTTTAAGTAAAACTTATTAAAATCTGAGTGTATTAGGCACATTATGCTTTGAGGTTTTAAAAAATTGAGTGAACAACATCTAAACATAGTATGCTATAACATAAATTATAAAAATTATATGTTATATAATAAATTATACATTAGATTGTGTGCTGTATTACAAATCATACATAACTCTACAAATGCAAATTATATATTTATTTTTTTTTGCTAGTGCAGAATACTGATCACAAATAATTATAACTTCTGTATATTATTCTTCTCTATATTTTGTGAATTATTACTTCTGTATCATAAACCTATATAAAATATCTGCAAAAAGACTTCAATCAACGAACACATGAATTATGCCTTTGTAAACTGAAGATTTTAAATTGAAGAGTTTATGTTATGTAAATAATTTGTAATAGAACAAACATAGATACTAGACAAATTTGTAAAAACAAAAAACAAGATATTTGTTAATCCTTATGTTAGTCACAATGTTTTGTTATAAGTTACCAAAACCCACTAAAACCGTCCTGAATATAAATGAACTTTCATGAAAAAAAAAGGGGATATAAGTTTAGTGGAAACACCAGGAACCTCAAGGAAAAGAAGTTTGGACTAGAAAACTCAAAGAAAATTGTAATAGCATTTTCTTGAGGTTCTTGGAGTTGTTCTGTGTCTCAACTCAAAGGCATGGAAGGAATTTCAAGTCTAGTTAAGTGACCCACTGCGGGTGGGGGGCGGGGGTGGAGAAAATCAGCCGCAATAAAAGAAATTTATACATTTAGTGAAACAACCAATGGGATAGTTCCCTGGGGTGTATCAAGTTTACGTGTGTGCTTTTGTTTAAAAAAAAAAAAAAATATTGCTTAATGTGGTTGTTCTGGGTCTTAGTTGTGGCATGTGAACTCAGCTGCAGTATGCATGTGGGATCTAGTTACTGGGTCAGGGGTCGAACCTGAGCTCCCTGTGAGACCCCAAGTGCAGAGTCTCACCCACTGGACCATCAAGGAAATCCTTGCTTTTGTTTTCTACTTCTCTACTCATATCTGCTATACAGAGAGCAAAAACATTCCAGAATTTGCTTTTTCCTGTATAGCTATATGGAAATAATAAATAAACAGTTCAATTTTTCTTTTGAGAGACACAAAAATGGGAATTGAGTGTCCTTATGCAGATTAAGTGAAATGTTTTGAAAAACTCTTTATTTATCAACCAAGAATTGTATGACAAGAAGAGTTAAAATTCCTTTTGGTTCAGTTAATTATCTTTTAGAAGATAGTCTATACAATTGAAATAATTTTAAGGATCATGAAAAAAGGAAGTTAACTGTATAAATTTCTTCATTTTACAGTTGAAGAAACTGAAACTCATCAAAATAAATTGGTTTGATCCTGGTCATCAGTTAGTGAATGACAGACATCAACATGGTATATATTTGGACTGAGGGGGAAAAATATATATATATATATATAATAGATTTTTATATATATATATATATTCAATTTATATATATGTATATATGTTTACACATTCATATATTCATCTCTATTAGTTTTCTTTCTATTTCAATATTGACACATATAGGCATCTGTGTGCTCAGTCTCTGGGCGTATCCACCTCTTTGCAACCTTATGGACCAGAGCCCACCAGGCTCCTCTATCCGTGGGGTTTCCTAGGCAGAAATACTGAAGTGGGTTGCAATTTCCTACTCCATAGGCATCTACATAGAGCTAATATTTTGTTTAGAATGTTCAATTTGAAGAATATTTCAATTGCTGTTTTTCAGTCATGTCTGACTCTTTGCAACCCATGGACTGCAACATGCCAGGCTTCCTTGTCCTTTTCAATATGCTTACCATTTTTTAAACCTTCCAAATTTGTCATTTTTCTCTCTGGTTGTCTCTATCTATCCATCTATTTGCTATCTATCTATTCATCTACCTATTAATATCAATCTATGTATCCTGTCACCATATTATACAAATTATAAGAGATGTAATGCAATCATATAGATGCAAAATAGGAAAAACATGAATATAAGAGCTGAAGGACTTATTCAATTGTTTTAAAATTATGATATACTGTATTTTATGAGATAAATACAGATAGCAATACGTAAAAGCTATGCTAAGATCTATTAGGATAGTATAGTAGTTTACCAGTATGTTGCTTTTAAATTACTTAACTTGCAATTGAACATCTGCAGCTTTAAATCATGACCCACAAAATATAGAAAGAGTGCATTTACAATTTTTGGTTTCCCATGTGTTTAGTAATATAATTTTAAAATGCATTTTAAATTTTCTTAGCATAAAATAGCTCTCTTTACTTTTATAATTTGGAATTTTGTGAAATTTATATTCTATTGATATTTTTCTAATTATGTAAAGGGAAATAGTTTCTATTAATCTTGTTTTTTTAATTAGGAAAACATATTTTCACTTTTGATCTTTCATAGTTAGCAGTTTTATCCTGGGATGAACATAGTTCTGATGTCTGTTCTGCTCAACTCTATCCGCTTAACAAACTGCCCCAAATTTAGTGATTTAAAACAACTACTTTATTTTAGCTCAGATTTTAGGAGGCCAGGGATTCACACAGAGCTCAGCAAAGTGATTCTTCTGCTCCACATGGCATTAGGGTCACAGTGTTACACGGCTGAAGACTGAGCTGTTCTGTGAATTTTATGACACTCACAAACTTGCCTGATTCTTTGCAGAGATAGAACGAAGGTGGGATAAGTTAGATGCCTATTCCTCTTAGATATCGGGGCTCTCAAAGGGCCTCTCCAATAAGGCAATTGGGATTTTAAATGATGACTCTGGTATCCAAGAGCAAGTGTTCTAAGAGCAGGAAGTAAGAATGGCCAATCTCTTGAGATCTAAGCCTAGAAATTAACAGAGCATCTTTTTCACTGGTCAAGAAGTCAAAGTCACAGAGCCCAGATTCAAGGGGTAGGACATGGACTTCATCTCTCATAGAAGACAAAGGAAAGAATATGTGGCATTGTTTAAAAATACCAGTGTCAGTTAGCATCTTCAAAGGCTAACTAGCTTTTGACATTGACTCTTGGATTGATAACTGAAAGAATTGCTTCAAATAACTTGAAAGGTCTCCTGTGAATTTATGTCTTAGTTTTAATTTCAGTCTTACTAAGAAAATGAGCCTTTGTGTTTACTCTTTTATTAAGGTGAAATTTAGCAACAGCCATAATTGGGATAAGTGGTGTATAGAAATAAAGTAGCCTGCATCGTGAGTTAAGTAAAAGACTGCCCTATTTAGATGAATATTTATCCCCACTATTAATGTACAAATAATAAAAAAAGGTTGTTAAAAAAAAAAAACAAGCAGAAAGAAAGAAACTTCATTTTTTAGATTTTAGTTGCTTAATTAATGAAAAGAATATAATTGATTCACTGCGTAGAAATATGGTGAAAGTTAAATGAAAATATGTCATGATGGTGTGTTCACCAACGTAGAACCAGACGTCCTGGAATGTGAAGTCAAGTGGACCTTAGGAAGCATCACTAAAAACAAAGCTAGTGGAGCTGATGGAATTCCAGTTGAGCTATTACAAACGCTAAAAGGTGATGCTGTGAAAGTGCTTCACTCAATATGCTAGTAAATTTGGAAAACTCAGCAGTGGCCACAGACTGGAAAATGCCAGTTTTCATTCCATTCCCAATGAAAGGCAAAGCCAAAGAATGTTCAAGCTACCACACAATTGCACTCATCTCACATGCTAGTAAAGTAGTGCTCAAAATTCTCCAAGCCAGGCTTCAACAGTACGTGAACCGTGAAATTCCAGATGTTCAAGCTGGATTTAGAAAAGGCAGAGGAACCAGAGATCAAACTTTTAGCATCTTCTAGATCATCAAAAAAGCAAGAAAGTTTCAGAAAAACATCTACTTCTGCTTTATTGACTATGCCAAAATCTTTGACTGTGTGAACCACAACAAACTGTGGGAAATTCTGAAAGAAATGGGAATACCAGGTCACCTGACCTGCCTATTTAGAAATCTGTATGCAGGTCAGGAAGCAACATTTAGAACTGGACATGGAGCAACAGACTGATTCCAAACAGGGAAAGGAGTACGTCAAGGCTGTATATTGTCACCCTGCTTATTTAATTTATAAGTAGAGTACATTATGAGAAACTTTGGGCTGGATGAAGCACAAACTGGAATCAAGACTTCCAGGAGAAACATCAAAGCAAAGAAGAACTAAAGAGCCTCTTGATGAAAGTGAAAGAGGAGAGTGAATAAATTGGGTTGAAACTCCACATTCAGAAAACTAAGATCATGGCATCTGGTTCCATCACTTCATGGCAAATAGACAGGGAAAAAATGGGAACAGTCAGAGACTTTATTTTCTTGGACTCCAAAATCACTGCAGATGGTGACTGCAGCCATGAAATTAAAAGATGATTTCTCCTTGGAAGAAAAGCTATGACCAACCTAGACAACATGTTAAAAAGCAGAGTCATTACTTTGCCAACAAAGGTCCATCTAGTCAAAGCTATAGTTTTTCCAGTAGTCATGTATGGATGTGAGAGTTGGACTATAAAGAAAGCTGAGTGCTGAAGAATTGATGCTTTTGAACTGTGGTGTTGGAGAAGACTCTTGAGAGTCCCTTGGACTGCAAGGAGATCCAACCAGTCTATCCTAAGGGAAATCAGTCCTGAATATTCATTAGAAACACTGATGCTGAAGGCGAAACTCCAATACTTTGGCCACCTGGAAAGAACTGACTCATTTGAAAAGACCCTGATGCTGGGAGGGATTGGGGGCAGGAGAAGGGGATGGCAGAGGATGAGATGGCTGGATGGCATCACCGACTCTATGGATGTGAGTTTGAGTAAACTTCAGGAGTTGTCGATGGACAGGGAGGCCTGGCGCGCTGCTGTCCATGGGGTCACAATGAGTCGGACAAGACTGAGCTACTGAACTGAACTGAACTGAAATACAGCAATGCACCTCTCCCATGTTAAATGCTTATCACCTGAGTTTTCTTCCCTTTATCCTCACTCTGTCCTTATAAAGATATTATCTTATCTCCATTGCCTTTCCTGGAATTCTACAAGTACGTGAAATATTGATGTTGTTAATACAACTCTCTGTTTTGACTCTTATGTTGATCTACTACTCTGTTGTGTAAAGAGAGTGGCCAGAAAATCATTGCAATAGTGAAATATTCTGTGAAAAAATGAACAAAATAACTTTAATTTTTAAAGTTATTTAAATAAAATTAAAATATAATTCTGCATATTGAGATTATGAAGCAATTACAATGTCTGTTTGTTTTGTTTTTTTTTTAACCTACAGTAAACTTAGTTATGGGACAAGAACAATTTGATGTCTCTCAGTAATAGGAAATTGAATTATCTATCAAGACCTCAAGAATGTGAATACTAATGGACATCAGACATTATCTAAGCTCAACTTATTAAAATATATTTAATACAGATAGCCCAAATAGTTCTATGGTGGATATAAACCACACAGAAGTATCTTAAATCAAACTAAAATACATATCATAGCTCTCCTAAAATAGGCAAAGTGCCTTTAAGTGTATTAATACTAGTTGACATAGGAATTGAAAAGTTCATGTAATATAATGACTTGAGATGAGAGCTGTTATATTCTCTGGAATATTTTTTCTAACACGCTTAGGGGAAATTAAATTTACAAGACAAGCTTTACATCTGTGAGTTTATCATTCTGCTATACAATTAAGATTGCAGATATCGTCTCTCTTCTTATTAAATCCTGTAAATGTGCCCAGAGGCTACTGCAAAGGGAATATCCACAAAATGAGATCAAGAAATACATAAATAAGAAATGTGATTTTAGTATTCATTACCTATGATTTCCAACGTGTGCATGAGAATGAGCAGAACATTCTTATTCATTCTGCTTTACTAATATTGACCTAGCAGAATGTTTTCAATACAACAGTGTGATGCCAGGGATTGTAGGAAAAAAGAAATGTAGAGATCATTGACCCTAGACTTTCATTATACAGATGAAAAACAAATAGGTAAACAGAAACAAGCGAATGAACAAACAAAATCTTGAGAAAAACAAAATGCATCTTGAAAATTCAGAGATCTAGTAAATGACAGAGCTGAAACTTTGAATATAGTATGAATAAATGAATATATATAGTTTTTAAGTTTAGAATTCTCTTTACTAATTCATTGCTAATGTTAATTCTGAAATACAATTTATTAAGAACCTTACAACATACATTTTGATATTATATACTGCCTTTAATCTCACTCTGATGACCTGACTGATAACCTGGTGATCTATATTTTCATGAGAACTAAGGCTTTGACACATATTAAATATATCTAAATGCATTTTTCTCTCACGATTTACAATGACAAAATCACCTTGTTCCTAAAACAATTTCTCTTCTGGTTGTAAGACAAAATTGGAATCGAACATTCAGATAATTTAATGTAGCATTCAAATAATACAAGCTTGAAAAGAAAACAATACTCCCAGAAAGCCCAGAGCCATAAAATGTAATCAGAAGCATATTTTTAGGGAATTTTTAAATCAAAATAACTTACACAATATTTTAATATACTGTGATTAAATATACAGGATTTTAAATAAGAAAATTTGAATCATAACTTCTTATCTCTTACTATGAAAATGATACTGAACAATTATTTAACCTAGTTAATGTTTTATTTAATCATTTATTTGGCAGTTACATCCATCTCATGAGATTGTATGTTTGGAGTATGTTTGTGTATGTGTGTGTGTGAGAGAGAGAGGGAGAGAGTGTGAGACAGATGACAAAGGAAGACAGACTGAAATTGATTGCTTTGTGGTAAGCACTCCCTAAGGTTTGAGCAAGCACAATATTATAATGGTTTAGTTTGGTTAGAGTTGAGTGAGCAAGGGTTTGAATCTTGTCTTCATCACACTAGAACAGGATACAACTTTAAAGAGAAAAAAAAAAATAATAATTCCTTGAATCTATTTTCTTGTGAGAAAAATAGAGATAATTATTTTACGTATCTATGAATTTTTGTTGTTTTTTTAGTCACTAAGTTGTGTCCGACTGTTTGTGACCCTATGGACTACAGCCCAGCAGGCTCCTCTCTCCATGGGGCTCCCCATCCTAGAATCCCGGAGTGGGTTGCCACTTCCTTCTCCAGGGCACCTTCCTGACCGAGGGAGTGAACCCGCATTGGCAGGTGGATTAAGTTTTTATGAGGATTTAAATCAGGCTTCTTTTTTGAGATGGACTCAAAAAAGTTGATGTGTACCAACATTATTCCATGTTGAGAGATGAGACTTCCCTGGTGATTCACTGGTTGAGAATCTGCCTGCCAATGCAGGGGATACAGGTTTGATCCCTGGTCTGGGAAGATCCCACGTGCCATAGGGCAGCAAGCCCAAGGGTCACAACTACTGAGCCTGTATGCTGCACCTACTGAAGCCTATGCACCCTAGAGCCTGGGCTCTTCAATAAAGAGAAGCCATGGAAATGAAAAACCTGTGCATGACAACAGAGAGGAACCCCACCCACTCAACTAGAGAAAGCCCATGTGCGGCAACAAAGACCCAGCACAGCCAAAAAGACTTTTTTTTTTCTAGAATAATTAAAATAGAAAATAAAATGGGAGGTATCTCAGAACCAAAACTCTCAGCATGCTTTATAGATATTCAAAATTTTGTTTAATTTCATTTTTTTTCTCAAAACTAGTTTCTTCCATTGGGAACTAGGCATTTATCACAAAGTATAATTCTTCCTCTCTGTTACTACTTATAAATGTTATCTGGATATACAAATATATGTAGAATTTGTAGCCATATTCTGAAACAATATTTAAATTAACATTCATCACATCAGGGAAAATGAATGCCTTTCTGGTTCAAGCACCATATTTTCATGAAGTACCACTCATTATAATTATAGTTTATTCATAGAGAACATTAAGATGTTTACATTATTAAATTAAAAATGTCATTTTAATTTTTAATTTTTTACTTTAGTTACAGAAGTTAATGCAGTTTGTAGAATGAAAAGAATGGAAACTGAAAATCTTGTGAAGTTTTGAAGCAATATATGGAATTATGGGATATTAATATATGGATATTCAGCTCTGTTTGGCCTCTTAAAATTGTGATGCATGTAACTCAAATGCAGGGAACACTTATTCATCCATTCAGCAGGCATGAATCAATTCCTATTATGTTCTAGGCATTTTTCCAAATACTGAAAAACAGGAAAGAAAAAGATTCAGCACCTGTTCTGAAGTTTTCACAGATTTTAAAGGAAACTGATGCAGAGGCAGGTGTGATAAGAACAGAAGTGAGGCACAAAGGTCATGTGAAAAGCCCTTCTGAATTTACTTTGCCAACTCTGCTTAAACTCTGCAGGACAAAGGTCTGATTTTGCAACTATAGTCACTTTGCAAGTGGCACTTGGCAGTCAGATTGTTTCTGAACACAATTGAATGGAGAAGAGAATTTTATTTAAAACAAAAAATTGAGGGTCAGAAAGACTCTCGACAGATTAACAGTAAAGGGAGTATCTCATCTTTGCCTCTGAGCTCCCCTCTGCATGTGGTAGATATGGTTGAATCCAGAGGTACACTGTCTGCTCTCATGAGAACAACAGACTTCCAAACTCACTCTGCTACTACCTAGTACTGTAAATGTATGTATCTCTTATGTTAAATATAATGGGCTCTTCCTAGTATCTTTCACAAAAATATCCCATACATGGTGACATTAATAGCTATTCTCTGTGTCTCAATGTGTAAGGCTTTTTTTTTTTTTTGGCTTCAAATTGAAGGAGTGAACCTAGTGAATTAATTGGGTTATCAAGAAGATTAAGTAGTATCTTTTGAATTTCCATATGTTTTTGGTACTAAAATATTTTCCCCTCCATGGATTGTATTCAAAGGGAATGTTGGAGAGATACAATATTCCCTATTTTAATTACTAAGACTAAAAGACATTCAGCTTCCTCTTTGAAGTATTAGACATATTTTTGTTTTTGACAACATTAGAGAATTGGGACCATATTGTTTGTTCTAGAGCCTTATTTAGTTGAAGTGAAGTGAAAGTCGCTCAGTCATGTCCAACTCTTTGCGACCCTGTGGACTATACAGTCCATGGAATTATCCAGGCCAGAATATTGAAGTGGGTAGCCTTTCCCTTCTCCAGGGGAACTTCCAAACCCAGGGATCGAACCCAGGTCTCCCGCATGGCAGGCAGATTCTTTACCAGCTGAGCCACGAGGGAAGCCCAAGAATATTGAAGAGGATAGTCTATCCTTTCTCCAGTGAATCTTCCTGACCCAGAAATCCAACTGGAGTATCCTGCATTGCAGGTGGATTCTTTACTAACTGAGCTATCAGGGAAAGCCCATTTATTCAGCTAAATAATGGGAAATGTTTAGGAGAGTTAACTTGCCATTTTTATTTAGGGTTATTTATTCTTTTCTTTTTATTTTTATCCAAGATTTATTGAGAATCAAAATTCTTAATATCAAGGATCAACAAAAGAGAGCAACAGTAACAAAACCCCCTGACTTTTGGAAGTCAATAGCGAGGAGAGGAGGGCACAGATGAAAAGTCAAATAAAATGTTTAGCAAATTGCATAGAGATACTTAAGAAGCAGAAAAAGAAATAAATAAACATTGAAGCAGAATTTGTCTGGGATGACTGCCGCTTTCAAAAAAGAAAAAAAGAAAGATTTGGATAAGATTCCCTGATCAAGATGACAACATTTGGGATCTACAGGAAGTGAGAGACAGACTGGGACCACTGCATGTAGAGGAAACTGCAAGTGCAGTGACCCGGAAGTAGGTGCGTGCTGTACTGGGTGCTCTTAAGAAACAGCTAAGCAGGCTGGGAGATAAGAAAAGTGGGTAAGAGGAAAAAATAAGAGCTGTCCTTAGAGAGATAACAGATGAGGCATGAGGGCACAGATGTTGTTAAGCTTTGGAAGTTTTTGATTTTTAGTAAGTGAAATTTGAAAAAGATGCAAGACTTTGAGTGAATTTCTAGCATAATCTAAGTAAATTTCTAGCATAAATCTAAGTAAAACAGATCACTGCAGCTGCAATCTCGGGTATAGAGTCCAGTCATCATGCAGCAAAAAAGCAAGAGAAGAAACAGGAAGACAGTCTGCAGGCTGATGCAAGCATTAAGACAAGTGTTGATGGTCACAAGAATCGAGGTGAATTATGTCTATAGCTGGAAATGAAAGGAGAGCAAGGTTTTTGATCGCTTAGATTGAGGGAGAGAGAAAAGGAGGCAAAGACCAATTTTAGGGTTTGTAAACTGCTCATCAGAAAGAATGATATTGCCATTTACTGAGAGGGGGTTACAGGAATGAGGTCAAAGATCAGGAACTCAATTTTGGTATTTTTAAAAGTGAGATGTTATCAAGCATTTAAATAGATGGATAGAGGAACCTGTCAGACTACAGTCCATGGGTCATAAAGAGTCGTACACGACATAGCAACCAACACACACACACTAAGTAAATGTATGTACTCTTCTGAGAGGAAAGTTAGTAATGCAGAGGAAACAGGGAGAACATTTCTGGGGCAATGTTTAGAGGCTCTGTGAGATGATGAGGTTTAATGTACTGTGAAAAATAAGACAACACAACTTCAAAGAGGAGTTGCTTTGCTAAACCTCAGGTCACCAATATTAACACTCAGTTGTGACTGTCAAGGGCTTCTCAGGTGTTGCTAGTGGTAAAGAACCCACCTGCCAATGCAGGAGAAGTAAGAGATGTGAGTATGATCCCTGGGTCGGGAAGGTCCCCTGGAGGAGGGCATGGCAACCCACTCCAGTATTCTTGCCTGGAAAATCCCAAGGACAAAGGAGCCTGGTGGGCTACAGTCCATTGGATCACAAAGGGGCAGATATGACTGAAGCAACTTAGCACACGCACAGGTCACCAATAGAGACTTGACTTAATTACCATTTGACTCTCCCAGAAATAAAATCTTAAACCTGTTGTCGGGGGACTGTGTGATTTCCTTGGTTCTGTCTTGTCACAACAAAAATTTGAGGCGATGGGCAGACCAGCATTACAACCCTCAGACAGACCAGTGTTACAGCCATCAGATGGACCAGTGTTACAGCTCTGTGTTGCAGCTCAGTTTTATTTAGGAAGTAAAGGAAAATACATTTTCGAGGCGTGAGGGCATGCTGACCCAAAAGACACGAAGAGAAGAGAGGCCCAGGGCCAATTTTGGTTCCTATTTTTATATGTTTTTTCTCCTCCCCCGCCGCGCCGGGCCTGCCATATGTAAGTTGGGCTAGCCAGGAGTGCTGTTTGTTTTACCTGAAGTCTTCCCTCGGGTCCTCAAACCTTCCTTTGTTCTATTTTCACAGGCTTTTCCCTTCCTTATCTTTTAGCCACCACCATTCTGAACTCCTTTCTCCTATTCTAACCACCTAACACTGTCGATCAGGAATCCTTTGGTCAGCATGGGTTAGATCATCTGCCTGAATGACACCTGGAATCCCTTAAAGGACAGTAATCTTCCAATATCCAATCTGTCTTCTCCCTAATAACTTCCCTGCTTCCTTTCTCTTCTGCCTATAAAAGCTCTTCATTTTGTACAGTTTCTCAGAGCTCCTTTCTACTTGCTAGATTGGCTGCTGCCTGATCTGAATCAAGTTTTACTCAAATAAACTTGGAATATTTGTAATATGCCTTAGTTTATCTTTCAACAGTTCACATTGAAAGTTTGGGCCTAGCTGGATTTTCATCCATAAGAAGAGAACAGCATTTATGCAAGTGTCAACACAAGGGGACTTCCCAATGGTTCAGGGGTAAGTAGTTCACTTGCCAATGGAGATGCAGGAGATATGGGTTTAATCCCTGTGTCAGGAAGACCCCCTGGAGTAGGAAATGGGAACCCATTCCAGTTTTTTTTTCCCGGAAAATTCTGTGGACAGTGGAGCCTCATGGGCTGTAGCCTGTGGGGTCGCAGAGAATCAGATATGACTGAGCATGACAAGGCTGAGCACAAGTGCAAGTAGGTAGAAATTCTTTTCTGTTTATTTCACTTTTCTTGTTAAACTAAGATGTACAGCTGCTAGGTGAGATGAAGAGGAATGAGACGGTAAATAGTTGGGGAGAGGAGAGAAATCAAGAAATAAATGTCTAAGAAATGGAGGGAGTAAATTCAGTAAGAAACAGGGGCACACTTACTCCTCAGTGGTAAGAGCACATTTGAGATAAATGAACAAGAGTATAAAGGGAGACCACATGTATACCTGCATCAAGGAGCTTAAGTGAACAGCTAAATGGAGTTGGAGTTTGGCGATAGGAATACAGTCAAGTTTGAGAGAGGCCATGAAGTTCATTTCATAGAGAAAAGAGTGACTGAAATGACTGACCATGGAATTTAAATATGATTTTTAATCAATTCTGAAGATGCACTTAGTGATTCCTTTTGATGTGTCCAATATTGTGCCCTGATAGAAAGATAAGAACATAATGTTTTCAAACATCCATGTAAGACTTGTTCTGTGCTTGGAAGAACTAATTTCTGGTAGTCAAACCAAAATACAATAGAATTTTGACTGAAGAATAGAAAATTATAATTAAAATATTGGATAACTATAAGAAATAATCACAATTACATAAAATCTATTAAAGAATTGCAATAAAACCTTTTTAGTATGTTAGAATTTATATTGTGCTTCATAATATTGATAAATTCTACATAATTGTATGGTAGATTCATTCACACATTCATTTCATAAATAAATACTAATTTCTCACATTATGCTAAGCAAATCTATTGTAACTTTTTTTTTTACTGCTATAACAGATAAATGACCACAAACGATCTCTGAAAGCAATACAAATTTATTATCTGACAGTTCTGCATGTCAGAAGTCTAAGAGAGGTCTCACCAAGCTAAAATGAAGGTGTCAGCAGGTCTGAATTTCTTTATGGAGACTTTAGGGAAGAATCCATTTCTTTTGCTTTTCTCCAGCTTGTAGAAGCATTTCTTGGTTCTTGGCCCCTTACTCCATCTTTAAGTCTAGAAAGAGCATATACTTCTGGCCTTTCCTTGATAGCCATCTCTCTCTTTCTCTGATTACAGCCTGCAAAGTTCCTCCACATTTAAGGATTCATGTGATTAGAATCAGCCCTTTTGGATAATCTCCCATCTCAATGCCATTAACCTTAATCAAATCTGCCAATTCCCTTTATCCATTTAAGGTAAAATATTCCCACATTTCAGGAGTTAGAATGTGAATATTTGTAAAGGTGGTGACTTATTCTGTTTACCATAACAATGGAGATGTTGTTCTACTTCCATGGAATTTGCATTTCCATGGGTGAGAATATTCCTATGTGGTGATTCTCATTAATTTATGTGGTCAAGTCATAGGCCATAGCACTTGTATGTTAATCTTGTGGTTTTATTAATATAATTCAAAAAAGTGGTGAAAACTGACTGGGATGCCATGTTAATGACAAGAAGCTATCACTCATCAATATCTATGTGGGGAAAAAAAGAACATCAATAACTGCTTAAGGTGATGGTCATAATATTCAATCTCTCACTAGTCATTCTCTTATGTCATAATTAATGAAGATTTTGTGGTTTCTTTTTGGAGAGAACCAATAGTGTCTAAGTGGGAAGAAGTGAAGAATTCTTATGGTAAACCACATCCATTGCACAAAGAGTTTTGCTGAGAGACTTGTAACCTGAAGATTGGTGAATTACAGTAAGCGTAAGAACACCAGTACATCAAGGAACAGGCTAACTTTCATCACAGAACCAGCATAGACAAATGGGGAAATCCTATGTGAGATAGGACTTTCTTAGAAGATTATGGTGTTTCTTGTTTTCTTGAAAGATTCCTTTTCTATACGCACTGAGAGAGGAAAGTTCAGTTTATTGTTTTATTCTTTAATTTCACCCCCTTGGCAGATGTTCTCTCAGTTCCCTAAGCCCCTGAACTTGTGCTCACTTTGGCAGCACATCCCCTAAGCCCCTGATTTGAGGAATTTTCAATGCCTTTCAGAGACAAGTTCACATCAAATAAACAATTGGAATAAATATTTTTTGATTACAGGCAATAATGTCTTTAAATTTGAAAGAAGAGAGAAAGGAAAGATCTAAATTAGGGATAATTCATCTTTGGATGCTCAAGCCTGTGTTTATTTAAACACTTTTTCTTTATAGTCTGTTGAAGGAGAGGAGGGGGTATAGCACTACATCAGATAGAATAGATTCATTTTCATTATGTTGAAGGGTTTTCTATCTTGCTTAACCTTACAAAAGTTTTGTTTGTCTGCTGTGGAATACCTCAGCACATCTGTAAAGAACTTTGGCAAGCACACTTGTCTTCATCAACAGAGGCAGCGACAGTCTAGTGCTTTGTCTCCAAGTTCTGTCATCTCTCTTTCTGCATTTTCTGCACCATATTACACAGAGCTGTTGTTCAAGAACTTTCAGACATGCCCAGTGATTTGGGCTGACTCAAGCCAATTTGATTTTGACAACCCTTAATGATGGTGAACACCAAAGTGAAAGTTGAATAACAGTCAATTGCTTTCCTAAAATCTCGCAAAATAAATTGTGCTTTGTATAAAACATTAATTGAAAAATATTTACTATGAAAAATATCATTACAGCTTGTTCAATAAAGATGATGAAAATCACTCTTTTTGTTTTTCAGGTTCTCCCACTATACTTTTCGTGAAAAAAAGTTTATTTGTGTCAGACACTATAATATTTTGGAAGCAGGATTTAGTTAATAGAATGAGGTAACTAGAATCCTGTGAATCAATAGCTAGATTGAGATTCATGTTTGGATATATCCTTTGCATCATCTCTAGACATTGCACCTTTAGGCTTGCTATAAATGCAAGGCTGAAGGGTGTCTCTATAAGTAAATAAATGTGTCTCTATCAGTGCAGTTCAGTTCAGTTCTGTGGCTCAGTCATGTCCGACTCTTTGTGACCCCATGAACCACAGCACGCCAGGCCTCCCTGCCCATCACCAACTCCAGGAGTCCACCAAAACCCATGTCCATTGAATCGGTGATGCCATCCAACCATCTCATCCTCTGTCATACCCTAATCCTCCTGCCCTCAATCTTTCCCAGCATCAGGGTCTTTTCAAATGAGTCAGCTGTTTGCATCAGGTGGCCAAAGTACTGAAGTTTCAGCTTCAACATCAGTCCTTCCAATGAACACCGAGGACTGACCTCCTTTAGGATGGACTGGTTGGATCTCCTTGCAGTCCAAGGGACTCTCAAGAATCTTCTCCAACAGTTCAAAAGCATCAATTCTTCTTTCCTCAGCTTTCTTTATAGTCCAACTCTCACATCCATACATGACCACTGGAAAAACCACAGCCTTGACTAAATGGACGTTTGCTGACAAAGTAATGTCTCTGCTTTATAATATCCTGTCTAGGTTGGCCATAACTTTCCTTCCAAGGAGCAAACATCTTTTAATTTTGTGGCTGCAATCACCGTCTGCTGTGTTTGGAGCCCAGAAAAATAAAGTCAGCCACTGTTTCCTCTGTTTCCCCGTCTATTTGCCATGAAGTGATGGGACCAGATGCCATGATCTTAGTTTTCTGAATGTTGAGCTTTAAGTCAACCTTTTCACTCTCCTCTTCCACTTTCATCAAGAGGCTCTTTAGTTCTTCTTCCCTTTCTGCCATAAAGGTGGTGTCATCTGCATATCTGAAGTTATCGATATTTCTCCTGCCAATCTTGATTCCAGCTTGTGCTTCATCCAGCCCAGTGTTTCTCATGATGTCCTCTATACAAGTTAAATAAGCAGGATGTGTCTCTATAAATGTAAATAAATAAATGACTAATACACATGGTGCTGTGCTGTGCTGTGCTCAGTCCCCTCTGACTCTTTGCAACCCCATGGACTGTAGCCCGCCAGGCTCCTCTGTCCATGGAATTATCCAGACAAGAATACTGGAGTGGGTTGCCTTTTCCTACTCCAGAGGATCTTCCTGACCCCAGGATCGAACCTGTGTCTCTTATGCCTCCTGCACTGTAAGCAGATTCTTTACTACTGCACCACCTGGGAAGCCCTAATCCACATGTCCTGAACACCATGAACACCAGTTTCTAAAATCTGTTATAATAATTTATAAGCTTCAGGTAACACAAATAAAAACCGATTTCTTAAATCTACTATAAAAATTAACAAAGCTTTGATGCTAAAAATAGTCAAAACATTTATAATACTGCCTTCGGAAGTGTGACCTGTCTTACTGAAGACTAGCTGACTTCCCAGAGAGTGTATAAATTTCAAATTAGAGCAAATGATGGTCGTGGCAGTATATATACACACATAACCACACACACACACACACATGCAAACATACTGATGTATTTTAAAAGAAATTACAAGCAACTTAGCATCCCTTAGTGTTCAATATCTAGTCATAATAGAATCAGGGTGTATAACATTTTTCATTGCAGATGGAGGTCTAGTAAACATTATGAGATCACAAATTCATTTTAAGTTTTGATTTAGTTCAAATGAATTAGAAGCATTCAAAGAGAGTTACTTTTTTTTTTTTTTTCCTGCACAGCTCCCCCTTGTCTTATTTCCTTCCTTCCTTAAAATTATGCAGTGCTTACTGTATACCAGATTCCATGTTTGGAGATCTGAGGGTAAAATAGGATTATATTTTCCCTGGAGGAGCTTGAGTCAAGGAAATTGATACAAACAAAATATTTTGTAATCATCCAAAACTTATCATTAGCAATAGAGTATTTGGAGATAATCTAACTTTGCCTATGAATCCCAAATAACTCTTCATTATGTAGTTGACATTGGAAAAAATCTTGAAAAATGGGTAAGCAGTGAAATAATTCTATGTAACAGGGATTATATATGCAAAAGCACAAAAATTGGAGTCTGGTACATTTAGGAAAGCACAAAATAGTTGAAAATGTTTTCTGTAAAATGTAAGAAAATGTCAAGGAGCAAACTAGAAAGGTAAACCATGGCCATTATTTCTGTGTTTAAGGTTCATATCCTACTGTCTTATTGATATTTCATTTGGATATCCAGTCATCTCCTCAAACTTACCATATGTAGAATTGAGTGCTTCCTGTGATAATCTCACTCTCATAAAATACCTTTAGTCTTGTAGGTGGCTCAGACTCACAATTAGAGTCCTCCTCTTGACCTCTCTGTCTCTTAAAAGCATGTATGTTACATCTGTTAGGCATCAAATTTGCCACCTTTTCTCCTAATTACCCAACTTTCATATTTGTCCCAACTTCTTTCAGTTGTTGATACAGGGGTCAAAAACAATTCAGTTCATATTGCTCCTACGTTTGAAATTTGATAATGCTTTCTTTTATTATTCAGGAAAAAGGTCAAGCTCTTGCACTATCTTGTGAGGTATTCCTTAGTATATTAAGCTTTACCTTTGATCGGTGATATGAAAATGCTTCAAATTCAGACATCCCACCAAATTACAGACTTCAACATTTCTAAATTCCACGGCTTCCTATGTACGCCACAAGAATCTCTAATGACAGATCCAGTCTCATATATCCATATAACAGTTTGATTTGTAACCCATCTCTCTCATACTCTACCTTTGCAAGTTTTCCTATTTTTCTGTGTAAAACCAGTATGCACAAATTACTCCTGTCAATAACCAGTATACCTCATTTTTCTCTTTTCCTTGTTCTCCTCTTCTCATCCTAACTTTCTAGAAATCCTGTCCATAATGCTTAAAAGCCTTTCTACTTTCACTGACATTCTTATAGTTGAAAACACCGTCCTTCTGTGATTTAGTCAAATGGTCTCCTAACAAGCTCCACTCCTTCTGTTTTTACTTGAATCAGTCACTGCATAGAAGACAGAAAGAATTCTTGAGGGTTTAAATCAGATAATATCATTCTAAGCTTTAGAGTAATATGAAGGTCCTCATTATCTTTAAAATAAACTCAAGACTTTTTATTTTGATCTGTAAATTCTAATATAATCAGTTTCTCCCTCACTTCATTCTCATTTCATGTGTCGACCTCTTTCTCATTGTGCACCAGCCATGTTGACTGTGTTTTATGGAAACACACACACACAAAATAGCAACAACAACAAAAAAACCTGACACTTTTAAAATACTTAGATCTATTTTACTGTCAGTGATTGGGAAAAAAATTAGGCCACTGCTTTTAAGAAAGCTGGAATAGAGATTATTTTTATTTAGAGAAATGAATCACATGCACTCGGTAGCCTCTATTCAACTGTGATAAATCCTGAACATACAGAAGCAGCACAGATAAAATATACCAGCAAAGTTTTCACATTAAAAGATAAGCATGCTCTTTAAATGGTAAAAACTGAAGAGAGGAAACTATATGTATTTTATAACAGAAGAAGGGTAACTTTCCCCCCATTAACTAAGGATAAACATTCACATCAAGTCCTCATCATGAAATACCCTAAATATAATTATTACTGGCTTTTTCTGTTTGATCATAACTATTATTACAGGTATCTCATGAAAAAGAAGATGGCGTTAGTAGACCACTGACTACAAATGTATATTTTTTTTAAGTAGAAAATTGCCAAAACCCTGATAAATCTATTATATTTGGGAGTTTGAAATCTTGGTTGATAAAACTCCACATTTGAAACTGAAATCATGAGGCCATGGAAGAAGTTCAGCTTTCAACTTGAGCATTGCTATTGTTAGGAAGTGATATTTAATTAATTTTACTGATGGGGACATCCTGGTGGCACAGAAATCATCTAGGTAAGTGAGAAACTTCATATGATTTCCTTGTAAAATATTAAACTTCTGAAATTCAATAAATATCAGGAGCACCTGAACTTTAAGTTGAATTATATGACAATGTAATTAATATTTGTCACAAAATAGGAATTTTTTAAACTAACATTATTTTACTTTAACATTTTTCTGTCATCATAATTAAGGGATAATTATCATACACTTAAGGGAATCATAATTTTTAATACATCTAAAATCTTTCTCCCTCTTTCTTTTAATGTATTGTTGAATTAATGAAGATGCTAACAACACATTTTAACTCAGCACTCTTTATTTCTTCATTGTTTCTATCTTTGAATTCTTTTGCTCTTAGGGTAGTTAGATTTAAAAATGTCTTTTTTAGTGAGGCTTTGTCTACCACCTTTTAAAAAACAGTGACAACTTTTGTGTTACTGAAGGTTTCAAATTGTTGGTTAGATTTAGTACCAACTTGTAATGTTTTAATTGGAAGCTAAGCTTATTTTATACTTCAGTGGGGATTTTGCAACTATAGTATTTCAAGAACATTTAAAAATTGGTTACACACTTCTCTCTCTCTCTCTTTATTTTTTTCTTTTTCTCAGAATACAACTAGATCTTCTTTGGAAGAAATGTTGATATTCAGAAGTTCAGATTCATAAACAAAATGGAAGCAGAAAAGAAAAATATTTATAATTAACCAAGATGATCTTATTGCTTCATTTAGTTTAAGTGAACTGAAGGCAGGTTTCTTCCTAACTATAGACCCTTGACTCCCCTTTTCTTGGAGAATTTACCTAGAAAAACTTGCTAAGGTAAATTTTTTCTCTGCACTTTTGAGATATAAATTCTTTTAAAAGCCTCTGGCCAGTTTTACAACTCAAGAAGGTCTTTTTCAAAGATCAGGGAACCATCCCTTTGAAAAGTAAACATTAAGAAAGATAGTGCTCTATTCTCCCAGTATCTGTGGGAGGGTAGAAGCCTAACTTCCACAAGAGTCCATTAGATGATCTAATCACATTGACCAAACTCCTCAGTAATGTTCTCCAGTACTTTTCTGAGAGGTCACCTCAGTGTTTAAAAGCTCCCCTGTGTTTTGTTTGAGAAGCATTGAATTTAATCTCTTTACCCAATTGCAATAGCCTAGACCCCTGTTGCAATAGTCTTGAATAAAATCTTCCTTGTCTGTTTATCTCTATCTGACATAATGTTGTTGTTTTGTTGGGCTGATTGGTTTTTTGGACACAATCATAGGTCAGATGGTGCTTCCTATTGAAATATGACTCCAAAGTGGGTTCCTTAGCCCCATTTCAGGCAATTAAGACCTGTTTGAGCAAAGCTTCTGTGTAGCTATACATTTTTATGGTTGAATAAGTCTTATGCTTATGATCTCTACATTTATGACTACACATTTTTGCTCAAGGCCTTTATATGTGATGACTATGCCCTTTTAGAAATTTCAAGAGTGATAAAAGACTAAAACGAATTCCCTCAATAGTGTCAATAAACCGAGGTTAAAAATGGATGTTGTAACGGAATAGCCTACATTTGCTTTTGCTTTGCAGATCACTGCTCAAGCTAGTCGGTGATAAGCTCTGTTGTTGATTTGTTGAACTTGTTAGTTGCAACTTGTTAGTTGAACAAGTTAGTTGGAACTTGCTTATACAACATTTAGAAGAAAGGTGTTTTCACCCTAGGGTTAATAAAACTCAAAGTGAAAGTTAGTTCAGCCTAATTATTCTGGAAAACTTTTCTTTGGAAGACCAAGTATTATATAATTGTGAATACCTGATTTATCTCTTTTTAGAGTTTAGTTGAGTATTTTCCATTTTAAAGAATCATGTTCAACTCCATCTCTATACTTTTATATTTAATATTTAAATAAAATTATTACTGTTTTTGTTGAGTCATTAAGTTATGTCCAACTTTTTGTAACCCCATGGACTGCAGCATGCCAGGCTTCCCTGTCCTTCACTATCTCCCAGAGTTTGCTCAAACTCATGTCCATTGATTGAGTGATGCCATCTCATCCTCTGTCATCCCCTTCTCCTCCTGCGCTCAATCTTTCCCAGCTTCAGCTCTTCGCATCAGGTGGCCAAAGTATTGGAGCTCCATCTTCAGCATCAGTCCTTCCAATGAATATTCAGGGTTGATTTCCTTTAGGATTGACTGGTTTGATCTCCTTGCTGTCCAAGGAACTCTCAAGAGTCTTCTCCAGCAACACAGTTCAAAAACATTAATTCTTCTACACTCAGCCTTCTTTATGGTCCAATTCGAACATTCGTATATGATTACTGGAAAAACCTAAGCATTGACTATATGGACGTTTTCAGAAAAGTGATGTCTCTGTTGTTTAATATACTAAGTTTGTCATAGCTTTTATTCCAAAGAGCAAGTGTCTTTTAATTTCATGGCTTCAGTCATTACTGTTATGAATAACTAAATACAAAAGATATGACTTACAGGTTTATTTTCATCTATACAGTAATAAATGCTGTTAAAATTGTGGAACAGAATGACCATATCTAATTAAAAAATAGATAAGCTGTAGGCCAATGGATTATCTGCTTATCATGAAAAGTAAATGTTAATTTATTCTCAGAACTGACTGGTCTATCTTTAGAAGTTGAAAAAATGCTCATAAAGTGAAGAAAAAGCATTTCTTCTGGAAGTCTTCTCTACTTATGCAATCAGAGGATATTTAAGGAGACTACTGCATATCTAGAAACTAGAAATTCTTAACAAGTCTTCTGTCAACTTCAGCAGATGGACTGTTCATTCATCTGGAAAACTGGTGGTTATGTTTTCCTTTTCTTCATCTCAAAAGGATTGATAATTTTCTGATCCTAATTTTCTAAAGTGTTTCAATATTCTTATTTATAAATGTATAGTTTATCTTACACTATGACAGTACTATAAATGCTGAAGTGCAGGTAAACACATTTGATATTTTCAAGGAACATATTCCATATTTTGTCGTATTTAGGTAATGCAGCATTCACAGTTTGCAATGATAATGTTACAGTTTTAATGTTTTTGTACATCTTATAGAAAAAAATGATTTTAGAACAAAGAATGTAAGTGACAGATATATAAATTGATGGTCAATAAATGAATGCCATTATGAGTCTCACCTGTGATAAGTTGACATCACTTTAGATAAAATAGTATGTGTTTGTGGAATTTGGAGATGGTTCTGACTGATTGGGCTATAAATTCCTCATGGCTATCTGAAAAAACTGACTGTGAATATGAAGAATTTAAGAGTTACAGATTATTTTTGTTTATTTGAAACCCAATACAGCCTCAAATGGACTTCCCAGGCAGTGCTAGTGGGTAAAGAACCTGCCTGCCACTACAGGAGACATGAAAGACTTGGGTTCGATCCCTGGGCCAGGAAGATTCCCTGGAGGAGAGCATGGCCACACATTCCAGGATTCTTGCCTAGAGAATCCCACAGACAGAAGAGCCTGGCAGACTGCAGTCCATAGGGTTGCAAAGAGTCGGACATGACTGAAGCAACTTAGCAAGCAAGTAAGCAGCAACCTGAAAGATTTAGCAAAATTGTTCACAAAATATATTTTGTGTAGGCAAAAACCTAGATTTTTAATAGTGTCAAAATTCTGGCTCATCAAGTTAAAAATTTACTTCTTTAAAATATTACATATTCTGTAACCTGTCTGCATGTGTATGAGCAGAGACAGTTAACATTTAGTCTATCGTGATCTCTTTCTCCCTAAATATAAGGATTTTTACCACAAGCAGTTTAGAATACGTAAAGAAAGATGATTCACAATCATTAAAAAAAGGTTTTCTATTTTGTTAAGTAAATGTACTCCTTATTGTTTTATATTGTTGAATATACATCTAACACATAGTAAATGCCCAGACTGCTGACATCTCAGTACCGAGAACCTAAGAAAGCTTTACATCTTAGGATGGGATGAAGGGACTGAGCTTTATCAGCTCACTATACCATCAGCTCATCACTTCACCATACCACTAACCCACGGTATGGGTTACATGGAAGTAAATAAAGAGGATACTATATCTAAGCAGAATACATAATACCAGAAATTGATTCTAAAATTCAGACAAACCTCAACTATATCTGCTTTAGATCCTACATTAGGCTCAAATTTGGGCTAAATTCTCTTTCAAAACATCCTCTATGGATCAGCACCTTTCCACATACCACATGAAATTTACTAGTTTATGTGTGATCTACATTAGCTTCTATACACCTTAAAGAGAATATCTATATCTTTTAACTTTTGACACATTCAACCACGATCTGACACAAAAAATACATGCAATAAATAATGATTGAACTGCTTATTCCTCCCTCATATTTACTCAGCTTGGGTCAAATTCTTATAAATCTCTTTGCACTATTGCATGTTGTATTTTAGAAACAGAAGGAACTTGAATATTCACAAAAAAATTATCAACATAAACCTTATGAGGATAGGTAAAAGTGAGAGAAACATCTAAGAGTTAATGTGGAGGTAGACTTAGACAAATAAACAAGCGAACAAAAAACTTAAAGGCAGGGTTCAGACATATCAGGGTGTGATGGGAGGTGGTGGCTATGGGCTAGCCAGAGCTAAAGCAGGGTTGAAGGGCATCTGTGTGGAATAGGGTGGGAGGAGCTCACACCTGGAATCTCAAAGTACATTTATATAGATTACTTTTTAGTTGTAAAGCAAATGAAAGAGTAGCTTTGCAATAGAAAGACTTCTGTATGATCCCACCTAAATCAAGGAATCTGAGTTAAAAGCATTGGTACTATGAGAAATTAAAATTGTAAGCCAGTTGTCCAAATGCAAGAAGAACTTTTACCTGATGTATTTTTGCTAATGAGTGGATACCGGGCAGACCCAAGTTGAGTGCCATTTGTCAACATAATTGGCCTTTAGTATTCAAAATTGTCAAAAATCAAGAAGAGACTGAGCACTGTTCTAGATTAAAATAAATAGGGATTCCAACTAAATGCAACACATTCTAGACAGTATACATACCTTATAAAGTACCTTATTAGGACAACTGACTAAACTTGACTTTCAATGGAAATAATGTATCAGTGTTAAATTCTTGATGAAGATGAGTGTTTTGTGGTTGTGTAAAATAATATTCCTTCTTATAAGAAATGCATTTAATTATTTGAGGTATTGTAACATTATCAGCAACTTACTCTCAAAAATTTAAGGGACAAATACTTTTGTTTTCTCTTTTCTCTAAGTGTAAAATCATTTCAAATGGAAACATTTTTAAATGTGAAAAGATAGGATAAAATTGTTGAATATTTATACATTACATCCATGGAAGAGCAATGAAAGAAAATATGCTTCAAAAGATATTATTAGAAAAGTGCTTTAGATCAAGTGTGAAGTTAGAAGCATACTTTTACCTTAAGTGAACTGAAATGTCTCTTAATATCATATTATTTTGTAGAAAAATTGTCAAATTTTCTAATCAGGTTTAACACAATGTATGATGTGACAATATCTCTCTTCTTTTTTGCCACCTCCACAGATAATAGGGATATAAAAAGCTTATCAAAAAGATGTACAGTGGAACAATTCCTCAAGCAGGTTACTGGGTACTTTGACACCGTAGGGTCTTCTTGAAAATCAGTATAGATGCAACTGTATGTGTGTATGCTTGCACATGTAGCTGCGAAAAGCAGGGGACTAGTGGTATTTAACTATCCCTAGTCCCCTAAATGACTGAAGCGACTTAGCAGCAGCAGCAGCAGTCCCCTAAAATGGACTGGTGCAGAAATGGCTAATGTCTATGTCAGGAGAGGAGTACAGTAAAAAATATGACCATAAATATTTTGCTAAACCAGAAAACACGGAAGGGCTACAACATGACTTAGGATATGTCAGAGGATATAGCCTTTCTGTGCAAAAGTGTAAAGTGCAACATATAAAAGTCACCATGGCTGAATTCTGCACAAATTGAGCATCCAAAGGAATAATAATGACAATAATCATATTGAAACAAAAATATCAAGAAGTTCACAAACTAGGAAGAAATGCTTTTTTAATGAAAAAAAAAAAGGATTTAAAATCACTCTTTTACATGTCTTAATGTATCAAAAGATTCAGGCATATAAAATCAATATATGCACAGGGTTTGGGAGAATGATATTCATACTGCCTTGAAGTACCACCTTAGAGTATATAATATATAATATTAACAAAGGAAAATAAGGATTCTCTTAGGAGAGATAACCTAAATTGTCAAGTAATATAAGCAAGTAATATAAATTACTGTCAATCAATATAAGAAAAATTTTATGTGATTTTGATGTGATAATGAGCATGCTAAATCAAATGTTAAAATCATCTTTGTAATATTTCCATCAGATTTTAATGTGAATCTGTTCAACCACAACAGTCAAGCACAGCTGGACTGTTGGGAATTCCATAACCCAACTGACCTCAACTTTTAATATCAATATTGTAAGATAAGATAATGTGCAACTCTTCTAGAAAAAGAAGACTGAAGATAGATGATGATCAAAGGCAATGTACTTTATTTTGGGGGGCTCCAAAATCACTGCAGATGATGATTGCAGTCACGAAATTAAAAGACACTTATTCCTTGGAAGGAAAGTCATGACCAACCTAGGCAGCATATTAAAAAGCAGAGACATTACCTTGCCAACAAAGGTCCATCTAGTCAAGGCTATGATTTTTCCAGTAGTCATGTATGAATGTGAGAGTTGGACTATAAAGAAAGCTGAGAACAGAAGAATTGATACTTTCGAACTGTGGTGTTGGAGAAGACTCTTGAGGGTCCTTTGGACTGCAAGGAGATCCATCCAGTCCATCTTAAAGGAGATCAGTCCTGGGTGTTCATTGGAAGGACTGATGTTGAAGCTGAAACTCCAATATTTTGGTCACCTGATGTGAAGAGCTGACTCATTTGAAAAGACCCTGATGTTAGGAAAGATTGAAGGCAGGCGGAGAAGGAGACAACAGAGAATGAAATGGTTAGATGGCATCACTGACTCAGTGGACATGAGTTTGGGTGAACTCTGGGAGACGGACAGGGAGGCCTGGCGTGCTGCGGTTCATGGGGTCACAAAGAGTCGGACACGACTGAGCGACTGAACTGAACTGATCCTTGACAGTACCCTGAATTGTGATAAAAATGGATGACGATACTTTGGGGACAACTGGGAAATGAACTATTAGATATTATGAGGTCAATATTATTAATATTAATATATGATGTCAACTTTTATTCAGTTCTTTATGTGCATGGACTTGCCAGGTAGCTCAGTGATAAAGAATCTGCCTGCCAATGCAGGAGACACTGGATCGATCCCTGGGTCAGGAAGATCCCCTGGAGAAGGAAATGGCAATCCACTCCAGCATTTTTGCCTGGATAATTCCATGGACATAGAAACCTAGTGGGCTGCAGTCCATGAGATGAGGTCACAAAGAGTGGAACGTGACTGAGTGACTGAATATGCGCATGTGTATAATGATATTGTCACAGTGTAACAGATTGCCCTTATTCTTAGGAGTTGGGTACTAAAGATTTTCAAATGTTTGGATTAAAAAAAAAAAAATAAAGATCAGAGAGAGGGGAAAGAGAGGGAAATAAAGGATTGGGGGGAGAGAAGAAGGGTGGAAGAGGTAAAGCAATGTGACAAATGATAACAATGAATGAATCTCAAGTGAACAGTATGGTACATAGAAATTACTCTCTCTCATTTTTTGTGGAAGTTATATTTTTCAAAATAAAATGCCGGAAATACATAAACATGCAAGTCATCTATTTATAGCAATGCACAATATATTCATTTTTATTCATAATATTTCCAACTTTGTCCACTTCAGGAGTTTTATGAAAATTCAGGGTCATATACCTTTATTAAAACATGTTTTCTTCTTCACCATCAGAGATATTTATATATACTCATAGTTTCTGTGAAAATAAATTGTTTTTTGTCTAAGACTGATCATTGTAATGTCATATACATTTATGATGCTATTTAGATAAAAAAAAATGCTCAATTTGTTGTGCATTTTATTTTACTCCACTAAAATAAAATAAGTATTTAGAATTGATGTTTCACATAAATATTAGGTGCATGTTTATTTATTATCTTTGTCATACATTCATAATAACACATTTTATTCTATATTTCATGACATTTACTTTTATAATGTGAAAAACCACTTCAATTAATCTAGTAAACATTCACAACTGCTATATAGCTAGGGGGGAAAAAGTATATTTTAGAAGTATTTCACATTCTTAAAATTTTCCTTTTTGAAAAATTGATAGAATTAATTTCAGAAGTCTCTTTTTCTGTAAAAAACAAACATTTTATATAGTACTCTGACTCTTTTGCATGCAGCTTGAGCTTTAGAGAATATCCTACAGTATTTTATAAAAGCCTATAGCAGGGAAAATTAATCTTCTGTGGTATATTGCAAATATGGTTGTAACTCTTCACTCCTCCTTGGATCTTCCTCCTTTGCATTCTGACAGCATGCTTTCCTTATTTAAAAAGCTAAGTCTATTTTCCCATCTCTTGAATCTGGACTGACTTTTGTAAGTTGCATTGGTTGATACAATGTCAGAAGAAATTGCATGCCAGTTCAGAAGCTAGGCCTCAAGAAGACACATAGCTTCATCAAGAACCACATCTCTAGAGAAAACTAAAATGGTGTGAAAGTTGCCATGTTTCAACAAAGTAACACCAGCATGGCCAAATTTAACACCCAAAGCTGTCACCACATTTTTGTTCAATGTCATTTTTGTTGCTTTTTCATTTTTTGCAAAGGTCTTTTTATATCTAAATATTATTTTCTGTTTTATATACTGCATACTAAATCATAAGTACCTTTTAAGAAAACCCAGTTGATGCTGCCCGTCTTAGCCTTTGCTGTCTCTGGTATTTGCTCCAAATTATTTAAATATATATATATATATAAAGGAAATATATTTATATATAAAATAATATATAAATGATATTTACAAGCATATAATAACTACATACTGTATGATATAATTTTATAATATCTAAATGTCTTTATATATAAAATATATAAATAATACATAAACTTTAAATTTAACTATGAAAAATTATTTGTCTCTATATAAATAAAAGCATACACACATATGTAAGTAGAGAGATATGGAGAAAATAAAGCTATATTTAACCAATTCAAACACATAAGCTCTGTAAAGAGTTCAGGGCCACCAGGATGATGTCATCTTATCCCACAAGCTGTATTTACCTCTATTTTCAAGAGAGGCTCAAAATCCATAAAGACATATTTTTCCCTCACTGGAGAAGATAATGATGCTAGGAAATGTGCTTTCTTGTTCAGCTAAATATTGTGTTATTATTTCTTGGCTCATTTTAATGTTTCCTTTTCAACTCCCCTGCTTGTTTAAATTAAATGAGTTGCAGAAAAGAAAAGAAAAACAGGTGCTGAGGTAGAAGTAAAAAGTAGCAATAATCTCATCTGGGTGGAATTCTCTATAGCCTTGGCACTAATAAATTATAAAACTGCAAAGCAGCCATGAATCTTGATAAATTAAGGGGGCCCACTAAGTGAAATAAAATAGAAACATGGCTTAATAAAGTAAAACAATTTAGCAAAAATAAAAAAATGTAAATAAATATTTACTTTGAAATATCTATATGGCTGAAAAAGTAAGCTTAAAAACACTTTTTTTTGACAACATAGAAAAAACAAACAAGATGTAAATGTTGATCTGTGTTTGTAAAAAGTTCTCAAAGGATTGAAATCTTACTATTTAACATATTTAAAATAGGGCTTTTATATGTCAACTTCTGAGAACTGATGAGAAGAAAAACCTAGTTCTGTAAAAAATAACAGGAAACTGTTTTTAGTTTTTTTCTGAGCTCTTCCCTTTTACTATATAATTTTTAAATTATTTAAGAATGCTTTTAATTAATGATGTTTGGAATTAATGAAAGCTGTTTAATGAAGCTCATTTAGGAATGCTTTTTACAGACTACTACTTTTATTGGGAAAATTTCTGCTTGACATTTTGTGTTTTGACTGGCATTTTCTTCTTGCCAGCTGTCATAAAAAGGACTGCAACACATGCCGTTAGCAGCATATGCCTTTTTGGGTGCTGAATAGCATTTTCATACAAAAAAATCAAATGATCCATAACATATTATGCTGTCATTTGAAAACAGCATCAGAAATGAAACATTTTCATGCCTGTAATATATTTTGTTCCCCAAGGCTTAATCTAGCATTTCCTCACTATATTTGGAAAGATAATGTGGTGTAGGTTTATTCTTTTAATTGACACTATTAAGATTTTCAGAATACTATTTTTTTATAGGTAGAGATGGTAAACATGCTTTTAGAAAATTTAGAATATTCTGTTTATTTTACTAGTGTTTACTTAGCTCTCTGTTCTTCAGGACACCTTTCAAATACTTATTATGCATCAGTAATTATATATACTTATCACTATGAAAAGTGACATCTAGAGACTATTTCATACTTTAGTTTGGAAATCACTTAATAGGGTATATTCAAATCAACGCAAAATATGTAGAAACAAATTAAATTATACAGTTTAAATGCAATGTTAATTCTACTTAATTTGATATGTAACATATTTCAAATTACACCTTAGAATTTAAATTATAAGAATATCACTAAAATATTTGAAAAATAGTTTGAAATTAGCAAAACCTCTTTTCTGGTTATCCCCAATTTCTTTTCCTTTTTTATAATACTTTATCATTTTCATCGACATAGCAGTTTAAACTAATACAAGTGATGTGAAAATTAAGAGTTTCCTGATGTATAGGTTTCTATTTTTCTGTGAAGTTTAAAAATCTCTCAGATAACATTTGGATGTTTTCAGCAAATACAAAATGCCTATATATTTAAATTTCATTAAATTTTAAAGGGTACTCAAACTTTTCATATTAGATGCTTAAATATGATTTATCTTTAATTCCTTTCTTTATTTTACCTAACGATCTATGGAAAACAAATGTATTTTTTTCTAAAGAGTATATGTTTGTAGGACTAAAATATAACTGAGTGCAGGATCGCTATGTTCTACATTTCTGAAGTATGTTGGCTAAAACACGTGTAGTAAAGTTGTATATATTTTATTTTCATTAAAACAGATGATATCCCTTGGAAACTAATATCTTACAGTCTCTCTTTCTTCCCAGTATCTGCTTGGCTCCCAAGGACAAAAATGATGAATGTTATTTGAAAAATAAGATGTATGGATAAAGGAACCCATAAATGTGTTAGAAAATTAGAAATCTCACTGATTAGAAAGCTCACTGAATACTGTGTGGAAATGGTTAATACAAAAATAGTGTTAAAAAAGTATTAAAGTAATAAAGCTAACTATGCCCTCTGAAAATTGTGTGGTTCTTGGAGGCACTTACCTAGCACGCCACTTCAAAATGGGCAGTTTGAAACTCAGTCTCCAACATCTGAAATGGAGGATATGTTCATGCATAATCTAAATAGATTTTGCTTGGATAGTCAAGATGCTTACTCTCCTGCACCAATATTGGAAAACATGAACTTTCAAGTCCCTATTAGGACACCATAATTTTCCATGATGGGTCTTGAGTTTGACATCAAGCAAAGATAATGCAAGCTTCTCATTTTCATCATTGAGAGCAAACTGTGCTCCAAATTAGGGATCCCTTACCCAAAACAGACAGTTTTAAATAAGTGCAGATAGATAATTACAAATGTGATGTGAATTAGTATCTGTCAAGATCCTACCAAGACTGTGGTTATCATTCTTTTAAGAAGAGAGATACTGCAAAGTTTGAAGTGCAGGTTGAGGAATTATGACATGAATATTAGGGGGTTTAAGCACTTTGGTCTCTAGGCTTGTCAGTGAGGAAATGGTTCAGATAAAATAAATTGCAGTTAGAAAGAGTTCAATGGAAGGTATCATTGAGCAGGCATTTGGTTATAAATCAAAATCTTTTATATTTCATGAGAAAATTTGTGTTTCCCTTGAAGCAAGACTGATTTATGCCAAAACACTTCACTCAAAGTACACTAACCTCAACTATTTTGTATGGTTACCAGTTAAGGTGATGGCATCTAATCAAAGAGAAGGACTAGTGATGAAATTAGCTAGATAAAATGACAAAATTGCTTGGGAATGAAACATGTAATGCAAAACAAAAGTATTTTTGAGATGAATAATCTATATGATAGTATAAGTTTGGTACAAATGGGATCAGTTGTTTAATATTCTGAAGCAGTACACTCAAGCATGACTTGAAAGCATTTCAATATAGACTATAAGTCAAATTTGTATTTAGTATTAAACAAGACTTATTTTGAAAATAGAAAATAATTTAAATTAAAAAGTTAAACAGTGACAAGGTGACAAGGGATTTTTAATGTATTTTAATGTTTTTAATATTTTTTAACAATTATTGCTTGTAACTTCTTTCCCACCTTTAGACAAGCAAATTAAAATTAAGGTGAAAATAAATGTTAAATTGAGTTTATTATCTATCCACTGTATTTTATTTATTTATTTTTTTAATTTTATTTTTTTTCCCATTTATTTTTGTTAGTTGGAGGCTAGTTACTTTACAATATTGTAGTGGTTTTTGCCATACATTGACATGAATCAGCCATGGATTTACCTGTATTCCCCGTCCCGATCCCCCCTCCCACCTCCCTGCCCACCCCATCCCTCTGGGTCTTCCCAGTGCACCAGGCCAGAGCACTTGTCTCATGCATCCAACCTGGGCTGGTGATCTGTTTCACCCTTGATAAAATACATGTTTCGATGCTGTTCTCTCAAAACATCCCACCCTCGCCTTCTCCCACAGAGTCCAAAAGTCTGTTTTGTACATCTGTGTCTCTTTTTCTGTTTTGCATATAATACAGTATACTAACGTATATATATGGAATTTAGAAAGATGGTAACGATAACCACTGTATTTTAAAAAGGAAAATGTTATATATCTATAAAAAATTATGCAGTTCATCATTTTGCATTTGATTGTCACCTATGGATTAAAGGAGAGGACCATTTTTAGTAAAATATTTGTAAAATGATATAACAGATAACATGTGCAAACTTCAAGAAAATACATGAAATTTAACGAGAAAATGAATCAGAAATTTCTAAGAAAATTTGCTTTAATTACAAAGAGGAAAAAAATGACAACTAGCATCTGCCCATTTATTGATTTATTTTCTTAAATATCAACCATTCAACAGTGGCAACTTTGGTAAAGCAATATAATCTGTGGAGTGTCCTCAGTGGTGCCTGACTCTTTGTGACCCCATAGACTGTAGCCCACCAATCTCCAGTGTCTATGGGATTTCCCAGGCAAGAATACTGGAGTGGATTGCCATTTCCTTCTCCAGGGGATCTTCCTGACCTAAGGATTGAACAAGAGACACCAGTATCTCCATTGTTTACCACTGAACCACCAGGGAAGCCCCTAAAATAATGTAAATGTTCATATATATTTTTTAAGTAATGTAAACATACAGACAAATGCAAGAGCAAACCAATGATGAATGTATTTTCCAGGGGAGTGCTATGACCATATTGCCCAAAATAAAATAATAATAATAATGATGGTGATGATAAAGAAATTGGCTTATTTCATTCTTAGTCTCTGTCTTATTTTTTGCTGATAGAAAAATATTCAGATTGAAGAAGAGGCATCTGATAGTCTCGAAAAAAAGAAGTAAAACCATTATCTACATGTCCTTTGTAATATTTCCTTATGGGAAATTCATTCTTATTTATTCATTCTCATCAATTTTCTATGAGAGTATCCTCTGGAAATTGAGAATCATTTGGTATCTCAGATTTTTTGTCTTACATTTTTTGCCATGGGTTAGTATATGAAATACATATAAGATGCAAGATAAATAGGAGAAAGTTTTTGAGATCTGTCCATAGACACACACACACACACACACACACACACTACATATATAAAAGTACAGAAAGTATGTAATTTATGTGAAATGTTAGATTCATCAAAAGATTCTAGCACTGATGAGTATATTTGGATATGAGGACAGGACCATAAATTAAGAAGAATTACCTTTTTTTTTCAGTGTTTTTTTTTTTTAATCTTTTGGCACACCAGCATGAACAGGTGTCACAAAATTTACAGGGACATGTAAAGCCAACATGCAAGTCTGTCACAAGACTTCCCTGCACTCTTCCAATTTCACAGATGTCATAAGGAAAACTCTGCAAGATGCAGACTTTCCTGTCTTAAACTTAGTATTATCTGACACCTAGGGCTGTTGCCTCTGTTGCCAAAGGTCCTACCAACCTTTAAGTAGGCAGGATGCCATGAAAACAGATGGGCACAAATATAAGACACCAAAATATGAATCCTAAAGATGAAATATGGGTTTCTAAAGGTTTTCATCTTAGTTGGGCACACTGATGTGACTGATATGTACGGATTAAGTATCTTCCACAACACCAAATGAAAATTACCTTTAAAGGAAACAAAAACTAAGAAAAAAGTTAATTAGAAAACTACTTTCTGTCTGATGCAATCTGATTGTCACTAGTTACCCTTGTTCTCCGAACGCTAGCAGCATCCATCTTTCTTCCATACTTTTAATTATTTTGCAAAATAATTATTACTTATTAAACAGTACCTTCATTGTTCCCTTTTTCTTTCTGTTTCTCCTCATGTTTTTTACTCCCTGGTTCCATCTAACTTATAAAGCATAATACCAAAAATCTTGCTTTTCTACACAAATACTGATTTGTGTGTGTGTGTGTGTGGTGTAATCTAAGGTCTGCAAGATAAATCTAAACAAGCTTTTATTACAATCCAGTTTCAACATGTAAGAATAGCTGTGGTAGTTTAATGACAGTTAGTTACTAAGTTGAATTTGACTCCTTGCGACCTCATGGACTACAGCCCACAAGGCTCCTCTGTCCATGGGATTTTCCAGGCAAGAATACTGGAGTGGGTTGTCATATGCTTCTCCAGGGGATCTTCCCTACTCAGGGATTGAACCTGGGTCTCCTACATTGCAGGCAGATTCTTTACCGACTGAGTCACCAGGAAAGCCCAAGAATATCAGTATAACTTAGGAAACTCTTAACACAACTGGATACTTCTCATTTCTTCTACACTGGGAATCTTATTTACTGTTTTGTTGTTGTTACCCTTTGAGTGTTCCCCATCTTTGTTTCCAACTCAGCAATCATTTTCTTTGGGCAAAATAACCCATCTCTTTTCTCTTGATTCTTGGTGTATTTTTTGTTAGAATATCAATAAAAATTCTTATTCCATTCTGCTTTCTATTGTAAGCTTATTTTAGCACCTCTTTCTCTGCAGTCAAAAAATAACTATTCTGAAGAGAAATTGTTTAGTTCAAACTTACAGTCTTAAAATTATAAGGCAGAATGTCGGGGTGTTTTAATTATTCCTTGTGGGAAATATCATAAATTTTTCAAACATGGAATGTCAGGATTTTTAAGAGTCTTTCTAAGGATTTCATAAGCTCATTCATCAGTTTGAACTAGCATTCAAATTGAGATTGAGGGCTAAAAGTCAATCTGATGCATCCATAAAGGCAATGAATTTTAGCTTAACCATTAAGCTTTTGCTTAATTTTTAGCACAGAAATAAAAACATTCAAACTATGAAAAAGAAAGATATCTGTCTATGAAATGTTAAGCTTAAAAAATAAATAACTTATTTTCTGGCAAGCATAGCAATGCAGTTAAGAGAAAAAAAATTAAGAAGTTTACCACATAAAACTAATTAATTGAATAAAACGTTGTGCTGCTCTATAAATTTGCAGCTGAAAACGTTCAAATGTCCAACAGCAAAAACCTATTTACTGCTTGTCTGCATATTTTGTACGTGAAAATTTGACAATCAACAAATAAGTAGATGATACTTTTCCATGTTAAAGTTGTTGAAACAGCATTAATGACAGAATCCATCTAAACGCTCAGGTTTACACACCTGTGCTATCTCTGCAGAAAAGCTACCTTCCAATCTCTAGTCCAGTTTTAATAAGTTTCCATAGAAGTTTTCAGCCCTGCAATTTTATAAAGCTGTATTCTTCTGCCTCCAGCTCTTTTTCTGTTAGTGGTGAAAACATTTCTTTTATCCAATCCCAAAATATATTACAACAACAATCTTACTCAAAATATTCCTGCTGTGTTAAAAGTATTCACTTTTTAATTGTTTTAATAAATAAAATATCTGGCAAGCTTAAATACTTTGAATCCTTAGGATATTGAGAAAGTCTTTGAGACTCAGACTTTGTAGGTGATTCCTACAAAACTGAGTGACATCCTACAGAAGCACCTATTACACTTACATTAAAAGCTAGTCTTAATATTGTAATTTTTGTTTCAATGCTCAAACTTGAATTCTAGAATACAAATCTCTTCTGGCATAAAAATGACACTTACACTTAAAAAAAGTTGTTGTCAGAAATAAACAGAAGAAATAAAATGACTTGTGCTAGTGACTGTATGGTTAACTTAAGTGTGATGAACTCAAGCAGTGAGAAGGAATAAACAGTACTAGAAGGCACTGAGGAACTAAATGTATAAAGGAGTGATACACTAGAAAGCAGGAGAGAATAGTAGGAGATATTATACCCACTAGTATGAAACAAAGAGAGTATTAAAGCACTGCCATCAAATAACCACTGTGAAAATGTGCATGAGTTTTCACTCTCACATTATAAATATTAAAAAGTTATATATCTATATTTAAAAATATGAGATCAGCAAAAAGGCAACATCTTTTAAGTTCAAAATTATATCATACTAAAATAGTGAATAAGTAAATGAAACGAGTGGAAGTATTAGCAGGAGCGTCCAATTATTAACTGCTCGCTTAGTAGCAAGCATTTTACATTAAATCTGTTCATTCACCTATTGGATAACTAAACTGTGAAGATAGTATCAGACATATACTCCCACATCTACATTTTGCGAATGAACAGATTCAGAGAATTTAAGTAGCATTCTCAAGGAAATTTAGCTAGCAAATTGGAGATTCAAAATGTTAACTCAAAATTGATTTCAAAGCTTTCACCATAAACCAAAGAGGGAAATGTACAGAATTATTCATTTTTAAGAGAGGATTTGGGGCTTTAAAACATTAGTAAAGGCCTGTAGGTTGTTTATTTAACCTATCATGACTTGTATATTTAATCTATTTATATGGGCTTCCTGGTGGCTCAGTTGATAAAGAATCCACCTGCAATTCAGGAGACCCAGGCTTGACTCCTGGGAAGGGAAGATCCCCTGGAGAAGGAAATGGCAACCCACTCCAATATTCTTGCCTGGAAAATTCCATGGACAGAGGAGTCTAGCACACTGTAGTCCATGGGGTAGCAAAAAATTGGACATGACTCTATTTATAACAGTACTAGTTACACAGTAAAAATTAAAAAAAATATGAACTATTTTAATTTTTATTATTGATACAATACTGAGCCATTGAAAATGCAAGATTAAAAGAAGCAGAAATATTTGATCAACCCACACACTTGCAAAAGGATGGGCAACTTATATCTAAAACAAAATTTATTTTGGCTCCTAAATGATATAGTTTTATTGGATTGATGACCAAAATGAAGCATATAATGGCCATGTAGTCACTATGTTCAGAGATGTTTATCTGATGCTTCTTTCTTTACAGTGATAGTGGACTAATATAAGTTAGGATTACCTCTAATTATCTCTAAGGATAGTTGACTGATGAAGGTGGTGGAGGCATCAAAGAATAGACTTGATGGCTTAGAGCAGGCAAAGTCAGTCATTTGCCTGGATATTTTTTGCTTGTGCGACCTGTGGTGATGGTTGCATAGACCTGCAGTTTAGAGAAATTTTCTGCCACTTAATATACTCAATATTTAATTTAAAAAACTTTATGGATGAATTCTCAAAAAGATATAAGATTTTTAATTTTTTGTTTAAAATGGTGTTTTCTACTTGAAATAAACAATGCAACCCCTTTTACTCATCAAAATGTAGTATTAAGCTTATTAAATTTTCTTATAATCTCTAGTATGGGCTTTCTGCAGAATATGAGAGGATTTCTGTTCTTCCTTTACTCTAAAACCAAGTAGGAACACAAAGAATCAAAGCTAAAAGGAGGGCTGTTAGAATTCCTTTGAAGAATGTAAAAAGACTCAATCTTCGCTACCTTGGCAGTGAAGTGAAATCGGAGGTTATCCACTGTGGGAGTAACAAGGTTTGAAGGTGAGGCATTCAAAAAGCTCTTCTTTGAATATACCTGTTGTGCTTTTGATCCTTTCTGAGGAATAGAAAAAGGGAGGGAGAAAAGAAAATAGTGTTATACCAAATATGGTGTGAGCTCCAGAAATAACTGGGATTACACTGCATTCAGTCTATTGCATTAGAAGATATAAATAACGCACAACTGATGGTTTGACAGTAGTTAAAAGGTAGTCAAGTGTGAAATGTACTTGCTGGTTTTTTTGCACAATTTCCTAAATAACATAAGCAGTGCAGCATTCAGGGCATTGGATGTAACAAATTTTATGAATTTCTTTAACAAGTAAAGTACTCAAAGTAAGCTAAATTCCAGCAACTGTCCTCTGATTTGGTATGCTTTCCAGATAGCAAGCAAATTTTTTTAATACTGCTATTGTATTTTTTATAGTTGTGGCAACATTGCATATCTAGATATTGTTGTTGGTACTGAAAATAAAAATATATAATTAGACTGCTTACTGCTCAATTTTATTTCCAATCTATAAACAATGCAAGTAAACTTATTTTACTTTTACTGAATCTGTGTTGGAGTGTCTCTCTCTCTCTCTCTCACATGCAATGAAGAAAGAATATTTCAAAGAGCAAATGGTGTTTGCTAGAAGCTTGAAAATCAAGAAAGTTACAGGCATCTAAATTGCCATTCAACTGAACAGGTTATTTCAATTAAAATTTTTTTTTAATTTTTATTAGTTGGAGGCTAATTACTTTACAATATTGTAGTGATTTTTGCCATACATTGACATGAATCAGCCATGGATTTACATGTGTTCCCCATCCCGATCCCCCCTCCCGTCTCCCTTCCCATCCCATCCCTCTGGGTCTTCCCATTGCACCAGCCCTGAGCACTTGTCTCATGCATCCAACCTGGGCTGGTGATTTAAAAAAAATGTTTTAAAAGAGAATGGCTTCAGTTCTTATTATAAAAAGTCATGAGCATTCAAGGAATGTTAGCCTCATCAGCCCTCACAGGAATTACCCTTCCACATGAATCCTCTGTGTTTTCATATTTCCAAATAATTGTTGTTTTTCTTCTGAGCGAAAAGAGAGAAAGAAATTGTGATAACTAGAGATTTTTACAAACATTTTCTTAAACAGACTGGCAGACAAGTTGATGAATCTGGCAGAAAAGATTAAAATTAAAATGCATTAGAGGAGAGAGGAAAGAAACAGAAGTGTTCAGGTCCCGACAGAAGCACCCTCTGTTCAGATAAAGTCAATGCCGGAAACACGCTTCAGGGACCCAATATTTTTCAGCGAAAACCCTTCAGTACGGCCAAGGTTAGTCCTGAGCTGGGGAAAGACAGCATGAATCTCATTCACCTTGCCAGCAAGTTGCAATTTGTACTCAAATTGCTATGACAGGATCTGCTTACGAGACAGAATGTGTGTGTTTGTGAGGCTGCGTCAGCAATTGATGGAAAAGGGAAACATTCAGTCATTAATTGTCTTATCTGTGTAATTTGGACCAGACCTCCGGCTAGCATGGCAATAAAGAGATGATCTTTAAAATTACCTCTTAAGGCGACTCTCAGTATATGGGAGCACAGGAGACCCCTTACTGACCACTGCTCTAGCGACCAGTTCTAACAGCTTGGAGCTGTTGCCTGTAGCTGAGACTTGACTGCCTCTTGTAAGGCTTGCACCCGATCCCTCCGGTCTGCTGTCCTGGGCAGTTGCTCAGATGCTGCCATGTGGAACATCTGCAGAAATCCTTCAGTGTTCCAACACTTGCAGTCACAAGTGCAGCTGTGTTAACCCTTGATGCATGGGGGAAAGAAGCGAGCGGATAAATGCTTCCCATCACTGAGCCCTGAACAACAGTTTGGAGATGTATAATGCTTATCAGACCCTTGTGAGAAATTGAGCTATGGGCATCCGCAAGTGGCCAGCTCAATAATTTCTTGCATATGGTGTTTTGGTTCTTTGGCGTCTCGTTTCCTTTTTTCAGTCCTCTCAGCTTTTTATTTATTTTTAAATTTGGTCTCTCATTTTCACTACAGGAAATAGCTATCCTAATAAACTAGTCTCCTAAGCTTTTGTTCGGTCTCTTCTTTGGGGGAGAATCTCAGGTAAGTTTTTCTTAATTAGCACACTACCTGGAGGTTCTTTTATAAATGAAAGCCTATGCATGGTATTAGTTTATTTGCTTTTAATGATTATACAACATTAAGCTGAGCAGATTTAAAATGACTATATGCCTTGCCTGTTGTCTATGAAGCAAAGTCCAAGGAGTTTACTATGGCTCATAAACCATTCAGGCTCCCCAGGATACATTTCATGTCATTATCAACAACCAGTTCAACACACACACACACACACACACACACACACACATGCAAACACACATACTCTACTCATACACAGGCATACAAAATCCTATGCTTTACCAAAATCAAAGTAACTCAATATTCTCACAGTCCTTGATTTTTCACATTTCTTGGCCTTTCTAGATCTAATTTTTTCATGTAAAAAGTCTTTCCCTATTTCATCAGCAATACAGTTACAGTTTCTTTTAAATACCCTTTATGGAATTCTTTAATCTATATTAATCAGACAAATGTATGTGATTCTCAGTGGGCTTATAAAAACATCTTCAATATCAACTTTATAATGCACTACTTAAATAAATGCTAACTTTAGTGTATTTTGTATTAAATTGAGGGCAGGACCTTTGTTCTATTTGTAGTAATACCATCCAATACATCAGAGTAGATGCTCTATAAATATCTGAGAATAAATCAATAATTGAATTATGATAGTATTTAGCCTTCCCTTAAATATCTAATCCTTCTCCAAGGTCTCTAACCATGATGATATTGATTAAAAATATCAGTTGGAAAAAAAAAAAAAATCAGTTGGCATAGTTCCATATTGTTGCCCAGCAAAAGAATTTTGTTTTAACTCTTTATTTTCAAGTCTTTTTGGTGGCTTCACTCACTGTATTAACATTGATTGTCTACTCATTATATATCAGGCACTAAGACAAGCATTTGGGAACAAAGATGTAGACATAGTGCTTACTTTCTTAAACTTTTGATTTCAGTCTATTGGAGAAACCAGGAATTAATACCTGGACATGTAAATACAATTTATACAATTAAAAGTTGTGATATATGTTATAAAGGCAATGGACAGATTGTGAACAGGAAAATAAAAACTATTTTAGAGAGATAAGGAACAACTTATCCTAAAAATTGACTTTTATACAATAAGAAGAGTAATAGAAAATTTAAGGACAGCATATAAGAAAAATTTGACATGGGAAAGAACTGGTTATCTTCAATAAACTGAAATAAAAGTGGTGTGGGTGGACCTGATGAAGGAGAGAAGGGGACTTATAAGTAATGAATTCAGAGAGAAACAAGAACAGAGTCAGAAAAGTCATCTCTAAAATTGGGCTTTATTTGGGTTTTAGTGAGAAGTTCCTGAAGGTTTTAAAGGACTGATATTATAACATGTGATGAATACTTTATAAAAATTAGGCTATTCCTCTACAGAGAATCAAGTGGAAGGTATTAAGAGTAGAATTGAGAAGAGGGCTGTTAGATCAGTGTGTCTATAGACTATCGGAGAAATCCAATTGCATATAAGATATAAATTTGTGAGTCAATATTTAAATTATATGTAAAGCAATGGAAATAGTTGAGACTACCAGGGAAGAGAATAAGAGAAAGAAGAGAAGTGAAAACTGTCCTTGAGTGGATTCAACAAAGAAAAACTCAGCCTGCCAGAGGGAATGTCTGGAATATTCAGTGCCCCAGAAACTACAGGATAAAAGTGTTTCAGGATGTTTTGAGGATCATTAACTATGTCATATGCTCCCAAGAGTTCTAGAAAGTTTATTATGAAAGTGCATTATTTGAAATTTGTACAATGTAGGTCATTGCCAATCTTAGAAGAAGCATACTCATACTGACTTGATATAGAGATGCCAGATAATAATGATCTAATGAGTTTTAGTATCAATCAAATATATATATATATACACACACACACACACACACACACACACACACACACACACACACACACATTTCTAAAGTTTGTTGCACATTTGCCTGTGAAGAGGCAAATATTGAGTGCTTGAGTAGAATTGCAGCAAAAATATAAAAATAAGGGAAAGGAAGTCACAGAGTCTGAGAACACTATTTGGAAGGGGAGGTTTCCTAGCTCAGTTATGAGGAATAAACAGGAACTGTAACTGTCAAGTCAGCCATTCTTTTTTTTTTTTTTTTAAAGTCAGCCCTTCTTAACAGATGAGCAACAATGGAACACAGTGAAAGAACAGGTGAGATTCAATTGCACTGTGGAGCTTTCACATAACCCTCATCCACCAAGGTGTTGAATGTAGAGGTTACTACCCCTTCAGATTAATAACCAAATTCATTAATTCAGTAATTTTAGATCCACATTTTTCTTAATATATCCTCCTTATAATACATGAGGAATTAGAGAAGATTGAATCTCTGCAGGAATACTAGACAGCAAGGTTAATTTGCAACTTAATTTTTAATAAGTATCCTTATTGTAAATATTTAATTACATTTGACCTTCAACTTTTTGTGATTTTAAAACATGTACTATTTAAAAGTTTTAATTAAAATACCTAATTTTCTCATGTTATAGTTTGATTTATGCCTTCCTAGTTCAATTGCAATCTAAGTATATAAATTTAAAATATGCAATCATTTCAAATACTAGAACTGAAATGTCATACTAATTTTCTCTATACCATTTTAAGGTCCTTTAACTGAGAAGAATGTTAGTAGTCTATGTGCAAGTTACTTCTATTTTCTTAAAGGATCGGTGGTAATAAGATGTCCAGGTACACTGAAGAGTGAATGATATGCCGAGTTTTTAAGAAAACATAGTTGATATATGGTCTCTATGGAAAAGCTGCACACTTGGGAGAAGCTTTTATTGGGCATTCTGGAAAGAAAGTGTACAGTTATCAGTATGTCTTCAGTTACGGAAAAAGTTTTCTAAGAACTTCCTTGGCTATAAATTCCAGAAACATCAGGATTAATTCAGTGACTTTGATTCAGAGTCCAGTGAACTGAAAAGAGAAAGACTCATTTTCATTTCAATGCTCTGGAGAATAAGGCAGTTGGGCACAAAAGTCATACAACTATATGACCTTATGTTGAGGAAGTGATATTAAGAAGGGATCCTGCCAGCAGTTACGCGACTTGGGATTCGATGTCTCTAGACCACAATGTAGTACTGAAACATACCTTATTAAATTTGCTATTGTCAATGAACGGAAAAAGCATATGGAAAATCATTGGTAAAATGATCTTAATTGCTTCTCTGTTCTTGTAAAAAGCAAAGTTTAATAGCTGCAAAAGACAAAAGAAAAAAATTATCTGTAACCACTGTAGAGACATTTGCATTTAAGCAGACAGATTAATCTCCTTCAAAAGGTAAGCATTCTTACCCAGGTAATTTAAACATAATGATTTTTAAATAATTAAGAAATGAAAGTATTATACATTGTGGTCTTTTAAAATTCTTTCAAGTAAAAAAATATTATCTGTTTAGTTTACATACATTTATTGAATAAAGTAATGTTAAAGAGTAAGCGATTACTTTTAGAAAACTGTCACCGGTTTCAAGATTGGGACAAAAATGATTACTTTTAACTGATAAATATAAAGCTTTGTTATAACATATTTTGTGCAGATAAAGGGTGGTTATTTTTAATGTAGAGCTGCATATGCTAGAAACTAGATATGAAGTCAGAGGAAAGTGAACAATGTCAAGAGTCAAGGAGCCATTGGAAGCTACTGCCTACTTCTCCAAGGAGCCAACTGTGCAAATCGAAGAATCAATATTACTTGGTATACAAGCTTCTTCAGGCTGCCAAAACAGAATACCACAGGTGAGGTGGCTTAAATAACAGAAAAAAAATATTTGTTCACAGTTCTGGAGCCTGTAAGTCCAAAATCAAGAAACTGGCAGGGCTGGTTTCTAGTGAAACTGCTCTCAGGGCTTGCAGATGGCAACCTTCTCCTCATGTCCTCACCTGGCTTTTCCTCAATGGGATCTCACTGACTCTTGGTCTCTCTCCTTTTCCTTATAAAGAGGTTGGACCTGTTGAATTAGAGCCCCCACCCTTATGACCCCACTTAACTGCAATTACCTCCTTAAAGGTACAATCTACAAATACAGTCACATTGGACGTTAGGCCTCAACCTATGAATTTTTATTTATTTATTTTTTTGGTTAGGTGAGTAGAATGGAGAGAAGCATGATTTATTCCAATGATGTTTTCAGTGACCAATGGGCCACACAAAGGGAATAAATTATTAGCCTTAACAAGTAAACTGAACTTTATATTCCTTTGCTTCTTCCAAACTGTCAAATTTATTCAGACTTCAGTTGTGACATTTATTGGATTTTTAAAAACAATCCACAGCTTACTTAAACATGACTTTCTGTTAGAAAGTTATGAGTATTCCATAGAGAATGGATATTACATACTTAAATCTCAAAAAAGAAAATGGTGTTTTGGCCTCTATTTTCCTTTCAGCTCCATTTACATCATGATATGTGTACTCATTTCCACTATTGAAAATAATAATATAGGAAACAAATTTATTTAAATACAGCTTTTGTATTACTTGCATTTCTTGGCTCCCCCCTCTGGCCAAACATGTAGAAAATGCATCTGGATGAAAGACTTAATCAATTACTAGATTTTTAAACAAGTTGTAGTTACAAATTCTTCTTCTTTTACCTTTGTAAGGGTCTTAATTATGTAGTCTGTCTTAGATGAAAGTGTGGCCATGTCTTTCTCTTTATACGTAGGATATATTTTTATTCTTTGATATTAACATTTCAGAATTGCTGCTTTAAAAAGCCTTCAAAACATAGACATAGATAAAACATAGATAAAAAATAAAGAAAGCTATTATGATCATAAAGCTGTAAAATATAACAGGGGTATAGGACTCACAATGAATTTCTAGAATGTGCAGAGCTTGAATGGTTTATAAAGACAGTCTTATAAGTTGAACTTGTATGGAGAGGATTTTTATAGAAAAGGGAGTAGTTCAGCACTATGTTTCATCTGTTTTGTCTGGGGTAACAGAAACTGGATGATACTCTGGCTTAAAGAAATTGTACTTATAAGTGAGAAAATTATATAATATATATATTCAAAAGAAACATATGAGGATTTCACATAAAATTATTATTTCACAGTTTTCTGGGATGCTGTCTTCAACGGAAAATTGAAGCTTGAAAATAACATTAAATAGTATAGAGCTATCTAATCATAGTCTTGATGACATAACTGGTACTAGGCTAGCCCAGCCATGTTTATAACTATAAAAATTACAAAATAAATAAAATAACTCCTCAGTTATTAGAAACAAGTAACACTGGACTTTTGAACAAGTAAACGACATACTTTTCTGACTAGAGTCTGTCTTGGCACTGCTGCGTAGATAGGGAAAGTCCAAGAACAACCCAGATTTGCTGAGCTGTGGTAATAGGCTACTGAGGCGGTTAAAAATTTCATAGCAGTGAAATAAAGAAGACAAAGCTGTGCAGAGATGGAGCTCTTTAAATGGTTCTTCTGAATCTTGTCTCAATACTAGGCTGTACATGTGCAAGACAAGAAGCCACGGATACATAAAGGACAGCTGCCATTAAACAAAAACAGGAAACTATGATGTGAATAACTAATAGTTTCACAGGGCTGTGAAGGATTTATTCATTTATTTTAGCAGAATGTTCATTTTATACCAGAATGAACATATGCTTGGGCTTCCCAGGTAGTAAAGAATCTGCCTACTGATGCAGAAGATGCAAGAGAAGTGAATACAATCTCTGGGTTAGGAAGATCCCCTAGAGAAAGAAATGGCAGCCCACTCCAGTATTCTTGCCCGGGAAATCCAATGGACAGAGGAGCCCGGCAGGCTACAGTCTGCTGGGTCACAAAAAGTCAGACGTGACTGAGCTCGCACATAATGCATTGTCTCATGTTTGATTAACCTAGGCATTCAGTAGTGATTATAGAAATGCAGAAAAAGTTGGTCTGCTTAAAATCTTAAAAACAATCTCATAAGAGTTAAGTTGACAAAGATATAAATTAACTACTTGCTTGAACAAAGCCCAATATCATTAGAATGATGACAATATCCAATGAGTTAATAAATAATATAATATGTCCACTATCCAATGAAAAATGGCTAGATAGGCAAAAAATGTGACCAATAGTTGGGAGAAAAATCAGTCAGTTAAATCATGAAATTGCAGAGATAATGAAATTATTGTTTAAAACAGCTATAACAAATATATTCAAATAGTTAAAAGAAATTTAAAAATCAGTGATAGAAATGGAAGATGTGGAAATAACAAAATGAAATACCTAGTACTCAGAAATACAATATTGGAAGTGGAATAAACAAAATAAAGATAAGATAGGCCTAATAGTAGTTGTCTCTCTTGCAAAAATAAAATAGTGAGTTTGAAGATAGGATGTATCTAAGTAGATTGTACATGCAGATTCTCCAAAGTAGACTCTACCCAAAACAAAGTGCATAGAGAATGAAAGGCAGAGAAATATGAAGAGAAACACAATGTAATGCACATAGTATCAAACATTAACTTAATCATAAGTGAAGTGCTTGACCAAGCATGGAGGAAGATTAGAGCAGAATAATATTTACAGATAAGGTCTGAGTTTCCCAAATTTGACAAAAATGCAAACCCAAGAGTTATTAAAGTTATATTAATGAAGATAGTATTCCTTTAGTAAGCCAATAAGCCAAATCAATGAAAGTCAATTGGTAGTAATAAACCATATTTTTAACATTAGTTAATTTCAATCAAACAAGTCAAAGCAAAGAGGTTAAGTTTACAAAATGGACTTTGTCAAAGTTGAAAAAAAACAAACAAACAAACTTCTGTTCCTCAAGACTCCAATAAAGGAATAAATGGGCAAGCCATAAACTTAGGAAAATATGTGTAATATCTGTATTGTTGTTATTTGTTGCCGCTTTAGTCACAAAGTCCTGTCTGACTCCTTGCAATCTCCATGGACTGTAGCCAGCCAGGCTCCTCTATCTAAGGACTTTGTCAAGCAAGAATAGTGGAGTAGATTGCCATTTCCTTCTCCAGGGGATCTTGTTGACCCAGGGATCGAACCAGCATCTCCTGCATTGTCAGGTGTATTCTTTACCACTGAGCCATCAGGGAAGCCCCAATATATATATTAGACAAGGTATTTCTATCCACAATATATGAACAATATTTAGAAGGCAATACTGATTAGACAACCTAATTTAAAAATGGACAAAGGAGCTAAATAGACATTGTACATGAAAAAAGTATTCAATATCCCATATCATCAGCAAATGCATGTTAAAACTACATGAAATATCTGCTAAAATTGCTAAAATTGAAAAGATTAACAATACCACATATTGGTGCCTGTAAAGCACAACTAGATCTCATGCAATTCTAGTGGAAATAAACAAATGTACAATTTCTTTCAAAATCATTCTGACAATTTTTCTGTAGTTTCACATATACCTGCCTTATGACACAACAATTTATCTTCTAGAATTTTACCCACAAGAAATGAAAACACATTTTCACACAAGAATATGCTTGTACAAGGATGAGCATGTCAGCTTTATTCATAATAGCCAGCACTGGAGACAACACAAGTGTCTATCAGTAAAAATTTATTTATATACACAACATGTATGGATGGAACTCAGAAACCTGCTGAGTGAAAGTAACCAGACAAAAATTAATATGTGACATTGTGATTTATAATAAGAAATATATATTTGGTCTTTTCCTTGTTTCTGGTGAAAAACTCCTAGAACTCTTGGAATTTCTTGAGTGATGAAAACTCTGAAAGTTTATTTTTTATGTTAATGACATAGTATTTAGAAAACACCTAAGAATGAGGGCAGGTTGCAGGGAGAGCCAAGCCTGTGGTGAAAGGGTTTGAGCATCCAGTTCCACCCGCTGATCTGCTGAGGAGGAGAGAGGAGCTAGAGATTGAGCTCAGTCATGATTTAATCATCCATGCCTATGAATAAAAGCTCCATTAAAAAAAAAAAAAAAAAACCACAAAAGAAGGAGCTCAGAGAGCTTCCAGGTTGATGAACACATGTAGATACAGGGCACGTGGTTTGACTGGAGAGAATCCTTTCCCCATACCTTGCCCTTTGCATCTCTTCCATCTGGCTGTTCCTGAGTTATATATATTTTATAACAAACCAGTGATCTAGTGATGCATTTCCTGAGTTCAATGATCCACCCAGCAAATTAATCAAATCCAGGGAGAGAGTCATGGGAACCTCTGGTCTATATCCGGTTGTTGACTCGGAAGCACAGGTTACAACCTGGGCTTATAACTAGAGTTTGAAATGGTTAGGCTGGACAGCCTTGTAGGACTTAGTTCTCAATCTGTGGAATCTGGTCCTATTTTTGAGTAGATAGTGTCCAAATTGAATTAACTTGTAGGACATTCTGTTGGTATTCCCAGAATTATTTATCACTGGCATGTGGACACCCCTCCACACACCTTGAACTAGTTTCTGAACACCAAAGGAGTGCATACTGTATGATTTCACTCACTTGAAGTTCTAGAATAATAATAATAAAAAAGAAAATCCCATGCTTAAAGAAATTAAAGTAGTAGTGGCTCTTTTGAGGGAGCTGGGAAAGTGAGTAGAATTTTTTGGCAAGGCTCTTGAGTGATCATTTTTGAAGTCTGATGAAATTGTTCTTCATCTTAACTGAGTCGAGAAACACATGGGTGTAAGGTGGTGGTGGAGGGGGGTGGCTAGTTGCTAACTGTGTCCAACTCTCGCCTCCTGTGACCCCATGAACTGTAGCCCACCAGGCTCCTCTGTTCACAGGATTCTCCAGGCAAGAATACTGGAGTGGGTTGCCATTTTCTTCTCCAGGGGCTCTTCCCAACTCAGGGATCGAATCCGTGTCTCCTGCATTGCAGGTGGATTCTTTACAGCTGAACCACCAGGGAAACACCAACGAGTATAATACAATTGGCAAAAATCACAGAACATCTCATGTATGTAAATAATTTCTCAAGTAACAACAACAACGCCATCTCGTTATCACTAAAATTCCTATTAGATACACTTCTACCACTGGTAAGTATCAATACATTCCATGCATATATGGAATTATCTGTTGAAGTAATAAATGATAAGTATAAAAAGATACATAGATATAGATAGATAGTGATTTAATGAGGAAGTATTGACTCTGGTGTATCACCCAGTATAACTTTCTGTAAGCTATTTTATAATTATTTTACTCTATACTGTGCTGGTATATACCACTAGTCTATGGTGCTAGTGATAAATGACCCACTTGCCAATGCAGGAGGCACAGGAGACCAGGGTTTGATCCCTGTGTCCAGAAGATCTCCTGGAGGTAGAAATGGCAACTCAGTCCAGTGTTCTTGCCTAGAGAATTCCGTGTATAGAGGAGCCTGGCGGGTTACAGTCCATGGGGTGGCAAAGAGCCAGACAAGACTGAGCGACTAACAGTTTCACTTTCATACTGTGCATGCTCCTGTATCAATAGTTTTATTAGAGCTAATACTCCATCCTCTATTTCTCTGAACTAATCTGTGGTCCCATAGGTGAAAAATACTCTGAAGGAAAAAATCTTTCTAAAGATCTATAAAAGGAGTATAAAATTACGTTCCTATAGCCTAACTGAACTGCATATTTTATGATTAGCCCTTTGCAGTTTTTAAGATACCTCTAGAGCACTAAAAAATAAAAAGTAATCTTTTATTTTTTTTCCTGAAGCAAGATTCCATGAGCATAAACTTACCCATAGGAATAAGGTAACTTAGAGGAAAAAAGAATTGTGCTAAAAATATTCAGAAAGCAATGTGAAACACAAATAAGCAAGTTAATGTACCAAGGAAACATAACCTACTGCAAAGTTTAACCTGTATTTTTCAAGATCCATGAAAAACAACAGAATTAACCTAAAAAATATTTTCCAATTAAAGACCCAAATATTTACTTTTCTTGTACATGTAAACTTGAGATCATAAAATGAATATCATTTCAACTTTTCTAGTTATTATTAAATTTTTGCCTTCTAATATTAGCAATGTTATAAGTTCCCTTTTAATGTGTAGAGGCTTATTGTTAGTAGGTTTGCCTCAAATATGATTTTTTATTTAAAGAAGCAATCTTTGTCATATTAATTTCATTATGCTGCTCTAGTTCATTTTGCTCTACAGAAGTTGTTGAAAAATAATCTATGTTAAAAAAGTTGGTACAGGTAAAATGTGTTAAAATATGTTAATGGATACATAGTTAATTCACTTGTATCATGAAAATGTTTGTTGAACAGTAATTCTGTTAGTAAATACTTATGTGCCTGAGTATAATGTATTCTTGTAGTTGTTTTATTTTATGTAAAGACATTTATTAAATTTGAAGTTTCATTTAAAATATCATTGCATTTGAAATTATAAGTTTTCATTTTCTGCTCTAAAAATTTAAATTGAACAAACCTCTAAAATTACCAATCTAGTATGAAATAATTCCTAAATTCTTGTTATTAACTTTATGATGAAATCCATATAGTTACAATGATTATTGCAAAAAGCTGGATTGCTAAAATTATTCCAGAAAACATTTTTCTATGTCATTACTTCATTTCTATTAATATTAGACATAGTAATATACATGTATTGATAAATATTTAGTGTTTGGTGTTAGAAATCATACTAATAATTGAATCATTAAACTTTTTAACGTGTATATATATAGATTTATGCACATTTATGTATACAAGGTTCAATATATATACCCACATATACAAATTTGATAGAATTAATATGAATTGTTTATTAGTTTGATTAAAAAGTATTTACAAGAAAATCTTATTACACTTATGATCATAATCTGAATCCTCACCCATCATCATCCACTAAACAGAAATTTTAAAAAGAATTATTTCCAAATTATGATTTATTTACTTGGTACCATTAAACCAGCAAAATAAAAAAGGCTAAAGCCAACAAAAGCAAGGGAATGGAGTGCACACTGTACTTTTTAAGACTGCATCATATCAAGTGTTTTTCTGCTTTTTGCACTGTTCTTTTCCCATTACTCCATTCTTCTCTTCTCAGTGATCAAAAAGAAGAATTTTGGAAAAGAAATCAGAATTAGGTGACAGCAGAGTTATCACTTGAGACAGAAGTTTCAGAAAATTATTAGTGCTGATACTTTGCCTCTTTCTTCCTTATGGCATTGCTTCTAGAATGGCTTGAAATTAATTTAAAATGGCTATTTTTAAATTCCCAGGCTAGTGAATCATGAAATAACAATTATAACTTGGAATCATCTTGATAGATCCTTTTCCTGGGTAAGTATGAATGTATCATGGGCTTCTTTGGTAGCTCAGGTAGTTAAGAATCCACCTGTAATGCAGGAGACCCCCGTTCAATTCCTGGGTCGGGAAGATCCTCTGGAGAAGGGATAGGCGACCCACTCCAGTATTCTCTGGGCTTCTCTGGGATTCCCTGGTGGCTCAGACCGTAAAGAATCTGGCCCCACCTCCAACTAATAAAAATATATATATATATATATATATATATATAAACAATCTGGCCCCAATGCAGGAGACCTGGGTTTGATCCCTGGGTTGGGAAGATCCCCTGCAGGAGGGCATGGCAATCTATTCTAGTACTCTTGGCTGGAGAATCCCCATGGATAGAGGAGGCTGGCAGGCTAAAAACCATGGGATCACAGAGTTGGACATGATTGAGTAAGCACAGGCCATGAATGTATTATATGTAATTTATTCTATTAAAGGTTATAGTTCATTATTATATATTAAAATTGCATTACAGTGGAAAATAATGATTAAAGTTTCAGTTGCCAAATAACTTCCTGAATAGGTAAAATAGCTCCAATAAATCACAGCCCTTTCATGCTATTCTAGGAAGTTATCTCTGAATTCTTCCTGTTTTTTCTTTATTTCTTTTTCCTGGCTTACTCTTGTACTCTGAGTGCCAGTGATTAGCTGACACATTTGGAAGCTTGGAGGATCAGAAAGAGGAATCCACATTTCCATTATCACAATCACCAAAATTGATGTGACTACTGTCCCTCCATCCACAACCAAAAATCATTGAAATAAATGTCATGTCTCCCTGAAATGTTAGCTGATTTTAATATATTAAGTGGTACAATTAAAATATGTCTCAAAATACATTGGTAGCAGAGAAAATGACATGAAAATGGGGAATCAGAAGGATGCAGAGATGTAATATGGGCAAACGAGACAATGAGAGCAACAGTACATTGGCAAGAAACCAAACAGAATGTGCAAATTTTTGTATGATTAGATCCTAAACTGAGCTACAGATGATGAGGCAGGACTAGAACAAAACTGCATCATTGATGGTTCTAAAAATAGGAAGAGTTTATAACTATATCCCTATTGATTGAACAAATATCACTCAATTACTATATTATTAGATCAACATCAAAATAGATTTCACAAACAGAGATTCAAATAAATTAAATGACGAACCACAGTTATTTATGGGAATTCACCTAACTGTGAGTCATAGGAAGGCAGTTCCATAATAAGGTATCCTGCTTAGGATATTCTTGCAGTATCTTAATCTTTAAGTACTAATTTATTTTTTAAGTAATGTACGATCATAGAATAAATGACAGTACAAGTCTTTTTAAAACTAAAAAGTCTCCCTTTTTCTTGCTACAAAGTCTTTTATTTAGATGTCAATGTATCCAATGATTCAAAAATTTGCTATGTATATAAATATTCACTTCTAAAATACTATGGTTCACTTTATTTTAAATTTCATGTCCACAATTTCAAACTAATTTTCAAGATAAAAATTCTCTATATTTTCATTTGGATTTAAAATTTCTTCATCTTTTGTTCAATTCTTAAAATATGTGTACACTTTAAGGATATAGGTCCCCACAAACAGTTACTGTGTCTAAATATAGCTGTATATTTTCAGCTGTTTTAAAAGCATGTTTATTTTTCAATACACATAGGAATTAATTCTTTATGCCACTGGTATTCACAGGCTTTCACATAGCCTCTACAAACCCTAAAATAAAAAGAATTACTTGCTGTGAAATAGAGACACAAAAATCTGTTAACCAGGAGTTATCGAAAAGCTCTTTTCTTCTAAGCAATATATTCTTAGTATAATTACCTTTGCTACATCAACCAGACAAACTTAGAATTTTAATCTTTATGAGAGAAGTAAAATGAAACATGAATCTTTGTAAATAATAAAGCCAATTTTACTCTTATAAAAATATACTATAATCTAATTTCTTCTAGTAGGAAGACATAACTAGGATGAAGACACTGAAGATAAATATTATTAAACTAAAACCAGACATGGAAGTTTTGAAAATAACTTATAGTATTTAATTATTTAGAAACATAATCAACATTAAAAATAATCTCCTGCCAAACAAAGATGAAAATGTTGAGTTAGAAGCTGTTATTACTTGCCTTCAAAAAAATATCTCCAGGGCTGAAAATCAGATGGGAAAGAAAAAATGCAAAGTAAGCATGCAACACAGGAAAGGTTCTATACATTTTATGACAAGAATATCAAAAGTGGTTTGATCAGGAAACTGGGAATTTCACTTTAAGATTTCAAATGGACTTGCTATCTTGAAAAAAAACTAAATTTTAAAATTTGTCTAAAATATATTCTGAATACATTACAACCAATATTGTATTAAAGGTATAGCTAAACTTAAAAAAAAAAAAAAAAAAACAGAAGAAGAAAAAGTGTGAGGAAACCCCCAGGATGCAAAAATTTAGAAGTGTTTGAAACTAGTGTTAATTGAGTATTCACAATCCAAGTGCAATTGCCAATATCAGAAATCTTGATACTTGAGGTTAGATGTAGATGTTGGAGAGAGGAGAAATGCACATGTTCCATTAAGGAGGAGGATTGTGTTACTACAGAGAAACAGTAACCTCAAAGTTTATACCCTGGGTGTGTAGGCAGGCTAGGCAAAAGTTGCGTGACAGCAAAATGAGACAACCCCTAAACTAATCATATGGTCGAAAGATCAGATTCTGGGTATCAGGAGCCTGGAATTCCCTGCCCACCAGCCATAAGGTCGCAGTCAGGGCTTTTTCATGAGCTTCTTCTCAAGTCCCATCCTCTCAAGTCAGAGAATACCGTGTAAACTTCAGGCTTGGCCAAGGAGATGCTGGCTGTTTGCCAGGCCTGGAAGTGGGATGGGGTTTATAGACTGGAGACATACGTGCTACAAAGTTTTGTTAACTATATGATGGTATGCAAGGTCCTTGTTTGTACAGAACACAACTCTGGGTTGTAAGAGAAAATTGAACTGCAGGCCAGAGATTTAACATTTTTTCTCTAACTCTTGACATAAATGTGAGAGAGGCACCTAGTCTCAGTAGTTATTCCAATGTGTAAAATAAATAACCCTTTTAGAAATTTATCATCAGAAGCCTCTTCTCACAGATGCAAATTTACACTCCATGAGTGGTCTAAGAAACACCCAAAGAAGCAATAGTCTTTAAGTGGTCTCATGTTTATGATGACTGGAAATGAGTAGACAAAGCAAAAGTAATCTCTGGAAAAATGTGACTCCCTCCTCCCCACTAATCAAAAGATGAGCAAGTTTTCCTCCTCTCAAATCAGAATTTTATGTTATAATTTCTAAAAGTAAGATTAAGCTTAAAAAAATTACTTCTTAATGTTCTACTGCATATATATGCTACTCCCTTTGGCCTTCTAAATCAGATTTTGGCAAGCTGAGACATTGCATTCTTGTTTCCTGCTGTACAATCTGCAAGCTAATAATGGTCTTTATGGTTTTTAAATGTTTTAAAAATAATCAAAGGAAAAATGATATTTTGTGACTTGAAAATTATATGAAATTCAAGTTTCAGTATTTATGTATAATGTTTTATTAGCGTGCATCTGCTCTCATTTGCTGATGTATTTATTGCTTGTGACTGTTTTTGTGCTACAACACCAAAGTCTGTCTACCCCACACCTAGCCTAGACAGGAGTATATATATGAAACTTTATTTCTACACTGACATGAGTTTTCTTATCCACTTTTTTCATTAGCATAATTTTGCTTTTTCCAAAACACTTCTGCCCAGGCAAATGGGTTGGCCATTATGGGATCTAAAAAAATCCATCTACTTTTCAAGAGAAATCATCAACAAAGTGTGCACCCTCAGATTCTTTGAGTTCTTTAACTCAAGTCCTCATCCTGCTTGTTTTCCCTAATCAGAGACCTTTATCCTTAACCAGTTCTATTGTAATCAAGGTCTCACAGTGAAAGGTCTATCCATACTCAAAATTTCCAATTATCAACAATTTCAGACCATCTGAAATGCTGCCAAAGCTTTGCGGAGGTGGTGTTCTCTCTCACTGTGGTAAGCAATAAACTCAGCTTTGCCTTATCAACAGATTGTGTTGGTAATACTTAGAGAGACAGCTTTCAACAATTTAGTAGTTGCCACATCGACCATATGGCACCCACAGTCTAAAAGATGCACTAGCTGTCCCTTTTGCACAAAAACTTTGTCAACCTCTCTTCTCTCTGAGTAATAGCAGTTCCGTTGTAGTAAAAATGTCAAATTGAAATTATTTTCAAAGGTGTATTATTGGTTTGTTTCCTTCAGATTACAAAAGCTCCCTTTCTTGTGGATTACAAACTTATTTCTGGAAAGGTGATGAAGGGTAAGGGGTGGATCATGGATTATACTCATATATAATGGAGAATCTCAAAGTCTGATGTTAAAAGTAAGGTAAAGTAGCCACCTGACTTTTATCTGGTCATTTTTTTTTTCCTAATTTTTTCCCTTGTGAAGAATTTTTATGGTGAGGATTATATTTCTAAAAGTTTCAAGAGTGTTATATCATTTCCCCTCAAATTTGGTGCCATTTTAATAAAATTTGGAGCAACATGAATATAAAATGTAATGGAGTGTGTTACAGAACAAGGATGAAGTTTGCACAAAGACCCTAGGTGTCTTACTTTTACTTCCTTCTGTGGGAATATATTGAGATCACCAGGACTAGAACAGGCTATTTATTCAAACCAGGCTATAGCAAGGGAGTCAACCCCTGTCATTTGCGTTGGGATGAGACTTAAAGACTGTCAGGAGAGTAGAAAAGCTTTATAGGGAATAAAAAGGATGGCTTCAGGTGGGCTCTGCTTATAAACCATTGGCAAGGGGAAGCTAGACATGGACTAATTAGAAGTGGGGAATCTTCTACAACTGATTTGAGAAACAGATTTGTCTTTCCCTGAATGGGTCCTGAGTTGCAAGCGGTGTCAGGCAATAAGAAAGTTGATAGGTATTGACTGCATTCTGATTATTCTGGGCCTATTTCTACCGAGGTGATAGTTTGGCTTCCCCAATTGGTTGCTGTGGAGGTTGTAGTCAGAGTTCTATTTTCATAAATGTTCTGGACAATGTCCATGTGTACATTCAAATTCTCACGGCTCTTTTTCTCTTCTACACTGGAAAGGAATTCCATAGCAAATTCAACACTGAACCATTTCCATTTTTTCAAAGCTTTTCACTTTCATTTCTTCAGTTTTCATTTCAGGACTATACCTGCAGGTTCATTGTCCAGGTTCTCTTAGCTCTCCCACTCTCAAAACAAAAAAAGTTGCATTTTCCTATTTTTTCCTGAATACCTGATTTACATATTTATACTATTTTCTATGCTTACTTCTCAGTGCAAATGTTAGGAGAGTAAGAACAAATTCACACTTGGTTTTATGTTAATCTGAAAGTAAAACGTTATGCTATATTTTATTTAGTACTCTAGAGATGGCTCAAAAGCAGTTGGTTGATGAAGGCATCCAAGATTATCTAAGAGAAATATTCTGAATTATCTAAGAGAAAACTTGGGTAGAAAAATAAAGCTTTTTGTATTGTGGAAAGATGAGACTTCAAAAGGGATAAAATTCTTAATTGCCTTCTGTAAGTATACTCAGATAAGGACATAACATGACATTAAGTATTCTGAAAGATTGCTGGGCAGTTCTATTTCCAGTTTTTTAAGAAATCTCCACACTGTTCTGCCATACGACCCAGCAATCCCACTCCTGGGCATACACACTGAGGAAACCAGATCTGGAAGAGACACGTGCACCCCGATGTTCATCGCAGCACTGTTTATAATAGCCAGGACATGGAAGCAACCTAGATGCCCATCAGCAGATGAATGGATAAGGAAGCTGTGGTACATATACACCATGGAACATTACTCAGCCGTTAAAAAGAATTCATTTGAATCAGTTCTAATGAGATGGATGAAACTGGAGCCCATTATACAGAGTGAAGTAAGCCAGAAAGATAAAGACCATTACAGTATACTAACACATATATATGGAATTTAGAAAGATGGTAATGATAACCCTATATGCAAAACAGAAAAAGAGACACAGAAATACAGAACAGACTTTTGGACTCTGTGGGAGAAGGTGAGGGTGGGATGTTTCGAGAGAACAGCATCAAAACATGTATATTATCTATGGTGAAACAGATCACCAGCCCAGGTGGGATGCATGAGACAAGTGCTCGGGCCTGGTGCACTGGGAAGACCCAGAGGGATCGGGTAGAGAGGGAGGTGGGAGGGGGGATCGGGATGGGGAATACATGTAAATCCATGGCTAATTCATGTCAATGTATGACAAAAACCACTACAATATTGTAAAGTAATTAACCTCCAACTAATAAAAATAAATGAAAAAAAAAAGTATTCTGAAAGAGAAAAATAAATACTTAGGGAAAAAAGCCTTATCCAATGCCTTGAAAAAAACAAAAAATAGTTAAAACCCTAGCATCCTTAGAAGAGTTCCAGTTACTATGCCCTTTGCTAGATCACACAGGGAACTTATAATTATTGAAAAATCCTAAAGAAAGAAAGAAAATGTTTATCAGAACCCTGACAACACAGTATATTTTACTATTTTGATTTATGGGAAAAAAGTAATTATATTCCTTTTTTTAGAAACTAAATTGTCAATATGGAGGAAAAAACCATATTTATATGTAAGGGTTTATACACATATATAATAGTACTATTAGAACTAGATTGGAAATATCATTATGAATACATGCATTTATAAAGCCTGTCAGTTAAAATTATGCATATGCTATCTCTCTCCACAGAAATCTCCTGGTAGTAAACCCATACGATGCACCCTAATGCATAACTTCTAGTCTCCAATCCTATTTTTCCACCTGAAAGTACCAGAGTTTTTTGAAGTAAAAGATGTTTAATTCAATCTGTAGGCTCAAAAGGTAAAGGTGAGCCTATAACGCTCTGTGGCACCATAAAGCAATGAAGCTTTCAAAGATTAATGGAGTCATATTGGAAAGACACAGGAGTCATTAAAAAGGAAGCTCCCACTGGATAAACGAGACAATCTGAACATCCAAAGAACTGCCGGGAGAAGTTGACTGACGTACAATAAATCTGAAAAACCATAAGTATATAAATACCCAAACAAAGTTAAGAAAATCTTTTAAAAGAATGTGTTTCTGATGAGTTGTTTAATAATTCCAATATCCTAAGCTCATTTACTCTATCAAAGAAGAGAGAAACTAAATATAATTAAATCAGGCATTTCTTGAATTAAGAAATTGTTACTAGAATGACCCAAAATGTGGCTATCTCAAGTCAATCAAAAATATCAAAACTTCAATTCTATATAATTTTAAAGGTTATTTGATCCTAGTAATACAAAATATTTAATATTTCACTGATCCCAATGCTTTAATTTTTTTTTCCCCCTTAGAACCTCATCAAGTTCTAGAGTTAGAAGGAGAAAGACTTATCTTATGAACTAAACCATGTGGGCACGTAAACAATAGTTTATTAGATAAAGAATTAGGTACTGTTTATAACTTGAATTTGGGAAAATTGTCTAAGATAGTCATCATTCACCTATTGAAATTAGATAATCAAAAATAACAAAAAAATATAAGATTCAAGAAATCCCTTCTTCTACATAAAATAGGAGATCAGCAGTTTTCCTATTAGCAGTAGATAGAGGGAATTACCAAAAAAGAAATGAGAAAGAAGGCTGCATTCTCATTTAACTAAAAGCCTCTCCAATTGTCACAATAAATACAGGCTGCAGATACAAAGATAAAGAGAGACAATCCCCACGATGAGCTAAACCCCTTTTCAGACCATTACCACCCAATACACAAGATCACAGTTCTCTATTCTTCAAATAGTCCCTTAAATATGAGCTACCAGGCTGCCAACACTGGAGGATATTAGTTTATATAAAACAATCATGGAGAAAGAACTGCCTGGAACAGACACATCAACATTGTCATCAAACAAGGTGAGCCTGCCTCAGCAAATCATAGAGTGCACGTTAATCCCTGAAAGCCTGAAAGAAACACTGTTTTCCCAGCTCTCTCACAGCTAAACTAGAAAATAAAAAAGGGATGCGTGTGTGCTACATTGCTTCAGTCCTGTAGACTCTTTGTGACCCCATGGAAATAGCCGCCAGGCTCTTCGGTCCATGGGACTCTGCAGGCAAGAACACTGGGACGTATTGTCCGTGCCCTCCTCCAGGGGATCTTCCTGACCCGGGGATCCCCTTGTAGCCTTCATCTACTGCATTGAGGCTGCTTCTTTACCACTATCACCACCTGAGAAGCCCAAAAGAGGAATACCTCAGAGAATTTGCAACTGACTGATTAAAACTACAATACAGTCTGGAAAAAAAACAACACGGAGATGCTACACATCTTCAGGATTAGTTTTAGGAACCAACAAGTCACTGGGATGACGCTGATAGCAGCATGGTTTTTCCTTTGCATTACCTAGGATGGTAGTTTTCTGGTATGTGATAGAAAGATTTGCTTTCCCTACCAATCATCTTTTCTATCTCCTTTAGATATCTCTTCTAGTGATGGTGGATAGTAACAGTCCTCAAGCAGGCATCGCCATGATCTAGTATAGATTAAGTGAGTGAAGTCGCTCAGTCGTGTCCGACTCTTTGCGACCCCATGGACTATAGCCTACCAGGCTCTTCTGTCCGTGGGATTCTCCAGGCAAGAATATTGGAGTGGGTTGCCATTTCCTTCTCCAGCAGATCTTCCCAACCCAGGGATCGAACCCAGGTCTCCCTCATTGCAGGCAGACGCTTTATCATCTGAGCCACCAGGGAAACTAGTATAGATAGATAGTTGTAAATGTGTGGATATTTACATACGCACATGGGAGGAATGTTAAGGAAAACCAATAAACTTCCTAACAGAAAAAGTTTTATGTGTTTAAAATTAGTAAGCTCAATTGAAAAATAAGCAAACAAAAGTTGACACTTTATCCCATCCAGGTCATACTACCTTAAGTTTTTAAATAGTATAACTCTTTTTCTTTGCAAAATATGCATTTATTTTCAGATGTATAAATTACTCTCCATGGTTTAAAATAATTTTAAAAGTTTGTTTACTTGTATGCCCAAGAATCTCCCTCATTTGTGACACCCAAAGCACTTTCTGGGAATGTAAATTGAGGGTGGAGATGTAAAAGTCCTAGGTTGTAATAATGAATCAAAAAGAACCTGATGTGTTTAAAACCAAGGTGAAGGACACTGATTTCTGCCTGAATGAACCTCTCATTTCTTCCTGCTGTTAGACTTTTAGTAAATAACTTGAGTTATATTTTTAATAAAAGATAATAATTATCCATATGCATTCTTATTAATACAACCTTTCATATAGACACCTCAATATTTTCAGAAAGACTGCAAAATATGGCTTAGAATCTAAAAATCGACAATAAACAAAGAAAGAAACTACCATGAACAAAAGTTAGCAGATAAAAATAGATTTCCAAGAAATTTACATATTGAAATTAGAATGGCTCAAGACACAGATTAGATGCATAAGAACAAAGAATAATTGAAGTGAAGATTTAAAGTGGTTGCTTATGCATATTTTGGAATCGCACTTTAACAAAAATTAGGATTAAACATAAGATGGGTCGGTCAACAAGATCATTTGTTCTATACACACATACACATACAAGAATGAAAGGAGGGAAAGAGGAGAAAGATTTACCCAACTGAAGTATAATACACATAAAATGTATGTTTACTGTATATTATAACAGATTATATTCTGTTTTATTCTTATTTTAGTGCAAGAAAAAATTGTTCATGATTTCATAAATTTATTTTACAACCTGATATCAGTTTTCACCCTCATCTGGAAAACACTCTCTTTTTGTGAAATTTCAAATTTTGAACTATATATAGAAATAATCTATTTGTAATGTGAACAAATTTATAATTAAATCCCAGAAGCACTTTTTCAGTAAGAATGTTCATTCTGATTATATATATACATGTGTGTGTGTATATATATAGTACTTTGCAAGGTAAAGGATTAATGTTTTAAAATTAACTGATATGCTTAGTACAGAAAAATATAACAAAGAAATATAAATTCTCAATAATTAGATGATAGCAAGAATATACATTTAAACTTTCAAAGTTGATTTATCAAATTATATGTGAAATAAAACCAGAAACAAATCAGAACCTCTAAGAGGAGATGAACAATTCCAAATCTGGCTGTGTGTGGTAAAGATTGCTGTTGTTCTCCCATAATAATTTCCTCTTTCATGAATGTAGTTCAACTTTAGATCTTCATTATGAATATGCTCAGGCCTTATAAAAATTAATATCCAGACTTTCGAGAAGCTAAGTTTTACCATTTGACTAAGACCTGGTCAATAGCATATAAATGGGTACAGTGCTTGTTAGATTTGTATTGCATCAGAATGTGGACACTCCTGCATTTTCCCTCTTCTGGCTAGAATGTGGACATCTTCAACTATGGGAACAAGGATTACACACAAATGTTCCCAAAGAAGGAAAAAGAAGTAGCCAAGACCCCACAGACCTTTATAAACCACATATATGAACTTTTACATGAAAGAAAAATAAACAATTTTTTGAACATCGTTGAAATTTGTTTGGTTTACTAGAGCAGTTTAACTTTACTCTTATTCATAAAATTTAAACTTGTTAAAGTATAGCCACTGCTGTGAGCATGTATTTGTGAACATAGTTTGTGAAATCAAGCTAATGATCTTTAAAGTCAGATGTACTTAAGCAATTAGCATCGTTAAGCCTCAAATTTCTCATTTGTTAAAAAAAAAAAAGGTGTAAGAGCATGACATCTGTCATGGGATTATTGTAAAGATTAATGATTTAATTTTTTAAATTTATTAATAAAGTTGTCCACAGTGAATTAACAATAAATGTCATTGTTGTTCAATCACTAAGTCATGTCCGACTCTTTGTGACCACATGGCCTGCAGCATGCCCAGGTTCCCTGTCATTCACTATCTTCCAAGTTTTCTCAAATTCATGTCTATTGAGCCAGTGATGCCATCTAACCATCTCATTGTTGCCATCTCTCATTTTGCTTTCAATCTCACCCATCACCAGAGTCTTTTCCAATTAGTCGGGTCTTTTCCAATGAGTCAGCCCTTTACATCAGGTAGCCAAACTATTGGAACTTTGGCTGCAGTATTAGTCCTTGTAATGAATATTCACAGCTAATTTCCTTTAAAATTGATTGATTTGATCATCTTGCTGTCCAAGGGACTCTCAAGAATCTAATGCAGCACCACAATTTGAAAGCATCCAGCCTTCTTTACGGTCCAACTCTCACATCTATACAGGACTACTGGAAAAACTCTCACTTTGACCGTAGGGACCTTTGTTGGCCAAGTGATACTTCTGCTTTTTAATATGCTAAGGCAGTCACAGCTTTTCTTCCAAGGACCAAGCATCTTTTAATTTCATGGTTGCAGTCACCATTCGCAGTGATTTTGGAGCCCAAGAAAATAAAATCTGTCACTGCTTCTACTTTTTCACTGTCAATAAATGCTAGCGCTATTACATCATAAGCTGCAATAATCAAAGTTAAATTTAAACACAAAATTAAATTTAAACACGATTTAAATCACCTTTGTATTATAAGCATCATGGAACATCTGATTTGTACAGAAGCATTCAATTTTAAATAATAAACTTTTAGGGAATTCTCTGGCAGTCCAGTGGTTAGGGCTCTGTGCTTCCACTGCAGAGGGCATGATTTCAATCTGTCATCTGAGAACTAAGATCCCATATGCTGTGAAGGGTTTCCCAGGTGGTATAGTGGTAAAACATCCACTTGCAATGCAGAAGGTGCAAGAGATGCAGGTTAGATCCCTGGGCCGAGTAGATCCCTTGGAATAGGATACGGCAACCCATCCCATATTCTTGCCTGGAAAAGTCTATGGATAGAGGAGCCTGGTGGGCTACATTCCATGGGGTAGCAAAGAGTTGGGCAGACTGAGCACACACACATACCATGCAGCCTAAACAAAAAAAAATTAAAAATTAAATAAAACTTTAAATGATACTCAGAAACACTTTTACAACATGATGTTTATCTTCTATTTTTTAATATTTTGACTTCCAAAAGTCTCAACAATTTTCTTTTCCATATACCTTAAATATCTCATATTTATTTCAAAAATAGTTTTTTTTTAATAGCTATAGGTTGAATTTGTTGCTATCATAAATATTTGTTTCCCCAGAAGAAAATTAGTAGACTTTTGGACTACCTATTTTTTCAATATTATAAATAATGACCCAGAATACTTTTCTATGTAAATGTATACTCATTCCTAGTTAAGGAAGTATTGTGCAAAATAATATAAACATGTGTTTCATTTATGAAGATTTGAATACATGTTGTCATAATTTACCCTCAAATTCATCAAGTTACACTTCAGACATGGTATGAAGATTTTCTCTTCCCTGTATGTAGGCACTAAGAATTATTCTTGAACATTTGATAGACAAATGCATTTTCATTTTAACATAATGAAACTCAAAGGTACACTTTTATTATAGCAGTTAGTAATAGCTGAGTAAAATATTCTCAGACTCAGAAAAGTGATTCATAATATATGGTGAGTGAATACCACAGCTTCAAAGACATGAAACATAAATTGCTGCATCTCTTCATAATCCTTAATCTCTTTAAAATGAATTGCTGCATTACATAGATTAACATAAATTAAATTCTGGCATTAATCTTAGTGGAATTCAAATTCACTATTATCAGTATCAAGAAAATGTTTATGAAATTATTAAGAAAATATTTTACCTTGTGATACATTGCTTAGTCTTGTAAGAGCATTCATTAGTATCTTATGTATCTTCGAGATATCATTTTGGTTTCCATTTTTAGAGTTTCAAGAATATTCTTTGAGAAAATGGAATAAAACAGACTTTAGTATGCTATTACATCTTAACTTTTACTAAATGCAGTGAGGACTTGACAGAAAGTTAAATTGAAGAAAGTCCCTATGAACTGCAGCATGCCAGGCCTCCCTGTCCATCACCAACTCCCAGAGTTTACTCAAACTCATGTCCATTCAGTTAGTGATGCCATCCAACCATCTCATCCTCTGTTGTCCCCTTCTCCTCCTGCCCTCAAGCTTTCCCAACATCAGGGTCTTTTTAAATGAGTCAGTTCTTCACATCAGGTGGCCAAAGTATTAGAGTTTCAGCTTCAATGAATATTCAGGATTGATTTCCTTTAGGATGGACTGGTTGGATCTCCTTGCAGTCCAAGGGACTCTCAAGCATCTTCTCCAACACCGCAGTTCAAAAGCATCATTTCTTCGGCACTCAGCTTTCTTTATAGTCCAACTCTCACATCCATACATGACTACTGGAAAAACCGTAGCCTTGACTAGATGGACCTTTGTTGGAAAAGTAGTGTCTTTGTTTTTTAATGTGCTGTCTAGGTTATGCATAACTTTTCTTCCAAGAAGTAAGCATCTTTTAATTTCATGGCTGTAGTCACCATCTGCAGTGATTTTGGAGCCCTGAAAAATAAAGCCTGTCACTGTTTCCACTTTGTCTTTTAGCCACTGCCGTTATGGACTCCTTTTTCCTATTGTAACTATCTAACAAAACAAGATGGTAGTTATTCCATGTTGATTTCATATACAAAATGCCTTAAAACACTTATTACTTCATTCTCCCCTTTTACTTAAAAACTTTTACATAAATATCCTTAACTCCTGCAGGATGTGGACTTTGTATTAGGAATATTGATAATATACAGGCTGACTTTTGGCTAATAAACTGATTAAAGTGAGTTTTTCTCTATAGAGGTAGAACTAAAGGAGTCTGTACTTCAGGAGGAGAAGTATAGGAATATAACACTAACAACATAAGGAGTTAATTCAAGCCTATACAAGAAGGTAAGAGATATCCCTTTTGAGCTACTTCTCCAACTTTGTTCCAAAAAGATTGAATTTGTTCAACATTTTAACCCTGTTATTCTACTAATTGGCTAATGGTGTATAGTATTTATATAGCTTTTATAACTAAAAGACAGTGCACTGGGTAGAAATGTGTACAAAAGCAGAACAGTTGGAGTTCTAACTTCTAGTACCTGTGAATCGGATAATATTTGAAAATAAGGTTTTTACAAACATAATCGGGTTAAAATGACATGCCCCATTAGAATGGGTCCAGATTCAATGCTGGCATTTTTTTCTTGTAAGAAGGAAATTTGGACACAGGCACAGGGAGGGTCATGAGACAACAGAGGCAAAAATCTGAGGATCTTTATCTTCCACAGTCCAAGGATCCAAGGATCTCTATCGACTGCAGAAGCTGGGAGGAAGTTTAGATTAGTTACATGCATGGCTTTAGCTAAGGAAAGCTAATAATTATGCAATTGTGCCATTATCATATGTACATTGTATGACACCTTTCGGGGAGCAGAATATAGATTTAATTAAGTAATATATTCAACTCATGCTGTGATAATGAAATGAATTTAGAAAAATAAAATTCTAATGGAATTTACTTTTAGAATGAATTATCTCATGTAGGTTCCTCTGGTTTAAAGTTTGCAGTAAAATTCTGAAATAGAGCTGCTTTAAGAAATTATCTCTTGGTATTAAAATAATAAATAATAAAAGCAATGGTAAACAACTATATAATTCTTAAGGATGATAGTAGTCTATATTTCTCTTCCTCTTCCTCCTCCTTCACTTCCTCCTCATCTCCTTTATTGTTACTATTGATATTGTTATTTAACCACACTGATCCTAGTACACTGATATGAACCAAAAAATTCTCAATATGAGTTCACTGATTTATTTACTGCATTGATTACTGATTATTGATTACTGATTATTTATGCATTGCATGGTTGAACAACATGTTTGATGCAGAGTCTGGTTATTTTTTACCAATTTTTAATGGTATTATACAAACATTTGTCTCCATCTAAACAGGTAAACTAATTTATGAACAGCTTATTTCTTCCATCCCCCAAGTAAAATTACTTTTTATCTAATTATTAATTCATTTTTAGTATTACAGTTTCTCTTCAGATTGGATTTTAAAAGTCTGCATAAAGGTAGTCTTAACAATGAATGGTAAAAGTGAATCCTAAAAGCAATAGCCTAACATTTCTATAATTATTTTTTGATGTATCAATTTATCCAGTTACTAAAAAGTACACTGTTAGTAGGTCCCTGGTGTCTTTATAATTCTGGCATAATTTCATTCTTAAAATTTCTTGGATCTGTTTCAAACCCTGAATTACATGAACTATGGAAACACAGTTGAGGGATGGGTTTTTAAAATTCCATATAAGTTGCTATTTTATAAAACCTAATTTATAGAGACTTATGGGGAAAAAGCATAAAAATATCATTGACAGTTTTACTATTTTCAAGTCTTGAGAACTCACACTTTGATCTATCTTTTTTTTTAAGTATTGGGATTATAGATGTGAGCATTTCTTAAAAATATTATTCACATTTGAAAAGCTTTAATGATTAAGGACAATATTTCAGTAGTGGTTCAAACTTACATCTATGAACGTAAATTTTCTATGCAAATTTACTAAACATATAACACATTACCATGGGACTTCAGATAGTGAGTATCAAGACTACTTAAATATCTGTATTTTTAAAAATGTATTTCAATAATAATTAATTATACTTCACTATGACTACTGTTTTGCACTGTTATAAATGTTATTGTATAATAATTTATAATTTAGCTCATCTTCTTGTGTTTCTTGGACAACATCTTGCTCACCCCCAGATAGAACAAGAATGTCTTAGAGTGAAAAAAATAACTGAAAAAACATAATTTTTGTATTAATTTTGTATTAATATTGGTGTAATTGCTTTTTAAAAATTTCATATAAAAACTCTGCTTTCTAAGAGCTTTTTAAAAATAAAGTGATGATTCTTGACAGAAGTAGAAAGCTTTGAAAGACAGTAAGTAGCCAGACTATACTTTTTAAGTGATGCTCATACACCCACCCACACCTCCCCCCACACATACACACACACTAGTGGAAATTGTAACCTTTGAGTTATCTAATTACAATGAGATGACTAAGAATAAACGATACTGAGTTTTAAGAAATGTATTCCCAAACTAGACCTTTAACAAACACTTTTGTGAGAAGTTTTCTGTGTATATGAGATTCTGACAAATAATGGTGAAAAGCAAAGTTAAACTGTACTCAATTTTTTTTAAACTTTTATTCTGTTTCCTTTTTCCTTGTGTCTAATAGTATCAATTGTTATCCACTATATGCTTGGAGTCTATTCCTCTTTTCTCCCTTATACTTACTGTGTATGTACTAACTACTCTTTATACTTTTCTTTAATATTTTAAAGGACATTTATAGTTTACAAGATTTTCTATTGGATTTCAATACATTGTGGTTTATTTGAATATATAATTTTATATACTGTCATAGGCTAAAATAGTGTACAAGTGGCACTACTTTAAGCCCTCAATAATTTTTATGGAGGGACTTATTTTGATTTAATCAAGGTTAAAAACTAAACACTTAATTTTGAGACATAGAGTCAGCAAAGAGAGAAGGGATGTAAAAAAAGAAGAATCAACAGGAGTAGTTTTTCCTTGTCAATATTTCCCATTAAGGGCAAAGACTGTTTTAAATTTTCCTGAATTTTGATGAAAAGATCCAATACCACCTGATTATGATACAAAAAGAAAATAGGCTTCTCAACAATGGCAAAATCCTCACTTGTTTACTAACTACAACACTAGCTGCTACATATGTACATTAGACTTGGGAGTCCAAAAGAAGCTATAGAAAGGACCAATTGGGAACTTAAGGTAGGTCTTAGGAAAAAAAATATTTCCTGTTATGCCTATCATGTCTATAAATAATTGCAATTTTCTAAAATGGCTTTCTTCTAGTATGGTAGAGGCTAATGCACAGAGTCGGACACGACTAAAGTGACTTAGCAGCAGTAGCAGCAATGTTTCAAATAATGGACCCTAAAGTCCCATGATCTCAGATCCTTTCACATAAAGGAAGATAGAGCACAGATTCTTATTACAGTTTAACAGATTAAATGACGGACTAAAGAAGACCCCTGACCCTTAAAAGGGGGCACAAATCTAACAGTGTATCTTGGACTTGGAGGCAAGAGGATGCTGGATAAATCACAGAAATGATTGACCTTCTTAACTGAGAGATAACTTCAGATGCTACATAAATATGTATTAGGTTGCTAATCTATGAAGATGAGAATTTGAGAACTATATTTCAAATCTTTATGATAATTATTATGATAGGCTGCATTGACAGGTTACAGTACTACAATCACCTGAAATTATTAACATCCCTAAATGTATCTAATCCATGCATGAGGAATATTAACTTTATTTTTTCACATGGGATAATTATTTATAGAAGCAATAGTGAAGTATATTTTTAGCTGATATTACATTAATTATTCATACTGAACATATTGCATGCTTGCTAAATCTCACTGGCATTGTAAAAACAAACACAGAATTTTTAATTCAGATTTATGTTGATTTTTCCCACTTTCACAAAAGATATTATATTGTAATTTACTGTTTAGCTCATCTACTTATCTAGTTATTAAATATATTTTTTATTCTGAAAAAAAGCTTTTGAGTGAATTGTGTGAGGCATACAATGTCTTGTATGTTTGTATAAGATTAATATTGCAAATAGGATTTTATTATTTATTTGACATGAAATCTTCACATTTAAATTGAAGAGAATTTTATTTTTAGCAATCATGTCCGAACTTCTTAATAAATGTAAGGAAATTCTTGAACAAAGAGAATATATTCAAAATAAATATCCCAAACCTCATATTCCTTATTAGAAAGGAGCATAATATCTTTCTTCAGTTCCAGCAATCTCCAGTATTTACAAATTCCATGGACTTTTTGTGGTCCAAAAGGGATTATTCTTTCTGTTCCACACCATAAGAAGAAAGTTTGATTCAGAGTACCAAATAACATTGCAATTGACTATTGACCCATAGTCCTAGTCTAAAGCCAAGACTCAAGCAATTCTCCAGAATTGTAAAAAATCCACCTACCAATGCAGGAGGCATGGGTTCAATCCCTTGTCCAGGAAGATTCCCACATACCATGGAGCATCTAAGCCTGTCAGCCACATCTACTGAGCCTATCTGCCACAATTGTGGAAGCCCACGCACCCTAAGACGTGTGCTTTGCAACAAGAGAAGCCACCACGATGATAAGCCTATGTGCTGCAACTAGAGATTAGCCTTTACTCTCTGCAATTAGAGAAAAGCCCATGCAGTGAGGAAGACCCAGCACAGCCATAAATAAATTATTTATTAAACAAAGAAATGAAATTATGTAACAGAAATCTGACACAATTTTTTTGGAGATTAAATCTTGAACACGGGGTCAGTTTATATTTTAAAACTACGTAGCACAAAATGAAATAAAAGTCACTCAGTCATGTCCAACTCTCTGCTACCCCAGAAAATAGAGTCCATGGTATTTCCAGACCAGAATACTGGAGTGGGTAGCCTTTCCCTTCTCCAGGGATCTTCCCAACCCAGGGACTGAACCCAGGCCTCCTGCATTACAGGCAGATTTTTTTACCAGCTGAACCACAAGGGAAGACCATGTGGCACAAAAGATTTTGCTGTTTTTTTTTTTTTTTTTTTTTTTTACTGAGGTCATTTGGGTTCCTTGCATAACTGTCAACCTGTTCTTGGGTAACCCTACATTTTCCCATCTGTGTTGGACCCGCTCTGTGATTAGAGGTGAATTTTGGCACTTTCATCACTACAAAAGAGAAATACAATTATTTAATCTACAATGGGACACTTTCAAAAGGGCATGAGACTTAAGTTTAGACTGAAATATTAGTGTAAATCTGCTGAAATATATCATAATATTTAAATCTACAATGACAGCATACCTTCACAAAAGGTGTAACGACAGACTTCACCGCTGTGGAAGATTATATTTCCAATAAAGTAGAAATGATTCTGTTTTTTAGTCAATATCTCCAACTGACTACATTATCTGTTTATTCAACTGAAGCAATCTTTGGCAGAATTCAATATTATTCATTTAGAATTGACTTCAACTGCCGAGGAAACAAAGAACCTTATGAAAACTGCCATTTTCTTATATAGCAATTATGTCTATTACCTCTCAGCAGTATGCAGCTGAAACTTCTATCCACTGCTCAATTATTTTTTATTCCCTTAAAAATTAATTTACAAATATGGATTTAGCCTGTCTTATACATCAGATATCACTATATTTACTTAATTACAGTGATGGACAAAACAGACAGACATTATCTAAGATACTTTTGAGTTCTTTACAGACTGGCAGCTTTCTTAGCAGCAATTTCTTAGAGTGTTCTGAGTACCATATGGTTATCTTTCTGCATATTTTAGTAACACTTCCACAGAGGGCAGTCTTCTCCTGCTTGGTGTCTAGCTACTTGTCCTAGTTCCTGTGATATCTGTATCCTACTCTAGTGATCACCTCTTGTATGTGATTGATGGATTTCTTCGGCTGATGCTGATACTTCCTTGTTGGCCCCACTTATCTCCACATTCTTTTCTATTCCACCAATAGCACGGAGATGTTTCTTACCATATGCCTCTATAATATGTTTGAGAGTAGGTTGCAGCTTTCAACAGATTTTACTGAATATTCTTGCATAATAGCAGGAATTATAACTCAACATCTAGAATTTTCCACTTTCAGAACCTAAAGGTCCAGTGTATTGTGTCCAGGTCTGGTTGGATCTTTTCATAGCTGGACCACCTGCTTAGGTCCACCACTAGGAGGGTGAAAAATGTGTAGATTTCTACTTAAGCCAAATTATCAGGCATCCCAGGGGAGAAATTATTGCCTATTTGCTGTATTTTAGGGTAGACTTTACTAAGCTAATTTCCTTTCTCAGGACAGGCTTCTTCTTAGAAAACTCCACTCCCTTTAACCACCATCCTCAGGGATGTCATATACCCTATGGATAAGAGGGAAATTAAATTACAGTGCAAGAAACCAACATCAGGAAATTTGGAAATATATAATTTGTGAGCAAAATGGTAAGGCTTTCGCAGTGTAGCCCAGTTTCTTAATTTTGCCCTGTGTATTACAAGCACGTGTGTGTGCATGTGTGTTCAGCCGCTTCAATGCTTCAGTGTGTGAGACTCTTTGCCACCCCATGGACTGTAGCCCCCAGGCTCCTCTGTCCATGGGGGTCTCCTGGCAAGAATACTGGAGTGGGCAGCCATGCACTCCTCTAGAGGATTTTCCCTATCCAAGGATCAAACCCCGTCTCTTAAATTTCCTGCATTGGCAGGTGGGTTCTTTACTAGCACTACCTGGGAATCCCAATATTGCCATAATTTCTGTTTAAAGTGAAAAAAAAATTTACTTCATACTATTCCTGCAATTATTATCAGCTCATAATTTGTACTCACCTGCTCAATTAAGAATACAAACTGTAAAACAGAAACAACTAATGAGGACTTCCCTCATGGTCCAGTGGCTAACATTCTTTGTCCCCAGTGCAGAGGGTCTGGCTTTTATACCTGACCAGGGAACTAGATCCCACTTGCTGCAACTAAAAATGTCACATACTGCAAAGACGATCAAAGATCCTGTGTACCACAACTAAAACTCAGCACTACCAAATAAATGAATAAATATAAATATTTTTTTTTAAAATAGGCAATGATTTTAGGCAGATTGAAATATAAATTTACACAGAATAAAGAAAGTCCATTTCTCTATTCCCAATACCTCCAATATTAAAAAATAATTTAAAAATCTGACACCTATGTATATATAGACATACATCATAATTTATAAATCACTTATCAGTTATATATTAGGCTATTTCTGTATTTCTCAAGATATATATGTGGTATTTCCTTACACTTCTCCCTTCCTGAATAAACAAAAAAATATGGTAAATAAATAAGTGTAAGACATCTAATTTTTTTATGGCCAGAAATTATTAGTTATTTTAAATAACATCTTCTAACATTGTTTCAATCATTTTCACAATTAGTCAAAATGTTCTGCTTTACTTATTCTTAATTTTAAAATATCAACTTTGTCTGGAACATACATTAATAAGCTATGAGTGCTCCTGGCATCTCTCTCCCTCATCCTTAAGTAGAGATTCTATTTTAGAATGCTCAATACTTCCCAAATCCACCCCCTACTAATGGTCTTTCATTCTTTGGAATTTTTTATGTTGTCAGAATAAAAATTACCTTAAAGTTTCTAACATAAAACAAAGAGTAAAGAGAGAATGAAAGAAGAAAAAGTAATAATGATGCTGAAAGCTCAGTCTCTCTGCGCTTGTATTTAATTGAATCTTGGAAGCAAAGTTTTGGGTGAAATAGAAGGGAATATCCTCACTGCTTTGCCAAGCAAAGGGAGAACAAAAACTGTGTATCCCAACCAGGAGGAATTTGATGAGGAGTCTTATAGCAGTGCTTCAAGGGCAGGGTTGCTGGTAAGACTCAGGGTGTGTGCAAGGTCTGCACTCCTTTAACCAGGCCTCAGATGGTCCTACTGACGAATTTTGAAGTCTCTCTGAAACTTTTTCCATTTAGTTGGGCTTTTACTTCCACAGAAGACCTTAAAGACATTGATATATTTGTAATTTGAGGTGACCAGGACCCTGCCCCAAAGTTACACCTTTTTCCCTGACTGCCCCTTGCTCGTTTCTGCACCCCCTCCCTTTCCTTATTAGTAACTGTCTGAACCTCCCCTTTGAAAGTCAGGCCTTCTGTGCCGGGAAGTCCCACAGGACTTTGTTTTCAAAACAAAAGATAGGAGTGATCAAAGATAAAATAGGCTAAGTGGCTGGAGGATTTTGTAGTAAGAGAGGCTCAGATATAGCTACTCTAAGGAAAGAGGAAAGAAAAGTCAGGTAGAATGAGATATCCACAGAGCTTCCTTGTGGAGAAGAAAATACACACAAAAAAATATTCAATTATTTTGGAATTGTTACTCTTTTCCATTTTATGTGTTTTATATGCAAAGGCTAGAACTCATGGGTCAATGTTATATACCATATAATATAAAATTATGCAACATTTCTCAGATAAGTAATTTATATATTATTTTAAGTTTGGAACAATAGTCTTTTGCAAGATTGTTGTTGTTCAGTTGCTAAGACATGTCTGAGTTTTTGTGACACCATCAACTGCAGCAAGCCCATCTTCCTTGTCCTTCACTATCTCCCAGAGTTTAAATTCATGTCTGAAGAAGGAATTCATAGGGCCTGGACTCCATCTCAGGCCTGTCTGAACTCTGTGCTTAGCGCCTGTGGGAATGACAATGGAAGGGTAAGACCCCACTCTGGGCAGGGGAATCTTGAAGACACTAATCACCCCTGCCTCCAGACAGCATCTATCGGAATGTAACTGTTAGAAAACGCCGCGGGAAGAAAAAGCCACCTCTAAGGACCCTTGATGAAGGCCTTTATTGGGCGGTCGCTCTCGGGCAGAACTCCCGGGGGCGGGTGAGCGAGGAGACAAAGGGAGTCTGCGAGGTACGAGGGGTGGGGAGAGGTTTTATAGCCCGGGCCGGCGTCCGAGCCAGGTCTTCCCATATAAGGAAGAAAGCGCGGGCTACAGCAGCGGTTGGTGTCCAAGGGCTCCGTGTCGGCACCTGATTGGACCGGGCTGCAGGGGGCCGGCCCCTAGAAGTTTAGCCAGCCTCCGGAACTTGCCTGAGGCACTTTTCCGGGGCATGCCTCAACATGCCTGACCTTTCAGTAACCACAGGCTTATTGGTTATTAACTGGTTGGAATGTAACCTCAGACTTACTGATTATTAACTGTTTGAACACATAACACGTGAATGATGGGGTTATTATAATTGTATTTACCCTTCCTTTGTAAGCCTCAAGGGATTTGGGGTGGTAGGTTTGGACACGTACACATGGGGTATAAAAGATTTTCACAAATGCTGGTCGGGGCCCTTGGCTAAGAGGAGACTCTGCCTTGGGCCCGCCGGTGTAATAAACTGCACTCCACTATCTGCATTGTCCTTCTGAGTGAGTTTGTTTCCCAGAAAGCGTGGCTATAACATGTCCATTGAGTCAGTGATGCTACCTAACTATATCACCCTTGCTACCGTCTTGTTTGAAAGATTGAGTCCAAAGTTTTCATCCCACTGGGATAAACTAGGCTTGCACATTTCAATAAATTAGCTTGGTTTCATTCTAATGTAATTAAATATCTAGAACTAGATATATCCATGCTTTTCTATGGGCTCAGTTTAGGACTTTTTCTAATATACCAGTCTTATCTAATAATCATTTTCTATCATTTAGACTTAATAATGGGTTTCCCTGGTGGCTCAGCAGTAAGAATCTGCCTGCCAATGCAGGAGACATGATAGACTTGGGTTCAGATCCTCGGATCCAGAAGATCCCCAGGATAAGGAAATGGCAACCCACTCTAGTATTCTTGCCTGGAGAATTCCACGGACAGAGGAGCCTGGCAGGCTGCAGTCCATGGGGTCGCAAAAGAATCTGACATGACTTAGCAACTACACAACAGCAACAGTTAATACATTTGTACAGGCTGTATCAATCACCAAAATAATATGATTATTTCTCTTGAATTATATGAGATTCACCAGGATGTATTTTGAATCCTTTTGACAGATTCTTTACTTTCAGTGGAGTTTTTTTTCTTAAAAACTAAATCCTGTTTATGGCAGGTGAGCTTATTTCTGCACATTCCACTTTTTTTAGGCCAGAATGGGGCTTCCCTCCTAGCTCAGCTGGTTAAGAATCTACCTGCAATGCTGGAGACCCTGGTTTAATTCCTGGGTCAGAAAGATCCCCTGGAGAAGGGATAGGCTACACATTGCAATATTCTTGGGATTTCCTGGTGGCTCAGACTCTGAAGAATCTGCCTGCAATGCAGGAGACCTGGGTTTGATTCCTAAGTTGGGGATATTCGCTGGAGGGGGCCTTGCAACCCACTCCGGTGTTCTTGGCTGGAGAATCTCCATGGACAGAGGAGCCTGATGGGCTATTATCCATGGGGTCGCAGAGAGCCAGCAGGAATGAGCAACTAAGCACTGCCCACATAGTAGCAACACTGTTGATGTTGCCTGGAGCCTCACCTTCAGGATAGTTTAGAACTGAAAGGGAATGAATGCAGAGATGTGCTTTGCTTCTTAGAGCCCAAAATGAGATTAATTCTCATTAGGTATTTGTCATAGTGGTGGATATTGGTGCATATTGGTGCCTCTGGACAATGAGATGTGCCTCATAGAGAAAGATAACCATCTCCCACCCTCCCTTTCACCTCCACCTCTGCCACAAACACTATACCAAACACTGTCCTCTTAAAAACCTGGTTGGACAAGTGAAGAAGGGAGCTGGTTCCCTTGCCTTCAGGTGAGACCCAACTCTACTGCACAATCTGTGCTCTAGGATTGCTCCTAGACTTAAATTAGTCTCCATTCCTGCAACTTCCCTCCTTCTTTCCCCACCAAAAATATATCAAATGTTTTGCTTCTGGAAATCTGTTTACTTTCAAAACTATTTACACATGAAGATGTATGCTTTACTTCATTTAAAAATTATGGCCATGTTAATAAACAGTTACTTCAAAGTATGTAATAATATTAATATTAATAATTATTAGTTTACTTTTAGAATGGTAAATGTATGGGCAGGTATTTCCTCACAATTTATTCTAGAGTATCCTAATATTTTGTACAAAACTTATCTTTTAATACTTTCATTTATTAGAGCATTTTTGTGTGTATGCATCAATGAAGACACAAATTAAAGGTGATATTCTATCACTTGTGTTCAAGCTAAGTCACTTTAGTCGTGTCCAACTGTTTGTGACCCCATGGACTGTAGCCCACCAGCCTCCTCTGTCCATAGGATTCTTCAGACAAGCATACTGAAGTGGATTGCCGTGCCCTCCTCCAAGGGATCTTCCTGACCCGGGAGTCAAACCCATGTTTTTTACATCTCCTGCTTTGGCAAGCAGATTCTTCACCACTAAAGCCGCCTGAGAAGCCCTATTTGATGACTTACCCACATCATTTCACACTCGCGATTAGAACCCAGATCTCCAAAAACTTGGCTTGTTACCATTTTGTTTACAAATTCAACTTTGGAAAATATTTGCTGAATGACACTAAATTTCCAGCACATAGTAAATGCTCACTAAACCTTTGTTGAATGAACCATACAGAGTCAGGTAATAAGTATGTGGATAATGATGCCATCAGACTCTGCTTAAAACAAATTCAGCTTGCTTGACTTTTCCTCCAGAATTGCTTCAGCAATTTAATATCCCCTAACCTCTTTCATTATCTGTTTAATATACTCAGTCACAAAACAAGCAACTTTTTGTTTGTCTTTATTAACATTTTTCTGAAACCACCCCTTCTGGAAACGCATTCATTCAGCCTAAATACAGGGGGTCACAGTGGTGAATATGGCTTACTCTGAAAAAGAGCTTCAAAAGAATCATGATTTTATGGTTAGAATCATTTACAGAGGGACATGTACGTGGAAAATTCTCTGGCTCTCTGTATGCATAGGAATGAAGAGTATGATTAGTTTTGCATTTTTGTAAACCTGAGGAGTGTACCATAAGCCATCTCCCACAGAGTCATCTTCTCAAATGTCCTTCCATCTCCGAGGCAACCAGGTGATTTTTCCAGACTTTAAAGAACTCTTTCAGCTTAGATTCAACATAACTTCACTAACAACTTTGAATATGAAGTTAATCCTCATAACGGGCTCATGCATTTTGTCCCTCATATAATAACTTCTTTGCATTTGAATATGGGTAACTCAATAGCATTTGACTAATTGTTTATAAGAAGTTCACTTAATCTCTTATGTATTTATCCTCCTCACACTCCCCAAATGTATCTTCTTTTTTAACCAAAGAAATATTTTAGACTCTTTTGTATTCTTACTTATTTCTAAGTAATGCCATCCTTTGATGTTTTTCAGAGGGTAATACATAATTAGTATGAAAATAGTCTGAGATGATTATGTCTAAAAAGGTTTACCTTTGTTTTCCAAAGGTGCTGATAGCTGAGAAGATGTAACATAGCTTATTCCTTCACATAAAAATAAACATTCCTGGGATTATCATGCTCTTAGACTATTAGATATTCTTCAAAGGACTCTGTTTCAATAGTTCCTAAAGTTTCTGTGCTGTGTTATGCCACAAAACAAGTAAATGGTTGAAAAATAGAGCATGTACATGACTAATCTCTTTCATCGAGTTTGGTTCAATTCAGTTCAGTCGCTCAGTCGTGTCTGACTCTTTGCGACCCCATGAACCACAGCATGCCAGGCCTCCCTGTCCATCACCAGCTCCCGGAGTTTACCCAAACTCATGTCCACTGAGTCGGTGATGCCATCCATCCATCTCATCCTCTGTCATCCCCTTCTCCTCCTGCCCTCAATCTTTCCCAGTATCAGGGTCTTTTCAAATGAGTCAGCTCTTCACATCAGGTGGCCAAAGTATTGGAGTTTCAGCTTCAACATCAGTCCTTCCAATGAACACCCAGGACCGATCTCCTTTAGGATGGACTGGTTGGATCTCCTTGCAGTCCAAGGGACTCTCAAACGTCTTCGCCAACACCACAGTTCAAAAGCATCAATTCTTCTGTGCTCAGCTTTCTTTGTAGTCCAACTCTCACATCCATACATGACCACTGGAAAAACAGAAGTCTTTTTTTTTTTTTTTAATTTTTTTATTTTTTACCAAATTCAAGCTATTGTCATGTTGACTGAGACAATAGGTTAACACATCATGCAAAATAAAATCTATGAACAGAATTGAAAACTAAAATAATCATTAGTTTCTGTAAGGGAAATCCATAGACATTGACTAGCTGCATTCTTGTTCTTCAGCTGTTGTTCTTAGGAACACCAAAATTAATTTTCTACAATCTATATGAATCTTCTAAGAAATTTGATACATTTAAAATTATGATTATAAATTCTATTTACTATTCTTGATTTAAATGAATTTAGTCATGGATACTGAAGTTTCAAATATTTCAAAGATAGTGTAGATATTTATGTCCTTAAATGAGAAAAAGGTCAGGATAGATGCTTCTTTTCTAAAGAAATGGATGTAAATTTAGATAGTTGCAGATAACCATCTAAATATGTAACACAGGTTCCACTGCTTTTTATTTTTATTTTTTTGCTTTTTAAAAATCAAATGAAATTTGAACAAAACAGAATTCCAATACAAAACAAATTAAGAGACACAAGTTCTCCTCCTAATATATCAGAATTTGTTTTGGTAATGAAGTATACATGGGATAGGAATTTTGCTTAATTTTTTTCAGGCTACTTCTGGCTCCAATTACTTCAGTTGAATTTGTTCAGTTTATGAGATATTTTCTCTTCTTGTGTTTGAGGTCCTCCTTTCCTACAGTGATCACGTAAGAGATCTCCCTTAATTCACTGCACCCTCAAAACAACGAAAACAAGAACAGAATCTAAAATCATAGAAAATACACAAAATGTAGATGATATAAAAAAGATTGGAAACAAAACAAAAAAACAAAAACTCCTTCAAATAGAAATCTCCTTATTGTATTCTTTTTTTCAGTAACAGAATCACCAGGCATTTCTCTCTGGTTACCTTTGCTACAAGATAAGGCAGTCTGCTTTCACTCTGCTTCTTTGTCTTTCCATTCATATTTCTGTTTTCTATCCCCAAATCCATGTTAAAGTTCTATGTGTAAGTGTGTTGCTATCTCATTCTTTTTCTTTCGTTTTTTTTTTTTGTTTTTTTTTTTTTAATTTTTAATTGAACAACTTTATTCAAATAATTTCCAAAACTCCAGAGTCATGTCAATCATTCTATTTCTTTGTGGTCAACATTTGTGATTCTTTGGCTTCCCTAAATACTCTGCTCTATGTGAATAGCTTCCTGTTTCCAATTCTGCTTTCTCTGTAGATGGTCTCTTTTCACTATGGAAGCTAAAGGGTCCATGTCCTTCCTTTTTTCAGTGGAAGACAGACAGCAGTTGGGCCCATGAGCACAGCTCAGGAAAACAATTACACTTTCCCAGGTTTTTGACAAAAGAATGACAGAACAGGAGGAAAGGTTAGTGGTCATATTATCCAACAGAGAAGGCAGAATTTTGATCAGAATTTTTGTCTCTAAAATAGTGGCTGCAATTTCAGACCCATCGTCATTTGTAGTGCTCCAGGTCGCTTTGTGACCTAAGAATTCTATAAACAGCCAAGAAATCATTCTCCTTCAGGTCAGAAGGAAAACATTTGTGGAAATGCAGAGTCAGAAAGTAGTGTACCTGTCTAAATCATCTGAAGAAAATCTTTGATATATGGTACTAAACTAATAACAAAGAAGGAAAAAGTCTGAATGCAGCAAAATGCCTTTCTGTAACTTCTAATCTATAGGTGATCTATAGATAACCTCTCTTTTTGTTTTCTCAACATTTCCTGATATGCATAATCAATCCCTGTACTCAATTTCCTCTTGTTTGAAACATGGAGAGTGATCTCTGTTTTTTTGAAGGACACTGTCACAGAGAGCCAACTAATTTAAATATAAGGAATGTACTCATGCTTTTACATATATCTGGATATTTAATTTAGGGCTTCCCTGGTGGCTCAGATCGTAAAGTATCTGCCTGTGATGTGAGAGACTCGGGTTCAATCCCTGGGTCGGGAAGATCCCTTGGAGAAGGAAAGGGCAACCCACTCCAGTACTCTTGCCTGGCAAATTCCATGGACAGAGGAACCTGGTAGGCTATAGCCCATGGGTTGGCATTCCCATTTCTAGTTTTTACAGATCTATGATAATTTTTTTAAGTGTTTACCATGTTTTGAATAAGATTGTTGTTGCATCACCTCTATAATGAATAGTATATAGGATATATTAAATGTAAATGAATTTATTCAAAGTTTCGTTGAGATCTGGACAAATTCTGTTTCCAGATTTATTGTCAGATAACTTATTTGTATATGTATGCACTTACTGTGGCTTGGTCAATTAAAGTGATATCCTCTCCTCTAGCCATTGTCTGAATTTTGACACTTCTGAAATTTATAAGTTCACCAAGAAAGCACATGATGACATAATACTGTGTATTATTCTAAGACACTAGTGTTTTTTTTGTTATTTGCTTATTTCTGTGCAACATATAAACAACTAGTTTAGCCTATTTTATGTTATTTCTTTATTTAGGGTTTCAAGGCGTGATTGTGTGCAGAAAAAAAGATATTGATTTTTTTGATAGGAGTTGACAATGCAGGATTAAAAAAAAAAGACTCCTGAAATATCACTTACACAGCTGAAGTATGAATAACCATTCATTCTGTTTGTCTAAAACATTTCTAATCTACAGGTCAGAGACGAATTTTGTTTTTGTCGTTAGGTTCATTATGATGACTGACACTTGGTTTCAGAGATATTTTGGTCATTTACAATAATGGTATAGCTTTTAACTTTTTTTTTTTTTTTTTTTTAACACTGAGTAGGTAATTTAATGGAAAACTGAGAGAAACCTCTTGGAATGTTTAAATGGATAACATTTAAAACTTTCTCTTTTAGAAGTTCCTTTAAGATGAAAACTAATTTAATCTGACCACTTCTTTGATGTTTGGGATCCTTTCTAAACCTCCTAGGCACAAAGTATTTTTATCTTCATACTCATAACATTTTAATGACAAGAAACTCACTAAATCCTAAATGATATATTCAGATTTTTTTTCCTGAGCAATTATTTATCTCCTTGTGACTTACATGCCTTTAGGCTAAACAAGTTGATTTGATGTTTTTACTTGGCATCTCTCCAAATATTTGAAGAAACTCCAGTTAGCCAAGAAAGAAGAGCAAAAACAAAATATATGGAACCAAAAAAATGTTAAGCATTTTCATGAAATACCATTCCTTCAAAATAAATCTTAAGGGTGTTGCTGGTAGTTCACAAGGTAAAGAATCTGCCTGCAATGCAGGACACCTGGGTTCGACTCCTAGGTTGGGAAGATCCCATGGAGGGGAATACTCCTTAGAGGGAGATCGCCTGGAGGGAGTACTCTTGCCTGGAGAATTCCATGGACAGAGAAGCCTGGCAGGCTACAGTCCATGGAGTCACAAAAAGCCAGACATAACTGAGCTTACAGAGGTTTTTCAGGGACTTGCACACCCATTTAGGCTCTGTATAAAGTGGATAAATTTGGGGACAAGAGAGAAAATAAATTGAACGTCTCTTACTAAAAATTCACTGAATAAGCAACTAACAAATTGCCAGCTACACACAAAGAAGCTCAGATGATTTCTGTTTTCAGTATAGACGAGGTAAGAATCACCTAATGACTTTATTATCGGAGAAGGTGAGCACATACATTTTTTCCTAAGTCATTGAATTTATATTGGAAAAGATCATTTTTCCACAACACTGAATTTAGGAGGTTGTATACGTCAGTGGTTTTATAGTGTGATGCCTCCAGCAGCATTTTCGTCACCTAGGAACTTGGGGGAACACAAATTCTCAAACATCTCAGCAATCCCACTAAATCAAAACCTCAAGATTGTGGGGTCCTCAGTGTTTTAAAAAGCCTCAGGAAAATTCAGAACCATGTATAGTTGAAAACCATTAATATAGAATATAGCCCTAAGTTTTTATTATATTTGTCTTCAAATAACAGCATTGATGCTACCAATATTAAACCCAAATGAAATTCAACCACATAAATACCCCTTCACCCCCAGTCAATCAAAGTGGTAAACAGGGAAGGTAAAATCTTGGCTTTCTAAACTTCAGGGGAAAATAAATCTTCCTTTTCCCTTATTCCCCACTTTCCCAGAGACAGTTTTAGAATTCAGGGAGAAAAAATCCCTTGTCCTTTTCTTCCTAGAACAATTAACTTCCATAAGGATAGCATTGCAGTAATATAGTAAATGTATCATCAGTGGTTCAAAAAATGACATCTATATGACATGCAGCTAAACTTTTAAAAATAAGAGTCCAATAAGGTTGTAGTAAGGACTTTGCCAACAAAGGTCTGTCTAGTCAAGGCTATGATTTTTCTAGTAACCATGTATGGATGTGAGAGCTGGACTACAAAGAAAGCTGAGCGCCAAAGAATTGATGCTTTTGAACTGTGGTGTTGGAGAAGACTCTTGAGAGTCCCTTGGACTGCAAGGAGAACCAACCAGTCCATCCTAAAGGAGATCAGTCCTGGGTGTTCATTGGAAGGACTGATGTTGAAGCTGAGACTCCAATACTTTGGCCACCTCATGCGAAGAGCTGACTCATTTGAAAAGACCCCGATGCTGGGAAAGATTCAGGGCAGGGGGAGAAGGGGATGACAGAGGATGAGTGGCTTGGATGGCATCACTGACACAATGGACATAGATTTGGGTGGACTCCGGGCATTGGTGATGGACAGGGAGGCCTGGCGTGCTGTGGTTCATGGGGTCGCAAAGAGTCCGACAGCTGAGTGACTGAACTAAACTGAACAGAACTGAAGGTTGTTATATAGCAGAAACCAACTCAACTTGGTAAAGCAATTATTCAACAATGAGAAATAAAAGAAATAACATACATAAGAACAAAATATATATATACTTGTTATTTATTTGTGCATTTTATATTCTTTTCTGTTGATTATAAGTACTCACTTATATTTTTTCTCTTTCCTACATATTGATTTCTTGGTAAATTCATTAGCAATATTATGTCACAAGTTCTTTTAGTTTTTATTGTTCTAGACAAATTCCTTCCAAGTGAACTTTTATTCCAAAAATTGTGTCTCTTGGTCTAATTGATTTTGTGTTGCTCTTTATTTCTTCTCACTTTGTATTATAATTTACTGCTCTTTTGTTAGTGAAATTATCCTTTTCTTTCTGTTGAACATTTAAAATATACTTATTCTGAAAAATTTGAAACTTTCCAATAAATTTCAGTTCATCATAAATGATTTTATGTTCAAATTAAAATTGCTGGTTATTTTTTTTAAGCAGTATAATTTTTCATGTTTTGGAATCACTTTCTAAGATCATTTCCATTGACATTTTAAGGGCAAACAAACATAATTTATTCTGGCCACCCTTCTGATGTCTGACTACTTTCTAAACATCCTAGCTGCATAGTAGTTCCATCTACATATTCACATTCACAAAGATGGGAAATTGACTGAATTCTCAGCGATACTTTCAGTTTTGCTTATAAGAAATTATTTCTTTTTTGTGTTTCTTTTTCTCCCTTTGTAACCACCCTTTCATGGCAATAGTTTTGTCAGTGCCCCCATCACTGTGATCCTCCCTGTCATCCAGATGGCACTTCACAGCTCCTGCCTACAGTGGCACTGGGGATAGTATAGACCCAATCAAAAAACCAGTGGGCAGCTTGGTTCACTTCCTCAGTGTAGCTATGCGTGAGTCCTCCGGCTTCAACTGGCCAACAGCTTGCTAAAACCTGGAGTATTAGGTAATTGGAAATAGCTGATTTGTTTTTGTTTTTGATCAGACTTCTTTTTCACAATGAGAACACATAGACTCTGTAAACACCTTTTTGGCTCACTTCCAGTGCAGAAAAAGTTTTAGTTCTTTGATCTTGCAAATGCCAGATTTTTGAGATACCACTGCCTATTCCTTGACTGAACTTGGCAGTTCCACACTTCAGCCCTGATCCTCTTTTACAGTGTTTTTCTGTTTTCAGTTCACAGATACATCTGTCTTTGTTCTGAGCATCACTATAGCTATTTGGCTTTCTGTTTCACATTTTATCTATAATTGTTATGTATTTAAAATAGAAAGGGTGTATTGAAGAAAGAAAATTTATGAACATCTTAGCTGGAAATCACTTATTCTGAATTTTCAAACTTGAGTCATGAGTTCCTATGGAAAAATCGCTAGGTGGACAATAAATCCCTAAGTTAATGATTATAGTCAGCAGCAAGCTGTAAAAGATGAGTCAGAAGCCAAGCTGACACTTGAAATATAGAGGTATTCAGGCCTCAGGAGGACAAACAAGGCTGAGACAGCACCTGGGGGCATTTGCTTTGTGGTCAAGAGACAGCAACAATTACAATTAATGACACAACTCTAATATCTCAAAGTTAATTTAGGATATGCTATAGAAGTAAGAAGGTGGACTAATATTAAAAACATTTCTATATATCAATAGTATAGCTGCCAAGATAATTCTCTGGTCCATCTTCTGTCATGGGTGCTTCTGATCTGTGAAGCATTATAATCTGTGGGTGAAACCAAGAAAATAGCAGAATTCATTTTGAGATGGATTCAGAGAAATGTATTCAATATTTTCACATTAAACACTTTCATAAACAACATATTTCAACAATATTGTGTTAAAATAGATTTCTTTGGATGTCAATTTCATGTTTGAGATAATAACAAAGGCAATTTCTAGCATATTGATTCCAAGAATAAAATGTCTGCAAGAGGAAATTTTTGACTCATTCACTTATTTTGATTAATAAATTTATCTTTTGTATATTATCTGTCTGCATTATTAAGTTTTAGAAATCTCTCCAGCTGTATTCCATTATCCTTATCCTTTTTGAAATATCTCAATAGGGGAAACTCAAGAAGACTCTACTGGAAACTTTATCAGGAGTGATAATGTCCCTTTCTTGCTTCTTAATAAGAGTTCTCTCAGTCATTCTTTCAGTGGATTTGAGTGTGACTTTTTCAGATTTAATGTATAGTCATAGCTCAGTTGGTAAAGAATCTACCTGCAATGCAGGAGACCCAAGTTTGATTCCTGGATTGGGAAGATCCCCTGGAGAAGGCAATGGCAACCCACTCCAGTATTCTTGCCCAGAGAATCCCATGGACAGAGGAGCCTGGCAGGCTACAGTCTACGGGGTTATAAGAGCTGGACACTATTGAGTGATTAAGCACAGCACAGCATAGCACATACTTAAAAAATGCAGCCTTTACTCCCCCAGATTCTGATATTATTACTGCAATGAATGCCCTTTCAAACTTTGAAGAAAAAAAAAAAAAGAAGTCCCTTGAGTGAAAGCAGATGAAGGAATTTTAATCTTATTTCTTACTAGGTGTTAAACAAGGCATGTTTTGTACAAGACTCACAAATTCAAATATGTCAGGGACTAAAAATTTCATATAGTAAAGAGTAATAAAACCTCTAGCAAATTGGGAGTGCCATATCCCCTGAAGACAGTGAGAATATTCGGAAGAATGAACAAAGAAAATAGGGCTTCCTGGGTGGCCTTAGTGGTAAAGAACCCACCTGCCAATGAAGGAGACAAAAGAGATGGGGGTTTGATCCCTGGGTTGGGAAGATCTCCTGGAGGAGGGCATGGCAATTCACTCCGTATTCTTGCCTGGAGAATCCCACGGACAGAGGAGCTGTACAGGTTAAAGCCCACAGGGTCACAAAGAGTCAGACGTGACTGAAGCGACAGCACAGCCATGGCACAAACGGAATAAAACGCATTTAGGTCCATCACCTAATCTACAAATCTCTGACCTTACTGTCAGTTCTATTTAAAACCTTTTTTTTTTTCCCTTTGGATTACTCTTTTATATTTACTTTTAGTAAAAATTGGTAAAGGTCAGGAAGCAACAGTTAGAACTGGACATGGAAGAACAGACTGGGTCCAAACAGGAAAAGGAGTATGTCAAGGCTGTATATTGTCACCCTGCTTATTTAACTTATATGCAGAGTACATCATGAGAAACGCTGGGCTGGAAGAAACACAAGCTGGAATCAAGATGGCCGGGAGAAATATCAATAACCTCAGATATGCAGAAGACACCACCCTTATGGCAGAAAGTGAAGAGGAACTAAAGAGCCTCCTGATGAAAGTGAAAGAGAGGGTGAAAAAAGTTGACTTAAAGCTCAACATTCAAAAAACGAAGATCATGACATCCAGTCTCATCACTTCATGGCAAATAGATGGGGAAACATTGGAAACAGTGGCTGACTTTATTTTTTTAGGCTCCCAAATCAGTGCAGACGGTGATTGCAGCCATGAAATTAAAAGACACTTACTCCTTGGAAGGAAACTTAGGACCAACCTAGATAGCATATTAAAAAGCAGAGACATTACTTTGCCAACAAAGGTCTGTCTAGTCAAGGCTATGATTTTTCCAGTGGTCATGTATGGGTGTGATAGTTGAACTATAAAGAAAGCTGAGCACAGAAGAATTGATGCTTTTGAACTGTGGTGTTGGAGAAGACTCTTGAGAGTCCCTTGGACTGCAAGGAGATCCAACCAGTCCATCCTAAAGGAGATCAGTCCTGGGTGTTCATTGGAGGGACTGATGTTGAAGCTGCAACTCCAATGCTTTGGCCACCTGATGCAAAGGGCTGACTCATTTGAAAAGACCCTGATGCTAGGAAAGATTGAAGGCAAGAGGAGAAGGGGACGACAGAGGATGAGATGGTTGGATGGCATCACTGGCTCAATGGACATGAGCTTGGGTAAACTCTGGGAGTTGATGATGGACAGGGAGGCCTGAAGTGCTGCAGTTCATGCAGTCGCAAAGAGTCAGACATGACTGAATGACTGAACTGAGCTGAACTGAACCTAAAATATTCCAAAGAACATTTTGTAGCATCCAATATCACACTTTAATAGAAATATGTGTTTATCAGATTATTAATTATCCTTAAAGGGTATGTACATGAAAGGCTAACCACTTCCAATTAAAAATAATGTCCTTTAATCCTCCACTCAAATTAACTTATGACTGGTGATATTTCCAAATTTTATTAAGATTTTAAAAATAATTTAGATGTTTTTATACACTTACCATGGCAAAAGCAGAGCATATTAATTTCTTCCTTACTACTAGTCATGAGTTTAGACTTGCTTAAGATGTAACTAGAACTGTTGTTTGGGGAAGAGATTCATCAGTGTTTAAATGTGGTAGTCTAAATAATCTCATCTAAAAAAAAAATACTTTTAAACACCTACTTGACTTGTAGGTGCATTTTTACAGGTAACATTTCAGTCAAAAAGAAATGCTGCTTTAAATCAAGGTTTCTCAAATTGTGGATCATAAAGAGATTCTCATAAGGTCAAGAGAATCAAATCATAATATTTGCCCTTTGTATACTTCACATGTCATCTTGTGGTCCATGGTGCAAGTGATTTCCAAATTTTTCATATTTAAGTAACTATTTTTTAAATAAAATCCAAAATAAAAAATCAGGCTCTCAGCTATTAAACTCTTTGCAGCATTTATAAAATAGAGAAATAAATAAGAGAAGCTTTTAAAACATTAATATTTGATGTGCACTTTATTAATCAAAATAGATTATATCATATTTATTTTATAAAATACTAGAGATAATATTCATTTAGTCTGGAAACTATTTTTGGTAGACATATAGATTCATTAGCCTGTTAAATTAATTTGCAGGGAAATTATTTGCATATGAGAGAAAGTTGGAATATCACAGTATTTATTAAATCATCCATTCTCCTTTTAATAAACAAGTGTATACTCACTGCTTACTATAGTAAACTGTTTAGTTTCCAGGTGTATGATACCACTGTTACATGAAAACTGGAGCCATTCTTTCTGTCTTTTCATAATCTTTTCATTTTGCTCAGTCACTCAGTCATGAGCATCAACAGCTGGGGGTGGAAAATAAAGCCAGCACCTCCATGATTCCACCCCAGAGGGAAAGCACATGGCAGGCATCCTCAGTGCTCCACCCCCTCAGCTCCCTACAATGTGCATATGAATTGTTCCCGTAATCTTCAGGCAGTGATAACAGACCCCAGAGGAGGACATGCAGGCAAGATCGCTCCCTTCCTGGTCAATCAACACTGAGGCATAAGGCAGAGCATCTCCAGGGCTCCCCTCCAAGTGGGATTAAAGCAAAATGACCCTTTGTGGAACTTTGCTTAATTGTGCCTATTCACTTGATCTCTTTTGCTTTTCTGCCCCATTTCTTCACTCCTCTTTCAGATTTTTCCTGGAAACATTCTTCTAATAAATCAGTGTTACTTCATTTCTCATCTTAAATTCTGCTTCAGGAGAACTCAACCTAAAACAGTAAGAATACTGATGTACATAAGGCAAGGGTGACAAAGAGGGCAAAAAGAAGGCACATCTAATTGATTTTCTTCTCTTGTATTACAACTGGCAGCTTTTACCTTTGCTTCCCTCAGTTCCCATGCTATGAAAATAACCATAATAAGCATATCACCACTCAAATTTAATTATGAGCCTGCTGAATCATTTTTCATATAAAATCCTTGAATCACATTACTGGAAGACTCATGGTAGGTGGGAAGGCCCTTAACTGCTCACATGTGTTAGGTTAGAGTTAAAATGAATCTGAAGATGGATCAATGAGCAGAATAACAATGTTAAAAAATCATGACTTACAATTTTAAATAATAAGCATAAATCATCATATGTAAAATAATGTTAATAATTTCATAATATCAAGAGAAATGATAACTTTGTATTTCAACCAGAGGTATCTGCAGCAGTTGTAGTAGTGTGTCTCCTCTGTCTTTGAGAAATAATTTGCTGAGGACCATGTAGCTACTGATAGCCTCAAACATTAGCATTCATGCCAAGCTCAGTATTTGAGATGCTCATTGACAAAGCATTGCAGGGGTATTGGACTCCAGGTAATTGCCACCCAAGTAGGGTGTAGGATCCTGTAATGAGCAGTTTTTCCCTTGAGCTTCTCCGCTGAGCTGGCTGAGAAGTTCTGTTGGAGCCTCCTTGTACTGAATCTTCCTTTCTTCCACTCAGTTGGTAGCTTTACTTCATGTATCACACACTAATGGCTTTCTCTGCCCATTCCTGTATACCCTCCCCTTCACCAGTCAGGGAGAAGTCCCCCCTCAAGTATTTTTGCACTTCTAATTCCTTCCCATATTGCCCAAACTGTCAGAATCTTTATGGTCAATTTATTAATAATTACAGTTAACTTGATTGGTACATCAAGTTCCACATGCAGTTTCCTCCTTTCCCCTAAATTAAGAAAAGTTACTGCTCAGTTAAATACTGGTGGCAGATATTTGGTGGTATTGAATCATTTCATACATTCAGATGAAATGGATCCAGCAGTTTTGATGAGCTGTCACACTGAGGTGTTCTTTATCTAGCCCGGCTGACGCTAAATCAATAAGCACGTTCGTCAGAGGCTAAAGTGAGAAAAGTGGACATTTTAGCTAAGGTGCTCCCACGACTGGATGCTTCCTAATGCAGTCTTTGGCTGCATTTGACTTGTGAAAGTATTTCTTCCTGTCCTGCTGAAGAATTTGGACAGGGTTCTTAATATGCCTTGTAACATTTCTTTGTCTAAAAAATGAAGAAAAAAAAATGTTCGGAAAGTGTCAGTTTCTAAGCAATCCAGTGATTTGTTGGCAAGAAGTTACTTCTTACCAGGTTGTTTCTTTGTAAGAAATCTTATTCTGAACATTAAAATTCATGATATCTTGACTCTGAAGTAACAGATTCAGGTGATTTTTAAAAATGAATGTATCACTTATAGGCACCACTTTTGCAATCATTTAAAAATCATAAAAAATTGTCTTTGCTGGTATTACCAGTGTCACAAGAAATGATATCATTTCATCTTTCATGTCATAACTCAGGGGAACACCTTCACCCTTGTCAGATAACTTACTTCAACATATTCCCTTGAAATAAATTGTTTTGAAAATTATGGTTTAGATTTTCTCTAACTACAAATCTTGTGTAAATATATATAAATCACTGTTCCTCCTCTACAAATTTAAAAAGAGACTAAATAATATCTGCCATGAGTTTTTCTCTGAGACTAGTATTTCCTAATATTTATTTAGCTTTCCCTACATTATTTAAAATGTTAGTTTTTCTACCTACTGAAATCAAGTTTTTTGATATGGTTGAGGAAAAATATATCTATATAGAGCTCTTCAAAAGCATATGTAAGCCTGTGGAACTGGATGAAGTTTAAGCTGGAGTCAAGATTGCCTGGGAGAAATAGCAATAACCTCAAATACGCAGATGACACCACCCTAATGGCATAAAGCAAAAAGGGAATAAAGAACCTCTTGGCGAAGGTGAAAGAGAAGAGTGAAAAAGCTGGCTTAAAACTCAATATTCAAAAACATAAGATCATGGCATCTGGTCCCATCATTTCATGGCAAATAGATGGGGAAACAATGGAAACAGTGAGAGACTTTATTTTCTTGGTCTCCAAAATCATTGTGGACAGTAACTGCAGCCAAGAAATTAAAAGCTGCTTGCTCCTTGGAAGAAAAGCTATGACAAACCTAGATAGCATATTAAAAAGCAGAGACATCACTTTGCTGAAAAGGTCCATATAGTCAAAACTATGTTTTTTCCAGTAGTCATGTATGGATGTGAGAGTTGATTCATAAAGGAAACAGTACTGTAGAATTGATGCTTTTGAACTGTGGTGCTGGAGAAGATTCTTGCGAGTCCCTTGGACAGCAAGGAGATCAAACCAGTCAATCCTAAACAAAACTAATCCTGAATATCCTTTGGAAAGACTGATACTGAAGCTAAATCTCCAATACTTTGGCTGCCTGATGTGAAGTGACAACTTATTAGAAAAGACTCTGATGCTGGAAAAGATGGAGGGCAAGAGGAGAAGGAGATGACAGAGGATGAGATGGTTGGATGGCTTCATTGACGCAATGGACATGAGTTTGAGCAAACTCTGGGAGATGGAGAAGGACAGGGAGGCCTGGTGTGCTGCAGTCCATGGAGTCACAAAGAGTCAGACGCAACTGAGTGACTGAACAACAATAGCAGCATAACAAATGTACAGTCCTTGGATAATTAAGAATAATTAAAATGTGCTGTTAGTTAAACGTCTTTATAATTAAGCCACAAGTGATTGTTTTAATATATTTATAAAAAGTAAAACACTGGAAATTGCATATTTTTTGTTCTATCATGTTTTCATTGTTCTCACAGAGACTGAAATTTTTATTCTAGATATCTTTTATTACCATGATATAAATAATTACAATCCCAAAATATGCTAGTACCTTATCAGATGCTAGCATATCTAGGAATTCTACAGATTTTGACTATTTAAACATTTACATAAAATAATGTTAAGTAAGTTGAAATATTTTGAAAGCAGTTTGATGGTGAAAGTTATTTAAATTTAAAACATACATGTGTTTTATTATCTTTCTCTGTCTCTTTCTCTATCCTCTTATAATCATATTTATGACTCAAAAATTAAACTACAAGTTTCTTAATTTTGTTAAAGTTTCAAAGTATCTGTTTTCAGCATAGACAGTATATCCAAACAATCTTGTAAGTAGTGTTTTTGCCCTCTGCAGTATGCTTCCTTAAATTCTTTACATTTTAGCAAATAAATTCATGAATATCTTAGTGTTAGGAGTACGTTTCTTACCAAAGAGTTTAGATTAGTTACTGATATTAGTTATCAAAAGAAAAAAGAAAGATATATAGTGAATGGAGCATGTAAACTAAAAATGGCACAAAAATAGACAAATTATAACCATTTTGTTCAACATCAGCAATAACTATTACTGTGCATTTACTACTTATCTAGCCTTAGTTGAGATGCAGAGGATAAACAGAAAGATGTGGCATTTTCAGAGGTCTTACATCACATGCTAAAATACTCATAGGACAAAAATGCTAAGTGAAAGAGGAAAGATACAATTTTTAAAAACATAAGAGAATAGGAGAGTATTTATCTCCTTTCTGCATTTTTTCATCCTTTCTTCTTATACTTATTTAGCTCTATTTTTTAATATTTCATTATGAAGATAACATTTTATTGAGGAATCATTTATTATTGCATGCATCCCTTTATTGAATTATCAAAAAATATTTCATGATTATTGTCAACATAATTTTTTAACACTTATAATGACAAAGTCCCTATTATTTATTTTGGTCTTCACAACCTTTGTGAACTTAATTTAAAAACAGTTTTTAGCATGGCTTGGCAGAGAAATATTTTACCCTGGGCTTTGTGCAACTACCAATACTATGAAATACATATTTATTCAAAAGTTTGCTTGATAATTTAAGAATACAGTTCAAATAATTCAAATAATTGTCTCATGTCTCATTTAGACATGAGACAATAATACCATCTCTGTAAGTCTTAGAGTTAATATCATCTAAATAACAAACTCTCTAAAGCTAAGGGATATATATCCAATATTTAGATTATTCTATCAAACAGTGGATGCCAAGTGGTGGTTGGATGCTAGTTTATGTGTAAATGAATATGTTGTTGAACATTAGAGATAACTTCCTTGACATTACTTTTAATTTTTGTCAATAAATTACAGCTGACCTTTGGGGCAACTTGAGAGTTAGGGATGCTGACATTCAGTGTTGGGAAATTTATGTATAAATAATGTTTGCCCTTCGAATATGCAGTTCTTCTGTAACTGTGGTTCTGTGTTCAAACACTGACAAGTTTCCAGTGCTGTAGCATTGACTATCAAAAAATATCTGAAGAGAAAAATCCACATGTAAATAGACCTACGCAGTTCAAATCTGTATTGTTCAAGGGACAACCGTATTACTTTTTTTTTTTTTTTCAAAAATTAACTCACATATCTATTATATAGGAAAGAAATAATTCTTTAAACATTTTCTTGTTGGGAACATCATTTTCATTTGTGAGTATGGCTTTCTCAAGCTTCAGAAGTTAATTCTAGTTGTCTGAAATGTGTTAAATTAATATGTGAATTTTCATATTGCATCACCTAGATTTGTTGAAGGATTATAACTCTCACAAGCTATACAAGGCAAAAAAGGACAGAGAGAGAGAGAATGCCTTGCTTTTCTAGGATGTGCTGAAATGCCAGAAATAGAGTTTGAAAAGTGGATGAGAGCTTAGATGTTATCTTGGTATAACATGATTCTACATCACAAAATACTGAGATCTGTGGTGGTGTCAAATTTAGTTTTCCTGAGCTTGCTCTGGATTGATCAGAGGTTTAATCCAAGATCACCTTGCTGAGACAGCTTATATTCACATTCAGTTAGTTCCTTTTTAGTTTTGTCCTTTCACATTGAAGTGTCCTGGCAGTTTTGCTAGTTCTTCTATAATAATTTGTCATAATCCTCAATTATCTAGAAAATTAAAGTTACAATCTACCTTACTTTTATATACTTTTGAGGTCTTTTGCTTGTTTGTTTTGTTTGTTTGTGCCGTATTTACTAGAACTACAAAGATTATTCAGGATTTTAATGCACTTTTACAAGAGCCACTTCACTATACCCTCTTTGATGATGCACTGGAGTTTACACTTTTAGGGAATTCTTTTATATTTCCCTATCAAGAAGTAACTTTCTTTCAAAGTTTCATTTTGATTTTGGTTAAACAGTTGGCGAAATGTAAATGGAAACTCTGCATGAAGAAACAAAGAGTCACACTACAATGTGAACGAAATAAAATTACTAACTAAAACATCGTCAGAGAAGCATAGAAACATCTTAGAGAAAAATAAGTAAAGTAAAAGAGGCAGGTGAATTTCATGTATATTATTTCAATAGGCTATCCAGAATTTTGCTGGTCTTTCAAACACACATATAGATACACATATATATATATTTTAAATAATTAAAATTTAAAGAAGCAAGCAAAAGTCAATTCCTATACAAACAAAAAATAATAATTGTTTTAAGATTTATCAATAATTTCCTTATTAATAAACTCTTTATTCTTAGGTATTTATCAATAAATTTCTTATTAGTAAATTATTAATAATTTCATCAATGCATTTATCAATATTTTTAAAGTATTTGTTATTTATGATTAGTAACTTCTTAATAATTTCTTTATCAGTGTATATCTACAATGCCAAATTCAAACTACAGGTTTTATTTAGTGTCCCAAATTTTTACTGTGTATTATTTTACTGAATATTATGATAACATGGATTTAACAGTTTTCCATAACTTTAATTATGATTTTTTTAATGAAGAATTGTTTATTTATTTATTTATTTTGGCTGTGCTGGGTGTTCATTGCTCGTGAGCTTTCTCTCACTGGGACAAGTTGAGGCTACTCTCTAGGTGCAGTGCATGGGCTTATCGTTGCCGTGGCTTCTCCTGTTGTGGAGCATGCGCTATAGGGCACATGGACTTCGGTAGCCGTGCCGCTCAGGCTCTAGAACACAAGCTCAGTAGCTGTGGCCCACAGGTTTATGTGCTCTGCTGCATGTGGGATACTCCCAGATCAGGAATGGAACCTGTGTCTCCTGCATTGGCAGGCAGATTTTTTACCACTGAGCCACCAGGAAAGCCCTAATTATGACTTATGGCAGGTTTCATTCTATAGTGTTTCACTTTTTGGGGATGTCTTGTTTTTCCCTAGCGGCATGTTTTTCTGCATGAAAAATCTCTATTATCTCACTTATTGCTCAAAAAATGTCATGAATTTGAGGAAAAGAAAAATACCTGTATGGCTCACCAATTTTTGGAATATCTTTGATATCTATTTGTATACATATGTTAAATGTTGTATCCTTCTCTTTATGTGCAGTGAACAGTTCAGTCCCTTTTCTACAGAGATCCACAAATACAAGACAGAGCCTGAGTGGACATTTCTGTTCTCATTTCCCCTTTCCCAAGAGTTTATTATAACTAGAGTAGTTTGCTTTTAAATTTGCGTATATATACATATATACATATGTATATATGTATACCTACATATATATATACATATGTATATATATATAATTTCTCTCTTCTGTCAAAATTTTGATAATAGATTATAAAAGCCTTATATCTATTATGATAATATAACATTAACCTTTATCCTATGCTAGTCCATTTACTTTTGCAAATAAGATCTGTAAAATTGGCACTCTCTCCTTTCTGCCATAATTTTTGTATGTTATATCTTTTCCAATTATTTATGGAAAAATATTTAGACACAAATAAAGATCTCTATTTTTTCTATAAAATTGAAAATCTTTTAACATATACTGTTAATTTCTTTTCAAGAAGACAATTCACCTAATCACAACCTCCTAGTATTCAGACTTCATGTTCCACGTGTAAGCTTAGAGGTTGTCAATATCTTTGAACAACAATTAAGAAGCTGAACAGTTTGAGAAACCAACTCCTCTTGGATATTTAAGATGAGGATACATGGCAAATCACTGCCCCAAGATCACAGAAACAGAGGAAGACAGTCACAGTGGAAACTGCTGTGGGAACCAGTACCAGGGGTAGGAAAATCTGAACTGTAATTTATAAATTGCTAGAAGCTTTGTCTGGAAAATTCTGAAAGTTAAAAGCCCCAGGGAGATCCAGTCACAGCATGATGAAATATCACTGTAAATCCATCAACATGATAAAAATTCTTCAAAAAATTACAAAACCAACTTCTAGCAAGGATGAAGAAGAAGAATTCTCATCCATTGCTGGTGGGGATGAAAATTATACAGCTCACTTTGGAAGATAACTTGGTAGCTTTTTACAAACCCAAACATAGCCTTACCATATGATCCAAAAATAGTGCTTCTGGTAATCTACCCAACTGATATGAAATCTATGGGTCTCACAAAACCCTGCATGTGAATGGATGCAACCAAGACATCAGCAAATAAGTGAAAGTATAAAAAACTATCCTACATGTATGCAATATAATATTTTAATTGTAAAAGGAAGTGAGCTATTAAAATATGAATGCACAAGAAAGGTCATTTTGCAAATATTGGTAAGTGAAAAATGCCAATCGCATTTCGATTATATGACATTTTGTTAAAGTCAAAGCTATGAAGACAATAACCAAATCAGGGGTCAGTTATCAGGGACACTGGGGCCATAGATAAGGTGATACAGAGGAAGTGCAGGGTATTTGTTTATTTATTTATTTTGGTTTGGGAAACTATGCTATATAATAGGGAACGGTGAATAAAAAACATTATGTGTGTCAGAACCCGAAGAACTTTACGGCACAAGAAGTGAACTTTAATGTATGTTAATTAAAAAAAATATTTAGGATTTCGGGGAATGTAGGAAGAAATGCAGACCGTGACAAGAAATTAACTGTATTATAAATGCATGCAACAAATTTGTTGAAGCAGATGGAGAGAAAATGGTGCTAACATATATAATTATAGAAGTGTTTGGAGTCTGTAACACTAAAGGCAAAAGGATGTGCACATAAGCACTGTATTCTAATTGATAACATTTTCCCTCATGGGAATAAAGGTTAATAATTCTAATACTGCTATACATATATGAAAGTGAAAGTGAAAGTCACTCAGTCTTGTCTGACTCTGCCATCCCGTAGACTGTATAGTCCATGGAATTCCCCAGGCCAGAATACTGGAGTCAGTAGCCTTTCCCTTCTCCAGGGGATCTTTCCAACCCAGGAATTGAACCCAGGTCTTCCACATTGCAGGTGGATTCTTTACCAGCTGAGGCACCAGGGAAGCCCAAGAATCCTGGAGTGAGTCGCCTGTCCTTTCTGCAGTGGATCTTCCTGACCCAGGAATTGAACCGGGGTCTCCTGCATTGCAGGCAGATTCTTTAACAGCTGAGCTACCAGGGAGTTGAAAATTTAAGGAAGTGGAAAGTGGTAACCAGGTTTCTCACTATTAGAGGGAAATTTATGGATAAGTAAGAAGAAAGCTACAGAGATTCATGTGGTAATAAATTAGTTGGAGTTATCAGTATAAACTGTATTTAGCTTAATATAGGCACAGACGGTTGGGTTGAAAAATATATATATATATATATATATACATATTTATCTCCACATTTTAGTTTACACACATATATTGTCTTGCTCTGCTAGCTGAGAATCTCTGAAAGCAATGACACAAGCAGCACTCAGATGCTGATTTCTAATCGCATTCTTCCATAAAAGGAGTCAGAGTTCCTTGAAGACAGGGATGATTCAGAACTGGGTAATACAATGTGCAAGATGAGCCTGGAGCATTTTGTAGTGTTTAAAAGCATAGAAGTTCTAGGAGAGGAGAGGAAGAAAGCAAAGAAAGAAGACAGATGCCATATAGATGGAGCCAAATGAAAGAATTCCCAAAAAGTAAAATGGGAATAGATAAGGAGTTTGGGACTGACTTGTACCCATTGCTACATTTAGAACGGATAACCAATAAAGACCTACCATATAGTAGAAGGAACCATTATCAATATTATGTTACAACCTAAATGGGAAAATAATCTAAAAAAGAATTGATACATAATATGTGTAAATGAATCACTGTGCTACATACCTAAAACTAATAAACACTGTTAATAAACTATACTCCATATGATATATATATTAAAAAAAAAAAAACTAGAAAAAAGTGAGGAAAATATGTAAAGTAGTACTGGATTATAAGCCAAAATATAAAATAAATATCTGTAAGGCTATATTGATATAAATGATGACTGAATAAAGAACTGAAAATAAAAAAAAAATCCCCCGTGCAAAGCATTATAAATAATTTATGCAAATACCTATCCTAAGGAAAGGTCGGGCTTCCCAAGTGGCACCAGTGGTAAAGAACCTATGCCCTCATGCAGGAACGTAGGAGATGCAGATTCAACCTATGGGTCAGGAAGATCCCCTTGAGTAGGCATGGCAATCCATTCCAGTATTCTTGCCTGGAGGATGGCCTAGACAGATAAGCCTGACAGACTATGGTCCATAGCATTGCAAAGAATGCTATGGACCTGAAGCAACTTAGCATACACACAAAGGAAAGACAGCCTAACATTCTCCTTAGTGTGGGCTGTGCATAGTAACTTCTTCCAAATAGTACAGTGTAGAAAAAATAATAGCTTTCCAGTGGAAAAAGTTAGCAAAACTACATCAGTAAAGGGGTCAAGGTCAACATCAAATGAGCTCAATCAACTTGACAGCATTTAGCCTTTACATGATGTGATTAAACTGCCACTTTACCTTTGTGATTTCATCTCCACAACTCATAACCTCAGTCCAATCACAATAAAAGCATCACAAGAATTCTAATTTTTTAGGGCCATCCTACAAAACCAAACAACCAAAAGATCAACAAGTGAACGATACTCTTCAAAAAGAGCCAAAACCATCAAAAGAAGGAAAGTTTGAGAAACTGTCAGAGGTAAGTGAAGCCTAAAGAGACATGGCAAATGTCTCTAAGGAGACATGATTTTATCATGAGGAAAAAAGAGGCTATGTATTAAAACCAAGGAAATCTCATAAAGTATGGACTTTAGTTAATAATAATCTATTAATATAGGTTCATTGATTGCAATAAATATATCATGCTAATATAAGATATTAATAATGGGAGAAATTTGGTATGGAGACATGAAAACTATACTATCTTGTAATTTTTTATACATTTAAAACCATTAAAAAAGTAAATTAAAATAATTTAAAAATAAAAATTACATAAAACTTACAGACTATTGTAATAGCAAAGCTAAATTTCCCAAACCAATTCCAAGCTTATCCCCCTCCCCAGCTTTGGTTCTATTCCTATCGTCACTTCTGTTCAGTTTTCACCAGAGGACATTCCCTCAGTCATACCTTGCACGAGAATCTCTATTTCAGGATCTACTATTGGGGAGTCAACTTAAGAGAAAGCAAAAGAATGCTTTAGACTTTACACCTGCCTCTCCTTTCTTTTTGTCTTTTCATACTGTTCATGGGGTTCCACTCTAACGGCAGAAAGTAAAGAGGAACTAAAGAGTTTCTTGATGATGGTGAAAGAGTAGGGTGAAAACGCTGGCTTAAAACTCAACATTCAAAAAAGAAAAATCATGGTATCCAGTTCCATCACTTCATGGCAATAGATGGGAAACAAGTGGAAACAGCAACAAGTTTTCTTTTCTTGAGCTCCAAAATCACTGCAGATGATGACTGTGGCCGTGAATTTAAAAGACTCTTGTTCCTTAGAAGAAAAGCTATGACAAACATAGGCATCATATTAAAAAACAGAGACATCACTCAGCTGACAAAGCTCTCTATAGTCAAAGCTATGGTTTTTCCAGTAGCCATGCACAGATGTGACAGTTGGACCATAAAGAAGGCTGTGCACCAAAAAACTGATGCTTTAGAATTGTGGTACTGGAGAACACTCTTGAGACTCTCTTGGACTGCAAGGTTTAATTGATTGATTAAACCAATCAATCCTAAAGGAAATCTACTCTGAATATTCACTGAAACGATTGATGCTAAAGCTGAAGCTCCAATACTCCAATACTCTGGCTACCTGATGCAAAGAGCAGAGAGTGAAAGACAGGTAAGTCTGGTGTGCTCCCAGTCCATGGGGTCACAAAGAATCAGACACTGCTTAGCAACTGAACAACAATAACTCCTTTCTTTCATACATGTGGCTTCATGTATTATCAGTCAAATTTTTATGACGATGTCACCTTGGCTCTTCAAACTAAGATTTCACTGTCTTTGGTAAAAATAAATCTTAGAAGTACTCTGTTTTTTTCATCTGGATGAAATTAAAAGAATAAGAATTAACACTATTACCTTACTGGACAAAATTTAAATACATTTATTTAAATATATATAAAAATGAAAGAGGAGAGTGAAAAGGTTGGCTTAAAGCTCAACATTCAGAAAACTAAGATCATGGCATCCAGTCCCATCACTTCATGGCAAATAGATGGGGAAACAGTGGAAACAGTGAGAGACTATTTTTCTGGGCTCCAAAATCACTGCAGATGGGGATTGCAGCCATGAAATTAAAAGATGCTTACTCATTGGAAGGAAACTTAGGACCAACCTAGATAGCACATTAAAAAGCAGAGACATTACTTTGTCAACAAAGGTCAGTCTAAGTCAAGGCTATGGTTTTTCCAGTGGTCATGTATGGATGTGAGAGGTGGACCATAAAGAAACCTGAGCACAGAAGAATTGATGCTTTTGAACTGTGGTGTTGGAGAAGACTCTTGAGAGTCCCTTGGACTGCAAGGAGATCCAACCAGTCCATCCTAAAGGAGATCAGTCCTGAGTGTTCATTGGAAGGACTGATGTTGAAACTGAAACTCCAATACTTTGGCCACCTGATGCGAAGAGCTGACTCATTTGTACAGACCCTGATGCTTGGAGAGATTGAGGGCAGGAGGAGAAGGGGACAACAGAGGATGAAATGGTTGGATGGCATCACCAACTCAATGGACGCAGGTTTGGGTGGACTCCGGGAGTTGGTGATGGACAGGGAGGCCTGGCGTGCTGTGGTTCATGGGGTCGCAAAGAGTCAGACATGATTGAGTGAATGAACTGAACTGAACTGAACTGATATAAAAATGTGTAGCTATAGTTATACATATATTGCACATAATCTCAATATGAGTAAATATATCCATATATATGTATGACTATATATGTAAATATATTAATATATAGATACTTAGTTGCAATAAATACACACTGCATATATATTTGGGCTTCCCTGATAGCTCAGTTGGTAAAGAATCTGCCCGCAATGCAGAGACCCCAGTTTGATTCCTGGGTCAGGAAGACTGGCTGGAGAAGGGATAGGCTACCCACTGCAGTATTCATATATATTAATAGAGGCAAAAATATTAAGTACAATTTGAATGTGAGATAACATAGAATAAACATCATTTATTATTTATTTTTGTTTTTGAAAGTCGCTTAGTCGTGTCCGACTCTTTGAGACCCCATGGACTATGTCCATGGAATTCTCCAGGCCAGAATAATAGAGTGGGTAGCCTTTCGCTCTCCAGGGGATCTTCCCAACCCAGGGATTGAACCCAGGTCTCCTTCATTGCAGGCAGATTCTTTACCAGCTGTGCCACAAGAGAAGCCCAAGAATACTGGAGTGGGTAGCCTACCCCTTCTCCAGAGGATCTTCCTGACCCAGGAATCAAATCAGGATCTCCTGCATTGCAGGCATATTCTTTACCAACTGCGGTATGAGGGTTATTATTTCTAGGACAACACTAATAAATTCACATAAATTACCATTGGCTTTATGATAGCCATAAACAATGGTTTTTTGCAAAGCTTCAGTTCAGTTCAGTCACTCAGTTGTGTCCGACTCTTTGAGACCCCATGAATTGCAGCACCCTGGGCCTCCCTGTTCATCACAAACTCCAAGTTTAGAGATGACAATTTCCAAAATTTCACTTTTTGCTTCAGTTCTCTTTAGAATATGATTTTTTTAATAAAAAAAGAAAACTTAGAGGCTTTTTGTCTCAATAGTGAAGTGCAACGATATGCCAAAAATGCAATATTGCCTCTAATATGGTAATATATTCCTTTTGAAGACTGTTTAGCTGTGAACAGAACATAGTTTAAATCCTGAGTACACAGGAGGCAGCAGTTGGCATGTGCTCTTCAGTTTGACAACTCAACTTGGGTTTGATAGAGCTTAGCACATCTTTATTAGGACATCAGCCACTGTTATTGCTCAGAACAGAAGGAGCCATGGTTAGGTATTCATAAGAGGTGGAGTAGTTAAATAGAAAGGCTCTATTAAATGTAGACTGGTAAAGTGGAATCACATTTTGTGTTTTCTTTCTCTTCCTCTCCACTCCAGCAAAATGGTAATTCCAAAATTAACTTGTTGAAATGATTATTTTGATTCAAGCAATAAAAAGATATTTTGTAAGTACTGAATATATTCAAGATACTGTACTATAAGCTCTAAGCTTTCATAAATTTATAAGATATCATTTTTCATTAAAGGTATATGTGTTCTTTAAACATTCTTCAGATTTAACATTTTAGGGAATGACTTTTCTTTTTAAATTTTATGTAGAGACTTTTGTTTGGCTTTTCCATTTTCATAAGAGATATACTCTGAATCTTGGTTCTGCTCTGGAAAAATCTGCTCTTCAACAGGAGGTATACTGAAATTATAATTCAAATAATGTCAGATATCAGAAACTTGGATCCATTTCCATCTTTTAAACCTCAATCTTTCAGAATAACTAAATAGATATTACATTTTAACGAATGAAAGTCATTATACATTGTTTATCAGACTGTTGCCATAATCTATAGAGGCAAGACTTGGATTTGGTATACATTAATATGAGTAATAGCACTACATTAATGATACTGTGATAGTTCCTTCCTTAGAGGACGAAGTTCAAGAAAAGTCATTAGCTTTATCCCAGGAATGCAAGGATTCTTTAATATCCACAAATCAATCAATGTAATACACCACATTAACAAATTGAAAGATAAAAACCATATGATTATCTCAATAGATGCAGAGAAAGCCTTTGACAAAATACAACACCCATTCATGATTAAAACTCTCCAGAAAGCAGGAATAGAAGGAACATACCTCAACATAATAAAAGCCATATATGACAAACCCACAGCAAGTATCACCCTCAATGGTGAAAAATTGAAAGCATTTCCCCTGAAATCAGGAACAAGACAAGGGTGCCCACTCTCACCACTACTATTCAACATAGTATTGGAAGTTTTGGCCACAGAAATCAGAGCAGAAAAAGAAGTAAAAGGAATCCAGATAGGAAAAGAAGAAGTGAAACTCTCACTGTTTGCAGATGACATGATCCTCTACATAGAAAACCCTAAAGACTCTTCCAGAAAATTGCTAGAGCTAATCAATGAATATAGTAAAGTTGCAGGATATAAAATTAACACACAAAAATCCCTTGCATTCCTATATACTAACAATGAAAAAACAGAAAGAGAAATTAAGGAAACAATACCATTCACCATTGCAACAAAAAGAATAAGATACTTAGGAGTATATCTACCTAAAGAAACAAAAGACCTATACATAGAAAACTATAAAACACTGATGAAAGAAATCAAAGAGGACACAAACAGATGGAGAAACATACCATGCTCATGGATTGGAAGACTCAATATTGTCAAAATGGCTATTCTACCCAAAGCAATCTATAGATTCAATGCAATCCCTATCAAGCTACCAACGGTATTTTTCACAGAACTAGAACAAATAATTTCACAATTTATATGGAAATACAAAAAACCTCGAATAGCCAAAGTAATCTTGAGAAAGAAGAATGGAACTGGAGTAATCAACCTGCCTGACTTCAGACTATACTACAAAGCCACAGTCATTAAGACAGTATGGTACTGGCACAAAGACAGAAATATAGATCAATGGAACAGAATAGAAAGCCCAGAGATAAATCCATGAACTTATGGACAACTTATCTTTGACAAAGGAGGCAAGGGTATACAATGGGAAAAAGACAACCTCTTTAACAAGTGGTGCTGGGAAAGCTGGTCAACCACTTGTAAAAGAATGAAACTAGAACACTTTCTAACACCATACACAAAAATAAACTCAAAATGGATTAAAGATCTAAATGTAAGACCAGAAACTATAAAACTCCTAGAGGAGAACATAGGCAAAACACTCTCCAACATAAATCACAGCAAGATCCTCTATGACCCACCTCCCAGAATATTGGAAATAAAAGCAAAAATAAACAAATGGGACCTAATGAAACTTAAAAGCTTTTGCACAACAAAGGAAACTATAAGTAAGGTGAAAAGACAGCCCTCAGATTGGGAGAAAATAATAGCAAATGAAGAAACAGACAAAAGATTAATCTCAAAAATATACAAGCAACTCTTGAAGCTCAATTCCAGAAAAATAAATGACCCAATCAAAAAATGGGCCAAAGAACTAAACAGCCATTTCTCCAAAGAAGACATACAGATGGCTAACAAACACATGAAAAGATGCTCAACATCACTCATTATCAGAGAAATGCAAATCAAAACCACAATGAGGTACCATTACACGCCAGTCAGGATGGCTGCTATCCAAAAGTCTACAAGCAATAAATGCTGGAGAGGGTGTGGAGAAAAGGGAACCCTCTTACACTGTTGGTGGGAATGCAAACTAGTACAGCCGCTATGGAAAACAGTGTGGAGATTTCTTAAAAAACTGGAAATAGAACTGCCATATGACCCAGCAATCCCACTTCTGGGCATACACACTGAGGAAACCAGATCTGAAAGAGACACGTGCACCTCAATGTTCATCGCAGCACTGTTTATAATAGCCAGGACATGGAAGTAACCTAGATGCCCATCAGCAGATGAATGGATAAGGAAGCTGTGGTACATATACACCATGGAATATTACTCAGCCATTAAAAAGAATTCATTTGAACCAGTTCTAATGAGATGGATGAAACTGGAGCCCATTATACAGAGTGAAGTAAGCCAGAAAGATAAAGAACATTACAGCATACTAACACATATATATGGAATTTAGAAAGATGGTAACAACAACCCTATATGCAAAACAGAAAAAGACACAGAAATACAGAACAGACTTTTGAACTCTGTGGGAGAATGTGAGGGTGGGATATTTCAAAAGAACAGCATGTATATTATCTATGGTGAAACAGATCACCAGCCCAGGTGGGATGCATGAGACAAGTGCTCGGGCCTGGTGCACTGGGAAGACCCAGAGGAATCGGGTGGAGAGGGAGGTGGGAGGGGGGATCGGGATGGGGAATACGTGTAAATCTATGGCTGATTCATATCAATGTATGACAAAACCCACTGAAAAAATAAATTAATTAATTAATTTAAAAAAAAAAAAGAAAAGTCATTAGCTTGACTGGTATCAGAAGAAACATTCGTATTAAAGTCTTGGAAGAAAGTAGCTCCGAATCCTGTCAGGTTATAAACTGTCCCCCAAACCTTCCAATCATATAACCTAAACAAATGAAATGAAACAGTATATGCTAATGATTCACCTTTGGAGAAGCTAACTACTAGTCATGGTTTTCAAGTTGTGTTTATCATTCTGGGAACCTTTCACTTGACCTAGGGGCAATATTTACCAGTGGATTAGATAGGGTAGAGGATGGTGAACAGCAGACTTTTTATTTCTGAATGGGGACAAATTAATCCCCTATCTATCCAGTGATTTATATACAGGAAAAGACTCTGGGAAAAAAGAATGCAAGTGATCAAATATAATCTCCTTGTAAGTATACTAAAAACTGAGCTCATGATAAATAGACTAATAATCTTTGATAGAAAAGTCTTCACCAAAGGAATACTTTTATTAGGATATTTCTGATTTAGTATTTTTATGGTAAATAAATTATAATATACAGATTTATAGAAGAGTATGACTACTTAGAAAATGCCACATAAACTATTCAACTGTCTGAGTATAAAATGAAAATTTATAGTAACCTGACTTAGATAAATCATATTTTCACTCTGAAAACTGTGCTCGAGGAACACACAAAAAGTTGACAATGAGATATAATTTCCCTGATTACTTGACTTAAAATTAAAATTTACTACTAAGCCTATTTCTGAGTCACTCTATCTTTATTCTCTAGCATTTTTCATAATGTTCATGATTTCCGTGCTTAGTATATAATTTACTCTTCATTGTCTATTATCTGTCTCTCATTGTAATATTTGCTGTTGTTGTGTTTAGTCACTAAATCGTGTCTGACTCTTTTGTGACCCCATGGACTGTAGCCCACCAGACTTCTCTGTCCATGGGATTTCCCAGGCAAGAATACAGGAGTGGGTTGCCATATCCTTTTCCAGGGGATTCTAGCCCCAGGAATTGAACCTGCATCTCCTGCTTGGAAGGCAGATTCTTTACCACTGTGTCATAAGATGCAGAAAATCAGGAATCTGTTCTTTCTGCATTGATTTATAGTAAACCATCCAATAGTGACAAATGTAAAGATAAGAATAAAAAAGTGGTAAACGAATGAATATGTTCAAGTATATGTGCAAAATGAAGCTAACAGGATTCAGGTTGAAGTTAAGAGACTGTGTTTGTATGAATTATAGAAGTTAGAAGTAGAGAGAGAAGGAGGAAGAGAAGAAAAGAAATAAGACAATATGAAAGAAAAGGAAAAAGGGATTGATGGGGACGGGAAGAAGAGAGGAAAGAGAAAAGAAGAGTAGAAGACTAACCCATCTCTAGAGCTCCCCAGGTGGCCCAATGGTAAAGAATTCATCTGCCAAAGCAGGAGGATCAGGTTTGATCCCTGGCTTGGAAAGATCCCTGGAGAAAGAAATGGCAACCTGCTCCAGTATTCTTGCCTGGAAAATTACATGTACAGAGGAGCCTGGTGGGCCACAGTCCATGGGTTCGCAAAAGAGTTGAACATGACTTAGACTTAACAACTAAAGAACAACAGAGCTAATTTAGTTCTTGTCCTTCTGATTATTGGTTGTTTATATTTTTGGATCCCTAAGGAATTCTCTAAGAGATCCCCTATATACAACTACATTAAACCATGTATTTCCCAAATGTTTAAAAAGTGCATTTCCCAAAACTCTCATCAGAAAGAATGATCCTCTGGAATCTATCACATGTTTTTTATTGAACTCAATAGCAACATGAACAATAATCATAGTAAGATAATTTTGTAACAAGCAAAAATAGTCTCATGTGTGTTTAAAATGAATGCAACCTATTGACATTTCAAATTTTATAAATCTGATACTTTAGAAGATAGCCATATTTTTAAAATTTCAAATAAGAACTATGAAAATAAAACTGAAAACATTAGTTCTTTGGTAACACATTACTTCTAGTCCACAATAGCTATAATTAGAGTTGACTATGTTCTCCATTTGACCTTGAAGAAACAATAAATGTTAATGAGACACTATTGTGTTTTTGTATGGAGTTGTTCACATGCAAAAAAAAAAAAAAAAAAAATCATTAAAAATTCACTTGCTAACATCTGTGGTGCCCACAGACTTTACACAATGAGTTGAATGCTTTACTTTCAGTGATGCACAAAACATTCTTAGGTTGAAAAATATAAACTTATTAGCTCCAACATCTCACTGTTAGTGGTAATAAAAAGGTTCAAAATTAAATATAAAATTTTTTCACAAGTTTTTGTGTTTAATGTAAGGATTCTATGAGAATAACTGAAAGAATCAGCTAAATCATTTGATAAAGAGCATTGCATACTATCAGTAGAATTGAAGTTTATTCTCTTATTCAACATTCAATATTATACCTTGAAATATTTTCTTCTTAATTTGTTTTAAAGATATTATCCTGGGTGAGCTCTTAAAAAAGATCAGAAAGAACTGAAGGCGCAAGAGATCCTCTCAGTGGAGGGGATTGGTTGTGGAGTGAAGATGACAGAATTGGTTGGAGGTTTCTAGGATGTCAAACAGCCCTTGCCAACAGCTAACAATAAAATGCAAATTTCAGTTCTGTAATCAAAAGGAATTAATTTCTGCCAATAACTAAGGAGAATCACACAGGACCCTGAGCCTCAGGTGAGACCACAGCCCTGGCTTACACTTTGATTGTAGCATGAAGAGTCCTTGAACAGAGGGTCCAATGACAATGTACTAGAATCCTGACGCATGAGAACCATGAGAGAATGAATATGTTACACTCTCAGAGTATTTGCCCAACAAACCTTTTCTACTCCATTTCCTTCTCTCCCATTACATAACTATCTATTGCATAAGCCAAATACTTACCCTGAGTAGCTATACGATGGGAATCACCACCCCTGCATCCTTCAGGTCCTTGATGGTGGCACTAATCTGCAATCCCTCCAGCAATGTGGTATTGGCTTCGGTTCACTATTTCCTAGGTAAAGGCTCTTCCAGGGCTTCCACTTGGCATTTCCCAGCATAGTAGCCCTCACTTCATAGATTAGGAAACCAGTGCTGTGAGGCTGGCAGTTTCTGAGGATCTCTATTGGAACTCTACAGTTTAGAACTGGGGACACAACTAACAGATAGGTTTGGGGACCAAGTGAACCTAGTGTGAGATGAACCTGGGGTAAAACTTTATTGATGACCTGATTTCCAAAAACCCTTTCTCTGACTGGTGAATTCCAGTGATATTTTGGGTCTCCTAGAGTAAGTGTCTGCTCAGAGAATATGGGGCTTCCCTGGTGGCACAGTGGTATAGAACCCACCTGCCAAGACAGGAGACATAAGAGACACAGCTTCAATCCCTGAGTCATGAAGATCCCCTGGAGAAGGAAATGGCAAACTTGCTTCAGTATTCTTGTCTGGAAAACCCCATGGAGTGAGGAGCCTGGTGGGCTACAGTCCATGGAGTTGCAAAGAGTCAGACATGACTGAACGACTAAACAAAGCAGAGCATGTGCCCAGAAATTCCCAGAAAGACTGATTATTTTCTTTTCCCCAAAGCATAGTCACCTTGACAAAAAGATAAAGGTCCTTTTGGGAAAGGTTGAAAGAGAGATTAGCAGTATAAATTTTTGGCAATGTATTGAGGTCCAGCCTCTCTTTTATTCAAAGGGTTATGGGTCTTAGACTGGCTGAAGTCTGGAAATTGATTGACTGATGACTGGTAATTCAAGTTAAACTTCTGCCCACATGGTCTAGAACTCTTCCACTTTTATAGATAGAGTAAAAATTTATGTGACTGCCCATTGATTTTTCTCCTAGGGACACCATGACCAACTAGCCAGTGCCATAAGTTTCAGTGAGTCAGAGTATTCTGATTAACGCTTTGACTCCATTCATTGTTTGTGACAACAATCATGTCTACTTGCTCTTTTGCAGCCAAGTGCTGTTACCACTTGATCCCTTCTACCTTAACATCTAATTATTTTCATTTCACCTAAGGATCTCAGCTCAATGAGGGCAGTTTTCACTGTAATTTTTGACCTGTAGAATGCTGGAGCTCACCTCATATATGCATTTCTCACAGGTGTAGTAAAAGATGCAGTTTCTCAGGTAAACAGGGTTTGTGTGATAAATCCACTCTAACATTCCAGTCTCCTCAAACTTTTCGGTATTGTCTTTTACAGTGTACCAAGGGACTTATGTCATTTCAGCATAATTTAATGTATGCCACTTTTTGGTGTATATTTCAGCTAGCAAAGGCACACACTGTTGAAGATCTTTTGACCTTTCAAGATGTAACAATGAATCCAGAATCTGCTTAGTATGCATGCTTACATCAACAAATTTGTTTAAATTCAAAGTTATGTTCCTTCCACTATCACCCTACACTCTTAACATCTACCCCTACATCTATGGCACCCCACTCCAGTACTCTTGCCTGGAAAATCCCACAGATGGAGGAGCGTAGTAGGCTACAGTCCATGGGGTCGCAAAGAGTTGGACACAACTGAGCAACTTCACTTTCACTTTTCACTTTCACATCTATTCCTAAGATTTCTGTCTGCCTTAATTGGAAAATTCATGTAGTTCTTTTGGAGAGTTAGTACAACACCTCATGAGTTACACTTTGTACCTCATCTTCTGGGTCCTATTAGTACTTGAGTCTCGTTATGCTTCTAGAAGCAAGGAGTAACAAGAATGGATCCTGACAAAAATCAGCAGTGTATTGCAAGTTAACCACCTAAAAGTAAGCCATTGCAAGTTCCTCAACCAAAGGGTGTTAACCTCCTCAGACGAGAACTTGGAAGAATGCTCTTTCAAGTGAAGAACATTCACTTGAAGTGTCTCCAGCTACACCAGGAATTGCTCACACGTCTCTATTTCACTTTTCAGAATCCATCCCTTTTCAATCAATACAGTCACTCTACCAGCAGGCACCCTGAGAGGTTGGAAATTCAATTTGTGTTGTAGTTTTGCTTACAAAAAGGATTTTATTATAGAAATTTTGTCTCCATGGACATAGGAGGTGAGAGCTTCACTCAGGGCAGACACAGAAATTTTCAGGTTATTCATGCATGGAATTTGAAGCCCTGAGTTCGTCCTTTTTGTCCCCTGTACTCTGTCCAGCAGTTAGGAGCAACTAATCCATCTCATTACAGTCATTAACTTGACAAAAAAAAAAAAAAGTGGTCTAAGATAGCAAATGCACAGTTACTCAGAAACTTGCCTCATAAATATTTGTTTAGGAGCATGTAGCAGTGATAATTTGTGTTCTCTTATAGCCACATCAAATCATGAATTATCAGTGCCCTCTTTGCACTGGAAATGGAAACAATTTATGCCTTTAATTAGAACCACATTAGTGAGTCAGTTCCACAAATCCAAGAATTAATTCCCCCAAAAAAGAATTTGGTTTGGTAGAACCATTTTCAGTACCAAAATCTGTAACAGTTAAGGTTCTTTAGGGAAACAAAACCAAAAGGAACTTTATTTATTCACTTTTGTATAGAAATAGACTCACACATTTTGAGGGGCTAACAAGTGTAAAGAAATAGGCAAGATTTCTGTCATAGTCTTGATGTAATGTTCCTTCTTCTCTGGGAAGCAGTTTCTGTTCATAAGTCCCTCATCTGATTGAATGAGGTCCACTTATAGGGTTGAGGGTAATCTTTTATTTATTCAAAATTAGCTGATTGTAAAATCTAACCACAATTATAGAATATCTTCACATTAACCTAGAGAAAAGTGTTCAACCAAGTTCTATGCTTTTAGCACCATCGGCTAGCCAAGTTGACTCATAAACATTAATCATTAGATTCAACAAAGACATTCTTAAATATTCCTGGCTTTATTTTCCTTCTCAGTTTATAGCAGTGTAAAACACAGTGACTACTAAGTGTTTGATAACCCTGACTTTATTCATGCTGTTTGTGTGTGCTCAGTCATGTCCAACTACTTGTGACCCTATGGACCACAGTCCATCAGGCTTGTCTGAGATCATCTTGGCAAGAATAATTGAGTGGGTTATCATTTCCTCCTCCAGGGAATCGTCCTCATCCAGGGATCAAAATTGCATCTCTTGTGTCTCCTTTCATGGGCAGGAAGATTCTTAACCACTGAGCCACCCAGGGTTCTCTTATTCATATTGAGATGTTGCTAATTTAACAACATTTTTTGTACACCAGAAGTGCAAATGTCAACATAAGAAGAAAGACAAATAATGCCTTATTATTTTTATAAAAACAGTTTTGACACTATGGACCTTCTCAATTGATTAGATAAAGTCATAAAACTAATTAGATAATATCTACTGTAATAAACAAATTATAATTAACTTGTTTCCCAATGTTTGGGGCTTCCCAGATGGCTCAGTAGGGGAAAAAAAACAATAACCACAAAAACCCAACCTGCCAATGTAGGACATGCAGGAGATATGGGTTCAAACCTTGGGTTGGGAGGATCCTCTGCAGGAGGAAATGACAACCCACTCCAGTACTCCTGTCAGGAAAATCCCATGGACAGAGTAGCCTGGTGGGCTACAGCTCATGGGGTTGGAACAAGTAGGACACGGCTGAGCATGCATGCACAAACATGCTCCCTGGAAATTTAGTTATTAACTTGTTTACAGAAAGGTAAGATTGGGATGATCTTCATTAATGCATTTTTTTTTTCTTTCCTTGAAGAAATAATCCCCTTTCCTCAGGGCTGGAAATTGAGAACACCATTGAAAAGTCATCAAATCCAGTGTTTAGTGTGTATATGAATTACAGTTAGATATCCTTTCTGCTTGCTTTTATTTTACTAAATGAAGGATGATTTCTTTTTTTTTAGTTTGCTGACTTTAAGTTAGAATTTTGTTGTATATATATATATATGTATATGTGTGTATATATATATATATTGTATATGTGTGTATATATATATATATTATGTATATGTATGCAAACACCATCAGAGAAAAATCAATTGTCTCAAATATACTTAAATAGAAATATTTGTATATCTTATTGTGCCAATATATTATTTGAAAATTTTTAAATGAAAAATAAATGGATAATATATTATGCATTAAATTGAGATTCTACACTTTATTTTAAAATTAATCTACTAGGTTTGGAATAGTTTTTTTTTTAATGTTAATGGAATTCATCAACAAAAAGTTAATAGACTCATAGTTCATTAGTAAAAAAATATTTCTTGGGTTATAATTTAAATGAATGCCTCATTAAGTAATTCTCTTAAGAGGATTTTCTTTTAAGATTCGTTTTAGACTCAGGGTACTAGAATGCAAAAGTAGGAAGTCAAGAGATACCTGGAGTAACAGGCAAATTTGGCCTTGGAATACAAAATGAAGCAGGGCAAAGGATAATAGAATTTTGCCAAGAGAACACACTGGTCATAGCAAACACCCTCTTCCAACAACACTAAAGAAGACTCTACACATGGACATCACCAGATGATCAATACTGAAATCAGACTGATTATATTCTTTGCAACCAAAGATGGAGATGCTGTATAGAGTCAGCAAAAACAAGACCGGGAGCTGACTATGGCTCAAATCATGATTTCCTTATTGCCAAATTCAGACTTAAATTTAAGAAAGTAGGGGAAACCACCAGACCATTCAGGTATGATCTAAATCAAATCCCTTACAATTACACAGTGGAAGTGACAGATAGATTCAAGGGATTAGGGGATTAGATCTGATAGACAGAGTGCCTGATGAACTATGGACAGAGGCTCATCACATTGCATAGGAGGCAGCGATCAAGACCATCCCCAAGAAAAAGAAATGTAAAAAGGCAAAATGGTTGCCTGAGGAGGCCTTACAAATAGTTGAGAAAAGAAGAGAAGCAAAAGGCAAAGGAGAAAAGGAAAGATATACCCACTGATGCAGAGCTCCAAAGAATAGCAAGGAGAGATAAGAAAGCCTTCCTCACTGATCAATGCAAAGAAATAGAGGAAAACAATAGAATGGGAAAGACTAGAGATCTCTTCAAGAAACTTAGAGATTCCAAGGGAACATTTTATGCAAAGATGGGCACAATGAAGGACAGAAATGGTATGAATCAAACAGAAGCAGAAGATATTAAGAAGAGGTGGCAGCACTACACAGAAGAACTATACAAAAAAGATCTTCATGACCCAGATAACCACAATGGTGTGATCACTCACCTACAGCCAGACATCCTGGAAGGCAAAGTCAAGTGAGCCTGATGAAACATCACTATGAACAAAGCTAGTGGAGGTATTGGAATTCCAGTTGAATTATTTCAGTCCTAAAAGAAGATGCTGTGAAAGTGCTACACTCAATATGCCAGCAAATTTGGAAAACTCAGCAGTGGCCACAGGACTGGAAAAGGTCAGTTTTCATTCCAATCCCAAAGAAAGGCAGTGCCAAAGAATGCTCAAACTACCACTCAATTGTACTCATCTCACAGGCTAGGAAAGTAATGCTCAAAATTCTCCAAACCAGGCTTCAACAGTGTGTAAACTGTGAACTTCTAGATGTCCAAGCTGGATTTAGAAAAGGCAGAAGAACCAGAGATAAAATTTCCAACATCCGCTGGATTATCAAAAAAGCAAGAGAGTTCCAGAAAAATATCTATTTCTGATTTATTGACTACACCAAAACCGTTAACTGTGTGGAAAACAACAAACTGTGGATAATTCTAAAACAGATGGGAAAAACAGAACACCTTACCTGCCTCTTGAGAAACCTATTTGCAGGTCAAGAAGCAGCAGTTAGAACTGCACATGGAACAACAGACTGGTTCCAAATTAGGAAAGGAGTGTCAAGACTCTGTATTGTCACCCTGCTTGTTTAACTTCTAAGCAGAGTACATCATTTGAAACACTGGGCTGCATGAAGCACAAGGTGGAATGAAGATTGCCAGGAGAAACATAAAAACCTCAGACATGCAGATAACACCACCCTTATGGCCAAAGTGAAAGAACCAAAGAGCTGCTTGATGAAAGTGAAAGAGGAGAGTGAAAAAGTTGGCTTAACTCAATATTCAGAAAACTAAGATCATGGCATCCAGTCTCATCACTTCATGGCAAATAGATGGGGAAACAATGGAAACAGTGAAATGCTTTATTTTTTTGGTCTCCAAAATCACTACAGACAATGACTGCAGCCATGAAATTAAAAGATGCTTGCTCCTTGGAAGGAAAGTTATGACCAACCTAGACAGCATATTAAAAAGCAGAGACATTACTTTGCCAACGAAGGTCCATGTATTCAAGGCTATGGTTTTTCCAGTAGTCATATATGGATGTGAGATTTTAACTGTAAAGAAAGCTGAGCGCCGAAGAATTGATGATTTTGAACTGTGGTGGTGGAGAAAACTCTTGAGAGTCCCTTTGACTGCAAGGAGTCCAACAAGTCTACCCTAAAGGAAATCAGTCCTGAATATTAATTGGAAGGACTGATGTTGAAGCTGAAACTCCAATAATTTGGCCACCTGATGTGAAGAACTGACTCATTTGAAAAGACCCTGATGTTGGAAAAGATGGAAGTTGGGAAGAGAAGGGGACGGCAGAGAATGAGATGGTTGGATGGCATCACTGACTTGATGGACAGGAGTTTGAGTAAGCTCCGGGAGTTGGTGATGGACAGGGAGGCCTGGCGTGCTGCAGTCCATGGGGTCACAAAGAGTCGAACATGGCTGAGCAACCAAACTGAACTGAACTGAACAAGTTAATAGAAAAATCAGTTATTGACAATCATTCATATTATTTTTTTAAGCTTTTTGCTTTTCTTAACCAAATAAGGAAAATTCTTCCTCAAATGTAAAGAGAAGAATTTTGCTTATAATGTTAGTATATAATGTATAGTTACTGTTGTTTTTCCTAAGCACTTTTATCAACTACCTTCTCATCTTTCAACTTTATTTTTTAAACTATAAGGCTTCAAGATGCTTTTTGCTTCAGATACACTTAATTTTTTTTTTAACCAAAGCTGAAAACAATATGAGCCATATCATGTGTTTCTTCCACAATCAAGTAAATACTATTTTATAATACTTTAAGTGAAACAAAATCCTTTATATTCATATTATCTCCTCTTAATATTATTATTAAGAATTAATTGATAGTTTACTTAATTCTATCAACATATTTTAGAGCATGATTTTGGCTGAACAGGTCTCATTATTATCTTATTTTAATGCTTTGGGATACATAACTCAAAATCTAAGCCCAATTTATTACAATATCTGGGTTAACAGGTATCACAATTGAAAAATATAATTCATAAAGATATATGTGCTGTGATTAGTCACTCAGTCGTGTCTTACTCTTTGGGACCCCATGGACTGTAGCCCACCAGGCTCCTCTTCCATGGGGAGCCTCTAGGCAAGAATACTGGAGTGGGTTGCCATGCCCTCCTTTTTCCCAACCCAGGAATCAGACCCTCGTCTCCCACATTTCAGGAGGATTCTTTACGTTTGAGCCACTAGGGAACCCCAGTTCATTTTAGTCATTCAGTCAAGTCCAACTCTTTGCAACCCTATGGATTGCAGCATGCCAGGCTTCCCTGTCCGTCACCAACTCCCAGAGCTTACTTAAACTCGTGTCCATTGAGTCAGTAATGACATCCAAACGGGAAAACAGTGTGGAGATTTTTGGAAAACAGTGTGGAGATTTCTTAAAAAACTGGAAATAGAACTGCCATATGACCCAGCAATCCCACTTCTGGGCATACACACTGAGGAAACCAGATCTGAAAGAGACACGTGCACCCCAATGTTCATCGCAGCACTGTTTATAATAGCCAGGACATGGAAGCAACCTAGATGCCCATCAGCAGATGAATGGATAAGGAAGCTGTGGTACATATACACCATGGAATATTACTCAGCTGTTAAAAAGAATTCATTTGAATCAGTCCTAATGAGATGGATGAAACTGGAGCCCATTATACAGAGTGAAGTAAGCCAGAAAGATAAAGAACATTACAGCATACTAACACATATATATGGAATTTAGAAAGATGGTAACGATAACCCTATATGCAAAACAGAAAAAGAGAGACAGAAATGCAGAACAGACTTTTGAACTCTGTGGGAGAATGTGAGGGTGGGATATTTCAAAAGAACAGCATGTATATTATCTATGGTGAAACAGATCACCAGCCCAGGTGGGATGCATGAGACAAGTGCTCGGGCCTGGTGCACTGGGAAGACCCAGAGAAATCGGGTGGAGAGGGAGGTGGGAGGGGGGATCGGGATGGGGAATACGTGTAAATCTATGGCTGATTCATATCAATGTATGACAAAACCCACTGAAATGTTGTGAAGTAATTAGCCTCCAACTAATAAAAATAAATAAATAAACAAAATAAAAAAATAAATAAAGCTCAGGGCTATGTTCCTGTGTTGCTGGACATCCAAACGTCTCATCCTCTGTCATCCCCTTCTCCTCTCGCCTTCAATCTTTCCCAGCATCAGGGTCTTTAAATGAGTCAGTTATTCACATCAGGTGGTCAGAGTTTTGGAGTTTCAGCTTCAGCATCAGTCCTTCCAATGAATATTCAAGACTGATTTCCTTTAGGATAGACTGGTTGGATCTCCTTGCCGTCCAAGGGACTCTCAAGAGTCTTCTACATCGCCACAGTTCAAAAGCATCAATTCTTCAGTGCTCAGCTTTCTTTATAGTCCAACTCTCACATCCATACATGACTACTGGAAAAACCATAGTTTGACCAGACAAACCTTTGTTGGCAAAGTGATGTCTCTTCCATTTAATACGCTATTCAGTTGGTTATAGATTTTCTTCCAAGAAGCAAGCATCTTTTAATTTCTTGGCTGCAATCACCACCTGCAGTGATTTTGGTGCCCCCCAAAAGAAAGCCTCTCATTGTTTCCATTGTTTCCCCATCTATTTACTATGAAGTTATGGGACTGGATGCCACAATATTAGTTTTCTGAAGGTTGTATTTCAAGCCAACATTTTCACTCTCCTCTTTCACCTTCATCAAGAGGCTCTTCGGTTCTTCTTCCCTTTTTGCCATATGGGTAGTGTCATCTGCATGTCTGAAGTTATTGATATTTCTCTTGGCAATCTTGATTCCAGCTTGTGCTTCATCCAGCCTGGCATTTCTCATGATCTACTCTGCATAGAAGTTAAATAAGCAGGGTGAAAATATACAGCCTTGCCATACTCCTTTCCTGATATGGAACTAGTCTGTTGTTCCACATGCGGTTCTACTGCTGCTTCTTGACCTGCAGATAGATTTCTCAGGGGCAGATCAGGTGGTCTGGTATTCCAATCTCTTTAAGAATTTTCCAGAGTTTGTTGTGGTCCACACAAAGGCTTTGGCATATCAATAAAGCAGAAGTAGATGCTTTTCGGGAACTCTTGTTTTCTCGATGATCCAATGGATGTTGGCAATTTGATCTCTGGTTCCTCTGCCTTTTCTAAATCCAGCTTGAACATCTGGAAGTTTATGGTTCACGTACTGTTGAAGCTTGGCTTGGAGAATTTTGAGTGTTACTTTGCTAGCCTGTGAGATGAGTACAATTGTGTGGCACTTTGAACATTATTTGGCATTGCCTTTCTTTCAGATTGGAATGAACACACCTTTTCCAGTCCTGTGGCCACTGCTGAGTTTTCCAAATTTGCCCTCATATTGACTTCCCTGGTAACTCAGATGGTAAAGCTTATGCCTGCAATTGCAATGCGGGAGACCCGAGTTTGATCCCTGGGTCAAGATGATCCCCTGGAGAAGGAAATGGCAGTACTCTTGCCTGGAAAATCCCATGGATGAAGGAGCCTGGTAGTCTACAGTCCATGGAGTCGTAAAGAGTCAGACAGGACTGAGCAACTTCACTTTCACTTTTTGAGTGCAGCACTTTAATAGCATCATCTTTTAGGATGAGAGTGAGTGGAGTTTACTAATTGATTTTAAGGAGTCTAGACTCATATTCTACAGTGGAAAAACCATGACTTTCAGAAACACTTTTGGCAATCTTATTTATTTTGATTTTCACTCTTCTTTGTTAAATATGTGACTAATTCTGACTCTTATCCTGAGTTACAATAGCACATATTTTGTTTGCCTCTCCTTGATTCAAAAATAGTAAAGAAACGTGTAGAAAATATAGTTAAATAGATGGTAGAAAGATATCAATAGGTAAAGTAATTAAATCAAAGTTTCCAGCAGAAAGGAATTTTTGTTTTTGCTCATACTTTCTGCTTGGAATCAGTTGTGATGCCTCAGCAGGAGAAAGAGGACACAAATCTCCACATTCATAGCAGAGAAATAGAAAAATATAAAGTGTTTGTGTCATGGATGACCACATGAAGCTGTGGAAGCATGGCATACACATCCATCCCTCCAACAAGCCCTATTTTATTTATATCACTCTAAGTCTGATTTTTTTGCCTTGGAGTCAAAAGAATTTCTAACTAATGGAGAAATGTACTGCTCAGGGACACTTGTCATCATAGAGATGATCACTACATTTGGCTTCCTTGTCTTTTTATAAAGGACAACTGTCATGACTCATCATCATCTTCGACAGCTTTTTAAAATGGGACTGCCAGGAGATTATTAATAAATCTTAAAGTGACTAAAAAAGAGTCTTAATCATTCTCCATCTCATGAAATTTACAATTTAGTAATATATTTGCCATCTATGATAATAGAATCTGTCATTGACTTAATGGGACATGAGTAAACAGTAGTATATTACAATATTCTGGAGTAAAATACTTTCTTTTTTTTCATACTTCCTGTAACTAGAACAGATTTTTCAATCAGATGACTGACTGAAATATATGTATTACTGAAATATATGCAATGTATGTATTATGATATATAGCTGTGACATTCAGACCAAATGAGGATCCTTATGTTAATATGTATATTAAATATAAATAAAGTTTGTTTCTTTTGAATTTTTAGTTTAAAAAAAAAGGAAAAATAACTTCAGGTTAAAAATGATTGATATAAAGAAACATTTATCTCCATTTATTTCCTAAACCCTACCAAAGTGAAAGAAAGAAATGATGTTAAAGTTACATCTCCAAGGAAAACTGTAATAACAGAGAAAATAATAGCAGTGGTATTTTGGAAGGTGGAAGGCAGTATAAGCATTACTGATTTAGGAACCTTGGAAAAATTAAATTCTAAGCCCCAAATAATGAAAACTGAGAAGGAATCCAATATGCATCACAGAACCCTTATTTGGCTCAAGAATTAATGGCATTTTGATTGTAAAGAAGCAAAATTGAAGAGCATTGCTGGGGTGGGGGAAGAGTATTTGTTGAAGATCTGTTTCAAAGAGAGTTTAAACAAATATTCTATTGTTCTGTGCCACCCGCACAATGACAGAAAGCAAGATTTATTCCCTAAAGAGCCTAAGAAAGTAAATATAGGTCTAGATTAGAATAAAGGAACATTTCAAAGATAATTAAGAAAGTGGATATTATTTCTCTTAGGGATTTGATTAGCCCATGAGAAAAGTTGGCAATAATATAGACAACAGACATTTCCCAGTGAAACCACCAACCTGATCAAATAAAATAAATAGGATAATAAGGTCTGAATATCCCAGAAGGGAATCTGTGCAATAGGTACACAGAGAAACCCAATTAGAAACTCAGAGCAGACTGGATAGCAGAACTACTTACATGAAGAGGAAATGTAGCACCAGCTTAAGGATTTGAATACACTGAAAGTGATTTATCTAGTAGAGGCAGAAGAATATGTGAGCAAATTAAGAACAGTTATTGGAGCAGATATGGTTATTTGCACATCTTCCAAAATCAATTTTCATCATTATTCTAGAGTTATAAAATCTTTAGCTCAATATATGATTGCATAAAATATATGCATTTCCTATTCTTACTAGCAGTTATATGTGGCCATATCACCAAACTGCTGCAAATAAGGTTCATGTAGATCTAAGTGTGACTTGTGGAAAACACCATTACAAAGAGCGGTAAGCCTTTCTTAGGCTTCCCTTGTAGCTCAGCTGGTAAAGAAACCGCCTACAATGCGGAAGACCTGAGTTCGATCCCTGAGTTGGGAAGATCCTCTGGAGAAGGGAAAGGCTACCCAATCCACTGTTCTGGCCTGGAGAAATCCATGGACTGTATATTCCTTGTTGGAAAGAGTCAGACATGACTGAGTGACTTTCACTTCACAAGCCTTTCTTTTCCCTTTTTTTCTGAGTGACCTAGAGATATGATGACTGGATATCTTAGAACATGAAGTGACTTCACAGAGCACAGTAATAGGTTTGCAAGATCTGTCCCGACACTGTGAAGCACTATGCCAGTTTTGGTTATCAAAATATTGGATATTAGATATTTAAATAAGAGTCAAATGAACTTCTTATGGTTTAAACTATGGGTATGTTCTGTGATCTGTCAGAAGAGAATATGATGCTGATAAAATAAACTACAGAAATTGTGCATGATATATGGAAGAACCTATTAGTGCAGAGTGCATGCATACTTAGTCATGTGGACTCTTTGAGACTTTTTTGTAGCCCACCAGGCTCCTCTCTCCATGGGGTTTTCCCATAAGTGGGCTGCCATTTCCTTCTCCCCAACCCAGGAATTGAACTGTCATCTCCTACATTGATAGGCAGATTCTTTACCACTGAGCCCCTGTGGAAGCCCAGTGCAAAGCAGTGCCCAAGAACTTATATATTGTAGGCTGGAAAGCCTGTATCTTTTTGATATGTCAAGCAGAGACTAAACAACAACAATGGAGCATTTTCCTACTTTCGAGCACAAAAAATTTTTCCAGCCTTGTCTTATACTTTCCTTCATTCAGCTCTATAATTAACCATTTAACCTTTAACATTGATTCTGTTTAGTAGAAGATGCCATTTTAAAATCAAGATCAGGACTCTCAATTATGCTCATTGCTATGGGAGTGTTTTGAGAGCTTCTAGACTCTCTCAGTGGACAGAACTAGAAAACATGATCATGTATATACTCAAACTTACAAACGTCTGTATTAATCTCTCTCCTTTTTATCCATGTATAAGGAAATGATACAACTTTAATTCAGTACTTTATGTTTTATTCTAACTTCCTCCTTGTCATGTTTTAAAATACTATTTCTGGCAATGAAAAACTTGACTTAATTATCTTCAACACATTTAGTTATATTTGTGCACTTAATTTCTACATTTGTTTAATGAAAAGGGTCTCCCATATCAACTATTTCTATACCTCGGCCTTCCCCTATCACATCAAGTCCTGGGCCCCCAAAGTTGTCTATTCTTTGTATTTTGATGATTTGTTTTGACTGCTTCTTTGGTTATTTATTCAACACTTAACTAGAACTCTGTTATAGGCATTTTGTCTGGATTGCTTGGGTGGTCATGATAGTATTACTGTTAAATATTTATGGCAGTCTAAAGAAAGCATTTAAAAACAATATGTCCAATTATCACTATCTTTCCATATTTATAAATATATATATATAATAAATATAATCATAAGGGCAGCTAATATCTACTGACCATTTTGTATGTGCTAGACACTGTATGTACACAAGCTAAGAACTTTATTTTTGTTCTTTCATTGAACAGTAATAAACTTTTTTATTGGAAACAAATAATAGAGTTATTGTGATCATAAATATTGAATGTAGACAAGAATAGACTCAAATTTCAACTCTATCACTTTTCGGTTGTGACATCTTGTTATTTAACCTATTCTGTATTTTACTTTACACACACACAGAGACATACACTCAGTTATCCTGTTAAGATAATTACATGATCCAATGCTTAGCAGAATTCCTGTCACATATTAAGCACTTTAGAAAAGTTGAACATCATTATTATTTGTAAAAGAAGTTGAAACTTAAAAAAACTAACTACCTTGCCCTAAGTCACATTTCTAAGTGATATGAAGGTCAAAATTAGTTTTTGGTAAGTACCTTATAACTACATATTTCATAGTTGAAATGGAAATATGGCTGATACATATCAATGTATGACAACACCCACTGAAATGTTGTGAAGTAATTAGCCTCCAACTAATAAAAATAAATAAATAAATAAATAGAAAAAAAAATAACTTAAAATTTGACTGCTGAAATATCAAGCTTCCCAGGTGGTGCTAGTGGAAAAGAACCTGCCTACCAATGCAGGAGATTTAAGAGACACAGGTTCAATCCCTGGGTGGAGGCGATCCCCTGGGGTAGGAAATGGCAATCCACTCCAGTAGTCTTGCCTGGAAAATCCCATGGACAGCGGAGCCTGGTGGGCTAGAGTCCGTGGGGTCACACAGAGTTTGACACAACTGAAGTGACAGAAAAGACTAAAGACTAAAAGTCACATTCTAGATTTTATGTGTTAGTTACTATGTGTTGTGATATTTGATGATTATAATGAATGAAAACTGTATTTCATTAATAATCCATGACTTTCTTGAAAGCAAGTCTGTAACTCCTACACCCAGCATATGTTTTGGTATCTATCATTCTGCATCTATGTGTTAGATCAGCTCAATAAATCTTTTTAAGTGAATAAAGGGACACATTTTTGTGCTTATTTTAGTATGATCTTAAAGGTAATGAGGTACATATTAATTACTTCCTCATGATGATTAGTTTTAAAATGAGCTCTTCCTTCCTCGGGAATCAGTTCTGTAATTTAAATATAATATGGAGTTTAGAAAAGAATTGGAGGAGAAACATGTAATTTATTTTTGAGCAATAACATTAGACTAAATATTACTTTAAGAAATTGAAGAGCATAATGGGCAGATTTTACAAAACCACCCACCCCTTCAAACTGTAAGAAATGCAATGGTTTGAAAATGATTATAAATAAGATAATTCCTATGCAACATAGATTATAGGAATTCAACTCAAAAGCATTAGGTTTTCCCAAGAAATAATGCATAAAGAAATATGTTTTCAACAAACACAGGCATGAACTTATAAACAGTAGGGCATACCTTATGCAAGGGAAAAAATAAGGTTTTAAGATATATCTTGGGGAAATTATGAAACTTTCAGGATGTGGGTATGGGTAATCATTTAGAGAAAGGAACTTAGATTTAGATTATTTTTTCAGTACAATGTATACGTGCATATGTTCAGTTGCTTCAGCCATTTCCGACTCTTTGTGACCCCATAGACTATAGCCCTCCAGGCTCCTCTTCCGTGGGATTCTCCAAGCAAGAACACTGGAGCAGGTTGCCATGACCTCCCCCGGGGATCTTCCAGACTCAGGGATTGAACCCAGGTCTCCTGCATTGCAGGCAGATACTTTACTGCTGAGCCATGGGGGAAGCACTAAGAGAAGGGGACTTGCATTTAGATTATTATATTTTTTTAGCATAGTATTCAGTTTCAAAAGAGTGGAACAATTCTTACAAAACTCTCAAGGGAAAATATTGTTACCAGAGATTTATAAATAGTTGGTTGGTACTATTCTTACAGAAATAAGAAGTCTGTATTTAAGAAATAAGAAAACTGTAGCAATGAGCCATGCTTGAGGGGAAAAATAAAATTTGATTATTCTGAGAACTGAAAGATGTGTAAAACCAAAACTTCATTGATGGAGAAGTCATAAGGAGAGTGAAATGGTTAATTCAATGAATTTGTATACAAGCGCAAAATTGAAGAATGCTAGAGTTATACTTTTAAAAGGTTATTATTAGACAGTTTGATGTTGTAAAGTTGATAATAGAGCACAGTAAGGAGATGAAAGAGAGACAAAAGAGATAAATAAGAAGTGTTCCAATTCCACATATTTACAATCAGAACCTAATAAATAACTTATAATTTGTGATTTAAAATAGAGCCTCTAGAATTAAAAAGACAAAACTAACCAAAAAAAAAGGAACCAGATTTTAAAATAGAAGATATTTTAGTAATAATATATTTTAAGATTATTTATTTGAAGATTACCAACATCTTTACAGTAACTTTTGTTCATTCTCAATTATACTCAAAATTAAATAAATTATTTTGTATTATATAGTTACATATGATATTGCATCATTTTAAAAATTTATTTGAAGTTCTCTGTCTCTTTGTCTGACTTATCTATTTATTTCTTTCTGTGAATACACACTGAGAGATATAATGTCCACAAAAAGTTACCAATAATTGTTTCTAGATAGTAAAATTTAGCAAATTTTTCTTTTCTCTACATGCTAAAGTTCCTAAATGTCTCATGTTTATTTTTTTGTTAATCTGAAATAAAATATATGGCTTATAATTGAATATTGCTGGCTTCTGAACAGAACAATGATTGACCTTTAAACAAAAAACAAAAAAAAACAAAAACAACAAAAAAACTTCCCCTGAGTAATTTCTAATATCTTTTTAATTAAAAAAATAAATATTCTTTCAAAAAAAGTCTTCATGTAAGTACCAGAGAAACCTGAGTATTATCCTGTGGTGGCCCAGATGGTAAAGAATCTGTTCACAACACTGGAGATCCAGGAATGCAACCCACTCCAGTTTCTTGCCTGGAGCATCCCATGGGCAGAGGAGCCTGGCGGGCTACAGTCCACAGGCTTGCAGAGTCGGACACGACTGACTGACTGATACTTTCGCTTTCACTAATACATGACTCAAGTTATTAAATTGAATTTGAGCTAAACTCACAAAATAAAACTTTAGATCTCATTTCAAATATTAGTTTTTATTTCTAAGAATTTTGTAAAATTAAGATGCTATATTTAAAACTGACAAATTTTCTAGGATTTTGAGCTACCAAGTTTACTGTAACAACTAACATTTATGTTTTCCAGATTTTCATAACTTTTTCCATTTGTGATTTTCTATGCCTATAATCTCTTCAGGTGAATAGTTTAGTACTGAGTACACATGCCCCTTGTGTATCACTTACATGCAAGTAAATTGATTTTAACCAATTTTTTACTCTTTTTAGGTGATCTGTTTGTCCAGACATTTTTTTTATTTGCAAAAATATTTTCCAAAATTTCCTGAAATTGTATTTTAGGGTTTTTTTTCCCCCTAATCTTCACATCTGGTCTTTCTTGCTAAAGTAATATCTATTCAATTCAAAAGAAGACTTCTATGTCTCTAAATTTATTCTTCTTACTCTGCAAGAACCGTAAAATGAAGTTTATAATTTCAGCTCTAAAAATTAGAATTAACAAAGGGATACCTAACCTTTGCAACTGCATACTGCTGATTTTTTTTAATGATTTTATATTATATGAGACACTTAAAATGATATTGAAAGGTAAAATTAAACCAATTACTATGTGCATTAATCTTACTGATGTTTAATATTTACTTCAATGTTACATTATTTCCAGTAGGGCTTTTCTTCATTTCTTCTGTTCAGAAAACAGATGGTGTTTAATTTAAATAGAAATTTCCCCCTGATACTGATAAACATATTTAAGACAAAAAAAAAAAACAAAAACATACATAAGACAAAAAAGAATTGAATGTTACCACAGATTTTAAGGTTTTATGTGACCAATTATAATCATATAACCCTGAAAGTATCTTATCTCTAGAACCATCATAATTAATGGCCTCACATAATAGTCCAGTCTGATCTTTTAGTAAATCCCAATTCTGTGACTATAGTGTTACAGTAGTGGTGACAATAGCTTTTCTACTTACTAGGCTACTTAAAAAATTTTCTTATACTCTCATGATGATTTTAGACTGAATTATTTCAAAATATTCATGCATTATAGTTTTATTCCCTCACATCATTTAATAATAAAATTATTCATGTCTTTTCATATTACTTTGAACCAATATAAAACAAACTAATGCATTTGTGTTACAATTAGTGAATACTTTTGAAAATATTTGTATGTGTGGGTGTTAGTTGCCTAGTTATGTCCAACTCTTTGTGCCCCCATGGACTATAACCTGGGGCACAGGTTAATTTCAGACTTCTCTGTCTGTAGATTTCTTCAGGTAAGAATACTGGAAAGGGGAGCATTCTTTTCTCTGGGGGATCTTCCTGGCCCAGGGATTGAGCTGGTCTTCTCATTGCAGGCAAATTCTTTATCATCTGAGCCACAAGGGAAGCCCTTGAAAATATTTATTAATTTTAAACTCAATTTAAAATGGCTGTTCTCTAATTATAAATAGTTGTAATATTTTAATTCAAATTTTTATTGTATATGACAGGTATTTTAAAAATACTAATTCATTTTCCTACTGGCTTACTTAAAAATAATATTTAATTCTCCAAACAATAGCTATTCTTTTTTGGTATTAACATCTTACAATCGTTTTTCTACAGATTGAATGAATTGATGAGCCTTCTGAAGTAAATCTACAGAACAGTTTTAAGCAACAATAAAATTGAAATAGAATATGAAATAAGAGTTGCAGTATAAAATCTTTCAGACAAGAAGGATGGATTTGATTTAGTAATGTCCATCTGGTAGATAAAAGAAAAAAGTAAAACTACAAGAGAACCTTTTTGGGCATTCTATAATGACTGTGAGGAAAGCAACAGCAATTGTTTCTCAAAGAATACTAATTTATGGTATTTAAAATATGTAGACTTGAAAATGTGTTTTAACAAAGTCCTTTGTCTCAGGAAAGTGATTGAAATCCTGACTTCGTTAGAGATTTCTTATCTGTAACATAGAAATAGTATCATTTACTACATAATGTTGTAGCAGTTTTTTTGGTTTTTTTTTTAAAGATATCAAGAACTATACCAGGTACTTAGCCATTACTGAATAAGGATCAGTTTTTTCCTTATATTCCTTGTAGTAGCATCATCATACTTAAAAGTAACCTGCACTCAATATCTTTGTACTGTGTTTCCCTATTTCTCATACCTCAAAGTATAATTCATTGGTTGCTTGGTTTAGTTGCTAAGTCGTATCCACCTCTTCCAACCTCATGGACAGTAGCCCACCAGGCTCCTCTCTCCATGGAATTTCCCAGGCGATATTACTAGAGTGAGTTGCTATTTCCTTCTCCAGCGGATCTTCTGACTCAGGGCTCGGATCCGGGTGTCCTGCATTTCAGGCAGATTCTTTACCAGCTGAGCCATCAGGGAAGCCCTCTACTAAATGTGACAAAATGGTGAATATAAAGTCTTTCATTCATTCATTCATCTCTTGGTTCAACAAATATTGGCATTTGTCAGTCATCAATCCTATACATTGACAGTTAAAACAGGAATTGAATTATTTATGTCCTCATGGTTATTATAAGCTACTTTGACCTTAATCTATATTAAAGATAATATAAATTCAAAGATTCCTGAAATTTAATACATAACATGAAAGTGAGGGGGGGACGGCAGAAATGGGAGATTTTCTCACTGACTCTAACGTGATGGGTGTGCATACTAAGTCGCTTCAGTCGTGTCCAACTCTTTGCGACCCTATGGACTGTAGCCCACCAGGCTCCTCTGTCCATGGGATTCTCCAGGCAAGAATGATGGAGTGGGTTGCTGACCGCCTCCAGCGAATTTTCCCGACACAGGGATCCAACCCGTTGCCTCTTACCTCTCTTGCATTGGCAGGTGGATTCCTTACCACTAGCGCCACCTGGGAAGCCCTCTAACATGACACTCATTGGAAATTGAAGAGTGGCCACTTGTTTATAAATTTATTAACAGTGTAATATAGTTCCAGGTGTTCTCAGCTCTTTGCATCTGTTGATAATATCTGTAATAGCCAGAACTTGCTGTTTTCTTATATTTGTTCAACTACATGTTATTGACTACCTTCCAGGGAACAGAGTTTTAGGTACTGAGGATATAAAACTGAAGATGACAAAATTGCTCTTCACAAGGAGTCTATCATCTTGTGTAGGACAGGGAATGAATTTAAAACTCCAAATCTAGCATAATCAGTGCTATTATTTATAAATTTTAAGTCCCATGTTGGAAATACATAAAATAAAAATGATAAGAATTACTTGGTAAATTCTATAAAACTAAAAATGTATCTTTTTGAAAGATGGTCCTTAAAGTTTATTCATTTCAGCTAACTTCCCATATTGCTGTCAACATACATTTTTAGCATAATTACAAATGAGAGTTCATTTCTGTTTTCTCTATTTAATGCTTCAGAGATGGTGGAGTAAATCTAGAAAGAAAAATTGAAGAAGGGATATATTTCTGTTTTCCGTAAACACAAAAAAAATTCTTGAATCTTGAGACTATAATAGTTTTCTGTCAGATTAACTTTTGTTTATAGATGAAATCACTGAATGATCTATTAGCTTTTCTCAAGATTTTCATTTTTGTGTCTTTTACTAGTGTTCTTTATTATTTACACATGAGAAGAGAAAAGAAGCAAATGTAATCTAAAGTATGGGTTCATTTGCCTGAGTCCCTGCCTCATAATTTTAAAGACTTACTTAAATTTAGGATATTTTTATAGTGCAAAGAAGATACTTAAAATTGTATGTGTGTGCTAAGTCTCTAGAGTCGTGTCCAGCTCTGTCTGACCCTATGGACTGTAGCCCGCCAGGCTCCTCTGTCCATGAGATTCTCCAGGAAAGAATACTGGAGTGGTTTGCCATGCCCTTCTCCAGGGATCTTCCTGACCCAGGGATCAAATTTGCATCTCTTATATCACCTTCATTGGTAGAAAGTTTCTTTAGCGTGAGAGCGATCTGGGAAGCCCCTACAATAATATGGTAAAATATAAATTGTTACATATTAACTAGTTTTGTCTATCAATTGTAAAATATTGACTTGCTTAAATACTAAGAAGAACTTAAATATTTTGTGTATCCTTGAAGTTAAATTAAAATGACAAAAGAAAAAAATATTGCTTGAAATGATAATAGATCCAGCATAGGGAAATTCATATACAAAAGCACTTCAATTTAGTATTTTAAAATATGAATAATTATTTTTTTTAGTTCTGCATAATGTAATGCATATTTGTGAATTTGCTCCCTAAAAACACCATCTGTACATATATTAACCCATAATCTTACTATGTTAAACCTGAACATTTTAACAGATACACACATGTTGACACATGCAAACATATGTGTGCATATTTCATATCTCTTGTTGTTGTTCAGTCAGTCATGTCCGACTGCAGCACACCAGCCTTCCCTGTCCTTCACCATCCCCCAGAGTATGCTCAAACTCATATTCATTGAATAGATGATGCCATCCAACCATCTCATCCTCAGTCCCCTTCTCCTCCTGCCCTCAATCTTTCCCCACATCAGGGTCTTTTCCAATCACTCAGCTCTTTGCATCAGGTGGCCAAAGTATTGGAGCTTCACCTTCATCATCAGTCCTTCCAATGAATATTCAGGGTTGGTTTCCTTTAGGATTGACTTGTTTGATCTCCTTGCAGTCCAAGGGACTCTCAAGAGTCTTCTCTAGCACCACAGTTTAAAAGCATCAATTCTTTGGCACTCAGTTTTCTTTATGGTCCAACTCTCACATCGATACATGACGACTGGAAAAATCATACCTTTGAATATTGGGACCTATGGTGGCAAAGTGATGTCTCTCCTTTTCAATATGCTGTCTAGGTTTGTCCTTACTTTCATATATTCTATGACATTCTACTGCAATCCATACTATGCAGTATCCATACTATAATAGAATATATATGTGTATATGTATAATTATAAGAATGAAAGAAAATTTGAAAATAATGTAAAACAATGATTTTAAAATTATGTTCTAAAACTCAACATATGTCCTGAAATTATGGCTAGCATATCTTTCTCAAGCAAATTAAATCATTATAAATCAATGTATCTATTTATTTTACCTTAATGGCATGGTTTGTTTTATTTTTATTTTTTCATTATTATATTCTACTACAGTAAATTATATTATTATCCTCACCAGAAACATTGAGTGAATTATTGAATAATGCACTAGGAACATTTTATTGACTAGAACATTTATTAATTTTTGGCAAATAATTTTCTTTGTGTCAAGTATATTTAAGTTAAATCTAGGTCAACATCACTGACACAAATGAGTGACAATTTTCTCTTATGTAATGCATATACTTAAAATAATTATACCATTTTTGTCAGCATAGAAATAAGCCTTGGTATTAATATTAAGTGTTGTCTACACAAAATTTAAAATTAGCTTTTAATGCTCTACCAGCCATTCCATCTTGAAATGTAATATTTTCTGAGATCTATAAATTGGTGTGCCATTAACATCAGAGTATGTTTTCACTTGACAGATCAAAAGCAATTATGACTAAAGTTAGATCATAAATAAAAATTCTGAGGAGATATTAAATATAACTGAAACTAGATCTTAATATCTGTATTTCACAACTGCTAAAAGAACTCAATGAGTATGGGTTTTGATTTAATGCTACAGCACAGGAAGCAAAAAAAATGATGATACTCTGAATTAAAAAAAGAACAGCAGATGCCTCATTGTTTATATGAATTGCTTTACTAAAGACTTTAATTGTAAATATTCTTTGACAGTTGCATTTGCAATGATGTGAATCAGAATTTTACTTATGAATTCAACTGACTGATCTTTGTTAACCTGAGAAAAAGATAATAAAGTCTGTGAGTATATGACAAAGTGAATCTGAGTCTGTGATTAATGGAACGATTCACTTGTTCTTGAAGCTGACCCACTTATCATTTATCTTTAGTTTACTTCATAGAAACGGCCTTATTCATTCTGTTTTAAGATAATTCTGTGTGCCCAAAGTGTAAATTCAAGTTAGAAAGAAAATATAGAACTTTATAAAATAAATAAAAGAAAAACAAATGTTCTGAATTCAGATGCTTATTTATATGTTTTACTTCATATAAATGTAAAATAAAATTGGCACAGGATAGTTTCCTCATTTTGAACCTAAGAAATCTCATGTTATTTATTGCATTTGGATAAAATAATCTAGCTCTTACACATAAAAAATATATTGCACTTTTGAGTCTTTGAATCTTTCAAAATCTTCAGTGGGAAAATTTTTTCAAAAATTTCTAAGTGCTGATGACATCGCAAAGATAAATGTTAGATCTGCCTTTGGGGAGAGTCAATGGCAAATTCTGATGATATGTGACCAGAGTACAACACTATCTATTCCTATCAAGATGAATGAAATTTAAAATTGATAATTATACTTTACATTTGTAGTGTTGTACTCTGTGACAAAAAAATTACTTATTAGGTCCTTTAAAGGTAAGATCACCAATTTAAAAGTAAAATCAGTGTACAGGATCTATATGCCAGCAACAGGGCAAAATAATTCTCCAAGGCAGTGCCCTTTAGTGTAGGTCTGCTATAAGTTGGGGCAGGGGGATGAGAGCCACTTTTTTCTTCTGGTTCCCAGGATTAACTCAGAATATTTCTAATGTGGAAGAGGTTCAAATCTTTGAGGCTGAGGTACAAGTTAAGAGACAAGCAAGAACCACCATTGATTTTTATTAAGAAAAAGACTGTACTGAATAGCAGAATAGCTTATAATATTTCAAAATTGAGCTGAAATATAAATCAATATATTTTTTTAAATTAACTAACATTAAGAGTATGTGATTTCAGGAAGCACAATAAGCAAAGATATTGAATGTTGAAGTTGTAGTGTATAGACAACTTAAAATACAACAATAATAAAATGCATAACATGCATTTTATATAAATAAACAATGAATGTGTTGAATTCGAACTGCTTGCATATAATTTTCCTGTATGATTACTGCATTACTATTGTCCTAGAATTAAAGGACAATAAAAGAATAAAAGTCCTTCATGGCTCAGTGGTAAAGAATCTACTTCAGTGCAGGAGATCGCCTGCAAGGTAGGACACACAGGGTCAATCCCTGGGTTCAGTATCTGGGTCAGAATGATCCTCTGGAGAAGGAAATAGCTGCATCCAGTATTCTTGCTTGGGAAAGCCCATGGACAGAGGAGCCTGGCTTGCTACAGTCTATGGTGTCTCAAGAATTCGATATGACTTAGCAATTAAATCACCACCACCATCCTACAAGAATACAGTTTTGCAGGGTAATTTTTAAATTTTGTCTTTTGTAGTTTTCAAATATAAAATTTACTAATATTCAGCATTATGTAATCAAAGCTATTGGAACACTGAAGTCTTTTAGTAGCAATCAGGGGTCAGATTTAGGTTATAAGGTGAAGATACGGTCACGGAAAACAGCTAAGAAGAAATGAATTTTGGAAAAAGTTACAGAAAGAATAACTCAAAACATACATTAAAAGTTGCCACCATCTAGAAAGAACTGAAGAACTAGGATATATGAATTTTAGGAGTCTTAATGTTAAGGAAATTCAAATCTGTTTCTTGCTAACCTACAGTAACTTGAAGTAAATTGGTAACCTAAATGCCAGAAGATGAATCAAAGCATCTGAAATTTGTCAACTAGTTTTTGAAGACACACTTGAGATATTACATATATCATATGTATATACATATATGTATATCATATGTATATACATATATATATATATATATGATACCTATATACTCTTAAAATTAGTACAAATTGTCATCCATAAAGTTTGTCTTCATTCTGTTGATTTACAGTAAGTTATCCTCTTAAGAAAATTTTCTTGTAGGTTTCAAACATATACAGTGTCCAAATTTGTACATTGCTTAGGTTAGTGAACATCTCAGAGATGCAGAGATGAACTCATTTACAGTTTTTTAAAATCACTTACATGATATGTATCAACTCGCATTCTCTGTGTTCCTAAACTTTCACCTATCAGTTTTAATGATATATTGTTTGACTACTTGTTTCTAGTAGAGGTGAAGTAAATTGAAATTTGAATTGATTATATATAATGACAGTTTATAGTTGTACTAAAATTATCACAGGAGGGTTAAATCAAGCAACAGGTTAATTAGCTTGGCTAGAGCTGGGATTCATAATTATCCAGGTTATGTTGATTGTTATTTCCTCTTCACCCTTACTGTATATATTTGTATCAATTGAAATGCATAGTAGCGAAACATCCTCCACAGAAAATAATTTAAATCAGTCTGAAAAGTGTGTCCGTATATATAAAAGGATATGATAGTGGGGGTTGAATTATGAGATAAAATGGCAAATTTATGCTCTTGTGAGTAACCTCAAATGAGGGACCAGGGTGTTAGCTGACACGAAGACACAGCAGAGCCTAATTTTAGCAAAGTGCTAATCACTCAGTCATGTTCAACTCTGTGACTCCATGGACTGTAACCTGCCAGGCTCCTCTGTCCATGGAATTCTCCAAGCAAGAATACTAGAGAAGGTTGCCATTCCATCCTTCAGCAGACCTTGCCAACCCAGAGACTGAACTCAGGTCTCCTACGTTGCTGGCAGATTCTTTACTTTCTGGGCCACCAAGGAAGCCCCCCATTTTAGTAAAAGCAAGGGCAAGAAACATGATTTGAGTCAACAGAATAACAACAGCTGTTGCAATGATACCTTTGTTTGCCAGAGCTTAACAATGAAAGTGGTTTCAGGGGACAATTTAAACTGATTTATGAGCGCTTGTGGGCTTACCAGGTGGTTCAGTGGTAAAGAATATGCCTGACAATGAAGGAGACATGGTTTGATCCCTGGGTTGGGAAGATCCCCCAGCGTAGGAAGTGGCAACCCACTCCAGGATTCTTGCCTGGAAAATTCCATGGACAGAGGAGCCTGGTGGGATACAGTCCATGGGTGGCAAAGAGTGGGACGTAACGGAGCAAGCGCAGCACGGAACAGTAAGAGGGCATGTGAGGCTATCGCTTAGAGATGAAAGTAACTGAATAAAAAACTCTAACATCTTTCAGTCATACAGAGGAACAACAAAGCAAGCAAAGTCTTAGTATTAATATGATCAATTAATTCGCATTTTTGCTGTTTTGGGGGCATTTGGCACAAATGTATATACAGCAATTTTATGCGGGTTAGTTAGATTAGAATAAAATGATAGCATATTTAAAATCACATAGTAGGACAGGATTTTTCTTAGCAAATCTGCCATCTTTCATGATCTTATTCTCAATAATTATTTAACTGAAATAGAGAATTCCTTCAGAACTCCCTGTTGCCGCAGAATTATTTTTTCTTCCTTTCCAGTTGTTCTACAAAGCCTATGCCTTATGATGAGAAAATTTGGTCTTAAGTAAGCAATTTTTAGCAATTATTATGACTATAATATATGTAGTGATGCCTAACATTTCAAATTTAAACACAGACTGCCAACCATACCGTTCTCAAGAGCCTCCTTTATCTTTGTTTTGAAAATGTGGTTTTATGTATTTATGCTGAAACGAAACAATCCGTAAATGTTCTTTCATCTTGATACTTCATTTCATTAAGTTGTAAAGAAATAATTAACATATGTGTTGAATAAAAATCCTACTTCAAAACTCATTTTTCATCTTCATTATGTTGCTACTGTGGAAACAAAATTTTAATTTGGAGTCTATCTTTTCTTTTAGTCTTAGTCCTGGATATTTAGACTCTCAAAAAAACAGTAAGTGGGTGCTTAGTAAAACTTATTCTTTAAGTCAAATAACCACTTTATAGCATTACCACCAATATATTTACAATTATCTTTAGTCACTGGTCCATATAAAATGATGTGGAGACACTTTCCATTCCCATCTTTTTCACTCTTCCAGTTTTTGTGGGTACCTCAACCACTGCCTTGCCCCATTTGACTGTATTTGAATAATTTTCCCTCCCATGCTAGGCTAACAAAATGCTTTTTAAGGCTCAGCCTATCCATATACAACATGCAAGCAGTTCTCTGTTGAAGTGTTGCCATCCCTTTAACTTCTGGTTATACCAAGACAGTCATATAAAACTGTCTTAATCTCAATTCCCCAATCTTACGAAAAGATCCCCCTTTCCTCGGCCCCATTCCTTTTTGCTTTCCCACTGAATTCCCTTGCTTTCTCAAGCCTAGGGAGTATTTTTTTTTTTTAAGTCTCAAAGCAGAACTTGGAAGAAAGTACAGTTTTTACTCATTTGTATCCTGATATTTTGTCTCTGCTCTGACTCCTTTACATTCCTTTAGGTGACTAGAATTTAAAAAATTAAAATCCAGGAGTAGACTCCCATATTATATGCTCTATTCTATGACATATTTTCCCTGAGGAAAACTAGCATAGAATGGTATAGATGATTTAATAGCAAAAGGGCAGTGGGAGTAATAGGAAATCATATTTCAAAAACATAATCTTGAGTCACATGTAATACATATGAATATTAAAACTGACAGAGAAAAGAAAGAGGAAAGAGGTTAATAATACTTGGAATAACTGTAACATTGAATAGTAGAGAACTTCTAAATAAAATTCGTAACCCTTTGGAAAACTTCCATGGAAGAGGGAGAGAATAGATGGGCAATTATAGATACTAGGAAGAAAAATGTCACAGACAAAGAAATATGTTAAATTAATAAAGATTACTTATTGATCAAACATTTTGTTGTTGTTTGTCTGTTGTATGTCAGGCTTTATGCTACTGCCTGGAAATCAAAGCATCAGCAAGACACGATTTCTTTCTCCCAAGGAGTTCAAAACCCAGGCTCAAAGACAGGGAAGTAAAATAGCACATATAATGCATCATAATAACTATAAATATAAACTTGGTTAGAAGGAATTCTCAAACAGCAGATGTACTTGTGGCAGTGTAATGAGTGTGTGTGTGTGTGTGTGTGTTTAATGGTTTCCAAGTGGAAGGGCACATGTGTTAAATCTGAAAAGGAGACAAGAGGTACAGGAAATGATGCTCAATGTCAGTAATTACTAGAGAAATGTAAATCAAGACTACAATGAGTTATTACCTCACACCTTTCAATAGCTCCCTTATTCTTTAATTCTTACTGCAAAATCAAGACTTTCAGTACACGAATGTGTTACTAACTATATTTACTTTTTTTCATATTTGCTGCATGACAAGAGCTTCCCTGGTGGCTCGGTGGTAAAAAAAAAAAAAAAAATATCTGCCTGTGAATGCAGGAGACGTGGGTTCAATCCCTAGGTTAGGAAGATTCCCTGAAGACAGAAATGACAACTTACTCTGGTACACTTGCCTGGGAAATCCCATGGACAGAGGAGCCTGGTGGGCTATAGTCCATGGGGTCGCAGAAGAGTTGGGAAGGTTGAACTGAGTCAGTGAATATGCATGCACACATATACAATGGAATATTATTCAGTTAAAAAAATGAAACAATGACATTTGCAGTCACAAAGATGGACCTAGGAGAATATGGCATTAAGTGATATAAGACAGACAGGAAAAGACAAATTTCAAATGATATCATTTACTTGTGGAATCTAAATAAGTGATACAAATGAACTCATTTACAAAACAGAAAAAGACTCACGGACAGAGGGAAAAAAAAAAAAAAAAAACAAACTTATGGTTACCAAATAGGTAAGGAGAGACAAATTAAGAGTTTGGGATTAACATATGCACACTACATTTTAAAAATAGATAAACAACAAGGACCTATGTTATAGCACAGGTAACTATCCTCAATATCTTGTAATAATCTATAAGGATATTGAAATCATCTTTCAAGATGGCAAATATTTGTGCATTTTCAAAACTTTTTAGTAAGAAACTGTATGTATTTTATAACAGGGAAAGCTTAATTCATAAATTCTTTAAAAATCTTGAGTTAATTATTTAGAATTCTTCTTCCTGGTTAATAAAGTAATAGCCAAAGCCCTGCAGGAATGTTCAGTCCACTATCTAAATCATACTGCTTCCTAGGCAAAGTTAGAAAAGTCTGTGTTCACTGGGCTACAAGCAATATTTGTGACTCAAATTTCAAGTAGATTAGTTCATAATATTATGCTTTTATATTGACCCTGCCCTCCTAGAACATCTGTTCTGTTCAGACAAAAATGCAAAGGAACATGTTTATAGCACAGCATGTGAGAAAGATTTAGTATTTTAGCTTTATCTGCCTATTTGTAGACTTGGATAATTTTTATATTACAAGGAAAAATGGATCTAAAGCATCTGATATTAAATCCCTAGCAGGATTCCAAAAGATCCCTAGTTGGATCTTAAGCTAAGCTGTGTTCCTGTGTAAACTCTATAAAGGGATTCTGTACCTGTGTATTGATTAGCCACCTGTGGGAGACTGAATGCTGAAGGAAAGATAAACATCTATTTGAGGGTCTATTCTTTGAAAGAAGACATTTCTTTAAGTGAGGAAATCTGAAATTATGTTTCTTAAATTGACTTTCCTAAATTATTTTCTTTGCTTTCTGTATAATAAGAGGAAAATAAAATCTGGCTCACCACTTACTGCAATTTTATAATTCCTGTTATCAAGAAGGGCTTTCCTGGTGGCTTCAGTTCAGTTCAGTCACTCAGTCGTGTCCGACTGTTTGTTACCCCATGAATCACAGCACGCCACGCCTCCCTGTCCATCACCAACTCCCGGAGTCCACTTAAACTCATGTCCATCAAGTCGGTGGTGCCATGCAGCCATCTCATCCTCTGTCGTCCCCTTCTCCTCCTGCCCCCAATCCCTCCCAGCATCAGGGTCTTTTCCAATGAGTCAACTCTTCGCATGAGGTGACCAAAGTATTGGAGTTTCAGCTTCAGCGTCAGTCCTTCCAATGAACACCCAGGACTGATCTCCTCTAGGGTGGACTGGTTGGATCTCCTTGCAGTCCAAGGGACTCTCAAGAGTCTTCTCCAACACCACAGTTCAAAAGCATCAATTTTTTGGTGCTCAGCTTTCTATACAGTCCAACTCTCACATCCATACATGACCACTGGAAAAACCATAGCCTTGACTAGATGGACCTTTGTTGGCAAAGTAATGTCTCTGCTTTTTGATATGCTATCTAGGTTGGTCCTAAATTTCCTTCCAAGGGGTAAGTGTCTTTTAATTTCTTTTAATTTCACTGTCTCCCCATCTATCTGCCATGAAGTGATGGGACCAGATGCCATAATCTTAGTCTTCTGAATGTTGAGCTTTAAGCCAACTTTTCCACTCTCCTCTTTCACTTCGATCAAGAGACTTTTTAGTACTCTTCACTTTCTGCCATAAGGGTGGTGTCATCTGCATATCTGAGGTTATTGATATTTCTCCCGGCAATCTTGATTCCAGCCCAGCGTTTCTCATAATGTACTCTGCATATAAGTTAAATAAGCAGGCTGACAATAGACAGCCTTGACGTACTCCTTTATTTGGAACCAGTCTGTTGTTCCATGTCCAGTTCTAACTGTCGCTTCCTGACCTGCATACAGGTTTCTCAAGAGGCATGTCAGGTGGTCTGGTATTCCCATCTCTTTCAGAATTTTTCACAGTTTATTGTGATCCAGACAGTAAAAGACTTTGGCATAGTCAATACAGCAGAAATAGATGCTTTTCTGGAACTGTCTTGCTTTTTCAATGATCCAGTGGATGTTGGCAATTTGGTCTCTGGTTCCTCTGCCTTTTCTATAACCAGCTTGAACATCTGGAAGTTCATGGTTCACGTATTGCTGGAGCCTGGTGGCTTAGATGGTAAAGAATCCTCCTGCAATGCAGGAGACCTGGATTTGATCCCTGGGTTGGGAAGATCCCCTGGAGAAGGGAAGGGCTACCCAATCCAGTGGGAGTTAAATATCCATAAACATATCTTAACCTCACAAATAATTGACTTTTATCACTAATTACCTTCAACTCAGGTTTCTGTGAACCACAGATCTCCAGGACTGTAATGCTACATGTGACATAGACAGGCAGAAATGCCAGTCTGTGAACATCGCCTCACTTTACACTCTTCAGCTACAAATGTGATACTTTAAACTCTCATGGCATATTTCTTTGATTTTTTATTCATTGGTTCCTTCATTCATTTACTGAAACTGCAGGAATAAACCTCTTGCTATATGATAATAATTTCCTAAACACTCCAAGTTGGATTGCTTAGAATACAAATATATAGTGGATCAAACTAGTCAACCTCAATGAGCTGCATGTAATAGTGTATTTTTTAAGTAACCAGATGGTATGAGTATTAAGAATGACTAAAGGGTTTATTTTCCATATACCATGGGAATAGGAAGGAACATCAAACTGCCTGGAGGTGTTAGGGATCATTTTAAAAGAATATGGTCAATTGGGTCTGAGGTAGGCAGAAGAAGCAGGAGGAGCTATGCTGAAAAGGAGTCTAAAGGCAAATTCCAGAGTTCTATTGCATCTGTAAATAAAAAATATGAGACTGGATATACACACTTTATTTAGACCATAAAGGACACTGTGTCTCAGGCTAAGAATTAGGAATCATATGCCACTTTGCAATCTTTAGAATTTGTCTTTAGTTATCATTAATCAGAACTGACATCAAATTCTAGAAGGAGATATAAATCTATTTCTCACTGTCCTTCATCTAACCTATTCCGACCTTCAAATTCTATTTCAGAAGTGTGAACCACAATACCTGGCTGAATGATGGAATAAAGTTTCGAGTTAGACAACATAATTATTGGGTTGTTAAAACCCATTAATCAAAGTGATTTTTCATCCACCCTCTTGATTATTAAACAATAAAATATCAAAAGACTGACCTCCCATTCAAATAAAAGAAAAATGACAGCTTCTCCCAAGAAATCATGTTTGGAATTTATTGTCAGTTGGGGCCATATAGAAAGCAGAGACTTCAAGGAAATATTAATGTCAGAAATTTTCTTTAAAACTATTAGTGCCAGTTAGCTGAGAGGTTATGTGGATTATAAATGCATATTGATCTCTCTTTCTTTCTTTATCTCTTTCACTCATTCTTTTCTTTTCTCATTGGCTTGGTACCCATTTGTTTTACTGACAAAAAGAGAAAAACCTCATCATTCCCATATGAATGTTTCTATCAATGTATCTTTTGCTTCTATCCACCTAGAGCAAATTTCATGAATTTTCATATTGTGTTCCTATGTCCTTATTGATGTTGTTATTTCATGTTTCCAATAACAGTTCTTCAGAAAGGCAAATCTTAAAAGCTCAATAGTTAATGAGTGATAATCATGCTTTTACTTCTCCAACTTCTTGTCCTTTATTATCTACTTCCTATCTCTATTAATGACAAATTTTATTCCAGCCTTCCAAATGGAGCCTTCTATTACCACTGTACACAGTACCAAATCCCTCCACACTCTGCTTACTCAGTTTATTCTTAGTTGAGATAAACTATTTCAGAAGTGCTCCCTGGAACCAGTTTTGTGTTCTTTAATCGCAATGAACATTATCACAACATTAAAAGAAAATGTTTGCCTACTTGATTTACAGAATGTTCCTCTTTACACTATGACCTAAATCAAATCCCTTACAATTATATAGTGGAAGTGACAAACAGATTCAATGCAACAGATCTGGTAGACAGAGTATCAGAAGGACTATGAATGGAGGTTTGTGGCATTGTAATAGGAGGTGGTGACCAAAAACATCTCCAAGAAAAAGAAATGCAAAATGTTTGTCTGAGGAGGCCTTATAAATACTTGAGAAAAGAAAAGTGAAAGACAAGGGAGAAAAGGAAAGGTATACCCATTTGAATGCAGAGTTCCAAAGAATAGCAAGGAGAGATAAGAAAGCCTTCCTAAGTGAACAATGCAAAGAAATAGAGGAAAACAATAGAATGGGAAAGACTGGTGATCTCTTCAAGAACATTGGAGATACTAAGGGAACATTTCATGCAAAGATGTGCACAATAAAGGACAGAAATGTTATGGACCTAAGAGAAACAGAAGATATTAAGAAGAGTTGGCAAGAATAGCCAGAAGAACTAAACAAAAAAGATCTTCATGATCCAGATAATCACGTGGTGAGATCACTTACCTAGAGCCAGACATCATGGAGTGTGAAGTCAAGTGGGCCTTAGGAAGCATCACTACAAACAAAGCTAGTGGAGGTGATGGAATTCCAGTTGAGCTATTTCAAATCCTAAAAGATGATGCTGTGAAAGTGTTGCACTCGTATGTCAGCATATTTGGAAAACTCAGCAGTGGCCAGAGAACTGGAAAAGGTCAGTTTTCATTCCAATCCCAAAGAAAGGCAATGCCAAAGAATGTTCAAACCACACAATTGCAATCATTTACACGCAAGCAAAGTAATGCTCAAAATTCTTCAAGCCAGGCTTCAACAGTATGTGAACTGTGAACTTCTAGATGTTCAAGTTGGATTTAGAAAAGGCAGAGGAACCAGAGATCAAATTGCCAACATGTTAGATCACAGAAAAAGCAAGAGAATTCCAGAAAAAAAAAAAAAAAAGACACCTACTTCTGCTTCATTGACTAGCTAAAGCCTTTGTATGGATATCCACAAACTGTGGAAAATTCTTAGAGATGGGAGTACCAGACCACCGGACCTGCCTCCTGAGAAACCTCTATTCAGATCAAGAAGCAACAGTTAGAACCGGACATGGAACAACGGACTGGTTCCACATTGGGAAAGTATGTCAAGGCTGTATTTGTCACCCTGGTTATTTAACTTATATGCAGAGTACATGATGCAAAATGTCGAGCTGAGTGAATCATAAGCTGGAATCAAGATTGCCATGAGAAATATCAACAACCTCAGATATGTAGATGACATAACCTTAATGGCAGAAAGTGAAGAAGAGCTAAAGAGCCTCTTGATGAAAGTGAAAGAGGAGAGTGAAAAAGCTGGCTTAAAACTCAACATTGAAAACTGAAGATCATGACATCTGGTCCCGTCACTTCATGGCAAATAGATGGATAAACAATGGAAAGAGTGACAGATGTTATTTTATGGGGTTCCAAAATCACTGCAGATGGTGACTGTAGCTATGAAATTAAAAGACACTTGCTCCTTGGAAGAAAAGCTATGACAAAGCTAGATAGCATATGAAAAAGCAGAGATATTACTTTTCCAACAAGTGTCTTTCTTTTCAAAACTATGGTATTTCCAATAGTCACATATGAATGTGAGAGTTAGACCTTAAGGAAGGCTGAATGCAGAAAAATTGGTACTTTGAACTGTGGCATTGGAGAAGACTCTTGAGAGTCCCTTGGACTGTAAGAAGGGAAAGCCAGTCAATCCTAAAGGAAATCAATCTTGAGTATTTATTGGAAGGATTGATACTGAAGCAGAATCTCTAATACTTTGGCCACCTGATACAAAGAACTGCCTCACTAGAAAAGACCCTGATGCTGGGGAAGAATGAAGGCAGGAGGAGATGGGGACAACACAGGATGGGATGGCTGGTTGGAATCATTTACTCAATGAACATGAGAGAGCAAACTCTGGGAAATGCTGAAGGACAGGGAAAACTGGCGTGCAACAGTCCACGGGGTCGCAAAGAGTCAGACACAACGGAGCAACTGAACAACAATGTTCTTCTGGACTATAAGATTTGTGATGCCAAGACACTGTCTTGACCAAGCAATCTGTGGAGTTCAGTTTGATCTCCTATTATATGTAGTTTTTGATAAATAAACGTATGACTGAAAATTGTGGGGAAAACCTCAAGTCTTAATTCAAGACCCTTAATGTCTTTGTTACTTCAAACTTCACCCCTGGTCTTCTCTGGGCTTCAGATTTTAAGCCACAAAATGACAGCTTTGAACCAAAAGGAAATTACATACCTTTCAAGTTTATAATTCTTCAGTTCTGTAAATTGTAATGTTTGGAGGTAAGCTAATTTCTATTGGCTTCATGTTTTCACATTGTAGGATCTGTGCTAGAGTAATATCCCTGGCTTATTTCTCTTTAGACAAGGAGGTATAATTTAACTGGCTGGTGAGTAAGGGAGAAGGAACTGGCCATTGGCCAAGAGTGTATTTGATTGTGGAGACATCATGTTTTCTCCTACTTTCATCATAATGGTCAGAACAGCTTCTACTCCTGCAGGTGAAGGTCTGCATTTGACCAATGCTGCTGTGACAAGGGAATCGGGTGTATTTAAGTTAGGCCCATTTGCCTATAGACCTAAAATGCATTATCAAGACGCTTTCTCAGTAATAGAGATGTTTCTTTTTTTTTTCTTTCAATAAAATTTTATTTTATTTTTGCCAGGCTGATGCTTTATTTTTTTTTCCATTTATTTTTATTAGTTGGAAGCTAATTACTTTACAATATTGTAGTGGTTTTTGCCATACGTTGCCATGAATCAGCCATGGATTTACATGTGTTCCCCATCCTGATGAGGAGGGAGGTGGGAGGGGGGTTCAGTAACAGAGATATTTCAATTTCTTGACATTTTTACTTTTAATTTAGTTCTCAGCCTTGGAGGACTACACAGGATTTTTATGTATGAGAACTCCAGAATCTCAAGTATGTGCGTGTGTGTGTGTGCTCAGTTGCTAAGTCATGTCTAACTCTCTGTGACCCCATGGACTGTAACCCTCCAGGCTCCTGCCTGCATGGGATTTTCCAGGCAAGACTACCTGGTGGGCTGCCATGTCCTTCTCCAGGGGGTCTTCCTGACTCAGAAGAGGTTATAGCTAAACACAGTGTTAGCTATGTATACTCTGTTTTCAGTCCTTTCAAATAAGCAGAAGAATATTTTGAACGTTTGTGTGTTTGTACTCCTATATTGACAAGAATGTTGTGACTTTATGTGGAAAAGTTACCTAGTATACTTACTCAATCTACAGCTATTAGATTCAGTGATATTACAGTCTAGGTTTATCAGAGATGAAGGGAAGTGTATATACCATGAAAGCAAGAGAGTTCCACTATGATGTCCACACTTTGAAAAAGAAAATAGTCACAGATAAACTGACAAAATGGTTTAGAAAGTTCTATTTTCCTAATGTTCTTGCATTGCTTCAAATAATACAAAGTCTTCATTGTTTTATGAAAAGTTAAATAGTCATGAAATCTTTAAGCAAAGACGGAGGAGTGGTAATCTTTCCCTTTTGCTTTATTTCTCTGACCTTCTTGGTTTGGAGGGGTGTGGTAAGCTTCCTACCTGTTCCTGAGGGTCAGCCGCAGGCATGACTGGCAGGTCCTGGAAGACATTATCTAGCTGAACGCAGGGATTGTTTCAAGAGTGGGTTTACGACTTGAAGAGAGTCAATATCCATTTATAGCCACTTATAAAGTTTCTAGAGAAAATGAGTATCTATTATTGACATCATAGAGCTTAACAATGATAAAAATTGTAAAATGCTGGGATTCTCTGGGAACGTCTTGGCTGCTGAGGGAGAATGCACATCAGAGGACAAACACCCAGAGGGAAACGAGTGGGAAGCGGCAAGAGAGGGACAGAAAGAATCCTAATGACAGTGTTTCAAACCCTGGCATGACTGTTGCATGAAACCACCTTCACAACACACACTCTGTAATTACATCCTGAGAAAATACATTCATTTTTCTCCTCTTAAGCTAGTCAGAAACGGATTTTGACCCTCTACGTAGAGTTCTGACTATTGCATACCAATAAGCACATATCATGTGATAATAAAGACTCTTGAAGTTGAGGAAATAAGAAACTTGTTTAGAAAAGTAGGGAATGATTGAAGGATTAATGAAAGGTTACCTTATCTTTAACATTTTTCCACTGAAAACATTTTATTTAGTAAGTGAGGAGGAAACTTTGGAGGAAATTGGCATGGCATAGTGGAGATATTACCCATGTTTTTCTTGCTTTTGTTTCTTGTGACAACTCTAATCCACAGTTAAAGGAAAGGATGCAGCCTTACATCAAAGTTCATCAGAAAAGACCACTTTGGCATTAATGCTGTGCCCTACTCTTGCAGTGAAGAAGTTGACAGACATATTCCCTGTGTGTGACACTCATGGCACAACGGACTTTGCAATCATATTAATCCACTGCTACTTATTTAGGTGAATTTTTTATTGATATGTAGTCATTATATGTGTCAGTTATCACAACAAGATACCTAGCTGTGATTTTTACCCCTATTTCAAAATGAGGAAACAGACTCGTAACCATGACATAATTAGCCTATCCTCTCAGAACTGGAGGATTAGGGAGTAAATACTCAAATTCAGATTTGGCAGACACAGTATTAATATTATTTTCAGTTCTTTGTTTTTTATGTCTTATTGTTGATTGATCTACATCCCATGGTTGGGGGGAGGGGAATGTGTTATTTGGATATTGATAGAGAAGCAGGACAGGCCAAGAAAAATTGGAATGAGTCATTTAGAGTTCTTAATACAGCAGTTGACCAAAAATAGATATTTTTTTGGAAACTTGGATCTGTAATACTGAGACCACCTAAAGAAGTTTGTCTCCTACACAACTTTACGTAAGTTCTTCGTCTTCCAGTGAAATGGACAATAACACAAGGAAACAATGCCAGGAAAACTTGAAAATAAAAGAACACATACTTTGTTTTGAAAGGTACCATTAAAATGATTTCAATAATGCTTTATTTAATCTCAACATTCATAACTTTCATAAATCCTCATAGAAATAGAGAAAAAATTTTATAAATTGAAGGCATTTCATAGTTTTTTTTCTTTCTTATTGAATATCATAATAAATTTCCATACAAAGTTGTCAGAAACCATTTCCCCTTAATCTATAATACTTTGGCAATATGACAGACCATATTTTACTACCATATACCTAAATTCCTTAGGAAGTTGTAACTTCCATACCACAGGGAGCCATGTGTAGATTTATGAATTGTTGAAATTTTAAAAAGCTTTAAAGTGACAGAAATGTGTTGCCTGAATAATGTCAGGAATATATTTTAATCCTCAAAAATAAACTATAAAATACTGTCCTACCAAAAAATTGAGGTCAAAGGTGAAACAATATATGTCAAGACACTTCTAGTTATAAAGATGAGTAATAGATTAAAACTTCAAGCCAGACATAATAATATTAATGTAGCACTAAAATTCATGAATCAAAATCATAATGTTCTGTGGATTAACATAGTAACCATGGCATTAGTTATAGCATTGGTTAATACATAAAAATAAATATGTTGTAAGAATCACATGTGGTGAAAATTGGGAGAGAATTTCTATAATTCAAAGTTTTATGGTGGTAAGTATATAGATACATTTAGATGTCCTTCTTTTTAAAACCCAAATGAATTTCTTATTGTTAATTTTAGATAAAGAAATTGCGCTTTTTTGCTAACTTCCTATAGAGATTATACTGGCATATTTTTGAAGAGCAGCAACATGTTCAATACAAAACTCCTGGTAGAGAATTTACAGCATAGAGAAACTGGTCTCAGTTGAGCCATCAATAATTATCATGTTCGGTATATCTTGCACAATGCTACTCTCTGTCTTTTTTCCAAAGAGGGACTTTCCAGGTGGCTCAGTGATAAACAATTCGCCTGCCAAACAGAAGATTTGGGTTTGATCCCTTGGTCAGGAAGATCCCCTGGAAAAGGAAACAACAACCCACTCCAGTATTCTTGCCTGGGAAATTCCACGGACAGAGGAGCCTGGTGGGCTACAGGTCATGAGGTCGCGAAGAGTCGACATGACTTCATGAATAAACAATGACAAGAACACATTATTGGAAGATGCGAGAACAAGGTATATTTAAGAAATTTTCTGAAATGTGTATGAATAACCAGGAATGAATTGTGGATCTTTGTAACAGTGGGGTAACCATGTGTTTTCTTCACCCTTATTAAATGAGTGCTGCTAGTTCTGCTATTTTCTGTTATAAAATCCCCCTTTTGAATGCACACTCCAAAATGCACACGGTAGCACCATCCAGTGAGTGCGCACTGCGTGGAGGCTGCTGAGCAAGGCTGTATTTGGAATGTGATTTTCTTGGAAACATCACCTTTCTGGATCCATATTTCGCCCTCAAGCTTTTGCTGAAAAATTTAAAACTGTTTCTTCTGCATATGGTCAAAGAATCCCATTAAAGTTGAAACAGAAGCCTTGAGTTGTGTTGCATCCATTGGTTCAGATCAGCACCAGCTGGAATTTTTATGGTCTATGGTTCAACAACCCAACATATTGAGGTCATTTCTGCTTTTGTTGCTGTCAGTTGCAAATGATGGAAAATGTCAGCCTGGGATGAGCAACAACTCCAAAAAGTGGCATGGGCAAATAATTTAAGCTGACACATGTAGCTCCTCTTCACTTTGATGGCTTCATATATGGCCAGACATAATGTGCCTTCAGAACATGCTGAAGGTGCTATCTTTTAACCTTTGTGAGAAACTTTAGCTCCAGGATTTGATGGCTTATTATAGTTTCAGTCATTTATGACATTTCAAGTTATATATTATATTTTGCTAACTTTACAATTAATTAATTTTGGAAACTATGAAATTTTCTTCATCCTATTTTTCAGTGTCCATTTTTGGGTCCTATTTTTCAACATAGAAATTAAACAAAATTTACAGAATTATGTAAATGGTTTTCCTAACACAAGAGATGTGGCAAAATTTCATCACAATTGCCTTCTCCTTTAATAATTAGTTTTTAATCAGATGAAAGTTCAATTTCAGAGTGATGTTGATGATAATAACTAATTTTCATTCTAGTAATATGTTAGGTGATGGGCTGAAAGTAAATTCTATTTAGCTACATATTTAATACTTCAGCAGTACTCTTTCACCTTTGCTAATTCTTTATTTATAATATATGTAGTACTTTTATTATTATGATTTTAAAGATTTTTAAAATACTTCTCTAGATGTATTATAGGATAGCAATCCTATCCACCCCGTGAAATAATACTGCCCAAATAGCTTGCATTCAGTACACATAACTTCAGAATGTGTGTTTTTTTAAACACTGTTTCTAACTGCATTACAGATGGGCAGTCACAATCTACCCCTCATATAACACACTTTTGGACAAAGCAAGCTGGTTGCACTCTTAGAACCAACTTTATTTCAGTCCTTTGTAAACAAAGGCAATTTATTATTATCACTGACAACCACAACTATATTGATTAATGTTTGACGAAATAAAGATTTTTATATTCATTTTTAATAAAAACTCAATATCTAAAATGTGGAATTGATTTCTCTGGCTCCTTTATTTTTTTTTTCACCTTTTATAATCATTGAAATGGGATTTCCTTCATTAAATTAAATACAGGAAATACCAGTATCTACAGAAGAATGGAAATTATTATCTCATCAAAACACAGACATCACACTAGAACAACAATAAAAATACATAGTAGAAACCCAAAAGTATAGCTACTTATAATTGAGAATACAAGGCAGTATTTTCTTCTTCTGAAAAATGACATGAATAATTTCATACTACATGTGTAGAGGAAAATTTTTCAGAAATTCAAATTACAAATTATGTACTGAGAAATACCTATTACCTCTCTCTTTTTTTATCTATCTTGTTATAGCTTGTGAAATATCAACCTCAAAGTAAAATAAACAATAGAAAAAAAAAAACTAGTATACTCTATTTTTACTAATGCAGTGGACTATCATAAATGAAAGTTGGGGGGAAAAAACCTGTTTTTCATATCTTGTTCATCTTAAACTTCCACAACTCATTAAGCTCTTCATGGTAAAGTCAGAAAACCTCAAGTGAAGATACAAAATCTAGCTTCTTACTTGTGTGCGTGTGACATATATATGTGCATGCTAAGTCACTTGTCCGACTCTTTGAGACCCTATGGGCTATTGGATCTGCCAGACTCCTCTGTCCATGGGATTCTCCAGGCAAGAATACTGGAGTCTGTTGCCATTTCCTTCTCCAGGGGATCTTCCTGACCCAGGGATCAAACCCACATCTCTTACATCTCCTGTATTGGCAGGTCGTGGAATTGCCTACATGAGAACAATCACTCATATCAGCCAGAACAATTGCTTTTATCAGGTGGAAACAATTTTTTTAATTTAACTGAATACATCGGTTTAAACACATTTATTTGAACAGTTATTTCTGTGGAAAGAAAGCATGTGTCTATCCCAAGATGTCTTGAATTGAAGAATGAGATGCATAGTTTTAGGACCAGAATGTGTGGCGATAATTAGAAGACATGTCTTGTTCTTTTTATGTTGCTAAGTGAAATGATGTGAAAATCAATATTCGATTACCCTTTTGAGGAAAATCTTCAAATCCCAGCTTGTCAAATACTGTTTGGCATTCTTGTAGCTTTTTATCCTTCATAATAAACTAAGAATGAATACTGACTTTGTACTTACCAGATAGATTTTCTTTCTTGAAGAAAATTTAAATCCACAGATGACAATAAGTAACTCCAGCTCAATGTTTTTACCCAATTCCCATTTCAGCAATAACTGAAATTCTAGCCAGTGACACTGACTGCGGACTTTATAACATAATAGACTTCGTAACATAACACATGTAACTGGATAGTCTAGAATGTGGTTTAAAGAGACATAAAAGTTTTTGATAAATAAGAACTTGTAATTTAAAAGCATTACTGAAACCTCCTTTGATAGTAAAAATATACACCTAAGAAAAATGAAGAAATCATATCACTTAAATCTTCCCTGTGATTTTCAGACAACCTAAGTATGCAGAAAAAAAAAATAGAAGGGCTAAAGGGATAAAATTAAAACACTGGATCCTTTGTACTGCCTGAAAATATATCTCATTTAAGAATGTACAAAACTGACTTCAAGTCATTAAATTACTGAGTAACACTCTTTAGATGCTTGTTAAACCATGTCTCAAATAATCAACTGGGATTATCCTTATCAAACTAGTCCCTTGATTTTAAACTCTAAATTTTCTGGAAATTATCAGTCCCTGGGAGGACTGTCAATGCCTTACTCATCTTTGGATCCTAGATAATTTCATAATTTCAGAAGATTAAAAGATATTCAAGTAATGCTTCTCAAATGAATCAAGCAAAACTATTACACACACATGCATAATCATACGAAGCACAAATAATCCACTATTCTTGGGGGGATCCTTGAATGCATAATTATAGCAACTCACTAGGATGCTAAACTGGAGAACAGGAGAGATCTCATATGTACCCTTGATCTAGAAGTATTTTTTTAAAGATCCTCTAACATTCTTCAACTTACTTTTTCATTTGCTGGTGAATCAGTGTATAATTGTTTATAAATATGTTATACTAAGCAGTCATATTTTGAACAGTATTAAGTATTCTTCTAGATTTTCCAAATACCAATGAGACAGAAAAGTTGCTATATGAATTTGTAATGTTCTAGTCAAAATGAAGGTAAGCACTTATGTTGTATTAATATTACACATCTTCCTATTAAAGTAAAATGACTATATTATAAACTCTATTTTGCTAATACACTTCAGAGAAATAAAGACAAAATGGAGTAAAGAAACTTTCTTTATTTTCACTTATTCTTTAATCTCACTTATTACAAAACGTCTCATAAGAAATAATTTTCAAAAAAAAAAAAAAACAGTCATTTAGGAGAACTGAACTAAGTTGACTCTTTTTATCTATTGTTGTGCCCACAGATATACAAATATTTTTATAGCACATAGTGCATAGTGGACACAAAATGAGTTTTTACTAAATTGCACTGAAATCACAGATTCTCCTTAATTTTGTCCTTATTTCTTCAAAGTTATGATAGGCTTAAGAAACACATGTAACTAGAATATCAATTTAATTTGGTTCTGTGCAACACACACTTTAAAAAAGCTCCTAGCCCACAGTTCATTGGTTAGATAATTCCCATTCTTAACTCTCTCCCTTGACAATTTTAATACAGAGTCTGAAAGTAAAATGTTTTAAAATACTTATGTACCATGACTCTGGCCAATTAAATCTAAGTGGAACTCCACTCTGGGCATGGTAGGAAAACTTTAGCCTTCCTAATAAATAAAAGGGGGGGATTCCCATTTTCTTTATGCCTTGAACATAAATTATTCCTGGATCTGTGACAATCACATGACTGATAGGAACAAGAGAATGCAAAGATGCTGAATACCAGCAACTATTTCCAGATGACTTGTTAATTACACAGGCTCTCTACATAGATTGCTGCAACATTATCAAACATTTATTATATGTCAGTTATTGCTTAGTTTATCAATCCATCCTCACATTTGTTTGCTAAATTCAGTTCTTACCAAAAGAGGGAAAATGGAGAGTGTAAATAGGTTATTCATTATTTTTTCCCCAAGAAATGTCACCAATTAAATGCTCATTTTATTTTCCAAGTCTTTTCTAGGCCTGATGATAAATAAGACAAAAGTGAACATATATAAAACATTGTTATTCTAGTAATATATAAGCATTTATAGGCACTGGCATATATTATCTAACAAAATAAACTTTTTACTTTTATTTATTTATGTTTGGTTGTGCTAATCTTCGTTGCTAGGCACAGGCTTTCTCTAGTTGCAGTGAGTGGGAGCTACACTTCCTTGTGGTGCATGGCCTTCTCCCTGAGTGTTTTCTCTTGTTTTGGGGCACAGGCTCTAGGACATGCTGGCTTCAGGAGCTGCAGCTCACAGGCTCAGTAGTTGCAAATTGCAGACTCTAGGGAGCAGGCTCAGTAGTTGTGTTGCAGGGGCTGTAATTGCTCAGTGGCATGTGGAATCTGCCTAGACCAAAGTTTGAATCCATGTCCTCTGAATTGGCAGGCAGATTCTTATCCACAGTACCACCAGGGAAGTCCCAAAATAAACTGTTAAATGCCAAAAAGTATAACTATTACACACAGTGCTCTTTCACAAAAAAAGTGTTAAAACCAAAAACCAATACAAGTCAATAATTATAAGAAATATAAAAACTTGAAAACATTTTAATAATCATCTAAATATCATTTAAGCTGCACAGGAAATTAAAAAAAATAATTTTGGGATAGTTTAGACATTAATGAAAGTTAAAATATTTCACATAAAAGCCCATGATACATAGCCAAAGCTCTACTCAAATGAACTTTATAGCTTTAAATATGGAATTATAAGCCAAGGTTAACAGAATTAATATTGAAAGTATTTAAGAGATTAGTAAATTTCTTAACTTACTAAGTAGGAGATAGGAAAACGAAGATAAATGCATACAATGTGTAAATTAGGGGAAGAACCTAAAAATAAAAACTGGACAATAAATAAAAGTATGAGCTGGATCTTCAAGAAACAAAACATACACATACTCACACAAAAATAGTTTCAGAAGCAATGAGTAGATGTATTTAATCTCAATATTAAATACAAAATAACATTTTAACAAAATGTTATGCAAAAATTATTTTCATTAACCTGAAATTTTTGAAGTAATCATTGATACTTTTGGAATCCAAAACACTAAAATTAGTTGATACAAAGATTTCAAATACAAACCTGTATAGAACAAAACCACTGAAGAAAGAGCAAATTGAGTGAAAGTGCTAAGCCCAGAGAGTTTTACAAACATTTACAACAAACATCAACATTCAAGGTACAAATAAGTTACAGTTTGCTTTATGACTCAGGGAACTCAAACCAGGGCTCTGTAACAACCTAGAGGGGTGGGATGGGGAGGGAGATGGGAGGGAGGTTCAGAGGGAGATGCACATGTATACCTATGACTGATTCATGTCGGTGTTTGGCAGAAACCAATACAATTCTGTAAAGCAATTATCCTTCAATTAAAAAATAAATAAATTTAATTTTTTAAAAAAGTTTTAAAAATAAATATGATAAACATTATAAATATATGCTCAGTTATAAAATACAACGTCTTAGTTATTAAAAATAATTTATTCATTCATTTATGTTAATTTAGAAAACTAGCATCTAATGTCAAACATTGTTGCTCTATTCTGTTGCATATCAACAAAATTATACTCAATAAAAATAGCTGAGATATAGAGAGGCAGTTATCATTAAAGATAGGCAAACATTTTGTAAAAGTCAGTCTCACTAATAATTAAATGTATGCAAACTCAGTTAAGAAATGAGACACTTTCATTTCACAGGTAAGTCTCTGAGTATATAAACCTTTCTCAATGTTTTCCTCACTGTCAATCCAAATTTCTCATCTCCACACCCATACATTCAACCTCCACCCTACCTTCTGTACTTAAAGTTAAGATACTTCAAACTCAGCAAGTCTGTACGAAACTCATACTGTTTTTCTCTGAAGGTATTCTGAGTTCCTGACCGCAGGTAAGAACACATCCCGTGTAAAAGTAAATACTAGGATTTATCCTGAATGTATTACATTAACCCTGATCCTCATATTACAAGAACAACAGTTTTTACTCCCTAAGTATCTCTTATATTTCTCTTATTTTCCATTAAACCAACCTCAGAAGCCAGTATTACTTCTTGACCACATTACTGCTTCCTAACTGGTCTTCTTAAATCCAGCCCTGCCCCCCTTCAAATCACTCACTCCACTATACACAGAAAAGTTCTATTTAAAAAATTAATGTTTGTTTTTTTTTTAATTGAACGATAAATTCTTTACAGAATTGTGTTGGCTTCTGTCAAAATTCCCTGATAGCTCAGCTGGTGAAGAATCCACCTGCAATGCAGGAGACCCCGGTTCCATCCCTGGGTCAGGAAAATCCCCTGGCCAAGGGAAAAGCCACCCACTCCAGTATTCTGGCCTGGAGAATGCCATGGACAGTCCAAGGGGGTCACAAAGAGTCGGACATGGAGTCGGACACAACTGAGCGACTTTCACTTTCACTGTCAAACATCAATGTGAATCAGCCATAGGAATACATATGTCCCCTCCCTCTAAGACTCCCTCCCAGAAATGTCCTTTTTAAATGGAAAACTCATCATGTGACTTTTCTCTTTAAGACAAAACCCTAACATGGCTTCTCATTGCTTTTTGGATGACAAGGAAAATATTTAACTGGGTTTACAAAGCTCTGGGCCTTGGCTTGATTCCAGGCCTCATGGACCCAATTCCTCTGCCCCTCCCACTCATCTCAGCGCTGAAGACAAAATGACCCCTGATCACAGTCGCCCACGCTAAGTTGAGCCTTTGTTCCCTTCGTTGTTGAAGCATTGCATAACCCGCGAGTGGGGTAAAGGCAACCAAAGAAAACAAAAAGTAGCAAGACACCTGAGGGTTACTGGCTTTGAAGGAAGGACTAGAGAATAAAGATCATCAATAAGATCAACCTTACTGTGGACACAATTCTTTTTTTTTTCATATTCCCATAGCTAATTTTTTTTTCTACTTATAGATTTTCTTGATGAACATTGTTCTGTAATTGACAGTAATGTCAAATAATACCTGTCATGGGGTAAAATATATCCAATCACAGTACATATTATTTAGCTTAACTTGTTATGGTCATTCTTCATTTTATTATAAAATTATATATGATGATACTATTGTTTCTGTGTGAAATATAATGATGTTAAAATTGAATTATTAAAGTAACTGAACATGGTAAATCCTCAAATCTGAGAAACAAGTTGTCCTCTGGCAGTCTTAAAAATCAATAGAGTGTTGCTAAAATATATAGTGTTAAAAAGTAAATGGTGGAATGTTTATAATAATTTTACATTTCTTATACCTATGGGCAAGAGGTGTTTTGCTAGAGCTAAAAAAATAAAATTGATCTTATTGCTTTCGAATCTTTCCAACTGAGAATGGATTTGTTGGTGGGGGAGAGGCCAGGACAACTGGATAGAGAAGAATAGTGTCTATTTCCCTAAAAATATGATTGATAATTATTATAATCTAGTTGTATGAAGTCAATCACTTTTCTTATTCATTATTAATTTTGAAATAGGTGAGAATGTGGCTATCAATCTAACAGACTCTTAAGTGCTTGATTTTATGAACATCTCCCAGACTGTCAGTTCCTCTGTCATTCTTAATGACACTGGATTATACTGAGTTACATTTGATAAAAAGAAGCAAAGGTTTTTTATTTCCTTCTTTACCATCAACAATTTCCTGAAAATTAGAATTGTTAGCTTATTGCCCACTTCTTGTCCCAACAACTTTCATGAGATTTTATGGTCCAGGTTATGTTGAATACATATTATTAATATGAAGTTTTACAGAAATGTCAAGGTCATCACAAAAGTATGTATTAGAAACAATGCTTAGAAATTTTGATAGTGCAGACAATTTCATTATGTTGCAGAATAAAAGGGGATCTCCAGTCTTACTCTTTGGCAACAACTGAATTCTCAGTTAGTTACACAATCCTGACCTTTGTCTTTCTTCTTGGGTATGTTACCACCCACCCACTTTCCAAGCCTTTAGAAAGTTTGCCTCACAGTCTTTCTTGAGAAAACCTCTAACATTCTCCAGTGGAGGAAGTTTCACCTCTGTGACCTTTTCTTGTCTCCTGATACATTGGGCAATTCCTCAGAATTGGGCTACATGACTATTCATATTTTCTTCTAAACTACTTGGACTCAACAAGAATAAGCCCTTCAAGAATGAGATTTCATGCAAGTGACCAGTTTTGTTTTTTTTTTTTTTTTCCTGTCTTTCCACTTGTGAAAAGTATTCCTCACATGAAATAAGCACAGTTTCATTGAAACTTTTTTTTTTTTTCTTAATGGTTTGATTAACCCATACTGAATTAGTGATCTTTCTCCTTTTCAGATGATTCTAGTTTTGCTGGTTAGGAACAACAGGCACCCTTCTGATTGACATGGGAATCTGAGCTCTTGTCCATGAAACCAAAGAATGGAATCCAGGGACATGCAGATACTCACACAGGCAGAGTTTTATTTCAGGGAGTAGAAGGACAAAACTCTCAGTAGAGGGGGAAAAGTGCCCCAAAACAGTGTGAATCACAACAGTTTATTATAGACCTGTTTGTTTTTGCTTGGCTTAGGGGTCCTGATGGCCTCCCTGGTAGTTCAGATGGTAAAGAATCTGCCTATAAAGCAAGAGACCCATGTTCAATTCCTGGGTCAGGAAGATCCCCTGGAGGAAGGCATGGCAACCCACTCCAGTATTCTTGCCTGGAGAATCCCATGGACAGAGGAGCCTGGTGGGCTACAGTCCATGGGGTCACAAAGAGTCAGACACAACTGAGTCATTAACACTTTCACTTCACTTTCACCAGGAGGAAGATAAGGCATGTAATACAAAAGAAATGTCTATAAAAACTTAAATTTTAGTCGACTAACACACACACAGTGGTCCCAACATGTGCAATCCCTGACCAATCAGTTTAAAAGTCATCATGCATAGTTTCTCAATTTTATGGCCTTTTTTGATCTCTCAGTCCATGAGTTTTCCTAAGACATTGAGACCATCCCCTGATCTTTTCTCATGACCTCAGGCCATTGTTTAAGGACCAGATGTATGTCTTAATGCTGATGGTTTACTGGTATTTTCTTTTTTGATAAGTTGGACATCAGCTATTGATCGTCCTGTCAGGGGTTTGAGTGTTCTATGGCCTCCAAGCCAGGGAAGCATTCCTCTGAATGTCAAGAAAACTGGAACAATGAGTATGGTTATGGGTACTGGAGCAAGAAACTTATATGAGTGAATAAGTGGAAATTAGAATTGAAGTTTTAAAAGAAGAAACTGAGGCTTTAACTCTACACTGACTACCTAATATTTTTCTACCTCACCATTATTATTTTTTGAGCTGAATTTGAATCTCTTCTTTCCCACTTAAAACCTGGTGGAATTACAAGAGATGGTACTGAGACAATTAAATGTTTGTCTCTGTGTTACTGAGAAGAACTCATGGCAGATCCAGTGAATCAGCTCAGATAATTATATTTTGATTTGAAACCATCTTTCTAATGGAAAAGTTTCAGAAGGGAATACTGCCCTTTCTGAATGTTCTCATATACTCCTTTTATTAGGCCAAAGACCCAAACCCCCCAAAAAAATCTCTTGGGGAAGCATATAGATATATATTTTCTCTTTTTAGAGGAAAAGTAAAGGATTCAATCGTGTCATAAAGCAATATATTTCAGATATTGCAACAAACAGAATGATGCTTATCAACTATCTATACCTCTTTAATTCAGCTTCACTTCTTTCAGTTCAGTTCAATCACTAAGTTGTGTCTGACTCTTTGCAACCCCATGGACTGCAGCACACCAGGCCTCCCTGTCCATCACTGATGCCTGGAGTTTACTCAAACTCATATCCATTGAGTCGGTGATGCCATCCAACCACCTCATCTTCTGTCATCCCCTTCTTCTCCCACCTTCAATCTTTCCTAGCATCAGGGTCTTTTCAAATGAGTCAGTTCTTCGCATCAGGAGGCCAAATTATTGGAGTTTCAGCCTCAACATCAGTCTTTCAAATGAATATTCAGGACTGACCTCCTTTAGGATGGACTGGTTGGAACTCCTTGAAGTCCAAGGGATAATCAAGAGACTTATTCAACACCATGGCTCAAAAGCATCAATTCTTCAGCACTCGGCTTTCTTTATGGTCCAACTCTCACATCCATATATGACTGCTAGAAAAACCATAGCCTTGACTAGACAGACCTTTGTTGGCAAAGTAATATCTCTGGTTTTTAATATGCTGTCTATGTTGGCCATAAATTTTCCTTCAAGGAGTAAGCATCTTTTAATTTCATGGCTACAGTCACTGTCTGCAATAATTTTGGAGAACAAAAAAATAGCCTGTCACTGTTTGCACTATTTCCCCATCTATTTGCCATGAAGTGATGGGACCACATATCATGATCTTGGTTTTCTGAATGTTGAGTTTTAAGCCAACGTTTTCACCCTCCATTTTTACTTTCGTCAAGAGGCTCTTTAGTTCTTCACTTTCTGCCATAAGCATGGTGTCATCTGCATATCTGAGGTTATTGATATTTCTCCCAGCAATCTTGATTCCAGTTTGTGCTTCATCCAGCCCAGCATTTCTCATAATGTACTCTGCATATAAGTTAAATAAGTAGGGTGACAATATACAGCCTTGACATACTCCTTTTCCTATTTGGAACCAGTCTGTTATTCCATGTCCAGTTCTAACTGTTGCTTCCTGACCTGCATACAGATTTCTCAAGAGGCAGGTCAGGTGGTCTGGTATTCCCATCTCTTTCAGAATTTTCCACAGTTTGTGGTGATCCACACAGTCAAAGGCTTTGCATAATCAATAAAGCAGAAGTAGATGTTTTTCTGAAACTCTCTTGCTTTTTCGATAATCCAATGGATGTTCACAATTTGATTTCTGGTTCCTCTGTCTTTTCTAAAACCAGCTGGAACATTTGGAAGTTCACGGTTCACATACTGTTGAAGTCTGGCTTGGAGTTTTAAGCATTACTTTACTAGCGTGTGAAATGAGTGCAACTGTGTGTAGTTTGAACATTCTTTGGCATTGCCTTTCTTCGGGATTGGAATGAATACTGACTTTTTCCAGTCCTGTGGCCACACTGCTGAGTTTTCCAAATTTGTTGGCATATTGAATGCAGCACTTTAAAAGCATCATCTTTAGGACTTGAAATAGCTCAGTTGGAATTCCATCACCTCCACTAGCTTTGTTCATAGTGATGCTTCCTAAGGCCCACTTGACTTCACATTCCAGGATGTCTGGGTCTAGGTGAGTGATCATACCATGGTGATCATCTGGGTCGTGAAGATCTTTTTTGTATAGTTCTTCAGTGTATTCTTTCCACCTCTTCTCAATATCTTCTGCTTCTGTTAGGTCCATACCATTTCTGTCCTTTATTGTGCCCATCTTTGCATGAAATAGTATCTCTAATTTTTGTGAAGAGATCTCTAGTCTTTCCCATTCTATTACTTTCCTCTATTTCTTTGCACTGATCAGTGAGGAAGCCTTTCCTATATCTCTTTGGTATTCTTTGGAACTCTGCCTTTAAGTGGGTATATCTTTCCTTTTCTCCTTTGTTTTTCACCTCTCTTCTTTTCACAACTATTTGTAAGGCTCCTCAGAGAGCCATTTCTCTTTTTTGCATTTATTTTTCTTGGGGATGGTCTTGATCCCTGTCTCCTGTACAATGTCACAAACCTCTGTCTATAGTTCATCAGACACTCTATCAGATCTAACTCCTTGAATCTATTTGTCACTTCCACTGTATAATCATAAGGGATTTTATTTAGGTCATAACTGAATGGTCTAGTGGTTTTCCCTACTTTCTTTAATTTAAGTCTAAATTTGGCAATAAGAAGTTCATGATCTGAGCCACAGTGAGCACCATTCTTGTTTTTGCTGACTGTATAGAGCTTCTCCATCATTGGCTGCAAATAATATAATCAATCTTATTTCAGTATTGACTATCTGGTGATGTCCATGCGTAGAGTCTTCTCTTGTGTTTTTGGGAGAGGGTGTTTGCTATGACCAGTGCTATCTCTTGGCAAAGCTCTGTTAGCTTTTGCCCGGCTTCATTCTGTACTCAAGGCCAAATTTGCCTGTTACTTCAGGTCTTTCTTGACTTCCTACTTTTTCATTCCAGTCCCCTATATTGAAAAGGACATCTTTTTTTGGGTATTAGTTCTAAAAGGTCTTGTGGATCTTCATAGAACTGTTCAGCTTCTTCAGCATTACTGGTTGGGGCATAGGCTTGGAATACCCTATGGAATGGTTTGCTTTGGAAATGAACAGATATCATTCTGTCGTTTTTGAGATTGCATCCAAGTACTACATTTAGACTGTTTTTTTGGCTACTATATTTCTTCTAAGGGATTCTTGCACACAGTAGTAGGTATAATGGCCATCTGAGTTAAATTCACCCATTCTAGTCCATTTTAGTTCACTGAGTCCCAAAATGTCAATGTTCACTCTTGCCATCTCCTGTTTGACCACTTCCTTGATTCATGGATCTAATGTTCCAGGTTCCTATGTGATATTGCTCTTTGCAGCTTCAGACTTTGCTTCTATCACCAGTCACATCCACAACCAGGTGTTTGTTTTGGCTTCTGCTCCATCTCTTCATTTTTTCTGGAGTTATTTCTCCACTGAGCTCCAGTAGCATATTGGGCACCTAAAAACTTGGGGAGTTCTTCACAAAAAGTGTCCTAACTTTTTGCCTTTTCATAATGTTCATGAGGATCTCAAGGCAAAAATACTGAAGTGGTTTGCCATTCCTTTCTCCAGTGGATCACATTTTGGCAGAACTCTCCACCATGACCCGTCCATCTTGGGTGGCCCTTCATGGCATGTTCACTTTTTGTTTATAATTCTATTAGAAGAAGCAAATGACTGTGCACCAAAGTACCATCAATACAGGTGGCTCAGTGGTAAGAAATCCAAATGCCAATGCAGGAGTCTCAGGAGGCATGGGTTTGATCCATGGATTGGGAGGATCCCCTGGGGAAGAAAATGGCAACTCACTCTAGTATTCTTGCTTGGGAAACCCCTTGGACAGAGGGGCCTGGCAGGCTACAGTCTATGGGGTCATGACACAACTGAGCAATCGAGCAGACATGTAGACCTTCTTGAGTGCAAGGATCCAGAACTTGAAGTAGGAAGGAAGGAAGGAAAGGAGGGAGGGAGAACGGAAAGAAGAAAGGGAATATGGGAATATAGGAAAGAGAAGGGAGGAAGAAATGCCATAAAACCAGAAAAACTTGGAAGAAAAGGGACTGATTTTTTGGTTGGTTTGTTTTAATATTTGTTTTGACATGAAGTGAAAAGACAATTTCAGGTTGTATACTTTTCTGAAAACTTGTTTACCTCATTGCTTTTAAAAAATAACCAAGATTAAGGTTAGGCCAGAAAATAAGGTCACTCCTGCTTTGGAATAAGCCTAAAACAGGAACTATAGAACAGTAAGCAGAAACAGGTTTGTTGTTGTTGTTGCTATTGTTGTTTGGTTTTGGTTTTAGAACAGCATAAGACACAGTGAAGTTGAGCAGAAGAGGTTTCCTATGTGTCTTCTGCTCTCGCACGCATAGCCTCCACACTCAGCACCCCCGCAAGAGTGGTGCATTTCTGACAATTGATGAACCTACACTGACATTTCAAAGTCATCCAAAGTCCATAGTTTATATTACCATTCACTCTCAGTGTTGTATATTTTACGGGTTTGGGCAAATTTATAACAATATGTATACATTATTATAGTATCATGCAGCATTTTTTACTGCCATAAAAGTCCCCTGTGACCTGTCTATTCATTTTCCCTGGACGTACAACTTTTGGCAACCACTGATCTTTCCACTCTCTCCATTGCTTTGTCTTTTATAGAATATCATATTACTGGAATTTTATAGTATGTAGCCTTTACAGATTGGCTTCTTTCACTTAGTAACATGGATTTAATTTTTTTTTTCATGTCTTTTCATGGCTTAACATCTCATTTTGTTTTTAGCTCTAAATAATATTCTGTTGTCTGGATAGACCAAATTTTCTCTACCCATTTATCTACTAAAGGACATTTTAGTTGCTTTCAAGTGTTGACAATTATGCATAAAGCTACTATAAACATTCATGTGCAAGTTTTGTGTAGACATTAAGTTTCAACTATGGGGGCAACTACCAAGGAATGTGAATACTATATTGTAAGGTAAGCATATGATTATTTTGTAAGAAATAACCAAACCTCTAATTCCCTGGTGGTCCAGTGGCTAAGACTCGGTACTCCCAATGCAGGGGTCTAGGTTTGATCCTTGTCAGGGAACTAGATTCCACATGCCAAAAAGTAAGAGTTTACATGCTGAAACTATAAAGATTCTACATGCCAAAACTAAGAGCTGATGCAGCCAATAAGCAAATACAATTTTTTTTAAATGAAATAGCCAAGCAATTTTCCAAAGTAACTGTTTCATTGTATGTTCCTACTAGCAATGTATGAGAGTTCCTATTGCTCTCCAGCCTCACCAGGATTTTTTTGTCAAGGTTTTTTAGATTTTGCCCATTTAATAGGTGTGTAATGGTATCTCATTGTTTTAATTTTGCTCTTCCCTGATGACTTATGATGTATCTTTTCACATGCTTATTTGTTATCTGAATATCTTCTTTAATGAGATGTCTTTGACTATTTTCCTTAATTGACTTGCTTGTTTTCTTAATGTTGAATGTTAAGAGTTCTTTGCATGTTTTGGGTAACAGTCCTTTATCAGATATGTCTTTTGTAGATACTTTCTTTGAGTCTATGAATTGTTCTATCCTTCTTGTGACATTGTCTTTTGCAAAGCAGAAGCTTTCATTTTAGTTAAGTCTAGGTTTTCCATTATTTATTTGACATACCATGATTTTGGTGTGATATCTAAAAAGTCATTGTTATATCCATAGTCTAGGTTTTCTTCTAGCTATCTTCTAGGAGTTTTATATTTTGCATTTAGGTCTCTAATCCATTTTGATGAGGCTTGGGTCTATTTTCCTTTTGTGTGTGTGTGTGTGTGTGTGTGTGTGTGTGTGTGTGTGTGTGTGTGTGTCTGCAGGTGTCCTCTGGTCTCCTCCATTTGTTCTATAGGTTATCGTTGCTCATCTACATTGCCTTTAGTCTTTGTCAAAGATTAGTTAGTTATAATTATGTGGGTCTGTTTTGGTGTTCCTTATTCTGTTGCATTCATCTGTTTATTCTTTCACCAAAACCATACTGACTCAATTACTGTAGTTGTATAGTAAGTCTGCCCAGTGTCCTTCACACTCTTGTAAATCCAACAATAGTTGAATTCAACAGGTTTTTATTTGTTATTAAGACAGTGAAGTGAATTCCAAAATTTTAAAATACTGACATTCATATATAATTATGTTGATCAATAATTTATTTAATGACACAGCAGTCTTTTCTCAGTAAATTTTGTTATGAATTTATAAACTGACTGGATGGTCATTTACAAAGTTTCCTGATGCACTTTCATTTATCCAAGAGATCTTTAAATGACAACTTGGACTGCTTTTTCTCCTCTACCTCTTAGGTTGATTATAAAGTGTTATACTTGGCTACTCCTTTGAGCCACATTTTCTAAAAGATTTCTATCGAACGAATGAAAACTAAGTACTATAACAATGCTGAGAATTGTTATTTGTGCCTGGCTTTCATTTTAGTAGGAAAACTTTGCCCATTGATAGTTGGGTACTACAAAAGACTCAAGCAGTTATTGATATTACCCATCAAGGAGTTAGATACAGTGAGAGAGCAATTGTTCTGAGGAAATACAAAACTCGAGATCTGAACACTTGTCATTATTAAATATCCCCTGAGATCATTGGTATGAGCAGAGTTGTTAAATTATTGCTTCAGGTAATTTATAGTTTATGTAATAATGGTCTGCATATCCAACTTCTCCCTACACTTTCAATTGACTTTTTTTATACTTCCTGTTTTATGTTGGTATAAAGACCGTATACTTTGTATTATGTTCCATACTATAAAATTATGCTATTTCAGTATAATAGTGAAGATCTTTGCTTTGCACCATTGTTCAGTGATACACCTCCATGAACTTAAATTGATTAAGCTCTCAGGAATCGGATATTCACATCAACATGTAACCAACACATTCTCAATCGTTTTATTGTTATTTTTAAATTATTATTTAAGCAAATTTATTTTAAAATATTGTTTATGAAAGTACCTATCACTTACCCTTATGTGTTTTGGCATGATGAAGGGAGCAATTTTTACCCTGTGCTTTTCTTATATTAGAAATCTTTGAGAAATCTGACTAATTATACCATACCGGTTTTAGAAATGTTGAACTTATTATATCCACTATGCTTTGCTATACATCAACTCACCCAAAATTTAGTGCCGTAAAACAACAACTATACTTTAGTTTACTATTCTATGGCTTGGAAAATGGGGCTGGGTTTAGCTGGGTATTTTGATGAACCAAGCTGGATTAGCTGATCAAGGTGGGGCTCATGCATGAAGCTGCAATTAACTACAGACCAGTTGCCAGCTGGCCCTCTGATCCTCTAGCAGGCTAGCCTGTCCTTCATATGACTATCTTTCCAGAGTGCCAAGAGTGAGAACAGACATGCCTGAATGCTTTACCAGCTTAGATTTAGATCTGATGCAACAGTAATTCCATCACATTACTATTGGCAAAGCATAACACAATTCAGATTCCTGGGCTGCAGAAATAGGCTCCAAATTATTGTAGTCATTTCTTCATTATATCACCATAATTTTTATCCTCTCTTTCTGGTTTTCAGTGTGTTCTAGAGTTTTTGATCAGGGAAAAAAGTTAAATGAGAAGATATTTGAGAATGTCAGTATTTTATTGTTTTTGAAGAAGTTTATGGAAAACAGTGAAAAGTTATGAAAATTTTTCACAGTTCATGAAAGCCAACAGTTATTGGTGAGATTTATTCTTTATCTGTTTTAAAAGGGACTTTGATTATTCTAGGAGAATCAAGTCTAGGCTTACAAAGACCTCCAGAGCTCAGAAAGGAAGGAGCAGAATCACGCAGCATGTTCTGATCATCTGTTGGCAGATCCAGGCAGCTATGACTAAGCTGAAACAAAATTTAGGAGCAGGCCATTGTTCTACAAATGGATGTCAGAGGTCATATAGAGGAGCGTTCTGTGTGTGTGTGTGTGTGCCTCTATGTGTGTGTGTGTGCGTGCGTGCATGTATGCATGTATGTGTGTGTGTTTGGCAAAGGGATAGATTGGACCACTGTTAACTGCTGGCTGCATACACGAGTGGATCAACCAGCAGAAATACCCAAGCCCAGTGTCAACGACTGAGCTCTATTTCAGCCGTTCTGCATATAAGGTATATGCATAATGTCACAGGGCCATATGCTCCTCTTTAAGAAGGGTTATATTGTTTTAGAAGATGAAGGTCTACATCCCTGAATTTGAGTGATACCTCCTAGTAATATAATATACCCATGTTGCATGGCTATTTATTTGCATTATAGTTCATATTTGTTTTATAAATCTAATGAGCTATGTGGGCTATTTCCTCATCCACATTTAATAGTCTCACCTTTCAAAAGTGATAATTCCAATGAAGATAAAGAATTAAGAAAAGGTGAACTAAGATAAGACCAAGTACAGACAGTTAGCCAGAAAGTGCCATGATGCTTTGATTGTTTTAGGGCCAAAAGGAAGAATGCACATAGACAAAAAAGGAAGGACACTGGATTTTTGCTTTTTGGGGAAAGTATAATTTATTAGGTTGCATAATTCAATCAAACATAACAATTTTTTTTCTTTCATTCAAGTATTTCAACAGATCCTTTAAGCTTATAAGTGAATGTTTTCATTTTGTCAAATTATAGAAGAATCTCCACTCTACACTCTATTTTGGAACTGATTTCTGATGAAATCCACCAGAAAAGAAATATAAAAAGAGGAATTAACAACATAATGAAATACAGCAATCCAATTAAAATTAACATCACTTTCCCTCATCAAGTGGGAAAATGAAACAGCCTAACTGTTAGCTTAACAGCATGAGACACCATCTAAAGCTAGATATAAGTGAGGAAACAGTAACATTACTTACTCTATACATGAGCTAAGGTACTGACACAGTGATAAGAAGAGTATTTGCATTTAAATGGTGACTTACTTTGTGAAAAACTTTGTAAAATGATAATTATCATTCTTAACATGTTTCTTGAATGAAGGTAGGTAAGAAGAATATCATCCTTGTCTAAAATGAAACTCACACTAGGTGAAGAGAGCTAACATGCTTATCAGGTTTAATTCTCTAAGGTTTTCAGTTCCTAGAGTTGGTAGGAATTACTTATTTCTGACAAGTATTTCTCAATACTTGAGATTATATGCTTTAGCTTATTTTGGAAGCAGATGAACATACAACCTGTAACTTGAATTTACAAAAGGTTTATAAGGACTTCTCAACCGACTCCATGTTGCAGGGGCATTTCTGAGTCAAAAATGGACAGTACTCTTTGGCAACTTGAGGCAAAGCAAAATGAAAGAAAACCCTTATAGTCTTTGCTTAGATTTCTAAGGAATGTAATAAGATTTCGCACTGAAGAAATTCTTTCTTATTTCTTTACTAAGGATTATGCACTGAAACTAGATATTAAATAGCTTTTGCAAAATTCTGTGGCTGTTTATTTTGCATGCCTTACCCTTAGAGTGAGGAATTCAGGTTTTGATTTTTCACCATAAGTTGCTTAACTGTTCTCTCAGTTTTATACTCTGAAAATTTCTCATATGTATTCTGTCTCCTTTCATAGTTATAAGACTATAATAACTGGAAATATTTTTAAACATTTTAATGTTACACAAGTATAAACAAAATTTAGTTATTTCATATGGTGGTGGTGGTTTCGTTGTTAAATCATGTTTGACTCTTGAAACCCTGTGGACTGTAGTCCACCAGGCTCCTCTGTCTACGGGATTTCTCTGGTAGGAATACTAGAGGAGGTTGCCATTTCCTTCTCCAGAGATCTTCGCTACCCAGGGATAAAACCTGGGTCTCCTGCAGTGCAAGTGGATTCTTTACTGCTTAGTCACCAGAGAAAGTCAGTCATTTCATATACCAAACTTTTAATTATGAGATTGATCCAAGATTTCCTCAAAACTCTCTTCATTCACTGACTTCTAAAGATGTTTATTCTGGATGTACCCAACCATGAAATTCTCAGATCTGTAGATTTTCATCCCCAAAGTCATCTTTTCTACTCTCCAATAAAATTAATGGGACAAAATGTGTTCTCATATGTACACTTTTATTCATAGAATAAACATATTTTCATTGATAAAATGTAAAAATATAAAGGGAAGTTTTTCTTGGTACATAGAAAATATAAATAAAAATCAGGTCAAAATTAATAAGCAATGAGTTGGAAACAAATCCCTGTGGTAAGAGTTAGGACGTTTATAGTTTCCACTCAGTGTAACGACCTTCAACAACACATTCCACTTCTTTGGGTCTGGTTTTTTCTTTACTAATATGAGAAGGTTACCCTGGATATTTTGAAGGTCTCCTCTAACTCTAAATTCTATGAAGCTTTACATCATTTTCTCACAATGCTTCATATTTTGTTGACATATCAGCAGGGAACTTCACACTTCATTGGAAATCCATTAAAGCAATTACCATGTCATTAGTGAAGACTTTTAATTATGAGCTTAGTAACCTAAAGAATTCACTGTGATAGGCAAGATTAGCTCCTTTAGCATGAGTTACAGTGGGATGAATTGAATGGAGAGATGTCTTTCCTTTGGAGAATTTGAAGCTGCCATTCCCAAAACAGTCAGCATTGTTGATTAAGCATGTCAGTTAAAAAGTCAGGGAGTCGAGGAAAGACTGATAACCTTTCAGATAGTTTCATGACTAGAAAACTCCAAAAAAGGAATGAAACCTGGTTCATCTGACCTGATTCAATGAGAAAATAGAGGATGACAGCACTAAGAAGAGACATCCCAAAGATGACAAGTAGGAGGAGAGGAAAGTTGTAGACGCAGATTCATAATTAAAAGAATGAAAGCCTTAGAGGCTGTGTGTGTGTTTCCTTGAACACATATTTGCATTGTTATCTGTAATTACATTTTGAACTTGAATGTTAAAGAAAAATGATTTCAAAGTACTTTTAGTAAACCGAGAAAATAGCTAAATTTTTTGTGTAAGCTTTGGAAATACCACATATTTAAATCATTCCTATTTAATTAATATTTACTATTTAAAATAGTAAATTTTTTTAGTAATAGTAAAATTAGTAAATAGTAAAATAGTAAAATTTAGTAATAGTAAAATTTTTATAGTAAAAATATTTTTAAATGGTGGGCATTTTTAAATCATTTGAAAGGCTTTGAAAAAATAATTTTAAGAGGAATATTATTGAAAAACCATATTCAATCCAGGTTTTCTGCCCAGGGAGCTGTAAGATCTAACCTACTCAATGGTCTTCAATTATATTGGGATGTTTTAGTGATTAATTAGTTGCTAGGCTGTCATTTAAGTGTTACCTAAAAATCATAAACTGCCAAGTTTTTAATTTGGAAGCTTATGACTTGCCACTTATATATTTAAATAAAAGTCAACAGTCTTCTTTTCCACCTACACATTTATCTCATTTTTGTAACTGATGTCTAAATTTCCACTTTTCTCATCAGAATAATTCTATTGAGTATGTAATTAATTAATTTGAGGTCCCTGAAACAATTCCATACACACTCAATATTATATATATATATATATATATGTGTGTGTGTGTGTGTGTATACATACATATATATATATATATACACATATATATGTTATTTTAGGCTATATGGAATCATGATTAATCTTGAACTTAAGATTCTTCCCTGAATTGTTTACTTTTGACTTTTTATTTCTGGAATTGAGAATTCTTCTCTTGCTGCATCTCTCAGTAATAAGTACAGTACCATACATTGAAGGGTGCTGGACAAACAAGATTGGGCAGAATAGAGTAGGGTCTGTGCTCTACAATATTTGAACACGACATGTCAACCTAGGCAACCTGAGGTACCAGCATAGAAAGACTCATCAAAAATGAATCGAAGCTTTAAAAAAATGCAAAAGATTGCCAAAAATCAAAGATATTTCCAGATTGCTCCTGTGCAATATTATGGAAATACCAGTAAAACTAGGAAAAGGATTTTTTCCTGGTACCCAAGGAAAGGTACCTAAGGAAAAGGGTAGCTAGGTACAAGTGAAGAAATTTTGAGCAAAGTTTGGATGCTTGTTTAAGTGAGACAGTTTCCCTGAATGAACTAGGTATGTAACCAGTGACACGTCTATTGAAAAGTATACCTGCAGATTGGGGCTCTGTTTGACTAACAGAGCCTCAGTTATGCAGTAGCTTCTGCTATTTTTTTTTTTTTCTAATTTTCAAGATTAAATGGCATTGAGGGGTGCGGCTAGAGATAAACAGTTATGTCTACTGTATAATATATAGAGAGTAAAAGACAATATATTATTAATATTAGGAACATTGATTCTGAGGAAAAACAACTATGCCTGAATTTTGTCTTGGCCACACATTCATTTAACAGATGTGGAGGAGAGAGAAAAAAAATTGCATATCTAGTATCTAAGCTGGAAATACTGGTGTTAGCAAATAATGTTAGGCTATTCTGTAAGATGATAGTGGTTTAATCAGATTTTGATCATTTTGTGGTATTAATAATTTATTCAAAATAAACTCAAAATTCAACATAAAATGAATTATTATATTTGAATATAAAATAGACTCAAAAATATATCTGTCATAAAATTTGGCACACATTGAAGATGAGAGAAGAAACCATAAAACACCAAACAACCTACACAATGTTTATCACTAAATTTTATTTCCTCCATGGGCTTTTGGAGCATTTTCAAAAAATATGGTTTGCTTTTTAATTGTTGTACATAAACTAATATATAATAATAGCATGGTGATATGCCATCCTTAGGAATTGCTTGTCCATAGACTGATGTCAGCATAATTCAACTCCTGCTTACCATTGAATGTGTAAGAGAAAATATTAATTATAACTCTATATCTCTCTCATAGATCATGATCTTAGTAAGGATATAAAAATATTAGTGCCAAATACACAGAAAAATGTATTCATAATTTTATATGACAGTTAGTAAATAGCATAATTTTCTCTTTAAGTCAAAGATATGATTAAGACATTTTATTGTATTTTCCAAAGAATTATAATCTGTGGAAACAAGTAGTAATCATTTTATCTATATTAACTATTAACCTGACTGTGTACCATTAAAATTGTTTCTATATATTCCCTTTTCTCCTTCCTGGGCTATCTAGTATCTTTAATAAGTTTGATATAAAATGTCCAACATGAATTAATGTATTTGTTTTTTGCACTCTAATTTTTGTTTTTCCTTTCTTCACCTTTCTTTACCCATTCCACTTCTACTTCAATTTCTCCTACTTCTTTGCTTTCCTCCTACTTTTACTTCTCTCTATTAATTGATTGCTTTCTGGCATATCCAAATATTTCAACATTCTATTTACCCTTTCTAAGGCAAAGTAAGTTCACCAAATTAGAGAAAAAGGATTCATATAACTTGGTATTCTAACCATGATCTGATCTGCTTTTTCCTTATATATAGTCTAATTGTATTTGTTATTGTTTTGCTTTGTTTGTTTTCAGTCTTCGATATAACCCCAGTTCTCCAATCGTGAGATAACTATTATTCTGGGATCTCAGTAACTATATATAAATTGTGCATAAATTATGCACATTTGAGGTTTGTGTCAATATGATATCTGTAAAGTTAGAATGACACTTTTAGCCTTCTTCTTAAAATATAACTTCAGAAAGTTATATTTTATATAACTTTTTTATATATTTTTATTTATATAAAAAACATATAACTTCATAAAGCAGTATTTTTTAAAGCACAGAGATTCATAGGTTAAGTAAATCTATTGAGGAAGAAAGAATTTATAGATATATAAAGGGTGAAAGAAAGAATTTATATGTATATAAATACATATGTATATAAATTCTTTCTTGTGTGTGTGTGTGTGTGTGTGTGTATCAGGATGATTTATTGTGTATCGTTCTTTCCAGTGTTTATAATTCAGTGATCTGAGTGAGAGTGAACATATTACTATCACTATATCTATATAATTATTAAAGCTTTTGTTACTTTGACCTTATAGAACTGTTTATGTGTGCACATGTTTCATCTTTCCTATCTCTCCTATTAGATTTGTGATATCCTTTAGGATGGACCATAGCATCTTTATTTTTGTGTGTTCAATGAATTCTGGCTTCATATGTGGTGCTTTACAGTGTGATCTTTGGCATCAATTTCACTCAAGCTGAAAATTAAAATGTAAATAAGTTTTATTATGGAGTGATATTGACAACTGTAAAAAGTGTTTGGAGTTACCCAGCCATTGGCACAGTTGCCGAATGGTTCATCAATTAGAAGTTTGGTTTTGGATATGTTATTTAACATCTCTAGGTTTCAGATTCCTTACCTAATGATTAGGTTAATATTGCCCATAAAGTATGGATTGATGAGAATAAAAGAGACAGGTAAAGATAACTGGCACTTTACCTGTACGCAGTAGGCACATTATAAGTCCTTTTGCTGCCTCTATTATCTTTGAATCCCAACCAGTTTCATGAATGTTTAAAGTACATTGCTTCAGAACTTGACATATCAAATAAAAAAATAAATATAAGTAAATAATGCTCTTTAAAGAAAATATAAAGACTGAAGAATAACCTCTTGCTTTTTCTGAATACTTTTGGTCACAAAAAAGGTGCTCTTTATTACAGTATAGCACATGACTGAGAGTATCACATATGTCCCACACTTATTTTAACAAATGTTTTGACAAAATAGACATCTTACTGTGTTCTCTTACCTCTTGGTGGCATAGTTTAATAATTTGTAAAACGAGGTCAGTAATAACACCATCATAAGATAGTGGAAGATGTGAAAGAAATATTGAAAACAAAGATTTAGAAAATTACTTATTTAGAGTAAAAATAAGAACAAATACTTCTATAAATGTTAAACACTGTTATTTTTCCACACATTGAGAAACTAAAGCAAAAATATTACACATATATTTTAATTTGGCATTAATTTCAACATGAAGGAATCATTTCTATATTTCCTTTTTATCACCATTAGTGCTTGTTTTGCATTTTCCCACTTCTGTGTTCCTATCACAAGTGAGTGCGTGTGTGTGAGTGTGTTTAGTCTCTCAGTAGTGTCTGAATTTTTGTGACCCCGTGGACTGTAGCCTGCCAAGCTCCTCTGTCCGTGGAATTTTCCAGGCAAGAATACTGGAGTGGATTGCCATTTCTTACTCTAACGGATCTTTCTATTACATACCAAAACATATCTACAGAAACACACACGCGCACACACACCCACACACGCGCACACACACACACATTTATGTGCTCTTTTTTGTTGGCTCCTGCTTTCAAATTCTTTGTTTTCCATGAATTTTGTCCATTTGATGTCTACAGAAACAGAAGGACATCAGAGCTTCATAGTTGGAACATTCATTCTGTTCTTACAAATGCAATAAAAACCAGTCTATCTTGGGTTGTAAACTGTTCTTCTTTCTGTCTCCATGTGGTTACAAAAACCTATCATAATTTTTACTGGATAGAAAAAAGTGGAAAATATGGAGGAAAATGAAGAGGAAGGAAAAGATAATGAAAAAGGGAAAGAGGAGAGAAGGTACGTTTTAGATGAAGATATTGTAGTGTTTACATCTGAGTAAAATACAACTGAAACCCTTTGTTTCACTCCATCATTAATTACAAAGTAGAAAACAATTACTGAAAAAGAGTTATTATTCACCATCCTGGGCATGTTATATTGTGTCTTCTATGATTAGGCCCTGTTCAGCACCCTGTATTGGAGTACTAAGGGTGAGAAACAGTAAGCTTTTCACTGCTCTTAAAAGGCTGTCTATGTTTTAGAAGCCACTCTACCTTAGTGCGGACCTGTCATTGCAAGGTGAGACATGTGAGAAGTTCAGGAAGAATACAGTGGACTAAGAAGTTTATTCTGTCCAGAATGCTATGAGATTTCCAATTGTGAGAAGAAGTATTTGAGTTGAAATTTAAAGGATAACTGGATCTCTTCCAACACAAATGAAGAGGAAAGGCAAAGAAAACAACTTAAGCAAAAGCAATGAAAGATAAACAAATATATGACATATAACATGAAAGGCAAAATGAAAAACAAAACCTAAATATCTTGAAGGAGAGTGACAGGTGATAAATTCAGTGTGGCTTATATAGGGATTTTTCTGATATTGAATCGGTTTCCAGATTTCTTATTTAATGGTGCCTTTTATATTGTAAGAATTTTATAACACTGCTGAGTTCAATTATTTGAAGTTGTTGCTCAGTTGTATTCAACTTTTTGTGACCCCATGGACTACAACATGCCAGCCTTCCCTGTCCTTCACTATCTCCCAGAGTTTGCTCAAACTCATGTCCATTGAGTCAATGATGCCATCCAATCGTCTCATCTCTTGTCCCTTCCTCCTCCTGCCTTCAATCTTTCCCAGCACCAGAGTCTTTTGAAGTAAGTTGATCTAATTTACAGACTATACTTCATATTTTCTTATATGTCTAAAGAGCCTATTATGTAAAAATGCTGTTTTATATTTTGGAGTTTATTGTGTCTTTAGGGTTTTGTTTTCCTCTATCTTATTTTAGCAAAGCTGTCTGCTTCTCTGGGTTTGTACAGGTCACCGCCACATTTCCAGAGCTCCTCAGCATACCTTTGAAGGTTTGCACACAGTTTTGAATTGCTTGTGGACATTGCTTCCTTGCTTGCTATTATGATTGGGCATTGTATTTGTTGCTCTGACTTGTTTTTCAGAGCAGATCACTGTACCCAGCATGTCCACAGTACTTAATTTTTAGCTCTTTAATTAGGAGCTGAAATGATCTGGTGAATGATTCACACTTACTGAGCACTTACTATGGCCTAGGTGTTATGCTACATTTTACTTCTGCTACCTCAATAATTATCATAAGCCTTTTAATGGCTAAAAAAAAAAATGGGCCGAAAAGTCAGTCCTTGACACAAAATCACACAGTAATAAGTGATTATGTTATGGTCCAAACAAATATTATTGGAATCAAAGCATTCTCCCTATACTTTACTGATTTTCCACTAAGAGAGATATAAAATCAGAATTCAAAATCTTGTGTCAAGATTAAGGCTTTAGAAGATACATATGCTCCACTAAATCTTCCAGGATTGCTCATTACAGAAATAGAAGGCTTTAATTGGGCTAATCACTAAAATCTAGTAATAGTTCAGAGACAAACTAAAACAAATGACATAAAAATTTATTAGTGATTGGACAATAAAAATGAAACTATTTAAGAACCCAGTGATTCTTAAGCATATTTGAGCTGGCAAGATAATTATTATATTGATATTATGGAAGATATTTCACAAGGGTTAAAATGGTGCGAGAACAATAAAATAAAGGGAGGACAGATGAATTTAATATGATAATTAATATAAAATTAATAATTTAATATATTAAAGAATAATAGCTCTCATTACAATTATTTTTAATATCTTAAAATATAAATGTGGGGGCTTCACCAGTGGCCCAGTGAGTAAACTCTGCCTTCTAATGCAGTGAGCACAGGTTTGATCCTTGGTTGGGGAACTAGGGTCCCAAATGCAGTGAGGTGTGCCCAAAAATTAAAAAAAATAATAAAATGTTTATTAAAAAAAAAACCCTAAATGTGATTCTACACCAAGGGTATGCTCAAAAGAGATGTAAAAAAATGCGGCAACCTAGTTCACAAGAAAGGAAGAAACCTGTAAATGTAATAACAGTTTCAGAAATAGATGTTCAAAAATAATTGGCAGGGACAGAAGGAAAGTGTGAGTTGTATGTAGTGGTGCTCTACATAAACTATAGAAAGAAACAGTGTTCTTGTAATTGCTCTTGTTTGTTGATATTTACATCCAGGGCTTCTCAGGTGGCTCAGTGGTAAAGAATTTGCCTGCATTGCAGAGACTCAGGAGACATGGGTTCGATCCTGGGGTCAGGAAGATCCCCTGGAGGAGGAAATAGTAACTCGATCCATTCTTGCTCAGAGGATCCTATGGGCAGAGGAACCTGGCAGGCTACAGTCCATGGAGTTGCAAATAGTCAGACATGCCTGAGCACGCATACATGGAACTTGGCATTATTTACATCCCTCAGTAATTCACTTGATAAAAATATTTGCAAGATATGTTAATATTACTGAACTACAGAACACTGAATACTTTGAAATTCTATTATATAAATAAAATCATACATTGCAATTATTTCTTTGATTTCATTGCATATTTCAATTTCCAAGTTACTGAGAATTAAGGAAACATTTATTTTGAAATATTTAATGGAAGTATACATGTGTGTGAAAAAAATAATAAAATTATTCACTCTAAAGTCATATCACATATTTTAATAAATCTACATTCTATCCTCATTCTCAGAAATATGTTACTGAACTCTCACACTTTGAAGCACTATACCTCACAAATTTGTCTTTCTGATTCTGTTTAAAAAGTTAGTCCCCCAAATGATCTAGACAAATAGAATTCCTGACCCAGATTTGAGAAGCTATACTTTGTTTTATCTGAGAGGATTCTATATTGCTATAGTGAGATTTCAGATCATTATTTATTGTACTTAGTCAACTCAAATTCAGAATATAAAAACCTGTCATTCACGAAGGGATTTATTTTTGCCATCCTTAGAAATAACAAATGACTTATATGGGCTTTAATCAAGCTCTATCCTTCCCCGTCCCCGACCCAAGGAGATTTGTATCTTGACTAACAGCATTGCTTCATCACTTATGCTGCCCTTTTGGTCAGTAAAATAAAATCCAACCATATGAAGGCTACCAATTGAGTTCTCTATTAAGAATAACGGGGAAAAATTAGTGCCAATATCAAGGAAATAAATAAAGTTCACAGAGAAAGATCTCCTTACTCCTTCAGCCACATGCAACCTTTTGACACTATTTTTGAAGTAAAGGATTTGTACCAGCCAGGAAACCAGAAGTCTCTCATTATTATTCTTGCATTTGCTACATAGGTCTGGTATTTGCTCTAAAGCTCTCCGAGTTCCATACAAAAGAGGGGCTTTCAGATCTGGACCCAGATGAAAAAAATCCAGATATCCACACAATGTGCTGGGGACTTTGGATGAAAAAAATTCCACAACATGACATAATTTGTGTACTGTTAATATATATTTGTTCATTCTGTGCCTCCATGCTGAAAGAGAAGCACTGTGTCATCAAACTCTGAAAATATGACTTTGGTTTCAGAATAAATACAGCATAAAGTGTGGGAAGGATGGGTGGAGATTGCTCTATGGTGGAGATGTTTGGAGTAGAAGTAATTTATATGTTGCTTCTTGAATCATTCCCGCTCTGGAAGTGAGGCAAGACAGAACAAAGGGGCAATGAAGGAGGAGTTTCCTAGTACTGTTTTTAGAATAATACCTCCCCATCCCATAAATTCTCAATTAATAGATGCCATTGTAACCAAATGATAAAGGCTTGCATAACAAGTAATAAAAGAATAATGTCATTATGAGCCCCTTAATATGAGCATATGAGCAACTGAGAATAATACATAATTTCAATGGTGTCCTTGACAAAAATGAACAACTTCATTCAAATCACATAAAAATATCAGATAAACACAAATTCAGGGACATTCAACAAAACATCTGACAATTTTTCAAGAATATCAAGACCATTAAAGACAATCAAAGACTGATAGAAGGACACCAAAGTCTATTAACTAAATATAGTGTGGAATTCTGCATAAGATAATTAAACAGGAAAAAAAAAAAGGATGGTTAGTGAAAACACTGATACCATTTCATAAGGTCTGTAGGTAATTATATAGAATCAATGTTATTTTTATGATCTTGATCATTTTAGTAAGGTTATGTAAAGTTCTGATCTTAGGGGAGCTTGAGAAGAAATTTTGTACACAAAAAATTGCTGTACTGTGTTTGCAACTTAGCTGTGCCTAAAATTCACTCAAACTAAAACGTTTAAAAAAGAAATAAGTAGATAAATTCTCTATTTTTCATGAGTGAATAAATTTTCAAGGGGAAAAGGAAGTCCAAATGAGTACATACAAACCTCAACAATAAATATAGTCTACTACTTATCTTTTGACAATGAAGTCTACATAATAACATGTTTTATCAGAAGTAAAGTGGACACTGAAATGGGACAAGAGCATTTCATGTACCAGGTATGCTGATAAACACAAGGTTTTCTTCTACTATATTTTGCTAGATGATAAACTTGGTTTATAGAAACAAAACACTTAGAGTACTGCCTGACATGTAATAGGTATTATTTAAGTGGTAGCAATGGTTTTAATTGCTAAAGAAACAATAAAAGTAAAAAAAATCACTTAAAAATATCTCCACTTAAGTAGTAAAGGCTGTTTTCTTAGATATTCAAAATTAAAAGCAAACTACTGGAAACCCTTTCATACAGTAAGAAGAAGCACATTTCAGTTTTTCTTTCAAAATTTGTTTTAAATATGTTTAATGAGCTATTAGTATGCATCAGACAATATTCTAGACACCAGAGATGTTAAGAACAAAAGCAAACTCAGGCCATACTTTCATTGGGATTGTACTCTGATGAACTGATTTTAGAATTAGCTGGCTTATTTTATAGGGAAAAAAAAAACATAACTCATATCAAATTGATCAAGTAGTTTCCTTTCATAAAAAATATACTACAGAGACATTATTAAAGTATATTAAATCAAACTAACCTCAACTAAAATTCCAGGTTTTTCATTTAATAGTTTTGGACAAATTTTAAAAATTGATTGAGCAATATTTCTTTCCTGTAAAATTGAAATAATATTATCCAAATTGTAAGGATACAATAAGATAAATTCAAATAATACATGTAAAACTATCATATTGCCTATAATGTATTAGATTCTTCATAAATGGTAGGTACAAAATACACAGAGACATATGTCAAAAGACACTATAAGAAATTATCTTAAAAATTGTAAAATATAATATATGGTACTGGAAATAAACAAAATATATAAATTACTTAGTAGAGTATCTGGAACATAGAAGTCAATAAATGTAGTTTAAATTATTAATAATCATAAATTACACAATTAAAACTAAAATGTTAATAGTGAAAGTGAAAATTAAATAAAAATACATCAGAAACAAATAAAATAGGCTTAAAGTACATTATTTTTAAGGAATGGAATAGAAAGATACATGAGTACTTCAAATGTTCCAAAAAGAGGTAACATATAAATTATAAATGCATTGAAATATGAAATTGTCTGGATGCTTACATCATTGTGGTAAAAATAATATTTGTGAAGAATTTCCAAAATTATGAAAATGGTGAAGACATAGTTATAAAAGTAGATGCCAGATATTCAAGTGAGAAATTTTAAACTTCTCAGTCTATGAAGAATTTTATAAAAGACATCTATGTCAAATAAAATAGAAGGAATCACAATATATATAACAGAAAATGGTGTCTTTAACTAAAAGCAATATTGCTTAATATGTACTATAAAGAGATTCTATACAAAACATATAAACAACCCATACTTAAATACATCATGTCAAAAAACAAAGAAACCAAAAATAACGTCTAGAGTTAGTATCCAGAGAGCAGAATGAATGGATAAAGGTGCATTTAAAAAACCAAAATGAGGATAGATTCAGATTTCTCTATTTAAACTACCTGAAGTATGTGCATTGGAAAAAACCCTGATGCTGGGAAAGATTGAAGGCAGGAGGAGAAGGGGACGACAGAGGATGAGATGGGTGGATGGCATCACCGACTCGATGGACATGAGTTTGAGCAGGCTCTGAGAGTTGGTTGACAGAGTTGGAGCTCTGGACAGGGAAGCCTGGCCTGCTGCAGTCCATGAAGAGTCGGACACAACTGAGCGGCTAAACTGAACTAACTGAGGCATATGCAGAAACTTTTGAGAGTTAAGGGATAACTAAAGAATTCTCTACCAAGATATTAATAAAAAATAATGATAGCAGCAACAACTGTGTTACTTTTATGGATAAAGATGATAATAATACATCAGAAAAATAATTAGTGCAATCTATATTTGCTTATGTGTCTTCTTTCTGAATGATATATAATTAAAGCTTCAAAACAATCCTATGAGTTGGATGGATGCTAGTTCTGTTGTTTGTAGATGAAACACTGATTTAAGACAGGTCAACTGACTGCTATATACTAATAGCAGGATTCACTCTCAGTATTATTGTAGTAATAATCAAGTATTTATTTAGATGGAAAAGCCATAGAACAATATTATCAAACACGTCTGTGTGAGTGCTCAGTTGCTTCAGCAGTGCCTGCTCTGCCTCCCCTTGGACTGTAGTCTGCCAGGCTCCTCTCTGCATGGATTCTCCTGGCGAGCATACTGGAGTGTGTTGCCATACCCTTCTCTACTGGTCTTCCCGACCTGGAGATCGAGCTGCCTCTCCTGCATCTCCTGCGTTGCAGAGAGATTCTTTAGGGCTGAGCCACCAGCGAAGCCATTATCAAAGAGAAAAGGGCTCACAAGATGAGCTGCCCATTTACGCCTCCTGGAATTATTACCTGAAAAATACTACTCTGGGAGGAGATAAACAAAGTTTGAGAAACTTATGTAGGGGAACGTTTTTAAAAAGTGAACGGAGGATTCAGGGTTTAAAAAACTAGCAAGCTTAACACAGAGTGTTTAAGAGTTCATGGGTCACATTGACTTGATATAAATGTCTGGCTCTGTTAAATAATAGCTGTGGAGACTTGGATGAGTTCCTTAAACTCTGATTCAAGTAGAGTGGGGATAATAATAGCCACTACTTTGTATTCTGAAAAAATAAAGGGAAAAAAAGTCATGTAACACTCTTAGAACAGGACCAGGTTTGTTGTAAGCCTAAATTAATATAAAGTTGTAGCATTATTACTAAGTCTTGGAAATGGTTAGACAAAGAGAGAAGTCCAGATGTGTTATGTAAACGTTACTACAAAATTCAGATTGTTAATGTAAACTGAAAGTATTAAGAAGGTATAACTCATAAAACAAACTTAAACAAAATCATCATGCTAGGGTCATACTTGAAAAATTCCTTTTTAGGAATTTGTTTACAAAATATTTTGTAATTTTTATCAGACTATTTTCTTCATGTAGCCGTTTAGTAAATTGTAGTCATAATTGAATCATTTTATGACGAGGGCTTAAATTTTGTAACAAAAAGAGTCAAAAATTTAAATAAAAAGCTCAATTGCTTATAAGACAAATTTTTTAGAGACGATGCAATAACCACTGCAATGTGTTTGCTGTTTTAAATGCTAGCAGAAAGAATTTAAATATTTAACTGTATGATTCTGAGAAAGATGACTAATAATATATAAAACTTACTGGCCAGTCACTCAGTTCTAGGTGCAACAGTCATCCATATATATATGTAAAAGTAATGAATGCCCATGAAGAAAAACAAAAACAAAACAAGATACTTAGCCAAATTAAGAGAGCTCTGAGAAACAGTCAGATGTTCTATTTCTGAGAAATCTCCACTGGGGAACCACTCTGGGACTTTTGAGAGAAATTTTTTTTTTTAAATAGTAATAATTTTAAAATTATGTGTTGAAATAAAAGCTAAGAGGATCAGGTAATTTCACTAAAATTTTGCTAAAGTCTAAATTTTAATAAATCTTATAGAAAGATAGACACACACATAAACACATGCTTGCAATGCACACATAGATACACATACTCTATAACATTTTGGAAAACTATGCATAACCAAGGGGCGCTATAACCTGTATAACCCAGGGGGAAGTAGTGGTAAGGAACCTGCCTGCCAATGCAGGAAACGTAAGCTACTCAGGTTCAAAATCTGGGTTGGGAAGATCCCCTGGAGGAGGGCATAGCAATCCACACCACTATATATAACCAAAAATTCAGAGAAAGTTATGTACACATTTGGCATCTTGAATTAACAGAAAGAAGGTAACACATTATTTCTTAAAACAGAAATGTTGTATTCGAAAGTGTCAGAACTAAAATTGGAAATGTTGGATTAAACTAACACATATAAGATTTAAACAACACATAAAAATATGAAAAAAAGAATATAATTGTAAATAACCATTTCAAAGAACATTCTAATTAGCTAATAATCAAAATATGAAAATTTTTAAAAATGCAAGCTTTATATATTTTAAATATATAATTTAAAATAATATTCAGTTATGGAGAAATTATGATACAAGATCATAAAATATAATCCAAACTTTCATAAATTCAACAAAGCCCAACAAAGATATAATAATAGTTAGAAAGGTATTTGTCTCTTTGCATGGGTTTGTTCTAACCTGAGTCTTCTGTGGCTCCTGCATTGTGAGGAGGATTCTTTTACCACTGAGCCACCAGGGAAGCCCATTTATCTCTCTGAAAATGTTAGTTGCTCAGTGGTGTCTGACTGTGATCCCATGGACCATAGCCTGTCAGGCTCCTCTGTCCTTGGCACTCTCCAGGCAAGAATATTGCAGTGGGTTGCCATTCCCTTTTCCAGGGGATCTTCTTGACTCAGGGATCGAACCCGGGTCTACTGCATTACAGGTAGATTTTTTACTATCTGAGCCATCGGGGAAGCCCATACACGTATACATACATACACACATACATGCATGCATACAATACATACATCTCTCAAAACATACATAAATCTTTCCTTCGAAAAATTTTTTTTCTTTTTCTTTTTCAAAATTTTTTAAGATTGAAATTAAGCGGTGAGTGAAGTGAAGTCGCTCAGTCGTGTCCAACTCTGCGATCCCGTGGACTGTAGCCCACCAGGCTCCTCTGTCCAGGGATTCTCCAGGCAGGAATACTAGAGTAGGTTGCCATTTTCTTTGGGGAATCTACATTCTACCAACAGAAAGATGATGTATCTATATGATAAGCTATTGTGTAGCCATTTGAAATTGTTTTTAAGAATTGTTTTGTGACATGAGGAGAACACGATCCAATGTTGAAAGAAAAAACTAATTTATACAATTTGAAATACAGTAATTTTCTCAAGATAGTGACATTAAGTACAACATTTACTCTTTCTCTCTCTCTACCATTTCCAATGTCTTTCAGATTTTCAAAAATGATTATACATCAATCACTTTATAATCAGAAAATAAAAAATATTTTAATAATATAAAAGTTTAGTTTTTTTCTGAAAAAATATATTAAAGCTCATATTAGAAACCACTTTTATTTTATTTGAGACCACTGGTTCCATATAGGTATCAACATATTTAAAACTATCAATATTTTACAACTTTCGTACTTGTTCACAATTCTATTTTAATGGATAAGAATGAAAGATTTGTGCTTTCTTTGAAGATAGTTATTTGTGGGTGAACTATACATTGTGTCCACCAAATGCCAAAAACAAAGTATCAACATCTTTAAGAAATGCAAAGAAAATGAAGTAAATTATTCTTTGCATGAGTTAAGCTAAATACCAGTTTTTACACTGAAATTTTCAGTGCTACAATTTTTTTTTGCTTTTCTCCAAATTTCTATAATGACAATTTATAAAATACATAGCAAAGTTTATAATGTTTTACAGTAAACATTTCCATACCAACCAAGTGGGTTCTACCATTAATATTTTACTATTCTGGATTTACTAACATATAACCTAATGTCTTGGATTGCTAGAGAAGACTCTTTAGAGTCCCTTGGACATCAAGGAGATCAAAACAGTCAATCCTAAAGGAGATTAACCCTGAATATTCATTAGAAGGACTGATGCTGAAGCTGAATCTCTAATATTTTGGCCACTTGACGTGAAGAACTGACTCATTGGAAAAGAACACATGCTGGGAAAGATTGAGGGCAGGAGGGCAAGGGGATGACAAGATGAAATGGTTGGATGGCCTCATTGACTCAGAGGACATGAGGTTAAGCAAACTCCATTAAATAGTGAGGGACAGGGAAGCCTGGCATGCTGTAGTCCATGGGGCTGCAGAGTTGGACACAACTGAGAGACTGAACAAAAAATAACATAAATGTCCATTCTTCTGTCCATCCGTTAAATAATCTTTTTTTTCAAATATCAGGGTAACCTGCAGACATCCCCATACAATTTTCCTATATATTTTAGCATGCAAATTACTGACTAGAACTCAATATTTCTTTAGAGTTTGTTGTTGTTTGGCCTTTAAATTAAAATGTTCCAATTATGGTTTTGGGGCTTCTCTGATAGCTCAGTTGGTAAAGAATCCACCTGCAAGGCAGGAGAACTTCGTTTGATTCTTAGGATGGGAAGATCCGCTGGAGAAGAGATAGGCTACCCATGCCAGTATTCCTGGGCTTCCCTTGGGGCTCAGATGGGAAAGAATCCGCCTGTGGTGCAGTAGACATGGATTCAGTTCCCGGGTTGGGATGATCCCTTGGAGAAGGGAAAGGCTACCCACTCCAGTATTCTGGCCTGAAGAATCATGAATTTAGTTTTTCCCTTTTTATTCAAGTTTTTATTTTGAAGTAATTTTATATTTTAAAAAATTTACAAAAATAGCACAAATAATTCACATAAGCGTTTACCCACTTCTCCCAAGTATTAATGCCTTACTTAATGGCATCCGGTCCCATCACTTCATGGCAAATAGATGATGAAACAGGGGAAACAGTGGCTGACTTTATTTTTCTGGGCTCCAAAATCACTGCAGATGGTGATTGTAGCCATGAAATTAAAAGACACTTACTCCTTGGAAGGAAAGTTGTGACCAACCTAGAGAGCATATTGAAAAGCAGAGACATTGCTTTGTTAACAAAAGTCCATCTAGTCAAGGCTATGGTTTGTTCAGTGGTCATGTATGGATGTGAGACTTGGACTATAAAGAAAGCTGAGCATTGAAGAATTGATGCCTTGAACTGTGGTGTTGGAGAAGACTCTTGAGAGTCCCTTGGACTGCAAGGAGATCCAACCAGTCCCTCCTAAAGGAGATCAGTCCTGGGTGTTCATTGGAAGGACTGATGTTGAAGCTGAAACTCCAATACTTTGGTCACCTCATGCAAAGAGTTGACTCATTTGAAAAGACCCTAATGCTGGGAAAGATCAAGGGCAGGAGGAGAAGGGGACGACAGAGGATAAGATTGGTGGATGGCAATACTGACTCAATGGACATGAGTTTGGGTAAACTCTGGGAGCTGGTGATGAACAGGGAGGTCTGGCGTGCTGTGGTTCATGGGGGTCACAAAGGGTCAGGCACGGCTGAGTGACTGAACTGAACTGCATATCTTATCTATACTTTCTGAAATTATGTGTTTAAATGTTTTTATCTGCAGGCTTCCACTGGCCTTTAAAACCAAACAAAATAAAACATGTGACTGACAGCTTAATTTGCCATCATGTACACCGACCATTAATCTAACTTTGTAGTTCTACTTAGAGTCTTATGTCAGAAATCACATAGATACCATATAATTTGTACTTAATTAGTCTTAACTTCCCAGTATGTATACTGGTATTTTGCAAGCTCCCGAAGATGCACAGTATATATTTTACAACTTTTGGAACTTTGCTTGAAGATGATTTGTACACAGTGTATACTGATTAATTCTGAATGCCAAATGGCTACCTGACTAATGAGTTAAAAATGGAAATACCCAGGTTTAGAATCTGACAGAAATATTTCACTTTTCTAGAGAGCCCACAAAAATATCTCTATAGGCTTCCAAAGCAAGCAACAAGAACTTTATAAGCCACAGTTCTGAATTCTTTTTCTTATGTAATTTAGAACATAAATGGACTTGTATTTTAATTATACTTTTGTATGGCTACTTACATTTTTATACCAGCTATTTCCTAAAATTTATTAGGCAAAAGTTCTTAAAGAGTTACCATAGAAAAAGAGAATAGAAATAAATGCAACCTAGTCAAATCAGCAAGATACAGTATTTTGGTGTCTTTATATTATCACACTTATTTTAGTTCAACATCTGTTCAATGACATCTCAGGCTATATTTTGGGATGTGTGACAATTTTTTTTTCACAAATTCTCTACTCACAACTCAGGATGTTCCCATTAATTGTGATTTGTAAAGGAAGCATTTAAGTTAGGGCAGATGATGAGCAGTGTGAGTATAGAACTATGGCAGGTACAAAATGCCATATGAAATTCACAAGTGGGCGAGGATGGCCAGATGGTATTGGCATCTGAGAGATTTATTACACCAACTTGGCAATAAAACATGTGTGATCACTAATTTAACATACCAAACTGGTCCAGGAAAATGTTTATGTTAAACAAATTTCCTCTCTAAATATCAGGTGCAACATATTTTATACATAGTTTCATTGCTCTGTTGAGAGAATCAAATATAGAAAATTGAATTCCTCCTTTCAGTCATACATATATAAGGAAATGGAAGTTAAATAGATACATAATTATCAAGGCCAGTGAAATCAGAGGGTAGGTAAATATGGATGATTTTGCTTGATTTCTCCAATTGTCTAGGGTTTGCACTTGACCTTGTTTAGATACCACCTTTGTTTTCATGTATAACATTAGCTAAAATGTTTGAAATTCCATATGAGGAACTGTAAACTTGGATTTAGATTGCCAGAAGATTGTGTTGTTTGTTAAATCTATTCTTAGGAAACTAGAGTAACATATATCAGTTTAGTTCAGTTCAGTCACTCAGTCCTATCCAAAACTTTGAAAATCCAGGGACTATAGCACGCCAGGCTTCTCTGTCCATCACTAACTCCTGGAGCTTAATCAAAGTCATGTCCATTGAGTCGGTGATACTATCCAACCATCTCGTCCTCTATTGTCCCCTTCTCCTCCTGCCTTCAACTTTTCCCAACATCAGGGTCTTTTCTAATGAGTCAGTTCTTCACATCAGGTGGCCAAAGTATTGGAGCTTCAGCGTTGGTCCTTCCAATGAATATTCAGGACTGATTTCCTTTAAGACTGACTGGTTTGATCTCCTTGCAGTCCAAGGGACTCTCAAGAGTCTTCAACACCACAGTTCAAAAGCATCAATTCTTCAGTGCTCAGCTTTCTTTATAATCCAACTCTCACATCCATACATGACTACTGGAAAAACCACAGCTTTGACTAGATGGACCTTTGTTGGCAAAGTAATGTCTCTGCTTTTTAATATGCTGTCTAGGTTGGTCATAGCTTTTCTTCCAAAGAGCAAGCCCTTTTAATTTCGTGACTGCAGTCACTATCTGCAGTGATTTTGGAGCCCCCCAAAATAAAGTCTCTCACCATTTTCATTGTTTCCCTATCTGTTTGCCATGAAGTGATGGGACCAGATGCCATGATCTTCATTTTTTGAATGTTGAGTTTTAAGCTAGCTTTTTCACTCTCTGTCACTTTCATCAACAGGCTCTTCAGTTCCTTTTCACTTTCTGCCGTAAAGTTTGTATCATCTGCATATCTGAGGTGATTGACAGCTCTCCCTGAAATCTTGATTCCAGCTTGTGCTTCATCCAGCCCAGCATTTCACGTGATGTACTCTGCTTATAAATTAATAAGCAAGGAGAAAATATACAGCTGTGACATACTCCTTTCCCTTGGAACCAGTCTGTTATTCCATGTTCAGTTCTAACTGTTGTTTCTTGACCTGCATACAGATTTCTCAGGAGAATGTAAAGAGGTCTGGTATAAAAATTCTCAAAACTTAATGAGTAAGAAGGAAATTTCCTGGAATACCTTTTCTGGTTTTCTACTCCTAGTTAGCAAGAGAGTTCCAGAAAAACATCAATCTGCATTATTGATTATGCCAAAGCCTTTGACTGTGTGGATCATAATAAACTGTGGAAAATTCTGAAAGGATGGGAATATCAGACCACCTGACCTGCCTCTTGAGAAACCTATATACAGGTCAGGATGCAACAGTTAGAACTGGACATGGAACAACAGACTGGTTACAAATAGGAAAAGGAGTATATAGAAGGCTATATATTGTCACCCTGCTTATTTAACTTATATGCAGAGTACATCATGAGAAACGCTGGGCTGGAAGAAGCACAAGCTGGAATCAAGATTTTCGGGAGAAATATTAATAACCTCAGATATGCAGATGACACATCACCCTTATGGCAGAAAGTGAAGAGGAACTAAAAAGCCTCTTGATGAAAGTGAAAGAGGAGAGTGAAAAAGTTGGCCTAAAGCTCAACATTCAGAAAACTAAGATCATGACATCTGGTCCCATCACTTCATGGCAAATAAATGGGGAAACAGTGGCTGATTTTATTTTTTTTTTTAGGCTCCAAAATCACTGCAGATGGTGATTGAAGCCATGAAATTAAAAGACACTTACTCCTTGGGAGGAAAGTTATGGCCAACCTAGACACCATATTAATAAGCAGAGACATTACTTTGCCAACAAAAGTCTGTCTAGTGAAGGCTATGGTTTTTCCATGGTCATGTATGGATGAGAGAGTTGGACTATAAAGAAAGTTGAGTGCAGAAGAATTGATGGTTTTGAACTGTGGTGTTGGAGAAGACTCTTGAGTTCTTTGGACTGCAAGGAGATCCAATCACTCCATCCTAAAAGAGATCAGTCCTGGGTGTTCATTGGAAGGACTGATGTGGAAGCTGAAACTCCAATACTTTGGCCACCTGATTTGAAGAGCTGACTTATTTGAAAAGACCCTGATGCTGGGAAAGATTGAGGGCAGGAGGATCAGGGGACGACAGAGGATGAGATGGTTGGATGGCATCCCCGACTCTGTGGACATGAGTTTGGGTAAACTCTGGGAGTTTGTGATGAACAGGGAGGCCTGGCGTGCTGTGGTTCATGGGGTCACAGAGTTGGACACGACTGAGCGACTGAATTGAACTGAACTCCTAGCTAGTTACAGTGCTTTTATTAAGTATTACCACAAATGCTATAACATAAATGAAGATTTCCTAATTTCCTTCACCATGGTTGGATTCTCCCATCTCAGAGTTCCCTGGCAAGTGAGTGATACCTCTGTTAATTGTTTCCTCTCAATTTTCCAAAAGAGAGCTAACCTGATAATATTTAGTCTCAGATGTAAACAATTTCTAAGATGTACAACTGTGGAAAGCTTTTTGTTGTTTCCTTATTTTTATTCTTTCCTTAGTAAAATAATAATAATAATAATAAAAAGAATAATAATACCAACTCCATAAGGAGTTTAATTTGTGAAATTAGCTATATACATAAATATCTAGTGAAATCTATGGGGCTTCCCTGATTCCTCAGATAGTAAAGAATCTGTCTGCAACACAGGAGACCCAGGTTCAGTTCCTGGGGATTGAGCACTTGGAGGAGGTAATGGCAACCCACTCCAGTATTCTTGCCTGGAAAGCCCATAAATTGAGGAAGTGGTGGGCCACAGTCCATGGGGCTGCAAAGAATCGGACACAATTGAAATGTTTAGAACATATATATGGTTTTTATTGTTGTTGCTGCTTTTGTTAATATATATTAACACCAGATTCTAAACATTTTTGATGGCAGAGACTTTAAATTCATCTTCATATCACTGAACATGCTACACCCTATTTGAAACACACTATATGTACATGCACATTTGTAAGCAGTATGTGTATGTGTGTGTGTGAAAGACAGAGAGGAGGTGTATGTATTTGGGTAGAGTTAAAAATAATAAAAAAAAAACAAAACAGAAAACAAGAAATTTCAGGTGACATATGAAAGAGATTCATAATTCATGCACTGAAGTTTCTCTTCAAATCAGCATTTATCAAACAGCAGGACCTGTAGGATCATGGCTATAGAACATATGACCAAATATATACTCTACATTGATCTCTGGAGTTAGATAAAATGATTAGAACTAGGTTTATCTTCAAACTTCCCTAAGGCAAACACAGGAAGATCTTGATCAGGAGTCAGACAGTCACTGACAGTAAAATGAGTGCATGCAATTATCTGTATAAATTATAATCGGTCCATTTTAAAAATAGACTTTTACTTCACTGAATTTTTGTAATGTCAGATAAGGTTGTAGTTAATTATATTATACAACTGTGTGCATGTCTGCTCAGTGGTTTTAGTTGGTTTGACTTTGCAACCCTATGAACTGTAGCCTGACAGGCTCCCCAGTCCATGGAATTCTCCAGCTGAGAATACTGGAGAGGGTTGCCATTTCCTCCCCCAGGAGAACTTCTCAACCCAGGGATCTGAACCTGGGTCTCCTGTGACTTCTGCATCACAGGCAGATTATTTATGGCAGAGCCACAGGTGAAGCCCTATACAACTGCAGTCTAACCATAAAACTATAAAAGCATAGTTTGTGTGGTCCAAAAAACCTATTACACATCAGTGCATTTCATTTTTTGGTAACATGGGATGCTAAAGTGATTTTTGCAGTGTTGAAAAAGATGAAATAAATTATTCACTATCACTGATTCTGATTACTATATACTGTATTTTTTCACCAAGTGTCTATGTAAAAATGTAAATTTTTAAGCTATAATGAAAATGTTCCTTCAGTACACAATTTGGATGTTCTGAAATGCCTGCAGTGTTTCTGTTTTTATTCCCAAGAGTCTCAACTTTTAAAAATAGATTTTCTGTTTCTTTATACAGGTAAAATATTTATTTGTGATATATATATCTTTAAATGTATTACCACCTGTGGAAAATTATCATGGCAGATGAAAAAACCTGTAATCAAATAAAATGAGTAAATCACAGTATAAAATAATGAATTACACTATCAGCACAAAATGAAAAAAATGTGCCCAAATTGCCAATATCTAGTAATTGTGTACACAATTCTAGACTCTGTCTGAATACCCTACATGCATAGTTTTGTTTAATTTTCAAAAATATACCTATGGCATAAATATTCTTATCACCATTTTACAGATGAGTAACCCAAGTCACAGAGTTGCTAAATAATTTGCCCAATGTCATGAATCTGGATCTAAGGTTAAAATCCAGTTTTTGACTACAAAGCCCACTTGCTTTGCCACTGCATACAAGATCTTGAAAAAAAAAAAATTGGGAAATTCTACCAAAATTTTAGAGTTACTTTTCAGCCAATGTTCTTATGTAAAAATAACTTAGCAAATTTTCTAAACTGGATATTAATTGTTATCACCATAAAAATAAACTTTATTGTAATAACACCATTCATGAAATTAAAAAATTAAGTATATTGCCAGAATTGCCAGTAGAACCTACCTTTATAAATTGCTTATACAGAAGATATGGGAAATTATGGAGATTTATAAGCATATTAAATTAAAGTATAATGCTTTATTCTGTTAGCTATACTGATGTGTGTTCTGATTCTAAATGACTAAAGGTAACTCATGACTTTTCAAAACTTTATTTTGCTCTTTTATTCTGTACCTAAAGCAAGTTTGATAATATCTGATCAACAAAATGAGTAAAACAAATTGAGTAATAACCAATGAATTCTTTTCTGCTCGTATAAATGTGTATCACACTATCAATGCATATTATAATAGTATACATGCTCTTCATCACCTTAAATTCATTGTGTGTCTCCAAGAGACACCAAGCAGTTCATCAGTTCAGTTCAGTTCAGTTTAGTTGCTCAGTCGTGTCCGACTCTTTGCAACCCCATGAACTGCAGCAGGCCAGGCCTCCCTGTACATCATCAACTCCCGGAGTTCACCCAAACCCATGTCCATCGAGTCGGTGATGCCATCCAACCATCTCATCTTCTATCGTCCCTTTCTACTCCTGCCCCCCAATCCCTCCCAACATCAGGGTCTCTTCCAATGAGTCAATTCTTTGTATGAGGTGGCCAAGGTATTGGAGTTTCAGCTTCCACATCAGTCCTTCCAATGAACACCCAGGACTGATCTCCATTACGATGGGCTGGTTGGATCTCCTTGCAGTTCAAGGGACTCTCAAGAGTCTTCTTCAACACCATAGTTCAAAAGCATCAATTTTTTGGTGCTCAGCTTTCTTTACCGTCCAACTCTCACATCCATACATGACCACTGGAAAAACCATAGCCTTGACTAGACAGACCTTTGTTGGCAAAGTAATGTCTCTGCTTTTTAATATGCTATCTAGGTTGGTCATAACTTTCCTTCCAAGGAGTAAGTGTCTTTCAATTTCATGGCTGCAATCACCATCTGCAGTGATTTTGGAGCCCCCAAAAATAAAGTCTGACACTGTTTCCCCATCTATTTGCCACGAAGTGATGGGACCAGATGCCATGATCTTAGTTTTCTGAATGTTGAACTTTAAGCCAACTTTTTCATTCTCCTCTTTCACTTTCATCAAGAGGCTCTTTAGATCTTCTTCATTTTCTGCCATAAGGGTGGTGTCATCTGCCTATCTGAGGTTATTGATATTTCTCCCGAAAATCTTGATTCCAGCTTGTGCTTCTTCCAGCCCGGTATTTCTCATGATGTACTCTGCATATAAGTTAAATAAGCAGGGTGACAACATACAGCCTTGTCTTACTCCTTTTCCTATTTGGAACCAGTCTATTTTCCCATGTCCAGTTCTAACTGTTTTTCCCTGACCTGCATACAGGTTTCTCAAGAGGCAGGTCAGGTGGTCTGGTATTCCCATCTCTTTCAGAATTTTCCACAGTTTATTGTGATTCAAACAGTCAAAGGCTTTGGTATAGTCAAGAAAACAGAAGTTTACGTTTTTCTGGAATTCTCTTGCTTTTTCAATGATCCAACAGATGTTGGCAATTTGATCTCTGGTTCCTCTTCCTTTTTTAAAACCTGCTTGAACATCTGGAAGTTCACAGTTCACGTATTGCTGAAGCCTGGCTTGGAGAATTTTGAGCATTACTTTACTAGCGGGTGATATGAGTGCAATTGTGCAGTAGTTTGAGCATTCTTTGGCATTGCCTTTCTTAGGGATTGGAATGGACACTGACATTTTCCAGTCCTGTGGCCACTACTGAGTTTTCCAAATTTGCTGGCATATTGAGTGCAACACTTTCACAGCATCATCTTTCAAGATTTGAAACAGCTCAACTGGAATTCCATCACCTCGACTAGCTTTGTTTGTAGTGAAGCTTTCTAAGGCCCACCTGACTTCACATTCCAGGATGTCTGGCTCTAGGTGAGTGATCACACCATTGTGATTTTCTGGGTTGTGAAGATCTTTTTTGTAGGGTTCTTCTGTGTATTCTTGCCACCTCTTCTTAATATCTTCTGTTTCTGTTAGGTCTCTACCATTTCTATCCTTCATTGAACCCATCTTTGCATGAGATGTTCCCTTGGTATCTCTAATTTTCTTGAAGAGATCTCTAGTCTTTCCCATTCTGTTGTTTTCCTCTATTTCTTTGCATCGATCACTGAGGAAGGCTTTCTTATCTTTCCTTGCTATTCTTTGGAACTCTGCATTCAAACGGGAATATCTTTTCTTTTCTCCTTTGCTTTTCACTTCTCTTCTTTTCACAGCAATTTTAAGACCTCCTTAGACAACCATTTTGCCTTTTTGCATTTCTTTTCCATGGGGATGGTCTTGATCCCTGTCTCCTGTACAATGTCAGTTCATACTAGTTAGTGATTTCTATTGTTATGACTGATTGAATTACTGATAAGCTGCTTTAAAGTAGACAGGACATGTAAAAATGGTATTTGAGTTAATGCTGAATATGCCCAAGGTAATCAGGATAGGTTTCTCAGAGGAAGTAGCATCTACAACTAAATTAGAGGGAGAGTTTACCTGTTGAACAGTCTGGGATAGAACTTCCAGGCAAAAATAAATATAAATGTGAAAGCTTGGGAAACAAGAAAGCATACCTTGTTCAAAAAAAATAGAATTACTCTTCAAGTGTACAGAATTATAGAGCAATGGAGATGAGTCTGGGTTAGTATTTACAAGAAAGGTGAAAAATCCTGCTGTACATTAGATGCAGAAGCTTAAAATGTGTTCTGAAGATTATGGGAGTAAATGAAGAATATCAATGATGGTCATGACAAATAAGATACATAATAGAGAGAGATTACTCTTATGCAATAAAGAAGCAGGTTGGTCTAGATACAAGAGAAGTATTACCTATATCCAAAGAGAGTAGTGGATTATTTGACTTAACCAGTGTCAATAATGGTGAGCAAGAGAGAGCAGATTTTTTGGTATCATTCTAAAGCTGTAATTGCAAGATTTAGATTAACTCAAAGTGAATGCAAAGTGAGTTGGGAGAATCTGGTAGGATTTTACTGCCTAATGAATATTGATGAAAAAATACAATATAACTATGATAAATCCAAAGATTTTTAGTAGGGTATAAGGAAGATATTTGTATAAATAAGAAAAAAAATTATGTAGATATGTAAATAGAATAATGAGCTCAGTGCTGTACCTTTTAAGCTAGAGGGACTCTTGGAATATCTAAGTAGAAAGTGCTGGCAAATATTTAAATATAGAGATCTGGAGGCAGGTTTAAGTTAGTAATGCAGGCCATTTCTACAAAAGAAAAAAAAAAGCCATTTCTACAAAAATGAGAGTAGAAATGTTGCATCTCAATAAAAGCATGCCGCAGAGAACACATAAAGTGGGAAGAAATATGGAATGAAGACAGATAGCACTGGAAATATCTACTTTTATGAAATGGACAAAGAGAATCCAGCAGAAAAAAAGCAAAAACAACTGAGAGTCAGAAAGAAAAGGAGATGATAGCATCCCAAACACTAAGAACAAAGGAAGTCTGAGGAAGGTGTTAAATGTTGAAGAGGGAAATGAGAACCACTGAAATATTTCCATGTTATTTATGATGAATGGCAGGAGCAGTTTCATGAAGTGGTAACAATGGAAACTAAACTTCAGTGTGTTGCAAAATGAAAGGGAAATATTAGGTTATAATTATCTATATAATTCATGTAGAATTTGGAAAGAAGTGAAACTGAAAGGTAAGTTAGTAACTGGAAATACATGCAAGGCCAAGAGAAGGTCTTTTTTGTCATAATTTCCACACTCATTTCTGACCAGATTGGCTGTGCTTAATGCATAAAAAATTGAACCAATGTAGTTATCCTCTTAAGTCAAAATTCTAAGACCCCAGTTAGCCACATAATGTTTTTTCACCATGTTTCTTTGTTGGAATCATAAACCAATCAATGCAACATCTTTTAAATATCTTTAAACTAGAACAGTTTACCAGCCTGATTTATTTGTTTATCTAATTTCTTTCATAGCATTGCTATGTTTTTTTGAAGTTCCATGTCATTTGTTTTACAGAACATCCTTCAATTAGGTTTGCTAGATTATTTCCTTTTGATTAGATTTAGGTTCTTAATTTTGTTTTTACAAGAGTATGTTATAGGTGACATTGTGTTATTCTCAGGATATCACACCCAGAGGCATGCAATGTTAATTTGTTTCATTGTTGGTGATGTTAAGTTTCATCACTTAATTAAAGTGGTATCTGCCTGATTGTTATATTGTAAAAATATACAATTTCCCTTTGCAGTGAATGAATAATCTGTGAGATGATAACTTGAAAGTATGTAAATATTCTGTTCAGTATTCTTAAATTCAATGTTTAATATCAATTCATGATTCTGTCATCAACCAATTTTTACTATAGGTTTTGTGAAATGGTGATTTTACAAATTGCATGATATCTTCTATATTTATTAGTTCATATTTCATGTGAGAGAAACGAGCAGGAGTTAGTCTAACTGACAAACAAACAGTATTGCCCAAACTGTGGAGAACACATATCCATTAAAAAAACTCAGTCATAACAGTAGTAATTTATGTAAATTTCAAAATACAAAATCCATCCTAGTTTTAGAAAGAGTATTGTTTCTAAGTTTAAACTTAAGGCATATATCTTCTTCTCTACCACTACTTTAGTCAATATTTCATTAAATTATACACATATACAGTAGTGAAAAATAAAACAAATGTGATTTTTGAAATACAGGAAATGCATGAGAGATGGTGTAAAATAAATTTACTTATTTTAGTGAAGAGTATTAAAAATGAGATATGACAGAATAACTAAGAACTATTCCTATTATTTTTAGGCTGAAGACCAAAATTGGAAAGAGCCTATGTTCTACTCCTACATACTTCCCTAGCCAATCAAAATATTTTTCCTATCTCCATGGTAACAAAGACAAGGATCAAGTAGAATCCAATAATCAAAATCTTATACCTTCACTGGACTAACAATATATTGAAAAACACTCCTGTCTCCTATAACAAATGATTTGTTATCACTCATTAGCTACAAAAGGCTGCATGAGACCACCTAGAGAACTCTCAAAATAAACTTTAAAGTAAATTCATAAGATTAGACTAAATTAAACAACTTGAAGATGTAATTGGAGTCCTATGAAGAAAAATTAAACAGAGTAACAGCAGATAGATAGATTCTTTTGTTGCTGCTGTGCAGAGTAACATCTGGAGAACATTTTTCTCTTCCCCCATATGTTGGAATACAACTTTTCTTGAACAAGTTGACCTAAGCAAATATTTTCAGAATAATTACAGTTCATAAAAATTTAAATGGAAAGATGATTTCAAAGTTAACATTATCTCATTCTCAGAGCCATAGTGCTAATTCTGCCTCTTACTTCTCTTCACCTAACTTATTTTAGATTCTTACTTCAAATTCAAATTTTTATTTTTCCCTCAATTTATGCCACTTGCAGGCTAGTATTTTTGGAATTATAACTCTCTCCAATCACTCTTTGCCACTTAAAAGATGCTAATTCCTAAATGTTCTATAATCTAATTTTATCTTTTGCTTGAATTAAATTCATATCAATAAAATCTATTAAAATCATTATTATAGCTATATATTTTGCCAGTGTTTTAGATCTTGATCTCAGAGAACTCACCAGTAAAAGTTGTATATGTTTAATAAGGATTGCAATATACAATAAACATATGCATGTGATTAATTATGAGGGTTGTGTGAAGATATAATGCTTATTTTCTTTGTGGAGACAAGTAATAAGCCAAATAGGAGGTCACTTTATGAATTGTATGCTGAAAAATTAAAATATTCTTACCAAGCAAATGTGAAAGGAGGTAGGGACTGAAAATGGTCTTTCAGCTAAAGGTGCATTTGGTGGGCTGGGGCCGGGGGTGGGAGAGAGCACACTATGATAGCAGGTTAAATAGAATAGAATTTTCTTGCTGGTTTGGCTGACTTATGTCTCTGCTAGTTCAAACTGCTATAGCAACGTATCATAGACTGGGTGGCTTATAAATAATAAATATTTATTTCTCCCAGTTCTGGGGCTGGGTACCAGCTTGGGGTTCTGGTGTGGACCCTCCTTTGGGTTGCAAAGTGCTTGTTTTCCTCACTTGGTGAAAAGAGAGCAAGGAAACCATTTGGAATCCTGTTTACAAGGGCCCTAATCCCATTCATGAAGGCTCCACCCTGAAAATCTAATTGCCTCCCCAAAGTCCAACCTCCTAAGAACTTCATATTGGGGATTAGAGTTTCAACATTTGAATTTAGAGGAGAGACACAGATATTCAGTCCATAACAAACACAGTAGATATATTCCATTGAAAGGGTTTATGAAGTTGCAGAGGAAACAATGTAAGATGTTACAAAAGTAGGAAGTTCAACAGTCATGACAGATATTTCTTCTAGAGAATACTTTTCAATAATTCTCAGACCAAGTCCAAAGCTGATTGCTTTCAAATACTCACATGTAGAAGAATGTGTATGTGTATATAATACCATGTGAGTGTTGTTTGCAGCAGTCAGGTGTGCTTAGGATTTGTTAAGTTTGAGAAGAAAGCTATATCTGGATGCTGAGATTTCTACTTAAGTTATTCAAAACAAACTCCAATGTACCGTTAGACAAAGATGATGTGTTTTTGAAACTTGATCCTTTTCTATTTTTTTGTAATACATATGGTGTAATATATTTAGAGGGAGGGGTTAATCTGGGGCCCAGCTGAATATCTGTGACATGGTAGACTGTTAATTCAGTTCAGTCAGTTCAGTTCAGTCGCTCAGTCATGTCCGACTCTTTGTGACCCCATGAACTGCAGCACACCAGGCCTCCCTGTCCATCACCAACTCCCAGAGTTTACCCAAACTCGTGTCCATTGAGTTGGTGATGCCATCCAACCATCTCATCCTCTGTTGTCCACTTCTCCTCCTGCCCCCTAATCACTCCCAGCATCAGGGTCTTTTCAAATTAGTCAGCTGTTTGCATCAGGTGGCCAAAATATTGCAGTTTCAGCTTCAACTTCAGTCCTTCCAATGAATACCCAGGACTGATCTCCTTTAGGATGGACTGGTTGGATCTCCTTGCAGTTCAAGGGACTCTCAAGAGTCTTCTCCAACACCACAGTTCAAAAGCATCAATGCTTTGGTGCTCAGCTTTCCTCACAGTCCAACTCTCACATCCATACATGACTACTGGAAAAACCATAGCCTTGACTAGATGGACCTTTGTTGGCAAAGTAATAGCTCTGCTTTTTAATATGCTATTTAGGCTGGTCATAACTTTCCTTCCAAGGAGTATGTGTCTTTTAATTCCATGGCTGCAATCACCATCTGCAGTGATTTTTTGTTTCAAAATAATGGTTGGGGAAAAATTAAGCATATATAAATGGTAATTTTTCTTGAAATGACATTTATTGCTTGTGATTTCTGCTATCCTTTGTCAGCACCATATGGTTGGATAGCATCATTGATTCAGTGGACATGAGTTTCAGCAAACTCCAGGAGATAGTGAAAGACTAAGGAAACTTGGTGTACTGCAGTCTATAGGGTTGCAAAGAGTTGGACATGACTGAGCGACCGAACAACAATACATTTATTCTGAGAGAGATATCTTCCTTATATCTGTTGTCACTGTCAAGATGCTGAACTCTTGTACACAAAATAATATCCCCCCTGGCAAAAATGTCCATCTCTACAATACCAGGACCCAAACATATGTCACTTTGCTTAGCAATGGTACCTGGTAGATATGATTAAGAATCTGGTGATGGGGAAATCATCATGTATTATTTGAATCGGCCAACGTAATCATGCATGAACTCCAAAGTAAAAGGGTCAGAATCAGAAAAGGTGATATCATGGTGGAAGCAGAAGTTACAGAGACATGCTTTGAAGGTGAAAGTGGGGTTCATGAATGCAGTTTGTCTCTAGAAACTAGAAAAGGATAGGAAATAATTCTCTTCTGGAATCCAGAGAAGGAATGCAGCCTTGCTCTCACCTTGATTTTAACTCTGTAAACCTCATTTCCAACTTCTGACCTCCAAAAGTATCAGGTAATAAACATGGCTTGTTTTAAGCCACTAGATTATGATAATCTGTTACAGTGGTGATGAGAAACTAATACAGCCCTCTGCCAGTCAATCAGTAGATCCATGCATCAAGCTAAAGCAGAATAGCACTCCTTGGACAATCAGGATGGTGGCTCAAGGATGACAATAGTTGAATCAGTGATAATATTCTGAAGAACACGTGTTACTTCTAGAGACATTATCAGCACTTCCCTATTCCCTGTTATCTTTATTTGGGGCTCCTCCAAAAGCAGAGCTTGAAATGAGAATTTGGATGAACACATGTAGCAGGGATGAAGAAGTAAGATTAATCTATGTCTCTGAATTAGGCATAGGAGTGGGTGCTAGGGAAGTATAGAGGATACCTTAGACACAGGTATGTCTGAAGCCTTGGATGGTCACCCTCTGCAATGCTTCCCCATTGTATGAGGGCTTGCCTGAAAGCCATTCATTTCCCTGCCCATTTAGGCTACACCTGCAGGCAGTACAGGCTCCTGAGGCTTCAGAGAAAGCCTTGAGGCAGAAAAAATAAAGACACTTGTGGAATACTAGCTTCAGGTGGGACACTGTCATGCACAGCTGTGACAGATTCACAGACTAGCCCAGGGGATGTAATGCGGGCCACCCAAAGCAAAGCATCTACTCTTCTGCTCTTCTGTCATTTATAAACCTGTTTTGTTTTGTTTTGTTTTTTTTTTGAGCTCTGTGTTCTGCTAACTGCCCCAATCCTCCTTTTTGCTTGGGTAAGTTGAAGCTGGTTTTTTGAAGCTTGCATACCCTGGCTGGTAAGTTTCTTAAGTGATTCTTCTATGGTTCAATCATTCTTTTTCTAAAGTGCTTTAGGCTTAATCATGTTAGGAATCATTTATCCAAAAATTATAACCATTATTTCTTGCATATTTAGCATGAGTTTTCAATGCATTTCCCCTCTATTTATTTGATTCACACATGTAAACCTTACACATGTGGAAGATGTCATAAAACAATTTAAAATATATTTAAAACACAAAGTCATAAACAAGTATATTGCTTTGTAAAATTTTTGTCATATATCATACTGAATTTAAAAAGAATCATGCTGTGTTTTCAATGACAGATTGTGGTAAAGTAAAAACTCTGAAGATGTTAGAGAATACGTGGCTTTAGAGTAATTTCTGTCATATAGGTTCTTTTAATTTTGTTCCATTTTAAGCTCTTATTGATGCTAATGAAAAAGAACATTAAGCTTTAAGCCACATGAGCCATTTCATAAAGTTATAAAAGCCTGATTTGTGGAAATTCCGCACAATCAAATCTCAATGGTCTCCCTCTCTCAGCCTAGTGCAGTATGACTCTGCCACATCCTGGCATAAACAGTGTCAGTTAAGCTGTCCTGGGCTGGCTGTGCAATCTGATGCCAGGAGTGGGAAGCTGTCAGCTGAATGATCCTTTCCCACGGTGTGCCTGTCCTGGCTTCATACACATGCTGAGCATCACTTTTCTTCTGCTTCTTACTGCTTACAGTTCAGATAATTATACCTCAGAAAGCTATTTCTCTAAAGTATTGAATAATAATTAACCCTCTTTTTCCTCCCTCTGTCTTTCATTTCAATTTTTGCCTAATAACCTATGGGAAACATCTCTTCTGGTTCCTTCATACTCCCCAGGGCTTACTCATCTGCCTTCACAGTATTTCTTTCTCTTCTCTTCCTTCCTACTTCTTTAGTTCCTCTTTCTTTTAATTATCTTTAAAATAATTCTTTTTCTCCCCCCTCATTCCCTATTTGTCCACTTTTTCCTTTCTCCTTTCCCTCTCTATTAACTTTCCAGATGAATAACTATCTCTGCTGAAACTCTTAATCCTTAGAGAAACAATAGTGATAAATTTCTTCAAGTAAAACCAAGTCATAAGTTTAGAAATTATCCCATAAACAATTGCTTCCATTAAGTTCTAAAGAGCATTAACATGTTCAACTCTTACACTTTCTTTATGAAAGTGGTACCAAACCCACCCCCAGATAAAAATATTTTCTGAGTTCTCTCTTCAGAAGCTGGAACAAATTTTTGGAAGGCATTTAATCCATCATGTTCAAAAGCAGTAACATTTTATAATTTTAAAAAATTAATGGAATTATATGAAGCTCGCATATGTTATTTTCTTTGCAATATGGATCCTTCCATATTGCTATTGTCTACAGACTTTGATCTGTATGAGAACTGAAAACTTTCAGATGTTCAAGATGGATTTAGAAAAGGCAGTAGAATCAGAGATCAAACTGCCAACATCTGTTGGGTCATAGAAAAAGAAAGAGAATTCCACAAAAATATCTATTTCTGCTTCACTGACTATGCCAAAACCTTTGACTGTGTGGACCACAAAAAAAAAATGTGAAAAATTCTTACAGAGATGGAAATACCAGGCCACCTTACCCACCTCCTGAGAAACCTGTATGCAGGTCAAGAAAAAACAGTTAGAAACAGACATGGAACAATGGACTGGTTCCAAATTGGGAAAGGAGTATATCAAGGCCATATATTGTCACCCTGCTTATTTAACTTATACACAGAGTACATCACACAAAATGCTGGCTGGATGAAGCATAAGCTGGAATGAAAATTGCCAGGAGAAATTTCAATAACCTCAGATATGCAGATGATACCACCATTATGGCAGAAAGTAAAAAAGAACTAAAGAGCCTCTTATTGAAAGTGAAAAAGCTGGCTTAAAACTCAACATTCAAAAAAAGTAGATCATGGTATCTGGTCTCATGGTCTCATCACTTCATGGCAAATAGATGGGGAAACAAAGGAAACAGTGATAGACTTTATTTTCTTGGGCTCCAAAATCACTGCAGATGGTGATTGCAGTCATGAAATTAAAAGATGCTTGCTGCTTGGAAGAAAAGCTATGACCAGCCTAGACAGCATTTTAAAAAGCAGAGACATTACTTTTGCCAACAAATTTCCATCCAGTGCAAGCTATGTTTTTTTCCAGTAGTCATGTATGGATATGAGAGTTGGACCATCAAGAAAGCTGAGCACTGAAGAATTGAAACTTTTGAACTATGGTGTTGGAGAAGACTCTTGAGCGTCCCTTGGATAGCAAGGAGATCAAACCAGTCAATCCTAAAGGAAATCAGTTCGGAATATTCATTGGAAGGACTGATGCTGAAGGTGAAACTTCAATACTTTAGCCACCTGATGCAAAGAACTGACTCATTGGAAAAGACCCTGATGCTGGGAAAGATTGAAAGCAGGAGGAGAAGGGGATGACAGAGGATGAGATGGTTGGGTGGCATCACCGACTCAATGGACATGAGCTTGAGTAAACTCTGGGAGATGGTAATGGACAGGGAGGCCTGGAGTGCTGCGGTTCATGAAATCACAAAGAGTCAGGCATAACTGAGCAACTGCACTGAACTGAACTGACTGACTTGGATCACTCTGCCTCATTCCTTGAACTTTTTGTTTCTGATTCAATGTCTTCTCGAATACTAAACCTGTCATTATTCTTGGTAATTCTTGGTGATCACATTACCCACATAGATGATTTCACAATTGCCCTGGCCATTCACTAACTTGTCATCTTCCTCCTATGATTCTGTCTCTGTTCTATATCTCCCCCAAATTTCTATAGTCATGTCTTAGTCTTTTACATTCATAGTACGTGGGATACATTCACGATTTAATATTTAGTATTAGGATCTTAAGCCAGCACATCAAAACTTTCAGTTTGATATTTCCAAAATATAAATTCTACAATGATTTTACTCACCTGCACTGACAGTACCCCTTCATGGATCACAGCCTTGTTGTGACAAAGGGGTTTGCATAACTCAATGAAGCTATAAGCCATGCCATGCAGGGCCACCCAAGACTCATGGGTCATAGTGAAGAGTTATGACAAAACATGGTCCATTGGAGAAGGAAATGGCAAACCACTCCAGTATTCTTGCTGTTAGAACCCCATGAACAGTATGAAACAGCAAAAATATATGACACCCTAAGATGAGAACCCCAGGTCAGAAGGTGTCCACTATGCTACCAGGGAAGAGCAGAGGGCAGTTACGCTCCAGAAAAAAAATGAAGCAGCTGGGCCAAAGTGGAAATGATGCTTAGTTGTGGATGTATCTGGTGGTGAAAATAAAGTCTGATGCTGTAAAGGACAATATTGCATAGGAATCCGGAATGTCAGATCCATGAATCAAGGTAAATTGAATGTGTTCAAGCAAGAGATGGCAGGATTGAACATGGGTATTTTCTTGGACTCCAAAATCACTGTGAAGGGAAATTGCAGCAATGAAATTAAAAGACCCTTGTTTCTTGGAAGGAAAGCTGTGACAAACCTAGACAGTATATTGAAAAGCAGAGACATCACTTTGCCAACAAAGGTTTATATCATTAAAGCTATGATTTTTCTAATAGTCATGTACAATTTACATTGGACCATAAAGAAGGCTGAGCACTAAGGAAGTGATGGTCTTGGGGAGGGGGGGTCCTAAGATGGCAGAGGAATAGGATGAGGAGACCACTCTCATCAAAAGAACATTTGAATGCTGAGCAGATTCCACAAAGCAACTTCTGAGGAGGCAGAGGACATCGGACACCCAGAAAGGCAGCCCATTGTCTTCAAAAGGAGGTAGGACAAAATAAAAAAGATAAAAAGAGACAAAAGAGGTAGGGATGGAGATCCGTCCCGGGAAGGGAGTCTTTAAAAAGAGAGAAGTTTCCAAACACCAGGAAACACTCTCACCGGCGGGTCTGTGGCAAGCCTTGGAATCTCAGAGGGCAACATAACCCGGAGGAAAAATAAATAAATAAATAAATAAAACCCACAGATTACGTGCCTAATGGCAACTGCCAGCGGAGAAGCAGCCCAGATGCTCACATCTGCCACTAGCAAGTGGGAACTGGACAGGAAGGTGCGGGCTGCATTGCTTAGGGTAAGGACCAGGCCTGAATGCCCCAAGGGCAATCTGAGGGAACTAACTTGAGACAGCAACCCAGACTGTGGGATAGCTATCCCACGAAAAGCCCTAACTTAAGACACTGCCAGGCCCGCTCACAGAACAAAGAACTGAGCAGAGTTAGCCGGCTGCGGACTGGCCCATCCCCTGCTGGAGACGCAGGCGAGGGCAGCCAGAGCTGGAAGGGGGCAATCATGGCCCCAGAGAGGCATCCTACATCAAACTGCAAGCAGGCTTCGTTGCTAACCAAGACTACTTGGGATTCTGGACAGTAGACTTCTGCCGAGAGGGGCGCAGCCAGAGATCAGCTCCCCAGAAGAGACACACGGCACACCTGAGAAGGCATGCCCGTCGTACACCCAGAAAACCGAGAGGCTGAGTCCGGGGAAGCGATAAGACACAGCCTCCAACTGGGAGCGACTGCGATCGCCAAGCACCTGGTCACCTGAGCTGCTGGGGCCTGGGAAGGGCACAAAACGCAGGCCCAACCAAGTCTGCGCCTTTGTGGAGTACCCGAGAGCCTGAACCCGAGCGGCTTAGACCTGGGGAGTGCACGCAACCCAGGGCCCGCCTCAGACAGTTCTCGGCAGAGCAACCTGGAGCCTGAGCAGTGTAGACGGGGAAAGCACACACGCTGTGAGCGGGAGCAAACCCAGTGCGGCTGGAACACTGTGGGCGCTCCCCACACACGCCAGTGAGATTTGTTTGCAGTGCTACCCGCTCCCCACAGCACTGAACAAGTGAGTCTAAAAAAGTGACCACCACCGCCCCCTTGTGTCAGGGTGGAAACTAGACACTGAAGAGACCAGCAAACAGAAGAAGCTAAAAGCAGCAGAGGGAACCGCTTTGGAAGTGACAGGTGCGATAGATTAAAACCCTGTAGCTAGCACCGACTACGTAGGAAGGGGCCTATAGACCTTGAGAAGTATAAGCCGGATCAAGGAAATATCTGAAAATGAACTGACCCCACACTCTCTGCAACAGCTCCAGAGAAAGTCCTAGATATATTTTCACTATTATCATTTTTTTTAATTTTTAATTTTTTTAATTTTAATTCCTCTATTACTCCTTTAATTTTCATTTTTATAACCTACTATTACCTTGCCAAAAAAAAAGGCACTACTTTTAAAGCAAACTTTGTAAACTTTGTATATACATATATTTTATAATTTTTGTGACTTTGTTTTGTTTTTTCAATATTGTATTTTTGAGAATCTAACCTCTACTCTAGATTTTTAACCTTTGCTTTTTGGTATTTGATATCAATTTCGTATCTTTAAGAACCCAATCTTCAGTACCCATTTTTACTTGGGAGTGAGATTACTGACTTGATTGCTCTCTCCCCCTTTTGTCTCTCCTTTTTCTCCACCAGGTCGCCTCTATCTCCTCTCCTGGCCACCTCTGTCTCCTTCCTCTCTCTTCTCTTCTCTGTGTAACTCTGTGAACATTTCTGAGGGATCCAGACGGTGGAGAGCACATAGGGAAGTGATTACTGGCTAGCTTTCTTTCTCCCCTTTTGACTCCCCCTCTTCTCCTTGTGGTCACCTCTATCTCCTTCCTCCCTCTTCTCTTCTCCTAGTAACTCTGTGTACCTCTCCGGGTGTCCCTCACTGTGGAGAAACTTTTCATAATTAACCTAGATGTTTTCTCATTAGCGTTGTATAGATGGAGAAGTCTTGAGGCTACTGTAAGAATAAGACTGAAAACCAGAGGCAGGAGGCTCAAGTCCAAGTTCTGAGAACACCAGAGAACTCCACTGACATCTCAAAACTAGCTATTGGACACTTCATTGCACTCCAGAGAGAAGAAATTCAGCTCCACCCACCAGAACACCAGAACAGGCTTCCCTAACCAGGAAACCTTGACAAGTCACTGGTCCAACTCCACCCACAGTGAGGAACCTCCACAATAAAGAAGAACCACAAAATGCCAGAACAGAAAGGCCACCCCAAACACAGTTATATAAATAAGATGAAAAGACAGAGAAATACCCAGCAGGTAAAGGAACAAGGTAAATGCCCAACAAACCAAACAAAAGAGGAAGAGATAGGGAATCTACCTGATAAAGATTTCCAAATAATGGTAGTGAAAATGATCCAAAATCTTGAAAACAAAATGGAGTTACAGATAAATAGCCTGGAGACAAGAATTGAGAAGATGCAAGAAATGTTTAACAAGCACCTAGAAGAGATAACAAAGAGTCAATCAACAATGAATAATGCAATAAATGAGATAAAAAACACACTGGAGGGAACCAACAGTAGAATAATGGAGGCAGAAGATAGGGTAAGTGAAGTAGAAGATAGAATAGTAGAAATAAATAAAACAGAGAGGAAAAAAGAAAAAAGAATTAAAAGAAATTAGGACAACTTCAGAGACCTCTGGGACAATGTTAAATGCACCAACATTCAAATCATAGGTAGGAGTCCCAGAAGAAGAAGACAAAAAGAAAGACCATGAGAAAATACTTGAGGAGATAATAGTTGAAAACTTCCCTAAAATGGGGAAGGAAATAGTCACACAAGTCCAAGAAACCCAGAGAGTCCCAAACAAGATAAACCCAAGGAAAAACACCCCGACACATATTAATCAAATTAACAAAGATCAAACACAAAGAACAAATATTAAAAGCAACAAGGGGAAAACAACAAATAACACACAAGGGAATTCCCATAAGTGTAACAGCTGATCTTTCAACAGAAACTCTTCAGGCCAGAAGGGAATGGCAGGACATACTTAAAGTGATGAAAGAAAAAAAAACCTACAGCCCAGATTACTGTACCCAGCAAGGATCTCATTCAAATATGAAGGAGAAATCAAAAGCTTTACAGACAAGCAAAAGCTGAGAGAATTCAGCATCACCAAACCAGCTCTCCAACAAATGCTAAAGGATCTTCTCTAGACAGGAAACACAGAAAGGGTGTATAAACTTGAAACCAAAATAGCAAAGTAAATGGCAAAGGGATCATACTTATCAATAATTACCTTAAATGTAAATGGTTGAATGCCCCAACCAAAAGACAGACTGGCTGAATGGATACAAAAACAAGACCCCTATATATGTTGTCTGTAAGAGACCCACCTCAAAACAAGGGACACAAACAGACTAAAAGTGAAGGGCTGGAAAAATATATTCTATGCAAACAGAGACCAAAGGAAAGCAAGAGTCACAATACTCATATCAGATAAAATAGACTTTAAAATAAAGGCTGTGAAAGGAGACAAAGAAGGACACTACATAATGATCAAAGGATCAATCCAGGAAGAAGATATAACAATTATAAATGTATATGCACCTAACATAGGAGCACGGCAATATGTTAAGACAAATGCTAACAAGTATGAAAGGGGAAATTAACAATAACACAATGATAGTGGGAGACTTTAATACCCCACTCACACCTATGGATAGATCAGTTAAACAGAAAATTAACAAGGAAATACAAAATTTAAATGATACAATAGATCAGTTAGACCTAATTGATATCTATAGGACATTTCTTTCCAATACAATGAATTTCACCTTTTTCTCAAGGGCACATGGAACCTTCTCCAGGATAGATCACATCCTGGGCCATAAATCTAGCTTTGGAAAATTCAAAATATTGAAATAATTCCAAGCATCTCTTCTGACCACAATGCAGTAAGATTAGATGTCAATTACAGGAGAAAAACTATTAAAAAATTCCGACATATGGAGGCTGAACAAGCCACTGCTGAATAACCAACAAATCACAGAAGAAATAAAAAAATAAATCAAAATAATTATAGAAACAAATGAAAATGAAAACACAACAACCCAAAACCTATGGGACACTGTAAAAGCAGTGGTAAGGGGAAGGTTCATAGCAATACAGGCTTACCTCAAGATAAAATAAAAAAGTCAAATAAATAACCTAACTCTACACTTAAAGCAACTAGAAAAGGGATAAATGAAGAACTGCAGGGTTAGTAGAAGGAAAGAAGTCTTAAAAATTAGGGCAGAAATAAGTGCAAAAGAAGCAAAAGAGACCATAGCAAAAAAAAAAAAAAAAAAATCCAAAAGCTGGTTCTTTGGGAGATAAATAAAATTGGCAAACCATTAGCCAGACTCATCAAAAAACAAAGGGAGAAAAATCAAATCAACAAAATTAGAAATGAAAATGAAGAGATCACAACAGACAACACAAAAATACAAAGGATCATAAGAGACTACTATCAGCAACTATATGCCAATAAAATGGACAACTTGGAAGAAATGGACAAATTCTTAGAAAAGTACAATTTTCCAAAACTTAACCAGGAAGAAATAGAAAATCTTAACAGACCCATCACAAGCACAGAAATATAAACTGTAATCAGAAATCTTCCAGTAAACAAAAGCCCAGGGCCAGATGGCTTCACAGCTAATTCTACCAAAAATTTAGAGAAGAGCCTACAACTATCCTACTCAAACTCTTCCAGAAAATTTCAGAAGAAGGTAAACTTCCAAACTCATTCTATAAGATCACCATCACCCTAATACCAAAACCTGACAAAGATGCCACAAAAAAAGAAAACTACAGGCCAATATCACTGATGAATATAGATGTAAAAATTCTTAACAAAATTCTAGCTAACAGAATCCAACAACAGATTAAAAAGATCATACATCAGGACCAAGTGGGCTTTTCCCAGAGATGCAAGGATTCTTCAATATCTGCAAATCAATCAATGTAATACACCACATTAACAAATTGAAAGATAAAAACCATATGCTTATCTCAATAGATGCAGAGCAAACCTTTGACAAAATTCAACATCAATTTATGATAAAAATCCTCCAGAAAGCAGGAATAGAAGGAACATACCTCAACATAATAAAAGCTATATATGACAAACTCACAACAAACATTATCCTCAATGGTGAAAAACTGGAAGTATTTCCCTTAAAATAAGGAACAAGACAAGGGTGCCCACTCTCATCACTACTATTCAACATAGTTTTGGAAGTGTTGGGCACAGTAATCAGAGCAGAAAAAGAAATAAAAGGAATTCGGATTGGAAAAGAAGAAGTAAAACTCTCAATGTTTGCAGATGACATGATCCTCTACATAGAAAATCCTAAAGACTCCACCAGAAAATTACTAGAGCTAATCAATGAATATAGTAAAGTTGCAGGATATAAAATTAACACACAGAAATCCCTTGCATTCCTATACACTAACAATGAGAAAACAGAAAGAGAAATTAAGGAAACAATTCTATTCACCATTGCAATGAAAAGAATAAAATACTGAGGAATATATCTACCTAGGGAAACAAAAGACCTATATATAGAAAACTATAAAACAGTGATGAAAGAAATCAAAGAGGACACAAATAGATGGAGAAATATACCATGTTCATAGATTGGAAGAATCAATCTAGTGAAAATGAGTATACTATCCAAAGCGATCTATAGATTCAGTGCAATCCCTATCAAGCTACCAACGGTATTTTTCACAGAACTAGAACAAATAATTTCACAATTTGTATGGAAATACAAAAAAACCTCAAATAGCCAAAGCAATCTTGAGAAAGAAGAATGGAACTGGAGTAATCAACCTGCCTGACTTCAGGCTCTACTACAAACCCGCAGTTGTCAAGACAGTATGGTACTGGCACAAAGACAGAAATATAGATCAATGGAACAAAATAGAAAGTCCAGAGATAAATCCACGCACCTATGGACACCTTATCTTCCACAAAGGAGGCAAGAATATACAATGGAGAAAAGACAATCTCTTTAACAAGTGGTGCTGGGAAAAGTGGTCAACCACTTGTAAAGGAAAGAAACTAAAACACTCTCTAACACCATACACAAAAATAAGCTCAAAATGGATTAAAGATCTAAACGTTAAGACCCAAAACTGTAAACCTCCTAGAGGGAAACATAGGCAAAACACTCTCTGACATAAATCACAGCAGGATCCTCTCTGACCCACTTTCCAGATTATTGGAAATAAAAGCAAAAATAAACAAATGGGACTTAATTAAACTTAAAAGCTTTTGCACAACAAAGGAAACTATAAGCAAGGTGAAAAGACAGCCTTCAGAATGGGAGAAAATAATGGTAAATGAAGCAACTGACAAAGAATTAATCTCAAAAATATACCAGCAACTCCTGCAGCTCAATCCCAGAAAAATAAATAGCCCAATCAAAGAATGGGCCAAAGAACTAAACAGACATTTCTCCAAAGAAGACATACAGATGGCTAACAAACACATGAAAAGATGCTCAACATCACTCATTATCAGAGAACTGCAAATCAAAACCACAATTAGGATCCATCTCACGCGGGTCAGAACGGCTGTTATCCAAAAATCTACAAACAATAAGTGCTGGAGAGGGTGCGGAGAAAAGGGAATCCTCTTACACTGTTGATGGGAATGCAAACTAGTACAGTCACTATGGAGAACAGTGTGGAGATTCCTTAAAAAAACTGGAAATAGAACTGCCATATGACCCAACAATCCCAGTGCTGGGCATACACACCGAGGAAACCATAACTGAAAGAGGCATGTGTACCCCAATGTTCATAACAGCGCTGTTAATAATAGCCAGGACATGGAAGCAACCTAGACGTCCATCAGCAGACAAATGGATAAGAAAGCTGTGCTATACATACACAATGGAATATTATTCAGCCATTTAAAAGAATACATTTGAATCAGTTCTAATGAGGTGGATGAAACTGGAGCCTATTATACAGAGTGAAGTAAGCCAAAGAGGAAAACACCAATACAGTATACTAACACATAAATATGGAATTTAGAAAGATGGTAATGATAACCCTATATGCGAGACAGCAAAAAGGGACACAGATGTATAGAGCAGTCTTTTGGACTCTGTGGGAGAGGGTGAGAGTGGGATGATTTGGGAGAATGGCACTGAAACGTGTATATTATCGTATGTGAAACAGATCACCAGTCCAGGTTCAATGCATGAGACAGGGTGCTTGGGGCTGGTGCACTGGGAAGACCCAGAGGGATGGATGGGGAAGGAGGTGGGAGAGGGGTTCAGGGTGGGGATCACATGCACACTCGTGGGAGATTTATGTCAATTCATGACATTCAGTTCAATGTATGGCAAAACCACTACAATATTGTAAAGTAATTAGCCTCCAATTAAAATAAATAAATTTATATTTTAAAAATAAAATAAAAAATAGTCATTAAAAATTAAAAAAAGAAAAGAAAAAAAAAAAAAAGGAACTGATCATCTTGAATTGTGGTGCTGGAGAAAATTCTTGAGAGTCCCTTGGACTACAAGGAGAACAAACCAATCAGTCCTAAAGGAAATCAACCCTGAATATTCACTGAAAGGACTTATGCTGAATTTGAAGCTCCAAGAGTTTGGTCACTTGATACAAAGAGCTGATTCAATGGAAAAGACTGTGTTGCTGTGAAAGATTGAGGGCAGGAGGAGAAGAGGGCGACAGAGGATGAGATAGTTAAGAAGCATCAATTGACATCAGTTTGAGCAAACTTTGGGAGATAGTGGAGGGCATAGGAGCCTGGCATGCTGCAGTCCATGTAGTCAGGAAGAGTAGGACACAACTTAGTGACTGAACAGCAGTTTACAGTATGTGGATACTGTTTTATTTTCTCTGTCACTCAGCCTATAATGCTCTTACTTTCTTGTACACTCAGTTTAAAAGACTTCATGACTTATTAAATTCAGTAATTTTTATATATTTCCAGCTCCCTTGTAGCTTTCTCCCATCATTTACCTCACCTGAAAAAAACATTCAGGTAAAATTGAGATCTTTGCTTACTCTATTCCTGTAGAGCAGAATTTGAGTTTGCAGGGGAGATTCACAAGCTGGCTACCTGGCCCAATTGACATTCATGATTTCAAATTTCAAGCTCACCTTCATGTTTCCCAACAAGTTGACTGCATGCTGTTAATCCATGTACTCATTTATCCCTCTCAATTAGAATTTGAGACAGTAGTAATGTTGTTTTCTATTTTACTCAAAAAAGGGAAGCATTCAGGAGAACATTTCCATGTGATCTCATTAGTTCTATCTATCAACTCACTTTCTTCTGTATCCATAAATTATCCTTCTCTCTCATACCCTGAGAGACTGTGTTCATCTTCTCAACCCATACACTTCATTTGAGTATTATGTGGCATAAGTAAGGTGTGTCCCTGGATCTTTTGGCATGACAGTAGGATCAAGTCTGGGATTGAGAGCTTCCAATAATTTCACATCTCTATCAGAAAAAGGTAAAATGTCCTAATAGTCCCAAGGAGTGCTGACAGATCTCATCCCCAGATGGAAAATGTTTTTGTCTCCCCTGTAGCCACACTTCAAATGCATCAAATATTTTCCAAATTCCTGGCACTCATAGTTGCTCTTCTCTACAGTATATTGTGATTTCCCTCCCTCTGCACTTACCATCCTTTTCCAAATATCTTCTTATGAAGATTCTCTTTACTGAATAACTATAAAATGTTAAGTCCACTATCCGAATTCACATACTTTGCTTTAATTTTCTATAAAATATAAACATCTAGCATTTTAATTTATTTATTGTTTCTCTCCTCCCTCTGCTGCCATACACATAACATACAACAGTGTAAGAGCTGATATCTGTCTAGGACATCAACCACCATATCCCCAGTGCTTAGAATCATACTAGGATTTTCATAAAGTTTGTTGAATGACTGAATAAATGAATGGATTCAGTGATTAGTCATAAAAACTAAGTGATGTTTCTCAAAAAGTGTTACTAGACTAGCTATTTCAAATTATTCAAGGTGCTTAATTTAAATGCATATTTTGCCCATAATCTTAATCAAATCTTAATCACAAGAGATGAGATTAAATGACTTTTTATTTTTTTTTAATTGCTTTACAGTTGTTGAAGATTTGTGGCCAATTATGTTTTAAGAAACATTGGTCTACAGGATTAAATCTGCATTTCATGGCCTAATGAACTCTTTCTCCTGATCTAACCCTTGCTAATCCGTTTGCCAGCCTTATCTCCATTGATTTACTCTTACATGTTACGTTCTTTAAGCACTCTGATCTGTCAGGTTGACGATCCAATTGACTTTATTATTTGTGATGGCTTTCATTCAACTTTCTTACTTGCACAATTCCTATCGTGTACTTGACTCTTCCCCCAATGATACCACAAAGTAAATGATATAAATGGGGATGCCTTTATATATCACTATCACATGTTATATCATACAACAATCAGCATGAAGAGGGCCAGATAGAGACTTTTGGCTGGGATTAAGCATTTGTATAAACTCTGTGTGTGAGATCTATGCTACAAGTCAATCAAATTGCACATTAAACACTTTGTGTCAGCAGTCACACTGTGAGAGTGACATCAGTCAGATTATTAGGTGTAAGTATTTATCTTTGATAATTTTAAAAAATAAAATGATTTTTAGAAGGATTTATGGTAGTTTAGAACATTAATAGAAATGGTATAAAACCAGACTGGGGAAATTGGGTAGAGGTAGAAAATGGCTGGGAAGGTAACCCTCCAGCACAAATCAGCCCAGGGAGAACCATCTGCTGAGAATCACTATTGTCACTGCTGGATACCACATACTGTACCACATACCACATCTTACACTGTAGATGCTGCCAGTACTTGACAGCACCATTTTTTAAGGAACTCTTGATAACTTAATTTTAATATCACTTCCACAGCTACCACTACAATGAAATGTCCAACATCTTTGTTCCTGTATCATTAGCTATTAAATAAACAGGTTGAGTGGCAGTGTCTGATTGGCTCAGTCATTTCATGCACTTGCACCAAAGGTGAAGACTTGGCTGAGGGAGCTGCTATCATAACATATGACTTCTGCTCCTCCAAAAGTGGAGGAAATTTACAAATAAAATTAAGGTGTAATTTATTAGGTTGGTGCAAAAGTAATTGCAGTTTCAGACTGTGAATTTTAAATCATTATAACTTGGCTCAAATATATCGTTATTAATCAAAATAGGAATCATTACGATCAACACATTTTTGCCAATGATAAGTAAGTTTGTTTATTCCTATAGCATAAAAATTCATGCTTCAAGCTTAGATGAACTCTTGGAAAGAATTTTCTGCATCCTGCTGGTTGTAGAAGTCTTTTCCCTGCAAAAAGTTGATGCTTGTATAAGTGGTAGTCTGTTAGCAAGAGTCCAGGTGAATATGGCAGATGAGGCAAAACTTCCTGGCCCAATTCATTCAACTTTTGAAGTTTTGCTTGTGCTACATGTGGTCAAGTGTATTCATGGGGAAGAATTGGGCCTTTTCTGCTGACCAATGCTGGCTTCAAGCATTGTAGTTTTCAGTTCATTGCATCGATTTGCTGAGCATACTTATTAGATATAATGGTTTCACTGGAATTCATAAAGCTGTAGTGAATCAAATGGGCAGCAGACTATTTCCTTTTCCTGGTGCAAGTTTAGTTTCAGGAAGTACTTTGGAGTTTCTGGGTCCAACCATTGAGCCGGTCATTGTCAGTTGTCCTATAAAATCTACTTTTCATCACAAGTCACAATTCAATTGAGAAATCGCTCCTGTTTGTTGCACAGAATAAGAGAAGATGACAATTCAAAACAATTGTTTTGTTTTGTTTGATTTTCAGTCAGCTCACCAGGCATCCATATATCAAGTTTTATTACCTTTCAATTTTCTTCAAATGCAGAATGTCTATAGAGTGGTTGACATTGAGTTCTTGGGCAAATTCTCATGTAGTAGCAGAGGATCAGCTTTGATGATGGCTCTCAATTGATGTTGTCACCTTCCGATGGCCAGCCACTATGGTCTTCATCTCCAAGACCCTTGCCTCCTTTGCAAAACTTCTTGAACCATGACCATACATTCATTGTTCCTGGGTCAAATGCATTATTGATGCTGAAAGTTGTCTCTGCTGCTCTACAACCCATTTTGAACTTGAATAAGAAAATCACTCAAATTTGCTTCTTGACTAACATAATTTCCATAGTCTAAAATAAATATAAAATAAATAGCAAGTCATAAGTTGTTAGCAAAAATATAAGTGAGAAATGTGTAGTAAAATGATGTATAACATAACCACATTTATTTAGAATGTATCCCAATATCAAAGGACAAATTTCAATAATGCAAAAACCACAACTGGGTGGCCAATCATATGAAAATTTTCTAATTCCAGTACAATTAATAAAATTATTTCCTATTATAATCTTCTTCTAAAGACTGAAGATGTGGCAGATATGCTAGTATTTGGTTATGACAAATGTGAGACCTCATTGGCTCCTCTCTGAGCTTTATTAAGAAGGTAGTATTTTAGTTCTTGTGAACCTCTAACATAAACAACATGGGCAGTATTCTGTAACATAGCTAGTTGTCTGCCACCATGTGCCTTTATCCTTGCTGGTCCCTCTATCCTCCATTGTTCTTGGGATATATCTGGCATTAACTTTTCATTCCTTCTTCTAATACCACTTTAGACATTGTCTCCTTTCCAAAGTCATTGTTAATGCTTAGAAACCAACTAGCTGCACTGTCTAGAAGTGTATCTACCCCTAGAGTACCCATAACTTGAAAACAGTCATGTCTATCTCCTTTTTATTTGTATTCTTAGCACTTCACACTAGATTTGAAACAGGAGGCACACATCTCTAAATTCTCATCATATAACTGACTAGAATTTGAAGGGAATTGTATTCCAGTGTGTTGTTGTTCTTGGTCTATATTTGGTACTGACTAATAAAACACATGAAATTAAAAGATCCTTACCCCTTGGAAGGAAAGATATGACCAACCTAGATAGCATATTAAAAAGGAGAATCATTACTTTGCCAACAAAGGTCCATCTAGTCAAGACTATGGTTTTTCCAGTGGTCATGTATGGATGTGAGAGTTGAACTGTAAAGAAAGCTGAGTACCGAAAAATTGATGCTTTTGAACTGTGGTGTTGGAGAAGATTCTTGAGAGTCCCTTGGACTGAAAGGAGATTCAACCAGTCCATCCTAAAGGAGATCAGTCCTGAGTGTTCATTGGATGCACTGATGTTGAAGCTGAAACTCCAATACTTTGGCCACCTCATGTGAAGAGTTGATTCATTGGAAAAGACCCTGATGCTGGGAAAGATCAAGGGCAGGAGGAGAAGGAGACGACAGAGGATGAGATGGCTGGATGGCACCACCGACTTGATGGACATGAGTTTGAGTAAACTCCGGGAGTTGGTGATGGACAGGGAGGCCTGGCATGCTGTGATTCATGGGGTCGCAGAGTCGGACACTACTGAATGACTGAACTGAACTGAATAAAACACAGTTATCAGAAGTGGGGGTGGCTATCCTAAACAAAATAATTGACAAGTTAATGTTTTCATGGGAAGTAAGTCAAGTATATTTCAAATTTTCAAATCCCTGATTAAATTGTATTGCTCTGTTTTTCCCGCCCACCCCCCCCCCCCCAGGTGTATAAACTGAATTAAAATACCAGAGGGAAAATACCAATGGAAATAATTCAAATATAATTATATGTCAGTGACTCTTTTCTTGAAATTATTTTCCTATTGATCTATCGTACGTTGCACCTCAGAAGAGAAAGTTTACCATGAGACAGTACATTACATTGGTTATTGATCTGCTGTGATGTACTGCTTCATTCACTCATAGTACTCATTTATGAAAAGTGCATTTCTACATCAGGGACACTTTTGTGCTAAATTCATGAATCTCCTAAAAATCTCTTCCTTCAATGGCCATATATTATGACTACACAGATGTGACTCTTGATGGAATTTCCAGAAGCTGCACATCAGAAATACAGCTAGTACTTAAACAATAAGCACATAAAAATTTGGAATGGAGTTGAAGAATAATGAATTTTGAAGGCTATCTATTTTCTTTATGGGGCTCAGACCATGTTTGATCATCCTTTTGAAACTAGTAGGAGTATCTCTTAATAAAATTAGTCTGCATTTTTATAATAATTAATATGTGTTGAGAGCTGCTTCACAACTGTCTTATATTTTACACATTTTCATTAAATAGAAATAATGTGGTATCTACATTGTACTTTATTATTAATAGGTAATTATAAATATTGTTTTCTTTAAATTTAGGTTAAATATTAAATCACAAATTAAGCAGATTTTACAAAAGATATATTTTCTCCTTCACTTTTAAATTAACAATGTAAGCAAATTTAAATTAGAGATATTTGGAGAAAAAGATCTGTTCTGAGAAAACCATACAGACCAGAAGTTAGTGTATACTTGCCTATTAAATGTTTTGATATGGTACACTATGTTAATTTGTTACTAATCTATTCTAGCATCTTTTCTTTAGTAAAACACTTTTTATCTTTCCATTTTAAGTTCTTAAAATAAACATTTCCATAAAGCAGTAAATATTATGTTCTTATCCACATGCTTTCCTACAAACAAGTTTTCCAAATAAATCACTTTGTTTTTTTTTTAAATCTCAAGATTCCTTTCATTGAAAGAGTATAGAAAATCTTATCATGAAGCCTTATCCTGATTATGGCATACATGATTGCCACTACCCAAGTATCCAGGGCATGCAAGATGGATTAACCAGCCTTTCTGATTTTTTTTTTCTAATTCACTAAAATTTAATTAAATTCAGTCATCAAAAGTATAAGTTCATGACTTCATCATTTTTCCAAAAACTTTTCATACTATAAAGAAGATAAAGAGACTTGATTATAATTAATTTTCCAAGTTTAGGGTTCCATATAGTATGTTATAGTGTGTAAAATTAGAGTAGGAAATGGCAACCCACTCAAGTATTCTTGCCTAGAAAATTCCATGGATAGAGGAGCCTGGTGGGTCCATGGGGTTGCCAGAGGTGGACACAACTGAGTGACTTTCACATACACAGTGTATAAAATAGTGGGGAGGGAAGGTTGCAACAGAACATATGAGTCATGATATTAAACAGATAACATTATCAGCTAAATTTAAACCCAAGTTATCCAACTGAAAGTCAGCTAGTGACACCAAAACTATGGGATACATGTATGCTCTCAGTTCAGTTCAGTCACTCAGTCGTGTGTGACTCTTTGGGACCCCATAGACCACAGCACGCCAGGCCTCCCTGTCCATCACCAACTCCAGGAGTTTACCCAAACTCATGTCCATTGAGTTAGTGATGCCATCCAACCATCTCATCCTCTGTCACCCCCTTCTCCTTAGCATCAGGGTCATTTAAAATGAGTCAGTTCTTCGCATCATGTGGCCAAAGTATTGGAGTTTCAGCTTCAACATCAGTCCTTCCAGTAAACACTCAGGATTGATCTCCTTTAGGATTGACTGGTTTGATCTCCTTGCAGTCCAAGGGACTCTCAAGAGTCTTCAACATCACTGTTTAAAAGCATGAATTCATTGGTGCTCAGTTTTCTTTATAGTCCAACTCTCACATTCATACATGACTACTGGAAAAACCATAGCCTTGACTAGACAGACCTTTGTTGGTAAAGTAATGTCTCTGCTTTTTAATATGCTGTCTAGGTTGGTCATAGCTTTTCTTCCAAGGAGCAAGCATCTTTTAACTTCATGACTGCAATCACCATCTGCAGTGATTTTGGAGCCCAAGAAATAAAGTCCATCACTGTTTCCACTGTTTCCCCTCTTTTCCCATCTATTTGCCATGAAGTGATGAGACCAGATGCCATGATCTTAGTTTTCTGAATATTGAGCTTTTGCCATGAAGTGATGAGACCAGATGCCATGATCTTAGTTTTCTGAATATTGAGCTTTAAGCCAACTTTTTCACTATAAGGCATGGCTAATAAAATACACAGTTATTAAGGGTAATTGAATCTGTCAGGAGAAATATCAATAACCTCAGATATGCAGATGACACCACCCTTATGGCAGAAAGTGAAGGTGACCTAAACAGCCTCTTGATGACAGTCTCTGAAAGAGGAGAGTGAAAAAGTTGGTTTAAAGTTTAACATTCACAAAACTAAGATCATGGATCAGGTCCCATCACTTCATGGCAAATAGGTGGGGAAACAGTTGAAACAGTGACATACTTCATTTTGGGGGAGGGTTCTCCAAAATCACTGCAGATGATGACTGAAGCCATGAAATTAAAAGACGCTTACTCCTTGGAAGGAAAGTTATGACCAACCTAGACAGAATATTAAAAAGCAGAGTCATTACTTTACCAACAAAGGTCTGTCTAGTTAAGGCTATGGTTTTTCCAGTGGTCATGTACGGATGTGAGAGTTGGACTATAAAGAAAGCTGAGCACTGCAGAATTGATGCTTTTGAACTGTGGTGTTGGAGAAGACTCTTGAGAGTCCCTTGGACTGCAAGGAGATCCAACCAGTCCATCTTAAAGGAGATCAGTCCTGGGTGTTCATTGGAAGAACTGATGTTGAAGCTGAAACTCCAATACTTTGGCCACCTCATGTGAAGAGCTGACTCATTGGAAAAGACCCTGATGCTGGGAAAGATTGAGGGCAGGAGGAGAAGGGGACGACAGAGGACGAGATGGCTGGATGTTATCACCAACTTGATGGACCTGAGTTTGGGTAAACTCTGGGAGTTGGTGATGGACAGCGAGGCCTGGCATGCTGCGGTTCATGGGGTCGCAAAGAGTTGGACACGACTGAGTGACTGAACTGAACTGACCTGAATCTGTTAGCATGAGTCATTTTATATAAAGAGGTATATATCTTTATTTGAACACAGGGAATTTTAATGGCTAGATAACATTTTGTTTGTTCTTTAGTCGCTAAGCCATGTCTAAGTCTTTGTGTAGCCTGCCAGGCTTGTCCATGGGATTTCCCAGGCAATCATACTAGAGTGGATTGCCATTTCCTTCTCAAGCAGATTTTATTGACCCAGGGGATCGAATCTGTGGCTTCTGTGTTGGCAATTAGGTTCTTTACCACTGAGCCACCAGAGAAATCCTAATTAACATACAGATTGTTAAAATATTGGAAGATTTGATCTTATTTTTTAAATTGAATTAGTGATTTGTGGAAAAATTAAAGAACATAAACTTTGGTTCATGACATAAAATTTTATAATTCAATGTTAACTTTTGAATGCCATAAACCAAAATATGCTGTAAAATCTTTAAAATTAATCTAAAAAGTTGATATCATTAAATAATTTTTTAATATCAACATCGGGAAGGTCACAGAAGTTGTTTAAATTTAAATAAATGTTTTGGAGTTTAAGAATACTCCCCAGTTCGTCACTGTTGGGGAATTGTTCCAGTCATGATCCTGGAGGTAGGTGGCGACTAATTCAAATGAAGGAAATAGGACCAAAATATAGCTCACTAGACTGTATTCAGACTTCCAAACCAATATTTTCATGATGACATCTCAAGACAGACAATTTCACAAAAACTTTCATTAGGTTTCTGAGGAATCTTAAATATATTACATCCAAGAAAGAAGAATAATATATACATCTTTCAGAGAATTAAGAAAAAGACTATATACAACTAAGATTATAGCACAACTGAAAAATAATTCAGCAGATAAGTGAGAAGATACAACTGAGGGAAGACTAACAGAAAATAGAGCACAGATGAAAAAGAAGTACAAAATATAACATAAAATACTATTTAAAACAAAGTTTACAGAATTAGCTCTGAATATTAGGAATATACCCAAAGCAAACGATATTATGAAATTTAAGAATACTGATTTTCTCTTTTGATTTCAACTCTACAACACACATTTTTAAGGAAAAATAACTAAAATGGATTATTGAGGTAGTTAATATTTGAACTGAATAGTTTTTTAGTTAACTCTAAGAAAAGATTTGTTGAAGGTTATGATTAAGGTATTTGGTGTTGAACATAAGAGTATTCTTCCTTCAGCAAGCACCCATTTGAAAGCTTAGTTTGGAATTAGTTGGAAATTGTTCCTTTGGTAACAGAGATAATATCTAAGATGTAAAGCTAGCTAATAAAATGTCTTAGTTTGAGCATAACAACAACAACAAAAAAAGAATACTGATGACCAAAAGAACCTCTTCAGAGTTTTGAATAACAAAAGTAAGCAAGACAAGAACCAAGTCTCAGAATGGCATCTGCTTACTAAGTAGTAGCAACGAAATGAGGAAAGACAATATCTTCATTCAGTAACACTGCAATCTCACTCTGTGACTAGTAAAAAGCAAGTGATTGGCATCCTGTACATGTTAAATATATTTCTCTAACCTCATCCATTTTGAGTCGATAACCTTTGATAATGTTGATAATTTCTTTCTTGCAATTTGTATCTGTTACCTACCTCTTCCTGAGCACATATCCCAGTTAGGACAGGCTGAGTTATGTTGCAGTAATAAAAAGTCTAATATTTTACTGTATTACAACACAAATTTGTTTCTACTTTGCTATATATCCATCTGGTTCAGTTTTAGATCTATCTGATTTGAACCTTATTCAGTAACTAGAGTTGGCAGAACATCCTTCATCTGGAATAGGGAAAGTGGAAAAGTGTATGCTGATTCTTGAAGCATACACTTAAGGGCATTGCATGTCACGTCTACACAAAGTCTATAGCTTCCCTGGTGACCCAGATAGTAAAGAATCTACCTGCAATTCAGGAGATCCCTGAGTTTAGAAGATCCTCTAGAGAAGGGAATGACTATGCACAGCAATATTCTTACCTGGAGAATTCCATGGACAGAGGAGCCTCATAGGCTACAGTCTTATGGGATCTCAAAGAGTCAGACACAACTGAGTAACTAATATTTTCATTTTCTACACAGAGTCCATAGCCTAAAGGACATCATGCCTGTATTAAACAAGTTTAGGATGTATAAATTTTTTCTGGAGGATCTCTGAATTCTTATGAGAGGTGATAGTGTCTACCAGACCCACATTTCTGGTTAAAAGCTTTATTCCTATATAAATATGTCATCTCAAACTTAGCATATCAAAAATTTAACACTTGAACTCCATATTTAAAACAAGGTCCATTTCTGTCTTCATTATTCGTTAATGGCCTATTCTTTCAATCACTCACACAGCCTTGAAACCCTTTTTTATTCACTCTTCTAAATTTTGAACAAAAATGTTACTTTGTTTTCTTCTACTCCTAAAATCAGCCTTATCTTCTTTATTATAATTATTAAAACAAGAACAAAAACTTATTTTAAAATGAAGGAAAGCTTTGTCTTTTATTTTCTATGTAATAGGTATTCAACTTCTTAAACATTCTCTAAAAATATCTTATGTCATCATTGTAAAAACTGAAGTAGATACTATTATAATTCCCTTGTTACAAAGGGTGAACCGATTCATTTCTTCCTCACTTATGATCCAAACACAAAGTTGAGTTCATCTTCCAGACTTCTCTTCTGAACTTTTGATAGCTACCTAACAGATCTGATACTTCTTAGGTGAACAAACGAATTCTAAAAACCACTGCCACATTAAATCTCCAAAATTATATTTATTTTCCTAATATTATAATCCACTTAAAATCTTTCACTTTCTCTCCATCTCCACCTGTAGTATATATAAGATTTTTCAAAATATGGCCCTAATTTCCTCTCTGTTCATATCTTACCACACCTCAATTTGCATGTTAGCCCAACTTCTTTTCTAAATATATTTTTGGCATTCTAAGTATTTGTTATAAGCTTATTTCACTTAGAAAAATTTTTCTTCCCTATTTCTGAAGTTTCACTCTGGAAATGGCCAAAACTCAAAGTTATGGTGAACAAAATTGAAAAAATAGTATATTATGTACCACCCCATATTTATTCTAAAATTGTGTACACATATACACAATGAATTCTTCTGTATTATTTTATTCCCTTGAAAGTGAAAGTCACTCAGCCGTGTCTGACTCTTTGTGACCCCATGAACTATATAGTCCATGGAATTCTCCAGGCCAGAATACTGGAGTGGGTAGCCTTTCCCTTCTCCAGGGGATCTTCCCAACCCAGGAATCTAACCCAGGTTTCCTGCATTGCAAGTGGATTCCTTACCAGCTGAGCCACAGGAAAACCCATTTTATTTCTTTATTTAGAGTTGTTTTTTTTTTTTTTTTTTTTTACCCCAGAATGTCACTACCATAATGACATGTTTCTTATATTTTAGGAAAAAACTAACACATAATCAAAATACTATTTATTTTTCAAACTCTTCTGTAATAACCACATTCCAGATTGCCTAGTTCACTATGATACTTGTAAGAGAATAAGATCTTTCCTGTTTTCTGTTATTTAATTTTTTTTTTTTTCAAATTTCAGGTAAGAGATCTCAAGAGCCTTGAGGGAATGGGGTGTCTTGCCTTTCTATTTAAGCTTTTTCTGTTCCATAGCATAAGTTCTTCTATAGAAAAAAGTCAATCAAAACACTTTTTGGAATATGTGGTGTGGTGGTGTGTTAGTCGCGAATTCATGTCCAACTCTTTGCAATCCCATGGATGTAGCCTGCCAGGCTCGTCTGTACATAAAATTCCCAGGGGAAAATACTGGTGAGTTGCCATTCCCTTCCAGGGGATCTTCCTAACCCAGGGACTGAACCCAGGTCTCCTGCATTGCAGGCAGATTCTCTACCGTCTGAGCCACCAGGGAAGCCCACCAAAAAATAACCGAATAAAATACAAGCAATCAGTGTATAGGAAATAATAAGAAGGTTAATTTTAAGGACAAAACAAATATGGACTTCTTTTTGAAAAGGAATTTTGATTAGAATGGAGGGTAATAAGGAGTAAAGTAAAAACTGACACAATATTATATATTGAAACAACAAAATGAATTAAAAGTGAAAATTAGTCAAAAGTTAAAATTATTTAAATAGAGACATAAATTATTGAAATGAAACTAGGACATTCTTTTAAAATCACATCAAATAAATGAGCTATCCCATGTGTCAGTATTTTTAATGTGAACTTTTCCCTATAATTGAGAAAGAAATGCTCATTTGAAGGAAAAAAAAAAAAAAAACAATAAGCAGAGTTGAAAGATTTTACAAAGCATCATGAAATAAATGTCAGAAACAGTGATTCACATACACTCCCCATATGCTAATTTACATATGAGTAGTATGTGTTGTATATATCAAATTTTGTGACATTTATTTGAGGAAGCATTGTAAAACTTTCAATTCTGGTACAGCACTCACTTTGAATTTTATTTCAGTGATGGTGTCATTGCTGAATGGAGAACTAGCAGAGAAATTGCAGCATATATTTTCTGTCCCTACCGCATTATGATTACACAAAGTTGTATATTTCTGCATAGTGGCATTATCCCTTGTCAGTTGCATATCAAATATGATGACATTAAAACAAATGAAACATAAATATATGTAATGTTTTTTGCTACTTCATCAAATCTCAAGGTATGTCTGCAACAACAACAAAAAAAGAAATTAAATTATTGATGAGTGAAAGTTCTCTCTGGACTGTAGTATATTAAGTGAGGGAAAGAAAAATCTGCATTTAAGCCATATTCTGAATAGTCTCTATCAAAATTATTTTACAATCTAAATATTTTATATATTTATATGTGCTGAAATATAATAATGTCCTAGTGAATTTCATAAGACCATTAAAATTTTATTTTTTGGATTGTTTCAAGAAAAATATATCCAAGTTTGTTATAAGACAAACACCACAAAACAGTAAATCTTTTGTAACATAAAATTGCCAAAAATTAGTCCCCTACCTGCCACAAAAAAGGTAGAAATTAATCAAACATTTTTTATTAGTTAAGTTTTTCATGACAATTTTCATCTTAGTTGAAAATAAAAGTAGTTTTCAGGTTGCATGCCATAAGAAAATCAAAGTTTATAACGAAAATCCTACTGCTGTTCTAAATTCTATTATGGTGACATGACCAGAAATCTATAATTACATAAATGCTTTATATTTATGCCATCCAAGTTACTTGTTCATTTTTGCTTTCTTTGAGCAAAATACAGTATCCTGATTCAAAAGAAAAGATATTTGGTGTTATTCAGGGATTAGTAGAGGTTTAAATGTTAATACTCTGCAACAGTATTTCTTCTGAAGAATTCTCATTTAAATTCTTATAGGGACCCTCAGAGTACATGCTGTACTTAATAAGGGCATTTGCAGAAAAAAAAATACTATCTTGGGATTGCAAAATGAAACACATGACAATAATCTTTAAACATTATAGTACTCTGCCTTTTAAAGTGTTCTGAATACAATATACTCAGTAAATATAGCTTAACAGATATACTTTACTTAAACAATTATTTACCAGAAAGTAAAACATGATTTTATTTCTTCCTTAATTATCTATACATAAAAAATAAAATGTAACTTAGTGTTAGTAAAAGGAGAGATCCACTTTTCCACATTAATGTAACAGGTAAGAAATTCATTTTAAGCAGATGGACGGTGTTCTCTTTCTCTCTCCTTCTCTCCTTGCCTGCCACCCTCCCTCCTTCCCTTCATCCCTCTCTCCATTAGCCCCCTTCCTCCTTTCCTTCCATCCTTCCTTCCTCCTCTTCTCCCTTCCTTTTCCTCCATTCTATTTGATTTCCATGCTTGGTAATTATAGACATAAGTATAGGACCTTAATTCAACAGAATCGCTCTCTATAAGATAGAAGTTTATTGTAGATGGATTTTTTTTAAGGAAGATAACCATATGATGCTTTAATTTTCACTTAACTCTTGTGTATAGTTCTCTGAAAAAGAATTATAAATTTATATTCTTTCTGTGTGCCTTAGAAAATGAAAATTCCAAGAGAAAATAAATTCTCAACTGTCTCATAGATCATTTCAGAACCTGAGTTTTGCTCTATTCTGAAACTAATAAATTCTCTAAAGAGTACACCAGGCAATAGCAAGTTTGAGGCCATCTTTGGGAGTCCAGTGATTCCCGGATGAGAGACTGAAACCTTAGGATGGTGGTCTTTGCCTTTAATTATATGCCAAATGGTGTGCACCAGTTCAATTACAGGTAACCCATGGGACTACAGGAGCTCATATATTTCTCTAAACCCCAAATTATGTTACCTTGGTTGGTTTGTCAATTCCAGTTCAGCTTATAACAGACATACCATGTAATTTTAGATTTGAAAATAATATTTTTTGCAACTTCTTTACAAATAGGGACACTGAAATCCAGTGCGGTTAAAATACACAACCAAGGCCACAAATCTGGTCAAAGTTTAGGTTAGTATAAAATTTCTTGACTCTCAATACAGTGCATTTTCTTATCTGTACTCAAAATCTTTCTAGCTTTTACATTAGATGTATAAATGAAGGATGGTTCATGTAAGCCAGTAACTCTCAATTTTATACTGAAAACATCCTAGAAAAGCATATATTTTAATAACCCAAGGGAAAATGTCTTTGAGTGAAACCCAAGAGACAATGTCTATGTGTGACTGCTCACCCACCACAGATAGCAGAGCCAGGCTCAGCAGACCCGTGAACTGTCAAATAAAATAATCACTACTTCGGCCATCTTTAATGGCAGTAAAAGTTATAAACTGGTGTTTAGGAGAAATCAAGGTGTGGCAATTTACTATTAATAATAGAATCTGATGTGTATCCCTTACTAATATAAAAATTAGCTTTTATTTTCTTCTACATTTTTTCTCTGCATATCAGTCTCAAAGACAAGCACATTATATCTTTAATCAGTACAAAATCTCCCTGTTCTAATATTGTTGAGGTTCATGTTCCCATTGGGTCTAACAAATATGCCTTTCAAATTATCAGAGAAAGGAGAGATATACCTTTTATCTTTGTATATGCAGCCCAAGACAAAATATTAATTGAATATTTTGAATATAATATAGGTTCAATCCCTGGGTGGGAAAGATCCCCTGGAGAAGGTCATCGTAACCCCCGACTCCAGTATTCTTGCCTGTATGTCCTTACAGGCCAGAGAAAGAAAGCTCTCTGTCTCTTTGGGCTTCCTGGGTGGTGCTAGTGGTAAAGAACCCACCTGTCAATGCAGGAGATAAAAGAAACAGGCATTCAATCACTGGGTTGGGAAGATCCCCTGGAGGAGGGCATGACAACCCACTTCATTATTCTTGCCTAGATAATCCCATGGACAGAAGGAGCCTGGCGGGCTGCAGTCCATAGTGTTGCAAAGAGTTGGACACCAATGAACTGACTTAGCATAAATGCACATGGTTACTGAACAGACTTGGCCAAAACATGAAACATAGAAATAAAGTTTATCTGCTAAGAAGACTCAAATCTTAAAAATAAGTAATTTGAGCTACCTTTGAATCCCCTGACCCAAACTGAAATAATGACAATGCTACTAATAGCATCAAAATTACTAGCAACAGATGAAAAAGAGCAGAGTAGACCAAGGTTAACTCAAAAAACTTTGCCTTTTCTAAACTTTTAAGCTTCTTGACAACCTATGAAAAAGTAGTCAACAAATCGTGACACTGGTTCCAGTCTCAGGAGGTGAGACAATCTCACTTTTAGAGTAATGCCCAGTGAACCAACAATGTTCCAAAGGTCAGTGTAACAATGAAATATGACTGTTGTCACCAAAAAGCATGAAGACAATGAAGTTGACATTGATGAAGAGCAAATGTTATATGTCACTGAAACCTTGACCAGATATTGTCTAACTGAAACGCATGACCAACTTGAGCAACTTTATTATTTTTTCTATTGGAGTGCTTCTCACCTACATTCATAAATCAAACCTACTCAGAACATAAGAGAGTAATGATCTAGAATACTATAATAATAATGAATCTGACTCTCCCAAATCAAGGTAAATTTGCTATGAATTTCTGTGTGTTCTTGCACTGCAACACCTGATGTTAGGTTTTATAGAATTTCCAGTATAGTCTTTTACACGTAACAGGGATTCAAAACTGTAAAAAATTTAGAGAACAAACAAATACTAGTATTGAACTTGTGCTCTGACCAAATAACCCCAAATTTATCCACAAGTCTATATTAACAATCCACTTCTGAACAGGTTGTCTGTTGATACTTTCCCAAACCTTTTGTTTTTCTTACCTTTATAATTCAGTTCTCTTCAGAGCATGCAATTCTTTTCTACACCCTGCCTACCTCAATCATACTTTGTTGTTATTGTTGTTTCAAAATTCAGCTCACCAAAATTATCCACTAAGCTTTCCCTGTCTTTTAAAACCAAGCTGCCAGAATGTGTGTGTGTTGCTCAGTCATGCCCGACTCTTTGCAGCCCCATGGACTAGAGCCCACCAGGCTCCCCTGTCCATGGAACTTTTCAAGCAAGAATACTGGAGCAGTTTGCCATTTCCTCCTCCAGGGCATCTCCCCCTCTCAGGGATAGAACTGTTTCTCTTACATCTCCTGTATTGGCGGGAGAATTTTCTTTACCACCAGTGGCACCTGTGAAGCCCCAAGATGCCAGAGCAGTGCTTCTCAATCAACTTATCCTGTAAGCAGCTCATGAAACATGCACCTTTGAGATGTGCCTCACAGTTTATATTATTTATGTCCCTCAATGATTTCTCTTTTATTGGTATTCCAACATATATGGTATGTCCACAGTGAGCTTTATAACTAAATACTAACCACTCTTTGGACACCCAGGCTTTGGAATTCTTTGCGCCTGGGGGACATGCAAGGGAAGACAGGGACATTACAGAGAATTTATGTGGTAACCTAATAAGCTATAACTTGTCTGAGATAATGTCCTATTTGATATTCTGATCATGAGACCTTGATAAGTAGATCAGCTATAAGAATCTTAGAGTCATGAGTTCTTAACTCAATAAAAATAATACAAATTAGATAAAAGAGAAACATAGTTACCAGTGATTAAAGTTATAAACATCTAGCACCCTCTGTTGCAATTTCTTTGATATTTTATCACATTCTGTTAGTGATGTCTCCTTTATTACTCTTGTGATCATCTCACAGATTTAGACCCAGGTTCAATCTCTGGGTAGGGAAGATCCCCTGGAGAAAGAAATGGCAACCCACTTCAGTACCCTTGCCTGGAGAATTCCATGGACAGAGGAACTGGGCAGGCTATAGTCCATGGGATCGCAAAGAGTCAGACACAACTATTCAACTAACTTTCACTTTCACAGACTTCTAGAAGAAATTTTGGAAGAAACTGAGAAACAATCTTAATTTATCCCCCTTCCCAGTATTTCCAACTTATACAATAGAACGTCAGTGATTCATAATCTAGTAATCCAAAAATATACTATATGGACAACTAAGTTTAAAAATAGTGCACACTCCATTCCATTGTTGGAGATTCATAGCATGTATGTGGATATCAACAATTCTGAGATGTATTTTTATTTTACAAAGATGTATAGAACCCGAAATGTGTTTGATCTAGACACTCTCCCTTTAGCAGATTAATCCATTTAAACTTAGAACAAAGCTATGAGAGCTACCATTATTATCCCATTTTGTATAAGAGGGAATGAGAAGTTAAAACATTTTTTTCAAGATCACATATCTAGGATGAGGTAGAACTGAGGTTTGCACCCAGGCTGTCGATTTCTGAGTTTATTCCCGTACTCACTGCACATGCTATGGCTTTATACCAAGCTGAAAGTAATGTTAACTCTTTATATAGATTTTACAACTGAAGAGTTGGTATCTTTTATAAAACAGTCTTTCCAAAATTGGAAGCCAATATTTTCTTCAAGTTAATTTTAATAGCATTAATTTTTATTAAATTGTTTTAAGTATGAAGTAAAAAAAAAAATCATACAAATAGAGATGACCACAGTAGTGAGCTGCAGATGAGAGCTGGCCTGACTGTGGCTGTATCACTTAAAAACTCAGTGTTTAAATGTATGATTACCAAAGGGGAAAGGTGAGAGGGAGGGAAAACATAGGAACTGGGGGTAACATATGCACACCACTATAAAATAGATAGGACCTGCTCAATAGCACAGGGAACTATACTCAGTATTTTGTAATAACATATATCGTGAAAGAATCTGAAGAAGAATATGCATAGATGTATAACTGAATCACTTTTCTGTACATGTGAAAATAATACAACATTGTAAATCAACTATAACTTATATCCTTCTCCAAAGAAAAAAATGATTAATATATTGTATATTTTGTATATATCTTACAATTCCATGCCAGAATATTCCTGTGGGTTACTAGTGGAATGCTTCTAATTTTATATTTTCTATCCATCATCAACTCTCTCTTCAAAGCCCTCCTTGACCAACTCAATATAGAATGAACTCTATAAGGTTAACTGAATTAATTTTATGTTTGTTTCTTTCAATTACACGTATGTATTTTTTCTGCAAATAGATTATGTGTTTCAGAAAGGCAAAAAGCATTACTTACAGTATTGCCATTATACCCTTAGCAGAAAGTATACTGCTCAATTAAGTTAATTAAATATTTTTTTATTCCTTTAAAATTCATCTGTCATAAATTATGTTAGGAAATGCTTAACTACATTGTAAAAAGTACTCCCATTTTTCTTTTGGTTAATCAATTTATTCCGCCATTGTAAAATCCTGAGTAGCTCTTTGTAAATATATATGTAAATGAATCTGTTGTTGTAGCAAAGTCACCTCTAGTGAGCATGGCTTTGCATGCACACCCCAGATAGAAACATTAAAGCATAGCACATTTATGTTATCAGTTTTGATATTATTCATCCTTTATCCAAGTTAGCTAGCTTATAATAAATTATGTTAACATTGATTTTAATCATGTGCTCTCAGATAACTTTCTTAAAAACATATAAATGTCATAGCTAGATGAAACTTTGACTTTAAATTACCTTTCTTCTGAGCTCAATTATATTTTACCCCTCAAAAATAATGACAGAGACAGAAAGAGAGAGGGGAAAGAACAAGACTTAATACGGCACAAGATCGCCTACTGCTGCCATGAATGATAGATTCTTGGTGCCATGAATCTCTGGGAATTATAACCATATCAAACTATGGGTTGCAGAACATCAAATAAAATGGTCCTTTAAGGTGAATCACTCAGCAAGTCAATGGGTAAGGTTTGGCATTTCAAGACTTTGCTCAAGAAAATCCAACATCATGTAATTGCCTGCCTCCATCTGTGACTATTTTGGAGAAATAGAAAACTCTCAGATTTAAGGAGGGGCATGTGGAGATAAATAGCACTGTGCTACTCACAAAACAAAGACAAAATAGATATCTCTTGTTTGTAATCAGCAAACATCCCTTCATTATCATGCATTCAATAGATTTTGCTATTTTTAAAGTCAAATACAATCAGAGGAAGAAAAAGGAATTGATTCTGAAAATAAATGCACCAGTCTCCTGTGTTTTTAAACCAATTTATCTCCTCAGATTTTAAGTGTCTGTCTAAAACAACATGGAAAAAATTGACACATTTATGTCATCAGCAAGGCTATGTTTTACTGACTTATTGATTTATCAAGCATGTGTGTGATGGGGAAGAGTTTTCTGGTTTCACTGGCAGCTCTGGCGAGATAATTCAAAATGAGTTAGACAGCCAACACATTTCCTACTAAGTCAATTAGCATATAATTAATTGAAAAATGGTAGCTAGGGCGAACTTGCCTTTATTTTCAGCTTGGAGGCAGAGGTCTGTTTAGGAAAAGAGAGTCCATATTTGATACTAGTTGCTTCTTTATGTTACCAATCATTGAAGTAATTGACCATTTATTGCACCTGCTCAAAAATTCAGGATACGGGGTATAATAAAATGAGCATTTGTGTAATTACATTAGCTCGAAGACTCTTTTACTTAGAGACAACTGCCATCCATCACATCATTCTCTAATTCCTCAGTGTTTGTTTGGATGATGGAATATTCCAAAGCTAATGTGAGGTGTTTCTTTTAAAAATTATATGTTGGGGTATTTGAAATGAAAAATGTGATGATCAACATTTGTCACATTATAGAAAAAAGATGAGTAGGGGAAATTTTTTAAAATTCCACTAAATAACAGTGACTCTGAAATGTTACTAGGAGCAAAGTAAGAAAATAACATCACTTTTTCTTACAACTCTGTTTAACAGATGAATGTCTCTATAAGTCTAATGAATGAAAGTCAACACATGAAGTTATAATTAAACCTAATTTTCTCTTCTGTGGTTAATTCCTAACCTAAACCATAAAGCAACAAAATGTGCCTTACTAAGAGACTTCTCCTTGAATCTTAGGGATCAGACAAGAAGAGAGAAATCCCATTATTATCACTAGCTAGCTGTATTACTTTTGGTTTATTCAAGCATTTTGAGTTTTAGCTTCTTTCCAGATGTATCATGTGTATTATATTATATTTCATATTATAAGGCACATAAGTATGTATGCTAAAAATTACAAAAGGTGTGGGGAAATTATAATATATATAATATTTTCTTTATGATATATTATGTTATGAATTATTTACCACCTCTCTGTCAAGAATAGATGGTAGTATGTTAGTGACAGGGAATGGGTATTTTTAATAGATGGAGCAATTATTACTCCAGTTTAAAAGATAAAGTTGACTTTTTATTTATTTTTCACATGTAAAATTTTGCTCAATGAGGCAGAGAAAACAAATATCGTATGAACTCACTTATACGTGAAATCTTAAAAAAAAAATGTAGAAAACAGATGGGTGAATGCCAGAGGTGGTGATGAGAGGCTGGATTAAAGAGATTAAGGTGGTCAAATGTATAAACTTCCAGTTATGAAATAAATAAGTCCTGGAGCTGTATATACAGCATGATGATTATAGTTGATAGCAATGTATTTGAAAGTTACTAAGAGAGTAAATCTTAAAAGTTCACAAGAGAAAAAGCTTGCAACTGTGATGTGTGGTGATGGATGTTAACTTAGACTTATTGTGATAATTTCAAAGTGTACACATATGTTGATTTATGCTATACAGCTGAAATTAATACAATGTTATATGTTTCAATGAAATAGCTCAATAAATAAAAAACAACAACAAAACTTTACACTTCTTCCTAGTCTGTCTATCCATCCATTTATTCCACAAATAATTTTAAGTAACTTCCTTGTATAGGAATTCTGAAAGTATGTCAGTTGGGTCTTCACATGTCTAGATGGAATTAGAATTGCAATAAATGTATTGAGGGAAAGTGCCTGAAGGACAGCAGAGGGACAGTAGTAGGTAGGAAAAGCTTTTAGCATGGTGCAGTATGGCATCTGTGCAAAGAGAGGAGGAAGAAAGATCCTTACCCTGTGAAGCTACTCTGAGAGATTTTCAACAATTCCAATAAGAGCTTTAATAAAAAGATTTCCTACAGAGTCATGGAGGACAGAAATGAACTGATCCTGGTGTCCCCATTGTGCTCAGTCTTTGCCTGAAGGCTGCCTGAGAAAGTCCAGATGACCTCAGCTTAAGTACTTGAGTGGGTCTTAAAAACTAGAAATTGTATGCGGTTGTTCAGTAGCTAAGTCATATCTGTCATATCTGACTCTTTGCAACCCAATGGACTGCAGAATTCAGGCTCCTCTGTCCTTCACTATCTCCCAGAGTTTGCTCAGATTCGTGTCCATTGAGTCAGGGATGCTATCTAACTGTCTCCCCTTTCACTTTTTGCCTTCGTTTTTTCCCAGCTTCAGGGTCTTTTCCAATGAATCAGCTCTTCACATCAAGTGGCAAAAGTAATGGAGCTTCAGCTTCAGGTCTTCCAATGAGTAGTGAGGGTTGATTTCCTTTAGGATTCATTGGTTTGATCTCCTTGCAGTCCAAGGGACTCTCAAGTCTTCTCCAGCACCACAGTTTGAAAGCATCAATTCTTTGGTGTTCAGTATCCTTTCTGTTCCAACTCTCACATTCATACATGACTACTGGAAAAACCATAGATTGGACTATCTGGACCTTTGGCAGCAAAGTGATGTCTCTGCTTTTTAATATACTGTCTAGCTTTGTAATAGCTTTTCTTCCGAGGAGTTAGCACCTTTTAATTTCATGGCTACCATCAGCAGCAGAAGTGCTTTTGGAGCCCAAGAAGCTAAAACTTTATGGTGTCCGCTAGCTGAACTCCTTACTGCTGAAAGGCAAGTTGTTTTTTGTTTTTTTTGAAAGGAGATTGAGCTGCACAACTTCAAAACTATCTCAGAGAGGAACTGGAGACAAAACAAATCTAGATCTAATAAGGTGTAGTGCAGTGAAGGTCGCTCAGTCATGTCCAACTCTTTGCAACTATACAGTCCATGGAATTCTCCAGATCAGAATACTGGAGTGAGTAGCTTTTCCCTTCTCCAGGGGATCTTCCTAACACAGGGATCGAACTTAGGTCTCCTGCATTGCAGGTGGATTCTTTACCAACTGAGCTATCAGGGAAGCCCTAGTTGTTAAATAAGTGATTATTAAATAGTAAATTCTATCCAGCCCTGAGTGCCTTGAGTGTCACTCTGAGGATATATCCAAGTTTTTTTCTCATCTTTTCATACTCTGATTTTCATAATTAAATAATAATGTACCTTATACAGTGTTATAAATTTAGACCTGGGTTTGATTCCTGGGTTGGGAAGATCCCCTGGAGAAGGGAAAGGCTACCCACTCCAGTACTGTGGCCTGGGGAATTCCATGGAGTATACAGTCCATGGGGTCAAAAAGAGTTGGACACGACTAAGCAACTTTCACTTCACTATACTGTATTAGATCTACATTTGTTTTGTCTCCAATTCCTCTCTGTGTAATCATGAAGTTATGCAACTTAATCTCCTTTCAGAAAAGACTTTGCCTTTCAGCAGTAAGGAGTTCAGTTAGCTGTCACCATACACGTTTATTTTCTTGGTCTCCAAAATCGCTGCTAATAAGGTACAAGGTAGGACCATTTCTCTACTGAGGAAGTGGCAGTTGTAAATAAACTGAGTTTTAGTGAGATGAATATTAATACAAAATGACACTGAAATGGACCCAAGTGTCTAATTGTACTTGGGAAAATGAACCATTCACCCCATTCTGTCAAGCTAGTGAATAAGTTTAATAAGAATGAAGCATGAGGAAGAATTGTTATGAACTGACCAAGTAAAATGGGTAACACAGCAATCATCAACTGATTCACGAGAAAAAAATTCAAAGGTCTATGTTTAGTTGTGTTATGGTCACTGTTTAAGTGATCCCTAGTTCCTTTATTTCTCATTTGACTTTTGCTCTTCTCTTTATCGTGAAAATAGTATATAGAATTCAAGAATTTCTTCATTCATATTACCTATAAAATATATTCTACAGCTATGCTGAGACTCCTGAAAATTTTTAATGAGGCAAATGATGACAATTATATTTCACTCTATTTGACTCTATGATTACCTCTGATTTTTTCAAATGCTTGATCAAATTGTCCCATAGAGAAAAATAGAAAGAAAAAAAAAACTTCCTCTAAAGTCATTTGGGTAAATTCTTAGGTTATTTTTCAGTCTCAATCAATTTGGAAATATATATGGCTCTTTTATATCCAATCTTGCACATTTATATGCCATTCCCTTCCCCAGACTTGGTAGGTTCTTTAGACCCTTTGAACATTATATTAAATCAAATCTAATTTTGTACTCCTTTTACAAAATAAGCTGTAATTCCTTATCTCATTCAAAATTCCATTTGAATAAATTTCTCCTAAAATAATCTTTCTAATGGTGCTCATTCTCTGAAGCTAAATGTAAATAGAAATCCTTCAGGGCACAGCTCAAATGCTCCTCCACAAAGAATTTACTTTTCATTTTTGATGGGAAAGTGTTTGCCATTCTGACAATTTCTTCATTTCACTTTTACTACATCTATTTTAAAATATGCCTTACATTCTAATGTAATAATTCATTTTAAAAACAATAATAGCTCTTAAGTACACAGAATACCTGCATTGTATATATATAGATGTGTGTGTGTGTATGTGTGTGCATAATTCTACATCTATAACAACTTCATGAGGAGGGGAGTATTTTACAGATTTTATTAGTTCTAGATCAGAGAATTTGTCAGTTTGCTTAGATCCCAAAATTGGTAAGTAGAAAAACCAATAATCAAACTCTGACCTTTTAGCAGCAAATTAACTTTCTATAATTTTTTTATGAAAACTCTTCGAGAGCAAACTGATGTTTCTGTGGACTACTTAAATTTCCATTCTTCCAACTTTCAAACTTGCATTCAATAAAAATTAAATGAGTAAATAAAGGAATAGGATCCAACCTACACAGGTCATTTGAATATATCTCTCGCAGATAGCAGATAGCTGGATTTATTTCCTTCTTTTACCATACTCTGCTTGGCATTTGTCCGTTATTTGCTTCTGTAAGTAGTCCTAGGTTATTTATGTATGTGTATTTTTTGCCTGCAACGTCTTGGTATCAAGGGCAAGAAGGAGCTTTTCATTATTATTTATTAGGTAGTTTTGGCATCTCTTCTGTTATTTCACAAAACAAGAGTGAAAGTGTATGTATATCATTATCCTCCCTTGGGGAAATAGAAGAATAACCCTTGAAAGCTGAAAAATTAGGTGTGTGTTCTGGAGGAAATTTATCACCAAAACTATAGTTCTGTCATTATAAATTTCCAAAATGTTTGTTAAATTTTCTAAAAATAAACACCTTTATAACATCGTAGACTATTAGTGGTGACAAACTGAATTAATTTTTAATAAAATGCTTCTTTATCTTAAACTAAGAAATGCATTGTGAATTTTCATGAATGATTCTTTATTGTTTGCTGATGAGAATCCTAGTGCTTGCAAATCCACTTAATAAATATATTCTTAGTAAAACACTTTTGAAATTAACTGCATAAAATACAAGAAAAACTTATGCAACTATTTATACATATAACATATGTATATGGGCTTCACTTGTAGCTCAGATGGTAAAGAATCTCCCTGCAGTGCAGGAGACCAGGGTTCGATCCCTGGGTTGGGAAGATGCCCTGGAGAAGGAAATGGCAGCCCACTCCAGTATCCTTGCCTGGAAAGTCTCATGGATGGAGGAACCTGGTAGGCTGCAGTCCATGGTGTTACAAAGAGTTGGACATGACTCAGCGACAAATACTTACTTACTTACTTATACATATAACAAGAGAGTCACTGATTATAATTTACATATGTGTGTGTGCATGCTAAGTCACCTCAGTTGTGTCCAGCTCTCTGTGATCCTATGGATGGTAACCTGCCAGGCTGCTCTGTCCATGGAATTTTCCAGGCAAGAAGACTGAAATGGGTTGCCACGCCCTCCTCCAGGGGATCTTCCTAACACAGGGATCAAACCTTTGTCTCCTACGGTTCTTGTGTTGCAGATTCTTTACCACTGAACCACTGGAAAAGCCCTAAATTTATGTAAATAAATTAATATACTTTATTTTACAATATTTTTGTTAGTTTAAGATGTTGCCAATGAAAGCAAAATATGTTAATTTTATGAGGGGATTTTTAAAATAGAGCGAAACTTGGTTACATTCTTTATATAGGTCAAGAAAAGATTTGTAAAAGTGAAAAAAGGTGGTTTAACATTTTATGCCAGTAAAGGTATATTCTGACCATTTTTGAACAGTGCCTCTTACAGAAAACTTCCAGATCTTTAAGTGACACACACCTAGAGTTTTGTTCACTTCCTAAGTAAAAGCCCTTTTTTGTCCCCAAGTTGTTTAAAAGGTTTTAGATGGGGAGGTACCAGATGTCAGCTGTCTCAATTTTTTTTTTTCTTTTTTTTTTTTTTTTGTGCAACTATAATGGAGCACAGTTTAGTGATTGCTGCTAAGTGGAATTTAACCTTCAGGTCACTGATTCAGTCCCGTAGTGCTGCTGGCCTTTTGATAATAATAGACCCACTCCTGTGTACACACACAACACACACACACACATGCAAACCAATTCCACAAGAGACAAGCAGTCAAGGCAATGTATTAATAGAATGCAAAAAATAATTTTCTTGAAATGAGTTGCCAAGAATAAAAGTAGATGATATTTACTCTTCATATAAAAAAGTTAATGGGTGCAATAATGTAAAGTTTAATAGATTAAAAATACTTTAAGTGATTTTATGCAGAATAATATTCTTAACTTTGAATTTCCTTAATACTCTTCTATTAGGACTTAAGGGAACTTGTGTTCATTGATTTAGTGCTAACTCACCTTTGTTGTGGTCCAAAGCCACAAAATAGTACAGGAAATGTGGAGATTAAGTGAATACTGTTCTTTCTTGAGTAGGATAAACCATGATTATTTTAAAGAAATTTTTGAATGTGAGTGGGATGGAATTTATGGCAACAAGAAGCCAGGCTACATATTCACACGAGGTGTATCAAGTGTTGTAGCAAGTAAAGAGTTACTGTCGGCTGCAGAGTAAATTGCAAGACCCACAGTAATAATACTTCAGCCTAAAAAATCTAATCAGAAAGACCTTTGCTTATGTTTCAAAAAATAGTATCAGCTAGGGGGAAAAAAGAAGCAATAAAAACAAAAACAGCAACCAGCTGTTGAAGCAATGTATTGATCACTCAATTTGTACTAACAGCACCTCTTCTAAAAAAGTTATTATTTAAAACAGGTTTCAAATCAAGGACACACATATTGTGCTTGTTTTGGACAATATGTCCAAAAGTCCTCCATTTTGGATAGAAACAGAGGTTTCCAGCAGTCAAATTATTGCTTAAGAAGGGCATAAGGCCAGGAAATGGAAGAGTCCAAGGTGAGGCCTAGTCCAAGTACATCTGACACATACTCTTCATCACACTGCTATACGGAGACATTCATTAAAGATAAGCTAAAGAAATGTGACTGCCAGGCTGTTTGGCATGTATCTGATGAGGATGCTGCAATGTTTTAGAAATGTCAATTTTGTAAAGAAAGGGAAAGAAAGGCTATATTTCCAGTTAGAGTCCTCTTAACCTGAATGAATTGGTCAACCAGATATAAGCAACATTCAGCCTTTAATTATCACTCAGTTTTTCATAGCATTGCTTGTAGGTCAATATATATTCATGCTATGCTGGGAGTAGACACTACTCTATTGCTTCGTTGATCATGCATAATTCTGGGGTAGTCTCTCAGTAATTTACGTATATATACCTTGTATTTCTGACTTCATTTTACAGATTCTATGATTGTTTCTTTTTTTCCTCTCTCTCTCTCTTCTTTTCCTTGTATATGTTTGATATAAGTAATAAGAAAAAAAAAAAATCCTAAATGAACCATTGTGTCAGTCAATCAGTTCAGTTGCTCAGTCATATCCAACTGTTCGTGACCCCATGGACTGCAGCATGCCAGGCTTCCCTGTCCATAACAAACTCCCGAAGCTTACTCAAACTCATGTCCATCAAGTTGGTGAAGTCATCCAACCATCTCTTCCTTTGTTGTCTCCTTCTTCTTCTGCCTTCAATCTTTCCCATCATCAGGGTCTTTTCCAATGGGTCAGTTCTTCACATCAGGTGGCCAAAATATTGGGAGTTTCAGCTTCAGCATCAGTTCTTCCAATGAGTATTCCAGACTTATTTCCTTTAGGATTGACTAGTTGGATCTCCTTGCAGTCCAAGGGATTCTCAAGAGTCTTCTCCAACACCACAGTTCAAAAGCATCAGTTCTTCGGTGCTCTATCTGTATATTAATAATTTACATATTGAGTCTAATAGCACTAAAGTAAAACTGGTTGCCATAGTTGGTGATTCAAAGTACAATCTTTTGGGGGTAGATTTCAGTTCTTAGTAAATAAAATAAAGTAACCTTGTGCTTTTTTTGCCTCAAAAATTCCAAAAACTTACCCATTGTATTAATATTTGGAACAATCCAGTGAGACACACTGAGTCTTTTTTCATTCATATAGATGAATAAGATAGAGTAACTTTGTTAAATCTCAGAGAAAGTTTTTTGCATTTACTGTATGATTCATTGCATAACTTTGAATCGTTTGCTTCATCTGAGTCAGGAGTGGAGTCATATTTCAAATGTGATATAGGAACAACTACAAAAGTTCAGGCAATGTTCACAAAAACAAACACAAAAATGATATAGAGCTATTAGGTCCTAGGGTTTTGGTCATGTACCAGTTTGAGTAATTTGTTGCTCTGTAAGTTTTAGCCAGATGAAATGTCAAGTTGCCTTTAATTTACTTACAATATTTTATCAGTTAATGTTGGATTACTTTCTCTTCTGCTAAACAAGCTACAGATTTTATTCCACAAGAAGAGAGTGTGCTGTCCTTAGCAGGTCGGTCATGTCCAACTCTTTGTGACCCAATGGACTGTAGTCCAACTGGCTCCTCTGTCCATGGGTATTCTCCAGGTAAGAATACTGGAGTGGGTTACCATGCCCTCCTCCAGGGAAAAGGAGTGTATACAAGAATAAAAGATGGATGAATGCTGGGTATTATGTTCAAAATTTTAAGATTTTTATAGTCATTCTCCCATTCCCCATATTTTAAAATTATTGATATAGAACTTACTATTAAATTTTCTATGTAAAGGATTTTAAAATTACTGTATTTTTGCAACATTCTGAAAATACCATAGAGGACAAATTCTGGAAATTTTTGACATGTGACCACTAATGATAATTGGCAGAAAATCTGTTAAGGTACTATATAAAGCCCATGAGATCCTGGCCTCTTACTATACATCACAACACACTGCAGTTTGAAATTCAGTACAACAGAAATCCATCTTAGATATGAAAATGAGAAGGAATTTGTAACTTATCCTATAATGTAAATTTTCTCTTTCAATATTGCCCTTTAGCATGGATCAATAATATATAAAAATATCAGGATTTTTTTTTTAAGCACAGACTTGATTATTCCTTACTATTTTTATACATATTTTTTCTTACAAGGAATTTGTGACATTATATAGTTTAACAACTAAGTTAAAATAAGTGCCCTCTATTATGTGCCATGCTTTGTGGTGATTTTGGAGACACAAAGATAAGTAAAGCATGATTTTCAACCATCAATATTTTACTCTTGTTAAAAGATAGATCATTTTTTAAAAGTTATGATAGAAGTTGCACTAAACTTTTGGGTACATTAGTAAGCCTTATAAAAATTCTGAATAATCACTCATTATTCAGCAGGATAGTACTATAGCTAGTAACCAACCATACAAGGATCATTGAATATATCAATTTTGTTACCTCATGCTCAGTGATGCATATCACAGGGGGAATAAATTGTTGATCATTGCTGATTAAAAGGAGAGAGAATGGCCCACATGTTAAAGCATGGGGTGTATCATTTATAACAGTTGTATTGCCTAATATTGGTCAATATTAAAAATGTTTATAAGTGTATAACATTTATTTCTGTAAAAAGTTTCCCAATATCCATAATACTTTCTTGTGGTGAGACTATTTGGTTTAGTTTTATTAATAATAAAATTAGACTTCATAAATATTGCCCAGATAAAATAAATTAAAGGAGTCTGACTGCTATTTTCATGTATATATGTATGTATGTGTGTATATATATGTGTGTGTGTGTGTGTGTGTGTGTGTCTGTGTGTATGTACACATATTTATGGTAGTTTGGCTCCACATCTCATCTTCAAGATGTGTTATTTACCTAGAAATTTTAAGAAACATAGTTCTTTCTATACCTTTCAAATAAACATAGAAATTCTATCACAATTCTTTCACATAGTTAGAATGTGAATCCTAACCCATACTAGGTTAAGATTTCTCAAGATTTCTGGCTATTTCTTTTGTGCAATTAAAAATAAAAGATCACCCAATCTCATAAGAAAATTACAAGAAAGGATAACTGGAAAATAGTTATACTGCAATAGCATTGCTGTTTACAAATATTCATGTTTTTTGCTCTAAATTAGTAGCTGTGTTTGTGTGTGCTAGTCACTCAGTTGTGTCTGACTGTGCCCTCATGGACTGTGCCCACCAGGCTCCTCTGGCTATGGGATCTCCCAAGAAAGAATATTGGAGTGTGTTTGCCTTTCCCTTCTCCAAGAGATCTTCCTGACCCAGGGATTGAATCCAGGTCTCCTGCATTGTGAGCAGACTCTTTACCATCTGAGCCACTAGGGAAGCAAAACTTAGTGGCTATAAGCACTCAAATATTTTTAATGTAGCATCACTGACAAAAATGAAAATTTGAGATTTCTAAGTAGAAATGAGTCATCATTTCTAAGGCACCTCAGAAATATTCACCATATTGTTGCTTTCCTATACAGCTTATGTAACTTTAACTTCTTAGAAGAGCCATTCATGATGATAAAAGATGCTGTTCAAAAATTTGAAACTTCAAAAATATAAACTGTTAGCACTAAATAACTACACAAGAAAGACATTAAATTGAACTTAAAGAAAAGGATATTTTCCACTATTATTTATTCACTAAATTTTTTTCTTAGTTTCTGTTGCTTAATCAGTAAAGCAAGGAGTTCATGTTAGATATATTCAAGTGATTTCATTTCTAATATCCTATTTGGACAGAGTCAAGTATTCGTTAGATAAAGGATTAACCTTCAACCATCAATTAATACTACCAATATTACCAAACAGTCTGCTAAATGTAAGTTTTGGAGAAGGAAATGGCAACCCACTTCAGTATTGTTGCCTGGAGGATCCCATGGAGAGAGGAGCCTGGCAGGCTACTGTCCATGGGATCGCAAGAGTCAGACACCACTTAGCGACTAAACCACCACCAAATATAAGTTCAGTCATTTAGTAAATGACAGATTAAAGCTAAAAATTTTCCCAGATGATTGGGTGTCACTCTGGAAATGAAATTGAAAAACTCACTAGTTCCTAGGAGATGAAATTGTGGAAATATTCAATTATGCATTAAAAGTCTTGAACAGAAGTCAAGAAATTTTGGACAGACTTCACTTATATACTCTTCCAGATTTCCTCTCCAAATGCTCTAAACTGAAGCCTAAATTTAAAAAAGAAAAATAAAAAAAACCCTCCTTTCTGCTAAAATTATATAATTATATTAATATAAATCTGTAACTACTATTACATTGGTAACTAATAGCATGTGTACCATATAATGTGCTATTTCATTTACTTAAAGTTGTGTATATTTTGACTTTCAGCTTAGTAAATGTGATTTAAAAAAAAATCTATTGTAGAATTTCAATAGTCACACACCATCTCTATATCGATCAGTGCTCCCACCATGTAGTATATGAAATATTTATGATCCATTAAGTTGGTAACTGATATCATAAGATATATTTTTGAAAATCAAACACTTCATGATTGTAAAATGTGATGAAAACCCTTAAAATGTGAGTAAACACCGCTGGTCAGGTTGAGGTAAGCTTTCATCTTAATTGGTCTTCCTTGGTGGTTCAACTGGTAAAGAATCTTCCTGCCAATGCAGGAGGATGCAAGAGACATGGGTTCAAACCCTGGGTCAGGAAGATTTCCTGGAGAAGGAAATGGCAACCCATTCCCGTATTCCTACCTGGAAAATTCCATGGACAGAAGAGCCTGGCTGGCTATTGTTCATGTGGTCACAAAAAGTTGGACATGACTGAGCAAACATCCCTTTCATCTTGATTAAAGAATGTGTCTCAGAATCTAGGTGAAGATAATGAGTTAGAAAGAGATGTATATAGATGCATTCATAACATAAAGCATAATGATATGCTTATTTTTAAAATATTTAAATTTTTAAAAAATATCTTTTAGATACTTTAAACTACTTTTAGAATATCACTGTAAATATAAGTGATTTCTATATAATATTAACCATTTTGTTTCTGATACAGTCAATAAAAAATCTCAAATCAAATCTATACTTTTTGAAAAATGGAAAGTAGACTGAACACTATATTTTACTGTACAGCAGAATAACTGAGGAAGGAATGGGATGGACATGAGTTTGCAAGTTTCCTAGAGTTTTGTATAAACCATTGTTGCCAATATAAAAAGAACTCTGGGCTTAAATGGATGAACCAATAGCAAAAAAGGAAAGAAAAAGAGGAAAATGAGCTTAGCATTATGCCCAACCTTGATGTATTAACATTTTCCTTAATCCTCACAAGAGCTGAAGGGCCAGAAGTTAATACTTTTCTTTGATCATCTACTTCTACAGTGTTTCCCACTGCACAAATTTTTATACTCTGTAAAGTGGAATTCAAGGGCAATGACTAAAGAAGAGTGTTAGTAAGAAATATATATATTTATACAGTCCATGGGGTGGCAAGAGTTAGACACAACTGAGCGACTGAGCAAACATGCATATTTGTATGTATACATACATATATGTCACTCCATGGACTGTGGTCAACCAGGATCATCTGTCCATGCAATTTTCCAGGCAAGAACACTGGAACAGGTTGCAATTTCCTTCTCCAGGGCATCTTCCAGACCCAAGGATAGAATCTGTGTCTCCTGCATCTCCAGCATGTATATATAATTTTTATTAAACTGTGATTATTGAATAGAACTACAGCACATGTTGTTAGTTATTTACCCATATGTATTTATACTACAGCATGTCAGGTAGAGTTTCATGCAGACCATTTCACTTTGCAGTGAGGATCTAGGTAGCTCTTGAGTCTTGTTTTCCAAAAAGATTCATGTCATGGAGTTTAACAATCTTCTTTCTAAATGTGCATGACATTTTATGAATGAAAATGTTTTATCATGTGTAGCTGCTGAATGAAGACCATAATATGATATTCATTTCACTGACACTATCTTACTGAAGAGACCATGCTTTCGAATTTTCAAGACTTTGGTGCAATCAGATTCTGACATTCAGCATTACATTCTCAAATTATTTAAATGTATCCAATCTGACCTACACAGAGATGCTCCTTCCTATCTCAGTATTCATCTTGGACTAGCATGAATTGGATGGAATTCAGGTGAACAAGAAATACGAACATTATTTAAGAAATTTCCATCAGTGATATTGATTGGAGAAACTCTGTTAGTTGCTCAGTCGTGTTTGACTCTGCAACCCCATGGACTGTGGCCTGCCAGGCTCATTAGTCCAAGGAATTCCCCAGGCAAGAATATTGGAGTCAGTAGCTATTCTTTTCTCAAGAGGATCTTCCAGACCTCCCACATAGCAGGCAGATTCTTTATCAGCTGAGCAATCAGTGAAGAGAGACTCTGGAATATTTTAAATATATGTATTGAATATGTTGCATATTATCAGTTCAGTTCAGTTGCTCAGTCGTGTCCAACTCTTTGCTACCCCATGAATCGTAGCATGCCAGGCCTCCCTGTCCATCACCAAATCCCAGAGTTTATTCAAACCCATGTCCATCGATTTGGTAATGCCATCCAGCCATCTCATCCTCTGTCGTCCCCTTCTCCTCCTGCCCCCAATCCCTTCCAGCATCAGGGTCTTTTAAAATGAGTTAACTCTTCACATCAGGTGGCCAATGTTTCAGCTTCAGCATCAGTCCTTCCAGGGAATATTCAGGACTGATCTCCTTTAGGATGGACTGGATGGATCTCCTTGCAATCCAAGTGACTCTCAAGAGTCTTCTCCAACACCACAGTTCAAAAGCATCAAATTTTGGTGCTCAGCTTTCTTCACAGTCCAACTCTTCACATCCATACATGACCACTGAAAAAACCATAGCCTTGACTAGACAGACCTTTGTTGGCAAAGTAATGTCTCTGCGTTTTAATATGCTATCTAGGTTGGTCATAACTTTCCTTCCAAGGAGTAAGTGTCTTTTAATTTCATGGCTGCGATCACCATCTGCAGCGTTTTGGAGCCCCCAAAAAATTAAGTCTGACACTGTTTCCACTGTCTCCCCATCTATTTCCCATGAAGTGATGGGACCAGATGCCATGATCTTGGTTTTCCAAATGTTGAGCTTTAAGCCAACTTTTTCATTCTCCTCTTTCACTCATCAAGAGGCTTTTTAGTTCCTCTTCACTTTCTGCCATAAGGGTGGTGTCATCTACATATCTTAGGTTACTGATATTTCTCCCAGCAATCTTGATTCCAGCTTGTGCTTCTTCCAGCCCAGCGTTTCTCATGATGTACTCTGCATATAAGTTAAATAAGCAGGGTGACAATATACAGACTTGACGTACTGCTTTTCCTATTTGGAACCAGTCTGTTGCTCCATGTCCAGTTCTAACTGTTTTTTCCTGACCTGCATACAGGTTTCACAGGAGGCAGGTCAGGTGGTCTGGTATTCCCATCTCTTTCAGAATTTTCCACAGTTTATTGTGACCCACACAGTCAAAGGCTTTGACATAGTCAATAAAGCAGAAATAGATGTTTTTCTGGAACTCTCTTGCTTTTTCAATGATATATATTTAAATACCCACCCTTTATAAACATTACAGTACAAACCATAATATATTGGGAAAATCTACTTAAGCAAAACCCATATGAAAATTTTAATGAAAATCAAAGGATTGATCAAGGGTACTCACAGTTGAAAATATTTGATACCTGTCTAGGAACTCAGGGGGCGTTTTTACCTAAAAAAAAAAAGAGAGAGAGAGAGAGAAACTTTGTTTAAATCAGTAGTGTATATATTAAGTGGAGGAAAGCAAACCTAACAATGAGTCTAAGATTAAGAAAATTTGTATTTATGGTGAAACTAATTATGGCAATGGGCATCAAAAGAAAAATCAACCAAGGGATTGAAAACATTTTTTAACCAAAATGAAGTGCCTAAAACAACCAACCAAACATGAGGAAAGTGTGTCCCAAACTCTATTTTTTGGAATAGTAGTTTCAAGTTATATAGCATTATTTAGGGGACAAAACTCAGATGATCATTATATCTACTACTGTGGGCAAAAATCCCTTAGAAGAAATGGAGTAGCCATCATAGTCAACAGAAGGGTCCAAAAGGCAGTACTTGGAGGCAATCTCAAAAACAACAGAATGATCTCTGTTCATTTCCAAGCGAAACCATTCAGTATCACAGTAGTTCAAGTCTGTGCCCCGACCAGTAATGCTGAAGGAGCTGAAGTTGAATGGTTCTATGAAGACATACAAGACGTTCTAGAACTAACACCCAAAAAAGAGGTCCTCTTCATTATAGGGGACTAAAATGGAAAAGTAGAAGTCAAGAGCTACCTGAAGTAACAGGCAAATTTAGCCTTGGAATACAAAACGAAGAAGGTCAAAGGCTAACAGAGTTTTGCCAAGAGAATGCACTGGTCATAGCAAACACCCTCTTCCAACAACACAAGAGAAAACTCTACACATGGACATCACCAGATGGTAAACATCGAAATTAGATTGATTATATTCTTTGCAGCCAAAGATGGAAAAGCTCTATACAGTCAGCAAAAACAAGACCAGGAGCTGAATGTGGCTCATGAACTACTTATTGCCAAATTCAGACTTAAAGAAAGTAAGGAAAACCACTAGACCATTCAGGTATGACTTAAATCAAGGCCCTTACAATTATACAATGGAAGTGACAAATAGATTAAAGGGATTAGATCTGATAGAGTGACTGAAGAACTATGGACAGAGGCTCCTGACATTGTACAGGAGGGAGTGATCCAGACCATCCCCAAGAAAAAGAAATGCAAAAGGCAAAATGGTTGTCTAAGGAGGTCTTACAAATAGCTGAGAAAAGAAGGGAAGCAAAAGGCAAAGGAGAAAAAGAAAGATATACCCATTTGAATGCAGAGTTCCAAACAATAGCAAGGAGAGATAAGAAAGCCTTCCTTTGATCAATGCAAAGAAATAGAGGAAAACAATAGAATGGGAAAGACTAGAGATCTCTTCAAGAAAATTAGAGATACCAAGGGAACATTTCATGCAACGATGGGCCCAGTAAAGGACAGAAATTGTATGTCCCAATCAAAAGCAGATGATATTAAGAAGACGTGGCAAGAATACATAGAATAACTATACAAAAAAGATCTTCATGACCCAGATAACCACAATGGTGTGATCACTCACCTAGAGCCAGGCATCCTGGAGTGTGAAGTCAGCTGGGCCTAGGAAGCTAGTGGAGGTGATGGAATTCCAGCTGAGCTACTTGAAATCCTAAAAGATGATGCTGTGAAAGGGCTACACTCAATATGCCAGCAAATTTCGAAAACTCAGCAGTGGTCACAGGACTGGAAATCGTGTTTTATTTCTAATCCTAAAGAAAGGCAATGCCAAAGAATGTTTAAACTACCACACAATTGCACTCACCTCACATGCTAAAAAAGTAATGCTCAAGATTGCCCAAGCCAGGCTTCAACAGTGTGTGAACCGTGAACTTCCAGATGTTCAAACTGGATTTAGAAAAGGCAGAGGAACCAGAGGTCAAATTGCCAACAACCACTGGATCATCAAAAAAGTAATAGAGTTCCAGAAAAATATCTACTTTTGCTTTGTTGATTATGCCAAAGCCTTTGACTGCATGGATCACAAAAGCTGTGGAAAATTATTCAAGAGATAGGAATACCAGAACACCTGACCTGTCTCCTGAGAAATCTGTATGCACATCAAGAAGCAACAGATAGACTGGACATGGAACAGCAGACTGATTCCAAATCAGGAAAGGAGTATGTCAAGGCTGTACATTTTCACTCTGCTTATTTAACTTATATGCAGAGTACATCATGAGAAACACTGGGCTGGATGAAGCACAAGCTGGAATCAAGACTGCTGGGAGAAATACCAATAACCTCAGATATACAGAGGATACCACCATTATGGCAGAAAGTGAAGAAAAACTAAAGGGTCCCTTGATGAAAGTGAAAAGGGAGAGTGAAAATGTTGGTTTAATACTCAACATTCAAAAAACTAAGATCATGGCATCCAGTCCCATCAGTTCATGGCAAATAGATGGGGAAACAGTGGAAACAGTGAGCGAATTTTTTTTTTTTTTTTTTTTTGGTGTGGGCGAGTTGGGATCCAAAATCACTGTAGAGGGTGACTGCAGCCATGAAATTAAAAGACATTTGCTCCTTGGAAGAAAAGCAATGACGGACCTAGACAGCATATTAAAAAGCAGAGAATACTTTGCCAATAACGGTCTGTCTAGTCAAAGTTATGGTTTTTCCAGTAGTCATGTATGAATGTGAGAGTTGGACTATAAAGAAAGCTGAGCACTGAAGAATTGATGCTTCTGAACTGTGGTGTTGGAAAAGACTCTTGAGAGTCCCTTGGACTGCAAGGAGATCCAACCAGTCCATCCTAAAGGAGATCAGTCCTGGGTGTTCATTGGAAGGACTGATGTTGAAGCTGAAACTCCAATACTTTGGCCACCTCATGCGAAGAGCTGACTCATTTTAAAAGACCCTGATTCTGGGAAAGATTGAAGGCAGGAGGAGAAGGGGACGACAGAGGATGAGATGGTTGGATGGCATCACCAACGTGATGGATATGGGTTTGATTAGGCTCCCAGGAGTTGGTGGTGGACAGGGAGGTCTGGTGTGCTGCAGTCCATGGGGTCACAAAGTTGGACACGACTGAGTGACTGAACTGAACTGAATGTTCCATTAGAAGAGGTTGAATAGATTTCTTTACTGCAGTCCTTACGAGCACATGCTGATGTGTTGTGGAATTCAAGAATGTATGTGTGAAATGTATGTGTGAAATTTAACTATTTCATTAGTTAAATCATGTCTGACTCTTTGACACTCAGTGGATTTCAGCCCATCAGTCTCCTGGGCCTATGGGATTTTCCAGGGAAGAATACTGGAGAGGTTTGCCATTTCTTTCCCTACAAGATTTTCCCAACCCAGACATCTAACCGGTGTCTCCTGCATCTCCTGCATTGGCAGGCTGATTGTTTACCACTGTGCCACCTGGGAAGCCCAAAATTCAAGGATAAAACATATTTATAATTTTTTAAAATATTTAGATCAACAGCTTTTATACAGTGAGTTTGTGTAATCATCAATCCTCAAAAATCATTTTGAAATAGTGTTTATAATCAATATCACATATGCAAATACAGATGTAATTATTCTAAATGGAATTATTTAAAAAATATAGCTAAGGTAACAGTACATGTAAGAGTCATTCACTATATGCACATAAGTTTTCTCTCATAATTGCCCTCTTGATAGTAGTAAATGAAATATTTCCTTTTACCAGTTTCAAGAATGCTGATACTGCCTTTTCTTTAATGTCTGACTGTTATACAAAGAAAGTGTTAAAGTTGCCAATGTGTGTTGCATTTTTTTAATGACACATTGATGTTCTATATATAGGGTAAAAAATTGAAAATAAATGTTAGCTACATTCTTGTTATTCTTTTATTAATTTTTTTTATTGTTTTTTTTTTTAATTTTTTTTATTGTTATTGCTTTACAGTTTTGTGTTAGTTTCTTCTATACAGCAAAGTGACCCAGTTACATGTATACATTATGTCCAATCTTTTTTGGATTTCCTTCCAATTTAGGGGACCACAGAGCATTGAGTAGAATTTCCTGTGCTGGGAAGTAGGTTCTCATTAATTATCTATTTTATATATAGCAGTGTATATATGTCAATGTCAGTCTCTCAATTGATCTCATCTCTTTTTCCCACCTTAAGTTTGTTCTCCACATCTGTGATTCTATTTCTGCTTTCCAAATAAGTTCATCTGTACTATTTTTATAAATCCACACATAAGTGATACGGAATTCACTCCACATGACAATCTCTAGATTCATCCATGTTTCTGCAAATGAAACTATTTTGTTCCTTTTTATGGCTGAGTAATATTCCATTGTATATGTGATTCACATCTTCATCCATTCCTCTGTCAATGAACGTTTAGGTTGCTGTTGTAAGTAGTGCTGCAATGAAAACTGGGTGCATATATCTTTTCTAATTCTGGTTTTCTCTGTGTATATGCCTAGGAGTGGAATTCCTGGGTCAGATGATAGCTCTATTTGTAGATTTTTAAGGAACCTCCATACTGTTCTCCATAGTGGCTGCATCAATTTACATTACCACCAACAGTATAGGAGGGTTTCCTTCTGTCCACACCCTCTCCAGCATTCATTGTGTGTAGATTTTTTTGATGATAGCTCTCTTCTCTCACATTCACCAAATGTTGTTATGATTCTTCATGCATTTGATAAGAAGAGAAATTGCTTTCAGTCACAACCATTAAAAACCATTCTGAGGTTTTCGTTGACTGAACCACCCTTCAGGGGTATCTACCTTCAGGTAATGTCACACACAGATAAGATTAAATTGCAGTTACCTGGGCCAATGGCCATGGACAAGGGAATGCAATCATCTTCACTGTTTTACCCAAACCTCAGGCTACCACCTGATGGTTGAAATAAAGATAACTGCTGCAGGGAAAAGTGAGGGCCTGGTACAGGATGAAAAAAGTATAAGGTAATGATTCTGATTATGAGAAATTTCATTTTCTTTAAAAGAAGTTGCACGGAATCTAACCTGTGGTGATATTTAAATATCTATTCCAATGTTGACACTGGATTCCTTCAAGCTTCAAATTAAGCTCAATATATTTGTTTCAGGCTAGAAAATTCTGTGTAGTCCCAGTTCTAGAAGTTATAATACCCTTTCTTCTGCCCACTTATAAATGTTATATCTCCCCATGAGTCCTCTCCAAATTTTAGGGAATGACATAAAATATATATTTTCCATGGAGTGCCTACATTCATGTACTTCACATGCCATAAAAGGACAGTTACAGTGTGCTATTCAAAAGCACTTCCATTTTGAATATTAAATGTTAAAAATTAACACTCAATTTTAACTCAAATAAATATATAGATGAATGTAAAATATTTTGCCTTTTCATTTGCTGATAGTCACTGTAAATATGCAAGTCTTAAGAGAATTATGCACTTTCCAATATAGAATTTTTTTAAAAAGGTCAACTTAAGTTCTGGGTAGATGTGGCACTGTTACATGTTAAATGAAATCCAGCAGACTATCTGGACCTGCTTATTTACTTCTTCTTTTCCCCCAGGAATATTTTGTGTGCAAAGTTTTCAAATTATAAAAAGTCAACTTAAATAGCAGCAGTGAGGAAAAATGAATATTTATACAGATACACACACACACACACACACACATGTATATGTGTGTGTATATATATATCCATGAAATGGTAGAATTATTTTATTTCCCATTTACTAAATATAAAGAGATTCATCAAACACTGCCTTTGCCCTCTGTTCTGAAAAATTCCTATTCATCAATCAGAATTAACTCAGCCATCATGGCTCCCTAATTCCTTTCCTGAACCACTCAGCCAGAATCAATCATGCACTGCCTTAATGCCTCTGCACTTTATGCCCATTTCTATTGTTAAATTTGTTTCAACTTATTTTAAATACTCATTTTCATATCTGCAACCTATTAGATCATGCCTTACAAACTTCCTCTGCAAAAAGTCAGATGGCAAATATTTTTGGTTTTCATGGCCATACAGTCTAAGTTGCAGCTACTTAAACCTGCTATTGTAGCACAAAAGCATCCACAGACTATAAGTAAGGAATGGTGTGTGTATTTTCCAGCAATATTTTCTTTGCATGATGAGGTAACAGACTGGATGTGGCCACAAATTGTAGTCCCAGTTCCTTAAAGGTAGAGTCAGATTTTTCCATGCTTTCTTCTTTGTTTTGCAGCTGCAAGCACAATGCTGAATATGCAAAGGAGGATTGATAAATGTATTTTTAATTATAGTTCAGTTGAATCAAATTATAGCAACTCAGGTTCCAGTGATTTCCAGCCCTAAGAAGTCTGGTGCTTAAAAGCTGAGCTGTGTACTGTCCAATATGTAACTACTAGTGATGTGTGGCTGTTTAATCTTAAGTTAATTAAAATCAAACAAATTAAAAATTCAGTGCCTCAGACACATTAACCACATTCCAAGGGCTCAATATCTATATGCAGTTAATACTTACCATATTTAAATAGCACAGACAGAGAATATAACTATCAATACAAAAAACTCTAAAGGACAATCCTGGCTTGGATGATGTGAATATGAAGATGAAGAGAGAGCCTCAAAGAATCCTGGTGCTTCAGTATAGCTCAAATACACTGTCTTGACAGTATTTTCAAAAGTTGAAATTGCAGTGTGAACGATCAATAAAAGGGTGTGTATTTACTGACAAACTAGGTAGTTAGACACAAGCTTTATATTATTTAATGCAAATTCAGTAGACCTTTGGGTGTATATGAACTTGCACATGTGTGTGTAAAAGCAAAATTCAACATTCACAATAGATGTTATGGAATTAAAAAAAAAAAGATTCCTATCACTAAAGCCATAGATGAGAAAGTGGATTATACAAAAGAGAAGCATCTTTTATATAGGCAGAAGAGGGTAACGTTAGGTTCTCATTAACTCAAGAAGTAGAACAAGTTTGACAATATCAAAGTGAGAAAAGTGCAAAATATAAACCATCAAATGCATTTAAAATGGAAATGCAGAAAAGAAGACAATTCTCATCTAATGGATTCTCCATTCTCAGTAAAGAACAGGGCAAGTTTATTTTTTCTGCTGAAGGGGGCATTTAGGATCATGACGTTGCAAGTTCAAATTCAAGCTTCAACTATGATTCATTATAGAAGCTTGACATTATCATTCTCACCTTCAGCTTACTCTCAGTACAGTGATAATAATAAAGCCACTTCAGCAGACTATTGAGAGGATAAAACAAGGTGATATTTGTAGAGGGCTTAGTAGATTGTTCAACACATTGAGTTGTGTTGAACACACTAGGAAATTGTAGAGATTTTATACTGAGATCGAGCACAGTTCGGTAGGATAAGGAATTTGAGGAGAGTGGGGAAGGTATACAACTCTTCTGTGAAGAGTAAGAGAGGAGTTGAGTGGGAGAATATGAAATAAATCCTCAAAAGATTTTAAGGCCCAGATAAGCTAGGAAACAGTGAATTTCTTCTAATAGTGGTGTTCAAGATTATGTGTTTATTTTGTGCTGGCTGTGTCAGGATGTCAAATACTGGAGGAAAGAATGCAAGAAAAAGAATTCCAAACAAAATTTCTGTGGACTAATAGTGATTGAGAAACAATGAAGAAAGGACTTGAGGAATATGTAAGGGAGTGACCAAAGCATCCAGGATTAATGAAGACCAAATGAAAGCCAGAAAGAAGTCATAAAAAGGATAAAGTAGAGAAGTCAGGTAAAGAAATTCCTGCTAATGCCAAAGATATGCTGGGATAGGAGTAACACATGAAGCAAGCAGAAAAATGGAAGATTTTCATCACCAACTGTGATGCTCAAATTTCCATTTTTAAAGGTAAAATAGATAAAGATAGGTTAAGAGAAAAATCCTTAACTGTTGTCAAGGATGATGGTAAGAATTGAGATAATGGGAAAGACCATAAAGCCAGGTACCAAAGAATTTTAAGCAAACATGAGGTGACTTTCTGACTGGTAGAAAACAGTGGTCAGGAATGGTGAAAATTTGCAATCAAGTATTATTTTAACCTCAAAGGATGTTTATTATATTGCTGAAATTTTTATCTTTGAAAATATTTGAAATAAATTGGTTTTGAAATACATATTATGTTTGAATGTTTTAAACTTCAGACAATATTAATATTTGTGTTTATTATGTTTATGGTTTATGACGTGTTCTTCCATAAAAATGACAATATTGCTGAAATGTTGCTAATGTGAAAAAGGAGTGTAGATGAAGTGGTAAAATGTGAATAAAATAGAGGTACTTTCTGATTTTTTAATGCATATAGGAAATAAAAAAATGTTAGCTTTCGTAGACTTTCGAAGCCTACCCAGTATGGAGATCCAATAAAGAGTTCTTTCTATTTCAAAGTGTAAACATACAAATATTAGTTCCTCCTAACACTCAATAAATAGAAAATAAACCAATACACTAAATATTTTAAATTTGGGCTACAGATCCAGGCATCTTTAGCTATGTTACATAAACATCTTCATAATGTATAATTTTTTCTCTTTCAGAGACAAGCAGCATTGGGGAATGAGAGGAGAAAATCTGTGCAGTATACTGCCTTGGAATGATTTTCAGAAGTGTCAAAGTCTGTCTTTTTCTTTAAGTGACACCTGTAGCCTCTTTCAGTCCTGGTGGTAAAACTGCATGGTCTGACAGAAACATGCTTGCCAGAGAAGGGTGGGGACTTGTGACACAGTTCACGCCTGTTTACACGTCTTGTCATCTCACAGAGTTGCTTGCAGTTGACACCTCTTGTAAATTTTGAGTTCAAACTGCTGACTCACAGTCTTCAACAGGAGTTGTACTTTTATTTTGGAACTTGACTGCCATTTCTAAATTAGCTACATCTTCCACAGTTAAAAAAAAAAAGTTTCTGTCAGTTTTTATAACTGGATTCTTATGACAGAAGAGTTCCCACTATGTGGCCGTGTAATCAGTCAGTTATGTTCCCTACTGTGTCCTAGTTATAACTGAGAATAGCTTTTGATGTTCAAACAATCACTTTTATAAGTTCAAGGAGTCCTTTAGTAATCTTCGGTATGGCTAATGCAATTGAAGTTATTTATTTTCTCCCTTCCAGTTCTGCAGTGATCAGGGCCCTGTTCTCCATTTCTGAAACTATTCTTCTCTCAGGCTTCATTAATAATAATAATAATAAAAGAAAAAGAAAATTGTGGAGAATTTTGCTTCTCTTTTTTCCCAGTGTATCAGTTGGAACACCTCAGTAACAAAATAATAATAAAGATTCCAAATTGGGGCTTTTACATAATAAATGTTTTCAATTTATTGAGGAATAGCCTGACATTTGATGCTTATATAATATGAGGTATAGAGGATTTCTTTTTTTTATTGACATATGACTATTCAATTGTTTTAGTATCATTTTTGAAGACTATCCTTTATTCATTCAATTGCTTTTAAAATTTTTTCAAAAATCAAATGACTGTCTACATGTAAATCTATTTTTAGGATCTCTTCCATTTATTTGTCTGTCACTGTGCTTCAATACTATAGTTTTATTTATTTATTTATTTATTTATTTTTACTATAGTTTTATAATAAGTGCTAAAATTGGGTAATGTAAATCCTTCCAACCTTGATCCATTTTTTCAAAGTTGTTAGGCTATTTCAGATAATTTTCATTTCTATACAGATTTCAGAATCAGCTTGCCAATTTTTACCAAAAAGGCCTTGTAGAATTTTATTTATGATCACATTTAATGTATAAATCTATTCAGGAATTATTTCAATAGAGAAAGTAAGATTTTAAACTTTCATACAAGCTCATGTTCATAAATAGCAAACGAAAAATTTGATGTCTTATGTTAGACTAAATTGGAATAGGTTCCGCTGATTAATAATAATCACTGACTCTTATTGAACAGGCACAGTACACCAGACATTGTAATGTTGGATATGCCATAATTAAGCATTTACTTGCTAAGAGAGTAGATCTTAAATTTTCCCAACACACAGAAACACACACAAATGGTAACTCTGTGACAAGAGGAGGTGATAGCTAATACTATGATAGTAATCATTCTGCAATAGATTAATCAACACCTTGTTGCACACCTTAAACTTACATAATATCATATTTTAATTAAATCTCAATAAAACTGGAAAAATAACTAAAAAACATGTACTGACTGGTGAGCATCTAAATTGTTTTCATTGTTTTGCTCTAATACACAATATAAACACCTTTGTATAAATATCTTTAGGCATAAATACTAAAGTTTGCCAGTATCATTTTTAAAAGCAAAACTACTAATCAAAAGTATATTTATTTTAAATTATAAATAGATATTCCAAATTATCCTAAAATTGATAAATTTCCAAAACAGATAAAAATTCCCATTTCTCTTTATCTTTTCTAATACTATTGTTTTCATTTTGTTTTATTTTTGTTATTTCAAGGGATAAAGGTAATTATTTTTGTTTTATGAAAATATTTAGAGTTACAAAATGAGAAAACTTAGTTAATTATCCTTGTTAATATTTCTGTGCATTTATTGTTAATATTTTGGGAATTTTTTTTCTTTTTATTATCTTTTTCTTTGATTACAGGAGTTCATTACATTCATTGCTACAAAGATTTTATTGCCCATTTCATCATTTTTACTGGATATTTATTTTATTTCATTGATACTTTATATAAAGTCAAATAATTTAGTATTTTTAAACATGTATCTTGACATTAAAAAAGAAGTGAACAGAGATCACAAATAATGGAAATAAACATTTACGTTTCCCCTATGACTTCTAAAAGTACAGGTGATCAAAGATCAGAAAGTATGTTAAAATTTATTAAGACTACCAAATTTGTATGTGAAATCTTTCCATTTATAAATTTAAATACATATACAACATATACTTAATACATATCTGTGCATAACATGTTCAAATGTATGAAACAAGGCCGCTCTATTCCCATGAACTTTATTTTCTAGTAAAGGATACAGACGACAAGCAGTAGGGATGATGAAAACAACATCATGTATAAGATATATTTTTTTCTGGACTAAAAATAATATAAAACATACTAAATCACAGATTTATACTTTTCTCCAAAAACTGGTACAAGTTTAGCAAACATTTTTTCTTCTAAGATTTCATTAATTTCATAAAATATGGCAATGTGTTTATTAGCATACTGTGAAACATTACCATAGATAATTATAATTAAACTACACTTATCAAAATAATGAATAAAGCACATTTTGTGGTACTGCAGTGTTGATGTTTTTCATATTTATTTTTTCACTAACTAATCTGCCAAATTCAGTAATCTCTAGTGAGTCTTTCAGTTATTAGTGTAAATTACTGACGGTCTACTCTAATAATAAATAATAATAGCAATTCTGGGAAACAAAGCATTAGCAGTTTAATGTCTAAGCATTTTTTTCTGGATAGTTTAAATTAAGAGCACAGTGAAACATTTTTCATTTAATTAAAATATGTTTCCAGATTATAATGTAATTTAAAAGGATTTCTAATGGATATATCAAAATAACTGAATTTTAATGCCATCAAAAGTTTTTTAGAATGTTCTAAGAAGACAATTAATTTCATATTGCATCAACCAAAAGAGAGCTCATAACACAAAAACATCTCTAAGATGTCTAAAGTGACTTTTATTAGTCCACCCATTGTCTTAAGACTCTAAAATTAGAATTTACTACATCTAAATTCCAGTATGTAGATGTCTGAAACATCAACAAAGCTAGACAATGTATTGGAGAAGGAAATGGCAATCCACTCCAGTATTCTTGCCTAAAGAATCCTGTGGATAGAGGAGCCTGGTGGGCTGCTGTCCATGGGGTCGCACAGAGTTGGACGTGACTGAAGCGACTTAGCAGCAGCAGACAATGTATTAATTAGTTTATTAATCAATTTATGTAGCAGATATCGATTGTTTAAATACTATGTTTCTGGTACTATTCTAGACAAGGTACACTACTTAAACAAAAAAAAAAAATTATGGCTTTATTGAGTTCTCAACCATATTTGGAGTGAAATAAAAATAAAATGGTAAATAAGACAAAGGATACATCACACAATCCATACGGCACTAGCTAGGTTCCTAAATCCACCCTCTTTTCCCTTAGGATACATGGACCTAAATATTTAAACTTTCTTTACAATTAGGTATAGCCATGTGACACATTTGTATTACGCTAAAGCAGAGATTAGGCCTTGTCAGAAAAACCTGGTAATGGGCATGCTGAGACCACACTGGTCAAATATGTGCACCTGCACATCTTATTATGTTCTAGATTTTACTCAAGGTTACACAATAGGGTAACCCACTTGAAGGCAGTGTTTGCCCTGGATCTGAACTGCCATTGTGAATTATGTGGGGGGTGAGAAATAAATTTCTAAGTTGTTTAGGAAACCTAATTACTCTTGGACCACTCTGTGGCATCATAGGCTTACCCTAACTGATTCAATATGTTAGACAATGTTACAAATGAAGGAAATAAAGCCTGTGAGACGATGGAGAGACTGTGGTGCAAGGTTTGCTTGTCTGTCATTTTGGCTGCTGCCTCATGACCCATGGCTGCTCAGTTTCTAGCCTTCATGACGGCGTTTTAGCCAAAAAGAAGGATAAAGAGGGACTAGTCCAAATTTAAAGATTTGTGGGGAAGAGTATACTGAAAGAAATTTTGAAGAACTCACAGGACTGCTTGCATATTTTTAATTCAAATAGCATTGAATGAGCTCCCCTGAATTGAAAGGAGCTAGGGGAATCTACTCTTTATTCTGGGAGGTATTTGCACACAGAAAAACAGGGCTTTTATTAGTAAGAATCAAGGGGAAATATTGTGGGGCCAAAACAGGTCTTGACACAGAGAGTTAGGCATGAAAGAATGCTTAGTGATAGACATTCATTTAAAGTAGGTTCTTGAAAATAATTTGAAATCAGCCAGGAAAGCAAGAGTTGTTTGAGGCAAAGGAAAACGCAAGTAGAAAAGAGTGAGCATGGTGCATTTAGGAAACTCTCAGACCTACAGCAGTGGCCACAGGACTGAAAAAGGTCAGTTTTCATTTCAAGCCTAAAGAAGGGCAATGCCAAAGAATGTTCAAACCACTGTATAATTGTTTCACTTCACATGCTAGCAAGATAATGCTCAAAATCCTTCAAGCTAGGCTTCAGCAGTATGTGAACTGAGAACTTTCAGGTGTATAAGCAAGGTTTAGAAAAGGCAGAGGAACCAGAGATGAAATTGTCAACATCCATTGGATCATAGAAAAAGAAAGGGGATTCCAGATAAACATCTACTTCTGCTTCACTGACTACACTAACACCTTTGACTATATGGATCACAACAAACTGGAAAAGTCTTAAACAGATGAGAGTACCAGACCAGCTTATCTATCTCTTGGTAAACCCATATGCAGGTCATATGCAAGTAAACCCATATGCAGAACCAGACATGGAACAATGACTGGGTAAGGAGTACATCAAGGCTGTCTATTGTCACCTTGCTTATTTAATTTACATGCAGATTACATCACGTGAAATGTTAGGCTGGATGAATCACAAACTGGAATCAAGATTGCTGGGAAAAGTATTAATAACCTCAGATATGCAGATGATACCACTCTAATGGTAGAAAGTGAAGAAGACCTAAATAGCCTCTTGATGAGGATGAGAGAGAAGAGTGACAAAGCTAACTTGAAACTCAATGTCAAAAAAACCCCCAAAAACAAAAAAACTAAGATCATCGCACCCAGTCCCATTACTTCATGGCAAATAGAAGAGTAAAAAGTGGAAGCAGTGACCTTGTATTTTCTTGGGCTCCAAAATCACTATGGACAGTGACCACAGCCATGAAATTAAAAGACATTTGCTCCTTGGAAGGAAAGCTATAACAAAGCTAGACAGTGTATTAAAATGCAGAGACATTAGTCAATCCTAAAAGAAATCAACCCTGAATAATCATTGGAAGGACTGATGCTGATGTTCCAATACTTAGGCCACGTGATAAGAAGAGTTGCCTCATTGGAAAAGACCGTGATGCTGGAAAATCTTGAAGGCAAAAGGAGAAGGGGATGCCAGAGGGTGAGACGGTTAGTTAGCATCACCAACTCAATGGACATGAATTAGAAGCAAACTCTTCAAACTCTATACTTTAGAGTACATGCAGTCCATGCAGTCACAAAGAGTCAGATATGACTCAGCGACTGAACAGCAATGGACTTATTCTGTGTTACAGATGTTCAACAAAGCTAAACTAATAATAAAGTAAGGCTCAGAAAGTCTATAAGAGCTTGAAAAATAACTTTGAGGATTAGCACATGTAAGTAATTTTGAATCAGAAATGCCAATGGAATCACAAGCTCAAAAACACAGAGAAAAATGGGGATTTTTAAGTGTGGTCTGAAGAAGAGAAATAAGTAGAAAGAGACAGGAATCTGAGGGGAAGAAAAGAATCCTTATTATAAGGATACTTAGTATCAGCATACTTAATGTTAGAAGAATTATCAGAAATACAAAAAGCCAAGAAAGAAAAACTTGGTCAAGGATGCAAAAATTTGAGCTAGGATGCATAATGGCAACATTTTACTGAATTCATCTTGGAGACATTTACCCAGTTAAGGGCAACAGATTATGTGACCCCAAAATATGATTTTAGGTGTTCAGATCATGCCACCCTTAGACATGTGGCTTTGACATATTGATTTTTTTTGAGATGTAGGCACTTGAAAAAAACAGTAAATACAGAGGGAAGCTTCCTTGGGATGATCCTATCTGCTTACAAATTGATGCAAAACAGCAGTTCAATTGTCATTTCCCTTTCCCTGGAAGTTTCCTTAACCAGTCGAGATTAGATTTTTCATAGAAGAGGAGATGAGAAGTTGATATCCTACCCAGACAAAATGGTCTACAGTTCCTCTCCTCTTCCCTCTTATGGTGATGCATAATTCTGAGTTCCAAGCTACCTTCAGGAGTTACTCATTTTTCCCTAGGAAACTTTCATATATACATGAGGTATATGTAATAATGAGCTTATTTTTTTTCTTTTTTTAATAGGACTTTTATTACAGGGTCTCAGATAAGATTTCAAAGGATTTAAGGAAAATTATTTTTCTTTCTCTACACTGGAATTTTAGAAACTTTGCTTTCCATAGGTTGTCTATTAAAAAAGCCATGAAAATTCATTAACCATAGAATGTGTGGTGAAACTAAATTTGAAAATTGATACATAAGTTGGTCTCCAGAATCAGAGTTTGGTTAGAATCCCAGTATCAAAACCAACTGAAAGTGAAACTTTAAGATAATTATTTACATCCTCTGGGCCTTGGTTTCTGATATGTAGAATATCTATAGTTGCAATTTTAAAGCTGATAATGAAGACTAAATCAAATGACATGTGTAAAAGTTCTTAGCATAATCCCAGGTTCATAAGTACCCAAGTAAATGTTAGCTATTAGTTTATTGTAGCACATTTTTATTAGAAACCCTGACAATGAAAGAAGAAAAAGAAATAGAAAAGTAGTTCAAGAGGGCAACAGAGTTTGATGTAAGATTTTGGTTTTGAAGAGTGGGGCAAGAGAGACTATGTTACTTACCATTTGTGTTGATAAATGAAGAAGAAAAATGATAACTGACATGGATATGAGTATTTAATGAAGAAGAGAGATAGAGATTTTGAACAATATCTGGAAAATAGATACCATGGATAAGAAATGATATATACCATCTTAATAAATCACCACTTAATAAAGTATATAAAAGGTTCACTGAAATCTGCTGAAGGGAGACACTGAATTTATAATGGACACAGGTAGAGCAGCTTAATAGCTGTCTTCAGGCTTTGGTGTAATTGAAAGCTAACTTTTTTTTCCTCTCCTTTCACAGACAGAAACATTCAAATCAAGTTCATGAAAATGAAAGAGAGTGAAAGACATACAGGGAGAGGTTGAGAAAGAAAATGAAAATTTAAAGAGTAAAATACTTTACCACAGACTTCATAATTTATTCCAATGCCCCCTGTCTTTCTTACTCTTAGTTCCTCATACCATATTTTGGAGGTTTTTTTTTTTTTTTTTCTGTTTTTTATCTGGAGAATAATGAGAACGCTACCACTTGGTAGGAGAAAGCCTTTGGGTATGTTAAAAATGTAGTATTCTACTTTACTATAATGATAGCTTTTTCTGACAACACAGGGGCCTTGACTGTATAATTTTCCCTGTCTTGCTTTGGGTGACGCCTACTCAGACCAAGTCAGCTTATGTCACGTTATAGTCAGTTATGACCGGGAAACTCTCGGAGCTGCAGAGGGGTTGTCCATTAATTACAGGTGTTGTCCATTAATTACAGACACTATGATTTATTTTTTTTTCAATTTTTTAAAATATTTTCAATTTGTAGATAGAGCTCTGGTAGATTTTTAATTTTCTTAAGACTTAGTTTTTTACACACTAAACCAAATGTGTGTTCTAAAGAACATTATCATTATTTATTGCTTTTAAAAATATTCATTTATCATTTTCTAATCTGAATTTACCCTCTTCTTGATATTACACGTCAATAAGATGAATATGGTTCAAAACATGAATGCACATGACCCATTTTTTAGCAGTGAAGTATAAAAACATCAACCTTCAGTGGCGGAGGCGGTGGCTGCCACGGATCCACGGAGCCCAGCATCCCACCTCCGCCCCCTTGCGGCGGGTGGACTGACGGCCTCGCCGCAGTGCCCTGCTGCTGCTGCTGCTAAATCACGTCTGTCGCGCCCTTTGACTCTGTGCGACCCCATAGACGGCAGCTCACCAGGCTCCCGTCCCTGAGATTCTCCAGGCAAGAACACTGGAGTGGGTTGCCATTTCCTTCTCCAACGCATGAAAGTGAAAAGTGAAAGTGAAGTCGCTCAGTCGTTCCGACTCTTCGCGACCCCATGGACTGCAGCTCACCAGGCTCCTCCGTCCATGGGATTTCCCAGGCAAGGGTACTGGAGTGGGGTGCCATTGCCTTCTCCGCAGTGCAGGGCAGGGCGTATTTTTCAGAGTAAACAAATTCCTTGAGTTCAGTTGAAAACAAATTCAGTCTCACAAACATGAGCTGACTCCTGTGTAGAAAAGATTTGGGGGCAACAAATTATGGGATTGAGCTTCCTTCATACGTGATGAAATGTGCCAAGGAAAACCTGGAGAGCTTGATCAAAAATAGTGATAGCTTTGATAATTAGCTAATCCTGTATTGTCCCTCTGAAAGGAAAGTTACAAAGCATAGCTAGGTCAGCCTGATCTCCTAGCAGCTTGTCAGAATAATTATATGAGCCAGTCAGCACAGTTTCTCCTGTGAACTAAATCATTCGTCTGTCTCAAGATGAAGATATTCCTACATGTACCTATAAAGAGAAGCACTGCTAGGATTTGAGTTCTGTAAGCCTGCATTTGAGGTTGGTATTTGCCCCTGAAAAGCATCTGATGGTCATCAGTTTTTTAAGATTATTGTGGAGCTGGAGTCCAGAAATACGAAGAGAACTACATGAAAGTATTACTAAAACCAGGAGGCATTGTAGTCATGCCTGTAGTTGATCAGTTAATACATGTTATGAGAACTGTATAATACATTTGGAAAAGTAAAAATAACCTTGCTGCATCTGTTCCACTTACCTGTGCAATCAAATAAGAAGATATTGAGCAATCAGAGTTTGTGGGGCACTCTTCCCAGCCCACCCATCAATGCTACCAAGAATCTATAGCACTTGCTCATATTTACATTAATGAACACATATATTTCATACATAATGAGATATAGGCCAAGGGGGTTCCTTAAAGGGATCCAACCAAAAGAAAGAAAGTTAAACAGGGAATTAACACTTATGTATTTGTGGGTGATCAGCTTATTCCTCAGCCTCTAGACAGTGAAGAGGATGAGAAAAATAGAAGAGAAAGAAAAGGAAGAGGAAGACCACAATGGAGTTAAAAAAAGTCATCTCAGAATGTACTGAGAAAAAATTATGAAACTCCACTTCCCTGAATCTTTAAAAGTTTACTTGACATATTTTAGAGAAAAATAGCTTAGAACAGAAAGAAAAGAATGCCTACTGATAATTCCTCTAGTCTTTAGAATGTGGCATTTGTGAGGAGTTTAAAGAGAGAACATTCTTTCTTTCATCAGAGTGAATTTATGGTGAAGAAAAAGTATCTTGTTTCTGTCTTAGTATTTTAAATTATGCACTCAGAGATTAAAAATAATCCCTTTTATAAAATATATTTTCTTTTAAGTCTTGGGGAAAATGGCTGTTTTAACTCAGAATGACTTTAAGAATTGAATGCAACGGGAGTCCAGACTTTGTATAATATAAATCCTCTTCTCATTCCTTACATGTTTGTAGTAGTGAGAGTTAGACTTAATTTTATATAAGGTTGCATAACTGTTAACCACATATAATCTGATTCGAATTGCAGTTGTTAGCATTCCCTCCATAAAAAATTTCTTATCTAATAGTTCAGTTCAGTCCCTCAGTCATGTCTGACTCTTTGCAACCCCGTGGACTGCAGCACAGTAGGCCTCCCTGTCCATCACCAACTCCTGGAGCTTGCTCAAACTCATGTCCATCGAGTTGGTGATGCCATCCAACCATCTCATCCTCTGTCATCCCCTTCTCCTCCTGCCTTCAATCTTTCCCAGCTTTTTTTTTTTTTTCCCAAATGACTCAGTTCAGGGTTTTTTCAAATGACTCAGTTCTTCGCATCAGGTGGCCAAAGTATTGGAGTTTCAGTTTCAACATCAGTCCTTCCAATGAATATTCAGGACTGATTTCCTTTAGAATGGACTGGTTGGATCTCCTTGCAGTCCAATGGACACTCAGGAGTCTTTTCCAACACCACAGTTCAAAAGCATCAGTTCTTCAGTGGTCAGGTTTCTTTATAGTCCAACTCTCACATCCATTCATGACTACTGGAAAAACCACAGCCTTGACTTGTTGGACCTTTGTTACCAAATAAATGTCACCAAATAAATGTCCATTCATGACTACTGGAAAAACCATAGCTTTGACTAGTTGGACCTTTGTCACCAAATAAATGTCTAGGTTGGTCATAGTTTTTCTTCCAAGGAGCAAGCAGCTTTTAATTCCATGGCTGCAGTCATCATCTGCAGTGATTTTTGGGGCCCAAGAAAATAAAGTCTGTCACTATTTCCATTGCTTCCCCATCAATTTGCCATGAAGTGATGGGACTAGATGCCATGATTTTCATTCTTCTGAATGTTGTTTTAAGCCAGATTTTTCACTCTTCTCTTTCACTTTCATCAAGAGGCTCTTTAGTTCCTCTTTACTTTCTGCCATAAAGGTGGTGTCATTTGCATATTTGAGGTTATTGATGTTTCTCTCAGCAATCTTGATTCTTATCTAATAAGGAAACAAAATACTTTGTAGTCCCACTTCCCTTACTTTTGTTTCAGTCACTGAGTTCTGACAGATGAATATATGAGGGTAATAATAATACAGATGCTGAACAATTTAATCTTAAAGAAAGTTTCATGGAATTCAATAGTACTGCTACTCTTGCTTTTGAATCTATTGCCCAAAGACTTATGGCAGATAACTGCTTATCTCATAGAGATTTTAAGAGCAGATCAAATGAATAGTAAAGTAAAAAGTACATACTTGCTACAACTCTTCATTCATATGGACCCTTTACATTTTCAGTATTTAAAAATAAAAAAGTTATTTTACCCTCTGGAATTGTAGAAGAGAGTATATTTAGGTTTGCTTTTCAATAGTTCACTCTGTAAAATATTTGGTTTTAAAAAGTAATAGTTCTCTGTGACTGTCGATTGTATAGTCAGTGAGTGAATAAGCATGAGTGGTTACCATTCTCTTGGGGCAAGCTCAGGGCTGGGCCAAAGCTGGCTTTGGTCAGGAGGTATATTTCAGCAAAAGGAACTTGTGGTTCATCTGCATATTTATCTTTGTCAAGTTAGGGCTAAAGAGCCTACATGTGCTTTGAAGTTCCTCTTTGTAGTCTAAGAAATATTCACAGAAATTATCCATAGATGCCTTTCTCTTTGAAAATCTAGACTCATAGTGTAATCTTTGGAATCTATGCTGTGCTCATTTAAAAATTCTTTCCACTTTTTTGTCTGTTTCTTTTGATAGAATTATAGTGATTTTCATTTTTTTCACTTAACATTACATTAACTATCATTTAAAGTTAGTGGTAAATTGTCACTAATAAAACAGGTAGTAAATGCCATTGTTAGTTTGTTTCTTTTCTCCAAACTGGGCCAGAAAACAGTTATTCTTTATTAAGAAAGTATGACAATAAAACATTTACTACTTAGTGTTACATGGATTATACATATTTTTAAGAAGAAAAACTTGGGAGTACTGCTTATTAGCACCAGCATCACTGTTACAGTAGTTGATCAAATATGCTTAATGATATACAATTAATATATAGTAAAAGATTATCATCTTTCTGCAATGATCCAAGAGTTTTGTAATACACAGATGGTTTAAAATTTCAGGTCTGGTAATTCCACACTTCTCAAAACAAGTGTGTGAAATATTCTAAGCATGAAGTAGTCCAAATTAGTAAAGACGTTTTAATGATGTGAAAGATAATTTCAAGGAAGATATTTATTTTATACCAGTGACTAGGGCTTAGACTTGGGGGTCAGAGGTTGGGGGAATTTCCACAATTATTCTTAGATGATTACCAAGCTGTCAAGAAAATGCCACATCTCATTTCTATCAAGGGGAAAAAAAACTAGTTTCATACAATTGTCACTTGTTAGAAATGTTCATTTTACTTTGAACTAAATGCTAGTTTTAGAAGTTTAATTTTGAGGTCCTTGTGTCCACATATTTAAATCTAGTACTCCTACCCTCTTTTGTTCTTAGAGCTGGTGTCCAGATTTGTAAGCATGGATATTGTTGAATAATGGTTTTCTATTCACGGGAAACTTTTTGTTAAGGATGTATTTGAAGGAGACTTTCATATTGTCTTTCATTTTATTAACCTTGGCAAAGCATGCGATAGATTTTCATAATCATTGCCTATTTTTTTATTGGTGAAATGTATATTTTGTATTTTTAAAAACATTTATTTTACAGTTGTGTCTTTATCATTGACTTAAGAAGTAGAAATAAAATACAAAAAAAAATTAACTTAAAAAGTTTAGAAGACCAGATAATGTTTCCTGCTAAGCAAGAATTAAGATTATATACATTATAAATGTAAAATATGGTACATAATGTTATATAATATATAAAACATGTATATTTGCCTTTAGAAAGGATAAATTTTGCATGTCTAAAAAATAACTAAAAATACTAAACAGCAACAAAGGAAACCACACACAGTGTTGATAATATATGAATCATTAGTGAAAGTAAATAAAGACAGACAAGGCACTAGAAACAGTGTTACGGAGGATGTTACATGATATACTAAAACCACATGAATTAGTACACATGTGAACATTTTCTTCTTTATATTATTTCTCATAGTCTTCCTTTCTTTCAGTCACAATGTCAATTCTGTGATTTAGGTCCTTGTTACCTCATGCCTGAATTGTTTAAACAACCTTCTTATCTAGTCTTCAGTACTTTAGTCTCTTCTCATCAAATTGGATCTTAAGCATCATCGCCAGGCTTATAATCCTGACATAATTTTTTTATATTATTTTACTATCCTAGATAGTGTTTATCTACAATTTGGTCATTGGTTTAATCATTATTCCAAAACACTATTTTTTTGTTATTGTAAAATTTTATTTATGAATATGCATGCAAAAATTGTAAAAAATACTCACAAACACACCAGCATTATTTTTTAACCAAAAATAGAAATTTTATCTGTGACTGAGATGACTTTGACACTGCACATTTGTTAGGAAAAGATGAACTGTTCAATAAGTGGTATTGGGACAATTGGATATCTGAATGTGAAAGGATGAGTTTGGAAACCTATCTCACCCCACATATATATATATATATAAAAGAAATCCATATGAATTAAGACTTACATATACAAGGCAAAACTACAACACTGTGAGGAAATAGAAAGTCTCCAGTATGTTTCCACTTGTACAAAGTCCAAACCATGCAAAACTATGTATTATATCACTTAATTAAAACCAACATGATTAGATATAAAGTGGGAAAAAAAAGGTAAAGAGAAAATTCAAATTTGCTTTTCCTCTTAGGGGAAATAAAAGGGGAGATGGAGGATCTAGAATTCTTGGTTTATTTGTTAAACCTTTTATTTTATATTGGAGTAGAGCAAACTAACAGTGCTGTGATAGTTTCAGTGGAACTCAGAGGAACTCAACTGTAGAATTCATTTATCCATTCTCCCCAAAACTACCCTCCCATACATGCTATGTCAACCTACTTTTTATGGGGCAGAACGATGTCCTGGTGGTTGAGATCAAGTAAAAGGGTACGATTTTCTTTGCAAGCTGGTAACTATTTACTCCTTTAGGATCGAGTCCAAACTGCTTCACTTATATTTACCTAAACTCAGTCTGTGCCATGTTTAGCTGCTCAGTCATGTCTGACTGTCTGTGACCCCATGGACTGTAGCCCATGTCCTATAGCCTCATAGCCTGTGGCCCAGGCTCCTCTGTCCATGGGGGATTATTCAGGCAGGAATACTGGAGTGGGTTGCCATACTCTCCTCCAGGGGGGTCTCCCAAACCCAGTGATCGAACCAGGATCTCCTGCATTGCAGGCGGATTCTTTATCAGCTGAGCTACCAGGGAAGCCCAAACTCTTTTTACTGAATTTTAACACCAACATGTTAATATAGTTATCTGCACTCCAGAAATTAATTTCCACAATATACCTTCTGATTCATCCTGACATTTCCTTTTACTGAAATATTTACTTTTAAGAACAAGCTTAAGCAACACTTTTGTTTTTGAACCTTCCATAAGGCTACAGTCCATAGAGGCGCAGAGAGTCAGACAAGATTGAGTGACTAAACACAGCACAGAACAGCACAAAATGTGTTGTCACCTTTTATGAAGCTAAATGTTTACTTTTGTTAATTTTTGTTTTCATTTTCAGTAAGATGGAATTATACTGTTACTTATTATAAAAACCATATATGCTTAATCTTTGCGGCTTTCTCATTTTAAAGGGTGTATTTGAAATAGCAAATCAAAAATAAACTTTTATTTATTACACTAAATAAAAGTCTTAAATAATTTTAAAAATGATTCATTTTTTCTTTTCTTTCTTATTATCCTTCCTTCCTTCTTTTTTTTTTCCAGTTTATTTTATTCATTTATTTTTTTTAATTAGTTGGAGGCTAATTACTTCACAACATTTCAGTGGGTTTTGTCATACATTGATATGAATCAGCCATAGAGTTACACGTATTCCCCATCCCGATCCCCCCTCCCCCCCCCCCCCACCCGATTCCTCTGGGTCTTCCCAGTGCACCAGGCCCGAGCACTAACCATTCCTTCCTTCTTTATTTTAGTTCATCGTCATTTTCTTTATATCTTGTAATTATTTAGCAACAGTGTGTAGAAAATCCTAGAATTGTGCTCTTAAATTTAAATGCTAATTGTAAGTTAAGCTAAGATCCTTGACTCTTCTATTTTAATGTTTAAAGGAGTATAACTGCTAGGCAGTGAGTTTAATGTTTTTGCATTATTTTAACAATAAATTGTGCAAAATTTTTTCATTGAAAAAGCCATGATTCTGTTCTCTTATTTTTTAAGCAATTGTATTATTTATCTTTGGTCTGTGCTGAGTCTTCATCGCTACACAAGCTTTTCTCTAGTTTCAGCAATGAGAGCTGGTCTAGTTGCGGTGCGCAGCCTACTCACCGCGGTAGCTTCTCTTCTTCTGGAGCACGGGCTCCAGGGCACCCAGGCTTCAGTGAGTAGCTCACGGCTCAGGGGTTGCAGCTCCCAGGCTCTGGAGCACAGGCTCAATAGCCGAAGCACACGCGCTTAGCTGCTCTTCATCTTCCCAGATCAATGGTTGAACTCCTGTCTCCTGCATTGGTAGGAAGATTCTTTACCACTGAGCCATCAGGGAAGCCCAATTGTGTTCTTTTAAAATGCTGTATATATTATCATTTCTCAGTTATTATTGTTTAGTCTTTGTGACTTATTTAAAATTTTCAACCTGAATCTTCTGATTTCATGAATATATACACATAGAGATTTCATAAAACAATAAAACGTGCCATCTTGTTTTCTCTTCCCTAATAGATAAGGTGTTATCTCTTGCTATCATAATTATTTCATGTTAAATTCAATAAGGGAAATAAATTACCATGTCTAAAATGAGATGCTTCCTGCTTTAATTACCAACATTTCTATACAATCTATCTCTTCCACCCAGTCAATATGGCTATTATGCATCATTTTCCCTTTCAAGTACAAACAAAAAGTAAGACAATCTTCTATTTCTGAAATTTTATTAATAAATGTATATATTTGAAAATATTTGTTTTCTTGTTCTATTATCAAGCATTTATAGACAGATATATGTCCAGCATATTGTCTTTGTATTCTCTCTAATACAAACTATAGTTTCTTTTTTCTTCAGTCTCTTAGGGAAAACCACAGTTTGGATAAAAGAATATTCATTCAATTCATTTATTTGATACATTTAAAAGACATATTTTACCACTTCAGATTGTTGAGAGTTTAAAGGGTAAGGTAGACATTACATAAATACAATAGCAGTGTTACTAGCCATATACCCTAAACACTATAGAAAGACCATAGGTAAAGGAGCTTAGAACTTACAGTATCATGGAAGTAAAACTGAAGCAAAATCCAAGAAACATGGGGTGATTAAGACCATGGATTCTGTCACATAAAAACTCTTTAACTTTGGAAATTCATTTAATCTTTCTGAGCCTAAGTTTCCTCAGCTATAAAATAGACCTAACTATAGCTCCAACCTTATTATATTGTTTTAAGGACAAATGCATTAATCAGTGTAATGAGTTTAGAACAGTGTGACTCATTATAAGCCCTTGATTAATGTTGGCTATAATGATGAGGACTACTATGTGAGAAAGAGGAAGATTTCTGTGCGGCAGAAACCTTGCAGGGGAAGCACAGATACACAAAAGTTTATAATACACTCAGGGAAATAGAAATTACTTGGTTGGCAGGAGCTTGAGGAGCAGTAAAGAATGGCAAAGATGAAATAGAAAGATAACCAGGGAGTAAAGGTGAAGAGCTACTTACTGGACATATTAATGTTATGGTGTAAGCTATGGGGTGAAGTTATTGAAGAATTTCATGCAGTGGAATGATATGGCCTAAAGTACACTTCAGAAATAAATTTATTAAGACATGCATAAAATGGATTTGAGAGAAAGGTTTGAAGGAAGAGTTGATGGCAGAATATAATGGTGGCAGAGATTATTAGTAGGTAACTTAGAAGCTAGATATGTTTAGCTTGGTATGTATAATGTGTAACTCCTGGGATCATGTGAGTATTAAGTTGGTACGTGTAATATATAACTCCTAGGATCATGTGAGTATTAGGCCCAATGCTTAGTCTTAGAGCTCACACTCAATTTATATTAATTATAATTATTGTCAGTGTGATATCTTTTTAAAAAATAATTCAATATTATAACTTAAATGGCTTCATGATTAAATGATAAACTGATAAAATGGAAGAGTGGATTTCGATCAAGAAGACAATGACTTAATTTTTAACATATTGAGTATGAGATTTCCATTAATATACAGGCTTATGTGTGCAGAAATCAGATGGAAATAGAAATTAAGAGTTCAAGTGAGAGGCTTGGGTATGTGGACTGGGAACAGGTTGGATCCACGGCAACCAACAATATATGGAGTACCGCAGAAGCATTGGTAATAAACCATTTCACTTAGGGAGAGAGATGTAAATAACAGAATAGAGTAAGAACATAACCTCAGGTTCACTAGCTTTTTCTTGTCCTATGGATGAAAGTCTCTCAGAGTGTGAATGGCCAAGAAGATATGAGGAGAATCAATAGCTGGTAATTCAAAAGAAAATCATTAACAGCAGCATTTATTGAGTGATTACTAACATTCCTGGTGGTGTTAAGTACTGTATAAGCATTAACTCCTTTAATAATTAAAAATATCCTCATGTAGGTTTTTTTACTTCGTTTTTTTTACACATAAGAAAACTTGACATACTGATAGGGTGAGTAGTGTCTGAGGTGGGGGAAATTACAGCAAGATAGTTCTCACTTCATGCAGATACTGTTAGGTCAGTGCTGAAAGTGGTCCATCGCTTTGGTCATTAGAAGGTGCCTTCACACTGCAGCAGAATAGCTGCAGCAGCTGGGGAAGGGTGAAACTCACCGTGCAATATAGTAGGAAGTTGGTCAAAATCAATAAATGAGAGGATACAAATATTTTGTCTAAAATTTGTCAGATCTCTTTCTTTAATAAAAGGTGAGCACACTTAGTCATTATCAGAATAAGCTTCACTTGTTTCTATGATCTTCTGAGGATATGGATTTTAAGTATGAGATTACTTTCCACAAGGATGATTTTACCTTTCAGTCTCTGCTAATTTCTTGTTTTGCAGACCTGCCGACTGTAGTGTCGAGAGATTAGTCTTCCACACACTTTTCACATCCTAAAGTGTTTCAATAATTGAGTTTGACGAACCCCTAAATAAGTGTCATTTACTGTGTTTAACATGGGCCAAGCATTGTGCCAAAATCTTCATAGGGAATATTTATAATATTCTCAATAATTATACTTGAATGTTATCTACTTTTCAGATGAATGACTTAAACCTAAAAAATGCCCAAGGACACAAGACTAGAAAATGATGAAGGTACTAATTAATCCAAGAGTAAGGTCATTCCAGGGCTTCTGTGCTCCTTCCCTCCAACCAAAATCTTAAGACATGGAGTTTATTTTTCCTCCTTTAATGATTCCAACTACTAATAGACTCATAAGCATGAGTTTTAATTGTTTTGTATTTATACTTATGAACTTATTTTAATGAATCAATAATAAATTTTTTGCATCTCTGTGTAATTTTTATTTTGTTTTGAGTTCTTATATTTAGAAAGCTTTAGGAGGATGATTATATTTCATACACTTTTAGGTTCCTTTAAGGCATTTCTATTTTTAAAAAGACAAAAATAATCAATAATTCAAAATTACCACTTTTCTTTGGAAGAAAATGATTTGACTTTCAAATTCATTAAGTCCATTTTAATAACCAAATCAAACATGATATAAAGAGTAATTTCCACACACCTGTCTGTCTTTTTTAAGTTCATCAACAGAGACACTTTAGAAAAAAAAAATTTTTTTTCCTAGTGGTGTCCCAGTTCTCTTACTGAAAATTGTAATAGGTTAGGATTTCAGGAACATGCTTTGAGGGTCTATCATGTAACCGATTACCTAAGGATTTTGTACCAGTTATGTAACCTCCATCCACACACTAGGGGAAGTTTGGTTCAAGGTATATTCCAATGTAATATTGCAAGGTCTAATGGTATTAATGTACTTACCTGGATAAAATGCCATGTACGTTTTTATCAGTTGATTTTAACCTTGGAACAAGTAGTTGAAAACACCTATGATTGATATTTGCCTCCTCTGATTGAAAATTATATTAGACTTATTAACAGCTATTAAAAATCATAATAGATTAATATTGGAGATGAAATACCATTAAAGAAATGATCATTGTAAAGTTGTTATATAAAAAGCTTACTAGAATTTAATGTGTTTGAATATTTTATACTAGAAATCTTTTTCCAAGAGTGTCTTATCTTAAAAATAGCATACAAATTTTTATTTAATCCCTGAAACAGAGGTAGATTTCCTATTCTGCTAGTTTAAAATTTTGAAAGGCTTTTTCTTTAATTGTTCCCCAGATTTCAATGGAAATCAAGGGCTTTGTTCTCAACAATAACTTTGACCTTTCAATTCAAGATCACCAAATTCAAACTATGTTAAAAGTTTCTTATGGTATTTTTCTCATTTGACCTTGAAAAACAGTTGTGTGTGTTTATGCATGTGTGTGTGAAAGAAAGAGACAGAGAGAATGAAGGATTCCTACTAGGCTATGGGCATCAAATGAAAATGATTAATTTTATCCCCATAATACATGGTAGACTTATAAATACCTGGCAAGCAAACATTTTAATTAATTAAAATACATTTGCTAAATATTATTACCTGTCCACATTTATAGAGAAGATTTTTAATGAAATTCCCTATTGAACTAAAGAAAAGTTTGGATGGTTGTCTGAATTTTTAAACTGAATCTGCTACTGCAAATCCTGTATCTTTCTATTACCAGATTCTAAACTTTTAGAACATAGACCACATCGAAAAGATTAACTAAATCCTAACCAGCAGAAAGTAATAAACCACATCCCAACAAGTGCCAAAATTATGGAAGGACTGTGTGTTTTCTACATGACATATTAGCAGTATCTTTACTGAATTTTGGATTAGTAAGAACACAGACATTGAAACTTTCAGAACATTCCCTATTAGTCTTCAGTAAAGTGTGTTGTAATGTGTCAGAAGGGACCAGGGATCATAAGTTGATTTTCACCACATGTAGTTCTTTTTCCCTTTGTCCTTCACTGAGTCTTCTTTTTTTTTTTCCTACCTCTGAAGCACTCCTGAGGGTCTACTTAAACCAAGATAGAACATTCACCTCCTAAGTGCTTCAGTCCTTGAGAAGCTAACAGATTTAAGGAAAAGAAAAAGGGAGAGGAAAAGGAAAGGCTGAGAAAAATCCAAATTTGAGAGTGAAATAGGCAAATATCACCAATTCAAAGTTTTCAATAATCTTCAGCATAGGTAATTTCAAACTCATGTGTGAAAACTAGACACCCACTGGAAAAGTATGCCAGACTTATTATGTAAAAATTTAGTGAGTTAATTTTAATCCTTCATAGTGCTTATAAATTTGCTTTTATATTCCTTTACTTTTAGCAAAATCTCTTTTAGTTGATGTTGTCAAAAGCCCCATGTTACAGATGTTTTCTGTAAGGCAAAGAGGTGGAAAATGTTGCTGGTGGTCATACAAAAAGGTAAATCATGTATTCTTTACCAATTGACAGTCAAAAGGATAACAGTTGCATTTAGAATGTGTCCTATGTCAATGTAATAATTGCACAAATAGAAATATGTAATACATTAATAAAAATTTGTTAGAGAAAATTCTCCAAGATTATTCTACTGCTTTCCCGCTTTTGTCTGCTTGGGTGTCACATGCAGGCCAACCCACTCAGGTATAAATAGAGAACTATACAATTCTAATGCTAAATTAGTAGGCTTGGTTTACTTTTTCCCTTTGTTTCCCTATGAAGAGCTTTTCAAGGACTATGAAAGGAAGGAATGACTGGACTGACATTTATAAGAGAAATGATGTCAAGTGTAATTGACATATTTTACACACAAAATATAAAAGGTGTACACAAGATTCTCATTTCAGATTCTAGTTTTGCTCTCACTAAACATCTAGCAATAACTGGAATAGCTAAGGACATGATTCTTATCTGGTTGATAGTATTTTCCTTATTTCCCAAATATTGTGGCCTAAATTTTCTCTGGGCTTATTGCTTCAGCACTCAAATTACCCTGGTTTAGTTTTGTTTATATACTTGTGCAAATAATAGCTTTTATTAAAAGTTTTTTAATTGATTTCTAAGAAATACTTAATTCGCTCCCGCTATAGTCATGCCTGAGCCACCTGTACTTTCTAATTGGAGACCTCAGGGTCTGAATTTGTATTTTCTTCAGAGGTTATATTTTTTAAACAGCAATTTTCTGTGTAGGAGATAGACAATTTTGAATCTTTATTTAAATAATCCTCTATTTAGGCAATCAAGTTTATAGTTTCAATTTTGATGTAGTTAAATAAGGCCTGTATGAGATTTGTTCTGTCCAGAAAATAAAATGAGAAAATGTGAAAATGTAGACTTAGTTGGATGGGTGCAGAAATTCCAATTTTCTCAGATTTTTTATTTCTATGTTCTTGACAAAAACAGGATAGATCCTTGACTTTCAACTCCACTAACCACTATAAGCTTCCAACCTATAGTTCTGGTTCTATAAGACAAAACAGGAAATAACCTAAAAGTTTTGATGCTAAGAGATGAGCTTCTGGATTTTAAATTTCAGTTCTGTCACTTTTCACCATTTGTGAGCTTGGACAGATGATCCAATATCTCTAAGCCTGGTAGAAATCTACATAAACCACATAAAGAAAACACATGTGCAGAAATATGAAAGAGAGTTATATAGTTGAAGGTATGTAGAAAATAAGGTAAGAAGCAAAAAAGGGCTAAAATAAGTCTCTAATCTGTTGGAAAAACTGAGACTTCAGATAAAAAAGAACCCACTTTGTGCTGAAAAGAAGAGATTGTAATTGACAGGCTCAACTTATACATTATGAAATGATAAAAGCTTCCCCCAAAACATAAAACTTTTCTATGAAGAATAAAGATCCCAACAGAATTTTCAATTGTGACACTGGCTGATCAAAAATAACAGATCAGTAACCTTAAATGTAGGATGTGCTTTATGTGCTAAGTCACTTCACTCTTGTCCTACTCTTTGTGACCCCATGGACTGTAGCCTGCCAGAATTTTCTGTCCAGGGAATTCTCCAGGCAAGAATACTGGAGTGAGTTGTCATTTCCTCCTCCAGGAGATCTTCCCAACCCAGGGATCGAACCTGTGTCCATGATGTCTACCTTCATCGGTAAGCAGGTTCTTTACCGCTAGTACCACCTGGGAAGGATAAACAGTGCAAAACTTAAAAACCTTTTAATTTTATACCCAACCATCTATTTGAAGTATCAGTTATTAAATAATAAATTCTACAGTTAAAATTGTAATTCCAGTACAAATATAAATTTAACAAATTGCAGATATTAATTTGGCTAAATAAAAGTTAATGAAGCCAGCAAAGTGGAAAAATTGCTTCACTGTGATTCCAAAAAGCAGATATATGTATAGGCAATCAAGAATCTGAAAAACAAATATTGCTTTATAAATGTATAACTAAATTTTCTGGGTGCATGCTCAGTCGCTCAGTCATGTCCAACTCTTTCTGACCCTATGGACCATAGCCCCCCAGGCTTCTCTGTCCATGGGATTTTCCAGGCAAGAATCTGGAGTGGGTCACCATTTCCTTCTCCACGGGATCTTTCCAACCCAGGGATCAAACCCGGGTCTTCTGCATTGGCAGGTGGATTCCTTACCGCTGAGCCACCTGAGAACCCAAATTTTTTGGGGGGAAGAGGAGAGTAAAAGTTACACCTCCAACAAACCAATTTGTTTTTATTTCTGTTAGAAAAAGATAACTTGCATTGCCATTAATTGTCTATATCTTACAAAGTAGTAAAATAACTAAAGTAACTCAGACAATGAAAGGCACAGGTTCTATATTTTATTTTCAATGGAAAGACACCTTTTGGCCTATTTCAAAGTCTTTCACAAGAACTTTAATTAGCTGACATTGTGTGACAAGGAAGAGATTCTGAATGTTTGCTTTCCATGCAAACTCCAGGAGACCGTGAAGGACAGGGAAAGCCTGGCTTGCTGCAGTCCCTGGAGCTGCAAAGAGTCAGACAGCAACTGAGCAACAAAATCAACAATGCCCATTTTAATACAGCAATCATGATTGTTCAATGCACAGAATCAAAATGGAATTTTACAGTTAAATCTGATATGTGGATAACTTAAGAGATTGTTTTGATAAGATTAAAAAAATAAAAAAAAACACATACTCCTGCTCAACTTTTTTCCACCACCACTTCTAGTAATAACACCTCTATTTGCCTTAGGGAAAATGTATATTTAAACTTTAGGCCATATTTTCATCTTGGAATTAATATGTGTAAGCCTTAATTTAGTGTGTTAGGGAAATGCAGTAAGTAAACATAGTAAATAGACACACTATCTAAACTTAGAAAAAATAGAGTGCACAGTCAGCAGAGAGGAAAATAAGAAGAAACTGTTGACTGACTGAATATAAGTCCCAGAGAAAAGAACACAAAGAATAGCATGCAAAGTCCAAATATAATAGAAAATAAAACATTATTAGATTGTACTCTTCCCTTAAAAGAGCAAAGATATGTGCTTCAATAAGAAATGCTTAAAATATAATGGCATGGAAACTTTTGAAAATAATGAGGGTAGTTTGCATATATTATGATTCAGTGATTTAATAGATTACCATATAATTATGTAATATAACTTCTGGCTGATCTACCCTTCCAAATGTACAGCATAAAAAGCTTAAAAGGTATCATTGATATATATCCAACCCAAAAGAAAATGCTGCTCACACTGCTAATGCAAACAGAATACAATTGTTTCTCAATTTTGAGAAGTTGAGAAACTGATATTTCCCTGAACCAACCCACCAGCATTTCTCATCTGAATCACTTCAACGGCCTCCTAAATGGTTTCCATAATAACTGATGATAATCTTCTCCAAATAAAGTCAGCTTTTGTTTCCCACCATACCAAACTGCAATAGCTCCTCATTTCAGTTATAACCTTGCAGGTCACTGAAAGAATTTGGCATTTTCTGTTGAATTTGACACATGTAGATGACTTCAAGTATTTCCCAGCAAGAGCAAGCAAACAAAAGAGTGGATTTCCCAACTATTATACTCCATGTGACAGCTTGAAGTTGCTCTGTAGATAGTAACTGAATGAGTGAGAATACAACCATGCAAAAAATTTTTTTGGCATGCACATTAAAAGATAGAAGTTATGGTAAAAGTAAATTATTCTAGGATTAAACTAAATTATTCTAGGATTAAAATTGTTGTAATAAGCATCCAGAATAGCAGTACACCTGCAAATTAGAAAGTACTTATTTTTCAAGTACAAAGTATGGAAACTTTGTAAAAAATAACATTTATTTAAAAACAAAAACTACCAAATATTAAAACTAGAACCACAGACTAGGGAACAAATAATGTAAAGGAAAGTAGAATACAGGTAAGAATAAACATTAATAAAAGTGAAATTTTATTTTATATTTTTGCTTTTTTTGTTTTCTAAAAGTGATATTCTAAATGAAGATCTCATTCTTAGAAAAGATTGATAAAATGGGCAAGTAGTTGACAAAACTTGGCATAAACAAAATTGAGATACACACATACATACACATTGTCAGAGCACAAAATATATGGAATGAAATATGAAATAGAGACTATTGGCTAAAAAATTAAGCTAAAATTAAACACACAATTTTTTAAAACAATTATGAACTAGGGAAAATGACTCAGGAAGAGATATTAAGTTTGAATAATAATCAATATTTATTTAAATAGCTAAAATAGAAGTTAAATCTCCTCAAATTGTGCTTCTAGAAACTTTTATCAAACCATAAAGAAATGAGTCCTACCTTATGAAAAGAAGAAAACATTTTATTAGATTACTAAAACTTTTAAGACCAAAATGGAATAAGAAAACTTCTTGAGAAACTAAAATTATAGGCCAATTTCCCTTCTTAACATTGATACAAAGTTAATAAATAAATTACTAGCAAACTTTCCCTGGCAATGTATATTAAAAACAAGAACAATATATCAAGACCAAAAAAGTGTGATTAAAGATACACATTTTATTTAAGCTTATAAAAGACCTAAATTAATTTTGATGACTTACTCCTTTTGTTCTTTTATGGGAAGAATTAAATTCCTTTCTAGTTAGTTAAGTAATATATGTATAATTCAAGGCAATTTTAATAAAAATGTAGATGGGAATTTGTACTAAAAATTGAAACAAAATTATGCAGAAATCTAGAAAGAATGCAAAATTGTTTTTCGGTCATTAAGTCATGTCTGATTCTTTGTGACTCCATAAACTCCAGCATGTCAGGCTTCCCTGTTCTTTACTATCTCCCAGAGTGTTCAAACTCATGTCTATTGAGTCAATGATGTTATCTAACCATCTTTTCCTCCACTGCACTCTTCTCTTAGTGCCCTCAATCTTTCCCAGCGTCAGGGTCTTTTCCAATGAATTGGCTCTTCACATCAGATGGTCAAAGTATTGGAACTTCAACTTTAGCCATAGTCCTTTCAGCAAATATTCAGGGTTGATTTCCTTTAGGATTGACTGGTTTGATTGAAATGTAGAAAGAACACAAAATATTAAATAAATGTTGAAGAATAAGAAACAAAGAAAGGAAGGTGGGAGGGAGGTTCAAGAGGGAAGGGGGAAAGGAAATATGTACACCTCTGGTTAATTCATATTGATGTTTAGCAGAAATCAACACAATTCTGTAAAGCAAATTATCATTCAATTAAAAAAATAAGTAAATTAAAAAATAGTTACAGAGAGGCAGATCTTAACCTACTTGTTATCAAGATAAATCTATACAATTTGAAATAGTGTGGTTCACTGAAGCAATATTTAAAAAGCCATGAGAAAATTATATGTCAATATATAGGTACTTCACTAATAAATGACTGCAAACAGTATTTCATTATATTTCTTTTAACCGTTACCAGGTTATTTAGAGGTTACATTCCAGAACAGATGGAACCTTCAAAAATTAGATTCCAGTGTAATTTATATATATTGATATATCCCAAGTGACGATTGTGGTAAAGAACCTGCCTGCCAATGCAGGAAATATAAGAGACTGGGTTTGATCCCTGAATCAGGAATATCCCCTGGAGGAGGGCACAACAACCCACTCAAGTATTCATGCCTGGAGAATCCCATGGATAGAGGAGCCTGGTAACCTACAGTCCAGTCCAAAGGGGCACAAAAAGTTGGACATGAGTGAAGGGACTTAAGATATATATATATATATATATATATATATATATATATATATGTCTGTGTGTATAATTTATCTGTAATATTTATATTACAAACATATATTTATTTCATTCTAAATCACATCCCTTATGATTATATAATAGAAGTGAAAAATAGATTCAAGGGATTAGATTTGAAAGACAGAGTGCCTGAAGAATTATGGACAGAGGTTCAGCATTGTAGAGGAGATGGTGATCAAAACCATCTCCAAGAAAAAGAAATGCAAAAAAGCAAAATGGTTGTCTGAGGAGGCCTTACAAATAGCTGAGGAAAGAAGAAAAGTGAAAGGCAAAGGAGAAAAGGAAAAATATACCCATTTGAATGCAGAGTTCCAGAAAATAACAAGGAGAGATATGAAAGCATTTTTAAGTGAACAAGGCAAAGAAATAAAGGAAAACAACAGAATGGGAAAGACTAGGGATCTCTCCAAAAAATTAGAGATACCTAGGGAACATTTCATGCAGAAATAGGCACAATAAAGGACAGAAATGGTGTAGACCTAACAGAAGCAGAAGATACTAAGGAAAGATGGCAAGAATACAGAGAAGAACCATACAAAACAAAAGTCTTAATGACCCAGATAACCATGGTGTTGTGATCACTCACCTAGAACCAGACATCCTGGAGTGTGAAGCCAAGTGAACCTTAAGAAGCACCACTATAAACAAAGCTACTGGTGGTGAAAGAATTCCGGCTGAGCTATTTCAAATCCTGAAAGATGATGCTGTGAAAGTGGTACACTCAATATGCCAGCAAATTTGGAAAATTCAGCAGTGACCACACGACTGGAAAAGTCAGTTTTCATTTCCAGTCACAAAGAAAGGCAATGCCAAAAATGTTCAAACTACCCCAACAGTCACATTCACTTCACATGCTAGCAAAGTAATGCTCAAAAGCCTTAAAGCTGGGCTTCAACAATATGTGAACTGAGAATTTCCAGTGTACAAGCTGAGTTTAGAAAAAGCAGAGGAAGGAGCCAGAGGTCAATTTTCCAACATTCATTGGATCATAAAAAGAGCAAGAGATTTCCAGAAAAAAAACATCTACTTCTGCTTCATTATGCTAAAGACTTTGACTGAGTGGATCACAAAAAACTGTGAAAAAATTTGTTAAAAAGATGGGAATTCCAGACCACCTTACCTGCTTCCTGAGAAACCTGTGTGCAGGCCAAGAAACAGCGGCTAGAACCAGACATGAAACAACGGACTGATTCCAAATTGGGAAAGGAATATGTCAAGGCTATCTATTGTCACCCTGCTTATTTAACTTGCATGCAGAGTACATCATGCAAAATGCCAGGGTGAATGAATCATAAGCTGGAATCAAGATTGCTGGGAGAAAAATCAGTAACCGCAGAGATGCAGATGATACCACCTTTATGGCAGGAAAAGAATTAAAGACTCTTGAGGAAGATGAAACAGGAGAGTGAAAAAGCTGGCTTAAAACAACCTTTGAAAAACAAAGATCATGGCATCTGGTTCCATCACTTCAGGACAAAGAGATGAGAAAGCAATGGAAACTGTCACAGACTTTATTTTCTTGGGCTCCAAAATCACTGTAGATTATGACTGCAGCTATGAAATTAAAAGCCTCTTGCTCCTTGGAAGAAAAGCAATGACAAACCTAGACAGCATATTAAAAAGCAGAGTCAAAGCTATGGTTTTTCCAGCAGTCATGTACAGTTGTGAGAGTTAGACAACGAAAAAAATCTGAGCCTTGAAGAATTCATGCCTTCAAACTATGGTGTAGAGAAGACTCTTGAGAGTCCCTTGGACAGCAAGGAGATCAAATTAGCCATTCCTAAAGGAAATCAACTATGACTATTCACTGGAAAGACTGATGCTGAAACTGAAGCTCCAATACTTTGTCCACCTGATGGGAAGATCAGACACATTGGAAAAGACCCTGATGTTAGGAAAAATTGAAGGCAGGAGGAGAAGTGGATGACAGAGCATAATATTGCAGGGTGGCATCACCAACTCAATGGACATGTTGCTATTGTTGTTCAATTTCTCAGTCACATCCAACTCTTTGCAACACTATGGACTGCAACAGACATGAGTTTGAGCAAACTGTGGGAGATGGTGAAGGACAGTGAAGCCTGGCGTCCTGCAATCCATGGGGTCGCAGAGTCGGATATGACTGAGGGATTGAACAAAAGCAAACATATATATTTTATACTATATTGTATAATATGGTATATTTATAACTATAGTAAATATAGTTTCATATGTTATATTATATATAAATATATAATATAATATATTATAAAACACATATTATACTATATATATTAATATAAATATATAAATTATATAATATATGATATAAATTATATATTTATATATTATATTATAACTATAATAAATATAGTTTTATTTTATAATAACAATTTCTTATTTTATAAAATTATGTACTTTATATTACATGTTCATATTTTAGGCATGGATTGAAGTTAGAATTTTGAAATTTATCTTCTAACATCACTTTCAATTGCTGAATGCACAAGTTATTTCAAATGGTGTATTTAGTTGTTGGAAATTTATGAAGCAATTTAAATTGGTATATATGTTACATAGACCAAAATGTTAAGAGAGAGGAGTAGGTTTACAAAAGAACAGGGAAATCCCTGAAATAGGAATGGGACAAATAATCAGTGTTTTCTGAATAGCAAGAGAAGATCTCCTGGAGAAATTGTTTCTCTGTGGTAAATGTTTAAGGACCAAGTGAACAAACAGTACAATTATAGAGTATTTTGTCTGACTTTTACAAACAAGAAGTGAGAGGCCCCTGAGCTGGATTGCGTTGAATGGAAGGACACTGGTCAGATGGATTCACCACTTTCGCTTCCTAAATGTTTTATGACAATTGACTCTGTGTTCTTTGTAATTGGTCCTGATGGCTTTGTAATTACTTTGTCTCAACAAACACTGAAATTGTGAATAGGTTTTATTATTTCAGTTGTGTTTTTCTTGCCAGTTCCTCCTTTGGGATCCTGTGGCTGCTGCAGTTTGACAAGAATGTGTTTGTGGCGGAAAAATGTGTCCAGTGATTATTTATCTTTCTTATTTCCGTTTTATTCAACTTTGCTGCATAGGCTTTGCGGCTTACCTTCCAATTCCCCAGGAAGATAACAACGTCTTTACTAAGTGTATTTTTAACCTAACTAAAACCGAGACATTACTTTGCTAACGAAGATCCGTCTAGTCAAGGCTATGGTTTTTCCAGTAGTCATGCATAGATGTGAGAGTTGGACTATAAAGAAAGCTGAGGCCGAAGAACTGATGCTTTTGAAATGCAGTGTTGGAGAAGATTCTTGAGAGTCCCTTGGACTGCAAGCAGATCCAACCAGTCCATCCTAAAGGAAATCAGTCCTAAGTGTTCATTGGAAAGACTGATGTTGAAGCTGAAACTCCAATATTTTGGCCACCTGATGCAAAGAACTGAGTTATTGGAAAAGACTCTGATACTGGGAAAGATTGAAGGCAGGAGGAGAAGGGGATGACAGAGGATGAGATTGTTGGATGGCATCACCGACTCAATGGACATGAGTTTGGGTAAACTCCAGGAGCTGGTGATGGACAGGGAGGCCTGGTATTCTGCAGTCCATGGGGTCACAAAGAATCAGAAACGACTGAGTGAACTGATTGGAGATTAATGTTGGAGAGAAGTCTGTTGTCAACTCCACCTGGGAAGAGGGCTTCAACCCAAAGCAGAGAAAGTCCTTGGAGACAAGATAAGGGTCTGCCTTTCAGTTGTTTGAAGCTTGCTAGATCAGGATGACTTATGTAACTGCTCAGCCTATACAATTTGCTCTGTGTATATATGTTTGTGCCTCTGTGCAAACTAACCTGTAACAATGCAATACAGTCCTATCATATCTTTTCTTAATCCTTCAATGAGATGCAATCCTCACATCACAGTCCTGCCTTTGGCTGGAGAGACTTCATGCTCACGGACATGTTCACTTCTATCCTGAGCTTCAGGACATGCATTTATGCATGACTTTTAAATTAAGCAAAAGAAATCACAGAGTGATGCTGACTGCTGATGGCAGTCATTTTTCAGTGGATATGATTATTTGAACTTTGATGATCCCAGAAAGTTCTGTGTCATGACCCAAGCCATATCTAAATGTTTTCATTTCCTTTCCAAGCAATCTATATAAAAATCTCCTATATTGTGTGAGTGACATACAAATAATAATAAAAAAATAACTATCCTGAATAAAGTAGAATTTCCTAGAAATTTAGAATATATTTGTCAGATGTGTGTTTTTTCCCCTCCGTTTTGTCTCATTGCAACAAAGACTTGAAATCATAGACCAGTGTTAGAGCTCAACATTTTACCTTGGTTACAGCTCAATGTTTTATTAAGCAGACAGCAGATAGTATACCCAAAGGTGAGATGGGCCACCCCCCTAGGAGCCTCAACCTGTCTTGACTTCCCCTTTTTATACTTTCTGTCTCCTCCCCTGGGGCCTGTATTATGCAAATGAGGACAAAACTAAGCCCCACCATCTATCAGAGGTTCCCACTCCTGTCATTGGATTTTTTCCTTCTTTCCCTTTTTCAAGGGCTTTTTCCCTTTCCTTTCCTGTCTTTTAGCCACCACCATTTTGGACTCTCTTTTTCTATCCTAATTACCTAATATCTTTAATGACTGTAATTTGCCACTTATATTTTATTTCCTATAGTTTGCAGTAATAAATTAACTGACTTGCAGTCAGATAAAAGTACAGAATTTTTTCCCAACATTTTATTACAGGACTGTCGAATTTTTTCCAGTAGAGTCCTAAGCAATATGTAGTTTAATCACCTAATGATCTAGCCAAACCCAAATCTATGATCCAGTATGAATACAGTTTGACCTGAGCATTTGCATTTGCATTAAAATGTTAATAAATACTCTAGGTGAAAATGCTTGGTGTTCATTAGCCCAGGTAGTCTGTGAAGAATATTTTAAGAAATATAAGCAAGAACTTCTGTGCCTACACAGAGACCCTCTTGATTTTAATATAAATCACATCAGTGACTGATGATTTCCTTAGTCATGTCTTTAGGGCAAACCAACAGTATTAGAAATACAATCTATGCAATGTTCTAACCCACCTTAACAGAATTCAATGATAGGTTTTCAATAATCATTTCAAAAATTGTATTTAATAGCTTCTCTAATAAACAAAACAAAATATTTTAGTGTTTCCCCAATGAACAAGAATAATGCAAAGTACAGTTTTACCTGCTCTTCTGTTATTATTTTTGCTAATTTAATAGTGTTCAGTTAGGCTATGAGCTTCCCTGATGGCTCTGTGGTAAAGAATCTGCCTGCTAATGCAGGAGACAAAGGTTCGATCCCCGGTCTGGGAAGACCCCCTAGAAAAAGAAAAGGCAGCAAGGTCCAGTATTCTTGCCTGGGAAATGCCATGGACAGAGGAACCTGGGGAGTTACAGTTCATGGGATTGCGAAAGAGTCTGATAAGACTTAACAACTAAACAAAAATGACAGTTAGTCTATATTTGTTGACACTTCTCTGGCAAAGATAGGCACAACTTCTATAACAAGCATAGACTGAAGAGCCTAGCAGGGCTGAAAGATAATGGCAAGTCATCCACTGGGATAGGACAAGGTGCTTGACTGAAACAGATTGGAGAAATCTAATCTGGCACTGAGAAATTGGTACCCTAGAAAATATAAACTTATAATAGGTAGGAAAAAGTTACCCTAGCAGTTAAACAGAGTTTAGGAACTGGAGATGCAAGATCAGTTACTCTTTATCCGCGTTTTTATTACTAAATCAACATTATGCTTCCCAGGTGGCACCAGTGGTTAAGAACACTCCTGCCAATACAGGAGACATAAGAGACACAGATTTGATCCTTAAGTTGGGAAGATCCTCTGGAGGAGGGCATGGCAACCCACTCCAGTATTCTTGCCTGGAGAATCTCATAGAAAGAGGAGGCTGGAGGGCTACAGACCATAGGATCGCAAAGAGTAGGACACAGTTGAATCAATTTAGCAGGCACGCATGCCAGGAATCAGGGTAAACTATCAACAGTCCACAGATTCCCAGATCCTAGGACAATTGACCAGCTAATCAAGTCGAGGCTCTGATGCTGCAACAGAGAAAGGGGAGTTTCTATGTGGAACTTGGACACAACTGCATTCCAAACTGTAGGGTTTCTAGTTGCAAATCATATGCTCTTTAAACTCCCACAGACTATAACCACAGCAGGGAACAGGAATCACAGAGAATAAAGCAGAACTTCCATAGATAGGGTAAATTGTTTTCCTTGACGAAAACTGATAACTAGATACCAAAAAAAGTGCACATGTTTTGACCAGACCAGCTGCCAGTTTTGCAAAGTTGGTAACAGCTGATTCTGAAAGGAAGAGTGGAAAGACACCTCATGACTACAGTAGCTGATGTTGCAGAAGTGTATTTCAATGTGGTCAAAATGATTGAGCTATTGAACTTCTCAGTTTTGACTTGAGTAGATGAGTCAATTTGGATTTATAAGGGAAATTGCATCTTATTCAGGCACTATTACATAAATTTAATCACATATTTCAGATAAATTTACTATTACCTTTAGAATACTCTCTTTTTCTCTCTCTGTCTTCTTCTTCTTTTTTTTTTTTTTAATCTGTGGGGATGAATATGCTATTCCTCAGTAAATCTAATAGCCAGTTTTCAACCACTACTATGAAAAAGCATTGTTTCTCCAGATATATTAGGTGAAACATTAACCTTGATGATATTTAGATGCCAAATTGTACCAAAAGATGCATATTTTTAACTGTAGTATATTAAGGGCTACAAGATGAGCTTCCTTGGTGGCTCAATAGGTAAATAATCCATCTGTAATGTGGGAGACCTGTGCTCGATTCCTGGGTTGAGATGATCCCCTGCAGGGGGGCATGGCAACCCACTCCAATATTTCTACATGGAGAATCCCATGGACATAGGAGCATGGTGGACTACAGTCCATGGAGTAGCAAAGAGTCAGACATGACTGAGCAACTAAGCATAGCACATCTAGTCTCAAATTATAGCCACTATGGGAGGGTAGAGTCAAGGGAACTGAAATATTCTACCCCTTCTCCAACATGTCCAAATATTTTTACAAATTAGTAAAAGTAGCTAACAAGTATTGAGAAGTTAATACACTAATAACTCATGGCTGCAACATTATTTTACCAATTTTAGAAATAATGGGGCCAAACAAAAAACAACTCAAATAACTTTCTCCACATCACATGATTAGAAATCATCAGAGCTGAGATGTAAAGACCAGTGCTTCACCCTAAAGTTCTGTACTTCTTTCTGTGGCAAAAAGCATCTGGAATGACACCTTGCATTATCTCTGGGACTGTGAATTTGATGGATTTTGCTCCTGTGATTAAGTTATGTTATAAAACCCAGTTTATTTTCAACTAGGAAGAGTATCTGGATGGACCTGACTTATTCACATGAACCCTTAAAAGCAGAGTTGCTGCCAACTGATCACAGATAAGAAGTCACAAAGATGAACTTGGTCTACTCTGGAAGAAAGCAGAAACCCCAGTTTTGAGTTGTATTGGAGAGAGGCAGCTGCTAACTGCTATGACCAGTCTTCATCCAAGAGTTGTCAAGGAAATGGGGACCTCAGTCTTACAACTACAAGAAACTGATTTCTGCCAACCATGAATGAAATTGGAAGTGGATTTTCCCCCAGAGCCTCACAAACAAGAACAGCCTGGACACCATCTCAAGTTTAGGCTGTGATATCCTGTCAGTCAGCCCAGTCGCTCAGTCGTGTCCGACTCTTTCCGACCTCATGGACTGCAGCACACGAGGCCTCCCTGTACATCACCAACTCCTGGAGTTTACTCAAATTTATGTCCATTCAGTCAGTGATGCCATCCAACAATCTCATCCTCTGTCACCCCCTTCTCCCCCCACCCTCAATCTTTCCCAGCATCAGGGTCTTTTTTTTTTTCTTCATTTATTTTTATTAGTTGGAGGCTAACTACTTTACAATTTAGGCCTTTTCAAATAAGTCAGTTCTTCACATCAGGTGGCCAAAATATTGGAGTTTCAGCTTCAGCATCAGTCCTTCCAATGAATGTTCAGGAGTGATTTCCTTTAGGATGGACTGGTTGGATCTCCTTGCAGTCCAAGGGACTCTCAAGAGTCTTCTCCAACACCACAGCTCAAAAGCATCAATTCTTTGGCCTCAGCTTTCTTTATAGTCCAACTCTCACATCCATACATAACTACTGGAAAAAAAAAACAAAACATAGCTTTGACTAGACAGATCTTTGTTGACAAAGTAAAATCTCTGCTTTTTAGTATGTTGTCTAGGTTGGTCATAACTTTTCTTCTCAGGAGCAAGAATCTTAATTTCATGGCTGCAGTCACCATCTGCAGTGATTTTGGAGACCCCCAAAATAGTCTCTCACTGTTTCCATTGTTTTCCCATCTATTTGTCATGAGGCGATGGACTGAATGTCATGATCGTAGTTTTCTGAATGTTGATTTTTAAGCCAACTTTTTCACTCTCCTCTTTCACTTTCATCCAGAGGCTCTTTAGTTCTTTGCTTTCTGCCATAAGGGTGGTGTCAGCTGCATATCTGAGGTTATTGACAATTCTCCCGGCAATCTTGATTCCAGCTTTTGCTTCATCCAGCCCAGTGTTTCTCATGATGTACTCTGCATATGTTAAATAAGAAGGGTGACAATGTACAGCCTTGACGTACTCCTTTCCTGATTTGGAACCAGTCTGCCGTTCCATGTTCGGTCCTAACTGTTGCTTCCTGACCTGCATGCATACAGATTTCTCAAGAGGAAGATCAGGTGGTCTAGTATTTCCATCTCTTTAAGAATTTCCACAGTTTGTTGTGATTCACTTAGTCTGGATCACTGTGTAATACCCTGCATGCTAAGTCGCTTCAGTTGTGTCCGACTCTGTGCAACCCCATGGACAGAAGCACACCAGGCTCCTCTGTCCGCGGGATTCTCTAGGCAGGAATACTGGAGCGGGTTGCCATTTCCTTCTCCAATAATACCCTGAGTAGAAATCTAAGCTATGTGATCCCAGACTACAGAATTGTGAGCTAATAAATGGCTATTCAGTAAATTCCCAGCATACGAACAATTTCCTTTCTGAGAGTGCATTTGTACGTTGAATTTGTTCATTAAGTCCAACAGAGTTAGTCTAGAACCCAACTAACACAATTGAGCTATGCAGTACTGTGTTGTAATAGACTTATAATACTTTTCATACAAATAATACATTAAAGAAACAGATATTCACAAAATAAAGAAAACATTTTTAATTTTACAGTATAGGATATTGAAAAGTACAGTAGTACAGTACAAGAGCTAGCATATAGTGACAGGCATCAGTGAACAGGCAAGAAGAGTTACAGACTGGAGCAGGGTGAGGAGCTGGGAGATGGTAGAGCTGAAGGGTTGTCATTAATAAGAGATGGAAGGGAAACTGTGATTTCAATATCACAGGCTTGAAATAGAGATATTGTATTACTGTGATTTATACAGTATTCTACAGTAAAGTACACAAAACACAACCACTTGCAGAGGACGATTGCATGTGACAACAATGTACACCAGAAACGTGAACTAACTTATGTGGCTGGTTACTCAAGTGCAGATTCACTTCTTTGAACAATTGCAATGAATGTTCATGTGTAGGGGACTTACTGCAGTTAAGTTTGCGATCATTTGTTATGCAGCAATAGAAAACTATTCATCTCCTGTTTGCTACCTGTATGAAGGAACTCTACCCGCTTTGTATTTCTACACGCTGATCTTAACGCCAGGCTCTAAAGGTACAAAGAACAGTCTGGATTGTTTTACTGTCAGTGAATCAATTCACAGTTGGTGTCAAAAATAGTCAAAGGTAGTAAAACACAGCTATTTTAACAGAAAAACTGTTTGAAAAAAATTTAAGACAAGTATCAAATGCTTTTCGACATTTTCTAACTATGTCTTTATCTCTCCCTATATAATACTATGGTGAGAATATGAATATACCTATGTCAGTGTTGGCAAGGATACTATAAAATAAAATCTCAGTCTGCCACTTATCCCAGAAAATCTGCGTTACCCTTAGGAATGATTTAAATTTACCTTTGTCTACAAATCTGAAGTTTTCCAGCCTTTTTTCCTTATCATTGGCTTATATTTGTTCCTTATTAAATGACAAGAATATTAGGGAATATATAAATTCTTCATCACCAGAGGGATATCTTTAATCTGGCATAGTCTGATCAAATTTTATTTTCAAGTAAATTGGTAGGACTCGCTTTGTCTAATTAGTAGTTTTGTTATGACATATGCTGATGCTGTTCTTTACTGATTCCCTTTTAATTTTTAGTTTTCTGCAGAGTATGTCAAAGCAGCTAATATTCTCTAAAGTACAAGAGATTAATCGATCTTTAAGAACTAAGAAATAATTAAGTTCAACTATCTCATACTTCCTTATAACAATTAGATGAAAATTATTATCAGTGATATGTAAGCATAGACAGATCTGTATGAAAATAATATTACAGTCCAATTTACTCTGATAAGTTATAAAGTTGATTATGAGTTATTAGCAAATCTGCTTTCCAGCAGGAAAACCAGCGGTATCAACACTATTGGCAATATTTATATTATAATTATTGCAAAATTTGAAGCATCTCAATTAAGAAGATCCCCTGGAGCAAGTTTTTTATAGAAAACACAAAGGAAGAAAGCTGAATAAGCTTAACTGGTTGAACTTCTTTCTTAAGGGACTTATAACCTTCATGAAGCCCATATAAATTCTGCAGGGGAAAATGCAGTAAGTATTAACTAAATATTCTATTATGGTTTATTGTGGTAGAAATATGAATATAAGCTCAATTCTGACATTTTAAGTGACATGTGCACGTTTAAGTTGAACTAAGCCTCATGAATAAATGAATGTTACAGATGAAAAGAACCTGAAGTTTTTCTAGTTTACTTCTCTCGGTCTTTGTTTCAAGACAGAGAATAAGTCCATAGCATCAATAACTATTCAAAAATTTCATATATGTGTGTGTATATGTGTCAAGTGGACTTTCAACCAAATCCACTTCAGAGAAATCAAGGCCCTCTTTCCATTTTCTTCCTCAGAATCTATTCATTCCAACGACTTTCAAAAAGTACCCTTTGTCAAAAACAACCAAATCAATATTTTAACCCTGACCTCACATCCAGCTTCCTGATCAATCTTTTCTATTATTCTTACAATATCTCCAGTTTGTTTTTCTTTATTTCAAAATCTTGATTTTGGAATTGAAGTTTTCACAACTACATGTTCACATTTTATGGAACTTGGTGCACCACTGTGACTGAATGAGCCCTTGCAGTTGTGTGTTTGCTTCAATACAAACATACAAATCTTTGCCTTATTTAAAGCAGAAATCTTGGTCAGAAATTCAGCTCTGGAGTCAGTTTCTGAGGAAGTACAATATTGTTTATGACTTAACTACCAGCAATATTTGAGGTAAATGTAAGGACTTCCTCCATTTTCACAATTGTACCTATGCTGTTTAAAACTAAAAAAAAAAAAAAAAATGAATTTAGAGAATGAAGTCAGAAACAGCAGTTGTTTCAATATATATATATTTTTAAGTTAGAAACCTACTTTCTATAATCCTGAAAGATAACCGTTCTGATCTTTAGGAATCTCCTCATTACTTAGAACTGGAGCATGTGTCAAATTTTCTTTGAAACTCAGGAGAAGTATTCCATTCTTTGCTGTGTTACAATGGATCTGTGCTAACCACTTAATTCATTTAGGATAACAAGTCATTTTACTTTTCTACCCAGTCCTATTGTGTGTTCCTTATGAAAAGAACCTGAATTCTCACTAACATAGTGAATTACACTATAATTATTGTTAAATTAATGATAGGTTTGTGATGTTATTTCTGAACAAGAAAGATAGCTTAGAATGGCTAATAGGTGATTTTTTTTTTCTTCCTTTTTTACTTCTGATTTCTCTTCCTCTTTTTCACGTTCCTGTCTTTCACGTTCTCTAGTCCTCTCAGTTCAGTCGCTCAGTCGTGTCTGACTCTTTGCAACCCCATGAATTGTAGCACGCCAGGCCTCCCTGTCCATCACCAGCTCCCGGAGTTTACTCAAACTCATGTCCATTGAGTCGGTGATGCCATCCAGCCATCTCATCCTCTGTCATCCCCTTCTCCTCCTGCCCCCAATCCCTCCCAGCATCAGTCCTCTACCCTTATGCAAATGATTGTACCGTCTTTGTACTGTAGTCACAGGTTTATCCTTTTCATTAATCAATAATGGATTTTCAAGGCTCTAAAAATGTGCAAATTACTGTGACAGACCTGCTCTGGTAAAGAAGATAAAGAAGGCATTGTCTCCTTCAAGGAGCTTGTGGTCTAATGTGGGATCTGTGGGCCAAATTTAGTTCACCACCCCTGCATACATGTAAATTCGCTCCAGTCATGTCTGACTCTTTGCATCCCGTGGACTGTAGCCCTCCAGGCTCCTCTGTCCATGGGATTCTCCAACCAAGAATACGAGAGTGGGTTGCCATTTCACCTTCTATTTTTGTAAATTAATTTTTAAATTCAATTTAAAATAGAATTAAATTTTTAATTCAATTTAAAATGCTGCTTATATTGCATATTTTTGTGGTTGCTTTTTTTTGCACACCACAGTGCCAGAATTGAATAGTTGTTAACAGAAATTGAATGGCCTGAAAAACCTAATACTCTCTGATCATTTACAGAAAATGTATGACAATCCCTTGTTTAGGAAATACTATAGCACTGAAATATAAGAATGAGCAAAATGTTAAATATGGGCTTGAAAATGTTATGCAAGGTAGAGTTTAGTTAAAACTGTAGGAATGGAAGAAGATTCTGTGAGCACAATTTATGGGAACTCTGAAAAACAAGTAAGCTTTCAACTGAAAGAACTGAGATGAAGAGATCACTGGTAGCTGATAGTTTTGAAGTGTTATCAAAGACAAAGCATATATCTCCATCAAATGCACTCCTAATTATGGCCCAGTAGTAGAAAAGATTTTTTCCAGGCAATAATAAAATGAGTTTTGTGGTAACGTTTAAGATGGATTACAGGCTCCAGTTGCTTCTGGATGTTGTTAATGTGATTATACCAATTTCTTAGAGCCACATCAAATGCACACTAGATCTTATTTACTATTAGAGTTTATCTCAACCATTAGAAACATTAACATTTTTATTTACAGAAATAAGGGGTTTATGTTAACAAATAATGCTTTTTACAAGGTATATGACTTTGGACTTTCTAAATATAAGTTTGATTAGTCTAAATGAAGTGTTTGTTTTAATAAATACATAGAAAATATCAAAACACAATTATTGGGGAGAGAATAAAAAGTATAATTAGTTAGTTGTTTCAGATGTGTAGACATTTTAAGGATGATAATGATAGGTAAATGTTCATAATGGTTCAAGGGTCCAAACATTTTTGCAGGAATCAGAATTAGTGTTCTCACTTTTGCTTAATTATCTATTGTCATTATTCTTTAACTTAAACATCTCCTATAATTTATAATCTCACATGATATTCTTCAGAGTAAAATTAAATATTTTAACTTAGATTGTCTCCTGAAATTCACCACTTTGTGTTCATTTCCCAGTAATTAAGGCAGAAATTCCATAAATTATGTTTTATTTATGGTTTCCACACTAATTAACAATTTACATAACATTTATTTTAGTCAGTTTAAGAACAACAACAGCATATAATAAGAGGCTATGTATATTATTGGGAAATTACTGTCTCAATAAATATAATTGAAAACTATAACAGAATGGGAAAATCTTGCCATAAAATTATTATAATACATTTTGAAAATGAAATGATATTAGAGAAAATATAATTTCCAAATAAAAGTATTCTAAAATGTTAAAATATTTATGTGATCTTGAAAGAAGGTTAAACATTAGGTCTCATGTATAAATCATAGTACTCATGCATTTGGGGTAATCTTGGAATATTTTATTTTTTTGCTCAATCTATGCAAATAATATGAAAACAAACCTTTGGTAAGAATGAAGCTAATATCCCAGCATTAAGCTCATTTAGGTTCATTGGGGACAACAGCAAATAATGCTATCTAATTAATTAGAATGACAGGAAGCTGCATGACACATTTCTTATGGCTGGCTGGTTTAACATTCTAAAACCCTCCTGTTGATTAGAACTTGCATGTTTTAAATAGAAAAGGATGTTAGACATCCCATCTGTTGTGTAGCAGAGCTTCAGGAAAAAAAAAATAAAAAAGGTACACACAAGTCTTGATAAGTTCAAGTCAGCAGAATAAGACAAATGTAACATGTTATCTGATACTCAACATAACAGGCTAACTAATTGCTTCCAAAATTCTTTTGTTTTCCATCAAGCTATAATTAAGGAAAATGATTCTTAGAAACCTTGGCATTTTGACCATATTTGTCATATAGCAGAACACCTACTCAATCTCAAAATTTTTTCCTCCATGTGTATATGTGTCCACAACAGGCACAGTTGAAGAAGCACAATTTCTTTCACACCCAACACATTATGCTTGCTATGATACAAACTGTTACACAGAGCTTTATTTCCTATTATGCACATTTCTGGAGAAATTTCTTAGAAAGAATGAATTTAAAAATATTCAATTCTATTTCATGGCTGAAAACACTAACGGAAAAATCATGTACTTTTTATATATTCTCCATATATTTGACAAGTATATAGATGGGAAATGAATAGACACATTAAACCCATCTGAATTAGGCTGAAATTAAATTTCCTGTACATTTGTGTGACATCATATGCATTCTCTTATAAAATATGAGTATGTAATTGCACTATGTGTCACATTTGTCCCAAAACATAACTGAACTTAAATTCATAGTTATTTACCAAATCAGTATTAGCTGAGGGAGGACGACATTTAATGTCTATAAAACTCTCATCCTCATAGAACTACTCATGAGAAATAACAAGGAGCAAACTCTAAAAATGAAAAAAAAAAAAAAAAACTCTTTTATACCTTTTCATTTTAATTTTCTGGAAATACTTTCCTTTAGTTTTAAAACAAAAAGCATCAACTATTCAAAGTTAGATTTTTCAATTCATGGTTAATTTCTAACTCATATGCAAAGAAGGTGCTAGGACCACTAGATAGACTAAGGACAGAAGCTGAGAGGGAATTTATCTTGGAATATAACAAAAGAGAAATAACGGCAAGTAATTGCCACTAGCAAAAACTCAGCTCATCAAGGCAAATCTGCCAAATACTATACTTATCTAGATATGAGGTGAAAATGAGATATTATCAACCAGGAAATGGAAGTCGATTAGAAGGTCAAGATATAAGTCATGCGTGCGTGCTAAGTCGTTAAGTCGTGTCCAACTCTTTGCGAACCCAGGGACTCTAGCCCGCCAGGCTCCTTTGTCCATGGGATTCTCCAGGCAAGAATCCTGGAGTGGGTTGCCATTCTCTTCTCCAAGGGATCTAAGTCATAGTTGTCCAAAACAGGCAAATATTATAGAAAGCATAAACAGGAGAGGCAGAAAAATAAGAAAGTCAACAATGATGATGAAGAAAATAAAGTGCTTGTGGAGAAAACGAGGAAATATGTATATATATATTCATTCGTAAACACACTGCGCACACACTTGCTTACTCCTGAAACAAGTCAGAGGTCATACTAGATTGAAACTGCGATGGTGGCAGTTTCCCGGGGTTGTTGCAGCATCTGCCCGAACTCACATGGAGTGCCTGCTCTGGGTCCTGTAGCTCTCATTGGCTCCCCACTAGGGGAAAGGTTGCTCTTTCACAACTAGAGTTTGCAGTTGAGAGGGACAGAGCCAGAGGAGACGCAGCGCTGGCCCTGAACAGAGCAAGGGTGGCCATTAGTGGTGCTCCTGAAACAGCAGGTCACTACTGCTTTGGCACTCTGACTAGTGTTCCAGAACCACCCCAGCACATCCTGCAACCTGCACGGGGGCCAGCTCTGGCCCATCTTGCTTCAGTGCTGCCCGCCTCGGTTCGATATTCAGTTCATTATCAGGACTCAGGGTGCTGATCTGGGCGTGGAGAGAGTGGACCTGCCTGCTCAGTCGCTAAGTCATGTCTGACTCTTTGAGAACCCATAGACTGTAGCACTAGAAGCCTTCTTTGTCCATGGGATTTTCAAGGCAAGAATACTGGAGTGGATTGGAGAGGGGCACTTGAAGGGAATGGAACCAGCTCAGACCCAAGTCTCAGGCATTCTGCCAGCACTTTGGGACTGCACAGTGTCCCCAAGAGGGCAGTGTTGGCTACTGAGCATCCCTGATTCCCGCCCGGTTCCAACTCTAGATAACTGATCTTCAGCCCCACCTGCCACCAAGGTGATAGCAGACAGGACTCCCTGAAGTAAGCATGACTCATGCTCACTTCAGATCCAAGTCTCCCACAGAAGCGCTGGGCAGAGGTAGACAGCATAGGGGTATTTTCATACAAGTACACCCTAAGAATAAGATAAAACAACTAATGAAACAAAAATTTAGCAGATAAGGTGTTTAATGAAATGGTAATAGGGATGGTAACTGAACTAAGCAAAAGAATAGATGATACAGGCAAGAATACAAAGAATTATAAAAGACTGTTGCAGGTAACTATATGACAAAAACATGGACAACCTGGAAGAAATGTAGAAATTCTTAGAAAGGTATGACCTCCCAAGACTGAATCAGGAAGAAATAGAAAATATAAACAGACATATCACAAGAACTTAATTTGAAATTGTGATTAAAAAGCTCCCAGCAAACAAAAGCCCAGGACCAGATGCCTTCACAGGTGAATTCTATCAAACATTTAGAGACGAGTTAACAGATATCCTTCTGAAACTATTCTAAAAAGTTGCAAAAGAAAGAACACTCCCAAACTCTTTCCATGTGTTTTGATTTCACAGCAAACAACAATATACAACAACAATAAAAAAAAGAAAATCATAGGCCAATATCACTGATGAACATAGAGACAAAAATCCTCAGCAAATTATTAACAATCTGAATCCAACAGTACACTTAAAGGACTGTACACCATAACCAAGTGGAATTTATCCCAGAGATGCAAGGATTTTTGAATATCTGCATACCAGTATGATATAGCATATGAACAAAGGAAATAATAAAAACCATATGATCATCTCAATAGATGCAGGAAAAGCTTTTGACAAAATTCAACACCTATTTATGATCAAAACTCTCCAGAAGGTGGGCATAGAGGGAATATACCTCAACACAGTAAGAGCCATATATGACAAACTTACAGCTAACATCATACTCAAAAGTGAAATGCTGAAAACATTTCCTCTAAGATCAGGAACAAAACAAGGATGTTCATACTCACCACTTTTATTCAGCTTAATTTTGGAAGGCCTAGCTACAGCAATCAGGGATGAAAAAGAAATAAAAAGAATCCAAATTAGAAAAGAAGAAAGAAAAAAAAAAAAGCTGTCACTGTTTGCAGATGACATGATATTATAATAGAAAATCCTAAAGATACTACCAGAACTCATCAGTGAATTCAGTAAAGTTACAAAATTAATACACAGAAATATGTTGGACATCTATATACTAACAGTGAAAGATCAGAAAGAGAAATTAAAGAAACAATCCCATTTATCATCACATCAGAAAAAATAAAACATCTAAAAATAAATCTACTTAAGGAGACAAAAGACCTATACTCCAAAATCTATAAGATGCTGATGAGAGAAATTGAAGACAATACAAATGGATAGATGCATGAACAATTATTTATTTGATTTATTTCCAAAATAAAGAACTATGTTTCTGAGATTTTAAAAAGTCAAATTTTAAAAATGAAAAATAGAGTGGGAAACTATAATTATTTGCCTATAAGGATAGCTGTGAAGACTAGAGATTATAAATAAAAACTGCTGATTTTGTAATGAAAATAGCCAATCCATTCTGCACTTTCCAAAAGAAGCTGAATTTTGGAGTTTTAATAAGTTGGTCAAAGTTGCATAAGTAATAGATGATAGAATGGGAATATTACCTACACAATTTTTCCCTAGCATGCACTGAGAATTACCAATAATGCAACTTTCTAAAAATGGGAAAAGGATGTTATTGTTCACTTGCTCAATCATGTCCTACTCTTTGTGACCCCATGGACTGCAGCAAGCCAGGCTTCCCTGTCCTTCACCATCTCCTAGATCTTGCTCAAACTCATGACCATTGAGTTGGTGATGCCATCCAACCATCTTGTCCCCTGTTATCTCCTTCTCCTCCTGCATCTTTCCCAGCATCAGGGTCTTTTCTAATGAGTCAGCTCTTCATATCAGGTGGCCAAAGTATTGGAGTTTCAGTTTCAATATTGGTCCTTCCAATGATTATTCAGAATTGATTTGCTTTAGGTTGACTGGTTGGATCTCCTTGCAGTCCAAGGGACTCTCAAGAGTTTTCTCCAACATCATAGTTCAAAACGATCTTTGGCATGCAGCCTTCTTTATGGTCCAGCTCTCACATCCATACATGACTACTGAAAAACCATAGTTTTGACCTTACAGAACTTTGTTGGCAAAGTAATGTTTCTGCTTTTTAATATGTTGTCTAGGTTGGTCATAACTTTTATTCCAAGGAGCAAGTGTCTTTTAGTTTCATGGCTTCAATCACCATCTGCAGTGATTTTGGAGCCAAAAAATAAAAAAACAAAATAAAGTCTGTCGCAGTTTCCATAGTAAATGATAGCTGCTAATATAAGATCATTCTTCCAACTTTTTCCTTCCTTACAAACCTCTTCTTTGTATGCTCACCGTGTAACTGAAGAACAAGATTTCAACATAGACCTTATGATTATGAATGTGCCTTTGGTGACTCCATCCACAGTGGTTCAGAGGGTAAAGAATCTGCCTGTAATGCAAGAGATTCAGGTTTGATCCCGTGTCAGGAAAATCATGTGGAGATGAGAATGGCTACCAACTCCAGTATTCTTGCCTGAGAAATCCCATGGACAGAGGAGTCTGGTGGGCTACAATCACAAAGAGTTGGACATGGCTGAGCAACTTTCACTGACTTCACCTGATGACTCTTACAGTGGAGAGTAAGAGGAAATCTATGACCCTGCAAAAGAACAAAAGAAACATGTCTCCATAGGATTCAGTTCCTAGTGACTTTTCATCTCAGAGGGTGCAGAAAACCACATCTTGTTGTTCACGTTAGAAATGGAAATGATTTAAGAGATTTGCATTGGTGAGAACAACTAAGCTAATATTCATTAACTGTTCACGTAACTGATCTCCAACACTCACATGCACCCCACACTTCATCCACAAACTTCTCTTCTGGGGTGCAAGGTAGAGAGAGTTGAATCAAATATTAACTTATACATCTTAGGCACTACAAAACAAGGGGCAGGTGTGTGTGTGTGTGTGTGTGTGTGTGTGTGTGTGTGTGTGTGTGTTAAGTAATCTATAGACAAAACATAAAGGGTGACCTTAAATCAACAAAACAGTGATGAATGTGTCACACATCCCACCCCCACCACCACTGAAGCTGTTCCCAAGTGTTTTAGGTTGGAGGAGTTGTAGAGATTCTATTTTCAGGTTTTTGAGTTTCACATAGACTCTATTTTGGATCTAAATGTTTCATAAGATGCTATTTTTGTGTTTTTAGAAAAGAGGTTTACTTAACTATTTAAATAGACACTAATTGAGCAAAATAGATGAATGTAAATTCAACCATGGTGTCATGCATAACACAGATCAAGACACTGCATATGCAAAATACAGTGTCTACACTTAGAACATGAATACAGATGTATTTATTAATATATACAGAGTTAAAGAGCATTGTAAAACACTTGCCTAAAAAGATTTTTCTTTCTTTTATACTTTATGTTACTTACATTATACCAGACTCTTAAATAATATCCTTACTTTAAAAGATACTTGTTTCATTAATCAAATCAAGTTAAGAAAATATAATATATGTTCAAGTAGATTGGAGAAGGAAATGACAACCCACTCCAGTATTCTTGTCTGGAGAATCCTGTGGACAGAGGAGGCTGGAGGACTGCTGTCCATAGGGTCGCACAGAGTCGGACATGACTGAAGCGACTTAGCAGTAGCAGCAACAGCAGACTTCCCTAAAGAACTAAATTTCCACTTCTATGAAATTGCATAGGAAAGGCATAATTACTGTGTGTCTAATTTGGTTGCATTAAAATTATACTCTCATTGCAGCCTGTGCAAAGGGAATAACCTAGAAATTATCCAGCAATTGAGAACAAAGTTCTTCAATCATCCTGTCTAAACAACTACTACTTTATTCTCAATCTCCCCCCACAGCATACATTCTCTACCCTTGGCAATTGTCTTTTCTGTCCTATGCCTGAGATGAAGATGAAGTATGGTTGACTCCTGTGGACTATATCATCCATGTTCTCTAGCTAGTTGGCCTCTGGTTTGTGGAAGCAAAAGCAGGAGATAATTAGAAGAAGACAGAGGTTTATTACCCCATCTTCTCAGCACTGATTCCTTACTTTTGGCAACAGCTGCATTCCTTTAGAACATCAGCAGGTAACCTCTCCTAATAAGACTCATCTTTGGAACACCATTTCCTTTCCTGGTTACTTCAACCCTAGTGGAAACAATGCTTCCCCAATGTTGATAGCTTCAGAGATCCTCACCATTTCTCATTTGCTTTTTTTTTTTTTAACTTTCTCAAAACTCTGTAGTTCCTAACATTTTAGCCATCTGGAGTGAATTTTATTTATTTCTGGAATGCTGACAAAGTCTGTATATCCAATTGATGAGATTAATTTATAATTTTTCTCTTTGCTATAATCATAATATAAACTGATGAAAACTTAATTGTACAAGAATGCACATGCCCCACTGGATTTCAGATCATTTTCCTAGACAGTGTGCTGTTCAACATAGTCTACATGGCACTATACCTGTAGACAATCATTCTTCACACATACACACTCAGGTTATATGAACATAGATCACACTTCCATTCCAAGGTGATGCTCTTATCCAAAATCACTACAGATGGTGACTGCAGCCATGAGATTAAAAGACACTTGCTCCTTGGAAGAAAAGTTATGACCAACCTAGACAGCATATTAAAAAGTGGAGACATTACTTTGCCAACAAAGGTTCTTCTAGGCAAAGCTTTTGTTTTTCCAGTAGTCATGTATGGATGTGAGAGTTGGACTATAAAGAAAGCTGAGCGCTGAAGAACTGATGCTTTTGAACTGGAGAAGATTCTTAAGAGTCTCTTGGACAGCAAGGAGATCCAATCAGTCCATCCTAAAGGTGATCAGTCCTGAATATTCATTGGAAGGACTGATTTGAAGCTAAACTCCAATACTTTGGCCACCAAATGCAAAGAACTGACTCATTTGAAAAGACCCTGATGCTGGGAAAGACTGAAGGTGGGAGGAGAAGGGGATGACAGAGGATGAGGTGGTTGGATGGGATCACCAACTAAATGGACATGAGTTTGAATAAACTCCAGGAATTGGTGAGGGATAAGCAGGCCTGCCGTGCTGCAGTCCATGGGGTCACAAAGAATCAGACACAACTGAGCGACTGAATTGAACTGAACTGATGCTCTTGTCTTCAAAACATCATGTGTGACTTATGCTTCCTCTAGTTGCCTTCTTCCCAAACAGTAATGTGGGACTGTGAACACCTTGATGTATCTTATTCTACAATTTCCCAGAGTCACTAATATGTGTCATACATGTTCTCATGAATTACCTGTCTCTTTTCCCTGCCCAATGGTATTCTCTCACTTACCAGTCACCTTCAATGCTGAAGTCTTAACAAACCAAACATAGGGTGCAGCACAGATCTGTTCTGCCTGCTTTCTCACTGTCAGTGTGCTAAAAATTCCAACAGAAATAGTATATGCACTGGAGTCATCTTCTGTTAACCAAAACCATGCCACACTGAAGAGACTTACTGTCTCTAATTTTTAATCCACTTTCTTACCTAAACCTAAAAGCCATATTGCCTAGAACCTTGATTTCTCATTAAAGTCTCAGTAAATATAACTTTTTCAGCTTGCCCATCTTATTATCTGGAGTTTCATTAAGAATCAAGGAATTCCAGCCAAGGCCCAATATACTAGACATGCACTGAAGCTTGTAGAAAACCTTTTGGGGGCAGATTCCTTATGTGTGACCATTTTATTATTCCCTTTACTACAAACCTTCATGCAAATTTTGACTCTCCTACCCCAGCTGGCAAGACATACTTAAGACTTCTCTGAACCCAAGTGATGTAGCTGAGATCACTTAACTTATACAAATTAATGCCTAGGGTGTCAGATTCATGGAACTGTCCTTTTTGTAGGTATTTTCTTCCTGTTGTTGGTTGCATGAAAATCCTATTGAGAAACACCTTTAGAATCCATGATGTCTTACTTATAGTCAAGCTCTGATATCAAGAGCTCAATGCTTAAATTAACAATGGTGAATAGCTATTTCTTCTACCTTCATCAAACACAGGGACAGAGCTTATCAACCACTCTTCATAAATTGGCCTGTTACTAGAATTTCTTTATAGCCAAAAATTCTTCTTTTAGGTTTTACCTAACCCTAACCCTCCTTTTCACAAACTATCTTTGTACTTTTCTAATATCAGTTTATGTCTTCCATAAAATCTTTGCCTGTAATGAATATAGTGATTCAATTTTTATTTTCCACTTTTCAAGATAACAAAAAATTATCTCCTTAAATATTTCCCAAATACCAAGTTAACAGTTGATATTCAGGATCTTGAACAATGAATTGGAAGACAAGATGATACATAAAAGAAATTCAAGTAAATTTAATGTAAAATTTGATCAAAATATCTGAAATACATTTTTTAGATTAAGAGAGTTTCAAGTTTGGAAACCAGCACAACACTGTAAAGCAATTTTTTCCCCAAGTAAAGATAAATTTTAAAAAAAGTTAAAGAAACAACTTCATCTTTGAAGCTCTGTTTACAACTATTCTTTATTTTATAGAAAATTCTATGCAAATCCACCAAATCTGTCTTATTTCAAAGTGAAGTCCACCAATTCCTCACTCATAATCATGTATGTTGCTGGTTAAAAAAAAAAAAAAAAAAAAAAAAAACTTTTCTGGACAATAGCTCACACTAAATCTAAAACTATATGGGATGGGAGGTGAAGTGTTTTAAGCAGCAGCCGAGGTGACTTCAAAGCTTTCTAAAGTGCATGTGGTTTCTTTAAGGAAGAAAGTATTTTGCGTGAGTCTTTGTATTTCCAATGCCTACTACAGTGACTAGAACAAAAAAATAAAGAAAGAAATATTTATTACATAAATAATAGAATTGGTTGATTTCTTTGGCTGCCATTTTCTCCCGTATATGGCTTTTATTCTGACATCCTTTATTCTCTAGCATATTAGATGTAACCTTACCTCTCTTCTCCCTGTGCTCCCATAACCTGTGACACTTGATTCTTTTCCTACTTCTTAGGCCACTTCTTTTAATTTTTATTTTCTTTTTCTAAAATATAAGATTACTGCTACTCTCACTTTACAGAAAATACACAATTATCAAACAGGTTAAGTAATTTTTTCAAATATTAAATTTTATGTTGCAAAGTGAGGATAAAGTGACTCACTTTTTTTTTTTTTTTGTATTTTTGAACTCATCCTTAGCTCTTATCTTATCTTACATCAAACCATTTTAGTCGTTTAGAAAAACTTTATAATATTAAATAGTGAATGAATAAATGCACAAATGAGTATGCTATAGGGTCTCTGCTTTGAGAAAACATGAAAGGTTGTCAGATTTAATTTCTCAGTCGTTAAAATCATAAGTTTAGTGTATATTGTGGTGGCTTTTAGATTAAATTTTCAAGGTATCCGTGACTCTAATTGTTTAAGTGAGGAGAGAATTTAAAAGTTTGTCTATTATTCTATCTCTTGGACTGGGCTCAATGAGCTCCTAAGATATTTTAAATGTACTTCCCCCAAAGAGGAGGTATGTTCCCCTGACTTGACCTGAGGAAATTCTTAGTTATTCAAAGTGTTTTCCCTAGGATTGCTCTCCCTGGCTAGCCTTCCTGAGCTCAACTGGGAAACAGATATGGATAAGACACCCTCACCCAGCTGTGCAGACATCAGCTTCACAGACATGAAGAACAGTAAGTCTGTCTCATGGAAGCTGAAAGACTTGCTCATATGACAAATTGAATCCTCAGAAGCCTTCTAGAATAATTCGGAGAAAAATAGTTTTTGGAACAAAGATTTAGAGGTCTCTTAGTAGTAAGTGAAGATGATATTCAGGAAAATATGGGCAATTATCTTGGTAATTATTCCATAATTTTCAGTATCAAAAGAATAATAGGAATAAAACAATTATATATTTTCAAGCCACAAATTTAAGCACCACCACAATATTGTTAGGTTTCCTCTGAGAGATGCAAGCATCCCAAATTCCAGATTTGAGTCCTTTGTTTGTACATTTATGCATTCATCATTTAATAAGCATTTTCTGAATACACACAATGGGTCAAGCACTATGCAACATTTTTCAATGTAGAAATGAATAAAACATAATACTTATTATCATGTAACTCATAGTCTGGTGGATGATACAGAAATATAAACATATAATTATATTGAGATAAGTTTTAAAACAATATAAAAATTAATTGTGACAACACAGAAGAGGGAGCAATAAATATGCTGTTTTATGAGCAAATTTCAAATATCTTCACTACTATTTCTCACAGCCTACTTTTCTTCTCAATGTTCCAGTTAACAGGTCTTTTTTTGTTTTTCTTTTTTCAAAATGATGTATATCCATAAAGAAGCATTCATTTCAACGTTTGTTGTTGTTGTTTAGTCATTAGTTCTCTCTGGCTCTTTTGTGACCCCATGGACTGTAGCCTACCATGCTCTTCTGTACTTGGAATTCTCCAGGCAAGAAAACTCAAGTGGATCCTTCGGCAGGGGATCTTCCCAACCCAGGGGTCGAGCCTGCGCCTCCTGCATGTGTTTCCTGAATTGCGGACAGGTTCTTTGCCAGTGAGCCTCCAGGGAAGCCCTCAATATCAGGGACCATATTAATTAAAATTAATGTAAACAACCATAAATGAAAGTCTACTATGAGAAATTACTAGCTATTTTTTATACAATAATCCACTTATAGAGGTCACTGAACTGAATCTAGAGTGATAGATGACTATCAATGAACTTAAATAGGAGAATGATTTCCCTGTAAAAATTACTCTAATAACTTGAAAAAAGCAGAAATGGATAGTTTTATCTCAAACCAAGGAATCTAGAAAAAGCAGTCATGTTACAGTAAAAAGTGAAAATACCAGTGAAAACAGTTCAAACTTTGACAAATACTTTAGGAGAGTGCTTTCTAGGTAGAGATTTGTGTAAACAAAGACAGAATGAAAAACTGCAGAGCAGACAAATTGATAAGTTCTGGATAACTAAAGAAGGAGTTGCACAAGTGCACAAAAATTTAACACAAATTGAGTGTGTATAAAAATATTATACATATGTATGTGTGAGCGCACGCACATGTGTGTGTGTGTGTATGCATGTGTGTGTGTGTAGACCAGACCACCTTACCACATACAGGTTGTATGTGGGTCAAGAAGCAGCAGATAGAACCAGAATGGAACAACAGACTGGTTCCAAATTGGGAAAGTATGTCAAGGCTGTGTATTGCCACCCTGCTTATTTAACTTGATGATGCAGAATACACCATGCGAAATGCCGTACTGGATGAAGCACAAGCTGGAATCAAGATTGATAAAAATGTCAATAACTTATATGCAGAGTATATATATACCTATACATATATAGGTATATATATATATATATATATATATATATACACTCACAGTGGAATATTATTCAGTTATGAGAAAGAAGGAAATCTTGCCATTTGTGACAACATGGATGAATCTCAGGAGCATTATGCTGTGAGACAAGTCAGTCAGACAAAGACAAATACTGTATGATACCATTTATATGTGAAACTTAAAAATGTCAAATTCAGAGAAGCAGAAAGTACAATTGTGGTCCCCGGGGGGGTGGGAAATTTGGGGACCTATTAGTCAAAAGGTACAAATACCCAGTTCTGAATAAGTTCTGATGACCTCATGAACAGCATTGTGATTACAGTCAATGATGCTGTATTATGTATTTGAAAGTTGCTAAGACACTAGGTCTTACATATTTTCACCAAAAAATGAAATGATAATTTTGTGACATAGAGAAGTTAACTAATGCTATGACAGTAATAATATTGCAATATATAAATGTATCAACTCAAAACTTTGCACAACTCAAACTAATACAATGATATATGTCAATTATATCTTAATTTGAAAAAGAAGAAAAACTTGGAAAATCTGGCTGGGCTTGGATTATAGAGCACTTTGGAGAAATTTGCCTTTTGTTCAATGTGTAAATGGGAATCACTAAAGGTTTTAATAAAATACATGAATTAATAGCTTAGAGAAATAGAAAAGGTAGAGTATAAGTGCTAAGGATTTAAAAAAATGGGGAGCATCAAATATAAAGAACTAGAGCAGGGAAATATCCCACAAATGAAAAGAACCCAGAGAGTTAGGAAATAAACAGATGCAAAGAATTTATGACAACGTCCATATATATAAGATTATACCTCAACTCATCTATTAGACTTAGCATAGCCAGCAGTGCCAGCTAATAGCCTCAGACCAATTAAACGGCTTGTGCTCTGCATTGTATAGATTTGGGGACATAATTAAACTAATTCTACCAGGATCAAATGTTCCAAACTGTCCAGCAATAAAATGGATTGACCTGGACATTTCATTCTCAATATTTCTTTCAAAAACAGTACAAAAAAAAATTTGGTGAACTTACATAAAAATAAACCTGGAGTTCTGTCTTCTCAGATGAACTTATTTACAAAACAGAAATAGAGTCACAGATATAGAAAACAAGTTTATGGTTACAGGGGGAAAGTGGGAGGGGAGGGATAAATTGGGGATTGGGATTGACATATGAACACTACTATACATAAAATAAATAATAAGGACCTACTCTATTTGTTGCTTAGCTGGCAAAGAATTTGCCTGCTATGTGGGAGACCTGGGTTTGATCCCTGGGTTGTCAAGATTCCCTGGAGAAGGAAAAGGCTACCCATTCCATATTCTGGCCTGGAGAATTTCATGGACTGTATAGTCCATGGGGTTGCAAAGAGTTGGACATGACTGAGCAATTTTCACTTTTACTGTATAGCACAAGGAACTCTATCTAATACTATGTAATGACCTATATGGGAAAAAAACCTAAAAAAGAGTGGATATATATATATATATATATAATATCTGATTCACTTTGCTATACGTATGAAACTAATACAACATTGTAAATTAACTATACTCCAATGAAATTTTTTAGAAGTATAGCAAATAGAATAAAAATGACCTAAAATATGAAAATAATACAAGATGTTCTGACAGCCCTCGTTTCACATCTTGTGTCAACAACTGGCTGTTGTCATTAGATAGCATAGTGTACCAAAATCCTTACCACCCTCAATGGAATTCTGAACACCACTATGGGATTCATCATCATTTGTAATCAGGCTTACTATTGTTATATTCATAGAAAGGAGACATTTTCTGTAATCATGGTTCTATCAAATCTGTAAACACTAAATATAGACCAAGGGGAAATATCATTCTCAAGAGAATTGGTACAAACTCAATTTCAGTGCCTAGAATGGTCCCTGGCATAAAGTAGATTTTAAATAAATAGGGATTCAGTGAATGGAATAAATTTCTACCTTCTACCTAATTTTAATTACTTGCTTAGACCACAGTAGACATTAGAATATTTGAATCAATGTCAGGGATGTACTGTATAGGTTCTTCATTACTCAGTTTATTCATGATGAATATGAAGGAAACAATTAATGACCTCATGGGTCAATGCAAGAATGAGGGAATTCAAGAATTCCAAAAATATAATAACTTTTTTCTGCCTTTCACTTTAATATTAATGGATTGCTTTTCTGCTCGGGCCCCAAAACGTTTGCACCAATAGTGATCATTGACCCAACTTAGCCAGTCACAATATTATGCATTTAATTTAAAATAACTGCAGTGTAAAAAATTTAAAAACTCTATGAAAATATATAGAATCATTTATAGACTTGAAAGATATTAGCAGAACAATCATCAAATACTATTGATACACGTGAAAAAGTGTAATGGAAGCATGAAAAATGTGCCTGTGGTATCTCATCTATCACTTTCATCAATTTTTCTTCCCCTCTAAACCGGTTGACTTTTAAACTATGTGTTTGCTTATAGTTCCATTTTCTTTTTCTCTGCTCAAGTCCACTGTTAGAACAGAAAAAAACTTTCTTCCAAGATATAATCCTTCCGATTATTATAAATTCATATTCAGACACTAAAGTCCTTCATGAAACCAGGGAATGTTTATGGAAATGCTATCATTACTTTGATATGGAAATAGGATAGAACCATGCTAGGAACTGGAGACAAGGGAGATGGAATTGCAATCAATGTACCAGTGTAAAAAATAGTGTGTTGTTGATGAGAAGCTGAATGTACAAATGGACCATACATAAAAATGGACCTTAGACTGACAACCTGCAACAATCTGCCCAGGAAACCAACATTTTATCTATCATAAACAACCCAGCGGACAAGCCAGCTATAAATCAGATTTTCAGGAAGCCAGATTGCTATCTATAGTGACAATCCAGGAAGTTAAACAATAATTGTACCGAGTGGCCCAATATGGCCAGTACTTGATTAATAACCAACAGCTTTCTTAATTTTTGAGACACTTCCAAATTAGGATCAAATTTAAAAGCACTTGCTCCTTGGAATAAAAGCTATGACAAACCTAGACAGCATATTAAAAAACAGAGACATTACTTTACTTACAAATGTCTGTATAGTCAAATCTATGGTTTCTAAAGTAGTCATGTATGGATGTGAGTTGGCTCATAAAGAAAGCTGAGCTCTAAAGAATTGATGCTTTTGAACCGAGGTGTTGGAGAAGACTCTTGAGAGTCTCTTGGACTGCAAGGAGATCCAACCAGTCCATTCTAAAGGAAATTAGTCCTGAATATTCATTGGAAGGACTGATGTTGAAGCTGAAGCCCTCCTTTGGCCACCTGATACGAATAACTGACTCATGGAAGAGACCCTGATGCCGGGAAAGATGCAGGAGGAGAAGGGGATGACAGAAGATAAGATGGTTGGATGGCATCACCGACTTGATGGACATGAGTTTGAGCAAGCTCCAGGAGTTGGTGATGGACAGGGAAGCCTGGCATGCTGCAGTCCAAGGGGTTGCAAAGAATCAGACATGACTGAGAGGCTGAACTGAGCTGAGAGAAAACTTATTCTGCCCCCCTCAAAGTGAAAGTATTAGTCACTCAGTTACATCCGATTCTTTGTGGGCCCATGGACTGTAGTCTGACAGGCTCCTGCGTCCATGGGATTTTCCAGGCAAGAATACTGGAGTGGGTTGCTATGCCCTCCTCCAGGGGATCTTCCTGACCCACGGATCGAACCTGGGTCTCCCACATTGCAGACAGATTCTTTACTCTCTGAGCCACTATGCTTCCCTCACCTATCACATAAGATGTCCTGCTTCTAGTTTGCTTACCTACAACTTCTCTACCAAGTCTCCTTTCAGGACACACCACAAAGCCTCCTTTCTTTTTACTATAAAATTTCCTCATGTCTCTGTCTGTCTTTGAGTCTCTGTCAAAATACAGGGGATGGTGGCTATCCCCTTACTATAACAAAGTCAGAATAAATTGCCTTGGCTCTTCTTATTTAATTGGTCTTCATTTTCTTCTGAATTGAAGATGTTTAAGGTGCCTAATTCAAAGATCAATAGGAAATGGCAAGATTGTATTATAATTAATATAATATTCAGATGAGAATACTCTCTATTTTTGATCTCTCGCAATCAATTTTAGACATATTATTTATAAGGCTTATGTCAGTGTGACCTATTTGTTAATTTTCTTTTGGTTTTTTTGAGTTTTCCATTCTCCAGCTACAGATGAAAAATGCAAGTAAACCACTTATACCTCTTCCCCTCTCACTTACTATCAAAGTCCTTTTCTCTTATATCCTTGACTTTGCCTCTCTTTGCCACTTCTCGCCTGTATCTTATTTTATCCATCATCATTTTCATTATTCCTCCAAGAAAATGCTATTCAAAAGTCCATACAAGTACTTGCACATCAGTGAAGCGTCAACCACATAGGATTTAACAACAAGAACAATACCCCAGAAGAGATCACAGAGAGAAAATGACAGGAAATAACTACAGGTTTATTATTCTGTTCACAAACTCTCAACCAATGAGCTATAATAAGAATGTGGTTAATAATTATGTAACACTCATGATAAGCCAGGCAACCCTTAACGAGTGTATTAATTATCTATTGCCGGGTAACAAATTACCAACAAAACTCAATGGTTTAAAACAATCAACTTTCATTCACTCAAAATATCCATGGGTCAGGGCTATGGAAGAGGCTTAGCTTCAGGTTTTGACTTAGAGTCTGTGAGGAGGGGGCACACAAAACGAAGGCTGGGGCTGCAGTCATGTGAAGATGTGTTGGGAGCAGGAGGAGCTACTTCCAAGAGGGCTCATTCACGTGGCCGTTAGGGGGCCTCGGTTTCTCACTGGCTGCTGGCAAGATGCCTCCGTTTCGCATCATATGGCAACTCCAGAGGACTGCTTGAATCCTCTCCAAAGAGATCTGACTTCTCCCACAATCAGTGATCCAAGAGAAAGAGCCAGTAGGAAGCCACAGTGCCTTTGGTGATCACATCTCTGAAGTCACACCTGTCACTTACATCTTCTTCTAACTGTTGGAAGTGCGTTACTAAGTGTAGTAACCTGGAGTGTTGCAGTCCATGGGGTCTCAGAGTAAGACTCAACTTAGAAACTGAACAAGTATAGCGCACATCGAGTCAAAGGGACTTATGCTCCACTTTTTGCAGGGCATGCCAAAGATTCTGTGAATGTGTTATAAACCACACCAAGGTGTTTTATATAACTATTAACTCAGTCTCTCCTAAAATTCCATGAAACAGGTATTAATATTCCTATTTCACAGATGAAGAAGTGAGGCTTAAGAAGCTAAATGATTGGTTCTCACAGCTAGCACATTGCAGACGAGGATTTGGATTTCAGCAGTCTGGTTTGTCTTTAAATTCTGTACTACAGTTGTCCTTCCAGCTAAAGTCTACATATCTTATTTGACAACAGATGATTTTTCAGTTCGGAGAATATCTTAGGCTAGATCCATATCATTTGTGATTCCTGATCCCACCTTTCTTATCTTCCACTTCTTTCTCCCATCTGCTGGGCAAGCACCTTTCTTTTGAAAGTGAACGGGTAGGCTTCATCAGTTGTCTTATAGGGCTCTAATCTCCTTGCTTCCTGAGGAGGTTACCTCACCCAACAGCACAATCAGCTTTTCTCCTCAGACTGTGTCTCAGTCTCTTGCCATCGGAGAAAAAGTGAGCTCACCCCTCTGAGAGGCACGTCTGGATGATTACATTTTAGAAGTCCAAGATATTGAAGAGATTATGGACATGATAGAGAGGCAGTGATAATTTAAGATATAAATGATAGTTTGTTGCAAGATACTATAAAGCAACATAATGCCTAGGGTTTGTTGTTTTTTCCTTCCGTTTTGACACCATCCATGATTCTTTGAAAACATCCAGTAGCACATAGTTCCATTTTGTTTTCATGGCTCTGTTTTGTGAGTTCCCTAAGCACACATTTGATTTGACTGAAATATCACTAGTACTAAGAAGAGGTTTATGCCACAAAGGGACACAGACCTAAAACCACCATCCTCATTCCTAGGAAACATACCAGAATTTTGCATGAGATGGTGGTATCATGGTATGAGACAATTCTTTCCAATATTTTCACAACGAGGAAAATTTATTATCTAATGACCTGGCTCAAAATCATTGAAAACAAGCTGACTATTAATAATATTCTAATGTAGAAATCAACCTAAAATTAGGAAAAACAATATTTAAACCTGTGCAGAGACACAATCTTTTAACACTGTGAGATTCAACAAGCACAATTCTTTTCTTCTCAGATATGTTGGAAGTTGTTGTTCAATCAATAAGTCATCTACAACTCTTTGGGACCCCATGAACTGCAGCAACACTAGGCTTTTCCTGTGCTTCATTGTCTCCTGAAGTTTACAGCTTTGACTATACAGACCTCTGAGGGCAAAGTGATGTCTCTGCTATTTAATACACTGTCTAGGTTGGTCATAACTTTTCTTCCAAGGAGCAAGTGTCTTTTAGTTTTGTGGCTGCAGTCACAGACTGCAGACAGAAAATAAAGTCTGTCACTGCTTCCAATATTCCCCATTTATTTGCTTTGAAATGATAGGAACGGATGCCATGATCTTAGGTTTTTGAATGTTGTTTCAAGCCAGCTTTTTCATTCTCATCTTTCACCTTCATCAAGAGGCTCTTTAGTTCCTTTTTGCTTTCTACCATTACAGTGGTATCATGTGCATACCTGAGGTAGTTCATATTTCTTTTGGCAATCTTGATTCCAGCCTGTGATTCATCTAGCCCTTCATCTAGTACTTCCAGATTCATCTAGATTCATCTAGTATTTCTCATGATGTATTCTGCATATAAGTTAGATAAGCAGGGTGACAATACACAGTCTTGATGTACTCCTTTCCCGATTTTGAATCAGTCTGTTGCTTCATATCCAGTTCTAACTGTTGCTTCTTGACCTGCATACAGGTTTTGCAAGAGTCAGATAAGGTGGTCTTGTATTCCTATCTCTTTAAGAAATATTCCACAGTTTATTGTGATACACACAGTCAGAGCCTCTAGCATAGTCAATGAAGCAGACATAGATGTTTGTCTGTTGTTTGTTTTTTTCTGGAATTACCTTGCTTTTTCTATGATCCAATGAACATTGGCAATGTGATTTATGGTTCTTCTGCCTTTTCTAAGACCAGCTTGTACATCTGGAAGTTCTCAGTCCACATACTACTGAAGCCTAGCTTAAAGGATTTTGAGCATAACCTGCTCCGATGTGAAATGAACTGTATTGTAGTTTGAATATTTTTTGGCATTGCCTTCTTTGGAATTGGAATGAAAAGTGACATTTTCCAGTCCTGTGGCCACTGCTGAGCTTTCCAAATTTGCTGGCAAAGTGAAGAACTTTAACAGTATCATCTTTTAGGATCTGAAATAACTAAGCTGGAATTCTCTCACTTCCAAAAGCTTTGTTTGTAGTAATGCTTCCTAAGAAGCATTCCTCCTAAGCTTCCTAAGTTGACTTCCCACTCCAGAATGTCTGGTTTTAGGTGAGTGACCACAACATCATGGTTATCTGTGTCATTAAGACCTTTTTTGTATATTTTTCTACATATTCTTCTTGCTACCACTTATTAATCTCTTCTGCTCCTCTTAGGTCCTTGCAGTTTCTACCCGTTATTGTGTCCATCTTTTTTCAAGAAATATTCCCTTAGTATCTTCAATTTTCTTGAAGAGATTTCTAGTCTTTCTATTATATTGCTTTCCTCTATATCTTTGCATTATTCTTTAAGAAAGCTTTCTTATGTCTCCTTGCTATTTTCTGGAATTCTGCATTTAGTTGGATATATCTTTCCCTTTCTCCTTTGCTTTTCACTTCTCTTCTCTTCTCAGCTATTTGTAAGGTCACCTCAGACAATCACTTTCTTCACCTTCTTGCATTTCTTTTTCTATGGGATAGTTTTGATCACTGCCTCTTGTACAAAGTTATGAACCTCCATCCATAGTTCTTCAGGCACTCTGTCTACCAGATCTAATCCCCTGAATCTATTTGTCACCTCAACTGTATAATCACAAGGGATTTGACTTAGGTCATACCTGAATGGCCTAGTGGTTTTCCCTATTTTTTTTCAATTTAAGCCTGAAGTTTGCAATGAGAAGCTCATGATCTGAACCACAGTCAGCACTGGGTCTTGTTTTTTCTGACCCTATAGTGCTTCTGCATATTTTACTGCAATTAATATAGTCAGTCTGATTTTGGTATTGACCATCTGGTGATATCCATGTGTAGAGTCCTCTCTTGTGTTGTTGGAAAAGGGTGTTTGCTACCAGTGTGTTCTCTTGGCAAAACTCTGTTAGCCTTTGCCCTGCTTCATTTTGTATTCAAGGTCAAACTTGCTTGTTACTCCAGGTGTTTTTTGACTTCCTACGTTGCATTCCAGTCCCCTATCCTGAGGACATCTTTTTTTTTTTTTTTTATAATCAATGTCATGTCATTTTATTTATTTATTTATTTATTTTTTATTTTTTAATTTTTTTATTAGTTGGAGGCTAATTACTTCACAACATTTCAGTGGGTTTTGTCATACATTGATATGAATCAGCCATAGATTTACACTTATTCCCCATCCCGATCCCCCCTCCCACCTCCCTCTCCACCCGATTCCTCTGGGTCTTCCCAGTGCACCAGGCCGGAGCACTTGTCTCATGCATCCCACCTGGGCTGGTGATCTGTTTCACCATAGATAATATACATGTTGTTCTTTCAAAACATCCCACCCTCACCTTCTCCCACAGAGTTCAAAAGTCTGTTCTGTATTTCTGTGTCTCTTTTTCTGTTTTGCATATAGGGTTATCGTTACCATCTTTCTAAATTCCATATATATGTGTTAGTATGCTGTAATGTTCTTTATCTTTCTGGCTTACTTCACTCTGTATAAGGGGCTCCAGCTTCATCCATCTCATTAGGACTGATTCAAATGAATTCTTTTTAATGGCTGAGTAATATTGTATATGTACCACAGCTTCCTTATCCATTCATCTGCTGATGGGCATCTAGGTTGCTTCCATGTCCTGGCTATTATAAACAGTGCTGCGATGAACATTGGGGTGCACGTGTCTCTTTCAGATCTGGTTTCCTCAGTGTGTATGCCCAGAAGTGGGATTGCTGGGTCATATGGCAGTTCTATTTCCAGTTTTTTAAGAAATCTCCACACTGTTTTCCATAGCGGCTGTACTAGTTTGCATTCCCACCAACAGTGTAAGAGGGTTCCCTTTTCTCCACACCCTCTCCAGCATTTATTGCTTGTAGACTTTTGGATAGCAGCCATCCTGACTGGCGTGTAATGGTACCTCATTGTGGTTTTGATTTGCATTTCTCTGATAATGAGTGATGTTGAGCATCTTTTCATGTGTTTGTTATCCATCTGTATGTCTTCTTTGGAGAAATGGCTGTTTAGTTCTTTGGCCCATTTTTTGATTGGGTCATTTATTTTTCTGGAATTGAGCTGCAGGAGTTGCTTGTATATTTTTGAGATTAATCCTTTGTCTGTTTTTTCATTTGCTATTATTTTCCCCCAATCTGAGGGCTGTCTTTTCACCTTACTTATTGTGCGTGTGTGTGTGTGTGTGTGTGTGTGTTAGCTCTACAAGGTCTTACAGGTCTTCATAGAACCATTCAACTTCAGCTTCTTTGGCATTAGTGGCTGGGTCATAGACTTGGATTCCTGTGATATTAAGTGGTTTGCCTTGGAAACGAACCGGGATCATTCTGTCATTTTTGATTTTGCACCCAAGTACTGCATTTCAGACTCTTTTGTTGACTATGAGGGCTACTCTGTTTCTTCTCAGGGATTCTCACCCACAGTAGTAGATATAACGGTTGTCTGAATTTAATTCCCTCATTCTGTTCACTTTAGTTCGCTGATTCCCTAAATATCAATGTTCACTCTTGCCATCTCCTGCTTGAACATTCCATGTTCCTATGCAATATTGTTCTTTACAGCATCGGACTTTATTTTCACCACCAGACACATCCACAATTGAGCATAGTTTCCTCTTTGGCCTAGCCTCTTCATTTTTTTTTCTGAAGCTATTTCTCTCTTCTTCTCCAGTACCATATTGGAAGCTTTGATAGAATTCATTTAAGAATTTCAAGAAACCAAGGAAGCTAATCTAACATACTAGCAAATCAGTATTAGACATCAGTCCTAGAGATTTATGCATATTTTAGAATTCAAAAAGATTACTAGAGAAAAGTTTTAAAAGGTACTTATTTTAACATATTTTCTGTTCCCATGTTTTAAAGCAGGCACACATCTTTCAAAAATAACTGAATTAAGACAAATGCATAATTTAAATATTTGTTTAAAAAATAATAAATATTTGTTTATCCTCTTAATTTCTGGTCGTTTTTAACAGTTTGCCAATCTGTGTGATGTGTGTCTAACAAAATTTCTCTTGTTAGTGAATTTGATAAAAAGTTCATGTAGAATTGATCAGACTTAGTCTTTAAGAACCTCAAAGAGACTGATGGATCCAACACCATCACACTCTCTCATAATTTTGACCAGCTTGTTCTATTTTAATTGTGTTTGCACATCCTAAAGCATAAAATAAAATCATGCAGATGTTCTCTTAAGAAATGACAGGCCAAGCTCCTCTTAATAGATGATAGCCATGAGCAAGCAAAACCAGTCCATACAAGGGGCTAGGTGAAATTAGATGGGATTTTTCTTCTTCAAATATACATTTGTGTGTAAAGTGGGAAAAAACAACAATAACAACAACACTTTTTTAACCTAATATTAAACCAGGCATTCATAATCTGTCTTTAAGAAATCCTAAGAAGCATGAACCTCACATGTTTAAATGTGTGATGGCATCCCACCAGAGAAAGTACAGCCTGCGGTGTGATTATTTACATGAACCCCAAGACTCCATAACCTCCTGATATCCTAGAAACTTATTACTAAAGATGACATGACTTTGACTGAATTTAAGAAAGACCAGCTGTAGACTGGGGCAAAGATTGCAGGCATAGCAAATATGTCATCTCTGCATCTATCTTAACAGTTTCAAAATGGTGGAGAACATTTTTCTTTCAAGATATATATCAAGAGCAGTGCCAGAAAATAAGAACTATTACCATCCATAGGCCAAAATTATTTGAGAAATTCCTAGAGGTTGAAAGCAGATGGGATCAGATAAATGGTGTAGAAAATCCATGAAGTATTTGCAGGAGGCCAGCAGAGCAAGCCTGCAGGGAAGAAGGGAGTGGTCAGAAGGAGGACTGGGGCAACTGACAGAGTGATGTATGGACTAACTGCCCTGAACTCAGCGGGGTTTCTAGCCACAGGCTCTCCACACTCCCCAGAAGTAGATGATTAACTGGCTGCAACTGACAATCTGTGGACGTGGGTGCTGGCACAGGGGTCACAGATGGTCAGCATTCCTAGGGAAGACAGAACCATCATAGAGGAGAATAAGCTATGGCATTCCTAAGTGTAGCACTTTTCTTTCTTAAAAGACTAAAGGAGGTCCTTCTGACTAGATTTTACTGTGTCTCCTTTTCCAAAGTTTTTTGTTAAGTCCCTAAGCTGTGTCTGACTCTTTGTGATGCCATGGACTGCCGCATGCGAGGCTTCGCTGTCCTTCACTACCTCTCAGAGTTTGTTCATATACTTTATAAGACAATTTAGTCTTACGTATTTCTGCTTAGCAAAGGAAGTCTCAGCCTGTGAAGTTTGAGAGCCAAGCAAAAAACGTAATGCATTCTGACTTTAGAACAGTGAACTGTAGTCTTAATTATTTACTGCAGCCTAATGGAAGATCAGACTTCCGCTGACTTTGCTTTCCTGTCACACCGGGCACAACTTGAACATGTGGAGTCTGGATTCCTGGTATAATTCTTCAGTCAGCCTATGATGCAGTTTTTGTGTGTGTGTGAAGTACTTTCTGCTTTCCTTTAAACTCGGAAGCACCATGTCCCTTAAATGATGGAGGCATGTAAATTTATAACTTCTCAATTTTTTTTTTTTAATTTTAAGGCAGAGTTGAAATGATGTTTTACATTGTTTACTTTGAATCTTTGGTATTTCAATAACTTTGAAGTTTTTGCAAATGGATCATAGGGACTTGCTTCTTGCTAATTTTAGGTCATGAATTTTTTTCATATTCTAATAGAAATAGATGGGATCAAAGGAACTAGGGAAAGACATGGTTAGACTCTATTTCTAAATCTGTACATGTGTTTCTTCCATCTGACTGTGTCTTATGCTCAGCTCTGTGATGACACTGTTATAGTTATCATTCTGTCTCCTCACTAACTTGGAAAATCCAGAATCATGAATCTGGCTTTGACTGTATACACAGCATCATGCTATTGTTAGGACAAGCTTCACCTAATGCAGATAAAATCCCAAATATGTGAGAGGCTCTGTGGTATTGCTTCAGGTTTAATGAAGCACATATGGTTGAGTGCACTGGGGGTTGTGGGTGGGCTCTGAGAATTCAGATGGGGACTGTAAATTCGAGGTGCTTTCTTCTTCTTTTTTTTAAAAAATAATGAGCATTCTTCCAATTAAAAATATTTTGTATAATAAGCTTTAAATTCACAAGAAAAGCAAGGCCAATGACAGGTAGACAAAACCACAATTAAACATGACTAATAAGGAATTATCAGCTTAGAGTGTTATATTTCTTTGCTGAGATTGAGGCCCATACTGTGAATGTATACTATAGTCACCAGTGAGAATATTTCCATTGGATTGCTTTAACTGTGGGATCAGGTTTGAAGGAGTATCACATATTGGATGATATAAGCAACAACAACTAACTCCATATAGACTCAGTTTGAAAGCTCAATAGAACCATAAAGAAAAGCACAGCTGGTGTGTTGGCTTTATAAAAATCACAGAGAAAAATATCCATCTTCCTGACTACTTGCTTCACTTACTCCTCAAAATTCTTCATCTCCTGTTATAAAGATTAAGCACATAACTCCCAGCTCCTCATTTTCCCCTTATTGTTTTCTGACCATTCAAAGAACCCTGTCATCAGCCTGACCTATTTCAAAATACCTGGCTACAAAATTAAATCCATTCCATTTCCATCCCTTCATTAACTGCTATTTCCTCAGCATAGCTGGATCTCATGCAGTCCTTTGAGAAAAGAAATATTAACAAATGAACTGGCTTTAGTGTTCGTATACAGAGAAAGCAGCTCTTAGAATTACATTCCTTCCTAAAGGTACTTTTTAGTTCTCTGTGTCTCAAGGTGTATAGAATAAGGTCCCTGTCCCTGAGTGGTCAATATTTTAATTTCACATGTGATGTTTGTGTTTTGTATGTGTAAGTGGTGGAATTGCTGAAAATATTAGCAGACTAAACTGACTCGGTTTCAGAGAAGGACATCTTTCAAAGACTGGCAAAATCACACCTTAGAACAAGTCATAATGGCCATGGGATGGGTTGAAAGTCATGGCACATCCTCCTGGAGGAGAGAAAATTGCTTCCTTTTATTTATTCATACACAGAAATATGATTAGCTTCTTGTAAAGATTTTTGAGCTTCATTGTATACATTAGCTCTGACATATTTATAGGGTATGCACGTGTGTTAAGTCACTTCAGTCATGTCCAACTCTTTGCAACCCTATGGACTATAGCCCACCAGGCTCCTCTGTCCAGGGGATTCTCCAGGCAAGAATAATGGAGTGGGTTGCTGTGCCCTCCTCCATGGGATCTTCTCAACCCAGGGATCAAACCTGCATCTCTCATGTCCCCTGCACTGGCAGGCAGGTTATTTACCACTAGTGCCACCTGGGAAGCCCATTTAAAATGTACTTTATATTAAAAATATAAATTTATATATTTAAATTTTATATTATAAATCTCAGTGCTAGGTGCTAAGAAGAAACAAAGATAACTAGACTTAAATACAAAAGAAAAAAAATGGAGTGACACAGGTAGACAGTTCCAGAAACAATATCTCCTGGCTTCCTAACAATATTTGATGGGGCATCTGACAACTAGAAGCAATGGTTTCAAAGACCTAGTTCCCTCTGTCCACCTGACTAGCAAATCTGATGATTTAGAGAGATCTCAGTCTGCAGTGCATGTTTATCTCAAGCCCTGAGAATGCTGGGTGTGCTTTCAGCCACTGAATGCCTTCTCCATGGCAGCCAGACCAAGCGCTTGCTTTCTTCCAGGGCCTCTCTGACTCACTGGCCCATGTTGGCTCTGAGTTGTTTCAGATCTTCCCTTCCCATACATTTTTGAATATAAAATTAGTAAGAGTGGTTTGAAGGAGAGTTAGGAAGGTATTAGGTATTGGACCCTGTTTCTTAACGTAAGAACTAAATTGAATTCTGCTCAACAAACTGTACTCAGTTTCTCTGATTTATCATGAAACATTTCACAGAAAAATGCCAATTGCTCCAAAAATGACTTGAGAGAGAAATGAGAGGGAAAGAGACATGGGAGAAGAGAGAATATTATTGACTCATAAAAACATAGCTTTTGCCCATGTGTTTAATAACACCAAAGAATTTAAACTTACTCCAGAAGAATGTTACTTTTTGATTAATAACATGACCTATTTGAATAGACTGACCTGATACCCTCTGAGGTCTCCATGATTTGTTTATTTCTAGTGTAACTAATTGAGGGAAATTTCATGCATTCCTTCAACGTAGTTATAAGTGAAGGAAGGAAGGAAGGAGATGGCAAATTAAAAGAAGACTACTGCATAGTAACTGTTGGTACACATTCATACAAACTGTTTTGGGGAATAATTTGCAAGACTGGAATTGCAAAGACTCAAATATATATATGGTCACAATTCTGTAAAAGCCATCTGTACTTTAGTTATTCTACTTTACTATATTTGTTAGACATACTGTTGACCTAGATGCTGGTATACTGGCATGAGTAACTTATAATCTTTATAAATATATTCTTGTTTTCAAAGAAATCACTACCTTTACCAAAACTTATGAGAGAGATACAAGGACAGAGAGAAAAACTGCTTTCCTCACCTCTGGTTTCATAGACCCAAAGATAGTGGGCTTAAGCTTATATGAATCATCATGATTTCAAGGCATTTCCTGCAATTCTCCTGATAGTTCTTCTGCCTAATTTTAATACCCATTGCTTACCTATTTCAAAAATTAGGCAGTGAGTAGGAATGCTAATCCTGAACTCTCTTTTTTTTCCCTTTATAATAGATTCAGCATTTTTGAGAAAATAATACCTTTATGTCAGTGAGTGAAAAGGCCTTTAGAGACATTTCATTAAATCACAAAACAGCTTGTGACAAAACTACAGGGTACTGTTATTATCTTCAATTTCCAGATGGAGAAGGGAGGGATAGAAAGAGTGTAGCTACCCTCTTAGTAGTACCTACAGGATGCCTGTCAAGCTGGCCTTGCAGGCTCCAGCCTGGACTCTTTCCATACTCCAGGCCTGCTTGGGTCTGCCTTTCTGCTAAACTACACATCTTCATGCTGGAATCATAGTTAGTGTTTATGTATTGCTGGCCAAGTACTTAGTCATCAAGTGCTTTGTGCATTACAATTTTAGCATGAGCACTTGGCTCATGTTTCCTCCAGTGACTATTTGCCATCCAGTCTGCTAGTGATGGGTAACTGAGTAAAAACTCCTGGAGTAAATTAAGCCAATCAGATTCTATCTCCATCAGTAATTTGAAACATGAACCAAAAGACACATACATTAAACTTGTGTTGATTCCAAATGAGAGTGCCCCAGAGCAGAATAAGATACACCCTTCCACTGCACAGCACCTGGGAACAACCTGGTTTGTAGCCTTCCTGAAGTTTCATTCTTCAACATTTCTGTGTATAGAATACAATAATTTCCACCCATTATTTTTCCTTAAGAGGTGTACATATAACCAAGAGAAAGTTATAATTCAATATAGTTTGTGGCTCTCTTTTTATAAAAGCTATTTCATGTATTGAAATTTTAAGCAATATTTTTACAAAATTATCTGAACAGATAATTACTAACATCACCAAGTGATATTTACTGTGCCATCACCAACTTTGTCACTTGCATGCTTCTTCACATAATTTAATCTTCTTCTTCTCGGAATTATGCTTTCTTTCATCTAAGGTAACAATTCACTTAAAAACACTTGTTCTACAAAGTTCATTTTAGCTTAAATCCATTCTCCTATTTATTGATTTATCACCAAAATTAACAACAACAAAAAATAGCTAGACTAATGTAGCTACCAAATTTAAGTGGACTTTTGATGAAAGAATTTTAACACTAAAAACATACCAGTGTTAAAAATTACAAATTCATTTTCTAGATGTTAGAAAAAAATGTAGGGCAAAATAGTTATATTTTTTCAAAATGCTTAGAAATAGCGTAAGTTAATGCAAAAGTATAAACAATGAGTTCAGTAGTCTTGATGCAGTATCTGAGTCTGTCACTAAGTCCCTTTATTGTCGCTTCTCTGGGGTACAGATTCCTATAAAACAATGAGGATGAGAGATTAAAAAGCCTGGGAACAAGGCGACTGTGAGATCTAGATTAAATTCTTCTGACCATTACATTCTTAAGAAAGTTTTGAAAGACGGGGCATATATGAATCTAGTCTTTGTATTTAGCATAGTGACAGAATATAGTGTTGATAAATATCTTATATGTAGCTATTATAATTATTATAGCTTATTTTCACTATCTTCAAAAGCAGTTATGAAGTTTTGAGAAAAATCATATAGGCAAATTGAGGAAAAGCATACATACAATTGAAAAAGTGAAAGTGTTAGTCATTCAGTTTTGTCTGACTCTTTGCAACCCAATGGACTGCAGCTCACCAGGCTTCTCTGTCCATGGGATTCTCCAGGCAAGAATTCTGGAGTGGGAAGCCATTCCTTTCTCCAGGGGATCTTCCTGACCCAGGGATCGACCTGGGTCTCTCCCATTGCAGCCAGATTCATTACCATCTGAGCCACAATTGCCAACCATTAAAAGTGATTAATCAAAAAGATGTAATTGACATTATATACATATGCGGTGGCTCCGATGGTAAAGCGTCTGTCTACAACGCGGGAGACCTGGGTTCTATCCCTGGGTCGGGAAGATTCCCTGGAGAAGGAAATGGCAACCCACTCCAGTACCCTTGCCTAGAAAATCCCATGGATGGAAGAGCCTGGTGTCCATGGGGTCGCAGAGTCAGACACGACTGAGCGACTTCACTTCACATATGTGAAAAAAGCCCATACAGATATACATGTACACAAAAAATAAATAGCACATGAGATATATGAGGCATTATGACCATGAATATTTTAAAAGGTGTTTTCACATTGTCATTATTTTTCCATTCTATTTGGATTGAGGGAGTAAACTTAATGGATAAGCTAAAATTAATTTTGTTGCAAGGCAGAGATGCAGAGGGTTTGACATAAGCTTTGAAATCAGTCAGATTGAGCTCAAATGCAGGCTTGGCTGCTTACTGATGTCTTCATTCTCAAAATTTCTTCATTTGTAAAAGGGAGATAATAGCCATGTCATAGGGCTGCTGCAAAGAGGAAATAAAATAAGTATATAACGGGCACAGCACAGTTTAAGCGTTATTCATTATCATTAGTGTTTACATGAAAAATTGTTCTATAGCACCCAGTTTGAGGGTGAGTGGTTTAGATTTTTATGAGGAAGGACAAGTATTCCAGGCAAAGCCAACTAATTATTCATAATATTCAATGTGCCCTTGTGTTTACCATATGATCTTAAGGAAACTAACTCAAAATAGTGCATAGTGTGTTGATCTAAAAGTCAGTGAGAAGAATCTTTCTAGAAACTTTGACTGAAATATAATGAAATTCCATATATTTTCACAGCTACTGCATTGAAGTATGAACTGTCACAAATGGCTTAAGTTGCCTAAGAATATCTGTGATTATCCTATTTATTAGGCAGCAACATTATTGTTTTTCACAATAAAATATTCATATGACATAGACTTGTCATAATTAGTTGAAAAAATATAAAATATTCATTTTATTTTCAATGTACTTTTGAAAGGAAAAAGAAATATAAAGGGAGAAACATCATTAATACTTAAATGATGAATATATTATTTTTATTAAGGTCAGCTTATATAAAAGAATTTGATAAATAAAATTTTTTACTTTTAGTAATTATTCAAATATTTCAATAAAATGGTATAGCTTTTTTTTGGTCATTTAGTCTTCATCTATCTTGTTCCTACTTGAGTACACATTTGTCAAGCAGGATGTTACTGCTGCAGTCAAGAAAAAAGAAAATAGAGAACATTTCTACTTCTCAATGCTTGTGAATATGAGAATGACTTCCTATAACTTCTAGTTTCCAATATACAGTTACATGGGTCAAGCGATGCACAGATATGTGAACTCACTATCCCTGTGGGATATATAAGAAGTGATGAAACATCAACTTGGGCAAATATAAACCAATGCTTCTCTTAAACGTTATCACTAGTATGCCATTCCAGTGAAAAAAAAAAAAAGAAGCACTTTATTTTAAATAATAAATTACATCTCAAAACTTCCCACCTACTATAACAAAAATAAAAACTTTACAATTATTACTGTGATGGCTTATATAGATTTTAAATTAAAATAAAATTGTGTATTTCTAACAGCTAATTAACAGGCCATTGTTGAATGTGCATTGTGTGTATATAGTAAAATACCATGAGTGATATAAAATATTAAGGTAGGGAACAAACACAATAGTAAATTGCCCCACAGTTTTAAGAACTTTAGATTCCAAATAAAGTATTAATGCTGGCAATACCACTTAATGTAAATTATGTGCACATATCTTTATTTTAATACTCTCCATTTATTAGTTGTATAACCTCAAAGAAATTAATTTATCTAAATATAACTTTAATCTATAAAATGGCTGATGATGATGATGATAGAAAAATATGTATCATGGTTTTGTAAAAGAGGCTAGTGAAATAATTTATGTACATGGTTTAGAATATTGTCTAATGCACAGTAAAACTTAAGTAAAAGGTCAATTATTTTTATTATGAAATCTTAGCAACTATTTTGTGGTCTACATTTTAATAAACAGACATTATTTAATGACAGGCTTCCCTAGAGGCTCAGTGGTAAAGAATCTGCCAGCCAGTGCAGGAGACTTGGTTTAGGTCCCCGGGGTTGGGAAGATCTCCTGGAGAAGGAAATGGCAACCCATTCCAGTATTCTTGACTGGAGAATTTCAGGGACAGAAGAGCCTGGAGGTTCCACACTCCATGGGGTTGCAAAAGAGGTGGATCAGGCTTAGCGACTAAACAACAACAAAACAACAGAATAGAAAATACTAAAATAAACCCTTGTAAGTATAGTTAACTCATCTTTGAAAAGGGATTCAAGACAATACAAGAGAGCAAATATAATCTTTTCAACAAATATTAACATGACCAGTACAACCTGATATCCACATATAAAAATGAATTTAGATACAGACTTTATAGCTTCCCAAAAATTAACTCAAAATGGATTGAAGATCTAAATGAAAAGCATAAAACCATGAAACGCCTAGAAGATGGCATAGGAGAAACCCTAGATTACCTTGAGTATGGCAATGCCTTTTTTTGAGACAACACCAAAACCATGATCCATGAAAGAAACAATTGATAAGCTGCACTTCATTAAAGTTAAAATCTTCCATTCTGAAAAACAAGGTCAAGAGAATGAGAAGACAAGCCAGAGACTAGGAGGAAATATTTGCAAAAGACACATTTATAAAGGAGAGTAGTCTGTAATACACAAATAATTCAACATTAAGAAGACAGCCTGATAAAAAAGGGGAGATAAATAACGAACACCTTAGCTAAGAAGATGTATAGATAACAAACATACGAAAAGATGCTCCAAGTCACTTCACTAGAGAAACTAAATTAAAACAACAGGGATGTACTAGGTAACACTTATTAGAATGGCCAAAATTCGGAACACTGTTAACATAAAAAGCAAGGCAAGGATGAGGAGTTACAGAAAATCTCAGTGATTGCTGTTGAAAATAGAAAATGCTCCAGTCACTTTGGAAGACAGTTAGGAGATTCTTACAAAACTTATCGTGGCATTTATTCAAGCAAGTAGAAAACGCGTATCTAAACAAAAACCTGCACACGAAAGTTTTTAAGAGCTTTATTCATAATCGTCAAATGTTAAAAATAACCAAGGAGGCCTTTAGTAGAAGAATGCGTAAACTGTGGCACAACTAGATAATGAAATATTATTCAGTGCTGAAAATAACTGAGCCATTAAGCTATGAAAAACATGGATGAAATTTAAATACTTATTACTAAGTGAAAGAATCCAAAAATGCTGTATACTATATGATTTTGAACTTCCCTGATGATGCAGTGGTAAAGAATGTGCTGCAGATGGAAGAGACGAGGGTTTGATGTCTTATGGACTTTGAGTGATTGCGTCTTTTTGTTCATCAACTGCAACAAATGTATCGTATCACTCTGGTAGGGGATGCTGATAATAATAAGTTTGGCTATATATGTGTGGGCGTCCCAGGTGGCTGCCTTGGCAAAGAATCTGCCTGTAATGCAGGAGTCACAAGAGATGAGGTTTCAATCCCTGAGATGGGAAGATTCCCTGGAGGAAGTCATGGCAACCTACTCCAGTATTCTTGCCTGGAGAATTTCATGGACAGAGGAACCTGGTGAGCAACAGTCCATGGTGTTGTAAAGACTTGAAAATGACTGAAGCTACAGAGCGTGCACACACCCATACATGTGTGGGGTCAGACAGCATACGGGAGATCTTCATACTATCCTCTCACTTTGCTCAGAACCTAAAACTGCTCTAAAAGAACATTATTTTAATAAAATGTTAAACAAGCTCATAGTTCAAATGAATGACTGTTACTTTTGTTCTATAAACATTGTTTAATAGCAGTGCAAACATATTACATACTGAAATCAGATTGATTATATTTGCAGCTGAAGATGGAGAAGCTCTATACAGTCAGGAAAATAAGACCAGGAGCTGACTATTGCTCAGATCATGAACTTCTTATTGCAAAATTCAGACTTAAATTGAAGAAAGTAGGAAAAACCACTAGACCATTCAGATATGACCTAAATCAAATCCCTTACGATTGCACAGTGGATGTAATGAATAGATTCAAGGATTAGATCTGATAGACAAAGTGCCTGAAGAACTATGGCTGAAGATTCGTGACATTGTACAGGACGCAGTATCAAACAATGCCCAACAAAAGAAATGCAAAAAGGCAAAATGGTTATCTGAGGAGTCCTTACGAATAGCTGAGAAAAGAAGAGAAGCAAAAGGCAAAAGACAAAAGGAAAGATATATCCACCTGAATGCAGAGTTCCAAAGAACAGCAAGGAGAGATAAGAAAGTCTTCCTAAATGATCAATGAAAAGAGATAGAGAAAAATGATATAGAATGGGAAAGATTAGAGATCTCTTCAAGAAAATTAGAGATACCAAAGGAAAGTTTCATACAAAGATGGCAAAAATAAAGAGCAGAAATGGTACAGACCTAACAGAAGCAGAAGATATTAAGAAGAGGTGGCAAGAATACACAGAAATATAAAGAAGATCTTAAAGACCCAGAAAACCATGATGGTGTAATCACTCACCTAGAATCAGATATCCTGGAGTGCAAAGTCAAGTGGGCCTTAGGAAGCATCACTACAAACAAAGCTAGTGGAGGTGATGGAATTCCAGCTGAGCTATTTCAAATCCTAAAAGATAATGCTGTGAATGTGCTGCACTCAGTTCAGTTCAGTTGCTAAGTCATGTCCAACTCTTTGCCACCCCATGAACCGCAGCATGCCAGGCCTCTCATCCATCAGCAACTCCCGGAGCCCACCCAAACCCATGTCCATTGTGTCGGTGATGCCATCCAACCATCTCATCCTCTGTCGTCCGCTTCTCCTCCTGCCCCCAAGCCCTCCCAGCATCAGGGTCTTTTTCAATGAGTCAGCTCTCTGCATCAGGTGGCCAAATTACTGGAGTTTCAGCTTCAACATCAGTCCTTCCAATGAACACCCAGGACTGACCTCCTTTAGGATGGACTGGTTGGATCTCCTTTCAATCCAAGGGTCTCTCAAGAGTTTTCTCCAACACCACAGTTCAAAAGCATCAATTCTTCGGCACTCAGCTTTCTTTATAGTCCAACTCTCACACCCTTACATGACTACTGGAAAAACCATAGCCTTGACTAGACAGACCTTTGTTGACAAAGTAATGTCTCTGCTTTTTAATATGCTGTCTGGGTTGGTCATAACTTTTTTTCCAAGGAGCAAGGGTCTTTTAATTTCATGGCTGCAATCACCATCCACAGTGATTTTGGAGCCCCCAAAAATAAAACCAGCCACTGTTTCCCCATCTATTTACCATGAAGTGATGGGACCGGATGCCATGATCTTAGTTTTCTGAATGTTGAGCTTTAAGCCAACTTTTTCACTTTCCTTTTTCACTTTCATCCAGAGACTCTTTAGTTCTCCTTCACTTTCTGCCATAAGGGTGGTGTCATCTGCACATCTGAGGTTATTGATATTTCTCCCAGCAATCTTGATTCCAGCTTGTGCTTCCTCCAGCCCAGCGTTTCTCATGATGTACTCTGCATACAAGTTAAATAAGCAGGGTGACAATATACAGCCTTGACATACTCCTTTCCCTATTTGGAACCAGCCTGTTGTCCCATGTCCGGTTCTAACTGTTGCTTTCTGACAGGTTTCTCAAGAGGCAGGTCAGGTGGTCTGGCATTCCCATCTCTTTCAGAATTTTCCACAGTTTATTGTGATTCACACAGTCAAAGGCATAGTCACAAAATTTGGAAAACTCAGCAGTGACCACAAGACTGGAAAAAGTCAGTTTTCATTCCAATCCTAAAGAACGACAATGCCAAAGAACGTTCAAACTACCACACAATTGCACATATTTCACAAGCTAGCAAAGTAACGCTCATAATTCTCCAAGATAGATTTCAATAGTATGTAAACCAAGAACTTCCATATGTTCAAGCTGGGTTTATAAAAGGCAGAGGAACCAGAGATCAAATTGCCAGCATGCATTGGATCATAGAAGAAGCAAGGGAATTCCAGGAAAAAAAAAAATCTACTTCTGTTTTATTGACTATGCCAAAGCCTTTGTGTGGATCACAACAATCATGGAAAATTCTTAAAATGATGGGAATACCAGACCACCTTACCTGCCTCCTAAGAAAACTGTGTGCAGGTCAAGAAACAACAGTTAGAAACAGACATGGAACAACAGACTGATTCCTATTTGGAAAAGGAATACAGCAAGGCTGTATATTGTCACCTTGCTTACTTAATTTATATGCTGAGTACATCATCAGAAGTTCTGGGCTGGAGGAAGCACAAGCTGGAATCAAGACTGCAAGGAGAAACATCAATAACCTCAGCTGTGCATATGACAGCACACTTATGGCAGAAAGCGAAGAGAAACTAAAGAGCCACTTGATGAAAGTGAAAAAGAATGAAAAACTTGGCTTAAAACTCAACATTCAAAACACTAAGATCATGGCATCCGGTCTCATCACTTCATGGCAAATAGATGGGAAAACAATACAAACAGTGAGGAATTTGTTTTCTTGGGCTCCAAAATTACTGCAGATATTAACTGCAGCCATGAAATTAAAAAATGCTTGCTCTTAGGAAAAAGAGCTATGACCAACCTAGACAGCATATTAAAAAGCAGAGACATTACTTTATCAACAGAAGTCTGAATAGTCAAAACTGTGATTTGTTCCAGTAGTCATACATGGATGTGAGAGTTGGACCATAAAGAAGGCTGAGCACTGACAAATTGGTGCTTCTGAACTGTGGTGTTGGAGAAGACTCTTGAAAGTCCCTTGGACTGCAAGGAGATCAAACCAGTCACTCCTAAAGGAAATCAACCCTGAATATTCATTGGAAGGACTGATGCCTAAGTTGAAGCTTCAGTACTTTGGCCACCTGATGCTAAGAATTGAGACATTAGAAAAGACCCTGATTTTGGGAAAGATTGAAGGCAGGAGGATAAGGGGACAACAGAGTATGAGATGGTTGGATGGCATCACCGACTCAAGGGACATGTATTTCAGCAAGTTCTGGGAAATGTTGATGGCCAGGGAAGCCTGGTATGCTGCAGTCCATAGGGTCTCAAAGAGTCTGACACAACTGAGCGACAGAACAACAACAAACGTATTATATAGAAAGCAGTCTACTCAGAGATTTGGTTTTGCTTTTTTTGGAATTGGGGGGATGTTGCTTGTATCTAAATAGTAACCTATAGTTATTTTGCCATCATCTCTTCCATAAGCTTGACATAAATGATGTCATTATATTCGACCTGCCAGTAGCCATGGAAGTGACTGTAGAGTGACTCTTTGCCAGTTGTACATTCCAGGTATTTTATATCTCCTTGACAATATTCTAGCCCAAAATAGGCCTTTTAACCTTAATTTGGAAGAACTCCTAGTCTAAAGATAAAGCAAAATGAACTTTGATTTAGTTTATAACTTAAAAAATGCACATTTAACTCTAAATCGGATATATGGATACTTTCTCCCCATCCTCCTCCACACTCACTCAAGTACACACAGCCATACACACATTTATTCCAGTGGTTGCAATTTAGTTATTTTCACCCCTTGGGTAATGCAACAAGGATATCTTTGTTTGCTAGCTTGCTTCTTCATTAATGTCAGATTAATGCATTCTAAAACCAACCAAAAAAGGTTAACCTAAGATTTGAGATTATTGTAATATAGTTTGGCATTTAGTGATTCTTATAAAAGAAATTGAATTGACACCAAGTTCCAAAGTACCATGAGCATATTTAAATATTTCTCTGATGAACTGTTAACATTCACCAATTAATCCTCTAAATGTTTCCAATCAGTTAATTTTTCAACAGTTGAAAAGAAGAGAACTACATAGAGGCATGTTCCCAATTTGATGCATGTGTCTGTTTTATCCATTTACTGTAAGAATAAATTGATCTGTATTGAACTACTTATCCCTTTTATTCATAAGTTTTTCATGTAATCATGTTCTTTTCATTAGAGATTAGAAAGCTAAAATTTAGTATATCATAATATGAGAAAGGCTTGGTGTTTCATGTTTTTCAATTTCAAGAAATACAGACACATGACATTTGCACAAAATCTTCAAAGGCACAATTTGAAAAAAACTACAATCAGTCAACTTAGTACATATCATTTTTCATTTAACTTTTTTTCATTTTTGGAAATGTACCAATATTAGTACATTTCACTATTTGGTCAAAAGAGTAGATAATGCTAGTCTCATTCTATGCAATTATTAAAACTAATGTATTTTAATGTGTTCCTTTGTGGAGAAATTAATCTCATTTTAAATTAAAAGGATAGATTTTGCTTTTCTATATTCTTTGTGCAGAGCACATTTCACAGGCTTCCATGTTTACAGTTGGGTGCTTATAACTGAGTATTTTTTTAAGTTTAATTTAGAGTTAAAAATAATAGTTCAATTAGAGACAAAATTTGAAAATAATGTAATAGTAAAATATGAGTGGATTAAACATAAAAAAAGAAAACAAACTTTAAGATTACTTACTCATAAGGATTTTCTCTCACCAACTGTACAGAGCTATGCTGTGCATTGCCATGCTGTGGTCTTTTTCTTTTTCTTTTTTTGTATTATTTTGAACCAACCACTTCACTTCTTTTTAGTAATAACAAAACTGATTAATACAATCTTCCACAATATAGGTAGAGACTATAACAAAGTAAACAACAACAATGAGGCATTAATTTAGTGCTGATTCTTTCCAAGTGTTCATTATGTCATTTAAACCTAACTATAAGCCAAAAGTTTGAAGTCAAGTGGGCCTGAGGAAGCATTACTATGAATGAAGATAGTGGAAGTGACAGAATTCCTGCCGAACTATTTAAAACCCTAAAAGATGATGCTGCTGAAGTGCTGCACTCAATATGCCAGCAAACTTGGATAGCTCAGCAGTGGCCACAGGGCTGGAAAAGTTCAGTTTCATTCCAATCCCAAAGAAAAGCAATGCCAAAGAATGTTCAAACTGCCACACAATTGCCTCATTCCACATGCTAGTAAGGTAATATTCAAAATCCTTCAGGTTAGGCTTCAGAAGTACATGAATTGAAAACATCCAGATGTACCAGCTGGGTTTAGAAAAGGCAGAGGAACCAGAGATTAAATTTCCAATATTTGTTGGATTATGGAGAAAACAAGGGGATTCCAGAAAAACATCTATTTCTGCTTCATTGGCTATGCTAAAGCCTTTGACTTCATGAAACACATCAGATTTTGGAAAATTCTTAAAAATATGGGAATACTAGACCACCTTACCTGTCTCCTGAGAAAACCTATATGCAGGTCAAGAAGTAACAGTTAGAACTGGACATGGAATAGTGGACTGTTTAAAAATTGGAAAAGAAGTACATAAAGACTGTATATTGTCACCCTGCTTATTTAACTTATATGTAAAATACATCATGCAAAATGCTGGGATGGATGAAGCAGCAACTGGCATCAAGATTGGTGGGATAAATATCAACAACCTCAGATGTGCAGATCATACCACTTTAATGGCAGAAGGTGAAGAGGAACTATAGAGCCTCTTGATGAGGGTGAAAGAGGAGAATGAAAAAGCTGGCTTGAAACTCAACATTAAAATAGCTAAGATCATGGCATCCAGTTGGTGCCATCACTTCATGGCAAAGAGAAGAGAAAAAGTGGAAGAGGTAGCATTTTATTTTCTCGGGCTTCAAATTACTGCAGATTTTGACTGCAGCCACAAAATTAAAAGATGCTTGTTCCTTGTAAGGAAAGCTATTGACAAACCTAGATAGTGTATTAAAAATTAGTGATATCACTTTGCTGACAAAGGTCTATATAGTCAAAGCTGTGGTTTTTCCAGTAGTCAAGTACAGATGTGAGAGTTGGATTATAAAGCACCAGATAACTGATGTTTTCAATTCTTGATGCTGGAGAAGACACTTGAGGGTCCCTTGTACTGTAAGAAGATCAAACCAAACAGTCCTTAATGAAATCAACCCTGAATATTCATTGGAAAGATTGATGCTGAAGTTGAAGTTCCAATATTTTGGGTACTTTATGTGAAGAACCAACTCATTGGAAAAGACCCTAAAGCTGGGAAAGATTGACAGCAAAAGGAGAAGGGGACGACAGAGAACAGCATGGTTAGATGGCATCACTGAATCAATAGACATGAATCTGAGCAAACTTCGGGAGATGGTGGAGACAGGGGAGGCTGGTGTGCTGCAGTCCACAAGGTCACAAAGAGTTGGTCAGACATGACATTGTGACTGAACAATAACAATTACAAGCCAGTGAGCTAGGTCATGCTATTAAATTTATTTCCTACATGAAGAAACTAGGCTTAGAACACTCCTAAATTGATCAAGGCCACACACCTAAAAGGAGACAGAACCAGGATTTTAGGTTAGGGTTAACGGGTTATCTGATTTTACAGTCTATCCATTTAACTATTCACTATAGTACTTATGTTTTTACTTTCTAAAAGTTCAGGTTTTCTGGATGACAATTAACTATGAATAGATATTAGAACATTATTTCTTTCAATTATACCTTTTGGTATCAGCATTAGATTTCTTTATGTAGCTTACATACTTACAAAAGAAGTATTAAAGTTTTAAATTCAATTAAGATAATATTTTATTATAATACACATTGCAATGTCGAGTAAAATTGAAATGAATACAAGTATTAGTGTGTGTGTGTGTGCTCAGTCATGTCTAACTCTTTGTAGCCCAATGGACTGTAGTTTGCCAGACTCCTCTGTGCATGGAATTTTCCAAGCAAGACCACTGGAGTGGATTACCATTTCTCCTCCAGGGCACTTACCTGAGCCAGGGATCAAACATCTCTTTGTCTCCTGCATTGGGAGACAGATTCTTTACCACAAGAGCCACATGGGAAGCCCTGGAAATTTGCACATTATTTCTTACAATTATACATTTTGTATCAGCATTATATTTTTATATTTAGCTTACATATTTACAAAAAATTAAGTATGAAGCTAAGTGCAATTAATATAATATTTCATAACATACATTTTAATGTGGAGTAAAATTAAAATAAATATGTCATAGTCTGTGCATGAAATCTCTCACTAATAAATGCTCTAATGTTTCTTTTGTGTTGATTAGATCTCTCTTTCTCCAAAGACTATGGTTTTAAGATCTTACTGAGCATTTGTGAAAGTCTTAAACAATGATTATTTTCCATAGAAGTTTTAAGGCTGTTGGCTTATCTTTATCACTGCTGTGCTGAATTCAGTAAGAATAGTTTTGTTAGTAAAGCAAAAAGGTTTTCTGCCTTTTCTGCAAGTATATTTTCTTTCCTTAGATGAAAACCAAGTAGATGTGTTGGTATGTTGGCTAAATAGAATCTTAAATCCCTATTGTTTTAGCAAATCTTTAGTTTCTTAGCAATACATCAATTGCTTTAGCATTTAATACTTGGTCATTCTAATCTCTTCCAATTAGATAACTAAATTTTAAATATATATTGATTATTTTTATTAAATAATTATTAGACCCATAGCTTCTTAGCCTTTATTTTGACACTAATGACCTGAAAAGCTGTGTAGTAAAAAGACTTATTTAAAAAAGCAGTTTGTAATAAATCGTATATTCTCTCTGTTTCAAAAGTTGTAAAATGAAAATAATAACTGTGTTATCAGTAGTAAAATGTATGTAAAAATACTTTCTGTACGTTGATCACATTTATAAATGTACTAGATAAGAGAGGCTTGGTTAGCTTTGTCTATTATGAGCAAGATAATAGAGCATAATTTTATGCTCTACAGATCAGGTGGTCTTCGTCTCAACCACCCAGCTCTCCTGTTTGTTATGAAAGGGGTCATAGACAGTATATAAATGAATGTGACTATGTTCTAATAAAATTTTGTTTTAAATAATAGGCAGCAGATTCTGAATTATATTTTAAACATCAATTTTAACATTTTAAAATTCAATCAATAGTCTATACTTTGCTGTATAATATAAGCATATAAAGAAATCTATAGTGAGTTCTAGCTATCAGGAGGGCAAAAATTAATATACACATGTACAAACCAGTACCATTCATTATTATATTATATTATATTATATTATATTATATTATATTATATTATATTATATTATATTATAAATTAAATGATGTAGATACTTTAGCGGTCAAGAGATCAGTATAGATTTCAGTCAGTCAGCCAGTTCAGTCGCTCAGTTGTGTCCGACTCTGCGACCCCATGAATCGCAGCACGCCAGGCCTCCCTGTCCATCACAAACTCCCGGAGTTTACTCAAACTCATGCCCATCGAGTCGGTGATGCCATCCAGCCATCTCATCCTCTGTCGTCCCCTTCTCCTCCTGCCCCCAATCCCTCCAAGCATCAGTGTAGATTTAGGTAGTGGAAAAAGTCAGCCAGGATAGAAAATATATTCAGATATTAAGCAAAGAAAAGAACTGGTCTGCAAATAATTTTAAACATTTATTTTGGAACCAATGCTTCCATACATTTGCTTTTGTCTACAGCCCAACTAACCTACCTACTATTTCCCCAACCTCTGGAATGCTGCTTTGCCCCTTGCCTTTTCTTCTCTTTCCCACACTAGGGCTCATCTCTTTGCCTTGACCTTATATCCATTTCTCATTTATTGTATCAAAATATATATCACTTAGTGTTTCCCCCCCTTTCCAACCTAGTCTTTGAGTTTCTTGAGGATCTTACTTATTTGTATAAGTTTGATGTTGTGTAGCCACCAGACCAAATACATTGAAATGCAGGATAGTGTATCTACTGAATTGAATGCTTTCCATATTAACTGAAACAAAGGGATAAGCTCTTATGCCCAGGGAACCAATAAGGGCTTGAAATATAGTGCTACAAAGAGTTGAATAGCCTCTAACTTACAACTGTATCTAATCTTTTAATTGGCTGTATCTAAGCCAATTTTAATGGGCTCAACTGGACCACCATCATGCTGGTAGTATCCGTCTTGACCAACATTTTTTCCAGCATTTTTGTTTTTATCAGTGATATAAAAGTATTAATTCTGTTGAATACATCCTTATTTAGCTACTGGCAAGGTTTTCTGAGGGCTTTCCAGGTGGCACAGCGGTAAAGAATCTGCCTGCCAATGCAGGAGATGCAAGAGACACGGATTCTATTCCTGGGTTGAGAAGATGCCCCTGGAGTAGGAAATGTGCCCACTCCAGTATTCTTGCCTGGAAAACTCCATGGACAGAGAAGCCTGGCAGGTTACAGTCCATGGAGTTGCAAAGAGTCAGACACTACTGAGCGCGCGCGCACACACACACACACACACACACACACACACACACACACAAGATTTTCTGAATCATCTAAATGTGAAAATGCCTTCCACTCTATTGGAGCACTGGCTTTTATCTCCACAGGAACCTTTCAACTTATCATCTAACTGCAAATGTTTTATGGATGTGGTGATTATGACATTCTCTGGTACTTTACGAGTTTATGCTTTTGATGTTGGAGAACTTTCAGTTTCAAACAAATGTTTGCAACTGGTATCTATGTTGTGCATATTTCACTGTCATTTCAAAAATCGTATCTGTGATTTTTGCATCCATGACCAGTACAGAGTACATACATAGTCGGCATTAGTGTAACTCATTAGATTTTTCCTCTTTCCTCATTTCTTGCCTCAGAATAAGAATTCACTCCCTTCCCTATTTGAGGGTGGGTGAAACCTTGTAACTACTTCTAGGTAAAACATCTAGGTATCAGAGTGAAATCTTTCAGAGCTACATTTTCGCTCTGGCAAGATCACTGGCAATATTTGGTGTTTGCCCTTCTGATAGTCGTGATCTCAGAGTGACGTAATTAGAAGAATTGTTTATCTATGATCATGTAGAATGAGCAACTATAAATATCTGATGCTTGAGTCACCAAAATTTGAGAATTGACTTTTGCCATAGTGTAACCTAGTCTATCCTGCATGACATAGAAATCAAAACCAGAAAACAAATGCTCTTGAAAAAAACAAACCTGAATGCATGCAGTGTCTTAAGGATTCTAAGATAAAGAAACTGAGAAATGGAAATTCATGTAATATAGACTAATACATTTGACTAATTGGTCACCTGAGATTAAAGTGAGATTCAGATTATACAATTAATGATGTAGTGTTCAGAAAAAATGATTGGACAGTTAGAATGATTACAGTCAGTGTTGGATGCTATTAGGTCCATTTGACAAGATAATTGCAATTAATAAATGGCCTCGGTAAATAATTAGGTCCTTTTCATATATAGAAACAATTTTAAGTAGGAAGTGGCTGTAACTTCTTAACTCTAAGAAGAGGAATAATGAAATGAGAAATGTCATAAGCAAAAATATCAATTAAAGTATACATTGCAGAAAGATCACATCAGTTGGAGAATCATTACACTAAAAACCTAACAAGTAATACTGTTCTTAGAAAAATCTCTATTATTGAGAAAATGATTTAGGAAAAGATTTAGTGGTATAACATACCCACTAAAGCTGGTAAACTCAAATTATTTGTAATTAAGTGAAGAGAAAGAAAAGAGTCCCAAGCAGAACTATGATTGTAGTTATTGGCATATGCAAATGATTGGACTTCAGTCGTTAAAAATGTTAAGTTATTGAAAGAGCTAGAGTGCAAGAAGAAACACAACCCAGACTAAAAAAGACTGTTACTGTCTGAGACTTAAAATTATTTTTCTCTGGAAAGAGATCCATCTAATAACGCTACTCAGCCCCCAGGAGAATAGGATTTTCCAATCTGAACTTCAGATGCGGCCAAGAATATAACAAAGGGTAAAATCTCTGAAAGAGCTGCAAAAAGCCATCAAAAACAAGAGACTAACAGACTCATTCCACAAAGCAGAATCAAGGAATATTCAAAAAACAGTCCTTACTAGTAGGGTAGTGATACCTCAAAAAGTTTGCCCACTGGTGATTTCAGAATTGCTATAGATTATTACATGCTGTGTCTCACATCTTCCTTTTACCTAAATATAAGTATTGACTGCAGCTTTCCAGTACTTTTTGGACCATTACATATTGGGTTGTATATAGCTGAATGAAGGTGAGTTGTTCCTGATTTAAAGCTAATTTCACATATCACTTGCAAAGACCTACATGCATCACCCACAGATCCTTAGCTTTTAGGTTAATATTGTGATGAGTTAGTATTTAGGAGTTTTTTACTTTGAGAAGCAAGTATACATTTTATGCAGAAAGGAGAGCGAATCAGCTATTCAATGAGCAGAAAGATGTGGTAGTTGTAAGTGATGTTCAGCTCATGTTTCTCGTTCTTTCTCTTTTCAGGGCTTGGCAGGATATACATTTTAACTCACTTCTAAGTGAGTAAAGTCAAGGAACTGGATATAGCTTTTGAGTTGTGAGTGGAGGGGCTTAACTGTAACCTTCTTTGATTCTGGACCACTGTCAGTCTGGACTGTGACCAGTAAAATTTTAGATGGTATCCAAATGTCATAGATGACTATGAGGAGTAGAGTGGTTGAGCAAGCCTCAGTGGAGATAAATGACAGCAAGAATTACGATTCTGTGGTTTTCAAGTCACTGAGATTTCTGGAAGGTGTTTGTTACTATAGAGTAATGCAGCCTAAGCTGATTGACCTTTCCCAAATCAATAGTATCAGGGGGCTTCCCTCCTAGCTCAGTCAGTAAAGAATCTGCCTGCAATGCAGGAGATCTGGGTTTGATTCCCGGGTCGGGAAGATCCCCTGGAGAAGGAAATTGGCAATCCACTCCAGTATCCTTACCTAGAAGATCCCATGGACAGCCCATGGGGTCGCAAGAATCGGACATGACTTAGTGACTAAACCACCACCAAATCAATAGCATAAGTTGTTTTTTGATACATATGTATATTCTTCTAGAAAGAACTAAAAATAAATTCTATGTATGAAAAAACTATTTTAATGACTTGATATGAAGAAGGAAAATGTATGTTTCTATCAAGCTAATACACTACTCTCTGTAGTGTAAAATACCAATTTTACAATTGATATTGCAGTACAATATCAATTGTGTGCATGCTTAGTAGCTCAGTTGTGTCCATCTGTTTGTGACCTCATGGACTGTAGTCCACCAGGCTCCACTGTCCATGAGATTTTCCAGGCAAGAATCCTGAAGTGGGTCGCCTTGTCCTCCTCAGGGGATCTTCCTGAATCAGGGATTGCCTGCGTCTCCTGTGTCTCTCGCATTGGCAGGCAGATTCTTTACCACTGAACTACCTGTTAAACCCAGGATTCAGTCACTGGGTTGGGAAGATCCCCTGGAGGAGAAAAGGGCAACCCACTGCAATATTCTTGCCTGGAAAATTCCATGGACAGAGGAACCTGATAGGCTACAGTCCATGGGGTTGCAAAAGAGTTGAACATAACCTAGTGACTAAACAACAAAATATCAATACCATATATAAATTTAACTTAAATATACCTATTATTAATTCCTTATATTTCACTACCATATCAGTATAGGCCATAAAAATGGAATACAAAGAACAGAGTTAGCACATTGAATTTAGAAGGGCAGTCAGAGCACTTTAAGGATGAGGCTTATAATTATTTCCAGTCTGCTTGAATTTTTGAAACTAACCCAAGTTAGTCTAAAAATTGAACCAGTGTATTTTTAAAAATACATATCTAAAGCATTATTGCTGTTTTTTTTTTTTTTTTTTCCTGTACCAGACTGACAAAGAGTGCTATCTCTGAAAGGCTGTTATTTAACTGATTTCTCTTTGAAAATGAAAAATATGTAAACTGCCCAGTATTTCTCCAGTGTTTCAAAAGAGCTAAAAGCTCTACTGTTAATAGTGTCGATTGTCAAAAGAAAAATCTTCTTATCAAGATAAATTCTTTAGCACTGAAATTTCCCTAAAGGTCATCAGATCAAGGCCTTCAAATTCAGAGATATTTCACAACAGCTATTTTTGTTCCCAGTTTTTGCTATTACTTTTCCCATTATTTTCTTATAAAGAAGATAATATAGGTAGAATTTTGAAGGCATTTTACAGTTATTCAACTAGATATGTAGCTCCAGAATCAATGTAGCAAGTATCTTAAGGAAAATTGGTGAAAAATAGAGCCACAGATGTTCTGCAAAAAAAGAAAAAGAAAACAAAACCTTAGCAAATTGATTACTCACATATACAGAGTTGCGGGAACAATGACCCTTGACTGAAGGCATTTTGCTTTGTATATACACACTGCTATAAAGCCATCATTAAGTTATCCTAAATACATTATTTTTTTATCTTTATTCTTTTTTTCTCTTTCCTTCAGTCCAATTAAGGATACAAAACATTAAGTTTTCAGTCTCTTAATATTAAAATAAAACACCTCATTTGTCTCAGAAATAACTTTTTTTTTTTTTTTTAATCTTCTGGGGTGGTTTCTACTGTACTTCTAGATTTTAGATGAAGTTCAAGAACATTAATACTTTACTCAACCCAAACTGTGAGCCCAAGCTATGGTGGAGAAACCAGAAACACATAAATGAGGTCAGTCAACTGGTGATTAATTTCTCTGCTGATCTGCCACTTTTGCTGCCACAATAACTAGTGCAGAGCACTGTAATAAAAGAAAAGAAACCTGTGAGCCCTCCTGGCTCTGGTCTGCGTCCATAATTCTGTTCAGTCATATGTGCTGCACCATTCTTGACTGCTCCAGGATTTCCCCAGGTAAATCCTTATTTTTCTCAGCAGTTTTTCCACTTTTTGTTCCAGGTTCCAATTTACATAGTCTCCTTTATTTTCAAAAGCTGACCTATTGGCACATCATGCTGACCTACTGGCACATCTTAGTTGGGGAACATGTTTGTGGAATTATTGTATATTCTTTCTTTTTTCCTATTTTCATACTGATTTTTTAAAAAGCCATCTAAAATAAAAATCACATATATTAGATTTTAAATCTGTTTCTCAGTCTTCTCTTGCCTGTATTTCACTCTTCTTAACATAAGAACAAAGTTGAGTCCAACAAGTTCGCATTTTTGTAATGATTTCCTTCCTACCCTCCCTATTTTGCTACCACCAAGGCCTGGAAGATAAGAACTATTCAGTTCACATTTCAGTTCGGGTCGCTCAGTCGTGTCTGTCTCTGCAACCCCATGAATCGCAGCACGCCAGGCCTCCCTGTCCATCACCAACTCCTGGAGTTCACTCAAACCCATGTCCATCAAGTCGGTGATGTCATCCAGCCATCTCATCCTCTGTCGTCCCCTTCTCCTCCTGCCCCCAATCCCTCCCAGCATCAGGGTCTTTTCCAATGAGTCAACTCTTCCCATCAGGTGGCCAAAGTACTGGAGTTTCAGCTTCAGCATCAGTCCTTCCAATGAACACCCAGGACTATTACTGAAGCATAAAAATTTTAACAATAACTTTATTTCCAGAATTATAGTTGACTGTAACCAATGAGCAATTGGTTAACTTTTCTACTGAGTTGCTTGTTTATTAGACATTTAAAAATATTACCATTTTATCAATGGTCGAGATACTGAAATCTTAAGGCCAAAATATAAGTGAACTCACAGAGGCAAGTAAACCACAAAGTCTGCTTCCACCACTTCCACAAAGTGTAGCTTCCACCGAGGCTATTTGCCTAGTTGTGCTCTTCAGTTTTAACCTCCTTTTGGGGGAAAAGACACCGGTGGTAAAACCTGGGCTTGTCCCAGACAAGAACCCTGTAAGGTGATTCATTGTTAGACTAAGAATGAAACTTACAACTCTCACATTCCTGCCGCAGTGGGTAAGAAGTTGGGAATGTGTCTTTCTTGGGCACTTGTGCTAGTGGTAGAAGGGAAAAAATGAATAAATAGAAAAGCATTTTCCTGTGAAATATAACTATAAGCGAGACTTGAAATTAAATTCACAAAAGAATAGATAGATGATTGGAAGGAAAAGATACTGCAATATTTGTCTTAAAATTGTTGTAGGTGGTCAACAATTCTGTTAGTAGGAAATATAAATCACCTTGAGAAGTAGAAAAAACTACTTCACGTTCAGGTCTAAAATAATTCTCACTAGTAAAATTCCAGTAAATATAAGCTCTCGACTGTCAACTCAAAATTTTATAACCAGCAAAAAAAAAAAAAAAAAATTACAAAACAGCACTTTCAATATGAGGAGAAAAATGAGAGTAACAGAGATTTTCAGACATAAACTCAAGAGTTACCAGGAACAGATTTAGTTTTCAACGGGAAGTTCTATGAAGTGGAAGTGTTAGTCGCTCAATTATGTCCGACCCTTTGTGATCCCTTGGATTGTAGCCCACCAGACTCCTCTGTCCGTGGGATTTTCCAGGAAAGAGTACTGGAATGTGCTGCCATTTCCTTCTCCAGGGGATCTTCCCAACCCAGGGATTGAACCCTGGTGTCCTGCATTGCAGACAGATTCTTTACTGTCTGAGCCACAAGGGAAGACCATGGCAATTCTATGGGATAGGCTTTTTAGACAAATTTAATTTAGTAATTGAGAGTAATTATTCTAAATAAATAAATTATGCAAATTACATTAATTTCAGTGAAGGTTTATTAAAAGTAGTGTGGTAAATAAAGAAAAAGGCAAGCATATGAAAATTTAATTAATTATATAATATAATAATATTTGAAAGTTTATAATAGAAATAATTAATTAGAAATATAATTTTATAAATTAGAGGGAGGATGATTAATTTCTGCCAACATTCCTGAAACATCTGGAAGAAAGATGGAGTTTTATAAACTTTAGAGTTTGATATACTAAGGTGTCAGGTTAAATTTTCTGGAAAAATCATTAAAAGAAAGGAGTAAAGGGAGAAAAATGAAATAGAAAAACTTTTTAAAATTAATCAGTCACTACCAAACACCGAAAAAAGGCGAGGAAGGGAAAAACAAAAGAAAAGCAAGAGTCAAATGATCAATTATGTTAAATAATAATCCAGAATGGACATTATTTTATAAACACCAGAATGGCAAAAATATTAAGCTTAAATAATAAGGTACTATAGAGGATACAAAGCAATGAGACCACTTTTTAATGACATATATGTGTGAGTATCAGTTGGGGTAACCATTTTAGAAAACAAGTCAGCATTAATTTATAAAGTGGAATGTGTAAATATGTTTCACAAAAGCAAGTCACACCTAGGTTTAAACTTAGATTAGCTTAGCTCCTACATGCTTGAATCCCCAAACAGGTATAAAAATATCCAATCCCACTGACTGGATGAAAACAACCTAGAGATAACCATCATGAATATAATGGATAAACAAAGAATGATATAGCTAATGAAAGAATTCTCAATAATCTGTAAAAATGAGTCAATAAATGCTACATTCAACTACATGGATGAACATCAGAATCAACACTGAAAGAAAAGGGCAAATGATTCCACTTCTGTGAAGTTGCCCAAGCTTCCAAAATTATATAGACTTTCTAGTGATATAAATCTATATCAGTAAACATAGTAAAGCTCTAAAAATTAAGTTAAAATGATAAATCCCACATTCAATTAATGGTTAATGCTGAGGTGGAAAAATAGAGATGTATATACAAGGTGATTTTAGTGTTACTATACTGTTTTTAGAAATGGATTATTACATTTTTTCTTTTTAATGTTTTTCCCTACTTTGTTAGTATTTTTGTATGCAACATTAAAGAGAAATGAAAAGCAAAATTTCTTGTGTAAAGCAGAAGTTAGATATGAAGCTGATAATTTTGAGGAAAAGGTGCTTTTATGAGTATAATTTGGGCTCCAGTTTGTTCTGTAAACATTTTACATTAATTTGATCTTTCAGCCTGTGGTTTGCCAACTTTCCTTTCTTTCCTTTTTTTGTTATTATGTCTTTCATGCATACAACAAGCTATGTATTTTCTGATAGTGACAAATATTCTAAAGTGAGAATCCTAAAAAGTGTATTGAAATTTTAATTTTTTGAAATGTATTGACAAAATAATTATTTTCCTCCCACGTGATGCCAAAGGGTAGTCACATCATAATATTTGTGTGGTTTCATTTGTACATTGATTGGTAATGCTTAGTCTTGATTTCATCTATAAAGTTTTGATTTGCTACTGGTTATCAAATTAAAACCCAAGAACTGTTTACTGGCTTTCAGCTTATTTGAAAAAGCATTTTTCTCCCTACACTATAAATTTTGGTATGGAGGCTCAGGACTCTGCATGTCCTAAAAGGTGTTATAAACCTTGAAGTGCTCTCTGTTTCCTGATTTTTCTTTCTTGTTAATGTAAACCATGGCTGTTCTATACATTCTAAATCTTTCAACTTTTGTCTTGAAAAATGGAAGATTTACACTTTATACTATATCATCCAATATGTAGCTATTTTCATTTATCTTTATTTTCTTCTGACAAGAAAAAAAAAGTGTAAGAATTTCACAGTAAACCTTTCAGTCTTATACTATTGTTTTTGGCATGTAAAGAATTTGAAGGTAGATTACAGCACATCCAAAACCATACCCTTAGATCAGTGTGGAGCAAATATAAAATGGTTAACATCTGAAGGTAAAAATTTCTTAAAGCAAGACACTCCTTTGCTTTGTTGGCCTTTAGTCTAACCAAAATAAAATATTCAAACAGAATGTAATCAAGACATTCTGGATATTGGTGCTTTGTTAGCAGTTATTTCTCTTCATGTCCTGATTTATTTTCTGAAGTCTCCAAGAAAGTGTTAAATCTTGTTTTCATGTCTTACAAAGGTCTTCTGTACCCATAAGCAGATTTAAATTCATTTGGTGAAGACACTGTGGAAGATATTCAAATATTATGGTGCTGCGATCAATTAGTCTTCATCAGAAATTAAGGAAGACACTTCTATTCACAATTAAATAGGCATTTGAAACTGCCAAAATTTCAAGTTCAAGTGCAATTATGTTGCAAAAGAGAATTTGAGGAAGATCAACAATGAAAGAAAGGAAAAAAAAATCAACAAATGAATACATGTACCCCTATGTTTCAAGTAGTACTATTTGCAATAGCCAAGATATGTTACTAACCTAAATGTCCATTGACAGATAAATGGATAAAGAAAATCTGGCACATATAAACAATGGAATACTACACAGCTATAAAAAGAGTGAAATAATATCATTTACAGCAACATGGATAGACCTAGAGATTATTGTAAGTGAAGTAGGTCAGAAAAAGAAAGACAAATACCTGTATTATATCATTTACATGGTGAATCTAAAATATGACATAAATGAACTTGTTTATATAAACAGAAATAGACTCAGACATAGAGAACAGAATTGTGATTGCTAAGGGAGAGAGGAATGGGTGGATCAGGAGTTTGGATTAGCAGATGCAAAACATTTTGTATAGAAGGGATAAATGACAAAATCCTACTGCATAGCACAGGGAATTATATTCAATATCCTGTAATAAACTATATTTTAAACAATATGAAAAGAATTTACATGTAACAGATTCACTTTGTTGTACACTAGAAACTAATACAGCATTATAAATCAAATATACTTTGATAAAAATAAATTTAAAGAAATGGGAGAATGCACACTCAAAGAAAAATAATTACTACAACAATATGAACAGATTTTCAAATAAAAATTCAGAAAGACAAAGAATGGAATTATTTCCTTGAAGCAATAAATTCAGATTATGTTATAAAAGAAAAAATATGACAAAAAAGGAACAGTATGATAAACTATAATTCTTAAAAATAAGGTATAGCTTTTGAAATTAAAAATCTGAGGCAAATTAGCTGAATGGACATCACTGATGAGACAATTGGTGAACAATGAGCAGACTGAGGCATTATCTCAGAATGCAATGCAAATATATGTACAAATTAAATCAAGTGATGTCCAATGAGTCAGAGTATCAATAGTTATCAGATTTTTCAGAAAAAAAAGCAAAAATTGTTGGAGGAAAGATAGTTAAGAATTTTCTAGAACTGAAAAAGTGAAATTTCTCATACAAGAAAACTTGTAAGTATTGCGTAATTGAAAAGAAGAAAAAAAGGGAAAAAGAAAAACACATACTGACACACTGCAGTGAATCTCATAAACATTGAGACCAATAATAAGATTCATGACATAACATAATGTAAAGACAAACTACCAAGAATGAAATGAGAATGAGTAGTGATTTGTGTATGGGTGTGGGCATAGTCATGTCAGACTCTTTGTGACCCCATAGATGGTAGGCTGCCAGGCTTCTCTGGCCATGCAATTTTCCAGGCAAGAATACTGGAGTGGGTTGTCATTTCTTCCTCCGCGGATCTTTCCAACCCAGAGATCAAACCTACATTTCTGGCGTCTCCTACAGAGTCTCCTGCAGGCAGACTCTTTATGACTAGAGCCACCTGGGAAGCCTGAAAATAAGCAGTATTATGTTTTTATCAGCAATATTTGATAGAGGAAAAATGAGAAAATATTGTCAAAGTGTGACATAAAATGAAGTTAAAATACATTTTAAGTCTAAATATTAATAATAAACTGAATTTATTAATTATTAACACATAATATATACACATATTAAATATATAATAAATACATACATGATAAATATATAATTTATTTATTAATGATTATTAATTATTAATGAATTCATCACTGACATAAATGTGTACTGATGAATGCCAATGAGATATGGAATTACTCAAAGTCTTTGATTTCTAAGTGAAAGAATACCAAATCTGTTTAATTTCAATATGTATTAAGTAATGAAAGGTTGCATATTAAAAATAAAAGCAAGCTCAAAGAAAAACAGATATAGAAACTAGAAAATTTAATCATTCGTAAAGTATAGGAGAAAAGAAGAAAACATGATAAATACACACTCTTATGGACAGATATCAATAACAGAATTGTTTATTCAAGAAGTGATGAAGACTCATATCCTTTGGTATCTTAAAACAATCCTAATCACAAACAGAGAATACTTCTATTCAAAAAAAAAAAAAAATACCTGAGACTGTTAGATTTGAGTTACTGTCAGTAACTCAGGGTTTTGGAGAGCATGCTTCACTGTGCTATTTTACTGATTCAAAATTAAAGGCAAACTATACATTCTACTAAATACTTAGCAAGGTCCTCATTTTTTCACTTGACGAATGAAAATGCCAGAAACAACCTTGGAAGTGGTCATTACTCTCCATGGCAGGAGCACTATTCTTATTACAAATAAAAATATTTAGAATTGAATAACAAGAAATTAGAGATTTTTTTTTAATTGCTCTCTACCTGAAAACTACAATTAATGTTGTTTAAAAACCATGTGCAGACTGCCAGTTTACTTTATTAAAAGAATATTCCTCGTCATTCATGTGTGCCAAAATTCCAAGGTGCACATTTTCAGTATGAAAACTCGGAATCACTTCTATCTGGGCACATACAACATTGAACTACAGTTTCTCAGGACATTGAGAACTTCACAGCAATAAAGTGATTGATTTTAAAACCTGCACTACTTCACTCAGTGTGAATTACTGCTTTGAACTTGGCATTTCTTCTTTTGCTAATGATTAAATGGGATACAGCACAGCCATTTTAATAATAGTATTACTGTTTAGAGTGATAGGATCACTGGTTCTTTAGTGATTACCATTTTCTCTGATGTTATGTAAACAGTGCATTCTAAATTGTAAAGTTGATATCAAATATGATGGGATAGAATGATTTTTGATGTAATTTATTTATGCAAACACAACTTTTAATGATGTATAGATATAATTAACATACTATACAAACTTATCCATTTAAAGTATACCTTTCGATGAATTTAGTAGAGTTGTGTATACTTCACCATAATCAATTTAGAGCATTTTCTTTACCAGCCCCCCAACATTCCAGCTCTCCCTAGCTCTCTCTGCACAACCCCTCACCTTCCCCAGTCATAGGCAACCACTAACCTACTTTCTGTCTGCAGATTTTTCCTATTCTGGACATTTGACATGTGGAATTTCACAATTTGTGGTTCTTTGTGACTGGATTTTTTCACTAAAAATAATATTTTCAAGGTCCATCCATGTTGTAGCATGTATCAGTACTTTGTTTTTTTTATTGCCAAACAATATTCTGTTATGTAGGCATACCATATTTTATTTATCATTTCATAGGTTAATAGGCACTTTTTTTTTCCCCACTTTTTGGATAGTCTGAATAATATGACTATTCATGAGGAAGTTTTTGCCAGAACACGTTTTCAGTTCTCTTGGGTCTCTGTATCTAGCAGTGAAATTCCTCGGTCAAATAGTTTAACCACGTGAGGAACTGCCAGGATGTTTTTCAACATGGTTGAGCCATTTTACATTCCTACCAGTAGTTTATGAGAGATCCAGTTTCTCCACATCATTGCCAACACGTGTGATTATCAATCTTTTCTAACCTTCAGAGTGGCTAGGAAGTGCTATCTTATTGTGGTTTGGACTTGCATTTCCCTGATGGCTAGTGACATTGAGCTTCTCTTCACTTGCTTTGTAGCCATTTATTTATCTTCTTTAGAGAAATGTCTATTCAGATACTTTGTTCATTTTTCACTGTCCATGGGATTCTCCAGGCAAGAAACTGGAGTATGTTGCCATGCCCTCCTCCGGGGGATCTTCCTGACCCAGGGATCAAACCCACATCTCTTTCGTCTCCTGCACTGGCAGGCAGGTTCTTTACCACTAGCACCATCTGGGAAGTCCCCTTTATTGAGTTATTCTTTTTAAATTATCGAGTTTTAATGTCTTTTTTGCACATGTTAGATAAAGGCACACACCCTTAACACTATTCTCAAATTCTCAAACCCTAAAAATTAATTTAAAATTGAACCTTTGATAAGTAAGATCTTTACTTTTGTGACCACATGGCAAAATTTCTCCTATAATTTGCATTCTGACTCAAATACATTAAAATTAATACATCTTGACTGATTAATCTTTTCCAGAAATGTATAGAAATTGTTACTTTTCTCATTCTTCTTATCAACAACTACCTTTCTTTCCATTTTTCATATATGGCTATCTCAGAGTTTACTGGGAATACTTTTAGTACATGGTTCTAATAGAGCCAATATTTCACAATAAACATATTAAGTGTGGCTACTTCTTCAAAAGCTGAAGACCAATCATTTTTTTAAAATGATCTATCCTAATTATACTTCTTTCTCACTTAAATGAAACAAAGGCATGTCTTAACAGAGTACACCATATTATATAAGGTATTATAAATTTACTAACATCTCTATCTTCTTTTAATTCAGACTAGTATTCTTTAATCATTTTGGTTCTCTGTTTATTGGTATTGTCACACCTTGGGACTCTACACTCCCCTACTTTCCTACTTCATTTTTATCATCTCTCTCTCATCTCTGTCCAGTAACTCTGAAATATCAAACTTTTTTTTTTTTCCCAACCGAGAGAGATGTTCTTTTTCCAACATATTAAGCATTCTGGTCATCTGTTAATCAGCTCAAGCTTCTGTTTTCACAAATATAATGTTTATCATTCTCCTAGTATCTTAACTGATCCAAATTAAACTGAGATGTGTACTCTATATATTTCCAATGAAATGCACTCAAATCCTTCCAGAGACTCAGACCAGGCCTCCCCTATAAAGTGTAATTCTTCTTTTGTACAATAAGCTCCTCTGGGAATCATTTTGAATGCATAGGTCTCACAAATTTAACTCCACAGAAGCTAACATTTTGAGTAGTATCAATACCACTATTATCTTAAATGTGGTTCTGAAAGTAATTTTAGCTTCTAAGTATATTAAAACAGAAATATATGCATTTTTTTACTTACATAATATAACCAAACTGTAAGTGTATTAAGTATCTATCTTGTACTTTGAATTGTGCCTAAATGCCACAAGACACAGAAGTTTTGATAAACTTCAGCTCAAAAGCCAATGGTGTGTGGGGGAAAAAAATGTAGAGCATTTAGAAACTTTTATCTTGTCTCTAAGAATAGTTAAGATATCTATATTCTAAGCCATCATAGTACCTGTATGCTTAATTTCAGTTTAAATTATGGCTTATAATTTTATATATCTTGAATATTTATGTATTTCTAAATTTTTGAACATATATGAATGTTTTCATGTATCATGATGTTTTATATATCCTATTATGTAATATACATGCACAATTCATATATTCAATAGAATGTTATTTGCAAAAGTCATGTTTGACTTGCTGTTATTATGTATCAGGAATTAAATTATAATAAATATATCCTAAAATATTTATAATGACTCAACAATTTGTGAAAGGAATCAATGGAAGCTTGAATAATCTTAGCATTTTTTGAAGAGGTAGTGAAGCTAGAAGGAACTGAGAAAGGTGTTGAAATGTAGAGTTAAAAAAAGTGGAAGTGAAAGGAATTCTAGTGTGAGTGACAAATTAAGTAAATGAAAACAGGAAATTTTATGGTACTCTCATTTGGTAAAAAGGGACATTGACAAGAATAGTGCATAATGGTCGTGTATAGGCAATTAAATTAGATATATTGTATGAAACAAAATTATAAATGGTTTTAAAATTAGATAATTTAGACCCCTGTGATAGAACAAGGGAGTCATTGAAGATTTTCACCCTGGGAGCGACACAAAGGAAGCAATAGTTAAAAGAAATATTACTTGCCACATTTCTGGTAGTTTTCTGTCCTGAAGCTATGTGCAGAGTGAATTGGAAGATATTTGAGTCTGGGAGCTAACTCAAAGCTAAATGTTGTCCTCAGATCTAAAAGTTTCACTTAACCTAGATTTAAAAAAAAAAAAAAGAATCATGTGTAACACCCGAAATTATTCGTTATTCCACATTTGTCCTTACTTATTTTTTTCAGTTTTTTCTGAGAGATAAAATAATACACATCTTTTTTTGAATTGGCAATATATAAATAAATGAAAGCTATAAATATATGGAATGAGAATCAATTGTGATTGCTCACTTAGAAAAGAGCTGCCATATTCAAACATGAGACCATGAAACCCTGGATAACACTGGTGACATAGGGACTCTACAAGCATAAATGAGAGATATTTCAGAAAACACATCATGAATATTTAGTAAGAAAAATAATATGCATTAGGTATAATCAGAGGATGAGTTAAAGATAGATTTATTGTTTGCATTGCCTCCTGGGAATTTAACTGTTATATGGAAAGAGAAAACAAAACTAAGATGAAGAACAGATGAAGCAATTGGGTTTTAGAATTTCATGTGACCACAAAATATTCAAAAGAACATATCCAGGAAACAATTTCAAGTTCTCAGAGAAGAAATTCAATGAGACACTTGGGAGCCATCAGCATAGTGAAAAAGGTGATGTGTGTAAAGCCACTAAAATAGATCGGATTTCTAAAACAGAAGGGGCATATAGCAGAAAGAGCAAAGGGGTGGGATTTATTACTACATAATTTCATATAATGACCATGATGGCTGTGTTGGAGTAAGAGGTACTTATTTTCTTTTACAAACAAGGAAATTGGAGAATGTTAATGTATCTCGAAGGTAACACAGTTAATAACAGTGGCGCAATGAGGATGCACCAAAAGAAACACCCCCACTGCCCCATCCCCCATACTACAGGTGGCACCAGAAACTCCAATAGACTTTCTGTGGAGAATGGGGCGGTGTTTTGTTTATAAGACAAAAGTCTTATAAATGTTTATGTATTTTTATACAATAATAACATTATTGTTGATTTTCCCAAGGAACTCGATACACAAACATGAACACACATACATACACACATATTTATCTGTATCGACATTCACTGTAGTAGTATTATTGAGAGTAAATATTAAAAGCAGTGTCTATGTCTAACAGCAAGACATTATTTACATGTTATCTCATCTATGTAATACAGTGCCATGCAACCTTTATAATTATGTTCTTAATGTACATGAGAGAGTGGAAATGCCAGGAGTATATACAATGAGAAAAGCAGCATAAACAGGAAATAAACTATTTATTCAAAGTGCTATTTCAGGAAAAATAAAGTTTACAGTATGTTTTTAATTTAAAAAGAAAATGACTTTATTATATTCCATGAAGAACATTTTTTATTAAAGTTTAGATTACTTCATTAAGTAAATGAATATTAAGAAGAAAATTACACTACATTCTAGATGCTACCATAGGATTAATAACCAGAAATGTTTAAATAATTACTCTTTTCTGCAAGTGGGTTCAGTGTTCCCAAATTCAATAATTTCATTATCAATCTGGGAAATAAGCCATCTAGAAGATCTAAATTAAGAACTTAGTTCCAAAAGATGAAGTCCCTTGCCCTCAATCACATAAGGATTTCATAGTAGTTTTGCTAGGTCAATAATCATCATTCTTTAAATCCTAGGTATTGTAGAACCTGTTATATTTTAAAAATATTTTAATTTTGTATAAATAGTAATATCTTTATTTTATGTAAGTAGTTCTTATTCTATAAAATAGAAATATTATATGGAATATCCCTACTTCATCCTAAATTTCACAAATAACAGTAAGGTATCTTTATCTACTGGGCTTCCCTGGTGACCCAGTGGTAAAGAATCCACCTGCCAATGCAGGAGATGAGAATTCAATCCCTGGATTGAGAATATCCCCTGAAGGAAATGGCAACCAGTTCCAGTAGTCTTGCCTGGATAATCCCATGGACAGAGAGACTGGTGGGCTACAGTCCATGGGATCGCAAAGAGTCAAACATGACTTCGCAACTAAACAACAACTCTTTATCTACTATTATATAAAATGTCTCCCATAAGTATCATGATAAAATTAAGTCTAAGCTTTATTTAAATTCTTATGTTTTTATAGTTATCTGAATTACTTGAGATTTCACAGTGAGGGGTTTTAATTTTCTATACCATGTTCAGGGCCTTGAATTCTTTAGTTTCTTTAAAATGCAAAACATATCTTCAAAGCAGGTGATCAATTCTAGGATTTTGTTTGTACTTCCTCTGGTGAAAGAGTTTCACTTTATTCCTTTAATTGAGATACATATTCAAAGTTAAATATCTGTGCTGAGAGTCATCCAGAGGCTTTTGACAGATATTCAGTATAAGAACTACACTTTTACTAGACACAGCCTTCTAGCCATAATTTTTCTGGGATCGACTATAAAGTGAAAGTTGCTCAATTGTGCCTGACTCTTTGCTACCTCATGGACTGCATGATCCATGGAATTATCCAGGACAAAATACTGGAGTGGGTAGCCTTTCCCTTCTCCAGGGGATCTTCCCAACCCAGGGATCAAACCCAGGTCTCCCAGATTGCAGGTGGATTCTTTTCCAGCTGAGCCACAAGGGAAACCCAAGAATCCTGGAGTGGGTAGCCTATCCCTTCTCCAGCAGATCTTCCTGACCCAGGAATCTAACTGGGGTCTCCTACATTACAGGTGGATTCTTTACCAACTGAGCTATCAGTGAAGACCCATTTATAAAAGACTCAAAAATACCTGCAAGTTTTAGTTGCATTGCCTGGTATGTGACAATCTTCTCCAAGTTTATACTTCTTGCAATACTGCACCATGTTGTGACTTTTGGAAAACATTTAAAATAACGTTGGGTTTTACTAATTTAAATTAAAAAGTATATGTGGTGATAGCAATGCAAACAATCCAAGGCAGCTGATCACTGAGTACATAGATATGGGCTTCATATGACTAATTTTGCCCATGCCAGGTCATAACTCTTAATAGTACATCATCAGTTACTTTCTGATTAACAAGTGATGAAATTATTTTAACCTAACTATAATAAAAGTTCTGATTTTATAAATATATTAGTAGTAGAAGGTGCTTTGTGATCTAGCATATCTAATAGTTTATTTAATGCTATATTTATTGCAAACTGTTGATTATATATTTTATGTTATGTTTAGAGATGCTGTGATGAGTAACGTGGTCCCCTTCCTTCCAATCAGTCAGTTTTTCTTCCATGCTGATTTTCCTTCTCCTGTGGTTGAAAGATTTGCTGATGGCTTACACTGGTGGGTATATCTTTCCTTTTCTCCTTTGCATTTAGCTTCCCTTCTTTTCTCAGCTATTTGTAATGCCTCCTCAGACAACCATTTTGCCTTTTTGCATTTATTGTTCTGTTTATCTGCCTCCTGAGAAATCTGTTTGCAGGTCAAGAAGCAACAGTTAGAACCGGACATGGAACAAAAGACTGGTTCCAAATTGGGAAAGAAGTGGTCAAGGCTATATATTGCCATCTTGCTTATTTAACTTATATGCAGAGTACATCATGAGAAAGGCTGGGCTGAATGAACCACAAGCTGGAATCAAGATTGCCGGGAGAAATATCAATAACCTCGTATATGCAGATGACACCACCCTTATGGCAGAAACAAAGAACTAAAGAGCCTCTTGATGAAAGTGAAAGAGGAGAGTGAAAAAGCTGGCTTAAAACTCAACATTCAGAAAACCAAGGTCATGGTACCTGGTCCCACCACTTCATGGCAAAAAGATGGGGAAACAATGGAAACAGTGAGAGACTTTTATTTTGGGGGGCTCCAAAATCACTGCAGATGGTGACTGCAGCCATGAAATTAAAAGATGCTTGCTCCTTGGAAGAAAAGCTATGACCAACCTAGACAGCATATTAAAAAGCAGAGACATTACATTGCCCACAAAAGTCCATGTAGTCAAAGCTATGGTTTTTCCAGTAGTCATGTATGGATGTGAGAGTTGGACTATAAAGAAATCTGAGCACAGAAGAATTGATGCTTTTGAACTGTGGTGTTGGAGAAGATTCTTGAGAGTCCCTTGGACTGCAAGGAGATCAAACCAGTCAATCCTAAAGGAAATCAGTCCTGAGTATTCATTGGAAGGACTGACGCAGAAGCTCCAATACCTGATTCGAAGAACTAATTCATTGCAAAAGACCATTATCCTGGGAAAGATCGAAGGTGTGAGGAGAAGGGGACGATAGAGGATGAGATGGTTGGATGGCATCACCGACTTGATGATGAGTAAGCTCCGGGAACTGGTGATGGACAGGGAAGCCTGGTGTGCTGGAATCCATGGGGTCGCAAAGATTCAGCCACTTCTGAGCAACTGAACTGAACTGAACTGAACTACACTGGGGGCAGAACAAGCTATACAAACAGGAGAATCTCCTGTCAGTAATGCCAATTTCAACAGATGTACTTCAATGCCAGCCATCTACCGATCGTGCAGTGTACTCTTGAGCTCTGAAGCTGCTCCTGGGGCCGGAGGACACTGGGCAGCTCTCATGTTGCCTCCATTCTGGTATGAACACACACCACCTCTCTTGTTATGGGGCCCTCTCACTGATCTTTACCTTCTACCTGGGCAGCAGTCTCGCCCTGCCACAAAGCATGTGCCTGGGCACAAGTACATATCTTTTTGCGTATCAAGGGTGGAAAATATATCCAATACATACACACATATTATCCACCTCAGTCACTGTTAGCAGGACCACTGTAAGCCTATTCACCCAATTTGTAAACACCGTATATTGACATTGTCCATGATAGCTCTTTCCTCCATCCCTTGTATCCAATCCACCAGCAAGTTTACTCCAAAGTTCATCCTAAATTAGACCATTTTTCACATTCTCTGTTGTTACTCTTCCCTAATGGCTCAGTTGGTAAAGAATCTGCCTGCATGAAGGAGAGCTGAGTTCGATCCCTGGTTCAGAAAGATCCCCTGGAGAAGGAAATTGCAACCCACTCCAGTACTCATGCCTGGAGAATTCCATGGACAGAGGAGCTGGGCAGGCTACAGTCCATGGGCTCGTGAAGAGTCAGACATGACTGTATGACTAACTTTCACTTTTTTTTTCCTGTTGCTACCAGTGAAATCACCACCATTTCTTTTGTGAACTATTAGAATAGTAGAATAGGCTTCTAATATTTTTATATTATTATTGCCTCTGATTATCTCTCTTCAAATAGCATGGTCTTTTAAAATATAAATCTTATCCTAAAATTCCTTTTCTTAAAATCCTCCAGTGATTCTCATCACATATCCAGACATATTATCCTTGTTTATGTCCAAATATAATACACTGGTTTTTAAATGTTTCCTTGGTCCTGTTCCTTATGTCTCTAACCTCAGTTCTCATAGACTTCATTTCTTGTCTTAATTTTGTCAACCGAGTTCTTTCCCTGATCTTTGAGTTGGAAGATTTTCCCCTTGACCTTCACAAGTCTGCTTACCAAGACTACTTCCTGTTAGGAAAATCTCCCTTAACTGCCATTTGTTGAGACTTTTTCCTTACCTACCCAACCTATAATTGATTCCTTGTCAATTACCATAATATTACCATAGCATTTACTGTTATATAGCATTTTGATATATTTGTATGTACTTATGCATTTATTGTCTATTTCTTGTAATTAGAATATGAACTGTTTTATGACGACCTCATCTGCCTTCTTCACCTTTGTGTTTCCGGTAATAAGTCTATACCCCTGAAGTGGTTTGGCAGTGACCTCTGTGATATCTGGGGCCTCTGGAAAACAGGACGTTAAGGGAAAGAGAGAAGGAAGGAAAGCAGGGAGGGGAAAAGAAGAAAAGAAGGGAAACAAGAAAGGAGAGGGGAGGAAAGGAAGAAAATGAATTGGGCAGAAGCATCTTAACTGTAGTGCAAGTCTAAGGAACATTCAGCAAGACCACTGGGGAGTGCTTGAGACAAAGTTGCCCATGAGAACGGTCATGATCCCCAGAAATTGGCTTGCCTTCACATCAGTGCCATGCTTAATTATCAGCTGAGAACAGTCAGAGGGAAGCACAACCTTGATGCCAATCATGTGATGGAATTAAGAGCCCCCCTTCCTGGGCTGCATAGTGACTTTTCCCCCTGCAGTTGAAAACCTTAAAAGTTAGTTCTCTTGGCCATTACAAAAGATAAAACTGTTAAACCTTTTATTCTCTCATTATAGATGTTTCCACATAATACGAGTGTATGTGTATGAGGTGTTCGAAGGGGATGTATACTCACCTATACATGCATACACACACACATACACACAGACCGCTTAAAATTCATTGAATACAATGAAATGAAGAGAAGGAAATGATCAAAAACATGTTAAAATTGTTATTTTGAAGTGGTGGAAATAATAATAATTTTTATTTTCTACTTTCTTCTCTTACATATTAAACATTTCCTTAAAAAACTAAAGCCTATTATGAACAAAAGGCCTCCCAAGTGTCTCAGACAGTTAAGAATCTGCCTACCACATTGGAGACCAGGGTTTGATCCCTGTGTCAGGAAGATCCCCTGGAGAAGGGGATGGCTGCCCACTCCAGTATTCTTGCCTGGAGAATCCTATGGACAGAGTAGCCTGGCGGGCTCCAGTCCATGGAATTGCAGAGTTGGACACAACTGAGACTAACATAGCCATATTATGAACAGGAAATGAGTGAATTTAAAAGAATAGGGAATAATGTGACAAATAAAGAAATGAATAAAGTGAGTGTTTTTTTTCCCCCTTCAGGTCCATACCATAAAATCCCAGAACTTTGAGGTTTCAGAGATCCTAAAAGATTGTATATTACATTCAGAGAGTATGGAACTATATTAAGTATTGAAAATAGGAAGTTCAGTTGAATTTTGTCCACGGAACTATCCTTAATGTAATTGCAAATACAAAATGTAAGTAAATTAAAATTCTGAGTTCTCCTCGTCATGAAAGGTGATTAGAATCTGGATACCAGCATGAATGTTAATGACAAAAAATTAATAGTTAATGTTTTTACCTGGTTCTTTGAAAGCATTGCCTTCACTATATTAAACCACAACTTTTCATAATTACAATTGCCAAATTGAGTGAATAATGTATACCGTATTCACTTGTAAGTGCTTTCAAAACAAAATATCACAGACTGTTGATTAAACAACTGAAATTTATTTTCTCGTAGTTTGGGAGCCAGAGCTCTGAGACAAGGTTGGCAGGGTTGGTTTCTTCTGAGGTCTCTCTCCTTGGCTTGTCGGTGGCCTTCTTCTTCCTGTGTTTGTACATGTCTTCCTTCTGTACATATCGATGTCCAAATTTCCTCTTCTTATAAGAACACCAGTGATACTGGCCTAGCCTAATAACCTCATTTTAACTTAATTACCCTTTTATAGTATCTGTCTTCAAAACCAGGCTTCCCAGGTGGCACAGTGGTATAGAATCTGCTTGCCAATACAGGAGACACAGGAGACATGGGTTTGATTCCTGGGTCAGGAAGATCCCTTGGAGAAGAGAATGGTAACCCACTCCAGTATTTTTGCCTGTAGAACCCCATGGACAGAGGAGCCTGGTGGGCTACAGTCCATGGGGTCGATCAAGTCCCACATGACTAATCGACTGGGCACACTTGCACATCTCCAAATGCAGTCACATTAAGATGCAGAGGGGGATAGAACTTCAGTGCATGAATTTGGAGGGAACACAATTTAGCTTGTGACATATACTAAACAAATATCTACTGTTTTTCTGAAATTCACATTAAGTTGTGTGTCTTTTATTGTATGTGACTATTCTATAAGAATCCAGAGAGGAGGAGCCAAGATGGCGGAGGAGTAGGACGGGGAGACCACTTTCTCTCCTACAAATTCATCAAAAGAATAACTGAATGCAGAGCAAACCTCACAAAACAACTTCTGATCGCTAGCTGAGGTCATCAGGCGCCCAGAAAAGCAGACCATTGTCTTCGAAAGGAGGTAGGACAAAATATAAAAGATAAAAAGTGAGACAAAAGAGCTAAGGACGGAGACCCGTCCTGGGAAGGGAGTCTTAGGCGGCCTTGCTTGGGCTAGGGTCCGGGCCTGAGTGCCCTGAGGACAATCAGAGGGAGCTTCTGTGAGGTGCCAACTTGAACTGTGGGAGACCAAAAGAGAGAAAATTAACCGGCCGGAACACACTGCCGGCCGTTCGCAGAACAAAGGGACGGAGAAAGTCCCAAGAAGAGGTCGCAGGCTGCGGACCCGCCCAGCCCCGCCGGAGGCAGGAGGCAGGGGGGAGGGGAAGGTCGCGGCGAGACACAGGGCGCAGGCACCCGACCGGCGCGGGCGGGGACTGGGGCTGGGGACGCAGAGGGCGGAAGGCGCGCGCACCCGACTGGCGCCAGCGGAAACTGAGACTGGGTCCGCGGAAGGGAGTGAGTGCGCCACACCTGGGGATAGTGCGCCCATCAAGCCCCTCGCTGCCTGGACCGCTCTGACGGGGAAGGCACAGAGAGCAGGCGCAGCTTTTCCTTCCGCGCTTTTGTGTAACACCCGAGGGCTGGAACCTCGCGCAGCGCAGGGCGCGCTCCATATAGAACAGCCAGGAGCCTGAGCAGCGCAGACGGAGAAAGCAGCGTCAGCCCCTCCCGGCAGCGCCAGCCCGCCCCCGCAGGGCCAGCCCCTCCCCGCAGCGTCAGCCCCGCCCCGCAGCGCCAGCCCCTCCCCGCAGCGTCAGCCCCGCCCAGCAGCGCAACGGAACTAGCTACCTGAATAAGAGTCCACCTCCGCCCGCCTGTGTCAGGGCGGAAATGAGGCTCTGAAGAGACCGGCAAACAGAAGCCAAATAAACAAAGGGAACCGCTTCAGAAGGGACTGGTGCAACAGATTTAAATCCCTGTAGAAAACACCGACTTCACCGGAAGGGCCCTGTAGATATCGAGAAGTGTAAGCTGGAACGAGGAGCTATCTGAAACTGAGTGGAACCCACACTGACCGCAACAGCTCCAGAGAAACTCCTAGATATATTTTTACTTTTTTTTTTCTAAGTAAGGAAAAAAAAAAACAAAAATTTTTTTTTTCTTTTTATATTTTTTCTTTTTTATTTTTTCTCTTTTATTTTCCTTTAAAATTCCCTATTACTCCCCATTACTCCTTAACTTTCATTTTCATAGATTTTTACGATTTTTTTAATTAGGGGGAAAAAAATTTTTTTTTTTCTTTCTTTCTTTTTTTTTTTTTTTGTTTTTTTTTCTTTTTTTTCTTTTTCTTTTTTTTCTTTTTTCTTCTTTTTTTTCTTTCCGTTTTCTCTTTTATTTTCTATTTTTCTTTTTCTCTTATTTCTTTTAAAGTCCTCTAGAGCTCCTCTACTACTCTTCATTTTCATTTTCACTACACTATAACCTTACCAAAAAAAAAAAAAAAAAAGAGAAGCCCTATCTTTAAACCGAAGATTATTCTCTCCCAATCTTGACTCTCTGTTTTCTACCTCAGAACACCTCTATTTCCTCCTTTCCCCTTCTCTTCCCAATCCAATTCTGTGAATCCTTGTAGGTGTCTGAGATACGGAGAACACTCTGGGAACAGACAGCTGCGTAGATCTGTCTCTCTCCTCTTGAGTCCCCCTTTTTCTCCTCCTGCTCATCTCTATCTCCCTCCTCCCTTTTCTCCTGTTCATGTAACTCTGTGAACCTCTCTGGGTGTCCCTAACAGGGGAGAATCTTTTCGCCATTAACCTAGAAGTTTTATTATCAGTGCTGTATAGTTGGAGAAGTCCTGAGACTACAGGAAGAATAAAACTGAAATCCAGAGGCAGGAAACTTAAGCCCAAAACCTGAGAACACCAGAAAACTCCTGACTACATGGAACTTTAAGCAATAAGTGACCGTCCAAAAGCCTCCATACCTACACTGAAACCAACCACCACCCAAGAGCCAGTAAGTTTTAGAGCAAGACATACCACGCAAATTCTCCAGCAACACAGGAACATAGCCCCGAATGTCAACATACAGGCTGCCCAAGGTGACACCTAACACATAGACCCATCTCAAAACTCATTACTGGGCACTCCATTGCTCTCCAAAAAGAAGAAATCAAGTTCCACGCACCAGTACACTGACGCAAGCTTCCCTAACCGGGAAACCTTGACAAGCCAATCGTCTAACCCCACCCACTGGGTAAATCCTCCACAATAAAAAGGAACCACAGACCTCCAGAATACAGAAAGTCCACTCCAGACACAGCAATCTAAACAAGATGAAAAGGCAAAGAAATACCCAACAGGTAAAGGAACATGAAAAATGCCCACCAAGTCAAACAAAAGAGGAGGAGATAGGGAATCTACCTGAAAAAGAATTTAGAATAATGATAATAAAAATGATCCAAAATCTTGAAAACAAAATGGAGTTACAGATAAATAGCCTGGAGACAAAGATTGAAAAGATACAAGAATTGTTTAATAAAGACCTAGAAGAAATAAAAAAGAGTCAATTAAAAATGAACAATGCAATGAATGAGATCAAAAACACTTTGGAGGGAACCAAGAGTAGAATAACGGAGGCAGAAGATAGGATAAGTGAGGTAGAAGATAAAATGGTGGAAATAAATGAAGCAGAGAGGAAAAAAGAAAAAAGGATCAAAAGAAATGAGGACAACCTCAGGGACCTCTGGGACACTGTGAAACGCCCCAACATTCGAATCATAGGAGTTCCAGAAGAAGAAGACAAAAAGAAAGGCCATGAGAAAATACTCGAGGAGATAATAGCTGAAAACTTCCCTAAAATGGGGAAGGAAATAGCCACTCAAGTCCAAGAAGCCCAGAGAGTCCCAAACAGGATAAACCCAAGGCGAAACACCCCAAGACACATATTAATCAAACTAACAAAGATCAAACACAAAGAACAAATATTAAAAGCAGCAAGGGAAAAACAACAAATAACACACAAAGGGATTCCCATAAGGATAACAGCTGACCTATCAATAGAAACCCTCCAGGCCAGAAGGGAATGGCAGGACGTCCTGAAAGTAATGAAAGAGAATAACCTACAACCTAGATTACTGTATCCAGCAAGGATCTCATTCAGATATGAAGGAGAATTCAAAAGCTTTACAGATAAGCAAAAGCTGAGAGAATTCAGCACCACCAAACCAGCTCTTCAACAAATGCTAAAGGATCTTCTCTAGACAGGAAATGCAGAAAGGTTGTATAAACGTGAACCCAAAACAACAAAGTAAATGGCAACGGGACCACACCTATCAATAATTACCTTAAATGTAAATGGGTTGAATGCCCCAACCAAAAGACAAAGATTGGCTGAATGGATACAAAAACAAGACCCCCATATATGCTGTCTACAAGAGACCCACCTCAAAACAAGAGACACATACAGACTAAAAGTGAAGGGCTGGAAAAAAATATTTCATGCAAATGGAGACCAAAAGAAAGCAGGAGTCGCAATACTCATATCAGATAAAATGGACTTTCAAATAAAGGATGTGAAAAGAGACAAAGAAGGACACTACATAATGATCAAAGGATCAATCCAAGAAGAAGATATAACAATTATAAATATATATGCACCCAACATAGGAGCACCGCAATATGTACGGCAAACACTAACGAGTATGAAAGAGGAAATTAATAGTAACACAATAATAGTGGGAGACTTTAATACCCCACTCACAACTATGGATAGATCAACTAAACAGAAAATTAACAAGGAAACACAAACTTTAAATGACACAATGGACCAGCTAGACCTAATTGATATCTATAGGACATTTCACCCCAAAACAATCAACTTCACCTTTTTCTCAAGTGCACACGGAACCTTCTCCAGAATAGATCACATCCTGGGCCATAAATCTAGTCTTGGAAAATTCAAAAAAATTGAAATCATTCCAGTCATCTTTTCTGACCACAGTGCAGTAAGGTTAGATCTCAATTACAGGAAAAAAATTGTTAAAAATTCAAACACCTGGAGGCTAAATAACACGCTTCTGAATAACCAACAAATCATAGAAGAAATCAAAAAAGAAATCAAAATATGTATAGAAATGAATGAAAATGAAAACACAACAACCCAAAACCTATGGGACACTGTAAAAGCAGTGCTAAGGGGAAGGTTCATAGCATTACAGGCTTACATCAAGAAACAAGAAAAAAGCCAAATAAATAACCTAACTCTACACCTAAAGCAATTAGAGAAGGAAGAAATGAAGAACCCCAGGGTTAGCAGAAGGAAAGAAATCTTAAAAATTAAGGCAGAAATAAATGCAATAGAAACTAAAGAGACCATAGCAAAAATCAACAAAGCTAAAAGCTGGTTTTTTGAAAAAATAAACAAAATTGACAAACCATTAGCAAGACTCATTAAGAAACAAAGAGAGAAGAACCAAATTAACAAAATTAGAAATGAAAATGGAGAGATCACAACAGACAACACTGAAATACAAAGGATCATAAGAGACTACTACCAGCAGCTCTATGCCAATAAAATGGACAACTTGGATGAAATGGACAAATTCTTAGAAAAGTATAACTTTCCAAAACTGAACCAGGAAGAAATAGAAGATCTTAACAGACCCATCACAGGCAAGGAAATCGAAACTGTAATCAAAAATCTTCCAGCAAACAAAAGCCCAGGACCAGATGGCTTCACAGCTGAATTCTACCAAAAATTTAGAGAAGAGCTAACACCTACCTTACTCAAACTCTTCTAGAAAATTGCAGAAGAAGGTAAACTTCCAAACTCATTCTATGAGGCCACCATCACCCTAATTCCAAAACCAGACAAAGATGCCACAAAAAAAGAAAACTACAGGCCAATATCACTGATGAACATAGATGCAAAAATCCTTAACAAAATTCTAGCAAACAGAATCCAACAACATATTAAAAAAATCATACACCACGACCAAGTGGGCTTTATCCCAGGAATGCAAGGATTCTTCAATATCCGCAAATCAATCAATGTAATACACCACATTAACAAATTGAAAGATAAAAACCATATGATTATCTCAATAGATGCAGAGAAAGCCTTTGACAAAATTCAACACTCATTTATGATTAAAACTCTCCAAAAAGCAGGAATAGAAGGAACATACCTCAACGTAATAAAAGCTATATATGACAAACCCACAGCAAGCATCACCCTCAATGGTGAAAAATTGAAAGCATTTCCCCTGAAATCAGGAACAAGACAAGGGTGCCCACTCTCACCACTACTGTTCAACATAGTGTTGGAAGTTTTGGCCACAACAATCAGAGCAGAAAAAGCAGTAAAAGGAATCCAGATAGGAAAAGAAGAAGTGAAACTCTCACTGTTTGCAGATGACATGATCCTCTATATAGAAAACCCTAAAGACTCTACCAGAAAATTACTAGAACTAATCAACGAATATAGTAAAGTTGCAGGATATAAAATTAACACACAGAAATCCCTTGCATTCCTATATACTAACAATGAAAAAACAGAAAGAGAAATTAAGGAAACAATACCATTCACCATTGCAACAAAAAGAATAAAATACTTAGGAGTATATCTACCTAAAGAAACAAAAGACCTATACATAGAAAACTATAAAACACTGATGAAAGAAATCAAAGAGGACACAAACAGATGGAGAAACATACCGTGTTCATGGATTGGAAGAATCAATATCGTCAAAATGGCTATTCTACCCAAAGCAGTCTATAGATTCAATGCAATCCCTATCAAGCTACCAACGGTATTTTTCACAGAACTAGACCAAAGAATTTCACAATTTGTATGGAAATACAAAAAACCTTGAATAGCCAAAGTAATCTTGAAAAAGAAGAATGGAACTGGAGGAATCAACCTGCCTGACTTCAGACTCTACTACAAAGCCACAGTCATCAAGACAGTGTGGTACTGGCACAAAGACAGAAATATAGATCAATGGAACAGAATAGAAAGCCCAGAGATAAACCCACGGACCTATGGACACCTTATCTTTGACAAAGGAGGCAAGGATATACAATGGAAAAAAGACAACCTCTTTAACAAGTGGTGCTGGGAAAACTGGTCAACCACTTGCAAAAGAATGAAACTAGAACACTTTCTAATACCATATACAAAAATAAACTCAAAATGGATTAAAGATCTAAATGTAAGACCAGAAACTATAAAACTCCTAGAGGAGAACATAGGCAAAACACTCTCCGACATAAATCACAGCAAGATCCTCTATGACCCACCTCCCAGAATATTGGAAATAAAAGCAAAACTAAACAAATGGGATCTAATGAAACTTAAAAGCTTTTGCACTACAAAAGAAACTATAAGTAAGGTGAAAAGACAGCCGTCAGATTGGGAGAAAATAATAGCAAATGAAGAAACAGACAAAGGATTAATCTCAAAAATATACAAGCAACTCCTGCAGCTCAATTCCAGAAAAATAAATGACCCAATCAAAAAATGGGCCAGAGAACTAAACAGACATTTCTCCAAAGAAGAGATAGAGATGGCTAACAAACACATGAAAAGGTGCTCAACATCACTCATTATTAGAGAAATGCAAATCAAAACCACAATGAGGTACCATTACACGCCAGTCAGGATGGCTGCTATCCAAAAGTCTACAAGCAATAAATGCTGGAGAGGGTGTGGAGAAAAGGGAACCCTCTTACACTGTTGGTGGGAATGCAAACTAGTACAGCCACTATGGAGAACACTGTGGAGATTCCTTAAAAAACTGGAAATAGAACTGCCATATGACCCAGCAATACCACTTCTGGGCATACACACTGAGGAAACCAGATCTGAAAGAGACACGTGCACCCCAATGTTCATCGCAGCACTGTTTATAATAGCCAGGACGTGGAAGCAACCTAGATGCCCATCAGCAGATGAATGGATAAGGAAGCTGTGGTACATATACACCATGGAATTTTACTCAGCCGTCAAAAAGAATTCATTTGAACCAGTCCTAATGAGATGGATGAAACTGGAGCCCCTTATACAGAGTGAAGTAAGCCAGAAAGATAAAGAACATTACAGCATACTAACACATATATATGGAATTTAGAAAGATGGTAACGATAACCCTATATGCAAAACAGAAAAAGAGACACAGAAATACAGAACAGACTTTTGAACTCTGTGGGAGAAGGTGAGGGTGGGATATTCCAAAAGAACAGCATGTATACTATCTATGGTGAAACAGATCACCAGCCCAGGTGGGATGCATGAGACAAGTGCTTGGGCCTGGTGCACTGGGAAGACCCAGAGGAATCGGGTGGAGAGGGAGATGGGAGGGGGGATCGGGATTGGGAATAAGTGTAAATCTATGGCTGATTCATATCAATGTATGACAAAACCCACTGAAATGTTGTGAAGTAATTAGCCTCCAACTAATAAAAAAATTAAAAAAAAAAAAAAAAGAATCCAGAGATTATCATCTAATCCACAATGTCATGTATTTTCATTTATTTTCTGTATCTTTAGCATCTATTTTTGCTAGTAGTTATCAAAGCCCTAGAAAAAAATTTATTTGAAATAAATATTTTTTCATATTGCTAACAAGGAAATTCCTTTGATTTAAAAATGAAAGCCTATTAATTTGAAAGCAAATACTTGAGCCTGTATCTTTTCCTCATTAAAGGTTAATCACATGTAAACTAAGTACAATAATACCATACTTAACTCACCTTTTGTGGGCACTTCCATTGATTAAAACAAGAGAATCTCTTGGAATACTTTAATATCTAATCACTGAAGAACCCAGTTTAATGGTATTAGCATCACCTACTTTAATTACCTCAGTTTGTAAAATCTGGAATCTTTGACATTATAGTTAAGTAATCACCCAACAGAAAATTTCTGCTAAAAATTCTTTTTTATCTTCATTAAATTAGCCTCTCTGAATTTTCTTTACAATTTTTGTTTTTTTCCATAATCTCAGGTAAGGTTCACTTGGACTTAGGTATAACATGTAATTTCATATGCTAGAAATATTAACTTTATCTGAGCTGCAGATACTAACAGTATTTTCTTTTTTTTTTTTAACCCAGATCCATTCTGTTAAAAGGGTTTCCCTTGTGACTCAGTGGTAAAGAATATTCCTGCCAATGCAAGAGATGTGGGTTCAATCCCTGGGTCAGAAAACCCCCTGGAGAAGGAAATGGCAACCCACTCCAATATTCCTGCCTCGAAAATTCCATAGACAGAGGAGCCTGGCAGGCTACAATCCAAGGGATCTCAAAGAGCCGGGCATGACTTAGTGACTAAACAACAACATTTTCTTAAAAATAAGATTTTTCAGTTACAACTTATTTTATATTTTTTAGACTCATGTGTTACAAATGATGTTGATATTTACATAATACACTAGAATTTTGCACCTTCCTAGGAGCTAACATCGCTATATTTTTTTTTCCATTCCAGATTATATTATTAATTGAAACTATTTACAGGCAATGCAATGTCAGTTATAATAAATGGAATCAAAATACTAAAAAAATGAAAAAAGAATTGTGTGTGAAAAATGATTTATGAAATCTAAATTTTTAGCAGCAGTAAAAAGAACATGAACACTGGGATGAGATAGTTCAAAATTCTTTCAACCTTGATACTTAGTGTTAAAAACAAGACAAGAGGGCCAAAATGGAATGGCTTGTGCTAAGCATAGGTCACCAAACCAAGACTTAACTACAGTTTTGGCTCTCTCAAAAGTAGAATCTTAAAACAGTCAATCAACTGTCTGATTAGCATTAGTTAAGTAATCTGCCTTATAGACTCCTGCCGTTTCCTAAGGGAAACTAATTTTGCAATAATCAACCCTCCCACTTTTTTTTGGCCTCGTATCTTATTCCTGTTCTCTTCTACCCATAAAAGTTTTTTTTCATTTTGGAGGAGCTCCACAGACCTCCTTTCTATCTGCTAGATTTTATGTTGTTTCATTTGAATCGATTTTACTCAAAGAAATTCTTGAAAATTTGATATGCCTCAGTTTCATCTCTTAATCATAGCAACCTTGACTATTAGATTTAAGTCCTTCACTTTTTAAATGGAAATAACTCTTTCCATTATAAATTTGATCTAAGAACAAAACGAATATTAAGTATTTGAAGGCTCTTATGGCTGTACTAATACTCCCTACGAGGAAGAAAATCCATCAATGCCAAACTGATAAGAATTTGAGTCTCAGATTTTAATTTAATATGAAGATAATTATGTTTTAGTAATATCTCAGGAACTGATGCTATAGCGTTTGGTAAGATAAGATTCAATGCTGTGGTAATTTTGGTTAGCTCATTTAAACCAAATTAAAACACCTTAGGATTTTAGTGTTTTTATTTTTTTCTAAATGTGTCAATCATTCATTTTCCAGAGGAGTGCTTTACTTAATGTCATATTTGAATAAGCTGAATAGGAATTTGACATTAAGAAAATTTGAATTAAGTAAAATTCTTCTTATAAAGGGCTTCCCCATTGGCTCAGCAGGTAAAGAATTCACCAGCAATGCAGAAGACACAGGATATGACGGTTTGATCCCTGGGTTGGGAAGATCCCCTGGAGAAGGAAATGGCAACCTACTCCAGCATTCTTGTCTAAAAAATCCTAAGGACAGAGGAGCTTGGTGGGCTACAGTCAAAAGGATCACAGAGTCAGACACGATTAAGTGCATATGGACTTCTTTAAAAAAAAAAAAAAAAACACATAGAACTAGAGAAGTATAATTGTAATGGAAGAAAACACAATAATGTGTTCCTACACACCTCAAAATGTATGTTGCAGGACATTTTTCTTAATAATTCATAGTAAGCATTGATGGAGCTCTTATGTATCAGATACTTAATAGATGCTTAAGGTGGTTTTCTTATTTAACCATCACAAAATCCAGGTATTAATTGTTATTTTCTTTAATTCTTTTTGATAAATGGATTTCTCCTGAATCACTTTCTCAAAGACAAATTGAAAGTGGGAATCAAGTATTTGACTATATTTTTTTTTTCAATTAATGACAGTAAATAGTCTGTCAAACTAATAAGAGTAGATATTATTTGACATAAACAACACTATTTTTCGAACCAGTAAAAAATTTAGTCCCTTTTCCAAATCTTTGGCAACTTGAAGGAAAACAGTTGTATAAGTTGCACCTAGGATTCATTTGCTGCTGATTCATTGGCAAGAGGTAAATGTAAGTTAGGTTTAAAGACTGAACATGCATGGTCAGTCGGGAGTAGCACAACTCTAGAATTTATTGAAGCTACACAAAGTTCTATAGAGTTAAATCTACTTTCCAGATGCTATGTGTTAGAAGCCCATCTTCAAAGTCTGCCAGAGTTATTTCCATTGAAGCTCTTTAAGTGTGTGTTGCGTGGAGGGGGTTGGTAAGTTGTTCTCATTCCTGTATCTTAGAAAATACCAAGTTACAATTTGTATTATTCTCCTAGGGCTGCCGTGATAGGATCCCATACCACTGTTGTGGTGGCTTAAAGAAAAGAAATTTATTATGGCCGTCTGGAGGCTGGAAGTCCAAGACCAAGGGACCAGCAGAGTTGGTTTCTGCTGAGACTCTTCCTTGCTTGCAGACAGCTGCCTTCTCACTGTGATCTCACATGGTCATTCTTCTGTGCACGGGAAGAAAGAGTTGTCTCCTGTTCTTTTTCTTAAAGACAATTGTCCTATCATGTTAGAAGTTCAACTTTATGACCTCATTTAACCTTTATTACTTCATTAAAGTCTCTGCATACAATCCCATGGGAGACTAGAGTTTCAGCACAGGACTTGCTGGGGGGTGGGGGGGTGGGGAAGAGGAATGACGCATTACATTACAGCATTAAACTAGAATCTCCCATTTACATGTAGCATTTAATCATTCCTGTTATTTTCATCTTTAGAAAAAGGAGAATAAAGCTCCCGTTGGAAATAACTGGCTCACTAACAAGAGCTGATGATTTAAGTATGGATGAGGGCACAAGGAGAGCAAATGATGATTGCAATCGCTCAAACAGGCTTTTGGTATACATGGAAGTGTTCCTGAATAAAAATACATGCCATACTGGAAAGATGAAAAGCATTCTTGGCTTTTGATATAACGTTTAGATGTTATCTGTTGCAAAAAAAAAAAAAAAAAACAAAAAACACACACTTTTGGAATGTCAAAATATGCAAAGAATATCCAAGTTAATGTGTTCTGTTGACAAGAAAATAAACTTACATTCCCTTTAACTGTTCAATGACAGGTAACTAATCCTTCATTTGATAGCTTATTATGCATTGTCATGAAATAGATAATACAATTTCCACAAACCTCTTTTGATTTCATGTCAAACAAATTCTCTCAAAGCCATTTAATAAATAAATAGAAAAACAAAACCTGAAACCACAATTTGTGTAATTGATTGCTTTGAGCCATCTATTACTCTTTCCACAAAACAGACATACTTTTCTACTCAACTGAGAGCATTTTTTTCCAAATTGAGGTTTAGATAAACTCACATTAAGAAAAAAATTAGGACAGCATACTTCTTTAAAATAAAAATTAACAATATATGAAATTCTTTCTCATATTTAGAATCAATAAGCCATTTAATTAAAACTCTCATTGCTTGTGAAGATATTGGATCTCTAGCTCGTTCTCTCTCTTCTTTTTTAGAAACATGTTTAATAATGCATACTATAGTTATATAAAGTGCCTTTTGAGTCCTTGATTTTACTATATGTTATTTTCCTGCCTGCAATATCCTTTCACATTCATTTTCTACAGGGCAAACTCTGACTTTTCTTTTAGATTTAGCTTAAAGGTGCCTCTTCTGTAAAGACCCCTTGAACCCTCTAACCTATAGTTATTTGGCATTTCTGCTTTTCCTTTCTTAAAAAAATTATTGCTCTCCATTACTTTTATGTGTATCTAGGATACCACCCTGCAATCAAGACTCATATCCAACTCATCTTTATTTCTCTCTTGTCTAAAATAAACTTTAGTCCAAGGTAAGCATTTGGAGAAGACTCTTGAGAGTTCCTTGGACTACAAGGAGATCCAACCAGTCCATCCTAAAGGAGATCAGTCCTGAGTGTTCATTGGAAGGACTGATGCTGAAGCTGAAACTCCAATACTTTGGCCACCTGATGCGAAGAGCTGACTCATTCGAAAAGGCCCTGATGCTGGGAAAGCTTGAAGGTGGGAGAAGGGGATGACAGAGGATAAGATGGTTGGATGGCATCACCGACTCAATGGACATGGGTTTGGGTCGACTCTGGGAGTTGGTGATGGACAGGGAGGCCTGGTGTGCTGTGGTTCATGGGGTTGCAAAGAGTCGGACACGACTGAGTGACTGAACTGAACTGAACTGAAGCATTTAATAAATGTTTTTCCAAACACAATCAATCAAGTAAGAGTATAGGGCTTTTATCAGAGAAAATTACATTTGAATTTCACCTTATGCCACTTAATTTGTTTTTCTGAGCAAATTGCTTAAAAATCTCTAAATTTTAGTTTATTCAAACAAAAGAAATTATACTGCTTACATATTGTGTTACTGTTTGAATTAAATGAGATTATAGAGAGATAAAGAGACAGGAGAAAGAAGATGCGAAGCAAAAGAAGAATGACATCAAGCTTAACATAATACCAGTATATAAACTTTATTTTTGTTTTTAACAGTTATTTCCTTGAAAACATGAGTTATATGATTTACTATCTGTTTACTACTTACTATTACCCCAACACAAAACAAAACTTCCATGTATATATTGTGACTACCTAGTTAAGTCTCTCTTTCAGTTGTATTTACCTATATTTAGATTACCATAGCCTTTATGTTTGAGAAAAGCAAAAGCTAAAAATTAAATAAAATAATTCTTTTTACTAACTGCATTTAATGTAATTAAGTATAAAAATTATCTTCTATGAAGACTTTTGCAAAAAAATAATTTATGTGAGTTTTGAAGCTTTCCAAGTATTTTATAGACATATATGTGTCTGATGCATTTATATGTGACCCCTCTAGACTAGATCTCCCTCTACTATGTTATTGGTTATCACAATTGTAATTAATCAATTATGCGATTTTCTGTTCAATGTCTACTTTTCCCACCAAACTGTAAGTTCTATAATGGAAGAGACCATATCTACCTTGTTCATTAGCATTCCCTTGGTATTTCTTAGAGTTCCAGAGCCCAGTCTTTATCCAAGTTCTTAAAGAAAACCCCTGATCAAAGTTGAATACTGACCTGCTTCTTCTCCAGTGCCAGGCTCCAGAGTTTGCATCAGCAGCCCCAGTCTCTGAGCTCTCTCCCTTTAACAGGACCTCTATGAGATGCTTCCTTGTGTCACAGCCAGGCAATTATCCACAGACAGAGATCTGGGCCAAATTCAGAGCTCATAATGTACATTTCCCTCTTCCCTTCTGCCTGAAAACAGTTGCAGCATACATTTTATACAATTTAACAGTTTTTTAATGACAGGGGGACTGTGAAGAACCTGTCACAGTTCCCCACAGGTAATTTTTCATATGATTTTTAGGACCGTTTTCTAGACTGAATGAGCTTATGAAGACAAAATATGTGTGCAGCACACCTTCATCTCAACACACGTAGAGAAATTCAGCACACCTCACAATTCATGTTGGTCCTTTTCCTTAAGGTCGGTTTGGTGGTGGTGGTTTAGTCTCTAAGCTGTACCTGACTCTTGCACCCCCATCAACTACAGTCTGCCAAGTTTCTCTGTCCATGGGATTTCTCAGGCAAGAATACTGAGGCGGGTTGCCATTTCCTCCTCCAGAGGATCTTCCTGACCCAATGATCGAAATGGTCTCCTGCATTGGAGGCAGATTCTTTACTGATGAGCCACCAGGATTCCTTAAGGTCAATTCCTTAAGGTCAATTTGATATCAAAAGCTTTGAAGTCCAAATATACTATTTGGTAACTCTCAGAAGGCTGAATGTACTGTAATCCTCATATCTTTCAGTCACATTTGATTTCTGAAAAGTAATTCCTAATCCATTTTTGTCAATGCAAAATAATCACACATTTGTATTTCAATTGTTATTTGTTGTTATTGAAACAATTAAATGATAATTTTGAGCATTAAACTTAATTGAACTGCAATTAATCTTGTTTAGTATAACAATGCAACATAATTACTTTGCCCCAAGAGTTTTCCTCCCTTCACTCAAACTAATTAATAATAGTAAAAAGAAGGATACTACTCCTATCTGTCACAACACAAAAGGATTAACCAAGTGGTAAGTTCCAAAAGAGTGTTGGATCAGATAGTGATAGTTATTTCCTAATAACACATAAAAAGAGAATCCTTGTGGATAATTTTCTACCAGATGTACCAGGTAGCCAATTTATTATGTCCATAAGTGTTTGAATACAAGCACGAATAAAATTGTGTCAAGATGGGAATATTTAAAAATCCGATTCAAAAGGGTTGGACCCATGAAGGATCTATAATTATAATCAACATATTACTCAAATAAAGATAAAATAATCTACTATGTAAAATCTTGCTCATCCCATTTCACCTCCTCTGGTCATCAAGGAGGGGATCTCCTTCACATGAAATGAGTGGTGTTTGAGTCATAATATAAACCAGTCCATATTTTCTATTCATATATGTGTTCAGAAAATATTTTGGATGACCCACTCTGTTCTAGACAGAGCAATGCCTGGGGAAGTTGACATAATCCCTGTCTACTCTGGCAGGAAGCATAACAGAGGGAAGCGCATACACACTGAAGCCAAATTCTGTAGAGCTGGGAAAGATAGAGTATATTTCAGAGAAAATGGCACTGTAACCTTAGACAAAATTCTTTCAGAAACACATTGGAAAACAGTTCCTTCAACTGTCCATGTGTTAAAGTCATGAAACTCAAATATATATTTTCCCTACCAGAAAGTTTATAAAAGGAGAGAGAGTTTTGTCAAAGAAAATGTCATTTGAGGCCAGAGTTTTGTTTATTTGGAATTATAAAACATATTATACTAAAAGAAAGTTCACGTTTCTGAATAGCTGGCCCCTGCTGCTGGTGAGTGATAGAATGGGAGTAAGAGGGTGAGAGAGAGGGAGAGTGAGGGAAGAGCTTGTATGTTTCTACCTTTGTGAAGTAAATTGTTTCCAGTTGACTTGTACTACTTTCTGAGATTCAAAATGATAATTTATAAAGATACTTGCTATAATGTAATTTAACTTATATGAGCACATATTTACATTCTCATGACTCCAGTTTCTGGAAATAATAGGGATGTAATTAAGTAATTAGCAAATTAACCGGATAAGTAAATTTTAAAAAATAAAGTTTTCCATATAATATGCTTTAGTCACAATGTGAGATTTACACCGTATTTCTAAAATGTATCATATCAGGTACTCATGCGATGTATTTCTTGTGCAATCAAGTTCAATTCCCTCCAGTGAATCTCTTGATAGGTTCTCTGGCAAACTGTTAAAGAGAAGTTCATAGACAATTTTTGAGTGCTGAATGGCATTTTACTTGCAATAATAAAACCTAGTGCAAAGAAATTCTGCTTTGAATAACAATGAGCTCACAAAGTAAAGAGAGCATGTGTGCATACACATAATATGAAATTATTAGATAATAGTCAAATTCTGGTTGACCAGCTTTGTGATCAACTTTGTAAAAAACATTTAAGAGATTCATAATGTTTGATAATTTGAAGGAGAAGGGAAGAGAAGAAGGAAGAGAGGAAGGAAGGGAGGGAGGAAAGAATGTAAAGAAAAAGAGATAAATGGCACCAATATAAAAACAATTAAATAAATAAGCAAAAAATAAATAAAATTATTTCAGGATGTAAATATTTCAAAAATGTCATTTTATCTTTTGGAATGCAAGGCTGTTAGGAAAATAGATGGTCTGGGATCAAGGGTACTTGATATATTCCAGGTCCAATAAGGCTAAGACTAATCCATGGGAATATAAAACACAAATTTCACTGCGTCAGTTTTCATTTGAGACATGGTTTCTCTGTGAAAACAAAGAGCAATGCATAAGCTCAGAGACATGAAATGCCAGGGTAAACAATCAAGACTAATTGTTTCTTTCTTTAAAATTCGAAAAGTGGTATTAGAAATGATACTCCTATAAGCCAAAAAAGACTATCATTTATCGATAGGTATAAAGTAAAATTGTTAAAATTAACCTTACTTGTTGCATGCATATGTCTGAATTCATCAAATTGTATATATTAAATATGTGCAGTTTTTTGTAGGTCAATGATACCTCAATCAAGTGGTAAAAAAAAAAAAAAATTGCTTGTTGTTTCAGTAAAAAACACTATATTTTTCTTAAAATAAATCATTGAGGGAGAAAGCATATGAATTCTGTTTCTCAGTTTAACAGGCTCATAGGGGAAAAAAAGGAGTTTGGGCCATGAGTGCCTAATCACACCTTGCTGTGGGTTACTGTCAATGCAGGCAAAATTCTTCAGAAGAAATAAACGCCTCCCTCAACATCGATCTTAAAAACTCTAAAAAAGTAAGTGATGTCAGTCATCAAACAGACAGGACAATAAAAGGTAAATCTGGTTTGAGACTTTGCCCACTTAATGCTCTTAAGAAATTAAAGGATTTACATTTCATATGAAATCCAATAATATTTTAGAAGCATTTTTGTAACTTTCTAAGAGAAAAATTATTTTAAATATTCAAGGACAAGCAGCTATGATCATCTTTTAGGGTCATTAACTTTTTCTTCCTATAGTATTAAATGTACTTTATCCTTTTATTAATACATCCTTAATGCTATGACCAAGAAAAGGAATTTGATGATAAATAAGCTCCAGGCTAAGCACTTGACACTATCATTTAATGTTTTGCTTGAATTGAAGCACTCCTAGCTATTCACATAGTAAATCCTTATCCTCTACAGAACAGTTCAAGTTTAATCCTTATTCCATTTCTTCTGGGTTTTAAAACATCCCATGAATGCCTTAGTAGATTTTGCATATTTGTTTTGGGGGTTTTAATAATTTGAAAGAAATCATGTATTTTCTATTTCAGTTTTTGTATTTGAATATCTGTCAGTATTAAAAATCTCATGCTGATATACACAGGCAGAAAAAGATGCACTGGGTAGGGATTTGAATATATTGTATAATATATTATAATTTTGTACTATATATTTTCAAGTTTACATATTTATACACATATATAGCCAGAATAAGAAAAACTGCAAATAGTAAAATATGTAATATTGCATATATATATGGCTCTGTGTACATGCTCATACTGATATGTGTATATTACCACTTTTGTATTTATACACATAGTATATATTTATATGTATTATAATTATATACATTATTTGTATCATATGTTCAGCTATGTTTCCAAATGTCTTTTACTTTTAATTTTACATTACATTAGAAATGAAATAAACCATTGATTTTATATTTTCCTATTGAGTATCATATTTATACATCCATTCAGTCTGATAAGTAAAATGTACCATTCAGATAAGAATGTAAACGAGATTGTATATACTTTCCATCTATCTTCAATAGAAGTAGGTGGAACTGAATTTCAATAAAAATAAGAATTAATGCTCTGAATAATTATAATACATAGGTATGGGTCATAATTTCCTTTAAAATTTGACCTTCTCTTCAGTTTTGTTCTTTCATAAGATGGACTTTCTTTCAAGTCCTTCCTACAGTGCTTTGAAACATACTCCATCAAAAATAGAGCAATCACACATATCAAATCACTGGTTGTGTGCCTGAAACTAATATAATGCTATGTCAATTATATGTATAAACATGTGTTAGCTTCTCAGTCATGTCTAACTCTTGAGACCTCAGAGACTGTAGCCTGCCAGGCTCCTCTGTTCATGGAATTCTCCAGGTAAGAATACTGGAGTGGGCTGCAATTCCCTTTTCAAGGGAGATCTTCCCAACTCAAGGATCAAACCTGGGTTTGGTCAATTATATCAAAATAAGAAGAGAAATAGAATATCAAATTATTTTTTATTCAAATGACCATGGCAAAGATCAAAAAGATCTTCATGACCCAGATAACCACGATGGTGTGATCACTAGGTTAGAGGCAGACATCCTGGAATGCAATATCAAGGAGGCTTTGGAAGCATCACTACAAACAAAGCTAGTGGAGGTGATAGAATTCCAGTTGAGTTATTTCAAATCCTAAAAGATGATGCTGTGAAAGCACTGCATTCAATATGCCAGTAAATCTGGAAAACTCAGTAGTGGCCACAGAACTGGAAAAGGTCAGTTTTCACTCCAATCCCAAAGAAAGGCAATGCCAAAGAATGCTCAAACTACCGCACAATTGCACTCACTTCACACTATAGCAAAGTAATGTTCAAAATTCTCCAAGTCAGGCTTCAGCAATACACGAACTGAGAACTTCCAGATGTTCAAGCTGGATTTAGAAAAGGCAGAGGAACCAGAGATCAAATTGCCAACATCTGTTGGATCATCGAGAAAGCAAGAGAGTTCCACAAAAACATCAAATTCTGCTTTATTGACGACGCCAAATCTTTGACTGTGTGGATCACAATAAACTGTGGAAAATTCTTAAAGACATGGGAATACCAGACCACCTGACCTGCCTCCTGAGAAATCTGTGTGCAAGTTAAGAAGCAACAGTTAGAATCAGATGTGGAGCAACAGACAGGTTCCAAATTGGGAAAGAAGTATGTCAAGGCTGTATGTTGTCACCCTGCTTATATGCAGAGTACATCATGAGAAATGCTGGGCTGAATGAAGCACAAGATGCAATCAAGAATGGCAGGTGTAATATCAATAAACTCAGATACGAAGATGACACCAGCCTTATGGCAGAAAGCAAAGACCTAAAGAGCCTCTTGTTAAAAGGGAAAGAGAAGAGTGAAAAAAGTTGGCTCAAAACTCAACATTCAGAAAACTAACATTTTGGGTTCCAAAATCATTGTAGATGGTGACTGCAGCCGTGACATTAAAAGACGATTGCTCTTGGAAAAAAAGTTATGACCAATGTAGACAGCATATTAAAAAGCAGAAACATTACTTTGCTGACAAGGGTCCATCTAGTCAAAGCTATGGTTTTTCCAGTAGTCATGTATGCATGTGAGAGTTGGACTATAAAGAAAGCTGAGCACAGGAAAATTGATGCTTTGTGGTGTTGGAAAAGACTCTAGAGAGTCCCTTGGACTGCAAAGAGATTCAACCAGTCCATCCTAAAGGAAATCAATCCTGAATATTTATTGGAAGGACTGATGCTGAAGCTGAAACTCCAGTATTTTGGACACCTGATGCAAAGAACTGTCTCATTTGAAAAGACCCTGATGTTGGGAAAGATGTAAGGCAGGAGGAGAAGGGTATGACAGAGGATGAGATGGCTGGATGGCATCACCAACTCAAGAGACATGAGTCTGAGTAAACCCTGGGAGTAGTGATGGACAGGGAGGCCTTGCATGCTGCATTCCACAGTGTTGCAAAGAGTTGGACACGACTGAGCGACTGAACTGAAATAAACTGAACTGAACTGAACTGAACATTATGGCATCTGTTCCCATCACTTCATGGCAAATAGATGGGGAAATAGTGGAAACAGTGAGAGACTTTATTTTTGGGCTCCAGAATCACTGCAGATGGTGAATGCAGCCATGAAATTAAAAGATGCTTGCTCTTTGGAAGAAAAGCTATGACCAACCTAGACAGCATATTAAAATGCAGAGACATTACTTTGCCGACCAAAGTCCATTAGTCAAAGCTATGGTTTTTCCTATAGTTATGAATGCACATGAGAGTTAGACCATAAAGAAAGCTGAGCGCCAAAGAATTGATGCTTTGAACTGTGGTATTGGAGAGGATTCTTGAGAGTCCCCTGTACTGCAAGGAGATCAAAGCAGTCCATCCTAAAGGAAATCCTGAATATTCATTGGAAGGACTGATGCTGAAGCTGAAACTCCAATACTTTAGCAATCTGATGCAAAGAACTGAGTCATTGGAAAAGACTGTGATGTTGGAAAAGATTGAAGGCAGGAGGAGAAGGGCATGACAGAGAATGAGATGTTTGGATGCCATCACTGTTTCCATGGACATGAGTTTGAGTAGGGTCCAGGAGTTGACGATGGACAGGGAAGCCTGGCGTGTTGCAGTTCATGGGGTCACAAAGAGTCAGATACGACTGAGTGACTGAACTGAACTGAACTGATGGAAAATTATGATCATGTCTGAATTTTCACAACACTGGCATATGCTTTTTTGTGTATTTTCTACAATTTTGACACATATGCATAACAAAGGATAAAATATCATGAAGTGATTGTATTGACAGGTGTGGTAGGTAAAATAATGATTCCCCCTCAATGACTGTGTCTTAGATCCTGAAATCTGTGAATACATTTTATTACATGGCAAAGAATTGAATTAATAAATGAAATTAAGGTGTCTCCTTAGCTAACTTTGAGATGGAGAGGGAGTCCTGGAATATCCATGTGGTCCCAATGTAATCATGAGCATCCTCATAAGTAAGGAGGGTGCCAGAAGTCAGAGAAGTTGCCTCTAGAGGCTAAAAAAAGGGTGAGGGCAAGAACTCTCTCTTTGAGCGCCCAGAAAGGAGGGAAGCTCTGCTAATATCTTGATTTTAGCTCAGCGATGCTTAATTTGGACTTCTTACCTCCAGAACTGTAAGATAATACACTTCTATTGTTTAAACTCACTAAATTTGTGGTGATTTGGTACAGAAGCAAAGGGATACCAATGTAACAGGCATTTCTCAACTGAGTAGCCTTAAAACTTTATTGTGCTTGGGAGAAGTAGACCCAGAAAATCGAAAGCTTCGTGCAAGGTTTCATCACTTATGTTTATGTGAAAAATGGCCAGGAAGACTTTAGATGATAAGAAATTGTGACATTAAAATTCTACTCTATTAGAAGCGTGATGCCCCAACTTGCATTAAAAATGATGATCTGTCAGTAATTTCTTTTACCTAATAGTAAATAATGACTCAACCGGTGTTGTGTTCTAAATATATCACAGAGGGAAAGTTGTTTCATGTCCACATTTTCTATTTGAGCTCTTTGTGAAAAGTGAAAGTGTTAATCACTCTGTCCTGTCTGACTCTTTTGCAGTCCCATGGTCTATAGTCCACTAAGCCCCTCTGTCCATGGGATTCTCAAGGTAAGAACACTCTAGTGGATAGCCATCCCTTCTTCAGGGGATTTCCTTAAGCTAGAGACTAAACTCAGGTCTCCTGCATTGCAGGCAGATTCTTTACCATCTGAGCCACTAGGGAAGCCCATTTGAGAAATTTGAGCTCTATAATAGTATTCAATTCACAAATTTATATTTCTTTATTGGGATATGTGCTCTCAAGTTGTAAAAAATATTCTCATAGGTTTCTTTTCTTGACTCCCAGGGGTAATTTCCTTGTACATCTTCTAATGATGGGAAAGGGCAGCAGTTGGGAATAGATAGGATATATTAAATATACAGGTTTATTTAGCATTCACTATCACATTACATAATAGTGCATATAATTAAGTGCTTAATAGACACTTGATTGCAGGATTCAACCTTAATTTTCTAAGAGGAATATATGGTAGGGTTCTATTGTTTTTGAATAGCATTAAACGGTTGGTGTAATTCACTGGTAAACTTGCGGCAGGTATTGCAGGGAGGAGTTTTATAGGAAGCTTTCTATTGAAATGTTTGAGTACAGGGAAGTGTATTTGCACCTGGTAAGAATACAGCTTGATGAATTGTCAGAAACTAGAACACCCATGTAACCTGCTCACTGTTCAAGATATAGAAACTAACACCCCAAAAGCTCATCTGCTTCTCTTGCTCTGGGCTTTACCCCCAAACAGATGTAATCACCTTCCTGCCTTCTACTGCTGGAGGCTGATGTTGCCAGTCCCAGTTGTCCCTGAAGCTGGCCTGGCCCTTTTTGTGTCTGTTTCTCTCATTTTCATCATTCTGGTAGGTGTGAAATGGTATTACATTGTGTTTTTCACATTTATTTATTTTGTAATGAAGCACACATTTAAAAACTTTTCATATGTTCAAGTATGTGTAACATTTGAAAGAACCTTTTGCCTGTTTATAAATTCTTTTTTCTTAACCATTTGTAGGATTCTGTTAAATATTCTGAGCCCTTCATTTATTATATATGTTTAGAATTATCCTGTCCCAAACAGTGGCTTTCCTTTTACTCTATTAATATTTTCTTAATACATATTTTTATCCTTCAGGTTAGTGGGTTTTTTAAAAAAATATTCAGGTTAAGCAAAGTTTTCTTATAAATGTTTTAAATATTCTTCTGTTTCTTTCTAAACATATGGTTGTTTCATAAGCAACTGACAAAGATTTTCCTATATAAATGTTGTAACTATATTCTTCTGTTTTGTTCTAAGCATATAGCTCTTTCATAAGTACTTGATAAAGAATTAATCTCTGAAATATACAAGCAGCTCATGCAGCTCAGTATAGAAAAATGAATAGCCCAATCAAAAATTGGGCAGAAAACCTAAATAGATATTTCTCCAAAGAAGATATATGGGTGTCCAACAAACAAATGAAAAGTTGCTCAACATCAGTTATTAGAGAAATGCAAAACAAAAGTACAATATCACAACTACTATGAGGTATCCCCCCACACCTGTCAGAATGGCCATCATTAAAAAGATCTACAAACAACAAATGCTCCATAAGGTGTGAAGTAACCTTCTTGCACTGCCGGTGGGATTGTAATTTGATATAGCCATTATGGAGAACAATATGGAGTTTCCCTTAAAAACTAAAACTAGAACTACTATATGACCCAGCAATCCCACTCCTTAGCATATACCCAGACAAAACCATAATTCAAAATGACACATGAATCCCAGTGCTCAATATAGCACTATTTATAGTAGCCAAGCCAGTCAGTTCAATTGCTTAGTTGTGTCCGACTTTTTGTGACCCCATGGACGGCAGCATGCCAGGTTTCTCTGTCCATCACCAACTCCCAGAGCTTTCTCAAACTCATGTCCATTGAGTCAGTGATGCCATCCAATCACCTCATCCTCTTTCATCCCCTTCTCCTCCTGCCTTCAATCTTTCCCAGCAACAGCGTCTTTTCCAAAGAGTCAGTTCTTCACATCAGAGGCCCAAAGTATTGGAGTTTCAGCTTCAGCATCAGTCCTTCCAATGAATACTCAGGACTGATTCCTTTAAGATTTAGCCAAGATATAGAAGCAGCTTAAATGTTCATCAACAGAGGAATGGATAGAGAAGATGTAGTATGTATTTTCAGTGTAATGTTACTCAGCTATAACAATAATGAAATTAATTCATTTGTAGAGATGTGGATGGACCTAAAGCCTGTCATATGGGGTAAAGTAAGTCAAAGAGAAAAAACAAATACTGTATAAAAATGCATATATCTGGAATCTAGAAAATGATATAGATGATTTTATTTAAAAAACACAAATAGAGACACAGAGATAGAGAAGAAATGTACAGATACCAAGGGTGGAAAAAAAGGGATGGGATGAAATGGGAGATTTACATATATACCCTATTGATACTATATATGACTTCCCAGGTGGCTCAGTGGTGAAGAATCTGCCTGCCATTGCAGGAGACACAGGTTTAATCCCTGGGTCGGGGAGATCCCCTGGAGTAGGAAATGGCAATCCATCCCAGTATTCTTGTCTGGAAAGTTCCATGGACAAAGGAGCCTGACAGGCTACTGTCCATGGGGTCTCAGTGAGTCAGACATGACTCAAAGCTCTGTGGTCACTTAAATGGGAAGAAAATCCAAAAATGAGGTGATATATGTATATACGTATATGTAAAGCTGATTCACTTTTTTGTACAGTAGAAAGTAACACAACATTGCAAAGTATTTATACCCCAATAATAATTAATTAAAAAAAATAGTTGCTTCATAGTCTCAGGATAATATCCTTATGTTAAAGTTCTTATCTTTCAACATATCTGCAATGTACCTAGGGGCATGTATGTAGACATATTAGGACATAGACTATTTGGGGAGGGGATGCTTATTATGCTACCCCAGTTGATATTTATGCATATTTATGAGTATAACAAAATAAATAATTATATATAACGTGTAAGATATATATGGACATGAATATCAAAAATAATTACTAAATGAGTTGACCTTAGAACAGATAGAGGAAAACAGGAAAGAGCACTTTATTTTGCACTTTTATGGTAAAAGTCATTTGGAAATATTTTCCTTCTATGCACAATAAATTTTTAAGCACTAAATGGGCCCCAAGAACCAGTTTTTATTGTTGAAGTACAGACCAATTAAAAATGTAATGAATTTTTATTTATTAAATTGTGTAGCATTGAGACACATACAATAAAACTGGTAAAAATATTAAGCAAACTTACGTATCCTTCTCAGTTTTTAGCCAATTAAGCTCACATACTCTCCCACACACAATATTTATATGTCACAGTTTCACTTTTTTAAAAAGTGGAACACTAAAATCTCATAAAGTTGTTTAAATTTATATTAATTAGGTTAAAAAGTTAATTACATCTTAAGCATAGGAAATTAAAAATAGTGCCGGTGACTTCAAATTAAACACAATGGATTGGATGTGATTTTTAATCTATATTTCTTCCAGAAAACAAGAATTTTACAAAAACTTAAAATTCACAGCAAAAAATAGAAAAAATCCATCAAGCAACCAGGGATGTTAACACATTCTCGAGATAATAAAAGTGAAGGACAGTAAGTCTTTTATAAAAAAAAAAAAAAAAAAAGATGATAATAAAGTGTCTTTAGGACCAATGGCATAAAAATTAAGTTTTGCTGCTTTTTCCTGGAAAGATGAAGGGAGGGACGAATTTTGTTGTCTGATAAGGCAAAAGTGAGAGGTGAAACTGAAAAGGGAAGATTATTGTATTGGAGCAGGTAGACTCATAAATCTTCTATCCAGTAAGGACAAAATCTACCTCCCACCACCCAACAGGGGAGTGCATGTTCCCTATACGAAATTGAACTAGAGTTTATAGCACACAGAGACACAAGGCAACAGGGCTAATGGCTGAGAGCACCCATATCAGAATCAGGGTGGGCATATTTTTTTGTAAGAATTCAAATAGCTAATACTTTAGGCTTTGCAGTTCTTTGGTTTGTTGCAATAAATTGTGAAGTTGTAACATGATGGCTCAGATGGTAAAGAATCTGCCTGCCATGTGAGAAGACCCAGGTTTGATCCCTGTAGGGAAGATCCCATGGGGAAGGGAATTGCAATCCACTCCAGTATTCTTGTCTGGAGAATTCCATAGACAGAGCAGCCTGGTGGGCTACAGTCCATGGGCTTGCAAAAAGCTGGGCACAACTGAGCAACTAATGCAACACAGAATGATGAAAGTTATAGATGTTTTGTAAATAACTAGGCATTGCTGGGTTTTAATAAAGTTTTTTTTTTCATTTATTTTTATTAGTTGGAGGCTAATTACTTTACAAGATTGTAGTAGGTTTTGTCATACATTGACAGGCTAGATTTGGCCCACAGGCAGTAGTTTGCTGACCTTTGAATTAACTTAAAGTCCATACATTTAAGAGTAATATTGCTAGCAATCCTTCCTAATTAAATATTCAAATGTATATTAACCAGACATAGAAATATGTTTACTATCCAAGTTACAACTAGAAAATTCCTCTCTGAAGATACTAACTATCCAAGCGAGAAGAACTACTTAAAGCCTGCTTGTGACATCACAGACAGACCATTCCATCTCTACCTGATCAATCTAAAGTGAAGTCCTACCATGTAAACATGCATTTAGAGTCTCTAACAAGCTTTATAGTACCTTGCTCTTGAGTAATGTTGCTGAGGAAAAACTCATTAGATATTAGATATTTGAGAAATCTCTAACATGAAAAACAAAAGAAAACAAGAGTAAGGAATTTAGAGGCAAAAATAAATTATAGTTTAAAATTTCTGTGCACTTAATTATCAATAAATATCAATATTTATATTCTCTGAGATAGAAATGGAAAATTATTCATTAAACAAGCAGATATACAACTGGAATCACTGATCCTTTCCATCAACAAATGTTTATTGACACCGACTATGCTCAAGACTCAGTTTAGGTATTTGAGATACAGCAATAAACAAAATGTAAAAATTCCTGTCATTATGCAATTGCTATTTTGATAGGGGAGATAGAAAATAAACAATAAACATTGCAACAAATGTGACAATAGAATGTCAGAAATGACATGAAGAAAATATAAAACAGGATAAGTCAAATCAGTTATTAGAGTTGTGGTCTTAAATAGTTTGGTCAGAGTAGCCTCATTGGTAAGGCAGTGTTTGAAAAGTGGTTGAGTCTGGTGATAGACATTGAGAAGTGAGCCCTTTGGATATCTTGAGAGACTGATCTAGTTAGAGTGAGCACCTAGTGCAACTTCTAAAGGCAAGGCTAGGTCAAAAATATCCTCACAATAACACAATTTTGCCATTTTTAGTTTTGACATTTACACTGATGGTGCAAAGTGATGTCAGAATTGTGTTACAAGAAGTGGGGCTTAGGGAGAAAGGGAACTGGATGAAAGGTGGACAAAGGTACAAACTTCCAGTTATGACATAAATAAGTACTAGCAATATAATATACAACATGGTCAATATAGTTAATACTGTTCAATGTCACATATGAAAGTTGAGTTCTGATCAGGAGGAAAAAATATTTTTTTACCTTGTATACTTTTTGGATTTGTTTTTTATTTTGTATCTATATGAGATGACAGATGCTCATGTCTTGTGGTAATCATTTCATGATACATGTAAGTTAAGTCTTTATACTGTATAGTTTAAACTTACACAGCACTGTACATCAATTATATCTCAACAGAGCAAAAAAAAAAAAATTGGACAATCTCTAACACACACTATCCTGAGACAGTTTACTAGTCAGAGTCCTTCATTTTTGTTTTCAATAGAATTTTTTGCTGACTATACAAGTGAGGTTAGGGGTTGTGCTTAAGAACTCACATAGTACCCAGCACTTCTCTTATACTTCCACTTAGAATACTGTAAATGTTTTAAGTGGGTTCATATCCTAATTTGACTGTATCTTCTATAAAGACAGCATGCCTGCCTTGGTCATCACAGTATCCCCAGTACTTAACTAGCATTGCTAATAAACTATTTTAGCATGATATATAGGATTTAACCTGCTTTTCTTTTTTAAAATCTCACATTTCAATGATGTAGTGACATGCATTGCCTCAGAAGTAAAAAAAAAAAAAAAAAAAAGGCAAATATATGTATCACTCAGCTCTGATTTGCAAATGTTTATATGTTAAATTATCATAAAACAGAAACATGATATCCAATGTGCTTTTGGTTCTCAAAACGAGTGAGAGTGTTTGTCATTCAATCATGTCTGACTCTGCAATCCCATGGACTGTAGCCTGCCAGGCTCCTCTGCCCATGGGATTTTCCAGGCAAGAATACTGAAATGGGTTGCCATTCCCTTCTCCATGGAATCTTCTTGACCCAGGCTCTCCTGCATTGCAGGAAGATTCTTAATAGTGAGGCAACTGAGAGAGAATATTTTGTCTTAAAATGGAATTCTAGAGATCATAATTTCTTTATCATAAGCTAAACCTGAGAAGCCTAAGAGTTAGAGTTTAAGCCCATGACCTATTGGATTAGAAATAATGTGGCAATTAAATTAGAGCTGTTCTGAAAGCAAGGACAAAACAAATCTCTGCTGGGGCTGGAGGCTTGGAAAGGATTAGGAAAAGAGAATACAGTTTAGATTCCAGTGTACACACGAAACTCTTATCTATCCCCCAAACACCAAACCCAGGCATGGTATGGGGCATGGAATCTCTTGAAGTCAATAGTTAGGTTTGGGATCTGAAACAATTGGGGACTTTTGGGCTACTGATCATATAGAACTCTTGACGCATACACCCTCAGTCATGTCCGAATCTTTGCAACCCCAAGGACTGCCAAGCTCTTCTGTCCACGGAGTTTTCCAGGGAAGAATATCGGAGTGGGCTGCCATGCTCTCCTCCAGGGGTCTTCCAACTCAGGGATCAAACGTGAGTCTCTTACATCTCCTGCACTGGCAGGTGGGTTCTTTACCACTGTGCCACCAGGGAAGCCCCATACGGATACATAAATGCAGAAAACCCTAGGCCAATGTAGCTGCAGCAGAGTAGAAATGGCAATGAGAGTCCGATCTAGACACCCTACCCTCCAAATCTTCCTCAGCTTACATAGGCAGAGATAATATCCCAAATTTCTGGGATCCAAGTCTCCAAGAGAGCTAAATACTCACCTAGCTGCCATGAAATTGTTGTGGGAATTTTGGGTTCCATGGTAGTAGCTATAAAGAGATCAGGAACCAAGTTTGGGGCAGTCATCCAGAGATATAATTGTGTTATTTCCGGAAGAGTGACAATGCCTTGCCTGTTCCATACAATTAGATAAAACACTAGCTCTCAAGATGAAGACAAAAGCCAGTTCTCAGCATCAAGGAGTGAAAGCTCAACCTTCATGTAGGCCAATGAGGACAGAAGTACTCAACCACAAACATTCCTCAATTCAGAACTATAAAAAGAGGTATACTGGAGTTGGCACAAACCAGCTCATTAGAGCCCATCATGAGTACCTCTTTCCAACTCTGCATTCAATAATGGTACATTGGAAGCTCAAAATTGGCCACCAGAAAAGCATTTACACCATGAACTTGGAAATCCAGCCAAAGGGGGCCTTTTGCCTACTTTTCTCTCAAGAATCAGGTATTAAATATTTTCCAGCATGCTGCAAATGACACATAAGCCCATCGTGCATTCAGATTATCCTGGGAAGAAAGAAAATAAATGGAATAGATCATCAGATACTACCTTGAATTGATAAAAAATGACTTTCCAGCCCTGAAAAGTTAATTCCTAAGAGCTCATTTGAAAAAGAAAAGTAAGAATGTTGCTTTCATTTTTTTCAGTTAATTTAGAGTATAAAATTGTGAAAATAATTCATCTGTTAGGTTAATATTGAAGATACCATTGTGTTATTCATTCAACTATCAGAATTCCAAGCAAATTTGATACGCTATTTCTGTTCAGTTTATTTAAAGCTTCCCAAGTCTCTCTTTTTCCCTGCTTGAGAAAGCTTTCTGCAACAGAGATACTTTTGTTTTAAACACATTGAGTTAGCCATCCAGATGGTGAAATGCAGCCTTCTGCACAGTTAATGCATGGCTTGTTGCCTATTTTGTCAAAGTACTGTGCTTCCAAAGATATCAGTGTTGTCAATGCCATCAGCAGGATCTTAAAAAGATATAATATATAGATTGGTATAAGAGTGGATCACACAGTGGTATCAATTACTAGTTTGTCATAGTGGTTTCTTAGAAGAAACCAATACCAACAACTTTGGTAAAGTCTGGGGTTTCCTAAAGAGTAACTTTGCCCTGGTATCTGTCACGGGTATGTATCTGTTTTTCTTGGACTGCCAGACAGCAAACTTGGATTTGTCTTAGAAACATATAGGGATGGGGCACCTTCATTTTGGTTGACCAGTCCCTTGGCAATGCCTCTGCCAATTAACTTGTTGGCTTGTTCTAAGCATAATTTTACTGAAAAGTCTTCCCTAATTTATCAAGTGTAAAGTATTGCTTTAAATTATATCTTCAAAGTTTAGCATTATTTAAAGAAAATATTTATATTTATAATTTGTTTTCATTTCCAGTGATTATTTAATTAAGAATCCCTCCTGCCTCTTAGACTGTAGGCTCAGTGAGAGTGGAAGCTTGTTAGCTTTTCCTATCTATTATTCAATGTCACCAGGACACTGAGCAACTTATAGTGAACGCTAATATGTGTCTGTGAAATAAATTATCAGAATAGTTGCAGCAAATTAATGTTTTTACATATTTCTGAAGAAATCTCACAGATTCAAACCATCAGTAGAAATATATATCAACAAGTGGTGATCAAGAAATAGACAGGAGAAACAAATAATTTCAAAGAAAAGTTTAGCATTGCTATTGATCAATAAATTTGAATTCAAACCTGCCTCTAAACAAGTGAAAAATTTACACATGACTAAGTGGTCCCTGTGTGTGTGCTGTCTCTTCAATTGTATCAGCCTCTTTGTGACCCCATGAACTGTGTAAACTGCCAGGCTCCTCTGTTCATGAGATTCTCCAGGCAAGAATACTGGAGTGGGTTGCCCTGCCCTCCTCCAGGGGATCTTCCAGACCCAAGGATCAAATTCATGTTTCTTATGTCTCCTGCATTGTCAGGTGGGTTCTTTACCACTAGCATCACTAAGTGGTAATGAAAGTTTAATAAGCAGCTACTCAAAAATTCCCAAAAGGAAGGACTAGAACTTTATGTAAATTTTGTTGTAAGTAATCTGTTAATATCAACAAAAATGCCAAGTTTTACCCAACAACTCCATTTTGTTGGGATTGTTTTCAGGAAATATATGAAAACATATATAAGGAGAGTGCTCATTAAAATGTTACTTATAATGTTGGAAATGATTTCAACATTCAGAAATATAGGATTAATTCAATAATTTATAGTCATGAGAAAAGTACTAGATGTCCTTAAAATGCCATTGGGCATATCCATTGATTTAACTATCTGTTGACAATGGATTTAAGTGAAATTGATGATAAGAAACTTCAAATGTTTTACATATCACATTCCAGAAGGATATTCATCAAAGTATTTATAATGCTTATCTTTGATATTATTAATCTTCAAGCATTTTGATTTTTTTCTCTTCTTGGGTTTCTACATTTTAGATTGTTACCTGCCTTAAGAACGCATTACTTGAATAAATTATTGAGAGTATTAAAAGAAATGGTGGTAAAGCACGAAATAGTTTTCATAGACCGCTGAAATTGGCTTAAAGGTAAAGGTTTAAAGGTTTCAAAAGAGACTTCAGTTTGAATATCAAATCAGGGATTTGAAACTGAGAATTTTATAAATAGGAGATTAATACTTCTGCATCAGTTATTTTCAACTTTAATCTTCTGATGTATCAGAAATATTATCTTAGTGTATTCTTAAGAGACAGAGATAGTTGGTCAAAATGCTAAGGTCAAAGTTTAAGGTAAATTTACTTATGCTATTTTTACTCTGGATAGCAGAAAGGACAGGATGGTTTTATTCCCCTAGGTGGTAAGCAGCAGCAAATGATTTTTGCTTTCTACAGATCTTTTTCCTTTTTTTTAACTGTCAGGGCACAAACACATTAAGTTCACATAAGTGGAGAGCACCTGCTGTGGAAAACATCTCCTGTGACTTAAAAAGGAGCATTAAAGCCTCTGTCACTTCAGTGAAATGACGATTAAAAGAGCAAATGTGAAGTACTTATGTATCCAGGTTATAGAAGTTACAAGTTAGAAAAGTTTAAATTTTGTTGTTTTTTTTTCTCTGGAGTAATGGTTATTTGTGACCAGTCACATCAGTTCTGGTCAGAATAGTCAGTTCTTCTGGCTAGCCAGCAAATAAAATAAATAAAGATTCTTCCTTCATTAGGTCAGCTTCCAGGAAATGGTGATGGAAGAATGAAAGGCCATCTTTTACCCTTTAAAGGCAAACTTCTAGGAATTTCCATTAGCACACTTTGAATTTGGCTATCTCTTTTCATGAATAATTTTCTAATTTCAACATTTAAGAAAATGCTGATACAGATGCTCTTTCTTCACTATTTGAATTCATGGTTGTCTGTCAAGATTTGTAAGCTCCATAAAGTTTCCTTCTCTTTAACCAGGTACAGTCAATGAAAGAAGATAGCAAATATTTGGAATATGTCTTTGGTTTTGATCATACAAACATGTCTAAAATAAAGTTTTCTAGCTTGCAGCCGTTGACATTTTTACAGTCACTTGTTTTATTGTAGGAAGTTATCCTGTGTTTTGTAGGATGGTTTGCAGTGCCTGACTACTGCAGTATACCCACTGGATCTGTTTGTTTAATCAATTATAGTAACACCCTGTCCCCAGGTGTGACAATCAAAAATGTTTGCAAATATTGCTCAGTGTCCTCCAAGAGGCAAAATATCCTCTGGTTGTCAGCTATTGATATAGAAAACCCAGAAAAAATAATCCACAAAAATTAGTGTACTGTATGTTTTTTAATTGTATTATTCAATTTGATTATGCTGATGTCATATCAGTAAAATTGATTGTCATAATTAAAAACAATTTTTTGTTTAAAGATACCAGTTCATAATCAGGATTTAATCTACCAAATCTGCAGGTGGGTATCAGTTACGAAATGTTGATTTTCTCACTAAATAGCTGGTAAAGGACAAGAAGAAATCTCATAGCTGTCAGTTTTAATGAGTCACTCCATTGCAAATCTCATTGTTCGTCTTTATGTATGACATACTGCTGTGATGCTGTGTTTTACAAAACCAGTTATAAGCATGCATGCCAGGAGAGAGGAGGCACCAGTGCCCTGAAGCAGGATTGACCTGAAACAGAGGCCTCTGTGCGCACTGTGTTCTCTAACGGGCTTTAGTTTGCCCTCAACACAAATGAGAAGTCCAAATTTTACTTACCATATGAAAAGAATCTTACAGAAAGTAAGAATGAAAAGACTTGGGGACTTCATGGTGGTCCAGTGGTTAAGACCAACTTCTCTACTGCACGGGGCATGGATTCTATCTCTGGTGGAGGAACTAAGATCCCACATGCCTAGTGGTACATGGTACAACCAAAAAAAAAAAAAAAGGAATGAAAAGACTTGGTGTGGTAGCTCAGAAGGTAAAGAATCTACCTGCAGTGCGGAAGACTTGAATTCAGTCCTTGGGTCAGGAAGATCCCTCGGAGAAGGAAATGCAACCCACCCCAGTATTCTTGCCTGGAAATCTCATGGACAGAGGAGGCTGGTGGGCTACAGCCCATGGGGTCTCAAAGAGACATAACTGAGTAACTAACACTTTCAAAACACTGAATAGTTGTTAAATGTTAAGAATTACATTTGTGGTGATATAGGAAGACCATGAATTTCAGAGAAAGGAATATTTTGGTTAAATCTTTCTGAACACCTTCTAGTTGTGTAGTTTTGGGCAAGTTTTCTGTTTTAGCTTTTATGTTTCCAACTTTTCTTCCACCAGTAAAATGGACCCAATGATAGATAGCTTATAGTATTATTGTGAGAATAAATTTTAAAGTTCAAGTCATCTAGCATAATTAAACATAATATATATTCAAAAAACGTCAGTGGATGGAGTAAATACATAATAAATAATTCTCAAGAACATAGAAATGTATAAACAATACATATTTTTCCTTATGTTCTATTCCAAATATTTGTTTCAGAAAGAAAAATAAGGATATAAGAAGAAGAAAAGAAAATATTCAGTGACATCTCCCACTCCCCTTGCTTTAAGATGTTGGTAAGAATAGTACTTCAGTGTAGCTGGTATTTTATGTACCAGGGAATTACAAATCTTTCAGAAGAAAGCCACCTATATTCATGTCATGTTCAAAATATTAAACCAGTTCCAAGTTGGCAAGGATAAAAAAGAAAACATTCAGTAAATTTTAGTCAATTACCTCCCAAACACTTCACTGAACTTCTTAAATGCTGTGCATGTAATACATTCTAACTGCTAATAGGGTTCATAGAAGAACTTTAATTTCCCCACTTACTTTGTATTGCAGCTTGCATTTTAAGGTTTTCACATGTGATTGGGAACAGTTTGAATTATCCTGAATGAAAAGTTCTATACTGGGCAGTCAGAGAGTGATTTTTGCCTTCCTCTAACATAATTCCACAATAAACTGTGGAAAATTCTGAAAGAGATGGGAATGCCAGACCACCTGACCTGCCTCTTGAGAAATCTGTATGCCAGTCAGGAAGCAACAGTTAGAACTGGACATGGAACAACAGACTGGTTCCAAATAGGAAAAGGGGTATGTCAAGGCTGTATATTGTCACCCTGCTTATTTAACTTATATGCAGAGTACATCATGAGAAATGCTGGGCTGGAGGAAGCACAAGCTGTAATCAAGATTGCCAGGAGAAATATCAATAACCTCAGATATGCAGATGACACCACCCTTATGTCAGAAAGGGAAGAAGAACTAAAGAGCCTCTTGATGAAAGTGAAAGAGGAGAGTGAAAAGGTTGGCTTAAAGCTCAACATTCAGAAAACTAAGATCATGGCATCCAGTCCCATCACTTCATGGCAAATAGATGGGGAAACAGTGGCAGACTTTATTTTGGGGGGCTCCAAAATCACTGCAGATGGTGACTGCAGCCATGAAATAAAAATACACTTACTCCTTGGAAGAAAAGTTGTGACCAACCTAAATAGCATATTAAAAAGCAGAGACATTACTTTGTCAACAATGGTCTGTCTAGTCAAGGATGTGGTTTTTCCAGTGGTCATGTATGGGTGTGAGAGTTGGACTATAAACAAAGGTGAGTACCAAAGAATTGATACTCTTGAACCGTGATGTGGAGAAGACTCTTGAGAGTCCCTTGGACTGCAAGGAGATCCAACCAGTCCATCCTGAAGGATATCAATCCTGAATATTCATTGGAAGGACTGATGTTGAAGCTAAAACTCCAATACTTTGGCCACCTGATGTGAAGAGCTGACTTATTTGAAAAGACCCTGATGCTGGGAAAGATTGAAGGCAGGAGGAGAAGTGGATGACAGAGGATGAGATGGTTGGATCGCATCACCGACTCAATGGACATGAGTTTGAGTCAACCCTGGGAGTTGGTGACAGACAGGGAGGCCTGGTGTGCTGCAGTCCGTGGGGTCCCAAAAAGTTGGACACAACTGAGCAACTGAACTGAACATAGTCCTATAGAAGTAATAATTTATTATGATATACACTCAGCTATAAGATTACCAACCTCAGCTAGTCTTAACAATTTGTGGGTCAAGCATTTGTAAAGTACCTTCTAAATAATGCTGTAGTAGAAAACAAAATTATAAAAAAAGCACAGTGCAGAACTTCCACATGATACGTTTCCTATTAGGGAAAAAGAAACAAGGAATTGCTGCCTGGTGTGATAAACGCTACAGTGCACGTAAGCAACCGTGAAACGTGTGGAGGGACGGAACAATGACTTCATCTTCCTTCAGGTAGGCTGCCCTGTCTGTTAGCTGATTAGGATAGCCTATCTGAAAATTCCCTGGTGGTTCAGCAGTAAAGAATCCACCTGTCAATGCAGGAGACAAATGAGGTTCAATCCTTGGGTCGGGAAGATCCCCTGGAGCAGGAAATGGCAATCCACTCCACTATTCTTGCCTGAGAAATTCCATGGACAGAGAAGCCTGGTGCGCTAAAGGCTGGTGTGGTGGCAAAGAGTTGGACGTGACTTAGCCGCTAAACAACAACAAAACAAGGTTATCCCAGTCAACCAAAAGAATTGCTCTTCTGGAGTAGAATATATCAGTATTTATTAGTTCATTAGGTTTTTGAAAGGATTTGAGAGGGGAGCAACAGAACAGCAGAGCTCTCAAATTTGTACTTTAGAATCGTGTGTGTGTGTGCGCACGCTCAGTCGTGTCCAACTCTTCGCGACTCTGCGGACTGTGGCCCACCAGGCTCCTCTGTCCATGGGATTCTCCAGGCAAGAATACTGGAGTAGGTTGCTGTTTCCTACTCCAGGGGATCTTCCCAACCCAGGGATCAAATCCGCATCTCCTGCATTGATAGGTAGGTTCTTTACAATTAGCGCCACCTTCACTTTCTTGCATTGGAGAAGGAAATGGTGACCCACTCCAGTATTCTTGCCTGGAAAATCCCATGGACGGAGGAGCCTGGTAGGCTGCAGTCCATGGGGTCACTAAGAGTCGGACACGACTGAGCGACTTCACTTTCTTGCATTGGAGAAGGAAATGGCAACCCACTCCAGTGTTCTTGCCTGGAGAATCCCAGGGACGGGGGAGCCTGGTGGGCTGCCGTCTATGGGGTCGCAGAGTCGGACACGACTGACGCGACTTAGCAGCAGCAGCAGCAGCAGGAAGCCCTTAGAATTACTTGGAGATCTGACACTCCTGGTATCCAGGCCCATACTCCAGATCCATTAAATTAGAATCTCTGGATCTGGAACCTAGGAAGCAAAAGTTTAATCATCCTCAGGTAATTTAAATGGGCAACAAAGTTTGAGCATCATTGATCTATAAAGAGAACCACTGATCTAAAAGGAGCAGAGGGAATCTGTGTATCCTGGTGTGTCCTGAAGAGAGCCAGTGTTTTCACTGATCACTGAATTCGACTATTAATTAAGTGACTAAGACAAAACTAGGTTAATGCTGACCTTTATTATTGATTTTTACAAAATCAAGCCTATGTGTTTGCCAGAGAGGAAAAATGCATGATTCACATTATGCTGTTAGATTTGTCTCAAGGAACGTTTTTATGCATACCAAGTTCAGTTCAGTTCAGCCGCTCAGTTGTGTCTGACTCTTAAGGCTTAATGCACATAGTTGTCAAGAATGTCCTATGAGATTAACGAAATTAGGTCTACAAATTAATACGTAGAGGTATGGAAATCTATTTTGATAGAAAGTTTCGTGATGGTTTTTATTATTTTTCTGATTTTCTACTAAACCAATATAACTTGGAGAAAGTTGAAACTTGTGTTGAGAAAAATCTGAGAATTTCTGATAAAAGCCGGTGTGTGAATATTAAGTGCACCCTCTCTTTATGATGTCTTAAATCCTTGAGCAAGATTAGCTTAAAAAGTATTCCTAGGTGTGTTTATTGTTTGGGGGCAAAGATATAATATACATTTCATAAAAAGAGGAAGTTATCTTTTGTGATGAATTTTTCACAGAAAGGATCTCTGCAAGGTGAATTTACAATAAAAGAATTTTCTACAATAAAGGAACAGAGCTTTTCATTTACATAAGTAACAAAGTTTAAAAAAGAAAAAAAAAAAACCAACTGTATCCCCCTCACCACTAAGAAGCAGTTTCAGAACTTCAACTTGTTTCTCTTCAGTCTACTGAAGTAGACTGCCTACTAGTAGACTACAGTAGTCTACCAGTCTACTTTTTGGCCAGTGGAAGGACCATGGGCTTTAGTATCAAGCAGATCTTGTCTTTGATTTTAACTTTGCCAATGACAGGACTTTGACCTTGGGAGATTACATAAGGAGATACACCTCAATTTCTTTTCATTTGTAAGATAGAGATAATAGCAAGTCTTAAATCAGTGGCAAATATTTTAGTTTGCTTAGGCTGAAACTTATGTTAAGTAGGTTGTCTCATAATTAGGCAATCAATTTACTAGGCCATTATATAAGTTAAAATGTTATTCTATTATAGCATTGTTATGTATAAGAAAGCCTCTTCTACTTTAACAAGTAAATCTATGCTCAATCTTCTTTCCTTCCTTTTGCATCACATGTAGACAAGTCACCTCCAGACAGATTTTTTTTTTTTTACTATTTTCAAAAAGTAAGATGTCCAAATATCATTTAACGTGTCCAAAATTAGCTCATCAAATGAACTTTCTATTTTTTCCCTCTGAAATTTCCCATCCCTTTCTGTACCAGTAACTTTCTCAGGTGTGATTCTTGGTCATTTTTTGTTCTTTCTTGGCTCAGATGGTGAAGAATCCACCTGCAATTGTAGAAGACCTGGGTTCGATTCCTGGGTTGGGAAGATTTCCTGGAGAAGGGAACAGCTACCACTCCAGTATTTTTGACTGGAGAATTCCATGGACAAAGGAGCCTGGCAGGCTACAGTCTGTGGGGTCCCAAAGTCAGATACAACTGTGAGATTTTCACTTTCCCCATATGTTATGTCATTTGTCATCAATGTTGCTACATTTTTTCCCCTCTAAAAGCATGCCTCTAATTTTGTCTACCTGTCATTTCCACTGTCATTTCGGTCCAGGTTCTCATCAACTTATTTTCTTTCTCTTTACATCCTTGCGTGTGTGCGTTAGTCGCTCAGTTGTGTCCGACTCTTTGAGAACCCAAGGACTGTAGCCTGACAGGCTTCTCTGTCCATGGAATTCTCCAGGCAAGAATACTGGAGTGGATTGCCATTCCCTTCTCCAGAGGAACTTCCCATCCCAGGGATTGAACCCTGGTCTCCTGTAGATTTTTATTGTTTGAGCAATGAGGCTTAATTAATGAAACAATGATATACATATAAAAATAAATATGGAGAATATATATAATGTGTTCTGAGAATTGAAAGTCTAATTAGAAGCAATGGTTTCAAATAGTAAGAGTTTCAAATCTGACTAGTCTTCTTTCATATTCATTTAAATCATCTTAAGTTGATTTGGCTTGATCAATAAAAAACTCTTTTTACCCTTTACTCAGTTTTCATAGACTCTTTTCTTTAACCAGTCTATGCACTTGATAAAATATTCAGGGAACATAGTTCAACTCTTATCCACCTCATCTCCTGACTCACTCTTCATGTTTTCTGAGGATTGTGACTTTCTCTGTTTTTTTCTATATTTGTCACACTTTAAATGTAGACAGGTCCAGGGTTTTCACTTAGACTTTTAATCTTCACACAGACCCCCTTTCTTTTCCTCTCTCATTTAGATTAGCTCTCAGGAAATCTCTACTCTCACCTACTATCGCTATGTGTGAACCTTGCGTGTGTGTGTGGCCAATCTGTTGCCTGGGTTCTAATCTCATTATCCTACTGCACAGCACAAGGAAGTACTCACAGCATTTCCTGTCAATGCTTTCTTTTAACAGATAATCAGGAATTTTAAACTCAGTTGTAAAACTTTATGGTACTCTGAAATAGTTTCAGTAAAAATTAATTGAACATAGCCTCACCATTTAGGAACTTTAGTATATCACTTTATATTTGCATAGACAGGTAGTGGGTTTTTTTTTTTTTCTTTTTCAATTTTCCACTTAAAACATCTTTGTTTGTCACAACACCTGGTGGCTAGAGCAAATATTTTGATTCCTATTTTATGAATGAAGAGACTGAAAATCTTTAGAAAAGTTCCCCAGTCTTTTGAATTTCATGATGATGAGTTTCTACTATTTTATCTTGCCTTTCCTATCCTAAAATAAACTATTCAAATTAACAAATAATGATTGTATAGTTTGGGTTTTTTATCATTGTTAACAATGCTGTATGTTTTAATTACCAAACTAAAAATAGTGACCAGTATAAGAAAGTACAGACATAGTTGTGACTTGTATAAAGGTCATATTATATTTTAAACAGTTTCTTTTCTTAATTTTTAAATGGCTATAATGTAATGATTTTATTCACTTGAATTCATTTTTATTTTCCTTATCAATTACCCCACTAATTCATGCATTCTTTGAAGACAGAGACAAGATTTTGAAAATATTATTCTGATTCCTCACTTGGTCTGTACAATACAATGGTGTAGACTGTGTTTTCCAACCCCCACCCTCATCAAAATTCATGTTGAGACCCTAATCTCCAATGTACATATATTTGGAAATAGATTCTATCAGAAGGAAATAAAGGTTAATTGAGGTCACGGGGTGGGCCCCTTATCAATAAGACTGGTGTCTTTATAAGTAGAAGAATAGATACCAGGGCTCACTTCTTCTTCTGGATTGTAATAAAAAGGCAGAGACCCTCGGCAACCAAGGAAGAGTATTCTCTTCAGGAACCAAATCCACCAGTACCTTCATCTTGGATTTCCCCGCCTCCCTAACTGTGAGAACTATCCAGTCTGTGGTCTTTGTTATGGCAGCCAAGAAGACTAAGACATTCAACAAACTGACAATTTTCTTTTTTAACTGAAGAATTATTATCAATGTGAGCAAGGAAAGAAAGGAAAAGACTGTAGTCAACAAAATATTCTTGTCTTATGTTTTTAAAATGTGTATCAGAGTTGAACTGATAGCTTAAATGCTATCTGTAGTTAGATTTTCTAAAACTAGTTTTGCCCACTGGATCAATGACATTTAACTTAAATGTAAAGATTATATATAAGCATATAATTTGAATGTGGCATTTGAGAGAAATCTAATGAAAAAAATGTGGGTTGTTATAAGACTTGCAGTTACCAAAATGATGAGAAAGAAGAAAACTATTATAGCATTTCTCAGAAATATATTTAAGAATTAATATGGATTCCAAGAGGACAAAGCTATAGATAGTATATTATTAGTTACATATATTTTAAAATTTTTAAAAGAAAATAGATCAAAGATAACTCATGTATGGTAGGATTCCAAGACTTGTGAAACGGATAACAAGGAGTGTCGTGTGTTTTAGAAGGAGAGGGGACACAGAGAAGTTCTTTTTCTCCACCTGATCATGGTTAGACTAGAATACAAAACCATTATTTTAATCTTTACCTAAATCAGACTACCTACAGTATCTGTTCTCTAACTTCAAATATACTCATTTCCATATATTCCTAAATGGCCTTTAAAATATGTTTATGAAGATTATATATTCAAGAGAATTCATAATGTGTTTTCAAGTGAAAGAAGCAAGGATAAAATAAGTATTAGTACATACATCAAGAAAGTTGAATTTTAATAATATAACTTCTTACTTAGTTCCTTTTTTGGGGTGTATATCAATCTTCTCCCCCACACAAATGTTTCATAATGAGCATCTCAATTTGCTAGCTAATGAGCCCCTTTGATCTTATTTGGGAAACTGCAAATTCTCTGTCCTTTACTATTTAGGACTTAAGGCAAAAATTGTCTCAAAACTGCTAATGCAAGAAGTATATTTGCAGCCTCAGATGTTTTATATGCAAATTCTGAAAAGAGATAGGCTTGGACTTAGAGAAAAATATTATATCAAAACATTCTGTGTTGACTTTTAAAGAGTTCAATTGCCTTTAATATCAAAGGCATTCTTGTAAATTTTTGAAAGCCCGTCATTGGAATTTCACTTACCTAAAACTTCACTTTTTAGGTTTGATCTTTCTGGAAAATCAAACCAAAGATTACCACTTTACTAGCTAATGGACTTCCCTGGTGTTTCAGATGGTAAAGAACCTGTCTGCACTACAGGAAATCCATGTTCCATCCCCAGCTTGGGAAGATCCCCTGGACAAGGAAATGCCAGCTCACTCCAGTATTCTAGCCTGGACAATCCCATGGACAGAAGAGCCTGGCAGGCTACAGTCCATTGAGTCTCAAAGAGTCAGACACAAGTGAAGTAACTTGGCAAGCATGCACACACTAGCTAGTAATAACAAATTTTAAATGAAATTCAATATGACTTAAAATGTTGCCATAGAGAATCAAAAATGAATGTCTATTTTTTTAATTTAATTCTTTATATGAGGAATGTTTTTTGATAACAATTTTTTTCCTGATGTAGTGGGTTGAATGGTGCCCTTCGTCCACCCCACAGATAAGGCCATATCCTGGAAATTATGACTGTAACCTTAATTGGAAAAAGAGCCTTTGCAAGTGTAACTAATATTCTTTGGCTGATATCATAGTGGGTGGTATCATAGTGGGTGGTATCATAGTGAATTATCAGAGTTGGCCCTAAATCAAATGACAAATACCCTTATAAGAGATACCCAGGGTAAACACTCTAGAGAAGGCTACTTGGAGATGGAGACAGACATGGTAGATGTAGAGTTTCAAGCCAAGGAATGCCTAGAGCCACCAGAAGTTGAAAGAAGTAAAGGATTCTCCTTTACTTTAGGTCCTTGGAGGGAGCATGGTCATTCCAAACCTTGATCTTTGGACTTCTAATCTCCAAAACAGTGTGAGAATAAATGGCTGCTTTTTTTTTTTTTTTTTTAAGCCACCATATTTGTGATAATATTTGCAGAAGCCCAAGGTGGCTCAGATGATAAAGAAACTTCCTGCAATGCAGGAGACTTGGGTTCAATCCGTGACTCAAGAAAATCCCCTGGAGAAGGGGCTGGCTACCCACTCTAGTATTCTTTCCTGGAGAATTTTATGGACAGAGGAGCTTGGTTGACTACAGTCCGTGGGGTCACAAAGGGTTGGACATGACTGAGTGACTAACACAGTAGGAAACAAATATGCTTGATGTGTTCCCTAATTTGATAATTTGGTTCTTTATACTACTGGTCTAAAACAAAGCTAGAAAATGTTACAGTGAGGATTACAAATACTATTGATTCCCCTTTCATATATTCTTTTGATCAAAATTCTGTTCAAAGAGTAGAAAAATAAGTTATATATTTGATTATAGATCCCTAGATATTTGCAAGCAAAAAACCTTGCAAGTGATAGAATGTAGTCACTTAATGTTGTGCAGAAAACTAAGTTGAGAAACCCAATGACCTGCTACCGTTCACAGACCTACACTGAATGTCAGCTTTTGTCTGAACCCATTTGCAATGTGAACAAATATCTGTATTAGTCACAACTGATGTCACAGATTGCTGTTTTCAGTCTTCTAGGGCTGCCACAGCAAAACATCACAGACTGAATAGCTTAAACACTAGACATTTATTTTCTCTTGGTTTTGGAGACTGGAAGTTCATGATCACGCTGAGAGTTCTTTTCCTGGTTTTTAGATAGTGACTTTCTAACTCTCCTCTGTGTCTGCCCAGAAAAAGAAAGTGTGCTCCACTCTCTCTTCTTACAAGGGCACTGATCCTATGGCATTAGGGCCCCACTATTATGATTTAGTTTAACCTTAATTACCTCCTTTAGACGTTATATCCAAATATAGGACTTACACGATCACATTTGGGGTTAGTGTTCCAAGATATTAATCGGGGGGAAAGATTTCAGCTTATAACACCCTTATTACTGTGCCTGGGTAAGAGTATGTCATACTGCTTCTTTAACTTTGAAAGTGGGAGAACTGAAACAATTGGATATCAGTTCTGACTCCTTTATCAAAATCTTTTGGATGGATCTGACATGAAATTTAAGTCATGTTTATAGAAGACCTAATTGCCTTTATGCCTATTCATAGCAATCATCTTTGAGAAAGATATAAAAACAAAGGGAAACTCCAAAATTTTTAGTTGTTGCTATAATTTTCAGTCCACATGATAACTTTTGTTCTATATAATTGCATTTATAAGATATTCATATAAAAATTCCAGAGTAGATATGAAAGGAAAAGAAACTGAAGGGGATTGAGAAAGTGAGAACAATTTTAGCTCATCTAAGAACTAGTTCCTCTTGATGTTTTAACTGCTGTTCTCACCTTAATTTTTTTCTCTTTTTGTCTCTTTCTGAATAGTGCTCAGTCTTCTGAAAACTCTTCCTGATTGAGGATTTTTATATAGACAGGGAAGGTCAGTAATGGATATTTTCACACTTTAACTGGAAAGAACAGAAAAAGAATCTTCAAAGTTTGTAATAAACAGAGCAATCTTTAGGGATCAAAACAGTTTCTTAGATTCAATGCCAGGTGTCTTTCTCAATCTTAGCTTCAAAACTTCCCCAGTCACATCAGCTACTCCTTCTGAGCAGGGAGTCACTCTTCCTGCTGTCAGAATGTCTAGGAAAAAAAAAAAAAAAAGTACAGCTGCTGCAGGCATATACTGTACCTGGCAATTTCACAAAATGAATATGTGGGTGATGTGTAGTGTCCATAAGGTATTAACTTTTTTTTTCCCCTCTCTACTCCTTTCTCTATTTTTCTGTTTGAATACCTTATATTCCCTTTTCTCCCTCAATATATTTTCTCTGAACCTTTGTCCTTTCTTGTCACTCGGATAGGTATACTAGAATCAGAATTGGAGAGTCCCAAGTCAACACCTTTGGTATTTCAGCAGACAAGGAAGCACTGATAATAAAACTCAAGTAAAGTACCCTATTCCCTATTGCAAGAAATTTGAACAAACGTCAGTCCCTGAGACGAAAAGCTTCAATTTGTTGTGATGTGAAGTAGAAGATGATCAGGCCGTCTTAGGTAGAGTGGAAGCAAGAGGCACTGTACTTCTGAACTCACTGAAATTTGTTATTTAATCACTCTACTCACTGGAAGTTTACACAAGGTACTTACAGTTTCATTTGGAGACAAGATTTACTGACCTGAAGTTTGAAAATCCAGACTTGATTTGAGTCATCATGAGCTCAATTAAAAATATGTCTATCTTATAAAAATGTAATCACTTGTGTTTTTTAGATAATATTTTAGGCACACATAACTATTAGCTGGTGGCTCAGATGGTAAAGAATCACCTGCAAGGCAGGAGACCTGGATTCGATCCCTGGGTTGGGAAGATTCCCTGGAGAAGGAAAAGGCTATCTACTCCGGTATTCTGGCCTGGAGAATTCTCTCGACTGTATAGTCTGTGGGGTTGCAAAGAGTCAGACACGACTGAGTGACTTTCACTCACTTCACAGATGGTAAGGAATCTGCCTGCAATGCAAAAAAACTGGGTTTGATCTCTGGGTCAGAAAGATCCCCCACAGAAGGGAATGGCTACCCACTCCATTATTCTTGCCTGGAGAATTCCAGGGACAGAGGAGCCTGGTGGGCTACAGTCCTTGGGATCACACAGAATCAGGCACAACTAAGTGACTCACACACACACACACAGGAATTAGACACTTTTACTGCTGATTCTGAACCACATTTGGAAGAACTCAGCTATCACATCTCTTGCAACAATTCACCTTTTGAAGTCTGGGGTGCAAACCAGTGGATCAAATTTAAGTCCATCAGTTAAGGCGAGATACCGTACACACCTTTAGTAGGTTATTTGGCAGCAACTGTAAGTAATTCTTTGTGTTCTCAACTTTGTCAAGGAGGAAAATCCATAGAGAGAAGGCATGTAGATTAAGATAGTGTTTGCATGTGGTTTGTACAGTGCTACATTAAAACAGGTGATTGCACACTTATGGTTATTTTAGTTATGTAGGTCTAAAATAGGTAATAGTTTGCTTAACCCCCCAAATTATTTCTTTAAAATAGCTCTATTTGATTTACTTGTATAGTAGTTTTAACACATATTTTAGTTACTAAGTGCTTCCTTTGTGTCTCAGCTGGTAAAGAATCCACCTTCCATGTGGGAGACCTGTGTTTGATACCTGGGTTTGGAAGATCCCCTGGAGAAGGGAAAGGCTAGCCACTCCAGTATTCTTGCCTGGAGAATTCCATGGAATGTATAGTCCATGGGGTTGCAAAGAGTTGGACATGACTGAGCAACTTTCACTTCACTCACAAATGATGAGAAATTAGAAAGCATTCATAGTCATACTGATAAAAATAAAAGTTAACTAGAAAAAGTTTTAAAAAGTTAAAAAGTTGAGTTCATTTTGTTGAATTTTCTTCCAAATGTAAATATTCATCCTGAAAAGCAAATAACACATGCATGGAAAGAAGCTAAGTCTTATTTTTCCTAACTATACCCAGTGAAGTCACCTTAAAAAAAAAAAAAAAAAGATATATATATATATATATATATATATATATATATATATATATATATATGTGACCTTAAAAAGGTTCATCTATGGAAATGGCAGAAGAATAGGACAGGGAGACCACTTTCTCCCCCACAAATTCATCAAAAGATCATTTGAACGCTGAGCAAGTTCCACAAAACAACTTCTGAATGCAGGCAGAGGACATCAGGCACCCAGAAAGTCAGCCCATTCTCTTCAAAAGGAGGTAGGGCAAAATATAAAAGATAAGTACAGAGACAGAAGAATTAGGGATGGAGACCTATCCCGGGCAGGGAGTTGTGAAGGAGGAGAAATCCTCTCACTGGTGGGTCTGTGGGGAGTTTTGGAATCTCGGAGGGCAACATAAACGGGGGGGGGGGGGGGGGGGGGGGGGAGAAAACCCACAGATTTATGAGCCTAGCCACAACTCCCAGTGGAGAGGTAGCCAAGAGGCTCTCGTCCACCAGCAGTGAGGAGGGGCTGAACAGGGAGGCGTGGGCTGCATGCATAGGGTGGGGGCCAGGCCTGAATACCCTGAGGACAATCTGAGGGAGCTAACCTGAGATAGCAATCCAAACTGTGAGATAGCCAGGGGCGGGGGGGGGGGCGGTGGGAACAAAAGAGAGAGAAAGAGAGAACTTTCCTGCGAAAAGCTCTGAGGCAGAGCCTGGCCTGCTCACAGAACAAAGCACTGAGCGAATACCAGAGGAGAGCTAGCCAGCTACGGACTGGCCCCTCCCCATGCCTGAGGCAGAGAGGCAGGCGGGCTACAGCCAGAGCCAGAAGGCGAGGGGCAATCTCAGCCCCAGAGATGGCATCCTCTACCAAACTGTGGGCAGGCTCCCAGTTACTAATGAAGTCTTCCTGGGATCCTGGACGGTTGACATCTGCCAGGAGGGTCGCAGTCAGAGATCAGCTCCCCAGAGGAGACACACAGCACACCTGAGACAGTGCTCCCTAATGTGCACCCAAGAAACGAAATGTCTGGGACAGGGAAGGTGATAAGATGCATCGCCCCGCTGGCAGAATGCACTCAAATGACTCACCTGGTCGCCTGAGCTGCTCAGAACTGGGAAGGGCACAAAACGCATGCCCAGCTGAGTCTGTGCCTTTGTGGAGTACCCAAGAATCTGAACCTGAGGGGCTTAGACCTGGGAAGTGCACACAATGCAGGACCTGCTTTACACAGTTGCCCTGCAGAGCATCCTGGGGCCTGAGCAGTGTAGACCGGGAAAGCACACATCCCATGAACGGGGGCAAACCCAGTGTGGCCCAGACACTGCGAGCGCTCCCCACACACGCCAGTGATATTTGCTTGCAGTGCTCCTCCCTCCCCACAGCACAACTGAACAAGTGAACTTAAGTAAGTGACCACCTCTGCCCCCTTGTGTCATGGTGGAATTTAGACACTGAAGAGACTTGCAAACAGAGGAAGCCAAAATAAACAGAGAGGGAACTGATCTGGAAGTGACAGGTGCAACAGATTAATGCCCTGTAGTTAGCACTGACTACGTTGGTAGGGGCCTATACACCTTGAGAAGAAGTACAAGCTAGAACAAGGAACTATCTGAAACTGAATTGACCCCACACTGCCCTCAACAGCTCCTGAGAAATTCCTAGATATATTTTGCTATTATTACTTTGTATTTTTTTTAATTTTTAAGATCTTTATTACTCCTTTAATTTTCATTTCTATAACCTACTATTACTTTGCAAAAAAAAAAAAAAGAGATCTTATTTTTAAAGCCAATTTCATATATATATATCCTATAATTTTGTGATTTTATTTTGTTGTTTTTTTAATATTGTATTTTTGAGAGTATAAGCCCTACTCTAGATTTATAAGCTTTGCTTTTTTATTTTTGTTATGAATTTTGTACCTTTAAGAATCCAATCTTCAATACCCATTTTTATTTAGGAGTGTGATTACTGACTTGATTGCTCTCTCCCCCTTCTGACTCTCCTTTTTCTCTCCCAGGTCACCTATATCTCCTCCCTCACCCTTCTCTTCTCTACCCAATTCTGTGAATCTTTATGGGTGTTCTGGGCTGTGGAGAACACTTAGGGAACTGATTATTGGCCAGATCTGTCTCTCTCCTTTTGATTCCCTCTCATCTCCTCCTGGTCACCACTATCTCCCTCCTCCCTCTTCTCTTCTCCATGTAACTCTGTGAACTGCTCTGGGGGTCCCTCACTGTGGAGAATCTTTTCACCATAAGCATAGTTGTTTTATCATCAGTGCTGTATGGATGGAGAAGTTTTGAGACTACTCTAAGAATAAGACTGAAAGCCAGAGGCAGGAGGCTTAAATCCAAAACTTGAGAAATCCAGAATACTCCTGACTCCAGGGAACATTAATCAACAAGAGCTCATCCAAAATCCTCCATACCTACACTGAAACCAAGCTCCACCCAAGAACCAACATGTTTCAGAGCAAGACATTCCAAACTAGTTCTCCAACAATGCAGGAACATAACCTTGAGCATTACAATACAGGCGGGCAAAAGTCACCCCAAACCCACAGACACGTCAAAACTCACTACTGGACACTTCATTGCACTCCAGAGAGAGGAGATCCAGCTCCACCCACCAGAACACCAACACAAGGTTCCCTAACCAGGAAAATTTGACTAGTCACTCATCCAACCCCACCCACAGGTAGGAACCTCTACAATAAAGAGGAATCACAAACTGTCAGCATACAGAAAGGCCACCCCAAACACAGCAATCTAAACAAGGTGAAAAAGCAGAGAAATATTCAGCAGGTAAAAGACATTATAAATGCCCACCAAACGAAACAAAAGAGGAAGAGATAGGGAGTCTACCTGAAAAATAATTCAAAATAATGATAGTAGAAATGGTCCAAAATCTTGAAAACAAAATGGAGTTACAGAGAAATATTCTGGGGACAAGGATTGAGAAGATGCAAGGAATGTTTAACAAGGACCTAGAAGAAATAAAAAAAGATTCAATTGATAATGAATAATGCAATAACTGAGATCAAAAAACGCTCTGGAGGGAATCAACAGGAGAATAACTGAGGCAGAAAATTGGATAAGTGAGGTGGAAGATAGAATGGTAGAAATAAATGAAACAGAGAGGAACGAAGGGAAAAGAAATAAAAGAAATGAGGACAACCTCAGAGACCTCTGGGACAATGTCAAATGCCCCAATATTTGAATCATAGGAGTTCCAGAAGGATAAGACAAAAAGAAAGGCCATGAGAAAATACTTAAGGAGATAATGCTTAAAAACTTTTGTAAAGTGGGGAAGGAAATAGCCACCCAAGTCCAAGAAACCCAGAGAGTCCCAAACAGGATAAACCCAAGGTGAAACACCCCAAGACACATATTAATCAAATTAACAGAGATAAAACACAGAGAACAAATATTAAAAGCAACAAGAGAAAAACAACAAACACCACAAAAGAGGATTCCAAGGATAGCAGCTGATCTTTCAATAGAAACTCTTCAGGCCACAAGAGAATGTCAAGACATACTTAAAGTGATGAAAAAGAAAAACCTACAACCCAGATCACTGTACCCAGCAAGGATCTCATTCAAATATGAAGGATAAATCAAAAGCTTTACAGACAAGCAAAAACTTAGAGAATTCAGCACCACCAAATCAGCTCTACAACAAATGCTAAAGGATCTCCTCTAGATAGGAAACACAGAAAACGTTTATAAACTCGAACCCAAAACAACAAAGTAAATGGCAATGGGAACATACTTATCAATAATTATGTTAAATGTAAATGGGATGAATGCCCCAACCAAGAGACAAAGACTGGCTGAATGGATAGAAAAACAAGATCCTTATAGATGCTGTTTACAAGAGACCCACCTCAAAACAAGGGACACATACAGACTGAAAGCAAAGGGCTGGAAAAAGATATGTCACACAAATGGAGACCAAAATAAAGCAGGAGTAGTAATACTCATATCAGATAAAGTAGACTTTGAAATAAAGGCCGTGAAAAGAAGGACACTACATAATGATCAAAGGATCAATCCAAGAAGAAGATATAACAGTTATAGATATATATGCACCCAACATAGGAGCACCACAATATGTAAGGCAAACGTTAACAAGTATGAAAGGGGAAATTAACATTAACACAATAATAGCAGGAGACTTTAATACCCCACTCACACCTATGGATAGATCAGCTAAACATAAAATTAACAAGGAGACACAAACTTTAAATGATGCAATGAACCAGTTAGATCTATTTGATATCTATAGGACATTTCACCCCCAAAAAATGAATTTCACCTTTTTCTCAATTGCACATGGAACATTCTCAAGGCTAGATCACATCCTTGACCATAAATCTAACACTGGTAAATTAAAAAAAGTAAAATCAATCCAAGCATCTTTTCTGATCACAATGTGGTATTTTTAGATATCAACTACAGGAAAAAAAAAAAAAAAAAACTATTGGAGTTAGCCTCCAAACATATGGAGGTTAAACAACATGCTTCTGAATAACCAGCAACAGAAGAAATCAATAACCACAGAAGAAATCAAAAAATAAATCAAAATATGCATAGAAACAAATGAAAATGGAAACACAACCACCCAAAACCTGTGGGATTCAGTAAAAGCAGTGCTAAGGGGAAGGTTCATAGAAATAAAAGCTTACCTCAAGAAACAAGAGAAAAATCAAATAAATAACCTAACTCTACACTTAAAGCAACTAGAAAAAGAAGAAATGAAGAGCCCCAGGGTTAGTAGAAAGAAAGAAATTGTAAAAATTAGGGCAGAAATAAATGAAAAAGAAACAAAGGAGACCATAGCAAAAATCAACAAAGGTAAAAACTGTTTTTTTGAGAATATAAATAAAATAGACAAGCCATTAGCCAGACTCATCAAGAAAAAAAGGGAGAAGAATCAAATGAACAAAATTAGAAATGAAAATGGAGAAATAACAACAGACAACACAGAAAGACAAAGGATCATAACAGACTACTATTAGCAACTATATGCCAATAAAATGGACAACTTGGAAGAAATGGACAAACTCTTAGAAAAGTATAACTTTCCAAAACTGAACCAGGAAGAAATAGAAAATCTTAACAGACCCATCACAAGCACAGAAATCAAAATTGTAATCAGAAGTCTTCCAACAAACAAACGCCCAGGACCAGACGGCTTCACAGCTGAATTCTACCAAAAATTTAGAGAAGAGCTAACAACTATCCTACTCAAACTCTTCCAGAAAATTGCAGAAGGTAAACTCCCAAACTCATTCTATAAGGCCACCATCACGCTAATACCAAAACCAGACAAAGATGCCACAAAAAAAGAAAACTACAGGCCAATATCACTGATGAACATAGATGCAAAAATCCTTAACAAAATTCTGGCAAACAGAATCCAACAACAGATTAAAACATCATACATCATGACCAAGTGGGCTTTATCCCAGGAATGCCAGGATTCTTTAATATCCACAAATCAATCAATGTAATATACCACATTAACAAATTGAAAGATAAAAACCATATGATTATCTCAATAGATGCAGATTTGAAAGCCTTTGACAAAATTCAACATCCATTTATGATAAAAACCTCCCAGAAAGCAGGCATAGAAGGAACATAGCTCAACATAATAAAAGCCATTAATGATAAACCCACAGCAAACATTGTCCTCAATGGTAAAAAAATTGAAAGCATTTCCCCTAAAGTCAGGAATAAGACAAAGGTGCCCACTCTCACCACAACTATTCAACATAGTTTTGGAAGTTTTAGCCACAGCAATCAGAGCAGAAAAAGAAATAAAAGGAATCCAGATTGGAAAAGAAGAAATAAAAAGCTCACTGTTTGCAGATGACATGATCCTCTACATAGAAAACCCTAAAGAATCCACCAGAAAATTACTTCAGGTAATCAATGAATATAGTAAAATTTCAGGACATAAAATTAACACAGAGAAATCCTTTGCATTCCTATACACTAACAATGAGAGGACAGAAAGAGAAATTAAGGAAACAATTCCATTCACTACTGCAACAAAAAAAATAAAATACTTAGGAATAAATCTACCTAAAGAAACAAAGACCTATATATAAAAAACTACAAAACACTGATGAAAGAAATCAAAGATAACACACATAGATGGAGAAATATACCAAGTTCATGGATCCAAAGAATCAATATAGTGAAAATGAGTTTACTATACACAATGCAGTCTATAGAATCAATGGAATCCCTATCAAGCTACCAATGGTATTTTTCACAGAACTAGAACAAATAGTTTCACAATTTGTATGGAAATTAAAAACAAAAACAAAAACCAAAAAACCTCAAATAGCCAAAGCAATCTTGAGAAAGAAGAATGGAAATGGAGGAATCAACCTGCCTGACTTCAGACTATACTACACAGCTACAGTCATCAAGACAGTATGGTACTGGCACAGAGACAGAAATATAGATCAATGGAACAAAATAGAAAGCCCAGAGATAAATCCATGCACCTATGGACACCTTATCTTCGACAAAGGAGACAAGAATATACAATGGAGAAAAGACAATCTCTTTAACAAGTGGTGCTGGGAAAACTGGTCAACCACTTGTAAAAGAATGAAACTAGAACACTTCCTAGCACCATACACAAAAATTAAATGGATTAAAGATCTAAATGTAAGACCAGAAACTATAAAACTCCTAGAGGAAAACATAGGCAAAACACTCTTTGACATAAATCACAGCAGGATCCTCTATGACCCACCTCCCAGAGTAATGGAAATAAAAGCAAAACTAAAAAAAAAAAAAAAAAAAAAAGGGACCTAATTAAACTTAAAAGCTTTTGTACAACAAAGGAAACTATAACCAAGGTGAAAAGAAAGCCTGTAGAATGGGTGAAAATAATAGCAAATGAAACAACTGACAAAGAATTAATCTCAAAAATATACAAACAACTCCTGCAGCTCAATTCCAGAAAAATAAATGACCCAATCAAAAAATGGGCCAAAGAACTAAACAGACATTTCTCCAAAGAAGACATACAGATGGCTAACAAATGCATGAAAAGAAGCTCAACGTCACTCATTATCAGAGAAATGCAAATCAAAACCACAATGAGGATCCATCTCATGCCAGTAAGAATGGCTGCTATTCAAAAGTCTACAAACAATAAATGCTGGAGAATGTGTGGAGAAAGGAGAACCCTCTTACACTGTTGGTGGGAATGCAAACTATTACACTCACTATGGAGCACAGTGTGGAGATTCCTTAAAAAACTGGAAATAGAACTGCCATACAACCCACCAATCCCACTGCTAGGCATACACATCGAGGAAACCAGAATTGATACAGACACGTGTACCCCAATGTTCGTTGCAGCACTGTTTACAATAGTCAGGATGTGGAAGCAACCTAGATGTCCATCAGCAGATGAGTGGATAAGAAAGCTGTGGTACATATACACAATGGAATATTACTCAGCTATTAAAAATAATGTGTTTGAATCAGTTCTAATGAGGTGGATGAAACTGGAGCCTATTATACAGAGTGAAGTAAGTCAGAAAGAAAAATACCAATACAGTATACTAATTCATATATATGGAATTTAGAAAGATGGTAACAATGACCCTATATGTGAGATAGCAAAAGAGACACAGAGGTAAAGAATAAACTTTTGGACTCTGTGGAAGAAGGTGAGGGTGGGAATATTTGATAGAATAGCATTGAAACATGTATATCACCATATGTGAAATAGATCACCAGTCCAAGTTTGATGCATGAGACAAGGTGCTCAGGGCTGATGCACTGGAATGACCCTGAGGGATGGGATGGGGAGGGCATGAGAGGGGGTCTCAGAATGGGGAGCACATATACACCCATGGCTGATTCATGTCAATGTATGGCAAAAACCACTACAATATTGTAAAGTAATTAGACTCCAATTAAAATAAATGAATAAATAAAAATAGTATTTTTTAAAAAGTTCATCTATGAAAATGGTGAAATTAATTATATATGTTCAATGTCTCTCAGATCTTTAGAAATAATGGATCAACTTTTAGACTTTGGAAGAAAAAAAAAAAACTAATCCATTAGGATATACTTGATAGGAAATCATACTTTCTTTGTCAAGGTAATATAGTCACTGGTTGATAATTTAATATATTTTAGGTTGTCAATGAAAATAATGAAACACTAACAGAATCTAGGTTCTTGAGTTATATTGTATAAATATGATCACTGACAATAATGTACACTATTATATATGTTAGAACTGTATGGCAAAAGATAAGAAAAAACCTCCCCTGCTCATTCCATCTTCAAATATTAAGATTGGCCTTTCTGAAAAACAGAGAAGTTCATTTCTTCTTTGATCAAGACATGAGATTCTCAGAGGGGTATATGTGTGAGAGACATTCAATGACTTAAATGTTTTGTTTCTTCTAGAAGCTCACTAATACATAAAATTTAGTATATGCATTACTCTTAATACTTGTCAAGAGGTAATGAACATATATTTGTCTTTGGAAGGATCCTACCTATTTATTTAACCTTAAGACAGATTTGAAACCTTTAAGGTGAGTTTTTGTTTAGGGTAGGCTTTCTCCCCTGTCTAGATTTTTTATTTAAAATCTTAAGTGATATACTGCAGTCCTCAGGCATGACAGGCAATGAAGGTATGAAGGACCAATATAAAAGTGTTCAAAAACTCCTGTGTTAGCTAAAATTCTTCCAAATGTATTGCTGTGGTCCACAGAGAAAGTTTGTACTTTCAGTCTGCACAGTTCCCCCCTTCCCTCTCCCTCAAATCTCATTAATTTTCTCCCAGTCCATTCCCACTGGGTCTAGGATCTCAGAAATGCCTCTGTCTTAGGAGGATTACTCCTGATATTCTTTCTTCTAGAAGCAATATTTGCTCCAGATATCTGAATAACTAACCTCTTCTTTTCCTTCAAATTAGTGTTTGTATGTGGACCTCTCCATGGGGGTCTCCATTGACCACCATGTTTAAAATTGCACTTACCAAACAAAGGTCCTTAAAGAGATGGGAATAACAGATCACCTTACCTGCCTCCTGAGAAGTCTGTATGCAGGTCAAGAAGCAACAGTTAGAACCAGACATAGAACAATGGACTGGCTCAAAATTGGGAAAGGAGTATGTCAAGACTGTATATTGTCACCCTGCTTGCTTAACTTATATGCAAAGTACATCAAGCGAAATGCCAGGCTGGATGAAGCACAAGAAGGAATCAAGATTGCTGGGAGAAATAATAAACTCAGATATGAAGATGACATCACCTTTATGGCAGAAAGCAAAGAGAACTAAAGAGCGTCTCAAAGGTGAAAGAGGAGAGTCAAAAACCTGGCTTAAAACTCAACATTCAAAAAAGTAAGATCATGGCATCCAATCCCATCACTTCATGGCAAATAGATGGGGAAACAATGGAAACATTGTTTATATTATATTATTGGGCTCCAAAATCAAGGCAGATGGTGAATGCAGCCATGAAATTAAAAGACACTCACTCCTTGGAAGAAAAGTTATGACAAACCTAGAAAGTGTATTAAAAAGCAGAGACATTACTTGTAGACAAATGTCCATATAGTCAAAGGTATGGTTTTTCCAGTAGACATGTATGGATGCGAGAGTTGAACTATAAAGAAAGCTGAGCACCGAAGAATTAATGCTTTTGAGCTGTGGTGTTGGAGAAGACTCATGAGAGTCCCTTGAACTGCAAGGAGATCAAACCAGTCAATTCTAAAGGAAATCAGCCCTGAATATTCATTGGAAGGACTGATGCTGAAACGGAAGCTCCAATACTTTGGCCACCTATGATGCGAAGAGCCAACTCATTAGAAAAGACCCTGATGTCTGGAAAGATTGAGGGCAGGAGAAAGGAGTGACAGAGGATGAGATGGTTGGATGGCATCACTGATTCATTAGACATGAGTTTGAGCAAACTACAGGAGATTGGGAAGGACAGAGAAACCTGGTGTGCTGCAGTCCATGGGGGTCACAGAGTCAGACACGACTTAGTGACTGAATAACAACAATAAACCCCACAGACAATATATACACATATACTCCTGATATACTCCTGTTTCTTTTATTGTCCTATCACTTAACCCCTTATGCTACCTATGAAAGTGAAAGTGAAGTCGCTTCAGTTGTGTCCGATTCTTTACCACCCCATGGACTGTAGCCTTCCAGGCTTCTCTGTCCATGGGATTTTCCAGGCAAGGATACTGGAGTGGGTTGCCATTTCCTTCTCCAGGAGATCTTCCCAAGCCAGGGATCAAACCAGAGTCTTCCACATTGCAGGCAGACACTATATTCTCTGAGCCATGAGGAAATACTACCTACAAGATAGATGTATATCTTCATTGGTTATTAATTTCCCCTTGTTTGCCTATAAGTTCTAAGGAGGCAGGGGTTTATATCTTTTCCCCCGTTGGGCCCCAAGAGCATGATATGTGCACAGTAGATTTTTAATACATATTTGTTGAATGTGACTGACTCACTTTATTAAACACAAATATATTTAATAAATACTTGACTCATTTTAATTCTCAGTGCTTGCATAGCAGTCATATAGTAAGCAATAAAAAGTGGTATATATTATAATTACCCATTATGCAAATTAACAATGTTTAACTTGCTATATTAGCATAGGTACCAAAGGGAAAAAAGCTACAGGTGCCACTGAAATGAAGAAAGATTTAGAGATTTTATCTCTTTTAAGTGGATGTGAGACCAAACATAGAAAATCATTTGACATGTTCTGTGCTTCTAAAATCAAACAGGACATCTCCATCTTTAGTTTGGAAACACCTTCTGGATCAGGACCTGGTTTTCTCTCTTCTTAATTTCTCTTCAATACTACATGCTTTTCTCTGCTGCTATTTTACCAAGAATTTGGTTTTTGCAAATCAACATTCTAACAGTTTACCTAAGTTTTGTGCCTTTGTACCTGCGTTCTGATAACCATTTATTCTTCTGGATAAGAGCTGTAAAGAGAGGGAAAATATATTTGCCCTGTTATGCAAAATCCATAATTCCACACTAACTGGAAATTGGCATAGAAAATCACACTTTCCAACCTACACATCTAAAATTTGCACAAGAGTTTGAACAATTGACCTCTCCTGGTTAATTACAATTAAAACACATTTACCAATCTTCCCAAACAAGTAGGTTTATTTCTCTGACTCAATAATTAGGAAACTCTGGAAAATTTAGTATTTATTAGAAAATTTAGCAGCACAAACTCACTAATTTAATGTAACCCTATTCACTTCCAGGTTGTAAAACATTGTCAGAGAAAGCCATATGAGATGAAGTAACTTGTTTTGCTATCATTTATTCATCTAACAAGTATATTTTTAAATCCAGATTTACCACTGAGTGCTGGCATGAACCAATTTCATCTCCTTATGTATTAGAAATAAATTTTCTAATGACTCTACAAAGGGCAAATGCGAACATCATAAAGTAACTTTACTATGAACATTTCATTTTGCAGCAAATCCCATAATAGAATCTAAATGATCTCAGATTGTTTGCCTAATCCTTTAGTCTAACTCTATTGCCTTGGTACATAGACAAAATGGATAATTTTACTTATAAAATTCTCTGCTAATTGTTTGCTTCCCTCTTACCCTTTTCGATGCTTAAAAGTATAGTCATGGCGTGGGAGGGAAAGAAACCTTATTTGTAAATACACATGGTGTGTATTTTTTATTACAAACCCTTGTGCTTTGCAAACTAACATTACTAACACCTTAAAATTATTGATTTGAAATGTCAGGGAGTCAAGAAATACATGCCATGCATACTTGATATGCTGAAGCCATGAAGCTTTCCAAAGTTATACTTGTCTAAATTAGCAATCTCTTCCACGATTCAGATCCAATTTGAATTGTTATGAGCAGCCTTAATTGCACTACTTTCTATATCCAACTATTGAGTGACTCTTGCTTTCATTACCCACCTCTAGCTGCTGAGAGTAAATTAAGTACTCAACCTAGGGTGATTTGCTCTATTAAGACAAAATGGTGACATACTGATTAAATTTAAACTGTCAGATTATATTTCATTTATTTCACTTTCTGGGGAGTATAGCCAGTTCTCTTTTCCCCATATATTTCCATTGAAACTTTTGTCTTTACAACCTAGAAATCACTATGCTAAATATGAATTCTGAGCTATTGAAACAATTTAAATAGAAGAATGTGATTTTTCTATAGGGGACTTGCCATCATAGAAGCCTAGTAATGGGTTAAAAATTCATAAGGATGCAGGAATTGGATGTATTCCCCTATGTTTGTGGAAGTGAGCATATATGCATATATTTAAATGTTAACATTTTATTTTGTTCAGCAGGTCTCATGCTTTTTAATCTTTGAGATTCTTAAACAGTCTTACCCCTGGTTGCCTGAATAGCAAAAATAAGAGTTCTTTCACTTGTTACCTTTGGGGGAGAAACATCCCCACCTTTAAAAGTTAAGGGCTTGAAACAAGTATACTATCAAGGGTGAAACAGACCACCAGCCCAGGTTGGATACATGAGACAAGTGCTCAGGGCTGGTGCACTGGGAAGACCCAGAGGGATGGGATGGGGAGGGAGGCTGGAGGGGGGATTGGGATGGGGAACACATGTAAATCCATGGCTGATTCATGTCAATGTATGGCAAAAATCACTACAATACTGTAAAGTAATTAGCCTCCAACTAATAAAAATAAATGAAAAAATAAATAAAAGTTAAGGGCTAAATGTGGTATGCAGAAAATTCTGAGATATTAAGAAGTCTAATATAACCCAGGATAGAGATTTATCAATATTAATTTTCTAATGTCTAAAGATAAATTTCAGTTGCACTCTTCACCATTTCATTGTGACTTCTCAAGATGACCCAATCATATTATGAAAAGAAAAAATGATTTTATAACCATAAGGAATTAAAAATCTTTAGAGGATATACAATATATTATGATACTTCTTCCAGGTGGTTTGTATAGGGGAAAATATAAATTTTCTAAGCTATAGTAAGTGTAAAAATTATTTGGAAAAAGTATGTACAATATGAAATATTGAACAAAGTGATTTTCTCCAAAGGATTTCTTCTGTATTGAAGGCAAATTATGAAGGCTTATAGTATCGTGTGTGCCTTAGCAAGGAGGTGACAAATCTAGGTATTTTGGCAGAGAACAATAATAGTTTCAGAGATTGTCGATGAGAGTTAGGAATCATAAAATAGGTCTTCTAATGAAATTTAGCAGAAGTGCAATATTTTGTCTGTTGAGACATTTCAGTTCAGTTCAGTTCAGTTGCTCACTCACGTCCGACTCTTTGCAACCCCATGGACTGCAGCACACCAGGCCTCCTTGTCCATCACAGACTCTTGGAGTTTACTCAAACTAATGTCCATTGAGTCAGTGATGCCATCCAATCATCTCATCGTTGTCCACTTCTCCTCCCCCCTTCAATTTTTCCCAGCATCAGGGTCTTTTCAAATGAGTCAGTTCTTCACATCAGGTGGCCAATCTATTGGAGTTTCAGTTTCATCATCAGTCCTTCCAATGGATATTCAGAACTGATCTCCCTTAGGATAGACTGGTTGGACCTCCTTGCAGTCCAAGGGACTCTCAAGAGTCTTCTCCAACACCACAGTTCAAAAGCATCAATCCTTCAGTGCTCAGCTGTCTTTATAGTCCAACTCTCACATCCATACATGACTATTGGAAAAACCACAGCTTTGACTAGATGGACCTTGCTCGGCAAAGTAATGTCTTTGCTTTTTAAAATGCTGTCTAGGTTGCTCATAGCTTTTCTTCCAAGGAGCAAGCATCTTTTAATTTCATGGCAGCAGTCATCTTCTGCAGTGATTTTTGGAGCCCCCAAAATAAAGTCTGTCACTGTTTCCACTGGAAATTTCAGTAACAAGTTAAACTAAGCCATGGTTCTTGGCATATGTACTGCCTATTAATCTACGAAAGCTGAGAGTATGTTTTATGGTGGGGTTACCCTGATGGCTCAGCAGGTAAAAAAATCCCCCCACCAATGAGGAGACATGGGAGATGCAGAGATCTTCCCTGGGTCAGGAAGATCCCCTGGAGGAGAAAATTACTACAGTGTTCTTGCCTGAAAATCCCCATGGACAAAGGAATATGGTGGGCTACAAGTCCAAAGGGTCACAAAGAGTTGACCAAGCACATGTTCTAAGACTGTTTTAAGAGAATTATACACCATGTATTTAAAACATATTTATCCCTTGTTTTATTTTTCCACTTATTTTCCACTTACTCCCTAACTCTGATTTTGGGAGAGTTTACAAAGACATTTTGATGTTAGCATTCTAAAATTATTAGTGTTGAATTTAACAGTAAATCAGGTACTTATTTTTTCTCCTTTTCATTTGTATTTCTTCCTTGAATCTTTTGCTTCTCACAGTTTCATTGTTGAGATTTGATGGCAATATGACCTCTCTGATCTTAATATTTTTTATTATGTTCTAAGAGTCATGGCAACAAAGAAGTGAACAATGTAAAGCAAAATGATTTTTAAAAAGTAAGACATATTGCTATCAGTAGCTCTGTGACATGATTTTCAAGGCAATCTCTTAGCTCTCAACACTAGCAAAAGACAATAGTTAATGATATCATTTTAAAAAAAAGCAAGGTTTGAAAAAAAAAAAAAAGCAAGGTTTGAAGACAAAAGTGGAAACTTATATTTGATTTTTTCAAAGTTTTTGTTGATCCTTATATCAAAGGAGTTATCTTGTTGATATATCAGTGTATCAGTCTATTCTTTATATGCATCTCAAGTTATTAGGAAATAAAATGAAAGACCTTAGTCCCTACTGTCAATCGTTATTTTAATTGTGCTTTATTCCCTGGGTAACTATTCCAAAAGTGACAACTTTACTGTAAGATTGTTAAACTTGAAATTTAAACTGATATGTGGTGTATCAGATTACCATTCATGCTTTGTTGAGGAAATGTGAATGTTTAATAAGAAAAAAAAAAAAAGAATGAGAATTGTAGAAACATCAAATTTAAAACAGCAGGGAGACAAAAATCTTTGAGTCCCAAAGGGCAGTGGTAACTCCTCATAGAATAGAAAATTGAGGCTTAACTGGGCAGGAAAATGGTTTCCCAGATTGCCTTCATTTTACCCTTTAAACAGGTGAGTAACTCTCATGTATAATATGTTGCTTAGGATAGATTGTAGCCGCTTCATCCTGTGTTCATTAACACAAAGTGTTCATGTAGCTTTGGAAATTTTATTTAATATCCTTAGAACAACATCCTCCATTATAGAATGAGCATGATAATACCAATTTCATAGGATTATTGAAAGGATTGAAATGAGTAGAATTCAGTGTTTGAATTGTTAAGAACACGGCTAATTCCTTGTGGCTCAGAGAATAAAGAATCTGCCTGCAATGCAGGAGACCCGGATTCAATTCCTGGGTTGGGAAGATCCCCTGGAGAAAGAAATGATAACCCACTCCAGTATTCTTGCCTGGAAAATCCCATGGACAGAGGAACCTGGTGGGCTACAGTCCATTTGGTCACAAAGAATCAGACATGACTGAGTGACTAACACACACTAGTGCTAGAATTAGAGAGGCTGAATTTGTACTCTGATTATTCTGGCTCCATCAACAATAAACTATATTATTGGAGCAAGTTATTTAACTTCTTTGAGCCCCATGTATATCATATGAATGCTAATATTTCCCTTGTATTTGATTTTTTACAATCCTTCTACTATTGACTGAAGATTTGTCCCTCAGATTCATATGTTGAAACCCATTCTCTCATTGTGATGATATTGAGAGGTGTGACCTTTGGAAAGGGCATCACAGGTGGTAAAGCACCCATCTGCCAATGCAGGAGACAAAAGAGATACAGTTATGATTTCTGAGTCAGGAAGATCCCTGGAGAAGGACATGGCAACCCACTCCAGTATTCATGGCTTGAGAATCCCATGGACACAGGAGCCTGGCGGGCTACAGTCCATAGGGTTACAAAGAGCTGGACATGATTGAAGTGACTTAGTACATTTAGGAGGTAACTAGAGTTCTTATAAAGAGATTCAAGGATCTCCTTTGCCTACTTCACCATGTAAGGAAACAGGGAAAAGAAAACCATGCATGAGACAGAAAGCACATCCTCACCAGATACTGAATTTTCCAGTGCCTTGATCTTGGAATTCCCAGCCTTGAACTATGAGAAGTAAACTTGTTGAAAAGCCACCGACTGTATTCTGTTATAGCAGCCTAAACAAAGTATGAGAATTTTATAAAGATTAAACAACACAGTTATACTCATTTCCAATTGATAACGCATCAACGCATACTTCGTGGCTTCAAACAATATCCATTCATTATCTCAGAGTTTGGGAATCAAGAGTTTGAGCAGGGTTACCTGGCAAACAGTATGAGAAGGCAAAATGATAGGATACTGAAAGAGGAACTCCCCTGGTCTGTAGGTGCCCAGTATGCTACTGGAGATCAGTGGAGAAATAATTCCAGAAAGAATGAAGGGATGGAGCCAAAGCAAAAACAAGACACAGTTGTGGATGGGACTGGTGATAGAAGCAAGGTCTGATGCTGTAAAGAGCAATATTGCATAGGAACCTGGAATGTTACGTCCATGAATCAGGGCAAATTGGAAGTGATCAAACAGGAGATGGCCGACATCTAGAGTGAATGTCGACATTCTAGGAATAAGCAAACTAAAATTGACTGGAATGGGTGAATTTAACTCAGATGACCATTATATCTACTACTGTGGGCAGGAATCCCTTAGAAGAAATGGAGTAGCCATCATGGTCAACAGAAGAGTCCAAAATGCAGTACTTGGATGCAATCTCAAAAACAACAGAATGATCTCTGTTCGTTTCCAAGGCAAACCATTCAATATCACAGTAATCTAAGCCTATGCCCCAACCAGTATCACTGAGGAAGTTGAAGTTGAACGGTTCTATGAAGACCTACAAGACCTTCTAGAAGTAACACCCCAAAAAGATGTCCTTTTCATTATAGGGGACTGGAATGCAAAAGTAGGAAGTCAAGAAATACCTGGAGTAACAGGCAAATTTGGCCTTGGAGTACAGAATGAAGCAGGGCAAAGGCTAATAGAGTTTTGCCAAGAGAGTGCACTGATCATAACAAACACCCTCTTCCAACAATACAAGGGAAGACTCTACACATGGACATCACCAGATGGTCAACACCAAAATCAGATTGATTATATTCTTTGCAGCCAAAGACGGAGAAGCTCTATACAGTCAACAAGAAAAAGACAGGGAGCTGACTGTGGCTCCTGATCATGAACTCCTTATTGCCAAATTTAGACTTAAACTGAAGAAAGTAGGGAAAACCAGTAGACCATTCAAGTATGACCTAAATCAAATCCCTTATGACTATGTAGTGTAAGTGAGAAATAGATTTAAGGGACTAGATCTGATAGACATAGATGATGAACTGATGGACGAGGTCTATGACATTGTACATGAGACAGGGATCAAGACCATTCGCAAGGAAAAAAAATACAAAAAGGCAAAATGGTTGTCTGAGGAGGCCTCACAAATAGCTGTGAAAAGAAGAGAAGTGAAAAGCAAAGGAGAAAAGGAAAGATATTCCCATTTGAATGCAGAGTTCCAAAGAATAGCCAGGAGAGATAAGAAAGCCTTCCTCAATGATCAGTGCAAAGAAATAGAGGAAAACAACTGAATGTAAAAGACTGGAGATCTCTTGAAGAAAATTAGAGATATCAAGGGAACATATCAGGCAAAGATGGGTTTGATAAAAGACAGAAATGGTATGGACCTAACAGAAGCAGAAGATGTTAAGAAGAGATGGCAAGAATACACAGAAGGACTGTACAAAAGAGATCGTCAAAAAAAAAAAAAAAAAGATCGTCAAGACCCAGATAATCACAATGGTGTGATCACTCACCTAGAGACAGACATCCTGGAATGTGAAGTCAAGTGAGCCTTAGAAAGCATCACTACGAACAAAGCTAATGGAAGTTATGGAATTCCAGTTGAGCTATTTCAAATCCTTAAAGATGATGCTGTGAAAGTGCTTCACTCAATATGCCAGCAAATTTGGAAAACTCAGCAGTGGCCATAGGATTGGAAAAGGTCAGGTTCATTCCAATCCCTAAGAAAGGCAATCCCAAAGAATGCTCAAACTACTGCACAATTGTACTCATCTCACACACTAATAAAGTAATGCTCAAAATTCTCCAAGCCAGGCTTCAGCAATAAGTGAACTTCCAGATATTCAAGCTGGTTTTAGAAAAGGCAGAGGAACCAGAGATCAAATTGTCAATACCCACTGGATCATCGAAAAAGCAAGAGAGTTCCAGAAAAACATCTATTTCTGCTTTATTGACTACGCCAAAACCTTCGACTATGTGGATCACAGTAAACTGTGGAAAATTCTGAAAGAGTTGGGAATACCAGACCACCTGACCTGCCTCTTGAGAAACCTGTATGCAGGTCAGGAAGCAACAGTTAGAACTGGACATGGAAAAACAGACTGGTTCCTAATAGGAAAAGGAGTACATCAAGGCTGTATATTGTCACCCTGCTTATTTAACTTTTAAGTAGAGTACGTCATGAGAAATGCTGGTCTGGAAGAAGCACAAGCTGGAATCAAGATTGCTGGGAGAAATATCAATAACCTCAGATATGCAGATGACACCACCTTTATGGCAGAAAGTGAAGAGGAACTAAAAAATCTCTTGATGAAAGTGAAAGAGGAGAGTGAACAAGTTGGCTTAAAGCTTAACATTCAGAAAACTAATATCATGGCATCTGGTCCCATCACCTCATGGGAAATAGATGGGGAGACAGTAGAAACAGTGTCAGACTTTATTTTGGGGGGCTCCAAAATCACTGAGGATGGTGACTGAAGCCATGAAATTAAAAGACGCTTACTCCTTGGAAGTAAAGCTATGACCAAACTAAATAGCATATTAAAAAGCAGAGACATTACTTTGCCAACAAAGGTCTGTCTGGTCAAGGCTATGGTTTTTCCCGTGTTCATGTATGGATGTGAGAGTTGGACTGTGAAGAAAGCTGAGCGCTGAAAAATTGATGCTTTTGAACTGTGGTGTTGGAGAAGACTCCTGAGAGTTCCTTGGACTGCAAGGAGATCTAACCAGTCCATCCTAAAGGAGATCAGTCCTGGGTGTTCATTGGAAGGACTGATGCTGAAGCTGAAACTCCAGTACTTTGGCCACCTCATGGGAAGAGTTGACTCATTGGAAAAGACCCTGATGCTGGGAGGGATTGGGGGCAGGAGGAGAAGGGGATGACAGAGGATGAGATGGCTGGATGGCATCACCGACTCATTGGGCATGAGTTTGAGTAAACTCCGGGAGTTGGTGATGGACAGGTAGGCCTGGCGTGCTGTAATTCATGGGGTCACAAAGAGTCGGACACGACTGAGCAACTAAACTGAACATAACTGATTATATGTTCTTGATTTTTTTTTATTTCACCTGGAAAAAATAAATACATAGATCATTTATGGAAAGAAGTTATGGAAGATTAGAGTAATTCAGTATTATGTTTATTTGGTATTGTAATTGTTAAATGCCAGTTCATTTAAATTTTCAGCTCTGTATTGAATGTCATAGTCAGTGTCTCTCTTCCTTTGGCCTTTGGTTAAACTAAAAAGTCAATATAAATTTTAATTTTCAAAATTAAATTTCTACTGTGGTTATAATTTACAAAGATTATCCTAACTGCTTGAATTCAAATCATCAAAAGCCTACTCCCCACAGTGATGTCTTGGGTGGGAATCAATTGCTGAAGAAATGGTCTCTTATTTTCCTTTAGCCAAACATGGGTTCTTTTCAATTTCTTTCAATATCTTACAAACTGTGGTATATTTTCTCAAACATTCTGGAAGCATAATAATTTCTAGTTATGTAAAAAAGCATAAATATTATATTTTTATTTTCTTAGCACTATGTTGTTTTTGTTTTTTTTTCTGGTTATAACTTTCTGTTGACTGTATTAGAGAAGATTATTTGATTCCCAGAAAATTTTACAATTGCATCGAGTCTAAACAGCAGCCCCACTTAAGCTATTTTCTAAATATATAGTTCTAATGTGAGCCAAAGTTCATTAATATCTGAATGTGTTAAAACTAAAAGCAGAACTAGAGTTCCGCACGGGATAATTTCACCAGTGGAATGTTTTCCTTTACTAAAGAAAAATAAGGTGTAATGGAAATATATTTTCACTTAAAATCATAATGTAGATATTATGTGATGTACATCATTTTATTTCTTCTGGAAAGAATTTCTATTCATTCTCAAATGATACTTAGAGGTAATTTTTTCATCTTTTGTTGAAATAATAAGTGTAGGCACTTATTTATTAAAAATTGACAAAATGGAGTCAAAATTAGATGGTCAAGGATCTTAAGGTAACAATGCTATTAATGTATATATTTATACTTGACACAGTAGATTTATCAGTCTTTTTAAGAGAAGTTATCAATTTCAATCAGTAAATCATAGTATTGAGAACTATTAAATTTTTTCAGTGTTCATATGTGCACAACTCACTGCCAAAAATCACATTCACTATGACATAAGGTTTTATTCTGAATTTTCACTTTCAGTTTTGATTTATTTAAGAGAATAATTTTTACTATTTTACATTTTTTGCACTTTTACTGATTTTTTTTTCTTGAAAACATGTCTATTTACATCAGAAAATTCTGTGGATGTGAGCAGTTGGTTCTTAGTCATTTAAGTAGGGGTATAACTATCACACAATTGAACTCATCTCACACGCTAGTAAAGTAGTGCTCAAAATTCTCCAAGCCAGGCTTCAGCAATACGTGAACCAAGAACTTCCAGATGTTCAAGCTGGTTTTAGAAAAGGCAGAGGAACCAGAGATCAAATTGCCAATATCCACTGGATCATCAAAAAAGCAAGAGAATTCCAGAAAAACATATATTTCTGCTTTATTGACTACGCGAAAGCCTTCGACTGTGTGGATCACAATAAACTGTGGAAAATTCTGAAAGAGATGGGAATACCAGACCACCTGACCTGCCTCTTGAGAAACCTGTATGCAGGTCAGGAAGCAACAGTTAGAACTGGACATGGAACAACAGACTGATTCCAAATAGGAAAAGGAGTGTGTCAAGGCTGTATATTGTCACCCTGCTTATTTAACTTGTATGCAGAGTACATCATGAGAAACGCTGGGCTGGAAGAAGCACAAGCTGGAATCAAGATTGCTGGGAGAAATATCAATAATCTCAAATATGCAGATGACACCACCCTTATGGCAGAAAGTGAAGAGGAACTAAAAAGCCTCTTTTTAGTGAAAGTGGAAGAGGAGAGTGAACAAGTTGGCTTAAAGCTTAACATTGAGAAAACTAATATTGTGGCATCTGGTCCCATCACCTCATGGGAAATAGATGGGGAGACAGTGGAAACAGTGTCAGACTTTATTTTTTTGGGCTCCAAAATCACTGAGGATGGTGACTGAAGCCATGAAATTAAAAGACGGTTACTCCTTGGAAGGAAATTTATGACCAACCTAGATAGTATATTAAAAAGCAGAGACATTACTTTGCCAACAAAGGTCTATCTGGTCAAGGCTATGGTTTGTCCCGTGGTCATGTATGGATGTGAGAGTTGGACTGTGAAGAAAGCTGAGCACCGAAAAACTGATGCTTTTGGACTGTGGTGTTGGAGAAGACTCCTGAGAGTCCCTTGGACTGCAAGGAGATCCAGCCAGTCCATCTTAAAGGAGATCAGTCCTGGGTGTTCATTGGAAGGACTGATGCTGAAGCTGAAACTCCAGTACTTTGGCCACCTCATGGGAAGAGTTGACTCATTGGAAAAGACCCTGATGCTGGGAGGGATTGGGGGCAGGAGGAGAAGGGGACGACAGAGGATGATATGGCTGGATGGCATCACTGACTCGATGGGCATGAGTTTGAGTAAACTCCGGGAGCTGGTGATGGACAGGTAGGCCTGGCGTGCTGCAATTCATGGGGTCACAAAGAGTCGGACGTGACTGAGTGACTAAACTGAACTGATATAGAATTTGTAGGAAAGAGTAACCAAACTTAGACACAATTATATTTAATTCCTAGCCAGTTACATAGCATATTAGAAGTGTTCCCTCTCTTATATGACAATGACTTTAAGTCCTAGCTTAAAGATATAATGTTTAAGAGATTTAATTTTCAATTTATTTGGCATAGAGGTAAGTTAGATAATCAGAATTCATACATTTTCAAGAGGATTTGTCCATAAGTTGACTATATATTAGCATATGAACATTTGTTCATTCAATGTTTATCCCTGGATACATCAGGGAATTAGCAGCTAAGGTTTACTGGCATGTGCCAGATTAATTTATGCTTTACCTAGAAAATAGTGTTTCCCTTAATGTTTAAGATTATAATACAGAAAAGTACAGAATTTTTGCCATTCTCAGACTTTTAATCTGAGATCAACCCTTAATACATTTTTAACACATCTATCACTTGTCATATTTATCTTTTGTGTCTGTTTGTGACACTTCAAGTCTCCTCTCTTAGCACAATGCAGTGTAGTTAATTATAGTCACCATGTTACACTTTAGATAATACCTTATTTATTTTATTGATGAAAGCTCTTCTGCTTTCATCAGTCTCTTCTTATTTTCTCCAGCCCCAGTCATGGGCAAACACTTGTTTACTTTTTGATTCTCAGAATTTGACTTTCACATATAACAGATATCACTCAGTATTTGATTTTCTATCTTGCTTATTTCACTTAGCATAATGCCCTAAAGATCCATCCATGTTGTTGAAATGGAAAGGATTTCCTTCTTTTCCCTGGCTGAATCACATTCCATAGAATAAACATATACCACAACTTCCTTATTCATTCATCAGTTGATGAACACTGAGATTGTTTTCATACCGTTGCTACTGTGAATAAGGCTGTAATGAATATGGGAATGAAGGTACCTCTTCAACATTCTCTTTTCACTTCCTTTAGATATATACTCCAAAATGGGGATCCTGGATCATGTTGTTCTAATTTTTAATATTTTAAAGAACCTCTATACTGCTTTCTGTAGCAACAGTATCAACTTAAATTCCCAGCAGTAGTGCACAAAAGTTCTCTTTTCTTCATATCCTCATCAACAATGTCATTCCTTGCCTTTTGTATAGCCATTCTACAAGATGTGAAGTAACTCATCATTGTCTTGACTTGACTTTACCTGATAACTAGTAATGTTGAGCTTTTTTTATGTACCTGATGACCATTTATATTTCTTCTTTGGAAAAAAATATCTGTTTAGATCATCTGCCCATTTGTTAAATGGATGGTTTGTTTTGTCTTGTTTTTCCTATTGAGTTCTGTGAGTTATTTAACTATTGTGGATATCAACTCTTCATCGATATGATTTGCAAACACTTATCATCTTTTGTTGAGTAAGTTGACTTTTCATTTAATTGATAGTTTCTTTTTTTGTGCAGAACTTTTTAACTTGGTACAGTCCCAACTGTTTATATTTTGCCTCTATTGCCTTTCCTTGTGCTGTCAAATCCAAGAAAAAAACCATCACCAACAATGATGTCAAGGAGATTACTGCATGTTTCTTTTAGGAGTATTATGATTTCAGGTCTTAAATTTAAGGTTTTAACCCATTTTGTGTTGGTTTTTGTGTGTGGTGCAAAATAAAGTTTTGATTTTATTTTTTGAATGTGGTTGTGCATTTTTTACAAACATTTGTTGGAGAGACTGTCTTTTCTTCAGTGTATATACTTGACTCCTTGGGCTTCCCTGCTGGCTCAGTTGGTAAAGAATCTGCCTGCAATATGGGGGATCCGAGTTCAACCCCTGGGTTGAGAAGATCCCCTGGAGAAGGGAATGGCATCCCGCTGTAGTATTCTTGCCTGGAGAATTCCATGGAGAGAAAAGCCTGGCAGGCTACCATTCATGGGGTTGCAAAGAGTTGGACATGACTGAGCGACTAATTCTCTCCCTTGGCTGTAAATGAACTGACCATATATTATATATGAATTTATTTCTGGGATCTCTATTCTGTTTCACTGATCTATGTCAGTTTTTATGCTAATGCCATACTATTTTAATAACAATACCTTTGTAATATAGTTTGATATCAGGAAATGTCTTATCTCCAGCTTTGTTCTTTACCAAGACTTCTCTTGTTATTTGGGGTCATTTGTGGTTCCACGTGAATATCTATTTCTGTAAAAAAAAATACTACTGAAATTTTGATAAAGATTGTATTGAATCTATAGATTGCTTTGGGTGATATGAACATTTCAACAATATTCTTTTAATCCAATATTCCTTTAACATGGAATATCTTTCAACTTATTTGTAGACACTTCAGTTTCTTTCATCAGTATCTTAGTTTCCAGTGTACAGATATTTTAATTCCTCAGCTAAATTTATTCTTAAGTATTCTTTCTTGATGAAATTGTATATGGGATATTGCATTAATATCCTTCTTACAGCTTGATTACAGTGTATAGAAATGCAACTGAAAAACACACACACAAGAAATGTGACTGATTTATTTTTGCCTTATATTTTGCAACCTTATTGAATTCATCTATTACTTTTAACAGTTTTGGGGTGGAGTTTTTAAGTGTTTTCTACATATAACACAATATTATCTGCAAATAGGAACAATTTCTTTTCTTCTTTTTCATATTTTGATGACTTTTATTTCTTTTTCTTACCTAATTTCTCTGGTGAGAATTTTAATTACTATGGTGAATAAAAGTGGTGAGATTGGGCATCCTTGTCTTGTTCCTGATTTTTCATCTTTTACTGTTGATTATGATTTAGGAGTGGGCTGTGGGTTTCTCTGGTGGCTTAGTTGGTAAAGAATCTTCCTGCAATGCAGAAGACCCAGGTCTGACCCTGAGTAGGGAAGATCACCTGGAGAAGGGAAAGGCAACCCACTTCAGTATTCTTGACTGGAGAATTCCATGGACAGTGGAGCCTGGTAGCCCCAAGTCCATGGGGTTGCAAAGAGTTGATCATGACTGAGTCACTTCCACTTTTTCACCTGTCATGTAAGACCTTTATTTTAATGAAGTTTGTTTCTTTACACTCAGTTTGTTGAGAATTGCATTCTTCATTTTTATCCTTCATTTTTTATTGTAATTTTTATTGCATTTTTAATGCATTGTATCACATTGATGTTGCGTATATATATATATTGAACCATACTTGCATCCCTGGAAGAAAACAGATTGGTCATGTGTATGATTAATGAACTATTGAATTTGGTTAATTCAAATATTAAAAGTACTCAATTAAATCCATGGCTGATTCATGTCAATGTATGACAAAAACCACTACAATATTGTAAAGTAATTAGCCTCCAACTAATAAAAATAAATGGAAAAATGAACTTTCAAAAAAAAAGAAAATCACTCTCAATTGTAATATTTACTAATACTTTGCTAAATTTTTGCATCTGTGTTCATCAGGAATATTGACCTGCAATTTTCATTTTATTTTAGTGTTTTTGTCAGGTTTTGGTATCAGGGTGATACTGGCCTTGTGAAATGAGTCTGAATATGTTCCCTACTCTCTCTTTTTGGAAGAGTTTGAGAAAGATTGGTACTCATTCTGTGAATATTTGGAATAATTCATAAAGAAGACTGAGTGCCCAAGAATTGATGCTTTCAATTATGATGCTGAAGAAGGCTCTTGAGAGTTCCCTGGACAGCAAGGAGGTCAAACCAGTCAATAATAAAGGAAATCAACTCTGAATATTCATTGGAAGGGCTAATACTGAAGCTGAAACTCCAATACTTTGATCACCTGATGTGAAGAGTTGATTTCTTGGAAAAGACCCTGATGCTGGGAATGGTTGAGGGCAAGGAAAGAAGGAGTGGGGGGACAGATGATGAGATAGTTGGATTGCATCACCCACTCAATGGGCATGAGTTTGAACAAACTCCAGGAGATAGTGAAGGACAGAAATGATGCAGTCCATGCGGTCACAAAGACGTGGACATGACTAAGTGGCTGAATAGCAAGAGTAGAAGGAACAGTAGCAAAAGCATTAATAGTAGGTCAAGTGCAAAGGTGAGAATCACAGGACTTGTTTCCCTTGGATTTGTCAGCAGTTGTGGTTGATCTTAGTCTGGATATCAGAGAGAAAGTGCCTTTTTCTGGGAATAAGAGCCTTGGGGCCCACTCCAGGAAGAATTTTGAAACAAAGGCTTTTAAGAGAGACTAATATCCCAAACAGGATAGAGTCTTAGTGATGGATAGCTCAAGATAAGGTGACTGATGCTGAGAAGTGATCTAGACAAAGTCTTCCAATCTAACACCTCATGTTTAAATCAGACACATTTTAAAATGACACGTCAATTTTGTTTTAACTAGAAAATGTTAACCTTCAAGTATGTGGAAATTAACTAGTGTGAATAAGGTTATTATTCCCCAGTGAAAACAGAATAATGAAATAATAGGAAACTAATTTGAGAAGTTTAAAAACTTCGGAATGAGTGGAGGTACTGGGGGTTTTCCTGTAGTGTTTTCTCCTTTACCTTGCCCAATGTTTTTTCTGAAGTTCTTTAAAATTAATGTAATTTTACTGGTCAATGTTGTCAAAAGTGAATTAATTTCTACAGGAGCATTTCTCTAGGGAATGATGGAAAATTCTGGTTCTGAGAAAAGCTGTGGCATTATAGCCAGTACACTGTGATTATATGGAACCCAAAATATATTTTATCCTATGGTTTAATGCTAATTTAATTTAAAAAAATGGGTGCATCAAACATATAAGTGCTCACTGTCACAGAAAAACAAAACTAGACCAGTACTCTAGATCAATATTTGTCAGATTTTTTAAAGTTTGATTAGTTTTGGTCCATTACTTGCATACATATAAAATTGAAATATTTCTTTCTTTTACTAAATGTGATGTACTCAATTTTAATCTGCTCTTTTTTCATTTAAGAAATATCCTTTTGGGGGATTTCCCCTGTGGTCTAGAGGCTAAGATTCCAGGTTCCCAATGCAGAGGATAAGGCCTGGGTTTGCTCTATGGTCAGGGAACTAGATCCCACCTGCAGCAACTAAGAGTATGCAGGCTGCAACTAAAGATCCCATATGCCAAAACTAAGACATGGCACAGCCAAATAAGTAAATAAATGTGAAAAAGTAAAAAGTATTAATTTTTGTGGTTTTAGTTCCAACAGATAAAAAGCTCGGAAACCATCATCCCAGTTTTTTCTACTTTTTTTTTTTTAATCTTACAAGCCATTAAACTAAAAATTGATAACCTTTCTTAGACTCATCAGGGAGCTAAGGTCATAGCAGTTTGACAGCCTGAAATATGGAAAGACAATTGATTCTAAAATTCACTGACAAGAACTATTTATCTGGAGCAGAAGTGGCTGGGGACATAAACAGATAGGAGTAGGTAACTTTGAGTGCCAAAGACTTAGTGTAAATTAGACCCAGTCAGAAAGTGATAAACTCCTGTAAAGTGTAGTGTAAGTGGGGCCTCCCATGTCTTTGGGGTTGACTGACAGGACCCCCTCCTTCATTTCTCTGGGCTTTATTTGCAGAAATCCTACTAGTTTCTCAAGGTGAGGAACCAAGAAAGATATTCTAACGGCTCTAGTAGTGGGAAGGGAAAAGTAACCTTGATAAAATATATTTAAGTTTTGCTCAAAACAAAGGTCTAGTCTGTAGGAAGCAGAGACATAATAGTGCTAGCCCCTTTGGGAGAAATCATTTCTCAACTCCATCCCCTTAGCCTTCCTGTCTCAGATAACTGGGAATAAAAAGTTAATATATATCTGAACGTCATGCCCAAGGACATTAGCCCACCAAAAGGCTCAAATTTAATTGTAACATTATGCAACAATTTATTCCCTCTTCGTTTAATCACCACATCAATAGGATTCCAGTGTACTAGCAGTGAATTTTAAGTAAAAAAGCTGCTAGATACAGACTCACGCTGAGAAGGAATTACTAAAGCCCAAGACAATGTTGGAGATAAAACAAGAACAGGAGAGGAATTTTTATTCATTGGCATATATACCACTATTAAAAAAAAAAAAAAATTCTCTCACCTAGTCATGCCTGACTTTTTGCAACCCCATGGACTGTAGCCTGCCAGGCTCCTCCTCCATCCATGGGATTTCCCAGGCAAGAACACATACTGGAGTGGGTTGCCATTTCCTTCTCCAATATACAACTATAACAAATATTAAACACAGCGCTACTTCAAGGAAAAGTAACAAAAATCTTCATACTAAAGGCATGTATAATGCAGTTTCTGTTACCTGATACATCATGTTTGGTATCAACAAAAAGTTATCAGGCATGCCGAAAGACAAGGAAAACACATTTTTAAGAGACAAAGTATTCATCACAACAAGATCCAAATATGATATAGATGTTGGAATTCCAACAGGGAATTGTAAGCAGTTAATATTAATATGTTAAGATAGCTAGTGGAAAACGATCTGGGTCAATAACTCATATCTACATGAGGAAAGTGTTACTCAGTCTGGTCCGACTCTTTGCGACCCCGTAGACTGTAGCTCACAGGGGTCCTCCCACCAGGCTCCTCTGTCCATGAGATTTTCCAGGCAATACTACTGGAGTGGGTTGCCATTTCCTTCTCCAAGCTATCTTCCCAAGTCAGGGATTGAACCCAGATCTCCTCCATTGCAGGCAGACTCTTTACCTTCTGAGCCACCAACCAAGGTTAATGAGGAAAGGAAGATCATCAAAAAAAGAATATGTGAAGTAAATATCATTTGAAATATTCTCATTGTTAATCTGAGAACTGATCACATTAATATAACAATGTACTGATGATTGTAGCATACAGATAAATTAAATGAATGATAGCAACCTCAGAAGGGACAGGAGAAAATTGGGAAAATTATTAGAAGATACCTACATTATATACAAAATGATATGGTCTCCTTATTTGAAATTAGACTTAGTTTAGTTAAAAACCTACAATGCCAAATCTAGGACAATAGGTAAACATTTTTTTTAAAGTAAGTGTAACCGATAAGCTAAGCAAAGAGATAAAATGGTATAAATTAGCATATAACAGCTGTAGGTATATAGCACAATGATTTCATATATGTATATACTGTGAAATAATTACTACAATAAGTCTAGTTAGATCCATCACCATACAAAGTTACAATATTTTTTTCTTGTGTTGAGGACTTCTAACAGTTTTATGGTGCTGTGTCTTTTATTAAATGTAAGTCTTTAAGCCACTTTGAGTTTATTTTGGTGAAGATGTCTTCTATCTTCATTGATCCACATAAGGCTGTCCAGTTTTCCCAATACTAAGTGTTTTCTTTTGTTCTTTTTTTTTTTTTTTAATTTCATTCATAGCAACAAAAATTCATCCTAGAATAAAGCAGGGAAGAAAATACTGTAGAATTCGTCCTCTTAACCCATTCTGCAGTTCTGCATTCCTAAACTTCTTTTGCCTAGAGCTTGTGTCCTGGATAGTCACATTGCTAGTAGTCTTTATTGATTAAAACATTTAGGCAAAAAAAAAAAAAAAAAAAAAAAAACATTTAGGCATTTTATGCTATCAAATTAAAATAATCTCTTTATATGCAAATGACTTGTGGAAGCATGAGAAAGATTCTCACTCATCCTAGGGCCAAAAGCAGTAATAACAGAATATGCATTCAAAAGATTTGACCTATATTTTAAAATGCTTTCATGTTTCTACATCTTAAGAAACAGATGAACCCAAATGAGGTTAATAGGACCACTAGGATTTGTGGTCATGTTTGCAAAATAACCCTGTAAAATTCTTCAGGCCAATATTTAACAAATAATCCTATTATATTACTAAATTGTCAGAACCATACTGTAACTTATCTTTATTATATACTTCCAATATAATTACAAAGTTACATGGCCACCAAGTTGACTTCAACAAAAAAATCCTTAGTATTTTAATCTCTATGTATAGCCAATTTTTATATGCAATAGTTTGGATTGGCTGCTATCAGTATGATTCATTTCTTTAAGTAACCAAATTAGCTTCAGCTTTTTTTATTCTTCATATCAACATATTGTTTAAAAGAAGTAAATAAACTTATATCTTGAAATGAACTTTAATCAAGGCTACAAATTATCAATAAACTAAGCTAACAAACTGAATTGTTAGTCCTCTTCTCTCTCCTCACTCCTTCCTTTCACTCTAATCTACATTTGCAAATGCTAACAGATAGCACACATCAGATATTTATGAAGGCCATGCTGCTTATATAATCAGTCCAATTAGATCTTTTCCCATGAGTAAATGCCTTCAAATAACAACATCCTGCATTAAAAAAAAAAAAATCAATGCATGAATCAACAAATAATCATTGAATACCTAATAGAATTGGCTATAAATATATAACATTGTTTTCCTTCTGACATGAAAGGAAAGTTTAATTGCTGAGAAGCCAGTCCTACACTTATGGGATGTAACTTAGGGTTATAGAACTGATAGCTATCAGTAAGAAATATCACTAGCTATGCTTGTGTTTCAAAGATGAATGCATATCTCTATCACTGTTTAATAGTGTTTAAATCTGTTAATACACGTAGTCTGGTGAAATGAGGCAGCCAAAAATGCACTGAATAGAAAAATAGTTTCCCTGGATATGTCTGTCCCGGAAATATGATCTATGGAATTCATTTGGTCATACCTTCAGTTAGAATTTTACGTATCAAATAGAAAATCCAAAGGAAGCCTGTGTAATTCTTTAAGTTATTCCTCTCATGGAGTTTTCCAGGGCTCATTTACTATGACTCAAGCAACTTTCGTTACTCAAGTCTTTGCAACTATTTTTCTCTTTCAATTTTCTAGTCACTTCCTACTTGCACATATCTATTTTTCCCAGTCTCTAATTTGAAAAATCATTCTTCTCTATGTATGCGGAGTGCCTGCATTCTGTTGCTGCCCACATCCTACACCTTTAAACTGTTCATCTTCAGAGGCAGATGTTTCAGTTGACATCCAGCATCCTTTCCTCCTTGAGCATCAATCCCAATTTCTATTTGGTCATCCACTTATCTACCAAGTGAGGATACTTAGTTCATGTGGTCAAATTGAGAGAGTCTTCATCCCTAGACTATTTTTCATGCATGAGCCCCTGACTCACAGTAAACCTCTATACCCAACTGCTGGTTCAGGACTGGGCATGCTATACAAGCCTTTGAAATCAGAATTACTCTCAGGAATTTTATAGACATTATTGAAAAATTGCATTTACCTTCATGATAACTTTCTGTTTGGAGAGGCAGCAGCCAATCCCCTCCTACCACAGAATGTATGTTTAAAGCCAGCTGAGGATACAACTCCATGTTTAGAATGAAATAAAGTATAAGAAATGTTGATATTTCTGAGAAATGATGTAAAACAATTTTATCCTTAACCTTAAATCCAATCATTACTGAAAGCCTCCCTAATCTCAGATTGTTACTACAAGTGCCAATAAAATATCTCTTAACTCGAGTTATTTTAGGTTTTACTTTACTTCTCTTCAAATTAAAGATCTATAATAGACTATTTAAATTCAGATTTCAAAAATCCTGGACTTTAAAATGATAAATTGAATCCTATGTATTGCCTAAGGATTTGAGAAAATATTTGTACATTTATTTTTTATAAAATAGCAAAGCACTATAGAAAAGCACTCCTAGGAGAACCACCAAGAGGAAGTATGCCAAAGTTTTCTCTGCTACAATAGGCTTTAGCTCATAGGCTTCCCAGGTGGTGCAGTGGTAAAGAATCTGCCTGCCAATGCAGGAGATGTAGGAGGTGCAGGTTGGGACGATTCCCTGGAGATGGAAATGTCAATCATCTCCAGCATTCTTGCCTGGGAAATCCTAGGCAGAAGAGCCTGGCGGGCTACATTTCATAGCGTACCAAAGAGTTGGACACGACTTACTGACTGTGCACACATGATTTGGTCATCTCTTTTTCTGGAGCAAACTTGTCACCTGAGACAAACTTCAATGATAATAATGCAAAGGCAGGTATGATATTAGAGAATCCAATGAGAGAGATTGAGGAATTCTCTATGAGTCAATTCTCTAGGGAAGACAAAAACTTGTGATGAATGGAAGGAATATCCCAACAAACAGGAGGGGGAAAAATCCATAACAAGAACAGGTAAAATAAAACATTGATTTAGCACTGGTTAAAGACATTAATACAAGAACGGTAGAGAAAAGACTCAACTGCATTAAAAGTTACTAGTTTGTTCTCATAGAGTTAACCTCTTATATCTCAGAGACACTCTCACGTGGTCGTGGCTGTTATCCTGTTTGATGATGAATCACAAGGTTTCTATTCATGAGGCATTCACAGGCTTAAGTAGAAACAAGATATATAAATAAGCTCTACTAAAATAAAAGTGTGTAGTGTTCACAGGGGTACTTGAGTATCTATATGGACATAAGTCTTCAGGGCTGCAGGCCTTCACATAACCTGAATGAGTGTTTTCTTATGTCTTTAAAAATTTTCACATTCAGAAATATGCCCCCATGCTTGCTGAACACACATTTATGACAAGAGTTTTATTTATTTTAATTCATATTAAATTGGAAATTTAAAGGAGGCTTGAAATACCCAAACTCTCCATCTTGCACCTATTTAGGAGAATGGGATACTGCCCTTTCCAAGATGCTGATCATTCAAATGCATGTATATACCTTTTTCAGAGATAGGAAATCAAACAGAAGGGGAGCAACCCTATGGTAATTGAGACAATGTGTAATTCTAGAAAATGGCTGATTATTAACCACTTGACAATATAATTATGGTTATTGTTTTCATGATATCAGTTTTTTTCTTCTCATCCTAAAGGAGGAAAGGAACAGGCTGAGCTGACTCCATCTTGAAAAAGAAGGAAAGTCCATCTTACATTCCCAGTGAACTTTGGCCATGTGCCTGGTAGCCATGGAAATAACATACCTATGGCCGAACAGGCCTCCTGGACTGATAAACACCAGGTTCCATACCAAGATTTCCCATCACCAGAAAGATTGGAATAATCCCTGTGTAGTCAATCACCATTGTAATCTTTATGGTGCCCATTTGTGTAGGCTACAATGTATAACCAGCTGACCCTTCTGATTATGAATCATGGCTGTAACCTGATTGTATCTCCCTTTAACATTTTCCAGGCTAGGTTTAAGGAATTTGGGAATGGGGGCTTGAGCACGTACACTTAAGTTATGTAAGGTTTTCACAAAAGTTGGTCGGGGTCCCTGGCTAAAGAGGAAGCTCTGCCTCGGACCCACCAGTGTAATAAACTGCGCTCCACTATCCACACTGTCCTTCTGAGTGAGTTTGCTTCCCGGAGCGTTTGGCTATAACATTTGGTGCATTGGCAGGGAAAGTCTTCACTTTGAGGGGACAAGTCCTGCTTGGTGCTACTCTGAGGCCTTGCGGCTCAGATCTTCTAGAGCGGGGAAAGCACCTCACCCTTCTGGAAAGGTTCTACTCGTCAATGCCCAGAACTTTCACGTTGGTGGATATTGGATGGAAGCAGGTAGGAGGTTTCCACCAGCAGGGTGGAGGAGGGGCTTGATCAACCCCCTGGAAGGGAATAGGGAGCACTCAGACCAGACTGACACAAAGAAGTCGTATCCACATGGTTCTGGGATAGATTGCTACTGGAAAAATGTGAGAAGGTTTTGGGGACAACAGGGCTATGAATGTCACAGAGGAGGTGGTACCTGCTTTGGCTGGGGGTAAACTATTACTGGGCAATTGCAAAGGGGATTCTAGGGGAAGAAACTTGGTCTTTGTGTGCCTGTAGTTTGCCCTCCCCAAAGAGGTGTCCTATCTGCTGTGAAATTCTTGATCCCCTCAAAACTGCCAGGCTAGAAGGAAGGAGATATATAAATGAGTATGAATTGGCTTTTCCAGAGACAGCATATGATGTGGGATATTTAACCCATCTGTCTTTTCATCCACACATGATCAAGCCCACCAAGGCAGAAAAGACCTTAAAAGTCAAGGGAGAAGCAGTCTTGGATCATGTGGTTTTCTGGTTCAGTCATACTGACCGGCAGATGACGACACACCGATCCCCCTTCTCCCTCTGGGATCTGGCAGGTAAGGCTCTTCTCGCTCCAATTGGGAAGGAGGTGGAATGTCAATTTAAGTGTTTCATTGAGTGGAAATATTAGAAGTACATAGGGTTCCCAGAACTTCATAGACAGAATGAAAAGGAAAGAAAGAAGGTCCAAGAAGGTAAGCAAAATGGGGAGAAGTGTATCTAAGGCAACTGTACTGGAGTGCATGATTAAAAATTTTAAGAAGGGATTTGGAGGAGACTATAGAGTGAAGATGATGCCTAACCACCTCCACATACTCTGTGAGGTCGAATGGCCCTCTGTGGGAGTAGGATGGGCACCAGAAAGCATCATGAGCTTAAAAATAATGGGAGCAATCTATACAGTAGTCATAGGAGAGCTGGGACATCCAGATCAATTTCTGTATATTGACTCATGGCTAGGGTTAGCTTAAGACCCCCTTCCTTGGGTGAGATTCTATATCAAGAAAGGGAAAGGAACAATATTAAGGGCACAAATGTTAACTAATGATAAAAAAATAAATTCTGCAGGGTTTGGATGGGGAAGACCTGTTCCCTCCCCCATACTGGATGATGATGCCGCTGTGCCCCACCAGGACTGGAGGTTGTCTTAGTGCTGGATCCAGGGTCGGGTGAAGTTCCTGCAGCAGCCACTGCTCCTCCACTGACTCTGCCAGAGATCCTAGAACCCCATTTCAGCAGGCTATGGTCCTGGAGATGGAGACCTCTGGTCAGCGCTCCCAGGATTCAGTCATAGCTAGACCTCCCAGGCTGTACCCACCCCCCCTGGTGAGTACAGATGAAAAGGGGGAAGGAAACAGAGGAATTAGACAGAGGCTGCGTCCTACTAAGGAACAGGAGGATAAAACCCCACTGCAGAGGCCCCTCGGAGAGGCACAACAGCCCCCGGTTCAGGGCACAGATGGACACTACCACCAGCCTCCTGTAGCTTATTATTACCAGTCTTTTTCCTCTACAGATATATTAAACTGGCAGAGACACACTCCACCGTACTTAGGGAGTGACAAGCCATGATTAGGCTTTTGAACCCACTGCCCTACATGGGATAACATAATCCAACTGCTAGTCTTTCTTTCTAGCACTGAGGAAAGATTCAGGATCCTAACTGAGGCCAGAAAAATGGTTCAGAGAAATGGAACCTGAGGGCACGGCAAACCTGCAGCGGTGGGCAGAACAAGCTACCCCCAATGAGAGCCCCAGTTGGGACTATTTCACAGAGGAAGGGAGGAACCACCTGAAGAGATATCAGGCAGCTATTTTACAAGGCCTCAACAGGGGGGCCCTAAAACCTATGAATATGACAAAACCCTCTGAAGTGATTCAAAGGGAGACCGAATCACCCTCTGAGTTCCACGAAAGACTGTGCAAGGCCTATAGACTTTATACACCAATAGATTCAGAGACTGCTGGATCTCAGATGGTGATAAATGCAGATTTTGTGTCTCAAGCCTACCCCGATATCAGACGCAAGCTTCGAAAGGTGGACAGGGTAATGTCCATGACCAGCTCACAAATAATTGAGATTGCTGATAAGGTATTCAGGAATAGCGACATGGAGACAAAAAGGGAAGTCTAGAAAAGGCAGAGAGAAGATAATAAGAGGGCGACCAGAGGGTCACAGTACTGGCCACAGCCCTGGGAAGGTTCCTCTCTAGACCTCCCCAGCCCCTCTGAACCAGAGCCAGCCTCACGGCAGGCCTTTTCCAAGAAGGGCCAGGGCTGCCTTACAACCATTCAATGTGCCCAATGCCAGGGCTTCCACCACTGGAAAAATTAATGCCCCCAAAATAGCAGGGGAAAGGATTTAACATCGGTTGTTATAGGGTTGGCCCAACTAGAGACTGAATAGGGGTGACAGGGCTCAAAGACACAAGGTCCCCAAGAGCCCATGGTAAAAGTAAAAGTGAGGGATGAGATTATTGACTTTATGGTGGACGCTGGAGCGGAAATGTCAGTGGCGACTGAACCGGTGGCACCCATCTCAAAAAAGACCACTGCTATAGCAGGAGAAACTGGGGAGGAGCTGATTAGGCCACTCTGCCTACCCCAAAAATGTCAGATGGGGGGACACCAAGTGACTCATGAATTTCTATACATCTCTGAATGCCCAATACGTTTGTTGGGAAGAGACTTGCTAAACTGGGGGCACAAGTGACCTTTTCCCCCCACGAAAGACCCACTCTTCAAGTGGGCTCAACCACCTATTTATACTCCTTCTCAGTAACACCTCAAAATGAATAGAGGTTGCAGAATCTCCCCGAAGGGAAGCGGGACGATTCTCTGAGGTTTAGTGGAAGAAAACTGCCCAACTCCCCCATCCCTCCCCCCAACCCCGACTTGCAAAACATCAAGGCCCAGTGGTAATAGAACTTAAACCCGGTGCCACCCCAGTCAGAAAGCGTCAGTACCCACTGCCACTAGAGGCTTGAGTTGGCACTTTGCCACCCATAAACAGACTGAAACAGGCGGGCATCGTGATTGATTTCCAGTCGGCTTAGAACACACCAATCCTATCAGTCAAGAAAGAAGGGGGACAGGACTACAGACCTGTACAGGACCTCAGACCGGTCAACCAGGCGACCGTGACTCTACATCCCTCATTCCTAACCCCTATACTTAACTTGGTCTCTTTCCACCAAAGGCTAAGATCTATACTTGTTTAGATCTCAAGGATGCCTTTTTTTTTTTTTTTTTTTTTTTACAATTTTATAGGTTTTTATTTTTTTATTTTTTTAATTGTTTTATTTTTTATTTATTTTTTACATTGTTGTCTCATTCCCCTCCCCCCATTTATTTTTATTAGTTGGAGGCTAATTTCTTTACAATATTGTGGTGGTTTTTGCCATATGTTGACATGAATCAGCCATGGATTTACATGTGTTCCCCTTCTCGATCCCCTGTCCCACCTCCCTCTCCATCCCATCCCTCTGGGTCTTCCCAGTGCACCAGCCCTGAGCACTTGTCTCATGCATCCAGCCTGGGCTGGTGATCTGTTTCACCCTTGATAGTATACTTGTTTCAATGCTATTCTCTCAGAACATCCCACCCTCGCCTTCTCCCACAGAGTCCAAAAGTCTGTTCTGTACATCTGTGTCTCTTTTTCTGTTTTGCATATAGGGTTATCGCTACCATCTTTCTAAATTCCATATATATGCATTAGTATACTGTATTGGTCTTTATCTTTCTGGCTTACTTCACTCTGTACAATGGGCTCCAGTTTCACCCATCTCATTAGGACTGGTTCAAATGAATTCTTTTTAATGGCTGAGTAATATTCCATAGTGTATATGTACCACAGCTTCCTTATCCATTTGTCTGCTGATGGGCATCTAGGTTGCTTCCATGTCCTGGCTATTATAAACAGTGCTGCGATGAACATTGGGGTGCACGTGTCTCTTTCAGATCTGGTTTCCTTGGTGTGTATGCCCAGGAGTGGGATTGCTGGGTCATATGGCAGTTCTATTTCCAGATTTTTAAGGAATCTCCACAGTGTTCTCCATAGTGGCTGTACTAGTTTGCATTCCGACCAACAGTGTAAGAGGGTTCCCTTTTCTCCACACCCTCTCCAGCATTTATTACTTGTAGACTTTTGGATAGCAGCCATTCTGACTGGCGTGTAATGGTACCTCATTGAGGTTTTGATTTGTATTTCTCTGATAATGAGTGATTTGAGCATCTTTTCATGTGTTTGTTAGCCATCTGTATGTCTTCTTTGGAGAAATGTCTGTTTAGATCTTTGGCCCATTTTTTGATTGGGTCATTTATTTTTCTGGAATTGAGCTTCAAGAGTTGCTTGTATATTTTTGAGATTAATTCTTTGTTTATTCATTTGCCATTATTTTCACCCATTCTGCAGGCTTTCTTTTCACCTTGCTTATAGTTTCCTTTGTTGTGCAAAAGCTTTTAAGTTTAATTAGGTCCCATTTGTTTATTTTTGCTTTTATTTCCAATATTCTGGGAGGTGGGTCATAGAGGATCTTGCTGTGATTTATGTCGGAGAGTGTTTTGCCTATGTTCTCCTCTAGGAGTTTTATAGTTTCTGGTCTTATGCCTTTTGTAAATGCCTGTCCCCAGTGTCTCAACCCATTTTTGCTTTTGAATGTGAAGACCCAGCAGAGGGCACCAAACAACAGCTCACCTGGACTCGCCTTCCACAAGAATTTAAGAATTCCACAACCATCTTTGGGGAAGCCTTGGCTTCCAACCTGGACTCATTCCAGCCAGAAAAGTTCAGCTGCTGGTTGCTACAATACGTGGACGACTTGCTTTTGGCTGCTGAGAATGGAGAAGACTGCTGGGAAGGGACCAAGGCTTTACTAGAGCTGTTGGTGATGTCCGGCTACTGAGTCTTAAAAAAGAAGGCACAGATCTGCCAAGAGGAGGTAAGATATTTGGGGTTTCTTCTGAGAGTAGGCAAGACGCTATTAGACCAGTCCAGAAAAGAGGTCATTTTGAGAATCCCACAAACCAAGAACCAGACGACAGGTCCAAGAGTTCTTGGATGCCACTGGGTTTTGTAGGATTTGGGTTCTGGGCTATTCCCAGATGTCCCAGCCATTATATGAACTCCTAACTGGACCAGAAGGAGATTCACTAAATTGGACTGAGAGACAGCAACAGGCCTTTGAGGAATGAAAGCTGGCAACTGTGTCAGCACTTGCCTTGGATCTGCCAGACCTGCTAAGCCATTTATTCTTTATGTAACAAAAGGATAAGGTGACTATGGGAGTGTTGACCCAGACTGTGGGGACATGGGACAGACCCGTGGCTTATTTCTTGAAACGGCTGAACAATGCTGCCCCCGGGTGGCCAGGATGCTTATGAGCAGTTTCTGCAGTTCCCTTACCGGTCCAGGAGGCAACCAAGCTGAATGGGCCAAGACTTGATCATAAAAGTCCCTCATAAGGTCAACACTCTCCCACGAAGGGAACCTCATAAATGGCTGTCAACATCCCGGATTACTCAATACCAGGGACTGTAATGTGAGAACCCCTGTGTTACTATCAAACCTTGTCAGGCCCTGAATCCAGTCACTCTCCTTCCTGTGGGAGAAGGTGGTCCCTCCCATGATTGCAAGGACATCCTAGAAGGTTTTGCCAGCGAACCTGGCTTAACAGACCAGTCAATCCCAGACCCAGACTGGGACTGTCAGGATGTGCAGTAGTCATGGAGGCAACCATTGTTAGGGCTAGCTCTCTGCCATCACACTGGTCTACTCAATGGGCAGAACCATATGCTCTAATCCGGGTCCTCCAGCTGTCAAAAGGTAAGAAGACAAACATTTACACAGACTCCAGGTACGCTTTTGATACTTTCATGTACATAGGGCTGTATATAAAGAGAGAGGTCTTCTGACAGCCAACAGAAAGGCCAGTAAAAACAAGGAAGAAATCTTGACTCTATTAGATGCTGTGTGGGAACCTGAAAAGGTGCAGTAATGCATTGTTGGGGTCACCAAAAGGAAGACATCCCACAAGCGTCAGGAAACTGACTAGCAGATAAAGCCACAAAACATGCAGCTGAGAAATTTGGGGCTGGTGGTGGGGGATCTAGCACAACCTTTGTACTCTCAAAAATGCCTGAGTTAACTTTGACTCTCCCACAGTATACCCCAGCCCAAGACTAGCTGTCTAAAGCAGAAAGGCCCACCAAAAATGAAAAAGTTTGGTGGGAACTGCTGGATGGCAAGTTACTGGTACCCAAGGCATTAGCCCCCACTGGTGTCTCAGGCTCACCAGGAAACTCACTTGGGACATGAAAAAATGTAAAAATTAATTTAAAAATATTTCTTAATTCCATTACTTTCTTCTTTATTTAGAATGGAATCCTGGAACTGTTCTGCTTGCTCACAGGTCAATGTTGCCCCTGGACATAAAGAAAAACCTCCAAGAATCCAGTTAAAAGGCACTCTACCCTTTGAACATTTAGAAGTGGACTTTACTAAGATGAAACCCTGCTGATACTATCATTATTTACCGGTCATGGTATGTACCTTCTCAGGATGGTTGGAAGCCTTCCCCACCTGAACGGAAAAAGCAAAGAAACTGGCTCAGTGTCTGCTTTGAGAATTAGTCCCCAGATTCGGGTTCCCAACCAGTACAGGATCAGACAACAGCCATGCATTTGTAGCTGACTTAATTCAACAGGTATGTAAAGGTCTAAAATCAAGTGGAAATTACATAAGGCGTATAGGCCCAAGAGTTCCGGAATGGTGGAAGGAACCAACCAAACTCTTAAAGAGACACTTTCAAAATGGATCATAGAGACTGACTGTTCATGGACAGACTTGCTTTCAGCAGCCTTACTCAGATTAAGGGTAGCCCTGCATTCCCATGGTTATTCTCCTTATGAAATGGTCTATGGGCGACCCCCTCCCATAGCAAGATAGGTGTCAGCAAATATGCCACAGGTAAGGGGGGATGGGATTTCACCACAGATGGAACAACTGGGTAAGATAAATCAAGTAACTAAGTTCGTACAAGAAAGGGTGCCTTTCCCCGTTGGGGAACAGACTCACAAGTTTGTACCCAGGGATCAGGCATGGGTCAGAGATGAAACATGACTCCTTGGCCCCACATTGGAAGGGTCCATATACTGTTGTTCTAACCACACCTACAGCAGTTAAATGTGCAGGTGTCACTCCCCGGATCCACCACACGAGCGTGAAAAGAGCATACCACGCAGACCCAGAGGACGCCGAATGGACTACACAGAAGGACCCCACTGATCCCTGTGAAACCAAGATCATCGTAAAGAAAAAGAAGAGACAAAGCTCTACCATCAACTGCTGCTTCAAGGACTTGCCGGTATTCTCTTGAGACTAGCTATAGTTTCAGCACAAGACAACGTTTTCATTTCATGGGTACATTCTTATGCTGACTTCCATAAAAAAACTAACTGCTAGGTGTGCGGAGCCATGCCCACGTCTGTCATGGGTGGATTCCCGTGTTGGGTATCACCTCTAAGGAGTGGTGATGTGCCTAGTTTATGTGATTTTTTGCATCAGGCAGAACAACAAAAATCGAGTATAGAAACTGTAATCACAGCAGCCATTACCCATTGGTGCGATAAAAAGGCCGACGATCTGACAAATGGCCATAGGATACATTTTAATTATACTCTTAGCTCAGAAAATGCTTATCAATATTATGTGACAGCCGATAAGTCCAAACAATCAGAAATTAACTGATATTTTGACCAATTTTACCAGATGTGGGATGAATACATGTGGATTACTCCAGAAAAGGGACAAGTTGTTAGGATAGCTGTAATTTGCTGGGAACAAAATGTAAACAGTTTTGGATATAATAACTGAATGATAGATAAAAAGAATTTAAAACCAATGGGCTTTCTTCTGACAGAAGAGCACTGTAAGACCTATAAAGTTACTTAAGATCCCAGTCAATCCTCCGGTGGCCAGGGACAGACTGGGGATTCAATCCCAGAATCAGGTGGATTGCTCCTAATGGCACCCATTGGTTATGTGGGACTAACTTACAGCCTTGGCTGCCCCCAGGATGGATAGGGAGGTGTACTTCAGGTCTGGTCTTTGCCCATGGAAACATCAGGTCAACAATACAAGAGTATTTAAACTTACCCTCCCTATGAGCCAGATGATCACAATCAGTTTTCCATTGGTATGATTATTTGGCTGCTATATTTGTTCCCTCATTGGGCACTATGGACATAATGATTAGAGTTGAAACTCTAACTGATTTCACCCAAAGAACCTAAATGACAGCCTAAGAGCTATTCAAGCACTAAATACTGAACAAATACAAATAAGAAAAGCGGTAATTCAAAATAGAATGGCTTTAGACATACTTAGAGCCGCTCAAGGAGTGACCTGTGCTATAATCAAAGCTGAATGTTGTGTATATATTTCTGATTATTCTGGCAGTATATCAGCCACTCTAGATGGCATGAAAGATCAAGTAAAATCTATGTATGATGACAATCTTCCTTTTTGGACTTCTGTTCTATCATGCGTAAAGTGTGATTGGTGGAAAACTATATTAAACATTGTTATAGTTGTTCTGTTGTTTCTGTTATGTGGACCTTGTATTCTCAATGTGTTGTTAATTTTGTATCACAGAGGCTGACTTCATTTACCCAAATATATACCAGGAAACCTAAAATGCAGTACATCCCAATGAGTGATGTTCAGACTGGAAGTTGAGAGCATCAAGAGGGGGGAATGAAGGAGGAAATGAACAGGCCAAGCTGACTCCATTTTGCAAAAGAAGGAAACTCCATCTTACATTCCCAGTGAACTTTGGACTATACGCCTGCTCGCATTTTCAGTGAACTTTGGACTATGCGCCTAGTAGCCATGGAAATAACATACCTATGGCCAAACAGGCCTCTTGAACTGACAAGCACCAGATTCCATGCCAAGATTTCTCATCGCCAGAAAGAATGGAATAATCCCTGTGTAGTAAATCACCTTTGTAATCTTGATGGTGCCCATCGGTGTACGCTACAATGTATAACCAACTGACCCTTCTGATTATGAATCATGGCTGTAACCTGATTGCATCTCCCCTAAACATTTCCCAGGCTAGGTTTAAAGAATTTGGGGATGGGGGCTTGAGCATGTACAGTTAAGGTATATAAAGTTTTCACAAAAGTTGGTTAGAGTCCCTGGCTAAAGAGGAAGCTCTGCCTCGGACCCACGAGTGTAATAAACTGCACTCCACTATCCATGCTGTGCTGAGTGAGTTTGCTTCCTGGAGCGTTTGGCTATAACGATCCCATGTTTTTATTTTTTAATTTTTTAAATTAATTTTTATTATAGTTACTTTACAAAGCTGTGTCAGTTCTTACTGTACAGCAAAGAGAATCAGCTGTATGTATACATACATGCGCTCCTGCTTTTGGATTTCCTTCCCATTTAATGTCACTACAGAGCCCTGAGCAGAGTTCCCTGAGCTCTGCAGTAGGTTCTTATTAGTTATCTGTTTTACACATAGTATCAATAATGTATATTTGTCAATCCCAATCTCCCAATGCGTCCCATCATCCCCTCATTTCAGTTATTTTTGCCTTCCCCTGGTAGAGTACTGGAAGGTATCTTTTTTCTGTTTTATTTACTAATGTCTGCCAAATGCCTAGAACAATGCCTAGATATGCAAGAACTCAGTGGAAAAAAACAAAAACAGAAACAAAATGCATTGTTGAATAAATTAATTCATTAAGGGTAGAACCATGGCAAACATTAGAGATGCACTCGTGTGTATATGTGCACATGTCACACACACACACACACGTGCATGCACACACACACACAGACACACCCCTAACCAAGGGGAAGTTATGGTGGTTTTACATTTTTCAGATGAAAAGTGTGAAAGAAAAATGTTGCTTGCCATATCAGTAAGCGAAGGGTGTTGCAAGTATCAGGCCATGGCAGCCATCTCCACTGAGGCACATTTAGGGGACTCAGGATAGGAAAGAACATGTGACTAGCCCTAGACAGCTGGGTGCATATCAAAGGAATGATTTCAATGAGCCCAGACTCTTGCATCTTCCCATAGGAAGAAAAACACTAAATTCATTAACTTTAGATGTCTGATTTTCTTTAATAGTAATCTTTTGAATTTCAAAATACCTGATATTTGTTGCAAAAGATTTCTGTATATCCTGGCTTCTTCTTTACCTCATGGAAGCAGTCCCCCCAGAGCTGTCTGAGAGGATGCATCCTAGGTTAAAGCCTTAGTTTGTCCACCAAATCAAACACAGTTATCAACTTTTAGGTTGCACTTTTTTTTTTTTTTTCTCATTTAGCAGAAGTAAAGTTGGTTGACAGTTTTGAAGAATAAAGAAAAATGTAAACTTTTTCTTCATATTACTTAAGACAATGTAATTAAATTGTCTTTGGAATGCCTGTTAAATTTTAATGAGTACTTTCATGTGGGAGTACAATTGCATTTATTTTTAATTAAAATAAAATTGATACACAATGTCATATTAGTTTCAGGTGTACATCACAGTGATGCCATATTTATATACATTTTGAAATGATCTTCATAATATCTAGTACCATCTGTTGTCATACAGAGTAATTACAATATTATTGACTGCATTTCCTATCACTTAGTTATTTTATAACTGGAAGTGGTATCTCTTAATCTCTTAATACTTCATCTATTTTGCATAATCTCCCAATCTCCCCTTCCTTCTGGCAAACACCAGTTTGTTCTGTGTATCTATAAGTCTGTTTCTGTTTTCTTCTTCTTCTTCTTCTTTTTTTTTTAAGATTTCACAAGTAAATAAGATTGTGTGGTATCTCTTTGTTTCACATAGCATAATACCCTCAAGGTCTATCCAGGTTGCAAATGGCAAGATCACCTTCTCTTTTATGGCTGACTAGTATTCCGTTGTATATGTATGTATGTATATATCAGTTCAGTTCAATCTCTCAGTTGTGTCTGACTCTTTGTGACCCCATGGACTGCAGCACACCAGGCTTCCCTGTCCATCACCATCTCCCAGAGCTTGTTCAAACTCGTGTCCATCATGTCGGTGATACCATCCAACCATCTCATCTTCTGTCTTCTCCTTCTTCCTGCCTTCGATCTTTCCCAGGAACAGGGTCTTTTCCAATGAGTCAGCTTTTCCCATCAGGTGGCCAAAGTTTTGGAGTTTAAGCTTTAGCATCAGTCCTTCCAATGAATATTCAGGACTGATTTCCTTTAAGATGGACTGGTTGGATCTCCTTGCAGTCCAAGGGACTCTCAAGAGTCTTCTCCAACATACAATTCAAAAACATCAATTCTTCAGCTTTCTTTATAGTCCAACTCTCACATCCATATATGACTACTGGAAAAACCATATCTTTGATTAGAAGGATATTTGCCAGAAAAATCATCGCTCTACTTTTTAACATGCTGTCTAGTTTGGTCATTTTCTTTATCCACTCCTCCATTCCTCAGTGGACATAGGTTGCTTGCATACCTTGGCTATAGTTAATAATGTTGTGGTGATCATTGGGGTGCAGATATATTTTCAATTAGTGTTTTCATATTCTTTAGATGAATACCCAGAAGGGGAATTGCTAGATTTTATATTAGTTCTATTTTTAAGTTTCCAAGGAAAGTTCACAGTCTTTCCTATAGTGACTATACCAAATTACATTCCCACCAATAGTATAATAAGTGTTTCCTTTTCTTCATCATTAACATCACCAGCATATACTATTTTTTGTCCTTTTGATAATCACCATTCTACAGTGAAGAGATGATGGTTTATTGTGACTTTAATTTGCATTTCCCTGATAATTACTTACTTTTACATTTTGCTTGCCCCCCTTCTCTAATCCCTGCCAACTTGATCTTTGTATAGTTCATGATCACACCATTACAGGCTAAGAACAAAGAAAATATGCTTCATTTTCTTCACTTGCTGATGGAAAAACTTACACTCTTTAGAATTCCAGACTTTTCCTAATTTAATTCCGACTTTATATTAAAATACATCAATTTTACTCTTAAAAAAATTTCCAAAAATGGACTGCATATTTCCCTGTATATATCTTGTACATTTTGGTCTTTGTCTCTTGATATCACACCATCATCCATTCCAAATCTATTTTCATTGCATTTGACTAAGAAATTGTTATAAATGCCTATTTTAAGGATGTTCGCTTAGAGTTAGAATGTCATACAAAAAAATTTAATTCAAAGTTCCTGTTCTCAAATGTTGACTTTTTTGTTGTTGGTCTCTTTGAGAAAAGAATACAAAAAATATTCTCTCCTTATACTGTTAAGATATGTACAGGCTTGCTAAGTTGCTTTAGTTGTGTTGCAACCCTATCCATGCTCTTCTGTCCATGGGATTTTCCAGGTAAGAATTCTGGAGTGGGTTGACATGCTCTCCTCCAAGGGATCTTCCCGACACAGGGATCAAAACTACATCTTTTACATCTCCTGCATTAGCAGGAAAATTCTTTACCAGTAATGCCACCTGTATAAATAAGCCCTAATAGCAGAATGCTAGGAAATTCATTAGTCACAGTGCCTCTCTTAGTGTGATTTAAGAAGTGATGAATATCTACAACCAACATGAATTAAATATTTTATATATAAATATATATATATATATATATGTATATATATATATATATAATTTTTGCATTTGATAGACTTGCTACAGAACTAGGCTGGACAAATCATATTTAAGAAGACTTGCATGGACTTCTCTGTTTTCCACTGGCAACAGGAAAAGCAAGAATGAAACTAATCCAGTGTAAATATTTCTTCTTGCTTAAACGTATCCACAAAATTTAGCAAGCAGTTTTGCTAAATAAATAAATAAAATTGATAAAATCTGTTAATCAATCAATCTTTGGAATGATAATAATAATAGCTATCATTTATTGAGCACTTATATACCCAGTACCTTCTTGTTTGATCTCATTTAATCCTTGCAACATCCTTCCAGGTTAAGTTCTAGTTTTACCCATACTTTAAAAATGAGGAATTTTAAGACTAAATATTAAGAAACATTCACTATGTAAGTATTGTGTGACAGCTATTATACTAGTTGTGTGACACAATAAACATGATGTATGTTAATCAGTCACGTCTGACTCTTTGTGACCCGATGGACTGTAGCCTGCCAGGCTCCTCTGTCTATGGGGATTCTCCAGGCAAGAATACTGGAGTAGGTTGCCTTACCTCCTCAAGGGGTTCTTCCCCAACCAGGGATCAAACTCATGTCTCCTACATTGCAGGCAGATTCTTTATCATCTGAGCCACCCTGGAAGCTCCAACAATAAACATGATCTCATCCAAACTTAACAACAACTCCAGGAGGTGAGTTCAACTTTTACTTCCTTTTGCCAAGGAAGAAACACACACACGCACACAGGAACTTGCCCAAAGTCACATCCTAGTAGTAGAGGAAGACTCAAATCCAGTTGTCTCTCACTCTAGAAACTCAATTGTTAACTGCTTTATAATGCCTTTCACTGATTTTTAACTAAGATGTGCCAAGCAGACTTAGGTGTCAAGTAGAACTGAGGTTATATCCTATTTCTGACATAGAGTAGCTGTAATTTTAACCTTCTTGAAATTCAGATTCTTCTGCATAATTAAAAGTCTAGTTCATAGGGTTGTTTGATATTTAAATGACATTGATATATAAAACTTTTAGTACAGACTTTGGTACTTAGCAAATACTTATAAATGGTAGTTGCCAATATTTTTAGCTATTAGACCCACTATTTTCTATATATAGACCCACTATATGTAAGGCAAATATTAAAATATGCTTAACACTAGTGCAAAATTTAATAACTATATTATAGAAGATCATAAAATTTTAGAAAGTTAATAACTCATAAATCTTACATCTATATAGTGTTTAAGAATGCACATTGTATAGATGAGTATCAGACAATGTATTTTTCTACTTGAACATAATTAATTTCTCTTGCATTAGTTAAAGCAGAGAGTTTGTTCTTCATCTACCAAATGGGAAAAACAGAGGTCATGGATGATTAGTCATTTTTGGCTTTGAATAGTGATTGAGCTGGGACTCTTCCAGTCATTATTCAATACATACCCACAATCACCCTTATATCATGTATATATAACAGAATAGATCTCAGTCTACTGGTTTTATGTATAATTTTAATTCAAAGCCAAAATTATTTAACATACTTCTGTATTAATATTGCATTAGGAAAATTTATGAACTTATTTAACTTATATGCAGAGTACATCATGTGAATTACCTGGCTGGATGAATCACAAGTGGGATCAAGATTGCCAGAAGAAATATCAGTAACCTCAGATATTCAGATAATACCACTCTAATGGCAGAAAAGGAAGAGTACATAAAGAGCTTCTTTTGAAAGTGAAAGAGGACAGTGAAAAAGCTGGCTTAAAATTCAACATTCAGAAAACTAAGATCATGGCACCTGGTCCCATCATTTCATGGCAAATAGATGGGGAAACAATGGAAACAATGGCAGACTTTATTTATTGGCTCCAAAACCACTGTGGACAGTGACTGCAGCCATGAAACTAAAAGAGGCTTGCTCCTTGGAAGAAAAGTTATAACAAACCTAGACAGCATATTAAATAGCAGAGACATTACTTTGCCAACAAATATCTTGATAATCAAACTACGGTTTTTCCAGTAGTCATGTATGGATGACCGAGTTGGATCACAAAGAAGGCTGAACAACTAAGAATTGATGGTTTTGAACTGTGGTGTTAGAGAAGACTCTTGAGAGTCTCTTGGGCAGCAAGGAGATCAAACCAGTCAATACTAAAGGAAATCAACCCTGAATATTCACTGGAATGACTGATGTTGAAACTCCAATACTTTGGTCACTTGACACGAAGAGCTGACTCATTGGAAAAGATCTTGATACTGGGAATGATTGAGGGCAGGAGAAGGGCACAACAGAGGATGAGATGGTTGGATGGAATCATTGATGAAATGGACATGAGTTTGAGCAAAGCACAGGAGATAGTGAAGGACAGGGAAGACTTCAGTTCATGAGTTTGCAAGAGTCGGACACTACTCAGTGACTGAACAACAGCAATGAAAAGTTAACTTGTATACAAATATCAGTTCTCATCAAGAAGCAAACTGTAGCACCAATATAATTTTGTGTATGAGCATCCTAAAAATCATATTCAGTGCTACTTATAATAAATCTGGCATGAAGGAAGCAAAAAACTATGAAGATTCAAAAATAGGAGAGGACTCTGGTAAGTATTACAGAAAGTTGATTAGCTTTCATTTATTTAAGTCAGTGTAATTGAGAGGGAATATTTGAATCTGGAAAAATACCTATTAGATAGCACAAATATATTTAATTTAAGCTATTTTCTTAGTTTCTGTATGTGTTGATGGGAAAGTAAAATGGTACTACTCCTTTGGGAAACAGTTGACAATTTCTTACAAAGCATACTCTTACTATATGATCCAGCAATCCTACTTCTTTCTTTTACCCCAAGAAGTTGAAGACATAAATCGACAGAAAAACCTACATACACATGTTGAGAGCGGTTTTATTCAGAATTGTCAAAATTTGGAAACAACTAAGATATCCTTTGTGCTTCCCTGGTGTCTCAGATGGTATAGAATCTGCCTGCAATGCAGGAAACATGGGTTCAGTCTTTGGGTCAGGAAGATCCCCTAGAGAAGGTAATGGCTACCCTCTCCAGTATTCTTGCCTGGAGAATACCCACGGACAGAGGAGCCTGGCGGATTACAGTCATGGGTTCACAGAGTCGGACAAGACTGAGCGAAAAACATACACGCACAAGGTATCCTTCCGAGTGTGTGTGTGTGTGTGTGTGTGTGTGTGTGTGTGTGTGTGTGTGTGTGTGTGTGTGTGTGTGTGTGTGTGTGTGTGTGTGTGTGTGTGTGTGTGTGTGTGTGTGTGTGTGTGTGTGTGTGTGTGTAAGTCACTCCAGTCCTGTCCAACTCTTTGCAACCTCATGGAATACGGAGTGGGTTGCCATGCCCTTCTCCAAAGGATCTTTCCAACCAAGGGGTTGAATCTGTGTCTCTTACCTCGCCTGCATTGGTAGGCAAGTTCCTTACCACTAGCGCTGCCTGGGAAACCCTGATCCTGTGGGCCACAGCTATTGAGTCTGTGTTCTAGAGCCTGTGCTCCACAAGAGAAGCCACTGCAATGAGAAACTCATGCATCACAACTAAAGTGTAGCCCGTGGGTTCACAAAGAGTCGTACAGACTGAGTGAGTGATATACACACACATGATGTCCTTCAGTAGGTGAATACATAAATGAACTGTAGAAAAACCACACAATGGAATAGTATTCAGCACTAGAAGGCAGTGAGTGAACTGTCAAGACATGAACAAATTTGGAAGTATCTTAAATGCATATTGCTAAGTGGAAGAAGCCAATCCTAAAAGACTACACACTGTATGACTTGAATTATATGACATTTCAGCAAAGATAAATCTAGAGAGACAAATATCAGTGATTGTAAGGGACAAGGCCAGGTAAGGGGGAGAGATGAATAGATGGACCACAGAGGCTTTTTATGGCAGGGAAAATGCTATTTGATATCACAATGATGGACATATGTCACTATGTGCTGTGCTTAGTCACTCAGTCATGTCCGACTGTTTGCGACCCATGGACTGTAACCTGCCAGGTTCCTCTGTCCATGGTATTCCCCAGGCAAAAATACTGGGGTGGTTTGCCATGCCCTCCTCCAGGGGATCTTCTCAACCCAGGGATTGAACCCAGGTCTCCCGCATTGTAGGTGGATTCTTTACCATCTGAAACACCAGGGAAGCCCAAGAATATTGCAATGGATAGCCTATCCCTTCTCTAGGGGAAGATCTCCTGGATCTAATTGGGATTTCATGAATTGCAGGCAGATTCTTTACCAGCTGAGTTACCAGGGAAGCCATATGTCACTATATATTCATCCAAATCCACAGAATATACAACACCAAAGGTGCACTGTAATGTAAATTATGGACTTTGGATGATAATGGCTTGTCAATGTAGACTCATCCTTGGTTTAAAAAAAAAAAAGTACCATTCTGGTGAAAAATGATGGTGGGAGAGACTGTGCATGTGTGACAACAGATAGTATATGAAAAAGCTGTGTACCTTTCTCTCAATTTTGTTGTAGACCTTAAACTGCTCTAAAAATTAAGTTTATTTTAAAACTCTGCATTCTTGAAAATACACTTTGTTATACAAGTTTTAAATGGTACCAAGTATGATTGGCATGTCATAATTTTGTATCATTTTTACTTTATCTAACTATATGAATGAGGTGACAAAGTTTGAAATGTACACATGAAAAAATCAGCAATAAGAACAATTACAACAGCAACTGACATGTCATGGAATCCTGAATGAGGAAGACAGAAAAGCTATGATATAGTTAATGGATTAGTAGGAAACTCGTTGGTGGAAAAAAAAAATAAAAAGATGTCTCTGAGGTTAAAATGAAGATATATTTAAAGGGAAAGACTGAGAACTAGAAAAGTATGAGATCAGACAATTACATTTTGTAATCTAAAATGTTAACAGGATATTTCTGAATTATGACAAGGTTTTAGGTTGTTGCCAAGAGGTATCCGAAGATGTACGTGGCAGGAAGCTTAGAGTCAATGATGCTGAGGAGTAGGAGCAATGATAGAATGTGTAGATTAAATATCAATCAACAAAGATAGCTATTTCCTAGGATAAAGGCGGGACTTAACTATATCCATAAGCCCAGTCACTTCATCTTCACTGGGTAATAGTGATATTAAAGAATGAAAGACAGTATTATGACCAGATGATGTGAATTCAACAGTTTTACTCAAGAATGAAAGACTTTGGAATAATAACTATCATAAGAAAAACATCTGTATTCCTGTTCTTGATAGCCTTGTTCCTGTCATCAATATGTGATGGCTAGAAGGTTATCAACATGAATTTGAAGGGATCACAGGGGATGACATTGATTTTGCAGAGACTAGTTTGTTTCAGAAAAGGAAAGAATGAACAAAATAATATTCATTATTGTTGATTTATAGTGACATAAGATAACAAAGGGAAAAAAGTACAAATTTGGCAGAAGAGAGGATAGAAGTGGGTGCATGAGTTAGTGGAATTATAGGTACAATTTCAAAGAAAATAAGTTGCTAAACAGATTTAGCTTCTCAAAGTAGTGAATGATGACAGTGATTAGAAGTGTTGGAATTAGCTGATAGCAAGATATTGGCCAGAATTTTGCTCAAATATCTATCCAAGCTGGCTACAACACAACCAGAAATATTTGGAGGTGTTTGAAATTAATGTTTTGTATTTGTTAACCAGTTGCTCACACTTCGATGTAAATGTTTTACTGGAAAAAGAGATGGTGAATCTCCTATTAACTTATCTCCCAAGGAGAAAGATGGCTATTTCAAAGAGGAAAAGTGACCATACAACAACAATGATTTCTTTTAAATGCATAAATGTGTGTGTATATATACATACCTATGTGTATGTGTGTATATCATTTGTCTTTAAGAGATTCTTTTAAAAAGTCTAAATATTTTTCAGGAGGAAACATATTTTTCTTATTTTCATACTGCTATAACTGTTTTAAAACTGATTTCTCTACTATTCCTGTAAATCACCCAGAAACAGCTTATATTTGTATGACTCTAAGCTACATATGTTTCTCATTATTGAATAGTACCCTTTATCTGACTTTTTCTGATAAGAGTAAATTGAACTGATGTGAGAGAAACATACTTCTTGCTGGAAATATTCATTATTCATAGACTGAACTCCAGAATCCTCCACCAGGCAAATGATGAAAAAATTTCTGAATTCTACACAAGGCAGTTTTGGGAAAAACAGAAGTCACAGTTTCACAGGATCATTGATAAGCAAAATATTAGCAGTTTTAAAGGACATATATTTTTCTTAGTTTTCCAATGTTGTTTCATTAGTTCTCATAGTCATCCTTTGATTAGGTCACTGAAAGTTAGAGTGAGACAGACATGTGCTTTTCAGGCATAGAGCCTTGACTCTTGGACTCTGTCATTGATTGGCACTTATTGGTGATACAGGGTTAGCATACAAGAGAGCCTGGACTGTTAATTCCTGCACCATACTGTCCTTCATAGCACCAAGCCAAATGGCTGGAATGAGGAGTAAATAAAATATTTACCTCTCCTGTCCTCTCCTTTCATTTTACTGTACAGGACAATAAAGGTTATTTTTTTCTGGAGCCTTATAACTATCAGATGGTAGAACTGATATTAAAAACCTAACGAAAACAAAACTCACTGTGGCAACTTCACACTCAGCATCCTTTCCAATATAATAAAGCTCCTTATCTTCGAGAACATGTTTAAAGTAAAATTGTTTTATTTAAGAAAATAAAAAGAAATGTGATGAGGGCTATCATCATTCAGCTTTTAGTCCTGAAAAAGAGTTTAAGAGTGGAAGAGATTGGCAACTGAGAATGGTATTGTGCTTACAATTTCATAACAATCATATGTATATTGAAAAATATCAGTCAATGTCTTTCCCTTGCTTACAATTTCATTATTTTAAAATAATATCCAGGAATCAGAGAGCTGTTCTTGATGTTGCTAAGATTTAAAGATCATCTGTTGAAATAATTACACATTAATTTATTTATGTACTAATTTACTTAAAGCAAAAATACAAAAGTATTTTTATTTTTAATAAAGATGAGATATATTTAAAATATATAACATGATTTGATACACAAATTTATAGTGATATGATAACTAGTCAAGCTAATTAACATATAAAATCTTATCATTATATGGTGGTAATCTTTCCAGTGCCCACTAGGTTACAGGCACATGTTCATGAAGATGAGGATTTATCTTTTTAAGAGCTAATCATTTAATGGTTCTGCAATGGTTTATCCCCAATTAGATACAGTCTTTCCTCTCCATAAGAAGGATACAAATACCACTCAATTCTATTTACCTTAGAGATAACAAAATATAAAGAATCTTTCTTTTAAAATTTTGAATCAATGGGTTCATTTTCAACTGTGTATTTGTCAATTTTGTGTCTTATAAAGAAACTTATACTATAAAGTTATATGACTTTTAACATGTAATTTGTGAAATGCTGCTTGCATGTGCCCACCTTGATTTCATGAAGTCTATCTGAAAACTTAATTTGCTTTAACACCATTTCAAAACTCATTAATAATGAGCTCTCATGAATATGGAGATGCTACATCAGAGCCTGTAGCAGCTCTGTACTGTTTATGGGAGTTTTACCACACATCCCCTCATCAGCAATGAATATCTATTAATTTGTTCTTAGTCTCCAACCTGGTCTCTTATGTGCTGAACATTAGCTATTTAAAATGCAGTTCATTAGGTATTTTATTTTTGGTTCCTGAAAGTATATATGTGCATTCATATACAAATGCATAAACAGGAAAATAATATGCATCAAAATAGCAATAATACTTTTCTTTGCAAAAGAAAATTAGAAAAAATTTTCTTTATTTTTTATTTATTTATTTATTTTTTCTTTATTTCTATATTTAATTTTTGTTCACAAATTTAAAAGATTTCCTTGTGTATTGATAGTTTAAAAATGTGACAAGAATTTGGAGATCTAGGACGTTATCACAAGTTTACAAGGATCAGTACTAACATAGTCACAGTAATAATGCAATTTCTTTTGCTTTTCAATTGGTGGGTACTCATAAAAGTATTTAGTAAGGCAGTATTATCACTGTTTTGTAGAAAAGACTCCACCCTCATCTTGATTGCTTTATACAAATAAGTGGTAAGATTGTGTCCACACATTCCAACTATAAGTCTAATATAGTTCCCATTATAATTTAAAAAAAGAAAAAGAAACTAAATGCTGACCACTTTAGGACTAAGAATAAATATCTAAGAGCTAGGAGAGAAGAAAAACTCAACTATCAGAGAAGGATAATTTGGCAGAATGAGACTCAGTCTACTTACTCTTCAAGACAGCCAAGATCTGGGTAGTTGGGCATTCAGAAGGACTGCCTTTCTGTGCAAGATCAAGGCACCATGGAAAGCAAAACTACGGACAGTATGATCATGAGCTAGATGGGGATGTAGGGAAATGTAGAAAATAAAAAATTATTAAATAAATGCCTAAATCATATTCACCCATGCTTTTAATACATATTTTTGTAAATAAATAGAATATAAAAACAACTAAAAATGAAGAGAACTATCTAGATAATTGGAAGGCACATATTTCATCAACAATATATTTGTTGCCTACAGGAGATCAGTCTTGGGTGTTCATTGGAAGGACTGATGTTGAAGCTGAAACTTCAATAATTTGGCCACCTGATGCGAAGAGCTGACTCATTGGAAAAGACCCTGATGCTGGGAAAGATTGAGGGCAGGAGGAAATGGGGACGACAGAGGATGAGATGGTTGGACGACATCACCGACTCAATGGACATAGGTTTGGGTAGACTCTGGCAGTTGGTGATGGACAGAGAGGCCTGGCGTGCTGCGGTTCATGGGGTCTCAAAGAGTTGGACATGACCAAGTGACTGAAATGAACTGAACTGAACTGAATTTATGAAGAGCTGACTCATTAGAAAATACCCTGCTGCCAGGAAAGATTGAGCTCCTGAACAACTACAAAATTTATGATGAAAATAGCTACATTTTACTGCATTCTTAGTAAAAATGTCAGTATGGTAAGAAATTTAGTCACACTGTTATGCTAAGAACTTTGGCCATAGTGTTTAATTTGAATCCAGCAGAGGACCATTGTGCCCATCTGCTTCCTAGAGAGTAAGTCTCTCCTAGGTATGAAATCTAGGAGAGTTCCCTTATTGGTTGAGATCCTGAATTTTTACTTGGTGGGATATAGCAGTTACCTGCTCCCTCTCAGTAAGGTACTGGGGAGGAGTGGAGTGGGAAGACACCGGGAAATACCCATCCAGGGTCTAGATACTGGGTGGGGCTTGGTTGGAATATACCTAGAGAATTCCCAACTGGGAGGGGGAGGGAATCCATTAAGGACATGCAGGGCTCCACTGAAACATACTAAGAACATACTTTCCCATGGGAAGGCACTAGTAGGGGCAGGCTTGGTTTTACCAAGAAATATCTGGGATTCAGTTGAAAGACATCAAGGTGGCTCCGTTGTAGAAAGACGTAAGGAATGGAGCTCATACTTGCAAGTACCTAGTTAGTTTAGTTCTGTTCAGTCATGTCCAACTCTTTGCAACCCCATGGACTGCAGCATATCAGGCTATCAGGTCCATCACCAACTCCCGGAGCTTGCTCAAACTCATGTCCATCCAGTCAGTGATGTCATCCAACCATCTCATCCTCTGTCATCTTCTTCTCCTGCCTTCAATCTTTCCCAGCATCAGGATCTTTTCCAATGAGTCGGTTCTTCACATCAGGTGGCCAAGGTATTGGAGTTTCAGTCCTTCCAATGAGTATTCAGGACTGATTTCCTTTAGGATTGACTGGTTTGATCTAGTTAATTGGAGAAATTAAATCTCACCCTAAATATTAAAGGGGCTCTCTAATGTATATGCATTTAAAAATTAAAGCTGGCTAGGTAAAACCTTAAACAAGGCCTTCTAAGGAGAAGCTCAGATTTCTCTGTCTTTGAGATGTAAATTTCCTATCTGATTTTCCTAGGCTGTTCTATTGTGTGTTTATTTGTTTATATGGGGCTTATAAGAGGTCTTTTTGTGTTCTTAATTGGTGGCCAAAGGATGGATCCTTTTAAAATTAGAGAAATTAACCAATTATTAAATCTAGAGGGCTTTCATTGTAAACAAGAGTTTTGTTATACCTGTAAAACAAAAGTCAAATTAACCTAAGAACTTCTTGAATTAAAAAAAAAAAAAAAAAAACCAGTTTAGGAAGCTTCATTGAGGTCTTCTCAGTGGGTCTTACAGAGGCTAATAAGACCAATTAAGAATAACAACAAAAACTTAACAAAAACAAACAAAAAATAAAAGTCTAGCTATTATTTCAATGAGTTTTTTTTTTTTTCCCCCTTTTAAAAAGAAAGGAGTTACTCCAAATGAATTTACAAAAACTCTTTGGATGGCTATTTAGAAAGGGATAAATAAAATAGACATTTATGTAGTTAAAAAAAGATTTGATATAACTACACTACCTAAACTTGGCTTCCCAGGTGACTTAGATTGCAAAGAATCTGCCTGTCAATGTAGGAGACCTAGGTTCAATCCTTGGGTCAGTAAGGTCCCCTGGAGAAGGGAATGACACCCATTCCAGTATTCTTGCCTGGAAAATTCCATGGACAGAAGAGCCTGGAAGGTTACAGTCCATGGGACCACAGATTTGGACATAACTGAGTGACTAACACTTTAATTTAAATACCTCAACAACTCCCTAAAATAGATATTATTGTCCCATTTTTGGATGACAAAACCAAAACTCAGGAGGTTAAGTAACTTATCCAAGATAAGTCACTTAGGTAGTGGCAGAGTCGAAACTTGACACTGCATTGATCACATTCCAAGTCGAAGAGGTTATTTCTTTTAGTAATTTTTAGCATAAGGACCCTAATATTCAGAAAATTTGAATTCCAGTGACTTCATGGTTACAAAGTCTCACTATTCAGTTAGAAGTGTGCTTTAGAAGTACTTATTCTTATCACTGTATATATAATCTTTGTAAATGTCATCCGTGTATATGCTAATAAAGCAAGTTACATAAAATCATGGTATGACTTTGCAATTCAATCTAGATGAAAACTTTAATTAGAAAGTGATATAAAAATTTCCTCTTACTAATTATCCAAAATTTGCTCCCTCACAACCATCTGCTATTCATACTTATGTTACATGGAAGTCAGACATCTTGGTTTGTGAAAATTCAGTCACTGCTATGGTAGTATCAGTGATACCATATCAATAGGTATCATAGAAGTACGATTTTATTTTTGTTTTAATGAGCCATAATACCTTAGTCATAGTTATAATTATAGATATCTAATAACTTCAGCTAATAGTTAAAGGGCCAACAAAAGGAATTTTCTATTTTCCCTTCCTTTTTCAAACTCTATAGCCTTTTGACATCAGTTAAGTTCAGTCACTCAGTCATGCCCAACTCTTTCTGACCCCATGAACCACAGCACGCCAGGCCTCCCTGTCCATCACCAACCCCTGGAGTCCACACAAACCCATGTCCATTGAGTTGGTGATGCCATCCAACCATCTCATCCTCTGTTGTTCCCTTCACCTCCTGCCCTCAATCTTTCCCAGCATCAGGGTCTTTTCAAATGAGTTGACTCTTTGCATCAGGTGGCCAAAGGATTGGAGTTTCAGCTTCAATATCAGTCCTTCCAAAGAACACCCAGGACTGATCTCCTTTAGGCTGGACTGGTTGGATCTCCTTGCAGTCCAAGGGACTCTCAAGAGTCTTCTCCAACACCACAGTTCAAAAGGATCAATACTTCGGTGCTCAGCTTTCTTTATAGTCCAACTCTCACATCCATGCATGACCATTGGAAAAACCATAGCCTTGACTAGATGAACCTTTGTTGGCAAAGTAATGTCTCTGCTTTTTAATATGCAGTCTAGGTTGGTCCTAACTTTCCTTCCAAGGAGTAAGCATCTTTTAATTTCATGGCTGCAATTACTATCTGCAGTGATTTTGGAGCCCAGAAAAATAAAGTCAGCCACTGTTTCCACTGTTTCCCCATCTATTTGCCATGAAGTGATGGGACCAGATGCCATGATCTTAGTTTTCTGAATGTTGAGCTTTAAGCCAACTTTTTCACTCTCCTCTTTCACTTTCATCAAGAGGCTCTTTAGTTCTTCTTCACTTTCTGCCATAAGGGTGGTGTTATCTGCATATCTGAGGTTATTGATGTTTCTCCCAGCAATCTTGATTCCAGCTTGTGCTTCCTCCAGCCTAGCATTTCTCATGGTGTACTCTGCATATAAGTTAAATAAGCAGGGTGACAATATACAGCCTTGATGTACTCCTTTCCCAATTTGGAACCAGTCTGTTGTTCCATGTCCAGTTCTAACTGTTGCTTCCTGACCTGCATACAGGCTTCTCAAGAGGCAGGTCAGGTGGTCTGGTATGCCCATCTCTTTCAGAATTTTTCACAGTTTATTGTGATCCACACAGTCAAAGGCTTTGGCATAGTCAATAAAGCAGAAATAGGTGTTTTTCTGGAACTCTCTTGCTTTTTTGATGATTTAGCAGATGTTGGCAATTTGATCTCTGGTTCCTCTGCCTTTTCTAAAACCAGCTTGAACATCTGACATCATCTTATTTAAAAGAGCTTTTATGTTATGCATAGTATGAAATAAAAGCAGCTTGAAATTAAAATACACATGCATTTTTGAGCATTACAACTTCAAATTTATGAATGTATTAATGTTACTACAATTATAGAGGTTGCTAATCTTTACCTTTGAAAATTATACTTAATAATATAAAAAATACTGCTTATCTGTCTGGCTATTTTCTTCTCCAGTGATCAGCCTAGTTGGCAATTTTGCATTTTCAGTTATAGAGAATTTTACAAATTAAAGATACCCTCACCACTCCCTATTAATCCAACTTCTTTATATTAAGCAAGGGAAACAATATACAATTTCTCATTTGACAAGACACCACTAAAGAAAAATATAATAATGCATTTTTGTATATCAAGAAACAGAACAGGGGACAGGAGGTGTAAATGGAGAGATCAGAACTGACATATGCACACTACATACACTATGTATATATAAAAAAGATAACTAATTAGAACATTCTTTATAGCACAGGGAATTCTACTCAATGGTCTATAGTGCCCTATAAAGGAATACAGAATCTGAAGAACAAGAGATATTTATATAACTGATTTAATTTGCTGTTCAGCAGAAACTAACAACATCATAAATCAACTCTACTCCAATAAAAGTTATTTTTAAAATGATAATACAAATCAAAGACATTTTAAAAAGAAGTAGAACACATATTGTCAGTTTCAATACTTTTCTCAATTTATTTGACAAGTATTTATTGGATAACTACTATGCATAAGGAACTGTGCTGGACACTAAGAATATAGCAGTGAACACTTCCCAAATGGCTCAGTGGTGAAGAGTCCGCCTGCAATGCAGGAGATATAGGGGACACTGATTCCATCCCTGGATTCAGAAGCTCTCCTGGAGAAGGGCATGGCATCCCACTTCAGTATTCTTTCCTGGAGAACCCCATGGACAGAGGAGTCTGGGGGTCTACAGTTCATATGTTGCAAAGAGTTGGACACAACTGAAACGATGGAACACACACACACAGAGAAAAATACCTACCCTGATGATATGTTTATATTTTTGGAGGAGAGATGGAGAAAAAGGAGACAGAAGTCAAGTAGCAGCAAGTGCTAAGGAGGAAAAGAATAGGGGAAGTTGGGGAAGAAAGGAGAGAGGGGGAGGGATGCATTCGAGATTGCTAGTTAAAGAACAGTGGTAAGGGAAGGCACTATTTATGAAGTGACATTTGAGCACAGATCTGAAGGAGGTGAAAGAATAAGCCAAGAAGCTCTGGGGAAAGATTCCAAGTCAAAAACCAGTTAAAGTGTCAGTGTGGCTGACAAGGAGTAAGTCAGGGATTTGTGGGAGATGATGTCAGATAGATGAGAGGACGAGATCAACAAGGAGGCAAGGGCTGGAAGCACGTTCTAGGGACTTTGGTTTTTAAATCTGTTTGGTATAGTGACATATCAGAGGATTCCAAAGAGGTGACTAGCATGGTGTAACATTTTAAAAGAAACAGCTGGCTCCTGTCTGATGAATTGACTGCAAAGGGCAGATAAAAGGCAGGAGTGCTAAATCAGGTCTGAGCCAACTGCAAAATACCAGGCAACAGATATAAGCTACCCTGGAATGTAATTTGATCATTATAGGTGTTAGTCTTGACACCTGGAAACAAGTAGTGGACAGACCCTGGATATATTTCCATGTTAGAAACAAAAGGCTTGTCTAGCAGATTGTTTGTGGTGAGAGGGACAAAAAGAGAAATGAAGAGTGCCTCTAAGCATGGTGAAAATACATGTTAAGAAAAATAAGACTGCAGAGAATACGTGTTTGATTCTGGAAATGAAAGTTTGAGCTGCTTATGAGGTATGTAGGTGAGGATGTTGAGTAAGTCATTGGATATAGAAACCTGAATGTTAGTATTATATCCTGGGCTGAAGATACAAATTTGGGAATTATCAGTATATAAATCGAATGTAATGCAGTAAGACTAGATGAAATTACTAAGGGAACCAGTAAAAACTGGGGTCGGGAAAAAACAGAAGAGTTAGTAAAGAATAATAAGAAGAGAAACCTAAAATAATTTATTTTCCTTGAAGCCAAATGAAAATAATGTTTCAGGGAAAAATGATCCAACACTCTTGGCTGAGTGAAGATGAGAACTGAAAACTGCTCATTGAGCAATGGAGAGGTTGTTGATGATTTTGACCTGAGCTATTTTGCTAGAGTTTCAGGGGAGGAAGTCTAATTGCAGTGAGTTCAAAACACAATAAAGGAGAAGTGGTAGGAAATAATGTGTATAAACACTCACTTTATATGATGATGTTAGATGGAGAGGAATGTGAATATAGAGGGCATTTTTGTTTGTAGAATAGGTGTGTGTTAGCAGGATTGATCCAATAGATGAGGGAAAAAATAATCATGGAGCTGGCTTTTTTAGAAGAACCTATCTTTTTTTCATAATAATAGAAGAAAAGATAGAATAATTAAGTCCAGGTATAGCTACACTAGTATATGTGATGATGCTGTGGGCTTGTATAAAATCTCTGTTGATTGGTTGTATTTTCCAGGGGAAAGAGGAAGATTTCCTGAGCATAATAATGAAAGGAAACATCAGGGAGTTTTAAGTGGGGAAAAGATACAAAAGAATTCTCTCAGAGAGTGGAAGAATAAGTGGTTAAAACATTTTGGTCTAATTACTGGGTAGGATTTGGGGTCAACTAAGATCATTAGATATAATTTTAATATGAAGCTATTAACCTTACTATATAATTTGTATACACTTGAAAAGTAAAAGTAAAAAAATAAATTAAGATAATGAGTTATAGCTTCATATTATGACAATTACATGTCAGTCAAACCAGCTCACTCACCAAAAAGTTCCATGTGTGCGGCCAAATCTCACATTCATTCTATGTGCTTCAAAACAATCACTTTTTGAGTTTTACTTGCAAGAAATAAGCACCTATGCAACAAATCCCAGTTTGGAATTATCTTATGTGTTCTATGTAATGGAATCCAAATATTTTTGATACTCTGCCTCTATAATAACATTTTAACAGTAACTTCAGTAGATGAATAGCTACTTATAAGGTATCTATGTATTACATGTTAAGATATACGTGTGCTAATTTATTATACTTTATAACAAAACTATGAATTTAAAAGGTAAAATATAGTTAGTTTATTTCATACATATTTTATTGCATATATTAATAGCATTGAATTTGTCACTATAAGATACTGTTGCTATGTTAATGATAAATGTAGTTGTTTCAATTATTTTTAAAAATTTCCAGTATAATCAGTATAAGAAAATACTGTATAGCACAGGGAATATAGCCAATATTTTATTATAAATTTAAGTGGAATATAAAATATAAAAATTGTTGAATCACTGTGCTGTACAGGAGACAAGGATCAAGACCATTCCCAAGAAAAAGAAATATAAAAAAAGCAAAATGGCTGCCTAAGAGGGCTTACAAATAGCTGTGAAAAGAAGAAAAGTGAAAAGCAAATGAGAAAGGGAAAGATATAGCCATTTGAATGCATAATTCCAAAGAATAGCAAGGAGAGATAAGACAGCCTTCCTCAGTGATCAGTGCAAAGAAATAGAAGATAACAATAGAACAGGAAAGACGCGAGATCTCTTCGAGAAAATTAGAGATACCAAGGGAATATTTCATGCAACGATGGGCTCAATAAAGGACAGAAATGGTAAGGACGTAACAGAAGCAGGGTATATTAAGAAGAGGTGGCAAGAATATACATAAGAACTATACAAAAAAAGATCTTCATGACCCAGATAATAACGATGGTGTGATCACTCACCTAGAGCCAGACATTCTGCAATGTGAAGTCAACTGGGCCTTAGGAAGCATCACTACAAACAAAGCTAGTGGAGGTGATGGAATTCCAGTTGAGTTATTTCAAATCCTGAAAGATGATGCTGTGAGAGTGCTGCACTCAATATGCCAGCAAATTTGGAAAATTCAGCAGTGGCCACAGGACAGGAAAAGGTCAGTTTTCATTCCAATCCCAAAGAAAAGCAATGCCAAAGAATGCTCAAACTACCACACAGTTGCACTCAGCTTACACGTTAATAAAGAAATGCTAATTCTCCAAGCCAGGCTTCAGCAATACGTGAACCGTGAACTTCCAGATATTCAAGCTGGTTTTAGAAAAGGCAGAGGAACCAGAGATCAAATTGCCAATACCCAATGGATCATCGAAAAAGCAAGAGAGTTCCAGAAAAACATGTATTCCTGCTTTATTGACTATGCTAAAACCTTTGACTGTGTGGATCACAATAAACTGTGGAAAATTCTGAAAGAGATGGGAATACCAGACCACCTGCTCTGCCTCTTGAGAAACCTGTATGCAGGTCAGGAAGCAACAGTTAGAACTGGACATGGAACAACAGACTGGTTCCAAATAGGAAAAGGAGTATGTCAAGGCTGTATATTGTCACCCTGCTCATTTAACTTATATGCAGGGTACATCATGAGAAACGCTGGGCTGGAGGAAGTACAAGCTGGGATCAAGATTGCCAGGAGAAATATCAATAACCTCAGATACCCAGATAACACAACCCTTATGGCAGAAAGTGAAGAAGACCTAAAGAGCCTCTTGATGAAAGTGAAAGAGGAGAGTGAAAAAGTTGGCTTAAAACTCAGCATTCAGAAAACTAAGATCACGGCATCCAGTCTCATGGCAAATAGATGGGGAAAAAGTGGAAACTTTGGCAGATTTTATTTTGGGGGGGCTCCAAAATCACTGCAGATGGTGACTGCAGCCATGAAATTAAAAAGCACTTACTCCTTGGAAGGAAATTTATAACCAACCTAGACCGCATATTAAAAAGCAGAGACATTACTTTGCCAACAAAGGTCCAACTATTCAAGGATATGGTTTTTCCAATGGTCATGTATGGATATGAGAGTTGGACTATAAAGAAAGCTGAGCACCGAAGAATTGATGCTTTTGAACTGTGGTGTTGGAGAAGACTCTTGAGAGTCCCTTGGACTGCAAGGAGATCCAACCAGTCCATCCTAAAGGAGATCAGTCCTGGGTGTTCATTGGAAGGACTGATGTTGAAGCTGAAACTCCAGTACTTTGGCCATCTGATGCGAAGAGCTGACTCACTTGAAAAGACCCTGATGCTGGGAAAGATTGAAGGCATGAGGAGAAGGGGATGACAGAGGATGGAATGGTTGGATGGCATCACTGCCTCAATGAACACTAGTTTGGGTTAACTCTGGGAGTTAGTGATGGGCAGGAAGGCCTGGCATGCTGCAGTCCATTGGGTCGCAAAGAGTTGGACACGACTGAGCAACTGAATTGAACTGATATTGTATACCTGAAATTATAATATTGTGAATCAATTATACTTCAATTAAAAAATATACAATCATAAGATAATTCAGAATTCTAAGTAAATTATGTTTTCTTCCATATTTGATGACACTGGCTATCAGAGCTGAAAAAGACACCTCAGAACAATAAACATTTATAAATGGAAGAATCTCAAATAATTCTTTTTGATTACATGAATGCATATTTTAATATTAGAATATTTAAAATTTAAATTTTATAGTCTTCTTCATCTGTGTGAACATGATATAAAATTGACAACCTTGACCAGTTTTCAGTGTTTAAATCAATAGTGTAAAGTTCATTCACATTGCTGTGCAATCAATCTATAGAAATTCTTTTTATCATGCAAATCTGAAACTTTGTACCTATTAAGCAACTCCCAATCCCCCCAGCACCCCGACTCCCTGGCAACGATCCTTTTATTTTGTATCTCTGATTTGACTGATCCAGAACCTCAGATAAATATTTTTCTTTTTGAAACCAGTTTGTTTCACTGAGCATATATCCTCAAGAATCATCTCGTTATGGCATGTGTCACAATTCTCATCTTTTTAAGGCTAAATAATATTCCATTGCATGTATTTACCCCTCTTTGCTTACCAATCCATTCCTTGATGGACTCTTGGTTTACTTCCAATCTTTTGACTATTGTGAATCTTTTGACATACTGCTGCTATGACCTTGAGAATACAAATATTTGAGACCTTGGTTTCAATTCTTCTGGGTATATATCAAAAGTAAAACTATTGGATCATATGGTAATTCCAGTTTTAATTTTTTGAGGAACTGCCATACTATTTTCCATAACAGGTGCACCGTTTTACATTCCAACCAACAGTGCTCAATGGCACTTAGTTTTCCACATCCTTCTTAACACTGTGGGTGTTTTGGGTTTTTTTTTTTTTTTTTATATATAATAAATCTTTCTAATTGTTGTGCGGTGGCATCTCACTGTAGTTTTTGTTTTCATTTCCTTAATGATCATCAGTTTACTTCAGTCACTCAGTATTGTCCGACTCTTTGTGACCCCATGAATTGCAGCCCGCCAGGCCTCCCTGTCCATCACCAACTCCCGGAGTTTACCCAAACTCATATCCATTCGGTCGGTGATGCCATCCAGCCATCTCATCCTCTGTCATCCCCTTCTCCTCCTGCCCCCAATCCCTCCCAGCATCAGGGACTTTTCCAATGAGTCAACTCTTCTCATGAGGTGGTCAAAGTATTGGAGTTTCAGCTTCAGCATCAGTCCTTCCAATGAACACCCAGGACTGATCTCCTTTAGGATGGACTGGTTGGATCTCCTTGCAGTCCAAGGGACTCTCAAGAGTCTTCTCCAACACCACAGTTCAAAAGCATCAATTCTTCGGTGCTCAGCTTTCTTCACAGTCCAATTCTCAGATCCATATATCATAGATGTTAGCAATTTTTCATGTTCTTATTACTTATTTATGTATCTCCTTCAGAGAAACTTCTAGTCAATCTTTTGTTCATTATTTTGATCAGTTTTTTGGTTGTTGTTGAGCTGTAGGAGTTCTTTATGTATTCTGAATATTAACCACTTATTAAACATATAGTTTGAAAATTTGTTCTCTCATTCTATAAGTTGACTGTCCTTTGATGCATGTCTTTTACTTTTAATGTAGTTTATTTTTACTTTTGTTGACACAAAATTTCTCCATTCTCCATTACAATTATTTGAAATTTTTTACTTAAAATTCAGCTAGTAATTTTTAACATCCTTAATATCCATTTGTTAGTTTTTCATGCTACACTTTACCCTTAAACAACATGAGTTTAAACTGCACATGTCCACTTATACATAGATTTTATTCACTGAGTAAGTACTGTGATACTACATAATCTGAGGTTGGTTTAATCTGTTGATATAGAGTCACTGATATGGAGGGCAGATGGTTAAATTATATGGGGATTTTCTATTTCACAGAGGGTTGGAGTCCCAACTTCCTCAATCATCAACCATAATTGGATTCTGCTACATTTTAATATTTCTATCAAGTGTATTCAAAACTCAAGGATTGTCTTAAATGGAAAATTTTTTAAACTGGTTAGAAATCTCTTTTTGTGTTTTACTGGGCAAAGAAAAGTTTTTACAGATGATAATATTTCTGGAGGAAAATTATATAATTATAGAAATACTTCTAAATACTTGTTTTCAAAAATATTTTCTGCATGACATTTACTTTATTTTTTTCAAAAACAGACCTTACTTAAAACCTTACCTTCACTTCAAAGGAATCTAGTAAATGCTCTAAGTTGAGACATATTCAAAACATCTATATTTTTATCCAACTGTTAGTTTTTGACATTGCAAAGATAGCAATTGATTTATCAGTGATATTTGGATTGTTTTCCTTATACCAATAAGCTCAGAATTGATAGCACAATTTGGTTGAGCATTTAACAGCCCAGATAATACAGTCACTACTACACTGGTTTGTGCTTTTCTCAAGTTGTAAAAATTACCAAAATGCAACCTGAGTAAAATATTTTTTTAAATAATGTGTGTAATTGTATATCAAAATATTAATACCATATATTCAGTAGGTTTTCTAGTTGGATTTTTTTAAAATAATAGATTAGGTAATTTTGACAGATTTGTCCACCTCTTAGATAATATTAAAATTCTAATATAGTTTAATCAATTTTGACAGGTTTGTCCATTTTCTATCACTAATTTGCAAAATTTAAGAAAATTGTAGAAACATTAGTTTTTCACAGATGAATCCCATTTATATACAAATAGATTTGATCTTTTAAGTAAATAGAAATCAGTTATATCAGAATATATATTTGATTTTTAGGATTTAAAGGGACTAGTTTTGTCTAAAGCAACTGTTGAATGGATAAAATAGAGGATGATTTTGGTTTTTGTCTTTAGACTCTTCTTTATTCAGATTGGGATAAATTGGATTCTGCAGGTTAATGCCTGTCTCTTGAAATATTCTCCCTTTATAGCACTATAATATTTTGTGAAAATATACTATTGATAGTAGGTTCTATGAGCCAAGAGAGTTGAGTCACTGCACAGACTTCTTAGTATAGAAAACCATTCCAAAATCACATGAAAAGATGGATTCCTGGTACAACAGTTTAAAAATAAACCTTTATCTTGAAATATTTTTAGGTTCACAAAAACTTTAAAGATGGCACGAGTAGTCTCCATATTTCAGCACTATTTCCTCAAAGGTTATCAGCTTACATAACTATGGTAAACTTGCCCTAATTAGGCAAAGAACACTAGTGTATTTCCATTAACTAGAACATAGATTTTATCTAGGCTTCAGCAGTTTTACAACTAATGTAGTTTCTATTCCACTATTCAATCCAGTACACCACATTGCATTTAGTCATCACATCTCTCTAGACTTTTCCACTCAGTGATAGTATCTTTTGAGTTTTATGGTTTCTTTGTAAAACATATTTAAAATTAAACTATCTAGAATTCTCTAATCTGGGATGCCTCTTACTGGTGAATTAATAACTTTGTTTTATAAAGCAATAGAGCCTTGTCAAATCAACTTATTCTTTTTCACAAGGCAGAAGTAAAACTAGAATTCAAAAAGCATGTACAAGTATATAGACTTCAAACCTGATGTTCAAATCCACTAATGAGAAAGTTATAATTATACTCAGAAACATACATAGAGCTAATTCACTTCATTGTACAACAGAAACTAACGCAACATTGTAAAGCAAATATATACTAATTTTAAAAAAAGCTAAAGCAAAAAAATAAAAAATAAGAAATCTGAGAGGGGAAGTGAGAGGGGAGATTCTAATTTTAAGACAGATTTCAATAAGGCCTTTATTTTCCTCCTCAGAAATTAAACTTAGAGATACCAAAAAGGATAACTTTGCTTTAACTTTGCTTCAGAAAGAAAAAAGTCCTGCAGATTTTTTTTTACAAGGAATTGTTATTTAGACCTCAGATAAAAATAACTAATTACAGATAAATTGTGTTTTTCCTTTTCAGTGTACTACTTATTTTCAAAGAAGCAAGCAATGACAATAGTTCTAATTTATACATTTTATTTTGAAGTGATATTTGAAGTCAAGTTACAGAAATGTGGAACTGAAAGAATTTTAAGTGCCACCAAATTTGTTTACTATACAGATGAGGAAACTGAGGCACCAGAAGTCTTAGTGGCATTGCTAGGACCACAAAAGTGCTTAATGAGGACACATCAGCAAATATCCAGTTTTCCTGACTCATAAGGAAAGAAGTGATGCTGTTTTCTTGTCTACTGAATAGACTAGGCTAATGGCGGGATGTGAGAACACAGGGCTAGTGATAGAAATTGTCCGAGTTGTTACAAATAATATTGCAAGATGTGTGGAGACTAAAGAACCAGCTGAATACAAAATGAAATTACATCTGCAGAGAATAGGTAGCAATTTTTGAGAGTCGAGCAATAGATGAAGAAATGAGGCTTATCTTAGGTGAAGCAAACTACAAGATACAGATACTCAGTCTACATTTTTCTTCTGAATTTGAAACTGTTGTTAAGTGCTCGCTTCGGCAGCACATATACTGACACGGTTGTTAAATGTGACTTAGGCAGTTATGAAACAATTTTTGCCTGAACTGTGAGAAATATGGTTTACAGCTTTACATGTTAGTAGAATGCTACTGAGAAACTTCTATTCTATTCATTTAAGTCAGTCTTAGTTAACTTAATAGGTTGATGTTTAGATTGAGGAATCACTTGAGAAAATCAGAGAACTGATAGAATAAGTATTTCATGACTGACATCATGGAATTGTGACCTGGTCTCATAATCTGAAGCAGAAAATCTTTCTGAGGCTAATTCTGTAACGCTTGCCACCAAATGCCTGCACTGGAAAGATGGAAGTTAAATATTTCCAATTATTTTGAAGTCATTCTAATGAAGAAGAAACACTAAGTAGGAAACATACATGCAACCAAACACTACAATTAATTCAGGTGCAAGGGAAGGTAAAGAAAATGGATTAATTTGACTATCCATAAAGGACTGTCCACTATCCAACTTGGGACTATACATAAGGAAGCTGGCATCCCAAATCAGTCCAGAGAGAAGTTAAACTTTATATATTCTCTTATCTAATTACAAGGGCATTTCAGGCTAAGGACAAAACTCCCAAGAAGATACCAAAAAATACTTGTCCATGCAAATCAGTGGTTTTTTGGGAGGGGAGAAAACATGGTATGATTCAGAAATAACTTAACACTCTTCATTTCTTACCCTGAAAACATGAATATTCTCGGTATTTTTTTAAGAATAACTGTATGAAATTAAACATTGTTATCATATTTTCTTCATAATTTCTCAGGAAAAAAGATATTTATGAGTATGATTTCAGCTGGACTTGGAGGACTTCTTCAATGTACTTTTCCTTTTCACCAAGGATGATCATTTTTGTGTATATTTTCACCATATTACATCCTATTCATGTTCACTAAATAATATATAGTTTTTGCATTATTCAAAAATTGTAGGTAAATGGTACTATACTATAAATATCCTTTTAATAACTTGATATTTTCACATTACATGTCAACAATTTCATGAGGCTGATACATGTAGCTCTAGTTAATTTGATTTCACCAAATTTTTATCACTTTATTTTATATATTACCTTGTTTAAGGAATTCAGATTATTTTAAATTTTTCTATTAAAAACCCTGGATATTTTTCTATGTGTTGCTTCATACTCATAAACACTTAGAATTTTATAAACTACATGGGTAAGAAGTCATACTTCATTCTCTTTATTTTTAATATCTTTTTAATCATAAATTTAGACATATTTCCCTGTTTATCCTCTACTAGGTATCCTCTTAAATGAATGCTTTGTTCATGTCTCTTATTTATATATTGCCATTAGTGTTTGTATTGATTTAGAAGTTCTTCCTAAGTTTTATTCCTGTTCCAGTTTCTATTGCTCTATGATAAACCACTCTAAAACTCAGTAACTGAAAACAACAATTGATTTCTCTGGGTCACATAGGTAACTGGACTAAGCTAGAGAATCCTTTGCTCCCTAAGCTATAGCTGAAGTTATGCATCTGCATTCAGCTGAGAGTTTGGCTAGATGAAGGCTTAGGGAAAAGTTGGGTCCTTCAGAAAAAGAGGATGAGATAACATGGATGTCAAGACGGATAAAATTTCTGAGATTTTACCATACTCGGAAACTGAAAGTTTGCCTACCAGTTTTCAAGTTCTGTAATACTGTGTAAGTAGCTTTTAATTAATTCCTTTCCATGTAGTTAAACAAGAAATATTCTCAATTATATCAAACTTTTTCCAAGAAGGTAAATGAATGGAAAGGAAGGAAGGGAAACAGGGAGGAGAGGGAGAAAAGAAAGAAAAGAGAAGAAAAGAAAGGCGGGAGGGGGAAAAGGAAGAGGGAGGGAGAAAGAAAGGAAAGAGAAGGAAATTTAAAAAATAGTAGAGAGATTGAGAGTTGTCATAATGAATCAGGATTGATATTTTATTGACATAAAAAAGCTCATACCTTATTCAGCTTTCATCAGTTTTCCCCTAATGTCTCTCTTCTGTACTACAGTATCATTAAAATTATTTCATTACATTTACTCATATGTCTCTTTAAGCATTCCTCATGACTGGGATGTTTTCTCAGATTTTCCTTGTTCTTGGTCACACTGATATTTCTGAGAATTACTGGTTAGGTTTTTTTGTGTGTGTGTCCTTCATTTGGGATTTGTGTGTAATCATGTTTTAATTAATCAGGATTATACTGGGATAATGTTTTCTGAGAGGAGATCACAGAGGTCATTCTCATCATATACTAAAGTGAAGTGAAGTGAAGTGAAGTGAAGTGAAAGTCACTCAGTCGTGTCCAACTCTTTGCAACCCCATGGACTATACAGTCCATGGAATTCTCCAGGCCTGAATACTGGAGTGGGTAGCCTTTCCCTTCTCGAGGGGATCTTCCCAACCCAGGGATTGAACCCAGGTCTCCCGCATTGCAGACAGATTCTTTACTAGCTGAGCCACAGGGGAAGCCCATCATATATTGAGGGTACATACAATTAACATGACTCACGGTTGATGCTGAGCTTCCCTTATAGCTCAGCTGGTAAAGAATTCGCCTTCAATGAGGGAGACCTGGGTTTGATCCCTGGGTTGGGAAGATCCCCTGGAGAAGGGAAAGGCTACCCACTCCAGTATTCTGGCCTAGAGAATTCCATGGACTGTAATAGTCCCTTGAGTCGCAAAGAATCAGACACGAATTGCGACTTTTACTTTCACTTTCCACTGTTGATGCTGGGGATTCCCAGTTGGCACTAGTGATGTAAAAACCCTCCTGCCATTGCAAGAAACATAAGAAATGAAGGTTGGATCCCTGAGTTGGGAAGATCCCCTGGAGAAGGATATAGGCAATCCACTCCAATATTTTTGTCTAGAGAATCCCATGGACAAAGGAAACTATAGGATCACATAGAGTTGGACACGACTGAAGTGATTTGGCATGTACATGTTCTTGATGTTAACCTTGACCCACCTGGCTTGAGCTAGCATTTGTCAGGTTTTCCCAAAGTGAAATTACTCTTTTTTTTTTCTCCTTTTCCATACTGTATTCTTTGGAAGAAAACAACTGTGTGCAGTCTATATTTAAGGAGTTGAGAATTATGTTCCAGTTCTTTAAGAATAACATATGTACAGAAATTATTTGAAATTCTTCTACATCAGAGATTTGCCTATTCTCATTTATTTATTCAATAATGTGTTTATGTTAGTATAGATTCAAGAATTTTTATTCTTTGGGTTATAATCCAGTACTTCTTTATTTTTCTTGCTCAAATTGTTCCAGTTTTAGCTATCTGGAGCATTCTCCTTTGGATTGTGTATCCCTTTGACATATTGTATCATTGGTGGCTATGGAAATTTGTGAGGTGGAGGGAGCTTTATTTCTGCCACTACAAGATGTTACAGTCTCCTACTGTATAGTTTTTGATTCATTCCTGGAATCAGCTAATTCTCCGAGGAATCCTGGTTTCTTTTGTTGGATAATATTATTAAAAACCAAGCTCTGGATACTAGGTTTTCTCCTTGTTACTGAGGTATAGTTTAGTCACTCTCACTTGATGTATACATATATATTTCTATATATGCAAATTATATCTATATTAATCTAAACATAAGTTCTTATTCATGTCTCTAACTCTAACCCTGATATTGCCACATGTATTCATTCTAGCCTCCTATTTCTTGCCTTTTTCTTTCTTTTTTTTTTTTTTGGCTACACAGCTTGTGGGATCTTATCATATCCAGAGATCAAACCAATAGTCCCTGAAATGGAAGCATAGAGTCTTAACCACTGAACCATGAAGGAAAACCTTTCTTGCCTATCTTTGACGCCTATCTTTGACCTCCCCCTACAACAGAGAAAAATCTGGCTCCCATCATTCACCACCCACTTACACACTTGCATGCTTTTTAAGTTTCAATCTACAATTATAAAAGTATCAGAAATGTTAACCTCTATCTCCTTGGGACACAAATTTATCAAATAAGATGTAGTGATTATTTACAATTCTGTTAATCTTTAGTCTTATACACCCCACTCATTTCCAAAGTTACTTACCAGCACCTTCCACCAGCCTCATCCCTTTCAGTGAAAGGGTTTCATTACTTTTTAAATATATGTTCTTTTTGTCACATCTGCATTTTAAACTGGGATGCTCTGCCTTCTCGTTTGCTTTAATTTGCATACATTAAGGTTTACTTTTTGTATGGTGAAGTTCTACGAATTTTGTAAGATGTTTAATACCTTGAATATACCATTCTATCATACAGAACCATTTCAACATTTTGGAAACAGTCTGTTCTTCATCCATTCAGTCTCCTCCATCCATCCTCTGCTGTAAATTTCCATCACCTCTGATTTGCATACCATTGCTATAATTTGCCTTTTCAACAGTATTATATATTTGGAGTTACAAAGTCTATAGCATTTTCAGACAGTTTCCTTTCTCTTAGTCTTCTCTTGATAATCCACACTTAAGATTCATCCATGTCTTTTTCCAGATTGATAACTCAATTATATTTGTTACTGAAGAATAGAGCACTGTATTTGTGTACCATGGTTTATCATTCACCTATTAAAAGATGTCATGGGTTTTTTCAGTTTTTGATGATTTTGAATAACATTGTTTTCAAGATTTATGTGCAGGTTTTTGTATGGAAACAAGTTTTCAAAAGTATGAGTAAAATCTCGGATCGCAGTTGCTGGATATTTTGTTTAGTAAGGAATTGCAAAAATATCTTCCAAAGTGGCTGTATAATTTCATACCTCTATAGCAATTACTAAATATCTGTTGCTCCTACTCAAAGGTTGTTTATATTTCCAGATTTCTGATTATCACCATTCTAATAGTTGTATAGTAGTTCTCATCGCCTTATTAATTTGCAATTATCCAATAACAAATTATATTGAACCTTTTTTCATATGATTATATAAGATCTGTATATCTTTGGTAAGGTGTTTGTTCATATTTTTCACCCATTTCTTAATTTACTTGTTTTATTTTTGTTCTGTTGAATTTCTGTTGTATATTTTGGACATGTATTTTTATTACATAGGTGTTTTTCAAATAATTTCTCCCAGTCTTTATTTAGTTTGTCTTTTGAGTCTCTTAACATCTTTCAAAAAGCAGAAACTTCTAATTCTGATAAACTCAAACGTATCAGTCATGGCAAATCTAGACTATGACTCTCTGGATTTGCTGTTTATCTAGATTTCTGGTGGCTTTCCTGGTGATGCAGAAGGCAAAGAATCTGCCTGCAGTGCAGGATGGCAGTTTATTCTGTAAACTCAGTGCTTTAATGGATACAAGAAAAGGTGTTGCTCTTCAGTTTATTCAGAATTTTCTTGTTTTAAAAAAAGAATTGAAGGAATTCCCCTGTGGTCCGGTGGTTAGGACTTGGCACTTTCACTGCACCAGGTTCAACCCCTGGTTAGGAAATTAAGACCGCACAAGCTATGCAGAGCAGCCAAAAAAAAAAAAAAAAAAATAGAGCAAGAGAGAGAGAAGAGGATTGCTGACATCCAAGTTCTTCTGAAGTTGAAGCTAAAAGTGGAAACAACTTTTATGCATTTGTATTTAAAATTCAAAACAAGGTAATTTTTAAAGCATCTTTTTCTGGTAGAAGATTGTGACGAATTAGGGAGAGGGTAAAATGTTTTAAAATATAAAGTCCTAATAATATTTTTTCCCTAATATTCTTAGGGAAAAGTAAAATTATCTGATATGATCTGTGTTTTTAAAGTGGTGGTAAAAAATCTAAATTAATGAGAATGCTTGGAAACTGTCTCTGTAGACAGTCTGAACTTCTTTCTGTTAGACTTAAGAGCATGCCTTTTTTTTATACTGTGTGTTTACTTGCCCACAGATGTATGACAAAAATTCTTATATACTTTTTACTCATATTTTTCTTCTTGTACATGTATTGATGTACACAAATTGCTACTTATTTCCACTCATAGATATTTATCTACACAGAGAAACTTAAAACTAAAGCCATTCCATAAAATTAACATTCTTGGTTAATCTCTAAGAATAATCGAGCTTCACCTGAAGAATCACAAGTTAATTTATCTACTCAATATGAACACTTTCTGTATACCAGCAAGCATCTGATAAAAATATAATGAGGTTCATGGGATTTAATATTACAAATAACATAATTATGCCACTTTTTCCTTCTAAGCAAATAGCTATCTAGTGATCAAAAGTAGAACAAATATTTAATTGTCATAAAAAGGTTGTTTTGAGTAATAATAGAAGAATCATTCTACAAATATTTTATTATCATATACAGTTCAGATGATCATAAACCTTTTTAGACAAATGAGGACAATTCTGGATAGTGAAACATGATATCTTCTAATAATTATGCTGGTGCAACAGGCGTAACCTGAAAGTGACCCATGTACATTGGGACATGTTGTCATTCTATGTAGGGTACCATGATGTTTTCATTTTAGCTCTGTAATTAGTCATTTTAAATTTTGTTTTTGCAGCACATTTTTTTTGTGTATCTTACCTACTGATTGCTGCTTACCAGTTTAACTTTTATATTAAGAGAAGAAACAAGCTTGTATTTCTTCAGGTACCAATTGTAGCCACATGAAAGGCCACCATTGGATACCTGAATGGCTCTCTGTCTCTCTCTTGCTCTGCGATTTCCTAGCTCGATATAATTTAAAACTTTTTATACACTTTTATTTTTCCTTCTTTTTTTAATCTGCTTAAGAATTAAAATTTTTCTAATATGATCTGTGTTATTGACATTAGGGGTCAAGGTAACATTTATGCAGCAATTTTTTGATAACATACACTGTAATTGTTAGGATTGGGCCAGACTCTGGGTATGTATCATTGACCAGAACATGCATGGTGTCCACTCTCACTGAGAGAATTCACTAATGTACATCCTTGGAGTGGTTCATTCATAATACTATTAAATAAATAGTCTCTCTTGAAATTTTCTTTATCAATGTCGTATTTTTTCAAATAGTAAAATGTTATTCTACAAAATATCATTGTAAAATAACAATCTTAAAACAATTTATGGCACATATTAGGAACTCTGCAAATAATTATTCAATGATGGAATGAGTGAATAAAATTCAGTAACTCTTAGGTATTTGTGTATATCTATTTGATATGATAAGTGAACTGTATCTGAACTAAGTAAATAATACTAGCCACCTGACTATAGTTGTAAAATAGCCTGAGTTTCAACTAATTTTTGTGTCTTTTGTCCTTTTTCACCCTCAGTAAACAAGGTGGTGTGGAGAAAAAAACGTAAAGTTAGAAATTACATGGATATGGTCTGAATATGAATTGATTAGAACATGTTATTCTAATTGTTCAGTGGTTTGAACGAATAGAATACCATTCACAATAGAGATGCCAACAGCACTCGTCTTCCATATCAAAATGCAAGAAACCCCAGTTAATAAAGTTCCATATTTCATGAACCGCAGTTGTCAACTATAAGCTGCATCATATGTTATGAACATTAAGAAAGAAAAAGTGCTGGTGTGTAAGCCATAACCTACTATTTTTTTTTTTCAGTTTTACTCTTATCAAAAGAGGTATTTTTAGAATTACTGAGGTAGTTCTTTCAATCATGCATAATTCTTGTTTTTATACACAACGGAAAATATGAGCAAAGTAAGTTGGTTCATATGTTCATAAATCTTCTGTGTGTCCAAAGGTGATTTTTCTGAATTTATTTTTGATTCATAACAATCACTGAATCACAACACACAACACTGGTCACTGTGTTGTCAAGATATTGATGATACATCATGTCATAAGAATGTTCCATAATTTACTTCCAAATCATAGATGCCTATTTTACACATTTTAAATGCTGGTGCATTTTTGCACCAGCTGGGGCATAATGCTGGTTCTACTGAAGAATTTAAGGTTTTCATACCACAGCCAGGGTTCTCATTCCTTTCTCACACAATCCTTAAATCTTTCACCAATGTAAAATACATCTCAGTTTCAGAGATATATAAATGTGTTTATGTAAATGAATGTGTTTCATTTATATTCATAAATATATATTTATGTAGGTGATATATATGCATATATGCATGTATATATTTTATATCTTACTGCAAAGAAATGTATACAGTAAAAAAATAAAATAGTATTAATTTCTTCAGTTACTATTTGTGTGAATAATGCAGAAAGTTTTACCTCAGTGTATAGTATTGAATGATTAGTTTCAAAAGGACAAGTTCTGTTGTTTAATTGCAAATTCATGTGCTTATTTAATGTAATATTTAGATGGGAAAATTTTACATTTTCCTAAAATTCACTGAAAAGTATACCATATTTTAGATTATCCAGAGGAATGCTTAAGTATTGTGTTACTTGTTTAGTTGTGTGCCACAATAAAACTGATTTTAATATAAGCTTATTGCAAAGAGAAGAAAAAGGTCCCATTTTGTAGCATTGGTTTTCTATTTCCTATCTACTTGGCCACATGAAATTTGGGTGCCTGTAAAGGCAGGATAATAACTAATCCTCTTTGGTGTTTAGCATCACTTAATCCTTTTTGGTACTTATCCTATTAACATTTTTTTCTCTTGTATTTAAATGCCAGTGCAGAGCACTCAAATTACTTGCATTTATTTCCATGCTTCTGAATTTCCCAGTTAGAGAAAGTACCTTCAGAAACGTTTGATTAAATATATGCATTTATCTGAGTCTATATTCAAGTGCTTTTTCTAGTTTAATGATTTTGCCTTGGTTATTTTCAGCTACCAGTTTATATTTACCATTATTTTGTAACTGTAGAATTCACCTGCAATGTAATATAAGCTACTTAACTGAGCTCCCCCCAAAATGTTATAAAACTTTTGCATACTTTTAGATTTTAGTTAAAACCCTACTCTAAGTATGTGAATTCTTAAAGCACATTACTAGGCATTACTTATATTAAAGGATATAAACCATTAAATCTTACCTTTTGAAAAACTCTATTAGTCAGATCAAGCTAAGCTATGCTGCATTAACTAGCATGCACAAAATCACAATGGTTTGGAAAAATAAAAGCTTATTTCTCACTCATAACTTATGCTCATTGTGGATTGGCAGGAGAGTCTGTTTCAGCTGGACTTGTAGTTCAACATAGAGGAGCTGGGATGTAGCAAGTCATGTCTGTCTTTTAAGGTTTTAGTCTCAAAATATCACATTTCATTTCCTTCTTGTTTCCTTCCCCTAAGGAAATCATGAAGATAGTAAATCATCTCCAGGTGGTTGGGGAAGTACAGTTTTGCTATGTGTCAGAAAGAGAGGAGTACATATTTGTAACCAGCCCTAACAACTTCTAACATTAACTTTAATGCACCTTTCCTTTAAAGGAACACAGAGCAACTTCATAATAAAAAATCAAGACACTGAGGTGCTAGTATATTTAACTTTCTTTTGAAAAGGAAATGAAGAGTAGAGAATTGTTGGTGTTATAATTCTTTTTAGTCTATATATAAGCAAGAAATGATTATATGTATATGCTTTGAATATCTATATATTTACACATATGTGTGTATGTTGTTGCTGTTTAGTGCTAAGTCATATCTGACTCTTTATGACTTCATGGACTGCAGCATGCCCATCTTCCCTGTCCTTCACTATCTCCTGGAGTTGCCTCAAACTCATGTCCATGGATGAGGTGATGTTATCTAACCACCTCACCCTCTGTCACCCACTTCTCTTTCTGTCCTCAATCTTTCTCAGCGTCAGGGAGGGTCTTTTCCAATGAATCAGCTCTTCACATCAGGTGGCCAAAGCTTCAGCCTCAGCATCAGTCCTTTCCATGAATATTCAGGTTTATGAATATATAGAGAGTTTCATAGTGCATTTGTATGTTATGTAACTAAATACTTCAACAAACTTAGTGTATAAGTATCTTTATTCTCCTACTCTATTTTAATTGAGGAAGAAACTTAGACTATTTAAGTAAACTTTTCTAAATTACATGGCTAATATGTAATTATGCTGAAATTTAGTTGCATTAATTCCTGGTTTTCTAACTACATGCTGTCTATTAGGAAAAGTACCATTTAGATAAATGAGGAGACATTTGGTTTTGACTTTTAAAATTATTGTTTTCTCCTATTATCTACCTTTATATGAGACTCAAATATAAAATTTTACAAGTTGGGCATTTTTCTGGTAGAGTGAAATTAAACATTTGACAAATAACCTCTCTATAAAGTAATCATGAAACTGGACACAATTGTCAAAAATAGACTCAGGTCTCTGGAAGTGATCACAAGGTATACAGCAAACTAATAAGTATTTATTCATGTAAATCTATTGAAGTTGAGGACAAATCTACTGATTACATGGAAAAAAAGAAAAGTTATATACGGAGGAAAGGGCTTCCTAGGTTGTTCAGTGGTAAGGATGAGCCTGTCAATGCAGGAGACAACGGCTCCATCCCTGGGTTGGGAAGATCCCCTGGGGGAAGGAATTGGCCACTCACTCCAGTTTTCTTGCCTGGGATCCCATGGACAGAGGAGCCTGGCAGGCTACAGTGCGTGGGGTTGCAAAGAGCCGAACATGACTTAGCAACTGAACAAAAACAATACAGAGGAGAAATTTCAGATGGAGTTAGTGATGGGAATAATTACTCCATAAACCAAACAATACCAAAGAACTTGGGACAGCCAATTCCAAGGTGCCAACACCTTGATTTCAAAATTCTAGCATCCAGACACTGAGTGAATTAAATTCTGTTGTTTTAAGCCACCATTTTTATAATTACTTATCCCAGGACTCTAAGAAAATTAAGAAAAATATCAGTATTTTTAAAAAGTTAATTGTATCTATAATCTAGAAATAAATAATCCAAAAATAAAATTAAGCATCCAATTCCTTATATAAAGGACAAAAAAGAGTAAAATATTTAAGAAAAATTTAGTGAAAGCAGTACATGACTTATAAAATTAAAACTATAAAACATTTCTGAGAAAAATAAAGATCTAGACACACTGAGAGACATAACATGCTCATTCAGAAAACTAAGATCATGGCATCTGGTCCTATCACTTCATAGCAAATAGATGGGGAGACAGTGGAAACAGTGACACCTTATTTTTTGGGGCTCCAAAATCACTGCAGATGGTGATTGCAGTCATGAAATTAAAAGACGCTCGCTCCTTGAAAGAAAATCTATGACCAATCTAGACAGCTTATTAAAAAGCAGAGACATTATTTTGCCAACAAAGGTCCCTCTAGTCAAAGCCTTGATTTTTTCAGTGTTCATGTATGGATGTGAGAGTTGGACTATAAAGAAATCTGAGCACCAAAGAGTTGATGCTTTTGTACTGTGGTATTGGAGACGACTCTTGAGAGTTTCTTGGACTGCAAGGAGATCCAACCAGTTCATCCTAAAATAAATCAGTCCTGAATATTCATTGGAAGGACTGATGCTGAAGCTGAAACTCCAATATTTTGGCCACCTTATGCAAAGAGCTGACTCATTTGAAAAGACCCTGATGCTGGGAAAGATTGAAGGTAGGAGGAGAAGGGGACAACAGAGGGTGAGATGGCTGGATGGCATCACTGACTCAATGACCATGAGTTTGAGTAAACTCCAGGAGTTGGGATGGACAGGGAGGTGTGGGGTGCTGCAGTCCATGGTGTTGCAAAGAGTCAGACATGACTAAGCGACTGAACTGAACTGAACCATGCTCATGGGACAAGAAGATTCAAAATGGAAATTCTCCCTAAGTTGATATATCTATCTCTGTCAAAGTTTTTTTTTTTCCTAAAAATTGACAAGTGAATCCTAAAATATATATGAAAGTCAAAGGATCAGACATAACCAAAATAATTTTGGAAAACTAAAATTTATATGACTGTACTAATCACTTTAAAAAATACTAGCTGTCTATAACAATAAAAACAACATGGTCTTGGTATAAGAATTGTCATATAGATTATATAAATCTATGTAATAGAATTCAGAGTCCAGATATGAAGGTTTTTTTATCTTCAGTTTACTTTTTCAAAACTTTTTTATTTTATATTGGATGCATCTTCAATTTATTTTTGACAAAGACGTTGAGGCAATTATTTTCAATAAGGGGCAATTAAATATCTCACATTATATACATAAGTTAAGTTATTTAGTTGATAAGACTTGTTTCCAGGTTATGTGAAGAACACTTAAAAACTCAGTAATAAGATGACAACATAATTAAAAAAAAATAACAAATTCAAATAGATATTTTGCCAAAAGAAGTCACCAAAGAAATTATACAAATGGCAAATAAGCACATAAAAAATGTTTAAAGTCGTTATTCACTAGGAAAATGAAAATTAGATACACAGTAATATACCACTGCAAGCCCACTAGAGTAGTTATGATTTGACAGACAACAAGTGTTGGCAAGGATGTTGAGAAATAAACCTTCACACATTGCTGGTGGGAATATAAAATGGTTGTATGGTTTATTACAAATGTAGCAAATTACCAAGAATAGATCAACAACACATACTTACTATTTTTCAGTTCTATATGTCAGAAGTCCAATATGATCCATGGCTGATTCATGTCAATGTATGGCAAAAACCACTACAATATTATAAAGTAATTAGCCTCCAACTAATAAAAATAAATGGAAAAATTAAAAACAAAAGAAGTTAAATATGGGCTTCACTAGGCTTAGACTAAAATTTTGGCAGGGCTGGGTTTCTTTCAAGGGCTCTTAGGGTGAATATATTTCCTTGCTCATTCAGATGTTGGCAAAATTCGGACCCAAGCCATTGTGCTACTGAGGCCTTTGTTTTCCGCTGGCTGGCAGCTGGGGCAGGGACTGGGATGGGGAGGTGGGAAACCTTACCTTCTAGAAGTCTCTTCAATTCTTGCACATAGTTCCCCTCAACCCTACATCTCAAAACCAGCGAAAAAGCATTGAAGCCTCATGTTGCCATATCTCTACTTCCTGCTTCTGCCTCTTTCCTTCCATTCATGAGGATCCTTGTTAACACTGGGCACACATGGGTAAGCCCAGGTATTTTTCCCTTGCCACCTAATTTCCTTTACCCGTGTGATACAGCATAGTCACAGGTTCCAGAGATTAGAACACAGGCATCTTTGGGGAATAGATATTCTTTTGCTTACCACAATGGTAGAGCCACTTAAGAAAGCAGTGCCTTAAAAAGAGTTAAACTTCATATGTGACATGGAAATTTTCCAGCTAGGATTCCATCTGAAAGGTGAAAATATGATGTCACAGAAAAGCCATTTTCCAAATGTTCTTAGCAGTGTTGTTCATAATAACTCAGAACTGAAAACAATCAAAAAGTTCAACTGGTGAATGGACAAACAAAATGTAGTAAATCCATACAATGGAATACTGGCTATGGTTTGTACTATTACAATAAATTAATAGAAATGCTAAAAATTTTACAGACTAAAATCATATCAAGGGTTGCCTGATTCTTAGGGCAGAGGGGATTGACTAAAAGTGAGCATGAAGAAATTTTTTGAATAATAATGTTTAAAAGCTGCATTATGATGAGTGAGTGCCACAAAACTGTGTGGACTTACTAAGAATCACTGAATTCTACACATACAATGGGTAAATTTTATGGGTGTAAATTGTACTTTATTATAGGTGCTACCATTCTTTTATAAATTCATATTTCACAAGTAAGCTAGCATTGTTTAAAGAACACTCCGATTGTTAGCTAATTCATTATTTATTTCTAAAATTTTGAAATTTAACATTGCCACCTCCAAAATGTCTACTACCTCCCTTAGAGGGCTCCCAAGGACAGTGAAATCCCATTGTCCACGATCAAAAAATTCTTCATCTAAGGCCCAACCCATCCCAAGCATATTTCACTGATAGCATTCAAACCTTGAACCTTAACTATAGAGAAGTGAAGTCAAGGAAAGTTTCTCTCTATTCCACTGAGCATAATTTTTGAGCTAGGAATTTTTAAATTGGGCTACTCAGTTTTACCCACCATTGTTATCAGAGTCACGTGGAACAATGGATGAAAAATGTCCAACACAGTGCCCGGCATATTCTACATATTTAACAAATTTGAAGCAGCCTTCCCTTTCCTTCACTATTTATGTTTCACTTTCAGTCATTTCAGTTTTCAGCAAATATGAAAAAAAGTTCTTCTCCATTAAAGTGCTGGATCTGTAGTTTATTCCATGGACATGCAATATTTATCCATCTCAGTCTCTAAGAAAACATCACAGTCCCAGAACAGTGGAGAACCTGTGTGATAAAAAGAGATGGTACATCCTCCAAACTAGGGCAAACACAATTGAATTAACTATTAAGTGACAAACAGATATGGACAAACAAATGGGCAAGAAGAAGGTCATAATTATAGCAGGTTATTGGAATTAATGATACAGCAAATCTAATATTCATTTTTATTGAATACTTTAACACTCCAATGTTATAAAAGAAATGTAAACCTAAGAGGATTGAGTGAATTGGAGTAGTTCACCAGGTTAGTGGGGCTTCCTTGGTGTCTCAGACAGTAAAGAATCCGCTTACAATGTGGAGACCTGGGTTCGATTCCTGGGTTGGGAAGATCTGCTGGAGGAGGGCATGGCAAGTCATTATAGTCTTCTTGCCTGGAGAACCCCCACGAACAGAGGAGCCTGGTGGGCTTCAGTCCTTGGGGTCACAAAGAGTGAGACATGAGTCAGTGACTAAGCACAGCATACCAGGTTAGTGATAAGGTAAAAAATAGGCTTCCTGGGTGGCTCTAGAGATTAAGAACCCACCTGTCAATGCAAGAGACACAAGAGACGTAGGTTTGATCCCTAGGTTGGGAAGATCCCATGGAGGAGGGCACAGCAACCCATCCCAGTATTCTTGCCTGGAAGATCCTACGGACAGAGGAGCCTAGTGGGCTACAGTCCATGGGGTTGCAAAGAACCAGACATGGCTAAAGTGACAGACAGCATGCACAGAAAGTCCAGAGTTAGAAAACTTTTATGTCCTTCCTATGTTCCGTGTTCTGGACAGAGAATATTGTGAGAACCACAATGAAGATACAAAATTTAGCTTTGTTCAGGATTGTAGCCTCTGACTTCATACTCTTCATGTAAAAGCTCAGCAGAGCATCATTGCAGCTCTGGGAAGGCAATCACTAATTAAATAAAGCCCTGCCCATCTGAGATGGATAAGGCTGAAACACCAAGCTGTGAACTTTCCCTGGCTGTGCCTTAGCTTTGTAAGTGCCAATGAACCAGAAAAATCACAAACTTCAATTATTCTTTTATTCTTTTTTTTTTTTTCCTTTCCTGAGGTTCAGCTGCACTAAGTGGAAAGTGAGGCCAGAAGAGAGAAGACAAGTCTCAGAGTCAAAATACATGTGCTGTATTTCTTGTAACATCTACAAGGGTTTTTCAGAAATAGAAAACTAAAAATATGAATACTATATAAAGTACTTTAAAATTGTATATAGTGTTTACTGTATTCTTGGCATTTAAATTTAATGTCCACAATCTAAAAGGCAGGTATTACTCCCTCCCCATTTTACAACTAATGAAATTGATATGCTAAAAATTAAGTAATTTGTCCAGTATCAAGGTCACACAGTAAAGGCAGGAGCCTAAATTAATTCCCAGACTGGATTCTCTTCTCTGAATCATTTTACACATTACCTCCATATATATATACATACACATACTTGAGTTTCCCCAGGTGGTTCAGTGGTAAAGAATCTGCCTGCCAAGTAGGAGATGCTGGGAATGTGGGTTTGACCTCGCATCCCCAGCATCTTCTCCAGGATCAGGAAGATCATCTGGAGGAGGAAAAGGCAACCCACTCCACTATTCTTGCCTGGGAAATCCCATGGACAGAGGAACCTGAGTGAAAGAATTTCTATTTTTCTAAAATTTATATTTTTCTTCTTATATTAGCAAATTTTATGTTTTCTCATATTTTATATAAGAATATATATGTATATAAATATATAAAAATATATCTATATTTTCTTATATTAAGAAAAATTTATATTTTTCTTATATTAAGAAGTTACTGCCATGCTATTGATTTAAGGTATGCAAATTTTGTTGATTCATAATTATTTTCAGTGTGCATACATTTTGCTCCTATCTGTGGCTTTATTTTCCAAGTCCATAATTAGGAGTTAATAACAGCATCACCTCTACATAGATTAGCATCACTCAAATGCTTCTAATGATGAATTGGTTGAATAATCTTTTATAGCTATCTTTCATTTTATTTCACTAGGTAAAAAAAAATGTTTCTGCATTATTTCCACCAACAGAAGGGTTATAACTCAGATTTTTTTCTAAGGCATCTAGTAACAAAACTTCCAGAACAAGCAAAAACTATTGAACTGTCATTCTTATTCTTGTTTATCTTCATAAACGAGAATAAAATCCTAGGCTGAGTTTTAATTAAGATTTCTTACATGGCCGTTGTTCTAGCTCTGTCCTTAACATCTATCTAACCAAAAGTTTTCAAAGAGATATTTTTCACTTTTATGCATCAAATGACACAATTTCTTTTATTAACTAACACTATAAATTTTATATTTTCCATTTTGCTAAGCAAAAAGGAGTCTGTCCATGTTATGTATTGTGATGAAATGTGAAAATGTTTGTCACTCAGTCGTGTTCCACTCTTTGTGACCCCATGGATTGTAGACCATCAGGCTCCTCTGTCCATGGAATGCTCCAGCTAGAACACTGGACTGGGTTGCCATTTCCTTCTCCAGGGTATCTTCCCAACCCAGGAATCAAATACAGGGATTGAAGCCAGGTCGCCTGCATTGCAAGCAGGTTATTTACCCCTAGTCCCACCTGGGAAGCCCTATGTATTGAAAAGCATATTTAATAAAAAAATATACTTTAAAAAACTGCTCAAGGCTAAGTGTTATGTGGCAGAATTCTTTCACACAACAATAACGTCATAGAGCTGAATGAGGGTTCCCATTCACTTCTTTTACTCATAAAATAAAAATCTGTCACTAATGAATAATGGCATATATACTTTAGACTTAAAGTACCTCTTAAATTCATAGATCTATTGGCAAATTATTCTGGTAGAATATCATATATGAAAGACACTTTAGCATAATTATGTTTTCAGTAAAAATGTTATAACTTATTTCAAAGTTTTAAGACAACTTGCAACTGAAGTTTTTAGTATAATCATGAGATTATTTCCAAGTGACAACATTAATATTGTATGTTTGGCAGACAAAAATTGCTGAGTATCAAGTACATATTAGCCTAGAAAGAAAAATAAAGCTGGAAGAAAAATTGTAATGTTGGTTTGATAGTATAGTTTACTACTATAAAACCATAAATTGGACAAGTATTTTTAGTTCCACCAAAATTCTTTACATTCTTATGTTTCTTTTGTGGTATTTTCCATCTTTAATCCCTGCACACATAGCTTACTCTTACAGTAATCTATGAGCTCTCCATAAAGGCCTAATTCTCCAGTATAATTAAGAATTGTCTATATCTGTAGAGAAGCCATAACTGTGCAAGTCTAAATTTTAAAATATTTTCTGCAACAAATGTCTGCTAATGCAAATATCTGTTATGAAAATGCCTATCAGTAGACAAAAGCCATTAGAAACACTTTTTTCTAATTTTCCTGCTAGGGTTTATGACTCTAGTAAAAATGGAAAATTTGATAAAACTTCTGAGCTTACAGAATGAGGGACTGTAGCACATGATTCTCCAGAACAAACAAGGCGAAAGTATGCAGAAGGAAGGAAGACCTTAAAGACGGCCACCCTTCGCTTAATAAATGTAAAGAACTGTCTTTCATATGCTCCACAGGCCAGGCAAAAATTTTAAAAAGTCCAATTTAGGAGAAACAGTATAATTTCACAGTCGCTTAGTAATTTGATCACGTCCATCTTCAAGCTTCTTAATCTTAGGAAACTCTTATGGGTCCCTGGTAGCTCAGATGGTAAAGAAACTGCCTGCAATGCAGGAGACTTGGGTTCAACCCCTGGGTTGGGAAGATCCCCTGGAGAAGGAAATGGTAACCCACTCCAGTATTTTTCCCTGAAGACTTCCATTGGGCAGAGGAGCCTGGCGGGCTTGCAAAGAGTAAGACACGACTGAGTGACAAACACTTTCATTCCCATGTAATGGACATAGTGGCTTCTAGTTTTTGTTTAGATTAAGTGCACTAACTTGCATACCCCAGAGGTCAACTCTAGCACAGGGTATATACTGGTTGGCATCGGCTTATCCGATCTTTATCCTAATGAATTGCACCTGTCTACAGTAATGTCTACTCTCTCCTACTAATAGCACAGGATTTTCATGGGATCTTCCATTAAGCACAATAGTACCTTACCCATTGTCCACAGTTGATTAGTCCTGGAGTAAGTGCCTGAGCCAACCTGACCAACACAATTTTTTCCAGGGATCACTAGACTCCAAAGAGAGTCTCAACATTCTTTGTATTGCCATGGAAATTGTAAAATGTAATATTTAGGAGCTATCACCGACTATATTTAATGACATGTGAAAAAAAACATAAACTGATCTTCATAGAGAAAAAGATGAAAAAAATATTTGCACTCTAGAATCCAACCTTGACTTCCAGGTGTTTAATTGTTAAATTCTTTTGATTTCAAGGAACACTCTGGTTTTATTCCCATAAAACTCATCTTTTCCTTGAATTATTTCCATTTGTGTATTTTATCAAGTTCAACGTTTCAGTTTCAGTTCAGTCACTCAGTCACATCTGATTCTCTGTGATCCCTTGGACTGCAGCAAGCCAGGCTTCCCTGTCCATCACCAACTCCCAGAGCTGGCTCAAACTCAAGTCCATCGAGTCGGTAATGCCATCCAACAAACTCATCCTCTGTTGTCCCCTTCTCCTCCTGCCTTCAATCTTTCCCAGCATCAGGGTCTTTTCCAATGAGTCAGTTCTTTGAAACAGGTGGCCAAAGTATTGGAGTTTCAGCCTCAGTATCAGTCCTTCCAATGAATAATCAGGGTTTATTTCCTTTAGGAATGACTGGTTTGATCTTCTTGCAGTCCAAGGGACTCTCAAGAGTCTTCTCCAACACCACAGTCAAAAGCATCAATTCTTCAGCACTCAGTTTTCTTTGCAGTCAAACTCTCACATCCATACATGACTCCTGAAAAAACCATAGCTTTGACTAGACAGACCTTTGTTGGCAAAGTGATGTCTCTGCTTTTTAATATGCTGTCTAGGTTGGTCATAGCTTTTCTCCCAAGGAACAAGCGTCTTTTAATGTCGCGGTTGCAGTGACCATCTGCAGTGATTTTGGAGCCCAAGAAGTTAAATTCTGTCACTGTTTCCCTTGTTCCCCATCTGTTTGCAATGAAGTAATGGGACTGGATGTCATGATCATAGTTTTTTGAATGTTGAGTTATAAGTCAACATTTTCACTCTCCTCTTTCACTTTGATCAAGAGGCTCTTTGGTTCCTCTTCGCTTTCTGCCATAAGGATGGTGTCATCTGTGTATCTGAGGTTATTGATATTTCTCCCAGGATGTGCTCTGCATAATTTAAATAAGCAGGGTGACAATATACATTCTTCAGGTAATCCTTTCCCAATTTGGATCCAGTTCATTGTTCCATATCCAGTTCTTAGCTGTTGCTCCTTGATCTGTATACATATTTCTCAGGGGGCAGGTAAGGTGGTCTGATATTCCCATCTCTTTAAGAATTTTCCAGTTTCCCCTAGCTTTGTTCATAGTGATGCTTCCTAAGGCCCACTTGACTTTAAATTCCAGAATGTCTGGCTCCTGGTGAGCAATTACATCATCATGGTTATATGGGTCATTAAGATCTTTTTTGTTCAACCTAAATTTTTCCAATTTGTGATGAGCTACTTAGAATTGGGTGTAAATACAATAGAGGGTTTATTTTTCTTACTGAGAAATAGCAGAATTAAAAAATACTTTCTAAATATGTGTCTATCCAGAGGAAAATAAAGGCAGTAAATGTGAAACAAAAGGAGAGGATTATTATGCAAAAAGCAAGGGAGTGGTTCTGAAAATACTTAAAATCATCCTTCCTGTGATAGTTCTTATCTCATGACTATACATGAGTCTTCCTATCTCTAATTTGAGAGGCTGAGTAAAAGAAAGTTGTGAGAAAGATACCTAGGTTATAATAAATAAGATGTGAAAACTAAAATATAGGAAAATGCTATCTATGCCTTCTAGCTGTGTATATGCCAAGGAGGATATCAGTCAGAACTCTAAAACTTGTATTTCACAATATGCATCAATCATTGTTACTTGTGGAATCCAACAATGTTATCTAAACAGGAATGATTTAACCTTCTCTGAGCTATAGTAATGCAGCCAGTTTAAGCTCATCTAGAATCTTCTCAAATAAAACTTGAGTCAAACAGTACGTGATTGAAAATACAGATTTTTGTTTCCTATGAAATCATAAGTAATGTAGAATAGTATCAGTTCTGAGCTTATTCAGACCTAATCATTTCTAGGATCCCTTAGAGATGTTTCACATGTGCTTCTTAATATATGCTAGACTGGCTTTAAGACAGTACAGAGCAGTAGGACACTGGAAAACTGCAGAAGACATGCTCTATTATTATATAAAAAGCCACATCCAAATGTATGGGCTTCCCACGGGTTAGACATCACAAAACCAGGCAGGCTTCAATCACATTGCTTATTGTCTTAGATTGGATTCCCCAGTAGCAAAGTTGGGCAAGATTCTTGTTTAGTGGATGTATTTCAGATGTGTTGTTTTTTTTTTTTTTCCTTTCGGAAAAAGAAGAGTGAAAGAACAGGATAGTGTACTGGGTTTAAAAATAAGAAGCAACATGATCCTAGTTGAAGACTCAGTTCGATCTCATACAGGCAAAACTCTGACACACAAAAGGGCCACAAGATTGAGTGGGCTTCCCTTGTAGCTCAGTCAGTAAAGAATCTGCCTGCAATGCAGAAGACCTGGGTTCATTTCCTGAACTGGGAAGATCTCCTGGGGAAGGAAATGGCAACCCACTCTAATATTATTGCTTGGAGAATCCCATGGACAGAGGAGCCTGGCAGGCTACAGTCCATGCGGTCGCAAGAATCGGATACGACTAAACCACCACTACAGACAACAGAAGGAGTTGACTCTTTAGACCTCATTGATGTTAATCATTGGCTGAGATCTGTCCCCACCACTTGGCAGAGAGGAACATGGGAAAAGATGGTTCATAGTGTCTATGATGAGACAGTTCTGATTTGGCCAAGGAAATTTTGGCATATGAAGATACCATGGTGGGTTTTCAATTGTTAACCTTTTCAGGAGCTGAAGGTGAGTGTATCAGCTCCCTGGTAACTGGGTATGGTTGGAAGATCAAACATGCACTATATTTTCTCTACCTGAAAATGCCGGCAGGTTTCCTCCGGCAGCAAGAGATTGGGAGTGGACCTCTGCAAGTGGTTGCTTAAGGTAGGAAAGCAAGACTAGGGTCTTGGCAAGCAGAGAGTGTCCTTGACTTTAGAAGAGTTAGAGTATGACCGCCTGTTATATAAATATGGAGAACACCATCCGGTGTCAGTCAGGAGAAGCAACAATAATTAACGGAAAGGATTTCAATGGGAATGTGCCATCCTGAAGAACTCTGTCCCGTCCCCTCTCCCAGTGCCCTATGTCATCACTGAAGGAGCCAAGACCCAAGTGAAAAAATCAAGGAGGTTGACTGGCTACAAAGTCAGGGAAGAAGAAGTCCGCAGGTGCTGAATCTCAAGGCTAGTGGAAAAATGGAGAATTTATCAGATGCAATAAGAGGAATTTTAACTGCATGAACATTTAATAATAGAATTCCACCAAAAAGTTAAAAATTTCAGCAAACATCAGAGGGTAATCTACTTTCAGAGAGTTGGGATTGCTCATACAAATCCTATGTCTCCCCTCCAGGTGAATTTAGAGCCAGTCATGTCACAATCTGTGTCCATAAATTTGAGAGAAGCAGATTTATCTGTGTATCTATAGTCCCATTAGACCACAAGTAGGCTTGGAGTGAGGGAAATTGAGCTTATGAAGACCAGTAACTATGGTTTAGAAAGACTGGTAAGTGCTTCAAAATGCTGTTAATCTTTCCCACCCCCTCTTGGTAGTGCTTTAAAGAAACGTATAGAAGGACACAAGTCATAAAAAGAAATACTACTATGCTGCTAAAAATGTTCTTCCAAAACTATTCTTGACAGTTATGGGGAAAGTATGTTTATATCTATATATCACCTCTCTAGCAACCAGCCCAGTGCCTGAAACTCAAAGGAAGAAATGCAATTCATTTTCGTAAATAAATATATTAATTTTTTTGTTTTACTTTTTTCTTGTTGTCATTTCACTGAGCTTTGCATCTATCATGAAATGTAGATGGAGGGCTGTTTTTAAAGTAAACAAAAATTAGACAGTAGCTGCAGTAATGTATCTATTAGAAAAACATTCATTCTCCTGTTAAACATACTAGACAGTGAACTGCCTAAGTAAAAAAATTTCCATATTTACATTTACTGAGTTACACCTTTCAGTGAAGTTTGGAAAGCACTCTATTGCGTTATCACATTAAATTCTCACAAGAATCTCATGAAATTAATTTATTAAACCCATTTAAGAATTGAGGAAGCTGAGTTTCAGAGAAGTTATATATCATGCTTAATGTGATCGACTTGTAAATGATACAAACAGGATTTAATCTTAGGTCCATCTGTTAAGCAGATAAAATCCTCAGAAATCTCTGCTTTTGGGGTAAGCATAAAAATCACACACTTCCACACATTAACCTTCCCTGAAGAAATTTCTTGTTTTTAGTATGAATTCTTAAAATTTCAACTAAGCATTTAAAACACATTTTTGACATTTCCTTTCTGTATTCTTCATTATAAAAATAATAGTTTTTCAATTATTCAAATATAAATAGAGCATGCTATATCAAACCATTTCCTACTTGAGTTTCAGATATGTAACTTTTCCATTGCAAAGGTGAAAAATACATTAAGCAAATCTTCAGGCTTCTTGGTAATATTAGATGGGTGGATACGGAATTATTCAGAGTCCCTGGAAAATAATCATAAGTGTGTGCTATCTAATAAAATTTAGGATGACATTTATGATACTCACTACAAATAATTAAAGTTTTTTTTTTACATAAATTGTCTCTTATGAAAGTCCCAGGCATTCTAGTTATTTGCTATACTTTCTACAGTTGTAACTACCAGACTAAAAACTTAACTTCATAGGTAATACAACTGGCTTATTGAGTTTGTTATTCATATAAAGATATTTTCTGAAAACACAAAATATCTCTTCATATTTCTCTTAATGTCTAGGAAAAAAAAATCGGTTATCTCTTTGGGAAGAGAAAAGGACATTATATATGAGAAGTCTAAAGAACATTGTCCTTTCATTATCTACCCATTAGTCCACTGAATTTGTATATTTTCATCACGAATCACTTCTGAATGATATGGGAAAAATCAAGTGGGTAATGTATAACATATATCTGATTTTGCTAACTAGCTAATGCTATCTCCTCTTCCATAGAATAATTGTTTTGGAAAGACATCATCATCATCATTTAAAAATGTGACAGATATTTGAGCAGAGTGTAAAATCACCAGGAAGTGTCCTCCTACATCAAAGATAATCAGAGCCAGATATCAGTTCAAGTGGTGGAAACAAGATTTATTCAGTTAACTATTAACAATAAAGAGCTGAGTAAGAGTCATTCCAATTTGTGCAGAGGTGACTGAACGTTTTAAAGGGAGGATGAGGGAGTGGAGAGGGACAATAATGCAGCCTAGGTAGAGTTAGCGAAGTAAGACTTACCAAAAGTGAGAAAGGAGGCCTGTGGGAAAGCCATCTAGGCTTACTCACTGGCATTTAACAAAGTTAGGCTCCCACTCCACCACCTATCCTCACGTGTTGGCTAGAACAAACAGTAAATTCTTTTTCTTTTTTTTTAATTGGTTGGAGCACAATTGCCTTACAATGTTGTGTTAGGTTCTGCTGTACAAAGAAGTGAACCAGCTATATCTATACAAATATTTCCTCCCTCTTGGACCTTCCTCCCATCCTCCACCCCATCCCACCCATCTAGGTCATCACATAGTACCAAACCGAGCTCTCAGTGCTAAAGAGCACAGTTCGCACCAGCTATACATTCACATATGGTAGTGTCTGCATGGCAATCCTAATCTCCCAATTCATCCCACCCTCCCCTTCCCCACTTGGGTCCATATGTTCCTTCTCTACATCTGCATTTCTATTCCTGGCCTGCAAACAGGTTCATCTGTACCATTTTCCAAGAAGTAAATTATTTTAGTAACTTTTTCTTGGGGAGTTTTCTTGGGGAGTTTCGGGTCATCCCAGGGATGTGGCTTTGAGCTGTTAAAAACTCTGCCAGTATTTTTTCAGTTCTTTATTGACCAAGGTTGAGGGCTATATGGAAGACGGCTCAGAGGAGCCTGGCTAGAGTTTGGTCAATGAGAGAATCGTTGTCACGATACTGTCCTGTCTCACTCATAATGGCCTGCTGCTGTTGCTCAAACATGCCGAGTCCATAGGATGCTTCAAAGGGAGTGTTTCCTCTTCTATCTGAAATACTCTACCCCCAGATAACCAGACAGCTTTCCTCTACTCTTATTCAAAGCTCTGCTTATTCTTCATCTTCTGAAACATGCTTCTTAATTGTTCAGATGTGTTTGTCCTCACCCTCTTATCCTCCTTGCTCCTTCAGACTGCATAAACACCTCTGGCTCGATTATTATCGGGTTAATTTCTGACTTCCTCAGCACCTTTAATCACCATTGAAATTATGTATTAGTCTGAAGTTTTATCAAAGGTTTACTTTATTTTCCTCATGTAAGATCCATGAAGATGTAACTTTAACTGATTCTTTGTCATAGAGTTCCAATATAATGCCTGACAAAAAATGTATACTGACTGAATGTTTCTAATTAATTAATGGCTAAATATGTATGAATGATGTTGGATAGTTAAAACATTCACAATACAGTCACCAAACCTCCACTCATGTCTCAAATTGCAACATAAGTTCAGGAAGAGTAAAATATTTTAGACTTGAAGTAAAAGATTTTAACTTAAAAAGGGGTCCTAACAAAAAAAGTATCAATATGTACACATATTTTCATTCTTGTGTGCTCTGCTATGTCAGACTTTCTATGACCCCATGGACTAGAGCCTGCCAGACTCCTCTGTCCATGGAATTTTTCAGGCAAGAATACTGGAGCCCGTTGCCATTTCCTTCTCCAGAGGATCTTCCCAACCCAGGACTGTCTGTTTATTGGAATGTGTGTTAGCTCTTCTAAGAAAAAGGAGTATTACGGTTTAATTTTGTCTGATTTACTAGCTTTAAATGAAACTAGGAAACTATCTTTCTTCAAAAGGTGTGTATGTAAACTGGCCAAAAATGTTAGCAAAGCAGTTTACATATTTAGTTTTATGTAACAACTAAACAGTAAAGACATCAAGGGTTCTGTCTTCCACTATTTGCTTTGATAGGCAAAGACTTCCTGAGGACCAGACATCTTGCAACTTGTTATTTTGGTTTTCCCCACTGGGGTGGGGTGAGGGGGAAGTATACATGTATCTATCATCAAGTCCTAATAATTGGCCTTCCTGTCCTATCAAATTAATTCTAGTATTTGCCTGAGGCATTTTCTCACTTTTCCTTTTCTCAGCCAATAGAAGCCATAGGTAGGAGTTTGCCTAAAAATAAGCAGTAAGTACATATCTAGAGGAAGAACTGGGGAGCTGTATGGAACTAGTAGAAGAAAAATGGGAGAATTTTATTTTTCCAAATGAGCTGATCTTATGAAAATCAATGGACTACATTACAATACTGTAAGTTTACATATGCCTCAAGTAAAATCCAAATGAATGTAGAATTGGCAAACTGAGAATATTTAAAATTGATGGCAAAACAGAGGCAGCCAGATTTTCTCACTTGACATATTTGCTTTAAAACATCAGCTAAGACAGAGAGCAAGGAAAACATAAAAGAGCCTGACCCTGTAGCCAGAGCATGGAGATGAGCTTGGATTTATACTCGGATAGGAAGGAGAGTTAATTTTCCTGGAGACCCAGAGGAACAAGGAGGAAACATAGCAATGCAGTCCAAGAGGGGCAATGGCCTCTGTTTTGGTGTCCTTGTCTACATTTTCCCATTGTTACAGTTTATGTGCTTTCATAGCGGGTAAAAGTCCTGTGTATAACCTTAGGTAAAACTTTTAACCTCAGCATGCTTCTACTCCTCATTCATATAATGAGTGTGATGAATTTACCTACCTCATTGGATTGTTGTGAAACGTTTTTTAAAATTATAGGGTTGTTTTTCCAGTCTCATATAGACAAAGCACTTAGAATGGTATCTGGTATCATTTTAAGTTGATTATTGCTATTATCCTCAATTTTTATAACTTAGCAAAGCATGTTAGCCATGCATGATTGTGTGTGTGTGTGTGTGTGTGTGAGTGAGTCCCCAGCTCTTTGAGAGTGCATGTACTATAACCTGCCAGGCTCCTCTGTCCGTGGAATTTTCCATTCAAGAACACTGGAGCGGGTTGCCATTTCCTTCCCCAAGGGATCTTACAGAGTACTTAGTACTAGTTCCCCTGACTTTTCCTTATTTTTCACATCTGAAAATTCAGGGAGAGCAACAATTTATATCACTTCTATATTAAACTTTCTCAATCTCTCCATCTCTAAAAATTAAGGCAATGAGAAAGAAAAAAGAAAATGAAACCAAATGAAGCTGAGGAGACAGTGCTTTTTCTAAAATAAAATGTGCTAAGTAGAGTATGAAAACAGAAATAAGCAAGTACATAGCACATGAAAAAGACACACACAGAGAATATTCTTATTTAAAGGTGACCTTCCTGGAAATAACATCATATTTTATAGTTACATTTTAACCTCAAAATCATCAGGAGCATCTAAAAGCAGAATAAACAAACATTTAGAGGTTTGCAGAGTTCTAAGTGACATACTCATTGCCAAAAATATGACAACATTTAAGAAAATATTTCCTTTACCCAGTACATTTCAAGTCCACTTTTGAGAGATGAAGGGGCCACAATCAATCCTAAATTGATTACAATTAAAAGAAAACATACTATATATATACACAGATTTCTGGAGACATATCTAGGTCTTTTTGTTAAACCTTACCACATGAGCTTGGGGCTTCCCAGGGGGCACTAGTGGCAAAGAACCTGGTTGCCAATGCAGGAGACATAAGAGATGTGGGTTTGATCCCTGGGTCAGGAAGATCTCCTGGAGAAGGGTATGGCCACCCACTCCAGCATTCTTGCCTGGAGAACCCCATGGACAGAGAAGTCTGGCAGGCTCAGTCCATATGGTCTCAAAGAGCCCCACATGACTGAAGCAAATTTAGCATGCATGAGGTAAGCAATGGTTTTTCCAATAGTCATGTATAGATATGAGAGTTGGACTATAAAGAAAGCTGAGCGCCGAATAATTGATGCTTTTGAACTGTGGTGTTGGAGAAGACTCTTGAGAGTCCCTTGGACTGCAAGGAGATCCAACCAGTCCATCCTAAAGGAACTCAGTCCTGAATATCCATTGGAAGGACTGATGCTGAAACTGAAACTCCAATACTATGGCCACCTGATGCGAAGAACTGACTCATTTGAAAAGACCCTGATGCTGGGAAAGACTGAAGGCAGGAGGAAAAGGGGACGACAGAGGATGAGATGGTTGTAAGATATCACTGACTCAATGGACATGAGTTTGAGTAAACTCAGGGAGTTGGTGATGGACAGGGAGGCCTGGGGTGCTGCAGTCCATGGGGTCACAAAGAGTCGGACATGACTGACACAAATGACTCTACTGAACTGAACTGAAGGGAACTAAAGGATGACTTAGTAAGTGAGCTGTTACTATTACATCCTGGGAAATATATACATATGGAGTTTCACAATTATATTTACTCTAAAGCAATTTTAAGCTTCACTGATGACTCAGACAGTAAAGAATCTGTTTGTAATGCAGGAGACCTGGGTTTGATCCCTGGGTAGGGAAAATCCCCTGGAGAAGGAAATGGAAACCTACTCCAGTATTCTTACCTGAAGAATCCCCATGGCAGAGGAGTCTAGAGGGCTATAGTCCATGGGGTCGCAAAGAGTCAGACATGTCTTGGTGACTAACACTTTCTAAAGCAATTTTAGCAACCTGCTATCCTCACAATTACTCCAATTATTTGTAATTGGAGTAATTAAACTCCAAACTAGTTCCAAAGATAAAAGCATAAATAAAAGATAGAAAATAGCAGTTTCTCAACATTCAAGAAGTAAACTTTGGAAGTGGTTTAGAAATTTTTAGGCTAGCAAGACTAGGAGAGAGATACTGGGTCATTGAGAAATCATATCTAGAGGGACAAAGAGGGACCATATTACTGACAGGGAAGTAACGCTTATGTGTCAAATGGCCTTTATTTGATCCTGAAAATGAAAGTGAAAGTCACTTAGTCCTGTCAAACTCTTTAAGATCCCAGGACTATACAGTTCTTGGAATTCTCTAGGCCAGAATACTGGAATGGGTAGCCTTTCCCTTCTTCAGGGGATCTTCCCAACCCAGGGATCAAAATCAGGTCTCCCACATTGTAGGCAGATTCTTTACCAGCTGAGCCATCAGGAAAGCCTTTATTTGATCCTGATTATACCTTTCCTTGGGCTTTCTTAGAGGCTCAGTTGTAAGGACTCCATCTGCAATACAGGAACTGCAGGAGACATGGGTTTGATTCCTGGGTTGGGTAGACCCCCTGGAGGAGGGCATGGCAACCCACTCTAGTATTCTTGCCTGGAGAAACCCATGGACAGAAGAACTTGGAAGGCTCAGTCCATAGGGTCACAAAGACATGACTGAAGTGACTTAGCATGCATGCCCGCCTTCTCTTATGGGCCTTATTTAATTTTACTGGCTATAGAATTCATGTTTGGTGCTTTTTCCTGCAAATTTAAATACTTCACTACATACTCGTGCTTATGGCATTTGAAAAGAAATCAGTTATAATTCTTTTCCTGGTTCTACTATAAGTAAGGCCTTTTATCCTCTGGCTCCTTTCAGAATTTTCTTTGTTTTGGTATCTGTCATTCACTTCAGGAAATTCTCTGCCATTATCACTTCAATTGGTTCTCTCTTCTGTCTTTGCTATTCCAATTTTGTGCATTTTTCATACCTTGAAATTTTCTCACAGTTCTTTCTTATTTTGTTTTTTTATTATTATTCTTTTTTTTCTTTCCATTACAATTAACCTATCATCAAACTTACTGATTCCTCAGCAACACGATACCTACTGACGAGTCCATCAAAGGTATTCTTCATTTTTCTTACAGTATTTTTTATTTCTAGCATTTTCCACACCTCTGCTTATAATACCCATCTATTCTTGCATGCATGTTACTTTTTGCAATAGTTCCCTTAACATATTCATCATTGTTATTTTAAATTCACTATGTGATAACTCCAACATGTGCTGTATCTGGGTTTGGTTATGATTCCTTTTTCTTTTCACACTTTGTTTTTTATGCTTTTTCCATGCCTTGTAATTATTTTGCTGAAAGCCAGACATAGATTAGGAAATAGGAACTGAATATTTAGATCTGTTTTGGTAAGATTTCATGTCAGTCTGACTAGGAGTTGAGGAGTATTTGGTATTTGATGTAGCTATAGGTTCAGAGGATTCACATTCCTTTAATGTTCCTGTTTTTGTGGATGCTGCTTACTTTGGGTTTCCCTAAGTACTCTTACGCAGAGGGAGTCTATGCTTTGCAGCCTTACCAAATATAACTTGCTGTTAGTACCTGAACTACTGTTGATGTGGCAGTAAGGTATGGGGAGTGTGCAGAGAGCTCCATTCTATCACTGGATAACATCTCAGTCTTTCACTGACCCAGTGTCCTTGGGCTCTGACCTCTACAAGAATTTTTCCAGTTGTATAGCTTTTTCCTCCTGTTCCCTATTCTCTTCCCTGGTTATAGATTCCTAAGTATTCCCAATCTATTTCCTTGAAGTTTTGACCTGTTGACTACATCCTATTGTTGCTGCTTTTTGTTTTTGTTTTGCGGGGTGGTTTCTTTTTAGATGAGACCAGAAGTCTGGAGGTGATTGAAGTGAGGAATTCGCTTCCCACAGTGGAAATAAGGTCTAGACAAAGTCCATTTCCTTGGAAAGGGTTTCTGTAATTGAAAAGGTTTTGGGCATAGTTCACGATGATCTAAATCAAATCCCTTATGATAATACAGTGCAAGTGAGAAAGAGATTTAAGGGACTAGATCTGATAGACAGAGTGCATGATGGACTATGGATGGAGGTTCCTGACATTGTACAGGAGGCAGGTATCAAGACCATCCCCAAGAAAAAGAAGTGCAAAAAAGCATAATGGTTGTCTGAGGAGGCCTTACAAATAGCTGTGAAAAGAAGAGAGGCAAAAAGCAAAGGAGAAAAGAAAAGATGGAAAGACATATCTATATGAATGCAGAGTTCCAAAGATTAGCAAGGAGAAATAAGAAAGACTTCCTCAGTGATCAATGCAAAGAAATAGAGGAAAGCAACAGAATGGGAAATACTCGAGATCTCTTCAAGAAAATTAGGGATAACAAGGGAATATTTCATGCAAAGATGGGCTGGATAAAGGACAGAAATAAAGGTGAGAAATAAATAAAAAAAGACAGAAATAAATTAAGAAGAGGTGGCAAGAATACACAGAAGAACTATACAAAAAAGATCTTCACAACCCAGATAATCATGATGGTGTGATCACTCACCTAGAGCTAGACATCCTGGAATGTGAAGTCAAGTGGGCCTTAGGAAGAAACACTATGAAAAAAGCTAGTGGAGGTGATGGAATTCCAGTTGAGCTATTTCAAATCCTAAAAGATGATACTGTGAAAGTGCTATACTCAATATGCCAGCAAATTTGGAAAACTCAGCAGTGGCCACAGGACCGGAAAAGGTCAGTTTTCATTTCAATCCCAAAGAAAGGCAATGCCAAAGAATGTTCAAACTACTGTGCAATTGCACTCATTTCACACGCTAGTAAAGTAATGCTCGAAATTCTCCTAGCCAGTCTTCAACAGTACATGAACCATGAACTTCCAGATGTTTACGCTGGATTTAGAAAAGGAACCAGAGGTCAAATTTCTAACATCCGTTGGATCATCGAAAAAGCAAGAGAGTTCCAGAAAAACATCTATTTCTGCTTTATAGATTATGCCAAAGCCTTTGACTGTGTGTATCCCAACAAACTGCAAAATTCTGAAAGAGATGGGAACACCAGACCACCTGACCTGCCTCTTGAGAAACCTGTATGCAGGTCAGGAAGCAACAGTTAGAACTGGACATGGAACGACAGACGGGTTCCAAATAGGAAAAGGAGAATGTCAAGGCTGTATATTGTCACGCTGCTTATTTAACTTATATGCAGAGTACATCATGATGAAGCACAAGTTGGATTCAAGATTGCCGGGAGAAATATTAATAACTTCAGATATGCAGATGACACCACCCTTATGTCAGAAAGGGAAGAAGAACTAAAGAGCCTCTTGATGAAAGTGAAAGAAGAGAGTGAAGAAGTTGGCTTAAAGCTCAGCATTCAGAAAAGTAAGATCATGGCATCTGGTCCCATCACTTCATGGCAAATAGATGGAGAAACAATGGAAACAGTGGGAGACTTTATTTTGGGGGTTCCAAAATCACTGCAGATGGTGACTGCAGCCATGAAATTAAAAGATGCTCGCTCCTTGGAAGAAAAGTTATGACCAACCTAGACAGCATATTGAAAAGCGGAGACATTACTTTGCTGACAAAGGTCCATCTAGTCAAACCTATAGTTTTCCCCTAGTCATGTATGGATGCGAGAGTTGGATTTTAAAGAAAGCTGAGAGCCAAAGAATTGATTCTTTTGAACTGTGGTGTTGGAGAAGACTCTTGAGAGTCCCTTGGACTGCAAGGAGATCCAACCAGTCAATCCTAAAAGAAATCAGTCTTGAATATTCATTGGAAGGATTGATGCTGAAGCTGAAACTCCAGTACTTTGGCCACCTCATGTGAAGAAGTGACTCATTGGAAAAGACCCTGATGCTGGGAAAGATTGAAGACAGGAGGAGAAGTGGACGACAGAAGATGAGTTGCTTGGACCGTATCATCGACTCGATGAACATGAGTTTGAGTAAACTCTGGGAGTTTGTGATGGACAGGGCGGCCTGGCATGTTCAAGTCCATGGGGTCACAAAGAGCCAGACACAACTCAGCAACTGAACTGAACTTAACACAATAATCACTCTTCTTTTTTCTGCTAGAGACATAGTGGAATCTTTGTCAGATATTCCTTGTAAGATTACGATGTAGTTCCTGGAAGTAAAACACATACAAGTAAGACTGCAGCTTCCAACATTTTCTCATTCTCTAGCCAGTCCACACTAAGCCTGCAGAAATGAGGCATAATTATTATTAATAATTTTGATTGGGATAAATCTCTTGTAACTTCTGACCCAGGTTAGCTGATTCAGGCTCTCTCAGTGGGTGGGTCACTGGCTCCAGATTCAAGGTGGCAGTTTACCCTTCAACCTTGGTTCTCTAATGGATACAAGAAAAATCAGTGATTATCTGTCCAACTTTTGAGTTGCTGTTTTAAGTAAAGGAATTACAACTTCCAAGCTTTCTATATGTTGGAGCTTAAAATGGGAAAATAATTGTTTTTTTAATGCAAAATATTATTAAACCTACTGTGGGTCATTCACTTGGCATTATTTGTGGCAGCAAAAACAGCTTACGCATCCCCCCACTCCCACCGAATAACTTGAAATATAACACATAGGACTATAAATTTAATAACAATACCTCCTATAAACATAAAATGATAATGTGGAGATTTCTCCAGAAAAGCAGCAAATGTTTGAATATGTCCTTAAAAAGGATAATGCTTTATTTTTAAAGTAATTTAGTTTGTTTCAAAAAGATGTAGATATGTTTATTCACATAGCATCAACCTATAGAAATCTCTGCTCCTAAGGAATATTTAGTCTGATCATTTCTACAATAATTATATTTATACTTAAGATAAGGAAAGGACAATTCAATTTTAGCTTTTAGGGCATTAGCTGATTTATTCAAGGGTCTAAATAGGAATGTTCCCTTGAAAAGCAATGAATCGACTCAGTGCGTTCCATACACCATATTTTACTTTTTATAGCTAAGGAGTCCTTGATAATTTTTTAGGGTTGCCAATAGTTTTTTTTTTTTCATGTGTGTGTGCCTCTACTTCAGAAATTAGCCAAAAATATATGATACTTGACACTTCAGCCATTTGTTTATTTTATATATGTATGTATGTATATGTCATATTTTTTGTAATTGTTCTTTCAAGATTTAAAAGGATTTCTAAAATGTTTCAGCAACATAAGTAAAAAAGGCCAGATAGTATGTGAGTTCAAATGAAAATAACTTCAGAAAACTGCCCACAGACTTAGTTCTCCTCTTTAGCTTTCTAAATGTATCTGTCCTGCTGAAGAGAGACTTTCAATAGGGGAAGGGAAATGCAGGCTATTGTGTAGGTGTCTAAATTGTGTGCACTGACCTAAACCAAAATTGTTAACGTAATTCAGAGCCATAAGTTCTGGTAGATGAGTGCATGACTGAAAAATGCACACCATGTAGAATACAGGGAGACATATTTATTCTCAACTGACTAGTTAATGCGGCTGTGTCCTGTATGTCCTCTCTAAGGCTGTGTTGAAATTTTGAAGGGGACATTCCTTTAGAACAACACGATACATCTTTTGAATATATGACTCGATATTATACTAGGATATCCAAGTTTAGCTTATACTTACTGTTACATGAGAGAGAACCAATCAAGATAGAATGCATCACGGGCTAAGTTGACTGGTAAAGATATATGTATTTTAAAGGTTATGTAACTGGGAAAAATGAAGAGCTAAAAAGGTAAAATGATCCAGTTACAAAATTGAATGCAAAGATTGATTAAATGAAGTGCTCACACAACAAAGCATATTTAAGATTAAAATGTATCATCTTATGATTATGTCTAATCACTCAACACATTTGGAGAGCTGATCATTTATACAGGAATCTGACTGATGAAAAGTGAGATCTAGATCAATCAGCCAGCGAAACATACCTGACTTTATACTCAGTGGCAGAGAAATTTTGTAGGTTACTCAAGTGCTGCAAAAACTCTAATTTTCAATGTCATTTGGTCTCCTTGCTCACATTTAAATTTGATTTACAGTGTGAAAGAAATGGCACATACCCTTGTCGCTGTATAAAGGTCACTTTAAGAAATAAGTATTTTTAAGCCTGATCTTTCCCCCTTCTTTTCTAAATTGCAATTTAAAAGGGGGGGGAGTGGGGGGGAAGCCCTGGCCTGATAACTTGAGGACTAGTTAGGGTTGGGGAGAGGGAAGGCTATAAAAAGAGAAATGATTTAAAATTCCTAAAGGACTCCTTTAAACTGTAGCCAGCAGTTAGAAATGGATACAAAACTGGAAGATAATTGAGATAAATCACATCCTGAAGCCTTTTAATATTTTTGCCCTAGGATTTAGAACTTGTGAATTTAATTTTTTAAAAGCGCTCCTATGATGCCTGACATTTAGACAATTGTTTAAGAGAAGAAAACAACTGTGACAGTAAAAGATTAGCTGAATTGTACTCTAGACATGGAGGAATGCAAATGAGCATATGCAATTGTAAAGCAGTGCACATCAAAAACGCTGTGGAGACAAATAAGCAGACTGAGTGACTTTCAAACTAAGAAACTAGGTCAAAAATCAGATACAGTGTGTATCTGTAACAGCAGCATTTCTTATCTGAATTGTTTAAGTTTTAATATTGAATTTTAGCGTGTTTACTTCTGCTTAGCCATATGTGGTTCAAAGTCGCTTTACAAGTTAACTTTTTTCCCCTAAAATACTTAAAGCAAGATAATAGCACAAGTAAGCAGCAGTTTCCAGGGTCACAACTCAGTCTGACATTATTCACACTAGATGCTAATTACAGGTCATTTGCTCATTTGAGAGTCTTCCCTTTGTATCTTAAAAGACTGTTTTGAGATGTCAAAAACAGACTTTCTCCCATCCCCTGGGAGGAAGATCAACAAGAAGCATTGCTCATCATCTCTAACTTTAGTTCATAATAAATTCCTGTCAAAATACTTAGCAAAGAGTTAGATTGAGGAATCTAAAGTCTTACAAAAATGAGTGACTTTATGAAGACACAAAAGTAAGACAGAATGAGGAAAATTTGTGAGGAGTTACTATTTGAAATATGTATCTTAAAATAGATATATATTTACATATGAGCTTATATTTAGATATTATTAAACATGTTAGAAGTAACCTCAGATGTTCAACACCTATCACAAACACTGAAGATGTTATACACACCATTCATGACAGATTTTTCCAGAAAAAAATCTGAATTTAAATAGCATCTTTCATTTTCTCATTTCATTATGTCCTTGTCCCTTTACATGCAATTGAACCTGTAAAAGCTTTTTTTTTTTTAATACTCAACCATCCCAAGCTCACCAGTGTTGTCACATTTGCCCAGTGATCACATTGTTCTTGGATCTGAAACCATCTCATTTCAATTTCTCTGTCTTCAAATTTGCTGTTGACTCAGGTCTCTTGTGATTAAAAAAAAAAAAAAAAAAAATGTATTTTGGACTCCACTGTATTTTCCTGAACTAAGATCTCCTTTGAAATTACTTCTGCATCCTCATATTTGACCAGAACTAGTACTTACAGATCTGAACATGAGACAATAGCTCTTGCAGACCCTCTATTGAGATTACCTGCATCAGCATTCCCCTTTTGAACTCTAATCTTTGCCTCCTGCTCTGTCACCCACACATCTACATGCACCAGTTAAGGAAATGAATAGAACATAATTCACATGTTCATAGATATCACATTATCCTGAATTTTTATGTGAAAAATATGATCTTTCCTTCTTTGAGGATTTTGTCAGCCATCAAAATGCACCCCTTAAATCTTCTGCTATCAGTGTAATTGACATCCCCATCACTTTCAAACTGAGACTTTGTTCCTTCAGGCTCTTCCAGCCCAGTGGGCCCATTCTTGCAGTGTGAGGCCACACTGACACAGGTACACACTCATCTCTGCCTCCATGAACCTTGAACCTCCTGGAACTTTACTGTAGTCCAGAACTCTTAATACTCACTTTGTTTTGTTTCCTTTTCTTCTTCAGAGATGTCAGATTTGTTTCAAATCAGAATGCTCACCTGGCTTCTTCCCCGGTATTTTGCCCAACCAATCTTTTTCATATTTAATCCATATGGTGTTTGCTTCTTAACAGACCCAAACTGACAGAAGAATATCAAATATGTAGTTTCTTTTCCAAGGATCATGCTCACGAATGAATTTTAATGTAAAGTAGTGCACAATTTCATGGCTACTTAAGTTGAAAACATTTGGAATAAAATATCAATTCTGTAGAGTTCTAGTTGTGTAATTTTAGACCACCATTTCAAGTGCTAATTTTCTGTTTTCTAAAATAAAAAATATCAACAGTTATCTCATATGGAGTTACTGGGCAGAGGAGGATTTCAACATATAGCAAATATCTATTAAGTGGTAAAATTATAAGTAATAAGTGAAAAATCAGAAATCTTCAGGAAATTCATTTTGAATACTTAAAGGATGAGGGCTGAAATGGAATTTTTATATTTCTCTCTGGTACTAGGCAAAAGTCAATTTGAATAGAGAAGATTGACACTTGACAAGATCTCATAGAATTTCCTCTACAAAGCTAAAATTTTACAGAAAACCTTGGATGGCTGAAGTTCTAACCTGCTCTCAGGGATTTCAACTCTCACTGTTTAATAGGAAAGAATGATAATCTTAGCGGAAGTATCAGTAGGATCCCTAAGAACCATGGAATCTTAAATTTGGAAATTTAAACTTGAACAGTGTGGCTTGCACTTGAATTATAGAAGTGATCTCCCTATTTCTAAATTACCCCATTCTAGGGTATTTAAGGTAATTTGTGCTGGGCCCTAAGGAGGTTTAGGACAAATAACTCAATTAAAATGACAAAAAATAGGCATATGGAAATTCAGAATCTTTATAATGTTTAAATACAGTGAAAACAGAATCAAAAGAGAATACAGGTGTCTGAGAAAGATGTTGATTTGTAACACTCTCTACTACATAAAAGTAGGGTAAACCTCTAGATCTTTCAGGTATGAACTAAACCAATTCCCTTGTGATCATACAGTGGAAGTGACAGATAGATTCAAGGGATTAGATCTAACAGACAGTGCCTGAAAAACTATGGATGGAGGTTCCTGACAATGTACAAGAGGCAGTGATCAAGAATATCCCCAAGAAAAAGAAATGCAAAAAAGCAAAATGTTGTCTAGAGAGAAAAGAGAAGCAAAAGGCAAAGAGGAAAGGAAAGATAAACCCATTTGAATGCAGAGTTCCAAAGATTAGCAAAGAGAGATAAGACCACCTTCCTCAATGATTAGTGCAAAGAAATAGAGGAAACAATAGAATGGGAAAGTCCAGATATCTCTTCAAGAGAATTGGAGATACCAAGGAAACATTTCATGCAAAGATGAACACAATAAAGAATAGAAATGTTATGGACTTAACAAAAGCCAAAGCTATTAAGAAGAGGTGGCAAGAATACACAGAAGAACTATATAAAAAATATCTTCATGACCCATATAACCATAATGCTGTGATCACTCACCTAGAGCCAGGCATCCTAGAATGTGAAGTCATGTGGGCCTTAGGAAGCATCACTGAAACAAAGCTAGTGGAGGTGATGGAATTCCAGTTGAGCTATATCAAATCCTAAAAGAAGAAGCTGTGAAAGTGCTGCATTCAATATACCAGCAAATTTGAAAAACTCAACAGTGGCCACAGAACTGGAAAATGTCAGTGTTCATTCCAATCCCAAAGAAAGGCAATGCCAAAGAATGTTCAAAGCACTGCCCAATTGCAATCATCTAACACGCTAGCAAAAAAGTGAAGTCACTCAGTTGTGTCCTACTCTTTGCAACCCCATGAACTGTAGCCTACCAGGTTCCTCCATACATGGGATTTTCTAAGCAAGAGTACTGGAGTGGGTTGCCATTTCTTTCTCCAGGGGATCTTCCCAACCCAGGGATCAAACCCAGGTCTCCCACATTGCAGGCAGACGCTTTACCATCTGAGCCACCAGAAGATTCCCAAAGTAATGTTCAAAATTCTCCAACAGTACATGAAGTGTGAACTTCCATATGTTCAAGCTGGATTTAGAAAAGGCAGAAGAACCAGAGATCAAATTGCCACCATTCACTGGATCATCGAGAAAGCAACAGAGTTCCAGAAAAACATCTACTTCTGTTTTATTGACTACAGCAAAGCCTTTGACCGTGTGGATCACAACAAACCGTGGAAAATTCTGAAAGAGATGGGAATACCAGATCATCTGACCTGCCTCCTGAGAAATCTGTATGCAGGTCAGGAAGCAACAGTTACAGCTGGACATGGAACAACAGACTGGTTTCAAATCAGGAAAGGAGTATGTCAAGGCTGTATATAGATGTCATTCTACTCCCCAAATGTCTTCAGTTTCCAAACAATTAAGGAAGTAAAAGAAAGAAAAACATAAAAAGGAAGCGCAATGACACAAAAATGTAAAAAGAGGAATTCAATTAAAACTTACAAGAGAGAAGAGAAAGCAAAAAGAATGATGGATTTTAGAATGCATAAAATTAACATTAACTATGTAAAAATAATAAAAAAAGAAAGACAAGAAAAAGGTGGGGGACGGAAGCAATTAAAATTTTTCATTTCCTTCAAGACTTTAAGCAAACCATGAATTCTATAGTTTCTTCTAATTTGAGAGTAGCAACAACAGTTGAATTAAACCTATATGTTCAACAAATACATCTGAGTATTTTTGACATTTTAGCAGCTTTTGTGTTGCACAGACATCACCAAGTTTGTAGGGCTTCCCAGGTGGCTCAGTGGTAAAGAATTTGTTTCCCAATGTAGGAGACACTGGAGATGGATGTTCGATGCCTGGGTTGGGAAGATCCCCTGGAGTAGGAAATGGCAACCCACTCCAGTATTCTTGCCTGGAAAATTCCATGAACAGAGGAGCCTGGCAGCCCTTAGTTCATGGGGTCGCAAAGAGTCAGACATGACTGAGAACACACACAAAAACATCAAGTTTGTGAAATAAAATAGAACCATCTAGAATTGACCTAGAGGGTTGACTGCAAATTCCATGATTAGTGGCAACTATAATTGGCTATGGCAGAATAAAGTGAAAAATTTTCCATCTGCTGGGTAAAATAATATTAAAAATAATAAGGTATACAATAGCAACAATTTTTTTCATCGAAAAGGTAAATTTCTTCAGACATTTCCTCTCAATAGGAAAAAAAAATTGATAAACAAGACCTTTGTTTAATAATTTCAAAAATTAGTTGATTCAAAATGTTATAAATAATGATTACTTTTCCTTTGCTTTAGATGAGCTATGTTTTATCTTAAAGGACTTTAAAATTTATGAAGAAATATGAATAAGGCCTATAAAAGAAACTCATGGAATAGACATTTTTAATACTTTCATGTCTTCCAAAGAAGAATTTCAGGGAAAAAACATTTCTGTCATGACAAAAGAAACCCCAAGTATATAAGAGACTCAAGTTTTCCTTAGTGCTTCTATTTTTTTTTCCCTCTATTTTTTAATGCATATAGAAAATATTTATATTCACTGAAAAGAAGCAGATTCTATGAAAATCATCACAAGTGTAGTGGTTAAAACTGTTTCATATATATGTGCAAGTATTTTGAACCATCACCAGTTTATGAAACTGTTGAAAGAAATAGAAGATAACGGTGGTGTGTATTTTGGCAAGACCTACTGATTAGCGGGAAAGTTTTATAAAGATTCACCATATTGTTAACTCCAACTCAAGATTTTCTTGGAAAAAAAAGTCTTGTTAAATATTCAACAATGAAAAGCAATTTAAAAATGGCACTGTGCTTTACATTTTCTCATCAATATCAAATGAATATAAATATGCTGAATGTGAATGGAGATCACATTTTTTCATGTAGTGGAAGATCTTAGTGTTACCTAGAGAGACAAGTATGACAATTTATGATGAAATCTCAACTTTTCATACACTAGTAATGATTTTACATAATTTTCTGACATGAATCAATGACAAAGAATTTTGATTTTAACCAACAGCATTATATAAGTTGCCTGCAAAACTATAGGAAAAAATTAAAGGAGTATTCTGTTGATCTATTCAGAGTTGCTTTTTAATTTAAACAGTATTGCTTTGAATTCAATGTTAATAAAACAAGTTTCCTAGGGAAAAAGTTATTATATAACTACTTAAGTATAGTTTTTGAATGACTCTTTTTGCTTCAAACTAACTATTCATAAATCAGTTTTACCAAATAAATGAAAATATTAAAGGAAAATTATTTTAATCTATTCTTTATTGGATAAGTACCTATTTGGAAGAATTGGGATGTCCAACTTTGTATATTCAACTGAAAATGTCCTTGAATCTGAATATTTATATTGTGATGTTTTTAAGTGTAAAATACACTGGTTTTTAGATAGTCCAAAAATAAGACTACACAATTTCAGTATTTTATAATCGTTTATTTTGAAATAATGTTTAAGATATATCAGATTGTATACTGTATCTTAATTAAATTGAATTCATTTGTTTTTTACTTATAAAAATAATTATAAAATATAAAATTATATAAATGGCCCACCTTTTCTTTCTATTAGCACCAATCTAGAGCAGATAAGATCAGTGCAAAACATAGGCCACTGCCTTGGCAGCCTACAGTACTCCTCAAAGATTAAAAACAGGAACAAAAACGTTCAAATATTTTCTCACTATTTAACGATTTACTTTAGCTTATAGAATATTGAAGGTGTCTGTTCACAGGTGTGTGTCTGTTCACAGGTGTGAACTGTGTGAACAAGTGTGAACTTGTTCCGTTTTCTTTGTTTACTTGCTTGTTTACTTGTTTGCTTTCTTAGGTAGTGAGCGAATGCAAGTTTTAAAATGAAGGTTTAAGTCTTCACTTTTTCACCTAAAATTGTTCTACACTGAAAATATTCCTTCTGTAAGTAGCTCTATGGAGTGAATAATACCTACCCTGTAGGGTATTTCCAGACTTACCAAAGGGATAAAATTAAGAATTTGTAGCACTACATGTTAAATTTCTCTATGAGATTCATAATTATTTTAATGTGCAGTGCAATTTTCTTCCTAAATAGACATATAATTCATAAACCATCTGCTAGCCAAGACTACAAAATATATAGTCAAACACTATATCTTTATCAGGAAAAGGAAATTAAGTATTTTTAACAATAAAATTGAACATATATGGAAATAAAATATGATTAATCATAATTTTATCCATGAATTTCTAGAAGAAAAAAACTCTAAAATATGCTGTTAAAAAAGATTTAGCAAAATTCTCTGGTACTTAGAAATTATACAAGACAATTATAAATAAAACATGGGTCAATTAAAAATCTCAAAGGAAATTTAAAAATCTTTTGATCTAAGTGAAAATGAAAGACAGCTTGTTAAAGTTCATAGGATACAAATGAAAACAGTGCCTGTAGGGAAATATACAGCATTAAATATGAGAAAAGAGACTAAAATTACAAAAGTTACTAAATAATCAAAGTAATCAAGATAATCTAAATAATCTACATAATAAATGTACTAAATAATCTACAGTAATCTAAGCTTCCTCCTTAAGAAACTTGTAAAAAAAAGAGCAAATTAAATCCAAAGTAAGCAGAAGAAAATAAATAATAAAAATTAGAGCAGACATTAGTGAAATTAAAATTAGGAAATTAATTTTAAAAATGAAATCAAAAGCTGGATTTTTGAATAGATTTCTAAAATAAGTGTTTCTAGTCAGGCTAACTAAGGGGAAAAAAAAAGAGAGGGGGAGAGGGAGGATGAAGCAAGTTAATATCAGAAAGAAAATTGAGGACAGCATTACAGATCCCATAGACATCAAAAGGCTATTTTATATATATATATATACATATATATATATACATATATATATATATATATTTTTTAAAACTTTATGCTCACAAATTTGATAACCTAGATGAATTGGATTAATTCCTTGAAAGATAATCTGCTGAAACTCAAACAAGAAAAAATATACAGTCATCATAGGCCTGTGTCTATTAAAGGAATTCAGCCATTCATTAACCTTAATATAAGTGAGTGAACCCTAATGTATGCTATGAACTTTGCATGATAATGATGTGTCAAGGTAGAATCATATATAGTAACAAGTATACCATTTTAATGTGGGATGTTGCTAGTTGGGAAGACTTTATATGTGGCAGACAATAGTATATTGGAACTCTATACTTTCTGCTCAATTTTGCTGTCAATCTAAAACTGCTCCAAAAGCTAAAGTGTATTTAAAAAGAAAACATAAATTAATTAGTTCTAAAACTGCATCAGTCTGTAATTAACTTCGAAATTGTTCTACTATATTTCAGAGTGCCTAAAATTATAGACTGGAATGTAAGTATATAAGACAGCCTGGTGAAAGGTCAGAGGCAAAATTAAATTCTTACGAAATGGAGTATGAAACAAAAGAGGTGTCGTTGTGTAAATGCATTTGTTATTTCCAAGATAAATGTACCTACTATTCACAAGATATTTTAGTGGTTTCCAAGTTCAGTTCAGTTCAGTCGCTCAGTTGTGTCCGACTCCCTGTGACCACATGAACCACAGCACAGCAGGCCGCCTGGTCCAATACCAACTCCCAGAGTCCACCCAAACCCATGTCCATTGAGTCGGTGATGCCATCCAACCATCTCATCCTCTCTTGTCCCCTTCTCCTCCTGCCCTCAATCTTTCCCAGCATCAGGGTCTTTTCCAATGAGTCAGCTCTTCGCATCAGGTGGCCAAAGTATTGGAGTTTCAGCTTCAACATCAGTCCTTCCCATGAACACCCAGGACAGATCTCCTTTAGGATGGACTGGTTGGATCTCCTTGCAGTCCAAGGGACTCTCAAGAGTCTTCTCCATCAACACAGTTCAAAAGCATCAATTCTTCAGTGCTCAGCTTTCTTTATAGTCCAACTCTCACATCCATACATGACCACTGGAAAAACCTTAGCCTTGGCTAGATGGACCTTTTTTGGCAATGTAATGTCTCTGCTTTTTAATATGCTGTCTAGGTTGTTCATAACTTTCATTCCAAAGAGTAAGCATCTTTTAATTTCATGGCTGCAGTCACAATCTGCAGTGATTTTGGAGCCCAGAAAAATAAAATGAGCCACTGTTTCCACAATTTCCCCATCTATTTGCCATAATGTGATGGGACTGGATGCCATGATCTTAGTTTTCTGAATGTTGAGTTTTAAGCCGACTTTTTCACTCTCCTCTTTCACTTTCATCAAGAGGCTCTTTAGTTCTTCTTCATTTTCTGCCATAAGGGTGGTGTCATCTGCATATCTGAGGTTATTGATATTTCTCCCGGCAAACTTGATTCCAGCTTGTGCTTCCTCCAGCCCAGCGTTTCTCATGATGTATTCTGTGTATAAGTCAAATAAGCAAGGTGACAACATACAGCCTTGACGCACTCCTTTTCCTACTTGGAACCAGTCTGTTGTTCCATGTCCAGTTCTAACTGTTGCTTCCTGACCTGCATACAAGTTTCTCAAGAGGCAGGTCAGGTGGTCTGGTATTCCCAGAACTTTCAGAATTTTCCACAGTTTATTGCAATCCACACAGTCAAAGGCTTTGGCATAGTCAATAAAGCAGAAATAGATGTTTTTCTGGAACTCTCTTGCTTTTTTGATGATCCAGTGGATGCTGGCAATTTGATCTCTGGTTCCTCCGCCCTTTCTAAACCAGTTTGAACATCTGGAAGTTCATGGCTCACGTATTGCTGAAGCCTGGCTTAGAGAATTTTGAGCATTGTTTTACTAGCGTGTGAAGTGAAGTGAAGTGAAGTCGCTCAGTCGTGTCCGACTCTGCGACCCCACGGACTGTAGCTTACCAAGCTCCTCCGTCCATGGGATTTTTCAGGCAAGAGTACTGTAGTGGGTTGCCATTTCCATCTCCACTAGCGTGTGAGATGAGTGCAATTGTGTGGTAGTTTGAGCATTCTTTGGCATTGCCTTTCTTTGGGATTGGAATAAAACTGACCTTTTCCAGTCCTGTGGCCACTGCTTAGGTTTCCAAATTTGCTAGCATATTGAGTGCAGCACTTTCACAGCATCATCCTTCAGGATTTGAAATAGCTCAACTGGAATTCCTTCACGTACACTAGCTTTGCTCATAGTGATCTTCCAACAACACAAGAGAAGACTCTATACATGGGCTTCACCAGATGGTCGACACTGAAATCAGATTGATTGTATTTTTGGAGCCAAAGATGGAGAAGCTCTATACAGTCAGCAAAAACAATACTGGGAACTGACTGGCTCAGATCATGAACTCCTTATTGCCAAATTCAGACTGAAATTGAAGAAAGTGGAGAAAACCGCTAGACCATTGAGATGTGACCTAAACCAAATCCCTTATAATTATACAGTGGAAGTGAGAAATAGATTTAAGGGACTAGATCTGATAGACAGAGTGCCTGATGAACTGTGGATGGAGGTTCATGACATTGTACAGGAGACAGGAATCAAGACATCCCCAAGAAAAAGAAATGCAAAAAAGCAAAATGGCTGTCTGAGGAGGCCTGACAAATAGCTGTGAAAAGAAGGGAAGTGGAAAGCAAAGGGGAAAAGGAAACATATACCCATTTGAATGCAGAGTTCCAAAGAATATCAAGGAGAGATAAGAAAGCCTTCCTCAGAGATCAATGCAAAGAAATAGAGGAAAACAACTGAGTGGGAAAGACTAGAGATCTCTTCAAGAAAATTAGAGATACTAAGAGAACATTTTATGCAAAGATGAGCTTGATAAAGGACAGAAGTGGCAGGGACCTAACAGAAGCAGAAGATGTTAAGAAGAGGTGGCAAGAATACACTGAAGAACTGTACAGAAAAGATCTTCAGGACCCAGATAATCACGATGGTGTGATCACTCACCTAGAGCCAGACATCCTGGAGTGAGAACTCAAGTGGGCCTTAGGAAGCATCACTATGAACAAAGCTAGTGGTTTCCAAAGAATTATCAAAATCCAGCTCATTATTTAAAATACCCCCCCCCAAAAAAAAGATGCAAACACCAAACAAATTGCATCTTGCATCCTGCTGTGTGTCGAAGTGGAAAATTAAAAACACAACCAAAATGCTCTTAAGGACTTCATTCCCTGAGAGTACTGATGTCCCTGATAAGAAACCGTCTAAATTTTTAAAATCTAGAAAGTAATTTTTCTTGACAAAGGATATTTAATAAAAAGAAAAAAAATCTGCTAAATCAATGCAAATCTCTAGGATATGAAATCAAAGTTACATTCTATACTTTCCAAACTGACAGTCATCTCCCAGTAGACTTTAATCAGAAAATTGAACATATCTCCTATGCCACAATCCACCTTATATTCTGATCTGTTGGCTAGGATCAAGGGTTACCAGGGATATTTGCTTGTCTAATAGGTGAGTTAGTTGTTTCTACATACATACGGGTGTATTACAGTGACCATCATACAACTGTCACTGCCTTTACACAAGACATACATGTTAGTGAGACATACTAATCTGGAGCCGTGAGGATTAATTAGCAGTTAAACAAACACTTAAAACTTGGGTTCCAGTCCTTACGGGGTCAGTTCTGTTTTTGTTTTTATTCAGTCACTAAGTCCTATCTGACTCTGCAATCCCATGGACTGCAGCACTCCAGGCCTCCCTGTTCTTTACCGTCTCCCAGAGTTTGCTCAAACTCATATCCATAGAGTTGGTGATGCTTTCCAATAACCTCTTCCTCTGTTGCGCCCTCCTCATCCTGCTCTCAATCTTTCTCAGCATCAGTCTTTTCCAATGGGTTGGCTCTTCGCATCAGATGGCCAAATTATTGGAGATTCAGCTTCAGCATCAATCAGTATTCAAGGTTGATTTCCTTTAAGATTGACTAGTTTGATCTCCTTCCAGTCCAAGGAACTCTCAAGAGTCTTTTCGAGCACCACAAATTCAAAAGCATCAATTCTTCCAGGCTCAGCCTTCTTCATGGTCGAGCTCTCACATTCGTAACATGATTACTGGAAAAACCATGGCTTTGACTAGAAGGGCCTTTGTCAGCAAAGTTATGTCTTTGCCGTTTAATACATTGTCCAGGTTTGTCACAGCTTTCCTTCCAAGGAACAAGCATCGTTTAATTCCATGTCTGCAGTCATCATCCACGGTGATTTTGGAGGCCAAGAAAAGAATCTGTCACTGTTTCCACTTTTTTCCCCATCAATTTGCCATGAGGTGATGGGACTGGATATTAGTTTTTTGAATGTTGAGTTTTAACCCAGGTTTTTCCTTAGTTCTCTTTCACTTTCTGCCATAAGGGTGGTGTCATCTGTATATCTGAGGTTGTTGATATTTCTCCTGGCAATCTTGATTCCACCTTGTGAGTCATCCAGCCCAAATTTGGATCTAAATTAAACAAGCAGGATGAAAATATACAGCCTTGACATAGTCCTTTCCCAATTTAGAACTGGTCCATTGTTCCATGTCCAGTTCTAACTGTTGCTTCCTGACCTGCATACAGGTTTCTCAGGAGGCAGGTGAGGTGGCCTGGTATTCCCATTTCTTTAAGAATTTTCCACAGTTTGATCCACACAGTCAAAGGCTTTAGTACAGTCAGTGAAACAGAAGCAGATGTTTTTCTGGAATTCTTTTGTTTTTTTTCCATGATCCAACACATGTTGGCAATTTGGTCTCTGGTTCCTCTACCTTTTCTAAATTCAGCTTGTACATCTGGAAGTTCTCAGTTCATGTACTGTTGAAGCCTAGTTTGAAGGATTTTGAGCATTATCTTGCTAGCATGTGAAATGATCACAATTGTACAACAGTTTGAATATTCTTTGGCATTGCCCTTCTTTAAGATTGGAATGAAAACTGACCTTTCCCAGTCCTTTGACCACTTGTTGAGCTTCCAAATTTGCTGGCATATTGAGTGGAGCACTTCAACAGTATCATGTTTTAAGGTTAAAATAACTCAGCTGGAATTTCAGTTCTGTTTGAACTTAACCAATTATTTATTGACAGTTGTGAGGAATACATGATGTACTATGTTCTTAGCAATTTTAAAATACTATTATTTTCTATGCTAAATATTGAAGTTCATCTTCTTGTGGAATTTAAAGTTGGCTTGCAGTCATCATTGTGATTCTAAGCTTGAATGACAGGCTGTATATAAAGAAAGAACCTCTTTGGTTACAAATGAGTTAAATTTTAGCAAATTCTTTTACAGGCAGGGACATATTAGACAAGCTTTATTCTCCTGTTGGCCTTTATAAACACAAAGAACAAAGCTAAACCCTACAGTCATTTTGGTGCTTTCTTAAATAAGATAGGATTGTAGCCCACCAAGCTCCTCTGTCCATGGAATTCTCCAGGCAAGAATGATGGAGTGGATTGCCATGCCCTTCTCCAGGGGATCTTTCTGACTCAGGGATTGAACCCACGTCTTTTACATCTCCTGCTTTGGCCGGAGTGCCACCTGGGATATAGTAATACAAATAAAAATGCATAATAAACAAATAAATAAATATATACATGTACACAGATGCAGATACCCTCACAGTAGAGAAAAGCATACTATTTCAGTTTAAATGAAATATCTTAACATCAAATAAAATATAGTGTTCATTGAGTATTTGCTAAGTTTCAGACACTGAAATAACCTCCTTAGATGGGTTGCCTCATAGTTTTTACAAATAAGTATCATCAACCCTACTTTCAAAATGAAGGAATTGAAGGCTCAGAATGTTTAAATAACTGGCACAAATCTCTTCAACTAAGGTTACTGTTTTGATACACTCTTCAACTAGATATTTACCTTTTCCTTTATCTTTTTAACTTTCTAATGTGGCCTTGGCTTTCATGACACAGTGATAAAGACATAGTTCAAAGAACTTTTGCCAGCTAATTTCCTTCACTCTCCTGTTTGAGAAATAAGAGGCCCAGAAGACTTTCCTCCTTGAGGGAGGAAATAATGTCATACCACACTTCATTTTATGATGCAAACATTATGTAATGCTATCATATTTTTAGCATTAAACATAACATAACTGCACAAATAGATACCTCTCTGACAAAGGAGAGATATTCTTAAATCTTTTATCTTGTGGAAGCTATGATTCAGCATAAATAGTTATAATAGATTTGAGAAGCAAAGTATTGCTTAGGAGTATTTTTGGTACAAAATAAGCAGTAAGCACAAAGAACAACCCAAACATTTTTGGCATTGAACTGTCCATGACTCAAAGAATAAACTAGGTCGAAAGCTTTAATATGCAACATAAATTATTTTTATATTAAAATGTACAATGATGTTGAAAATTAAATATAATCTTGAATAATATTTTCATTTAAAAGAAAAATCACATATTTATGTGACCTAAACATTGCATTTTCAAGTATATCTTCTTTCATAACATATATATCTGACAAACTATTTCTGACACTGTATGGAAGTAACAAAATTTGGTAAGAATTTTTATAATAAAATATAGGACTCCTGTCATATCTACATCTGACTTACTGACATTTTTCTCTCACTGCATCACTCAGAACATTTTTTTTAATCGCATATATCTTCAAGTCTTGTAGGATTCCCCTTTATGTTATTCCTCTGTTAAGATCATATTTAGAAGAAAAAAAAAAAATCATGACTTTCCTCATATTTTTTTTTTCCAGTGCAAATCCTGCTGTCCATGTCGCTTTTAATCCTAAATTCTCCAATGACAATAAACTTGCTGGAAAAAAATCCCCATTCTAAGTTTTGAGGAACATCCTTGTTGGGTTTAATGGTTTAATGTCAGTTTAATTGCCCTGTGGGACTGCCCTGGTGGCTCAGACAGTAAAGAATACACCTGCAAAGCAGGAGCCCTGGGTTTGATCCCTGGGTCAGGAAGATTCCTTAGAGAAGGAAATTGCAACCCACTCTAGTATCCTTGCCCGGAGAATTCCATGGACAGAAAAGCCTGGTGGGCTACAGCCCACAGAGTTGCAAAGAGTAGAACAGGACTGAGGGACTAACATTTTCACCTTCAATTGCCCTATAAAATATAGGCAGAGATAAAATGTAAATGCGATGGACCAACTTTAGGTTCCAAGTCAGGAAATTCTAATTCTTTGTCTCCATTTGGCTATAAGAAAGAAAATAACACCAAGTTGGAAGTGAATGTCCAATAGTCAAGTTTCTCTTGTAAACTCGAATAGCTCTTTGCCATGAAGCACGTGGAGACTCTGGGAAGAGTTTGCTGCTCCCTTGTGAGCCCAAGAGTTTTCATTAACATTAGAAATACTGTCACACTTCTACCCATTAATTTTTTTTATTGCTTGAAATTTAAATTTTCAATAACAGTTTGAATTCCTTCTGCTAGATAGTACAAAAGGGGCAAAAAAATTACATGTAGATAGATAGATAATTTGATCTGTTTTGTGTGACTTTTTTCCCAAATGATCAGACAGCCCCTCATATTCAGAATCAGGAGAAATCATTATTTAGGTCATCAGTTTTGCATTGTAGAACATTAGGTTAATAAATAATACTAATAAAATTAAAATCCATGTGGTCTATCACACACAAAGGACATAATTTCAATGTATCTTGAAACACAAAATACAAATTTTCTTTGTTCAACTGAATTTACAAACCTAATGTTGCATTAACTTTTACTTAAGCTAATTCTTACCTCTTTTCCCATTTGTATTTAAAACAGCTCTTAGTGTTGAAATTATATCCCTATTTAAGCAAATCTCTTCCAATAAAATGACTTCCTTGAATTGGATTATTTGCCATACAGTACTCTATTTTCTCTTCCTAAATATTTGATAAACATTATCTGGAACCAATTAACACATTGATCATTTCAATGTTTATTAAAATCCTCTTAGTGACTTTTAAAGAAAAAACATGGTTGTATTTACAAACATTATATAGTGCATTAATCTAGGACATCATGCAGAAAGAAAAAGACACTGAAGGCATAATTCATTGGTTGTATAAAACACAGCTTCGTTAGCAGCTTGGTAAAATATTCTCAGAATGCTGTTATAAATATAATAACAATTTTCTGGTAGAGAAGTCAAGATAGTATAGGGAACTGGTAAGGAGTTATGGGTGAAATTCTCACAGGATACTATCAAAACCCCAAGAAGGGGCTTAAATGCACTGGCCCGAGGAAGGCAGCTGCAATTGATTTAGCAAGCAATAACACAGAACAGAAGGAAAGAAAGAACAGGGGAACACAGAGGACTCCTGTCCTGGCTTCCGAGTTTTTCTCAAGGCCAAGGACCTCATTCTGCCCAACTGTTGAGATTGTTTTTCTTTTTGTTGAGTGCTCAGTTGCTGGGTAGTGTGTGACTTTTATGACCCCCTGGACTGTAGCCTGCCAGGCTCCTCAGTCCATGGGAATTTTAGGCAAGACTACTGGAGTGGGCTGCTCTTCCTTCCTCTAGGGGATCTTCCTGACCCAGGGATCTCGTGTCTCACATTGGCAGGGGGAATATTTTACCACTGAGCCACCTGGGAATCCTGGGAATTCCTTTTTAAAAATTATCATTTTCCTTTTTAACTACTAAAGGTGTGTCAGTTTTATATGACGGTGGATTGCAGCTCTCTCAAAAGGGCCTGAAATTTGTCTTGTGTAATTGAAAACTCCAAATTTACCTCTTCTTTTCTCACATTTTGAGAAAAGATTTTCATCCTCTGCTTCACCTTCCCAAGGATGAAGGTGCTCAAGTCTACCATTTTGTTCAGTAGCTTCTGGATGGATCTAGACTGTGACAGAACTAGAAAGAGGCCATGATATGTGGTGTATTTAACATTGTTACCTTTGCTCTTGGAGACAGTTAAAACTGGTGTATCTGACAACACACGGCATTATTTTAGAGCCCCATGTGTTAAGGATGATTTCATGCAGTCGTTTAAGCAGAACCTGCCTGGGCTGCCTGAAACGTAGCAGGATTGTTTGAGGAACAGCAGAGTCACAGTTCTTCAGGTTCAGACAGCTCCGGTGACCTCTTCAAACGCCGCAAGAAGATTAGGCTGTCATACCTTGTCAGGTGCCCTACACTTTCAGCGGTGTATCCTTTTAAAAGTGCCCTCATGGCTGTAGAATTTCTTCATTCACGTCTTCCAGCCATAGTGTTCACTTCTTCCCCCTACACAGTTGACCCTCAAACAATGTGGGGGTAGGGGCACTGACCCCACACTGTCAAAAATCCATGGACTGCTATCTCTGCCTCAAAAACAAAGTAATTGATAAACGACTCACCCAACGGTAGGAAAGTAGTTTGGATAGAATCAGGACTTAAACCTTAGTTGTTTTTTAAGGGTTTTTGTTGTTGCTTTGTTTGTTTGCTTGTTTGCATTTTGCTTTTTAATCTCCAACTTTTTTTTTCTTTTTAAAAAATGTATTTATTTTTATTGATGTATAGTTGATTTATAGCATTGTGTTAGTTTCAGGTGTACAAAATAGTGATTCAGTTACACATACATTTATATACCCAAGTTCTTTTGATACCACATATTTTGATTTCTAATAAAACATAAACTTTCCCACACAATTAATTTAAAGATCCATAAAACAAAATGTACATATTATAAATATTGAAAAAAATCAGTGTGTAAGTGGACTCATGCAGTTCAGATCTGAATTGTTACAGGGTCAAGTCCATGGCCTTGTCTATATCCAAATTTCACTGCTTATAGATCACCCCCTGTGGCATTTTAGATACCACTGGTCAGACTTTGGCTTCAGACTAAAACCCTTCCATCTGCTAACTGCACCTTCTATCTAATCCAGCAAATTATGATTATCATTCAAAGTTCAACTCATATGCCATCTCAGGAAAGAAAAAAATATAAACTATTAGGAGCCTACAACTTATTCTAATTGTGTTAGATATGTCATAGATATTAGATTTCTTTTCTTTTCTTTGCTTTTATCAGTTAAAAGAGGCAATGTATCACAGTGGTTATGTTGGGATCTGAAGTTCCATCACACACACTCAAATCTAAACTGTTAAACTTAGTAGCCACATGATCTTGAATAAATTGACTTCTGCACTTCAGTTTTCTCATCTGTAAAATTAGAATTATACAATAATTTTTAACATAACCTGTTTTCTTTAATGTTAGAAATTACTATTAATGCTATTAATATGTACTGATTCTCATATGTACTTCATATAAAAATTACATGTTAATCATACAAACTCTAGCAAGCAAGAAACACATTTTAAAGTCAGTCCATTGAGAAACAGACTCAAATAATTTAATTTCAACTCTTTGCGAGTAGGAACTATCTCTTCTATGTATCACCCAATATATTTTTATCGTAGTGTTAGCCACTCAGTCATGTCCAGCTCTTTGCAATCATGGACTGTAGCCTGCTAGGCTCCTCTGTCCATGGAATTCTCTAGGAATCATTACTGGAATGGGTTGCCAGGCCCTTCTCCAGGGGATCTTCCTGACTCAGGGATTGAAGCCAGGTCTCCCACATTGCATGCAGATTCTTTACCATCTGAGCCACCAGGGAAGCCCCCCTCTTTTTTTTGTCATAAATAGCCAATAAATGGGGCTTCACAGGTGTCTCAATTGTAAAGAATCCCCTGCCAACGCAAGAAATGTGGGTCCGATTTCTGGATTGGGAAGATCCCTCGGAGTAAGACATGAAAACCCACACTAGTATTCTTGCCTGGAAAAGTCCCTGGACAGAGGAGCCTGGCGGGTTGTACCCCTAGGAGTTGCAAAGAGTTGGACATGACTTAGTGACTGAACAATAACAAAAAGCCGATAAATGTTGTTTAAATGAATGACTGAAAAAAGTCTTAACCAATAAAGAAATCTTGCTATCCAATACTTTTTCTGTGTTTATGTTTATGCCTCCCTGATCCAAGCGTATCTGTCTTGCAAAAATGTAATACACAAATACAAATATAATGGTATTCAATGTCAAATTGGACCAGTGTTTGGAGAGGTAAATGAATAGACATCTGTGATGTCAAGGAAAATTCTTCCTATTGACTCAGTAAAATTGGTGGAATCTGACAAAGGAGAATACTGGGGAGAGGCATATTGGCAAAATTTAAATTAAAATGTATTTAAGCAATAAGCATGAAAAGATATATTTTAATAAGTTAACAGTGACACCTGTTTGCTTTTGTGTTTGAATGCATGGTCACTGTATTTTATATATATTAGATAGTACATAAACATATCTACAAATATTATATAATAGATAATAAAATATGTGTAAATGTCATATAAATATATATATGTAATATATTCAATTATTTGAGAGACATTTCAAAATGCTTCAATTTCTCCCACCTATATAGCCCTGCAAAGTCAGTTTTCTTGTTCCAGTTTTACAAGTGAGGGAATTATAGTCAAGGAGATGAAGTCAAGGTCACAAGATGGTAAGTGGCAACAACATCGGGTGTTGAAAGAGAGTTTGAGCAGCAATCAAAGCTCACATGGTTTTTAACTACATAATGTTTAGAAATGACTTATAGGAAGTGCTTTGGCTCATCAGCATGATTTAGGCCAAGAAAATTTAGAGAACATATTGGCTGTGCTACTCCAATTCATTTGAAGAAACCATTTTACAGCAGAGCTTTCAAATAATAGTGAAATAGAGAAGTAGCTATAGTTGATCCTTCGAGGGTAGAAAATACCACCCAGAGGCTCTTTTCTCAAAGTGAGGTTTTGGGATTTGAAACCTCATAAATTGTACTAAAAATTCTTTTATTACTCAGATGAGTTAAAGGTTACTCTGTTTTGAGACCCTCTTAATAGCTTTACCTGTTCTTAGCAAGTAGTAATGATTACTCTTTAAGAATGCATTAACTACATGTACTGAATAATTATTGCAACACACCAGGAGCTCCTACAACTAGCATTTAAGACACTGGCTCAGTTTATTCTAGTATCCACTTTAGCACTGTATTTAAACAATTTATAAATTCAGAAAGCAGGAGAAGGGAAGGAGAACAGAGAGTGGCAAAAGGAGAAGGACACGGAGGAAAAGATAAACAGGAAGAACACGAGGGTAAGCGGGAAGGGCTTGGAGTTGGATGAGACGGGTGGGCACAGGTAAAATGCAGACAAAGGATGGGGAAAAAGAGAGACGAGAAAGGTTCTAAACCTCTTAATACTTTGAAGAAAACAAAGTCACTATGAGCACTTTTAAAGGAATTTGGGGGTCATGGAGGCACTCCTATTATTGAAGTAATTAAAGCAAAAGCAGCCATTTCACATGTTAGGAATGTTGCAATTATCAGACCAAGTGGTTTTCTCTAAGAATTCTGTTATACTAGCATATTTTTATTAGGAGAGTCTGATTGTGAGTTGCAGAGACCCTTTCGAGATTACCTTGGGGTGTGTTGTAAGGAAGCATTAGGAAGAAAGTGTCTTAGTTGTTGCATAATGTTCTTTCAGGCTATGAAAAGAGAATCTGAGATAAGGGTGATGTGTTATGTTATGCCCCCAGAATCAAGAATTTGCCAGTCCCTTCTTTTATCTCTTGCTATAGTTGTATCTTCAAGTTTTAATTGTTCTTTCCTTTTTTGTTTCTTTCTAGATTTCTCACAATTTATACAGTTTCTGCTTACTGTCTTCTCTGTGGTGACTCTCTTTTCTTTCTTCAGCATCATTTGAACCTTGTGCCTTGCCTTATTTATCTAATACTCGTGTATTCCAAGGCAAATCCTACAGTACACAATATCCACATAAGGTAGAGTTTCCACACCTGGGTATGAAGTCAAAGAGTTAGCACTAAAATAATATTGAAGGTAATTGTATCTTTTCCTGATGGCTGAAAAGACCCTTCAGGATCTTGAAGCACCCCAGAGTTATCTTTAAGTGTATTAATTATCTTTCCTATTATTTATAATTTCTTTCTTTCTCATAAAAGTCAAGTGGGAAAATAAATTAGTGAGCTGAGCTTTCAAGTAACTCAGGACTCAGATAAATGAAAATGTATTGTAATTGTGTGTATTGTAATTGAAGAAAGAATCATTTCCTCAGATAAAAGATTAGAGTAAATGACATCTAACTTCCTGTTTAACTCCAATTCTAAGACTTTTATGATCTACACAAATATGATTCAGAGTCTCCCACCACTTTTTGATGATTGTTTCTCTGTAGTCATATTTATGACTTGGATTTTTTTTTCCTGCATTAAATACCTGTTTTAATAAAGAACTTGAAAATATGATTTCAGTATTTTTTATTCATATTACAGTTTGAAGACCTGTTTTTTAAAACCGTGGTGAGTCCTTGAGGACTCTATAATCCCCAGGAGAATATATTAATTCTGATCCCCTTCCCTATTTTAATAACTAACAGAGTTTCAAGCTATTATATATAATACTGGTATCATTTATTTTTTTCTGCTCAGATTTTTACCCTTTTTGAGGAGTAATTTCAGGCCGCTTGCTAATTGTTAATATCAAATACATTTTAAATTCACTGCATTTAATTTAAAGTGTAGTTTATCCACATGATTTGGACACTTATCCAGTCTTTAAAAATAAATATATATTGCTATTTAAGATGTACCTGGAACTGTTCTAGGCCCTCAAGTTACAGTAGTGAATACAAAAATTGCTGTCTCTTAATGGTTTACCTTCATGATATCTTGACAAGTTTAAAAAATAAATTAATATTTTATTTGGAACTATTAGTTTTCAGAGATTGTTTTATATTTTGTTTGTTGGTTGGTTTGGTTTGACTTTCACATTTTGAGTCAAGTATTATATAAGCAATATGGGTTGTTTACTGGAATAAAGATTGAAATATATCACCTATTTCATAAAAACCACTGAATATTAGACCCTTTAAATCTGTAAGTAAGCTCAAGGATGGGCAAAATAGGTAATGCACAGAATTTTATGCTGTTTTCAATTTTAATATTTTTGCAAAGTATACAGAGAGTAGTGTAGAAAGAGCTTTACATAGCAATTTTCAGATTAACTGAAAGACGACAAATAACTGATAAGCACTGAAACCGGTACAAATAAACAGTTCTCCCTAGCCATTATGAAGCGGGGAGTTAAAAAAAAAAAAAAAACCCAAAGCCTTTTTTGTTGTCTCTCTGGGATAAACTAAATACGTGATGTGAGTTTGTAGGTATGTTGCAATTGATTTTATTTGAGAGCTAAGACTTTTATAATTCACTTGTGGTTTTGGTTTTGGTTATATTAGAAGGCTTTCTCATTGCTTACATAAAGGACTTCATACTCTACCAATGGTGGGTCAAACTGAGTTTATCCTGGCTGCATATTAAATATTGAAGAATTGTGCCTTTGCCTTAAAGAACCCGCAACCTAAAACACATGTAATTAGATTTTTCTAAAGCACATCTTTTCTCACATGGTTATACACCTACTAAACTATCCATAAACTCCACTATGAGGGGCAAAGCTGCTACTTAACTTGAGCAGGGCCAAGACAAAAACCATACTATAAGTATAATATTAAACAATAGAGTTTTTCTGTAAGTAATGACATAAAATATTTTTCAAAGGCAAAGTTAACAGAGTGTCTCTTGTATCGTCTTTGCATATTATTATTAAGTTTAGACAACTCAAATAAGACCTAAATATTGAAATGAATTTCTTCCCTGTGGTGATAACAGTGTGATTTTCCTGGAATAGGGATTATCTTTCTTGTGTTACATCTGCAGATTATCTATTACCTTGTAAATTATATAAAGTAAATTTAGTGAACCAATGAAGGAAATTAAGCATGTTAGTCCCCACTGCAGTTTTAGAGAAATTAAGAAAGCACAGAGGTTTTTGAAAATATATACAATTATGTTTTCATGTCACTATTAATAGATCATGTTTTTTCATGACCTAATATTCTGACAGGCTGATGAATAAGATTAATCAGTATGAGGATAATGACCACAATCCATCAACATTTTGTTCACAGTCGCTTTTCAAACTTGTATCAGTTCACCAGTTGGAACAGATGTTTGTGATTCTTGTTAATTACTGTACATTCACACTACTCAGATTCTTACATATGGTTTGGATGAATTCAGAGTTTTATTTTAAATAATGTCAAATCAAAAAATTAACTACTAGCAGTTATATTCAAATCATTACCACATAAAGGCCGAGACATCACAGTCAAGTCAACTGAATTTTTTCCTGTCCCATCTGCTAATTGATGGGTGATCATTTGATTGATGGGATAACCTTAACCTAAAGAATATTTCTTTAATAATATTTGAATTTGAATTTTCTTGGTGCTCAAATAAGAGAATCCTGAAAATTTTAAAGGTAAATATTCTATGAATTGCAAATCAAAACTACCTTTTATATGGAATTTATTTTCCAATCTGGAACATTAGGCTTGGAACTTGGGACTCCAGAGTTAATATTTTCACATATGCTGTTTTATAGGAATCTTACTGTAAAGAAAAGGCTAAGTACTCAGTAATCATGCTGGCATTACTGGCTTTACTGATCTGACAAGTGACAATTGATCAGTTGAATAAAGAATGCTGTCTTAAATATGTTACTATGCAGAGGGGCTATGAAAGATCAAAGTAGAGATGAAGGTAAGTAAGCAAAGGCCAAAATTAATCAGTTAGATGATCAATTAGTCAATCTTGTTTGGAAATAGAGCTTTGAGAATTATAAACATGTAAAGAACAATTAAAGTATTGGAATGGATAAAATGTTGTTGTTGTTTTGTTGTTAAATTGTGTCCCACTCTTTTGCAATCCCTTGGATTATAGCCTGCCAGGTTCCTCTGTCCATGTGATTTCTCAGGCAAGAATACTGGAATGGATTGTCATTTCCTTCCCAGGGTTCTTCCCATCCCAGTGATTGGACTCACATCTCCTGCATTGGCAGGTGGATTTTTTACCACTGAGTAACCTGTGAAAACCTATGGATAAAATATTGAGGGTTACATTGAGGGCTACATTTACAGATCATGGATTTATGCTGCACAAGTCCTGAATATTCATTGAAAGGATTGATGCTAAAGCTGAAACTCCAATAATTTGCCCACCTGATTCGAAGAACTGACTCATTTGAAAAGACCCTGATGCTGGGAAAGATTGAAGGCGGGAGGAGAAGGGGACCTCAGAGGATGAGATGGTTGGATGTCATCACCAGCTCAATGGACATGAGTTTGAGCAAACTCTGGGAGCTGATAATGGACAAGGAAGCCTGGTGTGCTGCAGTTCATTGGGTCACAAAGAGTCATACACGACTGGGTGACTGAACTGAACTGAACTGTTTCTTTGGTAGTTCTCCATTATCTCCAGTCAAGAAACTAAACAGCTGGATGGAGCCAGAGTAGAATTTTTCCCATTTGATTTCTGCAAAAATAATGCAAAGAATCAATAATAATGAGGTATTGATCTTTTTAGAGAACATTGTGAAGATGGAACAGTTGTTAAGAGAACAGTAGCAGAGTCAAGGGATATGATGTCAGTGATTCACAGACAAAGTATTTCAAGAGTTATTTGAGTAAAATGTATAAATTTTTGACATGATGGTGCTATTGTGATCTGTGAAATATAAACTCTAGAAGTGATACACTTAAGGGTGAAGACAAGGACCAGACAGAATTAGTTGCTCATGCTCCCGTGTTCCCATAGTGGTCTGTACTTAAATCTACTCAAAATTCCAATACATTATGTAATAGTTGGTCCTGAGCTATTCTTCCTGACTCCAGTGGGAGTCACTTCAGGGTAGGGAAAAATACTTAATCCTATCTATTTCTTGGACACAGAAGAATTTCTGGTATACAGTAGATGCCTAAAATGTGTTTGAATTGAATTAGTGAATGAACAACTCTTATATTTAATGCTGTGGTATGAGTGTGAGTGCATGTATGCTTGTGTGAACACACTCCACTTTTAATAGTGTACTATTGAATATAGCTGAATTTATTTTCTATGAATGTAGACCAGTGTATTCATTCTTTGATGCAGTCATCATATGCTTTATAGAGCTAGATGAAAAGCACTTTGGAACTTTGGGCTTTTAACAGAAATTTCTGACAAACTTACACACATTCTTCTCTACATAAAATTGGATAGTTATGATATTCAAGTTTTCCTTCTTTTATTAGTCTCATGTGATAGAGAGACAAGTGTTTTTTTAACTGTAAATTTTATACGTGATTCTCTGAGTCCATGCACTTTTCTATTGAGACAACAAAACAAAACAAAATCTTATTCTTAGTTCTGATCCTTTCGTTGAGATAAAAGTATGTTTTATCCCTTGATTTTAACACATCCCCCTGTCAACAGTATTGGACTTCACTCACAGCACCAGTCACATCCACAACTGGGTGTTGTTTTTGCTTTGACTTTGTCTCTTCATTCTTTCTGGAGTTATTTCTCCACTCATCTCCAGTAGCATATTGGGATCCTACTGACCTGGGGAGTTCATCTCTCAGTGTCCTATCTTTTCTTTTTGCCTTTCATACTGTTCATGGGGTTCTCAAGGCAAGAATACTGAAGTGGTTTGCCATTTCCTTCTCCAGTGGACCACATTTTTTCAGAACTCTCCACCATGAGCCATCTGTCTTGGGTGGCCCTACACAGCATGGCTCATAGTTTCATTGAGTTAGACAAGGTTGTGGTCCACATGATCAGTTTGGTTAGTTTTCTGTGATTGTGGCTTTCAGTCTGTCTGCCCTCTGATGGAGAAGGGTAAAAGGCTTATGAAAGCTTCCTGATGGGACAGACAGACTGAGGGGGAATTTGGGTCTTGCTCTGATGGGCGGAACCATGTTCAGTATATCTTTAATCCAATTGTCTGCAGATGGGTGGGGCTGTGTTCCCTCCATGCTATTTACCTGGGGCCAAACTATGGTGGAGGTAATGAAGATAATATCTCAGTTCAGTTCAGTTCAGTCACTCAGTCCTGTTCGACTCTTTGCGACCCCATGAATCATAGCACGCCAGGCCTCCCTGTCCATCACAAAATCCCAGAATTTGCTCAAACTCTTGTCCATTGAGTTGATGATGCCATCCAGCCATCTCATCCTCTGTCGTCCCCTTCTCCTCCTGCCCCCAATCCCTCCCAGCATCAGGGTCTTTTCCAATGAGTCAGCTCTTTGCATGAGGTGGCCAAAGTATTGGAGTCTCAGCTTCAGCATCAGTCCTTTCAACGAATACCAGGGACTGATCTCCTTTTGGATGGACTAGTTGGATCTCCTTGCAGTCCAAGGGACTCTCAAGAGTCTTCTCCAACACCACAGTTCAAAAGCATCAATTTTTTGGTGCTTATCTTTCTTCACAGTCTAACTCTCACATCCATACATGACACTGGAAAAACCATAGCTTTGACTAGACGGACCTTTGCGGGCAAAGTAATGTCTCTGCTTTTTAATATGCAATCTAGATTGGTCATAACTTTCCTTCCAAGGAGTAAGTGTCTTTTAATTTCATAGCTGCAATCACTATCTGCAGTGATTTTGGAGCCCCCCAAAATAAAGTCTGACACTGTTTCCAATGTTTCCCCATCTATTTCCCATGAAGTGATGGGATCAGATGCCATGATCTTAGTTTTCTGAATGTTAAGCTTTAGGCCAACTTTTTCACTCTCTTCTTTCACTTTCATCAAGAGGCTTTTTAGTTCCTCTTCACTTTCTGCCATAAGGGTGGAACGGCCTCCTTCAAAAAGCCCCATGCATGCACTGCTACACTCAGTGCCCCCAGCCCTGCAGCAGGCCACTGCCAACCCACGCCTCCACTGCAGACTCCTGGGCACTTATGGGCAAGTCTGGGTCAGTCTCTTGTGGGGTCACTGCTCCTTTCTTCTGGGTCCTGGTGTGCACAAGGCTCTGCTTGTGCCTGCCAGGAGTTTGTTTCCCAGCCCTGTCTAAGTTCTGGCGGCTCCGTGGTGGGGTTAATGGTGACCTCCTCCATGAGGGCTTATGCCATACCCAGGTCTGCTGCACCCAGAGCCCCTGCCCGTGTGGCCGTCCATTGCTGACCCGCACCTCCACAGGAGACACTCAAACACAGTTCTTTCTCAGCCTCTGTGGGGTCTCTGGGTCCTGGTGTGCACAAGGTTTCATTGAGCCCTCTGAGCATTTCTGGTGGGAATGGGGTTTGATGCTAAATGCAATTTCACCCCTCCTACTGTCTTGCTGTGCTTTCTCCTTTGTTCTTAGATGTGGGGTATCTCTCTCTCTCTCTCTCTCTTTTTCATAGCACAAGGATCTCTTTATTGTGACACTCAGTGGAAAACATCTGTAAAGCAGCTCACTGTAGTGGTGAGAGCTGCAACCATGCTAAGGCACTTTCATTATATAAAAAAAGGGCGGGTGTGGGAGTTCTGTCCACTCCTTTGTGACAGCAACTGGGACCTGAATTCAGAGCTTTTTAGGCATATGTAGCTTTTCACAGCTCCACTCCAGAGCCTACCATCCTGCTGGGGTTTCTCTGCCCTTGGATGTGAGGCAAAGAAAGAAAAGAAAGCCTTCCGAAGTGATCAATGTAAAGAAACAGAGGAAAACAATAGAATGGGAAAGTCCAGAGATCTCTACAAGAAAATTAGAGATACCAATGGACTATTTCATGCAAAGATGGGCACAATAAAGGATGGAAATTGTATGGACCTAACAGAAGCAGAACATATTAAGAAGAGGTGGCAAGAATACACAGAAGAACTGTACAAAAAAGATCTTCAAATCCAGATAATCACAATGGTGTGATTACCAACTTAGAGCCAGATATCCTAGAATGCAAAGTCAAGTAGGCTTAGGAAGTATCACTAGGAACAAAGCTAGTATAAGTGATGGAATTCCGGTTGAGCTATTTCAAATCCTAACAGATGATGCTGTGAAAGTGCTATACTCAATATACCAGAAAATTTGGAAAACTCAACAGTGGCCACAGGACTGGAAAAGGTCAGTTTTCATTCCAATCCCAAAGAAAGGCAATGCCAAAGAATGCTCAAACTACTGTACAATTGCACTCATCTCACACGCTAGTAAAGTAATGCTCAAAATTCTCCAAGCTAGGCTTCAACAGTATGTGAACCATGAACTTCCAGATGTTCAAGCTGGTTTTACAAAAGGCAGAGAAACCAGAGATCAAATTGCCAACATCTGCTGGATGACCGAAAAAGCAAGAGAGTTCCAGAAAAGCATCTATTCCTGCTTTATTGATTACCAAAGTCTTACATTGTGTGGACCACAAGAAATGTGAAAAATTCTGAAAGAAATGGGAATACCAGACCACCTGACCTGCCTTCTGAGACATCTGTATGCAGGACAGGAAGCAACAGTTATAAATGGACATGGAACAACAGACTGGCCTTAAATAGGAAAAGGAGTATGTCGAGGCTGTATATTGTCACCCTGCTTATTTAACTTCTATGCAGAGTACATCATGAGAAATGCTGGGGTGGAGGACTCATAAGCTGGAATCAAGATTGCCAGGAGAAATATCAATAACTTCAGAAATTAAGATGACACAACCTTTATGGCAGAAAGTGAAGAAGAACTAAAGAGCCTCTTGATGAAAGTAATAGAGGAGAGTGAAAAATTTGGCTTAAAACTCAACATTCAGAAAACTAAGATCATGGCATCTGGTCCCATCCCTTCACGGCAAATAGATAGGGAAACAGTGGAAACAGTGACAGACTTCATTTTTTTTTTTTTTTTTTTAGCTTCTAAATCACTGCAGATGGCGATTGCAGCCATGAAATTAAAAGACACTTACTCCTCGGAAGGAAAGTTATGACCAACCTAGACAGCATATTAAAAAGCAGAGACATTACTTTGCCAACAAAGGTCTGTCTAGTCAAAGCTATGGTTTTTCCAGTAGTCATGTATGGATGTGAGAGTTGGCATATAAGGAAAGCTGAGTGCAAAAAAGTTGATTCTTTTGAACTGTGGGGTTGGAGAAAACTCTGAGAGTCCCTTGGACTGCAAGGAGATCCAATCAGTCCATCCTAAAGAAAATCAGTTTTGAATATTTGTTGGAAGGACTGATGCTGAAGCTGAAACTCCAATACTTTGGCCATCTTATGCAAAGAACTGACTCATTTGAAAAGACCCTGATGCTGGGAAAGATTGAAGACAGAAGTAGAAGTGGACAACAGAGCGTGAGTTGATTGGATGGCATCACCGACTCGATGGACATGAGTTTGAGTAAACTCCAGGAGTTAGTGATGGGAAGGGAAGCCTGGTGTACTACTGTCCATGGGGTCGCAAAGAGTCGGACACGACTGAGTGACTGAACTGAACTCACTGTCAATAGTACACATAAAGTATTTCCAGAATAAGCTTGTATTCATTATAATTTCATGAGAACAGTTTTGAATGTGGCAATTTTTATTTTAGATTTATAAGTTGCAATCTATTATATCTATGGAAAATATCTAAGGGAGTGAAATAAAAGGGCAAAATAGAATAAGATTTTACTTCTCTACATTTCTGCTTTAATCAGCTAAGCCCTGCTATTTCTATTTGAAACATTTTTATATTGGAATATCGTTGATTTACAATATTGTGTTACTCAAAGGTACAAGCAAAGTGATTCAGTTATATATGTACATATATATATATATATATATATATGCATCAGTTCAGTTCAGTTCAGTCACTCAGTTGTGTCCAACTCTTTGCAACCCCAGAACTGTGGCAGGCCAGGCCTCTCTGTCCAACACCAACTCCTGGAGTCCACAGAAACCCATGACCATCAAGTCGGTGATGCCATCCAACCATCTTATCCTCTGGCATCCCCTTCTCCTCCTGCCCTCAATCTTTCCCAGCATCAGGGTCTTTTCCAATGAGTCAGCTCTTTGCATCAGGTGGCCAAAGTACTGGAGTTTCAGCTTCAGCATCAGTCCTTCCAATGAACACCCAGGACTGATCTCTTTTTGGATGGACTGGTTGGATCTCCTTGCAGTCCAAGGGACTCTCAAGAGTCTTCTCCAACACCACAGTTCAAAAGCATCAATTCTTAGGCACTCAGCTTTCTTTATAGTCCAACTCTCACATCCATACATGAACACTGGAAAGACCATAGCCTTGACTAGATGGACGTTTGTTGGCCAAGTAATGTCTCTGCTTTTTAATATGCTGTCTAGGTTGGCCATAACTTTCTTTCCGAGGAGTAAGTGTCTTTTAATTTCATGGCTGCAGTCACCATCTGCAGTGATTTTGGAGCCCAGAAAAATAAAGTCAGCCACTGTTTCCACTGTTTCCCCATCTATTTCCCATGAAGTGATGGGACCAGATGCCATGATCTTAGTTTTCTAAATGTTGAGCTTTAAGCCAACTTTTTCACTCTCCTCTTTCACTTTCATCAAGAGGCTCTTTAGTTCTTCTTCACTTTCTGCCATAAGGGTGGTGTCATGTGCATATCTGAGGTTGTTGATATTTCTTCCAACAATCTTGATTCCAGCTTATGCTTCACCAGCCTAGTGTTTCTCATGATGTTCTCTGCATATAAGTTGAACAAGCAGGGTTACAATATACAGCCTTGACACACTCCCTTTCCTATTTGGAACCAGTCTATTGTTCCATGTCCTATTCTAACTGTTGCTTCCTGACCTGCATACAGATTTCTCAGGAGGCAGGTCAGGTGGTCTGATATTCCCATCTCTTTAAGAATTTTCCAAAGTTTATTGTGATCCACACAAGGGCTTTGGCATAGTCAATAAAGCCGAAATAGATGTTTTTCTGGAACTCTCTTGCTTTTTCGATGATCCAGCGGATATTGACAATTTGATCTCTGGTTCCTCTGCCTTTTCTAAAACCAGCTTGAACATCTAGAAGTTCACGGTTCATACTGAAGCCTGTCTTGCAGAATTTTAAGCATTACTTTACTAGTGTGTGAGGTGAGTGCAATTGTGCAGTAGTTTGAGCATTCTTTGGGATTGCCTTTCTTTGAGATTGGAATGAAAACTGACCTTTTCCAGTCCTGTGGCCACTGCTGAGTTTTCCAAATTTGCTGACCTATTGAGTGTAGCACTTTCACAGCATCATCTGTTAGGATTTGAAATAGCTCAATCGAATTCCATCACTTATACTAGCTTTGTTCCTAGTGATGCTTCCTAAGGCCCACCTGACTTCACATTCCAAGATGTCTGTCTCTAGGTGAGTGATCACACCATCGTGATTATCTGGGTCCTGAAGATCTTTTTTGTACAGCTCTTCTGTGTATTCTTAACATTCTGCTTCTGTTAGGTCCCTACCATTTCTGTCCTTTATTGAGCCCATCTTTGCATGAAATGTTCCCTTGGTATCTCTAATTTTCTTGAAGAGATCCCTAGTCTTTCCCATTCTATTGTTTTCCTCTATTTCTTTGCATTGATCGCTGAGGAAGATTTTCTTATCTCTCCTTGCTATTCTTTGGAACTCTGCATTCAAATGGTGTATCTTTACTTTTCCCTTTTGCTTTTTGCTTCCCTTCTTTTCACAGCTATTTGTCAGGCCTCCTCAGACAGCCATTTTGCTTTTTTGCATTTCTTTTTCTTGAGGATGGTCTTCATTCCTGTCTCCTGTAAAATGTCATGAAACTCCATCCATAGTTCATCATGTGTTCTCTCTATCAAATAGTCATATATATATATATACGAATATATATATAATATTATTCTGTTTTAGATTCTTTTCTCATATAGGTTATCACAGACTATTGGGTAAAGTTCATCTACTTCCAAAATATATAAAGTGACAATGTTTGATTTTTTTTTTATATTTCATGTTTTCTTTCAGCAGTAAACATTTAGTGAAAACTATTTTTATAAGTATCATCTTCAGATATAAATTAGTTGTCTCATATAACAAATAGCAAATTAACTGTCTAGAAACTTCTTTAAGTTACATTGTTACATAAACTAAAGACTAATTTTAAGATTTCATTACTTTTTCCAAGACACCAACCATCCAACTGAAAATGAAGAATTCAGTCAAATCAACTGTCTATTGTCTACATGTAAACACAGGTAAACACCTGACTTCACTGTTAGGAGCAAAACCTTTGTTATTTTATAGATAGAGAGCTGATATCTTAGGGTTAAATGATGATCATATATTAGCATGAATTTTTAAAGAGTAATTGGTAAGAATACTGTTATTTGAATGCTCTTACATAGATCCTGTCTTAGAAGAAGGGTTCTAGAAGTATTCATTTCACTATGTCTATTTTCTATTGATATCACTGAGTGACAGTTGTAACTAACTGTGAATATATAGGTTTTATTTATGAAGCTTGTTTTAGAGTGCATGCATGGCTCAACAAATATATTTAATGTCTTCATAGAATATATAGTAGTGTGTTAGTCCCTCAGTCATGTCCGACTCTTTGTGACCCCGTGGACTGTAGCCCGCCAGACTTCTCTGTCCACAGAATTCTTCAGGCAAGAATACTGAAGTGGACTGGCATTCCCTTCTCCGGGGGATCTTCTGGACCCAGGGATCAAACCTGGGCCTCTTGCATTGCCGGTGGATTCTTTGTCATCTGAGCCACCAGAGAAGCCTTATAGAATATACAGACAAGCGTAATTTGAATTCTAAATAGACTATGTTTTGTATTAAATTCAGGTTAGTAATCAAAAGTTGTCAAAGTAGTACTGAGGGGAATTACTGAGGAATACTGATTTTAACCAGTAAATAAGAAACTGTGTGTGTGTTTTTGTGTGTGCATATGTGTTAGGGGAATCTGTGGCTTACTGGAGTGATTGTATTCATGTTTCTTTCCAAAATCAAAAATACAGTATATATAGTCATAATTCATGGAATGATGCAAAGTGGATAGATAGCTTGGCCTCAGGAGTGCACTATTTCACCAATTCGTTGAATGTCTATACATTTGGCAATGGGTATAATTTCAGAACTGTCTGTACATTAAATATGTACCATCATCTGGTTCTCTTTACTTTTATTAATAGACTTCTTATTATACCCTGTCCCAGATATCAAAATGGTCTATTGGAAAGTGAAAACTTTTGATTGATGCAGGAACTATGTTAAGGTATTACTGAAATAAATAACAAATTATCTTACTTTTTATGGATTCTGCCTTTCCTTTAACCACCCACCACATACACAAACACACACCCTTTCAATCATTGCTTATGTCTGTCTATGTTCCTTACTCAACCTGTGTCCATCTCTCTCTCTCTCTCTCTCTCTCTCTTTCTTTCTTTCTTTTTTTGTCTTCTCTCTCTTGTCTCTCTCATGCTTACCACTACTTGTTTATCCCTGTTCATAATTTAGAAAACTAAAACTGATAATACCATGAAAAGGGGAATTTATGAGTCTCCTACCCAAGAGGGTCTGCCATAGCAGTTCACTCAATAATGTCTAATGCCAAGGAAGTATCCCTCTCTCCAGATCTGTATTATATGTGATACTTCTCATTATCCATATTTTCAAGTTAGGTATTACTGGGACATTCTCATGTGTCCAGAGATGGAGCATTTGTCATGGACTTTGCCTTCTTCTTGTTTATCACTTTCAATATTGAGATTGCTTCAAGTTTTGTTATACTTGAGAGAGTAGACTTTAGCAGTTGTGGAAGGAAAGAATCAGGTAACACTGCCGTGGTCTGATTTGTGATTACCTACAGTATAACTTTTGGATTCTCTGAGGTAATTGAAAGACATTTTCCAAAGAGGCAGCAGAGACTCCAGTGAGAGAAGACCACTGTGTAGCACTTCCACTGCATCAAAGACAGTTCCTGGAATGGAGGAAATGCTTCTTGTATTCAGCGGCCTTCTTTTTATCATCATCAGTGTACAATTTCAAATTGGGTAAATCCAAGCCAAAACCTTTGCATCTTTCTTATATTTACCTCTCCAATTCTCATAGGACAAAATGACACAATTTTCCCCCTTAGCTGATACTATTTTTTCCCCAGTTAATATTACATACCAGCTTTATAGAAAGATAAAAGAAAAAGAAAATTATCACAACCAACTGTGTCCTCTCTTTCAAAATAAGCATGTCCCAACACTCAAATTCTTTCCTTTATTGTTTCAACGTTTTTAAAAAGTAAAAAAAAAAAAAAAAAAGAATCATAATCAAAAGGCTTCCCTAGTGGCCCAGTGGTAAGAAATCAGCCTGGCCAATGCAGGAGATGCAGGTTTGAACCCTGCGTTGGAAGATCCTCTGGAGAAGGAAATGGCAACCCACTCCAAAAGTCTCATCTGGGAAGTACCATAAACAGAGGAGCTTGGTGGGCTACAGTCCATGGGGTTGCAGAGTCGGACATGACCTAGTGACTAAACAACAACCCACAACAACTCACAAACAGAGAGAGAGAAGAAAATAGTGACTATTAAAAAACAGTGAAATCTCAAAAAATTATGAGGGCAATATAATGAGTTTATTTTTACTAGAGATAGAATTGTCTTCATTTTGATACATGCATCTCTCATGTTAAACAAGGCTAAGCAAATGTAATAAGTTTTACAAAGTCTTAGATCAAGCTGACAGCTTATTTGCTGAATCTGTGTCTGAAATGGATCACAATGTAAATAGACCAGTTGGCCTGGCGGAGAGAAGCAGTGGAATAGCCAAGAGGCTCTGAAGAAACACTTGCCACTTCATAGTGTTTACACTGAAGTTTTTCATATGAAAATAACATAATCATTGTAACAGTAAAAAATGAATGCTATTACTAGTAAATCTGGATTGAGTTCTTCTGAAAGCAAGGAAAACATTTATATAGTGTGCCCATATTCCAGTAACAATGTATTTGGATTCTGACAAATATGTCAATTTTAGTTTACTTCTCAAAATGATGCATACAATTGGACTTAACAGTATTAATAGTAAGGTTTTTGTTTGGTTATCATTATATTTTATGGGATACAAGCAGTGCTAGATAATTAGTTTAAAATCATTCAACAACACAAATATTCTTCTAAATATGATGCATAATAGACCTCATTCAACAAAGATTACAGTGCAGCTAGATCATTATTTCTGACATTCAGCAGTCAACCTCCAACATCCTTGTGTAAGATGCTTTTCACAGTAGCTAAACACTTAAAAATAACAATTGTGATATCAGAGCTTTCATGAATAACACATGAAGCTGGAATTTACATTTTTTTATTAGTAAAACTGCCTGTTTTCTTCTGAACATTGTTATTTGGGTAAATAATACCAACCCATGGCTTTTATATTATTCCTGTACAATTGGAAAGTTTCAGTAATTTAGTCTTCAGAGTGTGGATCTGAAATTTTAAAGGTCCATCTTACCATCAAACAGCAGGCTCCCTTCTCCAGAACGAACTGTTAAAAATGAAAAGAACAAAAGGAAAGTTCCTGTATGTCAATATATTACATGGATATATCTGATAGCAGGGACTGTACAAACAACCAACTGAGAAATGCAGAGTTCCAAAGAATAGCAAGGAGAGATAAGAAAGCCTTCCTCAGCAATCAATGCAAAGAAATAGAGGGAAAGAATGGGATGGGAAAGACTAGAGAACTCTTCAAGAAAAGTAGAAATATCAAGGGAAAATTTCGTGCAAAGATGGGTTCAAAAAGGACAGAAATGGTAGGGACCTAACAGAAGCAGAAGATATTAAGAAGAGGTGGCAAGAATACACAGAAGAACTGTACCAAAAAAAAAAAAAAAATCTTCATGACCCAGATAATCACGATGGTGTGATCACTCACCTAGAGCCAGACATCTTGGAATGTGAAGTCAAGTGGACCTTAGGAAGGAAGCATCCCTACGAACAAAGCTAGAGGAGGTGATGGAATTCCAGTTGAGCTATTTCAAATCCTGAAAGATGATGCTGTGAAAGTGCTGCACTCAATATGCCAGCAAATTTAGCAAATTTGGAAAACTCAGCAGTGGCCACAGGACAGGAAAAGGTCAGTTTTCATTCCAATCCCAAAGAAAGGCAATGCCATAGAATGCTCAAACTACCACACAGTTGCACTCATCTCACAGGCTAGTAAAGTAATGCTTAAAATTCTTCAAGCCAGTTTTCAGCAATACGTGAACTGTGAACTTCCAGATGTTCAAGCTGGTTTTACAAAAGGCAAAGGAACCAGAGATCACATTGCCAACATCTGCTGGATCATTGAAAAAGCAAGAGAGTTCCAGAAAAACATGTATTCCTGCTTTATTGACTATGCCAGAGCCTTTGACTGTGTGAATCACAATAAACTGTGGAAAATTCTGAAAGAGATGGGAATACCAGACCACCTGACCTGCCTCTTGAGAAGCCTTATGCAGGTCAGGAAGCAACAGTTAGAACTAGACATGGAACAAAGGACGGGTTCCAAATAGAAAAAGGAGTACGTCACGGCTGTATATTGTCACCATGCTTACTTAATTTATATGCAGAGTACATCATGAGAAACTCTGGGCTGGAGGAAGCACAAGCTGGAATCAAGATTGCTAGGAGAAATATCAATAACCTCAGATATGCAGATGACACCACCCTTATGGCAGAAAGTGAAGAAGAACTAACGAGCCTCTTGATGAAAGTGAAAGAGGAGAGTGAAAAAGTTGGCTTAAAACTCAACATTCAGAAAACTAAGATCATGGTATCTGGTCCCATCCCTTCAAGGCAAATAGATGGGGAAACAGTGGAAACAGTGGCTGACTTTATTTTTCAGGGCTCTAAAATCACTGCAGATGGTGACTGCAGCCATGAAATTAAAAGACACTTACTCCTCAGAAGGAAAGTTATGACCAACCTAGACAGCATATTAAAATGCAGAGACATTACTTTGTCAGCAAAGGTCCGTCTAGTCAAGGCTATGGTTTTTCCCATGGTCATGTATGGATGTGAGAGTTGGACTATAAAGAAAGCTGAGCACAGATGCTTTTGAACTGTTGTTGGAGAAGATCTAACAAGGAGATTCAACCAGTCCATCCTAAAGGAGATCAGTCCTGGGTGTTCATGGTAAGGACTGATGTTGAAGCTGAAACTCCAATATTTTGGCCAGCTGAGGCAAAGAGCTGACTCATTTGAAAAGGTCCTGATGCTGGGAAAGATTGAGTTCAGGAGAAGAAGGGGACATCAGAGGATGAGATGGTTGGATGGATCACCAACTCGATGGAAATGGGTTTTGGTGGACTCCAGGAGATGGTGATGGACAGGGACGCCTGGCGTGCTGCAGTTCATGGGGTCGCAAAGAGTCAGACATAACTGAGTGACTGAACTGAACTGAACTGAGCTCTACTTTAGCACTGTACAACCGGATCCATCAGCAACCAGCACAAAGTATTTTCCCATGGCACTGACTAGCTCTGTGTGTAATTGGGGAAATTCATGATTATTTGTAAGCATACATGAACAATAACAAAAAGCAACAATACTTCAACAGTAACCTGAAATTTCACAATATTTTCTAGGGCATTTTCTTGCCTGCTTACATTCTTTCAGAAACATTCACAATGGCTCTGGTTGGTCTCGAAACCAATAGGCATTTCAAGGCTGTTTCTCTTGTAGTCTTTGCCTTTTTCGATGCTTTTAAGTAAAAACTGATTTCCTACTCCAAAGACCAATCCCTAAGTAAAAATAATTAAATGACTTGGTGACTATATTAGATATACATGACTGAAGAAATCCATCTTTCTATAGCGCAATGTCCTTTAGGTATTTATCACATCTGTGTTTGGAAGCAGTTAATGGCATCCCTCTACTGCAAGATAGGCTTTTAGCTCCTTCTTGAGTGTGTGAGCATTCTCAGTTGCTTCAGCTATATGGGACTTTTTGTGACCCTATGAACTGTACCCTCCAGGCTCTTCTGCCCATGAGATTCTCCATGCAAGAATACTGGAGCGTGTTGCCATGCCTTCCTCCAGGGGATCTTTCCAACCCAGGGATAGAAACTGAATCTTCTGTGTCTCCTGCAAGTGGGTTCTTTACCTACTGAGCCACCTGGGAAGTTCCCTAGTTTGTCACATAAAACTCTTCCACTTGTTTCCAGATTTCTGGGCTTTAAATACCAGTTCTTCTATGTATTAGCTAGATGACTGTGCAAGTAAACTAACTCATTGTACTTCTACTTTATTATCTGTATGGTGGAAGTGAAAATCAAACATACATCTTAGGGCTGTTATTGGGAAAATAACAGAAGTCAGTTCAGTTCAGTTCAGCCACTCAGTCATGTCTGACTCTTTGTGACCCCATGAACAGCAGCACACCAGGCCTCCCTGTCCATCACCAACTCCTGGAGTTTACCCAAACTCATGTCCTTTGAGTCGGCAATGCCATCTAACCATCTCATCCTCTGTCATCCCCTTCTCCTCCTGCCTTCAATCTTTCCCAACATCAGGGTCTTTTCAAATGAGTCAGCTCTTCACATCAGCTGGCCAAAATATTGGAGTTTCAGCTTCAACATCAGTCCTTCCAATGAACACTCACGATTGATCTCCTTTAGGATGGACTGGTTAGATCTCCTTGCAGTCCAAGGGACTCTCAAGCATCTTCTCCAACACCACAGTTCAAAAGCATCAATTTTTCTGTGCTCAGCTTTCTTTATAGTCCAACTCTCACATCCATACATGAACACTGGAAAAATCATAGCCTTGACTAGATGGACTTTTGTTGGCAAAGTAATGTCTCTGCTTTTTAATATGCTGTCTAGGTTGGTCATAACTTTCCTTCCCAGGATTAAGCATCTTTTAATTTCATGGCTGTAATCACCATCTGCAGTGATTTTGGAGCCCAGAAAAATAAAGTCAGCCACTGTTTCCACCGTTTCCCCATCTATTTGCCATGAAGGGATGGGACCTGATGCATTGGTATGTAAATATTTGATTTATGTCCATATTTATATATATATAGTTACATAATGATATTACATTATCTTTTAAGAATATCTACAGCTAAAAATTTGTCCTTATCATTTGTATTAAGCACAAACAAAAGTAAAAGTTTATATACATAAGAAGAGGTGGAAATACAAATGCATAAGTACATTTAACTATATGTGGTTGGGTTATTTTATCTTTCAGGAACATCATGGCCTAAAATGTGCATGTCATGTCAACATTTTCCTTTAGTAACCAATACCGCTGAATTTCAATAAGGTCTGAAGCTTTTTTCAGTCTCCACTATCCAGAAAGACATCCCCTTATGGAAGCCTGATTTTGTTCCTCTCTCTTAATTGTAAGTTATACAAGGGCAAGATCACATCTCATTTACATTTATGCACTTTTTCCCAGAACAGAAAGTCACACAAAGTTTTTCAGTGGTCATTGAATAAATTTTGCATAGGGCCCTTATTTTTCAATATTGACGAGCACTTAAACTGTACCATTGGCTTTATATATATATACATGTGGTATGTAGAAAAGCAAATTTTCTAAGTGTAAATACGTATATTAATCTTCTGAGAAGTAGTCAAAGGGCATTGTTATAGTACAAAACCCTAGATATCTTTGAAAATATATCTGATTCATCAGGATAAGACTTGTTAACAAAAATATGTTAATAGGTAGTTTTTACTGATTGACACTTCTGAAGTTAAAAACTTTATCTCTAAGAGTAAGGGAGAACCGACTGCATCACCAAGTGAATAACTAAACACACTATTAAGTGAATTTTCATGGATTTGAATCACAGCCATCACACTCAAGAGGGAAATCATTGACCTAAGAGCTTCTCATTATGCAAGATTATGTAAACTAAAAAAGGAAACCAGAGATTACTAGCATTTGTGTGAACTCAACATTTTAACATTTTGAGAAGATGCAAAAAATATCATGAAAAAACATCAGAAAGGAAATGAATGTATTTACAACAATCCTGTGCAGATAAAAATTGCAAGAGTAGAGAATCAATAGCCATGCTTTGCACTCTCTCCAAAATAACCTTCAGTTAGTCAATTCAGTTGCTCAGTTGATGTTCCACTCTTTGTGACCCCATGGACTGCAGCACACCAGGCCTCCCTGTGCATCACCAACTGTCAGAATTTACTCACACTCATGTCCATCAAGCTGGTGATGACATCTAAACATCTCATCCTCTGTCCTCCATCATTCCTAGAATCAGGGTCTTTTAAAATGAGCCATTTCTTCACAATAGGTGAAGAAATAGGTGGCTAAAGTATTGGAGTTTCAGCTTCAACATCAGTCCTTCCAACGAACATTCAGGACTGGTTTTCTTTAGGATGGACTGGATGGATCTCCTTGAGTCCAAGGGACTTTCAAGAGTCTTCTCTAACACCACAGTTCAAAACCATCAATTCTTCAGTGCTCAGCTTCCTTTATAGTCCAATTCTCACATCCACACATGACTACTGGAAAAAACATAGCTTTGACTAGATGGAACTTTGTTGGCAAAATAATGTCTCTGCTTTTAATATACTGTCTAGTTTGGTCATAACTTTTCTTGCAGTGAGAAAGCACCTTTTAATTTCATGGCTGCAATCACCATCTGCAGTGATTTTGGAGTCCAAAAAAATAAAGTCTGTCTCTGTTTCCATGTTTTCCTATTTGCCATGAAGTGATGGGGACCAGATGCCATGATCTTAGTTTTCTGAACTTTCAGCTTTAAGCCAACTTTTTTTACTCTCCTCTTCCACTTTCATCAAGAGGCTCTTTAGTTCTTCTTCACTTTCTGCCATAAGGGTGGTGTCATGTTCATATCTGAGGTTATTGATATTTCTCCTGGCAATCTTGATTCCAGCCTATGCTTCATCCAGCCCAGCATTTCTCATGATGTACTCTGCATATAAGTTAAATAAGCAGGGTCACAATATACAGCCTTGATGTACTTTCCTGATTTGGAGCCAGTCTGTTGTTCCATGTCCAGTTCTAACTGTTGCTTCCTGACCTGAATACAGATTTCTCAAGAGGCAGGTCAGGTGGCCTGGTATTCCCATCTCTTTCAGAATTTTCCACAGTTTATTGTGATCCACACAGTCAACGGCTTTGGCGTAGTCAATAAAGCAGAAAGAGATGTTTTTCTGGAACTCTCTTGCTATTTTGATGATCCAACAAATGTTGACAATTTGATCTGTGGTTCCTCTGCTTTTTGTAAAACCAGCTTGAACATCTGGAAGTTCACAGTTCACATACTGTTGAAGCCTGACTTGGAGAATTTTGAGCATTAATTAGTGTGTGAGATGAGCGCAACCGTGTGTTAGTTTGAGCATGCTTTAGCATTGCCTTTCTTTGGGATTGGAATGAAAACTGACATTTTCCTGTCCTGTGGCCACTATTGAGTCTTCCAAAATTGTGACATATTGAGTGCAGCACTTTCACAGCATCATCTTTCAGGATTTGAAATAGCTCAACTGGAATTCCATCACCTCCACTACCTTTGTTTTAGTGATGCTTCCTAAGGCCCACATGACTTCACATTCCAGGATGTCTGGCTCTAGGTGAGTGATCACACCATTGTGATTATCTGGGTTGGAAGATTTTCTCTGTATAGTTCTTCTCTGAATTCTTGCCACCTATTCCTGATATCTTTTGCTTATGTCAGATCCATAAATTTTCTCTCCTTTATTGTGTTCATCTTTGCATGAAATGCTCCCTTTGTATCTGTAATTTTCTTGAAGAGCTCTGTAGTCTTTCACATTCTATTGTTTTCCTCTATTTCTTTGCATTGATCACTGAGGAAAGCTTTCTTATCTCTCCTTGCTAGTCTTTGGAATTCTTCATTCAAATGGGTGTATCTTTTCTTTTCTCCTTTGAATTTAGCTTCTTTTCTTTTCTCAGCTATTTGTAAGGCCTTCTCGGACAACTATTTTGCCTTTTTGCATTTCTTTTTCTTGGGGGTGGTCTTGATCCCTGCCTCCTGTACAATGTTACAAAGCTCCATCCATATTCTTCAGGCACTCTGTCTATCAGATCTAATCCCTTGAATCTATTTGTCACTTCCACTCAATAGTCATAAGGGATTTGATTTAGGTCACACTTGAATGGTCTAATGGTTTTCCTTACTTTCTTCAATTTAAGTCTGAATTTGGCAATAAGGAGTTCATGATCTGAGCCACAGTCAGCTCCGAGTCTTGTTTTTGCTGACTGTATAGAACTTCTCCATCTTTGGCTGCAAAGAATATAATCGTCTGATTTTGGTATTGACCACCTGGTGATGTCCATGTGTAGAGTCGTGTCTTGTGTTGTTGGAAGAGGGTGTTTGCTATGACCCGTGTGTCCTCTGGGCAAAACTCTGTTATTCTTTGTCTTGTTTCATTGTGTACTCCAAAGTCAAATTTGCCTGTTACTCCACGTATTTCTTGAATTCTTACTTTTGCATTCCAGTCCCCTATAATGAAAATGATATATTTTTTTTTGGTGTTAGTTCTAGAAGGTCTTGTAGGTCTTCATAGAACCATTCAACTTCAGCCTCTTCAGCATTATTGGTTGGGGCATAGACTTAGATTACTGTAATATTGAATGGTTTGCCTTGGAAATGAACAGAGATCATTCTGTCATTTTTGAGATTGCATCCCAGTACTGCATTTCAGACTCTTTTGTTGACTATGATGGCTACTCCATTTCTTCTAAGGGATTCTTGCCCACAATATCAGATGTAATGGTCATGTGAGTTAAATTCACCCATTCCAGTCCATTTTAGTTCACTGATTCCTAAAATGTTGATGTTCACTCTTGCCATCTCCTGTTTAACTACTTCCAATTTGCCTTGATTTATGGACCTAACATATCAGGTTCCTATGCAATATTGCTCTTTATAGCCTCAGACTTTACTTCCCTCACCAGTCACATCCACAACTGGCTGTTGGTTTTGCTTTGGCTCTGTCTTCATCCTTTCTGGAGTTATTTCTCCACTGATCTCCAGCAGCATATTGGGCACCTACTGACCTGGAGAGTTCATCTCTCAGTGTTTTATCTTTTTTCTTTTTCATACTGTTCATGGGGTTCTCAAGGCAAGAATACTGAAGTGGTTTGCCATTCCCTTCTCCAGTGAACCACATTTTGTCAGAGCTCTCCCCCATGAACCATCTATCTTGGGGGTCCCTACAGGGCATGGCTCACAGTTTCACTGAGTTAGACAAGGCTGTGGTCTATGTGATCAGACTGGTTAGTTTTCTGTGACTGTGGTTTTCAGTCTGTCTGCCCTCTGATGGGGAAGGATAAGAGGCTTATAAAAGCTTCTTGATGGGACAGACTGACTGAGGGGAAAACTAGGTCTTGTTCTGATGGGCAGGACCATGCTCAGTAAATCTTTAATCCAATTTTCTGTTGATGGGTGGGGCTGTGTTCTCTCCCTGTTATTTCTATAACCTCCAATGAATGGCAAATTAAATTTCAAAGGAACTGCTTCTGAACTTTTAAAATAAAGTGTCAAATGAATTCTCATGTTGTCTCTTTGGTCTTCAGCAATAGTTCAGTTTTCTTAAAGGCAAACCAGTTAATGAATGCAGGATCACTTTTATACAAAAAGAAAATATTTAAAAAACTATTTTCATATTTTATGAAAACATGTTTTGTCACCATCAATTAAGTTTTCTGATTATTATGTCACCATCAATTAAGTTTTCTGATTAAATGACACTCTTTGATTAGTCAAAATCCCTATTATTAAAATTGAGCAGAAAATTCACTATTCCGTATTGTCATTTTAACATTAATCACAGTCAATTTTCAAACCAAAAAAATAAACAAATCTTAAAGATATATTTACTTTCCTTTTCTCTCTTTTTAATTAAACATTCTCAACTCGATGCATAGAGGGAAAAACGATTAAATAATTAACTTTTTATTCTTCGGAGATCCCTGCGCATTTTAATTTACATGTTGATTATGTAGCCAGGAAAAGTCTCCCATACTAAATTTGATTAAGCAAGGCAGAAAGGTCCTTAAAATGAATAGATAGTTGAAACAGAATGTGTTTTGTCTAATTGCATTAATGAACTACCCTAATGAGGCTTGTTAAAAGCAAAAAGCCCCCCTGACCTTTTAATTAACTGTAAAACAGGATACTTCTAATATCGAAGAGTTTTACTCCATTTTTATGGTTTTTTAAACCAAACACTTAAACCACTTAAATTCTTTAGAAAATAATGGAATGGGTGGAAACGTAGGCATTCCTTGTCTCAGACGAGAGACAATTGTTCCCTGCTCATGGCAAAATTCTCATTTGAAGTCACCAGTGCTTTTGAATTATCTGCTTTATATTCCAGACAGACAAAAATAGACATTGTGGGAGGGATCCATGAAAGAGTAAATTATATAAACCGTAATATTGTCTGTGAGGACTATGACTTATGTACCAAAATAAAATAATATCTGATGACAAATTGTAATAGTATAATCCAACATGAGTGGAATTTATGTGTCACAGTTTTCAAAGAGGACACTGATTGGTTGTAGAAATATACCCCTCTCATGTGGGAAGTGTATTCTCTGTCCATACAATGTATAGCATTCCCATGATACTACAATATTTAAATTTTACTCATGTAACCATTAGTAGTCTGAAAGAATAGTGTAGTTATTTAATAGCTATTTAATTTATTTGGGCCAAAGTCATTGTGGAGGTCTTCATTGCTAAGTTGTTTCTCAAATGTATGGGTATTTGTGTTTGTGTGTGTTGAATGACATATATTTAAAGAAAAGCAAATCTTTCAGATAGAGAAATTTTGGCAAGAATTCAAGCCATGCTACTTCCATTACCTTGAGAGGGTTTTACCTGCCATAAATTACAGTGTGTGTAAAAAATAACTTTGTATAATTTTAACTAAAGATAACAACCCTGGACACCACCAGTAAAGCTGACTTCTGTGAAATGAATGATAAAGTAATCATTGTTCCAAAGCCTCAGTGTTCAAAAGAATAATAGCTAAAATATATTTTTATAAACTAATAATAAGTTGTCATTAAAGTGTAAAACATCAGAAAAGGAGAACAATATTTTAGGCTAATATTTGATATAATTTTGAGACTGAGAAAAGTATCCCAGTCTCATCATGAGTTTGGAAAAAACCAAAATATGTTTATACATTTACCTGTTAGAAAACAAAGTCAAAGATTAGCAATAACAATCTTTGATTTATGGGATTGCAAAGTGATTTTTAAATTTTTTTTATATGTATTTTCTGAAATTTCTATTTTAAAATCAATACATCGTCTTGATAAAATCTTCATCAAATATAAAGTGAATTGCTAAAAGGTTACATTTAGTTCTATAAATTATAGTTAGTTATATAAGATAATTGTATAAATTTTAACAATGCATTATTTGGTCCATTTGTTATGTCTATGAATGTTAAATTTTTGTAAATTAAGTATTCTATGGTTGCTTCATTTCTTACAGTTCTTTGTCTGGCTACTTCTTATTCTAAATATCTGTCAAATATGTATTTACATATACATAACAAGTAGTTGGGAGAGCAATTAAGTTTTTGTCTAGAAAGTGTATTTACAAAACAGATCACCTGTGTATTCTACCCAGGAACTGAAATTTCTCTTCCATGCTCTTTGTAGAGATTTATTCAAAAGTCTTTTTCACTGAATCATATTTACATTGTTTTTGTTGTCGTTATTGTTCAGTTGTGTCTGACCATTCCAACCCCAGGGACGTCACGCTGGGATTCCCTGTCCTTCACCATCTCCTGGACTTTGCTCAAACTCATGTTCATTGAGTCGGTGATGCCATCAAACCACCTCATCCTGTCACCCCCTTTGCCTCCTGCCCTCAATCTTTTCCAGCATCAGAATCTTTTCCAGTGAGTCAGCTATTCACATGGAGTGGCCAAAGTGTTGAAGCTTCAGCTTCAGCATTAGCCCTTCCAATGGGTATTCAGGGTTGATCTCCTTTAGGATTGACTGGTTTGATCTCCTTGCTGTCCAAGAGACTCTCAAGAGTCTTCTCCAGCACTACAAATTCAAATCATCAGGTCTTCAGCACTCAGCCTTCTTGATGGTCCAACTCTCATATTCATATATTACTTCTGGAAAAACCATAGCTTTGACTATATGGATCTTTGCCGGCAAACTGATGTCTTTACTTTTTAATCTGCTGTCTAGGCTTGTCATAGCTTACTATCCAAGCAGCAAGTGTCTTTTAATTTTATGGCTGCAGTCGCCATCTGCAGTGATTTTGGAGCCCAAGAAAATAGAATCTGTCACTGCTACCACTTTTTCCCCATCTATTTGCCTTGAAGTGGTGAGACTGGATGCCATGATCATGCTGAGTTTTAAGCCAGCTTTTTCACTCTCTTCGGTCACCCTCATCAAGAGGCTCTTTAGTTCTTTTTCACTTTCTTCCATTAGAGTGGCATCATCTGCATATCTGAGGTTGTTGGTATTTCTTCCAGAAATCTTGATTCCAGCTTGTGCTTCATCCAGCCCAGCATTTCACGTGATGTACTCGGCATATAAGCTAAATAAGTAGGGTGACAATATGCAGCCTTGTTGTACTCCTTTCCCAATTTTGAACCAGTCCACAGCTCAGGCAGTGAAGAATCTGCCTGCATTGTGGGAGACCTGGGTTTGATCCCTGGGTTGGGAAGATACTGTGGAGGAGGGTATAGCAACCCACTCCAGTTTTCTTGCCTGGAGAATCCCCATGCACAGAGGAGCCTGATGGGCTAGAGTCCACGGGGTCTCAAAGAGTTGGACACAGCTGAGCAACTAAGTATACATTGTTCCATGTCCAGTTCTAGCTGTGGCTTCTTAACCTGCACACAGGTTTCTTAGGAGGCAGGTAAGGTAATCTTATATTCCCATTTCTTTAAGAATTTTTCAGTTTGTTGGGATCCACACAAAGACTTCAGCATAATCAATGAAGCAGAAGTAGATGGTTTTCTTGAAATCCCCTTGCTTTTTCTATGATCCAACGTATATTGGCAATTTGATCTCCGGTTCCTCTGCCTTTTCTAAATCCAGCTTGTACATCTGGAAATTCTCAAGTCACATAGTATTGAAACCTAACTTGAGGGATTTTGATCATTAACTTGCTAGCATGTAAAATGAGCACAATTGTATGGTAGTTTGAACATTCTTTGGCATGGCCTTTCTTTGGGATTGAAATGAAAATTGACTTCTTTCAGTCCTGTGGCCAATGCTGAGTTTTCCTAATTTGCTGACATAATGAATGCAGCACTTTAACAGCATCATCTTTTAGGATTTGAAATAGATTAGCTGGAATTCCATCACCTCCACTAGTTTTGTTCATAGTAATGCTTCATTATTACATTGCTTTTACTGAGTAAATATTGTTACTGCAGGACTAATTACTATATAATTGCATGTACATTGTTTCTCATGGATCTAATTTTATAATTCCTATGCTACTCATGTACATTTTTATTGTATGAGTTAATTCTTTCATTCCTCAAATAGTTATTGAACACTTACTACATGACAAATTCTGTCTCAATTCCCTAATGTTCTGAAATCAAACAATATTACAGTTTGTTTTATATTCAGGTTACACAAATTCTTTTATTTCTGTTTTACCCAGAATTTTAATTGTCTTTTATCATTATTAAAATAAATTGGGTATTCTTGCTTCCTCATTTTTAATACTTTATAATTTATTCTCATTATATTTTAATCTTGATATTTAGTGAGACAAAAGTTTATAATACATGACAGTAATTGTTCTGTTCATTGTCTCAGTCACTACTGCTCACCTGGAATAGAGTCTGCTATATTTTAGGTCCTTGACAAATATTTTTATAATGGATAAGTAGAAAATGTAATAATATGGCGAGTATTTGTCCTTTTTGGCTTCCCATGACCTCAAAATTGGGGCTACAGAGACTGAGTATCTCATACTTTTTGGTTTTTAAGTTCGTAAATGATTGTATCCAGTTACATACCAGTTAAATTTATTCCAGAAAAAAAGCTGAACAGATATGCATTTATTTTTTCAATTATTTATCAGATTTTGTTTTATTATAAAAATAAATCTTTGCATTCAATCTTCACCTGGCTTTAATCTGAGTGAGATAAATTTAGATACAGATATAAAAATAAAGAAAGAAAAAATATTATGATACTGAGAAATATCATCTTATTCAAAAAATTTAGTTATTTCTCTCAGTTCCATGTTTTACTTGAAAAGTTTATTTGTGTAACTATTGAATGGACTCTTTCCATTTATTTAATACTTAATTAAACAAGATTTGGATTCCATGGCATTGCCAGCAAAGCTGTAATATTGCCACAGAGAATGAAATACTCTCTTGGTGGACCCCTGGAAATCTTTTTAATGTGAAAGAAATAAGTTCCAAAAGCCACAAAAACATGGAGATATATTGTATAAGGGCATTTCTACCAAGATGTTTAAGTGGCCATAATATAGACATAAATCATTAATAGGGAATCTCAGCATTGTCTCCCACTTGTTTATCTATGAGATGCCCTTGTTCATAACTGGGCAAAACTGCCTACCTCATTTGCATTATCCCATACTTTCCAGACTTTTTATCCCCTTATTGAACTGCATTTCCTCCCTTAATATCACATAATTTTACCCATCTTCAAGCATCCTCTCTTGCATTCTACAAGTCTAGACTCCTCAATGTTCTTTGAATGTATTTCCTGAAAATGAAAAATACCTTAATCCCTCCCATTCCTTCTCACCTCAAATCAAAAGCCTTAAAGATACTATTTATTCAGTTATACACAAGAATAAGATTCAAATATTGAGATATGATGTATTAAAGTCAACAGTTCCTGGTAATCAAATGACTTCTGAGGGCATTAAAAATAATCTAGCTAATACATAATTAGATTTATATTAATTTGGCTTTCACTGAATGGAAAGTGAGTCTGTTCATTTGAGTATATTTTCAGAGACCTAGTTATTGCACTCATTTGACTTAGAATTTCATAACAACTCTCCTTGGGGTACACTTTTTGATAGTCTTGACAATTTTAAATTTCCCGGTTCTTAGGTTCTACATCCTTTGGTTTGTTATCCTCCTTACAGGTTTAGCTAAGAACTCATAGAATCAGTATTTGTATCAAGATATCTGCCTTTTGGGGGCTCCCCTGATAGCTCTGAGGGTAAAGAATGTGCCTGCAATGCAGGAAACCTGGGTTGGATTCCTGGGTCAGGAAGACTCCCTGGAGAATGCAATGGCTACCCACTCCAGCATTTTTGCCTGGATAATTCCACGGACAGAAGCTACAGTCATGGGATCACAAAGGGTTGGACACACCTGAGTGACTAACACTTTCACTTTTTCATTTACCTATTCACCTGAATAATGGTAATACTAAATGGAAACAAAAGGTTAGGGTCCTTTGAATGTGATGTCCTAAATAAATAAGTAAAAAGTGCTGCTGATGGACTGCACCACTCTTCCTTCTGCCTCTCCAACCAAGGTGAAAATCTAAGATATTTTCATTCTGTTATACAATTTACTTTACTACTTGCTTTTGTAGAAACAATATACTTAGGGTGGACTTTGAGAGAGAGAGGTCAAGCAATGCAGTATCCAAGGAAGAGGAAAAAAGTGTTCCCCATGAAGATACTAGCAGCAAAACCCTGTTTCTCTGAAACAGATTAAGGATGTTAAGCAGAGGTTAAATGCACTATTATTTTAAAGTGTTAGCTGCTCAGCCGTGTCCGACTCTGCATCCCCACGAACTGTAGCCCACTAGCTTCCTCTATGCATGGAATTCTCCAGGCAAGAATTTGGAAGTGAGTTGCCATTCCCTTATCCAGGAGTTCTTCCCAACCCAGGGATCAAACCAGGGTCTCCTGTATTGTGGGAGATTATCTTACTTTTGTAGTTAGAATTAAATATTTTTCTCCAGAGTCAATAATCATTAAAACTGGGACTTGAATTCAAGGTTGTCTTACTTCAAACTCTGTGTATTTTCCAGTATTTTATGACCTTCCATTAAACTAAAGAACACCTTAAAGACAACCACTTTTCAGCAGGCTGAAGAATGTATGCAACTTCCAGTACATCATTTTTAAACGTGTCCTATTAAGGTGTTTGGGCATTTAACAAGCATTTGCTGCTCATTAGTTTTAATAAGTTGGGATTCTCTGTACCTAGGTGTCTTTTAACTTGCAGGGAAACTTTACTCCTCAGTGGTTCATTCCTAGCCAACAGTTGATACCAAATTAAACAAGTAACTATGGCCTTGCATACAGTCAATGTGCCCCAAACTCTTATCTATCCAGATATTCAGAATCCATCACACCTAAATATTATTATAATAACTTGGTGTTTTATTTATTAAGTATTAACAGAGATGTCAATTTCCATGAAAAATAAAGGAATACAATTTTATATAACATTCTGAATAACATGTATAAATTCATGATTCTCAGCATCATTCAACATCAGGGACAGGTATTACACTCAAGACAGCAATCAGAGTAAAGGAAAGGATATGAGAATAAGAAAAGAGAATGCCAAAAATATGACTAAAAGAAAACTCTTTTGCTTTTGGGAAAAAGGAAAAACACTGAGTCCAAAAGAACCCATGTACATATTGCACACAGGAAATTTTGCTTGAGTAATATATGTGTGAAGCTGTTTACATAGATAAAATTAAAGAGTTATTTGGATACGCAGGCTCCATTTTATTCTGGGTATACTTGTAAAATTGAAAGAGAATGCATGCAAAGCACTTATCACACTACCTGGCCCATATTAAGCAGCTGATAAATGGTAGCTCTTATGATTTTTTATTGTGATCATTATTTTGGAAGCCCAGGATGAATACTTTGGGTGTATATGCATTAATGAATTATTCCTCTAAATTTATAGTGACTATGCATGGATAGTTATCTAGACAATTCGGCTCAGAATATCCACTGGGGGACTAGGGTTATTTGGTTTGGCTGTCATATATTGAGATAATTAGTTGGATAATTGACAAATGACTCTTTTCTTTTTTACCAGCCAGCAGTCTAGAATAGATTTGTAATAGTTGAATCAGTGGCTACCCTGTCTATCATACTGCTAATAAAAAAAGCAGGTATATATGGCTTCCTGAAAATCAATTAGAGACCCCATAATGTGTTTTATTACCTAGAAAGGAAATAGAAATAGTGTAAATGTGATCATGCATTACAAGTGTTAATTCTACAGAATGATATAATGAATGTCTCAGAATTATAAGGGTAGGTTGATTTTGTCCATACAGGAAGGTCAGAAGCTTCAAACTGTGCATATTCTGAAAATCCAAGGACATGGTGAAGAGGTGTCACTTTTTTAGTGATGATTTTTGAACGTGTTGCTGATGAGAACAGCATGGCAGCAAGGTTATTTCGATCACATAGTCATTTTTCTTAGTGAAAATTATACAATTGACATTAAGGCTTGTAAATTAGTCTTTCATGAAATTAATGTGATTATATCAGTTCTGCAGGACCTAGTGATTCTTAGTGAGCTGGGTTTTTCCTCTCTCGTAGCTAGGAAGCTGAGACAGAGAGTCAAAGACAACTGTCTGATCATTGCCCATCCCCCACCATCCACTTGGAAAACCATGAGATCAAGCCTCTTACTGCTTTCTCTGCCTGGGCTCCCTTCCTGAAGGCTGTAGGCCTGCCAATCACCAAGAAAGTAGAAGTGAGTGGGAGCATGGTAGGTCAGCAGCAGGTTTAGAGTGTTTCATTTTTGCTGTTATCATGGAGAGAACAAGTTGGGCAATTGACCAGCTCCCTGCTGGAAAGAAGCTCTCACTCTATGGAGAGAATCAGGGAGGCAGAAGAGCCTGGAGCCAAGTGAATTGCCTGCAAAGTGGCTCCAGCCATTTAAGGCTACAGTGTAACATTCCTGGGTGAAAGAACAGGGACTTTTGGTCTGGTAAGTTACTTAAATGTTACAGAAACAGAAACCTGCATTATTCCAAGCCTGTGTAGTTTTTAATGCATCTTGTACAATTCATCCCTTTTGGTTCTTCCTATGTATTAAGCATAATTTCTTTTGAAAAATGCAAGCTTGCTTTGATGTCTTATGGGGAAGAAATGAAAAATAATATGTTTTCACAAAGAGACTCAAATTCTAACATTTTTAAGAGAAAGTCATGTAACCAACCCAGATGCCAAAAGAGGATCATCATAGAAGTATTGCATAGAATGAACATCAACAAGGTATCATTTAAGGGGATAGAGTTAGGAGTTAGTGACTCTTTTTCATTCAGCCAACCCTTTTTCATTCAGCCAACCCTTCCCACCAATGAAGAATTTAGAGGAACTGACTTTGGTCTAATCAAATGAAGAATTTAGAGGAACTGACTTTGGTCTAATTTAGACTTTGGTCTAAAAAGAGACTTGTGCAATTATGAGATAGTATGCCTCTCCACGAGAGTTTAACTACAGCAGTGTTTGTGCTGTGTGTGTGTAACATGCACCTATGCACCTATGTTTGTATCAATAATTTTCAGAAATTGTGAGTATTCCTCAACCAAAATTGTCAACCAAAATGTTGTGTTCAAATGCTAGTTTTGCTTCTCTGGGTTATAGCTTTCATCAGTAAAATGAGAATAATAACAGAATATAACTAACAAGTTAGCAAAGAATATTCAAGAATTTATTTCTTAAGACCTTAAAACAGGGTTGGCACAAGTAAATGAACAAGAGCTATTAACTATTATTACTTGTGAATCCATGTAGTTACCTAGGAGTTTTATTTAATTGTTAAATTTAAGCAAATTTATTTATTAATATAAACCTAAAATACCAGGACTGCAAGGAGATCCAACTAGTCCATCCTAAAGGAGACCAGTCCTGGGTCTTCACTGGAAGGACTGATGCTGAAGCTGAAACTCCAGTACTTTGGCCACCTCATTCGAAGAGCTGACTCATTGGAAAAGACCCTGATGCTGGGAGGGATTGGGGGCAGGAGGAGAAGGGGACGACAGAGGATGAGATGGCTGGATGGCATCACCGACTCAATGGGCATGGGTTTGGGTAGACTCTGGGAGTTGGTGATGGACAGGGAGGCCTGGCGTGCTGCAATTCATGGGGTCGCAAAGAGTCAGATATGACTGAGCGACTGAACTGAACTGAAAATACCAGGATGTTATATAAATCCATATCTTAAAGGTGAACATTATTTTCATGTAAATATAGAATTATCAATTTCAGTAGCTGCAGGAAAGGAAATTCAATCTAATCTTAAAACTGACAACAATTATAAAACCAGGAAAACAAGAGGTGGGGGCGGGAGACAAGAAGAGACTGAGAGAATTTTAAGGTACCTGGGAACTTAGTGAAGAATTGTGGGGCCAGTAACTGAGAAGAAATACCAAAATATTGAGCTTCACATTTGAAGCAACTCAATTTTCCTCCCTCTCCTAATCTAGAAGTAGAGAAGGTAATCAGAATTGTTGAATTTTTTACAGGGTTAGGGTAACAGAACATTAAGTTTAACATCTACCAAGGAGAGGAGGGAGTTTGGAAGAAGATTATAAAGAGATTACCATATCAATAAGTGTGAACAAGCAATAGCCAGCTCTTCTAGGGAAAGAAGCCCATCTTCAAGTCATTTCAGGGGTTGAAAATGAACTGAATTTTCCAGACACCTACCTCATCTAGAAGATCAAATTGTAAGCATCTCTGAAGAATATAAGATTATCTAAGCATTCTTACATTTTTCTTCAAATATAATCTCCAAAAAACAAAAGAAGCAGGCATGCAATAAGGCAAGACGCTGTTATTGAAAACCCAGAGTCACAAATGACAACTAGAAGAGATCCATAATGGTGTTGGAAATTGGAGTTATCAGAAAGTTATTTTTAACTAACCATGCTAAATATTTTTAAGGAAATAAAATATATGCTCAAAAATTTAAACAGAAAAGTAGAGTATTGAAAAAGTGGAAATTGGAGAAGTAGAACTTAATGATTGGATTTCAAAACAGATTTTATGGCTTTTGAAGAGAGAATCATTGAATTGAGACGTAGGTCAAAAGAAAATGCCTACAATGTAGCATAGAATGAAAAATAATACACAGAGAAACAAAAGAGAGAATAACAAATCTGAAAAATAGAGTGAGAAGTCCTAGTATACTTACAATTGAAATTTTAGAATGTGAGGAGAGGAAGCATCAGGCAAAAGCAATATTTAAAGATTTACTGAATATTCCAAAATTGACATTTAAGCCACTTATTGAGAAAACAGTAAATATCAATCAGAATAAAACAAATACACAAGAAAACAATAGAAAAACACAACGAGACCTATAATATAAAGCTGATTTTAAAACACACACACACAAACACACACAAAAGAAGAAGTACTTAAAACAGCCAGATGAAAAAGATATTATTTTCAAAGGAAATCAATTAAATAAAAAACAGGATCTTTCCATAGAAATCTTGAAAACTAAGAGTTTTCACCTTCTGGAAAACTTAATTTCTAACATATAACTCTATCCATAAAATATCCTTAAAAAATGAATATTAAATTAATGCATTTTAAAACAGACAAAATAGGAAACTTGTCACCAGAGACATTGTTAAATGTAAAGATAAGTAAAGACTAAAAGTAAAAGAAAAAATCACATCAACTAAATAAATGACAAAAAATCTGGTGTATATATACTAATGTCAAACAAATTTAAATTTCAGGTACCTTTTCCAGTCCATTGACCCCAAGAATACCAGTCACAATCCATAGGACATCCATTATGTATAATATTAAATTGTCTCCTATATATTTAGACATTTTGTGTGCTTTTTATGCATTTTAGGCTAATATAATCCTAAAAAGACCCAAAAGATACCAAAAAAGACCAAAATTAGAAAGATAACTTATGCAAATCTGACCCATGAATATAGATATGCTGAAGAAATTAATAGCACAGTGAACTAAAAAATCTTTAAAAATATGTCTTTTAAACAAGAGCAAGTAAGGCCAACAGCACCCACCCACACCCACTGGAGCAGCACTAAGGGGACATTCACGGTGAAAGGAGGAAAGCTTTCATTAGCTCACCTGACATGACTAGCATACTATAGAATTACAACTTGAAAAAGAATCGACCAGCCCGATCCTCTCAGTAGATGACAGCACCAATCCTTCCCATGGCAGGATAAATCAAAGCCTTGTGTTATAACTGTAGGATGTGGCTTCAAAACAGAAATTAATTGTTGTGAAGCAATTGCCTACAATCCAAAAGTGAGAATTGCTATCTTGCAAATGGCTGGGATTGGTTATATTAAACTCTGGACCAAACCATCTTCCATTTAGTTTTACATAAGGCCAATCATTTTGATAAGAATTCTATGTTTGCTATTGATAATGATAATTTGATGACAATTAATTTGATGACAATGTAGGAGAAGGGGTAAAGATAATTGGTCAAAGAGAAATTGATTATAAAAAAGTCCTTCTTAGGGAAACCAGAACTATGCTATAAAATTATGTCTTTAAGTCTGATTACTTGGCCTTAGCAAGAGCAGTTTACTTGGCTTATACAGTTAATTATTCCATAAACAAATGAAAATAGTAAAAGAAACTTGTTATCAGTCAGTTCAGTTCAGTTCAGTCGCTCAGTCGTGTCCGACTCTTTGCGACCCCATGAATCGCAGCACGCCAGGCCTCCCTGTCCATCACCGACTCCCGGAATTTACTCAACTCATGTCCATCAAGTCAGTGATGCCATCCAGCCATCTCATCCTCTGTCGTCCCCTTCTCCTCCTGCCCCCAGTCCCTTCCAGCATCAGGGTCTTTTCCAATGAGTCAACTCTTCGCATGAGGTGGCCAAAGTATTGGAGTTTCAGCTTCAGCATCAGTCCTTCCAATGAACACCCAGGACTGATCTGCTTTAGGATGGGCCGATTATTATAAAGTCTTTCAAAAATACATGATTAACACCTAAAGCACTTTCACAAACAAAAACTCTTCAAGGAATTGCTGTGTTTTGTTGAAAAATGTCATGATACAAGATTGAATAAATAAATTAATAGGTGAAATACAGGAAATTACATGTCTTTATTTTTTTTAATTAATGCTAAAACATGGGAAGAGAAATTGAATTGGTCAAAGACAAATAGTAAAATGATTTTTGAAGCCCATGGCTGAATAGTATATATATATACTGGAATATTATTCAGCCATGAGAAGGAAGGAAATCCTACCTTTTAAAACAATGTGGATGAATTTTGAAAGCATTATGTTAAATGAAATAAGCTAGTTAGAGAAAGACAAATATTGTATGGTGTCATTTATACATGGAATCAAATGTTATAGAAACAGAGAGTAGAAATGTGGTTGCTAGAGACTGAGGAGTAGGTTGGTAAAAGGGCACAAAATTTCAGCTATAAAGTGAATAATGTATAGTGTGCTATCATTGTTTATACTGTGTAGTGTTATTGAAATTTGGTAAGAGACTAGAATTTAAATGTTCTTACAAAAATAAAAATAAAAGATAAATATATAAAGTGAAGGATGTATTAATTAACTAGACATGCTCTAACCAACTGAACTAACCTGTCAATTGGCTAACTCATTTAGGGGAATATAATCCTTTTATAATGTGTATGTGTGTGTAAGTCACTCAGTCGTGTCCAATTCTATGCAACCCCATGGGCTGTAGCCTACCAGGCTCCTCTGTCCATGGAATTCTCCAGGCAAGAATACTGGAATGGGTTGCCATTTCCTCCTCCAGGGAATCTTCCCAATCCAGGGATCAAACTTGTGTCTCCTGCATTGCAGGAAGATTCTTTGCCGTCTGGGAAAGAAGATTCTTTCCCACCAGGGAATCCCTTTATAAAGCATATGATATATCAAACCACTGTGACATACACTTTAAATATCTTATAATTTTATATGTTCATTATACATCAATAAAGATGAATTTTTAAGTATATAGTAATAAAGTTATGTACAGATTTGAATAACTGTTGGTATATTCAAAAGAGTCAATATTAAGAACAAGTGGGTTATCTGGCCCTTGCTGATTTCTGCAAAATTTAGTGCTTATTTTGCAAGTTTCTGTTTAAGTAGAATTTATTTTTCTTAGTGCTGGGTTATGTATCCATATCAATAAAGAAGGAAGAAAATGTGTATTATGTGGCTTATTCAAATGTTAATCTATATTCAAGTACTCATTTATCAATATAGAAAGTTTGTATAAAGTCCAAGATGTCCCAGTGTTTTTTCTTTCCAGATCAGAGTATTACCTGGTGAGCTATGTGTGAATCATATTATTCTATCTTTTTTTAGTATCTATTTTTATTTATTTATTTGTCTGTGCTGGGTATTACTTGTGGCATGTGGGATCTCTAGTTGTAGCATGTGAACTCAGTTCTGGCATGTGGGATCTAGTTCCTTCACCAGAGATAGAACACAGACCCCCTGCACTGGGAGTGCAGGACCACTAGGAAAGTCCCTATTCTATCTTATTAAAATTGTTTTTGAATTCAGTTCAGATACCAAGAATAGCATATGCGTTTCTGAGTCTTAGGGTGCTGTCCTCAGTTCAAATAAAACTCTGTCTTGTTCTAAATTTGGTCTTGAATAACTGAGATAATTTCAAATCCTTTCTTTCTTCCTCATTTCTCTTCTTCTTCTTTTTTTTTTCCTCCTTCCACTGAACCACTGAATATTAAGGTATTACTCTTTATCTGTGTTCCTTATAGACATCGAGCTTATAATTATGTCAATTTCTGTTTCTCCTCCACTCATTTAATCTAAACCCTAGAGCCATTTTTTTATAAATGCAATTTTATTGTTAGCTTACGTTCACGGTGGGCATCTCTGGTGACTCAGAATGCAAGGTGTTTTCTGATGGCTTACCGTGATCCTACACTAGTTAGTACTCTGCGTTGTGGCCATGGCAACCTCAGTTCCAACTCAAGTCAGGGCAAGAGCTGCATTGCTCATAAGCACCTCATCAATTTTGTGCCTCCCTAGCTGCCCATACCCCTGGAGGAGGTCATGGCAACCCACTCCAGTATTCTTGGCTGGAGAATCTCACGGAGAGAGAGGCCTGGCAGGCTACAGTCTAAACACGAATGAGCGACTAACACTTTTACTTCCCCAAGTTTATAGTGGTGTGAACACCAGTTGCACTGCGTAAGAATTGGCAAACACAGCCATATTTCCAAATATTCAAAAACTATATACTCTAATTTACATTCTCCAGAGAAACAGAATAAATAATGTGTGTGTGTGTGTGTGTACACATATATATAAAAAGAGAGATTTGATTTATTTTACAGAATTGGCTAACAGTATTGTGAAAGGAGATCCAAAATCTGCAGTGTAGGCCCATAGGCTACCTGAAGACCCAAGGAAGAGATGCCATTTGAGTCCAAAGGTGGTCTGCTGGCAGAATTCCTGCTTGCTTAGGGGAGGCAAGTGCATTTTACTGAGACTTTCAATAAGACTCACCCACATTATGTAAGGTATCTTGCTTTAAAGTCCAACTATATAAATATTTATCTCATTCAAAACACACTTCATAGAAACACCCAGAATAATGTTTAACCATATCTCTGGGCACCATGGCCCAGCCAAGTTGGCTTTTAAAATTAGCAATCACAGGGATGGACGTTTCATCTATAGGTAAAATAGTGTACTGTGTAAGAGTTTATTTCCCTGTTCCATAACATTTGTTACTGATTATAAAGATAAACTTGTGAAATTATCTTTATATATAACATATTCTTACCTCAAAGATAGAAACTAAATCTTCTTTTGGATTCTGGCATTAGAATAATAAATAACATTAAGTCTGAGAAAATTATTTATATATATGTATATATACTGGAGAAGGAAATGGCAATGCACTCCAGTATTCTTACCTGGAGAATCCATGGACAGTGGAGTCTGGCAGGCTACAGTCCTTGGGATCACAAACAGTTGGACACAACTGAGTGACTATGCACACACACATACACACACACACACATACATCGGCTTTCCAGGTGGCACTAGCAGTAAAGAACTTGGCTGCCAATGCAGAAGACATAAGAGACGTGGGTTTTATCCCTGGGTTGGGAAGATCTCCTGGAGGAAGGGATGGCAACCAACTCCATTATTCTTGCCCGGATAATCCCGTGCACAGAGGAGTCTGGCAGGCTGCCATCTGTAGGGTCGCAAAGAGGGACAGGACTGAAGTGACTGAGCACATATGCACAGACATATATATATCTGACAGATGCATAAAGGATAGAAAATTGATTGAAACTGAAAATAGTCACGTGATGTTGCTTAGCACTATATCCCAATTTCTATTCTTCTCAGTCAGCTGAGGTGGAATCACATAGGAACTACTTCTGGTCCTTGATACTTATCGGTTCTGAAGGGACCAGGGGTGCTGCAATTGGAGTGTCTTGTATGCTCTGTTGGAACATTCTGTCATCCTCAGTGCACATTAACCATGACATCTGACTTCAGGTGCAAGCCATGGACTTGGATGCCTATTCATTAACAGCCTGAAAATACCTGAAGTCCTCTGACAGTCAGATGCAGACATTTCATGAGTGACAGGATTTTTGCACACATTTTGCTACTGCAGCCAAAAAAAAAAAAAAAAGAAGAACTTTTTTTTTTTAAAAGCGAAAACATCGAAATCTCTCCTTGTCAGAGTCAAACATGGATGAAGGTTCCAAAATACTAATTAGAACTGAATAGTTAGCTTAAATTTGCTGAAGGCACTGGTCTGACTCATCCTTCCACCTTCTCCTTCATGCTGCTGGAGTGAATGTCAACCTCTCAATTGGCTAAGATTTGCATTCCCCAAGAAGGCTTACAAGGGCTTCCAGCTCCTGTGAGAGCACGCTGATGATTTTTGTAAGATAATGTCACTGATAAAATAGCCCTCTTGCCTGTGTCGAGCACCTTGGCAGACTCTTTTACAGAACAAAAGTGGACCCTTGCTGTGTTCTGTCTATCATATTGTGGACTGTGCAATCTTCATTGCTTCAAGAAATGATTTGCTTAAGGATTCTTTTGATTCCATTGGATGGCCATTTACACATCTTGACTTTCTGCTCTCAGGTAGATATTATTTCAGATTTTTAAATTACTGCTTGCCTGGAGAATTCTTCAGGAAGGCTTTTACTTTTCCCTTAAGAGAAGTGTTTTGTTTTTGTTTTTACAAATTGCTCAACATGCTTACAAATCAATGTTCTAAACACTCTGGGCTCCAGATACTCAAAGAGTAGGATTTAACAGCCTAAATTTTATCAGTCATGTAGAATAGTTTTGTTTAGGTTTTGTATATTGTAATTGATCTAGTTGCATTTTTAATATTCTGCAGGTTCCAATTGCTATCTGTGTAGTTTGGGGGTTTCTCAAGAATGAGCTTAAATTTATGATTTTCTAATTTAAATTTAGTCCCCATCACCATCGTGAAGATATGGAAGCATAATTTCACATCCTCAAAGAGATACCACCTCAAAGAATTGAGTACCATTGTTGTCATTCCCTAAAGATGAACATTTGTAGGCTAGAATCTTCCTTAAACTTTTTCTTATTAGGCCAATTTGTTTATACTATTGGTTTTCAAAACATGTTAAAGGAACCCAAGGTGTTCAAACAAGATTATCCACACTGCTTCAACCAACACTTTAGACTTTTTCACATATATAGAGGTGCATGATAAGAGTATCACTTTACTTAAACAAAGATTATACAGGAAAAAAATGAAAGAGGAAGAAAACCTTGCACTCCAAATTTTCTCAGTTTCTGTGCTGCTCAGTCATTCTTTTATCTACTCATTCAGAGCACTGTCAGAACATAATAGCATAAATATTTAAAGAAGAGTTTGAAGCAATAGGGCATTTTGTAGGTGACAGAGAATGAAAACCAGAGGACACGTGGGAAGCTTTAGAAATCAGGGAGTGTTGTGGGACTAAGAAAATTACTAAGGCCTAAGTGTCCAAGTCAGGAGAGATAGATAACCTCAGATCCTGGGCTTATAGGGGTTACTAAAATACATGGGGATGAATAGCATGTTTGGATTAATCCTAGTGGATTCAAGTCAGTTTATAGCAAGAGGCAGTGAGTCTAAGGGAGAAGGTCTCCAAGTCTTGGCAGAAACATGAAAATCCCTGATTCCCTGCCCTCCTCCTGTTAGCGGTTAATGATGCTTCTAATACCCAGAACTTTGCCACTCCCTGCTTTCTGACTTTCATATCTATATTGGAGGTTTGGAGGATAATGGAAGGCTGGAGTCACATAAACCAAGGAGATCTCAGGGTTGCCTTTTTCACTCAGAGAGCTTGTGGAGTTCTGAAGGTACCACATACCTTCTGGGGTCATCTTCTCTGCAAGGAAACATGGAAGGAAGGAAAAAGTTGATCTTATCCATAACTTGGAGAGTTTTGGGGGCTAAACAAAATGAGGAGGGACTGTTTTAATGTGCAACTAATTTAGGAAAGCCCAGAGAAAAAATGTGAAGTAGTATTAAAAAAATTGCCTGGTTCCCTACAAGCGATATGTTAATCCATATTGCTAAAACATGGTCCAAGAGAGGAGGAAATGGCAAACCACTCCAGCATTCTTACTATGAGAACCTCATGAATATGAACAGGATGAAAAGACAAAAAGATATAACACTGGTAGATGAGATCCCCTTAGGTGGGTAGGTGTCCAGCATGCTACTGGGGAAAAGGGAAAACAATTACTAATATCTCCAGAAAGAATGAAGTGGTTAGGCCAAAGCGGGAAATGACCCTCAGTTGTGGATGTGTCTAGTGATGAAAGTAAAGTCCGATGCTATAAGAACAATATTGCTTAGGAACCTGGAATGTTAGGACCACGAATCAAGGACAAATTGGATGTGGTCAAGCAGGAGATGGCAAGAGTGAACATTGACATTTTTAAGAATCAGTGAATTAAAATGGATGTAAATGAGCTAATTTTATTCAGATGACCATTATATCTACTACTGTGCACAAGCATCCCTTAGAAGAAATGGAGTAGCCCTCAGTCAACAAAAGAAGTCTGAAATGCAGTACTTGGATGCAGTCTCAAAAACAACAGAATGATCTTGGTTCATTTCCAAGGCAAACAATCCAATATCATAGTAATCCAAGTCTATCCGCCAATCACTGAAACAGAAGAAGCTGATCAGTTCTATGAAGACCTACAAGACCTTCTAGAACAAACACCAAAAAAGATGTCCTTTTCATCAAAGGGAAACAGAATGAAAAAATAGGAATTCAAGAGATACCTGGAATAACAGGCAAGTTTGGCCTAGGAGTACAAAATGAGGATGGGAAAAGGCTAAGCCTTGTCAAGAGAAAATACTGGTCATAACAAACACCTTTTTCCACCACCACAAGAGACAACTCTACACCTGGACATCACAAGACGGTCAATATCAGAATCAGATTGATTATATTCTTTGTAGTCAAAGATGGAGAAGCTCTATACAATCAGCAAAAATAAGACCTAAAGCTGACTGTAGCTCAGATCATCAGTACCTTATAGCAAATTCAGGCTGTAGAATGCAGGGAAAACCACTAGGCCATTCAGATATGACCTAAATAAAATCCCATATGATTATACAGTGGAGGTGACCAATAGATTCAAGGGATTAAATCTAGTAAACAGAGTGCCTAAGCAACTGTGGACTTCATAACATTGTACAGGAGGCAGTGACAAAAACCATCCTAAAGAAAAAAAAAAAAAAATGCAAGAAGGCAAATTTGTCTGGTTGTCTAAGGAGGCTTCACAAATAGCTGAGGAAAGAAGAGAAGAAAAAATAAGGGAGAATGGGAAAGCATACCCAACAAAATTCACAGTTCCAGAGAATAGCAATGAAAGATAAGAAGGCCTTTTTCAGTGAAAATGCAAAGTAGAGGAAAACAAAAGAATGGGAAATTCAAGAAAATTGGAGGTATCAAGGGAATATTAATGCAAGGATGGGCACTATAAAGGACAGAAACAGTAAGTACCTAACAGAGGCAGAAGAGACTAAGAGGTGGCAAGGATAAACAGAAGAACTATACAAAAAAGACCTTAATGACCAGGATAACTATGATGGTGTGGTTACTCATCGAGAGCCAGACACCCCAGAGTGTGAAGTCAAGTGGGCCTTAGGAAGGAAGCATTATGATGAAAAAAGCTAATGGAGGTGATAGAATTCCAGCTGAGCTGCTTAAAATCCTAAAAGATGATCCTATTAAATATTGCACTCAATGTGTCCACAAATTTGGAAAACTCAACAGTGGTCACAGAATTGGAAAAGGTGAGTTTTCATTCCAATGCCAAAGAAGCACCGTGCCAAAGAATGTTCAAACTACCAAATAATTGCATGCTAATAAGGTTATACTCAAAATCCTTCAATATAAGCTTCAGCAATACATGAACCAAGAATTTTCAGATGTACAACCTGAATTTAGAAAAAGGCAGAGGAACCAGAGATCAAATTGCCAAATTTCATCAGATCATAGATAAAACAAGAGAATTCCAGTAAAACATCAACTTTTGTTTCATTGACTACCCAAAAGCCTTTGACTGTGTGGATCACAACAAGCTGTGGAAAGTTCTTAAAGAGATGGGAATACCAGACCACCTCACCTGTCTCCTGAGAAATCTGTACACATGTCAAGAAAAAACAGTTAGAACCTTACATGGAACAAATGACTGGTTCAAAATTGGGAAAACAGTATAACAAGGCTGCATACTGTCACCCTGATTACTTAACTTATATGCAGAGCACATCATGCAAAAGGCTTGGCTGCATAACTCACTGGAATAAATAAATAAATAAAGCTGGAATAAAGATTGCTGGGAGAAATAGCAATAGTCTCAGATATGCAGATGATACCACTCTAATGGCAGAAAGTGAAGAGGAAATAAAGAGCTTCTTGATGAGTGTGAAAGAGGAGAGTGAAAAAGCTGGCTTACTAAAGGATCATGGCATCCAGTCCCATCACTTCATGGCAAACAGAAGAGGAAAAAGTCGAAACAGTGACAGATTTTATTTTCTTGGGCTCCAAAATCACTGTGGAACATAACTGCGTCCATGAAATTAAAAGCTGCTTGCTCCTTGGACGAAAAACTATGACAAACCTAGAGAGTGTTTTAAAAAGCAAAGATATCACTTTGTCTGAAAAATTCATATAGTTGAGGCTATGGTTTTTCCAGTTGTCATGAAAGGATATGAGACTTGGAACATAAAGAAGGCTGAGTGCAGAAGAATTGATGCTTTCAAATTGTGGTGCTGGAGAAGACTCTTGAGAGCCCCTTGGACTGCAAGGAGATAAACCAGTCAGTCCTAAAGGAAATCAACCCTAAATATGCATGGGAAGGACTGATGCTGAAGCTCCAATACTTAGGCCACCTGATACGAAGAGCTGACTCATTTGAAAAGACCTTGATGCTGGATATGATTGGAGGCAAAAGGAGAAGAGGATGGCAGAGGATGAGACAGTTAGATAGCATCACCAACTCAACGACATGAATTTGAGCAGAATTCCAAAAGATAGTGAAGACCAGGAAGCCTGGCATTCTGCAATCTATGTGGTAGCAAAGAGTCAGACACAACTTAGCAACTGAACAACAACTAATTATAATCATTATCGTTTGGTTTTATACCATTACTAGGCATCAAAACCACAGAATGCTCTGTATAAACTATACTTAAATATGTTGTAGATATAGTAGGCTTAGAGTCCCAGTTAGCCTGACATTTGAGAATGTAAAACTAACATTATCTGAGCCAGTGAGTAAACAGTTGCCAATGAAAGTACACAATCAATTCATCTATGAGTCTATTAGCAAGGTGTATCTCAATTTTATTTTTCAATTAAGTTCATGTATCAGAAAATATATTATACACATAGTTTCAAATATAATCTTGGCTGGATCAGATAAAATACTTAGCATATGAATCACTGCATAAGTTACCTTTGATTATTTTCCCATATTTCTCTAACACATGAGCCCAGCTAAATAAAAGCTAACTGGACAAGATCCAAATATGAGACTATCAATATAAAGCTAAATGTGAGGCAATTCAAATCCCAACATGTGGTATCTTAACAGTGCCATGTTGCCATAGTAGGTCCTAAATTAGTCATGGTGTCATATTTCTGAGAGAGTCTAAAATCATCTTGATATATTAATTACTTTCATAGATAAGATTTTCATAAATGAAAAGCTTACATATAAGTCATTTAGAAAGGTCATATAGAGAGAACTAAAAGAACTTCTAAAGAGACTTTGATATTTTTTTCCCATAATGATGCTCATGTGATGTGTTGGATATTAAATCAACAATTGTCTGAATCACCTTAAAATCTCCTTAATGGGAAGGCATTTGAACAGCCACTAGTTGAAACCCAAATATCTGGTTTACAATCATAGAGGTAGCAAGTGTATATCAAAATTTGCAGATAACTTTTCATTTATGTAAGAATCTGGAATGTGCCTTTAAAGAGAGAATGTCTTGATTCAGTGTCTTTCCTGAAGCCTTCTTTAGTGGACCTGACAGATGTGTGCTACCTCAGTTTTCCTTCCCATATCCATTTTTCTGTTTTGGCTACCTACAGTCCAGGTTCTTTGATTATTCACATTCTCCCACTACCTGCTTCTTTTGAAACTATTCTTCCTTTCCTATTGCTTTTTATTTTTGTTTTCTCCCTAAACATTTGGAAATTCCCTCAGCATCATCTGTACCTTGATTTATGATAGCTTTTAGGTTTTCATAAAATTTCTGGAACTTTGTAATAGATTCCTAATTTGTCATCTCTAAGTCTAGACTTAACCTACATGCCACACTCTCCAAACAGACATATTTTTAAAACTCAAGTCAAACTAGTTCAGTTCTCCAGACAGTCTTTAGTGATTCCCATTTTCCAGAGTCCATTTCTCACATTTTATCATGGCACACAAAACCTCCCACCAATAGCCTTACTTCTTCCTGAGCTTTATCCCCAGACAGAGTTCTCCTGGCAATGTGTTATTTATTACGCTGTGTATAAGCCTTTGGGACTAGTTCAATCCAGAACAATTACTCATAGCATGGTCCCCTTGAGAAAATTGACCAAATGTCCTAAAAAGGTGATCTGCAAATCACTTCTACTAAAATTTATTTGTAGTAGTATTTTTTAAACTTTAATTTGTATCACTACATATTTTGTGTTTAAAAATTCTAACACATTTTATAGCCTCTGTGTACATAATCAGAATTTTTTCCCTAATAAAAAAAGCACCTTTTGAAATTTTGTATTAGTATGAAAAGAATTAAAATTATATCCGTCGAAATTTATATTCCAGCAGCAGTCGTGAAATTTAAGAAGTTTACTTTTCTTTATCATGCTTGGTGTACTTGTAAAGTTTTTCAAAGTAGAGATATAGTTGGCCTTCTATATCTGAGGATTCCATATTTGAGGATTCAACCAACCAAGGATCAGAAAAAAAAAAAAAATCCAAAAAGTTCCAAAAAGAAAATTTGAATTTGCCACATACCAGCAACTATTTACATAGCATTTACATTGTATTTACAACTATTTACATAGCCTTTACATTTCATTAAGTATTATAAGTAATCTAGAGATGACTTAAAGTTTGTGGAGGATGTGTGTAGGTTATATGCAAATATTAACACTGCATCATTTTATATGATGGACTTGAGCAGCCAAGAATTTTGATATCCACAGAGATCCTGGAATCAATTCCCCACAGTTACCAAGGGACCACTGTAAGTACTTCCCTGTGGAAGTACTTCCCTCTCTTAACAAGTTGACTAAGAAAAGATAAAAGGTAAGTCATTTCAGAATTTTTGAATACTGACAATGATAGGGAAAGTAATCATAACATGTTTGCTGCCCTAGAGTAAAAATATATATATATATATATATATATATATATATATATATTATATATAACATTAAAAAACATAAAATAAAACACAAATTTAGCTTAGAAGGTAGATGAACATTTAGAGACTTAAATACCACTCTATTTATAATCTTAGTGTTAAAATAGCATTGAAACCTGCTCCAGAATTTAGCCTCCCCATTTGTAAAATGGAATAACATAAATTTGCTATTTAGAATAAGAACTGAGGGAAGTGCGTAAGACAACAAAAGTCCCGTATTAAATGAATATATGAAGCCAAGTACAAAGTTACATAAAACTTTTCAAATAAAATGCTAACTTAAATATGTCATTGTATGAGATGCATTTGGGAAAGCTTACCTAGATCATATTCAAAATATGATAAAATGTGGCTTACACAAAGAGGATAAAGAAAATTCTCTCCAAATTCCTGTATTATAGACAACAGCGTGGTCTGTGCTTATTTGTTACAGATCCACTCATACCTCACCAAATAAATCTCACTTAATAGCACAGTTTAATAACAGTTCAGACAAAGAAAACTGCCATCAGCAACTTACCGGCTGCCAAAGAAAACTGCATTATTATGAAGTATTGGTCAACTTGTTAAGCTCTCAAAAATAAAACAATTAATTGATCTTATATTTCTATTTCTATTTTAATGCTAAAATTAACCATTTAATTGACCTATATTGTATTTAAAAATAGAACATTTGTATAACAGCTTCAGCTTAAGTCTTGGGAATTTCTTGCATGTGAGTGCTAGCCTCCTTTTCAGCAAGCAGGCTGAAGATTATCCCACCATATCTGTATTCATTTAAACTTCAGCCAGTCCAGATCCCTGAGTTCCAATTCAGGTATTCATTTGTTCAACAAATATTCACAGATAGCTTCTATGAGCCAGGCAAGATGCTAGGCACTGAGACACAAAAAGGCTATCAGCAGTTGCCTAGAACATTCATTTTATAAGCTATCCTACAGCAATACATTTTAATGATCAATTTATTTTAAGAAATATATGCTTTACCACACCCCAAATATTCAGAATTTATTTTTAAATTTTTGAAAGCATTTCAAAATATTGTTAAAAACAAAACCACATCTACTAGAAAGATGAAAATCTCAAACACTGAATGTTTGAACTGATAGTTCACCAAATGCTGAACTATCATTCATTACTGGTAGAAATGCAAAGTGGTACAGTCATTTTGGAAGACTATTTGGCAGTTTCTTATAAAACTAAACATAGTCTTACCATACAATCCAACAATCGTTTTTCTTGATATTTGTCCAAATGAGTTGAAAACTTATGTCCACACAAAAACCTGCACATGCATGTTTATAGCAGCTTTATTCATTAGTGCCAAAACTTGGAAGCAACCAAGATATCATTCAGTAGGTGAATGGATAAATATACCATGGTACATCCAGACAACAAAACATTTTTCAAAGGGATGAAAAGAAATGAGCTATCAAATTATAAAAAGATATGGAGTAAAAAGTACATATTACTAAGTAGAAGAAGCCAATATGAAGAGGCTACATACTATACGATTTCAGCTATATAACATTCTATAAAAGACAAAGTTGTTAAGACAGTTAAAAAAAAATAGTGGTTTCCAGGAGTTAGGGGAGATGGTGGGATAGAGAAAACACAGAAGGCTGTTTAGGGCAGTGACAATACTCTGTATGAACAATAATGGTAGACATATGTCATTATACATTTCTCAAAACCTACAGAATATGCAACACCAAGAGTGAACCCTAATGTTACCTAGGGACTTTGGGTGATATGTCAGTGTAGGTTCATCTGTTGTAACAAATATACCACTAGGAATGGGGGAGATGTTGAGAGTGGAAGAGGTGCTGCTATGTGGGGGTAGGAGGTACATGGCAAATCTCTATAACCGCTACTCAATTTTGCTGTGAACCTAAAGCTGCTGAAAAAAAAATAAATAAATAAAATCTAACTTTAAAAAGAAAAACCTTTAAATGAAAAAAATAAAAAAATAAAAATAAATAAAGTTTAAAATTAGAAAAAGAAAAGAAAAACCTTTTATCTCACTTGATTATGTGGTTTGTATGCCAAGAAATTATTAATATTTTTTTCATGGAACTAATAGCCTTAATAACACATTTCAGTAACACTTAGTCCATGTGATACAAAAATGAATCACAATTTGTTAAGGTAATTAAAACTCTCAGAAATTTTGGTTTCCAAAACAACCCACAAATAGACAAAAGATACAATAGACAGTCAATTTGGTAAGTTGATTAAATCCAGTAAAGTATTTCACCTTGTATTCTCTGTAGATAAATTACTAAGTATCTCTTGACTCATTTTAAGAAAACATGCAATTTTAACTGACTGTATTTTTATTTATAGTCAAGATTTACATCAATATAATAATAATCTGCATTAATTCACTTACGCAACAAATTTTTTAAGAACTGAATCAAGGTTGGCAAACTTTCTCTGTAATGGCAAAAAAGTAAATATATTAAAATTTAAAGGCTACATGGTCTCTGTCACAACTACTCACTTCTGCCATTGCAGTTCAAGAAGAAATCACAGGCAAATATAAATGAGAGGCTGTGGTTTGTGCCAATAAAACTTTATTGACAAAAAAAAAAACTTTATTGACAAAAACAGGTGGCGGGTCAAATTAGCCACATAGGATTTTACTCTGGACTCCTGACCTAGATGATAGGAATAAGAATTTTAAAGTTCATGCGTTTGGGAATTTAGAATCTCATGAAGAAAAATATATATGTGTTTCATTGTTTTGGCTACTGTGTTACAGAACTGTGAAAGAGGAAGAGTTGTTCAAAGGAAGAAAATGTACAAGCAAAACATTTTTCTCATGCTTCCTGGGTGAAGAGTGGCTTATCATAATACAGGTTGCTATTTTATTAAATATTTGGCTGCTCAAAAGATCTGTCCTTTTTTTGCATGTTATTCTGGAATGTATGGGGCTACAGATGATATTCATTAAGACTAACCCACTCACCTCCTACTTTCTTTAACAACTTATGTTAGAGATACATCAGAAGACATGATGAAAGAATGTGTGGGGGAGTCTGTAATTATACTCAGCTAAGGACACACACCACAGAAAGGCAAAGCCCTCTATTGAAAAGTAGCAAAGTTGCAAAACTGGACAACCAACAGCAAAGCCTAGAAATGGGATGACAGTAACAGGAGGAGCAGCAGACATACTCTGCTGAATGAGTTACAGGATGTCTTCCCCGAAGATGCTAAGTTGGGGAGATAATGAGGTCTTCACTTCTGAGATTTGGCCTTGCTAATGTTCTTAGAGGCCATTTCCTGGGGACAAAAGTTCAAAGACCCTAGGGTCAGATGAACTTCAAAAATAAATTACATAACTGGCTGAAGATTTGAACTGGGAGTCAGAGTAGCATGTCTTTCAACAAGCATTTATGGAGTGCTGCTGTGATGATTTATTTTCTGTGTCAACATGACTAGGCTGAATCATACCCAGGTAGCTAGTAAAAATCTTTTATAGGCGTGTCTGTGAGAGCATTTCTAGAAAAGACGAGCATTTGAATAGGTAGATTGAGTAAACAATATTGCCCTTACCAATGTTAATGAGCAACATATAGTTTGCTGAGGGCTCAACAGAACAAAAAAGAGTAAACTTGCTCTTTTTTTGCTTGAGTGGGGACATCCATCTTCTCCTGCCCTTGAGCACCAGTCCTCCTGAGTCTTGGGGCTTTGGGTTTGGACTGGAACTATACCGCTGGCTTCCTAGGCACCCAGCTTGCAGACAGCTAAGCATGGGACTTCTCAGCCTCCTTAATTATGTGGGCCAGTCTCTCATAATAAATGTATAACCTACTGGTTCTGTTTCTTTGAAAAATTCTGACTAATATAACTGGCTATGTTTACATTTCAGTGAGCATTCCTGTGGGGGATTTAAGAGAAGGTAAATAATTTAATTTCTGAAACTCAATCTGGGGATATAAGATATGGATAGATGAGGTAGATGTGCTAGGTAGATAGACATATAAACAGATATTGTTGCTATTTAGTTGTGTCTGACTCTTTGCAATCCCAGGTTCCTCTGTCTAAGGCATTTCCCAAACAAGAGCACTGGAGAGGGTTGTTATTTTCCTCTCCAGGGGATCTTCCTGACCCAAGCACTGAACACTCAGCTTCTGCTTGACAAGTGGAGTTTTACCTGAGGCACCTGGGAAGCCACATGTCACAATGGCTGACATTATACTCATGCTGATAAAGTTATGCTTTAAAGTGAAAGTGAAAGTCTTTCGGTTGTGTCCTACTCTTTGTGACCCCATGGACTGTACATCCGTGGAATTCTCCAGGCCAGAATACTGGAGCGGGTAGCCTTCCCCTTCTCCAGGGAATCTTCCCATCCCAGGGATCGAACCCAGGTCTCCCGCATTGCAGGTGGATATGCTTAAAATCCTTCAAACTAAGCTTTGGCAGTACATGAACTGAGAATTTTCAGATGCACAAACTGGATTTAGAAAAGGAAGAAGAGCTAGAAATTAAATTGCCAACGTTCACTGAATCATAGAGAAAGCAAGAGAATTCCAGAAAAAAATCGACATCTACTTCATTAGCTACATGAAAGCCTTTGATTGTGTGAATCACAAAAAACTGGAAGATTCTTAAAGAGATGGGAATGCCTGACCACCTTACTTGTCTCCTTAGAAACCTGTGTGCAGGTCAAGAAACAACAGTTAGAACTGGACATGGAACAAATGGCTGGTTCAAAATTGGGAAAGGAGTACAGCAGGCTATATATAGTCACCCTGTTTATTTAATTTATATGCAAAGTACATCATGAGAAATGATGGGCTGGATGATGTACAAGGTGGAATCAAGATTTCTGGGGGAAATATCAACAACCTCAGATATGCAGCTGATACCACCATAATAGCAGAAAGTAAAAAGGAACTAAAGAGCCTCTTGCTGAGGGTGAAAGAGAAGATTGAAAAAACTGACTTAAAACTCAACATTCAAAAAACTAAGATCATGGCATCTGGTCCCACCACTTCATGGCAAATAGAAGGGGAAAAAGTGGAAGCAGTGACAGATTTTGTTTTCTTGGGCTTCAAAATCACTGTGGACATTGACTACAGCCATGAAATTAAGATACTTTCTCCTTGGAAGGAAAGCTATGACAAACCTATACAGTGTATTAAAAAGCCAAGATATAACCTTGCAAATAAAGGACCATATAGTCAAAGCTGTGGATTTTCCAGTAGTCATGTACAGATGTGAGAGTTGCACTATAAAGAAGGTAGTTTAGTCACCAAATCGAATCTGACACTTGTGACCCTGTGGATTGTAGCCTGCCAGGTTCCTCTGAGGCTGCTGACAATTCTTTCTCCAGGGGATCTTCTTGACCCAGGGATTGAGCCAAGGTCTCCTGCATTGCAGGTGGATTCTTTACCAACTGATCTGTCAGGGAGGCCCAAGAAGACTGAGCACTGAAGAATAATGCTTCCAAATTGTGGTGTTAGATAAGACTCTTGAGAATCTTTTGGACTGCAAGGAGATCAAACTAGTCAATCCTAAAGGAAATCAATCCTGAAGATTCATTGGAAGGACTGATGCTGAAGCTGAAGCTTCAATACTTTGGTCAACTGATGTGAAGTGCCAACTCATTGGAGAAGACCCTAATGTGGCTCAGACAGTAAAGAATTCGCCCACAGTGCGGGAGTCTTGGGTTCAATCCCTGGGTTGGGAAGATCCCCTGGAGGAGGGCATGACAACCCACTCCAGTGTTCTTGCCTGGAGAATCACCATGACTGAGGAGCCTGGCTTGTTACAGTCCATGGAGTTGCAAAGAGCTGGACATAATTGAGTGACTAAGCACAGCTGATGCTGAGAATGTTGAGGGCAGGAGGAGAAGGAGGCAGCAGAGGATGAGATGGTTGGATGGCATGATTGACTCAATGGACATGAGTTTGAGCAAACTCCAGTAGATAATGAAGGACAGGAGTGCCTGGCTTGCTGCAGTCTCAGAGAGTTGGACACGACTTAGCAGTTGTAACAACAAAAATAAAAGTAAGCAGTTAAAAAACATAACCCACAAAGCCCATCTTCTAGAAACTGTTTTTCAAAAATAATGGCACAGTTATACAAATCAAAGAGAAGAGAAAAATTAAGTATCACTTTAGTGTATTTTCTGGAATCTCAATTGGCAATTAAGTTTGAAATGGAGAATATTTACCAACTATTGCAGTTCAGTTGAGGATTAAGGAACAGAAATGAGAAAATATGTCATCATTCTGAGTTCAGGAATTTCCTGTTCTAATATTTTCCTAACTTATTTATTATGTCAAGCCAATAAATCCGCAAATTTCACTTCTTTTTGCTCATTCTAAATCCAAGGACATTGAATGCCTTACCAGTTTTACCACCATCTAGTGGTATGTCCAGGTGATTGCAAGTAAACTCTGAATAGAATGTTCATAGTTCCTCTTCCCATTCCTGACAGAATGACTGATACAAGATTTTAGTACACTGTTAAAACAGACATAGTAATAAACCTTACAAGAGAGTTTGAAAGCATTCAGTTCAGTTCAGTTCAGTCGCTCAGTCGTGTCCGACTCTTTGCGACCCCATGAATTGCAGCACGCCAGGCCTCCCTGTCCATCACCAACTCCCGGAGTCCACTCAAACTCATGCCCATTGAGTCGGTGATGCCATCCAGCCATCTCATCCTCTGTCGTCCCCTTCTCCTCCTGCCCCCAATCCCTCCCAGCATCAGGGTCTTTTCCAATGAGTCAACTCTTCGCATGAGGTGGCCAAAGTACTGGAGTTTCAGCTTCAGCATCAGTCCTTCCAATGAACACCCAGAACTGATCTCCTTTAGGATGGACTGGTTGGATCTCCTTGCAATCCAAGGGACTCTCAAGAGTCTTCTTCAACACCAGAGCTCAAAAGCGTCAATTTTTCAGTGCTCAGCTTTCTTCACAGTCCAACTCTCACATCTATACATGGTCATGAAAGTATTCATGAAATACATGAAAGAATTAGGTTGACGCAAATTAACTGCAATTTCAGACTGTGAGTTTTAATCATTATTACTAGGCTCAAAAACATCTTTATTAAGCAAAATAGAACCATTGCAATCAACACATTTTTGCCAATGAGAAATGTTTGTTTATTCCTATGGTGTAAAAATCCTTGAGTCAATTCAACAAGCTATTGGAAAGCATTTTCTGCCTCCTGCTGGTCGTGAAAGAGTCTTCCCTGCAAAAAGTTGTTGAGATGCTTGAAGAAGTGGTAGTCAGTTGGCAAGAGACCAGGTGAACATGGCAGATGAGGCAAAATATCGTAGCCCAATTCGTTCGACTTTTGAAGTGCTGGTTGTGTGGCGTGTGGTCAGGCATTGTCGTGGAGAATTGGTCTCTTTCTGTTGACCAGTCCTGGCTCCAGATGTTGCAGATTTCGGTGCATCTAATTGATGTACTGAGCATACTTCTCAGATGTAATGATTTCACCAGGATTCAGAAAGCTGTAGTGGATCAGACCAGCAGCAGACCACCAAACAGCAACCATTATCTTTTTTGGGTGAAAGTTTGGCTTTGGAGCTTCTTTTAAATGCAGCCACTAAACTGGTCATCACGGTTTGTTGTGTAAAATCCACTTTTTAATCGCATGTCACAATCCAATCAAGAAAAGATTCATTGTTGCTGCATAAAATAAGAGAAGACCACACTTCAAAATGATAGTATTTTTTTTTTATTTTGGGCCCTCTCATGAGACATTCTCTCATCAAGCTTGTTCACCTTTCCAGTTTGCGTCAAATGTCAAATGACCACGGAATGGTTGATGTTGAGTTCTTTGGCAACTTCTCATGTAGTTGTTAGAGGGTCAGCATCCATGATGGTTCTCAGTTGGTCATTATCAACTTCCTATGACTGGCCACCATGCTCCTCATCTTCAAGGCTCTCATCCTCTTTGTAAAAAAAACTTCTTGAACCACCACTGCACTTTATGTTTGTTAGCAGTTCCTGGCCCAAATGTGTGGTTGATGTTGCAAGGTGTCTCCACTGCTTTATGACCCATTTTGAACTCAAATAAGAAAATCATTCAAATTTGCTCTTTGTCTAACACCATTTCTGTAGTCTAAAGTAAATATAAAATAAATAGCAAGTAATAAGTCATTAGCAACAAAAAAGCAAGAAACATGCACTCAAATGATATATAATAAAACCACACTTAGTTAAGAATGCATTCCAATATCAAATGGCAAATTTCAACAATGCAAAACCACAATTACTTTTGCACCAACCTTGTAAACATTTTGGGAGATATTTAATTTCTTTAATACTGATAATTTATATTCTCAAACACCTTTTGAAATAAGGGTACCTATAAAATTGCTTTTTATTTGTTTAGTCTTAAACACAGAAGAGCTCTTTCTCTAGAAGTGGATGAAGAGAGTGTTCTCCCTCCATCTGTGGCCAGACTGTGAAGAGACAGATCACAGATGGGTGATAAGCAGAACAAACTGATGGCAAAGCTGGAGCTGAGAACTAGATTATAAAACAGTTAATCAAAATCGATGCCTTTTGCTAATTGGACTAAGTCAACAGTGTTCTGTAGTTTTTGTGAGAAATCTATAGTCAACCTGATCAGATAGGACGTCCATAGGATACTCCATAACTGACATGACCATTGATACTATAAAGTTTTAAAAGAAAAAAAAAATTAATGACTACAGTCAGAAAAAAAGAGAGCAGTTTTTTTTTTTTTCTTTTTGAGACAGAAAGTTTAATCTTCATCTGAAGAAGTAGTAATAATGACAAAGTGCTTCAGGAAACACTACAAGAATAAGACAATCTTATGTTAGTATCTCTCCTAGCAAAGCAGAGTTAAGACAAGAGTTATTAGGGTTTCTTGTGCGCAGTAATACCAAGTATATGTTCATTGATAGAACTATGTTGCCCATGAGAAAGTACTTATTAATATGGAAAGCAGGATTAGAAATTAATTAATGTGTGTGCAAAACACAAATACTTAAAATGGAAGCTGTGGAAAACACTTTAGACATTATTTAATCCAGCTCTCTCATTTTGCAAATTAAAAGAAATTGAGGGAACTAAATTCTACACAACTTTTTCAGTTCTCAACATTTGACCCAGATCAAATGTATGAGGCTTTGCAAACCTAATGTGAATTAATTACTGTTCTGTTCATGTCCCTATTAGTCACTATATAGTCTTTACCAGTGTTTTGTTATAGTTGATTTTCAAAATAATCCAGTTGTTAGTCATATCTTCATGCTCCTTCATCTGTTCCACCTGCCATTGTAACCATTTGTACCTAGATATATTTTGGAAATACTTTGTATTGCCAGGTGAATTTATTCACACAAACAAAAATATTAGTGAGAAATAGTCACTATATCCATTCAGTTAACAAATATGTACTACAAACAGAACATTGTGGGCTTCCCTGTTGCTTCAGATGGTAAAGAATCTTCCTGCAGTGTGGAAGACCCAGGTGTGATCTCTAAATCAGGAAGATCCCCTGGAGAATGGAATGGCTACCCACTCTAATATTCTTGCCTGGAGAATTTCATGGACAGAGGAACCTGGTAGGCTACAATACATGGAGTTGCAAAAGTCAGACATGACTAAATGACTATTCTTTCTTTCTTTCTCTACCAAGCACTATGCTAGGTTCTGGAAATAAATAATCACCAAAAAAAAAAAGAAAAAAAGTCATAAGCTTTCCCCTGATGAAGGTTATAATGGAAGATAAAGACAGAACAACCAAGAAATAATATCCATAAATAAAATATTACTTCAATGGAGAATTACACACTTTTTCAATGGTAATTGTTAATGTGGACAGGAAATGCAAGGAATGATTCCCAACAAATGAAGACTGAGCTAGGATCAAAGGAAAGAGTATTTAATTGACTATCAAAAGAGTTAATTTTAAGAAAGAGGTGATATACATACAAAGAAAACGTATAGTTTGAATGGAGAGCTAAAAATAGACGTAGCGAGCAAGAATAGATAATTGTGTACTATACTCATAATGGACTATTATATAGCAACCAACATAAACGATCTACAGCTATACACAGGAATATGAATGGACTTCAGCAATATATTACTCAGTGGAAAAAAATGTTTACATATATTTTTATTTGTGTCTTTTTACCATTATTTTAAAATGTGAAAATTATAATTAGCTTACTGGTTGCACAAAAACAGGTCTCAGGTGAGTTTTTGACAGCAGGCAAAATATACACATGCACACAGACACATACTGTTAGTTTCTCAATAGTAGTTGCCTCAGGCTGAGAGAGTTGAATGAACAGTGGAATTGGGAAAGGGCACATAAGTAGATGTAAAATGTGTTAGTGTTCTAGATCTTGAGTTGAATGATGGATTAGAACAAGCTTATCATATTAAAGACTAAAAAGGATAAAAAGAGAGAGCCATTTGCAGGCCAAAACTGATAATATATTAAAAAACACATGCTATGAAAAGTTCGATTGTATTCATTTAAGATCCAACACCCGCAAATAATGTAGGTGGTGAATAGAGAGGGAAAGAGAGAGACAGAGTGAGAAAGGGAACATCCTGGAATGTGAAGTCAAGTGGGCCTTAGAAAGCATCACTACAAACAAAGCTGGTGGAGGTGATGGAATTCCAGTGGAGCTATTTCAAATCCTGAAAGAGGACACTGTGAAAGTGCTGCACTCAAAATGCCAGCAAATTTGGAAAACTCAGCAGTGGTCACAGGACAGGAAAAGGCCAGTTTTCATTCCAATCCCAAAGAAAGGCAATCCCAAAGAATGCTCAAACTAGCTCACAATTGTACTCATCTCACACACTAGTAAAGTAAAGCTCAAAATTCTCCAACCCAGGCATCAGCAATACATGAACCATGAACTTCCAGATGCTCAAGCTGGTTTTACAAAAGGAACCAGAGATCAAATTGCCAACATCCGCTGGATCATCAAAAAAGCAAGACAGTTCCAGAAAAACATCTATTTCTGCATTATTGACTATGCCAAAGCCTTTGACTGTGTGGGTCACAGTAAACTGGAAAATTCTGAAAGAGATGGGTATACCAGACCACCTGACCTGCCTCTTGAGAAACTTGTATGCAGGTCAGGAAGCAACAGTTAGAATAGGACATGGAACGACAGACGGGTTCCAAATAGGAAAAGGAGTACATCAAGGCTGTATACTGTCACCCTGCTTATTTACTTATATGCAGAGTACATCATGAGAAATGCTGGGCTGGAGGAAGCACAAGCTGAAATCAAGATTGCCGGGAGAAATATCAGTAACCTCAGATATGCAGATGACACCACCCTTATGGCAGAACGTGAAGAAGAACTAAAGAGCCTCTTGATGAAAGTGACAGAGGAGAGTGAAAAAGTTGGCTTAAAGCTCAACATTCAGAAAACTAAGATCATGGCATCCGGTCCCATCAATTTATGGCAAATGGATGGGGAAACAGTGGAAACAGTGGCTGACTTTATTTTTCTGGGCTCCAAAATCACTGCAGATTGTGACTGCAGCCATGAAATTAAAAAACACTTACTCCTTGGAAAGAAAGTTATGACCAACCTAGACTGCATATTAAAAAGCAGAGACATCACTTTGCCAAGAAAGGTCAAGGCTAAGGTTTTTCCAGTGGTCATGTATGGATGCGAGAGTTGGACTATAAATAAAGCTGAGCACTGAAGAATTGATGCTTTTGAACTGTGGTGTTCGAGAAGACTCTTGAGAGTCCCTGGGACTGCAAGGAGATCCAACCAGTCCATCCGAAAGGAGATCAGTCCTGGGTGTTCGTTGGAAGGACTAATGTTGAAGCTGAAACTCCAATACTTTGGCCACTTGATGCGAATAGCAGGCTCATTTGAAAATACCCTGATGCCGGGAAAGATTGAGGGCAGGAAGAGAGGGAGACGACAGAGGATGAGATGATTGGATGGCATCACTGACTCAATCAACTGGGTTTGGGTGAACTCCGGGAGTTGGTGATGGACAGGGAGGCCTGGCATGCTGCAGTTCACGGGGTCGCAAAGAGTCAGACACGACTGAGTGAGTGAACTGAACTGAACTGAAGCAATATGGTGCTAGTTGAGACTGGCCATTTCCTAGAGGTCAGTTCATGAATCATGAACTTATTAATCTACTATTTATTCATCCATTTAAAAGTAAAGTTTGTTTTAATTTTATTTTTCAGTTTTGTTTTAAATTCTGTTTTGGGGAGAGGGAGAGGAAGTATGTTATGACCAAGTTTTCTTTTCTTTAAGATCACTCTGACCATGCTATGGAGAATTCTTTGGAAGGACCCTTCGGAGGATATGTACCCACCTTTTAGGAAAGTAAAAAGAGTCTAAGGTAGAGTTTATAACAATGGAGATAGTATAATAGTTGTAGAAATGTTGAGAATTAAGCTGATTTTCAAATATGTAAAAAATAATAGATAACATTTAAAATTGAATTGGATGTGGACATTGCAGGCTAAAAATTATTTCAAAGATCAAATTCATGACACCTGCAAAATTAGATACTTGGTAATGCTATTCTTTGAGACAGAAAATAGTATAAGAAAACTAGGTTTAGGCAGTAGTTCATTTATGCACCAATTTATTCAACATTTTGGAGAAGGCAATGGCAACCCACTCCAGTACTCTTGCCTGGAAAATCCCATGGATGGAGGAGCCTGGTGGGCTGCAGTCCATGGGGTCGTGAAGAGTCGGACATGACTGAGAGACTTCACTTTCACTTTTCACTTTCATGCATTGGAGAAGGAAATGGCAACCCACACCAGTGTTCTTGCCTGGAGAATCCCAGGGACGGGGGAGCCTGGTGGGCTGCCGTCTATGGGGTCGCACAGAGTCGGACACGACTGAAGCGACTTAGCAGCAGCAGCAGCAGCATTCAACATTTACTCAATATTGATTTGTGAGAGTCTGTTGTTCTAGGTAATAAACTGCTAATGTAAACTAAATTTACAAGTTCCCTACTTCCATAGAGCTCCTATTTTAGTGAGAGAAGCCAGATCACAAAGAAGTGTGCAAACAAATAGATAAGGTAGTGTAAGATATGTGTTTTACAGAGTAAATAAAGCAACATAATGAAATAGAGAGTGATGGGGGAGGCAAGGAAGCCATTATAAAAAGGGGATTCACAGATTGCTCTGAGAATGACTCTTAGCAGAGACCAAAAGAGTAATGCCATGAGTTTGGTTTTAGATAACATTCTGCTTGAGGTACCTTTGAGGTTTCTAAGTAGAGATGAGACTGATCCCGTAAAGGAGAAAGAAAAGCAGTCACATAAAAGGAGATCTATAACATCTATAGAGAAGACAGAGGAGGTATTAACATTTCACGTCTCATAATATCTATGTCTAATTTGTATACAGTTTTCTCCTTTATCTCTGTTCTCCCAAAGTAGTGTGGTAAGACTTAGAATTATAGATACAGATCACTCAGCTAAATTTGGATTTCAGCTAAACAAGATTGTATATATACCCTTGCACCATTTGGGACATCATTGTACAAAAATTTTAATAGATGATCTAAAATTCTGATTTTATTGGGTATCCTGTATTTTCTCTAGCCACTGTATTCCAAGAAGCACTCAGCTTTCTTAGCTTCTTCCTTCCTCGTCTCTTCCCTCCTTTCTCTCTCATTTTTTTCTTCATCTTCCCTTCCCTTCCTCTTTACCCCCCTTTCTCTTTCCCAGATTTTCTATAGGGGGCCTTAAAATCCTTACTCCTTCACTGTACAGAGCAATTCAGTTGTGCCCCTTCTTCCCTTTTCTAGTACATAATATACATCTTATCAGAACATGGATTAAGACAAGAGCCATCCAAGGACGGACCCTGCCTGGATGTCAAGTTGGAGTTTAAAACACGTCTTTACATATGTACAGGCACAGATTCCAACAAATCGTCAGTAAATGGAACACAGGAACTCTATCTTTCTCATCTATTTTTTCTACATGTGATTATTTGTGTGCGTGTTAGTCACTCAGTTGTGTCCAACTCTTTGAGACCCCGTGAACTGTTGCCCACCAGGCTTCTCTGTTTATGGAATTCTCAAGGCAAGAATACTTGAGTAGATTGTCATTCCCTTCTCTAATATGTGACTACAGGAGGTAACTGAAAATATTTTTTAAATAAGAGAATGTTTGCTGAAGTTATGGAACATATTACTAGGAATATTTATGTAGATGCCTCAGTTTTCTCAGCTTTAAATTGCAAGGGTTTAATAATAATAGTAATCGTGATACTACTACTAACTAATGTGTATGGTCTAATTACTCCTTTCAAGGCATCCTATTAAGCATTTAATATACATTAACTTAAAAGTTCCTTTCAGCTTTAACAATGTGAGATCTATTGGTCTCAGCATGAACTCATATGTGACAGAATCTAACGGAAGAGAGCTTAGAGATACATTAAGGTTATTGGATGATAATAATAATGTGATGCAATTAAATACTAATATCTAAATAATGCCAGACAAAAAGAGATTTTAAAACATCATGATCATCATAAAGATTCGCATTATGGGAAAAGATTTTAGCAATTCGCAGTTTTATCATTTAATTCCCAAACTGGTTGAAGACAGCTTCTATGATGTATTTTCCCTTGGCAATTTGTCTCCGTGAGTCATTCACTCACCTAACATTTCAGGTGGTGTGACTACAAGATGCATGGTTGGTTGAGTGAAACCCAAGCTACACAGATGTGGGGGAAATCTGTTGTTAATGGTGTTAGTGAGAAACATCATTTAGAATTTTAAAGCACATTTCTTCTGTGCAGTTCATTGCCCTTTACAAATATTTCATTAAGCTCTATTACCCTGCTGTCAGAGAGAGGTGACCTAGTGGCAAATACTCCAATAAACAGCTATTGAGGGGCTATTCAGATTGGAAAAGAATACTGCAATACACAGTATAGGCAGTTAAATAAGAAGGAAGAAATAAATATATCAATTTCTATTAAAAAGACTGTGATAAAATCTCTATCGACATTGGAGTGGTTTAAAACCATATGAAGGTAACCTCTTTTTGGCTGCCCCTTAAGATAATCAAGTGCACAGTGGAACCACAAACACCTACAGCAGACTGTGATGGGTGTACCTGAGGAGGCATGAAAATTGCTCATTTGATCTAAAAAGCTCATCTTACCCACAACTATCTTCTAAAAGAATTTTCGTATGTGAAGTCCATTCCTCCCAGGAATGCCTTATGGAATGACTTTTCTGTAAGTCTATCTGATAAGCTCTTGCTGCATACAAATCACCCCAAGATTTAGTAGCTTACTATGTCAAGTGCAAATGGGCTGACAGTTTGCAGGTTCACAGGGTGGGTCTTCTGACAGAGTTTAGATCCTATGTTCAGTGGAGTTCATGCATGCATCTGTAGTCAACTGCTGATGGCCTGACATTTCTTGTGTGGCTCCTTCAGGTGTCTAGGTCAAGGCTGTGATGGTAAAGCCTGCTTCATGCAGTCTCCATTCTTCAGGATGTTAGCTTGCCATTGTTCACTTGAGGCAGCAGTGTCCATAGAGAGCAGAGTGTAGAAGTCCTTGTGAGGCCCAGGCTTAGAACAGGTGCAGTATCATTTCTACCTCATTGCATTGGGCAGGCAGGTCCCGTATCCTGCCCAGACTCAATTTTGGAGGAAAGACGCTCTATTTTTTGATAGAAGGAACTGCAATACTCACATTGTAAAAGCTTATGTAAAGAATTAATGTATGACCATTTAAAAAATCTACCCAGTTTTATAGTACACATGTGTCATTTTTTGGGCAACCATTTTTAATCACAAGGGGCTTCCCTAGTGGCTCAAATGGTAAAGAATCTGCCTGCAATACAAGAGACCCGGGATCAATACCTGACTTTGGAAGAGTCTCTGGAGAAGGGAATGGCTACTCACTCCAGTATTCTTGCCTGGAGAATTCTATGAGATAGAGGAGGCTGATGGGCTACAGTCTATGGGGTCACAAAGAGCGGGACCCAATTGAGGGGCTAACAGTTTAATCACAAGTCCTTTGTTTGGGGAATTTATCCTTTTAAGAGTTCACTTTTAGGAGAGAAAAAAAGTCAGAACTTGAGAACTTGCCTTCCCAGCTTTTCAATTCATTCACAGGACTGACTGACATGATTTTATTATGTGATGTAGACTTAATGAATCAGAAACAGCTCTGTGAAATTTTTTACTCAAAGGAAAGAGTGTGTGTTTAGTCGCTCAGTCGTGTCTGACTCTTTGTGACCCCAGGGACAGTAGCCCTCCAGTCTTCTCTGTCCATGGAATTCTCCTGGCAAGAATACTGAAGTGGGTTGCCACTCCTTTCTCCAGGGGATGTTCCTGACCCAGGGATCAAACCTGGGTTTCCTGCATTGCAGGCAGATTCCTTATCATATGAGCCACAATGGAAGTGCCAAAGAAAACAAAGCACTATGAATAATTCATTTTCTGGTGAAAGCTGGTAGAGGACAGCAGAGAGATAGTTGGCAGCACTCCATCAGTGCCTCCCATGCTATCTGCGTGGCCTCTGCCTGTGTCCCCTACTGTAGGGTCTCCGAAGCGTGCCTGAGGTCAGGCATAGGCCCTGGCTATTAGATCTAATCTAAGCTACATTCCCTGGCCCTCTCTGAGAGTTGGAAAATTACTCATATACTTAAAGTCCTTAAGTTAACCTGAGTGATTTCTGTGAATTAAAACTGATTGTTCCAATTGATATAGAAGGGACATTTCTTATTATGAAAATGGAAATAATAATATGCCTGGAGAAACCGATTCATGGCATATAATAAATGATATCATTTATCATATCATGTTTTCTAAATATTTTCACAAAATGAATTCTGTGTCTTTTCTCAATCTAATATAGCACCAAAAAACACTGGTGAATTTTATTTTAGACTTAAATGTAAAGCTCACAATTAATTTCTCCTAATAGTCCAAACAGTTTAACTTACATTTTCCTTGACAGGAAATAATAACAAAACTGAACAGCATAGCAGAAAGATCTTTGAAAAGGAGAAGAGAAGGTGAAGGTCTGAGTTCACTCAAATCACATACAAGATATATGCAAGTCTCTCATCTACTAGGCTCCTTTTCTATTCACACAGTTGGGAAAGTGGCTGCCTTGTTTACTTCAAGAATTATTCTGAATACCATATGAAATATTTTAAGTATAAAGACTCTGAATCTGTAAAGCACTATGTAAACACAAGGTATTACTGCTTTTTTTTTAAAAAAAAAGAATATGTCAGTCTCCCACTTGTGGTATAAACAAATACAAATGTTTAAATGTTTAATATAGTCTTAAAATTTATCTATACTCTGAGCCTCCTCTAACATCTGTTTATAGGTGTTCTCAATCCAGATTTAATTTAGATCAGTCTTTTCATATTTTGGATTGAAAACTTTAATGGTAAAATCCTGCAAAGTAAATGTAGTCTACAGCACCAGAGGAAAGTTTTCTTCTAAGCCTCATTTCAGAAGAAATATCATTTTTGTTTCCAGTGCCCAGCACACTGACCAACCCAAAGTAGGCCGTAATTTAAAGTGATGATGACTACTAACAATAGCAAGACTGAAAAATATAGTAAGTTTACTGTAAAATACAAAGTCTTATAAACTAATTACTTCATGGTTCTAGTACACTGCAAGTTCTTTAAATATATGCAAGGACTTTTCTCTTTAAAATTTTGACCTAAATCTTTCTTCTATATACAGTATGATCCTTTTGTTCCTTCCTCAGAGGATTTGTGCACACAACTTTATAGTTTACAATTTCTATGTCCAACATTTAAAATTTATTATTTTCTTTTAAATACTACATGGAAAAAAATTCACCTAAGCAATAAACAAAAGCAGTAATATTTATACAAAGTTGACAACCAAAAGAGCAATGAAATTATGTAGTATAGCAAAAATTGAATTTAAAAAATGATTACAAAAGGAATAAAATCAATTATAAAAAACATGCAAGCATAATACAATGTTAAAAGCCATAAAAAAGAAATCTGAACATAATGGTAAGCAATTCATCAAAAGTGACACCTTGAATTAAGTAAATGGCAAGTCAGATTTTAATTAAACTTCATTTTCTATTTGTTTCATTGAAAGTGTAGTTAAATTCTCAAAAAAATAGTAAACTTTCTATTTATTTCTTGCTTTAAAAAAAAACAATCTCTTCATAATTGCTTAATTTTTCCTCTAATGTTTTTGTCCATGAAATCTAAAAGTTCTTATTTCTGTTTCATTTTAAGAATTGTCCTTTCCAAATTTTAAATAGATCTTTAATCAGATGATACCCATCTCTGCATCAATACTTAAAATCCTTCAGTGGCCTCTCATATGTGTTAAAAAGATATCCAACTGTGTGTGAGAATGTCAGGTGCTTTTCTGAGATCACCTTGCCTACTGTTAACTTCATAATCTGCCATTCTCTTTGTTCATCAACTTCACTAATTACAATTATCTTACTTCGGCTCCACTGCATTTGCCAGGACCTACCTAACACGACCTGCTTCTTGCGTACATCCCTAAATATGGTATCGTTCTGTTCTGCACCTAACTCAGCATATTCCGGCCACTCTGACCTCCATTCTATTTCTTGGCCATATGAAGACTTGCCTCTCAGTGCCTAAGGCTTATTATGCCTTCTGTTTGAAACCATCTTTGCCCGTTTCTTTACAAATTCCAAGCCCCAGCTCAAATGTCACATGTTCAGAGATCTTTTTCTTTACCTCTCTATTTAAATCACATTTCCTGTAAGTTCCTATTGAATAACTGATAATTTACCCATAAGTAAGACTGACTTGTTTGCTCATTTGTTTATTTGTTTTGTTATCTATCTTCTCTGAGAAAGTAAGTTTCTTGAGAGCAGGGAATATGTTGTGATCATGATTGTTATATTCCCATAGTCTACACCAGTGCCAGCACAATCATTATTTCTTGAAGAAACTAATGAATCTGTGCTATAGTTTTCAGTGTTTTTTGTTCTGAGAATAAATCAATTCAGTTAAACCACTGTGTCTCATTTCAGGAGGTGGTGATACAGGTGGGCTATGGAATCTTGGCCTATGCTGCAAGCAATCAGGTATTTAATAAGATGCATGTGTGCATACTTAGTCGCTCAGTCATGTCTGACTCTTTGCGACCCTTTGGGCTGTAGCCCACCAGGCTCCTCTGTCCATTGGATTTTTCAGACAAAAATACCGGAGTAGATTGCCATTTCTTCCCCCAAGGGATCTTCCAACCCAAGGCTCGAACCCATGTCTCATACATTGCAGGTGGATTCTTTACCAGATGAGGCATCAAGGAAGCCCAAGAGGCACGTCTATGGAAACAAAAGAAAAACAAAGGATAATTAATGTTTGAACCAAATTATAAACTAACTTTTCATCCCACAGGGCAGTCAGTTAAGGAAATTTCTAGATGTCAGGGTTAAAACATCTTTTGTAGTTTGAAATGTCTCCAATGATCCTCAAGAGTTAGGTAAATTTCTGAGTGGCTAATGCTAGAAATAGGCCTGAGAATCATCTAAATATGAGCTAATAAGGCATTTTCTTTGAAGTTTATATTAAGTTGTCTACCTTCAGTTTGTGCCTGTGTGTGTTGGTAGATCTTTAGGAAAAAGTTTTAGTTTGAGAATTTCTGAATTCCAGAGGGATCAGGTAGTGAGAAAAAGATAAATGTTTCAGTTCTGCTTACAAAAGTATAACTTACCAAATTTCTGTAAGTCCTGGGGAGGGGGGGCGGCGGTAGATTTCCTTGTGTTTGGAAAAATAAAAGATTGAAAATATTTTAAACAAAAAAGTCATAAAGATATAATTGTTTTCATCAATTAATTCAGTCCCATGTAATTCTTGTTTGCCTGAGTCCAGTTTTTCCATTTGTCCTGTTGACCTTGCCTGATGACTGAGGGATGACAGGGGCAATTTCAAGAACTTTGCAAGGTTTTTGTTAAGGCTGGCATGATTTATTGAGCAAAGTGAGGTGTCTTGATCACTGGAGATCATGGAAGTTAAGCTCCAAAGTTTTTGTTTTGTTTTGCCATTGTAAGTGCATCAACCTGACAATAAGGAAAGGCTTCAACCCATCAAACAGAAAATGAGTTTTGCTAGCAGATTGGAAGAACCAAGGGGCCATGCTGGGGTTCCCAAAGCTCTATTTGTTTAACTTACAGCTAATGTTGCGCCATCTTAATGTATCTGATTTAAATTAAGCTGTTACATCTTATATGAACAGCAAGATGGCAAAAGTATGGAAAAGAGAAGTCGGGGGTTTTTTTGTTCTTGTTTTGTTTGTCTTTGCTTTTCTGTAATAGAATGGATTTTATTTTCATGGCATAATCTTTATAGATTCCTGCCTTTGCATGAATGTCAGTTAGGCATTTCCCTGATACTTAGGCTCAGTCCTTTTAGTGTGAGATAACATTTATGCCAGGATTTATAAAACTTCCAAGAGTTTCATATAATTTCTAGAACACATATCTATACAGACACAACATGAAGAAGGTATAATATTATTTCTTATTTGACAATGCTTCCTATGTAATCTAACATGTCAAATATGCCTAACTTATTGTTTCTCTTTCTATAATAAAAGAAAATATCTCAGAATTAGTTCTGGAACAAAAAGAAAAAGCTTTTGAATTTGATTTTGGGTAACTTTGTCAAAAATATCAGAAAGGTTTTAAAACACTTGGTCAAACAGAGCTCCGTAACACAATGCTTAGTTATCTATTTAACTTAAATAGGGCTTCCCAGATAGCTCAGTTGGTGAAGAATCCACGTGTGATGCAGGAGACCCTAGTTCAATTCCTGGGTCAGGAAGATCAGCGGGAGAAGGGACAGGCTACCCACTCCAGTATTCTTGGGCTTCCCTTGTGACTCAGCTGGTAAAGAATTCACTGCAATGACAGAGACCTGGATTCGATCCCTGGGTTAGGAAGATTCCCCTGAAGAAGGGAAATTCTACCTACTCCAGAATTCTGGCCTGAAGAATTTCATGGACTGTATAGTCCATGGGGTTGCAAAGAGTCAGAAACGACTGAGGGACTTTTACTTAAACCAAAATAATTATTAAAGACTTCATAGGCAAATATAGAAAGTTACATAGTTTTGAGGGCTTTCCAGTTGGCTATTTGATAAAGAATCCTCCTGCCAATGTAGGAGATGCAGGTTTGATCCCTGGGTCAGGAAATGAATGAGGAAATGGCAACCCACTCCAGCATTCTTGCCTGGAGAATCCCACGGACAGAGGAGTCTGGCAGGCTATAGTCCATGGTGTCGCGAAGAGTTGGACATGACTGAGCACACACACACACACACACACACACACACATAATTTTGAGAAAACAATTAGCTCTTAATGCTGAGGATTAGGTTCACTTAAGTAATCAAAGACCTGATAGATTATAGGTGATTATTTTGACAGGGTCATAAGATCTTTGTTTTTGTTATATTTTTGAGGCAGAATAAATGTAAATAAAAACTTTTCATAACCTTTTACTATCAAAAGCAGACAAATAGAAAAATAGCTGTTCTTTTAACAGAGAGAAAACCAGAATTTAATTTTGTACCCATTATTTTTAATATTGAAAATATTAATATGTACACATGTACACATGTACACCCATGGTGGATTCAAGTTAATGTATGGCAAAACCAATACAATGTTGTAAAGTAAAAGAAATAAATTAATTAATTTAAATATTAATATTTTTATATTAAGAATATTATTTTTAATATTAAACCTCATTGACTTAATCAAATTCATTCCAGTATTATCCAGTCCTGACCAAAAATAAAATTTATTTCTAAAGATCCCTTCTTTTGCAAACACTTTCCAACTTTATATATCCCTTTAGCTTACCCTTTGTTTTCTTTCTCATTTAGAAATAGCCAACTTTAGAACAAAATCACTTTCTTTTTTTTTTCTTAACAAAAATGTCACCATAACTTAGACATTTTCTTACCCCCAACACATCCTATTTCTGTTATTATATCTAGTAGCTTTAACCATATATATTAATTAGAATTCTTAATCCTTTGAAACCTTAAGTTTTTAGTGAAAATGAAGAAGCAAACAATCATGAACTGTATTAACATTTTGTGGTTTGGTGAAATTATAAATACATTTTACAATTTCTAGAAACATATCTTACTTCATAGTGTAATCTTTTAGTAAAGCATGAAGTATATTTATGAACAGACTCCAAACATACTTAGTAACTCTATAATAAGAGGTCAAAAATAGGTAAACCAGCATTTGTTTAGTAATTAATGTCTAGTGTTTTATCTTCTTTGGAAATAATCTAGATAGTCAATGAATTTCCATCATTCAAATCAACTTAGCAAAATTCTAAGAGTGTAAATCATCAAAGAGATTTAGGAAACAATTTAAGTAGACATATCATAAAATAATTATTGTTAAAATGTTAACCTAAAAAAACTCATCTCATTTACATGTATTTAATTCATTTGTTCTTAACAATGATACTTGAATTACTCATGAAAATTTCATGAGATATTAAAGCAGCTAGTTATTATCTTAATTTTTTTTTTCCTTTGCTGACAAATTTGCAATAGAGACATTAGCCTATCTGACTAGCAAACCCAGGTAGAAAAAAAAGTTATTTAGTAATTAAATAAACATGCTTAAAATTAACTTTTATTTACTAAAAATTATCTTATGTGTGCATGCTTAGTTGCTCAGCCGTGTCTGACTCTGTGACCCCCAGACTACCAGGCTCCTCTGTCCATGGGATTCTCCAGGTAAGGATCACATGAATTTGAAAAACATTTGGCTTAGATTATATTATATTTTTGAGAAACTTTATATAATTTATCATTTGCTTAAGCCAATTAAACAGAGATATTTTAAACATTAATATTTGGCAATATTATTTGTGGTTGAAATAATATATTTATAACTTAGACATATAAACAAACACAATCAGAGATCTCATAGTTTTCATTTCAAAATTTTAGTCGTGAATCAGTTACAATACAAATATCACTAGTTTATGAATAATGATTAAATAAGTAAGATTACTAAAATTTTGTTATTTGTGGAGAAGATTTTTAAGATCTATATTTGCCTTTGACAAGTAATTTTAAGGAGGCTACTTGGACAAGAGAGTCCTTTTAGTAGCAGTTTGTTCTTACCCTCATTTTGCTTGTTTGTTTGTTTCAAGTTCTACTGACTGAGTAATCTGGGCTTTATCTCAGGTGATTACTTACAGGAAGGCCTGGGGAACTGCTGAGAAGATGGGCCAGTTTTTACCTTCATCTAGCGGGCTTAGGTTTTTTTGTTTGTTTGTTTTTTAAAGGAGCTGTCAGAACAGGGTGTCAAGAGTTCCTCTGGGCTCTAGGGTGTCAACTGATGGAGGAGGAGGAGAAGTAAGTCAGTTACATAAAAGGGAAGTTCAAAAAAGGCAAATAAAGGGATGGAGGAGAAGGTGCAGAATTTGGAAGGGGGATAGGAGAAGGGTAAGAAAGTTCATCTGATTTTTCAAGTTTAGAGACACTCTGAGCCATCTTTTCATTTACAGCGTGAAGGGAGGCAATTTTCTCAGTGTTATCTTTGGAGGCCTCTAGATGCCAGCTGAAATACTTCCTAGTTATTTCATCTGGTCAATACATCTTTCAGTCAAGCACAAAGATAGACTAATTTGGGAATTTGGAAAGTTCCTCAGTTTGGCCAGTGCAATTTTAAATCATCCCAGGTAAATGGACCCATTTAGATAGCTTGTTACAGGGTAAGGATCCACAGGTGTTAAACATAAAACTGGCGATGGTTCTTGAAGGGGTTTATCTTTCTTTAAATTGTTTCTATAAGAGCTTCCTATTATTTTGAATACTCATCAGAATAGATTTTTTTTTTTAACACTCTGAAATGCAAATCTGGGGAAAGTTTCCTCCTTACTCCCCCAAAAAGAGGGGAACTAGTGTTGATACTTAGAAACACCCAAATAGACACAATCCTCAACCAAATGGGATCCAGCAGTCCCCACTTCATAGCCTCCAAGCCACTGAAGAGACAACTGCATGTAATGGGTCAGTGTGTGCATGCTAAGTCCCTTTATTCATGTCTGACTCTGTGACCCTATGGACTATAGTCCGCCAGGCTCCTCTCTCCATGGGATTCTCCAGGCAAGAATACTGGAATGTGTTGCCATGCCCTTCTCCAGGGGATCTGTCTGGAGAATTCCATGGACAGAGGGGCCTGGCAGGCTATAGTCCATGGGGTGGAAGAGTCAGACGTGACTGAAGTGAATGAACATGCACACACGCACAGCTACAAAAGGAAAGGAGCTTATAAAGGCAAGAACCTCAAGATCCCAGTCAGTTACATGAGTTGATCATTAATAACTATAACTGGAGCTGGCCAGAAGTGAACGTGCTTGTTAAGCCAGGATTGGTTGCCATCTAAAATTATTGCACAGTTCCAAGGTTACCACCCAGGTCTCAGCTAGCTGATATTTCTTTTTAAATGGCTGATAGTGTGCTTGAATTTGGTACAGTTCACAGAAAGTTCAACTTAGTGGTGTAGGGACATGTCTGAGAACAGATTCTCAATGGGCACCCAAATCCATTTTGTAGGGTTGAGCAAACAAAACAGGTTACTCTATTATGATTTTCAATATGTTATGAGGCACTATCCTTTTGTGACTTAGTATTCTCTCTCCCTTACTAAAAATTTTGTATTTTCTCTAAGACCTTTGACCTATTAAATCACCTTACAAAGATTTTTATGAGGTGTTATTTGATTAGTTATTTGATTACAAGACACTTCATAAAGAATAGGTTATTGTTTTTCTGTTTTCAGATTTTTACTAAAGAGCATTTATATTGTCATATTTACTATCTTGATGCAATGATTATTATTTTTATTTTCCAATAACTAAGCTCATTCCCAAATTCTTCTACACCCTCCATTACAATGTAGAAGCCCAAGAACTACATTTCCCAGAAACACTTGCATACAGAGTTATGAATTAAATTCCACTGGTGAGAAGAATTTATATGTGATGTATAAGCAAAAAGAGTAGCAAAGGTTAATATTGTTCCTATAGCAACCAGAAGCATCTCATGATTTTCAGCAGATACTAGATGTAGATTTTTCTGTAGCTCCTGTCTCATCTGAAAAATCACCCACTTGGTGCTGCAGACAACCTATATTAACCATTGTGGGTTTTGACATTTCTTGAATTTCTTGATTTTGTAAACTTTAGGAGAAGTAGCTCTGACCTTCATGTGTCCAAATTTTTCAATGTATGTGTGTCTGTTAGTTTCTTTATAAATCCTTCTCTTTAAACTATCTATAGCGAATTTTATTTTCCTGACCCAGCCTAAGTTAGTAATTGGTGAAAATTGATTTCTTATAAATAGATTTTAAAATATTCCAATTCTGTATTCAAACTTCTAAAAATAGTTGAGTTGACAATTCTATGTCCTGCCATTTTTGTGTGAGGATACCAAAATATTCCAACTTCAAAAAGACTAGATATAGAAATATAAAATTTGAATCATTGATATAGAAATTGGAGGAAGACTTGTTGTTGTTCACTCACTAACTTGTGTCCAGCATTTTGCAGCCTCCTGGGCTGCATCACTCCAGGCTTCCCCATCCTTCACTATGTCCCAGAATTTGCTTAAATTCATGTCCATTGAGTCCGTGAGGCCATCCAACCATCTCATCCTCTGTCCTGGCCCCCTTCCCTTGCCCTCATCTTCCCCAGCAGGGTCTTTCCCAGTTAGTGGACTCTTCATATCAGGTGGCCAAAGTTTTGGAGCTTCAGCTTTAGAATCAGTCCTTCCAATGAATATTCAGGGTTGATGTCCTTTAGGATTGACAGGGTTGATTTCTGTGCAGTCCAAGGGACTCTGAAAAGTCTTTTCCAGCACTACAATTTGAAAACATCAGTTCTTCAATACTCAGTCTTCTTTATGGTCCAACTCTCACATCCATACATGACTACTGGAAAAACAAGAGGTTTCTAGGGGGACTTTTGTTGGCAAAGTGTGAGGGGTCTCTGCTTTTTAATATGCTGTATAGGTTGGTCAAAGCTTTCCTTCCAAGGAGCAAGCATCTTTTAATTCCATTTCTGCAATCACCATTCACAGTGATTTTGGAGCCCCCCAAAATAAAGTCTGTCACTATTTCCAATTTTTCCCTATCTATTTGGCATGAAGTGATAGGACCGGATGCCATGATCTTCCTTTTTTGAATGTTGAGTTTTAAGCCAGCTTTTTCATTCTCCTCTTTCACCCTCATCAAGAGGCTCTTTAGTTCCTTTTCACTTTCTACTTTATGGGTGGTGTCATCTGCATATCTGAGGTTGTTTATATTTCTCTTGATGATCTGGATTCCACCTTGTGATTCCTCTAGCCTAGCATTTCACATGATTTACTCTGCATATAAGTTAAGTAAGCAGCAAGACAATATACAGCCTTGACATATTCCTTTCCCAATTTTGAGTCAACCCATTGTGCCATGTCCAGTTCTAACTGTTGCTTATTGACCTGCATACAGGTTTCTCAGGAGGCGAGTAAGGCGGTCTGATATTCCCATCTCTTTAAGAAGTTTCCAGTTTGTCCTGATCCACACAGTCAAAGGCTTTATTGTAGCAATGAAGCAGAAGTAGATATTTTTTTAGGGGGGAGGGATGGAAATTCCCTTGCTTTCTCTATGATACATTGAATGTTGGTCATTTGATCTGTGGTTCCCCTGCCTTTTCTAAATCCAGCTTGTATGTCTGGAAGTTCTCAGTTCATATACTGCTAAAGACTAACTTGAAGGATTTTGAGCATTACTTTGCCAGCATGTGAAATGAGCACAATTGAATGGCAGTTTGAACATTCTTTGACATTGCAAGTATTAACAATACATATAGACTTATTACAGAAACATAACTAGAATATTTCATACATAAGTGGGAAAAACACAAAGAAGAATATAAGATGGTGGAAAACTGGTCCTACTTATTTCTTAATGTTAGCCAAATTTCATTTTCTTCCACCAGCCTGATAGATATCACAGTTACACTGTGGTCCAAATAGATTATGCAATACCTTAACCTGGAAAAGGCAGGATATGTGAACATGGCCAAGCCTAGAATGCCTGTTAGACAAAATCAGCTAAGTCAGTAGTCAAATGGGCCATGTGGAGTAGATTTTACAGAGTCCAAATGACTTCTTTTTGCATTATTTTGGCTAATTTGCCTTCAAATAGTCATATAAAGAAGAGCCAATATAGCTGATTCAAATTAGAAGCTAGCCCATGCCAAAGAGTTCATGAAATCTACTCTCATAACTGTTGGTTTAAAATTTATGTGGCATGTGCTATAATTACTCAAGTTCAGGATCTTTATGATTGACTAGAAGTATATCCATAATATAGGATATTATATTTTGCAGATTTTTTATTTGTATACTTTTAACTATCCTACGGGGCTTCCCTGGTAATGCATAGTTTCAGTGTAAGCAGAGTATTCCTTAGTTGGTTGTTCATTTGTTTTCCTTTCCTATATCTTCTTCATCTGAATAGTGCAGTATTTGTTGACTGAAAGAAAAAATGAATTAGAGAATATAACTGCTTGTAATCTGAGTAAATTCTAAAGGGAATGTGCTTAGAGCTAGTACAAGTATTGACATTTCAACAATAAAAGGCTATCAGGTTTTCTTTAAATTATCTCCCCATGGAAATATTAACTTCAGCAACTATCAGAACTTTTAGTCTCAAAATTCCTTTACATTCATGAACATTACTTAAAAAATGCAAAAAGATTTTAGATTATATAGGTTATAACTATCAATATCACTATATTAAAAGTTACCATTGAAAAATTCTAATATATATTTAGTAATATTAACAATACTTATAGACTTATTACAGAAACATAACTAGAATATTTCATGAAAAATAACCCATTTTTAAAAATAAATAATAAATTAGCAAGAATAATATTGTTTTTCAGTCTTGCAAATCTTTTTAATATCTAGCTTAATAGAAAACAGCTGAATTTTCATATCTACATCTCCATTTGATCTTTGTAATATGTTATTTTGCTTGAGGTCTGTGAAGAAAATTCAGGCTCATACAAATATACAGTAGTGTTTAGTTGCCTTTTAGAAAATTGTTGATAATCCTTTTTATACTATACCAAAATTTGTGAAATGGTGGCTACTTTACAGACAGTTGCAAAGTAGAACCTGAAACTAAGTTAATAAATTTCCATGTTACATTATAATCCCATGGACCCACCATAACCTATGAATATATATTTTAACTTTGCTTGATTTTATGACATTATACATTGGTCATGTGGAAGGCACTGGTTCACTGAACTACATATCTCATTTTATACACACATATCTCATATCTCATTTATATATCTCATTTTATAATATCAAAAAGTCACATTTATAAATATCTCATTTATAATATCATTTTATACATACATATCTCATATCTAATTTACATATCTCATTTTATAATATCAAAAAGTCACATTTATAAATAACAACTCCAATCTCATCAGAAATGTTCTTAAGTATTGAGAAGCTGTGAAACTCATGTGGGTGTATTCAAGTTTCCAAAAGTCTAATTTTTACTTTGAACACTCAAATATTAATATTGGCAAAAACTGCTGTCACTCACTTTCCATGAAGTGACAGTTTAACATCATTTAATTTTGAGAAAATGCTTATTAAATACCTATTTCTATGAAAATTCTATCAGTCAATAAATCATTCTTTAAATTACAAATGGTATTTCATTTTAAAAAAGGAACTAATTCAGCTTGCAATTCAGACAATTCCCAGTGACTTTTCTGGGAACAGATTTGTATGTTTCTCCTATGCCATTACCACACTGTCTTGATTACTATAGCTTTGTTGTAAGTTTTTGAAATTTGGCAGTGTAAGTACTTCAACTTTATTCCTTTTTAAAGATTGCTGTCTCTATTTTAGGTGTATACAATTTGCATATAAAATTTTAGTATCAGCTTCTCAATTTCTAAAAGAACTTAGCTGTAGGAATTGAATTGAATCTGCATATAAATTAGGGAGTATTATTATCTTACCAATATTAGGTCCTTCAATCCAAGAAAATTGGATATATTTCCATTCATTTATATCTTCTTATTTTTAAATTATATTTAGTACTTTTCAGTACATGTGTTGCACTCCTTTTGTTAAATTTGTTTTTAAATACATAGTTATTTTTTACAATATTTTAACTTGAAGTTTTCTTAATTTTCAGATTGTTTATTGGCAGTGTGAAAATGCTTGGAGATGAGCACATATCCTTCTACTCTGCCATCTTGAACCAATCTCTGCAATTGCTTTTTATATGTTTATCTTTTTCTTGCAGATGCACATTATCAGGTTAAGGAATTCCCCATTTCTTCTGAGTTTAAGTATTTTTAACATTAAAAGATACAAGTTGTTGTAAAATGCTTTTATGCATGTGTTAACATGACAGGTGGTGCTGGTGGTAAAGAATCTGCCTACCAGTGCAAGATAACTAAGAGATGAAGTTTCGATCCCTGGGTTAGGAAGATCCCCTGGAGGCTGTCATTGTTGTTCAGTCACTCAGTCATGTCTGACTCTTTGTGACCCCATGGACAGCAGCATACCTGGCTTCCCTGTCCTTCACAATCTCCTGGGGCTTGCTCAAACGTCCATTGAGTTGGCGATGCAATCCCAACCATCTTGTCCTCTGTCATCCCCTTCTCCTCCTGCCTTCAATCTTTCCCAGCATCAGTCTTTTCTAATAAGTTGGCTCTTGTGCATCAGGTGGCCAAAGTATTGGAGCTTCAGCTTCAGCATCAGTCCTTCCGATGAATATTCAGAGTTGAGTTTCCTTTAGAACTGACTGGTTTGATCTCCTTGCAGTCTAAGGCACTCTCAAGAGTCTTCTCCAACACCACAGTTCAAAATCATGGCAACTCACTCAAGTATTCTTGCCTATGAAATCCCATGGACAGAGAAGTCTGGTGTGCTACAGTCCATGGGGTTGCAAAGAGTCAGACATGACTGAGCATCTGAACATACATAATATGACTGAGTGTATTTTGTCTTTTATTGTATTGTTATAGTACATTACAATGATTAGTTTTCATGTGCTTAACCAACATTGAATTAATGCTATAAATCTTGAATGGTGTGCAATCATTTTTATATGTTAGTGGATTTTTTTCTTTTTCGCTAGTATTTTTTTTTTAAGACTATTAGGAACTTTTGTATTTGTATTCAAAGGGATCTTGGCTTATATTTTTTTCCTATGAATTTTTAAATATGGCTTTTCTGTGAAGTTAAAACTGACCTCATAGAATGATTGGGTAATTGTTTCCTCAAGTTCTATATTTTGGAGGAGTTTGTGGAAGATAAGTATTAACTCTTCTTTAAATGTTTGGTACAGTTCAACAGTGAGTCCGTCTGCTCCTGGACCTTTCTATGTGGCTACTTTTCTGATTAAGTCAACCTTTTTATTTGTTATGGGAGTTTTAAATTTATCCATTTCACATAGACTTAGTTGTAATAGTTTCTGTTTTCTAGCAATTTGTTCATTTTTTAAAGTTTATTCAATATGATCATAGTCTTCTGGAATATATCTATTTATTTCTGTCAGGTCAGTAGTAATGTTTCTTCTTTCATTTCTGATTTTCATAATTTATGTTCTCTTTTTTTATAATTAGTATAGCTAAATATTAGTCAATTTGTTGATCTTTTTCAAAACCCAAATTTATTTATGTTGAATTTTCTTTATTGGTTTTCTATTTGCTATTTAATATATTTCTGCTTTATGTTCTTCATCAGCTTTAGATTTAGTTTAGTCGTAGGTTCTAGTTTCTTAAGGTGAAACTGATTTGAGAACAGAAAAACTTAATGTAGTCATTTTTAGTTAAAAATTTCATACTGAGAACTAACTTTCATGCAGCTCATAAATTTTAGTATGTTGTACCTTCATTTTCATACTCTGTCTTTGCTTTCAACAATTTGATTACAAAGTATTGAGGTGTGGATCTTTGAGTTTAACCTATTTGATGTATGATGAGATTCTTGGATCTGTTGACTAATTTTTAATTACATTTAAGAAGCTTTCATTAGTTTTTGAAATATTTTTCCACTACTTTCTCTTTCTTCTCTCCTTTTAGACTCACATTATGAACATGTTAATATATTTGATGATGTGCTCAGATATCTGAGAATCTTTTCACTTCTTGCCTCTTTTTTTCTCTCTATTCCTCAGACTGAATAATCTAATTGAAATCACAAATTTACAGATTTTTCCTTCTGCCTGTTCAAATCTATTATTGACACCCTATATTGAATTTTTGATTTTAGTTGTTATACTATATTTTCAACTTTAAAATTTATATTTCAATAGTATCCATTCCACTTCAATATTCTCTTTTGGTGAGAAGGCATTCTTATACTTTTCTTTATGTCTTTGGACATGGTTTCCTTTAGTTCTCATAACATATTTTTAAAAGTTAATTTGAAGTCTATCTAGTAAGTCCAACATGCAAGTTTCTTCAGAGATAATTTCTATCATTAGATTTTTTTTTTCTTGTGTATGGGTCATGCTTTCCTGTTTCTTTGCATGCCTCATAATTTTTTTTGTTGCAAACTGGACATTTTAAATAATATAATGTGACAACTCTGAAAATTAGTTTTTCTCACTTCTCCAGGGTGGTTGTTACTGTTATTTGTGATTGTTTTTGTTCTTTCTTTTTTTCTTAACACTCTTGAACTAATTGTTTAAGGTCTGTATTCTTTATTGTGTGTGTCTACTGAAGTCTTTGGTTAGCCTAAAGTTCTGCTAATTTTTCAGCAGATGGACATATATTTTCTTAATAAGTCTCCTAGTCTGGCTGATAAAACTTTCTGTGAATGTTTGGGCATGCCTTCAACAGGCAGTTGACACTTAGTCTTTACTTCTTGCTTCTTCAGAGCTTCAAGGTCAGCCAGAATTGAAAGCTTAAAACCTTCTTAAAATATTTCTGAGCATGTATGTCCTGCTAGAGTACCAAGGCGTCCTATGGACATCTCATTCCCTAGCTTTTCATTTTAAGCATTTTGGCTATCTCACTGTTGGCTTCAACTATCATCCCCTGTCTCAGACAACTTTGTAGGGTAAACAATGATCTCTAAATTCTCATTTTCAGTATATACCTCTAAAGAAACCATTTCTCACATGAGCTTCAACTCAGGTAACATAAAGACATCCCTGAAAGTAGTATCTTCTGGGGAACCTCTAGACAACAATGATTCTCTAGGAACAACATTTTGAGGAGCTTCAACCCTTTTATCCTTCTGCTGGACACAAGGATACTAGATTTCAATGTGATTGTAAGCTATTCGTTAAGGGTTTATAGGGTTAGTGGTCAAAACTACTGAAAAGCTGGAATGGGAGAGAAGTTAAGAACAGTTCAAGTTAAAATGCCAAAACCTCATTATTCATACTGAGGCCTAAAAATAAATAAATAAACTGTCATCAACCCTCTTGCAAACATTTGGTTAATTTCTATTGACCTGGAGAAGTTGATTCAAACAATTTTTTTGCCAGTGTCATCCTTGCTTTTATGAGGTCAGAAATTTTAGGGTTCCTTGACTTGTTTCTTTTTGTTGACATAAGTCCATCTAGCCAGTGATTTCTTTAAGGCATTTTCTTAGGTTACCAGTCAGCTATGCCCACATTACAGACACTTTCAACAAAAGAAAAGTCCTGGTATATTGCTTCTTTACCCATTCAGCACAGAAATTTTGCTGCCAAAAATTCTTATGATCAATTTTCAACCCCCAACATGAAAGACCATTAAGAGAGTAAATGTTCGTCAAAAAATTATGAGTAAGTGGATTCTTCTTTATTCCCTAAGAATATATAAATCTAATTATTTCCGTTAAGATAGCTAGAAATTTGTGTGGAGGCATTCATTTGGACAGTGAAGCCTATACTTCTACTTGAGGGGCAATAACAAATTTCACTTATTATCTACAAGGGTCTCCTCATGTGTGACACAAGACTATTCTATTTCTTATATTTGCTGTTGCTTTTAAAAGAGTGAAAGTGTTAGTTGCTCAATCAGGTCCAAATCTTTGTGACTTCATGGACTGCAACCTACTAGTCTCTTCTATCCATGGAATTCTCTAAACAAGAATACCAGAGTGGGTACCTATTCCCTTCTCCAGGGGCTCTTCCTGATTCAGAGATCAAACCAGGGTCTCCTGCATTGCAGGTGGACTCTTTATAGTCTGAGCTACTTGCTGTTGCTTTAAATAGAGTTAAATCATCCATATAAACCATATAACTCATATATAAATTCCAAACTCAATTAATCTTATAGATTATTGTTATATTTCCTAAATTGTTCCAGTTCTCTTCTGTCCTGTTTCCACACTTAATCTATTTTTTGACTAAGTGTGCTCTTCTGGTCAAGTACTGAAAAAGAAAACACTTTCAAAAATACATCACATTAATAACTTGGTTTTCCTACTGCCCTGGAGATTAGTAATTTTCCTTCTGCTCTACTCATTTGTGTCATTTACGCCACAAATGGAGAGTAAAATTACTCTGCAAAGTGTAGCTGAATGGTAACCTATTTCCATTATTGTAAATTTCACCTATGTTTGATATGGTATGCACAAAAACAGAGAGAAAATAGGATGGTGTTTCAATCTAATTTTTTCACTTAGAACCATTAAGGGAGGTAAAGAGTTATATTCTGTATCAGAACGGATTGCACTTATATTCTTTCATTTCTAAAGTAGATTTCCATCTTTGAAATTGGAAACAGTTTCCTAACTTAAAGTAGGTAATTACACACTCCATTAAACAAGTAATTAACAGATTACAATTTGAAAAAAAAGAAAAACTTGAAAATGAGCAATTCTGATTCTGAATGTGAAGAGTTGTGTTATAATTAGCATAATACCTTTAGAAATAGATTAACAAGTACACAATAAAATGAAAAAAAGAAGCAATTTGTTTCCCCCATACAGATCACACACAACAAATAGCCATTCATGAGTTAAACATCAGTATGTTTTTAAGAAATCTTGGTCTTAGAATTGTTGTTATAATTCTCTAAAATTCAAAATGATGTGATTTTGTTGTATGAAATGTTTGCTACCCTAAGAGACTGTGACTCTTCAGAGTCAATGTTTTAAATTGTCTTTCAACAATAATTCCCTGAGGCAAGTGGCCAATGCTAGCAAGCTCAACATGTGTAATTCAAATTGGTAATTTGAAAATGCAAAAAAGACAGGCTGGGTGTTGTTTGTGTGTGGTTCATTTTCACTGCAAGGTTAAAAATGTGCATAAGGGGAATTCAAAGAAAACATGCACACTAAGTCTCCATTATCCTCCCTTCCAAGAAAAAGCAAGAAAAAGAATACATTCTAAACTGGAAGACAGGGTCACTTTTCTTGCTAATCAGCTCTTTATGAAAAAAAAGAGGGTGAATAACTAAAAGTTTCCAAGGGTAATGACAAAATAAAAATTTAAGCAATAATTAGCCTTTCAGTAAGATAATTTTTTATTCATGCAAAATTCTGGGTTAAGCATCCCATCAAATCAGCTGTGGCAAGGAAAAAAGTGCAGAATTCTTCAACTTTGGGATCTTTTAGTGAAACTACATTTAAGCTCTTTCTAACCTTGAAAATCAAGAAAGGGGCAGAAATGTGTCACAAAATCTGGAGCCTCTGCTCCTGATTAATACTGATAATGATTTATTTTCTAAAATTTGAATTGGCCTTGTGAGTAAAAGTAGTTCATAGAGCATTTTGGAAAAAAAAAAAACCCATCCTTTGGTTAAAAACCATATGCTATTTTCATTCTATATTGAAAATAAACAGAAGAAACTCTAAAAAAGAGGTTTCTGCCTGCAATCTTACTATAAACAGACATTTAGTAAGTTCTTATCTGCCAAAATGAAGATAGTACTGAGAATGTCAAAGAGCTATTGACTTTTCTTTTTTTCTTTCATTTATTTGTATTAGTTGGAGGCTAATTACTTTACAATATTGTAGTGGTTTTTGCCATACATTGACATGAATCAGCCATGGATTTACATGTCTTCCCCATCCCGATCCCCTCTATTGACTTTTAAATCATCATTTCTATGTGACAGTAAAAAGAAATTGTTCTTGCATATTTCTGTTGCATTTGACTTATGGCATTAGTTTTCCCAGGGAAAAAGTACTGGTTTGACTTGAGATAGCAAGTGTTTTTTCTAAATAAGAGTTAATATCAGGTCAGAATTACTTTGTTAAGATGGGCAAATTTTCTGATTGCCTATTTATAACCATACTTCTTCATGTGCCAATCACTTTGTAAACATTTTTTTTGTGTATGATCCTATGCTATCCTTAATTCTTATTTATGGTATGTCAATGTATATGTAGTTGTCCTCTGGAAATTTTCAACGGATACTTCCATAAAAGTCCATAACTTCTGTTGGTGCCAATTTCAGCTTTTACAGCCCATCCATTGTCAGTCTGGGTAATAGACTTGTATGAAACAGGCTTATCAACATGAGTGATTACTCATGATTCACTTTGGCTTGTTTTGAAAGTAGATATGCAGAGGGTGGTCAGCAGCAGGGCACATTTAAACCTAAGTTTTCTGCCTGTAAAGAATGACTTCTTTTGTAAATCACATTGAATTTCTTAACAATAGATAATGTATCATCATAAATGTCTTTTGTGTGGAAAATCGAGAATTTATTCACAAGAAATCACTGTTTAAGCGCTATGCTTCTTGTCCAAAGCAATGTGCTTAAAATTGAAAACAGAATTAGAAATATACCAGGCCCTTAGCTCTTGGACATAACTCAACAACAGCAACTACTTTTATAAAGATCAAGAATACATTGAAAGCTATATGAATTTTACTTGGCAATTCTAGGTGAAAACTTCCTGAATGTAGTTAGATTTCTCAAGGGATTTTTCCTTTCTCATTTCAAACATCAATTTAAGAAAGCACATGTTTTTTGTCAGTTATTTTGACACAGAAAAGTACCCAGTATCTTACCCTCACACTTTATATCTTAAGCAAATACTTAGGTTCTGATGATGATTTTGACTTCTATGTACCCTCTGAAGTTGATTGTTGATAGAGACTAGTGGTCAGATTTACCAAGTTTATTCCAGCTCAGAGTGCACCCTGTTCACACAGAGATATCTGTTCTGCTGGATTACTAGTGGGTAGGGGTTTTTATAATACCTCAAGACATCTTCAACCATCTGTACTCAGTCAGTGAGAGCTTACATAATGCATAGAAAGATATTCTGGAAGCCTCATGTCTGCATGGTCCTTCACATACACACGCTCTTTGGGGCTAGTACTTACAGTGTTTGTGAATAATAAATTTTACATGTCAACCTGGCTAGGTTATGGGGTCCAGTTACTGGTCCAACACTAGCTGCTATTGCAAAGATATTCTGTAGATGTGGTTAACATCTATAATTAGAGTTAAAAAGGGTGACACTCCATAATGTGGGTGAGCCTCATCTAATCAGTTGAAGATATTAAGAGCAAAGTTGAGATTTCCTGGGTTTCCCTGATACCTCAGTTCATAAAGAATCTGCCTGCAATGTGGGAGTCCTGGGTTCAATCCCTAGGTTGAGAAGATCCCCTGGAAAAAGGAAAGGCTAACCACTCCAGTATTCTGGCCTGGAGAATTCCATGGACTTTATAGTCCTTGGGGTCACAAAGAGCCGGACACGACTGAGCAACTTTCACTTCACTTCACTTCACTTGAGATTTCCCAAAGGAAATAGAATTTTCCCTCCAGACTGTAAATCTTGTCTGTTTTCAGTCTTCTGAATTGCCCTATGGACTTTAAGACTGCAACATCACCTCTTGTCTTTTTTCAACAGGCAATCATGTGAGTCAAGTCCTTAAAATACAATTATTAGTGTAAATATACACATAACTCATTGGTCCTATTTCTCTGAGGAACCCTGACTAATACAGAAGTTTTCCAAGGTATAATTTTACCACTATAAATAAGGTCAAAGCTAACTGATGTACAAGGTCCAAAATACATATGGGCCAATTTGGTAATACCAATATTAATTTTTTGTGAGAAAATTCTTTCTGAATAACTAGGCCCAGCTGAGTGTAAATAGAAGTATCCTAATTGATATTTGTTATTATTCACCAGTGTATTCACCAGCCCCAAAAGTGGAAGAATGTTATTTGTTATTAGAAAAATGTTGAGAGTACTTCATCTATGTTTAATACTATGCTAAATTCTGACATGGATGTGAAAGATAATTCCAAATTTATTGTGTTCTTAGTCTAGTGGGAGAAAGAGATGGTGGGAAACTAGGAAAGATGTCAGGAATGACATTTCAGGTGGAGGGAAACTGATGTGCTGAGACATTTTGAAGAGATTGAGAAAATGAACTTTACAACCATGAAAATAAATGTATATTGAGAGTATATGGCACGTGTGTGGGATATTGCCGAGGAACTGAGCTTGGACAGCAGACCAATGTTAAAACTTCCCAGTCTTATTTTTCATATATATAATGTATTTCTGGGAATGAAACCAGGGAAGTTTATGGAAATCAGATGACCTTATTTTTAAACTGACTAACATTTAGTACAATTCACTCCAAAATATGGTAGCTTTCATATTTAGCAGTGTTGACCTTATAAAATGAGTTCTGGGGATACATAACATCTGGCACATACTGATTATTCGTTGCACGCTCCTCCCTTTGTGTCACTTCCATCAGCTACTCTTTAAGCTGTCATATGTCAATCACTTATCACCAAGTTTGGTACATAGTAAAGACCAGAGTGGGCTTCCCGGGTGGTGCTGGTGGTAAAGAACCCACTTGCCATTGCAGGAGAGAGATTTGGGTTCAGTCCCTGGGCTGGGAAAATCCCCTGAAGGAGGGCATGGCAGCCCACTCCAGGATTCTTGCCTGGAGAATCCCATGGACCGAGGAACCTGGTGGGCTACAATCCATAGGGTTGCACAGAGTTGGACACAACTATAGTGACTCAGCACAGCACAAAGACCAGAATACTGGCAATTAGCTTTCAAAATGCATATGCAGTCTGCATCTTCTCCAACACCAAGCACTTAAGTGCCTCTTTTGCTAATGTTCAGTCTTTAATAAACATGATGTCATAGCCCTAACTAGTTATGTAGTAAAATATACGGTCAGGTTTCTGGTGTAAATAAAAACTAAACCCTTTGAGAGTGCATAAACATTGGGTAATTATAAGACCTGGGTTTTAGAGCTACCTATGATACTATCACAATATCAGAAAAAGTACTTAACATTTTTGAGTTGTAATTTCACTGTCCTAAAATTGAAATAAATAATTCATGAAGTCCTTTTTGGCTTTAATATTCCAGGCTTGTGGATGTTAATACTCTGTGAGTTGTAGGCAGGTAAATCCCACCAAAAGAAATAATAGCAGATACTGCTAAATCACTGATATCCAAGCAATGAATGTGATGAGACTTAATTATCTTGAGACTGTAGTGTCAGTGAAGAGAAACTAATGTGTGATCAGATTTGGGAGCACTTAGCTGCTTGGGTATCTGAATTTCCTCAGCTAGAAAGCCAGAATCATTTCTTTTTGTCCTTATGAATGTCTTACAAATCAGAGTGCCAGTGAAGTCTGCAAAGCCAATCTATCTTTGAGACAAATGCTTGAGATATGAGATACTGCCTGAGAGTTTATTTACAGGAGAGGAGGTGAAATAATCTTGAATGACTGGGGTCACTATCTTCCCATAACCGATGATCAGATAATGGTAGATATTGCAGCAAAGAGAGATTGACCACTTGATTCTGTACATATTTCTCTTCTTTCAGATATTGAAATATATTTCTTCATATTCATTTTTAGCTCTAACTCCTTCTCTGGGTAGTGTTCTCTTCCCAAGGAAAGTTGAGTAATTTAAGTGTTGTCTTTTTATTGAAGCACTGCCAAGAAGTGGCCGCACTCCGGAGTGTCACTTTTATTGACATAGTCTGTGCTGACATTGGATGCCAGATGTGGCATGTATTTTCAGTGTGTAGGTTGACTAATGAAATCTGTCCAGTACCCAAACCAAATGTAACAATAGTCACTTGTTTTTTAGTCTCAAAACTTTGGAACAATTGTTTCTATGAACTGGAAATATTTCTAAGTTTCTAAGGAAATTCTGTCAGGTTCTTGAACATATATATATATATATTTAAAGACTATATATAGATACATATATTCTTTCCAAAGAATACAACACCCCCAAAATGGCATGAGAATTACAAACAAAATTCATTTTTAAAGTTTGCACATATTTTTATCAACAATAGCTGTAGATTTACTACACTAACCACAATGCTGATAATTTCTATGCAGATTAATAAAGTCTCCAACAAATGAGAATCAAAAATTCATGAACCTACAATTTGATCCAGAAAACTGATCTTTCTCACCAAAGATTCTGTATATCTGATGACAAACTTTAGAGTAAATCTATATAAACTTAATTATCCAGAATTTTTATCTATTTGATAGATACTCTACCAGAGCTTCATCAAGGACACTCAGTCATATCTTCCAATGGATTAAAAGTCAAGAAAGATTTACTCTTCTGTATCTCAATAAGACCTTTCTGTTGAAGTTAGTATTTCTCAAAATTAAGTTATTTACTGAAATCTCAATTTTTCAGCTGTGTTTATCAGTTTACTGTTATTATTTAGTATTTGGCATTATTTTTGCCCCAAAATATATTATCAAAAAATCTAAGATCATGGCAGCTGGCCCCATTGCTTCATGGCAAATAGAAGGGAAAAGGTGGAAGCAGTGACAGATTTCCTCTTCTTGGGCTCTAAAATCATGGCCGATGGTGACTGCAGCTATGAAATCAGAAGACATTGCTTCTTGGCAAGAAAGCTATGACAAACCTAGACAGTGTGTTGAAAAGCAGAGATATTACTCTGCCAACAAAGGCCCATATAGTCAAGGCTATGGTCTTCCCAGTGGTTACCTACTGTCGTGAGAGTTGGAGTGTAAAGAAGCAGAGCACCAAAGAATTGATGCCTTTAAACTGTGGTGCTGGAGAAGAGTCCTGACAGTCCCTTGGACAGCAAGGAGATCAAATCAGTAAATCTTAAGGGAAATCAAATCTGAATACTCCTTGGAAAGACTGATGCTGAAGCTGAAGCTCCAGTATTTTGGGTTTCTGATGCAAACAGCTGACTGATTGTAATGGATATGAACTTGGGCAGACTTCCGGAGATGGTAAAGGACAGGGAGGCCTGGCAAGCTGCAGTCCATGAGGTCGCAAAGAGTCGGACACGAAAGGGTGACTGAAAACATAACAATATTACATATGTTTTATCACTATTGTAATAATGAATACCATTATAGCAAACTATTATTAAATGTTAAAAATTTTAAGTCAACAAAAAACAGCCATCAATTTAATCAATAAAACAATCATGTGATTAAAAATTTTTCAAAAAGTTGAATGGAAATATCTATCATTGCTCAGCATTCAAGTTTTGGATCCTTGAAACTAAAATAAACATTAAAATGAAGCATAATTTAATGGGACAAACTCATTGCTTTTTATATGGACCAATCTCAAACACCTAAATTGAAACATACACATTGGGAAACTAGAAAAATTATTTTGTTATTTTTTGTGATAAATTCTGAAATTTAGAATTCATTGTTAATCAAAATAAGATGAACATCTTTGAACAACAAATTTTTGTTTCAAGAAACCATCTGAGGTGTTCTTTAAATTCTATTCTTCTGAAGGTATCAGGTAATCTGATAATGTTTGAATTGTGTGTGTGCTAAGTTGCTTCAGTCATGTCTGACTCTTTGCAACCCTGTGGACTATAGCCTACCAGGCTCCTCTGTCCATACCAGGGGACAGAATCATTTCATAGCAATACAAATGTGATGCTCAATTTAGGATGTTATAAATGAAGACATTTTACTTTTGCAGCATCGTTATAACATTCAAAATACTTTCAACAAGTACTTCAAATGAATTTGTAACTAATGCATACTAACACATAAATAATCTAACATACCATTATCAAGGCTTGATGGTTGATACTTCACTTTTGCTATCAATGAATTCAGTCTTTCTTGCATATGTAACACTAACATAAATGGATTTTGTAAGAATAAGACTGTCCTGTTAGGCTGATAGACCTATCAGTCAGTCAGTTCAGTCGCTCAGTCATGTCCGACTCTTTGCGGCCCCATGAATCGCAGCACGCCAGGCCTCCCTCTCCATCACCAACTCCTGGAGTTTACCCAAGCTCATGTCCCTTGGGTCAGTGATGCCATCCAGCCATCTCATCCTCTGTCGTCCCCTTCTCCTCCTGCCCCCTATCCCTCCCAGCATCAGGGTCTTTTCCAATGAGTCAACTCTTCGCGTGAGGTGGCCAAAGTATTGAAGTTTCAGCTTCAACATCAGTCCTTCCAATGAACACTCAGGACTGGTCTCCTTTAAGGATGGATTGGTTGGATCTCTTTGCAGTCCAAGGGACTCTCAAGAGTCTTCTCCAACACCACAATTCAAAAGCATCATTTCTTCAGTGCTCAGCTTTCTTAACAGTCCAACTCTCACATCCATACATGACCACTGGAAAAACCATAGCCTTGACCTGACGGACCTCTGTTGGCAAAGTAATATCTCTGCTTTTTAATATGCTATCTAGGTTGGTCATAACTTTCCTTCCAAGGAGTAAGCATCTTTTAATTTCATGGCTGCAGTCACCATCTGCAGTGATTTTGGAGCCCAAAAAAATAAAGTCTGACACTGTTTCCACTGTTTCCCCTTCTATTTCCCATGAAGTGATGGGACCAGATGCCATGATCTTAGTTTTCTGAATGTTGAGCTTTAAGCCAGCTTTTTCACTCTCCTCTTTCACTTTTATCAAGAGGCTTTTTAGTTCCTCTTCACTTTCTGCCATAAAGGTGGTGTCATCTGCATATCTGAGGTTATTGATATATCTCCCAACAATCTTGATTCCAGCTTGTGCTTCATCCAGCCCAGTGTTTCTCATGATGTACTCTGCATAGAAGTTAAATAAGCAGGGTGACAATATACAGCCTTGACATACTCCTTTTCCTATTTGGAACCAGTCTGTTGTTCCATGTCCAGTTCTAACTGTTGCTTCCTGACCTGCATACAGGTTTCTCAAGAGGCAGGTCAGGTGGTCTGGTATTCCCATCTCTTGAAGAATTTTCCACAGGATATTGTGATCCACACAGTCATAGGCTTTGGCATAATTAATAAAGCAGAAACAGATGTTTTTCTGGAGCTCTCTTGTTTTTTTTTATTCTAATAGGTGAAAGCAGCCCCTATTAGTGAATACAGTGATCACATATTCAACATTTTAACCTTAAAGAATACACTAATGTTGTCTTTTTATCTCAGCAGAACAGGGACAGTTTCAACATAAAAAATAAAACAAGTTTTAGTTAAAAAATCTTTAATTTGTTGTAATTTCTTAATTCTAGACAAATTTTAGAAAACATTTCAAGAGTACACTGGCCCCTCTTTTCAATGTTTGATATGTTTCTTTCTACAACTTTATGTATGCCTCTTAAGTCTTCTAGTGTGGGTTGGAGGGTAAGGGTGTAAAACATGGGCCATTACTTACTGTGACACAGTTTGGTTACGTGGAACAAGTTCATATTTTGTACCAACTGTGACTTTAGTGCTCTTGTTACTTATCCCAATAAATTGCTTTCAGACTATGTGACGAACTTACTAATAAGTTTTAAAACCTCTATCCCAGTTGTGTTAGTTGGCCAAGACTGGTAGAACTAAAGCTGTCCATGGTCTCAGTATTTATCTCCAAATGTTAACTAAAATGACACCACCAGAGGACTTATCCATGTACAATGAAAGAAAACAGATTTTATTACAGTCATGATAATATTTGGTGCCTTATGTTCTTAGGAAAATCTGTTATTTTGCAACGAACTCTATAATTTGACAGAAGCATCCAACCAGTTCCTTTGCTTGTCCCTGCTTATTATTTAAGCCATTTTGTCAGTGGGTATGATAAATTTATTTACAGATTATTCCAGCAAATATAAACTTTACAAGTAAATAAAGCATGATAAATGAGTATTCTAAAGTATTAGCATTTTTATCCAATTAGAGTGTTAACAAGTCTCTAAAATGCTTGAACATCTTTCCACATTGTTTAATTCTTTGGAAGTTTTACAATGCTGCTTGTGGTCAGATAATATCATAGAATTTGGGAATATTTCCAAACTTAAAGGAATTCTTTTATTGTTTACATCTCAATGAAAATTTAGATTTCATATAATTTTCATGATATTTTCAATACTTCCACTGGAACTGTTACTTCTACAACACAAACAGAAAATTAAGGTTATAAGTGGTTGTGTCTCTTAAGATATATACAGATTTTATCACAATCAAACTAATAATATAATAGTAGTACCAGAGGTAGAGCAGTAATAGCTATAATTTAATATCTATACTATGTGGCTGATACTATTTAAGCAGTTTAATCATATCAACTACTTGAATCCCCATATTGCATTCAAAAAGTGAAGATCATGGCATCCAGTCCCATCACTTCATTGTGAATAGATGGGGGAAAAGTGGAAAGAGTGTCAGATTTTATTTTCTTGGGCTCCAAAATCAATGCAGATGGTGAGTGCAGCCATGAAATTAAAAGGCTCTTGCTTCTTGGAAGAAAAGCTATGACAAACCTGCACAACATATTTAAAAGCAGAGATATCATTTTACCAACAAATTTCCGCATAGTCCAAGCTATGGTTTTTCCACTAGTCATGTATGGATGTGAAAGTTGGACCATAAAGAAGACTGAGTGCCAAAGAATCAGTGCTTTTTAACTGTGGTGCTAAAAGACTCTTGAGAATCCCTTGGACAGCAAGGAGATCAAACCAGTCAATCTGAAAGGAAATCAACCCTAAATATTTACTGGAAGGACTGATACTTAACTTGAAGCTGCAATACCTTGGCCACTTGATGCAAAGAGTCAATTTATTGGAAAAGACCCTGATGCTTGGAAAGATGGAGGGCAAGAAGAGAAGGGGATAACAGGGAATGAGATGATTAAAAGGCATCACTGACTCATCTCAGGGAGTTTGAGTCAGCAAACTTAAGGAGACAGTGAAGGACAGAGAAGCCTGGTGTGCTGCATCTCATAGGATTGCAAAGAACCAGACAACACTTAGCAACTGAAAAACAACACTTATATTTAAATAACTTCCACTTCTATGTATTAACTCACTTTTTTAAACCACCAATCCAAAGTGGTTTCAGTCAAGTTCAGTCCAGTTTAATCATTCAGTCATGTCCGACTCTTTGCGGCCCCACGGACGGCAGCACACCAGGCCTCCCTGTCCATCACCGGCTCCCGGAGTTTATTCAAACTCATGTCCATTGAGTCAGTGATGCCATCCAACCATCTCATCTGTCATCCCCTTCTCCTCCCACCTTCAATCTCTCCCAGCATCAGGGTCTTTCAAATAAGTCAGTTCTTCATATCAGGGGGCCAAAGTATTGGGAGTTTCAGCTTCAGCATCATTCCTTCTAATGAATATTCAGGACTGATTACCTTTGAGATGGACTGGTTGGATCTCCTTGAACGCCAAGGGATGCTCAAGAGTCTTCTCCAAAACCACAGTTCAAAAGCATCAATTCTTCGGCACTCAGCTTTATTTGTAGTCCAACTCTCACATCCATATATGACTGCTGGGAAAGCCGTAGCCTTAACTATATGGACCTTTGTTGGCAAAGTAATGTCTCTGCATTTTAATAATCTGTCTAGGTTGGTCATGACTTTTCTTCCAAGGAGTAAGCATCTTTTAATTTCATGGCTGCAGTCACCATCTTCAGTGATTTTGGAGCCCACAAAATTAAGTCTCTCACTGTTTCCATTGTTTCCCCATCTATTTGCCATGAAGTGATGGGACCAGATACCATGATCTTAGTTTTCTGAATGTTGAGCTTTAAGCCAACTTTTTCACTCTCCTCTTTCACTTTCCTCAAGAGACTCTTTAGTTCTTCTTTGCTTTCTGCCATAAGGGTGGTGTCATCTGCATATCTGAGGTTATTGATATTTCTCCTGGCAATCTTGATTCCAGCTGTGTTTCATCCATCCCAGTGTTTCTCACAATGTACTCTTAGTATAAGTTAAATAAAAAAGCAGGGTGACAATGTACAGTCTTGACGTACTCCTTTTCCTATTCAGAACCAATCTGTTGTTCCATGTCCAGTTCTAACTGTTGCTTCCTGACCTGCATACATATTTCTCAAGAGGCAGGTCAAGTGGTTTGGTATTCCCATCTCTTGAAGAATTTTCCACAGTTTATTGTGATCCACACAGTCAAAGGCTTTGGCATTGTCAATAAAGCAGAAGTAGATGTTTTTCTGGGACTCTCTTGCTTTTTTGATAATCCAACAGATGTTGGCAATTTGATCTGGTTCTTCTGCCTTTTCTAAAACCATCTTGAGCATCTGGAAGTTCATGTTTCATATACTGGTGAAGACAGGCTTGGAGAATCTTGAGCATCATTTTGCTAGTGTGTGAGAAGAGTGTAACTGTGTGGTAATTGGAGCATTCTTTGGCATTGTCTTTCTTTGGGATTGGAATAAAAACTAATATTTTCCCATTCTGTGGCCACTGCTGAGTTTTTCAAATTTGTTGACATGTCGAGTGCAGCACTTTCATAGCATCATCTTTTAGGATTTGAAATAGCTCAACTGGAATTCCATCACCTCCATTAGATTTGTTCGTAGTGATGCTTTCTAAGGCCCACTTGACTTTGCATTCCAGGATGTCTGGCTCTAGGTGAGTGATTACAACATTGTGATTATCTGGGCCATGAAGATTGTTTCTGTATAGTTCTTCTGTATATTCTTGCCACCTCTTCTTAATATCTTCTGCTTCTGTTAGGTCCATACCATTTCTGTCCTTTATTGTGCCCATCTTTGCATGAAAAGTTCCCCTGGTATATCTAATTTTCTTGAAGAGATATCTAGTCTTTCCCATTCTATTGTTTTCCTCTATTTCTTTGCACTGATCACTGAGGAAGACTTTCTTATCTCTCCTTGCTATTCTCTGGAACTCTGCATTCAAATGGGTATATCTTTCCTTTTCTCCTTTGCATTTAATTTCTCTTCTTTTCACAGCTATTTGTAAGGCCTCCTCAGACACCATTTTGCCTTTTTGCATTTCTTTTTCTTGGGGATGGTCTTGATCCCTGCCTCCTGTACAATGTCACAAACCTCCATCCATAGTTTTTCAGGCACTCTGTCTATCAGACCTGATCCGTTGAATCTATTTCTACTTCCACTGTACAATCACAAGAGATTTGATTTAGGTCATACTTGAGTGGTGTAGTGGTTTCAATACTTTCTTCAATTTAAATCTGAATTTGGAAATAAGGAGGTCAGGATCTGAGCCACAGTCATCTCCCAGTCTTGTTTTTGCTGACTGTATAGAGCTTCTCCACATTTGGATGCAAAGAATATAATCAATCTATTTGGTATTGACCATCTGGTGATGTCCATGGGTAGAGTCTTCTCTTGTGTTGTTGGGAGAGGGTGTTTGCTATGACCAGTGCATTCTCTTGGCAAAACTCTATTAGCCTTTGCCCTACTTCATTCTGTACTCGAAGGTCAAATTTGTCTGTTACTTCAGGTATCTCTTGACTTCCTGCTTTTGTATTAAACCAAGGTGGCTTCAGTTCAGTTCAGTTCAGTCGCTCAGTCATGTCTGACTCTTTGCGACCCCATGGACTGCAGCACACCAGACCTCCTTGTCCATCACCAACTCCCGGAGTTTACTCAAACTCAGGTCCATTGAGTTGGTGATTGCCGGGAGCCAGCACATGAGATTCCACCCATGACAAGGTCATGAGGCTGAAGACCTGAGAAGCAAGGCAGATGAGGACTTCAGGGATTTCAAAAAGCTGCCCCGGCACTCACCTTAAAGATGATCTCTGTCTTTCTGATGCTTGCTATATTAGACTACTCCCTAATTTCTGTGACACGGGTAGAAGGCCTTCCCCGATCTCTCTCCAAACAGAATCAACTTAGAACTTTAATCAATATGTCCCCTGGACGGTGGTACCCTGTAAGATTATCCAGGATGAAAAGAGTGTTTCAATTTAGACCCCTTTGCTGGCATTCTAGCCTGCTTGGCAAATGTGTACTAATGCACATGACTGCTCCCAACACCTTAATCATAAACAGCATAAAGAACCTGATCACATAAAGGCCCTAATAGGCACAGAGCCCTTCGGGGGGTGAGGAAGCCCTATTAGAGAACACAAAAATTTATTCTAAAGGTGGTTATAGTTAAAGATTTAGAAAATTAAGAGTTTAGAATTGTTAATTTTAACCAGGAATGCTAAACAGAGGCTGCCTCATGGGAGCTGCAGAGTCTTTGTGTGGTAAACCTTTTAGATAAATTTAACTGATAACTTCTGCAAAAGGACTGACCTTTGTGTTCATTAAAGAATAGATTACAGAAAACAGCTTTGCATTCACCTAGGTCATAAAATGTCAATAGGCCCCATGGCCAGAAGATAATGTACAAGACTCTCACAAAGAAGTATGCAGAAAACACCCTGGTTTCATGAAGGATAAGCTGATGTAATATTAAACTATCTTCCCCTTAAAGATGTACTAACTTAGAACGTAAAAGCTACTGTAAAAAAATAAAGATTTGCCAGACTCTGCTGCACACCCCCAGTCTGGTCATTCTCTCTCTCTCTCTCTCTCTCTCTCTCTCTCTCTCTGTCTCACCGATGCCGTTCATACTGAGGGTACCCCTGGATCCTGCTGAGGCTGGACCCCAGCAGGTGATGCCCCAACATCTCATCCTCTGTCATCCCCTTCTCCTCCCACCTTCAATTTTTCCCAGTATCATGGTCTTTTCCAATGAGTCAGCTCTTCGCATCAGGTGGCCAAAATATTGACGTTTCAGCTTCAACATCAGTACTTCCAATGAACACCCAGGACTGATCTCTTTTAGGATGGACTGGTTGGATCTCCTTGTAGTCCAAGGGACTCTCAAGAGTCTTCTCCAACACCACAGCTCAAAAGCATCAATTCTTCAGTGCTCAGCTTTCTTTATAGTCCAACACTCACATCCATACATGACAACTGGAAAAACCATAGCCTTAACTAGAAGAACCTTTGTTGGGAAAGCAATGTCTCTGCTTTTTAACATGCTGTCTAGGTTGGTTATAACTTTCCTTCCAAGGTGTAAGCTCTTGCATTAAACCAAGGTGGTTTAATATAGAAGAAATCAGCACAAGTATATACTATATAGTTAAACTAAAACAGAGCCAATTCCAAATCATACTTATTTTATCTATGTATGACTGATAGGCTTAATATTAACTTCTTGAAATGGAGTTCAAGTACTGCAGTGAAAAAAAGATAACATCCATGTCAATCAGTACATGAAAATCCATACCACCAAATTGTATCATTCTATTATCCATACTTATAAACCATAAAGATAAGATATTCTATTTTAAAGACTTAAGACTTTCCAGAATTTCTGAGCATTGGATCTGTAACTTACCTGGTCATGGTAAGCAGATTGCTTTACTGTGTCCTACTTTACTTTTGTTAATCCCTAAAGCAATAAAGTGAAAAAAAGTCAATGTGAAAGTCACTCAGTTGTGTCTGACTCCTTGCGACCCCCTGGACTTAGTCCACAGAATTCTCCAGGCCAGAATACTGGAATGGGTAGTCTTCCCCTTCTCCAAGGGATCTTCCCAACGCAGGGAACGAACCCAGGTCTCCCACTTGGCAGGTGGATTCTTTACCAGCTGAGCTACAAGAGAAACCCATAAAGCAGCAAAACATTCTTTAAATCTTAAATTTGTTTTGTAAACAGAGAAAGAGCTTACTCTTGCCAGGGGGGAAATGGGGAAAGAGTTAGTTAGGGAGTTGGAGATCAGCAGTGCATCTGGTGGCTCAGACAGCAAAGAATCTGCCTGTACTGCAGGAGACCTGGGTTCAATGCCTGGGTCAGGAAGCTCCCCTGAAGAAGGGAAAGTCTACACACTCCTGTATTCTTGCCTGGAGAATTCCATGGACAGAGAAGCCTGGGTGTCTATTGTCCATGGTTTAACAAAGAGTCGGACATGACTGAGCAACTAACACTTGGGATAGACAAGTACACTCTGCTATATTAAAATGGATAGCCAGCAAGGCCTTACTGTACAGCCCAGGGAACTCTGCTTAATGTCGTGTGGCCCCCTGGATGGCAGGGCAATCAGGGGAGAATGGATAAATGTATATGTATGGCTGATCCCCTTCATTATCCATCTAAAACTACCACAACATCGTGCTCCAGAGTCAGAGAAGCCACCTCAGTGAGAGCCCTGCACACTGCAACGAGAGAGTAGACCCCTCTTGCCACAACTAGTGAAAAAGCCCATGCAGCAATGAAGACCTAGCATGGCCAAAAAGAAATAAATAAGTTCTTCTCCTTTTTAAAATCCACAAGGAAAAATATATGGCTGTTGCAGCTGTTAGCCCTAAGACTGATGACTGCACATAAAAGAATGCAGCAAATGAAGATTTTATTGTCCCCTCTCTGACTTTCTAAAATGACACAGAAGCTTACATGTTCTGGGCACCATTCCCAGAAGTATAGCATTCTCTCCAAAAATCCACAGATGCTCTTCTGGGAACGAGGTGGCGGCATTGGCAACACAAATGAGCTGACAGTGTGTACCATTCCTGGAAGCACTGCCTTCTGGAGATGCGATTTTCAAGAAAAAACACCAAACTGAATTGTGCTCTGTTCTTCACATATCCTATATATTTTCGAAACTCAGAGATTAATATTATATGGGAGGGAAAAGCCAGTTTGTGGCCATTTGGAGAAATAAGTAATATGTTTTTTGAAACTGAAGACATGGTGATTTGAGTTATGAAAGACTGGAGTTTCTAAGGCACTGTATGAAGAAAAATTGGAACTCATGACTTAACAACCACAAACAGACCAATTCATTATGTTTTGTCTGAGAATACCACACTATAAAATACTTACTTTTAAAATAAGACAGTTGCTGACAATACAGATGTTCTGCATTATCATAATTACTTGAATTTTAGAGTGACTTGATCTTAGATTCATAGGCTGATAATTTTTTAAAGTGACCTTAGTAATCATCAACTAAACTCTCCATTTTATAGCTCCTAAGAGATTAAGTGACTTACTCAGGATGAACCAGCCGTGACACAAATGGAGCTCTTCTGAATTTAAAAGTAATATTTTACCTTTAACAATTTCCAAACAGTTTCAAATTTATTATCTGATTTGAGAACTTTAGAAAACCTATGAAGGTATTACTGTACTCATTTGGAAATAAATGAAGGGAAGTCCAAGTAGTTTAACCAAATTGCCTCAAAAATATATTTAGCAAGGTTTCGAAATCTAAAATCATCGACCTTTTTTTCCAATATAACATGTTACAATATATAATAAGTATTCATTTTTAAAATGGCTAATTGTAGGCGTACGTTGGGGCATTGATTGGCTGTGAGGACAAAGAGGACATGCACCTGAACAGAGTGCAGGAAAAAATTGTAGGTGCCTGCTTAGGCAGCTCATTGGAGATAGCTTGGACCCCTGTCTGCTGCCAACATGATCCCAGGTCTTGCGTGGGCTTCACCTCGTTTCAGCACTACTCTGTTCTAGGCCAATGACCCCCATGCTGGAAGAGGAACAAAGACACAATTAAGTGGAACAGAAACAACTCAGGCTTGACACTCAGAGATTCTGCTCCAGCAACTTAGGATCGGATTTCCCTCCCCCTAGATAGTACAGTTATTGCCACTGAGCAGATGGTAAGTCCCACCTCACACCCAGCATCATCTCTAGCCCCACCATCTCCAGCTCCAGCCTATACTAAGGTGATGGCTTGGTGAAGACCAGAATAGACTTTTTTCCCCCAAAGATCTATAAATGGCCAGTAGATACATGAGAAAATACTCTACATCTGTAATTATTACAGAAATGCAAATCAAAACCACAATGAGATATCATTTCACACCTGTCAGAATGGTATTAATTAAAGTCTACAAATAACAAATGTTAGAGAGGATGTGGAGAAAAATGAACCCTTTATACACTGCTAATGGGAATGCAAGTTCTTGCAGCCACTATGGAAAATAGTATGGAGATTCCTCAAAAAACCAAAAATAGAACTACCATGCATGTATGTGCTAAGACACTTCAGTCATGTCCAGCTTGTGCAACCCTGTGGACTGCAGCTTGCTGGGCTCCTCTGTCCATTGGATTCTCTCTAGAGTCGGTCGCCATGCCCTACTCTGGGGTATCTTCCCAACCCAGGATCTAACCTGTTTTTCTTATGTCTACCTGCATTGTCAGGCAGGTTCTTAACCAGTAGCACCACCTGGAAAGCCCCAGAGATACTATATGATCTAGTAGTTCCAATCCTGGTTATATATTCAGGAAAAACAAAAACTCTAATTAAAAAAAAACAAAACAAAACTCCCCCAGTGTTCATAGGATAGCTATTTACAATAGTCAGATATTGATGCAATCCAAGTTTCGATCAGTGGATGATTGGATAAAGAAAAAGTGATGTATATATACAATGAAATATTGCTCAGCTATTAAAAAAAGAGGAATGAAATGCTGCCATTTGCAGCAACATGGATGGACAGAGAGAATATTATGCTTAGTGAAATCAGTTATAGTCAGACAACTATTGTATGAGGTCACTTACATGTGACCTAAAAAATTAAAGCAAATATATATAGCAAAACAGACTCACAGATATAGAAAACACACTAGTGGTTATGAGTAGGGAGAGAGAAGTGGGGAGGGATAAAATAAGCATATGGGATTAAGATACACACTACTATATATAAAATAGATAAGCAATAAGGATATATTGTATAGCACATAAAATTATAGCTGTTATTTTATAACAATTTTAATGGAGTATTATTTGTAAAATACTGGATCACTATGCTAGACATCTGAAGTTAATATAATATTGTAAATCAACTCTTCATGTTCTATCTCTGGTTTGGAGATCCCCAGGAAAAAGGAATGGCTACCCACTCCAGTTCAGTATTCTTGCCTAGAGAATTCCATGGAAAGGAAAGGCTGGCTACAGTCCATTTGGTCACACAAAGATTTGGACACACTGAGCAACTAATACTTTCACTTTTCACTTCACTCAATCAATTGACATACCTGGCAAAGAATAAAGTTTCTTGATCCACAAAGTTTTCACTTGTAGATGAATAAGAAATAAATGCATTATTCTACCATACAAAAATCAGTCAAGTGTCCTCTGACTTTTCATATTGGTGGAATCATTCATGATGTAAAGAATACAATAAATCACAGTATCACTGATAATTTGGTCTTTGAGGTTTTGGTGTAATTTTATGTTTATATATCATTCTCCCCTAAATGGCATCAGAGTGATCAGACAAGGATTATAGAACCAAATATTTTTTAGGGTTGCAGTAAATGCTTTGTGAAAATGACTGTTTCTAGGTGTATCATTTAAAAAAAGCACCATTGCACTTCAGGAATTAGATCAAAATCAGACACAAGGAGCAAAGAGAAACAGGTTGTAATTCAAACTGTTTAGCCCTTTACAGAGCAGTGCTCTGTCTTTAAACTCATACTTTTTCTGATCATTTTTTATTAATAGTACTCTTTAACTATCACACCACAAGATGATAAAATAATATGGCTACTCAAGTTAATTGTTTTTTCCCTATATTTGGTTCAATATGAGTTACTTGTTAGGAGGGAATACTTTTGGCAATTTTCTAGGACTTGTTCATTTTCTATTTCAGCATTTGCTTCTATTTTATTCAATACTTACAACATATTTATTAAAAGATGAAAGAGAAACTAAGACTTTTACAAATCAATCATTTCATTTTGCCATGATTAAAAAATGTAGAGACACAAAATGGTGCTGGTTACGTTGGTTAAAACCAAGCACAGCGGCTTTTGATTGATGAGCAATCTAAAAAAAACAAAGCAAACATATATTAGAAGTATTCCTGCAGGTTCAATTGTCTTGTGTGTGTACGCTGTTGCTTAGTCACGTCCGACTCTCTGAGACCCCATGGACTGTAGCCCACCAGGCTACGCCGTCCATGGGATTTTTCAGGTAAGAACACTGGAGTGGGTTGCCATTTCCTTCTCTAGAGTATCTTCTCAACCCAGAGATCAAACCCTAGTCTCCTACATCTCCTGTATTGTAGGCATATTCTTTACTCACTGAACCATGGGCAAAGCCCTCAATTGCCTTACTTGGGACACATAAGTTTGTTTGCTGCTTGGACAGTATACTAAGGATTGATGGAGCACTTATTCTATCTAATAATCTGTCATGCTACTGAATTTTATCCTGGAATAATGCTGGTAAAAATGTTTCCTTTCTTCTCATGATTATATTTGGCAGATCTATTGCTCTGTGAATTTTCAGGTAGCAGTCACTCAAATAAAATGATCTAAATGATTCCAAATATTGATTTCTTGCAACACTCTTCCTGCTGCCCCAGGAAAAAAAAAAAAAGAAATAAAAAAGCCTTATACATAATCTAATGTTCTCTCTGTGCTTTTTTGTGTATCCGGGTCCAGCATATTGGTCATTTTTCCCCCAGGGAAACAGTGACACAAGTGTTTGAATGAAGAACATTTTCAAAATAACTATAATTTTTAATTAGATGAAAAGTTAATAAATAATGCAAAGAGAAATAAAATAAATTGGAAGAATCAGAGATGCAAAGTATTTTAATCGTGTTCTGTTATATGAGTAATAATGATGCTAACCTGTGAAAGAAAGTTTAGTCAATCTTCCTTAAGCAAGCCAGAAAAAAAAAAATCCTTAATGATGTTAAAATGCATGGGGGAATGGAAACTACATACAGTAAAATTTTTATTTATTAATTTTTCAATTATCCAGTCAACTCATATTATTGAGTACCTGCTTTGTACCAAGTGCTGTTATAGAAACTAAAATAAGTATCAGTAAATAAAGTTTATAACTTAGTGGTAAAAGACAGAAGTAGTTAAGTTCACAAATAAATACATTCTTTGTCAGATAATATAAAACACAATGGAGAATTAAATGTAGGTTAAGTGAAAGGAGGATAATCGGGGGAAATTCTAGAGAGAGGGAACAGGAAGTTTCCATGTTCTGAGATGGAAAATTATAAATTTTATCTTATGAAATGCAGTCCTTTTATCATGTTGCTGAGTTTGGTTTGATAGTATTTTGATAATAATTTTTACATTACTACCCCTAGGAAACATTTGGCCTATGTCTTTATTTTACTTTGTTTTTTCTGTAGTGCCTTTGTCTGGTTTCAGTATTAGGATAATACTGATTTCATAGAATGAGCTAGGAGTTTCATACTCCAATTTTTTGAAAAGTTTGGCAAGTAATTCTTTAATTGTTTGGTAAAACTCACCCATACCAGTGAAGCCATTTGGTTAAAGGATTTTGTTTTGGGGGAAGATTTCTTGCTGACTCAATGTTCTTACTAATTGTAGCTCTATTTATATTTGTTTTACACTTTTATTCATGATTTAATCTTTGTAGGTTTGTGTTCCTAGGAATTTGTCCATTTCATCTAGGCCATGATATTCATTAATGGACAGTAGTTCATTTATAATAAGTTCACCCTTATAATCCCCTTTATTCCTGTAGAATTGATAATAATGTCCCCAATTTCATTTCTTATTTTATTTTTTAAACTTTTTATTGGAGTATAGTAGATTTACAATGTTGTTCTAGTTTCAGGTGTATAGGAAAGGGAATCAGTTATACATTTTTTTGTTTTTTTTTAATTAATTAATTTATTTTAATTGGAGGCTAATTACAATATTGTGGTGATTTTTACCATACATCGACATGAATCATCCATAGGCACACATGTGTTCCCCATCCTGAACCCCCCTCCCACCTCCCTCCCCATCCCATCCCCAGGGTCATCCCAGTTCACCAGCACTGAGCACCCTGTCTCATGCATCGAACCTGGACCAATGATCCACTTCACATGTGATAATATACACGTTTCAATGCTACCCTCTCAGATCATTCCACCCTCGCCTTCTTCCACAGAGCCCAAAGACTGTTCTTTACAACTGTGTCTCTTTTGCTGTCTCGCATGTAGGGTCATCATTACCATCTTTCTAAATTCCATATATATATACGTTAGTATACTGTATTGGTGTTTTTCTTTGTGACTTACTTCACTCTATATAACAGGCTCCAGTTTAATGCACCTCATTAGAACTGATTGAAATGCATTCTTTTTAATGGTTGAGTAATAGTCCATTGTGTATATGTCCTACAGCTTTCTTATCCATTCATCTGCTGATGGACATCTAGGTTGCTTCCATGTCCTGGCTATTGTAAACAGTGCTGCAATGAACATTGGGGTACACATGTCTTTTTCAATTCTGGTTTCCTTGGTGTGTATGCCAGTAGTGGGATTGCCGGGTCATATGGCAGTTCTACTTCCAGTTTTTTAAGGAATCTCCACACTGTTCTCCATAGTGGCTATACTAATTTGCATTCCCACCAACAGTGTAACAGGGCACCATAATTGTTCTAGTTATCTGAAAAATACCTTTTCATTCATTTCTATGCATATTTTGATATCTTTTTTTATTTCTTCTGTGATTTTTTGGTTATTCAGAAGCATGTTGTTTAGCCTCTGTATATTTGTATTATTATTATTATTATTATTATTATTATTATTATTATTTTCCTGTAGCTGGCATATAATCTTACTGCACTGTGATCAGAAAAGATGCTTGGAATGATTTCTTTCTTTTTTTTTTTTTTTTTAATTTACCAAGGCTAGATTTATAGTCCAGGATATGATCTATCCTGGAGAAGGTTCCATGTGCACTTGAGAATAAGGTGAAATTCATTGTTTTGGGATGAAATGTCCTATAGATATCAATTAGGTCTAACTGGTCCGTTGTATCATTTAAAGTTTGTGTTTCCTTGCTAATTTTCTGTTTAGTTGATCTATCGATAGGTGTGAGTGGGGTATTAAGTCACCCACTATTATTGTGTTACTGTTAATTTCCCCTTGCATACGTGTTAGCATTTGCCTTACACATTGTGGTGCTCCTATGTTGGGTGCATATATAGTTATAATTGTTATATCTTTTTCTTGGATTGATCCTTTGATCATTATGTAGTGTCCTTCTTTGCTTCTTTTCACGGCCTTTATTTCAAAGTCTATTTTATCTGATATGAGTATTGCTACTCCTACTTTCTTTTGGTCTCCATTTATGTGAAATATCTTTTTCCAGGCCTTCACTTTCAGTCTGTATGTGTCTCTTGCTTTGAAGTGTTTCTCTTGCAGTCAGTATATATAGGGGTCTTGTTTTTGTATCACTTCAGCCTGTCTTTGTCTTTTGGTTGGGGCATGCAACTCATTTACAGTAATTATTGACAAGTATGATCATGTTGCCATTTACTTTGTTATTTTGGATTCGAGTTTATAAACCTTTTCTGTGTTTCCTGTCTAGAGAGGATCCTTTAGCATTTGTTGAAGAGCTGAATTGGTGGTGCTGACTTCTCTGAGCTTTTGCTTGTCTGAAAAGCTTTTGATTTCTCCTTCATGTTTGAATGAGATGCTAGCTGGGTACAGTAATCTGGGTTGTAGGTTTTTCTCTTTCATCACTTTAAGTATGTCCTGCCATTCTCTTCTGGCCTGAAGAATTTCTATTGAAAGATCAGCTGTTATCCTTATGGGAATCCCCTTGTGTGTTATTTGTTGTTTTTCCCTTTTTTCTTTGTGTTTGATCTTTGTAAATTTGATTAATATGTGTCTTGGGATGTTTCACCTTGGGTTTATCCTGTTTGGGACTCTCTGAGTTTCTTGGATTTGTGTGACTATTTCCTTCCCCATTTTAGGGAAGTTTTCAACTATTACCTCCTCAAATATTTTCTCATGGCCTTTATTTTTGTCTTCTTCTTCTGGAACTCCTATTATTTGAATGTTGGTGCACTTAACATTGTCCCAGAGGTCTCTGAGTTTCTCCTTATTTCTTTTAATTCTTTTTTTTTTTTTTCCCTCTCTGCTTCATTTATTTCTACCATTCTATATTCCACCTCACTTATCCTATCTTCTACCTCAGTTATTCTACTTTTGGTTCCCTCTAGAGTGTTTTTGATCTGTTATTGCATTGTTCATTATTGATTAACTCTTTTTTTTTTTTATTTCTTCTAGGTCCTTGTTAAACATTCCTTGCATCTTAATCCTTATCTCCAGAATATTTATCTGTAACTCCATTTTGTTTTCAAGATTTTGGATCATTTTTACTACTATTATTCTGAATCATTTTTCAGATAGACTCTTTATCTCTTCCTCTTTTGTTTGGTTTTGTGGACATTTATCATGTTCCTTTACTTGCTGAATATTTCTCTGCCTTTTCATCTTGTTTAGATTGCTGTGTTTGGGGTGGCATTTCTGTATGCTGGAAATTTGTGGTTCCTCTTTATTGTGGAGGTTTCTCCCTGTGGGTGGGGTTGGACAAGTGGCTTGTCAAGGTTTCCTGGTTAGAGAAGCTTGTGTCAGTGTTCTGGTGGGTGGAGCTGGATTTCTTCTCTCTGGAATGCAATGAAGTGTCCTGTAGTGAGCTTTGAGATGTCACTGAGTTTGATGTGACTTTGGGTAGCCTGTGTATTGAAGCTCAGGGCTATATTCCTGTGTTGCTGGAGAATTAGCATGGTATGTCTTGCTCTGGAACTTTTTGGCTCTTGGGTGGAGCTTGGTTTAAGTGTAGGTATGGAGGATTTTGGATGAGCTCTTGTCGATTAATGTTCCCTGGAGTCAGGAGTTTTCTGGTGTTCTCAAGTTTTGGATTTAAGCCTCCTGCCTCTGGTTTTCAGTCTTATTCGTACAGTAGCCTCAAGCCTTCTCCATCCATACTGCACTGATGATAAAACATCTAGGTTAATTGAGAAAAGATTCTCTACAGTGAGGGACACCCAGAGAGGTTCACAGAGTTACATGAATATGAGAAGAGGGAGGGGGGAGATAGAGGTGACCAGGAAGAGAAGAGGGGGAATCAAAAGGGGAGAGAACACTGTAGCCAGTAATCAATTCCCTTTGTGCTTTCCACAGCCTGAAACTCCCAGAGAGGTTCACAGAGCTACATAGAGAAGAGAAGAGGGAGGAAGGAGATAGAGGTGAGCAGGAAGAGAAGATGGGGAGCCAAAAGGAGAGAGACAGGTCTAGCCAGTAGTCAGTTCCCTAAGTATTCTCCAAAGCCCAGAACACCCAGAGATTCACAGCACTGGGTAGAGAAGAGAAGGGGGAGGGAGGAGATAGAGGTGACCTGGGGAAGAAAAAGGAGAGTCAAAAGGGGGAGAGGGCAATCAAGCCAGTAATCACACTCCTAAGTAAAAATGGGTACTGAAGATTCCATTCTTAAAGGTACAAAATTTATAACAAATACCAAAAAGCGAAGCTTAAAAATCTAGAGTAGAGGTTAGACTCTCAAAAATACAATATTAAAAAAACAAAACAAAATCACAAAAATTATTAAAAAATATATATGAAATTTGCTTTAAAAATAGGATCTTACAAGTGTAAATCTATGGCTGATTCATATCAATGTATGACAAAACCCACTGAAATGTTGTGAAGTAATTAGCCTCCAACTCATAAAAAAATTAAAAAAAAAAAAAAAGAATCAGCAAAAAAATAAATAAATAAATAAATAAAAATAAATAAAAATAAAAATAGGATCTTTTTTTGGCAAGGTAATAATAGTAAGTTGTAAAATTAAAATTAAAAGAGTAATAAAGGACAAATATTTAAAAATTAAATTAAAAAATGATTGTAAAATATATGTAGAAATTTCTCTGGAGCTGTTGCGGGCAGTGTAGGGTCAGTTCAGCTTCAGGTAGTTTCTTATTCCAGCTTATACTTCTTCTTGAGGTCTATAGGGCCCTTCCAATGTAGTTGGTGCTAGCTACAGGGTTTTAATCTCTCCGCACCTGTCACTTCCAAAGCGGTTCCCTCTGTTTATTTCGGCTTCTGTTTGCAAGTCTCTTCAGTGTCTAATTTCTGCCCTGACACAAGGGGACGGAGGTGGTCACTTATTTAGGCTCACATGTTCAGTCCCGCTGTGGGGAGGGATGGGCACTGCAAACAAATACCCCTGGCATGTGTGGGGCGTGCTCACAGTTTCTGGGCCACACTGTTTTGCCCCCGCTCAAGGCGTGTGTGCTTTCCAGGTCTACACTGCTTAAGCTCCAGGTTGCTCTGCGGGGGAAGTATTTAAAGCGGGCCCTGGGTTGTGTGCACTTCGCAGGTCTAAGTGGCTGAGGTTCAGGTTCTCGGGTGCTCCACGAAGGCACAGACTTGGCTGGGCCTGTATTTTGTGCCCTTCCCGGGTCCGAGCAGCACAGGCGGCCAGGCACTTGGCAAGTGCACTCTCCCCAGCTGGGGCGGCGTGTCTTATCACCTCCCTGGTCCCAGCCGCTCAGTTTCCTGGGTGCGCAGTGGGAGCGCTGTCTCAGGTGTGCCATGTGTCTCCTCTGGGGAGCTGATCTCTGGCTGAGACCCTCCTGGTGGATGTCAGCTGTCCAGGATCCCAGGAAGACTTGATTAGCAACTGGGGGTCTGCTCGCAGTTTGGTAGAGGATACCACCTCTGGGGCAGAGATTGCCCCTCACTGGCTCTGGCTGTTGCCCGCCTGCCTCTCTGCCTCCAGCAGGGTATGGGCTAGTCTGCAGCTGGCTAGCTCTTCTCTGGTATTTGCTCAGTCCTTTATTCTGTGAGCAGGCCCAGCAATGTCTCAGGTTAGAGCTCTTCACAGGAAAGTTCTCTCTCTCTCTCTCTTTTTTTTTCTCTCTGGCTATCCCACAGTTTGGGTTGCTATCTCAGGTTAGCTCCCTCAGATTGTCCTTGGGACATTCAGGCCCGGTCCTTACCCTAAGCAATGCAGCCTGCACCTCCCTGTTCACCCCCCACTTGCTGGTGGCAGACGTGAGCATCTGGGCTACTTCTCTGCTGGGAGTTGCGGTTAGGCAGGTAATCTGTGGGTTTTATTTATTTTTTCCTTCCAGTAATGTTGCCCTCTGAGATTCCAAAACTCCCCACAGATCCGCTCATGAGAGGGTTTCCTGGTGTTTGGAAACTTCTCTTCCTTCCTGACTCCCTCCCTGGGACAGGTCTCAGTCCCTAACTCTTTTGTCTCTCTTTTTATCTTTTATATGTTTTCCTACCTCCTTTTGAAGACAACTGGCTGCCTTTCTGGGTGCCTGGTGTCCTCCGCCAGGGTTCAGAAGTTGTTTTGTGGAATTTGCTCAGTGTTCAAATGATATTTCAATGGATTTGTAGGGGAGAAAGTGGTCTTCCCGTCCTATTCCTCCAGTATCTTAGGGCTGCTTCAGTTATACATGTACATATATCCACTCTCTCTTATATTATTTCCCCATATAGGCCATTATAGAAAATCGAGTTGAGTTTTCTGTGCTATATGGTAGGTCCTTATTAGTTATCTATTATGGGATTGCAAAGAGTCAGACACAGCTGAGCGACTGAACAGCAGCAATATATAGTTTATATAGTAGTGTGTATATGTCAATCCCAATTTGTCCCTCCCCCCTCATTTTCCCTGTGCTAACCATAAGTTTGTTTTATATATCTGTAAGTTTATTTCTGTTTTGTAGATAAATTCAGTCTTACAATTTTTAAAGATTCTACATTTAAGTGATAGCATATGATACTTATCTTTCTCTGTCTGACTTACTTTACTCAGTAAAACAATCTCTCAGTAAGACAATATATACATATATATATATATATGTGTGTATATATATGTACACACACCACATCTTCTTCATACATTTCTCTGTTGATAGACATTTAGGTTGCTTCCATGTCCTGGCTATTGTAAATTGTATTGGAAGGAACATCAGGATGTGTGCATCCTTTCAAAGTATGGTTTTCTCTGATATATGCCTAAGAGAGGCATCGATGGATCACATGGTAGTTTTATTTTTAGTTTTGTAAGGAACTTTTGTACTATTCTCCATTGTAGCTATACAAATATTACTCTGAGGCATGCTAAAATTTAGAACCAGGAAAATCAAAGGAAATCAGCAAAAGGACTAAGATGCAGCTGTCAAACCACCAGTGATATGAAAAAAGAATAAAAGGATAGTGATATCTTAGAGACAATGCCAGGGGAAACAGTGGTTCAGGAATGGGAGAAAGGTCAATTATATACAATAATATCAAGTATATGAAATCTATATTCATATCTATCATATATTGCCTAGAAACTGGGTGGGAGCTAAATGTGAAGTCAAAAGAGTGTTTTACTTAAAAAGAATAATTCAGTAAGATTTCTGCCTGATGGAGATGATCAAAGAGAAGAGGAGAATTGACAACAAAGATGAAGCAATGACTTTGAGTGGTAACAGTGGCTGGGATCTAGTGTTCAAGGGGAAGAACTGGCTTCTATCAGGACAGAGAGGTCAGTCACAGTAACAGAGTCAATGAGCTCTGCAGCTTCTAAATGTGCAACTATGATTGTAAGAGTGTGTAGAATTTACCTTTTGGGATTTTTTCTCAATAATATAAAAAATACTGGGTGGTTGAGCCTGAGGATGAGCTAGAAGTTCCTATACATTTGAGAAGACTGTAGAGATGTGAATTGATCCTTGGGAATGGTAAGGAAGTGTGGAGACGAAGAAAATGTAGTAGGATGGCTAGATAGATGTAGAGATTCCCCAAAACTGGCCTTAAAAAGCACTAAGACCATAGTGTAAGGTAGATACATTTGGTGACTGTATTATACAGCATGAGGCAGACCTGAAGTAGGTGGAGGCTTAGAATAAGCTAGTGAGGATAACAAAGTAACAGAAAGGAAATGTGATTGTTATAATCATGACTCAAGGTATTCAGATGAATAAGAAAGATCATGTTACACTAGTTTTCCTTTACTGCTGTATCAAATAACATGAGTTTATTATCTTATAGTTCTGGTAGTCAAAGCTCTGACCCAGGTTTCAGTTCAGTTCAGTTCAGTTCAGTCGCTCAGTCCTGTCTGACTCTTTGCAAACCCATGAATCACAGCAGGCCAGGCCTCCCTGTCCATCACCAATTCCTGTAGTTTACTCAGACCCATGTCCATCGAGTCGGTGATGCCTTCCAGCCATCTCATCTTCTGTTGTCCCCTTCTCCTCCTGCCCTTGATCCCTGCCAGCATCAGGGTCTTTTCCAATGAGTCAACTCTTCACGTGAGGTGGCCAAAGTATTGGAGTTTCAGCTTCAGAATCAGTTCTTCCAATGAACACCCAGGACTGGTCTCCTTTAGGATGGACTGGTTGGATCTCCTTGCAATCCAAGGGACTCTCAAGAGTCTTCTCCAACACCATAGTTCACATCAAGCATCAATTTTTTTGGTGTTCAGCTTTCTTCACAGTCCAACTCTCACAACCATACATGACCACTGGAAAAACCATAGCCTTGACTAGACGGACCTTTGTTGGCAAAGTAACATCTCCACTTTTTAATATGCTATCTAGTTTGGTCATAACTTTCCTTCCAAGGAGTAAGCATCTTTTAATTTCATGGCTGCAATCACCATCTGCAGTGATTTTGGAGTCCAAAAAAATAAAGTCTGACAATGTTTTTGCCATGAAGTGATGGGACCAGATGCCATGATCTTAGTTTTCTGAATGTTGACCTTTAAGCCAACTTTTTCACTCTCCTCTTTCACTTTCATCAAGAGGCTTTTTAGTTCCTCTTCACTTTCTGCCATAAGGGTGTTGTGTCATCTGCATATCTGAGGCTATTCATATTTCTCCTGGCAGTCTTGATTCCAGCTTGTGCTTCTTCCAGCCCAGTATTTCTCATGATGTACTCTGCATATAAGTTAAATAAGCAGGGTTACAATATACAGCCTTGACGCACTCCTTTTCCTATTTGGAACCAGTCTGTTGTTCCATGTCCAGTTCTAATTGTTGCTTCCTGACCTGCATACGGGTTTCTCAAGAGGCAGGTCAGGTGGTCTGGTATGCCCATCTCTTTCAGAATTTTCCACAGCTTTGTGATCCACACAGGTGAAGTCTTTGGCATAGTCAATAAAGCAGAAATAGATGTTTCTCTGGAACTCTCTTGCTTTTTTGATGAACCAGCGGATGTCAGCAATTTGATCTCTGGTTCCTCTGCCTTTTCTAAAACCAACTTGAACATCTGGAAGTTCACGGTTCACGTATTGCTGAAGCCTGGCTTGGAGAATTTTGAGCATTACTTTACTAGTGTGTGAGATGAGTGCAACTGTGCACTAGTTTAAGCATTCTTTGGGAGACCTTTTCTTTGGAATTGGAATGAACTCTGACCTTTTCCAGTCCTGTGGCCACTGCTGAACTTTCCAAATTTGCTGTCATATTGAGTGCAGCACTTTCACAGCGTCATTTTTCAGGATTTGAAATAGCTCAACTGGAATTCCATCACCTCCACTAGCTTTGTTCATAGTGATGCTTCCTAAGGCCCACTTGACTTCACATTCCAGGATGTCTGGCTCTAGGTGAGTGATCACACCATCGTGATTATCTGGGTCATGAAGATATTTTTTGTATAGTTCTTCTGTGTATTCTTGCCACCTCTTCTTAATATCTTCTGCTTCTGTTAAGTCCCTACAATTTCTGCCCTTTATCAAACCCATTTTTGCACGAAATATTCCCTTGTTATCTCTAATTTTCTTGAAGAGATCTCTAGTTTTTCCCATTCTGTTGTTTTCCTCTATTTCCTTTCATTGATCATTGAGGAAGGCCTTCTTATCTCTCCTTGCTGTTCTTTGGAACTCTGCATTTAAATGGGAATATCTTTCCTTTTCTCCTTTGCTTTTTACTTCTCTTCTTTTCACAGCTATCTGTATGGCCTTCTCAGACAACCATTTTGCCTTTTTACATTTCTTTTCCATGGGGATGGTCTTGATCCCTGTCTCCTGTACAATGTCACGAACCTCCACCCACAGTTCATCAGGCACTCTGTCTATCAGATCTAGTCCCTTAAATCTATTTCTCACTTCCACTGTATAGTCATAAGGGATTTGATTTAGGTCCTACCTGAATGGTCTAGTGGTTTTCCCTTCTTTCTTCAATTTAAGTCTGAATTTGGCAATAAGGAGTTCATGATCTGAGTCATAGTCAGCTCCCAGTCTTATTTTTGCTGCCTGGATAGAGCTTCTCTATCTTTGGCTGCAAAGACTATAATCAATCTGATTTTGATATTGACCACCTGGTGATGTCCATGTGTAGAATCTTCTCTTGTGTTGTCGGAAGTGGGTGTTTGCTATGACCAGTGCATTCTCTTGGCAGAACTCTAGTAGCTTTTGCCCTGCTTCATTCCATACTCCAAGGCCAAATTTGCCTGTTACTCCAGGTATTTCTTGACTTCCTACTTTTGCATTCCAGTCCCCTATAATGAAAAGGACATCTTTTTTGGGTGGTAGTTCTAAAAGGTCTTTTAAGTCTTAATAAAACTGTTCAACTTCAGCTTCTTCAGTGTTACTGATTGGGGTATAGGCTTGGATTACCATGATATTGAATGGTTTGTCTTGGAAATGAACAGAGATCATTCTGTCATTTTTGAGATTGCATCTAGTACTGCATTTTGGACTCTTTCGTTGACCATGATGGCTACTCCACTTCTTCTAAGGGATTCCTGCCCATAGTAGTAGATATAACGGTCATCTGAGTTAAATTCACCCATTACAGTTCATTTTAGTTCGCTGATTCCTAGAATGTCTACATTCACTCTTGCCATCTCCTGTTTGACCACTTCCAGTTTGCCTTGATTCATGGACCTAACATTCCAGGTTCCTATGCAATACTGCTCTTTACAGCACTGGACTTTGCTTCTGTCACCAGTCACATCCACAAGTGCGTATTGTTTTTGCTTCTATCACCAGTCCCATCCACAACTGGGTATTGTTTTTGCTTTGGCTCCATCCCTTCATTCTTTCTGGAATTATTTCTCCACTGATCTCTGGTAGCATATTGGGTACCTACCAACCTGGGGAGTTCCTCTTTCAGTATCCTATCATTTTGCCTTTTCATACTGTTCATGGGGTTCTCAAGGCAAGAATACTGAAGTGGTTTGCCATTCCCTTCTCTAGTGAACCACATTCTGTCAGGCTTTTCCACCATGACCCGACCGTCTTGGATAGTCCCACATGGCATGGCTTAGTTTCACTGAGTTAGACAAGACTGTGGTCCGTTTGATCAGATTGGCTGGTTTTCTGTGATATGGTTTTAGTGTGTCTGCCCTCTGATGCTCTCTCACAGCACGTACCATCTTACTTGGATTTCTCTTACCTTGGACATGGGTTATCTCTTTACAGCTGCTCCAGGTTTAACTGAGCTCAAATCAGAGTCAGAATAGTTGAGGTCCTCTCCAAGAGGCTCACAGAAAACATTTCTTTGTGACTTTTAGCTTTTAGAGTTTTCTCAGGTTCCTTAACTTTTGAACTTTTTTTTTTCCATTTGCAAATCCAGTGAAGGCCAGTCTCTCTCTTGTTTCATAATTGACACTTTATTCTGTCTTCCTCTTCCATTTAAAAAGCCCTTCTGTTTACATTCAGCCCACTCAGAAATCCAGAATAATCTCATCATTTTAAGATCTTTAATGTAATTGCAGCTGCAAAGTTCTTTTGTCATGTAAGATATCATATTCATAGGTTTCAGGAATTAGGACATCGGCTTTATTCTGCCTTTCACAATAAGGAGAGAAAAATAAGTGAACGACAAGTAGAAGGAATGAGTTTTAGTTTCCAGCAACTTTTGGAGAATGTTAGAGTATGCCTATTGGAAGGAATGATCTGGTATGACTGAGGCTGCTTGCTCTACAATATCTTTTTTAGGTTATTCTTCCTGGGCAAGGAGTTGGATACACATTCAAGCCTCCCTTGAAGCTAGATGTATTCATATGACTGAACTCTGGCCAGTGGAATGTGAGTAAAATTGATATATATCATTTTCAATCCTGGCCTGCAAAGTTATCTCATGTGTGGTCTTCCATTTTTCTCTGTAATATCTGAAAAAAAGAGAAAAAAACACTATTTATTAGGTTGGTGCAAACATAATTATGGTTTCAGACTGTAAATTTTAAATCATTATAACTAGGCTCAAACACATCTTTATTAATCAAAATTGGAACCATTACAATCAACACATTTTTCCCAACCAGAAATGCTTGCTTATTCCTGTAGCATAAAAATCCATGCTTCAGGATTCAACAAAGTCTTGGAAAGAATTTTCTGCCTCCTGCTGGTTGTAGAAGCATTTTCCCTGTAAAACAATAGAAATGTACTTACTCACAGTCTAGTATTCTTGCCTGGAGAATTCCATGGACAGAAGGGCCAAAAGTCCATGAGGCAGTAAAGAATTGGACATGACTGAGTGACTATCACTCCCACAGACTACTCACAGTCTATAGACTGAAAATTGGGGATCAGAGTGCTAGTGTGATTGGGCTATGATAAGAGCTCTCTTCCTGGTTTCCTGATGGCCAACTTCTGGCTATGTTGTCACATGGCAGAGACAGAGAGAACGTTCTCTTCCTCCTCCTCTAAGGCCATAGGTTTATCAATTTAGAATCCCATTCTTATAACCTCAGTTACAGTAAATACCTTCTAAAAGTCCTATCTCCAAATAAAGTCACATTTAGAGTTAGGGCTTCAACATATGAGTTATGGTTGGGAACACACTTCAGTCCTTTGTACCATGTTACCAAGATTGAGACACATATGAAATTAGTGAATACATAAGTATTCATTGATTTTAATTTTGATTCATTCAACTGATATCTGGTCAAATCAGACCCATGGAAAATCAGATAAGATACAATTTACTTCAACTCACTCAATTCTGATGATCAATGAAAAAGAATTAGAGATAAACTCCATATAAATAAAAGTTTTAAAATTAAAAGCCAAATGATTACCAACACTCATCTTGACTGGAAGGCTTTGACTTGACTAAGTACTTGAAAATTTCAATGCCTTCGACATTTTCATATAAATTATCTTCAGTTAAAAGCATTGGTTAGAAAGAAAAATCATGATCAAGGTAGCCATATACATACTTTGTCTAGCATATACTCAGTAGCTTAAAATTCCTATATTCTAGGCAATACAATTCTTGTCATGACTATGGTAGATAATATCTGTTGAAATTAGAGCCTGGGTAATTCTCAAAGTTCTTCTTTTAACAGCATTACAAAGTAATGACATAGTTTGATATTACAGTGGAAATCACACCGTATACTCTTCACCCATTAAGCTATTAATATTTTTGCCTATAAAATGCATTTATTCCAAAAGCACTCCCCAATAGCTCAGCGGTAAAGAATCTGTGTTCAAAGCAGGAGACACGGATTCAATGCCTGGGTTGGGAATATCCCCTGGAGGAGGAAATGGCTACCCATTCTAATATTCTTGCCTGATCAATCCCATGAACAGAGGATCCTGGCAGGCTACAGTCCAAAGGGTTGCAAAGAGTTGGACTTGACTGAACACATGCACACATCATGACGAAGCCAGAATGAAGGAATTCTAAACTCATTAACTTTTGAAGGGATGGCATTTATTCTCACTTTGCAAAATCAAGAAGAAACAAATAAATTTGAAATGTTACTATTAAGAAAGATTGACCATTGCTTTGACTTACTTTGATAATTCAGATACTCTTATGCAAATGCTCCTGTGGAACTGTGGGAATGATGATGAATACATTGTAAAAATAAGGGGAAAAACTCAAGAAAATTAACATTTTTAGCTATTAGATACAGTCATTAGCAATATTCAGAAATATTCTGACAGCTTTCACTACAATTTCCTTTCCTTTTGTTTAAAACAACTACTCTAAAGAAATGCATTCAGCTAGGTTATAATTAACATGGCTGTCAAAAGATATTATATATCATCCACTGCTTACCATCCTAAGGTAGACAAAGAGTAGCAGTACTATTGTTTTCTGTCTAATCAGGTCAAAGCAGTGGCAACTTTAATTAGAGTTATTGTCAAGATACTGCCTAACCCAATAGTAAACTATGTCATATGTTTGCTCCTGCATCTTTTATTTTAACCTTATTGAGGGAGGGGTAAGATTTTTATTTATAAATTGGCAAGCTCTTTATTATATGTGTCCTGAAAACACCCCTTCTTGTATTTAACAACCAGTGGCTAGCATCTGACCTACTGGTTCTACCGGGATGTTAAAAGTCTAATGAGTTTATTTTAATAATATATCAAACAATTTGATTTGATAGAAAAGACATGAGAAATGGAACTCAATACTTGTGGGAGAAACTTTTCCTATATAAATTACCATATTCTAGGGAACATGCATTTTATAAAAATGCCAAATAATTGGTTGTAAAAATGATTTGAACTTACACTGAAAGCTTCAAGTTTGCAGGAATACTTGTCATTTAGCTGTGAAACATAAACTCTGTTCTGATTCTTCTATTTTTTTTGAAAGTATGGTACATGACTTTCAACAAGGATATTTCATGCACAATAAATGTTCTTTTAATTGAGAAAATTACAGATAATTCCATATTATTTTTAGATAGATTGACCTCTCAAGTTTTATACATTCATTATCCCTGTACAATTTCTGCTTAGGAGAAAGATTCAGAGTAAAATAAGAAGCTTATCTTAATACAGATAAATCCAGTTCATGAAAATAAATATAAATTATTTTGTCCTTTGTAACATATGCATTGTTTAAAAATAAAGAGCATTTGATTTTTTTTTCCCTTTGACTGCTAATTTATTCATTTTAGTTATGTTAATTTTCCGGGAAATTATGTTCACCTCTTTAAGGAAACATTTCTTGTTACATACTGACTTTCAGGTCATGGCATATGCAGCTTAAGATAATAAGACTAGCAATTACTGTTCTATTTTGACACACCATTCTAAGAACATTTTGTTGCATTTAATGAAGTAGGCCATTGCTGCCTTTAGGATGTATTCAGGCAGTCCTTGACTTATGTGGCTTAGCTGTCCATTACACATAAATAATCAGCCAGGAATGACCAGTGGCCTCTGGAAAACCTGCTTCCCTTCCCAACAGCCTCCTTTTCATTCTTTCTTCTTACTCCTTCCACAAGACAATGCTTGGAGCGACCTGCCTCCTCTATTCCAATGTGCACTCTCTCCTGGAATTTCTTGTCTGACCTCTTCACTGGATTTGTAGAGAACATTCATGACCATGGGCCTGGGCTGGCTGTTGGAGGCAAGAAAAAGTAAGACAGGAGAGAAGCTACATCCCCATCAATTTTCTACTGCTGTCCTATAGGGCCGCCTGAGACCTCATGCCTCTTAGGAACACCATTTTAGCTCCTCAGTACATCCTGTTGATAATAAATACTCATCTTCTTAGGCCTATGACAATTTTTTTTTAAAATATTTTTGGCTATGCCGTGTGGCTATTTCCCTATATGCAGTATGTGCTAAATTGCCCATGGATTGTAGCCTGCCAGGCTCCTCTGTCCATGGAATTCTCCAGGCAAGAATACTAGAGTGGGTTGCTATACTCTCCTCCAGGGGATCTTCCCAACCCAGGGATTGAACCTGTGGCTCTCATGTCTCCTGCATTGGCAGCTGGGTTCTTTACCACTAGCACCACCTGGGAAACCCTCTTAATTCCCTGACCATTAGTCAGATCCGTGCCCCTTGCTTTGGAAGCCCACACTTTAACCACTAGACTAGCAGAGAAATCCTGACGAATTAAGCCATACCTTTTTACTTTAGAATTATAAACCCTTTTCCATATCTTATGGAAAAAATAGAGCTAATTTAAAATGTAAAAGAAAAAGAGGGAGAAGGAAGTGAAGACAGGGAAAAGGAAAAAAGAGACAGAAAAAACTATTCTATTTCTAATCTGAAATCTAGTCCGTCAGTAAGAGATACTTCAAAAGTGACCAAAAAAAAAAAAAAATGAAATTAATCATTTCTTGAGGTCTTCAATAAGAAGTAAATAACAAAAAATGTCACCTGGCCCGGCAGAGTTGTAAGGATTTGGAGAAAGAGATCATCGCGGTTTCCTTTTTTAGCAGTTTAAAGCTCCCGAATGTCAGGGAGTCTGCTCGTTGTTGTTTAGCATTTCCATTCAAGTCTTTCACTGTCCTAGACCCGCCCTCCTATAGCTCTGCCCAGGGTGATCCTACTGGTACAAAGAATCTTTATTCTCCTCGACTGTGAGAGAGTGGAGAGCAGGGAGCCTGGGAGTCGGAGCTGGAGAGACCTCAATTCATTGAAGGTGCCTAAACTGTTTTCTTTGCACTGAGGTTCTCTAGAGCTGTGGAAACAGTACTGTACTTCTGGCATTTAGGATGATATATGGGTAAAAGAACCTAATCAAGACAGATAAACTATTCCTACAGGCAATGTGTATTTTTGAATTTCAAACACCTAATTTACCTATGCTGCTGCTGCTGCTGCTAAGTCGCTTCAGTCGTGTCCGACTCTGTGTGACCCCATAGACGGCAGCCCACCAGGCTCCCCCGTCCCTGGGATTCTCCAGGCAAGAACACTGGAGTGGGTTGCCATTTCCTTCTCCAATGCAAGAAAGTGAAAAGTGAAAGTGAAGTCACTCAGTCGTGTCTGACTCTTAGCAAACCCATGGACTGCAGCCCACCAGGCTCCTAGGTCCATGGGATTTTCCAGGCAAGAGTACTGGAGTGGGGTGTCATTGCCTTCTCCGAACTTATCTATAAACTTTTGGAAAACTTTATGGTTATAAATTGGTGTTTTTGAAACTTCCAAATGAATATAACAAGTATATTGAGCTGCTCTGAAACTCAGGCTTGCTCATCTTTGAGAAAGCTTTTCCTGGTAGTGGAGTTTTAGGAAGAAAAAGCAGAAGCACAGACCTCCCGTTTTGCCTCTCTTCTCAACCTGCAATCCCTTCACCCATCCTTCTTGCTATGCTCCTTTTAAAGTGTAATTCCTGGTCATTGTTACATGTATTAGAGGACAGGCAATTTGTTAAAAAACCAGTGTGAGTAAGCTGGACTTCGCAAGCTTAAGTCCTTTGAGCAAGTAGTATTCACTTCAGCCAAATCAGCAAAAGGATTCTGCTGTTAAAAACTTTGAAAAGCAGTAGCTTAAAGTATTATATCGCATAATGGAATGTTCATTTAAATGAGATCCCACGGATCAAAGTCATAAAGCCAGAGAAATGGAAGCTTTGAATCAAGTAACTAGTTATTTAGAGAAGACCTGCAAAAAGCAACTTTCACAGGTGAGGGGAAAAAATTAATATTGAATGCATTTGCAAAGTTATCAGGCACATAATCCCTTATTTTGTCAGTAAGTATTTACTGAGCACCAGTATGTCCCTAGTGAACACATATGGGGAATGCAATGATGGATGTGATAGAGCTCCAAGTCAGAAATTGTTCAGAACCCACAGAAGAATACAGTCTGGTATTATAAGAGGTCTAAACAGAGGAAAGAAAAGGACAGGAAGCTGACTAATCTCAGTTTGTGGGAGTTTGGGCAGGATGGAAGAGTAGAGGACTGGGTTCTAGAACTTTTCACAAGAAGAAATCTAAGCAGGTTGTCTGCCCCAATCAATTCATAGCAAACCAAAAAAAAAAAAAAGTAGGCCACTTCACCTGTAATATACATCTCAAAGCCGAGTCAATAAATACAACTCTTTTCATTTAAAATTCCACGGCAATATATCTTTTTAATAAGTACTGGCAAACATATTTTAAAACCCATGTCATCAGGGAGCTGTCATGTAACATAAGGTACATTCCAGGAAGAGAGGAGAACATCCCATTTAAACGTGGTAGGCTGAGTCCTTTGATGGCACCTGCCGCAAGAACAATGGCACAGTTCTGGCTCTGGGGGGTTGTTGATTTGTGCTTTTCTCAGAGTGGTTGGTGGCAACAGTTTTTAGAAACGGAAACTTTGAAAGACGCTAAAATGGTTTATTTCTCCAGTGAGTCCACTACAAACATTATCATTTCTCCTGGAAAGGCAACTTAAGCAGAGTGGTTTGGTTCTCAACAGCTCTCATAAGCTTTCTTTGGCACAATTTTATTAGCATCAAAAGCCTTCAGCGGCCTCAGGAACTCATCTTTGCTGAGCAGTTTATGAGTTCCCGCTCTTGTTTTTTCATCCTTCCATAGGAACTCTCAAACATTCAAGTTGCTACCCACAGCTCACCCACCACTCTCTATTTTAATAGAGAGATGAGAGAAAAAAAAAAGACAGGAGTATTTTTGACTCTTTCTCCTTTGCATTAAATAAGCAGCAGGGCTCAATTTTGCCTGACTCCTTTGTTACAGGAGTTGGGCTCCATCACTCTTTTTGTTTCTGTGGCTGAATCTTTGTCCTTCTGAAGCCTCACCACAGTCTCTGCCCACACAAGGGGGTTCTGCTTTATGATACTCTTTGTTTGAAACCTTGAATGAAGCTCCAGTATTTATTCACTTAATGACTCATTAAACACTTCAACTAAGGCATTGTACTTGAGATATAAAAATGGACATGATAGGGTTTCTGCCTTCAAGGGGTTTGCAGTGCCATCTAGAAGGATAACAATTGTACAATTATTTGAATTATTTGAAAAGGGCAACAAGAGAGAATAGAGATGTTGCAATCTTGTAGATTTCATCCCACATGCTCTTCACTTTTACTCTACAAAATCATACTTCATAATAAAGAAGTCTTTACTTCCTGGGGAATGAACTTCAAAAACAGAGCCTCAGAATGAGATATTTGATTATATCTGGATTATACCATTATTAGTGGGACAATGATAATACTTGGTATATGGTGGCATCAAAACTTAAAGTTTTTATCTATGGTTAATTGGAACTAAATTAAGGTAAAAAAATTAGGCATCGGGATACATGGAACTGTATCACTTGAAATCGTGGGCCATTTTAAGGAGTTTGAAGCAGACTGGCTTATTTTAACTGAAGTAGAAACTTCATAAGAGGAAAATTATAAGCTAAAGTCACATCCAGTCCCATCACTTCATGGCAAATAGATGGGGAAATAGTGGAAACAGTGGCTGACTTTATTTTTATGGGCTCAAAAATCACTTTAGATGGTGATTGCAGCCATGAAATTAAAAGACACTTACTCCTTGGAAGAAAAGTTATGAACAACCCAGACAGCATATTAAAAAGCAGAGACATTACTTTGTCAACAAAGGTCCATCTAGTCAAGGCTATGGTTTTTCCAGCAGTCATGTATGGATGTGAGAGTTGGACTATAAAGAAAGCTGAGCACTGAAGAATTGATGCTTTTGAACTGTGGTGTTGGAGAAGACTCTTGAGAGTCCCTTGGACTGCAAGGAGATCCAATCAGTCCATCCTAAAGGAGATCAGTCCTGGGTTTTCACTGGAAGGACTGATATTGAAGCTGAAACTCCAATGCTTTGGCCACCTGATGTGAAGAGCTGATTCATTGGAAAAAACAGTGATGCTGGGAAAGATTGAGGGCAGGAGGAGAAGGGGAAAGACAGAGGATGAGATGGTTGGATGGCATCACTGACTCAATGGACATGAGTTTGGGTGAACTCCAGGAGCTGATGAAGGACAGGAAGGCCTGGCATGCTGCAGTTCATGGCATCACAAAGCGTAGGACACGACTGAGCAACTGACGTGATCTGAAGGTCATCATACTGCCAACTTAGGCAAAGTATGAAATACTACTCTTGCAGATGTGCAAATTTTAAGAATATAATCACTGTCAGATGTTGGCTATAAAGAAAATCATAGCAGGATCTAACTCTAAGGTCTCTGGGTGGTAAAGGGGCTGCTTTTAGAACACCAAGTGACCATGAGATTGAAAGAGCCCATGATGACCTGGGAATTATGAAATCCACAAAATCTATGGTTAAGTGGGCACAGTGGAGATTCACAGCACCACAATAAAATTATTTATTTGGGATTAGGTTGGAACAAGTATAGAAGGGAAAAGTACATTAAATAAACAGTTAAAAAAAAAAAAAAGATAACTTGTCAACCATTTCTACTATCCTGAAGACTCTTCTTCAATGCATACCTACAGCTAGTGGATGTAAGGGATCCTTTGAACCAAATGGCAGAGGAAAGAACTTGGGCCCAGTTTATAGGCTACCCTGGGGTAAAGTTTGGTGCTAGTCAAGAATAGATAACCGAAGCATCACAAGCCCATTTGTTGATGATTTCAAAGTATTTGGTGGTAGATTCCAGTGGTCACTGCTTAATTTGTGTACATATTGTCTAATGTGTAGAGGAGGAGAAGTAACATGAGGTAGTCATTCTGTGCTGGCACAATGGATTCATGAAAATGAGCTTTTGCATTCATGTGTTTGAAATAAGGAGCTTCCCTAGTGGCTCAGCAGTAAAGAATCCACTTGAAATGCAAGAAACACAGATTCGATCCCTGGGTCGGGAAAAATCCCTTGGAGGAGGGCATGGCAACCCACTCTAGTATTCTTGCCTGGAAAATCCCATGGACAGGGGAGCCTGGTAGGCTGCAGTCCATGGGATCACAAAGCGTCGGACATAACTGAAGTGATTTAGCAAGCACACGTGCATATGCAGTAAACCCAATAACAAGGGCTGATTTTTTTCTTTTAACTCCTGGAAGTTACAGATTTCAGTAACAGAGATTAACACAAAGCCCTCTATAATTAATTTTTTCTCTTGAGAAAAATAGGCAGCCATTTGGTGATTATATCAAACACTTTACACTTTGAAGGAGACAGAGTTTTGTCCTTACTGGTATTAACACTTATTCCATTTGTATGTTTACCTTTCTTACCCACAATGCTCATGCCAGGAAAATATCTAGAATCTCAGAAGTATTTTCCACCAATTGAAAGGAGATCTTGCACCAACAAGTTGCAGTTGAATGGAATATCAGTTACGTTGCCTATATATAGTCACTGAGTCTTAATGTCTTAGTAGCTTATTTGCCTCTGCCTATATGATCTTACTTTGTGCTTATAACTTTGAATTGGACAATCACTCCATCTTGTTCTAGGCTTACATAATGCTAGTATCCAGTATAATTCCATCTTCCTGACTTACACTTATGTTTTGAGCATTTGGCATTCTACTATTACTGCATAAGAACTGGTTTATAAGTTTATTTTAGCCCTGTGATCTTTTACTCTATGTTACTACAAGCTAATAGTTTATACATTTCAAATAATGTTATAAATATACTAAATCTTCTGCTTCAATTTTGAAAACAAAATATACTTTCATCATCTATGAAATGGAGATAGTGTTTATTGCTCTAGAGATTAAATGAGATAATACATATAATGTTATCAGAAGCATGCTTGGCATATAGTAAGCTCTTGTAAATATTTGTAAAAATTGTTCTTCATATATGTATCATTCATAAGGAACTCAAATGAATTATATATATATATATATATATAATATATATATATATATATATATATATAAAACATAAAAAGTAAATTAATAACATCAAAATTCAACTTTGATTTATTCACTGAGAGTGAAATACAATAATGACTAGATAGATGATAAATATAAGTAGATGATAGATAGACAGGGTACTTCCCAGGTGGCACTAATGTTAAAGAACCTACCTGCCAATGTAGGAGACTCTGGAGATGTGGGTTCAGTCCCTGGGTTGTGAAGATCCCCTGGAGGAGGGCATGGCAACCCTCTCCAGTATTCTTGCCTAGAGATTCCCATGGAGAGGAGCCTGGTGGGCTACGGTCTATAAAGTCACAAAGAGCTGGACACAACTGAAGTGACTTAGCATGCACACACGCACAGATAGATAGATGGATAAACAGATAGATAGGTGTATGTTTGGCTTTATATTGAACTATTATGAACTTTAAATTTAGAACTTCTTAACTGCTGCTTATATATATATATATAAAACATATATATATATATATATATATATATAGTCGGGTACCTCATGGAAATGAATCACAATGCAGTTGAACATGTGGTAAGATGTCAGCGGCAGTATGATTCCTAATCAGATGAAATAACTTCTAGTTTTCCTGCCAAGAAGAGCCCTTACTTTTTCAAGAACATCACTTAATCATCAGGGTACAGGTTATAGATCACTCTTCTTCCATGCAAGTAGTAGACTTACAAGTTGGAAAAGGAACTGCTGTATACATGTTTTATGGCTTAACATTATCATATACCAAAGGACATATTTTGGTTTTAACTCTTTCTAATTGATAGTTTCATGCAGAAAGGTACTAAATTTTTTAATATCCTAGAGTATTCTTAAATTTTTCATGCTTTCAACTTTCTGCATATATTATTCCCTCTTCCTATAATATTTTAAACTGTTTTTTCAAGACTCAGCTCAAATGTCACTTCCCTGTGAATATAAATTCAAATTAAGGAGTAAAATTTAAAGTCTTTGAAAAAATCTTGCACAACCTGCCCTTAACTCCAACTTCTGGTCTTTCTATCCCTCAGCCTTTCATATCATCATATCTTTACCCAAATATCTCCTCAGAGTCCTTTCCCAGATGCCATTAGCATTAGTTTCCTGTAATTGCTGTAACAAATTACCACAAACTAGATGGATTAAAACAATAAAAATGTGTTCCCTCACAATTCTGGAGACCCAAAAATCCATAGTGTCACTGGACCAAAATCAAGGTTTGGCAGGGTTACATTCCTGCTGGAGTATCTAGGGGGAATCCAAGCCTTGTTTTTTCAAACTTATGGTGGCTGCCAACATTCTTTGGTTTGTGGCCACAAACATCCAATATTCAAAATTTTCTCTGTCTCAACTTCACATTCCTTTCTTCTTCCTTTTACTTGGCTATTTTAAATTCATTTAAGCCTAATCCAGAATAATCTTGCTATCTCAAGATCTTTGATCATATTTACAAAGTCTAACTTTTACAAATCCTATTGATTAAGACTTAATATCTAAGTGGATGATTACTCAGCCTGCTACACTATTTAAAGAAAAAAAAAAATTGACCTGGATTACCACCAGTGCTTGCTGACACTCCATATGTCTTTTCATTGCTTTATTCTCCTCCAAAGAAATTATAACTAGCCATTATATCTTATATTTTCATTATTAATCTTGTTTTTCTACCTAATTAGAGTGTCAGCTCTGTGAAACAGGAATTTTTGTCTAGTTTTAAACCATTATGGAAGGATCGTTTTCACTTAATAACTCCTCAAAAAAATATGTTGTTGAAGAATGAAGGACCCAAAGAAGGAATAAATACCTGAATAATTGTTATAAAGTTTACAGCTTATTTTTAATTACAGAACATTAAATTAGATTCTATAAGTGAATGCTGTAATAGTAAATTTTCACACCTAGAATTGTTCCAAAAAATATCTGTACAACTATTTTCTGGGAATATTCTCAGGGAAATTGTATGCCCAATAATGGTTTAGATAAGATATATATGCCTTCTAAATCTAACTGAGATTATTTGAAACTTTTGTACAGTGTTAAGGCACTTACTATTCTTAAGATCACATATGACTTCTTCTTTTTTCATCTAGTTATCACTCTAACTTGAAAAGTGAATAATATTCCTTGATTCCAGATTCTCTAACTCCTCTTATAAAATTAGCTATTTTTCTGTTTTCATTAATATTCAATGTACAGAGAGAGAGAGAAAGAGAGAATAAGAGATGATAGTCTATGGATTAGCATTTATTATTAAATGGTTCCAACCACGTCAGGTGTCTGCACTGGGGTTGATGGTGAAAGAAGGGCCAGGATGGCCCAGTGCTAGGTGTTAAAGCCCAGGCAGTGTGAGGAATGCAGTCATTTAGGAGAGATGCCTGGTGTTGGATATCAGAATTGAACAACAGGGACCCTGAGTACAAGACACCAGAATCTGAGCGTGAGCAGGATTGTGAGTAAAGTATTTATTTAGAGTGGGAGTGCTCAAGTCAGGGTGGCATTGAGTTAAACGAAAAGGGCATCTAGGTGGGGAGAAAGCCAGCATGGATATCAGAGTCCAAGTAGGATAAAGAGAGCTTCTTTGAAGTGTAGTTTCAGGACACAGATTGCTAAAACACAGACGCAAGAAGGAGGAAGTCAACACTTGGTCTTGCTGTGGATTGTCAAAGTCCAAGGATAAAAAGGTTTTTCAAACAACAGAGGAGCAGCACAGATATATTAGGCATACCTATTTTAATGTTGCTATAGATCAGTTATTAGGGTCATTGTCTAAATTACACAAAAATATAAAAATATATATTTCAATGTCACTAGGACATTTTATAATGCGTCTCTTATATGGGATAATAGTAATGCAGGAGAATAGTTTTCTCTCCAGTTAATTATGAAACATGAATGACTGAGTTTTAGACTAGTTTTAAGCATTCAGTGTTTCTAAAATATGTCTAAGTCACCAGTCAGCTATTTGCTAAGAGGACACAAAACTCAGCTTAATTTATATACACTAGCAATGAACAATCCCAAGTGAAATATTTTTAAATTCCACTTACAATAGCATCAAAAAAGGTACAAGACGTGTGCATTAAACACTACAAAAAAATTATTGAAAGAAATTACAGAAGATCTAAATAGATGAAATCACATCCTGTAGACATCAGCTGGAAGACTTTACCCCTATCAAAATTACAGGGTTTTTTGTTTGTTTGTTTGTTTTGGTTTTGGTTTTAGAAATTGAGAAGTTGATATTCTAATTCATGTAGAAATATAAGGAACTCAGAATAGTTGAAGCAATTTTGAAAAAAAAAATTGTTTAAAAAAACAAAGTTAAAATGTATTTCCTGAGTTCAAAACTTACTATAGAGCTAGCATAAAGAAAACAGTATAATAGTGTATAAGGATAAAAGTTGAAAGTGAAAGTTGCTCAGTTGTGCCCCTCTTTACAACCTCATGGACTATACAGTCCATGGAATTCTCCAGGCCAGAATACTTGTGGCTCGGCTGGTAAAGAATCCACTTGCGATGCAGGAGACCCCAGTTTGATTCCTAGGTTGGGAAGATCCACTGGAGAAGGGACAGGCTACCTACTCCAGCAGTTTTGGGCCTCCCTTCTGGTTCAGCTGGTAAAGAATCCAACTGAAATGCAGAGGACCTGGATTCAAGCCTTGAGTTGGGAAGATACCCTGGAGAAGTACAGTATTCTGGTCTGGAGAATTCCATGGACTGTATAGTTCATGCAGTCGCAAAGTTGGACAGGACTGAGCAACTTTCACTTTCAACTGGGTAACCTTTCCCTTCTCCAGAAGATCTTCCCAACCCAGAGAATGGAACCCAGGTCTCACACTTTGCAGGTGGATTCTTTACCAGCTGAGCAATCAGGGAAGCCCAGTGAATGAAGATAACATATTTGCAAATCATACATTTGCTTGTCTAGTACCAAGACATACAGTTTCTAGTATCCCCAATACATTACAACTCAATAATAAAAAGACAATTGACTCCGTTAAAGAATGGGTTGTTGTTATTAAGTCTCCAAGTAGCCTCTGACTCTTTTGCAAACCTATGGATTGTAGCCCACCAGGCTCCTGGGTCCATAGCATTTTCCAGGCAAGAATATTGAAGTGGGTTGTCATTTCCTTCTCCGGGGGAACTGCCTGACCCAGGGAGCGAACCTGTGTCTCCTGCATTACAGGCAGATTCTTTACCATTGAACCACCTGGGAAACCCATTAAAGAATGGGAAAATGATCTATATGGATATTTCCCCAAACAAGTTATCCAGACAGCCAATATATACATGAAAATATGCTTAGCATTATTAGTCATTACTGGAATGCAATCAAAATTATAAAGTGATACTTTACACCCACTAGGATGACTAAAATAAAAAAAAAAAAGATATGAAATAAAATGTGTTTATGAGGAAGTAGAAAATTTAGACATCCTTGTACATTTCCTGCTACTTTGGAAAATAACCTGGCAGTTTCTCAAAATGTGAAACATACAGCCACTGCATGACCCAACAATTCTACTGATATACAGTTCAGTTTCACTGTAGAAACAAAATAAATCATCTACCTTCAAAGAGTAACCATTACAACAAAAGAAAACTCTGAAACAGTCCTATAATATTTCTAAAAGACAAATCTAGATTTTACTTGGGTGTGCCACAGAGAAGCATAATAAGTTTTCCCTATCAGGTAACTGCCATATTGCATTTCATATTTTTACAATGGAAATAGAAATGGTTATTTCCCTGATAAAGACATTGTGGCAGCATTATACTAAAGCAAGATAATTTAAAAAAAATAACAAATCTAGCATGCTTCCTGTAAGAAGAGTCAGTTTTGGTGCTATTACATAAAAAAGAACACCGTCACAACTTTTTTATTCTCTTGATTATAAGTCAGCCATCCTTATTCGTTATCACCTTTATAGCACAACCTACTGGATTTTAGCAAAACTGCAGTAACCACAAACCATTCCTTGAGTCAGAGGTAATGAGCAGACTTGTGTGCTAATTCCTGAACCAAGAGTTTGGTTTTCTAGCATTTCTGCAAGAAATTGCCATCTTTCACCATTTTTCCCCCAGCTTTTGTTTCTCTGCAGCGGTCACAGAATACAGAGTTTGACCATCTGGGGTCCCCACATAGAACAGTGTGAAGCATGACATACCTGCTTGAAACATATTTACCTCCTGGTTTAGGAAAGATAATAAAAATATGTAACACAGGATGTTATCTTTGTCTCCCCCAAGAAGGTATGTTGATGTCCCAGTCCACAGGACCTCAGAATGTGACCCTATTTGGAGATAATTTTTTACAGAAGTAAGTCAAGTTAAAGTGGGATCATAGGATGGGCTGTAATCCAATATAACAGGTGTCGTTCTAAAAGGGAAAACAGAGACAAACATATGAGGGAAGATGATGGGAACAATGAGAGGGAGAATGCCATCTACAAGTCAAGGAAAGCCTGAGGCCACCAAAAGCTAGGAGAAAGAGCTGAAACCCAATCTCTCTCACAGCCCTTCAGTTCAGTTCAGTTCAGTCACTCAGTCGTGTCCGACTCTTTGCGACCCCATGAATCGCAGCACGCCAGGCCTCCCTGTCCATCACCAACCCCCGGAGTTGACTCAAACTCATGTCCATCGAGTCTGTGATGCCATCCTGCCATCTTATCCTCTGTCATCCCCTTCTCCTCCTGCCCCCAATCTCTGCCAGCATCAGGGTCTTTTCCAATGAGTCAACTCTTTGCATGAGGTGGCCAAAGTATTGGAGTTTCAGCTTCAGCATCAGTCCTTCCAATGAACACCCAAGGCTGATCTCCGAAGGAGCTATCTCCGCTGACACCTAGATTTCAGACTTCTAGTTTTCAGAATTGTGAGACAATACATTTCTAATGTTTCTGTCACCCAGTTTATGATATTTTCTTATGGCAGCCCCAGGAAACTAATAGACAGGCTAAGTTTAATTCACTGTATGACACATGAACTTTACTTCAGGAATAGTTCACTTTTGAAAGTACTTTACTATAATCCCCATCATCATGTATGGTTTTGAATAAGAGTGCATTTCTACATTTGCCATGTACATTGACTTCCCCTATCAACTGCTAAATTTTCTCATTCCTCATAAAACAATGAAGAAAACTGACTATATACCCTTTGAATAGGAATATCTTTTTTCATTAAAAATAATTAACAAGAGCATTGACTCTAAACAGCTCGTGTGGTAGGCAGCCTTTAAGATAGCACCCAGTGGATCCTACCTCATAGCATCCATGTTTTTATTTAACCTCCTCTTTGAATATAAGCTAGATTCAGTGATTTGCATCAAAAGAAGAGGATACAGAGGAGGGGTGGGACAAGGCATTGAAGTTTAGATCACAAAAATCATGACTTCCATTTTTGACGCTGTCATGCTTTGTCTCTTTGGATTGCTCTCACTGGGAGAAGCTACCATGTTGTAAAGAACCCTATTCAGAGGCTTCTGCATGATGGGGAAGAACTGAGATCTTAGTCTAATAGTCCAGGAGGAACTGAACCCTGCAAGCAACATCTGCCTGACAGCAGATGTTTCACCTCATCATGACCTGAGATAACACTACAGCTCTGGGTAACACCCTGCCAACAACCCCATAGGAGACCTTGAACCCCACAGAGGTACCCCACTAAGTGGTACCCATATTTCTGACCCACAGATTAAATAATAAGTGGTTACCATTTCAATTTGTTAATGTGGTGTATTACATTGATTGATTTACGGATATTAAAGAATCCTTGCATTCCTGGGATAAAGCCCACTTGGTCATGGTGTATGATTTTTTTAATATGTTGTTGGGTTCTGTTTGCTAGAATTTTGTTAAGGATTTTTGCATCTATATTCATCAGTGATATTGGCCTGTAGTTTTCTTTTTTTGTGGCATCTTTGTCTGGTTTTGGAATTAGGGTGATGGTGGCCTCATAGAATGAGTTTGGAAGCTTACCCTCATCTGCAATTTTCTGGAAGAGTTTGAGTAAGATAGGTGTTAGCTCTTCTCTAAATTTTTGGTAGAATTCAGCTGTGAAGCCATCTGGTCCCGGGCTTTTGTTTGCTGGCAGATTTTTGATGACAGTTTCGATTTCCTTGCTTGTGATGGGTCTGTTAAGATCTTCTATTTCTTCCTGGTTCAGTTTTGGAAAGTTATACTTTTCTAAGAATTTGTCCATTTCATCCAAGTTGTCCATTTTATTGGCATAGAGCTGCTGGTAGTAGTCTCTTATGATCCTTTGGATTTCAGTGTTGTCTGTTGTGATCTCTCCATTTTCATTTCTAATTTTGTTGATTTGGTTCTTCTCCCTTTGTTTCTTAATGAGTCTTGCTAATGGTTTGTCAATTTTGTTTATTTTTTCAAAAAACCAGCTTTTAGCTTTGTTGATTTTTGCTATGGTCTCTTTAGTTTCTTTTGCATTTATTTCTGCCCTGATTTTTAAGATTTCTTTCCTTCTGCTAACTCTGGGGTTCTTCATTTCTTCCTTCTCTAATTGCTTTAGGTGTAGAGTTAGGTTATTTATTTGGTTTTTTTCTTGTTTCTTGATGTAAGCCTGTAATGCTATGAACCTTCCCCTTAGCACCATTTCAGTCTCTAAATTTTGGGATGGATTTTTTACACAGAAATATATAAAAATACAAAGTTATATTTGTTAAACATCTTTCATCTTTGATGAGATCATTATATTTAGATTATTGTATTACTTTTGAGATTTTATGGAAAATAAGTGATGATAATTCTGAGTAAAAAAAGTATTAAAGAGGACTAAATCTCTAAAATGTTAAAGTTTTAGTCTGTGTTTTCACAATTGCTTCTATTAAGTGAAATTTGATTTAGAAACACGTTTGCAAAGCTTCACCATAAATGTAAAGAATTTAGAATAACCTACAAGCATATTTTACTTTCTAACACACACCTTGATTTGATTTCTCTCAGATGCTGAAATAATAAGTTGTTGATTTCTGTTGCTGATATCATTATGAATGGAATTGTATTGCTACCAAATACATGCTATTAAGATATCGATAATGTTTTATTTGGTCAAAGGACTCTATATTGCTATTAGTAAGAAGATTAGAAAATTCATAAGGAAATTATTGAGAACAAAGAAATGTGACCCTGGTCAATGAAAGACGTGTCCAAAAAAAAGAAGTATTGCTGCTCTTGTATACTTTGCTGGGGGAGGGATAACAGATTTTAATGGATAACAGATGAAATAAATGTCTTATATCATTGAACCAAAATAGTGAATGTGTCACTTTTCTATTATTGTTGTAACAAATTACCACAAATTTAGTGGCTTAAAACAGCACATATATACTATCTTAAAGTTCTGGAGTCAGGAATGTGACATAGTCTAAGAGGACAAGAATCAAGGTTTAGGTAGAATGCATTTCTTCCTGGAGACTTTAGGGGGACATTCCATTTCTGTGCTCTTTCCAGCCTCTAAAATCTGCCTGCATTTCTTGGTTTTCAGTCTTCTGTCTTTATCTTCAAAGCTAGCAAGAGTATAGGTCCAGTGGTTCCCACATCACCTCTCTCCAATCCATTTTCTGTTGTGGCATCAATGTCTGACCACAACAGGCAAAGTTTACTGCTTTCTAGTTACTCATATAATTAAAATGGGCTCACAAGGATAATCCAGGGTAATTTTGCCATTTTAAGATCTGTAACCTTAATCATATCTGTGAAGTCTCTTTGTTATGTTGGTGACATATCCACATGTTCCAAGACACAGAGTCCTTATTCTGTCTAGTAAGCTATAATAGTAGATTTGGCTAATAAATATGTTAAAAACTATAAAATTGTATTTAATTCTGAAATTTCACATCAATGTATATACTCAATAATGTAAAGAAATATGGAAAGATATAGACATGTTTACATTTCAAAAAAATAAAATTTAATATCATGTCAAATTTAAGAATGTGTTCTATTTCAAAAATTTTAATATCACATTAAAAAGTTTTCATTTTAAATGAAAGTGCAATACTTTAAAGAAAGTAAGTTCTAATAAAATAAATTTCCCAGCAATCTTAGTAGATTAAAAAAAAAACATTGCTGTTAAAAATCATTTTAGACATAGCTGATAGCTGAATTTTCTGTTTCTCTCTTCACTAGAAATCACAAAGATAATCATATTGATCAACATTTAAAAAATCTGTACTTTTAATAAGAATAACTGATTTCTCTTTAAATAAAATTTAAAAAGGAATTAGTAACATATTAAAGAACATATCATTAAATATTATAATGTAGAAATGGATATGAAAATACAAATCATTCAAAAATAGGGGTGTATGTAAAGTTAACAGCTTATCGTCCATTTTTCAGGTAATACTTTCTGGCCCATTAATATAGCAGTGTAAGTTTAAGACAGATCTGCCAATATCCACTGTGCAATATTCATGCTGTAAACTTTGGTTTATTGTAGTTCCACATATAAAAAATATAAGTTGAGCCACAAGCAAATATTAGTTTCTCTGTAGAAAATGACTGGTATCAGAGCTAACATCAAACACTTTATTAAATCAGCCTTAGAAGGCACAGCTCTAAATACATCAAGGCTGCTTATAAAGTATCACTCTTCTCTTTTAGTGATATTTAGTGATATATAAACTATCACTCTTAGTGATATTATTTCTTTTGCTCCGAATAAATGGAAATACTTACAGGATATATTTTGAAAAGTGTTTGAATTCAAACTTTTTTTTCCCACCAAAAATATTTCACTGTAACTTTAATCAAGATAACATAAACCCCAAACCCATCCATATCATTATGAAAATCATCACAACAAAATTTTAATTGTATATTTTGTTTGTGAAAATGTATATTTGTTATTTTAATCAATTTGTTACTAATAGTAACTTCTTTAGATTTTACTCTATGCAGAAGGAAATAAAATAACACTTGGAGAAAATGGTAACTACTATTAAAACAAATTTAATTATATATATACTGCAGGGAAGCAGAAAAAGAACATTAATAAAAGATTTTTAAACACAAAGTTAATACTAAATATGTGTGGGAAATGGAAGGAAAAGCCTTTTAATAAAGAAGATAGAGAGGTAACACTTCTAAATTTTAAGGATAATTTTTTTATATTTCTGAGAGGAGAGAAAAGGAATCAAATTAGGGTTCCATTTTTAAGAATTATGTAACATTTTATTTGAAATGTCATTATTGACAAATTCTAGAAATTGCATAATTTCAAACTCTATAAACATGTGATTTAAAAATACATATGACAAGTTCAAAATGCTCAAGGAAGTTAGACAGCTTTTAAAATTTTTTAAAAAATTCTTATTCATCAGTGTAAGTCAGATTCAGTTTTGAGTCATTAGTTACAGACACCAACTCTCATATTATGTTTTCCAGCAAAGTCTCTATATCTTATTCTGCAGCTGCAAATCAGTTGAAATCATGTCTCTATGAATCCTCAATAACATTAAGATTTATTGATCCCAATTTTCATTTTTATTTTTTGATGAGCTTTAACTCTTTGTAAAAATAGAAATTACATGAACTTTACTTTTTTCTAGAGGTCTTTGAAAGAATAATGATCACTTATTTTTAAGAGAATAAAATTAAATTAAATCTACCTTGCAATTACCATAAAGATTCATTACACCCTGTATAAATCTGATATATTATGGGATCTTAGTGATATTATTTCTATATGTTGAACCATTTTTCTATTTATTGTCTTATTTGCTATTTAAACTGTTAATCATTATTGTTATTATTTAATCATTACTCATAAATTATTCCCTGTTGTGTCAACATAGACTTATAATACAATAAGAAAGCAGAATGATGCTGTTTCTTAGTGGAATCACACAATGATGAAACGAATTATCACCAACTCAACATTTTTTTGTGTTGTTGCAGGCTAAAGTATTGCAACTGATTTCAAGAAACCGTAAAAAAGGATTGGAAGCCTCACGTATTTATGGTCTGTTTCTCAACTTTCTTTGAACACAAAATTCACAATTTGATATTTTCTGTTCTTAAAGTCAAAGAATGGTACAATTATCAGTAGAAGACATTTTACAGTAATTAGCTTAATCTTAAAGTGAATACAAAAGGCATTACTGGCTCTAGACTCTAAGGATGGTGAAACTGATTGTTTAAGTGAAATTTCAGATTACATCCCTTTCAACGATGATAACCTGCATGATTTTTTTCAAACTCAACAATTGACGTGTGAAAATAGTTATAAAAACAAAAATAAAACATGTCATTTTTTTAGGTAGTCATTCAACAGGAAAAACTTCATCATGTGGTATTTTGCCCTGACCATCCCATTTTGTTAAAAGAGGCAGCATGCCTTAATCTTCTTGATGAAACTTTAATGAACATTTTATGATGAAAATATGATCTTTTTCCTATTATTTTATGATATTTGTGCCAAAATGTACTTGATAAAATTTGTAAGTGGGCAAACACTGAAATTAAGTGAGTCTGCAAACGGAAAATCAGAAGGTAATTTTATTTTATTTATATTTTTTTCAGAAGATAATTTTAAAATGAAATGATTAACTGGTTAGGTCACTTAAATACTACTTATAAATCTATAAATTAAAATGTTTTGCAATTATGGAACAAAGATGGCATGCTCTATACAACAAAATCATGAGCTATCCAATGTTTCAAAATATTTCTCAAGTATGAAGGTGTATAAGTCAAGGTGTGATACTTATTGTCTTGATTTAATAACTTTTAAATATTAAGACATATGCTAGTATGCTCTCATTTGTACGTTGAGATTCATAAATGTTAGGGGAAAACTTGGTTGAAAGGATTGTAATACATAAACCAAAAATATTTAATTTCTTATCATTAACTTCTTGATCTCTGCTTCCCTGATGACTCAGATGGTAAAGAATCTGCCTATAATGCAGGAGACCCAGGTTGGATCCCTGGGTCAGAATGATCTCCTGGGGAAGGGCATGGCAACCTACTCCAGTTTTCTTGTCTGGAGAGTTCCATGGACAGAGGAACCTGGCAGGCTACAGTCCATGGGATCGCAAAGATTCAGACACGAATGAGCAACTGACACTTTACTGACCTGTGTTTTAACATATCTACCTCCTTCCCAGAGAATGTCTCTGAAAAACACTTTGACAGAGACAACCACAGTCTTACTCCTTGTCCATCTCTACGAAGCAATGCGTATATACTTACTTAAGTAACATAGGCTCTTAAAACTATGATTTAGAGAAGAAAAGAACTATTCCTTTTCCAAAACAAAGTTACTAAACATCAGTGAAGCAAATAATTCACTTTTGGAACTTCTCTGATGCATTAAAAAAGAATAATAATGATAATATATTTTCAAGACTAAGAATCAAGATTCTTGGATCTTCAGCCCTGCAGTGATATGTCCAACCTTGGAACATGTCATTTCAATTCTGTAAGACTAAATTTATATTCCTGTTTTTTAAAAAAAATAAATGCTGATAAAAGTAATATATGTTTATTCTGGCAAATTTTGAAAATGAATAATGGTATAAAAAGAAAATATAAATCACCTACCCAGAGATAACTGCTATTAATATTTTGATATATTCCTTCCATTCTTTCCTTCTAATGAATGTGCCTGTTTATACCCTTTCCTTCCACTTAAACTTGTGAGCCTTTTCACATCTCTCAAACATTCTTTTAGAGTCCCATTTTTATTATATGAATAAATATGCCAACACATATTCTGTATTGTATTTTTCCTTTCTCTTATTTTGGACATTTAGATTGCTTCCAATTTTTTTTACTGTTATATATAATAGTCAGATGGAAATCTCTATACATAAATCATTGAGTTTATGACTACTTACTTAAGCTATATTCTGTAAAAATGAGATTAGAGGGTCATAAAATGTGACCTTTTGACAACTCTTGATAGGAATTCCCACATTGCTTAAGCCTCAGTTTATTGGTAAAATGAGAAGCTTGCATTAGATGATTTCAACAGTGCATCTCTCAGTTGTAAAACTGAATGACTGTTTCTTTTAGCCAGCTTACAATGGAGTTCACATTAAGAAGTCTATGATTTATTCATCATGTAATGTTTTCTGGCACTTAATAATGATACCTCAAAAACAACACTGCATCACAGTTGTCTATATTTTTTTAGAGTTTGACTTGGTAGTCTCCCCAAATCTTACTTTGAGCCAAGGATTAGTGTGTAAATGGTTTATTAGGGAGATATTTAGAAGAAAAAGTGGCTTAGTGGTAAAGAACCTGCCTATGATTCAGGAGGCCCAGGTTTGATACCTGGGTCGGGAAGATTCCTTGGAGAAAGAAATGGCAACCCACTCCAGTCCTCTTGCCTAGGAAAGCCCATGAACAGGAGCATGAGGGACTATAGCTTAGACATGAGTTAGTGACTGAACAACAATAACAACAATGGGAGAAGCAAGCAAGGGAACAGGGAGACGCCAAACAAAGGTGGCAATGAAGGAAGTTCCAGGCTCTGTCTCTGGATTGTTTGCTAGATATCTCCATTAATTGTGCTCGATTCCTTACTTTCCCTGTTTTCTCCAATTTCAGTTTTGTTCAGGCTCTGGCTACACTAAATCTTCTTCCACGTCTCTAATATGCTAAACTTTCTCCTGCCTCGGCTTCTTGGCATACACTAGGCTGTCTATCTGTGACTCCTCCACCCTTTGCAAGACTAAACTCCTCATATCTCAGAACTCAGCATTATTGCTACTTCTTCCTGTTTTATTTAACATCCCTCTGTAGTAGATACCTACTGCCATGTGGTTTTGTGTGTGTTTACCTCATGACACTGATCACATTTTAATAACTTATTTGCCTACTTCCCTCCTTTTGTTTGGGGTTTTAACTTTTTATTTAGAAATAAAATAAAATTTATTAAAAGGTCATAAGAAACAACCACTTTGGAGACAGTTTGCCAGATTTTTATAAGACTAAACATTCTCTTATCATATCAAGATATTTGGTATTTACCTCAGGGGTTGAAAATTTGTGTTGGTACAAAGGGAGCATACAAATGTTCATAGTAGCTTTATTCAAAATCAGCAAAACTTGGAGGAAATCAAGATGTTTTTCAATAAGTGAATGATGAGCGAATTATGGCATATTCAGACAATGGAGTATTATTCTAAAAGGAAATGCGCTAGCAAGCCATGAAAAAAGCATGGAGGAAACTTAAATGCATATAACTAAGTGTAAATTTGAAAGGGTTACAAACTATATGATTCCAGTTATATGACATTGTGGGGGGAAAAAAACAATACTGTGACAACAGCAAAAATGATTGCCAGAAACTTGGAGGAATGAAGGCATGTATAGAGAAAGAAGAGAAAATTTTTAGATCAATGAATCTATTCTTTACGATAGTATTATGGTAGATACATGTCATGTGCCTATGTGTGTGTTAGTCACTCAGTCATGTCAAATACATGTCATACATTGGTCAAAACTCATGGAAGACAACACCAAAATCAAATATAACATAAGGTAAATTCAGCGTAAAGTCTGGACTTTGAATGATACCAATATATCTATGTAGATTCGTCGTTATAAAAAATTCACCCCTCTGATGAGTGATGTTGATATTGAAGGTTCTGCCCTCTGTGTGGCAGGGAGTATATGGAAATTCTCTGTACTTTCTGTCCAGTTTTGCTGTGAACCTAAAACTGTCCCAGAAAATAAACTCTATTAAAAAAAAAATAAAATAAAACATTAGAATAGGAAAAAAGAATTTCTACATGCCATTTCATCAGATTTCTCAATTGTAAGATTTTATCACATTTTATCTTATCATTTCCCATCTATATTTAGGTGCATATGTGCTAAGTTGCTTCAGTCATGTCTGACTCTTTGTGACCCTATGGACTGTAGCCTGCCAGGCTCCCCTGTCCCTAGGATTCTCCAGGCAAGAATACTGGAGTGGGTTGCCATGCCCTACTCCAGGGGATCTTCCCGACCCAGGGGTTAAACCCACACCTTTAACATCTCCTGCATTGGCAGGCAGGTTCTTTACTACTAGTGCCACCTAGAAAGCCCCTTATCTGTATTTATACCTAATGTTTTTCTGAACCATTTGAGGGTCACTTGCTAAAATGATTCTCCATTATCCCTTCATAATTGAATGATTATTCCATAAAATGACACCTTCCTGATAACAATGGAAGAATAAAATCAGGAAATTAACAAAATTATATTAACAATCAAATTCAGAGTTTATTCATACTTATTCATTTTTTCCCCCTTAGGTCCAAGAGCTCATTCAATATCACATGTTGTACCTGGATGAGATATCTCTTTAGTTTTATTCAATTTTTTCCACTCTTTCCTTCTCATTTGTTATCTTCATATTTTAAAAATGTACAGGTCAACCACTTTATACAATGTCCCTCAATTCAGGTTGATGTGATGTTTCCTCAGAGTTATCTTCAGATCATGCATTTTATCAGGAAAATCACCGAGGTGTTACTGAGTTCTTTTCAGTGTATCACATAAGAGACACATGACACTAATTTGTCCTGTACTTGATGATGTTAACTTTTCTCTCCAGAGACAGATAGTGTCTATAAAGTTTCTCCACTATAAAGTTAATAATTATTTTGTACTTAATAACTAATAAGTAATTGATAATTATTTTGTGAGGAAAAAAGCATATGTTTCTTCATAAAATTTTTACTCCCTTGGTTTAGCACTCATTTTTACTTGCCTGAAGCAATTATTACTGTGATCATTTCCAAATAGCATTTCCCTAATTTTGCCATTTGATAACCTCAGATATGCATATGACACCAGCCTTATGGCAGAAAGTGAAGAGGAACTAAAAAGCCTCTTGATGAAAGTGAAAGAGGAGAGTGAAAAAGTTGGCTGAAAGCTCAACATTCAGAAAACTAAGATCATGGCATCTGGTCCCATCACTTCATGGGAAATAGATGGGGAAACAGTGGAAACAGTGTCAGACTTTATTTTTTGGGGCTCCAAAATCACTGCAGATGGTGGGGAAATAGATGGGGAAACAGTGGAAACAGTGTCAGACTTTATTTTTTGGGGCTCCAAAATCACTGCAGATGGTGACTGCAGCCATGAAATTATTAGATGTTTACTCCTTGGAAGGAAAGTTATGACCAACCTAGATAGCATATTAAAAAGCAGAGACATTACTTTGCCAGCAAAGGTCCATCTAATCAAGGCTATGTTTTTTCCAGTGGTCATGTATGGATGTGAGAGTTGGACTGTGAAGAAAGCTGAGCACTGAAAAATTGATGCTTTTGAACTATGGTGTTGGAGAAGACTCTTGAGAGTCCCTTGGACTGCAAGGAGATCCAACCAGTCCATCCTAAAGGAGATTAGTCTTAGATGTTCACTGGAAGAACTGATGCTGAAGCTGAAACTCCAATACTTCGGCCACCTCATGTGAAGAGTCGACTCATTGGAAAAGACCCTGTTGCTGGGAGGGATTGGGGGCAGGAGGAGAAGGGGATGACAGAGGATGAGATGGCTGGATGGTATCATCAACTAAATGGACATGAGTTTGAGTAAACTCTGAGAGTTTGTGATGGACAGGGAGGTCTGGCGTGCTGTGATTCATGGGGTCCCAAAGAGTCAGATACGACTGAGGGACTGAAATGAACTGGACTGAATTTTGCCATAAGTTGTATGTATTCATTGGTGTTCCACCATTAAGGAAAGATTTCCCTTCTTTTAAACATTTATTTATATATTTTCTCCTTTTTAAATGTATATTGGTGTGACTTTAGAGATTCTTATTTTATCCAGAGAGTTATCATATGTTACTATCTTACTTTATTTTGACACTTAAAGGGTCTCAAATTTGGTCAGCAGCATTCTCCTCAAGCTCATTTTTATGTCTTTTCAATGTAATTTTTGTGAGAGCAGTTCCTTAACTTCTGCGACTCTCTCTCCCTCTCTAGTTCTGGTATGGCTGGTTCTCCAAAGAGTCTTGGTTTATCTTAGTGGAGTGTGTGTGTGTGTTTGCTCATTCATGTCCAACTCTGCAGCCCCATGGACTATAGCGCACCAGGCTCCTCTGCTTATGGAACTTTCCAGGCATGAATACTAGATCGTGTTGCCATTTCCTACTGCAGGGATCAGACTTGCATCTCTTGTGTCTCCTGCATTGGCTGGCAGATTCTTTATCACTGTGCCAAATGGGAGAACATCTTTTAAAAATAAGAGGGCTACAGCAATCCCACTCCTGGGCATACACACCGAGGAAACTAGATCTGAAAGAGACACGTGCACCCCAGTGTTCATCGCAGCACTGTTTATAATAGCCAGGACATGGAAGCAACCTAGATGCCCATCAGCAGATGAATGGATAAGGAAGCTGTGGTACATATACACCATGGAATATTACTCAGCCATTAAAAAGAATTCATTTGAATCAGTTCTAATGAGATGGATGAAACTGGAGCCCATTATACAGAGTGAAGTAAGTCAGAAAGAGAAAGACCAATACAGTATACTAACGCATATATATGGAATTTAAAAAGATGGTAGCGATAACCCAATATGCAAAACAGAAAAAGAGACACAGATTTACAGAACAGACTTTTAGACTCTGTAGGAGAATGTGAGGGTGGGATGTTCTGAGAGAACAGCATTGATACAAGTATACTATCAAGTGTGAAACAGACCACCAACCCAGGCTGGATGCATGAGACAAGTGCTCAGGGCTGGTGCACTGGGAAGACCCAGAGGGATGGGATGGAGAGGGAGGTGGGAGGGGGGATCGGGATGGGGAACACATGTAAATCCATGGCTGATTCATGTCAATGTATGGCAAAAACCACTACAATATTGTAAAGTAATTAGCCTCCAACGAATAAAAATAAATGGAAAAAATAAAAAAGAGAGCTAGATGCTAACAGTGATCATTGCTATAGGGGGCTTATTTTTTTTTAATTGACATTTGGTTGATATATAATGTTATGTTAATTTCTGGTGTACAGCATAGTGACTCAGTTACACTCACATATATATTTATTGCATACATCTATGTATTTACATACATATACATATTCTTTTCATATCCTTTTCATTATGTTATTACAGGATATTGACTATAGTTCCTTTTTTTTTTTTTTTGATTATAGTTCCTTATGTTATACATTAGAACTTTGTTACAGAGGTTTCATTGCTTCTAAATTCTTCAAGTTGACAGAGGAAGAAAATATATATCCTAAATGCATACCTCTGCACATACACACACATATATCTACATATTTACATCTGTATAGATCTTGATAGGTCCATCTAAAACCATGATTTCTTTTGGATATCTTCAATTCAAATTCAAGAAGACATGGTTTATTTTTACCTCTGTTTTTGACTCGCGCAATTGTGTAACTCCTCTTCCTTTCCTAAGAAACATGACTTTATCTTCAGCCATTTTACATATTTACTCAAAACTTCCCCACCATATAACAAATATCCTAATCACATACAGCTCCACCAGCCAAGTACTCAGCTCCAACAGGGATGAGAGGGAGAGAAAAAGAGATTTTTCAACTCCTTAACTTTTTCCACTCCTTAAAATATAACCCTAACCAAGCTAATTGTAATTCATTAAATCAAAGAGTAAATGCGTTTAAATATGTTTTTAAAAAGTCCATTATTACTCTGATGATTTTATCTAACATAATTATGTTTTATAATAATTTTATGCAATAGCCTAGTTTTCTAGTTTCATAACAGGAACTTAAGAAATATTTATAAACAGTTAATAAGTTTAAAATTCTAATTTGTATGCTTGTAATATATTGTTGCCACTTGTCTTACTTGTTTTCATCATTTCCTATAAAGAATCAACAATTTACTTAATATTCCAATAATTTAATTGGAAGCAATGAATGTTTTTAAAGCATTTCATGGGTTATGAAAATGTCCTGGCTGTTATGAAATAGAGCATCTCCTGGAACAATGAGGGAAAAAAATCTGGGGACAATTATGGAATAGTCTAGAAAAAAATAAATAGATAAATAGCCAAGATAAGCAATTGCTACCATATGCTGAGCATTGACTCTGTGTGAGAGCTAGTCACTCAGTTGTATCCGACCCTTTGTGATCCCATGGACTATAGCCCGCCAGGCTTCTATGTCCATGCAATTGTCCAGGCCAGAGTACTAGTGTGGGTGGCCATGCCGTTCTCCAGGGGATCTGCCCAACTCAGGGATAGAACTCGGATCTTCTACATTACAGGCAAATTTTTTACCCCCTGGGCCATCATACTGGACATTCTATATTGGTTCTATAGTAAGTATGAAACTGAACAGTTTAGTTGTATACCCTCTGAACAGTAACTATTATTATGATTAAAGATGAAAAAACATAGAGATCTAATAACTTGTACAAGGTCACCCAGCAACTGAAGGACTGAAGCAGAATTCAAATGCAGGCACTTCTAACTCCAAAAACTGTGCATTTAGCATTGTCTTTGAAATAATAAACTTTCAGAAAACTAAGATCATGGCATCTGGTCCCATCACTTCATGAGAAATAGATGGAGAAACAGTGGAAACAGTGGCTGACTTTATTTTGGGGGGGCTTCAAAGTCACTGCAGATGGTGATTGCAGCCATGAAATTAAAAGATGCTTACTTCTTGGAAGGAAAGTTATGACCAACCCAGACAGCATATTAAAAAGCAGAGACATTAACTTTGTCAACAAAGGTCCATCTAGTCAAGGCTATGGTTTTTCCAGTGGTCATGTATGGATGTGAGAATTGGACTGTGAAGAAAGCTGAGTGCTGAAGAATTAATGCTTTTGAACTGTGGTGTTGCAGAAGACTCTTGAGAGTCCCTTGGACTGCAGGGAGATCCAACCAGTCCATCCTAAAGATCAGTCCTGGGTGTTCATTGGAAGGAATGATGTTGAAGCTGAAACTCCAATACTTTGGCCACCTCATGCAAAGAGTTGATTCATTGGAAAATGCCCTGGTGCTGGGAGGGATTGGGGGCAGGAGGAGAAGGGGACAACAGAGGATGAGATGGCTGGATGGCATCACCTACTCGATGGACATGAGTTTGAGTAAACTCTGGGAGTTGGTGATGGACAGGGAGTCCTGGCGTGCTGCGATTCATGGGGTCACAAAGAGTCGGACACGACTGAGTGACTGAACTGACTTGAAATAATAAGGATCAAATTATCAAATACTATTTTTTTAGGATGTGACAGGCAAGATTGTGTTTGCAACTTCTTTGGGGCTCAAACATTGACCATAATAAAAAACTTTTTCTTTCTCAAGGTATGCACTGGAAAATATCCTGGGCCAGCCTCATAGAGAAAAACATAATTCAGATTATAAATTTAAACATGGATGCAAGTTCATTTGGAAAGGCAGACAGAAAAGAAAACAAAAAGAAAAGGGGTTTATGCATTTGTAACTTAAGAGTATGAGGAATCAAATGCTCCTGGCCCAGTCCTAGTCATGGCTTACTCTTCTCATTTAAACTTGACACTTCAAGCATATGATTATCATAAAAATTGAAAAATCAAATGGGTATGGCTTTCATTTATTTATGTAATGAGAGAGGGAGTCTAAAAAGTAAAAGAACTGGGATCCATCCAAACTGGACTCCTTTATGTTCAGATGGACCAAGCCATTTCCAGCTTCAAGGCCTTTGAATGTGCTGAGCATTTATCCTACATCAATTCCTCTGTTTCTGTATGATCATCTTTATATCATTTGGGTCACAGAAATAAACATTTCCACGTCTGGGCCTTCTCTTCAAAACCTATCAAAAGACAATCTCTAACTCCCTGTCCCTGTTAATGAAAGTGTGATATTAGACATTGCACTGGCTTATTTAAAGTAATTTGCTTTTAATTTTTTACTAGCTTGTTTGTCACCTATAACCATAGGTACTATCATATGCTTTGAAATTTTATGTTTCATTTATCAGCACTTAACATGATATCTAGGATATACAGCTAGATACATAGCTGAAGATATAAAATAGATATATATAAATATGATAATAATTAATTATTGAGTCAATAAGGTCTGTTTCATGGTCTGTCCTTATAAAGCTTCCAAAAGTTGAAATATTAAATTAAGACTACTAGGTAAGTTCTTTGTATAAATGCAAAATAGATTATTTTACATCTGTGGACTAGGTATCACTTTTGGCATAACTAAAATCATGCCATCAAGTCCCATCACTTCATGGCAAATAGATGGGGAAACAGTGGAAACAGTGACAGACTTTTTTGGGGGGTGCTCCAAAATCACTGCAGGTGGTGACTGCAGCCATGAAATTAAAAGACGCTCATTTCTTAGAAGAAAAACTATAACCAACCTAGACAGCATATTAAAAAGCAGAGACATTATTTGCCAACAAAGGTCCATCTCGTCAAAGCTATGGTTTTTCCAGTGGTCAGGTATGGATGTGAGAGTTGGACTACAAAGAAAGCTGAGTGCCAAAGAATTGATGCTTTTGAACTGTGATGTTGAAGATCCAACCAGTCCATCCTAAAGGAAATCAACCCTGAATATTCATTGGAAGGACTGACTGATGCTGAAGCTGAAAGTCCAATACTTTGGCCACCTGATGTGAAGAACTGACTCTTTGGAAAAGACCCTGATGCTCAGAAAGATTGAAGGCAGGAGGAAAAGGGGACAACAGAGAATGAGATGGTTGGGTGGCATCACCGATTCAATGGACATGAGTTTGAGCAAGCTCCTGGAGTTGGTGATGGACAGGGAAGCCTGGCATGCTGCAATCCATGCGGTTGCAGAGTCGGACATGACTTAGCAACTGAACTGAACTGAACAATCAGTGGAAAACATCTAATCAGAACTTTAAATATTAACTTCTGAATTGATGCTATAAAACACTGCATCTGAAGAGTAACTTGTTTTTGTTTTTTGGCATATATGTCAGTTTTTTAGTATTTTAACTAAAGATGATTTAAGAAAATTATAGGCTAAAAGAAAATAAACCCATCTCAAGGGCATGCCCTACATAATATCCTGGTTACAAAGGCTATGACTTCAACTGACAACTTCGTGTTATTAGTCTGAGAAATGTCATAATGAGACAATACATGCAAGGGCTTATTGTTATCATGATTCCTAAATATGAACCCCAAAATAACTGTGGTATAGTTAGCTGTTGGTAACTTGTTAAAACTGTGCAAGTTTGTAGCTCTGAAAACATAGTCAAGAGTAAATGGTGTACTACTGTAAAATCATGATTTGGGTAAAAGTTCTATGGAATCCAGATAATCTGTTTATCTAACCCATTAGAGGGATCGAGTAGAGAGGGAGGTGGGAGGGGGTATCGGGATGGGGAATACATGTAACTCCATGGCTGATTCATGTCAATGTATGACAAAACCCACTACAATATTGTAAAGTAATTAGCCTCCAACTAATAAAAATAAATGAAAAAAATAATAATAATAATAATAAAATATAAATAAATAAATAAAATTTAACTTTTATGGAATAATGACAATCATAATATGTCATAAAATGAAAAAAATTATTTTCCTCAAAATTCTATTTTAAAATATTCTAGTATTGGTTTTCTTCTCAAAATTCTATAGCACTTTTCTGATTTTCCACAAATTGAAAGCTACTAAGAATTATTGAAAATGTGAATAATGTATACTATAAACAAACTTTCTATAGAAAATACTGTGGGATATATATAACCTAAGTTTTTTTGACCATGTAACCCAAATAGACTTTGTTGTAACTGTTCTGTACTTACTTTATGATATAGTTTATCACAGATTTCATTAAGAATATTTCAATAATTGTCTTTGACATAAGCATTTTTTATAGATTGTGATTTCCCTCTGAAAATCTGCTTGTATTGATCAATCAGGCTGATTTCAGCTACAAGTAATAGAAAAACCATAACTTATCTCCTTTAAATATTAATCCCATTTATTATCTCACATTAAAAGAAGCTCAAAGCTAAGCTGATTAACCAGGTTACTAACATTATAGACTAGGTTCTTTGTATTTGTCTTTCTGCCAGCCTCATATGTTAGATTAATCTAAACATGTGTTCCATTCATGATATCAAAATGGTTGACATGGACCATGAACCTGCTGTACTCAGCATTTCATATCATATTTATACAAGTCATCCAGCAGAGTCCCTAAACCACATGGAACTGACTAAGTTTGATTCCATATTCACTCATAAACCAGTCACTGGCAAGAGAAATATAATTACTTGATTAGAATAGATTCATCAGAATTAACCCCTTAAAGGACAATGTCATAATCCAGTGAAGGTAGATTATTGAAAAAATTCAGGGTTCTATAAACAAAAACTAATAGAGACTGCTATTGGACTGGCAACAAACTACTTCAGTGACTCTTAAGTGAATACATGCAATAACCAAATGAAATTTGATAAATCCCACATTCAAAAACTAACTGATGCAATTTGCTCTAAGTAGTGACAGGGTTACTACAATGAGATTTCACCGCTTTCCAGCCTTCAGTTTTCTCTCTTTAATTTGTGTCACTAGGTTTCTCCAGCTGGCAACCATATTTTATTTTATTTTATTTTTTTTTTTTTTGGGAAACCGTATTTTAAGCTGCACCCCAGAGAAGTCAAGAATGTCTTCAGTCTTCATTAACACGCAGTATGTATTTGAGTAGCTTTGTTATTCGTATATTTTGCTGGTATTTATACTCAGTTCATTATGAACTTTTGTAGGTGAGAATGTATGATTTACAATATTTACTGTGGCTTCGTAATGGTTTTATTATGCAGGCATGGTTAAGGTAATAAAATTAGAGAACCACCTCACCTTGAGAGCCTCTTGCTGTGGCTAAAGGCTTTTTGATAAATTTTCTGTGGCCATGGTAGTTAGCGCCAGTGACAAGATTCCCCCATGGAACGAGATTCTGGCGCTTTGTTCATGGCAGATGAGATGATACAATTCCCCTTTTCCCATTGTTGAATGTAGTGCTTTCTGAAACCAGATCTGAAACACGAAAGGTTATTTTTGCTGAATGTCATACACTAGCACATTTGTCCAGCTACAATGAGAAAGCCTTTAACAATGAAGATATGTTTTATTCCAATGACATTTCAGGAAATGAAATTCAAATTCGCTGACAGTAGACTGTACTTTTTGGGAGTCGGCTTCTTCCAAATTTTCTTGCATCATGTAAAAAAGGTCAACTGTGGATAAAACTGGAGAGCAGTCATTTATCATATTTCTCACTCTGCAAATCATCTAAGGGTTAATGGCATCGAAAGCTTTTCGACTTAAATCTTTTCCCCCTTTTTCATTCTCAATGTTTCAATACTATGTTACTGTCTCTAATCACAAAAGAGAAATCTCTATGAAAGAGCATATTTACTGCATTATCTTTTGTATTCCTTTTCATATATTTGCAGACCAATTTCATACAAGCATACAGAACCTGAAACAAGACTTCTCATGGAGATATGTTCCTGAAATGCTACACATATTTTCAAGACATTTTGTAGATTACATTTTGAAAGTTGTACATATCCTGAAACTCCCAATAGACATCTCCCTCCTTATTAGTTCATCCATACTGTCTGAATTTTGATCATTCTAACTACTTTAAATGGTATTTCATCTGTTTTTATGAAATATCAAAATATGAAAAAGAGCATGTCTCTCGCTCCATTCAGCTCTTTGACAATGGCTAATAACAGTTTAGCTGATTTTCAGTTTAGTTCTGCAGCCATTTCTTGAGCTTGTACTCAGAGCATGACGTAGTGCTAGATACTGTGAGAAATAATAAAATGAGTAATGATGAGAAGCATATGTTTCAAGAAGGGAGATAAAAACCAGACACATGATTTACTTAAGTCTACCAACACAGCTGTTAATAAGTGACATAAATGGTCTCTGAGTCGAAGATTCTCATCTATACCGCTCACTGTTAGTCACTCAGTCATATCTGACTCCGCAGCCCCATGGACTGCAGCCTGTCAGGCTCCTTGGTCTGTGGAATTCTCCAGAAAAGTATACTGGAGTGGTAGCCATTCCCTTCTCCAGGAAATCTCCCCAATCCAGGAGATGAAACTCAGTCTCCTTCATTGTAAGCAGATTCTTTATCATCTGAGCCACCAGGGAAGCCCCACCACTTACTAGATGGAAAATTACATAAAACATTTTACTACTGTTTAATGGATCAAATCATTGGTTTTATTAGCATTGGAAAAGGAGTCTAGCAAGTTGTCCCTAGAGCTAGGAAAAGAGGAAGGTGATAGTTCCCTTTGGGAATTAAATTTTGGTAGCACTAGTGGTAAAGAGACTGTCTGCCATTGCAGGGGCATAAGAGATGTGGGTTCGATCCCTGGGTTGGAAAGGTCCCCTGGAGGAGGAAATGACAGCCTATTCCAGTACTCTTGCCTGGAGAATCTCATGGACAGAGACTATTGGGCTGCAAACCATAGGGTCACAAAGAGTCAGACATGACTGAAGTGACTTAACACACTTAAAGTCAAGGGAAGAAATAGATTCCCTGGACAGTAGGAGTCTGTTGAAAATGCTAATATATAAGTGAAGGATTTATTTTATCAAAAAGGGAAACCAGTAAGAGTCAGAGGCACTTAAATTCAGTGCTTAATTCCACCATTGGCTGAGTGGATGTATTAGAAGCACTAGCCATGGGAATTTGAATATTTCTCATTCTGATGTCCAGTTTATCACAAGGATAGAGCTGAATATAAATCACAGGAGCCCATAAGTATCATTTCCCACTTATTAACAAGATAGCAAATACCATCAGATGGCTATGGCCAGTTAGCTTAACCTGATGCCTTCAAACATCCAACATGACCACTTCCCCTTATTTTCAGGTTTTGCTCAGTGTGTAGTTTTCAATTCCCATAAAATTCACTTTTTCATTCTCTATTCTTTATATTTCTTATTTCTATGCTCTTGAATTACACAGAAAATCCAAAATATTGTTTTTTTACTGATTATGTGGTAGTTTCCCATTGGCATTAGGTGACAAAAATATTCTGATCCATGTGGTAGCATTTTCTTTCTGGTGTCTCTCCCAGTCTCACTAGGTTTTTAGTTAGGTGTGATTCAACCTCTTGGGGCCAAATTTCCCCTGTTTACTGTCTAAATTCTGTCTGGATTTTTTTTTTTTTTCTGTCTGGATTTTTAAAGAACCACAGTCCCACAGTGTTTCCTGGGATCAGTGTTGAGGACCAATGCAGTGACTACCATTTGCAAATGCACTTCCCTCTCTACTGATCTCCCCAATTGGCAAGCTACTAAATTTCTGGTTATTTGATTTCAACAGTTTTTGCTTGCATCAGTTACAGAAGGGCATATTTCTTTGCTAAACACAGTCTAGCAAGTAAGTGACCTAGTTATATCAATGAAAATATTAAAGAAAGAAAATGTTTTCAGTGTGCTCCTGGTATAAATATCTACAAGGTCTATCCTATTAGGATATTTGCATACCTTCTTTTGTTGCAACACATTTATGTATCAATCATTGAGAAGGCAATGGCAACCCACTCCAGTACTCTTGCCTGGAAAATCCCATGGACTGAAGAGCCTGGTAGGCTGCAGTCCATGGGGTCGGACACGACTGAGCGACTTCACTTTCACTTTTCACTTTCACGCATTGGAGAAGGAAATGGCAACCCACTCCAGTGTTCTTGACTGGAGAATCCCAGGGACCGGGAGCCTGGTGGGCTGCCATCTATGGAGTCGCACAGAGTCAGACACGACTGAAGCGACTTAGCAGCAGCCCCATTCCATATGTATACATAATTTTTATATTAAAATTACTGAGAATTTGATTAACTGAAAGCCAAGGAAATTTAAGAGAAATTATTTGTAGAGACAATCTTAAAGAAATGTAAGGATAAAAACAAGACAAATGGCTATTTTCTGCAGGGTCAAGGCAATATTCTCAAGTAGTTTGAATTTTTCTTTTTATCATTAATGAAGGAGAAAACATTGGACATCAAAAACGGAAAGATGTATCTTAGATTAGTGAAACTGTAATGACAGAAGAGTGAGGTCTTAATGCAATAAGATTGGTGGCCTTATCATGGAAAAGGACACCAAAGATCTCTCTCAATCTTTCTGCATACCCATCCAGAGAAAAGGCCATGTAAGGATACTGAGAAAGCGCCATCTGCAGGTCAAGGAGAGAGGTCTCACCAGAAGCTGCCCTGCTGGCATTTGGATCTTGGACTTCTAGAAGTGTGAGAAAATAAATTTCTATAAGAAAATAAATAAACCACGCAGTCTGTGATATTTTGTTATAGGAGCTTGACTTCATTAATAATTTCCAAGGAAACTGATGGGTGAATAATCTTTTAATGTTTAGTAGAGTCATAATCTTCTAATTTGAGATAAATTTATAATATTGTGTTCTTAACAGGAAATAAATGGTGGCCATGCTAGGTTTCTGAATGAACACTCTTTACAAATATTATAACTATAAACAATAATGAAATTCTCCTGAAATCATTACTGCTCCAATTCATCATAATTTAAAATCAGTAGGAATTTAAATCTCACTGTAACCTTCATTATCATTACCTAGAATTTATTATTTAATGGCAGCATGATTCTGAAAATCACTGTCTCAGAAATATGTGATTCTCTAGCTAAGTATCTTGGTTGTTTTCTATGTTCTTTGTCACTATCTGAAATTGTTATGTTTTAATCTCCTTGGTATCTGTTTGCCTTACTAGAATGAAGGAATAAGAGTAAAACATTTTTCTGTCTGCTTCTCTGCTATATCCCAGAAAATCAGACTCATTGTAACACACAGTAGGAACTTTATTAAATAATTGAATTAATTTATATAAAAATGAATTAATATTTGAGTCCATGAAAATATTTTCAACTCTCTTCTTTTGTTTATATATATATAATGTTTACAATGATATGTTTCTTTAAAAGATACTTCACTCTAGTATACGGGGTCCTCACTGTTATCAGAAATAAGTTTCAAATGAGACAGGATGACTTCCAGATTCTGGAAACCAATTAATACACAGACCTAACTAGATTGCAACAGGTTACCAGTGAAAGTCCAAATCTTAAGGAGCAGAAATAACAGAATCAAGTGAATCTGGCAGACAGGTGGCAGTCAAAACAAAGGGACTCAAAACATAGCAGAAAAAATAGGTAAAAAATTACTGAACAGAAGGTATTTTCCAAATACTTACACGATCTTTTGCACATGTAAGGAATACTATTTGTACATTTTAAACCATTAGCTTTCTTTTTCTATCTACTGTCCTATGACTACCATCTACTAGAGTATTGACATTTATTACTCTATGTAGATACAGCCTGGAAAAAAAATGTTACATTAAATTCTAAGTGAATTTTTTGCTCTTTATGTGTTAGATTCTATAGTGATTCAGATATATGTATATGTACATGTATAAATGTATATATATACACTCATACATGTGTGTGTATGTGTGTGTGTGTGTGCGTGTCTGTGTGTGTGGGTGTGGTTGCTGTTGTTATTGTTCAGTTGTTAAGTCACATCTGATGCTGTGACTCCTTGAACTGCAGCATGCTAGGCTTCCCTATACTTCAATATTTCCCGGAGTTTGTTCAAACTCATATCCATTGAACCATCTCATCCAACCATGTCATCCTCTGTCACCCCCTTCTCCTCCTGCCTTCAATCTTTCCCAGCATCAGGGTCTCTTTCAATGAGTCAGCTCTTTGCATCAGGTGGCCAAAATATTGGAACTTCAACTTCAGCATCAGCCCTTCCAATGAATATTTAGGCTTGATTTCTTTTAGGATTGACTGGTTTGATCTCCTTGCAGTTCAAGGGACTCTCAAGAGTCTTCTTCAGCACTACAATTCAAAAGCATCCATATGTGTTCTTTTGTAGATTCTTTCCCATTAAATATTATTACAAAGTATTCAGTATAGCTTCTCTGTATTTTTTTTTAACTCACAGAAAGTGAAGTAACTTAAAACTAAAGGACCTTTTGATTTATAGGATTTGATATTTGCAAAAATCTGGATCAGTTTGTGTCTAAGAGATCATGAGTGAAATTAGAGAGAGCACTGAGGTTTTGCTGAAAGCCCTGGAGTGGAGAATGCAACACTCTCATATCCAACAGGAAAGAGAACACATATACTTCTTAACTTAAGGAGGGAATTAGAGAGCTGAAAAGTGAAGATGAATATGGGGAGGAAGACCATTATGAGACTTGTTTGGAGCTTCCTTGTTGACCTCACAGGGCCACCATTCTGCAGGGATGACTAGAGAACCCCAGGGAACTGGCTGAATTCCAGAGCAGAAGAGCTTCTTGTGTGAATTCTGCACTTAAAGTGACTCATCAGCAGATTGGTCCATGACACTCTAGACACAAGAAGCTGTCTTGCAATATACACCACTGAATTGAATTTTCATTCCAAATTTGCTCTGAATGGTGTCCCAAATCTAAGCCTTCAGACATAAGTTAATATCTAACAGGAAAAATTTATGTAAACCATTCTGCATGCAAATACTTTACAGTCACACACTAGGGCACACATTAATATGTGTCTTGTGTATATTCATATCCCCATGACACATCAACAAATTGACTAAGAATAGAGCTATGTGACTGAGCTTCCCTGGGGGCTCAATGGTTAAGAATCTGCCTACCAATGTAACAGACACAGGAGACACGGATTCAATCTTGGGTTGGAGAATCCCCTGGAGGAGGAAATGGCAACCAACTCCGGTATTCTTGCCTGGGAAATTTTACGGAAAAATCCAAAATAGGTAAATCCCATAATCAGAGGTCAAGTTAGGAAGCCGAGACATTTATCACCAACACAATGAGGGAGAGTTGCATTAGAAACAGGTGAACAGGGATTAGAGGTGAATACACAATAGCTGTCATTGTGCATTCAGTCTTCCCAGCAGGCTCAAGGAAGAAAGAGGTAACAGGATACAGAATAGCCTTCTGCCTCTCAAGCTTTTGAAGTTATACCAATTTTTTCCCCAAAACCTGAGAGCACGAGCAGTAGAAGAAAGAAAAGAATGAGGAAAAAAATGGAGAGAGTTTAAATGGGAAGACAGTCTTGACATAAAGTTTAAATTTGAATTGATTTAGTTTAAATATTGGCTGAGACTAAACATCTAAAAGAAGCTAGATTTTTAACTTGAAAAGCTATATTTCATTTTTAGATTGAATATTATTGGACTTCAAGGTGGTCAACAGTGTAGCAATTAAATGAGGCAGTAGGGATAACCAAATTGGAGAAAAGATACATCTTGATGGACTTTTGATATCCTGATCCTTTTAGGATGCTTATTTTATCTGATAGATATTTTATGTGATGGAATTTTGGCTAATATCTCAGTTCTTATATGACTTAGCTTTATTAATTAAGTTACTTAAATTTCTCCATAAAATTTTATTTATTCTTCTATAAAAAGGGAGATATGATTATAGAAATAGTATCCAAATAATATCAAGGATGAATAAATGAGACTTTGTAAACAAAGCACTTACAACCCCAAAGGCACTCTTTTTTTAAAAGCTATTTCCTGGATTTCCCTGGTGTTCCCATGGTTAAGAATCTTCCTGCCAAAACAGGAAGTTCAATTCGTGGTCAAGGAAGATTCCACATGCCACAAAGCAGCGAAGCCCAGGAGCAACTACTGAGACCATGTGCCTTGAGCTCATTGGAGAAATCACCACAATGAGAAGCCTGCACCCTGCAACTAGAGAAAGCCTAAGTGCAGCAATGATGACCCAGCACAGAGAAAACTAAAATAAAACAAAGAGATAATAAAATCTGCTTTCTTCTACCCAATTTGCAGTGAAAGCTATGTTCTAAATGACAGCTTTCTATACATCTAGACATGTCCTCAAATATGCTAGGCTAGGTGTTCACATACTTGCAAAACCACATGCAATATTTCTGAACAAGTGGGGACCATAGAAATTTCTAGGAGATAAACTCTCCTTTCTAGAGAAGCAGCATTGAGCTAAAAGCTATAAGAACCACCTTAAAATGGATTTTAGTATAAAAGATTGATATCATAGCCCATTAACTCACAAGGACAAGTTGATTGAGTTAGGAAGTGGCTTATTTGATTTATAAACAATACAGTAATTTGAAAACAGTTGCTTTATGCATTTTGTTCTATTTCAGTTATTTGTAAGATTAGATTTTATTTCAAGTTAAACTTGGCAAATGCCATTGTTTGTGATAGCATCAAGTTCCGGCCTATTAAAATATATCTGTTCTATGCACCACACACTGGGACCTTCTGTCTTCATTCTGGGGGAGATTAATGCTGTGGCAGTGGGATGCAAAGGTTACACACCTTCTTGTTTTACATCCAGAAACAGTGATAAAACATGTATAGAAACCCCACTGGCAAAGAAACATGGTTTTAATCACTGTCTACATTATTTTGCTTGCATATTCCTCCCTCTCGCTGAACATCAAAGTGCCTCTTTAGTCAAAACAAAGCAACTCCTGCAGGTGTTCATTTCTTCCCTACCACTTTTTATCTCTCCTTGCATTCCTGATTGCTCAGACCATAAAGAATCTGCCTGCAATGCAGGAGACCAGGGTTTCATCCCTGGTTGGGAAGATCCCCTGGAGAATGGCTACTCACCCAGTATTCTTGTCTGATGAATTCCATGGACGGATGAGCCTGGGAGGCTACAGTCAATGGGGTCACAAAGAGTTGGAAATGACTGAACAGCTAACACTTTCAGGGACCGTGGATACCAATGCTTCTTCACCACAAGCTATGTTGCAAAATAAAAAGAAAAGCCCCCTAAGATTACAAAAAAAAAAAAAAATTTAAATGAACCCTCACTGGGGGAAAAACTCACTTCTAGGTTATAATATACTTGAAAGTAAAAGTCATTCAGTCATGTTCGACTCTTTGTGACCTCATGACTGTACAGTCATGGAATTCTCCAGGCCAGAATACTCGAGTGGGTGGTTGTTCCCTTCTCCAAGGGATCTTTCTAACCCAGGAATCGAACTGAGCTCTCCTGCATTTTACAGGCAGATTCTTTACCAGCTGAGCCACAAGGGAAGCCCAAGAATGCTGGAGTGGGTAGCCTATCCCCTTCTCGAGGGAATCTTTCTAACCCAGTAATTGAACTGGGGTCTCCTGCATTGCAGGCAGATTCTTTACCAACTGAGCTATCACTTAGTATGTCACATATTTCTTGGGCTAAAATGTTGGCAAATGCATGTGCATAATGATATGAGAATCTTAGTAGAGACAGTTCCATAAGGAAGAACAGGACAGATTTAATACTCTTTTTGTAGTTTGCTAATAATAAGTGTAGGTTTCCCAGGTGGCACTAGTGGTAAAAAACCCACCTGCCAATGCAGGAGAGACAGGAGATATGGGTTCAATCCCTGGGTCCAGGAGATCCCCTGGAGGAAGAAATGGCACCCCACCCCAGTATTCTTACCTGGAAAATGTCATAGGCAGAGGAACCTGGTGGGCTACTGTTCATGGGGCTGTCGGGGAAGTGTGTAAGTTCCTCAGTTCTGTCTCACCACAGCAACAATTTGAAATGGCAAACCAGTGTTACAGCTAGGTTACAACTCAGTTTTAAACAGCAAACCAGTATTACAGCTCAGTTTATTAGGCAAGCAAAGGAAAATACATCCTCTGAGGCATGAAGGTGGGCCAACACAAAAGAAGAGAAGATAAAAGTGACTCAGTTTTGGCTCCTCTTTTCATGTATTTTTTCTCCTCCCCCTGAGCCTGCCCTATGTAAATTGGGCTAGCCAGGAGGACTATTTTTTTTTCACCTGAGATTCTCACTCTGGTCCTCGGACCACCCTTTGTTCCATTTTTGCAGGCTTCTCCCTTTGTCTTTTAGCCATTGACATTTTCATCTTCTTTTTCCTAGTCTAACTACCTAACAGAGCCACAGAGTGTTGGATGCTTCTGAGCACACAGATGTAGATATAGAATAATATATGTACTAGTTATCCAGTGCTTCTATTAAATATGCCTATAATATACTATACTATATAAACTATAGTATAATTTCTAGTGGTTTACATTATCTTCTTGACAAAAGCAGTTAAAAAATAACTGGGCTGTGCTTAGTCATTAGTTGTGTACAACTCTTTGCCACCCCATGGACTGTAGCCTGCCAGGCTCCTTTGTCCATGGGATTCTCCAGGCAAGACTACTGGAGTGGGTTGCCATGCCCTCCTCCAGAGAATCTTCTCAACCCAGGGATCTAACCCAGGTCTCCCACATTGCAGGCAGATTCTTTGCCATCTGAGCTACCAGGGAAATCCATTTAATAGGAGCCTAATTTCTTCTAGTTAATAGGAAATTAAGCAAATGGCAATTTTTGATAAACAAGTGATATGCTTTCACATAATAAAAATCACAGTTCATCAATTTTTTCTTGTCCAAACTCTATTAATATTACTAATATTGTTTGAGTTTTTTTAATTCTCCTTTAGACCCTTCAGGAAATGTGCTTAAATCACTTTTTATAAGAAAAATAATTAGTCTCCCAAAGAATATGTAAGATAGATTATACATCTGTAAAAAAAATATGTTGTGATAGTTATTTTTGGTATTATCTTTCTTCTTAATGGAAGAATCATGATGATTCATTCATTGATTCATTCACTTTACATTCATTCACTTACCATAGTAAATGTTTAACTATCAAAAAGACAATAGTATCATTTTCCTTCAATTATCCTTTTGACAGGGAGAAGTAAATAATTAGAAAAATATGAAAAAAAGTTTTATGAAAACAAATACACGTGGTAATTATAGTAATTTTCCGGCCAACAGTCCTTTTCAATTCCCTTTTCTTTGAAAACTTGGGAAATTTCCTCCATGCCATTATACAGTAAGGGTGGATTTTTCAATCATGGTGCTGAATTCTTCCTGAACAAAAACTGGGCACATTTCTCATTCTAGGCCAATCTTAATAGTCCTGAAATATTGATCAATATTGTTTCAGAAGGGATACTTAAGACAAGTGAGACCCAAAAAAGTCTTTTGGAGGGTTAAATAAAATATCAGAACAAAGATTATTTATTTGTGTGTATGTATGTGTTCTCCTAAAATACTTATGATTACAAAGAAGGAATATAATTAATGTAAATTTATTAGCAATCATTTTCTACAAGAACTTTTTATTATCACAGAGGCAATATTCATCAGGAAACAGAACCTAGTAAGAATGAAAAACAGAGAATGGAAACAATAATTAATGAGAAAGAGAAAGAGAGATAACTATTGGAATAATTTGAGCTCCTGGAATGAAATGTAACTAAAGCCAGATTTCTCCACCTACTTCCTAATTACTGGAATCAGTAAATTCCTTTTAAAACATAATAATAATAGCAATATTGAATGTTAATGTAGCTGAATGTGAGCAGTAATCTTTCCCTGTTGACTCAGATGTTTGCAGCCAGCCTAAATGTAGAGGACAATGCTTTCAGTTCCAAATCCTCAGGTGAGGTTCTCATCTATTTCACAGACTGGCTAAAAGATCCTCTAATTCGGCCTGCTATCACCCTTTACCCTGAGAAAAGAAAAACACTAAATCTAATTGCCCCACATTTTCCTGTGGCTGCAATAGCACCAAACTTAACCTTATTGTTCAGGCAAAAATCCAAAACTTTTCCTTAGTTTCTCACTTTTCTTAACCTTTACTTCAAATCCTTTGGAAAGTCCAATGGCCGTACCTTTAAAATATATCTGTAATCAAACTAGTTGTTACCTTTTTTACCTGACAACCAGTCGTTAACACCATTATCTCCTTCTCACGAAGAGGAAAAGTTAAAAGTTTACATAACCTCCTACTCCTTTTGCCTCTGTAACTCAGCTTGCTCTTTGCAAAGTCTGGATCACATAAGCCATGTAGTCACAGAAAGTGGGGACTCACAATACTAGGAACTGAAACTTATCTCACTAACCCTTGTCCTGCTCTTTGTGATCACCCAGCCCCTGCAAACCCACTTAATCATGTCTGTCTGTGCATAAAAACTCCATAACCCCTTTGTTGGGGCTTAGAGTTTGGAGTGTCAACTCCTCTGGGCCCGCCGGCATAACAAAACTGAGTGCTCCAACTCTCCAAGTGTAGTGCTTGGTTTCTCGAGTACTGGTTTCTGCAACATTTCCGGAGGCTTCAGAGAGATTCCAACCACGCCAGCCCCCTGAGTCAACGGACTGGTGGCTCGGTTGGGCTAGAGCAAAGGATCCCCAAGACAAACAAGGAGGTGTGCCCCCTGATGGTATCCTGGGTTCTCTTTCAGACTGGTGTTCTGACTCTCTGGATGGCCGAGCCCTGACCAGACTCATTGGAGGGATGGACCTACTCACTAGGAATGGCCACAGATAAGGTCCTGGAGCCAGTCCCCAGTCAAGTCCTACCCCAACGGGTAGAAGAGGAGACTGATCATCTTCTTGGAGCTCCCAGGAAGGGAGCAACAGTTAAGGAAACCTGGAGGTTTGGGAAAAGGGAGGCATTATGATAGCCTCTGAATGATTGTCAGTGTGTGATTGATGAGTGAGAGAATTTTTTTTTTTTGGAAACTGCAAAAAAAAATTCTTTTTGCATATGCAATTAAAAACAACTAGCTTGTTAAAAGGCCTGCGTAAGGAAAAGTTTGAAGCTAACCCTTTCCATGTCATTGAAATGCAGAGCCAACTTTGCCTGAGACCTCAGCCTTGGACAAATTAGAACTTCAAGCCAAGAAAAAGAAAAAGGGGGTCAGAGAGATATTTTAAATCTCAAACAGAAGACTCTAAGATCTCTGTCTGTCTGTCTGTCTGGATTTATGCATGCCTCAGTGTTATGTCTTTTGTTTTTTTCTGATAATATTGTTGAAGTTGTGAATGAGTTATAATTTAATTGGCCTAAAGAAAAGTAAGCACTTACAAATCAAACAATTCTAAATACAAGAAAAATCAACCTAAATAAATTTCAAATTCATGTAAACTGGGATATATTCTATATTAAATATCTAGTATTAATGTTTGCTAATCTAATAAGGAAGTAGGATGTATATTTTTAATAAAGAAGATATAAAAAATAAAATTACATTTTATAAAGGGAAAAGAAAGTAGGTCTGACTTACAAATGGCTGATACAGAAAGTGATTAAAAATTTGTGGAAAGTGGACCCTGAAAAAAAAGTTTTGTTCCTGATTAGGACTAAGTTGAAAATAAATTTAATTAAGTTTACCTAAATGAGTATTAAGTAAGCTGGTACAAAAGCTTAAATTTGGCCTTTCTCTTTGCTAAGAGGATATACTTTCTTCAGATGTTGAACTGTTTTTAATTATAGATTTGTTTCTTTACCTTTTAATTGATCTGTTCTATATTTACTTTTGAAATCTTTTGTTACCTTTGGCTAAGTAAATAACTATTATTTCACAGTGACTTATATGAACCTACCTGACTGTTATAAACCCTTTTGATATTTATTGACAAAAATTCCTAAGTAACTTGACTTCTAGCTAACTTTTGGATGCTTCAGAGGTCCCTGAGACATTCCAAAGAGCTATTAAGCTACCTGGGTTCATTGGACATGTTAAATTATATGAGAAGTACTGTTGAAGGGGTGATAAATCTTTTCAGATTATAGTGTATGGCTGATGTTACTAATATAGATATCCTAAAAGTGTGTGAAATTCATATAGATCTGATATGTCCTGATAAAATATGGTCAAATATAATTCTAGTTATCATGTTAAAGTGTTATGACCAGGTTTCTTTGTAAATTGCAATAGAATTAGATTTTAACATGCCTTCTATGGTTTTACTCTTGTGCCTTTAGAATATTGCTAGTTCTTTAAAATTTATGGAAAAGACTTTCTAAGATTAAGCAGATAAACAAATTTTGTTTTTAACAGTAAGCTGGTACCAGGCAGGAATTTGGTCTTCTCTCTGTTTAGAGAACAAAGTTTTCTTAGAATGCAGCTTTTGATAACAGATTATGAATTTCTTTGCCTGTAAGTAATTTACGTTTGTTTTTAAAATCTTTTTGTTACTTTGGTAATGTAAATAAAGATTATTTAATATTCTGGTACATGTAGACAAAGCTCATTCTGCTTCTACAAAATAATAACCCCTCACAGTTAGGCTTTTGCTACGCTGATGTTCTTAAATCATGGCAATAGTCTGCTCCTAAACCAAGAAATTAAAAATGGATAAACAACAGCTGAAAATCAAAGAGCCAGGGCTATGGGAAATCCAAGACAGCCACTTGGCTTTTTTTGGCTCCCTGATAGACCTCATTTTTATTTGATGGGTTAAAACCTTTCCTGTCTACACTGTCAATGCCCTCACAATGAGTCCTCAAAAAAAAAAAAAAAAGAAAAGAAAAAAAAGAAATACTTATATTTTACTGAATATTAGGCTCTAGTTTTGTTAAGGTCTGTGCTTACTAAGACTCACTTCTGAAATAGTTCTTGTTAAATTATATTGCTAAAAGATTTAATTAAGTTATTAAAAAGGACACTCTAAGATTGTTTCTAAGGTTTATCTCAGTAACCAGTCTTTGGATAAAGATCAGATGCTACATGATATACAATCAAGAGATTAACACTTGGCTATAATCATTTAACTAAGTCAGATGACCCAGGGTATATCAGGCTATACCCAATGAAAGTTCTTGACTTAAATTCTTGCTTGTGACCTTACAAATAACTGCTAGCTGTATTATTTTCTATGTAGCTTGTTTCAAAAGATTATTTCTTACATTATCAAATGTGTGACTGAGCCTGTGATAAAATGCTGATATGCAGTTCCATATGAGATCAATAATTGTAATAATGTAGCTTTAGATATAGGAAGAAGCAACAAAAGGAAATATTTTCCTAGACCAAGAGGCTAGTAAGATAGGTATGGTACAGAGACTTTTGTTACTTACAAAGCCTGGTCTAGTGACAACACATTGAGTGGCCTGTCAATGGAATCTTTGTTAGACCTGGGAATGAGCCTTCCTACACCGTGGGACACAGTGACCATGAAATGCACCAAAAACATGGTCAAATATGTGGCTATCAAGGGGCCCTGCTGACTGAATGTTGGCCCTTGCCAGCTGCCTCTACAAAGATTAAATCATGACTACTACAAGATGCTGACTTTCAACACCCCCTTGAAAGGAGTTCAGGGTGGAGACAAAAAATAAGGCACTCTGTGCTCTGGGAAAAAAAGCAAAACAAACACAACAACAACAAAAAACACAGGCCTTCAGATAGTCAGATGTTTTCAGGTAAAGATTTTTATGAGTTCACATTCATGCATCTTCTCATACCCTGGTGGCTCAGACGATAAAGTGTCTGTCTACAATGTGGGAGACCCAGGTTCAATCCCTGGGTCAGGAAGATCTCCTGGAGAAGGAAATGGCAACCCACTCCAGTATTCTTGCCTGGAAAATCCCATGGATGGAGAAGCCTGGTAGGCTACAGTCCACGGAGTCACAAGAGTCCGACACGACTGAATGACTTCACGTTCACTTTCTCATACCTAGAAAAACACTAATGTAAAGACTCAATGTCTGGACCTGGTTCTCCTTGTTAACCCCTCAGCAGCTTTCCTGCATCTAATCTTTGGGCCATATATCTTTAACTTTCTTGTGAAGTTTGTTTCTTCAGGTAGAAGTATAATAAGACTATCCCCCAACACCCAGACAATGCTACAACAAGCTGCTTTATCATTCTGTGGACTTTCATCTCCCTCCGTAAATACACCCTGACATCCTCAAGCTATTGTCCCTTTGAGATTTTAAATGGGAGACCACTCGCAGTTATTAAAAAAAAAAAAAAAAAAGCTCAAAAGAGACCACCAACAACTAGCTGGCCTGGAGATGTCCTGACACCTTCAGGCCCTGGAAAAGTCGTCTACCATATCACCTGAGAAACCTTAGAAAGGACACCCATTCCTTTGGGCAATTGGGTTTATCCTTATCAGCCAGGAGATGAATTATGGCTTAAAGATGGCGGGGAGGGGGGGGGGTGGGGGACAAAACACTTCAGCTAGTTTGGACAGGCCCTCACACAGTCGTCCTGGCAAACCTTATTGTTGTTAGAGTTACAGCTGTCATCCCTTGGACCCACCACACCAGAGTCAAGAAGGCAGAGACTTTCTGTGATGACGACGCCTGGAAAACAGTTTGGGGCCCCACAAACTTCCTCAAGTTCTGGTTCAAAGACAACAGCCATCACCCACAGAAGACTCTGAGATCTGCTCTAGTCACTCCCGAAGCTGCCTAGGCCACGCACAGCAGAAGCCTGAGGATTCTTCAGCCCTGCTCCAGCCACACTCCAGGAGGCGGTTGGTCAATGCACGGCGGAAGATTGAGGATCTGGCCATCAAACATCAGTGGATTTCCATTGTCAACTCTGGCCTCTGTCCCTAATCGGTATTATTGCTGTGTTCTTCATTACGGGACCAACTAGACTCCTTGGCTGAGGTGGTTTTACAGAACAGGACAGGGCTAGACCTACTGACAGCTAAAAAGGGAAGACTCTGCCTCTTCCAGAAGGAACCATGCTGCTTTTATGTAAACCAATTAGAAATAGTCAGGGAAATGGCCCAACAGCTAAGGGAACAAATAATAAAAAGAAGAGGGAAACTAGCTAATTCCTGGGATAACTGGAACAATATCTAGAGTTGGGCATCATGGCTTCTCCCTTTAATATGTCCTCCCTTCATGCTCTTTGCAGTGCTCTTGTTTGGCCCTTGTATCCTCAATGCTCATAACCTCTCGAATTGAATTCATAAAGTTAAAAATGGTAATAGTCTAATATAGCCCCCTGAACGATGGGGAGCTCTAAATGTCCTACCAGAACATGAGATGATGCTTCCTATAATGAGTGATAGAAGCATCAAGAGGGGGGAATGAAGAGGAAAAGTTAAAATTTTACATAACCTTCTGCTCCTCCTGCCTCTGTAACTCAGCTTGCTCCTTGCAAAAAGTCTGGATCACACAGGCCACATAGTTTCATAAAGTGGGGACTCACAATACCAGGAACTGGAACTTATCTCATTAACCCTTGTCCTGCTCTTTGCAATTACCCAGCCCCTGCAAACCCGCTTAATCATGCCTATCCGTGCATAAAAACTCTGTTCAGGGCTCAGAGCTTGGAGTGTTAACTCCTCTGGGCCCTCCAACGTTATAAACTTGAGTTCTCCAACTCTCTGAATGCGGGGCTTGATTTCACAAGTACTGGTTTCTGCAACACTTAGACAACCGAAAATGGCATCGGTTTTACTGTTTCCATTACTGTCATCATCACCCCTGCATCACACCCCATCAATATATTTTGCATACATTAATGAGAGTAACCTTTTAGAGTTAGATGGTTTTATTCCTCTGCCTACATCTTCCAAAGGACTTCAACTCACATCACGTAAAATCCAGTCTCATTAGTCTACACATCCTTATAATCTGACTATCTCTAGCATTAACCTCTAACTCTTTCCCCCATTATTTATGATCTTAGAGTACAGGTCTTCTGGCATGCAGAAAATTTTATGCAGATTTTTATGTCCACCCAGAACTTCAGAATATGGGAATCAGGTCTTTGCAGACATAGTTAAGGCAAGGATAAAGCAGAAATCATTCTGGATTATGCTGAGCCAGTGGAGTGTTAATATGATAGAGTGAAGGATACACAGAGATATAAGAAGATGGAAGCAGAGACTGGATTGATGTGTCTCAAAGCCAAGGAGTATGAAGACTTACTGGACATCACTAGAAAGTAAGAGAGAGGCTTGGGATGGTTTCTCCCTTAGGGATTCTAGAAGGAACTAACCCTGCTGACACTATAATCTCAAAATGTACCAGTGCTTATGGGATCGGCTGGTTAATAGTAGAGGTGGCATTGTTCTAGAATGTCTGTTTGAGAGACGAGTATCCTCGCTTTGAGATGGTAGCAGAAGCAGCGGTATTCCTGGAAGACCAGTGGTCAGGAAGACTGTTTTGGAAATTCAGCCTAGAATTTAATTTACCAGGCCTTTCAATATTTGTTCTAAGCTATCCTTTGTATTAAATTCCCTTGCATTAAATCCCTTTCTTTATACATAAGCCTGACTGTTGTTTTTTTTTCTTTAAATTTTCAATTGAATACTGAATGATATACTCCTCAACCTCCTGATTCCAATTATGAGAATACATTTTTATGGTTTAAGCCACATTAAGGCAGATCTTTTGCTTCTCACAAGTCAAAAGTATCCTTGTATTAGACATAATATAACATTATAATAGGATGAAGGTAAGAAGGTAAGTTTGCTAAAAGGATAATAAATTAATTTTTTTCTTTAAAACTGGTACAAAATGTTAGCTGAATTTAAGAAATGTTGAGTAGATGGTTTGTAGTCTGAGAAGGGAGAAATCAAAAATTATTACTTTGGAAAATAAACATGAATTTCTTAAAAATATAGGGGATTGCCTGACAATGCTGAGTGTTCTCTTTCACATTCAAACTTCATGAAACAATTTGCATCACTGTGAGACTTTCTCCAGTAATTACTTATCTACTTGAATGCAAGTATGATACAACACATAATTCTGTTTAAACTATTGGTTTACCTAGCAAGAATTACAGAGGGGAAGAGACACAGAGAAGCTGGGATGAATGGAAAGGAGGGATTGTAGTGATGGGTCATGCGATCTAAACTAAGTAAGCTGGAAAATAAGATGAGAGGGTAATGAACAGTGAAAAAATAATGGGATATACTGAGGGTGCTGAAAAGGAATTGAAGAATAGTGCAAGAAGCAAGATTAGAGGTATTGAGTTAAAAAGACAGTTGAAGGAGGTGCTGGTGAGAAAATCAGATATTTGAAATAAAGAACATTTGCTAGTGACATCAAGATTGTAAATATAGATGGGAATGGTTGAAAGGAGTGAGTAAAATATCAATAAAAGTGAGGAGGTTAAGTAAATGAGAATCCAGGGTGACGGATGCATTATGGAAGTTGTAGACACCAAGAATGATTACTAACACGGAGGTCACAGAGAGTGAGCTAACTAATAAAACCTTTAGTAAATTAGGGGTATTGACCACAAGGACATTGGGTGGAAGCATAAGGCAGTCTGAAAGCATGCATTTCAAAGGTAGCTGGGTATTTTTTTTGCTTTGATTTGGTGGATGAATATAATGAAGAGTCAGGAGTACAGGACACCATATGGCTGGCAAAACAGAACCACTGCCAGAAGAAAAACCCTGCCCTTGGAGATTCTTCATGTTTCTGTGACAACAGCAAGAATCTGAGGAGAATTTTCAGAAAGGAGGGTATTGCCATAAAGACAACAAAACCTTCTCAGATAATGGAATTTGTGAGAGGGGAGTCTGCAGTTATCTCATAGACAATGTGAGAAAACAGGAGGAAGACTGAACCGCCACCCTTCAGGTTGGAGGGAATCGAGGTTCAACTAAGATTCTGCCACAGAAACCACCCTCTTGGGTCCCACATAGAGTTGTCCCACTGGATGCTTTCCTCCTCTCTGCTGGCCTCTTGACTCCACCAAAGCCATGGTAAACTAACCAACATTGACTTTGAGTCACTCAAATGTCCTGTTGGGAGTATCTGAACAGGTGCCTTTGTGGTAATGACCTTGCAGAGACTGTTACAGATTCCACATCTTTTACTTTTGTCTTTTTCTCCTGGACACAGTATTTCCCAGACTACCTAAGTAAGGTGCAGCCCTGCTCCTGAGTCCTGGGCTAATGGAATGGGGAGGTGATGTGCACCATTTCTGGTCATGGTTCATAAACTCTCTACGTGACCTGTGACATCATGCTTCTCCCCTCCTATTTATTAAGTGTCAATGGACTAGACAGTCTGAGAAGCCACATGTTAAGAATGACAGAGCTTCTGTCATCCTGTTTTTCAATGATTTTATGTCATGGAGGCCCAAATCAAAGTAACTTTTCATCCACACTAAGTGGTTTTACAAGTCATCCTGGTATCTCCTTCCTGGAATGGATACAAGAAATGCCAAGACAAGTTCCCACTAATTTCCCTCATCACAGGACTATTTACTGAGGGCTAACTCATTGGAAAAGACCCTGATGCTGGGAGGGATTGGGGGCAGGAGGAGAAGGGGACAACAGAGGATGAGATGGCTGGGTGGCATCACTGACTCAATGGGCATGAGTTTGAGTAAACTCCGGGAGCTGGTGATGGACAGGGAGGCCTGGCGTGCTGCGGTTCATGGGGTCGCAAAGAGTCGGACACGACTGAGTGACTGAACTGAACTGAACTGAACTCCTATAAGGAGGCTTCTCAGGTGGTGCAGTGGTAAATAATCCACCTGTCAATGCAGGAGACACAAGAGGTTTGATCCCAAGGTCAGGAAGACCCCCTGGAGTAACTCCAGTAGTTACTAACCCACTCCAGTAGTCTCATCTGGAAAATTCCATGGACAGACGAACCTGGCGGACTACAGTCCATGGGGTCACAGAGTTGGACACGACTGAGTAATTGATCATACACACACACACACACACACACACACAACTACACACATTCACTACAAGAGTGAATGAGTGAAAGTCGCTCAGTCATGTCCAACTCTTTATGATCCTATGGACTATACAGTCTATGGAATTCTCCAAGTCAGAATACTGGAGTGGGTAGCATTTGCCTTCTTCCCAAATCAGAGATTGCACCCAGGTCTCCCACATAGCAGGCGAATTCTTTACCAATGAACCACAAGGGAGGCCTGACTAGCTACAAGATATTTACTACCAACAAGACACCCTGTTTATTGTTTTGTTTTGTTTTGTTTTTTATTAGTTGGAGGCTAATTACTTTACAATATTGTAGTGGGTTTTGTCATACATTGACATGAATCAGCCATGGATTTACATGTATTCCCCATCCCAATCCCCCCTCCCACCTCCCTCTCTACCCAATCCCTCTGGGTCATCTCAGTGCACCAGGCCAGAGCACTTGTCTCATACATCCAACCTAGGCTGGTGATCTGTTTCACCCTAGATAATATACATGTTTTGATGCTGTTCTCTAGAAACATCCCACCCTCGCCTTCTCCCACAGAGTCCAAAAGTCTGTTCTGTACATCTGTATCTCTTTTTCTGTTTTGCATATAGGGTTATCATTATCATCTTTCTAAATTCCATATGTATGTGTTAGTATACTGTATATTGTATACTGTTTATTGTTTTATATCTTTTTCTCTCGTTCATGTTTTCTAAAGCACTATTTTCAGAGAAAATTATTTTTAAAAATGACGAAGAGAAGGTGGCAATAGCTTACAGGAAATGGTGTCAGATTCATGATTTCCAAAGAAGATTTAGCTTTGGGTCCAGGGACCAGGCTTGATCACTCAAGAGTTTTTGTGTACCAGAGTTTTATTAAAGTGAAAAAGGGACAGAGAAAGCTTCTGACAAAGACATCAGAAGGGGGACAGAGAGTGCCCCCCTCATTAGTGTTACCAAGGGAGTTACATACTTTTTAAATTAGCTATTACAATAAATCAAAAGAATGTCTCAAGATTGTAAAAATTTTACCAGACCCACATCCACAATTTACATTTTAGGATAAACAGGATTAGAACTTAACAATAGAAAGATCCTAGCAAATCCACTCCCATGATATACATTCTAAGATATCAAGGTTAGTCAAAATGTTTCCAGGAAGTTTTTCAGGAAGATATCCTTTTCATTATAGGGGACTGGAATGCAAAAGTAGGAAGTCAAGAAACCTGGAGTAATAGGCAAATTTGGCCTTGGAGTACAGAATGAAGTAAGGCAAAGGCTAATAGAATTTTGCCAAAAGAACAAACTGGTCATAGCAAACACCCTCTTCCAACACACAAGAGAAGACTCTACACATGGACATCACAATGGTGTGTCAATACCATGGTGATAAATACCAAAGTCAGATTGATTATATTCTTTGTAGCAAAAGATGGAGAAGCTCTATACAGTCAGCAAAAAGAAAAAAAAAAAAAAAAGACTGGGAGCTGACTGTGGCTCAGATCATGATTCCTTAATTGCTAAATTCAGACTTAAATTGAAGAAAGTAGGGAAAGCTACTAGACCATTCAGGTATGACCTGAATCAAATCCCTTACAATTATACAGTGAAAGTAAGAAATAGATTCAAGGGGTTAGATCTGATAGAGTGCCTGAAGAACTATGGATGGAGGTTCTTGACATTGTAAAGGAGGCAGGAATCAACACCATCCCCAAGAAAAAGTACTGCAAAAAGGCAAAATGGTTGCCTGAGGAGGCCTTACAAATAGCTGTGAAAAGAAGAGAAGCAAAAGGCAAAGGAGAAAAGGAAAGATATACCCATTTGAATGCAGAGTTCCAAAGAATAGCAAGGAGAGATAAGAAAGCCTTCCTCAGGGCTCAATGCAAAGAAATCGAGGAAAACAACAGAATGGGAAAGACTAGAGATTTCTTCAAGAAAATTAGATATACTAAGAGAACTTTTCATGGAAAACTGGGCACAATAAAGGACAGGAATGATATGAAACTAACAGAAGCAAAAAAATATTAAGAAGAGGTGTCAAAAACACACAAGAAGAACTACACAAAAAAGATCTTCATGGCACAGATAACCAGGATGGTGCGATCACTCACCTAGAACCAGACATCCTGGAGTGTGAACTCAAGTGGGCCTTAGGAAGCATCACTATGAACAAAGCTAGTGGAGGTGATGGAATTCCAGTGAGCTATTTCAAATGCTAAAAGATGATGCTGTGAAAGTGCTACACTCAATATGCCAGCAAATTTGGAAAATTCAGCAGTGGCCACAGGACTGGAAAAGGTCAATTTTCATTCCAATCCCAAAGAAAGGCAATACCAAAGAATGCTCAAACTACCGCACAATTGCACTCATCTCACACACTTACAAAATGATGCTCAAAAGTCTCCAAGCCAGGCTTCAACAATATGTAAACCGTGAACTTCCAGATGTTCAGGCTGGTTTTAGAAAAGGCAGAGAAACCAGAGATCGAATTGCCAATATCCGCTGGATCATCGAAAAAGCAAGAGAGTTCTAGATAAACATCTATCTCTGCTTTATTGACTATGCCAAAGTCTTTGAGTGTCTCGATCACAACAAACTGTGGAAAATTCTAAAAGAGATGGGAATACCAGACCACCTGACCTCCCTTTTGAGAAACCTGTATGCAGGTCAGGAAGCAACAGTTAGAATTGGACATGGAACAAAAGACTGGTTCCAAATAGGAAAAGGAGTAGGCCAAGGCTGTATATTGTCACCCTGCTTATTTAACTTATATGCAGAGTACATCATGAGAAATGCTGGGCTGGATGAAGCACAAACTGGAATCAAGATTGCCGGAAGAAATATCAATAACCTCAGATATTCAGATGACACCATGCTTATGGCAGAAAGTGAAGGACTGAAGAGCTTCTTGGTGAAAGTGAAAGAGGAGAGTGAAAAAGTTGGTTTAAAGCTCAACATTCAGAAAACTAAGATCATGGCATTTGGTCCCATCACTTCATGGCAAAAAGATGGGGAAACAGTGGAAACAGTGACAAACTTTTTTATTTTTATTTTTTTTTTTGGACTGCAAAGTCACTGCAGATGGTGACTGTAGCCATGAAATTAAAAGATGCTTTTTCCTGGGAAGAAAATTTATGACCAACCTAGACAACATATTAAAAAGCAGAGACATTACTTTACTGACAAAGGTCCATCTAGTCAAAGCTATGGTTTTTCCAGTAGTCATGTATGGATGGATGTGAGAGTTGGACTATAAAGAAAGCTGAGTTCCAAAGAATTGATGCTTTTGAACTGTGGTGTTGGAGAAGACTCTTGAGAGTCCCTTGGACTGCAAGGAGATCCAACCAGTCCATCCTAAAGGTGATCAGTCCTGAGTATTCATTGGAAGGACTGACTGATGCTGAAGCTGAAAGTTCAATACTTTGGCCACCTGATGCAAAGAACTGACTCATTTGAAAAGACCATGATGCTGGGAAAGATTGAAGGTGGGAGGAGAAGGGGACATGCCATGAGGATGAGGTTTTTGGATGGCATCACCGACTCAATAGACATGAGTTTAAGTAGACTCTGGGAGTTGGTGATGAACAGGAAGGCCTGACTTGCTGTGGTCAAGGGAGTCACAAAGAATTGGACACAACTGAGTGACTGAACTAAACTGAACTGAATTTTCAGAAAAAGGAAACTGTCCTCAAGCAGGATACATTGTTGTTATATAATCCTTAGTACAGAGTTTGAACTGAGCTGTTGGTTAGGTAATCATCAGTTTAGAAAAGAGCATTTTATGTGACTAAAGCTAAGGAATGTAGAGGGGGAAAAAAAATGTTTGTCCTTTCCTCCTCCTTGAAAATTCCAGACCCCTATCTCCACTTCCAGAGTACCAGACCCCTTTCTCCTTCTCAGGGGACCCGGACTTCTTATCAACCTGCCTAGGAATTGACTCTCTCAGTGGCAAACCTATGGTTTTGTTGGAAGTTTTTGACCTCTGATGTCTGGTGTAGTTTCGTATCTTAATAAATGGAATTTTGTTAGAGCATCAAGGAAAGCTCAAATTTAGATTTTCTTTTAAAGACATTTCTCGAGGAAAAGCAGCATACAAAAGTAATGATGAATGAAAAATACCACAGCAGGTCTATTAACTGAATAGTACCTCTTTCCACATTCAGGCTTTTTGATAAAACTTTTAATAGGTCTGAAGTCTCTTATTTCTTTGTCAACAACATGGAAGGAGAAAGAAGAATGATACTATAACTATGTGCTTGAATGTTTAATGCAATATAGCTCCAACCACTGCTAAATGTGGCTAACTTACAGTTCTGAATTCTTTCCAAATATCAATAAATCCCTCTTGGATTGTCACAAGCAAGGCAGAAGGGTAGGCAAAAGAAAGTCTTTCTCTTTCTTCTAAAATATAATAAACTTTTTAAAAGAGTTCCAATGCTCACTCTTTATAATTAACCTCTCTTTTAAAACTCCTTTCTTTTAACTTAGGCTCTTTCTAGTTGCCACCAACTTGTTTATTATCACTATGACCTGTAGCCCCTTGACTTACTCCCTAGAAGATCCAGCCAATATTTCTCAATGTGTGATTAGAGCACTATTTCTCAATATGTGGTTCAGAGCATCTGTGTCAGAATCACTTGGGGGGTTCATTACAATGCAGAAACCTGGTTGCACCTCATTCTCACTGAATTAGCAAATCTACCATGGGGCCAGGGAAATCTTTATCAAACACAACAGGTTAGATTCATACCTGGTATGAGAAATGAGAATGTGAGATCCAGGCCATTTCAGACTATAAGCAGCCTGGTACCTCACCCTGCCTCTAGAGTATACAGAAGATTGTGTCCACTATACCTCAAAAGCCCACAAATCACGCTGATTGCCAGCTCTGGGAAATCTTCATTTTCTGTATTCAGTACTCTCTCCTAAGTCACCTGGTATTGCTAGAATTTTGCAGAAATTCTGCTAATCTAACAGATGGCAAATACTTGCTTTCTAAACTTGGTTAGTTTGTGTGGCCTATTGATTACTTACTAATTGCCTCTCAGAATCCCCCAAAAAGACTGTTCCAAACTCCTCATCCTCATCTCAAACCTTCATGCCCATCCTTCATGTCCTTATTCTCATCACACAAAATCGGTTCCTGATAGAATTGTATGAGAGCATTGGCCTTCCTCTGCTGCTCAGCTATCTCTGCTGTAAGCCGTCTCTCTGTCAACTCACAAATCTGAGAAACAAATTTCATTCTTTCTTGCCAAAGCCAGCACTTCTACCTTTTTCCTTGGGTACCCTTCCCTTTTGATAGATGCCTCAGCTCCTTTTACCAGTCCCTTCCCCATCTTTGATGGCATGTTGTGTCCATTCCCTGGAGAAATTGTTGCTGCCATTCCTTATAAACATGTCTCCCTTCAGCTAGCCCACTGTGCTCCTTTCCTTGCCAAATATTGTTGTAGAATATTATGTCCTCACACCTAATTCCTCTTTCCTTCACGTACCTTTAGAAATTTGCAGTATTTTTCTCCACACTTCACCAGAGGGAAATTATTCTCAAGGATCCAGTGCTTTCCTGTGATATTCAGTGGTGATTCTTTGCTTTCAAACTCTTTGTAGAATTTAATGCTGCTATAGCCCCTTCTTTCTTTCAACTTTTTAGTCCTTTGGTTCCATGGTACAGACACATCCCTAGTCCTTCTTTCTCATCTCTATTTCTTCTTCACTACACTCCTCATCTGAAATGTAAATGCTTTTCACTGTTCTGTCCTTAGCTCCCAAGCTGTCACTGAGGGAAGATGTTGACACAACAGGGAATCAAAATTCTCATATGTTAGGCGTTTTGCTGGGAATGAGCCCAGGGAGCTGCGTGCTCAGAGCATAATCATGTTCCCAACACTTCGGCGAGTTCTTCTGCTGAAGTTGAACGATGAACAGGAACTATGGAAGGATTTCCGGCAGAGCAAACCAAAGGAAAGACAACAACATATAAGAGGATGGGTTCAATGTCTTAAAATTTTTTTGGTTAACTTTTACTCTTTTAAAGCCCTAGATTACATGTTCTTCAATCTTTTGTAAAAATGAGCTTCTCCTAAAAAAAAAAAAAAAGAAGAAGAAGAAGAAGAAGAGGAAGGAAATGAAGGAGGAGGAGAAGCGGGGGAGAAGGGGAGAAAAATTGCAAAACCAATCCTGACGCCTTCTTTGAAAAGGGTGGACAGTGTCTGAAGTAAATCAAAGTTCTTACCTGTATTTTCATTACTTTTTATTATGCTTAGGAATTTTTTAAAAAAATTAATTTGTATTGGAGTATAGTTACTTTACAATGTTCTGTTAATTTTTATTGTCCAGCAAAGTGAGTCAGTTTCCTATATACATATATCCCCTCTTGGTTGGATTTCCTTCCCATTTAGGTTACCACAGAGCATTGAGCACTTCTCATTGCTTTATATTAGGTTCTCATCAGTTCTGGGCTATCCAGTAGGTTCTCATTAGATCTCTGTTTTGTACATAGTAGTGTATATATGTCAATCTCCACCTTCCAATTCATCCCATTCCTGCTTTCCATTACTTTCTATATGGGATCAAACCTTATGAAATAGCAATTACTCTCTTGTTTTCTTACATAGAAGAGATATTAAGAGGTTTAAATGCCATTTATCAAGGTAAGCCAACATCTTTCCCCCTCATGGCATGAGAACTTATGAAAAATAAATTTCCAACAACATTCTCAGAGGTATTATTAGGTAGGTGTTTATTTGCTATTGAAATGACAAGCCGCAAATCTCTGATTCCCTTTTTCTTTTTCATCTAGGGTGAAATAAACGGAACACATCACCATTGATGGAAAAATGTTTTGGCGGACTCTTCTTTCTCATCTCTCTGTTAGCATTTTAATACCATTCAGACTGAGTTCAAGAGGGTCACTTTTTAATAAATGTAGGAACATGTAAAGGCTTTTATAAATAAAACTAAGCCATTTCACTTTTTGATAGCTTGCTTATGCTTTACAAAGTTGTTTTTTTTTTCTTCCTGTACCAATGACATTCTTTCCTTTTATTTTTCTCAGCCCCAACCTCACAACATAATAATGGATCAAGCTTATTCCATACCATGTAATACCTTGCACTATTTAGGATTTATTTTTAAAAAATCACCGTAAAATAGAGTGGAGGGAGAGGAAAGTACAAAAGACCAATTCTGTCCCTTAATATCATTAATGGAAAGATTTATGGTCACTGAAAGTGGTGTATTGCCAACAATAGCTCTGGTGAAGCCACATCTGCTTATCCTAATGTGTAAGGAGCAGGATATGTGACAAGGAATGGGAATATGCCATTTGATTTGCAGCTATTACCTGACTACAAAGACAATGAGTAGGTGCATAAATAAAGACAAATCATCATTATAGTGCAGCAACCAGACCTCACTGCAAACAGCTGAAGCCTGAGTTCTGGCAAAATGAGGTGTCCTGCTCCATAGTAAACAATGTTTTAATACATCCTCTTAATGTCAGGATTTCTCGTTCTCAAACAAAATTACTTAAAAAAATTTTTTTGGAGATGGCTTTCAAATGTCATTTTTAGTGTGAATTTCCTTTTATCATTTTGTAAAATTGAATCATATAATAATGTCTTCTTTCTCAAGCAATTTTTAACACTTCTGTCCAAATAATTTATTGGTCGGTAATATAGCAGTGTAGTTTAAATTTGCTCCATCTTGACAAACAAATAGTGCATTTCAGGGGGTAGAAGGTAGATATACAAGGCTTCTGGATGTTGATTGAGATGAAAGAGAATCCCTTTGAAGTTTAAAATTGGTTTTAATAGAAGGTATGCTGATTTCAAGAAACGGTATAGAGTTTTAGGAAAATTATAAGATTGTAAATACAAAACAGGTTTGGAGATAAATTTGAATTCTGACAATCAGCAATTCTCAAAGCCAGGATTTGTTAATCTCACTTAATTTCATGAAGGAATTAGCCAAGACATATAAACATGTCTTTCTTAATGGTAGAGTGCTCTAGAAGTGATGCAGATAGAGAAATTGGAAAATAATACCTTTATATCACTCAGCTTATTCATGTGCAATCATTTGCATTCCTCAAATAACTGTTAAATATTTAGACTGGAAAAAATAATTCTAGGCATTTTAGTTAGACAGTAAAATTAAAATATAGAGAAAACAAGTCCATTATGAAATTATTTTAATTAGTTCTTACCCAGAGTGACAGTGGATAGCTCAGACACCAAACTGTCACTTTTTAAATAATTGCCATGCTCCAGGCACTATGTTAGATGATATATTGGTTACTTGCATGGATATAAATGTGTTAGTTGCTCAGTCATGTCCAACTCTTCACAACTCTATTGACTGTAGCCTGCCAAGCCCCTCTGCCCATGGGATTCTCTAGGCAAGACTACTGGAATGGGTTGCCATTCTCTTCTCCAGGGGATCGTCCTGAACCAGCGATTGAACCCAGGTCTCCTATATTGCAGGCAGATTCTTTACCATCTGAGGCACCAGGGAAACCCAGACATGGCTATGTGCAAAGAAGATCATTTATCCAGAAAAGAAAAATAAAAACTCAAACAAGTCACCTTAATTAAGCAATGGATGTACTGTCAGAGGGCCTTCCTGCTTGACAGCAGAATAGAGAGCATTTAATTCTGCCCAGAAAGGGTAAAGGAATTCCAGGCCTTAGAGGATGAGTACTTGTTAAGCCATTCAAGAGAGGAGAGAGAATTCAAATCAGAGGTCATATCCAAAATGAAGGTACAAGAATGAAACAGCATGGCATTTTCAGTAAACTGTGATGAGTATTTGAAAGACAGAAGGTGGGACTGGAGGCAGATGGCCCCACCTCCTCCACCCCTCAGTTCAGTTCAGTTCAGTCACTCAGTCATGTCCGACTCTTCGCGACCCCATGAACCGCAGCACGCCAGGCCTCCCTGTCCATCACCAACTCCCGGAGTTTCCTTAAACTCATGCCCATCGAGTTGGTGATGCCATCCAGACATCTCATCCTCTGTCGTCCCCTTCTCTTCCTGCCCCCAATCCCTCCCAGCATCAGGGTCTTTTCCAATGAATCAACTCTTCACATGAGGTGGCCAAAGTATTGGAGTTTCAGCTTCAGCATCAGTCCATCCAATGAACACCCAGGACTGATTTCCTTTAGGATGGACTGGTTGGATCTCCTTGCAGTCCAAGGGACTCTCAAGCATCTTCTCCAACACCACAGTTCAAAAGCATCAATTTTTTGGTGCTCAGCTTTCTTCACAGTCCAACTCTCACATCCATATATGACCACTGGAAAATCCATAGCCTTGACCAGAAGGACCTTTGTTGGCAAAGTAATGTCTCTGCTTCTTAATATGCTATCTAGGTTGGTCATAACTTTCCTTCCAAGGAGTAAGCATCTTTTAATATCATGGCTGCAGTCAGCATCTGTAGTGATATTGGAGCCCCCAAAAATAAAGTCTGACACTGTTTCCATTGATTCCCCATCTATTTTCCATGAAGTGATGGGACCAGATGCCATGATCTTCGTTTTCTTAATGTTGAGTTTTAAGCCAGCTTTTTCACTCTCCTGTTTCACTTTCATCAAAAGGCTTTTTAGTTCCTCTTCACTTTCTGCCATAAGGGTGGTGTCATCTGCATGACTGAGGTTATTGATATTTCTCCCGGCAATCTTGATTCCAGCTTGTGCTTCTTCCAACCCAGCATTTCTCATGATGTACCCTGCATATAAGTTAAATGAGCAGGGTGACAATATACAGCCTTGACGTATTCCTTTTCCTATTTGGAACCAGTCTGTTGTTCCATGTCCAGTTCTTTTTTTTTTTTTCCCATGTCCAGTTCTAACTGTTGCTTCCTGACCTGCATACAGGTTTCTCAAGAGGCAGGTCAGGTGGTCTGGTGTGCCCATCTCTTTCAGAATTTTCCACAGTTTGTTGTGATCCACACAGTCAAAGGCTTTGGCATAGTCCATAAAGCAGAAATATATGTTTCTCTGGAACTCTCTTGCTTTTTCGATGAACCAGTGGATATTGGCAATTTGATTTCTGGTTCCTCTGTCTTTTCTAAAACCAGCCTGAACATCTGGAAATTCACAGTCCACGTATTGCTGAAGCCTTGCTTGGAGAATTTTGAGCACTACTACTAGCATGTGAGATGAGTGCAATTGTGCGCTAGTTTGAGCATTCTTTGGCATTGCCTTTCTTTGGAACTGAAATGAAAACTGACCTTTTCCAGTCCTGTGGCCACTGCTGAGTTTTCCAAAATTGCTGGCATATTGAGTGTAGCACTTTCACAGCATCATCTTTCAGGATTAGAAACAGCTTAACTGGAATTCCATCACCTCCACTAGCTTTGTTCGTAGTGATGATTTCTTTTCTTTTCTTTTTTTTTTAAATTTATTTTTATTAGTTGGAGGCTAATTACTTTACAATATTGTAGTGGGTTTTGTCATACATTGACATGAATCAGCCATGGAGTTACATGTATTCCCTATCCCGATCCAAGGCGAGGGTGGGATGTTTTGAGAGAACAGCATCGAAACATGTATATTATCTATAGTGAAACAGATCACCAGCCCAGGTTGGATGCATGAGACAAGTGCTCAGGCCTGGTGCACTGGGAAGACCCAGAGGAATCGGGTGTAGTGATGATTTCTAAGGCCCATTTGACTTCACACACCAGGATGGCTGGCTCTAGGTGAGTGATCACACCATCGTGATTATCTGGGTCATGAAGATCTTTTTTGTACAGTTCTTCTGTGTATTCTTGCCACCTCTTCTTAATATCTTCTGCTTCTGTTAGATCCATACCATTTCTGTCCTTTATTGTGCCCATCTTTGCATGAAATGTTCCCTTGGTATCTCTAATTTTCTTGAAGAGATCTCTAGTCTTTCCCATTCTGTTGTTTTCCTCTATTTCTTTGCATTGATCACTGAGGAAGGCTTTCTTATCTCTCCTGGCCATTCTTTGGAAATCTGCATTCACATGGGAGTATTTTCCCTTTTCTCCTTTGCTTTTCACTTCTCTTTTTTTCACAGCTATTTGTAAGGCCTCCTCAGACAATCATTTTGCCTTTTTGCATTTCTTTTCCATGGGTATGGTCTTGATCCCTGTCTCCTGTACAATGTCACGAACCTCCACCCACAGTTCATCAGGCACTCTGTCAATCAGATCTAGTCCCTAAAATCTATTTCTCACTTCCACTGTATAGTCATAAGGGATTTGATTTAGGTCATACCTGAATGGTCTAGTGGTTTTCCCTACTTTCTTCAATTTAAGTCTGAATTTGGCAATAAGGAGATCATGATCTGAGCACAGTCAGCTCCCACTCTTGTTTTTGCTGACTGTATAGAGCTTCTCCATCTTTGGCTGCAAAGAATATCATCAATCTGATTTTGGTGTTGACCATCTGGTGATGTCAATGTGTAGCGTCTTCTCTTGTGTTGTTGGAAGAGGGTGTTTGCTATGACCAGTGCGTTCTCTTGGCACAACTCTATTAGCCTTTGCCCTGCTTCATTTTGTACTCCAAGGCCAAATTTGCCTGTTACTCTAGGTATTTCTTGATTTCCTATTTTACATTCCAGTCCCCTATAATGAAAAAGATATCTTTTTTCCATGTTAGTTTTAGAAGATCTTGTATGTCTTCACAGAACTGTTCAACTTCAAAATGTAGTCCACCAGGCTCTATCCATGGGATTCTCCAGGCAAGAATATTGAAGTGGGTTGCCATGCCCTCCTCCAGGAGATCTTCCCAACCCAGGGATCAAACTCACATCTCTCACATCTTCTGCATTGGCAGGCAGGTTCTCAACCACTAGCACCATAGCAGGCCAAAAAAGGGAGGAGGATGGGCAAACCTGCCAGATCACATATTTCTCATCTTCAAAGTCAGGAGACCTTCCTGACCACACATACACAGCAAGTATATACAGGGAAAGGCTCCTTCTAAAAATGATGCTGAAGCTGAAGCTCCAATACTTTGGCCACCTGATGTGAAGAGCTGACTCATTGGAAGAGACCCTGATGCTGGGAAAGACTGAGGGCAGAAGGAGAAGGGGACAACAGAGGATGAGATGTTTGGATGGCATCAGGAACTCGAAGGACATGAGTTTGAGCAAACTCCAGGAGATGGTGAAGGACAGGGAAGACAGGTGTGCTGCGGTTCATGGGGTCACAAAGAGTCAGACACCACTGTGTGACTGAACAACAACAAAAAGAAAAAAAAATGATAATCTACTTAAAATGTACACACATCATCCCCATAAATTTTAAAATTCTGCAGCACTATATTCCCTACTCTACGGAGAAATTTGAAATTCATGGAAACCAAGTAACTTGCTCAAGTTTCATGGTTTTAATGGTATCTGAGTTGGAATCTACTAGTGGCTGCTTCCACTGAACATCTACACGGTTGCTATATTTCTACCTGCCACTGTTTGGTTGAGTCTTATGGCTGCAGGGGTCAGGGACTGGAGTTGGAGGGTACTTCACAGAGAAGGTTCCAAGTAAATGAAGTTTTAAAGTTGAGTAAGAACTGAAAATACAAAAAAAAAAAAAAAATGTAGTCAAATGAAGGGAGCATTTGCTAGGGAAAGTAAATATCCAGTGCAAAGTTAACCCAAATAAAGACAACACACAGGGAAGAGAAAGCCCAGTTTTGAGGGTGATGTTCATGGATGCTTTTGAGGAAATGGAGGGAGAAGGAAAGGAGGTCAGCACATGCCCAACCTAGTAGGGCTTTTTGTGTCATCTCATCCTGTGGTATGATTTTTTCCTCCTCAGAGCCATGGGCCATCAGTAAAACTTTTTGAGCTGGAGGAGGATACAGCTGATCCTTGCCTAACACAGGTTTGAACTACATGGATTTTTCACTTTGGCAGGGTTTGCTCCCTGAGCCCCCTCATTCTTCCAGGGTCAACTGTAATATGATTGATTTTTTTTTTTTTTTTTTGCCACACCAGGCAACATGTGGGATCTTAGTTACCTGACCAGGGATCAAATTCACACCCTCTGCATTGAAAGCAAGGAGTCTTAGCCACTGGACCACCAGGGACCTCCCAGATTTGGATTTATAAGAGCTAACTCTGGGGACAGTATGGGAAGAACAAGGCCACAGACAGGCAGATCTATTAGGAGCAGTGGGATGAGTGAAAGAACCAGCACGGGATACTGAAGGACAGAGTGGGTGCACAGAAATATTTGGATCTAAAGGTTTCTTAATTTTTCCAAAGGTCAACACCACCCCCAGGACCTTCATGATCTCTGGTGCCCTCCTGTTGCCTTATAAGAGTAGTCATCATATTCTAGTTAGAACAGTCTTTCTGAACAGAGAATAACTTATTTCCTTTTAAAAATGTTTTCTTTAATTATATCAACTTACTTGTATCCCTTTTTACTATTTAACATGATACTACTTTCAATTTGCATTTTATTAATAGCAAAAGCATTTTCTAAGCTATTCCTCAATTGAGAAATTTCTTCCTAAAGTTAGAACTTAATGGCACTGAATTTTGTTTTATGATAATTAAAGAAAACCAAACAAGTGAAGGGTGCCTCGTATTCTTGAATGATCTCACAGTTGAGCTTGGAAATTTTTGCCAAAAGTACTGTATTCAGATGTTCATCAAACAGCTTTAAACTCATGCTGTGTCTCAATAGTGGGCCATAACGTCTGTGGTTGCATTAATGATCTTATAAATCCTCTAATGATATAAATTGCATCATTTTATTTCATTTTAACTTTAGTGTTAAATGTTCAGGAATTCAAAGTAAACATTTCAACTTTCTAAAATTTTATGACTTTATTTGACATTTATTTATTTATATTACACGAGAAAACTCAAAATATAGAAGTGTCCCAGGCCTCTTTTTCAAAATCTGGCAGACTTTCTCAACATGTTCATTCAATATCCAGGTATGAAATGCCATATAGTATTTCTAAGCACTAAATCTGCAGTCATTCTTTTTTTTTTTTTTTATCTTATTTAGTGTGGGCCAATCTGTGTTTAACCATTGAGGATAGGTAGACATGGCTCATGATCAAATCGATTGGGGTGATCTATAATATATAATGGGGCTTCCCTGGTAGCTTAGCTGGTAAAGAATCTACGTGCAATGCAGGAGACCCAAGTTAGATTCCTGGGTTCGGAAGATCCCTTGAAAAAGGGATAAGTTACCCACTCCAGTACTCTTGGGTTTCCCTCATGGCTCAGAGAGTACAGAATCCTCCTGCAATGTAGGAGACCTGAGTTTGATCCTTAGGCTGAGGAGATTCCCCAGGAGGAAGGCATGGCAACCCACTCTAGTATTCTTGCCTAGAGAATCCCATGGACAGAAGAGCCTGGCGGGCTATAGCCCACAAGGTAGCAAAGAGCCGTTCGTGATCAAGCACCTAAGCACAGCCAGTACATAATAAGTAATGGATTTCAAAAATCAAAATACAATAAAATGGATTAGAAAATGAAAGAGTGTCTGAGTGAGTGAGTGAAAGTTGCTTACTCTTTGCAATCCCATGGACTATACAGTCCAGAATACTGGAGTGGGTAGCCTTTTCCTTCTCCAGGTGATCTTCCCAAACCAGGGATCAAACCCAGGTCTCCCACATTGCAGGAGGATTCTCTACCAGCTAAGCCACAAGGGAAGCGCAAAGATTAAATATAACATTTACCCACAGAGTAAATATAATATTGTCTTTTAATAATATAGTTTCAGCTATATATGTGAGGGGAGGAGAGGGTACATTTGTTTGAACAGTAATATATACCCTTTCCTGAACATCAGAATCTTAAGTTTGTAGAGCTCTTATCTAAGTTAGTGAATTAATCGATATACCTCTACATACATACATACATATGTGTATGTGTATATATACATATATATATATATATATACCCACACACATATATATACACACACACACATATATATAAGTATATATAATTTTATCTTCAAAAGAGCTTGGAAGTTAATAGAGAAAAGGCATGTAAACATAAATTATAGTGTAGAGCAATGTATGAAGATGTGGTGCAAAGAGCAGAGGAAGTATAGGATTTGGTTCAATTTCTTTGTGCCAGGAAAGAGCCTGACTTTGTTTTTCCTTCCCCCCACCCCTTCTCTCCCTCCCCTTGTTCCCTCTCCTTCCCTTTCTTCTTTTATTAAAAAAGAAAGGCCATCTTGCCCTAAATTTTGGAAAAATAAACTGCCTACACTTTATTCCTTGAGAGTGTCCTCACACATTTCAGCCTTCATTCCACTAAGGGCAATATTTTAAAAGAATTATCTTTCCCAGGAATGTAACCCGACAGATGAAAGTTCGGAAGGCAGATATCTCATACACACAATGAGAGCCCTCCTCCTCCAAGCTGATAATTGTTTCTGGCCAATTATCTTTAGCTCTACCCCATCTAGAGATTCCCCTGCTCCCTTTGTTATCTAGAACTTCACAAATTCCAGGGTTTCAAGGTGTTTCTAAATTATCATTTAAATAGTTCATGTACTTCAATTATTTCTTAGTTAATGCAAACATAGACTCCTTTTTTTGTATTCATTACTAGGTTTAGCACTTCATGAAAAATTGATCAACAAAAGAAACCGAATTCCTGCCATCAAGGGATTTACTCCCTAGTAGCCAATAATACTTTAAGTGCATACTATTATGCATAAATATATAATTATGTGCTATCTTATGAAATGGCAGAAGGCTAAAAGAATATTTCTGGGAAGATCAAACTTAAATTTGGGGTGGAATTCACATAGGCTCTTACCAAAACCATCATCCTTGACTGAAATTGAAGGCTGCATTAGGAGCAAATAGAAAGGTGGACGATGGAGGGAACAGTGAGGAGGAGGGTGTGAGTGGTAGAGGAAAGGATATCTGTGACCTGTATGTGAAGACCCTGAGGTGGAAACTGGTGCATTTCAGGAGCTGCAAATCTGGCCATGGTAGGAAAAGGAAGAGACTAAGGAGAAAAACAGCACAAGATACAACCGGGGACGAAGGGACACAAAAGGCCTGACAGGACCTTTCGTATATATTCAAGATTTGGGATTTTTGTTCTGAGCAATGGGAAGTCATTGAAGAATTCTGAATAACCAGATTTGTGGAAACAAGTGCAAAATATGTGATGCACCTGACATCTTTTCTTTATAGTGACTCATTGCAGAGACATTATTTGGCTTTTGGCAGCTATGCCCAGTCATATATTTATAGGTTCTTAGTTAAAAAATGCATGAAACTTCATGCACACATACCTTTTTTGAAGATATCATTTAAAGAGATTATTTGATGCCTCCCATAAACAGTAATAGCATACTTTGTAGTAAAGTAAATGGTGTTCAATTGAGAGTACTGTATTTGGTTTGTTTCTTTGTACTCATTGGCTCACTGATTATTATCACAAGATGATATATTGAACATGTCTTCCTTATCGCTGTCTCATTGTTTGTTTTTTTTTCTTACTCAAGGTGATTTCTAAATACCAAAGTGCACAACCAAAGAAAACAACTTCATTTCATTACCAACTCAAACTTACTTTTTCTCCTTTCCTCAAAAGTGATTTCCCTAAAATTCTCCACAAAATAAATTTTAATTTTTCAACCGTCAACTAATATAAATAAATACCAGTTTTATCAAAATTAATGGAATATGGAAAACCCACTGAAATAAGACTATTTTAATTATTCTAATTTTAAAATTAAAACCTACCAAGTATACTTATCTCTGAAAGGTAGTTTGAGAAAAAAAAAAGAGATACAAAGGAGAAAAGATTGAAAGGTTGAATGGTCCCCAAACTTTAGAGGAACAAATTTTTCCCAAAACAAAACTTAAATCGTAAATCAGAGTTGTAAAGATAACTGCAGTTATATAGTTTAAGTTTCCTCAAAACAGTCTCTAATGTTTTGGAGACTGGGTTTGGGAATAGAGACAAAAACAAAAGCTCACAGATATGCAGTCATAATTCTGCTGGAAGAAACATGTTTTATTACTTTGTTTTCATTTTGAGACATTTATACAAATTTCACAGGAAAAATGTTATCTTTGATTTCAAATTCTCATTTATAAAAGAATAAAAACATTCTTCCACTAAACCACCAGCTCATTGTATTATGTATAGCTGTGTTGTAAAGGAATGTGAATTGAAAACATGTTTCTGCAGGCTAAGTTGAGGTTGCCCTTTATGGATCTAGATTTCAGATATGTGGGTGCTACATTTGTGAGCTGCAGTGAAAGCTCCAGTATTACTACGTCCAGAGAAGAGGAATTTGGCTGCTCTAGGGCTCGCCCACAATGGCAGCTTTAAACCCAAGTTGACATTTAACAGAAACAACTAAGAGCCTGGAAAAGACCATCCTCTGAAACTGTTCTCATAAATACACGTTAAGTATGTGAATATTGTGAGGCTGAAATCCGTATTAAGCTCTATTATAGAAAAAGGACCTGATCTTGATATCTACCAGATTAAAAATGTGCTCTCAAGCTAATGAAAAGCATCATTGCTACAGTGACATTTGCTTTCTCTTGCCTTCTCTCTTTCTTCTTCTAGCATGGTGAAAAAGCCTTGCTTCTTCATGGTCTTCACTTACCTGGAGGAATCTTTTCTCCTCCCTGTAAAGTGAACTGGAGGCAAAGATATTTTTTTTTCAAAAAATATATACATATATGTGCATATTTATGTACACACATACATGGGATTACCTGGTGGCTCAGTGGGTAAAGAATCCTTCTGTGATGCAGGAAACCCAGGTTCGATCCCTGGGTCGGGAAGATCCCCTGGATGAGGGCATGGCAACCCAGTCTAGTACTGTTGCCTAGAGAATCCCATGGACAGAGGAGCCTGGTTGGCTGCAGAACATAGGGTTACACAGAGTCAGACCGGAATGAAGTGAATAAGTAGCATATATACACGTTGACTTTTTTATTTGTTTCTATTCAAAATCTTTCTAGAGGCACTCATAAAGTTCTACAAAGAATACTGTAGTGAGAGTCTAGAGATCCTCACTATGTCATAAGCTGGGTGTTCTCAGTGGCTCAGCCATAAAGAATTTGCCTGCAATACAGAAGAGACGGGTCCAGTCCTTGGGTTGGGAAGATTTCCTGCAGAAGGAAATGGCAACCCACTCCAGTATTCTTGCCCTGGAAATCCCATAGACAAAGGAGCCTCATGGACTACTCTCCATGGTGTTACAAAAGAATTTGGACATGGCTAAACAAACAACTAAACAAAAACAGCATTTCACAAGCTAATTCCATGACTCTAACTTGACCAAGCCATTTAATTAAAATGCAACCAGGTAGTGTTAGCCCTGAGTTGGGTCTTGCTTCCCTGAAATTGACAATTGGACTCCACAATGAAGAATAAAAGACATTCAGTTTTCCACATACCAACTGCAAACAGAACAACTGTTATTAGAGTTTATACATTCCCTGTAATTGTGCAATTCCTCTTGATATAAGCAAGAGGAACACATGAAGACATAAGAAGATTTTGGGGAAGAGAGAAGGCTTAGCCTTCTCTGTGGCTCAGATGGTAAAGAAACCTCCTGCAATACAGGAGACCAAGATTCGATCCCAGGGTCAGGAAGATCCCCTGGAGAAGGGAATGGTTACCCACTCCAGTCTTCTTGTCTGGGAAATCCCCATGGACAGAGCCGCCTGGCGGGTAATGTTCCATGGGGTCGCAGGAAGTTGGACACAACTGAGTGACCAAGCACACACAACACGAAAGTTTACCAAAGTAAGCACAGACAGGTCATCCTGTGTCCTTATTTTCCTTTAGAAGAGGCAAGATTCTTTCTTTCTATAAAGTCTTGGGTCAAGGACTCAGGGAAAATTAAGTCTGCAGAACTGCAAACATTTTCCCTCTACTAGTGGGGGAGGAGTGATCATATCCCATCTGGTACTGAGCAGTAGAGGAAAGCATCCTAGGATGATGTTAGGGACAGGGAGAGCAGGACAGTCCAGATCACTCCACTGTAAATGAGCAGGCCCTTAAAGTGACATCCAAACTGAATCCTCCATGAGAACACAGGTCTAGGGGTTCACGTGGAGAATAACACATCTGGTGGCCACAACCTTGTCTTGAATGAACACAGCAGGGGAGCACCATGATGGTGACATGGAGGAACATGATGTAATGCCACTAACCAAAGCAAACTCCTGAATTTTAAGACTCCGACATTTATTGAGGTTTTGTACTGTGATTGAGTCAGTACTTAGTACATTTAGTCTTTGTACACATACACACACACGCACACACACACAGACAAACCCACCTATTAAAACTGAATCGGTGCCAATTATTTACAGATAGAAGTAGTGAGGCACAGAGAAATGATAGAACTTGTCTATGGTCACACTGCCAGTACCTGCTAGAGGTGGGGTCTAACCTAGGCAGCATCTCTCCTGAAACATGGTTAAACTGTGCTAGGTAATGCCAATGTTCCTCTTCACTTGAAACCATCCACACAGCTAGATTGCAGTGAAAGGAGCATAGGAGGAGCATTTTCAGTTGATTAATTTTGAATTTTCCCAATGAGCAGAATAAATGATTAGAAATAAAAGTCTGTTTTAATACCTGATGGTGTTTTAAAAGGTATAGAATTAGGATAAGATGCTGTCATACTTTTCCAGTAACTTGCAGAGAAATACAGATTTAATAGAGCACAAGTATTGGTGTTCATGGGGGAAAAAATGAATCCATTTCATATTTCTACTTTCCTAAATTGATACTCCTCAATAGTCTGGTTACAATCAGCTGTCTCACTTATAAAATGAGGCAGCTTTGAACACAAATTTTGCAGTGAGCAAACTGGGTTTGAAATAGGGATGTTTGCACTTCTCTCTTAAATAATTCAGCTTCCTCATGGTAAAATGAATATATACCTAGTCATCAATATTGTCATAAGAAATAAATGAGACAGGGAACATAGATTATGCTACTTAAGTAATAAGGCCCCGTTTCAGTGGCATAACAGACTACAACATTATTTCTTATTTATACGAAATTCTTCGATATTCAGGTTTAGTGAGTATCTCTCCATCATCAGAGAACTAGACTGACCATAGCTAAGTCAGTAGAGAACAAACAGAGAGAAAGGAAAAGAAGAATTGCACACGGCAGGTTTTGTTAGCAAGGCCCACAATGGTGAATTACATATGTTAAGTTCATAGTCACATAACTGTACTCACCTCCAGGAAATACCAAGAGATATAATCTGTGTGCTTAAGAATGAAAAAAGGAGGCTGTGGATAGACGGCAGTTTTTGTCACATGTACATAAAATGCTTAGCAGACTGCCTGACACAAATTGCATTCAATTTAGCTGTTGCTGCTATCTCTCAAAGCCCTAATGGGTTTAAGTTCTAAGAAGTAAAATGGAAAATTATTTTAATTAAGCCACAGATAGCAACATTTCTTGTAAACAGGACACTGTGAGCACTGTGATAAATTTTACTCAAAGATAAGTGCACACACATTGAAGGGAAGGATGATAATTATTTCCAGAAAAATATTAGTTTTAACATTATATAATTCCTTCCTCCCAGAACTGGTGAAAATAGATATTAAAATTTGAAAACAGGAGAGAAACCAGAAAAAAAAAAAACTTTCACGAGAAAAAAAAAATTGTTAGGCAACAAGGACCTACTGTATAGCATTACAATATTATAGTATCTTATAATCTATAATTGAAAATAATTTTTAAAAAATATATGTAAATATCTGTATCTATATTATATATGTATATATAACTGAATCACTCTGCTATACACCTGAAACTAACACAACATTGCAAGTTAACTGTACTTAAAAATGTTTTAAAAATTGTTAGGAAAACATAGCATCCACCCTATAAATCTCTCGTAAATTTCTGCTAAATAACAGATCTATAATGGCATAATATCAACATACACCTTTTCCTCTTAAGTGGTGACTTTTCCACATTTCTATTTCTGGTCTCTTCAGGCTGCGATCTCTAAGGTGCTTACACTGACCTACATCCATTAACTCTCCAGTTTTTGATCTTATATGAAAGACCTAACATCATCCAAGTAAATGTTTAAAGGAATCAAGGGAAATTTACTTATAGTATTTGGTAGGTAACAGAGTGACGGGATAGACCTCATTATGCTCAAGAGTGAGTTAGTGGGGGAAAAACAAAGGGAAAAAATCAATACAAAAAAAAAAATAAAATAAAATAATAAATAAATTAAAAAAAAATAGCTGAGGTAACATAATAGGAGGAAAATAACATAGTTGCTAGGGAGAGAGGAATTTTCTGTAGTATCTCCTTAGAGATTCCCATGAAGTTAAATAAAACATACACTTTATGAAGCTGGAGATAAAAGGCAGGCTGATGATATACAGACTGAAATGGAAGGTTAGCTGTCAGATTTAGGGAAGAAACTTAAGGAAACAAATGATGCTTTAGCAGAATGTAAATGAAAGAAGAAGCAAGATTTGAAAGAAAATATGCAAATGTAGATATGAATTCCCCTGGCTCTAGCTATGTGATGATTTTTCCCCTTCGTGGGACACAGAAAATGAGTATCATAAATATTTTTCTGTAGCAAGCTGGGCTTAAAGTTTCTATACCATATCTCACAAGGCGGGAGCTTCAAACTTTGATGACCACTATCTAGAAAGAAAATGACATTTTACATCATGATCTTAGGCCTTCACATGCATGCGCGCGCGCGCACACACACACATACACAGTGACGGTCGTCTGAAGCAATACTATGTGTAATGCTGTCTGGCATTTCCTGTTTTCTTCTAATTCATTTTAAATAATGCTGATTGAGTTTCATCAATTTGATCTGACAACCAAATGAATCCTGACAACTGCTAAAAGTGTCTATGAATTTCCACTGAAAAAGAATGAATACTGATTCCAAGCTTGAAGTTTCTTTTTGTTTTATCCTTCTATGTGTACCTAATCTACTTAGGAGCAGCCCCATACCTTTCTTTAAGCACTCAGAGGATTCCCCTGAGCAATGCTTAATGGCAATTTACCTAGAAAATCTTATTAAGGAGACAGGGGGATATGAGTAGATTCTACCTCATCTCAATCTGTATGCTCTTCAAACCCGGGGAACTCAATAACGGGAGAGGATTAATTAAAGTGGGAGACCAAAAGCTCCTCTTGAGATGCAGCTGAAGGCTAGTGGCAGCCCCTTTTGTCCCTAACAAGAGTGAACATCACCAGCTCAGGTCTCAGACATTTTAACAATTATACTTTCTTAGAGTACTGACGACAATGCACTGTAACGTCATCCAGTGCATTTTAAACTGCAGGATACCTCTAAATATTGAATCTTGAAATGAATGTATTATGTCATGACAGCATTTTATAAAAATAGATTAAAGGGAATAGAACAAGAATATCTCATAACTTTGCAGATTTTATATGATAATTCAAATTTTTTTCATTTATGTAGCTATGTCTGTCTAAACATATATATCTATGTATTTGTACATGACATAAATTATCTTGCTTACAGTAAAAAGCACTGTAAACTGCTTTAAGTTATTTCATCACTGCATTTAAAGGAAAGTAAAAGGACATGTGAAAACTGTTTTCTTTGTGTTGGGGTTATAAAATTTCTATTTTTTTAAGTATCAAGACCCAAAAGAAATAAAAATAGGATAAGTCAGTCTAACCATTCTGAATAATCTCCTCAAAAATGGCAGCAAAACAAGAATATAGCCATGATAACTATGTTGCAAAAAAATCAAATTAGATTTATTAGAAAAATGACATATAGCACTTCCATAACATATAATGACACTGCTATGAATTTTAAAATCAAAGAATTAAAAATACAGAAAACTAATAACAGACATAAAATATAAAATATGTCAGTAATTATTATTGTTGTGTGAACACATATTGGAATAAAAATAATATTTTTAAAGATTTTTTTGAAGTTCAAGTGAAGGAAGACTAGCATTTAGCTGTTTTGAAGGACCTTATTATAAGCCAAAAGAAATCAATACTGACCATCAACTAGACAGGTTCTGGTGATTTAAAACCTTAAAAAAAATTTAAAACTGGTGTTTACATGGGAAAAGAAAATAGGTCAAATGACAAAGAAATGGAATTTTGCCAGTATTTCTACTGAAACCAGAATCTAAAATGGAAAATATGCTTTTCAAATAATTAGAAAAAATAAACTCATTGAAAGAAAAATAATGGTCTTATTCAAAAAAATGGGAAACAATGGAAAAATATAGTCATAAATGTGCAATGCTGGCATAAATAAAATAGATCATTTATTATGCTCTGTATAGGTAGGTAGGTTTAATCTGTCAGTCGCATCTAACTTTTGTGACCCTATAGACTATAGACTATCAGGCTCCTCTGCTCATGGGTTTTTCCAGGTAAGAATACTGGAGTGGATTGTCATTTCCTTCTCCAACACTATGTATAAATGAGTTAAAATTTCCCGTTGAAAAAATCTAAAAGTCACTCACAGAAAAACTTAAAAGAAATGAATAAAACTGTTCAAAGTGAAGATTCAGGAGGGAAAAATCAGATAGTTAACAATGAAAAGAAGAAAGCGGAGCTATTGATATTTATCAGATAAAAAATTAAGGTGAGAAAACTCATCATTACATGATAAGGGGACAACTTGCAATTCACAGTTTGGAAACTGGAAGACATAATTTTCAGTTCGTACTTAACCTGAAATCTGTGTTCCTGGAAAACAGTAATGATCATTGCTAATTATTAGAGAAATGCAAATCAAAACCACAGTGAGATATCACCTCACAATGGTTCAAATAGCCATCATCAAAATATCTATGAATAATAAATGCTAGAGAGCATGTGAAGAAAAAGGAATCCTTCTACACTGTTGGGAATGTAAATTGGTGGGACCACTACAGAGAACAGTATGGAGGTTCCTTTAAAAACTAAAAATAGAACTATCATATGATCTGGTGATCCCACTCCTAGGTATATATCCAGAGAAAACTATAGCTCAAAAAGATCATGCACCCCAGTGTTTACTGTAGCATTATTTACAATGGCTAAGACACAGAAAAGGCTTCCTGGGTGGCTCAGATAGTAAAGAATCTGCCTGCAATACAAGAGACTGGGGTTTGATCCCTGGGTTGGGAAGATCCCTTGGAGAAGTAATAGCTACCCACACCAATATTCTTGCCTGGTATATTCCATTGACAGAGGAGTATGGCGGGCTACAGTTCATGGTGTCGCAGAGTCCCACACGACTAAGTGACTAACACTTTCCCTTTCTTTCACATGGAAGCAACCTAGATGTCCATTGACAGATGAATTAATAAATATATGCTACATATGTAACCAATGGAATATTATTCAGCCATAAAAAGAATAAAATATTACCATTTGAGGCAATATGATGAACCTAGAGATTATCATACTAAGTGAAGTAAGCCAAAGATAGATATCATATGATATTTGCTTACATGTTGTCACTTAGTCATATCCAACTCTTTGCAACCCTTTGGACTATAGTCTGACCAAGGGGCTCCCTGTCCATGGGATTCTTCAGGCAAGAATACGGGAGGGGGTTAACATGCCCTGCTCCAGTGATATTGCTTATATGTGGAATATAGAAAAAATGATATGAATAAACTGATTTATAAAAAGTGATAACAAACTCACAGACATAGAAAACAAATTTAGGTTGCCAAAGGGAAAGGGTGGGGAGGAGGGATAAATTAGAAATTTGGTATTAAGTTATACACACTGCTGTATATAAAATAGGACCTCTTGTATAGCACAGGAAACTACTCAATATTGTATAATAACCTATAAAGAAGAGAATCTTAAAAAGAATATATATGTGCATATGTATAACTGAATCACTTTATTGTACAACTGAAACTAACACAACATTGTAAATCAACTATACTTCAGTAAAAAACAAGAAGATAGAATTTCTCCCAAAATTTATATTTTAGGAAACTGCTTCCTGTACAGAACCATCCTTCCCATGTGACTTAAGAACTCACAGATGACCCAATTGTTTGCCTACAATAAGGCCAGACACAGACCTAAATTCCCATTTTTGGATTCGTAAATGATTAGTTGAACTGTTTGTCCGTACTGGCCAAACTGGACAAAATACTCAATAACTTGACTTAGCTAGTCTGGTTTCTCCCCTCCCCACAAGCCCTAGGAACTGAGCATGCCTTTGAACATTGAAATAATTTCTCTTTAACAGTCCCTCCAGAAATCAGCTGATGTTAGGAAAAACATTCCCCAGTCAACTGACTGATGATCTCCACCTGACTTTCTCACTCCTGTTCATCCCATTCTTTCTAGCCTTATTTATTCCTCCTTTTAAAATGAGTGCTTTCTCCATGTTTCTATGAGCTTGATGATTTTTTTGAAGATTCCTCATGTAAGGATATAATGCAGTATTTATCTTTTCCTATCTGGTTTATTTCACTTAACATAATGCATTCAACTTCCACCCAAGTTGTTGAAAATAGCAGAATTTCCTTCTCATGGCTGAGTAACATTCTACTGTAAGCATGTATAGTATATATATATATATATATATATTGCATTTTCTTTATCCATTCACCCATTAGTAGACACTTAAATTGTTACCATATCTGACTTTTGTGAATAATGTTGCAATGAATATTGGAATACAAATACTTAAATTGTTTTCAATTACTTGAGATATACACCTGGAAGTGGAATTGCTGGATCATACTGTAGTTCTCTTTTTAGTTTATTGAGAAACCTCCATACTGGTTTCCATAGTAGCTACCTTTTTCCTGCTTCTTTGATAGCACTTGTCACCTCTTGTCTTTTAACAATAGCAATTCTAAAAAATGCGAGATGATATCCAATTGTGGTTTTGATTTGCATTTTCCTGATAATGTATGATGTTGAGCACATTTTACTGTACCTGTTGACCATTTGTAAATCTTCTTTGGAAAAATGGGTATTCAGTTCCTCTTGCCAATTTTCAAAGCTTTTTTTTTTTTTTTTCCACCGTTGAGTGATCTGAGTTCTTTGTATGTTCAGCTTATTGTTGTTGTCTTGTCTAGTCTGGTCACTAAATCATGTCAGAATCATTTGCAACCCCATGGACTGTAGCCAGCCAGACTCCTCTGTCCATGGGACTTTCTAGGCAAGAATACTGGAGTGGGTTGCCATTTCCTTCTCCAGGGTTCTTCTATCCAACCCAGGGATCAAACCCACATCTTCTGCATTGGAAAACAGATTCTTAACCACTGAGTCACCTCAAAAGCCTCATGTGTTCAGTTATAAGGTGATTACAACTTGAGGATTTGATGTATAACCTGGTGACTATAGTCGATAATGTTATATTATATAATTGAAAGTTGATGAGAGTAAAACTTTAATATGCATGCTCAGTTAAGTCCAACTCTTTGCGAGCCTATGGACTGTAGCCCTCCAGGCTCTTCTGTCCATGGGAATCTCCAGGCAAGAATACTGCAGTTGGTTGCCATGCCCTCCTCCAGGGAATCTTTCCAACCTGGGGGTAGAACTCCTGTCCTGCGACTCCTGTATTGCAGGCAAATTCTTTACCACTGAGCCACTGAGTGTGTGTGTGTGTGTGTGTGTGTGTGTGTGTGTGTGTGTGTGTGTCTGTGTGTGTGTGTGTGTACATATATATATATATATATATATATATATATATATACACACTCAGAGAAAAACATAAAAATAAGCATATTTATAAAGACACAGCGGGAGAGACTAAAACTTTCATGTCCATGTGAAAAAGATGAATTTTTCTATAATTCCTCTTAAAACTGCACCTGCAAATAAGGGAGGGGAGAAGGTATTTTTAACTTTATTTTCTTTTAAAATAAATTCAATTTTCACTAAAAAAGCCTAAATGACCTAGAAGGAAATTGCATACATATATTCATGGGTCATATAAAGTTTTTCTTTGTACTACACAGATAGGAAACTCCAAGAAAAGATTAATAGATCTGGTACATGAAAAATATGTAGGTGTATATGCATGCCTATATATATACCATATATATATATACATATATATATCTAAGTCAATTTGGGCTGCTATAACAAATTACCATTGACTAGGTGGCTTAAACAACAAGTATTTACTTATTTTTCATATTTCTGGGAGGATGGAAGTCCATGAATATGGTGTCAGCATGATTACACAACTGTGTGATTGTGTTCTGGAGAGAGCCCTCTTCAGAATGGTCCAAAGCTGACTTCTCCCTGTTTTCTTACATTGTAGAAAAAGAGTGAGCTATCTCTCTGGCCCTTTCTTATGACATCTGTCCCATTCATGAGAACTCCACCCTCATAACCTAAAGTGTTAGTAGCTCAGTCATGGTCTGACTTTTTGTGACATTATAGCTCACCAGGCTTCTCTGTCCATGGAATTCTCCAGGCAAGAATACTGGAGTGGGTTGCCATTTCCTTTCTCTAGGGGATCTTCCTGACCCAGAGATCAAACCCAGAGCTTCCGCATTCAGACAGATTCTTTACTGTTTGAGTCACCAGTGACGTGAAGTCACTCAGTTTTGTCTGACTCTTTGCAACCCCATGGATGATACAGCCCACGAAATTCTCCAGGCCAGAATACTGGACTGGGTAAGCTGCTCCCTTCTCCAGGGGTTCTTCCCAACCCAGGGATCAAACCCAGGTCTCCCACATGGCAGGCAGATTCTTTACTAGTGGAGCCCAAGAATACTGAAATGGATAGCCTATCCATTCTCCAGGGGATCTTCCCAACCCAGGAATTGAACCAGAGTCTCCTGCATTGTAGGCAGATTCTTTACCAACTGAGCCACCAATAATGCTTCTGAGGAGAGTGTCTTCTAGCAAATTTCAGGAAGTCCAAGAACTCTGCATGAGTGCTAAGTCACTTCAGTCAAGTCCGAGTCTTTGGCTCCTCTGTCCATGGGGATTCTCTAAGCAAGAATACTGGAGTGAGGTGCCATACTCTCTTCCAGGGGATCTTTCCAACCCAGGAATCAAACCCACATCACTTATGTCTCCTGCATTGGCATCTTTACCATGAATGCCACCTGGGAAGCATCATAACCTAATTACCTTTCAAAGACCTCACCCACAAAATATCATCACATTAGGGATTGGATTTCACTTTAGGAATTTGGCAGGGGCAGGGGGATGAGCAATTCAAATATTCATTCAGTCTGTAACTATATACAAAATATAAATACACAAACATTTACACCAAATGTTTATACATGTGTGTATATATACAATACATATTTATATACACACACACATGAAAATAAATTTGATCAAAAGTCTCTGAAAATACTTTGAAACCCATGTTTTGGCCAAGTGCTAAACTTTTAATTGGTCCTTATATGTGTGAATTTGTATGACACCACTCCAAGGGACAAAATTTGCATTCATAGTGCTTGTAGATTTGTTGATGTAGATACTGTAGATTTGTAAATTGGACAGTTTGCTGGCAGATTGCAGACAGTGAGGTGTCCTAAAGAGGGGCTGTTTCTAATTCATACAGTGTGCTGTTTGGGGGAATGATTGTTGATCCTGCCAGAGGAGAGAACACACTTCAATTTTTATTATGTACTGCAGTTTTATATTCAGGTTTACATCATTTGTCAGTTGAAATTATGCAAACAATATAATGTGCTTCTGTTCAAGTGAATATTTGCAAACATCAGGCTCTGCTGTTTCCTGAATCAAGTTCTCCAGCAATAGCAAGGCTACATCCCAGCCTTTAAACATCTCAGAAAGTTGCCTGCTATTTCACAGTTTAAATTATTTTTCATTTAAAAGGAAATACATATATATAAATTGAAATAAAAATAAAGCTCCATCTGATGAAATTGAATTCAATACCACTGTTACTAAAGTAATGAAAACAAAAATGAGATGCTATTTTATTACTATCAAAATGAAAAGTTAAAAGTAATGAAAATCCTAGTGCTTTCATAAAGATAAGCAATTGCTTAATCTTTTCTTAAATAAAAAAAAATTTAAAAAGAAATCTGGCAAAAATACTTTATGTTATGACATTGAAAACACTGAAATGTGAAGTTCATGTAAATCTTAGACTAAAGAGAATATGGCTGGGTAGTGAAAAAATAAAAGAATGTGTTCAGTGCCTTTCAAAAAAACCCAACTAATCCTTAACATCATTAATACTTGTATAAATTAATTTTTATCCTGAACCAAATTTTTAAAAATATTATCATTTACTTCTAGGAATTCATCATAAGGAAATATTCAGGGGTACAAATGAAGATGTATATACAACAATGTCAATATACTATTATTTTTAACAGCAAAAAATATATAAATCTCATGGTTAAAAGTGAAAATATTAAAATGGAATTTTAAAATGCATTTTCAAGCTTAATAGGGAGGTAAGAATATGTAAATATGATCATTATTATAATTTAATTAATATATATATTTAAATAGAATAGACTGTATAAAATATAGTTTTACTGTATAATATCTAGGAGCTTCCTTGGTGGCTCAGATGGCAAAGAATTTGCCTACAATGTGGGAGACTCAGGTTTGATCCCTGGGTCAGGAAGATCCAGGTCAGGAGAAGGAAATGGCAACCCACTCCAGTATTCTCTCTCTCTTTTTTTTTTTGCAACAGTGAAATCCCACACAGTGAGTTGGTTTTTTTTTTTACAGTGAGATTTTTAACTGATGAAAAGTTGATGGAAGAATCACAGAAATCTTCATAAAGTGCAGACCAGCCAAGGCCTGTCTCCACTTCCATTTTCTCTTTAGGAGCTTCAGCAGAGGGAGCAGGAATTATGGCCCGCTGTTTTGTCGACCCTAAGGAAGTTTTTGTTTCATGTCTATGAATACAGAATTTTATATGGAATTATATAATATTTATTACTTTTGCCTGAGATAATATTTCCTAAAATAAATACCATTAGGTCAGTTCAATACCTTTGATTTTTCTACACAGCCTATTAAATCTATTTCCAACCTACCCATTTTCATTTAAATTGAGCTACAATTGGCTCTGTGGGAGAATGTGTGGATGGGATGATTTGAGAGAATACCACTCCAGTATTCTTGCCTGGAGAATCCCATGGACAGAGGAGCCTGGCAGGCTACAGTCAGTCCACGGGGTCTCAAAGACTTGGACACAACTGATCGACTAACACACACATATGTAATACCTACATAGTATAACTATATATCATGTAAGTATCAAAGAGTCAGACATGACTTAGCAACTGAACAACAACAAATGTAGTATATGGTAGACCTAAAATGTTGTTTATGTTGTGATTATATCATGCATATTATATTATCATTAGAAATATATTTCATATTATCTTAATATATTACATAATACTTTTTATATCATATATTATATATTATACATAGTTTACCATATTTGACTATAAGTTTACCAAATATAGTATAATTAAATGCTATGTATTTTATATCATATATTGAACACATTTGTATATTTAGCTTCTGCTATGGATTGAAGATTTGTGTCTTCCCCAAATTCATATATTTACACCTTAATTTACAAGGTGACTGTATTTAAAGATAAGGCCTTTAAGGAGATAATTAACATTAAATGAGGTCAGAAGAATAGGGCCCTGATCCTATAGATTTATTGTCCTTATAAAAAGCCATATCAGAAAGCTTACTCTTGCTCCAGGTGTCTGCACACAGAGGTAAGACCATGTTAGTGCACAGTGAGAAGTCTGACATCTGCAAACCAGGAGGTAAGCTCTCATAAGAAACCAAATCTGTCAGCATCTTGATCTTGAATTTCTGAGGCTCTGGAAGTGTAAGAAACAAATTTCTGTTTTTTAAGTCACCTAGTCTGTGGTATTTTGTTACAGCAGTGTGAGCTGACTAAGAGCTTCTTTCAGATTTTCAAATTTGCTGCATTTCAAATTCTTATAATGCTTTTGGTTGTTTTAAGTAGAACTCCCCAGCCCTTATTATACGTTGGCAGCAGCTTCAGAATATGAAATAAAAGTAGGTGGAACAATAAAGCCATTGATTCTCTCAGTCAATCAAGGAGTCAATTTAATGTAGTTCCAGTTTTGGTCCAGTGGTTCAGTGATATCATGAAGGCCCTTCTCATCTTTCCCCTTTCAATTCTCAGAAGATCACTCAGCCTTAAAGTAAGAAGATGATCTCTATGATCCGGTCCTTATTAGATATCACTCAAGATAGGAAGAAAAGAGATAGATGAAATAATTGGATTTCCATGGCCACAAACTGAGTCTTTTCCTCTCCTACAAGAAGGCAATTATTAGCAACAGAGTATGGGATCAGCGGGCTTCCCAGGTGGCACTGGGGGTAAAGATCCCACCTGCCAATGCAAGAGACCTACGGGACCCAGGTTCAATCCCAGAGTTGGGAAGATCCCCTGGAGGAGGTTATGGCACCCCTCTCCACTTGCTTGGAGAATCCCTTGGACAGAGAAGCCTGGTGGGCTACAGTCCATAGGGTCGCAAAGAGTTGGACATGACTGAAGCTCCTTAGCACACATGTATGCATGGGAGAGGCATGACTGTTTGACTAATAAACATTTATACCTTGGGTCTTGGTCCCAACATATATCTCTAAAAATTACATCCTATTGCTAAAGAACAAAATTAGGGTTTAGGGGATATCATTATTTGAAGTGTAATTTAATATTGTATCACATTTAACTCTAGCCCACTTTGGGGGTGGCTGTCAACCAAATAACATGAGCATTTCAACAACCATGACTTAGACTTATTCTTAAATGAGCATTAAAACCAAGAGAAGTTTTCCTTGTATTGTTGCAATTTCAAAATTCTGTAGAATATTCCATAAAAGGCTAGTTCCTATTCCCATCCATGTGACAAGGGACCTGCCAACTTGTCATGGGTGCTGTGGTCCCCATTTTCTCTTCAGGATAGAAGCATATATTCCCCAGCATCCAGCATTGTTTGTTCAAAATGGTAGTCATATGAGACTAAACTTTTTCTCATGGTTTCTCTACAAGTTCCCATTTCCAAATTATTAAAGAAGTAAGAATATCTTTTTGCTCCCTTATGAGTTTAAAAAAAAAACAATATTTCCCAGTTGACATGATGTTATTTTGCTACAACAACGAAATTTGGTATCATATAGTTTGGCTTTATTCATGTAAACTGTCACTCTAAACATTCATAATTGTCTTTCATACCTATTCTTGCTTTGTGGAAATCAGGGACTGAGGTCCAGATAGGACAAAATTTAGCATAAGCAAAAGAAAACAGCCATGGAAAATGTGGTGGCAAAATAATAGTCCTTCAAAGATGTACATATCCTAATCCCTGGAACCTGTGACTATGTGATTTCCCATGGCAAATAGGTGGTAGATAAAATAAAGGTTGCTAAATCATCTGACCTTAAAATAAGGAGAGTATCTTGATTATACAGGGCTTCCCAAGTGGCCCATTGGTTAAAGAATCTGCCTGCAACGCAGGAGAGGCAGGTTTGATTCCTGACACATGTTTGAATTGGATATGACTAATGTGACAGAGCACACACACCTGATTATATGCACAAGCCCAATGTGATCAGAATGGCCATTTAAAATCGAAGAGAAAGGCCAACGAATTCATCAGAGTAATGCAGTGTAAAGATTTCAAAGCACTCTTGCTGACTTTAAGATGGAGAAAGGAATCTAGGATGCAAAGAATATGGCCAGTTTCTAGAAACTGGAAAGTGCAAGAGGTCTCTCCCGTAGACCCTCCAGAAAGGAATGTGGTCCTGCTGATGCCTTGATTTTAGCTCTGTGACACTTCTAACCTCTAGAACTATTAGATAATAAACTTATGTTGTCTGCGATCACTATGTTTGTGGCAATTCGTTATGAGAGCAATAGCAAACTGACACAGAAGACTGAAATCAACTGGGTTAGGGATTGAACCCACAAGAATGCAAGGGCACAAGAATACACAGAAATTTGGGAGGAGCATGGAGATTGTCCAGAGAATGGAACTGAGAGAACAAAGTCAGCTACATACATACCTCAAGACAGTCTAACCTTACCTTAACACTAACTCAAGATTTAGCTCTAAAAGAAGTCCTTGCTGCTGCTTCTGTTACGGCTGTTGCTCTTGCCACCGCTGGTGCACTGGCTGACTCTGGATATTTATATTTGCATTTACCCAATTCGGGGTTTGGATTCATGATCCTATGTTCATCCTACCCTCTAAAACCAATCACAAGGCTATAATTTCTCTTTGACCACATATTCCGCAAAGACCACAGTCCAGCTCATCTTCTAAAGCTGTGGTTCTCAAACCAAAGTTTGCTAAAAACAGAGATAGCCAAAGACTAACCTGGGGATCAGTGAGGCCATATAATCTCTAAAAATAATCTTCAGGAAATATCTTTGAGTTTTACTCAAAGAACTTAAATAATTTTTTATACTAAAACCAGACAAGAAAAACTACAGACCTAGCTTTCTGGCTTAGCCAATCTAATCATATTTTTTTTCTTTCATGAATAAAACAGTATTTCTATGCAATCAGGTATTGGAATATTGGCTATTTTTGTGTGCTCATGGGACACAGTGGCTTTAATACTGTAGCCCTGGTTCAGTCAGTATGAACTTATTAAAATGAATTAGGGAAATTAGAAATCATTTTAAATTATTAAGCTTTAAAATAGACATGCTGTCACCTTTCAAGTGGAGGAATCAATGTTTGCAATGAATCTCTTAGCACTACACCAGTTATTGTTGGGCTTCCCAGATGGCACAGTTGGTAAAAATCTGACTACCAATGCAGGAGACACAAGAGATACGGGTACTATACCTGGGTCAGGAAGATTTCCTGGAAGAGAAAATGTCAACCCACTCCAGTATTCTTGCCTGGGAAATCCCATGGACAAAGAAGCCTGGTGGGCTGCAGTCCATGGTGTCTCAAAGTGTTGGACACAACCATATATATAACTATGCTTAGTAAATTCGTAGAAGGAGTAATTTATCTAAATAGCATAATTTAGATGTTAACTTAATATATATACTTTATTATCAAGGAGATGCATCTTAGTTAAATTCAATAGACCTATTTTACAACTTCTTGAGTTTTGTCATCAAGAGATCTAACAACATTTATTCTACCACTCTTAGAAATTTTTCTTGAGATTACCGCATACAGAAGCCCTAATTTATCTAATGGTGAAGAAGCCACAGGAAGCAACCATCAGACAGCAAGCAACAACTTCAACATACATGAATAAGGCCATCTTAGATTACTGAGCCCCAGTAAATTTGCCAAATCCATAGTTGCTTGAATGAACCTAAGTAAAACCATGCCTTGCTTTGCTGAGCCCAAGCCAAGGTGACCTTCAGAATCTTGACCAAAAAGTTACTATTTTTGCTTCCAAGTTTGGGGCTTGTTTTGTTAAACAGCAATTAACCTCTGATACAGTATGTTTATTACTAAGCATTCCTTCAAAACCATGGAACATCAAAAGCTTATGAGAATACACTAAAATAAATCAGTTGACCTCTTTAATATTTGGCCTGAAACCTCCTTAGATCCATATGTTCATTAGAATACTTTTTTACCTTCCATATTACTAGGATGATCATGTTAAGTTTTTTTTTGTTTTTTTCCAGAACTATGGAATATGGATCACTAGTTTTTTGGCTTCAATTAGCATTTTTCTCACTATTTTTCAAGTGTCCAGAAAGAATTCATTTGCCATTTCTCCAGCCTTGCCATTTTTCCAGCCTATCTTCACCATCCTACCTCAAAGCCAATGACTTGTTTGGGATTTTTGTTACGGCACTATCTTACATCTAGGTCCTAATATCTGTACTAGTTATTTATCAACACTTAATAAAACTACCCCAAACTTGATGGATGAAAACAAACTAATTTTCTCAATATTCTGTCAGCAATTTTGGCTAGACCTAGATAGATGGTTCTTCTGCTTGTCTTGCCTGTATCCCCACATGCAGCTACAGTTACATGACAATTGTCTGGGCTCAGTGCTCTCCTATCTTCATTCACGCCTGGCAGTCTGGGCTGGGCGGAGACCAGTGAGCTTCTATAGGAAGAGTCTGTCTTCTACGTGACTTTTTGTGACTTAATAGGCTAGACTGGACTTTTTTACATAATACTTTTAGGACTGCCTTCAAGGAAGATAAAGCAGAAGCTAGAAGCCACTCAAGCCCATGTTTATTCTGTCATAAACTGTCAATCAAAGCTCATCAAAAGACCAAAAGATTTAAAGGATGGTATAGTGTGTTGAATGGCAGCCTTTCAAAAGATACATTTATGTCTGTATAATCAGATTGTGAATGTGTTAGTGTTTGGGAAAAGGGTCTTTGCAGATATAATTAAATTAAAAGATCTTGTGATGAGACCATCCTAGATAGCTTCAGGCAAAGCCCAACCCACTGATGAGGATCCATATTAAGGACAATAGAAGAGAAGATAGACTGAGAAGAGAAGAGAGCATGTGAGAATGGAGGTCCAGATCGGAGTGACGCAGCCACAGATGAATGCTGATAGCCACCAGAAGCTGGAAGACACAGGGAAATGTTCTCCTCTACAGTCTTCAGAGTGTGATCCTGCTGACACCTTAATTTCAGATTTCTGGCAGCTAGAACAATGAGAGAATAATTTTTATTGCTTTAAGTCTCCAAATTTATGGTGATTTGTTACCATGACCAGAGAATATAGCCTGCAATTCCTGATGGGAGCTATGAATAACAAAGTTGCTTTTCTTAGGGGTTGATATGGGAATTTGGAGAAGGAAATGCGATTCACTCCAGTATTCTTGCCTGGGAAATCCCATGGTTAGAGGAGCCCGGCAGGCTACAGTCCATGGGGTCTCAAGAGACACCATCAGACATTGGAATTGCAGACATTTGAAAACAATCTACCACATGCATGAAATCATTGCTCTTGCTGCAACATGTGAAAGTTATTTCCATTAAAAATGAAAAATTGAATGGAAATAAGGGTTTTATTCAATTAAAATGAGAGAACCCTTGCCTAGAAACAATATTTACAAGTTCAAGTCAACAAGCTAATTTTTTAAAAGCTAAAATTGTCTTATTTATCAGTTTCATGAACTTCTAGGAAAAGCTTATGTAACAGGAGAAAGTTTGGTTAATTTTTTTACTTTTAATAGATGAATTAGTTTTGCATCAGAAAGAAGCATTACTGAAAAAAGATGACTTTATTTTGAAAAGCTAATGATGCATTTAAATAGAATACTTGAGCTGTAGATTGAAAAATAGTTTCTCAGTTCATAGTAGTTATTATATTTACATTTTGCTTATATTTACAATAGTCTCTCAGTTCAGTTCAGTTCAGTTGCTCAGTCGTGTCCAACTCTTTGGAACCCTGTGAATCGCAGCACACCAGGCCTCCCTGTCCATCACCAACTCCTGGAGTTTACTCAAACTCATGTCCATCGAGTTGGTGATGCCATCCAGCAATCTCATCCTCTGTCATCCCCTTCTCCTCCTGCCCCCAACCCCTCCCAGCATCAGGGTCTTTTCCAATGAATCAACTCTTCGCATGAGGTGGCCAAAATACTGGAGTTTTAGCTTCAGCATCAGTCCTTCCAATAAACACCCAGGACTCTACAGAACAATTAATTTGCAAATTGTTCTATTAAAAAGAAAAAGATGTGGAAGATATTTTAACAAGATATATGAATTTCCTTAGCAAGCAAAATTGAGAATAAAAAAATAATAATAAATGCTGGAACCAAAGCCAGATGGAGCTGAAACTATGTAGAGCTAAAGAATGTGAGTGGCATCTCTAAACAAAATTTTTGTAAACCCAGATTATTACCTGCATTAATCACCAGCGATGTCTCAAATGCATCATCTCTTAATTATCACAAGAGAGTCAATGGAATGATAAAATAGGAAGTTTTTTGCAAAGAAAAGCTAGCAGTTTTAATTCTTGTGTTTGAAACAAATGTATAATACAGTAGAAATAATTTTTGGAAAGGCACCTTGCCACACCCTGTCAGCACATGGAAAGTGTTGACAGTTTTTGAACCCAGAGTTTAATTCTTGTTGCTGATCTTGTTTGTTCCTTATGAAAAGGAAAAATAAATAAATAAGGAGATGCAAAGGACTTTATTCAATTAATGAAATTAATTCAGTCTTCTCCTTAATGAGCAATACCCCATTCTGTAAGGTAGCTTTGTGGACATATTTCCAAGGTTAAATACTCCTAGAGAGCAACTTCAAGGCAAAAGTTAGAAATTTGCTTATGGTTTAAAGCAAAACTAAAGAATAAGGCAACAAAACTACAAAAACAATAAAGCATAGGAAGTGGATAAGGAGAAATGATTATGGGGACTATGATCTGTTTGGAACTCAATTCATTTGCATGTGGTTTAAATTGCAATTTCAATGGGAAGGTAAAGAATAGCATTGCCAATTATTTTTCTTCACCGAAAAATAAAACATTTTGGTAATTATTGACTTGATGCCCTCAAATACTGAGTGAATTAAAAACTTGTTCAGTTTGGTCCAGAGCAAACAACTTTGTTTCCTTCCCCATTCTCCCACCACCCCCTAAAATAAAATTTCCACTAATGTTTTTATTTATTGGTTAGTTTCTTAGACAACACAACTTGGTTATTACCTGATCATAATGATTGAAAAAATGATTGTTATTACTTGCAATTATTTATTCATGTAAATTTATCAAAGTACTATGAAAACATAGCAATGAAAAAACTTGCCAGAATGATGTAACCTATTATAATCCCAGGCCATTTCTTTTAACTGATGCATTCAATGTAACAAACAGATGCTCTTCCATTTACTATTAAGATAAGTAGGAAACTAAATCCTATCATTTATTGATAACTTACAATATTGTATATAAAACAAATATTATACATTTTTATGGATAACTTCAAACAGAACCATCTGGCTTTAGATATTCATATGAGATATTATGTCCCTAGATTCCTAATGCTTGAGTTCACCTCTCCCTCAGCTATTAGGTTTGAGAAGTTTGAGGCACACTGCTTCAATACATGTTTGTCAACACAGTTATATTGTGCCTTTTTCAGACACTATTTTGGGGGCACAGTTCTGTCCTCATCTATTCTATGGATAGTTAACAATGTACTCTAAAGTTCTTTAGGATGCTGTATTTATATCAGCCCCACACATTTGGGAGGAAAAAAAAGTTTTCATTATTGCCACATGATGCTAGGAGGAGTTTCATTATTTCTAAAATTCTCCTAAATTTTCTTTAAACATTTGTTTTGACAACTTACTCATATGCTTACTCAATGTTGCCACTGCACATATTTACAATGGAGTTAAAAGCTCCCCATCTGGGAGCATCAAAAATGGATATATATATAAATGAAAACAATCGCATACACTTATTTCTCCATTCACACACACACACACACACACACACACACACACACACATACACTCTTACCTTTGGAATGCATTTGCAGATCAAAATTAATTTACAGTTAAAGCTGATGGTGTTATTTAAAGTTCACTGATGACCCTATGAAATCCAAGCTTTCTCCAGATTTCACGTGAGGACTTTTACTAGAAGTTCTTTTCCTAACTTAAAACTCCTTGAATTTGAGGTTTAACATTTATCAGTTAATATAATGACCTTTCTAAATTTTCATTAACTCTGAGAATGGCACTATCATACTTTTTACACAGTTCATAACTTTACCTAGATTATAAGTGTCTTTTATATCTTCAACAGACTCATGCTAAAATAAATGGTAGCTTAGTCCTTTGTGTGCTATTAAATTCCCCTTATGTAAATTGGAAGGAATTTATTTGCTGCATTTTGATAAATAAAGCCACAGTATACACCATATATCAGTTTAGTCTTTCACATTTTCCATTTAGTATTTCAAGAAATGTTGCAACTTTATAATATAAAGAGGCAAGACTCAGTTGGAAATGTTAAAACTATTTTTATTGAAGAGATGATCAGTTTCTGGTGGTATTGTTAGAAATTGACAAAAAGTTTGTTTTTAAATCAGCATATAACAAGTTCAACATATAATAGGCGACTTTCCAAATAATACATTATCCTGAAGAGCACTACATAATCAAAGGTATGCTGATCCCAGCTGCTGCCTTCTAAAAGTACACCAAAAAGAATAGAGAAATTGTTATATGCAGTAAAATTTCAATTTATTAGAATTGTTATCTTGTTAACATACTACTTTTATGGCTTGCATCTTGCTTCACATTATTCTAAATAAACTATTTTTAGCCTTATCAATTTCTTTACTCTTTTGAAGAACCTGAGGGTAAATGATATAAAATTCAAGTCACCCAACATGGTTTTAACATATCCATATGTGCATAACTGAGGTAAACATGACATTTAACATAAGTGGATAAAATTAACTTTGTTACTTGCTTATTATTGTCTCCCATAGTTTCCAAACTGGCTGTATGAATAATTAGGATTTATCTATTTTTAGATAATTGACATTATAATGTGAAGGGTCCTTTGATTCTTGTAGATATGGTTCCATAATAATAGCATATTTGTTTCATGTTTTGACATGGTGCAAGTACCAAGGCATCTCCTTGCAAGAGATATTGTTATACTTTTGTAAAAATAAATCATATTAATAAACTGAAAGGAATTTTGGCACTTTGACATAATGTGTTCATTGTATAAGATTTCAGTATTTTCTTGGTAAGTGTAAAGACTTATTAAGTGAGCTATTGTAGGATAAAAAGAGTCGCAAAGTTTATTTTGCTTACATTTTTTAATTCAAATCAGACAATTCTGTAAGTTTGCTCAGTCATTAAGTAACAGAGACATCAGAGGATGAGACGGCTGGTTGGCATCACCGATGCAGTGGACATGAACTTGGACAAACTCCAGGAGAGGTCAGGGACAGGTAGGCCTGGCATGCTGTGGTTCATGGGATTGCGAAGAGTCGGACATGATTGGGTGACTGAATAGCAACGACATCAGTAACATTTAGTGTCTGCCTTCCATAGTTCAAGCCCTCTTCAGGGGATTAAGGATCATAGTAAAGCAAACCAAAATCACTATTCTAATGGATTTTACACTTGTGTGTGTTGAAGAAAGAGTATTAGATAGAAAAAATAGATATGTGAATAATTTGATAATGTTTCAGTTGTTGATATAAAATATGGTATGGGTAAGGGAGATAGTGGTACTTGGGTGAGTGTTGCTAATTGACAGAGGATGTCAGGGAAGGGATACCTGTGTGATAAGGTGACATTTCAGTAGAGATATAAAGCAAGAGAATGAGCCCTGCAGATAATCCTGTCAAAAGAGCATGCCAGGCACAGCTGGTGCAGTAAGGCAAAGGCAAGAACAAGATCTTGCTTATTCTTGTCGAAGAATAGTAAGAGGACAATGAGCCTAGGTTGCTTTATGTTTTTATCACCAAAGTTTAAACTTTAGAATAATAATATTGATAAATCACTTAAGAATATTTTATAATTAAATAAGTATTTGCATACTTGTTAACTTATATTGTATGATTTATAAAATGTAAATTAAACATTTATATGGTGTTGATTGACACTATATGCCTGCAATATGACTGAGAATTGTTATCCCAATATTATGAAGGAAGAAATCAAAGTCCAAAGATATTAAGGGCCCTACCTCCATTGACAACTGCTGAGTGAACAAGCTGGGACTGTAATCAAATCTCCTCGTTCCTGGCCCATTTTCTCCCTGCTATTTTATATTTTGCATCAGAAGTTAGAATGGACTGAGCCTTGATTATTCTCTCATATACTCAGCCTGACTTAAGGATCTAGAAACAAAACCTACGTGGAAGTGCATACCTTGAAGCAACCATAATGCCCATCTATTTAAGTCTTCTGGGCTTCCCTGATGGCTCAACGGTAAAGAATCCTCCTGCAATGCAGGAGACACATACAGGAGATGCAGTTTCAACCCCTGGTTTAGGAAGATCCCCTGGAGAAGGAAATGGTAACCCATCCAGTATTCTTGTCAAGGAAATCACACCAACAGATGAGTCTGGCAGGTGACAGTTCTTGCGGTCTCAAAAGAATTGGTCATACTTAGTGACTAAACAACTCCAATCTCTCTTTGGAAATATGAGAGGGAGGGAGTGGTAGAAAATTAAAAGTATAGTGCCTATTGTACAAATGCTTTTTTTTTTTTCAAATCAACTTCTTTCAGGTTCTAAACTAATACATTAATATATTATTCTTTAAAAATTCAAGTATTAGAAATAAATCTATTCTCTTGTCTCACTACTACCACTACTATACTAACATCTCCCTGTTCCTCTACTACTGGTCCTTCTCCCTGAGATCTTTCAACATTTATGCACATGTCCATGTGCCCACAGAACAATATTCACTATCTTGGTTTGTGACAGAGAGATAGATAATAGATACATAGATAGACATTATATATATATATACATACATATATATATATATATATATAATGTTTGTATAATATAAAGGACATCACTTACATATTCTCTGCAACTTTTTATTTTTACTCACTATTTTTTGGAAGTACTTTATGCTTCTACCCCACGTCCAAGGTCAGGGGCAGTGGCTGAGAGGAGCTACCCCACATCCAAGGTAAGGAGCAGGGGCTGTAATTGCTGGAGCAGCCGTGAAGAGATACCCCACACCTAAGGTAAGAGAAACCCAAATAAGATGATAGCCACTGAGAGAAGGCATAAGAGGGCAGACAGATTGAAACCACAAACTCAGACAACTAGCCAATCTGATCACAGAACCACAGCCTTGTCTAGCTCAGTGAAACTAAGCCATGCCATGTGGGGCCTCCCAAGACGAATGGGTCATGGTGGAGAGTTCTGACAGAATGTGGTCCACTGGAGAAGGGAATGGCAAACCACTTCAGTATTCCTGCCTTGAGAACCCAATGAACAGTATGAGAAGGCAAAAAGAAAGGACACTGAGAGATGAACTCCCCAGGTCGGTAGGTGCCCAGTATGCTACTGGAGATCAGTGGAAAATAACTCCAGAAAGAATGAAGGGATGGAGCCAAAGAAAAAACAACACCCAGTTGTGGATGGCACCAGTGATAGAAGCAAGGTACAATGCTGTAAAGAGCAATATTGCATAGGAACCTGGAATGTTAGGTCCACGAATCAAGGCAAATTGTAAGTGGTCAAACAGGAGATGACAAGAGTGAACATCGACATTCTAGGAATCAGTGAACTAAGATGGACTGGAAAGGTGAATTTAACTCAGATGACCATTATATCTACTACTGTGGGCAGGAATCCCTTAGAAGAAATGGAGTAGCCATCAGCATCAACAAGAGAGTCCAAAATGCAGTACTAGATGCAATCTCAAAAATGACAGAATGATCTTTGTTCATTTCCAAGGCAAACCATTCAATATCACTGTAACCAAGTCTATGCCCTGACCAGTAACACTGAAGAAGCTGAAGTTGAACAGTCCTATGAAGACCTACAAGACCTTCTAGAACTAGCACCCAAAAACGATGTCTTTTTCATTATAGGGGACTGGATTGCAAAAGTAGGAAGTCAGGAAACACCTGGAGTAACAGGCAAATTTGGCCTTGGAGTACAGAATGAAGCAGGGCAAATGCTAATAGAGTTCTGCCAAGAGAACATACTGGTCATAGCAAACACCCTCTTCCAACAACACAAGAGAAGACTCTACACATGGACATCACCAGATGGTCAACACCAAAATCAGATTGATTATATCCTTTGCAGCCAAAGATGGAGAAGCTCTATACAGTCAGCAAAAACAAGAGTGGGAGCTGACTGTGGCTCAGATCATGATCTCCTTATTGCCAAATTCAGACTTAAATTGAAGAAAGTAGGGAAAACCACTAGACCATTCAGGTATGACCTAAATCAAATCCCTTATGACTATACAGTGGAAGTGAAAAATAGATTTAAGGGACTAGATCTGATAGACAGAGTGCCTGATGAACTATGGATGGAGGTTCGTGACATTGTACAGGAGACAGGAATCAAGACCACTCCCAAGAAAAAGAAATGCAAAAAGGCAAAATGATTGTCTGAAGAGGCCTTACAAATAGCTGTGAAAAGAAGAGAAGCAAAAAGCTAGGGAGAAAAGGAAAGATATACCCATTTGAATGCAGAGTCCCAAAGAATAGAAAGGAGAGATAAGAAAGCCTTCCTCAGTGATCAATGCAAAGAAATAGAAGAAACAATACAATGGGAAAGACTGGAGATCTCTTCAAGAAAATTAGAGATACCAAGGGAACATTTCATGCAAAGATGGGCACAATAAAGGACAGAAATGGTATGGACCTAACAGAAGCAGAAGATATTAAGAAGAGGTGGTAAGCATATACAGAAGATCTATACAAAAGATCTTCACGACAGCTAATCACAATGTTGTAATCACTCACCTAGAGCCAGACATCCTGGAATGTGAAGTCAAGTGGGCCTTAGGAAGCATCACTATGAACAAAGCTAGTGGAGGTGATAAATACCAGTTGAGCTATTTCAAATCCTGAACCATGATGCGGTGAAAGTGCTGCACTCAATATGACAGCAAATTTGGAAAGCTCAGCAGTGGCCACAGGACAGGAAAAGGTCAGTTTTCATTCCAATCTCAAAGAAAAGCAACTGCAAAGAATGCTCAAACTACTGCCTGATTGCACTCATCTCACTCGCTAGTAAAGTAATGCTCAAAATTCTCCAAGCCAGGCTTCAGCAATACATGAACCATGAACTTCCAGATGCTCAAGATGGTTTTAGAAAAGGCACAGGAACCAGAGATCAAATTGCCCACATCTGCTGGATCATCAAAAGAGCAAAAGAGTTCCAGAAAAACATCTATTTCTACTTTATTAACTATGCCAAAGCCTTTCACTGTGTGGATCACAATATCCTGTGGAAAATTCTGAAAGAGATGGGCATACCAGACCACCTGACCTGCCTCTTGAGAAACCTGTATGCAGGTCAGGAAGCAACAGTTAGAACTGGGCATGGAGCATCAGACTGGTTCAAAATAGGAAAAGGAGTACATCAAGGCTGTATATTGTCACCATGCTTATTTATTTTATATGCAGAGTACATCATGAGAAATGCTGGACTGGAGGAAGAACAAGCTGGAATCAAGATTGCCGGGAGAAATATCAATAACCTCAGATATGCAGATAACACCACCCTTATGGCAGAAAGTGAAGAAGAACTAAAGGGCCTCTTGATGAAAGTGAAAGAGGAGAGTGAAAAAGTTGGCTTACAGCTCAACATTCAGAAAACTAAGATCATGGCATCCGGTCCCATCACTTCATGGCAGATAGGTAGGGAAACAGTGGCTGATTTTATTTTTTTGGGCTCCAAAATCACTGCAGATGGTGATTGCAGCCATGAAATTAAAAGACACTTACTCCTTGGAGGGAAAGTTGTGACCAACCTAAACAGCATATTAAAAAGCAGGGACATTACTTTGCCAACAAAGGTCTGTCTAGTCAAGGCTATGGTTTTTCCCGTGGTCATGTATGAATGTGAGAGTTGGACTATAAAGAAAGCTGAGGGCCGAAGAACTGATGCTTTTGAACTGTGGTGTTGGAGAAGACCCTTGAGAATCCCTTGGACTGCAAGGAGATCCAACTGGGTGTTGGATCAGTCCTGGGTGTTCATTGGAAGAACTGATGCTGAAGTTGAAACTCCAGTACTATGGCCACCTCATGTGAAGAGTTGACTCATTGGAAAAGACCCTGATGCTGGGAAAGATTGAGGGCAGGAGGAGAAGGGGATGACAGAGGATGAGATGGCTGGATGGCATCACCGACTCAATGGACATGGGTTTGGGTGGACTCCGGGAGTTGGTGATGGACAGGGAGGCCTGGCGTTCTGCAGTTCATGCAGTCGCAAAGAGTCGGGGAAGACTTAGTGACTGAACTGAACTATGCTTCTGCGTCCTGATATACATCATTTTAAATAAATGCTGTACAGTGTTCCCACAATAAGGAGTACTACATTGAGTGTATTGAGTCATTCTCTGAAAGAAAAATATTAGATATTTCAAGGACTTCCTTTATAGTAAGAATCAGAGAATTATTCTCCTTGAAGCTGTCTGAAAAATTTCCTTGTTAGTGAGCTAAGCATTAGCAGTTCCTTTACCAGCTGGACCCTTAGTCTCCCTAATTATGTCTCAAGGGTTTAATAACCTGGCAGACAGAGGAAAATAAGTTTCATACTTATTCCCCCCCAAAAAAAAGAATTAAAGAAAGGAGCTTTATATTGCTTTATGCATTCAAGGCAAGTCTTCTCTTTAACCAAGTTTTTTTCTTGGAGGGGGGTGCGGGGGATTGGGAATGAATAGCATAATGGAAAACATAACCCAAACCAAGATGTTTACTAAAGAGAAGAAATTTTCTAATAGTATATGAAAGGGTCAAGGTGATAATTTAAAACACAAATGAACTCAGAAGATGTGAAAAACATAAGCAATCAGACAGTTATACTTTCCGATAATCAATGAGTCACAGAGAAATAATAATCCACCTTTTATTGAGGAGCTTCTTATTGATTTAAGCAACTCAATATGTGGGTATTAAACTAGAGTCAGATATTCAGATAAACAAAATGTTTTGGTTTCAAGTGTGGATACTGAAGACATATAATCAAGGAGAAAAACTAAATTTAATATTGTCCAAGATACTTTAGAGAAAGTAGATCTGAATCTGATTGCAGGGACAATTTTTTACGATTTAGAATGGTGATTGACAGAAATCTAAGACCATGGTTATCTCCTGCTAAAGTCTTTCATGATCCTACACCACACAGCACCACACACAAAACATGAAATGAAGAAGAAACCAATCAGCAAAGTAAAGCATTCATTGAGCTTTTTTATTTCAAAAGATAGATGAAACCAATGTGACGGTAGTCCTAACTTGGGAAAATAGAACAGAAGCCTATAATGGGATGTGAGATTTGGATAGGTTGAGATGTAGCATAATAATCTTGAGAATTTCTAATTCCTAACTGAATTTATGGCTCCAAAGAGTGGTTTAGAGACATAGAATCTTTCAGCAAGTTGAATACAATTAAATACAAAGGATGAAATACAATTTTAAAGGAAAGTTAAAAGAGAGAGCAAGAGAGACAGAGAGAGAGAAAAAAAAATATTCAAGGGAGCAAAACAATGCCCTGGAGAAATTATAAACAAAATATTTTAAATAAAGCATAATATCTCCACTTTTGCACCTTAATTATGGTGGACAACCTGTAATTTGAGGATACTTTAAATCACAAGGACATCTCAAATAAGCTTGCTTTGGTGTGTAAATGAAAGTGAAAGTCACTCAGTTGTTTCTGACTCTTTGCAACCCCGTGGACTGCAGCCCAGAGGCTCCCCTGTTCGTGAAATTCTCCAGGCAAGAATACTGGAGTGGGTAGAAACTCCCTTCTCCAGGGGATCTCTCTGGACCAGGGATTGAACCCTGGTCACTTGCATTGTGGCAGATTCTTTACTGTCTGAACCCCCAAGGAAGACCCAAAAGTAATGACTATTCAGAAAGTCAGCAAACCCAGAAGATGGTAGACTAGTTTTTCAAAGAATGATCTTCCCGGACTTAGAATTCCAGGTTCGTTTATAAAAGGGGACGGAGAGGTCCTGATTTAGTCAGACTCCAGAGGGGAACGTGTTATTTCCTTCCTGCAGCCATTCACAGATTCACAGGTGGGACTGGTCAGGATGTTTCCTGTAAGCTATACAAAGGTATTTTAGGGTAATGGCCATTACTTCAGAGACAGGGTTCCTAGAGATGGGCCATTACGTGTACTTTAAGCTTATAGGCAGCATACTTTTGGTGAGTAACTTGTTCTTCCCTACGACATACACATTTTACATAGTATAATATAGTTGACATTACATTGTAGGTAATAAACCTGGTATGTGCTAGATTAAAAGAATAATGGCAATAGATATTGTCTGAACATTTACTATGTATTAGGTAATGCATTAAGCATCATGCATAGATTTACTCATTTAATCATCACAACCACCACATGAGGAGATATTGTTATGCCCATTAATAAATGATAAAATTGTAGCTTAGAGGCAAAAAACAGGAGAGTAAAACAAGAAAGAATATCAGAAAAAATGATATGGACTTATGGTCAAAGGCCCAGGAAAACTGAAATAAAAAATTTTAGCTATTTCTTCAGGGCTATACATTCCACTAAGAATTCCAAGATGATTGTCCCACTACCAAATGGTTCCTAAAATCTATCATTAAATAGAAAAAAAATTAATTTGTTCTAGAAAGACTTTCATTTAAAGTCATATACTGAAAAGTAAGCCAATTATTTCTGGAAAGAACTACTAGAAATCAAATATCTAGACCATAAAAGTAGTAACCAATGATTGTTAATAATATTTGTCAAAATATTTGTCAAAACATATTCATGAGGAGCATTGTGTTTTGTCAAAATCTTATGTGGCTTCTTCCTGATGAGCACTAGATGAGTACTTCATCTTTTTCTGGTAATATATTTTATGCTTAATTTAAAGGAAGACAGATCTAAACCAGAGATCGAAGAGTTTCTTAAAATGGTGGCATGTTGCAATCTGATATTTAGGTTATATGTACAACCGGACTTTTTAAAATTAGGGCTACAAGATATTGCTTTATATTTAGAAGAAAAAAAAATTTGCTTGAAATATTTCCCATGATTCCTCCCTGATAATCATTTCCCTAGATTCCTTTTCCTTTAACATTTTTTTGTGAAGAAAAGATATAGTGGTACTTTCCCTAAGAAGGTCAAATTACGCCAATGGCATATGTTTCACGTTGGAATTTTCTTCCCTTTTGTGAATAATGCAAACATTAGTTAAAACCATAAATTCTAAATAGATGTTTAGTAACAGTTTGACCAGCAAATTATTCTAAATACACTACTAGTTTCAAGACACATTCCCCTAAGATTCTATGCAATTTGAAGAAATCTTAAAGTATAGGAATTCTGCAATCATAAGACATTAAAGGGAAAAAACAGAACTGGTGATTAGGAAAACTGGCTATTCCATTATGGTGTAAAAATATTTCTCTTATTTAGGGTTCACATTCACAAGGTTCCTTTCTTTCCTTTATCCCCTTACTTTAACTTCCAGAACTTTGTCACATGCTCTGCTTTTTTTAATTCTTAAAATTTGCTGTGAAAGCTTTGTTACTGCGGAATTGTTTGATTAAGGCACCTACCTATATTATTGTCCAATCACTGAGACACAAATTATTTTAATTTTCTGAATATTTTTCTTTATAACCAAAGTAATTATAGACTAAAAAGAAAATAGCTTAGAAATGCATTCTCACACTTGATTGAACAAACATTGCCAAATTATTTTCTACTTGCCCCGTACAACTTTCCTTGTTCTTTGTTTTCTTCTTCCCTCTAAGCAACTCAATAAAAAAGCATTTTATGAATAAGGTAAGACAGAAAGGAGCCTTTTTCCTCACTATAGATGTTATGTTAATTATAACTGAGTCCACCCCAATGTACAATTCTTGTACATCGTCCAGTTAGTAATCATTAATGTATTATATGTATCTCTCTTTCTGGTTACATATGACCTTTGTCATGAATTAGCCCCTAAATACTTTTCATTATCCTATTCTACCATGTAGAGTCAGTTGGAATTCAAGATTTTCCCCCATTCAATGTCTCCCTCTCTTGGCTTTCATGAGCTACATTAATCAAAGAAATAGTTCTTTTATCTTAAGCAACAAATCTCAGGGAATAATTCTGGTATTTTTCTTTGATACCCCATAAAGTGTTCCAACAGGCAGTAAATTCTCAAAAAGTTAGAAAATAACAGACAGTTTCCCTGATTCATATTCAGTCACAAGGGTGCAATTTTCCATTTACCTGTTTTGTTATATAGTACACATACTGGAAACTCATTTTTGTTTAATGTGATGTAAACTGGTCTTGCTAGGAAGTATTTTCACTCAGATAACTCTACAGTCTTGTTTGTCTGCCTAGACAAGCTAATCTGATTGTAATCATGTTACTTATCTTTTAATTTCTTTTGAAGCTGATGTACATCAGAAGTGGCATTCAGCTGGGAATCACATAGGTAAAATTGATTTTATCAAGTTTAAATGTTTCAGGGCCTGGGCACGTGTTTTTATATATGCAATCTTGGAGCACCCTGGTGAGAGTCCAACAGAGAAACTGCAGGCATAAACTCAACAGTAAAATATCACAAGACTCTAATAATGCAAACATGGTCATAAGTAGGGTCCTGGTGATTCTGATCCCATTTATCTTTTTCGAGTGAATTGACCATAAATACTTGTCAAAAATGCACAATATTTTATTAAAGAGTGAGAGAAACTATTGTCATTCAAACAATGCTCAACTGGCATCTTCCTCCTGAATTGAATCCACCTACAATATCAAAAACAAATATTAGGGAAAACAACAAAAGTATCTTTCATTTCTAAGCTAGATTCATGAGAAAAATTGATGAGTATCAATTAATGGCCAAGTCATTTAAAATGAGGCACATAAACTGAAAATTTTACTTTGATACCCACTACTTGAACAGGAAAAACTAGAAACCATAAAATGATAATAATAATTTTAATTCATGATCTTGCACAAACTACTTGAGCTGAGAAAGAGCCAAGTAAGCTTCAGCTTCAGGATACTGAGTTATATTATCTCCCAAAGTCCCTTCTTCAGAAATTTATTGCTGAGAGCATTTACCATGGTGAGGGGGATCCAGGTAGGACGATGGGTGAATGCCCAGCCATGCAATTAGAAAGCAAATCAGAACCATGGTGAAAATCATCCAGTGGTTGAAATCACAGCAGATGGCTGAACTTCTGGAGAGTGATCAATCACAGCATTGTTTGTAGTCACTGAAAGTTGGAAATAACTAAATGTCCATCATTAGAGAAACAGATGAATAGAATGTGGAATACTAATGGAACAATTAACAATAATATATTAAATATATAATGAGACAGAGAGGTGCACACACATGGACACATACACAGAGAAAGTAAAAGAGACTTAAATAAAATAAATGAAAAATCAAGTCCCATCATCATCTGTATTTTTTTAATCTCACACTCCAAAGTATAATTGTTACAAATAAAAATATATCTATGTAAAACACAGACTAGAACTATATACACTGCCCTCCTAATGATATTTTTTTTCTCTGGAAACATGGGCAGGGATTGTTTTAAAGGAAATAAGATTATAACTATTATTATTCCTGTGCCTTTCTGTTATTTGTACATATATTTAGGCAACAAAAAGGAAAGAAAGAAATATATGATACCAAGAGAACACCAACAATGAAATATATGATACCAAGAGAACCAGATATTTTGTATAAGGACTTCTGGAGCATTACTGTATAGAGCTAATATGCATATGTGTTACTGGGGAAATCACTTGCTGTAGATGATTGTATTACTCAGGACTCTTGGTTACAAATAACAATAACTGTGCTTAAGTAATTAAATAAGGAGGCCACCAGACTGAGGTGGCTCCAAAGCACTGGTAGTCTCTATAAGCAAAACAAAACCTAAGCCAGGGTCAATGCACTTGAATTTGACAAAGTGAAATTTGAGAAGAGACAATCACAGTCAACTAGCCTTCCCAAATAAAGCAACTACTTAAGATATGACCAATCTTTTTTTTTTTGTTTGTTTCTGCATATAAACCTTTCCCCTACCTTCTCCTGTCAGTGGAGTCATTCCTAACCACTTTCAGCTTGGCACTGCCCTGCTGAAATTGACATATACCTGAATAAACTGAAATTTTGAATGGGTCTCAATTGATCTTTAGTATCCATTAATGCCAACTTAAATATGTGAAAAATATCTTTAAAATCCAAGCACATCGTACAGGTAGGCTCAGGACAGAGCTGGGTCATTAGAAGTAGCTTTAAACTCAGGTGGCATAAGAACTTGCTGAATTTTGCCTTTTCCTTTTTTCCCCCTCATTTTTCTCTTTCTCCCTGTAGGCTAGGTTCCTTCATCTCTCCACATTAGATATCTCTCAGTTCCAGCTCCAGTTTCTTTGTGAGCAAAATTTATGCAAACTGGGTCTTTTATTCATTTCTGGTTCAATTAAATTGCATCTCAAATAAGAAAATAAGGAGGTGAAGAGGAGTCAGTGTTTGAAAAAGAATGAAAGAAAATGTAACTCTCCTGGTAAATATATATTGAAGGACAGAGGAACAGTTTTAAAGTAATAGATTCTGAGAGTCCCTTGGACTGCAAAGAGATCAAACCAATCAATCCTAAAGGAAATCAACCCTGAGTATTCATTGGAAGGACTGATGCTGAAGCTGAGTTCCAATACTTTGGCCACCTGATGTAAAAAGTGGACTCTGTGGAACAGATCCTGATGCTGGGAAAGATTGAAGGCAGGAGGAGAAGGGGATGACCAAGAATGAGATAGTTGGATGGCATTACGGACTCAGTGGACATGAGTTTGAGCAAGCTCCAGGAGATGGTGAAGGACAGGGAGATGTGGCATGTCTCAGTCCATGGGGTTAGAGAGAGTCAGACAGGGCTGAGACCGAACAACAGTATCACATTTAATGATTTTACACATGCCATTCTTTCCATTTTAAATAGGCATGTAGGTCTTGACACCTATTCTGTCATTACACCTATAAGGCTCTATATAAATTTTTTTCTTTTTTTTAATTTATTTTTATTAGTTGGAGGCTAATTACTTTACAATATTGTAGTGGGTTTTGCCATACATTGGCATGAATCAGCCATGGATTTACATGTATTCCCCATTCTGATCCCCCCTCCCACCTCCCTCCCCATCCCATCCCTCTGGGTCTTCCCAGTGCACCAGCCCTGAGCACTTGTCTCATGCATCCAACCTGGACTGGCGATCTGTTTCACACTTGATAATATACATGTTTTGATGCTGTTCTCTCAGATCATCCCACCCTTGCCTTTTCCCATAGAGTTCAAAAGTCTGTTCTATACATCTGTGTCTCTTTTTCTGTCTTGCATATAGGGTTATCATTACCATCTTTCTAAATTCCATATATATGCGTTAGTATACTGTATTGGTGTTTATCTTTCTGGCTTACTTCACTCTGTATAACGGGCTCCAGTTTCAATAGAATTTAAAATTAGTTAAATTTTAGTTAGTATCTACTCTAATATTCAATTGTTAATTGACTATTATGTGCACATAATTCATATATTTTATAGATATAAGAATATTGCTCATAAAATTTAGTTCATTATAGGATTATATATCTTACCCTTATTAAAACAGACAGAATTATTTAGTGTAGTGATTTTGAGTATCCCACATGATATATTTGTTTTTATTTAAAATATGTGCTTGAGTTAATTTAATAATGGAGAATGCCTGTGTGCTCAGTCTCTCAGAGGTGTCTCTCGTTGAGACCCCATGGACTGTAGCCTGCCAGGCTTCTCTGTCCGTGAAATTTCCCAGGCAAGAATATTGAAGTGGGTTGTCATTTCTGATTTCAGGGGATCTTCCCGACCGAGGCATCAAACCTGCCTCGCCCATCTCCTGCATTGACAGGTGGATTGTTTACCACTGAGCCACCTGGGAAGCCCATAAAAGAGGATAATGAATAGCAAACTCAGTCATTTGGGGACTTGTCATTCTATTTAGAGCAATTCCTTTATTGATTAGCCAAGTATTTTGTGCTTGACTGAGATGAAGGATCACTTAACCACCCCATATAAGCATTACAAAATTTGTGTAACTGATGCTGAAGCTGAAACTCCAGTACTTTGGCCACCTCATGTGAAGAGTTGACTCATTGGAAAAGACCCTGATGCTGGGAGGGATTGGGGGCAGGAGGAGAAGGGGATGACAGAGGATGAGATGGCTGGATAGCATCACTGACTCGATGGGCATGAGTTTGAGTAAACTCCAGGAGTTGGTGATGGACAGGGAGGCCTGGCGTGCTGCAATTCATGGGCTCACAAAGAGTCAGACACGACTGAGTGACTGAACTGAACTGATAGAATCATTAAATTCCATGTACATTATCTTTTGTATCAATGCTCAGTTGCTCAGTAATATCTGACTCTTTGTGACCCCATGGACTGCAGCTCACCAGGCTCCTCTGTCCATGGGGTTTCCCAGGCAAGAATACTAAAATAGGTTGCTATTTCCTACTCCACATTATCTTTTACTCTGAGGTATTTTGATTAATATAAGCTAAAAAGCCCTCAGTGGAAACAGACAAAAAAAGGTAATAGTTCATCAAAAAAGTGAAAACTTAGCATGCTACAATGAATTCACATTAAAGTTTCATTTTTGAATTTTTTGAACATGCATTTATGTTTAAAAATATAGCTACCTCATACTAACATGAGTTTGAGCAAGCTCTGGGAGTTCATGATAGACAGGGAAGTCGGGCATGCTGCAGTCCGTGGGGTCTCAAAGAGTTGGACACAACTGAGTGACTGAACTGAACTGAACATATGTCTTCTGCTTCTCTGAGCAGTCTCAAAGGTGTCAGACAAGAAGTCAAGAGCTCATCAAGCTCACTTAGCCATTCCAATTTATTATTTGTTACTATTTTTTCCTTTTTAGATTTTCACTTTTGGCTACTGAAGGTATAGTTTATCTTATTCTTATAACCGCTTAACTTCAGAAAGCATATCTAAGACCTAAAAATTACAAATATGAGTATACATTTTCCAAGTAGGAAGGGAGAATAAATGAAAGATAGTGTGTATTGCTGGATTATTATAGATCTGGGCATATTTAAAGATGTATAGAGAAATATGGATATAGACAGTGAAATGAAACTCTCAGAGAAGATGAGAACAGGAACAAGGTAGAGCAATACTTTAAAAGGTAAAGGTTAAGAATTTTCTAAATTTAATGAAAATATTTTAACCTACACATGCTGTAACCAAGATGGTCAGTGAACCTCACAAAGAATACATACAACAAAATCTATACCTAGGCACACATAGTTAAATGTCTATAAAGTAAAAATGAATCGAAAGTTTCATCACTGGATAAAGATGAAAAAGCACATAGCATTTAGAATAATCCTGAGAGTTAAGGCAGACAGTTCATTAGAAACAGTTAAGATCAGAGGAAAATGATACAGAATTACCGCAGTGCTTAAAGTAAAGAAAATACCAAGCAAGAATTCTATATCCAGTGAAAATACTCTTCAAAAATGAAAATAAAATAAGGACATTTTTCAGACAGAAGCAGAAAATATATGCTTCTAGCAGAGATGTACTTAGTTCTTCATGCTGAAGGCAGGTGGAAAATAACAAAAAAACAGAACTCTGGATGTTAAGAAAGAAATAACCAAGGGTAAGCAGATTTTTGTTATGTTTATTTTTATAGATATATGTGTATGTATGCATTCATATGTGTTGGTACACACCTATGTTTGTGTGTGGCTATAGATATACTTTATAAAAATTACTGTAAAATAATTTTAAAATATAGAAATAATAAAACAGCACAACTAAAGAGAGAAAAATATAAAACCACAATCCTGGTTGGATACATAATATTCTTAATGGAAACTGATATTTTTTAACAGAAAAAAATAGTATGGCATGGAAGATTTGAGTAGAATTATCCACTAACTTATTTGGTATGGAAAGGTTACTATGCTCAACAACAACAACAACAACAAAATCATATTTTTTTCAAGTGCATATTGAGCATTCACCAAGATTGAGCATACACTAAGCCAAAGAACAAAACTGAATAAATTTCAAAGGACCAAAATATACAACATGTGTATAAATCAATGATGAAATACTATTTCATTTCCATTAGAATAGCTAAAATTTTAAAGTCTGACAGTACCGAATAGTGTCAAGATGTAGAACACCACAAAGTTTCATCCTTGCTGACAGAGGATTGTAAAATGGCAAACTTTGGAGCATTGTTGTGATGTCATCAGTGTCCGCCAAAGTTAAATAGATATCTCCCTTAAATCAGCACCAGAGAACAAATAAATATTTTGCATTGTAATCATATCATGAGACACCACTAGTAATAAACATTTGGTTGAATGAAAGAAGTCAAAAGTAATTGGCTTCTCAGAGAATAAGAATTGATTGTTAGGAACAGAGGAAAACTTTTGGGGATGATGGAAATGTTTGGTATCTCATTTTGCATAGTGATTATGTTACTGCATAAATTCAAAAACGCATTCTAATGAATGTTTAAAACCTGTGAATTTTATTTTATGTAAATTACACCTCAAAGGAAAACTATAACAACAAAGAAAAAGTGAAATTACATATAATCCAATCAAGAAGTATTTACTGAGTGAACAAGAGCAGGGTCTCCAGGTGATGGAGGTGTAGTCTATGCCAGCAAAAAAAGATGCTTAAGCTCTTCTCAAGTAACTGATATTTTAACTACAGTGAAAGAGAACACACACAAGTTAAATAATAATTTTAAATACCAATATAAGTGATAGTACAATACATTTTATTGTTAACTCTAAGTTGAAGTCTTGCCTTTATCTTCAGGATAGAGAATAAGAACACTTTGAGAAATTAAAAAGGCTTCTTGTCAGTATTATGTTTGAGTCTGGCATTTCAATATTAGTTAAGACTTTGTTGAAGGAAACAAAATAAAGATGGTACAGTAGTAACCTCTTAAATTTTGCTACATTTTTTGGAAACATGGGTGAATTAGTTTCCAATCATTGCTGTAAAAAATTATCACAGACATAGTGTCTCAAGGCAAAACAAGCATATTATAACTATGGAGGTCAGCAGTCCATAATGGGTTTCACTGGGCTAAAATAAAAATGTAGAAAGTCAGTAATCTTTCTGAGGGTGCTAGAAAAGAATGTATCTTTTCTAGTTTCTAGAGTTGTCTGGCATATGACAAAAGTTATAAACATTCCCATTCAAAAAGTAAGAAAATAAGAGGGGGAAAAAGGAAACCACCAGTACTAATATCAAAATCCAGCCTGGAAAATCCCACTTTGTTTCAGAGGTCTGGAAATAATCCTCTTGTGATTCTGGGCCCATGAATCCACATTTATTTGAATATCTGTAAAACTGGACTTCCCTGAAGCTCAAACAATAAAGAATCTGCCTGCAATTCAGGAGACCTGTGTTTAATCCCTGGGTCAAGAAGATCTTCTGGAGAAGGGAATGACAGTCCACTCCAGTACTCTTGCCTGGAGAATCCCATAGACAGAGAAGCCTAGCAGGCTACAATTCATGGGGTAACAAAGAATCTTAACTTCTATAAAATTGTGGGTGGGGGTGGTCTTATATCTGTCAAGTCCCTTTTACCATGAAAGGCAATATATTCACAAATTTTCAAGAATTAGGATGTGGGTGTCTTTTGGAGACCATTTTTTTCTGCCTACGCTATTGGGCTTTAAAAAAATCCTATGATTTTCATTAGCAGAATTTCTTCAATTGATTATAAGTTGTGTAAACATATTAATTGCCCATATTATAAACCTGAGACACACTTTTAAAAAAGAAGAGGAGGAAGTTGGTTTTTTTTCCATTACAGCAGGGAAAATCATTTTCACCCTTGAATGAATTATCCCATTGACCACAGCAGTGACTATTTGTATATTAAGATTTTCTTGAATCCTTAAAATATCACTCCTTCAAATCTTTCAGAGAGCAAAGTTTATTGGGCAGATGTTTTAATTACCTATTGCTATGTAATAACTTACATCAAAATTTAATTACTTTAGACAAAAATAAACATTTATTATTTCACGGTTTCTGTGGATTAGGAATTTGGGGATAGTTTTAGCTGGCTGGTTCTAGCATGGGGTGTCTCATGAATTTATGGTTAAGATGTCAGGGGCTGCAGTTATCTGCAAATTTGTGTATGCATGGCGGATCCACCTCCATGATTTCTTACTCATGGCTGGCAACTAGATTCTTCCTCTTGGCAGGAGGTTATGGTTTCTTACCACAGTTTATCACAATAGTGAAGCTTGACACGGTAGCTGGCTTCCTCCTAAGTGAATTATCTAGGAGAATAAGGTAGAAGTATAAATTTATTTAACCATTATAGATTCTACTGGTCACACAGAGCAATCCTGATACAATTTGCTGGAGACAACACAAGAGAATGAATATCAGAAAGCACGTTTTATTGGGGGCCATCTTGGACATGGCTGGGCTGCCCCATACACAGTACAGAATTTACAAGGAAATATATCAGACAGAATCTCAACTTTGAAACAAGTTCCCACAGGGAGTGAGGGGAAAGCATCCATGATCAATAAAGGATTTGAAATCAGTATTAAAAAATAATTTTGTTCTATCACCTCACTTATTCTTATATTTGCCTTTGGAGAAGAAGACTAAGATGAAGTATTCAGAAGACTTCATGAAAAATAGAATATTGTTAATATGTAAAACATAAACATGGAAGTATATCTAAGTCACTGAAAATATTTGCTCCATATCTAGTATATGAGAACTAGATACAGCATCTATCAACTGGGTGTTTATGGAATTAATCTTGCAAAAGTAGGCACAGCAAGACTCATTTTAACACATTTTCCAAAAATGCATTGTTTGAATGGGAATTTAGTCAGTATTCCACATATCCCTTTGGCTCTAAATTTTTCATTATGAAATAATTGTAATTGAGAGGAAAATAAGTCATCTAATCTTTTCTCTAAGCAAAACTGTTAAGGTAGTATTCAAAATTAGTGGATAATTATTTGGACATCTGTTCCAAATCTTGTCTTGCTGGTGCTAACAGTGACCTAGGCTATGGCTATTGTTGCTCCTGTATTGCAGCAGGTATGTTTATTTAGCATTTTTGGAAAGATCAAGTAAAAGTAGGTTGAGAATGAGGACGAGAATATGGTTGAGTAAATAAAAACTCTATGCTCCACTTCATCTACAGGCGTTATGGTCTGATTTTTGCAATATTCCTTTACAGAAAAAATCAAAATAACAAGACAATTGCTGGCCTTAGTCAGAAGATAAAAACATCATAATCCTTTGTATACTCATTCAAAAAATATATATGCAGGACTTATTTTTTCTAATATGAGACTGGACATTATAGAGAAAAGGTACTAGACAATGCAAAATCCTTAACCTCAAGAAACTATGTAGTGTCCTGACACTTGTTTTGGAGACATCAATTAGGGACCTTCTTTCTCTCTAGATTCCACTTAGGAAAGCCTGAGCAAAAAGGAGTCAGAAGAGAATGAAAATATCAACTTTATTTAAGGCTACCCAAAATGTAGATGTGTCAGTAAAGGTGGGACAGGACAGCACTGGGGTGTACCACCAGGGTGTGGTGGACACCATCCTCTACTCTGAAAACTTACTTCTCTCAGCTCCAGCACCCCTCCAATAATCCACCACTGATTTTTCTCCATTTGCCCACATTTAGGCTAAATCTGACAAAACAGATGCTTATCCTGTACAACAGCAAACACTGTTTATCCTTAGGGATTAATATGCATTTTATCTCCCTGTCTGAATGTCTTAAGATAAACCTAGTGCTATAAGCAGTTTCTCCCTCTGTGACAGGCTCTTAGCCACCCTAAATACTCCTGGGATGCATCAGCCATCTGACACCTAAGGTCTCTATCGTTCACATATCTCAGGCCCTGAGTCCTGCCAGTGATGTACGTGGTGTGATTTTGCAGTTCACTGAAATTTACAGTCAAACTCAAACAGATGAATAGGAAGATTTTAGGAGGAGCCCAACACCTCATCTGGTATGACTACATCAATATAGATCTAGTTAGAAAAAGCAAGCAAATTACAACACAAAAGCTCCAGAAAATCCTTTGGAGTGTATATTAAAAAGTTGCTTTGAAACTTAGGAAACATGAAATGAGACTGAATTAAACTGATATGATTTCATTTCACTAATAAGCAAATATTTAAACAACTTTATTAGCCATCTAGATAGCTGCCAATATAAAAATTCCTTCAATAAAGAATTTCTCTCCCCTTGTTTATTAGAGTCGTGTTTGTTACATAGTCGTGTTTGTTTCTCTTGCAGGTCTTCAGTTTAAAAATAGGAATGCATTAATATAAAAAGTTCAGAGATCAAAACCTTAAAATATTTTAGGTTACGCCATAGTCATATGAATTAATTACATTAATATATAATTATTGAAACCCAGATTAACAAGTAGGAAGAAAGTGATATAGATAAAGGGAAGCTGAAATGGTCTAATGACTTGAAGAATATTATTATGCACTAACTCTGTTTCTAATAATGCAGAGAACTAACAGACTCAGGTAATAATAACTTCACAGCAAGATTCTCTTTGTTTTTAATTTTATTATTGCCCACTATTAACTAAAACATAGCCTTGATAGTGAGTACATACACCAGCATACTATCAAGGATATGTTTGGCGCTAGTGGCAAAGAATGCAGGAGACAAAAGGACTAGGGTTTGTTCCCTGGGTCGAGAAGGTCCCCTGGAAGAGGGCATGGCAACCTACTCCAGTATGCTTGCCTGGAGAATGCCAGGGAGAGAGGAACCTGGTGGGCTACTGTCCCTGAGGTTACAAAAAGTCAGACATGACTGAAACACCTTAGCGGAAAAGCACGAACACTAGAATGGATTTATTTTTTAAATCAGCTGTCTTTCATGCTGTATGTTGCGATCATTGTCTATGGAAAGAACAGGTGGCATGGATACTTAACACTTCTTAAAGTCATAATAAAGGATGTCAAAGGTTAAGAAGTAAGTATTAAAATGAAGTCCTGATTTTCAATCCTAGTGGGCCAACCATTTGGGGTCAAATGTAATAGTCACCATGAAGAGCAGACACATCATGGCTTCACTGTTGGCACTGACTAAATATTATTGCTCTGCTCTTTCAACAGCAAGCGGCAGCCCTTTGGAGCCAGCAGGCTCTGCTCAAGGACTTGCTGATGTGTAGCAAAAATATTTTAGTGTGAAAAAAGTACTCCCTAGTGCATTTGTTTGCAAACTGCTGAATTTCTAGATAACTCTATGTTTGAGGACTATTTTTGATAGTGCAGATATGGTGCTGAGATGCCTCTAAAAGAATCAACACTTCTTTTTTATTTTTTTCCCTTTTTTTTTTTTTTCTTTTCTTTTTTTTTTACTCACAGCATGACAAACCCAGTAGAAACACAAATCTGCTTGGGTAGCAATTTTTTATTTTATACAGTAATTTGTTACATTGAACCCAGACCTCCCTGCTTCATGCTTGCAAAACAGCAAAAAGCAGGCAAGTGAAATGCAAATTAATATAAAACGCAAATACTCTGTTTAACAGCTTTCAACTTAGTAGACTCAATTGCCAAAAGAATGTAAAGCAAAGCTTTAACACTGCTGTTAATTATGCTTTTCTTGCCAGAAACACTTTAGCCATTACCTAGAAACTGTAAAGAATTGTTTTATTTCATACAGAAATTTCTGTGCAATTTAATTACTGTTTATTTGTTTCATCTTCATCTGCCTTTGGAAAATGCAATTTAGCAACTAAGCAAATACTTTTCTTAATGTTTCTAATGAGATGTACACTAAACTGAAGTCCACTTAATTACCTTGAAAAATTCTAAAGTAAGAGTAAATTTACTTTTCAATTGTTGTAATTTATACAGATTAAGTTTTGTGTTGTCTACCACTGGGAATATGATTTTTCATATCTAATTCTATTTGTTCTAATAAATTTCTAACACACCAAAATTTAAGTATGTTTAGGAAAATGAAATTAATATAGATAATTGAGACCATTATACAATCTTGTGTTTACATTATAGCTATGCATTAGAAAAAATTTTATCATTTTTTTGCATGGGTGCTTTATTTCATATTATGTTCTACTGTAGAAAAGACAAGAAAGACATTGTGTTCCTTTTTGTGGAATCCAGGATCTGGTGAGGTGATACACATTCTTAAATAAAAAATAGTAAGTATTATGAGTATCTTTTTTTATAAAATCAACATATTTTGTTCTATTATCAGACACTTACCCATATGCAGTGTGATTTTTTTTTTTTTAATTCCTCTGGATAACTGACCCAAATAAGTCAGGTGTCTGGTGAATGAGATTTTCTTACTTTATTTTTCTATCAAATTAGGTGCAGCATTATTTGCCCAATTCATCGCCATTTCCACCACCCCATATGTCATCTAGAAGGCCAGTATATCTCTTTGGTCACCAAAGTCATTTAAGTTTGAGACCCTGAAATGGCAGTGCCTTTAGTATATCGCATAAACCACCATGTTGATCGTCTAAACTTGACTGGGTTTGTAGCCCAAATATTCAGCTACAATTGGATACCTGACAAATCTCCATTTTACTTTTCAAAATCAGAACACATGCCATCTTTTATGTGCTAAAGTCACATTCCTGACCTACCATCTGGCTTAAGAATTTTTCCTATTGGTAAGAATAGATTTTCACTGATCCACATATACCAGGTCCCTTTTGTGATAAAGAACATGCATTCTGGAGACAGCTGGCCAAAGTTAGTGGCATGCTGTGTGGTTGTAGAAGAGGGCGCAGTTAACTGGCCCACATGGGGACTGGACTTTGGCCTCATTAGTTATATACAGTAATCAGGTGAACTCAATAGTCACTTAACAGCTCTATTGAAAACCAGCAATATGCTCAACCATCCACAGTGAATATGCTCTTTAAGTGTGTTAGACCGAAGAATCTCTATTTTAAATTTACTCTTTCATTTTCTCTTATTTCCAATGAAAGAAGGTCTCACTACTTACATTTTCTTCTATTTTTCTCTAATAATGTTTCTCTCCTTCAGTTTCCTTTCTGATGCCCATGTTTTTCTGGGTCCTTCCCTATTTCAAGCACTCATGTTGTACATGAGCAATTAGTGGTCTATCCTAATATGCACTGATGTTACACAGCTTCCAAGTGTGGGTCTTAAGTAATATCAGTCACTTCATGGGGCCTGAAAAGAGAGGTAGACATTGAAATTCAACTTTTCTTACCAGACAATATTAATACAATTATCTCCCTAAATTAATTTGATCCTTCAGGCATTGTGAAGATGGGATGGTTATGGTAAGAGATACCAATGATTTCCTATATTCACACAAGCAGTTTTAGGCTCATGGACATTTCAAGGTGGAAAAATTATTCAGTTCAGTTCAATTCAGTCACTCAGTCGTGTCCGATAGTTTGCAAATCCATGGACTGCAGCATGCCAGGCTTACCTGTCCATCACTAACTCCTGAAGCTTGTTCAAACTCATGTCCATTGCATCGGCGATGCCATCCAACCGTCTCATCCTCTGTTGTCCCCTTCACCTCTTGTCTTCCTTCAGTCTTCCCTAGCATCAGGGTCTTTTCCAATTAGTCGATTCTTCGCATCAGGTGGCCAAAGTATTGGAGTTTCAGCTTCAGCATCTGTCCTTCCAGCGAATATTCAGGACTGATTTCCTTTAGGATTGACTGGTTTGACCTCCTTGCAGTCCAAGGGACTCTCAAGCATCTTCTCCAACAACACAGTTTGAAAGCATTAACTCTTCAGCACTCAGCTTTATTTACTGTCCAATTCTCACATCCATACATGATACTGGAAAAAACATTTTTTTGACTAGACGGAACTTTGTTGGCAAAATAATGCCTCTGCTTTTTAATATGTTATCTAGGTTGGCTGTAACTTTTCTTCCAAGGAACAAGAATCTTTTAATTTCATGGCTGCAGTTACCATCTGCAGTGATTTTGGAGCCCAAGAAAATAAAGTCTCTCATGGTTTCCATTGTTACCCCATCTATTTGCCATGAAGTGATGGGACAGGAGGCCATGATCTTAGTTTTTTGTATGTTGCATTTTTAGCCAGCTTTTTCATTCTCCTCTTTCACTTTCATCAAGAAGCCTTTTAGTTCTTCTTCACTTTCTGCCGTGAAGGTGGTAACATCTGCACATCTGGTTATTGATATTTCTCCAGGTAATCTTGACTCCAGCTTGTGCTTCATCCACCCCAACATTTCTCATGATGTACCCTGCATATAAACACTTAGTTTTATTAGTTTTATATTCACATAAACACTTAGTTTTAGAATCATGGACATTTAAAGCTGGAAAAATTCTTAGAGCATGTCTAATCCACTGAAATTCAAAAAGACCAAATAATTTTTCAGCAGTAGAAAAGCTGTTAATGATAGAGTCTTTCATTAGTTAAAATATAACCTAAGCTTCTGTTACAAAGAGACCAACATGGAATTAACTTTGCATTTCCCTTATCAAAAGGATGAAAAAACCAACAGTTATTATGGTACAAGTAATAGTAGAATTCTACTATTCTGCCATAGTATAATGCTAATGTCTTTATCACACATTAGGAGTCTTTATAGAAAAACAGACTTTCAACTTAAATAACATTTTATTATTAAAAACTTATTATGCTATTAAAATTTCATATCAGAAAATTATCTCTGTGGTCACCTTCAACAGTCTTTCCTCCTATATTTGTAATCTCTTTGTGCTACCATTTATATGAGAAAAAGTGAAAAATTTAATGTATATATAGTGTAAATAGTATAAAAATATCATAAATATTCAAAAGTCCAGTGTTTGGACCTAATGAAGAAAATTAGATAGAGCTAAAGACTCACTGACATGAGTATTAAACCATCAATGTATCAACTTACAGTATTATGACATTTGAACTGAGGCAAAGGAATTTTTGCATTTTTGCAAAATTAACTTATGGTACCAAGTAGTATATGTAGAGACATGTAAAATCAAAGAAACTTTACATGTTTCACTGGGCAATTCTACTGCCTGTGTTATTTGAAACAATTTAATTACTCAAATAAATTTGTGAATAAGTGGTTGACTGAACCAATGAGTGAATCAACCAAGAGAAACTTTGAGTGTCTCATAATTATAGTGATCTATACAGATAAAATACTTTAAAACTGCTTTTTGAATTAATAAGTTCCCTTTGAGATGGTTACCTACTGACATTCTCTCTTAAATTGTTAAAAACAACTTGCATTCTTTCTGACTTTGCATTAATAATTTGGTTATCAGAATGTGTGAGTCTATACTAAATCCAAAGTTTGGCTGATCTTTTTTGCCTACATATTTAAATGCTGCCATTTTTCATATCAGGTGGCACTAGTAGTAAAGAATGCACCTACCAACACAGGAAATGTAAGAGATGCTGGTTTGGCCCCTGGGTTGGGAGGATCTCCTGGAGTAGGAAATGGCAGCCTGTATTCTTGGCTGGAAAATTCCATGGACAGAGGAGCTCATGGAGCTGAAGAGTTGGACATGACTGAGTGACTGAGTGCACACACACACAATTTTTCACATCAGAACCTTAGAGAGGGAGTGATATAAATGTCCTTCTATACTTATCAACAAAATATCCCAAGACACTTGCTATCTATACACCCGGAAGTAACAGCAGACTCCAATAACATTTGTCCTCTGGCTACTACTTGTATAACATAATGCAGTGCATTTGCTATATATTTTTTTCAAATCCCTAAAAGCCATCTTCTCCTTCTAGGCCTTTCTTGTTTTGTCTTTTTTTTTTTTTTTGATCCATGAGCTTCGTATCATTTGTCTCCCTGGCTTATAAAAACTTATCCCAAAGATTTCCCAATGATATGTTGTGGGAGTTCTTTTAAGAGGTTCTCATTTTCTTTCTTGGCTTTAGGGTGGGAATTGAAAAAAAGAAAAAAGACCACTGGAGACAGTGGGATGTATAGTACCACTGGCCTGATTATCAAGTCTAGTACTGTTCTTTGTTTCCTTTTCTCTTTGAAAAGCTCTGGCCTAGAGCCACAACCCATTCTTTTCCTTTATGCCTCCAACTCGGCTGCAGACCAGCTGACGAGCTGGCACCGCACCCTCTGGAGCAGGAATTCTTCCCTTTATAGGGTTTAACTGTCATTGCCCAGGCATTTCATGCAGTATGGTTGCTACTCTGCTTCCCACAAATACAATCTACTTTTAGAAGAACTATATCTATTATTTTCAAACTGTTGACCACTTTAAAATATTCTACACAAATATTTCAAAATATGGAAATTATTTTTGAAAACACATGCCATATAATCTAGTGGGAGCACTAAGGATGCATTAAAGTATATAACAGATGGTTTTATTGTAAAATTTCCAATCAAATAATCAAATAACTTAGTGTCTTTTACAAATTCAATTTCAAGAGAATTTCAAGTCTGATTGTAATAAAATACCTCTTCATTAGTGTTTCGCTTCTTTTTAGCTATATCCGGTGACATCAGTACTTTTCTATTTCTTGAGTTTATATTTTAAAGCAAATTTAGAACTATGGGGTTATTTTGCTTTCTATTTTGTTAATTCACTGCAAATTTCAAGCATGGAAGTAAAGAATAAACTACAAAGTTATAATATTTCCAAATCTCTGTTCCTGGACATATATTGAAAGCATACAAACAGGAATTGGATTTATTAGGAGGGCATGCTTAATTGCATTAGCGTTTTTCATGTAAACCAATTTTCATGACTCTATATAAAATTTCTCTGAAGCCAAATTAGCCAAAATAGAACCAATCAAATTTAATAAATCAAATTTAAGAGCATATATGTTCACAAATTTGCAAAATTAATGAAACTTTTTTTTTTTCTGCAATTAAAAGACAAAGAAATAGAAGGAGAAAAATACACAAGATATCAGTTGGAAAAAAGAAAAGAGTTTGTTAGAAAACATAACAACTTCCTTATAATATTTGAAGAGCTGTACTGTGGAGATGGCTTAAACTTTTAAGGACCAAAGTGTAGACATAACATTATTAGATTAAAAAAAAAGGAACACACAGAAAGTTTGACTGCATTTTATTATGGGAGTTTTTGATGAGTTATTAAGTAGTAATCAGGTGCCTTATGAGGTTGTGAGGATCCTAACAGGTAAGTTCCATCTTAAGACAACAAAATGTCATCTCATTGAGGGTTGTACTGAACCAAACTTTAGCCACACAGGGTCTCCTTCACGGATCACAGCCGTGTCTGGAAAAGGGGCTTGTGTCATTCAATGAAGCTAGGAGCCACGTGTGCAGGGCCACCCAAGATGGATGAGTCATAGTGAAGAGTTCTGACAAAATGTGGCCCAGTGGAGAAGGAAATGACAACCCACGCCAGTATTCTTGCCTGAAGAACCCCATGGACAGCATGAAGAGGCAAAAAGATATGACACCAGAAGATGAGCCCCCCAGTTGGAAGGTTCCAATATGCTACTGAGGAAGCTGCTGCTGCTAAGTTGCTTCAGTCGTGTCCGACTCTGTGTGACCCCATAGACGTCAGTCCACCAGGCTCCCCGGTCCCTGAGATTCTCCAGGCAAGAACACTGGAGTGGGTTGCCATTTCCTTCTCCAATGCATGAAAGTGAAAAGTGAAAGTGAAGTCGCTCAGTCGTGTCCAATTCTTAGCGACCCCATGGACTGCAGCCTACCAGGCTCCTCTGTCCATGGCATTTTCCAGGCAAGAGTACTGGAGTGGGCTGCCATTGCCTTCTCCTGCTACTGAGGAAGAGTGGAGGGCAAATACTAGTAGCTCCAGTGAGATTGACACAGCTGAGCCAAAGCTGGGATGATGCTCAGCTGTGGATGTGTTTAGTGGTGAAAGTAATGTCCCACACTATAAAGAACAACATTGACTAAGAGTCTGGAGGGCTAGATCCATGAATCAAGGTAAACCGGATGTGGTCAAGTAGGAGTTGGCAAGAGTGAACACCAACATCTTATGAATCAGTGAACTAAAATGGATGGGAATGAATGTGTACAAGCATGCTAAGCCTCTTCAGTTGCATTCAACTCTTTGCAACCCTATGGACTATACTCTGCTAGGCTCCTCTCTCCAAGGGATTATCCAGGCGAGAATACTGGAGTGGGTTGCATGCCCTCCTCCAGGGGATCTTCCCAGCCCATGGATTGAACCCAGTGTCTCTTAAGTCTCCTGCATTGGCAAGTGGGTTCTTTACCACTAGTTCCACCTGGGAAACATGGATGGGAATGGAGGAATTTAATTCAAATAACCATTAAATTACTACCATGAGCAAGAAACCCTTGAAAGAAATGGAGTAGCTCTCATAGTTAACAACAACAACAACAAAAAATCTGAAATGCAGTACTTCAGTGCAATCTCGAAAACAACAGAGTGATCTCAGTCTGTTTCCAAAGTAAACCATTCAACATCATAGTAATCCAAGTCCATGCCCCAAACACTGATGCCAAAGAAGCTGAAGCTGACCAGGTCAATGAAGACTTACAGCACCTTCTAGAACTAACACCAAAAAAAAAAAAATTAAAAAGATGCCATTTTCACCTTAGGAATGAATGCAAAAGTAGGAACTCATGAGATACCTGGAATAATAGGCAAATTTGGCATTGGAGTACAAAATGAAGCAGGGCAAAATCTAACAGTGTATTGTCAAGAGATCATGCTGGTCATAACAAACATCGTTTTCCAATAATCCAAGACATAACTCTATGCATGGATATCACTAGATGGTCAATCCAAAATTAGATTGATTACATTCTTTGCAGCCAAGAAGGGAACTCTATACAGTCAGTTAAAAATAAAACAAAACAAAACCTGGGCTGTAGCTCAGGAGCTCCTTTTTGAAAAATTCAGACAAATTGAAGAAAGTAAGGAAAGCTACTAGACCATTCATATATGACTTAAATCAAATCTCTTATGATTATACAGTGGAAATGCCAAATACATTCAAGAGATTAGATTTGGTAGACAGGCAGTTTGAAGAACTATAGACAAAAGTTCATTATATTACACAGGAGGGAGTAACCAAAACCATTCCAAAGGAAAATAAATTCAAGAAGACAAAGCGATTGCCTGAGGAGGCTTTACAGATACCTGAGGAGAGAAAAGAAGTGAAAGGCAAGGGAGAAGGGGAAAGATACATCCAACTGAATGAAAAGATCCAGAGAGTAGCAAGGAGAAATAAGAAGGCCTTCTTAAATGAACAATGCAAAGAAATAGAGGAAAACAATAGAATGGGAAAGACTAGAGATCTCTTTAAGGAAATTGGAGATATCAAGGGAATATTTCATGCAAAGATGGGCACGATGAAGGACAGAAATGGTAAAGAATTAACAGAAGCAGAGAGATTAAGAAGAGGTAGAAAGAATACAAAGAAGAACTATACAAAAAAGGTCATAATGACCTGGATGACCACAATGGTATAGTCACTCACCTAGAGTCAGAAATCATGTAGTGTGAAGTCAACTAGGCCTTAGAAAGCATTATTAGGAACAAAGTGAGTAGATGTGGCAGAATTCCAGCTTAGCTATTTAAAATCCTAAAAGATGCTGCTGCTAAAGTGCTGCTCTCAAGACTCCAGAGAATTTGGAAAACTCAGCAGTGGCCACAGGACTGGAAAAGGTCAGTTTTCATTCCAGTCTCAAAGAAGGGCAATGCCAAAGAACCTTCAAACTACAACAATTGCACTTATTTCACATGCTGGCAAGTTAATGCTCAAATCCTTCAACCTAGGCTTCAACAGTATGTGAACTGAGAACTTCCAGATGCACAAGCTGAATTTAGAAAAGGTAGAAGACCCAGAGATCAAATTACCAACATCAGCTGGATCATAGATAAAGCAAGAGAATTCCAGAAAAACATCTTATTCATTGACTATGCCAAAGCCTTCAACTGTGTGGATCACAATAAACTGTGGAAAATTCTTAAAGAGATAGGAATACCCGACCACCATACCTGTCTCCTGAGTAACCTGTATGTGTGTCAGGAAGTAACAGAACCAGAGATGGAACAACAGACGTTTCAAAATTTGGAAAGGAGTACATCAAGGCTGTATATTTTCACCCTGCCTATTTAGCTTATATGCAGAGTATAATGCAAAATGCCAGGCTGGATGAATCACAAGCTGGAATCAAAATTGCCAGGAGAAAGAGCAACAACCTCAGATATGCAGATGATACCACCATAATGGCAGAAATCAAAGGGGAACTGAAGAGACTCTTGATGAGGTGAAAGGAGAGTGAAAAAGCTAGCTTGAAACTCATCATTCAAAAAACTAAAATCATGACATCTGGTCCATCACTTCACGGCAAATAGAAGGGGGAAAAGTAGAAGCAGTGAAAAATTTCATTTTCTTGAGCTCCAAAATCACAATGGAAGGTGACTGCAGCCATGAATTTAAAACATGTTTGCTCCATGGAAGGAAAAATGTGACGAACATAGACAGCAGGTTAAAAAGCAGAGACATCACTTTGCCAATTAAGGTCTGTCTAGTCAAAGCTGTGGTTTTCACAGTAGTCATGTATGGGTGTGAGAGTTGGTCCATATAGAAGGATGAACATCAAGAAATTGATGCTTTCACATTTTGCTTTTGGAGAAGACCTTTGAAATCTCTTGGACTGCAAGGAAATCAAACCAGTCAACCATAAAGGAAACCAACTATATGCTCATTGAAAGGATTGTTGCTGACATTGAAGCTTCACCACTTTGGTCATCTGATTCGAAGAACTGACTCATTAGAAAAGACCCTGATGCTGGGAAAGATTGAAGGCTTTTGCTTTTGCAAAAGAGGGTGGTAGAGGATGAGATGGATTTCTGTCCATGGGATTTTTGCTGACAAAGGTACTTGGAGTGGGTTGCCATTTCCTCTTCCAGGTTATCTTCCCCACTCAGGGACTGAATCCACATCCCCTAGGTCTCCTGTATTTCTGGTGAATTCTTCACCTGCTGAGCCATCCAGCAAGCCCTAATCTTTCTATATTAGTCCATAAAGAGCTTTCCTATTCATTTTAATAGTGACATAGTATTCCATCCTGTGGAACACTACAGTTTATATAGTCATATTTTAATAAACATTTGATCTATTTTTCATTATTTGTTAGGACAAATATTATTGAGTAAATAACACTTTTTCACATATTATTTCCACAGTGCAAGGGTACTTGTACAATATAATCCCTGAAACAGAATTATTTAATCAAAGTGGATTTGTGTTTGCAGTTTTGATTAATTTTGCTAAAGTGACCTGTGGGTTTCCCAGGTTGTACTAGTGGTATAGAGCCCATCTGCCAATGCAGGAGATGTAAGAAACTTGGCTTCAGTCCCTGGGTCAGGATGATCCCCTGGAAGCAGGCATGGCAACCCACTCCAGTACCCTTGCCCAAAGAATCCCATGGACAGAAGGGTCTGGCAGGCTACAGTCCATGGGGTCACAAAGAGTCAGACCCAACTGAAGCGATGAAGCACACACAGCACACAAAGGGGCCTGTACAGAGACTATATCAAATTATTCTCTTACATCGATTGTATAAAACTTACCTTTTAGTTTAGGTGTTATGGTGATGAATTTTTAAAATTTTTGTCAATGTAGAATGTAAAAAATGTTATCTCAGGGTGATTTAGTTTGGATTCTTGCATGGGTAAAATTGTTTTCAGTAGTCTTCATTCTAGAAAGACCATAGAGCTAGATAGATAATCTCGGTTCACATTTTTTCTCCGTAAGTATTACAGACATTGTTTCCCTGTCTTCACTGATTGAATTTGCTATAGGGAAATTCAAAGGTTTTAACTTTCCCCTGTAAGAGCTTCTGCCTTTAAATTCCTATATTTTTTATGTTGCATCTTGGTGTTAACCATGCCCCATCAATTTTTCCTCACTAATGACAACATTATTTTTTTTAATATTCTAGCAATGTAATTTTTGTCTCCTTTTCTTTTTCTTGAAATGTGTCATGAGTTTCATCTTTTGATACTTTTGTACTTCAAATATGGTTATAATTAAATAATATATTTTCTGATTTTCTTCTTTAGGTACCAAACTCATTCTTATGTTGAACCTCCTTCATGCATCTTTTATAATTACTGCTTTCCTTTCCTATATTTATTTCTGCTTTTCTCACTTTTATTCCTTTTACTTACACTGTAATTCTCCCTTATGCTCCTAAACCCTTGTTTATTTTATTTTTATAATGATATTGTTTATTTGTTCTCCTTCATTCTGTTACCAATTTTTGTTCCTCTTATTATGCTAGTATCACTTTCTTGAGATTTTGCATCTCTGTTGCTTGTTTTTCCTTCAAAGAGGTGATTGATTCATTTCTTCTTAAAAAGTCTTGGTTAAATGTTAGTCTATAATTTTCATATGCTTTCTCAAAACAACACATTTTGGGTGCAATTTTTTAATCTTTTTTTTTAAATTCTTCATCCTTTTGCCAACTTCTTATATTTGTTTTAATGTTATCTTTGCTACTTTCCTTACTACCCCTTATTAAGTGACTAACCTTTTTCAGAAGAATCCCATGGAATATATAGAAAGTAGGGCACCAAGATCACCTTTCTGGTGACAAAATAAAGCTTCATTCCTTCAGTTTTGAAAGGGACCAACTTTCAAATACAACTTTGTTAAACTCTGTATGGCTCTGACTCTTTCCCTATCGTCTTCTGCCCAGGAGGGCTTCTCTTGCTATCCCTCTTTACTCCAAAATCACAATTATTACCACTCATAAGGGGCTTCCCAGGTGGCATTGGTAAAGAATCTGCCAGCTAATGCAGGAGACTCAGGAGATGCAAGTTCAATCCATGGGTTTGGAAGATCCCAGGAGGAGGTAATGGCAACCCTCTACAGTTTTCTTGCCTGGAAAATTCCATAGACCAAGGAGCTTGGAGGGCTATAGTCCATGGGGTTGCAAAGAATTGAATACTACTGAGTGACTAAGCACACATATGCACCCACACACCATTCATAAGAGATTCAATTTTTACACTTTATAATCATGCCCTCATCTACAGGAAACATGTTTTTCTGGTCTTTTTGACATCTGCTACCACTTGGCCCTTTTTCCTCTTTTTTTTTTTTTTTTTTTTTAAGTTGGCTTCCTCCAATTCAGTTTTTTTTTTTTTTTTTTTGGTCCCATTTTAGATATTTTTAATATAACATCCTTTTTTTTATCTCTGAAATAAGTCTTTCCTCAACTTTCTTTCAAAATCGAAACTTTTTCTTTTGAACTATTGGAAGGAAAGGGGCTAGATAAAAGTTTACACAGCTCTGCTCTTTCCAGAAGTCCCTACATTGACATTTTCATTTAAAAAATAAATAGTTAACTAGGGAATATTGGAATGGGAGAGAAATGGATTTTATCTTTTGGGTCTCATATCTTCAAAATGGTAATAAGCAATAATCCAGATATCAAACTATTTTGTATTAATTTTTGTTATGATCAGATACAGAAAAACATTATTCTTGAGGAATTAAAACTTATTTGAAAGGCAAAGAATATGAAAAGCCTATGATTTTTATTAACAGCAGAAGTTTTCTTTACTACTAGATGATAAATGCTATGAAAGCCAAATGTTAGCAAGTTTAATTTTTTAATACTGGAGAAAACTCTTAAGAGTCTCTTGGACAGCAAGGAGATCATACCAGTCAGTCCTAAAGGAAATGAACTCTGAATATTAATTGGAAGGACTGATATTGAAGCCGAAGCTCCAATACTTTGGCCAGCTGATGTGAATAGCAGACTCCATGGAAGACACTGATGCTAGGTAAGGTTGAGGGCAGGAGGAGAAAGGGGAAACAGAAGATAAGGTGGTTGGATGGCATCACTGACTCATGGGACATGAGTTTGAGCAATCCCTGGAAGATAGTGAAAGACAGGGAAGCCTGGCATGTTGTGGTTCATGGGCTCACAAAGATTCAGACACAACTTAGAGAATTAGCAAATGAACAACAACTGATAAAATTAAAAAAAAAAAAAAAAATGGAAAGCAATCTTGAAAGTTCCCTGAGCAGACAAAACCAATTTAGTCATACAAGCAAAACTTAGTTTAGCCTATTTTGCAAGACTAACTTGATCTGGCTCATTTCTCATCTACACCTCTGGAAATTGTAAGCAAAGTTTTACTGTTTCCTAAGGTTGATACGAGGTAACCACTGATCAATTTTCTATCATTTAAGTAAAATTTAATATTATGATCAATCTCTGGGAAGAATAAACAGTCAGTTCCTTCTCACCGTATAAATTGCTATGTAGCAAATATGTCAATATCTCTGAGCCTCATTCGTATTTTGGTTTGAGTGCTCCTAGGTTATCAACTGGTTTTATTTTGATATGTGCACTTTTACTAATTACTTCTTCAGTGTGTAAAACACTAATAAACAGAAACCTCAGTTAAAGAGTATCAGGAGAACAGAAAGGGGAGCTTTTGTACCCAGCAATAACAGTAGAGTCCAACAGGAAACACCCCTCTTCTTGGAAAGGAAGCAGCCAATGAAACTGTAGCCCTCCAACTTCATTTTCCTCTCTATAAAAGTGTTCTTCCCTTGCCATGTAGATACTTGCATGTGACTCACCATGGTTGCATAAACTGAAATCCTTTGCTGATCCCAAACAAACCCATCTTTTTTGGGGAGATATTTGGCAGTCTATTTCCTTTAGATTAACAATTGAGTCAGTGTCTTTGTTCCTATTATTTCTAAACTTTGACACTACCTTTTTTTTTTTTTACTTTATTTTTAATCAAAGGATAGTTGCTTTACAATATTGGTTTGATTTCTGCCATCCATCAACATGATTAACAATACTTTTTAACTTGATTGCAATGTAGTTTGAAAACCCATACAATTTGAGATTACATTTTTAACAGAACTCCACCATTCCTTCTTTATTCTGTTTCAATAATTGCACCCACAATCAACCAATTTCCTGCTCAAGAGGTTAATTATTTATACCTGTGTTTTTGCACATGCAATTATGGTGAACTTTTGCAATTAATGTGTATTTCTTTATTCATATTTCTAACTTGCTAGGCTTACCAGATAGAAGGTTTTTTGTGGGTTTTTTTCCTGCCTAAGGTCTTCAAAAAAATTTTTATGTGCTTCCAAGGTGAATCTAGAGGCAAACAATAGGTGAGGTGAAATTGATTTAGTGAAAAAGTTGAGTTCTTTTTATTATAAAATAATGATGACATTTTCCAAAAGGGCAGTCCTTACAAATACAACAAACTTAGAGATCATTTTAAAAGGGTTACATACAATTATTATATATTAAAAAAGTACTATTTTAAGAACAATAAGCTATCTATCTCCTAAATCTTATAAACATCTTATAAATTATGTCTATTTTTGTCTTTATGTGTGTCATGGAAAGTTAAAAGTTTACATTGAATACATGTCCTTTATGCAACCTAAATGGTCACCTCCATAAGAGGGATTAATAATTGGGCTCCTGGACCCTTGAGATTTTTATCTTTTGCCAAATGATGTCTAAGTTCAAGTCCTGATAATTTGAAATGAAGTCAAATAGACAAACCACTTAACCTGAGATGAAAATTAATGGTTGGAAATGAATTAACTCCCTAAATATTTAATTACTTACAGATATAAAAGTCTGTGGTCAGGATCGAAGGCAATCTTTTGACACACTATTGCTCATCAGGGTCTTTTATGACTAAATCTTTATTTTTAGGAAATATTTATAAGTAAGTAAATTATTAAAAATAATAAGTCAAATGGTAACTCTAGCTTATTCTTAGAAATTACTTGAATCTAATGGTCTCTATTCTACTGCATTTTTTAAAGTGTTGTTAGTAATTGCTGAAATTCCACTAGCATAAACCTGAGAAGAAGCACTAGCTTTTGAGATCTTGATAACCTAAAGGTAATAAACTAACCAAAACTGACCAAATGTATTGTCAACTGTGAGGCCAGACAGGTTTGTTTGTACATTTCCTGTGTCTGTTACTCTTTTATGAAGATAAATTTGCAAAAAGACAGAAGGGAAGATAGATTTATTACATGTTTTTCTATTATCCTTCCTGTTTGGGGATTTGCCAGGTCTATGGCCCTTGACCAAAAATTGTGCTATCTGAATCATACTTAGGTAGTTTGCTATTGTTCAAATTGAAGGAGCTCATAAGAAATTGCCCCTGAGAAATGCTGCAATGTGTTTTCTGTAAAGAAGTTAGTGGAACCAGATTCACCGGGTTATACATTGTTCTTTTTATCAGAACCCTGGGGAAAATGCCTCTGGATTCTTCCAGATTAGTTGGGTTTCCTGTGAGTCTGGAGTTCATTTCTGTCTTACAGATACTATGAATATTTTGAGCTGATTGATTTTCCTCTTCTTATTGGCTGCCAAGAAATTTAAAACTAACATTATGACTAACTTTTAAGAAGACATTGACATGCATTTTATGTATTCTCCATCTTATTTCCTTGCATGTATTTTCTTTTTAATCCTTATATTCCAGATTTATGAGATATGGAATGATATACCAGCTACCTCAAAAATCAGTTATATTCTCTAATTAGAACTTCAGGTTCAGTTTGATTTGAACATTTGATCAAACAAGAATTAACTGATTGTTAACACTGCAAACATTTTTTTAAACATTTTTAGAGCCAAAAGAAAAAACAGGAAATTAGTGAGAAGAGAGATGACAGTTACTTTGTGACCCTCATGGTTCCTCCTGGAGAGCACTATTGTGTGTGTGTGTTTACGTGTGTGTACACCTATGTGACAGGAATAAAGGTTGCTCACACACCACTGCCTTGCTAACAGAGCCATCATTTTCTCAAGGCCTCAAGAAGAGATCCCTTGATCTCAGATAAAGTGGGCCTAAAATTCTTGTTTAGAGAATGGTCATTTTCCATTTCTCATGCAAGAGAGAATTCTACCGTGGGTCTTTGGACAAAAATAATTTTACAAGCAGGAAAGCAACATAAGAAATTGTCTTACTGCTCTGGCCTATATCCCTGTTTTAGAATGAGATCTTCATATCTGGAGTTATAGTAGCCTTATTGTAGCCATAAATCAGCAAATCTGAAACTAAAGAGCCAAAATTCTGAGGATCATAGAGAAGAAATATGGAAAAATCCTGAGTTCTTTGTGATGCACTGAATAGTTGAGCTCACACTACCAAATTTTCATGTCTAAACTGTTATGTAGAAGAAAAAATATTTATGATATTTATAATTTTTTAATGTTACTTGCAATTGGATGTGTTCCTTATGATACAGTCTTACAAAAGTTATAAAGTCTAGCAAATTTTTCTTAGTGATTGATAAGAGAAAGAAGAATTATCTCTCCTATAGTCAAATACTGAAGTTTATTATCATTTCTTATATGATAAGTAGTCTCATAACTTTCTCTGCTTTTATTGGTATCCATTACAAACAAAAATGATTGTCAAGGAAATCAAATCAAAAGATATTTTCAAATTTTTAAATATTACATATATACATGTGTATATATATACATATATGTAAATATGTTTATATTTATAATTTTAAGCAGTTAATAATGAACCCCACTGGTTATCCTTCCAACACAGATATTTTCAATGCAGGTGTCTGTTATATTTTTGAGGTAGATTTATCCAGTTTAAATTGATTTGAAATAAACAGTGGGAGGCCATTTTTCATTGAACACATGCTAGATGTGTTTTCCAAGGAGAGTTTAGTGTGTTTTCCAAAGGAAAACCAGGTCCTTGTCATAATACTTTTGATTAGAAATGGGACAATAAGCATAGACATAGGCATAAGTCAAAGAAAACATATAGAAGACTTCAGAACCTCTCCATAGGAATGAAAAGGAAAGTAAATTCATGGAAGTCAGTAACATTACAAAGAGTGAAAGCTATTAGTGGAAAGGGTATGAAATAAAGTGCAGAACTGTGAACAAGAATGTGACATTAAACAATGAAAAGAAGAAAAAACAAATACATGATGGATCATAGTGTTTAGAAAGCATTTATCATTTGCTAACATGACACCAAGAAGCTTGCTTACAGACTTGTATTTAAGACTTGCAACCACCCTAATAAGTTTATTAATTATCCCCATTTTACAAGTAAGAAAATTGAGCTCTGGAGAGATTCACAGTTACACAGCTAACAATGAAAGCAAAGATTGACTCATGTTTGAGTGTAATTGTAAAGTCTATACTCCTAACAGCCATATTATGGTGCTTTCCAGCAATACACTAGGACAGCAGTGAATATTCCTATACAGATCACATCTGCATCTTTGTCTAGCATTCATTTGTATATTCATCTATGCCCAAAATTCTATTTTCCCACTAATGCTTCAGAGATTTTATAACTAAAGTCAAATGTTATAATTTGAGTATTCATGTAATACAAATTTTTACCATTGTACATATCAGCCAAACTGTTTTCAGCCACCATTTTCATTTCTGCTCCTCAATTAATGTTAATCACAGTGATTATGCTAATCTAGGTTGATACAGTATACAAGAAATAACAAGGAGAACCATTTTAGACTAAACAGCCAAAACAAGCTCCATAGTAGAAACAAATACTTGAATTGTAAATAATTTTAATCAGGTCATATGCTGAATAAATAGCAAACATTTTAAATATTGAAGTGTAAGCAGAATTTTCTCTTTATAATGGCACATCATAGTATTTATATTTTGATGTTTATATGTTCACATTATTTCTGCCATTTATGTACTTTTATATTATTGTGAAACAATATATCAATCTAAAATATAACAACAGTTTTGTCTAAATAAATATTCAAGTTGATTTCTACCAACAGTACTTTTTCTCCGTTATGTAATATAACACAGGATGATGGTGAATTTCATGTACACAACCTCTGGGGAGCTAAAAAAGTTTCTATCAGTGCTTGGTCAATGGACATAAACTTGAACAAACTCCAGGAGATAGTGGGGACAGAGGAGCCTGGCATGCTGCAGTCTACAGGGTCACAAAGAGTCAGACATGATTTAACGACTGAACAACATCTGTGCTTGGGAGCAAAAGGCAAATGCAGTTGTGGGGAAAAAATGGAGCCTGTAGAAAATATGCTCTCTTATATACACTTAGATAATATTCTTACATGATATTATCTAATTTAGAATCAGTTGGAAAAATGTAATGGAAGTTCTACAATCAAAAAACATGACGATGCATTACAGTCTATATTATCCAATCTGTTCCCACACTGTTGTCGGCTCTCAAAATTAACCCAGTGGGACCATGACATCTACCCAGCATAGGAATTTCAAACTGATAGTTTTCTTTTTTTTTTTTTTTTTTTGCAAAATTGTGCAGGGTAGAGAATAAACAAACACCATTTTATTTTTAAAAGTTAATATTATGGACAGCATGAAGTTTTGCATTGATTTTGATTTGCTTAATAACTTGCTTTATAATATTATTTATGTTGATGATTAAGTATTTTAGGCATCTTAAACTTTGTGCCTGCAGTAAATGCCTCACTCACCTCAACTAATCCCAGGCCTATGCTGTATGAATCTATTCTAATTTTATACGATCAGATTCATAGAAAAGTCCAGGCATGCCCAATGAACATTCTCTGCAAATCTGATTTTCAAGGACACCTTGCCATATGTCTTTTGGAGAGTTGCAGATAAAGAAATACTGACAAGCAAAAACCTGAACTGAAGTTTTTCTTTAAAAATGGAATAGGACTAAGAGGAGGAAGATAATTATCCTATCCTCATGCCCTTGGAAACAGCATGCGGGTAAAGGAGTAAAGCTATTTTACAGTTGTCTTTTGTAAGAAGCTAAGTCTTGTTTTTAAGTAAAGATTTGGCCACTAGAGGGTAAAAATTTAAGGAGATGTATTAGAACTATTAGCTCCAAATGTGTGTTGTTTCTTGCAAAATGGTCATCATATTTATTTATTAGTTCCAGTGACATTCCCATCAGCAATTTGAAATTCATTCCCATGTCTTGCTCTCAGAGCTAGATTAGGAGCCTCAGGAATGAAGCAGCTTTGTAAATCTAGAGGCACAGCACATTTTGTCTTAAAATAATTTTGCCAATTTAAGTGCCTAACACTTGCATGAGATGAATGTTGACTACTACTAGAAACCAAGTCTACTCGTTAAGAATGGCCATATGCCAAGATTAATTGAATTTAAATGATTTGAACAAGCTTCAAAGGATATTCCAAAAGAAGAAATTAGAAAATATATGAATATAAATGAATTCTGAAATAAGAGAATGGGTGCCAACTTTTAAGAAACTAGTTCACACTTGTCTATCAATGCCCAAATAGGTTTGTAAAAAATTAAGTTGACTAGCATATCATCATATCTTAGATGTTATGTTATTGGCATCTGATGTTCTTCAATAGTCTACACATTGTTAGTTATTCTGGTTTTCTACAGTAAACCATAGAGTTAAAAAACATCAACCAAGGAAAAGACATGCATATAGTCATATACAGTCAATAATACCCTTGAAGATTCCCAGACATTTTGTTCTCATTAAGTTCTAGTTAGCAGGCAGTTGAAGGTATAACTTTCATCCTTGGAGTAAATTGTGACTTCTTTAAGTTGAAAACTGGGTGAAGTAGTTGGATTGTATTTAGAAGCATGCTGCCAAGAATGCATATCTCTAAATACTAGAAACCCACCCAGTATGGTGATCAGTTCACACTATGTAATATATATGGGAACCAAGGCCAAGTAATGGAAAAACATCTTTACATTCTAGTTTTTCATGGTAATTCTGGAACATTTGTTCTTGAGTAGAATATTGGGTAAAAAATTTTACCCAAAATATTGGGTAAAATCCATTTTAAAGGATATTTTTTCTCTATTTTGTGCATGATATATGAATTAATTTTTGCCAGTAAAATGCAGCTGTGATGCATCCTCACTGTATTTAATTGAAGATTTTTTTTGAAGTTGCTTTGTAATGGATGAGCTAGACCCCATTAAAATTAAAAACATCTACTCTGGAAAAGACAGTGTCAAGAGAATAAGTAGGTGAGCTACAGAGTGGGAGAAAATATTTGTAAAAGACACATTTGATAAAGGACTCATCCAAAATATATGAAGAGCTCAAAATTCAACAGCAAGAAAACAAACAACTTGATTAAAAATAAATGAACTGAAAACCTTAAGAGATACCTCACCAAGGAAGATATCCACATGGGAAATAAGCATTTGAAAAGATGCTCAACACTTTACAATATCATCAGAGAAATGCAAATTAAAATATCAAGATGTCACTACATACCTATTAGAATGGCTACAAACTGGAACAATAATAACACCAAATGCTGGTGAGGATTTGGGACAACAGTAATTCTCATTCATTTGCTGATGAGAAGGCAAAATGGTACAACCCCATTGAAAGAAAGTTTGGCAGGTTTTTACACAACTAAATATACTCTTACCATACAACCCAGCAATCGTACTCCATGGTATTTACCCAAAGGAGTTGAAAACCTATATACACAGTAAAACCTGCACCCACATGTTTACGGTTACTTTATCCATAAATGCCAAAACTTGGAATCAACCAAGCTATCGTTTAGTAGGTGAACAACTAATTGTAGTACAACTAGAGAATGGAATATTCTTCAGTGGTACAAAGAAATGAGCTATCAAACCATGAAAAGACATGAAGGAAATTTATGTGCATATTATTAAGTGAAAGAAGCCAATCTGAAAAAGTTTCACACTGTATGCATGTCCATCTTTTTACTGTATGTGTCCATTTATATGACATTGTGGAAAAGGCAAAGCTATACAGAAAGTAAAAAAAAAAAAAAATCAGTGGTTTCTAGGGATTATGGTGGGGAGAGGGATAAATAGGCAGAGCAAAGAGGATTTTTTTAGGACAGTGAAAAATATTCTGTATGATACCACATAGCATTATACACCTATTCAAACAAATGGAATGTGCAATAGCAAGAGTGAAACCCAAGGTAAACCATGAACTTCAGATGATTATGATGTGTCAGTGTAGGTTCGTCAATTGTAACAAATGTACCACTCTACAAAATACAAAGATTTTTGCATTGTTTTAAGCCATGAAGAACTTGGAGATGCTGACGATGTTTGTTATCTTGACGATGGTGATGTCAGTGTGAGTCTGTTAGTCTCTCAGTCATGTCCGACTCTTTGTGACCTCACAGACTGTAGTTCGTCAGGCTCCTCTGTCCATGGTATTGTCCAGGCAAGAATACTGGAGTGGGGTGTCATTTCCTCCTACAGGGGATCTTCCCAATCCTGGGGTTGAACTCTCATCTCCTATGTCTCCTGCATTGCAGGCAGATTCTTTACCACCGAGCCCCTGAAAATCCCCAATTATGGTGATGGGCAAAGCTTATCAAGCTCCACACTTTAAATATATCCAATTAAAGGTAACAATATAATTATGATTGGTCATTTCTTGGGCTGTCAATGTTTGGATGAGAGATAAAATAAAGTCATATATAATTCACTGCAAAAAAAACACAAAAAACAGTAGACAAAGAACTGTGCCTTCAAAAAGTTCCAGTTCTGACTGCTCTGGCAATTGTGACATTGTTTACCTTGTTATGCTTAACAAATAAGGATATAGCACAATATTCAAGGTTGAGGGACACTGCCAACTTTTCAGTCAATTCAGCACTGGGTTGGGCTCCTCTGTCTATGGGATTTAATCAGCAAGAATACTGAGGTGGTCGCCATTTCTTTCTGCAAGGGATCTTCCCTGGGGATCAAACCCACGTCTCCTGCATTGGCAGGCAGATTCTTTACCACTCAGCCACCTGAGAAGCCCCACCTGTAAATGCTTTTGCTCCTAAATGCCTAGAATGACTTCTATGAGCAGCCAGACTCATCAGTTTCATCAGAACCAAGTCTGCACCTGAGGCTTTGACCAGTGCACCAGGCAGATGATTCAAACTGAGTCAGAGTTCCTTTCTTTGGGATTTAGAACTGGTAAGAGGAGACACCAGCTGAGGTTTGAGAGAGAAATTTCAAATTCTAGAAGGCTCTTGATTTCCTGTTATGGTACCTGCACTGCTTCCTATGAGCTCCAAAAAAACACACCTATGTCCTTAGAACATAGCCTCCCTTGTGCCAACCTAGCTCAAATTTGTTTTTACTACTTGGAACAAAACTTTCTAATTTATGTAAACAGTTTTATTTATGTACTTGTTTTTATTGGAGTATAGTTGATTTATAAAGTTGTGTTAGTAGCAGTGATTCAGTTATACATACACATATATTCATCTTTTTTACTCTTGTCAAAGTTAAAAGTTTTATTTTATTTATTTTTATAGTAGGTCCTTGTTGGCTATCTATTTTAAATATAGCAGTGTGTACATGTGAATTCCAAACTCCCAATTATTGTACTAAGTGAACTAAGCCAGAGAAAGATAAATGTATGATATCCCTTATATGCAGAGTCTAATAATAATGATAATACAAATGAACTTATCTACAAAACAAAAATAGACTCAGAGACTTAAAGAATGAACTTTTGGTTACCAGGAGGGAAGGGTGCGGGAAGGGACAGATAGGCATTGATTTAGTGTTTATTCATTCTTTTTTATATATTTTTTTCTCATATAGGGTGTCACAGAATATTGAGTAGAGTTCCTTGTACTATACAGTAGGTCCTTGTTGGTTATCTGTCTTATAGATGGTAGTGTGGATGATGAACACCTAATTTTAAATTGATAATACTTATCAAGTAAGTGGATATTTCCAAAATAAGAAGAGATACTTAAGTAAGTGTTTAAAAACACATGACTGCCCATATACAAGCTTTCCACAATACCCAGATATATCCAGGATTAAGAGTACATTCCAGTCCAAAACCCCTTGGGGAGCACAGCTCCTTCTCTGACCCACTCTGAGTTAGAGATAACAAGTCTAGTTTCTTGGGGCAGTAGATTTGCCAGGTGATATTTTATAAAACTCAAAATTATTGGTCAGTTTATATGCACTTCCTGAGATTTTTTGTCTATGTCTAATAGACAAAAATTCATTCTATGTCTAATATAACAAATCAAAATAATACCTCTCTCCATGAGCAGAGTTGGGAGAATGTCTTTTATTAAATTCCAATCCTGAGTGAACTAAGAAAAAACTTTAGATCAAAATTAAAAGCTGAGTAGATTTCATAAGGGAAAATATATACAAGGAAAAGCTTTGTTATTTGCTATTTTATCAACTGGATATCTCAAAAATGCTGCATTCCTGACATGCTCCTTGCATGTCTGGTCTCTGAAAAAATCAGAGAGATCGACAGCAGGGTTAAGATATTTTGAAGGATGCCTGACAAAAAGGCAAAATAAAAATGATGTATAGCTGCTTAAATTAAGTGACTAAAATTAGAGGGGATAATAAAATTCTGTAGGAAATGCCACACAGATGAGGCAGAGCACTTCAAAAGTCCAGTGAAAGGGTTGTTTCTGTTGTTCAGTCCTAAGCTGTGTCTGATTCTTTTTGACCCCATGAACTGCAGCACACCAGGCTTCCCTGTCCTTGACTGTCTCCCGGAGCTTGCTCAAACTCATGTCCATTGAGCCAATGACATCCAGCCATCTCATACTCTGTCACCCTCTACTCCTCCATCATTCAGTCTTTCCCAGCATCAGGGTTTTTCCAATGAGTCGTCTCTTCGCATCAAGTGGCCAAAGTATGAAGCTTCAGCATCAGTCCTTCCAATGAATATTCATAGGTGATTTCCACTGGGATTGACTGGTTTGATCTCCTTGCTGTCCAAGGAACTCTCAAGAGTCCTTTCCAGCACCACAGTTGGAAAGCATCAATTCTTGGGTGCTCAGCCTTCTTTATGGTCCAACTCTAATGTCCATACATGACTAATGAATAAAGCCATAGCTTTGACTATCTGGATGTTTGTAAACAAACATGACTGTTTTTTAATACACTGCCTAGGTTTGTCATAGCTTTTCTTCCAAGCAGCAAGTGTCTTTTAATTTTGTGACTGCAGTCACTGTCTGCAGCGACTTTGGAGCCCAAGAAAATAAAATCTGCCATTGCTTCCACTTTTTTCCTATCTATTTGCCATGGAGTGATTGGACCAGAGGCTATGATCATCCTTTTTTGAATGTTGAGTTTTAAGCCAGCTTTCTCACTCTCCTCTTTCATCCTCATCAAGAGACTCTTTAGTTCCTCTTCAATTCCTGCCATTAGAGTGATATCATCTATCACTCTAATACCTGAGGTGGTTGATATTTCTCCTGGCAATCTTGGTTGCAGCTTGTGATTCATCCGGCCTGGCATTTTGCATGATGTACTCCGTATATAAGATAAAATTACAGGTTTAAATTGAAGAAAGTAGGTAAAACCACTAGACCATTGAGGTATGAGCTAGATAATATCTCTTATGATTATACAGTGGAAGTGATAAATAGATTCAAGGGATTAAATCTGGTAGACAGAGTGCCTGAAGACCTGTGGATGGAGATTCATAACATTGTACAGGAGCCAGTGACCAAAACTGTCCCAAAGAAAAAGAAATGCAAGAAGTCAAAATGATTGTCTGATAAAGCCTTACAAATAGCTGTTAAAAGAAGGGAAGCAAAAAGCAAAGGAGAAAAGGAAAGATATTCCCACTTGAATGCAGAGTTCCAAAGAATAGCAAGGAGAGATAAGAAAGCTTTCTTAAGAGAATAATGCAAAGAAATAAAGAAGAAAAAAAAAAAAAAAACCAGAATGGGAAAGACTAAAGATCTCTTCAAGGAAGAGATACCAAGAGAACATTTCATGCAAAGATAGGCACAATAATGGACAGAAATGGCAAGGACCTAACAGAAGCAGAAAAGATTAAGAAGAGGTGGCAAGAATACAAAGAACTATACAGAAAATGTCTTGCTGACCTGGATAACCATGATGGCGTGGTCACTTACCTAGAGTAAGACATCCTAGGGTGCGAAGTCATGTGGACTTAGGAAGCATTCCTAGGAACAAAGCTAGTGGAGGTGATGGAATTCCAGCTGAACTATTTCAAATCCTTAAAGGTGATGCTGTTAATGTGCCACACTCAATATGCCAACAAATTTAGAGCCAACAAATTTAGAAAACTCAGCAGTGGCTAAACATCTTGAAAAGGCCAATTTTCAGTCCAATCACAAAGGGCAATGCCAAAGACAGTTCAAACTACCACATGATTGCACTCATTTCACATGCTAGTAAGATAATGGCCAAAATTCTTTAAGCTGGGTTTCAACAGTATGTGAACTAAGAGCTTACACATGTACAAACTGAACTTGGAAAAGGCAGAAGAACTAGAGATCAAATTGCCAACATACATTGGATCATAGATAAAGCAAGAGAATTCCAGGAAAACATCTGCTTCTTTTCCCTGACTACACTAAAGCATTTGACTGTGTGGATCACAACACACTGTGGAAAATTCTGAAAGAGATGAGAATAGGAGACCACCTGATCTGCCTCCTGAGAAATCTGTACGCAGGTCAAGAAACAGCAGTTAGAACTGGACATGGAACAACAGGTTGGTTCCAAATTGGGAAAGGAGTACGTCAAAGCTGTATACTGTCACCCTGCTTATTTAACTTCTGTGCAGAGAACATCATGTGAAATGGCGGGCTGTATGAAGAACAAGCTGGAATAAAGACTATCAGGAGAAATAACAATAACCTCAGATAGGCAGATGATACCACCCTTATGACAGAAAGCAAAGAAGAACTAAAGAGCTTGTTGATGTAAGTGAAAGAGGAGAGTGAAAAAGCCAGCTTAAAACTCAACATTCAAGAAATGAAGACATGGCCTCCAGTCCCATCACTTCATGGTGAATAGATAGGGAAAAACTGGAAGCAGTGACAGACTTTATTTTCTTGGGTCCAATATCACTGCAGATGGTGACTGCATCCATGAAATTAAAAGATGCTTGATTCTTGGAAGGAAAGCTATGACAAACCTCAGCAGCATATTAAAAAACAGATATATTACTTTGCCAAAAAAGGTCTGTATAGTCAAAGCTATGGTTCTTCCAGTAGCCGTGTATGGATGTGAGAGTTGGACCATAAAGAAAGCTGAGTGCTGAAGAATTGATGCTTTCAAACTGTGATGTTGGAGAAGACTACTGAGAGTCCCTTGGACTGCAAGGAGATCAAACCAGTCCACTTTAAAGGATATCAACCCTGAATATTCATTTGAAGGACTGATGTTGAAGCTGAAGTGCCAATACTTTGGCCACCTGTTGCAAAGAGCCAATTCATTTGAAAAGACCCTGATGCTAGGAAAGATTGAAGGCAGGAGGAGGATGATAGAGGACAAGATGGTTGGGTGATATCACTGACTCAAAGGACATGAGTTTGAGCAAGCTCCAGGAGATGGTGAAGGACAGGGAAGCCTGGTGTGCTGCAGTCCATGGGGCCACAAAGAGCCAGACATGACTGAGTGACTGGATAGCAACAAGGGCTTCAGCAGTCCATGAACTTCGAACTTCCATATGTTAAAGTTGGATTTAGAAAAGGTGGAAGAACCAGAGATCAAACTACCAGCATCCACTGGATCACAGAAAAAAAGGGGAATTCCAGAAAAACATCTACTTCTCTTTTATTGACTGCATGAGAGCTTTCGATGTATTGATTACAACAAACTGTGGAAAATCCTGGGACTACCAGACCACCTTATCTGTCTTCTGAGAAACCTGTATGCAAGTCAAGGAACAACAGTAATGACGTGGAACAACTGAGTGATTCAAAATTGGGAAAAGAAAGGGTGAGAATTTTTAATACATGGTGAAGTGAAGTGTAGTGTAGCTGCTCAGTCATGTCCCACTCTTCGCGACCCCAAAGACTGCAGCCTACCAGGCTCCTCCATCCATGGGATTTTCCAGACAAGAGTACTGGAGTGGGTTGCCAGTTCCTAATCCAGGGGATCTTCCCGATCCAGGGATCAAACCCGGGTCTCCTGCATTGTAAGCAGACGCTTTACTGTTTGAGATACCAGGGAAGCCCTAGGGTGGTTATAAATATAACAACTCATAAGTCTTTGTCAAAAGGAGAATGATGAGGAAATGTTTAAAGAAATCATTTCTCACCAGGGCAAAGGTCTGGTGAATTAAGTGCTGGCTCCCCTGGAATACTCAGAGATTCTAGTCATTGGTTTGAAACACAAGATCAATCAATTGGACTTTGTGGTGACATCATCTCAAAAGTGGCATAATCAAGGGAGGAAAGAACAATGTGATTTCACCAAGTCTTGAAAGGGAAGAGGTTTGAATTTCAAAGTCCAGTTAAGTTTTCAGCTTACTTTCTGCGAAAGAACTGGGAGCAGTAGGTGAAGAATTATTATTTTATGAACTTTTAAACCTCTCTTTTAATTTTGTTATTACCTCTATTTTTCTCATGGGAAGAATATCAGACGCCTCTTCAAAGAAAAAGTTCCACAGAGCTGTGTGGTTAATAAAGAATGAGGGAGGCTATATCCCACAACAAGGGAAGTGCATTGAAAAGTCAAAGAACATAGTGTACATGGAAGCGACTATCAAAGGTGGGAGGAGGGAAGAGCTGACTGAATCCCTACAAGTTATCTCTGCAACTTGCTGGGGAAAAAAAGCAACCATGATTACCAGAAGGATCCACACATAGTAAAGAATACCAGTGTGTGGTTTGCGTGTGTGTCTATGTGTGTGTGTGTGTGTGTGTGTGTGTGTGTGTGCACGCGCGCGTGCGCGCGGCCACACAGACTATGTTTCACCAGACTCCTCTGTCCATGGGATTTCCCAGGAAAGAATACTGGAGTGGGGTTGCCATTTTCTTTTCCAGGAGATCTTCCTGACCCAAGGATTGAACCTGTGTCTCCTGCATTGACAGGCAGATTCTTTACCACTGAGCTACCAGGGAAGCCTTAAAGTACTTAATATAAGAAAGCTATTACAGGCACATAGGATAATTCTTTATGTGAATTAGATATCCACATTCACGGAAGAAGAAAGAAAAGGGACATATTCTCTGCTGACTTTGCAGCCTAGTTAAAATTTGTTTCAATTTAAGGGCCTCCATGAAACATGAAAGCTATGTTTTCCAGCTCCGTATGGACTCATTGCATTACATGAAATATTTGGCTTGGTTCTGTGTCTGAATCCAAAAATACCTCCTTATGTTATTATGGCTGCTGGTATCTCTAACAAAATTAGCTGAGCTGTGGAGATAAGAATGTTCTCGTGTTTCACACATGGCATGCACACCCATAAATGTGTAGACATGGGGGAATAAAGGGAGGAAGCAGACAGACGCAGATCTTTCCTAACATGGAGCACAAAAGGAAATTTGATCATAGATATTCTGTTCTTGAACAGTGGGCCCCAGTCAGAGGATCATATGGAAATTTACCCAATGCTGATAGAACTGGTTTATCCTTGCAGAACCTAAAAAATACAAATCAAAAAAATTTTTAAATACGTAGGCTAAATGTATTAATATATTTAAGATCTTTTTGACCATTACAAACCAGACATTTTGCTTTGCAGAATATCACTAGTTCTATGAGAAAATAGGGCTTGGCAACTCAATTTTGAGGGCATTGGCATTGAGGATGTAGTAAAGACTTTATGTAAAGTAAAATGGTTTAATTTGATCTTATACTGATTTCATGTAGTCAGAGACCCCTCTAATTAAATCCAGTTGCCTCAGTTATTAATGAGGGCTTGTGCACTCTTAAAAATAATATTACAGAACATAAACAGTCCCTAAAAGCACATATGTTTAGTTTATTTACAACTCAAAGGACTACTAGAAAAATGCAGCAAACTGTGTTTTTACCTGAGCAAGGAACTCAGAAAAGTGTCCAGAGGACATTGGGGAAATTTTACCTTTTTTTTTTTTTTTTCAGTAAATACTTATTTTGCAACTACAAGAGAGATGAAAACAACACATTTAATTTAGGAATTTGAACTAAATACCTCTATTTGCATGATGACTGAGCACTAACACTTTCACTTTCTTTACCACTAGAACCACTTGGGAAGTATGTTAGTCTATGAATTTCTGGATCAATTCTTAACTTATTACACAATTTTCCACAAAGACTACTTTGTAGAATTGCCCTCTAAGGACAGGTTGCATATCAATGTTTAAGAGTAACAAGACTTCAAATTCTATAACATCTGCAAGTCCGATAAATATCCACAGAGGGGTTATTCTGCCCAGGTGCATTCCTGAGACAAGAAAAGAAAAGAACAATCACTTATAGGAGACTAAATTTAGCAAAACAGATACTTGCATACAATCACTAAAATGGGTTGTGCAATATATTTTAATCAAAATATGTAGACTGTACTACAGGGACTTGGATGAAAAAGCAATTAATTCTGTACCACCAAGGACAGTCTCACAGAGCTGTCCCTTGAACCAACCAGGCATAAAGAGAAGAAAGATGCTTTCTAAAACTGGTATAAAAAACATAATGTTTTCCCCTAGAGAATACCTGGGGATTTTTTGGTCTCTCCAAATCATACCCTTCTTCATTCCTGATACACATGGAAACTTAAAAAAATAACCATTTTAAAACTGATCTATAATTGCCATATAACATTGTGTATGTTTAAAGTGTATACTGTGTTGATGTGACTCACTTATGCATTACAATATGACTGCCATCTTGGAAGAGAACTTTAGCCATGCATCAAAGAGGAGATGTCAAGAGTCTGAAATCTATCCTAATTCACTTAGGTTTTACATGGCTTTAGGGCCACATTTGCTTTTATTTGAACGCACTCAGTCATTCAGAGACACACTTTTCCCAAGAATAGAATTGTCTAAAGACACTAATCACAAAAAGATAAAATAGAATTGTCTAAAGACACATAGTCACAAAAAGATAATATGAAAAACTATTGTTGTTGCTAAGCCATGTCTAACAGTTTTGTGATCCCATGGACTGTAGCCTGCCGGGCTCCTCTTTCCATGGAATTTCCCAGGCAAGAATACTGGAGTGGGTTGCCATTTCCTTCTCCAGGGGATCTTCTTTCCCAGGGATTGAATCTGTGTCTCCTGCAATGGCAGGTGAATTCTTTACCATTGAGCTACCAAGGAAGCCCAATGTGAAAAATACTCTCACTCAAAAAAAAAAAAAAAAAGTTGATTTTCAAGATGCATTCAATAACAATTCTGAAAAAATGAATAGAAATATAGATAATTTAAGTGAGTCCCCCCAGAAACATATGTAAATCTGGAGTTTAAGCATGTCTTTAAATGTATGGTAAAAGTTATTAAAGACAGTATTTTGACTTTAGCTCCATGTTGTGCATCTCAGATTAGCCACACAAAAAGGAACGATGAAGACAGTCTCAGATGATTCAAAATGACTCCCCTTGACTACTGTTAAAAAGAGCAAAAAGATGCTTTTGTATATTAAGTGTGAGCAATTGTCAATCACTGAGAGAGCTGAGGCTGAGACAGTGGAAATGAAAGAAAACAATAGAAGAGAAAGAGAAAGAAATGGTTGTGGAGCGAAGATGATAAACTGAGGATAACGATGATAAACTGAGGATAACGCTTAATGAGGACTCATTTGACAACAGACGCCTTTTGACACCCTGCGTGACTCTTCCAACAAGCAAAAGGTAGAGTCTCCAATGTGTGGATGAGAAAAATGGGTTTCTGATAGATTATATAATGGATCTTGGGGCCCCACCAATGAGGAGAAGAGCTGGACTTGACAATTATCACAGCCCCATTCAGAAGCTAGTGTTTGCTGTACCTGCACAATCATTCAGGGTTTAAGTTCTGTGTGAGAAACAGCGTGGTGAGCAGTGTTACAGCAAATATTAGTCGGTGGATTGCAGTGAAAACCACGTGGGAAACCCTGTGATTTGTATATTTCCAGACATTCTGACAAAAGCAAGGTGTACTGTGTCCAATTTTTTATTTTTATCTTTTCTCCTACCTTCATGCTCTAATTTTCAAGTTAAATAATACATAGTGACATGAAAAAAAAGAGTGACAGATATATTCCAGTGGAATGACAGGATACTATCCCTCATTTCATCTCATAGAAAGCATGTAAACACACTTACACTTTTTTTGTACTGAGTTTAAAAAGCAAGTGAACAAAGTAGACTCTAATTCAGGGCACTGGCATTAACCTAATAACTCTTTTTTTTTTTGTCATGTTGGAAAATTGCATCACACTTAACAAGTTGTGGTTTAACTTCATTACTTTCATGCACTTCATTAGCTTACAGAAATTTAAGATGAAATAATCTATGCATATATTATAGTCCAATGGAAAAGATCTCAATCTCTTGAGTTGAAAATATATTCAAAAGAATTTACTGCACCTATATTTAATGAAGAAGAAATCAAATTACTTTTATTTTCTGGGGGAAAAAAATCTCAGATGATGTATTTGGATATCTAATTAAAACACTTATGTACCTTGCCTAATTAAAACTAGACACTTATTCAAAATAACAGGACATCTAACAGATCTATTTAAAAATAACTCAGAAGAAATGCATAAATTCTAGGAGAAGCAGAGTAACTGAACTCTGCTCATGCATTAACTTTCATTTCCCTCCACCCACTTCCTTTTCACAGGAAAAACTTCTGTAAAACAAGCCCTGTTCTGATCAAACTTTTAAAAACCTTCCAATGGTGGCAAACATAAAGGCAAAACATCTAAAGTTAAGAGTTTAATTTTTTTTTTTTCCAGCCTCAAGTGTTTTGACCACAACCTAGAAATGCATTAGTCATGCTCAGATTAGAAGATGACTTTTCTTAAAGAACTTGAATGATCTCATGAATGCAAAATGAATCCAAAGAGTGTGTCTATTCTCCATTAGCTTAAATGTCCTTAATCATAGAAAGGGCTTCTATCTTAGAAGACAGAAACTATTTGTAAAAATCCTAGACAAATCTTGGATGAGGATCTGGGGCATGCCGTAATATTCCTAAATGTTTGAATGAATAGAATATGACAATGGAATTTTGCCTGGAATAGGGAAGAACTCAAACTTGGTTTTAAGGCTCTACATAAGAACACTCCCAGAACCTGGATCAAAATTCATTTTGTTGCAATCGATCTGCCGTCTTTGTTGCCTTTATAAACTCTTAGATATGATCCATGATATACCTTCAAGTTTTAAATATTAAGAGCTACAATTTGAGAGGCAACCAAAAGAGAAAGAGAATGGTGTGTTTAATTGTAATAATTTTGTATGTCCTACGTGGAAATTATAGATGTCTATAGATTTTTGTGAGAGAAGTGCTTTTTCTACAACCTAATTTGAACAAATTTGGTGCAGGAGAGGACACTTGAGAGTCCCTTGGAAAGCAAGGAGATCAAACCAGTCAATCCTAAAGGAAATCAACCCTGAATATTCATTGGAAGGACTGATGCTGAAGCTGAAGATCCAGTACTTTGGCCACCTGATGCAAAGAGCTGACTCATTGGAACAGATGCTGGGAAAGATTGAAGGGAGGAGAAAAAGGTGGAGACAGAGGATGAGATGGTTGGATGGCATCACTGACTCAGTGGACATGAATTTGAGCAAAATCTGGAAGATAGTGTAGGGCAGAGAAGCCTGGAATGCTGCAGTCCATGGGTTGCTAATAGTCAGACATGACTTAGTGACTGAACAACAATAGATTTTTGTGAGAGAATTTCTTTTTCTGCAAGATAATTTGAACAACTTTAGAATGGAGAGGTAATTTTGGTGAATTCATCCTTTCTAAAGCAGGCTAACGCATCTGAACATGTTCATAGTGAAAATTATAAGACCGTTCATCTGAGGAATTTTCCATTAGAGAGCAGGGGAAACGAGTTAAAAGATTGTCTTCTTTCCTCCCATTTTCTCCTTCCCTCCCTCTCTGCTTCCACCTTTCTTTTCATGCTCTCTTCTTCCTTCCTTTGTCACCTGATATTGGGCATCAAACTATGTGCCGTGAACTGGGTTAATTAAATGCTGAGTCATGTAGATATGCTACCTGACCTCTGGGAACTTAGAATCTGTTGTAGTTACTTATGTTGAAGTAAGGTCCTTATAAGTCTAAAGTTGACCATCTGAGACATATTTCTAAGATTTGAATAATCATATTATTGACTTGGATTTATGTCTTGTAAACCCTATATCTTGAATTTTTATTAATCTCACTTTTGAAGTTTGAGTTCTATGAATTATAATCAAACATACATAGAAGTTATAATTCACAGAAATTCAGCAGTCTTATGTAGGCCAAAAACTGTGCTCATAGCACCTCCAGAATTATTTAAGTTCCCTTGCAAAGATGCTGTACCATAAAGCTGTGTACTCTGTCCACTTGGGACCACCTCTGAAGTCAGCTTTTCCCTGGCATCTGAAGCCCACTAGATTATTCAAGAGCGTGAGATGCCTCTGATTTATAGGAAATATTTTTTGAAGGAGATATACATCCAGAGCCCAGAAAGTCTCTCTTGCTGCTGAGAAGCATGTGCAAATAGTCAGCTATCCTGTGTCTGAAGAGCTGGAGTGAATGTGACTTTACTTGTCAATGAGGTGGTAGTACATAGTGGTGAAGGGCAGACTCTAGAGACCAATGGCCTGGGTTTGAATTGGCAATTCACTAGTTGACCTTGGTCAACTTGCCAAAACTTTCTGTATCTCAGATTTCTTACCTGACAGTGGCATAATTACAAGCAACTTTCTCATAGGGTTTTTTCAAAGGTTAAATAAGTTACTATTAATAAAGCTCCCGGAATAGTATCAGATATATAGTAAGCCATGTGTATGTGTGTGTATGTGTATGTACGTACATACTAGATTACTTTATGCTAATTTGAAAATGAGCTGTTGCTGACATGAATGAAGAAATCCAGAAATAATCAAATAACTACAGGTTTGAAACTTCCTTTTCTCTTATTGCAGACAGATATACCTCCTGGATGAATGGAAACATCAAGAAAAGCAAGCTGAAAAAAAAAAGTATGTAGTGCTAGGTCAAATAACCTGGAACAAGCGAAAGTGTTAGTTACTCAGTCATGTCCAACTCTTCAGCCCCATGGACTGTAGCCCACCAGGCTCCTCTGTCCATGGAATTCTCCAGGCAAGAATACTGGAGTGGATAGCCATTTCTTTCTCCAGGGGATCTTCTCGACCCAGAGATCGAACCCAGGTTTCCTGCATTACCGGCAGAGTCTTTACCATCTGAGCAATCAGGGAAGCCCAGAACAAGAAAGAAGCCATACAGAAATGACACTGGAAATGTCATTTAAAACTCTATCTCAGATTATTTCTTGTACTAGCTGTGGAAGACAGTGCTCACAATGCATCTCTCCCTGAAAAAAACATCTTAAGGGTAATAATTGCTTCTGGGTTTTGTTTGTTTGTTTGTTTGTTTTTTCCCAAATACAGATCAGAGGAAATATTCTGTCCCCCAGCCGCCCTAGTTAGCTCTGAAAGTGAAAGTTAGTCACACAGTTGTGTCCAACTCTTTGCAATCCCATGGACTGTAGCCTGCCCATCTCCTCTGTCCATGGAATTTTCCAGACAAGAGTATTGGAGTGTGTTGCCATTTCCTTCTCCAGGGGAGTTAGCTCTAGGTAGAGGAAATCTTTCCAGATGTAATATTCTTACTGACCAGGCTTAAGACATAGAAGCAGTTAAGCAAAATTCACAAAGAATTTCAAGAAGGACTCTGTTGGTTATTTTAGTTAACCAACTAAAGCACAAAACCAAGCACAAAAATGATACTTAAAATAAATACAGTGTATGCTATCATTATTCTCACATGGAATCTAACCATGACTAATGATATGAAAAACCATCGTGGTCATTCAACTACAAGAACACTAATTCGAAAATCCCACCCACTAATAAAAAGTGTAAACAACGCATTCATTGGCCTCTCAGCCCCATCAAACATCTCATCATGATGAAACTTAGGCTCCCTGCTAGGAATCTGCTTAATCCTACAAATCCTAACAGGCCTATTCCTATCAATACACTATACATCCGACACAATAACATATTCTACTCCGTTACCCATATTTGCCGAGATATCAATTATGGCTGAATTATCCGATACATACATGCAAACGGAGCAATAATATTCTTCATTTGCCTATTTATACATGTAGGACAAGGCCTATACTATGGGTCATATGCTTTCCTAGAAACGTGAAACATCGGAGTAATTCTTCTATTCACAGTGACAGCCACAGCATTTGTAGGATATGTCCTACCATGAGGACAAATATCATTCTGAGGAGCAACAGTCATCACCAACCTCCTCTCAGCAATTCCATACATCGGCACAAACCTGGTCGAATGAATTTGAGGGGGCTTTTCAGTAGATAAAGCAACCCTAACTCGATTCTTTGCCTTCCACTTTATTCTCCCATTTACCATTGCAGCACTTGCCATAGTCCATTTACTCTTCCTCCATGAAACAGGATCCAATAATTCAACAGGAATCCCATCAGATGCAGACAAAATCCCATTCCACCCTTACTATACCATCAAAGATATTCTAGGTGTCCTACTTCTAATTCTTTTCCTAATACTATTAGTACTGTCTGCACCAGATTTGCTCGGAGACCCAGATAACTATACTCCAGCAAACCCACTCAATACGCCCCCTCATATTAAGCCCGAATGGTACTTCCTATTTGCATATGCAATTCTACGATCAATTCCCAATAAACTAGGAGGGGTTCTAGCCCTAATCTTCTCTATCTTAGTTCTAATTTTTATGCCCCTACTCCATACATCTAAACAACGAAGCATGATATTCCGACCATTCAGTCAATGCCTGTTCTGAATTTTAATAGCAGACCAACTAACACTCACATGAATTGGAGGAAATTCTAACTAAAACCAACAAAATGGTGCCATTTAGAGATGGCACCATTCTCTACCGAGTTTAGAGATGTGAGTAACATTATCTTTAAACCTAAATTCACTAAAGAGGTAAGAAGTGGGCAGACTCCAAGAGAACAGAGAGATATGTGATTTTTTTACATGTCTGTAAGAAGCATGTTTTTTTTTCCCGTCAATAACTTGCTAAGATTTCAAATTATTTTCAGAGAATAGCATATTTTCCTATAAGTTATTTATGTATTTCAATACTAGAGAGTCACATCTATATTGTCTTTTTTTTTTTAAGATAATGGTAAGTAGCTAAGGTAATCCAAAGTGAGCAAAATACTCTTCTGACTTTAAATGTCGTGTTTGTTGCCTAAACAGTTTAAGGTCTGCTGCATTTTATTTATTTCAAATTACTGCATAAAGAAGGATGACCACCGAAGAACTGATGCTTTCAAATTGTCATGCTGGAGAAGACTCTTGAGAGTCCCTTGGACAGCAAGGAGATCAAACCAGTCAATCCTAAAGGAAATCAACCCTGAGTATTCATTGGAAGGACTGATGCTGAAGTTGAAGCTCCAATACTTTGGCCCCCTGATGAGAAGAACCAATTCATTGGAAAAGACCCTAATGCTGGGAAAGTCTGAGGGCAGGAGGAGAAGCAGATGACAGAGGATGAGATGATTGAGTGGCATCATTGACACATGGACATGAGTTTGAGCAAGCTCCAGGAGCTGTTGAAGGACAGGGAAGCCTGGCATGTTGCAGTCCGTGGGGTTGTAGAGTCGGACACAGCTTAGCATATGGATTCTTCTTCTCACTTAAAAACTCTTAGTATCTTCATCAAATAAGAAAAGACAGCAAATATTTAAGAAAGAAACATTTACTCTCAATATAACCATCTTGTAGCTCCAATTGACTCAAAGGAATTGCATACAGAAAGAAGAAATGGCTTTTTAACTAGGTAGTAAATGACTCCAAATATACTTGGCTTACTGTGTTTAATAAGTACCATTTAAATTGCTGGACCCAGCACTCTCTACTGCATTTTATCTTGGTGAAAAAAGAAAAGAAAATATATCAGGAAACTGTTATCTACAGAAAATTAAGACCAGTACAGATAGATGTTTTAATTCAAGCATCATTTGTAGCAATTGATTTATTTCAATTCCAATGGGGGTATGTAATTTCCCATTAAAATAAAAGCCTTTTTCAAAACTATTTGTAGAAAATGTGACATGAGTCATTCTGGAGTCTAAATTCTCATGCAAATTCACAATCTCCCAATTATTTAGCTTTTTAGCTTTTTTTTTTTTTTTTTCTCTCCAATTGCTGAAGTGACTAGAACATTCAAGACTAAGATATGCATGTACTGCTGAAATGCACATGTCATTGTGTTTCTTTTTAACCTGTTTCAGCAATGAAAGGAGAAATGAAGGGAAAAGGAAGAAATAGAAGGGGGAAAGAAGGAAAAAAGGAAGAAAGGGAAGGAGAGAGGAAGATAAAGAGAGGAATCAAGGGAAGGAGGAAAGAAAGAAGGGAAGGGAAAGGAAGAGTATAGAGACAGGATGAGTAAGGAGATACAGAAAAGGAAACAGTGCCAGAAATAGAGATAGCTTTCTAACAATTTCTTTAATGTATGTTTATAAAATTGACTCCAATTCAGAACATTAATAATCTACTGTATTCACTTTCTCTTAAATGGCATACTGGTTTTGGAAAATATGTATTTAAAAATTCTACATTATGAGCACCATGTAAGATACTGCAGAGCAGGTATTTCTCAGTATTGTCCTGGAATTTGGCCTGATTAAAGAGAAAATGACCTCTATAACAGTGGTTTTCAACTAAGGGTAATTCTCTCATTCTGGGAAGAAGACATATTTGGTAAGGACTGGAGACATTTTAAAATTGTAATCACTGAGGAGGAGGTACTACTGGCATCTAGCAGGTAGAAGTCAGGGATGTTCCTAAACACCCTCGTGTGTGATTTATCTGAGCTACAATGTTCACAGTGTCACTGCTGAGAAATTCTGCTCTAGAAAGGAACTCTCGTCCTGTCCTCACAGTGTGTGCTGTGCTAATTAGGAGAATTCTCTGCACAAAGCACAACTACTGAAGCAGTTTTGAAAGTCTGCATTGGAAGATGATGGGGGATGATATTAAGCACATGGAAGTATGAACCTTGAAGTCATTCTGATAGTGTGTGGGATTCCCAGTTCTTTCAGTTAATAGCCAAGCAGTGTATTTGAACTTGATTGACAATTTCTCCATCTGAAAATGGAGATAATAAAAACTCACTTATGTACTAAGATATGATGATGGGATGATATTAAATTCAGAGCCTGGAACACGGGTAGTTGACGAATAATGGTGGCTTTTAACATTGTTATTTTTATTGTTATCATTCTGAAAGCATAAAATTAAAAAAAAAGAAAGAAAGAAACTTCTAAGCCTTCAGTAATTTTCCTCCTATCTCTACAAATTAACTGAAATTAACCTCAGTTATAACATAGTATGGGCTTCCCAGCTGGTGTTAGTGGTAAAGAACCAGCCTGCCAATGCTGCAGATATAAGAGACATGTGTTTGATCCCTGGGTCAGGAAGATCTCCTGGAGTAGGACATGGTAACCCATTCCAGTATTCTTACCTGAAAACCCCATGGACAGAGGAGCCTGGTGGGCTACAGTCCAGGGATTGCAAATAGTCAGACACGACTGAGTATGTACGCAGGCATAATAGAGTCTATGAAATGTAAATGTAAATTAAAAATGTATTTTTTATTATAAGCACAGAATCTCCCGTTATCTCATTTCTTTCTAGTTCTTTATAAGTTTATCGATTTCTATCCCACTATTTCACCAAGACATGCTCTTTTGTATTATGAACTTCATAGTCATTCCCTAGGTTTAAAAATACATGTTACAGCTAAGCATGCAGATAGCAATTTGTCTTCAGTTGGAATTGACAGTATTAATGTATATTATATGTGTGTATTTGTGTATATATATATATATATAGAAATTGAGATGCTGCATAAAAACATTAAAAACAGCAGGCAGAGGATGTGTATGTATATTGTACTAACAGATTGTTAAATATAAAACTCAGAACATATTAATCAGTAATGGGTCTAAGGGAGCTTAAAACAAAGAACATTTTGATGTATATTAATTTACATTATTCTCAAAGCAACATTAGGGGTGAATGTTATTTCTTGTATATTCCAGATTTTAAAACACATATTCAAAGTTTTGCCAAAGTGTATCATAAATAGTGAAGCTAATCTCAAAGAAAAGCATTATGACCCACTTTTTTGGCTCTTTGCCTTATTATAAATCACAGTCACTTTTCATGAACAATGAATAAAGATACCTATAATCAGCAATCAGTCACTCAAAATTAGTGCATTAGTGAATATTGAGACTGTTGAAATATGCTGAATGATTTAGCAGAAAATGTGCTCAATTACTTCCAAGAATATTGTTCCATAACTACATGTAATGTCACTCTTGAAATTCTTCAGAATCGGGACATGATTTTCCTTACTAAAAAGAGACCTCAAAAGCAAAGATGATATTATAGTAAGTATTTTACCAATTTGAGGAGCTTGAAATTTTTATCAGTCTTGGGAGTCTTAGGGAGACACTGTTTTCACTAGCATTCATGTAACAAGAAATCTGCAGAAGATGCTTAGAAATCTGTAGGTTATCTCTGTCTCCATCTCCAACCCCATTTTTATCTAACAGCCTTAGCTTTATAACAAAATCTATGGGATGGGGATGTAAATAAATGCAAGAAGCAAATGTTCTACCAGGGAAAGGAAAGAAAAATATAATCCCCTCTGATCAAATAATCCCCTGTGGGCTATTTTAATTGAAAAAGAAAAGCAAATTTCTTTGGATTCAAGAAAGAAAATGGGCAAATGTCTGTGTCTCATCCACAAATCAATTTACTTTGCTGCTGTGAGAAGGAGCGAGATGTGCGGCAAGAAGTCGAGGATTTTGTGAAGTTCTCTCCTATAGGAAATGAGAAATGAAGAAATGATATTTATCTCCCAAATTGGTTTCGAGGAATTAGATGATTTTTGAGCTGAAACAATCAGAGAAAGTGGTGGGGAATCTAAGGCTGAGCTAGGCCTTGTACAGTGGGCAGGATTTGGGGGTACACAATTGGGGGTGGGGGAGAATGACCTAGAGCCTGAAATCTCCCAGGCAAATTCAGAAACAGTGAAGATGCTTAACTAGGGCACTGAGTGGTCATGAAGAGATTAAGGAAGATTCAACTCAAAAGGTAGAAAGATAAAACTGAATGAATAAAACACTGATAATATGCATCCATTTTCCAGTATTGATTTTTTCCTCAAAGAATATCATTAAGCACATATTGCAGGTATTAAGATTAAAATATTTGATAAAAGGTAAGTAGTAGGTAAACTCTAACAGGGCTCTTCAGAAACAGCCCTGGGGCTCTAGGCAGCAGTCACTAAGGAATAATCTTCAGCATGACACAATCAGAATCGATAAGCTAAATCATTTTCTGATTTTGGTTCTCCTCTGCATTGGAGAGAGGGTCAAATTAGCCCAACATGAGTTACCCAATATGTGACCAGAGAAAATGAAACCCTTTTAATGCAAACAACTGGTAAAGAAAAAGTGAGGTGATTTTTAACAAAAGAAGTTAGAAAGACTGCTTTGTTGATGAAAAGAGCCAATGAAAAGAGCCATTAGTGATGTATCAAAATAGTGTGGAAGAAAAATTAAATGATATACAGTGTAAGTATAAAAAATGGAACTAAAACATAGAGCTGGATGCTGGGCTATAAGGACACCTGCCTCTCTTCCACACTGTTCTCCTGGAATGCTGGACCCTGGAAGGTACATCTGATTTCTCTGTTTTCTTACCTTTAACCTTTAGCATTGCTGTTCACTCTGCTTGGGATATCTATTTTCTTCTTACGGTCTAATTCCTCTTAATCTTTCCAGGTTAATCTTTAATGAGCCTCCTTTGTTAGCCTCCCCAGCCAGATCAGTCTTTTTATGCCCTAACAATCTTACATATGTATTTCCCTACTGTGGTATTTCTATTGCATTTAGTATTACCAGTGTTCCAACCAACACATTCTTTAAGTTCACAGAGCACGTCTTCTTCAATGTTGTATCTTTGGCATTAATCATAGCAAATATTTGTTGAAATATATATGATATGATGCCTGTAGCCTCCTTCTGCCACTAAAAGCAGCAGATTCAAGGATTTCCTTCTGGTTTGGTTATAATTTTTTCCTTTACCTCACCCCCTACTCAATCAATTGCAGCAGAATGACCTCAAAGGTCACTGCAGCAAGGTCACTGCTCATTGCAGCAGCCAATGAGCTCAATCATTCTGCCTAAGTCAGACTATAACAGAACTGAAACTGAGGAGTGTTAATTGAATTAAATTCATTTTTAAATAGCCATGTGTGGCTAGTGGCTACCATATTGAACAGAGTACATCTAAAAAACATAGCTATGGACCACAACAGCAAAAATGACAGCAGAAGAGATGAGTCAAGTCATAGCTGTGGCTAAGAATGGATAAGGTGATCTATGGCAGTCAGGTAAATGTAAGTGTTGAAACTGGATGGTTTAATGAATAAACATCCAATTCTCTGAGAGACAGAGATTCAGCTGCTAAGATGGATTCTGTATGTTCTTATTTGTCACAACTGGGACAATCTGAGAATGTCTCAGTTCTTTGAAATTGGACACTAAATAATTCAATCATAATATTCAGATTTTTCTCCAGAAAAGGAGAAGAGAGCAACCTCTGGGTGGTTCATCCTTTTCTTACCATTATCCCCATTATACTTACTCCCTGTCCTTCCATGTTCTACCCCCAATTTGTGCATACCCATCCTCCTCTGTCATTTCACTATCTTGAACCTCTTTCAGTTCTTCAAACTTTCCTGCTCTCTCTGAGCCCTGTTCTTTATACACAATTATTTTTGCCTGTAAAACCTCTTCATCTCTCATTCTATCCATCTTCATTTCTGATCTTAGAATTCTCTGAGTGGTTATTCCTACTACAAAATTCTAAGGATAGATGTTGCACAAGTTATCCCAAGCAACTTCTATTTTCTCATCATTGACCATGACAAGTTCTTATCAGTTTCAATATTTGTTTTCCTCTGGATATATCCATCTATTTCACAGCACTACAAAAGATACAAACACCCTCTTCCAACAACACAAGACAAGACTCTACACTTGGACATTATGAGATGGTCAATACTGTAATCAGATTGATTATATTCTTTGCAGCCAAATATAGAGAAGTTCTAAACAGTCAACAAAAATAAGACTGGGAGTTGACTGTGATCAGATCATGAACTCCCTATTGCCAAATTCAGACTTAAAAGGAAGAAAATAGGGAAAACCACTAGACCATTCATGTACGACCTAAATCAAACCCCTTACAATTATACAGAGGAAATGAGAAATAGATTGAATGGATTACATCTGATAGAGTGCCTGAAGAACCATGGATGGAGGTTCATGACACTGTACAGGAGGCAGTGATCAAGAGCATCCCCAAGAAAAAGAAATGCAAAAAGGCAAAATGGTTGTCTGAGGAGGCCTTACAAATAGCTGATAAAAGAAAAAACATGAAAACAAAGGAGAAAAGAAAAGATATACTCATTGAATGCGGAATTCCAAAGAATAGCAAGGAGAGATAAGACAGCCTTCCTCAGTGATCAATGCAAAGAAATAGAAGAAAGCAATAGGAGGGGAAAGACTAGAGATCTCTTCAAGAAAATTACAGATATCAAGGGAACATTTCATGCAAAGATGGGCACAATAAAGGACAGAAATGGCATGGACCTAACAGAAGCAGAAGAGGTGGCAAGAATACATAGAAGAACTATACAAAAAAGATATTCATGACCAAATAACCACAATGGTGTGATCACTTACCTACCAGACATCCTAGAACGCAAAGTCAAGTGGGCCTTAGGAAGTATCACTACGAATAAAGCTAGTGGAGGTGATGGAATTCCAGTTGAGCTATTTCAAATCCTAAAAGATGATGCTGTGAAAGTGCTACACTCAATGTGCCAGCAAATTTGGAAAACTCAGCATTGGCCACAGGACTGGAAAAGGTCAGGTTTCATTCTAATCCCAAAGAAAGGCAATCCCAAAGAATGCTCAAACTACCACACAATTGCCCTCATCTCACATGCTAGCAAAGTAATGCTCAAAATTCTCCAAACCAGGCTTCAATGGTATGTGAACTGTGAACATCCAGATGTTCAAGCTGGAATTAGAAGAAGTAGAGGAACCAGAGAGCAAACTGCTGACATCTGTTGGATCATAGAAAAAGCGAGAGAGATCCAGAAAAACATCTACTTCTGCTTTATTGACTACACCAAAGTCTTTGACTGTGTGGGTCACAACAAACTGAGGAAAATTCTGAAAGAGATGGGGATACCAGACCACCTGACCTGCCTCTTGAAAAGTCTGTATGCAGGTCAGGAAGCAACAGTTAGAACTGGACATGGAACAACAGATGTTCCAAATTGAGAAAGGAGTATGTCAAGGCTGTATATTGTCACCCTGCTTATTTAATTTATATGCAGAGTACATCATGAGAAATGATGGGCTGGATTAAGCACAAGCTGGGATCAAGATTTCCAGAAATGTCAATAACCTAAGATATGCAGATGACACCACACTTATGGCAGAAGTCCAAAAAGAGCTAAAGAGCCTCTTGCTTAAAGTGAAAGAGAAGAGTGAAAAAATTGGCTTAAAACTCAACATTCAGAAAACTAAGATCGTGGCATCTGGGTCCACACAGCATCTGAGTGCATGCCATGTCCCCATCATGGCAAATAGATGGGGAAACAGTGGAAAAAGTTAGAGACTTTATTTTGGGGGAGGGGGCTCCAAAATCACTGCAGATGGTAGCTTCAGCCATGAAAATAAAAGACGCTTGCTCCTTGGAAGAAAAGTTATGACCAACCTAGACAGCATAGTAAAAAGCAGAGACATTAATTTGCCAACAAACGTCTGTCTAGTCAAAGCTATGGTTTTTCCAGTAGTCATGTATGGATGTGAGATTTGTACTATAAAGGAAGCTAAGCACCAAAGTATTTTTTTTTTTTTTAGTTGTAAACAAGGTTTTATTTTATTTTTTATTTATTTATTTATTTTTTTAATTAGTTGGAGGCTAATTACTTCACAACATTTCAGTGGGTTTTGTCATACATTGACATGAATCAGTCATGGAGTTACATGAATTCCCCATCCCGATCCCCCCTCCCACCTCCCTCTCCACCCGATTCCTCTGGGTCTTCCCTGTGCACCAAGCCGGAGCACTTGTCTCATGCATCCCACCTGGGCTGGTGATCTGTTTCACCATAGATAATATACATGCTGTTCTTTTGAAACATCCCATCCTCACCTTCTCCCACAGAGTTCAAAAGTCTGTTCTGTATTTCTGTGTCTCTTTTTCTGTTTTGCATATAGGGTTATCATTACCATCTTTCTAAATTCCATATATATGTGTTAGTATACTGTATTGATGTTTATCTTTCTGGCTTACTTCACTCTGTATAATGGGCTCCAGTTTCATCCATCTCATTAGAACTGATTCAAATGAATTCATTTTAAAGGCTGAGTAATATTCCATGGTGTATATGTACCACAGCTTCCTTATCCATTCATCTGCTGATGGGCATCTAGGTTGCTTCCATGTCCTGGCTATTATAAACAGTGCTGCGATGAACATTGGGGTGCATGTGTCTCTTTCAGATCTGGTTTCCTCAGTGTGTATGCCCAGAAGTGGGATTGCTGGGTCATATGGCAGTTCTATTTCCAGTTTTTTAAGAAATCTCCACACTGTTTTCCATAGCGGCTGTACTAGTTTGCATTCCCACCAACAGTGTAAGAGGGTTCCCTTTTCTCCACACCCTCTCCAGCATTTATTGCTTGTAGACTTTTGGATAGCAGCCATCCTGACTGGCGTGTAATGGTACCTCATTGTGGTTTTGATTTGCATTTCTCTAATAATGAGTGATGTTGAGCATCTTTTCATGTGTTTGTTAGCCATCTGTATGTCTTCTTTGGAGAAATGTCTGTTTAGTTCTCTGGCCCATTTTTGATTGGGTCATTTATTTTTCTGGAATTGAGCTGCAGGAGTTTCTTGTATATTTTTGAGATTAATCCTTTGTCTGTTGCTTCATTTGCTATTATTTTCTCCCAGTCTGAGGGCTGTCTTTTCACCTTACTTATAGTTTCCTTTGTAGTGCAAAAGCTTTTAAGTTTCATTAGGTCCCATTTGTTTAGTTTTGCTTTTATTTCCAATTTTCTGGGAGGTGGGTCATAGAGGATCTTGCTGTGATTTATGTCGGAGAGTGTTTTGCCTATGTTCTCCTCTAGGAGTTTTATAGTTTCTGGTCTTACATTTAGATCTTTAATCCATTTTGAGTTTATTTTTGTATATGGTGTTAGAAAGTGTTCTAGTTTCATTCTTTTGCAAGTGGTTGACCAGTTTTCCCAGCACCACTTGTTAAAGAGGTTGTCTTTTTTCCATTGTATATCCTTGCCTCCTTTGTCAAAGATAAGGTGTCCATAGGTTCGTGGATTTATCTCTGGGCTTTCTATTCTGTTCCATTTGTCTATATTTCTGTCTTTGTGCCAGTACCATACTGTCTTAATGACTGTGGCTTTGTAGTAGAGTCTGGAGTCAGGCAGGTTGATTCCTCCAGTTCCATTCTTCTTTCTCAAGATTACTTTGGCTATTCGAGGTTTTTTGTACTTCCATACAAATTGTGAAATTATTTGTTCTAGTTCTGTGAAAAATACCGTTGGTAGCTTGATAGGGATTGCATAGAATCTATAGATTGCTTTGGGTAGAATAGCCATTTTGACAATATTGATTCTTCCAATCCATGAACACGGTATGTTTCTCCATCTGTTTGTGTCCTCTTTGATTTCTTTCATCAAAGTTTTATAGTTTTCTATGTATAGGTCTTTTGTTTCTTTAGGTAGATATACTCCTAAGTATTTTATTCTTTTTGTTGCAATGGTGAATGGTATTGTTTCCTTAATTTCTCTTTCTGTTTTTTCATTGTTAGTATATAGGAATGCAAGGGATTTCTGTGTGTTAATTTTATATCCTGCAACTTTACTATATTCATTGATTAGCTCTAGTAATTTTCTGGAAGAGTCTTTAGGGTTTTCTATGTAGAGGATCATGTCATCTGCAAACAGCGAGAGTTTCACTTCTTCTTTTCCTATCTGGATTCCTTTTACTTCTTTTTTTGCTCTGATTGCTGTGGCCAAAACTTCCAACATTATGTTGAATAGTAGTGGTGAGAGTGGGCACCCTTGTCTTGTTCCTGATTTCAGGGGAAATGCTTTCAATTTTTCACCATTGAGGGTGATGCTTGCTGTGGGTTTGTCATATATAGCTTTTATTATGTTGAGGTATGTTCCTTCTATTCCTGCTTTCTGGAGAGTTTTAATCATAAATGAGTGTTGAATTTTGTCAAAGGCTTTCTCTGCATCTATTGAGATAATCATATGGTTTTTATCTTTCAATTTGTTAATGTGGTGTATTACATTGATTGATTTGTGGATATTAAAGAATCCTTGCATTCCTGGGATAAAGTCCACTTGGTCGTGGTGTATGATTTTTTTAATATGTTGTTGGATTCTGTTTGCTAGAATTTTGTTAAGGATTTTTGCATCTATGTTTATCAGTGATATTGGCCTGTAGTTTTCTTTTTTTGTGGCATCTTTGTCTGGTTTTGGGATTAGGGTGATGGTGGCCTCATAGAATGAGTTTGGAAGTTTACCTTCTTCTGCAATTTTCTGGAAGAGTTTGAGTAAGGTAGGTGTTAGCTCTTCTCTAAATTTTTGGTAGAATTCAGCTGTGAAGCCATCTGGTCCTGGGCTTTTGTTTGCTGGAAGATTTCTGATTACAGTTTCGACTTCCTTACTTATGATGGGTCTGTTAAGATCTTCTATTTCTTCCTGGTTCAGTTTTGGAAAGTTATACTTTTCTAAGAATTTGTCCATTTCATCCAAGTTGTCCATTTTATTGGCACAGAGCTGCTGGTAGTAATCTCTTATGATCCTTTGGATTTCAGTGTTGTCTGTTGTGATCTCTCCATTTTCATTTCTAATTTTGTTAATTTGGTTCTTCTCTCTTTGTTTCTTAATGAGTCTTGCTAATGGTTTGTCAATTTTGCTTATTTTTTCAAAAAAACAGCTTTTAGCTTTGTTGATTTTTGCTATGGTCTCTTTAGTTTCTTTTGCATTTATTTCTGCCCTAATTTTTAAGATTTCTTTCCTTCTGCTAACCCTGGGGTTCTTCATTTCTTCCTTCTCTAATTGCTTTAGGTGTAGAGTTAGGTTATTTATTTGGCCTTTTTCGTGTTTCTTGATGTAAGCCTGTAATGCTATGAACCTTCCCCTTAGCACTGCTTTTACAGTGTCCCATAGGTTTTGGGTTGTTGTGTTTTCATTTTCATTCATTTCTATGCATATTTTGATTTCTTTTTTGATTTCTTCTATGATTTGTTGGTTATTCAGAAGCGTGTTATTTAGCCTCCATATGTTTGAATTTTTAACAATTTTTTCCTGTAATTGAGATCTAATCGTACTGAACTGTGGTCAGAAAAGATGACTGGAATGATTTCAATTTTTTTGAATTTTCCAAGACCAGATTTATGGCCCAGGATGTGATCTATTCTGGAGAAGGTTCCGTGTGCACTTGAGAAAAAGGTGAAGTTGATTGTTTTGGGGTGAATTGTCCTATAGATATCAATTAGGTCTAGCTGGTCCATTGTGTTATTTAGGGTTTGTGTTTCCTTGTTAACTTTCTGTTTAGTTGATCTATCCATAGTCGTGAGTTGGGTATTAAAGTCTCCCACTATTATTGTGTTAGTATTAATTTCCTCTTTCATACTCGTTAGCGTTTGCCGTACATATTGCGGTGCTCCTATGTTGGGTGCATATATATTTATAATTGTTATATCTTCTTCTTGGATTGATCCTTTGATCATTATGTAGTGTCCTTCTTTGTCTCTTTTCACATCCTTTATTTGAAAGTCTATCTTATCTGATATGAGTATTGCGACTCCTGCTTTCTTTTGGTCTCCGTTTGCGTGAAATATTTTTTTCCAGCCCTTCACTTTTAGTCTGTATGTGTCTCTTGTTTTGAGGTGGGTCTCCTGTAGACAGCATATATAGGGGTCTTGTTTTTGTATCCATTCAGCCAATCTTTGTCTTTTGGTTGGGGCATTCAGCCCATTTACATTTAAGGTAATTATTGATAGGTGTGGTCCCGTTGCCATTTACTTTGTTGTTTTGGGTTCACGTTTATACAACCTTTCTGCATTTCCTATCTAGAGAAGATCCTTTAGCATTTGTTGAAGAGCTGGTTTGGTGGTGCTGAATTCTCTCAGCTTTTGCTTGTCTGTAAAGCTTTTGAATTCTCCTTCATATCTGAATGAGATCCTTGCTGGGTACAGTAATCTAGGTTGTAGGTTATTCTCTTTCATTACCTTAAGTATGTCCTGCCATTCCCTTCTGGCCTGGAGGGTTTCTATTGATAGATCAGCTGTTATCCTTATGGGAATCCCTTTGTGTGTTATTTGTTGTTTCTCCCTTGCTGCTTTTAATATTTGTTCTTTGTGTTTGATCTTTGTTAATTTGATTAATATGTGTCTTGGGGTGTTTCGCCTTGGGTTTATCCTGTTTGGGACTCTCTGGGCTTCTTTGACTTGGGTGGCTATTTCCTTCCCCATTTTAGGGAAGTTTTCAGCTATTATCTCCTCGAGTATTTTCTCATGGCCTTTCTTTTTGTCTTCTTCTTCTGGGACTCCTATGATTCGAATGTTGGGGCGTTTCACATTGTCCCAGAGGTCCCTGAGGTTGTCCTCATTTCTTTTGATTCTTTTTTCTTTTTTCCTCTCTGCTTCATTTATTTCTACCATTTTATCTTCTACCTCACTTATCCTATCTTCTGTCTCCGTTATTCTACTCTTGGTTCCCTCCAGAGTGTTTTTGATCTCATTCATTGCATTATTCATTTTTAATTGACTCTTTTTTATTTCTTCTAGGTCTTTATTAAACATTTCTTGCATCTTTTCAATCTTTGTCTCCAGGCTATTTATCTGTAACTCCATTTTGTTTTCAAGATTTTGGATCATTTTTATTATCATTATTCTAAATTCTTTTTCAGGTAGATTCCCTATCTCCTCCTCTTTTGTTTGACTTGGTGGGCATTTTTCATATTCCTTTACCTGTTGGGTATTTCTCTGTCTTTTCATCTTGTTTAGATTGTTGTGTCTGGAGTGGGCTTTCTGTATTCTGGAGGTCTGTGGTTCCTTTTTATTGTGGAGGTTTTACCCAGTGGGTGGGGTTGGACGATTGGCTTGTCAAGGTTTCCTGGTTAGGGAAGTTTGTGTCGGTGTTCTGGTGCGTGGAACTGGATTTCTTCTCTCTGGAGAGCAATGGAGTGCCCAGTAATGAGTTTTGAGATGGGTCTATGTGTTAGGTGTGACCTTGGGCAGCCTGTATGTTGATGTTCAGGGCTATGTTCCTGCGTTGCTGGAGAATTTGCGTGGTATGTCTTGCCCTAAAATTCATTGGCTCTTGGGTGGTGGTTGGTTTCAGTGTAGGTATGGAGGCTTTTGGACGGTCTCTTATTACTTAAAGTTCCATGTAGTCAGGACTTTTCTGGTGTTCTTAGGTTTTGGGCTTAAGTCTCCTGCCTCTGGATTTCAGTTTTATTCTTCCAGTAGTCTCAGGACTTCTCCAACTATACAGCACTGATAATAAAACTTCTAGGTTAATGGCAAAAAGATTCTCCCCCATTAGGGACACCCAGAGAGGTTCACAGAGTTACATGAAGAAGAGGAGAGGGAGGAGGGAGATAGAGATGAGCAGGAGGAGAAAAAGGGGGACTCAAGAGGAGAGAGACAGATCTACACAGTTGTCTGTTCCCAGAGTGTTCTCCGTAGCCCAGACACCCACAAAGATTCACAGAATTGGATTGGGAAGAGAAGGGGAAAGGAGGAAATAGAGGTGTTCTGAGGTAGAAAACAGAGAGTCAAGATTGGGAGAGAATAATCAACACACTCCTGAATAAAAATGGGAACTGAATATTGGATTCTTAAATGTTCACAATTTACATCATATACTGAAAAACAAAAATTAAAAATCTAGAGTAGAGGTTAGACTCTTAAAAATATTATATTAAAAACAAAAACCAAAACACACAAAACAATTTTAGAAATATATATGAAGTTCGGTTTAAAAATAGGACTTCTCTTCTTCTTCTTTTTTTTTTTTTTGGTAAGGTTATAGTGTAATGAAAATGAAAATTAAGGAGTAGTAGAGGAGTAATAGAGGACTTTAAAAAGAAATAAGAGAAAAAGGAAAATAGAAAATAGAAGAGAAAAAGGAAAAAAAAGAAGAAAAAAATGAAACAAAAATTTTCCTAATTAAAAAAATCATAAAAATCTATGAAAATGAAAGTTAAGGAGTGATGGGGGAGTAATAGGGAAAAGAAAATAAAAGAGAAAAAAGAAAAAAGAAAAAAATTTTTTTATTTTTTTTTTCTTACTTAAAAAAAAAAAAGTAAAAATATATCTAGGAATTTCTCTGGAGCAGTTGCAGTCAGTGTGGGTTCGGCTCAGTTTCAGATAGCTCCTCGCTCCAGCTTACACTTCTCAATATCTACAGGCCCCTTCCGGTGTAGTCGGTGTTTTCTACAGGGATTTTAATCTGTTGCACCGGTCCCTTCTGAAGCGGTTCCCTTTGTTTATTTGGCTTCTGTTTGCAGGTCTCTTCAGAGCCTCATTTCTGCCCTGACACAGGCGGGCGGAGGCGGACTCTTATTCAGGTAGCTAGTTCCGTCGCGCTGCGGGGAGGGGCTGACGCTGCGGGGAGGGGCTGGCGCTGCCGGGAGGGGCTGGCGCTGCTTTCTCCGTCTGCGCTGCTCAGGCTCCCGGCTGCTCTATATGGAGCGCGCCCCGCGCTGCGCCCGGTTCCAGCCCTCGGGTGTTCCACAAAAGTGCAGAATAAAAAGCTGCGTCTGCTCTTGTGCCTTCCCCGTCAGAGCGGTCCAGGCAGCCAGAAGCTTGACGGGCGCACTCTCCCTGGGTGCGGCGCACCCACTCCCTTCCGCGGTCCCAGTCTCAGTTTCTGCCCGGGTCAGTCAGGTGCGTGCGCCTTCTGCCCTCCGCGTCCCCAGCCCCAGTCCCCACCTGTGCCGGTTGGGTGCCTGCGCCCTGTGTCTCGCTGAAACCCTCCCGGCGGATGTCAACCATCCAGAATCTCAGGAGGTCTTCTATTAGAAACTGTAGGCCTGTTTGCAGTGCGGTAGGGGAAGCGGTCCTTGGGGCCGAGCCTGCCCCCTTCCCCTCCCCCCTGCCTCCTGCCTCCCGCGGGGCTGGGCCGGTCCCCAGCCTGCGAGCTCTTCTCTGGACTTGCTCAGTCCCTTTGTTCTGCGGACGGCTGGCAGTGTGTTCGGGCCGGTTAATTTTCTCTCTCTCTTTTGCTGTCCCACAGTTAAAGCTGGTAACTCACAAAAGCTCCCTTTGATTGTCCTCAGGGCACTCAAGCCCGGTCCTTACCCTAAGAAATGCCACCCGCTCCTCTCCGTTCTGCCCCCACTTGCTGGTGGCGGATGTGGGTGTCTGGGGTACTTTTCTGCTGGGAGTTGCTTTTAGGCTCATAATATGTGGGTTTTATTTATTGTTCCCCTCCCAGTCAGGTTGCCCTCTGAGATTCAAACACTTCCCCCAGACCCACCAGTGCAAGGGTTTCCTGGTGTCTGGAAACTTCCTCTATTAAGACTCCCTTCCTGGGACGATCTCCGTCCTTTGCTCTTTTGTCTCTCTTTTTATCTTTTATATTTTGTCCTACCTCCTTTCGAAGATAATGGGTTGCTTAGATGGCGGAGGAATAGGACGGGGAGACCACTTTCTCTCCTACAAATTCATCAAAAGAATAACTGAATGCAGCGCAAACTTCACAAAACAACTTCTGATTGCTGGCTGAGGTCATCAGGCACCCAGAAAAGCACCAAAGTATTGATGCTTTTGAATTGTGGTGTTGGAGAAGACTTTTGAGAGTCCCTTGGACTGCAAGGAGATCCAATCAGTCCATCCTCAAGCAAATCAGTCCTGAATATTCATTGGAAGGACTGATGTTGAAGTTGAAACTCCAATACTTTGACCCCCTGATGCAAGGAAATGACTCACTCGAAAAGACCCTGATACTGGGAAAGATTGAAGGCAAGAGGAGAAGGGGACGACAGAGGATGAGATGGTTGGATGGCATCACCAACTGGATGGACATGAGTTTGAGTAAGCTCCGGGAGTTTGTGATGGACAGGGAAGCCTGGCGTGCTGCAGTCCATGTGGTCACAAGGTTTAGGACATGACTGAGTGACTGAACTGGAAAAGAGAAGACACCTTTGTTTCTTGCTCCATGTACATCAAAATTCCATTACTGTGTTTTATATACCTCACATTATTTTAAGTTAATAAATTATACCAACATTTTCTGGAGGAAGTGCACAATGTTAAATACTTCAGAGGGAAAAAGATTTATTAGCAATTTTTCTGCAAGGATATGATACATATTAGAAATGTTATTCTGAGTTAAGTTACCTAACATATTTTGGAAAATGAACAGAAATATCTTTAAAAATCACAATGACAGAGACCATTTTAATAGTTAACTTTTCCCAAATGTTGTTTCCCTGAACAACTGGAGAAGGCTGAAAAGTGGCATCCCATTTTTAAGAAGAGGTTATTGGAATACACTTTCTGATTGGAATCTTAGCCTGGAAATTATGGTAGGCTTCACATAGTCATAGCTAAGACTTTCCCCCTGATTAAAATTGCATCAATTTACAGCTAAAAATTAAGTTTAGGACTAAAAGGAACATATAGAGTTTCCTGTAGAAGTTGACCACAGTGTAAGTAGAATAAATATGTTCCATCTGACTCCTCTATGCTGGTTATTTTAAACCTGTGTGGAAAGAGGGACACCTCTGGGAACTCTTTGCCATGGTGTTGTGGGGTAATGAGTGGTATAGACATCAAGGCCTTTCTTCATGAGTCCGATGAAAGAAAGAAATGCAAATGATATTTCCAAGTTAATTTCTGGCAAACAGCTTTAATCCACTATCCTGAAAAATTATTTTATATTTGTAATTCAGGTTGAAATTAAACCAGGGTATATGCTTCTGTTTACATATCTTTCTGCCCTTCTTGAAGAGTTAAAGTATAAATTGGTGCCTTCATCTCCACTGAAGCACTAGAGCAATGCATGATTCTTCTCAGTGTTGGGTCTAATTACAATAGGGTGAAGATTATTTTTCCACCTGCAACACTGGCATTATAACCATCTGACTTATATTTACAGTCAAGTGGGAGTGTTTCTCTGACGACTTAAAGGCTTTAAACCTGAGGATAACAAAACACTAGCTGTGAAACACATATAAATCCTAAACAGAGAGAAAAATCAAATCACCTGTTATACTGTTTGTTTTCATCTAATAAAAAAATGAGCCTGGAGTATTCCAAGCAATTTAAAGAGAGAAGTCAATAGGCAGTACACTAAACATCTCACTACGCATCCCAGTATTTGACATAGCAGCAGCAAAGCGTAAGTATTACAAAATAGACAGTTCACTGAAGGATGAATTTCTCTGGATTAGGGCTATATTGCTTGTCCTGTTCATCTTCTCTTTGTCGATAACACCTATAGCTTTGAAGTGTTTCCCAGTATGCTAGCATTCTCAATTGCCCTTTCTATTTCTTAAACCATCTGTAGACTGGCACTACTCATTGTTATGACTGAAAATTTATCTTTTCTTTTCTTCAGTTACATTCACAGATTACTTGAATCAATGAGAACATCTATTGTTTCTAGACCAGGCATAGATTTTTATAGTAGTTTTTTTCAATAGCTTTGTTTCTCGAGGTTTAACAAAATCAACTAGTGCTGACGACTACACAGTAAAAGTTTTTCTACAATAATTCCCAGATTGAAACTTCAGGGATAGTCATATTAGGAAAGTATATATTGATATAACACAGTTTACTAGTTGAAGCACTCTGCACTCTCTATGTTGATCTAACCTTAGACAATAGGTTCATTGTAGCTTCTGATTTTTTTCTTTGTGGTTATATGTTCATTTTCTCAAAATGTAAACTTCATATTTAATTTACAGGTTTAGCAGTAAATTAGTTCATATTTAGGATTTATATAAGATTATTTCCTTTGCACTATCTCAGTAACAACAATTGCTGAAGTTATTTAGCATATCACATTTACTTTGCCAAGATAGGAAATAGCTAATGTCAAATGTCTCACAAGGATGATAATCTAATTTTTTTTTAAAAGCAGTTTTCTTTGGAGGTATTAACAGATGAAAAGTATTTAATGTTTTAAAATTAAATTGTTTATCTTATTATTCTTTTCATTCAACTGCACATAACTTTAGGATACTTTGAAATGCTCACTTTTTTATAGTGTTCATATAAAATATATTTACATATACAATTTGGAAAACATAAAAAAGAACTAAAAATAACACCTCACTCCAAAAATGCCTGTACATTGATCACAGTATTTATTTTTATGGTATATCTATTGTGTTCTAAATATAAAACTTCATATTATTTGTTACTCAACACAAATAAACTGCATAGACAAAATAATCAGCCCTGTCCATGGTATTTAAAAGGAAAAATGTTTAAAGCTTTTGATCTGATAAAATCCAAAGCAAAGCTCCCCACCTTTAAACCAAACTGGTAAATTCCAGGACTCTTAGTTTTTTGTTTTTTTTTTTTTCTGAAGTGGACAGTGATAATCCCCTCATTGAGAAGATTAATGAGACATTTTCCTGATGCCTGAGGATGTCTGACACATCAACCTGTGTCTCTTAAGGAGATTACCTATTGTGATCTAAGGATGAGACTTTTATGTAGCTGATCAATGAGAAGAAATGATTCTGGTAACCAGGGTAATCACATAGTCTAACACCTAAGGTTGATTATTAGTGAGTTTGCAGGATAAAGACATATACTAGCACAGTCCAGGTCAAACAGAGGAATCCTGAAGTAAGATGAAGAAGGGGAATTTTAGTAATGAATTCTAAAATTAATCTCAATTGCAGCAGTTTGGAGTATATCAGGGTGTGTGTGTGTGTGTGTCTGTGTGTGTGTTAGTCTGGTCCAACTCTTTGAAACCCCCATGAACTGTAGCCCACCCGGCTCCCCTGTTCATGGAATTTTCCAGGCAAGAATACTGGAGAGAGTTGCCATTTCCTTTTCCAGGATGAACAAAGTAATTTCTTGATCAAATCCAACCCACTTCTTTTGTATGTCTCCTCACCTAAGAATGGTATTTACGCATTTAAATGGCTGAAAAAAATCTAGTCTCTTTTTTTCTACACAATATCCTTGATTTTGATTCTTGAATTACAAAGTCTAAAATATTTGCTTTCTTGCCCTTTATAGAAAGTTTGTGTTTGCTGGTATCTTCTAGGCCAATCCTTCACATTGTTTAAGACTTTGCTTCTTATCCAAATCTCTGATTTTGGTTTTTCTCACAACTGAACTAAAATATGGACCACTGTAAAGAGGAAAAAAAAATTTCCTTTGGACTCTAGAGAATATAATTGTTCACACAATCAATGGCTAAATACTGATTTGCAAAGTAAATATTTTATTTCATTAAATTTAGCTTCAACTGAAAATTATCACTGAAAACTGCTGAAAGATTACTTTAATCATCATATTAATAAAACTCAAAACTTTAAAAATTCTCATGGAATACCTGGATCTCTAAAACTCAGTGAACCAAAACTTTCAGCTTAAGAAATATCATTTTAGTATATTCCAGCTGTACTGCAGGGTCTGGAAAAGCACTCAGGTAAGTGTTTCTCTCTTAAAGGCAGGTTTTAAAACTGTAAGTAAATTTCCTAGGCATCTACTAACTTCATTTCTAGTATTTTTCTAGTATTTTTGCCATTACTTCCTTTTCATAAATGTATTATAAAATGATTTAAATACATGGCCAAATTTTTATAACAAGCCATAAAACTAATAAAAATATTCCATGTACTACTGCATAAAGCACATTTAGAAAAAACCTCATTGTCCTATCAATTTAGTACTTCTTTTACTAACTCTGGGAAGTTGTACTGTACTTTAAATTAAATTGCCAGAATAAAACATCTTGTTTCTCTTTAGACTGATCATTCAGATGTTCATTTCAATGGACTATTTTTTTTTTAAATTAAGCACCTTGATTAGCATTTTTGTTTTTCAATGCCCATTCTAACTTCCGAGATTATATCTGCATTTCTCTGTCAACCTCATGCATCTATCATATAGCCTTTTTGGTGAGACATCATTTGAATCATACCTTTTAATAGAAAAAATAAAACTGAATATCACAGGTGAACTATAATTCTTGTCTAGCATCATCTGAAGATATTTGGGGTAAATTTTACATTTATGACCAATTGAGCATCTTCTACATCTTCCCACAGGAGGTCAAGTAAAAAAGACAAAATTATTTCTTTGTCACATATTAAATTCAATCAATGAAGAAAATTTATATTTAACAGCAGCAAGACAGGAAAAAATGAAGTTAGGGATAAAGGAGAGCATAAATTTTTAGCTTTTCACATTTACATTCATATCCTTTCCTCACTCCCTGCAGCTTAGGAAATTTATATATCTTGGTTAATCACTTTTCTCCACACAGTTTATAAACAAGTATTAAAGTAGGGATAAAGATGAAAGAAAATAAACTAATGTAAGTTCAGTCCCTGTTCACTCTGCCTCCTAAGAACTCAAATAGTGACGTTGTAAGTTTCTATTAAAATAAAGCTGATAGTGTTGCAAATCCTCTAGTTCTTGGTTAGTTACCTAACATTCCTCCATCTCCAGGGAAAACTAGGTTTGTTTTTGAAAGAGGAAATAAACTCTTTTGAAAGAGAATAAATAAACTTCTGAGAATATGGAAAAGGGCTTTGAGATGAGGACACAAAAAGGTGAAATGTAGAAAAGAAAGGTACAAAACAAAAATTCAATGAGCAGATTTCTTTGTGAAATCAACTTATTGAAGCAAAAGTAAATTTGGGAATTCTATGATTATCTGATCTATTTTAACAGTGCTAATTGTTGGTTGTGATCATTCATTTCTCAGTCCTAGAATGACTATCCATCCAAGGTGCACTGAAACCTCATTGCCTCATAGATTAGGCTAGGGGTATTCAGCATAAAAGTTAGGCTATGATATTTTCAAGATTTATAGTTTGCTGCCAGAAATTCCATATAAGGTACATTACTGCCAGGGTAGGTTGTCTGATGTCAAGTGATGAAAACTACTTGCCAATCAGAGTAATTGGTGCCTCCCCAACCCACCCCAGATGGTAAAGAATCTGCCTACAATGCAGGATATCCAGGTTTGATCCCCAGGTCAGTCGTGAAGATTCTCTTGAGAAGGGAATGGCAACCCACTCTAGTATTCTCGCCTGGGAATTCCCTGGACAGAGCAGCCTGACAAGCTATAGGCCATGGGTCTCAAAATGAGTCAAACACAACTGTGTGACTATCACTTTCACTTTTTCACCCCTATTCCCACTTTACCAAATGCCTGTTTTTTCAGGTAAATTGAGAGAGTTCCTTTTCTTTGTCATTTGCTAAATTATGGAATATGTTTTCATTAGTACATAATCTAGTGGAGGGAAAATGTTAACTTTGGCAGAATTTTGTGTTCAATTTGCTTTTAATCTAAAAATAATTTAATACAAGTAAAATCTTTCATACATGACTGTTCTAATAGATCATTTGGGTTATGTTGCAAGTATTATGCAAATAAACTTATTAAAATGTTTATAAACCATAATGTGTGTTATGTACGTGACATATTGTTGCACTGTCAAGCATCTAAGTAACCAGATGGAACTCTTTAAGGAATCAGAGGTGATGGAATAATCACACTTAAGTCAGAAGCAATACACACAACTTTTGTTGGCCTGCTTTATGTCTATCTTCTTTCTAAAATGTGTCCCTGTATTTTTACATGTTCATGATTAAAAAAAAAAAAATAACCCAAGAATGCAATCTCAGGGTAAAGAGTAACATATATTTGTCAAATCTAAATTGAGAATTTAAAAGAAAAATAGTGGTTTTATGTTCTATCGATTTTTGTACCGATGTTTGGGTCTAACCATTAGATGATCACAAAACAAATTAACACATTTATCATTTGTTCACCTTATTACAACCTGCATCAGACTTGCTAACCATAGTTCATCCTTAATTCCTTCTTTAGAGAAGGAAGGCTGCCAGGCAAAATCAGTTTACTAAGATATCTTTGGTTTAAGAATCAATGTGTCATTCCACATAAATTACTTTGAATTTTCAACCAAAAGAGAGGGAAAAACTGGTAGAGAAACTTGAAGGCAAGCATCTTCAGAATATTTATTTTTTTCACATCTGTAAATTTTAGGAGTTGGGAGATGTGGCAAACATTCCTTTCAATCTATTAGTTTATTTAGAAAGTATTTTCTTTCTCTTTTTAAAACTATGTATTTATTTAGCTGCATCCTGTCTTGGTTTTAGCACATGGTCTTAGTTTCCCCATGGAACATGGGATCTTAAGTTTCCTGACCAGGAATCAAACCTGTGTCCCCTGCATTGCAAGGCTGATTCTTAACCACTGGACCACCAGGGAAGTCATTTTTTTTTCTCTTTTCAAGTCTCTGAGTTAGATTGGAGAAAGCTGCTTGCTTGAATAAATACTAATTTAATGAATGAAATAAACACTATAGTTAGAGTTATAATCTGACAACAGAGAGTAAGTGCAACAGTTTATAATAAGATATTAAATGATAGAAAAAATATAAAAAGTAGAGACAATTAACCTACAGAAAAATAAGTCAGGTAAAAATTCTATTGTTTGTGTCATGTCTTTCTATATCTCACATGATTAAAGGGTCTTTTTAAGTCTCTTTTTGTATACATCTTTACTGTAGATTAAAAAAAAAATTCCTTAACATAGATATATTTTGACGTAGAATTAAGTTTATCTGAAATGTGAAATTTCTCTAGACAACACCTGAAAAAAGTCAATTTTTACATTACTGATGAGAAATTCTTCCACTGTAGACATAAGGTTTCAAAGACATCTAGGTAACTGTCTCAGGAATTACTTTGATGAAACTTAAAAATCCAAGTTCTATTTTATTACAAGCCAAAGTAATAAACAGTTATGCCCAGTGCCCTCCAGATCAACAATTACTGCAGCATTATCTTCCTCACTCAATCTTAATTTAGCAGAAATCAAACCATTTAAAATCCAAGAGGTATATGCATCCATTCACTTCTCCTCCAATCAAAACCGAATGGACCTGTCAACAGAGAGGCAGACTTACAAGTGTGAAACCATTTGACCATGTTATATTTTAATTTGCAGAGACAAAAAAGACAAGCAATTTATTTACATAAAACTGTACAAAAGCAAATTAAATTATGTAAAGTATTTCATAAATAGTTGGACGAGTGTTTAATACATTTCGCCATGTTTAGCATAGTTGCGTGCATAGTGACCCATAAGAAACGATGATAAATTGTTCTCTGCTTCACTATCAACATCCAAGTAGCAGAACAAGAGTCAATGATCAACATTACAAACGGATCGTACCACACTGAATGCAAGTGCTTTAAAATGTAGGAAAAATTGTCTGAAAGTAAACCCTAGGTAGCTGAAAAAATGATGCCTTCCTCCAGATATTATATATACCTCTGCCAGATCACAACGAACAACTTGACAATATTCATCATCATCTTCACTGTTTTGTTTTGCTTTGTTTTTCCCCCTTAAGTACTCCTCTTATATTTACTGCTGATACAATATATCTAAAGCTGTTGAGGTCTTCAGATTTCTCATGTCTGTTTTAGGATAGCTGTTTGATTCTTGGCAGTTTCTTCTGGTCTCTCTGTTTTATTTTCCTATAAGACAGCTTCCTAGGGTAACCTTTCAGCCAGACATCTTCAGTACCATCTTAGTTTCTCTTCCCATAAAAATAGTGCCTCTTTTGTTTTCTGAAACACAGGCAGCAGGCCAGTCAGAAACCATAATGATATCTGGAGGTTCAGAATGAGCCTCAGAGGTTCGGATTTTAGACTGAAGCTAAAGATGTTTTAATACACATAAATTTATATAGTTACTCAATTTATAAATGTGTCCTAATGTATAATGCATGCAAAGTTCACTTGAGCTTCTTGGGTACAGAAAACAAATATGGTTTATATAGTGCACAACCAAAATGAAACAGCAGCTAAAAGAAAAATAACAACAAAAGAAGAATAGAAATGGGAAATCAGTATTTTACCTTGCAAAATGGACTGATTTCATCCCTGATAATCTCTTTCTGTATTACTATTACAATAAATGCATTAGCCTTCTAGACCAAATTAAGCAGCCCATATAAATTTTGTTTTATGAATGAATGATATTTAAGACTGGTCCACTATCTGAGTTTGTCAGAAGGCAAATTTTTAATATATTATTTATTATTTTCAGAAAATAAGCATGGATAAATATACAGGATCAAAAAAGTTGGGAATAGCCCATTTCCCCTCATTGTCCAAACCCAACAACCGTTTTTTTACCATAACAACAGGTATAAAAGGCACAGTTGCTTATTTTGCATTCACTCATTTATTATTTTTTTGTTTCTTTTTATAGATTTTTTTCAAAAGCACTCTATATATGGAGTGGCACCAGATTTAACCTATTCAAAATAAAAGTCATACAAACACAAAATAGATTTCTGTGTCATGCCAGCTCATTATAATAATAAACATGTTATGATAGCTAATTCTACTAGAATTACTGCGAATACTTACAGTACACTGAATTTTATTCTTTCACACCCATTTTAGTTCTAAAGAGGCTCACGAGTTAAATGATGATGACATGGCTATCTTGTATGTGGTGCAAATGTCATTGGGGAATGTGGATCCAATTAATCCAAAGGTCCCATATGACCCGTATTAGCTTTATAGACAACAAAAGGGTTTTAAGATAGAGTGAAATGAGCTATCTAATGTTTCAAGTGTATCATGAAAGAAAAAAATGCATTAAAAAAAGTCTGTTGCACACCTGTGTTATGCAATTGAATATTTCCTTTGTAACGTGCAAGAAAAAATATGTATACATTTCATAAGTATCTTTAGAAGTATTTTGTCTTAATAGGTACTTACAGATTATACAAGGCAGAACTGCTTTAATGCAGTTTCCTAACAAAGTACTAGAATTGCATCTTTCCATAATGTAAATAATAATCAACCATAAACATTTTCAATTATTGATATTTTAGTCCAATGATTTTTTTCTTCAATTACATATCTTCTTTCATCCTATTATACATAAACTAACATCAAAATGAAAATTCCATTTAATAAAGAGTGTAAGGAAATGACCCCAAAGAGTACCCCACCAAACAGAGAGGTGATTTTCAAAGATAAGCATTTTGATGACCTATAGTGAATTAGCAACCTGTATACCAGGCTGCTTCACTTTATAGTCTAAGAAATACTGCAAAGCATGAAACTACCCAGAGCTACATGTTTCTACAGTCTGCTAAAGAGCCATCAAGGCTATGCCTTAACTAGGTTACAAACATTCAGTAATAAGAATGTTTGCTCTCTTCACCTGTTATCCCCTAGCCTGTCCCTGGATTGTCACTTTTTCTGAATGCCCCAGCTTAGTTTCCCATTGTACTAAATTCTCCTCTGGAGAGGAAGTGACCCTAAAATCTGCATATTCTCTTTCTTTATATTACACTGAAAAAAAAAAAAAAAAGACTGCATATTTTTGAACTTTGAGATGTGTATACCATGAGACATGTCACTGCCCAGAACTCATTTCTTTCATGTTCAGTCTGGATTAGTTAAAGAGATATGTTAAACAATGCTCAAAATCACATTAGTGACAAAGTCAACTAGGGGTGTCACCTTGTTTCAAAGTTGTGAGTCTCGAGATAGTACTATATTGCACAGAATGCAAAATTAATGCACTTTTGTTACTTGGAAGTGTACACTGAACATGTAAAAAAATGCATTTGGTTATTTCAAATGGGGATGAGACCAGTAAGTACAAACTGATTCTCAAACGATCATAGTAAACTTAACTAAGACTGTTATGCCAATGTATCTTTCTCTTCCTACCTACCCATAAATATAATGTTAAAAAGTAGAATCTTCCCTGATAACATTTTAGAAACTAAACTTTAACCTCAATCAATTGCCTATTATAGTACCAAACATGTGTCTCACTGGTTTTTCAGTTTCTGAACTTTCAAAGAAAATTCATGCTTTCTGGGTACAGAGAAAATGTAAGATAAACTGGCTTTTGAGGGTTTCCTCTGTGTGCCTGGGTTCAGGGACTTCTGATGCTTAATGGATTTCCACATCAAGACCAAATCTACTCCATGATTTCCCTGATCTGCCTTATGATCTTTGGCCTTTTAATGATACAATTGTTCCTGTTAGTTGATAATAGTGGTGCCGTTCCAAAAACATATATAGTTTTTAAAAGTTATAACTAGTGTAATTCATGTGATCAAAGTAGCATGTATACTAAGAATATTCAGTAAATGTATGCTGACGTTGATGCTCCCGACTTGAGAAAAACAACCTACGCCAATTTGGGACTGATGTCTCTGACTGGGTATTGTTTATTTTTTCAGGCTTTGTTAGAATGTTAAAGCTGTGATCTTCCCCCAAACACTTCTTCTGGAGTTCCCCTCTATAAGCACTGTGCCATTAGAGGGACTCTATCATGTTTGAGGGATTGCCCTCCATGGTTATTCATCATATTCTGATCGTATATCTGAAATACATTTCACCTGATCTGCTTTTTCTGATCAACCGGATGACATTCGAACTGAATCAAAGTGACTAAAATCATGTTTCAGCTTAGGGATAATGAGAGTATGTGTGTTCTGCTAATCAGGCTTTTTACCATGAAAGAAACTTGCAACCATCTTTTTTTGTGTGTTTGTTTTTCTGGTTTTTGGAGTGGGGTGGGGAAGAGAGAAAGAGGGTTTGGGGAATCAGTGAGGGGGTTAGACATGCAAGTAACAAGGATGGTTTCTACATTGTACATTTCAATCAGGCTGAACAGTGTCGCTCACTAAAGGCCTGATCTGGAGGCAGAAGCGGCAGGCAAAGCTTTGTCTCTTTGGTAGCCCCCTCTTTTTGATCACAAGGTTTCATTTTGTAAGGTTTTTCACCCCTTATTCTCCTTCTCATACATGAAAAGAACTTTGCTGTTGCTTCTGTATAGCCTACAGGTAAACTTCTCTTCTAGTGAGAGTATTGACAGGAGATGGCTTGTATTCCCCCGTTTTTGTAAGGGGAATATCCTCAGTGTTGGCATCCTCATTTTTGCTGAAACTAGCCGCACTGAAGGTCTCATAGGATGAGGTCAACTTTTTGTTCAGGAGGTTTCTGTTGCGGTCGCCCATGATGGCGGCCTCACCATTAGCCAGCTTTTCCTGGCTTCCTCGTTCATCAACAGGCATGAAAGTGGAGAGTTTGGGCTGGCTCTTCTTCCTCTCTGGAGACGTGCGGACGGGCATCCAGCAGGAGTCTGAATGGCCGTACTCGTCACATTCGCGGGTACACTTCCCAGTCAGGGCTACATCTGGAAGAGGTCTTGAATCTGAAATTCAAGGAGAAGGAGCCTTTAAAGCAGGCCATCTCTCAACAGCCTTTTCCAACCTATATGAAACTGGGGTGGGGGGGGCAGTTATGTATAATATTATGTTACATATACATTCCCTTTACCATATCCCCTTTTTCAACACTCTGCAGTTCATTATTCCAAAGAACTGTTTTTATTTCATATCCATTAAAGATAAGGTTTTGCAAAAACTCCAAATATTATAGAAAGAGAGTAGAGGACAAACGGATAAATTTAAGTGTGTGTTGAACAGACAATAGGTATATGAGTTTGTTATAGAACAGGTACGTGTGCATGTTCTCACGTAGAAATAAAGCATGCAAGTATATATATACAGGAGTAAATTTTTCCATAGTCATAAGTTATTAAATCCAAAAATATAATTTTCTGTATTTACAAATTATCCCAGAAATCGTGTACTTTTGCCAATTGAATTGCTTTGCTTCCTGTTTATACATTATTCATAGAATGCAAATATGCAAAACCTTATATTTAAAATATATTATAAAACATCAGGGTGACTCAGAGGTAGAACCTAAATTGACAGCACATTGTGTGGTTAAAAAGTAAAAAAAAAAAAGAAAGTACCAGTGGGTTCAAGTGTGAGCATCCTAGCAGAATTAGCACTTACCCGACCGGAGCCCACACCCCACCCCATCTCCCATCTTGTTAATGACCTTGTTAATGACCTTGTTAATGTGCTGTAGGATAGTCCCTTGAGTGTTCACATAGAAATATACCTGTCAGTGCATTTGCTGAATGGAAATACTATGTGAAATGCAATGTACTGGGTAAACTGAATCAAACTCCTAAAATTTTGATGAAATGACACGTATTCCTAATTAAAGATTGTTGTCTAATACCATGGGGAATGTCTTCTATTTCTATAAAGCTGTACTATCATTGTATGTGTCTGTCTTTGGAGAATCGTTATATATTTTCTTACTATTACAAATATTTTTTAATGGATTTGTTTTTGTTTGAGAAAGAGAGTGAGAGAGAGAAAAACCTGCCTCACCTCAACAGATTCTACGAAAACAACCTCTAGGGTTTTATTTAATATATTTGATAGTTTCTTTTACTGCCAAACAAAAGAACATAATATGACTGTGCTCCAATGTATATCGTTTGGTATCATTTTATTACAAGGCTTGGGACTTAAAAGACTGACAAATTTTAACCTCTGTAAATATATTCACAACAGAGGAAATCCATGACATTTGCATATGCATCCTGGGTAGACTGGTTTAAAATAAAAGAAGGAGTAATTTAACTTATTCCCGATATATTTAAACCTACTGCTTTTGTCTCCATACATCAACTCCTGTAGTGTAAAATGGTATTCTCATTTAGTTATCATTTGTATTAGGTTATTTCAGAAGTTTCACACCATTGAAACTCCTAAATCAAGTCAGTCCAATATTGCATGTCATTTTTTTTCACTTTAGTAATGGGTGGCTAACTGAAATATTGATATTTGTGAGCTTAATGATTTTTGAACCATTGTGACCTGAGATTTTTATGCTATGTGCTCAGAGTTCAGCAAGAAAATGCCATTGTTCACAGGAAATCCAGAATTGCTTTTCTCTTTTCCAAAGGCAAAATGCAAAGATAATTATTTATTGCGGTTGCAAATGCTGCTCTTTGATTTTAAGTGGACAGATCCTGTTAATTTTATCATCAAAAGAAAAAGCACATTCCTATTTTTGTGTATGTGCTAAACTCCCTCTGTGTCTCTCAAACACAAATTTTAGATGCATTTAAAAAAAAAAAATCAAAGTATTGACAAATTTTATGAATGGTTTTTGTAATCTGGTTAGTTTAAATGAGCAAACTGAGTTATTGGAATATTTCCTGTCTTGGGATACTTTATTTGAAGCTGACCTAAGCGCTTTGAACAGGAAAAAAAAAAATCTTATAAAAATGCAAAGTGTGAGATCAGATCTACTTTTTACTCTAAACATTCCTTTTCTTCTTCACTGCCTTAATAAGTTCAAGTTTTTCCTTTTCTCTTATGAGAGCGCCTACCAAGGACACAAGACAGTAATCAGAAATTTAGCTACTGAAGTAGGAAAAGGTCTTTATAAATGTGTTTGTCATTCCCTGCAGGGATGATACAGAATTATCTCTAAACATCTCTGCGTTTACTTAAGTATGACAATTTACTTAGACCATGACTTACACAGGTCGCTGCTTTTGGGGATTAATTTGTGTTTCCAGTCTGAAATTCATAGCACCTTGTGTATCCTTTGTTGGAGATGTACTTAGAGATAGCTCACAAAAATACCCTAACACTCTAACACCTCTTTCTACCTGTTATCCTTAATTTGTGTACCTTGAACTCCCAGTAGCTCATAAAAATTATATTCATTTAAATTGACTCAATTTCCAGTCAACTAGAAATGAGATGCTCTTCAGTTCATTCCTATCAGTCTTTACTTCATAGTCCGGATTATTTCCTGCTAAGATTGATTTCCTCTTTTTGCTCTTAAGGAAGGGCAGCTTATCTTCTCTGCCATAAGCCACATGTGGGCTGCCACATCTCTATCCCAGAAGGATGACTTTTAATAAGGATCTCCTGTCACTTCCAAAGTCAAACACTTGATTGGGGACCACAGTGGAAGTTTGACAAGCCTAATTGGCTGAGACATGTTGCAGTGTTTGTCATCAAATTTAGAAAATAATCAAGAAAGGCTATAAGAGATTCATCACAAGCAATCAAAACTTCTAATCTTGATGACTCAAATCCTCAAAAGAAATGCCAATGATTAACAAATGCAATTTATATTACGATGCAATTTATTAAGGGAAGGCATGAGTAGAATAGTATTTTTTTCTGTATTTCCTTATTTTATTTTTGCAAGTAGATACTATATATAGTTTTAAAAGACAGGAGTTATATAGGGTCTTACAGAATTATTAAACACACTTTTTCTCCCTTTTCTTAAAAGATACACTCCTAAAATGTCTTCTTTTTGTGGGATTGTAGAGGCAGATCTTCCATAAATAGTAATCCTTCTTAGTCTTTCACTGAAGGAGGTGTTTTCTTATATCTAAGAACATTATTGCACACTTCAGTTTAGCACTCTTCCCTTTCATTTTGACCAGAGTGAAGACGGAAAATAGTTAATCATGACTCTTTTTACACGGTACTGAGTAAATTAATTAAAAAAGCAAAATATTCTGTATCAAAATATGGTATTCTCTATCAGCATTTTCCATAAGTAAGTGAGTTCCTCAGAGGTCCCCCCTTCACATGCACTTAATCATATTAAATCTTGAGATGACTGAAAGTCAAACTGGTATTCATTAGGTCTTGTTGCTTTAGCATTATTTGCAGTTTTCCACTTTCAGCTAGCAATGCTATTTACTAGAAACATTATATATAATAACTTTGGAAAGTTAAAATCTGTTCTTAGGCATAAAGTTAATTATCCCCTCAAAAGTAAAGAGTTTCCAGTTATCATAATATCAAACAATGTATAACACATAAAAAAATTCCCTGAACTTCTTCCTTCGTACTTATCACCTCAATCCAACAGCAAGCAGGATGGAAGTAGCGAGGGGTTCAGACGATGGGAGAGCTGAAGCCAAAGAGCAAGTGTTTTGACTTTCACTTTAGTGTTTCCCATAACACCATATTGTTCCTTCTTAAAATGTAACAGCAGAGTTATTTAGAGGTCAATTACTGCTACCCATAGCCATAAGAAAAAGTTACAGTCTCCTAAGAAAGAGGAAAAAAAAATCTAAGCAGACAGGAATGAGATGTCATGAAGACAAAAATTTAAAAAATACTTTAAAAATAATTCAACCTTTTTAACAACTGTACATTTCCTAATGTGAAGGAAATTAGAACTAATTTAAGAAATCAAGTTCTTTCTCTACCAAGAAATGTACTTCATCTTACTAGGCAGGACAGATGAGTGGGTGGTGAGAAGATACTGCTACACAATGACCTCAGCAAGAAGTGACAGATAATATGCAGCATCGTTAGAAATACAAAGGAAAGCCCAGATTTAAGGAGGCATTTAATGTTTCCAGAATCTGTCCTATGCAATTCAGAAACTTTTAGAGGAATCACTTTTACAGGAGAGCAGTGGTATTGTTAAGGCTTTTAACGACAGCTCTGTACCAGTGATGATTTGGATAGACTCAGTTATGCATTTTGCCAGAATCCTGATCAGCCACTCCTATTCCAGGTCCTTGTCTTGGGGCTGAACATATAAAGATATTTCCATTTCCTAAAAGAATTGTGAAAATGTTTCATTTAGTTTTTAAACATTTCCAATGAGTTTTTTCTTTGTTTTGTTTTAAGCTCAGATACCTAAAGCTATGTGCATCAATCACTTATTTGTTAAAAATACAAATCACTTAATTCTCTGATCGCATGAAATAAAGGGATTCTTAACAGACATGTAGACGTCTCAGACAGTCACACCCTTCCCATGCACTTAGCCCATTCTTAACATTACTTGACAAAATTTTGCAAATAAAAGACTGTGCTATTCTCGTCTTTGGGGGAGATAAAAAGCACACACAGGCACATTTTCCTTGTGCCTTTTTAAATAATTTATTTTTCTGTTCTTTGGCTTGACTTCCTGTTATCTGAAGACTTCCTTTTCTAGAAATATACCTGATTCTGGTGGAATTTGATGGACAAGGCACAGGTTTTACAAAAAAATTAACAGCAAAAAAGGCAGATAAATTTTGTTGATTTTCCAACTAATATTTTAATATTAACTTTATTTTCTTTAATTCAAATGAAAGTATCATTTTTATTCCAGTGATTCAGTAGAGTACTTTATTTTAAAATAGCTGTCAGAACATGATTTATTCTTGCCTTATATAATAGATCTGCAAACAAATAACTACATAAACCTTTTATTGGAACATTATTATTATAGTCAGTGAAGTTTAGGAATGAGGTTATGAGATCAAAAAAGTGCATACTGAGTTAGATTTGTCTTTTTATATAAATGATCTAAAGATCAGGGTTTCCTCTAGTGGCGTTAGTGGTAAAGAACCTATCTGCCAGGGCAGGGGACATAAGAGATAAGGGTGCTATCCTTGGGTCAGGAAGACTCCCCTGGAGGAAGGCATGGCAACCCACTCCAGTATTCTTGCCTGGAGAATCTCATGGATGTAAGAGTCTGGTGCGCTACAGTCCACAGGGTCACAAATAGTCAGCCATGACTGAAGCAACTTAGCATGTACACTCAACTAAAGATCCTTGCCTTTTGTCTGTTTGGGGAATTTAGGAAGGTTAGAAAAGTGAGCACATTAAGAGATTATGGAGAAGGGAGAAATCATTGCCTCGGACAAGCAGTAGATGATCTTCTGAATATTCCAGAAGTTTCTGTAAGAAGGGGAAATTTGTAGCTATGCAAGCGTCTCCCAGATCTACTACTAGGTGGTTATAATTTTCTACACTGTGTTCTAATTCATCATGAAATCACTTGATTCTACTGAATTATAAGAAGAGATAAGTGTCATCTATCCAACCAGCCCTTACTGCAGTCTCGTCTATACCTTTCCTGAGTGCTTGCTTCAAGGGACAATGGGACTCGTGGAACAAACGGGAGGCTGTTTTGAGTGTCATTCTGGGTCCATCATGTGTAAGCTGTGTGACTTTGGATATAATTTCTCTGAGCCTCAAGTTCCTCATTTGTGAAGTAATAATACCTATTCTGCCATTTTTATGGGGATAAACGAGTAATGTATATAAAGTTTATAGCATAGTGTCTGATGCTGTATATATTTTAGGTATATAGTATGTCACAGCCCCTGGAGAGATGTAAAAACATATATATATATATATTTTTTCTCTCTGCAGTCTTCCCTGAATGAAATGGGTGTTGAGGGAATAGGCACCACAACCAGGATCCCTGAATTCATATCCTAACTTTGTCACTTAGTCCATATGTAACTTTAAACAAGTTACTTGATTCATGTAAATTTCCTAATCTTTATAAAAGACATAAGAATGAATTAACTTCTCAGGATAATTATGAAGATTAAATGTATTAACACAGGTAAAGTTGATAGTAAGAATTCTTGACACACAATGGGCCCTCAATAAATATTAGATATTTCAAGTGTACAATCCCTTATCCACAATTCAGTTCTCAAAATAGCTTCAAAAACCAAAAGTTTTTTTCCCTATATATTTACAATAAACCTGGCTTTTAATACAATATTATGTTTCATCTTTATTTATCTCACATAGTGTGAATATATGTTTTGAAGGAGAAATAGTGTTTAATTAAAGGCTCTATCTCAGACTCTTAGATCTTCAAAATAATAGGAAAGTGAAAGTTCACTCAGTCATATACAACTTTTTGTGACCTCATGGATTATAGCCTGCCAGGCTCCTCTGTCCATGGAATTCTCCAGGCAAGAGTACTGGAGTGGGTTGCCATGCCCTCCTCCGGGGGATCTTCCCAACCTAGGGATTGAACCAGGGTCTCCTGCATTGCAGGTGGATTCTTTACCAGCTGTGTTACCAGGGAAGCCCCCCAAATAATATAGATGCATGACATTACCTTTTCTGGTATATAAACAATTCTTATTTTAAAAATATGTTTGTTCTCAAGGGTTTCAGGTAACTTACTGTGGATCTAGCAGCAATCATCAGTCAAAAGGACATGTATTTCGAATTATGTTTTTCAGTAGCACTCATGGACTTATGCTGACAGAGTCTCCAGAGCTACCACCCACTGAGGAAAGTACAGTGGTCATGGGTTACTCCATATCAGATATTCCCCTTAACACTTCTTTATTAAGATTTGGCCAGAGAAGATTTATTCAGGGTATGTCATAGTTGCTCAAAACTGAACAGCAAATTCTGTTAGTTGCAGTTATCTTTACAACATAAACAGATCAACCCCACGATTCCTCATTTTCATTTGAAAGAGACTTGCCCCTGAGATACTGGGTTGCTATTTTGCTTTGCCTGCACAGACCACAACATAAAAAAGAGAGAGTGAGTTTCATTTTAACATGTTAAAAATTAGTAATAAGCTAACCTCAGACTAAGAGTTTGAAAATCTAGAAAAGAGAATAAAAAGCAGGGAAAATACCTCACCTTCAATGCACCCTTCAGATATCAAAATTTATGAAACAAAAGCATTCAAGTTTTATGGATTTTATGACGTATGTATATGCTTGCTTTAAGTCACAAAATGAGGCCAGAAATTCCTCTCATCTTCCTATACACAGCCCTTTGGAGTGTGCTATCACTTCTGTCAAGATTCTGTTTCTGCAGCCCTTGAAGCTGGACTAGCTTTGACAACTAGAAAGACACTGCACAATTTTCAGGATAGGTCTCAAGAGTCCTCACTGCTTCTGCTTTTGACCTTGAAAGACTGCCATCTCCATCCTGACAAAAAGCATGATCTAGCCTTTTTGAAGATAAAAGACATTTTGAGAGAGAGAGAGAGACCCAGTTATTTCAGTTGGTCCAGCAGAGCCTACCCTCAGCCAGCCCCCCAGATGATGGCAGCCCCATGAGTGATCCAGACAAAACTTGCAGAAGAATCAATAGTCAAACCACAGAAACATGGAAAGCAATCACTTTTTGTTGTTTGAAGCTCCTAAGTTATGTTTGTTTTTGATTGTTTAGAGGGTGAGGAGAATTCCTTGATGTGTCAACAGATCTCTGAGGTCATGATCATGGATATATTGTATTATCTGTGATTAAAAAAAAAACAGCCTGACATATAGAAATAATACATTCTACTTTTATGTCTTCTGATCATGGGCAACAAACTGAGCAAACAAACTTATAGAAAGAATAAACATTTTCAAGGATGTAAGCACATTTAATTTGAAGTTCAAGTAGAGGGCTCCCATAGAAATCTGGAAATTTTGATCCTGTGATTATAGGATTTTACTAGATTTTTCACCTAAGAGTGCTCTAGTTCCGGCTGGCATGCTAAGACAATATTAAAATGTTTAAACATGTTTGGAAGCATCAGCAACTTTTCTCTGGACCTTAGGCTAAACTCAGTTAAATAGCAATTGAATGTATCTCAAGAAGCATTTACTGCCCTGAGGCTTAGACCAATGTCATTCTGAATGTGGTATTATCATATACAGTGGAGACTGCAGGCCAGATTTCAAGCAGTCCTGCTGAATCAACTCAAATATGATTCTGCTGGTTGGCACATGAAAACTGCACTGCAGCAGAAAAATGCATGGTGACTGCTGGAGAGTGATCTATTTACGCACTTCAAAGATGGGGCTTCACTTTGATTTCACTCTTCACGAATGCAAAATTTGAGGTGAGGTAGTGGAGGTTAAGCGAATATTAAGGGAAGAGAGTGAAAGGAAAGGAATTGCTGGAAAATGAGGAGATGCTCTAATATTGATCAGAAGAGTTTATAAAACCCCAAAAAAGATTGAGGATATTTATTAAACAAGTTGACAATTGATTATCCCACTGAAAATAGATGGAATTCTGGTCATTCAGGCCATTCATGTTTGCTTTTCCACTGCAACAATAAAAGTTTTCATGATTTTTTTTTTCTAGTCTCTTGGGTTTCTTTAAGTTACAAATTACTTGCTTTGGGTGTCAAAGACTAGTAATCTAATGAAAAGTAGAAGCACTGCCTCCCTCCATAAACTCAGATATATGTCCATAAAATTTGCATAAAAATTTGAGTGGAGTTCAAGATGCCAGTTAGGGCTGCAGCATGTTTATGGATGGAATTTTTACATTTATACTTTTTTCCTTTGAGTTTAAATCAATGATTAAGAAATATTTAACAAATCACAATCTATCCTTGAAATTTAGAAATTTACATGTGGAAAATAAATTGGCCTTCAGTGACAGAAAGATTTAAAACAAACAAATAAAAACAAACAAATTCTGCAACACAGAAGTGAGGAAAACAATTTAGATTTGGTTATGTTAATATTGCAGGTAAGTCATTTAAATGCCTCTATCTAAAAACCCCCAATAATTTATAAAGCTTTGTGTTGATAGCAGATTAATAGTTGCGGGTAGATTTTACTGGTTGCTGATCAACTTGATGTGTATTTCCTAGAACCTACATCCAATTGCACGAGTGTCTTGAATCGTGAGCAGCAGGATCTTCACTCACCATGAGAAGGGAGATGAATTAATGAATCCTTGACATGAAAGAATTATATACAAAACAATAATGATCCAGATGAGTTGTTTAATTAATAAAACATGTTAGCCACTGCACATTAGTTTTATGGTAAAGTGAAAAGTGGGTACTTCTAAAAGAATTGAAAGTATCTATTTAGAATCACTTTCCTATAATGACCTTAAATCTTTAATGTCTTCAATATTGATTGTAAAATTGTAAAATATATATCCTACAATAAATGTTAACTTTTGGAATGGATATTTATTCTAAAAATAATATATAAAGTTTCTATTAACTGTAAGAATATTATATTTAAATGGTAGTCTTAAAGGCAGTGCCCATTTTATCTTTGCTTCTACATATAACATATGATATCAATATTTCATTTTTTACAGCTGAGTAATATTCCATTGTATATATGCAGCAAAAGTCACAATACCTTTTCATTTTCTCCTTCAGTGTAGTGATCCTGTGAAACTATACAATTATTGTTATGATATGACCATTTTAAAAATACATTCTCAAGTTATTTGCATGGAATTACCTATTGAAATGTATCATAATCATACAATGGCTTATCTATTGAAAACACTCCTGTAACAAGAAGTTGAGTAGTAACAGAATTCCATTAGTTATTGTCATTGAGGAGAAAGACAAAGAGTTCCTCCTTTGTGTTCTTTATGAGGACGGTTTCACAAAAGTCTTGAGTTCTGGAATACTTTTGAGAGGTGAGATCCTGAAGGCTTTTAATAGGAGCTGAAACACCATTTGTGAGGAGAGTTTTAAACTTTTGGAATGCTGGCTCCTTACTCTCATCAATAAGTTTATCAGTTAAAACTAAAATTGGCCATCACAGTTAGGACCAAAAGAGTGTTGAAGAGCTTGGGAGCTTAGAGCAGGTAAATCAAAGAAAAAAGAAGGAAATGATTTCTGATTACTAGCAAACAGGACTCAGTGAGCAGCTCAAATGGGGGAAATCAATGAAGCAACACTGGATCAGTTTGCTTCATTGATTTTTGCTGCTCATTGAAATGTTTTCCTTTATTTACTTCCGATTTCTTCAGAGAGTGGTGAAGCCTCATTGCTGATCCTCCCTTGGAGCCTGTGATGGGAGGATGAGCAAGCTTTGGAGATCCTCTCATGCTTGCATTATACCTTTTCATGCCGCATGAATTCAGAAGCACTTCTAACGCCCCCTGGTATGCTGCAAATGCCATCCTTCGCCCACAACCTTACTATGGTAGGCAGAAAGATGGTTCCCTCCCAAAATATCTACATCCTAGTCCCCAGAATCTGTGAGCCTGTTAGATGACAGGACAAAGGAGAATTAAGGTGGCAAGGGGTATTAAGTTTCCTAATAAACTGTCCTTAAAATAGGGATTTTATAAGGTGGCAGGTTATAAAACAAATGATGTGAGCACACACTACTAATTGAAAAAGATAAGGAAACAGGCTGTCTCCTCCAGCTTCCAGAAAGGGAGGCAGCACTGCAGAGACTTTGATTTTAGCCCCCAGAGACCCAGGTCAGACTTCTCAGGTACAGAACTGTAAGAAGATACATTTTTGTTGTTTCAAAGCACTATGTTTTTAGTAATTTGTTAACTTGCAATAGGCAACAGATATATACTCCCACCACTTCTCAGAGAGGAAGATCAGGGGACGATCAGGGTAGACTTGAAGCATTTGGTCCTTTCTACCCATATTTATCCATTAGAGGGAATGGAGTAGAAAAACTTTGATTTTTGAGTTATATTTACTCTGTTCAGGATTTTTTTATACTTTTAAAAATTTTTCTATACTTTAGTATCTAATTGTCCAAATTATTTGTATCTGACCAATCAATAAAGTTCAACAAAGTACTAACAGCTCACCTTTCTGAGTGATACCATGTTCTTCCTAGTTCCTCAGTGAGAGCTGTCTCGGGAATTATTAAGGCTTTCTCTCTCTGGGTAGTGTGATTCCCCAGAAGAGAAAAGAAAAAGAACTTGACAGAACATACAGGAAGGAGAACCAGGTACCAGAGCACAATCTTAATGAGGTCTCTGTCAAATTATTATGATGCTTTTGTGATTTCCTGATATTTATTCCTTGTGTCATATTTGTCTCTTTGTTAAGCCTGTTCCCTCTTAGTAATTAGTAGGAGAGCTTCTAATAAAAAAAAAAGGAACTTTATGATTATTTTAAGAACAGTAAGTAGAATAACTCTCTCCCTAGTTTAAAACTCTCTTCTAAAAATTTCAGTATAAGTTTCAAACTTTGTATTTCTACATAGAAATTCCTTCAAGATCTGAATCCTGCCTACTCTTGACCCTGATCTCTTTCTAGTCTTACATGTTCCATTTTACCACTTCAACAGACCTACTGTAGCTGTCATTTCTAGAAAGTCCCTTGCTGTTTCATGCCTTCATGGCTCTGATGTGCTGCTTCTTCTGCTATTCCTTGGCTTGTCATCTGTCTCCCACAAATCCTTCAAAACCTAGCTTCAACATGTCAACTTGGAGATTTCGCCTAACCAGGCTGTCTAACTCTGACTTCTCTTTACGTCTCTAGTCCTCATCATGTGTCTCTCCCTTGGAGTTGTTCAGTCTCTAAGTTGTGTCCAACTCTTTTGTGACCTCACGGCCTGTAGCCCGTCAGGTTCCTCTCTCTGTGTCCATGGGATTTCCCAGGCAAAAATACTGGAGTGGGTTGTTGTTTCCTTTTCCATATCCCCTTTTCCAGGGGACCTTCCCAACCCAGGAATCAAAACCAAGACTTCTGCATTGGCAGACAGATTCTCTACCGCTGAGCCTCCAGGGAAGCCCGTCTCTCTCTACCACAGCATTTAATATATTGCACTGAAATCTGCTACCCATTCATGTGACTTTTTCTGTAAAAGGATACTCCCCGTGGCTTGAATTCACTTCACAAGTTACTAAACTGTGTACTTGGGATGCTAGCACCAAGCTGGTAATATAATCAATATGTGCTTTTTGAATGATGGATGAAAAATGTGGTGAGGAAACAGATTGCATGTTGTCTCTGATGATTCTGTCTAACTCCACAATGGCCACGGGTAAAAAGAGGTAAAAGGAGGATAAGGACATATGCCAATCACAAACACAATGCAATTGGCCAAGCACAGAAGGTGAAGTAGATTCTATTTGTTTGTTCACTATATACAGATCTGAATAAACTTCTCTACCCTTAGATGGGGAAACAGTGGAAACAGCATCAGACTTTATTTTTAGGGGCTCCAAAATCACTGCAGGTGGTGACCTCAGCCATGAAATTAAAAGATGCTTACTCCTTGGAAGGAAAGTTATAGCCAATCTAGACAGCATATCAAAAAGCAGAGACATTACTTTGCCAACAAATGTCCATCTAGTCAAGGCTATGGTTTTTCCAGTGGTCATGTATGGATGTGAGAGTTGGACTGTGAAGAAAGCTGAGCACCAAAGAATTGATGCTTTTGAACTGTGGTGTTGGAGAAGACTCTTGAGAGTCCCTTGGACTGCAAGGAGATCCAACCAGTCCATCCTAAATGAGATCAGTCCTGGGTGTTCATGGGAAGGACTGACGCTGAAGCTGAAACTCCAATACTTTGGCCACCTGATGCAAAGAGCTGTCTCATTGGAAAAGACCCTGATGCTGGGAGGGATTGGGGGCAGGACGAGAAGGGGATGACAGAGGATGAGATGGCTGGATGGCATCACCGACTTGAAGGACATGAATCTGAGTAAACTCCGGGAGTTGGTGATGGACAGGGAAGCCTGGCGTGCTGTGGTTCATGGGGTCGCAAAGAGTCGGACACGACTGAGTGACCGAACCGAACTGAACCCGCCCACTCTCCTTACCCCCTTTCAGAACCTGTCCTATAATTTCTCTAGCTGAGATTTATTTTCCAGTAGAACAGTGCAATTGATTGAAATAGCCCATGGATATATTTTAGAGAACAAAATGCAGTCCTCAGCCTGGGGCAGGCTAGTGGGATCACTAGAAGCAGTAGTGGGTGCAAAGTAAAGTCTAATGAGAAAAGCTTATACTTAGTAGTCACAAGATTACACATATGAACTAATTTGTTAAGCTTCTTTGCTCACAAGTGGTAGCTATTTTATAGTTACTTTAATGTTTTCAGGACCTCTAGTTGGCAGTTCTATGAATCTTTCAATAATAAACTTGGGAAATGAAATTTATTTCTGGCTTATACACAGCTTGTATCATAGAAGACAAATTTCAAAGCATGAAGGAAAGGTATTCTATGTGATGGAAAATGAAAAGAAGAAAGCTCTCTTCTCTCATTCTTGTAATGTGGGTGTATTTTAATAGGAACTATTGTAGGCAATGTGCCAACCTATTTCAGTTCAACAAATTTTATTTGCCTTTTCATAGCGACTTTATGGGTACATGTTAAGTGAGTAGGATCATGGGCAGTTTAGATCAGTACTTTTCAAACAGAGAACCAAGATCACCTGGTTGGTGGCTGAAGCTATTTATAAGGTTATAACTGGCTCATACTATGTTCACATTATTTTGCAAATATTTTATTGTAGATTTTTCAGTAAGGGTATGTAAATTTATATATATGTACTTGGTCCCCATATAAAGTAGACATATTTTTCTGGGCCACATTGAATCTATAATTTAAATAATACCATGTGGAAATCAGTATATTTTTGGCTATTTCTGAGGAAGTTATATATTCTATGATATCTAATATAAAACATAACTTTAATTTGCACACAATGTCAGGTTAATTTTCAATTGTACTTTTAGCTGTCATTTCAAATTGTACTTTAGAGACTAAAGTGCTATCCTTATTAAAAAGGATTTCAGATAACTTAAAGAATGAGTTAGCCACATCCTCAATAATCACTTCAGGAAGTCTACTGTAAATACAGTCTCTTATTTTGAGACATTCTGAATTTACAGTTAATTCCCCAGATCCCAATTTCCTAGAATTATATGTAATTGTGATGAGCCTTCTCATAATCCAGTTAAATCCTCTGATAGACTTTATTTCAATCAGCAAAATGGCAACAGACCCTTTAAAAAAGGAGGACTTAATGTGACTTCTTATAAGTCATGTAGACATTAAGATGTAGGACACATTTAAGCTGTCTACTTGTACCACTGGTCTAATGCCTAAGTATTAATCTGTCACAATGTCAAATTACATACATTTAGGTTTCTTTCTTTTTTTGTTTAAGTAAAATGTGTCTGCGCTTAACAAACTCAGAGTGAAAAAAAAATCAGGACTGCAATTAGAATGTCATCTCTTCTGCAGATGACATGAGAAATGCATGAATCAGAGTTTAACAGTCAACATAATTTCACAGATAATCATTGCAAAATTATGGTAATGCAACAATGCAGAGTACAGTGAGATTAGCAGACAGTGATCAACTATTTATCTCTACCATCTGCCATGCATGCTTTTTATTTAAGTTTTTTTAATTTTCTGCCAACGTTGTCAGTTTGGAATTTGCCAGTAGTGGGCATCGCATAGGAAAAGAGGTTTCATGGTGTAAACAAATTTTTCCATGTGTTCAGTGAATTAGCTTCACTGGCTCTTAGGCAAAGAAGACTGGTTGGATGGAATTAACTTTAGCAAGCTTTGTTTTGCCCTGAGTCTTGTACAATTCAAATGTGTCAATCCTATACAAAAAAAAAAAATTAAGGAAAAAAAGGATAAAACTACAAATATTGCAATGAAAATCATCACTGAGGCATATGCTTTGCGAATTTCCTTTAAATGACATACTTAAAATTTACGTGTACTATATTAATCATTGGATTGGACCCCAAGAGTACTTCGGTGAATCATTTGGTGAGAATGTTGCTAATTTGTCAATATTCTCTGTCTGCAAATAAGCCAAGGACTAATGGAATCAGGACTTGCTAGAGCAGGACAGGGGAACTCAGAGGAATTTCCACTATGCAGAGAAAATAAGAGATGAACTTTCCTTCACAAAGCTGGCATGAAGGTTTCAGGTTCAGGGAAGGTAGATAGCACTATTATGGTAACATAACCTGAAAAAGTATATTCATTCATTCAGGAAATGTTGATACATCAGGCACTATTCTAAAACATATATTAGTTCATTCAATTCTCACAGCAATCTTGTGAGACAGGTTGTATACTGACCCCATTTTACAGATGAAGAAAGTAAGGCATACAGAAGTTAAACGAGTTTTTCACAAGTTTGCATCTAGAGAATGAAAGAATGAGGTTGCAAACGCAGACATTCTAACTTCAATGTTGTGCTGTTAACTGCTATACATACTCCCGTTCTATTAATAACACATTAACATACTGCAAACTCGTGTCATAAGCTTGAAAAGAATTATCTATTTCCAAGCTGAATTAAAGCAGAAAAGCATTTTCCTATCCATAGGAGAAGAAAGCTGGAAAAACAGTATCTTCAGGTATACTAAGAATCTCAATAGACTTAGCTTGAAATAAGGGGAACATTTTTAGTTTGGACAGAAAGAAAGGTGAAAACTCAAGAAGCATGTGCGTAGAGGTTCCAGGACCAAAATGATTTTGGGAAACGACTGTTTTTCTTGGCTCCTTCTCTCACAGCTATCCCTCAGTTGGTCTCTGAATGGATGAAGAATTTTGTATCTAAGTCAAAATAAGGAGTCTAAATTACTATGTTGGTAAAAAGCCTCAAACTTCTCCTATTATTAAAGCCATATTCAGCTAAGAAAAGGTTGCATCTTCACAATATTGGTCTATTTTTAATTCTACATGGTAAAAAGACACCTCAATTATGAGGTTTGGATCACTGTCATCCCAGAGACAGAAAAGCCAAGTTTGGAAACCATAGCATGCTGGGCTGAACTTCTGAGAATGGGAGATGCCAAGCCACTCCTTGGTGAGGTGAATGTGAGAAATGGAAATAAATGCTTTAAGAATAGAAGAAAGAAGTATGATGGTTATTTCTAGCAAACAAAGCATCAGAGAGATTATGTAGGACATAATAATCACAATTGGGTTGGTTAAATTGGGAAAGAAAACCTGACTGTACTGATTTCTTAAGAGAAAATGAACACAAAGAGATATTTGAGCCATACTTATTTAACCCTGTATTAATCAGGTAATTGCATACATATTTTTAGATGACTTGAGACTATATAGATGCAATCCATGAGTCTGAGATTTAACCTGTAGGGATGAGGAAAATGCATGTATATTAAAAGAGAATGAGGTAAAATTGGTGCCTTCAAGTATACTTAATACACGTCACACTTTTTCATGATAGTATCTTGGAGCCCAAACCAAGGAACCACGCACAGTGCAAACTTTTACTTTCACTGTGGGAAAATCTTTACTTTCATTCCTACACTAGTGGGAATCAATGAATCAGTGTGATTAACACCCTGGGATCTAAGCTAAGGAAGTCTGATTGAGTCCACATTCTGCCACTTACCAGCAAAGTAACCTCGGGCAAGTTACTTAATGGCATCTATCTCATGGGTTGTTCTGAGGATTAAATGAGACAAGCATGTTTTGTGCTTTGCATAAGGATCTACATATAGAAACACTTGGTATATTTTTCTATTGCTATCATTACTGTTGTTCTAATTTCTATTCTATGTCTTTTCCACACATATATTTAGATGGGAGAATACTGACTCCAAATTATCAAAAAAAATACATATTTTTATAAATGTCCTCTTTTCTTGGTATAATTAAAGGTTACATTTTTAGAATATTTGCCAATTAATTATACAGAAATACATAAAATATTTCACATATGTGCGCTAAGTCGCTTCAGCCGTGTCCAACTCTGTATAACCCTATAGATTGGAGCCTGCCAGGCTCCTCTGTCCATGGGATTCTCCAGGCAAGAACACTGGAGTGGTTTGCCATGCCCACCTCCAGAGGTCTTCCTGACCCAGGGACCAAACCCTAATCTCGTGTCTTCTGCATTGGCAGGCACGTTCTTTACCAATAGCGCCACCTAGGAGGAAGCCCACTTTCACATATGAAAGATTATGAATTCATGTTTTCGCATTATCAGTTAGAGTGCCAAAAAATATCTTTTAAATAAAGTCCCAAAATAGTTTGTGAAAAAAGACATCTTTTAAGTTTCTTTTTAAATTATTTAAATCAATACATGTAAAAAATGCATATTATAGGAAACAGAAGAAGAAATACAGAGTAATTTAATTTCACAGATTATGCATACATAAGGTAGCGATTTTTCTGACAAACAGCATTATATTTTATAATTACCAGCTTTTCAATGCTAATTGAAACAATCTATTGTTACTTGCAAGAATACAATATTAAAGGCTGTAAATAATAATTAGTACTCTGTCATCTACTCAACTAGGTATAATCTCTCATTTCTCCCAAAGAAACAATTTTTACATAATTATTATTTTTCTCACTTTAAAATCACATTTTTACTGCTTAAATTCTAATTTGCTGCTTTAAAAAAATATAAGGCCATGGAACGATGGTAAAATTGAGAAAGTTAAAGAGATTATGTGCCTTCAACACAGTATAATCTTTAAATTATTACTTGGGTGGACTTTACAAGTGTATCAGCATTTAAAAGAAAAAAAAGAAGAGTTTAAAGAATCTTTAAACAGATCAGAAAGTATAAAAGGTGCAGAATCTCAGTTAATGTGAATTAAATTATCTTCAAAAGAGGGGGAAAAAGTTAAGAAACAGCTTTCTGTTCTGCATGTTAACTAGCCTAAATAATGCAGAGCTTAAGTGAAAAAGCAAGAGAATTTAAAAGGGAAAACAAATATCTTGAGACAACTTGTCTTTTAAAGTAACTGTCAAGGAGAACTTGCCTCTCTGAATAAAAGCTAGCAGTGACTTAAGGGATTCATTTCTCCTTTAGGCTGTATTAAGAAATGTCATTTAACGATTTAAAATGTTGTCCAGTCAAAATAAGGACTAATTATCTGCTCATGATATGCCTATATGGCTTCCAAAGAACACATGGGGATTTGGCATGATTAAATGCATTTAAGAATTGCAGTCAGGTTGAGGATTCAGAATTAAGATGATCTGAGAAGTATGACTAGTTATACATTATTCATGAATATGGGAAACTAGTAAAATAAAACATGCTCGTGCTTAGGGTGTGTCCAGAATGTTAGGGCTAAATATTCCAAAATAGTCAGCATCAGACCTGCTTCTCCTTCTTTGCATTAAAAAACTTCTGGGTAAATAGTTATTCAGATGTAATAATGATGATGTTGAATATTTAACCCTGTGTATGTTAGTCGCTCAGTCCTGTCCGACTCTTTGTGACCCCATGGACTGTAGCCTGCCAGATTACTCTATCCATGGAGTTCTCCAGGCAAGAATACTGGAGTGGGTAGCCATTGAACCTGCCTGCCAATGTGAGACACCGGTTCGATCACCTGAAAGAGGAAATCGCAATCTGCTCCAGTAATCTTGCCTGGAAAATTCCATGGACAGGAAACACCTGGAGGGATATATAGTTCACAGTGTTGCAGAGTCAGACATGACTCAGCAACTGAGCGCACACACACACACACACACACACACACACTACCAACCAAGAAGAAGCACTGTAAATTTTTTCCTGTTAGGAAAGACCAATAAACCAGCTAGCTTGTGGATAAATGAAAAGATCCACATTTCTTTTGCTACAGATTGGACCTACAGAGGATCACCAAGCCACTATCATGATGCTAGATTTGACTATTTCAAATGATAAGAAGTTTTAAGTAACTGAAAGCAAATAATTTTTGGTGTGTGATATGTCTTACCTCCTCACCTGGTAATTGTTCTAAAATGTTCGGTGTAGTTCCTATTTGGAGTCTGGGAATGTTTTACTCAATAAGGAAAACTAACAACAACTACAATTTCTCAACTAGTAATCATGTTTGCCTGACTATACCTCAAGAGATATAGGGACATAAGAAGTCTGTAGAAATAAAATATCTTAAATAGCTAAGCAGCCACAGAATATTACAATGCTATTTAGTACAAACCTAGCATATCAGCTCTAAATAACCAAGTTGCTCTTTAATTAATTATTCTTGAATTTTTAAGTTATCATTTGCATGGTAGTCCTTCTGGTTTGTTCCTCTACACTGAAGAAAATTGTCCATAGCTATTGGTATTTTCACTTTTCCTTCCTTTCTTGTGCTTTTCTGTTATATTAAAAAAAAATAGCCTGCCAATTCATATATATTGCTTCCTCTTCTCAAATTTGTCTTAAATCAACATTCTATTCAACTTAAATTGAGTTTGGTTGAAAATGTCCTTTTTTTTTTTTCCTTGCAGCACCTGGACATGGAAATAAGGACACAATTTGCACAAGTTGTAATAGCCTGTAATCTTTTTGTCTAAATATGGAATAGTGCACATGCTCAGTCACTAAGGTGTGTCTGACTCTTTGCAACCCCATGGATTGTAGCCTGATATGCTCCTCTGTCCATGGAATTTTCCAGGCAAGAATATTGGAGTGGATTGCCATTTCCTCCTCCAGAGGATCTTCCTGACCCAGGTATGGAAACTGCATCTCCTGCATTGCAAGGGGATTCTTTACCACTGTGCCACCTTGGAAGCCCTGTGAATAGTGACCATGTGCTAATTATACTCAGCACAGCAATGTTCATTAAGATGAATAGGTAAGCTGTCACTCTGAATGGATTGAATGTATCAATATAAAGTGATAAGGACTGCTTTGGGTACACACAAGGCTATGTAAGGGCAAGCAAGCATCATCATCATCACCTTCTAGAGACTAGGTCATCTCTTCGACTGAGAAGATAAAGAGGCAAATGTTGTGCCCATTTCCCAGAGGGCTAAAATTATGAAACAGTTGTCAAGTGATTTGCCTAAAAAAAGAAATCTATAAAGTGAAAAAGGTATAAAGAATTTGGCTCAGCTGGGATTCTGTAGTGGATGGTCACGTTCTAATCCAACCACTCATTGTATAAGCTTGTTGCAAGCTAATTAACTTTGTTTAATCACTGCTTCCCTAAATATTTCTAGGAATGTTGTGAAGAAAAACACAATTCTGTACCTCACATTACTAGATACGTACACATAACATGTTTTTAATAAACATGTTTAAGAAAGAACAGAATGAAGGGAATAAGGAAGCAGGCCAGGATCTTCATTTTATCATCTATTTTTTTTCCATTATGCCTACCTAGTCTTCAGCGAACATGTGGTAAATATAACATAGAGACTGAAAAATATACAAAGAAAGAAAAGTAATAGAAGAAAACTTTAAGGAAAATAGTGGGAAAGTCAAGGAAGACAAATGAATTAAAAGAAAAAGAATGAAAGAATACACAGGGGGAAGGAGAGAAGTAGGGAGGAAAGAACAATGAAAGGCAGAGGAAAGGGGATGGCAACAAGGAAAAAAGGAAAGGAGAAAAGATTAGGAGGAAATTAAAGAAGAAAGAAATGAAAATAAAGCAAAAAAAAAAAAGGGGGGGAACAAAATAGAGAAAGATAATGAGTCTCTCAGCTTGATGTGTGACCTGTGGAAGAATTTATATTTATCACTAGCTTTATATAGATTCTCAGCTTTGCTTTAAGATATGGTGTGTAGATTAACTACAAACATTGACTCTCAAGGGTTACCGATTTATGACAGATTAACCTAGGTTAAATCCATTAGAAGCTGTGCTGCAGCTAGCAGTCCCCTTTGTTATGTGTATGGGAAGCCAGTAATGTAAGCCTAAAACATAACTTAAAAAATGACTCTACATTAGTCCATCAGCATGAAAAATAACAGAGAATGAGTGAGTTGATCAGTCATTTCCTATCATAAAGAAAGAAAATATATAAAAGCCTTTGAAATGAATCTAAAAGCAGCACATGGTAGACAAGTTAATGAAAAACCACAGGTGAAATAAGAAACAAAAAACTGCATTAGGAAAAAAAACGTGTAGATCCATGATACAGAAAACTTGCACATTTTACAACATCTGTCTTTCATTTCAAAAAGTTTTAGCTGTGCTCTAGTGATTAAGAAAAGGGTAAGGCAAGAGGAGCTGTTAAATACATAATGAAATTTACAATTTTTCCTTTTATTTCTTTCAGTCAGATTTTCAAGTATCAAATCTTATCTAGCGTTTGCAGGATGTCTTAACCAGTCCCTTTATTGTGTTAGAACATAAGTACTTTAAGCTTCTTCTAACTTTAGTGTTTTAAGTGTTTTCAATAAAAAATATCACTATTGGTCAGAAGGTCTTCCTGTGGCCCATTTTTAGCTTTTGTTCATTTGCACGGTCAGTACTCAAATTACAGCTTTCCGTTGAGGGCAGAACATCCGAAAACAGGTTTTAAATTAGATACTAGTCAGGATGACATTCTCTCTCTCTTTTTTTAGGAGTTTCTAAACACTAAGCATGTTTTGGACTAAAAATTTTTTTAACTGAAAATATGATGAATTAGCTTCTCAGAAAGGAAGAACTTCCAAATGACTTGTCTAGGCAGAGGCATATATTTTAGAATAACATTAAAAAAAAAGTGTTATTTGATAATGGTTTAACATTCCTAAAGGACAGCTAATGACCTAAAATTGGTAGAGGGTATAGAGTGTTCCCAGTGGCTGATTTCAGTTCCCTTTCATAGTAAATCTGAGCATTATAATGAAGGCAGAACTTTCGTCAATTTCCACAAGCTTTGCTACTGTCTTATCATGGTGGATGTGGATTTCAAAGGGAATGGTGAGTTTTTATAAGACTTTGGAGAGGGTAGTCTCACTTAAGTATAAAACTTTACACTCAGTGATTTACTCAAGAAATAGTTACTTGCCTCCTCCTATCAAGTCACTGTGGGAATTACACTACTAATTTAAACATGGATTCTGTCTTAAGATCCAGAGAATCTAGGAAAGGAAGACAGTGTATGAAGAAAGTTAATCCAGTTAGAGAGCAATGACTTTCATAAGAGAAGTAAAATAAATTATGTGAATTGCTGATCTTTTTTGTATTTAGAAACTATCTATTGGGAATTTTTGAGTCATCATAGATCAAAATTTGTTAAAACTATGACTGTCTGTTTTGGGTCTAGTATTTTACCAACATGTATTTCACTAACTCTATATATTCCATTTTATACAGACTGCTTGGTAATCACTGGGTATGTAGATATCAATTTCTTCTTCAGAGTGAATCAATTGCATATCAGAAAAGTCAAATGGCTAGTTGAAGGAATCCTCCTTTTAATAAATAAATTTTAGTTTTTTCACTGACCTTGTCATTAAAAATGTGTAGGTTGGTCCACAATAGTCCCCACCCACATTCAAAACACACATCATTAATAACATCTCCACTCAGCCTACCCAACACTAGACTGACCTCTACTTCCAAGACCTTCCAAACATCATTACTCAGTATTGGATGAAAGACAAAACCATTTTTTCACCCTTGAATATGGTGAAAGAGATATTTTTTCTTGTAAATTTCAGCCAATTATCTCCATCTGTCATTTTATTCTATAGGGAAGCAGAGCCTCATCCAAGTTGGAAATCTTGCATTTTTAGCACTATCATAATGATGCTAATACACTAGTAAGAAAAAAAAAATATTGGTTTGAGAAATATCCTTCCTAGAATATAACTTGGCACATTTAGATACATGAGGAATAATTGTGGAATAAATGAATTAATGAATAATAAAATATTAACTACATCTCAGTATTATGATACTTATTGCTCAGTTGAATGTATCAAATATATACATGAGTTTTGAGTATTACCTGTTGAAAAGCTCAATGCCTTTAACAGAACTAAAGGAAATAAAGAGCTCTAACATATATCACTCATCGCTGGTTTGAGCTGGAACCTATGGTAGTATGGAAGAAGAGGATAGCCCAGGTAAATCGGTTAGCTAACCTTTTACTCAAGACAGATTCCAAAGTGCCTTAAGAATTTCTTTGTTGCTTAAAATTGCAAAACACAATCCAGCAAACATGATAATAAAATTCACAGAATTTCAGTCAGAATGTTCTAATTCAGTTAACATCGGGGCTCACACTTAGCTTGATTTACATATTTTACAATTGTAGTAAGGCTCACTGTTTTTTGTTTTGTTTTGCTTTTATTTTTTCATCCTACTCAGCCTCCTTTATTCATTTAGCATTTTAAACTATTTGGAGAGAAAAAAGGAAGGGGCAAGAATTTTCTACAGATGACAAAGTCATCATGACCCGAATGGAGTTTTTCAAGCAGCCCCATAAACCACTTGTGCAAACCATTGTCAATACTGCTGAAAATACCACATAAGAGGTCAAGACACAAATTCTATCCACCTCAGTTCTCCCAGATGGGAAGTGATAGTATCAGTGCTTGTGTGCTAAGGCACTTCAGTCGTGTCCGCCTCTTTGTGACCCTATGGACTGCAGCCCTCCAGGCTCTTCTGGCCATAAGATTCTCCAGGCAAGAATACTGGAGTGAGTTGCCATGCTCTCCTCCAGGGCTTCTTCCTGACCAGAGATTGAACCCATGTCTTTTGCATCTCCTGCATTGGCAGGCAGGTTCTTTAGCACGACCTGACAAGCCTGATGTCAGTACTGGGAGGTGAAGCCTTGGACAAATGCTGATGGGCTTCCATGAGGTTACAGGTTTGTATTAAACTCAAAATGCTCATAAAAATAGCATTTGGTTACTGCCTTTAACAGTCAGAAAAGTGTAAAACAGTGTTAATGGACCTTTTCATAATCAAATTCATGTTAAACCAAAGATGTCTCATGCTTTTCCAGAGAATTTCTATTCTAAGGGTATCAGATATGATGGTGCTTATAGAGACTCAACAAAGATGAAAAGACATTTCAAGATATTTTGAGTACAAGACAGACTTTTTCAGGGTCAGGGGTGCTTTCTTAGGGAGGAAGTCTCAGTCCTCTTAAGATAATTGTTTTCCCCTCCCCTGACCAGGCCTGATCTTGTAGGTATCTTCTAAAACTAAACCCAGAGAAGGATTTTTTTTTTAATGTATTCTATAGCTCCCAGGAATAAGAGAATGAAGAGTTGTCACATCATTATCTTTTTTTCTAGGCTCATGTAAATAATATTATTTGGGGGGAGAGAAAAAGAGAGAAGCATTAAACCATACCTAAGGCATCTGGATACAATGGAGGTTTTTCTTATCCATTTTGCAAGAAAAGAATATATGTGAATTCAATAGCAATAACAGACTGAATTCTCTGAGCTAGCAAAATGTATATTTTAAAGTGATTTTCTGTTGTGTAAGATCCAATTACTTTTGTTAAACTGCTTTAAAATTCAATATCACTTTCTCCTGTCCATGATTATTAGAAGGAAGGAAAGTGCAGAATATGTATTTTTAAAGAATACTTTTCCTAGTTTTGTGAGTTATGATAAAGAATTCATTACCTTGTATTCATAGTATTACAGTAAAATTTAAGGAAAACAAACAGTCCTACAGTTTTCTGTATAATGAATAAATATAGCTTATATAATATACACATAGGATAAGCTTTTAAAAATAAAATTTGTTAGATGATCATGATAGTCACAGAAAATTAACAAATGAGCTGAAAATAAAGAATTCATACTAAATAGCTGCAAATAATTCACAAGGAAACTGTGAAGTTATCATATCAATCATCTTACCAAACTGCTTTTTCTTCCCCAATTGAATATATTAAGTGGAATAAAAAATATCCACTGTAATAACACAACAAAAATTCAGAGGAATGATAATAATACTGAGCACCGTTTAAAAAATTATTACATACAAAAAAATCATCAAATTATACTGTTTGTTCATCAGCTTCTGTGTTCTTTGTTCAACAGATGCAATTCTGTTAAATTCAAGCTAAACATGACAACTTAATTTGTGATGTGCTATTTACTTTGTACTATATTATACTGTGTATGTTGTTTCTTTTATTTGTAGATTTTCAGTAAGTGAAAGTGGGGGAGGGAAAGAAAGAGGTCAGAACTGACAGCAAAACTGAATCAGTGCATCCCATGCCAATGAAGTAATAAAAACCCGCACTGTTCCTACAGCGGCAATAATGAATATAAATAGACAAAGAACGTTGAATAGCTACTGGGAGGAAAGAACTGAAGCATCCATTTTAAGAAAGAACCTTTTTCTGCCATCACAGATAGCTTTGTGGACTGGCTAAATTAGGATGCCATATAACAATTTCATGCTTTAAGAGAAGCCTTTGAAAGACAGCTCTCACATATTTTATTTAAGGGATCTGATTTAATAATAGGAGTTCTGCTTGTTGTAACAGTTGTACATGCCCAAGTCTCTCTCTCTCTCCCCACCCCCTCCCTCCTTTTTATCCCCCTATCTCTCCCTTTCTCACAAAAGGAAAGTATTTTGAATACAGATTTGAAAGACTAATAGGATTATGATCATTTTACCTGGGAGGCAGTATCTCAAGGATTCTGGATGTTTCAAATAATATTAATACAGACATTTATTATGTATCCACAGATGCCACACAAATATGTAATAACCCATCAATTAAATGTCAGAAGTAGTAGTATAGCTGTAATTCCATGAGGTGATTTCTTTGATTAGACAAGTTTTTAACTTAAAAATAAAGACAGAATGATATGAAAACCATTTAAAGATAGGCTTATGTACTTACAATGCTTAACTTTTAAATTTATAAAACTGTCTATAAATTGACAATGCTTTAAGGGTATGGCAGATTATCACTGAGTTATTTTGTGATTTGCAAAATTTCTCATAATCACATGGTCAAAATTCAATTTGTAAAATATCCTGTTTTATTTATGGGAACATGTTAAACATAATTCTTGAAACTACACAGAATAAAGTAAATGTCTGATTGTATTTAAGTAAACTTTTGGGTTGGCTTATGCAGTGTGATACTATAAATGGATAATTTACAGAACAAGCCATAAACTTGCTTAATTTTAGCTCTCCTATGTCACAAAAGTCAGAGTTAATTTACCAGTGTAGAAGAGGAGGAAATAATATGCAATATGTTCTTGTAGATAAGGATTTATTCTGGTTAAGTTTTTCAGATATAAAACATAAATAGTTTATTATATTAAAACACAAAAAATATATTTAACTTTAATAATATAATTATTCCACGGGTGTCTCTCAATAGAAAGTCAAATGAATGATTCCTTCTGCTTGTCATTTGACCTGGCTGGTATACATTCCATTCCATTTGAAGAAGGAATTTACATACATATATATACACACACATACATGCATAGGTAGATAGCGTGTGCTGTGCTGTGCTAAGCTGCTTAGTCATGTCTGAATCTTTGCGACCCCATGGACTGTAGCTCACTGGGCTTAACTGTCCATGAGATTCTCCAGGCAAGAATACTGGGTGGGTTGCCCTGCCCTCCTCCAGGGGGTCTTCCGTACCCAGGGGTTGAACTGTGTCTGTTGCATTAGCGGGGGGGTTCTTTGCCACTAGCACCACCTGGGAAGCCCTTAGAAGTTCATAAATGCTAGGCAAGAGATATTCTAGCAAAATACTGAACAAAAAAAACAGTCATACTTTGTTCAGACTTGATCTATGACAATTCAAAATTTTCAATAGATGAATTCTAAGTACAGACAAAAGAAGGTCAATTTTAATATTAAATAGCACTTTTGCTTGCAATGCTAGACTTGTTTGCTTAAAAAATAACAATAAGGATAAAAAGGGAGCGTAAAGGAAAACCTGAAAAAATGAATCAGCTTTCATCTAAACAGGATCTGAATAATTATCCTGAAATTCATGTAGTGTAAAGAATAGCAGTCCTAGACAGTAAATCTAACTATTATCCCAAATAGCATAATTATCTCCTCTCTACTAAATACTCTGTGCTCTTTTCAAAAGGATGGGCAGAGGAACTAATTCTCTGTAGTTATGCAAATCCCGCCTAGAAAGAACACTATCGATAATGACCACAGGTCAGTTTATTTCAAGACAATATACCAGGTGCCTTCATTGTCAAAATACCTGCATTATGATTCCATTCCAGTTGCTGTTTTTAATTATGAGGTTCTTCTCAACAGGCAACAACCCCACAGAGAACTGAAACAATTTATTTTAAAAACTGTAAACAACAAAGAGGCTTTGCTTCATGGATTTGCGATTCCTCTTCATCCTGAGAACTCACAGCATGTTACGCCAACTGAACATATACTATTGATAAAGACAGATTCTCATTCCAAAATGCTTTGCCTCATGAAAGGCCTTAAGTAGAGATTCAAGTGGCTTTGATTCTTTATAGTAATTCTAAATATTGCATTTTCTTTGCTCTCCTAGTAATAACATTTATGGAGATACAAATCATTGTACAAATCAAATACACCAGTTCTACATAAAGTCCAAGAAAAACATTTAGATAAGACAGCTCTGGACACAGGACTTCAAACCTATACATATCTAATTTTTGGAAGGATGACATGTCTATAGGGTTCTGGTATCACATTCTAGCAATTAAATCTTATCTGCTTAAAGAACGACACACAAAATCACTGAACCTGATCAGTTTAGTCAATTGAGGGAATGTTTCCATTGCTGTTGTAGGTGAGTAAATAAAAAGGCAGACAAATGGGATTCAAAGAAACTTCAAGAAAAATAGACATCTCAGTTACCTAACATCTCTCCCCACACTAAACTCCTAGAATTTATAGCATTTATAGAATGCTTATAAACTGCTTATATACCTGGAGAATCCCATGGACAGAGGAGCTTGGCAGGCTACAGTCCTTGGGGACGCAGAGAGTCTGACATGACTGAGTGACTTTCACTTTCACTATTATATGCCAGCCATGGCTCTAAATGCTTATTTATTAACCCATTTAATTTTTTTCCTCACTTTTTGATACTAGTTTTGATGAGTCCCATAAAGGTTAAGTCACTTATCCACATCTCTGCCTGTTAGTGCCCTCATTTGAATTCGAACTCAGTCTATCTCCTGAGTCCATGACATCCTAACAGTAAAGTTGAAGCCAATAGCTAGAGTATAAAAGAAAAATATATAAAAACTATAACCCTTTATGGGAATGATTCAACATAGGGGAAACTCCGAATTAATTACTATAAGGCACATTAGGGTTGGGAGATGCCTCATTTTCCACTACTTGTTCTTAGGGTGTCCAAAACACAGAATGACTTATTATCATCAGAATATATGATGCTTGAACTTCTGTGCCTCTGAGTGGAGTTCCTGCTATTCTTGTTTATTTTATCATGAATGGAGAGGTCCACATATGAAAGCTGGGAATAAATATACATGTTATTTATATTTAAGGTAGTAAATTACTAAAAATATTGAACTTCTTCTTAAATATTATTCTCTATTGCAAATAACAAAATATGCTTTAGGCCACATATAAGGGACATATAAGAAGGGGACAACAGAGGATGAGATGGTTGGATAGCATCACTGACTCTATGGACATGAGGAGATGGTGAAGGACACGGAAGCCTGGCATGCTGCAGTCCATGGGATCACAAAGAGTCAGACATGACTTAGCGACTGAACAACAACAAGAGGCATGGAGAAATTTGTAACTTGTGAGAATAATTCAGTTTTCAAGAATAAGTATGAACCACATATTTTAGAATTAAACCTTTATGAAATCACAAATATCCCAATCTCAACCAGAGTAGACCTCAAGGAGATTCTATTATATCTGTAATGTAAATCTCAATATGAATTCCTATTGATAAAAACAGACTTAAATAATTTTAAACAGGTCATGACAACATTTCCTACATGAATATTAACTTGACCCTTAGATGATATAGATTGCTTTTGGTGTTCTAAGTCTTAAGATTTGTTCTCTGATATCCAAAGTCATGAATTGTTTGGTGAAAACAACAGATTTCCCTCAGCAATATCTTTTGTGGTATACATGAGATGACAGACTCATTTTCAATCTTTCAGCTTAATCAGCACAACTCATTTTATGTCTAATGGAACGTCACATCTTTTAGTTTCCATAATGAACAAATAAAATATTTGCAGATGCTTTTCAGGAAAAAATAAGGGTTGCCAGCAAGTCGTTAACATAATTCAACATTGTAAGAAAGTATCAGATATTTGATGAGTCTTTTTTCTCTTTCCACTAAACAGCTTAGTCAAATATTCCGTAGCTCATTGGAAAAGACCCTGATGCTGGGAAAGATTGAAGGCAAAAGGAGAAGGGGGTGGTAGAGGGTGAGATGGTTAGATAGTGTCACCAACTCAGTGGACAAGAATTTGAGCAAACTCCATGGGAGATAGTGGAGGACAGAGGAGTCTGGTGTGCTACAGTGCGTGAGGTTGCAAAGAGTCGGACTCAAATTAGTGACTGAACAACAACATAGTCTATATTTCTTATTCAATTTTTCAGGCATGGTAAACTTTGCCAGTAGAGAGTCACTAATTGAACTTAATCTCAGCCACACGTTAAGTATCTGGCATCAATTTTCTTGGCAGGAAAATACTATATAATCAGTAATAAATCATTGGTTTCATGGTGGTTGTTTGCATGAGGTGGCACATCCATTATCCAGGATGGTGAGTGTTGTAACTTTGCAGCCAGTGTCTGTATTGGAATCGTAGCTCCAACAATAAGATATATGAACTTGGGAAAATTTTAATACTCTTTGCCTGAGTTTCCTTAGTCGCAAACTAGGCTAAAAATAGTTTAGCCCATATCTTGCATTGTTGCTGTGAATATTTAATTCAATGAATAATACATAAAACAAACTTAGAGGGGTCTCATGCAACCAAGCTGTTTTGAGTATTCAGTAAATGCTCTGATGGTGATTGTTCTATCCGTATTTTCTGGTGAACAACATTGAGCCTTCGGCTACACCACATATTCCCTTTGACACCAGTCAGTTCACACTAAAGCTAAAAATACCAGATAGCTTTCATAAGTCTAAGGCAAGATTCTTATGAAATCTGCCTAATTTATAGAAAAATGAAAGAATAATTTATGAATCTATCACTTAGATTATCAGTATCAGGTGAAACACTGCCTGTATCAATGGCAAGCCAGGGCAGAGTGCTTATATTGGGTATTCAGTAACACAATTTTGGGAAAGCAAACCATGTCTTTTATAGTTTCAAACAGGAGACTATCTGTGTGCTTAAAATTTCAAATAAGTCCTTGAAATTGTTATACTTATGAGAAGCCCATGGCAAGGAACATATTTTTGTTCTATCCTCTGTATACTAAAATTTAAATAAATGTGAAGATGAACAGTATGTGAGCCAGGAACTTCCAGATGTTCAAGTTGGTTTTAAAAATGGCAGAGGAACCAGAGATCAAATTGCCAACATCCGCTGGATCATTGAAAACGCAAGAGAGTTCCAGAAAAACATCTATTTCTGCTTTATTGACTATGTCAAAGCCTTTGACTGGGTAATTCTTAAAGCAATGGGAATACCAGACCACCTGACCTGCCTCTTGAGAATGCTGTATGCAGGTCAGGAAGCAACAGTCATAACTGGACATGAAACAACAGACTGGATCCAAATAGGAAAAGGAGTATGTCAAGGCTGTATATTGTCACCCTGCTTATTTAACTTATATGCAGAGTACATCAGGAGAATACATTGGGTTGGATGAAGCACAAGCTGGAATCAAGATTGCGGGGAGATATATCAATAACCTCAGATATGCAGAAGACACCACCCTTATGGCAGAAAGCAAAGGAGAACTAAAGAGCCTCTGATGAAAGAGAAAGAGGAGAGTAAAAAGTTGGCTTTTAAAACTCAGCATTCAGAAAGCTAAGATTACGGCATCTGGTCCCATCACTTCATGGCAAATAGATACGGAAACAGTAGAAACAGTGACAGACTTTATTTTTTTAGGCTCCAAAATCACTGCAAATGGTGACTTCAGCCATGAAATTAAAAGATGCTTGCTCCTCGGAAGAAAAGTTATGACCAGCCTAGACAGCATATTAGAAAGCAGAGACATTGCTTTGCCAACAAAGGTCCATCTAGTCAAAGCTATGGTTTTTCCAGTAGTCATGTATGAATGTGAGAGTTGGACTATAAAGAAAGCTGAGAGTCGAAGAATTGATACTTTTGAACTGTGGTGTTGGAGAAGACTCTTGAGAGTCACTTGGACTGCAAGGAGATCCAACCAGTCCATCTAAAGGAAATCAGTCCTGGGTGTTCATTGGAAGGACTGATGCTAAAGCTGAAACCTCAATATTTTGGCCACCTAATAGGAAGGACTAACTCATCACCGACTCAATGGACATGAGTTTGAGTAAACTCCAGGATTTGGTGATGGACAGGGAGGCCTGGCATGCTGCAGTCCATGGGGTCGCAAAGAGCTGGACACGACTGAGCAACTGAACTGAACTGAACTCAACTGAAATGTGAAGAGTCAGCCTAAGTTCATTATGGTATTTTACTTCTGAATAAATTAATCTCCCTCATGGGCAACTTAACAACAAATTTGATCCTATTATATCTATCAGTTTGTTTTATGGCTCAATTGTTTGGGTTTCTTGTTTTTGTTTGTTTGTGCTGTTCTGTTTTATGTGGGAAAAGACAGGATGACAGCTTCACAGTAGTAAAAATTGTTATAGATATTCCAAAATTAGAGTTATCAATGATTCTTTAGTGTGACTTTCATAGAAATTTCCTAAGATGCTCACAATTTTCTCCCCTTTCCTCTACAGTTTTCTGCCTATTTTGCCATTTAACTTTGCAGCTTTTCCCATCATGTGGAAGAGTGTGCCTTCTCAGACTAAATCAGGCCTGGCCTTGGGACTTGTTTTGGACAGTGGAATGAGGTAGAAGCAACACTGCAACACTTCCAGTGGTTGGGTACTCCTGGCTTTTGTTTTGTTTTGACCAAGCCATGAGAAAAATATAACCTTCTGGGGTAGAGTCACCCTGTTGCTCCAGCATAAGACAAGTGAGAGAGTCTAGCCAAGTAAAGCAACCCCCAGACAACCCCCAGTGGACCAGAGGGGCAGAGAGAGCCCCGCCAGCAAGAGGTCACCATGGTCCAGATGAGAAGAAGCACCCAACCACTAATAAATGCATATTGTCTTAAGTCACTAAGTCTTGGAGTGTCCTCCGAACAGTTTCTTCTTTCTCATTATATGACTAATGCATGTAATTCTCATTGGGAGAAAAGTGAATGAATCAATCAATATTTGCTAATACATTATATCTATAATTTATCTCCAAGTCACTTTGTGCCAGGAATATTCCAAATATTTTACATAAATTGTCTCCATTCTTTTCCTCACCAATAAAAATAGCAACGGTGCACCTTACTTTCTGGTTGTGAGCTAGGTGCCTATGGAATCACAAAAACAGAGTTTGTCTCTTCTTGTGGAATTCTCATTGAGAATGGGTGTCCAGGTTTCCACGTGTCACAAATACTGAATCACTGAATTAGTGGCTAACTTAATTAAAAGGATAATTAAATTGCTTTGAATCCTTTTCCCCTCTCTTTCTAATTAGACATTGTATTTTTTGCTGGATGCCTTATGTTACAGTTTACAATAATCTTAGATCTATTTTTAGACTGTTGGTATACAGTGGCTGAATTCTGCAAATTTCTCATTAGTAACTTTTTCAGGTGTCTCTGTGCTGTGTTTTGTTTAGTCTCTCAGTCACGTCTGACTCTTTGTGACTCCATGGACTGTAGCTCTCCAGGCCCCTCTGTCCATGGGGATGCTCCAGGCAAGAATACTACAGTGGGTTACCATGACCTCCTCCATGGGATCTTCCCAACCCAGGGATCGAACCCATGTCTCCCACATTGCAGGCAGAATCTTTACGGCCTGAACCACCAGGGAAGCCCAGATGTCTCTACTGTCATAAGTTTCATATTTAAAAAAGAAAAGTTCAGGTTTTATAGTGGGAAGCATAGAAATAGAGTGAACATTTACCAATTCCATACTATAAACATGGCCTTGGTCTATTTTAGCCTTGGAGATTAAGGTAATTTCAAGATAAGCTTTTCTTCAGACTGTCATCAGTGATACACATTTCTTACTCTGTAATTTTTTATAAATACAAGCTAAAAAGAAGCAAGTATGTTAGGGTTTTAATTTAAGGTGGTTCATTTTGCTGGCATAAAATTACTCACTTTTTGCTCATTTCGTAAGTGAATTTAATCACAGCTACAAACAAAAAATATCTGCTAATCATGTTCTTTCATGCAAAGGCATTTTACATATATTTAATTATCAATGTCTATAAAATTACAGTGAGAAAGGTCATTTTGGGCCCATTATAAGGATTACAAATTCCTTATTCAAGATAACATAGGGAAAAAATTAGAAGTCCTGACTTTCACTGACTTCAAACAGTATTATTTCCCCACTAGATTATAAACTCCTTTTATTTCTCCCAACTAAGAACTGCTAACATTTTTAGATATATATTGATATGGAATCTATTCCCAAAAAGCCCAAAATAAAACTGAAGTAAAGAAAAAGATTAGAAATGCTAGTATCAGACGCCTAGCTCAGTGGTACCTGACTCAAAGGAATATTATACTGACATCTCTTATCATTTTGACTGATGTCCTGCTTCTATCTCAGAAGAAAAGAACATTTTCCTTCCCCGTCATCAGTACAAACTAAAGCAGGCAGGAGATTGCTTTTGACTCATTCTAATTATCAAAACTACTTTCTCACTCTCATTACACACCTCTGGTCTCTCCACTGAACTACATTGCTTCAGCGATTTTGTATGCCAGTTAATGGGTCTTCTGTCACATACATTTGTATCACCCTTCCCCTTTTCATTGTGAAAATAAAAAAAAATGCAAATGTGAAATGCATTTCTGTTACCATTTAGCCTTCAATTTACATTCTATCATCCATGTATTCACATCATTACTTGTATAATTTAGTGCTCAGTTATAACAAAAATTGTCTGGGTAATTTTATCGGATATATGCATACTGCTTTGGGAAAGTGTGAACATTGCAGATAAGGTTAAGTTTTACAACAAGGGGTATTATGGAAAAACAATTTGAAAACTAAAAATGACAAAAGAAAATGTAGATAATAAGTAAACAATATTAGGTTTTCATACTATGAGTAATTATCTTAAATAATTACCCAAAAGTTAGTAGAGATTACAAATATCAATTGGATGAAGAAGTTAAAAGGTTAGTGTTTAGAAAACCATATTGGATTACTAAGAGAAGCTAGAATGGCACCCTTATTAAACTTTTTAATGTACTGACTAATATCAAGGGTGAAACCCATGCTTTTTAATAAATCACACTGGATGCCACTTTCAGAAAATGAACACTATTCTAAATGACTCATATTTCTGACCTGAAAGGACAAGTCTACATAAGATCCTTTTAAAATAAGTGTGGCCATTTTATCCACTATCTTTCTAATTTTGCAAATAATTTATGCTAATTGATGTGAAATAAATAGTCAAATACTGGTTTTCTGGGGCCAGGAAGTATGGTTAATAATATTAAATAGAAACGATCATGGCTTTTATGTTTCGGCCCAAAGGCAGATCCACTTTTAGCACAGAATCCAATCAGGAAGTGGTTCATCCATCTAAAAGAGCAGAGTATTAAACCTCCTTTTCATCTCCAGAGGACACAGGGAAATCTCACTTCATCAGACTCAGAGAGAGCCATGCACATAGCAAGAGAAGCTCTGTTCTATGCGTGACATGTATCTGGTGGCCAGCACACTGCAGAGACCAAAGGAAGAAAAGCAAATTCTTCATAGAAGCACATATAAAGATTCTGTATATTCAGAGGTTTTTTTTTTTTTTTTGTATAGATGCCAGTATAGAGTTTGAACATTTCTGCAAATAACATTAAGGATTCAACTCAAGAAAGTCACTTCCCAGCATAGACACAAGGTCAGGGAAGGTGGAAAAAGAAAAGAAATGGGAAAAACCTCAGGACGAAAAGGAATAAAAATTGGACTGAAACATACATGATTATCTTAAACATTCCCTGCTAAGTATTTGTTTTAACTAGTTTCAGTCTTAAACAACATAAAATTAACATAATGCTCCTACTACATAACATTTAACATTTTCAAAATTATGCATCCCATGTTTGAGCTCAAATCACGTAGAATGAGCTCTACAATTATTTGTAATATGACAGCTCCAAGTTTAACACACACACGCACACACACACACACACACACACACACACCCTATAGGCAGTGTTATCAAAAATATTCTGTACTAGTGAGTCTTACTTCTTCATTGCAGTAAAGTTCCTATTCCCCAGAGTAACCAGAGCAAGTTTCTAGAACAGGCATTACCAAAGAATATAGTCCCAGTAGGAATATTCCAGTCAGGTTTTTTCTCACTCTTTACTTAAATTCTAATACACAGTTGATGATTTTCTAAATGTTCTTTTGATGTTTCCCTGACTTATATCCAGGCAGAATTTAACTTATGTCTGACTTTTTTCAACCCCATGGACTATACAGTCCTTGGAATTTTCCAGGCCAGAATACTAGAGTGATTAGCCAGTTTCCTTCTCCAGGGGATTTTCCCAACCTAGGGATCAAACCCAGATATCCTGCATTGCAGGCAGATTCTTTACCAGCTGAGCCACCAGGGAAGCCCAAGAATATTGGAGTGGATAGCTTATCCCTTCTCCAGTGGATCTTCCCAACCCAGGAATAGAACCAGAGTCTCCCGCATTATAGGCAGATTCTTTACCAGCTGAGCTCCAGGGAAGCCCTAACACAGACATAATCCCCTTTTTTATGTGGACCATTTTTAAAGTCTTTTTGTTACAACATTGCTTCTGTTTATATTCTGTTTTTTTGGCCACAAGGCATGTGGGATCTTAGCTACCTGACCAGGGATCGAACCCTCATCCCCTGCATTGGAAGGTGAGGTCTTAACCACTGGACCGCCAGGGAAGTCCCTAACAGACAACCTTGATTTTGTGAATCATCCACATGTATTATTTTAAAAATAATACTATTATTATAGTTGTTCATGAGCCAGATTTAACATATAACTTTACTGTTGCAATAGATATATTGGGCTTCCCTGTTGGCTCAGAGGTTAAAGCATCTGCCTGCAATACAGGAGACCTGGGTTTGATCCCTGGGTTGGGAAGATCCCCTGGAAAAGGAAATGGCAACCCATTCCAGTATTCTTGCCTGGAGAATCCCATGGACGGAGGAGCCTGGTGTGCTAAAGTCCACGGGGTCGCAAAGAGTCCGACACGACTGAGCCACTTCACTTCACTTTATTGTTGCAGAGCTCATAAAGTAATTGTTACGAAAGTGGGTTAATAGCTTTATATTTAAAGCATCCTTTGTTTATGAAAAGTGAAAGAAAGTGAAAGTCGCTCAGTCGTGTCTGACTCTTTGCGACCCCATGGACTATACACTTCATGGAATTCTCCAGGCCAGAATGCTGGTGTGGGTAGCCTTTCCCTTCTCCAGGGGATCTTCCCAACCCAGGGATTGAACCCAAGTCTCCTGCATTGCAGGTGGATTCTTTACCAGCTGAGCCACAAAGAAATAAGTGAATTATGGCAATTAGAGCAAAAATAGTTCCATTCAAAGCTAAGTTTTAGACTGGACTCTTTACACAAGCAACTTCATTCCCCATCCTATATTACATATGAAAGCAAGTACCATGCTCTTGGTCAAAATTAATCTCTTTTCCACTTACAGCAAATGAAATGCTATCTTTGAAATATCATATACAAATTGTCATGCATTTCTTAAGGTATACTCATGCTTTCCTATTAAATAGTTTGTCCCAACCTCTCACCATCTATGCCAGCCAAATTTCACCAACATAGCTTTGCACACAACTCTGACTTTCCTTTAGGTTGGCGTACTCCTTGTTTGAGCTGGCACTAATCGATCAATAGGCTCATTCTTCAGCTGTTCAAGCAGCAGCTAACCAGGCAGCCACAACAAACACAATCCTGGCAGCTCCTAATGTGTGTCTCTGCCTGCAATTCAGATGCTGTTTGAAAAGAGTTTAGATGTAGACCACGTAGCTCTCAGAACGCTCAGTGCTAGGATTTTAAACAGAAAGCTTATTAGGCACACAGTCCGGCAAATTAAATCATTACAAGTTATTGCTCAAAATAGTTCAGGAAGACAGAGTGCATGGTTATATATTTTTATACACAAAACCTAACATTTTCTTGGACAAGGCCACTGCTATAGCAAATGATAACATTCTGGCAAGAAGCACTGAGCACTGCTTCAATGAAGTACCATATTATTTACCTATAAGAACAAACTGATTTCTTCCCAATTTAAATCACAGAGGTGGAGAGGACAGAAGGGGTATGTATGAGACAAGTAGATTTTTTTTTTACTTGTTATAGATGTATTTGGTGGGAAGTATAAATTGGTAATATTAGAGATGAATGAATCTACTTAGGACCTCACACAAATTTGTTTTGTAGAAACTCTTTGAACAGACTCGACATTAAAATCACTATTCTGGGTGCTATAATGGTAGAAAAATAAATAGAATTTGGTGTCTGCACTGTAAGAACTTACAGTATATGAGATAACACAAATACTGAGAAACTGTAAATGCACAAATTCTTGTACTATAGAAGCCTATATCTGAGGGAAGAAATTTGCCTGAGACATTGACATTTAATCTAGATTGAGAAATGATTGACTTTTGCCTACCAAGGAATTGTGTAGGGATTAATAGAGCACTCCATTGACAGGGCAGCAAAAATGAATGCTTGGAGGCATGACGTGATATCAGGTACTGCGGGTTCCTAAATGGATTCAGAATGGATAGTCCAGGTTATATGAGGGGATAAGGTTAGAAAAGGAGGTAGGAAAGGTTCTTTAGTGCTATGCCAACCCTATCTCAAATACTTATTTATTTCTAAATAATATGTGGTATGATGAGATATGGGCTTCCCTGGTGGCTCATGGGTAAAGAATCCACCTGCCAATGCAGGAGAAATGGGTTTGATCCCTGGGTTGGGGAGATCCCCTGGAAAAGAATCCGGCAACCCCCTCCAGTATTCTTGCATGGGAAATCCTATGTACAATCCTGGCGGGCGACAGGCCATGGGGTGGCAAATGAGTCAGACATGACTTAGCAACAGAACAATAACAACAATAATGAGATCTATTTTGAGAGGAGCATTATTACTTTGTAGAGATTGGACTGGAACAGATAAAATATTCTGGTAATCTCGGTAAACTAGCACCGGCAACTCAGTTGGAGAAGAGCAGAGAAACTGGAGAAATATTTTAAAGACAGTAATTTGAAACATAAGGAGTAACGTAGAATAAAGAATCAAAGACGACTAAATCAAACATACTTTTAAAAGTAAGTGAATAGTAAAATATTATTGCTGCTTATTTGATACAGAGTTGAAAGGACTATACAAAGTTATCTCCAAATTAAATAAATAAGTAAAATATCCTTCAACATCAGCTAAACTTTCTAATTATAGAAACATTGCCAGGAAATACAAGAAAACAGACGTATAAAATAATTTGATATCTCTCAAGCAATATAATTCTCAAATGATAAAGGATTCTGGTCTGAAAATTAACAATATGGTTTCTAAAGAGAACTTTATTATAGCTAATACTAAATATTCAACCATGAAGATAGTATTATGAACATTATTATTTTCTCTCTGCCACATGAGAAGAGTAATGAAAGCATTAATTTAAAAAAACTTACTCCCAAACATTTATAACCCTTCAGTGATTATGCATTATACCAACTAAATCATATTTCTTTATGTAGTTCTGTAAAATATAGCATGGAAAAGGTAGTTATTATCCAATGTGAATAATCTAGATCTTATGGTGACTCTAAATTACTGTCTCCAAAAGTAGATTATTATTACCACTTATAATATATACAATCCAATGAAGGCACAGGACAGGTGAAAACCACCTGTTTTTATTACATATCAGATACACTTACAGGGATCCCCTAGCATGATTCTTGACTGTTATCTTGACATCCCTTTCATGATTATTTTCATTTTTGTTTTCAAATACTTTTCCTCATTGTCCCACTTTCAGAGGAAATCTTCAATATTATAAACACTGATGCTCCCAGAAATGCTGCCTCTTTCTGTTAATCTCAATAGCCCTAGAGAGGCTAGCAAAATAAGACATTTCATTTCTACATTTTCACTTGACTTGGCTTCGATTGATACCAGGTGACACTATACTTCGGGTTGTGGATGTTGTTTGGGGAAGAAGAGAGTAAAATAAAAGATAAAATTATCATTTCAAAAGTGGCTACATTTTGGGACTACCTTATCTACCAGCTTTCATTTAAAGTAACAACTCTAAGAATGATTGCCTACTGCTGGAATTCTCAATATCTTATTTCATTTTAAATAATTCTCTGCTACTGGCAGATATGAAAACATTAATAGGGCTTGAAAAATGCTCCACAGGGGTAATATTTAAGTCATTAGGGTCAGAGCCATGTGAAGTTTTTCATGCATAAAGAGATGAGTTCGTTATGGCAAAGTATTCCTACCATGTCTTTTCATTTGTAATATAGAATTATGCTTGGCTCGTCCATATTTTACTGTGAGACTGTACAGATTGCAACATATACACACAGGGACCATCTCATATATCTTTGAATCATTCAATATGCTTTGTGGTGCCTTGCATTTATAAAAAGTATGCTCAATGCATTTATGTAATATGCTCAGTTTTTTAACATTTCAGTTGAAGGGGAGATTTAAAGGTCAATGCTTACTCTGCTAAGATAAGACATTTCATACTTAGAAATAACACCCCACCATGCAGGACTTTCAACACACATAATGTTAGGAACCTAAAGAATAACAAAGAATAGATTTTTCAGGACACTTGAATATATATAAGGCTTAAGGCACTTGAACTTTGACGGACTTGACGATTGTTAATTGCTTTTTCCCAAAGTATGCTTACTGTAAAAAAGAAAAAAAGTTGTGTTTGGTTACATCGCATATACACACCTACACACACAGTCTCCACCACCTCCAAATCTTCTCACCTAAATGCATGAATACCTGAATTATTTATGCGTGTAATTTCAAGTGATGCCTAGAAAAAGTTCTCTAAAAACATCTTTAAAAAAATAAAAGAAAATAAAAATTCCACTTTAGATATAGCAGTTCAAAACCCAGTAATAATTAAATATATATGATGGATCTTACTGAGTGCTTAATGCATGTAAAATTTCCTTCGACAATTCAAATTTAAACTCACTTTAGTTCTTATAAATCTTGCAAGAGTATAATCGACCTAACTTTTTTTTCAAAACAGCTAATACATTACTTTCATTTCTATTTGGATTTTCATATAAATGAGAATAAGAAATGAGAAAAAAAATGCTACCTAGTAATAATCAACAGAGAAGCAGCTTGGGAAAACCCAGTGTATTTTTTTTTCTACTGTGCAGTCTTTTGTATAAGTTTTTGGTGATTTTGAATATGATTCATTACAACCAACATAGTAAATAGGGTAAAATTAATTTTTGAGTTGCAAATGTTCTGATAGAAATCAGCAGAGAGAAGGCTCCAGGCAGAAATTAACAACCTTTCTCCTGAGATTATGAAACCAATTTTCCACATGCCAAAGATATTAGTAAATGCATGTGCAGAGCTATCTAGATAAAAGAATATTTTTCTATAACCTTAAGGACAATTTCTATCAGACCACAGTTCTATTTCCCTGACTCATTCACTGATAACTGGCACAGAAAATTGGACTGGAGTCAAAAAAGCACGGAAGAGGGAATCAGGTATTCTAGAATCCAGTTCTGTTTCTGCTCCATAAGATTGAATTAGCTCTGGCTAATTTCTCTATAAATCAGTCTTCTCTAAAAACAGAGGAAAAACCAGATGATCCCTAAAATAGCAAGAAACTCAAAAATTCTGCTTCTGGTCTTCCAATGCTAACCAGGTGAGAAAGGACAAGTATCTTGCCTAACCTGTTTTCCATCAAAATTTCTCCAGTTGTTATACTTCAGATATCAAGAGCAAGCATACCATACCCTCATGTAATAAAAATCATGTGATAGTACATTTCTTCTGGGACTGATTATCTCAACTCAGTCTTACTAAAGGTCTTTGCCTACAGAAATACTTAGCCTTTTATTTACACTTTTGTTTGACACTGACTTCAATCACCTCCCATTATTTTTCTTCAAGCCCCTTTCAGCCCCATTGATCTCCTTACAACATTTATGTATATCAGCTAATCTACTTCTCTCTAACTAATCTATTTATCAATATCTACCACTCTTTGAACCCTCAGTTGCAATTTTTATCTTCTTGGGATCTTTCCTGAACTAAAGAAACTGGAGCTATTAATTGAATAACTGTCAAGCTACAATTTGTAAGAATTTGTATGCATTTGTATATGATGCTTGTTGGAGTTTCATGGCATAAGCGCAGAAGAATTGATGCTTTTGAACTGTGATGTTGGAGAAGACTCTTGAGAGTCCCTTGGACTGCAAGGAAATCCAACCAGACCATCCTAAAGGATTTCAGTCCTGGGTTTTCATTGGAAGGACTGATGCTGAAGCTGAAACTCCAATACTTTGGCCACCTGATGCGAAGAGCTGACTCATGGGAAAAGACCCGGATGATGAGAAAGATTGAGGGCAGGAGGGGAAGGGGATGACAGAGGGTGAGATGGTTGGATGGCATCACCGACTTAATGGACATGGGTTTGGGTGGACTCCGGAAGTTGGTGATGGACAGGGAGGCCTGGCGTGCCGTGATTCATGGGGTTTCAAAGAGTCGGACATGACTGAGCGACTGAACTGAACTGAAGACAGAGAAGCAAGAATGAGAAACATACTCAGGTATGTGTTCAGACCTCCCTTTCATCCTTCACCCCTTCCTTCCTGGTCCACTCTTTACCTTAGTTTTACCATGGCATAGGCATGGTGCTAAACACTGTCAATGTAAGGAAGAATCAATCATATCCCCTTCTTGCAAGGAGGGACAGGAACATGTAGATATGAAAGACAAGACATTACTATGAAAGCTAATAGAAACATATACCAAGAAATCTTTTCATATTTTGGTTTGTTGGTCAGTATGGTTTAGAGACATGGACTGAGAAATGTAAGGGACATAGCTACTCCATCTGCCAGCTGTTTGGTCTTCAATAAGTTTCTTATCTTCTCAGGGGCTTAACTTTCCCATATGTGAAATAAGGAAAATAATATTTTCTTCTTCCTCTTTTTAAAGACTTAAGCAGATACATAACCCAGTCCCTGACACAGTAAGCAATAAGCAACTGCATATGATATATTTTTAAAGATATCAGTATGTGTACCACACAACTGTATGTATCTTGAGACAAAGCCTCTCATCCATTATCAAAAGCATTTCCTAATGTGTATCTTGCATGTTGCAGATAATATTTGTAAATTCAAATACATTATAATAAATATATGTCTGCCCAGGTTTCCATAACATTTTTCTGAGTGTGTGATATGTCCATCAGAGCAAAACAGTTTTAGGCAGATTCCTTCTGTAGACACACACTGCTTGTTTAAAGGAAATCCACATTACTTAGCAGACCCACAATATAGGGTAATAGTGACTCCACCTTTGCTTCCTTTTGGGCTGCAGAACTAATGCAACATCCATAGTCTATACTTAAATACTCCAGTGTTTCCCAGGCTCTGTCAATAACAAATCAAATTATATTCTCTCCCCTTGTGTTATGGACCAATTTGTATTACCTTCTAATTCCGATGTTGAAGCCCTAAGCCCCAATATTTGGAAATGTGGCCTTTAAAGAGGTAATTAGAGTTAGATGAGTCCAGGGCTGCTGTCCTTATAAGAAGAGAGACACGAGGAGCGTGCATGCAAAGAGAAATAGCCATACAAGCGCACAGTCAGAAGGAGGGTATCCACAAGCCAGAGGAGAAGGTATCATGGAAAACCAAACATTTCAACCTCTTGGTCTTGGACCTCCAGTCTCCTGAACTGTGAGAAACAAATGCCTATTGTTTAAGACCCACAGGTTTTTGTTATGGCAGTCCCAGCAAACAAATACACCCCACATTACAATACTGGTCAAGTGTAAACCCAGGGAGTGCATTCTATTTTAGAGGCAGCAGGAACTAGTAGAAACAAAGTTACCTTTCTAATAAATGAAGCAAGGAAGACAATCAATATTCATATTTACTCTTTGCTATTACTATCTACTGTCTTCCCAGGTGGTACTAGTGGTAAAGAACCCACTTGCCAATGTAGGGGACATAAGAGACGTGGGTTCTATCCCTGGGTTGGGATGATCCCCTGGAGGAGGGCATGACAGCCCGCTCTAGTATTCTTGCCTGGAGATTCCCATGAACAGAGGAGCTTGGCAGGCTACAGTCCACAGGGTCGCAAAGAGGTGTATACAACTGAAGCAACTTAATATACATGCACACACTATTTACCAGTTAACTGGCTTTGAAATGATCCTAAAGTGACCAAACTAGTATGAACCCACATGGTCTGGTGGCAGACCCTGTACTATAACCTCAGTACTGTTCTTCCTATATTTCTGAAGTGAAGAGAAGTGAAGTCGCTCAGCCGTGTCTGACTCTTTGCGACCCCATGAACTGTGGCCTACCAGGCTCCTCCATCCATGGGATTTTCCAGGCGAGAGTACTGGAGTGGGTTGCCATTTCCTTCTCCAGGAGATTTTCTTGACCCAGGGGTTGAACCCAGGTTTCCCGCATTGTAGGCAGACATTTTATCGTCTGAGCTACCAGGGAAGTGTACTTCTAGCAGTGGTTAATTTTGGGACTCTGCAACAATTAGCCAGCCTCTTGGAGTCCTTGCAAATGGAGTGTAACAATATTTACGTTGCAAAGTTCTAAGGAAGACCAGAAGTACTGTATATAAACTGGTAAACACCAGGTGCTCAATATATGATAATTATTATCACATAGTATTTTTTAAACACTAATTCAAATTGTACTAGAAATAACTTTCATAAAAATAGCTTTGATTAAGCCTGTGTTATTCCAGTGGTCAGCTGTAAGAACTAGAAACTAAAATAACCTCAGAGATGATAATACAGTTTAAATATGGGAACAGGAAAGCTAACTGGTGTCCCTGGCCTGCCTATGTGGGCAGTGACATCACTTTGTAGGGTAACTGGCAGCTGTGGGACATAAATCCAAGATTCTGGTCCATGTCTCTTCTTTCTGAGTGAAAAAACAAGACTATATTTGTCTAAATAGAAGTAGATGAAGAATTTTGGATTCCCTGATACTCCCAAATATAATGATTTAGGATAATCCATGGCCTGAAAAACTTTTCCTAGAAAATTGCATATTTAGGTTAAGAATCATCTTAAAACATAAATTTATTCATGAGGATAAAATAGCAGCAGCCTACACTTTCAGCATGTCAGATCTTTGATAACTTTGCTTTCATTTAAAAGAAGTATTTTTAAGACAAGAGCAAGTACTTAATGGGACTTCCCTAGTGGCTATGCAGTAAAGAATCCACCTGCATTGCAGGAGACATGGGTTCAAACTGTAGGTCAGGAAGATCCCCTGGAGAAGGAAATGGCAACCTACTTCAGTATTCTTGCCTGGAAAATCCCAAAGACAGAGGAGCCTGGTGGGTTACAGTCCCTGGTGTTGCAAAAGAGTTAGACAGGACTTAGTGACTAAACAAGTACTTAACAATTAACATCTGAATAGGGAAAATATGCATATACATATAAAGGCCTAGCCTGCCTTTAAAGTAGGCCAGCTCTTTTTGCATTATACTTTCGTGATACTTGTTGGATTTATCAGGTCCATAACAAATTGCATATAAAGTCATTAAGCCTCACTAGGGAATTACAGAAAAAAAAAAATCCATGACATATTTTGGGGGAAAACTATAGCCCCATGTAAATAGTTCATGTGTGTTGAGAAAACAAGGGTTTTTTTTTTGTTTTTTTTTTTTTAAGATAGAAATATATCATCATGTCATATTCTAAATAAATAACAGGCACATGCCATCCATTTGTCATAGTTTAGTGGATGTCTAGATGAGACAACCTCGGAAAAACTTATTTCATCTGAAACAGAAGTTACATAATAGTGGTGAACAATTCTCTTTCTTTCTCCACACACACAGCCTAATGGAAAAGCACACATATACACATAGAAAGAAAAACCCATTGACAGTAAACATATAAAAACTCAAAAGAATGTATTTTTTTATTATCATTCTCAAGGTGATCAATTATGGATTTTAGAGAAAGTATACTTATGGGATTTTTCTTTTTTGTTTATTGATCTCTTCTAGGATATAAACTCAATAACAAATTTTGTGACCGAGAGAGCAAGGATGACAGAATCTACTGCCCACCTGGATTGCTCTTTACCTCACACTGATAAATGTCTAAGGTTTGAATGTGTCCTCAGTTATATTTTACTTTGGGAAAAGGTTTTCCTTGTCCATATATCACTTTATGCCTGGAGGCGTGAGATTTGATTATTCCTACACCATCACTTTTACAGCCATGAAATTATCTATTTGTTTTTAAACTCTAGACGTCAATTTAACATAACATCCGGAGGCTGTATATCCCACAGGTTGATTATATGCTACAAAAGGAAATTCTAAATTTGCTACCCTTTAATTTAATTGAGAATGTCTACTTTTACCCAGCATTTTGGAGCAAGGTAAAAAGGAGGTTCTTCTCTAGGTCCTTTATATCAGTTCAGTTCAGTCACTCAGTCATGTCCGACTCTTTGCAACTCCATGGACTGCAGCATGCCAGGCTTTCCTGTTCATCACCAACTCCTGGAGCTAACTCAAACTCATGTCCATCAAGTCCTTTTTATACCCTTCAAATACTTCCCGATTTTTCCCCTTCCAGATCCAGTGATTCAACTTTCTAGTTTCATGTAAGCTTAATTGTATCCTTTTTTTATATTGGAAAGGTGACTCAAATTTTGGAAAAAATATAAAATAGATATTCTTAAGTATTTAAGCAAAATACACTCTAAAGACTAGAAATAATTCTGCCAAATTTCTCACAACAAGCAAATAATTTTATATAATGCAGATAATTGAGAATACTTTGGGGCCTAGAGGATATCTTTTGCACACATGGTTTGGTATGTTTTAGACTATCATATGCATTGCCTGTGATGTTATATAATATTTCAGCACTTATTAAGTGCCTGAAATGTTAGGCAGTTTATTTCCACACAACAATTTTCTATTTACCCTGGATCACAGTGTGTTCAGTTGCTCGGTAGTGACTGACTCTTTGCCACCCCATGGACTGTAGCCTGTCTGGCTCCTCTGTCCATGGGATTTCCCAGGCAAGAACACTGGAGTAGGTTGCTATTTCCTTCTTCAGGGACTTTTCCCGACCCAGGGATTGAACCTGTGTTTCCTGCATCTTCTGTGTTGGCAGGCAGAGTCTTTAAGACTGAGCTATCTGGGAGACCCACCTTAGGTCAGTAGCATTAAGGAAAATGAATCATCTGATGATGCGAGCACCAAGGCAAGACCACCTCAGGCTTAATTAGGTAAGAATTTATAATATCCTGCTCAATGTTAACAAAGGAACAATACATTGACGAAAGATCTATATATTATAGAATGAAACAACTATTCTGTAATAATTAACAGAAGAAACAGAGCTAGGTTACAATTTAGTATATGTGCTGCTGAATCGAGCACTGCAGCTAGGTTACAAATGAACAGAAAATTTCCTAAATTTATAGTGTATAGGGATTCTTAAATCTTTTTTCAAAAACATATTATCTCCCATGCAGAAAACGTCAATTGATTGCTTTACTTCCAAGCCTCAATCTACCAGTACTTGGTGCTTTGTTGGGACCAGGAGCTTTTCTTTTATTAAAAAAGAAATATACTGAAAACATTTTTTGAAAAAATAAATATGAATAATTTCTCAAAATGCTTCATTGCAAACAGAGACCCAGACAAAAGATACCAACAGAAGTTATTTTGGAAGACAGAACAAATATAAGTGTCTGATAAGAAACAAGGCTTCCTTGTAGGGCACTCAAAGAACTGCTCTAGGCTCAGTTAGTCGATTCTCAGTAGAAATAGAAAAGTTATAAAATCCCCTGCATGTGCCCCCGTTGAACGGCTCCACTGTCTTTGGTTCCCTATCCTTAATCATCCTCAGATTCAATACTCCAGGGTAAAGGTGAGTGTAGCAGAGAGGGACTCACTAGACCAAAGAAATGTAATTTAAACTAGGTACAAAATCTACCAGGGGACCAATCCTTACAACCACAATTAATAGCCTGAAATAAAAGGAAAGAAAATGGCACCAGCGATATTTAAAGCTAAGGTATCAACCATAAAAATACCCTGTCTAGTAGATCTACAATTCAGCTCTCTATTACATCTTTGGCTCTTATACAGGTAAAGATTTCTGTTTGTCTGTTTGTTTCTGAAAATATACACTCCACCTCTGTATTTGATTTTTCACCTATAGCTATACCTTTACTAGTTTGATGACTAGTTTGGCTATCAATATTTAAGCCCAAGGATCTTGTCTTTTCATATAACAAAAGAATCACATGGCAAATTGACATTTGATGCTAACTCTGACGAACTGCCCTCAAGGCACAACACTTTTTGGTAATATTGATCATAAAAATGAACTTGAAAGTATAAAGGATTTAAAGGAAAATGTGCATTGGCCTCAGGCATTGTTTGGAGAAGCAGCCCTTGGCTGAACCATCCGCCTTTCATTGTTGCTGTTGCTATGTTCCCTATCAGTGGTGTCTGGACCCAGAACAGGATTTTCTCTAATGCTCTCCCCAGTTCCATTTGCCTCTAACAGATGCTGTGAAACTGCTCCCAGTACCTCTGCTGGATGTGCCTTGCTGCTTTACTTCTGTTTATCAGAAATACCTTCTCTTATCTCAGTATGACCTATGTGCGATTCTGCAGTATAAACTAAAACATTTCTTCGCAAGAAAATACATGTTTCTCCTTACAATCCATTGTGAAGGTTTTTCAGCCTTGAAGACACGCTTTGCCCATTTGGTAACTTTTTATTGATTGGTTTTAACATGTACTTATATAATATCGGGTGAAGCAATGGTCCTATAGCTATCTCTATAATACAAAATCTAAATGGATTGGTTCAGCTTTGCGTCGGGAGGCCAGGGATATTTCTGTTCTAGAGATCATTGCACAGATTCAAATATTTGGTTCTGCAGACTGAATTAGTTTTGATGACTTTACTGAAAGATTTTTTAGATGGTGGAACTGTCACCTCATTTTTCTCTTTAGCAATAGTAACTGGCAAATGGTTTTCACCTATATTATTTCACTCAATTCTTCTTAGGACTCTCAACAGGCAGGTATTATAATCACTATTTGGAGAATGTGAAATTTGTTCAAAAGGAAGTTACAGAATATCCCCAAAGACAGTGACCAGTACCTTGAATTCACATCTTCCAACAAAGTGCCCATGGTAAACTAGAAAGGAAGAATTGGAATGTGAAGATCATTTTAGCTTCTAGCTATTCATTGATGATAGACTCAAATGACACATAAAAATTTCTCAATAGTTTCTGTACAATCTTGTAATGTTTTGTTTATGATAGGATTTTCCATATATTATCTCATTTAATATTCACAAACCATAAAGGAAAGAAGGAACTCTGGCTCATCTTGCTGCCTTTCACTGTCTCAGAAGATCACAGTTATAGGAGGAACTTGATTACAGGATTAAACAAAGATGAGTCATAATGTAGTAGATGCATCTGCAGTGATGCTTTAAGAAAAAAACTTATGTTTGATTTTTAAGTTTATCAATTTGTCTTCCAACTGATGTATAGACAGAAAGGTATCTCTACTTTGTGATTTCATTTCTATAACTTCCAAAGGAAGTGGTAGAAGAAAAATACACTTCCCACGTTGCTCAAGAAAATCTCAGCTCCACACAATATTCCACTATCTCAAGAGATAAGCTCAGAGATATGTATTTTTAAGGAGTGGAAAGAAACCTGGAAGTCATTTTCTCCTTACCAAATTTCACAGAACATCTTTTCTAACAAGAGTAATACAAAAAATAGAACTTACCTTTTGACTGTCACTCAAAGCAAGTGATGCTGACATTGACATTCCCTTAAATTATAATTAAATGAAAATGGTAAAAGTGACTCCTGCTATTTTTTTAGTTGTTGCAAAGCTCTTACTCTAAGAGGTTCAGGATAAATCCTTATTGTTTATAACAAAAGAACATCCTATCTTGTTTGAAAATCAGGTCATATCTGTGAAAAATAAGAATACCACATCCAAGTGCCTGCCACTGAATGACAAATTCCCTTTCCTACATTATTCTTTGGAGGACAGATGCAGAAATAAACACTTGAAAGAAAGATGGGACAACTTAGTTTAGGCACTGAAATGGTGATGGCCATGCATAAACACACATACATATACAAACACTTGTACGAAAGAGAAAGAACAGAACACCTTTTCCACCTATAAAGAAAAAATTAGGTGGTGAAGCTAGATTAGTCTCTAATGGAAAGTTGAAGTTACTTCCACATATTTTCATTTCTTTTGATTACAGAAATAGAAAAAAATGAGCATTAAGTGGAAGTCTGTTTGGAACATTATCACTGCAGATGGCTAGACAACTTGAGAGGTAGTAAAAGGTCAGTACAATTGGAATTAAGGAGTGTTTTGTTTTTTTTTTTTTCTCCTCTCTCTCTGGATCTGTAGTGAACTTTGAATAATCAGAGGCTCTTAAATCTTGTCTAAGGGTTGCCTGGATTAACTAGAATTCCTGGAAATGTACACAGAATTGCGTGCAAAACTGTTTCTGGCAAGTGTGTAATCTTCCACTGAAAGGGTCTTAAACTACATCACTGTATTTACAGAGCACCTTAAAACTCAAGTTATTTAAGAACCACTGGGCTAGTTGACGTGCAAAAGTCCTTTCAATAGTAATGTTTTATGAATTTAATACAACAGCTTCAGTGGAATGCAACCAACCTCTTTTGTGAACAGAAATGTTACCACTGCTGATAGATGAGAACTTATCTACTAGGTTGGATCCTATTTGGATCATTAGGTATGATCTGAAACATGCCATTTTTGTAGCTTTTTCTAATTCATCTTTTTCTTTCTTTAATGTCTATCCCTACAAAACTCCTTGAATTTCATTTATTATATAATCCTTATATCTAACATAGATAAAGATTTGGCATTTGCCTTTTTATATTTATTTGGAAAAGGATAATCTCATTTCTTAGAGATAAAGAAACATGTATATTTTACAGCATGTATCTATGAAAAATATTTGTACATTACTTTCCTTATTTAAAGAGAAACCTTATTTCATATCAACATTGTACCAAACACTTCTCAGAACATGGAATTAGGCAGTTTCTTATAGTGTTAAGTATGCAGAAATTTGAACACGTGCATGGGGAAAGAATAGTAACTCCATCAGGCGAGAGATTACTGAAGCGACCACCGGAATGGAAATCATAGTACTTCAAATTGAGCCTGATTATAATTTCACAATTCAACCATTATAAATACTTGTAATTTTTCATTTCCTTTAATCACACAAGCATTTAGCTCCACTCTTTAATTATATACATCCAGAATCTCACTTTCTGTGTTTCTAAGTCGTGAAATTCTTCATGAGTTGAGTGAAAACTTTATTCAAAAATGTGTAAGTGGAATGAGAATTATATTTTGCATATAATTATGTTTTTTTGGCTGAGCAAACCTTCCTTACAATAATTGTGAATATTAATGAGTGTCAAACTAGGATATGAAGCTATCGTTTTTATCCAACTCATTTTTACTTTATCTTTTTCACTTTAATAATATTTACTACTATGATTTCATTCAAAATATAGAACATAAATTAATTACTGACTAATAAAATTTGAAAAATCAGTGTGAATCCACATGTTAAATAGGATAACAAAAAGTGAATAACTTAAAAAATCATCTATTTTCATATCCTTAATCTCATAATTCAAGTCCCTTTCTAAATTTAAAAATATTTTCCTTAATCATTTTTACATTTTTTTGTAGCAATCCACAAATAATCGAAGTCTATAAACATATATAAAGCAGATTTTAAGATATCAGCAAGCTCAGGAGACTGTCTTCAGATTTTGATGACAAAATGTAATAACATAGCCTGTCTAGAAATATTTTTCTGGAGAATAAGAGTTTAAAAAAAAAATGGAACTAAACTAGAAATGAAAAAAGTTGAAAATTACTAATCAGAATATCAATAAAAATATTCATTATATTAAGGGATAATCTGTAATTATGCTACATGTCAGGTTTGTTTTATAAAAGTTTTTTGACTGAACAAGTTTTGTATTCATGAAAATTCTGATATCTATTTAAAGGAATATTTTGGAGAAGCAAAATAGAAAAAAAAAAGGATCTAGATAGCACCTTCCATAGATATTCTGTAAGGAGACAAGGGGTCACATTTTATTTAAACATTGATCAGTGAGTTCAGAACAGAAAATAGTAAAGAATGAGCATAAAAATAACATACTTCTCATCAATTTGTAGATCTCAAAGACTGAAAAACAATCTTCTCATGTGTAAAGTAGGTGTCCAGTTCTAGAGAGAAAAAAATCTTTTTTGGCATCCTTAGAGTAGTATACACCTACTTTACTGTAACTGCAAATATTCTTGCTGTTTGAATTACAGTTTTAGTAATTGTTAGCATTTGTATGAAAGATTGCAGTAATTCCTTTCCTCCCCCATGAAGTCTTTCAGAACAACGCGTACATGTCATGTTTGCACACATCGAGGACTCTCTTCTCGTTAGGTATGTTTGGCATAAGTGCAATGACCTGAATAAACTCTAAACTGGCAGGTTACTCCTGAGGCCACTTCTCAGCCTGCTGACTTGGCTATTAGCCACTGAAATCAAAGGAGAGGAAGGGGTGATGACTCGTGGTTTGCATATGTACTGGACATCTGAGTCAGGTGTTTCTTAATCACATCTTGAGGGGTAATTATTAGGTCAAATTACGGTTTGACAAGCAGCTCTAAAATCCTACTAAGTTATCTGAAGCTTGAAAAGGAAAATTAGCTCACTTTACTCAACAGAAATGTATGAAAGCTAAAATGGGGAGCTCATTAACATGGCCATTTTTTAGGATCTTTCCTTATTGTAAGACTCTGATAGTTGATGGTTCTCTGAGTATAATGTTACTTCTCCATTAGCTAAAATTGCTATTCAGAGAGCATCATTAAGTAGAATTATGGGGGAAAATGAAAACTTTTATAGGAAGCTTTTATAAATTGCTTTAAAGAGATCTTCAAGTCAGAAAACATCTCTAAATATGTAACTGTTCTAAATTTAACCTTAATATTTCTAAACTGGGAGTTGAAAAGTGTAAAAACACAATTATGATTCCAGCCATTCCTGATATTTTACACACTGCATTTAATACAGCACCTATCAGCCTAGAGCTTTATTTACAATCTTACTCAACTTCATACATAAGGGATGCCAAGAAAATGAAAAAAATAAGAACGATTTTTCTTGGCATTTTATGTTTTGGTGAAGTAGCCAAAAAATCCTTAAGTTGTTAAAATAGCAGGGTGGCCTTTAAGAGGCATTTTTTTTTCCTGTATTTATTACAAATTCTTTTTTTGTTCCTGAGATACATCATCTTATATGCCTTAGAAACCATAACATTTTACAGTTTAAACTACAGAAATAATGTTTTGAAGACATTGGCCAATTATTCTTACAGGTATAATTTTGCCAACTTTGCCAATAACACAATGTCACTGCAGTGTGGCCATTTTCAGCAGAGAGGTGATGAATGACCAGGAACTCATTTATCTAAAGCAAACAAGTAGTGCTCTTAGCTGTTTTCTGACTGAGTCAGAACTACAAGATAACGTGTCCGAAATAGTTCAAAAATGTAGTGTGCAAGTGCACCATATTAGGAAGTAAAAATGGGATACCTAAAAGTGTAAAATATTTTGGGTGTTACACATGCTATATCATGTAACTAAAATAAGTCTTGGAGCATAAAATCAGACTTTAGTAATACCATTGTTCCCTCTACTAGGTAGGTGTATAGAATTATGAAAGCCTATTTCTAAAAGTTGACTCTTTTGTAATAAGTTGATCACACTGAAAAAATTGCAGACCTGGTACAAAGTTTCTAAGAGAGCAGATGCACTTTTACCATCTCTATCTTTTATGCACTTTAAAGGATTCAGCAGTAATGTTTTAAGTCAAAATACAATGTAAAATGTTCTTTACATTGCTAACTGGGGGAATTATCACAGCTATCCTTGACTCATGTATTTTTTCACTAGCTATATTTGGAGTAATAAACACCATTAAATAATGACTCTTGCCTTCAAGAAGACTAGAAAGAGACATATACATTTATAACACAAAAGGTATGACATGCATGAGTTATAAAGACAGGCTTGGGGAAAATCAAGAGAAAGTCACAAAACTTTCTTTAGGTGTTTATTTTACAAGTCTGAATTTACCTAAATAGCCATGCGACTGTTTGCCTTACTTGCAATCTGTTTATAGAAGTATTAATAGAAATTCTCTAAGTCATATACACCTCTCAAAATTATCGGAAGAAAATGAGCCTTTCTATTATATCCCTCTGCATGGATAATATCAGGGCACTGTCCCAATGGATGATCTACTGAAGTATAAGAGACAAACATCTTCATTATGAATACAGAGCAGTAGTATACTCTGGACCTAAAGACATCTATATCCAAATGGTACCTTGGCTCTTTTCATGTATAATAGTTCAAGGTGGTTAGAAGCACAGCATGTGGAAAAAGAGGGTTGGATTTAAATCAGCTTACTGAGTGACATTTGGCCTTTCGCTTCAAGTCTCTGCCTCAAGCGTTCTTATGGAAACAATTGGTGATCGTAATTGCATCTACTCCTTAGAATTCTTTTAAGAATTAAATAAATTAATACATATAAACTGCTTAAAAGAATGTTCTTATTATGTCATCACTCTAATCCCTTCATTAACTAATTATTGAACACCTACTATATGTTAAAATATAGTCGTGTCCTAATAACAAAGTATGATGTTCCAGAAAATTGAATAACAATACAGAGATTTCCAAATTTCCAAGAAACCCAAATAAAACATTTGCATATAATTAGTTTGAATGAATAAAAAGATCACCAGACGTTGAATCAACCAACGTTTTAGTCCCCTCCACATTGGTTGCAACTCTTTTCAATGAGTTCAGTTAAAGGAATCAGAATAGTTTTATTAAAATTTGTACATCTATTATTACTTCTCTTACCATGCTCATTGCTCTTCCTACTTTCTGTTCTATGCCTTTCTCATTAGCAGAGGTCATTTCTACATTAACAGTTGTTTATCCAGATATCAGACTGCTTCCCTAAAAAGGATGCAGAGTCAAACTTAGGCACATTCTAGTAAAGGCAATTATTTTTATTATATAGAAAAACACGCCTTTTCTAAGAACACCAGATTTAAGCATAAAGTGTAGAATTGCGTCTGAGTTTTACTTTAGGGACAATTATCATTCATTTTTTTTTTTTATTTTAAATCTCCCATTGAATAGCACACAGCCATCATTCTACTCTCTTTACAAAACATAGTAAGTGACGGAGAGCACAATGAATTCCGAGAGTGAATAAACAGACACCACACATGATAAAATTATTTTGATCTACCTACAGCTGGTAGTTGACATATTGATTTAGAAATTATTCAAACAGGGTGACTACATTTATTTACTACTGGCATCATGAACCATGCCATGTAATTAATCACATCCTGCACTAAAAGTGAAGTCTGCTCCCCACAATGCCATGAACAGCTATTTGCCACTATCTCACTTGGTGTCTCTGCATCCCGATTGTGATTTTGTTTCCAGAAAGACTCTGTCCCTGCTGTTTGGGGAAATGTATCTATAAAGTCTTGATCCAAGATTTTCATATTCAACAGATGGTATTCTTGGCTATGTATTCACTGTGGTTTCTCTGAGAAGAGCTAGGTGCTTAATATTGCTTGTTCTCTGCCAATCATCTCCTAGCCTACAAGTGAATTTTGATCAAATATGTATTATTCCTTTTGCTTTGGCTCTGACCTTTTTGGAATTCTGACCTCTATCTAGCATGAGTTATAAAGATACCATGCTTGTTATTGTATGGTTCTGTCTTAAAAGAGATGCCCAAGACTGTATGTTTGTATGCACAGATAAATATAAAATAGCCTTCTACTAATAGAGAGAGAAACATATACATATGATTATTCCTACAAGGTCTGATTGTTTTCAGAAAGTGTAATGTTCTCTATATTATATTTCTCTGTGTATATCGTATACATATACACCTGTCTTCAAATTTTGTAAACCAAAATAAGATGTTTATTATTCAAGGCAAGGTATATAGGATTAAGAATCTTTTTTAGCATATAAATACTAATGTATTTAGATAATACATCTGTATAAGAATGAGATGGGATCATGATGCAGATGTTTACATTGCATGCAAATACAGACTTCTTAAAATACATGTAGGAGACCATCATCTGAAAAGTCTTTTGAACACTGTAGATCAAGGATTAAGCTTTTACAGCAATTTTAATTTATTTACTTAATAAAAGCAACTCTCCTCTACTTTCTTTTTACATAGGTCAGGACATCAAAAAGACAAATGGTAGGAAAGAGTAATAGGGATAGCACAGGCTTCACAGAGAACAGGAACTCAAATCTCATTCATTTTTCTGCCTCATCTAACAAGCCTCTATAAGGCTACAAGAAAAAGATTCTACCTTTCCAAACAAAGCAAAACCAAGAGTGAACTACATTAAATGATTCCAAGTCTTCAGTTTCCTGATGTCTACCTAGCTGGAAAAAATCCACTCTTCATCTTTTTCAACTTACTTTTTTACTTTCTGGTATTCTTTAAAGAGAGTCTTCTGGAGGCATTAAATCTACCATCAACAGATTTGACAATGTCTTTTGTAGAAAAATAAGCCTGTGATATCGGAGTAAAGAAGAAAATATGAACAAAAGAATAGATAAGGAGGATGTCACAAAATGTTTGGACTTTATGATCAATTTTAGAAGTTTCCAAGTCAAGATACTTGTTTAACACTTCTAGCCATTAACTGCTGAATTAGTAAAGTTGACAAAAACACCCTACACTTGTTTAGATGAAACAAGTGATCGAATTCAACCACAATGCTAACTTCTCTATAACAGGACTCAACAGGCATACATTTAACTAAGTTCACATCTCAGGTTATTGATGCAGGGAAATTACATTTCCATCCTTATAAGTGAACTTATCATATATTTCTCAACCTTTAAATATTTCCCTGCAATCTGTCTATAAAATACATCCACCCCATCCGACCCCATTTACCCACTCATGCTCAGTCATGTCCCACTCTTTTTGACCTTATGGACTGTAACTTGTCAGGCTCCTCTGCCCACGGGATTTTCCAGACAAGAATACTGGAGTGGGTTGCCATTTCCTCCTCCAGGGGATCTTCCTGACCCAGGGATCAACTCTTGTTTCCTGTGACTCCTGCACTGGCAGGCAGATTTTTTCAACCACTTGAGCCACCTTCAGTTCAGTTCAATTCAGTCACTCAGTCGTGTCCGACTCTTTGCGACACCATGAATCGCAGCACGCCAGGCCTCCCTGTCCATCACCAACTCCCAGAGTTTACTCAAACTCATGTCCATCGAGTTGGTGATGCCATCCAGCCATCTCATCCTCTGTCGTCCCCTTCTCCTCCTGCTCCCAATCCCTCCCGGCATCAGGGTCTTTTCCAATGAGTCAACTCTTCTCATGAGGTGGCCAAAGTATTGGAGTTTCAGCTTCAGCAACAGTCCTTCCAATGAACACTCAGGACTGGTCTCCTTTAGGATGGACTGGTTGGATCTCCTTGCAGTCCAAGGGACTCTCAAGAGTCTTCTCCAAAAGCATCAATTCTTCGGTGCTCAGCTTTCTTCCCAGTCCAACTCTCACGTCCATACATGACCTCTGGAGAAACCATAGCCTTGACCAGACGGACCTTTGTTGGCAAAGTAATGTCTCTGCTTTTTAATATGCTATCAAGGTTGGTCATAACTTTCCTTCCAAGGAGTAAGCGTCTTTTAATTTCATGGCTGCAATCACCATCTGCAGTGATTCTGGAGCCCATAAAAATAAAGTCTGATACTGTTTCCACTGTTTCCCCATCTATTTCCCATGAAGTGATGGGACCAGTTGCCGTGATCTTAGTTTTCTGAATGTTGAGCTTTAAGCCAACTTTTTCACTCTCCTCTTACACTTTCATCAAGAGGCTTTTCAGTTCCTCTTCACTTTCTGCCATAAGGGTGGTGTCATCTGCCTATATTGAGCCACCTTACTGGAAAGCAAATGCAGCCTTACTTTTCAGTTAGTATTTAAATACCAATCATTTACACAGCTTAGTTTCAGTCTTAATATACTTTTGTCAGAAAGTATAGAGGCATTTCTTAATCACCTGAGTCAAAATTGTAAATCAAATCTCTGCATGGAATTCCTGGGTAATATTTATTCTTTGGATATAATAAGTATAACGAATAGAGTAAATGTCAGAAGTGTTGGCCAGGGGTTTCTCTGGTGGTCCAAGTGGCTAAGAATCTGCCTGGCAGTGCAGGGGACATGGCTTAGATCCCCGCTCCAGGACAATCCCACGTGCTACAGAGCAACGAACTCCACGTGCCACAACAGCTGAGCCAGCGCCCCAGAGCCCACGTGAGGATCTACTGAAGCCTTCATGCCTCAAGCCTGAGTTCCAACACAAGAGAATTCACGGCAACAGGAAGGTGCTGGGCACTGCAATGAAAAGGAACCCCTGCTCACCGCAGCCCGAGAAAGAGCAAGCACAGCAATGAGGATCCAGCACAGCCCAAAATAAAATAAACTATACAAATAAATCTTTAGGAAAAAAAGTATTGGCCAGAGTACCCTATACATAATATATGATTATGGATTTTTAAATTTAATTTTCATTTACACTTAAAAATATTTATGATGCCAGGCATTTTCTATTATTTCAACATCACTGATTAGGACTGGGGAAGAAAGTGTTACAAGCAAAAATTAATTACTGCATTAATTCCTTCGGCATTACATAATAAATTAAAGGTAGTCACACTTTGACACAGCTGACTTCTTTGAGGAGGTCAAGGATGTAGAAGTTCTGTTCCGCCCTGCCCCACCACTGAGAAATGAGCATATTGAAGATACGTTGGAGTGCTCTCAGAGACACTGCAGTCTCTCTCCTTAATCCTGCTGGAACATTTACAACATCACGGGATGTCTCCTTTGAATGTCAAGAATAAGAACATAATCCTTTAAAATTTGGCTCACACATACACAAAAGTGAAGTTAGGTTTTTCACTTTTAAAAAGGATGGCAGAAAGATATTCTATAGGTAAGTTTCAGGGAAAAAATGATTTTGAAAACAAAACAACTCAGCAGGTGGGTGACAAAGATAAAAAGGACATGATTTTTAAAATCCTTTCTTAAAATTGACTATGACAAGCTATAGCTCATATCTATATTGTGCAAAAGATATCACAAGATTGAGAATAATTTCTAAACACCAATAATATATTCTGATTACTACTGAAAATTAAAATAAAATAAAATTCTGATTTCAAGATTCATTTTAACCTTGCTGCTTTCTATTTGTTTTTCCTTGTGATTGAAGTGCTTAGCTTTATTTTTATTTATTTTATTTTTACTCCACCACCTGGCTTGCTGGATCTTAATTCCCTAACCAGAGATGGAACCCATGCCCTCTTCAGTGGAAGCATGGAGTCTTAACCACTGGACTGCCAGGGAATTTTCCCTTTGTGCTTTTTAAAAAGGTCTTTCTCATCAATATCTACTAACCGTTCATACACTCAAACTTTCAGTTCAGTTCAGTTACATTTAAAAACTTGAAAATATCTGAATTGTGTTGTGTGGATGGATAAATCCTTATTTTACCATACTTTATTTTATGCAATCCAGAATAAAATGAATTGCATGTTAGTTGCTCAGGCGGGTCTGACTGTGACCCCATGGATTGTAGCCCACCAGGCTTCTCTGGCCATGATATTCTCCTGGCAAGATCACTCACCTAGAGCCAGACATTCTGGAATGCGAGTCAAGTGTGCCTTAGAAAGTGTCACTAAGAACAAAGCTAGTGCAGGTAATGGAATTCCAGTTGAACTATTTCAAATCCTAAAAGAAGATGCTGTGAAAGTGTTACACTCAATATGCCAACAAATTTGGAAAACTCAGCAGTGGCCACAGGACTGGAAAAGGTCAGTTTTCATTCCAATCCCAAAGAAAGGTAATGCCAAAGATTATTCAAACTACTGCACAATTGCATTCATCTCACATGCTAGCAAAGTAATACTCAAAATTCTCCAAGCCAGGCTTCAACAATATGTTAACTGTGAACTTCCAGATGTTCAAGCTGATTTTCGAAAAGGCAGAGAAACCAGAGATCAAATTCCCAACATCCGTTGGATCATCAAAAAAGCAAGAGAGTTCCAGAAAAACATCCATTCCTGCTTTATTGATTATGCCAAAGCCTTAGACTGTGTGGACCACAACAAACTGTGGAAAATTCTTAAAGAGATGGAAATACCAGACCACCTGATCTGCCTCTTGAGAAATCTGTATGCAGGTCAGGAAGCAACAGTTAGAAATGGACATGAAACAACAGACTGGTTCCAAATAGGAAAAGGAGTATGTCAAGTCTGTATATTGTCACCCGGATTATTTAACTTACATGCAGAATACATCATGAGAACACGGGGCTGAATGAAGCACAAGCTGGTATCAAGACTGCTGAGAGAAAGAGCAAAAACCTCAGATATGCAGATGATAGAACCATTATGACAGAAAGTGGAGAAGAACTAAAGAGCCTCTTGATGAAAGCGAAAGAGGAGAGTGAAAAAGTTGGCTTAAAGCTCAATATTCAGAAAACTAAGATTACGGCATCTGGTCCCATCACTTCATGGAGAATAGATGGTAAAACAGTGGAAACAGTGAGAGACTCTATTTTTTTAGTTTCCAAAATCACTGCAGATGGTGACCTCAGCCATGAAATTAAAAGAGGCTTGCTCCTTGGAAGAAAACTTATGACCAGCTTAGACAGCATATTAAAAAGCAGAGACATTGCTTTGCCAACAAAGGTCCATCTAGTCAAGGCTATGGTTTTTCCAGTGGTCATGTATGGATGTGAGGATGAAGAAAGCTGAGCACTGACGAATTGATGCTTTTGAACTGTGGTGTTGGAGAAGACTTGAGAGTCGCTTGGACTGCAAGGAGATTCAACCAGTCCTTCCGAAAAGAAACCAGTCTTGAATATTCATTGGAAGGACTGATGCTGAAACTCCAATACTTTGGCCACCTGATGCCAAGAACTGACTCATTTGAAAAGACCCTGATGCTGGGAAAGATTAAAGGCAGGGGGAGAAGGGGATGACAGAGGATGAGATGTTTGGATGGCATCACCCACTCAATGGACATGAGTTTGAGTAAACTCTGGGAATTGGTGATGGACAGGGAGGCCTGGTGTAATATAGTCTATGGGGTTGCAAAGAGTCGGGCACAACTGAGCGACTGAACTGAACTGAAGAATACTGGAATGGGTTGCTATTCCCTTCTCCAGAGGATCTTCCTGACCCAGGGATCTCGGATCTCCAACATTGTGGGCAGATTGTTTACCATCTGAGGCACCAGGAAAGTCCCTATGTTTCATAGTTGGTGGAAAATAAATATAAAGTGCTTTGTATGCATATTTAATGTATGGTTCTCCATTTACACTAGTTTTAGAGTTGTTGCAATTTTTTCTGTTTTTGTTAGCTTAGGAATTCTGCTGTAAAATTGGACAGTTTGGCTTAGAAGCTATATGGAGTCATTTAGGATTGTATCTATAGTCTTAAGACTTTCGAAGGTAGTTAGTTTTATGTATTATTCTGTGTCTGTTTCCTCAAGTTCTCATAAATTAATGTTCAATTAGAAATAAGAATAAAGTAAAAGAAAAGTTCTTAAACAAGTTTCCTTTATATTTAAGAAGCTTAAAAGACTATCTGATAGCTTTGACTTTTTTATTTTTAAATAAGAAGTTGTGGAATGACATAAATGAACTTTGGTAATGTTCCTGAGGTAAACTCATGTAATCTCAGCGATCTTGGCCAAAAATCATAAAGGGAACCTAAAATAATAATGTTTCAATATCGAAAGAGAGAAATGTGAGTTATTGTAGGGGTATATCACTGGGACTTTTGGTGAAGTTCTAAGGAAAAGAAACCAAAGTACCATTAAGAGAAAATATTATACAATGCTTCTAAATCAATCATATTTCCACTATAAAATTGCATATAAAATATAAAAATATACATATGATTATTCATAATTAACTGGGTAGATAATCTAAGAAATATACAATGTGGTCAGTTTTAGAAATATATGCTTAATATGAGAGGCAGCTTGATATCTCCTTGATTAGAGTTTAATAATCTTATTCAGAATCTTAAATATAAGAAAGGTTGCTTACTATTTAGTAATAGAATTTGAAAGCAGCTCTTTACTCTGGAAATCTATAGTATGAATAACTGTTTTAACACCAGCCCTTTGAAGATTTTGCTTTATTATTCCAAAATACCACAAGTTATGTATGTATTACAGTTCAGCTTGGAACTGTTACTAAGGCCGGGGGTAAGTTTATAAAACACATAGGTTTTTGTGGCTTTGCCTCTTCAAAGAAAAGTTTGCTATAGACGACTTTTAAAAACAGGGATCAGTGCAAAGAAGAAGAATTTTACTTTTCTTCTTGAGAACAATCTTATGCCAATTATCATTAACTAGTTATTTACTTAATAGTGAGTCTCAGTGGTTTATAATAAATCAAATGATTAAATATTACAGTTTTAATAAAATTGTTTAACTGACTAATACTTTTCCACATCAATTTCTATACATGACAGTGAAAAAATATAATTGATATCATTTTTAAATAATCCAGAAATTTTGACACTTTTATTATATTCATTGCACATATCACTATTTTAAAAAGTTAAATGATTCAATCAAGTCTGAGTCAAAGAATGCATATCCTATTTAAACATACCTTTCACAACAAGCTTAATAATATCTATAAACTTTTAGGAAAAATCAGTCAGGTGACATTTCATAACTCAAATATTTTATTAGTGTTTTTCAAGTAGTAGAGGAGCTTTTACCATTGATATTTAAATGTTTCTAATTATAGGATTTATGCAGGGCACTCTGAAGGATTTAGTAGCTAAATTAAAATATACATTCTAGGACCTTACTTTTATGCTGTCTGAAGCAAGGGCTTAGGTGGTAACAGATAGGGGTGAAATTATGTGAAGCTTAAGAAAGGACTTACTGAGTGTTTACTCTTATTACTGGCATTTTCTTTGTATTATGTCCTTTTGCCCTCATCACTTTATCCTCCTTTATAACTATCCCTTTTTCTTCCAGTGTACACCATACTCTCCTCTATTTCTGGGTTCACTCATTTTAACTGCAGTAGAATATTACATTGTATGAATCCACCCAACTGTGTCAATCTAGAAGCCTGATAATGGACATTTGTGCTCTTTCCAAAGCTGCACTTCACATTCTGTACCAGGGCTCTTCCAAGGTCTCTAGGAGAAGAATTAATGTGCTGTAGGGTGTAGAAATCTTGAACTTTACTAGTTATTGTTACATTTAGCCCTAAAGTGATTCAACAAAACTTCACTCCAAACCCTAAAGTGATTCAACAAAACTTCACTCCAAACTTTTGCTTGTCAAACAATATATGAGAATTTCTGTTTCTCCACCTTCTCACAGTACTCTTGGTGTTGCCAGAGGTTAGCCTTGTTTGGAATCTGATAGTTGTGAAATTGTATTTAAGTGTAATTTCAAGCAACTTTTTCTTTATTACTAGTGAGACTGAGCAGCTTTTCATATTTACTGGCCATTTGGCTATCTTCTCACATCAACTTCTATTTTGTCTATTTTTAAAAATTAATTTAAATGTCTTTTTGCACTATGTGGCATTCTTTTTTTCACTTTCATTTATGGAGTCTTCTATTGAACTGAACTTTCAAATGTTAATAAAGTCAAGTTTATTAAATATTTTATTTGGAGTTTGTAATTTTAGTTTCTTGTTTGGGGGAAAAAAAAAAAAGCAAAGCCAAAACTGTCCTCACTCAGAAACCACTAAGTTTTCATATTTGATCTATAAGTTATCCATTTCTATCCTTAAATTTTAGGTTTCAAATGTACACATAATTAATGTTTGCAGATAATTTATTTTGTGTATTTTGTGATGTAGAATTTTATGCATCCCAAACCTCAAGTTATCTCAAGATCATTTGTTTGTAAAACATTGTTTTCCACTGATTCCCAATAGAGCTTTTAAAAATTAATTACCCGCATGTATGTGGATCTATTTTATAATTTCTAATTCTGTTCCATTTGTGTATTTTTTTGTGTATGTGCTAAGACCATACTCTTAACTACTCTGGCTTTAAAATAAGGTTTAATGTCAGGTACAGAAAGTTTATATCATCAGTTTTGTTCTTAAAACTTATTATGCTAACTTTTGCACCTTTGAATCGCAAAGAAATTTGGTAATCAAATTTTTTTTACAAGATCAGCTTGTAAAGTTATCTGAAAAATGCATTTAAGTCTGGTAGATGTTCAAAGCTGACTCCATTGTGGGATCTTTCATAAGTTCCACACAAGCTCCTTTGCTGGCTTCTGTCCTTCTACAACTACCATGAAATGGGGGACACACCATTTTTTCCAGCTTCTACATCTGGCCTTGTCCCCCTAGTTTTCCAGGATGGTACAGATTCCTACTGTTAAATTCCACAAATGACTCTTAGCAGACGGAAGTAAAAATTCTTGGGAAATACTTATGCTCTTAACCTAATAAATTTGGGGATAAGGCTGATCCTAAATAAGCTACCTCACTTTAATTCTTTCATCAAAGTAGTTTATCCCTTTTCCTCTGTCATTCTGTATATTTCTGTTTAGGATTCAGTCAGTGGACCATGCACTTTCTACATATCAGGATCGTATATCAAATTTTCCAGGTAGTGTCCTTGAAGGCTTTCTTTTGGGGCATATTGATATGTAGAAGGTGCTGTCTTTATCAATTCCACTTTAGAGGGTAGGTTAGAAGGACATATATCATCAGGTCTAATGAAAACAAGCTTTTATGTGGTCTCTAACTACCTGCAATCCCCTTTTAAATCTTTCTCATAAGCATGTCATGATGAGGAATATTGAGACAGGATGTAAATTATTTTGAATGTTTCCTTGAAAATTTGCAATTTGTGTATCTATCATTCTCTTTGGTGTCTGATATCTGTTGTCTCTTCAATTCATTGTAAACTTCCAGTTTAACATCTTTTTGCAAAAGCTTTTCATATGTTTCATTAGACTTTTACATATATATCATATCATCATATTAATGTGTATATAGATATAGATAGACAACATTTCCAGTCATTACATTTTCTTCTCTTCTTTTTCTGCCTATTGTACTAAAGATTTCTAGTAAGATGTATTGAAACAGTAATAATTAGTATTTTTGACTAGCTTCCAATTTTAAAGTCATTTTTCCAGTGTCCCATCACTAATTATCACAGTTCATGAGGTTTGAGGAAATTCCTTTTATTCTGTTTGCTAAGGTATTGTTTGAAATGAATTAGTTGTTTCATTTGTTGATATGACCATTAGTTTATCCTTGTTTAATTTTTCAAAGTGGTGAATTACATTAATTACATCTGTGTAATAATGTTCCATATATGATATAACTTTCTGTTGAGATCTTTCTAAAATTAACAGCTATAATCATATTAACTTTGCTGAAATGGTGAAAAAGTGCAATCTTGGCTTTTTCCTTTGGCATATGAATAATTTGAGAAAATAAGAGTAAAATGTAGCTGACTCAATATTTGTTTGAATACAGTGTAGGGAATTTTATAAATATAAAGATTTAAAAGCAATTTAGACGAGAAAACACCAACACTGGCAGGATATTTTAGTACTGTTACTTTAAGTCAAAGTCTTATTTATGTTTTAGGAAAGTAGAAAGAAATAAGTTTCTATCTTTAAGATTTTCCTTTGGAACATTTGTATATAAAAGAAATGCATTTTTAAATGTTTTTTAAAATACTAACAGACTTCAAAAGTAAAGTATGAATTAAAATGATCCTTTTTAATAAAATACGCTACCACAAAAAGTGAACATGTTATATTCTGGATGTAGGTTTAATTGATATAATTTAACACACATTAAGAGTGTTGGTGACATAAACCTGATGATGAGTAAGCCAGAGCTGGTCCCTCGGACATACTGTGTCATAACAGTCAACATTCATTCTATTCTAAGAGCTTTAAAAACAGCACGCTCTCAGGCTTCCCACAACACAGGGGAAACAAAATAACTGCCTCACTAGAATAAAATTTATGTGCCAAATAGTATTTGCATGCTACTTAACCTTAAGAAGATTAAAGAGATACAAGCATCCCGAGAAAAAATGCACATTGGAACACAATGCCTGTTTATGCCTACATGAGCTAGGCCAGGGCTTGCTAGTATAGTGTGCCCACTTTTGAATTTAAAGCTGTTTGAACTTTGCTTCTGAGATGTATGGAGGTAAAATGAAGAAAATTCTAGTAGAGAAAGTGAAACAGTGAAGCTGATTCAAAGAATAATGGAAGGAAGGAAAGAAGGAAATTTTGGTTTTAAAAATCTATGAACAATGCATATTTCTCATTGAATTTAATGTAGTCACAGATGTCATCACCCATGAGACAAAATAAGGCCCATGTCCAGATAGACATTGACCTTTGCCTTCCATTGTGACAAGGCTAGTATTATGAGCCAGGAAGAAAGTTGGCCGGTTGCCTTGAGGTTCTCAAACCATAATCCAGACCTCTGGTTCTCAACGCCGTGTACTCAGTTGCTTAGTTGTGTCTGATTCTTTGCGACCCCATAGACTGCAGTCCCATAGGCTCCTCTGTCCATGAGATTCTCCAGGCAAGAATACTGGAGTGGGTTTCCATTTCTCAAACCTGATCCATAGGTAAATTGTCTGTGAGTCTTCCGAAAAGCATACATATCTCGGGCATAAAGAATCAGAATCTTCGTTTGGGCTACAGATCTTTTTCTTGTGAGGGAAGATACCAGAAACGTAGGCTCTGGAGACTCAGAGACATCCATGCCAGAGGTCCGAGCTGGGCAGGTAGCAGAAGCAGCCCTGTGATCTGTTATTTTCCCTTTTGATTTAGTCTCTGGCTGTTTCTATCCTGAGTACATTGCTAATCTACAAACAGCACTCTATCATCACTATGATTAGTATCATACCATGTAAAAGAAACACTTTCAGGCAAATGCAAAGGTCGTATGCATGATTACAGAACAGAGCTGAATAAATCAAAATAAGACAACAGGAACAACATATTAAAAAAAAAAAAAACGTTGAGGGTAAGGTAACATATTGTTACAAAGGATGCACATAACAAATACGATACCCTCACTTTTATCCACATCTGTCTCTGTTTGTAAGAAAGGGTGAGGTCCAGACAGTCATGTAATTTCGTTAATGCAGACTCCTTTTCAAAGCCTTTTTCAGTAAAGCCTTAATAAGTACTCTGCAGATGAGAAGGACATGGTTGATTATATGCTAGAGTAGGAGGAGAAGAAGAAAGGCCACTAACATTTCCTCCTAATTCCTATTAATTTTCCTGGTACAAATGATGAGCAATGTATCAGCAGGAGTGAATCTTATATGTAAAGTGGCAGGCTAGGCTGCTCAAATAGATGAAATTTTCAACTGCACCAAGAACCTTTTTGCCTAGTGTACAAAGGACCAAGTGTTATACATTGTTCTTTTCAGCACACCCAGAAATAATTTGTACTCATTGTTAAGAACTATCTTTGGAAATAGTGATATAAGTATATGAGAGCACCATTTTTTCATTCATTCAATTGAACACCTACTGTCCTAGCCCCACACGAAAACACTCATAACCTTAACAGGCAATTAATTGTATTTTGCAATCATGTGTGTGTGTTTGTGTGTGTGTGTGTTAGGGAGCAATGCTGGGAAAATCAGAATAAATACATAAGCCAAGAGATAAATTGAATGATTTCAGGTAAGAGGGATATTATGCTTGAGTGGGACTGCGGCTTTGGGACTGGAGAATGTGTCTATCTAATTTAGAACAGATAGGGTGGTGACATTTGAGCTAGTATCTGAAAGACAAAATAGCTGTTTGCATCTTGGGAAAAAAGAAAGTGTGGAGTAGGAAGAGAAAGTGCAAAGCCCCTGGAGTATTAAGCTTGGTGTGTTGGAGAAAAAGACAGAAAAACAGCTTGTTGGACTATGAACCCAGAGCAGGACGACAAGAGATGAGGTCAGGATTATGCAGGATTCAGAGTACTGGAATATTTATAAGGCATGCCAAGGAATTTAGATTTTTCTCAGAAAAATGAGTTGGAGGATTTTTTAAACAAAAAATTGAATATCTATGTTGAGAGGGATTATGGTTTACCTACCTAAATAAGATATTTTGTTCTATAATTATATATGAACATAGTCGGACACTCCTTCCATATAACTATGATATGTCACAAAGATGTATTGAGTCTTCATATGAAGTAAGGCAGAGGTCAGGGGAACTAATTTACTAATATGACATATAGCAGATGTGTTTATTTTCAGACTTATTCTATTTGTTGGCCTTATGTAGAAACAGCCATAACCTTGTTCTAAAATCTTCATTTGGCCATTGAGTTTCTTATGACACGTAATAAGTTATTTTCCCTTCATTTGCTCTGTTCTTCTTGAAATGCAGAAATTAGTATTAGTAAACTGGGATGAAGCAATTGAGCTAACCATTTATCAAATTGATTCTTCTTTTCATTCTTAATGATTGACCAAGTATAAACTCTACTTGGTCCAAGATATGGGTATAATTTATAAGGTACTAGATATTAGTGAGTTGAATGTGTTGCAACCCATTTTGTTTGTCTATGTAGGATATAAATTAAGGTCCAAAGAGTTGTGTTAACATTCAGCTCTTTCACTTCTTTACTCACATAATTGCAAAGTCCATAGGATGAAAGAATAAAGCCCTAGCTCCTAAGCAGAGCACTCAGTCAACTGCTCCTGAAAAATTATGCCTTTCTATACCTGCTTTTGGGTTTCCCAGGTGTTCAGTGGAAATGAATCCGCCTGAAAATTTAGGAGATGTGGGTTTGATCGCTGGGTCAGGAAGATACCCAGGAGAAGGAAATGGCAATTCACTCCAGTATTCTTGCCTGGGAAATCCCATGGAGCCTGGAGGGCTACAGTCCATGGAGTAGTAAAAGAGTCAGACATGACTTAGTAACTAAACAATAGTAACAAAACCTGCCTTTATTTACAAGTATTTATTTCATCTGTTTTGACAATTCATCTTCAGTTCAGTTCAGTTCAGTCGCTCAGTCATGTCCTACTCTTTGTGACCCCATGAACTGCAGCATGCCAGGCTTCCCTGTCCATCACCAACTCCCAGAGTCTACTCAAACTCATGTCCATTGAGTCGGTGATGCCATCCAAACATCTCATCCTCTGTCGACCCCTTCTCCTCTTGCCTTTAATCTTTCCCAGTATCAGGGTCTTTTCAAATGAGGCAGTTCTTGGCATCAGGTGGCCAAATTATTGTAGTTTCAGCTTCAGCATCAATCCCTCTAATGAATATTCAGGACTGATTTCCTTTTAGAGAGACTGGTTAGATCTCCTTGCAGTCCAAGTGACTCTAAGAGTCTTCTCCAACACCAGAGTTCAAAAGCATCAATTCTTCAGTGCTCAGCTTTCTTTATAGTCCAACTCTCACATCCATATATGACTACTGGAAAAACCATAGCTTTGATTAGACGGACCTTTGTTGGCAAAGTAATATCTCTGCTTTTTAATATGCTGTCTAGGCTGGTCATAAGTTTTCTTCCAAGGAGGAAGCCTCTTTTAATTTCATGACTGAGGGCACCATCTGCAGTTATTTTGGAGTCCAAGATAATAGAGTTTCCCACTGTTTCCACTGTTTCCCCATCTATTTACCATGAAGGGCTGGGACCAGATGCCATGATCTTAGTTTTCTGAATGTTGAGCTTTAAGCCAACTGTTTCACTCTCCTCTTTCACTTTCATCAAGAGGCTCTTTAGTTCTCCTTTGCTTTCTGCCATAAGGGTGGTGTCATCTGCATATCTGAGGTTATTGATTTTCTCCTGGCAATCTTGATTCTAGTTTGTGCTTCATCCAGTCCAGTATTTCTCCTGATGTACCCTGCATATAAGTTAAATAAGCAGGGTGACAATATACAGCCTTGATGTACTCCTTTCCCAATTTGGAACCAGTCTGTTGTTCCATGTCCAGTTCTAACTGTTGCTTCCTGACCTGCATACAGATTTCTTAAGAGGCAGATCAGGTGGTCTGGTATTCCCATTTCTTTAAGAATTTTCCACAGTTTGTTGTGATCCACACAGTTGAAGGCTTTGGCATAGTCAATAAAGCAGAAATAGATGCTTTTTTGGAACTTTCTTGCTTTTTCAGTGATCCAGCGGATGTTGGCAATTTGATCTCTGGTTCCTCTGCCTTTTCTAAATCCAGCTTGAACATCTGAAAGCTCACAGTTTATGTACTGTTGAAGCCTGGCTTGGAGAATTTTGAGCATTACTTTGGGGCTGTGCTGGTGGCTCAGATGGTAAAGCGTCTGCCTGCAATGTCGGAGACCTGGGTTCGATCCCTGGGTAAGGAAGATACCCTGGAGAGGGAAATGGCAACCCTCTCCAGTACTCTTGCCTAGAAAAATCCCATAGATGGAGGAGCCTGGTAGGCTACAGTCCATGGAGTTACAAAGAGTCGGACATGACTGAGGGACTTCATTTTTCGCTAGTGTGTGAGATGAATGCAACTGTGTAGTAGTTTGAGCATTCTTTGGCATTGCCTTTCTTTGGGGTTGGAATGAAAACTGACATTTTTCAGTCCTGTGGCCACTGAGGAGTTCTCCAAATTTGCTGGCATATTGAGTGCAGCACATTAACAGCATCATCTTTCATGATTTGAAATAGCTCAACTGGAATTCCATCACCTCCACTAGCTTTGTTCATAGTGTTTACAATTCATCTTACACTTTCCCTATCCACTCTCATCTTTGCACACATTTCAGGATCCAGCTCAAATGTCAATTTCTCCATTAAGTTTTTCCTGATTTCCCAAGTAGACTTACCTTATGCCTGTGTTTTATTTCCAGAAAAGCAGTTTATTGAACTATGACCCAGAACAGGATGACAGGAAATGAGGTCAAGATTATGCAGGGTTCAGAGTACTGGAATATATTAATAAGGCAAAGCAGGGAATTCAGATTTTTCTCAGAGAGATGGGTTGGAGGATTTTTAAACAAAAAATTGAATATCCATGTTTAAAGGGATTATGATTTACCCTCTTTTTCCTTTCATAAGACCTCTTTTTACTTCCATAGTCCACAATAAAGAATTATTTCCTCCTGGACAAGGGTTATATTTTATTAATTTTTTTTCCTGAACTTATCACTAGTTTATATCAAGGACTTACATTTCAGGACTCAAGGACTGCATGAATGAGTGAATAAACAAGTTATTGTGCACAGCAATCATTCTCGCCTCATATTTGACTCGTTCCCCTGATATGCTCTGTGTGATGTGATTGAGATGACATGGTTCTTGGAAATGCCTTCAGATTTTGGACTCTGTGTCTCCACTCACGCTGCTCCCTGGTCTCACAACTGCCTCTGTCTGCTAATATGAGATCCTATCCAGCTTCCAAAACCTATCTAAAATAGTCACTCCTCCACAAAGTTTTCCTTGCTCCTAATCCAGTAGCCTAGGATGACAGAGGATGAGATGGTTGGATGGCACCACCGACTCAATCGACATGGGTCTGAGCAAGCTTCAGGAGTTGGTGATGGACAGGGAAGCCTGGCGTGCTGCAGTCCATGAGGTAGCAAAGAGTCGGACACGACTGAGCGACTGAACTGAATTGAGTCCAATAGCCATCCCCCTTGCCTCTGTACTCGTTCACACGTTGTCAGTGCTTCCCTTTTTCTCATTTCTTTCTACAGTGTGTCTGTTTATATTAAATCACAATTACTGGTGCTCAAGCCTTTATGCTTGCATGCAAATTACAAGCTCTTCAGATTTGATCATATATGGTTTTCTTGGTACTACTCTCTTACAGCTGTATACAGGAGCACATATTTCAGTGTGAGGTTACTGCCATGCTCAGGAGAATAACTGAGGGAGTTGTAAGTGCTATCCTGCTTGCATTTTTTAAAATAGAAATCATATATTATTTCTGCCAAACATGACAAGACCCAGCAAAACCTTTCATTGAATTGGGCATTGTTATTTGCCCAAAGGATTTCTTTAGAGTTTTATACCAGTTTTGTTTTTATTTGGAAATGTGCTAATGTGCTTCTGTTGTGTGTTTTAGGGTGCTCCAATACTGTCTTCCAAAGAAAATTAGCTTTGTTACATGTCCATACTTAGAAAAACAAAGATAGTAAAAATGAGTCATAGCTCTGACACCAGTTTAGTACTAAAAGTAGTTATTTATATGAGCTAATCTAAAAGTAATAACAACTAAGGAGAGTGTTCTCACTCTTCAGAATACACAGGGATGCAGATATTCTATTGTTGGTATCTACTATTAATTACAGAATCCACTTAACACTGCAGGAAAGGTTCTTTCTAAATGCTGAAACTAAATGCTATATTTCTGCATTGCTGAAAGAGCAAAAGAAAAAGGGAATGGCTTACTTAATATTGCAAATCTAAGGGAAAGGTGAAGGTTTATACCAGGGAGGATGATGGGAATATTGTCTCACAAAACCAGAGCACCAGCTCTGCAGATGAGCTAAGGTGGGTGGGATAAATGCAATGAATTGAGCTCTCTCTGCAGACATACCCCATTATTTCATCTTTAATGAATTCGTTTGTCAAACATCAAAAGCAGAGAGAATAGAACTAAAATTTACCTATCTTTGCTAAACCTTTAACTTTTTCTGTAATTCCAAAATACAATTCTGTTAGAGTGATCTTGTGAAAGATGTATTTAACAGTACTCAGCTTATAAAAGATCACCTTCCAAAACACTCATTTTCTCCCAACTTTTTTCCTTGGTGAATAACTGATTTTCTTTCATATGGATAAAAAATAAACATCCTTTGTTTATAAATAAATAGGCACACATGTACACGTAAGTGTGTTAAGATGAATTTAAGCCAAACAGCTTCAGAGAGATGATGTGCTTTTGGTGTTTGGGAAAATAACAGCCTCACAGTGAATTAATACTATGCATTTTCTATGTATATTTTTTCCTTTTCCAGATACTTAAAAAAAAATCTATTGACGACTATTATACCTGTGAATGAGCCTTGAATTACCCTCGCTTCTGTCAAAGTCCATTTATCATTCTGACAGTGTGAGTCTCTAAAAGCAAACACGAGCAGGAAGGGGCTCTGCACTCTTGCCTTGGCAGAATTAAGCTTCTTTCCCACAAGGGAAAGACATCCTAGAGACAGGTGCAGTATTTTACACAAACTCAGCAAAATATTACATAATGTCTTTTTTCGGAGGACCCTATATAAGCTGTATCTGAATAAGTCTAAATGTCCTTACCTTGCAACAGTGCATTAACAATCAGTTGTATTTGTTTACCTCTAGGAGTCTAATGTACTCAAAGTGCGGACGTTCAGAAGGAGAAAAAAATAAAAAATCTCCTCTGTAAAAGTAACTTCTGATTATGTATTTTGATATTTTTACATATGTTCTTATAGTCTTTGTATAAAAACCTAAAGATAAAATGATTTGATGTCCCTTGAGAAATATTTTCTATAGCCTCCATTTAAAAAATATGATTACATCTACACAAGCTTAATAACAATGGTCATTCAATTCATACAACAAAGTGATTTGTTTAAGCAAATGTCTACCTGTAAACATTCAACGTATAGGCACAGATGTCTGTATTTTATTAATCTTGAGAACACATCTATGGAACTTGAACAATTCTCTTTATTACTAATGGAGTGGAACATTAGAGAGAGAAAGAATTCTATTAAAAAGTCAGTCTTATTACTGTATCTTGATGGATCAATGATACTAAAAATGTTACACGACCAGTCTGAAAAGTATTCATTGTTAGATGTCCATCTAAATAATTACGGTCATTTTGTTTAAATGAAACACGTTAAAAATTATAACACTGAATAAGCATGTGTGTTGGTCAATCGATATATCATACTACAGGTGAAGTGAATGCTTTAGAACACCCCGAATACTATATTATGTCTGATGGATAGGTGATCTAATAAGAAAATTTCCTCACTTTTTATTTGTAGAAAGATTTCAATTTTTAAGAAAGTTTGGTATAATTACATCCAACTTGTATTATCATTTGCTCTGCAAACTTTAAACAAAAACTAATGGTTATTCTAAAGAAATCCAAGTCATTAAAGTATCATTTTGAAGAAAAGGTATTGCAATCTCAGTTTTGCTTTCCTTAGCATTATTTTTAATATGTAAAGTGATATCCACTCCTTCTCCATGGGATTTATCTGATATATTTTTGTTGTTATAAAATTCTTCAAATGATCACAGAGAATGCCCTAAATCCCTTGAGAAGGAAAGAAATTTTCTAAGGAAACTTGAGGCATGAGGGACCATGAAGACTTCCTCATTTCAGCCAAGTGAATGAGTTGGATGAGGTTTTTGATGTTCTGATTGAACAGAATAAAGGATGTCCTCCATGGATTAATGTTTCTGAAAGTCGAAAGGCCTCTTTTGCAACAGTTGGCAGAGGGCTGCCTTATGGTGGAAGTAAACTCCCTTTTAAAAACCCCCTTTTATCCCTAAAAATAAAGACGCAGAGGAGGAAATCATAGAGTTTTTTAAAAAGCATTTATAGTGCCTATCAGTTTAGTAGTGAGTTCAGATAAAACATCTATTTCAATGTGTAAATACACATATATTAAGAAATTACATGTACCAACAAAGAGGTCATCTTTTCTGTTACCCCAACATTTCTAGGACAAAGTCAAGGGGAGTATTCGGAATCATATTTTAAAACAAACGTTATTCTCTGAATTATAGGTCTTATGTCTGTTCTGGAAATAGTTGCATGGCCAGTGTAATTATGGCTTATATGAGTCACAGAAGCTGCTCTAGGCACCGTTCATCCTATTTATACTCTAGCCCTGGAACAAATATTCAGAAGTTAAGGCTACAGTGACAAAGAACGATGTCAGGAGAAGTTCAGTGGCCACAGCTTCCTTTCTTATAACTTGAACTAAACTTAAGGATCCCAGCAGACGGGTTAGGGAGACCTCCTACCTCCCTGGAAGTCCTCCGTAGTTATGAGGGGACATGGAAGGAAGGTCACAGCTTTGTTTGAGGTCTGACCTTGCTGGGCCATTTCAAAGAATTGAATCCTACTGACAAATTTGGCCATAGCAATTTTCTCTACAGCAGAATAATGCACTTCACAAGAGAAGTGTCAGATTATTAAATTCTTTGTGCTGAAATGCTCTTTGTGCCAGCGTGTGGATGCTGGACCCTACAAGCCAAATACAGTTCCTATACATTCTGCCCAGCTTCAGCTTACAAGTCATCTTGCTGTGTGGAAATTTTTATAGAGCAACAATGTGTTAGTTAAATACCATTGATTTTTTTTTTCTATTTTTTTTTCTGGAGTTAACAAAATCAAATGAAAAAAAGAAGACTAAAATTATGAGAATTGTCATTTCAAAAGTAGAAAAAAATGATATGGATTGACTTATTTGCAAAGCAGAAATAGAGACAAATGTGTAGAGACCAAGCATATGAATACCAAGAGGGGAAGCGGAGGGTGGGATGAATTGGGAGACTGAGACTGTCATACATACACTACTAGGTATAAAACAAGTAACTGATGGAGCACATCACATAGCAGAGAAATCTACTCAGTGCTTGTATGGTGACCTAAACGGGGAAGAACTCCAGTCAAAGAGCGGTGCACGTGTACATATATCTGATTAACCTTGCTGTAGAATAGAAACCAACACAGCACTGTAATGCACCTACACTCCAATAAAAATTAATTTAATAAAAGACACTAAAGGCAGACTACATTAATAAAATATACTGGAATGTTTTCAAAAAGTAGAAAAAAATATTAAACTCCCGTTTTCCCACAAGACAAAACTACCAATACATTTGAAATGTCTTATCCCCATGTACAATCTTCTCTAAAAGTAAATGTGTGTGTATTGTATCAAACCATGCATTAAGCCCATGGGTGAAAGAAACTATATATTTAAAAACAGTTACGAAGTGGATGAAACTAGAGCCTGTTTTACATAGTGAAAGTGAAGTCGCTCAGTCGTGTCTGACTCTTTGCAACACTGTGGACTGTAGTTCACCAGGATCCTCCATCCATGGGATTTTCCAGGCAAGAATACTGGAGTGGGTTGCCATTTCCTTCTCCAAGGGATCTTCCTGACCCAGGGATTGAACCCAGGTCTCCCGCATTGCAGGCAGATGGTTTAACCTCTCTGAGCCACCAGGGAAGCCCCATTTTACATAGTGAAGTAAGTCAGAAACAGAAACACCAATACAGTATCTTAACACATATATATGGAATTTAGAAAGACAGTAAGGACGACCATATATGCAAGGGAGCAGAAGAGACACAGATGTAAAGAACAGACTTTTGGACTCAGTGGGAGAAGGTGAGGGTGGGGTGATTTGAGAGAATAGCATTGAAACATGTATATTACCATATGTAAAACAGATGACCAGTGCAAGTTCAATGCATGAAGCAGGGCATTCAGAGCCAGTGCTCTGGGACAACACAAAGGGATGGGGTGGGGATGGGGGTGTACATGTACACCTGTGGCTGATTCATGTCAATGTATGGCAAAAACCATCACAATATTGTAAAGTAAGCATCCTACAATTAAAATAAATTAATTAATTTAAAAAGTAAATAAAAGTGCACACACAAAAATAAACACAGTCAAGAACAATTTGATCCTTAAGGAATAGGTAGACTGAAAAAGTATCTTTCTCTATGAGAGAGATTGTGAGGGTTAAAATATACTTTCTTCAAGAATGGGGGAGAAAGAATTTTTGCTGTTCTCAGTATTTCATTGCATGTATAATATTTCTTTCCCTGGACAATCTTCTACTATATCTTAGAATGAACTTATCAATATTCCCCACAGATCTTAAAATAAAGATGCCTATTTGATTCATTGAAAAAATTTAAAAAGGTGTTGTCAACTCATTAACAAATGAATTTAGTTGGTGACATAATGGAAGCTTATCAACATTATTTTACCTCACACTCATTTCATATATACTTATATTTCTTTGTGGTGTTTGATAATGTTTCATTCTGTGACCTGGTCACTTTTCTCTCTCATTCCCTCTAACCTCTCAGCCAAGATTTACTGACGCTATACTAAGTACTATAATGCATGCAACAATCCAGGGCAATGTAGCTAATACTATTCTCATTTTTTGGAGAAAGAAATTGAGTCTTAACAATTTAAAGTCTTGCCTTATGAGGCAAGTTAACAGCAGAGTTCAGAGTCCAATCTTGGCCTTTCTAATCCCAATTAAGCATATTATAGCTCTTGGAGGAAGTTTCTCTGAATTAGTCTTCATGGGTCATATGCAAGATGAATGGAAATAGATCTTAGGGATTACTGGAATAGTGGTTCCCAAATCTCATTGTGCATCAGAATAACTGTGGAGCAAAGAACACAGATTCCTGGGCACTGGTCCTAAATTCAGATTCTTCTGGACTAGGGTGGAGCTAAGATATTTGTATTTTGAACACGCTTCACAGCTGAATGTTGTGCAGTGGGTTTGGAAATCATGGAACATTTCCAGATCTCTTATTTTAGAAATGAAGACAGCTGAGACTTGGGTTTGTGATGAGAGGAATAAAGTTCAGGCCTCTCCTCATTTCATCAATCCTTTTTTCTACCCTACCATGATCAGCAACTAGTTCTTATGAGGACTGCACAGTTATTGTTTATGTCTCTATTTTCTCTGTAACCAAGCAGGACCCATGGGGCCTCCCGGGGACAGACTCCCTGTAACTCCTCTCTGAAGTACCCGGATGATAGTATCTTATGCCTGTTTCCTGAGTTTTTCACATGCTAAAACCACCACCAAATGGAAGAAATAAACTACTTGATGATCTTGAGTAAATAGCCCCCAGAATTACTGACACCTATAAGGAAAGCTGAGTGCCGAAGAATTGATACTTTTGAACTGTGGTGTTTGAGAAGACTCTTGAGAGTTCCTTGGACTGCAAGCAGATCCAACCAGTCCATCCTAAAGGAGATCAGTCCTGAATATTCATGGGAAGGACTGATGCTGAAGTTGAAACTCCAATACCTTGGCCACCTGATGCGAAGAAGTGACTCATTTGAAAAGACCCTGATGCTGGGAAATATTGAAGTGGGAGGAAAAGGGGATGACAGAGGATGAGATGGTTGGATGGCATCACCGACACAATGGACATGAATTTGAGTAGGCTCCAGGAGTTGGTGATGGACATGGAAGCCTGCCGTGCTGCAGTCCATGGGGTCACAAAGAGTTGGACACGACTGAACGACTGAACTGAACTGAAGAATTGATAATGTCAACTGCCTGTTACCTCACCATCAACCAATCAGAGAATTGCACATTGGCTGATCACACACCCTGGGGCATCCTTCCCTCACCTGGTCTTTATAAATACTTTTCTGAAATCCATGGGGAAGTTCAGGGGCTTTTTGAGCACAAGCCAGCCATTCCTGTTGCATGGCCCTGCATAAACCTTTCTCTACCCAAACATTGATGTTTCGGTATTGTTTGGCCTCACTGTGCATTGGGCACAAAAATTTGCATTCTGTAACATCTCTAGTTATTTTTCTTTATGAAACTTTGAATGTAATGAATGCATTTATTGAGAAAAATTTGCTTAAAATGCTCATGAAACACTATGCTTTGTCTATTATCATTCTGGTTAAAGGAAACTGAGGGAGCAATGGAATCTTTATGAAAAAAATATTTTATACCATGGATGATACCCTCGATATAGGAAAGCATATTTGGGTTGTTCAGTATTGTGTCTCTGGCCTGACCAAAGTACATTAAACCCCATTTAAAATCAAATTTCATGTCAAAGCACCTTTGAAAGAGAAATCCCGTAGTGAAATTCCAAAGGGGGAAGGTGCACAGAACAGATTAATAAAACCCATTAGAAGGTATTTGAAACACTGTTACATGTTGAGGATGTGACTTTGGGGACTAAGACTGGCTAATAATGCCACTTGAACTAACTTGCCACTTGAATTCTCACTTTTTAAAATCTTACATTAAATATGAAGAGAAAAATTAAAGGTATATAATTTTTCTGAAAGCTTCTCAGTGTTTGGGCAGAGAAAACCAGACTATGTCTTTTTTTAAGGGGGATTGGTTTATGAGTACATTTATTCTTATGTTATAGACCATTAGTATTATAAAACTCATCATATTAAAACAATATTCAAGTTGAACTAACTCTAAGCCCTTCATTTAACACGGGAGAAATGGAGCATTTCCTTTTAATTACTTGCAGGTATTATCTCCAAATTAGATAGTGAATCTTAAAAAAAAAAAAAAAAAAGTCTTATTTTGCACTGAATTGTAGTGTCACATAAACTCAAAAGAAGCTTTACTTGAGTTAGATGTGAATATCTGTTGAATGAATGATGTGGCTGATGTGGAACTGGAGGATGATCCTGGTCACATGATGCTTCTGAGGGTATGACAAGGAATACCCACATACGAGATTCGAGCTTTGAAGGACACTTCAGGGAAAATATGGTAATACTAACTAGGTCTATGACTTAATCACACTATAGCATGTATCTTCCAGTTTCACCTCTATTACAAGTGGAACTCAATTTTTAACCCTGAAATTGTATTATACAATGAAAAGTGTCCTGATATAAAGTAATTTTTTCGCTGATTCTGACAGATTCTAGAGCCATAGGCAATTCTGTTAATATTACAATGAACTCTAATGGATAATAACAGCTGTCAACTCTACTTTGATAGAATTCTTTTCAATTTTTTTAAGAGTTCAAAAGCTGAAGAAAGAAAATATCAGAGAAGATAAGGCAAAAACCATCCAGTCACAATGACAGATCCTTAATACTTGCAATTCAGTGTCTGCTGATTCATTTAATAATTATTTGTTAAATGTCTACAGTACACATGACCCTTTCTCTAAGGCCACGTATTTTTCTAAAGCCCTAACCCATACACGAACCACATGTTATCTTTCCTCCTCCACTGCTGACTACATGCTCTGTAATTGGAGAAGCATTAATTTTATCTTGAATGTGATCTCTTAGCAACAGGTAAGTGAGGGAAAAGAAAGTTGAAAATTGCAACTCTGACTCCAAATTGCAAAGTGAAGACAATTTTCTGTAAAGTCCATTTAATTTAAAATCTCTTTTCTGCCTCTCAGACAGCCTTCCAACTAAGCACTGCTATTAAGCACTGCTCATTCCACCTCCCCAAGAATTGCTCTCCTGGTTGTTAAGATGACTCATTGCCAAGTACACTAGACTGAAGCTGCCACATGGATCTTATATTTATTGCCAATATGCAGGGAAAAGGATGAGAACAAGTAAAATGTCTAGTGTCCCTGCATTGCCAGAGGAAAACAGTAACGTGTCAGGTTTACACAGCATCCCTCAAAGGAGTGTCTTAAATCTCATAAAAGCCCCAAAGGGTGATAAAATACATTACTATACTATCTGAGAAACGGAATTCTAAATTAAAGAACTTTAACCACATTCAGGATCAAAGTAAGTCAACTTGAGAACTATAATCAAAAGGTAACTATCTTCACTAATGACCATGTGAGTTAAAAGGCTCTGAAATAATATGTAAACAAAACTCTAATTTTATAAGTATTGTGTTTCTTATGGAATTAATTGTATCTCCAAAAGATATGCTGAAGTCCAAACTATCCCCACCCATTATAGGATGTGAACTTATTCAGAAATCCAGTCTTTGCAGTGTAATTATGTTAAGATCTTCTCACACTGGGCCTTTAAGTCAATAGGCCTGGTATCCTTATAAGAACAGGGAAGACAATGTGAAGACAGACACACATGATGAACGTCACGTGATAGAGGTAGAGCTGGAGCAATGCAGCCGTAAACCAAGGGAAGTCAAGGATTGCTCCCACCACCGGAAGTTAAAAAGAGGCAAGGAACGAGTCTGTATAGGGACGATGGAGGAATCGTGGCCCTGCTAAATCTTGATTCTGGGCTTTTATCCTCCAGAACTGCAAAAGAATAAGTTTCTGCTGTTTTAAGCCACCACCCCCCGACCCTACCCACAACATCCTCCACCCATACATATACCAAAATAAGAATACTACATGGATATGTGTCAGTTTTAAAAGTTGTTATCTCTAGATGATAGGAGAGAATGCGACGCTATGTGTATGTTGTTTCCAAACTTTCTAGATTAAATATGTCATTCTGTTGTATGTAATAAATAATCACACAAGGGCTTGTCTCTATCATGGCTAAGTGGACAGCAGCAAAATTTTATCTGATTTTCTTCTATTCATAATCTAAATTTCTTTGTACCTAAAATTCTAAGTTTTTATTTTGAAAGCAGTACTGATAGTTAAATATGGCCCAAAACATAATGCTGGGTCCATTTACCTGCTTTTTGATATGTAAAAGACCTGCTTTTACATTGTAAAAGACATGTAAAAAGTCCTAAACATTCAAATCATCTTAAGCTTTCAACACATTTTTATAGACTTTGCATCAGTACATCAAACTTAAAAATAGTACATACTTTTCAGTTGGAACTGGATTAAATCTCTTCTCCAAAGATTACTGGCTATATGATTTGGGGAGGATTGCTAAATCTCTCTTAATTTCAGATTCTTCATCTACAAAATGGCAATATTTATAAAAAATTTACATTCCCTGAGATGTCATAATATATTGAAGAGCTAACATATGAGAATTGCTTAGCTCAAGGTCTAGCACATGCATGCTCATTAAATATTAGATAGTATTAATAACACTATGGGCTTCCCTGATAGCTCAGTTCATAAAGAATCCGCCTGCAATACGGAAGACCTGGATTCGATTCATTGGGTTGGGAAGATCCCCTGGAGAAGGGAAAGGCTACCCACTCCAGTATTCTGGCTTAGAGAATTCCATGGACTGTATAATCCATGGGGTTGCAAAGAGTTGGACACGACTGAGCAACTTTCACTTTTAATAACATTATACCCTACATTCTGTGACAATTTAAAGAATGAATTACTGTGAGTATCTAGCCCCTTGTTATAAAGAAGATACCATTCTTTAAAATCAATATCTATTGCTTCGAATGTAAGTACCACCATTTTATTTGTGCTTGTTTGTGGTTTAGTTGCTAAGTCATGTCTGACTCTTGCAACCCATGGACTGTAGCCCTCCAGGATCCTCTGACATGGGATTTTGCAGGCAAGAATACTGGAGTGGTTTGACATTTCCTTCTTCAGGGGATCTTCCTGACACAGGGATCGAACCCAGGTCTCCATCACTGCAGGCAGATTCTTAACCAACTGAGCTACCAGGGAAACCCTTTTTTGTGCAGTCTCTTTTAAAAGTTACTTAACCTAAAAATCAGTTTGTTCCATTTTGAAATGGAAAAAATAATACATATCTCATTTGGAGAGTTTTAGAAAAATAATAATACTGATAATAACTACTATCATTTATTGAATCTGGTGATGTTCAGACCCTGGATTAAACACTGTGTGCTTAGTAGCATATGCAACCCTTGCAGAATCTTCATGAATTATTTTGAGGAATCAATCCGTAAGAATTAAATGTAGGTGGACCACATATATCTAATAGAATAATTAGAAATGATGTATTGGTTACTTTGTATTAAAGTTATAGTATCATCTGGTTATTTACATAAGTTTTTGAAGGAAAAGATACACGTATATTCTCCCTGCCATTATGGCAATCCACATGGCCCACGGCTTTGATAAATGCTTTGAATAAATGAATACATGAATGAGTGAGGGAATTAATGAATCAATAATAACCTGTCTGGAGGTATTTGAGTTTTCAGCTATGTTAAAGATTTGTGGGTTCAGCACAATCCTTTTAAAATTGCATTTTAATCTTAGTTCCATCAATATCTTCTCAGACATCCAATAAGGATTAACTCAGGATATATTACATTATACATACATATAATTGCATAAACACATATGCTCTCTATATGAATATACTACATATAGTATATATTGATAAATTGTATGCAGCATCAAATTGTATGTCAAAAATAACAACAAAACAGTGTTTCCCTCAATATTTTTAAAAATATGAAAACATGAAACAACTTTACTTTGCCTAAAGTCCCTGTTGCACTTCATACCAAATCAAACGCACACATGAAAAATCAGGTTTCATGGGACATACACACAGAAACACAAAATTACATTTTGTATGGCCCTGTGGCATTTTGACAAAATGGCCCTGAAAAGAATATGAAGAAAGAGTATGAGGAGGGGATCATGAATGTAGTAGGAAATTGTTTTTATTGATTTTCATTGGCACTACAGTTCATAACACAGGAACTAAATTTATGAAATCAGTTGTAATTTTGGCTCTGAGAAGCAGGCTACCTTTAGCTTTCAGAAGGCTGCCTCTCATATCCTTCTGATTATTAATTTCTGGGTTTCATACCTTTTTCTGATGTTCAAATGATAAAAACCAGGACAAAATAAAGGAAATTAGATATTTTAAAAGAACAAGAAAACTATTATTTTTAGAAACATCCTCCAACAAGATCTTAGAATCTATATTGGTACTTCTATGTATTTAATTTCTTTTGCACACAAGGCTAACCTGTTACAACAGTAAAAATTTAACTTGGAAACACAGAGACAGAATGCAATAACCTTAGTGCATTCAGATTTATCCCATTGTTCTAGGAGGCTCTCTGAATTTTTTTAAATGTTGGAAATTATACATTTATAATAGATGGTTATCATACTGTCAATGGCTTTTGGTTTTCTGATAACTTTAGAGAAGCCAAATTTCATATACTGTCTTTAATATAGCAAATATGTGTAACATACAAACTATGTGAATCTGAAAGAATCTGTAAGGATCCTTTCTTTAGATGTTAAACAGTTACTGAATCCACTGTTCCTCTCCCTTGTGTATGGTTCTATTTCCATTTGCTTTCTGACACATTATTAAATGCAATCAAAAAGCAGAGTGTTTCCTGGAGCAGAAGAGAAGCAGAGGGAAATTATGTTACTCAGAATATCCTAAATTCAATAAACAAAGTCTCTGTGTATATGCACAACCAATTTAACCATGTTGACTCAATTGGTCAATCAATTCTGATTTAAAACAAAGGTCAGCCCAGCCAAACTAGCAATCAATTAAAAAAAAAAAAAAGGGCACACAGTAAACCATTCACTTTCAATGTGCATGGTTTGAATATTATAGGTGATGCAATTATTCCAGGAAAAAAAACCTCTAATTATATAACACTGAGTTTAAAATTTTTGAGATTTATGTGGTTTTTTTTTTTCCTTTTTAATATTCTTTTTACTTTTTCTTGCCTCAGGATATTCTTTTAAGTACAAAAGAAAGAAATTAAGTTCAAGTAGACATGTTTTTCTTTGAGAAAATATAGATACATTTTATAATGAAGGAAAACAAATATGATTTTATATTTTCTGATAGTTACAATCTCAGAGACTAAACAAATTAGGATCTGCTAGAGAAAATAGGGCTTCTTAGGTGATGCTAGTGGTAAAGAATCCGCCTGCCAGTGCAGAAGACACAAGAGACGTGTGTTCGATCCCTGGGTTGGGACAATCTGTTTGAGTAGGAAATGGCAACCCACTCCAGTGTTCTTGCCTGGAAAATTCCATGGACAGAGGAGCCTGTTGGGCTGCAGTCCATGGGGTCCCAAAGAGTTGGATATGACTAGAAAAAATAAAGATTCACTCTCTAGAAAACAATTAAAATTATAATCTTTGGATTTTGCATCATCATCATATCACTATTTGAACACCTTATACATTACATAACCAAAAAAAAAAAAAAGGCAAATTAAACAAAAGTTTCATGAACTATGCAGTGTTGGGAGAAAACCTAGCATATCAATTATCACCTGATAACTTCTGCTAAAATAGATTTTACAATAAAATTACAAATATTCAGTCCATGTGACACCAAAACTGTGCAAAACACAAAGTAGTTAAAAAAAAAAAAATACAGACTCTGTAATTCAAAGCTTTCTTAAAACCTATGCATGAATCTAGTATTTTATAGTCCATAGAAACCAACTTGACAATAAAGAGAAGTCAGTGAAGAGACCAGGCATGTTCTTTCAAAGAGAAGACTGTACTGTGAAATGGTTACAACCTGGATTCAGAGAGGTCTGGATAGAAACCAAGATTCCCTCTTACAAGTGAAATAAACTTGCACAAGTTACTTAACAGCCTGAGTCTTGTTTTATTGAGAATAATGAAAAAAATTCCCTAAATTTGTAATGATATTTAACCCAAATAATGTATGCCATGTGCTTCCTACAGAGAATATTGAAAATTAGCATTTGATAAACAACAGCTATTATCAGTGTATCAGTATTGCCTGTTAAGTAAGTTAGCTAAATCAACAATTTCATCCATAGGCTGGGGGTTTTCTGCTCTTCTAAGGAAAATATAATGAAAAATCACCAATTTATAAATTTATAATCAAATTACAAGAAGAAATTGTACACTAACATTCAAATACACTGAAGTTGAATATTTTTAGACTTTGGAGGTGGTAGGAAATTATTGTTCTTGGGGAGTATTTAAAACTTAAGGCATATGGGCAGTATTAAAAATATACTCAGAAGTAGCCCAAGAAGACAGCAAAGGCTTGATAAAATGAGCCTTGGCGGATGTCCAATAACAAATAATAAAAACTATCCCCTTAAGGGGCTTTAATGAAATGTTTGGCCACTAAGGGCCATCCAAACAATACGACAATACACAAGACAAAAGCATTTAAGAATCTAATGGTACTGGGAGCTCTTCGGAGATATAAAAATTAGGAGGGTCTCTCTCTCTCTCTCCCTCTCTCTTTTAAATTAAATGCTGGAAAATTACAATTAAGTAACCTTAAATAAATTAACTCTTACTGGGTGGGTTCTTAGCTATTTAAACATTAAGGGAAGTAATTTGTTACCATAGATAGGTATTTAGCCCCATAACCAAGACTGGGTACCATGTATCCACAAAGCATCTGCATTTTATCTGTATATACAAGCAAAGGAGAATGAACTAACTACCAGATGCAACTGATTTATTCTTCATAGAATTTAGCCAGACTAGTATAAAATTGTATGTAAAAATAAAAGTAAATTTTAATAGAAAACAACACAATCTCTACACTTTTTGGTCTGAGATGCCTGACCAAGCATATATGCTGTTACAACCACAAAAAGGCAGGCTGATTCCAGCTTTCATTATGCCTGAATAATTGTGGAGTTTTCCAAGCCATTTTGCCTCTCTGTAGCTTAATCTCTTCAGCCTGTAGAAGGAATCTAGAGTAAATTATTTCTAAGGTACTTTCAACTCAATTATTTTACACATGTAAGAAAAGAATACTTCATATAGTAAATATATATAGAATATTTCAGTTATATAAATCATTGGAGATGAGACAATATAAGATTAATAAGAAAATACTATTTTTGATTATAATTCCTTTGGGTTATAAGAGCATAAATTTGAATTTAGATATTTAATTCAACTTCCCTGTCCTAAGTATGAATCACTGTTTACTTTAGTTAGTAGCTCAGTCCTGTCTGACTCTTTGCAACCCCATGGACTATAATCCACCAGGCTCCTCTGTCCATGGGATTCTGCAGGCAAGAATTCTGGAGTGGGTTGCCATTCCCTTCTCCAGAGGATCTTCCTGACCCAGGGATTGAATTCGGGTCTCCTGCATTGCAGGTAGATTCTTTATTGAGTGAGCTATAGGAAGACCCTTAGAATATTGTAAAAATGACAATGTATGGTTCCCTAAGTCAATTTAAGGAGTATATTATTTTGCTATATAGTCAAAACTAATTTGCATGATTTGGGGGGGCAAATAAAATAACACTGAAATGACATAGAGCTTAATAATTAGAAAAAATACTTATGTAAATGATAATGAATATTATGAATAAGTATGACAAATTATACAATTGTACTATCATGTTCTTAAAGAGTGTCAAAATAAAGTTGAAGGACCACACCTGAAATGATTTTAAAAATTAATAATTGCACAATGTAGTTAGAAATGTTATTAAGTAAAAAATATTTTGATTTGAATAATTAAAATACATGTTTAAGAAGTTATGCAAGTCATATAGATACTAGATGTCATGAAGGACTCATGGGATGTTTCTTCTCAGACAGAAGATTTGCTTCATAATTGGTTGTTATTTCAAGTTAATTCAAATATAACTAGGCATAACTTCTAAAACAAAATTTAAAGCAAGCAAATATGAACATGATCTAAAGGAATAATGATGATTTATAAAATCAAGATAACTATCACCATTTTCAAATGTAAATTCTAAGAAACACGGTGGAAACGTTTATGAATCATTGGGTTTCTCTGAATAAAGGGGAAAGTTGCTTCAATTTCTATTGAGTCTTGTACTAGGGCCTGTGTTTTTGCCACATGAGAATGGAACAATAGGTTTTAGATCTACAGTCAGTTACATGAGGCAGTGAGTGTTAGCTGTAAATAGCCTCACAATTCTGTGCATCACTGCTTCTGTTGATTCTTCAACTTGGCTCTGCTTATTCTATTGTTCCCTGTTTGAATGAGTATCTAGAATGCCCTACTCAAAGACTCTATTATTATCTGAAGCATATTTGTCTATATGAGAGACGATTTATTAGGTTTGCCACTAGATTGCCAGCACAGTTGGTGTGAAAGACTGCCAGACAATTAACTTTTTCATTCAATAATTTCCAAAAATATTACCTAGATTGTAAGAAGGTCTTTTACCTCTTTAATAAATCACTTGTCAAATTATATTTATTGTCCTCAGGAAGCTCATTAAAATAAAAGCAATAAAAGTTTAGAAAACTATCTTTATAACTAAAGGTCATATATATCATTTACATTTCAGCTAAATGAACTCTGAATAACTAGTTGATTACTATTTGTTAGGTTTATACGTTTTTGATTAAAATTAACTTTGACAGACTGGCATAAGTAAATGAATATTTAAGAAATCAGTTAATATTGCTTACACATCATCAACAATATTTAGACAGATTTCAAAGGACTTGACCATTGAGAATACCCTATCAAACAGAATGAATTGAAAGAAAGAATACAGTAGTAACTCTTTAAGTGAAAATGTGGGACACTTGATTCTTTGCATAGATATATGTCTGGCTGGGATTAACTAATGGAAGTTTCCTACTTATGTTTTTATTTTCTCTGTGTTTGTACTGATTGTGTTATATCAAGCCAAAATTTTCCCTAGTGCTTCTAATAAAAAATATTTCAGCATGCAAATTGTTATTTCATAGCAGGTTCTTGTTCAGCATGTCACTGCTTTCAGTTGTCAAAGTTCATTTCTACCTAATTAGATATTTAAATCCTAAGAATCTTTTGTGAATACCTAGTAAAATGTTTTTTCCAACTCTCTTAAGGCATTTAGAGTTGCAAATGTGACTTTTCCAGATAAGAACATTCTTAATGAAACAAAAATTAAATCAAGTAAGATTTTTAAATGATGTATTTTATAAATGATTGCCCTTATCCTCTTTCCTAGCACATATACTGCTACTTTGGCAGTTGAATTCAGTAAGATTCCTATGTGCCAATTAGCATGTGATCCTCATTATCAGGTGTATCATTAGAGTCCAACTCACTCACAGGCACAAACAGCAACATTTTATTTATTCTCTAATCACTGAAACAGACAAGCAAATATATGTTTATGTATAGAAATTCACACAATTAACTATTGAATGCCTGGGTTTTCTACCTGAATCATGACTGTGAAAACTGACAATGTTTATCTAACAGATTGTATTCTAGGAGCAAGTTCTCATTTTTTCTATTTTCCATAATGATTTTACTTTGAAGAAAATCAGAGACAAGATGACTATTTAAGTAGAATCAGAAAAATAATATCAATTTTTCCTGGTAGGTGCAGGAGAACAAGATAATATGACTAAGCTCTTTTACTTATGAAAAGCAAAATGTTTTTGTTGGCAAAACCAGAGAGTAAGATGGAAAAAGTCTCACATGTTTATTTTAAATAAAGCACATCTAGGTGTGCTTTTATGAATGGAGTTAACTAAATACCAAATTTGTTAATAAATAAAAACATTTTCCTAAACACTGATATTTTCTAAAAATAAACAAATTATTAATATGTACATGATGCAACTGAAATATTCATCAACAACCATACATATGTATAAAATTTGACTTTTTTGGTTGTTTGCTTAATGTATGAAAACTTAAGACAATGTCATAGAGAGAAAATGCAATTATCCAGTGTTTATAAAGATGGAAGTGACATCTAGAATCTGTGCATGAAAATGATGTCTCCTTTTCACACTAGAACACAGTTATGTTCCAGGAGGGTGAGTATATCCAACTGGAGTCCTAGTGTTTAATGACATTAACAATTAGGTGAACATCTAACATTCCTTTATAAACAAGATTCAAAGCAAGAATTTGATGTTCTCTTTATCTTGGATTCAGATACCTTCAGCATAATGTGAAATTTGTAATTAACTGATTAAACACATTCTTTTGACTCATTATTTTTTAGCCCACTGCTAGGATATATTCTTAGCCTCAAGGAAAAACATTACTAACTACAAATAATTTAGTTATAAAATTTAAGAATTACTTATAATGCTGTGCCAATCATTGATCTAGTGCTTCTTTGACAAAGATAAAGGGGCATCTCCTGTGAAAGCACTTTAAGGAGATTACACTTATATTATACTATATTATAAGGCTCAACTCAATAACTTAATATGATGCCAGATGTTTACTGATGTGAATTAAATAGTTGTCATTTGAAGCATTCAAAATCTACTACTACCCAAAGTCATTAAAGTCTAGTGTTAGATTTACAAAGGCCTATTATCACTTGAAGCTTTTACCTAATATATTTACCTACTATACGAGAAATCTTGAAAACTAGCATTTATAAATCTTAAAGTATTATGCAAGTTAGGATCTACTAAATTTCTCTGAAATTTAAAAATTTTAACAAACAAAATGTTTTATAAATGTAAAAATATAATCTCAAAACATAACTAATTTTTTTTTATTTTGGTGGGAGGAAAATATTAAAATATAATATTTCACTTGAAGATGAATCATATAAAAGAAATTAAAGCATCAGTTAAGGAGAAAAGGAGCAAAGGCAATTAATTGCAAAGTTAAAATGAGTGGTTTTCCATGTCAAATCCGTACTTGCTATCATGAAACATAAATGCTTTGTTTTTCATATGTTCCCATAATGTCTAGGGACAAAACACATAGCTATAATGTCATATAGTAATATTAAAAAAGACAGCAAAAACAAGACATTGATAGCAGTTAGAAAATAAGATGAAATTGGATGAAACTAAAATTATGGCAGGTTGATCAAAACATTTAATGAATATCCTACACTTCATCTTAAAAAACAGCAAAACATTAATTAACAAATCATTATCAGGAAAAATTCAAATAATCAACAGTTCTAAAGAGAAATCATTGATTACATTAGCCTAACCAGAATCAATAAAAAGGCACTATGGACGTATCAGACCAGACGAACCCATCTGATACTTTTAACCATTTTGCCTTTCCCACATAATAGCACCATGTGGAGGAACCAAAATCTTTCTTCTCCCTGATAACAGCATTCAGATTACCATGGTTCAGCAGGTCAAAAATCTGCCTGCAATGCAAGAAACACAGGAGACAAGGTTTCCATCGCTGGGTCAGGAAGCTCCCCTGGAGAAGGGAATGGCAACCAACTGTGATTTTCTTGTCTGTATAATCCTATGAACAGAGGAGCCTCGTGGACCACAGTTTAAAATCTCTCACTGAGTCAGACATAACTGAACGACTAATCTCACACACACACACACATCACCATGAGGAATCTTTAGTCTTGCTAATCTAATGGCAATCAGATTACTTCTGTTAAGTGAGTCAAGCTAAACTATTCAATTCCTTATCTCCTTACAGAGAATGTAGGTTTTGAAAGAATTTTAAAATATGTTAGGTCCTACATAACTCAAGACAGCTCCTTACACAGTTGGTGTGGTTTAAGCTCAAGACATCACTCACTCAAATTCCTAACCATTGGAAAGTTCAGTCTGTATCTCCTTGCTTGTTGTAACTCCATCTGTAAGATTAATAATCATCAACTCTTTATGGACACTTTCACTTGGACATGTTATTAATCTTCAATATTTTTTATTGATGTGAAATATGCAATAGCTATTCTGATTTTACATGTTGTTCTCAGGAAATTCTACTTTGATGGTTGGATCAAAAGTTGTGCCAGAGTCCAAGCTTTGCACCTGTTTCATGTGAGTATTTTATTATCAATACTGCTGAAAATAAGTTTAAAAAAACCAGGAAGTTTTAATTGAGTAATCTATTAATTTTTTAAATCACTTCAGTTCAGTTGTTTAATCGTGTCCAAATCTGCTATCCCACGGAATGCATCATGCAAGGATTCCCTGTCCATCACTAACTCCTGGAGTTTACTCAAACTGATGTCCTTCCAGTTGGTGATGCCAGCCAACCATCTCATCCTCTGTCATCCCATCTTCCTCCTGCTTTTAATCTTTCCTAGCATCAGGGTCTTTTCAAATGAGTCAACTCTTTGCATGAGGTGGCCAAAGTATTGGAGTTTCAGCTTCAGCATCAGTCCTTTCCATGAGTATTCAGGACAGATTTCCTTTAGGATGGACTGGTTGAATCTCCTTGCAGTCCAAGGGACTCTCAAGAGTCTTCTCCAACACCACAGTTCAAGTATCAATTCTTAGATGCTCAGCTTTCCTTATGGTCCAACTCTCACATCCATACATGACTATTGGAAAAACCATAGCCTAGACTAGACAGACCTTTGTTGGCAAGGTAATGTCTCTGCTTTCTAATATGATGTCTAGGCAGGTCATAACTTTTCTGCCAAGAAACAAGCATCTTTTAATTTCATGGCTAAAGTCACCATCTGCAGTGATTTTGGAGCCTAAAAAAATAAAGTTCACCACTGTTTCCACTGTTTCCCTATCTACTTACCATGAAGTGATGGGACTAGATGCCATGACCTTACTTTTCCAAATGTTGAGTTTTAAGCCAACTTTTCACTCTCCTCTTTTACTATCATCAAAAGGCTCTTTAGTTCTTCACTCTCTGCCATAAGTGTGGTTCATCTGCATATCTGAGATTATTGATATCTCTCCCAGCATTCTTGATTCCAGCTTGTGCTTCTTCTAGCCCAGCATTTCTCGTGATGTACTCTGCATATAAGTTAAATAAGCAGGGTGACAATATACAGCCTTGATGTACTCCTTTCCCTATCTGGAACCAGTCTGTTGTTCCATGTACAGTTCTAACTCTTGTTTCTTAACCTGAATACAGATTTCTCAGGAGGCAGGTCAGGTGGTCTGATATTCCCATCTCTTTCAGAATTTTCCAGTTTGTTGTGATCTACACAATCAAAGGCTTTGACACAGTCAATAAAGCAGAAGTAGATGTTTTGCTGAAACTCTCATGCGTTTTTGATGATCCAACGGATATTGGCAATTTGACCTCTGGTTCCTCTGCCTTTCCTAAATCTAGCTTGAACATCTAGAATTTCACGCTTCACATACTGTTGAAGCCTGGCTTGTAGGATGTTGAGCATTACTTTGCCAGCGTGTGAGATGAGTGCAACTGTGCAGTAGTTTGAGCATTCTTTGGCATTGCCTTTCTTTGGGATGAATGAAAACATACCCTTTCCAGTTCTGAGGCCACTGCTGAGTTTTCCAAATTTGCTGGCATATTGCGTGTGGCACTTTTACAGCATTATCTTTTAGGATTTGAAATAGCTCAACTGGAATTCCATCACCTCCATTAGCTTTGTTTGTAGGGATGCTTTCTGAGGCCCACTTGACTTCATATCCCAGGATATCTGGCTCTAGGTGAGTGATCACACCACTGTGGTTATCTGGGTCATGAGGATCTTTTTTTAATAGTTCTTCTGTGTATTCTTACCATCTCTTCTTAAATCTTCTTCTTCTGTTAGGTCCATACCATTTCTGTCCTTTATTGTGCCCATCTTTGCATGAAATATTCCCTTGGTATCTCTAATTTTCTTGAAGAGATCTCTAGTCTTTCCCATTCTATATCCTTTTCATTATAGGGGACTGGAATGCGAATGCTGGAAATCAAGATACCTGGAGTAATAGGCAAACTTGGCATTGGAGTACAAAATAAAGCAGGTCAAATATTAATAGAGTTTTGCCAAGAGAACACACTGGTCATAGCAAATACCCTCTTCCGACAACACAAAAAAAGCCTCTACACATGGACATTACCATGGAATGTCAATACCATGGTAGTCAACACCAAAATCAGATTCATTATATTCTTTGCAGCCAAAGATGGAGAAGCTCTATACAGTCAGCATAAACAAGTCTAGGAGCTGGCTGTGGCTCAGATCATGAACTCCTTATTGCCAAATTCAGACTTAAATTGAAGAAAGTAGGGAAAACGACTAGACCATTCAGGTATGAACTAAAGGAAAACCCTTACTATTATACAGTGGAAGTGACAGATAGATTCAAGAGATTAGATCTGAGATACAGAGTGCCTGAAGAACTATGGGTGGAGGTTCTTGACATTGTACAAGAGGCAGGGATCAAGACCATCCCCAAGAAAAAGAGAGGCAAAAAGGCAAAATGGTTGTCTGAGGAGGCCTTACAAATAGCTGAGGAAAGAAGAGAAGCTAAAGGCAAAGGAGAAAGGGAAAGATACACCCATTTGAATGTAGAGTTCCAAACAATAGCAAGGAGAGATAAGAAAGCCTTCCTCAGGGATCAGTTTTTTAAATACACTTTGTTTAATGGCATGGGAAAAATCAAAAGAATTATAAAATACATCTCTAACTCCTACAAAGTAAAATGTAGCTGACCAGACAGAGTGTGCATCCTTGACAGGAACAGTTTTAGGTGACAAAGAGCAATTCAGTGTTAAGTGCCAAGTGTCATAAAGTTACAACAAAAAAGAGAATACAGTAACATGAGAAGTGCTGGGAAGACTCAGTGAATGATTAAGAAATCAAACTGAGCTATGACATGTGAAAAGGAAGCAAGTTAGTGGCCTTGTGAGAAGGATGATGTAGACGGAGGAAACAGAAAGGCCAAATGTATGGAAGCAAGAGAAATTTGTTCTGTTTGGGGGACACGATGTAAAGTTTGGAAAGACAGGTTGAAAAAAGTCTGAATGAGATTAGAATTTTGGGTAGGGCTGGGGGTGAAGAACTTTGAATGAGGATGGTGGCATTACTGAAACGGTGTTTTCACAGGCTTAGCCGGGTGATAGGTATGCTGAATTGTGGAAATGAGAAGGAAGGGAAGCAGAGAGAACAGCTGGGGAGACTGACAGATTTCATGTCAACAACGAGGGGAGTGGAAATAAAGGGGAGTACGTAGCTTCACTTTTTGCTTTTATAAGTCATATCTGCTTTTTAGCATCTATAAGAAACACATCAACTGCCAACAGAAAAGGTATCCTAACTGTTGTAAAGAGAGCGATCTGGAAAATGGTTTCTCAAAAAAAGCCATCAAAGCTCTGCTAAAAAAGTAATTCAGTTCCTGAAGGAGAGATAGCAGTCACAACATAACATTTAACTACTTAAAAGCAAAAAAAGTTGAGGGGGAAGAGAGGAAAAATCACTAAGTAAAAAAAAACTATGAAATCTATCTTTATTCTGAAGGGATATGATTTGATGATATTATTTTCATTTGTTCTTTTCCTTAGATGAATCTGAAATTCAATCTAACATAAGCGATTACTAAGATAAGCCATGTGATTAGATGCTGGAAGCATCAGCCTCATATTCAACAACACTTACAGTGTATCATAAACAAAGGTCCTTTCATAATTGCATATGCAGATAAACTTTATAGAATCACTCGTGCTTGTTAGAATTTGCTGATTCCTGGTCACTTATTACATTTTTACTTACTAAAGAGTGACCTGAGGGCAAAGTCTAGATAACTGGAACTCTAATGTCCCTTGAGAAAAGATATATTTTAAATCTTTTCTTCACAAAATGATCTTTGGGTTGAAATCATTGCATTAGTGCTTACTACCTCTCAATAAAATTGAATAAAACATCCTTAAGCACATTGTAAACTCCAAGAGTCTATATGTTCTTGATGTTCAGTATAACAATGATAAAATCCTTTCTGTGGTTTTAAAATGCTTAATGGTGAGGACATTACCACTTAGACAGTACTTATAAAATTCCATATTAGGTCAATAAAAACTCAAAACATTGGTCCTGAGATCGTTATATAGAGAGGACATTCTAGGTTAAACCAAGGTTGATAGGCAGTTAGCATAAGATCCCATTTCTACATCAACTGAACCCATCCTTACACCTATCTTATACACAAAGCCATTAGCTATATTCAGTACCAAGACACAAAAAATTCCAATAGATTTTTATTGGTATATAAAGAAATAATCTTAATATTTAGTTCAGATAATTGCCAAATTAACTATCATTTTTTTCTTCTGAAACAATAGACAAAATAATTTATTAGAATGCCACTGAATTGGTAAAGATAAGCAAATTAGTGCCATAAAATTCAAATATCAAGATCACAGAACTAATGGTCATCTATTTCCTGATAAAGCTATATGAAATGATTGAAATATCATGAACCACTCCCCTCTACACACACGCACACACACACACACATACAAATATGCTAAATTTAAAAAGATCAAGTCTGCTCCTATTTAAGACAAAGTGTAAGATTTTTCTTCAGAAGACTGCATACCTGTGAAGTGTCAACTCAAGATTGCTGTTTTTATTCCGGGAAGGTTTAAGTTCTGCTGCAACCCATGAAAAGCATGTGAGTTAGTGCTGTTTTATTGTCCTTGTTAAGAACTACTATTAAAACAAAGGGCATTATTGAAGTATTTTAATATATAGATTAAGAAGTTGAATTAAACTCTATTGTAATTCTAAGATGGCAACTTAACTATATGATAAAAAAAGAAGAAAAAAAAAACCTACATAAAATTCAAATATATTACACCATGGCAGTAAATTACTTCTCTCTAACTTCAGCATGTTCTAGCAAGGCATTCTATCCATACAGCTCTGCAGTGGCTGTGTTTTCAGTATTTGTGGTTCATTCATTCATTCATCAAACATTGATTGCTTAACTCAGATGCTTTTAGAGCACTAATGACTGGGGACACACAGATCCATGAAACATAATCTCCATCTTCAAAAACTCACTGTTCAGTTGGGTCTACAGTTGTGTAAACAGATCATTATAATAGAGTGAGATGTGCTAACAGATGCCTGTACAATGGGACTGTGATGATAGACAAGGCATATTTGCTTGGGGATTCAAGGTCTTAAACAGAAAGTGGCTTGTGAACAATATTTTAAAGAAAGAATTGGAGTTGCCAAGGCAGGTTTTGTAGCAATCAATGAAAGAAAATGATAAATAGTTAAGTGAGATAAATGACAAGATTCAGGTACTACTCAGAAATAACCCTCAGCTGGAAAGACATCAGTGGAACAGAGAACAGATGATGTGAGGCAGAGGGCCTGGCCATAAATGCAAGACAGTGAAGCGACCCTGGAAAATTTATGTAGCCCCAATTTCAATCTGCAATGTATAGATTTTAAAAATAAATTCAAAGGATTGTTAAGAAAATTATATAAATCTCTTCTGTATGTTTTAAATCATCTTACAAATATTATTTACCTGATTATCCCTATTTTTGTCCAGTGAGTATAGAAATAGAGGTCACTTAATTATAAAAACATACTTAGAAACAGCAAGGCCAAGGAGAAATCTTCATATTTCTTTTTAATATAAACTGTATTTCAGTAAAATATGAGGAACATACAGTAAGGTCTCTTCATAATACATATTGTCTTTAATTCCTATGAAGCATATTAACTCTTGAACAAGGGCATCCATGATAAAGCATGGATCATATTTAAGAGATGTCATTTACAACCAAATAGCACCTGAACAATTGTCCCTCCAGTTTCAGAGTATATATATTTTAATTTCCTCCCAATTTTATTTCTGAGCTCATGCAAGTACAGTTATTATGTGATGTGGAAATATTTTTCATATTTACCTACATCCACATATAGTCAGCATAACAAATAATAGTGTCATAGTCTATCCAGCAGAGTGCACTTCCAACCCAAAATAAGAATACACTCATAAGCTATTACGGAGAAGGCAATGGCACCCCACTCCAGTCCTCTTGCCTGGAAAATCCTATGGAGGGAGGAGCCTGGTGGACTGCAGTCCATAGGGTCGCTAAGAATCGGACACGACTGAGCGACTTCAATTTCACTTTTAACTTTCATGCATTGGAGAAGGAAATGGGAACCCACTCCAGTGTTCTTGCCTGGAGAATCCCAGGGACGGTGGAGCCTGGTGGGCCGCCATCTATGGGGTCTCACAGAGTCGGACGCGACTGAAGCGACTTAGCAGCAGCAGCAGCAAGCAGCTGCTGCTTGAGGGCATTCTTCTCAGCCTACATCTTCCTGAAGCATATTTGAAGTCAAATTCTAGACTGAAGGCAGAAAGTTTCACAAGGAAGTGTTGAGCACCTTCTGTCACGGTCAGAGATGGATCCCTCTGAAACTATTGACATACTGGCCAATGTAGTAGACATTTGTTGTATTTTTGACACCAGCATCCAACTTCCCTATTGTTAGTGCAAATACACTATTTCCTTTTGAAAAACTATCCCCTTTCAGCTTCTGGCTCATGCTGTTTCCATAAAGCTAGTTCTATCTCTAGTATTAACGTAGACACATGATACAGACCTAAACCAATCAGAATACCGCTTTGTCCCTTCCACATGGTTGGTTTTGGTATGTCCATGTGATGCCCTTGGAGACCTGAGACTGTGTTGAAATGGCCAAAAGACTCTATATTCTAGTCAAAGAGGGAATGATTATCTGAGGATGGAAAAGGGGGTCAAGAAGTGGGGAGAGTCAAACAGGGCCTTAGTGACTATGACCTTGTATACAGTCATGTCAGGTCAGAGTCCAAAATTTTCAGATCCCAAAGCTGATGAACTTCTCTGTGATTAAGGCTAATTTGGGTCAAGTTTCCTGTCACTTGCAATGTAATTAACAGACACAATCAATATTAATGATTTATGCCCTCTCCCTGTTACTAGCAAGAAAAAAAGTGTATCTTATTTTTTGCTCACTGCTTTCCTGGCTACCCTTCCTGATCTGAGTTTCTCTGACATGTCTATACTTGGCTCATACCAACCTATATACCCTTCATCTCTACGTCACACACTGTCAGAGACTTACTTTGTAAGGGATGGATTATGCTTATCCATACTAAGTAGTCTTTATGTGACCTGATGCTCATAGTTACCCTATTCTCATTTTAGCTTTTATCTACTGTTAAGGCCCTTTCAAGTGGGAAATAAAAATGCACTTTTTAAAAATTATACCCACAGCATGCTTTCCTATTTCTGGGTTATAGTTCAATTACACCATATCATCATAGCTGTCGTTTTCCTCACTTGTACTTTTTATTCTCCAAGGGTATTTTGTCCTTTTACATTGTGGAGCCCTGTTAGGATAACATTCTGATGTGATGTTCTTACTGGATCCTTTGGAAGAAAGAACTTACGCTGCACTGGGTTAAGTGCATTTCCTTTGTTGAGTTGAAACAGCAACCTCACTTAAGGAATTAAGCTTTCCCTTTCCTCTCTTTTTAATAGCACCATTTGGATGTTTTCTTCTGAAAATCTGAGTATCCGGCATATGGAAAAATCAACTATTTGTAGTAAAAGCTTGAGGCTTCTGAGGACTTCTGTGGGCATCCCATATAAATTCACTGGGATGGAATTAACAGGACTGTCCTTGCATAAATGAACAGAAAGTCTGCAAAGCAATTCTCTGCTAATCAGAGCAAATTAGTCTTGGATTCTACTGACATGGAAAGATTCTAACTGGCATTGAGCCTAAGGACTAGCAATAATTATATCACCATGGATCATAAAGGGTCAACATTTATATTCCTTTGTAAAATGTAATCTTTATTCAAAATCAAATATCTGTGTCTTACCTAATAATTTGATACTCTATTAACATGATTTTGGACTTGAGATGTATATATATATACACTTTCTTGTCTGGAGACACTATAGTCGTAGTCATGAGAAATATCTCCCATTAATCACTCAGTTTTCAAAACTTCTGAGATGTTCTTATCCTGTACCTGTCATTTAATAGTTTTCGTAATAGTGGTAGCTTTATGTTATAGATTTATTCAAGAAAGTGTTTCTTGAGTATCCATCACTGCATTTAACCTGAACTGAATAGCAGAAACATAATTATGTGAAAGAGGAAGAATAGACCCCTCTCCTTATGGAATTCGTGTTCTACTAATACTTGCACAATAATTGCTTAAAGTTTTTAGAACAGTGCAAATACTATGCAACTATAATATATATTAATCGTTGTTAAAATGTATTCCAAGGCACAAGTTATGTATGCCTGTGGACCTTTAAAAATGATAAATGAAATAGCTTAAAAATCATGCAACTTTGTCAATTTTACCCCAATAGACCTGGGAGGGGAATGGAGGTCATCTGAATGCTTTTTAATGAGATAAAAATAAGTGGTGTTTCCTATCACATCAGGTATGATGGAATAGTTTTAGTCAGATAAGCAGAAAGAAACTCAAGTAAGCAAAGGAGAATGTCTAGAAGCAGAAAAAGACAAAGTATTATTTTCCTTTCCTTCAAGGTGTTGTATGGTCCTAAGATTTTAGAATACCTGGAAGAAAATGTAAAATAAACGTGCAATTGTAATATCACTCCTTTACAATATTCTAAAATGTAACTGATTGCTGAAATGTAAAATATGGACCAGAATTAAAACTGTGAAGTATTTTTAAAAAATTAGAGTTTAAAAAAAGTGTTAATTGAAAGAGTCACTACACAGATTAAATCAAACAGATTTGCCATCAGATAGGAACTTAACCACTTTTCTATGTCTCAAGTTAGCTCTCAGAACAGAAATGAAAACTAGCCTCAAGGAAGGAAATGATCAAAATGAATGAAATATATGTAAAGACATCTGACATATTTGCCTTTGCAATTATGAGAGACATCTAATTAAGTAAGGTCATTAGAACTTGACAGAGCATCATTGGCTTTGAAATGTAGAAATGATGAACTCATAAAAGAAGCTCTGAAATCAATCAGCCATCCAATCAATCAATAAATGAACTGAACAGTCTCGTTCTTCACTCCTACTGTATTTCTCTTTCAATACAGATGTATTTCTCAATACAATACATTTTGAGGAGTACTTCTCGAGAAGGGAGAAATGACAATTGTTTGACTTTTATGGAGTAATAGTAATTAGATAATCAGGGAGAGGCAGAGACAGTGACTCTGTCACAGTGAGCGTTTGTCCAAAGGCAGCTGCACACGCTCCTCTGCTTACAATCTTGTGATTAAAAAAAGTGTACACATACTTATATTAAAATAGATCATCAACAAGGACCTATTGTATAGCACTAGAAACTCTTCTCAGTATTCTGTAATAACTTACAGGGGAAAATAAGTCGAAAAAGAATAGATACATGTATATGTATAATGGAATCACTTTGCTATATACCTGAAACTAACACAATATTGTTAATAAAATATACTCTAATATAAAATTTAAAAAAATGAAATGAAAAGGATGACAAAGTTTGAGAGCATTGGTTTGCACTTTGAAGCTTATGAATGGACAATCATGTTATAGGATGGGGTACAAATGGAGGGGGATTTATTCTTGAATATTTGCTCTCAAAAATAGAGAAGAAATCCACATGAAGTTACTCATTAGTTTAATCTTCAAGAATATTTTGAGTCCATCTTATCTGTTTTTTAAACTGCTGTTATAAGGTATTTGTATATCCAGAGGATAAAGAAAGTTTCAAATAAGTCTATTTGTTTAAATTATATTTTAACTCAAAACAAAATGTAACTGCCAACATATTATCAAACAATATAAATAAGCACCATTGTGTATAGAAAGTTATAGTAGCAACTGTGGCCTTTTCATTCTCTTTTATCCCTTTAAATAAATATTGAAGTAAACAATTTATATCTATGCTTACAAATCTTGTGTTGAATTTATAACATAAATTTACAACTATTTCTGTGCAAAATTAAAAATCATGTCAGGTTTTTTCCTTTTATACAACACTTGAAAAGGAAATACTTTAATAGACATAAGTACCATTCAAACAAAAATAATTTATTTCAAATGGTTAATTCATTTTTGGAATACTTAATTCAAAATTCTTGAATTTGAATTAAGGTACGAATACTTAATTCATACCTCTTTGAATAATTCAATCTAAGTTACTTTAGAATAGAATTTCCACAAAACGATGTGTGTATGTATGAAATGTCCTTAAAACTTGAAGATATTTTAACTCTTTGCCTAAGTAACTAAAAGCATTATATACACTTTCAAATAATTAATTGAACATTTTGAAACATTAGAGACCAACTACACATTACACAAACTATAGATTAGATTATTTGAGTCATGGCAAGTGCAATGAAGAACTCTGAAAATGTGCAATATTAATAAAATTAACTTAATATTATCTATTTACCTACATAGATATATTACCTTCATAACAACCTAAGGAGAAGTCATTTGTCCATATTCACATTCTCTAAGTAATAGAGCTGCTATTTAAACTCAAGAAGTCCAATGTCCAGTGTCAACCTTGGTGTGTGTATACATATTATTGAAAGTAAAATAATTTATAAGCTATAACTTAATAGAAAAGTGGAAAGACTCAATGTTAAATGAAGATATTCCAAAGTGCATTATTAAGCAGGTCTAGACGGGATTATTATCTCAGCCAAGCCTCACATTTAATTTCAGCCAAAATTTACCAACACATATCAACTGCACAAATAATAAGCACAAGGAGGTACTCAAAAAACACTTTTTATTAATTGATAGCTAGGATTTAAATAGCCTTAATTATCTTGGTAAGTGGAACAATCTATAAAATGTTACTGACATGTGCATGGTATGGTAAACACACTTAGTGGTGCAAAGCCAGTCAAAAGTTGCTAACTTATTGACACATGAGTTAACCCAAGCTCTGTAACAATAGACAGCTGGAGGTTGCTATAAACAGCAGGATTGTGTATGATATAAAGGATGCAACATTGCATTTCAGATAAATAGAGATCAAAATCACTCTTCAAGTATTGCAAGGAGTCTTATCAGTAAAAGACACAAATTATAAACTATATAAAACAGGTGACAGTGCCCTCTTGAGGATGCTATTAAAATCTGACACCAGTTCCTAAGAATTTTGCAGGTAAATTGATTTTCTTTTCCATATCCTGGAGTCAATGCCTTTTATTTTTATGATTTTAAGAAAATGTAATGCAATGAAAGAACTATTCATATTGATTCCTCAAACTTTTCCTCAAAAGGTAGCCTTTGTAATACAATGAAAATTCATGCAACAATACAGAATTAGCATAGTTTAGGTTTCCATAACTAACTATAGGAAAGAGATGTGTCAATAACTGAATATAGAGAGAGCTTTATGGCTTGGTACTGAGGATTTAAACTAAAAAATGTTTTATGAATATGTATCCATACTAAACTATAATAAATTCAGAATTGTATTCAACAGAAGATTCTAAGTATGCTAAATTTGTGTTAGGTTACCATTCTGCTTATAATGCCATGACTTCGCTCAGGGCTGGTGCACTGGGATGACCCTGAGGGATGGGAAGGGTAGGGAGGTGGGAGGGGGGTTCAGGATGGGGAACACATGTACACCCAGGCTGATTCATGTGAATGTTTGGCAAAAACCACCACAGTATTGTAAAGTAATTAGCCTCCAGTTAAAATAAATAAATAAATAAAAAATAATGCCATGACTTCTAACAGAAAGAACGTAATAGTCAGTCTGAATGTTTCATGGTAATCTTGGTTTAGTTCTCTGATCTAGAACCTTTATGCTCCTAGAAAGGAGAGTGCCCTCTGGCTCTCTATGTTGTCCCCTGTACACACATACACAGATACACCAATACACTGCCACACACACACACACACACAAACATACATGCCTTCCTTAAGTTTAACATCATAGAGGGTTTGCCCTCACAATACAAATACTCATGAAACAACTTCAGTGTGATCTTAAAAAACCTGCCAAACAAAGAGAAGACCAAAAGAAAAGTAGTCTGAATTTAATCAGAAAGACAGCAATTCAGGGATTCCATTTGAAAATCTTCTTAATCGAACAATAAGAAAGCAAGAAGAGAGTTAAATACATTAATGGATTTTCTTTCTTAAAATCACAATAATTCTTATGTGTCACCTGTGTTAGAACAAATTCATAAAATACTTGGAAATTACAAGTAATTCATTTACAGACTACCTTACTTTCTGAAAAATATAGCTGATTATTCAGATTTGATGTAGGCCATAAGAAAGATAAGAAGTAAAATAAAAAATAAAATTATATTCATAGGGGTTATATACCTCCAAACCTTAGTAGCTGGATATTAACACTGAGGCAAGGAAGTGAGGGTTAAAAATGCCATTACAATTACTTTCTTCATTTGTGTTTCAGCTCTGGAAAATTGACAAATATATACAAGAAGTTAATCTTACAAAAAGAAAGGAAACTACAATGGATCTTATATTTATTTTCCCAAGAAACTACTCTAAGCTTTTTGAAAATAATCAATTAATTAACTTGGAGATTCTTTTGTAATTGTTTGTTGAAACCTAATTATGTTACTAAGATAACTAACATATTTTTGTTGTTTCACCCTTTAGTATTAATAGTAGAAATTAGTAGTTTATAAATATATAGCAATTTATTATCCTCTAGTAATTGATCATCATCTTTTAAAAATTCATATAAAATATATAAGATTCCGAATCTTTGGCCCTTAAGCATGAAGAAACAGAAATATCAATTAACAAAATATAAAGATGTGTCTTGCTGGTCTGTTTTATGTGTACATACTGTTGATAATTAAGAAAGAAAAGAAGAGCAAAGGAAGCCTAATATATTTTTTTGTCAGAATCATTGTCATCATAGAAATATGGGATATAAAACTACAATATATTGATGCAAAAAAAAGGTATGGTTTAAAAATGTGTTCCAACAGTATTATACTGTCTGGTTCTTCTCTGCACAAACTTGAACAAAAATTCTGGAATCCACTTGGTTAATGCTGAGAACACTTGGCCTTCTGTACAAACTGCAGATTTCCTCCCACCTGCTAAAATGTGGAATCTGTTATATTCCATGAACCCTCTCATTATTTTGTCTTAATGGAAGGTGCTACTATCATTAATTATTTATCTAATTATTTCTTTAAACTGACAGAAATTCTGTTAAGAAGGTTGCTACTTTCAGCAAAGCAGCATTTGAAGCGTCCATTCCATTTGAAGCTTCCATCTTCTCTCTTTTCTCTTATGATTATATATTCTTAGAGAAAGCTAAACTACATCCAGCAATCTCCATTTTCTCTCTCCCATTCAATTTTAAGCTTCTCACACTTTGACCTATGCCTTTACCCCATCAAAGCTGCTCTCTTAAAGGTTTACAAGGATCTACTTTACAAACTCAATAGCCTGCACAGGCCTCTTAATCATCTGAAAATACCGAGCCAGCTGAACACTCCTTGGCCTTTGTAACTTCATACTTCTTTGATTTCCCTTCTATGAATTCTCCTGTTGTGTCAGACCTTAACCTCCGCCCACCCCCACGCATCCCTTAAGCTTAATTGTTCTCCATAACATTTTTCTGTTCCTCTCTATAAAAGCTGTTTCAGCAATACTATAGATTTAAAATATCACCACCATAAAGATGATTTGTATATCACCAAATTTATCTTTGTCTTAGATTCTAATTCTTTATTCTCTCAATCTCCTTATTTTCCTGGTCATCTTTCTATGTTTACAATATTTTAAGTAGCTCAAATATTATTGTAACAATTCAATACACTCATCTTTCATAAAACATTCCTCTATTTTCTACTCCTTAAATGTTTTAAATGGCCTTCAAATCTCCAAGAATTTTCTTGTACACCTCCCTTTCTTTTGTCTTCTCATCAAATCTGTTATCATGTTTTATACATTTTCTTTATTATGTTTATGATTTATAACTTCTGCTACTACCACCTTGTTTCATAGTCTTTGTGCATTTCTAATGGAAATATTGTAACAGTCCTCTAAATAGCCATCCTCTTTCTGTCTTTCTTCACAATAGACAGAATGTCTGTTGCTGTCAGATTAGTCTTTCTAAAGCTGAAAAATGTACAATAACCTGCCATGGTGCATAAGTTAAAGTCTGTTTTTTTTTTTTTCTAAACTGACATATAAATCCTTATATAATGTGGCCCCATTTTGCTTTTTTCCAATATTTTGTGTGCCCTATGATCATGCAATTGTAATATTAGTTGTCACAAGTTTAGTGTTTTCACCTTTGTTCATCTTTTGAAGCTATTCTTGCCTATTGGGATGCCTTTTCTCAACGTTCATATACCCAAATTCTCTCTTTTTTCCCCTCTGAATGTCACTTACTCTCTAAATGTCTGCTTAATCCTCTGCCATAAAGGCAATACCAGGAACTAACACTGCTTTAAGTCAAACATTTGCACTAAGTTTTTTGTGTGTATTATTTTGCTGAAAGCAATCTCTTTTTTCTGTTATCAATCACTGAATATTAACTGTATTTTCCTTATGGCAGTTATTACACTTTGTTGAACATTATATGTATTCCTGTGTAGTTTTCTCCCCCAAAAGAGTACAATCTTTGAAATGAACATCCATACACACTCCTTTCTCAGGGCTTGTCATAATGCTTCAAAGAAACTAATCTAGGAGTCAATTTACAAATCTGTTTACTTGAGACCACCTGCATCGACTATTCATAAATATGATACACACATACATATGTATGCACTTTCATACACACACACACATATGGTGGTTTTAGTGAATTACTACAGTGGAAACAAAGTGGAAAGGGTTAGTCGCTCAGTCGTGTCTAACTCTTTGCGACCTCATGGACTGTAGCCCATAAGGCTCCTCTGTTCATGGAATTCTCCAGGAAAGAAAACTGAAGTGGGTTGTCACTCTCTTCTCCAGGGGATCAAACCCAGGTTTCCTGCATTGCAGGCAGATTCGGAGCCTACTATTCATCAAATATTTTCCATGTCATTGTAATTAACAACCATCAATGCAACATACAAAGATCAGAAAGAGATGAGACACTCCTGTAGAGAAGAGTCTTCGTGAAGAAAATATCTGACTCATTGCTTTTAGTGATTTGATTACCAAGGAAAGCATTGCTAGGCTTTGCTATTCTCTGTTCTTACCTATGTGGCTTCCCTGATAGATCAATTGGTAAAGAATCCACCTGCAATGCAGGAGACCCCGGTTTGATTCCTGGATCAGGAAGATCCCCTGGAGAAGGGCTAGGCTGCCCACTCTAGTATTCCCGGGCTTCCCTTGTGGCGCATCTGGTAAGGAATCCACTGCAATGCGGGAGACCTGGGTTTGATTGCTGGATTGGGATGATCCCCTGGAGATCCTAGAGATCCCACTCCAGTATTCTGCCCAGGAGAATTTTATGGACTGTAAAGTCCACGGGGTCTTGTGGAGTCGGAGATGACTGAGCGTCTTTCACTTTCACTTATATTCTTATCTATAAAACTAAACTCTTACCTATTAAAAAAAAAGGTAGAAAGAAAATGACAATCACTCAAACAAGCATATGAATAGAAATTAAGCCTGAAACACTTGTGCATATTCAAATGCTATGAATGACTGAGTGCTTTGCATTTCCCATCACTGAGAGAGTCTGCACACTCAGTTGGTAGAAACCTTAGAGCCCTGAGTCACCGAGCACTCTGTCAGTCAGGAACACTGGGGTCTAGTCTTGGAGGAAATGCTGCCTCGATTCACATGATTACCTTTTTGATTAACTTTCCTACTCCCATTTCTATCACTTGTCCCCTGTTGCACACAACTCTTTTGAAAGAAAAGGTACTCAGTTCCATAAACAGAAAACTTTTTAAAAATTCTTTTTTTTTAATGTCCCTTAGCATTTATTTCTCCCTTGAAATATGAAAATGTGCTTTTTAAAACAAAATCACCTTTTGAAAAAATAAATCAGTGGCATTTCTACATCTTCTTCAATAGGAAGAAGCACACTGATTGGACTAAAAAAAAAAACAAAAAACATAAGCAAATGGGAAAAGTTTGTTTGGGGGGAATTGCCCTGCCCTAATGAAAATGCAAATAACTTGCAGAGCAATGCCAACTGAAGCTTGCTCTGCTGGGAGGAAATTCCCATCTCTAGAACCGCTCAATGCCAGTGCTGGCTGGACTTTAACTTGCATGCTATGCTGTGCTCCTTGAGGGATTTTCCCAGAATTGCATAGCTTCTGGCATGCAAGGGTCCATGATTTGATTTTCACTTGTGAAGTTGGAAACTGCAGGCACAATAATTAGCAGTGACCAGATTTCAACATGTTAAACAAGGAGCTTGCTCTTTAAAATGTACTGAGTGAAAAAATAAAATAAAATGAAATAAAATAAAATGTACTGAGTGGAAGAGAGGGAAATAAAGTACCGTCATCTGAACAGTAAGCCAGTGCTCCACTAAACCACTTCTGTATCTCATAAAGCATGCCTCGAAGAATAAGCAAGCAAACAATTCTAAGAGTAGGTAGAAACCAAGCACTAGGCAATTCCCTTGTGAAGAAACATTTTCCAGAAGAAAATGCATATTGCTCTCTTTTTTCCTTACTCAGCTGTAGAATTTCATCCTAGGTGTGAATCTCTGAGGAGTTGTTCAAAATTTGTTTAGCATTATGGAATTTTCTAAGATTAATAATGAGTATTACAATGCAAACCTTGTCAAATGGAAGTCAGTACTATCAAAACTCACTTGAACATGTTCTTTCGCAGAAATTTGAGAAAATTGTTTCACTCTCTCCTCCCAACTCTGTACCCCCACATGCTTTCCCAGTCCACGTATTTTCTCATCTCGCATGTCAGGTAAATAGACACTTGGGAAGAAAACACTTCATTACCAAGTGGCATATGACTTAGTTTTTCTTAGTCTGCCTTTCAGTTTCCAAACCAAAGAAAAAAAAAAATACAACAGACCATTTATCTGGTCAATTTGAATCTTTAATGACAGTAAAGAATGTCATCAGTTAGCTGAAATGATCTAAATTATTAGAATATTACTAAATTTTGAGGACAGTTGAGCATACAATGAGTAAAAACCTACCTAACAGATTGCTCAAGGACTGAAATTTCCCCATCTTGGTTTGGCTAACCTAACCTAAAAGTGAGAAATGTTTCTAGTTTCTGATTCATGATAGATATGTTCTATGCACTCAAATGAATGCCTTCATCATTTATGGCAACTAATTCAAAATACTAGAGTGATCTGAACTAAAGTGATTTAAAATCACAATACATGTACACATTTTAAGTGAATATAATTTTATAGCAAAAAACAAATTAAAGGCATTCTTTCCCCTTATGAATGTCATACCCAAATTGTTGAGGAAAAAAATAACCAGATACAAAAGTTTACATCAGTGTGTGTCCATTTACATGGAGTTCTAGAACACGTACAACAAATAGTAATACAAATCACAACAATGATTGTTAAGATGGGTCAAGAGGCTGTGGAAGGAGTAGAGGGAAGACTGAAAAGGAGCACAAGGAAATTTCTGGAGGTGATAAGAATATTTCATGTCTTTATTGGGGGTGATGGATTTATCCATGTACATAAGTGTCAAAACTCACTGAAATATACATTGAAAAACAATCTGACATTTCATTGTATGTTAATTATTCAAAGTATATCTCAGTAAAGCTAATTTATTTGAAAAATGAACATTCAGCCCTGGTCATTTACTCTTCTGATATAAAGAAGGCAACACTAAATTATCTAGAATCCCTTTCAGAAACTCTGCTTATATCTAAGCTTATGATTTTTTTGAACTGAGTGCAGACTCTAGGTTAGGGAAGCATGACCCTATTCTGCAATCCCTAGCAGTTCTGTCTGTTGGCTTGGCATTAATGAAATCTATCTATCTTGCTTTGAGTATATAATCATCAGGCTGTTGATTCTAATTTATTCTCTTTGCTTACAAGGAAATGTGGCTGAGTTTTTTCAATTATAAAGTGTGCTTACATAAACACTCACCAAAAAATATGTTTGGACAAAATAAACCTTTTAATTGCTCTTCTAACAAAGTTAAAATGTACAGAGTCAAGGGATGCTTTTATGTTATTCCAGAGATAAGAATAAAGGGCAAGAAACAGAGAACATTAGGAAGACATTTTTGGTCTATAAAAAAAAGAGACTCCAAAACCATAAACTGTAGATAGCAGACTATCCTACTTCAAAACATGTCCCCTCCTCTTGAGAAGTGCCTTCACTTGACTTTCAGCCTTAGTGGCTCTAATGGTCACAAATGATGGTGGAGCAAGTTGTGATGAACATTATTATTGAAAATTTATATACAATATATGACTCTCATGTAAATATCCTCATACCTTCACAAAAGTATAGTGAATTCTAAAATACTACAGATAAATATCAAATTGAATCTATGATTTTGATGTTCCAAACCACACTTTGGAAGAAAGTGTGGATCTTCTTACTCTATGGAGTAAGAAAGCTCAGACCTTCCGATCTTTAGGGTCAACAATCAACATGGAAATGATTTCACTGTTTTGGGATGATACTAATAATGATAGTTCATATCTGTTTTGCACTTATAGGCAGGTGCTTTTCTAAACACATGGTATGTATCATCTAATATTTTCTCTTTGCAAACACTATATAGTAAATTAGTATGATCATTCCTACATTGCTTATAAGGAATATCTAACTCAAGAAATTAGTTAACTTTCTCAAGTTTAACAGATTTGTTGCGGCACTTGGATTTTAAAATACATATGCCATAGAATGGGCTTCCCAGGTGGCACTAGTGATAAAGAACTGGCTGGCCAGTGCAGGAAACACGAGATGTGGTTTTGATCCCAGAGTCAGGAAGATTCCCGGGAGGAAGGCATGGCAACCAATTCCAGTATTCTTGCCTGGAGAAGCCCCATGGCCAGAGGAGCCTGGCAGGTACAGTTAATTGGGTGGCAAAGAGTCGCACATGACTGAGGCGAGTGAGCACATGTGCCATAGAATACTGCATATGTGCATACATAGAATTATTGGTCTTTACAGCAAAGAACTTGAAATAATTCTACAGTCTATCAATAGAAGAAGTGATAGCTAAACTCTGTTACAAGACTTCAATAATATACTATATACAACGATGAAAATCAGCGAACCACAGCTTCCCACATCAACATGGATTAATCTCACAAACAAAATTTCTGATGCATAAGTCACAGAAGAATATATAAATTACAGTAACATTTATATGGCGGCTCAGTGGTAAAGAATCCACCTGCCAATGCAGGAGCCACAGGAGATGAGGTTTCCATTCATGAGTCAGGAAGATCCCCTGGAGGAGGGCATGGCAACCCATTCCAGTCTTCTTGCCTGAAAAATCCTATGGACAAAGGAGCCTAGCAGGCTACAGTCCATGCGGTCACAAAGAGTCAAACATGACTGAATGACTGAGCGCACACACACACACACACACACGCACACACACGCAATATTTATATACAACTCATAAATGGAAAACATAAAGCAATATGTTTTTCGAGGGCATACATACCTATTTGTTAAAATCATAAAGAAAATAAATATTAATAAAACATTCCTTTTCTATAATTTCTTATTCTCTCTCAAATTGTTCTCCAGTTACTTTTGTGTTTAACTTGCTTATGTTTAAGCTTTTTACCACTAAGGAAGAAATTACATGTGTTTTCATCTCCTACCTTATGATTCTAACAGTATATTTTAATAAATGTTTAGGTCTAAGCATATAGAACAATGTTTTAAAGTATGTGTGCTAACTTCCTTTGCTACTGATAAATGTCAGTCGAAGCCTGATTTAGACTTACTTACTAGACATCAGCTTACTCTAAAGTTTCCCCCAGGCTCAAGTAGGTTGGGAATATCATTGAGAATACTCTCCCATATCTTGTAATTTATTTTCTACATGTAGGTCTCTGCTGTGACCATACTTCTAGAATTGCAGGTCAGCCTTGCTCTCAGAAGTCTTGGCCTCGGCCCCATCTACTGCCAGACATTATTGAATCCATTTACTTGCCTGCCTAAATTCTGAAAATTGCTTGTTTCCATCTTCCTTTGTTGATGAAGTCTAACCAGCTGCCAGGAAATACACACATCACCTGTCATCTACCCGTTGTCTGATTGAGCCATTGTCTCCTTCTATCAACATACTTTTGTGATATTATAATTTGGTTTTCACCATTTAAAGCAAAATCCACACTGCAAATGCTGGCCCCATAGCAGGGAAGTGATGGATGAAATAAGAGTTACTTAAATACTCTCTGGAGTGCACTCTTCAGTCTTCTAGAAAAGAAGCAATAGGTAGGAAAGATGATTGCATTCATCATAAGAAGGTGAAATATTCACCACTAATGTCTACTATAGGTATATTTTTTCAGAACATTTCTTCAATTGTTTAGTTGACCAATTTTTTGAGACTTTTGAATGTTTTAGCTACTAAAAATATAGAAATTAAGAACACATGGCCAATATCCTCAATGTGCTCACTAATTATTGTATGGAAAAAAGTATAGAACTTGCCTCAAATTGCAATAGAAGTGTAATTACAGCACAGTAGGACTAGAAGAACTCCATTCTAGGAGAGCTTGTGATATCTAAGCTAAATCTTGAATAAAATCAATCATTAGCAATAAAGTTAACACATTATTACTGTTTAACTTGTATTTGCCAATAATTAAATGAAATGATTTCCAAGTATAATTTAATTCTCAAACAATTGCTAGGTTACATTGTTAGTCCCACACCCAGTTGCAGAAACTGAAATTCAGATCTGGTAAGAGTCTTCAATGATGGAGAATAGGTCTGGGAATGAGGCAGAGATGGAGTTGTGATGATGAAGAAAATTAAGTTATAAAATTAAGGATTACATGAAGTTAATTCAAAAATGAAGGGCATGATGGAGAGGTAAATGTGGTAATGAGGTATGGAAATTTTAGTTTTACTAATTTAGAGTTAGTAGTGCAGTAGAGTGCCTTGCATGTAATAAATAGATTATGAAGAAATATTTTCTACGAGAGAACAATTACCACATGGTTTACTCTCTAACTTAATTTTGTCCACAATTTCACAATGTTGACCTCAAATATATGTTAAAATGTTGGTTTCAGAGTTTTTTGGAGATGGAATCTATTATTGCTACATATCCAAAACTATAAATTCTTCGCTTCTATCTTCAGTGAAAAAGATCAAATAATACTGAGTTAAATACTGAGTAAGCAATTATATTAATTAAAGTAATAAAAACACACAGCACATATTTATCCAAAGGCATCTGTAATACCTTATCAAGTGTCTATCTTAGTATTTCCTAATTTTTTTCAAGGAATAAAATGCATATAAATCCAGACAACATATTTTCTGACAGTGAGAAATCAAAGGTGAAGGTCAACTTACAGCTCTTTTGAACATTGAACGATACATACCAAGAGAACATTTATCACTATCATAAATATTTTATTAAATGTGCCAAAAATTATACACAAACATTTTAAGATCACTTGAATGCCAAGAAAATCCTTCTACATCCTTAAGGAACTTTAAAGAAAGCACATTTTAAAATAACGAACTGCCTCCTATTTTCCTCTATTAAATGATTATCTGATGTCAGATACTCCTCACTTAGCTATAGTTTAATTACATGGTGGCACCACCATTTGGGGAATTATATTTTAATGCCATGTTCACCTAAAAGTAATTTACATGCCACCTGCTTGGTTGGTTCCATGGATGACATCAGCCACTGCAAATGCAGAGAGGGAATGTGCTATTAAGAAACACAGATCTTCTCTGAGGTCATACTGAATTGATGCTGCAGAATAAGCTAAGAACAACTACATCCCTTACTGGAAGGGATGGCATCACCATGTTATATGCCACAAGAGACACAGATTCCTAAAGAATTTCATCTGTCACTCAGTGAAAAGTGACCTGAATTCTAATTTGCTTCTCCAAAATCTACTTTGAAATTTCAGAAAAGCTGTTGATTCTCTATGCCCCAGTCCCCCTGTCTCAGAGTTGAGGATACAATCTCCCACATGGCAAGGGTGTAATTAATTAAGGTGTAAGCATTTTCCAACCTGTGGATGAAGGTAACAGGTGCAAATTACCATTTGAAAGAGTGATTCATGTCACCAAAACTAACTGCTGACTAGGGAGACTTAAATCAACCCTATTTGAAGTTCTATTATTTCTTAAATGCTGACAGAGAACCCACACTTACATACAGCGTTGCACAGATAAGATATGCTCCCTGCCCTCTGGGTCTGCCATTTCAGTGAAGCAGATGGCAAGATTATAGAATGAATGTGGAAGCAGTGGGTAGGGAAATGATGATAGATTTTTACAACTCTAAAAGTTCTGCAATTGCATTACCTGTAGGTAAATGACACTTAGATAATGGCAATTTCTAAATTTAGATGTTTATACAAATTTTTGAAAAGGCACTGAGCAGCTAGGCTTCAGTTGTTTTCATTCTAACATGTATTTTTAAAATAGGCAGCATCAGTCATGCTAATATGTACGATGAAATGTGAAAATCAAATACCTAAATATTTTAATGCATGCAATTGCTGTTTACATGATAATGATGGTTAAAATGTATTCTGAGTAATGAACAATTATTTTCTTTTTTAATTAAATGAGACAAGGTAATTTTATGTGAACAGAAGTGTTTTAATGTAGTGCCTTTGGAGCCCAGGTTCAAGTTGGTGTGTCGTAGGGGAAGAGATAGTAGAAAAGGAAGGTGACAGATCGTCATGGTAAATGAGCAACTGATGAAAAAGAAAGAAGTATTTCCTTAAATTGTGAAGGTGTCACTTACCAAAAAGGAAAGAACATTCAAAAAGTTCTAAGCAGGAGCCTTGAAAACCCAACTGAAATGTAGAACAGATTTAACAGTCAGTGTCTGGAGCATGAGAAATTGATCAGGGTGAGGACAGTGAGGGCAAGATAGTGTTCAGTTGGGCTTTTACCTAACTGGATTAATCTAGAAAGGTTTCAACATAAAAAGCTACAGAAAAACTAACAATCGAAGATTGAATATTAAAAAGCAGGCAGGATCTTTGGGAAGCAGAGGAAGTGGGAACTAATTGGATAGAAAACATATAAAACTGGTGAAAATTATTTCCTGTGAGTATTAAATTGGCAATATAAGTAAGGGATTATGTCTAAATTTTTTTAAAATGTAGAAAATTTATTTGAATTCTTGAATTGAGTTTTTAAAGCCAATGTAGAATCCAACTGTATAACATGATGGGATTGGAGAATCTAGAGGCAAATTCTACAATAAAAATTATCCTCTCTGATGCCTCTCCTCATCCTGTATTCATTTTTGATACATTTCTGTTTTGTTTTTTTCTTTTTTCCCCACAAAATATGCTGAAACGCTACTTTTATTAAGTGAGTAAAGAATTCTCAATCTTAGTATCTTTTTCTCAGCAACACTGGAAAGGACATAATTCCAAACAATATTTTCTAGTTTTCTTAAGTCCTGCAGGTAGTCTGATGGATCTAAGTGATGTATGTTGTTGCAAGTTATCATCAGCGAGCCCCACTGCTAATGGACTCTTAGAAACACATTTCTATTGGCTTTGCACAGTATTAAAAAAAATAACAGAGTGGACTAATGAAACTTAAATATCATTCTTATTTCACATTTTATGTTTATGCTTTGTATTTTGGGGAAGCTATCTTTTGAAAAAAAGCATACAAGATTACTTTAAAATTACTCATTCTATAAACATTTTCTGAATGCCTCACTGGGCATTGAGTTAACCAGGATACCTATTCCTGAGTAACCTTCAATGGAAGACAGAAGAGAGGAATTACAAAAGAAAGTGATAAGCACTATTATGCCACTAAATACAAAAAAAAAAAACCAAAACAGACATAGTCTTGAAGATAAGAAACAGCTATCTTATAAAATCTATTAAGATTTGTTACTATCCATTAACTAGATATTATGGTAAAACATCATTCTGTGGCAGAATTCAGATCTTTTAACTTCTTATGAAAAGTGGATTATTTTAGTATTTGAAATTCAGTTTTAAAATAACTTATTTTGGATTTACATTATGTATAAATATCAAATGTTCAAAATTATATGTATTTTTCCTAAACCAAATCATATTTGTATCTTGAGAAAACTTATCTTGGTTTTTGAAAGGGAATAGGTTATATGAGTGTTCTTACATATATATGATATTACCTATAATATACTTGTATGTAATTCTGTAATTAGAGGCTAAACCTTTTAAGGAGGGTGTATCATCTGATAAAAAAAAACTTCTCTAATCTTAAGAAGTATTTTATCATAACTTGACATATACAGGTAATTATAAACAAATCATTTTACTAAAGCAGATATAGTAAAGCTTTTTAAAAAGTTAATTGAAAATGAAATAAGTGACTACACGTTTTATCTTGATTCTTGAGGCTGAGCAACAAAACTAGTTAGCCCTGTGCAGATATTACACTCTACTTATGTGTAATTAAAATAATCATGAAAATGCCATGAAAATAATTAAATATGTAATGGATGAAAGCCATATGCCAGAATCATGAGGCTTAAATTAGAATTTTAGAACTTATCTGAGGAAACTATCCTTTATTCTTCGTAAATAAGTTTGAAGGAACCTGGCACATGATAAGAACATTTTTCCAAGGAGTTATTTGACTGCTTCCAAATGTCCTGCTAATCCCTTACACTAAGAAAGGGAGAAATATTTTGAGAAGAATGAAGCTTATTGAATATTTGAAATAATATTATTTAAATAATCAAAGATATTCTTACATTCTATGATATCAGATGTGAAATATTTTATTAGGAGATATCAGGAAACCTAATTAAGAAGTTGAAATGCTTTAACCAGCATTGAGTTTATCATAAACTTTCTCCAGCCTTCACTTGTTTTACACTCCTTCATGAAATCTCTATGATACCTCAAGCAACTGAGTCCAATAGAATTTATCAAAGGTCCCAAGACTTGCTTTTGTGAGTATTCATCCTTCTACTTGGAATATTCTTTACTCCAAGGTTTTTCAACTTGGGCAGTATTGACAGTTTGGGCTGGATCATTCTTGTGGCTGGTTGTCTTTTTTTTTTTTTTCCCCTCTTTATTCCTACAACAATTTTTATTTTCATAATTGTACTGATAATAGATTTCTTTGGTATTCATTTTTAAACCCACTTCAACTGTATTTTTAGTTTGAAATCTATAAAACTATAAAGTATTAGTTGCAGAATGTGAGCTATACACACATATTTTCTCAGAGAGAAAAACACATAAAGAATTAAGCAGACAATGAGGGGCCACATCTGGGGATTACACAACAATTTAGCTCTGTGGCAGCCACTCTAATATCTGGAAAAGCAGAAAGATGAGAAAATGATCCCCCCAGAAGAAACGGAATTCCATATGGCCATCACTTTCTAAGGATTGTGGCCAGTCCTCAGACACTTATTAGATTATGCTCATCCCATTTGACCGAACAGGCATGAGTTGCCACCAGTGATTCTGGGAACAGCTTCAGGAGGTGTAATTAGATTTCTGACACAAAGCCTGTATGGATTCAACACTACACAACAGTGTATTTGTGTGTGTGTGTGTGTTTATAGCATTTATTCATAAATTCATACAAGAAACCAATTTATTAAAAATAAAATAATACAAGTAATAAATTGTCCATGTTCTAAGATCCTAAAATTGTTGCAATTTGTCCATCTTCTCTAGGTTCTCTAGAGTCATCCAAGAATGGTGCTAACTATTCAGAAAGGCTGGTGACTCAGAATTATATCCATTAGACAAGGCAGCAGAAACCGCCTTATCACTCCCAGGCTCATAACCTTTGGGTTTCTTGCGTCTGCTCTCTTAACTCTTCCAGATTTCTTATCTCTTAACTCTTTATCCCTTAGTTTTTGGGATCATGGTCAGCTTTTTGTTTTTCATTTTCCGTTAACAAAGTTTATTCTTAAGAGTTCTAATTTAAAAGAGATATCTTTAGTTTTTCTTATTTATACTTAGATTGGGCTTCCCTGGTGGTTCAGATGGTAAAGATCCTGCTGCAGTGCGGGAGACCTGGGTTCAATCCCTGGGTTGGGAAGATTCCGGGCCAGAGGGCCTGGCGACTGACTCCAGTAGTCTTGTCTGGAGAATCCCCAAGGACTAAGGAGCCTGGCGGGCTATAGCCCTTGGGGTCACAAAGAGTTAGACATGACTGAATAAGCACACACAGCACACACGCTTAGATTGGGGGAACATCTTACTACAAAAACTTAACAACTTTAGAAAACAACGTCGATTTATCAAAAACATAATTTTATTCATCCAGGGAAAACAGCTGATGAATAAATAGTGAAATGAATATGTTCTCCCTACTACACTCTCCAGCAGCCTTTTAGTATACTTCTCTTATGAGTTTTATGGATTATAGGATGTTCAGCAGCATCCGTCTCTACTCACCAAGAGCCACTTTCATTTTCAGAATTGTGACAAATAAAAATGTCTCCAGACATTGCTGCATATCTCCAGGGAGTGGGAAGAAGGGGATGTAAGTTAAAACTGTCTCCTGTTAAAAATCACTGCTTAATCTCTTCATACATACTTGATTAAATCTTAACCATCATTCACCTTTCAGATGTAAATCAAATATAATTTTTGTAGCCTCCTTATACTACTATTATAACTACTAGTTGTTTGTATTATATTCAAACAACCCACTCTTTCTTATTATAAGTATTTGTGCTCAATGCTTGCCTGCATCATTATGAAATCTAGTTTAATACTGGGATCATGCATTTTCTTCCCTGGTGTCTCCAAGAGAGCTTTATCCCAAGATATACCTCTTATTTGCTCAGATAGTGTCTGATATTTGTTATATAACAGTCACTATTACCATCATCACCATGCTCTTAGCCTCCACATCACTGTTCTATAGGTACTATATATTTTGAAAAAGTAAAACATGATTAATATTAATCAATCTGAAGGATGATACAGGCACGTTCCATTCCCTTTTATTGCTTAAAATTTGAGAGTAAGTCTTTGCTGTTGAATTCAGAAATGGTCTTATTTTTTTCTCTCTGCAGATAAAGTTCATTACTAAACAAATTAGCTTTTCAATTACTGCTGCTAAGCCCTAAGTAATTGGAATTCACTGAAACTTTCACAGTCACTTTTTCCTAGTTGTTCTTTTCTAAGCATCAACAATTTAAAATAAGATGAAATTACGCTGCTTATGATTTTTTTTTAAATATATGAATTAAAAATGTAACTTGCCTCTCAGCCTGAAGACAGATAATTAAAATAACAAACTTCCAATGTTTTTCTTTTTTTTCTGTCTTTCTCTCTTTTTTCTTTCCAAGTCTGTGTCAAGCCTAGTTAGTGTTTGGATAGGATTCCTAACTATAAAACTTTGTGTTATTATAAGTAGGAGAGCAAATAACTACACATCTTGTTCTATTATTTGTGAGGAAGCAGAACATCCTAGAACTAGATTGCTAATTGAAGTCTGAAAGGGAAGACAATCAGAATGAAAGAAATTTTGAATCAAGTGGAAAATCAATGGTCAGGAAAGTCTTTGAAACAAATGAAGTGGACTGGAGGAGAGATACTTTTAGTCCCCTTCGTCTTAAAATTGACGCAAGTGAAGGATGAGTGCTCCCAGGTTCTCTAGCTCCAGGGTGAGGCCCTAAGGAAGGCAATGCAATTTGAGGGTACATGAAGGATGGCTGAGATGATGTGACAAAGTGGGACCTACAGGACAATCAAATAATACCAGCAACACTGACCACCCATCACACACACACACACACACACACACACACACACGCACACAACCCAGACAGCTTATCCTCTCAATCATAGTCAGAGGCGCTGACTTCACAGGTGGCAGCTCAACACTGGGCTCTTAAGGGAGCTGATCCATTCATCATTAGACAACTGGACATTCTTTCAAGACTTAGTAGAACATAACCCTCTGTGGAATGAGTTTTTGGTCTGTTTCATTTTAAAACTACTTTTGCATTAGCGTTTGTTTCTCTTTCTTTATTCTCATAAACTACCTGGACACCAAGGTCTGTCTCTATTAATATATGACCTTTAAGGACTAAATTCTTAAACTTGAATGCTACCCTAATGCTTAGGGTTCTATTATTTGATATCTGACCTTCATGACAAGGCCTATCTGCCTGCTTGGCATTTCCACATTTTACTCAGGTTCCTCATTCCAGCATTCTAGTCACTTGTTGGATTTCTGAACCACATCATCTAGGATATAATATAAATTAAGAGTGGCAGATCTACCTTGCAAACTCAAATATGTCTGAATTCAAAGTTCTCTATAAATTTCCTTCCTAGAACCAGGAGACCAGGCTTGCTACACCCAGGTACCGCTGTATTTCCCCAATAAGGCTGGAGAACATTCCCTTAAGGCTCTCCGCAATGCTTGCAGATATCATGTCTTCATGCTTTACTCAGGATCTACCCCCAAAAAACATTGCTCTAGATTCCATTGTCACTATCTGCGGAGACCTATCAAGATATCTGGATATCTAGGACATTTCTGATTCTGTTTTCATATTCGAGACACACAAACTTCAGAAGACAGCCACCATTTTCACATTATGATTAGTTAGTCTTGTATTAATCAAAATAGGCATAATATATCTCTACACACAAAAAAAGTAGATTTATATGCTTTAAATGTGGATAAATTTGCTGATGATGCATTAATATGCTCTAGCATTTTTTTTTTCTTTCTGGTTACATAACCACACCTGTGATTACAGCAAGATGAATTAACCAGCCCTCCAAAGTCAAAGATATGCTTAATATTTGCCATCCTCCAGGGGATAGGAAATAAAATTTTGTAATCATCTATAAAAAAACACTGCCACTTGCACCAATTGACAACATTTCTAGACCTGCTTTATTAGGTATTCTGAGCATAGTCACCTATCAATATAAATCAAAGCCACACAGTCAGTTGGGGTTGCTTTTGACTACTGGGGTAGTTATGTTTGTAATGTAAGAATTTGCTTAACTTTTTCCATACTTGTTACACTTCCCAATCTTCAGATTATTCTACAATATGTGTACTTTCTTTTTACAAGATTAGTACATTGTTCATGCTTTTAATCTCCTAGGTTATCCATCATAACTGCAGTTTAAGTAAAGCTAAAATTAAAACACCTAGTTAAATAACTGCAATATTAATCTTGATTTTTGGATAATTTTGTTCTCTTCTGTTTTAAAGAAGATTATCATATTTAAATAATCAAATTTGAGCTAGGTATATTGCATAAGCATCAAAACAGGAAACAAATGAAGTTATTAAAGATCAAATTTAAATAGTTTTATTCTAAGAATATCCCTATGTTTATAAAACTAATAACATATCAATTTTTAATATATCCTAATGTACTAAAACCTTGTTAGTGGGTATAATATTTAGCTGTTCAAAGTCAGTATCATATTAAATAAATAATTTCTCTCTACTAAGAAAACTTCTTAGATAACTTCTCTTATATTTTAAAAGAAAAAAAACTTAAATTACAGCTAAAAGTCATAAAAAGCATTAAATGATCATAGCTATTAATATATAAAAAGTTGCTAAATCTAAAATTCAATTGGCTAATTTAATTTCCACAGGAAATCCAAGTATTTCTGCAGTTAAATTGAATCAAGTTGATAAAATGCTAGTAAAAAATAAGCAGGAATGACACAAAGCAGGTTTGCTCACGTTGTAAAAGATTACATACTACAATTTCAATGAGCTCACAGAGCCATATTTCCCTTAGTAACACAATTCAATAAATGTATACTTACATACATACATATATGTGAGTATTGTTCATATATAAATGAATATATACACATAAAAATATATAAATGTAAATCTAGGGTTTTTCCAGAATTTGGAAAATAATAGCATATTAATAGAATACAGTAAAGAATAGTGTAGGATACTATTTCAACACTCAAACAACTAAGGTGTTTGATCAAATGCAAAACAGAATTTTCTTCACACAGAACATAATGCCTGTTTGTGAGAAGGTTCCAAGGAAGCTCAGCTGGCAATTTAAAGAGTCCTTGGAGGGATTAATTTAGCTTCTTCATCAAGACTTAGCAGAGAAGCAGTGAGTGGAGTATGGAAAAGATAAATTTATCTTAACAGTCAGCAAAGCCTGGGCTGGGTTTCCTTATGGCAAATCATGAACATTCTGTGGGACTCGGGCAGAAGATTCTCGTGCAATAATTGCATTAGATTAGCTTTGTAAGAAAGCTTAGAAATAGTCGTTAGCTGCTTACTCTAACGTTTATTTAAAATGCAGGCATCGGAAACCCTTTTGAGAAGACTATCGAACAAATTACTTTTATTAGTTAATCAAATTACAAACCAACTAAGCCATTCGGCTCTGTGATATCACTGAATATATTTATTTTAATGTTGTAGACATTCAACATTAGGCCAAGATCTAAAAACACAGGTGTGTGTGCGTGTTTGTGTGTGTTTTACATTTTTCCTCCAAAGGAAAGCCAAACAATGCAACATATTTTTTCTATGGTGAAAATAAGAGGTGTTACAAATATCAGTGATGTGTAGAAACTTTTAATTCTGTGTATTGCCAAGGTGGCAGAATGTTGTATCCCAAAGAAAGTAAACGAGGCAGGCAGAACGGCATGTATGCTAATACATATTTGCTCACAGACACACACACTTACAGCTTTAAAGGGAATACATAAAAATTATGCTGCAGACAATGTCTTTATACAAATTTATCATAGCATCTGTGAGCTCCATAATATGTTCATAAAACTAGGAACACGTGTCTTCACAGCATGCTCATTTTGGTATGCCCACTGTTGTTATCTCACCTTCTTTTGCTGCTAGCCTGGCTGTTGTCTTTCAGATCATAGCCTCAGGAATTCGTGTTCCTTCACTTCCACATCAAAACGAGAAGTTTAAATGTAAATACATCAAAGGTACAACGTGTGGTACAAAAGGAAAGGGAAATAAAACCGTACTTAGACAATTCAAATAACATTTCTAGAATTGGAAGGAACTCAGGAAAAATCCCATAGATGACTGGGCACAAAGGGGGAAAGTCCAAGGGGATTAATGAGTCATTAATACAAGTCTAATCCTAAAAAGCATTGTGGTTACTCCAAAGTCAATGAAATTTCAGTGATGCTTGTAATTTCAGTTAATGGCAGCAAAGACATGCCACAAAGCAGTTATTGATAAATCACTTGGTATGTAATAGGAATGATCATTGTATGAAATTCCAAACATGTTTACCTCATAAGTGTTTCCTACAAATATTAGTATCTCACATGCGAAACATCATTACTTTTTCAGTCTGTATATCCAGAAAACTTCCAACATTTTCCACAAAGATTTTAGTACAGATGTTTGTAATACTGACATTTTCAATGGGTGCAATAAAGCATATTCTGTTAAGTTTTACAAAACTTTACAAACACTTAACTTCCAAAATACAACCTTAATTAAAATTCACTAGACTTAGAATCTATGAAATAATAGAGAAACTAGACCTTGACACATTTGAGAAAGAACAACTTAAAACATAGTTGGGCTGTATATTGTATGAATAGGCATTTTAGAGAAATTTTCTATTAAATAATAGGCAAATGGAAACATTTCTACTTTCATTCATCTGCAACTACCTACGATAATTAGGAAATAAATTATCCACTTCAAAACAAATCTCATAGATTTGTTTGGTACTTAAAGAACAATAAAACACTGCGAATCCTAGCTAAGTGGGTTCAAAACATTTCAGTCAAATGACAAGCAAACAAAAATTCTTCCAAATCCTTATACTCTATGCCAGAGTTGGGATTTCTTCCAACTCTTATTAGAACCGCATTAAGAAACAAGTCACTCTCCTAATGCTGTTTGTACACTAATAGCCATTTCATTTAGCTTTTCAACGCTGAAAATTAAGGGCAGATGCTATGCAAGATGTTAAATGCAATGTGTCCTATATGTGAGGCAATTTCTCTGAAAATCTGTGAAATGTTTGTTAACCTTTTCCTTTCTTGGCTATCTCTTGGGAGAAAAATGACACAAAATTGTTCATTTCAATAAACTGCCCCCAAAAGAACAAGCTATTACCAGTCATGAATAGGATTAACATTTCTTAGTAAAATTATTTGTTATGTAACTTGAGTTATAAAATCACAGAAAGTTAATGGACTATTAGATTTTTTAAAAATAACTATGAATTAAGTAAAAATTCTTTTTCTGAGTATTATTGCTATAGTGTATGAGAGAAGTGAAATTGCTCAGTCGTGTGTGACTCTTTGCAGTCTCATTGACTGTCGCCTACCAGGCTCCTCCATCTATGGAATTTTCAAGTCAAGAGTACTGGAGTGGGTTGCCATTTTCTTCGCCAGGGGATCTTCCTGACCCGGGGAGCAAACCCAGGTCTCCCACATTGCAGGCAGACACTTTACTCTCTGAGCCACCAGGGAAGCTATAGTGTATAGTTTCAAGGAATAAATGCTTTGAGAAAAGTGAAAAATAAATGGCAAGTGTACAGATATAATCAAACAGATTTAAATTCTGGTACTGATTGATTTTTATTTATGCCATGATCTTAGATTAAGAAATCCTCCTGATCCTCAGAGTCTGTATTTCTTAAATAGCAATAACAAGAATAATGATAAGAGCTACCTATGTGGAAGAGAACCTAATATATTTCAGACACTGAATAAGGTGCTCTGTGTCATCAACTCTCTTTTTTTCCACCAATAATCCTGTTACATAGGTATCATAATCCTAGTTTTTAACAGATGTAGAAACTGAGGCTCAGGGGGAAAAAAGGAAATGAAAATATAAATAATATCTACCTTGCAAGTGTTTTCAAATATTAAAGAAAACCCTGTTTTATTCAATGACAAGTACAGTGCTCTGGGAAAAAAAAGTGCATACTCTTCAAATATTATTTTCCACAGTTCTCCACCTCACCTCACTTTTCTGGAGAATATCTTTCTTGAAACACAGAACTCTTCAATCAAATGGCCATCGATATACACTGCAGAAATTAACATTTTAAAGTATTAATGCCCTTTTTCCTAAGCATCAATTCATGCTTCCACCCAAATGGATATCAAAGTTGCAAAGCTTCTATCCATGGTTCTCCTAAGCCATGCCTCATTGAATTCCCTGACCTTGATTTCCATGACATTGTCCTTCTTGGGTTAAGAAATTTATCTCTTTTGTTATCTCTGAGCATTCTTCTCTACCCAACTCCTCCTAAATCCTAAATACTATTCGTGGAAGCTTCATTATAGACTCACAGTCTTTCTTGCTATACTGTAATGTAAGGCAGAAAAATTGTGACATGTATTTTATACATAACTCTTTGTCTGTAATTTCAAATAAAAGGAAGGAAGAAAGAAAGGAAGGAAAAAAACTGATCTTTACATGAAAGTAGGGAACAAGGGAATGAGTCATTATGCCAGACTTCCTTTGTGCTTATATTGTTTTTGGTTCTTACCTGCACACACATATATTATTTCACTTACTCCTAACAATAGGCTTGCAAATTAGGAATCCTCAGTTTTATTTAATAGCAATTTCAGGTTGAGAACAAAGAAATGTTGAAATTATACTACTAATTTGTGATGCAGCTGGAATTTGATCCTGGTCTGACTCTAAAACTTTCGTTCCTCCTGCTAATTCTCCTAGAAGAGGGAGGCTTAGATGTCAGGAGAAGAATAGGGAAAATGAAACAGAAAATATGTGCAGAGCATCATCTGAGTTCCAGGGTCTGCTTTTACAGCCTCCAGCACATTTCAGGCTGTGGTCTGCTTCCAGATAAATAGCAGCTCTGGCCTTGCGAACAATCAAGTCTGAATGTAGAAGTCAAAGACTCTACTATTTCCAACTATATTATCCTTGGGAATTCATTCTCTGCTGTTGGACCTTGATCTCACCTGCCAGCCCATCACCTCCTTAAAGTCAGAACTGACATGCTAACATTTCCCTAAGTCTCATTCCAATGTCTTTGAAAATGTTTTCCAGTTTCCTTTTCTCATTTGCTTTACCTTACTAACTCAAGCCTCTTGTTCTAAGCAAAAATAATTGACATCATTTTCCTGATGACTTTACTTCCATTTCTGTCATCTCAAACTCACATTTCCTCTTGAATGTTTTTCCTTTATCTTCCCCATTCTTTTCCTTAATCTTAATTCCTGAACTTTTAGCTTCATTTTCCTTATGATCATATCTACAAAATCACATTGTCTTGAGGCCTAAAGTGATGGCTTACACATAAGAGTTTGTAATCAATACTCATCAAAATAGAGATACATCAAGTATTTACATGTTACATTCCATGGAAAAACTAATCCCAGGAATGAGAGAGAACTTTAATTTATACTTATCACTAAAGATGATAAATACAATTTATAGTTTAAATATCTAGGTTGAAATCACTTTAAACATCTGGGTAGTATATCTTTGATCCAAGAGTATATTTTTTATTAAATAGATAAATAAGAAACATACAGAATATTCAATCATGTATTATTCTTAATATATTCTTCTACTTCCCCACCATGCTTCAGAAAATGTTTTGCCTCATTACCTAAATAGATTTAATGATACAGTAAGCAAAATTACATACAATAAAACTAAACACTAGGAATTTCAGAGCTTATAGTGTGAATTTTTAAAGTCATTACCTACTCTGCCATTAGAAATAATGAGACATCAACTATGCAAAATCACAAAAATCTCTGTACAGCCAAGAATACCTTTATCAGTAAACGTAGGAATTGTTTTGCATGTGGAACACATGAGATTTTTTTTAAATCATTATTAATACACAAAGGGCACCTGCACACGATCAGCTGAAAGCAGAATCTGTTGCTACAGAAAATCAAAAGGCTATTACTATTAACTAATAAGGAGTCTGTGCAGTTTAAACAGTCACTTCAAAAGAGCTCATTCATATCTTTATAGGAAAATAAGTCTCCCCTTCCCTGGTGGCTCAGATGGTAAAGCGTCTGTCTATTAATGCAGGAGACCTGGGTTCGATCCCTGGGTCAGGAAGATTCCCTGAAGAAGGAAATGGCAACCCACTCCAGTACTCCTGCCTAGAAAATCCCATGGACGGAGGACCCTGGCGCAGGCTACGGTCCATGGGGTTGCAAAGAGTCGGACACGACAGCAATTTCACTAAATATCACTTATGCAAAATAAGATGTGTAAATTTTCTAATCCAAGGCACATGCATTTTATCATTTCAAAACAACTGAGGATATATTTGACAAAGATAAAAGGTGCTGTTTTGTTTTTGTTTTGTGCTTGTTAAGAAAATGGATAACTTTCTCAATGAAGTTTCTTAGTGATAGAAGCTTATTACATTCATCCAACATTTTTTTCCCTCTTCCAGGGCTCCAGACTAGACCACACTTCCCCACCTCCCTTGAAATTAAACATAGGCATGTGACCATCTGGCTAATGTGATGTGAGGCCTAGAGATACCTGCTATTTCCAGAACTAATTCATATTTTTTAATAGCGCTGTTTATTTTCCTTTCCTTATCTCCTTGAGGAATTGAAAGCATGCCAAGGTCTTAGGGGAAACTGGAACTGCAAGATGGAAAGAAACTGCATCTCTGAATCCAATGGAAAGTCACCACCAGAACATCGCCAATCTATTATATAAGCAAAACATCAAGGTCTGTTGAGTTAAATCACTAAAATTCTGGGATTATTACAACAGTTAGCCTATGCCAACCAATAAAACTTCAGAAATACCTTTTCAAAAGTATATGTGTGTGCTCAGTCATGTCCAACTCTTCATGATCCTATGGACTGTATCTCACCAGGCTCCTCTGTCTATGGAATTTTCCAGGCATGAATACTGGAGTAGGTAGCCATCGCCTTCCCCAGGAGATCTTCCCAACCCAGGGATCGAACCTGTGTCTCTTGCACCTCCTGCACTGGCAGGCAGATTCTTTACCACTGCCCCACCTGGGAAGCCCTTTTACAAGTATATAGTTCTTTTAACTTGATTAAGGTTTTTCTTGCAGCCATTTTGATGAGATCTCTCAAAGACTGTCTGAAGGGAGAAGGAAATTAAGTCTTTGTCTGAGTTGTGATGGGTCTAGGGTATGTTAGTTATGCTAACCCCTAGGGGCTGCATGAGCTCACTTAGGAAAACAATTGAAAGTATCTTAATGAATTAGAGGTCATACATCTAATTCCCTAGGCTTTTGCCATTGAAGGTCCCTTAGTCATACCCATTACTTGCCAAACAAAACTAGCCAATTTCCATAGATATTTTTTTTATTTTATCATGCATGATTTCATCATATAGCCTGATTAAATATGCATGAATATCTGTTGTTCCCAACACTCCTCACAATACTTTCTGAACAGGTCTTTTACTTTGAAATATGGTCTAGAAAAACAATGTTTTCCAAAGAATGCAAATATCTTCTTTTGAGTTCTACCATTCAGAACACAAAATAAAAAAGAGAGGAGGGGGAAAAAACAATCAATTTGGATGAGAATTTGCGCATAATCAGTGGGTAGAAATCAATGCAAATCCTAGTCAAACCTAGATTTCACAGTGGGAATACATACAGCCTTACACTACTCAAACAAATGGTTAGTATTATTGTGAACAATTGTAATGAGGCCTGGATTGAGTTTATATTGAAGCAGACAGGATCCTACTGATAATTTACTAAACCAAAACTGCTGGGTATTAAAATTTATGCCACTTTAGAGCCAATGATTTAGCTTCTGAATCCACAACTTTTTTGCCAACCTGTGGTGGAGTATTTTCCTGTCTTTTCATTGTTTCCCTTGTTCTCAAAGACAGCACTGGATGCTAGAAAGAGTTTAAGAGGTCTTATTAAACAACTGCAGTGATTCCCAGGTTTACTGCTAAAGTGGAGCTTGATTTGCCCATTATATGTTAAAGGTTGCTTCAATATCTACTGTCTCTAAACCATTCATATCAGACAAACACACAGGATCATACATTTTGAAACCAGAATTCAAATAATAAAAATGTCTTAATTTAGGAGGATTTGCTGGAATTAACCTTCTACATTTTCCCAAAGATAATATTTATTACTCTGACATTCTATTAAAAATCATCTTAGAATGCAAAAAAAAAAAAATGCCCTATTTTTAAAAAATTTGCAGTCACTGCATGATAGAATCCTCAGTAAGAGATTCCATTCATTTCAACGTGTGTTTGGATCTTCTGAGGATTGTTCATTGTTCACAATGATCTCTGGTCACTTTTTACAATGTTGAAATGGAAATGTAGATTAGAAATTAGGTTATTTTTGTTTGTATCAGTGGGGCTTGGGCAATCTATTTATATAGTTTTACACATAAAAAAAGTTTCTTTAAAAAAATTAACACTCAGCTGCAGCTATTTCTGAATTTATTAATAAGTGACTTCATTTTGTTTACCAAAGTGTCTATAAGATGAAAAACTGAATAAATGTGATATGTGCTTAGGAATTTAGAAATTCCTAAAACTACTGAACATATTTTCAAGAAAGATAATTACCAGAAATCCTACTGCCTAGAGAGAGTTACTATTAAAATCTAGATGAATATCCTTCCAAAATTCCTCCTGCTGTTCACATCTTCTTTCCTTCTCTCATGGGGACCTCCAGCTCCTGGTGCCCAGCAGAGCACACCACACGCTAGGTACTATTCTTCCAGGGTCTCCCAGAGTTTCGCCTTTATGTAAGTGTGCGTGTGTGTGTGTGTGTGTGTGTGTGTGCGCGCGCGCTCAATAAACGTTTCCTCCATTTACTGTGCACTCCATGAAGGCAGGAATTCTCTATTTATCCTCTAGCATGGGCTATATGGCTTCACATACAAAGTATAATTCAATAAACATTTTTATAGATTACATGAATAAAATGTGATCATGCTTTTTTAAAATCGTTTAAACCTTCTGTCAATAAATACAACTCTAGCAAAATTTAAGATTATATATTTCATGTTATGGGTACAATTCCTTTAAAACTGCTTCCATGCAGGCATTTTTCTCTCTCTCTTTTTCAGCTTCTCATAGCAGTGCAATGGATACCAGTGTAGTATATATATTTGGGGCTTCCCTGGTGGTTTAGTGGTAAAAAATCAGCCTGCAATGCAAGAGATGCAGGAGAGATGGGTTTGATGGCAGGGTCTGGAAGATCCCCTGGAAGAGGGCATGGAAACCCACACCAGTATTCTTGCCTGGATAATCCCATGGACAGAGAAGCATGGTGGACTAGAGTCCATAGCGTCCCAAGGAGTTGGCCATGACTGAAGTGAATAAACACCTATACATTTGAGCACTTATCTCCTTCTTTGGATAAATAACCCAAGCTGGAATATTGGGGCATTAATCATAAATATCTGTGTTACATATTTTTGAACTATCACTTAAAAGGTTGTATATAATCAGTTCAGTCGCTCAGTCATATACGAATCTTTGCAACCCCATGGACTGCAGCACATCACCTTCCCTGTCCATCACCAGTTCCCTGGGCTTACTCACTCATGTCCACAGAGTCGGTGATGCCATCCAATCATCTCATCCTCCATTGTCCCCCTCTTCTCCCACCTTCAATCTTTCCCAGCATCAGGGTCTTTTCAAATGAGTCAGTTCTTCACATCAGGTGGCCAAATTATTGGAGTTTCAGCTTCAACATCAGTCCTTCCCATGAATATGCAGGACTAATCTCTTTTAGGCTGGACTGGTTGGATCTCCTTGCTGTCTAGGAGACTCTGAAGCATCTTCTCCAACAACACAGTTCAAAAGCATCAGTTCTTCGGTGCTCAGTTTTCTTTATAGTCCAACTCTCACATCCATACATGACTACTGGAGAAACCATAGCTTTGACTAGATGGACCTTTGTTGGCAAAATATTGTCTCTGCTTTTTAATAAGCTGTCTAGTTTGGTCATAACTTTTCTTCCAAGGAGCAAGCATCTTTTAATTTCATGGCTGCAGTCACCATCTGCAATGATTTTGGAGCCCCCAAAAAAATAGTCTGTCACTGTTTCCATTGTTTCCCCATCTATTTTCCGTGAAGTGATGGGACCAGATGCCATGATCTTAGTTTTCTGAATATTGAGTTTTAAGCCAACTTTTTCACTCTCCTCTTTCACTTTCATCAAGAGGTTCTTTAGTTCTTCTTCTCTTTCTGCCATAAGTGTGGTGTCATACCTGAGGTTATTGATATTTCTCCTGGCAATCTTGGCATCAAGCTTAGAATTTCTCACAATGTATTCTGTACATAATTTAAATAAAGAAGCAGTGATCAAGACGATCCCCAAGAAAAAGAAATGCAAAAAGGCCAAATGGCTGAGGAGGCCTTACAAATAACTGTGAAAAGAAGAGAAGCAAAAAGTAAAGGAGAAAAAGAAAGATATACCCATTTGAATGCAAAGTTCCAAACAATAGCAAGGAGAGGTAAGAAGGTCTTCCTCAGAGATTAATGCAAAGAAACAGCAGAAAACCATAGAAGTGGAAAGACTAGAGATCCCTTCAAGGAAATTAGATATATTAAGGGAACATTTCATGCAAAGATGTGAACAATAAAGGTCAGAAATGGTATGGACCTTACAGAAGCAGAAGATATTAAAAAGAGATGGCAAGAATACGCAGAAGATCTATGCAAAAAAGAACTTCATGACCCAGATAATCACGATCACTCGCCTAGAGCCAGACATCTTTGAATGCAAAGTCAAGTGGCCCTTAGGAAGCATCACTGTGAACAAAGCTAGTGGAGGTGATGGAATTCCAGTTGAGCTATTTCAAATCCTAACAGATGAGGCTGTGAAAGTGCTGCACTCAATATGCCACCAAATTTGGAAAACTCAACAGTAGCCACAGGACTGAAAAATGTCAGGTTTTATTCCAATCCCAAAGAAAGGCAATGCCAAAGAATGCTCAAACTACTGCACTCATCTCACATGCTAGCAAACTAATGCTCAAAATTCTCCAAGCCAGGCTTCTACGGTTCATGAACCGTGAACTTCCAGATGTTCAAGCAGGATTTAGGAAAGACAGAGGAACCAGAGATCAAATTGCCAACATCAATTGGATCATCGAAAAAGCAAGAGAGTTCCAGAAAAACATCTACTTGTGCTTTATTGACTATGCCAAAGCCTTTGACTGCATGGATCACAACAAACTGTGGAAAATTCTTAGAGATGGGAATACCTGACCACCTTACCTGCCTCCTGAGAAATCTGTATGCGGGTCAAGAAGCAACAGTTAGAACTGGACATGGAGTAAAAGACTGGTTCCAAATTGGGAAAGGAGTATATCAAGGCTGTACATTGTCACCCTCTTTATTTAAATTAAGATCTCCATCAATAGTTCTTCAGGCACTCTATCAGATGTAATACCTTGAATCTATTTGTCACTTCCACTGTATAATAGTAAAGGTTTTCCTTTAGGTCATTCCTGAATGGTCTAGTGGCTTTCCCTACTTTCTTCAATTTAAGTCTGAATTTGACAATAAGGAATTCATGATCTGAGCCACAGTCAGCTCCCAGTCTTGTTTTTATTGCCTGTATATAGCTCGTCCATCTTTGGCTGCAACTAATATAATCAATCCGATTTAATTGTTGACAATCTGGTGATATCCATGTGTACAGACTTTTCTTGTTGGAAGAGGGTTTTTGCTATAACCAGTGCGTTCTCTCGGCAAAACTTTATTAGCCTTTGGCCTACTTCATTCTGTACTCCAAGGCCAAATTTGATTGTTACTCCTGGTATTTCTTGAGTTCCTACTTTTGCATTCCAGTCCCCTATAATATATAGTATAATATAATATAGATCTATGTAGTCTCACTAAACATAAGTATTTCTCCTCTGTTTTTTCATAAGTGGGCACTAAGCCTATATTTTCACCTTTACAAAAGTGAGGGAAGGAAAGTTATGACCAATCTAGACAGCATATTAAAAATCAGAGACATTACTTTGCCAAAAAGGTCCGTCTAGTCAAAGCTATGGTTTTCCAGTAGTCATGAATAGATGTTAGAGTTGGACTATAAAGAAAGCTGAGCGCTGAAGAAGTGATGCTTTTGAACTGTGATGTTGGAGAAGATGCTTACAAGTCATGTAGGAGAAAAATCTAGAGATATTCAGACATCTATAGATTTCTCTATAACTTTTGGCCTTTTTCAGATGTATTTTTTAAAACAAGGATTTAACTTCAAAATATATCCTGATCATTTTATAAACTGAGTAGGAGATATAAAAAATCATGGAGAAATGAGCTGCAAAATTAAATTTCTGAGGAAACAATTGCCTCAATGTGTGTCAGGTGCTATAGATGAAATGCTGGAAGTTCTCAGTGGATTTAGAACCTTCATGTCAGGATCCCAGGTGATTGCAGATTTTGGCCCAAATTTCTAATTCTACCAAAATACACATAATTTTCAAAACCTGTATCTTAAATCTCACAAGTTCAGTCAGTGCAGTGACTCAGTCATGTCTGACTCTTTGTGACCCCATGGACTGCAGCACACCAGGCCTCCCTGTCCATGACCAACTCCCGGAGTCCACCCAAACTCATGTCCATTGAGTCAGTGATGCTACCCAACCATCTCATCCTCTGTTGTCCCCTTCTCCTTCTGCCCTCAATCTTTCCCAGCATCAAGGTCTTTTCCAATGAGTCATTTCTTCATATCAGGTGGCCAAAGTATTGGAGTTTCGGCTTCAACAACAGTCCTTCCAATGAACACCCAGGACTGATCTCCTTTAGGATGGACTGGTTGGATCTCCTTGCAGTCCAAGGGACTCTCAAGCATCTTCTCCAAGACCATAGTTCAAAAGCATCAATTCTTCAGCACTTAACTTTCTTTATAGTCCAACTCTCACATCCATACATGACCACTGGAAAACCATAGCCTTGACTAGATGGAACGTTGTTGGCAAAGTAATGTCCCTGCTTTTTAATATGCTGTCTAGTTTGGTCATAACTTTGCTTCTAAGTAACTCTCATAGGAATGCAGAATACAATGTGTGACAACCTCAAGGCTTTGCTTGTATTTGTCAAACTGTAAATGACTAAAACAAGGAAAGACAAGGCTAGGTATCATATTTAAGTTTTAAATTTAAAATTACAAGGATGATGTCATTTTATGGAGAAAGGTGAATGACAGTGAAGATGCAGCTGATGGATAGTGAAGAAAACATTGGCACAGGGGAGAAAAAAATGTTGAACAGAATCATGAGTTTGTCAAAGTTTTCTTTGGCAAACTTAGTTTGCTTAACACTTGTAATTCTGTCTAGGTTCAGTGACCTTTGTTTTCTTACTGAGCTTTTTTTAAACTACATTGATGAATATTTTACTTTTCTTCATTCAGCTAAAATAAAAATAAAACTGAGATAACTGATGATATAGGAAGAAACTCAAGTCAGGCTAAATATATCAGAATTTTGCAGAAGAAAATTTTCATTATCCTGTCAGTCATCACATGCTGATAATCTTCTTATCCAGCCTTTTCACCAAGTTAATTAAGATTTCCAAATATTCATAAATGCCAAAGGTTTAAAAAAATAAAGTTCCATGCTTTGATCTTATAAGTCAGGGAATTATTAAAACTGTCTAATTTCTAATTAAAACAAGGTTGGAATTGACTTTAAGTTACTAAGTTAAATGGAAAGTTGTATTGCTGTAATATTGTTGGGTAAAAGGGTTATTGTATTTATTTGAGGTAAGAAATAAAAAGTGTCTTGTGTTAGTAACTACACTTTGTACTGCCATCATTGCAAGTCATATATTCTTCAAAACTGTACCTTATACTCAGGGATATAATCGAAGTATTCTCAACTCTGTAAGAGTTCCTTATTTGTTCCCAGTTTCACTAAGCACTATTTTAATTTTCTCCTCTCTATATTGCTTTCACTACAGCAACTAATCAAAAAAAACCACACTGCTTTATCTGATTGTGTGTGTTTGCTCAATGCTCAGTCGTATCCGACTCTTTGCCATCCTGTGGATTACAGCTGGCCGTATTACTCTATCCATGGAATTTTCTAGGCAATAATACTGGAGTGGGGTGCCATTTCCTACTCCAAGGGATCTACCTAACCCAGAGATTGTACCCACATCTCCTGCAATGAAAGGTTGATTCTTTTCCACTGAGCTACCTGGGAAGCCTTGTTCTAACTGTATAGCTATTGTTGTTTGGTGGTGCTGATGGTGATGGTGTGTGTGTGTATCATATTGAATTTTAATGAATACATTTATATAAACTTTATGTGTGTGTATGCATGTATGAGTTCACACTATGGTATCTGCTGAGATGCATTTACATAGACATCCTTCACCACGGCTAACCGAGTCTATCTAACTACCTGTCTACCTATTCATTTCTCTATCTACATGGACATACATATACATATATACACAGGCACACATATGTGTTCATGTGTGTATATTATAAATATATATATATATGCTAAATGAATATTTTTACCATAGGTTTCAGGAAAGTAAAGATTACCCATTTATTCTCTTGCATCTTTATTCAGTTAATAATTGAAAGTGAGTGCCCATTATGTAGTATGTGCTTGGAATCTTTTATTTGTTTCCATATATATATGTTACCTGCTATATAGGAATGAACACAACTAACAAAGTCCTTGCCATCACTGAGCTTAAATTTTAGCTCTTGCAAGTCTATGATCAGAATGCATTTAAATCATTTAAAAATAATAACTAGCAGTTAATTCAACTTTTCATTAGTCATATAAATTATCTCTCATGTCAAATTTAATCCAAAAGATAGAATTAAAAGTAGAATTTTGGAAGATAGCAGTATCCAGACTACACCTAGAAGGAGTAGGTACACGAGAACTCCTTCGTGGATAGCTTTTACAGTCTGTTCAGCAACTAGGCCTGCTCGTTCACATCACATGTCCACATTTCTCTAAATGAACTCTCACATTAACTAAGTAAAGTTACTAGCCATACATGGTCCATAAGACCACAAGATTGTAAATAAAAGGAATACAAAACTTAAACACAGACAAATACACACACACACCTCTACCCACACACTACAAAACAACCCTTATATTCAGCTATTCACCATGAGATATTGAATTAAGATAGTTCATGTGAGAGTTGCATCAACTAAATTATCCTAGGAAAAGTTGTTTTTAAAAATTTAATTTTATACAAACAAACCACAAAATATTAATTTCCTCAACAAATCCTCTACATCTTACAATGACAGTATTCTTGATAGCTGCCCCCTACCAAAGCTTTTACATTGCATGGATCCGATGGCACTATGTCCATTGTAGTTCATGTGAATGGCGCCCTTGGGGTTATTCAATGCATAAGCCATAGCAGAGCCGTAGGTTTAAATGATTACTTTTTCTCCTCTCCTGACTAATAAAACCAATAGTGCTTTTTTGTCAGCAAAATCTGTCTTTCCAGTTACTTGCTTTGCAAGCTTCTATAGTAAATCGTGTGTTTGTAAAAATACCAAGAGTCAACTTTCAGGAAAAAACATTTAAAAAAAACTCAAAGAATGTTTCAAACCTGTTTCTTACTCAAAGCATTCTCTCTTTAAAGTGGTTTTAAAGACTCATATTACCATGTAATCTAATATCAGTGAATGTGTAGTATTGCATTGCCAATTACAGATACACAAAGCATATATTTTCATTGGGTCATTTGAGAATTTAAACATGCTTTGCACATTAACTAGAAACTATAAAAAGAAAAAAAAAAACCTGAACATCAGCCTTTAATAGATGATACTTTAATATTCTTGGACATTTAGAAACCAATTCATTACATTTGGCAGGTGGAATGCTGGTCTTGAGTAGTTTAATTGCATAAAATATAATAGATTATATTACACCCACCATTCCAGGCCCATCCTTTTTGTTGCCAGAAGCTATGTATCTTGGTAACTGTAACCACATCACAAAATTAATCTGTGAAAATTAATGAATGCATATATGAGTATAATTAATAGATTTGATTCTAAAATAAATTTAAGTTAGATTTTGACATTTTATGTATTAACTAAAGTCTGTTCTTATACACGTGATCTATAATTCAATTAATTATTTCTAAATATCTTCCTATGGATGAGGCATTATACTGGGCAGCTTGAGAAAGGTAAAGATAAAACAAATGCTGTCATTACTTTTGAATATTTGTAATCTAGGAGAGGGGACTAGCTTTATTGAATACTCACACACTAATAGTTTTACTCTATTGGAAAAGAATGCGTTAAGTGAAAGAATGCAGACATGAATAAAGACTTTTGTATGAGTTGAGAGTTAGATTCTGGGTAGTGAAAGATTTCAGAAGAATTAATAGCAGACGTAGAATTAATGAATGCACAAGGATATTCCATGTTATGTTTGAAAAATATGTTATTAAATACATATTGGGAAGGCAATTCTTGATTGATAGTGACAAAGTATTGTATGGTTTGTGTTACTTTTTCCATTTGACAGACATATCACTTTTGTCAACAATCTGTAAAATACTGAGTATTCACAGTACCTCTTTGTAAAGGTGCATTATACAATTGTCATGGACTTGGCATTTCATCATAAAGTGCTGATTTGAAACCATAATATCCAGTTGTAATTGTGTGCTCTAAAGAAACTGGTAGTTTGCTGAATTTATGCATTCTGATTTTCTGATAGAAAAAGGGCATGAAATGGAGATGGTGCCATTATGAAAAAGAATGATGAAACCTAAAAGAACTTTCTTACCGCACATCTGGAGAGTTCAGCCATCAGTGCATATTCAAGTACAGATATGGTGCCATGGCAAATTACACCTTCACTGACAAAGGACTTGGTCAAATTTTAAAATATACATTGATTTATTTTGTTCACTCATTCAGTAAATGTTGATTGTCTTCCATAGTCCAGGCAAGACAATCTCCCTTCTCATTAGTTTACATGCAGTAGTAGGACACTCATAAGAAACAAATAAACAAACAAGTACTTATCAGGTATTGATAAATCCAGTGCAGGAAATTAAACTAGTGTGACAAGACACAAAATGAACAGGAGGCCAAAGAGACTTCTTTAAAGTGACATTTACCTGCAAACTAAGTGATATTACAGTCCTAACAGGTTATTTTTCTGTGATATGATTTAAGGAAAGTCTATTACTAGCTTTTAAGGAGAGGGAGGTGGGAGGGGGGATCGGGATGGGGAATAAGTGTAAATCTATGGCTGATTCATATCAATGTATGACAAAACCCACTGAAATGTTGTGAAGTAATTAGCCTCCAACTAATAAAAAAATTAAAAAAAAAAAAAAAAAGAAATTCATTATATATCTCAAGTTTTATGTTCTATGCATCTTTGGGAAGTGAAAAAAATGTATTCTTATTTAATATTTTGGCCATAACAATTCTTGTTAAGATAAAATTAATGTAGAATTGCAAAAGAATTGTGTGATTCTTCAACTAGCTTATATGCTATTACATTTCCCTTTCTGATCCCTTCTTTTCCTGTCAGTCATTTCAATTCCTCCTTCCCCCCTTTCTCTTTATTTCTCTTCTTTTGTATTTTTTGTGTATTTTTTCTATTTCTTTTATTTTTCTATCTGAAATCTCACTATGTGTAATACAAGCTACTTGTAATACATTAACTATAGAAATAAATAATTCCAAAACACACTGATACAAGCCTTTTTTTAGGAAGTGGTACAGGGATGATTTTAGGTAACTTTCTGAGTAAGAATTCAGCAGATAACATTATGAAATGTCTCAATTTTTATGATTCTAAAGTTAAGCATATCTATACATATTTTACACCATAATAGCACCACTTCAAACATTTTTATAATTATGTTTTATTTTCCTCTTTTTTCACCTCTGGCTAGATTTTTGCTATAAAATTTAAATAGGCCACTTCCTCTCTTCTATAGCAATGCACGCTTCTTATAAATCAAGATTTTAAATGAGTTTACACTACATTATGTGCTTTAAACTAAAAACAATCTTACTATTATCCAAATCATAATTAAAAATATTTTTTCAAAATTCTTTATAAGTTTTTATTTGCTATGTTACCCCTTTATGAATATTAGCCCAAACTCCTGAGATAATTACTTGCAAATTGCAGCCTAACTGGAAATTGCCAGAAAAAAAAAATTCCACTTACAAGGGGTGATAAACAACATGAATGTTAATGTATAGAATGGAATTCTATGTGACAGGAAAATTACAAGATATCTTACTTATTGTCCGTGTAAATCATTAAATTCCAGAATTATTTAATCATTTTCTCCAAGACAGGGTCGTCTTCATTGTTTAAGGGCCTTTCCCATCTCCAGGGATCTTCCCAACCCAGGTCTCCAACATTGTACATGGATTCTTTACCAGCTGAGCCACAAGGGAAGCCCATCATATACCACTGGTGAATGTAAATGTGAACTAAGGAGTGCTGTGTGCTTAGTCACTCAGCCGTGTCTGACTTTTTGTGACCTCATGGACTGTAGCCCACCAGGCTCCTCTGTCCATGTGATTCTCCAAGCAAGAATCCTGGAGTGGGTTGCCATGCCCTCCTCCAGGGGATCTTCCCACCTCAGGGATCGAACCCAGGTCTCCTGCATTGCAGGCAGGCAGATTCCTTACCATCTGAGCCACCAAGGAAGCCCAGTAAACATATAGAATTTATGTCACAAATAACAAATAAACCATAACAGTTCTCTATGTATATTAGGGCCAGTCTCTTTTTCCAGAGAAAGAGCATGGCATGACTGTATACATACACACATATATACAATTGGGACCACTTGGGACTTCCCAAGTGGCTCAGTGATAAATAATTCGCCTGTCAATGTAGGAGATGTGAGTTTGATCCCTGTATCAGGAAGATCCCCTGGAGAAGGAAATGGCAACCCACTCCGCTATGCTTGTCTGGGAAATCCAAAGGACAGAGGAGCCTGGAAAGCTACAGTCCATAGGAGTGCAAGAGTTGGACACAAGTTAACAACTAAACGGCAACAACAATATACATATATCACAAAGAAAAGTCTCTCTTACCTGAGACTATGTTTTTCAGCTTTTAATCCACTTACCAGAATATTAAATGAAAACTTTGAGATTTAAACTGCATCTATTTGTTTCTAAAAAGATGGCTTGGTGATAACTGAAATTTTGCTTATTCAATTGATGCATGAATGAATAAATAGCAGGTTATTTTTAATAACTGTGTATATAATTAAAATACTTGACTAAAAAGCAAAAATGTTAAAATAAAAATAATATTTGTTTTGCATTAATTTAAATAACATTGTCGGGAGAAAAATAATTTAAGAAATCATTATATACTAGGGTTACTGTTTTCAAAATCTTTTTTATTCCATTTTGCACATGGATTTGTAAATTTTTTTACTACTCTACTCTCAAACATTATAAGCAAATAAATTATGTCTAAAATTTTGAAACATGGTAGTTATTTGATAGCTAGCTGGGTGTTAACTAAATTGTACCTAATTATTCTTTTTTTTTAAAAATCAAATAATCCATTTATACCCCTGGTCCTTGTGGTTTTCACATCATAATTCCAACCTCAGTTAGTTTCTGATATAAAATGAATACTGATTTCAGTTATATGTGGAATCTAAAATACAAAACCAACAGTACAAAACAGAAACAAATTTATAGATGCAAAGAATTGAGTGAAATGGGGGAAGGGAAATAAGAGATACAAAGTACCAGTTATACAATAATGCAGGAATATAATACACAGCATAAGGAAAATAGTCAATAATAATGTAATAACTTTGCATGGGGACAGATATTTACTGGACATGTGACCTTTTCATAATGTATTTGATTGGGGGATCATTAAGTTGCACACTTGAAACTAACATGATATTGTATGTCAACTATATTTCAATAACAAAATAAAATATATACAAATATTATAAAGTATATTAAATGTGTGGAAGAGAGAAAAGAAGGAAAGAAGAGAAGGAGGAAAAGAGATGGTCCCAAAGCCTAGAACTGTATTAAAAGTATCATTTATTAGCTTGTAATTTAAGATACTTCACCAGGCACTTAACAGGCTTGGAAAGGAGCCAAATATCAAGAATAAAGATTCCTGTTGAATTTTACAAACAGACCAAGTTCCAAGAATAGCGTCCATATTTCAATTGGCATACTGAATAAAAAAGCAATTTGATTCACTTTCTTATAGCACCATAGTTCTTTAATATCTTCTTGTAAAATGGCTTAATGCGTTTTTATCTTCCTATTTGATTCCTTTGATGAATAATCTATCAATACATTCCACATCTTCTACAAAACTGTGACCTTACGGTTGCCATTGTCAGTGAAACCTATTGTCTGCTATTTACCTTGACTTATTTTGACCACAATTATTAAAAAAGAGCTATAAGAATCCATAAAGTGATAATGGGCTTGATTTTCTGTGTAGATCCAGAAGTAGAGGCCAGCTATTTGAATGAGAAAAAATATATATTTTAGCATATTTATCAGGAGACGAGAGATTGACATTTATTATCTATCATATTCATACTGTAATATGTTTGTTTCTAAACTGCTCTAAAGGTTGGAATTATCATCCTAATTGTTTTGCTTATTTAAATCTACTTATTTAAATATTTTACTTATTTAAATATTAAATTTAAATACTTATTTACTTATTTAAAAAGGGTAAGAAAAATAAGGCTCAAAATTATCAAGTTCCTTTTGCCACAGTTTTCCTCAGTTCTTCTATATTTGTGTGTATGTGACCTAAGTTGCTTCAGTCATGTCTGACTCTGCAACCCCATGGACTGTAACCCACCAGGCTCCTCTGTCCATGAGGTTCCACAGGCAAGAATACTGGAGTGGGTTTCCATGCCCTCCAGGGTTTGAACTCAAGTCTCTTACATCTCCTACGTTGGCAGGCAGGTTTTTACCACTAGCACCAGCTGAGAAGCCTATATATGCATGACTGATTAAACATTCATCTAGATGCCTTTTCTATGAAACTACTCTATCTATTTAAATTATGTGACAAGAATTAAACAACGAAAGTTATTATATGGCCAAATGTTCTTGCTTTTACTTTAGGTGAAATGCAAATATGTTTTTAATGTAAAGAACAATCTCTGAGTTAGAGCACTTCTAAAAATGTAATTTTGACTTCTAATTCACAGTGTCCAGCAGCAGAGAATCAGATCAAGATAAGTTGATTCTTATTAATGTTCCTCAACTAATCTCACATTTTCCATTTTATTTAGGCCTGATCTAATCATTAAGTAAATGTTGCTTTAAATGACCTATTTTAACTTTGAAAAATAAAGAAGAAAAAGGTAAAGATTTACAAAAAGCAAATAAATTGTATTTACAAAACAAATAAATAAAAAAGTCTGTTAAGCCTAAACAAAAGAGGGTTTGTACAAATATGTTCTTTACATTTAAGCCTTTGATTTCCCTTAAGTTTCTTATTTTTAATACAGTCTAACAGTAGAAAGGAAAGGTCAGTTTGAGAAGCCAGAAAAATGCTTATATGATGCTTATCCAGGCGTGGATTTCAAAACTCTCTCAGCTTTGTAAATGTGAATTTGGATTGCTTTTGCTCTCAATGCATTTTTCTCAATACAATGAGGAGGACAATATTCTGAGTTTGAGGTTTATACCACAAGGCATTTTTGAATTTTGTAGGCAAAAGAAACTGTTGGAGTCTTATGGTCCAGTAGGGAACACATTTTCGCCCTCCTTTCTAGCATATAATTCAAAAGTGGCAAAGCTCGTTTTATCTAAACTCCCCCAAACATTCACCTTTGGCCTTATGTCAATTAAAAAAAAAAAAAAAAGTTTTAACTCCAAAGAATTGCTCCCTGGAGTTTTTACCAGAAAATTCATCTTTACCTCAGCAGTCAATGAATATCAACTATTCAATTCTGTCTTTATCACCTGCAGCAATATACTTCAGGCAAAACCAAAGATGGAGTTTGTTTCAGCATAGGGAAAATCTTCATGACTAGTTAATAGGGAAATCAGCCCAAATTAATTTTCTGAAAATATCCCCGTACAAAACTGCTGTTCAGAGTGGGGGTAGGGATGGTGAATATATTCAGACATAAAAATATACTTTCTGATAACAATGTAATTAAATGAAAATTAATGACAAATCCCTAATTCTCAGAATATATCCAATTCAGTGACTTCAATTTTGCTCAATTAAAAGGTGTCAGAACTTTCTCCCACATTGAAAGTTGTTTCAGCTGTAACTCCTTAGCATGTTTTATGCAGAAATTGCGGGGTTTTGATACCAACAAAATATACAGTGTGTGTATGTGTGTATGTATGTGTGCGCACTTTCAATTTGCATCTGAGTCAGTTAGTTGCTTTCAACAAAAAATAAAAATACTTCTCTATGGACAGTGCAAACACCTTCTTCACTATTTCCATTAAATGGAGAGGTTTTCCAATGCCAAAACACGAAGTAGGTTGACAAATGTATTAAAAGAAACATTATCCTGTTAAAGTGAAGTCTCACAATTGATTACTTGAGTAAAGCTAACCTGTCATTTTAAATTTATAAGCTATTAGAAATGACACACTATTTCAATGGTAATATTATTTTCTGTTTTAATTACACAGAGTATTATAAAAATTGGATTTGTTTTCAATGACTCTCACTTATATGTCACAGATTTTCCAAAATATCTCTTTATTTTGACCATCAAAGCACCCAGATTGAACTGCGTCATAGGTGCAAAGTGATTTGGTACATTATTTGATGGAATGTAAAGTGTGGCAACAATAAGTAATGGGCATAGGACTTATCTAAAATTACATAACTCTGCAAATTTGAGAATACCGTGGAAAGGAGTTAAGAGTTGAAGCTGGAAATAGAAGAAATAAGAACTATGTTAGCTTAAGGGAAACTTTTTACTCAAAATTACTTTTTGAAAGGATTTCTCTTAATACAAACTTTACTGAACTGTAAGAAATAAAGTTGCATAAAATAGCATGGCAATCTGTGAGGGCAGGAGTTAGAATCATAAAACATTCACCTGGTTTCAGGAAATAGGACAAAGAGGTTAAATTGGAGTTTCAAAGGATATTTTACCGCTGTTATTCCTTAACAGGAAATCTTGTAAATTAGCAAGAGAAAATCAGGAAGAGGAATACTAACATGCATTTAAAAATTTTGTGGTACTTTTATTTTCACCATATTGCCCAGGAAATCTAGTTTAAGAAGTAAGAAAATGCATTCTGAATGTTTTAATTCATGGATTTATAGAACAAATTTGGAAATGATCTGTGAAAATGTGATTTTTTAAAAATAAATCAATCAAGTTCACCAAGTTCAAATCATTTAAGTTTCATGAAACATGGCATTTCCTAAGTTGATGATTTAAGTTCTATATTCCCCAAATGCTAAAATTCAAAAATTTCTCCCTAAGTAATACATTGGTGAAAAAGGAGAGGGGCAACTAAAGAATATATCTCAAAGTCTGAAAAAACCTAACAATACTAAGAAAATGGCAGCACCTCTCTGGAATTTGGTTTCATTTTTTTCCTAATCCATTTGACTAATGCACCTTTTCTCCTCTCCAGCTGCTGTGCAGAGCGCTTGCCTTCTGTCTCAGGATCTCTGATCATCTGCCATCTCCCACAGGTAATTTTCTGACTGTTTCTATTTATTGTCAACTTTTCATGACATTCTGCTCCTCTCCCCCTGCAACTCCCACCCCATATTGTCCTACAGTGATGAAGTCCTGTACAAAAGTTGTGAGTAACCAGAAGTTTTTTTACAATGAGATTTCAAGGTAAAGCATGTTCAGGCAGCAAAAGAAAAGAAAGCTGATTCTGTAATTCACTTCTAAGTGAAGCTTCAAGGGTAATCACTCTGTGGTTGCCTTTGAGACCTGAGGTCATACACTAAAGCTATTACAAATGATTTAATAAATACATATTTAATTATTGAATCATGTTAAGTGCACTATTTAATTTCCTTACCACAGATGGCACACAATTACTAGATTTACTCAGGTTTCTCTAAGTAATTTCCATTAGCATATATTCTTGCTCTTATTTTTCCCCTAAAGTTTAAAATCTCTTTAGACAATTACCCCAGAGTGCCCAAATATTTTTTAAAAAGAAACAAGATGATAACAGCAGCACAAAAGGACACAAAACTATACCCTCTAGAAGGATCAGAATACATGAAAATACTGAGTAGCATTTTTTAGGAAAATCTGAAAATTAAATTTATTACATTTTATACTAAAATTTTATAATGCATTATTTTATACCGAGATCATCTTTGCAATACAATTGACAAGCCTGCTTCTGTACCAGATTTTCAGGAGGCAAATGAAGGAAGAGGGGAATTAGGAGAATTCTCCAAAATCACAGTTAGCCATTCCGTGTTGTTGACTAACATCCAACACTGCTTGTATTGTATACGAACTAAGTGTCAGGCAGTCTACTTGATAAGCACCAGCAATTTTATTGTCTTAAAAAAACCCATGAGAGTGTTACAATTATCATCTCCATTTTACAGATGGGAAAATGAGACACAGGGGGATTAAGTAGTTTTCCAAGTTATTCAGCTTGAAATGTAGTCGAGAGATTAGGTCCAAGCAGTCAGACTTGACTTTCTTTGCTGTAACCACTGTGCTATACCAGTATTCTACTTCTAAGCTGGCATTTCACATATACTTAGCTAATTTCTGGGCGTTTTCTCCTAGATAATTAGCAAGGCGTATTGATTATATCTTTTAAAAAAAAAATCTACAAATAATAGTTGGCTATTAAAATAAATATATGTAACAGGACATTTTCTACCAATTCTGTGAGGTTGAGTTAGAGTCACATTGTATCTGAATGCAACTTTGAAACATTTCTTTTATCTATTTGGATTTAATCTAAATTAAGAAAAAAATTCTAAGCCTGTGCCTCAGCTAATATTTGCTACTGTTCAATTGTAATAGCTTCCTTTAACCAGGGTCTTCTATAAATTCCCACCCTCATCATCAATTTTGGATTTGTCGTTCTAAAATTAGGTTAATCATTTTCAGTTCTGTTGTATTTGTCCTTTAAAAATTTAGTTAATAGCCTCAAATACATTCTGAAAATGAGCAAACATATATGAATATATGGAAGTGAAATATGTTACTTTTAAACTTTATAGGCTCCTATTAGCATATTGATTTTAATCTTGAAATGTGCAATCAATTGTTTTCTAACCAATGAATGATACTTAATTTAATGGCTAACCTCTAATAATAATAGCCAGCATTTATTAAGTCCTCTGTTTGTACAAAATACTGATCTAAATATTTTACATATATTCTCTCATTTAGTACTCATGACAACTATATGAGATAGGTATCCGTACCATCCTCATTTTGCAAATGAAGAATGAAACTCAACATAAACTTGACCAAGCTCACACTTGTAGCAAATGAAGCCAGACTGAAACACAGGAATCTACAGTCCAGCTTGATTTGTTGGCCACAACTGCACACTGGCATTATCAATAGAACATTCTGCAGTAATAGAGAATGCTATAAAATAGTGGCTAGTGTGACTGAGGAAGTGCATTTTTAATTTTAATTAATTTAAAATAATAGCCATATATGAGCGAATGGTTACCATGTTGGACAGGACAGCTATACTGCCTGATACTTGCAATGGTTCATTTTATGAAAATACATATGTTGGGCCTGTATGTGTATGTATGTGTATTGCTGAGTCCCTTCCCTGTTCACCTGAAACTATCACAACATTGTCAGTCAGCTATATCCCAATACAAAATAAAAAGTTCAAAATATATATATATATTTATAGAAATCATATATATAGAGAGAAATTATATATATATATTTACATATATAATATATGTATATATATGTTGGGCCTGTTTCTGCTTCTACATGTAAAATGGTTAGAGTCTTTGATCAGATTTTCAACAAAATTACATTAATAAGCACAGTGAGGAAAATCTTATATCTTCTTTTAAAATCTTATATCTTTGAAATCGTATTATCCTGCTAACCTAACAGAATATGTTACTGGGAAGAAAGTCCTTGTAAATCATTGCTTCCTTAATTTAACTTACTATGGAACCTATTTTGAACTTATTTTTTTCCCTTTCAAAGTTGATGCCTTTGTGAAGAAAGGCCAGTGATACTGAATTTGTATTCAGTTCAATTCAGTCATGAAGGAAGCTTCTTCACAAGGGCAGGGCAGACAGCTACGACTTCCTTACAGAGCGGCTCTGATCATAGCACCTCCATTCATGCTCATTTCCTTCTTTCATATCATTTTCAGTATTAAACCCTGTGATTAGAAGAGATTCATAGAAAATAAATGCAAAGAAGTGTGTCTCCCAGCTTCCCCAAACTTCCTGTTAGAAATATTTCAAGCAACACTTAGTTCCTCATTGGGAAAAAAAAAAAAAAAGGAAAAGGAAACTTCAGTAACAGATAAAAACACTAACATCTGCAGAGCAATTTTACCAAGTACTTTTACAAGATAAACCATTTGAAATTCAAGAAATCCTACAAGCTTTGGCCAAATACAATTAATCACACACTTTTGAAAGAAAAGGCTAAACTCAGAAATTTGACTTGCCCAGTTTTCATAGAATTATTATTTCATACAGTGAAGTCACCAATGAAGATGTGGGGGGTGTTTGTTTTATATTGCTGTTTGGAATCTCATTTTGCCCTCTCCTTATAATAAGTCATGCTATGTGCTCTGAAAACAGATACCTGTTTTTAGAGTTGTTCTGGCCACTTAACTGTGTGATGTTAGCAAAATTAATTAATCACTTTTTTTTCATCTTTAAAATGGAAATGATATAGATCTGACTTCTTGAAATTACTGAAAAGTTTTCGATAATAGAAAGTATATCATACAGCACTTAGTATATAGTAAATGTTCAATAAATATTGTATACTATCATTACTTTATTATTCTTATGAATTAGTCTTACTCCTTATTTTAGTATTGCCCATACTTCATAGTCTAGTAAACAAAGGATATTCTCCCTTGCATTGGGAATTAGTTATAGAAGGCGTGTATGGCTTCTTCGTTCAGTCTTTTTTACAGGCCAGGTCTCTATCCCATATTTATTTCTCTCTCTCCTTCCCCTACATAACTTACTGTAATGTGGCATATAGGCTTGGAGAAGGAGATGGCAACCCACTCCAGTACTCTTGCCTGGAAAATCCCATGGATGGATGAATCTGGTGGGCTGCCGTCTATGGGGTCGCACAGAGTTGGACACGGGCTGAAGCGACTTAGCAGCAGCAGCATATAGGCTATAAACATAGATTGTATATGGAATGAAATCAAATGTCTCTCTCCAATGTGCCAGTTTTTTATAGACAGGAAAGATTTTCCCCAACCACTAGGTTACGTAAAATGTGGCCCGGGTAGCTGTGAAGTAAATCTCTAAGGCCAAAAAAGAAGTTCATCTTCTTCGAAACCTTAGTGGGATTGTCTTCACCTTTCTGGGATTCAAATGAGTTTCAGGAAAATGGCTTTATTTTACCAATACAACCTGATAGGCTAGTGCTGATCTATGCAAAAGGAAAGAAAACCTATTTCATTTAATGTTACTTAAAGTGAAGAAACCTATTCAATATATTTCATGAGCAATGGAAAAAAAAAAATGGTGGGGTGGGGAGGTTGGAACCCATTGAGGACAGTTGCAATTTCTAAAGAAATTTTTCTTTAACATTTTTTTCCCCTGTAAAATGTTAATAGTGTGGAAGCTTCTGACAGGGGAAAAAAAAAATTATTGGTGAGTAAGTTACCTCTACTACTATTTAAGATTCATTTTTTTATATTCATTGTCCTTTATGTAAAATCTTTCAGTTGAAAAGTCAGCAAAGAAGAAAGTACCGAAAATAAACACATTTAAATGAAAGTTTGCTTCTGGCAGGAAGGTTGTGAGGTGATCGGGAGGCTTAAACATATAAACACTTGGTAAGTTATTTTAAAAGAAATTTTAAACAAGCATGATTTATTTTTTTCCAAACCAACTGTGCCTTTTCAAAAAGCTGCATGTGAATGAATAATAACGTGGAAGCAGCATTTTTTCTCAAAGAGATGCATCTATCTATGGATGTGTTATGATTTAAGATAAAGTCATCGACTCAGAGCTAAAGTTTAGACTAATTAAAATATATAAATTACTTCTCTTCTGACCTCAAGGAGAGAGGCACAGGCTGGCATCAGCACAAGCCATGCTCTCAGCAGGAGAATTATTATTATAAATGGAACAGAGCTTCAGATATTACAGGAATGCACATGTCAAAATATTTGGGGCTATAACTATAGACAGAATCAATATAACAGACACAAGTATCATTCTCCCCTTTGATTTTTCTATTAAGTTGAGCTGAGAATACCTCAAAGAATAATTATTTCATGTCAAAATTGCAAGAAAATTTGCATTAATCAGTAAAGCAGTTTTATTTAAAGAAACATTCTACTTTAGTGACATTTTGTTATTGACTTCTAGTGCATTTTTTCATTTTCTCAGATTATATCTCTATTCCTATTTAAATCGTGGATCAGAAACTAATTGGATTAGCATCATTGCAAAAATCCTGGCCTCTATTCTCTAGACCCATCTAAGTAGAGCCTAAAATTCTAGCAAGTTTTTGTTTGGTTGTTTGTTTTTATGCCAATTTACCTTAAACAAGACAGTCTACATTAAATATCGGAGCACTTTCAATGGTGTGGTGAAACTGCTGGGCTATTAACAGTATTAAATAGTGCACGTTGCTTCAAAGAGCAATAGTCTGATTTGGAAGTGTGTGAACATGTGCTGGGGTAAAATGTGTGTGGTGCCAGAATGCTTATCATTTTATTCCCCTGAGACACTAATATATACCTAGAGTTAAATTTTGACTCTAATCATGCCTGTCCTCCTTTGCCCCTATAAGTTAAATAAAGATTCTCTATTTTTCATTTAATATTTTTCAAGTATGTGCCTTTATAAGTATGTTGGTGATTCTCCATTAAAGTAAAAAAAGCTAGATGAACAGAATTTGTAAGGGTGAAGAAGGTATTATTTGCTACGGTTGTTTATAAAAGCAAAGCAGCTTTCTCTACATATTAGAAGAAGCTATGTTCTATCATATTGACTCAGCAGCCCTGATTTTTTTTCTCAAGAGTTTATAATTAACGTAGTACAGTCCAAATGATGCTTTTGTTGTTTGTTTTTTGTATACAATTCTTTAATTGGACTTCAATATTATACTTGTTACGAAAATATTGTGTTAATCGTAGAAGAAAGGGTAAATATTTTTGTTCCCAACATCAAATATGAACATATTACTGGATTTTTCCTTTCATTTATGTAACTACTCCCAACAATAAAAAATAACACTGAAAGGTACTGGTCCAAACAGCTTCTCTATAATCAGATTTCAGTTCACGCTTCTTCACCTCACGATTTAATGGCTGTGTTAGTAGGCGTCTTTTTAACTTCCTTTTAAAATGTAAATCCATGCTGGTAAATGTGTGTGTGAGCTGTGTTTCATTGAACAGAAGTTTGTGTGTCCATACAGATTTGAAAAAAAATATATATATATATATATGATCATCAAACACATCAGATATATAACCATATACATAAAGACAATTACATTATTAACAAAATTTTACATCTAAGTGAAAGAACTCCTCATATGACTGTAATTTGTACAATGATTATAAATAATACGCTGTGCTGTTCTTAGTTGCTCTGCGACTCCATGGACTGTAGCCCGCCAGGCTCTTCTGTCCATGGATTCTCCAGGCAAGAATAGTGGAGTGCGTTGCAGTGCCCTCTTCCTATCCCCTCAAACATAAAATATGTTCTGTTAATCTTATTCACTACATATGTAAAAGCATATGATTAATATTGTATTATGAAATGAACATGTAAATGAATTTTTAAATATATGCTAAAGAAAATTTTGAACTCATATGGACAAATAGGCAATATTTGTCTTATTTTTTTCTGTTTTTGTCTAGTTTTAATGAGAACATAGGAGACAGTCTGTGTGATATTTCATGGACTTTTTATTTGCCCACAGTCTTTTGTTAAGGGTGGCTATAATTTTTGAAAGTAATAACTTATGTTGGGTTTAACTTATATTGGACATTTTTATCATCAACTTGCTTTCATCTTCAATACTACCACTCACAGTCCTAGTTTCACCATCTAATTAATGCATTTCCTGAAGTTTCCCCATCTTTATACAAGTGTGTATATGGTGCATACATAGATTCCAAAATACATAAGACATACCATCATTAGTTAACACTGAAGACAATGATAATAGCACTTCCATTTTGTTACCATTTTATTAGATATAAGAGCTAATTTTTTGGACTACACCATTTTTTTGTTCCAAACTCAGTTTTACTAGATTTTGTGTAGATGAACCTTATGCTGCCACTCTTTTCTTTTATTTCTCTTTCATTCTTTTTGTCACGCATTTTGTTTGCAATGAGGAAGGAAGACAGGCAAGGAGAAGGAGAGGGAAAGAAAGATGGAAGATATTCATAAAAGTAAATGAATGCTGTGTTCTGCCATTTAATCTACCTCAGACTTAATTGAGCCCTTTCCCCATTAAAAAGAGATTGGGTAGCTAAGTTTTACATAACGTGAGCCAGATTTAAGACCTCAGAAAATAATTTTCCAGGATCATAGCTATTTTAACTGCCTATCTTGATGAAATATAAGAATCAACAGGTTTGATGCATTTAAGATATAAGACTTTAAGAATACTGTAAGGGAAGGCCAATACATTTCAGTAGGAGCCAGATGTCTATCTTTATATAAGGGCCTTCAGATAGTGAGAGTGCCTTTGTTCCAAACTGAAAGCACTTTTTGAGTCTGAAAAAAATACCCTCCTAGTTTGAACACCTACTGACATTATTTTCTAAATGTTAAAATTGACAGCAGAAAGCTACTGCTGTTTTCTGTAATTCTGTAAAAATCTTTGCCCACTTCAGCCTACTCAGTTGCAAAGCTAGTCCAGATGGGACCATGAAATTTTTGCAGCAAGTTCTACAGCACATAATTTTGTTCAATAAAGTTATTATGCCACACACAGCTGTATACTGCCATATAAATGAGCACATGTGCAACAGAATTTTTGTACTATAAGTTTTATAAGACTAAAATTGAGATTATATGGCCATACACAATAATTTATTTGAAACATCAACATGTGCCTTGCTCTAGGGTTACACAAATGGTGCCATTTCTTTTCCAAGGGAAAGAGTTTGTCATTTAATATTCGGTATTAACACAAATGTTTTCCTCAGAATTATAATCTAAATTAGGTGATTTAAAATTCATCAATATATCATTAACTTTTACTTTAACATATTAGATCTATAGAAGAATCAATTCTCCCTAACAATGGTGAAAGAACCTAATCACTCTCTAAATTTGCTTTTAATTAGCATCATCTGCATTAATTGGTATAGCTGATAGCAAAACATTACAATGCACTGCTATTTTATATTTAAAATGTAATATGTCTTTTAGTCCCATGTCTCTCTGAAGGACCTTAGCCATTTCTGCAATGCCTTAGTAAATATTTTCAGATGTATTGCTCAAGAATTTTCTCTAGGAAACTATGGAAGACTATAAATGGGATGCAGTAAATTTCCAGGTGACTATTTGGTCTTCTTTATGTTCCAGAATACTCTGAAAAATATTTTTCTCTCTCTTCCATCTTCATCCTCATAATTCACTAATTCTCAGTCACATTTTTGAGTATTGTAAAGAAAAAAAAGTATGTAATCAGTAAGAAGCTGAGAAGGAAATAAGGAATCTACCATTTATTCTATGTCATGTCTTGCCAAAAAAAGTCCATAGAGTCAAAGCTATGAGTTTTTAGTTGTCATGTATGGATATGGCATTTGGACCATAAAGAAGACTGAGTGCCAAAGAATTGATGTTTTCAAACTATGGTGCTGGAGAAGACTCTTGAGATTCCCTTGGACAGTAAAAGGTCAAACCTGTAAACCCTAAAAGAAATCAACCCTGAAATTCATTAGGACTGATACTGAAGCTGAAGCTCCAATACTTTGGCCACCTAATGTGAAGAGCTGACTCATTGGAAAAGACCCTGATGCTGGGAAAAAGTGAGTATTGGAGGAGAAGGGGGTGACCAAGGATGAGATGGTTGGATGGCATCATCAACTCAATGGACATGAGTTTGAACTCTGGGAGATGGTGAAGGACAGGGAAGCCTGGTGTGCTTCAGTTCATGGGGACACAAAGAGTGGAACACAACAGCAACTGAACAACGAAAAACACTTTCTTGTACACATTATGTTTCACAATAATTATGAAATACAGGCAATATTTCCTAGGGGAAAAAATGAAAAATAGAAGCAAACAAATAAAAACCTAGAGCTCTGAGAAGTTAAGTGACTTTCCATAGGTAACAGAGCTAGTGTTCACAGCCAAGTAGTGTTACAGATGTTCCAGGTCATGGCCATATTTCAGGTCCTCTGGTTCCAAGTCCAAAATGTTTTCCTCTATACCATAGATTCTAATGGTGTTTTTGCCCCTAGCCAGGCTTTTTCTCTCTAAAGCAAAACTGTAAACAAATTAATAACATTCTCTGGTTCAATGAAGACCAAGATTGGTCTAATCAAAATCATTTCCTTATATTTGACCATAGACCTATGCTTTTTTGTAATGACAGCTTCCTGGACAATTAAATATTTTTGAAAGTACCTTTTGAACTAACCTAACTCTCTTCTCATATATCCTACCTCATTTAATGGCATCACTCATTACTTAGTTAGTACAATATAAATTTTAGCTCTTCCTGATTCTTCCATCTTCCTTACCCCCAAACCTAAAGAATTCCTCAATTCTATTTCAACTCTAGAAATCTGTCTTTAGAGAAGTTGTCTTCAAATATTAATGTGCTTCAGATTCTCTGGTGAACTTGTTAAAACATAGGTAGCTGGAGGTCACAAATGCTTACTACCTTGGTTCTGGTGATGCTGTTATGTCCAAACTTAGCAGGAGCTATACATTAAACATACGCAGTTTTTGATATATGAATTATATCTTAATTAAAGCAAAAATGGTTGCTGGACCCTGCATCAGAGGTTTTCATCCAATAGGTCTTGGATGGAGCCCCAGACAATTGGCATTCTTTGCAAATCTCCAGGTGATGTCAATGCATCTGATCAGAGGACCACATTTTGAGAGGCATTAGTCTAGTGCATCCTTTCATTCTTGTCAACTCCTTGTGCCAGGCTCTCCTCAAATCTTGACCAGACAACCACATTCCAGGATGTCTCCCTTGCATAAAATGCTCATCTTAATCTCAATCTGTCCAACTCCTATTGAACTTTCAAAGTTTTTTTCAAAGCTCATATTTTTTTGTGTTAAATATAGCCAAATGCCTCCTAGCAAAGTTCATAATGTCCTATGGTGATTTTACATTGCGCCTAGTACTAACTCAATTGAATTTTTCACTATATTATATTTAATTATCACTTTTGATCCCTTTGGGGGGTTTATTTTTATGAGCCAAATTTTCCACTAAAATAAATAAATAAATAAATATCTTCAATGTTTCCCATCCCCCATTACAAACTAGGAGAAACAGACAACTTGTTTGGCCTGCTGACCAATACTTCATTAAGTATTATTTTAAAATGACTTGATTACAAATATATCATTCAGCATATATTATCACCTCCAACATGCTTGTTAATGCAGAGCCGTACTGAGGAAAGAGTTCAACATTATCTGCACGAATTTAGAAAAACAACTTGTGTAGGCATGTGTCTCTGAGATACAAATGTCTAAATCAATATACAGTTATTTTTGTGTGATTTAAGTCTTTGTCTTCAAATATACACAGACTGTATCTTAATAAATGCCTGAGGATTTGGCCTATCTTCATCATCAGTATTAAGGATCTTACCTGTCATGAGTATTTGGAATTTACTACCTTCCACACTTATGCTTTCTAAACATAGACATAAATTCTAATTCCATCAAAGCATTATCTCTTATACTAAATGCATTTTAAAACCCAACAAAAGCTCCATCCAAACTGATACTGAAATTATTAAGGACTAAATGTACAGCCCAAATCCTTTCCTTCCATGACACAACTTATTACTAATATTATTATATAATTAAAAAATAACTTGTTATATAATGGAAAAGACAATGTTATAAATTTCAGAATTACAAAATAAATATATTTTGTTCTCCTCAAGCACTTAATTTTACCATGTGTATCTTTAGCTGGTACCTTTCCCCGTAAATTACCTACATGGAAATAAGGTAAAACTTTCAGATTGACTGATTGATTTTAATTGCTCTGGTATGAACAATAACAACAAAAATATCCAGCATATGCTTAAATCATCATGTTTAGAGTTCACTGATTTTACTGTTATACTTCTGTGGCAACTGGTAGCCAATTTAGCTTTGTCGAATAAACAGGATAAATTGAGAGAAGTCTAGTTAAAATCATTTTCATTACTGATAAGAAAGCAATTTGAATATTGCAATAGGGAGTATAATATCTTGAAAGATGGGTTTCATTTAAAACCATGGATTATCACCTTTGGAAAAGCCTTTGAATCGTTTTGTTAAAAAAAAAAAAGGCTGGGGCCAAATTCGGACTGCTAAGGACTACTTTATCCTCATCAATTATAAGTAAGTTTTGTTATCCCCCAATATTATACAAGCCATGATGAAACTGTCTATAATCAACTATACTTTAAAAATAAGATTGATTTTTCCCAGGTATCTGACTAGGTGAAGAGATGTTACCACGTCTCTGCCAAGTTTATACAGTTTCTTGAGGAACCCACTTGTCAATTCACAGAAGCATGTCCCGGGATAAGCTCAAAAGGTCTGAGCGGGTGTGCTAAACTAACAAAGTCTCTCAGAGAGACAGAGAAGTGCTTTGTCTCTTTACTTTATTTGGCTTTGTTTCAAAGCCTTTTCATTTTCATGAAAGTTTTACTCAGTCTGTCCGTGTTGAAAAATAGGCTTCTCCGCTGGAATTCACATTCCCTTCCTTCTCATCGGGCTGCAGTGTCAATTACTACCCTACCTGAGGATCCTAGCGAACAGTTCCACATTCTGCCGGCTTCCTCCCTAATTAGAACCACCAAAAGGAACAACACAGTTGTTCCTTATGTCTTGGTCTTTAGCTATGAGTATTTGGGTGACACAAAAATTACCCTAAGCTTTTCCGAGACTTAAAATGATAAGAAGAAGTAGTGCCAAAAGGAAAACATTGGAAAAAATCTGAGGAAAATGTGGACTTTTTTGGTGTGAAATGGAGAGGAGAGGGAGAGGGAAGGAGGAAAGAAGGAAGATTTTATATATTTATCTATTGTGCTCAGTCATGTCGGATTCTTTGCAGCACCATGAACTGTAGCTGTCCACGGGATTTCCCATTCAACAATACTGGAGTGAGTTGCCATTTCCTCCTCCAGAGGGTCTTCCCGACCCAGGGAACAAACCCACCTCTCTTGCATCTCCTGCATTGGCAGGTTACCACTTACCAGGTTACTTACCACTAGCACCACCTAGGAAACCCCATATTTATCTGCTAGGCTAAATATAAATCTGTGTATACACATTGTGATAGGCAGAATGGCTGCCCAAAGATGTCTATGTCCAAATCCCAGGAACCTGTGATCCTTTTAGGTTAAGGGCAAAGGGAGGCTTAAAGTGGCAGACCACTTGACTTTGAGATGGGGAGACTATCCTGAATTATCCAGTCATGGGGTCCTTACAAGTAGAAGAATGAGGGAGGCCGAGAGAACTGGGGGGATGACAGCCTTAGAAGTACTTTCCCTGTGATGCTTTAAAGACGGAAGAATGGGGCCACTCGCAAAATGTGAAGTGGTAGCCTCTAGAAGCTGAAAAAGGCAAGAAAAGGAATTCTACCCTAGAACCCGTCAAAGGAATGCAGTCTTCCTAATATTAATACTTTGATTTTAGTCCAGCGAGATCCACTATTGACTTCTGACCTCTAGAACTGTAAGATACTAAATTTGTGTTGTTTTATACCACTAAGTTTGTGGTAAAATTAGTTCAAGCAACAATAGAAAATAAACATACATGTACATACACTTGCCTCATTGTTTACCTTTAAATTAGAGAATTTCTCTTTTGTGTTTAAAGATAAACACCATCCATGTCAATGCCAACGCACAAATATAATTCAAATCACACATAAGAGTCATAAACATAATGTAAAGATTCCTTGTGTCTCTGTTTAAAAAATAAAAGGAAACAAGTGGCATTAATTCTAATAACATGTTTTATTCAACCTCAAATATACAAGAATGTATCATATCTCTATGTAGTCAACACGCAATTATTGAGATATTTTGCATTCTTTTTACTGGCATCAAGTCTTCTAAATCTGATGTGTGTGTTATAGCACATCTCACTTTGGACTAATCACATAATAATTGCTCAATTATCACAACTGGCTAGTAGCTGCTGTATTGGGCAATATAAATCTAAATATTAAGACGTTTTAATTTCTGAAGTCAATTTTGGTGATAGCTTTGAATATACTTATGTGGTTAAAAAGCTATAATATGAATTTGTGTCTGTTTTTAATGAAGAATAGTGATTTCTTTAAATATTTTACAGGGAAAAAAATTTGACTTAATCAAGACACTAAACATAAACACAGAAATGTAAATGCTGACAAGACCATATCAATCTATGAATTCTTTTAAAATAAGTAAGTAGAATATTTAAATACCATTCAAAAATTTAGGTGGGCATGTTGGAAAGCTGATCTTTGAGTCACATATAAATTTGGGTTTTATCATCTATTTTTCCAATTTGAATTTCTTTCTACCTATTCTATTTTTATTCTTACAAGTGAGGCATAAAATGTTTAGTGCAAAACAAACTAAAATAAAATGAGTTTGCTTCTTTACATCTACTCTGAATAGCTGCTTATTCATATCACAGCACAGCTGCCACAAAGCTATCATGGGTCATGATGTCTGCTCAGAAATAGGAAGCTAAAATAGCCAAAGTATTACAGGTGAAAACACAGGTATATCAGAAGATCTTTTTCCAGCTCTGGTTAAATTCTACAGGATTCCAATTGCTTATAATTTGGGATAATCTACACAAAGATAAACTGCATAGTTTATTCTTAATATGATTTAAATAAGCATTTTAAATAGACATTTCACAGAAATATAAGCAAGTGTAGATTATGGGAATCAATAATCTTGAAGGTTTTTATTTCAACTTAAGCAGGTAGCAGGATTTTTCCCCATTATTCTTGTTTTCCTAAATAGAGCTGACACTTCAACCAGAATTTTAAGTAACTATACTGATATTTGAAAATCTCAACAAGGCAATGCAGTCCTTCTCACTGTCTACATATACATTCTATCTAAATAGCTATCAGCCTAGCATATTTTTTGTTCCCTTTCTAGTTTCCTAACTTACATCTTTAGGGATGTTATAAACTGAACATATGCCCGTACAGAAACACCCTCTTCTGAATATTTGGTGGGCACTGTAGTGGGTTTTGCTGTTGTTGTTGTTTTTAGTTTAACTTTATCCCAATCTTCTGTTTAATTTATAATGAGCTAAATCTTCCAACTTGAGACTTTTTTTTAAAGGATAGTCACTATTGGCAAAAAAAAAAAAAAAAAAAAAAAAAACCCTTAAATTGACGGTGTTCTTCAAAGCTCTTAAAATATTTTCTTTATTGTACATTATAAAAATAAAACTCCCACTTGTTTCCCCCACCTTCCCTGGCTTTAATTTACCTTTCCTCTAAGGCTGTAACAAAACCTAATACAGTCTAGCTGATGCCCAGATATGGGTATGCTATTTTTGACAATTGTCTAATACTTATATTAGGAATTAGCAAAGCCTTACACTTTATGAATGAAGTTATTCATCATTATCAGTAGTATCTTGCCACTCCGATGGCCCCTTCACTCTCTATTTTAATTCAGTCTAGGTCGTAGATGCATTAGCCTCACAGGCACCATGACTCACTTTGGAAAAGGAAAACACAACAACCCGATTTCAAAGTACATGAACACCTTGCTCCTTAGATTTACTCCAGAAAACTTGTCAACCGCAGTATTTACCCATGGAGGACCTTCTAATGGAAAAGGCAGAAACTAGACTCAGAAGAAACACAGGGTGGCACGCATCTCAGCTCCTCCAACTTTACATACGACGGAAGTGACAAGAAGTGAACATCTTAGGAAGGTCCGCTGCTGCTGCTGCTAAGTCACTTCAGTCGTGTCCGACTCTGTGCAACCCCATAGACGGCAGCCCACCAGGCTCCCGTCCCTGGGATTCTCCAGGCAAGAACACTGGAGTGGGTTGCCATTTCCTTCTCCAATACATGAATGTGAAAAGTGAAAGTGAAGTCGCTCAGTCGTGTCCGACTCTTAGCGACCCCATGGACTGCAGCCTACCAGGCTCCTCCGTCCATGGGAGTTTCCAGGCAAGCGTACTGCAGTAGGTTGCCATTGCCTTATCCGAGGAAGGTCTGAGTGGCAGACAATTCCTGGAAATTGTTTGCCAAAAAGAGTAAGAGATAGCCTTCATTGCATATTGACATTATGATGCAGTTGGGGGAGAGAGAACTTACTATTGATATGTGTATTTTAGTGCTAGTCAATTTTTTCCATTCCAGTTTGTAATGTCAGCTCTTTCTCTTTCAGCTGATGCTGTTATTTATAAGATCACAGATTGAAAGCTTCTCAAATGGCGAAGACTATTCCCTAAGTTTGGCTGAAATTAGGAAATTGGCCCCAGTTGAATTGGCCCTCAGCCACCAGGTACATAGTTCCACAGTTTTACTACTAAAGCAAAAACTAGAAGTTTAAGAATAAAATTTATTCCTCCTTCCTTGGGACAATTCTTTAAGCACTTGAAAACAGTATCATTTTCTCCAAACTGTATAAGATTGTTGCTAGGCTGAGGCACTCTGTAAGATCACCACATACCCTTAGTGGCTAGTGGAAGAGAAAATGCTAAAACCCACAGACCCTATTTATATTCATGTGGGTTGGGAATTATCCATTATTAGCCATGCAGCAGAAAAGGAAAAAAAAAATCCTTTTAAGGATACAAATCCTTCTAAGGATACACTATACTCAGAAGATCCCTTACATAGCATTTAGAATGATACTGGCTGACATGCTAACATTTACAGAACACTAGAGAGACGTTCAATGCTATATGTCTGTAGTACTGGCTCATTTAATCTTCACCACAATTCTACAATGTACAGTATGAAGGTTTATTATTTCTTCCCACAGAAGCAAATAAGGACTTAAGAAGATCAGTCATTTCTCAAAGTCACTCAGGTAGTCACAGAACTAGAATTTGATCCCATGTCTATTTGACTCCAAAGCCATGACCTTAACAATCACAGTAGAGAAGTTTTAAGGACAACTCTATGGCTAATATCCATAAAATTTTATATGTGTTTATTGAAATTCCACTAATGAAATTTTATATAATATACATATATATATATACACACACACACACATGCTTATGCATATATGTACATGTGTGTAATCCTAATTTGGAAAATATATTTTAATTGTATTCAATGAAGAAGGAGATTAAAAGCACAGAAACTAAGATAAGTCATCTGATATTAACAAAAGGAGCAATGAATCTTCAAAAGAATGATGACTAGTTTTATTCTTTGGAATCTATTTCAAAGGCTAAATTGAAAACATTTAGTCTTTGTCTTTTAAAATGAAATGAGAACATGAGTATCTAAATCTGCTCTGTGCAACATGGTAACCACTAGCCAAATGCATCTATTGAAATTTAAATAAGGATTAAATAAAATTTTAAAAAACTAGTTCCTGTCACATGAGTACCAATCTAAATGGAACTAAGGATGAACTAAGCAATGTTTTTATCAAGGATGTTCTACACGAATTCTTTCCCCTTTTGTAGTCACTGTTCTCTTTCCCCCTCTCACAACCCTGCACTCTGAATGAGACAAATTGTTTGTGATTTTCACATTATCTTTAACAGGATCCACTGGACAAGTGGTCTGCTTATGTGAAAATGAAGATGGGCAAAATAAGAACTGACATGAAGACTTGAGGTGAGGAGTAGAGCTCAGTTTTCTTTTAGCATGAGCCAATGGTATATTTCAGGAGATAACAATTTAAGACACAGTTCATTGATGACTTGAGGGCTACCAGGAAGAGGAAGTATTCTAAAACGGTTTTTTTTTTTTTTTTTTTTTGAAAAGCATGACTTTGAACAGAAAGAAACAGTGTGAGATAGAGATGAAGTGATGAGCAAGCATTGAACATTTATATCAATAAAATCTCATTTTAAAGTAAGGAAAATAAATTGTCGTCTGTCCTTACTATAGTCAACCCTGATTATTTTCATTATATATATAAAGAATTTTAGATAGTTTTCTATAATCATTATGAAAACAAGGAGATGGGCTATTATGTTTAACAATTTCCGTAAGTGACTTATAAACGAGTTTACATTTTCAAAATGGGAGGTTGAACAAGACGGTAATTTCAATTGTGAACTCATTAAGAAGTGGGCTCAATTTATGCTTTCCCCCATTTTTAGCCCTTGAAAATAGTTTCAATGATAAAGACTAGTATCAATAGCATCATCATTTTTAATAGCACTAATGATCTTCACAATCACAGTAGCATTCACCAACTTTTATAAGGCTGTTGGAATTTATTAGTGGTTTGCTTGTCTATTTAATGCCTATTTGATAAGGCTTTGCCCATGGTAGATTGACTTAAATTCTTTTGAAACTTTGCGTTGCATATAAAGAACACATTCACAAAAGAAATTTCACAAAAGAAATTTGTGATTAATTTGAAAAAAGAAAATTGATTTTTCAGAGGCACTGATTGGAAAGAATCAGAATCTTTTTCTTTCATACATGGATATTAAGAATATTTATGCAAAACCATACTTTTTCCTCCTTAAGTATACAAGTTGTGAATGTCCACAGGTGTGGAACAGCAGAATGCTTGATCTTATTTAAAACTACATTACATAAAAAATTCTAGGTTTAAAAAGAATCAACCAAGTAGTGTTTAATATTTATTCTCAGTATAATTAATGTTATAATCATCAGAATAGTAATCTCTATTTATCAACATTCTAACCTAGTTCATCACTGTATTATATGTTCACATACCACATACACTATTGAGAAACTTTTAAGAAAACTGACAGTATGTGCATACATTCTAAAATATTTTTTCTAGTCACATCCTGAAGAAAAACTCTTGATAATTTGATAAAGTAATGATTGTTCCATCTCTCTCAATCTCTCTCCATCTCTTTTTTTATATCAAACCTTTCCTTTTATAGTCAGATGATGGGTAATATGTGGAAAATATACAGTGCCCTCATTCAGTCACTAGCTACTCTTTTACTTCCTTAGCTTGGCCACAAATATCTAACTCATTGAATGGCCTCCAAAACATTGCCTGAGGGTAGGCAGGAGGAGAAGGTGGAGCTCAAAGTGTGCTGTGCCTTCAAGAACACTGCCATTGTTTTAGTACCTGCAGTTCCTTGGAATGGTGCGGCACCTGTAAAAGGTTAATGAGCATAGAGACTTTCAGGCATAATGCAAATTACAGACAGACATACACAGACATTTCATTGATAAACAGACAAGCAACATGCAGGCTGCAGGCACGCTACAGGTGGCAGATATTACTGCAGCTCCACCATCGGATGATCTTGTAGATCACGTGTATAAATGCGTTTTGTTTTTTTCCCCCTGTGAGATAATACTTACAAGTACTATTTTAAAAAAAGGAAAAATCATTTTTCAACAGTTGTCGGGTATTCTTGTCTTATCTCGAGTTGTAATCAGATGTTTATGTCATCCTTTTTGTTACAGGTCATTAGAAATCTCAACTTTATCAAATAAATCAATTAAATAGATCTTTTTTAAAAGGTTCATTCTTTCTTTTTTAAAAAAGCCTGATTCACTTCCATCCAAAAATTACTGAATTCATAATTTAGTCACCTTGTCTTCACTATATTTGATGAACATCTTTACTGTTAAAAAGAAATCATGGTCTAAATAGTCTGCAATAAATATCTTAAATGGATTCAAACTCTCTGAGCTATTAAAAAGTTCAGTCAGGACTTTTTGATGAACTCAATTTTTTAAAAAATCAAGCTGTCAGGTTTTTTTAAAAATCTTAAATTGTTTGTCTTTAAAATTAATATTCATGGCTGTATGAGAATCATCAAGCATTAATGTACATGCATTAATACTACCATCATTGCAGAGGGCCTGCAGAGAAAGAGTTCTTCCATTCCCAGTTTCATTTTTTAAACAATCTCTTGCTATTTTAGCAGCACTCAACACTAATACAGAAGTAATCAAATTAGCATTAGCGGTTCATGTTGCAAAATTCAATTTGTACTGCTACAACATCAAAGTAAAAATATTTGCATATCAAAAGTAAAAGAGGTGGGATTTAAATTAATTTAGTGTCTTAAACAAAATTAAGTAGGCCTTGATGGTAAATTAAATGATAAATAGTTCACAAATACCAAACTAGAATATATTTATATTTCTTTTTAAAAAATCCCAAGGCCTGTGTACTAAATGCTAATGAAATATGAATATTAGAAAAAGAATGGAATATGACAGTGCATATGGAAAATGTCGGGTTTCTCATATTCTGAGAATTCTGTTTAAATTTCATTCAGACTGTAGTGTTTACAACTGTTTATAACTCAGAGTATGTAGGTGAAAATTCTATTATCTATCCATCTAGCATAATACATTTTTCTAAATCTAATTATTACCAATATTTTACCATGTAAGAAAATGTAGTGGCTTTTATACACTTGTGGGCATAAACATGACAAAATACCTTGACTTCTAAGAAATATATTCCTTTTTTTAATCACCTGCTATTATCATGAAGTTTCCATCTGCTTATCACAATGATTAATGTTTTAATAGTCCTTTCTCCCGTGGTGATTCATATGGCCAAATTGGGAGAAACACACTGTTTTTATGAGTGGATATTTTCATATAACCACAAGTATGTGCTTCTCAGGGAGGGGGAGGGGCAGATGATGTTTTCAAAGCAGCAAGTCAAGCCTTTAAAATAACTGATATTTCTGTTTTAGCTCAGTCTCCTCCTAACAGAGACCTAGTGAATGACCACTGTTTGCAATATAATGGACTCCCTGACCATTAAATAGTCCCTAATGTACCTGGGCCATTATGCTCCTTCCTCCCTGGCAACATAGTCCCAGCCTGCCTGTTACAAGTGCTTCCTAAGTCATTAGTAGGTAACTCTGCACTGATATTTTATTTTTTGTTTCCTTTTCCAACTAATGTTTAAACTAAAACATGTTTCTATGGTACTACCATGCTTTCAGATATTTCCAAAATATAGAAATATTTAATGTATTCAGACTATTTTATCTGACTACCTGGAAAAGAAAGAAAATGCTATTTTATGAACCAATCTCATGATTTTAAACAATGTGATCTAATTTGAGAAATATCAGTGACAAAATTTCCCAGAGATATTATAAGTAGTATCCACAACATTTTATAAGTACTAAATGGGCTTCATGGAGCTAATCTGATAGCTACCTATACTTAGAAACTTTTAAGTTATTAACCAGGTGCCCTTACAGAAAAGACATATCAGGAACAGATAAACAAGAAAAATAAAGCATTTTAAAGTGAAAACTTGGGAGGAAATAGATATAGTTTATTACCTTCACCTAACTTCTAAATTTCAAGTGGCTAATGACATGATATTCAATAAAGGTGAGCAGGTAAAATGACAAGTTTTGCATTTACTTATTAATTAAAGAATTCTTGTCCTTGGATTAAGTTTTGTTGCTGCTGTTTTTTGTTCGCTTTACCCTGTGAGTTGGAAAAGCAGAAGATTTTGGAGTGTGGTACGAGAGTAACACTGGTTAGCTTCCCCATCATAAAGGAATAGACTGATGAAAAAGTCATTCTTTGTAATGTATAACCTGTGAAATTGTAATTTCCAAGTATGTGTGATATATCACAATATGCTATGGGATATTATGCCCAAAGATATTTTCAAATACATTCTGAATATATTAGAGTACTTTTAAATTTTAGGTAAAAAAAAAAAAAAAAATTGAGTTGTACAAAGATCACGTTTGTCATTGTTCAACCATTTCTTCATAATGATACTATAGTCATTTTTTGGGGGGGTGGGGGCAGGGATCATGTGAAATAGGGATTGTCTGTGCATTTATCACAGATTTTGCTTTGCAGATTTGATATAACATCTACATAAAAGTGAATCATTTGATAATCTAATGTGGATACAGTATTTTGTTCATTTGCATGGTTTTAGAAAGGCCCTTCTAACTAAAATCTATTTTCATGGGAAATAATAATTCTCTTCTCAAGAATACAAGAGCTTAATTTTTTAAAAAGAGGAAAAAAGTGACCTTTTTGGGAAGACAGGACAGAGATCTGAATATTAATGTAATCAGTAGCTATCATTTAGAAGACAAGGCAAAATCATCTGCAGACCAAAAGAAACATAAACCTAGATATGTATGACTCAATAGAAATTATTAATGGGAGGAAAATTTCAACTTAAGAAACATGTGGATTAAATTTTCCTTGTTTTTAAGAAAGATTAAAAATACCTATTTCAAGTCTCTTAGCTATTTCTGGTAAGAATTTAAGAAAGTTACAATAATTAGTATAATATACTCTTGGATTATGACATGTTGCATAGGAAACTATTCTACTTTATTGCATAATCAGGAAATGGTAGTTCATCTATTTTTTGTTGTCATTCATTTAAAACTACAAAGACCAAAAGAAATAAAATTAAATGAAAGGGTAGTGAAGTACTTAAAATTATATAGTTCAGATCGTCTTTTACAGATAACAACACTGTAGTGCAAAAGGACAGTAGTCTGCTCAAGGTCCCACAACTGGCAGCAAAGCCAGGAGCAAATCACTGATTTACAAATTTCAAAAATTAAGAAATGTGCTTATTTCAATATGAGAATGAGTAATTCAAAGGAAGATCAACTGAGAATTGATGAAGATCTGCTCTATGATAGGCACTATGATACATCCTTCATATACATTGTTTTCATCTCACCCTAATTCAGGAGGTTATGGATTTTGTTAATTTTTTTAATAAGAATACTGAATATCCAAGAGACTAAGTAAATTGTCCAAGGTCACAAAGCTTGTAAGTTGATTGCATAGTTACCACTAAAATCCAAAGTGTTCCTCTTTCCTATCCCAGTTTACACATTAAAATAACTAATATTGATGGCCAGTTCTATAACCAAACTAATATAGAATAATATTTGTTGAAATAATGAGGGTGATGATTTATAAGCTTCCTGAAGAGGAATCAAATACAAATTCAATAAATACTTAACTGTACTTGAGGCTCAAAACAAAGACAAATGAAACTTTTTAGCAAGAGGACAAACAATGCAGAAATGTGGCCTTACTTTCCTTGAATGGTGTTACTAACCTAGCCTTTGCCCCAAATGACTAATGTAGTCAAGTCTGAGCGGAATTTCTTTTCATACATATTTAGCTTCCTAATGGCTGGTTTTTTTTTTTTCCTTTTCCAATATGAGAGTTTTGTTTGGATTTAACATGCCTTTGCCACATTTTACTTGGATTATTTTATTGCCCATGGAGATCTCTGTACTTGAAAATTTCATTGCCATAGAAAGGAGTAAGCTGGTTGCCCTCGGATGCCTTTAGATGACTATAAAGGATCCACAAATAATTTTTCAAATTACACATTGACAGGCATTTTTTTCTCTTGGGTATAATTCAATTAACTTTGCTCTCATTGTATTCTTTATTTGGGAAGCCTATATTAATGATTCCAAAATCACAGTCTTTTAGAATTTGTTGAGAAGGCCTTAAACATTTGTGACTTCAACTTCCTTATGTTTATGTATGAAGAAAATGAAGACCTGAGAAATAAAGTTGGATGAAAAAAAATTTCCAAGTAAGAGAAGATCCAAGACCACATCTAGTACTGATGAACCTATCTGCCAGTCAGGAATAGTGATACGGATGTAGAGAAAGGATTTACGGACACAGTGGCATAAGGCGAAGGCGGGCCAAATTGAGAGTACTGTTGGCATGGATACACTACCACGTATAGAACACATAGACGGGGGGAAGCCGCTGTCCAAGGGAAGAAGCTCAGCATGGCGCTCTGTGATGATGTAGGGGGTGGGATGGGTGAGTTGGAAGGGATGCTCAAGAGGGAGGAGATGTATGTACAGTTACAAATGATTCCACTGTTGTGCAGCAGAAACTAACACATTTTGAAATAATAAATCCTCCAACTAAAAACAAACAAACAAACAAACCAAAAACCTATGACAAAAAGAAAAACAAATCTAGAATTCCTAATCCAGTACTCTTTCCATTCCAAACACAACCGCAGTGATAGACAAACATCCCCTAGCCAAGATTCCTAGATATTTAATGATGAGAAATGAAGGCTGACCATTACCCAAGAGTGCCATTTTAAACAGACTTTTCTGTTTCATTGTAGTGCTATTTATGAAGCAAAACCTTATATTAAAACTAACCCCTCCACATTGATCACTCCCCTCAGCTTGCCTTTACTTCCTGCACAGATGAGCCATGTGATTGTTTTTTGTATTTCATATATTTTTAAAAATTAATGCATTTGAATGTAGAATGTATTTTACTGATTCCTTTATTTCTCCCAACTCTGTAAACAATGAAATAGTTGTTTTTTTCAAGTCCATCAATCTCAGTACTATAGACACTAGTGTAAGATCACTACCAGGTATAAGAAGTCTTAGAAGTGTAGGCAGTCTTATAAATTTACTACAAAACAATGTGGAATGCTTTTTGTTAAATCCATACAAAGACTGTCTTTGACTCAATGGTGTGAGGCACTAATACAGCACAGAATGTCAGCAGACAAACGGAAATACACTGTTACAATGCTATTATTAGTATTTATAAGAGCCCTAGTGCTCTTGATCAATGAAGCCACATTAATTAGTTTCAGGATCGTATTCTCACTTTGGCATATCCACTAGCACTTCCGAACATGCAATTAAAATATTTCAAAATGTCACTTATGTTTCCATTCTACAAGAAATGCATACTGATATGGCCACTTGATTTATACTAGGACACATACATTTAGAAACAAAATGTGTTAACATTTTAGGGTTAAGAAATCTCTCCTACACTGCTTGCAATAAAATCTGATGAAAAACAAAACTATCAATGCTGATGCAAATGTATAATGATAGTATTTTTCTGAGTATGAAATATTTCCAGTTGTATATAAATGATCCAATCCTGGTAAGTTTGCTTTGCTTTTATTTTGGAAAATGTAAATTCAGTGAGAATTTTGGGATAATCAGAGAAAGCAGACGGCTTTTTGGACTTCTCAAGTTAGCTCTCTGTTAAACAAACAGCGTCATTGATTTGAAAGTTAGTAACCCATGTATTGACTTTAAAACAAATTACCATTCTCTCTTAAATTATGGGAGATTGATTTTCATCTTTGTCCAATAAATACCAGAAATCCTTTGATTCATACTAAGAATGGTTTAAAACAAAGTTGATATATTTTCCGTTTTCTATTAAAAAGAAAATTACAGCATAGATTAGATAGATGAAGATACATGTATACATATAAATATAGATGTATGTGTATATAATAACAATATTTTCCAAATTCTTTGGCCAATGTAATATCAGCTTGATTTCTTGTATAGATGTAGTCAGAGAGCAAAGTAAAGCTACACAAGGGACCCCCTGCACTACTTCCTTGATCTCAGGAAGAGGCAAGAGATGTCTGGACAAATGTAGAGGCATGTTGCTAATGGCTTTCCTATACATGATAAATTGAGTTTTGTGAATAGAACAGGTTGTATATCTGGCAGATCCCAACTGCAATTAATGTTTAATGTTTAAACCACTGAAATATTTTTCTTCTAATCTTTAACTCCTCAAAAATAAATAATTCAGAAAATCTCTAAATTCCTCTTTAATTCTGCAGGAATATTCTAGGTGCCATCACACCTAGACTTAAGCGCCCCTCCTATCTTGTAGATATGAAGGACGGTAACAAGAAATGACACTCAAAAACAGAGTGGACAGAGAAGTTACTGTTAAATGTGAAGGAGATCAGTAAAGTAGCTGAAAAGAATCCTCGATGGCATTTAACACATAACGTAGCAGTCCATACATAATATGAAAAGGGTTAAGGGTTCTTTTACTAATTAAGTTTAAAAGGAGGAATTTTGAAAAGGGAATCTCAAGTTAGGGATTTGGGTGGAGATGCTAGCTTTGTTCTGAAGATCAAATCAAACGTGGGTGTCAGGCTTGAGAGGCACCATGATTTTATCTCCTATGGGAGAGAAAATAGTGGTGGTTATCTTGAAAGAAAAAGCCAGAGCATAGATAAATCCACCAGGAAAAGGGGGTGGAGGAGAAAGAAAGTGAAAGTGTTAATCGCTCAGTTGTGTCTGACTCTTTGGAATCCCATGGACTAGAGCCTGCCAGGCTCCCCTGTCCATGGAATTCTCCAGGCAGGAATAATGGACTGGGTAACCATTCTCTTCTCCAGGGGATCTTCCTAACCCAGGGTTCAAACCCGAATCTCCCACATTGCAGGCAGATTCTTTACCATCTGAGCCACCAGGGAAACCCAGGGATGGAGAAGAGAAGTAGTAAAAACTAGGAAAGAAGTTGGAGATGGGAGAGTTTACTGGAAAGATGTGTGAACACTCCTAAGGAGAGTGGCACGTGAACAGGGAAAAAGAACTAGAGAATGACACGTGTATCCAGTGTTCCCTCTTCTGCCTTCCTGCCCTCCCCTGCTCCACCACTGCAGTTCTCCATTCTAATAGAGTCCATGTACCAGCAATAGAGTCAGAACAAAACCTGGCCACAAAGGGGAGTGAATAGTACTTGAAACTGTAAAAAATATGAATTCTGATTGTCTCTATACTGGGGGGAAAAAAAAAGAAGAAGAAGAAGAGCAACATTAAAAAAAAAAAAACCTCAGTGACATAGAGCACAAAGCATTTTCATATCAGTCAACACTGGCATCAGAAGACTCCACATAAAACAGCAAGGTTAAGAAGAAGGGTGAAAGCTTAATCCTTTATTATTCCTGGATGCTATATACTAATACATGAACTGATACACTCTATTAATTTAAAAGAACAACTTTGAAGAGCTTGTACTTTACTCAGTGATGGAATATGGGCTTTTTATTGTCTGAAATTGATTTGATTTCTAATAAAATATTTGCTTCAACCTTGGGCAGCAAGGCAGCAGATAGCTCAATGTAAGACATTAATATTATGAAAAATTGTGATATTTTCCCATGCAGTTCAAAGACTCCGGTGTTATACATCAAATTCATGTCCCTTGTAACTAAATTTGTCATAAATCTAGGCATCCAAAAATGAAATGTGTTTCTCAACAATAATCTCCTGTCAATATCAACTTAATAAGACTTCAAATGCTACAACACTTTCTGGTGGTTTTTAAATTCTTCACAAATAAATTATTGATCTTGGTTTTTGATAATGATATTAATAGAATATACAAATAGGAAAATGAGGCATGGGAGGGATTACCATATCCCAATCATTGGAGCTATACTTTTTTTTTAATCTTTCATGATCATAAATAAATATGCAAACAAAACCAAAGGTAAATAAATATTGATAAATTTTATATTTTGTTTACACAAAATTAATCAAACCTGATTCCATTCTTAAGAATTTAAGAATTATTGAAAAATTTGAAACTTATAAGAATTAAAAAATAAGCAATTTAATTATAATCACTAGAAGTGTATCTCCCCCTTGTTCAATATGAATGAATCACCTGTTTCTGAGTGATCATGATATCCCATTCATTTATTTCTTTACAAGCTCTGTGTTTTCTTCTCTTCAGAATCCATTAGAGAAAAAAATATGAATTGTGAAGTCCTTAATGTCCATGTTTGGCTTCATTCTGTCTGTCAGTACTTCGTGGGCAAGATTAAATTTTGCTAGGTATAAAAGGAAATCCCGTGCTTGTGCTAGTAGTTAAATATGCTCTTCAGAGGAAAAAAAAAAATAGTTTGTAACATCTTAGTGCTAGATAATGATCTCGTGAGTTGCAGATTATTATGACTCTGAATTATTAATCTGATACTTATGGAAAAGTGTGTTTTTGTTACCAGAAAGCTATAATGTAAACAGTTCTCTTGAGTTCTTCTATGCCCAATGTTATTTTTTTTATAGCTTATACTCCATTTATTTTTTTTTTAGAGTTTTTTTTTTCCATTTATTTTTATTCATTGGAGGCTAATTACTTTACAATATTGTAGTGGTTTTTGCCATACATTGACATGAATCAGCCATGGATTTACATGTGTCCCCATCCCATCCCCCTTCCTACCTCCCTCTCCATCCGATCCCTCTGGGTCTTCCCAGTGCACCAGCCCTGAGCACCCGTCTCATGCATCCAACCTGGGCAGTGATCTGTTTCACCCTTGATAGTATACTTGTTTCAATGCTGTTCTCTCTGAACGTCCCACCCTCACCTTCTCCCACAGAGTCTAAAAGTCTGTTCTGTACATCTGTGTCTCTTTTTCTGTTTTGCATATAGGGCTATATTATGTGAGACTGGTAAGAAGTAGAGTGAATATTGATACTCCACAGGCTTCCCAGGTGGCTTAGTGGTAAAAAATCTGCCTGCCAATGCAGGAGACTCAAGAGGTAAAGATTTGATCCTAGGGTCAGGAAGATCCCATGGAGTAGGAAATGGCAACTCACTCTAGTACTATTGCCTGGAGAATTCCATGGAAAGAAGAGCCTGGTGGGTTACAGTCCATGCGATCACCAAGAGTCAGACACAACTTAGCATGCACACAACTTTATCTTTAACTTTTTTTTTTGTAATTATCTTAAAGCAGAAGCATCTTTAGCTTCTATGCAGTGGAAAAAAAAAAAAAAAAAGAAAGCAAAAGGCCCTTTATTTCCCAAAACTATCAATATTGTTGTTCTAATAGTTCAAAGAATGGAAAAGAAACGAGAAGTACAGTTGTTGAGACTTTAATATAACTATGACAAAAACTCTCTTTAATAATAATGTTCTAACGTATTCTCAGGGTGGAGGCCACGATGCCATATCAGTGTATAGGAAAATAAATACCATCAAACTGACCTCTGTGAAGAAAAACGTGCTAGAATGTAACATAGGAAGTAATTTATGAGGACTGTATATTCACTACTGAAAAATCTAGTCCAATGGTGAGACTCAGAAATAATTCTACCATTAAATGCAATTCTTACCATGGAAAAAGTACTTGAAAAATACTTAGTGACATATAATCATTCTATTTTACAGATAAGAAAATCAAAGATCAGAAAGGTACAAGGCTTTGTACCTTAGGGATAGAAGGTATTCAAGGTCACACAGCGTGCTGGAGGCAGTCAGGATTGAAAACCAGTTCTCTTGGATATTGATAGGTCCTGACTAATGTATATTTTCTTATGCATCAATAACCGTAGGATAAGAGTCAGGCCCCTATGAACTTAGATTGGGCCACATATATGTATAGTATCTAGTTCATTGCAGTATTATAATGGCCTTTTAAACTATATTCATGAAATATGGCCAAACAACAAAGAAAATTCAGAGTATGCAAGAAAAAAATAATCAGCTGGTAAGTTTTAGATTTACTTGAAGACAGGGCATGTACATCTTTACATCAGGATATATGCATCAACAAAAGTGCAACAGTCTCCACCATGTTACTTAAGTACCAAACAATTTTTATTTCAAAATGGTGTTTGAGAGGGGAAAAGATAATTGTCAGAGTCCTGAACACATTTAAAAGCACCAGATCAGAGATGACTGGGCTTTCCTGGTAGCTCAAAGGGCATGATTGGCCAGAGGAGAAGAGGGCTGGGGAGAGAAGAAGCCTGAGATTTAGGCTTTGTAATATGTGGCTCAGAATAGCAAAGAATCTGCCTGCACAGCAGGAGACCTGGGTTGGGAAGATCCCCTGGAGGAGAGCATGGCAACTCACTCCAGTATTCTTGCCTGGAGAATCCCCATGGACAGAGGAGCCTGGCAGGCTACAGTCCATGGGGTCGCAAGAATTGGACACGAGTGAAGCAACTAACACTTTCACACTTTCACTCACAATAACGAGCCATGTGAAATTTCCATGCCTCTGACACTATAAGGGAAAGGTGGGAAGAGTAATATGAATCCTGAAATGCAATTCAGATAATTTCTGAGAACAAAATCATGCTTGCAGATTTGCATTTGGTGATATCTCTTAACATTCTACACATTGCAAACTTTGCTTCCATACAAGTCCTCCAGAGACAGACAGCAAAGAGAAGCGGGAGCAGAAGAAAAATCGCATATTAGCTCCAAGAGAAAGTATTGGAAAAAGCGGGTCTTTGACTACAAAACACCTTATTGAGCCCTCATAGACAGAAATGGGACGAATTATCTCGGAAGCAACGTTAGCGACAGAAAAAAATGAGAGGGGCTGAGAAGATTGAGGACAAATAGAAAGGTGCCACAGACAAAAGAATCCAGTGCTACCTACCTAGATAGTAGTTCTAAATCTTCCAAATAAGAAAACTGATCTAAATATTACTGTTTTTTTTTTTTCATATCTGTTGTACATAGAAAGCTTTTGAAGGATGATACTCTAAATGCCTGCTTATCAGTATTACATGTTTAAAATGGATTGAAGTCTTTAAAGTTATTCAGATTAAAAAAATAACCACATATTTTCATTGGCGGCAACTATTCACAAATAATGAAAGCCATGAAATGAAAAGACACTTGCTCTTGGAAGAAAATCTATGACCAACCTAGAAAGCATATTAAAAAGCAGAGACATTACTTTGCCAACAAAGGTCCATCTAGTCAAAGCTGTGGTTTTTCCAGTAGTCATCTACTGATATGAGAGTTGGACCATAAGGAAAGCTGAATGCCAAAGAATTGATGCTTTTGAACTGTGGTGTTGGAGAAGACTCTTGAGAGTCCCTTGGACTGCAAGGAGATCCAATCAGTCAATCCTAAAGGAAATCAGTCCTGAATATTCATTGGAAGGACTGATGTTGAAGCTGAAGCTCCAATACTTTGGCCACCTGATTCAAAGAACTGACTCATTGGAAAAGACCCTGATGCTGGGAAAGATTGAAGGCAGGAGAAGAAGGAGACAACAGAGGATATGATGGTTGGATGGCATTACTGGAACAATGGACATGATTCAAGCTCCCAGATTTGGTGATGGACTGCCTGGGGAGCACTCAAGTTCCTGTTTGGTTTAAATACTTACAAAGTTTTGTGGGAGGGAGGCCAGCTTCAACATTCAGAGATCATAGGCATTGATATATTTTAAAGTAATTGTAACTTCAGGTCAAAGAGCATTTTTTCACTAGTGTAACATGAAAAGTGACTCAATTCTAAGATGCTTTCAGAGTATGAAAGGTGTTCAGGAGCTAAAAATGAATAGATGAATGAATAAACAAATAAATGCGACAAGTAAAGCTGGGTTAAACTAGTATCATCTTGCTTTGTAAAGTAGAAGTACTTTAAAAACATAAAACAAACGGGCATAGGTAATATTATCTCTGGAAAATGCCCGTTGCTTGAATATTTAGTAGTCTTCCTCGGATATTAAAAAAAACACTAAGAATGTCAGGATTTTTAATGTAAGTAAAACTATTCTTATATAACGATTTTCCCTGTGTGAGTGAGGGACATTCTGTATTATTTAAATAATGAGGGAGAAAAAAAGAATTGTAATGATTTTGGAGATATGATATTACACATTTTCAGAACATGCCAGAGTGATACGTCTTCTTTGGAAATCTGTTTCATGGCTGTCTTATAAGCCAACCTATGAGCGTTTTGAATCAAAGTTCAGTGAAACTTCAACTTTTCCCAGTTCCTGGTAGGAGAACCCAACATGCACGTATGCACGCGCGCATGCGCACGCGCACACAGACACACAGACACACACCCACACACACATGAGAAATGAAAGGGAAGCAGAGTAGATTGTAAAGTACTGCTTTGGCTCTATTTTTCTAAGGGGTTATCTGCCCCCTGGACTCTCTCTGCTGGTTGTCAGCCGGCTGCCAGCTCCAAAAGCAGTCACTGGCCAGAGAACTACATACGGTAGTTCCAAAGAGATATAACCCGTGTACTTAAATTAGGCTAGTAAGAGTGAGACAGAATAAGGGAAATACAAGCCAACTAAATAAAGGGTGTCCTTCCTCTATTGTTGTTACTAATTCCCACCCCCCATCCAACTCTATTTTCTTCAAAATAGACCTCATAAAATATACTTTAAATAGAGTGAATAGAAGGCAAAAGAAGAGGGTGGCTGAGGATGTGATGGTTACCCAGCATCACAGACTCAATGGACCTGAATTTGAGGAAACTCCCGGCAATAGTGGAGGACAGGGAAGCCTGGTGAGCTACAGTCCATGAGGTCACAAAAAGTCAGACATGACTTAGCGAGTGAACAACAAAAGCAACAGAGTGATATGCCAGCATTTTTTAAATGGTTGCCATGGCCATTAAATATGGCCACACAATAGGGACTCCTGAGCTGGGCTATCCTTTCCAAAGGTGGTTATAAAATACTACCTTATATGCTTAATATGTCTTGGCACTCCTGTATATTTTGGTTAATTATCAGAAATTAGCTTGAGGGAAAGATTAATCTTTTTAAGTACCCAACACACAACTGGTAATTTCCAGTTAGTCAACTCTCAAGATAGCTTCCACTATTTCTTATCATTATCATTATCAAGAAAAATGGTAGGCTTACACAGCGAAAGTCTCTATTAGCTAATTTAGTTCATTAAGCATCTGACTTCTGGTTATGAAATGAAGGATGCTTGAATTTAAAAAAAAAAAAAAAGAACTTTTATATTTTAGTAGGAAATCATTAAGTCTTTGTGAAGAATTTCTGTTTTGTTTTCCTCCCTAGGTCACCCAAAGCATTATAACTAATAATCAAAGAGAGAAATTTACATTTAAGAATGAAAGGAAGGCAGGAACAAAGGGAGGAAGGAAGGAAGGGAGAAAAAAATTGCTCTGATTGGAATTAATCTACTGACACCAGAACTTAGGACTTGTCTTGAGAAACAGGAAGGCTTCTAGCAGTATTTGTTCTTTGGTGGAATTCTAGAAGACACCTGGGCTAGATGTAGGGGTATCTACCCCAAATCTACGCTCCTACTCCTGCAGATCTTCCTTCTTGCCTTTGCTGTTTTGCCAGCAATTAAACAAGACTTGCTTTCTCTCAGTGACAGAAAATAAATTCGCATAAAATTCAACAAACATTTTCCAGCAAATTTCAGGTTATACTTTTTTAAGAAGTAAATTAACTCAATCCATTTGAGTAATTTGTTAAGGGAAATTTGAGAGTTATTACAACAGAAAGCAATAAAATTTCCACCCTTAACAACAAATTGGATGCAATGGGATCAGAACTAAACTATAAAAAGTCTGGTGATTTGAACCTTAATAGCACAGCAATCCTGGCATATCTTGTCCAGTGCAGTTTTACCCCCATATTCATCTCATTTCACCCACTAACCTTCTGCTATTACCACCAATATTGAATGCATTCAACCATGCAGAAATGCTTGACTTTAGTCCCCATTCTCAGGAAGACCTCAGTTATCACTTTTTCTTTTGGAATGTTACTAGAACATCTTTCCTAAATTCCAGTAATGTAGTTTGTTGTTCAAGATCTGTAGGCAATCCCTTATCACACTCAAGGGCTTCCCTGGTGGCTCAGATGATAAAGAATCTGCCTATATTCTGAGAGACCTGGTTCAATCCCTGGGTGGAGAAGATCCCCTGGAGAAGGGAATGGCCACTCACTCCAGTGTTCTTGCCTGGAAAATTCCATGAACAGATGAGTCTGGTGGGCTACTGTCCACGGGGTCGCAAAGGCTCAGATATGACTGAAGCTACTAACACTATCACACTCAAACTTAAACCACTTGATCTGGTAAACATGAATCCATAATTTAAGTCTAACTGGTCTACCCAAATTCATCTTTCCAAATAATACTTTCTCAAAACCAATCTCCCCTCTTGTCCCCAAACATGTCATGGCATTTCTCAATCCCTGTTCATGCTGCATCCTCACTCTTTCTGGGTACCTTTACGTAAGAGCAAATTTTTTATGAGTTCAATCTGTGCGCAACACCACAGTCCCATATATTTTAGGGAATTGTTTCTGGATATCTTAATTTCACAATCATGTCATCTTTTCAGAGGTCAGCAAAGTAATCTATCATTTCTTCATATCCCTTAATAATACTTATTTCTGATTTAGCAAGTTTTCTAGAAATATTTGTAAGAATTAAGCTGTCTAAACTAGAAGGAAAGAAACATGATAACACAAAAGATGGTGAGGAATATCTTTTAGAATTTTTTCATTTGAGGATGAAAGTGAGTTTATGTTGTCAAGTGAGTCTGTGTTGTCAAGTGAGTCTATCTCTATGGGGTGAGGTCGGGTGGACCAAGCCTGATTTTACATAAGCAATTTTATGTCATCTTAGGTGGAATGATCTTAGCCTAGAATGTGGGATGATGTGGGTGAGGCCAGTGATTTCAAGAGCAAAATAAGATCTGTGAAGTGTAATTGAGTTTTGGAGATAATTTGTTTATGCTATAGAGGACAATTACATAAAAAATAGGTTGGGCATTTTAATGGTCCTGATTACCTCACTCTGTGAGAGTGGTGCACTCATTGTGGACCTGTTGAATGCACCTACATCAGAAAATGACTGAATTTTCAAGTTGGAAGGGACTTCGGTGGTCATGTTACTAAAGTTCTTTATTTCCTATATGGTAGTAGCCTCTCCTATTTACCTTTCATAATCTCCATCTTACTGTAGGGCAACTTGGAATTGAAATAACCTCTGGAAAAAAAAAAATCTACACACACAAGTAATCTAACAAGTCAGCCGACTGATTCATATCAAAAGAAACATTGTGCTAAATTACCATAATAGCCTACAAATTTTAGCAACTGCAGATGAAATATTGGTGTTCAGAGTAAGGAAAATTGGAACACTTTTCATTTCCATAATAATAATTCTGATAATTAAAGAGAGAATTATTTTAATTATAAAAAGATTTTCCTTTTCATCTTACAAAAGTGATATGACTAACATTCATTATCACAAAGACTGGAACTTCTTAGATTTTCTATAAATGTTAAGCAAATTATAAATAGAGTCATCTTAATTTTTTGTTGTTGTTGTTCATATGATCTTTGTAGCTTTTGCTTTAGTCACATATGACCTTTTCTGGTTAGCGTAGCTACTAACACAAGCACTTTGTTAAAAGGAAACACTGACTTATATATATCATTCATTATGCACTTTGGTCAAAAATGTTTGAAAATCACTGACAAGAAAGCTTGTTTACAGAGACAGATTCTAATCCTGATTCAAAATTTTGGGAGGCCTGGGGATCTGCAGTTTTAACAGGGTGATTCTAATACAGATGGGTTGAGAACTACATTTTCAGAAATGCTGATCAAATTTACAGTAGTTACCAATAAAGCTGGAATTACTGAGCCACAATTACCTGGGACATTTTAGAGAAATAATCCTGCCTAAACTTGATTTACATAAACACACAGCAGGTGTTTGGGTTTATTTTCTTACTGCTTTGCTGCCAGAATTCAGAGAGTAATTGGAGCCCTGGTTTCAGTCTACTTAGAGATGTTGTTTTGTTTTGTCCTATTTTTCCTGGAGATTAAAAAACCTGATTATAAACTCTGTTTGCCCTTTCTTAAGGTTTCTCTAACTATATATACATTTAGTTTATACAGTCAAGTTAAGAAACTTGGGGTCAGAAACAAACTCTACAAACTAACATAGTTTAAGTTTCAACCTAACAGTTTGTAACTTCTAAATCACCTCTGGGAGGGAATTCTTTTGCATATTTATAATGATGTGGACCTGATTACTTTAAAAGGTAAATGATTCCATATTTGGATAACCTGAATTATCCTCTTGAAGTGTATGTAATATTCCTTCCTAGAACTTTAGCTACAAAATTACAGTATCATTGATCTTAGAGTTATGTGTCATTTGTATCTGAACTTACACTATATTTTACATATGAGGAGCCTGAAGCTTAGGCAGATGAAGAGATTTTCATCAAGTCATAGAACAGATTCTGAAAACCTGGCTCTTAAATACTTTTACTACAATAATGCCATTTTATATATTGCTCTGCAGCTGCAGAAAATATAAAAAACCCCTCTTCCATCTGACAAATCTATTTAATAGTTAGCAATATCTTCTGTAAACCAGTATTGATTGCCTAGTTACATAGATGAAGTAAAGAAAACAATGTTTTCCTTTTCTGTCTCCCAAAAAGGAATAGGAGGGAAAAAAAGAAGTCTGATATTTAAAAGGTATCATTCAACTCATATGAAATATTATATGTGCTAGAAAGAAAGAAACTACCACTTTGTCACACTTCTATGCTGTAGCAATTTACAATAAAATACTGGGAGCATAACAGGTCTATTTCAAAATTGTTATTAATAAAACACTATTTATATAGCACTTACTACATGCCAGGCATGGCACGCAGGAAGCAGGCGAGACACAGAGGTATGTACAGTTCACGGTGTTCAGACTCTGGTCTGATCACTGGGGTGAACATATCTGCCGGGTGAATGAGGCAAAATGAGTAACTAACTCTATGTCTCAGTTTCCTCATATGTAAAATGAGGACAATAGAATTGTTGTTATTTTTTAATTAATTAACACAATTCAGAGAGAAAAGTCTAGTGCACAGGAAGTGATTGATCATCAAACTGGTTATCTCTTTAATTCGTGCAAAAATGATCTGCAGAAGGAGATCTTCAGTAAAGTCATGAAAGTGTCTGCAATACTCAACTTCTAAGTAAAGATGAGATCTGAACATGAGTCCATTTTGACATTGACATTCATAATTTTAATCACTATTGTTACTGAAAATCAGAGAATAAAGCTTCAAATGTTGTTCTATACATTTTGATGAGAGATAAGATATTTTATAATCATGTATTTCAATCTGAGTTTTCAGTTGTAGGCATTCTCTTTTTATTTCTTCTCCTCTCTTAGTCTAATTTCCTTTCTCTCTTCCCAAGCAGTCTTGGATCTATGAGACTCAAAAATCACACGTGTCTAGATGTTTAAAGATGAGGCTTAAGAAATAGCTTGCAAATGTGCACAACCTCCTCCATCATTTCTTTTTTTTTTCACTTTCTTGGTCTTGTAGGTATAAGAACAAAACTCTCGGCTTCATTTGGGTTTGTCAACATGTTTCCTAAATTGTTTTTCTGATGTTGTCCTTCAGTTCCTGAAGGATTCACAGAAGAGGAATTAACGCTCCCCTAGGGAACCTCTGAGAAAAATGTGAAACAAAACCAAACTTCTTTCTTATTGAGGAATTTGCCACACAGGTACAACAGTAAAGCTTCAAGGAAAGAAACACAAATGGCACATCTCTTTATGTGTTGCATAGAAGCAACATTCAAAATATTTAACCACTGGTAAAGCGAGGGCATGAGGCTTACAGAATGGACAGTGGCTGTAAATAACCAGTGAGTCTATGCTCTGCATTCCGGCCTAAAACAGCTCTGTCTGTGAAGCTGAAATGACTCTCTGTTCCCGGCACAGTGCTTTAAACAAAACAGGCTCTCAGTAAATATTCTCTGACCGAGATACATACCAAATGTTATAAAGGGAAGGAGAGATGATCATTTCATGCAGGATCCTAAAGCTGTGACATAATTCATGGAAAGAAGTAACACGTGCGAACATTAATGCATGGATCAGGGTTGTCCAGGAAGAAAAGAGAGAAAAACTGTAATAAGGCAATGGAAACTCAGTATACAGGCACATGCATGCTTGAGAAACTTGGAGTTATCTGATGTCACTATAAACTATTATGAACCACTATCAGTTTTACAACATTTAATAAGAATCATCATAATGTTCAGGTAACATACATGTTCACAATGAGGCATGAAAATGAATCATTGTTAGGCAGTTCTTTATTAAAGCTAGATTTAAAATAACTGTCAAGTAAAATCAACTATCTTTTCAAAATCCCTCATTGAAAAAAAAAATTGTTGTGAAAAAAACACCTGCACAATTTTGTGAGCAGAAGGTAAAGTGTGAGCAGCATGGGTTTATAGGTTATTTTAGGAGACTAAAGCAGAAAAGAAGCAAAAAAATTCCTGCTCATGGGTTTCCTCCATCAAAGTCTCTAACCCTGACCTGAAAATGGGTTGCCCTATCACTTTTTCACTCTGCCATTGTTCTTCCTACACATTCTTGATCACATTTTTTCTGTTATCAATGTTTATGTTCTTTCCACTGAATCCTGAATTTGTCCAGGACAAGGATTCCAAATGGCTAATCTTTTTTCCTTCCTGAAAGCTAAATGATACTTGGAATGCAGTGTCCACTCAACAAATACTTGCAAAATAAACAAAGAGGAACAATGGAGATTTAGAGAGAATAGAGTTCTTGTGTCTGTTATTTGGCTTCTAAGGGCAAATTTTGATAAAATCAAGGAACTACCGCTATTCTACAAATGTATATTTGGACCTTCTAAAGACGAGACACCGAGCTGTGAGTGAAGCAGACGCAGTCACTGTCCTTTACTCACAGGACTGTCTTAGGGTTCAGTCTAGTGCAAGAGTCAGCCGCCCAGCCTAAGGCTCCTCTGTGCTGTGATATGGGCTCTGCCAGGAGCTGTGTAAAACGCAGCTGGGCCAGTTCACTTTACTGGATTCCAGGACAAAAGTCTCAATGGCGGGCTTTCACTGGGGAAAGGACTATCAAATGGAAGATAAAGTTCTGGATGCAGAGGGCATGGATGCTTCATTTCCAAAATTCTTTTGAGTCTTGTGTTTTGGGAAATGCTATTCAAAGCATTTGGTTCTGAAGACTATTATTTATTAATGTATTTATTTTTTGTGTCATTGTACAATGGCTCAGTTTGAACAAGTATAATCAATCAGTGCTTATGTTATATAAATACTTACTTATATTTATATATTTTCTTGTCTCTCACATATATATTTGCATATATATGTATATACATCAGAGAAAATATATATATATATATATAAGAATACCTCTCGGATCTTAGGAGTTTCTATACGACTTGGTGTTTCTACTGTTTAAAGTATTGCTGTTGTTGAGTTGCTCAGTCATATCCGACTCCTTGCAACCCCATGAACTGCAGCACACCAGGCTTCCCTGTCCTTTACTCTCTCCCAGAATTTGCTCAAACATTCAATTCCATTGAGTCAGTGATCCCATTAGTATACTTTGGTTTGTATGATTGTCTATATTTTCTGTCAATCAAAGACTGTGTAGTCTTCTTGCAAAATCATAAACTATCATTTTTAACAGAGAAAAGTCAGAAAGACATCACATTGTAGACTGTCCACCGATGATAACAATGTGATCTAAAAGAATTGCTTGATCATAAATGTGCAGGAAATTATATTTGGCCCAATTTTAGAAAATATCTATTGCTAACCTTTAGGCTCTTTTATGATGCATTTTAAAAGTACAATTCAAATAAAAACCAAAAAAGCAACAGGATAAAAATGAATTGTGCTTATGACTTTGATTTTTTTCTTTTTATAATGTTAATCATAGCTTTCCCATCATGAATTCAACATTCTTCTTTAGCCACAATCTTTATATGACTTTCAAATAGTTTTAAAATTATTATAATTTTTATGATAAACTGTTTTTACTTGAAATGTCTGTTATTTATTTGATATTGATATTTTATTAATTTTATATTCATATTTTATTAATTTTTAAAAATCCAGCACATAGAAAAAATTAAATTCAAAACTAGATGGGATTTTAAAAATCTTTAGCCCAATTCCATAATTTCACAATATGGAAATTAAGGGATAAAGAGGCTAGCAGATTATCTGGTTTATTTCCCAAGAAGTGTTTAGATGAAAGTTCTTGGTCTTCATGTTTTTCAAACTGAAATATGTTCCCTCACAAGAATAATAGAATTTTGTCCTTAAAAGCAATTTTGATAACCTCAACTTTCACTTCAGCTTAACAGTAATATGATGCATAGTCTTGGAGGACCTTTTACTCCCTATTTGTAACATAGCCAATCTCAACACAGGCGCCTTTTCTTCTTTTTTAGCTACAAATCCTACAAAAACTTTATGTAAAAGTTGAAGATTTTATAAGTGATTTCTTACATCTACTCTTAAAAGTTGGAGGCAAAAATGTATATGTATTAATATATACCTCCCTTAATTCATCTCCCACTCTTCTAAAAAATAATAATAAACAAAAGACTAAACCAAACCAAACTCCTAAATGTATTGCTCTTCCTTTCTGCTCAGACCCAAAGGTTCGCAATTTCCAGTGTCCTTTGAGTTATATACTCAGCTAACATGAAACACTTTATGGATTTTAAATCCTGTTGCAAAAACAACTACAGTTTTCTTCAGTGTATAATTCAAGAACTCAAAAGACTGTATTTTTGTCCTGAACATCATTATATAAAGGGAAGAAGGTAACATGCCTTTAATCCAGTAGAGACATTTAAGTATATATGACGCACAGTTCAAATGACTGAGTTAAAACTTCAGTAGAAATTCTGACAGTGTAGTTCTTGCTCTGCAATAATGTATGCTGATTGGATAACAGTACTTTACAATTACTTAGAGTGTATCTTCCAAGCTCTGACATGTAGCCAGCAGCAGTCAGGGATCTGCAATGAAAATCCTTTGATTTAAACAGCTCTTGCTTTGGAAAGCCTGATGAGTTATAATGTTGATGGTCAGAAACAGCATACATGTTTAACAGGGCCAGGTTATCTACCTAAATCACCTGTGTGAACTGAAAATTAACTACCATGAAAGATTCCAAGAGAAAAATGTTCTTTCACTGCACAGAAATATTTTTGGATGAAAACGGTCATCCTGTCTAGATAGTGCATGAAAATTATCCATAATAACCTGGCTGTAGCTGCTTCTAAATTTAGGGAAACATTACTTTTTTTTTTCCTTTAAAATTTTTCTTCTTGAAGTTTCACAAAAAGATTATTTTGTTTTTGATGGAAGGATACAGATGCAAGAACACAAGAGGGCAAAATATTTAACACAACCATTTCCAGCTGGCAAGATTTTTCCTTTCTTTTCTTTAATTTCTTTCAGTGTTGATGTATAACTAGGAATAAACCTAATTTGTATGGAAAGATTCAATAGCATGATGTAACATCTCTCATGAGAGATAAATGCTTAGAATTTTGAAGATCTGCTCTGCATGACTGATGAAAGGTGATTTGATATATTATCATGTGATCTATAGAGAGAATAGTTTCAGGGAAAAGCAGAAGTTTGATAAAATATTTGAGTCAAATATATTTAAAGCAAAATTATTTTGATAACAGTGATTCAGTGCACACTAAAAGGTTGAAAAATTTAATGTTTTCCAAAAAAATTAGCCAATAATTTTAAAGATGTTATCTTATAAATTAGAATTATTGAAATATGAACTATTTAACAATTTATGTATCCTAATGCATTGGCTGATCCAAATTGCTTCATTTCCCAATTATAAGTCAGGATCATCAAACATAAGTTTACATTGCAGAAAATACCTATCATATTTTATTCTACATAGACTTACATATAATTAAAATTTATAAATGACTGCATCTTAAAAACCATCTACCATATATACCACACAAGTATTGTAAATCACATTACAATACAAACCTATAGAAACTAAGAGTTATTGAATTTAAAATAATTTGATGTAAACTAATAAACACATGTGTGTGTGCTAAGTCACTTCGGTTGTGACCAACTCTTTGCGACTCTATGGACTGTACCCACCAGGCTCCTTAGTTCTTAGGCTTCTCCAGGCAAGATACTGGAGGAGGTTGCCATGCCCTCCTCCTGGGGATCTTCCTAACCCGGGGGTTTGAACCTGCATCTCTTATGTCTCCTGCCTTTGCATGTGGGTTCTTTACCACTAGTGCCACTTGGGAAGCTCAGAAAATATATATTATTTCTTATGGACTCCAAGGAATGCCTGGAGTCCTTTGTGTGAAAGCATATAATTATGAATTAAAAAATAAGCACTCAAGCAAAACTTACAGCAATAACTCTAAATATCTCTCAGGTTCCTTGAAAGGGAATTTTAGGCAAAGGATGGAAAGCATCCCTTTACTCTCTACAATTGGGAATAGCATTAAAGAACAAATAAAAACTAAGCAGTTCACCCAAAAATGTGGGAAAGTGGAAAAGCTTTCTAGTTTGTGCGTGAACTGCCTGAGTGAGGGAAAATGCGTGTAGAACAATTTCACTTTGGTCTCTTGTGTGCTGGGTCTCTCAGTACTGCCCCTGCGTTGCCCAAAGCTCTGAAAGTCCACGTGTTCTGCTGCTACTTCTGCCTACCCAGGGAGTTAGGAAAAGGAGGATATTTGAGATTCTCATATGCAAAGATATAAAAAGTGAAATGCAGTAAGTTCTCAAATAAATATAACTATTGCCACCAAAGGAGCTTAATTCAGCCTATCATTTCCCCTATGGCAAACTAAAGCTGTGAATGAGATGTTCTCCAAAGAAAGTGACCTCCGGGGCACAATCTAGACTCTGTTTAATAACATTATTGGGATAAGATAATGTGCACTTAATTTAACATTAGTTCAAAATGGAGTATTTCTTATAAAGCCAAAATGCATGCATTTATTGAAGATACATCAAGGGAGCACGATAAAATATAAGTGTTTGAAATTGAAAGATAATGTGTTTGTACCTAATATGCTATAGAATTTATCTTGGAATGATTTATCCATGTAAATATATGGCTTCTCTGATATTATCATGATCCATAAGACTCAGGGTGATCTTCTGGATGAAGCCTGGTTCACAAAGCTGAGAAACATTGTAACTCATGTCAAAACTCCCCTAGATCTGAAAAACTTATTTTGGAGATGAGAAAAAGGAGTGGCTTGTTTGGTTCTGCTGGGTTTTTTTTCTCCTTTCTGATATTCCATTCAGTTTTGCCAGGTATCATAAATTCTAAAAAGCACTGCATATTTATACATCACTTTACTGTCTGTGAAGTGTGAAAAATGCAGAAATACCCAAGTACTCGATTTAAAATGAAATAGAAAAAAGGGAGAAAAACAATATAAGTAACAGATTAAATTCTATAAATTCAATACAGCACCTAGCACAGGATTGGGCACAGAGAAGGTATTCTATATCATTCTTATTAGATGAAAATAATTGCCACTATTTTTGTAAAAGCACATATTGTTATACTGTAACAGTGCAAATGTATTATTTGGCTTTAAACAATCACCAAGAATTGGGAAATTTTCATTATTTAGAGATCCCCAATATCGAGGAAGCACATATACAAAAACAGAAAATATTATCCCGATAAAGCAACTTACCAAAGTTAGAAAGGAATATGAAATCTCCCATGACTTTTAAACCTCAAAACATATGCTTAGTCAACATATGGCATGCTATTTTATACTTGGAAACCTTATTTTTGATTGACGAGATTTAGGCCAAAAGCCAAAGGAATCAGTGAGTCAGTCCTTATCAGATCTTCCTGATTATAGCCACCATTAGCCAAGGTTTGATTTTCATATGAAAGTTTCAACAGTGGAACAAAGCATCTCTCGTCTGCATTTCTCACCCTGACAACAGCTGTAATACTTCCTATAATAGGAAACACATGAAATGTTAGTGGTAAGAGTACCTTGGCTGATTAGAACACAGATGATAATACAACTTGGTCTGCAGGCTTATTGCTTTCATGGTGGAAGCCCAGCTGAGCTGTTAGCACTTCAGCAGAAATAAAGAGACAGATACTAATATTAAGCCAAGATTCTTATAGCAATCTCACAGCTCTTGAATGAATGATTTATATATAATGACTACACTTAACTGATCACTTTTCTACCTAAATTGGAAACATACATGTGTAAGTACACAAACACATGCACACACACAAACACACACACACATACACACATCTTACAGCTTTTTAACATTTGGGGGGTTAATATTTTAAGAACATAATGACTTAGGCTATCCAACCTGAACAAGAGTAGCTGGTATCTTTGGTGCTGTATAACTCTGTTATTACAATGTCAGAAAATTTCCCCAACATTTTTTCATGCATCCTGAATTTCAATCAATTACAGACACATCTGCTTATTAAATGTTTTTAAAGCTGCAAATATCCCTGTTTTAGGATCTTGATAATCTTTCATATATAAGAATGAATTTACCTCAAATAGGCTGTTTCCTCCAAGACCAACTCCATTTGTTCATGAACAATGTGCATTTGTTCAATGGTATTTTGTTGTTCCTAATAAAAAGCTCAAACCAGTCAGTGCTAAAGGAAATTAGTCATGAATATTCATTGGAGGGACTGATGCTGAAGCTGAAGCTCCAATATTTTGGCCACCTGATATAAAGAACTGACTCATTGGAAAAGACCCTGATGCTGGGAAAGATTAAAGACAGGAAGAGAAGGGGACGACAGAGGATGAGATGGTTGGATGGCATCACTGACTCAATGGACATGAGTTTGAGTAAGCTCCAGGAGTTGGTGATGGACAGGTAGGCCTGGTGTGCTGCAGTCCATGGGGTTGCAAAGAGTTGGACATGACTGACTGAACTGAGCTGAACTGATCATTTACCAAATTACTATGCCATTCTTTTCCTGACAAAGGTCTGTATAGTCCAAACTATATTTTTTTCAGCAGTCATGTATGGATGGTGAGAGCTGGACCATAAAGAAAGCTGAGCGACAAAGAACTGATGGTTTTGAACTATGGTGTTGGAGAAAACTCTTGAGAGTCCCTTGGACTGCAAGGAGATCCAACCAGTCAGTCCCAAAACAAATCAATCCTGAATATTCATTGGAAGGACCGATACTGAAACTCCAATACTTTGGCTACCTGATGGGAAGAACTGACTCATTAGAAAAGGCCCTGATGCTGGGAAAGATTGAAGGTGGGAGGAGAAGGGGACAACAGAGGATGAGATGGTTGGATGGCATCACCAGCTCAATGGATATGAGTTTGAGTAAACTCTGGGAATTGGTGATGGACAGGGAAGCCTGGTGTGCATGACTGAGCAACTGAACTGAAAATAAAGCTCAGAAGAGGAGTGGCTCAGATGATAAAGAATCTGTCCGCAATGTGGGAGACCCAGGTTTGATCCGTGGGTCAGGAATATCCCCTGGAGAAGGGAATGGCAACCCACTCCAAAATTCTTGCCTGGAAAATCACATGGATAGAGGAGCCTGGCAGGCTATAGTCCATGAGGTCATAGAGTCAGACACAATAGAGCAACTGACACTTTCATTTTCAATATAAAGTTCAGAACAGGTGCACTGAATAAATGTGGAGTATTGATTAAGAAAAGGGAAATGTAGATTGCCAACATTACTCTGTGGGTAGAGAGGTGAGTGAGAGAGATTAGTTAGGTCACAGGAAATGCTCTGAAGTTATTAAAATGAAATGTAAAATAACAACACTCTATAGGCATGTTCTGTTTGAACAAGGCAGCAGCAGACAGCTTCTTCATATCCGCGAGACAGATGAGTTGGTTTGGTTATCTTTGTGGCAGGAGGATGGCAGTAAAAACAATGAGATGGTACCAGGTCAAGACACCAAGAGATAAGTTTCTTGCCAGTATGGTTCATGCCAGTTGACAACACTCATGTGAGATGAGCAGTCACCAAGATGACATTTTCAAATAACAAGAACAATAAGTGGAGGAGGTGAAGGGAGCTGTGGTTTTGGTAGACTTAGATATGTTTCAATCATAATAAGGTCATAATAAAACTATGACAAGTTGTCAAGGCTTTATAATGCATTTTACAAGCCACTTTAAATCATTTTTGAAGGATAAAATGTGAATACAAATGCATTAACTTAAAAGTGTTATTAAGAATATAGTCAACATCTTATAAATGTTCCCAAGAAATGATAAGTGACGGTATTTATATGGCAAGCAAAGACTTTTGAGAGAAAAAAGTCCACCTACAACATCTATAAACCTATATATTTTCATTTCAATGTAAAATAACAACTATGCCTTCTTCTTCTCTTAATTCATATATTTTAGTCATCTAGACTCTTTAACAGAATCAACTGTAATTAAATTTTTTCCATATTCAAAATGAGATCTAACTCAGTTTACTCAGATTAAAACATTTAAAAATAAATTCTTTCCTTTTTCAAATCAGTAGAGATATTTTTGGTCTCATATATGGCCCTACTTACTATTTTCTCATTTTACATTGTGTAAAAATCATGTGACTATAACTGAAATTCACATGAAAAATGAAGGAGGCCCCATTAGCATCCAAAATTAATTTTCAACAATAACAACTAGAAAATTCTGGGACAGGAAATAAAATGCACAGAAATAAGTGATACTTTAATTAACTCTTATTCCAGAATGAAGAGTTCTCACCTAATTTTCAGTTTCATGTTTATATTTTGTCTGATCATCTCTATTTGCAAATTTTTTGTAGCCCAACCTTTTCTACACTTGATTCATCTTCTTTTATCCTTCAATAAACAATCATACGTGCAAGGATTGTTCCTCTAACATTTGGCATGAAACTTAACATTTCTTCACCGTATTTTTACTGTGACCACCCGTGTAAGAATTTTCTAGAAGATTATGCCCCAAAGTGGCTACGTCTAAGGAGATCCACCTACAGTTAGCAGTAGGAAGTAGTGCCACAGGGAGCATTCTGCTCATTAATAAACTGCCTGGCTTCCTAGTGTCTGCATGGTTCCCTGTTTCATCTCTTACTGCAGCCAATTCTCATTTTCCATTTCATTCCTAAGAGAATTTCTTTAAGTCTATCGACATTTAAATTTATTTTTTACTGTGAAGTGCTGTATTATATCCATACTCTATGCTTTCTCTGGGGCTTTCCAGATGACTCAGTGGTAAGGAATCTGCTGCCAAGCAGGAGATGAGGGCTCAGTCCCAGGTTTGGGAAGATCCCCGGAGAAGGAAATGGCAACCCACTCCACTATTCTTGCCTGGGAAATTCCATGAACAGAAGAGCCTAGTGGGCTACAGTCCATGGGGCTGCAAAGAATCAGACACGACTTAGTAACTAAACAACAACAACAATGCTAATGCCCTCTCTGCTGGGATGCAGCATCTCCACATGCAGTGGGGCACTGACCCTTTTATAAGACAGTAGAAAATGTTTCTTTCCTTCCTCCTTTACCCCTCCCTTTCTGTTTGAAAGCATCAGTAGAATATAATGCCTACAAAAGCTATTGGGAGCTTGATGTATGTTACTATGTTATCATCTTACAGGTGAGAAAATAGAACAAAGAGTGGTTAGACTGAATATCAAAATTTAATAGATGACAATTCAGTGTAAGTACTTTGCTCTGCCAGTCAATCACTCATTAAATCTCTGTTCCCTGTCAGTTAGGACTGTGCTAAATAAAATGGAAGCTCTCAATTCTTGATTCAAAATAAAAGGGAGAAATAAGTAAATAACAAAATAGCTTCACTAAAATAGATTCAAAGTAAAAGGGAGAAATATTAACAACTCACTAAAATAGATGAAGACATAATTTTTTGCACTGTACCACTTACTAAAGTAGATGAAGGCATACATTTTTTTGCACTGTAAACTATCTCAGAAAAAAAGGATCTCTCATTTGCAGTTTAAGTATCTAAAAGTTTCATTGCCAACAAAGTCCTTATGTGCCAGGGTACTAGGCATGGCAAGTAACCCACAAACACTTGAAAACAGATTTAATGCCTTAAGACTTCTGGAAGAATATGTAATATATGCGTTTTACTATAAATATAATTTTCATGCAACTACAAAAAACATTCTTTCATATACACTATAGCCAGGCCAAAGTATACTCCACAACAGTTAATAAATATCATTTATGCTTTTCTTTCTCCCCAAATCCTCAGCAAGGAGCAATTTGATGTTTAATACTATTTTTTCCTAAAAATATATAACTTGTCTAATAAGACCAATAATTTGTATCTTTGATATTTGGACTTTCTGAGAGTCCTGAAAATAGTTAATCATTTTAATTAGTAATGGTGCTTTTATACAACAAATTTCCTTAGAATAAACTACTCTTGAAATCTCACAGTTATTTATAATAAATCCTTGGCTTAAAAAATCCTTATATTGCTAAAATGCTGCTTTTAGTGACTCTCAATTTATAAGCAAAGTTTTAAAACACTGTCATTTTCATTGCTGAATCTCATAAATAAACTACAATTGGAGGTAAAAGCTAAACATATATTATAGCATCACTGCAATGTCTAATAAATGACATTTTTGGAAAGTGACAGTGTTGCTTATATAAAGTCATAGATGATTCATTACTTTCTTAAATTTTCTCAACCATCTAATTTTGCTAACCTAGTGCTTCGAGTCTCACACTATTGAGACAATAAGCAGCACGATCCCATTATAAAGTGCGGCAAACATTTAAACAATTGATACATTCTTTAACTACTGTTAGATTTATTTATTGGTTACATTAACATAAAATAGCTAACAAATATACACATTTGGAAAAATATATTATTACATACTTAGTAAAATACTTTTACGTTTATCTGTTCAAGGTACTTTTTCTTTCCTTAAAAGAATTATTCTTAAAATAGGTAAGGAGATGATCTGAATTTTGGCTTTTGCCAGTCACTATTTTAATTATACCAATGCTTTATATTGTGAAATTATTGGTCTAACTTTTATTGATTAAATTAGATAAATATTAAAATTCTCTCAAATTACAGGAGTATATACAAGGAAAAATATAGGAGTAGGAGAATAATAAGCTGTTATTATGGGATTATATGACATCTTGCATGTGGAACTTTGGAAAATTGCAAAGCACTAAGGAATTTAAAGAACCTCTCATGAAAATTATAAATATTTATAATTTTGACTTAAAGTGCTTGGACAAAAATACATAAAGATTTTTCTCCTCATAACTTACACAAAACTCCTTAAAACTAAAAGAGGCTTGTCAAAAGGGGAATCTTATTACATAAAATATATTTCGTTTTCTAAAGTTATTCTTTAAATCCAAAAGCAATGAATTACAAATTTACTCATTCAAAAATGTATTTCTTTTGTGATATATAATAGCCTGATACCACTATTAAGGCAACCTGATTGGTCATATACAGATTCTGTATTCTTTGATTTTTTTATATGTTGCTTTATTTACATAACACTCATATATCCCTGACATATATTCTGGAAATATGAGAAGAGATTATAGTCAGGCCTCTTGAGCAGGCCTGGCAGGATATTATGAATTTCCTTCCTCCCTCACTTACTTTCCCACATTCCCAGTCCACCTGCTTGTCTTATCACACAACAAACTAACTAAAAGATAAACACATTTAAAAACTGTAACCCCCTACTTCACTTATTCTTTCCACGCACATGTACTTTGCTCTGCCTAGTTTTGTCTGCCCTGTCTTTACTTTCTTCTAGAACAACCATCTACTCATCACAGTTCAGGATACATTCTCAGTCTCTGAGTCAAGAACACTGAATTCTTAAGTTCAAGCATGACAAAACATCACCAAATGATTTGATTCCTCATTCCTATTGAAGTGTAAACTATTTGGATATTTTCCCGTAACCTAATGTGATCCAGCAGAGTTTTCAGTAAAGCAAACTCTTAATGGATTAAGCTGAAAGTTACCTTTCCATTGATTTTCATGATAAGATTAGAAATTTAGCTCCCTGTAAGAAAAGGTGTTATGGATATATACTAAAAGATACTTACTATGCAAAACTTATTTAATTTACATATTTAAAGACATATAATAGACAATGTCTTATTGATAAGCAGTTCAGAAATAAGAAAAATGTCATTGACAGTATGGTGCTTATCAGAAAAAATAAATAAATAAATTTTAAAATAGGTGATTCAAAACACCTTTGGAAAACCACCAGTCTTTCCAATCTCATTTTTTAATTCTGAATTATAAATTCAGAAATCAGTAAACCCTTAGCACTATGGCCATTTTCCATTAGCCTCACAAAAGTGGCACAACTTCTAAATTAAATCTACATTTCTTCATTTTAAAAATATTTTCCTGCATTTTCTTCATTACTTAAACACATTGGCTTAACATGGTATTATACTCAAGAAAGATCACAAAGAATTAAAATCCTGAGCAATATGCACTATGGTGTCTAAGGACATTTCCCCCCCTGTCAATTAGTTAATATCCTATTACAAGCAGCTAATGTGCCTGTGTTAACAATTCTCTTTATAATAGGATATTCTATTTATTTAATTGATGCCTGTTGTCCTGATGAGAGTGGACAGGCAAGCTTAAATAATGATGGTTGAGCCTGGTTAAGGCTTCTGATTGGAATCTATGGTAACTTGCTCTACTTGCTGTAAACTCTAGGGCTGCTGCAGTGTGGCGTCCCCAGCCACAAATGGTGGTGAATGGTTCCTATTAGGCAGCTCCTGGCTTTAAGTTGGAGTGTATCTTTGAATGGTTTCACTTCTGGCAAAAACTATTAGTTGAATACAAAGAATGTTTGTAAAGTCAAGCTTTGCAAAAGGATGCCAACTTCCGTGCCTCTCCCGAGAGCACAGCAGGCTACTCTACCGAGTGTTTTTCTGTTTCTTATGAATAAAATTGTTTGCTTTCCTATTTCATCCTGCTGATTCCAGATAAACAGTGCATCCAAGGACATAAAAGGAAGTGTCAACTTCAACTCACCCAGATCTCTACTTTTAAGCAAGATACTTCAATAAATTTGGTAACCCCCAACTGGGATTCAAAAGTCTGGATCACAGCTCTCTCACTAATTCAATGACCTTGAAAAATTACTTTTTTTTATTAACTAGATTTCAAAATGAGGACTTTTCAGACAAAATAATTTCTTCCAGAGAAAATAATTTATGATTCAAAGTGAATGTTTTATATTCCATACCTTAATAAGTTGAAGACCATCAAATATTAAATTACTTTTGCAAGTTATTAGAACTCCGTTATAGTAAGTTTCACTATAATAGATAAACAGCATTCAAAACGAGGACAGACATATCTTCAGAAGCAAAAGAAGTGATGGTTCCAAAATGAAAATTAGTAACTTTGTCTTCAAAGGGTAGCTTTAACAAGATAAAAGCGTGTCACCAGAACACTGTAGCACTGGCTGAAAATTAGATGACTTATGTTAAAAATTCTTAATCCAATGACATCTTTGAGAATTATGTTATCCAGATTCTAGCACAGAATTATTGTTATTACATCTCATGATTATCATAGAATCATAGAGCATGAGTGTTCGAATCTGTGTTGTCTAATTTGTAATCTTATGAATGAAATCCTTTAATAATGATTTTGGGAAATTATCATGGAACCTTAGCCCTAATACATTCAATGACAAAGGTTTCAGAATACTGACTATTCTACGGAACAGAGTTTGTTGAGCATTTCTTAAGATAATACATTTTCTCCTTAGAAGGAAGTAATTTTCTACCATTTACACCTACTAGCATTTGTTCTTGCCTTCAGGAATCACTAAGAATAAGTTAAATCCTTTGTCTCTCTTCTGCATTAAAGTGCTCCAGATATCTTTTAAATGACTGTCATCTCCTCAACCTGTCTTCCTCAGTACATCAAACATTTCCTTAGATTCACATATTTTTAAAAGCACAAAAAGTACCTGTATATACATGCAAAAGGGAAAAAGTATAAAAACTTACGTGATAACAATCATCAAACTCTATTTAAATTAGAAGACTTCTTAGAAATTAAGAAGCCTGTAACATGAATTTTAATTGATCACATGATCATAGCAACCATGCCACAGAGTCAATGCAAATTCTTAGAATCCTTCTCAAGAGAAAGCTCCAGAAAGAAAAATAGGTCAACACATGCTATCACTAAAGATTACATCCCTCATCTACCTTGGTTTTCATATTTTACAGAGGAGGAAACCATGCTCCCCAGGAGGTTAAATACTGTTAACTGGCAAACCAAGACCAAAATCCCAATTTCAAAAATTCCTAGTCTTTTATATTCTGTAAAAATTTGAAAGATACTTTAAAGATCAGTTAGCTAAATTCCTTATTTTGGTGAAATAAGTGAGGTCTTGAAAGGTTAAATGATTAACATGTATTTCCTATGTTTCACTACTCTCTTTCTAAAATATTAAAAGAAATTTTAAAATATTAAATTACATATATGCACATAGCAAACATCTTCAATAGCAGCGATAGACAGAGCAACCTTAAAACAAAGGTTGTTTTAAGAATTTTGCCTAAGACTCATGTGTAACCAAATATCAAAAGGGTATTATTTTGGGAATTGAATCTGAGAAAAGCAGAACTTTTCTGAGAACTTCCTTTGGTCATACAAAGCAACATTGAGTATGATAAAGTAAGAATTTATGTAGGCACTAGAGCTTTTGAAAATATAAAGTCAAGCACTATAATTACCATGTGGAAGACATTCATTAAGAATATGTAGGTTTATAATATATGAAGCGCATTGAAAATTGAAATCTTGGGTAGGGTCAGGGAAAAGTCATGTAGCATAAAAAGTATTCTCTGCCAGCAAATTAATTGAATCTCCCAGTTCTAGAAAAGGCCATATATTCTGTATAGACACTCATAGAAAGGCAGATGTGCAGTGCTTCTGAGACAGTGCTGTAATCTACTCATAAATAGGACTCACCAAAGGACACTGACAGCAATTAGGCATTAAAAAAGTGTTCACATGCATAGAGAATTTACTTTACATTAGCTTTTATTGAGGAAACTCCATATCTGACGAGGCATCCTTTACACATCTTTCAAACTTCTTTTGCTCTAGTTTGACATCCATGTGTGAGCCCATATTTAGTCATTAAAGTCAATAATTTGCATTGAGAAAATAGTTTTTGCTTTCTTCTGCTTTTCTGTTTGTCTTTTATTTCCACTGATATTACCCATATAAAGCCATGTATTTTTTAGTGTCAAAAATGTTAGAATGATGAATGAGCATCTTAAGGGAAAACTCATTTCAGGCACCAACTCAAACCAAAATATTTAATCAATTAAGAAATAAAAAGTAGAGACTTCTGTGTGTGCGCTTAGTTGCTTTAGTCATGTCTGACTCTTTGAGACCTCAGGGTTCCTCTGTCCACGGGATTCTTCAGACAAGAATGCTGGAATAGGCTGCCATGCCCTCTCCAGGAGATCTTAACCAGATCAGGGATTGAACATACATCTCTTAAATCTCCTGAATTGGCAGGTGGGTTCTTTATCACTGAGACATATAAACTCTTTCACTTTCATCAAATATTGTTTTTTATTTCATTTTTTCTATTTTTTTCATTCATTTTTATGCATTTGTATTAGTTTTACTCATATATTATACTATATACTAGCCAAATCATACATTTATTGTATATAATTCAGATAAAAGGTATTAATATATGCAGCTTTAAACTGTACCTCTTTTCGTTTCCTGAAATATTTAAACAGATTTTTTGGGTTCTTCATACTGCACAAATATAGACATGTAAACTGAAGGAGACCATCCTGCATTCCATCTTTTTTTGACAAAGTATTTTGTACCCAATGAGAATAACCAGAATGCTAAAACGATTTGCAACCAACTAACAGAACAATTTGAAAGACTGGGGCTATACACTAGAAAAAAGAGAAACAGAGACATTATATAACTAGCCATTATGATGGAGTGTCTACCTGAATTTCAGTTGCTGGAAGTACTTTTGGAGTACATTTGGAGAAGGAATGGTACTTAAATTTTGTGTTTTCCCAAAGGAAAAATTCAAGATAAATGGAGTCAAGTTCTGGGAAGGCAAATTTTGGCTCAATATAAGAAAAAGCTGAAAAATTAAGTTAAAGATGTCCCCAAATAGAGTGAGCTACCTCTAGATTTTTTCTCACCAGAATCATTCAAGCAGAGATTAGTGATTCTTATGATGGTGTTGAGGGATGCATGAATAATCTAAAACCAGATTGGCTGATGATAATCTCTTTACCAACTCTTAAAATTCCATGATTAATTCAGCAAACATTCATTCCATGCTCCAGGCACTCACATAAAAATAGATATAAACTGATCCTTATATTCACAGAGCTAATGAATTGGTTAATTCTAGATCTTATTGGTTGAAAGTCTAAGAAAGGGTATTTTGACTTGTACCCTAATTTTCCATTAATCCCTGCCTCAATTGTGCCCTCTAGGCATAACCTTTTTAGTTCTAAGTACAAAGCTCCAAGTTAATGCTTAAGCCCTTATCTTGCTATCAAAAGCACTGTTTCCACAGAAAAAATCCTAGAAAAATACAGTGTACACAAAGCAATGTATCTTAACTCCCCTTTCTTTTTTCAGCCATTTTACCTCAAAGGCTTTTCTAAGAATAAAGGCAACATGAACTCATAAATAAAGTCCTTTTTCTCTACTTGCACTGATATTTTTTTTCCCCTGCAAAAAGTTTACTTTCATATTTTTTTAAAGTCCTCTCAGTGTCTGTGGTTTTCAGTGATCTGTTTCCTTCAATTTTTTATTGCTTTTCAGTGTATTCACTTTCCCCCAGATCTTTTTGTTTCTAAATTCTCAAAGATTTTTTCTTTTCTTTTTCAGTTTACCTTCTTTTTCTCATCTAATTTTACTCCCCTATTTCTTTCTGTTCTTGTATGTAACCTGTTAAGACTCTAGCTGTGTGGTGCATATTTCTTGTATTTATCTATAAAATAACAACAACAAAAAAAGTTTATCTGACAACCTTTCCTCAAAACTTCAAAATATTTTGGTTGAATTGTCTGCATTCCATGTGAGATATAAGGATATCTATGCTTCTTTTCTTACTACTAGATTTGATAAATTTTATAAAATTTAAATGATCTTTTTGTCTATGTTTTCAATTATACTTACTTGGTTTTTAATTGTAGGTCCTAAATTTAGGGAGAAGAATGATTTATTTTTTATAATAAAATATATTGAGTCATCTGTGAAGCTAATAAAAGTCAAGAGCTACAAATGAAGGGAAATAAAGAGGGTAGAGGTAAGCGTGGATGAGAAGGGTCCCTACAAAAGTGAAAAGAAGAATGACTGTGTTCGAAAAATTCATTCATCTGTTCAACCTTTAGTGAGTAGCAAACACTGTGGACAGAGTTCATAAAGGATAAGATGGAATCATAGAAACTTAAGAGTTGAACATGAATGAGAAGCCCAGCTTCGCTGGGGAGGAAACAAGAGACTCTGCAAAAGACACAGTGCATTTTAGTCAATTCTGAGTAATCTTGGCCACTTTAGGTTTCTCTAAGTCTCACTGTTTATCATTTAAATATGAATATTAACAATTTTTAACTGTGTTCCTTTGTGTGGAATGAATTAACAGGGATTATTAAGCTTACTTACACTGTGCTGGACGCACAGAAAACCCTCCGCACATTTCCTGTTACTGCTTTTGGTGTGAATTTTCCAAGCAGACCTGGGGAAACAGCTCTCCAGATGGAAGGACCCAACATTGCAAAGGTCTGTGGGCAAGGAAGATTATAGCCTAGCCCTTGGGAAAGATGGGGTAGGCCAGAAGAGTGTATATCCAGGGTAAGTGCATAAAGTAAGGACTAGAAATGTAGGTAGAATTGAGATCAAGAAGGCCAACCAATGATTTCAGAGCTTTTAGGGATAAGATTTATGTTCCAGCCTTTAATGGTCAATGGTTACATCAGTGAAAATTCCTGTAAAGAATTTGCTTCATTTATATACACAAACAAGTCTTACTTTGGCTACTATTCTAAGGAATACCATAAGTAGTGTTGCCACACACAGGCACGCCTATAGACACACTCACTGTTTTTCTTTAAAGACATTTACCAATAATCTTCCCAGCCCAAAGGCAGTATTCTAGTTCCTTGCCTCAAAGATCCTAATAGAGTCACAAAGGTGTAGTGCAAAGCCCAACATGCCCTCAAAACAAGCCCCTGCAGGAGCAAGGGGGACCAGTTCCCCTGGTGAAAAAGGAAATCAAGAAGGTGGGCGTTTCCCATAATGACTTAGAGTTTGTGTTTTTATAGGTTAAGACTCTGCTGGAGTTTGAGCCCTGAGGGCTTAGCTCCTTTCAAAATTATCACCCTGAAAGAGGTAAACTTGAGCTGGCTGGAGGACCAAGGCCCTCCCCCACCTCCCTCAAATGCCACCAGCTGAGCTGACAAAAGAAAGCTAATGCAAAAATGCCATTAGCCTACACTCAGCTCCCACATCTGGATGACCTTGATTTGTGGAGTGTTTAGATTTAACTGAAATGGCTCATACCTAATTTTCTATAACCAGATGAATAAGCATTATAATTAAAGTACATACAGTTTTCTGTGATGCTTTTGAAAGTTCAAATGCTAAAATAATTGAGTTAGAACTCACAAAATATTCTCATTTTACAATTTCCAAAGATATGTCATATAAAAAGTCTTTGTAAAACATTGAAAAGTCCATTTTTTTTTTTCTATACAATCAGTTGAGGAAACTGCATATCACCTTTCTCTGAAAATGATACAGGTTGTTTTTCTGTAATCCTTTACATTTAAAAAAAAGCATCTACAACTGTGCAGGGAATTCTGAAATAGCATGCTGAAATAGCTAAAGATTTACTCAAGTTGTGTAATTCTCCTCTATCAGTAGGCTCTATGTAGTGGGTGCATGAGTTTTCTCGACATAAAAGAGATAGACTATTAACAGAGAATGCAGAAGGGGGGCAGCTGCACTGCTTCATGAGGACCACCATACCTGTTGGTTAATGGAGAGGCCTTAACAGCACTCTTCTTCCATGCGTCTTGCCATGAGGAAAGGGGAGGAAGGGAAAGGTAGTGATGGCAGCAACACCTGGGGAAGGGAGATGGGGAAATATGTAAAGGGAAAATCAGCAGCCTCTACACGGTGTCCATCCATTGCCTTGCCAATGAAACAACTTCCGAAAACCCTGAGCTTGTTTCTTTCTTTTTTAAAAAATCTAGATAAATGTCAAAGATAATTTAAACAAATTAGGTATTTTGAATGGCGTTAATCTCATCACTCTCCAATTATCAACTATCCTCTTCTGAGTCTGGGACATGGGGGCTGCTACATGTAATGAGCTACCATCTTATTCTCACTTTTTGACTAGACAGGGTAGCTTAAGGCAGGACTAGGCAGGACTTTGATATGTGGGTATAGTGTTTTGTTTTGTTTTGTTTCTTTTTTGTTTTTCTTTTCTACAACAGATTTAAGGAAAAAACTGCAGGATAAATAGTACCAAATGGGTATGTTATTTTCCCCCAACACACAGTAGGATTATTACCATTTACTTGTTCTGCCTCCATCTAATTGCCATACATCTAAATGCTCACAACACATCTTCCTTATTATATTCTCCTAAGGGTGTGTAGTTTTTATATCAAAACAACTTCAACTTGTTATTTTAACAAAAAAGAATTAGATTTAGTAGAATCCCTATATACTGCAAGAGACCAAACTAGTAAAAGTTGTAAAAAGGTTTATGTTTTAATTTTATTTTTGTAGACATGGTTTAATCTGAACTATATGTAATTTTTTAAAGCAAATAGAGTTATATGAAAAGAAGTACAATGAAAAACTTTCATAAAACATTGATGATAATACTAAACTCTTTGAATTTTAGTAGTGATCAACTGGTTTAATGAATCAATATAAAAGACAATACCACCTGAAAAACACATACTGCTACATATTTTGCTCTTGATATTTGTTTTCAGAGAAATCTTTGCCTTTGTATGTTTATATTGAAATATAAATTTCACATGAGAAATGACATTTTACAAGATTTAGGGAAGCTTTTATACATCCTGGAGATAAGCTTATTAAAAATATGTATATTTTTGAAGAAAAGAAGAGGTCATCCACTTGGGGTTATTAGTAATGGAGATGTTTATGCATGTGTAGAGGCAGGGAGTGTACGGGAAATTTCTGTACCATCCTCTCAGTGTTTTTGTGAACCTAAACTGTTTTTAAAAAAGCCTTAAGCATTGTAATGTAAAAGATAGGATAGAATTAATTTTGGGGGTTAAAAAAAAAATGGTTTTGACTCCTCACACCCATACATTTTTTAGTGTAATATCTACAGAAGGGCTGGGATATTCTTGAGTTTTTCTCTAAAGACAGGGATTTATGTGAATACCTTTGCATTCTTGCTTCTGAATGTGATTCTGACCATTAATCTAAATGTTTAGGAGAGCAGCTATCACAAAGATCTTTGAGGTTTGCAGCATGATAATCCTTTTGGTCTTGCCTTAATCCTATTTAGACAGGATGTCTCAAAACTTTCCAGTTACTCAGCTCTTTTGGTCTCTGACACACTGCTTACTATTAGGCATCATCTCTGTTTAAAATACATATCCATCTAATACTTAGTATTAGTCAGCCTTGAATTGAGAAATTTGGAAACTAATTGGTTATCAGATAGATTGGCATCAAAGAATTCTGAAGGCACATTCATTATCTAAGCCTGTTGAATTAAATAAACTCAAAGTAGTAAACTTAAATTTATTTTGATATGATTGAACATAATTTTTTATAGCTTTGCTTTTTTCTTATAATTTTAATTTCGTATTTAATTTTAAAAATATTAATTGCCATCACACATATTTTAAAATTTAAGCTCCCCTCCAAAATTAAAAGCCACATATTCCAGTAATATCAAAGTAACAAAGTTATAATTAATTATTCCTACATTTAAATATTCCTGATTGATTATTTGGGGATCAGCTTTTTATCTTTGGAAGAATCAAGTGTGTGAATCTTCCAAAGCAGAATATAAAAGGGGCTCACATGTTCTTAATTTATGGCAAAAAACTTGAGTCTAGCATGAAACACAGCAGTTTTTGTACATGAATCCCTAATACCATAGGATTTTATATACACTAAGTTCTTCCTTTGATCTTAGGAAGGGTAGATTATCATGAGGTAATGTATTTGGAAATTTGCACCACACTGTGAAAGATACAAAAATAACCAAAGGTGTACTTATGAGAAACTTTGGAAAATAAATATACACACACAAAACAGAGATGAACGCTCACAGTACAACTTATCAAGGTGTAACAAGTAATATAAAAAGATTTTATAAATATCTGAGTTTATAAATAACTAAAACAACCTAGAATGGTAATCAAAAAGATTAAACAGAAATTTTTGAGTCATAAATTCATAGAGTGGAGAACAGAGCTTCATGGATTAAGGGAAATAAAAATGAAAGCTATTTTTTTCCTATTTAAGAGGTAGGAGCCAGGATAACAAAATCATCCCTGGTACTAACGGGGTATTCCTTAGGAATATGCTTATCAGCCATCTTATGAGCTAGATTTTTACCTGGCTAGAAAAGGGAAAATATACAATATGATGCATGAAAATTAAAAGTAGATAGAAAAATGATTTGTGATCTTAAGGAGTAGAATTGGCAATCGAGAATTTGTAAAGAGATTTTCCAAAAGGACAGGAATTTGGTCATGTAGATAAAATGAGAATATCACAAAGAATGCTATGGTTCAGCTGTCTATGGTTCTGTTCTTAGAAAAATGTATGATAAAAGTAGAAATACCGATACTAACATATTGATACAGAGAACACAATGTCAAGCTGTAGGGCCCAAGAATAAGGCACAAGACTTGCTTCACATCCTCAAAAAAATATAACCATTACGTAGGGAACAAAAATAAGGTCAAATTTCTCAGTGTTTGGAAGCTAAAAGCAAAGACATAAAGGGATGAACTTTGAGAAAGAGACACAGAGCTACTTCTTCAAGACTGTGTCGGATATGGAAAAAGGATAAAAGAAAGAAAACAGTTTGTAGAAAAGGGAACTGACAGAGCCTAATGTAACGTGGTGAGAAGAAGGTTGGTTAGTGTTGGCAAGTCAGAAGTCAGTCAAACCAGGCAGGTTATATGGTGGGACCATATAATATGGTTGGGAACCAACACACCTTGATAAGTAGAAGAGACACATCAAACAACATATAAAGTGAGAGAGCTTAATTAGGCAATGAGACTACTGTTCTCTGCTTGATGACCTTAAACCTTCATCAAAACATTGCTTGTCTGGTACAAGGATATATGAGAAAAAGCCATTACCATACAGTGTAAACATTCCTGGTAACAGTATTGTTATCCTTATCCCATTTGTGAGGTCTATCTTAAAAATACATTTTCTCTAAGAGTTAGAAAATTGATATTTTAGCTCCAGTTCTGACCCTAAAATTTCCCCTGAGTCTCATATTCATGCGTGCTAAGTCACTTCCATCCTGTCCGATTCTTTGAGACCCCATGAATGTAGCCTGAACAGAAACAGTCTACCATATTCCAATGAACAGTGCAATTTTCCCTCATTCTCCTTCTTGCTAAGAGTGACTGGATAGTTATCAAAAGGAAATTTTATTCATCTTAATGCTGGGTGTGTCTGCGCTTCCCCCAAGGCTCAGTGGTAAAGAATCTGTCAGTAATGCGGGAGATGTAGGTTTGATCGCTAGGTCCAGAAGATCCCCTGAAAGGAAATGGCAACCCACTCCAGTATTCTTTCCTGGGGAATCCCATGGACAGAGGAGCCTGGCAGGCTACAGTCCATGAAGTTGTAAAAGAGTAGGATATGATTTAGCAACTAACAACAATGGTGTTTCTAGGCAGGGCTGGAGCATGAAGTGGTCAGGTTGATTGTTGTTGCTAGCTTCTGCAGGGTGGAGTTAGTTGGTACCCTGGTATATTTTTAAAATTTCTTAACTCAATAAAAACATAATTTTTTTGGTCTTTTTTTCTCTTTAACTGAAAATGTTCATTATTTTTATTTAATGAAATAAATTAAACACTATACAGTACATCCTAACAATAAATTTTCATGATGACAATTAGATTATTGCCATACAGATCTCTACCTGTAATCCATTTTTCTGACAGTTTCACTAAAATTTCAAGATTTTGTTGAACTGAAAACATTTTATAAATCTTCCAGCAAATCTATAATATTCTACTTTATTATTTTCAAATTCCTAATGTTTTACCAATCTGCTTGGAATTTCTTGGTTTATAGCTATAATAGCATAACCCACTATGTCCTTCATACAAACTAACAAATCAGCTACCCTAGTATCTAAGATATCAATAATATTCACTTAGAATTTTAATTAATATATGATTCATTCAACATAATTAATATTCTAAATTTAGTTTTCCCTACAAAATATATTTTAATGAGGATTTTGCTCTTTTTTTTTCTTGACACAGAATTGTTTGAGTAAATTTATAAAACTATGGAAATCTTAAATTCTCACATACAACATTTTTAGTCTCTGCAACTAAAAGTTGTCATATGAATTTGATTATTTAGGTTTGTTCATCAAATACTTAAAGAGTGTTCAATTTGTGCTGCTTTAATCAGTAGTACTTAAACATTTGGAGTTCAGGACTCCTCTAGCCTCTTAAAAACTGTAAATGACCCAAAAGTGCTTTTGTTTTTATGTGAGATACATCATTGGTAGTCAGTATATTCAAAAATAAAATTGACATTTTAAAAATTAATTGTAAATGCATTTGAAAATAGTCATAATAAAGTCATTTCTTTTCAAAATAAAATATTTTTATGAAGTGATTACCATATTCTATAAAACCAAAAATAAGCCAGAGGAGTGACATTATGATATGTTCTAATATAGATTGTGATAGGAAAAGAGCAAAGCTGGATAAGGTCAGTTTGGGCTTCACAGAATAGGTGATACTTGAAGTAAACTTTAAAGAAAGACTTGACTGGATGGATGGAAACATTGGTGAAAGAGGTTAAGACCATGCTGGTGAAAGAAGGGCATGGCTAAACAGAGCATGTTGTAATAGAAAGAGCATGGATTTTTTTTGTTGGTTTGTTTGTTTGAGGGACAAAGTTCCCTCAAACTCCATTTCAGCTATTTTAGTGATATGGCTTTGAGTAAATCACCTAAGGTCTGTGAGCCTCTCTTTGCTCTCTTATGAACCTACAGATTAAGAACGTCATGAGAATTGAGATGAAAAATGAAAATATTTTCACATGTGGCAGTTAATTGGAACTCAGTAATATAATGTAGTTTGTTGCATATTTAAGGACAGTGAATTGGTTATCATGCTGAGAGCATAAAATACTATGAGATGTGGCGGGGAGAATGGAAACTATAAACAAGAGTGAAAAGGACAGCAGAAAAGAAGAGCTGGTTGTGGAGGTTAAAGGTGGATATGAGTGACTTAAAAAAGACAGAAACACAGTAATATGAAATGAACTACCTTGGAAACTCCAATGAGAATCACTTCTCACACAGGCCTTAGCAAACCCATAGAAAATTTCAATTTCCACTTAATGCCCTCCTATCCTTTCCCAGGAATACATACAAATGAACAAACTCGAGTTTTAGAAAAATGAATTACTCCAGTATCATTGTAAATATAGAATGAATATGTAAAAAATAAAATGGATGATAAAAAACTTAAGACAAATTTAACCAACCACTTTGCCGCTTACAGAGGTTTAGTTGACCTGAATCGTCCATGTCTCTATGAAATTAGATTTCAATTAATCGTAGCAATGAATGAATGAGTGAATATATAAATAAAAGTATATTTAAAGCCATATGAATAATGTATTAAGAATCTGAACTCACAACTGTGATGTTCTCAACTTGGAACTGAAAATTAGGAGACTCATAAAGTCCGCGAATTGATTTCAACTTTTCTAGAAAACACTTTTATTAAGAGTGTGGTACATAGATAATGTTATGACTTTTCCCCATGCTGGTATGTACCATCCAGACGCTATCTTTGATCTTTAAGACTACATTGATAGAATGTTAAAAACTATTTCCCAACAACAAAATATTTTCTGCTGATTCACCTTAGTTCTGACAATTATGGCACAGAAGAAAAAAATATACTTAGTAGAGAAGCACAGTTTTAAAATGTAAAATAAACTCTTCATCAAGGTCCAGGTTTAGAATTTTATAAAACACAATCAATATCCTGGCTCATTGTACAGGCACCGGCTGTAGTAATATGCCAATGACAGGTAAGAACAATGTGAGTTTTAGATGAGAACATTTGCAATAATCTATAGAGAGTTTAGAACAAGACCTATTCCTTCTTTTTACAAAGTATCTTTTACATTAACCCATCATTTTGTCTGATTTCTTCACTACCACAATTAAACCCAGCCTAACTTATCCAAAGAGAGAGTAAAGAAATAAAGCATTAAAGCCAAGGTAATAATGGTAAAAATCAAGAGAGTTCCAGAAAAACATGTATTTCTGCTTTACTGACTATGCCAAAGCCTTTGACTGTGTGGATCACAATAAACTGTGGAAAATTCTGAAAGAGATGGGAATACCAGACCACCTGACCTGCTTCCTGAGAAACCTATATGCAGGTCAGGAAGCAACAGTTAGAACTGGTCATGGAACAACAGACTGGTTCCAAATAGGAAAAGGAGTACGTCAAGGCTATATATTGTCACCCTGCTTATTTAACTTATATGCAGAGTACATCATGAGAAACGCTGGACTGGAAGAAGCACAAGCTGGAATCAACATTGCCGGGAGAAATATCAATAACCTCAGTCATGCAGATGACACCACCCTTATGGCAGAAAGGAACGAAAGAGGAACTAAAAAGCCTCTTGATGAAAGTGAGAGAGGAGAGTGAAAAAGTTGGCTTAAAGCTCAACATTCAGAAAACTAAGATCATGGCATCCGGTCCCATCACCTCATGGGAAATAGATGGAGAAACAGTGGAAACAGTATTAGACTTTATTTTGGGGAGCTCCAAAATCACTGCAGATGATGATTGCAGCCATGAAATTAAAAGACGCTTACTCCTTGGAAGAAAAGTTATGACCAACCTAGATAGCATATTAAGAAGCAGAGACATTACTTTGCCAACAAAGGTCCAACTGGTCAAGGCTATAATTCTTCCAGTTGTCATGTATGGATGTGAGAGTTGGACTGTGAAGAAAGCTGAGGGCCAAAGAATTAATGCTTTTGAACTATGGTGTTGGAGAAGACTCTTGAGAGTCCCTTGGACTGCAAGGAGATCCAACCAGTCCATCCTAAAGGAGATCAGTCCTGGGTGTTCATTGGAAGGACTGACACCTAAGCTGAAACTCCAATACTTTGGCCACCTGATGCGAAGAGCTGACTCACTGGAAAAGACCCTGATGGATGGGAGGGATTGGGGGCAGGAGGAGAAGGGGACGACAGAGGATAAGATGGCTGGATGGCATCACCGACTCGATGGACGTGAGTTTGAATAAACTCCGGGAGTTGGTGATAGACAGGGAGGCCTGGCATGCTGCGGTTCATGGGGTCACAAACAGTCGGACACGACTGAGTGACTGAACTAACTAATAATGGTAATTATGGTTAGACTTTGGACCCAGAGAATATTAATTTATTCTTTAATTCATTCAGCAAACATTTAGTCTATGTCAGGCACTGCCTTAGTAGCCTGAGATAAAAAGAGCATAAAAACATGATCTCAATCCTCTGGTAGCACAAGTAGGTAGGATATTTTATAAATAAGTAAATACAACATTTTATTCCACTCAGTGCACATACAAATAATTCTAAAAATTATTTTCAGGAGGATTTTGTTGTAAAAAACATATACTGTAAAAATGAGACCAAGCTCTTCACTTTATAACTTTTCACATTCTGACTTTGTAAATATGGATAGTAAAGCTCTATGTCCAAAAAGATAGGTGTCTAACTCCATGTAAGTAAGCACTCATCATCCAGGACTTACAAATGACTGTACTAATGGCTGAAATTAAATATACATGATAAATTTTTACCTTCATTTTCAGGTCTCATGTGCATGTATGTGAAGGTAGGACATAAGCATAATCAACTGATGGTGATAATTTTGGTATAAAATATCCCTGACAAAATATCCCTATTTAACCATTCTCCCCTATAGCACTATTTGCATACAGTTTCTTCATTGAAATTTCTCTTTTCTTTACATTTTTTTTCACTACCTCCCCTCTCTTGGTATCAACTACTATATTCTAACTTTGTCAAGTCAAACAACAGTTGTCAATTCTGTGTGAATTTAGCCATATAAATGTAGTTACCTACTCACAATTGAGAACCTTTTTTTTTCTTGATTAAGAATGCTTCAGTCTTGAATAAGTTTAGCAGAAGCTACGCTAAGTCATTGTGAGTTTACCTAAATGAAAATGAAAACAAAATGGATGATTTCCTTTGTAAAGTTGAAATAACTCCATTCTGCACTGTTATTTATAATTTTAAACCTCAAGGAATGATTATTCATAGATCTGTGGAATGGAAGGAAAGTAAAACAGTCTGTTCACTCTATCCTTCATTTGGAATACTTTGCCCACTGTGCAGTTAATGTATTTTAATTTATTTTTAAAACACAAGTTGTTCTTTGACTATAAAACATCTCAGATGCTTAGTAAAACTTTTTCTGTGTATTATTTTCTTCTCAGCATACTTGTGTACAACCTGAGAGGCAGGCAACATGTTCTAAGCTGGAATTCAGTGAATACATGAGAACACCTTTTTTCAATACTGTCATTTAAATTACATGAACTTAAATGCCAACTTTGGGCAATGCTATTCCCTCGAAGCATATATATTATTTCATTATGGATGTATTAATTCATAATGTTTTATTTCAAGCCTATAAAATATGGTATCTTCTTGAGAAATCTGACAGCTGATAAAACTGCATTAGAATGGTGCATGTGCACATGTTTTCGCATTTCCACTAAGTTGCTGATTTCTTATTTGAGTCAGCTGTCTGAATTAGTTGCACAGCATTAAATTTAATAAACAGCATATGGACCTGATAATGTATGAGAAGAACCTGTTCTTTCTCTCCCCTGCCACATATATGCTCTTTTATCTTTCAATTAAGTGATACATTTTCTGGCTAAGTTTAAGAGTATTGTGTAAAAAGAAACCAAATCTTTGAAATCTTTGTCTTAGTGTACTTCTCTAGATGTACATAATACACAAAATATGTCACATACTTTTCCATTTATAGAAATAAAATCTTTAAAATTTTTATATTGTATGCTTAAATTTCTCGTCTTTAAAATATTCAATTAATAGAAGTTCATTATAAGAAGAAAGTGAAATCACCATTTTTTAAGTTAAAGTTTTACTGACAAAATACACTGAATTTCTCAATAGAGTTTCAGTCAAAAGCAGTTCAGAAAGTACGATGATAACAGTTTTCTGAAAGTTCAAGACAAAAGAAATATCTACTTTTTAAAATATGGACCAAAACTACTAAGTTTAATTCCTGGGAGATGAAGAAAGAGTTTGAACATATTTTAATATGCTAAATGCAGATTCAGAGAACTGGTTATAATCCTGAGTCCCTCTTGCCTGCTCACCAGAATTCTTCATTCTGGGGTAAACACTTACCTCAAACTCTAGGCATGTGCTATCAACCCTGATCTGATTTTCCTCTAACACGAACTCAATTAAACTTCCTACTCTTAAAGGACCTTTCCATTTCTTGTCAGTAAAAGAAACAGGTAAGGAAATACATTGAGAGTAGACGGGTACATAGAAAGCTATATCCTGTGTAAGAGCAATAAGATACTATGTATTCTAAATTTTCCTACATCAAATGTAGATTTGCAAAGCCAGGCCATGTATGATTACAAATGCTGAAAGCAAACCTTTATAGTGGTTCATTCTTTTGAGACTTCAAATTATAACACCATCCCTTTTTTACAAGGCATTACTAGAATATTCCCCAATGTGTATATTAGATTCCTTTATAGAGACAGTCATGTTCCTACAAGCCATAAATTTAATAAATCACCAGATATATAACTTTCATTCTCACATTTACATTACCAAGTACTTTATGGAGCAATTTTCTTAGTCATAGCAGTGAGACTGTTCAGTGATATAAATAAATAAATACTATTTCAGCAAAAACCCTTAACTCTAAAGGAATGGAATCTCACAAGAATACAATTCACTAGTAAAGAGAATTCAGTTATCAGTAGGGTCTGTCTTGGATTGCCTCTATGAAGGTCTATTATGAGTAGTGTCAGAAGGACTTTATTATAGCAAGCACTGAAGAAGCCAAGGACAGAGTTATGGCTGGGTTCCAGCGAAGAGAGAAAGAGCTTGAAAAGCCTAATATACCACAATACTGAAATTGTTATTATAAATAACTGGTACATTTACATCGGATTATCATATATTTTCAACAGAAATGTCAAATGCCAACTCTGTCAGTATCTATCTCTGGGCGCAGAGCTTCTTGTTGAGACCTGTTGTGCACTAGCAGAGTCAGGCCTAAGTGCTCCCAAAGGATTTTTATGTTTATATTATAAAACAAAATTCCTTGTAAGGAAAATTAGACTTTAAGGTGTAAAAAATATTTTGAAGTGATGAAATATTTGACTGGTCCAATGAAATTACTTTAAAGCGATATTTTAAAATACTCTAAAATACTTTAATACAGCTCTTTTAACTTAACCAGCACAATTCCCTAAGCGTATATTATAAAAACACAAGTATACATCTTATTCTTGGTGGGGGAATGGGGTAATTGGGGGGCAGTGGGAAGCAGTAGAAGATATTAGAAAACAATAGCCTTAAGTTAAACTTATAGTCTTTTGTTGGTTTTTACCTAAAGGATTATATTGAATTCAAAATTCTCATGTTAAATAATCAGAGAAAATATTCCAAATTGTAAAGGCACTTGTTCTACATGTTTTCTATTTGCAATTTAATAAACTTACTTCAATACAGGAGTATTGCTTATTTTTATAATCAAAGTCTTATATGGTAGGAGGCTGTCAAATTTGCAAATGATGAAACTATTGACTTTAATAGAACAGTTCCAAAATAGAGTCTTTCTGGAGGCATAGTTTATTATTCAAATTATTTCCAAGAAGTGCTTTAGGCTTCTTAGCCCAGCCCATCAAGGATGGTGCGTCATGCATGTGTGTGTGTGTGTGAGCGCATCTGTTTCCTTGGTGAGCAATGCTGAGTCTTCTTAAAATTTGCTCATAAATTTCAGAATGAGTTTCCAAAAATTACAGTAACTAAGTCAAATTCTCCACATGTTGTGCCACCAAATAAAATATCTGTCCTCAAAATTGTTTAGGAAGGCATATCAGGTATACAAGTAGATAGTTCATAAAGTCCAATCAATAAGGACACTAGCTAAATGAAGTGCAAAAAATATTATAATGGATCCTTTTACTCTTTGGAATCAATGGCAATAACCTTTGTTTAGAAAGAATGTGTGTCTGAACAATAACATGTACCAATATTTCTCAAGCTGCTAAAACGAAAAGATCTCAGAGGCAGGCATCTCTCCATTTAGCTATATTACATTTTCTGTTCTTTTCTTCCCTATTTAGGCAGGAGAACTGCCTTAACCACTTCAGAAATGCCCTACCTTCATCCCAGGAAAGGAAATGAAGGCCTTAGCACTGATGCTAAAATATATATATAATAGATACAAATGAGCAGCAAGCACAGATGGGGGCTTTCAGTTACTTTATGACTAGGTCAATTATTAGCAAACTAATCATGCCAGATTCTCAGTGAAAACATATTATCTTCACTTAATCCCACACTGAAATATGCATTATCTTTTCTGCATGTTCCTAAATACATGAAGTGATTCTATATGTCAAATAAAAAAGCAATATTCTTTTTCAATATGAAAATAAAATTACAACAGCTTAAATGCTAGCACCAATTGTGTTGTCAACCTATGTTTGTAAGGCATGTTTTCTAAATACTAAAAAAAAATTAATAAACTATACTACTGGAGAAAAAGGGACTTGAAAAATCTTTTGTACAGATGACATATATGTCCTATTACTTATTTATGACAGTGGTTTTGAAATTATTTTTCAATTTATTTTAATTTGCTACTGTATCTAAGGAAGCTTCTTATTCTTAAGTACCTTTGAGCAAATTCAATCATTTAGATCAGCTGATAGGCATAATCAAAATAAATATCCCTAGAGAGGCAGGGGTTTAAGTTGCAGTTAAAGTGTGCCCCAGTCCTGAAATAGCTATTTTCTAATTCAATTATGTACTATAAAAATTCTATTATTTAACAGAGTCTGCTGCTGCTGCTGCTGCCAAGTCGCTTCAGTCGTGTCCGATTCTGTGCGACCCCACAGACAGCAGCCCACCAGGCTCCGCCGTCCCTGGGATTCTCCAGGCAAGAACACTGGAGTGGGTTGCCATTTCCTTCTCCAATGCATGAAAGTGAAAAGTGAAAGTGAAGTCACTCAGTCATGTCCAACTCTTTGAGACACCATGGACTGTAGCCTACCAGGCTCCTCCTTCTATGGGATTTTCCAGGCAAGAATACTGGAGTGGGTTGCCATTGCCTTCTCCATTAACACAGTCTAGTAGTTCTGAATGTAGTGATATAGGTATATAAGTGTTTATCCTATACTTACCCTACAAAGAAGAATATTTGAAAGAAAATTTCTCTAAGAGTTTACAAATTTAGCTTGCTTTTTGCTTATTTTGAAAATTCCAACATTACTGAGACAACATTAAAGTATTAAATAAACTTTAAGTATCTTTTTAATGCTTGCTTTATTGAATGGTGTGCATAATTAAAAAGTTAATTGCTCTGTTCCCACAATCTTAGGGAGTCAAGGGACCAACTCCAGAAGCAGGCTTTTAGTGTTGTACTTTCTTATATACATGCATTACTCTACTCAGTGAATTACCTTCCCTACCTAGGCAGAAGGATCCAATGAAGACAAGTGTGTGTGTGTGTGTATAGAATGAACTACCAACGAAATATAGGCATAAAGAATATAACTCTCTAGTTTACTCAGTGAGTAAAGCACCTGGTATTAATTCTCACCCTATTTTGGACAGACTGTATTTCTTTAAGTAACTCATTATATTGAATCTATTATCTTAGTATTTTTTTTTGAATCTATTATCTTAGTATTTTGAAGGGAAAAATGTATTAACATCTTAATTTTTGTGATATGAACATGATTATTTCACTTATGATCCTAGGTATCAACATTTATGCCAAGCCACAATGTAGAGTAGTTCTTGAAAATGGCATATAATACTACTTTTATGCCCTGTGATTACATAATTACAAAAGTACAGTTTTTTATAATGCATGTAAATACAAAGGGGAAACCCCTTAATGTCCCTGAAAAGTAGGTAGTGCATGAATGAATTACTGGTTGCTTCAGATGAGACAAGATCAGTGATTTGGTCAAAACTGCATAATACAGTAATGCTTATATCATATATGTATCAAATGAAACCTAAATTTTTCCTTCTTAAATATGTTTTAAAATAGAAATAATTCTAATGGCTACAAAAGGTTTTCCTGAGCTTTGAATGTAGTAATATAAATATAGTCTTTGGGGCTAATAGTAACAAAGCAAGAATAATAAATGATAAGTTACTATATATATTAAACACCTAGTATTATCAGGTATTAACCATAATTTTAGATCTCAGTTACATCATTTATAAAATGCATATATTACCTTCCTCAGGGTAATTCTATGGAGCAAATGAATATGGAGAACCCTCAGGTCATCACTGCTGCTGCTGCTGCTGCTAAGTCACTTCAGTCGTGTCCGACTCTGTGCGACCCCATAGACGGCAGCCCACCAGGCTCCCCAGGGACGGCGGAGCCTGGTGGGCTGCTGTCTACTGCAAAAGCATTCATTTATTATTTCAATTTTTCCTCACCCTTATTTATTTTTAGATACTTAATAAAGATATGAGTTCATCATTCTTTTTGATGGATAGATTGTCCTCTTTACACTATATTTGCTCTTTTCTGGTGCTTCTCTCTTTGTGTGTGTAAGTGTGACAGGGAGCGAATGAATCTATAATTCATTTGTCTCTGACATTAGACATACTTTGTGATGACTTGGCCCCGTTAAAGTCCCTTCAGCCCTTTGTGTTTGAGCTGTATTGTAACTGGGGTGTTTCATACTGTGATCTGAAAATTATCTCCAAATACCCATAAAAGTTGATTTCTACATTTATAAATGTATTTGGTTTAATTAGCAGTTTAAAATGAGATGTGGATGAGTGTTATGAATTGCTACCTAATTGGCAGAGTCTATCTACATTCTGTGACCGGCAATCATTTTTACAAGGTTTTTCTCACTGCCATGAATTTTTGAGAATTGACTGTAATCTCAGTCTTTTAGGAACCACTTTGCTACTGGGCACTGAATGATTTTTAATAATTATTTGATGACTTCTCTGTGAGTTACTGGTTTCTGTTATTTACTTCTCCTTAACAGTAAATCCAGGAAAATATATGCAGGTCTCTTAAAGACAGAAGCCATATAGCCAAAGAAAATAAATGTGAAACTATTAATATGCTTTCTCTGTCTATGATTTTACAGAATTTTATTTGTTATAAACACTGGTATTTGCTCACAGTGGATAGAGAGACATGTGTTCCTAGCCTTGGAAACGAATAAGGAATTCAAGAGAGGCCAGGAAACTACTTGCCTTAATGGCAAAATACCGGTGAGGCCAGTGAACACTTTTGTAAGCAAGAAAACATCATGTATTTAATAAATATAAACACTGTGGATCTGATTTGATTTGGAGAAAAAAAGGACTATAGGATTAGAAATAAATTTTAAGGTATTTAAAAAAAAATCAACATAGTGAAGCAGTAATCTGATAGAATTTTTATTAAATGCTAACTGCCTAAACATATGTTTATGTATATCTGCACAATAACTCTTTAAGATAGGGCTGTAATTATTATAATTGTTTCCATTTTATAAGGGAAGGAGATATTATATGAACTGATCTCGATTCCCTTCTTGAAAATGTGATGGAGGTTGAACTAGGACCTAGACTTCTGGCAACAATTCCTTGCAAATGTACCTATTGTACCGAATACCACAAGACAGCAGAATTAAGTTTAAAAAGGACATTTTAAAACTGAAAATTTATGGAACAGATGCTTCCAAAAAGCATCCCCCAAAGAATACAGAAACTTGATAGTCTGAAATGACTCAAATAATGCCATTTGGTAGAGAAAATGAATTACTTGATCCTCAAAAGTGTCACAGGTAAGGTATTAGAAGGGAGAACATGTGCATAGGATGGTGTGGTTGGGAGAGGCAAAGGAATAAGGTTATTAGAAGGATAAAATAAAGAAAAATATTAAAATCTCAGAGTCAGTCTCTGGGACAGTCCTCTAATCCTCCTTCAGAAATGAAATGACTGTCAGAGGAGCTCAGAACTTTTCATTAAGGTAAAGAAGAGTAATGCATTTTCCCTGCTATTTTCAAAAACTTAAAACATAAAGACCAGAGGCTAAGTAATCAAGTCAGAAGTCGTACTTTGTGCTCTGAAATAAAATGTGGCTACTTGAGAAAAACACACATGGGAACTGCTAAGCCCAGAGACAATTGATAGAACTAATTTAATAGCTACTTGATTCTGGGGACATAGATAATACTCAGACATGGGCTGCAAAGGAAAAACATATGGGTTTGATTTCACAAAAGAGGATAAAAACAGACTGGGGCTGAGATAGGCAAGAATTAGATTTTAGATCTTCATTATTCTAGGAAAAAGAGATGAACCAATGTTGTCCAGGAAACTAGAAGTGCCTCTTAAAATTGAATTCGTAAAGGCTGAGTACAACTGACCACACTGAATAAAGGGTAGTAAGCTTAAGAGGAAAAGGAAAAAACTCTGATAACACATGGTTCTATGTGAACATGTTGCTTTCTAATCACTTGCTCAAAGATATTGCATGATTAACATTGCCTTGACCAAAGTGCAGGGAAAGAATAAAGATTGAGCCCTAAATTCAATTTTCTCAAATACTCATATAATTGAAAATTGAGTTTATTTTAGGCAAGAATTATCTGAGAAATTGTGACTATATAAGTAATAATTTCAAAAATTACATATCAGTCTGTGAGATGTTTATGACACAGTTTGTTGAGAGTCAGGTATTACTTAAAGAGAACAGCAAGTAACTCTGCCCAGTATCCATCAATTTCATTGATGGATAATTAATTGAATGCTTAGATAATGCAACGATATCTTACAGAATGGACCAGAAGCAAGGAGGGAAGCAAAGTCTGGCCATTTAATCATGCCTATAGCTGATATTGAGAAAATCATTTGCATATTTTAAATAGAATTTTTCCCTAAGAAATAGCCCTAAAGAGAAGAGAAAACAAAAACAAACAAACAAACAAAAAACAACAACAAAAACAACTACAAGTTAGAGGCACGGAATTGTAGTTAGTGCCTTATATTCTAAAAGAGCCCCTGAATCTAGGGCACCAAAGCAATTATTTTTTCAGGAGATCTCAGTCAACTGCAGACAGGTTACGACACACCTTATCCGCCTCATTGGGTCTGGACGCAAAAGTTCCTCTTCTGATTCCATCCTCGCCAGGCAATCTTTTAAGAGGTACACTGATTTTCCTTGGGTCACCTTAGAGATAAAGAATATTGTCTTGGAGACGAAGTGGGCCTTTCCAATTTCTTCAATGGGATATTTTCCTGTTCAAAATTTAATAAACTAATACACCAGTTTGACATTAAGATCTTGCAATAATGTTTGGAATTTGCCTTGGCTCTGTTCAATTCTGCACACTAGTAAAACCGAAACTTGGATCTAGAAAAAAATCTTCCAGATGCCATGTAGAGACCACTCAGTCACCAGACAGGTCATCTTCTCTTGACACACACTACACTTTCATACTTTCTATTCAATGCTACAGGACAATGGGGAGCACATATGCCAGGCCCCCAAATGCACACTTCTAGAGGTTTTTGATGAGCTAAATAAACGTATGCATGATTAAATAGATGCTGAATTTTTATTGTGAAATTATTATGCAGCAATTACTTAGATGATCTTGGCATGGAAGACTAGTTTTATTAATGTAGTCCCTTTGTATAATTCCTACTAAGCAATGATAAACACAGAAAAAGGAGAATACATTTATGTGACATTGATAGTTGTCCTTTCTTAGACAAAAAACAACATCAAAAGTGACACCTGCCTAGCAAATCATTGTTAGTAAGTTTTCACACATAATACATTTGAAGGCTGTTCTTCCCTTGCATGATGTACTAGCTTCAGTAAGCATCTTTGACATGGAATTTCTGTGACTGGAACTGAACAGTCCTTTACTATACAATTTGATTTTATTCCTTGTGCAAATTCTATTTCATTATTTTCTGTTTTGAAGCTTATCTATTTGTGTAAGGCCACTAACAACCAATAGCAATATTACAGTGTCAGGAATTCTATAATCACAAATAAAAATGTTTGATGGTGACTAAAAATGTTTGATATCAATTATTGGATCTCACCAAAAATGCAATTAGATATTATTTTAATTTCAAGCGAGTGAGATGGGCAAATGGTGACCTAGTATAAAATAAAGCATAGAAGTTATATGAGAGGCCAAAATTCACTAAGAGTAATTATTATATCTCAAGGAAAGATAACAAAAGCTATCATTACAGAAATTTCAGACTCTGTTGTACTTTCGGAAAATTTTGTAGAAACAGCAACAAAAATTATGAGCATAGCATAAATTATAAGTTGGTTAGAAATTTATTAAGATTGATATAGAAGGATGCAACCATGCCCCTGTCTCTGACAAAGACTTTATAATGGACTTGCTGACCTGGGGAAATAATTGCCGAATGTGCTCTTACACGAAATCTCCTGGTCGTTGGCTTTCTCAGTTGTCTCACTTCTATTGAATCTCTATCAGCAACACTGGGCTCCAAGTCCATATAACAAAATTCAACAAAGGTTTTAAACATCTATGTGTAGGATTCTAGATGTACAACCCTAATTCTAAATTTCTCCTTAGTTTGCCATGCTTTGTTTGATTTTACTTATTTATTTTAAAGTATCCTCAGTCACCTTTACTGAAACTTATTTATCTATTATACTCTTATATTTCAGTCTTTTTTCAGATGCTGGGTATGATCTCTCTTATCTGGTGTCAGTTACTTGATGGTCACATCTGTTCCCCAAGTTTCATAATCATCAGGGTGCCAATTACTCTTAAAGTTGTATTTCTGCTATTGATTTCTACTCCCAAGTTTCTGGAGTACATTTTCAATAGGCTGCTAGATATCATTTGAATTTTTCAAAGGTACCTTAAATCCAACATGTCTTAATCAAGCTTGTCCTCCTGGAAAGGTGATATTTCTTCCATTTTTCCCAACTTGGGAAATAGAACCCCTGTTTTCCCACAATCTCAGGATATATCCTTGGTGTCACTTACTATTCCCTATAAGCTTACTCATATTGCCATTTATCAAATTCCTACTCACCCATCCTTTAAAGCTTGGCTAAAGTTTTTCATATCCCCAGTTCATACCCACCTCTAATTCTGGTAACATTTAGTCCTTTCACCTAGAGCTTCTCATGACTTTACTTTTAAAAATATACTCTGTACATACAATTCTCCATCACAATATTTGACACGTAGAAGGCAAAGAGAATGTGTCATTCACCTTTGGATCTTTCATGGGAATTTGCATAGAGTAAATGTTCAAGAAATAATTATTGAACTTGAATTCTCATAATACTCTAAATTCCCTGTTCATTGTATAAAATTTCAGCTATGGCTGTGATGACCTTTTACTGCAAAACCTGGGTTGGTGAAATGCAACTTCATACTGAATAGAAACAATGTGCATAATTCAGTATAGGGCGCTATGGCTCCCAGGAATGCAACCTCAGAGAAGCAGACCAGTCAGATTATATGTGGGTCTACCAATGACCTCAACAATGGAAATGCTGAGCATTTCAGAGCAGAAATAAAGTCATAGAAGACATATTTCTCAATGAAAATGAATGAGTAGATGATTTTCAAACAATACGCTACTGTTCTATTTTTTTATTAACAAAACCTTTTTTTTCACTCCTTGCAGATTTGTTTTAAATATACTATATCAAAACTTAGTTTCTCTTGTGATTATCACATTTTAGCAGCTATCTGTTTTAAAGGATTTAAATTTAAAAGTGCATGTATTTCATTTTTTTTTTCACTTTGTAATGAACTTATCCTTTCTGGTTCAGTGATCAGAAGGCATACAAAATAATGAGACTGATGTCAAAAAAATATACATCTGCATAAATTAAGTAAAATTTAATCAGAAACAAGATTTTAATCAAGGCAGCCTATTATCTATATTTCAGATAGAAAGTGAATGTGACGTAAAGACAAACATCCAGAAACTTAACTGGAACCTTGAGATAGCAATTACACAAACAATAGGCAGCCACAACTCAAGGAATGAATCTGGTTTTCAAAAAAATAAGCCTAATCTAATCCGTCTACTCTAATCTAATCATCTGATTTGAGTAATACAATTTGTTTTCTGAAAAAACATCCCAAGAACTTCAAAAGATTATTTACAGGATCTTATTAAGTTTGAAAAGCCTTATTTAAAGCACACATATTTTTAGTAACTGTCCACATTTATGAGTGGGGAAAGAAAAGAGACATAAGAGTAATTTGTTCTGTAGATGAGATCTAGATTTACCATATGCTGATAATTTCTATCAGTGATAAATTCTGGAGTTTTGGAACTAATTATGGAGAGTTTAACTTCACGTGGTTTGACACGAAGCTTCCAGGCCAATAAAGTATTTATTTTTAAATTATGTAGAAGACAGGTAGGTAAAAAGAGAGGATACAATGCAAATAACTTTTGGCCTTCTTCCAGTCCAAGATATTATTTATAAAATGTAAAAATTTCAGTAAGTGCATTTATAATTGTTTCATCTGAATAATTTTCTATTCCATTCTCTGCTTCACACCACTCTGAGCTTCTCTGAGCTTTCTCCTTTCACATCATAGTGAAGCTACTGAAATCAGGGTTGTATATCCCCAACCTAAAGATGTCCGCCACAAAAGCAGAGATTCTCATTCACTTTTACTTCCTTAGAAAGTCTTGGCCATGTTTTATTTTTTATACATGTTTGTTGGATCAAAATGAATAACCACAGCTTTGTCACTATATAATTAACCCACTAAAAGACAAGAGACAAGGAGGATATTACTCTGTTTTACTTTACTTCATAAGATAATGCTTTTCTTACCAAAAAAAAAAATTTAAAACCTGCAATAGAAGTAACAATAGTGACTTCTTTAACCTAACAGAGGAATATGAGATGAAACAAAATCTCAATAAGTGGACTGACCTCTGAGGTTGAGAGCTAACTACACTTTAAGAGCCAGGTTCCAGAGTGCCTTTAATCACACAGTGGATGCTTAAAGTTTCATGACATTTCAGCAACAAGTATTTTACACATAACTCAAGGGGGAAAAAAATCATAGGAAAAACAGAAATATACACAATGTATAAACAAAGACGAATACAAGAAATATGGGGTTATTTCTTAACTTAATAAGGAACTAAACCCAGAATTCATTATCTAACAAGTGTGCTGAAATTCAGATAAGCAAATGCTTTGAGAGTCTGGAGGCAACGAGCCCACTAACAGACCTCCAAAGTCACTTTGAGATTTGATGAGAGCTAATTCCCTCCTCAAATGTCATAAAGGTTCAGCAGAGTGATCCAGTTTTAAAAGACAAAATTAGAATAAAAAGGGTAATATAGCCACACATTTTATCAGTGTTAATTATTAATACTGAGATTAAAAAGAAAGGGTTGAAGTTCGGTAAGCATACTAATTGGACACTTTTCTGTTCGTTTTCTCTGTCAATTTGAATATTTTGAAGCAGTTCAAAAGGAAGTATATACCTGCAGAATAATGCATTCAACTGGAAAACTGGTTGTTTTACATTTCAAAATGTAAATTAAAAAAGAGATTAGAGAATACAGGGAGATAATGACTTCTCACCTTGATTGACAGAGAGCACAAAAAATTGGATTGATTTGATACCAAAGGATAGACTTTCTTTCCCCTCTTTTAAGATCCTTCATATGTTTAAATGTTACTGCTCCTGGGTGTCATCCCTTGGTATCCCACAAAAATTAGAAATTAACTGGGAAGTATTAAAGGTGAGAATATCATTCTTACCAGTCATTTCAGAATGCTATCTTTGTGAGACTAAGTATTTTTGATGCTTTCATGATCAAGCCTTTGTGTCATGTCAAATCTACCTAAAGTTAATAATAACCATAATTATTTTATTATTACCATTTAAATAATAGTACTAAATAGTCCAATCACTAATAAAGTAAAATTATTGGCACTCATTATTTATTTATACATTATTCAGTGCTACTATCTCACTTAGTGTCTTCCACTTCCCTATGATTTATTATTGGAGAAAGTGGGGCTAGATGTCAGAAAATTACACAGTAAAACGGGAAATCAGGATTTAAACCAATGTTAATTAGACTAATACTTTGGCCATCTGATGCGAAGATCTGACTCATTGGAAAAGACCCTGATGCTAGGAAGGATTGAGGTCAGGAGGAAAGGGAGGTGACAGAGGATGAGATGGTTAGATGGCATCACCAACTCAATGAACATGAGTTTGAGCAAACCCCCAGAGACAGTGAAGGACAGGGAAGTCTGGCAGGCTGCAGTCCACGGGGTTGCAAAGAGTCAGGCTCAACTGAATGATTGAACAACAACAAATAGATCAATGTCATTTAATTAACATTGTTAATGTTAATTGTCCCTAGATTTCAAACCTGGTTTTTTAAGCCAGTACGTTCTGTCTACTACATTACATACGTAATGTAGAACATTGTCTATAGGATAATGTCTTCTTTAGATTCTTTTAGAGTGTGTTGCTCATCACTGGAAAGCTAGAAAGCGCTGCAGCATACATCTTGACTGGCTGAGACTGCATAGAGATAATCTCTATTATCACTTTCCCTAATTACCATGAAGAAGGAGGAGTAAATAGGACCCTCCAGAAGTGAAAGGGTGTGGACTTGGGGGTCCTTGGGAGGTACAGAATTTTACTGATGGCTAGAAATGTCAAAAATACAGTCAGATTAGTAATTAGACAGGGTGAAATGCTAAACCAAGAAAATGAATCCTTTCCAAGATATATTAGTCTCTTTCCCACACACACACACACACACAAATTGCAGGGCATTTGTTTTGCGGTATTATGAATATGTTATTAACAAGAATATGAGTGTCTTTGGGAGACTGGAAGAGACAGCATTGTTAATTTAATTTAAATGAAAACAGCAAAAATCAACAATTTCTAGAGTACAGTATCTTACCGATGAGTGCTGAAAATTGGGTAGGTAAAAGAAAAGTGGAAAGTAGAGGGTCCTTTAACTCACACAAGGGTATGAGTTTAGTGTCTATTCTCGTTGACCTTGGTCATAAAACTATGATGCTTCATTCCCAAATGACATTTCCGATATACTGTTATTTAGTTCTGAAACCAATGTGAAAAGTCCATGGCAGATACAGAAATGGTTCACAGTGAAATGCACCATGCTTCAACCCTCAAGAAAAATGTGCTCTAAACACTAAAGCATGTGGAGTGAGAAGAATGAATAAAACAATTATGCCTAACTTATACATAGATTATAAAAAGTGTGGAAGTGGGAAATTTAAAAAATTAATATATTAAAAACCAAAATTATATTTAAATATTTGAGAGAATCAAGAGTCATAAAATTAATTAGGCAGTTAGGATGGACAAATTTCAGACCATTTAACTTTTAAAAATCTGACTTATGGATCAACAGCTATTTTCTTACTTTGATTTATTTCTACGTTATACTATCTGAAAGTTTAACTAGAGGAAAACACATACTGTTTTGTACCTTTTGTTCACTCTTACTCTGACCGAAGTTTACACTGTCAGATAAGAAAGTAAATGTGCCTATTCTATTATGAGATCACTTAGTCATAATTAATGGCTTTGGAGGCACTGTACTCAGAGCCAGATCAGACCTATAAATGCCTCTTGGATAGTGCAATTTGGGGAGACTCCAAAATTGTCTCCCATATTGACATACTATTAGACCAACTTTTTCATGTACCTGGCCAGAAATCATGCCATTTGACCCTTTTCATTTATTTGATTTATGTAATACATTCATTATCTACTACTACAATGCACATGTGTTATATGGGTGTGAGGAAGGCCCTAGAATTACTTCTGATTGGCCAATATTATACTACATATTATCAAATTCACTCACCATCCCACTAAGAGATCCAAAGTTCTCTTTCTGTTCAGGAGAATAAAATATATAAGAAAAATTGGATGTAAGAAAATAATTGCAGTTTATTGGATCTATGTATGATTTTATAGTTAATGTAGCTATTTGCCTTATAGATGATAGAAACAGACCCTAAAGAAGTAAATGACCTACCCAATCCTAAATGGAAATCATGACTAGAGGTTAAGTTGGGTGTTTTCCATATCTGAGTTGTTAAACTCATCATGTGATCAGTGATACATAGTTAAACTAGCCTTGAAAATTTGATTCAGGAGGACTTTTAAAAGAATAAGTAGACCTTAGCACAAAGGCAGGGGTCAAAATAAATACTTACAGCAGACTTAAATTCATTAGCCCCATTCTAAGAGAAAGTCTGAAGACTACTACTAATTAAGAGAAGAGCAAACCTTTGCATAATCAATGGTTGCCTTGAATGTGATTGTGCTTTTAGGCCTAATATCTGGTTTTCACTTGACTTATTAAATTATTTTATCAATAATGTTCTTCATTGTTACTTAACTTCTGACCATGGATTCTATATTTTAAAATATGTAATTCCAATAAGCACATTTTAATGAAATAACAACCAATTTCTCCAATCTTATCAAAGGATCAGCATGAAATAATAATAATAATAAGTTAAAAAATATGTTAGTGATATTTGTCGTTAATTAATGCATAATTTATGATGGTTTTCTTAAAAAATATTTTATGTATAACTTTAATTATTCCTTTCCAGAAACTCATGTTTCCTCAGGTTTGAAATTATCAAAATGGGGGGTTTTATTTTAATGAATAAATTCTGGTTTCAAGAAATTATGTTTATTTTTACACTGGATTATTTTACCTAAGCTAATAAGAAAATAAAGCTTCATCATTTGGCACTAATGTGGTTTGGAATATAGTGTAAAGCTTGTTAAAAAGAGAACTAACCCATAAGCCCTTAATAAAATTTTGTTATGCTAAAGTATAGAAGGCAGAGATAAAAGCTTTTGTAAAACATGAGTGCATTTCACTATCCATGTACTGAAATTTTCCCCTATTTTGGTTATTTCCTTACTACAGCATCTATAACTATTTTTATCATTAGCTGTACCAACTTATTCCCAGTTTCCATCATCACACTGGAATATTATAAAGTTACTGCACTGGAAATTATCTCCTAAACTTTACAATGAAAGTTAACCCAAGGAATTAGTTATAACAGCATTGTTTCTAAATAGGTTAAAATTCTTATAGGCTAAAATTCAAAATTCAAAATATTTGAGGTAATAATAGTTAGGAACTAGGACAACATCCAAAATGGTATTTTCATGTAAAATCCAATACAAATCCTGATTAAAACCTAACCAAGCAAAACACTGCAGATTACCTGGATTCCAATTAACTGTGACAAATGAATATTTGACAGGTTTCAATTCCAATTCTATTTATGTCAGAATGATCCATTAATACTGGAGATGAAACTACCAGAATTTAAGCAATGCAACTACACTTTACGACTAGATAATAGTCTGAAAATGAACACAAACGGAACTCTTAAATGTCAACTGCTACATTTGGATCACGCAAAGTGAATCACATCTCCTCTGTCATTACCTATAGATCAGGGCTAACATGAATCACACTGAGCAGATGACAAGTGGTTATATAAACTCCAAATTTCAAGTGTCAGTCACATAAAATCAGGAAAAATCAGTTACATGATTATGTTCCTTGGCTGTTGACAAGACTGAAAACATAAATCATAACTAAAAGTCTTTAAGAAATGCTTCTCAGTCAACTTGCTAGCCTCTTAACAAGCTCATCTTTTAAGTTTTCCAAGATATGTATGTTTCCTAAAAAGTAACCACTGTGTATTTGTCATATATAATATGTTTATTATTCATTCTTTCTTATTTTAATGGCACTGAATTCCCTAAACTCAGAGAAGAGAAACTGACATTAAAATATGATTATAAAGCCAATGATACTTGACACCCCCAAAATAAAGACTTAATTATACTGTATGTTGTTTATAGTGAGAAAGTACTTTTAAAAATAGATATAAAATTATATGATATCATAAAAAGGTAATACAAATATAGTAAAGCCCTTAAAGAAAATGAATCCTACCTTCCTAGAGTGTGTGGGTGTATGTGTGTGTATATATAAAACATTTTATGGCATTTTTACTTTAATTTTTATTTTTCTACAAAGATTTTGAACATATTTGCCTTAAATATACATTCATCAGCATTGCAGTTCATATATATCAAAATTGTATTTTAAATTGCATTTTAAAAAATCTAAAAAAAAAAAAAGGAATTCTTAAAAACCATATCAAACTCCCATCCACATAAGCACACACCACCATACACACAGATAAGCATGCCTTTATAGCCATAAGGCAAAATGCCATTTAATATCTGGATAATTAATCAAGAAGGATTTCAATCAGCAGACCCTGATATCATTATCTACTTAGCCAGATAACAATGTGGAAAAATAACTATTTTACATGATTTAGTTTAACAATAATTTGATTTGGAGTTATGTATGATACATTACTCTCTAATGCTGGATTTTAATATTCATACGTAAGCTTCCAGAAAAAAAGACTTTCTCCCAAAGTAATAGGTTCTATTTACATATTGTCACTCAAGAAACTGGTATATAACAAAAAGTTAAAATTTCTTATTTCACTTGGGGGATGGGATGGTGAAAGACATAAATTCACTTCAAGGTTTCATTAGAAATAAAAATGTGTGTGATTCCTCTTTCTCTCTGCATATAACCAAGTTTCTTCTTACATATGAAATAGTAAAGTTAGCAAGAACTTTACCACTCCATTATTTGACATAAATCTATTCTTCAGGCATTTACTTACAACCTTTGGGAACAGAAACAAATGTGAAAAGTGTCATAAGCACTACTTGCGATCTACTTGTAACTTAAAGGAAAGTGTACACGGGCCAATTGTGGTAATTATGAGAGCCATCTCACAACAGAATAAGAATATAGGGTGCTATAATCTTCCTTCCTCCCTTTCCCTTGCAAAAAAAAAAGAAAGAGAGAGAGAGAGAAAAAAAAACAACCTTATAATTAAATGAGAGGGGAGTTCTAATAGCATTTACAGTGTATTTTGGAGAATAATATGATACTGTTCACCTCCTTTGACTCCATTTCTGTTATTGCTTGAAAAGGAGAGGTTTGAAAATGCTTTTCTAATACCTAGGAGAAGAAAGAACAGAACCAGGTGTGTTTATTGTCATTCCCTTTTACCAAGACTGGACGGTTACAATTGAAGAAATAGTTGCATGACAAAAATGAAGAGAAAAAAACCGTGACACAAGCCCTTTCTCCGTGGCTATAGTTTAGCTATTATACTAGTTTAGTTTTTCCCATCACAGGTACTACTCTGATTTATTGGTCAAGGTGTTTATTTCTGACAGGCTGGTTTAAAATGATGGAGCAAGTTCAGTGAATTTAATCTGGAGAATTATGTTCCTTTATTTGGCATTTCTATACTTTAGCAAATATTGATTATTTCAGAGAAAACAGGTGTGGTGTCAGCTATTTGATTTTGATTTTAGACTGACCTTCCAGAGTCTACTTATTGCGGCTCGCTAGCGTGATTGTGTGTGTGGATGCTGTGTTTGCCCCTACCATTTTCCATATGCTCTGCCTCACCAACACTGCCATCCGGCGTGGTCCTCTCATAGTTGTCCTCTGGGAGTGGAAGGGCGCCCAGTCTCGGCCCTGAGGAGCTCTTACTGCTTGGGGTTTCTGACTCCTCCAGCCCGCTGTCATAGCAACTCTGCAGGGACCCCTGATGAGGGTCCTGGGGCTGACTCACAACAGAAAACGTCACTCTACGAAATGGCTGTAAGAGAAAAGATTCTGAATGTCACTAAGGTAGAAGGTGGCAAATGATCTTATTTTAAAAACACATCAATTGCATACATTAAGGCCGACGGACAACTAATTCAATACAGAATAGTTAATATGACATGTGGAAATGTATTAGCTTAATTCTGTTTTCTGAGGCAATACATAGAGCTTTGATCTTATTATGGAAAAACTGAATATTCCTTTCTGTAATAGAGATAAGAAAACAGCAATGGTACCGAAACACACATAGAAATTTGCTATGGTACTTTCACATAGTCACCACTTTTTCTATTCTGAAGTCTTCACTTCAAATATATTTTTCACCATCAGACTCATAAAAACAAGGGTCAGTGATTTTGGAAAGCAATAAATATAGAACTAATCCATCACAAGAAGACCATTTTTAAATACTTTGTCCTTACAGGAGATGCTTTAAAATCAAGTGTTCTGGGAGTTGACTTCAACTGTTAAAGGTACAGCTGATAAATAAGAATTCAGATGAAGTGCTAACAGATTGGAATACATTTCTTCATTCATATTAAAAATATTACCTATTGACCCTAAAAGTGTAAGGGTAGTATTGAAATAATAGACAAGAGTTTCATTAACCAGGGAATTGAAAATAAACTAAAAAAGTTCAATTCTATGTGTTTTTACTACAACTAATTCACAATTTGCTCAAAATAACATCATACACCATCTTTAAGTAGTATTTAAAGTACTGCAAATATGACCCATTGAACATCACAATATAATATGTTACTAATGTTGGCTGAATAGAATACTTACTATACATGGAATTTAAAGGTTATCGTAACCACATAACAAAACATAAACATTTTAGGCTCATTAAGGGAACAAATTAAAGCCATACATTGTCAGGGATATATGTACACATAATATTTTGGGGTAGAACCAATATAAAAGGTTCTATAATATCTCTTTCATATTATTCTTGGCAACATTGTATTCATTAACATCTTATATGACTTGAAAGTGGCATAAATGTACAGATTTTTGAACCTATAACTCAGATTTTTTTTTCTAATATAAAGATAAAACTAATATTGCTAGAATAGTGAGAAAGGTAAAAAACCTTTTCCGCACTTTTACGTTTGCATACTAGTGGTACAAATCACCCATCACAACTGGAACCGGTAGACTTTTTAAAACGTTAAGTCTAATCTACATACCATAGGCTATTAATGGGAAAGCTAAGAACTGTGACATTTCCCCCAAAATTTATAAATTGGTCTTGCTAGAGACAAACACATGCTTCCACAACACTTCCCTTATTTTGTCTCAGATAGAAGACTGGCCAGGAATATTGTCTATTGTTCATATTTCTAACCAAGTATCTCTCCTTCAATGTACTTATTAGAGTGTATAGTCTTTATAAAATCTACTTTTCCATTTAATTCAAAATCAAACTTTAAGAAATCCTGAATTCTGTTGGAAATATTTAAAGGATGTTCTCTTCTTTATAATGTTTCCCTGAATTGGGACTGCAGTATTTTAAAATAATTACAAAATATTACTAGGATAAACATCACACACACCATGGGCCAAAATTTACTAGCAACAAAGTCTCTAGAACCATTTTCCTTTTTTCACTATTAATTCTCACATTGCTTTAGAGTAGTATAATTGTGATATTTTACCTTATTTCTTAATAAATATGAAATCAATTTGTATTTAGCATGCTTTATCTTATGTGTGCATATTTTTCTTTCTTTTTTTCCCATTTATTACTCCCAATTGACTGCAAACCCTCTGTGAATTATGTTCAGTATCACCTCAGAAATGGAATCAATGACAGTCCCCTAAAACCACATTGCTTTGCACATAGAAGCCACTTAGCAAATAATATTGAACAATAAAATTTTAATGACAATGCTGAATTTAGAAAATAATGCTATGGGTCATGAAAACATATTATCACTTCAAGACATAGCAATGGATTAAGAAAATCACGTTAAAAATAAAAGAGGGTCAAAGACTTTTTAATTCTATTTTAATGATTCTCAAATCTTTTAGAATCAGTCCACTAATGCAAGGAGAAAGTTCAAAATGAATACAGAAATAGGTAAATTATGCTAATAGATTGATAAAGAGAAATAAGAAATTATGAGAGAAAACATTTCATTATGATATAAAAAAGAAAGTGATGTTTGAATGAAGGTGTTAATCTCACAATCTGTGCTTAAATGCTGGTTCTACTAAAAGTAATAGTAAAATATCACAGACAGGAGATAGGCTATGTTTACATGAAAAAAGTCAAAAAACTTTTTTCTATCATGCATTATATAATAACTGCTATGAATCTGTGCATTTTACTTTCTAGATTCTGTACCCTATTTTAATTGTGAATATTTTAATCCCCATGAATTACTGTAGGTTACATATTAAGTTTAATGATAGAATGAAAATGCTGTAATTTTAAAATACTAAGATCAATATATACACTAGAAAATGCTCAGATCCATTAATACTTCCTTTTTGCATAAAAAGCTTTTTCATTTAAAATCATATCTAAATGAATGGAAAAATGACTTATAATAAAATATGAAATAAAAAATATTACACAATGGATCATAAAATGCCCTATCATTTTTATCTGAATTTAAAAAAATTCCAATAGAATTCTACATACAATATAAATACTACATTACTATCTCTCAAATTCTACTTTGATAATTTTAAATAAATAAAAATCTGTGGCAAACTGTTTGTTGGTAATGTGAATCAAATTAGTACAGAATTCTGAATTCTGAAAAAGAACCCGTTAATGCAAGAACTAAGTTTTAATTCAGTAATAAATCAGACATGTATTACAGATTTAGATAACAAAGTAGACAGATAGGCAGACAGTTAGGCAGACAGACAAGAATTTACACACCATCCTTCACCATGGGTTGGGTCTATTGAGTAGATAGGCTTTATGGCAGAAGTTATGACACAGAATATATAATATTTACATACCAGAGATATATTGAATAAACCAGAAATGTAAGCATTGTGTTAACTGTGACAGAGAGAATGAATTTGGTAATGACTAATACTCTGAAGCAGAGTGGCTTAAGTGGTGACTCCTAAATTTAGATGTGTCTTAGAAACATCCAGAATACTTGCGAGAAAATACAGTGCCAATATCTGGCTTCAACTTAAACCCAATGAATCAACATTCAAGGTGGAACTGGGTATCAGTAATTTCTAATATTTCTCAGGGTTATGAGAGGCACAGAGAGGAAGGTGAAATCCTATAATTAAATATTTGGTCAGAAAGTCAAACTGCTTCAGGAAGCCAGATGGTCCTTTAAGTATTCATAGACTTTCCCTGGAAAGTCACAGAAGCATGGTTCCATCTTGAGACGCAAAAGTATGGTATGAAGATATCTAGTGACCTGAGGTGTTTGAGCTTTTGACTTTTCTGTCTAGGGTGACAAATGACATGTCTTGCAAAGTCAAACTCATTTTCTATGCAAACAGGAAAAAGCAGAAGGGCTTGAGGGAGCATGTCAGTTTCCCAGCTTTTTGAAACAATGAAGATGTGCTTGAAAACTAAGTAAGTAATGCAAGAAAGAAGTCTCGAAGAGACTTTCCTGGCAGTCCAGGGGTTAAGACTTTGCCTTCCAACTCAGGGGCTGCGGGTTTGATCCCTGGTCAGGGTGCTAAGATCCCACATGCCTCGTGGCCAAAAAAACAGAACATAAAACAAAAACACATGTACACCCATGGCGGATTCAAGTCAATGTATGGCAAAACCAATACAATGTTGTAAAGTAAAATAAATAAATTAATTACTCAAAATAAAAAGTATTGCTAAAATACAAAAAAAAAAAAAAGCAAAAAGCAATATTGTAACAAATTCAATACAGACTTTAAAAATGGTCCACATTGAAAAAAAAAATCTTAAAAGATGAAGTCTCCAAGAAAGTTTTTCCAAAAATTGTGAGTGGTATGTGTGTGAGAATTATAAACAAGAGGGGGTGGAAATCAAAGATTTTTATTAGGCAAATAAATGACCTAATTAAAGGGGTGAGATTAAAGACATGGTCTGACCATTCCCTACAAAAGGGTAGGAGGAAGAAAGGTTGAAGGCAGAGGATTATGCTAAAAAAGAGAGGGGATTTTCTTTTTGTCTTGGTTATGGTTTCTTTTGCTGTGCGAAAGCTTTTAAGTTTAATTAGGTCCCTCTGTGGTGACCTAATTGGAAAGGAAGTCCAAAATAGAGGGGGTCTATGTATATGTAAAGCTGATTCACTTTGATGTACTGCAGAAACTAACAAAACATTGTAAAGCAACTATACTCCAATAAAAGTTTTTAAAAAGAATGAAAAAAAGAATGGGGAAACAGCAATAAGAATGCTCAGCAAGGCCATTACAGAGCAAACCTGTGTGGCTGACTGGGTCTAGTCATTATACCTACATTTGTTATGTCCCATTGTATCTCAGGGTTTCAAGGATGTTCCAACAATAATTCTATAGATTTAAGAAACTCAAAATCTCATAGATATATAAAAACAGCCAAAAATATAACATGATTAAGTTTCCAACAACGTAAAGGCACCTCCCCTCAAAATTCCATGAAACTTGCTTACGAATTCAGGCAGGCATTGCAAAGAAGGGGTTTCTGGGTTGAGATCTCTGAAATAATTTTGATAGATAATATATATTTGAGGACTGATTATAGACTTCAAATTTGAAAACAAGGGCAAAGAATAAAATATAGGACTAATAAGAAAGCCAAATCATTTTTGAGACTCAGAAACCAAGGAAGCTGGTAATTTCTGGAAAGCAAATAAAATCTTATGTGATCAAAGGCATTAGAGATGGTGAGAAGAATATTGATTACTATAAGTCCATTGGATTCATCCATTAGGAGGTCATTTTTGTTATAAAATCTCTAAACCCTGGGGAACAATTCTAGGAGATTAAGCCAGAGGAAGAAAAAGACCCACTTGTAAACATAAGGAGACATGGTGAAAGAGAGTGTAGGCTTCTAATTTTTAAAATGGTATGGTATAAGAGAGATGTCGGGTGGCAGTTAAAAGGAATAAGATTTAGGTAAAACCTTTATCTATTTTTTTGTCTTTCTTGTTATTGGGGGGAAAAAAAGTGCTTTAGGGTAAGTAGTTGAAGATGCCAGCAAAAATGGCAAGCAAAAAATATGTCTAATAATAAAGTTGTCCAAAATGAAAGAAATCAGAGACTATAAGCAAATTAACTAGAATTAATAGAGAAATAAAATTAAAATCACAAAGGCAAGGCAAACAGTAAAACTTGTTGGGGAATTGCATGCATGGTCCATGTGTGTGTGTTTAATGAGAAAAAAATATATATATATACGTTAGAAACAACAGAAAAATAAAAAAAAGATTCTATTCCAAGCAACCTTATGGATTCCCTATTGACCTCAGAAAAGTTGACTGACCTCTGGCTCTTGTGCCTTAGGCTCAGGGTCTGTAAAATGCAGAAAATAATACCTATCCCTTACTAACTTAAATTCTCTGAGAAATAATGAGATAGCTTCTACAAAGAGCCTTAAGCTCCCTCAAAGACATATACTATAAAAGGTATTATACCTCAGGCCACAGCTATATAATGAGAACTATCTCCCGTTAAGTTTTAAGTTTTTTTTTTTCTCCGCCCCCGCCTCCCCCCCCCCGCCCCAGAAAATAAAGAGCTGGTCCAATAATTTACAAAGTTTCTAAATATAATTTTAAAAAATCCATGTGAAATCTCAAACCTAAGTCTCCTATCCATACACTGATTGTTTTTTTTTCTAAATGCAGGTTATTTGTGAAACAAATAGGTACACAAATAACACCCAAATTTTTCAAAAAATATTTGAATCCAATCATTTCCTTATAGATGTTCATACATCTATAAGTTTAATTATTTAAGAGTGACATTCATGAATTAATTTTTGTTTCCATTATGACATAGTGGAGACTTTCACTTGAAGACACACATATATTCAAAGGTAACTCTGGGGCTTCCCTGATGGCTTAGTAGTAAAGAATCCGCCTGCCAATGCAGAAACACGGGTTCGTCCCGATACAGGAAGATGCCACATGCTGCAAAGCGGCTAAGCCCGGGCACCACCGCTATAGAGCCCACACTCTAGAGGACCGAGCCACAACTCCTGAAGCCTGAGTGCGCCAGGGCCCATGCTCTGCAACAAGAGAAGCCACCCCAGTGGGAAGCCCACAGCAACTAGAGAGTAGTACCTGCTTGTCACAGCTAAAAAAAAGGCCTGCGCTGCAATAAAGACCAAGCACAGCCAAACATAAATAAATAATTCTCTTAAAAGGTTACTTTGGGTAATATCCAATCCCTGGGGCAGGGGATGTACTTTGATACTCATGCCAGGCCCCAACTGATGGAAATGGATTAAAATTGACTTTGCTTTAAACTACTATAGACTGGTGAAGAGTTGACTCATTGGAAAAGACCCTGATGCTGGGAGGGATTGGGGGCAGGAGGAGAAGGGGACGACAGAGGATGAGATGGCTGGATGGCATCACCGACTCAATGGACATGAGTTTGAGTAAACTCCGGGAGTTGGTGATGGACAGGGAGGCCTGGCGTGCTGCGATTCATGGGGTTGCAAAGAGTCGGACATGACTGAGTGACTGAACTGTAGACTGGGAATCAGTCTATTTTTCATATTATCCTTATCCATTCTTTATATAATTTTATTCACTTGCTATTTTGAAATCTAGAGGTCACGTGGGAAGTGGACACAGACATGAAAGGAGAACTCCTCTCCCTTCTATCCTTGCCCTCACGCTGTGGAGTAGATAAATATGGCTGTCCTTTCTTACCCTCCTCTCCTCAGCGGGAATTCTGATGCACCCAAGATGAGGGACATGTAATTGCCATGATCATTTCCACAAATAAAATTAACCTAGCTGAAGCTCCAATACATTGGCCGTCTGATGTGAAGAGCCAGATCACTAGAAAAGACCGTGATGCCAGGAAAGACAGAAGGCAGGAGAAGAAAGGGACAAGAGAGATCGAGATGGCTGGATGGCATCACTGACTCAGTGGGCATGAGTTTGAGCAACCTCTTGGTGCCGGTAAAGGACAGGGAAGCCTGGCTTGCGGCAGTCTGTGGGACTGCAAAGAGTCGAACACAGCTGAGTGGCTGAACAACAACAAATAAACCTGGAAGGACAAAAAGAGCAAATAAGGATAAAGTTGGGCGCTGGGGGGATACACATTGTAACACAGTTAGTACATGCATTTGCCTATTAACATTTTGGACTTTTTTAAATTTGAAAAACATGAACAGTAGTTAAAATGGTATATAGGTAAACTTGGTATCAAGAAAAAGATACCTTGCTTAGATGAGGAGAGGATTTAGGATATGTGTGGATGACAGAAATAAGGCTTGCATTCTAATGACAGTATTGCAAGGTGTGAGGCATTCATGACAGGAAAAGGTGATGAACACTTGATTCATTCTTCTTTTTTGTAAAATTTCATCTCCACAATTGCAAATGTGAATTACCAAACAGTAAATGTAAACCTAGGCAATCCAGCAGGTTTCTGGAGGTCACATAAGAAGTTATCACAATCCCTACTTTACTTCACCTATGGAGTAGAAGCCAAGTCTCATCCTGCTTTATTCAGAGAGTTCCCAGAAAGTTAAGTTCATACATTTCAAATTCATTAGAGGACTGGGACAATTTTCTAAAAAGCTTTTTTTTTTTTTTTTTCATATCTAGAAAATGTATTATTCGTTCAATCATGTCCAATTTTTTGTGATCCCACAGACTGTAGCCCACAAGACTCCTCTGTCCATGGCATTCTCTAGGCAAGAATACTGGAGAAGGTAGCCATTCCCCCTCTTTAGGAGATCTTCCAGACCCAGAGATTGAACCAGGGTCTCAAGCACTGCAGGTGGATTCTCTACCATCTGAGTCACCAGGGAAGCCTAGAAAGTTGATGTCAAATTGTCCAACTGACTTATTTTTCTATCTTGCAGATTCATTTTAATTTTTTTTCTAATTTTAGAGAACCATATAACTGCCCTCCTTTTTTGAAAGTACTGACATAATAGCATACACTATAAATAATCTGCACTTTTGAGGAAATTCATTCTGAAATTAACAGTAATATGTTATTCTGTTTTCAGAATTTAGTCATTGGCATCACATCTCCAGATGCTACCTATTTAAAAAAAAATCTTTGTCACAAAGTTCATTTATAGTTTCTAAGAAAAGCAATAAAGACCTGATGCATATTCACAAAAGTATGAAAATAATAGAAAGTTATTTTTATCCATTCTTAATAGTTAAATTGTTTAAAACATAACCATCACACCATAAATAAATATTAAGTCTCATAATCAGATACAGTTAAAAATATTGACCTTCCACTTGCATTAACAAAATCCTCTAAGTTACAATCTGCACAACAATAATGGATTGTGTTCTCTAATAGGGCAGGGGCTAATTTTTGAAAAGGGAAAGAAAAGAGTTGAACTTTAGGAATATCCTATTATACATAATGCTTACAATAAAAAAGAAAACACAGCATCAGGTTAACAATGGAGAAACTTTCCCCTTGGAGTCCATCAACCTAGTGACAGGGCTTTTTTGGGGATTTCATTTGCAAGAGGATAACACCGAAAAAATGACGCTGGAAAGAACTACAGGTTAAATCTCTTTCCCTGTTGGATGCTGTCCTGTGTCTTACAGACAACTTTATTGGGAACTTTAAATCTGTACCTTCCTTTTTAGTTTCAATAGTTTCTCCATAAATCGTCTTCTTATCTGGAACTCACATACAACTGTCTCAGTCACATCAATTATTTCTGAATGGGCTGAAAAGGCTTTTCTGTTTTTTCCAATTCACTTAGTTATGTCCATCAAACAGACTTCTAATGACTCTCTTTGTCAGTCATTAAGTGCTGAAACAGTCATGGAGCAGAACATTGCTAAATTAAAAAGAGTACCGCTTTTGCTTTTTGTTTTAAAAGGAGCTAAAACTGTGAGATCTTTCCTTGCAAATAAACAGGTACTTGATTATCTGCAAACATTTTCAACAAGTGTCAATGGCTACTGAACAAACATATCTAAGATTCCAGTGCATTAGTTGAAATATGTCTGGCAGAATCTTCAAACAAACTTTAATGAGGTCTTTTAACTTTTTAGGGGCATCTTCCTTTGCTAACATCTTAAGCTTCTTCTGTACTTCAAATCACTTTTCTTTCTTTCAAGTCAATAGCAGATGAAAGGGTATTAAAAAGAAACATGTTGAGACATTTGGATTGGTTAATTAAAACACTCATTTGGGGAAGGAGAAGTTAAATAATGGTATTTCTTCTGACTTGCATGCAGTTACATATTTGACATTGTTGTATATATTTGTTCTGCAGAAACTAAAAATGCAGGTTATACTTAATAGTTCTCAGTCCACTAGATCACAAGCGTGAAGTGTTATTTGCTCAGTCATGCCCAACTCTGCGAAATCATGGACTGGGGCTTGCCAGGCTAGTCTGTCCATGTGATTCTCCAGGGAAGAATACTGGAGTGGGTTGCCATTTCCTTCTCCACAATATTGCAAAAGAACAATAATGATAATATTAAAAGTAGTAGCTATTCATTTCACTTGTGTTGTCACTTTTCCTCATGTGTGGGTCATACTGATATTCTGATTTTGAAAATGAGAAAAAAATAATGAACTTAATATTCAAACTACAGCAAGAACTACTCTAAGCTAAAAATACAAGTTTGTCTCATGTTTTTTCAGTGAAAAATACCAGAAAAAAAGAGAAAAAGCCTAAAAGTTTAGTAGGCAAATATTATTTTCTGAAAACTTCTATATAAGATACTGTGCTCTAAAACACAAATTGTAGGTCCTTTGTATTATGGACACATTGTTTGATCTATTTATTCCTTTTGCTGACTTCCATAGAGCCTAGTTGAGAATTTGGCAAACTTTTTCTATGAAGGGACAGAAAATAAATATTTTAGGCTTTGTAGGTCATGGGTTTTTGTCACAACTACTCATTCTGACATTGTCCTGAAAAAACAACCATTGAAGATACATAAATGAATAAGAATGGCTAGGTTCCAATAATACTTTATTGATTAAAACAGGAAATTGCATTTCATATAATTTTCCTGATTCATAAAATGCTGTTTTTAAATTTTTAATCATATTGAAATGTAAAAAAATACAATTTTTCTGTTGTATTAACATTTTACAAATTACTGTATATTTTTCAACCAGTGAGTAAAGTGCTCATAAACAGTGTGTATCAATTATATCTGTTTCAATGACAGTGTCTTGAAAATAGTTTATATTCAATTGTTGTTTGTTAGCTTGTTTTAATATTTACTGTCTTTTTCACATATAACTCTGAAATAGAGAATCAGCAGACATGGAATCCAGTACTTGCTCTGATATTAAGTGTAAAATCTGGTGGAAAGATTAATCTTTCAGTTTTAGCATCTTCAACTTTAAAAGGAAAGAGTTTTAACAAATGATATTTAATATCCTTTCCAGTTTCTTAATTCTTTGAAACTATAAGAAGATAGGTTTGTTCAATAAGTCAATAAATGGCTGAAATGTGTGATTTTAAACTACTCTTTATCACCCTTTAAGAAATTCCTTAGTACACTGCATGGTCTTCAAAACATTAAAGCAACTTGGAATGTGTTTACTCATGAAGCAAGAATCATGAACAAACATATGTATAATAGCAAAACATTTAGTCAATTACCTTAATGAAAAGCTACAAAAATGACTTAGCATCTTTGTGAAAGGTGTTTTTAAAAAGTAAAGACATTCTCTGGAATGTCAGCGCCATGAAATAAGCTTGTCTAAATGTTCCTTATCCTCTGAAACCACCTCTTCTGTGAGTTCTTCTTTGATTCACTCCCCAAAAAATGTTCAAGTGAAAAAAAAAAACAAAACTTGAGTCCCTACTGGGTGCAAGAGACTGTCAGATCTCATTCATCTCTTAAAGGCATGCTTTGAATAGCAGAGGTTAGCAAGGTTGGTATGAAATTGAGTGGTGAAAACATGCTGGGCTGTTGATTGGATTTCACCTCCCAATTCCTTTGAGACCCTACACAGTTCCTTGTAAGTTTCTATGTTTACATGTACAGAGAAACAGGAGACAGGGAGTCCTATTTAGGAAAAGAGAATATTGACAGGCCGCTAATGAGAAAAAGACTATCTTTGCAATGATACTCAATTCAACAAAAGCTTATTAAGCACTTGCTTTGTGCCTGCCACTGCGCCGAAAAATCTCCATGCTGCAAATTTAGGCATTAAGCTCAGCTGGGAAAGTGTAGAATAATCATACAAAAGCACTCACAGAATACAAGCAAAGGTTTCTTTTTTCCTTTGTGCTATTGTGATAATCATCAAAAGCTCAGTTCACAAACCTCTCAGTTGCTTTGCACGACTATTCTACATACCCATGGAGTTCCACAAGTGCTGAATGAGGTTGATAAAAACCTGTGTCTTAAACTACACAGTTGGAATTAGACCGCAGCAGTTCAAAGGAGCAATGCTGAAGAACCAACTGGAACTCCTAAAGAACTGCCCAGGTTTCCAACTACTAAAATACTAACACTGAACAAATAAACAAAAGCAACAAGGAAAAAGAAAAAAAAAAAAGCTTTTAAAAGCTACCTCCTAAAATACATAGGGGCTTTCCAGGTGGCGATAGTGGTAAAGAATTCACCTGCAATTCAAGAGATACAGATGTGGGTTTGATCCCTGGGTGGAGAAGATCCCCTGGAGGATGGCATGGCAACCCAATCCAGTATTTTTGCTAGGAGAATTCCATGGACAGAGAAGACTGGCAGGCTACAGTTCATAAGGTCACAAAGAGTTGGACACAACTGAAGTGACTTAACAGTCACACACACAAAACACATAGAAGTTTAGAAGCACAGACAGGAGCCTGCCTCATAAACACCTGAATCAATTTTCTCATCCTAAAATGAATGAAAATGAAACTTGCATTTTAGGATCCACTCAAACAGATGCTCCATATTTTTTTTCTCTTTTTTTTTCCTTTTCTATCTTAGACATTACATTGAAACTGCACCTGGTAAAACTTGTTTGGGAAGCTACATAGATTTTAAAAACATTATGTTTTCATATTGTACAGAATGGAGGTCTGTGTCCTTAAGTAGCTTTTCCTGGTCTGAATGGATTCAAGTGTCTGACGGAAATCAAGATAGACAAATGGAATAAGGCTCTGAAGTTTTACTTAAGCATTTAATTAGTGAACTGAGTTCAAACCTAACTCAAGCCGAATCTTCTGCTACCCACATGAAACTCCTGCTACCCACATGAATACATCCCTCTGCCATCTCTGCTGGTTTACTTGTTTCATTTCCTCTGTTCAGTTCAGTTCAGTCCAGTTGCTCAGTCGTGTCTGACTCTCTGAGACCCCATGAACTGCAGCACGCCAGGCCTCACTGTTATCACCAACTCCCGGAGTCTACCCAAACCCATGTCCATTGAGTCGGTGATGCCATTCAACCATCTCATCCTCTGTCGTCCCCTTCTCCTCCTGCCCTCAATCTTTCCCAGCATCAGGGTCTTTTCCAATGAGTCAGCTCTTCGCATCAGGTGGCCAGAGTATTGGAGTTTCAGCTTCAGCATCAGTCCTTCTAATGAACACCCAGGACTGATATCCTTTTGGATGGACTGGCTGGATCTCTTTGCAGTCCAAGGGACTCTCAAGAGTCTCCTCCAACACCACAGTTCAAAAGCATCAATTCTTCAGCGCTCAGCTTTCTTTATAGTCCAACTCTCACATCCATACATGACCACTGGAAAAACCATAGCCTTGACTAGACAGACCTTTGTTGACAAAGTAATATCTCTGCTTTTTAAAATGCTGTCGAGGTTGGTCATAACTTTCCTTCCAAGGAGTAAGTGTCTTTTAATTTCATGGCTGCAATCACCATCTGCAGTGATTTTGAAGCCCAGAAAAATAAAGCCAGCCACTGTTTCCACTGTTTCCCCATCTATTTGCACTTTGTTTAAAAGAAAAGTTACAAGGGTCCCTGAGGAAAAATGTATTCAATGCCCAGATATGCTTGTTTTCATTCCTTATTAGAATTCAAATAACTCCAGAAAAATGAGTGAAAGTGGACTTTGAAGGCAGAAAAGTGGACTCTGATGATACATACATCCTAATCCTTGGAACCTGTGAATTGGTGAATGTACATGCAAAAGGGGAATTTAAGATTGCAGATAGATTAAGTTCACTAATCAACCGATGTTAAAATAGGGATATTATTTTAGATTATCTAGGTGGGCCCAATGTAATCAGAGGTTTCTTTTTTTTAAAATTTATTTATTTTTAATTGAGGGCTTCCCTTGTGGCTCAGCTGGTAAAGAATCTGCCTTCAATGCAAGAGACCTGGGTTCAATCCCTGGGTTCGGAAGATGCCCTGGAGAAAAGAAAGGCTACCCACTCCAGTATTCTGACCTAGAGAATTCCATGGACTGTATAGTTCATGGGATTGAAAGGAGTCGGACACAACTGAGCAACTTTCACTTTCACATTTTTAATTGAAGGATACTTATTTTACAATGTTGTGTTGGTTTCTGCCATACATCAGCATAAATCAGCCATAGGTATACATAGTCCCCCTCCGTCTTGAACCTCCCTCCCACCTCCCACCCCATCTCATCCCACCCCTCTAGGTGGCTACAGAGTACTGGTTTGAGCTCCCTGGGTCATATAGCAAATTCCCTTTGGTTATCTATGTACCTGTGGTAGTATAAATGTTTCCATGCTACTCTCTCCATCTGTCCCACCCTCTCCTTCTCTCACTGTGTCCATAAGTCTGTTCTCTATGTTTGTGTCTCCATTTCTGCCCTACAAATCTACAGACAATAAATGCTGGAGAGGGTGTGGAAAAAAGGGAGCCTTCTTGCACTGTTGTTGGGAATGTAAATTGATATAGCCACTATGGACAACAGTATGGAGATTCCTTGAAAAACTAGGAATAAAGCTACAATACGACCCAATAATCCCACTACTGGGCATATATCCTGAGAGAACCATAGTTGAAAAATACACATGTACTCCAGTGTTCACTGAAGCACTATTTACAATAATAGCAAGAACACAGAAGCAACCTAGATGTCCACTGACAGATGAATAGATAAAGAAAGTGTAGTGTATACATGTGTGTGTATATATATATATAGATATATAGATATATATAGTGGAACATTACTCAGCCATAGAAAGGAAAGCATTTCAGTCAGTTCTAATGAGGTGGATGAAGCTGGAGCCTATTATAGAGTGAAGTAAGTCAGAAAGAGAAAAAATAAATATCATATATTAACATGTATGTATATATATGGAATCTAGAAAGATGGTACTAATGAATCTAATCTTCCTTAAAAGAAGGGGAAGGTGGAAAAAGAAGTCACAGTTATGTAGTGTAAGATCTATACTTACCTTATCAAACTTTGAAGACAGAGGAAGGGGCCACAAGTCAAGGAATGCTGGTGGCCTCTAGAAGATATTAAAGGTAAGGAAGGGAGCATATTTTCCTCTAAAACTCCAGCATAAACACTGTCTCACTTTGATTTTAGCCCAGAGAGACCTATTTTGAATTTCTGTCATCAAAAATTGCTATAATTTTAAGCCATTAAATTTTAGTAACTTGTTATAGCAGCAATAAGAAACATGTAGTGGGCCATGGAGCCTGAAGTATGATGGGAAAAAAAGAGAAGTAAAGCAGTTGGGCCTACATTTCACATTCATAAAAACTTAGTCATCATTCAAATTTAATTTGGTATTCCATTCCTGTATCACTATACCTGTAAAGCATAGAGAACTAGCATGTGATTCTAATAACTGTACTTATTTTATAAAGTATTCAAATATATTGTTATGTATTTTATGTTGAAAGGTCTAAAAACTGTAAAAATGTTGAAAATAATCTTTATAGCCTTATTTTCACATTTATTATTCTTTTAATACAGTGAAAGTTCTAGTACCAAATAAAACCAAACTGAAAGGATTAGGTCTCTGTCCACCATTCATATGGGGAGAACTACTTCAAATTTGCATTTCAGTCTTCTCTTATCAGATTACTAATACTGTATTTGAAGAAATCCACAGACTTCCAAATCAGGAAATCAGAATTTATTTTCCTGATGTCAACTAGAATTTGAACAGGTTTGGGCTATTGACTTAATTCTTCTGAGCTGGGATTCAACTTCTGTAAATATAAATGGTAATCTCTCCATTTAAAGGATACAATGGAAATCCAATCTGAGAGTACACTGTAGAGTGTCCTATACATTATAATGGTAAATTGAGCTCAAATTTTGTCCATAAGCCAAAAATGTATGGAGCTGATAAAAGATATTTTTTAAAAAATTCCATAAACTTGGAAGAAACATATTTTCCCCACTATGCTAGCATAAAGAAATATAGTGAATGTCTTGATTTTTGAGAGTAGCTTCATCTACACTGGAGAGAGTTAATAAATACTGAAGGTGCCTAATTGGAGTTACCATATTTGTAGATATTGTCTGTTGTCTACTACTTTCTTACTTCTTTGTTTTACACTTGTGTATTGAAAAAACTTTCTAGGAAGATGAATTCTTTCTATTAAAACTTTAACTTTTCAGAAGGAAAGTGGAAAATAAATTCAACAAATAAATAATAAGTAAGCATGTTGGTATTCCATCATTCTTTAGGGAAAAGAGGATACTTGTTACTTGACTCTAACACGGGGACTCAAAGGACACAGTGGGGGAAGGAGAGAGTGGGTTGAATGGAGAAAGTAGCATAGACGTATATGCACTACCATGTGTAAAATAGACAGCTGGTGAGAAGTTGGTGTATAATACAGGGGCCCCAGCTTGGCACTCTGTGATGATCTAGAGGGGTAGGATGGGGAGAGGGGAAGGAGACTCAAGAGGGACATGATATATGTATAATTATGGCTGATTTGTATTATTGCATGGCAGAAACCAGCATGACATTGTAAGGCAATTTTTCTCTAATTAAAAAAATAAATTTTAAAAATGTGATAATTATACAGTAGGGCAGATAGTCTGAAATACTGACTGGAGTTTAATTTTAAGCCATAATTTGAAAATATAATCAAGATTATCCAACCTTTGCCATATATTATTTCAATATTAAATGCCACAAGAACAACTTATTTCAGTTACCACCTCCTTGAGAAAAATGGTCAAGTTCTTAAGCTGCTAGCAAATGCACATTTTTAAGCATGAGGGAAAAACAAGTCCATAAGGCCATAACATCATAGGGCCATCATATTTTATTACTAGTATTCCTATTTGACTAAGTCTGTTTCCATTTCATATTTAGAAGATACATGGGGCACCATATCTAAAGACAAATATTTTATTCCTTTCTTTTTTTACCTTATGACCTTTTCCAAGTCTCTGATCTTTTTATTTTTTCACACTTCATATACATTGACATTTTGTACACGTTGCTTCCCTGATATCTTAATTTTCACTTTAAAAGTGCTAAAATTATAACCCTCTGGCACTCATAGTTTGGGAAGTTCATTACATTCTGTGTATTAAGAAATAAAACTAATAATAAACCACATTAAGTTACTCTTGTATTCTAGGGGAAACATTTTTTTTTTTTAATATTTAAGCTCAGTTTTTGTAACAACTGCTCATATTGGCAGATTGTGAGTTAACTAGAGATAACATGTATTGTCTTCACCTAGTTTGACAGAAAGCCCTGAAGTAAGTCAGAGATACTTTACTGAGCAAGAAACTTACATATTGCAACTGTATAATGCAAAGAGAAATCTTTCTAGGGGGACAATCAGTAATTGGTAGCAGACATTTCCCAGAACACACTGGAAGAAGGCAAAGCCTCCTTAATGATATAGCTGATAACATGTCTGCATTTAAAATGCATAATGATATTCCCTAACACTTATTGATTTCTTACCATGTGTCCATTCAAAGCTTATTTAATTTTCACAATAGCACTATGAGGTAAATGCAGAAGCCAGTACCCATGGAAGTAACTTGCCTGTAGTCACATAGTGGCTAAATGATCCATAGTTTGGCTCTTGCTCACCAAGCAATAGCTTTGCCTTGATTAAACCCTGAGAAATTGATAAACAGACACTGAGGCTTGCTCATACAGTCACAAGAGTACTGGCTTAGTGAAATCGTATTCTAGCACAGATCAGCCTACTTAAAAGGATGATAGAACCTGGACTACATAAGAAAACAAGTGCTCAGGAGAAAAAAGTTGATTATCTCAGCCACTTCTGATAGGGGTTCCTTAGGCTGAAAATTAGACATTCAGATTTGAATTCTATTGGAGATTATGTAGTCTGTTGTTACATTTAAGCCAAGTATAAAGAAAAGGCACATACTTCACTTTCTATCATGTGGGACTTAAGTAATTTTCTTAAAGTCTAATAAACCTTTCAGCTCTGTTTTACACAAGTCAGCTGTTCTCTGCTCTGCTTATATAGTTGAATTACCCTCACCTAAAGGGTAATTCGGAGAAGGCAATGGCACCCCACTCCAGTACTCTTGCCTGGAATGGCCGGAGGAGCCTGGTAGGCTGCAGTCCATGGGGAAGCGAAGAGTCGGCCATGATCGAGCGACTTCACTTTCACTTTTCACTTTCATGCATTGGAGAAGGAAATGGCAACCCACTCCAGTGTTCTTGCCTGGAGAATCCCAGGGGTGGGGTCGCACAAAGTCGGACACGACTGAAGTGACTTAGCAGTAGCAAAGGGTAATTCAATACTCCCACCTAAAGAGTATTGATACTTGGAACATATCCTAAAATTATTTTGGGATAGAGCTCAGCATCGATGTCAGCAGGGTTCAAAATCCACTCTAATCCTGAAATAAAATGGAAAAATCATTCTAAATTTCTATGTGCTTTGGCTACAAGGAATCTCAGCAATCAGTCATCATCTATTTATAAGCCCAAGCAGGGTAGGTACATTTCCTTATTCTTCTATGTGGTTTTTGAGGTATTATTTCTATTTTAACATCTCATTATAAATTTGTTTTATCATAAAATATCCCAAATCCTTTTGGGAGCAGATGGCCTACATTTTGAAGATGATTACAAAAAACCTTAAAATGAGCATTTCTTATCATTCACTTTACTTTGGGAAAACAAATGACTTGGGTGTTATTTTTCTAAAAGCTGTAACACATTCTAGAGAAAGTAATTTGTAAGTAAAATCAGCATACTTGGGGTTTTGTTCAAAAACAAGAAGACTAAGAGAGTTATTTATTAATTAGTATGGGAATGATCAATTCTCTGGGGTAGGAAATGGCTACCCACTCCAGTATCCTTGCCCAGAAAACTCCATGGATAGAGGAGCCTGGCAGGCTACAGTCCACGGGGTCACAAAGAGATGAACGTGACTGAGCACACCCCTAGCCTGCCTAGGCACAGGAATGATCAACATGCCATGAAAAACACTAGAACATTCATCTCCATGAAGTTATCTAATGCCCATCATAAGACATGTATGACCTATTTTGCTCCTCAATTAATGATTAGTTTTCTATAACTAGTGATTACTCTATTTTTTATCATCATAGATGTGTATTGTTATTCATGACTTTATTTCTATACAATAGTTTGCTAGTTTTTCAAGACTAGGAAATTCTCAGATATAATGCCATTAATGACAACATTATCAGGCACTTTTAAAATCATCTTTAGTATCACTTCCTCCTTTTAACATTTGTTGCACCATATTTTTTCACTTGGTTTTTCTCCTAAATATGTCATTCTCCTAACAATATTGCATCAACCGTCCATGACAAATTATCTTGTCTGTCCTGTGACTTCTGTGCTTTCATTTATGTATATTCATGGTAATGAGAGCCAGAGTTTTTATGTTTTGCCTTCTAGACAATGTGTTGCTCCCTCAGATAACATAGTAACACTGATTAAAATATTTGATGTCTTAAGAAAATCTTCCATGAGTGATATAAATTTTAAGAATTTCATACCAAAAGGATTAAGAGAAATTTGAGGAAGTAGATTAAACTCCTAAAATCCTAAGTGTTTTATCCATTCTTCCTTCAACTAGAAAAAACACTGGGCTTGAAGTTGATACCTAAGATTTCTCATATCAGAGCATTTCAAAAACATTTCTTGGATCCTTAACTTTGCTCATGTGAGCTTTACTACTCACAAACTCCATGAGTTAAGGCAAAACACTTAATTCCCATAAGCTTCAATTTCCTAATCTCTAATATGGGGGAAAGTGTGAGTGCTTTACAATATAGTATAACTAGTATTTAGGTTACACAATCCATGAATCCTAATCTCCAGAGTGCTTGGAAATTGTCTGAAAAATTGTTCAGGACTCAAAAACCCTCTAGCCCCACATTCAGAAAATGTTTGCTGAGCAAAAAAAAAAAGACATTATTGTGATGCACACTAAATTTTGAGAATTGCTGGTATAAACCATGTAAAACCCTGAGCACATTATTTCCTTTATCAATATTACAATTGTCGCCACTCTCATTATTTTAACAGCGAACATGGTGATGCTCCTTATAGCAGGCAATAAAGTGACAGTCAGACTCACCAGTTATCAGATTTAGATATCAATCTTGAATATTCAATGGAAGGACTGATGCTGAAGCTGAAACTCCAATACTTTGGCCACTTGATGTGAAAGGCCAACTCATTGGAAAAGATCCTGATGCTGAGAAAGTTTGAAGGCAAAAGGAGAAGCGGGTGGCAGAGGATGAGATGGTTAGAGAGCATCACCAACTCAATGGATGTGAAGTTGAGCAGACTCCAGGAGATAGTGGAGGACAGAGGAGCCTGGCTAGCTGTAGTCCATGGGGTTGAAAGAGTCAGATACAACTTAGCAACTGAACAACCACAAGAATCAACACCAAGAATGTCAGTCATTCATTGCTTTTCCCAACCTCATATATAAACCAATGCATGTGGTGAAGAACTGTTGAAAGATGGCAGGGTAGAGTCATAATCAATTAGGTTCTATTCTAGAAAGATTCCAGGAAGGGTTAAGGACACATTTTGTAAGATGCAAGCAATAGAAGAGGGAAATCCAAAAAAAGGACATCTTGGAAACTTCCAGATGACAATTTTGTCCTGGCAGCTATGCTCCTACTTCCCCCATTGGCTGGAAGGCCTAACAGAGGGCAGTGGCAGATGAGAGAGACCCTAAGGGCCTGGAGGTAAGACAGGCATGGACAATCAGGCGAGGGGAGATTATTTAAACAGAAGCAACACAATTTGACACTAGGAAATTCAAAGTAAGGGCAATTTTTATTCTTTAGAATCTGAAATACTACTATACCCCAAGGACTTCTCCTTAACAAAGTGAGTTTATCTATGTTCAGATTGGAAGGGATAGGAACATCTTAGAATTTGCATTGCTCTAGGTAGTCATTTTCCAAATCTATCAAGTAAGATAGGGCTAGGGTTATTGGTCATTTCCAATCTATCAACTAATATCTATGTAGTCACCTTCAAAGTTGTTTTTCTTAAGTCACTAGCAATAGTAAGAAATAAATTTTGCATTCCTGTTCCATATGTATGTTAAATATATACACACATACACACACACAAAGGGAAACATGATAAAAAAAAATGCTTTTCTTCACTGCGTGCAACATATTTTGATATATATTATACATATATATATATTTTAATATACATATATATATATATTCCATCTCATTTCATTCTCTTCTTTAATTTAAAACTGTTCATTAAGATCCACTCAGTTAATTTTATGCCTCACTACTGGGTTTTAATTACAGCATGAGAAAAAAAATGGCATTTGTTAAAAACGAAGATTATAGTTCTACCTTCACCCCAAGATGTGCATTTAATAGTTCTAGGGGTGGGCAACAGGACTTTGGGTGATTCTGATCTCTCAAAATAGTGATCTCTAGAGTTAAAACTGCCTTCAGATATAGCTGATCTCACTTCCCTGATGCCTTCTACCTTCCTGCTCCTGCCTGCTTCTCCTTTACTAAACTCCAGAACTGAAGCCGACAATAAAACCTGACTCAACTGCACGCCTAGAACCAAACTGAATGGATGAAGAAACTGAGGCCCTAGAAGGGAAATGCCAGACATAAATTCACAACCATCTTCAGATTTCCCTGCTTTTAAATCCTTTCATGTTTTGTATAGATCTCACAGTTCAACTCAAGAAGAACCAAAAAACCAAAGCAAAACAACAAAAAACTTAAATGCAATTTACAGTTTATGTCATGCAGAGTTTTTCCCCCTTGAGGCTACTTTTATGGTTAGAAAATAGGAACACATTAAACCAATTTGACTGAACTCTACTTTTAATGCATAAATATCTTACTGCAAATTGGAAAACTTAGTTTTTCAATTTTCTTATTAGTGTTAAACTACTTATGTACCTTTGGGAGGAAAGAGAGAGCATTTATAATATACTCTGGAATTACATGAGTAAAGAAGACCATTACAGGGTTGAGAGCTGATTGTACCAAGTTGTAAAAATATTTCCTATTATTACCTAAGAATGTGATGCGTGTGTGCTAAGTCACTTCAGTGACTTGTTCGACTCTGTGAGACCCTATGTATGGACTATAGTCCACCAGGCTCTTCTGTCCAGGGGTTTCTCCAGGCAAGAATACTGAAAGGGGTTGTCATGCCCTCCTCCAGGGGATCTTGCTAACACAGGGATCGAACCTACAACTCTTAGGTCTCCTGCAATGGCAGACAAGTTCCTTATCACTAGCACCACCTGAGAAGAAGCTTATATATCGTACAAATCGGCTAAAATTTGAAACGATTTCTCAATAAAATGAAAAGCAATTTTGTTATCAGTCACATGGTATCATCACAGAAATGTAAATACAACACATTTTATTTCTGTACAGTATTGACATATATGATTTATTTCAGAAAGATAAACAACTATGTGTTTTAATTAGCTTAGTCAGCCTGATTATGGGCTTCCCTGGTGACTCAGATGGTAAAGAATCTGCCTACAATGTCTCATTATGTTTATTCTCTATCATCAAGAACAAAATGAATAATTCACATAGCTTCTGTCATGGAATTTAAGAATCACAGAAGTCTACCCCTCTTTTAAAAGTTTGTAATCAATCGAAATATATCCAACTAATATCCATATTAAATACCTTTGCATGATCTTACTAAAACATGTTACTAATCACTTATTTTATACTAATAATTAAAGGAGATAACCATGCAGCTTAAGAAATATTTTACATTGGGAATTCCCTTCAAATAACCTTAAAAAACTTTCATAAATACTTTGGCTGGGATACAGAAAATATCTCAAGTTATCGAACTGCTGTTATGATTTAGTGGACTATAACATTTATGAAATATTGTTATAAATGGAAGAAATTATTTTAAAATTGTGTATCTTCAAGTCCTCTAGATATTTGCATTATCTCTTAAGAAGGAATTCCTGGAGAAGGAAATGGCAACCCAGTCCGGTCTTGCTTGGAAAAATCCCATGGACAGAGGACCTAATGGGCCACCATCCATAGGGTTGCAGAGTTGGACATGACTGAAACAATTTAGCACAAGGCAATTTAGAGTTAAAAACAAAAAGACTGACAGAGGGCAGAGGAAAACAGGGAAGTGCTTGGCTAATGTTTCAGAAGCAGGCTGATGCGTGTGCAAAGACAAGGATAAACTGCAAATAGTTTACATGTTTCTGCTTCAAAAAGTGGTATATGAAATTACTATCATGGCACAATTAGTTATTAGTATGAGATATAGTAAATATTTTGAAGGAAAAAAAAACCCTGCATTTAAAACTTCTTTATCAAATTTTTCACTTCTTCATTAAATTTACCACACAGTCTGAATTAGTGCAGTTTTACTATACCTAATTCATTAAATTGCTGTCTAAATAACTGATCATCTGTAAGACTAAAAAGGAAAAAAAATAATTCCTTGCTCCCATGATGAGGTTTGTGCTATATATTCAAAGTATTAGATAGTTCATAACATTTATAACAATAGAGCTTTATTGCTTTTAATCATCATGGTGGGTTAGAGTCCGGGGCAGGGGCAACATTTATAGAAACAAACAATTGAGAATCAGTTCGGAATCAGAATAGCTGTCCAAATCCACAAAAGCAATTAAGCGGCATTGGAATAAATACAAATTTCAACACATAACATTTTATATTTTGTTTAGTTGCCAACTTCACAGCAAGAATTTAGTGACTGTTCAAATCCATATAACTAAATTGTAAATTAAATGCACTTTAGACAGATCAAATTTGCAGTCCAAAATGCAAATATAACTGGACTGAGCCAGAAGTTGTTTATGACGTGAGGAAAAGTAGAGGAGTAAAATGTCAGTGGAATATTTAGTTATGTTGCAAAGTTCAGAAAGAAACAAAAACCTCTGCAACACATCATCACTTAGGTAGTGAAAAGCATTCTTGTTTGTAAGAGTGCATGGAACTCTTTGAATAGCCTTGACATTGAACCAGAGTTCTCTGTCTGGTGCACTAGATGAAACGGAAAAAATCAGGCATCAATAAAGAGTTTTGAATTATTGATATGTTCATTGCACCAGGCAGATATCTCCATGGCCCATCGCTCCATGTGCTGAGCCTCACTTTGTATGGGTTTACTGTCATTTGGGTTTATTTGTCATATAAATTCAGGCTGGGTAAGGTGACATTAAATGAGAAGTCTGTCAGGCACCAGACCAGGACAAAGTCAAGTCCTCCAGGGCAACTGGCACCAGTGTTCTTACATTTTTTTTTTTTAAGTGAGATGCATTTTCCATAACCGTGGATAGTCTGCTAGTAGCAAAGTAGGAAATGACTTCCTCAAACTTTTACCACTGGTTATTTGAAAAGAGAAGTGTTATTCTGTCTCCTTTTGGGAATAAGATAAATAGAGGAAAATAACTTTCATAGTTGGAGAGCAGGGGAAAAGAGTGAGATAGACACTATTGTAAGACAGCTATATGCTACTTCACATTAGAAATATATCATATGTTCCCGTTCTCAAAATGTTTGTAAGGTGTTCAGTTTTTAAACATCACTTGCATTTTCTGGTTATTTTACATAGGATACATCAGTTCTCCTATTGTTCAACATGTCTGATGTCATGAACACTGTAGATGAATACTGCAGAATACTATATGCATGAAAAGGTATGGTAAAACGCACTAAAACCTGTATGGATTATGCAATGCACACGCTCACACATTCAGTCGCTCAGTGGTGTCCAACTCTTTGCAACCCCATGGATTGTAGCCAGCTAGTCTCCTCTGTTCTTGGGATTTTCCAAGCAAGAATACTGGAATGGGTTGCCCTTTCCTATTCCAGTTATGCACTGAATATCTTTCTAAATAGACTGAAAGATTCCCCAGGACACTAGATTTTATCTTTCTTTGCCATTTCCACAGCTATGGTATAAAGTGGGTACTTGTTATTTTTGCTGAAATTATCATGTTCATATTGAAAATGGAACTGTTTAAAAATAAAAATATATATTGATTTAACATTCTCTGTAAAGAGGAAGGCTATATATATCCTTGGTATAAAAAGATGAAACTGATGCATGACATAATACTGTAATAAAAATAAAATAACAATGTAATAAAAATAAGTATAGTTTATTTAGCACCTACCAACTTGCTAAGTATAATGCTAGAGGTTTTACATATGTTGCTTCATTTATTTCTCACAAAAACCATATGGCATATGAATTATTACCTCCATTTTACAGAGAATGAAGCTGAGTTTCAGGGAGGTTGAGTAACCTTCCAATACTCAAACACAAAGGCGTAGAGCCAAAATGCAATGCCAGGGTCTGGATAACTCTGCTTGTAAAGTTGCTTTTTAATAGCTGTGCAGGATCCATATTACAGCATCTGTATTTTTTCATTAAATATTGCTTGTGACCAATGCTTATACCGTCAAGATCATACACTGGATAAAATAATAAATTTATGACCTCAAAACACAGAATCTTCAACACCATACAAAAATAGATTCAAAATGGATCAAAGACCTAAATATAAGATGAAAAACCACACAACTTCTAGAAGAAAGCATTGGCAAAACACTTTTTGACATAAATCCTAGCAATATTTTTTTGGATCTATCTCTTAAGGCAAAGGAAACAGAAGCAAAAATAAACAAATGGGACCCAATTAAGCTTAAAGGCTTTTGCACAGCAAAGGAAACCATCAATAAAATAAAAAAGACAGCCTATAGAATGGGAGAAAATATTTACTAATTTTATTACTGATAAGGGGTTAATATCTAAAATATGTATATGGACAGCTCATACAACTCAATATAAAAAAACACATAACCCAGTTTAAAAATGAGGGGAATACATGTAAATCCATGGCTGATTCATATCAATGTATGACAAAACCCACTGGAAAAAAAAAAAAAAAACACAAGTCAAAAAAAAAAATAAAAATAAAAATGAGGGGAAGACCTGAACAGACATTTTTCAAAAAAAATATACAGATGGCTGACTGCACAAGAAAAGATGCTCAATATAGCTAATCAGCAGATCAGTGTAAATCAACACCACAGTGAGATATCACCTCACACCTGTCAGAAAGGTTGTAATCAAATGTCTACAAATATCAAATGTTGGCAGGGACATGGAGAAAAGGGGCCGTGGTACACTATTGATGGGAATGCAAACTGGTGAAGACACTATGGAAAACAGTATGGAAGTTCCCTGAAATACTAAGATAGAAGACCATATGATCTAGCAGTTTCATTCCTGTATGCCTAAAGAAATCCCAAAACAATAATTTGAAAAGATACACGCACCCAACGTTCATAGCAGCATTATTTACAATAGACAAGATATGGAAACAATGTAAGTATCCATCAACATGTGAATAGATAAAGAAGATATGGTATATATACAATGGAATATTATTCAGCTGTAAGAGGAATGAAATTTTGCCATCTGCAACAATATGAATGGACCTGGAGGATATTATGCTTAGTGAAATAAATCAGAGAAAGATAAATACTGTGTGTTATGACTGTATGTAGAATCTAAAAATAATAAAACAAAGAAGGATTAAACTAAACAGAAGACTCGAGATACAGAAAACAACTTGGGGGAGGAAGGAAGGGCATGATAGAGGAAAGGGGTTAAGACGCACAGGCACAAACTACTATGTAAAAAATAAATAAGCTGCAGGGATAATATTGCAAGTCAACTGTACTTCAGTAATATGTGTCCATATGTGTGTGTATACCATAGACCCTTCTTTTCCCAAGGGTAACTGGTCTCCAGATCATGGCTTCGGCCTCATTCATACCACATGTTCATCAACGGTGCTTGTCAGGGAAGCTAAATTTCCAGTGAGACTGAAAAACATCATTCACTAGTGCATACTTTGCCACAGACACTAAAAACTTGTTCTCCCTACAACTCACCTGACAGGACATTAATCCAGCATACTTGCTCTTGGAGAAAAGTTCAAAGGTTCACTTTAGGGTGCTGTTTGGTTTGATGGCAATGAAAGGCTGGGTGTAAGGCAAATCTTAAACATCTGAGATTCCATAATTTTCTCTGAAGCTGATTCTCTAGAATGTTAGGCTCATTTTCCTATAGGGATAATTTCTTAAAAGCAAAATAAAATAGCCCAGGCAGTGAATAGGTCATTATCAAGACTGGAAGATTCTATATCCAATTTTCCCAGAAAGCATACAGGTGTCTGTCTGGTATCCTGCACTGTCACCTGAAGGAGAATGACAGACTTCAGTCTTTAGTGGCCTCCTTCTACCATATTTATTACACAGCTGCTTAGTGGCAAAGACCTGAAATTTACTGCTCCCTAGACACTTACTCCTTGGAAGGAAAGTTTTGACCAACCTCGACAGCATATTAAAAAGCAGAGACATTACTTTGCCAACAAAGGTCCGTCTAGTCAAGGCTATGGTTTTCCCAGTGTTCATGTATGGATGTGAGAGGTGGACTGTGAAGAAAGCTGAGCACCGAAGAATTGATGCTTTTGAACTGTGGTGTTGGAGAAGACTCTTGAGAGTCCCTTGGACTGCAAGGAGATCCAACCAGTCCATCCTAAAGGAGATCAGTCCTGGGTGTTCATTGGAAGGACTGATGCTGAAGCTGAAACTGCAATACTTTTGGCCACCTCATGCAAAGAGTTGACTCATTGGAAAAGACCCTGATGCTGGGAGGGATTGGGGGCAGGAGGAGAAGGGGATGACAGAGGAGGAGATGGCTGGATCGCATCACCAACTCGATGGACATGAGTTTGAGTAAACTTTGGGAGTTGGTGATGGACAGGGAGGCCTGGTGTGCTGCGATTCATGGGGTCGCAAAGAGTCGGACACGACTGAGCAACTGAACTGAACTGAACTGAGACACTTAATCTGGTATACTCAACCATGGTGATACATGCAGGTATGTGTATGTTAGCAGCAGAGACCATTTTTCATATGAAAAGCATTTGGTCCTTCAGTGAGAAATAATGTATTAAGGAGCAATTAGTGTAATAAGCAGTACATTTTGTTGCAAATGAAATTCACCTCTGGTTTAATTCACAAGTAGGATGGTAGTTTCTGAAAACATGATAATGTTTTTGGCCAGATACTCATATTCAACTAAATGAACCTTATCACCAGGAGATGAACCTTCCAGATTAAATATAGCACAGTCACACTTCTGCATGGTTATTAGCTCACATCTCTGCAAACCTGAATATGTACTAAATTGCTGAGTTTAAATCCAAAAGTGGAAATAGCCATAAGTATGTCCAGAAATAGGAAGACAGACTTGCTACTTTCATTGCAGTCCACTGAATACTTACATATGGTATTTTGAAATGTAATAGTAATTCAAGAGGAATGCTAATTTACAGATATTTAATTTAGGTTAGATATGTTCCAGAAAGTAAAATTAAACCTACTCTTATTAAGTTACCACTGACTATGAAAAATAATCACAATAGTATTTTAATTTTAATTATTGAAAATAGTTTCATTTTAATACGTAGATAACTTATTCCCTGTTTCTTTTCTTATGGAAAACAATCTATTTGAAATTTCCATTTTTAAGATTATATAGTATGTGACACAAAATATGCAGAGTGTGACAGTAATTTCTTATGAAAAACACAAAAATTTATTGAGAAAAATGGCCCTACAATGCTCATATAAATTTTGAAAAATAGTAATCACACTTCGACATAATTGTCAGACATGATAAGGATGCAGCTTCCATAATGAGTTAGAGGGATTAGTTGTAGAAAGAATTATGACCTTTTTAATTGTGACAAGAAAAAGTGATCTAGGTAAACAGGAATATTAATTGGTGGGAGAAGTCAGTAATACTACTTATTTGACAATTGTCCAAGATCCTATTCCATGGAAAGGCTCATCAGATATATTTTCATTTTGGGAAACAGAATACAATAATACATACATACATACACATGCTTACTTTGTTCTTTTATTTTCTACATTCATTATATTCAATACAGAAAAAGTCATATGAATAACATATTAGGATGTGATTATTCATCTTACAAAAAAGTATCTTCATTTAACAATGATTCACTATTTAAATCCAGAGAGAAAAAGCACCTGGTGTACTTAACATACATGATTCTCACGTATCTATGCAGTACAATATACTATATAAAAAGGCTCCAATTTAGAATTCTGTTTAGAATAACTATTTTTCTCTGCTAGTATTATTTGATTCAGTTTTTAATTCACTGTGAAATATTCCAGTGAGTTTTAATACCTTCTCAATTAATTTGGGAATAGCTGAATATGGAATCATTCTTCTTATTTTTCTTCCCTTTTCATATACATACAGTATATGCTGTTTAGAAGGTCCATCTCTCCACATAGTATACTTTATAACTCACAGATAATAATATCTACCAATTTTCTTCCATATCTTACCTAGTAAAGATTTAGGGTGATACCATAAAAAAAAAAAAAAAAACAACTATTCACTTACTTTCATTCAGTTATACATTTTTGACAGAATATCCCTCTTTTCCTAACTATCCTACGTTAAATTAATATAAGTTCATGTAAATTCTTGGGAAAATGTTCCCCTTTAAAATCGATAGAATGTCTGATGGGTCACATAAGTGAAAAATGATGTCACTGTAGTGCTTTCTGAAGTAATTTATATACTGCAAACTCTGGGAAGTGCAATTTAACTCTGAATAGAATAAAATAGCCAACTGAAAACTGAAGAAAACCAAACAAACAAAAATACACACACACAATAAACTAGCTGGTTGCAACATGCAATTAAGAGCTTTATATTAGTCAATAAGTGATTTTTGGTCATCTTTCCTCCTTCTCTAATGGAATTTGTTGCTGCTGCTATTGTATTTAGTTAACATTTTAAAAGAATGGATTTGGATCAGACACAATAATATAGTCACTCACAAGGAGTAATCATTTCCTCAGTAAGAAGAGGAATTCTTTATGTGTGTGTGTGTGTGTTAGTCACTCAGTCGTTTCTGACTCTTTGCGACCCCATGGACTGTAGCCCACCAGGCCTCTCTGTCCATGGAATTCTCCAGGCAAGAACAGTGGAGTGGACACCATTCCCTTCTCCAGAGGAACTTCCCAAACTGGGGCTCGAACCTTGGTCTCCTGCCTCGCAGGCAGATTCTTTACCGTTTAAGCTACAGGGAAGTTTTTATGGGTACCTAGGTCCTAACCCAGTCACTTAATCCACATCTAACTTGGTGCTCTAATTATATGTTATTCCACATAAGTATGTGAAATGAAAGTAGCTCAGTCATGTCCATCTCTTTGCGACCTTTTGGTCTGTATAGTCCATGGAATTCTCCAGACCAGAATACTGGAGTGGATAGCCTTTCCCTTCTCCAGGGGATCTTCCCAACCCGGGACTGAACCCAGGTCTCCTGCATTGCAGGCGGATTCTTTACCAGCTTAGCCACCAGGGAAGCCCACATATGTATAGGCATATATAAGTGGCTCTCTGGATTAGGTGAAAATCAAACTTAATATTTCTATATTGCACTTCATGTTAAAAAGCAAAAAACTGAAATTACAGCACCAGAATCCAGATAATTTCCGGAGGAAAGCAACGCTTTCAGTCCATTTAGTAAAGAGCCTACTCTCATTCCCGGAGTGACTCAAATAGTTAATGTACCTCCAAAATATAATCAGTGTATTCTATCTCTGGTAAGACAGATATAATTGTTCACTGTATCATGAGATTAAATGAACTTGGAAACCCAATTAACTATTTTAATGACTGGAGAGGGGTTAACAGATGATTTAAAATGACAGTTGGTAATTATAGACTGCTTCCCTCATTTAAACAGTTAAAGATGATTTTTTTTTTTTTTTGTCCATGCCTCATGGCATGAGGGGATCTCAGGACCCTGACCAGGGATGGAACTTGTGTCCCCTGCATTGACAGGGTGGAATCTTAACCACTAGACCACCAGGGAAGTCACTAAAGAATGTGATTTTTTAAAAATGCAGGTAGAGAATGTATGAAACAAAACCTTACATGACCATAATGAGAGCTTTGAGTTTTCATCATGCATTTATGGAGCACCTACTGTGAGCCTGTGCCTAACCTTGGGGAACTTTCTGTCTAACTTCCCTATGTAGCTTCCCTATGACTAATAACAAAGAGAGTCCACTTAATTGAGTTGCTACACTACTTGTAAAGAAAACATTGCCTTTTTGAGTAATGTTAGTTCACTTTGGATATTATTAAAACATCACTGGTATCGTTTATTACACTAGGTATGTATAAGATACCATTAGAAATTACATGATTTCTTTTCAAAAGAGTATTGGTACAATGCACCTCTGCATAGGTATACCATACATCCTTCTATCCCAAGAAATCTATCAGATTATTGATTTTTCCCTCTGACCTTGAAAACTATTAAGATAAACTAGTGGCTTGGACTCCCATTAATAATGCATCAAAACAGATTAACTCTTTGGAAAAATGCTCAAACTGCATAAAAAAGAAGTTGAACATACATTTAGATATGCTAGTTTTCAAAAAATTTAATACTCAACAGTTGATATTGAATACACAATGATCAAAAAATAACAAATGAAATCTAATGCAATTCCATCTTTTAGTAGGCCCATCGAACAAAGTGAACTATAAATAAAATCATGTATTAGTCTAAGGTATTTATGTTAAGCATGCAATTAAAATGAAAGTATACTAAGTGTGTAAGACATTTTTTTCCTATCATCTCAGCTTCAGAATCCTTCAATTTAAACAAATATGAATTGCATTAAATGAAAATCAGACACACTTGGCATATAAATTATAATTCTCTGACAGTGATTTTCATTTTCTCTATTTTAAAAGAGATCCTTACATACATTGGTCAATGGCAAATTTTACTCCAAAGGTTTTATTCCTGAAAGTCTGCAAACAATATCTTCTTGGTCTATAATTTAAATCACCACAAGGGAACACGGCATGTGTCACATAACAAAAACACATAACTACATTTTCTTTAATGTCAGTACTGATGCCCAACACAACTGAAGCGACTTAGCATGCATGCATGCACATGTTGATGCTCAAGCTGAACTGATCACCATCTTTCCATGTTCAATACACACCTCTAGTACTGTATTTATTCTGTTGTTTTGCAATTCTATATTTATGTATTTATCTGCCTACTAAGAATTTTCATTTAGTGAGGGCTAAATGTCTCTGTTGTTGAGCACAGAACATTTCTTTTGTAGTACTGTGAAATTTATTATAATATTATCCTCAAGTCTCATGCTATGGAACATGACTACAAAAGCACTCAGTGTTTTAGACTCTAAATATTATGCTATATAGCCTAAGGTCAATTTGCTGTAGCTTTGCAAAGAAGCCAGTAGTGAAATATATTGCCTTTATATATGGCAAATCATTTCTAATATTATCACTTGGTTACTTTTAAAATACTTTATAAATGTTTGATTAAGTACATCCTCTTTTAAATGTATTAATTCAATCTAATTTAATGGATAGAACTAAGGCAAATCCACAAGTCTCAAACTTGTTTTACTATGGATACTTTAAAACACACACAAAATTCAACAAAATAATATGAGTTGCCATGCATAATCAGCCAGCCAGTCCTTACAACTGTCATCTCAAGAGCACAACTGCCCAAACCACTCTTCTGTCCTCTTTCCTCCCTCTCCAAATGCTAGTAAGAAAATTTCAGACACAATTCCTCATTCATATTTTAGTACTTATATCTATAAAATGTGGACTATCTTAACCAAGTTACTACCCCATTATCACCCTTAAATAATTAATATTGATACCTTAGTACTATCAAATATCCAGTGAGAGTTTACATGCCTAATTGCATTTTTTTATGTTTTTAAAGTAGGATCAAAATGATTTCCATACATGATAGCATGGTAATTAAATCGCTGTCTCTCATGTATGTGTGTGTGTGTTCACATGCATACATGCACATGTGTGTGTGTTCAGCCACGTCCAACACTTTGTGACCCCGTGGACTGTAGTCCACCAGGTTCCTCTGTGGAACTTTCCTGGCAAGAATATTGGTGCTAGTTGCCATTTCCTGCTCCAGAGGATCTTCCTGACTCATGGACTAAATCTGGGTCTCTTGCATCTCCTGCATGGGCAGGTGGATTCTTTTCCACTGCACAACATAGGAAGCCATGCCTCTCTTAATCTATAGGTATTCTATATCACTGTTTTTGTCTTACCACTTACTGGTTGACAAGGAGAATATTTATTTATTTATTGGCTACTGCATTATCTCAGTTTGGATTTTACTGACTCCATTCCTGTGGTCAAGTTCAACGTGTCACTTCTACCTATGGTTATATGTAGGCTTATCATATCCTGTTTGTGTTTTATAAGACTACTTCACAGAAGGTGCCCACAGTATTTTCAATGTTTGCATTTTAAAACTATGATGGCTCCATTATACGAATCCATTTATAAAAGAAAAGGCTCACTTGCTTCTATTATGAAAATCAGATAAATGCCCCTTGGATACAAACTTATACATTTCATTGACTGCTAGTTAATTTGCCTACATGGTCTAGCATACAATCCTTCACATGTAAGATTGAATTTCATGTTTTGTTTGAAACATACCTAAACTATTTAAAATAAGATTAATGCAATTATATTAGATCAAATTTTAATAGCTTTTGTAATGTCTTATGAAAAAAATAAGTTCTAGAAAAAGAAAAGCATGGCTCTTGCATTTCATGGCTAAACTTTGTGTACTTTATATAATGAATGTGTGTTTAGATAGTGGATGCAGTTTACCTTTTGCTATAGCCCTAAAATGCATTTGGCACTTAAAAATGTGGTTAACTGTATTAAAAGCAGCACACTCATTTATTGAGTATTCCCTGTATTCTAGTGTTCTGGACTCCAGGGACTTGAGAAGTATTCAGTATAACTCAGCATGAAATGGAAGAGAGATACATACACATAGATGGCGTCTGCTATAATCTTATTATGATATAAGCATGTTTATATCGCCCTCAGCTTTAAAAATTCAAGTTGAAAAAAGACAAGGATAATTTCAAGAAATCTGATATGTTTACTATCAGTAGAGAATTATCTAGACATAGGTGCCTTAGCATCACACTGCTTTATTTGCCAAGATTAAGATTTTGACCCTATTCACAGATCTTAAATCACACACACGCAAATACACATACAGACACCCACAGACACATACACAGAGAGCTATCTTAAAAGAGGGTAGGGATTTTTGAAAGGGACTGAGGAAATGATACTAACATTTGCATATTTCTTCTCATGTGGCATGTGCTGCTTGCACCTATTAACTCATTTAACTGACTCAACACAAGTCATAATACAAATTACTATATCCGAGAGAACAGTTTCAGCAACTCGTGTGATGTCTCACAAAGAGTCAAGAATCACACTGGGCTGTGTGTATGTCACCTGTATGGTGACTGCCTCTTTATCAAAACAAGTAGCAGAGAAACAAGGGAGAAGGAGCTAAGTGTGTTATCTGGACTGGAGTCAAGTTGCTTGGGTTGGGTTCTGGCTCATGACCTTGTACAACGTGCTTTATGCCTCCTCTGTAAAAGGTGAAGATCCATAGCACCCACCTCGTGTGAATTCTGAAAGGATTAATGAAAATGGGTATGTATAATGTCTGGCAAGTAGTAATGTGCTCAAAATGTTAGCTATTATTTTATCATTATATGCCCAAAACAAAGGCAATGACGTTTGTATTTTGTTCTGAACAAGGGGATACACCACATCTACTAATATAATATTAACATTAGTAGATAATGAAGTGATCAGAGGAAACTATTTTTCCTCATGTCTCCCACAGAAATGAAAAGCTATATTATGTGAAATAAACCAATTTGTCAAGGAAGATTAAAGAGCATCTGTTACTCTCATAGTTACCTTACCTAATACTCACTTCAAATCAAAAGAAAAGTGTTCTTATTCCCATACTACAGTCATGAAAGCTGAGTCTACATGATTACTCAAATTAACACAAAAAAAGGCAAAATCAGAAAGATTTGAAACCGTAACTCCTTGACGTCATTTTCCCACTATACCAGTGCTTTTCACTGTAGGTCGTGATAGAGTTTAAAGAGTCATCACACATTTTTAGTAGATTGTGACCAGGGAATATTAGTGTACATCATATGGAGTGAAAGCCAATACTATTTGGTGAAAGTATTGCAGTTATATGTGCATGTGTTTATCCATGGGTCTACTGAGTTGCTGTAGAAATGTATTTCTTTTTTTTTTTTGTATTTCTTAATGCCTGGAATGGTCAAAAAAATTTAGAAACACACAGAACCATGAAACATTCCTCATATTAGTGTAATAGCCAAACAAATACTGGGTTGGCCAAAAAGTTCCTTTGTATTTTCTGTAAGATGTTATGGAAACACCCAGATGAACTTTCTGGCCAACCCAATATTTACTGATACTTGAACTACTAGAGTCATAATCCAATAATGCTTGGACCTACACATATTCTTAGAGTACCTCAAGAAAAAGAAAAAAAATCAAAATATGTAAGTACACCACACACACACATACACACACACATAGAGGCATATAGATAGAGTAGTGTACAGTTTATGCTCTGTCTCACATTTCCAGAGTACTAGGAGAATTTGGCTTGATGGTTATATCATCACTAACAAGTGAGTGGGTTGACACATCAATTAAATTTTATGTTCCTTGGGTTTTTGCTCTATAAAAAAGAAGATAACAATTCCTTCTCTAGAATTACCTCTGTGGGACTCTGAGCTATTTAGGCAGAATTCAGTGTAGTGATTTAGAGACATAGTTGAGGGAAAGGTGTGCGTGTGTGTGACAGTGTGTGTGTGCATGTGTGTGTTTGCTTAATAGGAAGAAACCCATGCTAACAAAAAGAATGGCAAAGTGTGAGATAACAAGGCCAAGTATGTGACACAACGAGAAAGAAATCATGGCTTCTGAGATCACAGGCTCTTCCTATCACCTCGCTGGGTTTGTGGACAATAAAATGGGTGATAAAACGGAAAATATGAAGTGTTTGAGCAATGAGGTAGTTTCTGCAGATACAGAGAGATATTTGGTGTGCCAGCTAAGAAGCATTGCCTACTAACCTCTGGCTTGGGTTCACTCCTCAGTAATTGCAGCTATTGCTAAGGCAGTGACTTCCATAAGCAAAAGTTTTACTTTGTTTTTATCTTCTTTCAGCTCTTCAAAGAGCAAGGCACGCAATGAAAGATTTATTTCCCCGCATGACCAAAGCTCAGAGATGGTAGATTCACTGACTGTATATTTTATTTATTTTACCAACTGTTACAAAAAATATAAAAAAAAAAGGTTTCTAGCAAACATCCTCTGAAGCAGTAGAAAATAAGCCTTCTCAGAGTTGCTGGCCTCAAAATGTGGCATTCAGAATAAGATGTGTATCCCATGTGGTGGCCTGTAAGCCCCTCTGCTTTCTGGCCAGTTATATTACAAACGTTTAAAAAGTTTCGCATTTGTTACTTTATGTATAACCCATATTTATACCAAAATATAATAGATAAATAGGCAAAATAATGCACAAAATCCTAATACCATTCATGTAAGTACTATTTTGAAGGGTTAGTTTCAAATAACACTGCTTAAAAAAAAAAGTGAGGGTGGAACCTACAAGTCACATTAATGAAGATTCAATTTTGGCCAGTTTTAAGTTAATATGACAGCAGCAGATGGCATGACTTATTGAAAGCATTTTTCAATTTTCTAGGCAAAGTAATTTCTTAAATGAAAGGACTCCTTTAGGCACACAAAACTCTCCTTCCAAAGCTGTTCAGACACCTACTTTAGTCACCAAACTAGAAATGGTGGTGGAAGACACTATAACTCAGCAAAATTGTCTCCTAAGTTGTATGAAAGCTAAGTCCTTCAATGATCTCTGGATGTGGTAAGCCACATATGCTTGTTTTTGAGCATGTGTGGAGAGTCGGGTAGTTGTTCCTTTGACTTGCACACATAGATCTTTCTTCTTCTGGGATAAGAACTATTGTTTCTGAGGGCACTCACTCTTTCCCTACTCCCTGGACTTGTGGTTATGCTCTACTGATCCCAGCAAATACTCCAGGATGGGTAGTAGAACCTGCTCAAGGCTTTTCTCCCATCTGTCTTACCACAGTGATTGGTCCACTTTGAAAGAATATCTGGCTAATCTATACTGATCCTGCTCAAAGAAACTGATTCAGAAAAGTTATGTGATCTGAATTGGTTCACAGAGAGCTAATCTGATGGTCTTGAGGTTGTGCGTGCCTACTAAGTCGCTTCAGTGATATCCAACTCTTTGTGACCCTAGGGACCGTAGCCCACCAGGCTTCTCTGTCCATGGGATTCTCCAGGCAAGAATACTGGAGTGGGCTGCCATGCCCTCCTCCAGGGGCTTTTCTCAACCCACGGATGGGATCCGTGTCTCTCTGTCTGCTGCATTGGTGGGTAGGTTTTTTACCACTGGTGCTGCCTAGTAAGCTCAGTCTTGCAGTTAAGAAGGTGTAAATCTGAGTTTATGGAGACCTCCATGGAAGAGGGACAGTGATGTCAGTACAGAGGAGAGTAAAGATATAAAGAAGCAACCAAATCTTGATGTTACTGTTTGCATCCCAAGACCCAGCCATAAGTGTTGGCAAGACAATGCCTCTGGACTTACAGCTGAGTTTGTCAACCAGTTCAGTTTTGCACCATTTGTTTTACACAAATTCACTCTTCCCTCTTCTGATCATTGGTATTTTGTACAATTTTTTTGTTATCCAAAAAGAAAACCATTTGCTTGCATTTTTCCTAATTAAAAAAAAAAAAGGAGAAAGAGAGAGGTAGGCCTATGAGGCTTTAGGTAAGTTAAATAAATGGGGAGTATTTATTTTTCCTAAAAATATTTAAAAATATATATTAAACGTTGAAATAAATAAGAAAAAATAAACTTTTAAGGAGACAAAACTCCTGGTCCTGTGTATTTTTTTGTATGGCACAAAGCAGATGCTACTTCATGGATAAAGAACTTTGTTAGAAATTCTATGCAGAGATGTTTCTACTGAGCTATTCTAATAGTGATTTCACTGTTTTTCAATGAATCACAACTATGATACCTCTGTGTCCTGTAACAGTTACATATGTTCTACATATTGCTTTAAAACTGCATGAAGATCTGGTTATTGAAACTATTATAATCAAGCTCTTTGTATGAAAAGTGCTTTGCAACGTAAACATTTTATAGAAAACTTAAAAGTTTAATTTCTTTCTCTTTCTTGTGTAGTTGATTTTCTATACGATTGTGGTTGAAGACAACTTCCACAGTACAGACCATCCCAGGATACATACCATCTCTTCTTTACTGGCTATTTTGCTGAAGTTAGTTAAAATTCTTAGATTTCTTCAACTATTCCTAGGTATTACATCTTGCTAAGAAGTTAAAAGCTATCCTAAACTATAATATGCTTAAGGACATTCCATTCAATATTTTATGAGTCAATCTAATATATTAAGATTGTGGGTTCCAAACATTAGGTTCTGAAATAGAAACTATGAACGGGCTTTTGGAAAACTGTTGACCACTGAAGTTGTATGAAAAATATTTCAGAAATACACATCTGAGTATATTTTTCCTCAGGGAAAAGATCCCAGCCCTTTCCAAATTCTCGAAAAGATCTATAATGCAAAAAAAAAAAAGTTATTAAGCGGGAGTAAGCAGAGGGATTTTGATCTTTTGAAGGTAAAATCGAGGGTAAATGTTCACAGAATTTCCATTTTCTATTTATTTTGTTGAAAACCAGCTTTAGTACAATGTTAGCATTTGCAGGTGGTAGAGTTATGAATATGCAAAGTTAACCATGACATAATCTGTTCAGTGTTGCATATCATCACAGTAATAATTGCTTTATTGTTCAGTGGTCAGGGTCCCTGCCAGGAAACGTAACCCAAGTAAGAATTAAATGCAAGAAGCGTATGTCCATGATATCACAATTAAGCTCAGTATAGACAGACCTGAACATTAAAGGCAAATTAATAAACTTTCAAGAATACCATCAAATAAATGGTAAGAATTCAGTGCTCAAGTATAAAATGCTTTAAAAATATGCTAGAATGACTTATGTGATCACAGTTCTGAAGTTTATTTTATATAAAGATTTTCCTCTTAATGGACATTCAATTATGTTAATCCTTGAGAATAATCGCTCTTGGTGCTTTTATATCTAGAAATTAGGGTTAGATCACAGTTTCAAGTCATTTACTGAAGGAGAAAGGAACTAAGACAGAAGGGAGGAGGGAAGAAGGGAGAAGGGTGGGAATAACAATGAAAGAGCATTTTTTACACTAACTGCATATTTGCAGAGAAATTCGCATCTCCCTTTAAATTCAGTTTCTTTAATTGTACTCCATTTCTTAATTATCTTATAATATTCAAATATATTTTACCGATTACTGTTAAAGGATCTACTTTTGATATTTGCCCTCAACTAGCTACATTAGTTAGGAGACTGGTAGATAGGCAGCTGAAACAAAGAGATCAAAAACAAAACAAAAAAGCAGGGCACCTTAAAATGTCAGAAATCTGTTTCTTTTAAATCAAGGTCTAAAGGTAAGGGATCCAAGCTGGCAGTGACCTCTTCTTCAGATGGTTACTGGGATGCCCAGCTTCTTCCCGTCTTGTTTTGTCACACTATCCAAAAGCTCAGTTTTGTTCAGGGCCTCTGGCTACCCCTCAATATCCATTCTAGCCGTCTACTTCCCATTACATGAACCTCATGGAATGTCAGAAAGACCACATTTCCCAAGCTCTTTTGCAGGTAGGTAAGATTGTTTGATTAATTTACAGGCAAATGCACGTGCACAAAAGTGATATACAAAACTTGGATTATGCTTTTAAAGGACCAGAGGTGACTTCCCTTGCCTTTTACTTTCTTCCAGACATCTTGGAGAGCCATAGCAATCCAATGAGGGTGGTGAAGGATGAAAACACAGAAGCCTATACCTAACACAGGGCTTCCCAGGTGGCATACTCGTAAAGAATCCACCTGCCAACATAGCAGACAAAAGAGATGTGGGTTGAGAAGACCCCCTGGAATAGCAAATGGCAACCCACTCCATTATTCTTGCCTGGAAAATTCAATGGACAGAGGAGCCTGGCAGGCTACAGTCTATTGGGTCCCAAAGAGTTGGACACGACTGAGCACATGAGCAAATACCTGACAACAGAGAGCCATTGTATCAGTAAATGGGTTTATGTGAGAAACAGCATTCTACTTTTGTTTAAGTAAATGTTGTGTAAACAAATTTATGTCATAGCAATTGAGCCTAAATCCTAACTGTTGCATCAGTACAATACTTTCTGCTCTTCCTCCCACTTTTCTTCCAATAAAACGTAGGTTCCTTTCATCCACAGTTTTTTCATATTGCGTTATTTGTTACAAGCAAAATAAATGAAGGGACCATGGAAATTTAGAGTTCCCATTACAAAAAAAAAAAAAATCACAAATAATTGTCTCCAAAACTTTTACTTATCTAACAAACCAAATTTCCATAACCAGGAAAGAATCGGCTATGACACCTTTCCATTTCTATCTATGGATTCCACAACGTAAATTGTCTGAGAACAGAAATCTTTGCTTAAAACCAAATGTACTAAAATTTCCACTGAATACCATGTAGCAAGCAACATAAAAATAAGAATGAAATATTAGGAAAAATAGATTATGTAAAAGATAATAGGGTAGAGTTGAAAGCAACATGTTGGAGATGTAATTTGTGTGTGGGAGCTAGAATGGGGGGGAGAGACAAATCTCTGAAGAAGGCAGAGGGATGGCTGATTTGCCTTTATCATTGGCTTGCTGCCTAGTTTCTTTCAGGTCAATCTTTTTATTTTATTTTATTTTATTTTATTTTTATTAAGCACAAGCATTCTTGCCTTAGGCATGTTCTTCTTTGATAGCTACAACTTCCTCTTCCTACCACTCATCTCTCACTAATCAATACACAATGAGGTGCCAGAGTAATTTCCTTTTTATAAGACTCTTACCACTTCCTGACACTTTTCACATTTCTTCCCTAATTATTTTCTGATTTTGACACTAGAGAGAGAGTTCTTGTTCTCACTAACAGGCATTTGCTCTCCACTCCTTGGTCCAACTTCTTTTGCTCAGCCCTGGCCTGTCAAGCTTTTGTGGTGGGCTTTATTCCTATCACCCTCCCCCAAAAGCAACATGCCCTAGCCTAATTTTGTGCTTTCAACCTAAGTAGTCTTTTTTTTAAATCTAATATTCATTATTATCCTCACAAAACATTTCTTAAAACTTTAATAATGCCTCTCAATTGTTACTTAGGAAACTTGATGGAGAAAAAAAAAAAAAAAAGATGAAAACAAGGACATGCTAATATCTGCCAGGGCAGGGGTAGAATGTATTATAAAATATATGTCATAGGTAAAAGACTTACAACTTGTTTTTCAAGCAAATATATGCTTTGTGGGGTCTAAACTAAAATTTAATTTTAAACTAAAGCTCTTAACAAATGGTACCTCAAAATTCGATTGGAATATTACAATGCAAATGTACAGTATTGTAATAAAGTATCCCAGAATGTGTTAAGCATTCTGTATATACAATTCGATCTACACAAGCTTTACCTTAGAACATTTTGGATCTTCAATACAAAAAGGTAATAATAAGAACAGTTGTTTTAACTTCTCAGATCCTATGCACATTAAGCTCAAAATAAATATAAATTTAATATATCACATACTTGGTGCATGTTTACTGCAACTTTGCTTATAAATGTTTCACTCTGATGTACTTTCTATTACGTGGATAAAAAAAGATAAGACTCTTAACACTATAGGATGATGTTAATGCATACTGCAGTCTATTACCTTCACTGGCTGATACATGTGTGAGTGGCCCAAGGTGAAGTGGAGGGAAGGTAATTGAAATTTCCTAGGACTGATACTCTTCACTGGCATCCTGGGAGCACCATCAGTACTCATGAATGTTATAGATATACTTGGTTGGAAGTCACAAATGCTCCTGGGAGAACAATAGACCTCAGAAACTACTTACATAACTGTTAGACAGCATACTTCTAAAAAGTAGCGAAACTAATTTTCACCCTCCCTCACAGGACAGAAGACAACATTTGCAGGTCCTGTTGAAATTAACAGTCTCAGGTCTATCCAGCTGCAGGACTATAAGGCTCCTTAATAAATGTTTGCTGAATGAATAAATGAGAACTATGTGTACCAGATACATAGAAAATTTAATGAGCAAATTCATCTTTAAGTAAAAACCTTAATAAAAGAACCAACAAAACATGTATAGATTCAGGTGAACCTCCATCACTTCCACATAAATTCAAAGAAAACCTGAGTGAGTCCAGTGCTCAGAAGCTTTCAGTCTATTTGTGTAGAATAGATTTATGCATTAATGCAGACAGAAGGGCAACTGATCACTCTGGAAAGTAGAAGAGAAATTAGAATCATTATTGAGATTCTGCCACAAAGAGAGTGGATAAGTTTAGACTAGTCACTTAGCCTCTCCAGTCTTTCTCTTAAAAGCCTGTGTTATGAATTGAATTATCTCCCTAAAATCTGTATGTTGAAGTCCTAACCCCCAGTGACCATATTTGGAGATAAGATCTTTACAGGGGTAATCAAGTTAAACGAAGTACATAAGGGTAGACCCTTATTCAGTATGACTAGTGTCCTTATATAAGAAAGGGGAATTTGAACACAGACAGCTATACATACAGGGAAACTACCACACCCACAGGAAGATGACCGTACAAGTCAAGGAGAAAGACCTGGAACAAGTCCTCCACTTATGGCCCTCAGAAGGAACTAACTCTTGAATGTGGACTTCTAGCCTCCTAAACTTTGACAGAATACATCTCTGTAGTTTAGGTCATATAGTGATCCAACCTGGGTCTTCCGCATTGTGGGCAGATTCCACATCTAAGCCACCAGGGAAGCCCATACTAAGTCTAAGAACAAGCAAATGCAGTAGTATATATTCAGGAGATATGGTTTAAAAAGAGGAAGAAAGAATAATAATTTATTTATAAAAATCCTTGAAGGCTATAGCTGAAGAGGAAATGCTAAATGCTTTTAGTGAAGCCAAAGTAGTCAAGGAACAGGACTGTTATGGTAGAAAATGGGGCTTCCCTGGTGGCTCAGGTGGTGAAGGATCTGCCTGCGCTGGAGACCCAGGCTGGATCCCTGGGTTGGGAAAATTCCCTGGAGAAGGGAATGGCTACCCACTCCAGTGAAATGAAAAGACGCTTACTCCTTGGAAGGAAACTTATGACCAACCTCGACAGCATATTAAAAAGCAGAGACATTACTTTGCCAACAAAGGTCCGTCTAGTCAAGGCTATGGTTTTTCCAATAGTCATGTATGGAGTATGTAAGAGTTGGACTGTAAGGAAAGCTGAACACCGAAAAATTGATGCTTTTGAATTGTGATGTTGGAGAAGACTCTTGAGAGTCCCTTGGACTGCAAGGAGATCCAACCAGTCCATCCTAAAGGATATCAGTCCTGGGTGTTCATTGGAAGGACTGATGCTGAAGCTGAAACTCCAGTACTTTGGCCACCTCATGGAAAAGACCCTGATGCTGAGAGGGATTGGGGGCAGGAGGAGAAGGGGACGACAGAGGAGGAGATGGTTGGATGGCATCACCGACTCGATGGACACGAGTTTGAGTAAACTCTGGGAGTTGGTGATGGACAGGGAGGCCTGGCGTGCTGTGATTAATGGGGTCGCAAAGAGTCGGACATGACTGAGTGACTAAACTGAACTGAACTGAACCCACTCCAGTATTCTTGCCTAGAATATTCCATGAACAAAGGAGCCTGGTGGGCTATGGTTCATGGGGCCGTAGGAGCCAGACACAACTGAACAACTTGCACATGGTAGAAAATGGAAAGGGAAGAACAAAAGAATCAACATGAGAATATGGCTAAAGATTCACAATGTCTTAACATGACATAAACGATAATGGCATCTTTTTTCCAAGTTCACTGTTTAATACAGTCCAATTGAAACAAATAAGAATTTTCTGGACCACTAAATTAAATAGCTTCAAAATACTAGTAAAATTATTCCCATTTGTATTCTTAAAAATTTAAAAAGTCTCCAAATATAAATAACAAAAACACAAAACCATATTTCTATAGATCTGAATTTATCCAAACCAATGGAATGTGGTATTTATAGTATGAACATAGAGGCAAATCACATGACACAGTCAACATACAGAAATTAGTTCAGTTCAGTCCCTCAGTCATGTCTGGCTCTGTGTGACTTCATGGACTGCAGCATGCCAGGCTTTCCTGTCCATCACCAATTCCTGGAGCTTGCCCAAACTCTTGTCCATTGAGTCAGTGATGCCATCCAACCATCTCATCCTCTGTCGTCCTCTTCTCCTCTTGCCTTCAATCTTTCCCAGTATCAGGATCTTTCCTAATGAGTTAGCTTTTTACATCAGGTGGCCAAAGTATTGGAGTTTCAGCTTCAGCATCAGTCCTTCCAATGAATATTCAGGACTGATTTCCTTTAGGATTGACTGATTTGATCTCCTTGCAGTCCAAGGGACTCTCAAGAATCTTCTCTAAAACCATAGTTCAAAAGCATCAATTCCTCAGCCCTCAGCTTTCTTAATAGTCCAACTCTCATATCCATACATGACTACTGGAAAAACCATAGCCTTGACTAGACAGACTTTTGTTGGCAAAGTAACGTCTTTGCTTTTTAGCATGTTGTCTAGGTTGGTCATGGCTTTCCTTCCAAGGAGCACCTGTCTTTTAATTTCATGACTGCAGTCACCATCTGCAGTGATTTTGGAGTCCAAAAAAATAAAGTCGGTCATTGTTTCTATTGTTTCCTCATCTATTTGCCATGAAGTGATGGGACTGAATGCCATGATCTTAGTTTTCTGAATGCTGAGTTTTAAGCCAACTTTTCACTCTTCTCTTTCACTTTCATCAGAAGGCTCTTTAGTTCTTCTTTGCTTTCTTTTAAGGGTGGTGTCATCTGCATACCTGAGATTATTGATATTTCTCCCGGCAATCTTGATTCCAGCTTGTGCTTCATCAAGTCTAGCATTTCGCATGATGTACTCTGCATATACGTTAAATAAGCAGGGTGAATATATATAACCTTGACATACTCTTTTCCCATTTTGGAACCAGTCTGTTTTTCCATGTCAAATTCTAACTGTGGTTTCTTGACCTGCATACAGATTTCTCAGGAGGCAGGTAAGGTGGTCTGGTATTCAGATCTCTTTAAGAATTTTCCACAGTTTATTGTGATCCACACAGTCAAAGGCTTTGGAGTAGTTATTAAAGCAGAAGTAGATGTTTTCTGGAACTCTCTTTCTTTTTTGATGATCCAACGGATGCTGGTGATTTGATCTCTGGTTTCTCTGCCTTTTCTAAATCCAGCTTGAACACTGGCAGTTCATGGTTCATGTACTTTTGAAGCCTGGTTTGGAGAATTTTGAGTATTGCAAAATTCAAACTTAAATTAAAGAAAGTAGGGAAAACCACTAGACCATTCAGGTATGACTTAAATCAAATTCCTTAGAATTATACAGTGGAAGTGAGAAATAGATTAAATGGGTTAGATCTGATAGACAGAGTCCTGAAGAACTATGGACAGAGGTTCATGACATTGTACAGGAGGCAATGATCAAGACCATCCCCAGGAAAAAGAGAGGCAAAAAGGCAAAATGGTTGTCTGAGGAGAACTTACAAATAGCTGAGAAAAGAAGACAAGTGAAAGGCAAAGGAGAAAAGGGAAGATATACCCAGTTGAATGCAGAGTTCCAAAGATGAGCAAAGAGAGATAGGGAAGCTTTCTTCAGTTATCAATCAAAAGAAATAGAGGAAAACAATAGAATGGGAAAGACTAGAGATCTCTTCAAGAAAATTAGAGATACGAAGGGAACATTTCATGCAAAGATGGGCACAATAAAAGACAGAGATTGTATGGACCTAAGGAAAGATACTAAGATATCTAACAGATATCTTACCTAATAGAAGATACTAAGAAGAGGTGGCAAGAATACACAGAAGAACTGTACAAAAAAGATCTTCATGACCCAGATAACCACTATGGTGTGATCACACCTAGAGCCAGACTTCCTGGAATGTGAAGTCAAGTAGGCCTTAGGAAGCATCACTACAAACAAAGCTAGTGGAGATAATGGAATTCCAGTGGAGCTATTTCTAAAATCTTAAAAGATGATTCTGTGAAAGTGCTGCACTCAATATGCCAGCAAATCTGGAAAACTCAGCAGAGGCCATGGGACTGGAAAAGGTCAGTTTTCATTCCAATCCAAAGAAAGGTAATGCCAAAGATTGTTCAAACTACTGCACAATTACACTCATCTCACATGCTAGCAAAGTAATGCTCAAAATTCTCCAAGCCAGGCTTCAACAGTATGTGAACATATAGAAATAGAAATTGCAATTTTAAACTGAAGCATAGGACCCCATGAATATACTGCTAAACAATGAATTGCACAATATGACCCATATTTCCTATGGAAAGTGAGAAACTAGCTAAATGATCATCATTACAGGTTCTCTGCAAGGAGTTCTCATTATTTAGAAATACACATTTCTGAATTAAATTTACATGTTTAAGTTACTAATAACAGAAGTTTAAGTATTTTAATTTGTGGGCCTTCCCTGGTGGTCCAGTGGTTAAGAATCTGTTCTTCCACTACAGGGGACATTGGTTCAATCCCTCATCAGGGAACTAAGTTCCCACAAGCCACTAGGCATGGCAATAAATGTATTTTAGTTTGTAATTTTCTGTTTCACTACTCTGATTCTAATTGTATATTGATACACTATTTCTTCTGAAAATTAATCATCCTTATTTGTTTTTTTATAGAACAAGGCAAGTTTCTGAAAAATTATTAAGTTAATATAACCAAGAAAAAATACATCAGCCATGTAGTTTTCCTCTGCTGCGGATCTAAGAAAACTCAACTATACATTAGCAAAACATCCAATTTCATATATTCCTCAGTTGAAAGAATTTTTAAATAGGATTCAAATCCTCAGATGTAATAAGTAAATATTTTATACCAAAGTTGGCTCTAAAGAAATATTCCAATGATTATATTTCAATTTCCTTTAAATTCATATTGCAACATACATGAAAAACTCCAGGAGTAGTGTGACTAGAGGACAGAGTGGTTGTCTGAACACTCTGGTATTTTTGTCATCCCTTCTTGAGTAGAAATAATACAGAGAATAAAAGAGAAACCATCCTTCACCCTAATATAATATAACCAACAAATCCAACATAGAAATTACTTAGACCTGAATAATCACCAGGTATTTGTTTAGTCTCTCTTTGACATAAATTCAGCAGAAATAAATTTCAATAAAGCATGCTATTGTGTTGAGTAACAAGCAAAGCCAATTATAACAATGATGACCAATACAAGTAAGGCTACACTTACTGAGTGCTTAGTAAGTGCCAGGCACTGTCTAATTCCTTTACACATATTAACTCCTAAGCAAGCTAAAAGCTAGACTATCATTGTATCTATTTTAATGACGAGAAACATGAAGCATACTGATCAACAAAAGAACCTACCCAAGATCAAACACTAGCAAGGGGTATTCTGGCTTCATAGTTTTTGCTTAGACCCGTTTTGCTACACTGCCTCTGCAAAAGAGAAATATATAGAAAGCCTCATTTGAATGCCTCCAATGAGCTAAGCACTATGTGGATGATTTACGTGAAATGTAAATCATTCTGTGATGAGGCACTAGCACTTAGCAAGGCTAAGCTGTTCAAGGTCACTGCTACTCATCCATGGCTGGAATTTGAATTTATGCATGTCTGAATCCACAGCTGGGGTCCATTTTCCAGTGTTCACATCCAGATTATAATGGGCCATAGTCTTGCACAGCCATTTGAAAACTACTGCCTGCAGGCCAAATCCAGCCTGCTACCAGTTTTTGTAAATAAAGTTTTATTGGAGCTTATATGAGCCTGGTTCATTCATTTGCTATTGACTGTGGCTGCTTTTCTGCTATGGGGCAGAGTAGAGAAATCGTGACAGAGACCATATGGCCCACAAAGCAGAAATGATTCATTGTCTGGGCCTTTACAAAAAAAATGTTTGCTGACCTCTGGTCTAGGATGTCCCTAGCTGAGATTCCTAGAAGAATGATAAGAACTTTGTTATGGTTATAGTTGCCACCTTACTAATAAGCAAAAATTGCTAAAGACATTTAAGAAAACAAAGGAACCCCAAACTCCTGTTATGGGCTGAACTGTTTCTCCCAAGAAGATGTCCAGAAGTCTTGATCTCTGGTACCACGAATGTGACACTGGAGGATAGGGTCTGTGCAGATGAAATCAAGTTGAAATGAGGTTGTTAGTATGTACCACAATCCAATACGACAGCTGTCCTCATAAGAAGAGGAAAACACCAGGGAAGACTGAGGCATAAAAGAAAACATCATGTGATGATGAAGGGAGAGACTAGGGAAATGCAGCTACAAGCCAAAGGATGGCAAAGGCTGGTGGCCACCACCAGAAGCCAGGAGAAGGCAGGGCAAGATTGCAAGCAGAGTCTCAGAGAAGGATCATGGTTCTGCTGACACCTTGATTACAGACTTTCAGCCTCCTGAACTATAAGGGGATAAATTTCCGTTGCTTGGTACAGCCATTTTTGGGGCACTTCCTTCTGGCAGCCATGGGAGATGACCATAGTGCCCTTCGGGATATGCAGAGACACAGGGCAGCAGGAAATGACTGACTTTGAATAGTGTATCACAGGTTACCAGCTGACAGTGAACAATTTGCTTTTCTTTAGTAGACTTATAACTGGGAGGCATCCATTCAGTCGGGGAAACGTTTCCCTGCCCCCACTGACTTCAGTCAGGGTCATGAGACTTGTACTCATCAATAGAATGTCACCAGAAGTATAATAACCAAAGTGGCTAAGGAAGCAGTCTGTGTTCTTAAAGCTGGATGTAGAGACTCAAAAGTTTGAGGGGTGGTGGAACGCCAAGATGGAAGGGGCCCAGGCCCTGGAAATATGCATGGAATAAAACCCTCCCAACTGATTCCTATGTCGGTAAAAAGTAAATCTGTATTAGGTGAAGCCCTTGGAATGTTTTTATACGCTAAATCAGCTAATATTACATCAGTTTCATGAACTATTAAAACAAAAAATCAAGTTTCTCACTTCTCTGAAATTTGAACTCCTCAGAGGTGTTATATTATGAGGGCCCTATAAATATTTTGAAAACCAAATGGAGAAGGACATCACTGATGTAAAGTTCAAAGATATATTAGCCCAAATTCAAGCAACACTTGCCATCAGCATAAAGGCCACAGAGAGCCATATAAAATTTTGGCAAAAGAACATCCAGACTACAGCTCCATGGTGAACAAAACTGTAAACTCTCAAAATTTTGGCCACAGACGATGTTTATGGGTACCAGGAAGTATACAATCTAGTAATGAGACCTAGTTGGGGATATCCAGGAAAGAAACACAGCCAAAAAATCAGTGTGATACATACTAAGACTAAGCTTGAAGCAAAACGCAAGACAAGAGGTGAGAATACATGAGTCACAAACTCTCCTTTCTGTGAACGATGGTTTCCAAGTGATGCCACAACGTGATCTTTCTGCGGGTGCAGTGGCAAATCAATTTGTGCTATTTTTGCACTTTCTGAATGGGATAACATAGCTACAGAACACTGTTTGTCAGAGATGGGTCTTGAAACCTGCACTCCATGGAGACTGTCTATGACTCAAAAGACCATTTATCTGCCGAGTAAAGGAAGATGAGACATTAAATGCAAAAGTTTCCAAACGATGCACTATATGATTTTCCTTTCTTTTTTTTTTTTAACTTCTTTTTTTGCTTACTTGATTATTTTTCTGAATTTGCATAAGCTAAACTTTGAATTGCTAGTTGATTTTTATTAATATCTCCCTTGCATGTGATTGCAAACCTCTTTTTTACAATAAGTCCTAAAGAGACTGCAGGTTTATCCTCCTGGAGCAGCACGCTGCTGTACCGTCGGTGGCTATGGCACCATCTTGGAACTGGTACTCCCCTGTGTAATATTTCTGTGCTATCTGACAGAAGGAATTCACGATCATCTTGTTCTCCATCACTAGCTGGGGTAAAAATAAAGGTTGGTAACATCTTTGGCTTCCTTTTGATTTTATATATTTTAATTCACTCTTTTTCATTTTACTAATTCTTTTTCATAGAGGTGAACTACTTCTGCAGATGAAAATTCATGAAGTAAAGTGAAAAATTTTGGAGTGCAAGTCACACTGTACATCAGAAAGCTAGAGTTGCAGCCAGAAACATCTGTCAACATATGGCAACACAGATGCATCGTAATACTTTCGGGTTTGACAGCTTTGCACTGGATGCGCTCTTGAGTAAAAGAACAAATTGTTTTTGTTTCCTTGGGTTCTCAAACAATAGGCCCATGCTAGGGACCAAGAATTTTCGATACTAGATCCTGGCTTTCATCAGTCACACTTACATAAACATAGATCTTTCTTTTCTCCATCAGGGCTTTATCATTTAGTTATATGATATAAAGGCACCCGGGGAATAAAAAATAGAAAAAAAAAATTAAGCACTTGGAATTCCTGTTACACAAACAGAAGTCTTTAGATAAGCATCATCAAATGGAAAACACTGAAGATTCCTTGACAAAGTAGCTACATCAGAAAATATATAATGCCTGTTCCTAAGTGCTCAGAAAAAGGAAGAGACAATTCAGCAAGGAACTGAAGTCAACAGTGCAATGCTTAAAATTGGAGTTCTGCAAGCTGTACCATTTTGTATGATCCTAGCATGCAAATGAACCTAAATCACCATTTCTTCCTCTTTAAAATAGCATTATAATAGGGATTAAACGAGGTGATGTATGTAAAACACTTAGCACCATGCCTGGCATATAGGAATTTCGCCAGAAATGGTATCTTGAAAAAGTGAGTATTCATAACAGTTGGTATCATTAACTGAAGTCCTAGTTTGTCATGCATGAATTTTTATTTCTGTCAGAATACATTTCTGACAGCACTACTGTAAAGTAGTGAAAATGATGGATTATACAAGACATGTAATGATGGATAATAACTATTAATAATAACTAATGTGGCTTCAAATTTAGGCCTTTTTTAGGGAACGGTTTTGCGGCATTCTCTTATAGAAACACCATGATTGACAGACCTAAGTGTTAACATATATTAAAAATACCACGAGATTTTTAGAGGGCATCTTAATCCGACAGTATACATTAGTTTCGCAAAATAAGAATTTCATCACCGATAATATTCAAACAGTTCTTTTGAATAGCTCTACCATCAGACTGAATAATGAATGCTATTTTCCCCTCAGTTGATCCATACGGGCGACAGGGCAAAATAGGCATATTCTACATCACCCCTGCAGTCTGTCTCCCCGTTTATCACAAGGAAAATGGCAAAACCAGTGAATTACCAAAACTTCTGTGGGCCGCTACCAAGTAAAAGGCCTGTGCCAGGCTCTCAGATGGATTCTGAAATGTATAAAACCTTGCTTTTCTTTTCTCCAAGAAGCTGACGACTTTGCTGATGAGACACAGGAGAAAAACATGAAAATATGAACGTAAAACTTATTGGGTATGTCATGTCCCATCTCAGAAGAGGTTATTTTCATTGTTTTTTTTTTTTTGCTCATCAATTATTTTATTATTAAGTGCCCTGAAGTGCATGACAAATGTTCTAACTTATCACACTGCACATCACAAACCATATGCATTTTCTTCCTGCTTGGAGTACATCCTTTAAAAATCATATAATTTCCTGGAGGGAGGCCCTTTGGGAAATTACTAAATTAGCTCCTCACCTCCAGCCCCACCTTTCTCTTACCTTCACACACAGAGGCTAATTCTACATGGAATAACCAAATCAAATCAGAACTGAAAGTTCAAACAAGCAATAATTCTCAATCTGTGGTTCGTGTTTCTGAAAAGCCACAGACAGCTCTGATCTATGGACCCTTACAGAAAACCTGGGCTGACATATTTATTTGATCTCATCACCCTAAGCAAACAGCATCTCTAACTCTAGATAGCAGCAAGTGAGGATGTTAGAAAGACATTTGCCCTTTCTAGCCCATGAATCTTAGTTTTAACTTAACACTTAAAGATAGTGCTATATTTCCTGGTCCCCTTTCTATCTTACTCTATGTTCTGGAGGGAAAAAAAAAAAGTATTGCAGGTTTGCTGCCCTTTCAAATGAGAGCCACATACGGAAACTTCTTCATTAGCTGTTGCAGGGTTTCCTCTTTCCTTTTAAAGCCCTATTTCTCTATAAACCATTGTCTTATTGCAGTTTACCATGTAAGGATTTCAGAGGAGTTAAAAACTCATCAAAAAGAACAATACTTCTTTTTGGCCCAAGATACTATTTGTGGAAAGCACTTTCCATTTATGGTCATAGAGAGAAAGCAAATGATTACTCAGCAAAGCTGTCCAAGCAAAAGTCATTCACTTCATTTTGCAGAAATGCAACCTGAAAAACTGAACAGAAAAGTTAGAAATTGGAGTAAATCTGATCTAACATTATAGCCTGCTGGCCTAAAAATGCCTCTATTAAAAAATGTCTGAGTCAAATAAGTGAGGCAGCAATGTATGACAGAAAAGCAAGTGGATTTTGGGGTCAACCTGATCCCAAGCTTTTTCTCAGTTTCAGTCTATGACCTTTACATTTACAATGTCAATAGTAACAGATAGTATAATGATAATAACAACAATAATACTTTCTTGGAGAAGTTTAGAGAATTTAATGAAATTGTATAGATTTGTTGTACAAAAGTGAACTTCTTAGGTAATGTGAAGGTTAACTTTTCAAGTCACCTCTAATTACCTGTGTATAATGAAGTTAAACGTCCTGATATGTTACTTTAGTGTGAAAATATCAGCTTCATTTATGTTACCAAGTAAAACAATGAGGGTAAAAAAGGAACTGGAAGGCGCAGTGTGACACTGAGCTATTTCTGAGCTCAAGATGATCAGTGAATAACAGAGCTTTAAAAAAGCAAGAGTGGACTCATATCATGTTCACTTAACAAATGAGAATTTAACTATGCGGCTTCAGGGGAAAAAAAATAAAACAACAGAGGGAGACCAGACTGTGTACAAAATTGTGTCCAATTTTCCACTCCATGAATATATGCCCCCAGATGTGAGATGATAGGAATGGATCTCAGCATGTAAGGATCTTTCTCTGCCAAGTGTGATTCAAGGGTCAAATAACACATAGTTTTCCTAAACATATTCTACTAGTATGCCAATTACTTTGGCTGGTACCTAACTGAAGAGTCAATTAGTCATCACCAGAGAAAATAATGGCTGTGCTGGAAAGATACAAGGTATGTACATCTTTTATCTGTTCTTTTGTATGGGGTTTTCTAAGGTCATTCAACTCAAAATATGCCACTATAAATCACTAAGAATATGTACAAATGATCATTTACTTTCAATGACTGCCTCATGACCTAACTGTCACAGCTACAAGATGAGAAGTTGATGTTTAGCATGGTTAAAGTAAGCATTGCTCAGATCCCCTCTGTGAGACATAGAAGCATCTACCAAATGATGGCCCTGTTTAGGGTCATAGAAGGCAGGGCATTCACTGCTTTCCAGGTTTTCATTTTATTTCTGGACACGTCCACTTGAGTGTTCTAATACTGTTCAGAAGCTACCATGTCTGTAACTTTTCTTGACTGTCCTTTACTTTACTTTTCTTTACTACATCTTAATTATTCCTGAACATGACAAATCTGCAATGATTTTAAGTTTTAAAATGAAGCCTTATAAACATCCAAGTCAAATGTTATGAATATTGTCAACCTTTCTTTGCATGACCTTCTCACCATCCTGACTTCCTACCTCTTAAAAATTATTCCAGTTTTTTTAGTGCTTTTTGTCCCTACCTGAGAGGCTAAAAGAAGCACAATTGTTGGTTTGAGATTTTCAGTGCTTTCCAGGTAAAATCTGAAACTGGACTCTGTACACAGAGAGCAAGGAGACACTAAAGAAAGAAGGAAATCATTTCACCTTAGATTAGAAGGAGATGAGTTTAAGAAGCAAGGGAACTTACCTATGAGGTTTCTACCTATGAGTAGATCTCCATGGCCCCTTGCCAGAATCTTAAAAGTCTGTATAGAGACCTTTATGGGTTCAGGCACAGATGCTGTCCAGATGGTCTCAACAACACCTCGCTCCCTCAAGACTGCATTCTTGAAAATAAAGCCTGCTGTGGAAATGGTGGATTTCCACATTTCAGTAGATTTCAAGGATGAAGGTGGGGCTGAGGAGCCTGTGATTGGCTGGGTCCAGCTTTCAGGTCAATCAAAAGTCTTATCCTCTCGGTGACCTTCTCCAACCACAATAAAACTAGCAGGGTCTGATCAGTGTGGGGCCCTCTCCACTCCTATTTCTCATATGCTATAATCTTAATCAAGCATTCTAAAATCACAGGGGCTCATTTTGTTGCAAGAGCTACACTCAGTGCTAACTTATGTTAAACTTATAATCATGCAATTCCTGAAGATTTTTTCACATGTGTTGCTCTCAAAGTGTAAGCCCCCTCATTCTTTATTTGACATTACCTTTTAAAAAAGTTTGTATTATCTGAATGAAATAGAATCTTGTAAGACCCCCATCCTTTATCCAGCCTGTAGGAACCTTTCGCATTTGTTCACTTTGAGATGTTTACACATTGAACCAAGCCTTGGTATCCTGGTAACCAGGAATGTGAGACAGCATCAGGAGTTTCCTCAGCTGAACTTTGAACACACACACTTTTTCATTCACCGTATAAGATGACTGTTTTGAAGAGAGTACAAAAGAACCTAATTTTTATGGACTTTATTGTACAATAAACAGGCTGTCATCCACTTAAGTATAATATAGAATCTATAGCCTGCAGATTCAGGAATGAAAAAAATTTTTTTTTCCTTAGTAAACTAAACTGGCTCCCTTGAAAACAACATGATATATGCTTATGTATGTGTATGTTTTCCAATAACTTATCGTTCTAATATAAAAGTTAAAGGACTTTCTCATAGTAATTGCTTGCTAACTTTGAGTCTACAATTTCCTATTTTTATAAGAAAGGAAAAGAGTTAATATTGCACTTATGGGTTTATTTACATGTCTGTCTCTCACAATAAGTCTGGATGTCCTGTGAAGTGAGGGGCATGTTTTTATTGGTTTTTGTTTCAAATGTAATTAATACACTCCTGCTGTAATTAACACATTCCACTGAATGAATAAATATATTAATGAATGAATGAAAAGGTCATACAATTCAAAATCAATATGGTAACAAAGAGATGGTCTTGGGATAATTAACCAAACTTTCTCCCTGGTTGCAGAATTTGTCTGCCAGTCTTTTGTGCACTGTGCTGAGCCGATTACAGATTAAAGTAATTACAGTGAATTCTTGATTACTGGCATGCAGTCTAGCTATTTTGTGGATTACCTATCACAACTAATTCCGAACTTATCTGCTGCCACCCAGCATATGTCTGAGTAACAGTCAGCTTCAGTGATAGCAGCTGCATGCTTCAGGAAAGAACATTTATGTTGATATTTCTGTACAGAATACATAATTATGAAATTCATTCTGGTGAGGGCTGGAGAAAACCAACAAGCATTTCAAAACAAAATGTTAAGTTTGCTTTCTAAGTCTCAAAGTAGATGAGATGATTTGGATAAAGAAGTTCAAACAATTGACCTGTATCTTTCCACAATAGCTTGATGAATCATAATTAGTATGCAGTCTATTCCTCTCCTTGAAACTAGCTACCTGTCTCTATTACCATTGATAACTGATAATAATTGTGCTTTATGAATTCATTCTTTCATCTAAAAAATATTTATGAAATGCTACAGTGAACTGGGCAATGTAGCTGGCCTTGGAGATCAAGCGTCAGGCAAAGCATAAATATGGTTCCTGCCCTTAAGGAACTTAAAATGTGTTTATTGAGAGAGAACTTGTGTTAGGCAGAATGTCCCACAAAGATATCTACACCCTGATCACACCTGTAACTATGTTATGTTACATGTCAAAAAAGAACTGAGGTTTCATATGGAAGTAACATTGCTAACCAGCTGACTTCAATAGAGGTGGATGATCCTGGATTATCTAGGTGAGTCCAATGTAATCACATGGGTTGTTATGCGGGGAAGAAGGTGGCAGAAGAATCAGAACCAGAGAGATGGCATCAGGAAGAAGAATTGACTGGCCATCTCTGGCTCTGGAGAAGAAAGAGGGGGCCACAACAAGAAATGGAGGCAGCCTCTAGAAGCAGGAAAGGCATAAAGTGTATTCTCTCCTAGAGTCTCCAGAAAGACATGTAGACCTTCCTGGCAGCTTGATTTCAACCCCATGAGACATGTTTAGAACATCTGATCTGGAGAGTTGTAAAATATCAATCTGTGTTGCTCTGAGCCACTATGTTTGCAGTAGTTTTTTCTTTTACAGCAGCAATAGGAGACTAAGACAGACCTTCAAAAATTAACCAATCAGATTAGATTTTAACTGCAATTGTATAACATAGAATAAAAATTTTTAGAAAATGTTATGCATATGTACTTGTGAAAACCTACCTAAATTGAGATGTTAGGAACAGCTTCCCTGAAATTTAAGCTGAGATTTCAGAGAAGGAAGAGATTTCAAATGAAGTGAAATGAAAATGGAAGATATTTGTAGGAACAGAGAATAGCATGTATGAATGATCTGAGGAGAGAAGAAAGCTGGTATTGCTTAAAACCTGAATAGCCACGGTAGATGATGCAAAGCAATTTTGTGAAGAAGGGGCCTAAGGCAATGCTAGGAAAATAGCTGGAGATCAGGCTACGCACAGTTTTATAGACCATAACACAGATTTTCACCTTTATCCTATGGGCAATGGAACTTTCTGAGGGCTTTACATAGGAGAGACATATAATCAGATTTGTATTTTAAGATCGTTTAGGCTCATTTTTTGGATTAAGAATTGAATTGGGAAAGAAAATGTAACCATAGAAAATTGTGTCGGACACTATAGCAGTGCAGCTTGGAGGTAATGGAGGCTGGTGCTGCAAAACATGGAGAGAAAGAGATGATTTCAGGATCCTTTTGAGAGGTAGGCTCTATAGGACTTAATTACTTAGAGGTGAGATGAGACAAGAAGAGCTGGTAGCGATGACTCCCAGTCACTGGTATTAACAATGGTTCCATATACTGAAATGAAAAATACGTGGCAAAGCAGCCTAGGAAAAAAGATCAGGGGCTCCTTTACGAATCTGCTCAGTTTGAGATGCCTATGAGAAAGCCACGCAGAGATGGTAAGAATGAAACTGGAACACTAGCCTTTTTAGTCTCCAGCGAGATGGCACATACTTGGCATGGTTGCTGTCACTCCTTAATAAATCTGCAGTTGGCCTCAGAAATCTTCCCAAAATAGTGTTCCCTGTAACAACCATGAAGTGAAGGAAGCTGGCATTGGTGAATAAACTTATTTTCTAACTCTCTTCTAGACTATAAGAAGCAGCAAACATTAAATTGTTAGTGGAACTGCTATTTAAAAAAAAAATGCTAGTACTCACAGTACGGGAAATTTGTAAATGCTTTTTCTACTTCTCTCCTTTTTGTGCTTCCTCCCACTTTTCTATTTGAATTTGATTTTAATGGTTTCCATTAGAGACTTCATCACAATGGGGTTCTAATTTGTTTGAATAGATATGTGTCAACATCACTCATTAAAAAAAAAAAAACTCTCATTATATCATCCTAGTGTACTTTACCAATTCCAGTACCATTCCCCTACACACACACACACACACACACACACACACACACTTTCCAAAATAGAAAAATCACTTCTATTTCTCTGTAAGAATTTCTTTCTTTGGTACCAATAAATTGTGCATGTGTTCTTTAAACCTGAATATATTTTGCACCAATAGTTGCTCAAAACAGTTAAGAATATCTATTTATATGTTTCTGTTTGAAAAAGGCACATTTCCTATCACAAGTTTTTTCTGCCTACTAAAGATTATAGTCATCTATAGTGTCCTCTAAAAAATTTGAGTAATTCCCTTATGCCATTTCCATCTCTTTTTACTGAGCACATAATTCTTTACTGGAAGGAGCCTATGACAATGAGTCTAAATCCCAAAGTCCCGGAGCAGCCCCAGTCCTACTACCAAGTAGCCATTTTCTTTTCAACAAGTCACTTTAAATTTTCCCATGAGTTTCAAAAGTAAAATTAGAGTCTTGTACTAAATAATTCATAAGTTTTTTAAAGGCTTAAAATACTATAAGCTTAACACATTATACGATTTTAATGTTTTAAGTAATCACTATGAAATTACACACAGCATGTTAAATATAATTCCTCTCAAAGTGCCCAAGTAGATATCACATGTGATTAATATATGGCTGTAGAAGCATGGTGTTCAATTGGAGGAAAATTTATCATGATGAAATGGAATAAAGATGTTATGAATAAGGAAGATAAAAGAGGAAAAATGCGGCAGATACACATGTGGACAAAAGGTTCAAAATAAAGGGTCAGTAGGTAAGTGGAACATAGTGGAGATGTGTGTATTGTGGGGACGGTGGTTGACTTAATTCAAGTCATAAATATACCTTATTTAACACTGCTGCTGCTAAGTCACTTCAGTCGTGGCCGACTCTGTGCGATCCCATAGACGGCAGTCCACCAGGCTCCGCCATCCCTGGGATTCTCCAGGCAAGAACACTGGGGTGGGTTGCCATTTCCTTCTCCAACGCATGAAAGTGAAAGTGAGAGTGAAGTCATGTAGTCGTGTCCGACTCTTAGCGACCCCATGGGCTGCAGCCTACCAGGCTCCTCCATCCATGGGATTCTCCAGGCAAGAGTACTGGAGTGGGTTGCCATTGCCTTCTCCATATTTAACACTAACTGTTGTAAAATCAAGTCATAGTGACTAAGCCTATATTATAGCAGAATCAGAAAGGCTTAAAATGATAGGAGACAATGAAGATAATAAAACAAAAACTCAAGGCTCTCATGCAATTAAGTTTCTGCCTCAGCCACTGATGTTAAAGGTTATTTTTAATACAACAAATTCCTTATAAACTATCCTACGCAGCAGTAGGAAAAATAATTATTTTGCTTATTTTTCCTATGATTGTGTCTTTTATATTTCAAGTTGAACATATACACTCCTCTATGATCCATTAATTTCATTTTTAGTATGTACTAAACAAAAATGTGTGTATACACACACCAACATACATGCATAAGAATATTTATAGTCTTATTAACAATAGTGGCTGGACATTGGAAATGACCAAAACATCCATCAATAATTAAATGAATAAAAAATATACTATATTAATCCAATGAAATACTATTCAACAATAAAAATGGACAACTTACAGCTATACAGAACTTGGATGAATCTCTTAAATATTCTGTGATTTTGAACCAGAAAACAATTTTAAAACAAGAAAATGTTGGAAGTCAAGATAGTAGTTACTATTGAAATGGTGGTAGGAAATGATGTTTGGAAAACACACAGTTTATTGCAGGCTGGCCAAATTTATTTGTTAATCTATGAGGTAGTTATATTAATGTGCTCATTTTCTGATGCCTTACTGACCAATGCATTTAAAGTTTGTACATTTTTTTTTGTACCAAACGTCAATACAAAATAAAAGCAATGATTTCTGAACCTCATCAATTGCATAAGTATAATTGTTAATAGATAGAAAAGTGTAATTATTAACAGATAGAAATCACCATTAGGCTTATGTTTGACAGTCATTCAACATTCAATATTCTCATTCATGTTGAGAATACTTTAGGAGGCAGAAGACTAGTCCTTGACCAGTAAAAATCATATAAGCCAGTAAAGATGAGATACAAGTAAACAAATGATGATGATACAATGTGATAAACATTAGTCAAGGGTTCTCTGCTTGGGCCCTTCTGACATTTGGAGCTGGGACATTCTTTACTGCGAGAAACTGGCTCGTGCACTGTAGACCGTTTAGCAGCGTCCATGCCTTCTACTGACTTGATATTAAGAGTACCACCCGGGCTGTGACAAACAAAAATGTCTCCAGACAATGCCAAATGTTCTGGGGGTCAAATAACCCCTGGTTGAGAACCACCATGTTAGAGACACATCGGGCAGTTCAGGGTTACCAAAAATGGAGAATAGCTAACTGCTTAATCACAGAAAGAAGGAGCATTTTCTGGGAAAGAAACCAATGTAGTATCTTCTTCATCCCATTAAATTTTGGAGCAAGGGAAAGTTATTCCATAACCATGGGGCAAAAGTCCAGTTTCCCTTTGTTGCACTCTAATGCCAGAACACAAATGAACCTGAAGAAAGCTTTAAAAATTTTAAAAGGGAGACATTTATTGGCAATGTTAAAACTTTCAAGTCAAAACATCTCCCTTAACTGGTCTTAATAAACATGAAAGAATTTATTTTTCTTTAGTGTATCTCTCTTGTATATGACCAGAAAATCATTTATTTACTTACTTTTTTATTTCTTTAACTCACTTTGGGCAATAATTTTTTATGATCAGAATTATGCTTCCAAAAGCATGGGTTTTGGAGCTATTCTAAATCGACCTCATGGTACTTAAAAAATGTAGTGGTGCAGACATCAGAATGTATGAGAACAAATATTTTCATTTTTGGTAGAAACACTAATATCAGGTGATCACCACCTGATCTGACTTCTGACCCTTTTGCTGTTTAGGTGAGAAATACTACTGAGAAAAGAATAAAAAGCAAGATTTTTCTCAGTATATTTATTTTAAACCTGCAGTAACTAAAGACTCAGCAGAGACATCAAACACTGGAAGGATATTTATAATTGGCATATGATATTATCTTGGTAAAAACAATGTGCAAAATACACTATCAATTCTGAAACATAATTCTGTGATATCTCACCATATGTGTATTTCAAAGAGGACTATTTCATTGACTAATTTCGATATTCCACAATGGCCAAGGCATTAGGATGCAAAGCTCTTCTCTCCTCATATGAATAAGGGTTGCCCAATTCCTCAGCATTTTATACATTGTGAGATAGAGACTACTAATGACAAGAAAGTTTTCTGTGAAGAGAATAACATAAGTCTGACAATTTTGGGTCCTATAAAGGAAATATGCCAAGCTACAGAGAATTTCACACCATTGGCACGTCTCACTGAAATTTCTGGAGAACACAGAACAGTTTTTGGCCTGAATAACCTCTAGGAATTTCCACTGGGTTTATACACTAATCATCATCACCTTATTCCTAAATATTTTCCAGTTTAAAGAATGTATCATGGATAAGCTGGAAAACTAAGGGTTAGAAACTCAGGGAACCCTGGAAGCTAAATAGAGGCACAACATTGTTTTGACCTGTTTATTCAACCATAAAGTAAGGTCTTACCAGCTGTCATTTCTAAGGACCTTTTCAGTTTTCCTACAAGATACACCAGACTCCTTTATGTGCCCTTAATAGGATTATATCTTTGCATGCTTAGAATTTATACACAGCTTATAATTTGAAACTAATAAGGACCAAAGAGAATCAGAAGTTTAACTACGAAAAAAAAAAAGTGCAAAAAGCCAAAATACTCTACTTCTATGTTACTTAGACATAACACACAGCATACTAAAAAATGATTATAATCTTGGTACGGTGAAGATATACCAACTATGAATAATCTGCATTATGTTATTTTGATATGTACATTATCTGAAGATAATAATAACATTTTGCTTATTTCCTAAATATGAACAATGAAAACAATGTTCCTAAAACTATTAAATAATATAGCACAATGTGAGGAATTAGTGCATGGAGATGTTTTGTTTAACTATATTGAATTTATGAACCATAAGTTTTCAGAACTAGAGAATAGCCAAAAAATCATCTAACCTAAATCCTTCCAACGGACATGAAATGAAATAAGGGCTACACAGCAGAAAATAGAAATATTTTTCATTGTCTACTTTGTCATTTTGTTGCTTTATAAACATAATGTGTACATATAGCTATTTTGCTCAAGTGGTTATTATAACATCATGTGGAGACAAAAAAAAAAAAATGCACTATTGCTCAGACCATTGTTAAGATAATTTACCAATCACCTAGCCAGTCATGTTATAGGTACAAGCAGCCTGTCACTAGGGAATCAGAATCAAGAGAGTGGGGGTGAATCAGAGAACCGTAATTACCTCCACCAGAAAGACAACTCAAGATCGTGTAATGCTGGTGTTGACTCATTAGAGTCGTCATCCTCATATTCAAAGAACAGAACTTTAAATGGATAAGATGGGGCTGTAATACAACAGATTCCGTAGAAAACTCATGAATCTCTCTCTCTCTCTCTTTTGTTGCTCTGCAACCACATTTACTTGATAATCAGGAAATAAGGTCTAGCCACAAACTCCAAAGGTCTATCCAAAGCCAATATGTTTAATATGGTCAAGAGAACGCATTGGTAATAGCAAACACCCTCTTCCAACAACACAAGAGAAGACTCTACACATGGACATTACCAGATGGTCAATACCGAAATCACATAGATTATAGTCATTGCAGCTAAAGATGGAGAACCTCTATAAAGTCCGCAAAAACAAGACTGGGAGCTGACTGTGGCTCAGATCATGAACTCCTTATTGCCAAATTCAGACTTAAAGAAAGTAGGGAAAACCAGTAGACCATTCAGGTATGACTTAAATTCCTTTGACTTATACAGTGGAAGTGAGAAATAGATTAAATGGGTTAGATCTGATAGGCAGAGTGCCTGAAGAACTATGGACAGAGGTACAAGATATTGTACAGGAGGCAGTGATCAAGACCATCCCCAAGAAAAAGAGAGGCAAAAAGGCAAAACGGTTGTCTGAGGAGGCCTTACAAATAGCTGAGAAAAGAAGACAAATGAAAAGATATACCCATTTGAATGCAGAGTTCCAAAGAATCGCAAGGAAAGATAGGAAAGGCTTCCTCAGTGATCAATGCAAAGAAATAGAGCAAAACAATAGAATTGGAAAGACTAGCCATCTCCTCAAGAAAATTAGAGATACCAAGGGAACATTTCATGGAAAGAGGAACACAATAAAGGACAGTCATGGTAGGGACCTAACAGAAACAGAAGATATTAAGAAGAGGTGGCAAGAATATACAAAAAAACTATACAAAAAAGATCTTTATGACTCAGATAACCATGATGGTGTGATCACTCACCTAGAGACAGACATGCTGATATGTGAAGTCAAGCGGGCCTTTGAAACATCACTATGAACAAAGCTAGTGGAGGTGATGGAATTCCAGTTAAGCTATTTCAAATCTTAAAATATGATGCTGTGAAAGTGCTGCACTCATTTTCTGCACTCAATATGCCAGAAAATCTGGAAAACTCAGCAGTGGCCACAGAACTGGAAAAGGTCTGTTTTCATTCCAATCCCAAAGAAAAGGAATTCCAAAGAATGTTCAAACTACCACACGATTGCATTCATCTCACATGTTTACAAAGTAAGGCTCACAATTCTCCAAACCAGGCTTCAACAGTACCTGAACCATGAACTTCTAGATGTTCAAACTGGATTTAGAAAAGGCAGAGGAACCAAATATCAAATTGCCAACATTCCCTGGATCATTGAAAAAGCAAGAGAGTTCCAGAAAAACATCTACTTCTGCTTTATTGACTATGCCAAAGCCTTTGACTGTGTGGATCACAATAAACTGCGGAAAATTCTTGAAGAGAAGGGACTACCAGACCACCTTACTTGCCTCCTGAGAAATCTGTATGCAGGTCAAGAAGCAACAGTTAGAACTGGACATGGAACAACAGACTGGTTCCAAATCAGGAAAGAAGTTTGTCAAGGCTGTATATTTTCACCCTGCTTATTTAACTTATATGTAGAGAATATCATGCAAAATGCCGGGCTGGATGAAGCACAAGCTGGAATCAAGATTGCCAGGAGAAATATTAATAACCTGAGATATGCAGATGACACCACCCTTATGGCAGAAAGCAAAGAACTAAAGAGCCTCTTGATGAAAGTGAAAGAGGAGAGTGAAAAAGTTGGCTTAAAGCTCAACATTCAGAAAACTAAGATCATGGCATCTGGTCTCATCACTTCATGGCAAATAGATGGGGAAACAAGGAAACAGTGATAGACTTTATTTTGGGGGGCTCCAAATCACTGCAGATGGTGACTTCAGCCATGAAATTAAAAGGTGCTTGCTCCTTGGAAGAAAAGCTATGATCAACCTAGGTAGCATATTAAAAAGCAGAGACACTACTTTACCAACAAAGGTCTGTCTAGTCAAAACTATGGTTTTTCCAGTAGTCATGTATGGATGTGAGAGTTAGACTATAAAGAAAGCTGAGCACAGAAGAATTGATGTTTTTGAACTGCAGTGTTGGAGAAGATTCTTGAGAGTCCCTTGGACACCAAGGAGATCCAACCAGTCAATCCTAAAGGAAATCAGTCCTAAATATTCATTGGAAGGAGTGCTGCTGAAGCTGAAACTCCAATACTTTGGCCACCTGATTCAAAGAACCAACTCACTGGAAAAGACCCTGATGCTGGGAAAGATTTAAGGCAGGAAGAGCAGGGAATGACAGAGGATGAGATGGTTGGATGGCACCACCAACACGATGGACATGAGTTTGAGTAGGCTCTGGGAATTGGTGATGGACAGGGCAGCCTTGCATGCTACAGTCCATGGGGTCACAAAGAGTCAGACATGACTGAGCAACTGAACTGAACGGAACTGAAAATATGTAGATCACAATGTTTCCTTTTAATGATTTTGATACAGAAAAATGTTCTAACTAAACAGCATTAAAACAATTGAATTCAAAAGCAGGTACAAACATACTAGATGCTGTATTTAGACAAGTGAAGAAATGTTTTATTTCCTCCATTAACCTAGATTCTAATGAGCAAAACTGAAATTAGCCTGCATTTGTACAGTGAAAGAGTCACATGTTATATTATGAAAGATTAAAAAAGAATCCTCATATATTCATATTTACTTTTGCATAAAATTTTAAATAGATTTAATAACTTCAAAATTTGAACACTAAAAAAGAACAAACAATACTAGTTGAGGCCTGCGGCAGATTGAGTGGGAAGGTATCACTTGAGAAGAGAAGATTCCGAGCAGACAAACAGAAGAGCTGAGACCTGTACATGCTTGTTCACATAGACTCCCAACATGTATAAGGAATGATGCATGACCTGAAAATTATACTAAATAGACAAGCTGTAAAATCCCTGATAGCTCAGTTGGTAAAGATTCTGCCTGCAATGCAGGAGACCCCAGTTCAATTACTAGGTTGGGAAGATCTGCTGGAGAAGGGATAGGCTACCCACTCTAGTATTCTTGGGCTTCCCTTGTGGCTTAGCTGGTATCCGCCTGCAATGTGCGAGACCTGGGTCCAATCCCTGGGTTTGGAAGATTCTCCTGGAGAGGGAAAAGGCTACTCACTCCAGTATTCTGACCTGGAGAATTTAATGGACTGTATAGTCCACTGAGTCACAAAGAGTCAGACAAAACTGAGTGACTTTCAATTTGAGACAAACCATATTTGGAGAATATAACCTGAAATCTTCCAACTTGAAAATATAGATGATACTAGAACAAAGACATGAAAAAGAAAACACTAAGTTTCATTTATATCTCCAACACCTACCAATATGCTTTTTCAGGGTAGCACAAAGAGATTATTCTTTTTTCTGCTCAATAGTGTGTTTTTTGACAATTTGAGAGTTCACCAAACTCTCACCAAACCAGAGTTGGTTTCTATCGAGATTTCCCTTCTAAGACCCCGAGGGGAGACAGAAATATCATGCCCTTGAAACCAAAGAGATTTGGGGCTCAACTATTAGCTAAAAACACTGCACATTGTTTGACCTCTTTGACCTGGGTTTTGACTTCGGCTTTCCCACCTGTAAGATGGGATTAGTGAAAGCCATCTTTATACAGAAAATCCAGTGCCTTATTGATGTCTGTTAGTAAGTGATTGACAAATGCTAATTCTCATTTTGTTCACTAATTTTAGTATTTCAGTTCACTTCAGTCACTCAGTCGTGTCCAACTCTTTGTGACCCCATGAACCACAGCACACCAGCATTCCCTGTCCATCACCAAATCCCAGAGTCCACCCAAACCCATGTCCGTTGAGTTGGTGATGCCATCCAACCATCTCATCCGCTGTTGTCCTCTTCTCCTCCTGCCCTCAATCTTTCCCAGCATCAGGGTCTTTTCAAATGAGTCAGCTCTTCACATCAGGTGGCCAAAGATTCGGAGTTTCAGCTTCAGCATCAGTCCTACCAATGAACACCCAGGACCGATCTCCTTTAGGATGGACTGGTTGGATCTCCTTGTAGTCCAAGGGACTCTCAAGAGTCTTCTCCAACACCACAGTTCAAAAGCATCAATTCTTCTGTGCTCAGCTTTTTTTATAGTCCAAATCTCACATCCATCCAAGACTAGTGGGTAAACCACAGTTTTGACTAGACAGACCTTTGTTGGTAAAGTAATGTCTCTACTTTTTAATATGCTGTCTAGGTTGGTCATAACTTTCCTTCCAAGGAGTAAGGGTCTTTTAATTTCATGGCTGCAGTCACCATCTGCAGTGATTTTGGAGCCAAGAAAAATAAAGTCAGCCACTATTTCCCCATCTATTTGCCATGAAGTGATGGGACCAGATGCCATGATCTTAGTTTTCTGAATGTTGAGCTTTAAGCCAACTTTTTCACTGTCCTCTTTCACTTTCATCAAGAGGCTCTTTAGTTATTCTTCACTTTCTGCCATAAAGTTGGTGTCATCTGCATAGCTGAGGTTATTGATATTTCTCCTGGCAATCTTGATTCTAACTTGTGCTTCATCCAGCCCAGCGCTTCTCATGATGTACTCTGCATAAAAGTTAAATAAGCAGGGTGACAATATACAGCCTTGACGTACTCCTTTTCCTATTTGTAACAAGTTTGTTGTTCCATGTTCAGTTCTAACTGTTGCTTCCTGACCTGCATACAGGTTTCTTAAGAGGCAGGTCAGGTGGTCTGGTATTCCCATCTCTTTCAGAGTTTTCCACAGTTTATTGTGATCCACACAGTCAAAGACTTTCGAATAGTCAATAAAGCAGAGATAGACATTTTTCTGGAACTCTCTTGCTTTTTTGATGATCCAGCAGAAGTTGGCAATTTAATATCTGGTTCCTCTGCCTTTTCTAAATCCAGCTTGAACATCTGGATGTTCATGGTTCACGTATTGCTGAAGCCTGGCTTGGAGAATTTTGAGTATTACTTTACTAGCATGTGAGTTGAGTGCAATTGTGTGGTAGTTTGAGCATTCTTTGGCATTGCCTTTCTTTGGGATTGGAATGAAAACTGACCTTTTCCAGTTCTGTGGCCACTGCTGAGTTTTCCAAATTTGCTGACATATTGAGTGTAGCACTTTCACAGCATCATCTTTTAGGATTTGAAATAGCTCAATTAGAATTCCATCACCTCCACTAGCTTTGTTTGTACTGACACTTCCTAAGTTTCACTTGACTTCACATCCAGGATGTCTGGCTCTAGGTGAGTGATCACAACATTGTGACTGTCTGGGCCATGAAGATCTTTTTTGTACAGTTCTTCTGTGTATTCTTGCCACCTCTTCTTAATATCTTCTGCTTCTGTTAGGTCCATACCATTTCTGTCCTTTATTTCATCTGCATGAAATGTTCCCTTGGTACCTCTAATTTTCTTAAGGAGATTTCTAGGCTTTCCCATTCTGTTTTCCTCTATTTCTTTGCATTGATTGTTGAGCAAGGCTTTCTTATCTCTCCTTGCTATCCTTTGGAACTCTGCATTCAAATGGGTATATCTTTCCTTTTCTCCTTTGCTTTTCGCTTCTCTTCTCACAGCTATTTGTAAGGCCTCTTCAGACAGCCATTTTGCTTTTTTGCATTTCTTTTTCTTGGAGATGGTCTTGATCCCTATCTCTTGTACAATGTTATGAACCTCCATCCATAGTTCCTCAGACACTCTCTCTATCAGATCTAGTCCCTTAAATCTGTTTCTCACTTCCACTGTATATACATAAGGGATTTAATTTAGATAATACCTGAATGGCTAGTGGTTTTCCCTACTTTCCTCAGTTTAAGTCTGAATATGGCAGTAAGGAGTTCATGATCTGAGCCACAGTCAGCTCTCGCTTTTGTTTTTGCTGACTGTATAGAGCGTCTCCATCTTTGGCTGCAAAGGATATAATCAATCTGATTTTGGTGTTGATCATCTGGTGACGTCCATGTGTAGAGTCTTCTCTTGTGTTGTTGGAAGAGGGTGTTTACTATGACCAGTGCTTTCTCTTGGGAAAACTCTATTAGCCTTTGCCCTGCTTCATTCTGTACTCCAAGGCCAAATTTGCCTGTTACTCCAGGTGTTCTTGACTTCCTACTTTTGCATTCCAGTCCCCTGTAATGAAAAGGACATCTTTTTGGGGTGTTAGTTCTAAAAGGTCCTGTAGGTCTTCATAGAACCATTCAACTTCGGCTTCTTCAGCATGACTGGTCAGGGCATAGACTTGGATTGCCATGATACTGAATGGTTTGCCTTGGAAACGAACAGAGATCATTCTGTCGTTTTTGAGGTTGCATCCAAGTACTGCATTTCGGACTCTTTTGTTGACCATGACAGCTACTCCATTTCTTCTAAGGGATTCCTGCCCACAGTAGTAGATATAATGGTCATCTGAGTTAAATTCACCCATTCCAGTCCATCTTAGTCCTCTGATTCCTAGAATGTCGATGTTCACTTTTGCAATCTCTTGTTTGACCACTTCCAATTTGCCTTGAATTTTAGTATTTACCCTCCCCCAAAATGTAAGAGATTCCCAGCTTCAGTCACATTTTAGTTAAAATGTTTTCTTTTTACTGTTTTCCCTCTGAACTAGTTGTTCCATGTATCAACTCATCAAGAGACTTCTTTCTTGTTCTTCTCAGTGAGATTTACCCCGTCTATACTTTCCTATAACTGTTAGAAGCAAAACATTTGTGACTATTAATATCCTTCAGTCATCTCAATTCTCTTCTTTTCTAACCTGGAATGATTTTGCTCTGCAAAAATAACAGAGCCCTCACCACTGCATATACAAGGGAACAAAATTAATAGCTTTTATTTTAAAAAACATGGCATGAAAAGAGGGCAGTATACAAGCATTAGGGGAGACTGATAGGCTTTATCTGATGTCAATGTGATCTCCTAATTGTAACTCAAAAGGTGATAAAATCCTTAAATGCTGACTTGTCCTTACACATTGACCATGTCTTTGTTATCTAGCATTCAACTTGACTTCATTGGTGTCTGAAAGTGCCCAGGAAGAAAACAACAGAACTTTGAAGAGGCAAATGGAAAATCTTAAAAAAGAGAAGGCACTGTATTAAAAACAAAATGAACAACTTCATTACAGCAAAAGCAGCGACAGGAAAGAACAAAAATAAAATAAAAGAACAGAAGGATGATAAACATCTGTAGAAAGTAAGTGTCAAATCATAAGCTGTGGGGCCCCAACATGAGAGACAGAGATCATTAACTCTGTTGACCAAATAGATCTGTGGCAACAAGTCTTCAGACAATAAAGAATTCTTCCAAGCAAATGATCTTATTTCCTATATTCAATGGGAAAATAGCATATGGAAAAATTCAAGGCAGAAATTTAATATATTCAGCTTAGAAACTACTCTCACACAGGATACACAAGGTAAATATATATATATATATCATGCTTCATGTGGAGTATCAAGACAATAACAAGATGAAGAACTAAAGGCCCAAGGGATACAAACACAATGGTAGGAAATCAGTAAACAGCTAATTAGCTTCGTTACATATACTTGGGCATTTGTTACTCTTGCCTAATAAAAGACCCTCTCGTTGCCACAGAGATGTTATCAACATTATTTACTTACACATAAGATATTATAAAATAATTTACGGTGTTAGTAACTATTAACATGCTTGTCTATAGGCCTACCTCTGATTATAATTCTTATAATTAATTGCTTGCATGGTTTAGAATAATAAATGTATCCTTACTCTGAAGGAAAACTTATGGTAGCAAACATCAGAAAACAACAAACAAAAACAAAAGAAGATATAACAAGTTGGAACATTTTTTTAAACTGAGAAAACTATTTGCAAAGTATCATATATAAAAAGTAAATGGCCAAACAGAGAAATTTAACAAATCAGTTAAACTAAAAGGATGTGGTTGTATTCATACAAATAAGAACAAAATACATGAAAAGGTGATTTAAAGGCTTCATATGAGCTAGAAAAATAAAAGAATTGTTTCTCATGAGTTCAGAATGGTAGACATTTTAAAAATTGGCAAGGATCTGTGTTAGCCATGTTAAAGGAAATGGCAGCCTCAGGCATTATTGGTGCTGAATCATGGTATGAATCAATGCAGGCAAAATTTCATACATATATTAATAATAAATATTTGCACAAATATATGATTGTATGTTTGCCAAAATATTAAACATGGGTTCGAGTGACTGCTGTAATTTGTTTATTCTTAGTATGTTATTTATTTATACCAGTATTATTTTAAATTTGTGCCCAAGTATATATTACTTCTACAAAAGCAATGATACTCCTTTTATAACAAACTGCATTTCAGTTCATGTTAGAGTTTGGCCCAAATAAATTACGGCATAAAGCAAAAGGCTCGAATCTGCGCTGTGGTTTAACAAAAATGAAGGAGAAATGATCCAGAACAAAAAGGCTAATACAAATTACTTGGTTTTCAGAGTCTCAAAATATTCTAACAAAGGTAAGACTGGTGCAAAAGGGCAGGATGTAGAAGAGGGAAAACACATTTGATGAAGTGTCAGGATATCATAATAGAACTCGTCACGTTGATGCTGCTCGGCAGGACAACCTGAGTTTTCAGCTCCTTCATCTTGAAAATGAGGAGTCTGGGCTCAACTCTAATGTGCTAAGAAACTAAGATCCTGAGAACACCTATACATAACCCAGCCACGCTTTACTGACATGAAAAAGCCTTGTACGTTTTGCAGGAAGCACTGCAGACAGATATAAACTGAAATTAAAATGGAAAACAGCTCTACATAAAAAGTTAGCTTGGTGAAACCACATCCTTTAAAAAGGTTAAGGGGTTGTGTTCTTTAACAAATAAGATGCTCTGAGCAAGGGGAGATAACTTCCTTGTCACCCTCAATAATAATGTTAATGACTTGATGAAAACAGCATCCAGACAGTCTAAAATGGTTAGGTTTCTACAGCATCGCTGATCTGAAGCAGACAGTGAAATTAGATTTCTAAAATATGCCTATTAAATGAAAGGCATTCAGAAAACACACCCCAGAAGGGAAGTCGCTGTAAAAGGTAGCAAGGCTGCCATGAGAGTCAAACAAGAGGGGAAAGAAGTTGTGTTTTGACAGTGGGTTTGAAAAGGTTTCATTCAAACATCACCATTAACCTTGTTTTCTAATTTCAGATGTATTTTATTACCGCTCTATTTCAACCTTCACGTTGACTCACCACCACCACCGCTGTTCCTTAACTAAAAATCTGACAAAGTGGAGTCATTTGAAGATTAAAAAAGGAAAAAAAAAAAAGCTTCCCCATTTTTCTAAGAGTTAGATGTACAATATCACAGTCAAATATTATAGAATTTGGTTTTCAGAAAGTAAATCTAATTATTTACCCTTTTTGCAGTAAAATGTGGATTTTGAAAGTAATTGAACTTGTATTTTCAGTAAGTAACATATATACACCTCTTTTTAATCTTATATGTGAAAAAATTATAAATCAATGTAAATGCCATGGACAGAGGAGCTTGGCAGGCTTCAGTCCATTGGGTGGCAAAGAACTGGACACGACTGAAGCCACTTATGAATGCATACTCCCCTAAGCATTAATAGGATATATACACATGTGTGTGTAAAATTGTTATTTCTTATATTATAAATATAAAACTGTCATCAAGCTTATATTGGTATATGACAACTGCAGAATATGGGTTCTATCTTTGCTATCTGACTTCTAAGCTTTAGGAATCTTATAATCTTGAATTATTTAAGAAGCTCTAAGGTTAATCTATTGTTAATCTATATTTCCTGTTTTGCCTGCCTAAATTCTAGTCTAAAAGAGAAAGAAAACGTATTTTAGTATGAAAAGTAGGTTCAAGCAATATTAAGCATTAATATAATTCCTGTACATCCACAGAGAGGGAAGAAACCTTGTCCATTAAAAAATGAAAAGTAAGTACTCCAAAAGATTACTATAAAATAGTGACTTAGCACAAGCTAGAAAAATAGAGTTCTTTAATTCTTAGAAAATTACATTTTTTCTTTGTTTTTATTTTTTGGCAATGTGTTCACTCCTTTTGGCATAACCTCTCAGATAAACTAAATATAGATGTAAGGGTGAGCAACATTCTGTGTAAAACCACCATAGAAGTCACTGTATTTTCTAAAAATGTCCTCATTCCATCAAAAAGTAAGAAAATGGGTTCAAGGGAAAAAAATCAAGAGGGTTAAGTTCTCACTTGATCCTTCAATAAAATTACTTGTCACCACATTCAGCTGATGATCACCCAGACAGTGCCCCTTACATTAACAATGTGGACAGATCCGACGTTTTACGGATGGCAGTGGCCATCCTGCAGATTAAACAACAATGTAGATTTAATCTCCCCAATGACTTGATAGCCTCAAATGAAGGATTCTCAAATTTCACGGTTCTGACCTATTCAGGGTGAATAAGAGTATAATAAATTGCCTGTCCCCTGGCTCTGCAACAAGAAAAAGCAGAACTGTACAATTTCTGGGTTAACTCCCATGCATTACCAAGTTTACCAACATAATCTGCATGCCACAGAGCAAAAGATCACCCTATCTAACAGATTTTAAGAAATTAGCTTGCATTGATATATGACTCTGATGCCAATACGGTAAGGTGGTAGCAGCAGGTTAACATGAAGCCAGATTTCAAGAGAGGCTCATTTGACTGGTGATTAAGGATAACTTCCAGTAAAAGTGATTTCTTATTAGGAAGGCAGGGAGAGGGGGGAGATACGTTTGCTGCAAAGAGAAACAGTGCCTACTGGCCAGCCAAAGAGTCACACCAACTGTGCATGCTGCAGTCATGATGGCGAGGTGGCCCACTGATGTCTTAGGAAAGGGCAAGTGGTAACAAGTATAACAAAGCACAACCATAAATGAGGAAGGAGCAGGTGTGCCTTGATGCTTTGTTCTAAGCATGACAAATCAAACATCTTTAGAAAGCTTTAATTTATGTTGCTCTCCTTAACTCAGGCTGATTAAATTAGAATCTCCATTATCCATCGGTAGTGCTGCCCATACATAGGTACTTCACCAATGTGGAGCTTCCTGTCCTTGTCAGCAGACCCAGAAATACCACAGCAGCAGATTTTGTGGACATTAAAAATTAACAGTGAACTTTCTGGCTTCAGAAGGCGAATGCTTGACCTCCACTCCTTGAGCAAAAAAAAAAAAAGATTCTAAAATCATGATAACTAGATCATGATTTTAGTTGAGTCACTTAGAACCACAGAGATATTAATCAGAAATATATAAATAATAATACATTTTATCGGAAAATAGCTTTCAAAGTTGTGAGCATTACATCAAAGATAATCCTTTACTTCTTGAATGCCTCTCAAATTTATGGCCCCTCACCTACCCCCACAGCCTTCCAGCCTTCCCTTCCACCGCTCTCAATCCCTTCACATAGATTTCCATGGTAACCAAGAACAACTATGAAAATTCAGACTCCTGGGTGACATTCATAAAGCATATGCATGACTCCAGTAATTTTGCTTTTGCTGTGCCAAATTTAACCCATGCTTAACATTCCCTTCAGCTTAATTCCAAAGGATCATCCTCAAGGACTTTCTGTCTCTGGAATATTGCTTTTTTTTTTCCTTGAAGAAGTGCTAAGTTACTATTTTATAGTAATCTTTTGGAGTACTTACTTTTCATTTTTTAATGGACAAGGTTTCCTCCCTCTCTGTGGATGTACAGGAATTGTATTAATGCTTAATATTGCTTGAACCTACTTTTCATACTAGAATATGTTCTCTTTCTCTTTTAGACTAGGGAGAACAGGGTACCACACAAAGTTTATACTGTCAGTGAGTATGAGAGCTAGTCAGTGGTAACCCAGTTCTCTTAATTCCCCAATCTATGCTGAGCATCTCGAGACATCTTTTGTATCACAACTGCTAAGGATGGGAGGGGGCAAGTTGCCACTGGCTTTTAGTATGCAGAAGCTAGGGGTTCTGCTAATGTCCTACAATACAAAGCACAGTCCCTAAAGAAAGAATTATACAATCCAAAATGTCTACAATGCCAAGACTGAGAAACATATCTAGAATTATGAGGTAGGAAAATTGAAAAAAAAATTAATAGAAATTGTAATCAAGTTTAAATTATATCTTGAAATGTCAAACCTAGGGTATTAATAACGGCTTTCCTTTCAAATTTCCATTCTCTGCCCAAATACACCATGAAACAGAATATGCTTCCAATTCTGCATGTAACTGGTATTTACTATCATCACATTTCATTTTACCTTGAAATGTTAATTGCTATACAGCAGGGTTCCATGGTTGATTTAAATTTACATTTGCTTTTAAATTTGATTAATCTAGTCTCTCAGGAGCCCATTCTTCCATAGTTATTCAGAGAGAAAATAGGCTTTTGAGTACACAATGGTATAAAAACTTCCTGGCTGATGTGGTAGTCATACTTTTATATTAAAGTCACATTTAACTTTAAATATAAAAAATAAGGGGTGCTAAGAGAAGAGTAAAATATATCCTCATTTACTCTGGTTGTCTTCTCAAATGTCCTAGGCATACTATAAAATGGTGATAAATAGAAGAGAAAATATAGCTTCAGCTTATTTCCCCTACTCAGAAAATATGCTACCTACCTTTTATGAATATCCTAATGTATTTAATTAAAATACATATAAATATATAAAACTTGAATGATTCCTCTTAGGAGCCAGCATGGTGCCTTACACAGAATCACTTCCTGTACCTAGCTCATCTTGCCACCCTGCCTTCTAGGGCTGTCCAGATGGGCAGTACTAAGCCCATTGTAAAGTTCTTTCTGGCTACACCTAGAAGAAGAGGTTAATAATAAATGGAAGATAAATAACATTGCTTAAATACTTAATTCTCACCAAGCACTCCTAGATATTTTATTTCAACCTAGAAATGGTAAGTATTGGCAAGAATCCTCTCCATCCCATTCCAAGGCAAATCTCTTTAATCAATAATGTCACTTTCCCTGGTGGCTCAGATGGTAAAGAATCTGCCTGCAGTGCAGGAGGCCCGGGTTTGATCCCTGGGTTAGGAAGATCCCCTGAGAAGAGAATGGCAAACCACTCCAGTATTCTTGCCTGGAGAATTCTATGGACAGAGGAGCCTAGCAAGCTACAGCCCATGGGATGGCAAAGAGTCAGACACAGCTGAGCAACTAACACCTTTCACTTTCCATAAAGTCCTTCTAAACATAGCATTCCAGCAAGCCATTACCAATTAATCCTTATAAAGCAACAGGTTGAATGAAATCCATTTGCCATCCCTGATAAACACTAAAAGCATAAGTAAGGAATGCTGTTATTCACTGAGGTTGGTCAACATTGTCGAACAGAAATTTTTCCCTTGAGATTGGTGGTGCATGCGTGTGTGCTTGCTCAGACGCTCAGTCCTGTCCTACTCTTTGCGATCCCATGGACTGTAGCCTGCCAGGCTCCTCTGTCCAAGGGGTTCTTGAGGCAAGAATGCTGGAATAAGTCGTCATTTCCTCCTCCAGGGGATCTTCCTGACCCAGGGATCAAACCCTCCTCTCCTGTGTCTCCTGCATTGGCAGGCAGATTCTTTACTCTGAGCCACCTGGGAAGACATGAGGTTGGTGCACCTGAGTTAAGTTCTGATTCTGATAGTTTCACATCAATTTCTATGAATTTCTTCACCTTACTCCCACTACCTTAGACCAGAGCACCTGAATTCTGGGATGAAAGTATTGAAATTTGGAGGGCTCAATATTATTAAGTTTCACATGCAAAGTTTTAAAGTCTTTCCTCCTTCAAGGATTTTTCAGAAGGACTATTATGATTCAATAAAAATTGTCAAGTAGTGCTATTTGATTTGATCAGCTAGAGGTTTTCTACTCTACCATCGTTTTGGTTAACATATTAATAACTTGAGATTATTTCAAGGAGTCTCAAGAGATAGTTTAGGATTCTGGCTGATTAGATGAAGTAGTAGTGCTGAAGGACAAATTCTCCTCTGACACATCTGAAGCCCTCAGTAGCCTGGGCTACTGCCTAGGTCTAGAATAATTATTTCCCCTATTCTCTATTCTCCTTCACCCCTGTATCTATGCCTTCTCCTTACCTGACTCTAATGCAATTGCTAAATTGTATGCTACATGAATATGCATCTGATTCTTTATGACCCTATGAATTATAGACCACCAGGCTCCTGTGTCCTTGGGATTTTCCAAGCAAGAACACTGGAGTAGGTTGCCATTTCCTTCTCCAGGGGATCATCCCAACTCAGGGACTGAACATGCATCTCCACCATCTCTTGCATTGGCAGGTGGATTCTTTACCACTGAGCCACCTGGGAAGACAAACAAATGGCCTTTATTGAATCTGATGTGACTCTGTAACTTGGTAACCAGTGCTTTAACAAGGTGTTATATATTTTGACATAGCCTCTTAAATATAAAATATTAAAATGACACAAAGAGACTCAACTCCCTAGCCAGAAACAGAAATGCTTACATCACAACTTTTTTTAAATAGGAAAACACTATTCTTAGGTGCTTTGTTGAAGTAAATACCATAAAATACCAGAGTATTAAATGATAACTTCTGTATATATTTTCTATTACTTTCCTTCAACAAATCTCTTTTCCTAGGTTATATTTTAGGTTTTCTTTTAGGGAAAAACACTAAATTTCACCACTTTCATCTAGCCATTACATATAAACTGATTCTCTTCTGGATGTGTGCATTAGTTTTCAGGAGTAAATTATCAGACATTATCATTCCTATTTATCTCATTAGTGAAGTATTTGACAACAGTGGCTATCAAATTTACTGTCTAAACAATATACTTGAAAGTCAAATTAATGATTGTTTGTTGTGGCCTGAATGTTTGTGTCCCATCCCCCCAAATTCACCTGTTCAAATGCTAACATGCAAAATGATGGTATTAGAAGACAGGGCCTTTGGAAAGTGATTAAGTCAGCGGGTCGCACCATCATGAACGGGATTAGTGCTCTTGTATATAAAACCCCACAGAGCTTCCTTCCCCTTGTGCCACGTGAGGATCAATGAGAAGTCTGTGACCCAGAAGAGGGCCTTCATCACGTTCTCAGACTTTCAGCTTCCAGAACAGTGATCAGTAAATTCCTGCTGTGTATAAGTTATCTAGTCTGTGGTATTTTGTTATAGTAGCCCAAACAGACTAAGTCATAATCATTACTTAAAAGAAAAGCTGTACCCTACTCAATTTCTTAGAATGGAGAGAAGGTAGAATAATAATTGAATAAACTGAAGCAACTAAGGCCCAGAGAAGTTCAATAATTTGGCCAATTGTTCAGTTGGTGCTAGTGGTAAAGAACCCACCCACCAATGCAGGAGATGCAAGAGATGACAGTCTAATCCCTGAATAGGGCAGATCCCCTGGAGAAGGAAATGACAATCCACTCCAGTATTCTTGCCTGGAGAATCCCATGGACAGAAGAGTCTGGCAGGCTACAGTCCACAGGATCGCAAACAATTGGACACAACTGAAGCAACTTAGCATGCACAAGTCAAAGTCCATTTGCCCTTCATGCTAAAGGCAAAAATTCATGAGTAGTCTTTTCTTCAGTTGTGTTAAATGAATGTTCCCAAGCAGAGTATGTCTGACATCATGGTGTGTGAAATACATAGATATTTAGAGCTTGGTAAGGCTGTGCTTGAATTCCAACTCTGGCACTTAACATATAATTTTTTTCCAAGTAATTGGAAGAACTGGGTTCCAAATGAGGTGAATCTGATTCCCAGGACCAAACGTAACCCACTGTAACAATCTCTTCAAAGGAATCCCTCCAATTACATCATGTTTTTTTTTATCACTTGTGTGGTACTTCAATAGAAAGACATATACATTTATTTTCTGTTTCATAACAACTGAAGGAAAGCTGCAAAGTCATGAAGAATATGTTCCTCACCCTAAACAAGGCTTCACACTTCAAAAAGCAATCTTTGGGTCACTTTATAAAAATCTCCAGGGAAACTGGCTTCCTTCAGTATCTCCATCAGTCAGAACTAATGATAAGTCAAAAATAGCAAACAAACATAACGCTGCTCTCAGGCAGACAACTGAAGAAAATGCAGAAAATTAAATTTAATACAAAGCACGTTGGCAGGTAATATCAGAAGAAAACCAAGATGGCCTCATGGAACCCACACAGAATTACCAAGCGATGAGTCAATCAACGAGGCAAAGGCTGGGTACTAGGGGTAAGAAGACAGTAAGCATGAGGCTAGTCTGGTATCTGGTGGTGGGGTAGGGCCCTAGCCATGGGATAGGGCCATGACATGGGTTCTCAGTCCCTCAGAAGCTTAGAAAGAGAAAAGTCATGCCTCAAGCATAGATACCAAAGGTAGCAACCTAGTTAAACAACTAGTTACAAGGCAAGGATGCAGCGATATTCTGGCAACAAAACCACAGAAGCCTGGTTTCTGGACCTGACTCTGAGTGGATTCAGCACAAATCATTCAGGTCTCTGAATCTCAGTTTTCTCACATATAATATGGGATGAGACTAAATTACCTCAAAGCTATTTCCAGCACAAACAGTCTATGGCTTGGTCAAAGGAATGAAAAGAGTAGTTCTTAAAATTGACAATAGAGTGAAGGGAAAATCAATAACAATGTAGACTCAATGTTTAGCCATCAGATTGTAGTTTAAAAGCCCTTCCCATTTCTTCAAGGAAGGCTGAGCACAGACATGGAGATCCAGAAAAATCAGGTCCTCCAACCACAGATAATATGTGTACATATCAAAAATAACTTCTCAGTTGAATTCTTCACAAAAATTGTAATTCAATTGAATTTGTAATAACATAGGATGACATTAGAAGATAAAATAGCTTGTGTCTGTGGAGAAAGACACTGTGGAGTTGTATGAAGACAAAGGTAAGAAAAGAATAAAGGATCTAGGAAGGCAGATGAAGCCCAAAGGAAGCAGAGGAGACTGGTTCCTTTGCAGAATAAAGGAGATTATGCTACAGGCAGAGTCATGTTACAAAGTCCAGGCACCTCATAGAATTTTAACTTTCCATAGAACAAATTAAGTATAGACCTAGGTTTCAGACTAACAGAGACACATGAGTATTCACAGAAGAAGGAGAAACTTTTCTGCCTGGGATTCAAGAAACAGAGGTTAAAGAAGAAATAGAAAGGGAGAACAGGGACCCCAAGAATGTGGAACTTGAAGAGGAGGCCAATGTGGAAGAGGGTGGTGAGTGAAGAAAAACAATAAATGCTTTGAATTTAGTGAATTAGCTCTCTCAAAACAATCAGCAGGGGTATATTTGTATTTTACAGACAAAGAAAATGAAGTCCTAGAAGGCAAAATAAGTTAAGAAAATGACATAGCTAGTTCATTTGAATGAGCAGAAGTTGAATCTTATCTGTAACTAGCCTTATCCAGAAACACACATGCACACATACACACACAGACACCCACACATATTATAGTATAAGTGAGTCATTACCATTAGTAAAACAGAACCCTCTAAACTGCTGAGAATCTGTCCTATGATACCTTGAGTCATCAGAGAAAAGAAGTCTGGAAATAACATGAAATGGACAAAAGCCCTAAATTACTGGCATCTAACTATACTGAGAGTCAGGAAACCCATTTGGTGACTGGTATGTCATTATTCAGGTGATTTGAAGAAAATTGTCTCATCTTTAAAATAAGGAAGTTGAGCTACAATGAGTTTTCATTATAATAGCCTATGATTCTTCCCTTGGTTGGGGAGAGGGGGCCACACACACATGACTGCCAAAAGGCCAAGTTTCATGTAACACTATGTTCTTTTGGATGGCAGTTTTCCATGTGACCACTTAATTATAAAAACATAGGAATCCGCATGCTATTTTTCTGCATTCACAAACTATAAATAAATGAACGGTTTCAGTTGGAATTGAATGTTAAAGCCCAGTAAGTATTATTGACAAGGCAAAATAATGTTTAAACAGCTTCATTTTTTGAATCTATATAGAACCTAACATGATTTCTCCAAAGAGTTTGATTTCAGCAATGTGCTTTTCCATTTTATAATTAGTAATAAGAAGAAATCTTGAGGAAAGAAAATAGTATTCCCAAAGCAACATAGTGAGGGCCAGTTTGTCACCTAGCTAAAATAGGACAATTTTAATTGCATGTTTAGGTCATTGGGTATAACCACTGATAAGCTGTTACCAAGAAATATCCTAAAATCAATAAAGAAAATGTTAGAAGGGAGAGAAGTTGTAAATGGAAATGTTAAGAGATTCTTAACTATGCTGTCTTAAATGCTACTATTGGAACACAAACTGAACTTTAAGCATGATTTAGCAGAACTCTGAAAAGAAAGACCTCTGAACCACAGCTCTTATTTTCAATCGTACTGAGAGCTAGCAGGGCTGTGTTTATGCCAAGCTAATTTAGTCAAGAGTACAAGTATTCATTTAGGCACACAGTTCTCATTGCATCCGTCCTCAACTGAAAGAAGGAAAAATGAAAAAGGAAGGAATGAACTTTGCTACAGAAATCTTACAAAATGCCTAAAAATCACCATTAAATATGCCAGAACTATGATAAATGCACATTAAAAACATAATTATGCAGAGAACTACTGATGATATAGTATCTGTACTGTACTGTATTTTTTGGATCACATGGTCGTTTATACAAAACACTTCAAATTTTAAAGTATATTAAGAGATGCTACCTGCAAAGTTTTATGTTTAAGTAAAATTTCAGATTGCCACTGCTACACTCACTGTAACTATTTTAGAAAGCAGTTGATGTGAGAAGGTAATATGACCGCACGATTGCACAAGTTCACGTTTACAGTGTATGTATATAATCCATTTATATACAATTAACTAGATGCACATTTTATGGGAGTGAAGATAATATTGCTCACTAAAGACAGAGCAGGCATAAGTCAAGGTACTTTATTAAATACATATTAACGGCAGCAAAATGGAAAGAGGGTTGCATTTTTCTCTTGAAAATTGTTTTAAAGTAATGTGGTACTTTCGTTGGTGTCGACTCTGAATCTCATGCTCCCATTGATATTTTACTCAATTTAAAGTTGCAATAGTAGTAGGAAATATGAACAAAGTAATACAGGAAAGGTGGAAGAGGAGTTTGAGTGAGGAGTCAGGGTTCAAATGGAAAAACTGTAAAATATATAATGTCATTCTCCAAAATGAAATAAAAATTGTACTATAATTAATTGCAAAACTCCTCTGTAGCATTAAAATCCACTATAAGAGCAACTTAGAATCATGATTCGCAGCAATAATTATTTCCATCTAGTAATTTCTAATATTATTATTATGTATTATATAATTACTATAATTTCTTATTTTGCAATATGACATAATAAATATAATGAATGTGCGTGAGTATGTGTGCCCAGTTGCTCAGTCGTGTCTGACTCTTTGCGACCCACCAGCGTCCTCTGTCCATGAGATTTTCCAGGGAAGAAAACAGGAGCAGGTTGCCATTTCTTTCTCTGGGATATCTTACCGACCCAGGGATTGAACCCACATCTCTTATGTCTCCTGCATTGGCAAGTGGATTCTTTATCCCAACACCACCTCGGAAGTCCAATATAATGAATATATTATAATATATAATAAAATATATTAATTGTTATGATTAGAAATAATAATTCTAAATTATTTTCATCTAAATTTCAGCTAATAATTTCCCTCATACTTTAGAAAAAGGTTCAGTAAACCATCTATGATATATACGGACACATTCCAAGGTCACTGGGTTGGCTGAAGGAATGATCATTTAACAGCATACTGTTCACATTTGCATTGTGTCTTTGTCTATGTGCAGACAAACAAAACATTTTGGAAAGTCATACATTAATGCACGTGGGTGTGGGCAATAGTTCCTTCACAGGACAGCTGGATGCATCCCATAAAGATGTTTCCGCCAAATGTTTATTCTAGAGCCTTCTGGTGTGAAGCACAGGGAGGCCTGCAGCACAGCTAGTTGGAAGCAGCCCCTAATGCAGAAGGGAGAGCTCAGTGTACTGGTAACAAGTTCTCACTCCCGGCTCGCTCTTTGAGCAAGCGGGGAAAAGGCTACATACACCGTTTGCCATTCTACCACACGGAAAAGGGGGGCAAAAGCACAGTCTGATAGTAGCAGTGTAAATTATCAACAAGCGTAAATAGTATTCATTTGCCTCTGCATTCTTGTCTTTTTAAAACCTGATCTCTACACAAAGAACTGGGAGGTTAAACACACACACACACACTCATCCCACATATTTTGAATAATAAAATAGAGTTGTGCATATGTTCTTACCAAAAAAAAATATAGTTCTTGACCTAAGGCAATTTCTTCTCAGGTGACGTTTGGCAAAATCTGGAAGTATTTTTAATTTTCACAACTTGAGTGGTACTATTGGCATCTAAGGGATGTGTAGCAAGGATGCTACTAAACATCCTACAATGCACAAGACAGTCACCCGCAAACGAATTATCTGGTCAAAAATGCCAATAGTGCCGAGGCTAAAAAACCCTTTTTTAGATATAATCAGACATGTTCAGTTCAGTTCAGGTCGGTTGCTCAGTCGTGTCCAACTCTTTGCGCCCCCATGGACTGCAGCATGCCAGGCTTCTAGGAGTTCATCACCAACCCTTGGAGCCTACTCAAACTCATGTTCATCCAACCATCTCATCCTCTGTCGTCCCCTTCTCCACCCACCTTCAGTCTTTCCTAGCATCAGGGTCTTTTCCAATGAGTCAGTTCTTCACATCAGGTGGCCAAAATACTGAGTTTCAGCTTCAGCATCAGTCCTTCAATGAATATTCAGGATTGATCTCCTTTAGGATGGACTGGTTGGATCTCCTGGCAGTCCAAGGGACTCTCAAGAGTCTTCTCCAACACCACAGTTCAAAAGCATCAATTCTTCAGGGCTCAGCTTCCTTTATAGTCCAACTCTCACATCCATACATGATTATATAGCTATATATACAGACATGTAGCTATCACTATTTAAGTCAAAATTTAGTGTGTTGATAAATGTTATATCTGCAAATTAAAGATAATTCTAAGATGAAAATTCATTTTAAAAAATACAGCATTTCTAAAGCACTTTTTATAGCATGGAGTCAATTGCCCATTTTATGATATTCAATTAAGAATAGATGGTAAATCATCCCAGTCCACTTTAACTTTATGCAGAACTAGTTTTTCCCTTTAAAAAATAGATTTTTAGAGCGGTATTGGGTTCACTGAACAGAAAAATTGAAAAAAAAGCAGAACATAAATTACAGAGGTTTTCCATGTACCTCGAGTCCTACACACAAACACACGTGTTGTGCATACACGCACATGTGCACACACTCACACACACCTCCCCCACTATCAACATCCCCCACCAGAGTGGTACTTTTGTTACAACCAATGACCATACATTAACACATCATTATTACTAGAATCAATAGGTTACCTTAATGTTTACTCTTGATGTTATATATTCCATGGGTTTGGACAAATTTATAATAGCATATTCATCATTAAAGGATCACAAAGACTAGTGTCATTGCACTAAAAATCCTCTCTGCTCTACCTATTTGTAATTATTTCCTGTGTTTTTAACTTTTAAACACATCACAAAGTAAGTGGTATAGTTTCATAATGAATTTGTATATTGATTCAACGCATTGTAAGACTAGAATAGGGTTTACTGAAAGAACTGTAACTTCAACTCCACAAATGATAACAAATTAATAAACATTAAACAAGTATCCTACCGATTTTTGAAGTTACATTTCTGCATCAAAATAAACATCTTACACTAACATTCAAAGTAAATGTAAGACACAATATTTTCATCCATCTGAAAAGGCTTAACCTCCTGTTAAAAGAACCAATACGCTTTTAGTGTGTTTCACCTTTTGAGACCAATGTGTAATAAAACCCTCAAATTAAGTTGATTGCATTTTAGCTTAGATAAACTAATAGCACAATTAGAGCACCACATAATTTACTATTACTGCTCCAAGGGAAATCACTTAAGTATTTAAGCTCTTTAGAAGGACTTCACTGATAAAGTAATGACTATCTACAAAACTCCCCCGAAGATTAGTCGTACTGATGCCCATGGTAGGTGAAAAGATGGTTGGGGGTATGGCATGGATATTACACATCCTAAGATGTACTTTAGGATATCTGCTGTGTCTTTCCCTCAATTCCCCTCAAATTGTAGAAAAAGGGTACCCTGACTAGTCCCACCTGACTTTAATTATATGCAACACAATTTGAATGACTATATCTTAGTCATTAGATATATTAATTTGCACTTTTTTTCAATATTCCCCACCACATCCCAGAACTAGTTTGTTTATTTTGTTAATATGTAAATTGACATGTGCTCAAATTCTTTTTGAAACAATATTTACACACATATTATAGATTATACAATTTCTGTGAGTACTTGATTTTCTTTCCAAATACTTTAATTCAACATCTACCTTAGAACAACTATGAAAGGCTCTAAAAATGTTAGGAAAGGCCAAGTACGAAATAGAAAAGAGGCAATAAAAGTCCACACTTACATATCTGAACCTACAGAGTTCATAGATGGTTTTTAGAATGTAACTATTTGAAAAGCTTATTATTCTGGTAATTATAGCTAAGTATATATGAAAAGAATTAAATTGCTGATCATATTTTTTATTTAGTCCTATAGCAACAATTTAGCAATGATAAGGTAAGTTTTTCAGTTTTGGGTAATACTATAAGACTTTGGAAAACTCTATACAAATTGTTGATTTTTCAGAACATATTGTTCATGCTTAATTTATATGTGTTTATTTAGTAAGAGTGAATAAACATGCTCACATCCTACCTATAAAACTCCAGTGCTTGGGAACCATCCACAATGTAGACTCAAAATGAGCCACATATGTAAATAAACTGATTTTCCCAACTTTTCAGCTGAGAAAATTCCTGGACATTGAAGACAAGAGAACCATATTTTAGTGGAAAATAGAATTTGGTTGTCAAGGTTATTTATTTGCTTCTGGACACTATGATTTATTTTATAACAGACACCTGCAAGAAAATTATCACTGTGAATTTCTGCCTGAGGTTTTGAAAGAATTTTAAATGCTTAGGCACAGAGTTTGTCTTTTTTTTTTTCCACTAAGAGAAAATGCAGTGGTAAACTCATTTAAATGGATTCTTGTGCTGATAAGAGGCTATTCTAATCTTGATGAAAAGGTAAATTGCAATCTCAGCCCAAATAAACCACAAATCTCTAAAGAAGAAAATCTAAGGGGCTGCAGAAGCAAGCCTCTTTAGATTATGTGTTAAAATTAACTTGAGTAGGTTTTCCTTTGTTTGTTTGCCTCATGTCTAACAGAACACAGGATGAAAAAAGTGAAGATACAAATCAGAAAGCCTGACAGTCTTTGAAAATGATTGCTACATCCTCAATTGGAAGAATTATGTCTAGTTTATTTAAAGTCTCCAGTCCTCTCATAATGGATGGTGGGTTTGGGTTCCCTTGTGGCTCAGTTAGTAAAGAATCCGCCTGCACTGTAGGAGACCTGGCTTCAATCCCTGGGTTGGGAAGATTCCCTGGAGAAGGGAATGGCTACCCACTCCAGTATCCTGGCCTGGAGACTCCCAAAAGAGTTGAAAACAACTGAGTGACTTTCACTTTCACTTTTAAAAGGGTAGGTAGAAATAAGATACAGTATATAGTGAAGCAGACATTTACAAACTGTTTGCTAACTATGTTCAAGTTCTTTAAAAAACAAAAAACTATTCACTTATTTATTCAGTAAACATTACTTGAATCCCTAACTTATGCCAGTATTTAACATGTCCGGGCCTATAGCACTGAATGAGATGACATCATCTCTTCTCTCACAAAAGGATAAGCAGGATGTGATAGATAATAAATGTATAAGTAAGCAAATTATCAGGGAGAAGTGAGTACTGTGAAAATAAAAAAATGAAGTACTATGGTAATTACTACAGGTACACTTCCAATGTCTCCATGCTGCCCTCTCTCATGATTCATCCTCTACATAACCTTCACAATCACCTGCTAAATCATCAATTTCATGTGTTACATTCCTGCTAAAATTCTTTAATCACCTCCTATAGGACATAGTCTAATATCTATGGTATTTCAGATCCTCAAAACCTGTCTTCCTCACCCCTTCCCCTTCCAACCTCACATTCTGTGCAAAGCGTACCATGTCACATTGTACATCACTTTCATTTATCCATTCATACATCCACCCATTCAAGAAGATAATCACTGGGACGCCTGTACATGCTGTTGATACAAATCAATATCCATGGCCCCTTCCTTATAAGCTCTAAACTCTGGTATGGAAAACAGATCCCACAAAGAAACTACCAATTGCAAATGTGAAAAGTGTTTCAAAAGAGAAGAACGTGATATCATCAGAATTAATAAAAAGGGATATGATCCTCAGAAGAAATGACAATTGAGCACCTATTGGCATGTATCTTTATATGTTTTAATTAGGTGTTTTTATGTGTTCAGTAAACTTTTGCACTCCTCAAGGGCAGGTTATTTCTGGGTTTCCAATGGAGAAGGAAATGACAACCCACTCCAGTATTCTTGCCTGGAGAATCCCATGGTTGGAGGAGCCTGGTGGGCTACAGTCCACGGGGTCGCAGAGTCGGACACAACTGCGCGACTTCAGTTTCACTCTATATTGGCTTCCCAGGTGGCGCTAGTGGTAAAGCACCTGCATGCCAATGCAGGAGACATAAGAAACATGGGTTCGATTCCTGGGTCAGGAAAATCCCCTGGAGGGGGGCCTGGCAACCCACTCTGGGATCCTTGCCTGAAGAATCCCATGGACAGAGAAGCCTGGAGGGCTACAGCCCACAGGGTTGCAGAGTTGGACATGATGGAAGGGACTTAGCATAAATGTATACAAAATTACAAATGATACAAGAATTATTTTCAATGGGTCTATATCTTCTCCTAACCTATTTTAGATAGCTGAGATTATTGCAAAAGCAGAGGAAAAAACCCCTTCGTTTTTATTGTTGCTAAGTTTATTTTTCATATCTAACTCTCCTCTCATCCTCACTCCAATTCACATGACCAATGGCCTTTGCCTTTTTCCCTCCAAGCTTATGAAATTCTGATCTCAGGCTTTGCACACTTAAAAAAAAAAAAAAAAAAGACATTTACTTGTTGACACCTCCCCTATGGTAAAGGTCTTAAATGTACAGATAGGAAGATTTTCTGTCTGGCAATAGAAAACTCTAGAGAATTTAACACTTGTTGCATCCTTTTTTGTGGGTAGTAACATCTCCTTTGTATGTGCTCTATTCATCCCCAGATGTTAGGCAAGATCCACTGAAAATTATAAGGAGACAAAGACAAGTCAGAGTTAGATAACTCGACCTGGCCTAGTGTGGAATTTGTTTATAGTTTTATATTTCTGGGTATATGTATCATTTTACATTTTCACCTATTCAGGAGGTAACTCCAAACACACATTTAGAGGTCAAACACTCAAGCTGTCACCCATTTCCATTTATTTGTGTTTAATGCTTAAGGCTGAAAATGTTTCAGTAAGATCATAAAATCACATCATGTCAGAAAAGCAACTTTCTTAGAATGGCTGGAGGGTAATGTTTTGGATAGATTAAACTAAAACATCATATCAAGAAAGTTGCTGGCCTGCAAAACATAATGTTCTTTTTAACTAGGAAGATAGAGCCCAGAGCTGCAGAACAAGAATGGCAGAGACATTTAATTTTTTCATGTATAAACAATTTAGCGCTCTGAACTCATTATATCATGATGAAATTTGAGAAATAATTTTTCCATACGTAAGCCTCTGGAAAAAAAATCTTGCTATGAAGAACGTTGTGAAATCTTAAAGTAAAATATATGACTTCTTTTATTGTCTTCATTTGTGCCTATCAATCGAAGATCATTATCTTGAAAAGAACCAAATTTTATCCAGAAATTTAATGTTTCTGTCTCCGATTTAATTTTATCCTTTTTGGAGTATATTAGAGGTATTCTAAAGTATTCTTGACAGGTACAGAACTTCAGTGTATACATATCAAGATCAGTTGCATTTATTTAAATACTATACACTTCTGTTTTAAATATACTTTTTAGCTGTCATTTTAAATGCTTTAGCAAAGGAATTTGAATTTCCAAAAACTGGATCCTTATGCATGGCAGTGTTTCTCTGTATATGAGAAAGCAAACTCCTGATTTTGCAGATAAAAAGGCCCAAAGAAGTTATATGAGAGCAACTGTATGTCCTTTTACAGCTAGAAGTTGGCTTTACACATTCCACGACTCATAAATAAACAGAAGAGTTCTGTGAACTATATGCAGATGGCTGGGTCTACACTGGGAGCCTTTTGTGATGACTTTGGTTTGATTCCCTGTTTTGCCATCTCTTAAAATATCTGCAAAAAAAAAATTTTTGCTCCGCTCCTTAGAAATAGGACAAGTAAAATCCTGTAACTTGAGAATTTGCTCTCTGCTTTGTTGGGGCTTTATAAAGCTTGGAGAAATCCATTTTTCCTCCTCATTATTGTTCACATAAAAATATTTGCCTCTATAAAAAGACTTTGTGTTTTAAATATTCATTATTATATTTGTAAAAGATAACACAATAACAGAAGTACAATGAGAGAGGCGAATCTACAAGGTGGTAGAAGGAAATAATAAGCCAAAGAGTGGGAAAAAAATCCCACAAACCACATAAAGGAAGATGTGAGATCAGCCACTTAAGTAAGCAAGTTTAAGGTTACCACTCTGGCGCTGAGCAGAAATGTGCCTGCCAAGCCCAAATGAAAAAAGGAGTGGGAAGAATAAGGGCATTTGACAGAGCAAGGCGGGGAGACAAGGTACCAAAGTCAAGTGGAAACACTAAGACAGCAGTTATGGATCTTTTTTTTTTTTTTCACCTGATTATGACACAGAAATTCTAGTAGGCTGGTAAGAATATTAGATATTTAAAAAAAGAACTAAAAAAATATGCATACAGTGCATTGTGCATGCTCGGTCGCTTTAGCCGTGTCCAACTCTTTGTGACCCCATGGACTGTAGCCTACCGGGCTCCTCTGTCCATGAGAATCTCTAGGCAAGAATACTGGAGTGAGTTACCATGCCCTCCTCCAGGGGATCTTCCTTACCCAGGGATTGAACCCATGTCTCCTACATTGCAGGTGGATTCCTTACCCAGTGAGCCACTTGGGAAGCTCATGCATACTATAGTATTTATCGTTTAAATGTTGCAACTATCTCCATTCTCCAAACACACTTATAATATGTACACAAATACACACACACACAAATTCATCTCACCATTACTGCTATAGCAAGAATCATTTGCTTAGCTAATCACAAATCTTTCTCAACAGCAAAGTCTAAGGGCTTTGGCAATGTAAAAAGTATTGGCATTTCTCTGATGTATATTCAAAAATCTATATTACAATTCAATTCAGCATGCATGAGTCAGCAATAGATATACTGTATCTTTAAAAAGACATGAAGGTTTCCAGTCAAACCTTTTAAAGCTTTACAAATAACATTTCAAGAGGGTTGAGAATGTGGACTTAGATAGCAGATGGCTTTTAGTACAATACTCCTCCAGGATCCTTTGATTTTATTACTTTTGCTTTTTGATGGTGCTCTTTTCTGGTTTGTTTTGATGACTTTGTGGCCTAATGGACTGAAATCAGACAGCGAAGCTGAAAACCCTTAAGTCCTAATGACAGAGAGTGACTTATTGGGTGACCTTGAGTAAGTGTTACATTTCCCTTATTGTAGTTTCTATGGCAGAAAATAAAAATTACTCGACTGCCTCTCCACCCACCAAGGATGGTCCAAGGAGACCAGAAAGTATTTAACTTGCATAATATGAAATAATAATACTACCTGCTATTTACTAAGCAAGTACATGTGCCAAACACTATTTTAGGTACATAGCATATTTTCTGGCTTTTAATATACACAATCGCCATATAAACTATGAATAGTTAATTTCATTTTACAGAAGAAGAAATGAGGCCCAAGAAGTGAGAGCACTTGAACTTACATCAGCTTCACCGAAATTTCCCTTTTCTTTCCTTTACATGACCTGATCTCTGCTAATGAACAATGATAATTAAAATTAAAATATCTACTAATTAATTTGTCATATTTTATATATAGCACTTATAATACCATATAATTTTGGTGGTGTTGTTGTTCAGTCACTGAGTTGTGTCTGACTCTTTTGCGACCTTATGGACTATAGCTTGCCAGTCTCCTCTGTCCATTGAATTTCCAAGGCAAGAATACTGGAGTGGGTTGCCGTTTCCTTCCCCAGGCAATCTTTCTAACCCAGAGATCGAACCTGCATCTCCTGCAATGGCAGGTGGGTTTTTTACCACTTAGCTACCAGGGAAGCCCATATTATATAATACACAGCAGTTATTACACATATACATAGCATGTACATAAAAGTTATTAATTGGTTATATATTATGGTATATATAACCATATATATATGAATTCACATATATATGAATATATATATGAATATATGAATTCAATGCCATTCAGCACTAGCATTCCATTGTTACTTGATTTTATTCAGTCTGTGTCTATCAGTGTGGCTCAAACCCAGGTCTTCTGCATTGCAAGCAGACTCTTTACCATCTGAACCACCAGGGAAGCCATCAGTCTATTAATCGAAAACAAACACCCTAAAGAAAGGAAGGATGGAAAAACGGAATGAAAGAGAGAAGGCAGTGATGCTCTGTTCCCACAGTCCACAAATTACTATCAGATTTCTGAATGTGAGTGGCGAATTGATTTGCAAGAAGTTTGGTCCCTGCTTTGAGAGTAAAATCCTGAGTGCTACACTTTGTTATTTGGTGGTCCTTGGTGGAATTATTTTTCCTGTAAATCACTGTTCTGCAACGGAAAATAAGGTCCGCAGTGCTTTACAGTTCCAGGAAGCATATAGAGAGAAGGAATTTGAATTTTCATTAAAAGAGAAAAGGAAGGAAGGTAGGAAGACGGGGATGCAGGAAGGAAGGAAAGAGAAAAGAGAGAATTTGTGCACTGCTTTACCAAAGCCAGGGACTCATTTATTAAATGAGGGCTTTTTTCCAAATGAACCTGCTGATTGATCACTTCCATGTGGTTAAATGTATTTTCTGTTTTTATTTAAAACTGCAAAGAAAAGAAGACCTTTAAAATATGTTAAAGAAAAAAAAAGATGGCAATAGGCTAAGATGATGTAAGGAGTTAGACTGGAATGATTACAGCCATTTCTGAAAGCTGAAGTAACAAAAAACTGCCTCATTTCTGTATATCTTCCAGGAGTTAATTCAAGAAAAGGAAGGATCAAATCCTTGACTCTCTTTAAACTCCTAATTCCAGTGCCTGGGGAGAACCACACCTCTATGATTTTTTTCAAAAAAATATGTTTTTCTTTTTTCTTTTTATTCAGCCTGTCATTCATTCAGCAAGGGCCTCAAAGCACATTAGAACATTAATTTATAATACTTATGCATATGTTGTGGAATCCCCTAAGATTTTAAGGACTAACTTGCCAATGGAAAATAGGCCATATGGCGCGCATGGGCGTTCTGAACACAACTGAAGTCCATTATCTCCCCTAGCCCCCAGCCCCAGCATGATGAGGAGGATATTTGGCTAAAATATTTTGGAACCGAAGATGCTCTTGTGGATTGTGGATGCCAAATTGGAACAGAATTGATCTCATATAAGACAGTAATGGATTCAAACATAATAATGTTATACATATTTCTAATCAATTATTTTTAAAGCACATACTTTGTTTAGTTTCATTTGTAGAGTCATTAACAATAGAGAATTAATTTATAGAAATGGGAGAAAGTAAGTTTTCAATTGGCAAGTATATTTGATTCTACTTATAAAAACAGTACCTTTTCAGGGAAGTCATGAAGCTTATCAGATTGTAAACGAGAAATTGTGTAAACCCTCTTGAGTTTATCAATGTAAAGAACTGATATACATTGGTAAAATGAACCCTACCCTCACTTAAAGACTCTACAGACCCACATTTTTCTTTTTTAGCCTCAATTTTCCATTTTGCTGTTTATTTCATCCTTTGAGTAACACCGCCCCCTTGCATGTCACAGTATGCCATATTTTTTTAATGACTTAACACTCTCCGAGATAAAATGGTGGGCAATTATCTCTGGAATGTTGCAGAAAAGAATTCCTTAGGCCTCTGGCTAGTTGCAGAAGGGCTTACATTAATCACTCTCTCTGCACGCTTGTCTCTTCTTAGTAGTGTCCAATGTCAAGTCAGACAGTCCAGGCAGGGACCTTGATAGAACGTTAAAAGGGCATTACTACACACTGCAGGTGTCCAACAGGAACAAAGTCTTTGACCCTGAGTAATCTTAATAATTTTTGTTCAGGTCTAGTCTAGTGCTTTGGGGCATGTTTGTTCCTGAAATTCCTGTTAGACTACTTACCATACAATTGCTGATCTAGCATTTAAAAAAAAAAATAGTTCTTATATTCCAAGCCACTCTAGACTTGGTGCGTCTGTCACTTGCTACTTTATTTTTGAAAACAGTGGCAGCCAAAAACTAGCTTCCTGTTGTAAAATGTTTTGTGTTTCAAGGAGGGGCCCGGAATGCCCTACTGCGCTAGCCTGTTTGGCTTAAAGTGAGTCAGCTGTAATGAACTCTATGACACTCATCTCACTGAGTGAAGTTCAACAGTGAGTGAACGTGACAACCATTCAAAGTCCCAATAGTGGAAATTATTATACACACAGAATGGGTGTATTCTTCAGGAGACTTTACCTCTAGTATTTGAAACCTGCAGATACTGTAATAACATCGTTTGAAATGATCTGAACCAGTTAGAGCCAGACATTTTTTCTCCCCATTATCATAACCTCCAGGCTACAGGTTTTATCATAAAATTAATTTATTCCTCGATCTACTGATCATGTTTGCAAAACTATTACTCCTCACAATAAACCTTTCGGGAGAGAAATTTAAATTTTCATAAGCCACAATAAAAGTTGCTATGAAAAACTTCACCAACACGTACAGTCTCCCAGGCAGCTTTGGTTCGTCCTTATAAAATAGCAGGGGTTTTCAGTCAAAGAATAATACCTTCCCCTACACTTCCTACTTCTCCCACAATGCTTGATTTTAACTGTTTTTTTCTTAGACAAACACACAAAATATATATACATATAAATCCAGGTGGTTAGTTATATAGTTTTTTCTTTCCTATGCTCATTTCCTTTGGAGAATCTTCACAGTCATCCCATAGAACTTGTGCATCTGGCCCTGTATGCATGCATTTTATCCCTATTATCACTAGGAAACCATGCTTTCCATGAAAGTACAGATTATATCTTATTTATCTCCTTTATCTCCATATTATGTGCTACTGCTAAGTCGCTTCAGTCGTGTCTGACTCTGTGTGACCCCACAGACAGCAGCCCACCAGGCTCCTCTGTCCCTGGGATTCTCCAGGCAAGAACACTGGAGTGGGTTGCCATTTCCTTCTCCACCATATTATGTGCAACACCCTATAAATAATAAATGCCCAATAACATGATTAAATGAATAAAACAAGTTAGTTTCATGTTTTGGCTTCTCTATTAACTGAGTCAACCAAATATGAATTATAAATATAGGATTGTGAATTAAGGATTAGAGTAAATTAGCACTGCTAACATCTTCAATTTTTTTGTTTTGGTCCAATAACCATCTAAGTCAAGTGAACACGGCTAAAGTAAAGTAGTAAAATAGAGATTAAAGTAAGGTAGCTGTACTTAATATGAAATAAGGCTTCTTTTTTTATACTTTGTGATTTATGGCCTATGTCTTCTTTGAAACTACTTAGTGCAAGAAAAACACCTAGTTTAATACCTTCCTCCTCCTCCTCCCTTAAAAAAAAAAAAAAACATTAAGATGTCTTCACATTCATGGATCCATTTAGTACTTACATCACATCATGAAGTAGGTAGAAAAGATAATATTAGTGCCAGTCCTCAGAGGGTGAAATGGAGATACTGATTGTATTTGGGCTGTGAGCTGCCCAAAGTTACACATGATATCTGTTGGTAAAATAAACATTAAAATGTCCAAATGCTGGCCTCACGGTCTTACTATGAATCGTTTCCAGTCCTTGCTTCTGATGAGACTCTCAAATAATTGGGTCTCTCAGCCCGTGGGACTCTGGGCTCCCTGAGGATGACATTTTATTGTTAATAAAATTATTACTAAAATTTCCCTCATACAGCCTAGCATTAGCACATAGCAAACCCAAGAAAATGCATATTAAATTAATTTGAAACCTAATAACCAACAAGCCCTCTCAACTGCTCTTCCCATCCTAATGGTTTATTATTATATCTGGCTTTTCTATTCTCATTCTACATGAAATTATACTTCTTAGAGTAATTCTATCAATGGAAATATATAAAACCATTATTTCTAAAATTTAAGTTTTTTAAGAATAAATTAGGATGAAGGTATAAGATTGCTTTGTGTAGTTTTATCAGATCTCTCCAGAATATTTTGCTAATATGAACCTAATTAGTTATTAACTAATAACTAATATCAATCTAACTAATAAATACTAAATAATGGACTTTTGAACAAGGTAATATCTCTAAGCTTAAGCTGAAGCTCCAATAATTTGGCCACCTGATATGAAGAACTTACTCACTGGAAAAGACCCTGATGCTGAAAAAGAACTGAAGGAAAAAGAAGAGGGCTGCAGAGGATGAGATGATTACATAGCATCACCAGCTCAGTGGATATGAATCTGAGCAAACTCCGGGAGACAGTGAAGGACAGGGAAGCCTGGCATGCTGCAGTCCATAGGGTCACAAAGAGTTGGACACGACGGAGCAGCTGAACTGAATATCCTTAGGCATGTGACTTAGTAAAGGGAAAAAAGCCAATTTTGGTCTGCTTGAACAAATGTCTTGGAAAAGATTCAGAATTAATTTTTTTTTACTTTCATCTCTCTTAGTTGAAAAATGAAGTGAATATTTTTACCTAAGACCATCAAATATGATTTAGTTCACCAAGAACTTAGCAAAGTTAACCATGTTTAACTTGGTTAAGAGAGTGGAGCATAGTTGGAAAGAAGACATTATCTCGGCCTTCCAAGAAGTTGGAGGCAGGTATGGCTCAGGGCTCATTTTCTCCAGGTTCAAGTCCTGGCTCTCCTTCAGGCCATCAGGGTAATCTTAGCAAGTTAACCCTTCTCTATCTCATTTTCTCTTCTACAAAATTCTGGTAATAATTCTATTTAGTGTATAGCTTTGGTGTGATGAGCACAACCAACTACAGGCTTACAGGGCCTATGATCAAATGTAGGCCCCACTCATTTTAAAATAGTCAAAAACTTCAAGAGACTGACCATACAGGATTAAACTAGGTGTGGGGGTGAGGGTGCAGGAGGGGCTTCTTTGAGTGGGGACTGTGTAAGTATTTCGACTGATGCTCAAGAAGACAGCCCTGGTGATAAACAAATGATTAATATCTATAAAGCAATTTGAAGAGTGCTTGGCACATAGTAAGTGGTATCATGTACTAATAGTGTTAGTTTATTATTTTATTATAGCACAAGCTGGAATCAAGATTGCCAGGAGAAATATCAATAACCTCAGATATGCAGATGTCACCACCCTTATGGAAGAAAGCAAAGAAGAACTAAAGAGCCTCTTGATGAAAATGAAAGAGGAGAGTGAAAAAGCTGGCTTAAAACTCAACATTCAAAAAACAAAGATCATGGCATCTGGTCCCATCACCTCATGGTAAATAGATGGGGAAACAATGGAAACAGTGACAGACTTTATTTTCTTGGGCTCCAAAATCATTTCAGATGACTGCAACCATGAAATTAAGACACTTCTTCCTTGAAAGAAAATCTATGACCAACCTAGACAGCATATTAAAATGCAGAGACATTACTTTGCCAACAAAGGCCTATCTAATCAAAGCTATGGTTTTTCCAGTAGTCATGTATGCATATGAGAGTTGGACTATAAAGGAAGCTGAGTGCTGAAGAATTGATGCTTTTGACTTGTGGTGTTGGAGAAGACTCTTGAGAGTCCCTTGGACTGCAAAGAGATCCAACCAGTCCATCCTAAAGGAGATCAGTCCTGGGGGTTCATTGGAAGGACTGATGCTGAAGCTGAAACTCCAATACTTTGGCCACCTGATGTGAAGAGCTGACTCATTGGAAAAGACCCTGATGCTGGGAAAGATTGAGGGAGGGAGGAGAAGGGGATGACAGAAGATGAGGTGGTTGGGTGGCATCACCAACTCAATGGACATGAGTTTGAGCAAGCTCCGGGAGTCGGTGATGGATAGGGAAGGCTGGTTTGCAGCCGTCCATGAGGTCGCAAAGAGTTGGACATGACTGAGCGACTGAACTGAACTGATTATTATTATAGAGTTTACAATTTCACTTAAAGTGGAAGAAATATAAAGGAAAATGGCAGTTTTTTTAGATGCTGCCTAGATCTCAGTTTTGAACAAAGTCTCAAGTTTGTAGCAATGTTCTTTGCATCTGCTCTGCATTTGGGGTCCATTACCAAAATGCAGGCTTCCCTGGTGGCTCAGTGGGTAGAATCTGCCTGCAATGCAGGTGACACACACAAGAGACACAGGTTTCGTCCCTGGCTTGGGAAGATGCCCTGGAGGAGATCTTGGCAACCCTCTCCCATATTCTTGCCTGGAGAAGTCCATGGACAGAGATGCCTGGTGGGCTACAGTCTTTGGGGTTGCAAAGAATCAGACATGACTTCGTAACTAAACAACAACAACATCAAAATGCACCACCTCTTCTTCATTTCACAGAGATCATATTCTTCCACCTTTCCTTCACAGAAAATATGCAAAATGTGAGTTCTATCCTTTATATATATAGACATATAGCATTCATATGGTACTTTCCATTTGTTTACCTCTATAGTTATTGTCTCAGTGTGGTACACGGTATATGAAACTGGAAAGTTCTTTAACAAAAGATTCAAGTCCTGGTCTTCTCTTTAATGTGCAGATGGGACAAGACTTTTAGTTTATTGTTTATTTCTTTTTATATTTTCTAATATCCAATTCTTAACTGGAAAAAATATACACTTCTGTGGTACCAAAACAAAGGCCCCCCTCAAAGATGTTCCCATCCTAATCCCTGGAATCCATGAATGTGTCATGTCAGTTGGCAGTGGTGGGTGGGTGACGCTAAGGTTGGAGATGGGATTATGTTTGTCAATCAGCTGATGATAAAATAGATTATCCTAGATGAACCAAGTAGGTCTGTGTTATCACATTTGCGAATCCCTCTACTGGTCACTGCTGACTTTGAACATGGAAGATGGTACTATGAGCCAAGAAATCTAGCCAGGTTCTTACTGCTGGGAAAGGCAAAAACAGATCCTCCCCGAGAGCCTCCAGAACAGTATGCAACCCTGTTGGCGCCTTGATTTAGCCCACTGAGACTCATTGCAGACTTCTGAGCTCCAGAATTGTAAGATAACAAATTTGCGATGATTTAAGACACTCAATTTGGGAAATTGTTACAGCAGCAATAGGAGAGTAAACAGTTATATATAGGTGTGCGGTGTGTGCGCCAGTGTGTGTGTGAATACACACACACACAAACACACTCATTCCAGATAAACTTTTGAGCATTTGAACACAGCTGTTCCTAATGTCGAGTAAATAACTCTCACAAAGGCAGGTTATTCTTGTTTGAAGTCACTCCACAATGGAGCTCTCAACTTCGGCTAAAAAGATATTTCAGTAGAAATGCAAAGAGCCTGCCCTCTTTGACTTAGACAGAGAATTTCAACCCTTCACAGTGTTTCACTGCACTGAATCGACTTCTCTATTATTGTGTTGATTACATTAGCTGATAGTTAATATACCTATCTGTCTTATTCACTAGACAGGGACGGCCCGCAGGACAGCGACTGTGTCCTTATTCATATCTCCATATCCATGACATGATAGTGCATGACATATGGCAGACCCATCAATATTTCTTGATTTTTCTTGATTTAAATTAGTGAATGAGAAAATTCTTTAAGCATGCACATGTGCACGCACACACACAAACACACACACACACTGGGGTAAATTTATACTTCTATTTTATTCACTCTAGCAACAGTGTTATGAGATAAGCACTATATTACTTAGTGATATTAGTTGGAAATGGATAGTAAGAATTAGTTGGAAATGTAGATATTAATTAGAAATAGATTTCTAATTCAGAAATCCAGGCTTGTGACTATGAATCCTTAGAGCTTTCTAATCCCAGTTTAAACGCTGACCAATGAAAGAGCAACAGGTTTCATGGCTCTCAGTTACTGTAATACCACATTAACCAAGAATTGCTAACAAGTAGTTTCAGGGTTCACAGAATATATCCAGTAGCATAAAAGATAGTTAAAAAAACTCTTCAAGAGCCTAAAAGACACCATTCCTGTGCATGTGATGGATAGGTGAGATAAAATTCTTCAATAGTGGAGTCACAGAATCTATTTTTATGTTATCATAGGTTGTATCTTTTCTAGCTGAAACCCAGTTTTATTCACTCACAGCAAGAAAAAGCTCACCATTCTGTTTCAGCTTGTGATGTGGAGTTCACGTCTAGATGTGAATAAATCTGTACTTTTTTCAAAAGAAATTTAACAAATCCCATTTAGCCATGTGTGAGTTACTGTGCTATTTTAAATTGCCACTTTTAGGGGTTTACTAAAACGACAAAGCACTGAAGGATAGATTCATATGTGGCTAGATCTCAATAAAAGGGCAGGCACTAAAAAATATAGATTTATGAAAATTATAAGACATCTGAAATATGAACCATCTATAATAATTTTAATTTTAGGAACAGAATTTATTAGCAGAAAGAACACTTGCCTAGCAGAGCATGACAAGGAAGTTCTATTGATGATTGTATCCACAGAAATAATAACCCTATGAGAAGGTAGTTCATGTCCATTTTACAGATGTAACTTTGTCTCCATAGCTAGGAAGGATAACAAGCCTTCCACAACTGGTTGAACAATGGCTAAGTTTACCTCCAATGTATCTCTTCTTGGTTTGGAACTAGTAACTGATGGGGGAGGGGAGAGCATGCAAAATAAGTAGGGGTTCCTTCTTCCTTTTATGTTTGTTTTTAGTTCTGTTTCTGTTTTAGTCAATCAATTAAGAAAAGTTTCATCAAATATTTAAATAACAGAAGAAAAAATGTTTTTATTTAATCTGTCAGCAGACTCATATCCATGACCTCATCATTGGTCATGACCAATGACCATGACCAATCACTAACAAATCGTGCCAAGAACTTTACAAATGTTGTCTCATTCAGGTTAAAACTTGTATTAATCTATGGACAGTTCTTATACTCATTTTACAAATGAGATTTGTTACATTCCTACTCAAAGCCAGTATCAAGGTGTGAGCCCAGTTCCACAGTTAATCAAATCCACACTTTTTGTCTTTTCTAGAGTAGTTCTTAAGATGGTAGCAAACAACAGAAATATCTCATGAATAAAATTCAATTATGATTGTGTTTGTCTTTTTAATTGCCCAGGCATAAATGAATGAAGATTATGAGGGATATGATCTGGTCAGTTGGAGAGGAAGCTGAAATATCACAGATAACAGGACAAATGCAGGAGAGAGCTAGCTCAAGTTCACAGGAGGATGTAGAAAAGTATAAACACTAACATAAAGCCACTGGTGGGAAATGTCTAAATAGTGAGATGCCTGAGTATACACACTCTCAGAAAAATATTTTGATAAAGTACTCCCACTTTACTAAAAGTGATTAAACTTTTGATATATCTAACAGAGATCAGTCAAACAGGTTAGTAAAGAGAAAAAAAAAAAAAGAGTGAAATATGTTGAGGTAGATGGTAAGGAGTCCGCCTGCAATGTGGGAAAGTGGAGAAGATCCCCTGGAGAAGGAAATGGCAACCCACTCCAGTATTCTTGCCTGGAAAATCCCATGGACAGAGGAGCCTGGCAGGCTACAGTCCACAGGGTCACAAAGACTCCAAACACGACTGAGCGACTTCACAAAAGAAAGTAGTGAAAATGTGTAGTCCTTATGAAGAAATAAGGAGAGGTAATATTTTGACTATAACTATCAATGTTAGGATACATAAAACTTTTAGGAAATGCAAGAAATTTATTATGGTGATACTGAGAAGAGCACAGATAGTTTTTTTCTGGAATGGCTAGAAAGCTAACTAAAAGCAGAGAAGTAACCTCAATGACCTCTAAAATCCCCCAGATTTAGATGCAAGATTTCTATTGTTATTATAAGTGTTAGCACTACAGAGCAGGAAAGAGTAAAGATAAATGAAGAAAAACAAGTCCTATCTAAACTGGGGAAGTGAGGGCCAGACACGGAAGGAAAGCAAAAGAAGCGTGAAGGATGATTTAAAAAGGTTAGACTAAAATAAAGAAAACATGTTATTTTATTTTTATCTTTTTTAGTCAAAAATAATGAAATAGAAAATGTGCAAAATGTGGTACCTAAATCCATCAACAGCAGGATGTACAAAACTATAATGCTTCTATTACATCACTATATGTAGTACTTTTGATTGCTAATTACATTATCAGATGTATAGACGTATATGATGTGAATAATTTATTTTCTGTTTCTTTTTAACCTAACTTTGGTTCTTGAATATATTGAAAAGATTCAAATCTATAACATACATAATGTGGGAATGCAGTTTTAAGCAATTATGATACAAGTATACATTTTTGAAAGCATTCATATTTAATTTAAATAGTATGCCTTTAAGTATCTTAGTTGAATTGGATTTGACATGTGGCACATTTTAAAATGTCTCCAGATTAAAGTCTATTAAAGAAAAGATTGTTGTAAAAGAGAGACTAATAAAGAGAGAAATGAAAGCAAGCAGAATAAATAAGCTTAAAAAATTAGCACTCCACAAAACCAGGATTGATTCTGATTGGCTAGAAGTGAAACCATGATTTACTGGTCTATTTGCCCTACTATTCAATAAATAACTTGGTGTCAATGGAGCAACTGTTGTATCATAAAGAATGCAAACCATAAAGTGGTCCACATGACAATATATCATCACTGTGTTTCCATTCCCCTTCTATTTTAGAGCAAACTGTCTGCAATAAGATGATAAAGCTTCCTACATTTTAGTAGCCATATTTCTAAAAATTATGCACCATGCAAATTATTTGGTTCTCCCCACTGGACCAGTTTATTGAAAGCCAGAATAGATTGCATTGCAAAATTCTTATGTATTTAAAACAGTAGCATGTGATAAGGTTTCTATCTAGACACCTGGTGGGAGAAGAATTTCCCTTTATTGCTGTTAAGAGAGTTCTGAGAATTTTTGTTAACAGTTGGCATTTGCAGAAGGACTTTATGGACATCAATTAGTTACTGCTGACAGTTGCTTCAAGAAATAGACCTGTAGCTGTGGACTTAGACTGTTGCTTCTAAATACTGATATATTGATATCCTATCCACCAACCATTTTGCTTCTGAAGCACAAAATCTGATTTATTAATAGAGATTTTACTCTCCAGGTTTGATTATAATTTGGGAAATTTCTAAAACTGCCCCTCAACTTCCTCTCTGTTAATCCACATAATTTGCTTTCTCAATTTATTATTGTACACATATGGATTTTACTGTTAGGTAACTAGAAAAATAAAGGGACAATTATCTATCTTTCTGTATTTGTATGTATGTAATTTATATGTAGCATTTATGTGTGTGGAATGAAGTGCTGGATAATATAACTAGAACCATTCATTCTTCCTGCTTATCACATGATTCCTGGGTAGAGTCCCCTCTCTGTTTTATCACACACAAACCCCCATATCAGTTCCTCAATATCTCCTTCCCCTCTGGAACCAAACACAGAACACAATGGCATCTGGATGGACCGCTCCAGCTCAGAAAGATAAAGTAACAAAGTGCAGACACATGGGCAGCTGCGAATGAGCTAGAATCCAGATTAAACTCAAGCATCTACCTCCATGTCCAGGTTAATTTACTTAAAGAAAAACAAGCCGCAGCAGCAACATTTAGAAAGTGCTCTCCAGGGCTTAGAGACCATCAGAAGCACTTACAAAACCCTCAAATGACTATTATGAATGAGTAAGAAATGTACTGATTAAACATTATTTAGTAATATCTACGGCTAAAAAACAGCAACAACTCACGGTCAAGGAAAAGGTACACTGCTCACAGAGTCCACAGAATGGCAAGCCAGCAAACATCTGGGCAGCCACAGTTGTACACACATCCCACAATGAATGTGCATATTGAGTAGATAAAAGCAAACCACTGCTTTAAAGGAGAATCACTGTAACCAGAGAACCATGTCCTGGACTGTGGTCACCAGCTTTGTTTTTTGCTCTTTTTCTCACAAGAGGCAATTCCAAAATAAAAAAAAAAAAAGGTATGTTTATTTATGAACCACATTTTTTACATTTTTTTTCCATTACATTTTATCATATCACTGTAATAAAACTGTGATAAATATATGTATTCTCACTATGAAGACTGCCTACTCAACTAAAGAGAAAAATATTAATGAAATAATTGGCACTACTTTTAAGCCACTAAAATGTGAATAACTGGGCATATCTCATAAGCTGACAATGGAAATTAAGAAGTTCGTAGTGCCACCTTCCACTGGAGAATGTCTCTTTATTGATCACCAGAACCAAATTTAGGCTTGTGACTTCAGCAAGCATGTATTATGTATTTGCTCTTACCTCTAAAGATGATGCACCTATTTTCCTGCTTCCAATATATTTCCCTGCTTCTTTGCTCAGGATGATATTTATTAAGTTACATTTACTGCATACATATTTACTACGTGCCAGTCATTGCTCTAAATACTTTGTATGTACAAATCTTTGTATTCTCTCAATACCAGCAATAATAGTACCTACCTAATTCTGCCAAGAATTCAATAATTGACTACTTCCAAAATGTTTAGGTCCCTGCCCAGCACATAGAAAGTACTACATAAGTGTTTTACCAAACAGTCCCATGAAATAGGTTGTATTTGTTATTCTCATTTTACCTATGAAGCAATTGAAGCAGAGGCTGATTAAGGAGCTCCCTGGGATCAAGAGCTAGTAAGTGATAGAGCTGGACTTCAAATACCAGCAGTTTAACATCAAAGCCTGCATTCTTTTTTCCCTTGTATTTATTTATTTATGCTTTTTAACATTTTTTTATTTTGTATTAGGGTATAGCTGACTAACTGTTGTGGCAGTTTCAGGTGAATAGTCAAGAGACTCAGCCATGTTCATGTGGCCATTCTTCTTCAAACTTCCCACCTATACAAAAACCTGCATTCTTAACAATGGGGCCCTGACACTTCACAAAAAAATGTGCATGGATTGTTCCTTCAACAACTTAATCATTAACACTCCTCCAAGAACTTTCCAGAATTTATATCTCTACACACACCAGACTGCAGGCTTCTTGAAAATACACACCAAACTGTGTCTCCCAGTCTTCTCTTGCAGGCCACTTCTGCACTGATGTGCACGCAGCCAATGTGCGGTAGATGCATGGATGCCTGCATAGATTAATGGCCTTGTGAGGATAATGTAAGTGATAACGTTTTAACTTTAAAAATTTAACAGATATGCATTGAATATTTTATGCTTCAAGACACAAATACCCATCCAGTTTAATTACCCTTTCATTTTTTATTTCTGAGTAGATGACACCCAGATACACATCCAATGACCTCTCTTTCTGCACTTATCATTCCCAAAACTCTTCTTTTAAAAATGCCCTGACAGTCCTGAATAAATACACAAATTTTTACTTCTTGAAAACAATGAGAAAGTCAGTCTTTACAGATTTGGGTTTGTGCCCCAATTCTACAACTGTGGGTAGTACTACCTATAAGATCTAGAAAAATTTAGTTAACCTCCATGAGCCTCAGTTGCCTTAGCTTTCAAATGGGACTACATAAAAAAAAATTATAATAGTGGGCACAAAGTAAGCACAGTATAGTGAGGGTAAAAATTGTTTTTCAGACTTTCTCCAACGAAGTGAGGTAAAATGAAAGACCAATAAACATATAAATGAAGTTTAGCCCTGACTTTATTTGGGTTCGATACATGGATATTCTTTGGTGTTTTTATCTTTCTAATCCTGAAGTAGAAGTGTATTTACATAATTTATATACAAATTGACAATAAGAAGTGCGGTACTTAAAAGTCAAATCTAGAGTAGCGCTGGGAAGTTAAGTTGAAAATTAAAGTTTGGCTACTGAGAATAGTCAATAGCCAAATAATAGTATCTCTAAGCATTCTCAGATGACAGCCTCTTCTAAGTGTCATGGTCTGCAACATTTGGTGATTTAGAAATCTCCAGATGTTCTTAGGTGAGGTATATCCTTTTCTGGGTACAGGTCCAAAAAACAAAACTTCCTGGTTCATATTTCCTAGTGGGATACTATAAGTCAACATTCCCTAAAGTAGAGCATGCTGGGAAAAAGCCCCAGAATGGCTTTTAAAATACCAGATACCCTAGAGGCTCAGTTGCACTAATGATGGATTATTGACAAACTGTATTTCTGTTATTCATTTTTCAAAAGCATATGTTTGTTTTTACAAGGGTCTGTTCTAAGTTTGTCTCAATGTTCAGTGCATTTGTTTTATTTACATATATTATCCTTGTCCCAGAGAAACCTAACCACAATAAGACACAATACACTGAGTTTCTTTCAGTCGCTCTTCCCTTCCACAAAATTCGCAATGAATATTGATGATTCTGAACTCAGTACAGGTCCTTGAAATAAATAAAGAAATACGTTATAGTGCTTCCCTGGTTTTAATGAGGTTATCAAATGGAGAAGAGTTTAAGATTTGCCATTAGGTTTTAAAGAATGGTTAGCTAAGAGAGAAGCCTTCTTTGAGGCATGAATAAGAAAGACACTAATTCTTGAAGGAAAAGAAGGAAAGAAGAAAGGGAGAATGGAGGGAGAGAGGGTATAAAGAAGAAAGGATGGGAGAGGAAGGGAGAAAAAAAAACTTTTCTAGCCAGATACAAACCAAAAGCCAAATTTACAAGAAAATTCTACATCTATCCAAGTCATGTTCCTGACTCTTTTAAGGTACTGGCAGCCACTCCATCTTTTTAAACATGAATCTAAAAAGCCAGTCAACGCTTGGCCTAGTCTGACCTGCCATTTTAGAATTTTTAAAAAGGGAAAAATAGCCATACAAAAGCATATTAATATCTTCCGATATATTGAAAATGATCCAAAGGCTTAAGCACCTAAGCCATGGCAGCTCTTTCTCAAATCTCCCTAATGAAGTTTGGACTTTCCTTGTCTTGGCCGCATGTATTCTTCGCGCCTTTACAGAGAAGCAGCTACTAAGGACCACTATAATGGCAAAGCGGCAGTTAAGCAAGAAGCACCAATAACAATACAGAGCTGACATGTTTTCTTTTCCTTGGCTTGCTGACAATCCTCCGGAAATGAAGCATGTGGTTTTCATGAAGTCGTTCCTTAAATTTTAATGTGGCATTGATCTATCTCAGGATTCCTAAAGGTTCACGGGCAGTACACTAAGGAAAGACAGCTAACAGCTGAAAAGAAAATGAAAGTTTAGTTATCTAAACACATTCTGTAAAGTGCAAATTAGAAATGGTACTGTGTTACACCCAAACATAATATCAGTGATAATCTTTTGGTTCCTGTCACAGATTCTCAAGGTCGACACTGAAAAATATTGAAGTGGCATACTTTGTCCATAAACCAAGACACGGATCAACAAGGCTGAAGCTGTAGAGGGGGAAAGTAATATCTGGTGTCACCAGTCACACTGATGACATTTCCTAGTGTTCTGTGTGGTCCCTCATTTACTGGCATCGCCATCTGCCCCGTTGTATAAGACAGGGACCACAAAGTAGTCTTTATGCCTCGTCTTCATGAACACAGCCTATCCACACCTATTCAGCAAGCTGTATGCATCCATCTTTACACGTTCCTTGTGTGCCTCTCCCCGGCCTTCCTTGACCACTGTCACCTGATTTGCTCGGTTATTCATCATCTGTCTCCTAGACCCTTCTTCAGTCACTCTGCCACAGACTCTTGTCTTCCCAACAGATCTGCTCCCAGAATTGTTTTCCTATAATACAAATATCAAATAATTACTCTTTATAAACTACTGATGACTTCCTATTTCCTAAAGGATAAATTTGGAACACCTTTCCATGGTATTCAGCTGGCTCCAGGCTACCTGTCACATCCTGGTTATCTTTCCCTGTGGAGTAATATTCAGTCCTAGGCTTCTGCTTCCTCAACCACAACAGAATATTCACAGCTCAAAACCATTTCCCTGCTCTTAAACTCTGCTTTGTGTTGTTTCCTCCTTCTCTGCCTAATACAATTTTACTCGTAGTCATGGTCAAATACCCACTCTTCTCTGAAGCAGACCCTTCATGCAAGGCAAGGCAGTATCTCACTTCTCTGTCCTTCAGTAATTTCTGGCATATATCTCTATTAACTGGCTGAGACAGATTGTGGGAGCTTCATCTTTGAATTGCAAAGTCAAGGTATACCATCCATATGTGGAAGGTGTTCAATATTAGCTCATTCATTTTTTTTTTAAGGAAATATGTCTTTAAATTGTCTTCACTGTCCTCTCAGAAAAAGACCACAATCACAAATCTGAAGTTTGCCAAATCAGATTTCAGAGCATGGAGTGTCATCTTGTCTGCTCTTTAGGATGGGGGTACCTAAGGGTCATACCTGATGGGCAGTGACTTAAAAAGAAGATAATGAAAACTTCTAAAGCTATCATGAAGAACAGCTAAATGACAAATATTTCTCAGATGGTGGAGGAGGAAGCACGTATAAAAAGGAAGAAATAAAAGAAAAATCTTGTTTTAATTACATACTATCAGACAGACAGCCATCAGAAGAGGTGCTGCCTTTGCTATGACTGATAGTTCTCTAAATTTTCCTGACTTACTGGCCTCTTTTGAGATTCTGGGTTCCTTACTTCAAATTTGCTGAAGAATAAAAGGAAACTGCTTTTGCTGAGCAGAATGAGAAAAATGCACTTTTAGAGTGAGATGTAAATTGTAACCCTAAAATTAGAGAAACTGGAAATTCTCATTTTGGGTTGGGTGTTTTTCATTCTGCAGAGGCAGCGCTCCCAAACCTGCTCTGAGTTAACCTGTCCCATTCTGAGATCATTTAAGGATGGTAGATTTTCAACTACTCTAAACACCAAGATGCCAGCTCCTGATGTTATCAGTCTAATAAGAATCAGGAGTTTCCATAATATGATTTCAAGGAGCCTCTATCACATTCTGCTCTCTGGAAGGCATTTCGTCAAATGGTTCTTGTTATCAAAGCCCCGTACACCCAGGAAGCATCCTATTTTAAATGTGCAGAGACTTCATTGCAATCTCAGCAGTATCTGGTTGTCAGCAAGAAGGTGGCATAACGGACTATAATCATTCTGCACAGAGTAAGGACAGGTCTAGCAGAAAATGTTTAATTCTAGGTGATGGCTCCTGCAGAGTCAGTAAAGGGCACATACTAATAAGGAACTGCAAAAAAGTGCCGGTGACGACATGCTCGCTTCAAAAAGCAAGCTCAGCACATCTGTGGAAGCTAATAGAACCATTACAGCTTCATGTCAGGCTATGAAATATACCAAAGGACAGGAGCACTGGAGTGGAAGGGATAAGAAGGGAGCAACAACAACACAAAGAGATAAATCAGAATATCCGGTCGTGCCTCCATATTTTTATCAGCTGAGAGTTAGGTGAACCATGTTATCAAATCTAGGAAATAAAAGTGTGCCAAAAAGCCTGCCTTGGACAATCTCCATGTTTTAATTTATGATAAACATCACACACTGTAACCGAACTCATCACTATATTAATATCAGCCCAAAGCTCATTTTATCTTTAGAAATGCCTATATTGTCATCTGCTACTACATCCAAGCTCTAAGGCTTTTATCTTTGCTATTTAATGCTCACTGTTCTCTTTTCTTCTTACCCAAATATAAAATGCGGAACTCTGCAAATGAAGGGAAAGATAATGCATGGAAAAGATCCCGTTGCTTTTTAAAGGGAATGAATTCTTCACATGATTTCTAAAGGCTTCTGTTACCTCCGGAAGACTGAAGGTCAAATGGGTTCTCTTGAAAACTGGGAGCTAGACCAGGAATAAGGCCAGGGTCCTAAAACCTGATGCAGCTTGTCCTTTGCTCACCAACATTCTCACCATAGTTGCATTCTGTAATGAAGGACATTCCTTGTACAATGACCACAAGAAGTACTGATGCTTAAAAGCCGCATCCTTGAAACATCTAACAGAAAAATATAAATTTTTAATATAAAGAGGTGGAATCACAATATAAGTAAACCAAAATGGATGCATAAAGATGCACACAATATCCCCATAGGAATGCAAAGTAGCTATTTAAGGCTTATAGCACCATTTATCAGCCAGGAAAATAACACAAACAAAAGATGAAAACAGAACACCTAACCATTTACACAGCCCACTCTTAGTCCGGCCAGGTCGTGGCTGTTTAATGCAACGTGACAATGAGAGAACATTTTTGGATGTGGCATGTGACATTCCACACCTAGCCTGCACTGGCCAGCACTGAACATTTACAGCATCCAGCCTTCCATTAGGCATGGCTTCAAGTCTATTCATTATTTTGAGTAAAAATGAAATGAAATAATAGAAGATTCTTGAAAATAAATTAAAAATAGGTGCACTTTGAAACTATTTGCTTAGGTTGGAGGTGGGCTGGGGGTGCTTCCATGACCTCACTACCAAGAAGTTTAATTAATCAGGGCTGGGAGATGGAAGGAATGTTAGGGTTTCCCGCCTGTCCTTTAAGAACTTTATCTATGTTATCACCCAGTGTCTGAGATACTGATCGTTTGCTCTCACCGGTTACCGTGCTGCTCTGTGATGGGGCTTAACTCAATTTATCTACCTCTTAATTTAACCGTTAATAAAAACTGAGCATCAGGGAACATAGCTCAGAAGGTTCTGAATAGTGCCTCTGGGATACACATTTTATCCTTCCCACTGTTTCTATTCTGGTTACATCAGTATGCAGAAGCCATTTCAACTGCATATTCCTAGACACAATACAATTGTATGCAGAAGGATGGGTCTGAGTTTAAATTAAAAGTTTCAAATGCTGGCAATTCCTACAGGCGGACAGAACCCGTGCAGGGAGATCCTGCCCCTCTGTGAACAGGGGCCATTTGTCACTGGAGATTATGAGGGAAACCCAGGAAGGAACAAAGGTATCGCTGTTTCAGTTTAAGAAGGCAAGAGCATTTGCAGCAGAGGAACGTCCCTTATGTTTATTTCAGACTGGCCTAAGTTGTGGGAAAACTTGAGTGGACACCACGATCTCGGCCCAGCATCTGAGACCCTGAGAAGGCCACGGTCCCTTGTTTTATCCCAGAACCGGTTTAGCCAGAAAATGTTTATTTTCTGGACACGGTGCCAAGCTAGAGACACACCACATATACTTAAGTCAACACTGGAACTTCACATCCCCTTTTCCTCCATATCTGAAAGGGGCTGACCTCTTTCCTCTGCTTGGTATCAGTTCTGCTGGAAGCCCTCAAATGCAAGAAATGGATGGAACTCATGTTTTGCACCAGTACTTGGCAAAGACTACATCTGCAGAGGTGACGCAGACAGGGAAGTAAAGATTGACCTAACTTTGAATCCATCACCACCATTTACTAGCTGCAAGACCACACAGCAGGTCATTTAATCTGTGTAAGCCTCAGTTTCTCTATTTGTGTATGCTAAGTTGCTTCAGGGATATCCGACTCTTCATGACCTCATGGACTGTAGTCCTCCAGGCTCCTCTGTTCATGGGATTCTCTAGGTAAGAATACTGGAGTGGGTTGCCATTACTTCCCCCAAGGATCTTCGAGACCCAGGGATTGAACCAGCATCTCTTATGTCTCCTGCATTGGCAGGAGGGTTCTTTATCACTAGCGCCACCTGGGAAGCCCTCTTCATCTGTAAAATGGGTTAAACAACAGCACTTATCTCACAAAGTCATTGTGGTAATTCAAAGTCCTTAGACCAATGGCTTGGCTTATGATAAGTGCTCAAGAAATGTGGTACGTTCATATTAAAATCTGTCACTACCCTCAGCCCTATTCACTCCTAGAGGAACTGTGTATTTTATATTCTGAGAGTCATTTTTATATAAGATGTTTTGGTGTGTTGGCTGTAACCTACATATTCTCAGAATTTCTTTATTCCTTAAAAAACAGCTGCTGCTGCTGCTGCTGCTAAGTCGCTTCAGTCGTAGTGTTTAATTAATGTGTGTTTTTTTCTCTGTACAATAATATGCTCAGTTTCTTATCAGAATAATATATTACTATTTTTAAATCCACTTGAATATTATCTATCATCTTTTACACTACACGTTGCTGCCCATATGGTTCTTCACAGGCCAATACTGATCAAATATACTACTCCTTTAGATTAATATGACACTTTTTACATATTCCTAGGGTGTGCAAAAAGTACTATTTTCATTTTTTTAAATGCCTGTATCAAAGGTGTGAAAACAAAGATAAACTAGGGACTCACAACTCTTCTGGGGCTTTTTGTACATACAGACATCTTCACAAACAAACAAAAAAATTATTTTATTATTTCTTTTGCAACTTTGGACCTGTTATAAAAGTGTTCATATTAGTTTCTCCCTTTTTCTGCATTCTGTGATTTTTTTTTTTTTAAATAGCAAAACTATTTTCCTATCATCCAGCTGTCTAAAACGTTTAACTGAAGAAAGTACAAGGTATTACCTGAAATGTTAAATCTTGATCTATATTAGAACTCTTCTACTCTCTTAATCATTCTGATCATTGCTTTTGACAATTAAAGATGCTATTAACATTTTTGGAGCACATTTAGAAGACAGAGCATGTTTCATATTTACTCTATGTGACTTCATCCAGGCTATATTCAGAACTTGTTTATGAGGAGCTATCGCCACTAGGCTCTCTTCATGACAGAAGACACCCCTCTACTTATATTAGACCCCAACCTCTTCCAGAAACTTTTAAAATAATTTTCTAGAGAATTTACTTTCCAAAAAATAGATGAGCTCTTTGGTCAAGTCTAATTACAGGAATTTATTCATCATAGCTTGCTGGAGAAAAGTTCTACATATTGAAAATTATCAGAGCAAAATGTTCCAAACAAATTATTTCATAACCAACTTGAACTTAATTATTCAAGAAACTATCATAATATAACACCCTCAACAAAGGGATAGACAATCTGAAGATGAATCATTTAACTTTTCCTTAGCAAAACGGCAACAGAGTCTATTTTTACTTTATCTATTCAATTTCCCCATAACAAGGTAAATCCCAGTACAAGCATACAGCCATTTGCAGTTAATTAATCACACAATCCAACTCCAATACTTTAGCCACCTCATGTGAAGAGGTGGCCATTGGAAAAGACCCTGATGCTGGGAGGGATTGGGGGCAAGAGGAGAAGGGGACGACAGAGGATGAGATGGCTGGATGGCATCACTGACTCGATGGGCATGAGTTTGAGTAAACTCCGGGAATTGGTAATGGACAGGAAGGCCTGGCATGCTGCGATTCATGAGGTTGCAAAGAGTCGGACACGACTGAGCGACTGAACTGAACTGAACTGAACTGAATCACACAATCCACCCAAAGATTATAAAATCCCAAGAGTATATATATATATATATATATATATATATATATATATACACACATACTTTTAAATATGTAGAATTAAAATAGAGTCTTTACATAATACATTTAGATCAGGGCACATCTAAATGCTCTAGATAAAGTGCCATTGTTCTGCCCAACTAGTGAAATCTCTTATTTCAAGAGTGGAGCACAGCCAGGCATAAGTTCCCATCAAAACTTTTTATCCTGTTGATACTGATTTTCTTCCCTAGAAGACACAGTTTACATTGCTGGTCTTAGTACAGAGATGGGAAATTTCTAAATGAGCTCATATAGGCATGGCTCCTATAGCCTCAACAGAGGACAAGGAAAAACATTACCTTAAGAAAAAAAAACACTCATCAGTGTTCTGTTCTGTAGACCACAGTTCAAGACACCTCTGTCTCATCCTGTGGAACAGGAAGACTTACTCTACCCTTCCCAATCAGGAGATGGAAACCAGAAATGGCTAGAATTGGAATAATTACAGTGAAATCAATAAAATTAAGTTTTAGAACTGTAGGTATAGGGGAAAGAGAAAAGATTATGAATCTTAATGTTAGGCTTTATTTTGAAATCTTTTCTGCAAATAATCCTTTATTTTCCAGGTCTTGTCATGATTATTTGTTACGCATGTTATTCCTTCAGGGTTGGTTTCCTAGGATCATTACGCTGAATATTTTGAAAAGAAAATTGCCCTGGGAACCTGGTGTTAAAGATTCTAGTTCAAACTCTCCCAAGAAAAGTGGATGAGTCTGAAACAGGGGCATTAGAGAGATGCTTCCTCAAGTCTTTATCAATAAAGAAGTCCTGATTTTCCAGTTCTGTGGAGCAATTGTCAGGTTACTATGGTTATCTGGTTACATATACGTACATATGGAAATTATTACAATGATGAGATTCCCTGGGCTCTAAGCAAAGGGAAAGGACTGGTATTCATTGCAAAAAGAAATAACCTGGTATTTAGATCTTAACAACAGCTAGTCCCATATTATGGGAAAAAAATAAAGGCTTACTTTGTGGCTCCCAAAGCTTCCTTTGAGCTGATATGGAAAGTGAAGATATGGAAACTCAGTTCAGTTGAGTTCAGTCACTCAGTTGTGTCTGACTCTTTGCAACCCAATGGACTGCAGCATGCCAGGCCTCACTGTCCATCACCAACTCCCAAAGCTTGCTCAAACTCATGTCCATCGAGTCATTGATGACATCCAACGATCTCATCCTCTGTCGTCCACTTCTCCTCTTGCCTTCAATCTTTCCCAGCATCAGGGTCTTTTCAAATGAGTCAGTTCTTCTCATCAGGTGACCAAAATATTGGAGTTTCAGACTCAGGATCAGTCCCTTCAATGAATGCTCAAGACTGATTTCACTTAGGATGAATTGGTCAGATTTCCTTGCAGTCCAAGGGAATCTCAAGAGTCTTCTACAACACCACAGTTCAAAAGCATCAATTCTTTGGCACTCAGCTTTCTTTATGGTCCAACTCTCAATCCCATACATGACTATTGGAAAAACTACAGCTTTGACTAGATAGACCTTTGTTGGCAAAGTAATGTCTGCTTTTTAATATGCTGCCAAGGTTGGTCATAACTTTTCTTCCAAGGAGCAAATGTCTTTTCATTTCATGGCTGCAGTCACCAACTGCAGTGATTTTGGAGCCCCCCCAGAAAAGTCTGTCACTGTTTCCACTGTTTTCCCATCTATTTCCCATGAAGTGATGGGACCGGATGTCATGATCTTAGTTTTATGAATGCTGAGTTTTAATCCAACTTTTTCACTCTCCTCTTTTACTTTCATCAAGAGGTTCTTTAGTTCTTCTTCACTTTCTGCCATAAGGGCGGTGCCATCTGCATATCTGAGGTTATTGATATTTCTCCCGGCAATCTTGATTTCAGCTTGTGCTTCATCCAGCCCAGTGTTTCTCATTATGTATTCTGCATATTATTTAAATAAGCAGGGTGATAACATACAGCCTTGACATACTCCCTTCCCGATTTGGAACCAGTCTGTTGTTCCATGTCCAGTTCTAACTGTTGCTTCCTGACCTGCATACAGATTACTCAAGAGGCAGGTCAGGTGGTCTGGTATTCCCATCTCTTGAAGAATTTTCCACAGTTTGTTGTGGTCCACACAGTCAAAGGCTTTGGCATAGTCAATAAAGCAGAAGTAGATGTTTTTCTAGAACTCTCTTGCTTTTTTGATGATCCAGTGGATGTTGGCAATTTGATCTCTGGTTCCTCTGCCTTTTCTAAATCCAGCTTGAACATCTGGAAGTTCATGGTTCACATACTGTTGAAGCCTGGTTTGTAGAATTTTGGGCATTACTTTGCTAATGTGTGAGATGAGTGCAATTGTGAGGTAGTTTGACCATTCTTTGGCATTGCCTGTCTTTGGGATTTGAGTAAAAGCAGACACTTCCCAGTCCTGTGGCCACTGCTGAGTTTTCCAAACTTGCTGACATATGAGTGTAGCACTTTCACAGCATCATCTTTTAGAATTTGAAATAGCTCAACTGGAATTCCATCACCTCCACTAGCTTTGTTCATAGTGACGCTTCCTAAGGCCCACTTGACTTCACATTCCAGGATGTCTGGCCCTAGGTGAGTGATCACACCATCGTTATTATCTGGGTTGTGAAGATCTTTTTTGTACAGTTCTTCTATTTCTTGCCACCTCTTCTTACTATCTTCTGCTTCTGTTAGGTCCATACGATTTCTGTCCTTTTTTGTGCCCATCTTTGCATGAAATGTTCCCTTGGCATCTCTAATTTTCTTGAAGAGATCTCTAGTCTTTCCCATTCTATTGTTTTCCTCTATATATTTGCATTGATCACTGAGGGAGTTCTTATCTCTCCTTGCTATTCTTTGGAACTCTGCATTCAAATGGGTATATCTTTCCTTTTCTCCTTTGCCTTTTGCTTGTCTTGTTTCCACAGCTATTTGTAAGGCTTCCTCAGACAACCATTTTACCTTTTTGCATTTCTTTTTGTTGGGAAGGACCTTGATCTTTGCTTCCTGTACAATGTCACAAATCTCCGTCCATAGTTCTTCAGGCACTCTGCCTATCAGATCTAATCCTTTGAATCTATTTGTCCCTTCCACTGTATAATCGTAAGGGATTTGACTTAGGTCATACCTGAATGGTCTAGTGGTTTTCCCTACTTTCTTTAATTTAAGTCTGAATTTGGCAATAAGGAGCTCATGGTCTGAGCCACGGTCAGCTCCCGGTCTTGTTTATGCTGACTGTATATATATATGGAGACTCAGAAACATTAAATACAGTAATTTCCCCATTTAACACGATGCATATTAATGAGTATTTTCTCTTGGTTAGGCACTCGAATACATATAGTAGATACAGCAGTAGAAAAACATACAGACACAAATTCTCAAAATCACCGAATCTACATTCTAACTGGTGAAAAAGAAATAAGCCAAATAAATCTGTAAAGGTTATACACACACAATACATACATCATGTATACATACTTACATACATATCTCAAGGGGATTGAGGCAAAGGGGGAAAAAGTACGGAGTGTTTGGGATCTAAGAGGAAGATGCTGTTTGAAATAGAATGGTCAGGAAGTTTTCATTGCTAAGATGACCAGAAGGAGGAAAAATGTGAGCTATATGGAGACTGAAAGAAATGCCCCAGAAGGCAGGGCAGATTTAAAGATTCTGAGAGGGAAGTGGACCTGGCTTTGAACAGAAGAGATGAGTGTGGCTGGAGTGAAGGGATTATGGTTAGCGATGTCTTCAGAGATCTGAGGAAATCAGACTATGCAGAGTCTTAAAGATTTTGGCTTTAACTTTCTGTGAGATGGGAAGCCACTGGAGGCTTCTGAACAGAGGAGTAATTTGAATTATATTTTACAAGAATTACTCTGATTATAGTTTTAAAAATAGACTGCTGCAGGGGCCAGGGTTAGAAGCAGAGAGACTAATTAAGAGTCTTTTAGACACTCTTTGCCATGCAGAAGAGATAGCAGAAAATTAAACAAAACAATACTGAGGCATGCATGCCCCTGTATAAAAGCAAAACAAAACAATAAAAGAAAAGCCCTTAAACAGAAGTCCACAATGTCCTGAAAAAATGCAATTGCTGACCAGTTAATTTTTCCAAGATATGAATATAAATATTGGACAGGAAAAGCCAAAGAGGATGGAAAAAATGCATGTTCTTCAACAATTTACATAAATCCCTAATATTTCATTTGCTTTATATCATCCCTACAGACATTTTTCTACACCTACTTACTTAATGAAATTTATGGAACAGATATATGCAAACAAAAGGAAAAACTGAAACCCAAATATTTAATATATAATGCAGGACTTTTTTATGTTACAACACACTAGTAATTAACTAGGCCTAAAAACTAAATTTTAAAATATTAAGATAATATAACAAGTTAATACGCTGAAACCAAGAGAAAGAAATGTAAAATTTTTGAGCACTATGAGGAGAGTGAAAAAATTGTCTTAAAACGCAACATTCAGAAAACTAATATCATGGCATCTGGTCCCATCACTTCATGGCAAATAGATGGGGAAAGAACGAAAACAGTGAGAGACTTTATTTTGGGGGGCTCCAAAATCACTGCAGATGGTGACTGCAGCCATGAAATTAAAAGACTCTTGCACCTTGGAAGAAAAGCTATGATCCCCTTAGACAACATATTAAAAAGCAGAGACATTACTTTGCCAACAAAGGTCCATCTAGTCAAAGCTTTGGTTTTTCCAGTGGTCATGTATGGATGTGACAGTTGGACTATAAAGAAAGCTGAGCGCTGAAGAATTGATGCCTTTGAACTGTGGTGTTGGAGAAGACTCTTGAGAGTCCCTTGAACTGCAAGGAGATCCCACCAGTCTATCCTAAAAGAAATCAGTCCTGACTATTCATTGGAAAGACTGATGCTGAAGCTGAAGCTCCAATACTTTGGTCACCTGATGTGAAGAGCAGACTCACTAGAAAAGATCCTGATGCTGGGAAAGACTGAAGGCAGGAGGAGAAGGGGACGACAGAGGGTGAGATGGTTGGATGGCATCACTGATTCTATGGACAGGAGTTTGAGTAAACTCCGGGAGTTGGTGATGGACAGGGAGGCCTGGCGTGCTGCAGTCCATGGGGTCACAAAGAGTTGGACATGACTGAGCGACTGAAGTCAACTGATGAGTAAAAGCCTCAGAAACCATATTTCATTGAGCTCTCAAAACATCGTATAAAACAGAGGACGATGAAAAAACTGAGGCTTCAAGATGTTAGATGACCTATCCCAGGTCCATAGCAAATAAATATCAGGCATCAATTTGGATCCAGGTGTCTAATTCCAGATGCTATTTTCTTTTATCTCAATTCCTCCAAATAGAGATTGAACACAAATAATCAAACACTGGTCAGTATCAAAGAATGGTCAGTATTATCAATAACTTCCCTTGATATGACTGATCTGTATTTTATTGGTTTGTTCACTGAATTTCTGCAAAGTGATATAGAAATAGAATGCAATGCTAACTCGTGAAAAATCCTTCTGATGTTCTTCTTTATTTGAATGAAAGCAAAATGTCTTTAATAGAAAGATTCCTAAAATATCCCTTTTCCCTAGTTCTTCCTGATAACTGCCCCACCCATCAGTATCTTTTTTCTCCACTAACTCTTTACAGAGAAACCTTGATTGAAATCCACTTAACAAAACTTATTTTGAAATGACAGTATATGTTTTTGTATAATATGCAATCACTTTGTGGAGAACAGGTTTTGCCTTTCAATGCCTAAATGAAGAGATAGAAAAACGTTTCAAAAATCATTCTGAATCCCTATGGTAAAAAAAAAAAAATGTACTTTCAACTTCTAAAATCTAGGAGAAGTAAAATAAATCTCATTCCAAAATTTTACCTTATTTTGTAAAGAATTACAATACAGATTTAATTTAAAAGAAGCAACATAATTAAAGAGGAAAGTCCCTGCTTACATGTTTTAAAAGGTCAGTGTCAAAACTTGACACAAGAAAATGTGTTTCAGATTGCACCTTTTAAATTTAAATTCCTCTTTAAACATTTCTCTACAAAGTCAATCACTGTAGGAGAGAAGTACTTCAGGGATTTTAGAACTGAAAATACATCTTAAATCAAAATATGCTACTAGCAGCTTTATACAAAAACTCGAGAAAACCTGGTATCATTTGAATTTCTTTAAATGTGTGCAATATATTTTAAAATACATTTAAAGCCAATTTGTTCAAATTTAACTATATGTATTTTTCCAAATTTACCAAAAAGAAAGATAAAATTATATTTTAATACGATAAACAAAATCACTGATTCATCTACAAAATATTTCAAATTAATGATTGATCAAGAGTCTCACAAGATAAGTATCCGTATATAATTTATAGATGCATACAGCAATTTATTGAATGAATCCACTTGCACTGTTTCAAATACCTTTCCTCAAGGTTCTATCTGTAGTGAGATACTGGGTATACTTCCTTTTGATTTTTTAATCATATTTTGACTTCCCAAGTGTCACAGTGCTAAAGAATTCACCAGCCAATGCAGGGGACACAAGAGATGCAGGTTTAATATCTGGGTGGGGGAAGATCCCCTGGAATAGGAAACAGAAACTCACTCCAGTACTATTGCCTGGAGAATCCCACGGACAGAGAAGTCTAGTGGGCTACAGTCCATGGGGTTGCAGAATCAGACACAACTGAACCACTGAGCGCACACACACATACACACAGTTATATATAATCCATACTCACAAATAAAAATGAACGTATACATTTATGTTCTCCATCACACAACTTACGTTTTAGTTTTATTTTCTTTTTTATTAATACAATATTATTTAACTTTGCTTGTTAATCTGTCTCAAAGCTTGTGCAGTTCATCTGTCTTTACTCTCTAAACCCACCCAGCACTGGAAGAGAGTCTTATAATACTTTTTACATTCCCATCACATCAAACATAATATAGAGAAGCAGATGCTCAATTCATGACTCTTAATTAACACATTTGCTTTAATAAAAACTTATGGGAAAAATGGACTCTAATCCACTCTTATACCCTTTTATTATGAGTTAAATGTGAAGAGCTACTAACTTATTCCCAAAGCTAAAGAATATGTTTATTTAACAAATTATGTAAAGTATATATCAATATTTCAACCCTCAGCCATCTTCCACAAGGGGAAAGAAACTGTGATTTGTTTCCATAGATCTCTGAACCAGCTCTTAAGCAGCAGCAAAATGAATGGTGAACAGAAGTCAACAGAGATTGCTAATACAAAGCGGCTTCCTCAGATAAAAAGAAAGTTAGGAAGTTAAAGGAAATATGTTTTTAGGCCAGGACAAGAAGAAAAATATAAACAACAATAATGTTTAGAGGGGAAAGAATAAATAAAATAGAGTTGATGCAGCATTTCACATAGTTCAGATAACTCACTAAAGATTAAAATAAAGAAAATCACATGTAAGGTAGCTAACAATAGATATTCATATGATGAATGAAATGTTTTCTATGGCTCCGTAAAGCCACATTAAAGCTACAGAAGCATTCAGAAAGGCATGATGAAAAAAACTTCCAAAATACGCTTACAATGATATTCACTTTTTTCATATATATATATGTATTTTCCAAAAATATACATATTTTATATGCATAAAGTGTAGAAACAGGTAATATGAAATTGGGGCATAAAGTATATTTGTTTAATCAAAATTTAAAAATAATATATAGAAGAGGTTAAAATTTCGTGATAATTTCAGATACAGATAAATCTATGTATATCAGTTGAATTACTTCATGAAGCCACTTCCCCAGGTCCCCGAGCTGAGTTCCCTGCCGTTCCTCTATACTTCAGGGTACAGTATTAGCAATACTGCACTGCGCTTCCATCGTGTTTCTGTTGCGTCCACTAGACTATAAACTTCTTGAATGCAGGGATTGTGTCTTATTCAGTCCTATAGTCCTGTTATTAGCATGATGTTTTGCTAGGTCAATGGTTTCTTGAATGAATAAATGACATTTATTTGAAGGGATCCAGACAATGACGGAATCCTTGCAAAAATCACCTAGTGTATCACACTCCAAAGTGAACAGTTCAATTTTTACTAATGCCTATATCTACTTTCCCTTTGATATTTTCAGAGCTGCAAATATATAGGCAACAATGAAAACATGTCTTTTAAAGGCCAGATTTTCCTCTATATTGAACAGTATAGATTATGATATCCAACAGTGCAACGATTTATTTATAGGAGGTGCTAGTATCCCTTATGTTTGAAGATGATGCTATCACCTACCTTAAAAAGGCACACCCTTTTATTTCCAGTGGCTCTCCTGTATGCTCAGTATAATAGATTTGCAAAAGCTCAATTCAGAATAGAGCCACAGTGCGGCATTCTGATTGAGTTACCTCATCTCCCTAAATGTGTTAACCTCCAGAAGCTCAATATATCTTCATAATGCTTAGAATTATGTTTCCTTCATTTTCTAATTAAAGGCCTGATTATATTTATGACAGTTAGAGAATTTAATATGTGCATGTTTAGTTAGTTGAAAAATTAAATTCATCAGCTCACCTACTTTTCACTACAGCTATTATACTAACAAGAAAAATGTAAGTAGCCTTAATGTTATTCTCTCAAAATAAATTAGATAAATAATGTTTTCCCTTCATTATGTGAGGGAGGATGAAAAGAAGATAGTACTGAGAATAGGATTTAGAAAATAGGGAGAGAACATATACTTTAAGAAATTGATTGAAGGTGGAGCGGAATGAAAGAAATAGTATACACCAGAATGAAGTTTTACTTTACCCTCTAAAATTTTAAAAGTCGTTTAACAGAATTCATCAATATGGATTATAATATGACTCACTTCTCAAATCTGGATTTTGAATTTGTCCTAGAAAGAAAGTTTACTGCTTTGTCAGTGAACATTTGTACAAAATGTACTTAAGGATTCATATTTGACTAGAGTACTCAACCCTAACTGAATTTCTGAGGGAGAAGATGACTGTCCCTTTTAATGTAATTTGGAGATGCTATCTTGCTAGTAATATTTTCAAAATGTATATAGAGAATAATAAAACAAATAGTGACAAATTCATAATTATTGCTATATCAAGATCTTAGGGCTTAATGATAGGCTCAAAGCCATAGTACCACCTACCCTACACCCAAATATATTACACATCTCAGAAAATTGAAAATGTTACAATGGTAGACTTATGTAATCAATTTTATTTATTTAAGCTGTCTGGTTGTAACTCTTTACTTCTTAGGAATTTTAAAGATTTAGAAGCAGGTATCTTACTCCTCAATCTTGGAATAGGCACATATCTTCTTTTATGGAATGGTACTCTGCATACATTTGCCTCTGTTCACTGAACTTTAATTTAGAGACCACGTCTTGTGCACTTCTGAATCATTCCACCCTATGCTTTCACAGGTCTGGGCCTTGCTTTTGATTAACCTTTCTTCCTACAAGGCCTTCCTGTGCTCCACCTAGTAAAATGGTACTAGTATTACAAAAGACTTCCCTGTGGCTCAGCAGTAAAAGAATCTGAGACACAATTTGATCCCTGGGTAGGGAAGATTCCCTGGAGGAGAAAATGGCAACCCACTCCAGTATTCTTTCTGGGAAAATCCCATGGACAGAGGAGCCTGGTGGGCTACAGTCCATAGGGAATCGGACATGACTGAACACAGTACAGCATAGTATTTCAGAGCCCAATTCCAGTGTTCTGAATCTTTTCCTGATGCTTTCTAGCTTCCACCTGCCCTCAGTCAGGGTCACCTTACACCTTCCATGGACCCTAGTCTCCTCTGCCTTAACAGACACGTCCATCATGAAAAAAATCTTACCCATTATATGTAATGACTGTGTTGGTATAAAGATGGATGTAGTAATATGATACATTAAAACATTTTATTTGACTGAAAAGGTCCTTGTTTTTCTTCTGATTTTAAAAGAAACTGAAACATTGTCATGGGTCCCACATTAAAATGTACTGTGGATCCGAAGCATTGTTAATTATCGTGCCCAATGAACAATCAGTTCTATTCCAGGATCCTTCTCCAATGCTAGAGTTTAAAGATTCTACATGACCTTGTTCCCATAGTGTTTATTAACACCCAGCACAGTGCCAAGCAAAGAGCAGCCCTTAAGAAATTTTGTTTAATGTTGCTAGTTAAATTTTCACCATTTCTTTATCAGTTATTGATTACATTTTACCTTCCTAAAACTTATTGTGAGTTCCTCGAAGAAAGGGCCAAAGCCTTATGCACTTTCATATATCAGAGACTCATAAATTATTTGGTATATAGTAAATATCTATCGAATTGAATGAAATTGTGCTTATCTTTGCCAACTCACATCAGATGCCACTGACTGCCACTTGGGAGAAAATATTCTTCCAATAGAGAGGACTAACTTTCCGCATGAGAGGAATGTTTGAAGCTTGGATTGTCAATGAAAAGTATCTAGTTGTCTGATCCTCAGTTCTGACCTGAAATACACAAATAGCTAGAAATCATTTGTAATGATAATGAGCTGTGTTCTCATATTGGCATAATGCCTCTCTTTGACTGTTAAGGTTTAGCCATAGACCTGAAGATGAAAATACTTTATACAGTACAGAAAAGAAATGGATGAATGAGAAGTAACCTTAAAAATGATAGTTTATAAGAGTATACTTCATTTACTTATTATGATTTATTTGTTATTGTAATAAAATTTATCTTTCAACACTGATTTCCAGTGAGTATAAAAGCACAAAATAAAACTAAGAACTTGGAGCATATTAACTGCAAATCTAATCATTAGCTGTTTAATATCATCCAATATCTATTTACTAAATTAAAATGAACTACATGCATAAACTATTTGTTCATCCATTCAACTGATATGTGATAAATGCCTATTATAGACATTGTAGTAGATATAAATATGTTGACAGAAGATCTCAGTTTAGTGAGATAGATAAGCAGTCCATTATAAATATTATCCACTCAGATAATTATTAGGAGAGGTGAACGTTTGTGCTAGGTGAAAGGTAAGCAGAGCAACTGACCCTGATTTGGTTTGCAGTGGAGGTGCTTCAGGTTTTTGTTCATGAAATCTTCAAATGGCATTTTAAATGGCAAAAGTCATGAAAGAGAACTAAAAACATGAATTATAAAGAACAAAATATTTTTGCAGGCAGATTCTTTTCCAGCTGAGCCACCAGGGAAGCCCAAGAATACTGGAGTGGGTAGCCTAACCCTTCTCCAGGGGCTCTTCCAGACCTAGGAATTGAACCAAGGTCTTCTGCCTTGCAGGCGGATTCTTTACCAGCTGAGCTACCAGGGAAGCCCATCTATAATCATACCACACAGAATTAAGCTACACATTGAAGAACAAGGAAAATGCAACCAGAAGGAAAAGAGAACTGGCATTCAGGCATGAACAAATGCAAACAGGAGTGAGATGGCATCACAAAATCAGAAAAGGTGCTAGAGCATTGGGATCAGGGATATAGCCTGCGTTATATACATAATGTAAACCAGACTAGAGAGGGACTCTGGGGTCATCAAAGGCAGAAAACAAGCAGGAAAATGGTTGTTTCCCTGTAGGTCTGTATAGGGCCCCCATTCAGCAGGAGATGCAAGATGACTGAATATTCACGACACTCTTAGAGGTTGAAGATCAGAATGGAGCCTTTATAATCAGGTCAAAGGTTTTTAAAAGAAGACAAGGACTAGTGTTTCCCTTTCTCTCTTTTGAACAGACAGACCAAGTTATTCAAGTCATAAATTCTCCAGCGGACAACATAGAGGGTTGGGGGCAAGGGAGAGTTGATACTGCTATCTAAATTATTAATTATGAATGCTTCTTTTTTGCCTCTATTTAGATAATCAATTAATTTTCCATTTTGTTGAGTATATGCTGCTACATCATTAGTCCAATTTGATTCTTTAAGAGGTCATAGGCTTAATAGAAAACGAGAAAAAGAATGATAAACTCTATTTTTTCCGGATACATTTGTAAGCTTTTCAATAGTGACACCAATATGAATATTTCATAATTGCATATTTTCTTTTGGAGGACCAATAGCTGTTTTAATATAGAAACCATTAATAGAATTACCAGATGGGTGCTTTATTTACTTTTAAAGTGGGTTACGAATAGTAGCAATTAGTCATTGATGAAGACCTCTAAGTTGAGAGGTTTTTCATAATTCAGCACCATGATAAGTTTTTATTTCATCTGCAAAACAATAAATACAAAATCGTTTGTAAAAGGCAACATATGTCTTGACAATTTTCTAATTATCTGAGTGTAAAATACTCAATTCTCCTGCAGAAACAGAACTTTTCATATGACACATTTGTACTCTAAAGCCTACAAAAGATTACTAGAAATTGATGAATCCATATTTCTATGATTTGTTTTTATCTGATTCTATCCAGTCAGAGCCCAGAGTTATATTTATTTTTCCCACAAAATGAGGTAACTGCTTATATAAAAAACAAGGAGGGAGTATGGGTGTTGAGTTGAAAGCTGAATTTATTCAGAGATAGCATTAAAAACTAGACTCCACACTTTTCAGTGAAGGGAAGCATGCCAGATGGAAATTGGCCAAATGGTGTTCTTTTAGGAATTGCACTGAAGTTATTCTGAAGTGGGAATAAGAAAAGAGAGAAAATTTTCAACAAGATGCCCTGAAAAAGTTTTCTGGCTTTACTTGCCAATAAAGAAGCAGAAAACAATTATTATTATTCAAACATCTTAATCAATCTATAAGAAAGACTACCAAGTATTTTATCATAGGAGATGCAATTTTTAGTAGTATTTCTGTGATATTTGAAGTTTATCAATTGTATTCTCTCTCTAAAATAAATGATTGGGAATGGCATTTAATCCCTTTTCAATGTTTATTCCTTTAATCAGTCCTGGCATCTCTTCCAACCATCCCACGGTCTTTGTACATGTCTGAATCTCTCATCTTCTGCAAACACCAACCAGAGATATGTCTACATGCCCACCTCTCTCTCCTACACCAGCTAAGAAAAGAAGCCGCCTGTGTTACTGTAGGCACCCCCCAGAGAAACCACGGTCGCTGCACAAGCTTTGGCTCTTTCAGGAAAAAGGAACCTGGGTTGAAACTTCTCTTTCTTGAGAGCCTACAAAAATGTATGCTCTAATTAAACATTTGCTTTGAGATTTACAAAATATTTAACATCAGAAAGCCTCTCTCATCATCCATCAAACGGAATTTTCAAAGTGTGCCAGTAACCACCAAATTTTCTTTGTTACAAATAAATGATGACTGTTACCATCCATGCTGGGGTAGGCCTAGGAATGTAATAATATTTAGTTACTAACTCAGAACACTTGCTCCATCCTATCTTTAAAAATGCAACCAGAATCCAGAAATGTAATATTTGTGGTTTCAGACTACTTGTAGAAAGACTAATTTTATATTCAAATCTTAAGTGATTATAAAGAGTTACTTGGGACTGCAAAACATAGCATTATGTTTGATGAATAAGAATCTGTTCTATTTTTGTAGTGGAAAGCCCATGATTGCAGCTCATGATGCCTGACATCCTCACAGATCTACCTTAAAACAGTAATCCATGAACATGCCTTCGTGGTCATGTCTCAGTCCCAAGTGATATTTATAATCACAACACATGGATACCCAAGTAAATATGTATTCTTGCTTCAAAATAAGAAGCATGTTTTGCATTGCTTTCCTGAAAAGGAAAGTGAATGTAAGGAAAACAATATCTTGCTTTTGTTTGTATTTCATTGTTTACACTTTGGAGAATGACTGATATAACAATTAGAAACTTCTGATATGTTAACCCTATTAATAAAATAACTAATGAGCAAAGTATTTACATTTCAAACAAAGGTTTAAATACTGGAGTGGGTTGCCATGCCCTCCTCCAGGGGACTTTCTGACTCCAGGATCAAACCTTCATCTCTTCACTCTCCTGCATTGGCAGGAAGGCAGGTTCTTTATCATCAGTGTCACCTGGGATTTTAAACCTTGTATAAAAATCAAAAGGATAATAGCATATTTTCCAAAAATAGTAATTCTCCAAGAGAACTCCAGATCCAAAACAAATGCTATTCTGTTAACTTTTACAAATGTGATGAGAAAAACTAGAGATGCTTACAACATTCCAAATGCCTAAGGCACAGCAGACACCATTGTACCATCTAAAAATCACTTTACTTAAATAACCAAGTATATAAAAAATAAAACTTGATAACTCTGGTGATCAAAATGTAAACAAGTAAATCAAATAAAACTCTATGATAGCTTCTTTTATTTTTTCAGATTAAGTGTGATCAATTTGGGCAAACTAAGATTTGGGCAGAAATTGCAGTTCCAATGAGTGCTACAAAAATTAAATAACAGAGAAGTATGGTGAAGACAGTCAAGTCAACCACTGTGGGGACTTGATATCTGAAGTGAGATTTAAATGATAAAGAGGAGGCATGTATACAAAGACTGGAGGGGACAAAGAGTGTTCCAAAGAGCAAGCATAACAAGTTCAAAGGCTCTGAAGAAGGAAATCTTTCGGCATGTTTCAGTAACAGAAAAAAGGATCAGAGTGGCTTTGGTTTAGTGAATCATGCTGAGATTGAAAGAAATTGAGGTCCCAAAGGCAAGCTGGTACCCAATCAGGCCATGCTTGTAGACCATTTCGGAAGATTAGATATTATTCTCATTGTAATGGAAGGACACTGGAAGATTTGAAACAGGGGAAGGACATGTTTGCACTTGCACTTCAGAAATATCACTACAAGGACATTGTAGGGAGCGCAGGAGAATCAGAGACACAGCAGATGTTGGTGACTTGGATTAAGACTTAGAAGAGAAGGTGATGAAAAGTGGTCAGATTTAGTATACATTTGTGATGCACAGCTAATAGAAACTGCTGATTGACTAAGGTGGCTTATAAAGGAAAAAAGTAAAAGATGATCTCAGGGGTTTTCCTCTGAAAAAAAGTGGGTAGACAGCCATACTATTCACTCACATAAGCAAGGTTTACAAAGAGGGAAAACTGAGGTATATGAGGGGAAAAAATCAATAGTTCTACTTTTACTCTCTTATGTTTGTGATAATATTAATAGGAGCAATTACTGAGCACTTATTCTGTGTCAAGTATACTTCTAAACACATATATTTTTATTTATTTATGTCTTTTACTTAATCCTTCCAAGAAGTCCATGAAGTAGTTCTTATTATCATCCTCCTTTTAGAGATAAGAAAACTAAAGGACAGAGAGATTTGCCCTAGTCAGCCCCTGATAGAGTCAAGGAGAACCTGCTCCCAGAACCTACTGCATGACCACTGTGTAATGCTGCCTTTAGCTGTGGAAAAGTGGAATGGGTCCTTGTATTGAGTATGGAGCCCAGGGGAGAAGCCTGGGCTGGTGATACATAAAAACAAAATCCTGGGGCACCACATGCCTTAGACATCTAGTAGAAGCAGCATAGGGGACTAAGAAGATGTAGTGATTAGTGGAGGAGGAAAACCAAGTGAATATAGAGATCAGAAGTGCTCCAGGGAGAGGGAGTGAACAACCAGCCAAGATTCAGACCAGGAGACAGAATTGAGCACTGAATTCAGCAAAAGGAATTCTAGTGACTTTGATAGAGACATATCAGTGGAATGGAAAGGACAAAAGACCCACAGGAGTGGATTAAAAAGGCTTAAGGTGTAAGCAAGTGGTGAATGACAATATGGACATTGACAGGTTTTGGTAAAGATCAGAAACTTGGTGCTATCACTGGAGATGGTAGCTAAGACAGAACTTTCTCTTTTTTTTCTTTTTTAGTAGTTAGGAACTTTGTGTTTACGTTAGGTTATATTACCACATGTTTAAATGAAAATTACATGGCCTAGTACAGAAAAAGAAATTCACTCACTAGAACATATCTAAGACTAAAAACAAACTAAGTAAGTTACCATGCATGGGATCTGGGGGCTTCCCTGATGGCTAAGTGGGTAAAGAATCTGCCTGCCAATGCAGGAGACACAGAAGACGTGGGTTTAATCCCAGGGTCAGGAAGATCTCCTGGAGGAGGAAATGGCAACCCACTCCAGTATTCTTACCTGGAAAATCCCATGGACAGAGGAGCCTGGCAGGCTATAGTCCATGGGGTCGCAAAGAGTCAGACATGTCTGAGTACACATGCATGCATGGGAACTACTTGCAATGAGTTTTAAGTTTTATTCACATATATTTCACTACATGCTAGAACACTGTAAAAAACAGTAATCATCTTCCTATCTCAAGGCAAAGAGAAAGAGGGACATTCTCTTGAACTTCCCCTCCCAATTCTGAGACATTGTTCTATCATCTTAGTTCAATAAGCCCTATGTCTACAAAACCCAATCAATCAAACTGTTTTCTAAACTTTATCATCTACAAGTACTTCATCAATTCACTCCACCGATTTGGCAGTTAGCTTGTTTTACCTTGTTTGTTTTTTTCTTCTGTTGCTTGTTGCTATCCTAGATGGTTTGGATGACTCATTCATCTGTTTTAGCTTCAAAATTCTTTTGCCCCTATATTCAGTGACCTACACTCCCACACAGCTTTGGCAATCCACACCCATAGACACAAAATGGGTTGTTTCTAAACAAAAACACTCTACCGTACTATCTAGAATTGTGAAATTCTCTTCTCTCATCCTCTATCCCACTCATGCCCACAAAATTCCTCCTCAATGTCAAAGGCTAATGCTTTCCACTGCTTTGTCCTTCACATTTTAGCTGTCTCCAATCCTTCCTGGCTTGACTGTCATCTCTGCTTCATTTTGATCCCCCTGATAACACATTTTCATGGGTGCAATTGATTCTTCCATTCTTTGACCTTCTCTCACAGCTGCCTTGCCAATCCCACTACCAAATCAATCCTACCATCTGTTCACTCTCCTCCTCATCCTGGGCTGCCAAGAGTTACTGAGAAAATTGAATAACCACGCTGATTGACTCTGCTACAAATTTATGATTTCCGATGTCAGCTGAACTCTCAGAGCTGCTTAGCAGCCCTATTACTCATTCCTACTTGGCTGGTCTTCCCATTCCACACAGCAGCTGTTCCCACCACACCCTACTCAGATCTCCCACTCCCACCCTCACCCACCTAAACCCCAAAACATGATCTCACCTCCTCCTGCTGAGAATACTGAGGCTATCAGGCGTGACTCCCCTCTGCTTCCCTCCTCTACGTCTCCAAATTTATCAGTATTTTTACTCATAAGGACTTTATTTTGCATCTGAGAAGAAGAATCTTTATTCTCTTGTTCATCTGACCTTTTCATTCCATTCCTAGTTGACTCTGCCAAGACCTTGTTTCATCAATGGGGTTTCTATTTTCTGTTCAGTCCCTAAACTTCTTTCAACCCACAAACCTACCTGAAGTTCCCTATTTTTAAAAAAAAAAATCTTTTTTTCCTCCTTTTCCACCATCAAATTACTGTTTTCTCTTCTTTTCTGCAAAAATTCTTGGCAAAGGACCTTGGTTTCAATAGGTCTTTTTACTTAAAACTGATTCCATACAACCTGATGAAATCTTACTTGGCCATCATGCTGATGAAAATATTAGAAATTCTATAAAAAAAGAGGTTTTTCTGGCTCTTCAATTTTCTTGATCTGAATGCTGGGAGTTTGGCTTTAATACAAATTCATTTATTTACTGTTTCTCCCCATTTTTTAAAGGCATTTAAATTACCTAGGATTTAGTTCCCTCATATTTCAGTTGCAGATGCATGGGTCAATTTTAAGGATGTTCCAGGTTCCTCTGGGCTTCCCGGATGGTTCAGATGGTAAAGATTCTGCCTGTAATGCAGGAGACCTGGGTTCTATCCCTGAGTCAAGAAGATTCCCTAGAGAGGGGAATGGCAACCTACTCCAATATTCTTGCCTGGAGAATTCTGACAGAGGAGCCTGGTGGACTATAGTCCACCAGGGTTGCAATGAGTCAGACATGACTGAAGCAACTTACATTACTACTATTACAGGTTTCTTTGAGCAAATTACTTTCACCCACTGAATTTAGTGTGGCAAAACTGTTATTCAAAGTGTGGTCCCCTTCTTGTCAACCAGAAAGTTGACAAGCAACCCCAAAAGGATATTTCAACATTCCCTCTCGAGTCGAACAGTGAACTTGAAAGGAATAGTTTACCAGTCACTACTGACCTCTGAACTGACTTCTACCCTCTGGAGCTGGAATGGATCTTTCTCCTTTCTGAGCATGTTCACCTCCACAAGAGCTGATCTCCACCTCTTGGTTCCCAAAGCCATCTTCAGTTTAAAATACTAAATTGCAAACTTGGTTTTTACTGCTTGAAAATAAATTTTATGATTAGGATTAAATGAGCTCTTCTGCATAATATTTTTATTGTAAAGTCTAGTTCCTAGTAAAAGTTAAGTCAATTTTTGCTATTGTTATTATTAGTATGTCTATGGACAGAAATGCTTTCCATTTTTTTTCCAATTTTTCACCACATAATTTTAAGTTCTACATTTCTTCAAATTCAATCTGGTCATTCTTCCCATGTTCCCTCTACTCTAACCACACTTGGTGATGCGCCTTTTATCAAATAAATGATGAACTTTGATGCTTTCATTATTTTGCTTATGATTTCTTCTCCAGTTAAAATGCCTTTTTCTTCCCTCCTTAGTGTAAGTACATTTAATATAAGGCTCAATGCAAAAGCTGTTTGTATTATTCCCAAAAGTCTTTACTTTCTCTATTTCTGTTGTGCTGTAGAACCTGTAACACATTTGACACTCTTGGTAACGAGTTCCTTGAAAGCACAGATAGTATCTTTCCAATATTTATATTCCCAGACTCAAGCACAGTTTCTGGGATAAAGCAGGTATTCAAAAATTATTTTTGAGTAGTTATGTTATTTCCCTCTAGTGATCTTCAGAATAGAAATATACAACCTGAAATTTATATATATATGTACATGAATATATATTAATAATATATATTGACATATACATGAATCTGTGAAACACACATACATGAGGAGAAAATAAATATTTAAAGTATTTATTATATATCGAAACACATATGTGCATCCAAAATAATTCAGAATTTCTATACTTTTATGCTCCATTGGTTAATGCTTCAGCAATCAGTATATGATTCAACACTGACATTACTATTCCTGATACACTTTACTTATGATGTCAAGGAAAGTTATATTCGGAATTGGCATATCAAGCATTGAGAAAATTCTAAATTATATCCAATGGTAAGACAGTCTGAAAATATGATACATCAGAGATTGTACCATTTCATAATAATATTAGTAAGACAATTTTGATTTCTAAGTAATTTTTAAAAGTAAAAATTTAATTCTTTCAATTGAAGAAGATATGGTAAATTGTCACTCCATGGGTAACAGTAACATTAAAGACAAGATGGTATTCCTTCTGAAACCTATCAAACCCAATATAAATTTCAAACAATACAATCATTTGATTTAAAATTATATTAAAAAGCATACAAAATATGATTTATACAAGATTTTGCATAAATATTATGCTAAAATATAAAACAGGCATTTTGAAAATTGTTCATTGAGAATGTGGATATTTGTCTATAGAACGAGTTAAATATTTTGCATACATAGGATATGTGCAATATCTGCATTATATGGAATATTAAGAACAATCAGCAATGCAGAATAACTTTATAGGCCATCTTTGTTGGAAAATTTAAAAATATGAACAATACATATTAATCATTATTCACAGACCAGGGATTCTAAATTCTTGAAACACTGGATAGCCCGTGGCATGCTGTGGGCTCTTTCAGCTCTAACAGATTGAAGCTGAATTTCCTTGGTTGCAAGTCAAAGATCACACAGAAAACATCCAGGCAGAAGGCATCTAGTCTAATAGAATATGTATCTTTTAATTGGAATTAAAGATGAAAAAAGAAAGAGAAAAAAACAGTAACTTTGCAGGTCGTGCCTTCAATATTGATGATCTTTAAAAATTCCACTGTTACAGAACTGTCAGAACAGTCTCACTACAAATGAAATCCTATGAATTGTTTTTTTGTTTTTTTTCCAAAAGAAAACAGTAAGTCTTAAAAGGGGCAGGACTGTGAAAATCATATCCACATTATCTGTGGCATAAATTCTTTCTTTCTAAACCATGAAACACAGAAAGTAAGCAAAAATCACTGAAAATACTTTAATGATATGTTACAAGGTCAAAATAAAATACTTTTGGGTAAGTGTGAAATACTAATCAGCTTATAGCTTGAACAGTGAGCTCAGACAATGATAGGGGTAGAAATGAGATGGCATGGATTTGATGAGTGATAATTCTTCAGCCTTCAGCCTCAAGATAGCCTCTGAGGCATGACTTACCTGAGATCATAGCTTAACATCAAGGGAAGTCTTTTGTGACAGTCATTATTTCAGCGAGAAAATTTTTATATTTAAATGAATCTTTCTATCTATATGCAAACATCATATAGATTTGCCATAGCCCCACACATAAACATTTTAAGTTGAACTGAACTCCAAGTTCAAAGAATAGTTTCAAGTCTATTGATTTTAGAAACATTTCTTTTGTTATTGTACTAAGTCCTCTACTAAGGAAATAAGTCTCTAGAGAGGAGCAGTGTATTGGTACCAAGAAATGACCAAACTACTACCTATTCCACATGAAGTGTGGTCACTAATAGTACAGCATTCCAAGTCTAAGAGAAATATCTCTCTTAAAGAACAATCCAGATCCCTTTCAGGATATTTGTTTCTTCCTTTTCTTCGAAAAGCTTTTGAAAGTTATTCCCCTAACAAATCAAGGCCTCCACTCCCCTATACTTAAAGACCTCTGCCATCCGACTCCCATTTCTCTTAGAATCATGTTGAATCTCCTTAACATGAAATCTAATGCTGTTTATATCTTGATCTATTTCCTGGTTTCCTTTTAGACCATTCTGCCTTGGCATCTACTTGTATTCCACCAGACCCCTTACTTTTGGCACCATGTAGTCATCACATCTGGTTAACATAGTTATCTTTGTAATAACAGGATTTCTGCACTAGAGTAGATCCTGAGTAATACAGAACACAAGCTCTAACAAAGCTTATATGATTTATGACATATATGTATCTAAATAGGTGCGTATTACCTTAACTGTTACCCAACATTTAATTCCTTATAGGAATGTGACTTCCTCTGCACCTAATCTATTGTAGAAATGCAATAAATATTTATTGAGGAACTACTTAAACATTTCAATGAATGACCTAGAATCACATAAAATTCCCATCTGTATCATCAAATGAATTCAATCACTGTTTAATAAGCATTTACTAATTTAGAATTTATTAACCTACTATTGGCAGGCTTCCCAGGTGGCACAGTGGTTAAGAATCTGCCTACCAATTCAGGAGATGCAAAAGACACAGGTTCAATCCCTGGGTTGGGAAAATCCCCTGGAGAAGGAAATGGCAACCCACTCCAGTATTTTCACCTGGAGGATTCCATGGACAGAGGAGCCTGGGGGGATACAGTCTATGGGGTCTTAAATAGTAGGACATGACTGAGCACACACACTTCAACCTACTATAAGCAAGGCACTTTGCTCACAACTGAGGGGAGATGGCAAATATGTGTCAGACTTGGGCCACTCTTGTGAAGAGATTATGATGTAACAATAAAATAAAATTTAATAGATATAGTCACCTACATGCACAAAAACTTTTCCATCATTAAAGGTAGGAAGCCCCAGCTAATATAAAATCATGCAGATAAAGTAACTTAAAATTAGCACTCATGATCTGGTAATCAGAAAGAGTTTAACAAAAGAAGAATCAAGGAAGGAAGGATTCACTCATGTAAAATAAGAAGACAGAGATTTGCTGGAGGAGATGAAAGTAAAGGTTAAGGCAAACTGGTAAGTAAGTGTGAAGCAGGCGAAGTCACTCAAAAGTTACCAGGCTTAACTGGAGCATAGAGTTCATTAAAAGAAGGATGAAAAGTAAAAATTTGAGAGCTCCCTCTCTTAATCAGAGGAATAAGATTCTAGATTAGAAACAAGCAGGCACTAAATGTTCCTGAGCATGGCCTAAGAAGAAGCAAGTCGTTCTGTCCTTGCAATGTTTGGGATACTTCAGCCTTCAATGTAATATCTGAATATATCATACGTATTTTGTACACAACTTTAATAGCAGTTCAAGCATGCTTCCCATGCCTAGCCATGATCTATTTTATCTTACAGTCTCGATCAGCTGTCAGTAGCAAACAGAGAAAGCATTTATTATTTAACACATATTTTTATGATCCTGTATTGCTAGATGGCACAGTAAGTGAAGTAACTTCCAATAACAGTTATCAGGGCATATCAATTTCTAATTCAACTAAACACAAAGTAATGGTGACTACTGAAGGATGATGCTAGAGACATCTATGTGAAAAGCAATCAATCTAAAGATCTAACTGCAACATATATTTTAGAACAAGTTAACTGGAAAAATTACAGCAAACTATTTCAAGAAAACTGAATAAAACATTCCTCACAGTTAAACAAAACTGAATGGCAACAGAAATGATGTAGCAATAGCCAAAAAGAAAATACCACAGTGTAAAACATGTCCCCCACAATCATGACAGTGATTAACATAATTAATCACTTTATTTTTATTAATATAATTCCAAATATTCAAAGAAAGTGGAGGTAAGAATATGATCTCACCAAATTACCCTCCTGAAGTATACCTGAAATAAATAAATAAATCTGTTAGATATTTCACCAGTGTTTGTTTTAATCAGTAGTTTCTAAATGCTAAGAGATATTCCTGGAAACAGTTCAAACTATGTGTTAATAATTGATCATATTTTACTATAATCTCTTTTATAAATATAGCTATGTTTTATAAGCATGTTTACATGCTAAACATAGACATAATCTAAAGTAAAGTCACTCAGTCATGTCCAACTCTTTGCGACCCCATGGACTATAGCCTACCAGGCTCCTCTGTCCATGGGATTTTCCAGGCAAGAGTACTGGAGTGGGTTGCCATTTCCTTCTCCAGGGGATCTTTCCGACACTATCCCCCAAATGCCTTTCTGAGACATACTGAACAGCAAGCTTATTTATAAAGTTTATGAAGTCTACACCAAAAAAATAATTCCAAAATCAAGTTTAAATTCATGTAAGGGTTTAAGGAAACCACGGTTTAAAATCAGGCGCATCTGAAGTTTGAATCTCAAACTAACTCATGACCAGCGTTTTGGTATAAAACAAATCTGTCTGTTTTTAATAGTACTCAGACACACATATATTATGGTGGACACTATTGTGAATTGCATTCAGACTGTTTCTGGAATCTTAGTTCAACTAGTGAATGGCTACATGACTGGTGTAACATTTCTGAGCCTTTCTTTAATAATAGCTGTTATTTATACATTCTCACTTTATGCCAGGCATGGCCATAAGTGTTATATATCAACTTATACTTACTCATTATATGACATACAACTTATACAGCATATTCATGCATGCACATTTGCTAATGCTACCGTAAGACTACTAGTATCTTCATTTAAACACATGACAGGTTAAATAACTTGCCCAAAGTCTCAAAGACTGGTCCATAATCAATGCTGTAAACACTACATTTTTAATTCATGAATTATATATACCTTTAAGTCATATTTTCACAGGAACTCCAAGAGAGGACAAAATACAACAATTCAAACGTTCAGTAAATGTTTTTAAACTGAAAGATCACTCATAGATCAGATCATTATCAGGTAACAGATTAAAAATTAAATTGCAACTTTCTGATTATCTAAAGATATAATAACACCATTAAAAGAAAGAAGCTTAAGAATAACTTATCTTTATGTTCATCCTAGCAAAAATGTTTACTGAATTATATTTTTTACCACAAGGTCAAATTAATCCTTATTTTAGAAAACTGCTGTTTCTGTTCAGTCACTAAGTCGTGTCTCACGCTTTGTGACCCCATGGGCTGCAGCATGCTAGGCTTCCCTGTCCTTCATTATCTCCTGGAGTTTGCTCAGATTCACGTCCACTGGGTAAGTGAGGCTATCTAACCATCTCATCCCCTGCTGCCTACTCAGAAACTAAAACTTCCAATTGATTATGCACTATAATTAAAAATTCATAATTTTTATATATTTCTATTCCCTTTGCCAAAAATTTATGCTAAATGATAAGGGAGCAATTTGAACTGATGTGTTAGACAAAAGTCAAAGAGAAAAAAAAATTAAGTGTTTTTTTCCCTCTTTATAACGTTTTGCTTAACAGTGTCTTTAGATTTCCATAAATACTCAGTTCTGTGCACAATAACGTATCTGTGAGCAACATGATAAAAGTGACGTTCCAAATGGCATCCATACATTAACTGCCAAAGGAGGCTACATAATAATTTTTGAAAGTGAAAAAAAGGCCTCTGGACCTTCTATAGTATGCAAAGTCAAAGGAAATGGATAGCCTAATGATAGAGCCACGAGGAGGTGGCCAGCAGAGTTCAGTGATTGGGAGAGAAAGCTTGACAAAATCTAGGTACATTAGTCAGTTCCTTAAAATATTTTATTTCTCTGCAAGTTCTGAATTATCAGCAGTGTAAAAAGTACCTCCAGAGGATTCTATATTTTATACCCCTATATTCATAACTACTATAGCCATTCTTCATACTGTTGTAAAAAGGCAGAACCAATCAGCTGGCAGATGACTGTCTTTGGCTCAGCAGAAACTTCCATTTTGTGTAATAAAGACAAACACACACAATCTGAATACATTCTCACTGGGGAGGGGAGGAGGGGTGGGAGACTCCTTTCATGTCATTTACTTTATAAATTATTTCTAAGATGCATATTTTTTTTCCTCAGGCTGTCCAAAGGCAGAGTTCCATTGTGCCTTTCCAAAATGCAGTCCTTTGTAAGTGATTTCAATGTCCCTTAATAGAATCCTATGAATCACATTATACATTCAAAAATATGATCACCCTAATACATATCTTTTATATTTTTTCTCTCAAAATTGTAAGCAGAACTTCTCTTTTACTGAAGTGTATCCTTTAGACATTTACTTGTGGTCATTTGGAATTTAAAATGTACTTCATTTAACACTATTGCACATATAGTTATTAGATAGGCTTTTAATTTGTGGAAGGATTCATACCATAAAAATGCTTAAAAAATCTGTTCTAGATTCAGATTAAAAAGTATATGTATGTTCTCTTCTTTTAAAATGAAGAATTATTTTTAATTCTGGTAGCATATGATATGAAAAGTGAAAAAAAAAGTGAAAGTGTGAGTCGCTCAGTCGTGTCCGATTCTTTGTGACCCCATGCATGTGATAAAACCATCAACAATTCTAAAGCTCTTTCATTTTTTTTCCTTGTCTCCATTAGACCCACTGGGAGTACAATGGCTTAGGTCACAACATGAAACATAATGCTAATTAATCTGCTAATTAACTGGTATAAGAAATATATTGCATGAAGCAGATTGCTGTATTACTTTGTTTCAACTTTTGTGTAACCACTCATTTAGAATCATCTAATGATGCTCTTTAATCCAAATGTTAATCTCAGATGGCAGTAACACATGATTGCTGAGGAGCTCCCATGTAAGACATGTACTGCATTTCTTCCCCGTACTAAAAATGGTTTATTGAAAGATGAAAAGATGCTTTGTTTATAGATCCTTGGTATTCATTTGAATATAATCTCTTTTAACGTGGCACTAATAACAAGATATCCTCAAAAACATTTGCTCAAACATCTTCATCTAAATAGTGAGACATCCGTTTGATAAGTTAACACAGGATTTTTATTAAAAAGGCTCATATAATCAATTGCTTCGTCAATATTATCAGTATTTTCCTTAACACATTTTTTTTTCAATTACATGACTTTACCAACCAAGTTTCAATTTGGGGTTCAAATAAATGGCAGATTTGTAACTAATAAATATTAAGGGGTTTTAAAAAGTCAAGCAGCAGAATAGTTAGATTGTGCTATACCCACTTGAAATCTACTATCAAGAGGCAGCCGGTTTCTGATCTTTCTGAAATGCATATACCAAATGCCTGCTGCTTTCATAAGCCTGACACATAGGGGAGAAAAAGTCCTTGCTGACCTACCTTTTAACTGCTAGACACAGAGAGAAGAAAGATTAGAGACCCAGGTCCCCTTCAGTTGCTACTGAGACAGATTTTCACTGACACAACTGGGCAATAGCAATTTAAAAAAATAGTTGAGCTGCACCTGATCTCGGAACACCGATCTCTTAAAGCAGCAAGTGTTCACTTTCCCTCCAACATCTAAGGACTGAGTCTAGAAAGATATTCATTTTTAATCACATTAATCTTAACTCCTCATCAGAAATTCACAAAAAGCAGCATAAGATAGGTTATTATAGGGGAATTAGCATCCATAAAAATACACAGTAGCCAGCTGTTTCATTAAAAACTGTAGAAATTAATAAAATGCATAGTTTAATAAAAATCTGTAGTTGGCTTTTTTTCTTTTCAGTTGCTAAACTGTGATCTAAACTTAAAAATAACTTTCTCCTGTTTTCACTAGCAATTCTATGAGTTTACAAGAACACAGAGCCACTTCTGAGGCCTATGTTTTCCAAAGTCACAGTTATTCAATATATTTCATCTAGAAAGTAGTTTAAAACAGGCAAAACTGAGTATTTTCAGTGCTTATTTGTTTTCTTCTCTCCAGTATGCTTACTGAACCAACTACTATGCTTAAAATGAAAGCCACTGCCTTCGCCGATACTAAATATGATCCAATTCAATTCAGCACATATTCAGTTTGTATTTCATACATTCAAATCTTATCAGCCAATAAAAGCAGCACTGTCTTCTGCTTAATGAAGGACTTTGAAAATAAAGCCCTCATCATATTTAACAGATATTAAATATTTTCAAAGAACAACAACTGCCTGTTTATGGATTGACTGTCATAATCAGCATTACCCTTAGTTTTTATGATAAGCTGATATAGTTCCCATTCTTAAGTTTCACAATTTTTAAGCTATTAATAATGTGAGAGAATTGTATTCCCTTATGATTGTGGATAAAGTGATCTCCAAAAATTGTTTCTTAACCTTTTAGAAACTTTCATCATGTAACACAGGCTGGATTTCAGCTTTCACGGTTTCCTTTCACTCGTCTATGACTGAAGAAATTACAGCTCGCAGAACTCCCAGATTTGAACAGTAGTGGATCAGAAACTGATGCATTCCCCTGGAGAACTTGGACCTGCACAATTTTTCTGAGTTTCACACCATAGCATACAGAATATAGTGAGGGCTTAGCATTACACTTTTCTGTGAGGTGCTTTTTATTTCACTTTTGCCAGTGATACTGAGTTTATTTTGGCCCATGAACGTCTCAGCCAACAATCACCTCATTCTATTCATTTCAATTATAAAAACAATAAGAAAATTAATAATACCATTGTTTATTGAGTTCTTGTTATGTCACACTCACTTTGCCTGGATGAATCTCATTTAATCATCACAACTAAATTATGAAGTAGACACTGTTTTAACTCCATATTACATACAAAGCAATGGAGGTAGACAGATGTTATTTGCTCAAAAGTCATTCAAGTTATGTGCATGAACCATGTTTCAAACTCAGGCAGCCTAGATTCCAGACCCTGAACTCTTAACCACTGTGATATCCCATCATTTAGCACATGGCATTGTAACATTCAGCCTGCATGGCTGGAATTCCCATTAGACTGGGAGCTCTCCCTATTCAAAGAATGCAGTTGACATATTCCTCAGTCCACTCAGATTCCAGCAGCAAAGTCTTTATTTAAAAAGAAGTTGCAGCAAATAGTACATATTTATATTAATACACTTCAAGCATGCAAAACAAGTAACTTAGAGAAAAACTTTTCTCTTCTTCCCTTTATACAGTATTTAGAGCAGACCTTTCATCACAGATTCCATCTTTATCCAATATTTCAGTGAACTAGAACATCTGAACACCTTTCACATCTAAGTCATGCATTCTGAATCTGCCTCACACAGGTTAAAAATGTGTGATCTAGAGAACCACAAAATTTATCTCTGCACCCCCAAATAGTTTTAGAACTCCTAACTGCAATAGTGTTTGTCATGAAAGCTGTGACCCACCTATTGAATGTGGCCTCTGAAACCAGACTGGCGGGGCTCAATGCTCAGCACTATCTCCTGCTAATTCTGTAGCTTTGCAAATTTACCAAAACTCTCTGTTCCTCATTTTCCTCATCTGTAAAATGGGTCTCATGCAATAATAGTATCTAACCTCATGAGGTTGATATAAATATTAAACAGAGCAATTACTATATCATCTGTGCACAGAGTAGGGTCTTGGGAACTTACATTTAAAATATTATCAGAGGAATATGAAAATCTGTTTGACTATATATACCAAAACAGTGAAGTAGAATAATAGCAGCCCCCCCCCCAAAATAGCAATAACTAAAAACAAATTTTCATTCCCAATGATTTTTTTTTTTATCCATGCGTATTCAATCTGATGGATTCTGGACATAATTTTTCAAGTGGAATTCCCATTCACAATTATACTGCTCTGTGTAGCCATTTCCCTGAAGCCAAGTCTAGTCTTCTCTCCCTCCTCTCTTTTTTCCCCAAATGGATAGAGGCAAAGGACAAGTATAGAAGTTTTAAGTAGAGATACTAGGACTTGGGAGAGGCTTAATAGGTCCCCTTTAAATTTTTAATCTTGCAAAATAAAGACTAAATTAACAAAATTAAATTTTATTATCAATATCAGTTCCATAAATGGCTAGAAGTTCACCTAAATGAAAAAAAAAAAAATTCAGAGTGATCAATCTCTGCATAAGGATCCCTGAAGATTATCCATGCCATCTTTGTGATATTGAAAGTGACAGTATTTTGCAAGTCAGTATGCTGCAATGAAAAAAAATCCACAAGATATATATGCTTTCATTTTGCTTCCCACTGTTTCTCTGACCTTTCTCAGTTGGAGTAGTAGCAGGAAACTAAAATAAAAGTACTGTTTTTCTGTGTGAGGCACTTTGTGAATAAACAATCATGAAATCAGAACAGTTGTAAGACTTCTCTGCTTGTTGCTTCTCCTAAACAGAGAATTACTATCAGACGAAAGAGCCTGCGGCAATAAACATCAGGGGCTAGTGTTTCTCTTCTGAAACCAATCAGGCTGATCCAAGTCCAGAAATGCCTTTGAAGTTATAGAGACCTTCCTGTGTTGATCAATCCTTGAGTGGTAAAGAGCAAGAAAAACTGGTTCTAGATCTTTAATACATTCTGCCAGGGAATGCATTCAACTCAATGAAGTACAAAAAGGTTTCCTCTATTATAAATTGAGTGATTTTGTACTTGGGTGCCGCTTGGTTCAGTTAACTTAGAGGGAGCTATTGATTCCAGACGTGATTATTTGTATGTCAGCGCATATCTCTATTAAGTCAAGCTAAGGCTGGAACAGCAACAACTGTAAATTCATATTTTTTCTTGGTCCTAAGGCATAGGTTGAGATTTGGGTCAATTTAAGTGGAAAACAGCATGTGATTCTCTTAATAAGGATGATCACTATTGATTATTGATATAATCACTATTCTATAGCATGGTGTTAATATTTCTAGGATATCAAAACCTAAGAATTAAGTTAATTTATCAGGAGTTAAGAATGCAAATGATTTTAAAATTGATGGTTCAGTCCAAACCCATCATTTATGGGTGAGAGAGCTTAGCACCGGGTAATGCAAAAAATGTATCCTCAAGTCTGGCTATTTAGCACCAGAATAAAATTTGGCATCAAGACTCCTGACCCTGTTCAGGGTGCTATTCTCCAAACGTTCTCAAATATCTCTCTGTCAAACCTTTTCTCTTTATCTTAAGTGGCTAAGCTCTTCACTTTCAAATTGTAAAGATGCAGAAAATATAGTTTAAAACCAGCAACATAAATACACTTTACATCTCATTTTGTTTTAAGAGACTATTAAAAATACAGACATTTTATAAAGTAGACTTCTTTATTATTTTGGCCACAGAAAAATATTCAATACAGTAGAATTATACCGTTTGTAGACTTATAATTTATTATAATAGCATAAAAACCAAAATCCCTGTAATAGTATAGATAGGGTACCAGCTTCAGTTGATTGTCACATAGAAAGAAGAGGTAAAAATTAATCAGTAAGATAAAGAGAAATGAACATAAATACCAGAGTACAATAGTTTCAAAATTATTATGGCACATGGTGACCTCAAAAAATACATCAATCTGTTTGAAATACTATCAAATCTATGTTAATGCATGGTCACTTGTATAATTCAGATTGAAAAAAAGTGGGGAAAAAAACACATGTAACTTATTGGCATATTTAAAAGTTAGAACACAAATATTTCCCCAGTCTCATCTATAAGAGCATCCGTGATTCACATTCTCTGTCGCTGAGTAAAAAAATCTTAAGGAATATAGTAAGACTTTCCAACTGTTTTCAAACTGATTTCACAGGAGCCTACTCTCATTATTTTCAGACATCAGTACTATCTTAATTTAAATGGCTCAATTGCATTAAATATTATACTTAATTGGAGAGCCTTTGCAGTAGTCATTCTATCTTCAGAACTGCCTCTTTCGTGAATAATAATCTTTAATATGATCATGACACATAGGAAATGGCTTAAGACGGTTTACTCTACCTCTTTACATTCTAGGTAACAAACCAAAGTGCAAATGTCAATCGTTAAGTTTTACCTTCTCCCATTGATACATACAGGCACACACACAAATGCATACATATACACTCACACCCATACACAAATTAGACTTTATACAGTATCTTCAATTGAGTAAGTAACTATAATGCAAAGAGTTACTTCCCACATGCAATTCACCTTTAATAAAATCTTAAAAAGTCCTCCTCTGCATACCTAAATGCATAGGACCACAAATGTAAAAGGCCAATTTCCTATTAAATAATGGCCGTACATTTCTATAACACTTAACAGGATTTACCCTAAATTCAATCAGAAATTGTATCAAATGTCTGTGAGATATATCTTGATCTTCTGCTTTTACACCATAATAAACTCTGTTTCAACAAGTATCTGATTGACCTAAATTTTATTTTCTCGTATGTCCATTAGTTTCTGATTTTCCCTGATTGGCAGTAGTATTTCTTCTTAGCCTTGTGAAATAGTATGGAACAATCTAATTTTCTCAGAATTTAGTCCTGAGGTATACGTTTCCATTTTCTTTGTTGATCTAGCACAGGCTCAGGTGATTTCTACACAATGCATCCAATTAGTTCAAGCAAGGCAAATGAAATCACATCTATAATAATTTTCATCTTATTAACTATAAACAGTAAGTAAGAGGATATGTTTCTCCACTCTTTGCTTGAGTCCTTTCAAGTGCAAACCAAAGGAAAAGGATTTCCTGTTCTTTCCATACTCTTGAATGTGATGATATTTGATTCAGTTTCTCCACTGTAATTGATAAGACTGTAAAACCTCTCTCACATCCCTTCTTGATTCTATACTGAGAGCTTAATTTTCTTTTTCAACTGTTTGCAAATTATAGTTTGATTCCTTTTTTGCCGAGAATTTATTTTGTTTTCTTCCAAATCAGAGCTTCATTTTACTCAGCTAGTGGTCCTGCCCCTTGGGAATCGATTTCTTTTTACACAGGACTAATCCAGGTTTATTAGGATCCAACAACTTTAGTTGGAACATTCCATGGATTTCACTTACGAGCACATACATTCATTTTACACGATTCCTCAATGTGGCCAGGGGGTTTCGTGGTCTGCACTGTATCCACCTATAAAAAATACAAAAATATATGTCTGCTTTACAGGGATGTGAGTAGGGTTTTGCTAGCCTAGATCCAAAACTTGGATGCATATTTTGGCTGATAGTATTCTTTCCTTCTATAAGATGTATTTGCAGTGGCCATAACCTCTTTTAGAAGTCATAGAGACATAACAGTTCCAGCTACAATTAACAACCCTAGGGCATCTAGATCAATGCTGTTGGCTAATTTTTCTTGGATTATGTCTTTGACAAGAGATATCTGCATGGTAAAAGAAACATTGAATTATTGTTTTCCAGGCTTTGAGTATTTAAAGGAGAGGGGCTGTCAGGGAAGGAGGTGTTGTTGGCTTTATTTATATTATAAATACAAATAAGAATGAAATGGTAATTTTGTTATCAGTTCTTTTACAATTTACTGTCCCTAAAATCTCTGGGAGGTGAGCTTGATCTGAATGTTCACACCCATCAAAGGAGCTCTCTAGTCTCTAAATGCAATCATGGAAATCTGAGCATTTAACACATCAACAGTAAATGGTTCACTGATTTATGGTCAAGGATGAATTATTAAAACTATCCCCTTCAAAAACCTGACCATAAAAAGGTATTGTTTTTTACAAATGAAAGTAATGATAATACTCCTTTAAAATGTTTTGGTGCCAATTTGAGTTTTAAATGGTATTGAATACTTATTGCTTTGAATTTGAGCCTGACCAATAGTCTGATTTCTGCTCTCTGACAAAAAATGCACAGAATATTGTTTCTAGTTTAATGATGCAATTGATGTCAGTAAAAGCTTTAGTGAGTTTGAACACTGACAAAAAGGATAATAAATCACTTCCATAAAATAAAAATGCTACAGTTCGCTACCAAAAGAATTAGAATGTTTTAAGAATTAAAAAAGAAAAAATTAGTACTGCACCTAATTTCCAATGTCACAATGCATCAGCACATGAAAATCAAGGTTAGAAAAGTAAATGAATTCTTTCAATGAATAATCAACTAACTCACATTTGAAAGTAAATGGAACAAAAAAGTAATGGCTAATTTAAAAATTGCTTATATTCAAGAGCATAAGATGCTTAAAAAATTGTTCTGACTACAGATTATCCATATTAGCTGCATAAATTTAAGCAGCTTTAAAATGCCTTAATTTATTAAGTTAAATTTTATCTTTTCTTAGAAATAAAAAGAGTATATTTTCTTTCTCTAGCAAGTTTTAAAACTTAACAAAATTTAAGATATTCTGGCCAATAACACACAGAAGACAAGTTTAGCATGGAATCTGTGCTAAGTGAGTTTTCATGATTTAAATTGTAAGTTGAAGATGAACATGTGCTAAGTTGCTTCAGTCCTGTCCAACTCTTTGCAACCCCATGGACTGTAACTCACCAGGCTCCTCTGTCCATGGGGTTTTCCAGGCAAGAATACTGGAGTGGGTTGCCATTTCCTTCTCCAGAGGATCTTCCCCACCCAGGGATTGAACCTGCACCTCTTATGTTTCCTACATTGGCAGGCAGGTTCTTTACCACTAGTGCTATCTGGGAAGCCCTAAGATGAACATAGATATCTAATCAGAAAACAAACCATACACTACACTTGTCATTTAAAAACTGCTTTATACAAAAATGAAAACTATATATTTAAAAGTTTCAGATACGATTTTTTATTTTCAAATCAATGAGAATGATGTAGCTATAATGCACAACTAGACTACATTAGATCATCCTGTTAGGTACTACCTATCATGGTCATGCTAAATTGCTCAGTCACGTCTGACTCTTTGCGATCGTATGGACTGTAGCCCACCAGGCTCCTCTGTCTATGGGATTCTTCAGGCAAGAATCCTGGAGTGGGTTGCCATTTCCTCCTCCAGGGAATCTTCCAGACCCAGGAATCAAACCCACATTCTCTGAGACTCCTATATTAGCAGGCAACTTCTTTACCACTGAGCAATCTGGGAAGTCCATATCTTTGCCTGGAGAATCCCATGGACAGAGGAGCCTGGCGGGCTATAGTCCATGGGGTCACAAAGAGAGGAACACGACTTAGCGACTGAGCAGGAACACTATACACACACACACACACACAATTATCTTTGTGAAGTTATTCACTTAACTGTCTCATCCTGTCAAGGCTACAATGTAGTCTAGGAGAACAAACCTCATTTTCATTGTTTACTACTTTATTCTCAGTGTTGGTACATGGTAGTCTCTCAATAAAACTGCTCTAATGAATGAATACCTGTTGGAAATAGCTAGCTAAACAAATCACAATACTGGTCACATCATAGTACCACTTTTGTCTAATTTTAATATTTTGAAATCATGTTTTTGACTTTCTATTATTTGTCATATGATAGATTATGAAACAGACATTTTTAAGCTGTAGTAAACATTCTTCATTTTATTATCATTTTATTTTACCCACTTTTTCTATTTTTTTTCAACTTAGCCTGTCCATTTAAAATTTCATTAATTTTCTCTTTTTAACCTTTTCCATATAACAGTCATTCTTTTCTCTCCTTAAAGGGAATATTCTATTTAAAATGTTCTGCAAGGTATTCAATAAGCAAATAAGTAAAACAATAAAAACATAGGAAATCAGAGGCATCAAAGTGTTTCATCTTCTATTTTCAAGACTTGACATACTTTTAAAAGCGTACCCAAAAACACAGAATGCATTTACCACATTGCCATGAAACATAATGAAATCCTCTTATTAAAATATTCCTGAGGAACAGAGCTCTCTCATGTCATAAATTAACTATGGAAGGGCAGGTTTCACGTTTGTGGTTTCAAGCTTTGATGCACTGAACAAATGCCGCTGTGCACTAATATTCACCTGTCACTAAAGCCAAGAAAGTGGATTCTTTCCTCACCATTAAAGATTCATGTTTAAAAACAAAAATGCATACCTCAAATCACTTATTGAGCTCACGGAGAACTACTTAGGAATCACCATTCTGCAAACAGTCATTGATGAGGGTCAGGGTAGAAATGGATGTTACCAGGATTGGTTTGTTTTGATTTGAATCAGCTAATTAAAATGGCCCTGGAAGCAATTTCCAGATCACTGCCACTGAGAAGATAGGCTCCAGTAAATCAGACCAAACCAATCTTTCAGTCAGGTCCAATTCTGCTGGAGTTGTATAGACGCAGCTTTTGTCTTCCCCTTCCAGCCATTCTCTTCAATTTTTTTTATCACCCAGGCAACAAGCCACACACACACACACACACACACACACACACACACACACACACACACAAAGATGAAACCAAGCCATTCCTGGAGCACGTTTTACCAGGCCATCTCTATATCTCACTCAGTTTTCATTTCCTAATCAAAGAGACTGAAATAAGCTTGGAATTAATTATCAAAAATCATCACTAAATTATAAAGCATTTTACCCTCCAATTAAAATAAATAAATTAATTGAAAAAATATCAATAAAAAGTTAAATGATAAAAGCTTTGTTCTTCTTTTCCAGATTTCTCTGGCCTTCTCCCTGACTAGTGCTTGGAAAACAAAGCTGAATTATGCAGAGAATAGGAATAAGATTCAGATTTAAGTACAAGAATACAATGAACACTCATACAAAGGAATAAACACTCTTAATAATTCTGAAAAAATTCCAATCATAAACAAGGAAATGTATATATTTTGAAAGGAACATGTATCTATTTTATACTTATTTTTATTAGGCATGCTTCAAAACTAAGTCACACACCTACGTAATTGGTGTAGTTTAAGTACAAGTGTCTGTTGAATGTGTTTGCATATAATTGGCAATATGTAAAAGGATTCTATGAATATTCATTTTTTTTTTCCTCTGACTGATGTTAAGATCTAGGTGAAAGTGAAAGGCATCATATAAAAAGTAGAGTCTATTCCATGACACAGAAAATGCAATTGATGGTAGTTTCTGCAATCTAGGAACAGAAAGTGGATTTTCATATTTTAGAGCAAATGCATAATATCAGAGCTAAGTCAAGGGAGAGCCATCATCAAGACTGAAAGTTTATTATTTAAAAAAATAATGGAAAATCATTTGAAATAGAATGTGGGACAGAAGGTTAACATGGGATTTGGTGAATGGAGGACTATGAGGATAATTCTGAATGATATAATGTTTTACACCATTTTGACATATAAATGAGGCACAAAAACTCATAAATTATAATTATTAGTTACTATATCATCTGCATAGATGTTTATTACAAGATTGCACTTAATTATTTAACTTTTCCTCACAAAGTCCTTGTGAAGTAGCAATTATAAGTTTGCTCGTTTTACATATGAGGGAATTAAAGATCAGAGAGCCCAATCTTCTTATATAAAAATCACATATATAATGGGAGAATCAGGGCCCCAAACCAAGACTTTGGTTATTAATCAAAGATTGTTTTTCCTCAGCATTATGTTTCTAGATAATTGTTTTTTAAATTTGACTTTGAATCTTTTAAAAATATACATCTAAGTTATACCTGAAAATGTCTCTATTTTGTCATTGTTTCAGGAATAAAAAAAAACTATGCAAGCTTTCTATACTATTATAAATGAGTGTGTTACAAAACTCAGTTCTAGAAGCCTGTGTATTTATCAGAGTCAGGATTTTATCATAATTACTTAAATTTGTGAATACATAAGAAGCAACTTCAACATATCTGAAGGTTGTCTAAACTGACAAAAAAAAAAAAAATAGGGAGGAAAGCAATAAATAAGACAAATTCCACCCAATCAAAGAAAGGGATGTTTATAACCATTTACATGTGTAAGAGTGCACACACACACACACACACACACACACACACAAAGGCCATTCATTAGCACTATTTAATCTACATTCTGTGGAAAAGAGGGCATTTAGATGGTGAGTCAACCTCTGAATTGGCCATGGAAGGAAAGGGATTGGATAATGCCATACCATTTCCACATCATAGGTAATTTGCTCTCACTACAGAATACAAATGATGTGGGCCCTAACAAAAGAATGCCCTGGGTTGGATAGCCAAGAAATCGATATTTATTGACTGGCTGGCTGTCAGAATCATGGAATCTCAGTGTTAGAAAGAATGCCAAAGGTTACAGAGTCGAATCATGTGAAAGACATTGTGGGAGGCATGGGGGAAATACAAAGAAACAAAAGTCACAGTCCTGCCTCTGAGAAACTTTTTATGTATACAAATATATACATATAAACTGATGATTAATCTTGAGGAGGAAAACACAAGAACCTAGGAGGTCAAACTATGAGAGCTCTGAAGAGTAAGAGACTATGGTGAGAGGAGAAAGAGGGCTCCTGGGTCTTAAAAGCCAGATAAGCTTGACATCTTTGGAAATGAGGGAAAACTGCATTCCAAGAAGAAACCTGTGAGGGAGATGGGTGGCGAAGTCAGGAGGCAGTGAGTGGATCTCCCTGCCTAAATCAGAGATTTCTGTAATTCCATTCAACCTCACCCCAAGCTGTTTTCTCTACTTAGATCAAGTCTACATGTAAAAGGATGCAATGTAATAATTAAAAGCAATGACAACAAACTCCTGAATATCCTAAATTACAAACACAGACAAATTAAAGTAACTGTCAAAAGTCAGAGAGAGCAAAAATCAACTGCTTGTTAAAACTAACATAATCAAGTATTTGAGGATTCCTGCTCTAGAACCACCTATTCCTAAAGGTTAAAATGTGTACATCTAAATTCACAATTTTATTTTTTCTTGTTTTATTTCTAAATACCATTTTAAAGGAACACTCTTTCTAAACAAGGGAGGGACAGGGATCAATTCAAACAGGCTGAAAGTGAAAGTAGGTCAGTCTTGTTCAACACTTTGGGACTCCATGGACTATACAGTCCATGGGATTCTCCAGGCCAGAATACTGGAATAGGTAGCCTTTCCCTTCTTAAGGGATCTTCCCAACACAGGGATCAAGCCCAGGTCTCACACATTGAGGGCATATTCTTTACCAGCTGAGCCACAAGGGAAGCCAAAGAATACTGGACTGGGTAGCCTATCCATTCTCCAGCTGATCTTCCTGACCCAGGAACTGAACCAGGGTCTCCTGCATTGCAGGCAGATTCTTTACCAACTGAGCTCTCAGAGAAGTCCTCAAACAGACTGCTAGGCATTAAGGAAGCAAAAACACAAGACTGAACCTCAGCTTCAGTCTACTGACAAAACGTGCTCCACCAGAGAGTGAAAGTGAAGTCGCTCAGTCATGTCCGACTCTTTGCGACCCAATGGACTGTAGCCCGCCAGGCTCCTCTGACCATGAGATTCTTCAGGCAAGAATACTGGAGAAGGGAATGACAAACCCCTTCAGTATTCTTGCCTTGAGAACCCCATGAACAGTATGAAAAGGCAAAAAGATAGGACACTGAAAGATGAACTCCACAGGTTGGTAGGTGCCCAATATGCTACTGGAGATCAGTGGAGAAATAACTCCAGAAAGAATGAAGAGATGGGGCCAAAGCAAAAGCAACACTCAATTGGGGAAGTAAAGTCTGATGCTGTAAAGAGCAACATTGCATAGGAACCTGGAATGTTAGGTCCATGAATCAAGGCAAATCGGAAGTGGTCAAACAGGAGATGGCAATAGTGAAAATTGACATTTTAGGAATCAGCAAATTAAAATGAACTGGAATGAGTGAATTTAACTCAGATGATCATTAAATCTACTACTGCGGGCAAGAATCCTTTAGCAGAAATGGAGTAGCCATCATAGTCAACAAAAAAGTCTGAAATGCAGTACTTGGATGCGATCTAAAAAATGACAGAATGATCTCTGTTTGTTTCCAAGGCAAACCATTCAATATCACGGTAATCCAAGTCTATGCCCTGACCAGTAATGCTGAAGTTGAATGGTTCTATGAAGACCTACAAGTCCTTCTAGAACTAACACCCAAAAAATTGTCCTTTTCATTATAGGGGATTGGAGCACAAAAGTAGGAAGTCAAGAAATACCTGGAGTAACAGGCAAATTTGGCCTTGGAGCACAGAATGAAGCAGGGCAAAGGCTAATAGGGTTTTGCAAAGAGAACACACTGGTCATAGCAAACACCCTCTTCCAACAATACAAGAGAAGACTCTACACATGAACATCACCAGATGGTCAATACCGAAATCAGATTGATTATATTCTTTGCAGCCAAAGATGGAAAAGCTCTATACAGTCAGCAAAAACAAGACCAGGAGCTGACAGTGGCTCAGATCATAAAATCTTTATTGCCAAATTCAGACTTAAATTGAAGAAAGTAGGGAAAACCACTAGATCATTCAGGTATGACCTAAATCAAATCCCTTACAATTATACAGTGGAAATGAGAAATAGATTCAAGGGACTAGACCTGATAGACAGAGAGCCTGAAGAACTATGGACAGAGGTTCATGACATTGTACAGGAGACAGGGAGCAAGACCATCCCCAAGAAAAAGAAATGAAAAAAAAAAAAACAAAAACAAAGTGGCTGTCTGAGAGGCCTTACAAATAGCTATGAAAAGAAAAGAAGAGAAAGGCAAAAGAGAAAAGGAGGGACATTCCCATTTGAATGCAGAGTTCCAAAGAATAGTAAGGAGAGATGAGACAGCCTTCCTCAGAGATCAATGCAAAGAAATAGAAGAAAACAATAGAATGGGAAAGACTAGCGATCTCTTCAAGAAAATTGGAGATACCAAGGGAACATTTCATGCAGAGATGGACAAAATAAAGGACAGAATATTATGGACCTAACAAAAGCAGAAGATATTAAGCAGAGGTAGCAAGAATACACAGAAGAACAATACAAAAAAGATCTTCAGGACCCAGATAATCACAATGGTGTGATCACTCACCTAGCCAGACATCCTGGAATGTGAAGTCAAGTGGGCCTTAGGAAGCATCACTATGAACAAAGCTAGTGGAGGTGATGGAATTCCAGCTGAGTTATTTCAAATCCTAAAAGATGATGCTGTGAAAGTGCTACACTCAATATGCCAGCAAATTTGGAAAACTCAGCAGTGGCCACAGGACAGGAAAAGGTCAGTCTTCATTCCAATCCCAAAGAAAGGCAATGCCAAAGAATGCTCAAACTACCGCACAATTGCACTCATCTCACATGCTAGGAAATTAATGCTCAAAATTCTCCAAGCCAGGCTTCAACAGTACATGAACTGTGAACTTCCAGATGTTCAAGCTGTATTTAGAGATGGTAGAGGAACCAGAGATCAAATCGCCAACATCCATTGGATCATCGAAAAAGCAAGAGAGTTCCAGAAAAACATCTGCTTCTGCTTTATTGACTATGCCAAAGCCTTGGATTGTGTGGATCACAACAAACTGTGGAAAATTCTTCAAGAGATGGGAATACCAGGCCACCTGACCTGCCTTCTGAGAAATCTGTATGCAGGTCAGGAAGCAACAGGTTAGAACTGGACATGGAACAACAGACTGGTTCCAAATTGGGAAAGGAGTACGTTAAGGCTGTGTATTGTCACACTGCTTATTTAACTTCTATGCAGAGTACATCACGTGAAATGCTGGGCTGGATGAATCACAGGCTGAAATCAAGATTGCCGGGAGAAATACCAATAATCTCAGGTAAGCAGATGACACCACCCTTGTGGTAAAAAGCAAAGAACTAAAGAGCCTCGTGATGAAAGTGAAAGAGGAAAGTGAAAAAGTTGGCTTAAAACTAAACATTCAGAAAACTAAGATCTTGGCATACAGCCCCATCACTTCATGGCAAATAAATGGGGAAACAATGGGAATAGTGAGAGACTTTATTTTTTGAGGCTCCAAAATCACTGCAGATGGTGACTGAAGCCATGAAATTAAAAGATGCTTGCTCCTTGGAAGAAAAGTTATGACCAATCTAGACAGCTTATTAAAAAGCAGAGACACTGCTTTGACAATAATTGTACGTCTAGTCAAAGCTCTGGTTTTCCTGTAGTCATGTATGGATGTGAGAGTTGGACTATAAAGAAAACTGAGGGCTGAAGAATTGATGCTTTTGAACTGTGGTGTTGGAGAAGACTCTTCAGAGTCCCTTGGACTGCAAGGAGATCCAACTAGTCCACCCTGAAGGAAACCAGTCCTAAATATTCATTGGAAGGACTGATGCTGAAGCTGAAACTCCAATACTTTGGCCACCTCATGCGAAGAACTGACTCACTGGAAAAAACCCTGATGCTGTGAAAGATTGAAGGCTGGAGGAAAAGGGGAACAGAGGATGAAATGGTTGGATGACATCACCAACTCAATGAACATGAGTTTGAGTAAACTCCGGGAGTTGGTGAGGGACAGGGAGGCCTGGCGTGCTGCAGGCCATGGGGTTGCAAAGAGTCGGACACGACTGAGCAACTGAACTGAAACGACTGAACCTTAGCTTACAGAGCCAATTACATGTGGTCAAAGTTGACCATTCATGCATCTCCATTCTTAAAGCTCAGGATAAAATGTAAAATGATGTTACCTTAAGATGTCACCATTATCCTCCTAAGAGCATGGTATTGACCACTTTTGAAACAAAAGCAGAACTGGCTAGTATTCATGTGCCAAAGCAATGAGTTGCTGGAGAAAAGAGAGACTAGATATTAACGAAAAGGTGAAGTGAATGGCAATCTCGACTGTTCTTAAAAGCCACTGAACTTGCAATTGTGTGCCCCAAATATTGAGATCTACTTTGAGAGTCTTAAACACTCACAGAGGGGAGTAGAAAGCAGCCAAAGTGTTTTTAGATGATGAACAAACTTACTAAGAGTCTGATACACTACCAGGGAAGTGAAGCTAATGTCCAGTGAGTTTTAACTGTCTTGAAAAAGTAAATGTGCGACAGGACAAAATTACAAAATCCAACCAACCAGCTTCTTGCTCATGAAAGATAATGTTAAAAGTGTAAGAACTGGCACCACGAGTGTGTTTGTATTTCAGTTCAGTTCAGTCGCTCGGTTGTGTCTGACTCTTTGAGACCCCATGGACTGTAGCACGCTAGGCTTTCCTGCCCATCACCAACTCCCGGAGCTTTCTAAGTTGAATATACTTCTCTTTTAATGTGATTTGTGGTTAACCAGCTCTAAAAAATCTATGCTCTCTGATCATTAGAAATTTCTAGGAATGTTTTTTACAAGTACTTTCAGAAATACTAAGTGGCACTGATTTAAGGACTGACATGAGCATATTAACATAACGACTTTTAGGACATAGAAAGATATTATACCAGCAACTAATACAGAAATACAATTTCAGAGATAAGGAACTCACCTGAAACCACCCTCTACCAAATTATTCACTTTACCAGTGGTAACACTGAATCCCAGGGGGATGACATGACATTTAGTGTAACACTGCAAATGTAGGACTAAAACTAAATGCTCTTGCTCCCAAATCAGTAGTTTATTTCCACTTAATTTATGAGAATTACTTCTCAAAGAAATGTAAAACTGGGAGATGAGATGATCTAAAGACCAAGTAGCTCTCATTTCAGGACAGTTCAGTTGTGAAATGCAGGGAAGACATACAAGTTGGATAGACTTCTTTTTAATTTAAAGTGGACTTTGCACTAATAATGTCAGTGGGTTCATCAAAAACAACCAATGGCAATTATATGATAAATACGAAAATGAGATTCTTTGTAACAAAAATGTTTCTGTGTGGGCTAAGTTACAGAATCTCTTTTTATTTTGAAACATTTGAAAAATCTTAAGAAATTAATAAAAATTACTTTAAGTCAAGCTTCTTTATAGCTTCTCTTCAAATTTTTTTGGGGATGGTTCCAATCAATATTGCATAGAATTTTTTAATATGCTTTGTACGAAAAGGACTGCAAATCTTACACTTTAAAATAGGTCACAAGTCTTAAGGAACTTAATCAAAAAGCAATATGGTGTTTTTAACATAGAAAAGATTATTTGCTTCTTTTTTGCTCCTTTGTCTTATACGTGCAGTGTGATGTATTAGTTTAATTAAAGTCTACCAAATTATCATAAGGATTTTATGTGCTGCAAATAATTGGCTTTGTTCTCATCTCACTTTTTCTTAATGGGAGCAGAACATTCTTTTTTTTTTTTTTTTTATGATACTTAGTATAAGATACCAGAAAATTACAGGGAGGAAAAGTTAAATGAGGTGCCTAATGAAGTGACCTTTGTCATCTTGGACATGAAATAAAATTAAGCCTACACTAATGCAATGAACATAAGTCAACGTTTTCAAAGAGTTAAGAGGATAGGTAATATTATGGCTCAGGGCCAAACCATACCAAGAATCCTTCCATACATAAAAATGACAATCCTATTAATATGAAAAGCTGATGGGCCCTAAAATGAAGTAAAATGTATAAATAGATCATGTTATAAGATTTTTTTATGGAAGCCATAATGAATCAATCTCTTTCATGGGACAGATTTAGGTGATAATCCAAATAAAGCATATTATCAGGTACCTCTTTGATAAGAGACAATTTAAGCAGGTGAGTGAACAGAAAACTAACAAATGTGGCATATTAAATCAAAGTTGTTTCAGAGAGGAACAATACTAACATAACCACTCTTGCCACAGTTGAGTGGGAACAAATTGTAGTTAAAATATACAGTCATTTACAAGACTGCTATCTCTAACAGCAGCAAAACAAAAAACAGAATAACCTATGAACATGAAATCAGTTAACTAACTATTGTACGAAATCTGAAAGATGGAAATTACCAGTGACTTTCTTATAGTATAATTCTTAAAGTATGTTAAAGAGTGTGTGTAAGATATAAAGGATAATCAGCAGTGCTTCTTTTGTTAGAAGAAAAAAATGTGATCACTATTCATTTACTACTGTCTTTAAAGAAACATAATCTATATATTATGGACTTCCTGAAAAATTTTGAGCTTTTAATTTGTCCTCTGAATTACTTTAAAAAAAAAAATATGCTTCTATCCCTGGCTTCATAATATGATAAGTGTTTTCAATTGCTAATAATAACTAACACTCTATTGAGTGTTTACGAGAGCTCAGGTTAATGCATGCAGTCCCTAGGAAGTAGATAATATTATTAACCTCACTTAACAAAGAAGGGACTCAAGAACAGAGAAATTAACTTGCTTAAAATACAGCTCTAAAAATGGCAGTGTTGGAATTTTAAGCCCAAGAAGTCTCATCTTTGTGTCTCTGCTTTTAACTGACTACTCTCTACTGCCTCTCTAGTGATACAATTGTGCTGAAAAGCAGGTTTTATCAAATTTGCTATACCTTTTCAAATATACTCAACAACATTTTTTCAGGTAGAGTATTATTGTATTTTTAATAGAACCAGAAAATGTTTAGCATATGATTTTAGGTTTATTAAAACTCTCTCTCTCTTTCTCTCTCTCTCTCACACACACAGACATGCAAACAAACACATAATAATAATTACTTTATTACATTTCTGAAGAACATACAATAGGTGTACATAATGTTATACTCCAACGGTGTTAAGCCAGGAGATTTCTTTTTTCCTTTCTTCATAAAGCCACACTATGAACTTGTGAAATCCCATGACCTCACAATGTGCCTAACTAAAAATGAAGCAAAGAAAATGATAGTCTACCCACCCTGTGATACATGCTTTTAAAGTAATTCTCTAATTGGTTGTCTTGGAAGGAACATTGCTAGGAAGGAGTGCTTCCTCAGAGAGTGCACATGCATATTTTGAACAGATATACCTGATTTACTCCATTTGTTTTAAGCCAAAGAGTGAAAGGGAATCTTTGACAAAACTGTCATCTTTAAAACACAGTGATATTTCATTTTCCCCTTCTGCACTATTTAGATTGTCTGGAACTGAAATGCTTCCAGCAGCTCCTGTGTCCAATTTTTCAAAGCTGTCACTTTCTAGAAAATCTGCTTAAGCAAAATACTTATGTTGGTAGAAAACAGAACAAACATACATTATAAAATACATTCTATTCTTCTTTGCAGGTCAAAGTCTTCTTCAAGAATGCAAACTTGGAAGAAAATGTGAAAATAAATTAAAAGATGACTATGATGGATTAGTGAAAGTCAATGAATCTGGTGCACTTCTGATTAGCTTCTAGAGATACACCTGGACTTAGCTCAGTAGAGTTTTTCCACACAATAATCATATAATCAAAATGTTATTTTCAATGCATACATGAAAGGTCATTAAACTGAAAAAGAATAAATACAGAGGAAAATGGGACACTGAAAGATGACCATGGTTACTCTTCCTCAGATCATGTCTATATCAAGCTACTATAATGTTCTTGTCAACCTTCCATGTCCCAGAAGTTAACAAAAAATTCTCAAGCATTGTACTTGTTAGACCTCTGGCCTCTCTGAATTGTGAGCATCATAATTCACGTCCTCTAGTACCTGACTATGTGAAAGCACAATGTAACAACATGCAAAATAATGATGATAAGAATGGTGTGAAAGACAATAAAACTTTTGTTATCAGCAAGGGACTTCCAAAATGTGAGACGAAACATGTTTTGAAAAGGTTCAGTCATACTGACTTGAATGTTACTCAATATTCTTAGCACAGAGTATACTTCCTTTATTCACACATATGTACATACTTTAAATTGTCTATATATAGATATGCAGAGTATATGTTTATCACACGTGGACCTTTGTCTCCTGAATGCATGATTACACACTTCTGGCTTAATTAATCTTTCCAAGTTTATGCAGTAAAAATTACATAAGACTTACAATTCTTTCCATTGCTTTAAAAAGCGAGTCCTCAGCAAAAGCCAGGACTGCTTATGGTGTACAATCTGAAACCCAATTCTCTCTCGGCACTTTAACACTAGATCTGTCACCCTTTAACACCACAAAATCAATACGCTGGAATGTCATGGTTCTCTGATGGCCCACAAAGTCAAGGCATGATCAATTTCAACTTCCTTACTAGACAGAAATAGACTTAGACAAATAAAAAAGATTTCATTCAAGTTAAATTCAATAAAACAAAGGAATAAAGGCAGAGAGAGTCAATGTTGTTCAAATTCAGTCCAATAAATTTTCACTTAAATTTAGATCCATTTTAAACCCAACTAAATTGCATACTCAGCCAAAAGATATGTATCAGAAATTAAAAGAAGCTTAGAATTTACTGCATTCCCTAGATTAAGAAATGCTATCAGTTAAATGTTAAATGTGTGTGGGTGCATGTGTTTCTTTTACTGCATTGGTTAATAAACAGGAGGGAAAGGATGGGGTCCGAGATTTTTATTGTGTAACCCTAGAAAACAGGGTAAATTTTGGCTTCAGTGGCTCAGTAAGAATAAGAACCTTGTCTTTCTTGTTATAAACTGTATACCCTGTATTGAGAACAGTCCAAGACACGGAGTAAACCTTTAGTAAATATTTGATTAGAATATGAAAATCTATGCATACATTAAATATAATCTGATATATAAACTTAACTGAGGGCAAAACTTCCTCTTTCTCGTTCACTGCCATATCCCTGGCCTCTGTAGTGCTTAGGGCCTAACAGGCACTGAATAAACATCTGCTTATTTGAAAGACTAGAGAATGCCTCCTGTTTTACTGGTCAATTTCTAGCACTTGAACTGAGATTTTAGAGTCATTTCAGGATCATTTTCATTTTCCTGTAACAAACACTTTATATGTCAGCAGTTTTACTTTTCTCCTAAATTTGAACATACAAAACACAAAGGTATTATTTAGAAATGCTTAGAAAAGGCCAGGCCTGAAAGTCAGGGACATGGAGTGCATTTTAGGTTCACTCACTTACCAGGCATCTCTGCCTTCCCAGGCTTCTGAGTCTCATCTATAAAATGTAAAAGAGGGACAGAGAGAGAACAGGATGATTCTCAGGTGACCTCCTGGGAATATGTAGGAATGTAAACTCGTGGGTATTTGTAGAGCTATGGATTAAAAAAAAAAAATCAATGAAAGGGGCTCTACAGGTCAGAGCAAAGCAGGAAAGTGATCCTATTAAGAAAGTTAAAAGAAACTGGAGTCATTCAGTTGCTCAAAGAAAATGCTGAAAATGCCCAAGTGAAGTAGACCAATATGCAAGGACTCACAGCATGTGGAACCCAGAACTGAGTTACTGCTTTCTGGCCCCTTAAAGCAGAGGGTGTCGTTTGGCTCACTCTCTTGTCTTCCTGCACCATCAAAACTAGAAAGAAAAACATTCACTCCCATCTAGCTTTCTTCTAGGGGAAGCCATGTGACAAAACGTTGGCCAATAAAATACAGAACAAAGTTCTTGGGGAGGAACTCATTCTTAGGAGAGAAAGCAAATGGAATCAAGGGAAGTTGTCCTTTTTCCCTTTTCCTTTTGGCCCCTCTTTCTTCTCCTAATCTGAAACAGGGGCAGAGTGCCAGGAAAAGCAGCAATCACCTTGGGAATATGAAAAGGAAAATAAAAACTAAGGATGATGGCACAGGAGAACAGCTGTACCACGATTCCTCAGGAAAACCTGCTGACCCACAGCTTCCTGAAACTTGTTACAGGGGAAAATAAACCCTTCACTTAACCATGATTAATTTATTACTTGCAGCTAAATGCAATCTTAAGTGATGTATTTGCTAAAGGGAAAATCAGAGAGGATTATCCAACAAAAGGGGGGAGGGAATAAGAAAGAAGAAAATAAGCTATAAGGGCTCCTGTGATTACACACCAAATACTGGCATCTGATCAACTGCCATGTTTCACAAAATTTTATATCACTGACACCCTGTAAAAAGGAGGCAACTTTTATGTTTAAAAGGCTCTAGAGCAGGAATCAGAAGACACAGGCTTGAACTCTGACTCTGTCATATAATAACTCAAGTTTTAGCGAAAGTGTTTTAGTATAAAATGGAAATCACAACATTGCATTGATGAAGTGATTCTTAGGATTAATATAATGCATGCAAAGACACTTTAAAGGCACAGTGTTTTACTAATAACTATTTTCATGGGATGATGCAAGTGAAACACTTAGACACAGGTTCTGGCATAGAATGGACTTCCCTGGTAGCTCAGACGGTAAAGCGTCTGCCTACAACGTGGGAGACCTGGGTTCAATCCCTGGGTTGGGAAGATCTCCTGGAGAAGGAAATGGCAACCCACTCCAGTATTCTTGCCTAGAAAATCCCATGGACGGAGGAGCCTGTTAGGCTACAGTCCATGGGGTTGCAAAGAGTCGGACACAACTGAGAGACTTCACTTCTGGCATAGAGTAAGTGCTTATTTATTATGATCATTTTTATTATTTCATATAATCTACTCATATCTTCTCTAGAATATCTTGCTCATGACCTTCTCCCTCAGGCATGGCTGCTTGAAAAAGTCAGATCTTAAGCTAGGCACAGCCAGAGTTTCTCTAGCAGGCATTTGGAATTGGTACCCAGAAAAGTTACTAGTCTTGTGGCAGGTGGGCAAGTAGCATGCAAATTAAATAACTATGGAACTGTCAGCCATGGTTTATCATCTAGAGTAGAAAAATATAAAAGGATCATCTCCAATGAAAGAAGAAACATGTGGATGTGCAGAAAAGACAGACGGAGAAAGAAAAGGAGAGAGGGAAGGAAGAAAAGAGGGAGGGAGGAAGGGAGGGGAAGAGAGGAAGAGGGTGAGAGAGAGCGTGAGCACAGATGCTGGTGGTATTGAACTTTGAATACATTTATGAAGATTGAGATCCATGTACTTCTATTTTAGCATGATATATTTTAAGCTGGTTTCTCTTACTGAAAACCAAAGAAAGTGAAAGTGTCAGTTGCTCAGTCCTGTCCAGGGACTGTAGCCCACTAGGCACTTCTGTCCATGGAATTCTCCAGGCAAGAATACTGGAGTGGGTAGCCGTCCTTCTCCCGGGGATCGTCTAGACCCAGGGACTGAACCCAGGTCTCCTGCATTGCAGACAGACTCTTTACTGTCTGATCCACAAGGGAAGCCCCAGCAACCAAAGAGTACTAACTAAATAAAGATATTTATTTTAGTTTTAGCATTGAAACGTATTACCAAGTTAGTTGTATAAAACCTGAATCTATAAAAGCTGTATAAGAAAAGGTCACACATAATCCCCTTCTGTTTCTATGGTTTAATGTTAGCTCTATGATTCTATGATAAAATTTCATGAAGAATTTTATAAAATAAAATTTTATATGATTCAAAACAAAAAATGGTTTCTATTTATTTCTGATTCCTGATAGCTGCAATCATTAAAGGAAATATGAAACTAGTTAAAGTCTCAAGGCTATACAATATTTTCTTGAAATTTTTAATCTAGGTGTCTTCTTGCAAAATAAAGTCAAATGAAAAATCACATTTATGTATACAAGAAGCTTTCTACTTCTCTCTCCTGTGAACAGCAAACAGCCAGAATAAGAAACTGCAGGTTTTAGGTGCCAGGAAAACATAACTGACAACTTCTAAACCCTCCCTGACAATTTAGAGAATGTTGGGATCCTCTGAGTATATCAGGGATCCAGACCCTAGAATGGGTTTTCTGAAGGTATGTACAACCAAATTGCTAAATGCTTTTGGATGGAGTCCCAGAATGCAAGAGCTTATGTGTACAGTTTGTTTTGTTTTGTTGACAATAAAGGAAAACTCTTGGGTTTCACTATAATCCTGGTTTAACAATAGTCATTTTTCAGATGTAGGGCTGTTCAAATATGGTCAGCTCCACGTAGTTAGGACAACATTTTGAATTTGCTCAAAGTAAGAAGAGATTAGGTATGAGAAATACAGGAAAATATTTCCATCTGGTAGTAATAAATAGATCAAATGTGTCCTGTTTAAGACATTCAGGTACCTGGTTTTGTCAGTGAAACCTTAGCTGTCAATGGAGTGAAGTTTAATGACATATCCTTTCCAGAACAGAGAAGACCCATATTTAGAATGCTGATACTTTAAATTGTCACAGCTCAGATCTAAGCCACCTGCTCACTAGTGGGATTCAGTGGCAAAAATAATAGTGATATAGAGTAAGCCTATAAGCTTATAGCATACATAGTTTCTTTAATAATAGACATTGAAGTGTATACTGATTTTCTAAAGACACGTTAAAGACAATTTATATTTCCCCCTTACAATGTTGTTCATTGTATAATCTCAACAATAAACAATGAGATTTTTTTGGTAATTATTAAATGAAGTTTTCATTCAGTTTTGCAGTTTTTCAGTGAGGAAGCTGCATTTTATTCTTACTTTTTTAAATAGGAATTTTGACGGGCTTCTAATCATCTGGAGCACAGTTTATAACTTTAATTATAATTTCTACACTACAAGAGATGTTAGCGTGATGTAGACACTCAATTAGTACTTACAGGGTGAATGAATCTATAAAAAAAGAAGAGTATATGCTATAACTAAGCACTCTATTCCCACCTGAGTTTCATATTTCTCTTTCCATTTACCTTACCTGAAACAGTTTCCATAACAAACGCATTGGGTAACAGGGCTAAGATACCCAACACTATTTTTTTTATTGTTAAGAAGCAGGAAATCATAAACCAATTTCAAACCACAGTCCCGTAAGGAAGGAAATCTGCCAAAAGACATGAAAGCCATAATGATTTATTTCTTGAAGGGAAAGAAAACCTGATGGGCTATTTCAAGCAAGGGCAACTGGAACTTGCTGCATTAACAGCTATCTGTGGGATCTACTTTTAGAACAGATATTCCTTGTTTGAAAACAGAGTATAAAATGATGTTAATCTGTAAGTAAGTAGAGGAAGCTGTTCATGGCCCTTTAATCAGACCATGGTGTACTCAAATTATCTGCCCTTCCATTTTCAACTCAGAATACCCACCAAGTCTGCACTAGTGGCCATCAGGAGCACTCCATTCTCAATAAATTCATTGGAGTTTTGCAAGTACAAAGCCTACAGGATTGAACACTTCAGAGTAAATTTTAGCTGCATAATCAAGAACATGGCCGAAATTGCCAATTAATGGTGCAAAGCACAAATAATCAAACTTTAGATATAGAAAAGCCCTTTATGGACTAAATATATCCACTATGCAATTTACCCCTGACTTTGCAGGGAGACTCACCTGAATACTAACAATCAAAGCTATCCAAATAAACTCCTGCTGAAAAGCGACCTCTCGGCTGAAGAGAATTATGTAAGATAAAAATGAAGAGGGGAAAAATGTCATTATATATTTAAATAATCTCATTTTGCTGTTATTTAAACTTGAAAGCAAACAAAACTCACGCTATGGGAGATCTTCATGGATTAAGACGTTCAAAACGGGATGGGCAACATGTAAAAGGACCCGAATAAGTTTAACGAAGTGTACCTTAAGACAGAAACATCTCTAAGTTAAGAATTATGTAACAGTAAGAAGTGCAACTAAAGGGAAAACATAGCCAGGAAAAAACTTCATTTTGAGCCACGACCTGAGAAGGCAAGTCTTAAAGCCAAATTGAGGCTTATCAGACAAATATATGCATGCCAGGCAAGCAGTGAAAAAAACCCACGAAAGAATATCAACACAGATGGGAACGAGATAGCTGACTTGCAGGAAACCATGCGGAGTGACAGCTCGGCAGTATCTCCACACCTGAGCTGGCAGCAGGGCCTGGGGGGCTGTGCTTTAGCCAAGCCCGCGGGGGCCTTAGGCAGATGTGGCTTGGCGCTGGGGGCAGTGTGCACAAAGTCCTGACCCTACAAGCCTGCAACTCCGCGAACGGGGTCTCAAAAAATACGCAGAAACAAAACTCACGAGGGGACTCATCAATACTTAACTAGAAGCAAATTATACTTCTATTCAGGGGAAACATTAGAAGGGAAAAGGCTGCCAATAATTGCTATGAAAACATTTATCTGACCCTGATCCATGTTGCTCACCAGATTCAATTATTTTAAATAATGTATGAAAGTGGAAACAAAATCATTGCTAATCAATATTAGATTGATTTTGTTGTAAACAATTTACATTTTTGAAAGTTACCTGAAACTATCGTTATCTCCTAAATCTGATTTAAGAATCTGATTTAAACAAACTTAATTTAAGAAATGTATTTTAAAGTAATGCATTATTCTATTTATTTTTACAGCAAATATCATCACCTGTTTGCCCGTAGTTGTGTTGCTAAACACAAGTCCTTCTAAGAGAGGTTTCTAGTTAATTTTAAAAACACAGGGGAAAGAGCAGAATAAGAGAAACTCGAAATCAAGTCAGAAGTAAGATGGAAAATGTATGATATACCCATCAGCATCTGGTTAAATAAATTTACTGACATCATAAACAGCAAAATCATTTGCACAAAGAACTTTTCTCTTACGTGATAACTTCCTACTCTAAAACTTTCACTCCATTATGATATTTATTGAGTGCAATTTCCTGCTTTAGGATGACTGAATTGCAGGGAGTTAATCTCGATTCAGGCTGAGGTCTTCCTGTTCACATCTCCTTTGCAAGTGGAGCTTCCCGGGGAAGCCTAAAAGGAACCAAATGTTTCACAGCTGAAGCTCTTCACCTGACTTTCTCTTTACGACACAATTTATTTATTTTTTAAAGTTCTGAGATTTCCAGTATTAAGCTAATGAAAGATGAAGATGTAAACATACTACTTAGAATATTCTGTATCTAGTAAAGATATTTTTAACTGTGGAATTAATAAATTCAGAGAGTGAATAAGTTACAATTGCTAGACCTTTAAAAGTTCCATTAGATTTGATTATATGGCAATAGCAGCCATATATTTATATCTACTAAGAATTTTTTATCCCAAAATAGCACAAAAACTATTTTTAAAAAATTATTCTCAGTATCATATTGTTAAGGCACAATGATGATTAAAAGCTTGTTAAACAATCTTCTCCAATGAAATGGATATCATTTTCAACTGATAAAATTATAACAATGTAGGATGGAAGGTAAGTTACCTAGATTATAGTTTTGCCAGCTACTTTAATGGTTTCAGTGTAGTAGGGCTTGAATTTTCCCTTCTGCTGTTGTTCATTTCAGTGCAATAAGGAATAAGGATTAATGGGCAATACAAAGGTTTTTCTGAGAACTTTAATTTTCTCAAGGTTCCAGTTCAAAGTTGCAAGATAAATACCAAATTCTACCTTACCAGTAAGATTTGACACTGCTGTTTTATTACATTCTAAAACTGTTTTCTTACTCAGTACCTCTTGGAGACTAAGGGTTTACTGATTGTTAGCTGAGCTACTAAATATTCACGTGTGTGTGTGTGTGTGTGTGTGTGTGTGCAGTTGTGTCCAACTCTTTGCAACCCCATGGACTATAGTCTGCCAGGCTCCTCTGTCCATGGAATTTTCCAGGCAAGAATACTGGAGTGGGTTCCCATTCCCTACTCCAGGGGATCTTCCTGACCCAGGGATCGAAACTGTGTCTCTTGTGCCTACTGCATTGGTGGGTTGATTCCTTACCATTAGCACCACCTGGGAAGCCCTGAAGATTCACAGTCCCAGTGAAAGGAAGATTTTCATGAGTCCACGATTTTTTTACTAATAAACTTTCACATTTTTTACTGTGATCTCTTTCTCTTTTAAAAATGTACCTTAGAGTTCCGCTAGCAAAAGGTCACCAATTGGCTGGAATATCCAACAGATACTACCCTGTTCTGTGAAGTTAACTGTTCAGTATTTTCTCAGAGGCAAGATTACCACTTAATAAATCATCAGCAATCACTTCCTGTTCCACAGAAGTTTTCCCTAGGGGTTCCTACTAACTAAAGGCTAATCATCCATGTTCTTATTTAGCTCTTGAGTTCCGATTAGATCATAGTTTATAAAGTGGATGACTGCAGACTGCTAATTCTTACCTGACAACACAGTGAACAAACACAACGTATTCAGGAAATATGTCTTATTTTTCATTTTAACAAGTCTATACCTGACTACTGTATCATCAAATGTAAAATCATGCTGTTTGGCTGCTCAGGAAAGAGATCCTGGTAAGATTTCAGTAGTCACATGTTATTCCCAATACTGTGGGGATTTGTACTGGCTCAGAGGTTAAAGCGTCTGCCTGCAATGTGGGAGACCTGGGTTCGATCCCTGGGTTGGGAAGATCCCCTGGAGAAGGAAATGGCAACCCACTCCAGTGTTCTTGCCTGGAGAATCCCATGGACGGAGGAGCCTGGTAGGCTACAGTCCACAGGGTCGCAAAGAGTCGGACACGACTGAGCAACTTAACTAATGGGACTAAGTTATTTACAACCAATTATGTTTTGGCTTCCCTAGTAGCTCAGTTGGTAAAGAACCTGCCTGCGATGCAGGAGACCCCGGTTCAGTTCCTGGGTTGGGAAGATCTGCTGGAGAAGAGACAGGCTACCCTCTCCAGTATTCTTGGGCTTCCCTGGTGGCTCAGCTGGTAAAGAATCCACCTGCAACTCAGGAGACCTGGGTTCGATCCCTGGGTTGGGAAGATCCCCTGGAGAAGGGAAAGGCTACCCATGCCAGTATTCTGGCCTGAAGAATTCCATGGACTGTACAGTCCATGGGGTCACAGTCAGACAGGACAGTGACTTTCACTGTCACTAATTTTAAAACTTGATATGACATTATGAAAATGTATCAGATGCAGGCTAATGTCAGTAACAATGTATTATAGGTCAAACTCACCCAACAAACATTGAAAAATAATTTAACAAAATATTTGAGATTATTAAATATTTTTATACATATTTCTTTTCCCCTGGTGCACCATCTCTTCTTAATATATACTTATGCATCTGTTTATAATGGAAATAAAATAGGATTGAATAGTTCCAAACTATTGCAATTTGAAGAGAATGTAATGAAAATGGCAATAATATAATAAAAATGAATCAGATATAATATTCTAGAAAATCACTTTTTGGTAATTTTTTACCACAAAATATTAATAAAATACAAAAGAGAGGTTTTTTCCCCCCTAAATGAGCCATGGTTTTACTATTTTATATATAATTGGTCCTCTACATTTGAGATTTTATATAATAAATATTTCAACAAATAACACATTATTATATAATATCTGTAAAAACAGCCAGTTCTCAGTTAAGTAACTTTAAAAACATGTGTTTTCCCTTGACACAATGAAGCAGTTATCATAAAACTTAAATTCCAAATCACGTAATGTTATCACTTAGCACATCACAAGTCTTGTCAGGTCAAATCACTTTGCAAGGGAAATATTACAAAAGAATAAAATAGCAACCAAAATTTGAATTTTAGTTGCCCTTTTGAAAAGTGTATATAAAATTCTCTAAAACTTCTGCTACTTGCAAAACTTACAATACACACAGCATTTAATAATTAAGGAGGGGCTTTTCAGTTTCTTTTCTTTTTTTTCCTGCATGTAAAGGCAAAGATCCCACTGGTATGGAGTCCCCAGTCACTCTTTCCTGTGACGTCTTTTCTAAGCCCACTAGTGTCTCTAAACAGGCGTCACTGGGTTCCCTTCCAGTCTCAAGGGAGTTTGGCTCCTCCCAACTCCCTCCCAATTATAAATATGCAGGCTAGATAATTGACCCACCCTTTTGACGGCTGCATTGTCTAAACGGAACAGACTGCCTCCTACTAAACCACTAACAACAGGTAAGAGAGGAAGTACTAATTAATCAACTTGAATATCTGAAGTCATTATTGACTCAAATCCTTTGATACCTTCTTTAACTCTCCCAACTTTTAAACTCTCCCACCCTCCATGGCACCTGCACACCTCACATTCTCCTTAAACAGCAAAGCATTTAAAAAATAAATAGAATTTGCCAAAAAAAAATGTGTGTGTGTGTGTGTGTGTGTGCACATATGCATATTTAAGTTCCTTTTTTTTTTTTGGCATCCTAGTTTTACCAATCAGATCCTAAAATTTAAATAATTGTAAAGTCTAGAAAATACAATAGTGAAAACAAAGAAAACTTATCCCCTTGGTCCACAGAGCATCTGTCCATGCCAATGTTTCCATTAGAAGTATAAAAGAAGCTCATGAAAGTGCAAAATCAAAAAAAGCAGAAACTTGGAGAAGAAATTCTAAAGTTACCTAAAGTTACCAAGTCCTAAAGATACATTCCAGAATGTAAAAACATAGAAAAAAAATTAGTGTGTTAAAAATGATAAAGAAAAATCTCTGTGAGGATAACTTATAGCCTCTATTCCAGGTTAGAAGGTTATGACCATTAGATATAAAGCCACCAGATATCATGGAAAAGAGGCCTTTCTTGCTCTTAGATTTCAGGTTGTAAAATGGGATTTGTATATCAAAATAGGAGGGTTTTCAAGTTGGCTATCTAATATCATGGCTTTATCATTCCACATAGTTTTCAGGAACAATGTGCAGGAAATGAGACACCTTAATACATAATTGTCACTTAACTTTCCATCTTACTTAGACTCAGGTACCTGAGTCCATTCTAAGTGTCTGCAAACCTACTCCCCTTCCCCTTAACTGGCCTCTTAGTTACAAAGAAATTCCCCAAGCAGATCATGTATATAAGTATACAGATAAGAGACCAAACAGTTAATCAGGTCAATTGTGTGCATTTTAGTAGAATTAGGACTGCAATCTTCATCTCACAAAACAACAAAGATCTGGTGAAATTTAAGGCCAGTATTTTAACACATTTTATTGGCATACTTGATTTCTTTCAATGTCATATAAAAAATTTAACAGTAATATTTACTTTGATGTCTTAAAAAAATCTACAGTTATGAACTGATTGGACATTTTTGCATAGACAAACATGTTAGGGTCAATTGTAAACTATAAACACTTTATGATATGAAATTCTTGAGTCATTACTTAAAATTAGACGCAAATATGGTTTACTTATGTTCATGAAAATTAAATCTACATAGTAATGTACCCATTAAACACACATTCAATCATTTGGGGTGGAAAATTTCCAAAATGTGTTCCATAATGACCTGAATTCTTAAACAAAGGATACATGAAGAGACTGAGATCATTATAAATACTAATCAGGCTGCCTAAGCTAGTGTCATCTGAAGTCAGTGAAGTATGTGTAACTTTATGATCCAGAAAAAGATTTTCTCTTAGATACATATGTTTCCCTCACATTTGAGAAACATTTCTTGATACCTCTGATACCAGAATACATATGTAGTGTTAATAACTCTTCATTTATATTCTAGTCAACTGTTTTAACTAAACTAGGAGTGGCAAATAAGCACATTGGTACAATCTTGGATGAACGAGAAGCAGCAGGTTCTGAGTAGGGACTTAGCAGTGACTTATGTGAGGTTTCCCAAGTACATTTGGGAGCATCCTTTTTAGTTACTTGGTGCTCTTTTTCACTGTTTCTAAGTTTCATTTTTATTCCAAATAGAAAAGGTTATTCAGTGAATTATGCTTAAAATGTGTAAATTTATCAAAATGCAAGTACGTATTTATAGTAAAGCAAAAAAGAAACTTAGATACCAAATGACTAGGATGTGAGCAGCATAATCTTCCTTTTTTTCTTTCCAAGTGGCAGCTGAGGATATTGAGACCCTATTTCATCATTAATGAAAAGGGATTTGAGAAATAGTGGGATCAAAAACAAAACTGATCCTGAAATCCCAGGCTAACAGAGCACCCTGGGATTATATCTCCTACTTGTGACTAGACAGCTATTCCCATGAGGAAACAGCTGTACTTGATGTAACACTGTGATTTACCCACTTGGTAATGAATGTAGCCTCTACATCGGGAGAAGTTTCTAAGCCTCGATGTTTATCTTATACATGGGTAGATAATTTTACATAAACAATTTAAGAGAGCCATTGATATTCAAATAATTTACACTGAAATGTCTATACATGAGAGATCCCAATGGTGACTCATCTACACAAAACTTTTAACGCTAATTTAACTTTATATCAGGATGTTTCTAAAAAATCTTATTCATTGACATATCACTTTACACTTAGGATCAGAAAAATAAAGATTTAAAAGTTATATACCCATTTTAGGCCAAACATAACATATTTAACTTGCTATTTGCCATTTATCTATGCCCTTCTCATTTGAGTGAGTAATCAAGTTGAGAACATTATGACTGTATGTAGATTCATTCTATTGATAGATAAAAACAGATCCAACAAGTTGATTCTGCTTACAAAGACCAAGGTAAATAACATGTTTGTTTGATTTTATGCTTCATTCTACACAGTACCACTGGCTTTACATCTTCAAAGCACTTGGAGCCTTAATGTGAAGATCTAATGCAATCTAGTCCAAGATAGTAACAATAGAAGACTAATGTTCTCCATTTAAAATAATATTTTCTTTGGTCTTAGAAAGTCCTCGAGGGGTAAACTATTTTAATTTAATAGCTGTAATTGATCCTCAAATATTCAGCAATATTAAAAGCAAAAGGAGTCCTTTTTCTTTAATCAACCAACTTAAAATTAAAACAAATGAAGATGTTCATAGCATGTGCTCAGGAAGCAAGGGGAAAGAAGAGTAAATAACTTTTGACAAATAACCTTCTTTGAACAAATGCTGATATGGTGAGAGTCTCACCCTTGAAAAAACTGTAGCTTTTATAGTTTTATTATACATTGGCCCACTTTATGTCTTTATTTGTTGTTGTTCAGTCATTAAATCATGTCCAACTCTTTGTGATCCCATGGACAGCAGCACGCCAGGCTTTCCTGTCCTTCATTATCTGCTGGAGTTTATTCAAACACGTCCATTGACTGGTGATGCCATCGAACCATTTCACCCTCTGCTGGTCCCTTATCCTCCTGCCCTCAATCCTTCGCAGCATCAGAGTTTTTTCCAATGAGTCAGCTCTTTGCATCAGGTGGCCAAAGTACTGGAGCTTCAGCTTCAGCATCAGCATTTCTTTATTTATTCATTCATATTTAAGATAATTAATAGTCACCAGTAAATGGCATTTTTATGTTATTGTTTATAATTTTTCCTATTGCCTCAGAGGAGGAAAACACTAATCTTAAGAAAATATAAAATTGTTTTAAAAAAGTTACTCATAATATTTCGGCATTTTTATAATAAACAGTTTTTATGTCCAGTCCTCCCAACCAGCTCATGCCAAGGATGCTTATTCCAGTTCTGAAAGGTTAAGTGGCATGAGGGATTGATATATAAATATAGTAAGTTACCTCTGCATTCTATTTTATGATATATTTATATGACACAATTCCTCAACATGTATAAGACTTTAAACTAGAAAGAAGGCCACGTCTCATTTAATTGTTTGAGAAATGAGCATGGTATTTTTCTTACCAAGTAGGTAAAATACCATACCTGCTTTCTATTATTATTGCTTGGATTTAATATGATGCGTTTTAAGAACTTAGCTTGGTGCAAACCACATGATAAGCACACAAGAAAGCATGCTTTCACTTAGCATCAAAAGCTTATATACCAATTTGAAAGCAATTCTCTAAAGCTGCGTTGTCCGACATGGTAGTCACTAGCTCCATATGGCTGCTGAGTACTTGCAGTGAGGTTAGTCCCAAATGAGTTGATATGCTGTCATTGAAAAACACACACCACATTCTGCAGACAATTTTTATGAAAGGAATGGCAAATATCTCATTAATAATTACATATTGATTAAATCCCCTGGAGGAGGAAATGGCAACCCACTCTAGTATTCTTGCCTGGAATATCCCACGGGAAGACGAGCCTAGCAGGCTGCAGTCCGTGGGGTCACAAAGAGTTGGACACAACTGAGCAACTGATGTGACTGAATACACACACAGTGATTAAATATTGAATTAAAATGTTGTGGATACTGGGAGTTAAGTAAAATATATAATTAAAATTAATTTTATAGGATTCTTTCTTAGGGTATTATTGTGCCTACTAGAAAATGTAGAACATACATGGCTTCTGTTGATAGTTTATTAGATACTGCTGCTCTAGAGGATTTTCCACAAGAATAACCCAGGGTGCTTTTTTAAAAATGTAGGCATCTTGCCCATGCCTGAGGTGAAGAGAAGCAGAACTGTACTTCCTAAAAGCTCCTTTGGTGAAACTTTTGTAGGCAAAAATTTTAAAACCATTTCCCTAGGTAACATACATTAGATGCTGCCAAGCATCCAGCCTCATCCTGTCCTGTCTAGAAGTCCTGAAAGATTTGACCATTGCTACTTAGTGTCTGGTGAGAATATAGTTTGACATAAGTAAGAGGTGCCAATTAAAAAGCCAGCAGTTACTTTAGGAGGGCTTCCCTGGTGGCTCAGATGCTAAAGAATTTGCCTGCAATGCAGGAGGCCCATGTTTGAGCCCTGGATCAGGAAGATACTCTGGGGAAAGAATGGCTACCCTCTCCAGTATCGTTGCCTGGAGAATTCCACGGACAGAGGAGCCTGGCGGGCTACAGTCCATGGGGTTGTAAAGAGTCAGACACAACTGAGCAACTAACAGTTTCCCTTAGGAAGGCTGACTCAACCAAACAGTCAACCTCAGGATTAAGGGGAATTTGCAGACACCTGATTTGAGAAGTAGAAGTGGAGTTGAAGCAAGTGGGTCTTTCTTAATGTAGGGTGCAGACAGAACTACATAGAGGATGAAGAGGAAGAAGGAACTCTTCTGTGATTCATTTTTGGACACCTCTCCTTAAGACACACAGTTGAGATGCTTCAGAAGGAGGAGGAAAGAGTCAAAACGAAGGGATGCCGTACTGAGTTGTGCTTCTCACATGTACTTTGAGGAGGGTTCATCAGTGTCATTTGTACTTTGAGGACTATCATGGTAAAGTGAAGCATTTAATAAATTCAATCAAATTTAGAATAAAGACAGTTTACATTGAGAAAAATTAATACATGATACTCATTTAATATAAAATCATATAACAAGCATAACTGCATCTGAAAAAGTGGCCCATTTTTTTCTGATAATATTATACTAAAAGTTTCCTGGTTGTTTACTCAATTTGAACATTTTTATTCTGTCATGTGACAGAACTATCAAAGAAGTGATAACAGGCAGCAGAAGTAGAAGCTAAATGTATACAAGAAAATCCAAACAGAAAAAAAAATACATGATTATTTTTCCTATAACTAAAAGAAAAATAATAATTCACTTTAGAAATAGAACATTTTAGTCTAATTTCCAAATACTATCACAGAACTATGAGCCATCAACAAGAAGAGACAATCATTGATCAGAAGAAACCAGCAGATTCTCTGTGATATAGCTTAATGGTAGTCAACACTTTTCAGAGCCCTGGAAAGGGAGAGAAGAATTGGGACATGGAAATAAGAATTTTGGGAAAAAAGCAAGTTCATAACTCCAAGGAGGCTGTGAGGAGGAAGGAGGAAGGCTGGCAGGAAGCCAATGCTGAGGAGTGTTTGGAGCAATAGAAGACCCTTTTCTCCCATTTCTCTCTTCTTCCCTTTTACCATCTTCAGTAACAGTTAGGAAACAGACATCATGGGAGGAATTTTGGCAAGGGAATACCCACAAACATGCAGAAACACTGGGAATACTGTCCTTGAGAAAAAATAATGGAACTTGAAGCTTAACTCTCATACTTCTGGAAACTTTAAAATCTGATTTTTGTTTTCAGTAACAAAAATTGCATGCATGTGTACATGAACAGTCTATTTCCAATCTACAGAGGTAATACCAATATTTTAAAGGAAGAGTCTGATGAAAAGATAGGACTAAGTTTCATTACTGGGGATGAAGGTGGATGAAGTGTAGAAGTCAAATGAAAAGAAATAAAAAGAGAAATATAACCCTAGCTTTTAGAGTCACATTTGTTTTTAACTAAAAAAATAATATGTAGGATAGATCTGTACTTAGAATGCAGATTTGTGTGTGAAAATTAAATGATGGTATTTTCTGATGTAAAGTAGCATTTATTTCTTAATTTATTTAAAAAATATTTCAATTAAATTAGGTCATAATATTGTAGAAAAATCCTTTGATTCTATTACATATATATATAGTGAGTGGTTAGTCGCTCAGTTGTATCCGACTCTTTGCGACCCCAGGGACTGTAGCCCGTCAGGCTATTCTGTCCATGGTGATTCTCCAAGCAGGAATACTGGAGTGGGTTGCCATGACCTCCTCCAGGGGATCTTCCTGACCCAGGGATCAAACCCAGGTCTCTGGCATTGCAGGCAGATGCTTTAGTGTCTGAACCACCAGGGAAGCCACATATATATAAATATACACAGTATATATGTATATATTGTAATATATTTATTTGTATTTCAATAAAATTATAGTTAAGATAAAGAAATATTTCTAGAATTTATTTTATTTTTGTATAATGATAAACCTGTGGCCGGAGAAGGCAATGGCACCCCACTCCAGTACTCTCGCCTGGAGAATCCCAGGGACGGGGGAGCCTGGTGGGCTGCCATCTATGGGGTCACAGAGTCAGACACAACTGAAGTGACTTAGCAGCAGCAGCAAACCTGTGGCATCTAATAATTTAGTATTCAATCTCCATTTTTTCACTCTTCCTAGAAAATAGGAGTTTTTTCTTTCTCTATACAACACAGCTCAACATAAACTTGGCTGTTTGATAGGGTTTCTTTTGACTATCAAAGAACCTTTACTTTCAGAATTTCCTAAAAGCTGATCAACCAATTCTAGGAAACTCAATATCCTCTGTTTTACCATAAAAAGTATAAAAACAACAAGGAATCAGGACAGAAAATAAACAGAGTGATTGTTATATCTGTCCAAGAAGAAGGATGGCATCCTCTACACCTCTTGTCCCAGCATAATTTTCATAGCACTTGCCACCATCTAATCATAATACTTTACGTACTTATATCATTAATTACCATTTCATCCCTCCAGCAGATATGATAGCAGAGATAGCAGTGATTTTTGTCAATGCTGTTCTTTGCCATATCCCAATGCCTGGAGCACTGTCTGACATACAACATATTAAATATGTCCTAAATAAAATTTGGTTGCTTGCATTCATTAATTTGACCACTGAAACTGTTCTATAAGCTTTTATTCAGAGCCTACTATGTATAGGACACCAGGTATTCAGTAATTAATCAGATATAATCCTATTTCCTGAGCAAGTCCTATCATTGTGGGAATCAGTTCAGTTCAGGAGGTCAGTCGTGTTCAGCACTGCACGACCTCATGGACTGCAGCTCACCAGGCCTCCCTGTCCATCTCCAAATCCTGGAGCTTACTCAACTCATGTCCATTGAGTCGGTGATGCCATAAAACCATCTCATCCTCTGTTGTCCCCTTCTCCTCCTGCCTTCAATCTTTCCCAGCATCAGGGTCTTTTCCAATGAGTCAGTTCTTCACATTAGGTGGCCAAAATATTGGAGTTTCAGTTTCAGCATAAGTCCTTCCAATGAATATTCAGAACCGATTTCCTTTAGGATGGACTGAATGGATCTCCTAGCTGGCCAACGGACCCTCAAGAGTCTTCTCCAACACCACAGCTCAAAAGCATAAATTCTTTGGTGCTCAGCTTTGTTTATAGTCCAGCTCTCACATCTATACATGACTACAGGAAAAGCCATAGCTTTTACTAGATGGGCCTTTGTTGGCAAAGTAATGTCTCTGCTTTTTAATGTGCTGTCTAGGTTGGTCATAGCTTTTCTTCCAAAGAGCAAGCGTCTTTTAATTTCATGGCTGCAGGCCACATCTGCAGTGATTATGGAGCCCCAAAATATAAAGTCTGACACTCTTTCCACTGTTTCCCCATATATTTGCTATGAAGTGATGGGACTGTATGCCATGATCTTAGTTTTCTGAATGTTGAGTTTTAAGCCAACTTTTCCATTCTCCTCTTTCACTTTCATCAAGAGGCTCTTTAGTTCTTCACTTTTTGCCATAAGGGTGGTGCCATCTGCTCATCTGAGGTTATAGATATTTCCCCTGGAAATCTTGATTCCAGCTTGTACTTCATCCAGCCCAGCGTTTCTCATGATGTACTCTGCACAGAAGTTAAATAAGCAGGGTGACAATATACAGTCTTGACGTACTCCTTTTCCTATTTGGAACCAGCCTGTTCCAGTTCTAACTGTTGCTTCCTGATCTGCATATAGATTTCTCAAGAGGCAGGTCAGGTGGTCTGGTATTCCCATCTCTTGAAGTATTTTCCACTGTTTGTTGTGATCCACACAGTCCAAGGCTTTGGCATGGTCAATAAAGCAGAAATAGATGTTTTTCTGGAACTCTCTTGCTTTTTTGATGATCCAACGGATGTTGGCAATTTGACCTCTGGTTCCTCTGCCTTTTCTAAATCCAGCTTGAACATCTAGAAGTTCATGCTTGATGTACTGTTGAAGCCTGACTTGGAGAATTTTGAGCATTACTTTGCTATCGTGTGAGATGAGTGCAATTGTGCGGTAGTTTGAGAATTTTTTGGCATTACCTTTCTTTGGGATTGGAATGAAAACTGACCTTTTCCAGTCCTGTGGCCAGTGCTGAGTTTTCCAGATTTGCTGACATATTAAGTGCAGCCCTTTCACAGCATCATCTTTAAGGATTTGAAATAGCTCAACTGGAATTCCGTCACCTCCAGCAGCTTTATCGTAGTGGTGCTTCCTAAGGCCCATTTGACTTCACACTCCAGGATGTCTGGCTCAAGGTAAGTGATCACACCATTGTGATTATCTGAGTAATGAACATCTTTTTGTATAGTACTTCTGTGTATTCTTGCCACCTCTTCTTAATATCTTCTTCTTCTATTAGGTCCATACCATTCCTGTCCTCTTGTGCTCATTTTTGCATGAAAATTTCCCTTGGTATCTCTGATTTTTTTGAAGAGATCTCTAGTCTTTTTCATTCTATTGTTTTCCTCTATTTCTTTGCATTGATCACTGAAAAGCCTTTCTTATCTCTCCTTGCTATTGTTTGAATCTCTGCACTCAAATGGATTTACCTTTCTTTTTCTCCTTTGCCTTTGCTTCTCTTCTTTTCACAGTTATTTGTAAGGCCTCCTCAAACAACCATTTTGCTTTTTTGCATTTCTTTTTCTTGGGGATGGTCTTGATCACTGCCTCCTGTACAATGTCATGAACCTCCGTCCATAGTTCTCAGGCACTCTGTCTATCAGATCTAATCCCTTGAATCTATTTGTCACTTCCACTGTATAATCACAAGGGATTTGAATTAGGTCATACCTGAGGGATCTAGTGGTTTTACCTAGAATTCCCTACAATTCAAGTCTGCATTTGGCAATAAGGAGTTCATGATCTGAGCCACAGTCAGCTCCCGGTCTGGTTTTTGCTGACTGTATAGAGCTACTCCATCTTGGCTGCAAAGAATCAAAGAATATAATCAATCTGATTTCAGTATTGACCATCTGGTAATGTCCATGTGTAGAGTCTTCTCTTGTGTTGTTGGAATAGACACATAAAAATTAATTGGAACACAGTGTGATTACTGTATGTTGAATCAAGACCAAAAGCAGGAGAATAGCTCATTTACATGGGAGCTAGGGAAAACACTGCATAGGAAGCGACACCGAGCTGAGACCCTAAGTCATGAAATATATGTCTGTTGCTGAGTAATGGAGAAAGATCAAAGGACATTTCAGACAGAAGAAAAACAATGTACAAAAAGCACGGAGCTGATGAAGCAAATGTTCCACAGAGCAAGGAGCAAATAGTTTAGTGTGGCTAGAGCAGAGCATACTTGGGAAATAAATCAAGAAGTACAGATTACTTAATTCACTTGCTAAAACTTTTCCTCTGCTCATCAGTCTTCTCTTTATCCTACGGGAAGCTACTGAAGACTTCACTTGCTGAGAAAATAACTTAGGAGGACAAAGATATTTTGAGGGTTCAGGCCTAAGGCCTCACTTTTTATTGTGAGCAGCAGTGAGGAAGGAGTACATGGAGGTAGAAGATTTCAGGGTCCAGCAAGAAACTTGTCTGCAAACTTCCCTGGTAGCTCAGGTGGTAAGTAGCCTGCGTGCAGTGCGGGAGACCTAGCTTCGATCTCTGGGTTGGAAAGATCCCCAGGAGAGGGAAATGGCAACCCACTCCAGTATTCTTGCCTGGAAAATCCCATGGATGGAGGAGCCTGGCAGGCTACAATCCACAGGTTCGCAGAGTCAGACATGACTGAGAGACTTCACTTTCTTTCATGTAAACTTCTCTAGATATAAACAATTATGAGAACCAGAACTGTGCATCACTTAAAACCACCACCAAGAGATGAAGAAAGCAGTAGCTTTAAAATTTTGGAAAATGAATTTTTACATGCAGTTTATTTATTTTAAAACAGAGATGCACATACAGTTTTGAACAATAAAGTTGTACAATTTTCTAAGGTAAAGCACATTTGAGTTTTTGCCCCAGTTAGTATTACAGAAATGCATGAATATTACGAGATGTTAAGTGAGCCTGGTGTTATTAAATCAACTTCTTAGAGAGGTGAATCCATGAAGTCACAGAGCCTTGGGTTTCAGTCTAGCTATATCCCTTATTAACGATACAATCTTGGGCAAGTTGTTCAAGATTGAGCCTCAGTTTCTTTACCTGAGAAAACCAACACAAAAACAATATCCTTCAGCACTGTAAGAATGAAATGACCTAATCAGCCTAAACACACCTTGCACAGTGTCTGATATATAACAGATCCTCTGTCATTGTGGATGTCCTTAAGCCTCCTTATAAATAAAATTGTTGAAGTTATCTGAACACCACCAAATAGCTATGGAAACTCATCAGAAGTCTTGACCACCCATTCACTTGTTAAACTATGCAATTAGATAATGTCAAAAAAATACATATGGGTTTCTCAAGGGTTCACTTAAAATATTTAAATACCAAATCAAATTGAAGATAAAATACTGAAATCTTTTAAAAGGGTATCTGTATGTCATATGATAAATGATGAATCTCTTTAAATGTCTTACATACTTCCTTGAATAGTATTATCTTGTGACCTTCACTTTTGTACAGCAATAAAAGTACCTTGAGCCTGACAAGATTTATTGTTTCCAACTAATATCTCCTGCATTGGGTGTGAATTTCATTCCCATTAACACTGTACAATTTAAGACCTTTAATTCATAACCTTTGCAAACCTGAAACACCTCAGACCCTAAATAATCTAAAATAAATCAATATATAATGTTTTCTAAAGAAGAAAGGAAAAATAATACAGTGATACATTTTTGCTCATATCACTAGGTCTGCTTGAATATGACAACCTCCTTCCTTTTCACTTGATAAATGGCTTGGGAGTGCTTTGCTGCTTGCCTGATATGGAACTGAACTTACTTCAGGACATGTTCTAATGAGTCATGGGAGAGGCTAAGGGTAAACCATTCTACTACTGCCCGATCCTTCCAGAAAAACCTAGAGAGTGTTTGCAGCATATCTTTTTGTTGTTGTTATTAAATTAATTTATTTTAATTGGAGGTTAATTACAATATCGTGGTGGTTTTCGCCATACATCGACATGAATCAACCACAGGTGTACATGTGTCCTCACATCCTGAACCACCATCCCCCCAACTCCCTCCCCACCCCATCCCTCTGGTTTGCAGCATATCTTGATGGCTGAGTAGATAAGACAATGGCGGTGCTAACTGATAAAGGAGGCTTAAGTTATTATTGACAGTCCAACCTGACTCCAGTTTGACAAGTGGAGTGAAAGTAGCTCAGTCGTATCCAACTCTTTGCAACCCCATGGGCTAAACAGTCCATGAAATTCTCCAGGCCAGAATACTGGAATGAGTAGCTTTTCCCTTCTCCAGGGGATATTCCCAACCCAGGGATTGAACCCAGGTCTCCTGCACTGCAGGTGGATTCTTTACCAGTTGAGCCACAAGGGAAGCCCAATTTAACAAGGGGGTGTATAGAGATTCAGTATATCTTATGAAAATGTATTTCAGAAGCACATGCATGCATGCTAAGTCATTACAGTCATGTCCAACTCTTCGTGATCCTATGGATATCTCTTCTGTCCTTGAGGATTCACCAGGCAAGAATACAGGAGTGGGTTGCCATTCCCTTATCCAAGGGATCTTTCTGACCCAGAGGTCGGACCTGATTCAGAAACACACTCTGAAATATATTTTGTTGTTCAGTTGCTAAGCCGTGCCTGACTCTTTGCAACCCCATGAACTGAAGCATGCTAGGCTTCCCTGTCCTTCACTATCCCCTAGAGTATGCTCAAATGCATGTCCATTGAGTCAGTGATGCAATCCAATCATCTCATCCTCTGCCATCCTCTTCTTCTGCCTCTATCTTTCCCAGTATCAGGGTCTTTTCCAAACAGTCAGCTCTTCACATCAGGTAGCCAAAGTATTGGAGCTTCAGCTTCAGCATCAGTCCTTCCAATGAAAATTCAAAGTTGATTTCCTGTAGGACCTACTGCTATCCAAAAGACTCTCAAGAGTCTTCTCCAGCACCACAGTTTGAAAGCATCAGTTCTTCAGCACTCAGCCTTCTCTTATGGTCCAACTCTCACATCTGTATATATGACTACTGGAAAAACCATAGCTTTGACTAGACAGACCTTTGTCCACAAAGTGATGTCTCTGCTTTTTAATACACTGTCTAGTTTTGTCATAGCTTTTCTTCCAAGCAGTGTCTTTTAATTTTGTGCTGTTATGTTTAGTGGTTTTTATTGTCAGTAACACTTTGAATAAAAGGAAGATTTTAACAGTAAATTTCACAGTAGTCAAATATTTTAAATTATAATTATTTATTTTCTTTATTTATGTGTGCAATGAAGTTACAAAGTACTGGTAACTACTCCTTTGAGACTAATACTTGGAAGGGGCTACTTTGCAATTTTTAAAAATTCATCACATATATAACAATTTTTATAGCTTCATTTTAAATGAGAATGTAAGCACCATGAGAACAACAGAGTCCAACAGAATGTAGGTGTTTAATAAATATTTGCTGAATGATAACAGAATCAATCTGTTCTCTAACAGAGCCTAAAAAAGGTCCTAGCCATGAAAACCAGGTTCAAACTCAGTCTGAGCCCTGTGCCAAAAATCCATAGATTACGTGGAATACCACCTTACATGGTGAGTTCTTGGTAGTCTCCTAAGGCTCAGGGCCTACTTCAAGAAGTGTCTCAAGTTTGTTGACAATATATCTTCATACATCAACTGAGCAAAATTTGTAATTTATGTGAAAATATACTTCTTATGAGATTTCTGCTAACTTAACATTACCACTCGGAAAATATGCTATTCAGAGATTACAGCAACTGCATATAAACTGAGAGACTTTCATTCTGTTTCTTATCAATAAAAGAGTTGTAAAGGTTATCTCCCTCTTTGCAGTTAAAGATACATGAAGGGAAATGAGATACATACCAGGAACAAAAAGATTTGGTACGAAAAAGTTAAGAGAAAGGCTTTGACCTTGTCTTTTATAGTGCCCATGATTGTTTATAGTGACTTAAAGAGTTGCCCAGGCATGATGCTGACATTTATGGTATTTTATCTTCCATACCAGCCCACTGAGAACTCTTCCACTTTCATTAATATAATTTAATCAGAGATTCCTGGAATCTAAGCACTTATTCCTTTCAGAATGTCCCAAAATCCGTGACACCAAGTTCAAATGCTCCCATTTTGAAGCCTAATATTTTTAACTGGGTTACAGTAACATATCATTTACCAACACCATTGCAAATTGAATTACCATTTATTTAAATAGTAACAGTGTATGTGGGGTCAAACACCTTTATTCACAAATTTTGTCCCATTTATTTCAGGCATATACACCCCAAAACAAGAATGCTAAAGAGAAGAGAAACACAAGAGACCGTGGGTAGAAGAAGCTGGGTCAAAGTTCCATCACCAGCTTCTGTGGCCACCAGTGACCACCAAGATTCACTAAAAGACAAGGACTTAGGAAGGTTTAAAAAAGGGTCAGCAGAAGAGCCCGCATCTTCTAATATTTTCTTGCATTGTTAACATTGGTCACATTCAGACCAAAAGATAGCTTTGGACATTCATTATTTTAAGAAGTGGAAATATTGAGGCTAATTACTCAATTATAGTGAAATTTTCCTTCAAACTTCAGGTTCAAAACTAAAGAGAAGAGACAGCAGGTAGCTGCTGATACCCCCTACTCCTGGCATTATTCTCTTGGTTTGGAAATGTGTTCTGAGAACAAAAAGAGTAATAAATTTTATAGAGGTTAAGAAAAAATATATACATTTATATTTGCACTCTGCTCCGCTTAGTTGTCTTTGTGACCCCATGTAAAGAGTATCAAAGAGTATCAAATTTAAGTGCATCCACGTAATGTAAGGGCTGACTTCCCAGGTGGCTCAAGATGGTAAAGAATCTACCCGCAATGCAGGAAACCCAGATTCGATCCCTGAGTTGGGAAGACTCCCTGCAGGGGGCAATGGCAACCCACTTCAGAACTCTTGCCTGAGAATTCCATGGATAGAGGAGCCTGGCAGGCTACATTCTATGGGATCACAGAAAGTTGGACACAAACTGAGCAACTGACACTCTCACTTTTACATAATATTAAACTTGAGTTCCAATTATGTAGCTGAAAAACTTTCAATACAACTGTCCCCCAACTATGATTACTTCACAACTTTCTAAAAGATAATGATATAAGAAATATTTCCTAGTGTGCTTGTGAGGATTTAAGAAACATTTTTTAGTTGAGAAGCAGAAGAGGGACTCTTATTCTCAAAATGTTTCTGAGATCTTTGATCCTCTAACACTTTAATCAGAATAACCCAGCAAAGGACATTTATTAAGTACTATCACTTTTGAACTTCCAAATGCCTCTGTAAAATCTTCACTATATTAAGCTCACTCAGAAATAATTGAATTGGTACAGCATCACGTTTAAGATATCTTAAAAGGTTTTAAAGACAAAATTCTTATTGGTTAATACTATACAAGGGTATAGAGGTTAGAAAATTTTAAAAAATTAAGTCAGTTTGCACTAGCATTACCCACACAGCTAATGATTCTTAGCTACTTTGTAGTACCAGTTCCAGTATCTTAGTATGGCATACAAAATCCTTAGAAACCGGAACTCCACTTATTTTATCACTCACCATTTCCACTCTGTGACAAAGGACACCTCGAAGTCTTGCCCTAAGTATTTCTATTTGCCTGCCCAGAAAACACCTACTTGACCTTGAAGGCTCTGTGAAGGTCACTTTCTACATTCCAGGAAAAGTTAGTATCTTTTTTTCTCTCCCATACTACTTCATACATATGAAGTCCGAGTGCTTTCAGTCCAGTTCAGTTCAGTCGCTCAGTCGTGTTCAACTCTTTGTGACCCCATGGACTGCAGCATGCCAGGCTGCCCTGTCCATCACCAACTCCTGGCGCTTGCTCAAACTCATGTCCATCGCATCGGTGATGCCATCCAACCATCTCATGCTCTATCATCCCCTTCCCCTCCCGCCTTCAATCTTTCCCAGCATCAGGGTCTTTTCCAAAGAGTCAGTTCTTCACATCAGGTGGCCAAAGTATTGGAATTTCAGCTTCAGCATAAGTCTTTCGAATGAATATCCAGGGTTGACTTCCTTTAGGATTGGCTGGTTGGATGTCCTTGCAGTCAAGGGAATCTCAAGAGTTTTCTCCAGCACCACAGTTCAAAAGCATCGATTCTTCGGCGCTCAGCTTTCTTTATAGTCCAATTCTCACATCCATACGTGACTACTGGAAAAACCATAGCTTTGACTAGACGGACTTTTTTTGGCAAAGTAATGTCTCTGCTTTTTAATATGCTGCCTAGGTCGGGCGTGGCTTTTTTCCCAAGGAGCAAGTGTCTTAATTTCATAGCTGCAGTCACCATCTGCAGTGATTATATAGAGTCCCCAAAAAGAAATTCTGTCACTGTTTCCATTGTTTCCCCATCTATTTGCCACGAGGTGATGGAACCAGATGTCATGATCTTTGTTTTTTGAATGTTGAGTTTTAAGCCAACTTTTTCACTCTCCTCTTTCACTTTCATCAAGAGGCTCTTTAGTTCTTCGCTTTTGCCATAAGTGAGGTGTCACCTGCATATCCGAGGTTACTGATATTTCTCCCAGCAATTTTGATTCCAGCTTGTGCTTCATCCAGCCTGGCATTTCATATGATGTACTCTGGATGGTATCACCGACTCGATGGACATGTGTTTGAGTAAACTCTGGGAGTTGGTGATGGACAGGGAGGCCTGGCATGCTGCGATTCATGGGGTCACAAAGAGTCGGACACGACTAGCGACTGAACTGAACTGAACTGAACTGAACACTGAATCTAAATTAAATAAGCAGGGTGACAATATACAGCCTTGATGTACTCCTTTCCCAATTTGGAATCACTCTGTTGTTCCATGTCTGGTTCTAACTGTCGCTTCTTGACCAGCATACAGATTTCTGAGGAAGGAGGTCAGGTGATCTGGTATCCCCATCTCTTGAAGAATTTTCCAGTTTGTTGTGATTGAGGGCAGGAGAAGAAGGGGACGAGAGAGGATGAGATGGTTGGATGGCATCACCGACTCGATGGACATGGGTTTGGGTGGACTCCAGGAGTTGGTGATGGACAGGGAGGCCTGGCGTGCCGCAGCTCATGGGGTTGCAAAGAGTCAGACATGACTGAGCGACTGAACTGAACTGAACTGACACAGTCAAAGACTTTGGCGTAATCAATAAAGCAGAAGTAGATTTTTTTTTGGTATTCTTTTCCTTTTTTGATGATCCAGTGGATGTTGGCAGTTTGATCTCTGGTTCCTCTGCCTTTTCTAAATCCAGCTTGAACATCTGGAATTTCATGGTTCATGTACTGTTGAAGCCTGGGTTGGAGAATTTTGAGCATTACTTTGCTAGCATGTGAGCTGAGTGCAATTGTGCCGTAGTTTGAACATTCTTTGGCATTGCCTTTCTTTGGAATTGGAATGAAAGCTGACCTTTTTCAGTCCTGTGGCCACTGCTGCATTTTCCAGATTTGCTGGCATATTGAGTGCAGCGCTTTCACAGCATCATCTTTAAGGATTTGAAATAGGTCAACTGGAATTCCATCACTTCCACTAGCTTTCTTCATAGTGATGCTTCCTAAGGCCAAGTGCTTTAGTAATTTGTTTATATAGCTGTCTCTCCTACTACATCAAAGATGCTTCCAGAGTGGGCCATTTTATGTTCATTTTTTGTGTCTTCTGCACTTGGATCAGTACCTAGTACTCAACATAATTTCAATAACTTGGTAAATTAAATCACTGAGTAAGCACAAATAGACAACATTATACCATTGAACGAAGCACATGAAAATGTTTTAATGTGTTTTAATATGATGAACAAACTATCTGGGGAAGAATTAATTTACAGATGGATTTCTGAATTTTCCTTCTCTTCAGATTTGTACCCATGGGTGACTCTTATCTCTGCATATACGTGAACCAAGCCACAGACATCATTTCCTCATGGACTCACAGAGTTGAATATTAACTAGAGAGACTGATTTGTGAATGGGGTTAAATATTCCAACCCCCCCAACATACACTCTTCTGGCCAATCTCATCTTTATCCATATGATCAGGCTCTACACCCAAGATGTTGACCAGTGTAGATTGTGTGTTAATCACTCAGTTGTGTCCAACTCTTTGTGACCCCATGGACTGTAGTCTTCCAGGCTCCTCTGTCCATGGAATTTTCAGGCAAGAATACTAGAGTGGGCTGCCATTCCCTTCTCCACAGGATCTTCCCAGCCCAGGCATCAAACCCCCAATATAGATTACATGCCCAGAATCCCTTTCTTTCTGGCTTATAGCCAGGTTTAGTCAGTGGAAATTCTTGACTCAGACTAAAGAGAGAGAAGATAAAGGTCAGAGTATTTACTCCCTGACTCCTAGTCTCCAAGGCCAGTTTGGGCAGCCCTGTCTAAATATTTACCTTATTTTATTAACTTCTCTCTCTCCTTTTCCCCTGAAGCATAGAGGTGGGACTCAGTGGGCAGGGTCTCTCTACCTTGTCACTGTTGACATTTTAAGCATTATATTTCCATGTCATGAGTAGCTTCCCTGTGCCCTATATGATGTTTAGTAACATTCCTGGACTCTATCCAATAGATATAAATCATCTTTTTAGAGCAATATACAATTTATAGATTACTTTCACCTATTTAATCTCATTTGAACTACATAAGTCTATAAATAGACATTATTAGAACACTTACCTTCACAGATGAGGAAATGAAACTCATAATAACTAAAAAACATGTACTGGGAAAAATCCTACAGAGTGTAATAATAGGTACAAAATGTTTTTATATCAAAGTCATAATTTCATTTCATACTGTAAACATATATTGACTAGATTTCCTTATATTATCATTTGCCTAAATTACAGGGTTTCATCACCAGGGCCATTGAGTTTCCTATGAAATGCAAAAGTCATGATGGAATTTTCTGGATGTTATATTAAATGTGAGTGATATAGTTAGTCATCTATTATATATATTTCTAACCCTTAGAAGAAAAATGTTGCAAGTATGTTGTATTGACAATTGAAATCCTCTTCAAAGATAATATATTCTGAACCCCTTCTACAAAAATGCCCATCAGAATTACAATAGAAAAATAGAGTAATTCCAGGCATGCTTAAGTATTTGATCATTTTACATTAAAGTAAGAAAGATGTTTAATGCGTTTTAGATTTCTAAGGACTGCTTCTATCATTCTGCTCCTCTTATAGAAAACCCAGTCCTATTGAAACTTGCTCATTCGGCCAAAGAGATACAAACTGCTATCAGACTTTAAGGAACCAAGAGATGTTGGCATATACGTGTCCTGCAAAGTTCAGAAATCAAAGAGGCTGCAGGTAATGTCTCCACTAGGATCTCAGGGAACATTAATTGATGAGACTTGCTGAAACTGCATCTTTTCTCCAGGGTCTACATTTATTTTTTTCTTTCCCAGGGGACATTATTTTGGTTCCATAGTCTCCAATGGAACTACATGTGAGCCTAAACTGAATGCATATCAGTAAGCTATGAATGAATGGCCTTTTCTAAACCAAAGCGTAACTTTTCCTCTTTTGACAACTACTAGTCCAACCATAGTATGGGCTCCTGCAATCAAACGAATCATCAGCCACAGCAGTTAGAAAGACAGGAATTACGTCTAGTGCCAGATATAATTACCTTTTACTGCCCTCAAGATAGCCCTGACATCATGTCATTCCTCTAGCTGCATCACTGTTAGGCCAAGTCCGAGAGAGCAAAGACACTATCCTTTGTTGAGTTTCTGTTATGTCCCAGGATCTGTGCTCCATTATCCCATTAACCCTCATAATATCCCTACTTGGCACACAATGTTATTCTCAAATTACGGATGAGGATATCGAAGACTCAAAGAGGAATCAAATTTACTCTGTTTCAAAGCTAATCTCACCTCTTTACTGCCTCTTGTTGATCAAGTCAGTCAGACCCTATCTAACTACAATCATAGTATTTTACTTAATTAGTACTTAATTAGTAAGCTCAATAAATAAACAGTGTGAAAAGTTGCTGCAGTCAGAAACGGTTATTAAAGTTAAGAGTAAATCACTAAATCATATTACATCGCAAAACATTTGACAGCTTATCTTACAGAAAAAATCATTGCAGCTTTTTCTATCCTTAAGCTTTTTCAAATACAAATAAATTCTTTTGAGGGAAAAGTGAGATACAGAAGTAATAATGAAATAATTATTTGGTGATTTCATGGGGAAAAGGCAGACTGGAGACTGCCCAAATAATATTTTGTGGTTTATCAACTGTCCTTATCGAGTTTTTAGAATGTTTGCCTATCAGACCTACAGTGAACAGAATGATTCCCCCTCAAGATGTCCATATCCTAATCCCTGGAATTTATGAATACATTACCCTACATGGCACAAGGAATTAAAAATGCAGATGGAATTAGCTTCTAATCAATTGATCATAAAATAAGAATATTTTTCTGTATCATCCAAGTGAGTCTAATGTAACCACAATATCCTTAAATGATTAAGAGAGAAACAGAAGACAGCCAGGGTGATATATGAAAAATACTCTTTACCAGTCACTGCTGGCTTTGAAGATGGACGAGAGTCAAGAGATAAAGAATACAGGCAGCTTTCAGAAACTGGAAAAGGCAAGATCTTCCAAAAAGAAACACATGGCAGCCAATACATTGATAATAGCCTAGGGAGACCCATTTCTGACTTCTGACCATCAGATATATAACAAATAAATAATCGTTGTTTAAGTTATTATGCTATTAATAATTGGTTACAAAGGCAACAGAAAACTAATTCAAGACTAAAGTAAGGCCTGGAAGATACCTGGAAAATGGTGATTAGTTGCATTAGCCAACATCCCATAGGACATAAGTTAAAGTCTCTGGTTGTATAGTAGGAAATGCCTCCATTTTCTTAGATATGATTCAACATTAACTATATAAAGTGTATTAAAACATTTTATCATTACACAAATGGTTTTAGCCAACACCTTTTTAAAAACCATGATGTAAACTGCCATGATGGAGAATAATTCAAAAATGCATTAAAATACTTAAAGTGTTAAGACACATCATACATCTTGTTCGAATGATTAATTATACTGCTATATTCTGATTCATGAAGTAATTCACCATGATACCAATGATATAAAAGACCCAGTGATAAAAGCAAACTTTATTACTAAATGTTCAAAAGCCTACTGCAACAAAAATCTATCTATGGTTTAACTAGACTCTACTCAATTAAAAAAAATTTTTTAAAAGAAAAACAAAAGGAAAAGAAAAAAGAATGAAGGAAAAATAAAGAAAATTCTCTTACATTAGCCAGACTTAGATAGTTGAAATAACCATTGCTAGCTGGAATGTTGTAGCATTAAGGTAAGTTCTAGTTCCTACATGTAGGTGCTAGTGATATTAACATATCAAGCCACTAACATTCACCAGTGTAAATATACTTTGAATAGAATATCCCAGCTTAAGGATAGGCTTAAACTGTTGCCCTGAGAGAATTATACAGAGACTCTGTAAATTCTGTAGAAAGTGAATGGGGTGGGTTTCAGGAATAGTTGTTGAAAATAAGGCCTCAGGAGACTGGAAAAGTTGGTAGCACAAAAACAAGGAAACAGAGATGCCAAAATATGAAGGGGAAGATTGCAGCCAAGGCTAATTACACAGTGAAGCCCATTCCAGAGCATCCAGCCCTCTGCTCTCCTTTCACGTTGCAGGCCTTGTACCTGGCATGGTGCAGGCCATGAGGTTGCAAAGAATCAAAAACAACTGAGTGACTGAACAACAAGAACAGTTTTTAGAAAATCAATTCAGTTTGTTCTTCCAAAAAGTCACATTTTCCAAGTCTTTTTTTTTTTTTACCATAAGGCTCGACAAGAGCATTTAAAATATGTGACCTTTCTGCGTGCTGCTTCTCTTTAATTTTTCAAAAATAATATGAAAAGAATTTCTAATTTTAAAAAATTACCATATAAATTAGAGTTATCAGCTTCTGTTACCTCTGGGGGATGAGAGACTTCCAGACCAAAATTTACCCCAGAATTTAAAATATAATGTTACCTTTTATCTACATTACTTTGCTAGCATGTGAGATGAGTGCAATTGTGCAATAGTTTGAACATTCTTTGGCATTGCCTTTCTTTGGGACTGGAATGAAAACTGACCTTTTCCAGTCCTGTGGCCCCTGCTGAGTTTTCCAGATTTGCTGGCATACTGAGTGCAGCACTTTCACAGCATCATCGTTTAGGATTTGAAATAGCTCATCTGGAATTCCATCACCTTTGGAACTAGCTTTGCTCGTAGTGATGCTTCCTAAGGCCCACTTGATTTCACATTCCAGTATGTCTGGTTCTAGATGAGGGATCACACCATTGTGGTTATCTGGGTCATGAAGATCTTTTTGTATAGTTCTTCTGTGTATTCTTGCCACCTCTTCTTAATATCTTCTGCTTCTGTTAGGTCCATACCATTTCTGTCATTTATTGGGCTCATCTTCGCATGAAATGTTCCGTTGGTATCTCTAATTTTCTTGAAGAGATCTCTAGTCTTTCCCATTCTATTGTTTTCCTCCATTTCATTGCATTGATCACTGAGGAAGGCTTTCTTATCTCTCCTTGCTATTCTTTGGAACTCTGCATTCAAATGGATATACCTTTCCTTTTCTCTTTTGCTTTCTCCTTTGTCTTCTTTTCTCAGCTATTTGTAAGGCCTCCTCAGACAACCATTTTGCCTTTTTGCATTTCTTTTTCTTGGGGATGGTCCTGACTCCTGCCTCCGTCCAATGTTCTTGTACAATGTCACAAACCTCCGTCCATAGTTCTTCAGGCACTCTCTATCAGATCTAATCCCTTGAATCTATTTGCCACTTCCACTGTATAATCGTTAAGGGATTTGATTTAGGTCATAACTGAATGGTCTACTGGTTTTCCCTACTTTCTTTAAGTCTGAATTTGGCAATAAGGAGTTCATGATCTGCAGAAAATTCTTAAAGAAATGGGAATACCAAACCAACTGGCCTGCCTCCTCAGAAATCTGTATGCAGGTAAAAAACAACAGTTAGAACTGGACATGGAACAACAGTCTGGTTTCAAATTGAGAAAGGAGTATGTCAAGGCTGTATATTGTCACCCTGCTTATTTAACTTATATGCAGAGCACATCATGCAAAATACCAGGCTGGATGAAGCACAAGCTGGAATCAAGATTGCCAGGAGAAATACCAATAACCTCAGATACACACATGACACCACCCTTATGGCAGAAAATGAAGAACTCAAGAGCCTCTTGAGGAAAGTGAAAGAAGAGAGTGAAAGCGTTGGCTTTAAAACTCAACATTCAGAAAACTAAGATCATGGCATCTGGTCCCATTCATGGCAAATATATGGGGAAACAAAGGAAACAGTGAGAGATTTTATTTTGGGGGGGCTCCAAAATCACTGCAGATGGTGTCTGCAGCCATGAAATGAAAAGTCGATTGTTCCTTGGAGGAAAAGCTATGACCAACCTAAATAGCATATTAAAAAGCAGAGACATTACTTTGCCAACTAAGGCCCATCTAGTCAAAGCTATGGGTTTTCCAGAAGTCATGTATGAATGTGAGAGTTGGACTATAAAGAAAGCTGAGCACTGAAGAATTGATGCTTTTGAACTGTGGTGTTGGAGAAGACTCTTGAGAGTCCCTTGGACTGTGCAGAGATCCAACCTGTCTATCCTAAAGGAGATCAGTCCTGAATATTCAGGACTGATGCTGAAGCTGAAACTCCAATACTTTGGCCACTTGATGCGAAGAACTGACTCCTTGGAAAAGACCCTGATGCTGGGAAAGATTGAAGGCAGGAGGAGAAGGGGACAACGGAGGATGAGATGGTTGGATGGCATCATTGATATGATGGACATGAGTTTGAGTAGGCTCCGGGAACTGGTGATGGACAGGGAAGCCTGGCGTGCTGCAGTCCCTGGGGTTGCAAAGAGTTGAACACGACTGAGCAACTGAACTGACTGAATATATATACGTATGCTTAGTCGCTAAGTCGTAGTCAACTCTTTGCGACCCTTTGGTCTGCAGCCTGCCAGGCTCCTCTGTCCATGGGATTTCCCAGGTAAAAACACTGGAGTGGGTTGCCATTTCCTTCTTCAGGGGATCTTCCGGACCCAGCGACCAAACCCGTGTCTCCTACGTATACATACATATTATACATACATATTTATTTATATAGGACTTCCCTCATAGCTCAGTCAGTAAATCAACTGCCTGCAATGCAAGAGACCTGGGTTCGATTCCTAGGTCAGGAAGATCCCCTGGAGAAGGAAATGGCAACCCACTCCAGTATTCTTGCCTGGACAATCCAATGGACAGAGGAGCCTGGCAGGCTGCAGTCCGTGGGGTCACAAGGGTCAGATATGACTTAGCAACTAAAACCACTATATATATATATACATATATATATATATATATATATATATATATATATAAAATGAACTAAGAAATTAGACGCTGGGTGGCACTGGCATTAAATAAGGAATATCTTACTCCTTTCTGCCACCTGAACAAAAAACTAAAAATCTTTTGTGAAGTGACCCCTTTAAGAGATCAAGGGACCAAGTATGACAGGAGAAAGATCAACTAGGATTGTTTTATCTCCAAATGTTTTTCTCTGTATTCTGGATAATGACATATAAATCCCTTTGTTAGAAAGCTTCACATCAGGGCTTTTTGTTCTTCCAGAATCCTCCATGAATAGAATATAACTTGGAGAGGCAATATTTTAAAAGCTATCATCAACCAGTCACTTAAGCAGGATTATCTGGAAGTCAGCTGATAACAAGTACCAGTGTTAATAGAACACATGAAAGTTGCTCGGCTAAAAAAGAGAACACTAGAAGAAATGAAAAGCATCTAAAATAATTAGAAATTTAAGAAAAAAAATCATTAAGGTTTTTCTTAGGATCTCCCAGGCTATAACACTTTTGATAATCAAGGCATAAATAAATACAAGGTATGAAAATACAAGATTACATGGCTGTTTTTAGAAAAACACAATTTATGATTCAGATGAGTTGTTCTATTTTTCAAAGAAGTTGCCTCAAGAGGGTGTAAACATTCCAGTAATGTTGATTAAAAGCATCTATAGGACTCCTCTCTTGGAAATCGCTTTTCACATGTGTCTTTTTTTTCAGTCTCTTCAATGAGAGTAATAGTTCCCACTTAAAGGTAGTTTGATATGAGAATTCAGAGCAAACAGTTACAGTGAGCAAGTTTAGTTTTTGGTCAACGGGACAGAGAATAACAAAGCAATGAGGCTAACTGAATTGCTCATGAACGGGTTCTAATTTTAACAATCAAAGAAAAAATCCATTAGAAATGCATAAACAGCAAACACCTGTTGAAATGTAAAGGAGGATGAGGTTCCAATTCAGCTCTCATGAGAACAGTTAAGGCCTATGTCCAATAATGCAAGACTGGTTCAGGGCTGATGCAGAAGAAAGAAATTAAAGCCACATTATAACTTGTGTGAAGTCATTAACCAGTATCAACCTTCCTAGGAATCAGTTATGGCCTTCCCAAAATACCTATAAAACCCATGATAGCCATTACCATACTATATTAAAATGATATCTTTACAAGGCTGTCTTTCATGAGATTGTGACCTCCTGTTTTAAATGCCTACTTCCATGAGACATCAATAATTGGGGGTTAGATAGATGAATAAACAACACTCATTTGGGCATGTAACTTCCAGCAATCTTACTTAACATCCCTCCTCAATTAGGTTGATGGAGACACATCTGAGGGAAACTTCAAGATCTACCTTTATTCTTATACTATTTTTTAGTTATGTGATCGAGGAATATTGGAAACTTGCTGATAAAAGAGAAAACCCTCAATCTAATAGTCCTTCATAGCTTTCTCAATGCAGCTGGGATCCTGAAAACGTCAAAAACATTCGGTGTTTAAAATATTCTTATCACTTGGCTGCGTGGTACTTACTGACATCTGACTTCCTCTGAGACAGTGAGAAAACTCAGTCTGCTTGGTGGGAAAAATGAAGCTAGAGCAAGTGTAAAAGCTTACAGAATGCCACAGGGGAAGAAAAGAGCAGCACCTCAGACTATCACAAACTGAAGCTGCTGCAGAGGATGCCGCGGGTCTGAGAAACACAGATTGCCGACAATCTGACGTCCTGCAGAAGACTGCCAAGCGCAGAATGTCCACTTTGCTGAAGCCATTATTCCAGCAATCTTCCTCCACAACTTGAAATCTACTGAGAGGATTAATGATCATTTTTCTGAAAGCAGCTTTCAAAAATGCCAGCATGCCCCCAAATTTCAACGCTCCCTAAACTGATTTGTTTGGGAGGGGGGTTGCAAAGATAAATGCATGACTGTGTTAAAACTTAATGTCATTTGAGTTTGTGGGAGTATGGACATGTGTGTGTGTGTGCGTGTGTGTGTGTGAGAGAGAGAGAGAGAGAAAGAGTAGAAATGAGCATGAACATGGGAAGTAGAAGGTGCATAGGATGTTATGTTTTATTCTCCAACACTTTGCTCGGGGCTTGATATTTTTTTCAGACCTTTTCAACTATAATTTTGGGGGGAAAATGTAGGCAATCATTAAAGTACAGAAAGATACAACTTCCTACCTGTATTCCCTTAGTTCTTTTATTTTTTTACTATCTTTTGCCTTTGCTGAAAAAGTTCCTCCCCCATCCCTTTTTTTCTTTTTTTCAATTATTCAATAAAAAGGCCCAGCAAGAAACCAGCTTAAATGATAAAAAAAAAAAAAGAAAGAAAGAAGCCAAACATATGTGGGGCCTCTGAACAAAATCCTGCATTTTTTTTTTTTTTCTGTAAATTGAGACTTTCCTCTTTGGTTCTGAAGCATATTTTTTTTTCTCCTTTCTTCAATAAGACATTTCTGTTTTTACTCAGAGTGACAAAATAATACGTCTTCAATTCTCCTCCACAGATGAGTGCTAGGAATAAAATGACAACACCTATTTTTGGTAACAAGGAATTCTTTATTTTTAAAAACTGACTCTTCTAGGAAAATATGTAGCTTCAGCTTTGGCATCATTACTTCATTTTTGCCTAATCTTCCTCCATCCTCCTTGAAGATAGCTTGTTTACTACCATAGAAATGACATTCATCAATACCCAAAGTTTCACTGTTTGATTTTTACAGTTTCTTATTTCCCATGGAGTTTTGAATACATTGGGAAAATGAGATAAAGAAAAACTGAGTGATCTGTTCAACTTCAGAGATCAAGACCAAAATAAACCTTATAAAAGCTGCATCTGCCTCTCAGCCAGGATTGTACTCACTAATGCGGAGGCATATTATATGGGAAAGTCATGCTTTTAGATGTGAGCATCTGTCTGCATTTCAACATCTTTTTATATGAAATAGATTATGATGAACAATTTCTTTCTTTCTGATACTATTAAATATCAAAACAAAATTCACAGCTCAAGTGGCAGTCCTCTTTTAGTCCTTACTGATGCTAGAGATCAAAAGAGCAGCATGCAGGTCATCTCTGAACACGAGATAAGTTGCACAAGAGTGTATGACACAGTTAATTAAAGGCTAGAAGCGTGGCTGGATTTCCTTTGTTTAGGCTTCATGCAAATCACTCTCATTTTCTTCGCATGACACCTAAAATGTAGAACTGAGCATTTCTGGTGTAGAGAAATGTATACAGACATACAAAGATTACAGAAGTACTGTGTATGGATTGATATTATATTTACAAGCCATGTCTGTCCTTCCTTCACAATAGGCATATACTATCCCATTAACTATAATGTGACATAGTGGGGATATCAAGCACTTTAAGTCCCTCAAGGTTCACATTATCTAGTGATGGGTAAACAGTATGATAGATATTTGAAAGCATAAGCATACAGTAAAGTAAATTCTTCACTGAACCACTTCTTGGGTGAAACAGGGCAGTTACACAATTGTAACTTACTTGCCATTAGGAGTTTCTGACCTGTGCTCTGAAAAAACTTGTTCTTGCTTTACAAAAAAACAATCAAAAAGTTCAAAAATAATAGAGATGCATTCTCAAGAACACATAAGCATGTATTTTTATTACTTGCATACTGTCAAAGGTAGGTATTCATACTATTATTTCTGGGGACTGAAAACAATTCCTTCCCCTAAGTGGATTAAAAAATAAAAGACACAGACTACAAGGTGTATCCAGGAAACATTTTGCTAGACTGACAAAAATACATACAGACTGAATTGTGTATTTCATCAGGTCCTTACAATTTGGTTATGCCGAACACATGGCATTCTTTGTCTTTTCTTCTCTTCCTTTTTCTGAAAGTGCACCAATAGCTACATTGAAGTTTACAGATTCATCACTAATTATCCATCTTCATACACTAAATTTGAATGGTCTTTCCAACTCAAACCAAACTGTTCCATCCTCTACTTTGCTTATACTCTTAAGACTCACTAATGTTAAAATGTACATATGATGCTCACACTTATAAGGCCAATGACTGTGCTACGCTGTGCTTAGTCGCTCAGCTGTATCTGAATCTTTTTGACCCCATGGACTCCTCTGTCCTGCCAGGCTCCTCTGTTCATGGGAATTCTCCAGGCAAGAATATTGGAGTGGGTTGCCATGCGCTATTCCTGGGGATCTTCCCAACCCAGAGATTGAACCCAAGTCTCCTGCATTGCAGGCAAATTCTTTACCAGCTGAGCTACCAGGGAAGTCCAGGCCAATGACTAACACTGATTAATTTCCAGAATTCTTTGGCTTTAAGTCAGTTGTTTTCAAGTGGCAGTTCAACTTTTAACCAAATGGTAAAGAAGTGATCTGCTGGGCTCTGCAAGAATTCATGTGAGGTCTGGCTGGGATTATTAATTGGGTTCTTTACCAGTTAATCATATTTTCTTCTTAGTAGGGAATAACAGCAAGGATGGCGATACTTGTAATACTTATTTTTAAACACACAAAATTCTACGAATTATTAGGTGGAGTGTGAAAATAACAGCCTCAAACATTTGATTCACTAATTCTGAAACTTAAAAAATTTAAATCATATTAAACATATACTAAGATCAATCCAGATCACAAGTGTATAGAGACATATAGCTGAATCCAGAGTTATATTACAAAGATTTATATTTTGAGACATATACCTGTTGAATAAGCATCCTATAATAAAGTATCATCAATACATTAGGAAGACACTGTCATGGCAGAAATGGGTACATCATTATTGTCACAAAGAAGCAATTTCAGATGGGCCTCAGTGACACCCCTCTGAATTTTAGGTGATTAAATTTGCCTCCAATTCTGCAAAGAAATTACCCTTCAATTAAAAAATAAATTTAAAAGAAAAAAGAAAAAATGTGTCTCATAAAGAAACATATATGAAGTTTAAGTAAGGAAATAGACTGATAAAATGTTTTAAGAGAAAAAAACTGAAAATGACATAGGTCATATTTCAATCGAATGTTTAATAATCAGTACTAGTTTAAAGAAAGGGCTTTCCCTGGTGGCTCAGGGGTAAAGAATCTGACAGCCAAGCAGAAGATGTAAGTTCCATCCCTGGGTCAGGAAGATTCCTTAGAGAAGGAAATGGCAATCCACTCCAGTATTCTTGCCTGGAAAATCCCATATACAGAGGAGCCTGGCGGGCTACTGGGGATCGCAAAGAGGCAGACATGACTAAGGGACTAAATAACAAAAACAAACACAAAGTAGGTTTTTAATTCTTTCTAAATAAAATTTTATTCTCATATAAAGGCATTTCCCATCCTAATCAAATGGCAATTCACAAAAATTAATAAATTTGTTTTTTCCTAGTTGTATTAATAACTTACAGAACAGACTATGTGTGAAATACTTAATGAAACAAAGAACATTAAAACAAAATAACAAAAAAAGGGAAAATATATTTATGAGGTGTTCCCCAAAGAACAGAATGGGTAGAGAGAAAGTGGGAAGTGTGGACTAGTCTAATATCTATCTTCCCATTTTTTGATTTGAACTTTAAGATTTAAGGTAGTACTATTAAAAAAAATACATGTAAATCCATGGCTGATTCATATCAATCTATGACAAAACCCACTGGAAAAAAAAAATAATAATAAAAAAAAAAAAAAGGAAAAGTCACCCCAAAAAAAAAATAAAATAAAATAAAAAAAAAAAAAAAATTGGACTGAGTGACCTAATTTCAAGAACACAGTAAAAGGTCTTGAAATAGGAAGGCTGAAATATTATTGAAGCCTTTAAGAGAAGTCGGTGAATTCAATTTCATTCTCCGGAACTAGTTGGCTATAAAATAGATGTGTTCCCTGTACTTGGCATATGCACATCTGGCCTCTGCAGCCAGACTGTCTGCACCTGAACCTCAGCTCGGACACTTTGCAAATTGTGGGATGATGAGCAAGTTACTCAGCTCACTCTGTGTATCACTTTCCTCATCTACAGAATGAAGACAATTACAGGTGTTCTTTGTAGGGCTGTTGTACTTATTTAATGAGATAATATATGTAAAATATGTTGACCAGTGTGTAGAACACAGCAAGTTTAGCTATTATTTTTTAATTTTTCCACTGTAATTGAATCTCCGTGGGGGAAGGGATGTTTGTCTATGTTCATTAGTGCCATTTCTCCAGTGCCTAAAACAGTACCTGCATATAATCACCTAATCGGCATAAGATAAGTATTTTCTCTCTGCAATGTTAACTGTATTACTTTTCTTTTGTAGGATATATTTATATGTATATATGCATATACATGGGCTTCCCAGGTGGCACTAGGGGTAAAGAGCCCACCTGCCAATGCAGGTAGATGTAAGAGACACAGGTTCGATCCCTGGGTCAGGAAGATGCCCTGGAGGAGGGCAGGGCAACCCACTCCAGTATTCTTGCCAGGAGAATCCCATGGACAGAGGAGCCTGGCAGGCTGCAGTCCATGGGGTTGCAAAGAGTCGGACACGACTGAAGTGACTTAGCACGCACATATTCATGCATATACATATCATACATACAGATACATACATACATACATACACACAGTAGTTTCTTATGAAAGGTAAAATACTAAAAAAAAAAGTAAGACTTTTTTGTAATGAAGTAAATTTTAATACTCCTGACCTAATAGCATTTGCACTGGTTTGGAAAAAATAGGCATTACCATCTTTTGTCCCTAATGCCCTATAGAAATGCCATCTCTGTATCTAAAACTGGTCCTTGTGTTCAACAGTTAAATACGTTGAAAAGCAGATTTAGACATGGTTTTTTAAAAATTCAGATTTAGGCTACACTTATTGCCATTTCCCTGAACAAAACAACTTTAACTTGCCATTTTTAATATTGGGGGTCAAATGTAAAGTTAGCTCAGAAAGTTTGTACTTCTTAGGAAAGATCTATTCAGCTGTTATGCTCCATCGCCTAGAAATTCTGACTAAAGGACAGAAAAGAGCTTCCTTTTTCTGACGTTGATGGGTTTATCCTGTGTTATACCTAAAATATCACCATTTCATACAGCCCAATGGAGATATATATATATATACACACACATATATATATATAGTTCCCAGGCTACTCATTATGTGTTTTATCACATGAAATTTTAATTTTATTAAGAAAATGAAAAGACACAGTGGGGGTAAAAAAAATAACTTGATGTGTCCATGGATTTGCACTGATGTACCGTGTTGCATGCACACATAATAATAGTTTGTGAAGAGTCACTCAGAGCATGGGATCGGCCTCGGTTACATGTTTGGCCATCTCCAAATATTAGGGGGACTCAGACTCACTGGATCATTGTCAGACCAATTATGCCACTATGCATGAAAATCCACTGAAACTGTCCTTTGAAAGGATTATTAAGCCTATATTATTGCTGTTTCAACCGACTCCCTCCACCCCTTAACTCCTACTACTTTTTATTTGAACTTTAATGCTAATAATACACTAGATATTTTAGACTAAATATTAACATCATCATTTTAAAAAATTCTGTTACATTTGTGGAACAATTTTTGGACTATTTTACACAAATATTGATTTTACATAATTACTATACCTGCATGAACTCATACCAGTTGGCAAAATTAAAATAACTAAGATGGTATTTAATATCACCATCTGAGTCACCAGGAAAGCCCCATTTAATATCACAAATCCCTGTAAAACTGAAAACTGCAAAAAGCACTCAATGATGTGCATAAAAAGTTAGACATAATGAGCTAAAAAATGAACTTCAAATTTTATGCACATGCATACCCATTACACGTTCATATTTTTTCACAAAAGCTATAGTAATTTTTCATCAATGCCAAGAACATCTATAGGGCTGCTTTCGGAAATTGATAGGAAAAAAAGGTTCTTGTAAAATGGAAAGGTTTTAAATGGAAGGTTCTTTTAACTTCTTTACTATCAAAGTACAGACTGTATGTGGTGAATGACAAGCTCACGAAGAAACAGTGGTCCAGTCCAACGTGTTCTGCTCCAGTCAAGAATACATTCTGGTGTTCTGGCAGGATAAGATGAGCGCACATCCTTTAAGAATACATTCTGTTTCGGAGTGAATTGTGTGCCCCCAAAATTCCTATGTTGAAGACCTGACCTCCAATGTGATTTACCCGAAATTAGAATCTTTCTGAGGCTAATTTATGGTTAAATGACATCAGAAGGGTTAAGGCCTTAATCTGATAGGACTGGTTTCCTTAGAAGAAGAGAAAGGAACACTAGAGCTCTCTCTCTCTCTGAATCTGCTGGCACCTTGATCTGGGACTTCTAGCCTCTGGAACTGTGAAAATACAAATTACTGTGGTTTAAGGCACATAGTCTATGGTATTTTGTTATGGCAGCCCTTGCAGACTAACACAGACTGTCTTGTAAGACTGCTGGGGATACACAGCTGGTATTGTGGACTAGAAAAAAATGCACACAAAAGCCTAAATAAAGAAGCACACAGATTAAAATCTATCAGGACTACTGTGCTAATGATAACTCTCAGGTTTGGAGAGAGAATTATTTTGGAGGAGAGTTGACTGCAAGTAGCTGAATGCACCTGCTTTAAATAGAGAGGATGGGACCTATGAGTTTCTGTTTTCTTTTTCCCAGGTTACATGTGCCACAAGGAGCAAATAATGGAACCTGTCTCCTGGAACTGTTAGGAGGAGTCGATGTTATAATGTGGTATAGACACCATTGCAGAGTGACTGACACAGAACTAAAGCTCAATAAATGATCATTCAATGTTAGAGACTGTACGTGAGGAATGGAAGAAAAACTTCTAGGAAATACCAAATGGAAGAGGAAAGGACTGTTAAAAAGTAGTGAATTTATTTTAGAAGTATCAAAATGGATACAAACTATTGTGAGTCTTTCCTACGCTACTTGCTTTGCAGCAATAAACTATTTCTTTTCCCTTTTCCCATTTAGATGTCATAGGCTCTGTAATGACTTTGGACAAAACCCAGTGTCTCCTGGTCTATGGATAGGTACACACCCTAGTTGCACCTTGATCAACATTACTTCAAAAAATCAACCAGGATAAGAGAACATCAGAGGCTTCAAATAAGTGATTATGACAAAATAAACAAAAAGAGCCAAGAAACTGAAACCAAAAAAAAAAACCCTTTTCATATAATATTATAAATAGTGAAAATATTCCAAAAGCGCAAGTGCAGTTTAAGTAGGGCTTAGAGAAATTCATAGATATGGAGAAATACTATCTCAAGTTACAGTAGTGTTTTATAAGTCCCAAACAGTTTATGCGACCTGCATAAACCCTGTCACATAATCAGACCAAGGGTTATTATGTAAAATGACAGAAGATGCGTTTGAGAAGCTTCAGGACTTGATAGGACTTATACAAGGGTGCACTGGCCAGTCAGCGACAGAGTCAGGGCAAAAGGCAGATTTTCCTATCACCTTATCAGGCTTCAGTTTTCTATTTTGTCAGAGGCTGTCAAAAACCAAACCAATAAGCAGAAGTGAGGAATTTCAGGGGCTCTAAACTTCAAGTCTTTCATAGCCCGACCTCCCCTCTGCAGTCAGAATTGAGAAGGGGGAAGTGTTAAAAAGTCAGGTTTCTGGCACATAGTAAAGACCTTTGTTACTGCTGTTTATTTTCTAAGTCCTGTCTGACTCTTTGTGACCCCATGGACTGTAGCCCACCAGACTCCTCCTCTGTCCATGGGATTCTCCAGGCAAGAATACTGGAATGGGTTGCCATTTCCTTCTCCAGGGGATCTTCCCAACCCAGGGATCAAACCTGTGTCTCCTGCTTGGCTGGCAGATTCCCTGTCACTGAGCCACCTGAGAAGCCCTCAGTAAAGACCTGAAGTGAAAGTCAAACTGTCAGTTGCTCAGTTGTGTCCGACTCTTTGCGACCCTAAGGACTGTAGCCCACCAGGCTCCTCTGTCCATGGGATTCTCCAGGCAAAAGCCCCAGTAAAGACCTAATAGCACTCAATTTCTGAGAATTTAATTAAATTAGGATAAGCAACAGCTACATGGCAACAATATGGCAACTATTTTGATTACAGTAGTCTAATAATAATAATAGGGAGAAGGTGAGTGTATAGCCATGCAGTGGTTGCCTTTTCCCCCCTTCTTTTCTTCTTCTTTGTTCCTCTTCTTCTCACGAAAGTACAGGAGTAGAAAATGAATGAAGATAGAGAGCACTGATACTGCAGGCTGAAAACCAAAACCAAACAAAACAACTAGTAGAAATGGGAGAAAATAAACCCTGACTACTTTTTAACACCAGTTTTACAGTCTTATAAAACCTAGACATCTAGTGTCAGCCCTCCGGTCACAAAATCAAGGACACAAACCTTTGCTTTTATCAGGACTGAATACCCTTTTCGGCTATAATCTCACCTTACTTCCTGACTCCCAGCTGGAGTCCCAGACACGTGGTGCCTTAACAGAGGTCTCAGTCTTCTAAACTGGGGAAGGCTGTTCACCCTTCCTCAGGGTCCTCATCAAAATCCCCATTTCTTAAGAACTATTGATCTTTGGGAGGTGCTGACCTCATTATCCGCTTAGAGCAATTGACACCCAGGTGTGCCAAAGACAGAATCAACTCCTTCAGAGGTCATTTGCAATTTAAAAGAGGCACTTCTTAGAATCTCGGGACTTCTAAGGAGTGCTTTGGAGTTGTAAGGCATTTCTCAGCTTCGCTGCCCATCAGTCCACAGGAAGGACATATCCCCTCTCCTAGACTTCTTTCCTGAGTACATCAAGTACATCTTTCTCTTTACAGATATGCTAGACTCTCATCTTTAAAAACAACTGCTCCCCTGGGAAAGTCAGAATGAAAAAGGAAAAAAATAATACATTATCAGTGAGCATAGGTTGACACAGTGAATGAATAATACTTGCAGGGATATATAAATTGATGAATACAGAGACCCATGCATGTGCATGGGCGTGCATGTATCCATATTTCCTCACAGATGAGGATCTCCCAAAAAATCCTGAAAACCCAGATGTCTACACACCTCTTCACAGCCCCTCAAAATATATCAGAAGTCTACCGTGTGACCAGTGCCTCCCTCCCACATTTGCTTTAGTTTAATCTTTTTGAAGGGTTTGGTGTTTATAACACCACTAAGAAGAAGCCAGGAGGGGGAATCAGAGAATTGCTCATTTGGTACAGAAACAAGAGAGACATCCTGCAGAGAAGGCAGGGACTCAAGCCAACCCGGCAGGTAGTCCTTTATCCTGGAGACATCACCCAGCAGGGAAAGAAAATAACAACTAGGATGTTCTCAGAGTTTGAAATCAAAGAGGCCATACCACAGTTCAGTGACCTGATGTCGACGGATTTTCAGGCTCCTTAGCACTAAAGCCCAGGCCCTTTGATCGTTTGTTTGTTTCACAAATATTTAGGGGTATCTCCTGTATGCTGAGCACTCTAGCAGGCACTGGGAATCTCTTGATGGACAAGACAAACTTGGGGGCAGTCTCTCTGAGCTTCACCTACCCCTTGCCTTAAGTAGTAGTGTATTATTTTTGCACTAAAGAGTTTTGTTTTGGCCATCATTTTAATTACAAAGCCTTGCATAGTGTATAAAAGAGAAAGCAAAGCAACCCATTCTCTAGAAAATAAATGGATTACAAAAGTTATACACAACCAAGATAAGTGTTTTGCAAAATTACAGATAGAAATTCCCAGAGACATTTCAAACTGTGGAATTACTTCTGGAGGATATTGGTAGTTTTTCTAGAGATAGCCTCAAAAATAAATGATAATCTTGGTTGCTTACTTAATTCTTGAGGTTTGTCTGTTTTTAATCTCATATGGGGCTGTTGTTTACAAAATAGGGTAATTGATTAGATCTTCACATTATCCCCACAACAGTTTTTTTGATAGTATAAAGTGTAGGTTGTGACTAGAAAAAGTTCGAAAAACTGGGCTTGTTCTAATTCTTTTGGGAAGAGTTTACCCAAGTAAGTCTAAAAATATACTGTATTCAAAAGCACAAATTTCACCACTTCCACCAAATGCTTTCAGTACTTTTGAATTCTGATTGGCTATTTCTTCCGAGACTTGATCAAGTTCTTTGCTAGTTCCATCAGGGTCCTGAAAAAGCTGTTCATTACTCCAGTTTCCTTACCTCCGAAATAATAATGGTGCTTTTCCTCAAAGATTGCTCTGAGGAGCAAACATGCATTCAATGATTTGAAACTTTAGAAGCATAGGGCAAACACAATCTATCATTTTTCTGCTCTGTAATCTACTTTACAATACATCAATTCCATGAAGACAAAGACTTATCTTATTTTTCTTTGCATACTCAGTATCAGCTGATATTGGATGTGTTAAAATAAATAAACTTTACTTAAATCAGTCTCTAACATCCTCATATTCCACTGCAGTGTATTGCATTGTCATTTAAAATAAAATGTCCAAATGCTAAAAGATATAAGGTGGTGGATTGCTCTGAGTCTATTTCCATTTGTCCATTGGTACCTCCCTAAATGGTAAATTCCAGTAACTGAAATGGAGAGTGGTCAAGAGATCTGATGTAGAGAACATTTGGGAGCAGGGGGTTAGGGTAGAGGGGAAGTCTGTGCAGGGACAAGAACCAATGACAAAATGTTCAAAGATGAAAAAAAAAAACAAAACAAGAAAACATCAGAGGGATGATAATAGACATCTCATAGCTTGCTGCTGTTGATTATTCTGATTCAGCTTTTAAGCACACTAAAATCCTTGGGATTGTTAGTACTTTTTTGTTTTGATTTATTATGTTTTCTAATGATAACAGTAAATAGCCACTGTTTCCCATTTGGAACAATCTAAAGGGGTGGTTCTCATTCCTTTTGGGCTCCTTCCAGAAGAAGACAAATTTTGTACATAGCAACCAAAAGCAGGGGCTAATGCAGGCATACAAACACAACTGAAATAAGGATTGCACAAGAAAATATTTAGCCTCACTGTATGAATGGTCTACTTGAAATTTTTCTGCTTTATTTTGCATCTTTCGGATTGTGGTAGAAATTCACAAATTGAATCACATACCCAAGTTTGCAAAATCGTGCCTCAGAATGTTCTTTGTGAAGGTATTCATAAATATTCCCTCCATGTGGTTACACATTAGTTTATCTCAAAATTCTGGACATTTTTTTTTTGTTGTTGTTGTTTGTCTGTAACTTGTCTTTGAGTTGATGTGATTCAGTCCAGGATTTTAAGTATACGTCTAAGGAAGTTTATTACTTTAGGATGAGAAAACATAATATTTCCAAGAAGCCAAAAGTGGTAAGAAGTTTTTGTTTTTTACCAGTTTCTTACACTGGTCCTATGCTCAAAACAAAATGAGAGATTAATGATAATTAGGTTTTATTGAAGAATTTCACTATAGTCTCAGTGATATTCTGAAAATTTCCTTTTTGCAAAGTTAAATAAACAGCTAATAAAATAAACAACTTGAAATACATGCATTAGTGATTAAGTGTTAGTGAGCATTTCCTATCACTCTGCATATTTATGTTGTCCCATATTTTTTTTCCTTAAAAGGCTTTTATATTGACAATAATTCACCAAAAAATTCTCAAGAATCTGGAATTCTTGGTCAGTATCTCAAAACTTGGGGAAACTTTAAGAGGGCAGATGGTATGATAAATATATTACAAAATTATCAAAGTTTATATATGGAACACTTATTTTAGGCACACAAACACATACAACATGACAAATAGAGACATAAATATATAAACAGAGAGTTAGAGGGAACATGCAGAGAATTCTTGACTTACCTAGAAAATTACTATTTGTATAGCTAAAATTCAGCTACTTGCTTTCTCAAAAATATATAACATGCTGAATTCTCAGAAGCTGCTTGAACTTATGTTACCTGACATCAGATAGAATAGTCTTCTGATAAACAAAAACTACTTCCTTCTGAATGTGATCACCGTGACTGTGAATCTAACTCAAAGGTTCTAAATTTTCTTAAGAAATTTAGCAACAACAACAAAGTCGTGAAAATTCTACAGATATCTTGGTCAATATTTCAAGATTAGGGAAAAAACAACCCATTGGCAGTGCCTGTGGTAAGCACAAAATAAATCTCTCAAATTTGTCTTAGAGAAAATATTTGTTATAAATGTTGCTCAAAGTCTTTGCATATAATCTGTGGGAGCACATACAAATACACACAGTGGCATTTAGAAATATACACCCAGAATGCGCAAGAGACACTATCCTTCACTCTAGCAGAACTATCTCCCTGGGCTGGAAAAGGCTTTGAATATGTAACACTTTAAAACTATTGAGTAATTTAGGATTTTATTCATAGTCATTATTTAATATATTATAGACAGAGACTTCATAGACTTAATTTTCCTTGGTTTACACAAAGCCAGAGTCTTAAAATCATTGCTGAAATACACTTTTAGATTTTTTTTTAAAGACTTCATTATTAAATTCTGCTAACTACCTCTCTGAGAATGTAGTTCCTGGTAACTGACACTCACTAATAGTATATTTCTTTATTAATACTCTTTCTTTTATAAGTTTATTTATTTCAATACTATTTTTCCTTAAATGAGAAAAAAAAATTAAAAATCAAATGCACAACAAATGAACAAGCAGTGATTGGCTGACACCCCACGGCCAAGGGCAGGCTCCAGCAGCTTTCGAAGTAGCAAGGTCATCAGAGTATGGTGCATAATGGAGCATCATATTTGAGTGGAATTCAGCCAAACACAGTAATGTATGGATGTAGACGCATCTGAAAGAAGGAAAATAAAGATTTATGCAGGTAAAAAAAAAAAAAAGAAAAAACTCTGAAGAAATTTCCCCAATGGCTTATGCCCAAAACTGGAATGTTGTGGTGGAGGTTTTAGAGCAGAGAATTTTTATTTGCAAATTATGCGTTTGTAAATAATAAATACATTCAGGTGGGAAAAAGTCAACTCGGATGAATCCTACTTGGAAGCTGTAATCGTTTTAAGTTGTTGTTGTTTATAAACAGCATTACAGTTCAATACAAACATCACTAAATTCCTGAAAATAACCCTTTATCTGCCTTTAGAACATTAATTCACCAGAAGTGATAATTAAGATTAGTTTTAGTGGTTTCAGCTCAGTTCTTCTTGGAATGTGATTTCTCTCACAACACTAATGCTAAATAAAGCACTGTGTAATGTTCCGAAACAGAGTCGCTGCTTTAGGAAAGATTCTAAGGGCTTTTAAAATAAATAAGATAGAAAAGCAAAGCTGACTCTCTCTCTATGTATGTGCGTATATATATATATATATATATATATATACACACACACACACACACATATATATATGTGTATATATATATATGCCTAAAGATTCTACTATTTCTATAGAGTCATAAATGTAAATAAATGGATGATGAGCTTTGCTATAGCCTAGAATTCAGTTATATACAAGTTAAACATAAAACTCTTAACAATTATCATACTAAATTTTCTATATATAACCTCTACTACCATCCTCTTCTAGGAAAAGGAATGATGTTAAAATATTTGAAAGCATTGGTGGCTATAATAAAGCAATGGTTTTGTTACATTTTATTTAGCTTTAAAAACAGTATGGGTTTTACTTTTGAAATTAATAAATTCACCAATTTATATTTTACCAATAGGTTAAATTTAGAATAGAAAAAGCTAGATTGGTAAACTGCCTATCAAGGAAGCAATTCAATTGAAAAATAACAAAATGGCACTTTCTTTAAAAAATTAGAGGAAAAAAATAGTCCACAATTGTGTGTTAAGGACGCTATTCAAGTAAAGTGCATCTGCAAAGTTGGCAAAATGAAAAACAGTGTAGAAGTCAAAAGAATCATCATTATTGATGGAAAAAGTAAAAGATCATCCCAGTTAGAATGCATAGAAAGTTTTTTTCATAAACAATGTATAGAAAGCTTTATTAATTTCCATTACAAATAAGTTTTTATTGAGGATATACTAAATGCTATATAGGAGCTTATGTCTACTGTCATTGTTCTGCTAAAATGAAAAATTCTCTCAACTTGTTGAATGTATGTTCTAAACCATGTTAAGTTACTTTAATGAATGCCATTAATTGCTATCTTATTTAAGGGGGAAAAACTATGAATTTGTTAAAAATCTATAAAATTTGGAATACAATTTCCCCAATAATTTTACAGACAAAAACTAGAACCCAAAGCAGAATTATATACTAGTGTAAAAAAACATCAGTTTTGATAGCCAAATATATAGTTATACCTACATAAGAAAACCTCAAGAGATTTCTGTCACTATTGAAATACATACAGAAAAAGTTACAGAAATTTAATTTTTTTTCCTACTGGTAGAATAATTAAAAAAAAAGAACCCTGGACTCTGCATTCCATGAGTTGGACTCTAGTCCACATTATATCCCTGATAATCTTACGATCTCAGTCAAACTAACTTTCAAACTAAGCCTCAGTTTCTCCTACAAAGTGAGGAGATTGGTTTGGTTAATATCTTTTAATTGTAAACTGTGACATCTCTAGAAATTTTGACATTAAATATTTGATTATGATATATTTTATGTCAGCTTTGTGTGTGTTTAAAGTTTAAGTCTTTTCTACATACCAATGTATGAATATCACAGTAAATAAGAGCCTAATGGCACCATAGTTAGTTTACATGAATATATCTGTGTGTGTGTCTGTATGGGTGTGTGTGAGAGAGCAAGAGAGAGAGAGGGATTATGATACATATTTATCACAGGAGCATGCTTTTCCACATGAGGTATGTACTTACTCAAAGATAAAAGAAAACAAGAAAGAATGCTTTTGTTACAATTGTCCAGCTGCATGATTTACTTACAATTATTAAATTGACTTTGTGGTCTTAAGTCAAAGTCATTAATTGACTTAGGAGAAGTTTGGGATAAGGTTCAAATGGTCATACCTGGACTTCAAAAAAAACTGTATATTCACTGCAGGTCAAATCAGTGAATGACCCTTTCCTTGATTCACAGACATCCAGAAAGCCAAGAACTGTTGAGTAGATAGCTCCTGACTAAAGACACTGTCTAACTTTCATCAGTCACTAGCCTCTTGTCTATGATTTCAGGCCATATGTAACAGAAATCCCACCATATGCAGATTCATTCTGCCTCTTCAAAGTGTCCTTGGTCATAGATAGCAGAACCATATTGTAGAAGTAATGCTTATGGAGTTAAAGCAGAAAGCTGTGGGTTGGCATCACCATGCAAATGCATTTCTACTATAATACATATGGTATAATATACATTCACAAATAAATCGATACTCAGGTTTCTTATGCTTAGAACTGTAATAGATGATGGCAAGTCATTTCTTGCTTCCAAAATCTAAGTAATTAAAAAAATAATTTCCGCCATATCTTTATAAAGTATACAATGGATATATTGAACACAAATTGATCAATTAAAGGGAACATTATCCTGACGATATTCAGCAGTTCTTTTAGGCAAAGGAAACTGTCATTGCAGTCAATATGAATTTTTCTTGAGTTTGAGAATTTCAGGATCAGCTACAAATAGAGTTTTAAGTTAATGTTTATTCAAGCTGTATCCTCTATCTGCTTGCCAAAAATAAAGTACATTACCTTCCATTTACTAAATAAAATAAAATTTTTACTTGCCAGTGCATTATCTAAATAACATCATGGCAAAGATAAGCTCAACAGGAGTTGAAAATAATATGCAAAGTAGGAACTATAGCTTTATACTGTCTATTAATCTTTTGAAATTATATTATTTTTAAGACAATTGAAAAATACTTAACACATAGTAAAATGAATAGAAAACAGAATGCTTCTGCTTTCATTTTACAAATCAAAAGCACAGTTGAACTTCTAGGTCACAAAACTTTAACAACCACCAAGGCCAGATTTACCAAGTAAAGGAAGAATGGAATGAAAAGGTGGATACTTAATGCTGTCAGTGATCCCCATTTTTCTCAATTAGACACATTATTTAGTTGAGAACAAGGGCTCTTGTTTGACTTGCAAAGGACTGAACTATGAAAACCTGGGCTACATCATCAAATGTGCGGATTTCTGAAATAATTCCAGTATCTCTGCAACACATTATCTCCCAGATTCTGCCCAAGAGTAACTATAGGAGATTGATTTGACTGTCTCTAGAACCCATGAAAACAAACAAAAAAGAGGAGGGGACATTTTTTACAAACTTTCATTTCTACAAAGCTGTTTAACTCATTATAACCTAACCATTAAGAGAACTTAAGAGCAACACTTATTCTCATGAAGATAATAACACTGGAATAGACATCATTTTCATTGTATCACAAATAAGGAACTATAATAAGGCAATTCAGAAAAATTATAAATTAAAAAAGGCTTTATGTCAGATAAAATCTTCTATTTTTTAATTAATCCCTACCATATTAAATTTAAAAACGGCAACTCTCAAGATTTTCTTTACATAAATTCAGCATTAAAGGGGAGAAATTATAAGAAACCTCTGAATTAAAAAAAAAAGTTCCGGTTTAATCAAAGAAAATACATTTTGGTTATATTTAAAAAGGCAATATCTTTTTAAAATAAATATAGAAAATCATCTATCTACAGCACAAACAAAAATGAGAACAAAAAAGATCTCATTATGCCAGATGTCAAAACAGAATGTAAATTTGTAAATGGATCCCTTGTCTCCTGACAGCAATACTGAGTAGATGAAGCATATCAATTACTATCACTAATTACATTAAGGGGAATGTATTTCATTTGCCTTTATTTCATTTTAGATCAGTTGTTTATTGTGGTTAAAACTTTATACATATTTCAAGTGCTTAACAACATACACGTTTTTCAAAGTTACTTTTGGCAAACAGCATGGTTTATTTGAATGGCTTTGTAGGTGTTCTCTTCTGATGTATGGACTTCCTTGTTCAGTTAAGAGACTAACACCATACATTAGTTTATTTATAAGCATATCACTTTGCCTTTTAGACAGGATGCCACCACACTCTTGATATTGGCTGTTTTAAATATTCAAGAATATAGAGCTAACCCTATTTGCTGAGTCAAACAGAACATAGGAGGTAGTTGTATAAAATATCTATAAATCTGCCACTTGATATGTCCACTCAAAAGTTTAAGATTACATAATTTAGAATGCAAATGTTAGTCAACCACAGGAGACAAAGTCCTTTTAAGACCACAGTAAAGTACGTATTCTGCATAAAGATCTTTTCACATGCTTTCTCAATTTGTTAAGACAAATTACCATTTTCTAAAGAAATCTCTACAAATCTCTATTTGTGGGTTCTATAACTAATGTTATAAAAGTGCTGTTACTTTTAACTGGAATCTTCCTTGTTTATAAAACAGATAAAAGCACCAAAAACAAAATAGAAATCTGCCTCTAATTCTAGGTAAAGCGATAACAAACATACTTTCCACTTAGCATATTTCAGTTTAAAGGAAATAAGACTCCAGTACTTGAAAAGACATCTTTTTAAAGTCATTTAATTCAATGTAGTTCAAACCTGTGTTTTCTTGGATTGCATTGGTAACTGGATATAAAAGCATAATGTCTATTTCTCCTTATCCAAATAGCTACAATAAAGGACTATACATCAAAAACAGTTCTTTATAAAGCTTATTTTTAAAATTATAGAAAACAATAAGAAATTAATATTTATCTCTTTTCTATACCTTTAATGAGCCCATCAATAACATCTTCAGTGAGGCTATAAAATAAACTTTTTACATTGCCTTAATTATTTTAAGATCACACATTCCACATGCAAAACATATTTAATAGAACACTCTTTATCAGAGATTGCTTGACAGACATAAATATGTTTCCTGAAATGTTCTGGCGGTAAGAAATATGTGACATTTTATTAGCAGAGTTGCTACAGCTTTAGATACAGAAGTTTCCAAACGGTGTTCATTTGTTGTATGTCAAATGTTGATGGGTGAGAAAAGTAAACTTTGGGAGTTATACACTCACACACGCATTACACAAAACAAAACTTTCAAAAATAAATTATATATTTTCTGAAGTTCACCTCAGAATATACTTTGCCTTTTTTTTTAGTTTCCACATTTCACTGAGAAACAACTGTGTCAAATATTCCATATAACCTTTATAGTCGCAATATATCACAATGCATACCAAAATATTCTCACACACACTACACCAAACATGAACATTTTTGTTACTTGGCTTAAATAATACATGATTCATGCAATTTACTTTTGCTTATGAACTTTTCATACCAAATACATATACTACAAATGCCAACCGCATATCTTCATAAAAACCTAACTGTATAGATACTGAAATATTAAAATGTAGTTTTTTATGGCATTTACATATCATTAAATATTTTTAAGTCAGCATTTTTGTCAAAATAGTCAGCATTTCAATATCTCAGACTTGGTACTTCATTTGCATGAATCAGCATCTGCTTATCTGTAAAATTCTGCATAATATATAACGTAGCTAAAACTTTTTTAGTGTCCAATTTGCATAGACAACAGTAGTAACTTTAGAAATTTTGCCTTTGGATAAAATTATCCACTTAGTAGTACAAAAGAAAAGAATTTTAGGTTAAAACCAGCCATCCAGACAATTCACACATATTTATCTGGAAACAAAAAAATGTAGGATGAATTAGAATTGTCAGATACCAAGAGAAGCGTAAAACACCACTTACAGTGTTTTCTTCTGTAGCTTAGTAAACTCTGGTATAAGGTGCAAACTATAGTGGTGTACCTTTTGTAAATGGCCTCTACTAAATAAGTGGTATAAGAATTACACCAACATCAATTTCCTGCTATTAAAATTTTAACTAATAGCTTGAAGAGAGAAGACAAGACTTTGCAGAAGATGCCCTGTCTTAGATATTTAAATATATGTGGGATGCATCTTACCTGTTTGCTGTATTTGTTATTGGTTTGACAGCTGTACTCAGAACAGTGATCTGATCCAATTGAAATGTTGTCTCCTGCTCCCACAAATGTATTAGCTGGTGGTAAATCTTGTACGGCCTGGTGTTTTTTTCCTGCAGTTGGTGACTGGGGGTGAAGCTGGACAGTAGGCAAGGGGGAACTAGATTTGTAATGCCTGGCCAGGTCAGGACTGCCAGGCCCACCATTAACAGATCGGTATCGGCCCATGCTTGGGCTGTCTGACAGCTTCTCATTGACACTATCATACCTCTGTCCATTTGGTTTAGAAGCTTCTACAGTGACAATGCTGCTGTAGAGTGGCTGCTTAGATTTTTTGTTTTTCTTGTCCTTTTTAGGCTTTTTAGATTTGTCATGCTGTTGGGGTGTAAAAAAGTCTTCATGATCTTTCTTGCCAGCTTCATAGCCATTCTTATTTTTGGACCGGCAATATCTTGCCATCACTACAATTAGGATGATTAGAATCACAGTCATAATTCCAGCAACCACCCCAATGACAATACTGAGTCTCTGTTTGCTAATTTCATAGCTTGGGTCACCAGCTATATCCTGGGTGAGGGGGGTGTGCAAACTTCTGGCTATCTGGGAGTCAATCACAGTTGCATTAGAAACACTTTCATTGACAAACACATGCACCAGAGTCGTGGTAGACTGGGAAGGCTGCCCACTGTCATTCACTTGCACCACCAACCTGTGCAAACCATAATGCTTTTGGGTGAGTTTTCCCACTAAGGAAACCACACCACTGGTGGAATCAATCTCAAACAGCTTGAAGGGATTCCCTCCCACAATGCTGTAGTTAAGGTCTGCATTGATGCCATCATCACTGTCTGTTGCCAACACTGTAGCAACTACTGTCCTGACGTTACTCGAAGGTGGCAGTAAAGTGTAGGAAATATTTCTGGGGAGGGTGACAGTGGGAGCATTGTCATTCTCATCCATCACAAAGAGAGAGACCGTGGCTGTTGCAGATCTGGGAGGCTCTCCCCCATCCACAGCTTTGACTCTGAAAGTATATGTGGTCTGATGTTCTCTGTCAAAAGACATCGTGGAGTAAATAGTCCCCGTGTCATTTTCAATGGAAAAAATGTTACTGTTCTCCTCTATGTACAGGCTCATCTCTGCATTGCGCCCCTTGTCAGCATCCATCACTGTGACCATTCCCACGGGGCTGTTGGGCTGTAAATTTTCCTTCACATAAAAGGTAAAGACGTCCTGCATGAACTTAGGGTCATTGTCATTCTTGTCAGCCACCTGAACAATCACTGTGGTGCTGCCTTGCAGCACGGGGACGCCTTTGTCTCTGGCGTTAACTTTAAACTCATACCTGTCAGTCTGCTCGCGGTCCAGCACGGTATTGACGAGGATGTCCCCAGAATCGGGATCGATGGCAAAGATCCCCATCACGGAAGAGTCCAGCGAGTAGGCGATTTCCGCGTTTTTCCCACTGTCCGCGTCTGTAGCCAGCACCGTGGCTACCCTCTCTCCGGGGATGTTGTTCTCAGGAAAGTACACCTCCACCACCGACTGCCCAAAGACAGGCGGGTTGTCGTTGGTGTCTCCCACCTTGACAATCAGGGAGTTGTTGCTGGAGAGACTGGGGCTGCCCGAGTCCACCGCCACTATGACCACGTTGAACTCCTTGGTGGTCTCATAGTCCAAAGGGGCCGAGGTGTGCAGGAAGTACTTTTTCTTGTTCTGGTCGCCCTCCGTGTCACTGGCCGGCTTGAGCTGGAAGGGCACGTCGCCCACCACGGTGCAGGTGACCACTCCATTCTCGCCTTGGTCTCGGTCAGACACCTGTACCAGGGCGATGGGGGTGTCCACCAGAACGTCCTCGGCCACGTTGGCCACCCCGTCCTTGAGTGGGATACGCCCGATCTTGCGGATTTCAATGGACGGCACGTTGTCGTTCTCGTCCTTGATATTAAGGACCACCGTGGCTTTGTCTGTCTTGGGGGGCTGCCCGCGATCGCGGGCCATGACCGTGAAGCGCAGCTGGTTCACTTCCTCGCGGTCTATACGGTGCAGGACACTGAGCCAGCCGGACGTCTCGTCTAGGCGCAGCAGCCGCCGCACGGACTCGGTAGCCGCCCCGAACACGTACTCGATCTGCCCGTTGACCCCCACGTCCAGGTCGGCGGCACGCAGCTGCAGGATGGGGGTCCCCGGGGCGCTGTTCTCGGCCAGGTCAGCCTCGTACACGCTCTTCTCGAAGCGGGGGCTGTTGTCGTTCACGTCGGTGATGAGCACCCGCAGGATGGCCTGGGAGGAGCGAGGCGGGTCGCCACCGTCGCGCACCCTCAGGGTCAGCTCGTAGGAGTCGCGCTGTTCGCGGTCCAGCGCCCCCTTCACGATCAGCTGCGGCTGCTTTTCGCCATCCGGGGTGTCGGCCACCTGCAGTTCGAACACGCTGCTGCGTCCGCCCGGGCTGGTCCCGCCGCCGCCTTCCGGCGCGTCCAGCCGCCGCTTGGAGCCCCCGGGGCCGCCGCCGCTCCCGCCGTTCCCGCCGCCCCCGGGGTAGGGGGCGCTGTCGGCAGGCCCGGCGCGCCGGCCCTCGCCGCCGCCGCCGCCGCCGCCCCCAGGCTCCTGCAGCAGCTCGTAGCGCTCAATGCCGTTGCGGCCGAAGTCCCGGTCGGTGGCTGTAGGCAGCAGGTAGAGAGTGCCCACCGGCCGGTTCTCCTCCACCGTGAGCGTGAGCACGGGTGACGGGAAGGTGGGCGTGTTGTCGTTGATGTCGAGCACGATGACCCGACCCTCGAACAGGTCCACCCAGCTCTGCGAGGGCCCGATCACCGACACCTCGAAGTCCAGGAAGCACTCGTTCTCGTCGAAGATCATCTGACACTGGGGCAGTTTCTCGCGGTCGATGCGCCGCTCGCTGGTACTGAGCTCGCCGGTGAGGTTGTCGATCTTCAGGTACTCTGAGCCCGACTCGAGGCTGAAAGTCACCTCACCGGAGCCGGTCACGATGCCCAAGTCTGAGGCGACGTTGCCGATGCGGACGTCTGCTGGGCCCTCCTCCGCCAGTCGGTACCGGAGGAGTTGCTTGGCCGCCGCTAGGCTAAGCGAGAGCGGAAAGAGGAGACAGCAGCCCAGACACCAGGCGCGCGCCCATCCCATGGTCCGCATCCTCAGCATCTTCTCCTGCTGCTGCTGCTATTGCTCCTTCTAATTACGGCCCCTCGGCGCCCCCCTCCTCTGGGGCCCCTGGCCTGCCCTCCTCCCAGTCCTCTCCCCTCTCCGGGAAGGGAAGAAGCAAGAGGGAACGTAGGGAGGGGGCAAGAGCGGCGTCCAGAGTCGGCCAGGGGGGACCAGCGATAGATCCTTCTTTTTTTTTTTTTTTTTCTCCTCTTGCTTCTTCCGAAAGTTATTGTTTCATAATTTATGCAATGGGTGCTAATCGCCCGCTAGCCAGCCGCCGTTCAGTCGCAGTACTCACAGTTCACGGGACACTGCGCGCCGCGGGCTCGGTGCCCCCCCAGAGTCATCCCCGCAACCGGCAGAGGAACCCGGGCTCCCGTCACCGCTCAGTCGGATGGGGCTGGAACCGCTCCGGCAGGCGGGCGGTGGAGCCGGGAAGCGGCCGGGAGCGAGCCTGCAGCCTCCCCCGCCTGCCAACCCCGCTCGTCTTCGCTGCTACTCGAGTTGAGTCCAATTCACGTTCCAGCCACTCACTCCAGACCCAGCTTCCGCGCCGGCTGCCCAGGCAAACGTGAGTCGCTTCCTGCAAGAGGTGCTAGGGCCAGCAACAAGCCAGTCTCAACTCCGTCTCCGCTCAGGCAGCGGGGGAGCCAGTCAACAGATTGGGAATGAAAAATCCCGGCAGGTCGCTTCGGGCACCGTGCAGTGGAGACGTCTCGAGTCACACGGCCGTTCGCGTCCGGGTTCCCCCCGTGCGCGGAAAAGCAGCCCGAGCCATTTCAGAGACGCCCTGAGTGTCGGTCCCGTCTCACCCAGAGAGCTCGGGTTTCTCTTTTTTCTTAACAACTCTGCGCAAGGTCATTAGTCTCGAAGCCGCCTCCTGAAACCGCAGCAGCCGTTCGCCCGCGGGGGTGAAGGCTGAGCCGTGCGCACCGCGCGGGGCCCAAGTTTGGGTTCGCAGCCGCAGAGTCCGTGTCTTTCCTCACCTGCATTCGGCCCGCGTGTCCGAGCACTGGGATCTGCAGCGCTGGGCGCGATTCAGGGAGGAGATTGCAGCCTCTCTCTCTCCCCGCTCTCTCTCTCTCTCGATCCCTCCCCTCCCTCTCTCCTCCTCCTCTCTCCGCCCTCCTCCCGTTTCCCCTTTCCCCTTCTCCCACTCCTCTCTCCCTCACGCTCCCTCTCCTTTCTCCCAGTCCCAATACAGGCAACTCGAGCTGAACTTGATCCCTTTGCAGTTCAAAGGTGAGCAAACCAGGCTCCGCGCGCAGGCGACGCTGGCCTGGCCAGAGACCCCAGCCGGGCTCCCCCCACGGCAATTAACAAAGATGCCCAATTCTGTCCGGATTTCCGAAGAAAAGCACAAGGCATGGGGTGGGGGGAGGTGGAGTCAGAGACAGCTGCCAAGTAGCTTAAAAAAAAAAAAAAAAAACAAAAAAAACAGTTTGCCAAGGGGAGAAAAAGTGCCAGTCGGTTGTTGCCTCGGAAGTGCCCTGGCACGGCGGGTGAATTCCGCAGTTGTCTCGTCCCCTCTGGTGTCTGGGAGAGTCTGGTGCTCGCGCTCCCGCCGCCCCTTTGGCTGCCGCGGCTCTAAGACACTGAATGGCAAGTGGGAAGCTCCAGCTCACCCGCCGCGAGCCGGAAACCCCCAAGTTTGCCCAAAGTGATGGTTGCTGCTGGGCGCTCTCTGCCTTGCTTGCGGCTCAAGCTTGTCCCTGACGCTACTGCGGCGGCCTTAGCAGTGGAGCCTTGGAAACTACACTCTCAGAAAAGGAGGGAGGAGGGAAGGGGGGGGAGGGAGACAGGAGGGAGCACTAGCCGACCGCCCCGCTCCGGAAAGCCCAGCTTCAGCTCCGGGGCCCACTCCAAGTGTGCGCAATCCTAACACGTCCCCCTTAAGCCAAAGCTTGTCCCTCTCCCTCCCCAGCGAGTGCAGCCGCTGCCTTCTGGGGGAACTTGCTTTCCCTCCCCGAGGCTGGTAAATTTCCTTCTCGCTCTGGCTAATGCCGAGAGCGTGTGTGAGAGCGCCGAACATGTGTCAGCAAACGTTTCTCCTTCCCCTTCTCAGAGTATGTTCTTCATCCCTGCCCCCCACCCACTGTCTCTGCTTCGCGAATTAGCTTCTTGGTTAAAGCTTGGTCAGCTGTGGCTACGGGGACCCAGCGTGTGGCCAGGGATCTACGCGGGTGTTCTGAGAAACCATGATGGGCTGCAGTCGTTAAGAAAGAACAGCGAACTCCTGGGAGAGTGGGAGAGTGGGAGAGCGATCCTTTTTTGGGAGCGCAGAGTTCGGAGGGCTGAGGTTTGGGGAAGGGGAGGGTGCTCTGTCTTTGTTTAAATGCTTGGCATTCCTGTCGCTGTGCTTGCTTACGGGGTAGACCGTGGGTGCGCGCGCCTGGGGAATAAACACATGTTGGAAGCCTCGATATTATTTTCTGAGCAGAAACCTGCAGCTTTTAGTAACTGGCAAAGTGTAGCGTCACCTATCTGGATAAAAGGGAAATAAACTTTAATGTCAACTTTGTGTACCAAACTGTCCCTAGCTCCTTTTCTCTCCTTCTTTTGACTTTGTGCCACTGGAACGTAGATGGTGTTCCCCCAAGCGAGGCTTCCCCAGTTTTCAGACACGGCCACCGCAGCTCGCCTCATCGGATTTCAAGTCTGGTCGCGTTTTCCGAACTATAGACATTTACTCTTCATTTATTTCAGCGGCAGTTAAACAAGGGGGCCTAGCCAGGATTAGGGGGGCTTGAGGTGGGTACTTGGAGGGAATTCTTACCATCTCAAAAAAAGAATGGGGGCTGCTACTAGGTTTTGGTTAGTCCTCAGCCGGTTTGCTCAATTTAAAGGCATTAAAGGTCCCCCACTTAAAGGAAAATTTAAAGCGAAAAGAAGAAAAGAGAAAGAAATACGTCCAGAGTAGGTACTCTGCCTTTACGATACCTCTGTGAGGCGGCGGAATGATTTAAGGACAAACACCAATAAAGTCTTTGAGCAGACATAGCGCGCGGTTCTTTAGGCGGGCGCAGCCAGCAGGAATGCGGGGAGAGGCGGCAGAGATTTCCAAGCATTCCCGATGGGGGATCGTAGAGGTGCGGAGGATGGAGCAATCGTGGTGTGTGCCAGGGGGCTGGCGAGTATTTTCCAGACTGCTAAAACATCAGCGCTCCGGAGGTAGTGGCTCCTCCTCTGAGGCCAGGCCGGGAATCCGGCCTTTCCACCCGCCTCCCCACCCCCGGTCCCTCCACCTCCTACCCTTCGCAGGCACCGGAGCCTCTCAGCTCTATATCTGCAGCATCAGCGAGAACTGCTCGGCGCGCAGACTCAGTGCGCACCGCCGCAGTCTCGAACCGGGGGGCGGGGGCGGGCGCCGCAGCGCAGAAGCGGCAGGCTAAGTGTCAATAAAGCCGAATTCCCCTTCTACTAAGCAAACTCTGGTTTATCAGAACGCTGCCTCCCTGAGACACCCGGTCCCGTTTTTTCCAGGGTCCAAGGCGGAAGCCCGCGCATTCCCATAACGCGGCAATATGGTGCAGGACACTCAGTCCTCTCGCCGCCTTTCCGAAGATTTTGCAAACTTCGGGCAGCCGCGTAGGCAGAGACACTGTACACTCCCTCTCGCCTCGCCAGACTGTAAACTTGAACAAGCCCGTGCGCCCACCGCTCCGACGCGCGATCGTTAGGCGCACACCAGCGGGGGGGGCGAAGAGAGTAGGCGGCTTTTCCCTGGAGCGCTGAAATTTCCTTCCAGATGACCCGGAGGTGGGGTGGAGTGGGGAGGGGGGCGGCGTCCTTCACAGTGGAGTGGTTTCCTCATTGCGAGTCACCAGCCTGCCCTCCCCACTCTCATCCCTACCAACTCCGCCGCGCAGCCAAACCGGCGTGGGAAATGGGTCCGACGTGCCCGGCATGGAGAAGAGCGCGGCCAGACTGCCGAGGCCTTGAAGCCTTCTGGCTTCTCCCTTCCCCCACCTTCCCCGGCTCCGACCTTTCCGCCAGAGCAGCCCAAGAGTGTTGGCAGATCTGCCCGGTCGTGCGTTGGGTTCCCGGGAAAGCGAGCGGAATGGGCGGGGTAGGGCTGTGGGCGAGGCGAGGAGAGCTCTCGGAGCGCCCTGGCCGCGCTCGGAGCTCGCGTCCTCTTCCGCCCCCTGTCTAGGGACTGACACTCCAACTCCAGCCTCCAGCCGGCGCGAAGGATGAATGGAGGCGAGAAGCCGATTCCCCCACCCCCGCCCCATTTCCGCAGTCTCAGAGCCAGTGTCACAAGTGCTCAGCAATTTCATTAAATGCAACCGGGGGGCTAAATCCCCCGCGGTACAAGACCTCACCAAGGGAAGATGATATCCGGGTTCGCTCCCACCCACAAACCCCGCCCGGGCTTCAATCCCGAGGCTGCATTTATCTTCTCAACCTGAGAGGAAAGGGTTCAGAAGGAAATGGAATCGAAAGTGTAACCGGCTGCAATAAATTAAAGAGCCCGCTGCCGCTGCTGTTGCTTTGGCGTCCAGAATTAGAGAAAACGAGATCAGTGTCCTAAAACCCGCCTTGATCAGATACAACGTCATCCCTTGTATGAACCAAAGTATGAGAGAATGTTGAATTGTTGGTTTTTTTTAAAGAACAAGAAAAAGAAATGTCCTTTTGAAAGAAGGTTAAAAAGGACAATTTATTATAGACATATCACTCCATTCTAACAGACACTTAATAAAAGCTCGGCCAACGATTTATTTTCTGTGCCAATATCTTACAATACTCGGTACTTTTTGGGTTTTGTTTTTAAATTTATCGACTAACCTTGCTTACTTAAAACTGCTTTGCAGTTAAAAAAAAAAAAAATTCAATGACTGAGCTGAAAAATAGCATCCAGGGTCCGTGTTGTAGTTTAAGCCTTAAGAAAAGACAGGAAGAGGAAAAACAACAAAAGTTTATGGTTAGAATGAATACAAAGACGTAGGTGCCAGAGATATGATCTCTGGGGGGCTTTCATTCATTATAGACGCTGTATTTACGATAATACAAGAAAAAAAGGTTAAATACAGTAAATATGATAGCCAGTTCTGGAAAGAAATATAAAGCAGTTTGACGGGAAGGGAGAAAGTGACTCAAGAACGCCACCAAGGGACAAACTGAGGAAATGACACCCGTACATCTCCAAATCCGTTGACCTTTTATCTTTTTCGAACTGGTCATCTGTATCCACTTAGGTATGTGTAAACACGTTTTTGAGGTCTTTACGATCAATCATTTCTCCAACTACTTCTGGTAAACTTGATACTTTAGTTTTCTTTATCTAAATAATCAAAAATGACTGTCCCTTAAACCTCTGTTATTTTAAATAGTAAGTATAACCCGACTTAAAGCAAGTATGATTCTGATGCCTGGGACTGCGAGTAACTACAGGAATCTTTTGTAGTCTTAAATTCATGCTTGTAGTGTTAAAATGTGCAGTATACGTAAATGGCTAAATTATTCATTGAAATAACAGACTTTTCGATGGACATTAAAACTCAGCAGTTTAAATAAGGAAACCACAGATTTCCTTTTAAGCAGGTAATAACTGCTTGCATCAGTGGTTATTTAATTGGTCTCCAGCCAAGAAATAGAACAAGTTGTACCGTTTAAATCATGAGATCATGTAATGTAAAGCCATAAAATGCAATATATCAGTAGTAGAAGAACACAAGCTAAGAACTAAACTAAGTTGATTCATACTGCCTATTTGAATAACTATTAAGCATTTCCATAAGTCTAGTACAAAAACTTAAGAGAAAAAAATTCATGAAAATAATTTTAAGAGTTTACTTAAATATTATAGTCTGTGTGATTTGCCGGTTTAAATGTAGTGTTTTTGTTTAAAAATGACACCTGATAGAAATATTTCACCTTAAGCACAGAACAAATTGCAGGATTGTTTGTCTAGAGTTTTAAATGTCAAAAATATATTCAGTATAACATAGATTTAAAATTTATGTGAAATATATCTAATCAGATACTGTAACTGACAAACGCATTTTTTATTTACAAGATAATTTATGGATTTTTTCCAACTTTACCGTAATTTTTATATATTTGCAAATATCTATGCTGGAGAGAAAAACAGTATTTTGCAAAATCTGGGTGAGTTTTTTGGAGAGAGACACTTGATAGGTCAAAACAGTATATCCTATTATTTTTGACCATCTGCGGCTGTCCCCTGTCTTTACCTATGGTAAAATTGAACATTCCAATGCCCTTTCCAGGAACCTGAGACATTTGGCATTTCTTTACTATCATGACAGGATATGTCGAATGCTACTGTAACTAATGACCTCTAAGCCTAGATAATATATTAAGGGTTTGGAGAAAAAAATATCTTATAATGGATTGTATTAATATAATACTCAAATAAATGACCTTGCATGTACTAAGTATGGTTGAAAATTATGAATTAGCTTTATAAATTTTATTCCCTATGTTGACCTATGCTAACTAGATCACTTATGTTAATTACCAATACCAGGTAATATAAAACATTACTCAATCAAATTTAACCCATTAAAATTTAGAAAATACAAAATGTAGAATGTTTCTAGGATGGATAATATAGTAAGTTTGATTAACTACTTTACCAGCAATGAATTTTTCAGTGATATATAATCATCTTTATATGGTAATCCTTGGGATCTTTCTCCAAATACAATATTGCTAGCTAACTTCTGGACCTAGGATAGGATTACTCTTCTCAGCCCCCTTGTGGCTAGATGATGCCATTGACTAGGTCTGGGTAACCATGAGTGGAAGTGGAAGTTCACCTCCAAAAGGAACAGGGATGGCTAAAATGAAATCACTATTCAACTCTGTCAGTTATACTGATTATTAACCTGACCTAGGACCAATACCTGGAAACTGTCAATACATTTCAGACCCACATTGACTTTGAAAGCAGTAATATGTTTTAAGTGACTGTTTCAGCACTTATTTAATGAATTATAGAAGTGAAGCTGGGTTAAAAGCCCTACCAAATAGATGATATGGGTTTCAACTATAATCCCTGTAAAACAGCAGTTGTTCTATTTAGTCACAGGTGGAAATACAAGTTCCAATGGCAAGGCAAGTACTTGCTATATACATAAAGCTATATAAATTTGTATCTGGTGATTTTTAACAGTAGCAGACACATTTCACTGTAGTTTATTTTTTTATTTTATTTAGTTTATTTTTTATTTAATAACTGGTGTGGCATTTTAACACTTTGAATAAGACTGTGATAAAGTATTGTTGACATACCATGAGATGGAAAAATAATATTGATTTTTGTATTTATGATTATTCTTTTTAATTCTTGTTTTGCCTGTGTAACTGATTTTCAATTGTGTCTCCAAAAGACTATATTTTAAAAAAAAACTATATGGATGTAATTAGAAGCTTTTGATTTGGCTAATCAATGAATAAAATATCAAGTGCTTTGATGAATTATTAAACTAACAGCTGGGGTTAGTAAGAGTATATATCATCAACAATATATATCTGAATTCAGCACTGAGAGGTTTACTACATCTTTCTGTTTCTGATCATGTCTGTCTGTTTGGAGTAAAAAAATTGTACCTGTCTTTGTCTTTTCGATGACATTTGATATAAAGCTTCTCTTTTTCATCTAACAAATAGGAAGGTTTGCTTCTTTCTTGTAAAACAGGATTAAAACATATGAGAGAGGATGAGAGAAAAATACAATTAAAAAAAGGTGTAACTGAAACAAAGGTAGCATCTCAGTTTCTGTTTTATCTTGCCCTACAGAATCATGCTTTGCAAAGGTCTATAAACCAATGACTATGATGGCTACTCCATTTGTTTTAAGGGATTCTTGCTCACAGTAGTAGATATAATGGTCATCTGAGTTAAATTCACCCATTCCAGTCCATTTTAGTTAGCTGATTCCTAAAATGTCAATGTTCACTCTTGCCATCTCCTGTTTGACCACTTCCAATTTGTCTTGATTCATGGACTTAACATTCCAGTTTCCTATGCAATATTGCTCTTTATAGCATCGGACTTTACTTCCCTCACCAGTAACATCCACAACTGGGTGTTGTTTTTGCTTTGACTCTGTCTCTTCATTCCTTCTGGAGTTATTTCTCTGATGATCTCCAGTAGCATGTTGGGGACCTACCAACCTGCAGAGTCCATCTTTCAATGTCCTGTCTTTTTGCCTTTTCATACTGTTCATGGGGTTCTCAAGGCAGGAATACTGAAGTGGTTTGCCATTCCCTTCTCCAGTGGACCACATTCTGTCAGAACTCTCCACCATGACCCGTCCATCTTGGGTGGCCCCACATGGCATGGCTCATAGTTTCATTGAGTTAGACAAGACTGTGGTCCATGTGATCAGAGTGGTTAGTTTTCTGTGACTGTGGCTTTCAGGCTGTCTGCCCTCTGATGGAGAAGGACAAGAGGCTTATGGAAGCTTCCTATTGTGAGAGACTGACTGAGGAAACTGTAATCCAAGTCTATGCACTAACCAGTAAAGCTGAAGAAGCTGAAGTTGAATGGTTCTATGAAGACCTACAAGTCCTTTTGAACTAACACCCAAAAAAAGATGTCCTTTTCATTACTGGAGACTGGATGACAAAAGTAGGAAATCAAGAAACACCTGGAGTAACAGGCAAATTTGGCCTTGGAGTACAAAATGAAGCAGGGCAAAGGCTAACAGAGTTTTGCCAAGAGAACACACTGGTCATAGGAAACACCCTCTTCCAAAACACAAGAGAAGACTCTACACATGGACATCACCAGATGGTCAACACCGAATCAGATTATATTCTTCAAAGAAAATATGGAGAAGCTCTATACAGTCAGCAAAAACAAGACTGGGAGGTGACTGTGGCTCAGATCATGAACTCCTTATTGCCAAATTCAGACAAATTGAAGAAAGTAGGGAAAACCACTAGGCAACTCAGTTTTGACCTAAATCAAAGCCCTTGCAATTATACAGTGGAAGTGAGAAATAGTTTCAAGGGATTAGATCTGATACACAAAGAATGCCTGAAGAACTATGGACAGAGGTTCATGACATTTTACAGGAGGCAAAGGTCAAGAGCATCACCAAGAAAAAGAAATGAGAAAAGGCAAAAGAGTTGTCTGAGGTGGCGTTACAAATAGCTGTGAAAAGAAGAGAGGTGAAAGGCAAAGGAGAAAAGGAAAGATATACCTATTTTAATGCAGATTTCCAAAGAATACCAATGAGACATAAGAATGCCTTCCTCAGTGATCAATGCAAAGAAATAGAGGAAAACAATAGAATGGGAAAGACTAGAGATCTCTTCAAGAAAATTGGAGATACCAAGGGAACATCATGCAAAGGGAACACAGTAAAGGACAGAAATGGTATGGACCTAACAGAATCAGAAGATATTAAGAACTGGCAAGAATACACAGAATTGTACAAAAAAGACCTTCACGACCCAGATAATCACGATGTGTGATCACTCACCTAGCCAGACATCCTGGAATGTGAAGTCAAGTGGGCCTTAGGAAGCATCACTATGAACAAAGCTAGTGAAGGTGATGGAATTCCAGTTTAGCTACTTCAAATCCTGAAAGATGATGCTGTGAAAGTGCTGCATTCAATATACCAGCAAATTTGGAAAACTCAGCAGTGGTCACAGGCCTGGAAAAGGTCAGTTTTCATTCCAATCCCAAAGAAAGGCAATCCCCAAAAATGCTAAACTTACTGCACAATTGTACTCATCTCACATGCTAGTAAAGTAATGCTCAAAATTCTCCAAGCCAGGCTTCAACAGCACGTGAACTGTGATCCAACTTTCAGATGTTCAAGTTGGATTTAGAAAACGCAGAGGAACCAGAGATCAAATTGCCAACATCTGTTGGATCATTGAAAAAGCAAGAGAGTTCCAGAAAAACATGTACTTCTGCTTTATTGAATATGCTGAAGCCTTTGACTGCATGGATCACAAAAAACTGTGGAAAATTCTTCAAGAGATGGGAATACCAGACCACCTGACCTGCCTCTTGAGAAATCTGTTTGGAGGTCAAGAAGCAACAGTTAGAACTGGAAATGGAACAACAGACTGGTTCCAAATCGGGAAGGGAGTACATCAAGGCTATGTATTGTCACCCTGCTTATTTAACTTATATGCAGAGTACATCATGAGAAACACTGGACTGGATGAAGCACAAGCTAGAATTAAGGTTGCTTGGAGAAATATCAGTAACTTCAGATATACAGATGACACCACCTTTATGGCAGAAAGCAAAGAACTAACGAGCCTCTTGATGAAAGTGAAAGAGGAGAGTGAAAAAGCTGGCTTAAAACTCAACATTCAAAAAACTAAGATCATGGTATCTGGTCCCATCAGTTCAGTTCAGTTCAGTCGCTCAGTCATGTCCGACTCTTTGCGACCCCATGAATCACAGCACGCCAGGCCTCCCTGTCCATCACCAACTCCCGGAGTTTACTCAAACACATGTCCAATGAGTTGGCGATGCCATTCAGCCATCTCATCCTCTGTCGTCCCCTTCTCCTCCTGCCCCCAATCCCTCCCAGCATCAGGGTCTTTTCCAATGAGTCAACTCTTCGCATGAGGTGGCCAAAGTACTGGAGTTTCAGCTTCAGCATCAGTCCTTCCAATGAACCCCCAGGACTGATCTCCTTTAGGATGGACTGGTTGGATCTCCTTGCAGTCCAAGGGACTCTCAAGTTTTCTCCAACAGAGCAGTTCAAAAGCATCAATTCTTCGGTGCTAAGCTTTCTTCACACTTCACGGCAAATAGATGGGAAAATAGTGGAAACAATAACAGATTTGATTTTGGGGGGCTCCAAAATCACTGCCGATGGTGACTTCAGCCATGAAATGAAAAGACGCTTGCTCCTTGTAAAAAAAGTTATGACCAAACTAGAAAGCATATTAAAAAGCAGAGCTATTACTTTGCCAACAAAGGCCCATCTAGTTAAAGCTGTGGCTTTTCCATTAGTCATGTATGGATGTGAGAGTTGGACTATTAAGAATGCTGAGTGCTGAAGAATTGATGCTTTTGAACTGTGCTGTTGGAGGACTCTTGAGAGTCCCTTGGACTGCAAGGAGATCGCATCAGTCTATCCTAAAATAAATCAGTCCTGAATATTCATTGGAAGGTCTGATGCTGAAGCTGAAACTCCAATACTTTGGCCACCTGATGCGAAGAGCTGACTCATTTGAAAAGACCCTGATGCTAGGCAAAATTGAAGGCAGGAGGAGAAGGGGTCGACAGAGGATGAGATGACTGGATGGCATCACCGACTTCAATGGACATGAGTTTGAGTAAATTCTGGGAGTTGGTGATGGACAGGGAGGCCTGGCGTGCTGCAGTCCATGGAGTCTCAAAGAGTCAGACAGGACTGAGCGACTGAGCTGAACTGAACTGATAAACCAATATTGCCCTCAACCATCAAAAGTTACTCTTTAGGCATCCCCATCTGTCTTTCACTGTTTCTGAATTACTCCCCTGGGCAGAATTAATGTGATGCTAATGAGCCTCAAACATTCAGGTCTGTCACTTGCATCAACCTCTTCCAAGACCTTATGGTGAGGGGGTGGGGTGCAACAATGCCTACATAGTCACATGATTTTTAAATTTGCAAGAAGGAATTTTTAGCACAATAGGTTACTAACACTGCTTTCTTCCTCTTCAATTTCCTCTATCACACTTCTTGTGTAAATGGTGTTAAAGAGCCTCAGGAATTTTGGGGAATCTAGTTAAGGGAAAAGTTGAGATGAGGATACATCTAATTTGGGTGTGTTAAGAATGTTTTTATGAATTTAAGTCTTTTTCATTCACAGTTATTTCTATTAATAACAACCATGGCACAGAATGGCTCCCAAGAATTTGACATTCATTGTGCCGGGGTACCCTGTGTGATGGCACAATGGTACAGGGCCATGGCTTCTGTACAGTGATAGAATATCCCTTAGTGGGGGTTCCTGGATATCCATGGGTGGTGAAGTGGAATCAAGGCTTAAGTGTGTGGGGCCAGAAACAAGTCTGCCGAAACTTCTAATTATTAGATAAAAAGTTCCAAATGGAAAATGGGCTTCTCTTTGACATCTACTTAAAACAAATATTCTCTCTTGTAGGAATTACTCAGTAAGGCAGAAGATACACACTATTCTTTTGAGTGTGTGTGTGTGTAATTTCTAAGCAGAGATTTTACAAATACAGAAAGTTCTCAGAATCCCTGTATTTGTGAAAGCAAATGTATAGCAATATTGCAAACAAAGTTAGAATGTGTGTAGCTGGGTGACTTATATCCCACTGTATTGGAGTTATCATATCTGACACATCAAGTGACAAAGTCTGCCACTTGAACATGAAATGACACACCATATATTCACCAATGCAATAAAGATACCCTAAAGAAACAAATATTTCTGTGACAAACTCATACTGTACTCTATTCATCAATATGTCAAACTATGTTGTATTTATTCAATTATTAAGTTTAAGACAGTGCAAAAACACTTAAAAATCTATTTCAATTGCACTTCCATGTGCCTTAATTTCAAATTGAGTCTATATATCATTTTTTCAGAAGTTTTGGTCATACCAAATTTCAAAAAAGAAGTATTATAGATATATGTCAGCCCATTAATTAATGAGTTATGGGTTTAGGGGAAACATTGTGACACTTTTTTATTTGTCAGATCTATAAAATGTGAAATTTCTTATAATTTGTGGTTTTTAAATAGAAATTTATTTTGTACTATTTTTGTATCTTATTCTATATTCTTTTTCTTAAGGAAGGCCACCCAAAATATGTAAAGTTTACAAAACTTGATTCTGTCCTGTCCTTGCTTGTAATAATTAAGAGCATAGACAGAGAGTGGTTTAAATAAATAAACCATAGACATCAAAGTTTCCCCCAAATCATAAATTCAATTCTGCAAAAATAAAACAAATGTTAAGACTTTATATTACCTAATTTATAGATAAATACTGCTTAATACTGCTTAATTTCCTAAGGACAGTAATCATATTGCTATAATAAGTTATTTTAAAATCAGATTGTTGGTGCTAGAAGTTGTTAAAGTGGCCACACAGTGAGAAAGAGTTGGATGAAGTATTGAAAATAAAGAAACCACTTTTGAATTCCAGGGCCTCCACTCTGGACCTCTGATTTTTGATGAATAACTCTGAACCCCAATATTTCATCATTTAATTAAATTCATCCAACATGTATTTAAATTCTATTTTATATCAGTCTATGTGTTAGATTTTGAACATAAGTAAATTCTAATACTTGCCTTTAGATAGTTCATATTTTAATTGTATCTATATAATGGGTACAACAAGTCACCTTTAAGGTTGTTGTGGGTAGTAAATGTGATAATTTCATAAGAGAACTTAATACTGCTTGGAACAAATTAAATTCCTAATACAAGTTTTTTTTTTTTTACTCTATTTTTCTTAATGCTGCTAAGGACTTAGGGTTGAATATCCTAGATTTTTCAAGATCTTCATTTCTATTTTGTACACATTTTCATAGTTTAGAATTGGAGTCATTTATGCTTATATTGATCTTCATTTGTTCAGGGGTCAGCAGACTACAGCCTTCAGACCAAATCTGGCCCTTGGCTTGTTTTTGTATGGCCTTCTGTGCCATGGATATTTTGTTTTGTTTTTTACACCTTTTAAAGAGTTGTTAAAAACAAAAGAAAGAGAAGAGGGACACAACATATGGCCCGGAAAGCCTAAACTATTTACTCTCTGACCCTTAACAGAAAACACTTTCTGATGTCTTTTTTGGAATATCAATTTCATGAGTATAGTGACAATACTGAAAAATATAGTATTTCACATTCCATGTGAGAAAGGAGCTACTGCAATATGTAAGTGCCCAGATGGAACATTAGTTGCTAAGCTCCATATGTAAAGCTCCATATCCATAACGCTCTAACTCAAGTACACCCATGTCACATTACATAATCCATATGCATAGTGATATGCTGCTTTCACTACAACACAAAGAACTCACAGTGTACCTTGTAATGATAGTTATTACAGTGACCTTATAAAGATGGTCACTCCTCTTCCTGAGAGGTTGCATCTTTGTTCCCTCTCTTTGAATGTGGACAGACTTTGTGACTGATTTTATCAGTAGGACACAGTGGGAGTAACATCATGCCCGTTCTTGTCCCTTGGAGTATTTTCATGGAAACTGGAAACTGCCACTTAAGAAGTCCCATTACTCTGCGACTACCATGCTAGAGAGGCCTCATGTTATGTAGGCATGGTAGGTGACAGTCTCAGCCAGGCCCTGACTTTCAGTCATATCCTCTGAGACACTAGAGTCAAGCCATCTGGGACCCTTTGGAACAGTTCATCTGACAACTGAATACCACTGAGTGGTTGAGAACACAGTTGACACCATATGGAGCCAGTGAATCACCCACCGGAGCCTGGCACACATGCTTGACCTACAAAACTTGGGTGAGATATTAATAAAAGTTTATTATCTTAAACCACTTTGTTTCAGGATGTTTGTTACCCAGCAATAGATGGTTGGAGCATGAGTATTCTGTTCGCAAATTTAACAGATGCTGAACGTCAATACTAGATTTAATAATGATAATTGTTATCATACTGTGCTCATCTGTTGGCCAGACACCACTCTCAACACATTTAATAAGGTTATCACTTAATCTCAGAAGATTATTGCTTAATATAATATTCCTGTAAAGTTATTACATTACAGAGATTATTTTCTGTGTAGCACAGAAGAGGATGCTGAGACTTCAGGAAGTTACGTTTCCTACTAACCTTCTTATGAAATTATCAGATTATGGGGATTATTTTATCCATAGTAAGATGAGGACCCTGAAACTTAAGAAGGCTAAGGAGGTTAAATAATGAAGAGATATCACAGCTATTAAGTGACTGAGGCTGAGGGATCCAATTTAGTTCATTCATATTTGAAAACCTTTGCTCTGATATACTATAAATAATACTTTACTTTACAATGGAGAGCTGATCTAATTAGTTTATGCAGCCCATAAGCAGAGGCTCCAAACATCTTTCTTGTTTGTATACTCCATTTAATTAATCTTATGGGGTTCTCTCTCCTAAAAATCTGTCTTCAGTGTAGCTGATTTTAACTGACAGTTTGCTCAGAGTTTCCTGGATTGAAACTTAGAATAGGGCTGTATTTAAATGTACCTATCTCCTTTATGTCAGATCAAAGCAAGTATGCCATTTGTTCCTAACTTTCAAGGGTCCTTCATTTTTTTTTTAAGGGCCCTTCATTTAATTTAGAATGTTTTAAAGGAAATACTCAGTCCAAGGGGCTTTATTTCCAAAAATGACACACAATAAATATTTATGGTAAAAATCCCATTATTTCATTTCTGCTTCATGGTAATGTTTTTGTTACCTTTGTGATCCAGGCCACAAAAGAGTATTATAGGGCAATAAGTCACAGTATGGTAGGGATTATTATTGTCTTGATATTTGCAAAAAGAGGCTATCTTTAAGAGGGTTATTGATAATCTAACTTTGTCAGTAGAGCACTATTTTGTGACAATAATGAGTACTTGGTAATATTAATTGAGAACTTACAGTATACCAGGGGCAATTCTAGGCTCTTCACATATATTAAATTATCTAATAAATGGTCCAATGAATTCATATTCATAAATCCCTCAAATTTGTATGTGTGTTTCTGATTTTTGTAACTTATTTTAATTCTCCATCTTCTATTATGACTTTGACCTTCATTACATGCCTGAAGGATAGACAAGTAATGTGACAAGAACTTTACTACAAATTGAGAGTATCTTCATAAATGGATTGAATTACTGTGCTAATCATTATTCATTAATCACCAAAGTGCATTCCTGACCACATTCAGGTATAGGAAGGGCTGTCAGTTCAGTTCAATTCAGTTTAGTTGCTCAGTTCAGTCGTGTCCGACTCTTTGTGACCCCATGGACTGCAGCATGCCAGGCTTTCCTGTCCATCACCAACTCCCAAAGCTCGCTTAAACTCATATCCATTAAGTTGGTGATGCCATCCAACCATCTCATCCAACCCCAAGAACAGTATGAAAAGGAAGGGCTGTACTTCCATATATCTAGAAGTCAAGATGGCCACAGGAATTCTCTGGTCAACGATATATAAGCAGAAATGATATGTGTCTTCCCGGTGGGTGCATTTAAGAGCCAGCACACACTGTATCATCTTTTCTTCTTTAACATTTTATTAGGGTTCTCCAGAGAAACAGAATATATATAACTGACATCTGTTCTCTCTTGCGTGCACATACATGTGAGAGAGAACCAGGAGAGTCCATGGCATAAATTCTAGTCTAAAAAATAGCACACTCTACCCAAGAAGAGCTGATGTTTCAGTCTGAGTCCCAAGGCTAGAGAAAAAAAAAAAAAAAGCCACAATGTCCCAGCTCAAGCAGTCAAGGGAAGTTCCCTCATACTCAGTCTTTCTGTTCTATTCGGTCCATCAACAGATTGGATGAGAATCACCCACATTAAGGAGGCCAATCTGTTTTACTCAGTCGACTGATTAAAATGTTAATCCCAACCAAAAACATCATCATTGACAAACCCAGAATACTGGTAACAGGAACAAGAAGCAAACATGTTTTATGCATCACTAGGAGTAATAGCAGTGCCCGTTGAATTTCCATTCCTTGATTCTTGATGTCTCGATTTCTGTGAATTCTGGCTATCATGAAAAGAGCACTATATGTTGAATATTGATTCAGAGCAAATACTGTCTTCCAGTGAACCTTTCCCCAGCCCTTCAAGACACAGCCACATAACTGGCGCTGTAACTGAGTCTTCAAAATGCTATTTCACACTTTTATCAAGTCAGCTGCTTCAGGATGGTGGACAATGTACAGCAAAGCATCTTGTACACTTAATCAATGGCAAAGGAGGACTCAAATTATGTGGGGGAATAACAAAGATCATCACATTGCCAGAAAACCAAATACTTGTATCTTGATATCAAAATTGTGAAAGTAAACAAAATACAGTCAAGCCATGGATGGGACGGGGCTTTACTTACACAGAGAAGAGATGGAGCAAAATCAGCTTCAGGAGTGTGCATTGGTCCATCCATTATGATTAGCAAGCTCCATCTCATCCCCCCCATCCCGCTTCGACAAGCAGCTGAAGAAGGGTCATTTGTCTGGGTGTATATCTCTCACACTACATTAGAAGGACTTTGACCCATCCTCCATGGAATCTAGAAAACTAAAAGATGGGGTTCTTCTTGAGGTCCATTGATGTACATGCCCAAGTAGAACAAAGCTACTCTTATTGAGATAGAAACAGAGAAAAATATTCCCACCCAAGTTGATAAGTCTGGTACAGGCTGTGTGGGCTCTTTATCACTTGGTAAGGAAGTGTTCCAGGCCCAAGGCCCATTCTCAGATGACAGAGTAGGGGTGGAAAGATTTCATACATGAGGCTGCCTTTCCAAAAGGGAACACAATAAGAAGAGTGAATTCTATGACCATGAACCCATTGCTACATTTCTGTCATGAAGTAAATCCCTTGATCAGAAGCAATGCTGAGTGGAATACCATGATGATGGATAAAGTATTATGTAAATTGATGGATGAGAGTTTTGGCAGAAGCACTGCATTCAGGAAAGGTAAATCTCCATCCAGACTAAGTATCTATTAAGTCAATAACAAGAGACTGTCCCTTCCATGATGGAAGTAGTCCAATGTAATCAACCTGCCACCAGGTAACTTGCTGATTGCTTTCAGGAATGGTGCTGGGTCTTGCTGATAGCAGATTGGGCATTCAGCCATGACTAAAGCCAAGCTGGCCCTGGTGAGTGGAAATCCACATTGCTGAGCCCATGCATAAGCTTCATCCCTCTTACCATAGACACTTTGTTCTTGAGCCCATTGAGCAATAACAGGAGTGGCTGAAGAAATACACCAACTGGCATTACAGAATGGGTAATATTAACAACTTGATTATTAAAATTCTCCTATGTTGAGAATTCAGATTCTGTTGAATTCAGGCTTCCCTCGGCTCAAATGGTAAAGAATCTGCCTGCAATGCAGGAGACCCAGGTTCAGTCTCTGGGTTGGGAAGATCTCCTGGAGAAGGGAATGGCAAACCACTCCATTCTTCTTCCCTGGAGAATTCCATGGAAAGAGGAGCTTGGCACACTATAGCCCATGGGGTCACAAAGAGTTGGACATGAATAAGCAACTAACATTTCATTTCATTTCATTTCTGCTGAGGTCACCCTTTGGTGAAAACTCACACAGGACACTCAGGCTTCCCGATGGCTCATCAGTAAAGAATCCACCTGCAAAGCAGGTGATGTGGGTTTGATCCCTGGGTCAGGAAGATCTCCCGGAGAAGGAACTGGCAACACACTCCAGTATTCTTGCCTGGGAAATCTCATGGACAGAGGAGTCTGTGGGCTACAGTCCATGGGGTTGCAAAAGTGTCGGCCAAGACTTAGTGACTAAACAACAAGGACAGACATACTTCCATATTTTTTTTGCCTTTTCAGAGAGACCTATCTATTTCCCAAATTTTCTTATCACCAATTTTCAAGTCATTTTCCTTCCAGGTCTGTATCCATCCAGCCAACCGATTGGCCATAGCCCATTAATCATTATAACCAAGCCTCTGGCAATTTCTCCTTCTATGCCAAGTGAATGACAGCTGTACCGCTTGAAGTTCTGATCACTAGTAAGACTTCTTGTCACCACTGACATTCAGAGATGTACCCTAAGAGGAATGTAAGGTAGTGCCTACATATTGTGCAGAATCATTTGTAAACCAAACACTGTTTTCTTCCTCTGTCAACTGCTTGCAGGAAACTCCCTATGAGGTCAGAGGTGCAGTTGGATGGAGAAGGCAGTGTAGGAGGAGTGGGGACCGTGGATATTTGGACCACTTCTTAATGTAACTTACTTGTGCCTTCTGGGCCTGCTTGGGTTTAATCATATGCATAAACGATATCTATTTGATAATGGAGAACTGCTGCGCACATCCAACTTCATGAGACCCAGCCCATGATGGGCAGCTCAGGTCACATTAGCATATCATTTCTTCCCAGTTAATGCCTTTAACAGTAGATACCGTGAAAAGCTGGGAATTCAACGTTAATTGTAATTCAACCAAACTACAGGATATTTTTTGGTTCAATTTCCAGCCATCTCAGTACTGTAACTACAGGAGATAAGGATCTTCTTGAGGTCACATATAGAAACTTTCAGGTCATGAATATGATACTCGAGTTGAGAATTGAAATCTCTGAGCTCATTCTTATTTCTTCCACTTTATCCAACTAAAATGAGAGTGTTAGGGAAATTAAAATGGAGGAAGTCTTGTTCAGGATTGAGAAGCAGGAAAGCAGGCCCTGGGTCTTACTTCTGACCTGCCTGGACAGTGCCTGGATTCCATGCCTACCTGCAAGCACAACTAGTCAGGCAGCACTTCAGATAAGAAGGAGAGTGCATCTTTGAGTTCTTGAGCCCCTGGAAGCCTGGCCAACATGGCTAGGGTTTCATGAAATCCTATGACTTCCAAGATAAAACAAGCAGCATCATAAATAATGTTAAAGTAAAACCAGACCTGCATTTTTGCATGCAAACTGATAATGATATCAGTCTGTGGCCTGGGATTATAAGCAAGAACCCCTGAAACTGCAACTGGAAGTCTCACCCATGGAGCAGACACACTGCCCGGGACCTCGTCCCACCTGGGACTCCAGGTTGCTGTCACTGGGCACTTTCAGCACACTGTTTAAGGCTGGGTGTTGGTCAGCCCAATTTGGTGATGTATGTGCTGTTACTCTTCTCCGTTGTTTCTATTTCTCTTTTCTTTTAAAAATTGTATATTGAAATTAAGTTAAATAATCCTCTGATAAATATTGACATTATTTATTTGTGTGTAATGAGTGGTTTCTTTTCTTAACTCATCCTTCAAACCTGAAACAAAAGTAAAACCTCCAGCAAAGCAAGGAGTAACTAGTCAATCTCATAATATAGCTTAGTAAAAGTATCTAATAGAGAATCATCAAGATCCTTGCTTCTCCTTTGTGGCTGATGAGGAGTATCCAGTGGTAATATTCGGCAAACCTCTAGAGCCAGATCACTCCATGGACTATACTACTTTCTCTTTACATCTAATCAAGTTACAGAGCCAATTCCAGAGGCCTCAGAAGCAATTCATAAAACTCACTCTTAAATTTCTGTTCCTCTTGGTATCAAAATCTGATTACATTAGTCTCTAGAAACTATGAGATATAGGATACATACATATACATGTGTACATACATCTCACATATTAGTGAAAGAGAAAGAATGAAAGATTATAAAGAACTGCCTCAAGTAATTTTGGAAGCCAAAAAAGCCCAATATCTGTGGTTGGCAGGTTCATGACTCTAAAAAAGCCACCATTCCAGCCTGAGTCCAAAGACTGGGGGGCAGCGGGGTAGAAATCAATGTTCCAACTCAAGTGGTAAGACAGGAGAACCCTGTTCCTCAGTCTTTTTGTTCTATGCAGATATTCCGGTCTTCACCTGTTTAGATGAGGGCTACCCACATTAAGAGGGGAAATCTTCTTTACTCAGTCTATTGATTCAAATGTTAACCTCATCTAAAAACATCCTGATGAACCCACCAGTAGGTTTGACTAAATATCTAGACACTGTATAGCCTGATTAAATTGACACATACAATTAACCATTACAGCAGGTTAATATATATGCATCGTAAGATTAAAGCTGCCTGGAGTGTTTAGCCAACATGCAGACTATACAAACATCCTCTAGTCATCCTTGGTAAGGTCTACTGTAATAAATGTTCAGTCTAATAACTGGTTATGGGAGTGAGGGATTTTAGTAGTACCTGATTAATTGTAGCCTTACTAAATTAGTTAATACAGTTGCCCAGGATAGTCACTCAAACCTTGAGTTTTTGATCTTTGCAAGAGTGAGACAGAAACCCTTGCTATTTTATGTTCCTGAGATTTAGGGAATATTTGTTTCAGTGGCAAAATGTAGCCCATTTTGATGGATGTAGTCTCAATCTGTAAAACGTGGGGTTTTAACCAGATATCAAAGTCACTTACAGAACTTACGTTCTATGATTTTAGGTTTCCTGATTTCAAATAGGAAAACTCAATTATATGAAAGCAAAACAACTATACCAAAGCACTCAGTGCATTAAGTGAAATTCTGCAGCCAGAATCGTGGTTTTCAAATTATCTACCCAGTAACCTGTTTCCATTACATAGACTCATGCTTTCCTAAACTCAGCAATTGTTTAAAGGAAGCATTAAAATGTATATCATTTGGGAATGATTTTTATCTAGGAATTAATTGATTATTATGACACCTTTTGGAATGTACCATTTGAAAATGCCAGAGTAACTCACTGGTAGTCAGTTTCACCAAAAAATTTAACCTAAACTCATGTTATTTACTAACTTTGTACCTAGCCATTAGCAAGGGATTATGGGAAATGCAGAAGTATATGATGTGATCCAAGTAATTTCATTAATTTCATCTTAACCAGCATGGAATATAATCACACATAAATGACACATTTAATCTGTATAGTATGAAACTACTTATGCCTTGATTTCTTGTGGAGAACAACAGTCCTCTAGGACAGGACTAACTATGATGCAATGTGAAATTATGAAAGGCATTTCTGAAAGCTAGCAAATCAGAGTCTAGTATCTAATGAGTGCAACTACCTTCAAATCTGTCACATTGAGAAATTGTGTGACTACACCCCAAGATACAGCAAGCACCCCAAACATTCTTGGATTTCCTCTTCAGGGTACTTGAGGCATTTTTGTGACCATTTTTTCCATTGAATGTGCTATTGATTATTAGAAATGGTCATTCAAAGCCTTTGCATGTGAACTACATACATGATAGATCTGGACAATATTATATTTATTTAAACAGCAGGTTGAATTTCTTATTTTGTGTCTTTTGTGGTGTGGAAATGTAGCCTCGAAGGCAATTATAAAAAAGGGGTCCCTTAGAAATGTCAAAATCAAAGTTAGATTTCATTGATACATGTAGTTTTCAAATAGACTATACTGAGGCCAATCATCCAATGATTGATTTGTTTGTGAATGCATACGAGTATACACGTTACGTATGTTGTGTGCAAGTATGTATGTATTTCTGAGAGTGAGAAACTCATTATTTTATGTTTTATAAAAAATGTTATCTCTATTTTTAAAGAATTCTGATGTAACTTGAGGATACACACACACACACACACACACACACACACACACACACACACGCGCGCGCGCGCATGTATATATGTGAAGCAACACATAAGGGAACCTGAGCCACTATAGTGCAGGCGCTGAACCAATGTGATGTGACATGTTAAACAAGGAGACTTTTTTCTCTGGAGATTTTAAAGAAAATGATAGATGGGTGTCTATGGAATTTTGGGGGCTGTGGTATTTCTTGGAAGTAAAGAAAATGATCAATATTAATAAAGCTATTTCTACATCTCTAAAACTCTCTGAAAGGGGCAAAATGAAAGATACTATTATGGACTTGCCTTTGAGGACAAGTGAAAGGAAAAACAGAGCCACTCTGTCTGATCACTAGCTGTATTTCTTCAAGAGTCAGTATCCTGCAGAAGGAATAAATGGGCTACCCCCTAAGACAGTGATTGTGAGGATTTAAATGAGATCATGCCTATTAAGTGCCCAGCACAGAGATCAACATAGGAGTCATGCTTTACAAATATTAGTTTGCTTTCTGTTGGTCATTTCACAACTTTTGCTGATTACTTGCTTATCTGTGGATGTAAGAAGAAAATGAAATTTAGCACTGATGTGCAGTGTAATGAGAAAATAAATGGAGAAGAGATACGATCTAATCAAACTGAGTTAGTGATAATCCCTTGTCTTTGAAAAATAATATAGTAAAGTCATATTTATATCAAGCTCTTAATTTTTCATATCTATAATTTTTCTTTTATTCCTTGAATAGCCCCACAACTTTGGCCAGACTGGTTATTAACATCATGAGCTTGAAGAGAAAATTAGTGGCTGTGACTTTCTGAAAGCATAACTGTTTCGTACCAGATTCAAAATAGAGGTCCCATGATTGAAAGACTACATCTAAGATGGCACCTAATTATCCTTGCTTTTTGGTATTCATGTAATCTTCTCCTCTTGGGTGAGCTGGATCTAGTGACTCACTCCTAATAAACAGCTTATGGTGAAAGTGAAAGCTTCATTTCCAGCATTAGGTTAAAGAGAGACTATATCTTCCACCTGGACTGTCTCTTGTTCTCTTCTTTGCTGTTTCTGAGGAAACCTACTGCTAGTTGTGAGTAACACTATAGAGAGACCCAAATGGACAGGAACTATTACCTCTGGCCAACATTCATCAAGAACTTTAAGCCCACCAATAGTCACTAAGATGGGCTTGGAGCTTCTGAGACCTGCCAACCACCATGTGAGAGAGCTTAGAGGAGGATTCTCCCCAATCATATTCTCAGTTAAGACCAAGCAGATAACTTGATGGCACTGTTGTGTTAGATCAGAACCAGAGGGACTGGCTTGGAGTAGGAAATGGCAACCCACTCCAGTATTCTTGCCTGAAAAATTTGATGGACAGAGGAGCCTGGCAGGCTACAGTCCATGGCATCAAAGAGAGTTGGATAGGACTGAGCATGTGTTGGCTAAAGGAGCTATGTGGATTCTAAGTTAATGGTCAGATTTCTCAGATGTAAGTGGAAATGTTTTAATTGATAATAATATCAAGCAAATTCCAATCACAGAAGCAGAACTAATAAAAACATGTTTTTACTTGAATATACTTCTTGGGTTTCTCCTGCTGATCCTGTGATTGTTTCATGATTCACTTGAATATATGAAGGGAAATATACATAATAACAGAGACACTGCCTGAGATTGTGTTCTATTTTGACAACTCTGTCTATACTCTGTACTGAAGCAATTTGGATGGAAGTGGTGCTGTTTTGTGTATCTGCTTGGAAGTCATGAACTCCCCAAACTTGATCATTAGATTTGCAACTTGGTATTAAGACTTTTCAGGTGGCTCAGATAGTAAAGTATCTGCCTGCAATGCAGGAAGACCTGGGTTCGATCCCTGGTTTGGGAAGATCCCCTGGAGAAGGAAATGGCTACTCACTCCAATATTCTTGCCTAGAGAATCCCATGGACAGAAGAGCCTGGCAGGCTACAGTCCATGGGGTCACAAAAAGTCAGACACAACTGAGCGACTAACACTTTCACTTTGAGATGGACCAACTAAGTCACTCCAGACTTCCTGACTCAGAGAAACTGTGACACAATATGTTTCACTGATTTAGGCCACTAGGTTTTTGGGTATCGTGTTACACAGAAATAGGTGTCTAATATGCATGATTTTTGACTCTGCGTTTCAAACATCTACTCTATATAGTAGATCTCAGTTACTAATTAACCATTGACACTTTGGAGTTAGAGTCTTCTGCTGCTTAACTTTGTGACTTTGGTCAAGTTGTACAAATTCTATGTAACTCAGATTTCTTTTCTATAAAATGAAAACAAAAGTAGAAGCTACTTATGGAAAGAAGAAAAAGTAAAATCTATGTAGTGCTTAGAAGTGTGCTGGCCCAGGGATAGTCCCCAACACATGTTATCATTATCATTCCTTTATTAAAATGTGTGTGATATGTGTCAGTCGCCCATGTCATGTCCGACTCTTTGAGAATCAGTGGACTGTAGCCCACCAGGCTCCTCTGTCCATGGAATTCTCCAGGCAAGAATACTGGAGTGGGTTGCCTTTGCCTTCTCCAGGGGATCCTTCTGACCCAGGGATCGAACCTGGGTCTCCTGCATTGAAGGTGTATTCTTTATCAGCTGAGCCACCAGGGCTCTTTTCATTAAAGTAAGCAGCACAACTAATATCACCAATAATAAAAGACAGAGAACTAAGCAAGCATTCAAGTGTTTAGCTGAAAATATGAAACAAACATGAACCAGTGGTATTAACGATGTACACCAACATACACCAGCAGAAGATAAATGCACAGGATAACGGGGCAACGAAAAGGACCAATCATGAACTAGAAGTTACAAGCCAGGCAGGTTCTGACATATTTCCATTTGTGCTGATTTCTCTTTGAGAAGATCATATTTTTCTATATAATTGTATTACTTGCCAGCTGTCTTAATTTAGAAATCTTGCATTGAAGTTTACAGGTAATCTGTCACCTAATTATGTTGTTGTTGTGTATTAGTCTCTCAGTTGTGTCCGACTCTTTGTGACCCTATGGACTGTAGCTTGTCCTCTGTCCATGGGATTCTTCAGGCAAGAATCCTGGAGTGGGTTGCCATTCCTTTCTCCAGGGGATCTTCCTGACCCAGGGGTCAAACCCAGGTTTCTTGCACTGGAGGCAGATTCTTTACTATCTGAGCCACTAGGGAAGTCCGTCATCTAATTATATAAATATCAATATTTTAATGAAGCTCTTTTGTTAAATTTGTTATACTTAGAGACACACGTACATGTTTACTTGTGACTATATTTAAGTAAAAATGGAGAAGGGTCAAAAGCATTAAATAGCATATATTTAGAGGAAATTACATCCAGATTTATGCTATCTTGAATAAGGAATGGAGTGGAAACAGTCAATGTTGCTCTTGGGCATCATCTGAGAAATACCACCAAGAACAGAAATGGCCCTTAATCACAGTACCAATACTCTGAGAAGGACAGACAAGGAGTGCTTGGAGTAAAAGACAGACACAAGATAGACCTTAAAATATATAATGATGACTGGATTCAGAAACTAAAACACATATAAAAAAATTAGAGGAACACTAAACACTACCACTGTTGCTTTCATTTTTATAGCATTCTTAAAAAATGAATTTAATAAAGACTCTTTGGTAAATATGTAAATTAAAATACAGAGAATTATAATACAATAAGAAAATAGAATTTGCTAGAATTGCTTTTCAGCATCTTCTAGTCTGCATCAGACCTTTTGAGTCCAAATCAATCTGTGCATTTTAAAATCTGTAAGAACAACATTATATATATATATATATATATATATATATATATATATATATATATATATATATACACACACACACACACACACACACATATATATATATATATTAAGGGAAAAACTCCTGGGGACTTTTCTTGGAAAAGCAGAACATAAAAATTATCTTTAACAAATTTACCAACACTGTATGTTGATATTTGTAAAAGATGGCATTGATATTTATAATAAAGAAAAAGTTTTCTTTGCTGTGTATAGTATCTAAATTCACTTTCCAGATAAAGATGGTTGTAAATCTTAACATTAGAATCACACACTATGGTTTATACTCCAAATCTGCAAAAGCGTATTTTCTAGCTTGCTCCTCGTGGACATTATGTGTGTGTGTTGCTTTCATAAATAATAAGCCAACCGGTGGGTGGGATAGGGATGTTTAACAGACAATGAATGCATTCTAAGCCCATCCCTTGTTTCTTTCCTTTACTGCCACTGTCATTTTTTATGTAAAAAGACAGAATATTGCATGATTATTAAATACTACCTATAGCGATGAACTTATCTCATGGGATTGGGTTTTATGACCAGCTACCAAATTAGCTTCAGTGATGGTCCACTCTGATGGAATCCTCCAGACTGATTTTAAAACTAAATGCTCATGTTTCATTTCCAGAAGGAAGCTTGATTGGAATTTGATGTCCCTGACACTATGAGTGTCTCTCTTCAAGGGCAGTGAAGATGCAGAATGGCACTTGCCACAGAAAGCAGAAGTATTATTTGACAAGTGTGAGCAGAGTAAAAATGAAATATGTTCAGTAAGGTCAGGAAATCTTCCCACAGTGGAGAAATGAGACTGCAGGTGTTCCCTTTTCCTCATCCAAGGGTCCTCATGGACCCAAAGTTCTGATTTTACTTCTATTTCAGACTTACTTGTGATACTTCTATCATCTTCTTTTGCTGTTCTCTTTTCTTTTGCCCTCATATTCTGTTTCTTTTGCACATCTCTGAAATATATATTTCAGAAATACATACTGGATTTTAAAAATCAGAAATGTAATGCTTGCTTCTTGCAACAAGTCAAACAATACAAATGTACAAAGTGAAAAGTAATGATATTCCTTTCCTGAAAGGTGTCACCTTGAGGTAACAGATTCTAACACACTGGTGATATAGCTTTCTTAAGTGTACTTAATTTCATACAAACATACAACTTGCGTTTGTGTGTATATATACACAAATATACAACTTGCGTTTGTGTGTATATATACACAAACATACACATATTTGTTGCTGTGTTCAGTTGTTAAATCATATCCGACTCAGCGAACCCATGGACAGCAGCATGCCAGGCTCCCTGTCCTTCACTATCTCCCAGACTTAGATCAGATTCATGTCCATGGAGTCGATGATACTATCTAACCATCTCAGTCTTTGCCACCCACTTTCTCCTTTGCTTTCAATCTTTCCCAGCATCAGGGTTTTCCAATGAGTCAGCACTTTGCATCAGGTGGTCAAAGTATTGGAGCTTCAGCTTCAGAAGGACTTCAGACTCAGTCCTTCCAATGAATATTCAGGGTTGATTTTCTTTAGGACTGACTGGTTTGATCTCCTTGCTGTCCAAAGGATTCTCAAGAGTCTTCTCCAGCACCACAATTCGAAAGCATCAATTCTTTGGCACTTAGCCTTCTTTACAGTCCAACTCTCACATCCATACATGACTACTGGAAAAACCATAGCTTTGACTAGATGGAACTTTGTTAGCAGAGTAATGTCTCTGTATTCTAATATGTTGTCTTGGTTTGTCACAGCTTTTCTTCCAAGAAGCAAGCATCTTTTGATTTCATGGCTGAAGCCACCATCTGCAGTTATTTTGGAGCCCCCCAAAATAAAGTCTGTCACTGATTCTATTGTTTCCCCATCTATTTGCATGAAGTGATGCAAAGCATCACTATACAGACAGCATTGACTATACACACCTTTGTGGGCAAAGTGACCCAGGGATCGAACCCAGGTCTCTGGCATTGCAGGCAGATTCTTTACCATCTGAGCCACAAGGGAAGCCCAAGAATACTGGAGTGGGTAGCCTACCCCTTCTCCAGGGGATCTTCACATCCCAGGAATCGAATCAGGGTCTCTTGCACTGCAGGCGGATTCTTTACCAGCTGAGCTACCAGGGATGCCCCAAGAGGCATCTATAGAATATCTATAAAATGCTATTTCCCTAGAAACAGCAGAATATTATCTTTCAAAGGCATTATGCAAAAAAAGAAAAAAAGACATCAAAGATACATTTAAAAGGAATAAAATCAGATAAGTATGTTAGAAATCAATAAGAGAAAAAAAAGGAAATCACAAATGTGTAAAAATTATACAATACAAGTCTAAATGACCAATACAACAAGGAAAAAAAACACCAGAAAAACCAGAAAGTACTCTGAGATAAATGAAAACACAATCTAATGACATTTAAGAAATGCAGTGAAGGCAGTGCTCCTGAGAGAAATTTATACCCATGAGTTAAAAAAACATCTCAAATTATAACCTAAACTTCCACCATATGGCATTGGAAAAAGAAAAGAAAATTAAATATGAAGGAAGAAAATAATAAAGACTAGAGTGAAAATGAAAATAGAGAATAGAAAAACAACAGAGAAAAAAAAATGAAAAGTTATTTCTTTGAAAAGATCAACAAAACTGACAAACTATAACACACACTAAGAAAAAAGAGTCAAATTACTAAAATCAGGAATTATAGAGGACATCACTGCCAATCTTTCAGGAACATAGAGCAACATCAGTGAATATTATGAAATCCGTAAGCCAGCAAATATGATAGTCTGAATGAAATGAACAAATTTCTAGACATATATAAACTATCCAAATCAATTCATGAATAAATAGAAAGTGTGAATATATTTATAAAAAGCAAGTAGATTAAATTAGTAATTTGAAAAACTAAAATCCAGACCTACATAAAATTTTCATTAGTAAGCTCTATCAAAATTTAAAGAATAATTAATGCAATTCCTTTATAAACTTAAAAAAAGAAACAGAATAGGAGGAAATACTTATAATATCATTCTATGAGATCATGCACTATATTGATACCAAAACCAGAGACTCTTTAGTTCCTTTTCACTTTCTGCAATAAGGGTGGTATCATCTGCATGCCTGAGGTTATTGATATTTCTCTTGGCAATCTTGATTCCAGCTTGGTCTTCATAGAACTCTTCAACTTCAGCTTCTTTGGCACTAGTGGTTGGGTCATACACTTGGATTAGTGTAATATTGAATGGTTTGCCTTGGAAACAAGCAGAGATCATTCTGTCATTTTTGAGATTGCACCCAAGTACTGAGAAGCCTGTATGCAGGTCAAGAAGCAATAGTTAGAACCGGACTTGAAACAATGGACTGGGAAATTTCCCAGTTTTCAAATTGGGAAAGGAGTATGTCAAGGCTGTATATTGTCATCCTGCTTATTTCACTCATATGCAGACACCATCATGTGAAATGCCAGGTTGGATGAAGCACAAGCTGGAATCAAGATTGCCGGGAGAAATATCAAAAACCTCACTATGCAGATGACACCATCCTTATGGCAAGAAAGCAAAGAGGAGCTAAAGAGCCTTTTGATGAAGGTGAAAGAAGAGAGTGAAAAAGCTGGCTTAAAACTCAACATTCAAAAAACTAAGATCATGGCATCCGGTCCCATCACTTCATGGCAAACAGACTGGGAAACAATGGAAACAGTGAGAGACTTTATTTTCTTTGGCTCCAAAATCACTGCAGATGGTGACTGCAGGCATGAAATTAAAAGATGCCTGATCCTTGGAAGAAAAGCTATGACAAATCTAGAGAATATATTAAAAAGCAGAGACTTTACTTGGCCAACAAAGGTCCGTCTAGTCAAAGCTATTGTTTTTCCAGTAGTCATGTACGGATGTGAGAGTTGGACCATAAAGAAGGCTGAGCACCAAAGAATTGATGCTTTTGAGCTGTGGTATTGGAGAAGACACTTGAGAGTCCCTTGGACAACAAGGAGATCAAACCAGTAATTCTTAAAGGAAATCAGTACTGAATATTCATTGGAAGGACTGATGCTGAGCTTTGCTCAAGCTCTGGGAGCTGATGAAGGACAGGGAAGCCTGGTGTGCTGCATTCCATGGGTTTGCAAAGAGTCAGACAGGACTGAGCAACTGCACAACAACAAAATCTCATTCATGAGGGCTCCATCTTCATGATCTAATCACCTTCCAAAGGTCCTGCCTCCTATTGTTATCATATTGAACGTTAGGATTCAACATATGAATTCTGGGTTATTGATATCTCTCCTGGCAATCTGGATGCCAGCTTGGTCTTCATAGCACTGTTCAACTTCAGCTTCTTCAGCATTAGTGGTTGGGCATACATTTGGATGATTGTAATATTGAATGGTTTGCCTTGGAAACAGACAGAGATCGTTCTGTGAATAATCAGACCATAGTAGAAATGTTATCTTAGAACCAGCTGTTATAATCAAGCTGATGGAGGAAGAAAACATGTTCTAGGTACAAAAACATGGAAGAAGCCAACCAAACCTCCCTTATCACATGACACCTTCCTGCCAGCAATGGGTCCAGACTGTAGGAGTGGAGAAGCCTCAATTTTAAATCAGCTTCACAACTTTAATAATTACATGGGATCAGGAATTCTAATTATTGAATTGACACTATGTTTTGTGACTAAAGGTTATTGAAGAAATTTCTTGGAGGGAAGAAAAGTCACACACTCTCTCAATTTTCACATGGGAGTCAAAAGAAAACTCACCCCATTGAGTGCATTTGAAAGACAGTGGGAGGCACAATTTAAATTGTTTGTAATTATATCCCACCAGTCAAGCTTCTTCAAACTCTACAATAAGAATAATAATAGTATCCAATCCCTTCTTAAGTGCCAAGCAAATAATGAGTATTTTTAATTAATTTATTACCATCACTTTGCTTTATTGTTAACACAATTGTTAGCATCTCTTTTAGAATAGTAGCAAACAGAATTTCTCCTGCAGATAGGAATGTTCTCTATATTGTCCAACTAAGTTAACCACTAGCTGTTGAACACGTGAATGTGGCCGGCACAACTAAGGTATTTAATTTTTAATTAACGTAAATGTAAATAGCTACATGTGACTATAATATTAGACAGCTCACATTCTAAAGTATAACAAAGAAAAATGACATGGGTCAAAAAAGTTGATTGTAAATTCAGTCCTAAATTCAGCCTTTGGAAGACCTTTCCAAACCAAATCATTATTTCATTAGTGTAAGTGATGATGCCAGAAAAATCTCAGAACAAATCACAAGCAAGTAGAATTGTAATTTATACACAGGTTAGAGTTGTGGGCAACAAGAATAACAAACATGTACACAATGAATTTTGCCAGTACTAAAATATATTCGAATTAACTTTTAGACATCTAGTTCAGTTCATTAGTGTTGCTAATAAATTGCCTGTGGGATTTATACTAGCCACTTGCTAGTGATACAAATTGTTAAGCATAGTATCCTATTAAGAGAAGCTGCATCATCTTATTCTCTATGAACATTAGACAGAAAAAGATATTGTCCATCTAATTTGAATAGTCCAGCATAAACCTGTGAAAGGTTTGGTGCAATTCCACTATAATAATAGAGGAGGTTACAAACAGGTAAAGGGAAGAACATTAGCTTGCCTTTGGTAAATTTGCTGACCTCCTCTTTTCTATATCTTTAGTCAGCAAGGTATAAAGCAAGCCCTGGCATAAGAAGGCAGCATCAACAGGGCTTCACATTGAAGTCTATAGACTGGGAGAAAACACTAGAGCACATTTAAGATTATATGGAGTCAAACCAGTCAATCCTAAAGGAAATCAGCCCTGAATATCTTTGGAAGGACTGATGCTGAAGCTGAAGCTCCAACACTTTGGCCACCTAATGCGAAGAGCTGACTCATTGGAAAAGTCCCTGATGCTGGAAAAGATTGAGGGAGGTAGAGAAGGGGGGTGAGAGAAGATGAGATGGTTGGATTGGCATCATTGACTCAAGGGACTTGAGTTTGAGCAAACTCTGGGAGACAGTGAAGGACAGAAAAGCCTGGCATGCTGCAGTCCATGGGGTCACAAAGAGCTGGACATGACTGAGCAACTGAACAACAACGTGTGATATGCAGGGAAACCAGATCAAAAGTTAGGTAATTCTGGCTGTGTAGAGCCAAACAGCTGTGTATTGTGAAACTTACTCTTGTTGCCACATTAAAGATTTATTTCCAATGTGGCGCCTTCCATATGATGGGTCTAAGTGCTTTGACTTCTTTAATTTTTATGAGTAATATTTAAAAATCACCATTGTTTTTCCCTCCATAAACACCGTCTCCATCCTCACCCCCAAATATATACTTTCTTATACAGAGTTAGCAGTTCAACCTCTGCTTAGGAATAAGGCAGCTGAAGACATAATATTCCGGATGTAGTCTAAGCTAGAGACTGCCTTTTCACTGTATCTAGCTTGAACTGGACTGGATGCTGTGGCAGCAGGTCATAGAAACCAGAAGTTCTGAAGGAAATGTGAGGTCAGAACTGCTTAAGAAGGTAAATGATTGTTATAACAACAACAAAAAAAAGAAGGTAAATGATTGTTATAAATGTGTTCATATATTTTCATAGCATATCTGGCATTTGTAAAGTGCTTACTGCATATGTGGCACTTTATACATGAATTGCTACTCATAAATATCCTTATAAGTGATATTTTAGCCCCAAAATACAAGGAAAGAAACCAAGTCTTGCAAGAGACTAAGTAATAGCATGCTCAAGGGGACATAATTAATTATTGATAGAGGTCCTGAGCCATTTGTTAAGCACAATGCAATGTGGTCTCTTTGATACAGAAGAGAATTCTCCCTATCAATCAAGGTAAGAGGTGGTGTCATCATCTCCCTGGGGTTGTAATGACCTACGGATACATGAAAACAGTGAGCAGCTCTCTATAAATAGAACTTGTATCTAACCTAAATGTTCTTCTCATCTCTTTTTTATAATGAATATAGAAACAACTGAAAGAGAAGGAATGAGCTTGCTCATGTTGCAACTCTGTAAGATCCTTACTGGAATCTGACCCAGCAAACTAGGGCCATCATTTGAGTCCACTGAAACTTGAACTTTCTGAGTTTAAGCTCTTGAGATCAAACTTTCCTTCCATTTGTATGTATCCAGAAAATATTTTATATTTCCACTAAACCTGTACCCTTTAATATTGCAGGGCTTCAAAACCTAGTTCTATAGCATCTCTTTTATGAGGAGGTGTTAGCTTTTGGTTGTCGTCAGGGTATTTTGCTATTGTTTTTGTTTTCTGTAAACTGCAGACTCGACTCTGGCTAGATCAAGCACACAAGTATATTTGCTGTTGTTTGTTTGTTAAAGATGAATGGCTGATTTTTATTATTATTATTGTCAGTTATACTTCAATAAAGTGCTCTCTCTCTCTCTTCTGGATAATAACCACAGAGTTACTGATTAAGTAGGCCTGGGTTGGGGCCTGGCAACTTGCATTTGTTTATAAGTATATCAGGTTAGGGGCTTCCCTGGGAACTCAGCTGGTAAAGAATCCACCTGCAATGCAGGAGATCCCAGTTCAATTCAGGGGTTGGGAAGCTCCCCTGGAGAAGGGATAGGCTACCCACTCCAGTTATTCTTGAGCTTCTTCTGGTGGCTCAGGTGGTAAAGAAGCCACCTGCCATGCGGGAGACCTGGGCTCGATCCCTGGGTTGGGAAGATCCATGGAGGAGGGCATGGCAACCCACCCCAGTATTCTTGCCTGAAGAATCCCCATGGATAGTGGAGCCTGGTGGGCTACAGTCCGTGGGGTTACAAAGAGTTGGACGCAATTGAGCACTCAGGATTAAACACACAGCACATATCAGGTTATAGGGCTTCCCCAGGTAAAGAATCCACCTGCAACACAGTAGACACAGGAGATGCAGGTTCAATCCTTGGACTGGGAAGATCCCCTGGAGAAGGAAATGGCAACCCACCCCCATATTCTTGCCTGAAGAATCCTATGGACAGAGGAGACTGGTGGGCTACAGTCCATGGGGTTGCAAAGAGCCGGACATGACTGACGTGACAGCATGAGATCATCAGGTTAGAATTGCCTGGAGGACTGGAGCCAAGCTAGGAAGTTACGTTTCCATGACTTACGCCAAACCACAGAAGGAAAAGGGGTTGGAGAAGTAAGACAAGTAGAGGTGGGGGGATTCATCAGGCAAAAATCTGCTGCTACTGCTGCGACGTATCTGCAATTAAGCACCGGTCATCCGGGGCACTGCCTTTGTGGGAAATGGAGTCTGTGTGGCACGTGTGGCACCTTCCTTGTGTTGTTCACTTGAAAAGCCACATCACCGTGGGTCCTTCTAATTGTCAGAAGTAGGTCATGTGTGTGCATCCAGCTGCAGAAGAGGCTGAAATGTGAATTTTCTGATCTGTACTTTGGAAAGATTCGGAGGATTTGTAATGTGAGAAAATGGACCAAGAGTAAGGAGGTAGGTTATGAGTGATGTTGCTCAGACACAATTAAGGGCATCCTCTACAGGTGAGATTAAAAATGTCGATGTTGAATTCATCCTCTAGACTGAAGATTATTCTTAGAAGTGTCAATAAGTCAATTAAGTAAACAATAATAAAAATGGAAAACCATCACACAGTAAATGAACCTCTGGCTTTTCAAAGAGAAGATGGCTAAACAAAGTGTAAACTTTTCTTGATGACACAAAATTTTTAATATAGACCCCAATATTGTGAACATGATTACATAGGATGAGGGAACTGACTACTTGTTAACTGAATCCTTGATGTTACCAGTCATAAAAGAACTGATAACTTATAAATCTGATTTCAGTTAGGGGACATTCTTCTGTTACTAGTTATCAAGGGGGTATGAAATATCCTGGAATCAGATATATCTAGGTTCAACTTCTATCAGGAGAACTTTGGGTGTTTATTAACGCTGGTGGCTCAATTGGTAAATAATCCACCTGCAATGTGGGAAACCTGGGTTTGATCCCTGGGTTGGGAAGATATTTTGGAAAAGGGACCAGCTACCCACTCCAGTATTCTGGCCTGGAGAATTCCATGGACTGTATAGTCCATGGGGTTGCACAAAGTCAGACATGACTGAGCGACTCTTGCTCACTCATTGATAGTTATGTGAAATGATCAATGTGAAATGTGGTTCATAGAGCTTGGTTCATTGTAAGGAGTCAGTAAATGAGAGCTGGTGTTATGCTTGCTTTCTTTCCCCTGATTTTTCTTCTAAATCTGTCTAATGATACTTTATCTGAGCATGCTTGCCTCTCACTCTGCTAGTTAGAGCTCTTCCACTTTGCTTTTTCTATTCTATTATGAGATTTTTTATTAAGACCATTTAGATAATAGCTCTTTAGGTTATTGATTATTCAATTCCATGGTCTGCATCTGCCCTGTGTCCCTTTATGGGAGTTTCCATAAAGGAACCCCACCATCACCCAATCAGTTTGTATTGTTCCTGACATCTTTATTTCAAAACTTTATCATTGCCTCGGTTTGGTGTTTCCAGAAAGACTAGCCTGCCTTGCAGTGCTTTAGAGGTGGATTCTAATGTATAATTAAACATCTTTTGGGGCAAAGGTTAAAGAGAAAAGAAAAATGACAACAAAAGGAATTTTTCTCTCCTCATTAGCATGTTAAGAAGGGATTTGGAGCCAGAGAAATCTTTGATTTCAAGCCAATTCATTTATTACTCAAGATATTTCAGCCAGACAGTTAACTTCTCTGAAAGATTTTCCCAATCTGTAAAGCAGGAGTTCAACAGCTAACTTGCAGGGTTTCTATGTAGCTCAGTGACGTACCAATTTCCCAGGGCAGGAACTAGCGTGCAGTTTGTGTTCCTTTTCATTGCAGGTGGGAGCAACCTAACAGATAGCAGGAGACACCTGAGAGGTGGACTCCTGTCTAGAATGAGGTGGGAAAGATGCCCCAGAGAAAGTATTATCTACTTCTGCTCAAGGTCAGATCTGTCAGCCTGCCAGGAGGTAAAGACCTTTAATTTCATGGTGCCATTTTCTCTTCCTAAAAGTACAGTCTGACATATATTTGCTTTTTAAATTGAAGTGAACTAAAATTAATCTCATTATGAGAATCCGATAGTCCTTAAGGTACTTGGAGACTCTGAGTTTCACAAAACTAGAATAAAAAACCCTGGCAATACGCCAGCGGGAAAAGCAAAGGTGGTTAAGTGGACGCCTGTGGGGCCAAGGGTGAGGGGGCAGGCGATACTTAAGTATAATTTGACTTTTTTTGGTGCTCGCTTCGGCAGCACATATACTAAAATTTGACTTTTTTTTGACATTTGCCAAAATATTGTGACTCAAATGGACACACTGATTATTTCTGAGAAATCCTTAAAGATCTGCCTGTTTCTTAGCCAACAGTTTATATTTTTGAAAGTCATTTAAATATTATTCAAATTTTATTTAAATATTCAGTAGAGGGCTATTATTAAGCATTAATTTACATGCATACTTAGGATAACCATGGATTCTGGAACTGTTTCTGGAGCTTCATGTATGCCTATTCTACATCAGAGGACAGGGCATATAAATATATATAACCTGGGGTTTCTGTGCTCTCCAGATCAAAAAGTCTGTGCTTTTCCATAAGAGGAGGAATTAAGGAGCAGCTCCTGGGGATAAAATGGGGTTGAATTCTAGAATTCTTTATTATTTTCTGGATGAACTCTTCCAGTCCCAATGTGATAGCTTCTCCTGGTCAGGCTATTGTTCCCTTGATTTTCTGGCTCTTTAATTCTCAACTGATGGTCTGCTGTCCACAGTCACATCCTGAATCTCTGTACCTTAAATCTGTGAGTGCAAGACACCCTCTTCCTCCATATCTTGAGCGTTCTAGAGCTTCCTGACTCTTCAGGCAAGCTTTTAAGATTGCCTCTTGTCACTTGCTTTAAAATATTTATGAAGCAATTTTGCTTAAATTTAAGCCTCTGTCTTAAGTCTAATCATTCCTATTTTCCAGATTTTGAGAGCCATTATACATCTATATGTTTCTCTGTCCAAAGATAGAAACTAGATCCTTCTTTTCTGGGATGATTATGAACATCCTCTGTCAGTGTTGCCTCTTTTGTCCAGGTTATTTTGTACTTCTGGTTTGTCCAATGACATTTTCTTAATAGAAATAGCAAAATTCACTATACATATCCATCCATTCTTCTATCATATGCCAAACAGCATAATCATTAACAGCGTGGTTCCTGGGGTCAGATTTCCTAGATTTGTTTACTTTGTTTTAGTGGTATAATCTCTAACAAGTCATCCTTTGCCTTAACTTCCTCATCTGTAAAATTACTACCTCAAGAACATGCATCCAAGACATTGTGACAATTAAATGCCATTTACAATAAAGATGGAACCTAACTTGGCCAGAGAAGGATAAGGAGGTGGAAGGATCAGGAGATAATGATCTGTGCTGATTCCTTCCTATTTGAGAATATCTCCCTTCACAGTTAGAGAGGAAGATATATGAGGACTTAGAGAGGACTTGATATATGCCAGGCACCAAGGAAAGTGCACTGGAATAAAGACTGGCACCTGTTAATAGTTCTGATGATCACAGATACTAACTTCTAGGTTAATTACCTAAATACAAAGGTAGGTATATAAATAGGGGTTTAGAGGTAGGCTTATTAGTGTCTATGTATTGTATTTACTATGGTTGCTCTGGCAGACTAAGTCCTGTCCCCATCTCCTAGAGCTGTTACACTGGGCCTGGTAATGGTCAGAGAGCTTTCTTTGGCTAAATATTGTTCTGTTTGTCCAGGGCAGGCTAGAAGTGATGAGAAATTAAAAAACCACCTGTCACCTCCTACAAGTCTTTATTCCATGACTGGCTCATGCTGGTCTATGAACATCCTAGTTCTATTGTGTGGGTTGTGTAGGTTAACTCTGAGACATGCCATCCTTATTGAGTCTCAGAATTCCTCAGTGGAATTAAGTTCCAGTAACCCACTGGGCTAACTGAATTGATAATACACACACTCTTTTCTCCTCATGTTCCCTTGTCTATCTTACCAACCCACTCTACTTCTGGTTTTTCCTTAGGACCACCTTCCAAATAAACTACCTGTATCCAAATCCTGCTTGCTTCAGGATCTGCTTTGGGGGTAAAACCAGACTAAGATTAAAGCCATGAGAATGTAACATTGTGAAAAGGTCATAGAATGTCAGGTCCTGGCATGTGGCACATTTGTACATTTCTTGGTTATTTCATCCATTGATTCATTTTCAGAAGTTAGTTGGTCAGTGTATTATTACTTCAGAGATGCTCAGGGTCTCCAGCAGCAGCTCACCAAGCTGGCTGAGAGAAGAGGAGCCCTGGATGTTATCAATACAAAGGCTGGCAAGAAAGGAAGCTTTCTGGTGGCCTCACCGGCTCTGGCTACCTGTTGCTACAGGTGCAGGAAGTGCAAAGATTTTATAAAAAGTTATTTTTTAAAATAAAGGTCTCCCCAGACTTCACTGCACTTGCTTCATTCCTCACATATTATGATGAGTGACATCATGAAGTGGAGTAATTCCGTTCCCCAGAGGACATCTGGCAATGTCTGTGTTTGTAACAACTGGGAGAGGATGCTGTTAGCATCCAGTAAGTAGAGGCCACTGGCGTGGCTACTAAATGCCTTAAGATGCACAAGACAGCCCCTCATAACATTCAAGCCAAAATGTCAATAGTGCTGAAGCAGAGAAGCCTTGCATAGGGAAAGAGGATTTGTCAACCTGAACTGTGATCTCTTTGAAGAAGACTGGTAATTATTTGTTTTTTTTGTTTTTTTTTTTTTTTGGTTTTGAAATAAGCTCTGTTCCATCAGGTAAGAGAATAATAATTTCTGATATAACAGTGTAGTCCATTGCAACACTGTCTCAGGGGACTTTCTGCAGTAACAGAAATCTATATCTATCTTGGCCAATGTGGTTGTCTCTAAATCTATGTCACTACTGAGCATTTGAAATGTAACTAGTGAGGCTGAGGAACTGAATTTTAATTTTTACTGACTTTTAATTAATCTAAATTTAAATAACCACAGGTGACTACTGAGGACCATATTTGACAGTAGAAGTCTAGAGGTTGAGACATCAAAGGCTAGAGTCAGAGAGGCCTGAGTTCAAATCCTGACTTTGTCATTGACTTTGTAGCTATAAACCTTGAGCAAGATATTTTTTCTTCTCCAACTTCGGTTACATCATCTGCACAATCAGGATAAAAGTTATACATCCCTCACTATAATATTGCAAGGATTAAAGAAAAAATATACATAGCACAGCATTTGCAAATATATATGCTCAATGAATTATTATTAGTTGTATGTGAACCATTAGTCACTTAGTGAGGCTTCTTCTACATCTTAACCAGCCTTAGGAACAGGAACTGGAGACAAGTTAAAATAGCGTACTGCCCTTCCTGAACCCTGAACACTTAATCCAATTTACGTATCTATCTATGGGTATAATTCTGAGTTTGTTTATGTGTATGTAAATATGTATGTGTGTGTGCACGTGTGTGTGAATATACAACCTACCATCACATGTTAATGACAAATTGTCTATCCCAAATCCATCCATATGCAACCCTCCCTTCTTGTTAATTTTGACTTTATGTTTGAATCACACTGCCAGCTTGCACTTAGTTATGACTCTGCCTGAACTTGGCATGCATTTTGAGAACTTGGGTAAAGGTCTTACCTTTTCCTCCTCCTGACTCCTTTCCACATGAAACAAAGCCATTTGTAAATATTTTCACCCAACTGACCCTGACATTTACAGATAGTGTTCTAGAAGGACTGTTGAAGTGTTTCATTTAAAAAGAAAACTTAAAACTTTGACTAGAGTTTTTCAGCAACGCCTAATGTTACTTGAAAAAAAAAGGGGTCACCATAGTTCGTTTGAAATATACCTACTTTGTGTGGGTTTCATGTAGCTCATATAATGCTCCCATTATTCAGAAAGCAAAGGGGACAAATGATCATTCAGAAGACACCATAAAAAAAGTATTTAAAAGTATGGAATGGTTTAGCTTTATGTGTACGTTTAGTAGTTTGAGAATGAATATGCAAGACAGAAAGGAATAGAGAGGAAGGGAATGTTTTCTTTTGCCTTTTTGTGTGTGTGTGTGAAGGAGTATAAACCAATATATTGAATAAGTATATCAGCTCATTTATTTCAACAAACATCAATATCATCATACCTTTGGCAGAATAGTGCATCTGTAAGAATGGTGTCTTGAATACCTAGAATCATTGTAAAACAGCATGTCTTTGTGACACGCACATATACACATAGCAACACATGAACACAGACACACTGACACTCATACACACATGTCCATGTATATTTGAATGAACAATGAGAGAGAAGAGATAATACAGGATTTAAAGAGGCACAGACACTTCTATGTCAGCCCTAGATAGATTTCCACCATCATTTTCCTATTTAAGACAAGTTATATGTTATTTTTAAAGTGTGAACACAAAAATTATGTTTTTCTTAGTAATGACATCCTAAGGGATGCCTGGCCATGCTGGGACATTGTGGATGTCAACATGCGTTAATAGTTGTTATAGGAAGAATAAAACATTTAGCATGTAATGCACAAAATCAAAGGTATTGAGTAAACAGCAACATTTGCTATTCTTTAGGAAAAATGGCAACATCAAAAATACATACTGTACATAATTAAAACCAAGGAAATATGTTATTGGGCCCATCAAATTTGTTCAAGGACCAAAGGAATAAGAATAGAATTAACTGCATTTATAAACTCTTTATTTCAAAATGAATACTGCAATTTAAAAGACAGCCCTTTAGCCTTTTTTTTTTTTGCTTTTGAATCATTGCTGCTAATCAATTACCCAAACTGTGATCAAAACAAAACATTTTTATTCCACTTATATAATAATGTGAGTATACTGCTGTATATATATTTTGAAAGTTTGCATATTTCTATTTTTACTTTCTATCTTCTTTTTCTTGTAGTAGTAATTTACTGAGAAGTATTTAGTGCATACTTTTATCAGTACACCTAAACATAGGAAAGTGTATGCCAAATGTACATGTGTTTTGAGTAAATTTTGAGGGAACTGAATTGAATGTGTTTGTATTCAAACATCGCAAGTTGTTGGGTAGGATATGGTTTCTTTGCCAACAAAGGTCTGTCTAGTCAAAGCTATGTTTTTTCCAGGAGTCATGTATGGATGTGAGAGTTGGACCATCAAAGAATTGATGCTTTTTAAGAAGACCCTTGAGAGTCCCTTGGACTGCAAGGAGATCAAACCAGTCAATCCTAAAGGAAATCAGTACTGAATGTTCATTGGAAGGACTGATGCTGAAGCTGAAACTCCAATACTTTGGCCACCTGATGTGAAGAGCAGACTCACTGGAAAAGATGCTGGTGCTGGGAAAGATAGAGGGCAGGAGGGGAAGGGGATGATAGAGGATGAGGTGGTTGGATGGCATCACCAACTCATTTCGCATGATGTACTCTGCATATAAGATAAATAAGCAGGGTGAAAATATACAGCCTAGATGTACTCCTTTCCCGATCTGGAACTAGTCTGTTGTTCCATGTACAGTTCTAACTGTTGCTTCCTGACCTGCATACAGATTTCTCAGGTGGCAGGTAAGGTGGCCTGGTATTCCCATCACTTGAAGAATTGTCCACAGTTTGTTGTGATCTACAGTCAGAGACTTTGGCATAGTCAATAAAGCAGAAGTAGACCCAACAATCTTCTGTCGATGGTTGTTCAGAAGTGAGCTGCAATTTTGGAGTTCTTGTAGGAGAAGATGAGTGCACGTTCTTCTACTCCACCATCTTGTGCTTCCCATGAGCCCAGAAGTCAATCACTGCCTCCCCACTTCCCTGACCCAGTCATTCTCCTCTGTGTCTCCTCACTGGCCTACCCCCCCTCCCCCCCAAGCCCCTCCAACCCCCTCACCACCACCCCCCACACCCTCACCTAGCCCTGCCCCGTCCTCAGCCCAGAGTAATGCCCCATGCTGCAAAGAAAGTCCAAGCCCTCCCCCTGCACCCAGTGATGGCATAATATGTTCATTAAGGGAAATGACTGGGGAACAGAATATTTTAATTCATTCAGTTTTCATGGGGAATGAGTATTTTTACATTCCTAAGGAAACTGTTTCCAGAATGAGGGTGTGACATGGCTTGGCTGTTTAGAGATGTGCCTTTGAATTGTCTTGTACTTATGGATGTACCTCAGTATTTTAGTTTTGTAAGCACATCATAAACTACAATACAAATTCTTTTAAAATAAGCATTATATACCTCTACTTATGGCCATGGTGGTTTAAAGGACTAGACTTAACCTCTTGATCATAATTAGAGAAATAGGACAAAATCCATGTAACTGCTATTTTCAGGGTTGTTCGTGAAAGAAGGGAAAAAAATGAGGTGTTCTATTATATGCTGATTTCTGCTTAATTGCACTTTTTCAAATACAATATGAGGGGAGGAATCCCAAACTTCAGTGGCTTCACGGAACTGAGTAGATGGTGATCCAAGTACAGGGAAGCGGAGGCCAGTGCAAGTTGCAGGGCAGATTTCTAGAAAGAAGGGAGCCACAGAGCACATTGGTTGTTGCCTGGGGCCAGGCATGGGGTGTTGATTGTTTGCTAAGGAGCACAAGAGAACAGATTCCTGAACAATGGTATCTTTCAATATATTGATGGCGATTGCTGTTGTTGTTGTTCAGTTGCTAAGTCCTGTCCAACTCTTTGTGACCCCATTGACTGCAACATGACAATTTTCCCTGTCCTTCACTATCTCCTGGAGTTTGCTCAAACTCATGTCCATTGAGTTGGTGATGCAATCCAACCATCTCATCCTGTCATCCCCTTCTCTTCCTGCCTTCAATCTTTCCTGGCATCAGGGTCTTTTCCAATGAGTCACCTCTTTGCATCAAGTGGCCAAAGTATTTAGAGCTTCAGCATTAATCCTTCCAGTGAATATTCAAGGTTGATTTCCTTCAGGATTGACTGGTTTGATCTCCTTGCTGTCCAAGGGACTCTCAAAAGTCTTCTTCAACACCGCAGTTCAAAAGCATCAGTCCTTTCACTCTCAGCCTTCTTTATGGTCCAACTCTCACCTCTGTACATGACTACTGGAAAAACCATAGCTTTGACTATATGGAGCTTTATAGGCAAAGTGATATCTCTGCTTTTTGATATGCTGTCTAGATTTGCCATAGTTTTCTTTCCAAGGATCTTTTAATTTCATGGCTGCAGTCACCATCTGCAGTGATTTTGGAGCCCAAGAAAATAAAATCTGTCACTGTTTCCACTTTCTCTCCATCTATTTGCCACGGAGGGATGGGACCAGATGCCATGATCTTAGTTTTTGAATGTTGAGTTTTAAGCCAGATTTTTCACTCTCCTCTTTCACCCTCATCAAGAGGCTCTTTAGTTCCTCTCCACTTTCTGCTATTGGAGTGGTACTGCATATCTGAGATTGCTGATATTTCTCCTGGCAATCTTGATTCTAGCTTGATGGTGGTTACATGGGTATATGGGCTTCCACAGTGGCTAAGAATTCACCTACAATGCAGGAGACACAGGAGATGTGGGTTCGATTCCTGGTTCAGGAATATACCCTAGAAAAAAGGAAATGGCAACCCACTTCAGCATTCTTGCTTGAAAAATCCCATGGACAGAGGAGCCGGGTTGGCTACAGTCCATGGGGTTACTAAGGGTCATTCACGACTGAGCAACTGAGCATACCTGGGTATATATAATTTCAAAACCCATCAAAATATACAATTAAAATTGATGGCAGTTTTTTGTCTATATATCATACCATGACAAATTTGATTTTTAAAAGCACTCAGAAATGGCAAGCAACAATTGGAAGAGGAAAGTATTGAATTTTAGACTCTGAAAAGATTTAATGCAAATATAGAAAAGCCCACAAATATCTAAATTGTACAGAATGACAAGAGTTTTAATAAAAATCTACATTTACTCAGTGCTTACTATCTTATAAGCTTTGCTTTAAATACTGGATATGCACTAACTCAATCTTTAAAGGAAACCAATGAGGTACAGAATATTATGATTCCTATTCTGTAAATGAGGAAACTAAGCATAGGAAGGAAGCACAGAAAACTACTCAGATTTCACTGACATTAAGTAGTAGAGTCAGCATTCATTCCTACATAAGCTGTCTGTTCTCCTAACCACTGTATGAGTCCCTACACTGTCTATCTTAGTAGGGACTGGCCATAAAACATTGAGCAGAACAGTATGATGCAGTCAGAAATTAACTGAAGAGTAAATACATATATATATATATATATACACACACACACACACAGAGGGAAATGTCATGTAGGTAGTAATGAAATCCATTCAAAAGCAAATTTAAGATATTATTTTGTAAATATGGAATTACAATTACTGATGGCAATAAAATTTTGGCCACAATTACCATATTAATCACTGCCAATGACATTCTTAATCAGCAGACTTTTTTCTTCTCCAGTGAGTATTTTGGAATGTGTATTACAATTTGAATTTATAAATCCATGTATAACCAGTTATTCCATTGTAGGAAACTTATCCTAACAAAATATCAACTGGGAGAAAAAAAGTCTAAGAAGAAAGTGTTAACTGTGGTTTTCCTGTGACAGAAAACAGTGATAATTATTATTTTACCCTGCCTAGAAAATTAAATATCCCTTAAATCATATCCATTACCATCATAGTTATAAAGGTTATAAGGACATGACAACAGGCATGAATTAGTCACTGATGCAACGAAGATATTACTACATGTCAGTGATATTGTTATACGCTGTTACGGATTGAACTGTGTCCCTCCTAAATTCATATATTGAAGTCTAACCCTTTAGTACATCAGAATGTGATGGCATTTGCAGATTTACAGAGGTAACCAAGTTAAAATAAGTTCATAATTAGTGTAGGTCCTAGTTCAGTATGGCTGGTGTCCTTGTAGCATATAGTCCAATATGATATGAAGAGAAGATTATATAAAGAGACACAGTGAGATGATGATCATCCTCAAGTCAAGGAAAGAGACCTGGAAGAGATTCTCCCCTAACATCCCTCAGAAGGGAACCAACCCTAATGACACCTTTATTTTGGGCTTTTAGGCTACAGAGTTGTAAGACAATAAATTTCTGTTTAAGCCACTCAATCTGTGGTAGTCGGCTATGACCATGCTAGGAATCTAGTCCACATAGTTAGAGAGACTGATTGTGGCTATTGACTGCTATTAGTGCTATTCACCAGAGAAGGCAATGGCACCCCACTCCAGTACTCTTGCCTGGAAAATCCCATGGACGGAGGAGCCTGGTAGGCTGCCGTCCATGGGGTCTTGAAGAGTCGGATGCGACTGAGCGACTTCACTTTCACTTGTCACTTTCACGCACTGAAGAAGGAAATGGCAACCCACTCCAGTGTTCTTGCCTGGAGAATCCCAGGGACGGGGGAGCCTTGTGGGCTGCCGTCTATGGGGTCGCACAGAGTCAGACACGACTGAAGCGACTTAGCAGCAGCAGTGCTATTCACCAAATATTTCTCTTTCTACTTCTGGCATTTACAAGAGTCAGCTTCTTTCCTCTTGATGATAGGGATGGTCATGTGCTTTCTTTGGCAATGAAAGGTGAGCAGACATAACATGTCATTTTAGGGAGATGTTTTAGGAGGCATCATATACTTCATCATGCTTTCTCTTTTCCTCTGCCTCAGTTCAGTTCAGTTCAGTCACTCAGTCGTGTCCGACTCTTTGCGACCTCATGAATCGCAGCACGCCAGGCCTCTCTATCCATCACCAACTCCTGGAGATTACTCAAACTCATGCCCATCGAGTCGGTAATGCCATCCAGCCATCTCATCCTCTGTCGTCCCCTTCTCTTCCTGCCCCCAATCCCTCCCAGCATCAGGGTCTTTTCCAATGAGTCAGTTCTTCACATGAGGTGGCCAAAGTATTGGAGTTTCAGCTTCAGCATTAGTCCTTCCAATGAACACCCAGAACTGATCTCCTTTAGAATGGACTGGTTGGATCTCCTTGCAGTCCAAGAGACTCTCAAGAGTCTTCTCCAACACCACAGTTCAAAAGCATCAATTTTTTGGCACTCACTTTCTTCACAGTCCAACTCTCACATCCATACATGACCACTGGAAAAATAATAGCCTTGACTAGATGGACCTTTGTTGGCAAAGTAATGTCTCTGCTTTTTATTATGCTATCTAGGTTGGTTATAACTTTCCTTCCAAGGAGTAAGCGTCTTTTAATTTCATGGCTGCAATCACCATCTGCAGTGATTTTAGAGCCCCCAAAAATAAAGTCAGCCACTGTTTCCACTGTTTCCCCATCCTCTGCCTAGGCAGCTGGTAATCCTAGAGATGATGGCTGCTTTGTTAGCCAAAAGTGCATGGAGAAGAGCCTCCAGCTGCTCCATTGAGCATGTGTGGTGTGAAGACAAAATAAACCTGTTGGTGTTGTATGGCAGAAACCAACACAATTTTAAAACACAATTTTAATTGTAAAAATTAAAAAGAAACAAATAAACAAAAAACCAAAAACCTGTGTTGACTTAATCCACTGATATTTGAGAGTTGTTTGTTAACTGAAGCTAAACCTAACTCATTCCAAGTAAAAGACTAGTAGTGTATGGGCTCTGCTTACAAGGACTTTAAAGTCCTCCTGAGAGCTGCAGAAATAATTAAATGACTATAATTGAATATGGAAAATTCTCTGAAAAAAATATGCAAAGAATTTTGTGGGTACACATAAAAGAGTCATTTAAACTGGATGAGGAAAATTTCCTGAAGGGAGGTGACATATCAGTTTAGTCTTGAAAGGCAAATAGGAGTTAGCAGAAGAAAATGAAGTCAGATAGACGACGTGTGGACAAAGGTGAGAAATGCAAATTTTACATTATGCTGAAATGTAATATATGAGGGTCAAACGAGTAGAAGTGATGTTTGGGGAGGATACGTTGACAGGATCCAGGTCTCGGTAACTTTTTAAACTACACTTTGAAGGTTGAATTTTACTTTCTCATGTACCTTCCCTAGGCAATGAAAGGTTCACAGAAGAATGAAATAATCAGTTATATTTATAGTTTCAAAACTGGAAAAAAGAGGAAGCATTATATACTTGTGATTGCAGTCATGTAATATATAAACATGGAAGATTGCAAAATAATATGCCAAAATGGTTATGTGAGAGCAGTATGAATATAGGTAAATAGAGTTGCCTATTTAAAATGTTATTATACAGTATGTTCAATTAAAAGGAAAGTTAATATAATGGTCTGACCAAGTAAGCAGAATGAAACTAAAACTATATTTCCCCAAATTTTAAAAACCTATGAGAAATGAAAATACATGCTTTCAAAATGCAGTTAAAGATCTGATGGGAAAGGACTTATTAAGATAAGCAACACAAATAAGATGAAGTGAGTTTTCTGTTACTCTCTTGCCAGGAAAATTAACTTAATATCAAAGGCAGAATAAATATTTTAAAAGACTGTATTTCCAAATTGGAAATTCAGAGAGGGAAAGTAAAGAAAAATGAAAAAGAAAGTCTAGTAAACAGAAATCAAAGAAAGCCCTTTCTGTTCTCTGGTTGTCTAATCAAACACTAATCCAGGTACTGATGTGACCGGAGTTTTCAGATGAAACTAAGGTCACTAATCAACTAACCTTAAAATAGGAAGATTACTCTAAACTATCAAGGTGGATCCAAGGTAAACTTGAGCCCTTAAAAGCTAAAGAGGAGGCCAGAAGAGGGAGGGGTGGAGGTTTCAGAAAAGGAAGTGGAGGAGAGATCTGAAGCCTGAAAAAGACTCAATTCTTGATTACTTGATTACTTTGAAGATGGAGGGGATAGGAGGCATGACCTGGGAACATAGGCACCCTCCAGAAGCTGAGCACAATTACTGGCCAGAAGGTAAAGAAAAACCTTAGTCCTTTAACTACATGAAACAATTCTGACAACAATCTGAGTAAATGTGGAAGTGGGTTTATCCCTTGAGCCTTCAGAAAGACATGCAACCCTGTCTTGACGTCAGTCTTGTAAAACCTGAAAAAGATGGTACAACTGTATCCACTGGATTTCTGAACTAAGCAGCTGTAAGATAATAAATTTGTGTTGTTTTAAGCCACTAAGTTTGTGGCAGTTGGTTACAGTAGCAAAATAGAACTGTGCTGAGCTTAGCCGCTCATTAATGTCTGACTCTTCGGCCCTGTGGACTATAGCCCCTCAGGCTCTTCTGTCCATGGGGATTCTCCAAGCGAGAATACTGAAGTGGGTTGCCATGCCCTCCTCCAGGGGAATCTTCCCAACCCAAAAATCTAATCCAGGTCTCCCTCACTGCAGGTGGATCTCTACCATCTGAACCACCAGGGTAGCCCAATGTACTACTGGAGTGGGTAGTCTATTCCTTCTCCAGGGGATCTTCCTGACCCAGGAATGGAACCAGGGTCTCGTGCATTGCAGACGGATTCTTTACCAGCTGGACTACCAAGGAAGCCCAGTGTTTCTCTAACCTCTGTCTAAGCTTTAGTGCATCCCACGAATGTTTATTGTTCTCACTATTCTAGAAAGTATCACTTACTGAAAGTAAACAAATGTTTTCTGCTTAAAATATTCTTTTCTTTTCCCAATCATAAGGGTAAACTGAACATATAATTTTAAAAAGGAACTTTTTAAGGAAAGAGAATACAGTAATCCAGTGGGAATGGGGAAAATAAATAAGCTTATGTTGGCAACTGATTTTATAGCACAAACTCCCTGAAACTATGGCTTTAATAAAAGGTTCCTACAATTCTTTTGGCCAAGATATTTTCATTAATTGCCTTCAGGTGGGCACTTGATGAAGCGCTGATTCATTGAGAAAAAACCCTGGTACTGGGAAAAATTGAAGGTAAAAGGAGAAGGGGGCAGCAGAGGACGAGATGGTTAGATAGCATCACTGACTCAGTGAACATGAATTGGAGTGAACTCTGGGAGACAGTGGAGGCCAGTGGAGGATAGTGGAGGAGCCTGGTGTACTGCAGTCCATGGGGTCACAGAGAGTCAGACACGACTGAGAGACTGGACAACAAGTGCCCCAAAGTGCTCCGATTTGAGGAGAGCCACAACACTTATTTGGGTATAATTGTATCAAGCAACCAAAGTGATATGATGAAGAGTTCTCATCCGGGGTACTTGTAACATAAGCTTCCCAGATCTTCAGGAAGCTGACACTGTCAAGTCATATAATGGACATGACACAGCACTTTCTTGATACAGAACTAATCAATTGTAAAAGAAAATGTGAAATAAGGTAGTAGGGAGATGGCAAAATACGTGCTTCATTCTTTAATCTATAAGTTGAAATATTATACTGTGGTGATCAAGGCTGTAGATTCTGGAGTCCGATGGCCTGGGATCAAATTCTAGTTTCATCACTACTTGGACAAGTCTCTGTCTCTCACTTTCCTCATCTGTATAATGGGAATAATAGTTCTTACTAGGGATTATTAAATTATTATATGTAAGGTTTTTAGGATAGTGTCTAGCATGTGGAAACTTCTGTATAAATGTTAACTAGAGTTACTTAATATGAAAGGGTTAAACTTTGATCCAGGTGTTGGCAAGTTCATAGCCTGTTTTGTATGGGCAGAGAGCTAACAGGTTTTTTTGTTTGTTTTTAGAAAATGTTTTCAGACCCATAGGTTAAATTTACCTATTGAAAGCCATTTCAGATTGGATAAATAAAAATTTAACTGCTTACAAAAAATACATCTAGTACAAAATGACAGAATTGTTGAAAATAAAGGGTGGGAAAAAATAACCAGAGATATCTAAAAAAGAAAGTAATTGAAGCAATGACATTAGATATAAAAGATAACTAATAGTAACATTATTAAAATGGATAAAGAAGTATTTAAAATATAAACTTTTTAAAACACAATTTTGGTTGTTGAATAAAACTCTACCTAGTAGATTACCAGATTTTGTTTTCTATTGTTGAACAAATAGTTTGTTTCTAATTTTTTTTTTTTTTTTTGCTATTTTAGATAAGGCTACAATGGACACCTTTGTATATAAAGCTTTTACTATTTCATTGGATTTTTTCACTAGGATACATTTCCATTAGTATATTATTAGATCTGAAAGTATATTCATTCTAAGATTTCTGATACTATTTCCAAATTGTCAAAACAATTGTACTAATTAGTACTCCAACCACATAAGTTTATCTTAAACTTTGAATTTTTTTTCTGAAATGATTCTGTTAATGGAAAAAACAGAAAAGTTGTTATGAGATTAGTATGTATTTTCACTTCCTCTTAATGTTTTAGAGAAGTGCTTCTCAAACTTCAGTATGCATACAAATTACCCCTGAGCATGTTACAACATAGAACCTAGTGCAGTTCATCTAGAGTAGAACTAAGAGTTTTCTGAAAAGCTCTCAAATTGTTCTAATGCCCTTGGTCTGATTATCCTGTGAGTACAAAGGCTTGAGACTTAAGCTGATGTGGAGAAGGAAGTAGGAAAGCTTTTCCTGAGTTTTAAAAATGAAGCAAGTTTGAAAAATCCCACTTTAAAAAGCATGTTCCAAGCCAAGTAATCTCCCCAAATTATCTAAATCAGATCAAAAACACAGAAAATAATGCAATAATCAGGAAGGGTTTGTTAGTAAATCCCTCCCACCATGGAGTACATATAAACATCTATTTACATATATAAGACATATTTTACATATTTATCATTTTCTTAATAGTCTCATAGTAATCCTATTATAGCATACTTTTTAAGTTTAAAAATTCATTGTTAGCATGACATTCCTTGAATCAAGTATTTTTATAAAACATTTTTTCCAATGTTAGCAGAGTATTCTAGTTCATGAATATGTGAAGATTTATTTAATTAGTTGCATTTTTTATATATTGAATTTGTTTCCAATTTTGCCCATATAATTCCCCAGTAGCCACTCTTGTGTATATATGTTATGTGTATATTTTATTTTATTTTTATCTTGGACTAAGTTTCTAACATTGTAGCATTCATTTCTGAATCAAAATATTAATATTCTGATATGTGTTACAAACCTGGTGTTACAAATTCATTTCATTGACACTGGATATAGGATTATGTCTAAAAGGATATCAATTTGAATATAATTACCTCATCATTGCAATTTTACTTTTTGTTAATGAATCAAATAAGATATTAAATAAGTCAAGAAATATATGTGAAGGGTCATCAAACCATTTTAGCCAAATGGCTTATTTGTTAAGTTTTGGAATTGCTAAAATACCAGAGGGCTTCCCAGGTAACTCAGTGGTAAAGACTTGTGTTCAGTATATAGGAAATGAGGATTCTTCCCTGGGTTGAGAAGATTCCCTGTAGAAGGGAATGGCAACAGACTCCAGTGTTCTTGCCTGGGAAATCCCATGGACAGAGGAGCCTGGTGGACTATAGTCAAGGGTTCACAAAGACTCATACATGACTTAGTGACTAAACAGCAGCAAAATACCAGAGGCGCTGAGGATCTAGGTACAGGAGATATTTGTTATGGTACAAACTCATCTTTTAGGGAGATCTTCAACTAGGATGGAAATCAAAAAATCCCTATGTTTTAGATTTAGAGCTGCATGTCTTTGTAATGTTTTAGTAAATCCTTCTACAGTGGCTTCAGAATATATTCCTTTCCCTTTGGGTACATAGTTTCACTTAAGCTTATTGGAGTGAGTCAGGTTCTAAGTATCAGCTTCCAATTTGGCCAACTGCTGATGATAGAGATACTAAAAAAAAAAAAAAATCCTTTTAAACTACCTTGTCAAGATTCAGTCAGGACAAACAACAAATATTCTTGGTAGTACTGAACAACTCCATGTACACAATAAGGGTCCCCAACAGGGTGCAAAAGATATTATTCTCCCAGGATTCAGAGCCACTCCCAAAGACAACCAAGAGAGAGAAAAAAAGACTTAGATACTACCCCTGAAGATTACAGCAGTCAGTAGGCCCCTACCTGCAAAATGGTGGACAACCCACATTTTTGTCCAGCCATAGTTTTGAGGGCCCTTCACACTAACAGCGGCCAAGCCAAATTGTCAGACAAACAAGAAGGCAATAGCTATCCCTGGGAAAGGAAGGATCGGTAACCATGCTTTCTTCCTGCCAATTTGAACTTGGAAAGAAAAAGCCAGTGTGACATTCTACCTTTCTCTCTTGATCAGATACTACAGATAAAGGCTTGGAAGCACTAACTTTGGTAAGAATTCTTACCCTGTGCCAGTTTTGACAGGATGCCATCTGCAGGCTCCAGAGGCAGTGGGATGTCTCAATGAGTCTCATTCTGGCCACCAGAAACTACAGAGAAAGGAAAATAATTTTCCTTTTACCCTCTAGAGTGAGTGCCTGGCTGAGAACTCTTTCTCCCTAGGGCATCTCATAAATGGATAAGCTTATCTTGTTACTGGATAGGAGAGTTGCAGAGGACCCTTCCTCTTGAGCCTTGGTTCTTGGTAAGGACACAAAGAAGAATCTGAGGTCTTACCCCTGGCAAAAACAAGTTTATTGAAGAAAGAACAGAAAAAACACCTGAAGGGAGTGCTGGGCCAAGCCAAGAGAGTCACCAGCACCAGAAGGATGAGATACGAGGTTTTTAAGACAGGGCTTTTACATATTCATCTGGGCGGGCATGGACTGATAGTTTCAACTGACAGTTGCAAGTTACCTAACAACAGCCTCTACTGCACATGTCTTTCCGATAATTCAATCTGTTATAATCAAATGTATGTACGTATGTACAGAATGTTTATGAACCCTTAAGGGACTCCCTCCCGGCTGCCTAAGGTCACTGGAGGACAACAGCTGTGCATCAAGTGTGCATATGCCAGAGGTGGAAAAATCTCTGTGATTAATTTTGTATTAATAGCATATCTGTGAGATCTCCTGATCTGCACTGGGATGTGTCTGAGGTGGGGTTTAGAGAAGCTGGTATCTTTTTCACTAGGCCACCCGTCAGTTGCTCATGCCTAAGTTCCTATCCAGCAATTTCAGAGGTTAAAAGTTCTCTACTGTGGCCACTGTAATTTACTTTTATCTTTGGCAAGGTTAACCTCTGTAGAACCAAAACTAAAATGGAATCACTTACACTGGGGACAAAGTGGAGGTGGCCAACACAGGAGCAGTTAAGAAAATAAAACTTGACCTACCAGAAGTTGCAGAAATTTGCAGTTCTTCTTAGAAATCAGCAGAGGACGCCAGCAAATCCCCAAACGCCAATTCAGTTTAAGCCGTCTCTGGACTGCTTTGAGCATGACTCAGCTATCCTTAAAACAGGGAAAAAGACCACCAGGCCTCCTATCCCCTGAAAAAAGCAGATAACCGTCGCAGTTACCCAATAAAAAGTCACGGGTCTACGAGCAACCAAGAACACGTTGCTTTCCTAGCCTTAAGTGTGCCGGCTTACAGCTCAGAATCTTTGCAATAAACTCATCGTTTTTGCATGCTTTATTCAGTTCAGAGTCTGGCTTCTGACGCCTATTTAGGCTTAAAACAAAATTTTGTTTACCTGGGCTTCACAGTGGCTCTAATATGGTTTCTCAGTCGGATCCGGTCAGATCGTGGACCCCCTCCGATTCTGGCTGGTTTCCGGACCAAATCTGGAAAAAGAAATGAGTCGAAAAAATTCTGAAATCTCAGAACTAAAACGATCCAGGATCCGATAGGGATTTACCCACCGCTCCAGAGGCTCCAGGCTCAAAGGTACCTACACCTGCTCAATCATTGTTCCTGGGGGTCTGTCAGGGGTCCCCCTAGTTTCCCTCTTTTGATACCAGAACTGTTCAAGGTAAACTGACGCATATTAGAAATATTAAAGAGTTTGAGTAAAAACCAATTCAGGTAGGGCAGAGCTAAGCTGCAAGTCGTCAGGCTGGCCCCCAATTATGATTTTCTTTTGTCCTGTATTTACTATTGGTGAGGTTATATGTTTTCTCTACTACTACTACTACCCAGCCCCTTATACCACTAATAAATCATACGTTATATTTTGTTTGAGGATATTTTCCTCTTTACGTTACTTGCTTTTTCTTGTTGATCTGTGAAAGTTTACTTTATAGTAATGATATTAGGTCTCTGTCCTACAAGTGCAAGGGTTTTTTTCACAAATGATGATTTTTTTTTTCTCTTTGTTTCTGAGAATATTTGACTTAAAATATTTCACATTTCCTATATATTAAAATCCATCTTACATTATAGCTTCTCCCTTTGCGCTTATGGTTAAGTACACTTTCCTTTTCTTCCAAGCAAACAAATATAAAATCTATTCTTTCAGTGATGAAGTAATTTTACTTTTTACCATTTCACATTGTATACAAAGAGTGATACTATTACCCTTCAAAACCAGTTATCTTGGCATCTTTTCTGTTTGAAAGTGCATCCTTTCCCTATTGATTTAAAAATTCTCTCTTAACTGAAATAAAACACTGAATTTGAAATATTTTCTCTAATTCAACAAAGAAATATGTGAAATACTTTGTTTTTAATTAAAGGGCTGATGTTGAAATTTTTTAATTTCTACAAAATATTATGAAAGATCTCTGACATATTAGTAACAGTTTCTTCATCATTTTGAAAATTCAACAAGATCTTTAATACGTGATCATTTCACCATTGGTTATAAAAATCTAAATTCCTGAGTTATATTTTATATTCTAACTCCTGTCCTTACTTGAATTTTTGTTGTCTTAAAACAAATGTACAATCTTCTCAGTTTCCAGATATACATTTTTATGAAGTGCAAATTATGTAAAGTTCATGTGCAAGGTCAATAATGTTTTTGTTTCCTATATTCACTTTTAAAATATCTACTTAATTTTTACAGCAAAATATATTTCAATTAAAATGTAATAAAATAATATATAGCAAATATTGCAATACAGAGACAATAGTGTTTTTAGTTATAGAAAATATGATTCATCTTTAAAAATCAGGTTTCAGAGATGAACGTAGATATATATACATATATAGAGATATCCATATAATCCATTTTCTAATAAAAGCAACAAGGTTTTCTCTTTTACTGTTCCCTCATCATCCCAAAGTAATACATCTGAATTTGATACATTGATTGGTTCATTGAAATTGAGCTCTTCAGTAGATGATATTTAAATATCAATCACCTTATGAATATTTAAATTCAAGAAATGTCAAATTAAATGTTTGCTCATCTTATTTACTTTTAAGAGTTCTTCAGAAATATCAGATAAAATGAGATCATACTTGGTGACAGCTTAAAACTCTTAAAAGGCTGATCTTTGCATAGTAATACTCCAAAATATTCAAGGGGAACCTATTCAAATATAATGTAACCTTTGGGTTTATTAAAAGAAAGTTGCTTCAATCTCAGAAAAACCTGTTATGTTTAACTTTAACAACATTTTCCAATTAACTCTTGATTTAATATACTGGACTTAATTCTAAGCTGATGCATTGGAATGAAAAATCAATTGTATTAAGCTGTTTTATTTGTGTAATTAAAGTAACTATCAATATAGTGGTAATTTTTGTTACATTCTATTCCTGACTGATTACATTTAACTTTTAGAGAACCCCAAAGGCACTTTTGTCATATATTTTTCACTTCTTTTCAGAGAAATATTTAATAATTTGAATTTTGAAACACTAAATGAAATCTGTAATCTAAATAGTGTCCACATACAATTTAGCTTAATAGATAAAATTTTATTTCATAAATATATTCTTCTTAAAAAGAAATCCATCATATTCTTTGGAAATGCAATTTCTTTGATTGTCTTTAAATGTGATTTAGTTCACTAACATGTCATATATATGTGTGTGTGTGTATATATATATATATACACATATATATATCTGAAGTTGTTTACAGAGTTTATCCTTGGACTATAAGAACATCAATGTTCACTGTATCCTTTCTACTTTCTGAGCATAGATTGAGGGATTGATACGTATAAGAGAATAAAGTAACTGCCATAAAGGATCTTATTGTAAATTCATATCTGTAGCATATTTATGGAGAAGGCAATGGCACCCCACTCCAGTACTCTTGCCTGGAAAATCCCATGGACAGAGGGGCCTGACAAGGCTACATACCACAAGGTTGCAAAGAGTCAGACGTGAGTGAAGCCACTGAGCACCCTGGTACATCTCTCTCTCTCTCTCTTTCTTTTTTTTTTTTTTTTTCCTCTCTCTCTTTCTATCTCTGTATTTGAAAGGGGTCAGAAGCAGTCTGACCAAACTCAGAGAAAAATTTAGGGTCATAGTGTTTTCCAGAGGCAGTTTGGTTTTCTTTATGAAGTATGGGTGGAGAGTTAACTTCTTCAGGGACAGTTTAGCAGACTAGGACAGTTCATCTGTCTGAATTCACACCTACATGTTCTCTACCTACTATTCCCCTTTGCTTTTCCCACACAGTCTGGAATTACCTTCAGCTTTGGTCTCTGTTCCTCTGTTTGACTCTGGTTTCTAATCTTGCAGCTTGTCCCCTTGACGCTCACAGATAATCTGACTTATTTGGCCATGGGTCTTTGATCCCAGACTTCATAAAGCATATGCATGTCATCTGTCTTGCTTGATTTTTCCTGCCTCTCATCTTTACAAATCAGAACCCGGCTTTCAAGTTAACCCAGTACTTTAATTTTCACCATAACTATAATTAACCCCTATAGATTTTTTTGACAATTAAAGAGATAGTCGTAATAAATTATTCTTCACTAAATTAGCCTATATTTCCTCTCTTCACGTGATTTTCTCAGCAACTGTCAAATTCCTAACGTTTGAATTTCTTAAATCTCTTCTAAAGGACTCATTTTTGTTCTACCTTTTTTTGCCTCTTTTAAATAAAATGTACAGAGCATGCTGGAAAACACCTGTGTGTCATTTTCCTAGAAATTAACAAATGTTAGAATCTTGTTTCCTAGAAATTAACAAATGTTAGAATCAATTTTTATACAAGAATAAACCATTTTATATGAAGTTGAAATCCACTATGAAAGTTATTCCTGGCCCATTCCATTCTCTTCTAGGTACATTATCTATACTCAGTGTTCCCATTCATGTTCACTCTTAAAATTACTCTTGTTAGATTTTTGCCCCCATCACTTCACATAACTGTTCTTTTCAAGGTCACAATAACTTCTACATTGCTAAGCCAGTGGGCAAGTCTCGGTTTCTTTTTAAGTAATCTAGCAGCATCATTTGATCCATTTGATCACATCTGCCTCCTTGAACACATCAATTTCTTAGCTTTCAGCATATCACACACTATTAGTTTTCTTCCCGTAGACTAGATCTTGCTTCCTTCATTTACTTCTCCTGGATCTCTTAAAATTGGAGTTACCTTGTCATCTTTTCTAATTAAACTCACACTTTCGGTGATTTCATTCAGTCTAATGGTTTTAAGTAAAATTATAGACTCAAACTATTATTTTTTTAAATTCCTCCTTCTTTCCCCCAAACTTGACATCTACACATGGATATCTAATTGCCATCTCAAACTTGTGTACCAAGTGGATTCCTAATCTCCTCCCTAAGACTGTTGTATCCACAAGCTTCCCCATTTCAGTTGATGACAACTTCCAGTTGCAAGTTAGAAGTCAGATCTTAAATCTCACTTTGACTTTTGTTTCTCTCACATCCCATACCAAACCCTCTCAAACAACTTGTGGCTCATCTCCAATATCCTTCTGACTGTGTCTTGGTATCTCCATCTCTATTACCCTCGTCTAAAGCATCACTTTCTCATTTTGATAGCAGTATCCAAACATCTCCCTACTAACACCATTTGTTTATTTCATCTAGTCACAGAAACTACTGTGATTCTTTTAAAATAAAAGTTAGGCCACATTACTTTGTGCTCAAAATTCTCCCTTACTCTAAAAGCCAAAGTCATTCCAATAGCCTACAAAGCCCTACAAAATTGGGTTCCTTCTCCATCTCTGCACTCGACAACTTTCCAGCTTGCATGCTTCTCTCCATTTACCCTGTCCTCCATGCAATTTGGTGGACATGCTAGACATATTCCCCCTTTTTGTACAGGCTGCTCATTATGCCTGGAACTTCTCTGCAGATGTCTGCATTGCTCTGTCCCCATGGCAGATCATTATGGTTACCAAACATTCCCTGCTTTAAGAAGGTTTTTTTTACACCATTGGGATGTATGACTGATCTAGCTAATGAAATGAACAGAGTGATATATGCCTCTCCCAAAAAACAGAAGCTGTAGAGCTATTGTAGGCTCTCTTCTCTTTGCTATGAAATCTGCATGATCCGGATAGGGGCTGCTGCTCTTTCAGCACAGACCCTGATATGAATCAATGGAGAGCAGAAACATAGCTGACTCATGAGATGCTTGTAACACTGGAGAGAAATAAATATTTGTTTTTGGAAATTGCTGAAAATTGGGATTTTTGTTACTGTATCACACTTAATGAAAGTGAACATAAAAATCTTTACCAAATATTGGAGTTTTGATTAAATAAACACAATAACACTTCACATTAACTTTCCTTTTGATGGCACCCAGGAAACTGTTATTGGAGTCTCAACAAATGATTACAATGCTATACAGGGGTGAATAAGAAGGAGAATATTGCTAATCTGCCTTGGTTGGTATTGACTGCTTTGGCCAGGCACTACAAGAAAAACATTAAATTAGAAAATATTTGGCTACCGCATAAGCAAAAATAAATGGGAATATAGAAAGCTCAGAAATTCCCAAAGCCTCCAGGTATGAAAACTGGCACTGCTTCTCATTTCAAATGTAAAACTGAGGTAGTCGTTGAAAACAAAGGCTAATTTAAGCTCAGTCTCTTCTGAAAGTATTAAACTAGAATCACGGTCATGAAACCCTTCGTTAAAATCTCCAAATTGATTAAGGTGGTGCCTGATGAAAACCTTGTCTGTGTGCTGAGTCACGTCCAACTCTCTGCGGCTATAGTCCACCAGGCTCCTTTCTCCATGGAGTTTTCTAGGCAAACTAGAGTAGGTTGCCATTTCCTCCTCCAGGAGATCTTCCGGACCCAGGGATCGAACCCCTGTCTCCTCTGGCTCCTTCATTGGCAGGCGGATTCCTTACCAGTACCGCCACCTGGGAAGCCTGGTGAAAACCTTGTTAGACAAATTGCTCAAGGAAGTAAGAATAAAGGCTTGCCTTTCCCAGTACCTGCAATTAAGTATTCAATAAAGGATAATCTGTGGATTAGCTACTAATGTCTGAACTGGGTACCAGAAGAAAAGCAAACTCAGCTTTTGAAAGAGTTGTACTGCCAAAGGAATCATTAGTCTAGATTTAAAATACACTGTGACTCCCTGAGACTTGGAGCCCCCACCTTCCACAGACAGAAAGATAAGTAAGCTGTGTAGAGCTCAAAATATTCTCTTCAGCATTCTCTTCAGATAAGAATTTAGGAGACTTAATGGAAAAGGAAAGATCTCCCAGAGGGAGAAACACTTACCAAAAGAACAGTGGACTAGGATTTACTTTAGGGGAAGGGAAACCAGTAGCAGAAGTGAAGTTGTGTCCAACTCTTTGAGACCCCATGGACTATAGCCTACCAGGCTCCTCCGTCCATGGGATTTTCCGGGCAATAGTACTGGAGTGGGTTGCCGTTTCCTTCAGGGAAGGGAAGCAGGGCCTAATTTAAGGAACATTCTCTTCCTTCAGGGTGGGGGCCCTTTGCAATTTCTCCTTGGGGAGGTCGCAGTGTTGCTACATATTAGTAATGATGCTTGGTTTCCATTCTCATCCTGTTTCAATGGAAATATTCCTTGTGGTCAGTCTGTACTCCACCACTGTGTGTGTTGTGTGTTGTCGGACGGATAACTTGACTTTTCAGTTCTTGGATCTTTGGATCAATAAAACGCCATATTTGGCCCTGATCTAAAGACTAGAAATTGTGTGTGTGTGTGTGGGTGTATAGCCTATTTCAATTGATAGAAATATTTCCCATGTGGAGCTTTTCTAAATCTAATCTCTTGTTGTCTAATTGTTCTATGAATTGGATGAACTAAAATTTAATTTCTCTATATGTATTTAACTTTTTTTTTTTTTTTGCAGTTTCACTAAGCATTCTATAAAAGCCTCTGCATAAAATGCTTTTCCCATATTTAGGGTTATTTCTTTGGTGTAAATGTATGAACATCTTACAGTCACTTTAAATGCAGTCTGTTTGATTACTTTCCAAAGGTGTTGTGCAAATTCACCATACTACAAACAATATATATCACACAATTGTAATTTCATAATTCTCTTTAAATTTTCTTTGGCCTGAGTAGATAATTTTTATATTAAGTGTCATGGATTAATTACATCCCCCCTAAGAATGCTATCTTGAAGTCCTAATTTCCAGGACCTCAGAATGGGACATTATTTGGAAATACAATTGTTGCAAAATATTGAATAATTTGTCAAAATGAGATCATACTTATATGCAAGACAGAAAAAGAGACACAGATGTATAGAACAGACTTTTGGACTCTATGGGAGAAAGCGAGGGTGGGACGATCTGAGAGAGCAGCATCGAAACATGTATATTATCAAGTGTGAAACAGATCGCCAGTCTAGGTTGAATGCATGAGACAAGTGCTTGGGGCTGGTGCACTGGGATGACCCAGAGGGATGGGATGGAGAGGGAGGTGGGAGGGGGGTTTAGGATGGGGAACACATGTAAATCCATAGCTGGTTCATGTCAATGTATGGCAAAAACCACTACAATATTGTAAAGTAATTAGCCTCCAACTAAAAAAATAAATGAAAAAAAAAAAAAAAGAGAGAGGAATGAGATGGGGGGTGGGGGAAGGAAGAGGAGAAGGAAGGGAGGGAGGAGGCAGGAAAGAAATTGTAATGGTCCTATAGAATTACCTTTGTTTAAAATTTTCTTACTTTATGTCTCAAATAAGCTTTAAATATTAAAAAAAAAAAAAATGAGATCATACTGAAGTAGAATGAACCTAATCCAATGTGATCAATGTTCTTATAAGAAGACAGCCATGTGAAGCCACACAGACACCCACACAGGCGTGGAGAATATCATGTGATGACAAATGCAGAGATCAGAGTTATGAAACTGTAAGCCAAGATACGCCAAAGATTGCTGGCAAACTGGCAGAAGCTGAGAAGATGCAAGGGAGGATTTTCCCCTGTCAGTTTCAGAGGTCCTGGGCTTTGTCTTTCCCTGCATTTTCTCCCCTTTCTGTTTCTGCTCAACCGAGGGAAGCTGTTTTGATAACTCACAGGTGTGATCTCCCCCACTCTTTCCCTCATTCAGAATTTAATTGGTTATTTGTCTCTTTCTTTACCATATAATCTCTTGATATTGTCAGGATTTTTTAATTTCAATGTTGTATTTGTTTTTTTGGCTTGTTTTATTTTGTATCACAGTGCCATTATTTTTGCTGGTTTGCAAGACCTTAGGAAGGCTGAGACCTTTCACTTACCTTTATTTTCCTGAAGTTCTGATGAAATATATAACAGCTCACTGTATGTTGATTGAATTAAATAGGTTAAAGATTATCACATGAGTAAAAGCAATATATTTATGCCAACAATAGTTATTAATAAGGAAAGAAATCTGACATTCCTTGTGTGACTCTTGTATGGAGTTGCACGATAATTTAATAGAAGTTATTAACTAAAATTGCCTATTTAAGTAAATTGACAGGACAAAATTTATTTGCATTTTTTAGTTTTTCTTGGGGAAGTAGAATATATCATACTGTCCTTGTCATAACCAAACCTCATTAATGCATATTGCATCACCATGGTGTCTGTAATAATTTTACAAGTTGTAACTTAGCTCGCTGTTGCATATATAAGTCTTTAATTTTTCTATAGATTTGTATAACATTAATACCCCCCTATTTTGGATAGAATCCCTATTTATAGAGAATCTTTAAAACAAAAAGAAGTTGTTGAACATTCCTTAATAATGATGATGACAATAAGAATTCATCTACCCATAGTGTGAACAAAAAAATAGTTTATTGCTTGATAGTGGTGTCTATGCTGAAGATTTAATATTTGTAAACATTAAAATAGTTAATATTTAATTTATAGTTACTGAATAATACATAGGTAGCTTGCTTTTAATTTTAATGAAGGTAGCAAAGTTACATTTTTTAAAGGAGTATTATAATTCAGATTTTGTTAATTTAGGTTAATCAGCATCAGTCAAAATTAGAGAGATAATGTAACTATAATGCATTTCTTTGAATGAAGTCTTAGAATGAGGCAGATACTGGATGCTCCCTTATGAATTTCTCTCCTCCTCTCTCTCCCTCTATATATGCACACATGTACATATTACACAAAGCACACACACACATATATGCTGTGCTTAGTCACCCAGTTGTGTCCGACTCTTTGAAACCCCATGGACTGTACCCCAGCACGCCAGACTCCTCAGTCCATGGGGATTCTCCGTGCAAGAATACTGGAGTGCGTTGCCATGCCCTCCTCCAGAGGGTCTTCCCACGCCAGGGACTGAACCCAGGTCTCCCTCATTGCAGGTGGATTCTTTACCGTCTGAGCCAGTAGGGAAGCCCAAGAATACTGGAGTTGATAGCCTATCCTATCCCATCTTCAGAGGAACTTCCTAACCCAGGAATCGAACTGGGGTCTCCTGAATTGCAGGCAAATTCTCTACCAGCTGAGCTACCAGGAACACCCATATATGTGTACGCACGTATATGCATATGTGTGTGTATGTAGAAATTTATTTGGGAGGTTGTACTCCAACAGAAGTAATTAAAAGAATTCACAAAATATTTTTCACATAAGCTATTTATGTATAATAAGTATATACCTGTGAACTATATACAGAGTATGTTAAAATGCAATAGCATAAGTACAAATTCTATTGCTGTTGCTTTTGAATACTACTGCAAATACTATCAAGACTGACCAATATTTATTGGACATTTTTCTATGTAGCTGGCACTGTTCTAAACTTATTACCTCTATCAGATGTTTAACTCTCATAACATGATGGGGAAGGTATCATCATAGTCTTAATTGCACAGATGAAAAAAACTGAGTTAGGATATTCAAATGACCAAGTTCATACAACCACTAAGTGACTGTTAGAATTTGAATTCATGCTGTAAGATGCTGTTATGATTTGTCCTTGTCTTTCCTGCTGGAGATATAAGGTATTAAAATATTGTCTTAGAAGCTCATTTGACCTCCAGAGTTACTAGCATCTCTAATGCCTTCCATAAGAGATTGAAACAAATGTCCTTGAAAATCCAAGAAGAGCCTAACATGTGCTAGCCACTTCATTATTATCTGGGAAAGTGAAAGTGAAGAGTGAACATGAAGTCACTCAGTCATGTCTGACTCTTTGCCACCCCATGGACTGCAGCCTACCAGGCTCCTCCGTCCGTGGGATTTTCCAGGCAAGAGTCCTGGAGTGGTTTGCCATTTAGTAAACAAAGACGGAAATGAATGGGGTTCTGAACCAGTTGTATTACTCTGAGAACAGCAGGATTTACTACTTTTAATACCTTAATAAGTATATTAAGAAATAATTGAATTCAAAATATTTATTACATATGCCCTTCAACTTGTTGTCAGTTAATATGTTCCACTGCTAAGTATTTTATAAGTCTGTAGATTTTGCTTCCAATAGCTTCCTTGTAGAAATTGGGCTATGTTAGAAATAAACCTTTGCAAAGAGCAACGTAGTACAGCAAAAATGTTCATTTTGTGGAGAACAACCTGACAAGTTAGAGGTCTTTCTCTAGACATTGGGGTTCATTAAATCAAGAGTAATTGTACAATCTAATGCTTGACAATTTGCATCTTTCATATTTAATTTGAATTTTTCTGCACCATCTATTCCTACTTGTGGATAGTTGTCTGATTTTCTATTAAATGAAAAGTGTGAGCTTTTAGTCCCAAGTTCCAACGATCAGGCATTATGTTTTTTTCTAACACCAATCGAGGTGTCAACATTTTTCAGGCTGATTAAGTCTCTTGTCACACAACTAAGTAGTAAAACATAGCCTGGTTGTATGACTTGAGTTACTTACAACATGTTTGCAGTGAAGTACCTCTAAGGGAGGGAAAAGAAACATGTACATTTTTACAGAAAACAGCCTTAATTTGTATTCCTCAAGACTACATTTAAAGTTAAAAGTTTATAAAACTTTAAAGTTTTACAAGCATTGCTTCCTCCAGGCTTAAAAGCCTAACTGACATTTATGAACAAATAAATTTATCATAGAGCGAATATATTTTTTAAACACTTAACATGTATTCTCCAACCTAACAACATCTGCTGAGCATGAATGACAAGAATGTTTTTAGTTTTAAAGAAAATCTATAGTTTAGTACCGTAAAAAAGTGAACAAACTGGTATGTAGGGGTTACATTTATTTCATCAGTAAGTGTAGCTTTTACTTTTTAGACAGTTAATGAAAGAACAGGAGCATATCATAGCTTTCTAGAATTAAAAAAAGAGAAAAAACTATTCAAATATATAAGTAGGGCCAAATCTACTCCATGAAAATATTTTTCTAAATTTGATAATTTTCTGGACAATCATTCATGTACCAGATAACCAAGCTGACAATTCATTTGCCTTTGGGTCCTATGAAGAAAAGACCAACTTTTCCAAAAAGGAAATTCTAAAGCCCAAATATTTGGGAATTGCAAGGCCTGTATACCTAGACTAAAAGATTAACCAGTTTGTCAACAAATCCATGACTCAAACTTTGCCTTTTCTCTCACTCTGCCTTGTCTTCTATTTTCATTGGTCAAGACTTCTAATGTTTACTTTCATCATTTCTTCAAATCTGTAAACTCATAAAATTCTCAGCCTTGGATGGTGATTTTATTTTTCATTCTGAGTCTCCCTGGAATGCTAAGAAATGGCCATTTTGTAAGCACAATCAGAGGAAGGTAATAAATTTGTTCAGGAATCTGGAGTGAGAGAGACATTGAGAGAGTCTTTCGAAGCATAAGGACATAGGGGCATTAGATGGGACTCCAGTGGCCTGAACGAGCTGACCCTTCTCACCACACCACACAGATTTATTACTGCAGAGAACAAGAAATGAGGAAAGGATGGAGATTAAAATTTAAGAGGAAAAACACTTCTCCTTTTCCCTTACCTGACACGTAATGTGCTTAACACGAGTTTCTCCAGTAACAGTTGGTAGTATTTGCATACATCGTAGAGAATGCAGATGGTTTTCTGCTGAGAATCAAGTAAGCCCAGGAGGTCACACTGGGAATAACTAAAGTCTTAAACTACATCCTTGTGAATGCTATAGTTTTTAAATCAAGGCCTTATTATTTAGTACTGTAACATATTTTTTCTGTGCTTAAAACATATGTGCTCTTGACCCACTTAAGGAAAAAAACAACAAAAACAAAACAACACCCACCGGTAAAGCAAAAGCTAGTAGCATAAATGATTGAAGTGTCTGTAAAACACCTTCCCAGGAGAACAGCCTGCTATTGAAGTCCATATCAGCAGATATATATATGCCTCATTATTTTTGCATGCCTCACATACCTGCTGCTATTCCGAACTTCTGCATGTTACTTTCTGTCTTTATAAGTACTGTGCTCTCATCTATTATTTTAAGAAATGAAGGAATTCAAAACTCTTGAAGAGATGTACCAGCACATTAAAGTAAAACATTTATCTTATTTTTAAAAGTGGTGCTAACTAATAAAAATGGATATAGTAGTGCGGTGGCATTTTTGTTAGTCCCATGGTTGGTTTGAATTGGAGGCAAGAGAAGTTAAGGACACAGAATTAGGGATATTTATATTAATTCTTATTTTTCCTGAGATAATTTATTGCTCTCAGTCATAGGTCGGGGAAGGCAATGGCACCCCACTCCAGTACTCTTGCCTGGAGAATCCCAGGGACGGGGGAGCCTGGTGGGCTGCCGTCTATGGGGTTGAGCAGAGTTGGACACGACTGAAGGGACTTAGCAGCAGCAGCAGCAATCGTAGGTAGGTAATTTAAATTTGTCAGAGAACATTCATCCCAAATGAAAATCATTATTTTGGTTAATGATATTTTGAAATGTATTTTTAAATGTTCATGTGTTCACTTTCTAAGTATATCTTTTTCAAATATCTATAATAGGAATGACACTGTGTGGGCACTTTGCATAGATAAACACATTTTTTCTCGTAGGCTGACCTCTTCCAAGATTGTATTAGTAAGTATAAACATGCTTTAATGTGTAAAGTTATTTCAAAACATAGATCTCAAAATTGTAAAGAAAACAATATTATGCTAACCGTATCACTATCATGCAGTTAAAGACTAAGCAAATATATTCTAATTCCGGGCAGTGATGAGGGTAATGCAGCCATCTAAAGGGATGGAGAGTGAAGTGTGGGGAGAGAGAAAACCCTGGGAGAGAAGATTGTTTCAGATAGGTTTCCTGGGGATTGCTGATACTTAAATAATTGAGAGAGTGAGTCATACAAAGATCTGGGAGAAGAGGAAACCACAGTCACAAAGTGCAGAAGCTCCGAGATTGATACAGCTTGATGGTATGTGAGGAACAGTAAAGATTGAGGGGAAATGGTTGCAATGAGTTGGAGATGTAGGCAGGGGCAAACACAAGAAAATTAATGTAGACCTCAGTCATGGTAAGAAGTGTACATTTTGTTTGATTATCAAAAAATCAGATATAGCAAAATAAAACCTACCAGATCAGTAAAACAGTATTTAGTAAGAGTTTATTATGCGTATAAGAGCAGTTCATGAACTGAGAGCTTTCAAATTCAAGACTCATAAGAAGCTCAGAGGCCTGATCTTATAGGATATCTTACAGAGTGAAAATGAGGAAGTTGTTTAATCTTTACAATGATTGATTATTACAGTGGAGTTTCCCCCAGGGGGCAGGGATTGATTAAAAGTGGTTATCTCAAGTCATTTTTTAGGAAGAGGACTTAAGTTTCTTTTGATTATCAGAGGCATTTATAAGAAATAGCTTAAGTTTCACTTAGGTTCATGAGAGAGTTAGATTTAGTTTTGCTCACTGGCTTAATTGGTTTTGTCTGCTCAAGGAATTTTCGTCTGGTCTCTACTTTGCGTTTTACTTTACCACTATGGATGGTGAAAGACCACTGAATGGTATTAAGCAATAGGTGTGAGTGTGTAACAGAGTGAGTTTAAGAAAGCAGGCTGCCTCAGTTTCAACCCCAGTCTGTCATTATCAGCTATGATTTTGGGCAAGTTACTTGTTTTTCTTATCTGTGAAATGAAAAGGAAATATAAGGGGCTATTGTGAAAATAAATGGCCTAATATATGTAATGTGTTAATTATTCATATTTAATGGTGCTCACTCTTTGTCACTTGTAGAAAACAGACCATAGGAAACCAGATAGGAAACAAGGCATTTGGGAGGCTACAGAGCATGGAAGTCCATTCTAAAGTCAGAGGAGCTCTTGATGTTTAATATTTGAAGTGATTAAAAGTGATCAAATTTAACAGAGATTGTGACAGAAAACCTGAGAGGACTGAGTGAATTAAATGTAAATTAAGATAAGAAACAGAGGTGATAGCTAAACAACTAGCACAAAAGTTCTAGCAATTTCTGAGATAGGAAATATTATTTGTGGGGATGACTTGGGGTGGGAGAGAATCTGGAGCCTCATTGGATGTCTTAGGGTTATGCTCTTTATTGGTAATTTGGAGATATTGGGTAGAAAGTTAGATGTACAAATTTAGTGAGGTTTGTTGATGACTATAGATGTACATTTCAGAGTCACAGATCAGAGTACATGTTTAAAACTTTGGCAATGGACAAGTGTATCCAGGCAAATAAGAGAATAATAGTGAGGACTGAAGACAGGGGTACTATAACATTTAAGAAGTGGGGAAAAAAAAAAAAAAAAAGGAGTTGCCAGAGAATTAGGAGGTGCTCAGGAGACTTGCAAATTTTACATACAACAGTCCTATTTCCAAATAAAGTTATGTTCTGAGGCTTTGGGGCTTAGGACATAAAGCATGTCTTTATTTTGCGGGGACAGAGCAAAATTCAACTACAACGGTGTGTTAGGATGAGACCTACATGGACAGACTGTGAAAAGTCTTGTATAGAATGCTGAGTAGTTTGGATTTTATTCTCAAACGTTATGGAAAGACAATGAAAAGATTTTAATTGACATGAGTGGAATTAATATTTTTATAAAAATAACCCTAGTCGCTATATGGTAAATGAATTTTAGAAGGGCAGAAAAAGAGGGTGAGAGTAAGGGAGTAAACTCAAAGACAGGAACACAAATTAGTGAGGACTACTATAGTAATTCGGGAAAGAAAGGACGAGCACTTGAATTTGAATAACGACATTGAATTTGGAAATAGAATCCCATTACCCTTTCCCACTCCCACTGCCACCTTCTCTAGAGGCCTGCCACGTTCCTAGGCTTAAACCTCCAACTTATCACTAGGATACTTAGCCTCTTCACTCGGTCTTCCCACTTCATGACTTTCTTCACTCTAATCCCATCTATATTACTTCTAAATATAGTTACTATATAGTTACTATCTATATGACTACTAAATACAGTTCTTTAGTGACTAGCCTTTGAATATAGGGCATAATACTCCACTCAGCCTAGTATTTGTTTCAGTTGCTTTTGGCTACAGGGAACACTATACTTAACTCAGTTTGTTCAAATCAATGAAAAACTTGCTATCTTAATTAATAGGGAGTCAGAGGTGGAACAGACACAGAGTAGGTTGATGCAGTAGGTCAGTGACATCATCATTATCTTGCTCTTCTATGTCAGGAATCTCTTCATCCTCAGGCTATGGCCCAATACTTAGAGACAAGAAGGAAAAATCTGCCTTTGTTTTCTTATTGGTAATAAAACAGTCCCCCAAAGCATCCCTAGTATCTCATGTCTCATTAGCCAAAAATGACTTAAGACAGTCTGTCTGTGAGTTGATCATTGGCAAGCAAGGGGCATCAAATGACCATGGTTAGTGAAGATTCATCATCTGAAGTAGAATGTAGGTTGAGTAGTCAAGATACTGTCCTAAGTGTTTTTTTATGTATTATATGTATCAGTTCACTTAACTAATTTATATTGTTAACACCCACATACATAGCTTTATCTCCATTACTTGCTATTTATGTTGCATAATTGAATGAGGTATCTGTATTAGTTGGCTAGGGCTGCCAGTAAAGGTGTACTGGGTGGCTTAAACAACAGAAATGTATTTTTTCACAGTTCGGGAGGCAAGCTGTCAGCATGGTTGGTTTCTCTCCCTGGCTTGCAGATACCCCCTTCTTGCTGTACCCTTTCGTCACCTTTTGTCTATGTGCCTGCATCGCTGGGGTCTCTCTGTGTTCCAGACTTCTTCTTGTAAGGACACCAGTCAGATTGAGTTAGGACCACCCTATCAGCTTCATTTTCATTTAGTCACCTCTTTTAAAGGCCTTATCCCAATATAGTTATATTTTGAGATACTGAAGGTTAGGTCTTCAACACATAAATTTTGAAGGAAAGTAGTTTAGCCTGTAACACTATCCATGAGCATACTCTGAATATTTTTATCTTCATACCTTGATTCATATTTCCCTGGGAATATTCTGCACCTTATCTCTGATTTCCAAAATTATTGCGTTTTGTTCAAGATGTATCTCGGTTGTCATCACAAATGAAATTTTCCTTAATAGTAGATTTCAATATCCTCCCAGAATTTTTATGTACTTTTCTTAGGAAAAGGTCCACACTTTTTTGGTTTGCAATCATTTGCATACTTGTCTAGTATCTCTACTCTAGTACAGTATTCTTCTTTACTGTAGTATCCCTTGTACTAACTGTCTTGGTGTGTTAAAATACAAATGTCCACAGGAATGTAATTCATGTACAGCCTTGTAATAGGAATTGAGTTGAACAAAAAATTACTTAGGTGATATGGGAAAGATTCATGGATGAGTTGAAATTTGAAACAGGGCTTGAAGGATGGGTAATATTTTAAATAGGGAGATCTGACAAAAAGGGAGAGAGATTAGGTTAAATGCTTATTCAGTAAAGAAACAGCACAGGCTGAACTCAGAATTTAAAAGAAGAAGCATACATTTGTGCAATAACATGTGATTAACTGCAGGGGTTTGTTATATAGTAGTGAGAGCTGAATGCAGAACGACAGTTTGAGACTAAGTCATAAATGATGCAAATGGCATTCTAAGGAAATCGGGATTCCTTTGGTAGGCAATGGTTAGTCACTGAAGGATGTCACATATGGAAATAACATTAACCAAGCATTGGCTAAGGAAAAATATGTAGACTCTAGAAGCATCAAATTTCATTTATAAAAGTAATGAGGAATGTAAGAGAGATTTGAGGGTGAAAAGGTGATGATGAATTTGAAAATATGGAAGGATATAAAAAATATCAAGAAGCCAGTGTGAAAATAAGAAAATTACAAAAGCAAATATTCTTGTTTTCTGACATGAGATTAAATATTAGAAAATAGAAGGCTATTTGATTATTTGAATATACCTACTCACTTATGTATTAAGCTAGTCCATGGCTAAACATTAGTCTGTGGCTAAGCATTAATGTTCATTTTAGAATTTGTGCTTATTGTATATTCTTTATCAGGGTAGTGCAGACTATTAAAAGTCAACATTTTAAAAGCCATTTTAGTTTGTTTTGTCAGATATTTAAGAAAATATTGATGTGAGCAAAATTACATGGTACATGATATGCACATTTCTTTTCAAATATCCATCTTCTTAGTTACCTAAATTGTAGTTAATTTGCAAAATGTAGATCAAACATAATGTTCCAGATATCTCTTCACTAATAAATATAAATATTAAATCAGTTTATATTGTGCTTTATTTTTCTAGCTGATAAAATTAGGTAACAGTTATACTGAATTTTCAATTTTTAATTAAAACCTAGACTAATTCATTGGCCCAATTACTTTTAACTTGAAAGAGACTATCTTGTTTTTGATAAAGCCTTTTTAATGAGATACTGTAAATTAGTTTACATTTACCTTTGGCTATTTCTTTTCTATTTCTAATTTTAATAACCAGCAATGAACTAAAATTTCTGTTGATTTACATAAATAACTTACTGGAAGTTTTTTGCTCTATGTTTGTTGAGCATATATATACTTTATAATATTTTTAAAAATAAAGGTTTACCTTTATCAAAATTATTGTTATAACTCAAGGTATATTATTCCTACATATTAAAATATATATTTAGCATTTATAAAAATAATGTATGTATATACACAAATATATATATATATACTTTTTCAGCAGGTGATAAATATATAAATATATGAAGTAGGAAAAGATGCAATAAATCAGACAACCTAAGTTAAAAATAATATAAACAGAGCACTGCTTTAAAATTGTGGTGGGGAGACACACTTAGATAATCTGGAGAAAAACATTCAAATTGCAGTGTCCTTGGCCACCCACTTTTATAGTCCAGTTTTATTGTAATATAGGGACTATGATTAGTAAAGATATGATGTGTTTTTCTCCATACTTCTTTTTTCCCTGCCCATTCCCCATTTTCCAGAAAGTTTGTTTCTCTCTATTAAAAATCACATTACAGACGGCTAACAAACACATGAAAAGATGCTCAACATTACTCATTATCAGAGAAATGCAAATCAAAACCACAATGAGGTACCATTACATGCCAGTCAGGATGGCTGCTATCCAAAAGTCTACAAGCAATAAATGCTGGAGAGGGTGTGGAGAAAAGGGAACCCTCTTACACTGTTGGTGGGAATGCAAACTAGTACAGTCGCTATGGAAAACAGTGTGGAGATTTCTTAAAAAACTGGAAATAGAACTGCCATATGACCCAGCAATCCCACTCCTGGGCATACACACTGAGGAAACCAGATCTGAAAGAGACACGTGCACCCCAATGTTCATCGCAGCACTGTTTATAACAGCCAGGACATGGAAGCAACCTAGATGCCCATCAGCAGACCAATGGATAAGGAAGCTGTGGTACATATACACCATGGAACATTACTCAGCCATTAAAAAGAATTCATTTGAATCAGTTCTAGTGAGATGGATGAAACTGGAGCCCATTATACAGAGTGAAGTAAGCCAGAAAGATAAAGACCATTACAGTATACTAACACATATATATGGAATTTAGAAAGATGGTAATGACAACCCTATATGCAAAACAGAAAAAGAGACACAGATGTATAGAACAGTCTTTTGGACTCTGTGGGAGAAGGCGAGGGTGGGATGTTTTGAGAGAACAGCATCGAAACATGTATATTATCTAGGGTGAAACAGATCACCAGCCTAGGTTGGATGCGTGAGACAAGTGCTCGGGCCTGGTGCACTGGGAAGACCCAGAGGGATCGGGTAGAGAGGGATGTAGGAGGGGGGATCAGGATGGGGAATACGTGTAACTCCATGGCTGATTCATGTCAATGTATGGCAAAAATCACTACAATATTGTAAAGTAATTAGCCTCCAACTAATAAAAATAAATGAAAAAAAAAATCACATTTATTTTTTGCACTCTTTGGATTTAGGGACTGCAGTGGTATGACCTCCCCATGATCTGATCCTAACCCAGCAATTTGGAAATGGTTGAAAGACTGATTGTTCAGTCTTTAGACAGATTAGACTCTGAATATTTAACTACAATACATAGAAAGGAAAACTGTAGTATAGAAGAGCTTTTAAATCAACTATCCTGGATTATATAGGCTTCCCAAGTGGCACTAGTGGTAAAGAACCCACTTGCCAATGCAGGAGACATAAGAGACGTGAGTTCGATCCCTGGGCTGGAAGGATCCCCTAGGGGAGGGCATGGCAACCTATTCCAGTATTCTTGCCTGAAGAATCCCATGGGCAGAGGAGACTGGCAGGTTATAGTCCACAGGGTTGCACAGTCGGACATGACTGAAATGATTTAGCACTGCACTGTATCCTGAATTATAGAGAAAAAAGATAGTGTATCTAATGCTTGCATCTATATGAAAAGAAGTGGATGTTGGATGATCATGAAATTATAGAAATAAAGCAATGACCATTTGAATGAATGTGTTGGGAATATAGTGTGAGCAAGCTCTGATCCCTGTTTTATTGTCCGTCTCCTAGTGAGAGACAGAAAAATAAGCTGAAAATAATAATCTACAGCCCTAACTGCATAGTTAGGAATACACAGGGTATACAGGACTAGAAAGTCCAAACATCATGCCAGCCTAGTGTATGTCCAATCATACTTAAATGAGTATGAATTTTTCAGTGAAGAGGAAAAGAATATTGCTGGCAGAAAGGCTGTCATAAACAAAGACATAGGAGTAGTAAACAGTATAGTGTATTCTAGAAAAAAAAATCAGGTAGTTTGGTGTAAAACTTTAAAACTGGGGGGGAGGTGAAGTTAAAATGGCAGGGAGGCATGGAGGAGTCAGCCTATGGGGCATTTTGTGGGCAATGCTCTATCCCACCATTTGTTTCCAATCCTGAATTTTTTTTTTACTATTATACTGTTATATAATATATTTTACTATTATACTATTTACTCCTCACCTTTTAGCATATTTAATTATTGTGTTTATTGTCTATTCTAGACAGTAAATTTCAAGAAGACAAATTTGAAGAGCTCAAACCTAGAAACAAATCAGGAGACTCTATCATCCTTTGAGAGAAGCAAGAATCAAGTATAGAGGTGGCTGTGATTGGGGAAGAGAAGAGTGGGGAAGAGGCAGAGAAGAGGATAAGAGCAGGCCACATTTTTAAGTAATAAAACCAGTAGGACTTACTTGGTGATGGGTGAGGTCTGAGGATGAGAGAAGGATGGTTAACGGTTGACAACATTACTCAGTTTAATAGACTGTTGGATATATGACTTTTAGAACCATAATAAATTTTGTGCTGGAGGTAGAGATTCAGGAACAATTAACATTGTGTTTCATGCTGAAAACCTGAGCATATAGAGTAGAAAGAGAACAGTTCTGAGAACAAAGTCCTGGAATGGACGGAGTGTGAGGAGGCTATCTAGGAATGAGGAAATGAAAGATGTAAGATTCATCAAGAGATAGTGTGGACAAAGGAAAAAGGAAGGCAAATTTCAAGAACAGTGAAATGACTCACAAATTTAAAAAGTGGTTGTGAGTTTTAGCAAGGTAAGCAATAAAATGCGCTTGTTTAATTTGGCATTTAGAAAGTAAATGGTTATCATAAAAGTATCTCTGCTGGAGTGGTAGGAACTAAAGCCAAGTTCCAGAAGGCTCAGGAATGAATGGGAAGTGAGGAGGTTGAGGATAAGCATATGCACTGTTCAAAGAAGAGCTCATCTTGTCTGTTTCCTGGCTTGCTTATCACTGACAAATTCTTTTGGTAAAATGTCACCTTTCTCTGATATACTTTGATTTTAAAAAGGACATTTTTGGAAGGATAATAACTTAGCTTGAAAGGCAAAGCATCTCATAATAGAAAATAGAGGTCACATGTAGTATGCATACTAAGTCGCTTCAGTCAAGTCTGACCCTTTGCAAGCCCATGGACTGTAGCCCCCAGGCTTCTCTGTGCATGGAATTTTCCAGGAAAGAATACTGGAGTGGGTTGTCATTTCCTCCTCCAGGGGATCTTCCCAACCCAGGGACTGAACCTGCATCTCTTAAGTCTTCTGCATTGGCAGATGAGTTCTTTACCTCTGGTGCCACGTGGGAACATGTAGTATAGTACCTACAAATACTACATCAGGTACCGTTAATACATATCAACTCTTTGCCCTTTCTGGTCCTCCCTCTCCTCCCCTAAACCAGACTAATTCATGAAGACAATAGTGATTTAGTATGCAGTCAATAGGTACTCAGCCAAGCTTTGCAAAGGATTTTGCTTTTTGGCTTTTAGACCATGCCTCTGTAGCATGACTAAGTTGATCCTGGATTGCTTGATTTATTCTTCAATTTTTGCCTTGGATGTATTAATAGAACAATCAATCAGACCTTGGCAGGGATCAGAATTGGGCATTAAAGAGCCCAATACAATGAATCATGCATAGATTTGCCCTTTTTTTGGGAGGCTGGTAAACAAACAGAACTGACCTTGATTGTACAAATGTTACATGTGAATGCACTGTACAGCTTTTTATTATACTTACAATATCTAACTTTCCAAAAGCATTAAATGATCTTTCTGCTTTATAATCCTTCTGAAAAAATGATGCAAAACATATTAAATATGCAGTGTAAAGTACACTTAAGCAGGTGGTTCTCAACTCCAGGTGCTTCAGACATTTATTTAGGTTGACAATTATTTACACAGCAGCTGGAAAAAAAAGATGATCAGGAAAGTTATGTTTTTGCTGTTTTGTAATATTATGTTTGTTTTTAAACATACATTTCTGATATTTTTTAAAAAAATTAAAATTGTATTATTTTATAATTGGAGGAGATGAGGCATACATTAAGAAGAGCAATATGACTGACTAGTTTGCAAGGAAAAAAACTGTTTTAAGTAAGAGTTATTTATTATTTGGGAGCTTAAAAAAGAGAATGTTTTATGTATGGACAAAAAGGTACCTGAGCATCTACAAAAAGGCTTGAGGTAATTTAAGGCCATCCTGAAGATAAATAAAATAACTTTTCATTTCCCCAAAATATATATTTGCAAAGTACATTTGGATCACAGTTTTTTGCTTGTTTTTTAATCTTTATAACACTAATATTCATTGGAAGGACTGTTCTGAAACTGAAGCTCCATTACTTTGGCTACCTGATGGGAAGAACCTTCTCATTGGAAAAGACCCTGATGCTGGGAAAGACCGAAGGCAAAAGGAGATGAGGGTGACAGAGGATGAGATAGTTAGATAGCATCACCGACTCAATGGATGTGAACTTGAGCAAACTCCAGGAGACAGTGGATGACAGAGGAACCTGGTGTAGTGCAGTCCATGGGGTCACAAAGAGTCGGACATAGCGACAGAGCAATTAAATATGCTTGTAGGATCAAACAGGGCGGGGCAGGAGAGGTGGTGGGGGGCTTCTCCGGTGGATCAGTGGTAAAGAACTCACCTTCCAGGGCAGGAGACCTGGGTTGATCCCTGGGTTGGGACCATCCCCTGGGCGAGGGCATGGCGACCCACTCCAACACGCTTGCCTGGAGAATTCCATGGAGAGAGGAGCCTGGCGGGCTATAGTTCATAGGGATGCATGGAGTCGGACATGACTGAAGTGACCAAGCCGGAGCAGCATGATTGATGGGAACTGGAATTTCCCATCCAGTCCTATGTTTGTTGCCATGTAATCATTTCATACTGTGGATAAAGACATCCCTAAAGAATCAAATCTGATTGATTGCCTTGGCCCATTCACTTTGTCACTACTTTGTCCACCGAACAGTTGGTTTGAAAAGCGTGGAGTTCTGAGGGTGAAGCATGGAGTTCAAAACGGAGAAGTTCTCCAGATGATGATAATGTGTATCTGGAATATTTAGGGGTTTTTTTGCTTTCTTTTCAGTGATAAGCTTGATGATCACATTTAACCAAATCCTCCTATATTTAACCAGTTCTTCCCAATATAAAAATATTTGAGTGGGAATGAGATTTGCCCTACATGCTTTTTCTATTCCTTGTATACCTTATATACCAAGATATTACTGCCTGTTGGGTTTCTCAAGGACTCTAATCTAGTTGAAAAAAATAATGTCTGCCTCTTCTGCCCACCACCCTTACAAGCAGTGCATGCTTAGTTCAGTTGTATCCAACTCTTTGAGCCCCATGAACTATAGCCTGCCAGGTCCTCTGTCCATGAAATTTTCCAGGCAAGAATATTGGAGTGGTTGCCATTTCCTTATCCAACCCTTATCGCCAGAACTCTGCTAAAGACTTTGGATTTTACTCAATGCTCAAGTTACCCAATTTCTCTGAGCTGTAACTGAATATAACTAGAAAAATATCATCAAGATTGGTCTGGAGAGAAATTTGTTGATGGGTATAGGAAGTATTGTTAGAAATGTTCTTTGTCCAGGGTATTTGTAAAATGTTGGCAATGTTCCTAGTTCCTCAAAATTATTATGAGTTTTTTTTTTTAATATATAATTGTATATGAAAGACCCAGAGGAGTGACTTGGAAATGAAGATGCATGATTAAAGGGTTTTATAATATGTTGGCCAGACACAAAGAAGCTTGCTACAATTTTTAGTATCATCTTACTTGCCCCTAGGGCTTCCCTGGTAGCTCAGCTGGTAAAGAATCTGCTTGCAATGCAGGACCCTGGTTTGATCCCTGGTTCAGAAAGATCCACTGGAGAAGGGATTGACTGCCCACTCCAGTATTGGGTTTCCCTGGTGGTTCAGCTGGTAAACAAATTGCCTTCAGTGTGGGAGACCTGGGTTCGATCCCTGGGTTGGGAAGATCCCCTGGAGAAGGGAAAGGCTACCCACTCCAGTATTCTAGCTGGGAGAATTCCTTGACCTGTATAGTCCATGGGGTCGCAAACAGCTGGACACACTGCACGACTTTTACTTACTTTCCCCTATTTTCCCTTTCCAATCCTTTTGCTTACTTTGTATTTGCCAAACATTTTCTTCTTTTTACCACTTTGTTTCTTATGCAAATCTATTGAGAGATTTCATACTATAAACGTTAAAAAGAAACTCTAATGAGTTTAGTACTTGTGACCCCAGGATGCTAAGAGCATTAAACACTAGACAAGATCGACCATAATATCAGAATAAATAAACAGCCGAGTTTCTGGGAACTTTTTGTTTGTCTGTTTTCTTGAAACAGGTGCATAAATAGTACATTCTTCAACATTACCCTGAGGTGTAAAGCTTCCGAAGTGGCACAGTGGTAAAGAATCTGCCTGGCAGTTCAGGAGACGCAAGAGATAGAGCTTGATCCCTGGGTCAGGAAGATCCCCTCGAGTAGGAAATGGCAACCCATTCCAGTATTCTTGCCTGGAAAATTCCATGGTCAGAGGAGCCTGGTAATCTACAGTTCCTGAGATTGCAAAGAGTCAGACACGACTGAGCACAAGCACACACATAAAATGTCACATATATAAATGCTTTAAAAATATTAATTAATATTAATAACAGCATTATGGCAAAACTAATTTATATTTGATTCAGCCTTGCAAAGATTACTAATAGTTATTTATGAAGTATGAGCTTCTAATTTTACAGTCTAATCTGGCACACATCAATCAAAGGAGACAGGCAGAGCAAGGATGTGTAAAGCTAATGTACCGGGAGTACCTGGACTTATTAACTGTATGAAATTAGGCAAGTTACTTGACTTCTCTGTACCATCATTTATTTGCTTGTTTGTTTTGCTTTTCATTTGTAAAATGTATCTACTTCATAGGGTTGCTATAAGGATTAAATGAATTTCTATATTTAAGCCCTACAGTGCCAGGGACATAGTAAATGCTCACTGACTTAATAGTCAATGTCTCATTAAATTCAAACTGCACTTATTGGGTACTTCATAAATTTAAGGGCCTGTAGCAATATCATAGGAATCTTTTAATTAAGAATTTCTACTTAATACCTGGATAGTACAATTCAGTCATTGTTTAAAGCACATAATTGTAGTTTTGTCTTCTGGCAATAGCATTTTATTCTCATTCAATTAAATCTCAAGTTCAAGATTTTCCATTGTTGGGTCATCTGATTTAATTTTAAAATTTAGTACCAAGACAGTTACTCCTTTCTGTCTTTCTGATTAGCTGTAGTTTAAATCCATTTATTTTGAAATATAATAACAATTATTTTTAGAGAAAAGTGACATGAAGCCCCTATCAGAGAGAGAGGAGCTGCTTTTTAGCAGTGGAATGAATAAAATAACCTGTTGACATAGAATATTCCAACATTCAAATTGATCCAAACATTCTAAAAATCATACTTGGGGTACAGATTTCTACTTAGTTTCTGAATTTCAGAGAGTTTGTACTGAATGAGCCTTGTGTAGTGGCTAGCCTAACTGCCCTCACTTGGGGGAAAGTTTCTGACCTACCTAAGGTTGTAGTCGGTAGTGGAAGTGACATGAGAAAGCCGCTCTCTTGATTGTCTGGACAAAAGGATTTCCAGCCTTGAGCATCACCTCTTCTTTGAACAAGATGCAGAGGGGTGTTTAAGAACTTTTGGAAAGGTGAATGCTGATGTCAATTCACAACTCTATTCCATGTTTCTCAGTATCTATAAATGCTTTACTATTGCTCCAGGGTTTGATACTAATGCTATACCCGGGCCTATACCTGTATTGCCCTTGGTTAGTGATTCCTAGAGGAAAGTTGAGTAAATGTTTTTGTATCCTGGCTTGAAGTTTGAGTGCCACTCTCCCAATTACTTGGTGATTTGGGTCCTTTTCCACATGATATGTCTTTCAGTTGATTAGCTATGGGTAACCTCTATGGATCTATCTCTCCTAGTGTCTGTAATCCTATCTTGTTTTCTTTGCCCTTCCTGTGACCTGACTCCCTTTGAAGTCTCTTCAGTAATAGAATTCTGGCCACTTTACTTCCCAGTGACTGGGATTTGCTAACAATAGCTTCTGCTGGGTGCAGCTTCTTGCCTATTCTGGTCTTTTTTTTTACTATTCTATTACTTGAATCTTCGCTGATCACCTCCCTCACTTTTGCTACAAAAGATAATCTAGGGATTTGACTCAACTGGGAACATTTGCTGACAGTCTTCTGCCTGACTTTTCACCAGATTCTTTAGATGTCCTTTAAGTCTTCACTAGGATAGAACTTTGAAGTCTAAGACCTGTTTTCACAGATTCAACTTTTAAATGATTATCCATGAAATGAGAAAAAAACCAATGAGGCTAAAGAATCACCCAAAGAAATGGAAATTGGGTTTGAGTCAACCTGTGAAAGAATAGATTACACTGTAAGGGGAAAACTTTGTTGTTCTTTCTTGAGTTGAGGAGCGATAACTACATGTGGGTGAGGAATTGTGTGGTGGTGGTGGCCGGGCTCATCCTAGTGGCTATGGTTGGTATTGTCAATACTGTGTCAGCTATATCTCCAGCTCTGAAAAACATAAATGTCTACTTAGAGAAATGACTACATAAGTCAGTGAGCTCAAATCTAAGTATTACTGTGGCTGAGAATCATTTTCTATACATTTGATTTGGGGATTAAGCTGTCAATCACAACGTTGACTTTGTACACTATGTGACTTGGAACAGTTGTCTGTTCTATAAAATGGGACTGCTATACTCTCTGATTTGTAAGGTTATTGTGATGATTTGTTGAATTAACATAGCAAAGCCTTTAGATCTATGCCTGACTCATGATGTCTTCAATAAATATTAATTTATGGGAAAAATACCTAGTGTAAGTTATTGGTTTGAAAACCCAAGTTTTTCTTCGCAGAATCAATTTAACAGTCAATAGAAAATATTCATAAACTACAACTTTCTCTTTTGTAAAATATCAAAGGATCTTTCCAGTTTTATTTTATAATTGAAATAAAGTAACCATGTTCCTGAGAGTTTGTGAAGAGACAGGACCAGGTGTAATATAGCTTTAGATGTTTCAGATTCAAGTGGTAATGTTGAGCACAGAAGTCAATGGTGCTAAGGTGAATTATTCCTAGATAGTCTTATCAGACATTTTGTCAAACAGCGGTTGAAACAAGAAAATTCTAGGTAAAGAGAAGATGATGAGTGTTAAGTATGGGTGAATAGCCAGGGAGAAACAAGACAGAAAAGACCAGGGATATAAAAAACTTGGCAGATAAAAGAGGAATAAACAATAATATAATGAGGGAAACTTGATCAATAATTGGAGGAGTCAAAGGAAAATTTTTAGTTCACACATCAGTGAAACCTCTTAGATATCTCTAGGAGAGGTAAGTTATCATGGCACTAACTGCTCTTGCCTTTTGGGAGGTAGTCAAGGTACCATCAACCATAAGTGGATCTTCCTTCTTGTATCTATATGGCCTGCCAGATTCTCCTTTAAGACTATAATGATTGATTTTATGTGTCAGCTTGACTGGGTTAAGGGATGCTCGGCTGGGAAGATGTTATTTCTGGGTGTGCCTGTGACCTGTAATGGTGTCTCTGAAAGATATTAGCATTTGATTTTGTAGACCAAGTAAAGATCACCCTCACAAATGTGGGTAGGCATCATCCAATCTGTTGAGAGCTTACATAGAACAAAAAGTCAAAGAAAAGCAAATTAAAAAAATAAATAAATAAAAATAAAAAAGGAAGGCAAATTAACTCTCTCTGCTTAAGCTGAGGCATCCATCATGATGCCCGTGAACATCAGGCTTTCGGATTCAGACTGAGACCTATTTTGTTAGAGCCAAGATTTTCAGTCCTTTAGACTCATACTGAATTACACTACCAGCTTTCCTGCTTCTTCAGCTTGCAAAGACTTGCAAGAACTTGGAGCAACTTGTGGGACTTCTTGATCTCTTAATTGTGTGAACCAACTTCTGTAGTGAATCTCCTCTTCTATCTTACATTCATATATATATATATATTCTATTGATTCTCTTTCTCTGGAGAACCCTGACTAATTCAGAAGTACTGGCCTAAAAGTTGTGTATGAGATAGATTGCAACTGGAGAAATATTCAAAGTAACTTTTATAGCTATACAGTGGTAATTATAGCAAGGATAAAGAGGAAGAGACAAGTACTTAGATTTTTCAAAGAATGGGTAGACTTGGAAGTTGTGAATGAAGGAGAGGAATTGATGAATGAATTATTATGTGAATGTTGGTGTTAATGCAAATGGTAAGTGATATGAAAGAACTGAATGGATTTACAAGTCTGCAGAAATGCAATCTGATTCACAAAGATTCCTCCTTCAAGATAGTTGCAACTTTTTTCACCACTAGAGCAACATGGAGGTGGATAAGTCAAAATCATGTTAAATTTATAAAGCATTGTATATGTGCAAGGGAGATGCTGTTGAACAGAAAGCTCTCTTTTAAGTGCATTTTGTTGCGGAAAATTTTCTCATTGCAATGAATTCGTTTTTTCTATATTTAGTTCATAGCATATAAAGCAAATATGGGTCTTTGAACAAGACTCTTTAAAATATTCATGTCTTCTCCCATCACAACTTGTATTATAAGCCATTTGTTATTTCATTGCATAAAGCTTATATAAATGTGTTGTGAATAACTTTAAGAGGGTTAAGAAAGTTAGTGAACAGTGTTGGAAGCATATTTGAAGTAACTAAAATATTAACCCACCTTTGCCATACTATAAGAAGCTTTAAAATAATACTTCACATATATTTAGTTGAACATTTTGATTAGAGATTGCTTTATAATTGGAAAAAAAAACCCACTTTTTCATGGAAAAGTGACAGTAACTACACACTCAATAAGAATTTACTGAGTATCCATAATATGCTCCCAATAGGTACTAGATATGACAAAAATTGTTGCTTACTCTATATCCCTTTCTCCCTATTCTTCTTATGAACAGAGCTTTGGTGTCAACCAGAGTAATTTAAGGCATCTCTCAAAACTATGTAATGTCCCAACCTTTTTACTCAGGGGAAAAGGCAACGTTCCTACATAGGCATCCAAAATGTCCTATAGGAAGCATACCGTATTTACTGCTCTGACTCCATCTCCTAGAATTTTCTCACCTCAGTTGTACCCTTTACCCACACTAGCTTCCTTGCTTTTTCTCACATGCCTTGTGTTATTGTGATGCAGGACTTTTGCACTGGCTATTCCCTCTCTCTGAAATGCTTTACCTGCAGATACTGATAAGACCATTTTCTTCCTCTTTGATAACTCTTTGCTTAAATGTCATCTTTGTGAGGAAGGCCACTCTAACCATCTTCTCTTTCTCCGTCTTTTATTTAAACTATTATATTGATGTATGATTGTCACACAAAAAGGTATACGTATTTAATATATACAGTTTGATGAGTTTGGAGATATGTATACAACTGTGAATTCTTCATGCCTTTAACACAATCTATGCCATCAACAGATCCATCACCTCCAGAAGTTTCTTCCTGTCCTCTTATCTTCTTTTTCTCCTCTTGTTCTTATTATTGGAACATTTAACAAAAGGTCTATCCTCATAACAAATTTTAAATTATATGATACAGTGTTATTAATCATAAGCAATATGTAGTATGGTAGATCTCTAGGCTTTACTCAATTTACAAAGTCAATTTTTGTATCATTTCTCCCTCCTTCTAGCCCCTGCCAACCATAATTCTACTCTATATGTTTCTTTGAGTTGGACTATTTTTGAATCTTCATGTAAGTGGTAGCATGTAATGCTTGTCTGTGACTGTTTTACAAAGCATAATGTCCTTCAGGTTCATCTGTGTTGTCACTAATGGAGGATTTTCTGTTTTTTTAAGGCTGAATAATATCCCATCATATCTATATACTGTATTTTCTTTGTCCATTCATCTGTTGATGGACATTTAGGTTATTTCTATATCTTGGCTATTGTGGGCAGTGCTTTAGTAAACACAGGAATGCAGATATCTCTTTGAAATTCTGTTTTTATTTCTTTTGGATATATTCCCAGGAGGAGGAGGATTGCTGGATTTAATAGTGGCTTTATTTTTTTAATATTTTGAGGGACCTCCATGATGCTTTCCATAGTGACTAAAGCGGTTTGCATCCCACAGAGAGTTCCCACGTATTTCTGTTCTTCACATCTTTGCCATTGCTTATCTTTTGTTTTTGTGATAATAGCCATTCTAACAGGTGAAAAGTGATATCTCTTTATGATTTTGCTTTGCATTTCCCTGATTTGCATTTCCTTTGAGTGTGGATAGTTTTCACACTATTTATTGAAGAAACGGTCTTTTTCTTTATGTATTATTGGCAATCTTGTCAAAAATTAGTTTTTCATACTTGTGTTGTTTTATTTCTGAGTTCTCTACTTTGTTCAGTTGGTTTATTTATGTTTTTCTGCAAGTACATACTTGTTTGATTACTATAGCTTTGTGATGTAGTTTGAAATCAGGAAATGTGATGACTTGAGCTTTGCTCATCTTGCTCAAAATTGTTTTCTCTTTTTAGGATCTTTTGTGGCTTTATAATAAATTTTAGGATTATGTTTACCATGTAAGTAAAAAAGTTCCATTTGGATTTTAATAGGGATTGCATTAAATCCATTGATGGTTTTGAGTTGTAGGGACATTTTAAAAATATTATTTCTTCAATCCATGAACAGCATGTATTTTCACTTACTTGTGTTGGGTTTAATTCTTTCAAATTTGATTTATAATTTTCAGTTTTTCAAGTCATCTATCTACTTGGATAAGTTTATTCCTAAATATTTTATTATTTTTATGATATTGTAAATGGAATTGTTTTCTTAATTTCCTCTTTGGATAGTTTGTTGTTGGTGTATAAAAATACAATAGGTTTTTGTATGTTGTTTTTCATACCCTGTAACTTTACTAAATTTATTTTTGGTTCTTTGTGTGTGCATGTGTGTGTGGTCTTTATGGTTTTCTGTCATGTCTTCTGTAGAGATAATTTTGGTTCTTCCTTTTAAATTTGGATGTCAAATTTTATTTCTTTTTCTTGCCTAATTGATCTGGATAGTTATTCCAGTAAGTACTATGTTGAACAAAAGTGGTGAGACTATGTATCTTTGCCTCCTTCATGATCCTAGAGGAAGAACTTTCAGTTTTTCATCATTGAATATGATGTTAGTTATGGACTTTTCAAATATGGTCCTTATTATATTAAGGTACATTCCTTCTATGCCTAATCTGTTGAGAACTTTTATCATGAAAGGATGTTAAAATTTGTCAAACACTTTTTCTACAACTACTGAAACAATCATAAAATTTTATGTGTTTGCCTTATGTGGTTCATCACATTTATTGCTTTGCTTTTGTTAAACAATTTATCATCCTAGGGGTAAATCTCATTTGGTCATGGTGTATGCTCTTTTTAATGAGGTGTTGAATTTTGTTTGCTAATATTTTTTTCAGGATTTTTGCATCCATGTTCATCAAGGATACTTGTCTGTAGTATTCCTGTGTCGTCTTTGTCTAGTTTTGGTATCAGGCTAATGCTGGCCTCATGTAATCGTTTTGTCAATGTTCCCTTTTCAAGTTTTTTGAAGGATTTAAGAAAAGTTGCTATTAATTCTTCTTTAAATATTTGGTAGAATTCACCTATGAGTCACATGGTCCTGGACTTTTCTTTGTTGGAAAGTTTTTAACTACTTATTTAATCTCCTTATTTATTTTTGATCTGTTCAGGCTTTCTTTTGCTTCTTGATTCAGTCTTGGCATGCTGTATGTTTATAAGAATTTATCCATGTCTTAGGTTGTTCCATTTGTTGGTATATAAGTGTTTGTAACTTTTTAAATGATCTCTTAAATTTCTGTGACATCCATTGTAATATATCTTCTTTCATTTCTACTTTTCTTTTAGTCTTCTCTCTCTCCCTCTCTTTCTTGGTTAGTCTAGTTAAAGTTTATTTTGTTTTTTATTTTTTTAAATCTCATAGTCAATTTTTTCAAATGTCTTTCTATTCTCAATTTCACTTATTTCTGCTCTAATCTTATTTCCTTCTTTCTGCTAAATTTGGGTTTAGTTTGTTTCCTCTTTCTTTTTCCATTTATTTTTATTAGTTGGAGGCTAATTACTTTACAATATTGTAGTGGTTTTTGTCATACATTGACATGAATCAGCCATGGATTTACATGTATTCCCCATCCCGATCCCCCCTCCCACGTCCCTCTCTACCCGATCCCTCTTTTTATAGTTATTTGAGTTATAAAGTTATATTGTATATTTGAGATTTCTTCTTTTTAAATGTAGATGTTTGTAGCTATAAACTTCTCTCTCAGTACTAATAGGTTTTGGTGTGTTATATTTTTATTTTCACTTGCTTTAAAATATTTTCTAATTTTCCTTTTGATTTTTTTTGACCTAATTGTTGTCCAAAAGTGTGTTGTTTAATTTCCACATATATGTGAAGTTTCCTATGCTTCTTTATTACTGATTTCTACCTTTAATCCATGTGGTTAGAAAGGATACTTGGAATGATTTCAATCTTCTTAATTTTTAAGACATATTTGTAAACTAGCATATGAGCTATCCTGGAGAATGTTCCATGTGTACTTGAGAAACGTGTATATTCTGCTGCTTTGGGTAGAACATTCTATATATTTTAAGTTAACTTGTTCTATATCAGTGTTCAAGTTTCCTGTTTCTCTATTGAATTTATTTCTGGATGATCTATACGTTATTGAAAGTGGGGTATTGAAATCTCCTATTAGTATTGTATTGCTGTCTATTTCTCCCTTCATATCTATAAATGATTTATTTATTTAGGTGCTCTAGTGTTGGGTGGAAATATTTCTTGAACTGTGCCTTTGCAAATGCTTCCTTTTAACTAAAACTACTTCTCTTGTTGTCTGTAGAATTGATGTGTATTTATATTGATAAAGATATGTAGATTATGCTGCAATAGCATGCAAGCCCTAAATTGATAGTTTAACACAATTAAAAAATGATGCTCAAAGTATGATCCATGGATATATAGGAATACCTAAGATCTCTTTCAGAGTATTGGTAAGGGCAAACCTACTTTCAAAATAATATTGAAATGGTATTGACCTTTAACCTTGTTGACATTTGCACTGATGATGCAAGGTTATGGATAAGACTGGTTTCAAACTGACCTACTATTAGATATCCTATTTTTCATTATATTCTTTGGCCAGAAGGGGAAAAGAAAAAAAGGATAATTTCACTTAAAAGTGATGATGTATAAAAAAGTTGATGAAGTATAAAAATTATCAATTTTATTAAATTTTGATCCTTGAGTACACGGCTTTTCAATATTCTATGTGACACAATGGGAAGTGTGCACTTCCACTACACATAAAAGCATGATGATTGTCACACAGGAAAAGTTCTTGTGCAATAGAGTTGCAGGCTGAATTAGCACTTTTTAAAGAAATATCATTTTTACTTGAATGAATTACTAAAAATCTATGCTTATTTAAAATTGAGTATTCAGCATACATTTTCCAAAATAAATGAATGAAGAAAGTCTGTTGCTTCATGGAAAATAATTGACAACTTTTATGATCAATGATTATTAAGATTTCAAGTAAAAATAATTTTAAAAATCATAAATATCTTCCATAGTGAACTTGACAGTTCCCCATACCTAGAGATTTTGCAGATGAGATTTGTGATGTCAACAATTGTTATTTTAAAATATTGAATTAAAAAAAAGTATCAAAAGCTGGAAGATCTGAATAACTCAGTAAACCAGTTTTCCAGATGACCAATGCATGATATTACATAATTGTGCCTCATTAAAAATGTCTACTTAAAATGCAGTATAGAGGAAATGTTTTAATAATAACAAAGTATAAATAGTTAATTGGTATGACTTTAGATTCCTTATTGAAATTAACTCTTAAGATAAACTGATTTGTTGAGTATTTTTGCCTTAACCAAAGAGTAAGATCCATAATTATCTGAAAAGCCTTTAAACACTCCTCTCATTTTCAAATACATATGTGTGCAAAGCCAGATTTCCTTCATGTGCTTCTATTAAAATAATATGTTTCAAGTTATTAAATCTAGAACCAGATAAGAAAATTCAATTTTATTCTACTAAGGCAAAATTAAAGCAATTTAATGTTACTGGATGCAACTTTTCTCACTAAATTTATTTTTTGGAATATATATTTTATATAAAATATGCTATTTTAAATGTCAACATTCAGAAAACTAAGATCATGACATCTGGTCCCATCACTTCATGGGAACTAGATGGGGAACAGTGGAAACAGGGACTGACTTCATCTTTCTGGGCTCCAAAATCACTGCAGATGGTGATTGCAGCCATGAAATTAAAAGATGCTTACTTCTTGGAAGGAAAGTTATGACCGACCTAGACAGCATAGTAAAAAGCAGAGACATTACTTTGTCAACAAAGGTCCATCTAGTCAAGGCTATGGTTTTTCCAGTGGTCATGTATGGATGTGAGAGTTGGACTATAAAGATAGCTGAGTACCAAAGAATTGATGCTTTTGAACTGTGGTGTTGGAGAAGACTCTTGAGAGTACCTTGGACTGCAAGGAGATCCAACCAGTCCATCCTAAAGGAGATCAGTCCTAGGTGTTCATTGGAAGGACTGATATTGAAGCTGAAACTCCAGTACTTTGGCCACCTAATGCGAAGAGGTGACTCATTTGAAAAGACCCTAATGCTGGCAAAGATTGAGGGCAGGAGGAGAAGTGGATGACAGAGGATGAGATGGTTGGATGGCCTACTCAGTGGACATGGGTTTGGGTGGGCTCCGGGAGTTGGTGATTGAAAGGGAGGCACAGCTGCTGCGGTTCATGGGGTTGCAAAGAGTCGGACACGACGGAGTGACTGAACTTAACTGAACTGATAAAAAGTTTAAAATTTAATACATTTCTGTTTTAATTTGAAACATAGGAATTATTGATAGGTAAATAAATATAAACAAATATTTTTCAAGTTCAGTTATTAAGAAAGCAATGGCGTTCTGAGACCAACATTTTTGAGAACCACTACAAAAATATATTTTTCATTTATGCTGCATCTTTGACATGAGATGATAGGGAACTGTATTCTAATTTGGTGTTCATAGACCTGGGATAACAGAGAATTTACTATCTTGTATTTGTACTATCTGTTTATTGTGAATCCTATTAAAAAAAAACAGCAAGGAAGCAGACACACAGAAACATGCTAAATTCTGTGCAGTGGTTTAAAAATACTTAGAGATAGGGAAAACAAGTGAAGGAAGATGCCATTAAGAAGTTTTAAGCAGAAATTGGCACTTAAGTTGGATTTCCAGTTGAGTGACTGCATATGGACGGGAATGGGTACAAGAAAATTATTCATAGAAAAACAACAGTAAGGAAGATTCTTCCAGATTTGTCACAAGTTGCCTTCATGGTCATGAGGAATTTTGATTCCAGCTTTAATGGAGGGTCTATGTTGGCCAATAAGGGAGTATTATATATTCAAAAGCCAAGTAGGATTAGATTGTAATTGATTTTTAAAAAATGAAGCTGAAGAGTTGAGATTTGATTTACTAAATACAAGGGTTTTGGCTTTGAGGAGGGAGGTGATATGTGTGTAGCATTTGAAGTTTAGATTGATGTTAATGGTTTATAAGATGATTAATTGGACATGGTTGGGACAGAAATTGGAAAGGCCAGCTAAGAATTTTTGAACTAATTGTAAGTGTTAGTATGAATTTGTAAAAGCAGCGAGGTGGAGTTGGGGGGGTGATAGAAAAGATTAGGAGAGGAAAAATTTAAGACATAGTTGGAAGAAAAGCTAAATCAGTTTTGTTGACTGAGTACTGGGAATGAGATATTTGTCTGTTACTAAATATCCTTTAATATATATCCTTCTGTGAAGCTTTCTTTCTATTCCCCTACTCAAAAACCGTTCTTCCCAGCACTTAGTGTCCACAGAGAGTATCTTTCCTAATTTGTATTATGATTTGTTTCCTTGCATGTATATTTAGATGGGTGGATATCTTTTAGATAATTTCCATGTACTACTTGAGCCTAACACAATACTTGACACAACCAGTGTTTAGTACTGTTGGTTGAGTACATGACGTTATTGTATGAATATAATTAATGTATCAATTGAAGAAGAATAGTTTTTATTCATTTATCTAAACTTCAGAACATGTGGATAAGTAACATTAAATAAATAGTAAAAATAAGTACATTGGCTGAATTTTTCAGGCTCAACTTGGTCTTATTAAATTTTAAAGACAGAACTAGAATATATATATATGTGAGTATATATTATATATATAATATATTATACATAATATAAAATACATAGTATGACATTCTTCTTCCTTTTCTGTTACTTAATAGTGTGACATATGTTCCTAACAAATATTCATGTGATTCAATGTGAGAAATGTTCAGATAAAATGACAGTGAAATGTAATATAAACTAAGACATAAAGCCTACAGTTACATATCACTGGACATTTGCCAGATACTTTTCTAACAGCTTTCCACATACTGATTAATTTTATTTTCAAAATAACCCTATTATCTCTGCTTTATACATGAAGAAAATGAAATGCAGGATAGCTAGGTAACCTGCTCGATGTCAGACATGTGTATAAAATGTGTACACAGCAGAAGCAGTATTTGTCTGAGGCAGTCCATACTCCTGACATCTGTCTTTGAAACTGAGATTTTCCTACTATGACTTTACAAAGTTTCAAAAAACTCATTATAATGTTGTTAAATTCTATATGATGGTATTTTATATTTGTAAAGGGTGATTTTTTTTCTCTTTCAAAAATAATCAACTGGCTTTTTCCTAATGAAGAGTACAAAAGTAATTCACAGTTGCTTAGAAGAATCACATGCATTTGTAGATCCAAAATAATCAAATACTTATTTTACAATGAAAATTGAAAGATAATGTTTTAAAATCAGAAGATAATAATGCATAATTCTCCTGTGTAGATTTAGAAACCAAATTCTAGAGTACAAATACAGCGTTGGATATGTAAATGATTCATAGCCTATGTGAATCTTGGAAATAGCAAAAGGTTCTTACTAAAAGAAAAAGCAACATATTAAACACTAAGAATTTCTCAAAAAAATGTGAACATGAGAGCTACTAAAATCATGAACACATCATCATTATTATTATCATCATCATTTTCATCAGTTGCTTTTTTATATATAGATACTGGGTTCATGATTCTGAATTAAATGCTGTAAATCCATAAAAATATTTTTTAAATTGCAAAAGAACTAAAAAAATAGTACTGTATATTTCTAGAGACATTAAAACAGCTGCTTATTTATTGACCAATGCTTAACAGTTTCCAATAATCAGAAGTGTAATGTTTAAAATTTTTATTTTTAAATTTTCAAAATAGTTTATATATAGATATATGTATAAATCCTATATGAAAGAATTAACATAGATTTTAAATTATCTACTGAATGTTGGAGACTCTGACTCAATATTTGAAACCAATTAAGTTTCCCTATATAGAGAGTTGACATTCATACTTTAAAAAATCAAAGTGCGTTTTTTCTTTATTGTTTTGCTGTGGATATATTTATGATTTTTAGACAGAAAGTATTTTTTCCCACAAAAGTGCTGAGATTTGAAATAAAGATTTGACATAAAAATGATAATCTTTATATATGTAAGTGTACAATTAAATTCAGTGATATATTTGTTCTTTTGAAAAGAGAAAGTTTGATTTTTAAAAGAAAAAGTATTCAATTTACATTCTATGAAACTAACAAAAGAAATAAAACAGTTGTTCTAATTTTAATTGGTATGTTGAGCAATAGGTTAGAATTCAAATAATCACTCTGATTGTTTTGAGAGTCAGTAAAAAATAGTGGATCAGTTCCCAATAAACATTAGAAATATATGATGCACAGGTATACTTTTTTATTTAGAATGGATATTCTTGAAAATTTGTCAGATATTTGAGTTTTTTTTTGAAATTGTGTTAGATTTCAGTGGCTAGATGAGGTTAAAATTAAAATAGTTCTGATCTAAAAAATGTTTCTAGTACTTTCAGAATAATAACTATATATACATATGCATGTTTAACATAGTACAGATTTATGTATGTCTGTGAGTGTGTTTTGAGCACAAAATAGATGAGTGTATACTAGTCACTTAATTTCAGTTTTCATTTGAATTATCCTCTTTTTGAAGACCTAAACAAAATCACATAAATATTTGCAAAGACGTTAGATGTCTTTCGTGAAGATGTTCTTCTCTTTAAAAAATAGAATTAATGTATTTTCCCTTCAAACGAGTACATTAGAAGATAACTAATTATATCTCAAGACTACCTTGAGTAGTTTTAAAATTGTGATTTCCCCTCCCTAGAATGTCAGAATCATCTAGTTCAGTTATGTGGGATTTAACCAATATCAATAGATGATGCTGATACATGTAGAAACCAAAAATGTGTTGCTTTATTTCATTTCAAGTAACCCTAATTTACAGATAGCTTACAGTACATTCTGTACACTGTCTTGGATTCGAATTGCATTTGCCTCTAGCACCTTCAAACTCTGGCTTGCTGAGTAAGCAGCTCAGCTCTAGTCTGTGGGGCTCCTCCACCTAGAATAGGCAGTCCCACACCCAGAGGTTTTGCGTCCTCCTCCAAGACTTGAATGACATGCCATAATCAGCAGGAACATGCAGCCAGATTTTGAGAGCTCATTTAGCCAGAAGCAATCAGAAATGCAATGGAATTAGTGTACTGCCAGGAGTAATTTGATTAATGGAAATATGTCCCTCTCAAAAACTATGCATCTGAGGCATCGTCTCTCCATTTAGGGTATCTGGATATGTACCATTTGGCTGAATGGACACATCTGCCTGTCACTGATTGTATTGTTTCACCACTCATCAAGAGACCAGTAAAGTGCTCCTCATCCTTCCCTATTTCACTAATTTTTATGCTCACTTTTTTTTTTTTTAAAGGAACTCAGTCTAGAACATTCTATACCCCATTTAGAAGAAAAACATCTATTGTATTACGTCATATATGCTTATATTGAGAAGGTGTCTTTAATTTATGTCTACCATAATGAAATGAGTCACAGGAAAAAACAAACAAACAAAAAAACAAATCTTGTATTATAAGAGGTAAGAATGCAGAACCAAAAGTTGTATACAGAACAAAAATTAGCTGCTCATGGTGTGTGATCCTCTTAATGTGCTGTTGAGTTTGCTTTACCAGTATTTTCTTAAGAAATTTTGCACCTATATTCATTATGGGTATTGACCTGTAGTTTTGTAGTTTTATTTTCTTGTAGTTTCCTTGTCTGACCTTTGTGTGAGGATATTACTGGCCTCCTAAAATGAGTTTGATAGTATTTTTTCCTCATCACTATTTTTGAAGAGTTTGATAAGGATTTTCACTCATTCCTCTTTAAATATTTGGTAAAACTCAGTGAAACCATCTGACCTAGGCTTTTCTATGTTGAGAAATCTTTGATTACTGAGTCAATCTTATTATTAATCTGTTCTAATTTTCTATTTCTTCGTGATTCAGTCATGGTAGTGAAGTGAAGTGAAAGTTGCTCAGTTGTATTCAACTCTTTGAGACTCCGTGGACTATATAGTCCATGGAATTCTCCAGGCCAGAATACTGGAGAGGGTAGCCTATCCCTTCGCCAGCAGATCTTCCTGACCAAGGAATCGAACCAGGGTCTCCTGCATTGCAACTGGATTCTTTACCAACTGAACTATCAGGGAAGCCCTTTCAGTCATGGTGGGTTGCATATAAATAGAAATGCATCCATTGTTTCTAGGCTGTACAATATGTTGGCATATAGTTGTTCACTGTAGTTTGAGATCATTTGTATTTCTGTGGTATCAGGTGTGATGTCCCTCCCTTCATTTATGATTTTATTTATTTGGCTCTTCACATACCATGATCAAGTGAAATTCATCCTTGAGATGGAAAAAATGGCTTACCATATGCATCTCAATAAATGTGAGACACCACATTAATAGAATGAAAGATGAAAATCATGTGATCATCTCAATAGATGCAGAACAAGTATTTGATAAAGTCCAACATCCATTTATGATAAAAGCTCTCAACAGCTTGAATTTGGAATGATTATATCTCAACATAATAAAGGCCATTTATGACAAGCATACAGCTAATATTATATTCAGTGGTGAAAGATTGAAAGCTTTCCCTCGAAGATCAAGAACAAGACAAGGATGCCTACTATGGTGGTTTAGTCACTAAGTCATGTCCTACTCTTGCGACCCCATGGACTGTAGCCCACCAAGTTCCTCTGTCTATGGGATTTTCCAGGTGAGAATACTGGAGTGGGTTGCCGTTTCCTTCTGCAGGGCATATTCTCAACCCAGGGATTGAACCTGGGTGTCCTGCACTGCAAGCATATTCTTTACTGATTGAACTACCATCTTATTCAGCATATTACTAGAAGTAATTGCCTACGAATCAGGCAAGGACAATAAATAAATAAATAAAAGGCCTCTGATTTGGAAAGTAAGAAAGAAAATTGTATCTGCTTGAAGATAACATGGTTTTATATATCAGTTCAGTCGCTCAGTAGTGTCCAACTCTTTGCGACCCCATGAAGTGCAGCACACCAGGCCTCCCTGTCCATCATAAACTCCCAGAGTTTACTCAAACTCATGCCCATCGAGTTGGTGATGTGATCCAGCCATCTTATCCTCTGTCATCCCCTTCTCCTCCTGCCCTCAATCTTTCCCAGTATCAGGGTCTTTTCCAATGAGTCAACCCTTTGAATGAGGTGGCCAAAGTATTGGAGTTTCAGCTTCAACACAAGTCCTTCCAATGAACACCCAGGACTGATTTCCTTTAGGATGGACTGGTTGGATCTCCTTTGCAGTCCAAGGGACTCTCAAGAGTCTTCTCCAACACCACAGTTCAAAAGCATCAATTTTTTGGCGCTCAGCTTTTTTCACAGTCCAACTCTCACATCCATACATGACCACTGGAAAAACCATAGCCTTGACCAGATGAACCTTTGTTGGCAGAGTAATGTCTCTGCTTTTTAATATGCTATCTAGGTTGGTCATAACTTTTCTTCCAAGGAGCAAGCGTCTTTTAATTTCATGGCTGCAATCACCATCTGCAGTGATTTTGGAGCCCAAAAAACTAAAGTCTGACACTGTTTCCACTGTCTCCCCATCTATTTCCCATGAGGTGATGGGACCAGATGCCATGACCTTAGTTTTCTGAATGTTGAGTTTTAAGCCAACTTTTTCACTCTCCTCTTTCACTTTCATCAAGAGGCTTTTTATTTTCTCTTCACTTTCTGCCGTAAGGGTGGTGTCATCTGCATATCTGAGGTTATTCATATTTCTCCTGGCAATCTTGATTCCAGCTTGTGCTTCATCCAGCCCAGCATTTCTCATGATGTACTCTGCATATAAGTTAAATAAGCAGGGTGACAATATACAGCCTTGACATACTCCTTTTCCTATTTGGAACCAATCTGTTGTTCCATGTCCAGTTCTAACTGTTGCTACCTGACCTGCATACAGGTTTCTCAAGAGGCAGGTCAGGTGGTCTGGTATTCCTGTCTCTTTCAGAATTTTCCACAGTTTATTGTGATCCACACAGTCAAAGGCTTTGGCGTAGTCAATAAAGCAGAAATAGATGTTTTTCTGGAGCTCTCTTGCTTTTTCGATGATCCAGTGGATATTGTCAATTTGATCTCTAGTTCCTCTGCCTTTTCTAAACCCAGCTTGAACATCTGGAAGTTCTCAGTTCACGTATTGCTAAAGCCTGCCTTGGAGAATTTTGAGCATTACCTTACTAGTGTGTGAGATGAGTGCAATTGTGCAGTAGTTTGAGCATTCTTTGGGATTGCCTTTCTTAGGGATGGGAATGAAAACTGACTTTTTCCAGTCCCGTGGCCACTGCTGAGTTTTCCAAATTTGCTGGCATATTGAGTGCAGCACTTTCACAGCATCATCTTTCAGGATTTGAAACAGCTCAACTGGAATTCCATCACATCCACTAGCTTTGTTCGTAGTTATGCTTTCTAAGGCCCACTTGACTTCACATTCCAGGATGTCTGGCTCTAGGTGGGTGATCACACCATTGTGATTATCTGGGTCATGAAGATCTTTTTTGTACAGTTCTTCTGTGTATTCTTGCCACCTCTTCTTAATATCTTCTGCTTCTGTTAGGTCCATACCATTTCTGTCCTTTATTGAGCCCATTTTTGCATGAAATTTTCCCTTGGCATCTCTAATTTTTTTGAAGAGATCTCTGATCTTTCCCATTCTGTTGTTTTCCTCTATTTTTTGCATTGATCACTGAGGAAGGCTCTTATCTCTCCTGGCTATTCTTTGGAACTCTGCATTCGAATGGGAATATCTTTCCTTTTCTCCTTTGCTTTTTGCTTCTCTTCATTTCATAGCTATTTGTATCACTGAAAATCTGTTAGGTCTAATCAACAAATTTAGTAAAGTTTCAGGGTACAAAATCAAAGTACAAGTATCAGTTGTGTTTCTATTCACTGAAAATAAGTTATCTGAAAAGTGAGTAATCTCATTTACAATAACCTCAAAACCAATAAAATACTTAGAAATAAATTTATCCAAGGAAGTGAAAGATTTGTACATTAAAACTATGACATTTGTGAAATGCAAGAAGATGCATATAAATAGAAAGCTATCCCATATTCATGAATTGAAAAAAATAATATTGACAAAAATGTCCCACTATCCAAAGCCATCTATTGATTCAGTATAATCTTGGTCAAGATTCCAACGACATTTTTTTTAAGAAATGAAAAATATAATCTTAAAATTCTTTTGGAGCCACAAAGGTCCCCAAATAGCCTGAACAATTTTGAGCAAGAAAAAGAAAGATGGAGGCATCACACTTCCTAATTTCAAACTATTTTACAAAGCCTTGGTAATCAAAATAGTATGATATTGGTATTAAAAATAGACACAGAAGCATCTAGAACAGAGTTGAAAGCCTAGAAATAAATTCATGCCTATATGGTCAACTAATGTTTGACAGGGGAGCTAAGAATACTCAGTGGAGTCTCTTTAATAAGCAGTGCTGAGAAAATTGGATATCACATATAAAACAATGAAACTGGACACCTGTCTTACACTGTTCACAAAAATTAGCTTGAAGTGGATTAAAGACTCAAATGTGGGAACTGAAATTATAAAAAGCCTAGAAGAAACATAGAAATCTTCTTGACATTGGTCTTCAGTCAGTCAGTTCAATAGCTCAGTAAGATCCAACTCTTTGCAACACCATGGACTGCAGCAGGCTAGGCTTCCCTGTCCATCACCAACTCCCAGAGCTTACTCAAACTAATTTCCATAGAGTCGGTGATGCCATCCAACTATCTCATCTGCTGTTATCCCATTTTCCTCCCGCCTTCAATCTTTTCCAGCATCAGGGTTTTTTCCAAGAAGTCAGTTCTTTGCATCAGGTGGCCAAAGTATTGGAGTTTCAGATTCAGCATCAGTCCTTCCAATGAATATTCAGGACTCATTTCCTTTAGGATAGACTGGTTGGATCTCCATGCAGTCCATGGGACTTTCAAGAATCTTCTCCAACATCATAGTTCAAAAGCATCAATTCTTTGATGCTCAGCTTTCTTTATAGTCCAGCTCTCACATCCTTACATGACTATTGGAAAAACCATAGCTTTGACTAGCGGACCTTTGTTGGCAAAGTAATTTCTCTGCTTTTTAATATGTTGTCTAGCTTGGTCACAAGTTTTCTTCCAAGGAGCAAGTGTCTTTTAATTTCATGGCTGCAGTCACCATCTGCAGTGGTTGGGGCCCTCAGAATTAAAGTCTGTCAGTATTTCCATTGTTTCCCCACCTATTTGCCATGTAGTGATGGGACCAGATGCCATGATCTTAGTTTTCTGAATGTTGAGTTTTAAGCCAACTTTTTCACTCTCCTCTTTCACTTTTATCAAGAGGCTCTTTAGTTCTTCACTTTCTACCATAAGGGTGATGTCGTCTGAATATCTGAGGTTATTAATATTTCTCCTGGCAATCTTGATTCCAGCTTGTGCTTCATCCAGCCTGGCAGTTTACATGATGTACTCTGCATAAAAGTTAAATAAGCAGGGTGACAATACATGGCCTTGATGTACTTCCTTCCCAATTTGGAACCAGTCTGTTGTTCCATGTCCAGTTCTAATTGTTTCTTCTTGACCTGCACACAGATTTCTCAGGAGGCAGGTAAGGTGGTCTGGTGTTCCCATCTCTTGAAGAATTTCCCACAGTTTGTTGTGATCCACATGGTCAAAGGCTTTGGCATAGTCAATAAAGCAAAATATATGTTTTTTTGGAACTCTCTTGCTTTTTTGATGATCCAACAGATGTTGGCAATTTGATCTCTGGTTCCTCTGCCTTTTCTAAATCCAACTTGAACATATGGATATTGGTCTTGGCAGTGTCATTTTTGATATGACACCAACAGCACATGCAACAAAAACAAAAGCTAACAAGTGAGACAATATCAAACTGAAAATCTTCTGCAGAGCAAAAGAAACGTTCAACAAAATGGCAACTTGCAGAATGGAGGAAAATATTTCAAAAACATATATGATAAGGGTTAATAGCCATAATATTTAAGGAGCTCATAACTTAATACCAAAACAATTGAACAAAGACAAGTAATTTAATTAAAAATAGGCCAAGGACTTGAATAGACCTTTTTCCAAACAAGACATTCAAATGGCCAATCAGCACGTGATAAGGTGCTCAACTTCACTAATTATTTAATCATCAGTAAGTGCAAACCAAAATAAGATACCATCTTTTGCTTGTTAGTATGGTCACCATCAAAAAGACAAGAGATAGCAATTTTTGATGAGGATGTGGTGAAAGTGAATCCTTAGTTAGTAGAAGTGTAAATTGGCACAACCACTGTGGAAAACAGTATGAAGGCTCAGCCCCAAATTTAAAATAGAAGTGCCATACGATCCAGTGATTCTACTTCTGTGTATATATTTGAAAAAATTAAAAAAAGAAATCATGAAGAAATATCTGCACATTCATGCTAATAGCCATATTATTTACAATAGCCAAGACATGGAAATAAGCTGTGTCCATTCATGAATGAATGATAACATACACACACACACACACACACATATTTAATGAAATATTATTCAGCGATAAAAAGGAAATCCACCATTGAAGAAGCATGGGTGGATCTTGAAGACATTATGCTAAATGAGATAAGTCATACAGAGAAAGCCAAATGATTTCACTTGTAGTTTGAAATCAAAACAAAATAATAATAATAAATCATATGAGCAAAGAACAGGTAAATGGTTGGTGATTGTCAGAGATGGGAGTAGACATGGGGGAAATGTGTGATGGTGGTGAAAGGATGTGAAATTTTCAGTTATAAGATAGGTAAGTTTTGGGGATGTAATGTACAACATTGTAACTTTAACTTACAAGTATGTATTCTATATTTGAAAGTTGCCAAGAGAGTAGATATTAAAATTTCTCTCACAAGAGGAAAATAACTATGTGAGGTGGTGGAAGTTAACTAAACTTATTATGGTAAATCACTTTGCAATATATACACATATCAAGTCATCATGTACACCTTAAACTAATACAATGTTATATCAATAATATCTCAATAAAACTAGAAAAAATAACTGGTATATCCTTCATATTTTTTGACTAGTACTTCCTAAAATTTTCAGTTCACAGTCTACTTTATGTGAGTATCTGAAAGTTTTTTATCTCTTTCTTTTATCCCATACGCCCACGACATCATCCAAGGGAAACGTTGTTTTTAGTCGCTAAGTCAAGTCAGACTCTGCAAATTCCTTAGTAATAATTGTTTTCTGGGGGATGGAGGCTGTCAGATTTGTTTACCGGCTATTATGAAGTACAAGAAGTCATGACATGTACAAGAAGTGGAAGTAATACTATCTATTTTGACCAGTGGAAGGCATGGGGGACAAAGACAAGTTTGAGTTTGATTAGTACATTTCTAGCATGAATCCCTCAATATAAGCACTCGTCTTCTCTTATTTTCCCTTTTCTGAGTGGACATTTCACTCAAAGAAAATTTATCTTAGAAATTTGAAGCATCTTTTTCATGAGGCTTAAGCTGAGCCTTGGAGAAGGCAATGGCACCCCACTCCAGTGTTCTTGCCTGGAGAATCCCAGGGATGGAGGAGCCTGATGGGCTGCCGTCTCTGGGGTCACACAGAGTTGGACACAACTGAAGTGACTTAGCAGCAGTAGCAGCAGCAAGCTGAGCCTTGAAAATGGGGAGTGTACTTGTTCTTTTCCCTACAAATATGTAACTCTTCTGCTTAATATTTAGGGAACTCTCAATTGTACATTTTTTGGCAAGAAGAAATGTCCTGCTTCCCAAGGAATATGTTTCCATGCCAATTGTCCTGATGTACACTAGTGAATAATTTTGTCTATCAAAAGTTTCTAACTAGAATTTTTCATATGGAGAAAATTGGGCAAAGATGATGCATTTCTTTGTACTGGTGGTATATGGCAATGTATTCTGCTGTTTGGCCCTCCAATCTGCTTTTCTTTTCTTGGTTTTCTAGTTTTCCAGTCTCCTAGTAACTCTGTGGGCTACTAATACATTTACTTTTTTTGCTTAAGATAGCATCTGTTTATCGTTTAGCATTCAACAACTTGGTTAACATAGCCAAATATCATGTAGGCACAGAACCACTTGAAGTTTGTCCCAGGTTAAGGAGACAGCATGAACAGAGGGCTATATCCTTACACTGTATTGTGGTATTTTAAAATGATTTTATATTTTTCAGCATAATTAATAACATGAACAGATGTGTATGTCTGATCTAGTAAGCATATCTGTGACAAGAACCATGAAGTAAACAGAGGATGCTAATTAGACAACACCTGTCTCTGATAAAGATGAATGTGCATATTTTTAGTCTTACAATTTGAAAAAGCTTTGTACATCTTCATGGAATTAGGAACTGGAAGACAGTGGTATTGTCAGGGCTTGCAATGATAATGGAAGAAGGCCCACCTGTTACACCATCTGTCCTCCATGCCATAGCTTCTCTACTGGAAAGTGGAACTTGTAATAGAGGAAAGATCAGCAAGAATAATTAGTTTTTCATGATTTTGGAGTATAGGGTAAGGGAGCAAAGGTGGATTCAATCAAATTTAATTCAAGACTCCTTCACTTCTCTCCTTGTCCTGTTTACTTTCCTTGTGAAAAGAATGAGTTTGCACAATACCTGGGGATGACAGAGAATAATCATTTGACTTTTAGAAAGTTGTCTTCTGCCTATGTGTACTTGCCTCTTTGGAGATGGAATGATTTCTGAACTCTGCTAAAGGCCAGATAGCTTGCTTCAGAAAGATACTTTGCTTGTCACTACTTTATTGTAGCAACAATAAAGATCTTATATATATTTAAGAAATATTTTTCAGCTATTAACACAGCCTTTAAAAATTATATCTTATTACTACATCCTGAAACTAGATGGCTTTAGGAGGGACTATAAGACCAATAAAGTATTCAGCATAGCATAATATGAAAGTCAAGGTAATGCTATTTTAATAAACATATAAGTCCAGCTAAAGCCTGAGAGTTGGACTGTGAGGAAAGCTGAGTGCCAAAAAATTGATGCTTTTGAACTGTGGTGTTGGAGAAGACTCTTGAGAGTCCCTTGGACTGCAAGGAGATCCAACCAGTCCATCCTAAAGGAGATCAGTCCTGGGTGTTCATTGGAAGGACTGATGCTGAAGCTGAAACTCCAGTACTTTGGCCACCTCATGCGAAGAGTTGACTCATTGGAAAAGACCCTGATGCTAGGAAGGATTGGGGGCAGGAGGAGAAGGGGACAACAGAGGACGAGTTGGCTGGATGGCATCACTGACTCGATGGGCATGAGTTTGAGTAAACTCCGGGAGTTTGTGATGAACAGGGAGGCCTGGCGTGCTGCGATTCATGGGGTCGCAAAGAGTCGGACACAACTGAGCAACTGAACTGAACTGAACTGAAAGCCATCTGTATTTTAAATTATTTTACCTCTTTGCTGACCTGAAAGGGAAACTGCTATAGGGTGACACTTGTTTTTAATGCATATTATTGAGTAGTTGGCTTCTGAAGTTTGTAGAATCCATTTCAAAAATGAAGGCTGAAGTTTTAATGTGACTCCCTCATATTCTGTTTCTGCTAGACCCGTAAATACTAGAAGTACAGAGTTAATTGTGCATTTCACTCTGACTTCATCATTTAATAGTAAACCTAAATAGCATTTTGAGAAGAGTACATAATAAATGCATTCAGACACTGCAGCTGTTTTTTGTCTGTTTTCCAAACACATAATGTGCTAATTTGGAAAAAAATCAACAACAGCTGCAAATACATGTCAACAGCAAGGTCTTCAAGGGAAGGCCTTAATAGGTTTTGTTAATCAGTGGTGAACCAGGTGTGAATAAATAATTAAAACACTAGATAACAGAGCCCTGTTGCCCCTGCTGCTGTAACTAAAGTTCTGATAGCCTTTCCTCTAAATTCAGGATTTACCTGCAGTATTTTAAAAGAAAAAAAAAAATCACTACCAATTCAATAAAACTAAAGTAAGATTAAAAGTAAAACAGAAATATTGGGTATGGATAACAGGAAAGTTATCTTACATAATTTAAATGCATATTAATCTTATAAATAAAAGTAGATGTCAATCTGTTTCATTGGTATACCTAACAGCAAGCAATTGTGAAATGCACACTAGAACTCTGTGGTTATTACACTTAAATCTAGTGTTGTATCAATAAATCTACATGCATTTTAAATAATACTGCATAGAAGAATTTTTAAAAAAGTGTAAGACAATTAAAAATCGAGTGTAAAATAGACTTGAAATCTTAACTTTTGTGAAGATTTAATATTTTGTTGGATATTAATAAACCAACGTGATGGAAAATTTATCATCTTATGGGAGAATGTATGAGGCACTGGGTTTAGAATATGCTGGTGGTTCTCAAAGAGTGGTCCCAGGACCAGCTGCAACAGCACTACCTAGGAATCTGTTTAAAAGGCAAATTCTCAGGCCCCTTTCAAACTTCGTAAATCAGAAATGTGGGGGCAGGACCCAGAGATCTATAGAATAAAAAGCCCCTCCAGGTGGTTTTGATGCTTGCTAAGGCCATTGTTCTATTCTTGTCACTAATTCATTTTACAGAGTAGTGTTAATTGCCCAGTGTATGGTTTGATGACTAAAACCCACATCTGGGAACAAAAGTTGTTTAGTATCCCACACATTGTCAGATAAAACACCAGCTGTTGGTGTCATGTCACTGTTAAGCTGGGTGAGAGGCCCCAAACAGGAGAAATGCTATGCTACCAAATTATTTTTCTGTTACTGTAGGTGGTGGCCTGTGTGGGAGAAAGCTCACCTGTTGCAAAAGTACAGTGTTCCCAAGGGAAGATTTTGCCTCCCTTCTTCACCTCATGGGTGTTGAGATTAACTTCAAAGCTAAAGGTGGGAAATTCAAGGGATTGACTAATAGTTACCATTTTCAAAACTCTCACTCCTCCACCAGTAGTAGGACTGATGTTGCTGTTGATTGATGTCAATTGATAATTGCAATCAGCAGAATGCTAGAGGAGCCCATGGCAAATGCTACTGCTTTACCAAGCTTCGAAGAACAGTTCCAGGAGTCTTCCATGGATGATATGAACTCCTTAGAAAATGCTTAGACTTGAGCCATCCTGTCCCTTTCACTCACACCTCAGTGGCATTTGTCTAGAACATTCTTTCACCAGAGGATCCTTCATTAATATGGTGAACACCTGGCACTGGAAGATGAGGAGGAGAAGAAAGGGCCAAAGTCATCAGGGGAAATTCAATCCTTGCCCACTGAAGGCTCCTACTCTGCAAAACTAACTCTTAGGAAATGAATGTTTGTGTCCCTGCAAAATTTCTATGTTGAAGTTCTAACCCCCAAGGTGTTGGTATTTGGAGATGGAGACTTCGGGAAATACTTACATGAAGTAATGAGGGTGTGGTTCTCATGGTGGGATTAATGCCCTCGTAAAAAGAGACACCGGAGAGCTTGCTCCTTCCTTCTCTCCAGTGCAGGCATTGAGGGCACTCAGGAAAGGCCACATGAGCACACAGTGAGAAGCAGTCCTCTAAAAACCAGCAAGAGTGCCTTCGCCTGAACCCCGCCATGATGGCACCCTGATCTCAGACTTCTCACCTCCAGAACTGTGAGAAAATAAATTCCATTTATTCAAACAACTTACATTTAAAACTGAAGAACTACAATGATACTTTGATTGGATTAAAGTCCCAAACTAAAGTCAGATAGTTTAACTTGTATTCTATTAACTTAAACTTCCCAGAGTAATATTCTGTTAAGCTACCCTAAATTACCTATGTAATTTTGTTTTGCCAGCTTGAGCAGGTTAAGACATTAAATGATCTTTGTTCCTTATTCATAAATATGCTTTCGGCTTTGGGGAAAAAAGACATCCCTCTCCAATATTCAGAAACACTGCATTCTTTCAAAGGCAAACTCTTTTACCCTCTGGAGCCTAGTGGGGCTTCTCTTGGTCAGAGGATGGTGAGGATGTGTTTGTGGGAAGGGCACTTCTCAACTAGCCTTGTAGGGAGGGGACTGGAAGCTTTTTCAATTTATTGAGGGATATAATGACCTTTTATTCTCAGCTCAGCAGTTTTGGCCCATGATTAGAAGTTGATACTGTAAAGACATCTTATATCTCTTTGAAAAATGAGTCTTAAAATACGAGACCCAAAATTAATTGTAATCATAACCCCATATTTACTAAGAAGTTATCATGTGAGACACAATGTACTAAGACTTACAATAAATCACTAATCTTCCCAACTAGCCTGATGATGGGTATCAGTAATATTAGGTGAATTGTGTCTTCCCAAAATTCATATGATTAAGTCCTAACTCATAACAATACCTCAGAATGTGACTTATTTGACAATAGCACATTTACTTAGGAAATCAAATTAAAATAAGATTATTAAGGTGGGTCCTAATCCAGTGATTTAGGCTTTAGCAGTATGTGAAACTAGAACGTCCAGATGTACAAACTGGGTTTTGAAGAGGCAGAGGAACCAGAGATCAAATTGCCAACATTTGTTGGATCATGAAGAAAGCAAAGGAATTCCAGGAAAACATCTATTTCTGCTTCATTGACTATGCTAAAATCTTTGATTGTGTGGATCACAACAAACTGTAGAAAATTATTGAAGAGATAGGAGTACCATACCCACCTTACCTGTCTCCTGAGAAACCTGTATGTGGGTCAAGGAGCAACAGTTAGAATCAGACATGAAACAACTGACTCGTTCAAAATTGGGAAAAGAGTATGACAAGTCTGTATATTTTCACCCGGCTTATTTAACTTCTATGCAGTGTACATCGCAGGAAATACCAGGCTGGATGAATCACAAGCTAGAAACAAGGTTGCTGGGAGAAATATCAACAACCTCAGACATGCAGATGATAACCCCTCTAATGGCAGATAGTGCAGACGAACCAAAGAGCCTCTTGATGAGGGTGAGAGAGTGAAAAAGCTGACTTGAAACTCAACATTCGAAAAACTAAGCTAATGGTCTCCAGTTCCATCACTTCATGGCAAATAGATGGGGAAAAAGTGGAAACAATGAAAGATTTTATTTTCTTGGGCTCCAAAATCACTACAAATGGTGATTGCAGCTGAAATTAAGACACTTGCTCCTTGGAAGAAAAGCTATTGCAAACCTAGATAGCACATTAAAGAACAGGGACATCACTTTGCCAACAAAGGTTCATGTAGTCAGAGCTATGGTTTTTCCAGTAGTCATGTATAGATGTGAGAGTTGGTCCATAAAAAAGGCTGAGTTCTGAAGAATTGATGCTTTTTTATTGTGATGCTGGGGAAGACTCTTAAGAGTCCGTTGGACAGCAAGGATATCAAACCAGTTAATTCTAAAGGAAATCAATCCTGAATATTCATTGGAAGGACTGATGCTGCAGCTGAAGCTCCAGTACTTTGGCCACCTGATATGAAAAGCCGACTCATTGGAAAAGACCCTGATGCTGGGAAAGATTGAGGGCAAGAAGAGAAGGGGGTGACAGAGGATGAGATGGTTGGATGTCATCCCCAACTCAATGGACATGAGTTTCAGCTTGCTCCGGGAGAGAGAAGAGGACAGAGGAGCCTGGCGTGCTGCAGTCCATGGGGTCGCAAAGAGTCAGACAGGACTTAGAGCGTGAACAACAACAACAACCCCAGTATAATCAGGGTCCTTTTGCATAGGTGGAATCTGAACAGACAGGAACACCGGGAGAAGGTGTGTAAAGATGAAGGCAGCGATCAGGGTGATGCTTCTACAAGCCAAAGGGCACCAAAGATGCCAGCAACCCACCTGCAGCTAGGGGAGATTCATGGAACAGAATCTCCTTCCCCATCCCCAGAAAAAAATAGCGCTGTTCACCTTGATCTTGGACTTTTAGTCTCCAGGACTGAGAAAAGTCAATTTCTATTATTTAAGTCACTCTATTTGTGGTACTTAATACAGCTCGGGGAACTATTACAGTTAATATTCCAGTTTTATAAATGAGAAAATTATATTAAACTCATTTATAACTCATTAAGCTCATTTAAAAACTCATTAACAGGTGGTATAGTGGATGGTCTCTAGGGTAGCCCCATGGTCCCCACCTCCCCATGTTCATTCTCCTGTGATCCCTACCCCTTAAATGTGTGTGGACCGTATGATTTGCTCCTAACCGATCCATTATGACAAAAATGATGGGACATACATGATTGATGATCTGCACTGAATTCTGTTACATAAGATGGTAACATCTGTCTTATTAGAAGACTCTCTTCTACTAGCTTTAAAGAAGTGAATTATCATGTCTTGAGCACCCATATTGGGGGTGGGGGGTGACAAGAAGCTGAATGTAGTTTCAGCCTGGCAGTAAGCGAGAAACTGAGATATCTCACTTTGGCAACCTTGAGGAACTGAAAGCTGCTAACATCTACACTTTGAAAGCAGATCCTTCCTTGGGGGAGACCCAGATGAAAACCCAGCCCTGGTCAACACATCGATTGCAACCTTGAGGAGAACCCAACTAGGCCAAGAGCAGATCCCTGAATACAGAAACTGACATAATAAATGTGCTCAAGGCACTTTTAAAGTTTATCACTTTTAAGTTTGTAATTTTTTTTTTTCCAGCACTAGATAGCTAATACAGGTGGTGCCTCCTTAAAACTCCATTGTTGGCAGATAAAGACAACTCCCACCCCTCCCATCCATGTTTTGTTGAATAAAAGACTTGGCAACTCCAGAGATTTTTGTTGTTGTTTTTAAATCACCCCTCTGTTGTACAGAGAAAAAGTCACCACACTTAAAGACCATGTGAATTTAGGATTCTGAATTTAGAGTTAAAAGACTTGCTTTTAATCCTTATCACTGCTGCTTATATGACAGGGGGACCTGAGGCAAATTATTAAGATGTTTTCTTCTCTACTGTAAAACAGGATCAATACTGTATGTGAAAGAACCTAGTACAAGGTGTGACATATACTAGGAATTAATAAATGCTTTTCTTTTTTCCTACTTCTCTGTCTTTTAAAATTCTCTAACAGAGCCATATGTATATCACACACACACACACACACACACACACACACACACACACCCAGAACCTAGACGTGGATAAGTTAGGACCTTTGAATGAGCTGGGATATAACTGAGTTAAATTAACAAGTGACACAAGGAGATTGGCCCCATTAGTGACACTACAGATTACAAAATATGATCATATTGTACGTAACTTCATGGCATTATCTCATGGTCTTCTACAAATCCTGGTCCACAAGAGGTCCATAAGAAACATGTGCACAGCTTACTCCAAACAGCCACTTTGTTATTAATAATTTTTATCAATTATTTTTGCAAATAATAACTTCACTCAACTGCCCTGCTTACTTAAGGGTAATATATTCTGTGATGACTTTGGCATCATTTTAACTATAGCAACAGTGGAATAGTTTTGGACTCAAGGTAGGTAGAAAGTAAAGAAATTCTTGCACTAGGTACTCAAAACTTAGGGAATTATTGCCCTAGGAGGGGTGGAGTTATGAGGAAGTCCTTACAAAGTATACATCTGATACTTGGCATGATACATGGTATATAGTAATTACTCAATGAATTGTGTTTCTTAAAAATCTGTTATCAAGAAGCTAAAAAGTAAGAGTTTATCAAATTAGCTATCACTATAGATACACAGAACTGAAAGTAATTCTGGGGAACGAACTTTCTTTCTGAAGAGCTTTATGTTTTCTTCTGGGTGAAGTTGGCCATATATACCCAGTTTTGTTTAAGAAATAATTGCTGCTATCTGGCAATGTTCAGGGATGCTTCCTTTCAACAAGAAGCATATGTTCTGAAAGGTGACAAGGATGTTTACATTTGTTTTAGCCAGCCAGAGGTATTTTCTCTCTGATTTTGTTCATAGAATCCGAGTGCTTTTTTTTCCATCAAACTGAGGAAGATTTCAAGTTCCCACTTATTTTTAAAGGCATATATATATATAGTCTCTCTTTTTATATACTCTTACAAAATATAATTTCTGGAAAAATGCACATGTGTATTATATTGAGCTAGAGCCATCTATCACACAAGTGATACTTAGAAGATAAACAAAACACATTAACATTTAAACAAAAATGAGTTTTGCCCCACCATGTTATCTACTTCTGATAAAACAACAGTTAGAAAGAGGCACCGAACAAAAATACCTATGGGGAAACATGATTCAACCTGCAGTAAAGCTGGATTCTCGTGATGGGGAAACATTATATAATGAGGTATGACTGAATTAAACACCTGGTGGTTGCAATATCAAATTAAATCGCCTCTTTTGAACTTAATTTCACTCATGAAATAACTGTAGTTGTGTTTTTTTTTTAAATGCACAGAGAAAATAAACTCATCAACAATAATTGTACTAAATTGGTCCTAAGGTAATAGGAAGCTGACTTCAAAAAGGCCACATTATCATCTGTTCCTAATTAATAAGGCCACATTCCAACTTCGTATTTATTCATCTCCATAAATTAATTTTTTTAAATGATTGCATAATATCTGTCTTTACTAACATATCTTGAAGTGTAGGTTACCAATTTATCTCATCCCTTCTTCTACTCAATTTCTTTTAATAGGTAGATGTCTTAGTATGTCTGAGCTGCTATGACAAAATACCATATACCAGGTAGCTGGCATTTCTCACAGTTCTGCAGGCTGAAAAGTCCAAAATGAAGCTATCAGCAGATTTAGTTTCTGGTGTGGGCTTGCATCCTGGTTCACAGACAGCCATCTTCACTCTGTGTCCTCACATGGCAGAAGGGGCTAGGGAGATCTTGGGGTTTCTTTTATAAGGGCACTAATTCACTTCATGGAAAATAGATGGGGAAACAGTGGCAGACTTTATTTTTGGGGTCTACAAAATCACTCCAGATGGTGACTGCAGTCATGAAATTAAAAGACGCTCACTCCTTGGAAGAAAAGTTATGACCAACCTAGATAGCATATTAAAAAGCAGAGACATTACTTTGTCAACAAAGGTCCGTCTAGTCAAGGCTATGGTTTTTCCAGTAGTGACGTATGGATGTGAGAGTTGGACTATAAAGAAAGCTGAGCACTGAAGAATTGATGCTTTTGAACTGTGGTGTTGGAGAAGACTCTTGAGAGTCCCTTGGACTGCAAGGAGATCCAACCAGTCCATCCTAAAGGAAATCAGTCCTGAATATTCATTGGAAGGAGAGATGTTGAAGCTGAAACTCCAATACTTCAGCTACCTGATGTGAAGATCTGACTCATTTGAAAAGACCCTGTTGCTGGGAAAGATTAAAGGTGGGAGGAGAAGGGAATGACAGAAGATGAGATGGTTGGATGGCATCACCGACTCAATGGACATGAGTTTGAGTAAACTCTGGGAGGTGGTGATGGAAAGGAAAGCCTGGCATGCTGCAGTCCATGGGGTCACAAAGACTCAGACACGACTGAGCAAATGAACTGAATTCAATTCATGACTTAATCACTTCCAAAGGTCCTACCTCTTAATACTATCACATGGGGGTGGAGGGCTTACGATTTCAATATATGAATTTAGGGAGTGGAAGACATAACCATTTAGCCCATAACAGTAGGTGATGAAAATTATAATTTTGTAAAGCAGTACTACTATGTATAATGATGTGTGATGTTCTTAGCTGTTCAGTTGTGTCCCATTCTGTGCAACGTCATGGAATGTATTCCTCCAGTCTCCTCTGTCCTTGGGGATTCTCCAGGCAGGAATACTGGAGTGGGTTGCCATGCTTCTTCCAGGGGATCCTCTCATGCATAATGACAGCCAACATCTATTAAATATTTTCTTTAAATCAGATTTATCATCCTAGGGTTTTTATATACATTAACTCATTTAATAAGATCCTTCCTAAGGAAACAAGCTGGAATCAAGACTGCCGGGAGAGATATCAATAACCTCAGATATGCAGATGACACCACCCTTATGGCAGAATGTGAAGAGGAACTAAAGAGCCTCTTGATGAAAGTGAAAGAGGAGAGTGAAAAAGTTGGCTTAAAGCTCAACATTCAGAAAACTAAGATCATGGCATCCAGTTCCATCACTTCATGGCAAATAGATGGGGAAACAGTGGAAACAGTAGCTGACTTTATTTTTTTGGGTTCCAAAATCACTGCAGATGGTGGCTGCAGCCATGAAATTAAAAGACGCTTACTCCTTGAAAGAAAAGTTATGACCAACCTAGATAGCATATTAAAAAGCAGAGACATTACTTTGCCAACAAAGGTCTGTCTACGTCAAGGCAGACCTATGGTTTTTCCAGTAGTCATGTATGGATGTGAGAGTTGGTCTATAAAGAAAGTGAGCACCGAAGAATTGATGATTTTGAGCTGTGGTGTTGGAGAAGACTTTTGAGAGTCCCTTGGACTGCATGGAGGTCCCACCAGTTTATCCTAAAATCAGTCCTGGGTGTTCATTGGAAGGACTGATGCTGAAGCTGAGGCTGCAATACTTTGGCCACCTGATGCAAAGAGCTGACTCATTTGAGAAGACCCTGATGCTGGGAAAGATTGAGGGCAGGAGGAGAAGGGGACGACAGAGGATGAGGTTGCTGGATGGCATCACTGACTCAATGGACATGAGTCTGAGTAAACTCCGATAGTTGGTGATGGACAGGGAGGCCTGGCATGCTGCAGTCCCTGGGGTCACAAAGAGCTGGACATGACTGAGTGACTGAACTGAACAGAACTGAATGCTTCCCCTGGAGAAGGGAACGGCTACCCACTCCAGTATTCTTGCCTGAACAATTCCGTGGACAGAGGAGCCTGGCGGGCTACAGTCCCTGGGGTTTCAAAGAGTCGGACATCACTGAGAGACTTTCAGTTCATTTCCTAATGCTTACCTCTCCAAGATTATAGGAATTCTCACTCTCTAAACCTACCCTTAAATCTTCAACTTAACATAAGAAAAATCACCTGACTGCCAAGAATGACCCAGCAGTCTCTGAGACTACTACGTTCTTTTCTACCTCTGAACCTTGGCCTACATATTACTCTTTGCCTAGAATGCTTTTTTTTTTTTTTTTTTTAATTCTTCCACTTTGGTTCTGACCATCTTTTAGGACAGGTTTTACATACCACTTTTTTTTTTAGAGAGACTCCCTTAACCCACAGTGACTTGAAAGGGAACCTCATCTTTGGACTTGAGAGAGTTAACTCTTAGGTAGTTTGATAAGGAGTCAAGGGCCCTTGGGACTTCTCTGGTGGCTCAGACGGTAAAGTGTCTGCCTGCCTACAATGTGGGAGACCCAGGTTCAATCCATGGGTGGGGAAGATCTCCTGGAGAAGGAAATGGCAACCCACGCCAGGCAAGAGTGCCTGGAAATTCCCATGGATGGAGGAACCTGGTAGGCTACAGTCCATGGGGTCGAAGAGTCAGACATGACTGAGTGACTTTACTCACTCACTCAAGGGCCCTTGAGGAGGAGAAAGAGGTCCAAGGCTCTCAAGTTGGAGAAAAGGGACAAAAGTTTTTTTCCCCTACATTACTTTGTCTTAGTCACGTAAGAGGTTTTTTCCTTGAACTCTGTGTTGTTATGATAACAGTCTTTAAGACTAACTTTCTTTAAGCCCAGAGCTAATGATTACATGTCTCAACAACTCATCTTGCTAAAGGGTATGTCTTTCCTTAAGCTCTGTGCTAATGATTATGTAACAACATTGTGTTTTGCTTGAGGACAGGTTTCTCCTTAACAAGAACCTTCTGACTGATCTTGTTATCTTAAGACTTATGTTGTGGGAGTGGGTCTGGTAAGACCTTTCTATTGTTAGTCCTAATCTTTTAATTTAAGATGTATGTTGTGGGAGTGGATCTGGTAAAAGTAGATAAGGCCTTGATAAGGGGGACACTCTTCTGATGTATATGTCAGAAGCTTCCTCTGTCCTTTTTCACAGTAATAAAACTTCTGCCACACAAATGTTGAGTGATCAAGCCTGGTTCCTGATCCTGAAGCTAAATCTTCTTCAGAGATCACAAATCTGACATGGTGCACTGTAAGCTATCAGGCCCTGAGTGGTGGATATTTCACCCCATCATAGCCCTTACCAGTTTGGGAAGCTTCTGGTATATGTTATGCTCTTTGATAATAGGGACTGTGTTTGCTCAGCCACTCAGTTGTGTCCGACCCTTTGGGACTCCATGGACTGTAACCTGCCAGGCTCCTCTGTCCATGGAATTTTCCAGGCAAGAATACAGGAGCGGGTGGCCATGCCCTCCTCCAGAGGATCTTCCCCACCTAAGGATCAGACTCCTGTCTCTTGGGTCTCCTGCACAGACTGGCAGATTCTTTACCATGGGCCGCCTGGGAAGCCCACACCGCACACTTTGATGATAGGGACTCCATCTTGTTTATCTTATGTAGTAAAGTACCAGGGCAGAGTGAATAGCCAGTTTGGTGAAACAATGAATAATTAGGTTCATTGTATTTCTACTTCAATTTGGATTACTTTCCTAATAATTTCTGGGCTATGAAACACAACACAGAAACGAAAGGGATTGAGTATAGTATGGCAAGAATTTTCAGTTACTAATGAACAATTTGTTGTTTTTGTGAAAATCCTAGATGAGTTGAAAAAAAGATAGAGAAATAGATCTCAGGGCTTTAGACAGTTAATTCTAAGGATATTGACTTTAAAATGTCCCTAGTCAATGTTTTATTTTGTCCTTTAGTTATTGAGGGGTTTTCAAGTCCATTTAAAAAGCACTGCCAAAACCATACTAGTAAGAGTGATTTCAAGCTAATGGTAAGGAAATTGGATGAACAGAAAGACAGAAACGAAGGACAACTCCAAAATAAAATAAAAATGCAAAATGAGAATCTATATTGTGTGGGCCTTTAGAATGAGCAGTCAAACTGCTTACATTTTTGCAAGATACATTCATCTGCTTCTTAAGAGTGAAATAATGTTAAAAACAAGGAGGCTTAGTTAAAGTTAGTTTTAATGTATTTTTGATGATTAATGATACCTCTAGTTTGAATACTTTGAGGACTGATATTTAAATAGGAATCAAGTAGTGTTTAAATAGCAAACAAATTCTTTGAATATTTAATCTATGGCTTTCAGAAATCAGATACAGAAATAAAAACCATATATATATAAAGATAAATATTGAAAACAAATCAAAATGATGTGTGCTGTAAGTAGCATGCATTATTTATAGAATCGATTACAATCAGAAGTATTACATATGCACGTATATCAATTATGTTAAATAGATTTCAGATATTTAATGACTAAAGACTTCCATAGCAGCCTCAGAACTAATTATGAAATGAACAAGCTATTATCCATCTTTCTAGATGTTTTTGAAATATCTTTGAATATTTAGCATTGTTTTGAGCTAGATATTATATATTAGTTTTATACATTTGACAGGAATTAAATCTATTAGCCAAATATATTTGCGTTCATTTTATTCACTAAAGCCAAAGGAATTTTCTCAGGATGACAAATATTTTGAGACTCTGAAATACAATGTCTTGAAAGTCTTAGGGTTAAATATAATACCATTATCATAGCTAGTGCTCAAGAAATAGATGTAATAATTAATTACTTAACATTGATAAGACAACAGCTATGGTTAAGAGTTTAAACAAATTTTAACCGAATTTGTTTTCATAAGTAGTTGATCATTGTGGAGATAAATACTAAAATACTTGAATGAAAAGAACCCCTTTGATTTTCTTGGCATTGCATGGATTGTGTGTGGTTGTGGAGGTCACTCTGAATTTTCTGATTTTATTTTATCTTTCCAAGTCATGGACAAACTGACTTTTTGGGATGAAAGTATTCACATAAAATTGAAGACCTTAGTCAAAAATGTAGCTTTCCTTCAAGGTAAAAATATGTCTTTCCTGTGTGTAAAGATAAGCTCAGCAATTACTAGCAGATATGAAAAACAAAATTGCTGTCATTTGTTATGGCAGCAATTTTACATACCTGATATTATCTAATTTACAATCTGTTTTGAAAGAAATATCTGCCTTTGTCTGTGAGGGTCACAAGTCTCAGAAAGTAAAGAGTTTTCCCAGAGTCACACTGATGATGGGAGGTAAGCTGTGTATTGGAGCAAGGACTGCATAGTCCAAGACTGTACTCATTAACCATGGTACTATACTTGCCTAACAGATAGAGGCTTCTTAGACTACATCCTCAGATTCCCTTTTGCTGACTCATTGGGAGAGACCTCTGGTTGACAAAGTTCTTAATAGCACAACCACAAGAGAGGGTTAAAATGTCTTGGGTTAGATACCTCTTATTTCAACTTAAAGCTAATATCTTGAAAAATCAGAGGAAAAAAAAAATCAAGCATTTATTGTTAGATTTTTTTCCCCATAGCTATGCTTCAATTTTCAGGCTTGTTTGCTTTATTTTGTTCAGTTTTGTTGTAAAGTCCTCAAGGTTTTCTAGCACCTTGTTACTCTAAGGTAGGTCAAGAACCAGCACCAAGGGAAATTTATGGGAGCATCTTAGAAAGAGAGACCTTAGATTACATTCAAACCTACTGATTCAGCACCTGGCTTTTACCAAGATTCTCAGGTGATTCATAGGCACATTCAAGTTTGAGGCTCACTGCCCTTGCAGGCCATCAGAATGCTTTTAAATAGCCCTGAGAACAAGAGAGTAGATGCAAGTCTTATAGTCTTTCAAGGATCAAAGACTCTATTTTGATATTGCCTATGTGTTCAAATGCGGACAGAAGTGATTTCATAAATAATCAATCAGCTATCAGTCCCATGGTGATTCTCAGCTTCAGCGTTTATTTCTCTAACAGTGGACATCACTTGATTTCCATCTGTAGGACTTCCTGTGTTGCCTCCTGTTTCTGAGTCACCCCTTTCTATATAAAGAATGGTTTAACAACTCCAGATTTCTAATCTTTGGTTGGATTTCAAGTCATTCCCAAGTGCTATCCTGGCTCCTTTCCTCTGTTTAACTTGGCTTCCCTCTTGTTCACTGCTCCTCTTATCTTCAGGCCAATGATGTCTCATGTTATTAGTCTCTGTCTCTGAAGATTTGTACTTCCTTTTCTTCTTTTTGGTGCCCAATACCTGTTGAGCTCTGCCCTACTTATTGTTTGTCTCTGAGATTTTCTGGTCAGACATTTTCTGCCTGCTCAGACATTTTCTGCATGCTCAGACATTTTATGATTTGGCTTCATTGTCCAATTCTGGGAAGCCATGCAGGCACTAGTTCCATCTTTTACTTTGTCCAGGACAGAATAATACAGATCAACTCATAATAAAAAAATCAATTATTATGGGTATAATTTTTAATGTGCAGATTAATTATGAACTTGCAAGGCTTGTGTATCTTACTCTCCTACAACTATATTTGGTTAGTTTTTGATGATCAAGGGTTTGATTTTCAAAATTACTGAACTTAAAAAAATGTGGTAACTTTAGGTCCTTTAGACATTTTATTCAGAATCCACTAAGAGCAGCAGATATTATTAATTCAGTATATGAAATGGAAGTTTTGGCAAAAGCAAAATCTACAAAACTTTCGAAAACAGATGATTAAGGTTACTCAGAAAATTGCACTTAAAGACTTGGTGTTAGGTTTGTTATTTGAAAGTGAAAAAAATAAAACGAACCTTAGGTCTATGCTACCTGGTCTTTTTCCTGGCCCAGGATTATGCCTATCTTCAGGATTCTGGTTTTGTATATGTGTGCATAGCCCAACTGTCCGCAATGAAGAGAGAGCATTATTTGTAGAACTCTACTCTGTGACTCATTTTTCCTTCACCGTCTGCTTCGGGACTACCTAAATGCTGCTTAAGGTCTAATGTCTTGGAACAAAATGCATTCATTCCTCTCTGTCATCTTACATTTAATGGCTTCTATTATCAGCATGCTCTCTAGGATTCACAAAATCCTCTCCTTTTTCACCAAAAACGTCTCCCTTTTGATTAGAACACAACCATTTGCCATAATCCCATTCTCACTAGCTTCTCAGTGTCTATTTGTTCTGTCTCCATATAGTTTTGTCTTTCACATAATGTGGAATGCCTTCTACTCCCATCAGGCCTGTTTCTTTAGTGAATTTATCCAACTTCCACAAAATTGCAAATGAGTTCAAACTGTTCTATCTACCACCAAACAACAACAACAAAACAAAAAAATCTAGAATTGTAGATTTTATGTATATATTTATCTGTACATACAGTTATATTAAATTATAAGTACACAGATCAGTACATTTTCAAAAAATGCACAGATTCATGTAACAAGGTCTCAGATCAAAGAGAACATTCTTGCCCACTCCTTTGAGCCACTTTGTACTAAGGCTAAGACTTCATTCAGAGTTGTCTTTTTTTCTTTGTTCCTCACCACCATCAGTCAGGATGAGCTAGGTTATGCTGTAGTAACAAACAGCCAGATTCTCAGTGGATTAAAAGATTAGAGATTTTTTTTTCCAACTTTACATATCCATTGAGACCATTGCAGCTCTGCAGAACCTTATCTGTTATTTGAAAAAAAAATTTTTTTTCTTATAGTAAGAAAATTGAATTATGGAGAATTACACTCAGGTACTTGAAGGCTTACATATTCTCGTGTTTTTTTTTTTTTTGGTATTCTACACAACTCATATATTTCCTTGAAGAGTTAGTCCAATTTTCTAGTTTAAAGCTGTATAAATTATCATTCACAACACAATAAGAACATTCTTGATTCCATATCTACTATTCCATATCTGCTGCTGCTGCTGCTAAGTCGCTTCAGTTGTGTCCGACTCTGTGCGACCCCATAGACAGCAGCCCACCATGCTCCCCCGTCCCTGGGATTCTCCAGGCAAGAACACTGGAGTGGGTTGTCACTTCCTTCTCCAGTGCATGAAAGTGAAAAGTGAAAGTGAAGTCGCTCAGTCATGTCCTACTCTTCTCTACCCCATGGACTGCAACCAACCAGGCTCCTCCATCCATGGGATTTTCCAGGCAAGAGTACTGGAGTGGGTTGCCATTGCCTTCTCCGATTCCATATCTACATAGTATAAATACTGTGTTTAGTCCTATAAATCAATCAGTATAAATATGAGATATAGACTTGAGTCAAAGGGCATAAAATCACATTGGACAACATTGTAAGGGTTTTACTTACAAGAGGCTAATTTCCCCCTGTTTTGAAAATATTACCAAATTGCACTCATGGCTTGTACTGAGGTTTTTGGCCCACCCTTGAAGTTTCTCCTGGTGTTTACAGAATTGTAAGGTAGTAGGTAAATATTTTTATTGTCCTCAATAATTTTATGCATCGTATCTAAACATTTCTGCCTAATTCCAGTTCACAAAGATTTTCGTATATGTTTTGTAAAAACTCTGTTGTTTGCGGTTTTACATTTAGGTCTATGATCCATTTGATCCATTGTGAGTTAAGTTCTATATGTGGTATGAGATATGAATCAAAGCTCTGATTTGATTTGATTTGTATGTGGATATCTAATTAAAATTGTTCTAGCACCAATATGTAGAAAAACTATTGTTTTCCACTAAATTGCCTTCTGCAGCTTTGCCAAAAATCAATTGTCCATGTATATATGGGTCTATTTTTGAGCTCTATTCTTTTTTTTTTTTTTAATCTATCTTAATACTCAGACTTCAGCTTCTTAAATACTGTAGTTAAATTGAGTATTGAAATCACATAAAACTTTTCAGGTTTTTCTCTTAGTTCTTTTAGCTATTCTTGGGTCTTTCTATTTTGATGTGAATATTAGAATTAGTTTGTCAGTTTTTATTAAAAAAATACTAGCAGTGATTTTGATTGGATTATATCAGATCTGTAGATCATTGGAGAAAATTGATATCTTAACAATATTAAATCTTCTGAACTAAATTTTGCCTTTCATTTCAGTCTTTATCTCTACAGCACTTTCTCATTTTCATTTTATCAGTTTTTCACATCTTTAGTCAGTTTTATTTTTTTTATTTTTTATTTTTTGTCTTTTTTTTTTTTTTTTAATTTTCAACTATGACTCTTTTTTTTTTTTTTTCCAGTGGGTTTTGTCATACATTGATATGAATCAGCCATAGATTTACACTTATTCCCCATCCCGATCCCCCCTCCCATCTCCCTCTCCACCCGATTCCTCTGGGTCTTCCCAGTGCACCAGGCCCAAGCACTTGTCTCAGGCATCCCACCTGGGCTGGTGATCTGTTTCACCATAGATAGTATACATGCTGTTCTTTTGAAACATCCCACCCTCACCTTCTCCCACAGAGTTCAAAAGTCTGTTCTGTATTTCTGTGTCTCTTTTTCTGTTTTGCATATAGGGTTATCGTTACCATCTTTCTAAATTCCATATATATGTGTTAGTATGCTGTAATGTTCTTTATCTTTCTGGCTTACTTCACTCTGTATAAGGGGCTCCAGTTTCATCCATCTCATTAGGACTGGTTCAAATGAATTCTTTTTGACGGCTGAGTAAAATTCCATGGTGTATATGTACCACAGCTTCCTTATCCATTCATCTGCTGATGGGCATCTAGGTTGCTTCCATGTCCTGGCTATTATAAACAGTGCTGCGATGAACATTGGGGTGCACGTGTCTCTTTCAGATCTGGTTTCCTCAGTGCGTATGCCCAGAAGTGGTATTGCTGGGTCATATGGCAGTTCTATTTCCAGTTTTTTAAGGAATCTCCACACTGTTTTCCATAGTGGCTGTACTAGTTTGCATTCCCACCAACAGTGTAAGAGGGTTCCCTTTTCTCCACAGCCTCTCCAGCATTTATTGCTTGTAGACTTTTGGATAGCAGCCATCCTGACTGGTGTGTAATGGTACCTCATTGTGGTTTTGATTTGCATTTCTCTAATAATGAGTGATGTTGAGCATCTTTTCATGTGTTTGTTAGCCATCTGTATGTCTTCTTTGGAGAAATGTCTGTTTAGTTCTCTGGCCCATTTTTTGATTGGGTTATTTATTTTTCTGGAATTGAGCTGCAGGAGTTGCTTGTATATTTTTGAGATTAATCCTTTGTCTGTTTCTTCATTTGCTATTATTTTCTCCCAATCTGAGGGCTGTCTTTTCACCTTACTTATAGTTTCTTTTGTAGTGCAAAAGCTTTTAAGTTTCATTAGATCCCATTTGTTTAGTTTTGCTTTTATTTCCAATATTCTGGGAGGTGGGTCATAGAGGATCTTGCTGTGGTTTATGTCGGAGAGTGTTTTGCCTATGTTCTCCTCTAGGAGCTTTATAGTTTCTGGTCTTACATTTAGATCTTTAATCCATTTTGAGTTTATTTTTGTGTATGGTGTTAGAAAGTGTTCTAGTTTCATTCTTTTGCAAGTGGTTGACCAGTTTTCCCAGCACCACTTGTTAAAGAGGTTGTCTTTTTTCCATTGTATATCCTTGCCTCCTTTGTCAAAGATAAGGTGTCCATAGGTTCGTGGATTTATCTCTGGGCTTTCTATTCTGTTCCATTGGTCTATATTTCTGTCTTTGTGCCAGTACCACACTGTCTTGATGACTGTGGCTTTGTAGTAGAGTCTGAAGTCAGGCAGGTTGATTCCTCCAGTTCCATTCTTCTTTTTCAAGATTACTTTGGCTATTCGAGGTTTTTTGTATTTCCATACAAATTGTGAAATTCTTTGGTCTAGTTCTGTGAAAAATACCGTTGGTAGCTTGATAGGGATTGCATTGAATCTATAGATTGCTTTGGGTAGAATAGCCATTTTGACAATATTGATTCTTCCAATCCATGAACACGGTATGTTTCTCCATCTGTTTGTGTCCTCTTTGATTTCTTTCATCAGTGTTTTATAGTTTTCTATGTATAGGTCTTTTGTTTCTTTAGGTAGATATACTCCTAAGTATTTTATTCTTTTTGTTGCAATGGTGAATGGTATTGTTTCCTTAATTTCTCTGTTTTTTCATTGTTAGTATATAGGAATGCAAGGGATTTCTGTGTGTTAATTTTATATCCTGCAACTTTACTATATTCGTTGATTAGTTCTAGTAATTTTCTGGTAGAGTCTTTAGGGTTTTCTATATAGAGGATCATGTCATCTGCAAACAGTGAGAGTTTCACTTCTTCTTTTCCTATCTGGATTCCTTTTACTTCTTTTTCTGCTCTAATTGCTGTGGCCAAAACTTCCAACACTATGTTGAATAGTAGTGGTGAGAGTGGGCACCCTTGTCTTGTTCCTGATTTCAGGGGAAATGCTTTCAATTTTTCTCCATTGAGGGTGATGCTTGCTGTGGGTTTGTCATATATAGCTTTTATTATGTTGAGGTATGTTCCTTCTATTCCTGCTTTTTGGAGAGTTTTAATCATAAATGAGTGTTGAATTTTGTCAAAGGCTTTCTCTGCATCTATTGAGATAATCATATGGTTTTTATCTTTCAATTTGTTAATGTGGTGTATTACATTGATTGATTTGCGGATATTGAAGAATCCTTGCATTCCTGGGATAAAGCCCACTTGGTCGTGGTGTATGATTTTTTTAATATGTTGTTGGATTCTGTTTGCTAGAATTTTGTTAAGGATTTTTGCATCTATGTTCATCAGTGATATTGGCCTGTAGTTTTCTTTTTTTGTGGCATCTTTGTCAGGTTTTGGAATTAGGGTGATGGTGGCCTCATAGAATGAGTTTGGAAGTTTACCTTCTTCTGCAATTTTCTGGAAGAGTTTGAGTAAGGTAGGTGTTAGCTCTTCTCTAAATTTTTGGTAGAATTCAGCTGTGAAGCCATCTGGTCCTGGGCTTTTGTTTGCTGGAAGATTTTTGATTACAGTTTCGATTTCCTTGCCTGTGATGGGTCTGTTAAGATCTTCTATTTCTTCCTGGTTCAGTTTTGGAAAGTTATACTTTTCTAAGAATTTGTCCATTTCATCCAAGTTGTCCATTTTATTGGCATAGAGCTGCTGGTAGTAGTCTCTTATGATCCTTTGTATTTCAGTGTTGTCTGTTGTGATCTCTCCATTTTCATTTCTAATTTTGTTAATTTGGTTCTTCTCTCTTTGTTTCTTAATGAGTCTTGCTAATGGTTTGTCAATTTTGTTTATTTTTTCAAAAAACCAGCTTTTAGCTTTGTTGATTTTTGCTATGGTCTCTTTAGTTTCTATTGCATTTATTTCTGCCTTAATTTTTAAGATTTCTTTCCTTCTGCTAACCCTGGGGTTCTTCATTTCTTCCTTCTCTAATTGCTTTAGGTGTAGAGTGAGGTTATTTATTTGGCTTTTTTCTTGTTTCTTGATGTAAGCCTGTAATGCTATGAACCTTCCCCTTAGCACTGCTTTTACAGTGTCCCATAGGTTTTGGGTTGTTGTGTTTTCATTTTCATTCATTTCTATACATATTTTGATTTCTTTTTTGATTTCTTCTATGATTTGTTGGTTATTCAGAAGCGTGTTATTTAGCCTCCAGGTGTTTGAATTTTTAACAATTTTTTTCCTGTAATTGAGATCTAATCTTACTGCACTGTGGTCAGAAAAGATGACTGGAATGATTTCAATTTTTTTGAATTTTCCAAGACTAGATTTATGGCCCAGGATGTGATCTATTCTGGAGAAGGTTCCGTGTGCACTTGAGAAAAAGGTGAAGTTGATTGTTTTGGGGTGAAATGTCCTATAGATATCAATTAGGTCTAGCTGGTCCATTGTGTCATTTAAAGTTTGTGTTTCCTTGTTAATTTTCTGTTTAGTTGATCTATCCATAGTTGTGAGTGGGGTATTAAAGTCTCCCACTATTATTGTGTTACTATTAATTTCCTCTTTCATACTCGTTAGTGTTTGCTGTACATATTGCGGTGCTCCTATGTTGGGTGCATATATATTTATAATTGTTATATCTTCTTCTTGGATTGATCCTTTGATCATTATGTAGTGTCCTTCTTTGTCTCTTTTCACCGCTTTTATTTGAAAGTCTATTTTATCTGATATGAGTATTGCGACTCCTGCTTTCTTTTGGTCTCCATTTGCATGAAATATTTTTTTCCAGCCCTTCACTTTTAGTCTGTATGTGTCTCTTGTTTTGAGGTGGGTCTCTTGTAGACAGCATATATGGGGGTCTTGTTTTTGTATCCATTCAGCCAATCTTTGTCTTTTGGTTGGGGCATTCAACCCATTTACATTTAAGGTAATTATTGATAGGTGTGGTCCCGTTGCCATTTACTTTGTTGTTTTGGGTTCACGTTTATACAACCTTTCTGTGTTTCCTGTCTAGAGAAGATCCTTTAGCATTTGTTGAAGAGCTGGTTTGGTGGTGCTGAATTCTCTCAGCTTTTGCTTATCTGTAAAGCTTTTGAGTTCTCCTTCATATCTGAATGAGATCCTTGCTGGATACAGTAATCTAGGTTGTAGGTTATTCTCTTTCATTACTTTCAGGACGTCCTGCCATTCCCTTCTGGCCTGGAGGGTTTCTATTGATAGGTCAGCTGTTATCCTTATGGGAATCCCTTTGTGTGTTATTTGTTGTTTTCCCCTTGCTGCTTTTAATATTTGTTCTTTGTGTTTGATCTTTGTTAGTTTGATTAATATGTGTCTTGGGGTGTTTCGCCTTGGGTTTATCCTGTTTGGGACTCTCTGGGTTTCTTGGACTTGAGTGGCTATTTCCTTCCCCATTTTAGGGAAGTTTTCAGCTATTATCTCCTCGAGAATTTTCTCATGGCCTTTCTTTTTGTCTTCTTCTTCTGGAACTCCTATGATTCGAATGTTGGGGCGTTTCACAGTGTCCCAGAGGTCCCTGAGGTTGTCCTCATTTCTTTTGATCCTTTTTTCTTTTTTCCTCTCTGCTTCATTTATTTCCACCATTTTATCTTCTACCTCACTTATCCTATCTTCTGCCTCCGTTATTCTACTCTTGGTTCCCTCCAAAGTGTTTTTGATCTCATTCATTGCATTGTTCATTTTTAATTGACTCTTTTTTATTTCTTCTAGGTCTTTATTAAACAATTCTTGTATCTTTTCAATCTTTGTCTCCAGGCTATTTATCTGTAACTCCATTTTGTTTTCAAGATTTTGGATCATTTTTATTATCATTATTCTAAATTCTTTTTCAGGTAGATTCCCTATCTCCTCCTCTTTTGTTTGACTTGGTGGGCATTTTTCATGTTCCTTTACCTGTTGGGTATTTCTTTGCCTTTTCATCTTGTTTAGATTGCTGTGTCTGGAGTGGACTTTCTGTATTCTGGAGGTCTGTGGTTCCTTTTTATTGTGGAGGATTTACCCAGTGGGTGGGGTTAGACGATTGGCTTGTCAAGGTTTCCCGGTTAGGGAAGCTTGCGTCAGTGTACTGGTGCGTGGAACTTGATTTCTTCTTTTTGGAGAGCAATGGAGTGCCCAGTAATGAGTTTTGAGATGGGTCTATGTGTTAGGTGTGTCCTTGGGCAGCCTGTATGTTGACATTTGGGGCTATGTTCCTGCATTGCTGGAGAATTTGCGTGGTATGTCTTGCTCTAAAACTTACTGGCTCTTGGGTGGTGGTTGGTTTCAGTGTAGGTATGGAGGCTTTTGGACGGTCACTTATTGCTTAAAGTTCCATGTAGTCAGGAGTTTTCTGGTGTTCTCAGGTTTGGGGCTTAAGTTTCCTGCCTCTGGATTTCAGTTTTATTCTTCCTGTAGTCTCAGGACTTCTCCAACTATACAGCACTGATAATAAAACTTCTAGGTTAATGGTGAAAAGATTCTCCCCTGTTAGGGACACCCAGAGAGGTTCACAGAGTTACATGAACAGGAGAAAAGGGAGGAGGGAGATAGAGATGAGCAGGAGGAGAAAAAGGGGGACTCAAGAGGAGAGAGACAGATCTACGCAGCTGTCTGTTCCCAGAGTGTTCTCCGTATCTCAGACACCTACAAGGATTCACAGAATTGGATTGGGAAGAGAAGGGGAAAGGAGGAAATAGAGGTGTTCTGAGGTAGAAAACAGAGAGTCAAGATTGGGAGAGAATAATCTTCGGTTTAAAGATAGGGCTTCTCTTTTTTTTTTTTTGGTAAGGTTATAGTGTAGTGAAAATGAAAATGAAGAGTAGTAGAGGAGTTCTAGAGGACTTTAAAAGAAATAAGAGAAAAAGAAAAATAGAAAATAAAAGAGAAAACGGAAAGGAAAAAAAAGAAGAAAAAAGAAAAAAAAGAAAAAGAAAAAAAAGAAAAAAAAAAAAAGAAAGAAAAAAAAATTTTTTTTTCCCCTAATTAAAAAAATCGTAAAAATCTATGAAAATGAAAGTTAAGGAGTAATGGGGGAGTAATAGGGAATTTTAAAGGAAAATAAAAGAGAAAAAATAAAAAAAAATATAAAAAGAAAAAAAATTTTTTTTTTTTTTTTCCTTACTTAGAAAAAAAAAAGTAAAAATATATCTAGGAGTTTCTCTGGAGCTGTTGCGGTCAGTGTGGGTTCGGCTCAGTTTCAGATAGCTCCTCGTTCCAGCTTACACTTCTCGATATCTACAGGGCCCTTCCGGTGAAGTCGGTGTTTTCTACAGGGATTTTAATCTGTTGCACCAGTCCCTTCTGAAGCGGGTCCCTTTGTTTATTTGGCTTCTGTTTGCCGGTCTCTTCAGAGCCTCATTTCCGCCCTGACACAGGCGGGCGGAGGTGGACTCTTATTCAGTTAGCTAGTTCCGTTGCGCTGCTGGGAGGGGCTGGCGCTGCGGGGATGGGCTGGCGCTGCGGGGCGGGGCTGACGCTGCGGGGAGGGGCTGGCCCTGCGGGGGCGGGCTGGCGCTGCCGGGAGGGGCTGACGCTGCTTTCTCCGTCTGCGCTGCTCAGGCTCCCGGCTGTTCTATATGGAGCGCACCCCGCGCTGCGCTAGGTTCCAGCCCTCGGGTGTTACACAAAAGCGCGGAAGGAAAAGCTGCGCCTGCTCTCTGTGCCTTCCCCGTCAGAGCGGTCCAGGCAGCGAGGGGCTTGATGGGCGCACTATCCCCAGGTGTGGCGCACTCACTCCCTTCCGCGGACCCAGTCTCAGTTTCCGCTGGCGCCAGTCGGGTGCGCGCGCCTTCCGCCCTCTGCGTCCCCAGCCCCAGTCCCCGCCCGCCCCGGTCGGGTGCCTGCGCCCTGTGTCTCGCCGCGACCTTCCCCTCCCCCCTGCCTCCTGCCTCCGGCGGGGCTGGGCGGGTCCGCAGCCTGCGACCTCTTCTTGGGACTTTCTCCGTCCCTTTGTTCTGCGAACGGCCGGCAGTGTGTTCCCGCCGGTTAATTTTCTCTCTTTTGGTCTCCCACAGTTCAAGTTGGCACCTCACAGAAGCTCCCTCCGATTGTCCTCAGGGCACTCAGGCCCGGACCCTAGCCCAAGCAAGGCCGCCCAAGACTCCCTTCCCGGGACGGATCTCCGTCCTTAGCTCTTTTGTCTCACTTTTTATCTTTTATATTTTGTCCTACCTCCTTTCGAAGACAATGGTCTGCTTTTCTGGGCGCCTGATGACCTCAGCTAGCGATCAGAAGTTGTTTTGTGAGGTTTGCTCTGCATTCAGTTATTCTTTTGATGAATTTGTAGGAGAGAAAGTGGTCTCCCCGTCCTACTCCTCCGCCATCTTGGCCCCTCTCCCTTTAGTCAGTTTTAGACCCACATATATCATTGTTTTTTGATACCAGTGGAAATGTTATTTTTTTTTTTCTAGATCAAATGTTAGCATAACTCTGTTGTACTTATTTAAGTGATTGTTTCAGGATTTCTAGTATATATTTTTAACTTACATAACCTACTGTCAAGTGATATACTACTTCTCATCTAGTACATAAGTCTGAAGACAGTATAGTTCTATGTCTATCTCTTTCCATCTCACCCTCTCCCCTAAAACAAACAAAAATCCACAGCAAAATAAAACCCTAACTTCTGGGTTTGTTTTGTAATTCTAGCTCCTTGGTCTTTGTGAGCTCAACACTCTATTCTTTAATTCAAGAAGACTGTAAGCCTACATCTTGTCCTCCTCTTTTTAGACTTTAAATAAATGCTTTGGACAATCATAGAGCTTCCCTTGTTAGTTTCCTGTGGTAGGCTGAATAAAAGCCCCCCCACACACCCCAAGATGTCTACCTCCTAACCTCCAGAACTTGTGAGTACCTTACACAGGAAAAGAAACTTCGCAGGTGTAATTAATTTAAGAGTTAGTCTCGCAGTGGGGCGCTTGACCTGCTATCCAGGTGGGCCCAATGTAATCACTATGCTCTTTGGAGGAGGAATGAAAGAACCTTCAGAGCCAGAGGAGAAGGTGATGTGATGCTGGAAGTAGAGAACGGAGTGTTGCACTTTGGAGGTGCAGTTGAGGGCACAGGCAGATGAACTCAGGGGAACCTAGAAGCTCAAAAAGGTAAGAAAATGGATTCTCCACTCAGAACTTCCAGGGAGAATTAGCCCTGCTGGTACCTACTTCAGTTCAGTGAAACTGACCTCTAGAATTACAAGAGAACTTTTAACTCTTTTAAGCCATTACATTTTCAGTAATTTATTACAAAAGGAAGCTAACACATCTTACACCTTTTGAGGATCATTGTCTTTTGATTACTGATGTTCACTGTGTTTTATATATTGTGTTTGTTTGCTTTTTGCTGTTCCAGCTTGGAGGGTAAATGGGTTCCCTGCTACTTTATTTGAAAGTGGAAATCCAGAAATGTTTTGTAATTTTCAGGGATTAAGAAAAGCAATTCCTTGAAAATCCATGTGTGGAGTTGCTTGTTTGAGGGATAAAATTTAGTATTTCTGAAGTGTATAATGTTATGTGGTTAATGGTTTGATGGTAAGGAAAGTGACTGGCATAAGATGGTGTCTTCCTCTAACAGAAAAAGAGAGAATTTCATACTATTTTATGGAAGTAGCATAGTATGGTGAAACAGCAAAGAGCTTTGGAATCAGACTTCAGTTTATTTTTTGATTTTACTCCTTTCTTCTTTGAAGTGAGGTAAGACATTAATCTTACTTCTGCCTGCAATGCAGGAGACCCGGATTTTATTCCTTTGTCAGGAAGATCCCCTGGAGAAGGAAACGACAACCCACTCCAGTATTCTTCCCTGGAGAATTCCATAGACAGAGGAGACTGGCAGGCTACAGTCCATGAGGTCGCAAGAGTCTGACTTAACAACTAAACCACAACCACCAACACATTAACTACTCTTTTAAGAGTTGATTTTGCCATCTCCAAGACAGGGATAATGTCCTATGGTTGCTGCAAATCATGAATGTAAAGGACTTAATCTGGCACAGGGCATATATTAATAGTAAGGATTTAATAAATGTTAATTTCTTGATTCTTAATGTCTTCTAATAAAGTAAAGTATTAGGCAATGGAAGAATTCTGGAAGCTGGCTATCAACTCCTCTTAAAAAATGGTCAGGAAGAGGGAAGGAATGTTTAGACTCACTGGTTAGTAGTGAGTAGTTGTTGGATGAGAACTGGAGTGTGAAGGAAGCAATTGTAAATTTTTGTAGAAATTTATGTAGAAATGATATTCTGTAAAGTTGAGACTTGACTTGCCTAAGAACTTTGCAAATTGGAACTGTCCTTTAGTTTCAAGACTGAGCTAGAATTGAGCCACCACTGACAGCCAGATATCTTTTATTCCAAAGAAAATACTTAGAATGATTAATTAACTTTAAAGTAAATCTCAGGGTGCCTCCCCTCCCCCCACTATGGAGCCACCGTCTCCTTAGTGAGCTCTGGGGCTTACAAAAAAGGAAAACAGCAAGTACTAAATGCCTGGAATTCATAACTTGGGCTCTTGAGCCACAAGACTTCACAAACCCTATACCTTTCATCCTGGGTTTCCTTCTCCCATCCTCTGACCTCAACTCCATCCCGTTGTGACTGAGCTAATGCCTTTTATCTTCAGTTTACCTGTATCACTCCACACAAGTTGATCTTGGTAGCTTTTTTTCCATGTCTGGACCAAGGACTTCTCCTGTCCTTTAAAACCTGCCTGAATACAAATAAGCAACTCACACAAAAGTTAATTTATAGAATGAGGTAAAGTTTAAATTTCATGTTACATGACTTTTCTAAAATTTTTAAGTTCTATAAATTTCACATTATGCTGACTTAGAGGTAAGTTACTGGTTTGAATCCTTGTCCATTACTTTCCAGTTGTGTCACTTTGGAAAAGCCACTTAATTTTTCTTAGCTTTCATTCTTTTATTATAAAGAAACAATTATGATAGCTTCATCATCAGATACCTGTAAGAATTAATTGACTAATACATTTAAAAGTGCTTACAACTGTCTGTGCATGATAAGTATTAAATAAATTTATAATTATCAATATTTCAGAATTATGCAAATATTGGTAAATGTTAACTATGCTTTAAGGGATTGGGGGATGGAGGAGAAGGGGATGACAGAGGATGAGATGGCTGGATGGCATCACCGACTTGATGGGCATGAGTTTGAGTAGACTCCGGGAGTTGGTGATGGACAGGGAGGCCTGGCGTGCTGTGATTCATGGGGTCGCAAAGAGTTGGCCACGACTGAGCAACTGAACTGAGCTATGCTTTTATTATAGCACAAGTTTATATTTAATGTAGTTACTTTAAAAAAGCTTAAATAATCCAATATGTTTACTAAATTTTGGGTTCTTTTCTCTTTAGAATGCCTAGATGTCTTACCCATATAATTCTATCTGTTGATGCCATCATCAGAGGCATCAGAATGCTGTCAGAGGCAATAGACTAGTGGCTATTACAGAAGTAACTTTTGCAAACTCAGTGACCTAAAGTACTGGCAGCTAAGAGAATCAGACAGCTTATAGACTTTGAAACATTGGTTTCTGTTATTTGACCCATTTAATATAGAGAAAGTGATCATGGGAATAGGCTCTGTAAGCAATATTTGTTGCTTATTTCTAATAAAGATTCTGAGAAAGTCTATTGCTTTTCAAAATTTGATATACCTGAAAATCACCTCCAGATGATGTGATTTGTGGATTTGTGATGTGAATATGTGGATTCCAAATCAAAGTCTTAAGTGGGAACTGAGCTTCTTCAAGTAGAGCCAGTTCCCAGGTAATGTGTCTTTTTTGCTGCTGGTCCTTGAATTACACTGTGAATAGCAAGGTTTTAAGATGTGGAGGATTAGAACAATGACAGGCTAATTTTGAAGATCTTTAGACATTTTGACACATACAGTTGTATATCAGGTACATCCCTTACGTATTTGAGAGGAATATACTTTGTGGTTTTGAGGTTGGTTATAAATTGCATTAGTAAAATATGCCTCTTAGATGTCATTTTTCTCTTAATGTCAATTTCATCCCATTAGTCATTTCACTTGCATGACATATTCTGCTTTAAAACTAGGCTACCTAATATCCATTAGGAAGTAAAGACAAAATTGGCAATCTTCTGATTTTCTTAAGGTCATAACATAAACATGAGGTGAAAACTGGGTCATTCTAAAATTGTTAAACTAATTACATTACCTAAAAAATACCCAAAAGTTATGTCTTATCCCCACCCTCCACAAAACTGTTGTAACCAACAGAACTATTGCCATAGATAGTAATAGGTTCATATACATGTCATCTAAAAAAATAAAGACAGAATGTTGGCTGAGAAATATCTGGACACAAGAAAAATCTCTGAAACTTAAAATCAATAGCAATAATTAGGAAAGAGTAAACTGGTAACATATTTTAAGGCAAATATTTTGTGGAATGATGAATTTTCCAATCAAGGTTTATATTTAATTGAAAAATATAAAAGTATAAAAATATTCCATAGAATACAATTAAATGTTTCTTAGCAGTAGAATCCCAAGTATAATTAATTTTGAAATATTCAATTCTCTTATCTCTTTAAAGAATAATTTACTTATCTCTTGTGGACAAGCATTCTATTTCCAAGTGATTTGTTTTATCCAGCTCCCATTGGTATTGTCTGTTTATTCACTGTTCTTCAAACTCCCTATTCTTAAAATTAAGATAGTCTGTCTTAAAGAAACTTTGCCTAAGGTTTGTGAGGCCATGAACTAATACAAATTTATTTCTATAAAGTATTTAAACCAAAATAAGGCCAAAATAAAATTATACAAGGTAGGTTTGCTTCTACAGAAGGCTTTTTGCTTTTTCCACAGTTTCCTTTAGTTTTCTTGATTGTTATTTCTAATTACTGAATAATTTTACATTTGGCTCCAATGTAGCAGTCTTTTAATACTGTTATTTCTTCAATGTTTATGACAAATTTCAATGTAACCATGGAAATCATTGTACTACCACAAATTTTGCATTCTGATTTTGAAGCAATATTAAGATGCTTGTGGATTACAGTTGTTCAAAATTTAAACCATTTAGTAATAAGATAACAAGGAATAAAATGTTAAACACTCAAAGGTTAACAGATTTATGTTGCAATGAACATTTCAGGGTTCTCTTTTTCTGTTATGAATATATTCATTAGAAGGAATAATATAATTTAATAACCTTTAAATGTATGAAGTTGTCATTTTATTACCAATTAAGCTAAATAAGTATTCCTTCATTGAGAAGAGGTTTGGTTTACTATCATTATAAATGGAATCAATTAAGTTCAATAAGTATAAAGCCACTTGCTACCTTATAAAATCCATATTCTTGATTGTATCAAACCAGTGACTTTTCAGATACCTCTAATTCATTTAATGTGGATTCATTTAGCTTCTAACAAGTGCCTGAAGGATGTAAGTGACTGTGATGAGTGTGATTTGTCTGTATTTTAATTATTTGGAAGATATTGAGCTGGTTCCAGTGATAAAGAGTGGGAACTGCCCATTGTTCTGCTTAATTTCAGGAATTTATTAAAATGATATATTTTGGCTTCAAAAAGAAAGACCCACTCAGCATCAGACTAGTACAAATCCTAGTGAGCTAATCAAATGCTAGCTCTTGGATAGTAGACCACTTCCCCATATGTTATTTTTGGAGTAATGAAGAGATCTTTAAATAACTCTTTATGGATCTATCATTTTGACTTGCTTCATCATTTCATTTAGCTATCTGCTAAAATATCCCATTCGAAGAGAGCCTCTCCTGAAGACTCTAAGTAAAACTGCAATTCTTAACCCTTGGCTCTTACACCACTTCATCTTCATAGCATGAGTTACTCCTTAGGATTGTATATCCTTTGTTTTAAAAAAAAGTCTGTAATGTAGTTTCGATATTTTAATATACCCACTAGCATATAATTTCCATGAGGGCAGAGGCCTTGTCTATTTTACTCATTGCTGACCTAGCATCTGAAAGCAATACCTGATAAATAGTAAATGCTCAATAAATATGTTTTCTTGAATATATAAATGAATATATTAATTACTGTGGGCATTGCCCTTCAGCAAAGTATGCAGCTTCCATATTTTATACCACACTCAGACATAGGCAGAGTGATCACAGTTGATGTTTTTAGCTTTTATTTATTTTTAATTCAAGGATAATTGCTTTACAGAATTTTGTTGTTTTGTCAAACATCAACATGAATCAACTGTAGTTACACGTATGTCGCCTCCCTCTTGACCCTCCCTCCATCTCCCTCCCCACCCCACCCTCTAGATTGATACGGAGCCCCTGTTTGAGTTCCCTGAGCCATCCAGCAAGTTCCCATTGGCTCTCTATTTTATATATGGCAATGTAAGTTTCCATGTTACTCTCTCCATGTATCTCACTCTTTCCTCCCCCTGCTCCATGTCCATAAGTCTGTTCTCTATGTCTGTTTCTCCATTGCGGCCCTGCAAATAAAGGAAACTATAAACAAAGTGAAAAGACAACCCTCAGAATGGGAGAAAATAATAATAAAATGAAATAGCTGACAAAGAGTTAACTTTAAAATATACAAGCAACTCATACAAGTCAATGCCAGAGAAACAAACAATCCAATCAAAAAGTGGGAAAAAGACCTAAACAGACGTTTCTCCAAAGGAGACATACAGACAGTTTACAAACACATGAAAAGATATCAACATTGCTCATTATTAGAGAAATGCAAATCAGAACTACAATGAGATACCATCTCACACCAGTCAGTTTAGCCATCGTCAAAAAGTCTTCAGTTGATTTTTAAAAGATACTGAAGTAGGGAGTGGGCAAGTCAACTGCATGAATAGAATATGGAATAGAATAGAATAATAGACCCTCTCATCTTCTCAGGGGTCTGTTGTTACATTTGTTTTGTGATCTCTAACTTTTCCTTTTTTTTCTCACACTAGTCTATTTGCAATTCAAAATGGATTGATAAATAGTGAAATGGATAAAAGCAAAATAAATGAATTCTTTTTTTGTACACCCACTAAGGTTTTCACAAATAGTTAACTACAAGAAATGAGAGGAACAGATAAAGGAGCATGAGTGAGGTGGTTCTGGATACATTTAATTCTAATTTCTGTATTCAATGTATAGCGTTTGGGAAACTCTTTTAGTAGAATATCTTGTTTTTATTCAAATCATGGTGTAGGGAAAGATGACTTTTCAGAGTGTTGTATTAAAAAAAAAAAACAGTTTTAAAATACTTAGTATTTCTTGAAAGAAAGCTCTCATTTAGTACAATGTCTTCACTGTTCAAATGAAAGTCCATAGCACTTCCATGAGGAAAAAGGGTAAATTCTAAAGAAAAAATAAATTTAGGAACAGAAGCATCTTCCTGTATTTGTTTTCCTTTATTTATGTTTCTGTCTATACACCATGTCGTTGCTCATGTGCCTCTGGGCACTGTTAGAAATGATCAAGACAATATTAACAATTGATCTTCCACATCTAACTCAGGATAAAAGCTAAAGTAAATCAATAATTTTACCATTGTATAACACTTTGCTGTAATTTACTTCTAGGGTGATTTACTGTGTATGTGCATGAATGAGTGAGAACTTTATCCCTGAGTGGTTCTTCAACACAGCCTTAAGGCATTGTTTCAAAAATGTCATTTTACCCGTTCTCATATTTTACCTGCCCTGAACAGTTATAATTTTGGATTTACTAACAACAGCTAATTTCTGCACATTTCAAGAAGGGAATGTGGTTCTACAAATGTTGTTTGTATTCTTACACTAACATAAACTTAGGGATTTGTATTGGATTTACAGAAAACTCAGTGTGAGAAAAATCACTTTACAAGCAGCTGGAGCCTTTCAGGGGGTAGATTATTCCCTGGGAATAAATGTGTGACTCTGTAAGAGAGATACAATCAGGGCTGAATATTCAGTTGTCCATTTTACTACAGCACAGCTAAATGACTAAGGATTGTGGTAAGAATATGAAAAGAAGGGTTCCATTAAGAGAGTCCCCAGAGGATTTAGAAAACGAATCATGTGGTTATATGATATGATCATCTGCCTTGTATTTCATATCTGAGTTGGTCATTTAGGGATGGGTCTTAATTCTTCTTGGTCATTTAAGGAGTTGTAATGGATCATGATCTCCACCAAACAAAAATCATAACATAATATCAAAACAAAAATCGAAACTCCACAAACCCTAACTTACTATCTAGAAATAAAATATTTACTGGGTGAATCCAAATTCTAAGACTTCATGAGACATTTGAGTGTTATTTGTGGCTGAGCCCTAAGTGGATGGGGCAGGAGACTATGAGCAATGAATAGCTCTGCTTCTACCTTAGGCTAATTAAGTTACATTAAGAAAGACCTTTGACCTTCCAATGCTTCCCTGATTTCCTCATGTGTAAAATGGAGAAAACGATTCCTCTCTCAAAGCATATCTAAAATGATAAAATTATATTGTGGATACAAAAAGGTATGGAAAGGCTATGACAGTCTTTGCAGAAACACTTATGCATAAAATTTTCTGTTTATGAAGATACAGGTTGTGTATAGATAAATATATATAGAAAAATTGACCTATATATCTGTATATATATATCAGATAAATATATGGTATATATGAATTTTATATTATCTGATTTATTTATTAAGCAATTATGAAAAAATAAGATAGATAAATGTCTGTGAATGGATATAGAATAAAAGTACTGTAGTTAGAAAACAAGTGAATCATGATAATTGATGTAAGCTTAACCAGGTCAGTTTAATCATTTGTAATTATTGGATGATTTTTGATAGATATAGATAAATCTTCCATAGTTACATATTGTGGGAATTTTAGATTGTTCTTCAACAAACTTACTACAAAATAAAGATGAAGGCAAGTCTAAAATTCATCCTACCTCATGCAGCAAACAAAGAGCTAGAAAACACACAGTTATATGATGCCTTGGGTTTCTACTATTTTAGTTCATTTTGACAGTTTTTTAAAGCCTCATCAAGACACATGCAACAGTATTCTAGCTAAATTTTGTGTATGAGAAAGGCGATAAAACTTGCCTATAAATTTCTGGACACAAGATCTATCAGACTACTAAACTTAGCAAACTATCTTGCAGTCTAGCCTACTTAACATGTTTAATTATTCTACCTTCTTTATGCACATAAGGAAGTATCTAAATATTTCTTGCTATTTCACACATTCTACCAAAGAACATTATCTCTAATACCTATTATGTCAATCAACAAAGTCTCTATAGGGAGCTTGTTCAGTGATAAAGGTATCGTTCATCTCCAAATATAGGTTTCAGTTCAGTTTAGTTGCTCAGTTGTGTCCGACTCTTTGCGACCCCATGAACCGCAGCACGCCAGGCCTCCCTGTCCATCACCAACTCCCGGAGTCCACGCAAACCCATGTCCATCGAGTCGATGATGCCATCCAACCATCTCATCCTCTGTTGTCCCCTTCTCCTCCTGCCCTCAATCTTTCTCAGCATCAGGGTCTTTTCCAATGAGTCAGCTCTTTGCATCAGGTGGCCAAAGTATTAGAGTTTCAGCTTCAACATCAGTCCTTCCAATGAACACCCAGGACTGATCTCCTTTAGGATGGACTGGTTGGATCTCCTTGCAGTCCAAGGGACTCTCAAGAGTCTTCTCCAACACCACAGTGCAAAAGGATTAATTCTTTGGCGCTCAGCTTTCTTTATAGTCCAACTCTCATATCCACACATGACTATTGGAAAAACCATAGCCTTGACTAGATGGACCTTTGTTGGCAAAGTAATGTCTCTGCTTTTTTTTTTTTTTTTTTTGTCTCTGCTTTTTAATATGCTGTCTAGGTTGGTCATAACTTTCCTTCCAAGGAGTAAGCATCTTTTAATTTCATGGCTGCAATCATCATCTGCAGTGATTTTGGAGCCCAGAAAAATAAAGTCAGCCACTGTTTCCACTGTTTCCCCATCTATTTGCCATGAAGTGATGGGACCAGATGCCATGATCTTAGTTTTCTGAATGTTGAGCTTTAAGCCAACTTTTTCACTCTCCTCTTTCATTTCATCAAGAGGCTCTTTAGTTCTTCACGTTATGCCATAAGGGTGGTGTCATCTGCATATCTGAGGTTATTGATATTTCTCCCGGCAATCTTGATTCCAGCTTGTTCTTCCTCCAGCCCAGCGTTTCTCATGATGTACCCTTCATATAAGTTAAATAAGCAGGGTGACAATATACAGCCTTGACGTACTCCTTTTCCTATTTGGAACCAGTCTGTTGGTCCATGTCCAGTTCTAACTTTTGCTTTCTGACCTGCATACAGGTTTCTCAAGAGGCAGGTCAGGTGGTCTGGTATTCCCATCTCTTTCAGAATTTTCCACAGTTTATTGTGATCCACACAGTCAAAGGCTTTGGCATAATCAATAAAGCAGAAATAGATGTTTTCTGGAACCCTCTTTCTTTATCAATGATCCAGCAGATGTTGGCAATTTGATCTCTGGTTCCTCTGCTTTTTCTAAAACCAGCTTGAACATCTGGAAGTTCATGGTTCATGTATTGCTGAAGCCTGGCTTGGAGAATTTTAAGCATTATTTTACTAGCGTGTGAGATGAGTACAATTGTGCAGTAGTTTGAGCATTCTTTGGGATTGCCTTTTTTTGGGATTGGAATGAAAACTGACCTTTTCCAGTCCTGTGGCCACTGCTGAGTTTTCCAAATTTGCTGGCATATTGAGTGCAGCACTTTCACAGCGTCATCTTTCAGGATTTGAAATAGCTCAACTGGAATTCCATCACCTCCACTAGCTTTGTTCATAGTGATGCTTCCTAAGGCCCACTTGACTTCACATTCCAGGATGGCTGGCTCTAGATGAGAGATCACACCATCGTGACTATCTGGGTCGTTTAGGATGTAAGTTTTTCAAATGAAAACCAGTTGTTCCTGAACAGCTCTTTCTGATGAAAGCCTTTAGATAGTAACTATTATTGGGTGTAGATGAGAATGAATTTACACACACTTGTCACTTAACCTATACTGAAGGAATTTAATATGAATTGCTGGTAGTATAAAAGTTCTCTGCAGATTTATGTTTCTTTCTTTATTTCCCAGTCCCAGAGTATGAGTCAGTTAAGCAATCTCAATACAGTTAGTTCTTCTTTAACATTTGTTTTGAAAATGTAAATCTATTCCAACATGATGGTTGATATATCAGGAACAATTCAGTTGAAACATTAATTTCACATTTACTTATGGAAATTTTGTCCATGATAAACAGTAAGTTATATAGGAAACTGTCCCTTCCTGAAGTGAACCTGTTAGGATATACAAATCACATACATGCAGATACCTCAAAGATCTATCTGATATTGCCCTCGATATGTGTTCCATGAGTTCACACCCAACCACATCTGCTTTACAACTCCATCTGATCTCAAGTAACCTCTCTTCCATCTTCTTCTACCATGATTCATGATACGCAGACTTTTTTTTTTTTATAAAGAATTTGCCATATCGATTTATGGGATGGTGCATATGGTATTTATGTACTTCTTAATCATTTAACGTGTAAAATTTCCACCATAGCTTTTTGGCTTCTATTTTTTTTTAATATATCACTGATGAAGTTTTTGAATGCTGTGGCATAATCAAACTTTCCTCATAAGCTCCATGGTGGACTTTTATGGCTTTATTTTTGCATAGCCCAGTGATTGCTGTGAACATATATATGAGGCTTTATTACAGAACTCATTATATTTACAATAAAATTTCCCTTCCTTCTTTCTCTCCCTCCCTCCTTTTCTCTCTTTCTCTCTCTCCTTCCTTTCCTCCCTCCCTCTCTCCTTCCTTCCTTCCTTCCCTATTTCTTTCTTTTGTAAAATGTGTTCAGTGGCCTAAGCATATCGGACTAGTGCTAGGGTAAAGGGATATGAGTGTGCTTCTAGATAAGCCATGGGACTAATTGAATTTTTAAAAGGCAGGGTGAATTTTCTTCTGTCTTTAACGTGGAATTTGTCCTGATTGTTAATTTTATTTTCCTCCAGTTCTCATATCACAGGATGCTATATAATGAACTCTTAGTACTGAATGAGTAGATATAAATACCCATAGAAGAAAAGCTGGAAATTTCCCCCTTAAATATTACATCAGGGACAGAGCCAGCATTGTAAGAGGTAATGATAATATGAGTTAGGCAGGAGCTGATATAAATGGGCCAAAGTCATGGTCAATCCATAGAAACACTAGTATTCCTCTATTGTAAACAGAATATAGGATCTGATTTTCAGGCTTGCTAAAAGACCACTGTGTTGATTAGTAGATACAAGTTTGTCAAGTTACTTAAAGGAAAATATTTTAAAATCTTTCCTTATTTCTCATTCATATATATAATACAATATTATTACATAACTAGGAAAATTAACAATATTTAAAAAAGTCTAAATTAAAATTGAACAAAATGTGTAGATTCAGTGCTGATTTGCAGCGAGTTTTGATATTAACTACATGTGTGACTGTAATTCCCATGTTCAAGGCTGTAAGCCCAGAGAGTTTTCCATATTCACTGGTTCTCAGTGTGATTTGGCCCTTGTGGAAATAGCAGGGAATTTTAAATACTTTCTGGTCAATCAGTTGTATTGTTTCAATGGCATTTCTTCTTTGGACTACAGGTCACTGTCTCAAAGCTTTGTACCAATAACCATGGAGCTTTTGTAAGGTTCAAAATTAGAGTTGTCATGATATTCATTTCTAGGTAAAGCAGAATCCTATTAAATGAATCTGCCCAATTACAAAGCTTTGTCAGAATTGTCCTACATGTATGTATAAGCCTTAATTACTTCTGTTTAAAAAGATGAACCTGAGGTTCTCTAAAACCCTAAAATGCCTATTGAATTATCAGTATGCATTTGGAGTAATCAGTATATTCATATTCTACTGAATGCTAATAATTTGAAAATGTGTGATACATGGATTATTTATATCAGTGCTGAAACAAATCATTCAGTGAAAGAGCTCTTTGAAACAGAAACAGAAACCTTCACAGGTTTGAGTCATTCAAACCTGAGTTAAAATATTGGGTTTGCCACTAATTACCTGTAATTTCTATAATGTCATTTAACTCTTGTAAGCCTCAGGATATTCATATATAAAATGGGTATTATGTCTGCTTTACACAGTTGTTGTAAAAATTCATTAAGGTAATATTATATTAAATGCCTGATATATCCATTCTCTGTGCAAACATATTGGTTCCTGGCCTCTTTACTTTAATTCTCTGATCCTAGTGAAAAAGTTGACTTAAAACTCAACATTCAGAAAACTAAGATCATGGCATCTGGTCCCATCACTTTATGGAAAATAGATGGTGAAACAATGGAAACAGTGAGAGACTATTTTTGGGGCTCCAAAATCACTGCAGATGGTGACTGCAGCCATGAAATTAAAAGACACTTGCTCCTTGGAAGAAAAGCTATGACCAACCTAGACAGCTTATTAAAAAGCAGAGACAATACTTTACCAACAAAGGTCTAACTAGTCAAAGCTATGGTTTTTCCAGTAGTCATGTATGGATATGACAGTTGGACTATAAAGAAAGCTAAGCACAGAAGAATTGATGCTTTTGAACTGTAGTGTTGGAGAAGACTCTTGAGAGTCTCTTGGACTGCGAGGAGATCCAACCTGTCAATCCTAAAGGAGATCAGTCCTGGGTATTCATTGGAAGGACTGATGCTGAAGCTGAAACTCCAATACTTTGGCCACCTCATGCAAAAAACTGACTCACTGGAAAAGATCCTGATGCTGGGAAAGACTGAAGGCGGGAGGAGAAGGGGATGGCAGAGGATGAGGTGGTTGGATGGCATCACCGACTCAATAGACATGAGTTTGAGTAAGCTCCAGGAGTTGGTGATAGACAGGGAAGCCTGGCATGCTGCAGTCCATGGGGTCACAAAGAGTTGGACATGACTGAGTGATTGCTGAACTGAACTGAACATCTACAATTCAATAGTTGGTGTCATTTCTAGACTATACTTGATTTATAAAAGTACTATTTTGTTAGGCTTGAAAGATCAACACCACCATCTACAGAGAATGGATATATCAGGCATTTAATATAATATTACCTTAATGAATTTTTATAACAACTGTGTAAAGTAGACATAATACCCATTTTATAAATGAATATCCTGAGGCTTACAAGAGTTAAATGACATTACAGAAATTACAGGTAATTAGTGGCAAACCCAATATTTTAACTCAGGTTTGAATGACTCAAATCTTTAGTTCTACACTAAATTATAGTATAGAAGATTATCACTACAACTTGATAATATAATGGCAAAAAATATAGGCTGTGGTAAATCTTGTAGTAATTCATATATAGTCATGAAAGTCCCACTGAAGCTCCTCCTGCTTGTGATACCTGAGTGGCTAGCAGCAACAGATTTCCCACAATATTAGCAGAATTATAAAGTATCCTCTGATGGAAAGAAGCTTCCATGATTGGTCAAGGATGACAATTGCCTGGTGAAATGTGTAAATAATGAAATGTGCTGGAGGAGTTGAGGTGTCTTCTTCATTTGGACCTGATATCCAGTTTTACTTTTCCCTAGCTACACATAGACAACAGTGTATTGGGAAATCAGAATCAGTTTTATGTGATTATTGTGTATATATCACCCAAGGAATGCCTGAATATCTTATTGGTGAATATAGATTTACTTTCAAATTAGATTGATAAGGTTGCTTATAGAACACATGAGAATTTGTAACATTTTTATGGGTCACACAGAATATGTAAATGATACGAAAAGAGATTGTGTGGGTAATATTAAAATAATCAAGTCTACAAAAGTGTTAAATCACTGAATATTTATGCTTCTTAAGGTAGTACTTTTGCCCTTGAGGTTTTATTTTTAAGAAACCAGAATAAATAAGAGTCCCTGTTTGGGGTTTTTATGTTTGTGTGCTTATTTTTATTTTGTAGAAGGTATTACATACTTAAAGTTATTTTGTTGCTGGCAGTCTTATGAAGGACATGATAGAAATAAATTCTAAATGTATCATTTTCCTACAACTAGACCTAATTAACCATTATAGTGCCTTTGGTCAACTATACAGAATAGGTAAATTTACCTTTTAAAATGATATGTGCAAACTAATGTCATTAATATTCACTTTATATCCAAACCTGAAGTTTTACCTACTTTACATGTAGAAATATAAGAATGTGAAAACAGGTGTATTGTAGAGAATTTAGGACTTTTCATGAAAGAAAAAGAAAATTCCTCTTAAACTGTTTCATATTAAATTTTCAAGCTTGAGACATCTCCCTCTCCCAATTTTTTCCTTAATTAACTAGGCATACTCAAGGATCTTCATGAAATACAAATTTGGTATTGAGAGTTTTCCAAGGAGAGGATAGCTTTGGTGAACAGCCTTTGGTTAAAAATACTAAAATACTAAACCTTTTGAAGTGAGAATAAATAGAAATAGATGGACTTCAAAGAGACTGACTCAGATGTCAATCGTCTCAGGCTGATGGAATTAAGGTGTTTTGAGAGTGCCGGTTTCCCTAACGTAGTCACTTATCAGAGGCAGATATAAGTTCTCTCTGAAAGAAATCAGTCGATGTTAATTTAGCTTTGTAATATTTTATGTACATTTTCTAGTGTGCAATTAAAAATAATTATTAAAAATAATTTCAGGAGGCAGTGACATATACTGAAAAGTAAGGAAACAACAGACAACAGAAGAGACCTATAGAGAATCCAAGAAGTGTAGATATTCAAAGTAAATAATAAGAAAGGTTATTGAGATTGATAAGAAGTATAAAATATTTTAAGAAATAAATACAAATTGTTAATGAATATGTAATGAAAAATACTATAACTGAATTTAGGAACTAAATCATTGAGTTAAACCACAGGTTCCACACAGGTAAAAAGAGAAAATCTGTGAACTGGGACATGGGTCAAAAGAAAATATCAAGACTGAGATTTGAAGAAACACAAAGATAAAAAACATAAAAGGTTAAATGGATTTATGGAATGATGATAATATGATTTATTTCTATACTGAAAGTTTTGATAGTAAAAGTAGTCACTCAGTTAATAAATGTTAATTGATGTGTATAGGTATAAATTTTGACAAATTGGTCATACCAGGACAAACACATGGTCAGTTTACAAAGAGGCTATTGTTAGAAGGTCAAATATTCTTGAAAGTATGATATTTCTCAACTCTTTATGAAATCAGCATTGCTGGGACTCTTTACCCCCCTTTCAGCGTCTATGCTGAGAGCTTTGTACTTCCCTCCTCTTTAATAAATCCTATTTGCTTGAAAAAAACAAAAAAAAGAAATCAGCATTGCTTTGATGTCAAAACTTGACAAGTCCATGATAATAAAAATATAGCCTCATTAACAAACTTAGAAGCAAAAATCCTAATCAAATATCAGCCGATAAAATAATGATTTAAAGATGTTGTTACATCAAGAATCAAGGAAGCAGTATTTTAGGAATTGCTGATGGCTTACTATTTGAAAATCTATCAATTCAGTACAATATATTAATATAATAATATGATATAATTCTTTCAAAATATCAGAGAAATAATTTGATATAATTCAATACTCATTCATAAGCAACTGTTGGAAACTTGGAGTAGAGGATAACTTTATTAAGATGGTAATTATACTTTAAAAAGTCTTCAGATTATATCACATATATCTGTGAATTAAAAAAAATAAACTGCTTTATTCACATAGTACTCCATATCCTTATTAAGCTGTATGTAATTTCCTTTTTGTTGGGAACCATGTTATACAATTAATTTGTATTTGTCTTTGGCAAATACAAATACTGGGAAAATAGTACACATTGAGTTAATTACAAAGTTAGTGCTTTTTATTTTTTTTTTGCTTGCAATTCTGTTAATTCATATCTTTGTATTGCTAGCTCCTCTTTTTTCTGATTTACTCACTTTTGGCTTAAAAGTATGTGCTTCCAAAGAAGTAATGAAAGGAGATTATATACATATTTTATGGTAATCTTTACAACTAAATTAAAATCAAGTCTATGTATTTTTCATCAATATTTTAAAATAATAGTACCACATATTTTAGGACTTTAAAGTGTATTTGAAACAATTTTAATGGATTATTTAGTAGAAGTTCTTTATTAATATTACCACTTTTCCCTTCCTCTAACCTCCAGAGTTTATCCTACAAATTGTGAAGCACATACTTTTTTATAAACCCTTGTCATTTTGTAGTAGTGCATTACTAGTCGGACAATTATTTCCATACTGATAAAATATTACTTGAAGTATTTATTATAGCTCTTAGGCTATTAAAGAGTTACCCAGTTCTGAATTGCTTATGTTATATCAGGTATCATTTGCCACACAGTTCAAAACTGCTTGTCCTTTTTCAAAGCAAGTGATGCATAATTATAGTAAGTGACTGCAATTATAAATATGTAACTTTCAAGAATGACATTTATTAACTTAATTGTAGCAAATTTTTAATGAAAATTTTTTCTTCAAGCATAAAATTAATAAATACTGCCCTTTGCAGAAAACCTCAATCATGTACATTTTAAAATCTCTATCTCCTGCATCCCTTTACATATTCTTCTGTTCAGTGAATACTTTTAGCTTATCTAGTATATTTTAAGGGAATGTGCATAAGAAAGTCAACAGAACCAGCACTTTAAGGTAATGGGTGTTCATGAATTTGTCAAGCAAGTGGCATTTATGGCTTATTGGGAGTAGAAATCTCAATACTTCTGTCCACTGCATTTGATATTGAAGGTGCCAGAGAAAATATAAGGCAGGTAAGCACTGGATGGAGCAATGATTTACTCACACAGACAAGAGACAGAGCAAGATTAGCTTCATTAGGGGGAATTGGTCCACCATGGCCAGCAGGTCCCTCCCAGCAGTGGACACAGGGCAGCTAACCTGCAGGAATCCTTCTTGTCCTGCAGCAAAAGGATCCTGTCTCCCCCTGGCATGGAATGGATATAGTAGTGTTTTGGGCAGGTGCCATATGAGGCACACGCTTAAATGACAAAGTACACATTGAGTCTGAACTGCGAAAGCTATTCCGACATAATGTGATAAATTTAGCAAAAGCTATGAGGTCTCTCTATCTCGGTAAAAAAGTGTTCCTGTCCCATTCTTATGTGGCCCATTCTTACGTGGCCAAGTAGCAATCCAAAAACTACATATAGGAGATTGCCTTTCCCGACAGAATTCCTGTTGACTTCATGTTCAGTGGGAAACACCTAGGAGATTGGGCTGCCTATCTATAACCTTAGCCTGGCTTGGTAAAAGCATGATGACTGAAAGAGAGACAGACATTCCATGATAACCCACAGTGGTCAGATAATATCAAATTTTACCTTATTTTTCAACATTATATTTTAAAAGAGCATGTCCCTAAGATTGAACACAGAAAAAAATATTCAGAACAGTAAGACTGTAAACTAAGGAACTGGGGATGTCCAGTACTAGCCAAGGAAAAATAAAATGAATATGAAGGAAAGATAAAGAAAGTATCACTAGTGTTAAGTTTCTCGTAATAAGGGTGTAATTCTTAACAAGGTTCTATTTTCATGGTAATTTACATGCTAATTATTATGATAATGAAAATGTTTTATAGAGACAGAGTTAAAGTAGACAAAAGGACTATAAAACATATAAATAATAGAATATTTTCAAAAGACATAAATTGAATTCATATCCTGAAAACCCACTCCAATACTCTTGCCTGGAAAATCCCATGGACGGAGGAGTCTGGGAAGCTGCAGTCCATGGGGTCGCAAAGAGTCGGACACGACTGAGTGACTTCACTTTTTTCACTTTTCTTTTCAAGGGCTAATGGAACTTTATAAAACTTTAATGGTGGCTCAGATGGCAAAGAATCTGCCTGCAGTGCAGGAGACCCAGGTTCCATCCCTGGGTTGGGAACATCCCCTGGAGAAGGGAATGGCAATCCACTCCAGTATTCTTACCTGGAAAATTCTATGGACGGAGGAGCCTGGTGGGTTACAGTCCATGGAATCGCAAAGAGCTGGACATGACTGAGTGACCAACATGCAATGGATTAGAAAAGTTAATCACTGAATCTTTAATAGAAACCTAGGAAACAAGAACATCAGAAAAACAAATATTAAAAACCACAAACTGTCCTTAATGATTATTTTGTGGCAAGAAAGAAAAATCAATCCTAAATTGCCATATACTGTGTAAATAATAATAGACATGTCATGATTAACACTTTGAAAATTGAGTAAAACAGGCTTCAGAGGGATATTTTTATAGCTGAAATATTTATATTAGTAAAAAAATAGTTTAATTAAATTATCTAATTATCTTAAATGGTTAGAAAAATGATCAACAAGACACACCAAAGGAACCTGAGGAAAGAGCACAGTGAAGATAAAAACAAATGTTAGTGAATTGAAAAACAGCAATCACATTTTACATATCATTGTTTCTTTGAAAATGAAAGACAGTTAAGTCTATCAAGAAAAAAATAACAGAGAAAGTGGTATTAAGTTATATATGAAAAAGCAAACCAAGCTCTAAAGTCTGAAACACTAGAGAAAATGAAATATTTTATACCAAATATAATTGCAAGAATGAACTCCAAAGATACTGGGATAGTAAACTGACCAAGTATTCTGGAGGAAAATTAGAGCTCTGTGCCTCCATGTCAACCCCTTCAGATCTTTCAGAAATATAAAATCCTATTTGCACTTAAACAAGCCTGGTGTGCTGCAGTCCATGGGGTCACAAAGAGTCGGACACAATTGAGTGACTGAACAACAACTTAAACAGTTTCAGAGTTGATAAGAGGAAAAATAAATAATTTTTAGAAAGCAAGTATTGTATCATTGTATTTAATTCCACAGTAACATGTAAATGAAAAATATTATACACTAACCTTACTTAGAGGTTTTAAGTAAAGCTTAAAGCTTACTAAAGTTTTAAGTAAAGTTTATTAAAGCTTTTATTTGTATGTATACATTCGCATTTTTCTGGAGAACTGGTTCATATATTTCACCACAATACACTCTCCTTTTCCTATCCTTTGCTGATCCCACACCAATCCCTTCCAGTACTGAAACTCACACTGGAAACTGACAATGCTGGTACTGTGTTTTATGATAATATATGTAGCTTGATGTCAGTTATTTTTGAATTGTCATCAAATTTAATCCTCTAGTCAGCTACGTATTTGTTACCCTAGTGGTTATCTCAGCTGCTTTTGGCAAAATTTTAATTCCATAAAGAGTGAGAATGATTGCATAGGTGTGAGAATTTTAGCTCTGGCTGTTTACTGCATAGTAGTTTATAGGAATTAGAATTGGAAATGTGGTGCTAATCTCTGAAACTGGTCCTTGATGCCCCATATTAGCAAAGTTTCCAATGTGCTTTATATCCTATCATTTTTTCAGAATGCATTAATGCACTTTTTTAATTTCCTTAACTTTAGCTTTAGCAAATACAAGATTTTAAGTAACAGATTGTATTTGGAGAGTTTTGGAAAATTAAAGCGTTAAACATTATTCCAGGTTAGTCTTTCCAGAAATGAGGTCAGTAAATAGGATTGCCTTTTATGGAAACAGTGAGGTGGGGTAGTGTGTAAGATAAACACTTTTTAAAATGTAGAATAAAATCCAGGCCTGGCCTGCCAAATTTATAGAATTACCAAATGAATTTATTTGCATCTGTAAACCAAGTATATCAATGAGGAAGGCAGAGAAAAAAGTGTGGGCGGGGTTGGGGGGGTGAGGAGAGGAAGCCCAGCCTTATTTTATTTATTTTTTTTTACTCAGATTGACAGTGTAAATTGTCCTGAAATCACTGGGTAATTAGGCAACCTTCTGCATGGCCCTGAAGTGGCAGTCTTGATACTACATAATTAGTAATGTTCTCTTCAAAGTAGGAGCAATAATCCCTTGATTGAATGCTCCATTTTCATTACATTGATATAAAATGAAACAATAATTAGAATAATGTGTGAGGAAAGAGAGGTCCATATCATTATGTGTTTGTATGTAGAGAAGCAGAAGAATTAATCAGATGAAATGTGAAATTATTATGGATAATTACAGGCATGTGGAGATGATCAGCTTGCCTGCAATGGGAATTATGTAAAGAGACAATATATGTGCTCATCTTTCCTTGATAATGCCATGTACATTTGGGGTTGTAATTGAGTTTCGGTATCTAGGATTACTGTAAAGTCTTTATTCTTTTTAGAGATTTTTGTAAGATGTCTATTGAAAAGCTGAACATTTCTTACTAGTTAAATTCTATTCCCAGTTCTCTACACTTCCCAAGCACCTTCATTATATAATTTCAAGCATTATCAATTTAATATGACCTTCTTTTACCTTTATCTCATACCTTTCAATCCCCTTGGATGGAAAACCTATAACTGCTTCATATCTTACTCTTTGTGGTCTCTCCCCACACTTGATACTATGAGCACAGAAATGCTTGATGAATTCAACCAAATGAATGACATCATTGAAATAAATAATAGAAATAAACCTATAGCTAGCATTATCCAAGTTCCTGAGGGTAATGATTCTAAATGAAACAAGTCTTTACCTAATGAAAATATTAAAAATTACTTTTACTGATTCATTTGGTAAGCAGTTTGTAATTATGGGCTGTGGTTAGCATAATGCCAGAAAATTCAATACATAGTGAAATAAGAGCTAATATTTGTGACATCACAATAGAAATTCTTAGTACTAATCACCTGTCAAGCTCAGGTTCCAATTTCTTAACTGCTGATGGAATATCTTAGCTACTCAAGAAAAGAAAACAAACAAAGGTTAGTTAAACATCTACCATTTGTGTGGGTCCATGCTGTATATTTTCACAATTCAAGGGATAAGAGAGTCATTACAAATGGCCATGCAATTGTACTGGAGGAAGGAGGAGAGGGATTTATACACACCACTGATTTTATTTCTTCTTTAAGAGTTTGGTAGAGTTCATCAGTGAACCCACCAAGGTTTTGGCTTTCTCTTTTAGAAAGTTCAGTTCAGCTCAGTCACTCAGTCGTGTCTGATTCTTTGTGACCCCATGGACTGCAGCACGCCAGGCTTCCCTGTCCATCACCAACTCCCAGAGTCTACTCAAACTCATGTCCATTGAGTCAGTGATGCCATCCAACCATCTCATCCTCTGTCGTCCCCTTCTTCTCCTACCCTCAATCTTTCCCAGAATCAGGGTCTTTTCAAATGAGTCAGTTCTTCGCATCAGGTGGCCAAAGTATTGGAGTTTCAGCTTCAGCATCAGTCCTTCCAATGAATATTCAGGACTGATTTCCTTTAGGATAGACTGGTTGGATCTCCATGCAGTCCAAGGGACTTTCAAGAGTCCTCCAACACCACAGTTCAAAAGCATCAATTCTTCAGCGCTCAGCTTTCTTCATAGTCCAACTCTCAAATACATGACTACTGGAAAAGCCACAGTTTTGACTAGACAGACCTTTGTTGGCGAAGTAATATCTCTGCTTTTTAATATGCTGTCTATGTTGGTCATAAATTTCCTTCCAAGGAGTAAGTGTCTTTTAATTTCATGGCTGCAATCACCATCTGCAGTGATTTTGGAGCCCCCCAAAATAAAGTCAGCAACTGTTTTTACTGTTTCCCCATCTGTTTTCCATGAAGTGATGGGATCAGATGCATTGATCTTAGTTTTCTGAATGTTCAGTTTTAAGCCAACATTTTCACTCTCCTCTTTCACTTTCATCAAGAAGCTCTTTAATTCTTCTTTGCTTTCTGCCATAAGGGTGGTATCATCTGCATATCTGAGGTTACTGATATTTCTCCCAGCAATCTTGATTCCAGCTTGTGCTTCATCCAGCCCAGCATTTCTCATGATGTACTCTGCATACAAGTTAAATAAGCAGGGTGACAATATATATCCTTGACGTACTCCTTTTCCTATTTGGAACCAGTCTGTTGTTTCATGTCCAGTTCTGACTGTTGCTTCCTGACCTGCATACAGGTTTCTCAAGAGGCAGGTCAGGTTATTCATTTATTTAGTTTCTTAAATATATTGTACTCCTTTTTAGGGACACAGCCTATTGAAAATTCCAATCTAAAATGTCAGAGTGAAAGTTATGCAGCACTGAATTTTATCTCTTAAAAAACTCCACCCTCTTGTGACTTAGATTTTATTATCCAAATCAAACTATGTGGCCATAACTAACTTCAGGGAGAAGTGAATATGTGTTCCTTTTATATGCCTGCTATTTGCCTGGAAGGAATCTGAATTGGTAGATATTCGGTGAATAGGACTAATATCACAATATCATTGACTTGAATGATCATGAAAGATTTTACATAGTCTTTCAGTGCAAAAATAGCTAGAATTTGGGCAAGAAAAGAGATATAGAGATGACAGGAGAAAATTTGAAGATCCAAGAAACCTATGGTAATAGATAAGCACAAGGTGAGTGTGAACTGCTGTTACAACATACTAGATGTCCTTTGGTTATCTTCCCCACCATTTCAATCTAAGATAACCAGGCTTGAAAACTTGGAGCTATTTAAGAAGCACTACTAACAAAATACATGATTTGGCCTACATACATTACTTTGGTATTGCTTAGTGAAAGTCGCTCAGTCATGTCTGACTCTTTGCGACCCCATGGACTGTATAGTTCGTGGAATTCTTCAGGCCAGAATACTGGAGTGTGTAGCTTTTCCCTTTTTCAGGGTATATTCCCAACCCAGGGATTGAACCTAGGTCTCCTGCATTGCAGGTAGATTCTTTACCAGCTAGCCACACGGGAAGCCCACGAATACTGGAGTGATTAGCCTATCCCTTATCCAGCAGATCTTCCTGACCCAGGAATCGAACTGGGGTCTCCTGCATTGCAGGAGGATTCTTTACCAACTGAGCTACTAGGGAAGCCCCTTAAGTGATCTCCTTAAATCCAATAATACCTTTCTCAAATATATTCACTAGTAATTTTATTTTTCTTAAATTGTCTTTGGTCACTTTTGTGCTTAAGAGAAATAATTATTCTTTGCTGTCTCTTGGGTCAATTGCTTAGTTTGTGTCCAAGATTCTAAATATATTGATATTTAATAGAGTATATTTAAACTATTTAAATTTATTTATGCATCATCCTTTACACCCAAGGTGTTGGTTTCCTTATTTTAATAGCAAAACAAAACATGTTCATGAATAATTCTTTTGCATTGTTCTCCACCTGAAGTACTCATTTTGCTCTTTACTAGTCCAAAAAGTGATCTCATTCATACTGCAATTTATCTATGAAATAATTTCTATATTGCCTTAGTATATTTCCTCTCAAATTGTATGTTCTCAGTCTCGCTCAGTCATGTCCCACTATTTGCAATCCCATGGACTGTAGCCATGCTAGGCTCCCTCTCTGTGGGGACTTTTCTGGCGAGAATACTGAAGTGGGTTGCCATTTTCCTCCTGCAGGGGATCTTTCCAACCCAGGGATTGAACCCATGTCTCCTGGGTTTCTGGCATTGCAGGTGGATTCTTTATCTGCTGAGCCATCAAGGACGCCTAAACTGTATACCGATAATAAAAAAAGAAACAGAGAGGACATTTCTTTGTTCTTTTTTCTTTTTTTCATTGCTTTAAAGAATAAAGAAAAAATTATTTCCCTTTGTGATGAAAACTCTTAGGATTTACTTTCAACAACTTTCCTATGCATTATACATAAGTGCTATTTTTTTTATTTTTTTATTTATTTATTTTTAATTATTTTTTTTTTCCAGTGGGTTTTGTCATACATTGATATGAATCAGCCATGGATTTACATGTATTCCCAATCCCGATCCCCCCTCCCACCTCCCTCTCCACCCGATTCCTCTGGGTCTTCCCAGTGCACCAGGCCGGAGCACATGTCTCATGCATCCCACCTGGGCTGGTGATCTGTTTCACCATAGATAGTATACATGCTGTTCTTTTGAAATATCCCACCCTCACATTCTCCCACAGAGTTCAAAAGTCTGTTCTGTATTTCTGTGTCTCTTTTTCTGTTTTGCATATAGGGTTATCGTTATCACCTTTCTAAATTCCATATATATGTGTTAGTATGCTGTAATGTTCTTTATCTTTCTGGCTTACTTCACTCTGTATAATGGGCTCCAGCTTCATCCATCTCATTAGGACTGATTCAAATGAATTCTTTTTAATGGCTGAGTAATATTCCATGGTGTATATGTACCAATAAGTGCTATTTATAGGTATTATGTGTTACATTACATCCCTAGTATTTATTTATCTTGTGACTAGAGGTTTGTACCTTTGACCACCTTCCTCCAGTTTCTCCTACTTCCACTCTTAATCTCTAGTAAGCACAGAGTCTAATCTTTTTTCTGTGTCTTGTTTTTGGTTTATTTTTAGATTCCGCATTAGTCTGTCTGACTTACTTCACTTAGCATAGGTATTATACCTTCAAGGTTTATCCTTGTTGTCCTATATGGTAGAATTTCCTTGTTTTTTTCTACAGCTTGACTTTTTCATCATCCATCAGTGGATTCTTCTTTCTGTATCTTCAGTTCATTTCAGTCACTCAGTCGTGTCCGACTCTGTGACCCCATGTATTGCAGCACGCCAGGCCTCCCTGTCCATCACCAACTCCCAGAGTTTAATCAAACTCATGTCCATCAAGTTGGTGATGCCATCCAGCCATCTCATCCTCTGTTGTCCCCTTCTCCTCCTGCCCTCCATCCCTCCCAGCATCTGGGTCTTTTTCAGTGAGTCACCTCTTCACATCAGGCAGCCAAAGTATTGGGGTTTCAGCTTCAGTGTCAGTCCTTCCAATGAACACCTAGGACTGATCTCCTTTAGGATGGACTGGTTGGATCTCCTTACAGTCCAAGGGACCCTCAAGAGTCTTCTCCAACACTACAGTTCAAAAGCATCAATTTTTTGGCACTCAGCTTTCTTCATAGTCCAACTCTTACATCCATACATGACCACGGGAAAAACCTTAGCCTTGACTAGATGGACGTTTGTTGACAAAGTAATGTCCTTGCTTTTTAATATGCTGTCTAGGTTGGTCATAACTTTTCTTCCAAGGAGTAAGCGTCTTAATTTCATGGCTGCAATCACCATCTGCAGTGATTTTGGAGCCCCCAAAAATAAAGTCAGACTCTGTTTCCATTGTTTCCCCATCTATTTCTCATTAAGTGATGGGACCGGATGCCATGATCTTAGTTTTCTGAATGTTGAGCTTTAAGCCAACTTTTTCACCCTCCTCTTTCACTTTCATCAAGAGGCTCTTTAGTTCCTCTTCACTTTCTGCCATAAGGATGGTGTCATCTGCATATCTGAGGTTATTGGTATTTCTCCCTGCAATCTTGATTCCAACTTGTGCTTCATCCAGCCCAGTGTTTCTCATGATGTACTCTGTATAAGTTAAATAAGCAGGGTGACAATATACAGCCTTGATGTACTCCTTTTCCTATTTGGAACCAGTCTGTTGGTCCATGTCGAGTTCTAACTGTTGCTTTCTGACCTGCATACAGGTTTCTCAAGAGGCAGGTCAGGTGGTCTGGTATTCCCATCTCTTTCAGAATTTTCCACAGCTATTGCTAACTAATGATGCTTTGAACATGTGGTTGCAGATTTTTTTTTTTTTTTTTTTTTAGTTTAGTGGTTTTATTTCCTTTGCATCAATATCCAATAGTAAAATTTCTGGATCATATGATAGTTCTGTTTTTATTATTTGAGAATACCCCTTCCTATTTCCCCTAGTTGCCATACCGTTTATCATCCCACCAACAGTGCACAAGGGTTCCCTTTTCTCCACATCCATGCCACTTTTTGTTATTTCTTGTCTTTTTGATGATGGTCATTCCGACAGGCATGGGGTGATATCATATTGTCATTTTAATTTGCATTTTCCTAAGGAGCATCTTTTCGTGGACCTGTTGACCTTTTATAAATCTTCTCTGGAGAAATTTCTATTGTCTATTCAGGTCCTTTGCCCATTTTTTAAATTGAGTTATTTGACTTTTTTTTTTTTTTTTGGTATTGAGTTGTTTCAATTATTGATATATTTTGAATTTTAACTCTTTACCAGATGTATGCTTTGCAATTTTTTTAATATTCCATAGATTGTCTTTTTACTTTGTTGCCGATTTCTTTTGCTGTTTAGAAGGTTTTTACTTGATGTAGTTTCACTTGTGTGTTTTTTATTTTGTTACTTGTTTTTTAGGCGTTACATACAAAAGATCCTTACTAAGACCCATTTCAAGGAGCTTTATTTCTATGTTTTCTTCTAGGAGGTTTATGGTTTCCTTCTTCTAAGAGGTCTTACATTTAAGCATTTATTTACAGTTAATTTTGTGAGTGATGTAAGATATAAGTCCATTCTTTTATATGTGAATATCCTCTTATCACAGACCGTTCGTTGAAATGACTGTTTTTTTTTTTTCCATTTAGTGTTCTTGGTTCCTTTGTCAAATATAGTTGATTGTGTGTGTTTGAGTTTTTTCTGGGCTGTTAATTCTGCTCCATTGGTATATTTGTCTGTTTTTATGTACCATCCTCGTTTGATGACCATCGCTTCATATTCAGTATGAAATCAGGAAGTATGATGCCTCCTGCTTTGTTCTTTCTCAGGGTATCTTTGGCTATTCTCAAGGTCTTTTGTGGTTACATACAAACTTTAAGAGTATTTTTTTTTCTACTGCTGTAAAAAGTGGCATTGGAATCTTGATAGGAATTATGTTGAATTTATAAATGACTTTTGGTAGTATAAATCTCCATTTCTTTATCAGTACATTAGAGACTGTTAATTATCTCACAGGACTGTTGTAAGAAATAGGGGCAAATTAAGAAGTTTAGAGGCCTCAAACACTGACTTGTTTATGAAATTTCCTCATGCAATTCAAAAATGAAAATATTTCTAAACCATTATTTATGATTTATGAAGAGAGTTCAACAAAGTTTTTATTTTCCCTATGGTAAAATTTTATGCCATTTAAAAAATATGACTTATTAAATAATTTCTCTATCCTCTTTTGGGCAGAGGTTATTCAAGAATTGCTGGTGCCCTAAGTAAGCACATGTTTGTTTCCCTGGTAGCTCAGATAGCAGAGAATCTGCCTGCAATGTGGGAGACCTGGGTTAGATCCCCGTGTTGGGAAGATCCCCAGGAGAAGGAAATGGCAACCCACTCCACTATTCTGGCCTGGAGAATTCCATGGACGGAAGAGCCTGGTGAGCTACAGTCCATGGGGTCGCAAATAGTGGACATGACTGAGCAGTTTTCACATTCACACTCAAGCACACTTACATTTCTCATAGTATCCATTGCTGGTGGTGATTAAACTAAGCCCTGCATATAAACCACTTAGCAATAAATAACTGAATTTTACATTAATGATTATATTATTATTATTGTAGTGCTATTAGTCTCTCAGTTATGTTCACTCTTTGCAACCATATGGACTGTAGCCCGCCAGGTTCCTCTGTCAATGGAAATATCAAGGCAAGAATATTGACATGGGTAGCTCTTTGCTTCTCCAGGGGATCTTCCTGACTCAGAGGTTGAACCTGGGTCTCCTCATTGAAGGCAGATTCTTTACTGCTGAGCCACCAGGGAAGCCCTACATTAATGATTAATTTCTTTATATTGTGAGGTTTCATGTGATCTTATAATAATAAGTAATAAATGCATAGGCATATAAATAAATATTATGGGTGGAAATATATCTTGTGTTTAAATGGAGTTCTATTTTTAAAAATTTTCAGAAAAACTTCTCATATTAACAGGTAGAATAGAGTTTCTGTTAAAACTGTAATATTGGTAGAAAAATATCTGTTTTTAAATCAAAAGAATTTTTTAAAGTATTGAGAAATGGAAAAGGACTCATGACATTCTAAAGGGTCAAGTCTGTCTTGAACCTCTTTTTAAAAATGTAAATTTATTTTTTTTCTTTTTAACCTGATGACTTGAACAGCTTGGTTAAAGATAGAAGGGTTATTTTATAAATGTAGAATAAGTTATAACAGTGATGTGCAGAGTGACCAAAACACACATTACTCTGCATAAAAAGGAATTAAATGCAGAACAAATGGGAAAGTTATAATTTTGGAATGACCAAATGCATGTACCTTTAAAGTAATTTATTTCAAGAAAAAATTATTTTGTTGTAATATTTTTTCAGAAACAGGAGAAAATAGTCTTAACTAAAACTTTCAGGACAAATATCTTTTTTGGTCGTGTGTTCGTTCTTTTCAGCAAAGCCTTTTTGTTTTAGCACCCTTATTTAAATAAATGTGTTTTTAAAATTTTTGATGCTGTGTATTTTCATTAATTCTTACACCAACTTCAATAATTCATCAATCTATATGTAATAGTATTGAGTATCTCTTATATACTCATCACGAGGCTAAGCACTAGAGATTAAAATGCTGAATGTAACAGATGTGGTGCCTACCCTCCAAGATAATAGTTCAAACAGGAAACCAAAGTGTAATGTGATTAGGGTTGTGATGGAGGAAGTTCCATGTACTGTGACTTTACATGAGAGGACCCACAGTAAAAACAATCTATGGGTGTGGAGATCAGGGGATAGAATGGGATTGGGGTAGAATGCTTCGTGGAGTTATGCCTCAAATGAGATGCAAAGAGTGATATATGAAACTTGGGGGGAAAAGTGTTCCAGATTTAGGGAAAAAAAAACTATGAAAAGGCCCAAAGGCAAATGAGAGCAAAGAGGTAAATGTGAAGAAGAATGAAATTAGAAGTTTATTAAGAATCAATTTGCACAGGGCCCTGTATGACATTTAATTGGCTTTGGATTCGATTCTGTGATCAAAGGGCAGCTGTTAAGACTTTTCATTAAAGTACTTCAATTAAATGTTTAATTGATTTTTAAAAAATTTATATACTTAAAATATATTTCAAGTTTTTAAAGTGGTTTTAAAATATATTTCAAGTTTTTATAAAGTGGTTATAAAACTTGAAAATATATTTCAAGTTTTTAAAGGGATTAGATAGGTTTTAGGTAGGATCTTATTCTTGTTTATTTATTTTTACAATTTAAAATATTTACAATATATGATTTTATATATAAATATTAAGTGAAGATTAGATAAAAGTTCAAAAGAGATATAGCATTCCTTTTTTTTAACTTTGAAGACTTTCTAAGATTAGGCCTTTGTAGATTGGGAGGAGTGTTGTTGCTATACATATTACAAAATTACCTGGACATTTCAGATCAAATTATATATATATAAATCTGCCTGTGATGCAGGAGACCTGAGTTAGATCCCTGGAGTAGGGAATGGCTATGTGGCTACCCACTCCAGTATTCTTGCCTGGAGAATCCTCATGAACAGAGGAGCCTGGTAGGCTACAGTCCATGGGGTCACAAAGAGTTGGACAGGACTGAGCAACTAACACTTTCACTTTTCATATATACATGTATGTGTGTATATATATATATACACACTTCAAAGCACCATGTGCTAGAGATTGATAGAGATTCTGATTGAATTAAATTCAATTCTAATTGAACTTAATTCAATATTTCATATAGTTTGTTGCATTGCTGATCAGTCTAGAAGTTAGGGCTCACCTTAGACAGGGATGGAGTAGTCTATTACTTATCTAGTTTGATTCGGGGGCTAAAAAACTTACAAAGCTTACAATATCCTTTATTGAAGTGCTGTGGAAACCCAAGTACTTACTCTGGATATTACCCAAATACTTAGTCCTTTTGAAGATTTAATTGAAGTATTTTACACATGTAGAAAAATCTGTTACATTAGGATCACCATTACCATAGGGCACCATCGGCTTATAACATGTAATGTTTTCTGCTGCGTTTAGTCACTTGGTGGTATCTGACTCTTTGCAACCCCATGGGCTGTAGCCTGCCAGGGTGTCCATGGTGATTCTCCAGGTAAGAATACTGGAGTGGGTTGCCATGCCTTCCTCCAGGGGATCTTCCCAATGCAGGGATTGAACCCAGGTCTCCCACACTGCAAGCAGATTCTTTACCGTCTGAGCCACCAGGAAAGCCCATAACGTAATGGGTGGTGTTAATTGAAAGCAAAACGCCAGAAGTAATCTCTCTCTCTGTCTCTTTAGTCGCTAAGTCGTGTACGACTCTTGCAACCCCATGGACTGTAGCCTGCCAGGCTCCTCTGTTTATGTGATTCTCCAGGAAAGAATAACGGAGTGGGTTGCCATTTCCTACCAGAAGTAATAGGGAAACTTAAAAGCTCACAAAGGAGTTATGAAGTCAAATTTTAAATATTGCATACCAAAATTATATTTGTTTCAAGGATACATATGTTATATGTATTTTCAGATTCAAAGTCAATTTAAATGCTATATATATATATATATATGTATATATATATAACATTTATAAATAATACTAGATGGTGATTGCAGCCATGAAATTAAAAAATGCTTACTCCTTGGAAGGAAAGTTATGACCAACCTAGACAGCATATTAAAAAGCAGAGACATTATTTTGTCAACAAATGTCCATCTAGTCAAGGCTATGGTTTTTCCAGTAGTCATGTATGGATGTGAGAGTTGGACTATAAAGAAAGCTGAGTGCAGAATTGATGCTTTTGAACTGTGGTGTTGAAGACTCTTGAGAGTCCCTTGGACTGCAGGGAGATCCAACCAGTCCATCCTAAAGGAGATCAGTCCTGGGTGTTCATTGGAAGGACTGATGTTGAAGCTGAAACTCCAGTACTTTGGCCACCTGATGTGAAGAGCTGACTCATTTGAAAAGACCCTGATGCTGGGAAAGATTGAGCGCAGGAGGAAAAGGGGACAATAGAGGATGAGATGGTTGGATGGTATCACGAACTCAATGGACATGGGTTTGGGTGGACTCCGGGAGTTGGTGATGGACAGGGAGGCCTGGTGTGCTGTGGATCATGGGGTCGCAAAGAGTCGGACAGGACTGAGCGACTGAACTGAACTGAACTATATATAGGACTACTAGCTTCCCAGGTGGTGCTAGTGGTAAAGAATCTGCCTGCCAATGCAGGACACGTGGAAGATATGGGTTCAGTTCCTGGGTTGGGAAAATCCCCTGGAGGAGGGTGTATCAACCCACTCCATTATTCTTGCTTGGAGAATCCCATGGACAGAGAAGGCTGACAAGCTACCATCCATAGAGCAGCAAAGAGACAAGACTAAAGCAACTTAACATATATATAGATACACATATATATGTGTGTGTGTGTGTGTGTGTGTATATGTATATATACACATATATATATAGTGTTTAAATTCTGTGCTAGGTATCTCAAAAAGAAAAATGCACTTATGTAAAGAATCGTTAAATGTGAGAAGACTCCTTTTGTAGCTCTGCTGTCAAGAGTAGCTCTTCAGAATGTTATGTCTGAAAGTTTAAAGTCCTGGAAAAATTAGCATAAAGCAATACTGTGAAGGGCTATTTAGGAGGAAAGAAGAATATCATCCCTGAGGATTTTTATGTCCTTTGATAGAATAGTCACCAAAAAAATGGATTGAGAGAGACAAAGCTCTGAACCAAAGTATGTGAGTGGAATTCGCAGAATATATCTTACTGAATCTGAACAGTCTATATGTGTCCCATAATTATATGGTACTTTTACTTTTCAAATGAAGTAGGACCTATGTCACCAATGAGTTCGTGATATCTTGTAGTGTCTTATTTATTTGAGGACGGTGTGTGTATGCATGTGTCTCTGTGTGTATATCTCAGCTTTTACAGCAGTACAAACAATTGTCTTGAGTAGCAGTATGATTACATTGGAAGTATCTTTCTTTAAAAGCTGATGGACAACTGTTTTCCTCTTTAGCCTTGTTTTGAATCAGTGGAACACTGTGGTGAAATCAAATTATAAAGAACTCGCTTATGATTAGTATTTTTAAAAGTGGAGTATTTCTGCTTGGCACAAGTTTAACAATACAATATATCTCCATGATTAAAGTATAAGGGAAAACTGAAACCATCTACAAATGTTCTATTAATTGCCTATTAAGTACATGTATATTCTGAGGGGAGCTGGGATATTTTCCCCACAGTTCTAAGTAGTTCTGAGTATCTGGCTTGCTAGGCAAGAACAAGGGACAGATTCCCTTGGACTGGTAAGAGATGGAAGAAAATGGTAGATTCATGGGTACAGTTATAGAGTAAATTTCAGAACTATGACAATAAGAGATATTTGTTAGTGAAAATTTGTTAGCAAGGAAGGGTGCTGAATGCAGAGGGAGAGCAAATAAAGCAAACATCACCTATAGAAAAGATCACTGCATATTATAGATTTTCTGTGTTTCATGAAACTTTGTTTCTTCATGAATCATGGTCTAAAATTTCCTTTTGGGATAATCTGGGTTAATCCCATTAGCCTAGCACAATCTGTTTCCCATTATACATATGTACTTTTTTTCATTCACCCACATATTCATTCATTCATTTCATGATTTTTCCGTGGGCAGTCATCCATGGGAAACAGTTTTTTTCTAGGATGAATCTCAACTCTGTATGCTGCCAAAAAATTCTCTAGGGTATAGAATTATTATTTATTCAGAATGTTAAGCCCTACTCAGTTTTCTGGTATATTTATAAAATAAATTAATGTGAATTATTTAGAATCAGGTCCCTGGATATATTCTAAGGGTGGGTATTCAGTTATATTTAGAAAATTAATTAAGAGACAATTTACAGCATTGTAAAAATGCCCCTTTCAGTTGTTCACAGGGTTTCTGGACTTATATCCAATGTACAGATTTTATGTACAGAATCCTAATTGATTATGATAATGAAAGATTAATTTATCAATCAACTACTGTTTATTAGTACTTACTAATATTATAAGTGACCTTATGTCCTTAACTAAAACATTTTAACATTAAAATGTGAACCAGCTCAAAGATTCGCGGCCCCATGGACTGTAGCCTACCAGGCTTCTCTGTCAATGGGATTTTCCAGGGAAGAGTACTGGAGTGGGTAGCCATTTCCTTCTCCAGGGGATCTTCCCCGACGCAGGAATCGAACCGAGGTCTCCCGCATTGCAGGCAGACGCTTTACTCTCTGAGCCACCAGGGGAGTCCCTATATTATAAGTGACCTTATGTCCTTAACTAAAACATTTTAACATTAAAATGTGAACCAACTCAGAGATTCAGTCACTTTTTAGACCAGTAATTGCACTAAACAGTTCTCTCTCTGTGGCCAAATCATAATTTTTCAGCCTTTGTCTACCATAATCCTCTGAATATTTGAAAGGGTGACCTCATTCTATTTGGAACACTCCATGAGTTTCCACACACCAGCAGACATTTTTGGCCTACACCTAAACTACTTTCACGGTCTCCTCTTTTCCATCTGTGCCATACAATTTAGTTGTTCTTGGAGGTGCTGTTATAAGCCCTAGTCTGTTATTTTCCTATGTATTTTCTCTGTGGATCTCAGCTACACTCATTGCTTTTCTTCGGCTAACAGGTATGTGCAGATGATGACACAAATTTTCGTGCTCGATCTTGCTTTTGAGCTTTTACGTATTAGTACAATGTAACGTAATTACAATTAATATAATGTACTGTTAAATATTTCCTGCAAAAATGCACCTTGAGGACATCAAACCCAACATCCAAAACCAAACCTAACTACTCCTTATGCTGCGCCTCATTGTCCTCCCTTATTCTCTATCTTGTCTTCCCAAATCCTGAGCGTCTTTCTTGATTTCTTTATTTTCTGCCTCCGGATGCAATCAGTCATATGTATTCATTGTTACTTCTTGCATTTATCCACTTCTTTCCTTCTAAATTCATGCTTCAGGCCTCATTTTTAATCCTGGATTTTATATTCACTTCAATAGATTCCAGCCTTGCCTCCCATCCTATTTCTCCCAGTATATATTAGTAATCATTCTAGCATTTAATCTGATTAATTTTCTTGCATGTAATTGTGTGCTTGGTTCTATTTATTTTCTCTGACATGCATTCAAGAACTTTCATGATTTGGTCTCTGCTTATACCTGTTTTATCTTCTGCCCTCTCTACTTGCTCTATGGTCTTGTTAAACCAAGTATTTTGCAGTCTTATGAACAAGCATACCCTTTCTGGCCACTTGGGCTTTGCATAGGATTTTTGCTCTAAGTGATATTTCTTTTATTCCATTTCTTTACGTGACTAATTCTTACTCAGTTTTGAGCTTTGATTTAAGGAGTAACTCTTCTGGGAACCTAGACTATCTCTCTTGGTACCTCCTGAGAAGAGTTCCAGAACCTTGTTCTTATCTCTGTATTAGCAATTGCAGGCATGGCACATTGCTACAGAATTAAACCCAGCAATTCCCAATGACCTAGGGGGAGCAAAGAATGAGGTAAATTTCAGTCCCTATTCCCTAGCTCCTCTGAGAGACTGCAGAGGGTATTGGAGGACACAGTTGGTACAACCAACGATACACTTTGGTCTTAGTATTGCCCAGTAGAGCTGGTACAAAGTATACATCTAACTTATGATAGAGAAATTAAAGTAGTTGAAGAATCAGTCTGAGTTTTTTTTTTTCTTTTAATTAATTAATTTATTTTAATTGGAAGACAATCATTTCACTACACATTGGTGGCCCCTGCCACATATCAACATGAATCAGCCACAGGCGCACATGTGCCTCCCCCATCCTGAACCCGCTCCCACATCCCTCCCCACCCCATCCCTCTGGGTTGTCCAAGAGCACTGGCTTTGAGTGTCCTGCTTCATTCATCCAACTCGCATGGGGTTATTATGAATTATACTGATTTATCATTAGTGACTTCAGAGTTGTTTTCATTACCATTTCAGGTTACTTTTGGTGTTCATTCCACCAGATCCTACTAAGAAGAAATAATCTGAAATGCAAGTCTACTAAGGTAAATGTAATCAATAATTTTGAATTTATTTGAAAATGCTAATTATCTGTCAGTCCTCTTATTGATTGAACACATCTTCTGGATTATTAAAGATTAGAAATCCTGTGAAGCAGAAGTTATCAAAACAAACAAAAAATTTTGAGCATTCTTTGGATAATTCCACCAATAAAATTCCTAGGGCTGTTGTAACAATGTATCACAAAATGACTAACTTAAAAAAATTTATTCTCTCAGTTTGAAAGCCAGAATTCCAAAATCAAGGGACTCAACAAGACCAGTTTCTAAGGGAACAAACTTCCTTGTCCTGTCCTAGCTTCTGGTGGTTGCTGGCAATCCTTGGCATTCTCTGGCTTGCAACTGTGGAACTTTATTTTCTACCTGTCATCACATAGCCTTCTCTTCTCTGTCTGAACTTAAAATGTCTTTACATGACTTCTTTTTTGGTAAGGATCCCAGTTATTGGATTTAGAGTCACCCTAATTCAATATGACTTTATGTTAACTTGATTACACCTGCAGTGACCCTATTTCCAAATAAGTTCACATTCACAGACAACAAGAGGGATTAGCACTTGAACTTTTTGTTTTTTTTGAGGATGCAATTCAAATCATACCCACCACATAAACTACCGCTTACTCTATCAGTCTGTAAGATTCACTTTGAAAATGGAATGAATACTTATCTTGGAGGACCGTGGGTCTGAACCAGTATGGTTCTTTTGCTCTGCAATGTTCTTTGATTCATTTCTTATCTAACTTCTCCACTTATCTACTCATGATATTACCTAGGCAAAAGAAAGAGGCCCCTTTCTCTTTGAGCAATCCCTCCTTATCCTCTTATACTTTGGCCAGCTTCCAAATCCAGCTCTTCATCTTTCATAATTCCCAGTTTCCTTTCATGCCAAAACTTGAAAATCGAGCTCTTAAAATATGTGTTGGTTTATACCCATTGTTCCCATCCTCTCTAAAACCACTTCAGTCAGATGTCATCTCCCACCTGCTATGATGTTCAGTTCAGTTCAGTCGCTCAGTCATGTCTGACTCTTTGCAACCCCAAAACCCGCAGCACGCAGGGCCTCCCTGTCCATCGCCAACTCCGGGAGTCCACTCAATCCCACGTCCACTGAGTCGGTGATGCCATCCGACCATCTCATCCTCTATCGTCCCCTTCTCCTCCTGCCCTCAAACTTTCCCAGCACCAGGGTCTTTTCAAATGAGTCAACTCTTCGCATCAGGTGGCCAAAGTATTGGAGTTTCAGCTTCAACATAAGTCCTTCCAATGAACACTCAGGACTGATCTTTAGGATGGACTGGTTGGATCTCCCTGCAGTCCAAGGGACTCTCAAGAGTCTTCTCCAACACCACAGTTCAAAAGCATCAATTCTTTGGTACTCAGCTGTCTTCACAGTCCAACTCTCACATTCATACATGACTACTGGAAATACCATAGCCTTGACTAGACGGACTTTGTTGGCAAAGTAATGTCTCTGCTTTTTAATGTGTGGTCTAGGTTGGTCATAACTTTCCTTCCAAGGAATAAGTGTCTTTTAATTTCATGGCTGCAATCACCATCTGCAGTGATTTTGGAGCCCAAAAAACTAAAGTCAGACACTGTTTCCACTGTTTTCCCATTTATTTACCATGAGGTGATGGGATGCCATGATCTTAGTTTTTCTGAATGTTAAGCTTTAAGCCAACTTTTTCACTCTCCTCTTTCACTTTCATCAAGAGGCTCTTTAGTTCTTCACTTTCTGCCATAAGGGTGGTGTCATCTGCATATCTGAAGTTATTGATATTTCTCTCGGCAATCTTGATTCCAGATTGTGCTTCCTCCAACCCAGCGCTTCTCATGATGTACTCTGCATATAAGTTAAATAAGCAGGGTGACAGTATACAGCCTTGACGTACTCCTTTTCCTATTTGGAACCAGTCTGTTGTTCCATGTCCAGTTCTAACTGTTGCTTCCTGACTTGCATACAGGTTTCTCAAGAGGCAGGTCTGGTAGTCTGGTATTCCCATCTCTTTCAGAATTTTCCACAGTTTATTGTGATCCACACAGTCAAAGGCTCTGGCATAATCAATAAAGCAGAAATAGATGTTTTCCTGGAACTCTCTTGCTTTTTCAGTGATCCATTGGATGTTGGCAATTTGATCTCTGTTTCCTCTGCCTTCTCTAAAACCAGGTTGAACATCTGGAAATTCACAGTTCATGTATTGCTGAAGCCTGGCTTAGAGAATTTTGAGCATTACTTTACTAGCGTGTGAGGTGAGTGCAATTGTGTGGTAGTTTGAGCATTCTTTGGGATTGCCTTTCTTTGGGATTGGAATGAAAACTGTGGCCACTGCTGAGTTTTACAAATTTGCTGGTATATTGAGTGCAGCATTTTCACAGCATCATCTTTCAGGATTTGAAATAGCTCAACTGGAATTCCATCACCTCTACTAGCTTTGTTCATAGTGATGCTTCCTAAGGCCCACTTGACTTCACATTCCAGGATGTCTGGCTCTAGATAGACACTCACACACATCTCTAGATGGTGTGAGTGATCACACTGTCATGATTATCTGGGTCGTGAAAATGTTTTTTTGTACAGTTCTTCTGTGTATTCTTGCCACCTCTTCTTAACATCCTTTGCTTCTGTTAGGTCCATACCATTTCTATCCTTTATTGAGCCCATCTTTGCATGAAATATTCCCTTGGTATCTCTAGTTTTCCTGAAGAGATCTCTAGTCTTTCCTGTTCTATTGTTTTCCTCTATTTCTTTGCATTGATTGCTGAGGAAGGCCTTCTTGTCTCTCCTTGCTATTCTTTGGAACTCTGCTTTCGAATGGTAAATCTTTCCTTTTCTCCTTTGCTTTTTGCTTCTCTTCTTTTCACAGCTATTTGTAACGCCTCCTCAGTCAGCCATTTTTCTGTTTTGCATTTCTTTTTCTTGGGGATGGTCTTAATTCCTGTCTCCTGTACAGTGTCACGAACCTCCATCCATAGTTCATCAGGCACTCTGTCTATCAGATCTAGCCCCGATCTTGTTTTTTGCTGACTGTCTAGAGCTTCTCCATCTTTGGCTGCAAAGAATATAATCAATCTGATTTTGGTGTTGACCATCTGGTGTGGTGAAACTGCCTTTAAGGTCACTGATGACCTTTATGCTATTTCTGGTAATTCTCTATTTTCAACACCTTGTATCTCTTAAGAGCACTTAACCATAATTGTATGCTCTTGTTTTCTCTACTAACTTAATGGTCACTCTTTAAAATCTCTTTTGATTATTACTCTCCTGCCTCATAATGTAACAGGGCTTAGACCTTGGTCTTGTTCTCCTCGCTAATTCACTTATATGGTGAGTTTTTCTGTCTCATTTCTTGAAATACCAATTATATGTGGATGACTCTCAAATGTATACATCCAATCCAGGCTTCTCTCTTGAACCCCATACATGTTTATCAACAGTCTATATGATATTTTCACTTGAATATCAGATCAATATCTCTAAAACAGTATTTCTACACTGTCAGCTTGACTTCTTTCTCCTCTTTTACTCCTGAGCTCCACCCCCATCCCCCAACCCCTAAGAGAAAACCAAAAATTATCCTGCTCTTGATATGTTCGTCCCAGATCTAATTTTGGGCAACTCTTTATAGCTGCTCAATTCTAAGAACTTTGCATCAGTGTAGATTCTTCTGCTTCTCTCACAACCTGTATAATGTCCGACAGGCATCAACATCCAAAGTATATCTTATATCTAATCCTCTCTCTTTCTTTCCTGCTATTGCCCTCCTTGGGGTCATCAACATTCCTTTCATAAATTACTTGAATAGACTCCTAAATAGCTCTACCTTCTGACCCCTTGCTTTATTCTCAATAAAACATCTGGAATGATCATTTACAAACAAATATAATCGTTACTCCTCTGAACAAACCCTAAAAATGTTCTACATTTTTCTGCGAGGAAAATTCAAAGCCTTTTCAATGCCTGATGATGTAGTAGCTGATTTGGGCATCTTTTCATGTCATCCTTCTCTCTACTTTGCTGATTCTGCTCCAGGTACTCTTGTCTCTTTGCCATCATAGGGTCTTTGTACCAGCTATTCCCGATGTGTAGTTCAAACCTCCTGCAAACCTTCACTCAGAATTCACCTTCTCAATGAGTTGTAATCAAAATTATGCCATTCTCAATTCCCAGTTCTCTTTATCCTGATCTTTTTTTATTTTTCCACGTTATCTTTCTCCTTTCAATGTTATAGTATTTGTGGTGTTTATGCACTATTATCTGCTCAAATGCTAAATCTGTAAGACTAGAGAACTATTTTATTTGACTGTTCCAAGTAACTATATTAATGTCCTGCATATGAAAGATGTTCAAGTTTGTACTCTTTGAGTAAATGAATGAACTAGCAGCAATATAGTTAATAGTCTCACAGTGGATGCCTGAAATCATGATATTTGTTCATTTTGTATTCACTTAGGAATAAGATTATAAAGAAAAATAATGTTGTTACAATAGTCACCCTCATTATTGATAGTGTTTCTCTGGATTCCTAGGGATTTTTTTACATTGTTGAATTTGATACATATCTATGTTATATAAGTATCTGTAAATAAGACCACTGGAATTTGTAAGATTAAGTAACTGGATCAGTCTTAAATAGCTTGTACAGTGGTAGACTCAGAGTCAACACCAGGTCTGTATGAATTGAGATTCCACTTTAACCATTCTACGATATTATCACTTTTACAACCACTCAGAGAAGGCGGAAAGTATCTTTTATTTCCTCATACACATATGTGCTCTTACATGTAACTGTGTGCCATTTATTTATGTGAGACAGCTGCTCATCATCCAGCCCTGAATTTCTTAGTCTGGATTTGTTAAAACTATCACTGATATTGTTATTGTGTGTGTTTTTTTTTTTTTTCCCCTGTTGTCATCAACTTTTTTAAAAAGCAATCTGTGACACATTGAGAAATGCTTCTAGGAAATAGCTTTGCAACTCAACAATAGCACTTCAGAACCAAGTAATTTAATATTTCAGAGAGGAATGTACTGGATGCATCAATTTCCTCAGGGCTTTGTTTGGACTCACAGAAATGACAATGTGCTGCTCTGTAATAGGTCTTGAGCTTTCTTCACAGTAGTCTTTTTATGTCGGTGGCCCAGAAATCATCGTGACATTTGCCTTAAAGAGGATTCACTAACTCTGCCTTACTTATTTGGTCACTTTTTAAAAATGTATGTGCTGCTGTTACTTGAAGATGGCTTTCTGAAATAAATAATTTTCTTTCCTGTACATTTTAGTCATATTTCTTATGAATTTGAGCTCCAATCCAGTTCCCATTTAAAAAAAAAAAAACTTTTTAGTTTATGTCTAGTGAGACTTCAAATTCCTGGATAGAAAGAAAAACCTAGCCTTTGATCTGATAGAATATCATATATCTAAATTCAATGAAAGCCATGTGGAGCTTCCCGGCAGAGAGACCAGAAGCAATAGAAAAGATTGAGGAAACTGTATTGTCACCGCAATTCAATTTCAAATGTTCACATTCTGAAGCGCTCAGATTTTTTAAAAAAATCACTTTTTACAGGATAACACTTGCTAACTATAGCTTTCAAAAATAAAGAGGAAATGTTAGCTCAGGGAGAGTACTGACTGTTTGACAGTTGTAAATTTGGAGAATATTTGCTTAAGAAATGCAGGTCAGATAAATATACAACTTCTGTAGTAGAATTATTTACTAGTGATGCCTTATGACAGGATGATTGAGAAATTCTTACATTTCTCAATTATAGCTTAATTATACAACTCAACGTAAACCTGTATGCCTTTGTAGGATGAAAGGGGAGAACTGAGGTTGGGAATGCAGATAAATGACATTTTCCTCAAGAGAGTCAAAACTTTAGAATAGTTGTTGAACTGTTTTGATTAACTTGAGTCTTATATACCAAGAGCTGTGACTCTTTATGAATGCAGTATTATTACTTTAAAACAGTAAAAGTTAGCAAACTTCCTGGGAAATTTTGATTCCATGTATCTTTCATGTTTGGGCTCTGGAACTTGGGACCGTTGGAAATGTAATTATTTTATCTATACAGACTGTGTTCTTTAGTTAAAGATTCTGTTTTTTATAATAAATTTCTGTGATGGTGGGTAGTCATGTGTTGAATACCCTGCACAGTAAATTTGTGAGATAGGTAAGTCATGTGTTGAATATCTATTAACCTATATCCTGGGAACATATAGTCATAACACAAAAATCGAACATTAATATTATACATATTTGAAGAACCATTTCAGAATTGTAGATTTCTACATATTTGTTGCTTTACTCAGAAAAATTTACCCATATAAATGGGCAGCCTTCAGTTAATTTTGTATATTATTATCTAGGGTTTCCAATCATATTTCATACCAATAAACAGGTATTACTGAGTTTAGAAATATTTGATTGCTATATGTAACCTTCACGGGCTTCCCGAATGGCTCAGACAATGAAGAATCTGCTTGCAATGCGGGAGACTCAGTTTCATTCCCTGGGTTATGAAGATGCCGGCTACCCACTCCACTACGCTTGCCCGGTGAATTCCATGGACAAAGGAGCTTGGCAGGCTACAGTCCATGGGGTCAAAGAGTTGGACACAACTGAACAGCTAACACTTTGACTTTTTCAACCTTCACACACCTATATTCCAAAAAGTCTCCAGTGAATTCTTCTTACCTCTGACATTGAGTTTTTCTGAAGTCAGAAAGAATTAAGGGGATATTTCTGAAATATTTAAATTCAGAGGTCAATGTCAAAACTAATAGTGATTTTCAATAGGCATTTTATTAGGTACACACAAAGTTATTAATTGAAAGAAAGGCAGTTAAAAAAGTTGGCTTGTGATCACCGCTAGGGAAAGAAAGAAGGCATGAAACTTGGTATAATCTTCTTGTAAATATCGTGGTGAGTGGACCTCCTAGAAAAGATACAAATGGTGCTTGCCAGGAGGCTAGTATTTACCTATGAAATTCTTTTAGCAAGATGTTTCTGCTTTAGGGTTGTTTACAATAAGCAAAAGTATTGTAGGAACTAATGAGACATGGCTTCCTAGAAAATGTCATGTAAGCCATATAACTGAGGGTATAAAATGGATATGTTTCATCATATAAACTCTCCTTACTCTTTAAGGTATCCCATAAACTTCATGGAACACTTCTTATATTACTCTGAGCCAGGGAGTGAGTGCCTAGTGTTTACAGAAAGGACACAGTCATACAAAATTTTCACTGTCTCTAATTTACTTACACTCCTTGATTGCTTGTATCTTCGAAGTTACTAGTAATGCTTGCTACTTTAGTAAGGTTTGTGATTTGTGTGAATCTGACTTTATTCAGTGTGATCCATTAATGTTAGCTAAGGAATCCTCAGCATTCACTTCTCCATTGATTACTAGCTCATATCCTCTATAGCAGATATGTGGTATTTTTTAAATAAAAAATTAACTTTGTATAATGCCAGTAGATAATAATTTAGGGAATCATTTAATAGCTCTTTAATAGACCTAGGACACTGTTTCTACCAAATATGTAGATAGCCAGTGCTTCAGAAATTAATCCCCTGCCCAAATGTTTCTTGGGTAGGAATTAGATACTTCAGAATGGGTTTTAAACCACACACAATTAGATCATTATTCTATTGATCACATAATATTAACAACATTATAGTTATTTGAATAAGCTAAAGATCTGAGATACGTGTTTCTTTTTAATAGAAAAATTTAGCTTATTATTGGTAACTTTCAACTACATTTTTAATCTGCATAATCTTATCTTCTCAAAGCATGTAAAACATTGAAACTTCCAAGCTTTCACTTCAAAAGGATAAAAATATTTTGGTATATTCTCTTTCAGATATCTGCTTATTTCTATTTATTTGTTGTAGTCTAGTCTAACCAGAAGTATATGAGATATCTATATGAGAAATAAAGAGAATCTTTCAGTTCTCTTTCAAAATCCCAGAGAAGTATACAACCTATGATCAGAGAGAAAACCCCAGAATGTGAATTCATTTCCCACCCCAACATAGAATAGACATTTAACTAAAAGCTGTATATATGAACAGTGAAATTAGTTTGGGGGGGTGGAATTTCATGTAGAGTAGAAAATGAGAAATAGAAGTTAGAAAAGGGCGTTAAGGAAGATTGCTCTTATGTCTGGTTCTGATGAGTCAGATCCCTGTCATACTAAATTTATCTACTGAATTCTGTTGATTAGAGAAGTTTAATAAAATCCAATGTCTAGGGCTTGAGAATTTAGACCCCAAAATATAATTCTTCCATGAGAATAATACATTATTTTGGAACAACTCAAGAGATATGTAATTGCTAGAGAACTTACCGGGTAGCTTTTAACATAAATTCTGTGATGACTGACACATATCAGCTTATAGTTATACTAACAGGTATTGCTGTTAGATGTAGATTGAAGTGAAGTGAATGTCTAATCGCTAATGGCTAATGTCTAATGGCTAATGTCAAAAAATATATAACTCACTTTACTTGCATTATAGTTAGTAAAAGAATTTCTAGGAGGAATATTTAATATGAGAATTTTAATGAAATCTTAGACTTGTGTAGGGGACTAAAATCAGAAGAAACATAAATTAACTTTACTTAAGGAACCTAGGAGAATAAATAGAAATGTTTAATAAATATCAACAGGATGATAAGGTACTAGGCAAATAGATAAACATTCATAGATTTACTAAGAAACTGCATGAACAGTTATAGAGTGAAAATACAATTATCAACTGCTCCAAAATATAAAATTATATGCAGTCATTTAGCAATAATACATATTATGAGATGAATAAGAAGAAAAAAGAATTTTTTTCAAAGATGTATCTAAAAACATAATAAGGAACTAGAAGCTCCTAGATGGAAATATTGTTGCTATAAAGATTTCTAATCTTCTTGAATTCATCTATAAATCTAATAATTTTCCAGTCCCAGGCCCCTTATGATTTTGTGGTGACTTTTGATTAAGTCATACTAAGGTTATTCTGGAAGTGTAACTAGTTTAGACACATGTTAGTAACATTAAAATATATTCAGAAACTTATAATAACTTTAAAGAATAAGAGCTAATGAAATCCCTCTCTCTCACACACCCAAAATTTATGAGCATAGCCTTATATATATATATATATTTCATTGATTATATAATAAAAGTAGTCAAAAAATCAGTGGAGAAAAAGGGATTAGTTAGTAATTGATACTTGGAATTATAATAAATACTTGAAAAAAAATCAAGTCATTTCTATATGTCCTTATACATGTAGATTTAATTCCAGAGGCATTAACATTTAAATGTAAAATTTGGATACATAGAAATTCTAAGTTAAAAACTGATGACTCTTGTCATCTTGGAATATGAGAATCCTTTCCATACATAACAGCAATGAAGGAAAACACCCAAAACAACAAACAACCCCAAGAAAAGAAGTGAATCTGACTTAAAATTTAAAAAAATATTTTATTAATATGCATAATAAATAAAATGCACAAAATAAAGTCAGATAAAAGATCTACCTAAATAAACCATGTCAAGAATTAATATTTTCATAAGTAAAATGTGTTTGTGATTCAGTGAGAAATGCATCATAACTCCAATAGAATAATGATTCAAGCACACAAAAAATATTCATAGAAAGAAATATTATTTTCTGTCTATAAAAAAAATGCCCCACGCATATGAACTTGTCAGTGTAATTTTGTGTATTTTCATTAAATTTCTGTAATAAGACTCAACATTATCAATGTAAGACATATTAAATATAAAATATATGTTAATTTTGAATTATTTGTTTAACTCAGCAAAATATATTTCTTTCTTTACTCTTATATAAGATATTCACAGTGTTTTCTACTCAAAGCCAGTGAACCAAGAAAATGCAATTGGCATATTTTTTCATCCAGCAATATTTTCACCTGGAAACAAACACATTCTTTGTGGCTATAATAAATTGTAAAAATTTTCAGAAGGTACTAGTAAGGCCTTTGACAGAAATATCTGTCTCAGTCAACACAACCTTACTTTGTCCTTAGTTGACTTGATTAAAACAGTATATCTGAATCATTTTTGCATATATATTATTATGCCTGAAAACTTTAAATATATGTAAAATCGATACTGCTAGTTATTATAAACACTTATCAGAGAGACAGGTATAAATCTGGCTCTGGCCTCTTTTCAGACATGATATTAATATTTTAATTCCTTTGCAGTTTGTAAACAAGTATATGAGTTTACATGAAATATAAGTATAAAAATTGCTACTATATTGTAATCTATAGTATTTACATACTGTATGTAACATATATTTCTGTGTATCTATCAAACTACGAAAGGTCAGAAGTACATATATCTTTCTTTTAATTATATATTTATTAGCATTACACTGGACATAATAATAGTTCTTCACATTTGTAGTATGTTTTACATTAGTGACCTTCACAGTGATTAACCTCTAGAGTAAACTGTGATTGTATTAACTGAGGATTTCTCTAATTATTAGAGGAAAATGTTAAGGTTAGCAGAAGTTCTAAGTCATAAAAGTCCTGGGTAAAAGAGCTAAAACTCAAGTCTCCTTATTCTTAGTTTAGTGTTTGAAACTAATTTGTTGGCCAATTTTAGATAAAAGGTTTTATTTAATAATATTTTCATTTAATGCTATTTTTGATAGCAAGAGACTTAACAGACCTACTTATTGAATTGCAAAGTGGTTTAATTTCTTTCCCATTGTTCCCATTGTTGCTTGAATGTGCTAACTGGAGATCTAGAGATACATATAGATTGAAAGTGAGAGATGAGTAGATATATTCCATGCAAACAAAAGCATAGTAGTAATATTTATATCAGACAAAAATAGCCTATAAAGTAAAGACTGTCACAAGAGACAAAGAAAGACACTACACAGTGATCAAAGGTTCAATCCAAAAAGAAAAGATGTAACAGTTGTAAATATATACTAACCCAACATAAAAGCACCTCAATATAAAAGGTAAATATTAACAATCATGAAAGGAGAATTTGACAGTAACGTAATAACTGTGGGGGACTTTAACACCCACCACTTTCATCAATGGGCAGGTCACCCAGGCAAAAATCATTAAGGAAACACAAGCCTTAAATGACACATTAGACCAGATGAACTCAGTTGACATTTATAGAGCATTTCATCCCTAATCAGCGAAATACACATTATTTTCATGAGCACATGGAACATTTTCCATGATAGAACACATGCTGGGTCACAAATTAAGCCTTGGTAAGTTGAATAAAACTGAAATCATAGCAAGCATCTTTTGCAACCACAATGATATGAGAATATATTAATGATACTAAGAGAATACTATAGACACCTAGAGGTAAATAAAATGGACAACCTGGAGAAAATGGGCAAATTCTTAGAAAGGTACAGTCTCCCAAGACTGAACCAGGAAGAAATCGGAAAAGTGAGCAGACCAATCACAGGTACTGAAACTGAATAAGTAGTGAAAAATCCCCCAAGAAACAAAAATCTGGGCCTAGAGGTGTCACAAGTCAATTCTCCTAAAAACGTAGTGAAGAGTTAACACCTATCCTTATGCAACTATTCCAAAAATTTGCAGAGGAAGGAACACTTATGAACTCATTCTATGAAGTTAGCAAGATCCTAATACAAAAATCAGACAAATACATCACAAAAAAGAAAATTATAGGCCAATATCATGATAAACATAGATATAAAAATCATCAGTAAAATGCTAGCAAATCAATTCCAATAATACATTCAAGGGATCATCCATTGTGATCAAGTGGGATTTATTCCAGGGATGCAAGTGTTTTTTAAATATCTGCAAATCAATCAATGTGATACACCACACTAGCAAAGTTAGGAATAAAACCCATGTGATCATCTCAGTAAATGCAGAAACAGCTCTTAATAAAATTCAACATCTGTTTATGATAAAAACACTTTCCAGAAAGTGGGCATAGGGGAGTATATCTCAACAAAATGAAGACCAAATATTTAGCCTTGTGAGAATGCATTTCTTATATCATTTATCCTCTCAAGAAGTTTTTGCTGCATACCTAGTATTAGTCTGGTACACTTTAGGTACAGAAGATAATGATAAACAACTGTCTATATTCAGAGATATTAAATGTCACTGAAGTCAGTCTTTAAACAAAAATATTCTGTATTTTTGCTACTAGCTGTAATTATTGCAGGTGATTTGGAGGAGAAATATAAGATGTTATGAGAAATTGTAATAAAGAGACTAGACTAATTTTATGTCAGAATCTTAATGCTGATTAGATATCAACCATGTGAATGAAATTTGGGGCTCATGAGATTTGGGGGATAGTGGGTGAGAGAAGGGAAGACTATTTTAGGCCATGGAAACATTGAAGCCCTAAAATGTGATGGGAAGCAGAGATTTCAAGAAACAACCAAAATGCCTTAGGTGTAATAAACAAAGGAAAATTTATGACAAAACAATAGAATATACATAGTTATAGGCAATGTCCTTTCACAAATTTTATGCTTGTACATGGGTAGGAAAAAAGATATAAATAAAATTCACCCATTTGTACTGTACAAGGATTAGATTGAGTTATTCCACAATCTGTTAGAGCACAAAGTTGAAGTTCCAAGTATGTAGGAAGTGTTTCAGGGGCCATCTAGTTCTAGATCAGACATTGATCATAGGACCCTTAAGAAATGAGGTCTCTGCCACAGTCAACAGATGAGAAAGAAATACATTGAATGTCCCATTCTTGCTTTAGCATAGATGAAAATAACCTTGAACTTTGGCAATGTTCCAAGACTTTGCCTGTTATGAAAGGTTAGTGTCAATCTCAAGTTTCTTGGAGATTGTCAAATCTATGCCTGTTTTATGTGCCTATTATTTGTTTTCAAGTATTAGCTCAATCTTCCTTTCTTCCTTCTGACAGCCTGGCTGTTACTTCCCTTGTTAGATTATGACTTTCTTTCCCCTATACCCTCATTTGACATTGAAAAGAAAATCAAAATCCTACAGCAGTGCTTAATTTGAAGGGTTCTGTTCAATAACCCTGAAATGGCCACTCATGAAAATGTCACTTTGTCATATTGATGTTTTTTTTTCTGGACATCTGATTCCCCAAACATCATCCTGGTTCACAGGTGAAATATTTATTATTTGAAAGGAGAATGACAGTGAGAAGTGCTTGTCAGCTCTTTTAAAGCTGTGAGAAATGGTGGCCCCTACTTACCCCACTTGAGTATTTGAGTCACATGGGGAGGGTGAGGTGACAAATCTTAAAGAGATGTTATCTTGTGGTTTTTTAATCTTCACTTCATTCCTCAGCTCCCTTCGCTCTTCCTCTTCCAACACACAAAGCCTGTAGCTCCAAGTCATTTAATATTTCAAAGGAATTAATATTTTAGTTAGTGATGGACCAGCCTACTAAATTGAATCTTGGCTTGTAGACTGATGGATTGAATTCAGTCCAGATGAACAGTGACCAGACTTCTTGTTCTCCTGGTGGGGCGGGGGGGGGAACACAGACAAAAGCTGCTACATAAATTGAGCCCTGGTTATGATCTCACCCTCAGTAAAGTATGTAGTCATCATTTCATTGGCACTTTTGGATAATAATTTTGTTTGTTTGTTTGTTATTTCAAAGGGATCATTTACAATTATTCCTTTCCAAGATCATGTGTTTATTTAGAAGAGCAATCCATTTTTCCTTGGTTAGCCTCTAGTGAAAATGAGGGCATGTGGGAAATGGTGTTAACTTTGCACTCAAAACCAGGGTTATTTGTAGAAAATTTTTCTCAACCTAACTTATGTTTAATTTCTTCTATATTCTTCAAACTTCAGGTTAGAAGTGAGTCTGTAAACCTAGAGTTAACAGTGAAAAGACTGATATTAAATAATCACTTTCCTTTTATTCTTAATTGCTGGTGATTTTTCTTAATTTTTAAAGCTACTCCTAATTTTTAATTATATTACTATAACCACTGCCTAAAATCTCTCTGTTTTGATCTTTATCCTCTACTTCACTTTATTCATGACTGCTTTCTGTATAGGCTGACCACATGTCAATTTGCCTGGGATAAGACCTGTATTTGCCAGTTTCACTAAAAAAGAAATAAAACCCAAAACAAAACACACTCTGATCTGGATGATTAGGAAACTTATAAATATCTGAAAGGTCAAAATGCTCAGACTGCTGGCACTAGAGTTTATATTACCAACTAGGACATAGGACAGTGCTCTGAAAATCACACTGCCCCTACCACTGGGGAAAAAGTTTCTGACTTGCTGGAGCTGAAAATTAGATATTCTTGCTAGAGCCTCTTCTGCTGTAGCCACTGAAAGATGAATCTTGCTAAATACCCCTTCCAGAATGGATTTCTTGCAACACCTGTTTCATCATGCTTTCAAACCCGAGTCTAACAGGATTGCTTCTGACTACAGAACCAGGAGACAAGGAAGGCTGTGTGAGTGAGTTTAAACTTGTAAAAATAAATAAATAAATAAACTTGTACATTTTTATAAGTCATGCACATATAACATGATACTCCACAAGCATGAAAATTGTTTCAAACCTGGGGATTGAATAATAACAGCAGTTCACTGTTAGAATTGTTCCAAATTTGTGCTTGTGTCTATGTATAGATAGGAAAGGAGAAATCAGGAAAGACTACAAAGAATGCAATGTATTAGCCATAACGTTTTATTTTTTTTTTTAAAGAAATGTCTAAAAGCAACAGAACAAACAGAGTCATGTAAAAACAGGAAATCCCTGCCTGTTAACAAAGAATCAAGATCTAATGTAAAGCTATGAGTTTGAATTTTATATTACAGTGGCTTAATAATAACACATTTCTATTTTGTTTTTTTGTGAAAATTCAGAGAAAACCATAAACTATTTCACAGAGTTCTTCAAGTAATTGACTTGTCATGTACATATAAATTATAAAATTACTCTTGCCAGTTGTTTGGATCCATGAAAAGAAGGAACCATTTGGGACTGATGCTCTTGAGAATTTTAAGGTAAATTCTTCCCTTCCTCTGGCTGACTCTCTTTGGCGTTTCAAAAAAAATTTTTTTTCAGGTTTTGAAGAGTAGATGGCTTTGGGGGGAATTTTTATTATGAAACATGAAGATAATGAATCAAACATTAACAGTGTTGGATAATGATTTTAATAACAATTAATTTTTATTGGCGTATAGTTGATTTATAGTGTTACATTAGTTTCTACTGTACATCAGAGTGAATCAGTTATACATATACAGGCATCTACTCTTTTATTCTTTTCCCATACAGATCATTACAAAGTATTGAGTAGAGTTCCTGTTCTTATTAGTTATCATATATATATATATATATATATAGTGTGTTTATGTCAATCCAATCTCCCAATTCATCCCTCCCTACGTTCCTCTTGGTAACCATGTCTGTTTTCTAGATCTGTGACTCTACTTCTGTTTTGTAAATAAGTTCACTCATACCGTGGTTAGATTCCACATGTAAACAGCATCATGTTATTTGTCTTTCTCTTTCTGACCTACTTCGCTCAGCGTGAAAATCTCTAGGCCCATTCATGTTGCTGCAAATGGCATTGTTCTTTTTATGGTTGAGTAATATTCCTTTGTGTATGTGTATAATATATATACATTCATTCATTGATGGGCATTAAGGTTGCTTCCCATGTCTTGGTGGTTGTAAATAGTGCTGCAGTAAAGACTGAGGTGCATGTAACTTTTTGAATTATGGTTTTCTCCAAATATATGCCTAGAAGATAATGATTATTAAGGCAGACACTGCCTTAATATCCATTTGCTCTTTTTTTTTTTTTTTCATTGACAGAAATTGTTAGTGATGGCTATGTGCACAGCTTAAAAAAAAAAGCAAAAAGGAATATTTCCCTACCTTTCTTCCCATTAGAGCTAGTTATGTGACACAGTCTTTCCCAATCAGAAATAAGTGGAAAAGAGATTTTTATCCTTCAGGTCCTGGAGGAAGCAAAGTAAAGGCAGTGTGTAAAGCAGCACCAGCTTTTTGTTTTGAAGGTTAATCATTTCCCGCTGCAAAGCTTGGAAATTTGAATAAACCTGATGGGTACGGAAAGCAGCGTCACAGACATAAACTCTACCGAGTCTATACTACCTATATGAATGGGAACTAGTGTTAATGAGTAATGGTTAGAAATTATGAGGGCTTTGTTAATATGATTTTTATTTAATGAAATTTTACTTGAATCTCAAGCTCTAAGCTAATGTACTTTTCTCAGTTAAGAACATCAATCGCATATTCCAAACATTTGTTCAATGAACAGACATCAAAAAATGAAGCTAACACTGCTATATATATTTTTACTTCTCCTTTACAACAAATATTGGCAACAACAATTCAATATCTGCAAACGGTAATGGATTGGGAAATTTGCCAGAAGTTCTCAATATCAATTGTTGCTTTAATCTGGCTTAAACCATGAGTTATTTTTCAGGTTTCAGCAGCCTCTAAATTATTGCTCCATTAAGGTCATAAAGTTAATACCATGAACATACTTTTACAACCAATAAATATGCTGTCTTGTGCATCATTTAGGACATTGCTGGAAGCATTTTCTATTTATAAAATAGCAAGACATTTCATCAGTATAAAGTAGTATCTCTCTACCATTTTTGCATACTGTTTAAAAAAGAGAATACACTATCTTGTTCTGGAATGTACTTCCTTATGGTGCTTTTTAAATTGTTTTCTCTCCAAAGACAGTATTATCACAGAATAAAAATTGATTTTTTTCTTAAGTAAATTTGAATAACTCTAGTGCCATGACATATACTCTATTCCAGGTTCATTTTTACATGCTGCTGTTAAGCTGCATTAGAGTTTTATTTGGTTTTTAGGAAGATATATTTTGATGATAACAACTTCATCAAAATCTAGATGAAATATGAAAATTTAATGTCTGAGGACTCTTTCTCTACATTAATGTTCCATTTATAAATATGCTGTTAAATTTACGTACAGTACTCAGCAATGGTGTTTTTATTGCTTTATAAGAAGTAGAAAACAAAATGCTACTGCTAAGTCGCTTCAGTCGTGTCCGACTCTGTGCGACCCCATAGATGGCAGCCCACCGGGTTCCCCCGTCCCTGGGATTCTCCAGGCAAGAACACCGCAGTGGGTTGCCATTTCCTTCTCCAATGCATGAAAGTGAAGTCACTCAGTCGTGTCCGACTCTTGACTCCTCGCGACCCCAGGACTGCAGCCTACCAGGCTCCTCCATCCATGGGATTTTCCAGGCAAGAGTACTGGAGTGGGGTGCCATTGCCTTCTCCGAGAAAACAAAATAGTGACTACTGAAAAGTTGCATATTATGGCAAAGGTACAGTAGAACCATATTTCATTATTTAGGATCTGCGTATCAAAGCAAGACTTTGGGGAATATATGATGAAACTCATTTTCTACTGTAATATATTTAGAAACAAATTCCATATGGGTTTATTAGGTTAAACTTGTTTGCTCTTTGCCTTCTTTCTAGTTGCTTGTTTATTTAATTGATAAATCAACTTCTGAAAGAGATGTACCAAAAATCTACTGATGATAAATATGCCAGTTTCTCTGTGCAAGTTCTATTAATGTTTATTTGCTTTATAAATTTTAATGACTTACTAGGTTCATAAAATTATAATTATATTTTCTAATTAATTTAAAACTTTAAGTTTTATTAATTTGTTTTAATTCTAACTTATTACTTGGTACAAATATCGTTATACTAGTTCTTTTTTTAACCTTTGCCTGGAATATGGTTTTATTCATTTTTAATGTTTCTGTGAGTGTACTTTTTCTGAGGTTTTTATTACCAGTGTCTTTCTCTATTAAAGCTGATTCAAAAAGAAACTGAAAATATGAATATACCTAGTATCCAAATCTGAAGCTCCATATCTAATTGAAATTGTTAACAAAACATTCTTATAAAGAAAACTCCAGGCCATGATAATTTCACAGATAAATTCTATCAAAAGTTTAGAATAAGTAATATCAATCTCATAAAAAAAATATTTCAGAAAGTTTAGAAGAAGAAAACTTTTTGTATTTTATAAAGCCCAGTGAAGATACCCATTCCTAATATTATACAACAACAAGATTTTTATGGACATTACAATAAAGTTACAAACCAATGTTGCTCAGTCACGTAGTTACAAAAATACTCAGTAACATATATATATATATATAAAATATATATGATGAGCAAGTGGGATTTATTACAGAAATGCAAAGTTCTTTCTATATTAATAAATCAAACAATGTAATTTACTATCCCAACTTAATTTGTATCTCAATATATGCAGACATATTACTTGATAAAATTCTACACCCTTTCATGATCAAATAAATTAGCTAACCAGAAACTGATGACATGTTTCTGAATGTGTTAAAGACATTTTGGATTGAATTATATTTCTCTCCAAATTCATATATTGAGGCCCTCATCCCAAATGTGGCTATATTTCAAGATAGTCTTGTAGATTATATTTTAAGTTAAATGAGATCTTGAGGTGGGGCGCTAATCAGGTAGGATTGATGTCCTTATTAGAACATAGAGGGACTTGTGTGTGTGTGTGTGTGTGTGTGTGTGTACACAGAGGAAAGAATATGAGGACACAGAATGTACCAGCTTTAAGCCAAGCAAAAGTCTTCATCAGGAACAAACCCTGCAGCATCTTGAAATTAGACTGCCTGCCTCTACAACTGTGAGTAAATAAGTATTTGCTGTTTAAGCCACCCAGTCTGTGGTACTTTGTAATGGCAGCCCAAATCAACTAATACAGCATCTAATAAGAGTCTACAATAACCTCATAATAAACGGTGATATAATGATTATTTTCCCTCTAAAATTAAAAACAGAGGCAAGGATGTTCATTCTTATCATTTTGACTCAACATGAAATTGAAAGACCCAGCCAGTAAAATAGGGAAAGAAAAACAAAACAAAACATGAATTAAGGGTTGTTTTTATCTGTATATAGTAGATGCATTAATATTTTAAGTAATCATCTACAGTACTAGGACTAAATTGCTAAATTTAGTAAGACTGTAAGAAACAAAGTCAGTATACAAAATTCAGTTGTATTTTTATGTTAGCAACAGTTGGAAGAAATATAAATAAACTAAATGATTTATAATAGCATAAAAATTTTCCTCACTACAAAAATAAAAGCTATTGTTGATGTTAAGGACCTAAGTAAATGCATATATACATCTCATGGATTGGAAGTCTCAATATTGTTATCTGCTGCTGCTGCTGCTGCTAAGTCGCTTCAGCCATGTCTGACTCTGTGTGACCCCATAGACGGCAGCCCACCAGGTTTCCCCTTCTGGGATTCTCCAGGCAAGAACACTGGAGTGGGTTGCCATTTCCTTCTCCAATGCTTGAAAATGAAAAGTGAAAGTGAAGTCCCTCAGTTGTGTCCAACTCTTAGCGACCCCATGGACCCCAGCCTACCAGGCTCCTCCATTCATGGGATTTTCCAGGCAAGAGTACTGGAGTGGGCTGCCATTGCCTTCTCTGAATATTGTTATCAGTTCTCCTCAAATTGCTCTATAAATTCTAAAAATGCAATAAAAATCCCAGAAACATTTTTAGTAAAATGAATAATCTTAAACATATATGGAAACGCAAAATCTAGAACAGCCTAAACATTTTTGATGAAAAGAATAAAATTTGAGAATTTATACTGCCTGATTTTAAGACTTACAAAACCACTTTAATCAAGACATTGTGGGATTTATGTAAAAATAGACAAGTCATAAAATCTGAGTGGAGAGTCCAGAAATAGAGCACATATATGCAATTCAGTTGATTTTTGATAAAGCTTTTCAAGAAATTATACTACAAAACCTGGATAAACACATGAAACAAGATTAACTTCATGCTCATACCAAACACAAAAATTAATTTCCATAGGATCATAGACCTGCATATGAAAACTAAACTTTAAAACTTATGGATAAACATAAAAGAAAATCCTTATAATCACGGGATAGAGTAAGATTCCTTTACAAAAAACCAAACCCAAATCACTAACCTAACAGTAAAAATGAAAACATATGGATGAATTTCCTGTTTGTAGAGACCTAATACATGTCAGCTATTTTTATGAAATGTGCACAGCTGAACTATTTACCTCAAATAGGGAAACTTGAAGGAAATTAACTCTCATCTGTCTCTGCCTGAATCTGGACCCAGATCCAGTAGTCCCACAACCTTCATTCTGGCTTGCTCCTCTGGGTGTCTATGCCTCTTCATATGTATACCCTTAGAGACACTATTTTGATTTATAGAATGCTGAATCTTCCTATTTTCAGGTACCTTAGTGTTTGAAGTAGAAGGGGAATAACAAAATATGAGCTCACAAAACCTTCTTAACTAGAAGTTTCAGCAATATTTTTAGACAAATTACATGACAAAATCCAAAGTAGAAAAGGAAGAAGGCACATTCTCTTCTGTGGATAAAAGCACAAAAACCACTTGTAGCCCAAGCGTGTGGTTCCTGGGAGAGTCACAGAGGCAGTGTGAGGGCTATGGTTGCTGGGTTCCTTGGAGGTAGCCAGATCAAGCGGTGGGGGCATAAGAAGAAAACAAAACACATTTGTCAATTTCATAATTTAGTCCAAGGCTGCCTTTTGGTCATTCAAGGCACTTTGCATTACTCAGATATTTGGACCACATCCCCATCAGCTGCCACGACTTTGAATCCAGAATGACAGCACAGATTATAAAATAAAAGCAAGCAATAACAGCCACCAAAGACTAATTAGTAAACAGCGCTTTATACAAAACCTTTTTAGTGACTCAAAAATTAATACTGTTAAATTTAAAATGCTTGACTTCAGCCCAAAAGTAGAATTTCTTTTATGCTATCAGAGTAATCAGTTGAATGATTTAAAAAAATACATGAAAAATATGTACTTTCTTCTACTTCAACAAGTTGGCATGCTGTTTCTGCATACTGGCAGTAGAAAGAAAAAAAAAACCTCTAAGCTTTCTATGATCATAGGTTTTGGAGAAGAATGCTTCAAAACAACCATTTCTGAAGTAGGCTAAAAATATTTCCACTTACTTACTGTTGAATTTACATATCTTGGTAGAGACAAATATTACCAAATCATAAACTCACGCCTTTGTGTTTTTTTAAAAAGCAGGTAATGACCGCATTTTCTACTTGGTAGGTCTGGAACTAAATTATACTCATTTGTTCCCCTTATCATTTTTATTCAAACTAAAAATAATGATTAAAATGAGCTAGTATAGCAAACTTAAAGGAAAAGATTGGAAGGGGACAACTTTGCTGATGTGATGGAGCATGTTCTGGTGTGTCCATGTGTATGAGTGGTATACATTTTTTTGTTACTGTCTTTGGGTACTGTAATACTACTTCCAGAATATCTTTGTATAAATTTTGGTATGATTATTGGACGCGTAAACAAACAGGCTCAAATATTTGTATTTGAACATCCCAAACTCTTTCCTTCAACTGGATCTGGCTTTCCCTGGAGGCTGCCCCTGTGAGAAGATGGCATGTTGGAGGGGCCTGCTGTCCTCGGTCTGTCTCAGTATTGGTATCAGGGCCCCTCTGCTTCTGGCTGCCTTGATTGGACATTTGCTAAGACCTCATGCTCCCAGAGGCCACAGTGTGGACCAGGAAAGCAGTAACCTGAAAACTCCCTCCTCGTCCAGCCACGCTCCCCGCCCACACCCCCATCCTCTCTCTGCTATGTGGATGCTGTTGTGATCACAGTTTGTATCTTAAAGGATTTTATATTAGATAGGTTCAGTTGGTCCAAAAATTAAAAAAAAAAACAAAAAAAAAACACTTCCTCTAAGAAAAATGTGATTTTAATAACTCTTGTCCATGTAGGTCACTGTGAATATTGTTATCCTGTAAATATCCTCTTGTGTGTGCTTGCTAAGTAGCTTCAGTCATGTCTGAAGAGTTTTGAAACCCTATGAACTATAGCCCACTGGGCTTCTCTGTCCATTGGATTCTCCAGGCAAGAATACTGGAGTGGATCGCCATGCCTTCCTCCAGAGAATCTTCCCAAACATCTCCTGCTATTTCTGTATTGCAGGTGGATTTTTTTTTTTTTTTTTTACCACTGAGCCACCGGGAAAGCCCCAAATATCTTCTTACTTTGTCTTAATTTTTATATGGCGGGGGAGAGGGGAGATGATATTAGTTTCCTACTGGTGTATTAATAAATAACCACAAGCTTCATGACTTAAAAAAACCTCACTCCTTTATTATTTTACATTTCTGGAGGTCGGAAGTCTAGATTTATTGTCAGGGCTCTATGTTCTATCTGGCAGCTCTAGGGGAGAATCAGCTTTCTTGTCTTCCAGCTTCTCGGAACTGCCCACATTCCTTAGCTTGTATCTCAAGCTCTGCTTTTATTTATTTTTTTAAATCACATTTCCTTCTTTTATTATGACCTATATTGCTTCCCTATTATAAGGACCTTTATTATAAGGACAATTAATTGGACCCAATAAGATAATCCAGAATAATCTCATCCAAAAGTTTTTAACTCAATCACACCTGCAGTATCCTCTTGGCCTTGTAATGTAACATCTTCTCAGGTTCTAGAGATCAGGATATGATCATATTTGAGGGGGAGGCATTATTTTGTCTAGAGTAGTCCCAGGTGGCTCAATGGTAGAGAATCTGCCTGCTAATACAGGGCACATCGGTTCCATCCCTGGGTTGGGAAGATACCTGGAGAAGGAAATGGCAACCCACTCCAGTGTTCCTGCCTGCTTAATTCCATGGACAGAGGAGCCTGATGAGTTGCAGTCCATGGGGTCACCGAGTCAGACACAATGAGCACAGAGGCATGCATTATTCTGTCCGCATGCAGAGGGTTCAGTATTAGAGTATCTGTGACTACGTTTTTAAAAATACAAAATCTTTATTTTTAAATAAAACCAATGAAGTATAGATGTAAATCAACAATGAGGGAATTTAAAAAATAACCTCTAGTTTTACCATCTAGAGATAATCACCACTGATGAATCTGATATATCTTTTCAGATTATTTGCTGAGTACATACCTGCCCACACATACATAGATGGAAAGAAGTATTACATACTTACTATAATACTGTTTTTGATTTAACAATACTATTTGTAGTATCTTTCATTTTAATAAGTATTTGCTTTCAATATATTTGCCAGAGAAGTATTGCCATATTGTCCCTTTGTACATTTCTATACTTCTTAGCTCAGTGGTTTAATGTGAAAATTTGTATTGGTAAATACTTATATCATTTTCTTAGACTAAATACCTAAACATAGAATTGTTATGTCATTTTATTTTTAAAAATCATTTTAAAATGCATAATCAAATTATTATTCACTAGCTTTATTTAAAGCACTTATTTTCTCAAACCATCCTGCATCTTAGTAATGTGAGTTTATTTTATCTTTGCAAATTCATTGGAAGAAAATTATATATGAACATGATTTTAGCCTGATCAAGTCATGACACAAACTGCTTACAAGTCAAAATGTCAGAAAGTGCATAACAGAAACTTGGGTGTAGATTGTGCAATTCCCACTAACAGAAGAGAAGAGATGAAAATTTTCCATCCATTGATTTTTTCATTTGTGCCTTCATTCATTCATTTAAACTTTGGTCTTTACAGATTCCTTATTACTGTCAAGAGGTAGGAGATGAGGCAGTGAACAAGACTGTCAAGGTCACTGTTTTTATTCTTATAATCCTGTGTGTGTGTGTTTTTGTATGCATGTGTGTGTATAAGAGGGTCTCAGACAATAAGCAAACAGACATCTAATTGAATGAGATAATTTCATATAGTGACATGTACTGAAAGATGATAAAAGTGGGTGGTGTGGAGTACACTCTATTTAAAATGAGAGTAGAATGAGTATGAAGTAGCCTGGTAGGTAGAGAGCTGGTGACTGAACACTAGGCAGAGAGTCTCTCTGGGTTACAAATGAGGGGACTGAAATGAGGTCTGTATGGCTGGAGTATTTCTCCTTGAGCTGGTTAGCACTGGAGTGCAGAGGACTTGGCATGGAGCCCTGCAGACCATTGTTTAAAAAAATGGACTTTCTTTTATTGCAATAAAAAGTGGGATTTTAAGCAGCAAAGTATATGATGTAATTTACGACTGAAACATACCTTGACTGATATATAGAAAATGGTGTGCTATATTTCCAGAGAGAAAGCAGGAAGATGAGTTAGGAGCCTATTTCAAATTGCCGCTGCATTGCTTTGGGGGAGTGGGGGTAGCAGTAGAGATGGAGAAAACTGGGTTGTTTGGAGATGTATCTTTGATCTACAGTGATATTCTTCTCTGGGCGAGGTACACTAAGGGACTGAAATAGGATTCTCTTGTTTTTTCCCATACTCTTCATACTTCCATCTCCAAGCTGCAGAGGGTCTTCAGAATTCAGCTGACATTGATTTTAATGAAATAGAAACAGCAATGCCCTGAACCAGTAGCAGTCAGAGGGCTCTTAATGTGAATTAGGACCAGATAATTAGAAGAGTAACGACAGCTCTGTCCTGTAAGAGAGTTTTAGGAAACCAATCTTCATGTTTTTTTTTTTTTTTCTTTTTCCTATTTCTGCTTGCTTCTTATGGGTGCCTGAAATAACCACCAGTTTATTTCATATTGAGGCTTCGCTTCCAGAATGACACTGTGTAAACCCAAATAACTTATCTAGAAGTAATAACTCATTAGCAGTCTCTAACACTTCAGCATAAATTAGATTACAGTAAGTCCCAAACATACGAATCAGTTCCATTCCTAAAGTGTGTTCATAAGTCCAATTTGTTTATAAGCCCAACAAAGTTAGCCGAGGTACTCAACTAACACAACCAGCTATATAGTACTGTACTGTAATAGGTTTATAATACTTTTCACACAAATAATACATAGAAAACAAATATAAAAAATAAAACATTATTTAATCTTATAGTACAGTACCTTGAAAAGAACAGTAATACAGTCTACAGCAGGCATAGAAGGGGAGGCATCTAGTGATCTGGCAAGAAGAGTTACTGACTGGAAGAGGGAGAGGAGGTGGGGGATGTAGAGCTGAAGGATCATCACCAGGACAGAGGGCAAGCTTTGCAGTTTCATTCACTCCTGGTGTTGATGGACTACAGATTCACATCTTTGAAAGTCTATAACTTGAAGGTTTTTGTATGTAGGGAACTTAGTGTATAAAGATGACTACTTTTAAAGTTAAATACGTCTTTAATATATTTAATATATCACGCTAGTAAAGTGATGCTTAAAATTTTCCAAGCCAGTCTTCAGCAATACATGAACTGTGAACTTCCAGATGTTCAAGCTGGTATTAGGAAAGGCAGAGGAACCAGAGATCAAATTGCCAACATCCACTGGATCATTGAAAAGCAAAAGAGTTCCAGAAAAACATCTATTTCTGCTTTACTGAATGTGCCAAAGCCTTTGACTGTGTGGATCACAATAAACTGTGGAAAATTCTGAAAGAGATGGGAATACCAGACCACCTGACCTGCCTCTTGAGAAACCTGTATGCAGGTCAGAAAGCAACAATTAGAACTGGACATGGAACAACAGACTGGTTCCAAATAGGAAAAGGAGTACGTCAAGGTTGTGTATTGTCACCCTGCTTATTTAACTTATATGCAGAGTACATCATGAGAAATGCTGGGCTGGAGGAAGCATAAGCTGGAATCAAGATTGCCGGGAGAAATATAGATAACCTCAGATATGCAGATGACACCACTCTTATGGCAGAAAGTGAAGAAGAACTATAGAGCCTCTTGATGAAAGTGAAAGAAGAGAGTGAAAAAGTTGGCCTAAAGCTCAACATTCAGAAAACTAAGATCATGGCATCCGGTCCCATCACTTCATGGCAAATAGATGGGGAAACAGTGTCTTACTTTATTTTTCTGGGCTCCAAAATCACTGCAGATGATGATTGCAGCCATGAAATTAAAAGACACTCCTTGGAAGGAAAGTTATGACCAACCTACACAGCATATTAAAAAGCAGAGACATTAACTTTTTCAACAAAGTTCCGTCTAGTCAAGGCTATGGTTTTTCCAGTGGTCATGTATAGATGTGAGAGTTGGACTGTGAAGAAAGCTGAGCACAGAAGAATTGATGCTTTTGAACTGTGGTGTTGGAGAAGACTCTTGAGGGTCCCTTGGACTGCAAGGAGATCCAACCAGTCCATCCTAAATGATATCAGTCCTGAATGTTCATTGGAAGGACTGATATTGACTGACTCCAATACTTTGGCCACCTGATGCGAAGAGCTGACTCATTTGAAAAGATGCTGATGCTGGGAAAGATTGAGGGTAGGAGGAGAAGGGGACAATAGAGGATGAGATGGTTGGGTGGTGTCACCGACTCAATGGCCATGGGTTTGGGTGGACTCTGGGAGTTGGTGATGGACAGGGAGGCCTGGCGTGCCGCGGTTCATGGGGTCGCAAAGAGTTGGACACGACTGAGCAACTGAACTGAACTGAATTGAATGTGATCGTTTGGGCTCAGTTTTCCAGAAGCAGAACTAAGAATAAGATTTCACATGAATGAGAATAAATAATGTTTATTAGATTTTTTTCCCAGGGAAAAGATTAGGGGAGTAAGAAGAAGGAAGGAAACCAAGCAAGTGGGCACAATCAGGCCAAGTTGCACAGAGATGATACTGCTGCAACCTTACCCCTGTGGTCATCCCATGTGGGGCCAAGAGAGCTGGAGCCCTGAGCTCAGCTGTCAATCATGAGGACTGGGACAGGGAAACAGGAATCCTTGTGTGTGCAGGTAGCGTGGGCTCTCTGTGTCCGCCTGAGGGAAGCCCACTGATGAAGACCCACAAGCACAGGCTATTGGTGAATAAAAGCATGTCCCCCGGGAACTGTGGACACTAAGATAGCCAAGGGATCTCAAGTACTGATGGCATCTGGGTAGTGTGGTCAGGGATAGTAAACGTCAGGGTTTGGAAACATTATGAAAGCCCGCGTTGGTTGACTTTAATCAAAGGAAGGTCATCCTGGGTGGGCCTGACCTTGTCAGACAAACCCTTTAAAAGAGACTTGAAGCATCAGCAGAAGCTAGCCTATTGACCTTGAAGGAGCAAACTTTTATACTGCGAAGGCCAAATGGCAAGGAGCCCCGGGAAGCTTCTAGTACCTGAGGGCCTCACTCCTGCAATTGCAAGGAACTGAATCCAGCCCACTACCAGTGAGCCTGGGCACTGCTCATCTTGGGACCCAGAACCTCAAATGTGATCACAGCCCCTCCCAGCTTTGAGGCTCTGTGCGGAGCGTGCCTCATTGTGCTGTATCCAAACTTCTGAGCCAGGAAATCTGTGAGATAATAATTGTGTGTTGTAATAAGTTGCCAAGTGTGTGGTAATTGGTTAGACAGCACAGAAGTCCAGTATATAAGAAAACAAATGCCTAATTAAAAAATGGGCAAAATATCTGAACAAATACCTCACCAAAGAAGATATATAAAATATAAATAAGCATAAGAAAAGATATGTCATTAAGGAATTGCAAACGAGAATGGCCATGAGATATCACTATATACCTGTTAGCATGGCCAAAATCCATAGCTCTGACCACACCAAATGCTGCTGAGGACACGGCAATACAAACTCTCATTCATTCCAAGTGAGAATGCAAAATAGTTGCAGCATGTTTGGAAGATGGTTTGGCAGTTTCCTATAACATTAAATATATTCTTATATGTGACTCAGCAGTTGCATTCCTTGATACTTACCCAAATAAATTGAAGGCTTGCAGCTAGCCAAAAGCTTACACATTTATGTTTATACTGTTTTCTTATTCTTCAGTTTCTAAACTTGGGAGCAATCAAGGTGTCCTTCACTGGATGGATGAATAAACAAACTTTGGTACATCCAGACAATGGGATATTATTCAGTGTTAAAAGCAAAGGAGCTATCAAGCCATGAAAGACATAGAGAAAACGTAAATGAATATAGCTAAGTAAAAGAATCCCATCTGAAAAGGCTACAGACTATGATTCCAACTATATAACATTCTGGAAAAAGCAACACTCTAGAGACTGTAAAAAAGTTTAATAGTTACCAGGGGCTTGAAGACGGGAGGGAGGAAAGGATGAATAGAACACAGGGGAGATTTTAGGTCAGTGGAACTATTCTGTATGATGCTCTAATGACAAATAATCATCAAAACTCATAGAATGTACAATACAGAATGAACCCTAGTATAAATTATGGACTTTAGTTAATAATAATGTAGCAGTATTGGCTCACCAGTTGTAACAAAAGCACTACACTAATTCAAGATGCTAATAATAGCAGAAACTGGGAAATAGTCATGAGAGAGGATAGGGGAAATTGCTATACTTTTCACTCAGTTTTTATGTACACTTAAAATTACTCCAAAAAATCCACTTTTAAAAAAAGCAGGATTAATAATCAGGACATCCTATTTCAAGATTCTCTTATTTCTCATTTACCAAATTTTGGTGGGATCCAATTTATCTTCATATACTAATACATGAGTTCATTTTAAAGAAGTTTTATTCTCATTTGCCTTTTGTGTATATGTGGATATAGATATAAATATGCTCAAATTTATTGATTAAAGAGTTTAGATACTTTCTTCCAGATTCACAGAATATAATTAAAGTCTTTGATTATGTTATATAAAATTTCTGCTTGCATTTCTTGAAGTTTGGCTTGACTGTTTTAATACTAAATGGTTTGTTACAAAAATATGATTATTTTATTTAAACTTCAGGGGAGTCTGATTCCAATGACTGGGGAAGATCACTGTCTCTCCCTTGCGTCCCTCTCTTGTCTCCTTTTATAGTTTAGCAAGAGCTGTTCTGAGTGAATTTAATGTAGGTACAGTCTGATGCCAACTGCTGTGCTCCAAGAAAGTGAAAGTTGCTCAGTGTGTACGACTGTTTGCAACCCCATGGACTATACCATCCATGGAATTCTCCAGGCCAGAATACTGGAGTGGGTAGCTGTTCCCTTTTCTAGGGGATCTTCCCAACCCAGGGATCGAACCCAGGTCTCCCACATTGCAGGCGGGTTCTTTACCAGCTAAGCCACCAGGGAAGTCTACTGTGCTCCATAGGTTCCTTTTTTCTAACAAGGTCATTTGCAGAATCAGGAATCTCCTTGTATCCTACTAAACATGTGTGTCTTAGAGTGATGAACCTGTCCACAACCTTAAAGGCTGTATGTAATTTCTGTTTACCACCCAGATTGTGTCTTACTCCTTTTTGATTTAGAGTCATAGCATTTTTCACTTTTTCATCTTATTATATATGAATATCTGCATATTAGTACATATACAGTTAGCCCTCCAAATCTTTAGATTCTAACTCTGCAGCTTCAATCAACTGCAGGTTGAAAACATTAAAAGACAAATTCCAAAAAGTTCCCCAAACCAAAACTTGAGTTTGCCTTGCGCCTACAGCTATTTACATAATATATTGTATTTACAACTATTTATATAACATATGGATTGCATTAGGTATTGGAAGTAATTTGGGGATTATTTAAAGTATACAGGAGGAAAATGGTCCCCATGTTAGGTGATTTTCACTTCTCTGTTTCTTGCTCCCCTTTCATGATTCTCATTTATAGAAGTGTACAGTGAATTAGGTCAGTTTTTTTTCTTTTTTTTTCCTGATTTTTCTTTTCTCTCTCTATTCTACTGTAACTGCTTATCCGGGCAATGTTTAAATCATTATTTTAGCATCTAGGCTGGGAAGCTGCACGTTTCTCATTTATGAACTAACAGTTAAGCCTGTGTTTCAGAAGAACCAGAGGGGTAAATCAGCCAGCAGTTGCCCTACACTCTGTTGAATCCCAGTCTTTTCCCAAGAGAAAAGGAGGTTAAAGAGGACTTACGGATATATATTTTCCTTGCTTTAGGTGGAGTATATATCACTCAACAGGAGTCTAGGTTGCTGTAAAGGTTCTTGGATCAAGGGATCTTTTTTGATGGATCATCTTTTTATTTCTCTTGCCTTACTTTTGGCCAGCTGCCCTAAGTCATGTTCCCAGATTAATGATTCCTGCCTTAGCTCTAACTCAATTCCCTTCTTTTTTTCCCTCAACAGTTAGGAAGTGGTTGAGAAAAAACAAAATGTATATATTTTCATACCCTTTTGCAATGTTTGTGGACATGATCCACAACAGTTGGTTGTTGTTCACTTTTTCTTGGTTTCTGCTCCCCTATCTTCTTCATTCCCTTCTTTTGCTCCTCCATGCCCCTCCCTTTTTTATCTTTAAGAGTTGTTGATGAGTCTTTCCAAATGACTCTCTTTTCCATTGTGGAAAGGCAAGTAGGATCATAAGGTACCACTTGGTTGAATTCTAAAATTTCTTTTCATCACTTGTATTTCAGAGTATATTTTTATTACTTTGCATTAACAGTGTATATCTCCTTAGTTGACAATTTTTGGCTTATTTATTTATATTGCTGTCATTTGTGCAGTAGAATAAATATTTATTCCAGCTTCAGCAGATAACTCATATAAAATATCCACTGGAAGCCCCTGGGCAAGAGGGATCAATACGAGGACAGTAACAATCCTAAAAAACAGAAGTTGGGAAAGTTTTAGAAATTAACTCAATTTTATTTTAGTACCCAGCGACCAAGGTTCATTTTATCATTCTTATCTCTTCCTATGTTCAGTTGTACAAGCATTGGAATATGTTCTAAGTTAACGACCCCCCATCTCTAACCCCCTGTCAAAGAACAAAAGAAAAAAAATGGAGATAAGTTGGATCTGTTCAGATATTCTTGTACTTGGGCTGAGGGAATTAACATTGTTTGAAAACATACTTTGTATCATGCACTGTGCTAGGTACTTTGCTTATGCAACTGAATTTTAGTCCTAGAATAATATTTTTTGGTTAAACATGATTATCCTTAGATACATTATGAAATGCATAACATACTGTAGTACAAAATGACCTTGTTTGAATGGTAGGAAAGATACTGTGCTAACTTTGGCTGTGGACTACTCAATTTTAATGCAGAGCATAATGCAGGTGATATAAATTTGAGAGAGTTTAAAATTACAGTACTTATATTCTCCAGCTGATGAGTGTTGGTTCCTTATTAAAGGGTATAAGATTATTATGATGGATTTAAGAATTCATGTTTATTTTTACTAAACTGTTTATTATTTCATTTCAGTACCCAAGAGAATACAAACCTCAAGATGGTATATAGGGCAGGACACAAGGTTATACTTGAACTAACAAATATTTGTTGTCTAGCGAAAAGAGTGACATTGTATCAAGATGTCTGTGGATGTGACATAAACGTTCTCGTTGCACATAAATATTATACAAATATAAATTTTTAATGAACATTTACAGTGTGGTAGGAATTATGAAATTCCATGGACAGAGGAGACTGGCAGGCTACAGTCCATGGGGTCACAAAGAGTTAGACACAACTGAGCAACTGAGCACAGTAGGCATTATGGAAAATATTGGGGGTCAAGTAATGAGTAGAAATTAGCATAGACATGTATTATTAATTTAAATAATCATAAAATAAATGTAAAATAGCATCTGTGGCAAATTCTAAGGACTCTGTTTCTCAATTAGCAAACACTTTCTGAATACTATGTATTTTTATGCATACTATGTATGTTTCCATATCATTTTTCCCTATAACCTCTCTCAACTATGTGGAAGGAGATTTGATGTATTTTATTTAGTGCTAAATATAGCCCAACATATAGCACACTTTTGGGCACACAGTAGGTTCATAATAATTATTTATTCCATGAATAACTGAGAGTAAATTAAATTTGAGATGTTCAAAGCAACTAGTAAAGACAACTCTGACACAGCTGAATTCTGTGTTCTAAAGAGTGGGTAGGCAATATTTAGATGAAAGAAGATGTAAGGTTGTTGTCAGGCCTAGGGAAATGTTACATAAAAGCCCTGCATTAGGAATAAGAGTAGTGAATATGAAGCACTAAAGAAGGTGAGGGGCAACATGAACGGAGAAGGAGAGAAAGCATGGCACGGGGGAGGCATGTAAGTGGGGAGAGATCTTCTTTAAGACCTTTGTAGATCATGCTAATAAACACCATCTTTCTTCTTAGAGTATTAAAAATCACTGAATAAACATAAGCAGTGGAGTGAAATAATGTTTCGTGCTTTAAAACTATCTTTGTTAGTAATTATTTATAATGAATGTGGCAGGAACACTCATAGAGTATGGTTGAAGAAGAGAGGGCTTTGGATAAAGCTTAGTTTTATTATTTAATGTCTATTAAAGGAGCATGAGTACATCATGAGAAACGCAGGGCTGGAAGAAGCACAAGCTGGAATCAAGATTGCTGGGAGAAAAAAAAAAAAAGATTGCTGGGAGAAATATCAATAACTTCAGATATGCAGATGACACCACCCTTATGGCAGAAAGTGAAGAAGAACTAAAGAGCCTCTTGATGAAAGTGAAAGAGGAGAGTGAAAAAGTTGGCCTAAAGCTCAACATTCTGAAAACTAAGATCATGGCATCCGGTCCCATCACTTCATGGCAAATAGATGGGGAAACAGTGGAAACAGTGGCTGACTTTATTTTTGGGGGGCGCTCCAAAATCACTGCAGATGGTGATTGCAGCCATGAAATTAAAAGATGCTTACTCCTTGGAAAGAAAGTTATGACCAACCTAGACAACATATTAAAAAGCAGAGACATTACTTTGTCAACAAAGATCTGTCTAGTCAAGGCCATGGTTTTTCCAGTGGTCATGTATGGACGTGAGAGTTGGACTATAAAGAAAGCTGAGCACTGAAGAATTGATGCTTTTGAATTGTGGTGTTGGAGAAGACTCTTGAGAGTCCCTTGGACTGCAAGGAGATCCAACCAGTCCATCCTAAAGGAGATCAGTCCTGGGTGTTCATTGGAAGGACTGATGTTGAAGCTGAAACTCCAATACTTTGGCCACCTGATGCGAAGAGCTGACTCATTTGAAAAGATGCTGATGCTGGGAAAGATTGAGGGCAGGAGGAAAAGGGGATGACGGAGGATGACATGGTTGGATGGCATTACCAACACAATGGACATGGGTTTGGGTAGACTCTGGGAGTTGGTGATGGACAGGGAGGCCTGGCGTGCTGCGGTTCATGGGGTTGCAAGGAGTCGAACACGACTGAGTAACTGAACTGAATGGAGCATGAGGTATTGGAATGTGGTAATATAGTGGAAGGCCAACAAAGAAAGTACCTTAAAAGGGGAGTCTACAGTGTTCAATGGTACTAAAAGGTACATTGAACTTTAGAAGAATTAATCAACTATGCCCTAAGCATAAAGATGTGGAGATCATTGTTGATCTGAGCATGAGGAAGTTAAATGATTATATGTTAAACAAACCACACATACACATGCACATACACCACACACCAAAATAAATCCTAATGCTGTTGGATAAAAAGAATAATATGTAACTGAGTTCAGAAGGAAGTAAGATTACTGCCTGTAGCCACGTTTCAGAGGAATGTGAAAAGCTTAAAACCTGAATGGTAAACCTGAATTAAGGATGGAATTTTTGAAAGAACATCTTTTCTTTGAACTTTAAACTGTGGGTTTTAACAGTTAATATAAGCATAGGAGATGGGGCTTTGGGTATATGCAAATGGAGAGTTAGAACTGAGATACCATAATAAAGGCTAGAATTTCAAATGACTACCAGTGAAGACAGAATAACCAAAATCAGAAAAATCCTACTCCCAAGAAAAGAGAGATAATAAGGTATTTTATTTTACTCTTGTTATTCTCTGGTCTTGTTTGGAAAGTATTCTATGCTGAGAATCAGTAACCAGGGTTCAGCTTTCATCCATATAAGGTATTTGAATATTTACTTTTTTAGAGTCTAGAAAACCCCCAGTCAAAAATTTTTGTTTAATATGATCATAAGCACCTTGGGAAACCCCACAGCATCGATGCCATTGCTTTTTGAAGAGAAACAGATTTTGAAAAGGCTCTCACACTTCTCATATAATATTTTGTGAGAAGTGTAAAATAGAAATAATAATAGAAAAGCAAGATTATACAGACAACTTTAGAAAAGAACTAAGTAAAACTTACAGAAATGCAAAATAGATATATTTCAGTTTCACAGTCAGTGGGAGTATTAAAATTATATTGTTAATAACTCAAGAGAATAGCTTAATAGTCTGAAATAGATATATAATGAAATGTATGAAGAAAAAGAGAACTAAAGAGCAGTAGTTATAGATATGATAGATAAGAGAAAGTTTGATATATTTAATGGGAATTCCAGAGGGAGAAATCCAGATGGTTTTGGATAGGCAATTTCTTAAGAGATAATTTTTTACACTTTTCTAGGATAGGTGAAAGACAGAAATGCTCAGATTTAGGAAGTGCAATAAAACACAAATGTGTTAAACAAATGCAATCCACATTTAAGAGAATTTTGGTAAAGTTTTAAATTTCAAAGGTAGAAGATCTTGAAAACATCTAAAGTGAAACAAAAATTACCCATAAAGTAAAAGCTATTATACCAACAGGAGAGTTCTCTTGAGTACCAACTGAATTTAGAAAATCATTCAGAAAATTGAATTAATTTAAATAATTATAATGCATGATTTTTTTATGTAGGTAAACCATGACTTATGAACAAGCACAAAAGTCATTTTATAGATAAGTTGTGGAAAGTTTATCAACAATGCATTCTCACCAGCAGAACTTCTAAATAATATATTTCAGGAACAGATAAATTGAATATAGAGAAAAAGACTTAAATCTAGACATATATGACAACATAAAATGGTAAACATATGCAGAAATGAGAAAACAAAAATGTTGAATTGAAGAATAATATCAGAAGATTATTTCGAGAATTAAAAAGATTTAAGTGTTTCAAGTACTGTGAACATGGCCAGAATTTTATAATTGTTTGTTAAATAAGTAAGAAAAGAATAAAGGGATATATCAGTAACATAGAACCGAAATATTTGATGAAGAAAGCATGAATGTTAGCTGTGTTGAGTACTTTATAATCATAGTTAAGATATGCAAATTCTGTTTGTTTGGAGGAGAAATATATATTGTCTTCCTTTAGAATTTATTTAGTGTGTTTAAACTTAAATGCAGCCATTAAAACATACAATTAAATTATTAAATATCAAAATGCATGTGGGGTAAATTGAGAAATGTCTGTCAATTAAAGTATCAGTATTAAATATCAATATAAAAGAAGGCATGTTTTATTAATGAGAAAAATATAAATGAGCAGTAATAGAAAATAGAATGGACTGAAAGAAACAGCTATAAGGATTACCAGATTTTATTTTTAAAATTCCATCTATATGTAATTCACAAGAGATTCATGTAGAAGTTAAAGACTCGAGCAGGTTGAAAGAAAAAGCATAGAGTCACCTACTAAGATAAAGCTGTTACAGTTATTTTAATATCAGACAAAATAGACCCTAAGGTAAAAAATCATTGTGTGGGATAAAAGCTTTCATTTCATATGAGGAATATAGAGCAATTTTACATTTTTTGCACAGAATAAGATAGTCAAAGATGTACTCTAAAGAAAAAGAAGTGACAGATGGCAGGCATAATGCAATAAATCTACTATCATACAGGGAGATTTCATTCAACTTGCTACTATGAGATTTAAAACCCAAACTTAGTAAAGATATAGAAGATTTGAACAAACAACACAGTTGATAGTCTTATTCTCAATAACATACATTGAACCCTGAGCCTCAAAATTAAAGAGCATATCATTTTTTTCAAGAATACATAAGATACACATAAAACTGACAATGAAATAAACTGTAATGCAAATTTAATGAAACTCCAGATAATACCGAGCAAGTTATATAAAATTACTATAGTGTTATTGAATTAGAATGAAGTATAATGAAAAGATAATTTAAAAATACCAAAAGTATTTGTAAATTAGATATTACATTTCCAAATAACTAATTGGTCAAAGATAACAAATGTTTAAACATGAATTAAAAAAAAAAAAAAAGTAGTGCAAGGACTCCATTTTAAAACTGTTACTTATTTCTGAAAAAAAGGAAGAGTGAAAATCAATGAGATAAGCATCCATCTTAAAAACTTAAGGAAAAGTAGGAAAATGAACCCAAAGAAAGCAAAAAGGATAAATATATATAGACTACCAAAATTCTTTAAAGAATAAAAATGAATAGTCCAGCAATCATTTAAAAATTTTGATTCTGTTCAGTAAATATCATCAATTCCAAATGATTTTAGGAGGAAATTATATGAAATACTTAGTCATGGATAATTCCATTTCTATTCAAAGTCTTTAATAAAAATAAATATAGTGTTAGCAAGATTGTATTTTAAATGATAAGAAATAAGCCATATTAAAGTGACTGGAAGATTGAATGGAGAAGGTGGAGATCAGTAGACTAAATACTGGTAAAAACTTTTCAAAACTGCCCGAGAAAGGAAAGAGAGAGAAGGAAATAGTTTGAAGTAGGGTTGAAGGAGGATTTTCATGTTAGGAGAGACTCGAGCATATTGAAAAGCCATGGGAGAATACTATTTAGCTATAAAAAAGAAGGCTGTCTTATCAATTATGACCATATGGATGGACCTTGAGAGCATCATGCTTAGTGAAATTAGTCAGACACAGAAAGACAAATACTTAAGTTCTCACATGTGGAATGTAAAAGGAACAAACAGCAACATAAGTGAATTTATAGGGAACACAGAGGTGAGGGAATAAGAGGTGGATGAAATGGGTGAAGGAATACAAATGCCCAGATATAACATAAGTACCTCCTGGGGAGGTAATGTGCAAAATTGTGAGTAGAGTTAATAACAGTGTGTTGAAGATAAACAGGTGTCAATCTAGGTAGGCTTATATATTTTTCATATTAGTAAAGGAAATCTTTTCTGTTTGATGGCTTCTGCTTCTTCCAGAAATTAGAATTTAAGGCCAGAAAGGGTGTGTTGAAGAAGAAGCTGTAGAGAGGCAGAGGTTTAGAGAGTTTAAACAATTGTGAGACAGATGGCAGAGTAAGATATTCTTAGATTGAAAATACAGTTCTGGGTAGAGTTGAGTGTACCTTTGAAGCAGGTGACAATGGTCAACAGTGAATCTGCCTGCCCTGCTTTACTCCATTCTGGTTGGGCATCCTTGACATCTTGGTCTCAGAAGCAGAGAATATCAGACTGTTGTTCAGTGCTCAGTCATGCCTGATTCTTTGCAACCCCATGGAGGGCAGCACAGCAGGCTTCTTTGTCCTTCACAATTTCCTGTAGCTTCTTCAAACCCATGTCCACTGAGTCAGTGATGCCATCTAACCATCTCGTCCTCTAACATCCCCTTCTCCTCCTGCCTTCAGTCTTTCCAAGCATTGGGTCTTTTCTAATGTGTTGGCTTTTCGCATCAGGTGGCCAAAGTATTGAGTTTCAGTTTCAGCATCAGTCCTTCTAATGAATATTCAGGACTGATTTCCTTTAGGATGGACTGATTTGACCTCCTTGCAGTCTTAAGGGACTCCCAAAAGTCTCCTCCAACACCACAACTCAAAAGACTCAATTCTTTGGCATTCAGCCTTCTTTATGTTCCAACTCTCACATCCATACATGACTACTGGAAAAACCATAGCTTTGACTAGACAGACCTTTATCAATAAAGTAGTGTGTCAGCTTTTTAATATGCTTTCTAGGTTTGTCATAGGCTTTCTTCCAAGAAGTGAGGATCCTTTAATTTCATGGCTGCAGTCACCATCTGCAGTGATTTTTGGAGCCAAAGAAAATAGTCTGTCACTGTTTCCATTGTTTCCCCATCTATTTGCCATGAAGTGATGGGACTGGATGTCATAATCTTTGTTTTTTGAACGTTGAGTGTTAAACCAGCTTTTTCACTCTCCTCTTTCATCTTCATCAAGAGATTCTTTAATTCCTCTTCACTTTCTGCCATTAGGGTGGTATCATCTGCATATCTGAGGTTACTGATATTTCTCCCAGCAGTCTTGATTCCATCTTGTGCTTCATCCAGACCAGCATTTTGCATGATGTACTCTGCATATAAGTAAATAATCAAGGTGACAGTATACAGCCTTGACATACTTCTTTCCCAATTTTGAACCAATTTAGATGCATAGTCATAATGAATAAAACACAAAGTTCTTTAAAAGCTTTGCAAAGTAGTGTGTTGCCATTATGCATTTTTCAGTCAGTAAATTCTGACAAAGATTACCTTATGAGGTTCTGAGAACATTTTTACTTTAGTAAGAGGGTCCTTATGTTCTTAATGTAAACTACAACACTACGGTCTTCTGCATGTTCTCAGATTATAGCCTTGCTCCACTTTTCTAACGAATGGAAAGCCTGATGGAGACCAAATTAAAATCAAAATAAAGACAAAAACTGTAAATGTCTGGTTGTAATTTACCAACCTTTTCAGTTACTGAAGTTAAGAGTTAAGGTGTTACATACATTTGAGGCAGAAACCCATTATCTAGGATAGATCTTTTAATTAAACAAATGTGTGTGTTTTAGTTGCTCAGTCTTGTCCGACTCTTTGCGACCCCATTGACTTTAGCCTGCCAGCCTCCTCTGTCCATGGAATTCTCCAGGCACAAATACTGGAGCAGGTTGCCATTCCCTTCTCCAGGGGATCTTCCCAACCCAGGGGTTGAATCCGGGTCTTCAGCATTGCAGGCAGATTCTTACCATTTGAGCCACAAGGGAAGAAAATGTAAATAGGTTGTAAACAACTGTTTTTGAAGACTTGACTTGGGAAAGGTATCTGAGTAAATATAGATCAGATGAGGATGTTGAATACATTTGTCTATTTTGAATAATAGTAATGATATTTTTAATGCCTACTGAACATTATTTGCTAAGCAATTTATAATTCATATTATAATAATTTATTTTCAAAACCACCCAATGAGAAAAATACTATTATTAACCTCATTATACTCATAAACCTGAGGGACAGACAGGTTAAGTAATTTCACAAATATCACACAGCTGGTAAATGACAATTATAGGATGGAAATCTAGGAAATCTGGTTTTAGCATGTGAAACCAGATTATAGTTTAAAGAGAGTGACATATTGTCATCAACTTTCACTCTTGCTGGTTAGTAATAAAGACAAATAGGTTGGTAGCAGTAAAGTGAGAGAAAAATAAGTTACTTTCTGTCTGGAAAAGTATGACATTTCTGAAAAATGGATGTCTGTTGGAGCTAATGAGAAATATGCCCAATAGGAGGCATATTCACTGGGATCTAAAAACAAGAAGTCTGATAATCATCAGCTCTGTATTTTTTGTTATTCTTGTTGTTATAGTTCCCTCTACTACTTTCAAGCCTTTTAAAAAAGAATGAAAATGAGTATGGTCTTGTATTAACTCTGTCTCAGTGGTGAAGAATCCTGCCAAGCGGGAGACGTGGGTTTGATCCCTGGGTTGGAAGATCCCCTAGAGAAAGAAATGGAAAACCCACTCCAGAATTCTTGCCTGGAGAATTCCATGGACAGAGGAGCCTGGCAGGCTACAGTTCATGGGGTTGCAAAGAGTTGAACATGACTTGGTGACTAAGCAGCAGCAGTAATAGCAAGAAAATGAAAGGGTCGGGATGGGGAATACGTGTAACTCTATGGCTGATTCATATCAATGTATGACAAAACCCACTGGGAAAAAAAAAAATAAAAGATAGTTACAATTGCAAAAAAAAAGAAAATAAAAGGGAAGAGTTTGTATCTACACTTTGGAGTGTCAAAAACTAAGGAGAGCTTGGCCACTGATGGCAAAAGTATAAGGTGGCCAAGGTGGTCAGACGTCTGTGCAGCAGCAGCCCAAAACACAGATAACAGGAGACAACCAAGCTGGAATTTTACAATAAGGAGCCCAAGATCTGAACCATGGTCCACTCCCAGTCTTGTTTTTGCTGACTGTATAGAGCTTCTCCATCTTCGGCTGCAAAGAATATAATCAATCTGATTTCGGTATTGACCATTTGGTGATGTCCAGATGTACACTTGTCTGCATAACGAAGGCTGAGCACAGAAGAATTCATGCTTTCGAACTCTGGTGCTGGAGAAGACTCTTGAGAATCCCTTGGACTGCAAGGAGATCAAACCGGTATCCTGAAAGATATCAACCCTGAACAGTCTTCGGAAGGACTGATGCTGAAGCTGAAGCTCCAATACTTTAGCCATCTGATGCAAAGAGCTGACTCATTGGAAAAGACCCTGATACTGGGAAAATTGAGGGCAAGAGGACAAGGAGGGTGACAGAGGATGAGATGGTTGGATGGCATCACCAACTCAAAGGACGTGAGTTTGAGTTACCTCCAGGAGATGGTGAAGGACAGGGAAGCCTGACGTGCTGCAGTCCATGGGTCCAGAAAAGTTCACTCATGACTTAGTGACTGAAAAACAACTAGCAGGAATATGAATTGATCCTAGAGATTTACACTTCAAATACTTTGAATTTATTCAATTTCCATATATCTCTGGCAGAATAAAGCACCTACTCCTTTCTTCCCCTATCGTATTAAACCACTCATTAGGCTGCTGTTTCTCCTGTCTATATGTCTGTCTGTCCATCCATCCATCCATCATCTCCTGTTAGAATTTGAAGTTTCTAAAAAGCAGTACTATATTTCACTTATCTTATTTCCTCGGTATCTTGCAGACTATCAAGCACAGTAGATTGTTCACAAATATTTGGTGAATGCCTAATGTTCCCACAAACTCAGTAGAATAACAATTTTATGGAACCCCAATTTCTTTCACCCTAAAAAAAATCTTCCTTGAAACTTTTATCTGATGGAAAGTCCACAGTGACAGTGGTACCTTTGCCTAGCTTCCATTTCCTTAAGCTCCCTTCTCTTGTAGCTAATTGGCTGTGTTCAGTAAAATGCCCTCATGACATCTGAGAGTCAACCCACTCTTAATGCTTTGTTTTTTTAGCCCCAAGGAGATGCATGACATAGCACAGTGAATGCTAAAGACCACGGTACAACGTGACTTTAGAGTCTTTTCTTCTTGATGCCAATTTCCTTGGTTCTGTGAGGTCTGTTTAATTTGGTAATGTCCTCAAGTCTATTTTGCTTCATAACTTCTTCCCTCTAGGGTCTGGGGATTTCATGTGTTATTTTCATCTTCAAAACTTCTAACAAACTGTGGTTACCAGTGGAAAGGTGGGGAGGAGCAATATATGGAGGGAGAAATAGGAGTAATAATATATCTTGTTTTGAATTATCTACCCTTCAAGGACTACTTTAACTTCCACATAGTTTGTAATATTCCATGTTTAATTCAGTCTACTATGATCAGTTATTTCTTAGAATTCCTTTAGTTCAAACTGCCACTTTAAAAAAAATGTTTATTATGCAGTGCCTTTTATTATTAGTTAATTTTTACATGTAAAGTTGTCTTATGTTTCCAACATTATAAGAATTTGTTTTAGGGCATAATAGCTACGATAGTGTACCTATGACTGATTCTTGTTGATGGTGTACCTATGGCTGATTCTTTATGATGTTTGACAGAAAACAACAAAATTCTGTAAACAATGATCCTTCAATTGAAAAATAAATTAAAAAATAGAATTTGTTTTAGGGCATAATAGCTACAATAGTATCTTGAATAAATTACTCATTTTGCTTAGCAGCATTCAGTAGGTATTTAAATGTAGTAATTCTTTCATTAATAGGTTATCTTTTTATTAAAAATACATTTTCCAATGAAATATTAATGGTAATATTATATAAAAACACATTAGTCAAATTTAAAATTAAGCAGATTTCTCTTCTGTATGGAGTAATACACCACTCTTACAAGGTCTGCAATTTTATTTAGATTTTTAACTTCTTAAGGAGATATATGATCATACTGTGTCTAGTCAAGCACTTAGGAAGAAGATTGTGGAATATTTTAATGATGATAATGCAGTCGTGATGAAATAGTAAACATGTATATTTAGTTCTGTGCATGATGTTATTGATTGAATAGTAAATGGACTACCCATATTATGTTTCAGATAGGATCTTCTTATATATTACAAACCCAAGTATGCATGGAGAGAATATTCTACATTGAAGGAATAGGCAATGAGCCAACTAACCCCAGACACAACAGACTATGATAGGGAAAGTATGTCACTCTGGCTGGGAAGAAAGAATTCCCAGCCATAATGTTCTTTCTTTAGTATAAAATGCACACTAATAGGATGCACTGAGCTACTGACAGTTTAGGTGAATAGTCTCTATCCTTTCAAATGCAAATATTTCAGAATCACACAGGTTCCTAGGACATGGATTGTGAAACCAAGTCATTCTTTGCTGTGGAATAACATAATTGCACACTTGGGACATTATATATTTATGTAGATAATGGGTGCAGTTCAAGCATTTGCCTGCTGAAGTTAATGGAAGGACTGTCTATTGAGAAGGGACTGTGTTATGTATATATACACTCACATATATGTGTGTATATAATTTTTCTTCATCTTTTCACTCCTGGTTAGGCTTATTCATTTTTTTCTCTGAAACTGAATTCCTTTGAATATGAACTTTACACTATCACTATTTTGATATATATATTAATAATATTAAAAATTGTTTTTGGCATGTGGGAAAGATTATACATATATTATACATCACTGTACTGAAATCTTATCTTTCCAACTAGGGTGAATTTTTTACAGAATGCAAATGTTATTTTGTACTATTAAAAGAGAACAGATTTTGGAGCAAAATTTTTAAGTTGTAATCTTCATTCCATTAATTACCTGATAGTTTCTCTCCACGGATTACTTAGCTCCCCTGAGGCTCAGTTTCTCATCTCTCAAATGATATTTTCCTTGCAAAGGACTTGTCATGTTCTGAAAGTGAAAGTTGCTCAGTCATTTCTGACTCTTTGGGACCCCATGGACTGTTGTCCACCAGGCTTCTCTGTTCATGGAATTCTCTGAGCAATACTGGAGTGCATTGCCATCCCCTTCTCCAAGGGGTCTTCCTAATCCAGGGATCAAACCCAGATCTTCTGCATTGCAGGCAGACTCTTTTATTGTCTAAGCCACCAGGAAACCATCATATTCCAGGAACTCAAAAAGTAGAGTCCCTTTAATTTTGTCATTTTCTCAGGACATGTTGTCTAGAAGTATTAAAATTGCAATTCCTGATAAATTATGCATAATAGATTTTCCTATGAGTTCACTGTGGAATTATCCACAAAGAATCAGCTGCCAACCATACTCACCTTAGAAGCATATAGTCAGAGGCATCTTCATCCTCCACTTCAGAAGCAATCCTAAGTCTATGGAGTCTTCTAAATACAGCCCATCAGATTTGAGTAGATTTGGCAAGGGGGATCGAATCTTTAAACAAATCAGGAAGTCTTTTGCCTCCTCTTAAGTTGTCAAGTTTCTCAGGGGCCCTCTAATAAATAGCATCTCTCTTCAATACAGTTCTGAGGAATTTGAGAATGAACAAAATCAAAGGACAGTCTTTCTGGGGGAAAAAAAAACACAACAATAATTTGAAAGATACATACACTCTAGTGTTCATAGCAATGTTATTTACAGTTATGAAGATATGGAAATAGCCTGAGTGTCCATCAACAGATAAACGGAAAAAGAAGACATAGTGCATGTGTAGAATGGAATGTTACTCAGACATAAAAAGAATGAAATTTTTCCATTTGCAACAACATGGATGGAGGATATTATGCTTAGTAAGACAATCCAGAGAAAGGCAAAAACTATATGCTATTACTTATGTGGGGAATCTAACACATAAAGCAAATTAATGAACATAACAGAACAGAAACAGTCTCATAGATAGAAAACCAACCAGTGGTACCAGTGGGGAGAGGGAAGGGGCAGGAGCAACAAAGAGATAGGGGATTAAGAGGCACAATCTACTATGTATAAAATAAATAAGCTGTGATGATATAATGTACAGTACAGGGAATATAGCCAATATTTTACAATAACTAAGTTTTAAATCTATGACATTTCAAATAACTATATTGTACAAGTGAAACTAATACAGTATTGTCAATCAACTATACCTCAAGAAAAAGAATGTATTATAAATATATTTCTATGTTAGGAGAAATAATAGATCAATCAGTTAAAGAAAACAAAGTTGATCTATTTATTTCTTTAACTATAGAAAAGTAAAAAATATCATTATTAATATTTTTATTAACATTCCCAGTATTTTGCTATCTAGTTATGATCATATAGTATACTAATTTTACATTCTATTTTTTTTCACTTGAATTTATTCTTCAAATACACACTTATTGTCAAAGCTTTGGAAAATATTTTAAAACGTGGAAAAAAAATAAATTCACTACAAGTTTTCTATGGAATATGATCTTTTGTTCAATTTAGATCTATTTCTTTCCCGTTATTTACTATGTTTACTTTAATGAGTATATTTATATTTAAAAATAAGATTATGCTGCATTTATATTTTGATTTAAATTTTAAGAATTGATATTAACTTAAGAATTTGTTATATTATTAAACAGTCTTCAAAACTTTGTTTTTAAAATAAAAAGTAAAATAACATAAACAAAGGAGAGTCATAGGAGTCCTCAATATCACTTTTACTACTGGCAAAGCTAGGTAAGCTGACTATACGCAGGGTAACACGTAGATTGACCTACTACGTGAGTGCCTGACCTAGGGAGATTTGCTTAGTCAATTCTAAGTAAGGCTGAACTGGCGTAGCTCCTCAGCGTGAGTGGTGGTAGGGGATGTGTGTTCTCTGCAGGAAACAAGAGAAAGAAAGGCAGAGCTATTAAGTAGGTAGAGAAAGGCTAAAGGGGTGGGGGGAAATCTCTTCTCGTGGAAATCAGAGATGGAGTGAAAACATTGCCTTGCACCAGTAAATTGATTATATTTTTACCAATCCCAAAGTTCTGATTCACACTTGAAGAATTCAAGGTGTCTTAAAGTGTGAAAAAGACAAGCATACAAATGATTTAACTTTCCTTTAACAAGGCTTAGATTCTATCCTGTAATGTATGTTGTCAAATAAATGTCCAGAATGAAGTTCAAGGTGAATTCCTCTAGAGGGTATTTCAGTGATTGAAGAGTTACTTGCCATTTTAAAAATGATACTTTACGAACATCCTAATTATTGTCATCTTTTCATAAATGTCTTATTGGATGAACAAACTTATGAAATAGATTGGCAAAATTATGACTATGTAAAAGAAAGAAAAGAAAATGTATGTTATTAGCTCTAGCTCATTCAATTAGTAAAACCTGACCAGTCGTAAAAGTCACATGATGTGAGCTGTTCCTGGTTACCTACAAAAACAGCCACTGCCTTCTGTTATGTAAATTCATGTTTCTTCATGTACTTGAAATTAAATTGAATGTGTTTTCAACTCCTGCTTGTTTTGCTAAAAATACGCTAACATTTAAGAAATATTTGGGCAGGTTAAAAGATAAAAGAATGTTAAAAAACATCTTAGATGTGTATCTCTGACTATTTGAGTTCAGTATCAGGGAGCAAACTGCCATTGTCTTCCAAAATGTTTGCTGAAGTCACAGTCAGAAACAGATATCTTGTTAAAATATGTATAGGAGGTCTCTAAATAATGTTTACCTTTACTTTGAACAATTTCTTATCAGGCAAAATGATTTCTATCTATCTTGCAGTTTCAGCATTTTGTTTGCTTCTGGCACTCATAATTTTATCTGGATGAGATTTTCCTCTGTGTGATAAAGTTTATCATTCTCTTCAACTGGCTTGGTTTGGAGGGCAAATAAGAAAAGAAAAAAGAAAAAGAAAAACAGGAAAAAAAAAAGCAAAACTAGCACTATTGAGAATGGTGATTATCATTCTAACTTGTTTTTCCTTAAGAAATATGGGGAATGGGAAAGATACGGTTCATTGTCGGTTAACATGGAGGGAAAGTGCAAATGGAACATTATGGGAGGAGCCAGGGCTTCAAGAGGGATGCCTAAAGCCACTGACTGATGATTATCTTCAAAGGAATAGCTTGTCTCTCTTTGGGCATTCTTCAATGAATGGAGGTAGTTTAAACTAAAGGTTCTGAAGTCCAGCATTAGTTGGATTTTTATTAGCTGTATGTCCTTGGATAATTAGTATTGTTGTTGTTCAGTCCCTACTTCATGTCTGACCCTTTGCGATTCCATGGACTGCAGCATGACAGGCCTCCCTGTCCCTCACCATCTCTTGGAGATTGCTCAAACTCATGTCCATCGAGTTGGTGATGCCGTCCAATCATCTCATCCTCTGCCTTCCCTTCTTCTCCTGCCTTCAGTCTTTTCCAACATCAGGGTCTTTTCCAGTGAGTCAGCTTTTCACATCAGGTGGCCAAAGTATTGGAGCTTCAGTTTCAGCATCAGTCCTTCCAATGAATATTCAAGACTGATTTACTTTAGGATTGACTGGTTTGATCTCCTTGGGACTCCCAAGAGTCTTCTCCAACACCACAGTTCAAAAGCATTAACACTTCAGCACTCAGCTTTCTTTATTGTTCAACTCACACATCTGTACACGACTCCTGGAAAATCCATAGCTTTGACTAGACTCACCTTTGCTGGTAAAGTAATTTCTCTGCTTTTTAATATGCTGTCTAGGTTTCTCATAGCTTTCCTTCCAAGGAGCAAGTGTCTTTTAATTTCATGGCTGCAGTCACCATCCACAGTGGTTTTGGAGCCCACAACAAGCTCCCATGTCCTTCACTATCTCCTGGAGTTTGGTCAAATTCATGTCTATTGAATATGTGATGCTATCTGATCATCAAGACCTCTGTCACCCCTTTCTCCTTTTGCCTTCAATCTTCCCCAGCATCAGGGTCTTTACCAGTGAGTTGGCTCTTTGCATCAGGTGGCCAAAGTATTGGACTTCAGCATCAGTCCTTCCAATGAATCAGCAGGGTTGATTTCCTCTAGGATTGACTGGTTTGTTTTCAAAATTAGTGTCCTTTCTTCTTCATCTTTTAGAAATGACTCTGTGGTAGGAATTTTGATAGGTAATGGAATTAATAAAGTTAGGACCTGAGCTCTTAAAGTATTGGTTACTCTAGAATATCATCTGTCAGCCTAAGAATAAAGATACAATTGTCTCCTTAGTACTCCTGGGTGGTTCTCATTGTCCACCAAGGCACATGTGTAATATTGTCCCTTCTCATTGATGAAAAGAGGCATCCTCCTCCTCTCTGCCTATAGGGTGTTTTGGTTCTCTGATTTTATAAATACCAGTCTTATTTTATGTTTACTATTTTAAAATTTTATTTATTTAAAAATTTTTAGCTTGTAACTACTCTGGCTATGGAGGTATACAAAGATACTAGCAGTAAAGAAAAAGAGGCTTGAATCTGGAAGTCAGTAATTCTTCAATTACTAGTATGTAACTTTGGAGAAATCACATTACTGAAGGCTGTTAATATAAGAAATGAGTATTATGCAAATCACAAAGCTGGGGAATAGGATGTGAAGTTTTTTGTTATGTAGTCATGTACAAATGTAAAAATCATGGTGGGAGAGGGTATGGTGGATATATTAGTCTCTGCATATCTAGGATTTTTTGAGAATTTTATTTAACAGCTTTATGTAGGTATAGTTGATATACAAAGAATTATAACTATTTAATGTGTACAGTTTGATGAATTTAGACATATGCCAACATCTGTGATACCATTACCAGAATCAAAATAATAGGCATAGGCAGCACTCTGCATTTCTGTGACTCTGTTAGGTTTGCTTGTTTTTGGTTTTAGATTTTTTTGTGGTAAGATTACTGTAGATGAGATTTAACTTAACAAAACGTGAAGTGTACAATACCATTTTGTTAACTGTAGTAGAGCAGATCTCGAAAACTTAATCATCTTTATATAACTTCAACTTTATATTCATTGATCACCGATTCCTCATATTCTGTATTCCTTAGCCCCTGGCAAGTTCTATTGTATTCTCCTCTTCTATGAGTTTTACTAGTTTAAATGCATCATATAAATGGAATCATGCAATATTCTTCTGCCACTGGCTTGTTTTACTTAGTATAGTGGCTTCCAGGTTCCTCCATGCTGTTACAAAGGGTAGGATTTCTCTCTTTCAAGAGCAAGTAATATTCTATTGTATGTATATACTACCTTCTCTTTATCCATTCATCTGTATACAACTTGGCTATTGTAAACAATACTGCAATCAAACTAATTGTAAATATCTCTTTGGCATCCAAATTTTAATCCTTTTGGTTGTATACATAAAAGTGAAATTGTTGGATCATAAATTAGTTCGACTTTTATTTTTTAGAGACACTTTCTTGCTGTTTTATGTAGTGGCTAAAAATTTACATTTGCACTAAGAGTTCACAAGGGTTTCCTTTTATCTACATGCTTGTCAACACTTGTTATCTTTGGTTTTGTTTGATAATAACTATCCTAACAGGAATGAGAAATCTCATTTAACTTCTAATTTGCATTTCCCCAATCATTAATTAGGGAATCTTTTTAGAGGGGCATCTTTCCATATACCTGTCGGCCATTTGTATGCCATCTTTGGAGAAACATTTGTCCAAGTCATTTGCACAGTTTAAAACATGATTGGTTTGGTTGCTTATTTGTTTTTGTATTGATTTATAAAAGTTTATTGTACATTTTGAAAATTTAGCCTTTCTCAGATGATGGTTTGTAAATATTTTCTCTGATTTGGTAAGCTGCCTTTTCATTCTGTTGATAGTTTTTAGTGCAGAAGTTTTTAGTTTGATATAGTCCCACCAGTCTATTTTTGCCTAGGAGTTTAAAGCATGGCCATATGGTTTCCTGGGCATTCCATTTGCAAGAGTTTCTGATAAGCAACTGCATAGGAAAATAATGACAATGTCTGTGAAGAAAGAGGAAGTCAGTTCAACCTCAGCTTCTCATAAAGCCAAGTAGCCCATCACTGAAAGAAGTAACAGTCAATGCAGTGAGGAGGGGCAGAAGCTGTCAGCCAAGTTGCAGGTAGAGAAAATGTATTACTGCCATGCCAGGCAGAAGAGACTCCTCTAGTAATTGAGATGTGCTCCAGAAACCCACATGGAATTCTGCTGTGAAAACTCAGGAGACTAAATTACACAAATTTATTAATTATTCAACAAATAATTATTGAGAATCTACTATGTCTATTTTACTAGGTGGACATTTTATAGTGATGACAAAAGCAAATACAAACTTCTTTCATGAGATTTTCTCCAAGTGGGATTTTTTTTTTTTTTTTTGTGCTACGTTTCCCATCCTTGTATTAGATGGGAAGATTTATACTAAAAGTGGTGCTGGGTTGAAGGTGTGGGGAGAGAGAAACCTTCTTGCAGTAAATTCAAGAAAAACTCACTGACTTGAAGGAACAGCAGTTTTTTTGTACATGACTTTTTCTGTGCCATCTCTAAAATATAATTCTTTTACAGAACTAACAGTATTAAGGGGAAACTGATCAAATATGGTATTATAGCACTCATTCAAACTGTCCTCATCTCATGGAGATTTTAACTTCTACTATTTGGTTTTCTTTCCTGTCTTTCTAAGGGTCAGTTGAGCTTTCAGAGAACATCAATCCTTGTACATTTTCTTCAGATTTAGTTTGGAAATAACTACTATGGCAATCACCAGATTTTTTATAATTCTGGATTTGATTCTTCTGCTTTCCAGCTCTAGAATGTTTGGGTTGAATATTCTTGAAGAGAATGGGGAGAATCTTTTAACTGTATTCTCCCTGAAATTATCACTTGTCTCTGTAACAATTTTTACTACTTTTTAATTATTTTCATGTTAATGCTCTTTAATTTTGACCTTTTGGAAATTGATAAGATTTTCTATTTATTTACCTGGTTATCCTAGTCTTGGCACAAGAACACGCTCCCCTAAAATTTTTTCAGTTAACAGTTTGCATGCGTGCCAAGTCACTTCAGTCATGTTCAACTCTTTTTGACTCCATAGACTGTAGCCTGTCAGTCTCTTCTGTCCATGAGATTTTCCAGGCAAGAATGCTGGAATGGGTTGCCATTTCCTTTTCCACAGTAACAGTTTAGGAAGAGATTATCATTATTTGTGTGGTCAGCATAGCAATACTGTTTCTTTCTTTTCCTTCTCCATTATCTTACCTTGCCATGAAAGAAAAAAGCCTCTACCACCCACTGGATATTCCAGGAAACTTTAGAGGAGAGGAGTTAGTCTCTGTATTATATCACTCTATGGTAGGATTCACATTTATGCTGAGAGCTTAATTGCTATAAACAGATTCAGGGAGAATTTCTTAAAAGTGTTCCTAAATAATATTACTTACTATTGAGCTAGGTTGTATAGTACTGTTCTATGCATTTATATGGGTGTCTAACCATATGATAGCTAAAAAAAAAATGTAGTTTAAATACATAACTGTATAAGTGTTATATATAACCATGTATAACTACATAAATATATATATATATACATGTATATATAAATGAACATATGTATTCATTGAATATATATGAATGATTGTGTCTCCCCAAAATTCATATGCTGAGTTTCTAAACCCTACTGGTTGTAGCTTGAGATGGGACCTCTAAAGAAGTAATTAAGGTAAAATGAGACTGTTAAGAATGCGGCCTTATCTGGTAAGATTACTGTCCTTGTGAAAAGAGACACCAGAAAATTTGTTCTCACTTTCTTCTCATGTGTGACCAAAGAAGTCATGTGAACACACAGCAAGGTGGAGGCCACTCAAAAGCTAAAATGAAGGGGGTTTCAGAATGAAATATACCTTGCTAGCCCTGAATCTTGGACTTCCTTTACTCCAGATATATAAAAACTAAATTTCTGTTGTCTAAGCCTCCCAGTCTCTCCTGTGGTATTTTTATTATGGCAGCCTAAGCCTAATAAACTGTACTGTCTTTCTCTCTCTCCCTCTCTCTCTAAACACACACACACACACAGAATTTTCAAATACTCAGGATGTTATATATCAATGAATAGCGTCAACAAGTAAATCACTCTTCCTCACAGTCCTCAGTTTGTTTCCAAACCCACAGGCAATAACCAAGCTTATGTCTTTCATATATTCTCTTAGCTATTTCTGAGGTATGCTTTTGTATATTTTCTGTTTCCACTATATAGATTTAAGTGATGTCCATGAGTGTTTTCAAAGTGATACCAAGTTTTAAGGGAAGAGATTCAATAGGCTCTTAAAATAACAATGATGAAAACAGTAAATTTATTTTCACAGTGACATAAAGGTTACCAAAGTCATTGTGCTATATTCACAGAGGAATTGTAAACCATTATTTGATTAAGCTCAACATGATATGTATCCTGAATCAGGTGGAGAGAAATGCCAGTGAAGTTAATCTGTGCCAAAATTAGTTTGGAGCGAATCCTCTGAATGCCTTTTCTCAAGTCCAAAGGAAGGAACTGTCAACACTGGACTATTTCTCGAGGTGAGTGGAATGTATATTATACAATGAAAAAACAGTCAAATCATCTGTGTTTAGTTTCAAAATGTAATCAGAGGCCAACCCTGAATGTTCAAGTTTTTTAAAGAAAGTTTTCTGTTGAGCTTTCTCTAGATATGTTTTTCTCAGGAAGCATCTGGCTAGACTAACATAATTAGTGGACAAATAACCCTGTGTTTATCAGAGTAAATCCCCCATAGCATAGCTTAATTACACTACCCTCTTACTCCAGTAAAATAAAATGTAAGCCATGCTAGTTGAGGTTGAAAAGATGGAAGGAACAGAAGAACAGAAAATGGTGATTTAAGAAAATTCCAGTCACCTTAGCTAATGAAGTTTAGTTTATTTAATGGCAAGTAGGTGGCTCAGTGTCATACCTTTTTGCCTTTTCATACTACAGAGGCATTATTTTACCAACAAAGGTCCATCTAGTCAAACTATGGTTTTTCCAGTAGTCATGTATGGATGTTAGAGTTGGACTATAAAGAAAGTTGAGCGCCGAAGAATTGATACTTTTGAACTGTGGTGTTGGAGAAGACTCTTGAGAATTCCTTGGACTGAAAGGAGATTGAACCAGTCAATCCTAAAGGAAATCAGTCCTGAATATTCATTAAAAGGACTGATGTTGAAGCTGAAACTCCAATGCTTTGGCCACCTGATGCGAAGAACCAACTAATTGGAAAAATCCTGATGCTGGGAAAGATTGAAGGTGGAAGGAGAAAGGGACGACAGAATATGAGGTGGCTGGATGGCATCACCAATGTGATGGACATGAGTTTGAGTAGGCTCTGGGAGTTTGTGATGGACAGGGAAGCCTGGTGTGCTGCAGTCCATGGGGTTGCAAAGAGTCAGACATGACTGAGCAACTGAACTGAACTGAGGTGGCTCAGATGGTAAAGAATCTGCCTGCAATGCAGGAGACCTGGATTCCATACCTGGTTCAGGAAGATTCCCTGGAGAAGGACATGGCAACTCACTCCAGTATTCTTGCATGGAGAATCCCATGGACAGAGGAGCCTGTACGGGGTCTCAAAGGGTCGGATACAACTGAGCGATTAACACAAACTAACACTATTGTCCCAGTTGCAGACCCAAATCCTGCCCATCTGTTAGCACAGAGTAGAGATGCTAAACAAATTGTATTCCATTAATTATAATTACAATAAGCTGAGGTGGAGAAGGAGGAGAAACAGAAGGTACTGGTACATTTTGAACCATAATTGACAGAGGTTCCGGGCCAGGATTAGGAAAATGCGCTTCTCCTGTTTCTGAAACACGCAATGCTCACCTGGAAGCTAGTTGACAGGAGGAGGGAAATAGCAACTTCAAGACTGGTTATATGGTTAGAGAAATGGAATGGAAATTTATTTATAAAGAAGAAAAGCATTCTCCCTATTTATAACGTAATCAATACATTGATCTGGTAGCTTGGTTAGTTATGAATTAGTTTCCTAAGAATACAAAGATGAATATAGGCAGAGTTCTTGATTTATAGATACTTGACATTAATTTGGAACACTACCTGTTTTTATGCCCAATTGTTTGGCATATAAATAGCACTCTACTAACAGGAAATCAAAAATATGAATCTAAAGCAACTAAATAAAAGGCAGATCAATCAGGCAAACAAACCCCAGGATTAGGTTCCAATTCACTTTGGGTTCCCATCATGTCTGCATTAACGTGAACAGCTGTGGATTCCTGAATGAATTCCTTAATCCTCCTGTGTCTGAATTTCTCCATCTGGGCGAATGACGTACTCACACCTGTCCATATCTAATTGGGTAATCTTAAGTGGCTCCCACTGTCTAATGGAGTCAACTTTCTCCCCATAGGATGTGCTGCATGAAGTTGTTTGGTTTGTTATTTTAAAGTTTAACTGAAAATTTAAACACTTTGATGATAAGTTTTAAACGTATCTCAAACTTGTTTTCATTCTACTATAGAGTTTTAAAAATTCAGTCATTTACTAAATTTGTCAGTTTGAGACCATCTTTTCTTCATTTGTTTTCAACCTCTCGCTTTTCAGGGCAAGATCTATAAACTCATTATAAATTTTTACAGATCAAGTGGACACTTCAAGTGCAAAACCACTCACAAAAACAGATAGTCAAGTTTTCGTAGAATTGAAAAATCAGTTAGAGAATGTCTATGTATTGACATGTACATGAAAAATAACCTCCATTTTAATTTAAAATGTATCTGCATTATTCATAATATCTGTTATCTAGCTACTTCACTTAAAAAACATACCAGAAAAAGTCTTACTTCAATGTACAAGTCTAAGAAATAGCCTGTCATATTTAAAAAATAAGTGGTGATCACTGATTAGATAAAAATACAAAATCAAGGGACTTCCCTAGTGGTCCAGTGGTTGAGACATTGCCTTCCAATGCCTGCAACATGTGGGGGTGTGGGATCAATCCCTGGTTGGGGAGCTAATATCTCACAGGCCTTGGAGCCAAAAAGAACGAATTATAAAGCAGAAGCAATGCTGTAACAAATTTAATAAAGACTTTAAAAATTGTTCACATCAAAAAAGAAAAAAAATCTTTGAAAAACACAAAGTTAATGTTCAAATAGCAAGATAATAAATTAGAATTTTCTTTTATCTTGAGCATAAACTCAAAAATGACATATTAATGGAAATTTATAGTTGTCAAGGGCAACTTTTGACAAAATTCATGGAATAATATATATATATATGTAGATTTTTTTTTTTTTTTTGTGCTCACAATTAAGGTAGAACAATGAATTATATCAAAATGGGCCACGGGTTGCTTTGATTTCCATGACTTTTTGGTGAAAATCTTGGAGTACATGAAATAATTATAAGATTCAGTGTTTCAAACCTTAAGATTCCCTACACTTAGGAAAGTTTTTCTTGAAGTTGTCTATAATATATCCTCAGTGTTTCTTACATGTATATTAGTGGCAAATTACAGTTGTAGACCGGTTTCCCTTAACATCTGCATACTTTGTGAAAAGTCCTTTGGAAAGGCATGCAATTTGTCCTAAGAGATATCCAAAAATGTAAATACTAATGGAAGAGATGGAGTTATTTATATTTATTAATCTATCCCTGCAAACATAGAAGAATAGAGTGTATCCAAATGTTAGATTATGAGCTCTATTCAATGGGCCTAAAAATAGAAAATATTTAGAAAATAATGAGAGGAAAACATTGGTTTAAACAACAATTTTCAAGATTATGATATATACATATTTTTTCTCATAATTAAAGTTATTAAACATCATAATGAAATACCAGGGAAATTTTAGACAAGTTCTTCAAAGTCTTTTTTTAATTTATTCAATGTGTATGCCAGAACCTGGGAATAATATTTTTATAAAAAAATACTGCTGCTGCTAAGTCGCTTCAAATACTGGTACCTACTAAAATCCCCCCTAGGATTTTAGCATTATCTGCCAAATAAGATATAAAGACCAAATAATGATGATAGAAAGTGGACAGACTTCTTAGACTGTCCAAAATCTAAAACACTAACAATACAGGCAAGCGACACTAACTCTCATTGCTAGTGGGGATGCACAATGGTGCAGTGAGTTTGAACATCAGTTGAGTGTTCCTTTCAAAACTAAAAACACTTTTACTTTATGCTCCAGCCTTTGCATTCTTTGGTATGTGTCCAAATGAACTGAAAACTTACGTCCATATAAAAACTCATGCTCAAATCTTTATAGGCAGTTTATTTATCATTGCCAAAATTTGGAAGCAATCAAGATGTCCTTCAGTGAATAAATGGATAAAGAAAATGTCATATATCCATACAATGAAATATCATTCAGACGTAAAAAATGAATTTTCAGTCATGAAAAGACCTAGAGGGATGAGTAGGTGGAAAATAAGGGATTTTGAAGGTATTAAAGCTATTTTATATGATACTGGAATGGTGGATACCTGTCATTGTACATTTGTCAAAACCCATAGAATGTACAACACAAAGAGTAAGCCCTAATATAAACTATGGTCTCTAGTTGATAACATATCAACACTGGCTCATTAATGGTAACATATGTACCATCATAATGTATGATATTGGTAATAGGAGTAACTGGTTGCTGGGGTAAAGGATATGGGAAGTCTTTATTTTCTACTTAGTTCTTTTCATAAGCTTAAAACTGCTCAAGAAGTCTGTTAAATAATATAATAAATTTTATAGTATTATATGTGGTTAAACATTTCCATACTAGAGTTTTAAACATGATATTAAAAATTAAGCAAAACAGTGATACCTCTGTATGATGTAAAGGCTGACCTTTCTCCCCTCATTTGCTTGTGATGGACAATAAGCTAGTACTACTTCTGCAGCTCAAGAAGGGATGACATACTCTAATGTATTAGCTGTGGGCTTTACATGCATGTCCTTTATCAGTTTGATAAATTATATTCTATTCCTACTTAGTTAATTTTTTTGTCATGACAATGTGTTGGATTTTGTAAAATGTCTTTTTTGTGTACATTGGGATTATCATGTGAATTTTTACCTTTACTTCATTTATATGACAAATTAATCCATTTTCAGATGTTAAACCAAACTTGCACTGTTGGGATAAATCCCATTAGATCATTGTGTATAACAATGTTACTGAGTCCAAGCTCATACTATTAGCCACATGACAGGCCAATAAATCGAGAGTTTAAGAATTCAGACTTCTTTTGTACTAAAAGGGGTAGTGGGGGGCTGGTTATTACACACTTCTTGGTATTGGCCAGACCCTGAAAGGGATGTGATAAGCCTTTGATTTTACAGCTGTCCACATAGGTCTGGTCACGATGTTCCTATAAACCTTCAAGAAGACAAATGTTATTTTCTGTTCTGCAAATTTTTATCTCTATGTGAACAAAAAGTGATATGGCTTTAAATGTCAAGCCTGGAAGGCAGAACCTTGAGAATGGACTCTTATGTACAATATATTTCAGGTTATAGGCAACATTCTTTTGCTGACTGGGGAGACAAAAGTGCAGAGCCCTCATGAGTAAGCCCAGGCAACAGGGCACAAAGGTTGGCACTAGAGAAATAGATCCAATATGGAGTCAGGTTTGTTCTTCTTTGTGACAATACTTTTTATATGGTGCTGGATTCAATGTGGTAGCATTTTATTTAAGACTTTTAAATTTATGTTTCTAAGGGAAATTTGTCTGAATTTTTCTTTTATTATGATATCTTTGTATACTTTTGTGGTCAGTGTAAAACTGACCTCATAGAATTAGATGCAATGTATTTCTTCCTATCATATATTTTGGAAAATTTTCTGAAGGAATGGTATTGATTATTTTATGAATATTTGGTACAATTCACTATTTATTTAGTTAATTTTTTTAATTACTAATTCAACTACTTTACTTTTTATAAATCTATTCAGATTTTCTTTTTCTTCTTGAGTCAGTTTCAGTAATTTGTCTTTTTAGAAACGTGTCCATTTCATCTGAGTTATACACTTCATTGATATCCATATATTTATCTATTTCCCTTATTTTAAATTATACATTATAAATTATAAATAAATATAAATTATACAAAATTATTTTGTAATTCTTGTGTGGCCATTAACTATGTTCTGTCTTTCATTTCCTTCTTTGAAATGCTTTTTTTTTCTTATTCAGTATAGCTAATTTTTTAAAATTTGTTGATGTTTTCAAATTAATGTATTTTATATTTATTTATTTCCCTATTTTTCTATTCTTAATGTCATTAAGATCAATGATAGTTAGTGATCATTGCTAATGATCACTATATATGTTTACCTGGACTTCCCTGATAGCTCAGTTGGTAAATAATCTGTGTGCAATGCAGGAGACTTGGGTTTGATCCCTGGATTGGGAAGATCCCCTGGAGAAGGGAAAGGCTACCCACTTCAGTATTCTGGCCTAGAGAACTCCAGGACTGTATAGTCCATGGGGTCACAAAGAGTTGGAAACAACTGAGCAACTTTCACCTTTATAGTAATATAGTTTATTTTAAATTTTATTTTGATATATTTATTCCAACTTTATAGTTATTGTTTGCCTTATATATAATGTACCTTTCTTTTAAATAACAGTTATTTGAATCTTTAATGATATATTGTGTCACCTGAATGCAACATATAATTATATATTGTTTACTCATCCAGTCTAACAATCTCTGCCTATTGATGACATTGTTTAATTCATTCAAATGTAATGGTTGAATTTTTTCCTGCCATTTGTCATTTTTCAAATTGCTGTCTTTTGCCAGAGAAAAGTAAATTTTCTCATGTAATACTTTAATTCCTTTGATATTTTTCACTACCTTTTTTGAATGATTTTCTTATTGTTTGCTCTAGGATTTAGTGTTTATGTTAATATATCAGAAATTATTTCAAATATCTGTGCATGTTGGTTGCTCAGTCCTGTCTGACTCTTTGTGACCCCATGGGCTCTAGCCCACCAGAATCCTCTGTGTAACTCTCCAGGCAAGAATACTGTAGTGGGTTGCCATTCCATTCTCCAGAGATTCATCCCAACCCAGTGACTGAACTTGGGTCTCCTGCATTGCAGGCAGATTCTTTACCATCTGAGCCATGAGGATTTTTCCTAGCTTAACTTTAAGTGAGATTTAGAAATGTAACTCCTATGGACTCTATGACCTCCTCTTGTGTTTGTGCTGTTTTAAGACCTTTTACCTACATGTATGTTACAGTCCCCCAGATGTACTGTTATAATTTATATATAAAGAAACTGAGAAAGGAGACCAAATACACATACATATATCTACATATGTATGTTACATATATATATTGCTTCATTACTTTAATTTCTTATTTTCTTCACTTGTTCTTGTAGATTTGAGTTACCATCTGGTGTCATTTTGTTAATCCCATACAATTTTGCTCCGTCTGACTCCTTTGTCTTGTAATTATCGTAGGTATTTTATGTGTGTGTTATAGGCCCAACAATACAATTATATACATATTGTTTCATGATACTTTTAAATCAGTTAAGAATAAGAAATACATAGTGGTACAGTTTTACCATTGCCTTCATAATCACTTTTGTGAATTCTCTTTTGTGTGTTTGTACATTAGATTATTGTATAGTGTCATTTGGTTTTAAGTCTGAACAACTTCCTTTAAGAAAAGCTTTTCTTATAAAGTCAGTCACTTAGTAATGAATTCTCTCATTGTTTATGTGGGAATCTTAACCTCACCATCAATATTAAAAGATAAAGTTACTAGACATAAGGTTCTTTGTTAACAATTGTTTTCACCATTGTGAATATATTATCTCTCAACCTTTGATCTTAGCTGTTTCTGATGAAAAGACAGCTGTTAATTTTGCTTGAGTTCCTCTGTAGTTGACAAGTTACTTCTTTCCTTAAAGATTTTCTTTTTTGTCTTTCAACATTTTCACTATAATGTATCTGGGTATGGATCTCTTTATATTTGGCTTACTTGTATTTCATTATGCTGCTTGGATGTGTAAACCAGTATCTTTCATCACAATTGGGAAATTTTTGCAATTATGTCTTAAAATACATTTTCTGCCCTTTTCTCTCTTATTCAACTCTTCCAATATATAGATATATACGTATATATATGTTTTTCCAATTAATGGTGCCTTACATTCCTCTGAGGTTTGGTCATTTTTCTCCCTTTCTTTCTCTTTGTTCTCCAGATTGTATAATTTCTATCCATATACTTTCAAACTTGCTGGTGTTTCCATCTGCCAGCTTTAGTATACTGTTGAGCCCATCTAGTGAAATTTTTAGTCTGTTTATTATACTTTTCATTTCAAAATAGTTATTTCTCTTTGTTGGTAGTCTGTACTTGATGAGGCCTCATTATTATATCTTTATTTAATTTTCAAAATATTATATCCTTTAGTTAATTGAATATATTTATAATGACTGTTTTGAAGCCTTTGTCCATTAAGTCAAAGGGTTCTCTCGAAGACAAATTATTTTTAACCACATTTTTTCTTGTGTATGCATCACACTTTCCTATTTCTCTACATGCCTTGTGATTTTTGTTTAAAATTGGACATTTGAGATCATATATTATTCAATTCTGGATGGTGATTCCCCCTTTGAGGCTTGAATTTGTTACACATTTGCTTGCTTGTGTTGGCTTGTGTTGCATTAAATTTCTCAGTGCAGTCTGTCTCCTCTGCAGTGTGTAATCTCTGATATCATTTCTCAAAGGACACTGCTTTGGGTATACACAGAATAATCCTAATCACTTCTTCCTCCCACTTCTCACCCCAATGGATGATAGACTTCAACTGGGCTCTCTCTATCTCTTTCTCTATTAAGCCTCTGGCTGGCCAGCCTTTATTGATCTCTCCAAGCTGTTAGCATACACTAAGTGGTGGTCGATTGGTTTGTTGTTTCCAATAATGACCTATAGTATAAAATGCCCCACAATCTAAACCAAATAAAGTCCAAGTTCTTTGCAGGGGTAGTTTTTGTAACCAGCCTTTAAGCTTTCTCTGACCACAGACTTGTCCTTCTTAACTGTCTCTTTTCCTGGTTTTCTTTATTAAACATATATTTGGTTGACTGTTGCATTTCTTGCTACATGGAACATGTCTCCTCTTAATTGTTTAGCACGAAAATCTTCATTGTTTTTGAAAGAACTGTTATGCTGAAACTTCCTACAATTTGTTCCACCCCCCCAAAAAAAAATCATTTATCATGGGGAGAAATAGAGAACTCATTGTTCTTACAACTCGCATCTTTTCCTGGACAGAATCTCTGTGGCAGTGTATCTGAGTTATAGGCCTAACTAAGACCTGCTTTTCTTGGAGTGACAACTCTCCTCTTAACAAAGGGCAGTGGTTTGAGGTGGTAGCTTCTTGTCTTCATGGCTTGTGTCTCCCAGTTCAGAATATCCATGTTATGAACAATTGGAGTAAGGTATATAAAGGCCCAGGATTCTTGCCCTGCCATGGTTGGATGAGAGCTTCCATCTACAGGTGGATGCTCTGTAGCAGGAAGAAGCCCCAGATCTCTCCCTGTGGTTTGCCTGGGAAGGGTTCTACAGTATAAAGCTGCAGGGCAGTGGGAATGCTGTTGCTTGCCCTTTCTAGGGAGAAACTATCACCCCCGAATGGAAATGGGAGAAAAAGATCCCCATCTTCTTGGTTTCATTACCCTTGGTAAAACTTTCACTGCATTGAGTTGTGGGGGCTGGTATAGGGAGTAGGTCATGGCTCAAAAGCCATCAAGTCTCTGTTCTTACAGAGAAATAGTAAATTTCTTGCATAAACATTTCTCTGCTATATGCCCTTAGGAAAGTTGCCAGAGATTTTTATGGTTATTTTTATACTTTTCACAAATTATGGTTGATATGCTGGGCAGCAGATTCATAGAGCTCACACCTTCATTTCTGAAGTACTTCCTCATTTAAGTGCATATTATAAGCTTCATTAAAGAGAATATCGTATGGGTGTTATAATGTCTATCATTTACCTTGCATGACTTCAATGTATGCAGTAAAACAATTATGTGTGTTACATAGGCTAAGTTATAACTGTGTCCTCATTAAGAAAGAAGAGTGAAGAAGTTATCAGTAGATGTCATATCAAGAAGGGCCCTATCATTTTCTACTTAATGACTTCTTAAGTAAAAGAAAAAAAAGCCAAATGTAGATTCTTATTGCCTAAAGTTACTTCAGTAATCCTCCTTCATCTTTCATGAGAAGGATGAAGAAAAGCTAAAAGCCTTCAATCTCAGGGATGTCACCCAGAATTTATTACTTAACTCTATGCATGTCCAGCCATTGATTTAGAAGAATTTAATTGTCCTGATACAGACTAGGAAATGAAGACTCCTTCTGGGATTAGACTGTTTGCCTTGTGTGAACATTTCTGTCAGCATTCTGTCATTTCTGCCCAGTGTTTCTGGTTGGAACTTAAAAGTTCAGAGAACTAAAACTTCATAGAAGAAATTGTGTGCTCTTTTCTGTACCTGATTTGCTAATTGTTTTAAAAATATTGATTATGCTTTTATTGTATATGGTATTGAAAATAGGTAGGTGACTCTTACTATTTAAATCTTTGATGATGAGTTATCTCTGAAAACTTAAGAGCTATCATAACTAAATAGAATTAGATCAGTTTGCAACAATAGAAAATTAGAACAATAATGAATTTCATTCATATAGTCAATAAATATGCCTTCTGGACTCTCAAAAGTATCATGGTATGAGACAGTCTCCTTGGATTATAAAATAAAATGAATAAATTTCCAAATGGATATTACGACTCCTTTGTATTATGTCTTATGTAGAAAAACACTTCAGCACAATCAATCAGTCTGCTCTGTAGTGTAAAAATTTTATAGTGCCATGTATAATTATATCTATTGTATTCAATTTATATGAAGTAATTATCTTTGAATGGTCCAGCTTTCTATTCTTTAATGCTATGAGGGATTATTGATAGAAAGATCACCTGTACTGAGGATAAAATCTCATCCAATAATCAGTTAACCAGTAAGTATATTAAAAGCCAAATACATGGTACAATAAAAAGTTTATAGTCTTGTTTGAAATATAAAACTGATATATGTCATCTCTATAATCATCAGATAGTTAGTGAATGTATGCAGCATCCTGTACAAGGAACCTTGTATTCAGGAGGCTTAAGTTTTTATAGAAGTTAGTTTTATAAACCATCAGTAACAGTTCAAAGTAGGAAGAATATAATATATATGGTAAATTCTATATATGTTTCTCTTTTTTATAACATAATTCTCCACTGAACATAGCCAAAGGTTTTGTTGGATTTCATTGTATATCCCCAGTTTCTAGAAGAGCACCATGGTGCATTATATGTGTTCAATTAATAATTCTTCAATAATTAAATGATTGAGTATTAACTACATGCATTGTGGTGTTCTGTTATTAATGTGTGTCCCTTCTTTTGCCTCATGCAGTTATATTCAGAAACTATCTTAGCAATAGTCAGCAGTTACAGCAAAGCTAGGAAAGTGTTCAAGTGGGCTTGATCAGAAAGTGCTACTGATCACTATTGATTTTTTTCTGGCTCACAGATTTAGATTGTGACCACATTTTTTAATTGTAACCAGTGTTCTTTGGAAAATTTTGGCATTAAGTGTTTGAGGGGATTTATTGTTACTCAGTTAAAAAAAATAGCATAGAGTAACTATGAGTCAGTGTGGCAGGATGAACTTATCATGGAACAATGTTACTTTAGAGTAAAATTTCCAACATTTGCTGAAATTCATATTAAACCATTCAGAGTTTTAAAGGCACAGTGGTAGCTTAATTTGGTCTTTTTTTTTTTTTTAATGAAGAACTGTTTTATAACCTTAAAAGTCTTATTGATATGATGAGCTAAGAGATGAAGCTTATGAAGCCTAAAGTGAAATGTTCTTCAGTTTTACACCCCTTCCAAGGTCCTGGAAGGAAGCCTTGCAATGTGTTCACAGGATCATATGTTTTTGTGCAAATTGGAAGAGTAAGATATTTTTAACTACAATTTGTGAAAGACTATGATCTGGCAGGAGAAATATCAGTAACCTCAGATATGCAGATGATATCACCCTTATGGCAGAAAGTGAAGAACTCTTGATGAAAGTGAAAGAGGAGAGTGAAAAAGTTGGCTTAAAGCTCAACATTCAGAAAACTAAGATTATGGCATCTGGGCCGATCACTCCATGGCAAATAGATGGGGAGACACTGGAAACAGTGGGTCACTTTATTTTTGGGGGCTCCAAAATCACTGCAGATGGTAATTGCAGCCATGAAATTAAAATATGCTTACTCCTTGGAAGGAAAGTTATGACCAACCTACACAGCATATTAAAAAACAGAGAGGTTACTTTGTCAACAAAGGTTCGACTAGTCTAGGTTATGGTTTTTGCAGTAGTCATGTATGGATGTGAGAGTTGGACTGTGAAGAAAGCTGAGTGCCGAAGAATTGATGCTTTTGAACTGTGGTGTTGGAGAAGACTCTTGAGAGTCCCTTGGACTGCAAGGAGAGCCAACCAGTCCACCCTGAAGGAGGTCAGTCCTGGGTGTTCATTGGAAGGACTGATGTTGAATCTGAAACTCCCAATACTTTGGCCACCTGCTGCAAAGAGCTGACTCATTGGAAAAGACCCTGATGCTGGGAAAGATTGAGGGCAAGAGGAGAAGGGGATGACAGAGGATTGGATGGTTGTATGGTATCACGGACTCAATGGACATGAGTTTGGGTAAACTCCGGGAGCTGGTGATAGACAGGGAGGCCTGGCGTGCTGCGGTTCATGGGGTTGCAAGGAGTCGGACACGACTGAGCAATTGAACTGAACTACTCTGTTTTCATACCAGCATTTCTTCTTCAACTCCAGCATTTTTGAGACCACGTGATTGAAAAGTTATGTATACATTTAATCTGGGCTTAGTGGGTTATATGTTTATGTAGCTCCATAGTCATGCCATGTATATTGTTAAATTATTATTACCCGTTTGAGTGGAGAATGGCACACAGGAATGTCCTGCCGCTCATTATTCAAGTTAGTTGCTATCTGGACATGGAGATGCATTGTCTGAACTCACAGTGCCGTTTGACCTGGAAATACATGGGTGAGAGAAGAGAAACAAGTTTGGAAATGCATGGAGCCAAAAGCTCATCTTTCAAAAAAATCTTTTAAAAGTTTTAGGCCACATATGAAAATTGAAAGACTTTCTCCTCAAATTCCTCATGTTTAATAATCATTTGCAAATCTGAAATTTCCTAAACTAATATTAAATATAACAGAAATATTTCTGCCAACCATATAGAAGGTAAATGGAATTACCTTTCAGTACCTGTATAGAAAGTGAAATAGAAAAGCTATGTAACGTCAAGAGTTGAAAATACAAAGCCAGGTTTTAAAATTCATAATGTGTTATTTTTTATCTTACATTAATATTTTCTCAAGTAATTGCATTAATAGTTTTATATATTTTTTTTCTTAAAGAGACAACCCAAATTGAGAAAACTTCAGAGGCCACAAAGTAAGGAGTTGGTAATTATAATTTTGAAATGGGCTGGTAAATTTTTTAAACAGAGAAAAAATAACAGATTAAAATACATTACATTTGGAAGACATTTATTCTAGAAAAATTGTTCATCACAGCATAGAAACCCCTTTTATTTTATAAAATGAAGATAAGTCTGACCTCTGTGTAAGACCAAAGCTTACTAGATTTTAGTATCATTAAAGGCATTTTAAAAATAAAGTGATGCTTGTTCATTGGAAGGACTGATGCTAAAGCTGAAACTCCAATACTTTGGCCATGCATGCGAAGAGTTGACTCATTGGAAAAGACCCTGATGCTGGGAGGGATTGAGGGCAGGAGGAGAAGGGGACAACAGAGGATGAGATGACTGAGTGGCATCACCGACTCGATGGACATGAGTTTGAGTAAACTCCAGGAGTTGGTGATGGACAGGGAGGCCTGGCGTGCTGCGATTCATGGGGTCGCAAAGAGTTGGACATGACTGAGTGACTGAACTGAACTGAATGCTATTTATACTTTTATTTTTGTTGATATACTCTCAGAGGATAAAATAATCTTAAAGCTCTTGGAAAAATATAATTATGACTTGGCATCTCTATTTTACTGATTAGATATCTCATGCATAGTTTACTATGCAATTGAATTTATTCTGTACTTTAATATATACAATTTATTGTGCATATGATATTGTGGCCATTTTGAAGTTTTAAATAATATTAAAATAAAAAAAACAAGTTTAGCAAATTAGAAACCAATGACTAATTATAATTTTTTATTAGAAATTACAACTTTTTTGTTAGAAACTATGTTACTATATTATCATTTAATTTGTCACATAGATTAGGCACTTCTGTTAATTCTACAGTTGCCTTACCAATGGCTTTATCCATAATTCATAAATTCATAAGTTTTATGAATTTAATTTATATGTTAAGAGCCTGATTTGGGTTTATTCTTCTTACGTATATATGCTATCTTATGAGGTATAAACAATCCTTGGTGATTCTGAGAAGAAAAAATGTCAAGGACTCAAACAACCATTTACTGGTAATAATTAAATGTTTCACTCTTAATTTGCTCTTATCCATTATGTCTGTCACATTTTATTACTCTTTTAATAGGCGTCAGATAGTATAAGGTTATTTTGTGGAAAGAATCTTGAAATACCAAATAAATTGTCACTTAAAGCCTATGTGAGGAGTTTCCTCAAATGATGGAATTTATTCATGATGATGACGGTTGAGTTGGCAAAGAGAAAGAAATTTGTGCATAGACATTAGAGCAGAACATTTAAGATAGGATATTAAAAGTTACAGTTTACAGTATGTATTTATGCATTGAAGATATCATCTTCCATCACATCTTTTTTCACAATGTGAGATCATGTTTCTCACGGAAACATATGCAGATTCTTCTCTGCCATACTAGAAGACAAGTTTACATTAGGAATACTTCTTAAGTTGAAAAGGTTTAGAACATAAAAATGGCAAAAGTCTAAGTCATAGTGCTTTTGAGAAATATGTTTTCAAAATGTTTGAAGCAAGATCTTTAATGTTGTTTGTAGACCTTTTCTCACAAAGTTCAGTTTCATAGCCTGGTTATGGTGGAGTGTGTTGCTAGAAATTTATGTTCTGTTCATTAATGATTGCATTTTTTTTTTTTTGCATTTCATTTTTAAAATATTACTTACACTTACATTTTTTTCCAGTGGTGATTTTTGTCCTATATAACTTGCTTGAGTAGTAATATTAAGCTTAAGCAGAAGTTTTCACTGGCTTCATAATATGGAATTATAATGAGTAGCGTTATAATTCAAAAAATATCCTGAATGACAAAATGAGAAGTACTTCTAAGTTACCTGACACTATTTCCTTGAAAATTTACATGTGTGTTTTTTTTTTTTTTTAACTTTTACTTAGTAAAGAATAGAATTCAGCACTGGCATACATTCAGATTGGTTTCTAATCATCTCCAGTCATAATCTTTTGCCGTAGCTCCTACAACTCTGCTTTGGTGCACAGGCCCTCCAGATGAGGAGATTTGTATCTTAATGACATTGGACTTACAGAGTCTACCTGCCTCTGCCTGTTGACAGACACTCACAGGGGCACTTGACTGCATTTTCTCGTCGAGGTCAGTGCAGGCCAAGTGCTACTGACATAAATGAGAGATGAACATGCTCACCTGCCCTCTGTTTTTTGAAATATGACACTCATATCTGGCACAAACGGTGCATTTAGTCTGTTAACTGATAGCTAATCAAAGCTTTGGTGCAGAGTATCTGGGACATCAGGGCTACAGATCTGTTAACACCCTGTTAGAACACATGCATCCGGAACACCGTCAGGGTAAGCTCTGTCCCGGGACACGTGATAGGTAAACTGTTGATTGCTACTTTCTTACTTACCTTGTGGGGCAGTTAGAAAACCTGCTCTTTGGTGACTGTAGAGTGTGAAATGATTGTGGGACCCAACCAGAGAGGGAGGGAGAAAGGAGGCATAGATATGTGGGCTTTGGAACCGGGTGACTTTGTTTGGAATCCTGGCTCCATTACTACTTAGCTAGGTGATTTTACTTCACCTCTCTAGGCCTGTCTCTGCATTTTCCCCATAAGTATAAAATCACTCCAACAAAAGTTTTCCATGAGTATAGATTCACATAGAGAGAATGCAGAGAGCTCTCAAATTTTTTAAATAAAAGACAAACTTTAACTCATTTTGTGACAAAACTGAATTTATTTATTCTGAGTAGGGTGACTATTAATGTGTTCTTTTTCCAGAAGCATCAATACATTTGATTATGTTACTTCCTACCTCTACGTGAAGCAGGTGCTATAATTTATAATATATATGTATATGTGTATATATATCCATACACATACAAACTATACTGGCTTTCTGAAATCCAAATTTCCTATAATCCAACTCCCTGTTATTTGGAATAAATAACACATATATGGCCCCTAGGAGTTTGGAATAAGTTATTACATACTTGTAATAATGAAATTGGGCTTCCCAGGTACCTTAGTAAAGAATCCACCTGCTAATTCAGGAGATATTGGTTTGATCCATGGGGTTGCAAAAGAGTTGAACACAACTTAGTGACTAAACAACACCAATAATGAAATTAATGATCCTAAATTAGTTTGATTTGAAATTTGAAACATATTAATTCTAACATTAACTGAACACTTACTCTAGGACAGAGTTTTCTCATGGCAATCCAGCTCGTGGCATCATGGTTTCCATACAAACTGAGTATATATGAGGATAAAGACTGGAATAGATTCAGTTTAGATGACATTGGGAAAGAAGAATCTAACATTTCTTTATTTGCATCTAAATTCTGTAGCTTTTTAAACCAGATATGATTAAGGGAACACATCCTTTACAAGTCTGGAAATCAAAATATATAAAGCTTTGTGCTAGTGAAATGGAAATGCTCAGATTATTGTGATTTATTTTATCTTTTACTTGAAAATTCATGCATACTGATTTTCCCTGTTTTTCCCACTGAATCTATGATTGTCTTGTTTCAGTTTTAGTGGTGAATTGTATTAAAAATCTCTTCCCCTTAAAACAATTCTATTAATCATAGTCAGACTCCAGGATTATTAAAAGGAGAGTGAATTAGAAATTTGGAGTATTATTATCTTTTTTAGGAATCTCAGGTTTATCTGTCTCTATTAGCTTTATTTGGCTGTAGCTGTAAATATTAATATATATATATATATTCACAGATTCTTGCTAGAGTAAGGAGACACACAACAATTAATTCAGTTAGTTCAAGATTATCTTAAACCACCACTGCCTCCGTACACGTATTATTTCATATTATTGTATTTTGAGATTGCATCTTGATAATTCAAAATTTTTAAATAAAAGGAGAAGTACATTTTCATGTTTAGGATCAAAGTTTGAGTACAGAGGACACAGAGTTATTAATAATGAAGATATGATATTTGTTAAATATATCAAACTGGATGACAGCTGCACTAGTTATAACTAATAGCATATCCCTCTGGTGTAGCACCACTCTTTCCTTCTGGGAAAAGAGTCACCTTTCTGGAATGTGCTAAAAGATTGTTTGTTACATCTAACTGAAGGATACAGATTTCAAGCTGTTTGTAGGTGGTACGTGAATTTTTACTCCTGCTGATGAGCACATTGACTGCTGTGTAATTCTTTAAATTGATTCAATCAAACCCATGCTGTTTATGCTTTTAATTGATTGGATTAAAACACCATTTTTAAACTTTTAATCATTCCATTAGACAGGGGTCCTTTGCTTGTTCATGCTCAAGCCGGCCCAGATGTGCTGTGGCTTTTTAATTTGTGAAGTCCCACCACAGAGCCCATGGTGCTTCAGTTTATTGGGCAGCAAGGACAGACTGCCTGGAGGAGGAAATGGCAACCCACTCCAGTGTTCTTGCCTGGAAAATCCCGTGGACAGAGGAGCCTCATGGGCTATAGTCCATGGGTTGCAAAGGGTCCAACATGACTGAGTGACCAACACACACACGAGGATAGACTGTAGCATCATTATAAATGGAAGGACACTCTTATGTGCACAGTTCAACTTTCCAGATGGAAGTGAGTGAAGGTACCTACTTTCCATGGCTCTTCCCAACTACACAGACCATCTGATGTCACAGTTCCTTTTTGCTGGGGAAGTCATTCTACTGGAATCACAGATAGAAATCATTGCTGATCAAAAACTCTACAATCAACGTCATTAAACTTGTTTTTGCTTAGTCACTAAGTCATTTTCAACTCTTTTGCGACCCCATGGACTGTAGCCCACTAGGAACCTCTGTCCATGGGATTTCCCAGGCAAGACTACTGGAATGTGTTGCCATTTCTTCCTTCAGGGGATCTTCCGAACCCAGGGATTGAGCCTGCTTCTCCTGGGTCTCCTGCATTGCAGGTGGATTCTTTACGGTTGAGCCACCAGACGAAGCCTTGGGGATCATACAAACATACATAGGATGATGCTTTGCCTGGAATTGAAAGCTCATATTCTAATCTCAAGCACTGCCTTGCCAAAGGCGTGGCAGGAGGTATGATCTACAAGTGCTCCCAATGCATAGGTGCCTTGTTTGTAAGAATTCAAACACCATAGCTGAACTCTTTAAATGTAGTCCTGCTTAATTCCATTACCATGCCCCAGTGATCCTCAATAATATCAATGATAAAGTATGTCTCCTAAAAATGTTTTTCCTGGGCTGAGTTGTTAACAAGTTTTGTGGTTATTGTGAATTTTAATATTTATGTAAATATCAAATTAGTCTATGTTTTATTACTCACTCTTTAATTAACATTGGATGATTCGTGGACATTCATACAAAGAACCTCCATTTATACAGTTGGCTCATGACACTGTTGGATTCAGTTGCACCCATGTATTTAGAGACTCAGTAACATTTTGGAATCATTCTTGTCTGTACTCTCTGTTACTTAACATCTTTGTATTTAAACAGTAAGTTCAAGATAAATACTGATAGCACAAGCAAAATAATGATGAAGAAGCAGAACTTCACTTACTTCTGTTCTTTCTGTGTGAGCACTTGAAGATTTTATTTGTGTTTAAATTTTAACTTAGAGAAACAAAACAAAATGGATGGTGTAGCATTTTCATTTATAAGTCAAACTGTAGTTCATGCAAGCAATATTTTGCTAAATATGAATAATACTTTGAAACAGATTTATTCCTTGGAAGTTGTTAATTGTTCATTGAATGAATCAAGGAAATAGTTACTGTTTTTGTTTAATGTATTAATTAATGAAATAATAATGTAAAATTGGAGAAGAAGACTTGTAAAATTTCTTTTCTGAGTGTCAATTGCTCCATGTACACTGTCTCAAGGCTGTAAATAAATTGAAAAATGTGCTTAGAAAATGTCACTTTCTAAAAGAATCTCAGTGCCAGTTAAATGAAAAACAATGCATTTTAATCTTGAATAATACCTCACACAAAGATAGAACCTGGGATGAATTAAACACAGAATTGTGAAAAATAAAATGTATAATTAATAGAAGAAATGTTATAGAATGTTTCTGTGACCTAGGGGTGGAAAGTATTTTAAAATTTTCCATTCAAAAACCACAGAGCAAAAAATAGTTAAATTCTATTTCATATGATTAATTAGTTTTGCTAAATGACTAATACTGCAGACAAAGGTAATAGGTAGATTACAGAATGGGAAAAATATTTGCAGTATTTGAAACAAGGAAGAATTATCTGAAATCAATTTATTTATACGAATAAAAGTCAAAAAGACATCAGTTTCAAGTGGACAAATAGAAAAAGTTATGAACAGACAATTTTCAAAGGTGCAAATATAAAAACTAAAAAGCGTGTTGAGATGATCCAGATAGTAATCAAAGCAATGGAATTAAAGAAAACAATATTATTTTAGATTTCTAGTATTTATTAGCAAAATTAGAAAGGTTCATAAGGGATAGAGTGACATAACAATGCTGTCCATGTGAAAACAATTCAGCATTTCTTAATAATATACTAATAAATTATTAAGATTATTCTATACACATAACTGCTGTTTTTTAGTCACTAAGTCATAAGACTCTTTGCGATTCCATGAGCTATAGCCTGCCAGACTCCTTGGTCCATGAGATTTCCCAGGCAAGAATACTGGAATGGGGTGTCATTTCCTTCTCCAGTGAATCTTCCTGACCCAGGGATCAAACGTGCGTCTCCTGAATTGTCAGGCAAATTCTTTACCGCTGCACGACCTGAGTAGCCCAAGACATAATACTTATACCTTAATTAATTATAATGCATGGAGAAGGAAATGGCAACCCACTCCAGTGTTCTTGCCTGGAGAATCCCAGGGACGGGGGAGCCTGGTGGGCTGCCGTCTATGGATTCGCACAGAGTCGGACACAACTGAAGTGACTTAGCAGCAGCAGCGGCAGCATACCTATTTTACATGAATGCTTAAAAATGAAGGATATTTACTTACTAAACAGAGTAAGATCATTTCGCTTGAAGGGGTGGATAATAGAGTGAAATATTGTTTAGTTTATTTAGTTTGTAGTTTTTATATAAGATCTTATAGATTTTGTTTTAGTTTATCAAGATAGAATCTAAAAACATACATCTTCTTATGTAATTTTCATGTCATTTTCAGATTATGTAACAACTAAAATTAATGTTGCAATTTAATATCTATTTAATATTTAATGTCTTATTTCCACATAAGCATTAAGTAAATGATGGTGGAGTACAAAGAATAATTAAGAGAAGCAAGGATTCCACATGTCTGTACCTTTAACCAAGAGATCTTGAATACAAATTACTGAGAAAGACCTGCAGAGGAAGGTGTTCTGGAAACTGTCCATAGTTTTTCAGTTCATAGCAATGTGTCACAATGTGACAACTGCTACTTTATATCTATTTAATATCTTAATCTTTCTTCCACATAAGTAAGCATGATGTAAGTGGTGACTGGGACAGAGGCACAAACCCTGAACATAGAGTTCTTTGGGGAAACCCTTTCGCGAAACCCTAGTCATTAAATCCACAACATAAATGGAAATTTACATCACAATTGCACTCATCTCACACGCTAGTAAAGTAATGCTCAGAATTCTCCAAGCCAGGCTTCAGCAATATGTGAAACATGAACTTCCAGATGTTCAAGCTGGTTTTAGAAAAGGCAGAGGAACCAGAGATCAAATTGCTAACATCTGCTGGATAATCGAAAAAGCAAGAGTTCCAGAAAAACATATATTTCTGCTTTATTGACTATGCCAAAACCTTCGACTGTGTGAATCACAATAAATTGTGGAAAATTCTGAAAGAGATGGGAATACCAGACCACCTGACCTGCCTCTTGAGAAACCTGTATGCAGGTCAGGAAGCAACAGTTAGAACTGGACATGGAACAATAGACTGGTTTCAAATAGGAAAAGGAGTACGTCAAGGCTGTATATTGTCACCCTGCTTATTTAAATTATATGCAGAGTATATCATGAGAAACGCTGGGCTGAAGGAAGCCCAAGCTGGAATCAAGATTGCCAGGAGAAATATCAATAACTTCAGATACGCAAATGATACCACCCTTATGGCAGAGAGTGAAGAGGATCTAAAGAGCCTCCTGATGAAAGTGAAAGAGGAGAGTGAAAGAGTAGGCTTAAAGCTCAACATTCAGAAAACTAAGAGCATGACATCTGGCCCCATCACTTCATGGGATAAAGATAGATGGGGAAACAGTGGAAACAGTGGCTGACTTTATTTTTCTGGGCTCCAAAATCACTGCAGATGATGGTTGCAGCCATGAAATTAAAAGATGCTTACTCCTTGGAAGGAAAGTTATGACCAACCTACACAGCATATTAAAAAGCAGAGACATTACTTTGTCAACAAAGTTCCATCTATTCAAGGCTATGGTTTTTCCAGTGGTCATGTATGGATGTGAGAGTTGGACTATAAAGAAAGCTGAGCGCCGAAGAATTGATGCTTTTGAACTGTGATGTTGGAAAAGACTCTTGAGAGTCCCTTGGACTGCAAGGAGAGCCAACCAGTCCATCCTGAAGAACAGTCCTGGGTGTTCACTGGAAGGACTGATGTTGAAGCTGAAACTCCAGTACTTTGGCCACCTGATGCAAACAGCTGACTCAGTTGAAAAGACCTTAATGCTGGGAAAGATTGAGGGCAGGAGGAGAAGGGAATGACAGAGGATGAGATGGTTGGATGGCATCACCGACTCAGTCAATGGACATGAGTTTGAGTAAACTCCGGGAGTTGGTGATGGACAGGGAGGCCTGGCGTGCTGTAGTTCCTGGGGTCGCAAAGAGTTGGACACAACTGAGCGACTGAACTGAAGTGTGTTAAAGGTTTAATTGCCCTTAGGTACTTGAATCTATTAAACCTGGTTTAACATGGTTCAAATGGTGGTTCACAGAACAACTTTCTCCCTTTTTATTTTATTTGACTTGAAAATAGCAGCAGTGTCGTAAGAAACAAATGTTTAAGAAAATATTAGTCCAAGACTTTGATCTTAGTGGTTTCCTATCTCAGTGAATTGAGCTGCATTAAGTCAGTTGTAAGGATTTCATTTGCCCTTGTAGTCAAAAGTCTTCTTGATTCCTTTCCCATCAGGAACTATTTTGCAGATAATATTTTAAACAATTCTGTGCATGCTAAGTCACTTCAGTCGTGTTTGACTCTTTGTGAATCTATGGACTGTAGCCTGCCAGTCCCCTCTGTCCATAGTGATTCTCCAGGCAAGAATACTGGTATGGTTGCCATGCCCTCCTCTTGGGGACCTTCCTGACCCAGGGATAGAACCTGTGTCTCTTTTCTGTCTCCTGCATAGGCAGGCAGGTTCTTTACTACTAGCGCCACCTGAGAAGCTCTTTAAATGATGAAATTTCTTCTTTTTTTCTTTGCTCATTTCTCCATTAGTGACCATTTCCCCATTCAGATGGAGGCATCCATGTTACTTCTTGAAAAACAAGGATACTTTAGGACATCCACAGTATGCTCTTTTTTTTTTTTTTCACAGTATGCTCTTAAAATTCTCCCCAGACACAGAAATTTTGAAAACCAAATTCTGCAGTATTCAGATGTGAAAACAAGAAAACACTATAAAGCAAATAAAAAAAAAAGCTCAAAATAAACAATCAAAGCAAAACCCCAAAAGAATTAAAGCAAAGCCCCAAATAAAACAGAGGCACATAATGAACTTAAAAGTACTGTAAATAAAGATTCAGACTACCCCAGTCCTAGAGAAAACTAGATAGAGCAGCTTCCTGGGAAAGACAGAGGAAAAGAATATGACAGGGTAGTTTCTAGAACCTGAAATGAGGTCATAGGTTGGACCCAACTTGAAGTATTTAGACCTCCACCACCACATTGAAGAGTTGGAGACAGGACCACATAGTGTCCTGACTGTCACAGTGCATCCCCCCACCTCCTGCCCCCACCCCCGCCCCAGGAAACACTCAGGAAAGGGCTTCAGACCATCTGTAACCACACGAGTGGGCGCTGCACACCACTGTCCTCCTTGGGCATCATCCTCCTCCAGGGATTTTCTAACAAAAGCAATGCCTCATTTATATCCTAAAACTTTATTGATGTTCGTTAAGATACCTAGGCTTGCACTTCCTTTTTCCATACTTTGATCATCATGCCAAAAAAGGGAATTGTGAAAGAAAAGGAATCAGTAACTGGGTGTTACTCATCCTGTGACAGGTACAGTGGGGTGTGGAGAGACAAGTCTTGGGAAAGAGAAGCGTGGATAAGCTGTTCTCCTTAAAACCTAGGGAAGTTACACTAGTTTATCCACTTTATTTCCTCTTTCTCCTAGAGCTCGCCTTGTTCCTTATAGTCCTACTGAGGATGAGGGAGACTCAAGAAACAGGATTTTAAGAAATAGGGTCCTAAAGATACCAGGAACCATAGTCCACCAGGTTCCTCTATCCATGGGATTCTCCAGGCAAGAATACTGGAGTGGGTTGCCATTTGCTTCACCAGGGGACCTTCCCAACCCAGGAACTGAACCCAGGTCTCCCACACTGCGGGCAGATGCTTTACCGACTGAGGTATGTGGGAAGCCCAGAGATAAGGCCAGTGAAATGCAATCTAAAGAAGATACCAGAAGTCAAGAGAGAAAGAAGAATCACAAAATTCTAAATATTCTTTTAACCTCTCCCAAGAAAATTTTCACTTTGGAGCACTGAAACTCTGTCTTTAGACCTCAGCTTCATTTATCAAAGGGGTTTAATGAGTGAGGGATGCTGAAGGGGATTGAGCTGCACCTTGACAGAATACAGTGCGTAGCTAACAAGATTGTTATAATTTTAGGATTAAGAATAAAAACCTAAGAGAAGGTCTAAAATATTTTACTTCAGGCAAACTAAAAAAATAAATTAAAAAAGGAAGGAAAGAGGAAGGAAAAAATTTAAAAAATTGCATCTCAGGAAAGCAAACGCTGAAATTATTATTAGAGATAAACCTAGCTTTACAGAAAACAACAAAATATACTAAAAATCTTAAGCGTCTCAAAGATAATTTACTATTTCTATTGTTGTAGCAAATGTTCCCAAAGCATGTTTTCAGTTTCAAATAAATATGAAACCTAATGCTTGTAAAATCTTCGAGGAAATAGTGCCATTAACATCATCCTCATGATGGTGATATCTATCTACTACCAGTAAAACTACTGGAGACAGCTTGGCACATCTAAAATTTGTATTTTCTATGATATAAAAATATTTAAAACTTGTGGGAAGAGGACAACTGTGTTTTACAAATCTTAAGTCAGGAGGAAGAAAGAAAACATTGGGTACTAACACTTAGTTTTAAAATAGTAGTTGCTATGGCTACTTAAAACATTTTTTAAGGTGATATCCTTGTCTTTCATGAATTTTTTAGGAGTTTGATTGTCCTAACAATGGTACTCACACTGAAACAGTAAATTTAATGAATTTGTTTTTGTTTACAGGGGCCTTCTCCCTCTTTGTACATGTACTTGCAGCCATGAATAGATAACATGAAGTATATGGATTAAGAGGGATTTGAAATAGAGTCTATATTTTAGAATAAATAGAAACAAATATATGATGGAAACACTTATCTCCATTTTTCTTGAAGGAAAACAAATGGACTTTTTAAAATTAGAGCTGATGAAGGACACAGAAAGTTATTGAATGTTATTTGATAGAAAAAGAAAATGACTATTGGGTTAGATTTCACTTATATTTATTCATAAATTTCAGATTGATAGTGTGGTTTCTAACGGCTTCCTTGATGGCTCAGTGGAAAAGAATTCATCTTTCAAGGCAGGAGACGTGGGTTTGATCCCTGGGTTGGGAAGATCCCCTGGAGAAGGAAGTGACAATCCATTTCAGGATTCTTGCCTGGGAAATCCCATGGACAAAGGAGCCTGGTGGGCTACAGTCCATGGGAAGCAAAGAGTCAGACACAACTGAGTGATTAAAGAAAAGGTTTCTAAAAGAAGTGTGCAGTTTTGCTTTTATAACTTCGTGTACCTGGTACATTTGATCCTATTGTCTAATGCATCTTTATACTACTAGTCAAGAAAGAAAGTAAATCTTACCTTTAACTGTTGTGCAGGAAGGTTTAGCAATTCATAACATGTGCATAAGGAGTCACTGAATAACTGTGTGTATGTACAAATATATATTGATACTTACTAATTCATAAACTCAGAAAGGTCTTTCCTAAATGCCTTATACAATCCTTTAAAGACACGATAAGTTATAGAACATAGGACTCCGTAAAATAAATTGCAGTTTGATTAAAAATCTTGTCACTGATTTTAGTAACTTTAGGTGACAGAACTGTTTGTGGAAATGGAAACAACTGTCTTTGTCTTACAAAGGTCTAAAAAAAGAATGAGAATACAGGCCACAAGGACCTGAGACAAACGCCAATTAGGCAGGCAGGACCTGGAACCAAAGAGAAAAAAGTGGCAGTTTTAAATCCAAATCCACCAGGGCTTCCCTGGTGGCTTAGATGGTTAAGAGTCTACCTGTTATGTGGGAGATCAGAGTTTGATGATCCCTGGGTCAAGTTTGGAGGGTCCTCTGGAGAAGGGAATGGCTGCCCACTCCAGTATTCTCGCCTGGAGAATCCCATGGACAGAGGAGTCCGGCAGGCTACAGTCCATGCGGTCGGAAAGAGTTGGACATGACTGAGCCACAAACACACACACACAATCAGTCAAGCACAAGAATAATAGAAAACTTGCAATTGGGATTAGAAATCGGTACAACTGTTTAAGGAACAGTTTAACCATATGCATGATAATGATTTCAATACAATTCTAATGCTAGGACTTGCCCCTTAGGGAAATGTTCCTCACAATATTATTTATGTATAGGAAATCTCCGAAAACAGAGTAATTGCCTCTCAATTAAAGATTGGTTAAATAAATTATGTACTCCCACATAATAGAATACCATAAAACAAAATCTTTATTTACTGATATTAGTACTAACATTTCATTATTAATGAAAATGTTTGATTATATACCATGTTTATAAGTTTATGTGGTTAAATTTATATTATATTTAGGTTTCTCTATTTTAAATAATCTTATAATCAAACCAAAAAACTATTTATTTTTGTTACATATCCAGGTATTTTAATTTCTAAAACTTTTATTTGGCAAATTTATATAAGTCAAAATGCTTTTTTCACCAAGTGCATAATTCCAAAGCAAAACAATAATTGCACTTTCCATATATTATCAGGTTTTCAAAGTTTATGTCATGAACCCACTTATTGTAAGTACTAAAGCATGTAATAGAAAATAAATATTTCATTTGGTTAACTGGAATCTATTAAAGGGGTAAAATAGTAAAAAAAAAAAAAAAAGAGCCATTCAATTCAATTTAACAAGGTAATAGACACTCTATGAACAGAATAGTAATAGTACTATAAACTACTCAATAAGACAGTGTCAGAAAGAACCTTTATGAGTTCTATCTGAACTTCTTTGACAATATTATTTCCTTTTTTGTTGTTGTTGATGTTTGTCACCTACTTTTTAAATTTAGTTAGCATTGGGCATTTGCAACTAGAGAACACATATTTATTCCCATGGGGGATAGAGATGGGCAGCATGGAGGTTTACATGTGATCAAACAACATAGTCTCTTACCCATCTTTTCTTCCACTGTATTCTATGTTTCTCAGGGTCAAGAACTACTTTAGTTATTTCTTTTTCACCTAAGATGCAAGACAGTGCTATATATATGGTAAATATTCTCTATCTGCTCTGAGTAATGTGTAAGTGAATAAATAAATGTATGAGCAAAAATCCTTTGAATATCAAAACTGTGAAGCAAGAAACACTATGGTGGAGATGGCAGATGGAGATGAGGTTATTTGGAGTTGATAAAAGCCTTTCCAGTTCAGTTCAGTCGCTCAGTCATGTCTGACTCTTTGATGAGGTTATTTGGAGTTGATAAAAGCCTTTTCAGTTCAGTTCAGTCACTCAGTCATGTCTGACTCTTTGTGACCCCATGAACCGTAGCATGCCAGGCCTCCCTGTCCATCACCAACTCCCGGAGTCCACCCAAACCCATGTCCATCGAGTTGGTGATGCCATCCAACCATCTCATCCTCTGTCATCCCCTTGTCCTCCTGCCCTCAATCTTTCCCAGCATCAGGGTCCTTTCAAATCAGTCAGCTCTTTGCATGAGGTGGCCAAAGTATTAGAGTTTCAGCTTCAACATCAGTCCTTCCAATGAACACCCAGGACTGATCTCCTTTAGGGTGGACTGGTTGGATCTTCTTGCAGTCCAAGGGACTCTCAAGAGTCTTCTCCAGCACCACAGTTCAAAAGCATCAATTCTTCGGCGCTCAGCTCTTTTTATAGTCCAACTCTCACATCCATACATGACCACTGGAGAAACCATAGCCTTGACTAGATGGACCTTTGTTGGCAAAGTAATGTCTCTGCTTTTTAATATGCTGTCTAGGTTGGTCATAACTTTCTTTCCAAGGAGTAAGCGTCTTTTAATTTCATGGCTGCAATCACCATCTGCAGTGATTTTGGAGCCCAGAAAAATAAAGTCAGCCATTGTTTCCACTGTTTCCCCATCTATTTGCCATGAAGTGATGGGACCGGATGCCATGATCTTAGTTTTCTGAATATTGAGCCTTAAGCCAACTTTTTCACTCTCCTCTTTTACTTTCATCAAGAGGCTCTATAGTTCTTCTTCACTTTCTGCCATAAGAGTGGTGTTATCTGCATATCTGAGGTTATTGAGATTTCTCCTGGCAATCTTGACCTTTACATTTTAATAATTCAGTCAAATTTTTTTCTTGATATTATCCCCTGATTCTATATCAAGAGCATTCTTTCTCATTGTTCAGTGTCCTGACTGGGACACAACCAATAAAGATAGCTGGAAAAGACTTGGAAAGAAATCAAAGAGATGGTATGAAATTAATTAAATTCCTTTATAATAAAAATTGAAGAAAAGGGGAGAAGAGGAATTATAGACTTTGAAAGAGACAAGGCTGTATGGTTGTTAATTAATGACTTTTATGGGTTTAAACACAAATTAGGAAAACAGTCCTTTGTGTTAAATAGAAAATGATGTGAGTGAGTTATGTTAATTAAAATGACATTTTGAAAAATATGAATATGTTAGTTGTTAGTGTTCCATCAATAAAAGATGGTGGTGAACTTGAAGGATTTATAAAACAAACAAATTCAAAGATGTATTCAAAAAGCAATATCTACTTTTTTTTTTTCCTTTGCTCTCATCTTGTGTTGCACAGATTTCATAAATAACTTCCAAGTCTTGGTTTCTGTGTTAGGGAAAGAAAACAGTCCTTATTTGGCAACTATATACTCAGAACGCTGTCATCCAACAAAATAAATCAGAAATGCTTCTTTAATGTTATAACTCTGTGATCAGTTTATAAGAAGATACTCTTATAGTTTAATAAAGACAATGATTAAATCGTTAGTGATCACTGAGTTCCTAAAGAGAGAGATGATTTAGTATTCTTGGCTCTAAGAACTCAAGTCTGGTTCTCTCACTCCCCATCTGTGTCCCGCCTTGGCCTAATTATTATTTACCCTCTCTGTCTGTTCCTGAGTTTGCTAATATGTAAAGTGAGAGTCATAATTATACCTACTCTAGAGGTAATACATATAGAGTCCTTGGAACATTTTTCTGGGACAGGTCAGTAGTCTATACTTGTTAGTGATTTTATTACTGTATTTTAGGCTTCCTCCTAAATATGTTACATATTTAATCTCATGTACTTTAGTCTTAATTACATATGAGGGAATTGAAGCTGACACTAGTTAAATGGCTTGACTATAGTCACATAACCATTATAATAGAGTCTGCATTCAAATTTTAGCCTTATTTCAAACATGAACATTTTATATTTTGTCACTGTGCTTGTTTTTATCATAAACCTTCAGCCTGTTAAAGTAAGCGTTTTCTGATCAATAGAATAAAGGATTTTTTTCATTACACTAATATAAAAAAATGTCTTGACTGAAATACAGAGCTCTGAATCACTCAAAGAGAAGCATGAAATTATTACTGGGTGAAACTCCCTGTAAATATCAAATTCTTCCACATCTACAACGTAAGGCTTTACTTGATAAGCATTAAATTTTGTTAGAGATTCTAGAGAAACATTTTAAAATAAATGCTACTTTCTGAAATGATTCCATCTGTTTTCCTATGAAACACACTTAACTCACTCCCACATATATCCTAGAAAATCAATTGTCAGTTGATCACAGTAAAATTGATATCCAGTTTCTCGAATAATTGACCAAGTTAAACCTTTGACATGTCTGCGACTGCTGTGTTATCAGTGAAGTGTAGCAGATCAAAGTTATATCACCAAGCATGGCATATTAATTAAATTTTACTAAGCAGTTTTGACTTGATTACTGAGGAAAGTACTGCTTTTTCTGCTGATATTTTTAAGAGGAAAAGAGATAAAGTGCAGATATTTCAGTGGGCCTTTTTATTTAAATTCCTTTTCTACTGCAAAGTGCAGGCTGTTTGTTTTCATCTGAGAAAACAAAATCTATAAACTAAAATTTCTCTGAGATCAGCTAAATCTGCGACTTAATGATAAAACAGGGTTTCCTTGGCGGCTCAGTGGTAAAGAATCCACCTGTCAATGCAAGAGACACAGGTTGGATCCCTGATGGGGGAAGATCCCACATGCCTCGGGGCAACTCACCCTGTGGGCCACAACTATTAAGCCTGTGCTCTGGAACCCAGGAGGGATTCCCCGGTAGCTCAGACGGTAAAGCATCTGCCCACAATGCGGGAGACCAGGGTTCGATCCCTGGGTTGGGAAGATCCCCTGGAGAAGGAAATGGCAACCCACTCCAGTACTCTTGCCTAGAAAATTCCATGGATGGAGGAGCCTGGTGGGCTACAGTCCATGGGGTCGCAAAGAGTCGGACACGACTGAGCGACTTCATTTCACTAGAAACCAGGAGCTGCAACTACTGAGCGCACATGCCGCAGCTACTGAGTCCATTTGCCCTCGTAGCCATGAAAACCCAGTATGGCCAAAAATAAATAAATAAGTAAAACGTACTGTCTCTATAATGTGCAAATAATGCCAGCGCGACTGCCAGGATGATGAAGTTGTTTAAAAACAGGAATATGAAGTTGCTTAAAGAGAAAAATGGGGGCTTCCCTGAGAGGTTGATTGGTGAAGAATCTGCCTGCAATGTGGGAGATCGAGGTTTGATCCCTTGGGTCGAGTCGGGAAGATTCTCTGGAAAAGGGAATGGCTACTCCACTCTCGGGCTTCCCTTGCGGCTCAGCTGGTAAAGAATCCTCCTACAATGAGGGAGACCTGGGTTGGATCCCTGGGCTGGGAAGATCCCCTGGAGAAGGGAAAGGCTACCCACTCCAGTATTCTGGCCTAGAGAATTCAGTCCATGGGGTCCGAAAGAGTCGGACACACCTAAGCAACTTTCACTTTTTCACTTTAAAAAAACACATTATTGTCTGAAGTGATACTGGAATTATTTTGTGAATTAGTTAAGACTCCAATCCACGTGAATGAAGAGAAGTTCAGTAACTTTATTCTTTGCATGAGTCATCTTTTGTCACCTTTGTCGACTTAAGCACAGAGCTGTCTCTGTGAGTAGGGCTGGTCAGTGTGACACATTTAAATCATATGGACCATTTCAGTCATGTGATTCACATACGTAATATTTGTAAATAATGCAATCATGTATAAAATAAAATTCCTAATATGTTTCACAGGAACCAGTTGGGGAAGTATTTTTATATATTTGTTTTTTGATTTTTAGTCTAAATTGTTCACTGATAACAAGGTATGTATTTTCAAAAGGGGTGCCAGACAATTAGAAAGTAATGTTTATTGCTTGAGTAATAGAGTGACTAACCTAAGAATGCTTTCTTCTTTACTTTTTGCCCACCATGTTATTAATACTTGTGCCAGTGTACATATTTGATCATATCATACATATTATTTTATGTATTTTTTCCCAAAGAATGGCACATCAGAGGTGTCATTCCATAGCATTATGATAGCAGTATGAAGAATCCTACTTAATTATTTTAAAATTCAAATGATATTTCCTATTTGGACATAATACTTTTTATTCAAGCAATCTTTTGTTAATGAGCACTCTAGTAGCGTTTTTGTTTTTTTTTTTCCTTCCTTTTTTTTTGTCATTGTGAATAATATGATAACAGAGTCCTGGTACATACATCATTTTCAAGAAATAATAGTATTTTTGCTGAGGCCCTTTTGGACTTTTTTTTTCCCAGAGTTTACTCCCTTAGCAATTTTGAAATACAAATAAACTGATTTGGCTCTTACTCCCTCCCCTCCACCAGAGTCTCTGCAGGAGAGCACCGTAATAGGAGCATGAACAAGACAAATAGGACCACAGGTACATGGAGAAAGTTGCACATTGCTAAAGGGTTATGAAGAAGGAAGAAGACCACTTTATCACTTTACTTACAGCTCTTTAATATTATTGCATTCATTCTGTGACAGAAAAATAAGGTGTACATACAAATACTCAAATAATGTATTTTTAAAGAATATTGCTATAACATGCATAAAATGTGAACTACATTAGCTATAGAAATCCAATATCTGGAGAAATAGTTGTAGTCCTTAAGTGGCTATAGCATGACATAAAAAAAAAAACCCACATAAAATGTGACCTCTGAGTCAAAATTTAAAATTCTCTGGGTTTTTGTTTTCACATGAAAATAAAAGGAGATAAGGAGGTTTGGACTATAAAGAAAGCTGAGCACTGAAGAATTGATGCTTTTGAACTGTGGTGTTGGAGAAGACTCTTGAGAGTCCCTTGGACTTCAAGGAGATCCAACCAGTCCACCCTAAAGGAAGTCAGTCCTGAATATTCATTGAAAGGACTGATGCTGAAGCTGAAACTCCTATACTTTGGCCACCTGATGTGAAGAACTGACACATTGGAAAAGACCCTGAAGGCAGGAGGGGAAGAGGATGACAGAGGATGAGATGGTTGGATGGCATCACTCACTCGATGAACATGGGTTTGATCAAGCTCTGGGAGGTGGTGATGGATAGGGAAGCCTGGTGTGCTGCAATCCATGGGGTCACAAAGATTCAGATCTGATTGAGCAACTGAACTGAACTGAATGATGCCTTTGCAAGGATTGCTTCTGGCATAGATTAAGTGCTCAGCAAATATTTGTTTATCAGTAAACATCTAGAATACTATAAGACAATGTGTCAAGAGTTAATCCTAACCATATACCTATAAACTACTGGCTCTTCAGTTCAGTTCAGTCGCTCAGTTGTATCTTACTATTTGCAGCCACATGGACTGCAGCACATCAGGCCTCCCTGACCATCAACAACTCCCAGAGTTTACCCAAACTCATGTCCATTGAGTCGGTGATGCTATCCAACCATCTCATACTCTGTCGCCCCCTTTTCCTCCAGCCTTCAATCTTTCCCACCATCAGGGTCTTTTCAAATGAGTCAGTTCTTTGCATAAGGTGGCCAAAGTAGTAGAGTTTCAGATTCAACATCAGTCCTTCCAGTGAACACCCAGGACAGATCTCCTTAGGATGAACTAGTTGGATCTCCTTGGAGTCCAAGGGACTCTCAAGAGTCTTCTCCAATACCACAGTTCAAAAGCATCAATTCTTCAATGCTCAGCTTTCTTTATAGTCCAACTCTCACATCCATATGCTACTACTGGAAAAATCATAGCCTTGACTAGCGGACCTTTATTGGCAAAGTATTGTCTCTGCTTTTTAATATGCTGTCTAGGTTGGACATAACTTTCCTTCAAAGGAGTAAGCATCTTTTAATTTCATGGCTGCAGTCACCATCTGCAGTGATTTTGGAGCCCCCAAAACTAAAGTCAGACACTGTTTCCACTGTTTCCCCATCCATTTACCATGAAATGATGGGACTGGAAGCCATGATCTTAGTTTTCTGAATGTTGAGGTTTAAGCCTACTTTTTCACTCTCCTCTTTCACTTTTATCAAGAGGCTCTTTAGTTCTTCTTTGCTTTCTGCCATAAGGGTGGTGTCATCTGTATATCTGAGGTTACTGATATTTCTCCCAGCAATTATGATTCCAGCTTGTGCTTCCTTCAGCCTAGTGTTTCTCATGATGTACTCTGCATACAAGTTAAATAAGCAGGGTGACAATATACAGCCTTGACGTACTCCTTTTCCTATTTTGAACCAGTCTGTTGTTCATGTCAAGTTCTAACTCTTGCTTCCTGACCTGCATACAGGTTTCTCAAGAGGCAAGTCAGGTGGTCTGGTATTCCCATCTCTTTCAGAATTTTCCACAATTTATTGTGATCCACACAGTCAAAGGCTTTGGTGTAGTCAATAAAGCAGAAATTGATGTTTTCCTGGAACTCTCTTGCTTTTTCAATGATCCATTGGATGTTGGCAATTTGATCTCTGTTTCCTCGCCTTTTCTAAAACCAGCTTGAACATCTGGAAGTTCACAATTCATGCATTGTTGAAGCCTGGCTTGGAGAATTTTGAGCATTATTTTACTAGCGTGTGAGCTGAGTGCAATTGTGCAGTAGTTTGAGCATTCTTTGGCATTGTCTTTCTTAGGGATGGGAATGAAAACTGACTTTTTCCAGTCCTGTGGCCAGTGCTGAGTTTTCCAAATTTGCTGGCATATTGAGTGCAGCATTTTCACAGCATCATCTTTTAGGATTTGAAATAGCTCAACTGGAGTTCCATCACCTCCACTAGCTTTGTTTGTAGTGATGCTTTCTAAGGCCCACTTGACTTCTCATTCCAGGATGTCTGGCTCTAGACAGACACTCACAGACGTCTCTAGATGGTGTGAGTGATCACACTATCATGATTATCTGGGTCGTGAAGATTTTTTTTGTACAGTTCTTCTGTGTATTCTTGCCACCTATTCTTAATATCTTCAGCTTCTGATAGGTCTATACCATTTCTGTCCTTTATTGAGCCCATCTTTGCATGAAATGTTACTAAAATAGCTAAATGTTAGTAAAATAGCCAATTCCTGATAAATATACTATTATACTAGCTGGCTCTTACTATAATAGTATATTTGTCAGGAATTTGCTATTTTACTAATAATATTAGTAATTAGTGCCAATCTATTACTCATTTTTAAAAACAGTAGAGCTATGTAGATGTGATTTAGAATTCAGTGTCCAATTTTTTAATTTAAATGTATTTTCTTACTGATTTATGAAAATAGAGAATTAAAACAAAGTCTTCTAAATTCTTGGTACTATGCCCAAGTAATGTACAAAGAAAGACATATGATCCTTACCTAAAACTTTTATTATTTCCTCTCTATTAGTATTGTACTTGTTTCTCTACAATTCTTTGAGTTCATGAGAACCATATAGCTGACTTTCTTTTTACTATCCCAACACTTGCCTTCATTTGCTTCCTTTTGCAGCTTGGATCTCATGGTTCACTATTAGTCATTCTTGTCCCCAAATCATCCCCTCACTGCTCTCTTTCATTCTGTATCATACACATGGCAAAACTCAACCTTTGTTCAAACTAAGAAATGACTTCTTCATTCCTGAAGAAAAGCTGCAAAAAATCAAATGGATGAGGCTGACTGGCTGTACTAAAAATTTTTGTATTGTTGTGTAGTCACTAAGTCATGTCTGACTCTTTTGCGACCCCATGGACTGTAGCCAGCCAGGCTCATCTGTCTATGGGATTTGGACATGAGATAGTGGAGTGGGTTGCCATTTCCTTCTCCAGGGCTTCTTTCTGACCCAGGGATCGAACCTGCATCTGCTGCATTCATAGGCAGATGCTTTACCACTGAGCCACCTGGAAAGCCCATACTAAAAATTAGTGAATATTAACACTAAATGGAATCTAACTCTGCCTAGAAAATATACTGTGTCACCCACTCATCTCAGCTTAAATCCCCACTAACCTCTTATGTATTGACAAATCAGGGGATACAAATTGGAATTTTTCTCCATCTCCCCTGTACCTATCCTTTTCCTATTCATCTCACAGTAGTCCTCTTCCTGTAAAAGATCAAGGTCTTCCTTTAAAGTTGAAAGTCTTGCTAGTTCCTAAAGTGTGGTCCAATAATCAATAGCAATAATGTTACATGAGTTATAATTCCATTTTGGAAAAGTTGGTTCATATCTGTCTCATATTAACATAATTAGTTTATTTTAAGCTACTACAAACCACCATGGGAATTTTGGAGAATAAAAATACAAGACCACTGTCTTTGAAGTTGTCAGGCTTGAAGAATAAATAACAATTAAAAACAAATTAAAAGAAAGCTTGCAACTAGTGATTTATGGCCTAGTTTCTTTGTATTTTAAACTACAAGATTATACAGAATCACTTCTAATAGCATGGTCCCTTAGACTTTCCTGATCTGAAGTCCTGGAATTCTGAAAGACTAAAAATGTGGTAAACAAAAGTTCTGAATTTAAGATGTAAGCTCCAGGAAGACAGGTACTTTTCTGTTTCATCTGTTGCTGTATTTACACCACCTAGAACTGTGCCTTACGCATTATTAGCATTATGCAGTTTCAGATGAAACTCTATGAGAGATAGTTTCAATAAAAAAAAAATTTTTTTACAGTACAATTTTCTGTTGTATCTTTAGGTTAAGAAATAGGGTGTTGTTGAGAGAGATCCCTTCTATTTATCCCCTTATGTCTCTCCCTTAGTAAAGAGGGAATGAAAGTTTTTCCAACATTTTGACCCACCTATATATTGCTAGGACACCAAAGGAGAAGTAATGATTTTTTCTAATTATTGGAAAACTAACATGTTCTTGACCCTCTTTCTCTACTCAGTTGGGTTTTTGAGTGGAAGGTCAATAGTTGTGCACTGACAAGATATATTGACTTCAGCTCTCTACTAATTCATTTCTTGTTTTCCACTGAACCTGCACAAGCCCAAAGGCTGTGAGTTCTTACAGTTTCTGCTTCCTGTAAAAGGCATCTTTTAGATAGGATTTCTTTCCACAGGCTAACCTTTTTCTGCTTCACATGGGCGGGTAAAATGAGGTTGACTCAGATTTCTGAATGTATTCACTGTAGTGAAAGTAGGCTATGCAGTATTACTTCATCCAGAATATTTCAGACAGCTCTGCATATTGACTGTATACTCGATGCTATTAATTTTACACAAAGAGTCAGACATGACTGAGTGACTAAACTTTCAACTTTCATTAATTTTACAGATATTTCAATTTTTATTTGGCTATGTATTTGAATCTCCCAACAGTTAGAATCCAGAAGGGAAGAAGAATTAGTGATGAATTACCAAAACTTACAATAAGTTTTATTATATCTGAGGCCTCCTTTTAGGGTCATAGCCATGAGATAGATTCACTATATTTTTATGTATTAGTACACTGGCAATATTCAAGTTGCAAAATGGATTTTCTTTCTAACTTAAAAATGTAGAGATTTCTTCTCTTTTGATTGAGGAAGAGGACTGTCACAAACGCATTACTCTTAAGGATGCTTTTTCCTTCACAAAGATTCCTATATTATGCCCTTCTCTGAAGTCTTACAGCAAACAAAGCTCTATGATCATTTATAGCATCAACTGGAGAGATGAAGTTATGTAACTGATTTCTATTCTCAGCTACATCACAGTGTTCTCATTTCATTGGCTTCACTGATAATGGTCATTGTTGGTTTTAACATTTAATAGGATTTTAAAATGAAGCAGAGAGAAATTAAGTGCTGGAAATAAAAAAAAAAAAATGTGTGAAAGAAGCAAGTTAAAATCCAAGGCTAGTCTTTGTATTCTACAACATGAGTTCTAATAAGCAGGAAATAATGTTTAAATAATATCAAGGAAATATTTACAGGCAGATGCATAGTAGTTAGTTTTAGGTGGAATTAACAAATATAGACTATCCTTTTTATTTATTTATTTATTTATTTTTTTAACATTTATCTGAATAAATTTTGATTAATTTTTTTTTCAGTGGGTTTTGTCATACATTGATATGAATCAGCCATAGATTTACACGTATTCCCCAACCCGATCCCCCCTCCCACCTCCCTCTCCACCCGATTCCTCTGTGTCTTCCCAGTGCACCAGGCCCGAGCACTTGTCTCATGCATCCCACCTGGGCTGGGGATCTGTTTCACCATAGATAGTATACATGCTGTTCTTTTGAAATATCCCACCCTCACATTCTCCCACAGAGTTCAATAGTCTGTTCTGTATTTCTGTGTCTCTTTTTCTGTTTTGCATATAGGGTTATCGTTACCATCTTTCTAAATTCCATATATATGTGTTAGTATGCTGTAATGTTCTTTATCTTTCTGGCTTACTTCACTCTGTATAATGGGCTCCAGTTTCATCCATCTCATTAGGACTGGTTCAAATGAATTCTTTTTAACGGCTGAGTAATATTCCATGGTGTATATGTATCACAGCTTCCTTATCCATTCATCTGCTGATGGGCATCTAGGTTGCTTCCATGTCCTGGCTATTATAAACAGTGCTGCGATGAACACTGGGGTGCACGTGTCTCTTTCAGATCTGGTTTCCTCAGTGTGTATGCCCAGAAGTGGGATTGCTGGGTCATATGGCAGTTCTATTTCCAGTTTTTTAAGAAATCTCCACACTGTTTTCCATAGCGGCTGTACTAGCTTGCATTCCCACCAACAGTGTAAGAGGGTTCCCTTTTCTCCACACCCTCTCCAGCATTTGTTGCTTGTAGACTTTTGGATAGCAGCCATCCTGACTGGCGTGTAATGGTACCTCATTGTGGTTTTGATTTGCATTTCTCTAATAATGAGTGATGTTGAGCATCTTTTCATGTGTTTGTTAGCCATCTGTATGTCTTCTTTGGAGAAATGTCTGTTTAGTTCTTTGGCCCATTTTTTGATTGGGTCATTTATTTTTCTGGAATTGAGCTGCAGGAGTTTCTTGTATATTTTTGAGATTAATCCTTTGTCTGTTTCTTCATTTGCTATTATTTTCTCGCAATCTGAGGGCTGTCTTTTCACCTTACTTATAGTTTCCTTTGTAGTGCAAAAGCTTTTAAGTTTCATTAGGTCCCATTTGTTTAGTTTTGCTTTTATTTCCAATATTCTGGGAGGTGGGTCATAGAGGATCTTGCTGTGATTTATGTCGGAGAGTGTTTTGCCTATGTTCTCCTCTAGGAGTTTTATAGTTTCTGGTCTTACATTTAGATCTTTAATCCATTTTGAGTTTATTTTTGTGTATGGTGTTAGAAAGTGTTCTAGTTTCATTCTTTTACAAGTGGTTGACCAGTTTTCCCAGCACCACTTGTTAAAGAGGTTGTCTTTTTTCCATTGTATATCCTTGCCTCCTTTGTCAAAGATAAGGTGTCCATAGGTTCATGGATTTATCTCTGGGCTTTCTATTCTGTTCCATTGATCTGTATTTCTGTCTTTGTGCCAGTACCATACTGTCTTGATGACTGTGGCTTTGTAGTAGAGTCTGAAGTCAGGCAGGTTGATTCCTCCAGTTCCATTCTTCTTTCTCAAGATTACTTTGGCTATTCGAGGTTTTTTGTATTTCCATACAAATTGTGAAATTATTTGGTCTAGTTCTGTGAAAAATACCGTTGGTAGCTTGATAGGGATTGCATTGAATCTATAGATTGCTTTGGGTAGAATAGCCATTTTGACAATATTGATTCTTCCAATCCATGAACACGGTATGTTTCTCCATCTGTTTGTGTCCTCTTTGATTTCTTTCATCAGTGTTTTATAGTTTTCTATGTATAGGTCTTTTGTTTCTTTAGGTAGATATACTCCTAAGTATTTTATTCTTTTTGTTGCAATGGTGAATGGTATTGTTTCCTTAATTTCTCTTTCTGTTTTTTCATTGTTAGTATATAGGAATGCAAGGGATTTCTGTGTGTTAATTTTATATCCTGCAACTTTACTATATTCATTGATTAGCTCTAGTAATTTTCTGGTAGAGTCTTTAGGGTTTTCTATGTAGAGGATCATGTCATCTGCAAACAGTGAGAGTTTCACTTCTTCTTTTCCTATCTGGATTCCTTTTACTTCTTTTTCTGCTCTGATTGCTGTGGCCAAAACTTCCAACACTATGTTGAATAGTAGTGGTGAGAGTGGGCACCCTTGTCTTGTTCCTGATTTCAGGGAAATGCTTTCAATTTTTCACCATTGAGGGTGATGCTTGCTGTGGGTTTGTCATATATAGCTTTTATTATGTTGAGGTATGTTCCTTCTATTCCTGCTTTCTGGAGAGTTTTAATCATAAATGAGTGTTGAATAGCCACCCAAGTCCAAGAAACCCAGAGAGTCCCAAACAGGATAAACCCAAGGCGAAACTCCCCAAGACACATAATAATCAAATTAACAAAGATCAAACACAAAGAACAAATAGACTATCCTTTTTAAGTTAAGATTACAACAAACAAATCCTCCTTTAGATAAGAATCACTACTATCATTTGCAATGGGTATATAAGAAAAAAATGAATACCTCTAGGTTGTCTGTTATTTTGAAGTGACAGAGTTGATAATATACGGTCTAGTGTTCCCATATAGCTATGTCATCAAGTAAGGATGACTTATTAATCATGCATTTCCTGCAGCAGAGAGGAAAAATGCATAAATCAGAGACTGAATCAGTGAAGTAAATCAAAGTCATGTTTCCTTTATATTATCAGGGTGTGTAGGACAAGCCTAGAAACTAACACTTAAAAGTATGTATATATGAAGAGCTCCAACAAAATGAATAATGAAAATAGCCAGAAACAGGCTTAGTAATTAACAACGACTCAGTGACTTTAATAAACAAACCATGTAATTTCAAGTTTGTGACAATTGGTGAAGGTCTTGTGGTCCAACAAGCATATGCCCTGTGCAAGTTGACAGGACTTAAAACAGGCAAGGGAATAACTATAATAAAGCCTCGTCACTTGGCATACAATAAAAGTAAACATGAAGCAACTTCATTAAAAATTCTATACTCCCAATCTATACATAGCAGAGAGTAAAAGCCTGTTCTAGAAATAGACAACTTGTTCTTACTGTGGATCAAAATGGGAAACTTAAACAAACAATAATGAAAACACCAACAATGGCCATAGCAGAGAAAAAAATGTGACAAGTGACATAAAAATAAGCATTAATGAAAAATCCACATGTGTTTAGTGAGTTAGCAGTAGAAGAGACAGTTATGGGGCTGTCAGCAAAATCATATAATTTATATTGATACTGCATATATACTTGTAAATAAGAGTAGATCCTAGATATGCATGCTATCTTGTATATCTGTCTGTATAATTTTCTTGAAGACACTACTGCCTTGGGGCTATTGAAGAATTTGACAAGAGATAGAGGCTGAGGCAAATAGGAACTGATTTTTTTAAGGATAAATCACCAAGATAGACCAACACTGACAAACACTAAAACAATCACCCACAAATTTGTGCTTCCAGTTTTCAGACATTATTTCTTGGCTTGACTGTGTGGCATGACAGCAAGACAAGCTTTGTTATAGTGGACAGTCTAGATATTATGGTTTAGTTTCTCTCAACGGTAGTAGTAATAAGCATGGGCTTTGAGTTTTGAAAGGGTAGCTGCCATCAACTGAGGAAAAAGAGTTTCAGGGAGAAATAAATCACTTCAATAAAACATTACTTAGCTGATGAAACTCACTTTCCAAGTTGAAGAAGCATTAGTTATTTTGTGCAAATCATCCATTCTTGCATTTTTTCATTTTTCTCTTTTTAACCTTGGCTACATTTCCCAACTTTGTTGGGGGAACTACCTATCTGTCAGTGTATATGATGTTACTAAGACTGTGAATCAAAATACTCTTATACCTGGAAACCAGATGAAAGCTTGTTAGATATGCAGAATCTTAGGCCCCACTCTACCTTCACTGAATTAAAATCTACATTTTAACAAGCTTGCTAGGTGATTCACATGTACATTAGAATTGAGAAACACTATTCTAAAATAGGTCAATAACATATCCTATTTCCTAATTCTAAAACAAATTCTTTCCTCCTAGCTCGGTCAGTAAAGAATGTGCCTGCAATACAGGAGACCCAGGTTTAATCCCTGGGTCAGGAAGATTCCCTGGAGAAGGAAATGGCTATCCATTCCAGTATTCTTGCCTGGAGAATTCCATGGACAGAGGAGCCCACCAGCCACAGTCCATGGAGTCGTAAAAGTCTGACATAACTTAGTGACTAAACCACCACCACCAGAACAAATGCTAGGAAGTTCAGGCTGAAATTCACTCTTTATCTTTAGAGCTGTGTGAGTTTGCTTCAACTTTAGTCTTTATCTGTCATCTATTTTTCTACATACCTATCTATCTGTTGTGACTGTTTTCCAGAAGTAAGATGAAGCTCCACCCAAAATTTTGCTCAAATTTTGAGATTCATGATGCCACACACACATGCCAAGAGGACATGGAAAGATTATTAGTCACATGATAAAGCTTTCCTGGAAGAGCAGGTCAGTTCCAAACCAAGTTTAAACATGGCTTGAGATCTTAGGGGAAAAAATAGTGGCTTGGGGATTTTATTGTGGTCAGTGGGTGGGATCAGGATGAGGGTTCCCATGCAAGCAAAGGGATTACTGTGGCGTGAACCTCTCATGAGGGGTAAAGGAGAGAGCATCAGTGATTTTTTAAAATCAGTTTTCTTATCATTGTTTTTCTTATCAGATGTGGAGTGCAAGGGAAAAAGGTAGGGTTGAGGCTTAAAAGCTCAATCAAAAAATAGAGTCAGGGATACTGCTGATTTTTAGTGACTGAAATTTCCCACTTTTCATTTAATTGAATTTGAAGTTGTTTAGGCAAATTTTGAGGGTATGTATGAGGGCACCCGCCTAATGCTGGTAAGAGAGGTGGATAGTCTCTTGACTACGTGGTGCGTAAGCCCAGTCTCCTTCTGAGAAGTGAAGTGGTTGCTTTGGTCACTGTCAATGATATCCAGGACTCTGGAATGGAGAAAGAGTGTCATAAGGAGGCCTTGTATTGTAGCTTTTGTGAATATAGAGACATGCATAACCTTGATTTTTACTTTGGCTCCTGGTGAGATCAGAGGTTCCTAGAGTTTTTTATCACAAAACACATCCTTAGATAAGCAATGATTGTTGCTGCTATAGGCTTGATCAAGCTGTCAGACCAATTGCAGTGGCTCAAGAGTTTGTAAAAAGGTACAAATGTGAAGATTGTGGGCTAGAGCTTCCAGAACTGAGATGGCTGCCTGAAGTTCAGTCAGTTGAGCGGAACTTTGATTCCTGTCCTTCCTCAGGGCATCCTAGATAAGAGATGAAAAGAAAAAAACATTCCACTGAGCTCCAATACATCTGATGGTGGCCCTTTTGTAAAGGGAGGGTTTTCATTATTGTTTACTCTATTGATCCCGAGACGCTCAGAAGCCAAGGAGTCTGGGAGAGGGATAGTCTCCTCCAGTGCTCTGACAAGTGACTGAGACAAGCCCTCTTGGAGGCGGGATATGCCAGAGTGTCTAAGTCTGGCTCTATCCTGTAGACATTCTTGGGTGTCTGTGGGTGTCAGGGTGTCATGTCTTGGGTGTCAAGCTTACAGGGTGCTGCTTCCATGACCCAAGGCATAATGAGCACCTGGGTATGGAGGGTCACAGGCTAGGACCTGTGAGAACCTCTGTTTCTGAGAGACCCAGTCAGCAATTTCCACTCTAATGGCATATAATGCAGAGCTGAGGGGAGCCATTTCATGTGTCAGAAACTTAAGAACCACTTATGGGAATCACAGATAGTCTGAAACTTCAGAAAGTATGAAAGGAGGTTGCTAAGACCTTTACAGTGAAACAGTCTCTTGGGGCACCTGTGGGAAAGCTTGTTGGACAGACTTAGAGTAGTTTATTAGAAAGAATAAATGAGCCGGAATGAGCCAGTTTGCAAATACATCATAAATGGACTAAAGTAAAATGTGTAAATGAGAAATAAATTGCATCTTGAAATGTAAAAGAAGTTGTGGGAGCTGAGAGGATCAATAGGTGTTTTGCTAGTGTCAGGACTGGAGTGGCCCTCAGCTTACCAATAATTTTCAGAAAGTTAAATGAGAGGGCATATAACCTTGCACTATGGTTGGCAGTGGGGAATGTAATGGATAACCCTTTTTGTGAGTTCTTCTGTGAATATTTTATATCCTGGATAAGTGTGTCAAATAAATTTCATTGGAGCAGATAAATTGATGTTATACCTGTACTCTTGGACTAAGTTAGATGTGATTAAAGTTTCGCAGCAAAGACTGTGTACAATGCCTTTCTCTTGAGTTATTCCATGGCCAGCCTGGTAAAGGTGTATTATCTCCATTCAGAAGTGAAGGCAAACTACAGTTGAGAGGCTATTGAAATAGGCGATGAACAAAACATATTAGCCAAGTCTACAGTAGTGAAGTATTTATCAGTTCATGATTGGATGGAGTCAGTGATTTCAATAATATTGAGCATGGGGTCTTAATAGATGGGGGCATTAAGGTAGCAGTAATTTAGTGTGAGGCTTGAATTCAGTATGTCGTGCTTTCCAAGTTTAAGAACACTTTAAATTGGACTGTTAAATGGAGAACCAATGGGGGTAATAACCCATTTTCTGAATAGGTCTTATATAATGTGTTTCAATTTTTAAATTCTCTGTTTTAATTTCCATTGGGCCATCTTAACTATTTTAAATTTTCAAGGTTGGGAAGGGGGCAGATCCATCAAATTTACATTTGGTCAAATAAACTTCTAAGTACTAAATGCTTAATTTTAATTCATTATTTATTAGATCTTTGTTCTGTAACCCCTATGGGATATTTTAGGACAATAAGTTAATGACCATTGGGAATTTAGGCAAGGTGTAGTTCTGAATAAAGTGAAGCACACTTGTTTTAAGTTTGGTAACTCCTTTAAGACTGTAGAGGATGCCTTGTTTCAATTCAGTGGGATCCCCAGGTATAACTGTTATTTGAGCCCCAAAGTTGATTAAATCCACTGAAGTGTGTCAGTTGGTTCATTTCTGCTGAAAGTGTTGGTTGCTTCAGTCATGTCCAACTCTTTGAGACCCCATGGGCGGTAGCCCACCCACCAGGCTCCTAAGTCCATGGAGTTCTCCAGGCAAGAATACTGGAGTGGGTAGCCATTCCCTCCTCCAGGGCATTTTCCTAACCTGGGGATAGAATCCAGGTCTTCCACATGCAGGCAGTTTTACTGGCTGGGCCACCAGGGAAACCCATTTCTGCTGAAGTAGAGATGAATTGAGAGCTTAGGTAGAAGAGGCACAAAAGCCATTTAGAACCATCTTATTATCTTTTTGTTTTATAAATTATCACAGTAGATTTTTAATTTCCAATTGTGTAGAATTGTGGACATTTGTTTCAGTTTTTTTATTTCCTCCTTATGTGTCTGTTTGGGCTGCCATAATAAATACCATAGACTGAGTAAGGTAGCTGAAATGACAGATTCATTTTCTGACTGTTCTGGAGACTGGATGTTCTCTCTCAGGATGCCAGTATGCTCAGATTCAGTGAGAGCCCTCTTTCGGGCTTGTAGATGACCGCCTCCTCACAGGGTGTTCACATGGCCTGTCTTCAGTGTGTGCTCCTGGAGAGATGTATACCTTTCTCTCTTTCCTCTTTGTATAAAACTACTGATACTACTGGATTAGAACCCAGGTTTAGGACCTCGTTTTACCTTAATCGCCTCCTAACAGGCACATCTCGGAGAAGGCAATGGCACCCCAATCCAGTACTCTTGCCTGGAAAATCCCATGGATGGAGGGGCCTGGTAGGCTGCAGTCCATGGGGTTGCTAAGAGTCGGACACGACTGAACGACTTCACTTTCATTTTTCACTTTCATGTATTGGAGAAGGAAATGGCAACCCACTCCAGTACTCTTGCCTGGAGAATCCCAGGGACGGGGGAGCCTGGTGGGCTGCTGTCTATGGGGTCGCACAGAGTCAGACACGACTGAAGTGACTTAGCAGCAGCAGCAGGCATATCTTCAAACGATCATGTTGGAGGTTAAGTCTTCAGCATATGAATTTTCAGGGAACATAATTCAGTTCATAGCACCCTGCATCCTGTATTCATTTCTCTTTTTCCCCTTTCCTCCTTCCTTTCTTTCTTCTTTCCTTTTCTTTTTTGGATGATTAGTTCTGGGAGGTGGAGATATTGGTAGGAGACTGAGAGATATCTGGACTTCTACTTTGGAAATGTAAGAATATGTGAGCTATATAACTCTATGTTTATATTTCAAGTGTGAAGTTCAGAGATTAAAGCACATGAATGTGTGTCTTATTCTCCCTTCCATGGTATAAATTCGAAAAAGAGAGTCAGTATCTAACTAGATTCCCATATTAGGCAATTAAAAATACTTATTGGAAAAGTGAAACTATAAATGCTAAATAAAAAAAGCTTTAGGAACTTTAAAGTTCAAAAAGCTTCATCATTTAGATCTTGCCAATCTCATAAGAGGGTCTTCCCATATGACTCAGCAGGTAAAGAATCACCTACCAATGCAGGAGACACAGGAGATGCAGGTTCAATCCCTGGGTCAAGAAGATCCCCTGGAGGAGAAAATAGCAACCCACTCTAGTATTTTTGCCTGGAAAATTCCATGGACAGAGGATCCTGGCAGGCTTGCTGTCCTTGGGGTCATGAAGAGTCGGATATGACTGAGTGACTAAGCATGAATCTCAAAATGTTTATAAGTTTATCAGCCTTTAAAGTAATCATAGTTGGTCATCTTACCCACTAAAATGAGAATTAAGGAGAAAGTACTTAGTAAATAAGAGCTATCTGGTACTTAGAAGTAAATGATTAAAAGAAAAAACTAGCAGTTTTACTTCTCACTGTTGATTTATAAAATTTTGCATAAGCCACATCTTCATGACAGGAGAGAATCACTCAAGAATTCTTTCACTCACATGCAAATTTTGTTTTCTCTTTCATTTGCCATTTTTTTTTCTTTTCCTCATTCTTTAATATATGAGATAGGAATTATCGTAGTTGCATCTCTCTTAGGAAGCCTAGAAGGAAATTGAGAAGCACTTTGTAATCAGATAGTCTGCTGATAGCATGTCTACTTTGGCTAAGAAGTTCAATACAATGTGTCTTTTTGTCTTCTGAGGTTTAGCTCTGAGATGAAATACCTGGTTATACTACAAAATAGAAACTATTTCAGGTAAAATTTTCTCCCATTGTTTATCTTCAGATTGATCTAGGCCTTGGAAAACATTTTGAATATACTATATGTACTCTGATTTCTTTGCAGTGACTTTTAACTTTTTTGAGAAAGTCCTGATTCTCAGTTATGATTTTTCTCACATTCACTTTTACCTTTACCTACAGCCATCTGACTTTATTTCTCCCATTTTCAAAGGGCAGGAAAATGTCCATTTGCTTGTTAAGCACTTCACTACCACACAGACACTATCTTCTTTAGCGTCCTCAGCAACGATGCTCCAACAATGACCACTATTCTTACCTTTGTTCATCATTTCTCTCTTCCTGGAAGTTTCTTCTCAGCAAATAAACATATTTAATTACTTACCCCTTAAAAATAAAAGCAAAAATAATATTCTAATTCCACTTACCTCTCTAGGTATTGTCTATGTTAACCAAGAGGTCAGTTCACTTACATTAAGATTCTTCTTCTTTCAGGCATGTGGTAAGATTGATAATGACATTTTTTGAAACTTGCGTTGAGCAGAAGCCTTATGAGCCAGCTCAAAGTTCTCCATTTTTCTGTACACTTTTCATTTATCCAGGAGGCAGATGTTGGTCAGACTAGGTCCCTGAATGATCATAATGTTGAGTAGATAGCCTTGCTGACTTGAAATGAAAATACTGTGGTATGAGTAGAAAATATGTTTTTATTTTAAGCTCTGAAATTGTGATTTTTCTCTTTACCAAAGTATAGTCTCTCTTCTCTGCATTAATATAGAAACTGAGTCCTAGAATTTGGGTGCTAACATAACAAAAACTTAAAATATAAGATAATGTCTTATTATTCATGCGGTAAACAAAGAGAAAAATGCTATTAAAAGCTTAAAAAATAATGCTACACATTAGTCACTAAAATTTTGGTAAAAATATTGTTGGTTTTACTTAGAAAGCAGGCCATGCTGGTTGTGGACGTGAGTGGTGATGAAGGAAGTGGACAAACTGGAGGCCGTGGTGTGTATTCAATATATTGAACAAGGCATTACAGAAAAGTAGGATCTCAAAATAAATCTGCCAGTTTTCAAGAATGAATAAAATGGAATAAACCATTTTTAGAATATGAAGCCTTGTGATATTAAAAAGACAACTGTTTTTAGGCCCTAAACAGTAGGGGGAGGAAAGTGAGGAAAGTTTTGAGGATTAAATAAGATGTGGATTTAAACTGAGTCTTGCAAGTAAAACTGAAGTGAATAATTTTCAACAAATTAAGTTGCCTCAGAACAAAAATCAAATTAAGGAAGTGACCATGACAGTCATACTCAAAACCACTCTGATTAAGGGGCAGATAATGACATCCGATAAATATTTTTAAGTGGACAACATGCCTCAGAAAACAGAGACTGCACTTGCCAACCTTGGCAATTTGATAATCTCCAGGTGTTTGTTAAGTCAAAGTATTCAGAGACGGAGAGAGACTAAGAAAGAGATAAATATGCTATGTATGAGAGTTATGTAGTGCAGGGAAATGTGCTTATGAATACTGACATATAAAGATAAAGCTGACTGGAATCAAACTGGTAAGAACCAACTAGGTTTTTAAATGAATGTACTGTCAGAAAACAAAAAGCAGAAAACAAAACCAACTTGGCCCAGGGAATATTGTTGCCATTTGAAACTTGAAATGACTCAGCCTCAACTATCTGTAGACAGAAAATAATCTGAGAACTATTTGTAGTATCCAAGGAGAATATGGTCCATGATGTCCATTTCAATTGTGGCAAAGGAAGATAGTAGAAAAGAATAATTGGTTTTTGATTTGTGATGCATTCTTCTGTTTTCCAAAAATAAGTATTTATTGTAATTATCTAGACCCTGTTCTTCCAAATATTTATTGAGGTGTGTTTGTGGGAACAAATAAAGTGTCTTTCTAAATTCAGAGATCTCCAAGACTAGAATAGCCACAGCTATGATTTATCTAAATTCTCTTTATCTGTCATTCTAGGAAAAAGACCTTTTCACTGAGAAAACTGGTACTTTTAGATTGATGCCATGATTGAATGGGATTTATGGCTGAGGGGAGTAAACCCTGGATTCAGGAAGGAGAGTGAACAGAGTATTTGGTGACCAGAATAAATTATAGTAGTATTTTCAGTTTTTATAAATATTTCTTTTTCTTTTTTTTTTAATTTTTTTTAAAATTTCTGTCTTTTTCATTCTGAGAGAAGAATAAATTTCACTTCCACAAACACAGGCATTAACATGTAACTTGCTTGGTTATGATATGAGGGCAGAAATCTTCAAAATTCAGTGTACAGTTTTCTGTTTCTTCTCCCTCCCTGCCAAACTAACTGCAAATTTTAAAGATTCCATTGGCCTGAATTCTTTTTCTTTTTTTTTTTTTATGATAAGTGAACTTTAACAGCAAGAGTTTAAAATTTTAAAACAGAAAAATCCGCAATTAAACTTGGATGATTTGCCTCCTGGTTTTTCCATGGAAGCTCAATGGATGTTTTAAAAATTAATTTATTTATTTAAATTTTTTTAGCTTTAAAAAATTAATTTATTTTAACTGGAGGCTAATTACTTTACAGTATTGAGGTGCTTTTTGCCATACATTGACATGAATCAGCCATGAGTCAGGTGTACATGCGTCCCCCTGTCCCAAATCCTCCTCACACCTCCCTCCTATCCCATCCTCTGGGTTGTCCCAGAGACCTGGCTTTGAGTGCCCTGCTTTAGCCTGAATTCTTTGTGAGAATAATGTGGGTCAGAATTGTCTACTGACATGAGATGGGCAAGAAACCTAAGAAGGAAATAACTTCTGGTGCTTTAAGCAGTAAGGAATGAAGGTTGTTTATTGCAGCACAGTCAAGAAATTCTAATACTTACTTTGTGTCTCTGCCCCCCCCCCCCCCACGCCCCGACAGATTTTGAAATATGTAATTTATATGTGTTACTTCTTGATTATTTCATTATTTTTTTCTTCTCTGACAGGAGTCTGTCTTCTATTACTTTCACAGCAGTAAAACTGGTTAATTATGACCAACCTAGGCAGCCTATTTAAAAGCAGAGACATTACTTTGCCAACAAAGTCCGTCTAGTCAAAGCTACGGTTTTTCCAGTAGTCATGTATGGATGTGAGAGTTGGACTATAAAGAAAGCTGAGCACTGCAGAATTGATGCTTTTGAACTGTGGTGTTGGAGAAGGCTCTTGAGAGTCCCTTGGACAACAAGGAGATCCAACCAGTCCATCCTAAAGGAAATCAGTCCTGAATATTCATTGGAAGGACTGATACTGAAGCTGAAACTCCAATACTTTGGCCACATGATGTGAAGAACTGACTCATTTGAAAAGACCCTGATGCTGGGAAAGATTGAAGGCTGGAGGAGAAGGGGATGACAGAGGATGAGATGCCTGGGTGGTATCACCGACTCAATGGACATGAGTTTGAGTAAACTCTGGAGTTGGTGATGGACAGGGAGGCCTGGCGTGCTACAGTCCATGGGGCCGCAGAGAGTAGTACACGGCTGAGCCGCTGAACTGAACTGAACTAAGTTCACCAAAACCTGATTACAGCTAAATTCATTACAAGCATTTTAGTTCATATCTTACTAACATAACTGCTTTATGATTTTATTGGATTTTTTTACTGGAAACTCTTTCCATTCCTGGATTCTGTGATATCATGTATTTTCAGTTCATGCTTTCTCTTAGATTCTTTATAATTTTCTCTTCCATTTCACATTCATTAGACTTTAGTGTTCACCAAGGTTCTAAAACTTTCATTTCTGCTTTCTCTGGGAAAAGCAGATGAAACTTCAGTGATGTCAGCAGTGGGAAATGTTAGGGGAACTCCTAAAGTAGTATATCCCTTGTCGAGATCATTTTGTTGAGTTCTAAAAGCTATGTCCATTGTTGTCTGAATGTGATTACCACCTTCACCTGAATCTCAGCATGTCCAGAGTAAACTTACACTTTCCTTCAAATGTGTTTCTTTCTGTAGTTTTCCTTTTGGTGAATGTCACAAGCATATCTTCTCCATTTGGTATTAAACCTCTCCACTTGTAGATATCCATGATTGTAATTCTTTCTCTACCATACATCCAGATAATTCCTAATTGCTGCTTAGTCTAACTCTTTAATGGGAACAACTATCCTATTTCTATTTCTATTGCCACTATTTTAGTCCAGATTTAATTATTTCTCACTTGATTTTCCAAGCAGCTGCCTTGCCCTTTTGTTCCTATTCTTCTAGTCCATGCCCCGCATTGTGGCCTAAGTGATCTTCCTAATGTACAAGTTGGCACCAGTCACTCTTCTTGAATTTCTTCAAAGGCTCTCTTGTTTGCAAATTGGATTAAATCCATTCTCTGTATTGTACTTACAAAGATATCTTATGTCTTCTTTAATTTCTTCTCAAAATTTATCTCTTCATATTTTTCCTTTGTAACATATGCTTAAACCATACTGAACTGTGTATAATTACCTAACACCATGCCTTCTCATCTTGCCGCTTTTGTAAATGCTTTTTCTGCTGGTTGGTATTAATTTTTTATTCACCTGAAAATAACCTCTTTTTGATTTAAATGCAAAACAGGTTTTCCTCCCTGGTATTCCCCATTTTACTCATAGCACATCCTTCAGTTTGGTTCAGTTCAGTTCAGTAGCTCAGTCATGCCCTACTCTTTGTGACCCCATGGACTTCAGCATGCCAGGCCTCCCTGTCCATCACCAACTCCTGGAGTTTACTCAAACTCATATCCATTGAGTCACTGATGCCATCCACCATCTCATCCTCTGTCGTCCCCTTCTCCTCTTGCCTTCAGTCTTTCCCACCACCAGGGTCTTTTCAAATGAGTCAGTTCTTTGCATCAGGTGGCCAAAGTATTGGAGTTTCAGCTTCAGTATCAGTCTTTTCAATGAATATTCAGGACTGATTTTCTTTAGAATGCACTGGCTGAATCTCCTTGCAGTCCAAGGGACTCTCAAGTATCTTCTTGAATACCACAGTTCAAAAGCATCAATTCTTTGGTGCATAGCTTTCTTTATAGTCCAACTCTCACATCCATATTTGACTACTGGAAAAACCATAGCTTTGACTAGATGGACCTTTGTTGGTTAAGTAATGTCTCTGCTTTTTAATATGCTAAGTGGGTCATAACTTTTCCTCCAAGGAGCAAGTGTCTTTTAATTTCATGGCTGCAATCACCACCTGCAGTGATTTTGGAGCCCCCCAAAATAGTCTGTCACTGTTTCCATTGTTTCCCAATCTATTTGCCATGAAGTGATGGGACCAGATGACATGATCTTAGTTTTCTGGATGTTGAGTTTTAAGCCAACTTTTTCACTCTCCTCTTTCATCAAGAGGCTCTTTGGTTCTTCACTTTCTGCCTTAAGTGTGGTGTCATCTGCATATCTGAGGTTATTGATATTTCTCCTGGCAATCTTGATTCCAGTTTGTGCATCATCCAGCCCAGCGTTTCTCATGATGTACTCTGCATATAAGTTAAATAAGCAGGGTGACAATATGCTGCCTTGCACATCCTTATTATTTCACTTATCCTACTGTGTTTTCATTTGGAAGTTTTTGCCAATTTCTGCCAATCTCCTGTACAGTGTCTGACTACAGAGACCACTGTTTATATTTCTTTGTATCCCTAGTGTCTAGGAGACCAAATAACCAATAGTAAGTATTCAACAGGATCGAACCCAGGTCTTCCACATTGCAGGCAGACACTTTACTGACAGAGCCACAAGAGAAGTCCAAGAAAACTGAAGTGGGTAGCCTGTCCCTTCTCCAGGGGATCTTCCTGATCCAGGAATCAAACCTGGGTCTCCTTCATTACAGGCATATTCTTTACCAACTGAGCTACCAAGGAAGTCCCAACAGTCATTTAATAATAAATAAATAAGGATGCCTTGATGTGGAGACTTTTGCTGTATTCTAATTCACACAAAACTAAAACTACATTTTCTTTGTATTGATTGTAATAAAATCATATTTATTTATCTATTGATGACTTCCTGATGAAAGACTTGAAATATTCAGTATTGAAATAATTAGGCTGGCAGAAGTCTCTAAAAAATAAAACATTTCTTTACATATTATTCATTTCTAGTTTTGTTTCTTTAATGAATGTGCTGTGGAATTTAGCCTTAGGAACATATCCTCTGGCAAGTCGTTTCTTCTCAGCTTTCTCCAGCACAGTCTCAAAGAAAGACATCTCACTGTTCTCTGTGATCCTTTTCTAGTTTGTGAAAATTGTCTCTGTTCAGTCAAAAAACATGATATTCTAGGCTCATAAATGTGATGAAGCAGCTCTATTTAACAGACCAGAGAAAGCTTCATAATTTTCTCTTCATGTTTTTGAAAAGCTTTTTGGGGAGAAATGATGTTGATTTCATTTAACTCTGCCTTCCTTCTTACTTACCTCACAGAGAGCAAAATGTGGTTTACCTGATAATATTTAAGATCATGAACATGACTATTTTAGTACATTTGAGAGATGGGTTATTAACAGCTGTAAATAACTTGAGTAAAAATTAAGTTATTGTCAGATAACCATAGTAAATACAGTTCTTAGTAAACAGAAATGGCCATTCAAATTTCAAATGTATCTAGTTGCTCTATTTATTCATAAAAAGTTCTTATATAGCTTATGCTATGATGGATTGATTAATTACATTAAGGTATAATGTTTATATTTTCTATATAATACAATGAAATGAAAGTAATTCTGATGAATGAAATTCATCAGATTCTATGCTATGAATTATCTTTAATTATAAAATATTATCCTCAAATTCCAAAACATAATTAAAATATAAGTGGCATGAAATGGACTTTGGAAGAGTTAATTATTTCTTAGTAGTGTTTTAAAATTAAAGAAAAGTAAAAACACATGTGTATTAAAAATTCTCATAAAATGCCATAGAGTTAAGCCTGCAGACATATGGATCCTAACACTTCACCTGATTTAAGACTCTACAGATCTTCCTGACTGACAGGTGGCTGACTTTAGTTAAAAAAAGAAAATGTGATAAGTAATTGCAAATAAACCAGTGTCAGTTTTTGAAGGTCAGTTGTCATCAATAGCAAAATTGAACTATGAACAAGCAGTTCATAGTTTTTGTTTTGTTTTGTTTTTTTCCCTCTTCTTTTTGGTGTAAGCTGGGTAAAAAGTAATTAGAACAGATTCTTTCTAAGTACAAGCATTGATAATACAGAACTTGTATAGTACATGGAACAAGTTCTTTCAGAAGCATGTTTTATTATTTTTTCTGTAGCCACAGATGTTAGCTGTTTTCACATCAAAACAATGATTTTAGTCATGAGTTTCTTGGAAAAGCATTTTTAAAAACCTTTGAGCAGATGAGATGGGAGATGTGTTCTTCAGAGTAAATAAAAAGAGTCATGTTTTCAGTAGAAGATCATGAGCAGAAATTCTTTGGCAGTAGCCTTTGAATAGACATTTTAAGTGTGCTGAAAAGTTGTCAGAGAGAGGCTCAAAACTATAAACTAACCTATGAGAAGTGGGGGTATCAAAGAGCCAAAAAAAACCCTGAAAAGTGACAGATTTTTAGGAAGCAAGAATCCAAAGAACATTCAAGAGAATTACATGAGCTTGTATTCACATATTTTACACTTTTCTCTGAAAAAGTACCCACATATTTAAAAAAGAATACATTATAAAATGTAAACTCTATAATTTCACTCCGTGTGATCACAACTGTGCAACCACTCCTCACATCAAAAATTAGACAAACACCAGTTCCCAGAAGCCCCTCGAATGCCCTCCCTAAAGATATTCACTTTCCTGAATTCTGTTCATGGATGGTGCCTGCTTTACAACACACACACACAGACACACACACAGACACACACACACAGACACACACACAGACACACACACACACCGAGTAGGATTATTCTACTTGCATTTGAGTGTTGTTTGTGCCAATGTTTTTTCTCTCAACATAAAGTAATTCAGACATGTTTTCATAATTTCAATACTACATTTTTTAATGGATAGTATTCTATTTTATAATTCTATTAAGATCAATCCATTTTGATGCTTCTGGACATTTTGATTGTTTTTCATTTCAAGGCGATGTCAACCTTTAAAATAAAACAGCCAGTTATTTTACCAGCAAATTGGGTTTATTTGGGATAGCAGAGGAATTGCAGTTCTGGACTTGAAAGCAATGACAAATCTATAGGAAAATTCCAGCAAGGGAGAGGATTGTTACTTCACAGAGGATAAGGTAGAAAGCTGAGAAGGACTGCTTTGAAACAAAGTCCATCCCTGAGAACAAGAGTTCAGGTACCGACAGTTCCTCATTGGCTCCGTGGTGGTAATCTCAGTGCCTGGAGCTGTTGATGGGCAAGGGGAGAATCGTCTTTCCTCTTGCTGGAATAATAAAGTGGTAACATTCTTGTCGGAGATGCAGGGCAGGTCTCTTCTTGTTTAGGGTATGCGGAGAACAAAGAGTGTAAGAGATCCCTCTTCAGGGCTTCTGGACTCCATTTTAATTTTCGTACTATTAGAAACAATACTGCTCTAAACAGCATAGTGTGTGTCCTGTGATGCAAATATGAGAACTGTTGATCAACAGGGCATGCTTACATTCAGTTTTAGTGAATACTGCTGAATATTTTTCCAAGGTAGTTTAAAAAATTGACACTGCCAAGAGTGTATAAGCATTCTAGTTGCTTATATCACACCGTCTGTAGGTGATGCCAGTCATTTTAATTTTAGCCATTTTGATGACTATTTGTAGCTCATTAGTTTTGTGTTTCCTTTATCACTAATAAGGTTGTATAACACTTTGCATGCCTGTTGACTGTTTGAACAGTCTCTTTTACCTGTTACAAGAAGTGTTGCCACTATTTTCCTGAGTTGTCTGTCTTTTCCTACGAAAATATGGAATTCTTTTTTATGTTTGGACTTCAAATATGTCATTGTTAATTAGTATCAAATATGGACTGCTTGTTTTTACTTTTTAGTATTGTCTTTTAACATACTGAAATTTTGCTTAAGACATTTTTTAATAGCAAAGTCAGAAAAATACTCTGCTGTTTCATTGTTTTAACTTTTACGTTGTCTATAAGTGCCAACATGTAAAATTTGTTTTTCTGTATATCAGAATTTGTTTTTCTGTATATCATGTAGATGGTTCATGTATTATTATTTTTTCATTTGTATCTGTCCCTTATATTTTTTCACAATTTGTTATTAAATTCATACTGAGCTCATAAAATGAATTGTGGACTTCCCCCATTCTTTCTAACAATTGGAAATATTTAAGATCACTGCAGAATATTCTTTAATATTTAAAGTGATTTACAGGTTTTACTTGGGTTAGGAAGTTTCTAATTGGATTTTTCTAGATTTAATTTAATATATATAGAAAAAATCAGGTTTCCTATTTATTCCTGTATAAGTTTCATGTAGTTGTGCTTTTCAAAATTTGTATCATTTAAAATTTCAAATAAATAGGAAAATGAAAGCATAAGTAATCCAAGGGTTCTTCTTGACCCAGGAATTGAACCGGGATCTCCTGAATTAGCAGGCAGATTCTTTACCAACTAAGCTATCAGGGAAGCCCATAAGTAATTAGGCCAAAGTCAAATACCTGGGTTATAGAACATGGACTTAAATTATGCTATTTTATACCAACTCCATTTAATAGTAAGAATGCCCAAAATGTATTTGGAAAAAAATTATAATGTGGTACTTTTAATTCATTAAACGACAGTAACTAGAGATACTTAGAGCATGTGGCAAATTGGGAAAAACTTTTTATTATATCAGAGTTTGAAAGTTTAGTCACTCAGTCATGGCCGACTCTTTGCGACCCCATGGACTGAAGACTATCAGGCTTCTCCATCCATGGGATTTTCCAAGCAAGAGTACTGGAGTGGGTTGCCATGTCCTTCTCCAGAGGATCTTCCCAACCCAGGGATTGAACCCAGGTCTCCCACATTGTAGGCAGATGCTTTACCGTCTGAGCCCCCAGGGAAGTCTATTATAACAAATGTGGGGTTTTAATGTTGGTTCTGACACCAGCAGGCTCCAGGGACTTGTTTGTGATGACAACTTTGGGCCCAAATCCTCGTTTTTAAATAAGGATACTGAATAAGGTGATACTTATTGATTTTTCTGGTTAGGAAATTCTATGAAAATAATCTTGAGTAAACTTTTTTTAATCAAAAGACTATGTGCTTACACAGGAATCAAGACCAGCAGACATTTAATCATGTTCTAGAGATGTGAGAAAAATACTGCTATGAACATTATCTTATTGAAAATATGCTTCCAGATCTCTGAACATTACTGTTGATCTTTTTCAGAAATCTGTCTGGCTTTTTATATTTCATTAGAAATGAGGTGTCTAAAACTGAATGTCGTTTTTGAAGGGCAATGCAACTAATTTGGATAGCAAGGGTTTATTATCTTGCAGCTTCACAGTATGACACCTTTGGATATATAATCTGGAATCACAAAAGTCCTTTATAGTGCTTTAGAAAATCTGAGTATTATCTATACACTTTGATTACATCTTACAGGAAGCACTTCTATTCATTACCCAATAAATTATTTAGCAGCATCTAATTTTGAATAGATAAGGAATCTGCCAGCAATGCAGGAGACCCAAGTTCAATCCCTGGGTGAGGAAGATCCCCTGGAGAAGGGAATAGCAACTCACTTCAGTATTCTTTCCTGGAGAATTCCATGGACAGAGGAGATTGGCAGGCTACAGTCCATGGAGTTCCAAAGAGTGGAACAGGACCGAGTGACTGACATTTTCACTTTCACTTTCAATTCTGAATACATTCGGAGGTCTTGGTGTCTATCTTATGATCAAACTTCTTATGGAAATGTTACTATCTTTTTTAACATTTTCAACAATTATTATTATTATTTGTGTTAGTACTTTTCATTTTTTAATTAAAAACATCTAGTTGTCTTGACATGATGCCAAGCAAGTCTTATTTCAAATAACACCACTTTTAGACTAGAAATACAGTAATGCTTATACTCTAAAATGCAGCAGAAGTAAAAATCAACTTAGCGTAGCAGTGTAATCCTAAGAGCAAATGGCTGATTGTGTTAAATGCTTCTCAGAATTCAGTTATGTCTTTAATTTTCTTGTGCAAAATGCTAAATGAAAACAATAAGCAGATTGGAATTATTTATGCATGGTTGTAAGTGAAAGCAAAATCATTCATCTTTACTAAGGAAAAAATGCAGAAATAGTAAGTTTCAATTTGATATTGTAGACAGAGAATTTTAAAAACTCAAAGACTCTTTATTACTTTCCAGCTTTCTCTGACAACTGTCCATATTTTGGAAATTAATACGTTAAAGTTGGATTTGGAATTTGTGTCATTAAAATGCCTTGCATATTTTAGCTTATCTCATAATGAATACATTGGATCATTATTTTATTCCATATTCTGTGCCGTGCTTAGTCACTCAGTCATGTCCAACTCTCTGTGACCCCATGGACTGTAGCCTGCCAGGTTCCTCTGTCCATGGGGATTCTCCAGGCACGAATATTGGTGTGGTTTGCTGTGCCATCCTCCAGATGATCTTCCCAACCCAAGGATCGAACCCAGGTCTCCCGAATTGCAGGCAGATTCTTTGGGGCTTTAATAACTTTGTTTCAGAGTGTATTTTTAAGTAACAGATAACTAATTGAAAATTCATTACTCTTTTTTTTTCAAATGGAAATAATTAAAAAAGATATATATATATATATGTACACACACACACACATACACACATATAGGGGCTTCCCATGTGGCACTAGTGGTAAAGAACCTGTCTGCCAATGCAGGAGACACCAGAGACACCAATTTGATCCCTGGATTGGGAAGATCCTCTGGAGAAGGAAATGGCAACCCACTCCAGTATTCTTGTCTGGAATCCCGTGGACAGAGGAACCTGGTGGGCCCCAGTCCATGGGATCATAAAGAGTCAGACATGACTGAAGCAACTTAACAACAGCAGCATACATATATGTAATAATCTTTATATACACACATATATATTATATATATACATGTATTATTGGCAATACTAAAACATGTTCATCAATTTGCTAAAGCTTCCAAGAGGATATAACCATATGACTATTGAGAGACCAGTTTATTGCTTGAGCAAATGGATGTCCAGCCTATTGTTATTCTGCAAATGATATGTGCTGTTTAGAGCCTCATTTGGTCCTAAACATTAAGCTCTCTGTGTCTCAGAACCTACCTGCATAATCATAGATCTTGGGGGATCTGACTATTAAAATCCCATGGCAAGAAAAAAAAATAAGAGTAACTTTAAAAAATGGTGGCATGTTTGGCTTTGGAATGTCACAGTTTCTAATAAGGATCCTGAGTGGAGGAATCTTTTTATATAAATGTTAATAAAAGTTTATAAAAATGGACCCTAAGGCAATGGAGATGTAATTTTTCTAGTTCAAATGCATAGCAATGTTTTTCCCTCATATATTTAATGGTGATAGTAATTTTTTTAATTAATTTATTTTTTGTTGAAGGATAATTGCTTTACAGAATTTTGTTGTTTTCTGTCAAACCTTAGTATGAGTCAACCATAGGTGTACATATATCCCCTCCCTTTTGAACCTCCCTCCCACCTCCCTCCCCATCCCAACCTTCTATGTTGATGCAGAGTCCCTGTTTGAGCTTCCTGACCCAACAGCAAATTCCCCTTGGCTATCTGTTTTACATATGGTAATGTAAGTTTCCATGTTACTCTTTCCATATACCTCACCCTCTCCTCCCCTCTCCCCATGTTCATAAGTCTCTTCTCTGGTAGTAAATTTTAACTGTGATCATCTGGTATCCCTAGTTTGAGCATTCGGTCAGTCAATTAGATTCTATCTTTTGAGGAAATGATTCTGAAAAGTATTGTTGCCTACAAGACTGGCTTTGAACATAGCCTGCACTCTTTGAGTAATAATTATTTATGAGACCAAAAGTAAAAATTAGAAAAATAAGGAGGTTTTTAATTTTTGATTGAAATAATATAGTGATTATGTAAAGATGTATGATTTTAATACCATCTGTATAAGACTAATATTAATATAGTAATAAATTTAATATTATGTATTTCATAAAATTTTTTTTAATGTGAGAGTTGGACTATAAAGATGTGATGTGAGAATTGGACTATAAAGAAAGCTGAGCACTGAAGAATTGATGCTTTTGAACTGTGGTGTTGGAGAAGACTCTTGAGAGTCCATTGGACTGCAAGGAGATCCAACCAGTCCATCCTAAAGGAGATCAGTCCTGGGTGTTCATTGGAAGGACTGATGCTGAAGCTGAAACTCCAGTACTTTGGCCACCTCATGCGAAGAACCAACTCATTGGAAAAGACTCTGATCCTGGAAAAGATTGAAGGCAAGAAGAGAAGGGGATGACAGAGAGTGAGATGCTTGGATGGCATCACCAGTGTGGTGGGCATAAGTTTGAGTAGGCTCCAGCAGTTGGTGATGGACAGGGAAGCCTGGCATACTGCAGTCCATGGGGTTGCAAAGAGTAGTACACAACTGAGAGACTGAACTGTACTGAACTAAAAATATTTTTATATTCTCTTCATTTAATCCTCTCAATGATGGCGTGACTAAGTCATTATCCAGTTTTGAAAAAATAAAGAAAAGATTTCATTAAAGAATATGTCTAAAAACTTTCCCCTTCTTTTCTTATTTTAAAATGATCCTGACTTATATGGAAAATTAAACTAATTAAAATACATGCCAAAATATGCAAATAAATTTTCTGCTACCATATTTTTAGCATAAGAACACAGAGTTGAATCATTGTTTAAACTTCAAGAAGTCAGCATCCATTTGCTCAAGAAATTAAGCTTGAGATAATTATGTGTAAAGTAAAAAAAAACATACTCTACATCCACATATTGAATAGCTGAGACAAAGTAAAAAAGTGGGTCAGGGATGAGGAATTGACATAGAAATCTGACATAAAATCTATGCAGTAAGTTTGATTCCTATGTTGTCCAAGGCATATGAATTAGTCATTCATAGTTATTAAACATATTCATTACTAGAACATAGAGCTGTCTAGGACATACAAGATTTGTTGCCTCAGGGAATTTAAAGCCCATCTACACAGATGCATATTAAATAAATATTTACCAAAAAGGAAAGAAACATTGAGAGCCAATCCAATCAAGAGTCTACCCTGACCTGGTATGACAAAGTTTTCTTTCAGGAAGTAATATGTTAACTGATATCACAGAAATAATAAAGATTAAATTGTTCATTGTTGTTTGTTTAGTCGCTCAGTCATGTCCAACTCTTTGCAAGCCCATGAACTGTAACCCACAAGACTTCTCTGCCCATGGGATTTTCCATGCAAGAACACTGAGTGGGTGGCTATTTCCTTCTCTAGGAGATCCTTCCCACCCAGGGATCAAACCTGCATCTTCTGCATTGGCAGGCTGACTCTTCACTGCTGAGCAACCAGGGAAGCCTCGATTTGTAAATTAAAAAGAAAAGGAAAAGAAACAGATTCAGGTTTAGCTTTATTTCTTGAGGCCGTGACGTTTGAGGGTCTTGGGACAGCCTACCATGGCTGAATGAGAGACAGCGATGGGAAATGTGAAACAAAGTGAGAGAGAATGGGGAAGGGTCACATTAAGCATGGCTACATTAGCCATATCCTGATTTTGTTCAGATTTTAAAGTGAAATTAGAAGTTATCCCAAAGGTTTAAATAGAGAGGGATGACTTGGTTTGTTTTGTGATTTTAAAAGATATATTGAGCTAAACAAACGGCTATTAGTAGTGGAGTTAGTTGCTCAGTCATGTCGGACTCTTTGTAACCCCATGGACTATAGCGTTCCAGGCTCCTCTATCCATGGAATTCTCCAGGCAAGAATGCTAGAGTGGGTTGCCATTTCCTACTCCAGGGTATCTTCTCCACCCAGGTATTGAATCTGGGTCTCCCACATTGTAGGGAGATTCTTTACCATCTGAACCACCTGGGAAGCTATAAATAGGAGGCTACTGGTAATTTGAGTGAGAAATATTGGTGTCACTGGGATGGTGTTGGTGAAAGGTGGGGAGGTTGATAGGACCAAATAATTAGTTAACCAGTAGTAGGATTGGTCAAGGAGGACACTTAAGGGACACTTTCTTCTCATGGTGATTGAAGAACAAGAGGCCAACTTCTAATACAAAACACATTTCCTATTTTGCTTCAGTTACATCTGCTGACGACCCATTGGCAAAGAAGTATATAGCTGAGGCCAAAGAGGTGGGAAGTTTACTGCACCTTTGGTGGGATAACTGTAGTCACATAGAAAATGGTGTAGATATATTTTATAGTTGAACAGTTTATTCAACTACATATGAGGGAAAAGATAAACTTTTTAGACAATAGTTTCAGGAGTTCTATCTGCAAATAGTAAGATTTATAGGTAGGCTGACTGTGTAATTTATGATCAAAGTTGGACACTTTTCAGAGTAAAAGAGGATGGATATTAATAGATTTGCTGAAACCACAGGTATAAACTAGGGCTGTGTGGGGCAAATGGGGATACATAGTTATGCTAGGCATGAGACAAAAAAAGACACATGTGGAAAAGGAATAACATTTGATCAAAGATAGTAGAAAAATAATTCTTCTAATATAACAATTCCAGCCTGTAGATTAAAGAGTTCATTGAATTTCAGGAATGATTGTTGAGAAAAGAAATACAACAAAGCATATTCTGATAAAATCTTTACACTCTAAAAATATAGAAAATTTCTTATAAGCCTCTGGTACTAAATGTGCTATCTATAAAAGAACCATACTAAAGTTAGTGCAGTACATAAAACCAAAAACTAATGGACTAATGTCTAAGGACAAGAAAGAAAATGTAATTAGAATCCTTTCATGATGGCTTTTCTGTGATATAGCAAAAGAAAGTGTCTCAAAATTTTATTGTACTTTTATCTTATGAATGTGAGTTGGAGGAGAGGCAGTGTGAGGAAAGAAACATAATTCTTTTTTTTTGAGAAACATAATTCTTTTGTTAGAAAATATTAGTAAAATGTATGTATAATTAAGTGTGAAGAGAAAAAAAGAGTGGTAGCCAGTGAAGGAAAGGTAAAGGACCACTTCAGAATTAATGAGGGGATGGCATAGAGCACAGTATGGTCCTTTAGTATTCAGTCCTTCCATTCCTTGTAAGACAGTTATCCATCTCCTATTGCCATGTGACTTGTAGTTCCTTCTATGGGTAGATTTTTACTTGCTTGTACCACTGATGGTCTACTTCAACATTTGACTAGCTTTGACCAATGGGATCAGAATATATAAAATTTACCCTCTTGGAACAAAAGCTTTAAGTACAGTTGTGGTTCAGCTTTTTCTTTTACTTTTTTCCTTATACCACTAGCATAACATATTCCAAATAAGAGCTGTATCTTCAGCATGGGTAATAATATAAGCAGACTCACATGATTAGAATGGTGAAACTGATCTGTAACAGTTAGAACTGGACATGGAACAACAGACTGGTTCCAAGTAGGAAAAGGAGTACATCAAGGCTGTATATTGTCACCCTGCTTATTTAACTTATATGCACAGTACATCATGCAAAATGCAGGGCTGGAGGAAGCACAAGCTGGAATCAAGATTGCTGAGAGAAGTATCAATAACCTCAGATATGCAGATAACACCACCCTTATGGCAGAGAGCAAAGAAGAACTGAAGAGCCTCTTGATGAAAGTGAAAGAGAAGACTGAAAAAGTAGGCTTAAAGCTCAACGTTCAGAAAACTAAGATCATGGCATCCAGTCCCATCACTTCATGGCAAATGGATGGGGAAACAATGGAAACAGTGGCTGATTTTATTTTTCTGGGCTCCAAAATCACTGCAGATGGCGATTGCAGCCATGAAATTAAAAGACGCTTACTCCTTGGAAGGAAATTTATGACCAACCTAGACAGCATATTGAAAAGCAGAGGCATTACTTTGCCAACAAAGGCCCATCTAGTCAAGGCTATTGTTTTTCTAGTGGTCATGTATGGATGTGAGAGTTGGACTATAAAGAAAGCTGAGTGCCAAAGAACTGATGCCTTTGAACTGTGGTGTTGGAGAAGACTCTTGAGTCCCTTGGACTGCAAGGAGATCTAACCAGTCCACCCTGAAGGAGATCAGTCCTGGGTGTTCGTTGGAAGGACTAATGTTGAAGCTGAAACTCCAATACTTTGGCCACCTGATGCAAAGAGCTGACTCATTTGAAAAGACCCTGATGCTGGGAGGGATTGGGGGCAGGAGGAGAAGGGGATGACAGAGGATGAGATGGTTGGATGGCATCACTGACTCGATGGACATGGGTTTGGGTGGCCTCTGGAAGTTGGTGATGGACAGGGAGACCTGTCATGCTGTGGTTCATGGGGTCGCAAACAGTCAGACACAACTGAGCGACTGAACTGAACTGAACTGCCCATATAGCTGATCTGTAACAGCCCATATAGCAAAGCTGAGGAAAACAGAATTGCTCCAATAAAAGAAAAGCAAACTAAAATTTGACATATGTTGGTGGCAGTTAGTCTATGATAAGAGGCTAGAAGACAATCACTCATGTTGTACAGTCTTAAATACTTGGTAGACTTTTGCTTATGTAAAGTTAATATGAAAATAAAATGGCCTAGATTGGCAAGGCCATAGGTCCTCTGGCAAACCCTCTAAATGGATTAACATGACCTTCATTAATGTTTCTCTACGGTTTACTGAATAGACATTAAGAACATGATGTATGAGATTATATACTATGATTACTTTTTGTTTTTTTCTAGAAAACCAGGGAATATTAGGTTGTTTGTTACTGCCCCATCCTCTCAAAATATAGCTGATTGAAACACAGAGGTTTTCCCTTGGTGGGAAAAGATGTTATCCAACCAACAAAAATACGGAAAATCAAAATTAGCAACTAATGAAGTAAAAAAAAAATGTTTTGTGAGATATAAGAAGCACAATTGTCTAAACATCATCATTGAATATGAATGCATTGATTTCTTTCATTAAAAAAAAGATGAGAGGTCAAGAAATACTGCTGGATTATATGCTCTTAAACAGCACAAAAAGAAAAAAAAATTAATATGAAAGAAATAAAGGGATATTGAAATGAAATAAAATGGACAAGGAAATAAGGGTTAAATACACATAATAAAGAAGAGGAAATATATTTAGACAAGTTAGAATTTTTAAGGCTAGCTAAAGCATTAATAAGAACAGACAGAATTTTTTGTTGATTTGAAAACACATAGTATATAAGAGTTAAAAATCCTTATAGAAAAAAATAGCAGCTAAATACATAAAAGGTAATCTTGGAAATGCAAAAAAACTTACAAAATTAGAAATGTAGATTTCAATAATCTCTTCAAAGTCAGTGATGTAAAAGGCAATAAATATTAACACAGAACAAAAATGTAATTAATCAAGGAAATTTGATAGGGATACTTAGAATCATGGCTATCTCACACAGGATGCTTATGCTTTTTTAAATCTGTGGAAAATTTACAAAATAGTGCACATACTAGAACTCATAAATAAATTCATAAAATGAATCTTTACAAGTTCTAAAAAGTTGAACATTTTTAGGCCCTGTGTTTTGGTCATCCCCAGCTACTTTTGTGTTCAGAATAATAGTTATAGAGTACCTTTGGAGAGTCCAGTGGGAAATTTTAAAATATGCAAAAGGCAATAGAAACACTTCATATCAAAAACTATGGTTTATGTACCAAGAGTAAGTTTATAGTTTTAGGTACTGTCATTATAAGAAAGATGAATGACCAAATTTAGTTGATTTATTTTTAAACAATTAGGCAATAAACACCATTATTTAACAAGATAAACCAAGATAAAATAGGAAGATGAATTTAATAAAGATAGAATAAAATTTAAGAAAAAACAAGAGATAGTCATCAGTATGCATAAAATTCAGAAGCTCATATTTTTAAAAGTCAAGTGATATTTATTAGAAGGCTGACAGAGTAAACATGCATGAATGAGAGTGAAAAATGAGAAATAATAAAGATATAGGGGAAATAAAAGCATTAAACATCACCCCATATTAAACCTTATAGAACACATTTGAAAATTTTTGAGGAGATGGATGATTTCTAACAAATACCAATTACCAAAATTGATTCAAGAAACAGACAATTTGAAAATATACATTATAATGGTGGAAACAGACTATGTGTTTAAAAGCTACAGTGTAAGGGACCTGGATCAACTAACTTTTAACCAACTATTAGGTAGCTTCATTCTCAGTTCATTTAAATTATTTCAAGGCATCAGTTCAGTTCAGTTGCTCAGTCGTGTCTGACTCTTTGTGACCCTATGGACTGCAGCACACCAGGCTTCCCTGTCCATCACCAACTCCCAGAGCTGACTCAAACTCATGTCCATCTCATGGGTGATACCATCCAACCATCTAATTCTCTGTCATCCCCTTCTCCTCCCACTTTCAATCTTTCCCAGCATCAGAGTCTTTACCAATGATTCAGTTCTTTGCATCAGGTGGCCAAAGTATTGGAGTTTCAGCTTCAGCATCAGTCCTTCCAATGAATATTCAGGACTAATTTCCTTTAGTATGCACTGGTTGAATCTCCTTGCAGTCCAAGGGACTCTCAAGAGTCTTCTCCAACACCACAGTTCGAAAGCATCAATTCTTCGGTGCTCAGCTTTCTTTATAGTCCAACTGTCACATCCATACATGACTACTGGAAAAACCATAGCTTTGACTAGACTGACTTTTGTTGGTAAAGTAATGTCTCTACTTTTTAATATGCTGTCTAGGTTGGTCATAGCTTTTCTTCCAAGGAGCAAGTGTCTTTTAATTTCATGACTCCAGTCACCTTCTGCAGTGATTTTGGAGCCCCCCAAAATAAAGTCTCTCGCTGTTTCCATTGTTTCCAATGTATAAAGAGACAATTCTTCAGTTTGTTTTATGAGATCAACTTGATTTAATTTTCCAATCTCAAAAAGCAAAAAGAGAGAAAAAGTGAAAACAAAAACAAACACAGAGAAATTATTTATGAATATAAAAATACATATTCTAAATAAAATGTGAATAGAAACAAGGAATATGTGAAAATATAATATAAAATTACTGAGAAAGCTTTATTCCATTAATAAAAGTGTGACTCAATATAAAAAATTTATATGTATAAACTTTACCTTCACACATTCAAGGAGAAAAAGTGAAAAATTCTATTGGTAGGTTACAATAAGGCATTTGGTAATATAAAAATTCATTCCTAATGAAAAGTATGAGCACAACAGAAACAGAAGGAAAAAATCATTAAGCCATTTACCAGAATCTTTCAACAAACATTACCTTATAGGACAAAATTCTAAAATTATTTAAAACAAATAAGTTAATGGGAACCTAGCTCTCATCATATTATGTAACATTTTCTTGAGTTTTTACAAATAGAGGAATTCAGAAGTCAATATAAACTTTTTAAAAGAGATGCAATTGTTTCTTTGTGATAATATGATTAATACCTACAACCCTCATCTTTGTCCTCAACTACTGAAATGAGTAAGGTAACTTGATAACGTGACTTGACATAAAATTAGCAATTAGTCAGTATGTTGTCTTGAATTTAGCAGTACACAACTAATAAAAGAAATGGGGAAATTAATCTATTCACAATGAACAACAACAATAACAAATCCATTGAACCAAAATCAGGAAACTTTATGATATACTTACCCATAAATTTAATAAGAAATACAGAGACTGCATATGAACGAAGTGAGAGCACATTTATTGAAAGACAACATAAGATCTGCAAAAAAGAAAAGTCATCCCATGTTCTTAGGTGGGAAGATATTATGTCATAATATATAAATTATCTCCCAATCAATAGATATTTAATGCATGTAGTACAATTAGCCTAATCTCTAATGCTTTCTAAATCTACTTATTGAAAACTTTAGAAGTACTTCATGAGGTAAGAAGGTAATTAGAAAATGTCAGTAACTAGTCTAAAGTAAAATGTTTTGTATATTTTCTAATTATTGTTGAGTTACTTGCAAAGTTTCCCAGATATTCTCATATCTTGAACATCTGCTGAATTCTCGAAATTTTTGGTGACTGTGGTGAGAGTATTACTGCAATATATCATAAGTTATTTGCTTCACCACATATTATTTTGTATTGTTTTTTGAAAAATAGTAAAATAAGGGAAGAAAAATGACTTGAGTTTCCATATTGCTGCAAATATTCTTACTTGCCATATAATCTCTTTTATACTGATGAAACATAGATGTGATTCTCCAAATTATTTTATCAAAAAGTATATGAAATTTTAATCTAATATTTTAATTTGTATATTCAAAGCAATAATAAAAGAGGAAGCCAAAATAGTAATATGTGGTAAAAGGATCTACAGTAGATTTCTAAGAGCCATCTGTATTTAGAAAAGAGCATTTGTATAATGAATGTCATACATATGTTTCAATTAATGCTAGAGTGATTATTGACAAGAGTAGAGACAGCTTATTTAATGAGGCAATGTTTTAAATTATATATTTATTTTTCAAACACTCCCCCCAAACCCTGGACTCCTTAAATGACAAGATAGTTTGCACACTTGTGTGTGTTCAGTCATTCAGTCATGTCCACCTCTGTGTGATCCCTTGAACTGTAGCCCACCATGCTCCTCTGTCTGTGACATTTTCCAGGCAGGAATACTGGAGTGTGTTGCCATTTCCTACTCCAAGGGATCTTCCTGACCCAGAGATCGAACTGGCATCTTTTAGGTCTCCTGCATTGGCAGATGAATTTTACCACTACGGCCACCTGGAAAGCCCATATATAGGATATTTAACAATCACACAGTTTTCCTCAGAATTAAAAATCTGTGAAGCAGGTAACACACCTTCCACATTTTAGGTATGCAATGTGTTCCTAAACAGATGACACGGTATTTATCAGAATGTATTTGATAGTTGATGCACATATACATCACACACATACACCATAAAATGCGTTTAATTGGCTATTATCCATCTTATTCCATAGAAAATATAATTATTTTTTATAGCCCCTGTGCATTCAGGAGAAGTGATATGGCTACTTTTAGAATCGGTTCTAAGCAGAAAATGCTCATTTCCGAAGCATATAAATGAAGTATAAGATAGCAAGTGGACTACAAGCTCTTTTCACCTGTCATAATATGAAATGAGGTCACGGGGTCCATATGTAATTATCAGGTGGTAGAGGCTCAGTAAGCCTGAGTTTGTGAAGGAATGTGTGGGTAGAGAGACTTTCTCCTACTCTGACCAACGTTAGCTATCTGCCAAGAGATAGAGATACACATTTGTTTGTTTCTGTGTCAAATGAGTAAAATTCTGTGATTGATCTGTAATTGCAGTTTAACACAGGCTTCTTAACTAATACTTCTCAAGTCTCCACATACATGCTTCATGCTTAGTCATGTCCGACTCTGCGACCTCATGGATTGTAACCACCAGGTTCCTCTGTAGAATTTCCCAGGCAGGAATACTGGAGTGGGTTGCCATTTCAGTCTCTAGGGGATCTTCCTGACTCAGGGTTCAAACCTGCATCTCCTGCACTAAGCCAGCCAGAACCCCCCTCAAGTCTCTATATGTTCAGACAAAATAGAACATATGCTCTTGCAATAAAGATAGAGTTTATAGACATACATTTGTTTGATTCCTTTCAGCTATATCTTATGATACATTCTTTTATCCCTGTCATCAAATAATTACAGCTTGACTTATACCTTCCTTTTGTTAGAAATACATTGTCTTTTATAAAAAAAAGTATACATTCATCAAGATTTTATTGAGTAGTTAGAATGAAGGTTTGCTGAATTATAATAATATTTGCCTTTAGAAAGTGAAAGTGAAAATCACTCAGTCGTGTCTGACTCTTTGCCACCCCAAGGAATGTAGTCCATGGAATTTTCCAGGACAGAATACTGGAGTGGGTAGCCTTTCCCTTCTCCAGGGCACCTTCCCAACCCAGGAATTGAACCCAGGTCTCCCGCATTACAGGCGGATTCTTCACCAGCTGAGCCACAAGGGAAGCCCATTTACCTTTAAGTGCTATCCATATGGTAGCAAAAAATAATAAAGAATACATATAGCTATGACACAAACTGGAATTTTATTAATATCATAGCAGAGTCCCTAGATAGGGAATTCAATCACTAGGGTATTTTTAAAAAGTAGCATGTAGCGAGAGTTAATAAGGATCCTCATTATGTATAAATTTCAAACAATTTCCATCAAAATCCTTAGGAATGTCCAGGTATTACCTGCCCTGCTTCTGCCCTCTCTCTGACTATTCAATTTGATTCCTGAGAACTTCAGTGATGGAGGAAAATGGTAGAGGTATTTCCTAAGATATACAGCCAGTGCTCAACAGGCATATCCAGGAGAATATGCACGGGGAATGGGTGCTCTGATTTGGATTGCTTTCCTAGAGGCACTATGGACCCTGTGTGATATCCAAACATTAAGTGCCTTTAGCTCATTGAGGACAATGCAGGGCTGCTTTTCTTGCCAAACCCTCATCAAATTTTGATAGAGTCATTAGAAATCAACAAATAAATTCTCAACCAAGAGGGACTTTTAATAGGGGATTTACAGCTTGTATGATCTCTTTTGTTTTTGTAGATTGCAGTCTGTATTTCAGAGAACAAACACAGAGTGTTTGCTTAAACATGGTAGTCAATTGTTATTACTTTATTTACATGATAAAGTCAAGTCTCACTCCAAGTTTAAAGCCATTATTTCTGGTGGTTTCCTATAGCTTATTACTCTTCAAAAATGAAATAAAACTTAAAATTTCTATTAGCTTAAATACCATAGTTTTGAAAAGGATATGAAATTGGCCAGTGATGAGAGTGATAAGCTCTAGGACTATGTGCTTGGAATGACTTTGTTAGGCTCAACAGGATGGCCTGGAGGGTAGACTCAAATAAAAATCCATACTTACAACTACTGCAATCCTCTACTGAGTGAGGTGAACAGATGTGAGGCAGGGGGATGAAAGAAAGAGGCTGAGAAAACAATCAACACCTAGAGCCTGAGATGTAGAGAACTAACCTGTGATTCACAGATTTTAAACAACAAATACACAGAAATGTTTTTTCTTTAAACAAAGTAAAAATATGTTGATATGGCATACTCTAATTAAAGCTGAGAGCTGCCTTGTCTAACTCCACTTTATAATTTCCATAATCTTTACCAACAAATAATTGGCTCCATTAAAAGATGAGTAATAAGCAGGAAAGACACAAGACATAACGTGTCCATTGGAAAAGAGAAAACACAAAAGGCAAAAGCATACGAAGACATTACATTTCAAGAGCACTTATCTAAGAAAACATAACATTTGTAATAGACATTGCTTCAAATGATCTTAATAATAAAAGAAACTCAAAGAGTAGGTGAATATGATTGAAGAATAGATAAGTGAAATGTGAAAAAGGTGAAAAAAAATCTAGCAGAAAATGATAGCCCAGAAAAAGATAACAGAAATAAATGCCATGTTAGATGCAAGGGACATAAAAAGTGCAATTCAAAATCGCATAGTGATTACAAATGATTATTCCATAACAGAAAATAAAAAAATTGAAATATAAAATGATTAATGGCTGGTTTTTGAGAAGATAAGTGATTTGGAATATGCAATATTATAAAGAATAACATAAGCAAAATTATGGCTTCTGACCAAAAAAAAAAAAGCAATAGGACATGAGGATTTAGGCATAAAAAAAGAAAAATGTTCCTGAAATAAATATTTCCTTTTAAAAAATTATGATTGAATAATATTTACATAGTTCTCAAAAAACATAAAGCATCTAAGTAATTGTATACAGGATAAACTTTCTTCAGTTACAAAGGCAACATGAAAAATATTTTATGTATGCCAGAACCTCAGGAATAGAACATTGATATTTGAGGTCCTTAGTAAAAGACAACCAAATAGTCAGTCAAATATTGCAGAAACCTGGAATGGAGAAGCAAGGTGTGAGCATTACATCTCTTTAAAAAATGAACAAAGAAATCTACTAAACCATTTCAAAATGTTTGTAAAATATAAATATTATAAACCTTATTTAAAAATAATAACTCAATTAACAAAACAATAGGAAATAAGGAATGAGAGTTCACAGGAACTTCCTGTATGGTAGCATTATCATTTTTCACAGAGGAGAGTCAACAGAGTGTTAAGAAGCTTACATTTCTAAAATAAAATCTCTAACATCAAAATTATTTCTAACATATTGTTTAAGTTCAGTATCATTTTGCAAACATATCGTTTGTAAACCTATGATCTGATTTTCAGTAATTTCTTCCCTTTCACTTCTGTTTCATTGTTTTGCTAACTCTTAAATTAAATTTAATACATAACTGATTCAAAAGACATTGATAGTATAAATTCAACTTTGTCTGAAAATCTGTTAATGTCAGTTAAACAAGATTTCAGTTGAAAATAACAGAAAATGTGACTTCTGTTGCTATAAACATGAATAATGTTTATTTCTCTACTATAATAAAAAAAATTGGGAGATAGGCAGCGGCTGAACCAATGACTCAAAAGTTTGTGCAATTATGAATTGTTTTCTCCTGTTCCAAGAAAAAAAGAGGGAAATAGACAAGGGGTAGGGAGTGTGATCAGACTTGTGCTTGTGTTAAACTGACCTCTCCTGGCTTCAGGGGAGTCTGGACAAGTGATTCATATAGACTCTCTAGTGTGATTTAGAGTAGGTAAGGGTAAGAGGTTGAGTGATCTGAGCTAGGTGTCTACCACGTGTTCCCTCTTTATATAATAATGGAAGAGTTTCAGAAATAAAGTGTGACTCTTTTTTTAACCACAGATAATATATAGGTTTTTTCAATTTTTTATATTTATTTATTTTCAATTGGTTGATGATGGTTTGATTTCTGTTATACATCAACATGTATTTACCATAGGTATACATATATCCCCCCCTTACATCTCCCTCTCACCTCCCACCTATCCCCGCCCCTTTAGGTTATTACAGAGCCACAATCTGAGTTCCCTGAGTCATGCAGCACATTCCCATTGGCTTTCCATTTACATGTGTCACTGTATATGCATCCACGCTACTCTCTCCATTTATCTCACCCTTTCCCTCTTCTCCCCCACCCATTTTTTTTAATCTGCTATTTTATATTTTAGAAACAAAAGGAGATGCAATCAAAGATATATCATCAATATCTATCCATGTGGTTGAAACCAATGAAAACATTCATTAAATATATAACATCATTTTGCACAGATGGAAATCACAGGGGATAACTCTAGTAATGAAAATACATATAAATATGATTGCAGCCGTGAAATTAAAAGATGCTGACTCCTTGGAAGTTATGACCAACCTAGACAGCATATTAAAAAGCAGAGACATTACTTTGTCAACAAAGGTCCGTCTAATCAAGGCTATGGTTTTTCCAGTGGTCATGTATGGATGTGAGAGTTGGACTATAAAGAAAGCTGAGTGCTGAAGAATTGTTGCTTTTGAACTGTGGTGTTGGAGAAGACTCTTGAGAGTCCCTTGGACTGCAAGGAGATCCAACCAGTCCATCCTAAAGGAGATCAGTCCTGTGTGTTCATTGGAAGGACTGATGTTGAAGCTGAAACTCCAATACTTTGGCCACCTCATGCAAAGGGCTGACTCATTGGAAAAGCCCCTGATGCTGGGAAAGATTGAGGGCAGGAGGAGAAGGGGACAACAGAGGATGAGATTGTTGGATGGCATCATCAACTCGATGGACATGGATTTGGGTGGACTCCGGGAGTTGGTGATGGACAGGGAGGCCTGGCGTGCTGCGGTTCATGGGGTTGCAAAGAGTCGGACACGGCTGAGTGACTGAACAGAACAATATATACTAAATATAATGTCATTGTAATAATTTTAAATGTTTATTTAACAAAGATATTCCCTATGTTCCAATATGATGCTGAAAATGTTCCAACATTTTCCGAGAGAATTTGTAGTCATTAATAGCATTCTCATTATCTAAGAGGAAATGACACATCTCTTGCAAAGTCCAGCAATGTTATCTGTTACATCTTTGTTTTCAAACTTCTTTCAGCACGTTCATCTGTTACACCTCTTTCTAGTCGTAAATTTGCTTGGTTCAGTGACATTTATAGTATTTACAACAAGAAATAGTTTTTGATAGAGTCATTTTTCAATCATTCTTTTACAATCAACATTGCTGTCCGTGTTGTGTGGATCAAACCAGAACTAGCTGGTCATTTACAGCCTGGCAGGTCGCACACAGTCACAATCCACACATTAGAGCAAGCCCTCCTTCAGTTAGTATACTGGCATTGCTTTAGAAATTGTTGATATAAAGATTTTTTTCTTAAAATATGTCTACTCTCTGCTTCTGACTTCTGGATAAATTATTTTTACTATGCTTAATAGCTTAATAAAAAGTTGAACTCTTTATTAAACTGTGTCAACAATTTCCTGTCTTTCAAGATTCCTTATTATCAGTTGAAGCGTCTGCAATTTTAAGACTGCTCAAAAGAACATAGGGCTTAGCATTCTGTCTTCCACAGTTTCAGGAGGTTGATCAAGTGTTTTAATTTTCCCAGGACCAAGGAAGTTACTGGGTCTTAGGAATTTTAAACACAGAGAAGTTCTTGGCAAAGCTGGGCAAGTTGTTTACTCCACCAACGACTGAGCAATTTAGACTTTCAGTAATGAGCATTTTACATAGAAAATAAGTTATGTTCAAGATGTTTTGGGTATACATAATGTTTTAAGAATATAACTAAGTAGCATTCATTATTAATAAATTGTGTTGTTTAGTTGCTAAGTTGTGTCTGACTCTTTTGTGACCCTGTGGATCACCAGGCTCCACTGTCCTTGGGATTTCCCAGGCAAGGATATTGGAGTAGGTTGCCAATGTCCTTCTCCAGAGGATCTTCCTGACCCAGGGGTCAAATCCATGTCTCTCATATTGTCAGGTAGATTCTTAGCCATTGAATCACAAGGGAAATACCATTAATAAATTGTTGTTTTTGTTCAGTTACTAAGTCATATCTGACTCTTGGTGATCCCATGGACTGTAGCCTGCCAGGCTCCACTATTCGTGGGATTTCCCAGGCAAGAATACTAGAGTAGGTTGCTGTTTCCTTCTCCAGAGGATCTTTCTAACCCAGGGATCAAACCCACCTCTCCTGCACTGGCAGGCAGATTCTTTACCACTGAGCCACCAAGGAAGATCTGTTAGTAAAATGTGAATACAAAACACTCAGAAGGACAAAAGTAAATTGTATATACTCATATTCACAAGAGTCAGAATTAGTTAACTAAACAGTGGATTTGGAATCAAAAGATCTATGTTTAATTTCTAATTTTACCACTCACAATTTGACCTTTGGCATGTCTGTGAACCTCTCTGAACCACACATTTATCTGTTCTGTAAAAGAAGAATAATGATATTTATCATCTCTACCTTACTAGACTGTTTTAAAAATCAAGCAAATAGGGTATAAAAGAAAATTGAAAACACTAAAGTGCTATACTAATGTTATTTATAGATTGATATATTAAAAATTATAGACAATTATCCCACATTACTTGGTTAGTAATTTGTCATCATAGTAGAAGACAACATCTAGAAGATTATTTATTCACATATCCACTATTATCTCTTCTACAGTGGCTAAAATTTAATAATACAACCAACCTAAACATTTTCTTTTCACTAAAAATAAACTTTCAAAAAAATTTAACAAAAGAATAAACTTCCAGTATACACACACACACACACACGTATTCTTATGGCCACAAGGATAGAATTGACAAAACTTGCAAATGCTTAATAATATTCATCACACTATCACTTAAATATTTTCCTGTGTCCACAGATTGGGTATATCCTCAATTCTCAGCTCTGTTAATCACTTGTTCATAATAATGTAAGCATACACAAATGTTCACAGTATGATGTGACAAAAAGGAATGGTATTTTAAAATTTTTATCTTTTGATTGGAGTAAAGTTGATTTACAATGTTGTGCCAATCTCTGCTATGTAGCAAAGTGACTCCATTTTATACACATGGACATGTTTTATATTCTTTTCCACTATGGTTTATCACAGGATATTGAGATCGTTTCCTGTGCTCTATAGTAGGACCTTATTGTTTGCCTATCCTATATATAATATTTTACACCTGCTAATCCCAAGCTCCCACTCCTTCCCTCTCCCAACTCTGCCCCCATGATATCCACAAGTCTGTTCTCTGTGTCTGTGAGTCTTTTTCTGTTTTGTGGATAGGTTCATTTGTGTCATACTTTAGATTCCACAAAGACATGATATCATGTGGTATTTGTCTCTCCCTTTCTGACTTACTTCACTTAGTATGATCATCTCCAGTTGCATCCATCTTGCTGCAAATGGCATTGTTCTATTTTTTATGGCTGAACAGTATTAATATAAAGGAATGGTATTTTAAAAGCTTTTAAGAGAATAGGAGAATGCTCGATAAAGTAAAAGATGTTTTAATTGACATCTAGGTAAAAAAGAAACTCAGCAGTTAAGTCAAGAAGACAGAACCCTGCAAACTAAAGTTACAGTAACTGCAAATGTAAAACAACAGAGAAAGTGCACAAATGATTCAAGGAATTCGTGGTTCAGCTTTAAAATTAAGTACAGAGAAAATGAAGATTGTGTCAGGACAAGAGAACAGTTTGAATAGGCTAGATTATATAAAATAAGTTCTCTAAGTGGGAACAATAGTAATAATTTCTAACCCCATTGACTAATTTTTTTCCAGATATTAGTCAAGTACCACTAGGTACCAACCCAATGTCTACTTTGTTGTTCTCCCTTAAACATAAAAGTCTATTTCCCAGAACTCCCCCACACTAGAGGTGGTTTGTGAAATAGTCCTATTCTACTAGGTAGTCTGCCTACATTGTTTCTCTTGTAGGAGCATAATTTTCTCTCTTTCCCCACCTACCTACCCCAGTTAGGCTGTTATGAAGGCAGGAGCCTGGAGAAAAATTGTCATCTTGTAACCATGAGATGATAAGAGTGGGGACAGAGGACTATTTGCTAAGAACAGTAGAGGTGAAAGATGAGAAGAACCTGGAATCATGTCTGATGATGTCATTGGATCATTGCACCAGCCCCACAACAGCCTCATTCTGGGTTTTCTTTTCTGTCAAATCAATATACGATTGGTCTTTCAACCATGACAATACACTACATGTCAATAGACATTTGTTGACTGGTAAAAAGCCACAAATTCAATGATAAAATTCTTGGGTTATATTTTACAACCAATGGGAAGATATTTAAGTGCTTTAAATTGAGGAGTAGTATAATCTCATTTAAGTTTTAGAAAGTCCTGCTGCACCCAGAGTCCAGTGATTTCTCCTGTAGAAATTACACGAATAACATAGCGTCCTGTGTTTAAGAAAACAGAGTTTTCAAAGTAAATGTAAGCAAAATTAGAACATTGCCCAATATCCTAGCTACTGGCTGAATTCTCAGAATTTCAACAGATTCAGTAAATATACATTCAGTAAATGTGTATTCAAGATTTATGTTACTCCTAAATGGGTTATTTTTGACTGGAATAATAACATTTGTCATTCCAGACCTATGGCAACTTGCTTGTATTTTCATCTTCTCCTCTCATACAAGAATATCGGGGAAGGAGTTAAACATGAATATAGACATAGGCAATATCTTTCAGCTGGTGCTTTCCTGAGATGTTAAAACCAAAAGATATGAAAACTTTGCAAGTGTCATCTCATTGACATAGTTGGAAAATACTTTAAAATCTCTAGTCCTTACTTTCTAGCGATGTTGTTTGGTATTATACAGAGAAACAAGCAAACAGTAAGACAAAAACACCATATAAGTTATAGAATAAACCTGGATTTTAACACCACGTTTTATTGTACAGTCCCTGAAACTATGGGCTCTGGACTCACAGATGTTCAGGTATGGATCCTAGCTCTGCCATACATTAAATACATTACCCAGGAAAACCATGTTAATATCCTTTAGGATGGACTTTTCTCATATTTAATGGGGGTTTTAGTACATACATATAGGAATGTTATGAAAATTAAATGAGATATTATTTGTAAAGTGGGTAACCCAGTACCTGGCACATAGTAATCATTTAATTTAGTGGCAGTTGCAAATAAGAGTCTTATTATTATTACCCTTATCATTATGGTCATCATCATTATTATTACCTCCCATTAGGAGAGAAAACAACTAATTTAAATGGAAATGAATCCCTGTATAGATTTTCTTTACTATGTGCTTTATATCTTGTTCATTCTTAATTATCCATATGAGAATTTGGCTGCAAAGATCTATTTTAGTCTGTTTTTAATTCTGGGAAAATTTCTTCTACAAATCTCTGAGCCCTCTGCCTGTCTGCACAAATTTTTGTGTATTAAGGATATGCAAACTGATTTTAATAGTGCATGCATGCTAAGTTTCTTTAGTCAGGTTTTACTCTTTTTGACACTATGTTTTGTAGCCCACAGGGCTCCTCTGTCCATGTAATTCTCCAAGCAAGAATACTGGAGTGGGTTGCCATGTCCTCCTCCGGGTGATGTTCCCCACCTAGGATTTGAACCCAGGTCTCCTGTGTTGTAGGCAGATTCTTTACCATCTGAGTCACCAGGGAAGCCCCCTTATTGAGATGTAATTAATATATAATATGACCTGAGTTTAAAGTGTACAATGTAATGATTTGATACATGTATGTATATATTGCAAAATGATTTTCACGATAAAGTTAGTTAGACATATTCATCAATTTTCATAGTCAAAATTTGTGTGCGTGGTGAGAATTTTAGAATTTACTTTTTTAGCAACTTCCAAATAACAATCCATTATTGTTAACTATAGTCACCATGCTGTACATTACATCCCAGAACTTACTCATTTTGTGACTAGTAGTTAGTGTCCTTTGACCGAACTTCCCTGGTGGCACAGATAGTAAAGAATCTTCCTGCAATGAGGGAGACCCGGGTTCGATCCCTGGGTCAGGAAGATCCCCTGGAGAAGGCAATGGCAACCCACTCCAGTATTCTTTCCGGAGAATCTCATGGACAAAGAATCCTGGCAGGCTACAGCCCCATGGGGTCACAGACTCAGACAGAGTATGACACAACTGAGCAACTAACATTTTCACTGTCACCCTTGGACCACTTCATTCATTTCCACACCCCCAACCACTCAGCCCGACCACCACTAATCTCTTCTCTATTCCCGTATGTTCAATTTATTTAGAGTCCACATGTAAGTGCAGTCATACACTGTTTATCTTTATCTGTCTGACTTATTTTGCTTAGCATAATATGCTCATGCTTTATCCATGTTGTCCAAATATTGATAACAGGATTTCCACTTTTTAATCAGGAGATTTTTCTGAACATTTGTGTGTATGTGTGTACTACCGAAGTTAAACTGGAAACAATAAAATTACAATGTAAGGATAGCATCACCCTCTGGGAAGAAGAAGACAGGCTGAGATGTGGCATTTTCAGACTTCCAGAATGCTTTAAGTGTCAATTTTGTTTTAGTTTTCCCTTTTCAGTCTTGGTGGGGCTCCACATGTGTTCCTTTATAACTCACTGCATGTTTTTGCATGGTCTGCACACTTTTCTGGGTGCCACATTTCAGTTAACAATTTATATTAAAAGCTAGCTACAGTGCTTAAGGCTCCCCAGTGGATTTTTGTTGGTTTTCATTCCTTCTATAAATCTTTCTCTTCAATCTGATAGAAGTTCAGCTCATATATTAATAGATCTTTTTTTTTTTTCACCTTCAATGAATGTATATCATTCCTATATCAGTTCCTGGAATTTTCTTTCCCAAATGTTTATGAGTTTGCAATTTTATCATTCTGGCCTCAAGTTTTACTATCTGGTACAGATAATTTTTGACTAAGCTGTAAAAGTTTTACATGACTTCTAGAAGACAAACAAGCAAACATACAAACTTAACCCTGTTCCTTTTTTGTGACCCACAAAGTTTAATGCATTAAGTCTATCCCTGCTTCCTTTATCTCAGCTTAAGCATGCTCCGTTCACACCCTACGCTCCTGTTGCCTCCACTGGCCTTACTTGCTTGGATTTCACATGCCAGGCTTGGTCTGGACTGCAGTCATTTGCTCTAAGGATTCTCTTTGCTTCAGATGTTTTTGACCATGTTTTGATATCCCCAGGGTAGTTCCCTTTTTTTCCAAAACATTCTTACTTGACCATTTTTTTTTCTTCTTAGCAATTTTTACTACAGGAAGATATTTTTGTTAGGTTTTGGTTTAATGTGCTTCTGTTCTCCTTTTCCTAGAATGTAAGTTTCATGATGGCTGAGCCTTCTACAAGATTTACATCTAGATAAATATGCACTAGGAGAGTGCTCAGCTTAGAATAAACATCTAATATATATAGATGGAAAGCAAAAGTAAACATGTTAATAGTTATGTGGTTCCATGGACGTGATCTAAGCTCATAGTAGTGTCAGTAGTGAACAAACTCTATCCATAGCCAAATGCATTCCAAGGTTATTGTGTGTTTCTCAAAAACTGTGACATATGCTTATTGACCTAAGTCATGTTCCTTTAAAAAGGTTTTATTCCCTTCCATGTTCCTCTTGACATAATTGGTTTCAGCTTTTTCCTTTTTAAATTCTAGTTTGACCCATCCCATTCCTTTCTTTCCTTGTTCCTCTTTGTCCAAATTTTACACCCCAAAAAGCAAAGCACAGATAAAAACAGCAAATGCAAACAAACAATAACACTAATAAAACTCAAAAGTAATTGGTTTGGCAAGCAGTAGTTTCCTTGTAAATTGGAGAAATGTGAAGAAGCTGATCAGGGTGAACAGTTTTCTCTTTTATGAGGGGAGGGAAGAAAAAGCCTGAGATTACTCGTGGATTAGCAGTGGCGGGTCACACGTGATGCTATTTAGACAGAATTTCAACATTAATGTTAAAGGAAACCCTACATGAATGTCAACACTTGGAGATAGAATTAAGGAGAATCAGAAATGGCTTGACAAACTGTATGTTGAATTATTTCAAAGTATGAGTTTTAAGATAAATAAAATTGTATACATAAAATTGTGTAACAGCAAACTGTGAATTTGCTGTTATTCACACTGTGAATATTTTAATGTTTTTAAAATAATCTTCAAAGGCCAGGAACCATGTCTTATATACCTTTGTATCACCCACTGTGCTGAGCACAATATCCAGTGCTCATTGTTAAGAATATGAAGGATGATGAATTACAAGAGTTCAAGGTTATTAATGAAGCAGAAAAAAACCTATGTGATGGGAAGATAAGGACATCACCTCTTTTTAGATATTGATTTTTTAATTTCTAGGTGATTGAGTTGATTAAGCATGTCCAATTACCAAATACATGGGGTTTTCCAAAGAAAGAGGTCTGGGGAAAATGATTTCAGATGCAATATACTAGGAGAGTATTGCATAATGAAAATACAAGGCTAAGAAAATATTGCTGAACAAACTGCATGAATTTTTTTATTGAAATTTTAGCACAATTTACCATTTATTTCTCTGAGACTTTTCCACAAAGAAATTTAAATATCCATTAATTTAAGAAAAATATTTTTTAATGTGAATAGAAATGTGAGAAGATTCTTTTATTATGGCAAAAAAGATATAGTTGGAAACTGAGATTGTCCACAGAAGGAAGGAATTTACTCCAAAACATACAATTCATTCATTTACCTGTTAATAGTTCTATTCAAGAGTATTTAAGAAGTATTTAATGATCATCTACTAGCTGTTATAGCAGTTGGAATTTGAGTTTAAACAATAACAAATGTAGCTCCTTTCTCCACATAACATAGATTCTGGACAAAGAAAAAGCAGTTATTACAATAAATATATAAAATATATAATGTCAAAGACTTGTGAGTTCTAGAAAGAAAAATAAAGCAGAATGCATCAAATGTGAAAGAGGAAGATGGATTTTAGTTACTAAGAATCAAGGAACATCTCTCTTAACATGTTAACTTTGGCTGCATGTGCACTTGGATATTTTATGTCTCAGAATTCCCCTTTTCCCACCAAAGGGAAGTGTTTTAGAATTGGAGAATAAAGAGGACTGTTGCTACAAAAAGTAAAACATTATGAGTTTTTACACTTTCACTTTTGCCAATCCATCTGACTTAATATTGCAGACGAAGCTCCCGATGTGGTGAAATATATTCAAAGGCAGTCCAAATGTGAGGTCTGCACACTGGGAGATGGCACATTCAAGAGTAGAGAAGAGGGCTTCTGCTATCATTTTCTCCTCATCTTCTCAAGAGGTGCCTGTGAAGCTTTTTGATTAGCAGAGAGTTCTGCTGACTCAGGGGACAGATGGGTGTAACATCTAAAGGAGCAAAGTGGTGGGCAGACAGCTGGGAGGGGATATTCTACTCAATGCTAAGAAGGATTGTAAATGCAACTGAAATGGGTTTACTTCGGTTGCTATATATTTCTGTCAGTAACTTAGATTCTTTCTGTAGATATGCATCTAACCACAGGAATGTTTATTAAAAAAAAAAAGGGCAATAGAATATACCATAGTTCAAAGCATAGGCATGATTGATGTTCACCAGATCTGTTCCTGACCAACCTTCTAAAAGTCTCAAATAGCACTTAAAATAGTGATACAGTCAACACTTGAATTAATCAGGGTTCTCCAGCCAGTAGTATGTATGGATGTATACATACAGAGAAAGATTATAAGAAATTTGGTTACATAATTAAGCAGGCTAGTTAAGTCCGCAGGCTTCAGTGTGGGCAAACAGACTGGGACCTCTGGAGATTTAATGATGCAGACGAAGAAGTCTGAAAGTCTGAAGGTGGCCTACTGGAAAACTCATCTGCTCTGGAAGGCAGACCTTTTTGTTCTACTCAAGCTTTCATTTAATTGGATGAGGCCCACCCACATTATGGAGGGCAATCTGCTTTACCCAAAATGTACTAACTTAAATGTTAATCTCATCCCAGAACACCCTCCAGGGTGACTCATAAGATTAACCATTACATGGTCAAGAAATATTCCTGAATTGATGTATTGTAAATATAAAAATAACTGCATATTTGGTATGTTCATGCTCTAACACATAGAAGTGATATTAAAAATCTACCCTTTTGTTCTGCTTTTAAATTGTTTCTACTAGTCATATTTAAATTTATACATGTAAGTTGAGCTTGTGATTGAAAATGATATATTAAATTTGAATAAGTAATAATTTAGAAATACAGTATTTATTGTTATAAAAACAGATTTTTCTTTTATAGGTAAAGTCAATGGCACAGCATTCAAATACTGATCATTTAAATATAAAACTGTGAAGACTTTACGATTCGTTCATAAAAGAAGGTATAATTAGTTTATTTTAGAAACTCTTTAAATGATTATTTTTAAACCAAAATACTTTTTCTTTTAAAACAATGGTTAAGAAAAGTATTTAAAAATCAGATAAACTCAAAAGATTAAGAGACATTAAGCATCTTTAATAGTTTTCACACAAGGATTTTTATATCACTACTTATGAAATATTTCCAAATAAATACATAATTTTTCCAAAACCTCACAGGTTTAATATTTTATTATGTTGGAAATTTAATTAAGAGAAGCTCTTCATGGAAGCACTAATATTATTGCAGAATAATAAATATGAAGGAAATTTTGAGAATTTTCCTCTGTTAATATAGTCACAGATAATCTGAAGTAAGGTTCTGATTTTCCCAAAACAGACATACCAGTTTGTTTGAGCTAAAAGAAATGTCAAATTTATCTTCATAATACTGAGTATGTCTCATAACATTATATAATTTTCCTTTTAATGTATTATGTTTGAATACATGTTAAAATACACAAGCCATTTGATTTGATAAATATTTGGCACCATAAAATGTATAGGAATTGTGATGTAATACATTTGATCACACACATACACACACACACACATTGTAGAACTTAAAATTGAAATTGTAGTATCCAGTACAGCACAGAAGAGAGAAAATTTAGATCAGAACCCCAAGGAAATTAAATTGATGTTGTTCATAAAAGCTTACAAGAATCTAAAGAAAGTGGCTGTTCATGAAGAAAAAAAAAAAAAAATCACAGCATGAGCTATAAATTTGGAAAGATAGATTTCTGAGGAAAGTAACAGATGCTGCTTCTTTCAAGTTATTTTAAAATGGGATACACATTTTTTAAAAGAAAAAGTGTGTTAAAAATTGTAGCTCTACTAAAACAAAGAAAATAATAAACCTCCAAGTCTGCCACTGCTCTCAATCTATTTCCCAAAGGCACAAACCATTTCTTTCCATTTTTCTTACAATATTTTCTTATGATTTGACCAGTCAATTGTTAAGATTTCCGGAAAAGGATACTCCAATACTTCATATGAGAAATTGATAGCTCTTTCTGCCAAGTGTCTACTAGAACCGAGGAAAACGATGCCTCCTCCATCATCTTTCTCAAATGAGATCAAAGTCCTTTAAAGACATCACAAGCTGTGTTCAAGGTAGAAAAAGCCAAGGGCATAATAAACAGCAAAGCTAGGAATAAAAGCAATATATTTTCACTACCAGACCATACTCTAACCACAAGCATACTCGAGTATACCTTTTTATTACAACTGAAGTTAGTGCCTCATATTCTTCCCTCCCTCCCTCTTAGCCTCTGTTCCTTCCTTTCTTCCTTCCATCCCCCTTGCTTTCCTCTTTCTATTTTTCTCTTTCTCAGTTTAGCTTTTTGTCAGCTTAACAATCAAAACCATCAACAGCTTCTTCATGGAGAGTTACTATCAATTAATCTTTGTTATGATTAGGCCATATTTCCATATTTCCTTGTATGCTTTATAACTTTTTGTTTAGAACTGGACATTTTGAATGTTTTAGTGAGGCATTTCTGAGCATCACATCCTCTCTCTCACCTCGGATTACTGCTGTTACCTGATGAAGGTTGCAGTCATCAGTTTGTTCAGTGAATTTTCTAGACTCTTTTTACAAAGATTGTGTTTCTTGTTGTATGTGGTCACTACTGTCTCTATTCCATTATTCTCTCAATTAACAGGCAACCTGATGGAAATTTCCTTAATTGCCTGGTTCGAGTAAAAGAGGGAAAAAAATTAAAAGTCTACCTCTTTAAATTTCATTTCATCAATCGCCCGTGTGCATAAAATCAATGGCCAATCTCTGTGCTAGCTCTTCAGCAATCAGTAGCAGCGACCACAGAGGAAAAGGCAACTTTGGGGAGAAGAAGGTTTCTATTTCTCTCCCCAGACCTAGGAAAGCACATCTGGCCTCACTCACAGGGATAGGAGATGAGGAGATGAGGATAGTAGCTACACAAGAAATTTCAAAATTCACTGAAATATATGAGTCTTTCTTCATCAAGCACTTCCCTGTCACTGGCTAAAGTATGTCACTGTATTCTAACATTATAAAGTGGGCTTCTCTGGTGAGTCAGATGACAAAGAATCTTTCTGCAATGCAGGAGACCCAGGTTTGATCCCTGAATTGGAAAGATCCCTTGGAGAAGGGAATGACTACCCACTGCAGTATTCTTGCCTGGAGAACCCCATAGACAGAGGAGCCTGGTGGGCTATAGTTCATAGGATGGGCACAAAGAGTCAGACATGGCTGGGTGACTAAGACTAGCATTCTAATCTGTGGAGAGGGAGGTGGGGGGGGGGATCGGGATGGGGAATACATGTAAATCCATGGCTGATTCATGTCAATGTATGAAAAAAACCACTACAATATTGTAAAGTAATTAGCCTCCAGCTAATAAAAATAAATGAAAAAGTAAATAAAATAAAATAGCTGCTTCAGTTTTTACTAGCTCAGCAGTTGTTAAGCAACCATTGGACCTTACTCATTTGGGATCTTCTGTGATGTTCTGGTGTCATGTAATGCCAATACTAAAATAGTGCCTTTTAGAAGTAATTTGGGAAATATAGATATATTTTAATGTCACTTTGGATTTTATTCATTTCTAAATTGAAACCAGGGGTCTTCAATATTGGATGATTTGAAACTCAAGAGTAAATGCTATTCCAGCTGTATGAGATGAGCTTGACAACAGAATCATAAGCAATTTTTTTTTCCTCTTTTCTCCTCTCTCTAGATATTTTTAGGCAACCAATTTAGTAAAATAAATATATCTTTATTTTAGGCAATACTGTTGCATTGTGAATAGGGAAGCTGGGACATCAAGCACCAGAATGGGTCAGTATTAACTTGTTAATTTACTACACCAGAGAAATATATTAATCATAAGACACTTGAGATATCAAAATATCTAGTAGTATTTAAAGTGAGATTTAGCAATTGAGGCAGTTGGGAATTTGTATTTCTTTTTGTATTTAATAATGTAAAACAATAGGAAATCCCTGCTTGATAGGGTGAAAGAATGTGGCTAGTGCAGAACCCCTCTTATATCATGGTTAGACATGCATTCATCAATCCTGATGAGAAATCTATAATTAATGTCTTCACTTCTATAATAGAATTCTCATACGTTTCTGTCAACTAAGTTACAAAAGCCTAATAAATTTTCTTTTACATTCATTGTTTTATTTAAGATACTGTGATTTTGCTATTTGCTGTTGTGAGAAGTATTAGCTGAACTATTTTGTGAATATTTGATACTCTGACATTTTCTTTAAGAAAGTATTAATACATTGTTATTAATGTATTTTGGTTTATTATTATTATTATTATTTATTAATGTTTATTTTGGTTTATGTTGATATTATTCCTCTTTCATTTTATATGTGGATGTATATGTTTATCGGAGAAGGCAATGGCACCCCACTCCAGTACTCTTTCCTGGAAAATCCCATGGATGGAGGAGCCTGGTAGGCTGCAGTCCATGGGGTCGTGAAGAGTCAGACATAACTGAGTAACTTCACTTTCACTTTTCACTTTTATGCATTGGAGAAGGAAATGGCAACCCACTCCAGTATTCTTGCCTGGAGAATCCCAGGGGTGGGGTCGCACAGAGTCAGACATGACTGAAGTGACTTAGCAGCAGCAGTATATGTTTATACCCAGAAACCACTACATATCCTCTGGGGCAACATTTACTATCCTGATTGCAGATAAAAATGGACCCTAAGCAGGGCTGGTTACAGTGATGTGAGTGAGGTGGGTAGGAAGTTACCTCAGGAACATTTAAGAATGTACCCCACAACTCAGTAATCAAGATGAATATTATCTAATGCATATTTCTAAATGAAAATTAATGCAAATGATTAATGAACAAAATATCAACATTTTAGATTCAGGCAAGATCTGCAACTATAACTTGATAAACCGTATTTGAGCCTGAGGCAAATGGAACATTCAATGATATTGCATTAAAATATCTTACATCGATTACTGAGTATTTTTGTTTCTTCTTTAAATTTTATGCCTAAGGCGATTACCTCACTCTCTTCGTATTAGTATTGCTGAATCTAAATTCTTATTCTCCAGGCAAACTTTGTATATCGAAGCCATGAAGTAGCAAAATTAATCTTGTTACTCAGCCAGAATTTTATACTTTTGATTCTCTTCTAGCAACTGAAATTGTTGAATATTTATAATTTTGTTTTAGAAATATATTTTATTAATGTTAGTAGGAAGTTCAATAAGACAACAGGGCCAGGAACTTAGTTATAAGAAATTCTCTCAAGAGTGTGACTCTATGAAAGGACAAACAAACTGGTATGGTATCTGAGAAAGTTGTAAATGGTCTCAAGAAGCAGGCAGTAAACAGAATCTGGAGGCACTAGGCTAGAGGATGAATTAAGGAGAAAAACACCAGAATCTGAAGTATTTCTTCTCCCACCATGTCTTGTGACCTTTTGATCTATGTCTTGGTCTCTGGCTTTGTCTCCGTGTTTATCTTTCTCTCACTCTCTCTCTCTCACACACATACATAAATGTACCCAGAACACAGAGCGGTTACATAATAAAAAATGTTGAAAGAATATGACAAGCCACATCTGATAATCACCAAAACAGGTAAATGATCTGAGAGACCAGACAGAGAAACTTTCCTGAAAAAAATGTTTATTGATCCATCTACACATCCATTTCTTCTACAAACATAAATTCACATTTGTACAAGGGTCTTAGGAAGCATCACTATGAACAAAGCTAGTGGAGGTGATGGAATTCCAGTTGAGCTATTTTAAATCCAGAAGATGATACTGTGAAAGTGCTGCACTCAGTATGCCAGCAAATTTGGAAAACTCAGCAGTGGACACAGGACTGGAAAGGTCAGGTTTCACTCCAATCCCAAAGAAAGGCAATGCCAAAGAATGCTCAAACTACCACACAACTGTACTCATCTCACATGCTAGTAAAGTAATGCTCAAAATTCTCCAAGCCAGGCTTAAACAGTAAGTGAACTGTGAACTTCCAGATGTTCAAGCTGGATTTAGAAAACTCAGAGGAACCAGAGATCAAATTGCCAACATCCACTGGATCATCAGAAAAGCAAGAGAGTTCCAGAAAAACATCTACTTCTGCTTTATTGACTATGACAAAGCCTTTGACTGTGTGGATTATAATAAACAGTGGAACATTCTGAAAGAGATGGGATACCAGGCCACCTGACCTGCCTCTTGAGAAACCTATGTGCAGGTCAGGAAGCAACAGTTAGAAATGGATGTGGAACAACAGACTGGTTTCAAATAGGAAAAAGAGTATGTCAAGGCTGTATATTATCACCCTGCTTATTTAACTTATATGCAGAGTATATCATGAGAAATGCTGGGCTGGATGAAGCACAAGTTAGAATCCAGATTGCCGGGAGAAATATCAATAACCTCAGATATGCAGATGACACCATCCTTATGGCAGAAAGTGAAGAAGAACTAAAGAACCGCTTGATAAAAGTGAAAAAGTTGCCTTAAAGCTCAACATTCAGAAAACTAAGATCATGGCATCTGGTCCCATCACTTCAAGGGAAATAGATGGGGAAACAGTGTAAACAGTGGCAGACTTTATATTTGGGGGCTCCAAGATCACTACAGATGGTGACTGCAGCCATGTCTTTAAAAGACATTTACTCCTTGGAAGAAAGGTTATGACCAACCTAGACAACGTATTAAAAAGCAGAGACATTACTTTGTCAACAAAGTTCTGTCTAGTCAAGGCTATGGTTTTTCCAGTAGTCATGTATGGATGTGAGAGTTAGACTATAAACAAAGCTGAGCACTGAAGAATTGTTGCTTTTGAACTGTGGTGTTGGAGAGGACTCTTGAAAGTCCCTTGGACTGCACGGAGGTCCAACAGTGCATCTTAAAGGAAATCAGTTCTGAATATTCCTTGGAAGGACTGATGCTGAAGCTGAAACTCCAATACTTAGGCCACCTGATGTGAAGAGCTGACTTATTTGAAAAGACCCTGATGCTGGGCAAGATTGAGGGCAGGAGGAGAAGGGGAAGACAGAGGATGAGATGGTTGGATGGCATCACTGAGTCAATGGACATGAGTTTGAGTAAACTCCGGGAGTTGGCAATGGACAAGGAGGCCTGGTCTGCTGCAGTCCATGGGGTTGCAAAGAGTCAGACACGACTGAGCGACTGAACTCACTGACAAGGCATACTCTGTAGCCATGAAAAATCAAGCAACATGTGAGAAGAAATTAATGTAGTTAAATGTAACATCTGAGGCCACATGGACAAAATATGAATGATATACTATATTGAAAGATGTAGAGAAAAACAGAATAACTGATGTTACTTTGGAAAATAGTGTTCTGCCTGGATACCAAAAGACTAAAGACAACAATAACTATGCACAAATATTGTACAATAATAAATTTGTTTCTCAGAGGTCATCAATTCTGAAATTCTGTATGCTAGCATAGTACAAATAAGTAAATGCTTTGTGAATAATTAGAAGCAGATTTTTCACTTTGTTAGGATGAACTCTGTGGTGTTTGATGAAAATTAAACATATTCTGTCTAATGGTATGTGTAGGTATGGACAAAAATATATCTATCCATCCATCCATATACAGAAAATATATTTATATTTTCTAAGCTCTATCCATTCAGAAGGCCTGGAAACAAGGGCACTTTGTTAGGCGTGTTTCTAAATACAAGGTATCAGTTTATAAATATCATTGTTGAATAAGAGGAACAGGCCTTTTTCAAGAAATTATTGATTCCAGAGGCCAGAACGGCAGCATAGGAAATAGAAGTGCATCTGGAGCGTTGTTTGCTGCCAGAAAGTAAGAAAGTGCTCACAGGAAGAGCGGTACATATCAAAAGATTACAGGAAGCACTTTGAAATAGTTCTTCATGGTTAAAGCTAGAACATTTTGAAGAATACAATAATAATTTAGTATCAAAAAGCAGATAATAAAATAAATGTCCATGTGCACTTAATAATATAAACTGAAAGTTGAACACATAAGTAAGTGAAAGAGAAGGGGTATCTCTCCTTTACTTAATGACTATAATATAGAAAGAATAGAGAAAAGTAGGCTAGAGGAAAAGAACATGACAGGAATTGTTGTAGGCAGGATCCATCAATAGATATGAAAACTGGTGGACCAAATTTTGAAACTGAACAGGATATTTGTTTTGTCTTCAAATAATATATCCTAATATATTTATTAATTAAGAGAAAAAAAACGAGTAACTTTATAATGGAGAAACCCAGCAGATACTATCTTTACGAAGTAATTAAAGTTAACACCCTCAGTAATATCATATAGTGGTATCTTCTTTCCCCTATAAGGATATGCTGAGAAGAAAGCAGCATTGCCTCTGTGGTATCCTTGCTGCAAGAAGCACAGCATTAGCCTAATAATAAGAAAATGTCAGACAATCTAAAACTCAGGGACATTTTACAATATAATTGACTGGTCCTCTTCAAAATCATGTAGGCCATGAAAGATAAGAAAATACTGAATAACAGTTACTTATGGGGAAGATTAGGAAATATATTTTTATCTTCAAAATTGTCTTATAACTTTAATGTTTAAATTATCAAATAAAATGATTATAGATTAAATTCAGAGATAGAAAAACATGACAGTGTTAAACTAAGGGAAACGAAATGAATTTATAAAAACAGGAAAGGTTCAATTTACAAATTTGAATGTAGAAATAGTAAAATTAATAATAACAACCAATAGTTTGTGCTTAAACATGCAATTACATGACTAACTTAACTGAAAAACCAACCATTTTAAAACTGGACAGGGTGATTGTAAAAGTCATTTGGAAATAGGTAGAAAAACTCTAAAAAGACTCTTAGGAGTGGATGAGCTTGATCATATATTAACAAGTAATAGAATGTTTCAGTAGAATAATAGAATGTTCTAAGTATTTTAAACTTGGTCTTGTATTAAAAAATGTTTACTGAAATAAATAGAAATTCCAGTGATATAGTTTCTATATTTTTATTCTATCTTTTATTATATACCACTTATTTTATTTTACAGTAGGTCTTTGTTGGTTATCTATTTTAAATATAGCAGTGTGTGCATATCAATGTCAGACTCCTTATCTATTCTTCCCCCCACCCTCCCCAACTGGTAACCACACATTTCATTCTCTAAGTCTGTGAGTCTGTTTTTGTTTTACAAATAATTTCATTTCTGTAATTCTTAAAATATTTTACATATAAGTGATAGCAGTGAAAATTTGTCTTTGTCTGACTTACATCATTTTGTATGATACTCCCCAGGTCCATCCATATTTCTGCAAATGGCATTATTTCATATTATTGCATTCTTTTTAATGGCTGAGTAATATTCCGTTGTTCTTCTTTACCATTCATGTATCAGTGGACATTTAGGATATTTCCATGTCTTGATTATTGTAAGCAGTGCTTCTGTGAACATTGGGGTGCATGTATATTTTAAAATTATGGTTTTCTCTGGATATATGTCCAGGAGTGGGATTATTGAATCATACGGTTTCTCTCTTTTTAATTTTTTAAGGAATCTCCATATTGTTCTCCATAGTGGCTTACATTTGAGGGATGAAGCTTATTTTATTTGACACTTTCATTTATAACTGTACATGTAAGATTTAAAATTGTGTAATAGAAATGGGCAATGAGTTAAGAGTTTAAAAATGTGAATACTAAACCAGCCTCTAATATTTATTACTTATGTGGTCATTGGCAAGTCACTTATGTATTTTGAGTGTGAATTGTCTGTCTCATGTCTCATGCCTTTATATCACACAGAATTTATTGTGGAGTCATATGCAATAAAATTGCTTGAAATGTGATTACAGGCTCTGTTAGCCCCAAAGCCTCTGTGCTTTCCACTGGGCTGCAGACTCTTTGTGGGTATTAACCTATGTATAAAGTTAATACTAATGAGGCTATCTAGTGATACATCCACAATCCTTGTTTTACCTAACCAAACTGGGGTTTGATTACCCACGCACAGTATAAAGCCAATCGACTGACACTGGGTTGTCCTGAAGCAAAGTGCAGCATTAATTGCAGGGCACCAAGGAGTCCAAGTGGCTGGTGTTTAAAAGGCCCAAACTCCCTGATTACTTTCAGGAAAGGTCTTTAAAGACAGGGTGTCAGATGGGGAGGAGAGTTACAGGGTGCAAGAAATCAACATCGTCAACCTTCTGATTCCAACTTATCTGGGGTCTGCATACTTGTGGGCAGCTATAGTTAACTTCTTCCATCTGGGGAGGGTTTCAGTATCTGTGAAACAGCTCAAAGGCTATCTTTCATCATATCATCTATAGGCCCTGAGGAAGGTCTAAAGGTCTTTGACTTTGTTTAATGGCTAAACTATTACTATTTTGTCTTCTTTGACTGTTTTCCTTTTTTTTTGAAATTTTCTTATTTCTCTGATTATATTTACTTCTTGGAACCTGGGGAAGGCCTAAGAGTCTTAAGTTTCTCAGCAGATAAGAGGCAGGTGGAAGACATAGGATGAGAGGGGATATGGTGGGGGTATTGTTTCTGGGAAGGCTCCATAAGGTCCCGCATAATGGCACTTGTATATGAAAACCTTTTTGACTTGGAAACTCTTTCTGCTCTCCAGTATTTAAAAGACAGTCTTTGTGCAATGAAAATTATTAATCCTGAATCATTAACCCACAACGTGTTTTCCTGTCTCTTTGGAGGTTTCCCTAGTTTTCAGCATAGAAAGATTCCGGAAGCTGGATTCATTGGTTTTATTTCTCCATAAGCATGTGTTTGTTTAGGCATTTGAGTTTTCCAACAATATGATGCATGTAGCCTATTTAGTTTTTGAAGGTGCTATTTTGCAGATTAGAGGAGATCAGAGACTTCTCAGAGCATGAAAAAAATAGTGGAATTAATGAATTTTGCAGTAGTTAGACTGCACATATTTCACATTAGATGAATTATATTATTTGGTTACTTCAGTCACTCAACTTGTCAATTCATTGCATCAGTCATTATGTTCACTCTCCTGATTGACTAGGGTGCATAGGCAAATGGTCAAACTGTGAGGTGTAAGCAATGTTTTTTTCCTAAAATTACAATTACAAATATTCCTGAAATTATAAAGCTTTTTTAATAAAAAAAAATGGAATGGTTCACAAACTGGCATATGCAGGAGTCATGTTAATTTTTTTCTGTATTGTTGCAATTTTAGCACATATGCTGCCAAAGCGAGCACTCGAGTGTTTTCTTTTTATGAAGAATCTGTATGTGGCCATCCTATGGAAAAATGTCATAATGTCCCATTGATGATGCAACTTTCCATGCACTGTCCCATTCACCTAAGAGAGCCAATTTATAGTATTGAGTGGATTTGAGTAATTAAGTAATTTTTAGATTTTATAATAAAATTTGAACTCTAAAGCTTCTCTCATAGCCATATGTTTTTCTTTTTCATGTATTCAGTAAGCTCAAGGAAAATAAGTGCATTTTAGATAGGATAATGATAAATTCCAAACTGTTGTTGCCATTGCTGTCTTCTCCTAAAATCTAAGCAGTCTTAGCCCTACAGATATTAAGAAAGTGAAGCCACAGGTTTTAATAAAAGTAAATATCCTAGGGATAATCTGCTATCACCAACATCATATCCTTGAACAGACAAAATTTCTTCATCCTTATGTTTTTCTCTAAAAATCACCTTGAAAATTATGACTTTCAGATAGTTTCATTTTTTCTTCTCTTTTAAGAGAGGAAAACAGCAAAAATACACAACTTTGTGGAAAAGTATATTTTTAAGGTTTAGGAAAATATGTGCCAGCATTTCTCCCAGGGGACAGTAGCAAAGGCATATGGGAGTATAGTAAGCTTGGTGGAGAAAGAAGCTCCTTTCATAATATTTATTGATAGTTTCTGGTATTATATTAATTAAAATCTGCATTAAATTATGGATTCTCCTTTGGGAAATGCCTTGTTTCTTCCCATGTTTCTCTGCATATTTAATTAAAAGGTTCTAACTTAGCATTTTCCTTTCATAATCTAACAGCCTATTTTAAACACTCTCTTTAAATATTCCTTCCTGGAATAGCATAGCCAGCAGAGAAACTGGGTGTCTTACAGATCATTTAGCTCACCTCTGATTTTAACTGTAGTGAAATCTCAGCCTCAGAGAGATCTAATGAAGTTCTCTTCAGTAGTTAATCACTGCAGCCTTAGGAACACAGAGTTTACTCTTTCCTTCTCAAGTACCCTTTTCATTAAATAATTTTAAGAAATGCTGTTTAAAATATTTCTTCAGGTTTAGGTCAGGTAAATATTAGGGCAAGGGTGTATATATAGCTCAATACAGTTTTAGTCTCTGAGTAAGGAAGGGGAGTCATCAAATTGAACAAAAGGCTGAAAGAATAGTATAATTTTTTTTTCTTTCATACACTCTTCCTATTTATTGTTGCCAGGTCTGAGAGATAAGGTTTAATACCAGTGTGTATGTTTGTGGTTATGTGCTGATTCAATTTTTTGGCTAACTGATAATGAAATCAAGGATGTTCCCTTGTTGAGAAAATAGTTTGATTTTTTTTTTTTTTGCTATTTAACTATTAGTCACGATAATTAATTCAGCAGATGTATACCACATTATGTGGGGACAGGAAGTTAGAAAGAATCTGTGCATCAAAGAAAAAAGAAGTTCAGAGTGTGAAGTTGGAGATATTTTCATGCTTGACGGATAGTTATATTTATATATTCATTTATACATTTGCAGGTACCTATGAGTTTTAATTGTATACATTTCGTATTTTATCAAATTTAGAGTATGGATAACACACTACTTTCTCAAGCACCAGTAGAATAGATTCCATATGGAAAACTTACCATTTCTTGTTGGTTTCTCTAACAGTCAGAATGCACTGTTTATTATGAACAGAGTGGGGTTTAATCCAGAGAACTATTGGAAGAATAGGTTCTGAGCAATACCTTAGAACATTACATACTGAATTGATCAACCAAGGGCTGACCTCTGATACAGTCAGAAAAGTGGAAAATCAAAAGGCCACCACTGCACCATGGAGTTTGACATACTGTCTGGATGAATCAGGAAGCTCCCACCTCCAAACTGTACTTAAACACCAGTGAAGCTGGAAACTGTATTCTGAACCAAAGCCACAGAACAAAACTGCATCCTCACAGCTTGCTTACAATAACAAACCTACAAAAATCAACAGAAAGATGGCTTTATTTCAATTTTTCCCTTAAAAACCTTATATAAATGCATCTAATTGATAGAACCTAATTTGTATTCTTAATGAGTTAGAAATCTAGGGAACAAATATTTAGCTATCTTCTTTTGCAGTACAAAAAAGCACCCTTAAAGGGTGCTGGATCTTATTAACCAACCATATGCAGCATCCTTTTTGCAAAGTACTCCAGTGCTCCTATAGCCCTGAGGTCCATTTTTGATCAGTTTGTCTAAATTACTGATATCCTGTTTAATTGTTTATATTTTCAAAGACCATATATATTCCTTATATTCAACCAGTCACTGTCCTAATAGGAGTGGAAACATATCAGAACTACACATGAATTTATGAATTTAGGTTTTTCTGAATTCTGCTTTCAAACCCTGACAATCCATTTGAACTTTATTTTATTTATTTATTTTTTTGCCCACTATTTCCCATACCTCATTTTGCTTCATTTTTAGAGAATGAACTGAAACATCTGGCTTTCCCATCTCAGTCATTTGTTTTGAATTAAAACTTAATACCTTTAAGGTTTCAGGTAAAACCTTTGAATATTTAAGCAAAAGTACGAAATTAGAGATTTCTGTATATAATATTTTCCTTGTCCCCAAACTTACTTACAGAAGTTAAGCAACTTGGTCTTAAAACTTCATATTACTTTGCCAGAACTTAAATAACAGGCTGGGTGGAGTAACTGAAATTTATTTTGTCACAGTTCTGGGGGCCAAAAGTCCAAGCAGAGTTTCTTTCTCCCGAGGTCTCTCTCCACGACTTGCAGATGGCCACCTTCTCATTATGTCCTCACATGGTCTTCCCTTTGTCACACACATTCCTGGTATCTCTTCCCCTTCTTAGAAGAATGGTACTTGTATTGGATTAGGGTTTCACTCTTTTGACATCATTTAACCTTAATCACTGTCTTATAGGCCTTATCTTCCAATGCAGTCACATTGAAGTTAGGGTTACAATATGTGAATCTGGGAGGTGGGGGCACAACACAGTTTATAAGAAGTTTACATGGAATATTTGTGAGTAAAGTAAAAATATGAAGAATTATGGATATTGTATTTTGAGTTAAAAGACTTTAATTCTGAAATAAATTATTTAAAAGCATAATCTGTCATGATAAAAGATTGTAGTGGACATGTGTTGCAATGTAAACTGCAATTCTTATATTATTTAAGCTTACACAAAACCAACTGCTTTTACTATCACTATCTTTCAAATAAAATATTCACTCAATTGAAAAATTTTTATTTGAATTTAAGTAGTAGAGCATTTTTAATGACTCAGATAAAAATAAGTGGATATCCCATATTTTCATCTTTATCATTACATCTTTTAGTATCATCACAACCTAACTGAAAATGATTACTACTCTATTTAGAAGAATCTCAGATGCACTCTACCTTTTGTAACTACTGACATAAATCACACATTTCCTATTGAAATTACTGATGACATTCTGAATCAAATATTTGATTGGATCCATTTACCCACAGGAATTTTTTATTGCTTTCTTGAGATGCTCTTTTTACTGTTCATACACAAGCACACCCATACATACATATATACAAACTTATCTTTTTGGAACCAAGGATTAAGATTTAATTATGTCAGAAATATGGATTTATTTATCCAGATCACCTTAAATGAAAATTAGTTGTAGATATGTCAGAAAAGGAGCGGATTTACAATGACTCTTTGCTCTGATATTGTAACTTCTTGCTGTGTCCTGATTACAAAATGTTCTATTCAAAAGTAAATGGCAGTATCCTTGTTATTATCTCTGTTTAAGCATTGTGATTGAAAAAGAAACATACAGTGTGGTAATTTAGACTGGTAAATGGATGTGAGAAAATATCTAGGTTATCACCTCTTGTCCATAGTAGAAAAAGGCAAATTGTCATATGACAACGAAGGATTAATTACTTGATTTTTGTGACTGAACGTATCTGAGTTCTGACCTTTTTTCTGTCTTTGTTCCACTAGGCCCAACACATCCTTTTGTTTATAAATATTCAGTTCAGTTCAGTTCAGTCAGTCAGTCGTGTCCGACTCTTTGCGACCCCTGGACTGTAGCACGCCAGGCCTCCCTGTCCATCACCAGTTCCTGGAGTCTACCCAAACTCATATCCATTGAGTCGGTGATGCCATCCAACCATTTCATCCTCTGTCATCCCCTTCTTCTTCTGTCCCCTGTCCTTCCCAGCATTAGGGTGTTTTCAAATGAGTCAACTCTTCGAATGAGGTGGCCAAAGTACTGGAGTTTCAGCTTCAGCATCAGTCCTTCCAATGAACACCCAGGACTGATCTCCTTTAGGATGGACTGGTTGGATCTCCTTGCAATCCAAGGGACTCTCAAGAGTCCTCTCCAACATCACAGTTCAAAAGCATCAATTCTTCGGTGCTCAGCTTTCTTCACAGTCCAACTCTCACATCCATACATGACTACTGGAAAAATCATAGCCTTGACTAGATGGACCTTTGTTGGTAAGTAATGTCTCTGCTTTTAAATATGCTATCCAGGTTGGTCATAACTTTCCTTCCAAGGAGTAAGTGTCTTTTAATTTCATGGCTGCAATCACCATCTGCAGTGATTTTGGAGCCTCCCAAAATAAAGTCAGTCCCTGTTTCCACTGTTTCCCCATCTATTTCCCATGAAGTTACTAGACAGACCTTTGTTGGCAAAGTAATGTCTCTGCTTTTTAATATGCTGTCTATATAAAATAATATGCTGTCTATATAAATAAATGAATATACTAGTAACTAATTTTAACAAAAGCTTTGAGTATTATAAACTCAGAAAAAGTACCCAGAATTTATAATTGTAAATATTTCATAAATTGATAAAATGAAGTAAGTGGTTTTTATCTTGAGTACCACTCCTCAAATACTCCCCTCAGTTTAACTCTCTGTCTATATAAGAATAAGAATGAATGATTCTTAATTATATAAAAAGAGAATCCAAACTTATAAACACTATTACATGGAATAGCATGCATTAACTTTCCAAAATATAAATAAGAGTTTTAGATATGTCTTTGACTAAGTTGCAGTGTACTTCAATATTTATTTTATTAAATTTTAATTGCCCAGAAATGAGACTTGTGAGATTTAAATTCATGAAATACTTTATTTCCCTGTTAATAAATAAGATATACGATAGCTGGTAGGGGAAATAAATATTTAAGCTCATTTTAAAAGCCTAACCTTGCCCAAAAACAATGAATACACAAACAAGATCTAGAGAGAAAAGAGTAAATATGAAAAATAAACATCTAGAAAGAGAGTGTTATGTATAGAAAATAGACATAGTGAATATCAAGTACAAATATTTGTAATCCTCAGAGAAAGAAAGAAAAAATAATGGAAGAAAAACTATATTTAGTGATATAATTTAATACATTTTTTAAGAAATAAAAAGAGGCTTGAACTTTTCTTGGGAGAGACACCACAGTATGTCCGTGAAAGTGTTCTTAAATGGTCAACAAACACGTATCTAATCTAGAAAATGTTTTCAGGTCATTGCTCATCCAGTTTGTTATTAATCTCTCTCTTCCATATGAAAGCACAATCAGGGTGTGTCTGTTTACCTAAAGACTTCTTTGAAAGATTGACTGACAATTTATATCTGTACGGTGTAGTAACTAAAGGGATTTAATTTAGAGCCAGATTGTTTTTGCTCAGTGGTTAAGTCATGTCCAGCTCTTTGTGACCCCATGAACTGCAGCACAGCAGGCTTGACTGACCTACACTGTCTCCTGGAGTTTGCTCAAACTCATGTCCCTAAATTGGTGATGCCATTCAACCGTCTCATCTCCCATTGACCCCTTCTCCTGCCCTCAGTCTTTCCCAACATCAGGATCTCTTCCAATGAGTCAGCTCTTCACATCAGGTGGCCAAAGTATTGGAGCTTCAGCTTCAGCATCAGTCCTTCCAGTGAATATTCAGGGTTGTTCTCCTTTAGGATTGACTGGTTTGATCTCCTTGCTTTCCAAAGGACTATCAAGAGTCTTCTCTGTACCACAATTTGAAAGCATCAATTATTCAGTGCTCAACCTTCTTTATGGCCCAACTCTCACATCCATACGTGATTACTGGTAAAACCATAGCTTTGACTGTACAGACTTTTGTGAGCAAAGAGCCAGATGACCTGGATTCAAATGCTAACTTTACCAACTATTACCTGTGTGATCTTGGGCAAGCATGTCACCTTTCATGCCTTAGTTTCCTCATCTTGAGATTATGGAAAATTATGTCTATATTTTCAGTTGGCATATGTTGTATGTGTTTGTTAAGTAAAGAAGAGAAAAAAATACATGCAAGTGTATATGACCTTGTAAATATAAAAAATGAGGTAATGTATTGGGACAGCTTTGAAAAGTAAGCTAGGCTAGGCAAAGTTAAATTCTCTTTCTATTAAGAATAATAAATAAAATTATTTGGTATAAAAAAATGATTCCATCATTTTTGATTAAATGTTTTTATGGAAAAAAAAGGAAGAGAGAATACTAAAGTTGATTTAGAATGTCATATTTCTTCACATTGTGAACAGGACCTTAAGAAAAAAGCAGCTTGAATGTTATGAGTCTGTATTCATATGTGTAAAAAGTAAAAAATAAAATTGAATTACAACCTGCATTTTATCACATATTTTAAGAATGGGCAAATATATATAACCTAATTTTAGCAAGTTGTACAGAATTTTAAATTCTGTCTTAATTTTGGATGTGTGTCCTTCAAGGTATTTTATCCACAATCATAGCAGTCTTTCAAGGAAGCTAATCATCATTTTAAATGATGTGATACAGGATTCCTAGAAGTAGAAGAGACAGAGAAAGTAGCAGAAATCTGAAATACTTTGCTAACTTGGGAAAGGAAACAAGCGTCTAGACTGGAGAATCCCAGAGAATTAAAAAAAACAAACAAACATATGTGTGTATATATATATATATATATTTGAACCCAAAGAGACTCACATGTGTATGTGCTCAGTCACTAGCCATGTCCAACTCCTTACAGCTCTATGCACTGCATCCTGCCAGGCTCCTCTGTCTATGGGATATTCCAGGCAAGGATACTGGATTGGGTTGCCATTTCTTCCTCCAGGGAATGTTCCAGACCCAGAGGTTGAACCTGTGTCCCCTGCATTGGCAGATGAATTCTTTACCACTGAGCCACCTGGGAAGCCCAAGGAGACCTACACCAAAACATATTATAATTAATATAGAAAAAGTTAAAAACAAGCAGATAACATTAGAAGCAGCAAGACTAAAACAATGTGTTACATAGATGACAGGACTGTAAGACTCAGGGAATCATTCAGTACAACCTTTGTAGGCCAGAAGAGAGTGACATGATACATTTAAAGTAATAAAACAGACCCACAAAAAACTTCCAACCAAGAATATTCTGCCAATAAAATTATTTAGAATTTAAAGAAAGATAATTTTCCATACAAGAAAAACTAAAAGAATTCATCACCACTAAGCTTTTCTTATAAGAAATGGTAAAGTTATTTAACCTGAAAAGAAGGGGTACTGTTTTGTAACAAGAAAACATATTAAAGAATAAATCTGACTGTAAAAGTAAATATACAATAAAAGTAGTGGATTTCACAACTCTAGTGTGAAGGTTAAAAGATAAACATTTATGCATACAATAATTTATTAAGGGATACACAGAATTAAAAAATGTAATATGTGACATCAAAAACATCAAACATGAGAGGAGATCGAAAATGTTGGCTTTAGAATGGGATAAAACTGAAGTTTGATTAAAAAAATAAGGGATCTTGCCCTTGTGGCTATATGGATAGACCTTGAGGGCATAAATCAGACATAGAAAGACCAATAACATATGATCTCACTTAAATATGAAATCTGAAAACCAAACCAAGCAACAAACAAAATATGCACGTAGATAAAGAAAACAGATCAGTGATTGCCAAAAGTAGTGGTATAGAGGTAGACAAAAGGGTGAAGTTGGTCCAAAGATAAAACCTTCAATTATAAAATAAATGTTATGAAGATGTAACATACAACATGAAGACTATAGTTATGATACTGTATTGTATATTTCAAAGTTGTTAAAGAGGGTAAACCTTGAAGGTTCTCATCACAAGAAAAAAATTGTAGCTGTGTGGTGATGGATGTTGAGTAGACTTATTGTAATCATTTCACAATATTTACCCATACTGACTCATTATGTTGTACAGGTTAAACTAATATAATGTAATATGTCAATTATATCTCAATAAAAATAGGTCAAATAGGATTAAGCAATAGTTATGTGTCTTATTTTTGCTTTGCTTTGTAATACATAAAAAGATAATAAAGATAATACATACAAAAAATGATAATGCTTCCATTTTTATTAAAGCAGCCTTGGTAGATCAAGTAAACCAAATAGCATTTGAATAGGAAAAGTATTTAGTTCATAATTGCCTTAATTGGACATTTACATTGATCAAGTTGAATGTCTAATGGCTCTGTTTTATAGGTTGAGAGGATAAATTTAATGACTCAGTCCCAAGAGAGGATTTTGTTTAATACAGTTAACAAGAAAGAGAACCATATTCATTTTATTAGAAAGAGCTCCCATCATTTAATTTAATCTGCTTAATGATATCCAAGCTTAGTTAGTGTGTGGATATCTAATGTATATTCACAACACAAAGGGGTATCAACATGGGTTTTTAAAAGCAAGGAAAAGAAAGCCTCCACCTAATTACTCTAGTATCTGTAATAAATAAGAATGATTTGTATATTTATGGGATGAGTAGGAGTATTTTCCTCTTCTTACAGTTAAATTTTCCTTTGACTAACAAATTCAATTTCCTGTTTACATATCTACGCTTTATAAAGTGCTTTATATTGCTAGAAATATTTATCAGATCCTTTACTTTTTGCATTTTTCTCTCCAAGTGTATTTGCTGACAATTTTTTTATAAAAAGCAAAACTTATGACACTGAAGCACACACATTTAAAAATAAAAAATAAACAAATAGGACCTAATTAAACTTAAAAGTTTTTGCACGACAAAGGAAACTATAACCAAAGTGAAAAGACAACCCTCAGAATGGGAGAAAATAACAGCAAACAAAACAAATGACAGACTAACCTCCAAAATAACAAGCAGCTCATACAACTCGATCCCAGAAAAACAGACAACACAATCAAAAAGTGGGCAGAAGACATAAACAGATATTTCTCCAAAGAAGACATGCAGATGGCTAACAAACACATGAGAAGATGCTCACCATCACACATTATTAGAGAAATGCAAATCAAAACTACAATGAGGTATCACCTCACACTGGTCAGAATGGCCACCATCAAAAACTCTACAAACAATAAATGCTGAAAAGAGTGTGGAGAAAAGGGAACCCTCTTGTACTGTTGGTGGAGATGCAAATTAACACAGCTACTGTGGAGAACAATATGGAGATTCTTAAAAAAAAAAAAAGGAATAAAACTACCATGCTGTTGTTCTTCAGTTGCCCAAGTTCTGTCTGACTCTTTGTGACCTCACAGACTGAGCACACCAGTCCTCTCTGTCCCTCACCATCTCTCGGAGTTTGCCCAAGTTCATATCCATCGCACCAGCGATGCTATCCGGCCATCTCATCCTCTGACACTCTCTTCTGCCCTCAATCTTTCTCAGCATCAGGGACTTTTCCAATGAGTCAGCTGTTCACATCAGATGACCAAAATGCTGGAATTTCAATGTCAGCATCAGTCCTTCCAATGAGTATTCAGGGTCGATTTCCCTTAAGATTGACTGGTTTGATCTCCTTGCTGTCCAAAAGGCTCTCAAGAGTTTTCTACAGCACTATAGTTCAAAGGCATCGATTCTTCAGTGCTCCACCTTCTTTACTGTCCGGGTCTCACAACCGTATGTGACCCCTGGGAAGACCATAGCCTTGATTATACGGACCTTTGTTGGTGGAGTAATGTCTCTGCTTTTCAGAACCCTGTCTAGGTTTGTTATAGCTTCCCTGCCACGAAGCAAATGTCTTCAGATTTCATGGCTGCATTCACTGTCCGCAGTGATTCTAGAGCCCAAGAAGAGGATATCTGTCACTACTTCCACATCTTCCCCTTGTATTTGCCGTGAATTAATAGAGTTGGATGCCATGATCTTAGTTTTTTCAATAGTTTTAAGCCGGCTCTTTCACTCTCCTCCACTTTCATCAAGAGCCTCTTTAATTCCTCTTCACTTTCTGACAGTAGAGTGGTATCACCCACATATCTGAGGTTATTGATGTTTCTCCCACCTATCTTGACTTCAGCTTGTAACTCATCCAGCCCAGCATTTCTCATGAAGTGCTCAGTGTATGGGTTAAACAAACAGGGTGACAGCAGACAGCCCTGTCATACTCCTTTCTCAATCTTGAACCAATCGGTTGTTCCATACAGGGTTCTAACTGTTGCTTCTAGACCTGCATACAGGTTTCTCAGGAGACAGGTAAGATGGTCTGGTATTCCCATCTCTTTAAGAGCTTTCCACAGTTTTTTATGATCCACACAGTCAAAGGCTTTGGCATAGTTGATGAAACAGAGGTAGATGGTTTTTTTTTTTTTAATTCCCTAGCTTCCTCTATGATCTGGTGAATGTTGGCAATTTGATCTCTGGTTCCTCCTCCTTTTCTAAATTCAGCTTGGACAGTTGGAAGTTCTTGGTTCGTATAACGCTGAAGCTTAGCATGAAAGATTCTAAACATTGACCTTACTAGCATAGGAGATGAGTGGCATTGTCCAATGGTTAGCACATTCTTTAGTATTACCCTTCTTGGGAAAAATGACCCAACAATCCCACTCCTGGGCATATACCCTGAGGAAACCATAATTGAAAAAAGATATGCACCCCAGAGTTCATCACAGCACTGTTTACAACAGCTAGGAAAGGAAGCAACCTAGATGATCATTGACAGATAAATTGATAAAGAAGTATGGTATGCATGCAAAATGGAATATTATTCAGTCATAAAAGGAACATATTTGACTCACTTCTAGTAAGGTGAATGAACCTAGAGCCTATTATATAGAGTGAAGTAAGTCAGAAAGAGAAAGACAAATATCATATATTAGTGCATATATTGAAAGCAAAGAAGAAGCGTGCAGCAGAGGATGAGATGGTTAGGTAGCATCACCAATGTAATGGACATGAATTTGAGCAAACTCCAGGAGGTAGTGAAGGACAGAGAAGCCTGGCATGCTGCAGTCCATGGGGTTGTAAAGAGTCAGACACAACTTAGCAACTGAGCAGCAATGGAATCTAGAAAGATGATACTGATGAACCTATCTACAGGTCAGCAATAGAGATGCAGACATAGAGAACAGATTTGTGGACTCAGGTGGGAAAGGAGAGGGTGGGATGAATTGAGAGTCTAGCATTGAAATATATACATTACCATATATAAACTTAGATAGCCAGTGGAAATTTACTGTATGATGCAGGGAGCTCAAATCCTGTGCTCAGGGACAACCTAGGGGGCTGAGATGGGGTGGGAGGTGGGAGTAGGTTCAAGAGGGAGGGGGCGTATGTATACTTATGACTGATTCATGTTGATATATGGCAGAAACAAACACAATATTGTAAACCAATTATCTGCCAATTAAAAATAAATACATTAGAAAAAGGTGATATGATAAACAAAGCCTTCTGTATAAGCCATTTTGATCAAGTATTAACTAATATCATGCTTGTGCTCAGTCCATAAGTCATGTCTGACTCTTTGTAGCCCTATGGACTGTAGCCCTCCAAGCTCCTCTGTCCGTGGAATTTCCGAGGCAAGAATACTGGAGTGGGTTGCCATTTCCTTCTCCAGTTAACTAATATATTCCATTATTAATTCCATATTTACTGTGGTTCACATCTTTAAATAGTGTATATATGCTTTATATGACTGATATTTGATCTTTAGATAGTCATATCCACCTGTGAAACCTTCTTATAACAACAGTATTTTCATAGTAACTTAGTAACTTTTCTGATATTTATTATAGAATTTACCATATTACATTATAATTAATAGTTTAAAAGTACATTTATTCTTAATTATCACTTTTATTTATTCCTCCACTCTATAAACATTTATTGTATGAGCTATAGTGTTAAGTAGTCTTCTGGAAAGTTATTGAATAAAGAAAAAAAACATTTACCTCTCTAGTACGTATAATAATATTTTTGAAAAGGTGACTGGAGACATATAAATAAATAAATTTACAAATTTGCATTATGTGGTATCTTTCTGCATGGATATGAAGTTCTTTGTTTTAGTAATCATTAACAAGAAGAAAAAATGTTTGTTGTTGTTGTTGTTAAACAAAATATCATATGCCCAACAATGAAGTAGTAATGACAGGAAAGATCAAATTTATGATGAAATTCTTAACCCTTAGCTAATTCTTTATTTCCCAGAAAATAGTGGTAGACTATTTTGGAATTTTCTATTTTTAATTTGATTTTTAGTAATCACTAAAAGCAGCTGGCTTATCTATATCCTCATTTCCCCTTAATTCTACACACTCTCCCAGCAACTTATTTCAGTGAAAAAAATTATCTGATTGCACAGTGTCTTTATTACATTTTGCAACTTAGACATCAAACAAAGAATTTGGGGATCAGAAACCAAAAGCAAGCAAAATATGAGGCACAACGAAAAGATCATTTATATTGAGAAATATAATTGGCAAAACTATTTACATATAAATATTTTTATCCAAAATATGTTTCTGACATTCATTAAAAATAAGACATTTCTCAAAATACTAGCTGTGTACAATTACCAATGTTAAACACAGTTAAAAATACCAAAACAGTTCCTAAAATATTACTTTTGAATTAAAAAAATATATATACACACATATACAGTCATCAAATAAAGCCTGTAGTCTTCATTAATTATACCCATAACTCTATGTTGGTGTTAGTTAGGCCTCTGTATCCAATCTCTTTAGAATAATACTTCATCTGTGCCCAGTAGCTTCAAATATTATATATTTTTATAAATGACAAATATTTTCTAATGTATCTGTGCCGGACAATATTGGCATCAGCAGTCAATTGTCTACTGAATCTCTCATTTGTGCAGGTTTTTCACATCCATTAGTTCTTCCCATATTCATCTCCTAAAATTTGCCCTTCCATGACATTTTCTATCTTACTAAATAGTTTCACTTTTCATATGAGCACTCAAATCAGAAGCCTATGATTTACTAAATTCCCTTCCCTCAAGACCTTAACTAATACATGAGGAAACTGGCCAAATAGCATTACACCAAAAGAGGCGCAACAGTACTGCAACAGGCATTAGCTATAGAGCCAGAAACAAAATCCATTACTTTTATGTGTAGCTCTAATCTTCCACTAAGCAGCTGTGCAGATATCAATTCTGTTTCTCCTCTTCTAGCTTTTAAAATTTTTATAAAGTGTTTGGGAACATGCTAAAGCACATAGCATGTGGTGTCTCTAAACAATGTATTCTGTCAGTTCTAAATCCCCTCGCCATCTTCCTTGGTAGGGCACCATGCTTGCTCTTGGGACCTCGACAGTCTTATGCTTCATGGGAAGCTGTGTCTCTCCATAACTTAATGTAGTGAATCAGGGTTAGTAAAGCCAGTGAGATGATCCCACCCTCCATCTGCGTAGTTTTGAAATAGGAATATACTATAGTTTTGATCATGTGTTGTATTCTGATAAAAGATTCTGGGTAAAAAAAGCATTGTATTAGTGAATTGCATTATTGTAGAAGACTGTAAAGGAAAAAAGCAGGAATTGTATTTGAACCTGAAGTAAGAATTTTACATAAGAAGATAATTTATGAAAATGTATTTATGTAAATAGATCATATCCATGTATCAATAATAGATAAATAAAATTTTATGTAAATAAATATGTATATTTATTTAGATAACTAGAGAAAAGATTTATGGGGAAGGAGCTCTTAAAGTAAGTTAACCTGCTTCTTAAATCAAAGAACACAGAGATGGAGCGTGGGAAAAAAAAAAACCTGAGGCAAAAAGTAAAAAAAAAAAAAAATATATATATATATATATGTATATATCATGAATCCAGTCTAGATGTTTAAAAAAGAACAGCTTCAAAAATGTTTATGGTAAGGGAGAAAATAGTGTTATCTTGGTAATACCTCCTCCATTTTAAGTTGATGACACTAAAACTTAATGTTTTTAAGTGACATTAGCAAGGTTACAGAATGAGGAAATTTTTGTGAAACTTAGAACTGAATATCACCATACTATTGTTCTTTAAATTTAACAAAAATCACAGTGATGCAGACTGAGCAGAATGAGAGATGAAGGAAAGAAAGCAAAGTGAACAAACCACTTGACATAGTTACGCCTGATTTAGGGCCTTGATTAAGTACATTAGTGGAAATTAGAGATGGAATATAAAGGATGACTTTTTGATACAAGCTAATGATGAAAAGGCAAGAGTTAGACTAAATGCATAGGCACAGTTTGGTTAGAAGAGTCTATGATGTGAAAGATGATATTTCCAAGAAAAATGACTTATTGGGGGCAAGAATGATTGTATCAAATTTAGTTTTAATACATTTTGTCGTAAATGCAATAGAAACATATAAAAATAAGAGATACATATAAAGATGAAAAACTTTAAATTTCCATTTTAGTCTCACTTATCCACTCACAATTAGACATGCCAAGAATAGTGCCTGACAAATACTATATCTTTATATTAGTTACATAAAAGAATTTCATTACTAATAGTACTATTGTAACAGTGATTAAGCAACAGAGCTGGCATGTAAGTTTCTGCACTCCCAGAGGACACTTAGTAAAAATGATATATGACAATAAAAGAAAATTCATGAAATGATTACTGATTTTCTAGGACCTTTGTGTATTTTGTATATGAGAAATTTGTCACATGGGCAGTTTATATATTATATGTTTAATTTGCCTTGTAAAAATTATTTGTTCATTCCAAAAAAATGTACAACTTTCATTGTAATCAAATTTATAGAAACTATTTAATGAGCAGTTTTGATCCCTTAATCATTTATGGATTACCTCTATGGTTAATTATTATTTATCATATGGAATGACCTGAGAGTACCTGGAATCTGAGAATGAAAAAGTGAAGAGATCAGTAGAGAATAAATAGTGAGGAAAACAGTAGAAGGCTGTCTGGTTTCTCTTAGAAACCCTTACTAATGACCTTTCATCCTGGGAATCTGGCCTTTCTACTACTGAGGTGTTCTGACACTGCCAATTGCTCTTCTCAGGTGCCTCTTTTTCATTAAATGCTTTCAGAAACTACTTTTACTAGAGTTCAATCTAAAGTAGTTTCAGAAAATATGAATAGAAATTCACAAGAGGAGGAATGCAAATACTCTGAACTGAGATGCAATAAGACTTTGAATTCAACATTTCTTAAAGCTCTTTACAAACATTAGCATCTGTAATTAATCCCCTCAATTTCCCCATAAGTCATATTTCATTATCCTTGATTTACAAGCATTAAACTAAAATATTAAGGAATGAAGAGCCTGCATTGTCAGACAAATCTTTTTTAAGCACTCCTTTCAGCATGTATTCTCCTTAGGAGCACATTTTCTCCCACATCATTTCTAATTTTTTTTTAATTTCTGCCTCCCCAATTTAATTTCTGATGACCTAATCTATAGGTCCTAATAGTACCTATCACATGACTCTCAGTGTAAGAAGTAAAGTCTCTTATTGTTCCCTGGACATATTATTATATATAATATTTTCTGGTATCAACTTCCTTCAGCTTTCTACACTATCATACAATGAATTTCCTGTATAAAAGAATCTGTTTCTAACATTCCCATTGATATCTTTCACTTATTGCTTAAGTAGTCTTGGTAAGTATGAAGGTATCTTTTTCAAATCAGCTCAGTATAATATTGACTATTGATTATATGGTCAGTTATCTTCAAGGTGTTACTACAAATATCTTGCTTCATTTTCACATAATCTCTAAAAGTAGGTATCATTGTTGATTTACAAAAGAGAATAAATTTATTTTGTGTCAGATATGCAAATCTTTTAATTCATGGAATAGATAATCTTATAGCTTTCAAATCCTGTGTGTACAACTGACTGCAACAATTAGTGAAACTTCATAGTTTAGGAGTATACACAGATACTTGGACTGATTACACTGAAAGTAGCTACCAGTAAAACTCAAAATAGCAAGATTTTTATTATAGATGTACCAGTTTCCTAGCGGGCCATAGCAGAGTACCTCAGACAGGATGGCTTATGAAGCAGAAATATATTTTCTCACAATTCTGGAGAGTAGAAGTCTGAGATCAAAATGTCTTTAAGGTTGATTTCTTCTGATGCCTCCTTCTTGACTGGAGATGGCCTTCCCCTCTCTGTCTTCACATGGTCTTCCCTCTACACGTGTGTGTATGTGCGCTCAGTCATGACCACCTCTTTGCTGCCCCATGGACTGTACCTGCCAGGCTCCTCTGCCGGTGGAATTTTCCAGGCAAGAATACTGGAGTGGATTGCTGTTACCTACTCCAGGGGATCTTCCTGACCCAGGGATCAAACCCACAACTCTGGCCTCTCCCACATTGACAAAAGGAGTCTTTACCACTGATGTCACCTGGGAAGCCCTGTCTGTGTCCTGATCTCTTATAAAGACATCATTCAGAAGATTAGGGCTTTACCTGATGATCTTCTTTTCACTTGATCACCTTTTTAAACATGCTATCTCCAAATACAGACATATTCTGATGTACTGAGGATTAGGACTTCAACATATGTATCCTGGGAGGATCCAACTGAGCCCATACCAACTACAACCAAAAAAAGTAGTAGTTAATATAAATTTAACCTTACACCAAAGAATAATTTATATACTGAGACAATTTGGGTAAATGTTCTCACTAAAGAAGTTTTTAATATAATCATTCTGTGAAATACAGATATGCCAGAGAAGATAAATTCAGAGAGAAATTGATGTAGTAAGAGTTAAATTTATGCCAGCATATATTTTTTTTTCAGTTTTGTACAGAAATACAGTTCCAGTTGGCAGAAGACCAAAAAAGGGAGAAAACTTAGGATGTTATTTTGCTTTTGTTCATTTATCCATCTGTCTACATGAACCTTATGACATTGTTTTCCAAATGGAGGCCTTCTAATGCCAGAAACATGGTACTTGGACTGAAATTATCAATGCTTAGCCAGTTTCAGTTTAAGAGAAGATAATAATACTGGAAAGTTCCATTTCTTAAATATACCCAAAACTAAAATCTTTAGTAACATTGCTTTGTATAAACATTTTAGCCTTTGAATCCATATTCTATTGTGCTTCATATAAGTACAGACGTAGTCTTTTTTTTTTTTTTTTTGGAGGGAGGTGGTTCATTCAAATATACCCAGCGTTACTGAGGCTACTATATAGCATTTTGAAGCATTACTTTTCACACCAGTTCAATACAAAGCCAAAAAAAGGATTCGTTTTGTTGTTCAGTTGCTCAGTCGTGCCCAACTCTTTGTGACCCTATGGACTACTGCACGCAGGATTCTGTGTCCTGCACCATCTCCTGGAGATTGCTCAAACTCATGTCCACTGAGTTGGTGATGCCATCTCATCCTCTGTCGTCCCCTTCTCCTAGTGGCCTCAACCTTTTCTGGCATCAGGATCCTTGCCAATGAATCAGCTCTTCACATCAGGTGGCCAAATTATTGGAGTTTCAGCTTCAGCATCAGTCCTTCCAATGAATATTCAGGGTTGATTTCCTTTAGGATTGACAAGTTTTATCTCCTTGCTGTTTAAGGGACTCTCAACAGTCTTCTCTGGCACCACAGTCTGAAGATATCAATTCTTTGGTACTCAGCCTCTTTTTATTGTCCAGCTCTCACATCTGTACATGACTACTGCAAGAACCATAGCTTTCACTAGACAGACATTTTTACACAAACTAATGTTTCTGCTTTTTAATACACTGTCTAAGTTTGTCATTGCTTTTATTCTAAGGAGCAACTGATTTTTAATTTCATGGCTGTAGTCACCATCCACAGTGATTCTGGAGTCCAAGAAAATAAAGTCTGTCACTGTTTCCATTGTTTCCCAATCTATTTGCCATGAAGTGATGGGACTATATGCCATGATCTTTGCTTCTTGAATATTAAGTTTTAAGCCAGCTTTTTCATTCTCCTTTTTCATCTTCGTCGAAAGACTCTAGTTCCTCTTGACTTTCTGCCATTAAGGTGGTGTCATCTGCATATCTGAGGTTATTGATATTTCTCCCAGCAATCTTGACTCCAGCTTGTGAGTCAACCAGTCCAGCATTTTGCATGATGTACTCTGCATATAAGTTAAATAAGCAGGGTGACAATATGCAGCCTTGACATACTCCTTTCCCAATTTGAAACCAGTCCATTGTTCCATGTCCCATTCTAACTGTTGCTTCTTGACCTGCATACGGGTTTCCCAGGAGGCAAGTAAGGTGGTCTGGTATTGCCATCTCTTGAAAAATTTTCCACAGTTTAGTTGTGATCCACACAGTCAAAGGCTTTAGTAGTCCATGAAGCAGAAGTAGATGTGTTTTTCTGGAATTCTCTTGCTTTTTCTATGATACAGCGGATGTTGGCAATTTTGATCTCTGGTTCCTCTTCCTTTACTAAATCTAGCTTGAACTTCTGGAAGTTCTTGGTTCATGTACTGTTGAAGACTAACTTTGAGGATTTTGAGCATTACCTTGCTAGCATGTGAGACAAGAGCAATTCTTTGGTACTTTGAACATTCTTTGGCATTGCCTTTCTTTAGAATTGGAATGAAACCTGACCTTTTCCAGTCCTGTGGCCACTGCTGAGTTTTCCAAATTTGCTGGCATATTGAGTGCAGCACTTTCACAGCATCATCTTTTAGGATTTGAAATAACTCAGCTGGATACATTAGTTGTGTGTTATTTTTTCTTACATTTTATTTTAAATTAATTCATTTGAAAGTAACAAATATATCTTTCTTAATCAAAATTCAGCACTTTGCTTGACGTTTTTGAGTAATATATCAATTCAAACTGTCAATATTATTGTATTATTATGTGGCCAATTGATAATTTTATTTGATTTTTTGTGTCTTTTTCAGCATCTCAAACCATAATATTTACTAGTAGTATGGTTGCATTAATTGTTGAAGCAACAATGTCTACTAGTAAATAATACCTATTTATATATATATATATTAATGTATACACATTTTTTTCTAAAAATAAATATATTGTGTATTTATCATTTTTGTTTTATTATTAAAGGGAATATATATATGATATGTATAGTTTATATATGCATAATATATTATATGTATTTTTAGATCATACTGCTTATATATGTATATATTTATATCATAAATATAAAGTATACATATACAGTATATTTTAAAGTATTTAAATAACACTATTTTTCTTCATCTACATCTATATAAGATTTCTTCAATCTACAATATTTAACAACTTTATGGATTATAAATTATTTAACTATTCATACAGTAGACAAAAGATCACTATTTATTCCTATTCCTAGCACATAGTTTTATATAATTGAAATCATTCTTTATGCCTCCTATTTTTATTTATTATTATTTTTCCCAAATACAAATAAATAATTGCACTTATAGCTAGTATAATATGATTGTAACATAGCAGAACATCATTTTCCTGTCTTTTTTGACTTCATGTTTATAACATGATTATATATGTTATAAATACATAGCAATACATAGATATACACAGTAATGATATCTTACAGTGAACAATGTTGAACTCGTGATCTCTGAAGATTTAACTTTGGTACCAGGAACCAGGCTAGATCACTCAAGGGCTTTTGTATAGCAGAGCTTTATTAAGGTATGAAAAGGGACGAAGAAAGCTTCTGACACAGACATCAGAGCATTGATGGAGAGTGCCCCCTCGCTAGTCTAAGCAAGGGAGTTATATTCTTTTTAATTGCTTACTACAATAAATCAAAAGAATGTCTCAAGTTTGTAAAGATCTTACTAGACCCACTCCCACAATTTGCATTTTAAAGTGACAGGATTAATCAGAGGTTCTCAAGAAGGAGAAACTGTCTATAAGTAGGATACATTGTTGTTATATAATCCTTACTAAGGAATGCAGAATAAAAGTTTGTCCTTTGCACCTCCTTGAGAATTCCAGACCCTTATCTCCTTCTTAAGAGCCCCAGAAGCCTTTCTCCTCCTTGGGGACCCTGGACTTCTTATCAACCTGCCAAGAAATTGGCTGTCTTAGTAATATCTATTACTAAGAGTGACAAGCGGCGGCAGCACTGAGCTGGAGCAGCAAGCGGCCGAGAGGAGATACCCCATGTTCAAGGTAAAAGAAACCCCAGTAAGATGGCATGCCCTGAAAGAGGGCATCAGAGGGCAGACAGACTGAAACCACAATCACAGAAAACTAACCAATCTGATCACATGGACCACAGCCTTGTCTAACTCAATGAAACTAAGCCATGCCATGTAGGGCCACCCAAGATGGACAGGTCATGGTGGAGAGTTCTGACAAAATGTGGTCCACTGGAGAAGGGAATGGAAATCCACTTCAGTATTCTTGCCTTGAGAACCCCATGAACAGTATGAGAAGGCAAAAAGATAGGACACTGAAAGATGAACTCCCCAAGTGGGTAGGTGCCCAACATGCTACTGGAGATCAGTGGAGAAATAACTCCAGCAAGAATGAAGAGATGGAGCCAAAGCAAAAACAACACCCAACTGTGGATGTGACTGGTGATAGAAGCAAAGTCCAATGCTGTAAAGAGGAATGTTGCATAGGAACCTGGAATGTTAGGTCCATGAATCAAGGCAAATTGGAAGTGGTCAGACAGGAGGTGGCAAGAGTGAACATCAACATTTTAGGAATCAGCAAACTAAAATGAACTAGAATGGGTGAATTTAACTCAGATGGCCATTATATCTACTACTGTGGGCAAGAATCCCTTAGAGGAAATGGAGTAGCCACCATAGTCAACAAAAGAGTCCAAAATGCAGTACTTGGAGGCAATCTCAAAAACGACAGAATGATCTCTGTTCATTTCCAAGGCAAACCATTCAAAATCACAGTAATCCAAGTCTATTCCCTGACCAGTAATGCTGAGGAAGCTGAAGTTAGATGGTTCCATGAAGACCTACAAGACCTGCTGGAACTAACACCCAAAAAAGATGTCCTTTTCATTGCAGGGAATGCAAAAGTAGAAAGTCAAAAAATACCTGGAGTAACAGGCAAATTTGGCTTTGGAGTACAGAATGAAGCAGGGCAAAGGTTAATGGAGTTTTGCCAAGAGAATGCACCGGTCATAGCAAACACCCTCTTCCAACAACACAAGAGAAGACTCTACACATGGACATCACGAGATGGTCAATACAGAAATCAGATTGATTATATTCTTTGCAACTGAAGATGGAGAAGCTCTATACAGTCAGCAAAAACAAGACTGGGAGTTAACTGTGGCTCAGATCATGAACTCTTTATTGCCAAATTCAGACTGAAATTGAAGAAAGTAGGGAAAACCACTAGTCCATTCAGGTATGACCTAAATCAAATCCCTTACAATTATACAGTGGAAGTGAGAAATAGATTTAAGGGACTAGACCTGATAGAGTGCCTGATGAACTTTGGACTGATGTTGGTGACATTGTACAGGAGAAAGGGATCAAGACCATCCCCAAGAGAAAGAAATGCAAAAAAGCAAAATGGCTCTCTGAGGAGGCCTTACAATTAGCTGTGAAAAGAAGAGAAGCCAAAAGCAAAGGAGAAAAAGGAAAGATATACCATTTGAATGCAGAGTTCCAAAAAATAGCAAGGAGAGATAAGAAAGCCTTCCTCAGTGTTCAGTGCAAACAAATAGAGGAAAATAAAAGTTTGGGAAAGAGTACGTAGAGGCTGTATATTGTCACCCTGCTTATTTAACTTATATGCAGAGTACATTGTGAGAAACGCTGGGCTGGATGAACCACAAGCTGGAATCAAGATTGCCGGGAGAAATATCAATAACCTCAGATATGCAGATGACACCACCCTTATGGCAGAAAGTGAAGAAGACCTAAAGAGCCTATTCATGAAAGTCAAAGAGGAGAGTGAAAAAATTGCTTAAAACTGAACATTCAGAAAACTAAGATCATAGCATATGGTCCTATCATTCATGGCAAATAGATAGGGAAACAGTGGCTTACTTTATTTATTTATTTATTTTTTGTGTTCCAAAATCACTGCAGATGGTGACTGCAGCCATGAAATTAAAAGATGCTTACTCTTTGGAAGGAAAGTTATGACTAACCTAGACAGCATATTAAAAAGCAGAGACATTACTTTGCCAACAAAGGTCCGTCCAGTCAAGAGTATGGTTTTTTCAGTAGTCATGTATGAGTGTGAGAGTTGGACTGTAAAGAATGCTGAGCACCAAAGAACTGATGCTTTTGAACTGTGGTGTTGGAGAAGACTCTCGAGAGTCTCTTAGACTGCAAGGAGATCCAACCAGTCCATCCTAAAGGAGATCAGTCCTGACTGTTCATTGAAAGGACTGATGCTGAAGCTGAAACTCCAATACTTTGGACACCTGATTCAAAGAGCTGACTCATTTGAAAAGACCCTGATGCTGGGAAAGATTGAAGGCAGGAGGAGAAGAGGACGACAGAGGATGAGATGGTTGGATGGCATCCCCTCCCAATGGACATGAGTTTGGGTAGACTCCGGGAGTTGGTGATGGACAGGGAGGCCTGGCATGCTGCAGTCCATGGGGTCTCAAAGAGTCAGAAACAACTGACCGACTGAACTGAACTGAACTGAAGTAACATGTTTATCTACCTTCTATCTCTCCCTAGAAAATCCAAGAAATCATATTGAAAAAAAACTGCTTAGATATAATGTGATTTGTTATACTAATGGGAAGTCCTTTGTTTTAGGTAACAGAAAAACTCAACCCAGACTCTAAAAAATAGCATTTGAAAGTCTAGAGAAAAGAATGCTTAAAGTTGATTTTAATTCAGAGATGCTAGAATGTCATTACAGATGCAGTTTGTTCCCCTCGCTAGACTTTATCATCCTTATCAGCTTTTTCCAAGGTCTGCGTCTCTTTATGGTGACAAAATGATGACAGTATATTTTTAAAATATATAGTAAAACATGTATGTGTGCATATTGCATATATGTGTGTATATATCTATACCTATACATGTCAATTATATTATTTTCCCTTTATTCCAGAAGGTTTTGTCTTAAATATTGTGAATAAACAGTTGCATCCTAAAATAGGTATGGTGGACATTAGTTCCTTTTAGTGACTTTCTTAACTTTTAATATAAATCTTCAAGAGCTTTTACCATTAAGTCTGTAATGGTTATTACGTGCTGTGTTGTGTGTGTTCAGTCATGTTCTACTCTTTGCAAACCCATGGACTGTAGGCCACCAGGCTTCGCTCTTTATGGAATTCTCCAGGCAAGAATACTCGAGTGGATTGCCATTTCCTCCTCCAGGGGATCTTCCCAACCCAGGGATTGAACCCTCTTCTCCTGCACTGACAGCAAATTTGTTATCACTGAACAGCCTGGGAAGCTGTAATGGTTATTAGTCTAAAGCACATGTTTGCTTTGTGATATAGCACAGGTTCTTTGCAGTGACTTTTTAAGTGCATATCATTTTATTAAAAAAAAAAAAGATAGTATTTTTTTTTTTTTAATTCATTGGGCAGCAGTTACATGTGTGCTTAGTCGCTCAGTCATGTCCAACCCTTTGCAACCCCACGGACTGTAGCCAAACAGGCTCCTAATGCCCATGGAGATTCTCCAGGCAAGAAAACGAGTGGGTTGCCATGCTCTCCTCCAGCATGTCTTTCTGACCCAGGGATTGAACCCAGGTCTCCCACATTGCAGGCAGATTCTCTACTATCTGAGCCACCAGGGAAGCCCATGAATAATGGATGGGGTAACCTATCGCTTCTGCAGGGGTTCTTCCTGACCCAGGAGTCAAACCAGGGTCTCCAGCATGGCAGGCAGATTCTTTACCAGCTGAACTCTCAGGGAAGCCCACTGATTATCTAGAACACTTCAATTCATTCTGGAAGTAGGTTCTAAGTCAGATTTTAAGTTTTAGTTATTTTAAAATAGAGAACATCCTTCAGAGTTGTTAACATTGCAAACTGATTTAAAATATATTCAGATTAATAACACTTGTTAAGAACTTTATCTGATTTAAAGTATTTCATGCATAAAGATATGTAACTTTTATTATAAAGAGAAAATATCAAGGATAAATCAGTTAAAAGGATTTTAAAATAAGGAATTTTAAATCTATCATTTCTGCTAATATTTTTAACACAGTGATCTGGCTATTGGAGATTCTACATATAACTTTTATACAGTCTGAATTCTCCCTCCTTTTCTTTCTCCCTGTATTCTTTCTGTATCTCTCTCTAGCCTGTTTTTCTTTTTCTATTTATCTATGTGTTTTTCTGTCTCATTCACTCTGTCTAGTCTCTGTTTCAAGGCTACTAGACACACTTTTGCTTAACCTCTTAAAAACTTGAGTAGTCCTCATTAAAAATAGAAGCTATGCAAGATATATCCTGGTCCTTAAAATAGTTTTGGCATTTTTAATTGCTTTTTCATTATCTCAAGTCTTTTCTGTCATATGTATTTCTAATTCTTCTCCCCTCCTCCATGGAGATATTAACATCATTCTGTGCTAAGGAGACTGACTTTAAAAAAACAAAACATTGTATTATCTAGGCATCGAGGTTATAAATATTCTTCACTTCTATTTTTTGTAAACTATGACTTGATTTCTTTAACAAAGTTTATGAGTACCAGACATGTCTAAGTATTTTCCATTTTTTTTTTTTTTGATTTGTGTACTTAGTTGCTTAGTCATATCCAACTCTCTGTGACCCCCTGGATTGTAGCCCACCAGGCTCCTCTGTTCATGGGGATTCTCCAGGTGAGAATATTGGAGTGGGTTGCCATGCCCTCATCCAAAGGATCTTCCCAACCCAGGGATTGAGCTCAGGTCTCCCACACTGCAGGCATATTCTTTACTATCTGAGTCACCAGGGAAGTACCAATTTCTTTATAAAATATTTTATTTTATTATGTAGGTTACAGGTATACAATGTAGTGATTCAAGAATTTATAGTTATGATAGGTGTATTGACCATATTTATGTTGTACAATATATTCTTATAGTTTATTTTACACTTTATAGTTTGTATCTCTTACTTCGCTAACCCTTTATTGCCCCTCCTCCCCCTAACTTCTAGTTTGTCCTTTGATTCTTCACTTCTTGATCATGAACTTGTAGTCCTTATATTTGACTCATATCTCCCTCCTTCACACACTGTCTGGTGCATTTATTTATATAAGCAAAGGGCAAGTGATGTAATGGTTAGAGCACTGGTATCTGAGTTAAATGTACTTGGCTTTAAATATAAGCTGCAATGAATTCTAGTTATTGCCTTACATAAATTATTCAAATTCCCTGGACATCAGTTTTCTTAACTGTAAAACAGTGGTAATGTTGTGGCACAGGGTAATTGAAAAGATAAAATAAGATGTTGTGTTCAAATAGCAGCTTTGTCACTTTACTAGCTGTTGTTCAGTTGCTGTGATGTCCAACTCTATGTGACCCCATGCATTACAGCAAGCCAGGCCTTCCAGTCCCTCACCATTTCCCAGAGTTCATCAAGTTCATGTCCACTGAATCAGTGATGCTATCAAACCACCTCATCCTACCCTCTTCTCCTTTTGCCTTCACTCTTCCCAGGCATCAGGGTCTTTTCCAATGAGTCAGCTCTTCACATCAGGTGGCCAAATTATTGGAGCTTCAGTTTCAGCATCATTCCTTCCAATAAATATTCAGGGTTGACTTCCTTCAGGACTGACTGCTTTGATCTCCTTGCTGTCAAGTGACTCTCAAGAGTCTTCTCCAGCACCACAGTTCAACAGCATCAATTCTTCAGCATTAGCCTTCTTTATGGTCCAATCCTCACATCCATACTTGACTACTGGAAAGGCCATAGCTTTCACTAACAAACCTTTGTTGGCAAAGTGATGTCTTTGCTTTTTAATATGTTGTCTAGGTTTGTCATATCCTTCCTTCCAAGAAGCAAGTATCTTCTAATTTCATGGGTACAGTCACCATTCCATAGTGATTTTGGAGTCCAAGAAGAGAAAATCTGTCACGGCTTCCACTTTTTCCTCTTCTATTTGCTATGAAGTGATAGGACTGGATGCCATGATCTTTGTTTTTAGATTGTTGAGTTTTAAGTCAGCTCCTTCATGCTCATAAGAGGCATTTTAGTTCCTCTTCATCTTCTGCCACATCTGTATATCTAAGGTTGTTGATATTTCTCCCAGAAATCTTGATTCCAGCTAATAACTTATCCTGCCTGGCATTTCACATGATGCACTCTGCATACAACTTAATGTAAACAGGTGACAGTATATATCCTTATAGTACTTATTTCCCAATTTTGAACCAGTCAGTTGTTCAATGTAAGGTTCTGTTGCTTCTTGACCTTCATACAGGATTCTTAGGAGACAGGTAAGATGGTCTAATATTCCCATCTCTTTAAGAATTGTTCATTGTTTGTTGTGATCCACACAGTCAAAGGCTTCCACATAGTCAATGAAACAGAAGTAGATACTTGCATTCTCTATGATCCAACAAATGCTGGCAATTTGATCTCTGGTTCTTCTACCTTTTTCAAACCCAACTTGTACATCTAAAAGTTTGATTCAAGATGGCTAGCTTGAAGGATTTTGAACATAACCTTGCTAGCATGTGAAGTAGCTCAGTGAACATCAAAAAAGTCAATAAGCCTGGTATTGACTTTTGGTATCAGAATTCTTATTTGTGAAAGGGTGCCTATATAGTTCTTTCTTCAAATAATTGTTATAAGGATTAATTGATTTAATATTTGTAATGCACCTAGAACAGTGTGTGACATATATGTGTTATGTACTATTAAAAAAAGTTATTTAATACCTATGTATAGCTCTATATATGTAGTGAGCATGTACGTTTCATGCATTACACACTTATTATGTCTTTGAGTTGAAACTTTCTCCTTGCTTCATTTCTAACTTGCTTTCCTTTCTTTCAATAATTTTTCTTGGCCAACTGTTGACAACAATTTGGGTTCAGCCTGGAGGACAAGGTCCTGAATAGACATTCCTGTTCTGGATTCCTGCAGGCTCGGTTTTTCCTTGTCATGGTTCCATCCTTCACTGTCATACCATCGTGGTCACACCTTTGACCTTTGACCTTTGACATGGACAGTGACCGTGTCATACCTTCACGGTCATTGTCACACCATCCTCTGTGTCTCCACAAATAATTGCTGGCAGGGTACTGTTGTAAGGTGTCACCTGACACTTTTTACATATCTGGAGATTTCCCTTTGAATTTATTTTTAATGTCTGAGTGGAAACTGCATTGTCCATAGGTAAATGTAGCCATTGGTACATACCAATTTTACTATCCCACTGGGTGTTTTTTTGCCAGTTTCATCCACTCTTTGGATATGGGATGCATGTTGAATAGGTCCTTGTTCTGCTCCCTGAGAGGTTCACAGCTCACTGTTTGCTCAGATGTGAGTTCCATGGTCTACTACCTTTTTCTTTTTTTTAAATTGAACTAGAGTTGATAAATGATATTGTGTAAGTTATAGGAGTACAATATAGTAATTCACAATTTTAATGATTACCTTCCATTTATAGATATTATAAGATATTGGTTATAATCTCCATATTATCTAAATAGATATCTATTATGTGATACAGTCAAAGCTATGGTTTTTCTAGTAGTCATGTATCCACATGAGAGCTGGACCATAAAGCCAGATGAGCATTGAAGAATTGATGCTTTCAAACTGCGGTGCTGGAGGAGACTCCTGAGAGTCCTTTGGATAGCGAGGAGATCAAATTAGTCAGTCCTAAAGGAAATCAACCCTGAATATTCATTGGAAAGACTGATGCTGAAGCTGAAGCTCCAATACTCTGGCCACCTGATGCAAAGAGCTGACTCATTTGGAAAAGACCCTGATACTGGAAAAGATTAAGAGCAGGAGGAGAAGAGAGAAACAGAGGATGAGATGGTTGGATAGCATCATAAACTCACTGGACATGAGTTTGGGCAAACTCCAGGATATAGTGTAGAACAGGGAAGCCTGGCATGCTGAAGTCCATGGGGTCTCAAAGAGTCAGACATGACTGAGCGATTCAGCAATGATCTAAATAGATATTTCTCTAAAGAAGACATACAGATGGACAAAAAACACATGAAAAGCTTCTCTACATTGCTCTAATAATGAGCAATTATTAATAAATAATTAAATTTATTTATTTATCTAAGAAATTCAAATTAAAACTACAATGAGGTATTACCTCACACCAGTCAGAATGGCCATCCTCAAAAAGTCTACAAACAGTAAACGCTGGAAAGGGTGTGGTGAAAAGGGAATCCTTCTACACTGTTGATGGGAATGTAAATTCAGACAACCCCTATGGAAAACAGTACACAGGTGCCCCCCCACTTCAAAAGAAAAATAAGCTAGAAATAGAGCTAATTTATGATCCAGCAATCCTACTCCTGGGCATATATTTGAAGAAAACCATAATTCAGAAATAGCTTCCCAGGTGACACAGTGGTGATGAACCTGCAGGAGGCACAAGAGATGTGGATTTGATCCCTGGGCGGGGAAGATCCCTGGAGAGGGAAATGGCAGTCCACTCCAGTATTCTTGCGTGGGAAATCCTATGGACAGAGGAGCCTGATGGGCTCTCCATGGGGTTGCAAAGAGCTGGACATGACTGAGCAACTGAGCGTGCACACACACACACACACACACACACACATAATTCAAAAGGATACATGCACCCTACCATTCATTGCAGCAGTAGTTAACAATAGCCAAGATATGGAAGCAACTTAAATGTCAATCAATAGATGAATGGATAAAGATGTGCTACATATACACAATGAAATATTACTTAGTCATGAAAAAGAAGAAAATAATGCTATTTGCAGCAACATGGATGGACCTAGAGATTATCATACTAGTGAAGTAAGTCAGACAGAGAAATACAAGTATCATGTGATGTCACTTATATTGGAATCTAAAAAAATGATACAAATGAATTTATTTACAAAACAGAAATAGACTCGTGGACTTGAAAAAATAAACTTATGGTTGCTGAAGGGGAAAGGTGGGGAATAAATTAGGAGTATGGGGTTAATATGTATATATACTACTATATATTCAACAAAGACCTACCGTATAGCACATGAAACTCTACTCAACATTCTGTAATAACCTAAGTGGGGAAAGAATTCAAAAAAATAGATACATATATATGTATAACTGAAAGACTTTGTGCTATACATCAGAAACTTATACAACATTGTAAATCAATTATGTTCCAATATAAAACATAAAATTCTGTGTTGTACAACATATTCATCACTTATTTTATCATAATAGTTTGTACCACTTTCTCTCTGTCCCTTTCTTTCATCTCTCCCCTTCTATCTCCTCGATGGTAACCAGTTTTCTCTGTGAGTGCTTCTTTTGTTATACTCACTCAATTGTTGTAATTTTTGGTTCCTGATCAAAAAGGTGGCAGGGATAAATAAGCTTTATCCCTACATATGAAGTCGACACCAGAATTGGGTTCAAGCTGGGCAGCAAAACAGGTTTGCCAAAAAAAACAAAAACAAAAAAACAGGTTTGCCAAAGGGGAGCAGGATGTCCATCTGCCTTACAACTGGGACATGGCATGATGGAACAGGGGCAGTCCTTTAGTAGCTGAGAGGAGACCGTCACTCCACTTGCGGCAAAACTGGCAACAATGAGGGTATTTAGGAAGGGATTCAAGTGTTGTGAGGCATCCTGGGTTTTGTCCTCAAGGTAGAGAATATTTTATTTAGGCTCCCACCATAGGGTTAGGTTTTCAGGGGTGGTTACCCCAACAAGGGAATAACAGGGGGCAGAGTTGCCTGCCTGATTTAGAAACCAGGATGAACGGGTGTGGATTTTTTTGGTCGTCCAGAACAGAACACGGATTTTTGAGACTGGTTAATAGCATCCAAGGAGCGCCTCATGCTCAGGAATAGGTGTAGCGTGTAAGTACTGCCAGAACCTCTAGTTCCCAGACTTTGGGCTAAATTGTAATACCCTAGAAAATTTTCTAGATCCCGGTTTTTCTTTATCAGTTCTGACAGGGAAGCTTACCCCACATCACGAGCTGTCCAGATTTCCCACTGACACTCCTGTTAGGGAGTCACTTTTTAGGCAGATAGGGAAGGTCACTTGGGGAATGTTAGTCAAGAGAGAAAATAAGGGCTCAGGTGGGATTGCAGATGTTATCATGGGAGTAAATATAGACAGCTGGTGCTGATCCCAAGGCATGAAGTCCCCCCACCCCTTTTCCCAAAAGACCATACCATGACCAGATGGGGTGTGCTGGGTGACAGCATGTAGCTAGCCTGGAAGGGTGGGCCATTTGATACCCTGGGATAGGTTGGATATACCCACAACTTCTGCTGTTAATGTAGATCCAGCAAGGGCTGGTTAGGTTGAGTCGAGAAGCAGTGCAGTTTGCAAGCATACGTGCATCATTTAGGGAGAGATTAATACCATACAGGGAGACATGATCAGGAAGTGGAGGAACATCATAGGAGGCATTTTACTTATCTGAGGGAGATGTGATGGGGTTCTGCCTGAACAAGAGTCTGAGGTCTTCAACAGGTTCACAGGAATAGTGTCCTCTGGCTTTGGAGTCTCAGTCACCATCTCCCCCTCCTGTAGGTCATAGGGTTTTATTCTAGAGTTCTGTACCCAGGCAGACAGACCCTTAACTTTTACAGCAATTGAGGTTACTAGGACAACCTGATATGGCCCTGTCCATTCCTTGGAGAGCTGGCCTGGACTCCCTATTTTTTGCCAGGTTTACCAATACTTGGTCCCTCAGCTCTAATTGGGGATTTTTTAAGTCTTCCTGTGGTCTGGGGAAGATCTGTTCTTCATATTGTCAGAGCTCTTGTTGAAACCTTCCCAGGTCAATTATATGTTTTAGGAGTGTATTGGTGTCCTCATCAAAAAACAAATCAGAAGTTAAGAATGGACATACATACATCATTTCATAAGTCCATTCATCATTTCATTAATAATAGTAGCTGCTTGGGGGCTGTCTGTACCCTCATGAGGGTAATGGGTAGCATATGGATCCATTTATTATGTGTTTCTTGACATAGTTTGGCCAGAGCCCCTTTAAAAGTCTGGTTGGCTCTCTCCACCTTTCCCAAGACTTGAGAATGGAAGCGGTATTTGATTCCTAGGCATACAGCCAGGTTCTGGGATATAGCGGCTGTAAATGAGGGCCCATTGTCACTCTGAAGTGATTGGGGCAGCCCAAACCTAGACACTATCTCCTTCAGCAGAGCTTTACAGGCTTCTGTACCTCTCTCTGCCCTAGTAGGAAATGCTTCAATCCATCTTGTGAATGGGAAATAAAGACTAGCAAATAAGAGAACCCTTGAGTCTTTGGCATGGCTGTAAAATCCACCTGCCAGTCCTCTCCTGGGTATGACCCTCAATGTTGGACAGGTTTAGTAAGAGGAGGTGGCAAGGGTCTGGCTTTTGGATTATTTCTTAGACAGGTATCACAATTTTGTGTGACCTGTCGAACAACCTTAGCCAACTGGGAATGGTAGAGAATAGGCTTGAGCAAGGTTTCCAGATTATCTTTTCCAAAATGGGTACTTTTACGTAAGGAGTTAGTAATTTTCAACACCTGAGAGTCAAGGAGTGTTATTTGGGCCTGATCAGGCTGAAACCACCCATGTGGCCCGATCTCCCAGGGCTGCTCGGCGTATCAGGAATGTTCCTCTGGGGTATAATTTGGAGTCAGTGTTTCCTTGGGGGAAAACGGGCAGATAGCAGTGACCAGGGCAGCTTTCCTAGTGGCTTGTTTTGCCTCCTGATCAGCTTTCCTATTTCTCTGGGCCTCCTGTTCTTGCCCCTTTTGGTGAACCTTGCAGTGGATGACAGCTAATTTAGCAGGAAATTTGACTGCCTCCAGGAGCCTGAGAATGAGCCCTTTGTGTTTAATAGGAGAGCTTTGAGCACTGAGCATTTCTCTTTCCTTCCAGATTGCTGCATGGGCATGCAGGATGAAGAAAGCATACTTACAGTCTGTATACACATTGATTCTCTTTTCTTCCCTTAAGCCCAAAGCTCTTGTCAAGGCAAAAAGTTGAGCTTTCTGGGCTGAGGTGCCTGGGAGAAGAGACTTACTTTCCAAAGTTTCTTCTAGGCTCACTACACTATATCCTGCTCTCCTCTCTCCTTTTTCTACAAAACTACTGCCATCTGTGTACCATTCTTCATCTGGGTCAGATAAAGTTGCCTCTGATAGATCAGGGCAAGAAAAGTATAACTCATCTATGATTTGCATGCATTGGTGAGCCAAAGCGGATGTAGGGGTATCTGGCATTAAGGTGGCTGGATTTAAAGTCTGACAGACCCTCAACTTTACTTCTGGAATGTCAAGGAAGAGGGCTTGGTATTGGGTGATCCTCCCCCCTGTCATCCATCTATCCCCTTTAGTTCCCAAGACTGCCCCTGGTGAGGAGTATGCATTATGGTGGGCTGACCCAGGGTCAGCTTAGATGCCTCTTTAACTATAAGAGTAGTGGCCGCTACTGCCTGGAGGCAAGTGGGCCACCCTCTGGCCATCTCGTCTAGTTGTTTTGAGAGGTAAGCCGTGGGTTGTAATACAGGCCCCATCATTTGCCCTTACATCCTAAGAGCAGTTCCTGTCCTTTCAGAGACATACAGCCTGAAAGGCTTTTCCAGGTTTGGAGGCCTAAAGCTGGGGCTGTAGTGATAGATTCTTTCAGGGCATTAAAGGCCACCTTGCAAGTCTCATTCTAATCAAGTGGCTCTTCCTCTTTTCCTCTTAACTTCTCATATAGCAGTTGGGCAAGATTTGCATAACCAGGGATCCAGGTCCTGCAAAACCCAGTCATTCCTAAAAATCACCTAAGTTGCTTTTTTGTTTAGGGGTATGGGGCATTTAAGATGAGGGATATCCTCTGGTGGTTGAACATTCTTTTTCTCTCCATTCTTATAAATCCAGGGTATTTTACTTGGGTTAAGCTAATCTGAGCTTTTTGGGGGGATAGTCAATAACCCTTTTCATAAAGGAAATTTAAAGTTTTAATAGTATCCATTTGAGAGCTGGTAAAATCTACAATAGCTATGAGCAAGTCATCTGCATACTGTATTAGATTACTGTTTGTTAAGGTTAATTCCCTTAGTTCTCTTCCTAAGGAAGCCCCAAAAATATGAGGGCTGTCCCTAAATCCTTGTGGTAGTCAAGTCTAGCAAAGTTGTATGGCCTCCCTTGTTCCCAGATCCTGCCACTCAAAGGCAAAGAGATTTTTGGGATTCAGGATGGAGAGGAATGCAAAAGAAAGCATCCTTAAGGTCCAAGACTGAGAAGTATTTAGCATTTCCTGGGACTTGGGATAGGAGGGTATAAGGGTTTGGGACTATGGGGTGGATGGGAACCACAATTTCATTAACAGCTCTTAGAGATCTTGGACAAATTGATAAGATCCATCTGGTTTTTTACCAGGCAAGATTGGAGTATTTCAGGGAGACTTATAGGTGATTAGAATTCCAATATCTCAGCATTTGTTAACTAAGGGTCTAAGACCCACAAGAGCTTCTGGTTTTAAGGGATGTTGTCTTTTCCAGGGGTAGGGAGCATTTGGCCTAGAAGAATCTTCACTGGTGCAACATTTATGGCTAAAACAGGGCTGGAGACATCCCACACCTGGGGATTGACCTCATATAAGAAAGCGACAGACTCCTCCTTTTCTGTAGCTGACTGCAAATATTCAGACACTAGGCAAAGGAATTTATTGGCTTCTAGCTTTTCCCAAGTCACTCTGGTCTGGAGGTGGCAAAGAAGGTCTCTCCCCCATTGGGGAGTGGGGCAACCAGGGATGTATAAGAAGGGGTGGGTTCCTTGCCAGTTGCCCACCTTACAATGGAGGGACTTAGTAAAATTTCAGCTTTGGGGTTTTCCATCTACCCCCATCACCATTTTAGTCAGGGAGTCTAAAGGTCCTAATCAGAAAGGAAGAACAGAGAAGGCAGCCCCCATGTCCAGAAGAAAGTTCACATCCTTATATTCTACAAGTAGAGTCACCCAAGGGTAGAGAAGAGTGATCTGGATCTCAGCATTCATGGCAGTTTCGCGAGCCGGTGGGAATCATGAGTCCGGGTCTCCCAGGACTAACACAGAGGGAGCAGGTGTAGGGGTCTTCATACGCCTTCCCTTAGGGCAATATGGACACTCCCCTTTCCATTGCCCATCCTCTCTGCAGTAGGCACACTGGGTGCTTCTCAGCCATGGTGGATATCTAAGATCCTTTTGTGTTCCTTGCTCTCCCCACGACTCTTGCATAGGAACAGGATGAATCAAGGCCAGGATTTTAGCCTGTTGTCAGGCCACAGCTTGGGTCTGCCTGTCTATTTTCCTATCCTTTCAGGTTTCCTTTTGCTCCCTTTTGGCTTCCTCCTCCTGGTCCCTATTCAAAAACACCCTATTTGCCTCCTCCAACAAATCAGAGATGGGGATCTCTGGTCCTTTTCACAGTTTTTGCAATTTTCTCCTTACATCTGGGGCTGCCTGGGTTGTGAAGGAATGGGCCAACAGGACTCTTGCTTCCATACTTTTTGGATCTGCCTGGGTAAAGCTTTAAAGGCCAAAGAAAGGCAATGCCAAAGAATGCTCAAACTACCGCACAAATTCACTCATCTCACACGCTAGTAAATTAATGCTCAAAATTCTCCAAGCCAGGCTTCAGCAATACGTGAACTGTAAACTTCCAGATGTTCAAGCTGGTTTTAGAAAAGGCAGAGGAACCAGAGATCAAATTGCCAAATCCACTGGATCATTGAAAAGCAAGAGAGTTCCAGAAAAACACCTATTTCTGCTTTACTGACTATGCCAAAGCCTTTGACTGTGTGGATCACAATAAACTGTGGAAAATTCTGAAAGAGATGGGAATACCAGACCACCTGACCTGCCTTTTGAAAAACATGTATGCAGGTCAGGAAGCAACAGTTAGAACTGGATGTGGAACAACAGACTGGTTCCAAAGAGGAAAGGGAGTACACCAAGGCTGTATATTGTCACCCTGCTTATTTAACTTATATGCAGAGTACATGATGGGAAATGCTGGGCTGGATGAAGCACAATCTGGAATCAAGATTGCTGGGAGAAATATCAATAACCTCAGATATGCAGATGACACCACCCTCATGGCAGAAAGTGAAGAGTAACTAAAAAGCCTCTTGATGGAAGTGAAAGAGGAGAGTGAAAAAGTTGGCTTAAAGCTCAACATTCAGAAAACTAAGATCATGGCATCTGGTCCCATCACTTCAAGGGAAATAGATGGGGAAACAGTGGAAACAGTGTCAGACTTTATTTTTTGGGGCTCCAAAATCACAGCAGATGGTGATTGCAGCCATGAAATTGAAAGATGCTTACTCCTTGGAAGGAAATTTATGACCAACCTAGATAGCATCTTAAAAACCAGAGATTATTTTGCCAACAAAGGTCTGTCTAGTGAAGGCTATGGTTTTTCCAGTGGTCACGTATGGATGTGAGAGTTGGACTGTGAAGAAAGCTGAGTGCTGAAGAATTGATGCTTTTGGACTGTGGTGTTGGAGAAGACTCTTGAGAGTCCCTTGGACTGCAAGGAGATCCAACCAGTCCATCCTAAAGGAGATCAGTCCTGGGTGTTCATTGGAAGGACTGATGCTGAAGCTGAAACTCCAGTACTTTGGCCACCTCATGCGAAGATTTGACTCATTGGAAAAGACCCTGATTAGGGGCAGGAGGAGAAGGGGACAACAGAAGATGAGATGGCTGGATGGCATCACCGACTTGATGGACATGAGTTTGAGTAAACTCCGGGAGTTGGTGATGGACAGGGAGGCCTGGCATGCTGCGGTTCATGGGGTTGCAAAGAGTCAGACATGACTGAGCGACTGAACTGAACTGAACTGTGAGTCTTTCAGAAAAAAGAGCTGGATTTTCATTCTCTCCCTGTGTAACCTCTTTTATCTTATTATAATTAACGACCTTTTGGACACCCCGGGTTGTTCCCTGTAGTAGGCAATTAGTGAGGTGTCTTAGGGATTTCTTTCCTGCCCTTGTATTGGGATCCCAATCTGGCTCTGTAGAGGGTATTGCCTCTTCAGCAGGGGCCAGACTGACATCCACCCACTGTCTTTCATCAGCCACCTTTCTAGCCTGATCTAGGATTCTAGCTTTTTCCTCATTGTTACAACAGTGGGTGAGGATGGCCATATATCCAGGTGAGGGAGAAGATAAGGCTAAGATGCTCAAATTCATCCCTACATTTTTGGGGGTTCTCAGAACATGAACCCAATTGTTCTGTACATTGGGTAATGTCTTGCATAGACAAAGGAACATGAACGTGCATAGTTTCCCCCTCCCCATCCAGTACCTCTCCTAGGGGGCAGATTTTGTCTGAGGATGACCTTTCCTTCTGTAGAGGGCAAAGCTTACTTCCTGATCCTAATCCCATAGGGGAATGGCAAAGCCGAGGTGACTGTAAGCGACTTTCCTTCTGGTCCCATGACCTCCAGGCCTAGCCTTGTGACTTCCAGGCTTGTCTGAACTTCCTTTCCCCGTGACCTCTCTGCCCAAGCTGAGAGGATCAAGAGAAGGACAAGGGGATCTTCTGCTTCAGATCTTGCCAAAAGAACTTTGAAAGAGCATTTATCAATGTCTTCAAGCTTATATTTTCTCTTTTTTTTGGGAATCCTGGTAGAGGGCCACCAAGGCCTGGACATAGAGAACCTGCTTGTATTTACCCTTCATTTGCAGTATAGACTGAGCTGAAAAATGGTGTTGAATCCAAGTGACTCTGACTGGGGCCATTTTCCCCCTCCTCCTAGGGAGTAAGTAGGCCAGTATTGAGTACAATATTTGATATATATTTTTTCTTTTTTTAGCCCTTCCAGCTGGTATCCCTCCCAGTGGACCAAAAGACAACCCAGTGGGGAGTCTAAAGGGAAGCTAGGCTTATATCCCATTTTAACGGCGGTATAGTTTATATCTAGTTCCCAGGGGACCAGTACTGGGGTGGATGTCCCATATCTGACTCTAGAGAGATTGTGAGTTCTCTCCTGGTCCCAAATTGCCTCACTGTAAATGCGTGAAAGGAAATGTTCAGTAGTAAATACATTCAACAGGGCTGTAGGACTCGTCCTGAAAGGTGAATTAACTCCTAAACATATGTTTAGTGTGTTCATTTTTACCCAAGACCAGCTAAGACTATACTGAACCCCATCAATCACTTCCACGTGGAAGCATTCAGCCAAATGCTCAATTAAATGGCTGAATTTATAGAAACAAGACACCCAATGAAGGGTTTCTAACACCCAAATATCTCCCCAAGAACAGAAAGCACAATTGATCGGGAGGAGAGAGCGTAACCTCTCAGAAAATCTTACAAAGACCCGGAACTTCAGGGTGAGTATCGACAGACAGAGTAAACGGGTCTTCAAAGAGAGCAAAAGAGGCCAGGTTGAGAGAGAAGGAGTAGGCATAGAAAAGAGGTCTAAGAGTGGGGAAAAGAAAGAGGAAAAAAAGGAGTGGCCTTACAGACATCTCCTGCCACTTGCAGATAACCAGGCATTACGGGACGTTTCCCTAGGCCTCCAGAGAAGGGAGGACTGGAAGTCGGACCAACCAGAACTGAAGTTCAACTTCTCTGCCAAGAGGAGGTGATCAGTCTCAAATCCTCAGCTCAGACTGAGGCCCTTCAACCAGATTCCTGCGTCCAGGACCAGGGGACAGGAAAAAATAGAATAGGATAGGATGGGTTGAAAAGAGGGGTGAGATAAAAGGGGTTAACAAAATCTCTTTTTCTTTACCTGGTTGGGGCACTCTGGCCAGTTATCCGTGTCAGGAGGAGACCAGGGACAAATGGGTTCCGGTTGCGGCCACTGGATCAGGTCTGAGGCAGGCAAGATAGTTCTGGAGTACCCTGAGCAGTCCGGATATCAGCCACAGTAAAAATGGGAGTCCCTTCATGGTCACCAGTTGTTGTAGGAATAGGGGCCCCCTCCAGGGCCCCAAGAGTGGGCTCTTGCCTAACACTCAGAAAAAAATTGTTTGAGGAGACACGTGCTGACAAAGCAGAAGGCTATTGGAAGAGGGCACCTGGGCAGAGAGCAGCAGGGTAAGGTACCCAGGAGAACTTCTCTGCCACTTGGCTCACAGTCGCGGGTTTAGTTTCCAGGTTGTCTTTGGCCAGTCATTCTGACTCGGACTACTTCCTGGTGGCGCTTGCATCACTCAGCCAAGATGGATGCTAGTGAGAGGGATTCTGGGAGGTGGGCAGACATGTGGTGTCTCCTTTGGACCTTTCCCAAGCTCTTCCGGTTGGTGGTGGCTTCTTAGTTTCGTGTTCTTCCCGGGCCCTCCTGTTGTAAAACAACTCATGTAAATGGTTACTAGAGAGCCTGGACAGAGTGGGCAGTTTCAGTGAGTATGCTTCCCCTAACAGAGGCATATCACAGATTTGATCTTTATTCTGACTCCATGTGTTTTCTGGACTTTGTCTTTGACCTGTAGCTGTGTCCTAAACTGAGAATCTTCCTCTGGCTAGGGAAGTTAGAGGTGAGAAACAGATTTATTCTAAGGTAGAAAGTTCTAATCCTCTAAATTTTACAAACATATTCCCTAGTTGTTGTTATTGTTTTTAAGATTATCTCCTTTTTGTAGTAATTAAATACATGCAAGTAAGAGAAAACAGCTTACATTTTCAGTGTTCTTCACAGAGTTACCCTTGTCCAAGTCTAAAGATTTTAGATGCCATTCTTGATTTCTCTTTTAATCGCTGTCTCTGAAAAAAAAAGACAGAAATTCTCCAGCGAGAGACAATGTGTGACCAAATGTAAATATGAAGAAACAAACTGATGAAAAAAAATATTTTTTTTTACCAAAAATCTTAATCCTTTTCGTTTTCAAGTATTTTCTTAATGGAAAAAACAAATAAACAAACAAAAAGTGAAATAACAAAGCATTCATATTTTAAATATTTAAATCTTTTAAATCCAGTTTTATTTACATAATACTGAAAAGCTTACAAATTTTCTTATACAAATTGTAATAATTTAATTTATATGACTGGGTAAAGCATGAAATATATGAATTTAGCTTTGAGTTTACAGCAAGAGAGGTTAATATAATTAATATTATGTAATCTAAATATAGTAGTAGGACCTAACGCACTCTGTAATTATTTATGAGTGTGAATTTACACAAGATAGTGAATTCTCTATGAGGAATTTTGATGCTACTTTTCTTTTTTAGGCCTCCGAATTTTGAGTGTCTGTCACATTAATGGACTTTATTTACATGTTTTAAAATGAGATGAATATAAAAGTCCTCAGCTATACATTCAGCTAATGATAATTCCATTTAGCCCAGGCCAAAGGGATTTCCAGTATTCTCTCCTTTAGTCAGGTTTCTAAAAGAAAGATAGAAATAGATGATGGAGGTTTTTTTCTAATTTTCTATAAACAGATACTGATAAAATGACTCCTGTCAAAAAGTTGCAAATAATACTAAAAACAGCAAAGATCTCTGAAAATAGATGATTCTGATGACGAAGCTTCCTAGTCCTTTCTTCCCCCTTTTATAGTGAATTTTGAGTAACTGTTTTTTAACACTTATGAAGAAAATTCAGCTCATATATAATTTTTATGTAATGGCTTTGAATTCTGACCAAAAAAACATAATTTGTGTCAAGACTTAGTAAGGGTCATATTAGGATATTAGTGTGTTTCATTTCATCAGCATCAGAATTAATCATTGATCAACTAGGTTAACTTGATTTACATGTAAAACTGCAGAGTTCGTTTTATTCTTTTTGACGTGCACACTAGAAATTGTAAAGGCATAAAAGCTATGCTCAAGTGATTTCAGATTAAAACAAAATAGTTTGGGTACTCAAGCTTTAATCAAAAGCTCAGTCTTCACATATTTATATGCAGAATTTCAGTGATATTTATCAAATAAAGAAAGCAGCCTAGCTTGACACTCTGTGATGACCTAGAGGGGTGGGATGGGGTGGGAGGGAAGCTGAAAAGGAAGGGAATATCTGTATCAATATCTTTGTCTGTATCTATGCCTGTGTCTGTACTTATGGCTGATTCATTTTGTTGTACAGCAGAAATCAACACAATGCTGTAAATTAATTACCCTCCAATTAATAAAAAAGAACCAAACAGAAATCAATGTCTTTACTAACAGCTATCTAACCTATGTTTTTGAATGTTATATAGCATTTACTTCTTTTTGAGCTGAGAGCTGCCTTACAAACACAAATTTATCAGTGTAAACAAAGCCATCTCAAAAGACTACAAAAGCATTGGTCCACTCACCATAACAATATACAACAATACACTGGTTTCCCACCACAGAGAGGAGAGTAATGGGTAATAGACATACAAGAAAACAGTGGTCATGATCCTTGTCATCAAGGAGATTAAAAACTGGTTGAACTTCGGTGCAACACTTTTTACCAATAGGATAATTAAGGACTTGAAAATATTTAATTAACCATGAGCAATAATTTCTATCAGTGTATCAATGGAGATTAAACAGTTTTCTAATAGAAATACAAAATGAAAATTTTTCATTAAGTGATATGCTGCAAGTTCTTTTAACTGACATGAAAGATAATAGAGACAGATATTTCAAGCAGAAAAGCAAACTTGTGGTAGAAAGCTTAAAAAGGACAATCGTCTACCTATCTCAGTTGTCAACACCTGTAACTTAGGTGACTAAAACCTAAGGGGTGTGACTCTTTGGAAAGAACGTATTGGGGAGGTGGGGAGACAGTTATCAAGACTTTAAGGTGCAGCGTTTCTAGCCTGTTCCAGGAACAGCATATGCCAGCATGGTTGTCACAAAAGGATAGTGACATAAGGTTAGAGAGGAAGTGTGGAGGGGCTGGGACGCTGCAGAACCTGATAGCATTTGTAAGGCTGAATGTGAAACAGTCCCTAATTTAATCCCTTGGTCATTTTTTATTTAATATATAAACTATTTAAATAAATAAAATTAGGCAAAGCTTCTATTAAAAGTACTACTCCAGGCTAACTCTGTTAATGAGGTAAATCTTTAACCACTGGTGAACGTCTTGGAAGAGATTCCGGAGGAGGTAGCTTCCACCACTCCAGAGAGGGAAGGAGTACATTAGGGGAGTGAGCAAGTTGGTATGAAACACATCCCTAAAAGAAGATTCAGAAAATGGACATAACCAGCTGAAATGGGGGAAAAGCCATAAAAAATCCAACGTTGCTTGCTGATGATTTTTTTCCTCAAAAATTAGTCCTTGCATTCATCCATAGATTTTTCTATAGTCTTTACTAAAAATGATCTCAACAGCTATATTTGCTGAGCTAGCCATATGCTACCAACTGATGATCTAGACTCTAGGAAATTTTTTTTGTGTGTATGTGACTATTTTCAATTTTGAAAGTGTTTTTTCACACATTTACCATGAAGTGAGATTCATAATGTTCAAAATACCTTCTAGGCAATAAGTCTGCATCTGCTAACATGTCCCAGTATTTCCTTTACTTATCAAAACTCTGTTAACCTTCTTAACACAATGATATGAAAATGAAAATAGTTCTTTTGTAAACCTCCTTCAACTTATAAACTATAAATAGTATGACTTAAAATGATTTACAGTAAATAATTATCTAATTATATAAAAGAGCCTGCCACATTTTAGATCATCTTTTAGAAAGCAAATATAATTATTACTGTTAATGTCTATCCATGTGGGCGAAGCTTACCCAAGTTGAGTTTAGTCTTAAAAATTGGAGCTAAGGTATGTATATAAAAAGCTATAGAACTCTGTGTTTAGATTATCTACTCAGTCCTTTATTGATCTGTTTCCAATCTTATATCTCTTGGTAATAAGTAGGTTTATATTGTAAATTGTCTATGACATTGTAAATTAATATTCTTCCAATATTCAAGTTGTTGGTTCTTTTTGGGTTTTTCAATTTATTTCGCAGATAGCCAGAAAACATCAACCATGCCAAACCTTAATATTTTGACCCTGCAGATAGTTATAACTCTATTAACATTGTAAAATGCTTAATTCCTTTGCACTATTTCCATATTCATGATAGTTATGTATCAATATGAGTACCAGAGCTTTTGGTGCTTCAATTTCTTTGCTTTATGTATTATGAGAATTTTTTTTCCTCCTGTGAAATAATTAAATGTATATTATTTGACCAGGAGAAGTGATAAGGTTGGAATAATGTTTTGTTCTGCATTGACTTTCCATATATTACCATTGATCACATTTTACTGTGAAAAGGAATAAGATTTTTGTACTTTTGACTGTCATATACAATTTGGTAGCATTTTACTTTGACCTTTTTAAAAAATAAAACCTAAATGTTATATTAAATTGCTTTTGAAAACAAAGTATCAGATACTTAGCCATTATGAGGAATGAAAAGGCTTTAAAAAGTTTCAATTATTTATATATATGTATATTTCCAAACATATTTGTTTTATAAAAATATAATAAATTAACTAAATTTTGTTTTCATGTGAAACTCAATTACTCTAACTTTTAGAAATGAAAGGTTAAATGTAAATTAAAGAGTTAGAAAATTCACTGTGCTATATTTCAATGAATGTGGTATACCACAGCACGCATTTCTGAGCTCTCAGGGCTGTGGGTTTGTAATGGTTCACGGCACTGCCAGTAATGAGTCTGCAGGGAGCTTTGCTATAAAGGCCCTGATGCTTTCATTTGCTCTCTTCCTGGTGCATGATGGGATGTCTAACTGTGTGAAATCAAGCCATGGATTATCCATTTACTGCCACTTTATCCCAGGGGACATGAACTTGAAAATAAATCGGCCTTGCTCTTGTAATAAATTTGCAGGAAAATGTGTTTGTATCCCCAGTGAAAAAATGACAAGTCAAATTTATTTAGAATTTGAAAATGTCACTTTTTGCTAAAACATTGTAACTCTTTAATGACTGGGATTGTGCAAATACTAAAAATACACATAGTATATTTTTGATGCAGTGTGTTCTATAATAATTTGTCTTTATATTTACCTTAGTGTGTACTCATCTTTATAAATAAGGCTCAGTCTTCTTGGAAAGATTTTATATTAAACAGTGATTGTTGATGTATAATGAGTTGATTCAATTATAGGAAAGCTTAACTCCATAGGAGCTTATCTACATAGGTAATAAGCAGGAAATTCTTCCTGTGTAATTTTATTATCTGACTAAATTGTCACTGTTTTGAAAGTTTAATGTGATGTCTATTTTCTAATGGTGAATAGTGTTGCTATAATTTATATATAACTGAACATGACTATATTCATATGCGGTCTTTTAATTGGCTACCTGATGTGAAGAGCTGACTCATTGGAAAAGACTCTGATGCTGGGAAAGTTGAGGAAAAGAGGAAAAGGGAGAGACAGAGAGTGAGACAGTTGGAAAGCATCACTGACTGACTCAATGGACATGAGTCTGAGCAAACTCCAGGAGACAGAGAATGACAGAGAAGCCTGGCATGCTGCAGTTGATGGGGTCACAAAAGAGTCGGACACGACTTAGTGATTGAACAAGAACAATTGAATTAGTAAACTAGAATATTCAGAAATACTAATAAATTTATATTTAAGTACCATATTAAAATGTTACACATGTATTTTTTATAGTTTAGTCATAAAGAACTTGAAAGACCAATTTTGTTCAGAAGGAACAAATTGAAGCAGACTAATCACTTTTCAGAAACTTTCATTAAAAACATGATGCTGAATTTACTTTTCCTCATTCAGGTGACCCTGTCACCCAATATTATGGCTTTAAGCAACAGTGTATGGTTTAGCTTTTCAAATAAGACCCTCTGCAGATATGATTTGACTTATTCAAAAACTGATTCTAAAGCATGGTGTTTATAAACCACTTCCCCTGGTATTTTCTTAGGAAATTATATCTCAAAATGCTTGGATACAAATGAAATTTTGTTACAACAAGAAGCACAATCTTTGGATTGCAGAGTAAACTCTGTGTGAAAGTTCTCTGTCAATTCTTTCAAAAGTCTCATAGGTCCTGGGAGCCTGTGAAAACCCTTCATGTCACAAAATTTCCAATTATTTAAAAATTATGCTGTGATATCTACCTCTTATAGATAAACTTCCAGGAATGTGAAGAAATAAGTACCTACTTTTAAAGTTTTAAAATGTTATTTGAAAAAAAAAATACATTAACCTTATCTAATTGTACCTGTATTAGAAATATTAATACACTTTGAGATGATAAGAGGTATTTATTTCATCTCAGGTTAATTATCAGTCATTAGTTTCTATGTGCTGGGGAACCTGAAAAGTGTTGCCTGACAAATGAGGGAAATGCTCTAAAGCTAAGCAGCATAGCTCATTAATACCTGCTGTGTCCTCTGAGAGAAATTTCCATAGACCTTAGGAAGAGAGGGCAGAACAGGTCCCTGTACCCCACCTCCATTTCCTCCCTGCCTATTTAATCAGAGTGTAGAAACTCCAGGAGAAATTTCAGATGCATGGAATTTTTCAGGCAAGCAATATTAGAGATGGTTGCCATTTCCTTCTCCAGGGGATATTCCTGACTCAGGGATAGAATCTGTGTCTTCTATGCCTCCTGCATTGCAGGCAGGTTCTTTACCCATCGTGCATGTTTATTTTTTGGTACTCCTTACAGAAGGAGTTGGTGGGGGATAACTTAAAATTCCTTGCAGAAAAGCTGATGCCTAGAAAAACCAGCATCACGTGACCTGGTGGGAAAATACTTATTTTTTCCCACTTGAACTTGAACTTCATTTGCACTAGACATGGAAAGAGAACTTGAGTGACTTAGTCTGGAGAGAGGGTGAGAAGGTCAGCAGAATTTTATATCACATATTCTAATTGTTAAACAATTCAAATCACAATAAAACCCTAATGTTTCATTCATTTAACTGTCATCCTAACATCCTTAAACATCCTCATTGACTTTCTCCCTTTGTTCTTCTGAGCAGTTACTCACCTTCCTTCTTTTCAAAAACCCACTTTAAGATATCTTTATTTTCCTTTTGAAGAATTTTTGACTTGAAAATACAAGGCCTTCCCTGTTACATGCATATCAATTCTATTGTTTTAGAAAAAGAAATGAAGTTAGATGTGGAGTGGATGTTTACAAGTTAGGCTGCAAAATCAATGCATGAAAAACTTGGTTTTGACAGAACGTGTGTTCTGGTTAGTGATCAGTCTCTTCAATCTGCACGAAGATCTTTATTAAGAGAGTGAGCCTTTTTCAAACTGTTGAATCTGTGTTAACGTGTAGGACTAAGAGTACTGAGAGTCTGCAATTTAATTGTAAAGCTAATTTAAAAAACACCTAAATCTCGTACTCAAAAGCCATCATCAATCTATGGACTTCCAGTTGATCTGAGGCCAAAAAGTATATAAAAGAATAGAAAAAAAAATTGCAAGTTCTGTACACGTAATAACTGACCATTAACTCTGAAATCTCCCTCTCTTAAAATTTAGATTAATAAAATCAATTAAGACTCTTACGTGTAATCTCAGATAAAATCTCAGGTAAAATATGTATATATCAGTAAACTAATTGTCACATTTTTATACAATTGTATATAAGTGCAGATTTCTGGAAAGCAGTTCAATAAATACTGGTTAACTCAAAAACTGTATTCAATATTTCGTTTTCTTATGCTAGTAGACATTAGTCTAATATTAATCACTACTAATAGTGCCTTGAAAGCAGAGTAATTTTTAGGTTCCTGTGTTTTGAGGTAGAGTTTGTCATAAGTTGCTTGTGTACCCTGTGAAGGACCCATAGGTGGCATTGTGGTAAAGAATCCGCCTGCCAATGCAGGAGATGCAAGAGACGTGGGTTTGATCCCTGACAGGCGTTGGGAAGATACCCGGGAGTAGGAAATTGCAACCCACTCAGTATTCTTGTCTGGAAAATTTCCATGGACAGAGGAGTCTGTTGGGTTACAGTCCATGGGGTTGCAAAGAGTCAGATACGATTGAGCGACTGAGAAGACACAAGGTCCATGAAATTAATCTGTTATCAAAAACACTGACCATTTAAGATGACTGAATAGTAACAGAAACTCACCAAGCATTTTACTCTCAGTCATATGAATTTGCTAATCTAAGCAAGATTTGAGGCAATATTAAATATTTATAGAATATACTGGGTATTTTATCACTAAACACATCTTGGATATCTTATTTCATTTTTTCCTCTTTCTATGCCAAGAAATCAGAATGTTTACAAAGGAAATTGCAATATAAATTTTTCTAAAAAAATTTTGGATGAACTCATCCTAACTTCCTAGGATATTGTATTTAAATGTTCCTCAGAAAGAGTTAGAAATAAAACATTTTAAGGTCATGTGGAATGTGTCACATATTTTTATGAAAAAATTCCCAAGATGTATTCTATGTTCTGCAATATTCTAGGTGTCACACACACACAAACACACCCCTGTTTTGTGGATAAATTAGTCAAAATATACCATTGTTTGGAGCTTTATAACCACTCAATTTCTCTTACAAGGCTGTATATGAATTACATTCCTATAGACATTCGCATTTTAGCACATCTCTACTAAGGGCTTCCTTGGTAACTCAGATGGTAAAAAAATATGCCTGCAATGCAGGAGACCCGGATTCTATCCCTGGGATGGGAAAATCCCCTGAAGAGAGGAATGGCTACCCACCCTAATAGTCTGGCCTGGAGAACTCCATGGACAGGGGAGCTTGGTGGGCTACAGTCCATGGAGTCACAAAGAGTCAGACATGACTGAACGACTTTCAGTCACTCATCACTCAACTAACTTTATATTTGCTAAAACTCTAACAAATTTCTCACTAAAGAAATCAGCTTAATGTTGATTAACTTGAAATTGAATTAAAAAAATTGAGAACATTTTACTTATGCATTAGCCACATTAAAAAGAGTGAAACTGAGGAGCATCTTTGTTCAGATTTTTGCGTACCACTGAATGATCCACAGCAACAGGTTTGCTCATGGATGTTGCTTCTGGAAATATTTATTCTTGTAAAATTGTTGAAGAGAGACAAAATTCAGTTGTATGTCTTTGAGTTGAATTATTTGAAAATATTACCTTGAATGTGGTTCCTGCAGAAGTTCTGTTTGCAGATAATAACATTCATTTGTAATTTAGTTTTATGGTGCTTTCTAAAGTGCCTGTTGTAGTATATGACAGCACCACCTGGGCCACACTTAGGAAGTCTGTCATATTTCAGGGTTTATAACTTTTGTATAGGTTTGTAACTCAATGGCAAAAATTTCATAAGGCAAAACCTTGATTTACAGTGTCCCTGCCTGGGGACAAATCATTTTCATACATTTTTGTGTAAAAGAGATTATATACTCTGAGATTTTAGAAGAGTTATCACTTTAAAGGAAAATAGGTCATTCTTTCTTCTGTACATCCATATAAGACATCATATGAGAAACAGAATCCAAAGATATATGTTGAAAAACGTAGTAACTATGAGTCAGAGTAGGAAAAAAATACATTAGATTCCCTAAAATAATATTTGAGATTATTTTCTTATTGTTTTTAAGCTAGGTTTTGGTTCTTTTTAAAAGAGAGTTACATATGTAGAAATGTTCTTGATGTAAATAAGCATTAAACACCTCTGAAAATAGTTTAAATATTTTCTACATGTTTTAAAGCATTTATTTCAATGAAATGATACTGAAAAAGAAAATTGGTAATAAAATCTGCAGTCAGATGGAAACTATTTGGCTGTCTTCAAATGTGTATACATTCTTTTTCTGAATGAAATTTACCATGATAATATGGGCCTTGAAAATAAAGTGCAGGGTTCATGTTCTCATTGCATGTAAGGTCTTTGCTCTCATTAAATGAAACAAACGTACATTTTTATCCAAACAAGTTAACTTAAAGAAATGATCTTTTACTTCTCAATGTATATGGGACCTAATGAAACTTAAAAGCTTTTGCACTACAAAGGAAACTATAAGTAAGGTGAAAAGACAGCCCTCAGAATGGGAGAAAATAATAGCAAATGAAGAAACGGACAAAGGATTAATCTCAAAAATATACAAGCAACTCCTGCAGCTCAATTCCAGAAAAATAAATGACCCAATCAAAAAATGGGCCAAAGAACTAAACAGACATTTCTCCAAAGAAGACTTACAGATGGTTAACAAACACATGAAAAGATGCTCAACATCACTCATTATTAGAGAAATGCAAATCAAAACCACAATGAGGTACCATTACACGCCAGTCAGGATGGCTGCTATCCAAAAGTCTACAAGCAATAAATGCTGGAGAGGGTGTGGAGAAAAGGGAACCCTCTTACACTGTTGGTGGGAATGCAAACTAGTACAGCCATTATGGAAAACAGTGTGGAGATTTCTTAAAAAACTGGAAATAGAACTGCCATATGACCCAGCAATCCCACTTCTGGGCATACACACTGAGGAAACCAGATCTGAAAGAGACACGTGCACCCCAATGTTCATCGCAGCACTGTTTATAATAGCCAGGACATGGAAGCAACCTAGATGCCCATCAGCAGATGAATGGACAAGGAAGCTGTGGTACATATACACCATGGAATATTACTCAGCCATTAAAAAGAATTCATTTGAATCAGTCCTAATGAGATGGATGAAACTGGAGCCCATTATACAGAGTGAAGCAAGCCAGAAAGATAAAGAACATTACAGCATACTGACACATATATATGGAATCTAGAAAGATGGTAACGATAACCCTATATGCAAAACAGAAAAAGAGACACAGAAATACAGAACAGACTTTTGAACTCTGTGGGAGAAGGTGAGGATGGGATGTTTCAAAAGAACAGCATGTATACTATCTATGGTGAAACAGATCACCAGCCCAGGTGGGATGCATGAGACAAGTGTTCGGGCCTGGTGCACTGGGAAGACCCAGAGGAATCGGGTGGAGAGGGAGGTGGGAGGGGGGATCGGGATGGGGAATATGTGTAACTCTATGGCTGATTCATATCAATGTATGACAAAACCCCAAAAAAAAAAAAAAGAAATGATCTTTTATTTCTCAATGTATATTCCTTAATACCCCTTTTCTATTATTTTATGATTATTCAATTTATAATTTTGTATCATATTTCTCTTTGAATTCCTAATTGAGTTATGACATAACCTATTAAATCAGGTAAATCTTCTCATCTACCAACTAGGAATACTGCAACAGGTAAACATATTTTCTCTAAGTTAAATGACACAAAAGTAGCATTTTTCTATTTCTACATTTTTCTATTTCTACAAAAGTAGCATTTAGATGCTACTAAATAGATGCTACTAAATAGATGAAATCTATTTCTAGAAATCCTACTTTATGAACACTGAGTAAAATGTCATTTGATCTCATATCTTGCATTTTTCTATTACATAACTTCAGATTATCTCATATTTGATTATTGATTATATAGAGGAGCAGTAGGGAAGAAACTGTAAGAAACTAATATTTTCTATCCATAAAGAAGAACGTGACCACATTTTATGTACAATTGATCCTGTTTTTTCACAGTAGTTGTTCTGTAAAGTTGCAGTCAATACTGACTTAGTGAATCCAGAACCATTGTTCTTAGAGGAAACACAGATTTAGGTTCCTGAGAGACTCTCATCACGACATTTACATCAACCAGTCAAACGTAAGCTTGTGTTTTATGTGCTTTGGTTATAGACACCTAACATATTTCTAAGAAATCATTAATGATATGCAGTACATATCTGTAAGAAAGAGTTAGCTGAAAAGAGTTTGATAGCTTCATGAACCTAGATACCATGGTTACAAATATATTTGGCTTTTAAACTCACCCAGGGCTGTGTGCAATGCTTATTTATCAGTTCTCATAAATCCACAAATTTAGCACTTGTTCATCTTTTCCATGGCTTCATCATAAACTATACATTTTATTTTAACACTTTGTAAAGCATCACCCTATAAAAATCAGTACATTTTCTCTTCTCTCTGTAAGTACTACATTGCTGATTGACTAACATTGAACTCAGATAGCACAGTTCATGCTTGAATGTGTCTTATCACTTGTATTTTCTCCAGAGGGCACATCACAGCCTTCTTGTGCTTAGAAACAATAGGCAGCACTTTAACGTTACTCTTGGGGGCCATTTTAAATAGCAAATTCTCTGACAAATAGCACTAAAATGCAAAAAATGTGGGACTAAATAGATGGTGAAAAAACACTTAATTTCAGGAGGAGACTTGAAACAAGATGGCCGGGCATAGCCTTGATTGACCTCAGCTCTGGATGCTCCTTAGTAAGTGAAGTCGCTCAGTCATGTCGGACTCTTCGCGACCCCATGGACTGTAGCCTACCAGAATTTTCAGTCCATGGGATTTTCCAGGCAAGAGTACTGGAGTGGGTTGCCATTACCTTCTCCAGGGTATCTTCCCGACCCAAGGATCGAACCCGGGTCTCCCTCATTGTAGGCAGACGCTTTCCCGTCAGAGCTACCAGGGAAGGCCATTTTTTGTCCCTTTGTGCATGTATGTGAAAGTCCATGATTTTGGGGTTACAAATAAATTTTAGCCAGAAGGAAAATCCACAGTTTTGTAATCTGTAGTTAATAAGAATCAACTATCTTTAAGATATTTTTTGAAAAAGAGCCAACAGGAATGAGGGACCAACATTTCTTTCCAGAAAACCTTGAAGCTGCCTCTGGTTAACAGTATCTGGGACTGAGATTTCCTTAAAATGGCTTTGAGTGTGCCTACACAATAGAGGAAGGAAATGTAAAAGCAGGAATGTACAAGGATTAAATGAGATGGTACTTACCTTTGGCTTATGTAAAGAGTAAGAAACCAAGACAGATACAGAAGAGAGAGTGAGGCAACTTATTTTTAAGTCTAGATGTTCTTACCAGAGATGAATGCATGTAGAAATTAGAACAAAAGATGATATTTAACTCACACTGTGAAACAAAATTAGGTAAACAGAATTAGATGATTAAGAACTTACTGTCCATGATGGACACTGCAGGCTACAGCTTTTACTTTATCATATCTATGTCTAACGCTAAAGCCTTTCAGTTTATAGTAGCAAGTGTTTTAATAGTTGGAATTGAGAGGGAGGCAGTCTAGGTATCATAAAGTGCCAATAAGACAATAGTTTTTGTTGTAAATTTAAAAGGAGAGCAGGCCAATACTTAAATAAGGTGAATAATCACACAGTGTCTTTTAGTAGCTATAAAACCATTGAGTATAAGTTAGCTTTAAAAACTGTAACTCACTGTTTTGTTTTAGTTGCAACCAGAAGATAATTGGCCACTTTATATATATTGATTAAAAAATCATAGTAAAGAGGGTTTTAAAGACTGCAATGTTAAAATAATTTTTAAAAGACAAAATAGTCATATGAGTATAACCTATTTTATAGCAAATGGATTATTATGAAATTTATATCACACAAATTCCATGCCAACAAAGGCCCATCCAGTTAAAGTTATGGTTTTTCCAGTAGTCATGTATGGATGTGAGAGTTGGACTATAAAGAGAGCTGAACCCCGAATAATTGATGCTTCTGAACTGTGGTGTTGGAGAAGACTCTTCAAAGTCCCTTGGACTGCAAGGAGATCAAACCAGTCCTTCCTAAAGGAAATCATTGGAAGGGCTGATGCTGAAGCTGAAACTCCAATACTTTGGCCACCTAGTGTGAAGAACTGACTTATTGGAAAAGACCCTGATGCTGGAAAAGACTGAAGGCAAGAGGAGAAGGGGACAACAGAGGATGAGATTGTTGGATGGCATTACCAACTAAATGGACATGAGTTTGAGCAAGCTCCGAGAGTTGGTGAAGAACAGGGAAGCCTAGGGTGTTTCAGCCCATGGGGTTGCAGAGATTCGGGCATGATTGAGTGATTGAACTGAACTGAAACTCCATGGGAAAATGATTCCTATAAATAGTAGAGAAGAATCTTTTAGTGTATGCATGAAAAGTTGTTAGTTTAAAGCCTGAAAGAAGTGAAAGTGAAAGAAAGAAGTTGGGTCTGACTCTGTGACCCCATGGACTATACAGTCGTGGGATTCTCTAGGCCAGAATACTGGAGTGGGTAGCCTTCCCCTTCTCCAGGGGATCTTCCCAACCCAGGGGTCAAACCCAAATCTCCTGCATTGCAGGCAGATTCTTTCCCAGATGAGCCACAAGGGAAGTCCAAGAATATTGGAGTGGGCAGCCTATCCCTTTTTCAAGGGGATCTTCCCAACCCAGGAATAGAACTGGAATCTCCTGAATTGCAGGGAGATTATTTACCAACTGAGGTATCAGGGAAGCCCTATGGAAGTGTATGCATGAAAAGTTGCTAGTTTAAAGCCTATGCTCCCATTATTTTCTGTTTTTCTCCTGCCTCTCATTTGGAATGCTGTTACTCCCACTCCTTACCTGGCTAATTCTTTAGGTACATTCAGGTGAAAGTTAGAGATAATATCCTGGAATTTTAATCTAAGGAAACTGTGGTACATATACACCATGGAATATTACTCAGCCATTAAAAAGAATTCATATGAATCAGTTCTAATGTGATGGATGAAACTGGAGCCCATTATACAGAGTGAAGTAAGCCAGAAAGATAAAGACCATTACAGTATACTAACACATATATATGGAATTTAGAAAGATGGTAATGATAACCCTATATGCAAAACAGAAAAAGAGACACAAATGTACAGAACAGACTTTTGGATTCTGTGGGAGAAGGCGAGGGTGGGATGTTTCAAGAGAACAGCATTGAAACATGTATATTATCTAGGGTGAAACAGATCAGCTGCCCAGGTGGGATGCATGAGGCAAGTGCTCGGGCCTGGTGCACTGGGAAGACCCAGAGGGATCGGGTAGAGAGGGAGGTGGGAGGGGGGATCAGGATGGGGAATACATGTAAATCCATGGCTGATTCATGTTAATGTATGATAAAAACCATTACAATATTGTAAAGTAATTAGCCTCCAACTAATAAAAATAAATGAGAAAAAAAAAAAAAACTAAATTAAATCCGTATTGCCATCTATAGTTTTTCCTTAGAAGAATAAATTATTTTTTCTATTCACTACCTCTGAAAATTTACATGCTGTGGACTTTATGAGCCACTGAAAGCATTCTACTCATTAAGTTTTATTTCACTTTTACTGTAAACACGGCTCAATTTCATAGCCATATATAATTGACTTCTTTTTGGTAATACCCACAGGTGGTACAGTGGTTAAGAATCTACCTGCCAATGCAGGAGATACAAGAGATGTGGGTTTGACCCCTGGGTCAGGAAGATCCCCTGGAGGTGGAAATGGCAACACACTCCAATATTCTTGCCTGAAAAATTCCATGGGCGGAGGAGCCTGGCAAGCTACAGTCCATGGGTTTGCAAAGAGTTGGACACGAACAGATGCTAGATTTTGCCTTCGATTCCAGAACATACCATTTTGTTTTTTATTTATTTGATTACATGTTTTCTCACCTCTCTGAAACATACTGTGAAGTATGAATTGCATCTAATTTTTTTTTTAATGTCTAGAATGATACTCAATCAGTTCAGTTCAGTTCAGTTGCTCAGTCATGTCCGACTCTTTGTGATCCCAAAACATAGTGTTAAAAATTATAATGGCAGGAAATCTCCCCAAAATTAAGAACCTGCCTTCTAATTTTTAATGAATTCTAAATTAATGTCTATGAGATGAAAAGATGGTTTATAAATAGAATATTCTGGATTTTTTTTCCCCTTTAATTTTCTAGTAGCAATGTTTATTTTGTCCATTGCTTCCTGGAACTTCTAAATACAGGGCATAATGCAAATAGCTGGGTTGTTTTTACTTGATTGTTCAGTAACTATAAGGACTTAACCAAGTGGAGAGTTGGATAATAATGCAATCAATCTCGGTAAAAAAGTGAGTGTAGAGAGTTACCACACAATGGTTTTTTCTTCAAGTCATGCAAAATAACTTTGAAACAAATCTGAAATTTGCTAATTATGGTTAATTCTTGTTTTTAACTTAAGATGTATGACATAGCAGCCAGAGTTCATTTTCAACCCTAGAGCTAAAAAAAGGTTAATTGTTATATATTTTAAATGGAATTTTGCAGGCTTAAAGTTAAAATTATGATTGATGCAGTGTTGGCAAGTTTTCACATCTAATTCTGCCAGGAGTTAACTCCATTATAATAATTCTCATTAAAATAGTTATGAAAATTGAAATATATTCTCAACAGTTCACAAGGTGGTACATTTGCAATCCCTGTCAAAATATTATTTTTAAACATTGTTGTGAATACTTAATTTAACTTTAACCAGCAATGTTCATGAAATATGCATTTATAAATAGCAGACCTGTTTCTGTTACTTCCAACACAGCAATTCATAATGTAATTGGGTGAAGGTAAAATAATAATACCTAATCTAATTTTCTTGCACATGTCCCATAACCCTTTGTGTATTCTGTTTTATATTTAGAATGTGAAGTAAATGATAACTTTCTTCTTGTTATTAAAGAGAAAAGGTGACAGAGGAAGAGAAGTAGTTTTAAGGAGTTACGTTTACAGAACTGAGAATGTCTACATAATGAGGAACATTTAAATATATTGTTCATAGAGATCTTCAAGTCACTATCTTTCAGGCATATAGGAGGTTGATTTCATGATGAGAGTTTTTCCCACACTTCTCAACTGTGGTTGACACACAATCTTTCTTGGACCCAATGTCCATACTGAAATCTCCATGTATGTCTTAAATTCCTTTTGCTACTGTGTGTGTCTTATATTCCTTTTGCTACTGGGCCTTACCTACTGAATTGGATTGGGCCTTCTCTTCACAGTGCTTACAGTCAATCTAGTGGAGTCACAAATAAATACTTTATTTGTGAGTGAGTACTCAAAAATACTCACTTTATTTTAGTGAGTAATATATAAAAAAATTACCAAAGGGTGGTGAAGGGATATATTACAACTGGGTGACTTATTAATGTTGGGAAAGAATTATTCAAGAAAAGACACCTGAAAAGTGAATATGAATTTGACAGAGGAATGAAGGCAGAAAGATGATGGCCAGTTTTTCGAAAGAGTAAAATAAAGGATACCAACATTATCAAGAGACAGTGGAGCCAGTTATTGCTTTGGGACCTGCATACTTCCATGTCTCCATAGTAACTGACCTGAGAAAGAGTATTTGACTACTATGTACTTGGTGTTAGTCAAATACTCTTTCTCAATCAATAACTGTGGAGACATGGAAGTGTGTAGGTCCCATGGCAATTACTGGCTCCATTGTCTCTTGATAGTGTTTGACTAACTCCAAGTGCAAAATAGGGACTTCCCAGGTGGCACCCTGTTTAAGAATCTGCCTGCCAATGCAGGGGAAGCAGGAGATGGGAGTTAATCTCTGGGTTGGAAGATCCTGTGGAAGAGGGCATGGCAACCCATTCCAATATTCTGGCCTGGAGAATTCCATGGAAGAAGAGCTTGGCCGGCTACAATTCATGATCACAAAAAGTCAGACATTACTGAGCGAATGAGCACTCATGCACACAAGTACAGAGTAAGGGTATTCCTCATAGTCTCTGATAGAAAGAATGGATTGGGAAAGATATCTTCAATATACATTACGTTAGTATACATATTCAAGTATGTATCTACATAATGAGCATGGCAAATAGATGGGGAAACAGTGGCTGATTTTATTTTTCTGGGCTCCAAAATCACTGCAGATGGTGATTGTAGCCATAAATTAAAAGATGCTTATTCCTTGTAAGGAGAGTTATGACCAACCTAGACAGCATATTAAAAAGCAGAGACATTACTTTGTCAACAAAGGTCTGTCTAGTCACGGCTATGGTTTTTCCAGTGGTCATGTATGGATGTGAGAGTTGGACTGTAAAGAAAGCTGAGTGCTGAAGAATTGATGCTTTTGAACTGTGGTGTTAGAGAAGACTCTTGAGAGTCCCTTGGACTCCAAGGAGATCCAACCAGTCCATCCTAAAGGAGATCAGTCCTGGGTGTTCATTGGAGGGACTGATGTTGAAGCTGAAACTCCAATACTTTGGTCACCTCATGTGAAGAGCTGACTCATTGGAAAAGACCCTGATGCTGGGAAAGATTGGGGGCAGGAGGAGAAGGGGACAACAGAAGATGAGATGGCTGGATGGCATCACTGACTCAGTGGACATGGGTTTGAGTGGACTCTGGGAGTTGGTGATGGACAGGGAGGCCTGGCGTTCTGCAGTTCATGGGGTTGCAAAGAGTCAGACATGACTGAGTGACTTAACTGAACTGAACTGCATGAGCTAACATAAAGCAAATTAAAAAAAAAAAATACACTATAGCACTAAGAGAGAACAAAGCAATTCTGAGCAACTGGAGAAGTTTATAAGAAAAAAACCCACAACTATATATTATATAAAATAAGAAAAAAATATATAGTCTTGTGACTTAAATACATGTGAAAGGAAATGGTGTCTGTCAAGCAGGAGGAGGCCATTAAAACAGACCATAAGAAAAAGGGATGAGAAAAAAAAGAGGGTAATATTAAAATGGATTAGGTTGAGTTAAGCATAGTTTTTAAAATAACTGAATAGAAATAGAAATAATCCTGAAGAATATTTAATCAAGACTTGGCATATAAATGCTAAAAGATTATCCAGCATTAAGAAAAGGGCAGGCAAATAGAAATAATGGAAAAGCATGCTAGATTATTCATAAAAATAATTAAGATGAAATAATGAACCATGCAAAATGCATGTTTAACTAAATTCAAAATAAACATTAAAAAGAATAACAAAAATACTGTCCTATGGAATACTAAATGATGTTTTTGAAATAAAAATTAAACATTAAAAAGTCTTTAATTGTTAGATAGTTAAAATTGGCTATCTTCAGGTGAACATTATAATTAAAAAAATAAACCAATAAATAGCTAAAGTTGGAAAAACCTGAAACCAAGATAAATAAAAAAATTACATAAAGGAAATGCAATGTCAAGAGAGTTTTTAAAAAGAGAATAATGATTAATTTACTAAGAAACCAATATGAACACCTTTTTATTTTTTTCCTAAAAAGCTGCAAATTATTAAACAAAATTAAATAATAACCATAGAAAAATGGAAATTTATCAGTGTTTCCTTTACAAGTCCTTACAAGTCCTTAGAGGTAGATAATTTTAATAATTATTTTCTCTAAATCTTTAAAAAAAAATACCCTAAAAGATAAACTATTCCAGATTATTGAAAAGAGAGGTAATACTATGGAATTTATAAAGCAAGTAAAGCTTTGATATCAAGACAAGGTGTTAGAAGAAGCTGCCATCTAGAATTTTCATAACTAGAGAGGAAAAGTTAATGCCTGGCTTCAAAGCTTCAAGGGCTTCCCTTGTGGCTTAGCTGGTAAAGAATCCCCCCACAATGTGGGAGACCTGAGTTCAATCCCTGGGTTGGGAAGATCCCCTGGAGAAGGGAAAGGCTGCCCCCTCCAGTATTCTGGACTGGAGAATTCCATGGACTATACAGTCCATGGGGTTGCAAAGAGTTGGACACGACTGAGAGACTTTCACTTTCAAAGTTTCAAAGGATAGGCTAACTCTCTTACTAGGGGTTAATGCAAGTGCTGACTTTAAGTTGAAGCCAATGTTCATTTACATTCTAAAATCCTAAGGCCCTTCTGAATTATGCTAAATACTCTGCCTGTGCTCTATAAATGGAACAACAAAGCCCTGATGATAGCACATTGGTTTACAACATGGTTTACTGAATATTTTAAGCCCACTGCTGAGAGCTCAGTTCAGTTGCTCAGTCATGTCCAACTCTTTGTGACCCCTTGGACTGCAGCACACCAGGCCTCTCTGTCCATCACCAACTCCTGGAGCTTGCTCAAACTCATGTCCATTGAGTTGGTGATGCCATCCAACCATCTCATCCTCTGTCTGCCTCTTCTCTTCCTGCCTTCAATCTTTCCCAGTATCAGGGTGTTTTCAAATGAGTCAGTTCTTTGAATAAGGAGGCCAAAGTGTTGGAGCTTCAGTTTTAGCATCATCCCTTCGATGAATATTCAGGATTGATTCCCTTTAGGATTGACTAGTTTGATCTCTTTGCAATCCAAGGGACTCTCAAGAGTCTTCTCCAACCCCACAGTTCAAAACCATCAATTCTTCAGCACTCAGCTTTCTTTATTGTCCAACTCTCACACCCATACATGACTACTGGAAAAACCATAGCTTTGACAACATGGGCCTTTGTCAGCAAAGTAGCATCTCTACTTTTTAATATGCTGTCTAGGTTGATCATAGCTTTTCTTCCAAGGATCAAGGGTCTTAATTTAATGGCTGCAGTCACTATCTGCAGTGATTTTGGAGACCCCTAAAATAAAGTCACTCACTGTTTCCATTGTTTCTCCATCTATCTGTCATGAAATGGTGGGACTAGATGCCATGATCTTAGTTTTTGGATGCTGAGGTTTAAGCAAACTTTTTCACTTTCCTCTCACTTTCATCAAGAGGCTCTTTAGTTCTTCTTCACTTTCTGCCATAAGGGTGGTGTCATCTGAATAGCTGAGGTTATTGATATTTTTCCTGGCAATCTTGATTCCAGCTTGTGCTTCATCCAGCCCAGCATCTCACATGATGTAGTCTGCATATAAGTTAAATAAGCAGGGTGACAATAAACAGCCTTGACATACTCCTTTTCCTATTTGGAACCAGTCTTTTGTTCCATGTCTGGTTTTAACTGTTGCTTCTTGACCTGCATACAGGTTTCTCAGTAGGCAGGTCAGGTGGTCTGGTATTCCCATCTCTTTAAGAATTTTCCAGTTTATTGTGATCTGTACAGTCAAAGGCTTTGGCATCATCAATAAAGCAGAAGTAGATGTTTTTCTGGGACTCTTTAGTTTTTTCTACAGCCCAGCGGAGGTTGGCAATTTGATCTCTGGTTCCTCTGCCTTTTCTAAATCCAGCTTGAATATCTGGAAGTTCACGGTTCACTTCCTGTTGAAGCCTGGCTTGAGAATTTTGAGTATTACTTTGCGAGTGTGTGAGATGAGTGCAACTGTGTGGTAGTTTGAACATTCTTTGGTATTGCCTTTCTTTGGGGTTGGAATGAAAATTGACCTTTTCCAGTCCTGTGGCTACTGCTGAGTTTTCCAAATTTGCTGGCATATTGAGTGCAGCACTTTCACAGCATCATCTTTTAGGTTTGAAATAGTCAGCTAGAATTCCATAGCCTGCACTAGCTTTGTTGGTAGTGATGTTTCCTAAAGCCCACTTAGCTTTAGGTGAGTGATCACACCATCATGGTTATCTGGATCATGAAGGTCTTTTTTGTATAGTTCTTCTGTGTTTTCTTGGCACCTCTTCTTAATATCTTCTGTTTCTGTTGGTCCATACCATTTCTGTCCTTTATTGTTCCTGTCTTTGCATGAAATGTTCCCTTTAATTTTCTTGAAGAGATCTCTAGTCTTTCCCATTCTGTTGTTTTCCTCTATTGAGAGGCACTGCTCAAAAAAAAAAAAAAAAAATCCCTATCAAATATTACTGCTGATTCACAATGCACCTGGTCACCCAAAAGTTCTAGTGGAGATGTACGAGATTAGTGTGACTTTCATGTGTGCTAACACAATATCAATTCTGGCAGCCCATGGTTCAAGGAGTATTTTCACTTTTCAAGTCTTATTCTTTAAGAAATACACTTTATAAGGCTATGCTGTCTTAGGTAGTGAGTCTTCTGATGTATCTGGGCAAAGTCAGTTGAAACCTTCTGGAAAGGATTCATTATTCTATATGAACATTTGTGGTTTATGAAAGTGAAAGTGTTAGTTGCTCAGTCATGTCTGACTCTTTGCAATTCCATGGACTGTAGTCGGCCAGGCTCCTTTGTCCATGGAATTTTCCAGGCAAGAATTCTTCAGTGGGTTGCCATTTCCTTCTCCAGGGGATTTTCTCAACCCAGGATCAAACCATAGGCTCCTGAATTGTAGGTAGATTCTCTACCATCTGAGCCATGTGGTGTATGGGAAGAGGTCAAAATATCAGCATTAACAGGAGTTTAGAAGAAGCTGATTCCCTTCCTCATAAATGGCATTGAGGAATTTAAGACTTTAGTGGGGAAAGTAACTGCAGATGTGCTGGAAACAAATAGAGAACTAGAATTAGAAGCAGAGCCTGAAGATATGACTGATTTCTGTAATCTCATTATAGAACTTGAATGGATGAAAAGTTGCTTCTTGTGGATGAGTAAAGAAAGTGATTTCTTGAGATGAAATCTACTCCTGGTGAAGATGCTGTGAAGATTGTTGAGATGTAGAATATTATATAAACTTAGTTGCCAAATCTTTGGCAGGATTTCAGAGGATTGACTCCAGTTTTGTGGGGGGGGGGGGGTGGGAAAGTTCCACTCTGGGTAAAATGCTATCAAACAGCATTGCATGCTACAGAGAAATCATTTGTGAGAGGAGTCAGTTAACTCACTAAATTTTGTTCATATGCACTCAGTTACATCAGACTCTGCGATCCCATGGACTGTAGCCTACCCTACTCCTCTGTCCATGGGACTCTCCAGGCAAGAACACTGAAGCAGATTGCCATTTTCTATTTCAGGGGATCTTCCCAAACCAGGGCATCTTGATGGCTCAGAGGGTAAAGTGTCTGCCTGCAATGCGGGAGACCAGGGCTCGATCCCTGGGTTGGGAAGATCCCCTGGAGAAGGAAATGGCAACCCTCTCCAGTACTCTTCCCTGGAAAATCCCATGGACGGAGAAGTCTGGTAGGCTACAGTCCATGGGGTCACAAAGAGTTGGACATGACTGAGCGACTTCACTTTCACTTCACTTTCCCAAACCAGGGATGAAACCTGTGTCTCTGGCATCTCCTCCACTGGCAGGGGCATTCTTTACTGCAGAGCCCCCTGTGAAGCACCCAGCAAACTTCATTATTACCTTATTTTAAGAAACTGCCACAGGCACTCTAGCCTCCAGCAATCACAATCGTGGTCAGGCATAGGCATCAACATGGAGGCAAGACTCTACCAGCAAAGAGGTTACAACTCGCTGAGGGTTCAGAAGATGGTTAAAATTTTTTGGCAAAAGATAATTTTTAATTAAATTAAAGTACATACATATTTTTAGATAAGATGCTATTATTGCACAATTAGTAGACTAAAAAAGCAATGATAGTATTACTTTAATATGAACTGGGAAACCACAAAGTTTGTGTGACTCATTTTATTTCTATGTTCACCTTATTAGGGTTGTCTTGAACCAAACTTGAAATACATTCCAGATATGCCTGTATGACTGTACCTTCATTATAATCCATATCACAAAAAAACAAAACAAAACAAAAAACAACTGCTTGCAGTGTTTAAAGAATAATGCTCAGATTCCAAGACTGGAGGCGTTTTTATTTGGACTAATGCATAAAAGTCAAGCAAATTAAATTAGATAATGCAAAATCACATTATATATTATAGAAAATGGTAAATTATGGGTCATATTTTATTATATCATGTCAATGGATCAGAGAAGTGCAGTTATATTTTGAATTGATCAATGTTAGAAAATTTTAACTGAAGGTCCTTTTTTTTTTTTTTGAAAATAATTGAGTTGGGCATATTCATAGCCAATCGGATGCTGTCCCTAATATTGTGTTTATTATAGACTGTTGCCAACTGGAAATGAATTTCTATTGCTCTTTCTAAATTCTTGAGGTAATTTAATTAAACACAGTGGTGAAAAAATGGGATGTGTGAGATTGAGCAAGTTAAGTTCCAGAACTTAGTATTGTGATTGATGACATAAGGGTAAAAACAGCACCTACTTCATACAATTGTGGAGATTAAAAGTATATCAAGATAATTAAATAAGAAAAATATAACAAGTATTTATTTTCTATTATGATTAGTGAGGTTGCTGTTTGTTATGTTGTTATTATAAATGACAATTTTAACATGCCTATCAACTAAAGATATTCATGGAAATTACTTTGGAAGAAGATAACTTGGAAAGGTTTCTCTATGAATCATCATTGAGAACTTTGGGAGCACTTTTGAATTCATAACTGAGCCAACATCTTGGCAAAAATATAAAATAGTAAAAACTGTAAAAATAGAAGAAAAGGGACTTATAAAATGTAAGATGAATGTGTGTTTTCCAAGTGTTTTGATGTTAATAACTCATATAATAGAGAAGAGGTGGGATTTGTTTTAGGGTGAGGGGCTTCCCAGCTGGCTCAAGTGGTAAAGAATCTGCCTGCCAATCCAGGAAATGTAGGAGATGCGGGTAAATCCCTAGGTCAAGAATATCCCCTGAAGAAGGATATGTCAACCCACTCCAGTATTCTTGCCTGGAAAATTTCATGGACAGAAGAGCCTGGCAAGCTACAGTCCATGAGATAGCAAACAGCTGGACACAACTTAGCAACTGAGCACATCAGTTAGCCAAGATAAAATCATTCATTTTTGTGGTCAACTGATTTTACAACAAAGGAACCAGAAGCAATACAAATGTGGAAAAAAAAAATCTTCAACAAATGGTACTGAAGAAACTGGATATTCATTTTGAAAGGAATTGAACCTCACCTCATGGTTCACATCACACACAAAAATGAAACAGGCTGATAAGACCCAAACATTGGTAATGATATGGAACAACTGATCTCTCAAATTGTTTTTGAGGAAGTAATATGTTGCAACCAATTTAGAATGTTCTAGCATAAACAACAACAACAAAAACCAAGACAAACAAACAAAAACCTAAAATACACCTATTTTTGACTTAAGAATTTTAGTTATATTCTCAGGAAAATAGGAAATAGACTAATGCAAAAATTACATGGAAACGCTTAGTAACTTTATTCATAATAGCCAAAAATGAGAGAATCTAGATTTGTCAGTATAAAAATCACTAAAAGTGTATTTTATTCATATAATAAATCATTAGGCACAAAAAAAGAACATACCACTGACAAACATAGTACAGAGGAATCCTGAAATGAAAATGAATAAAGCCAGTCACAAAATAGTTACATAACTATGTTTCTGTTTATTTGAATTTCTAGAGCTAGAAAAACTAATTGATGTTGATAAAAATACATAAGAGTGGTTACATTAGCTAAGATGCTGAAAGGATTTGATTGGAAATAGCATGAGAATATCTTCCAGAGCAATATTCATGTTACATGTGTCTGGGTTATATAGACAGATGTTCATGTCAATACTCAGCAAATGTACACACATGTTTAATTTTAAGTAAATTTTATATCAAAAGAAAAAAATGTAAATAAAGATTTAACTCTATTTAGTGATGTGTGTGCTGAAGTTTTGAAAGAGACCTAAATTTATGACTGCAGTTTACTTTGAAATGTATTAAAAATTTAAATGGACTGATGTGTGGATAGAAACATGCCTAAATGTGATGAAACAAGCATTTAAAAATATTAATGTTAGAATTTAGGTGGTGGGTATTGATGTTCACTGCAGACTTTTTTACTTGATTATTTTCATAATAATGCATTGGAAAATTAAATGTACGTTTACACTGACAGAGTGATTCTATGCCTAGTTATTTACCTAAGAGAAAACATATGTTCACAAAGGATGCTGCACAAGAATATTTATAGCAGCTTTATTTATACTGCCAAGAAATAAAAAATGTCCAGGTATCCATCAAGGGGTAAATGCATAAACAGTCACATTTACACAACGAAGCACCACTAAGCAATGGAAATGATGAAACTACTTATATGTGCAGCAACATGGATGAATAGCAAAATCATTATGCTGGATTAAAAAAACTAGCAGAAATTAGTATATATTGAATGACTCCATTTATATCAAATTTATTACAGTCAAATCTAGCTTTTGGTGACAAATAAGCACAGTGGTAACCTAAGAAGTGGGTCATCTTTACCTCGTAATGGAATCATTCTATATATTGAATATGAAAGCTTGGGTTTCGTGGGTGTATGAATTTATCAAAACTTATTTTACTGTACACTTAAGATCCCTTCTTTAACCATTTAAAAATTATACCTAAGCAAGCTTTTAAAAAAAAAAAAAAAAAAGAGTGTGTGTGTGTGTGTGTGTCCATACTGGAGGTTAAAAAGTTCAAAAGACTCTGATATACTTATGAAGATTAATTTAGGACCATGGTTATCAAACTATATGTACATCTATAATGTGTATGTAATCAATGTAAATATATAATGTCAAACAATTAAGTATTCTTAACAGTGCAGCTCGGAGAAGGCAATGGCACCCCACTCCAGTACTCTTGCCTGGAAAATCCCATGGACGGAGGAGCCTGGTAGGCTGCAGTCCATGTGGTCGCGAAGAGTCGGACATGACTAAGTGACTTCACTTTCACTTTTCACTTTCATTCACTGGAGAAGGAAACGGCAACCCACACCAGTGTTCTTGCCTGGAGAATCCCAGGGATGGCAGAGCCTGGTGGGCTGCCGTCTATGGGGTCGCACAGAGTCAGACACGACTGACGCCACTTAGCAGCAGCAGCAATTACTATCATATCTGTGATTCCGCAATGGTGGTGAGAAAAGTGTAACTCTTACAAAATAAATGCTACATAGGAAGCCTATGTTTCAAAAGTTTTGAATCTTAAGAGTATAAAAAATAATGAGTTTGGCTCTTTTAGTCAAGCAGGCAGACCTTTAGAAAGTTCCATATTATATTAACATTTAATATTTAATTTAACCAGAAATGCTTCACTGAAACAGTGTTTCCTCTGATCATTAAATATAATCAAATTAAACTATCTGTAATAAAAGCTAATCTTGCTATTAGGATTTTGACTCTAATGGGTCTTGATTCTTTGAATTTTTATAGAATTAAATTTTCTTAATATCATGAAACTTTCATGTACTGTGGTCATGATGCTAGCAGGAGAACTTACTATCCCCTTTTCTGGCAAAAGACAAGTTGTACTACAACCAAAATAGCCTCATTTTGTTTCCCTTGTCATGCTGGGACTAGGAAGATGTCATTCAAAAGACTTAAGTATTCAGAAGATGTGAAAAATTGCAAAATTGGAACATTAGTCTACATCATTAAATTACCCAGGTTATTTGCTGGCCATCATTTGGTTTTAAACACAGATTTCCAAAATTTATCTTTATTCAAATGCCCACATTAACTGCTCATTTTCAAATCTTACCAAACATAAGAAAAACAATATTTTGAAAAGATTTCCTTTGAAATGTCCAAAGATATGATCACAAAATGCTTTCAAGTATATAATTTTTAGCTGTCATGATTTGGGAAGTAATATTTATGAAGAATATTTAACTTACTATATATCTTCTTCTTATAATAATATGATAGAATGTAAGATTACATAGATAAGCTAAAGAATGTTCAAATTAGTAACTACCTTTAAAAATTATTATTTTCAATCCAGTTACTTAATATTGACAAAATACTATAATAATTTCTGAATGTTGAGTTTTAAGCCAACTTTTTCACTCTCTTCTTTCACTTTCATCAAGAGGCTCCTTAGTTCTTCTTCACTTTCTGCCATAAGGGTGGTATCATCTGCATAATTGAGGTTATTCATATTTCTCCCGGCGATCTTGATTCCAGCTTGTGCTTCATTCAGCCCAGCATTTCGCATGATGTATTTTGCATATAAGTTAAATAAGCAGGGTGACAATGAACAGACTTGACATACTCCTTTCCCAATTTGGAACCAGTCTTCTGTTCCATGTCCGGTTCTAACTGTTGCTTCCTGACCTGTATACAAGTTTCTCAAGAGGCAGGTCAGGTGGTCTGGTATTCCCATCTCTTTAGAATTTTCCACAGTTTATTGTGATCCACACAGTCAAAGGCTTTGGCATAGTCAATAAAGCAGAAATAGATGTTTTTCTGGAACTCTCTTGCTTTTTTGATAATCCATTGGATGTGGGCAATTTGATCTCTGATTCCTCTGCCTTTTATAAAACCAGTTTGAACATCTGGAAGTTCACAGTTCACGTATTGCTGAAGCCTGGCTTGGAGAATTTTGGACACTTCATAGCAAATGGATGGGGAAACAGTAGAAACAATGGCTGACTTTATTTTTCTGGGCTCCAAAATCACTGATGATGGTGATTGCAGCCATGAAATTAAAAGACACTTACTCCTTGGAAGGAAAGTTATGACCAACCTAGACAGCATATTAAAAAGCAGAGACATTACTTTGTCAACAAGGTTCCATCTAGTCAAGGCTATGGTTTTTCCAGTGGTCATGTATGGATATGAGAGTTGGACTATAAGAAAGCTGAGCACAGAAGAATTGATGCTTTTGAACTGTGGTGTTGGAGAAGACTCTTGAGAGTCCCTTGGACTGCAAGGAGATCTAATCAGTCCATCCTAAAGGAGATCAGTCCTGGGTGTTCATTGGAAGGACTGATGTTGAAGCTGAAACTCTAGTCCTTTGGCCAGCTGACTCATTGGAAAAGACCCTGATGCTGGGAAAGATTGGGGGCAGGAGAAGGGGATGCCAGAGGATGAGATGGCTGGATGGCATCACTGACTCAATGGACATGGGTTTGGGTGGACTCAAGGAGTTGGTGATGGACAGGGAGGCCTGGCGTGCTGCGGTTAAGGGGTCGCAAAGAGTTGGACACGACTGAGCGACTGAACTGAACTGAACTGAACTATAATGATTAGTATGATAACAATTTCAAGGAAATAGGATGATTCTCTCTTTTGTGTATAAAATCTTTGAGATTATTTTATTTTATAATATTTTGTCCTCCTCATCATCTATGGTTTCACAATTTTCACTTTTTATTTGTCTATCTGCTTTACTAAGGATATTTAGGAATGGAATGTACTAGTTTATAAAACAAACAAAGTCACTTAGGTTTAGATTTTATGCCCCCCCCCCAAAAAATGTTAAACTGGGTACTACACTAAGTAATATTTTTTATTTAATCGATTCTCATTCTGACTGTTTGTATCTTAACAATGAAACATATAAAGTTTAGGTCTCAATGTCAGTTTTTGAAACAAATAAAATCAATGAATGCAATAGACACCAAGCAGTAGAGATTTAATGCCTTAGTTTTATGATCCCTTTGAATTTCTTCATAGTAAGAATATATAAAATTATATTCAAAATTATTAAACATTCTGTTGTGGTTCCTTCTTCATCAATTATAGAAGCCAAAACAAACAAACAAAAATTCAACACTACAAAATCCTTAGCCATTTTGGTCTATATTTTATATCATGCTTCAAAAAGATGTTATTGGAGAAAATCAGACTAAAGTTATCAGTGTTTTCTTATGTTAAAGACAATTCAAAATATTCAAAATGTACCACATTCAGTTTTGTTCACGTAGAAGATTTTGGAATTAGTATGGTATTAATTAAAATATGCATGCATGCGTGCTCAGTCACTTCAGTTTTGTCTGACTCTTTATGACCCAATGGACTGTAGCCTGTTAGTTTCCTCTGTCTATGGGATTCTCCAGGCAAGAATACTGGAGTGGGTTGCCACGCCCTCTTCCAGGTAATTGAAATATATTGCTAAACAAAAAGGAAGATGCAATAAAATTTGCCCATTATGTAAAAATAATATTTCATATATATGTATTGACGATAGAAAACCTTGAAAATGACAGAAATGAAAATAAAAACATTAATTTGATGATAAATTTGGTTATTTAGCAGTGCTAATGTTGGCAGTTATTCAATTTAAAAAGAAAGTGGGTATAACTAAAAATAATTTGATATAACTTTTCAAGTCTAAATTTCTTGAACATATTAAGAGCAGATAAAATATATTTTAAATTACCTAGAGGAAAACCACTTTAGTTAGAGTTTTGCAGTTAATTTCTTTATTAAAAAATATGTGTAACATCAAATAAAATTGCTCAATGTGTCAAAATACTTTTCTTTGATAATAGCTTTTAACTTAGTCTTGTAGTTGTGCGCCAAAATTTTTAAGTAGCTTTTAAAATGGCATTTGAAGAATGTATATTCTTTCATTGGACACTATTTATAATAAATGGATGGATTAAAAAGTGATGAAAACTCATTAGTTGCCACGCAATATATGTTTTAAATTAGGCATCATCATTACTGAATCAATTTGGCCAAAAAAATGACAAAAATCTAACTTCAAAAAGCCAGTTCAGAAAATATAGAGGTAGTTAGTTTGAAAATTCCAGGACAATTCAAAGAGTTGAAGGGCAAATCAAACAACTAAATAGGTAGAGAGCTAAAACCAAGATAGTCCTTAGAATTTCAGGAACTGGAACTGAATAGGCATCACTAGCCTCTCTTTTTACTTGTTATTACTGTTTCTTTATTAGTCTTGTTTGTTCCCCCAAAATGCTTTTCTCACTACTGTAGCACTAAAATCATTGTTATCATTTGCCTGTATTTATTAAATTTAGTTAAAAGATATTAGATGGGTTCTTTGCTTGCATGGATAGAGCTACATGATGAAAATTGTACTCATCAATGAGGTGAAGTGAAAAATTGAGACACACATCTAACTTTCAATATATTCTGGTGACTAGAGAAGAAGGACATGCAACTTGAGTATGGCTCGCATTCTGACTGCATATAATCTTACAGGTTTCAGGGAAGCAGGAAGATGGACAAGAGGAAATAAAGATGGTATTCTCAGAAAATAAGAGTCGATTTTGGAAATCAAAGTAGTAAGGTTAACAATCAATATTGAGGAAAATGAAATGAGCCCTAAAACTGATTTCTGTACTCAGGAAGAAAACTTCAAATACAGTTGAAGCTAAGGCTGGAAATGTGTGTTAGTTGTTCAGTTGTGTCTGACTTTTTGTGACCCTATGTGTAGCCCTCCAGGCTCCTCTGTCCATGAAATTGTCCAGGCAAGAATACTGAAGTGGGTTGTCATTTCCTTCTCCGGGGGATCTTTCCAACCCGGGGATTGAGTCTGGGTCTCCTGCATTGCAGGAAGATTATTTGCCACCTGAGCCAGGAGGGAAGCACATAGCTAGCAAATAGTAAGAGAGAAAGTAAGAAAAGGCTGATAAATAGCACATTTTGAAAGAGATTATAAATACCGCAAGACTTAGGGGAATACAGCTTGTCCACAAGTAATGGATCACACGTCACCGAAAGGGTGATACTTGAAATGTTCTAAAAAAATGAATGCAATAATTTATGTTAAAAATGAGCCCTGCTGAATGGAACTCATATCAAACCTGCATCTTGAGTGTGTACTTATGTATCGGTCTATTCAATTCTAATCTATGCACCTCCCCCACCTCCGTCATCACCACCACCCTGAGAAATTATGTGACATCTGCTTCGTTGGATTTTATTTATTTTTATTTTCTTTATTTTTTCCATTTATTTTTATTAGTTGGAGGCTAATTACTTTACAGTACTGTAGTGGGTTTTGTCATACATTGACATGAATCAGCCATGGATTTACATGTATTCCCCATCCCGATCCCCCCTCCCACCTCCCTCCCCACCCGATCCCTCTGGGTCTTCCCAGTGCACCAGGCCCTAGCACTTGTCTCATGCATCCAGCCTGGGCTGGTGATCTGTTTCACCCTAGATAATATACATGTTTCAATGCTGTTCTCTCTAAGCATCCCACCCTCGCCCTCTCCCACAGATTCCAAAATTCTGTTCTGTACATCTGTGTCTCTTTTTCTGTTTTGCATATAGGGTTATCATTACCATCTTTCTAAATTCCATAAATAAGGCTTTTGCACAACAAATAATAGCAATTGTTAGATTTTAATCAAGGAATTTTGCACTTGTATATGTGAAACCTAAACGATAGGGTAAAAATAAATTAGAAAAGCAAATGAACATGAAGACAACAATATAGTGAATTATTTTTACAAAAAAATAAGAATTCAAATATCATACATAAAGAAGGCAAAACAGAATATATGCATTGATTCCATCTCAATTAATGCTGGTACCTTTAAATTGTATACCTTTTAGTCAAATTTTAATTGATATTCATTAATTATATTTTAAAAGTTTTTCTTCTTTCAACTAGATTTTAAAATGTTTTATACACATAATGAAAATAAATATGTCTTAGAAAAGCCAAAGCTAACATTGAAAACTCAAGAATATGTGGGTACTTTTTGTATTTTCTACTCCATTTTGCTATGAACCTACAACTACTAACAAACTTTAAATCTGACTTTCTCTATCCCCAAGCTTCTTATTTCTGAAATAACTATGAGGGTAATCTTACTACCATAAAGACTTACAAGTCTTTATATAGATAGATGTATATAGTTTCTACTCACATTACACAATATACATATACATTATAATTTTAAATAAGATTAAAAATGTTTTACACTTTTTATTCTTAACTTAAATCCAGTCTTTTGCAATTGTCACTTAAACTTCTTTGTTTTTAATAATCATATGATATTCTATTTATTAAATGTACCATGTTATTTTATAATTTATAAATATACTATTTTAATATTTATAAATATGTACTTTATTTCTATTTTAAAATTTCATATATGTAAGCTACTTCTAGTTTTTTTATTACATATTTTTTTAGGCATGATAAACATGTAGAATTAGGATTACTGATTTTAAATTTAGATTATCATGCTGTACACCAGAGTAGTTGCAATAATTCATATTTTTGCCATGCATGAACGTTCCCTTATCTAAGTTGGAAAGACTCTTTAGCAAAAAACAAAAACAAAAACAAACTACTAAAACTTAGATAACGTTGGAGGAAGTGTGACTGAAATTACTGAAAAACCAAAAGGACATTTTAAAAACTGTATTAGATGTTTTTCATAGCTTATTCTGAATTACAGTCTATGATTCTTATTTATGTAAATATAATAACACATTACCATTGAAAATGGACTAACCAAGCCCATAAGGCAAGAATTTTTCAAACGTAATGAGGAAAGAGTGGAAACAGAGACAGACTTTTTTTGGGGGCTCCAAAATCACTACAGATGGTGACTGAAGCCATGAAATTAAAAGACACTTGCTCCTTGGAAGAAAAGTTATGTCCCACCTACACAACATATTAAAGAGCAGAGACATTACTTTGCCAACAAAGGTCCATCTAGTCAAAGCTATGGTTTCTGCAGTAGTCATAGATGGATTGAGAGTTGGACTATAAAGAAAACTGAGCACTGAATTGATGCTTTTGAACCGTGGTGTTGGAGAAGACTCTTCAGAGTCCCTTGGACTGCAAGGAGATCCAACCAGTCCATCCTACAGGAAATCAATCCTGAATATTCATTGGAAGAACTGATGCTGAAGCTCCAATACTTTGGCCACCTGATGTGAAGAATAGACTCATTGGAAAAGACCCTGATGATGGGAAAGATTGAAGGCAGGAGGAGAAGGGAACAACAGAGGAGGAGATGGTTGGTTAGCATCACTGACTCAGTGGACATGAGTTTGAGTAAGCTCCGGGAGTTGGTGATGGACAGGGAGGCCTGGCGTGCTTCAGTTCATGGGGTCGCAAAGAGTTGGACATGACTGAGCGACTGAACTGAACTAAATGGAAAATATGGAAAGAACTCTAAAGAGGAAATGTTTGGCCCTGGATAACAGTCACAGCTCTATCACTGGGTGATTTGTGACTTTAAATTAATCACTTAAAATCTCTGGGCCTTAATTTCGCAGTAAGGCCCTGACTCTTTGTGACCCCACATACTGTAGCCTGCCAGGCTCCTCTGTACATGGAATTGCCCTGGCCAGAATAGAGGAGTGGGTAGCCTTTCCCTTCTCCAGGGGATCTTCCCAACCCAGGGATCATACCCAGGTCTCCCACATTGCAGGTGGACTCTTTACCATCTGAGCCACCAGGGAAACCCACAATAAAGATTGGGCTATATATCTTTAAATGTCACTTGCACATTGATTTGTTATTGAAATTTTTAGAGCTAAGAACCCAGCTACTTTGTTCATAAAAAATTACTTCATATTATGGCAAAAAATAATTAATCTTGTTATCACACAATGATATACTAAAATTCTGTCACTGAGATTTTTGATTTTCCTAATATGGAAATAAAATACACCAGGCAAAGTGCTTTGATTAGCTGAAGTAAATTTTCTGTAGCTTAGAGCACGTTCTACAAGAAAAAGCTTTGCGTAAGATCTGTTAATGTTGAGATGACACAAAGTTCTATGAATATTTGAATTAAAGAGTTAAGATAGCCATAAATATACAAAGTTTATGAATGGAAAAAAAAGTATTTTAAAGTCAATAATATTGACTTTCACTAATGGCATTTGGTAATGCTCTTTAGCACCTGGACTTAGATGACATTATTTACATATCTATTACTATATTTCTGTAATGAATAATCATTCATCTCTAAATCAAGTATACAATGTATACAATGTATAAATCAAGTATACAATGTCTGAAGCATCAACATCAGGCCACATGCTCTTCAATCCTATTGAATTTTTAAAATCTGTTGAAAGTTAAATTAATAAACTTGGATCTACTTTTAATATGATGGTAGCAGATGAGTTCCCTTTGAGAATTAGGGTAAAAAAAGTATATACTGATTATATTGTAATTAATAATGAAAATATTTAGAAATACTTTGGTTATTTGGATAACACATTCTTTATTTAGAAGTATACTCACAACATCAAGTTCTTTCAAAAATCAGAACAGAATAAGGATATGTAAGTTATTGTCTATGTGAGAAGCACAATGAAAATCGTTCTTTATCTGTGTACAACAGAAAGGAAAATGCATAAGCAGAAAGTATATTCTCAAATGTGAATCCTAGGGTCAGATAAATTAAATAAAACCACAGAAATTGTGATTGCATTAATATACAAAGTGTGACATAATTTCTATCAAGATAAAGAATGATTTTCATTGTGCTTTTCACAGACAATAATTTACATATCCTTTTTCTGTTGTGTTTTTTTTTTTAAGAACTTGATATTGTGAATATACTTCAATGAGGGAGACTTGAGTCCAATAGCTGGGTTGGGAAGATCCCCTGGAGAAGGGAAAGGCTAACCACTTCAGTATGCTGGTCTGGAGAACTCCATGGACTGTATAGTCCACAGGTTGAAAAGAGTCAGACATGACTGAGTGACTTTCACTTCCATATACTAATAGTACATTTTATACCAGGTAATCGCCAGTCTCATTGTCACCTTTGTCTTTTCTATTTCCACAGTTATGTTACTAAAATTATACATTTTCTCAATTTTAAAATTTCACTTCAGAAAATGATATAATTAAGATGGGTATATCTGAACTCAGTAGTATAAAGGAAAAGTGAGCATAATAGAGAGTTTTCAGAAAGTTTAAAATGTCTGATATGCCATCAAAATAAACAACGGGTTTGACTGTGTTAACAGCATTGACTAGCTGACAACTCTTGGGAGTTTTACTATTTGGAATAGATTAATAGCTGTTAATCCTTGTAATTAATTCACTAAAGTTATGAGATTTATTTAATTTATAATACCTAAAACTGTATTAAAACACTAGAAATTGTACTAAAATACTAGATTAACTTTGTCTGCCATGGGATTCTGATCATTGAATGCAGGAAATTTGAACTGTTTGAGTTGTTATTCACACTTAATCACATGTTTACTCGATAATAAGGTATGTTTGTGAGGGAGAAGTGATATTTGTCATTGACACAAGGAATTGAAAGTATCAAAGTCTTAGAGTCATTTATTATTTTTCCAAAATTAATATATTAAGCATCTATGTTACATAATCCCAAAGAAGGGCAATGCCGAAGAATGCTGAAGCTACCACATGACTGCACTCATTTCACATGCTAGCAAAGTCATGTTCAAAATCTTTCAAGCTAGACTTCAACAATGTTTGAATCTAGAACTTCCAGATGTACAAGCTGGGTTTAAGAAAAAGGCAGAGGGGGCAATCCTAAGATGGCGGAGGAATAGGATGGGGAGACCACTTTCTCCCCCAGAAATTCATTGAAAGAATATTTGAATGTTGAGCAAATTCCACAAAACAACTTCTGAACGCTGGCAGAGAACATCAGGCACCCAGAAAGGCAGCCTATTATCTTCGAAAGGAGGTAGGAGAAAATATAAAAGATAAAAAGTGAGACAAAAGAGTTAGGGATGGAGACCCATCCTGGGAAGGGAGACTTTAAAGAGAAGTTTCCAAACACCAGGAAACCCTCTCACCAATGGGTCAATGGGGAGTTTTGGAATCTCAGATGGCACCATAACCTGGAGGGAAAAATAAATAAATAAAACCCACAGATTGCATGCCTAACAGCAACTCCCAGCAGAGAAGTAGCCCAGAAGTTCGCATCCGCCAGGCTGCTTTGCTTGGGGTAAGGACTGGACCTGAATGTCTTGAGGGCAATCTGAGGGAGCTAATGTGAGATAGCAACCCAAACTGTAGGATAGCCAGAGAGAGAGAGGAAAAATAGAGAAAGTGAGAAAGAGAGAGAGAGAGAGAGAACTATCCCACGAGCAAACACCAGAGGAGAGCTAGCCGGCTGCGGACCGGCCCATCCCCTGACGGAGGCAGGGAAGCAGAAGGCAGAAGCCAGAGCAGGAAAGAGGCAAATTCGGCCCCAGAGCCGGCATTCCCTACCAAACTGCGAGCAGGCTTCTGGTTGCTAACCAAGACTTCCTGGGATTCTGGATGGTTGACATCCGCTGGGAGGGTCACAGCCAGAGATCAGCTCCCCAGAAGAGACACAGGCGCCCGCTGCCGCCCAGGAGACCCAGCGGCTGGGATGGGGGAGGTGGTAAGATGCGGCCGCCACCTCGGGAGAGCGCGCTCCCCAAGCACCTGGTCGCCTGAGCTGCTGGGGCCTGGGAAGGGCACAAGACGCAGGCCTAACCAAGTCTGCGCCTTTGGGGAGTACCCGAGAACCTGAACCCGAGCGGCTTAGACCTGCGAAGTGCACGCAGCCCAGGGCCCGCCTCAGACAGTCCACATGCTGAGCCACCTGGAGCCTGAGCAGTGTAGACGGGGAAAGCACACGCGCCGTGAGCGGGGGCAAAGCCAGTGCGACCGAGACTGTGGGCGCTCCCCACACACGCCAGTGTGTTTGTCTGCAGTGCTACCCGCTCCCCACAGCACGACTGAACAAGTGAGCCTAGATACGTGACCACCACCGCCCCCTTGCGTCAGGGTGGAAATTAGACACTGAAGAGACCTGCAAACAGAAGAAGCCAAAGTAAACAGAGGGAACCGCTTTGGAAGTGACAGGTGCAACAGATTAAAACCCTGTAGCTAGCACCAACTACACTGGAAGGAGCCTGCAGATCTTGAAAAGTATAAGCTGGAACAAGGAACTAGCTGAAACTGAACTGACCCCACACTTCCTGCAACAGCTCCAGAGTAATTCCTAGATATAGTTTTACTATTATCATTTTTAATTATTTTTTAAAAAAATTTTAAGTCCTCTATTAACTCCTTTAATTTTCATTTTTATAACCTACTATTACCTTGCAAAAAAAAAAAAGACCCTATTTTTAAAACAAACTTCATATATATTTTTTAAAATTTTCATGATTTTTTTCTGTTTTTCTTTAATACTGTATTTTTGATATCTAACTTCTACTCTAGATTTTTAGTCTCTGCTTTTTGGTATTTGTTATTAATTTTGTACCTTTAAGAATCCAATCTTTAGTACCCATTTTTACAGAGGAGTGTGATTACTGGCTTGATTGCTCTCTCCCCCTTTGCCTCTCCTTTTTCTCCCCCAGGTCACCTCTATCTTCTCCCTATCCCTTCTCTTCCCTACCCAACTCTGTGAATCTCTGTGTATGTTCCGGGCTGAGGAGAACACTTAGGGAACTGACTACTGGCTAGATCTGTCTCTCTCCATTTGATCCCCTCTTTTCTCCTCCTGCTCATCTCTATCTCCTTCCTCCCTCTTCTCTTCTCTATGTAACTTCGTGAACCTCTCTGGGTGTTCCAGACTGTGGAGAGCACATAGAGAATTGACTACTGGCTAGATTGCTCTCTCCCGTTTTGATTCCCCCTCTTCTCCTCCTGGTCACCTCTATCTCCCTCCTCCCTCTTCTCTTCTCCATGTAACTCTGTAAACCTCTCTGGGTGTCCTTCACTGTGGAGAATCTTTTCACTATTAACCTAGATGTTTTATCATTGGTGCTGTATGGATGAAAAAGCCTTGAGGCTACTGTTAGAATAAGACTGAAAACCAGAGGCAGGAGGCTTAAGCCCCAAACCTAAGAACACCAGAGAACTCCTGACTCCAGGGAACATTAATTGATAAGAGTTCATCCAAAAGCCTCCATACCTACACTGAAACCAAGCACCACCCAAGGGCCAACAAGCTCCAGAGCAAGACATACCATGCAAATTCTCCAGCAACACAGAAACATAGCCCTGAGCTTCAATATACAGGCTGCCCAAGTCACACCAAACCCATAAACATCTCAAAACTCACTACTGGACACTTCATTGCACTCCAAAGAGAAGAAATCCAGCTCTACCCACCAGAACACTGACACAAGCTTCCCTAACCAGGAAAGCTTGACAAACCACTGGTCCAACCCCACCCACAGTGAGGAACCTCAACAATAAAGAGCCATAAATGGTGCTCACTTTGGCAGCACATATACTAAAAAATTGGAATGATACAGAGAAGATTAGCATGGCCCCTGTGCAAGAATGACATGCAAATTCGTGAAGTGTTCCATATTTTTTAAAAGCTTTTGCACAACAAAGGAAACTATAAGCAAGGTGAAAAGACAGCCTTCAGAATGGGAGAAAATAATAGCAAATGAAGAAACAGACAAAGGATTAATCTCAAAAATATACAAGCAACTCCTGCAGCTCAATTCCAAAAAAATAAAACCCAATCAAAAAATGGGCCAAAGATCTAAACAGACATTTCTCCAAAGAAGACATACAGATGGCTAACAAACACATGAAAAGATGCTCAACATCACTCATTATCAGAGAAATGCAAATCAAAACCACAATGAGGTACCATTACATGCCAGTCAGAATGGCTGCCATCCAAAAGTCTACAAGCAATAAATGCTAAGAGGGTGTGGAGAAAAGGGAACCCTCTTACACTGTTGGTGGGAATGCAAACTAGTACAGCCGCTATGGAGAACAGTGTGGAGATTCCTTAATAAACTGGAAATAGAACTGCCATATGACCCAGCAATCTCACTCCTGGGCATACACACCGAGGAAACCAGATCTGAAAGAGACATGTGTACCCCAATGTTCATCGCAGCACTATTTATATTAGCCAGGACATGGAAGCAACCTAGATGTCCATCAGCAGACGAATGGATAATAAATCTGTGCTACATATACACAATGGAAGATTACTCAGCCATTAAAAAGAACACATTTGAATCAGTTCTAATGAGGTAGATGAAACTGGAGCCCCTTATACAGAGTGAAGTAAGTCAGAAAGAAAAACACTAATATAGTATACTAATGCATATATATGGAATTTAGAAAGATGGCACGGATAACCCTATATGTGAGACAGCAAAAGAGACACAGATGTATAGAACAGTCTTTTCGGCTCTGGGGAGAAGGCAAGGGTGAGATGATCTGAGAGAATAGCATTGAAACATGTATATTATCATATGTGAAACCGATCACCATTCCAGGTTTGATGCAAGAGACAGGGTGCTCAGGGCTGGTGCAATGGAATGACTCTGAGGGATGGGATGGGGAAGGAGGTGGGAGGGAGTTTCAGGATGGGGGACACATGTACATCCATGGCTGATTCATCTCAATGTATGGAAAAAACCATCACAATATTGTAAAGTAATTAACCTCCAACTAAAATAAATAAATTAAAAAAAATTTAAAAAAAATTAAAAAAAATTAAAAAAAAATTAAAAAATAAATAAATAAAAATAAAATAAATAAATTAAAAAAATAAATTAAAAAAGGCAGAGGAACCAGAGATCAAATTGCCAACATCTTTTGGATCATAGAAAAAGCTAGAGAATTCCAGAAAAACATCTACTTCTGCTTTATTGATTACACTAAAGTCTTTGACTGTGTGGATCACAATAAACTGTGGAAAATTCTTCAAGAGAAAGTAATACCAGACCACCTTACCTGCCTCCTGAGAAACCTGTATGCAGGTCAAGAAGCAACAGTTAGAACCATACATGGAACAAAAGACTGGTTCCAAATTGGGAAAGGAGTATGTCAAGGCTGTATATTGTCACCCTGCTTATTTACCATGCAGAGTACATCACATGAAATGCTGGACTGGATGAAGCACAAGCTGGAATTGGGTTATTAGGAGAAATATCAACAACTTCAAATGATACCACCCTTATAGCAGAGAATTAAGGGGAATTAAACAGTCTCTTGATGAGGGTAAAAGAGGAGAGTGAAAAGCTGGCTTAAAACTCAACATTCAAAAAACAAAGATCATGGCATCCGGTCGCATCACTTCATGACAAATAGATGGGGAAACAACAGAAATAGTGACAGACTTTACTTTCTTGAATTCCAAAATCACCGTGGACAGTGACTACAGCCATGAAATTAAAACATGTTTGCTCCTTGGAAGAAAAGCAATGGCAAACTTAGTGTATTAAAAAGTAAAGACATTACTTTGTCTACAAAGGTCCATGTAGTCACATCACAGCTATGGTTTTTCCAATAGTCAAATAGAGAAATAAGAGCTGGACAATTAAAAAAAAAAAAAAAAAAAAAGTGAGCGCTTAGGAGTTGATGGCTGTGAACTGTGGTGCTGGAGAAGACTCTTGAGAGTCCTTTGAACACCAAGGAGATCAAACTAGTCAATCCTAAAGGAATCAACCCTGAAAATTTATTGGAAGGACTGAAGCTGAAGCTCCAGTACTTTGGCTGCTTGCTGAGAAGAGCAGACTCATTGGAAACGACCTTGATGCTGGGAAAGATTGAAGGCAGGAGGAGAAGGGGACAGCAGAGGATGAGATGGTTTGATCACATTGCCGACTCAATGGACATGAATTTGAGTAAAGGACAGGGGAGCCTGGCATGCTGCAATCTGTGGGGTCACAAAGAGTCAGACATGACTGAGAGACTGAACAACAGCAACAATGATATACAAAGTATCACAATAAAATGATATCATTGAAAATTATAGGGTAGGCCCTCATGTCTTCAAGTACCTGGAATAACAGCATGAAAGATCAAAAGCTGAGTTGAGGCTATAAAATAAACAATCAGGGAATAGATCCGTTGTTTAAAAAAGATTTTTATATAAAAAAGAAAATGAGAATATTTGTGTAGAACTTAATCAGAATAACAGATAAAAATAGAGACATCTATATGACATGAAAGAAATCTATGGAACGAGTCTCTGCCCAACACAAATCAAGGTTGGCCAGTTGCCATGTGAATGAACTTGAATGTGGGTCTTTCATTCCAGTGAAATCTTCAGATGACTGAAGTCCTGGCTGACAGCTTGATGGCAAGCTCATGAGAAACCTGAGCCAATCTTTGCAACTAATCTACTTCTGAATTCCAGACCCAGAGATACTGTGAGATAACAAATGTTATGTTAAGTGGCTGTGTTTTAGGAAAATTTGTTACATGGCAATTGAAAACTCATTTATAACCCAAATGTCCACTAATAGAAGAATGGATATATAAAATCTGATCTATTTAAACAGTGAAATTTTACCCAGCAATGAAAAATAATGAAACAATGCTACACAAAATAACATGGGTGCATCTCTTAGGTCCAATAATGAATGAAATAAGCCAGGTCCAAAAGAACACATAAAATTATTTTTGGATAATTTTAAAAGGTATCAGGTAAAATCAGTATATGTAGACAGAAGTCAAAGTAATGTTGCCTTGAGAGTACTAACTGGGAAGCGGCAGGGAGGGTCCTTTAGGATACTTTAGGATTTAGGTTCCTGAGCCCACAATCAGAGATCTGGAGATGTGTTATATATTAATATTTGATATATTTATATCAGTTACATTACAAAAATTGAGCAAGATTTATACATAGTTTGTATACTTTATTGTATAATGTTGCTGTTTGTGCTCAGTCCTGTCTGACTCTTTGTGACATGGACCGAAGCCCACCAGGCTCCTTTATCCATGGGATTCTCCAGGCAAGAATAGTGGAGTGGGTTATCATGCCCTCCTCCAGGGCATCTTCCCAACCCAGGGATTGAACCCACATCTCTTGCATCTCCTGCATTGGCAGGCATGTTCTTTACCAGCTGAGCCACCAGGGAAGCCCATACATTATTGTTTACAATTAAGTTATATTCTATCTCAAAAAAAAAAAAACAAAAATAGGAGGCAAGGTATATTTTGAAAGTTGTGCCTATATTGCCTATGTTGATTTGAAGTACAGTTAGTGTCATTGTAGTAGAATGTATGGATGTACAATTTTTAAAGCTCTGAAATAATAACTAAGATAGCATTATGGCTTTGTGATGGTTAACTTTATGTATCAACGTGACAGGTCTGAGAAATAGCAATTAGTAAGACATATTTCTGGGTCTGTGTGCATTTGTGTGTGTTTCTAGGAAAGATTAGCATTCAAATTGGTGAATAAATAAAGCTCTCTCTTAGAAAAATATGAGGAATCATCCAATCCATTGAAGGTTTGAATAGAACAAAATGGTGATGGAAGGGCTAATTTGATATTTTCTTGAGCTGGATCATTGTCTTTTCTTGCCTTATACATCGGCACTCAGCCTGATGTTCAGGCCTTCAGACTTGAACTAGGACTTACATCACTGACTCCTCTGCTTCTCAGAATTTTTGATTTAGACAAGAGCTACATTGCAGGCTTTCCTGCTCTTCAGCTTGTGGAAGACAGGTTGAGGGATTTCTCTGCTTTCATAATTGTGTAAGCCAATCTCTCATAATATATACCTTTCTACATATCTATACAAATTCTATTAGTTTTGTTTCTCTAGAAGTGAAGTGAAGTGAAAGTCGCTCAGTCATGTCCAGTTCTTTGCAAACCCATGGACTAAACAGTCCATGGAATTCTCCAGGCCAGAATACTGAAGTGGGTAGCTGTTCCCTTCTCCAGGGGATCTTCCCAACCCAGGGATTGAACCCAGGTCTCCCGCATCGCAGGCAGATTCTTTACCATCTGTGCCACCTGATTAATATAAGATTTTTTAATCATAAATATAAAGCTGTACTTAGAACCATCACAGTAAATTTGATTGCTCATGCAAAACACATGAAGTGATGATGAAATGGAGCACAGATCACAGAATCCTGAGAGAAACCTACATAAAAGGGCCATGAAAGAAAAAAATGAGCTCAACGGAGGCCAAGAAGTGCCAAAAACAAAACAAAACAGGAGGTGCCAGTTCATAGAAACCAAATTTTCTTGGTTGTTTTTCAATTTTAAAGGGAGAGGACAACAGGATCATATACTACAGGATGGTCAGGTAAGTTAGGATTAAATGCAATTAATTTAAGTCTTTGCAAAGAAATCATTGCTGACTGTGAAGAAAGTAGATTCCTGAAGGAAGGATGGACTATGGTTATTTATACAATCTTGTGCCAAAATGATTTTCAATTCATGATATAAAATAGAATCAAACATAAGTAAGTTTCTGCTTGCTACAATTTTTTTTTCTCTACCTTAATCCATCTGAACACACAAAAACCTGTAATACTTAGATCAGTAAATTTAATAAAGTTGAATTCAGGAAAACAATTTGTAATTGTTAAATAATGCCTAATACTTCTTTAGACTGAATGCAGAACTTTTCAACTAGCTACTTCCATGTAATATGGTTGTAGTTACAAAGTTTCTATCTCAGGAGTTTAGGGCCACAACAAAGTAAATAATCTTATAGATATGTGTTGTCAACTCCTCCTCACCCAAAAGAACTAATTTTCCATATTTCCAGGTGGAAGAACTAGTCTTCCATATTTCTATATTTCCACCTTTCATCCAAGGATTGCTCACTGGACTTGTCTTTCCTTTCTTGGAACTGTCCTGCAGTCTAGTACTCTTTTTATCTAATCCTCCTTCCTTCCCTCTCTCCTCCCACAGGTAAGAGATCTTCACCACAGTCTGAAGGCACACACGGTTGGCACTGGGAATGATCTGAGAACACAGATGGTAAGGTGGGACTGGCTCATCGTCTCCTAGCAGTTGAATCTTGCAAGGTAAGTGGGGCACAAACATACCCTAGCAGAAGATGGTGCTAAGTTGGTAAAGATTTCATGGGGTGTTGGTGTGATAATTAATGCAATGAAATGCAAGTGGGGGAGAATGTCTGTAAAGACAGAAGAACTGATTACTTACTGCTGAGTTGTATTCCTTGCCTGCCGGTCTTGGAAAAAAGATCTTGATATTATTTGTGTGTGTTTTTATTAATTAATTAGTTACTTATTTTGTTGTGCTGGGTCTTTGTCGCTGTTCAGGGTCTCTTAGTTGCAACGAGTGGGGACTTTTCTCGAGTTGTGATGTGTGAGCTTCTCATTGTGGTGACTTTTCTTGTGGCGGAGCATGGAGTCAAGGGTACATGGGCTTCGGTATTTGTAGCACATGGGCTCAGTAACTGTGGCAGATGGGCTTAGTTGCCCTGCAACATATGGAATCTTGCTAGACCAGAGATTGAATCTGTGTCCTCTGTGTTGGCAAGTGGAATCTTAACCACTGGGACAGCAGGGAAGTAGCTTTGTGTATTTTTGTGCATGTGGAGAAAGGGGTGGGGGGCAGGGATATGATGAAATGCCCTCTAAGAGGCTGAGACGTATTCAGAACAATCGAAAGGTGGAATTTACTAATGCTTCCTTCTCCTTCTACTTTATACTACTGAAAATGTATATGGGTTTCTTCCAGAGCTAGACATCTGCCTTCAGAAAAGAGTAGGATCCAAGAGCATGGTTAAGAGAATCGTTAGACCACTAGTTGATTCTCAAATTATTGATCTAACTTTAGAATGTTGTATTTAGTAGAAAATGTTTTACCATTTCGTAGATAATAGGTTGATTTTTTTTTTTTTTCCTTTATTGAGTTGTGTTTACAAAGATCTCTAGCTTGAGGAAGGTGGTATGAAGTGACTAGAGGTAGTGTTTTGTGTCTCCCTGGCTTGAAAGGAAAATAAGTCACAAGTATCTTTAACTAAGGTGGTACTGCATTATTAGAAATGAATGAAATCATCACTGGTTCCAAAGCTGAAGAAATGTAGTTCAGGGATAAATATTATCTAGAAGATGTGATTTAATTTTAAAACAGTAACTCTAAATGCAGATGGAGCTATATGAGTTTAACTTTTACAAAAACAAAATTAAATCAAGCAGAAGAGAATATTCAGAGAATTTAGGAACATTTGTTTGGCTTAAGAGAATTAGAATTACCAAAATATTTTTTTAAAGCTAATGTTACAAAAGTAGTGTAAGATATGTCCAAATTTACAACAATACAAATGCATTTATATGAAAATATGAAGTTTGCTTATTATATATTTAGATATACAGATATGTATTAACAATGTTTCTTATACACTTTAACTTCTCTATGAAGTGGTAAGTATACAATTGTAAAAGACAGATGTATATTATTCTAATAAGGATGGTACAAGAAATTAATTAAAATGGGTAAGCTTACATACATGTCATGAAAGAAAAAGCCAGGAGAAAAAAAAAAAAAGATGTTAACTAAAACATCTGTAGTATATATGAACATGTATAAAGTATTCAAACTGTGCAAACTTTAAATCGTAAAATGTAAATGTGAATAGGTTCTAATAATACAATCAGTAGATTGTCTCAATTCACTATATGACAAACAGATGCAAAGCACTTAAATAATAATCATTATACTGTCCAAATTTTTCACTTGTGTGAAGTCTATAGGCACTATATAAAATATAATGAAAGACTGAGGATGGATCATATTCACAAAGCAAATGCATTTTCAATGAGATTTAGTCTTTCTATGTCTTCAAAAAGGTAGAATATAACATAACTTTCTTTCAAATATTGGTCATATTTTGCCTCTAGTTTAACACATACAAGAAACTTGTGCTTTACTATGTTTAGAGAAGAGTTTTATTTCAGAGTACTATATGAGTTCTGTGTTCTTATGTTCTCTGTTCAAAAAATGTGATTTTTTTTCCATATATGCTCAGTTTCGGATTTGTCATTTCCCCAAATTTGTCTCTTGTATACATATATTTCTGTTCATATCTTTTAAAGAACATCCCTATAGATTCTGTCCCATATACCTACAACTGTCCAATATATTAGCAACTACCCACATGTAGCTATTTAAAATTAAATTTAGGTTAATTAAAATTAAATTAAAAGTTCAGTTTTTTACTCACACTAGTCATATTTTAAGTGTTCAATAGCTGTGCATGTCTAGTCTTCCTTGATAGGTAATTCAGACATACAGCATTTCCAAAACTAAAAAAAAAAAAGGAAAAAAAAAATTAAGGACTGATATAAACAGCAACGTTCAAACAATCGCCATTCATCCATTTTTCAGTTATTAACTAATATCTTAATGGATATCTATAATGTATCAGGCACTGTCTTTTGTTCCAAGGATATGAAAATGAATAAAATGAATACAGTGCCTACTTTCATCAGGCTGATATTCTTGAAACTGTGTCAGAAATAAAATATTAATCAACAAAAGTACATAAAGTGAAAAACAAATGAAGACCAGCCTTGAAAATTCCCTAAATGGACAAAATCAGTTCAGTATAAAAGCAAAGCTTAATTTAGCTTATTATGCAAGGCCAACTTGACCTGGGTCATTTCTTATTTATGCCACTGGAACTCATAAGCAATGCTTAAACCTTTTCCCAAGGATGATATGAGGTAACCACTGGCCAATTCTCTATCATTTAAGAAAATTCTAATATTATAACAAATCACTGGGGAGAATGGTCATTTCTTCCTCACTGTATAAGCTATATTATAACAACACACCCCTGAGCCTCATTCTAGTGTCTGAACAATAAACTTTTATTAATTGCTGTTTCTGTGATTCATAGGCTCTCCTTTTGTCATTTCTGAGCTTTTGTCAGTGATGTCCATGACATAATGATCCATGAAGTGGTAGAGTCTAAACCAGAGGAATTACCCTGGATAAGTGAGAGAGAGTGGTAATAAAGAAACACTTCCCTGAAGAAACATTGTTTCCTGAAAAATAAATGTGAGTTATCCAGGTAGAGTCATGCTGGGAATTACCACTGTGAAAGGTATCATGGTAGAACAGAAGTTAACTATCGGCATAGAAATTTGCATATGCAAAAAGGCCCTAATGCAGGAAAAACTTTTTTATGCTTAAAAATAGACATAAAGTTTTATTGCTAGACTATCTGAGAGGGGATGGCAGCAGGCCAGAAGGAAAAAAAGTGGACCATACCACACAGGCTGAGGTGGGTCATGGGTAGGCCTGACATAATGAAAGAAACCTATTAAAGCTACAAGAAATTAAACCTGATGGTTTAGCTGTGCAAAGTAAAAAAGGTATTATATTTTAATAACATGGACCTTTGCATGCTGACATGTACCACCCTCCAAACTCCCAACCCAGTGTGATAGACACATGGTAAAGAATGAACCTGTCTTTATTCTCTTCTACTCCGTGGACTCCAAATGCCACCTACACTGTGAGGGCCTCTGCAATTTGGGTGTGCCTCTGTGGAAAGTAAAGGGGTCCCTGAGGAGACAGATACATGTATTCAAGCATATATCCCTGATCTTGGGCATATCTTCATTCTCTGGTTGTGTCAGTTAGGCTTAGACAGGAAAACAGAAGTCACATCAGTTATTTTAACAGAGAGAATGTAATACAGAGAATTGATTGAGCAAGTATTGCATGAAGTGTCAGCATAGCTGCTGCTGAAATCAAATATGGTACTTATGGGGCCACAAAGATATCTGATGTACACAGTTCGTAAGGCCAGGGCTTTAATGGGTTAATAAAAAAATGCTTTATTTTGTCGCCATGTTGCACAGGTAATATTTAAAACAGACAAGGTGATCATGTTTAAATGAAATCTTACTTGTTTGACCATCATCATTGATAAGATATAGAACTCATTTTCTTGGTATTGAAGCTTTATAAATTGGAGCTTGTCATTTTAGCAAATTTGGTATATTTCAACTTTGATTGCTCTTCAACCAAAAAGTGATTTTGGTCCTACTGACACCAACAGGAACAAGTCCAACTGAAGAGTTTAATGGGTCAAGGAGCGGGGGCAGTTACAAGTGCCATTTCCAGGGATGGAGAAAATAGATACATGTTTCTAGGGGTATAATAAGCTCATATTTCAACAAGTTGAGTTAAAAACTAGCAAGTATTCTATAGAATGTCTATGTGGAGACAATCAGAAGATAATTTAGGTTTACTGATAAGTACAGAGCTCAAGGGAATAAGTCTGTCTTGAATATGTATATATAAATAAAGCCATTAGACTGATGGAGATACCAGGAAAAAATGAAGAGTTTTCCTACAGTATAGGACACTGCTTCTGTGGCCCACCAAAATTTAGAAGCTGTGGTTGGGAAATACTTCACATCAGAAAAAGGAGCAACTAGAAAGATAAGAAAAAACCTTGAAATAGTTGTGTCATGGAAATAAAAAAAGAAGAAATGCAAAATACAAAGAAAACTGTCCCTAATATCAGGTGCTGCCGTGGTAAGAAGGGTCCTGATAAGGATCCACTAGATTTCACAAGGAGACTATTGACACATTAAGCATTATAGAGTGAAAGAGCATTTCACTGGGTTTTGAGTGTTAATGTCAAATGAAGTAAAGCCGATGAGATGAGATCACTCTTAGAACTGCTATTTAAATGTTGCAATTGTTTGAATGTTAATGGAAGAGAGGAAGTTTGGCAATGGAAGAAGGGCTTGAGTAGAGAGAGAGGGCATCAGTCAATTGTACAACATCATAGGCTAGGAATATTAATCCTTAACGTACAGCATTTTTTTTTTTTTTTTTGAAGTGTACTCATTCTACAAAAAACAATTCTGGGAATAACGGTAAATTTGGCTATTAACTTAGATTTAGTGGAATTCTTGATGAAGTTTTGGAGATTTGTTTTCTCTCCCCACGCTCTGTATTAACTGATTTGTATTGGAAGCTGACGAGTTAGAACTCCAAAATGTAAACATTTTAAAAATATGTCTCAAAAATTTGTCCTTTTCATGTTCTAGTCAAAACCCTATTTTCAAGTATGGGCATGACATACACTGTGTGGTAAGGTTTCTTTGTACTTGCTTCCAGGGTCTTAAGAGTGAGGATCCCTGCCCAAGTGACCACCACACCTCCCCCAAACACACTCACACATCCATTGTATCCTGTGCTTACCTCTGCTTACTCACTCAATGTTCAACTCTTTCTGACCCCATGGACTGTAGCCCGCCAGGCTCCTCTGTCCATGGGATTCTCCAGGCAAGACCAGTGGAGTGGGTTGCCATGCCCTCTTCCAGGGGATCTTCCCAACCCAGGAATTGGATCCACATTACAGGCAGATTCTTTAGGGAAGCCCACACTGTATCCTAAGGTAGATCTAAGAGATTATTCATGGTTAGTTTCTATGGACTCAACCTGATGCTTATATGTTCTGGGGTACAATTATGTTTCTGCTTCTTTTGCTAAACATATTTAGGGTAATAACCTTGAATTTCCATTTTAGGCTCCACCTATAAGGAACAGAAGTCAAACAAGTAAAAAGCATAACCGGGAACTCCCTGGCAGTCCAGAGGTTAGTACTCCACACTCTTCACTGCCAAGGGCCAGGGATCAATCCCTGGTTAGGAAACTAAAATACCATAAGCTGCATGGTGCGGCCAAAAAAAAAAAAGTAAATAAAGAAATATTTAAAATCTTAAGAAAACAGATAAAAAGCAGAAAAGACTGAAAAATTAGCAACTCAGCTTGGATTTTATAAAGGGGATGACACAGTCAAAATACTGTCATCAAATTGGAATGGCCAACAGATGAATACAGTTCATCAGCTTACTGAGACAACGACTCACAGGCAGAAATGTCCCAGGGAACAGGGTCTGGGGTAGGGAAACCAGAACTGTAACTGATGAATTGGATATGCTCAGTGCAGACAAATCTGAAGAAGTTAAAAATTTCTGGGGGACCCAGTCATAGAGACACCCCAACATTTTTGTGAATGTTATCCCCAGGAGAGCTCAATCTGATGAATATCAGAGAAAACATCTTGAGCTGCCTGCAGAGGGAGGAGATAGGAACCATTTTGAAATATAATTGACCTTTATTATGAGGGGACAAAGGAACCAAAATCCTACACTCTCAAAAATCTGAACATAAATTTTGACTCTCCAAAAACTTAGTTAGTTATAGCTTACTGTTGACTGGAAATCTTACCAATAACATAAAATGCCAATTAAAACATATTTTGTATGTTACACATATGTATTATATATTGTATTCATACAATAAAGTAAGCTAGAGGAAAGAAAATTTTATTAAGAAAATCATAATGACGAGAAAATACACTTATACTACATAAATTTATTTCTTGAAAAAAATCCACATAAAAATGAACGCACATAATTCAAAGTCATGTTGTTGCCTGGTGGCTCAGATGGTAAAGCGTCTGCCTGCAATGCGGGAGACCCGGGTTTGATCCCTGGGTGGGGAAAATCCCCTGGAGAAGGAAATGGCAACCCACTCTAGTACTCTTGCCTGGAAAATTCCATTGAGGGAGGAGATTGGTAGGTTAAAGTCCATGGGGTCACAGAGTCGGACACAACTTAGTGATTTCACTTTCGTGTTGTTCAAGGGTCAACTGTACACAAGAGCATTATTTTCTTTTAAAGTCCTCCCTTAAGAGAATCTACTTAACAAGAGCTTAATCTGCTGGGTAATGTCAGCTCCTAACTGACCTTGGGGGAGAGAAAAATTCAACTCCAGGTAACGCTAGTCATCTTGTTCCACCTAAGTGTGGAGGAAATAAAAAACTGAGAAACACTTGTGAAATTCACCATCCAGAAGCACAGTTCAGTTCAGTTCAGTCACTCAGTTGTGTCTGACTCTTTGCGACTCCATGGACCGCAGCATGCCAGGCCTCCCTGTCCATCACCAGCTCTGGAGCTTGCTCAAACTCATGTCCATTAAGTCAGTGATACCATCCAATCATCTCATCCTCTGTCATCACCTTCTCCCCCCTCCTTCAATCTTTCCCAGCATCAGGGTCTTTTCAAATGAGTCAGTTCTTCTCATCAGGTGGCCAAAGTACTGGAGTTTCAGCTTCAACATCAGTCCTTCCAATGAATATTCAGAACTGATTTCCTTTAGGATGGACTAGTTGGGTCTTCTTGCAGCCCAAGGAACTCTAAGGAGTCTTCTCCAACACCACAGTTCACAAGCATCAATTATTCAGCTATCAGCTTTCTTTATACTCCAACTCTCACATCCATCTCTGACTATTGAAAAAACCATAGCTTTCGCAACATGGACCTTTGTCAGCAAAGTAATGTCTCTGCTTTTTAAAATGCTGTCTAGGTTGGTCATAACTTTTCTTCCAAGGAGTAAGCATCTTTTAATTTTATGGCTGCAATCACTATCTTCAGTGATTATGGAGCCCCCCTGCCCCAAATAAAGCCTGCCACTCTTTCCACTGCTTCCCTATCTATTTGCCATGAGGTGATGGAACTACATGCCATGATCTTAATTTTCCGAATGTTGAGTTTTAAGGCAACATTTTCACTCTCCTCTTTCACTTTCATCAAAAGGTTCTTTAGTTCTTCTTCACTTTCTGCCATAAGGGTATATGCATATACCCTTATATGCATATCTGCATATCTGAGACTAATGATATTTTTCCTGGCAATCTTGATTCCAGCTTGTGCTTCATCCAGCCCAGTGTTTCTCATGAGGTACTCTGCATATAAGTTAAATAAGCAGGGTGACAGTGTACAGCCTTGGCATACTCCTTTCCCTATTTGGAACCAATCTGTTGTTTCATGACCAGTTCTAACTGTTGCTTCCTGACCTGCATACCGATTTTTCAAGAGGCAGATCAGGTGGTCTGGTATTCCCATCTCTTTCAGAATTTTCCACAGATTGTTGTGATCCAAACAGTCAAAGGTTTTGGCATAGTCAATAAAGCAGAAATAGATGTTTCTCTGGAACTCTCCTGCTTCTTTGATGATCCAGTGGATGTTGGCAATTTGATCTCTGGTTCCTCTGCCTTTTCTGAATCTAGCTTGAACATCTGGAAGTTCATGGTTCACATATTGCTGAAGCCTGGCTTGGAGAATTTTGAGTATTACTTTACTAGCATGTGAGATGTGTGCAATTGTGCAGTTGTTTGAGGATTCTCTGGTATTGCCTTTCTTTGGGACTGGAATGAAAACTGACTTTTTCCAGTCCAGTCACCACTGCTGAGTTCTCCATATTTGCTGGAATATTGAGTGTAGCACTTTCACAGTATCATCTTTCAAGACATGAGATAGCTCAACTGGAATTTTATCACCTCCACTAACTTTGTTGGTAGTGATGCTTCTTCCTAAGGCCAGCTCAACTTCACATACCAGGATGTCTGGTTCTGGGCAAGTGATCACACCATCATGATTATCTGGGTCGTGAAGATCAATTCTGCATAGATCTTCTGTGTATTCTTTCCACCTCTTATTAATATCTTCTGTTTCTGTTAGCTCCATACCATTTCTTTTCTTTATTGTGCCCATCTTTGCATGAAATGTTCCCTTGGTATGTCTAATTTTCTTAAAGAGATCTCTAGTCTTTCCCATTCTATTGCTTTCCTCTATTTCTTTGCATTGATCACTGAGGAAGGCTTTCTTATCTCTCCTTGCTATTCTTTGGAACTCTGCTTTCAAATGAATATATCTTTCCTTTTCTCCTTTGCATTTTGCTTCTCTTCTATTCACAGCTATTTATAAGGCCTCCTCAGATGATTTTGCCTTTATGCATTTCTTTTTCTTGGGGATGGTATTGATCCCTGCCTGCTGCACTATGTCACGAAATTCCCTCTGTAGTTTTTCAGGCCCTCTGTCTACCAGATCTAATCCCTTGAACCTATTTCTCACTTCCACTGTATAATTGGGATTTAGGTCATACCTGAATGGTCTAGTGGTTTTCCCTAATTTCTTCAGTTTAAGTCTGAATTCAGCAATACAGAGTTCATGATACCAGCCACACACAGTCAACTCCTTGTCTTGTTTTTGCTGACTGTTTAGAGCTTCTCCATCATTGGCTGCAAAGAATATAATCAATCTGATTTTTGTATTGACCATCTCGTGATGTCCATGTGTAGAGTCTTCTCTTGTATTGTTGGAAGAGGGTGTTTGCTATGACCAGTGCATTCTCTCGGCAAAACTCTATTAGCCTTTGCCCTGCTTCATTCTGTACTCCAAGGCCAAATTTGCCTATTACTCCAGGTGTCTCTTGACTGCCTACTTTTGTATTCCAGTCCCCTATAAGGAAAAGGACACCTTTTTTTGGGTGTTAGTTCTAGAAGGCCTTGTAGGTCTTCATAGAACCATTCAACTTCAGCTTCTTCAGCATTACTGATAGGGACATAGACTTGGATTACTCTGATTTTGAATGGGTTGCCTTGGAAATGAACAGAGATCCTTCCGTTGTTTTTGAGATTGCATTCAAGTACTGCATTTCAGACTTTTTTGTTGACTATGATAGCTACTCCATTTCTCCTAAGGGATTCTTGCCCACAGTAGTAGATGTAAGGGTTATCTGAGTTAAATTCACCCATTCCAGTCCATTTTAGTTTGCTGATTCCTAAACCGCTGATGTTGACCCTTGCCATCTCCTGTTTGGCCACTCCCAATTTGCCTTGATCCATGGACCTAGCATTCAGGTTCCTATGCAATACTGCTCTTTATAGCATTAGACTTTGCTTCTTTCACCAGTCTCCTCCACAATTAGGGGTTGGTTATTTTTGCTTTGGCCCTGTGTCCTCATTCTTTTGGAGTTATTTCTCCACTTATCTCCAGTAACATATGGGCACCTACCAACCTGAGGAGTTCATCTTTCAGTGTCCTATCTTTTGTCTTTTCATACTGTTTATGAGGTTCTCAAAGTAAGGATACTGAAGTGGTTTGCCATTCCCTTCTCCAGTGGATTATGTTTTGTCAGAACTGTCCACCATGACCTGTCCATCTTGGGTGGCCCTACACAGCATGGCTCTTAGTTTCATTGAGTTAGACAAGACTGTGGCCCATGTTATTAGATTGGTTAGTTTTCTGTGATTGTATTTTCAGTCTGATGGAGAAGGACAACAGGCTTATGGGAGCTTCCTGATGGAAGAGACTGACTGAGGAGGAAACTGGGAAATGGGTTTCAGAAGCACAGGCTCACTTAAAGATTTAGATGTAATCACAGGACTGTAGAACACCATCCTCCCCACACCTCACCACCACATTACTAAATTCTTATTTAAAGCAATTGCTTTTACATCATGTCCAGCTATCACCTCCAACTACAATATATCCTGTCTCATTGGGAACTCTTCATAGGTTATTTGATGAGTTCCCATTGAGTTACATGGAAACTAATGACCATTAACTTTCTCACAACCTTTTGTTTTGTTTTGCAAGATGTAATTCAGTTCTTTGGCCCAACTCTGTTAATAGCATGCTTACCTACTGACAGTTCATCAGTAGACAAAATGTGGACTTCCCAAAGAAGAAAGATTTATCCCATGACAAGTGACCAAGAGTCTTCTGTGATCAGCAAACCAGGGTTTACAGTGGTTTTCTGGCCCATTTCCCTAACAAGAGAGGGAATGAGGTTCCAAATACAAATATAGTGAGTGGGTTCTTAGAAGTACACATGCAAGTACACACGGAAATGTGAGGGACAAAGGAAAAAAAAAAACTTTGCCTACAAGAAATCCTAAAAAGTGTATATAACGATGTAGGAATTAATGGGATGGCAAATGTGACCTCTGTGATAAGTAAGAAGATATATTGCATTAAAATATCAAAATTATGGAAATTGCTTTGACTTTATATCTTTTAGAAACCATACATCAAAGCTTAATTAAATATAAATGAAAACACTAAATGATGTCATATTGCTAAAACAATATTCTCAAAGTGTAAGACTCTAATAATGGCCTTTTCAGATAACTTAAAAAAAGTTAGTGTATTAATAAATGTGCTTCACTCAACCCATATCAGAATTTTTCAAGCCTGTGTGACAAATGTGTTGTTCCACATAAAAGTATAATGATAAAAATAAATTAAGCCATTATACATAAGAATTCTAGGTAATGTTTTTAATTGGTGTGCAACATCAATTATATCTGGGGGGCACAGATGGCTTTTAACCTAAATCTCAAATCTCTCTATGGCCTATATTTTTTTGATCTATGGACTCTAAGGAAATAGAATTAAAAAAGAGATTTTCCTCCTGATTACTTATAGTGTTTCCCATGAACTTTCACTTGTGGTAGAGCAAAATTTATTTTATATAGTACACATTTAAACTAATAAAAATAATTTTAAAAAGATCTTATATTTTAATGTTTTGTGAAATGATATTTATTACACATCTCAATTTGCTTTAAAAATTCATTTTGACATTCTAATTATCTTTAATAATTTTCAATAAAAACCTTAGTTTCTACTAAAGGAATAATTATTTTCAATAAGAATGCAAGGAAATACTCATATTACTTACCTCATTTTTGGTAATTGAATTCAAAAAATATCTTCCCCTCTTCTCGAAGTCACACATTAGTTTGATCCTTGCATTCGATGGCTTGCTATACACCAAGTGAAGATAATTCTTCTGGCTCTTTTTAAGAAAAGCAAACAGATATAGATATTTTCCCACCATAACATCCTCATTTTTTATAAATTGACTAATTGCAAAACAAAATAAGAATCATTGTATTCATAAAAAGTAACCTAGATATCAACCAATTTGGTGATGCAAATTCCTTTGTATATCCTGTCCTTTAATATTTATATACTGAGCACTTGAACCACCTACCTACTAAATGTCAAAACTCCACATTATATATGTTTGGAAACCAGTGTGTGCATGCATACTAAGTCACTCGAGTCGCGTCTGACTCTTTGTGACCCTGTGGACTGTAGCCTGCCAAACCCCTATCCATGGGATTCTCCAGGCAAGGATACTGGAATGGGTTGCCATGCCCTCCTCCAGGGGATCTTCCTGCCCCAGGGATTGAACCTGTTTCCTGTGGTTCCTGCATTTCAGGTGGTTTCTTTATTGCTGAGTCACTAGAGGAAGGCCCTGGTTGGAAGCCAGCATCTCCTAATAACATCACAGGTGACCAAGAGACTTAAATTTCTGTTTTTTTCCAATGTTTTGAGTCCACTGAATCTTTATTTTCCCACCCAAGAGGTATACTGAATTTGTCACTGCTTCTTTCACTCTTTAAAATAACACAATTTACAGAAGTTTTGAGATAATAAAAGTAGAGTTTTCTCACAGTGTATAGTTTACCATGGGAATCACCTTAATAATAGATTATGTGGATTCCTCTACACAGGACGTCAGGTTATATGGAATTCTAGCTTCACGAGATCCAACATGTGTAAACATGGGTGATTTTCTTAATCTGTCAGTACTTCAGTTGACTTGCATGGGGATTGTGAGGATTCCATGAGTTAATATTTGCAAGTTTTCTCGTTGACTTATTTTCAATTTTCTTTGCTGGCATACTGCTGCAGCCCTACACCTGATGCCTTATGGATGTCTCAGAAAATGAAAAGCTTGTGCCATTTTATCTTATAGAAAAAAAGTTTTCTTCTATGTTTCTCTGCATGGTTCATTTTGGCTTTGCCTCCTGAGCTATTTTTACCAATTAGTGTGAGTATTAAGATGTTGCATTGAATTAAGGGTTTGCAAAATTTTTGGTAAAGGACCAAATAATAAATATTTTAGATTTTTCAAGCCATAAATTCTCTGTTGTAACTGTTTAATTCTGCTCTTGTAGCTCAAAAATAGCCACAGAAAATACATAAATGAGCAGGCTATACTCTGACAAAATTTTATAAAAACAGGTGAATTTGGATTATGAGCCATAGTTTGACTATTCCTGCTCTAAATAAAACTTGAATGTGGCTATACCCATGGGCCATAGTTAAACAAAAGCAGATTGATCTTTTAAGATAACTTTATTATGAAATATTCTATAAATATAATTTTATATGTAATGTGTCATATGCTATAAACAGTAAAACAATACAAAATGAGAAATTGAGGACCCAGCATCTGAATTATCCAGCAGAGCATTACCAGCACAGTTAAAAATTCCCTCTGTGACCCTTTCGGTTGTATGACTTTTCTATCCCCTATCACCTCTCCCTCCTTTCTAGAAAGAATTACTATTCATATACATTATTTGCTTGGTTTTTCCTCATGCATTTATTCTCCTTATGCATGGTATTTATGCTGCATAAAGTGGAAGTGAACACTGCATTCGCAAATACTTAACCATCACTCCTAGAGGAAATATGGACACGCACATATCCACAGACCTCACACAGAATACAGTCTTGAATTGTAAAAACAGCTCACTCTGGTAGGTTTGATTTTAGTCTCATTTTACACAAGAGGAAATAAGGTTCAGAATGGTTAAGTGGCTTGCTTTAGGCCTCCCCACTAGAGGTGCCAGAGCTGGAATTCAGTCCCTGCCCACCTGGCCCCGGAGCCAGAGCGGCTTGCTCGGCAGTACACTCCCCCTCCTTCCTCTGGGCATCTCTGTGAGAGCTAAAAGGAGAAAACTCAACACCTGGCCTTGTTTGCACTCAGCTGGGAGCATGGACCTCAGACTCACATTTTTCACTGTTCTGAGAATGTCTGGATTATAGTTTTGAGGATTACAAATACATTTTAGCAAGTAAACAAATCACACATATAGCAATTTAAACAATGATGCTTGACAGTCATTTCTTTAAATAAATATGCATATATACTCATTTCACATTAATTTTCTTTTCATGTAATTGATGCCATACAAGATGTGGTTTTTTTTTTTTTTCCAAAGTCATTGCTAAGCTGCGTATATTTGTGAGGTTGATATATTTTGATTTGATTGACTATGGCTCCTTCGTTAATACTCCTGTAATTGATTCTACTGTATTATAATATAGTTGCTTTGCCCATTCTTTCCTTTGGGGGACTTTTTGACTATTACCTTGCTACCACAGACAATCCTGGCATAAATATCCATGTTTATTGTTGCTGTTTAGTTGCTAAGTTGTCTCCAACTCTTTGTGACTCCAATTTAGCCTGCCAGATTCCTCTGTCCATGGGGTTCTCTGGGCAAGAATACTGGAGTGGGTTGCCATCTCCTCCTCCAGGGGATCTTTTGGATTTGGAATAGAACCTGTGTCTCCTATGTCTCCTGCTTGGCAGGCTGCTTCTTTACCACTGAGTCACCTGGGAAACCCCCATTCCTGTTCATTACTACTGGTTAAAAAAATCTCCATCGGATATATTAACTTTATCTATTTTTATTCACTTGAATATATTTTATTTATCTTTAATCACTTTATGAAGGAAAAATATTAATAGCTTTATTAAAACTTTCATATAGGAAATAGAACTAATTTAGTTTAGATGTTAAAATATAATCTGATTATATTAACCATTGCATTGTTTAAATGCTTTGCATCCATGATCATGAGTGCTTAATATTTTTCATTAAATTTTTTTGGTCTTGTGTCAGTAAAATGCCTTTTAAAATTAGTGTTTTTAATTTTTCTGTGCTTTGTAAAATTTGTATCTGTTACTTAAAATTTGGTAAATATTTTTGTAAAATTATATTGTGATATTTTGTTTCTTTCCTCTTTTATTACTTCAAAATGAAAAATTTATTCTATGCATTTTCCTCTACAAAATTTGAAAGGTACACTCTCTGTTTTTGGTGGTTCTTTTTGAAATCTTCCCATAATCTATTTAGCTTTGGTAGCTATATATTACAGATGTGAGAATTATATACATATATGTAAAACATAAATGATTATTTTTAGGGAGAGTCTATTCATGGTAAATTTTCTCAGTACTTATTTTTTTGTTCTTATCTTTGAAAGAGATGTTGTAAGTTACATAACTGAAAGTTGAGGATTCATTTCTTTCAACATTTTGAGCACATTTTTCCATTGATTTTGTCTCTGAATGTTGCTATTGGAAAGTCTACTATAAGTTGAAATATACAGTTTTTATTTTGTTTGTAGATGAGTTTTGTTTTTAAATGCCCATTGTCTGTGTGTAAGTTTGCATTTCTTTTTGTTAATCCTGTTTAGAATACATATTTTCAAATTTTAAACTTTATGTCCTTTGTCATTTCTGAAAATTTCTTAGCCGTTATTTCTTTCTTTAAATATTTCCTCATTGTTATTCTCAATTTTGGCTTTTTCTTGAACTGTAATGAGAGGAGAATATTCATCTTCATTATATTTTCAATTTAATCTCTTTTTAGAATCTTCAATTTCATTTTCTAGTTCATGAATTCTCTTTCAATTTTGTCTAATCTGCATATTGACTCATAAAACAAATTTTAATTTCATATTTGTTTATGTTTATATATAAAATACATTTTAAGTGGGATTTTGATTATCATAGTCATAAAATATTTTATCATTGGTTATCATTTTGTGCATTGATCATTAATATTTTCAACTTTATTGACATATTGTATGTATGGATATTCTGCATATGCCAAGGATATATTAGTATCTTAAATTTTATCCATTAAGCATGTTAGTTCTTTTTACTGATGAGTGTTGATTGGGCTACAGATCCAGGGAGAAGGTTAGGTGAGTGACTCACTCACATTAGAGTATATGCCAAATCTAGGTGCCAAACAATCAATAATGAAAATAAATACTATTAGTATAATTTTAACATCAAAACTGCTGCAGAAAATTCTTGATAAACAAATGTCAAAAATTTAAGTAAAGACAAGATCTGACCTTGAATTTCTACAAGTCAGCCCATTTGTTTCACCCTAATCCATCTACAGCAGATCCTACTTTTGCTTAAATTTTGGTGTTTTATTTATTGTAAATTTGAGCATTGATTATGATTTACTAAAGTAATAAATTAAAGTACCATTTCTTTTGACTAAGAGATTTTTGGTGCCCTTTTAAATTTTGTACCAATGATCAATTCTTACTCACTTCATCCTACTTTCAGTTCAGTTCAGTTCAGTCACTCAGTCGTGCCCGACTCTTTGTGACCCCATGGACTGCAGCACACCAGGCTTCCCTGCCCATCACCAACTCCTGGAGCTTATTGAAACTCATGTCCATTGAGTCAGTGATGCCATCCAGACATCTCATCCTCTGTCTTCCCCTGCTCCCCCTTAAATCTTTCCCAGCATTAAGGTCTTTTCAAATGAGTCAGTCCTTTGCATCAGGTGGCCAAAGTATTGTAGTTTCAGCTTCAACATCAGTCCTCCCAATGAATATTCAGAACTGATTTACTTTAGGATGGACTGGTTAGATCTTCTTGCAGTCCAAGGGACTCTCAAGAGTCTTCTCCAACATCACATTTCAAAAGTATCAGTTCTTTGGCACTCAGCTTTCTTTATAGTCCAACTCTTATATCCACACATGACTACTGGAAAAATCATAACTTTGACTAGACAGTCATTTGTTGACAAAGTAATGTCTCTGTTTTTTAATATTCTGTCTAGGTTAGTCATAACTTTTCTTCCAAGAAGCAAGCATCTTTTAATTTCATGGCTAAAGTCACCATCGGCAATGATTTTGGAGCCCCAAAAAATAGTCTCTCATTTTTTCCATTGTTTCCCATCTATTTGCAATGAAGTGATAAGACCAGATACCATAATCTTTGTTTTCTGAATGTTGAGCTTTAAGCCAACTTTTTAATTCTCCTCTTTCACTTTCATCAAGAGGCTCTTTAGTTCTTCTTCACTTTCTGCCATAAGGGTGGTGTCATCTGTATATATGAGGTTATTGATATTTCTCCTAGCAATCTTGAGTCCAGCTTGTGCTTCATCCAGTCCAGCATTTCTCATGATGTACTCTGCATATAAGTTAAATAAGCAGGGTGATAGTGTATAGCTTCGGCATACTCCTTTCCTTATTTGGAACCAGTTTGTTGTTCCATGACCAGTTCTAACTGTTGCTTCCTGAACTGCATACCGATTTCTCAAGAGGCAGATCAGGTGGTCTGGTATTTCCATCTCCTTCAGAATTTTGCACAGTTTGTTGTGATCCACACAGTCAAAGGTTTTGGCATAGTCAATAAAGCAGAAATAGATGTTTTTCTGGGACTCTCTTGCTTTTTCGATGAGCCAGCGGATGTTGGCAATTTGATCTCTGGCTTCTCTGCCTTTTCTAAATCCAGCTCGAACATCTGGAAGTTCATGGTTCTTGTACTGTTGAAGCCTGGCTTGGAGAATTTTTAGCATTACTTTACTAGCGTGTGAGATGGGTGCAATTGTGCGGTGGTTTGAACATTCTTTGGCAATGCCTTTCTTCAGGATTGGAATGAAAACTGACCTTTTCCAGTCCTGTGGCCACTGCTGAGTTTTCCAAGTTTTCTGGTATATTGACTGCAGCACATTCACTGTATCATCTTTAGGATTTGAAATAGCTCAACTGGAATTCCATAATCTCCACTAGCTTTGTTGGTAGTGATGCTTCCTAAGGCCTGCTTGACTTCACATTCCAGGATGTCTGATTCTGGGTGAGTGATCACACTGTTGTGATTATCTGGGTTGTGAAGATCTTTTCTGTATACATCTTCTGTGTATTCTTGCCACCTCTTCTTAATATCTTCGGCTTCTATTAAGTCCATACCATTTCTGTTCTTTATTGTGCCCATCTTTGCATAAAATGTTCCCTTGGTATCTCTAATTTTCTTGAAGAGATCTCAAGTCTTTCCCATTCTATTGTTTTCTTCTATTTCTTTGCACAGATCACTGAGGAAGACTTTCTTATCTCTCCTTGCTGTTCTTTGGAACTCTGCATTCAAATGGGTATACCTTTCCTTTTCTCCTTTGCCTTTTGCTTCTCTTCTTTTCACAGCTCTTTGTAAGGTCTCTTCAGACAACCATTTTGCCTTTTTGCATTTCTTTATCTTGGTGATGGTCTTGATCACTGCCTCCTGTACAATGTCATGAACCTCTCTCTGTAGTTCTTCAGGCACTCTCTCTATCAGATCTAATTCTTTGAATCTATATGTCACTTCCACTGTATAATCATAAGGGATTTGATTTAGGTCATATGTGAGTGGTCTAATTGTTTTCCCTACTTTCTTCAATTTAAGTCTGAATCTGGCAATAAGGAGTTCATAATCTGAGCCACTGTCAGCTCCTGTTCTTGTTTTTTCTGACTGTATGGAGCTTCTCCATCTTTGGCTGCAAAGAATATAATCAATCTGATCTCTGTATTGACCATCTGGTGATGTCCATGTGTAGAGTCTTCTCTTGTGTTGTTGGAAGAGGGTGTTTGCTATGACCAGTGTGTTCTCTTGGCAAAACTCTATTAGCCTTTGCCCTGTTTCATTCTGTACTCCAAGGCCAAATTTGCCTGTTACTCCAGGTGTCTCTTGACTTCCTACTTTTGTATTCCAGTCCCCTATAAGGAAAAGAACATTTTTTGGGGGTGTTAGTTCCTGAAGGTCTTGTTGGTCTTCATAGAACCATTCAACTTCAGCTTCTTCAGCGTTACTGGTTGGGGCATAGATTTGGATTACTCAGATTTTGAATTGTTTGCCTTGGACACGAATGGAGATCATTCTGTTGTTTTTGAGATTGTATCCAAGTACTGCACTTTGGACTTTTTTGTTGACTATGATGGCTACTTCATTTCTTCTAAGGGATTCTTGCCCACAGTAGTAGATACAAGGGTCATCTGAGTTAAGTTCACCCATTCCAGTCCATTTTCGTTTGCTGCTTCCTAAAATGTTGATTTCAGTCTTGCAATCTCCTGTTTGACCACTTCCAATTTGCCTTGATTCATGGACCTGACCTGAACATTCCAGGTTCCTATGCAATATTACACCAGCTGCATGGCGTGGAGCAGTGGCTGTGAGGTGCTGGAGCGACTTCGAGGAGATATCTCATGTCCAAGGGCAAAGGAGAAGCCCCAGAAAGATGGTAGGAGGGGCAAAATCACATTTAGCATCAAATCCCATACCCATCAGAGATGTTCAGAGGGCTCAAAAAACCTTGTGAGCGCTAGGACCCAGAGACCCCACAGAGTCTGAGAGAGGTGTCTCCTATGGAGGTTGGGTAGCAGTGGACTGCTGTAGGGGCAGGGTTCTGGGTGCCCTAAACCTGGGTATGGCATAAGGCCTCTTGGAAGAGGTTGCCATTAACCCCACCATAGAGCCGCCAGAACTTACACAGGACTGGGGAACAGACTCTGGTGGGCACAAATAGAACCTTGTGCACACCAGGCCCCAGAGAAAGTGACTCCAGCCAGCAGCAGTGACCCCACAAGAGACTGACCCAGACTTGCCCGTGAGTGTCCAGGAGTCTCTGGCAGAGGTGTGGGTTGACGGTGGTCTGCTGCAGGTTTGGGGGCATCAAATGCAGAAGTGCCTGCTAGGGACCTTTAGAAGGAGGTCACCATTATTTTCATTACATCCATCATAGTTTGGCCTCAGGTCAAATAATAGGGAGGGGACACAGCCCCGCCCATCCACAGAAAATTGGGTCAAAGGTTTATTGAGCATGGCCCTGCCCATCAGAACAAGACCCAGTTTCCCCCTCAGTCAGTCTCTCTCAATAGGAAGCTTCCATAAGCCTCTTATCCTTCTCCATCAGAGGACAGACAGGCTGAAAACCACAGTCACAGAAAACTAACCAATCTGACCACATGGACCACAGCCTTGTCTAACTCAATGAAACTATGAGCTATGCCATGTAGGGTCACCCAAGATGGATGGGTCATGGTGGAGAGGTCTGACAAAACGTGGTCCAATGGAGAAGGAAATGGCAAAACACTTCAGTATTCTTGCCTTGAGAACCCCATCCTGCTTGCAGCCTAGCTATAATAGTTTGTTTCTTTGTGGTTTTGATTATTTTTGCATTGTAATTAACATTTAGTTGAGATAAATCTATAGAAATCCTGAGAAATCTGAGTGTAGGGCATCCAAGGATGATAGGAATTTGCATCTGTTCTCACTTCTGATATAATCAACAAATATCCAAACCTCAGGCTCAGTCGAGGGAAAGTGAAAGTGAAAGTTGCTCAGTAATGCCCAACTCTTTGTGACCCCATGGAGTATGCAGTCCATGGAATTCTCTAGGCCAGAATACTAGAGTGGGTAGCCCTTTCCTTCCCCAGGGGATCTTCCCAACCCAGGGATCAAACTCAGGTCTCCCACATTGCAGGTGGATTCTTTACCAGCTGAGCCACAAGGGAAGCCCTAGAATATTGGAGTGGGTAGACTATTCCTTCTCCAGTGGATCTTCCTGACCCAGGAGTCAAACTGGGGTCTCCTGCATTACAGGCGGATTCTTTACCAACTGAGCTGTCAGGGAAGCCCCCAGTTGTGGGAAGAACTGGATGATACATTGCAGCAGAAATTCTTAGAATTTTATGTTTCTTTTTCTACCTAATTTAGATATCAACAAGTTTTATTCCTTGTCTTTCTACACCTCAGTGGACTGTTTTTCATCCATCCTGAGGATGTGTGAGTCCTCTCAGGGTTAATGTTTTATAAAGGTGTTGATTTCAGTCCCATTCTTCCATCTTCACTCGTGACATTGGCCAGAGGGCCATAGCTTTAAGTTTCTTGTTTCCCAAACCTCCTGGTCCTGAAATAGACATTAGCCTTCTACTTTCTACTTTTGTCTATGGGTTAAGTTTTGTATGTATATTTTTTAGGGTCCATTGGAATCTCACCTAATTCCCCATGAACTTGGCAATGTCCTTTAATATACATGTTTGACAATATATACAACACTTCGTATTTTTGATATTTTGCAGTGTTAGAGCTTTTCAAAACATTTACTTACCTTATTGCCAGAAAAAATTTACTCATCACCTATTTTCACACAGTTGTTTTTCTCCCTTATAGACTACAATGTACCAGAGCCAAGTCCAGGGCAACTTTAGGGAAAACTGTATAATTAAACTTGTGTTCTAATTTGGCTTCTAGAACATGATTTTATTTTGTATACATCTTGGCTTAAAGAAAGAAAGTGAAGTCGCTCAGTCATGTCGAACTCTGCGACCCCGTGGACTGTAGCCTACCAGGCTCCTCCACCCATGGGATTCTCCAGGCAAGAATACTGGAGTGGGTTGCCATTTCCTTCTCTATCTTGGGTTAATGACAAATTAAAATCTTGTGTTTTGAGAGGCCTTTGGCTATTTTCTAAGGATAAGTACACACTATTGAAGCATGAGAAGAAGAGTATGCTAAAATAGCTTATATCTTTGTACATATATTTGTTCCTTAACTCCTACCCATCTCCCTTTCCCTCTTACATTTTACAGTTTAGGAAAACTTGAATTTTTATTTGTTTCTACATACCTCACACTGACTGATGACCCTTGGCAATGTTGCCACATTAAAACCCAAATGTTGGTCTCTGCAACTGGTAAGATGATTACTCAGGAGTAGCCACAGCCAGTTGTCCTTGGTGAGTAGAAATTCATGTTGCCATGTCCATACATTATCTCTATCCCTGTCACCATGGCCAGTTTGTCAATGAACCCATTGGACAATGACAGTGGTTCCTGAGGAAAGAGGCTGACTGGTATCTGCAAAACAGGTCATCTTATTGAAAGAGTCAGTTCCTAGGCAGGTTGATAAGAAGTCCGGGGTCCTGAGGAAGAGAGAGGGGCCTGAGACCCTCGAAGATGATATAGGGGTCTGGAATTCTCAAGGAGGAGGAAAAGATAAACATTTTTTCTTTTTTTCTCTACATTCCTTAGTCTTATTCACACAAAACTTTTTTTAATTCCCTTTAAGTCTAGAACTAATGCTTACACAACAAACAACTCAGTTTAAACTCTGTACTAATGGTTATATAACAGCTATGTATCCTGCTTGAGGACAGTTTCTCCTTCTTGAAAACCTCCTGACTAATCCTGTTATCCTAAAATGTAAGTTGTGGGAGTAGGCCTAGTAAGATCTTTACAACCTTGAGACATTCTTTTGATTTAATAACTAATTAAAAAGTATATAATTCCCTTGCTAAGTCTAGCAAGGGGGGCACTTTCTGTCCCCATTCTGGTATCTATGTCAGAAGCTTTCTCTGTCCCTTTTTATACTTTAATAAAACTCTGCTACAAAAAAAGCTCTTGAGTGATCAAGCCTGGTCACTGGTCCAGAAGCTAAATCATCCTCCTCTTCTTCGATCTCGAATCCGACATCATTCACTGTAAGCTGTCACTATCTACTTGATTATTAATATCTTCTTCTTCTTGAGTTACCCTGTGATAAACATTTACATGGGACATGGGTTTGTTCTTCTTCTTCTTTTTTTTTTTTTTTCCTTTTGCCCATTCAGAAACATACCTTTTCTCCAGACTTTGTTGTCACCAACTTGGCAATCATGTTTCATCCAATTCTCTGATCACTCAGTCAAACTTTTGTCCACAGTACAAGAATTGGTACAAAATTGCACGTGGCCATTTCTCTTTCCAAACAGAGCAGCTAGGTGCACTGGCAGAAGTTCTGACCACTAGTAAGATTTGCATTCACCACTGTCCTTTATGGATGTTTCTGAAAGGGGTTGTAGCACTACAACTGTCTACTTTCTGGTGGTAACAATATATTGTGCAAAATTGTCTGTAAACCAGGCCTGCCTTTTCTTCCTATATCACCTGATCCCAGGGAATTCCCCATGATGTCTTGTGTGCCAGATGAGCAGAAAAGGCAATGTAGCAGGGGTGCGATTTGGGTCACTTCCTCCAGTGACTTACCTAGGTCTTTAGTTCCTATTTGAGCATGATCACATATATATCAGTCACCTTTGATGATAGAGTTTTGCTGTGCATGCCCAACTTTATGACTTGATGAGTCAGGTAACCCAGTTCATAATGCAAAGCTCAGGTCACATGGTAATTTGGTGACCCATGATTAGGTGTTCAGTCTTTACTAAGGCACAGTAATATGTCAAGAGCTTATTCTCAAAAGAAGAGTATTTATTTGTAGAGGATAGCAGAGCTTTGCTTCAAGTTCCTAAGGGCCTGCACAGTGATTCACATATAGGAGCCTAGCTTAGGCTCTAAACAACATCCTCATCTGCTACTAGAATTCCAAGCACCATTGGATCTGTTGGATTGCATGGCCCAAGTGGCAGATCAGCTTGAACAGTAGCCTGGACCTGTTTGAGAGACTTCTCTTCTTCTGGGTTTCACTGACAACTAGCAGTTTTCCAAATATGTCAATAAATAGGCCAGAGTAATAGACTAAAGTGAGGAACATTCTCTATAAAGTCCAAAGAGGTCCATTATGTAGTGATCTTGTTTTTTCAGTTGTAAAAGGGGCCAGATATGACAACTTATCCTTTATATTATATCCTAATAATTTGTATTCTATCTTAAAAGGAGTGTTTCAATATGTGCTGGTTTGCCCAGTTTACAAAAAACGTCACTGAGGTAGAAGACCCCTGAGCTTTTGTCAGATTTATTTTCCATCCTCTGGCATGAATCAGTTCAGTTCAGTTCAGTTGCTTAGTTGTGTCTGACTCTCTGCGACCCCATGAACCACAGCACACCAAGCCTCCCTGTCCATCACCAACTCCCGAAGTCCACCCAAACTCATGTCCATTGAGTCGGTGATGCCATCCAACCATCTCATCCTCTGTCGTCCCCTTTTCCTCCTGCCCTCAATCTTTCCCAGCATCAGGGTCTTTTCAAATGAGTCAGCTCTTTGCATCAGGTGGCCAAAGTATTGGAGTTTCAGCTTCAGCATCAGTCTTTCCTATGAAGACCCGGGACTGATCTCCTTTAGGATGGATTGTTGGATCTCCTTGTAGTCCAAGGGGCTCTCATGAATATTTCTTACCAATCAGTGTAGAGTAGTTTCTATTTCTTTCTCACTAGGTCCAATCAGCATAGTATCAGTATAGTGAAATTTTATGATATCTTATGAAAGGAAAAGATGGTTAGCTTCCCTGCAGCATGTATTATGATGTAGGGCTGGATTAAGGGCTGTAATAAGATAGTGAACTTCTGTCCTTGCCTGTTAAAAATATTACATTCAAAGTTATCTAACTTCTTGCTTCTTCTAAGTGATTGATATATCCAATGGAGATATCTTATGTGTCTCTATTGCTAGATCAAGCCATGGGCTATCAGTGTTCTACTATTTGAGATTGAATCAGTAGCATTTTAAATCTAATCATATTATAGAGTCAATTCCAGAAATCCCAGAACCAATTCATAAAACTCATTCTTTTTTAGTTTTTGGCTGTGCTGCATGTCTTGTGGGATCTTAGGACCAGGGATTGAACCCATGCATCAGCAGTGAAAGTACAGAGTCCTAACCACTGGACCTCAAGGAAATTCTAAGAAAACTCATTCCTAAAGTTACTTTCCTCTAGAGCCATTCTTAGTACCAAAATCTATATTACTCAGAGAAATAGAAGCCTATATATATATATATATATATATATATATATATATAATTAGAAATTGGCTCATGTGATTACAGAGGTAGAGAAGCCACAAGATAAGCAACTGAGAAGCTACAAACCCAGAAAAGCCAACAGAATAGTTCTATTCTGAGTCTAAAGACCTTTTATCTAGGAGAACCAATAGTATATATTCTGGTCTTAAAGCCTATAGGCTGGAGAACCAAGTAGAGTTAATTTTTCAGTTTAAGTTCAAAAACTTGTAAAGTATCAGTATCTCCATTCAAGCAATATGGCAGGAGGATTTCCTCTTGAGTCCTACTTAATCCTTCAGTTGATTGGACAAAGTCCTTCCACATTAGGAAGGATATTCTGCTTTACTTAGTCTACCAATTTAAATGTTAATCTCACCTAGAAATACCCTCATAGACACACTTAGAATAATGTTTGGCCAAAAGTCTGAGGTTCTCATGGCCTAGGCAAGGTGATAGACAATTAACCATCAGATAATATTTTCAGGATTTTGAGGCAAGATGCCATTACATCTGTTTAAAAAATATCCTCTAGGATTGTATTGAGAAAGACTGAAAAGCATGGGTAGAAGAAGGGAGGCCTTTTTGGAAAACCCAGAGATGGTAGCTGTAGAGCTGGGAGATACAATAGAATTTGAATGCAAAACCAGGAAAATTTGGATATGGGTTGCAAATGAGCTAAAGAAGTCAAAGACAATGCCAAGGTTTTTATTTTGAAAATGGGAAGATGGAGTTGACATGACCTGCTTTGCTGTAATAACTAGGTGAGCAGATTTGGGAGAGAAGAGAACTAACTGGTTTTGCATTTGACACCTTAATGTGAGATGTCTATTACACATTCAAGCTATTATTCATTTATTGAGGCATTTGCTAATAATGCATTAAATTTTGACTCTTCCAAGAAATTTGACAATTTTCACAGACTCTTAAAAAAGATGCAAAAGTGAAAAACATATAACCACACTACTAAAGTTGAGACTTAGGATAGCATATCTTCAGTGGGGCTATCTCTGGCACTTACAAATTACACTATGTATTTGAGAACCCAGTTTGACTTTACATAGCTTGGACTTAACAGGCATTCTTTCCTGAGCACACAGCTATGTGCAGGGAAGCAAGAAGAAGGGAACACAGATGATATGCCTTTCAATGGAATGCCAATTTCCCTATGACTTTGTCCCAGTTTGCTTTTCCAGCCTCATTATTCATTGCCCTGGAGCATTTTTGTCCAAAATTTCAGTTATTTCTGCTTGCTAAAGTCTTTTTTCCTGCTTCATATCTTTGCCCATTCTTATCTCTCAGTCTGAGAAGACCTGCTTTCCCATTTTCCAGTTCTTAAAATCATTCACCTGAAAAAATTAAAACATTCACTCTCTTCTCCAGGATATTTTCCTAATGTTGAAATAGACTGTTTTTCTCTTATGCTTCCATCACAGATTTTTGGAAATCAGTACATATTTTAAAATTCTGCTATGTATAGCTTGCTATTACCTGCCTGCTTTTTTCCTCATAAGACACGGTGTTACTGTGAACGTATGAACAATGTTACTATAAATGGTATTTTTTTAATCCTTCAACACCTTGCACGTGATAAGTGCTTAACATCCAATGATTATTTCATTCAACTGAACAAATAGAATATTGGAGTGGCAGCAAATGAAGCAATGAACAATGCAGGTTTTTAAAAACTCATTCTATTATTTAAGATAAATTTTTAATTTTACTTTAAAAATCACCCTCACTCGTCCCCAGTCAGTTCTTGGTACCATGTAAAAAATTGTGAAATAAATCCATATCTGCAATCATCCTTATGCTCATATTTAGCATCATTCATTTATTTTCATCTATTGCTTTCAGAGATTGACACATTATGATTATACAGTAAGAAGACAAAATGTCACAGATGTAACACTGGCCAAACATTTCAGGCTTCCCTTGTATCTCAGCTAGTAAAGAATACGTCTGCAATGTGGGAGACCTGGGTTTAATTCCTGGGTTGGGAAGAACCCCTGGAGAAGGGAACGGCTACCCACTACAATATTCTGAACTGGAGAATTCCATGTTCTGTATAGTCCATGGAGTCGCAAAGAGTTGGACATGACTGAGTGACTTTCCCTTTCACTTCACTTTCATAACATTTCGGGAGTGCAGTAATTAAATCATGCATTCATTGATGTGTGGAAACATTATTTAAAGCTGATAAATATGTTTCTATTATGAAAGAGGAGCAATTCATATGATTAGGCTGTAAGGGGACAGGGAATTGGTTTTTAACAATTTCTGATTTGCTCCATCTTTCCTATGTAAATCACCATGTTTTGAATTGCTTATGCCTTCTACAAAGTTATTGTTTGACCAATGCAGAGAATGATTAAATGGTTACTTAATTCTCTCCAATGCCATTGTTACTATTTATACAACTACAGGAAGTCATCATTAAGGACTAAGTGAATTATTCAAAGAACCATTGTAACTAAGTGTGTGTAAAAACAAGAAAAAATGTAATAGTTTAATTATTTTTAAAATGTTGAAATAGCATCACTTTTATGATTTCTTAGAGATAATAAAGAAAACATAGTGTTACATCACATCACCAAGATCATTATACTTTTACAACCTAAACTGCAATCTTCAGCGAAGCAAAAGAACAGTGAAAAAAAGTAAATCTAATCAGCCAGAAGTAATGTCATAAAGTTCATTGTAGTAAAGCTGATACACATTAAGCACATTTATTTTCCAACTCCTTAGACCCCAGATGGAACCAACCTACTGTTACTTAAGTGTTTCTCTGGCATGGTTAAATTAATTCATGATTCATTGTAGAACTGGAAGTTGAAAATGTAGAGAGGCCATGAAAGTCAGATAAACATAGAAAGAGATTCAGAACCATAACAGAACACAAAGCCTTATAAGAAACTCTCAATATCTTTTCTGTAAAAATAGATTCTAAAGATGTGAATCTTAATTGAGCATGTATGTATTGCACCCTACTTTATATTGACAGGAATTACATTGTGAGAACACTGAGGTTTACAAAGGTTAACATAATAGATTTTATTGGTATGGATTATTTACTGTGTGATCAAGCTGGACTCAGGATATTGTCTGAAAAACACAAATGTTTTCACCTTGAAAACTTTCTCAGAATCCATTTGAGATCCAAGAATGTTGGCATGGATTCCCAATGACTTTGTCCTGATCAACCATACTTCAGGATAAAGAGGAGACTCTGAAACAGGCTTTCTAAATCCTTTATGAAAAAAGATAACAACAATACCTAGTTTGTCGTAATGCAGATTGCCAGTGCTATAAGTTAGCACTGTGTTTATGAAGGAAAAAGGGATTGGTTTTCCAGTGAAAAAGCCAGGAAGGTAGGAATATGTTCATCCACAGTATATACATTACTCATTGAAACAGAACAACATAGATTACAAATTGAATCTTTAAGTGAAAGTAACCTAAAGAGTTTCTGCTGATACTAATGTTTGTTTTTAAGGAAACTACAACTTGTGAAAAGGAAGACATTGCAAAACATGAAAGAATAGTTATAATTTTAAAGGCATCTCAAAGCGAGGTAAAAAGTGTCATAGTGTTATACCATTTAATATTACTTGTTAAAATTCTTCCAGAAAGAAGTTATAAAAAACACAAATGTCATGAAATGAATGACAGTTATCATTTATAAATTAACATAACACTTATAGTCACCAAACCTGCATCAAAGCTAACAAAATCCTCCTTGAAACTTATATTCGTAGTTGCTAACTATCACCCAAGATAGATTTGGGTTTGCTTGCTTCTCTCTGCTTTCCCTCTCCCTGCTCTCTAATCTATCCATCATTCATCCATTCATCCATCTGAATCTTTGATATAATATTTGATTGCTGTTTTCATGAATCCTGATGACCAGTCTCCCTAACATTTACCATGCTTTTCTCGCATTTGTTTGCTCATGAATCCCTCAATCAACCCTTGCTCTTTTCTTCTCTGTGTGTTATGGAGTGTCTGGTGTTATAATTCCCAAGGATTTTAGTCAGTTGACTTCCAGCTAAGTATGACCCTTGGAAGGTATCTTTGGGAAATTTTAGTCAGGGGTAGGGAAGGAATAGATGGACTTTATCCTTCTCTCTTTCTGACTTGGATTACATGGGAGTGGTTCTCTTTCCTCTTTGGATGCAACTCCTCCCAGAGAAACCCACTGTGCATTCTCCCTCCTCTAGTCTATCCTGTGTCTAGATCCCACTTCCTCCTCCCTATGAAAATATTTTCCCTTTATGTCTCCAGCCTGTTGGTTATAGTAGCTACACAATATCACTGATCTCTGGGCTGTTCCTGTCTCCTAATTTTGGATTCTTATCTTTTCTGTCATTTGAATAAACAATTCTCTACATTACTACACTATATTCCTATATTCTGATGGTTTCTATTAAATGTTTAGACCCTGATTAACACAGCAATCTAAACATTTACCTCTTCACTATAAAATGCTTTTATATGCAGTGCAAATAAAGTAAATAATGTTTGAATTTATTTCTGTTTTTTTTTTTTTTTTTGTATGGTATAAAGGGGCTTCTGGCTCAGTCAATTGGATTTTCACCACTCCCCTACCCTCTAGCTTCCCTTGTGGCTCAGCTGGTAAAGAATCTGCCTGCAATGTGGGAGACCTGGGTTCGATCCCTGGGTTGGGAAGATCCCCTGGAGAAGGGAAAGGCTACCCACTCCAGTATTCTGGCCTGGAGAATTCCATGGACTGCATAGTCCATGGGGTCGCAAAGAGTTGGACACAACTGAGCAACTTTCAGTTTCACTTACCTGCCCTCTAGGGGATTTATTTATGACCAGATAATTTCCCACCATGATAAAAATAGGACTAGAGCTATTAAGTTGTGTGAATAAGGATGTTCTGAGGTCATTTTTGAAGAAAGAAGTGTGTGTGTAGCTGGTGAATATATGGAAATTGATGACAGAGGGAAAAAACAAAGTGAGTTTTAAGAAATCTTACTCTGTGCTACATTTATAACGTAAAATAAGCAGAAAGAGTTATTTTAAAAGTATTGTTTATGGCACTGTGTCTGTTGGAATAAATTTATCATATGGGGGTTTCTAGAGGAAACAAGAGCTGTTACTCAAAGTGGAAATAATGATGGTTCATTGCAAAAACCTTTCTCATTATCTTCCATCTATTTTCTCTTCCTTCAATTGGTTTCATTTATTTTCTCTTTCTTCTTTTGTTTTTCCCAGATATTCTAAAACTGAAATTGTCATTGGTTCTGTAAATATATTTAACAATAACATTAATATGTGATATATATTTTCTGCTGATTATATAATAAGCATGGTACACATGCCTCATCAGTATTACATTATTGAAACCTGACCAGAATTCTGTGAGTTCAGCATCAGTATTATCTGAATTTCATGCAGAAAATACCAGGTTCTGAAGTCAGATTGAAACTGTGCATTCTCGCTTTGGATACTAAGCTTTTAACTCTTATGCTAAACAGAAAATACGGGCTTAACAGAATGTTATGAAAATATAGTGCAATTTGGGAATGATAAATTTGCAAATGCCTGGTTAATAGCAAATAGAAATAAGTAAATCCTTAACTCCCATGTTTAATTGTAGGAGCAAATTTCATTGGTGAAAAATATTTAGAGTTTTCAAGAGACAAACATTTAAAGAAAAAAAAAAATGAAGGATGGATAGAATTCACAGAATTAAAATGAGTTTAACAATTATAGTTGATTGTTTTCTGAGAGGTTTCTTTTCAGAAACAAAAGATACATACTTATTTGACTTTTTTAAGGAGTATAAATAAAATCACAAAAAATAATCTTATTGTATATTGTTTCTTTGTATTCTAAACATTAATCAAGGTTTACACATAAAATCTTAAACAATCAATTATTTCTTTTATTCTGAATTTGTTTGCTCCTATGATTTTTTTCATGTATCTTTTATTGATGAAAATAAAGCTCATTAGAAAATCATTTATTGACTTGAAGAAGACAGCAAATTTACCCAAATTCTTGGTATCCTTTGGGGATTATATTTCATGCTGAGCTATTGGCCTAAGAATTCAAAGTGACATTTTCATAATTGTACAATTAAATACCTGATTATCTGAGATACAATTTGTGCTCTGTGAAAAATCTATGAATTCATTGTTGCAGTTAAAAATTAGAATTGTATTTAGTTTTTATCTAAATGTCCATTTTCATGTCTGCCTCTGATCCTTTTATTCTGCTTAGAGTTCCTTTTTTTTTATGCTTAAGATACATGCTCCTTTCCTGTTTTTACCTGTGTCCATCCCTCCTTTTCTGCCTAATTACAACCTTAGCCTTTATGAATAATCTGAAGCTCTTTTTTATAACTTAATTAAATGTGTACTCATCCTTCACTTATGTCATAGTCAAATATGTGTCATTCCCATTTAACTCTTCTGCTAAACAGAAAATACAGGCTTCATTTGTTAAGGCTTCATTTGTTCATTTGTTAATTATTCAATGTTAATTGAATAATTAAACCAATAATCAAAAACTAGGACAGTATAAAAATGCAAAATAAAAATGAGCTGCTAAATGGTTTTCATTCAGATATCTACCATATCAGGAATCTAGGAACCATGCCATAGTATCCAAACACCTTCCAAACAGTTTATTTTATAATTCCTCTTTCAAAACCCTTGTTCAAGAATGACACAGTTGGAATCCAGTCCACCTTAAGAATATTTCTTCTCGGTTTTCCTTGGGACTTGTCTATCTCTCCTTTCATGAGTTGAATTGTGTCCTCCAATATGATCTATTGAAGTCCTAATGTCCGTATTTGTGCATGTGACCTTATTTGAAACGAATCTGTTTGCAGATGTAATCCAGTTAAGATGTGGTCATCAGGGAGGGTCCTAATCCAGTATGACAAGTGTCCTTATTAGAACAGCCGTGTTTGAGCACAGATATATACAGAGAGAAGGGTGTCCTGTGAAAACACACACAGAGGAAGACGAGTTACACTGTCACAAGATGTGGAACAACCAGAGCTAGCAGTCGGAAGAGGCAAGGAAGAGGTAACTTTACAGGTTTCAGAGGAACCACAGCCCGCTGACAGCTTGATACTGGACTTATTGCCTGCAGACCTGTGATACAATATATTTCTGTTGTTTTAAGTCATCCAGTTTTTGGTACTTTGTTATGGCAGCCTTAAAAAACTAAACAATCCTTGACTTCAGTCATGCAGTGTGCAGAGTTTTTATTAATATGCCCTCTATCTTGAGCTTGACAACTATCTCAGTCAGTTTGAACTGCTATTAAAAAAATATTACCAGAGACTAGGTGGCTTAAACAACAAACATCTATTTCTCTTAGCTCTCCTGCCTGGGAAGTCCCAGATAAAGGAGCTGGCTATCTTTTATCTCCTGAAAGCAGTCTTCCTGATTTTCAGATGACTATCTTCTTGTATCTTCACACCGCAGAGAGCAGAGAGAAAGAGGGCAAGCTCTCATGTTTCTTCTTATGAGAGCACTAACTCCATTCATGGAGGCTTCCATTCTCATGATCTAAATACATTCCAAATGCCCCACATCCTATTGTCATCACACTGAAAGTTAGGATTTCAATACATGAATTTCACGGGAATACAAACATAAAGTCAATAACACAATATATTTAACTTATTCAATAGGTTGTCTCTGCCAGTACAGTCACACTACTGATAGATCAATAGTGCTTCTAAGTCTAAAAACTGGCGTAGTCCTCACATCATGAATATGGATATAAAAAGTTCATCCACCGAAGCTCATGAATTTCATTCTTAGATTGACCTTCATGTCCTCATTATCACTCTACTCTATTTTCATATCCAACTCTAAGAAAATTAGTTCTTTTGATTCCCCTGTTCCATAGATGATTAGAAGCAGCAAATTGAGTAGGAAGGAAGGGATTCAAGAAATACTGTCAGAATGGGAATTATTACAGAGCCATGAAGTGGTAAGTTTAAAACCTGCCTTAGAATGCAAACTCTATCACTAATAACCTTCTAGAGATTGGGAATTTGTCTTAATGTTTCAAGACTTACTTTCCACATTTGTTTAATGGAAAATCATAACATCCATTATTACAACTAATGATGTAGCATTTAGCAAGTTCCCAGTCCAGATGTAGAGTAGGAACTACTGTCAATGTTTTTCCTTTTTTTTTTAATTTCATAGATATCTAGCATCAAAAATTGTAAGGGAAAAAGCCAGTTCTTACATTTTTGCTTAGTGTTGTCATTACTAAGCATGGGGATGATTTTTATCTTTGATAAAATGATTAAATGATGATCAATAATTAGCAAGAATTTATGCAATCTATGTTGGAATTTATACTAGATTTCTATTGTAGCTGTAACAAAGTATCTCAAACTAAGTAGCTTAGAAGAACACACATTTATTACTTGACTATTTGGTTAATCAGAGGTCTGACACAGATATTTCCAGACTAAGATCAAAATGTCAGCAGTTTTGTGTTCCTTTCTGGAGACTCTAGGGTACAATTTGTTTCCTTGTGTTTTCCAGTTTCTACTGGCAGCCTGCATTCCTTGGCTTATGGTGTCCATCTTACATCTTCAATACCTGCAACACTGTAACCCCTGACCTTTCTTGTATAGTCACATTTTTTTCTTTGACTATATCCAGAAATTAGTTCTCTCTTAAGAACACATGTGATTACATTAGTTCCTCCTGGATAATACAAGGATAAGACAAGGATAATCTCCTTGTTTCAATGTCCTTAACTTTAATTACATCCTGAAAGTCCCTTCTGCCTTATGGAAGGTGGCAAATACACAGAACCATGAATTAGGATGCTGACTTTGGAGCTGCTGGGGTGGGGTGGGAGTATTATTCTGCCTAAGACAGAACTGGGCTTTCCTGGTGGCTCAGTCGGTATAAAATCTACCTGCACTGCAGGAGACATGGGTTTGATCCCTGGCTCAGGAAGATCCTCTGGAGAAGGAGAAGGCAACCTAGTCCAGTGTTTGTGCCTAGAGAGGTCCATGGACAGAGGAGCCTGTGGGCTACAGTCTATGGGGTCTCAAAGAGTCGGACATGACTGAGCAAGTAACACATCACAGAACTATTTCCTTTTTACCTTACATGAGTTTCTTCATTTATCTTGAATATTAATTATATGGAATAATTGATTTTCAGAAATTCTTAATAAGATGTAATACTTTTTTTGGCATTTAGTCTACTCATAACAATTAGCAGAATCTCTGATACTCATTTATATTAATGAGAGTACCCTGGACCCATCACATACCTAATTATTCATGTTAGTGGAGCCTTCTTAAATACTATACTCATGAAGTAAATATTAATTGCCCCTATTATTTGAACTATTTTCTGTTTCCCTATGATGTTTTCCAGAGTTGGTAAGTTTATTTGATTCTTGCACCAATTCTAAATCCTTGTTCATTAAATGGCTTCCCAGGTGGTGTAGTGGTAACAAATCTGCCCAACAGTGCAGGAGACTCAAGGGATGCAGGCTCAATCCCTAGGTCAGGAAAATCCCCTGAAGTAGGAAATGGCAACTACTCCAGTATTCTTGCCTGAATAATCCCATGGACCAAGGAACCTGGTGGGCTACAGTTCATTGGGTCACAAAGAGTTGGACAAGACTGAGCGTGCATACACTGCATACTCATTGAAAGTAAATTTGTGAAATGTATTACTATAAATATCATAAGAAAAAGTTTCCTGAATCAATACATTTTTTCAATGTTATTGTTTTCTGACTTTAAAAAATGGGAATAGCATTGTCTAATCCTAGAGTTCTAAATAGATTCACAGATTAATAGATTAACCAAAAAGTAAATCCACTATGAATTTACTACTCTGTCTATAAATATCATGTATTTTAACTGTAAGTGATTTACAAATATAAACAGAAGCACTAGTATCTAAATGTAGCTATACAGTCTTTGTGAATCAAAGATATGACTCTTAAGACTTAGACATAAAGAAACTGAGTTCTAGAATTATTCATTTACTTCAAGTAGTCATAAAGCTAGATGATAAACTAAATTTAATTCCACTTTAAACTCTAAAAAACTTAGGAGAAGAAATGTACTGAGACTGGTCTGATTGCAATGTGTATGTATGAATTCACTTATAATTTACACAACAAATATTTATTTGATGGCAGACATTGTACTAATGCTACAAATAGAGAATAAGCAAGATCATCTAATGTCCTTTAGAGTCTGCAACTGAACTAATGCAAATTCATCATAGAAATGTATTTTCTTCCCTTTTTGAAACCTTTCTACTGTTTTGAGTTTCACTGATAAACCCTTTTCCCTGATCAACTTTGCTCTCCTTAAATGATAATAATTCACCTAATTTAAGGGTTAACTTTATCAATTATTATCACATGTATCCTTGGTATAATGCTACTAAAATAGAAAAATCTAGAACATTAAATAAGCTTAAAAAGTTTAATGAAGCATTCAGAAATGTATGACTTCCAGCAAGATGAGAGAGAGTTGGGATAAAGTGGCCTATAAGTATGTTCAAAAAGACCCTCTCTAATTAGAGTCAATACTAATTAAATTTAGAACTTAGCAATGTGTTTATTAAAATAGGCAATAAATTTAGTTATGAAATGAGAATTATGAGTAAAGAAAAAATCTGCAAGATTTAACTTAATTTAAATTTTCAAATCTTCTAGATTTCTTTGAGAATCAATGTCTCACTAAAATGAAAGACAAGAAAGTCATATGTTCTTTTATGAGTTTGCCCTTTCACTGTCACCATCACTGCCACCAAAGAAATAATTGTGAACAACTCGTTTTGTAAAAGTAAAGAGAGTTGAGAGTCAAATATTTTATTTCTAAATCAAATAAGCTATTCTTTACTGACTCATTTTTTGAATTAAAAACAAATCACTCACTGATAATTTGTATTTGCATGCCACTTTTCTTCTGTGAAGCTAAAAAGATTTAATTTCTTTCTACTTCAATTTTTTTTCCCAAAAGGTTAAAGAAAAAAGATTTATAATGCCAACTGTTGCCCCATAGCATTATTAATAAAAGTCTTTAAACCACCTTGATCATTTATGATAAATATGCCAAGTATGAAATGTTATTATTAACTACACATTGATTACTAGATGCCCATTATTAAAGAATAACTTGAAAACTTTGAAATTGTCACTGCTGTTTTGAACAGAAACAGCGTTTGGTTAGAAAGAAGGCATGCATTTTGAAACTTCAAAAGTGAAATGTCGGAGAGGCACTGCGTTTAGTTGGTACATAAATGCAAGAAGAGAAAATGTGCATTCCACTTACCACTACTCAATACTTCCTCACTGGCTATTCTATTTTTTAATGCGTTAAAATTACTCTTTCGGTAAAGTGTCCATTTAAATGATTGCTATGTCTTAAAACAATTTTTAAAATGTGATGGGATGGCCATTCCTTATGCTACCCTGGTGTTGGATAATTCTGATGGCTTAAGTGCCCTCCGTGGCAGGAAAAGAGACCACTGCTAATCATGGGAGACCACAAAGCCTCAATTAAATGCTTTTCTGTTGTTTTTCCTTTTCTTCAATAAAAATGATTTTTCTATAACCAGAGGTAAAGATATGAAGAATTTTCATTCAAGAAAAGTACACAGAGATGCCCATGAAGTTGTCTTTTTACGTCTACATGTGAGTGAGTGACAGTCACTCAGTTGTGTCCGACTCTTTGCATCCCCCTAGACTGTAACCTGCCAGGCTCCTCTGTCCATGGAATTCTCTAGGCAAGAATAGTGGAGTGGATTGCCATTATGTCTACAAATAAATCATAAGTTGGTTATAACACATCTTAAAATGCAACATGGCTTATAGAAGAATCAAATTGCATTTGGCATTAGAATTTTTCCTTTGATTGTTTTAAACAATTTGTTAGATAATCTAAGGAATACTAATGAAGAAATAAATCCTTTAATCCATTAAGATTAAAATGTCTACTCTCTTTTTAAGGAGATACGTTAAGCCAGAACTCTAATCAATGTTTCAGACTATAACTTTAAATCTAATTTTGAAAGATAAAAAAAATAAAATAGAAAAAAAAAACCCAATTAGCTATTATATTACTGAGGAAGATAGTATCTAAACAACATGCTGATCTTGTAACTATAATATTGATCTCATTAACTTGTAGATATTGAGGGTCTATTTCTTCTAATAGCCATCATTATTAGAACTATACTTGATGAAACAACACATAGTGGCTTGAGAGTGACACGTGAATTGTTTTCATGTTTTTGAGCTACACTGATCTTAGTATGATAATTAAGACCCACTCTACTTCATTAGTTAGTGTTGTTTTTTAAATTCAATCTCAATCTCTAAACTTTATTTCCTTCTCTCCCCTAACTAAATATTAAAGTGGAGGTCCTGGCTGTTTGGAATGGAGGAAAGACAGGATCCTTGGGCTATAAAACAATCTTTACTCCCTCTTCTGATAACTAGCTCTTCCATTTGTTGTGATAATGAGAAGGGAGGGTAGAAAAGACAAACGTTTCTTTACTAAATAAGCTCATGGGACAGACTTCTCTCCTTGTTGATCATCCTATTTCTCTTGCTGACAATGCCTGGTATTCAGTGTCTTTTCTGGCAGAAGTATCCAAATGGTACTCTCTGATGGTACTTGCAAGAGATGTTCAGAGAGATTTAGTAGACACCCTGCCATTTTAAGTTGTCCTGATTTTTGAAACAGTGCTACTAAGCTAAATTCCCACCTTTTCCCACAATTTCCCAGTCAGTGTTCATGGCCAGTCATCTTCCCCATGGTCTTTTACTTTTGAGTTTCCTTCCTGAAGAGGGACATTCTGTTATCTGAGATATGGGCCAAATGGCTCCAGCCCAAAGAAGTACTTCGGTGTACACTCATTCAACCTATTCAGACCAATAATAGGAGCACAGGCAGTCCCACTGTACCACCCTGAGGTTGTGTCCGCACTTACCTAAGATTCTGCAGATCGTATAGAGAGGTAACAGTAGGACAGATGACTAAACAAACAACTTAGAAGCCAAATATCAGTCTTAAATTCTTGGAGGTACAACTAATCTTTGCAAGTGATTTCCTAAAATATCCTCCTCTGTTGCCTCTGAGAGATCAAAGGAATCCCAGATCCCCTCTTCTTTCAAGGGATACTATATCCCCTAAGCAACTTTCACATGATTCTTTCCACTTTCTTTTTGAATTAAAGGAAGCCACTGTAATTAGCAGTGTTGATTCTATTGAATGGTTAATATGAGCATGATCTTCTCATAGCAAGCCTTAAGAACACACTATTCTTACAACCCAAAATTGATTCCACAAATATTTATTGAGCACCAGTACCATGAAAGGAATTGTTCTAGGTACTAGTAAAATAGCATAAAGTATTTAAAATATATATTTTTCCCTATGGAGTAAACATTCCTATGAAAACAGCTAAAGCAGACAAAGATAAAGGACTTAGGAATGGTGAGTTTGGAAAGCTTTAATGGTCTTGTTTAAAATAAACAGTAAAAGCAATGCTAGAAAGGGATTATTTGAAGAGAGGCACGGGAAGCAAGTGAAAGATCAAGCCTTGTAATATAGGGTGGAGAAGCAGGAAGGGAGGGTTCCAGACAGATGGAAAAATAGGTACAGGGGCCCTGGGACATGAACATGGCAACCTGTCCAAGAAACCTAACATGATATGGAATTATTTCCTGCATTCATTTTCAGCTCTTTTCTCTAGTCAAAATGCTTGATACTTAACATCACTCTGCTCTACTGAATCAAGGCTATGCAAGATTTAAACTGTCGTGACCATGGCAAAACTATCTGAGCAGAACCCCACAGTCATTAATATCAAACCACATTCTCTAACACATTGTGAATTCCTTTTATATAGAAACTTAGGCTTAAAAGCATATATATTGACAATGAGTGCCAATAAATGCCTGCTAAGTGAGTGAATGAAAACTATCAGGCCTAGAGAATGTGTTTTATGAATATGAACAATGTGACCATTTTTTAGAATCAAGTCTCCACAGTTGAATTTTCTATGAATTTCTCAGCTATCATTGTCTACTTATGAGCCTCTTAAAAGGATGGAACCACACCATATACCCAGTAATCTGTCCTAGCAAGTATGCTAACATTGATGCCTTTTGTAAAGAACTTACTAATTTCCAGTCACTATGGAAAACTGTATGGAGAAATTTGTAGAATTTTATCCTACAATTTGTATGTAGAAATTTGTCCTAATATTAGTTTGATTTTAATAGCTTCTAAAGACAGAAAAATGAGGTTTTGAGAAATTATCTTGCTGTAGGTCATAATATTATTGAAAAGGAGTAGAGTGTTTAAGCAGAGTATTGTATTACATCATATAACAATTAATCACGTGCTTAGAATTCAGAGAGAGAGAGTAAAGGAAAATAATTTGATGTTCCAAAAAAGTGGGACCTTGCACCATAGTATTTTTGTGTGTTTTGTCTTCTGATTTTTTTTATCTCTCCTTGGTTAAGTCTTAGGATGTGGACATGCGTGCATGCTCAGTTATGTCTGATTCTTTGTGATTCCAAGGACTGTAGCCTGCCAGGCTCCTCTGTACATGAAATTGTCCAGACAAGAGTACCGGAATGGGTTGCCTTTTCCTATTCCAGGGGTTCTTACCAACTCAGAGATCAAACCCTTGTCTCTTGCATCCCCTCCATTGGCATTTGAATTCTTTACCACCCTGCCACCTGGAAAACCTTAAGTTTTGGGAAGGGGAAGGTAACAGAACTTGTCTTTAATCTGGACTTTCCACTAACTAGTTCTGTGACGTTAAGCAACCTCTCTGAGGCTCATTCAGATTTGTCATCTGTAAAATAGCAATAAAAATACCAATAGTATAAGTGAGTGTGTGGATAAAGGAGAAAATGCAAAGACGTTAGCAAGAACACATTAAAAACTGCATCAAGAAAGCAGATAACACTATTCTTGCTTAGCAAAAATGAATCTAGACTTCAAAATCAGATGTGTCTAATTCTAAAGCTTAGACATTAAACCACCACATACAATGCCACCTACATTATTTTCCAGGAAGTTCACAGTGACTTCCTGGTGTCATACACGTATATCTGTTTTTGCACTGCTCCTACTCTTTATTTTCCTCTGTCTTTTATAGAAAAGCAAGAGACAACAGCTGCAAATAGGTGTTCCATTAAGAGACCAAGACTGTTTACCGCTGGGTCGTGAAAGCACTCCCTCTTTTTGTTTTTAATATCTTGTGAAGAAAACATTCAATAATCCATCCCCTTGGGCAGTTTCAATTTATTCAATTCTTAAGGGACATTTTAAGCTGAAAACTTCACTAGGGTGTATTTCCCTTGAAAGAAAGTGGTAAAGAGCAAGGTGTAGATTTCACCATCCGTACTTGCTAAGACACCTGCAGAAAAATAATTCTCACCATCCTTGGCTAAAGGCTATAGTTTCTATGAATATAACATCTAACAATGGTTTATTCTGGCATCTATTTACAATGGAGAGTTAAGTTCTGGAGACACAATCAGTATTTATAGGTTTTGGCAAAAAGCATTAAGTGCAAATGACAACCTAAGTTACTTACCCATCTTATAGAGGACTAGTCATACTCCAAAGCTCACAACTGTGGATTGGAAAAAAATGAGATATCTGAATTCCTTAACATGATTTTTAACACCAGTGTAAAATTTCAGAAAAATGACTTGATAATTATTTTAACAAGATAGTTACAAAACCTTCAAAAAAAAGCTATTTCCCTTCAAACGTCTTTCACAATTTATAAACTGGCACAGATTAATAGAAATTTAGAACTGTTGTAGGCTAAAGGTGTGAATTTCAAATAGTTTTAAAAGTAGAAACTTTTTTTTCATATTAAACTTAGCTGTGCTGTATGCACTCAGTCATTCGGTCATGTCTGACTCTGTGTGACCCCGTGGACTGTAGCTTGCCAGACTCCTCTGTCCATGGAATTTTCCAGGCTTCCAGGCAAGAATACTGGAGTGAGTTGCCATTTCCTCCTCCAGGGGATCTTCCTGATCTTGTCTCCAGATTCTTTATCGCTGTGCCACCTAGGAAGCCCTAAAACTTAACTAGCCCTTTAATATTAAAGATTAGATTAAATGCATGCTTTATCAACATGAGTTTATTTTATAAGTTAAGGTTAAACTATGTACATGTGAAAAGTCAATCCATTTTGATAAATATATGTTAACATTGGCTGTTATGGGAGAAAATTGTAGTTTTATATCAGTTTCACTATCCAATTGATTTCCTCTTCTTTTTTTTTTTTCTTCTGATTACATACTAGTGAAAAATAGGAATTCACACAGACAAATCAAATTACATGCAAATAAATATCGTAGGACTTTTGGTACTCTCAAGGCACCGTAGATTTAAAAAATGGAGATGTTTGGAATAGAAGTTGGAGATTCTTATATTCAGTTTCAGTATTCAGTAACTCATCTCACTCCTGGTCAATAAAAGCAGAGAATACTGAAAGATGCCAAATTAGTACAAAAATTATATTTTGATGCTGTCAATTGAAAAAAGGTGAAGAAAAATTTTTGCTAATTTCAACTAAGAATTATGCGGTAGAGAGCACAGATTCCTGAGAAGTGATTGCAGTTAATTTAGCAGGCTCTGCAGATTAGCAAGCTTTCCTGTGCTTCACAAGGAGCTTATCAGTGTAAGTTTAGAAGACCGGGCTTGCACACATCTAGTTTCATAAAGTCAAAGAAAGGATATCACTCTTTCTTCTCCATTATAAATATTTGTGATTGTGTCATATGAACAGAGATATCAGGAGAAGAAGCCTAATTTCTGAAGTCAGCACAAAAATAGTCCCATAAGTGTTTACTAGTAAACATTTATATTTGGTATATATTAGAGTTGACTAGAGGCTTTTCTGAACTTTTCACTTTTACACTTTTAATGTTACTAAAGTAATATTAACTTTAAAAATATATTATTTATTTAATACAGTGTTTAAAGTTACTGGGCCTTCATTGTGACTCAGGTGGTAAAGAATCCACCTGCAATGTGGGAGACCTGGGTTTGATTCCTGGGTTGGGAAGGTTCCCTAGAGAAGGGAAAACTCCATTTGAGTTATGACTAAATATTGGCTTATTGGCTATTTATTTATGTTGTACAATACATTCTTGTAGCCCATCTTACACCCAATACTTTGTACCTCACACTTTCTCCACCCCCTCTAATACTCTTCACCTGCACTGGTAACCACTAATTTGTCCTCTATATCTTTGAGTCTGTGTCCTTTTTGCTATATTCACTAGTTTATGTATGTTTTAGATTCTACATATAAGTGATATCATACAGTATTTTTCTGACATATCACTCAGCATAATGCCATCTACTTTCACCTATATTGCTGCAAATGGCAAAATTTCATTCTTTTTTGCAGCTGAGTGGTAGTCCATGGTATGTATATATGTATATGAGTGTGTGTGTACACATATCTCATATCTGATGAATACTTAGGTTGCTTCCACATCTTGGCAACTGTAAATAATACTGCTATGAACATTGAGGTGCAGGTATCTTTTTAAATTTGTCTTTTTTTTTTTCTTTTCTCTAGTCCATTGATATGATCTTCTAGGTGAAGCAACAAAAGAGAGAGAGAAAAGAGAGATCATATTCAAAGATATTTTGACAAGAGTTGATTCCCTTACATTTATTTCAGCTTAAAAAAGTTATCCCATATTGCTTTATTCCAGTGGTTCTCACCTAACACAGTTTTTTGGCCTTCAATAACATTTGGCAATATCTCGAGATAATTTTTGTTGTCTGGAAGGGAGCAGCACTACTGGTCCCAGTAAATAAATTCCTGGGGTAACACTAAATATTGTAAAGCACAGTACATGCTCCCCCAACAAGAAAGAATTATGCAGCACAAAATGTCCAACAGTCCAAAGGTTAAGAAACACAAAATCAGGCCACTAATGTTAAATTAAACTCTCATATATCACTATGGTTCTCTACTGGGAACTCTATGGAAAAAATTCCCTTCATTCTCACATTATGTAAATAGGAGTTCAGAATAATCCTAAAAACTATATAATATTTGATACTTAAATGTCTTAAAGTGACAGAAATTACACATACCACAGATGTTTCAAAGTTTCTAGGAGTGTTCGGAGTAATTTGCATGTAACCGCAGAATCTAATGATAATGCGGCGGTTTGACAGACAGAAGAATAACACACAATCATTGTCTTTACATAATATTTGCCATTTTGCATAACTACTGTCATACAGCTTCCAGCCACTCTACTCTGAAGCAAGGCTGTGAACTTTCATACACTCTGATATCTTATTTATACAAAGGTTTTTGACATAAACATATTGTATCAGTAACAAAAAATTACTGATTGTTCCCAACTTCAAAAATTATCTAGATTATGTGACAACAGTCCTCTTTGACATGGGATTTTCAGGTCATTTCTTACAAGATGTGTTTGTTTCTGTCCTGAATTATACATCTAAAAATAACCTCCATCTTATGGTATACAGGTCCCTTGATTTTTTTAAAGGAAAAAAAGCTACCACAAACACCCCGTCAGTGTAGTTTTGTAGGATGAAGGTTTACATCACAATTATGAAGCTTCATAAATGCATATGCCATGTTTTTCTTAATAGTAATTCATACAAGAGGCTTTTTAGCCATCACTGAGCTATGGAATACGAGAAGTTGAAATTTGAAAGTTAATGGCTTGCCCTTTTCTGACAGCACACCACATTTTCACACTATAACTAACACTGCCTTATTCAACAACTGAACTGTTGACAAGGTTGCTTAAGCTAGTCAGAACAGTAAAATATACCAGTACATCAAAAGCAAGTGAATACAAAAGGAAAATAATAAAATTAAAGAAAACAATGAGGAAAGAACCCTGGGGTTTCCAAAATGCTGTGTCAAACTCCCCAGTGGAGTTTACCTATATCCTTTACATTGTATACTAAATGCAGTGTAAGTTTTTCTATCAAAGAGTATATTTTAAGCTAGTTAAGTGGAAAAATTAAAACTTAAGACCAAAATCATTTTAAAGGAAATTCTAAAGTCTATGCTCATTATTTTAATCTTGTATTTACTAATTTATGTCAGTAAAATATTATCAATGAAGCTATTGATTTGTATGAAAACAATAAGGAAGTATTTTTCATAAACTTTAAAGATACTTCTAGCAATTTTTCCAGAGCTGATCTCAGAAATGGGCAGTGTTCTAGGTGGATTAGTAAATGTGCATTAACTAATAACTTCTGTTTTAAAACCAAGCAGTCATTTCACTCACCTCAATGCAAATTCTGTGTTCCAAGCCAAGGCCCATTTGTAATCTAGAATCACTTGCTCACAATCTGTCTAGCACATTAAAAAATAAATCAAAAAAATAAAAATGAATAAATAAATCCTTGTCACATGGATATATGTTTTGGTTTATGCATTTGGTAATGCATTTTTCAGTTACAGAATGTGGATTTTAAAAACACCGTAACATTGATAATGTAAGGAATAGGAAGATTTTATGAGAATTAATTCATTTCAATGCATGTTTAGAGCTTCTCATCATTAGGGCCCCTCTTATTCTTTCTGCATGACCTTAACTTTTCTTATCCAAAGCAAGGTTTCTGTATACTTTAGAAATGACTGCATTTGTAAATGCATTTTATTTTGCACAATTAATATTTTTAATTTTCCTTTAATTTTGAGATGACATAGTACAATGATTAAAATACTGAGCATATATGTATTTTATTTCCACTGTGTCACTGGGAGTTTCTTCATCAGTAACATTACACTATTATTAGTATCTGACACATAATTTGTTGGCAAACAAGATATTGTTGAAAGCAGTACTTTGTTTCCACATAAAAGGCTGAACAAGCAATAGTTATTATTGTGTTGATCTGAAATTGTTAGTAAAAATATAATTAGTGAATTAATGGTATTAAGAGCTCATAAATTAAATACATTACAAATTAAGTGAATAAATAGTACACTAGTGATAATAAATAAGAATTACAATATATCTGGGAAAATGGCAAATCCATTATTTTATGGGTCTTTCAATGTTAAGGAGAGAGTCTCCTCCCCTGCCCCATCCCCTGACACAAAGTAATCCATAATCATATCACCAAAAATTACATTAAAACTTCAGAGCTCACAAAGAAGGAAGCTGATTTTTTTTTCTGAAAGAATGTGAATACATCCAACATTATTTAGAAAGAAATGAAGTCTTATATAACCATTCTAAGGGCTCAATAGAAAATAAAGAAAATACATAAATTATATATAATTATTAGCAATGGCTACAAATTAACAAGAAATGTTTCCCTAACATACCAATCAATGTATCATGAAGTAAAATTGAAATGTTAGAAAGAAGCTCTAGGGCCAATGATTATGAGACCAGACCTTAACCAAACTTATTAAGCAATATTGCTATTTTGGTTTTGTTTTTGTTTTTAATGAGAGGGATTATAGATTGATACCAGATGATGGCATAGTCTTTATTTTTTATCATGGAAAATCTACATCCTATGCTGTACATTAGTCTCTATGTTTTGGATATAGTTGATAGCAAGGATTCTTTTTGTTATCCTCTAGTCAATACCATCTACTAGTCTGTACCATCTACTACGCTAAAAGGCACCACATAAAACGGTTAAGGAGATAGAGAAGTTCTACAATATAAATAAGAAAACAAATGTTATTCTAGTGACTATAATACTTCTTCAGTATTAAGTAGTAAACAAATAAAGATTCTTTAAATCTCAAAGGTAAGGGGAGCAAGGAGATTGAAGAGCACACTATACAAAAAAGAAAGTTGCATGTGGAAAAGCCTGGAGTCAAGAGTGAATGAAGCTCCATGAAAGACCTGAAAAAATCACGGTGTATCTGCATATAGATATGCAGTAAAGCTGTAGTGAGGTAAAAGAGTTTGGTAACAACAACAAAAAAGAGTTTGGTGGCAGACCACAGAAACAGGTTAATTGTGAATCCAAAACCCTGTTAAATATGTCTTAGTTTATTCGGTCTGCTATAACAAAAATATCGCAAGACTGGGTATCTTATAAACTGTAGAAATGCGTTTCTACAGTTCTGGAGGCTGAAAGCTAAGTTTTGGATCAGGTAAAAGCTCTCTTCCCAGTTGCAGAATTCTCGTTGCATCCTGACATGTAGAAGTTGCTAGGCATAAATCATCCCATTCATAAGGGCCCTGCCTTCATGACTTAGGCACCTATTAAAAACCCAACCTCATAAACTACCTTGGACATTGTCATTTCAATATATGGATGTTGAGGAAACACAGATATTCAAATTGCAAGGATTTTTAAATGTTAAGATCTTCTGTCAAAGAGACCAAGCCCATTTGTGTGAAACCAGCCTACTCATTGTTAGTCACTCACCAAACAAATATTCATTGAATACAGCATTTCCCAATTATTGAGTTATATAACACTAGTAGAAAAAGTTAACAAGAGGCATGGGCTAACATAGGCCTGTGTATCTGACCTAACAGAATTTACCACCTGGTGATCAGAAAAACTAGAAATTGAAATAAAATTTAATATAAACAGGAATACAAGCAGGAACACAACCTGTAATCTATCAAATATCACTGTTTCTAAGAGAATGTGATATTTATCCTGATGCATGAACAATGTATTAAAGATTTATGGAGAATGACCATAGCCATCAGAACAAGACCCAGTTTTCCCCTCAGTCAGTCTCTCCCATTAGGAAGCTTCCATAAGCCTCTTATCCTTCTCCATCAGAGGGTAGACAGACTGAAAACCACAATCACAGAAAACTAACCAATCTAATTACATGGACCACAGCTCACCTAACTCAATGAAACTATAAGCCATGCTGTGTAGGAACCCATCCAAGATGGGCAGGTCATGGTGGAGAGTTCTGATAAAATGTGGTCCACTGGAGAAGGGAATGGCAAACCACTTCAGTATTCTTGCCTTGAGAACCCCATGGACAGTATGAAAAGGCAAAAGATAGGACACTGAAAGATGAATGCCCCAGGTCAGTAGTTGCCCAATATGCTACTGGAGATTAGTGGAGAAATAACTCCAGAAAGAATGAAGAGACAGAGCTAAATCAAAAACAACACCCAATTGTGGGTGTGACTGGAGATGGAAGCAAGGTCTGATGCTGTAAAGAGCAATATGACTTAGGAACCTGAAATGTTAGTTCCAAGAATCAAGGCAAATTGTAAATGGTCAAATAGGAGGTGGCAAGAGTGAACATTGACACTTTAGGAATCAGCGAAAGAAAATGGACTAGAATGGGTGAACTGAACTCAGATGACCTTTATATCTACTACTGTGGGCAAGAATCCCTTAGAAGAAATCGAGTAGCCATCATAGCCAGCAAAAGAGTCTAAAATGCAGTACTTGTATGCAATCTCAAAAACAACAAAATGATCTCTGCTTGTTTCCAAGGCAAGCGATTCAATCAGAGTAATCCAAGTCTTCCCTGACCAGTAATGCTGAAGTTGAATTGTTCTATGAAAACCTACAAGACCTTCTAGAACTAACACCCAAAAAAAGATGTCCTTTTCATTACATGGGACTGGAATGCAAGAGTAGGAAGTCAAGAAACACCTGAAGTAACAGGCAAATTTGGCCTTGGAGTACAGAATGAAGCAGGGCAAAGGCTAATTGAGTTTTTTCAAGAAAATGCACTGGGCATCTCCGTCCATGGGATTTTCCAGGCAAGAGTACTGGAGTGGGTTGCCATTTCCTTCTCCAGAGGGTGGGAGCTTCCCTGGTAGCTCAGTTGGTAAAGAATCTGCAGTTCAGGAGACCCGGTTTGGATCCCTGGGTGGGGAAGATCCTCTGGAGAAGGAAATGGCAAACCATTCCAGTATCCTTGCCTGGAAAATCCCATGGACTGAGGAGTCTGGCGGGCTGCAGTCCATGGGTCATAAAAGAGTCAGGCACGACTGAGCAACTAACCCTCGGTCACTGGTCTCCAGAGGATCTTCCCAACCCAAGGATAGAACCCATGTCTCCTGTGTCTCCTGCATTACAGGCAGATTTATTTTTTAAATAATATGATATTTTTTGTTTTAGCTAGTTGTACTAAGTATATTTTATTGATATTATTTATAAACAGTAAATTTAATATTCTAATGTATTATAAATTTTGGCATCAACTTACTCTGCTGCCTATTTTCCTCCCCCTTTTCTTTTATCTATTTAAAATATTCAGGTAATGCAGTATTCAGATGGTGCCATAACTGTCTCACCTCAAAGGGCCAGCTCATCTGAATCACCCTATGCCTCTTTGGAAGATATTAAAAAAATAAATAAATAAAGTGTCAATCTGTACTTGTATCAAAGTGTAACTTAAAATGCAGCAGGGTTTATTACGTTTAACTACCCTTCCTGGGGTAAATTATGCTTCTTTTCTTTATTTGTGGTGGGTTCAGAGGACTGGATGTCTCTGTTAGTTGTACAAGGTCTTTTGGAAAGTATATTTCTCATAAGAACTTCAGAAATACTATATGTCCTTTTTGTTAGCAAGAGTATAAAATATATCTTTCTGATAAATAGTTGCTCATTGACCTCAAAACTGCAAAGCACTAACTAACCACTACAACTAAGTTTTCCTCGAGAGACTGAAAAAAATGATAATTATTATTATTTTTTTTTGCAGCAAGTTAGGTCAGAAAAATGGATTTGGGACCCACTAGTTTTATGTATAACATAATGTTTGTTATTCAGCCTTATTTGGACAAATTGATACATTGATATTTTTAACATCAAAAAGTGGTTTTTGTAATTTTATTCGTTTACTAAATTAATACAGAATAAGTTAAGTTATAGTTCTTAAATAAATGTAGTAAATGATTTGTAATAACATCTGGTAGACTTCTAATACTAATAAGTTTTTCCTATTTTTGTTTTTATCTCTATGCTTAGTTAAATTGGCATCTAAGCAAAAACTGAATGGTAAATGTTATCATGATGCAGATATAAAACCAATGTTAAAAGTGTGGAATATTAAAAAGGAGAAATTTTCAATAATTATATTAATATTTTTCTATTCTGACCATTTTATATTTGTTTCCTTCTAAGCAAGTTAATATTCCTATACTATAGATATTCTAGAAATGAGAGCATCTATTTGGCTTGACAAGAACTAATAATGAATCAATATGCTCTCCTTACCTTTATAATTCATTATATAAAATGTCTGTATTTGTTAGATTTATTGAGTTATAAACTACAGATACAATTGTATGACAGAATTTCCTATATATCATAAAATAGAAAAGTTAAATCTTTTTTTCAGTATGCTTGGCCAGTTGCCAAGCTCAAAAATGACACATTCATGTGTAGCAGTTTACTTAAGCATATAAGATTTATTCTGGCTATGGTAAAATAACCCTAAATTGATTTCTAGTGAAAAAAAATATGTTTTTAATGCAGTTGCTATGTCTTTACACACATATATGCACACCAGCTATCAGTTTCAGATATATATGTATATATAAAATATCTAAAACAACTTATTTATGCTCTTAGATGTATTGCTTTGTGAAGCTTATGATTAAAAAGTGCTTTTCACATAAATTTTCACTACACCAATTCTAACTATAAGTACAGATATCTGAAAGCAGGTAAATTTACAACATAATATAGTAGCTAAAAGCACACATGCTAGAGACAGACTAGGTTTAAATCCCAGACGAACCATTCTACTACGGTATAACCTTTAGCAAATAATTTAATTTCTCTCTTGCCTAATTTCTTCATGTGAAAAATGATAAAAACCATAGTATGTAACTATCTTGATTGCTATGAGGATTTAATTCTTTAATCAGATACTTAACAATGTCATACCACTCAGTACGTGTTAGTCGTGATTAACATCAAATTCAACATCAAAATAAAAAAAATAATAAAAGTAAGTGTGTAAATTCTTGTCTTTTAACAAGACCACTACATTATTTTTTGGCTAATATAAAAGCAGTTTAATAAATTATGGCATGTTATTTTGGATTTTTAATAATGACAGTTGAGTTCAGTCGCTCAGTTGTGTCCAGCTCTTTGTGACCCCATGGACTGCAGCACGCCAGGCCTCCCTGTCCATCACCAACTCCCAAAGTTTACCCAAACTCATGTCCATTGACTCAGTGATGCCATCCAACCATCTCATCCTCTGTCGTCCACTTCTCCTCCTGCCTTCAATCTCCCAGCATCAGGGTCTTTTCAAATAAGTCAGTTCTTCGCATCAGGAGGCCAAAGTATTGGAGTTACAGCTTCAGCATCAGTCCTTCCAACGAAGATTCAGGACTGATTTCCTTTACGGTGGACTTCAGTATTATTAAAATATGTTTCTACATGTTTGTTTTAACATAGAAATCCACGAGTCCTTTATATCAAAGAGAATGTTCACCACAAATTAATAACTCAAACTTAAGATAGTTTGTGGTCATTTAGTTTAAGGGATTTAGCCCAAATGCAGCATAAAATTGAGAGAATGGAGGATTTGAACAGTGAGTGGCCAAACCTTTAAGCATCTTTCAGAATTAGCTTTGTTATTTAGTTAATATTACAAAGACACAGGGTTTTCAAACTGCATTGATCAAAATAACATCAAAGTTTAAATGGAAGTGATTTTTTTATGATTTCTGAGAAGTAGCCCCTAAATAGATATGCCCACATTCTAATCCCTGGAAACTATGAATATAGCTTTATCTGTTAAAAGAGTGAACTTTGTACATCACTTATGACAATATACAAGATTTAATTTAGGGTCTAGAGAGAGGCAATTTATTCTGAATGATCTAGTTGGGTTCTAAATATAATCACATATATCTATGTAATAAAGAGGCAGAATGAATTTTGAACAGAGGCAGTGTGGCCATGGAGGCAGAGATTTGAATGACATGGTCACAAGAGGATGAACATCTGTGGCCACCTGTAGCTGGAAGATTAAAGGTTCCCTTTCAGAGCCTATGGAGGGAGCATGGCCCTGTAGACCCCTTCATTCCAGACTTCCGGCCTCCAGAACTGTGGAAAAACTGTTGTGTTTTAAGACAACCAGTTTGTAGTAATTTGTTACAATAGCCTGAGGAAACTGATGCACTGTTCGTCTTCAGTAGTGACTGCTGATCACTCCAGAGCTGTTAAATTAGTGTGATTCCAATTGGAATCCAACTTTACATCTTCATAGAGTTACCCTTTGATAGAAAATATGCATGCAACCATTGCCACTTTTGTTGTATTATTTATATGTAAATTCTACCTTTGCAGTAGAATATTATATTCTAAACTGACAACATTTAATAATACACTTACTATGACATGCATTCTTCTGTTGGACTATTTTGATAGCAAGAAATATTAAGTACTAGAATAACCAAAATTGACAGGGAATTTATTAGAAACATACACATGGATATAGTGAAATGTGGAATCTTTGACATGAGATAAGGCATCAAGGAAAAAAAAAAACAAAAACCTGAATAACCAAATCCTTAAGGAAATTGTAACACTGGCACTAGAATGCAACTGGAAGAGTGTTCTCCAGCAAGGCCAGTTCTAAAGCCCTATTCCGGTGCTAGCTTATTGCTTTTCTTTTGATTCTTTGTCTCCTCTTTGTTTCTGTTTCAAATTCTGACACCTCAAACTCACACTCAAATTCTCTCTCTCTCTTTTTCTTAAATTTCAATTTTTGGCTTTACTGCACAGCATGTGGGGTCTTAGTTCCCTGACTAAGGATCAAACCCATACCCCTTACACTGGAAACACAGAATCTTAACCACTAGACAGAGAAGTCCCTTAAATTCTCTTACAAATGTAATTTTGATAACAGTCAAATTATACTTGATAGTCAAATGATGATTATTTTTTACATGTATAAACCTTAACTAGTCATTACAAATTTTGATCAGCAGTTAATCATTCAGAAAAATTCAATAGTATCTTTGTCTTATCAGCAAATTTGTATATTGCCAGATTATTGAGACCAACTTACTGTATTTTCTATAAAATAATATTTCCAAAATAAACTGTTGAAAAAGATAGCAATTATATTCTAAGTATGTCCAAAACAAAATATGGTGGTAAGTCAAAAACAATATGTGGGGTATCACTTTCTAAAATCTGTCATGGTCATTTGAATGAAAAGTGAAAAATAAGAAAAAGTATAAGATACTGCATAGTAAGCATATAATTTTTAAAATCTTGAATTTACCATTAGTTAATATAGTGTCTGGCAACTTCCCGATGGGTGGAATTCATTTGTTGTATGGTTTATCTGAAAGACAACAGCTGAAAGTAGATATGACCAAAGTATATGAAATGAAAAATGATAATATGTACACATTTCTTATAACAGACTCATTGAAACTAGAGAATGGAAAGTTCACAAAGGAGGGGATTATTAATACAAAGTGAAAGTGAAGTCCCTTAGTCGTGTCCAGCTCTTTGTGACCCCATGGACTGTAGCCTACCAGGACCCTCAGTCCATGGTATTTTCCAGGCAAGAATACTGGAGTGGGTTGCCATTTCCTTCTCAAACTTAGCAGCAAATTAAAACCTATCCTTTTCTTCAGTCATAGAATAACTATACGTTTTATCTGAGTTGAGATCAAGGAAAGAATGATTTTTGAACAACCTTTACCTTGGTGACCAAATCAGATATAAGTCTGTCTAGACCAGATTGTGGACCTGGCTTAGCATGAATAATTCTAGTGAATATGAGCAAAGCCACCAATTCATTTGTTCAAGTGCAGTTTACTCATTGAGCACAATATGTATTGTGTGATGTTAGTAACTATTCTTATGGAACTCACTATTTAGTGAGAGTGATTGACAAGTATATTAAGAGTCAAATATAATCAAAATGAGACGATGTGAAAGTGAGAAAAGTTCTGAATTAGCCTGGAGGACAATGGAGCGGAAACGTTATTCACCATTCCTAAAGGACTAGGCTTATCAGTTTGCTGTTCAGTCTGAGTCTGGAGGAAGTACAATGGGTAGTGCAGTACATAGGTTTAGGGGCCAGATTTCTAGTTTTAAATCCTGGGCTTCACTAGCTGTATGGCTTGTCCTAGGAGAAGCTGTTTAAATAGCTGAGGATTATTCTACCTGTAAAGTGATATAATAATTGTACCACTTTCTCGCTTATCACACTTGTCTATTACCTAGTAGATTAAATGAGACAATGGTTGTGAAGCACAACAGTGTATCTGCACACAGTAGGGCCTTGATGGAAGGTGAACACAACTCTGAAATAGAGATTAGCATGCACGACGTGTATTAGGAAGTACAATACTATTAGGATGAACACCAACCAAGGGCTGGAAGAAGGGGTTTTAGTCTGACAAAGCTCTCAGCCTACCACACTAGTAGGGGTTGTTATTTTATACCCCAACATCAGCTAGTCATCATAGGCTAGCTGCTCCTAGGACATGGATACGACATTGGGCAAGGAGCGTCTTCAGCACCAGCAATTCTCAGAACAGGTTGATAGCACAGAGGTATTATAATCAACATTCCCAGCAGCTGGAGAATAAGTCTTGAAGTCCTAGAGGGAAGACCTTGGAGGCTTCACACACAACCAACTACAGAATTCAGTGTATGTTTATTGTTTAGTCTTAGGTATTGCTGTTTTGCTCATAGTTTAAGTGGACTTCAATTTGGTGAGGGTGAATTAAAATGCTGGTAGAGACGCAGGAGTGATCAAACTTTACCGGCAATGCCAACAGCTATGGATGTTAAAAAGAAGCCCTGAAAATATTAATCCACTTTGACTCAACAGGCTTCCCTTGTGGCTCAGCTGGTAAAGAATCTGCCAGCATTTTGGGAGATCTGGGTTTGATCATTAGGTTGGGAAGATGCCCTGGGGAAGAGATCGGCTACCCACTTCAGTATTCTGGCCTGTAGAATTCCATGGACTGCATAGTCCATGAAGTTGCAAAGAGTCAGATAGGACTGAGTGACATTCACTTTCACTTTCACTTTGACTCAACAATTACATACTTAGAAGGGTATTCTAAAGAAATAGTAATGATGAACAAAAATCTTTAAGATTGTTTCTTAAAAGATTATAGTAGAAATAAAAATTGAAGCAAATTAGATGTTCAGAAGAATGAATGGTATATCCATTGTTGAATATATGATGGTAAATTCATAGAGTAGAATACTCTTCAGTCATTAAGATAAGGCTGTTAACAAATGTTTAGTGAATAAGAAGAGGTTCAAGGCATGGAAAATGAAAAAAAAAAAGCAGGTTAAAAAGTCTATATACTGCATATTTTTGATACACGTACCGAAATATATATTTCAAAATGTCAACGATATATTTCAAAAACTCTACACCCTGGGGTAATGGGAAATTATGTGTTCTTTGTTTTACTTGTTTGTATTTTTCTTTTATTGGTAACATAATATTCATATTAAAAGTGATTTAAAATGTGTATGTATGGTCTACACTCATAGAATAATCATAAGAGCAAAACATATATACTTACCTCCAAGCCAAAATAATATTAATACTAAAATAAAGTCACATATCCTTTATAGTATACTATGCTAGCATAGTAAAGATTATAATATAAAATTAAATTAACATAATCTTAATATGCTTAACGGGCTTCCCAGGTGGTACAGTGGTAATGAATCTGTCTGCCAATGTAGGAGACTCAGGAGACGTGGGTTTGATCCCTGGGTAAGGAAGGTCCCCTGGAATAGGAAATGGCAACCCACTCTAGTATTCTTGCCTGGAAAATGTCATGGACGGATGAACCTGGTGGGCTACAGTCCATGAGGTTGCAAAGAGTTGGACATGACTGAGCACACAGTGTGTGTGTGTGTCTGTGTGTGTGTGATACGCTTAAAGTACTGATCCTTTCTCATCCAAATAAGAAATATGAGTATGGTAGAATGCAAACAGAAATTTTAAGGAAAGCTCACAAATTGGTCCAGAGGAAATTTGATCAAGGTTATATCTACAAACTTTACAAAATTGTGCTGTTCATCCTAAGAAGGCCATATGGTTTGGTAATTATTAAGAATGCAGACTCTAGAATGACTTCTAATTTCAGATTCAGTTGCTTCCAAACTGCATCAGATATTCCATGTGCCCTAACTCAAGCAAGGTATATGTGCAGAGGAACATTCCTAATATGGATGCTGTATTGCTATTATGCAGTGCAAATTTATGGTCCAGTCTTTTGGTATCCTGTAGTTTTACAGGAGATTGTTTTGCTATGTGTTGGGTCATTAAGCTCTCTCATTTTTGTAATTTAGTTTTACAATCTAAGTATTACATTTTGCATTCACATTTATTGTTACATTACCAGGTTCATCAGTGAACTATGAAGATAATTGCTTTTTTGTAATATTATCCAGTGTGTCCTGGATTAATTAATTAATTGATCCTCTGAGTTTTGCTGCATCAGAATGTTTTACAAATGAGATGTTGGAAAAAGGACAGGGCAGAATCTTGGATGCCAAAATGGATGATGTGGAGAGATTATCTCTTTGATCAGCCCTTTAGGACCTAGACACTCACCAACCCCTATCCTCTCAGCTTCCAGGAGTTTCAGCTACAAACGGAGCTGAATCCCTCTCTAGAACTTATCTTCACCCAAAAGAGCTGCCTGTCCTAAGGTTACAACCTTTCCTCCTGAGAAGCCCATATCCATTACTGGTTGATGTAGGATTTAAAAGATTTGACACCCTTGTCTCAATTCAGATCAATTATGAATGACCATTGTAGCTTGAAAGCTCCCTGTGGAAGCAGGCTGTAGCCTCAGCTTCAACTCTGCCACAGTTCTACTAACCCTTGTGGAACCTCACTCCTTAGAGCCTTGTTCCCCCTAAACACTCACCAGGAAATCACCTGCAGCGAAGCCCTGTCTCAGATTGCCTCCTGGATAACCCAGCATAAAACAACTCTATCAACATCAGTCTACTCAAAGACTGGTGTTGTTCATTCCTAAAGATAACATTCACAGAGATTTGTTAATGCTTCAGTAAAATGAAGATGTGTGATTCTTGTAGCATCTCTCAGAACTTTTACTTTCATAACTCCATGAAGTGAAGTAGAAAGTGAAAACGCTTAGTCATGCACTGTAGCCCGCCAGGCTCCTTTGTACATGGAATTCTCCAGACAAGAATACTGGAGTGGGTTGCCATTCCCTTCTCCAGGAGATCTTCCCAATCCAGGGATTGAACCTGGTCTCCCTCACTGCAGGCAGATTATTTGCCATCTGAGCCATCAGGGAAGTCCATAACTCCATGACGTGGTTTATTTGGATGGCTTCTTCTTGCTCAGTCCTTGCTATTGCCTAGGAATCACAGCCTTCATAAAAAGCCCACAACCCCACTGTGTCACCAACATACTTTTTCTGGGTGTAGTTAATAGGATTCACAGTTTTTTAGTTTTTGTTCTTTTCTGAATATTGAGAGAGTATTTGCATAAATGACTTACATCTCTACCATTTTTATGACTCTCCAACCACCCATTATAATTCTGTAACCATATGCTACTAGAACTACTACTCTATTACTGCTTCTTTAAAATTCTAAAATAATACTAAACCTCAAGTATTTTTGGAACATTTCTTTGCCAGACATAGTGTTGAGTGCATCTGTGCGCATTTCGTTTAATGCTCCAACATGTAAGTCACAATCATCACTCCCATTTTGGGACTGAGGAAAACTAAATCACCAAATCAAGTCACATCTCAAGGTCACCCATATATCAATTGACATAGCTGGGATTTCAGTCTGAAGTCTTGATCACTATTGCAAATCTGTCACTTAAAAGTTTTTCATGTACATCAGTATTCATCTGGACCTAAAACTTGGCACCTTGAGAAACAAATAGGTGTTCTCTTTTTTTAGAGACTTGAGTATATTAAATTGCCCGTTCTTTCAAAATTCCAAGATTAGTAGCTGGTGTTAACAGTATAAGCATTAGCCAGCTATCATCTTCTATTTCCCCTTTTCATGCAAGTCCAGCCACAGGAATGTTCTGATTGATCTCCGACACACCAAGCATGATTTTGCCTGAGAGTTTGATATTTCTCTGTCTATTTAGAATGCTCCTTGCTAAGATATCATGATGGGTCAGCCTATTTTATTTAGGCACTTATTCAGTGCTCCCCTACTTGGTGAAATTTTGTCTCACCTTCCAAAAAGACTGCCATGGAATCTATTGGCCCCAGAAATTGCTCTCTCTGATTAATTTTCCTTCCTAGATGTATTATCACCATTTGTTTTTTATTTGCTCTTGTCTATATTTGTTCAACAGATTTAAAATTTTATGAGATGTTGTCAATTTAGCTATGTGTTGTACCTTTGGGTGTCATAATAGTGTCATTATAGTGCTTTTCAAATTTGCTTAAAATGACTAAGAATGGAGAGAAATCATCTAAAATGGTTTAGCAATAAGATCACTTTTAAAAGGAGATGTATTAAACAGTATTAATCAAATATATATTTGAGTGTAGCTTTTCAAGTAAATTAGAATTCACTAACATTTATTTGGCACTTCATGTATTTCAGGCAGCATTTTGGACATTAGGGATTCAAGATTGAACAAACTAGGTTAACTCCATGTTCTGAGAATGATAACATTTAACTTTCTTTCTAGCACTATGATTATATTATTGTGCTGTCTGAACAGGTTTTGCAACTAATTTTCTTTGAAAATTTTTATTCGTAAAATAAGATTTAGAGCAAAAAACTCATACAATTATTTTCAGGATTTAAATCACAATATTTACTGACCATTGAAACTTCACAAATACAAAAGAAAATTATATTATGGATGTTTTACTTCTACTTGAAAATGTCTCCAAATCTGAGAACTTTTCCCTTATGTCTCATATGATGAAATGCAGCATTAAATCAAGCATTTATTATGTATATCAGTCATGTCCAACTCTTTGCAGCCCTATGGACTGTAACTCTCCAGGCTCCTCTGTCCCTTTGTTTCTCCAGGCAAGATACTGGAGTGGGTTCTTATGCCCTCCTCATATATATATATATATAACCCTAACCCTAATTTTCTGGGGTATACATATATATATATATGTATATATATATGTATATATATATATGTATATATCATATATATCACTAAATTTTCTCCAAATAACAGTGGTAAATGCTGGATTTTTAAAGGACTGTGCATGCTAATGAAATGAACATTTCAAAAGCAACATTTAAAAAATTATTGTTTTAGCTGGCAATATTCATATTTGCATTAACTTAGCATAATAGCTTAATTTAAAAATGTCTTGCTTTGTTCACCCCATTTAACAATTTCTCATATTTTTCAAAGATAGTGTGGTGAATTAATGTGAGAATATTTGCATTATGTTATAAATAACATAAGCATTGTTAAGGAGAGGAAGGAAGCCAAGTTCTTTAAAATTTTTGTACATATCTATTAATCATTTGATTGTGTCTTTTCATGCTCTTGCTGCTTTGCTTCTTTATATTTGTAGGAAATGATGAATACAGAGATGCATAGTGAATTATTACTGCCAAAAAATAAAATGTTTCCTTAATATAGGATGTTTTTATCAGTGAATTTTAATAACACTTTCAAAAAATTTTAATATGCATTATTAAGAGTACACTCTAATTTTATTGATGATTTATTTATTATAATAGATGTATAACATCATGTATATGTGCATATATTTTTATATGCACATACACTTTAGGATTGCTGAGTTGCAAACTGCTATAAAAGACGTGTAACTCATATAGGAAATTGAAGAAATTTTAGTAAACATAGTAATAAATATTAGGGAAATTTGTATTAAAGGTAACACATGAAAGATGTTTACATGCAGTTTTTAAGTAATACACAAAAGATGAAGTTAATTATTATTAATATTTTTCAATAATATTATAGAAAAAATATGTGTTAAATTGTTGCATATTATCAATAATATGGAGAAAATTGTCACTGGCCTAAGTAAGCTTGCGATATAAGTAGACAAGCTAAGACTGATGAAATAGTTCCAGAAGTTGAGGAGAAAGTAAGTCATCTACTGAATCCTGTGCACAGCCACTGAATGTTATATGGAATTATAATACCATTGGTAATTTCCTGTGATTCCATTGAAGATCTGACGCTCATTACCAAAAGCAGTGTACAGTGAACATTGGTGAAATGCTGACATTATAGTTGACAAACAGGTTTGAGCTCAAAGTTTGAATGTGAGTCTAAATTTGAATATGTCTCCCAACATCTTAAAACATTGTGAAATAATACCAACCTCATAGACTTTCTGTGATATTTGTAATTCATGTGAGAGTATCCAGCACAGAGCTTAACAAAAGTTAAATATTTAGTAAATTTATCATTATTTTTTATTACATCAGTTGAATGGATATAGATCTCATCTTATCTTCTGCCCCTTACATGAAACTACACAAAGGGAAATAGCCTATACTAATTCCCCAAAGAGCTCCACATGAATCAATAAACTCCAGATGCACAAGGTAACTAGTTTGATGATGTACACCATATTAACTGCCTTCCATTTGGTCTCTTTTAACCTCTTTACTCTTGTTCACTTCCTAAATATTGCACTTGGATATTTGTTTCAACATCCTTTCCTGAGAATGCTAAATAAAAGAAGTTGGGAATACAGTTTTAATCAATGACATATAACTGAAAATTTGAACTTATTTCAATGCATAAAAGAATTTTGAAAGTGACATAATTTGAACGACTTTGGGAGGAGATTCATTTAGAGGGAGACTGAGAAAATCTGAAATAGCAGAGAAATGAAGAGCATCTAGGAATTTATTGTGTGTGTGTGCTAAGTTGTTTCAATCATGTCAGACTCTTTGCCACACCGTGGACTGTATCCCATCAGGCTCTTCTGTCCATGGGGTTCTTCAGACAAGAATACTGGAATGGGCTGCCATGCCTTCCTTCAGGGGACCTTCCCAACCCAGGGACAGAACCTAAGTCTCGTATATCTCTTGCATTGGAAGGCAAGTTCTTTACCACTGGCATCGTCTGAAATTATGATATAAGGATTTAACTCAGACTTAGAAAAACAAAAATAAAAACAAGAAAAAAAATAAAAAAGAAAAACAGCTCATAGGAAATAATCAGGACACTAGGTAGAAGTTGATAAGGACTGTAGTCAGGCAACAATGATCATTAATGCATTGAATAAACTGATAGGTGTATTTTAAGTGATGTAAAAGAATAGAAGAATCATCTTTTTGATGATGTATGTATATAAATTATTTCTAAGAAAATAGTAAAAGAATTTTTTACTTGTAAAAATGAAACTAAAGAAAAAAGTGTACAAGCATACAGTTTTTCATAATTACAGAAAAGAGCAGGAAATTAATGGCTGTGGAGCTTGTCAGTCACATGTAGTCACTTACAAGGAATTATTTTGCCTTTGTCCTGAGACAGGATTTGAGTTTTAAAAATCTCCCTTTACTCGTTAACTGCCTGTCTGCTCTTCTGTTCCAACATTTTGTTGCTATTCTAAGTCAGTATGTTAGGTATGAGGTGCTCTCAAAGGCACAGATAAGCTGCTAGGTATAATTATATCAAGATGAATAAGAAAGAGAAAAGGAAATGCTATTATAGGTAAAAACTGTCCAATGTATCTGATCTGGGCAGAAACAATACTTATATTTAGGAAACAAAGAGGTACACATTTACTATCCAGCATGATTTCAGGGGCATAATGTATGCTCTCAAAATATCTCTGAGAATTAGAGATAATGATTAAAAATTTAAAACTCAACGGTTAACAATGAAATTTTTTGAGTTTTTATTTTTCACCTTTTTGTTTTAAAATTGAATGCTATTATAAATGCACATGACATCAATTGCTTGGCCTTGAACAGGTGCAAAAATGTGCAATCAATTTCATTCTTTAGATAAACTAAAATAGGAAGAGAATCTGAAACTTGACTTGAAAGGTTCCATAAAGTTAAACAGCTCTACAGTTACAGAATGAGTCTAGTACAATGAAATGTTCAGAGTAAGAGCCTACATTCATGACAGAGACTAAAATTGCCAGAGCTTTTTGGAACAAAAAGTAGATAGCAGATGAAAAGAAAGTAATGCAGGTGTCCCCTACCATCAGAGAGTGTTTCTGTGAAACATTGTTGAGGTGAAATAACGTAAGGTAAACAGAATATCAAGTTAGGACACATAGTGTTAATGGCTGCAACAAATAAATCCAGATAAAGCACAGACACTCAGAGACACAGTTTAGAGCTATGATGAGGTGATGCTAGCTGCTGTATGTAGTTCCCAGAGAAGAAAATTGGTGATGCCCCTCTCTGCTGGAGTGCACACCTCCTCTATAACAGGCCTCTGCAAAACAAATGCTGAACACTATTTCTGTTTTGCCTTTTTGTGGTAAAAGCAAAAATCCTCCTCATATTCTTTTAAGGTTAGTGAAACAGGTACTAATGTAGATCTTTCTTGAAAGTAAAAGTGGCATAAATAAAACTTTTGAAAATTGTAAGAGTACCTATATTTCAAAACCTCTGTGTATCTCAGAGCTAATAGCCTTTCCTTTTTCTTTATTAATTTATTTATTTCAATTGGAGGCTAATTACTTTACAATATTTTGGTGGTTTTTGCCATGAATCATGCATGGATGTACATGTGTCCCACCATCCTGAACCCCCTTCCACCTCCTTCCCCACCCCATCCCTCTGGGTTGTTCCAGAGCACCAGGTTTGAGTGCCCTGCTTCATGCATCAAACTTGCACTGGTCATCTATTTCCCATGTGGTAATATACACGTTTCAAAGCTATTCTCATAAATCATCCCACCCTTCCCTTCTCCCACATAGTCCAAACATCTGTTCTTTACATCTGTGTCTCTTTCACTGTCTTGCATATAGGGTCATCGTTACCGTTTTTCTAAATTCCATATGTATGTGTTAAGATACTGTATTGGTGTTTCTCTTTCTGATTTACTTCACTCTGCATAAGAGGCTTCAGTTTCATCTGCCTCATTAGAACCAATTCAGATGTGTTCTTTTTTATAGCTGAGTAATATTCCATTGTGTATATGTGCCACAACTTCCTTATCTATGCATCTGTCAATGGACATCTAGGTTGCTTCCATGCCCTGGCTATTGTAAACAGTGCTGCAGTGAACATTGGGGTACACGTGTCTCTTTCAATTCTGGTTTCCTTGGTGTGTATGCCCAACAGTGGGATTGCTGGGTGGTATAACAGTTCTACTTCCAGCTTTTTGAGGAATCTCCACACTGTTCTCCATAGTGGCCATGCTTGTTTGCATTCCCACCAACAGTGTAAGAGGGTTCCCTTTTCTCCACACCCTCTCCAGCATTTATTGTTTGTAGACTTTTTGATGGCAGGCATTCTGACTGATGTGAGATGGTACCTCATTGTGGTTTTGATTTGCATTTCTCTGATAATGAGTGATGTTAAGCACCTTTTCATGTTTTTGTTGGCCATCTGTATGTCTTCTTTGGAGAAATGTCTGTTTAGTTCTTTGGCCCACTTTTTGATTGGGCAGTTTATTCTTCTGTCATTTAGCTGCATGAACTGCTTGTATATTTTGGAGATTAATCATTTGTCAGTTGTTTCATTTGCTATTATTTTCTCCCATTCTGAAGGCTGTCTTTTCACCTTGCTTGTAGTTTCCTTCATTGTACAAAAACTTTAAAGTTTAATTGAGTCCTATTTTTTTATTTTTGTTTTTATTTCCATTATTCTTGAAGATAGGTCATAGAGGATCTTGCTGTGATTTATGTCAGAGAGTGTTCTGCCTGTGTTTTCCTCTAGGAGTTTTGTAGTTTCTGGTTTTACATTTAGATCTTTAGTCCATTTTGAGGTTATTTTTGTTTATGGTGTTAGAAAGTGTTCTAGTTTCACTTTTTTACAAGTGGTTGACCAGTTTTCCCAGCACCACTTGTTAAAGAGATTGTCTTCTCTCTATTGTATGTATTTGCCTCCTTTGTCAAAGATAAGGTGTCCATAAGTGATTGGATTTATCTCTGGGCTTTCTGTTTTGTTCCATTGATCTATATTTCTGTCTTTGTGCCAGTACCATACTGTCTTGATGACTGTCGCCTTGTAGTATAGTCTGAGGTCATAGCCATTCCTTTTTTGTGTGAAGTGTTTTCTATCTTCTGTGCATTCTCTGCAAGGAAAGGGGTAATGTTTTCCTTTTCTGAACCACCTTTTATTTCCTGCTTCTAAGCAAAGATGACTACATGGTACCTAAACTTTAAGAGATACATTGCTGCTTTCCTTAAGTTAGTAAGAAAGAAAAAAATGGGGGAAAGAGAAAGATGGAGGTGAAAAGGACTGTAAACAAAGGGAAGAGAAGGGGAGGGCAAGGAAAGAAGAAGGATGATGTGGGGAAATGAAGGCAACAAGGAGAACACTTAGCATTGCTTTGTTGGCTAAAATATACAATATAACAAGTGGCAGAGAAATTAGAATTCTGTGATATGACCCCTAAATTTCAGACAAGATATTAACTGTCCTGCTTGGTATCCATGAGTTCATTCAATACTGTTTATTTAGTGCTTAATAAAAGTCAGACTTTGATTTAGAGGCTAGAAGACAGCAGTAAATGAAAGTCCCTATTCTAAGGATCTTCTTAGCAAAAGTAAGATTCCAGTTTGGACCTCTCAATCCCCAATTACTCTACCTAAATCATTATACCCATGCCCCAGTAAAAATGACCTCACTGAGGTTCTAAACCTGCTACATATTTTTGAAAGGAGTTGCTATATATTGCATCTCTTCATGCTAAGAATCTCTAGCCCTAAAAGTATTTGTATAAAACATTGAATTATTAATTAGAAACTGGTTCATTATTTTCCTAACATCTATCATATAATATATAATTACTTTTATATCATGTATCATAACATGAGGTATGATGTCCTCACTGCAAAAAAATAAAGCCCTTGTGGTTGGCGGAGAAGAGGAGCAAAGAATTCATTCTTAGCAAGTTGCATTCTTTCATGTTTATTTTTCTAATCTTTTAGAATTTTAGAGTTATTCTCACAAACAACTCCTTACATATAGTTGCAGTATAGAAAGTGAAAGTGAAGTCACTCAGTCGTGTCCGACTCTTTGCGATCCCATGGACTGTAGCCTACCAGGTTCCACCGTCCATGGGATTTTCCAGGCAAGAATACTGGAGTGGGTTGCCATTTCCCCTGCTTATTAAAAAATAAAATCTTCAGTTCAGTCAGTTCAGTTGCTCAGTCATGTCCAACTCTTTGCAACCCCATGGACTGCAGCATACCAGGCTTCCCTTTCCATCACCAACTGCCGGAACTTCCTCAAACTCATGTCCATCAAGTTGGTGATGCCATCCAACCATCTCATCCTCTGCCATTCCCTTCTCCTCCCACTTGCAATCTTTCCCAGTATCAGGGTCTTTTCTAATGAGTAAGTTCTTCACATCAGTTGACTCAAGTACTGGAGTTTCAGCTTCGACATCAGTCCTGCCAATGAATATTCAGGACTGATTTCCTTTAGGATAGACTGGTTGGATCTCCTTGCAGTCCAAGGGACTCTCAAGAGTCTTCTCCAATACCACAGTTCAAAGGCATCAATTCTTCAATGCTCAGCTTTCTTTATAGTCCAACTCTCACATGCATGGCTATTGGAAAAACCATAGCCTACAAGAGGATAAAGTCTTACGAGAGGATTTTAAAGTACTTGGAAAACCTGCATATGACAAGCAGATGAAAGAGCTAAAAATGTGCTACATTTTTACTTATCTTGCTTGGCAAATGTAGAGGAAAGTGAATTCCTTTGGGTTCATTCAAACAGGACATATAATTGAAAGATACTCCATGTGATTCTGAACAATCTAGACATATTCTCACTACAAACCTCTGTAAGTTGTTGAGTGTGTCCTTGTTTAGAATCATATTGCTGAATTATCACATCTTATAGTGCATATGTATGTGTTTTGCTCCAGCATGTGTGATCATGAGTACTTAGACCGTCCAGGTTCTTACAACACCATGGACTGTAGCCCATCAGGCTCCTCTGTCCAAGGGATATTCCAGGGAAGAATACTGGAGCGACTTGCCAATTCTTAACCACAGGGTACCTTCTCAACCCAAGAAATGAACCTGAGTTTGCTGTGTCTCCTAACTTGCAGGCAGATTCTTTAACCATTGGGCCATCCAGAAAGTGGGAAGCCCAGCATGTGTATAGATGGAAATAAACATTATTCTGCAAAAATAAATACATAAGTTTGCTTTTTTTTTTTTTCCTGAGTAGAGATTTAAAGAAAATGTTCAAGAGCTTTTTCAAAAAAAAAAAATGTTAACAGTCATGTGTCAGGGAGGTCTACAACCTTCTCTTCTTTTGCCATTCATTTTCTTTTTTTGATGTCTCTGCCTTTTCTTTCCTTTGCTTTTTTCCCCCCCATGAGTAAATATCTGTCTCTTCATCAGTGTCAAATGTCTGCATGCTGTGAGGCTATTCCCACCTCCAACTCTGATTTGTGTTGAATTCCTTCCTTTTCTGCCATTCCAAATCCTTTACATCCCTTTCTTTATCCTGTTTTAGAAAGATCAAAGTTACAGAAATTTGCATTGTTGATTGGACTAGAGTGACAAAACAGTGACAGACTTTATTTTTTTGTGCTCCAAAATCACTGCAGATGGTGACTGCAACCATGAAATTAAAAGAAACTTGCTTCTTAGAAGAAAAACTATAACCAACTAGACGGCTTATAAAAAGCAAATAACATACTGTGCTGACAAGGTCTGTCTAGCCAAAGCTATGGTTTTTCCAATAGTCATGTGAGGATGTGAGAGCTGGACAATAAAAAAAGACTGAGTGCAAAGATTGATGCTTTCAGACTGTGGTGCTGGAGAAGACTCTTGAGAGTCCCTTGGACTGCAAGATCAAATCAGTCAATCCTAAAGAAAATCAACCCTGAATATTCACTGAAAGGACTGAAGCTGAAGCTGAAGCTCCAGTACTTTGGCCACTTGATTCCAAGAACTGACTCATTGGAAAAGACCCTGATGCTGGAAAAGATTGAAGGCAGGAGGAGAAGGGGGCAGGCAACAGAGGATGAGATGGTTGTGTTAGGTAGTTCGAATAGGAAACAGGAGTCCAGAATGGCAGTGGCTAAAAGACAAGGAAGGGAAAAGCTCACAAAAATAGAACAAAGAAAGGTCCGAGGACCAGAAATAGGACATCAAGTAGAACAAACAGCACTCCTGGCTAGCCCAATTTACATAGGGCAGGCCCATGGGGAGGAAAAAAACATATAAAAAGAGGAGCCAAAGGGCTGGGGTCTCTCTCTCTCCCGTGCTGGGGCGCTCTTCTCTTCACGTCTTTGGGTTGACATGCCCTCATGCCTTGAGGGTGGATTTTCCTGCTATTTTCTAAATCAAATAGAGCTATAACACAGAGTTGCAATACTGATTTGTCTAAGAGCATGTCTAAGAACATGGTCTGTTCAAAACCTGAGAGCTATAACATGGTCTGTTCAAGACCCGAGAGCTGTGATGCGCCAAGGGCTTTAATGTCCATCACTCCAAATCTTTGTTGTGATGAGACAGAACCGAGGAGCATACACTCGCCTGACAGTTGGATGGCATCACTGACTCCATGGAGATAAGTTTGAGCAAACTCCAGGAGATGGTGAAGGCCAGGGAAGCCTGGCATGCTGCAGTCATTGGGGTCACAGAATCAGACACGACTTACAACTGAACAACAACAACTAGAGCAGGCTTATGCAAACAGGGCATCTGGTGACCCCAAACATGATGGAATTGTTGCAGGAAGGGGGACTCCTTCCAGGGCTCGAAACTGGGCTCTTGTCTAATACTCAGAAATGAATTGTCCAAGAAGACACATGTGCTGACAAAGCAAGAGATTTTATTGGGAAAGGGCACCCAGGTAGAGAGCAGGAGGGTGAGGGAACCCAGGAGAGCAGCTCTGTCACATGGCTCACAGTCTAGGGATTTATGGTGATGGGATTAGTTTCTGGGTTGTCCTAGTCAATCATTCTGACTCAGAATCCTTCCTGGTAGTGCATGCCTTGTTCAGCCAAGATGGATGCCAGAGAGAAGGAATCTGGGAGGTGGTCGGACCTGTGGTGTCTGCTTTTGACATTTCCCAAACCCTTCTGGTTGATTGAGGCTTATTAGTTCCGTGTTCCTTACCAGGACCTCCTGTCATAAAACAACTCATGCAAATGGTTACTATGGTGCCTGGCCAGGGTGGGCAGTTTCAATCAGTCTGCTTCCCCTAAAAGAATCATTGGTAAAGAGTAAATTGAATGGTATAAAAATCCCAGTCCCAGGTGGCCCTAGTAGTAAAGAACCCATCTGCCAATGAGACTCAGATTCAAACCCTGGCTCTGGAAGACCCCTGGAAGAGGGCATGGAAATACACTCTAGTATTCTTGCCTGGAGCATCCCATGAGCAATGGAACCTTGTAAGCTATGATCCATATGTGGGACATGCACACAGACACACAATCTTAATGTATCATTGCTCATCTGGAAAACTTTTGGGAAATTAGCTAAGTAATCTTGAGTTTCAGTTTTTTCTTGTCAAAATTAGTCTATATATATTGAAGTTTGTGGGTGAGAAAGGCTAAAATCCAAACAATCTAGCTATTTTCTAAGATTGCTTGAAAACAAAGAGGATAAAAGCTCTCCTTCCAAAAAAAAAAAAAAAAAAATGCTCTCCTTCCACACCCATCCCCCAAATCCTGTGCACGAATAAACAAACCAAACCTCATCAAAATGAGGTCTGGAGAAGGGAAGGCTACCCACTCCAGTATTCTGGCCTGGAGAATTTCGTGGACTTTATAGTCCATAGGGTTGCAAAGAGTAGGACACGACTGAGAGACTTTCACTTTCACGCTCTAAGATTCGATTGTTCACCCACATGGAGATGTTAACTTCATGCTAATCAAATGCACTCTTTAATTGGCTAATAGACTTATAAAACATCAATAATCTATGCTTACAAGTATGGTGCTTTCAAAATTTGTATCTCCAATCTCAGCCTGTTTAATGAACTCAACATATTTTATGATCTATCCAATTCAAGTCTTTGAAATCCAGTGAGTATTTTACACTTAAATGACATCTCAATCTGGATGCTAAAATTCTATAGATTACTTGATCTGTATTTGGATGTCATAAAATTTACAGTTCAAAAAGTAGAGTCACAAACCAAGATGATCCAAACACAAAGTAAGTTTTTAAATAACTGAACTGAGTAGCAGTTTTAAGTTTAAATTCATTGAATTAAATAAAATGTAAAATTTGGTCTCTACTTGTCAGATGGTAAAGAATCTGCCTGCAATGCAGGAGACCTGGGTTCAGTCCATGGTTTAGGAAGATCCCCTGGAGAAGGGAATGGCTACCCACTCCAGTTTTCTTGTCTGGAGAATTCCATGAACAGAGGAGCTTGGCAGGCTGCATTCTATGGGTTGCAAAAAGCTGGACACAGTTGAGCAACTATCATGGTCACAATTCTGTCTCAAAATTATGGATTCACAAACTGAATCTTTACCCTATCCTCTAATTTACTTCTTTCTTAGGATTCAAGATTGTAGTACCTGGCACTGTTATTTACCTGTGGGTTAAGGCCAAAAAACTTGAAGTCAACCTTAACTCCATGTTATTTCTACTCCTCACATCCAGGGCCCAGGAAATTGTGATACATATATTTTAAAAAATCTGACCACCATTCACCACCTCTGCTGTTAAAGCAGTAGGCATCCTCTTCCAAATCTTTACTGATTCTTCTTCTTTCACTTTTAGTGCCTTTATGCTATTTTCCAGACTGTTAGTCCAACTGATCCTTTTAACCTGAATGTGCCACCTCTTCTCTCAAAGTTCCTCATTTTTTTTCATCACTCATATATATATATATATATGTACATATATATATATATATATATATATATATATATATATATATACTCAAATCCAAAGTCCTGATGTGATCTGGTGACTGTCCACTCTGGTAAATTATCCATCATCTGCCTCTCACTACAAATTGTTTGACGTGTTGTATTCATTTTTCCCTGAACACAGGAAGCATATCAAGGCAAGTCCTTATCTCTGCAAGTCCCATCAAAGTTCTTTCTCATCTAGTTGTCTGGCTAACACTTTCTTCTTTTCAATGAGGTTCTCCTTGACCTCCTTAAAAAAAAAAAAAAAATTTCCTCTCACACATTAATTATACTTCCTTTTAACCAGCCCCATTGTCAATTTTTCAGAATTCTTATCACATGGAGAGCTACCATAGCATAGTTTTAGAGAGCACAGATTTTGGAGCCATATTTCCTGGGTTTCACCTTTTACTAGTTGTGTGACCTTGATCAATTTCACCTTGCTGCTCTGTGCCTTGGTTTCCACAACTCTAAAAATGAAGATAGTAATAGTATTTTGAGAATATTGATGCTACTTTATCTAAAGAAGTTAAATCAGTGCCTATTACACAGGTAATGCCTAATGTTAGGTTATCTAGTTATTTGTCATTATTTATTTCTCCTATTAGGGCAAAAAATATATGAGAAAGGATGATTTGTCAGTTTATTTACTGCAATGTCCCTAGATCTTAGAAAAATACTTGGCTTATGTTCTGGCTAAATGAGTACACAAATAGAAAGACCAAAGTTGAAAAATATACATAAATATGGAATAAGAAGAAGTGAACAGATAATTATAATTAAATAACACTTGTAGAAAATATGTAAACAGGAGAATTGAGAGGAGAGGATAAACATGAAAAATCTATCTGTACTTTTTTGAATTATTTATCTATTAGTTTCACTACCTTTTTAAACCACACTTATGCATCCATCTCTTTATTTATTATTTTACATCATTATGGCTAACTTGCCTTGATTTATCAATGGGGCAAATCAAGTGACATTCAAGATGCTCTATTTGAAAGCATGCCACATAAGGCAATTTAGAGAGGACCATATCAATAATTAGGAAGCTATTCATTTCTTGACTGTACTACTGCCAAGTATTGACACTGCTTTACCCCTCTCATCTTTAGTTTTCTCATGAATGAAATAAAAGAATCGTACTAAGTAGTTATTGTTAACCTTCTAGTTTTCTAATTTGTTGCATTTTTTTTTTTTTTGTTATACTCTTGCATTCCCATCAATGTGCTCTATCTGCCTCAGTTGTCTCTCTGTCCTTAATTGGCACCAGTAAAAGGAGCTTAAATAATGTTAATGTTATGGTAAATAAAGAATAATTACAAAGAGAAACATCAGGTATACTATTATATGCTATACATGCATGCTCAATAATAGTTGAATTTTATGTTATTTGAGTTAGCATTGGTAATACTTTCTAACCTTGAATAACCTTGAATTTATCATAACAATAGGGTAAAATGAATTGCTATTAATTGATACCAAACATAAGGGAGATGAAAATGAGGAGTTCAAAGTAAATGAAATAGAGAAAAGGGTACCAAGTATTGGGTTGGCCAAAAGATTCATTCAAGTTTTTCCATAACATCTTATGGAAAAATCCAAGCAAACCTTGGCCAAACCAATATTACAAATGGGCAAAACAAGGGCAAAAAAAAGACTCTATAGCCAAGATTTGCATATTTGTTATCACTTCAAACTCTTTCTGATTTTACAAATTAATCAGAAGTACTTCCTGGTAGAATAAGGGAATGGAAAGAACAGCAGACATTCACGGTTCCACACAGGATTTTCAGAGTGGACACCCCATCCAGTGAGGATATGCTGTCATCAAGTTGCAAGATATCGGAATAATTTTAACTTCAGCTGTGAGCTGTTGTGTGTTTTCTTTTTCCTTTAACAGAATTTCTGAAAGTAGGCACTATCAGAAGAGTACTTTGGTGGTAGAATGAGGTCTTTTCAAGCATTCTGCTGAGTATGCTGGCCGTTTCCCTTGTTCATCAGATGGTATCGGAGTTTGAATATTGTGTCATTAGTCAATGATATCTGAAAACACGAAAAGAGAAGAGAAATGTGAAGAGGAGATCGCTTTTTTAAACTACTGTTTCCATCAAGAAGGAATGTTGCTTCCAGAAGCATCTGATATTTTCTGATGGTCTGTTCTAAGCCAACCACTAGCAAAACAAGCAAATTAGACTAAATATGGTTCATTCTCTGATTTTAGGTTATCATTTAAACACATTGACACACCTTATTACAACTTATTGGATTTTTTTTTTTTTTTTTTTTTAGCAGAGAAGTAGTGGTGAAAGACAGGCTGTTGGGAGCTAATCAAAGTGTTTTTTTATTTATCGTTCTTGCTCTTCACCTATCCTTTAAGAAATAGTTGTAAACCAGGGCCATATTACCTGTTTCCTTGTGTAAGACTATGCTCTATTTCTTTACCTTTTAATATGACTTTCCCTCTGCCCAATGAAAAAATGGAACCCTTCTTTTAAATGGTTTTACTGCAGATTTTTGTGTTAAAGCTGATAAACACCCATGAAAACTCATTTCTGGACCAACTATGTAGTGGTGTGCTTAATGTTTTTTATGGTTTTTAATTAACCATAACTTCTGACTTTTGTTGATCTGCACAAAGTGAAAAATAGGAGAAAGAGTGTACAAATCACTCATTAAGCATTTTAGGAAAATAAACAACTACTGCTCTTTAGCCATAGTTGTTTCAACTATTTCCCTTGTGAAAATATTTTGGGGAAACAGGGTTACTAATAGAGCAAAAGTCTTTACTGAGAGATTTTTTCAACCACCAAAATAACAAAACAAGTGTTAGTTTTATATTAAATAATGGTTAAGGCTTCAGAGTCAAGCTGGTTTAGCTTCTAATGTCTATTGCATCACACTAATTGTGTGAACTTGGGATAAAACACCTAAACTTCCTGGGCCTAAATTTCCTTTGTTGCCCAATAGTAATTAATACTTGCCTCTCTCTCCCAAAACTATTAGCATCTAATGAGATGATATATATAAAGCAACAAATATAGCTTTGGACTGGTCTATAGTGAATTCTACAATAATGTGTATGATATACTATTGTTGTGATGTTTTATTCACATAAGCTAAACATTTTTGCATTTTAACATCTCTGAAATAGATAGAGATGCTTCTTTTACTTGATGATCTCTTACAATAGTTCCTTTTATTTAGTAGTTGTTGATGTCATTATCATGGCCTGCACATGGGTAAATCAAAATGTTACTTCTAGTTTTAAACCTGGACATCTACAACTGCTACAAGTTTCGGTCAACAAACCACTCAAAGACCATTTGATAAAGAAATATGGGTCCTAGTTGTTATTATCTGAAGATTCTATGTTAGTGTTTCCTGATAAAATACAGATGTCATTATCAACACTTCAGAATACCTGTATGCTATGTCATTGTGGAATTTCCTGTTTCCATTTCTTTCTCTTCTTGGAGTTGTCAATCAGGGGTATATTTAAAATGTACAAGGGTATATAAATAAAATGTACATTGCAAGACTTTTATAAATAAATAGTCTATTTGAACTAAAACAAAGAAATTATCATGGAATTCTGCTTTTTAAAAAACAGTACAGAATATATAAAATTATGTAATGGTAAATATATTCAAGTATAGTTTTGAAGTTTCAGAATTAAATAATGGTTCAATTTGGAATTGTTAATATGCCCCTTAAGGCTATTTAATCTATGTGTATCTTAATTCAAATAGTACTTTTAATGGATAACGAACATTCCTTTTTCTCATTATCATGAGTTTGTGCTTCTACTATTTGAAAAGCAGAATCCAAATAGTCAAAATGAATGCCAAATAAATGCAAGGTATTCTTTTTTTTTTTTTTTTTTTTTACTATTTTTTTCTGTCTCATTAGTCTATGCTTCCTCTGATACCAAAATTCTTTTTAAAATTACTGCATAATTTCAGTATTATTGAAAATTCTCCAGTTGATTCTAGATACATGAAATTTTAAACAAACCTAACCAAGACAGGCCTTTGGGGGCAGGAAAATGGGCATATCTCCCTCTCAAGGTCTTGAGGGTTGTAACTGCCAGGAAGCTGAGCTCATTGTCCTGGGTGAACAGTTCAGTTATTTGCTATATGACAATGTGTTTTCAACAACTTGTTAGGATATTGAGATTGAACAATATTGTATTTTTACATTAATGGAATTTTATTAACTTTTTTCTCCATTCTCCACATTCACAGTTAAATAACAGAGGAAGATATTGAGTCAGTGGTTATAGATTATCTCATTATATTTCATGAGTGCATTTCTCAAAAACATATGGTTCTGATAATCATCACAATTAATTCTTAAATGCTCTACCCTTGGCCACATTTTGGAAAAAAAAGAATTACCAAATTATTGTGAGAGGAGTCCTTGACATTTGCTAATGGCAACTTTACAAATTGTTTTCTACACATCACTGTTTGCATTTTAATATTAGTTTATTAACTATACATTCCTAGGTAATGTCCTAGAGTTTAAATTTCCTAATGTTCAAAATGACTAATTTTTTGGCTTCAACCACCAAAACTATGCTGCTGGATCTCTCATCTTTATCTACAGATTAGAGAATGTTTGTATCCATCTTAATTTAATATTAAAATAAAAGAGCAGGGTAAGTTTTTAGGTTTACCAAATTCTCAATAATGCACAGGTTATTAGTTTGGCAGATCATTTTGGGGGAAGAGGAGAGGGAGTTTGTTTTATCTGCATTATCTCCATTCTAGAGAATGTGTTGATAAACCTTTAAAATAACAGCAAAAGTATAGTTTTTATGCTTGAGGGCTTGAACTGAATATAGACATAAACAATAAAGAAACATGATAATGAAGTTGTATGTACTAAAGTGAAGAAAATGATCACTTTTAAATTCTAATTTTGATAATGATTTTGATGATGGTAATAACATACATAAAAGTATATGTAAAATACAGCATAAAATCTGAATACTATTCTAATAATTTTATACATTTTATCTTATTAAACCTTCCTGATAATTCCATGAGGGTGAGTTATATTGTTAATCCAACTTTACAATTAAAGAAAAACATCAAGAATTAGTTACCTGCTCAAGGTCATGCTGCTTAGAAATGTCAAACATAGTATCAGAACCAAGGGAGCTCTGACTTTTTACACTATGTTGACACCTTCTCCTTGTAAATTTCAGTATTCTTTTGGCAACCCAGAACCATAATTCTTTATCTGCTCCTTCTCAGTCTATTCATTGGTTTTGCCCTCACACTTTTTGAATATTTGTGAACCAGAGTTTAGTTCTAAAATCTTATGATATTCTCATCTTGCATCTAGTTAACTAACTGTTAATGTTTAATTAAGTAACATACTTCAAAGAGAGATTAAAGTAGATTAAGATGTTTCTACTACATAGTATTTTGTGGCTACTGGAGACACCTTCTTGTTAATGGAATCAAATCTTAAATGAGATTGAGTTTTCTAGTTGTCACTTAAGGAAATCCAGGCCAACTCCAAAGTTTCCATGTTGTTGACTGTAAGTCTGTTTTGACCACTGCAGTGGCTGTGCTCTGTTCACTATTAGGTGCTAAGTTGTTTCAGCTGTGTGTGACTCTGCTCAACCTATGGACAACCGCCCACCGGGCTCCTCTGTCCATGGGATTCTCCAGGCAAGAATACTGGAGTGAGTAGCCATGCCGTCCTTCAGGGGATCTTCCTGACCCCTGACCCAGGGTCTCTAATGTCTCCCTGCATTGGCAGGCAGATTCTTCAACACTAACACCACCTGAGAAGTCCCCGAAAAGGCAGTAATTGATAATTATAGAATCTGATTAAAAAAAAATTCAAAACCTTCTGGATCTTAATCCCAGATAATTTACCAAGACCTGATATACAAAGTTCTTCCCTTTAGTGTGGGCTTCTCTTGTGGCTCAGCTGGTAAAGAATCCACCTGCGATGCAGGAGACTTGGGTTCGATCCCTGGGTTGGGAAGATCCCCTGGAGAAGGGAAAGGCCACCCACTCCAGCATTCTGGCCTGGAGAATTCCATGGGTTGTATAGTCCATGGGGTCACAGTCAGACATGACTGAGTGACATTGACTTCACTCCCTTTAGTGTTTCATAGTTATAAATGTCATGGGAACATGCCTGATGGCAAGCTGTTTTCCAAGGTAGAAGAAACTTCTTCCAAGGGGAAAAATCATTTTCCAAAGAAGCATAAAACAATAAAAAGGTAATTTTAGAACATATCACCTTTATCAGACAGATAGAGGAATAACTGCTGCTGCTATCTAGTCATTTCTGTTGTGTTGGATTCTGTGTGATCCTATAGACTCTAGCCCACCAGGCTCCTAATTCTTCCTAAATATTTTCCTTTGATGAATGTGGTTAAATTGTGTATCACATTTTTAAGAGCCAAAAAGATGCATTTTCATTCTTTGATTTAGAGTAGCTATCATCTACCTCTTCTCTCCAACACATACTCCACTCTCTTTTTCAGAGGACAATAAAGAATAGAAGTCTGGATCTAGATATATTAGATCATAAAGTGGTATTCTTATTTCAAAAAAATCAATACTTTCTTAAACTCACACATAGGGGTATATATAACATACTCTTTATTAGATGCATAATGTGTTTTAAAAAATAGGGTACCACTAGGATAGTTCCCACAGGAAAAATGAAGCTTTGTATATAAGTTTACAAATATATATAATGAATGTTTTTGTGTGTTTGCTTGTGTGTATGTAGATGTGAAAATAAGTAAATATATTCATATATACACATAGTTATGTACTAAGTGATGTTCCAGAAAATAGATTATTACCTATATTTTTAAAACATATTGTCTGTACAATACACTAAGAACTGTTTTTTCAAAGACATTGGTTAATGGATAAAACCTTTAAATATGGAAAGAAAGTTTAATGACTAATGATGTGCTAACTTCGACCTCATATTATAGAGGACTGCTGCATGGTGTTAGATATAGATGCAGTATTATCCATTATATCAGGTCACAGACACATAGGTCATATTTCCATTACTAAATATTCTCAGCAAGCTATCACCTTTTCAGAAAATTATATTGTCATTATAATTGTCAACTACAAGCAAATATTAAGAGCTTGCTTCTTCATGTGCATTGCTAACTGCAGAATAATTAGTTGAAATTAGTTGAAATAATTAGTTGAAAGGTTTTGTGATGTACATGAGCAGAGTCCATGATCTTTACAGTTTCATATATTATAGACACAATCATATAGCCACCTTAGGAAATAAAGATGGTGGTTTAGTTGCTAAGACATGTACAACTTATGGACTGTAGTTTACCAGGCTCCTCTGTCCATGGGATTCTCCAGGCAAGAATAGCAGAGTGAGTTGCCATTTCCTTCTCCAGGGGATCTTCCTGACCCAGGAATCAAACCTGGGTCTCCTGCATTGCAGGCAGAGTATTTATGGACTGAGCTACGAGGAAATAAAGATAGGAAACATCAACTGAAAGTAAGTATTTAAATATGTGATAGACCAACATAAAACAAATATTCATGTGTGTGTGTGCTAACTTGCTTCAGTTGTGTCCGACTCTTTGTGATGCTAAGGACTATAGCCCACCAGGCTCCTCTGTCCATAAGGTTCTCCAGGCAAGAATATTGGAGTGGGTTGCCATTCTCTCTGCAGGGGATCTTCCCAACCCAGGGACTGAACCCACATCTCTTATGTCTCCTGTGTTGGCAGACAGGTTCTTTACCACTAGTGCCACTTGTGAAGCCCCAAAGAGATTTAAAAGATTTGGAAAATTTGGTAAAGTGAGTTGAAATTAGACACACAAGTTAAAAGAAGAAAGGGAGATTGATTTGGAAATGGATCAAGCATCTACTTTGATTATGTGATTTAAAGGACTTTTCAAGCATTGTTTCCTCCATGATTTGATGAAATTACCAACAAAAACAACACCAGTATTCAGTAACTTCTGTTAATCCACTGAAGAACTTCATTCTAATTCAACCATAATCTTGTGTATGTGTTTTAAATTTTTATTAGTTAGTACTCAGCAACCTTGTCAGTCACTCATAATGGTTATGGTGCATTTCATGTTGATCTGGTAGATAAATGACATAGGGCAATGCCAAAAAAATTTTTTGAAGGAAAATTATCAAAATAGGAAGTGAGAAATACCTTATTGAAGGAAAATATCAAATGAGAAAATGTACATGGAAAAGAAAAAAGTATATAAATATGTATAAATTTTTCCTGTATCAAATGTTTACTCTAAACAAGCTATGCAGATCCTCAGATACTCTTTAAGAATAAAGGAAACAGGCAAAAGTTTTGGTAAATAATTGGTCCAAGCCCTGAGAAGACATTAATGAAAATGTGAAAATCAGGAAGAAATTAGAGCACAGAAAATGTCAAATATACTTCCTTTATTCTATTTTTTCCTCCAGATTTTTCTTAAGTGCAAGTTATGTGCTAACAACAGTATGAATATAAATGATAACCTAGGAAAAGCTGCTCAAGGAAATCACAGTCTACACTTAATACTACCAGTGGTTAAGTATTATTAATATTTGTAAATGTCATGGAACCCCACAAGAAAGAATAAGACTGCAAAGTGAAGAGGCTTGAAAAGAAGCTTAGCATTGAGATTTGAAAGATACCTAGTAGGTAACTAGGTGGAAATGATAGAGAAAAAGATAAAAGACGGGAAAAAAAAATTGATAAAAAGTTCTGAAAGAAAAAAATTAGAGAATGAAATAGTTAAATCATTCAACAAATGTTTATTAAAGACATACCATGTGTCACTTATGTTAAGTCCAAAAAGAAATCTGGAAAATATTATGTATCTTAGATTGTATTCTTAGGTTATGTATCTTAGATGTATGTATCTTAGATGTATTGCCCTAGAAGCAAACCCTAGGGCAAAAATCAATGGCAAATACTTGATTTAGGGGGAAATACCAGTAGAGGTGGGGCAGTGATATTGAGAAAGAAGACATAATTAAGCTTCTTTACTAGATCAACTATCACAGCAGTTTAACTCTGAGAAATGATATAGAACACCTTTCAAAATTTTCTTACTTGAGGTACAAGGAAACTGGGGCATTTATATGCCTGGGATTTGTATTCCAATCATATAGATGCAAAACTGACAATTTTTTAAAGTTTGTTGGAGCATACTGAGAACTTTAAAGATTATAGGTGAGTTACTGACAGAATCTGCTACAAATTATAAAATAGTAAATGTGTAAAGCAAATCATGTAATTATATATGATATTTAGTTATAAAAATTAAAACTGGAAAATATTCAAAATGATTTCTTAGGAGTAATAATACATTTGCTGGTGAAGATGTCCTGTTAACATTTTGGATTTTCATTTATGTGAGTGTAGGATTCCTATAATGGATATGTTTGGTTTTCAGTAAGAAAGATTAATCCGTTTCTCATCTAATGATTAAAGAGTCTAATTACTCTCTGATACCTTACTTTGTTATCCAGCAGATATTTATTGATCTTACATTACACATCAGGAATTGTTAACGGCACCTGGATACATCCATGGACATGACAGGAAAAACCAAAAATACTGTTATTAAAAAGAGTTATAAAGAAACTAAACAGGGAAATGTGATACAGAGTGACATGAATGGTCACAAAAAGTCCTCTTGGAAGAGTCAGCATTAACATTATGACCTTTACAGGATTACAGGAAGGAGCAAATCAAGCAAAGTTTTGTTAAAATCTCATCCCAGACAGAGGATAACATTCCCTTAGCAATATATATATATATATATATATATAAAATTATCATTTACTGGAGTGTAGTATCTTTTCAGTGTTGTACTAGTTTCTACTCTACAGCAAAGTGGATCAGCTACATATTTACATATATCCCCTCTGCTTTTTCTTTTCTTTTCTTTCCTTTCCATTTAGGTCACCACAGGGCACTGAGTGGAGTCCCCTGTGTTATACAGTAGGTTCTCATTAGCTATGTATTTTATACCTAGTAGAGTATAGATGACAGGGCTTCCCTGATGGTGCCGACAGTAAAGAATCTGCCTGCAACGCGAGAGACTCAGTTTTGATCCCTGAGTCAGGAAGATCCCCTGGAGAAAGGAATGGCTACCCACTCTGGTATTCTTGCCTGGAGAATTCCATGGACAGAGGAGCCTGGCAGGCTACAGTCCATGGGATAGCAAAGAGTCAGACATGACTGAAGCGACTTAGCATGCACACACGTACATATATGTCGATCCCAAACTTCCAATTCATCCCCCTTCCCCTCCCCTAAGCACCCCCCCCCCCCCCGCCATTCATACCTCCATTCTCTATGTCTGTGTCTCCATGCCTGCTTTGCAAATAAGTTCATCTGGACCATTTTTCTAGATTCCATATATAATCAATATTATATGATTTTATTTTTCTCTATCTGAATTACTTCAGTCTGAATGACAGTCTCCAGATCATTGCACAGTTTCAAATTGCAGTTTCATTCCATTTTATGGTTGAGTAATATTCCATTGTATATGTGTACCACATCTTCTTTATCATTCTTCTGTTGATGAACATTTAGGTTGCTTTCATTTCCTGGTTTTGTAGATGATATTGCAATGAATATTGGGGTGCATACATCTTTTGGAATTATAATTTTCTTTGAGTATATGTCCAAGAGTGGGATTTCTGGGTCTTATAGTAGTTAACAATTTCTAGTTTTTTAAGGATCTTCCATACTGTTCTTGATAGTGGCTATATCAATTTACCTCCCTATGCACAGTGTAAAAAGGTTCTTTTCTCTCCACATCTCCAACATTTATTGTTTGTAGATATTTTATGGATGGTCATTCTGACCAGTCTGAGACCACACCTCATTGTAGTTTTGATTTGCATTTCTTTAATAATCAGTGATGTTGAGCATCTTTTCATGTATTTATTGGCCATCTATAATGTCTTTTTTGAAGAAATGTTTTTTAGGTCTTCTGCCCATTTTTGGTTGAGTTTGTTTGTTTGTTTTGTTGTTGTTGTTGTTGTTTTGATATTGAATTGTTTGTATATTTTGACAAAAGATATTCTGAAAGAGATGGGAATACCAGACCACCTGACCTGCCTCTTGAGAAATCTATATGCAGGTCAGGAAGCAACAGTTAGAACTGGACATGAAACAACAGACTGGTTCCAAATAGGAAAAGGAGTACATCAAGGCTATATATTGTCACCCTGCTTATTTAACTTATATGCAGAGTACATCATGAGAAACGCTGAGCTGGAGGAAGCACAAGCTGGAATCAAGATTGTCAGGAGAAATATCAATAACCTCAGATATGCAGATGACACCACCCTTATGGCAGAGGGTGAAGAACTAAAGAGCCTCTTGATGAAAGTGAAAGAGGAGAGTGAAAAAGTAGGCTTAAAGCTCAACATTCAGGATACTAAGATCATGGCATCCAGTTCCATCACTTCATGGCAAATAGATGGGGGACAGTGGAAATAGTGGCTGACTTTATTTTTCTGGTCTCCAAAATCACTGCAGATGGTGATTGCAGCCATGAAATTAAAAGACGCTTACTCCTTGGAAGGAAAGTTATGACCAACCTAGACAGTATATTAAAAAGCAGAAACATTACTTTCCTAACAGAGGTCCATCTAGTTAAGGCTATGGTTTTTCCAGTGGTCATGTATGGATGTGAGAGTTGGACTATAAAGAAAGCTGAGCGCTGAAGAATTGATGCTTTTGAGCTGTGGTGTTGGAGAAGACTCTTCAGAGTCCCTTGGACTGCAAGGAGATCCAACCAGTCCATCCTAAAAGAGCTCAGTCCTGGGTGTTCACTGGAAGGACTGATGCTGAAGCTAAAACTCCAATACTTTGGCCACCTGATGGGAAGAGCTGACTCATTGGAAAAGACCTTGATGCTGGGAAAGATTGAGGGCAGGAGAAGAAGGGGATGACAGAGGATAAGATGGTTGATTGGCATCACTGACTGAATGGACATGGGTTTGGGTGGACTCCGGGAGTTGGTGATGGACAGGGAGGCCTGGCGTGCTGTGGTTCATGGGGTCGCAAAGAGTTGGACACAACTGAGCGACTGAACTGAACTGAACTGTTTGTATATTTTGACAAGGGATGTTAATCCCTTGTCAGTTGCTTCTTTTTCAAATATTTTCTCCCATTCTGAGGGTTGCATTTTAGTCTTATTTATGGTTTCTTTTGCTCTGCAAAAGCTTTTAAGTTTCATTAAGGCCCATTTCTTTACTTTTTTTTTTTTTTTCATTACTCTAGGAGGTGGGTCAAAAAAAGAAACTGCCATGATTTATGTGAAAGATTGCTCTGCCTATGTTTTACTCTAAAAATTTTATAGTGTCTGGCCTTTAATAAAGTCTTTTAGGAATTTTTAAAGTAGGGGTCCTTGAATAAAGCCAGTGTCATCTGGAGTACAGGCTAAAGTTCAAACTGCAGAGTTACTGAAACAAAACATCCAGAAATGAAAATTATCTACAAGTTTCAAGAAGTTTTAAATATAATTTTCACTTATGATGACCATCTATAACATGACTGGCTCTTTCAGAAATTATTGCATGGAGGTCAGAAATTATTTTCTAAAATTATCCCTATTTCATAAAATAGAACATAGTAATTACAAAGTTTTAAAAATAAGTATTGCACAAGGAAACAAGATATTAATGAATTGATCATAATTTTACAGTATGATTTTTTATGAAAAAAGTTAAACTGTGTTTCAGTATTTGGTACAAGAGGATTTTGGTTCAAATGGTCAAAATTAGATATCATTTTTCATGGAAAATACAAATTTTCTTTTTTGTTTGGTAGTCAGAAATGAGCAGGTTTTGTTTTGATTACCCTCCAAAAGGTAAAAAAAATGGTCAGCTGAGCTTCACAGGAGACTCTATATTTTCCTCTATTGCCCGTAATCCTGGGTATCATGGCACTTCTTTCTGTCACAAGCCACCATGATTATACTCTGATGTCAGTGAGGCAGTTAAGCTTAGAAGTAAAGGTTGCACTTTCCTTTCTACTTTGCTCCTAGTCTGACTGAGGTTATTTTGGCTTCACTTTCAAAATATTTCCATGGCTCTCCTGTAATTTGGGAAGGAAAATGGACAATTTGAGATTATTGGAATCTTATTTTAGAGGTTGATCTCATGTCTTAGGAGATATTGGAATATTTCTCTGAATGCATACAAGAAAATATTAAAGGATTTTTGAACATTGAATCTTGGTCTAGTGCTTACGTGGGCCTCCTTTCTTCTTATTTCATGTTTTCCTTATGAACAAAAATCAATTAGAATACACTGTTGTTCTATCTCCAGCCTCTCAATCACTCCTTACAAGGAAAATGAATTATCATATTGGTAATTTAGGCTCAGGATTTGGATGTGCATGAGGGAAAGTCACTCAGACATGTCCAACACTTTGCAGCCCCATGGACTATATAGTCCTTGGAATTTTCCAGGCCAGAATACTGAAGTGGGTAGCCTTTCCCTTCTCCAGGGGATCTTCTCAACCCAGGGATTGAACCCAGGTCTCCCTCTTGCAGGCAGGTTCTTTAACAGCTGAGCCACCAGTGAAGCCCTGGATGTGCATAGCTCAACCTATTTTTTTTTTTTTTTCCCTTTCACTCAGTTATGGCTGCCTAGGGATAACACATAATTCTTGGTCTTATAGTTAATAAAGAAGTAAATGCTCTACTTCTCTAGATGTGTCTGTCATTATCCATGGTTACCTCTAATCAGGTACATATGTTCCCATTACTGTACCATGAAGCTCACTGATACCATAGTTTAGCAAAACATCCTTTGGTTCTGTGTTTTCCATAATAAAGCTACCACTTGCATTTGCTTTCCTCTGAATCCTAGATATATTTGGAAATTCATCCCAAATGTGATGGGGAATAGGGATGACATTTATCCAGCTGTCTCCAACCCCAACTGTTCAGTTCATTCACTCAGTTGTGTCCAACTCTTTGCAACCCCATGAATCGCACCATGCCAGGCCTCCCCGTCCATCACAAACTCCCAGAGTTTACCCAAACTCATGTCCATGGAGTTGGTGATGCCATCCATCTATCTCATCCTCTGTTTTCCCCATCTTCTCCTGCCCCCAATCCCTCCCAGCATCAGGGTCTTTTCCAATGAGTCAACTCTTCACATGAGATGGCCAAAGTATTGGAGTTTCAGCTTCAGCGTCAGTCCTTCCAATGAACACCCAGGACTGAGCTCCTTCAGGATGGACTGGTTGGATCTCCTTGCAGTCCAAGGGACTCTCCAGAGTCTTCTCCAACACCACAGTTCAAAAGCATCAATTCTTCATTGCTCAGCTTTCTTGACAGTCCAACTCTCATATCCATACATGACCACTAGAAAAACCATAGCCTTGACCAGATGGACCTTTGTTGACAAAGTAATATCTCTGCTTTTTAATATGCTGTCTAGGTTGGCCATAACTTTTCTTCCAAGGTGTAAGCATCTTTTAATTTCATGGCTGCAATAACCATTTGCAGTGATTTTGGAGCCCAGGAAAATAAAGTCAGCCACTGTTTCCCCATCTATTTCCCATGAAGTGATGGAACCGGATGCCATGATCTTAGTTTTCTGAATGTTGAGTTTTAAGCCAACTGTAGATGGTATTAAAAAAGACTTTTTGAGTTTCAACTTATAAGAATCTCAGCCGACCTGGTTCTGATCTGGGAAAATGGTTTAATTGCTATTTTGGTTGAAGTTATGTTAGGAAAGGAGGGGGAAGAACACTAAGACATCAAAGGATCCTTCTTTGACTCAAGTCAATTGAATTAAGGTATTAAAAAAAAAGAGTAAACTAGAAATTATTTTCACATCAATTGTCCTAACCCATCAAGTTCAGTATATACAAGCCTTGTCTCTCCCATAGCATACTACCAGCAATCTCCCTTGTTCTAAAATCATGACCAGGAGCTATGGCACCACTATCAACTGATTGGTTGGTTGGACTTGTCTAGAAATCTTGCTTTGTTGTTGTTGCTCTTTGTTTCTTTAATTTGATGTCTGGCATCCAAAAAGCTTTATGTTCCACTCATTTGGGAGCCTTTTCCCCTATTAAACACCCAAGGCCAAGTTTTTTAACATGTAATTTTAGATAGGTGGGAATAAAGGGTTATCAGTTCGACAACTTTGGGCACCGTGCTGGGTGCATACTTGAACAGAATGGCTCTGCTTAGCTTTTCATTTGGCTTCTCCTTAGTCCTATTTGTATTTCATATTTGAATAGGTGATTTAGAGAATGGAATAAGTAAATCAGCTATAACTAAAGAAGTAATTTTACAACTATTTAGTTGTTCCTACACATAAAATGTTTTCAGTGTTACATTTGAACCTCAAAATACTGCTGTGAGTTAAGGAGGACATGGTCTATTTTATCAGTTTTGCAGATGAGGTTTTGGCATGTTTAGTCAAACATACTTGATTTCAAATTTGGGCTTCATAACTTATCACTAGTATGAATTTCCATGAATTCCTCAGTATTTTTATTTAGAAAATGTTTTGAACAGTTAAATTCAATATAAGAGTTAAAGCTATTATCCCAGTCTAGCAATTAAGACATAGTAGCTATTTTATTTAAAATTTAAAGCCAACATTCTCTCACTCTATCAGTTTGAATACTAAATCTCAATCATTCAAATATTTTAGAAAACTTGTATACTGAACAGTGTATTCATAAATATTCATGCAATTTAACTTTTAAACCCTTAGCCATATGTTTTGGCACAGACTCTATTCCCTATGTAATGACAAAGATATGCCAGCTCCATTCATCAAATATAGTTAGGTAAGGCAGAAAGGGGAAATGGCACCAATAAATAATTCCATGTAATTTCTGTGAACCACAGATGTTTAAGTCTAGGTATATTAATAATTTAATAATTCATAGTAGATTAATTTATTGTGGGTTACCACCTCTAGCACTTTTATAAATCAAAGTATTAAAATTGTATTTAATAAATCATTTTAATTCTCTGAGAAAACGTAAAAAATTTAGCTGTCATATTAACTTATATTGCAAATCCACAAAGGAAGTTTTTATGAAATTTAACTCACTAAATATAATGAGAAATTTCATATATTGAAATACAGACAGCCTTTCAAAACATTTGTACAGTGTTACTAGAAAATATACTTAAAACAAATGTCATCTTTTCCACTTTATCAACCTGACTGGGTTTGGCCAGATATTGGTCAAAAGAAGAATCTGGGTCTACAGTCTTATTCCAACCTACTGCTCCTGTCAAATTTTAGTTATTTTCTTTAGAGATCTCTGTTGAGTTACATATTTCTTGTTACCAACTTTCTTTCTTTTTTTCTTTATATTCTCTTCTCTCACATTTTATGATTGCAGTTTTCATATTATCTTTGAAATAAATAAGAGCAGATTATTCAGAATGAACTTGTAATCAAGTAAGTTAATTATTCATGTTTGACCCTGAGTAAAAGCAAATCTAAAAACTAGAAATGCTGTTAAATAATTGATGTCTTATTTTAAGTGACATTTTCAAACTGTGATTGTTAATTTTGATGGAAGTTTCAATTTAATCCCCTCTAAGATAGTAGCTTCCCCAGTGGCTCAGAAGTCAAGAATCTGCCCGCCAATGCAGGAGATGCAAGAGACACAGTTTCTATCCCTGAGCGGGGAATATCCCCTGGAGAAGGAAATGGCAACCCACTCCAGTAATCTTGCTTGGAGGGTCCCATAGATAGAGGAGCTTTGCTGGCTACAGTCCATGGTGTCACAGAGTCGGACACCACTGAACACACACACATACAAACACACACACTAAAATAATAGGACGTTATTTCTTATTTCTCCCTCATAAATTTTTTATTTATTCATTTATTTATTTTTATTTATTTATTTATTTATTATTAGTTGGAGGCTAATTACTTCACAACATTTCAGTGGGTTTTGTCATACATTGGTATGAATCAGCCATAGATTTACACGTATTCCCCATCCCGATCCCCCCTCCCACCTCCCTCTCCACCCGATTCCTCTGGGTCTTCCCAGTACACCAGGCCCGAGCACTTGTCTCATGCATCCCACCTGGGCTGGTGATCTGTTTCACCATAGATAGTATACATGCTGTTCTTTTGAAACATCCCACCCTCACCTTCTCCCACAGAGTTCAAAAGTCTGTTCTGTATTTCTGTGTCTCTTTTTCTGTTTTGCATATAGGGTTATCGTTACCATCTTTCTAAATTCCATATATATGTGTTAGTATGCTGTAATGTTCTTTATCTTTCTGGCTTACTTCACTCTGTGTAATGGGCTCCAGTTTCATCCATCTCATTAGGACTGATTCAAATGAATTCTTTTTGACGGCTGAGTAATATTCCATGGTGTATATGTACCACAGCTTCCTTATCCATTCATCTGCTGATGGGCATCTAGGTTGCTTCCATGTCCTGGCTATTATAAACAGTGCTGTGATGAACATTGGGGTGCATGTGTCTCTATTTTTTAAATATATGGTTGACTAACTTTATCTATCTCACCCCTCACCTCTGCTCTTCTCTTCCTCTGTTACAGACTGAATCGTGTCCTTCTAAAATTCATATGATTTCATATGATGCTGTAACCCCCAAAGTGATTATATTCTTAGATAAAACTGTTATGAGGTAATTAGTTAAATTAATTCATTAGGGTAGGACTGTAATACCACAGGGCTCGTATCTTTATAAAAAGAAGAAAATATACCTAGTCTTTTTCTCTATGCATACACAAAGAAGCCATGTGACAACAGAGAGAAGGTGGCCATCTACAAGGCAGAAAGAAAAGTCTAGCAGAAACCAATCTGTTGGCACCCTAATATTGGAATCCTAGCCTCCAGAACTGTAAGAAAACAAGTGTCTGTTGTTTAAGTCACACAGGCTGTGATATCTTGTTGTAGCAGCTTGAACAGGCTAATAAACCTTTCTAAACAATTTCTACCACTCTTCCATATTTCTGGGTAAATCTTATAGTATTCAGAAGCCTTTTATATCCCATCCATTTTCATCAATACTACATTAGTAGATTAGGTGCATGTTTTTGTGTTTTTATATCATACTGTTTTGGATTTCTGTTGCTTCTGACTAGATTAGGAGTATCTTGTATTTAGAGACTGTTTTCCATCAATTCAACATCCTTAAGACAGGGATCGTAGGATATAGGAAATATTTGTTGAAGTATGTTTTGGGAGACAGAGCATAGTATTGGATTGGTTTGGCCAACCCAATACATGGAAGGCAAGCTACCATAAAGTGTCAAATAATTTTATATGTTTAAGTTAATTTCAGTTGAAATTCCAAAGTGCTATTTTATGGGATAAAACTGTGTTTTTTTTTTCAATGAAGGAATAAATATTAATGAGAGTGTAAATTATATAATGATATAGAAACTCAATGGATATTTAGCAGGCTAAAATAATGATTATGATCTCTATGCAACATTATAGAAAACTATGATAAAATGTGTGTGAATTGTATGTAACATAATGGGAAAATTATAATAAAATATAAAATGGAAAAGACAGGAGTTGCATTTGCTAAGGACTATGATTACAAGTGCTTACAGATTGAAGCATATGAGAACATGTAGAAATTAATAGTTATAAAAGTTTATGTAAATGAATGTTTTCTCCATTTTCCAAGCATCCTGTTATTTATTATTTTGACAATTGAAATATAAAGTGTATTTAAAAACACAAAGAAGCACATGAATAGCATAGATCTATGCACTGGAAAAGTACATGTTAAAAGGGCAAAAGAGCATGGCAGCTAGACACAAAGTCATGGTCAGATATACAGGTGTAAATATCATGTTTAACAGTTAACTACACTGGGTGATCTTGAAAAAGTGCTTATATGCTCAGAGGCCTAGTTTCTTTGTCTTTCAAATGAGAAATAATATTAACATAGTGTCTACCAAAGTACTGAGAAGAATGCTGGAATATCATGAGTGCTCTTAAAAGCTAACTAATGATTTCCAATAGAAAGTAAGCTCTGTGAGACTGAGGACCTTTTTAATTCACCAATATAGATCAGTGCCTGTCATTTGGCAATTTCATAATAAACATTATTTATGGATAAATGAATAAAAGGGAGAATATAGTGAAGACGGTAGAAAAGGCTTCATAAAAGTCTTTTAAAGTTCAAAGAAAAGAAAATCTTTCAAGTTTAAAGAAAAGAAAAACAGTACAATATACATGTGCATTGTGTACACTGTTTAGTCGCTAAGTCATGTCCAACTCTTTCATGACCCCACGAACTATAGCCCACCAGGCTCCCCTATCCATGGGATTTTCCAGGCAAGAATACTGGAGTGGGCTGTGATTTCCTTCTCCAGGGGATCGTCTCAATCCAAGAGTCGAACCCACGTCTCCTGCATTGGCAGGAAGAGTCTTTATCTCTCAGCCAATAGGGAAGCCCCTTATTGTATATATACACATGTATGTGTGTGTGCGTGTATAAACATATATATATATATATAATATTTAATTATTTGCATGATATCTGAAAGGTAACTAAAATAACACTTAGTTAATCCAGTTTTTCTACTGTGTAAGTTATTTCCTGAGTAAAATAGATAACTTTTTTCCAGAAACTACTTTGACCCGTAGTAGTAGTACTGTTAGTCGCTCAGTTGTATCTGACTCTTTGCGATCCCACTGACTGTAGCCCACCAGGCTCCTCTATCCATGGGATTCTCCAGGTAAGAATACTGGAGCGGATTGCCATTCCCTTCTCCAGAGGATCTTCCCGACCTTGGGATCAAACCTGGGTCTCCTGTATTGTAGGCAGATTCCTTACTGTTTGAGCTACACGGGAGACTTTGACCTTGTACCTTGTAGTAATTTACTGTGTCTGTGTTCAAAATTATTTCCTTGGGGTAGGTTAGCTCAACCTCTAGTAGAATCAGCCATGGTACATAAGCAAAATAAAGTTACTGTAAAAATGATGAATAACATTTAATAAGATCATTTAAAAATTTTGAGAGTAAAGCAGAAACTGGCTAAAGCTTAGAATGCCCTTACTGAAAATTCTGTATTCCCTGCTCTCAGAATTCCTCCTCCTAGATCTGCTTAGCGACATCACTGAAATTCACTGACACCTCCCACACACTTTTTTTTTTTTTCAACCTCAGGCCATATTAAATTTGCAGTTTGCTGTCTTAAAAACACACCTGGAATACATCCCAGTATATTGATTATCTCTCAGATTTAAATTGAAAAATATAACTGACTTGGAAGGCAATAAACCATGAGGTGGGCATTTATCTCTATCACTTTTTCAGTCAGTAGCACAGTAGTTCTCTAAACATTTTCAGGATAAAAGGATATTTGAGTGAGCCACACAGAGAAGTGATAATAAACTTCCTTCCCACCCATACAGGGGAGTGTAACACTGATTTAGATATGTTCCAGGAGAGGAACCATTTACTTGTTCTTTGTTTAAGAATTGTGAATGAAGTGAGTCAGAGAGTCTCTCTACTCTCACCCCCACCTATATGAATATATTTGTTCATCTATTTATTCAAAAGATTGGTAATTCATGTATATGTGAATATATATGTATGTTATATATATATTAATTCATATATATATGTATATATATATATATATGTAATGCATTCATCAAGCATTTTTTTCTATATCAAAGGACTGTGGAATTTGCCTTCTAAGAGCTTACATTCTATTAGCAGAGGACACTCTTGAAAAAAAATTAAGGTAATTTCAGAACACACACAAAAGTTAGTAAAGAAGAAATAATGGGACAGGGGCATAGAATAAGGAAGTTTTCATGGTTTCTTTGGAATAAGTGTTCTAAATGGTTTCTCTTAGGGTGTGACTAGTTAACAGTCAGCCATGACAGGAGATAGGAAGAAGAATTATTCAAGCTTAATTTCAAACAGGTTAGTGCCTTGAGGTTTCCAAATAATCGAAGAAAAAGGAAAAGAAAGAAAAGGAAAGAAGGAAGGGAGAAAGGAAGAGAGAGAGAAAGGGAGAAAGAAAGAGAAAAAGAAGAGAAAAATGTTAGTGGGACTGAAGAAAACAATGAACAGCTTTATGGGGTAGGGGTGAAGGGATAATGGGGTTCAAATTGGCTGTGAAAAAATAGTTTAGGTTTTCTTCTAATTGCAGTTGATAACCAGTGGAGTATTTTTTCCAATGCAAAGATATTATCTGATAGATGATTTCTAAAACATTTTACACACACACTAATACTGTATCTGTGTCTCATGAAAAAGTTTAACCTAGTATCTGAGTAGAGATGGGACACCATCTCTTTATTATTGTCACTATAACTGGGATAGAACTATCAATTACTGTCTAGGATTATTTAACATGTTTGGCAGAACAGATTATAGATTGAGCTGAAAAATTAATATGAGTTGTTTCTTCTTAAAACATTCTATTAAAATGTAATGAATTGATAATGTAATTCATTGATTTCTGAGTTAGATGCTATTAAACTTAGAGATGTATGTAAAATACAAAGGATTCCTGCTAGTTTTATATATTATAATGCTTGCTTCATTTCCTTCACTATAAGAGAAACTATTTAAAAATACTATTTTAGTCACAAAAGCATAGTTTGCATTGCTGCCAGTAATTATGACTAGATTTTTAATCTGTCTTTGATGAATCAATTTTACACCAACATTTTTTAAACTCTTGATTTTGTCAAAAAAACATATGAGCAAAATGCAACCGAAATTTATTGGTATTCCCAAAGTATTAAACAATCTAGTCACACTTTGCTCAAAGAAAACATCAAGTGTCTACGTATATTTTATTTACCACGAATATAAAAATTTCATGTATAACAGAGACAGAATAGAAGGTGACTTTTCAATTTACAGAAATATATTAGTGAATATTTGGAAACATACTTATTAACTGGACTATTGTATTCTTCAGTACATATTTTAATTTTTCAAGAAAATAAAATTTTGCATCAACACTAATAGGGAGCTCTTATCATGTTCAATTTCCTGTTGAAGAGAATGAGCATCAAGGAGGCTCACCCAGGTTATCTCAGATGGTAAATAGGGTTAAGAGTAGATCTGAGCTCAAGTCAATCAAATCATGTCTTCGTCCTCCCCAGTTTAAACCATGATCTGGTGCTTCAGTGGTAAAGAACCTACCTGCTGATTCAGAAGGTGTGGGTTCAGTCCCTGGGTTGTGAAGATCCCCTGGAGAAGGAAATGCAACCCACTCCAGTATTCTTGCTGGGAAATCCCATAGACAGAAGAACCTGGCTGGCTACAGTCCATGGCTACAGTCTAATCCAAAAGATTTGGAGATGACTATACAACAACTTTCAAAACATACTACAGGAATCAAGAATATAATGTGAATTTATTTTATTATGCAGCTTACTCTGGAAAGAATAAAAGCAAATAAAATTATGAGAAATAGGAAATAAAATATATGTGTTGTCTTTTAATTTTTTTTACTACTCTATATCATTCCATTCTTCATCCTCTTTTCTACTACTCTTTTTTTCTTAATGTCTTAAGTCTTTCTTATGTCTCTTCTTCATGTCCTGTATTTTCTACTGTGCTTTATTTCTTTGTGGCATAAGTCTTTTTTCTTTGATCTATAATCTTATGGTACTTTGTAAACATATCTTGAGTATTCAAGGGAATAGTATGTAGTATACAACCTAGAATAGCAAACTTAATGGGACTCCTCATCTATAAGTTTATACAGATATTTTGATCATTTTTAAGCTTACAAGCAAAATTTTCATATTTGCAAACATGCAGATACCAAACACAAAATGATAAAATTTAGATTATTTTTTAATCTTCAAAGCTATGGAAATAAGCCAGAAGCAAAGTGCTTATAACTGTTGGCATGACAGAGAGAAAGTTATGTAGGTTACACAGCCTCAGAGCATCTCTTATCTGAATATAAACCAAAAACATCTTTTAAAAGATCCTGGACACATTAATTGAATCATGAATCCTTTTAAAAGGAAATGAATCTATAGATGACTATTACAAGAAAGTGTGTAAGAATATATAGTAAAATATTTATTCAATTTCATAAAAGGAAAAATATCATTTCTGTTCCACTGTAAGAAGGCATTCAAGCAGCAATACTTTGGGTAGAAAGAATAAAGGAAGAAAATAAGTAGAAAAAAGGCTTGCAATTTTCCTAGAAGCAGTACCTGGTTTTGCCAGTTATTAAATACAATTGTCCATGCCTGCTCTTCAGAGGGGGGCTTCCCTGGTAGCTCAGCTGGTAAAGAATCTGCCTGCAATATAGGAGACCTGGGTTCCATCCCTGGGTTAGTAAGATACCCTGGAAAAGGAAATGGCAACCTGCTCCAGTATTCTTGCCTGGAGATCTTCATGGACAGAGGAGCCTGGCAAGCTACTGCCCATGGGGTCATAAAGAGTCAGACACGACTGAGTGACTATAAACAATGTGCAATTACATATTATAAATTTCATAATCTGAAAAACACCTAACTTAACTAAACTGGAATATGAATGAAATTCAGAACACCTGTGAGAAATTATCAAAAACTTACTAAAATATATTATAATACCTCCTATCAGGAGAAGAAATCTATGCCTCAGTTCCTTGAATCTGGACTTGTCTGTGACTTGCTTTGACAAAGACAATCTAACAGAAGTAATGTGGATATTCTCAACTCTGGATCAAAGACATCTTCCAGCCGCTGTTCTTGCTTGAAAAAAAGCATAAGCTAGCTTGTCAAATAATGAGAAGCATGTGGTCCAGTTGCTCCTGTCACCCCCACTTCCAACCAGCCAACCCCTAGAAGAGGAGCTGGCTAACCTGGTAAGTGACTGGAAATGCTTGAGAAAGTCCAGGAGCACCAGTAGAACAGTTGTTTAGCTGAGTACAGTCTAGATAGTCAACCTACAGAACACTCAGCTAAGGAAGTGGTTTTCTCTTTAAGTTGTTAGGTTTCCAAGAGGTTCCTTCACTCAACACAAAATAACTGATACAATAGCAACAAATAGGAATTGCACAAAATTACTTCAATAAGTTTTCCCTAAAAACTTAAATATCAAATAACAGCTAGGTACTAATTTCACTACTCATAGCCTCTGCCAGAATGTTGCTTTCTTCTCTCGTCTAGAAATTAGAGACCCAGAGCTGTGGTTGCTTCTTTAGTAGTGGGGTGGATGAGAGGGTGTTAGCCGGCTCCTTGACCTAGTCCTCTGTCATCCACTTTTGAAGGTGGCTGACTCATCTGAAGGTGGGATTCTGTTCTGTACCTGTTGATTATTTCCTCCAGGGTAGAAACTTTGAACCTATGGTGATAAGTGATCAGAATTTTTGGACATGATTCAGCCCAGTGAAGGACACATTACCTTCAGCCCAGTGAAGGACACATGAACTGTTAAATAGGTATAAAATGTAAACAAGCTCAGCATATTAACACACCATACCGTGCTATTCTAAGCTGCTTCAGTCATGTCCGACTCTGCAACCCCATGGACTGTAACTCTCCAGGCTCCTTTGTCCATGGGATTCTCCAAGCAAGAATACTGGAGTGGGTCACCATTCCCTTCTCCAAGGGATCTTCCCAACCCAGGGATCAAACCCGTGTCTCTTAAGTCTCCTACACTGGCAGGTCTGTTCTTTACTGATGCCACCTGGAAAGCCCTATTAACACACAGGGGTCTTATATAGACAACTACGTAAAGATTGATCTTTTAACTTCAAAAAGGAAACAAGGAGCTGTTGGAGGTCATAGAGAGGATGTGACTTTATGAGTTGGACCCACCAGTCAGAGGCCCCTCATCTCCTCCCCTGGCCTTCCAATGGGAGGTTTGATCATCTTTCCACAGCTGGAGCCATTCTCAAGGACACAGCCTTGAGAGAGCAATGTGTTGCTGAGACCATCTGGTCAGTCCTAGTGACTGAATCCTGTTAAGGCCTAAATATAAACTTTTAAGGTTCTGGTGGGCAGGGGTAAAGATCTGTTCATCTTGCAACCACCCAAGACATGCCTCAGATGTGAGTTCCCTTCATGTATGGTGGCCAGTTTGTGAACTGATGAACAAGTTCATTTCTCTAATGTGTCTTATTAACAGAATACACAGATTGCTACTTCCATGTACCTTAGAAGATGAGGCAAGAAAGTAAAGGATAAAGTTCTCCTGACTTGGATCTGTGATACTTGTAGAGGAGAGATTGGTCACTGCTTGGTAGTTATGTTCATGAGCACAGAAGTTCAGCTTTCCTAGTTTAGACAGAGCCAGCAATTTCATTAGGGGTTTTCAGGATGGCTGACTGCTGTGGATTGATTAGAAAGTATCACCCGTTTCCATAAAGTTTCAAGAGACATGGCCTGAAGGCTTATGTTTTTCAGTGGCAAAGTGGGTTGATGAACATTTTTTTTCTTTTTCAAAGCAGTGGGTCTCAAACTGGGCTATTTCTCCTCTGGGACATTTGCTAAGATCTGGAAAGATTTTTGTCATACTAGGGTTGCAGTGCTATTGGTGCCTACTTCAAGATGCTGCTGGGGGTGGTGGTTTAGTCGCTAATTTCGACTCTTGCAAGCGAAGTGTCTGACTCTTTGCAACCCCGTGGACTGTAGCCCACTAGGCTCCTCTGTCCATGGGATTTCTCAAGCAAGAATACTGGAGTTGGTTGCCATTTCATTCTCCAGGGGATCTTCCTGACCCAGGGCTCAAACCTGTGTCTTTTGTATCTCCTGCATTAGCAGGCAGATTCTTTATCACTGAGCCACCCAGGATGCCTAGAAGATACGCTAAGTATCCTAAAATGTACAAGTCAGTATTCCCTGACTCTTCCTCCCACCCCACCTCAGAGACACACATAATCCAGTAAAAAAATGGCAATAATGCCAAGGTTCAGAAGCCCTGAAGGCTCTGGTGAGAGCCTTAGAACCCGAGGGCTCTAGGCGAGCCAGGCCCTCACGGATCAGGAACATGCACATACTTTTTACTCTCGGTCTTTTAAATGGTATCACTAAAGCTCAATGACACTTTTATAATTGAAACAGAATGGTTGTGCTTAAATTTAAACTACTATACTATAACAAAATTATGCTATCCTATTTAAAATTTACAGACTACAAGCTTCAAATGATTTAGGGAAGAAACTATTATTCAAAGGGAAACAATAGGCTCAGGCCTCCAGTGCAGGATTCCATGAAATGATTGCATATTAAATTTACCTTTTAGTTCAGTAAACCTTCTCTTATTTTACAATTTCAGTTTTACAAAGAGACATTCATGTACCTTGTTAGAGCCCCAAATCATTGCTTACAAATCTTATCTGTTACTCAAGTCAAAAATGAATCATTTCATGGTGACATCAGGGATCTTGGGACATAAAAGCGAATTTTTTCTAAGTTTCTATCATAGCACACCATAAAACACATATTATTAGGGGTATGAAAAGCTATGTACTGCCTTTGCTTTTTGAGAGGAATTAGAAGAAATTACATATTTAATGAAATCCTCATTAAGCATTGGAGAAAGAAATGGCAACCCACTTAAGCATTCTTGCCAGAAAAAGCCCATGGACAGAGAAGCCTGAAAGTGAAACATGAAAGTGAAGTCATTCAGCTGTGTCTGACTCTTTGCAACCCCATGGACTGTAGCCAAGAGGCTCCTCCATCCATGGAATTTTCCAGGCAAGAGTACTGGAGTGGGTTGCCATTTCCTTTGCCAGGGGATTTTCCTGACCCAGGGTTCGAACCAGGGTCTCCCACATTGCAAGCAGATGCTTTTACCATCTGAGCCGCCAGGGAAGCCTGCTGGGTTACAATCCGTGGAGTTGCAAAGAGGTGGACACAACTGAGCCCAGTACCGCACCAAACATTACACTATATGTAGCTTAATTAGGATTAAATTTAATTTTTTTAAAGATTATTACTTAGCTCATGTTTTTAATGTGAATCATTTCCAAACCTACTTATATTTATTTATGAAACATATAGAATTGGAGGGGCACATAATTATATAAAATGTATTCCTTTAATTCTTTCTAAAATATGATCAGATTGAGAGTTGTTTACTATTTGAAAGCTAAAACCTAGTCTATAGATAATTATTTTGCTTTTCATGCTTTTCACTTTTCCCCCCCTCTGTTGTAAATTGTCCAAAATACAGCAGTTATTTCAGAGGTCTTTTCGATCATCTCGTGGAGAGAGTAGAAAGAAACACATGTGCTAGGAGAAGTTAGGCTAAAGCATAGACTTTGAGAAAAAATAAATGCCAGAACTATTGTAATAAAGTTTTATGGTTGGATAACTATTGTATCAAATGACAGAAAACCAATCTGTATAAAAGCTTTACACCATCAAATGTATACTTTTAAAAAAATTCTTACTTTTCCTTTTGTTACTTATAATCAAAGTTTTAAATATGAGTGCTTTTCTTTACTTTCTTCTCTATGAAAGTCATTATAATGGTTAGTCCATTTATTACTGTGTTCCTTGATTTTTCAGTTATTTCAGGCTTCTTCATTATCTTGATTGCATTATCTTATACAGTGACCCAAAAAAAAACCTCTTGTTACCCCTTTTATTCACTGACTGATAAGACGGTGAATATACTGAGCAGGGATTTCATAAAAAATGAAGTGTCTCTACTCATGTATATGGAAGAAAAAAATAGTTCAATTTTATTTATCTTGGAGGTAGATTCCAACATTGATGCTGCCATTCAAAATTAAAGTGTTGCCTTCTAAATTCTTCCGTATTTTTTAGCAAATATTGAACACATATAAAATGTCAAAATGCCCTTAGACAAATGAATATTATGGTAAAAAACAAAATGTGCTTGCCTCCATAGAGCTGGCATTACAGCATCCTCTATAGTTCTAATTATGGAGTTTCTTTTGATGATTTTTCAGTCAATGTATTCACCTTTTTAACAAATATTTATGGTGCACCTATGTGTTTGGCTTTGTGCTGGGTGTTTGGTACATAATAGTGAGATGATTACTATCTTCATGGTTCTTAAATAATAATGGGGAAATAAATATTATATAATAAAAGCAGACATGAATAAAAACTAATGAGGTTTTAAATGCTAAGAAGGAGAAAAATGGTCTATAAGGAAACAATTTCTGGGTGAAAGCAGATTCCAATACAAAATAGATAGCTTAGTACTGTCAGAGAATCAAAATTAACCTGAGAGCTGAATGAAGAGAAGGAATTAGCCTCGTCCAAGAATTTAAATTTGTGCTTTTTTTGATAGAACAGCATCAGGAATAAATAACAAGATGGGTAATAGTCACAGTCATGAGCACACAAGAGTCCAGTGTAATTGAAAGTCAGTGAATGAAAAGAGATAAAGAAAATGCTGGGTGGTGGGCATGATGATAAAGATCAAGGAGATGTATTTTGGAAGTATCATTGTCAGGAATTGGTGATATATTTTATGTGAGAAATAAGGAATAGAGAAGAATCAAGGATGACTCCTAGTATCCAAGCTTAAGCAGCAAGAGAAATAAGGGATATAGCTTATGGAAAAACTGAAATGAGTTTATAAAATGCAGCCTTCGAGACCCCTGTATGGCACTTAAGCAAAGATATCAGTTAGATAGTTGAGTAGAGGTCAAACCTCAGAGAAGGTGGTCAAATTGGAGTCTGTGGTATAAAGAGAAATGTCTTGGACTGCAATTGCAAGTCATAGAACCAGACTCCCCTAGAGAAAGAGTATAGAGAAGATAATTCCTGTCTAGATACAACAGTAGGGTTTGGGTAGGGGAGTAAAATCTGGGAGCATGTCCAATGTAATGAGGATCCAGAATAAATAGGACAAAGCTCACCTTTTAGGGAATTAAGTTGGAAAAAATTTTTTTAGGAAAAAAGTTGGAGAGATAGAACTTATCTGAATAGTTACATAATAAAGGTATGTGCTAGGTACTGATGGAACACAATGAAGGGAACATTTAATTTCACTTCTGGATAGTTCAGAGGAAATTTCCAGAAGGATGACGTGGAACTATTCTGAAAAATCTTCAAAATAAGCAACAATTTAATAAGGTACAGGGAAGAACATTCCAGGCAAAGGAGTTGAGATAAAAAATTCAAAGCATTTGAACAGTTGTAAGTAGTTCAGCTTAATCACATGCTTATAGCTTGTTTCACAATTCAAGATTTAGGTTAACTTTCACTGATACACTTTTTCAAATTTATTTTCATTCTTATACTAATTAACAAATAAGAATGCTTTTGCCCTCTAATTGCCTGCATTAATATGTTCTCTCTTGACTTGCCCTTAATCTAAATGAGAAAAAAAAAGGAGCTTTAATTCCTTTTTCAAATACAAGCCAAAGATCACACAGTTCTATGCACAGAGCAGATGGTCAACGAATGTATTATTTCCTAAACAACTGGATTCTTGTTCCTCTGTCCTTGGTGAACATGGATAAATACATTTTAACTAGTGTGAAAACTGTATCCAAACATTATAACATATCATTCCATCCTCGTTGCAATACTCTGATATAAGTAAAACAATTCAGTGACCTGAAATTAGCCTCTATTAAAGTGTCAAGAATCATTCCAAACAATTTAAGTTTCATTAAATTCTAACACACTCAAAATTGAATCAATTTATTAAAGCTACTTATTTCCAGATATCCAATAGGCACAATAATACCAACATATAACAAATTCAGACATATAAATAGTTTCACTACTCTACTTACTGAAGTGAGAATACTACTTCCTAACTAGAATAAGATGCACTCTAAATGCAAATTAAAAGCAAATCAAGGTACTCCAAATCAGAGAACTGCTTGCTATTGGTTAGAGTGTCTTGAAGTATTGTTCTTGATCTCTATGAAAAACAAGAGGGATGGACCCTTGTTAAAAAGGAATAGAGTTCAGTCTAACCAATCTATCTTGTATAGACTGATTATACAAGATAGATTGTATCTTCATTCAATATAAATTTAAAATGAATAAAGCATTTTGACCAGAAATTCAGCAATAAAATCTTAACTCAAAAACAAAAAGAAAACCTCCTGAAAGTGATGCCTCCCCAGACACCCACCCCCAAATTTTGATGAACAGATTCTCTGATCTAGACTTGGAGCAACTCTCCTAGAATTACAGATTGTGAGAACAAATTGAGCATAAAGGTGCTAGCATCCAAAGACCTTAAGTTTCCAAATGATACTCTACAAGACCACATTTAACTAAATACAACCACTGTATAAGTTGAAGGTAGTTGTTGATGTGGACATTTCAATAAAGCAGAAGTAGCCACATAGGATTTTTTTGCATTCCTTCATTAAATCATTGTTGTATATCTTACTTAAGTGTTGGAAAGAATTCACAGTGACACTTAAGAAACAATGAACGATCTGAGTTAAATAGCTAGTTAACTTAAAGTCCAAATTAAAATAAATTGCATATTTTATAAAAAATGATCTTCTACATATGTGCCTATCACATTAATATAATGTAGAAGGAGATGGCCATAATGGTTCTGCTAGCTAGTAAATTAAATAATTAAAATCAGGGAGGACTAAGAAAGAGGCAAGGATGGGAAGGAAGGAAAAAGAGAAGGAAGAAAGAAGAAAAGAATGGAGGAAGAAGGATTTGTAGACAAATTGTTATGAGTCTAGACTAAGTTCTCTCTTTTTCTTTCCTTAATTCTTCAACATTAGCATCCCCATGTCGATTTAAAAAATGTGCAATGTGAGAGTAGTGAGTTAAGTTTTATTTGAGGCAATATGAGAACTGCAGCCCAGGAGGAAGCACCTCAGTGCTGAGAAATGATTCCAAAGTAGTAGTGGGGGAAGGATAATATATATGTGATTTTGGTAAAGGCGGAGTACATGCAATCGAGCACATATTTTTTTTCTTTTCATTTATTTTTATTAGTTGGAGGCTAATTACTTTACAATATTGTAGTGGTTTTTGTCATACATTGACATGAATTAGCCACGGATTTACATGTGTTCCCCATCCCAATCCCCCCTCCCACCTCCCTCTCTACCCGATCCCTCTGGGTCTTCCCAATGCACCAGGCCCGAGCACTTGTCTCATGCATCCAGCCTGGGCTGGTGATCTGTTTCACCCTCGATAATATACATGTTTTGATGCTGTTCTCTCTAAGCATCCCACCCTCGCCTTCTCCCACAGATTCCAAAATTCTGTTCTGTACATCTGTGTCTCTTTTTCTGTTTTGCATATAGGGTTATCGTTACCATCTTTCTAAATTCCATATATATGTGTTAGTATACTGTATTGATGTTTATCTTTCTGGCTTACTTCACTCTGTATAATGGGCTCCAGTTTCATCCATCTCATTAGAACTGATTCAAATGAATTCTTTTTAACAGCTGAGTAATATTCCATGGTGTATATGTACCACAGCTTCCTTATCCGTTCGTCTGCTGATGGGCATCTAGGTTGCTTCCATGTCCTGGCTGTTATAAGCAGGAGCACATATTTTTTGTAGAAAGTTTCTGCTGGTCTTGTGACACTTCTGCTAGTCACCAGAAACAACTGTCACCATGCAGGATTTTAGTGCTTTTCTAGGTAGGAGGAGATACAAGAACTGGACTCATAAAATCAGCTCCAGAGAATTCCTGTCAGAAGACCTATCCTGCCAATTTCTCCAGAGCACGGGTTGCCTCATTTTTGCCTGAACTCCTTCAGGGCTTGTTGGAGGTCAGCAGCTGTAGCAGCATGTGATTTAACCCTTATAGAGGTAGATGGCAAATGCCCATGGCAAGTACTAATTTGTAGGTCACACCCAGAATCTAGTTTAGTTTTTTTTTTTTTCAAGGTCAAGATACCACAATTTAGAAAGATTAAATAAATTGTCCATGAACACATAAATAATGAAGGAAGAACCAGGACTTTAAGCCACTGACTTTTGACTAACTATGGACAATAGGCTTTACTTAAACATAGACTGACTAAACAAATATGTCAGCCACAAACTGGCACTTGTGGTTGCTTGCCATCTGTCTACAAGGATTAAATTATATGCTACTGCAGCTGCTGACCTCCAACACCCCTTGAAGGAGTTCAAGGTGGAGAGCAGAAATGAGGCACCCTGTGCTCTGGGAAACTGGCAGAACAGGTCTTTAGATGGTCCATACTCTCAGGAGCTGATTTTATGAGCCCAGTTCTTATATCTCCTCATATCTAGAAAAGCACTAAAATCCGTCATGGTGACAATTATTTCTGGTGACTAGCAGAAGCTTCGTGAGACCAGCAGAAATTTTCTACAAAAAAATATGTGTTTGATGGCATGTACTTCCCCTTCGCCAAAATCACATATGTACTGTCTTTTCCCCACTAGTCTTTGGAACAGTCTCTCAGAGCTTACTGAGGTGTTGCCTCCGGGCCTGCAGTCCTTATTTTGTCCCAAATAAAACTTAACTCCTAACTCTCACATTCTGCATTGTTTTAATTGACAAATATTTACTGCTATTTATTTTTATCATTTACCTCCTTTCCTAATAAATATTATAATTACAAGCAAAAATTCAGGATGTATTGTCTCCTTACTCTTCTTCTATAATTGAAGAAAAAAAGGTCTATACAAAACATTTAATTTTAGCATATTTTCTACCCAGAATGCTGAATAGAAATTCAATTAATGATAGTTAAAAATAATAAGCAATACATTGAATGGGACAAAGGACCTAATTGTTCCTTAAAATGTTTATTTCAGTCTGTTCTAGAAGTCTTTTTTTTTTTTTTTTCATCACATCTTTTGGAACATCTCTTAATAATGAAAATAGTTGTATTTTTAGATATATTTTTGAAAGACTGTGATAATATAATACAAATGGGATTATGCTGTTTTAAGATTGTATACATGCAAATGCTAAAACATAAGCATGAGATCAGCTTTGTTTCTCAGGACAAAATTAAACTATGCTAAATTAAACTATACTAAAGGTAAGTGCTTGGCTAAGGGAGTTTGACCATCTCAATAAATGACTATGATTTATGCAGTTTCCTCATTTCCCTGCAATGCTTTTGCATGTTCAATAAAAATTGATATGAGTGAAAGGATATGAAATTTCTACCAACAGAGTAGAAAGAAAAAATAACACACTCATTTAAAATATACTTCAGCTACCTGTCATGAGAAAATTAAAAAAGCCTTTAATGGAAGGAAGTGTAGCACTTGGCAACATTACTAACTTCTATAGATGATTCAGCTTATTCAAGCCTTAAAAAGGGTGCAGACATTTGTGTATCTTCATATCTGAATGCTATGTGATTTTCTTATGGAATAAACTGAACTGTTTCAGTTTAATAATTTTAGAAGCAAAGGATAGGATATTCCTATATTAAACTATATTTTTTGATATCTAAAATGGCAACTTTGCCATACCCTGACCTCAGGTTTTTTTTTTTTTTTCTTTTTTTGCTGTTTATTTTGTTTTAATTTTGAATCATCATTTGCAGATTTTTGTGGCTATTTCTTGTGAATAACTGAAAGAATCAAGCACAGGCATTCCATTTGACTTATCTGGGGCTGAAAACTGAGAAAAAGAAGAAATTCTATCATTTTACCAGGGTTCGCTCTGCAAGGCTGACTGCAGGAGACTTTCAATTGCTTACCCATGCAAGATTTTATCAGTAAACTGACAACTCCAACCCCTCTATTTACAGGTTCCTGTTGTTCAACATCAATAAACTCATTGATTGAATCCATGCAATTTTAAAGACTGCCACACAGCCAAGGCCACGGCTACAACTGCAGGGAATGTCTTTGAGAAATTGAGATCAAAGATTGAAAACTTGCACTTTTAAGCGTAGATTCATTTACTTTTTTATGTCTCTTTAGGCAAGCACAGCAGTTGACGGTCACACAACTGCAATGCTCTTAAAGTTGGTGTTATTTGTTAAGAAGTATTTACCAATTTGTAGGCCAACAAAAATAATAAACAAAAAGAAAAATTGCTTTGGATTGCTTTGAAGTACCCGTTTATCTCATCATTTGTAATTCAGCCAATCCTCTATTCAACATTATAGCAGTTGATTATTGCTGCTGGCGGTCTCTAATCTACTTTCTGTCTTGATTGACTTAGCTATTCTGGACATTTCATATAAAAGGAATAATACTTGGAATGATATTTTAAAGATTTAACCACATTGTAGTGTGAATCAATACTTCATTTCAAACAATAGTTTAGTCTGTGGATATGCCATAGGCTTCCCTGATGGCTCAGATAGTAAAGAATCTGCCTGCAAGGCAAGAGACCCTGGGTTGGGAAGATCCCCTGGAGAAGGCAATGGCTATCCACTACAGTGTTCTTGCCTGGAAAGTTCTTTGGACAGAGGAGCTAGCGGGCTACAGTCCATGGGGTCACAAGGAGTCAGACACGACTGAACAAGTAACACACAAACATGGATATGCCTTAATTTGTTTATCCATTAATTAGTTGATGAACTTTGGCTTGTTTCCATTTGGGGTCTATTATGAATAATGTTTCTATTTGTATACAAATTTGGGGGCACATTTTAAAATTTTTCTTCATTATATTCTTAAGAGTGGAGTTGCTGAATCATATGGTAACACAACTTTTTGTGGAACTATCTGACTTACAAAATGGCTTCATCATTTTACACAACGCCACCCCCCCCACCCCAAGGCAACATATGAGGGTTCTAATTTTTCCACAACTTTTCCAGTACTTGTTATTGCCCATCTTCTTAATGACAGTCATCCTAGTAAGTGTGAAGTGGTACCTCAACATGAATTAATTTTCTTAGCATTTACAAACTAGGTGGTAAATGGGTAGGTGTGAAAATAGATTCATGGAGCCATAATTTGATAGATGATAGAAGAAGGTGCATAGCATACCTCAGAGATATTGCAGGTTCAATTCCAGATCACCACAATAAAATATCGCAATAAACTGAGTCACATGATATTTTTTGGTTTCCAAGTGTTTATAAAAGTTATGTTTACTCTACCTGTAGTGTGTTAAGCTTGCAGTAGCATCATATCTATAAAACACACACACACACACACACACATAGCCTAATTTAAAAAATGCTTTAATTCTAAAAAAAATGCTAACCATCTTCTGAGCCTTCAGCAAGTCATAGTTTTTGCCGATAGAGGATCTTGCCTTGTTGGTGGTTGCTGAAGGTTGGGGTGTCTGTGGCAATTTCTTTTTAGAATAATCTTTATTTATGTATTATTTTTGACTGTCCTGGGTCTTCACTGCAATGCATGGACTCGTCACTACTGCACACAGGCATTCTCTCTTTGTGGTGAGTGGGGGCTACTCTCTAGTTGCAGTGCATGGACATCTCATTGAGGTGGCTTCTCTTGCGGAACATGGGCTCTACAATGCACAAGCTTCAGTAGTTGTAGCACATGGGCTCAGTAGTCATGTTCCATGGGCTTAGTTGCCCCATGGCATGTGGGATCTCAGTTCTCAGACAAGGGATCAAACCCATGTCCCCTGCATTGGCAGGAGGATTCCCAAGCACTGGACCACCAGGGAAGACCTGGCAATTTCTTAAAAGATGGCAACAATGAAGAAAGCTACCTTAATTTACTCTTCCTTTCACTTTAACACATAAAGGCCATTGTAAGGTTTTCAAGTGGTTGAATTTTGGTATAGTTGTTTCTCAGGGCATAGGGAGGTTCAAGGAAGGGAGAAAGGATGAGGGAACAGCCAGTCAGTGGAACAATCAGAACACAGAGAGCATTCGTCAATCAAGTTTGCATTTTATCTAGCAGGGTTTATGGCACCCCACAACAATTAAAGCAATAGCATAAGAGATCCCTGATCACCATAAAAAATGCAATAATAAGGAAAAAAGTTTGAAGTATCGTGGAAATTGCCTAAGTGTAACAGAGAGACACAAAGTGAGCAAATTCTATGGGAAAAACTGGTGCTGACAGACTTGCTTCATTCATGGATGGCCATAAACACTCAATTTCTTAAAAAAAAAAAATAAAGGAAAGCAGTACCTGCAAAGTGCAATAAAGTAAAGCATAATAAAACAAGGTATGCCAGTATATAAAAATCTTCAAAATAAATTACGGGATTTTTTTTTCCTGAGAAATAGCATACACACAAGATCAAGTATTCTTTTATAGGAGTGATTCTTTCAGAGTCACTGGCATTGACTAACTTTTGAAGGATGCACATTATTCATACAGAGTGAGAAGAGAGAAAACACTTCAAATAAAATATTTAAAGTAATATTTCTGGAAGTCAAATTGTACAAGTTTTTGTGAAGCATTGAGTAGATCAATTTTGCTTGAGCAGACAGTTTAAAAAGAGAAGATAAGATTGGGAAAACATATAACCATTACAACTGAAATAGAGAAACAGAAATAGAGTGATTATACACATTCAATAATTTGAAACAATGCAAGGTGATAATAGGTGTAAGTGCCATAACAAGTGGAACATAATAATTAATATGACTGTACACTGAACATTCATAAAATTTTCAGAAAGAGATGGGGTTTGAGTGGACAAGGACACATGCCATGTTGGCATAACATCAGGGGAAATTATTTGGAGTTAGATAACAATGGGGAAAATTCTACCTCCTATTTAACTCTCACCACGAGACTCAGGCTGTACTGTGGTATCCCACTGGATCCAGGCTTCCTGGGGACCCTAGAGATCAGGTGGTCTCTGGTCTCCTTGTTTTTCTATTCTTTTGAACCCAGCTAGGCTATGTCATCATCAGAAGTAAAAATTATTTATTGACTGAAACAGAAGGATTCAGGAGTTGTGACTCTGCAGTTCCCATGCTCCTTATGGTGACAATCATTGCTCCTCACTGCAAGAGCAGATCCCTCACACCCAAATAACTGCTGAAATTGAATTTCAGGGAAGTATTTCCCAGGATCATGTTCCTTGCATACAAGAGATGGAACTAGAAAGTAAGAGAACAGTTAGGATATTACAAGACTAGATAAAATGATGACAAATGGATGGAGATGCAGTCAGAGCAGAATATTTGACATGAAAGTGTGTGTGTTAAATCACTTCAGTCATGTCCGACTCTTTGTGACCTCGTGGACAGTAGCCAGCCAACTTCCTCTGTCCATGGGATTCTCCAGGCAAGAACACTGGAGTGGGTTGCTGTGCCCTCCTCCAGGGGTTCTTTCCAACCCAGGGATCGACATTTCTTAAGTTTCCTGCATTGGCAGCCAGGTTCTTTACCACTAGTGCTATCTGAAAGTGCCACCTGAAGCCCATGAAAGATAGCAGACACTTCAAACAGCCCATGTCAGAAAACAGAAGTTGGGAGGTGAATGTTTCACTTTCCAACAATAGATCACTAAACAGGGGCTCACAAAGCTTGCTTGGAATGTGTGTGTCATCATGCTAAGACGTCTTAAGTGATGTCATGAGGCTTGTCAAGTTCTCTGTGGAGTGGAGGTGATTAAATTGTAATTACAGCTCCCCACATCACCGTATCAGGAACCAAGACTTTGTATCCTGTTGCTTTGCTGTTGAGAGGGACAGAAAGTAAGGGTGGGCTTCCATTTTCACATTCTACCAACACGCTCCTTTCTCAAGCCAGTGTGAATGTATCTTGGGCATCTGAAAAGAAGAGAGAAGAGGACTGAAACCCTTTACAATTGTTCTCAAAGAACAAGATAAAATGTTATTTTATATTTTACTGACTACAATTTAGTCACCAAACTGTGCTGCAAAGCATACTGGGAAATGGTCGAGGTAAATACAAGCATTTGCCCTACCCAGAAAAAGAACTATGGCCCTAGAATGAGAGATAACTGCCAGAGACTCTTTAACATATCCTTTGATCAAGAATCAGTGTAAATCCTCTTGTAAATCTCTTGTTTTTTGACTCTTTTCTTTTATCTCACAGAAAAGAAAAATAAGTCTCAGAACCAGGAGTAAGCATTTCTATCCTGCCTTCCACTGCCCCATGTCAATTGCTTTTAGTAAGTCAGATGCTCATGCAGAGAAGAAAATATTTCTCTGATGCCAAAAGCAAAGTTAATCTATTGTAAAAGAGTTGAAGTATGTTCTAAAGAAACTTCCAGCTCAGTCTTAGACCCTGAAGACACTCAGGATGTTCTATGATTGTCATAATTAATATTGGTCCCTTTGGGGGCACTATGCTTAGGCAGGGAGCTTCACCAAGTGGCGCTAGTGATAAAGAATCCTCCTGTCAATGCAAGTAACTTAAGAGTTATGGGTTCCATCCCTTGGTTGGGAAAAGACCCTGGAGGAGGAAGAGCAACCCACTCCAGTATTCTTGCCTGGAGAACCCCATGGGCACAGTTGCCTAGTGGGCTACAGTCCATAGGGTCGCAAAGACTCTGACATGACTAAAGTAACTCAGGACACACCTACGTGCTTAGACATGGAACATGTGGTTATTTTTTATTTTATTTGGATAATTTTAAATATGTTTGGATCCGTTGACTATATATTTATTGAGCTTAATGCATGTCAAGAACTGTGTTAGTCTTGATAATCTTTTTAAGAGAGAATAAAATATAGGTAAAATTATGACATGTTTCAAATCCCTGTATGCTTGTAGTACAATGAGGACATGCCAACTTTTTCAAAAATCAGCAAACATTTCAGTATGAACAGTTTCAGCACACACACATGCATACCAAATATATTATGTTGTATGTTATGTTATATATTCTATATTATATATTGGGCTGTCCTCACGGGTCAGTGGCAAAGAACCCTCCTGACAAAGGAGACTCAGGAAACTAGGGTTTGATCCTTGGGTCGGGAGTATATCCTGGAGAAGGAAATTGCAGTCCATTCCAGTATTCTTACCTGGAAAATTCCATGGACAGAGAAACCTGGTGGGCTACAGTCCATGGAGTTGCAACGAGTCAGAAACATCTGAGAAAGTGAACATGAGCACATATATTATATATTATATTACATACTTCAGAGGCAAATAAGACATTCTTCCTATTTTCCAGGAGACAAATTCTTAGTGACTTGCATTTGAAGGTAAAATAGAGGAAGAACAGCTTCTCCCTGTTTTGGGAAGGAGACTAGATATAAATGTAGTCAATCAATAAAATAAATGAGCTGAGATAACTTCCTTTTTTAAGTATTGCTCACTAAGTGTACTTACTTGCAGCAGTATACCTGAATATTTTGGTCACTAATGTGTAGTTCCCAGGTGGACCTAGTGGGAAAGAACCCACCTGCCAATGCAGGAGATATAAGAGACAGGTTCGATCCCTGGGTCAGGAAGATCCCTTAGAGAAGGGCATGTAAAACCACTCCAGTATTCTTGCCTGGAGAATCCCACAGACAGAGGAGCCTGGTGGGCTGCGGTCCGTAGGGTCGCAAAGAGTCAGGCCTGACTGAAGCGAATAGTTACAACATATACACATAAAGAAAATGCTGAATGGAAGTGTGTGTTTTCATTGGAAATTCTACACCATACTCAACTGGAGAGTTCTGCCACTGACTAGAATGACAAGTGGAGGATCAATGTCTAACCACAGGATTAATAAGATTTAATTTTTCCTCTTGTATGTGAAATATTAAGGTGATATTCTTTACATGTAATGTGCTTGCCAGGTTAATCAGAGCAGGTTATCAGGGTAATCGATACCTGGGATTGCTGAAGGAGATATTGGACATAGAATGCTCTGGAATATGACATGATAGATTATTACTTTTCTTGCTAAAATATGTACCCCAAAGTGAAAACATAAGCTACTTTTTATATAACATAATATATATCCTTATATATTGAGTTTAGTGGAATAAAGACTTTGGATAAATTATACAGTGTTATAGTCTGTCAGACAACCTGGTGTTCTAGGTAAACAGTATAAATTGACACATCTCTGTACTTTATTGAGACAAATGGAGCATATTAAGATGAAAAACTGCATAATTTCAATATTAATCTTTAAATGGCATATCTGCTTTCAAATTGAGGAACTAAATACCTAGGGATTATGTGATTGAGTACAACTGTGGTTTCCCACTTACTATATGTTGTTACTCACATCTAATTTAATCAGTTGTTCTTATTAGAGTTTTCTTATTTTCAAAAGGATATAAACTTATGTCTTATTGAATTACAAGTGTGAGTATAAAACTATTAATATTTCCTGAGATTCGGTGTCCATGTGCCAGAATGAGATAGTACTATTTTATTAAATTCGAACATGTTTTTGTTTTTACCACCCACTTCACTTTGCACATTCTGTCTTCACTGTTGTTCATAAAGATTTCTTAAGATTTGTTTCTGCACTGCCATTATACAACAGATTTTTATAGTAATACATTCCTTTAGTATTTCAAAATAAATAGATGTAGTATTTGGATAGATGATTATGTTTCTAACAATACTTGCTATGCTCTGGCAATCAGAGGAAATCTAATTTTGCATTTTCTAAACATTCATAAATGCTTTATTGCTACCACAAGTGATTTTGATAAGGGGGAACAAGACTTGGAATAAAATGAAGCTGGCATGTAAAAAAAATATATACCACATAATATTTTGATAGAAAGCACTTCTAGCAAACATAAACATATTTAATGTTTATAATATTCTGGTGCAGGAATACTATTATCTATGATTTAGAGGTAAAAGATGAAACTCTGAGAGGTCAATAGACACGTTCAAACTTATACACAATTTAAAGACGTCAGATCCAGAACCACACCGTGAACTTGTGATAGCAAATCTCTTGCTCCATCTGCTGTACTGTGTTACACCCAGAAACAGATCCAGGCAGATCAGGTCTATTTCCACAAGATACTCTCTCAAAGGAAACTTCATGGTAGGTCAAATTAAACAAAAAAATCAAAACATCTTTCTTTTCCCCATGTTTTATTTTGAGACCAAACTCCCTCTTCTAACTGCTGCTTTATATTTGGTCTTTATTTCAAATACAAATGTCTTTTTAAATAAGAGTTTAAATTTATTTCTAGTTCATCATTTAAACTGGATAAATCGTTTTAGGTGCCTCTAACACCAGTTGAAACAGGTTAGTAAAAATGACTTTCTTCATGATCTTATTGAATAGACAAAGATCCATCTAGTCAAGGCTATGATTTTTCCAGTAGTCATGTATGGATGTGAGAGTTGGACTATAAAGAAAGCTGAACACTGAAGAACAGATGCTTTTGAGCTGTGGTGTTGTAGAAGACTCTTGAGAGTCCCTTGGACTGCAAGGAGATCCAACCAGTGCATCCTAAAGGAGGTCAGTCCTGGATGTTCATTGGAAGGACTGATGTTGAAGCTGAAACTCCAATACGTTGGCCACCTGATGCGAAGAGCTGACTCATTTGAAAAGACCTTGATGCTGGGAAAGATTGAGGGCAGGAGGAGAAGGGGACAACAGAGGATGAGATGGTTATCCGGCATCACTGACACAATGGACATGAGTTTGAGTAAACCCCGGGAGCTGGTGATGGACAGGGAGGCCTGGTGTGCTGCGATTCATGGGGTCACAAAGAGTCAGACACAACTGAGCGACTGAACTGAACTGAACTGATAGATCTATGATATATATATATATACACACATATACATATATATATATATATATATCATAGATATAGATATAGATAGATATAGATATAGATATATTTACTTGAAAGCTGTCTTTTCAAAAATTCTGTTATGGAATCAACTGTGTCCCTCTAGAATCTGTAAGTTGAAGTCTTATACTCAGCTCTCAGAATGTGACCTTACATGGAATTGGGTTTTCGCAGATGTGACTAGTTAAGATGAGGTCATGTTGGACTAGTGCAATCCCTAATCTAATATGACTGGAGTGTTTATAAAAAAGGGAACATTTGAACACAGACACCCATGGACACAGGGTGAATGTCATGAGAAAATGAAGGTAGAGATGGGGTTGATACTTCTTCACACCAAAGAATGCTAGACTATCAAAAAACCACTAGAAACAGAGGGAGACATAAGGAACAAATTCTTTCTCACGACCCTCAGAAGGAACCAGCCCTACTACAGCCTAGATCTCAGAATGTTAACCTCCTGAACAATAAATTGCTGCTTTTTAAGTCACTCAATTGGTGGTATTTTGCAGCCCTTGTCAAATAATACACTCTGTTTTCTTTTCCTCTAGTTTCCTTTTCCTCTGTTTATTCTTTCCAGGCTCTTCCATCCTTTCCATAATTCTTTAAGAGTCCTTAATAATTTGGGTTTGCCATCCCTTCTAGACGTATAAAATGTTGATCTTCCACCATAGTCTGTTCTTATGTATCATTCCTCCTACACATCTGGAATAATATAAAAGTCTTGTGGTTTCAACTAGTACCCTCCTACACTATTGGTGGGACTGTAAATTGGTACAGCCATTGTGGAGAACAGCGTGGAAGTTCATTAAAAAATGAAAATAGAGCTACCATATGATCCAGCAATCCTACTCCTCAATGTATATTCAGAGAAAACCATAATTCAAAATGATACATGCACCCCAACGTTCATTGCAGCGCTAGTTACAATAGCCAGGACATGAGATCAACCTAAATGTCCATCAACAGAGGAATGTATAAAGAGGAAGTGGTACATATATACAATGGAATATTAGACAGCCATAAAAAAGCAAAATAATGCCATTTACAGTGACATGGATGGACCTAGAGACTGCCATACTGAGTGAAGTAAGTCAGACAGAGAAAGACAAATATCATGGAATCTAAAAAAATGGGTACAAATGAACTTATTTACAAAATGGAAATAGAGTTACAGATGTATAAATAAAACTTATGGTTACCAGGGGGGAAAAGAGAAGGGGAGGACAAATTGGGAGATTGGGATTGACACATACACAGGACTATATGTAAAATAGGTAACCAACAGGAAGCTACCGTATAGCACATAGAACACTTCTCAATACTCTGTAACGGCCTGTATGAGAAAAGACTTTCAAACAGTGGATGTATGTATTTGTATAATAATTCACTTTGCTATACACCTGAAACGAGCGCAACATTGCAAATCAACCTGTTTGTTTAGTTACTAAGTTGTTTCTGACTCATTTACAACCTCATGGACTACAGCCTGCCAAGCTCCTCTATCCATGATGTTTCCCAGGCAAGAATATTGGAGTGGGTAGACATTTCCTTCTCCAGGGGATCTTTCTGAGCAAGGGATCGAACCTGTGTCTCCTGCATTGCTGGTAGGTTCTTTACCATTGAGTCAGCAAGGAAGCCCTTGTAAATCAACTGGACTCCAATAAAAATTATTTTAAAATCTTGTACCTGTTCATATACCCAAACCACACATATCTTCTAACATCAGGCACAAATTACTTAACATACCCAAAACTGAACTTACTACACTTGATACATTCCCTATCTTTTCATCTCCTCTCTTTTCTTACTGCAATTGATTCCTTTGACTCAGTTGTACCAGAAAGACACCTAAATGAAGGTCAGTTTATATTTCTCACTTAGCTTTATGCCCTACTTGTAAATAGTAAATAAGCTCACTCAATTCTATTTTCTTAATAGTTCCTAAATAAATCCATCTTTATAAACCCTTATATTCTCTCTTGGTCAACTACAGTAATTTCATGACTAGTCTTTCTGCCTTCTGATTTGTATACTCCCCCAATTCATTTTCTTTGCTTGAAGACCATTCTGCTGTAAGATATCACAGTATGTTATGACTTTTTAGTTTTATTTGTAAGTGTAAAGAGAAAAAACTAACAAATATAACTGAAATTATTATTATTAATACACATTAATAAGAATGAAGGTTTTTCAGTGCAGTTCATTTATGTAACACATCTTTATACTTTTAATGTTGAAGTTTCTTTAACTTTAAAAAGTGATGTGTTTCAATTTCTGTTCCTTTGTAATGATGCAACATTACAGATGTAAATAAATTTATATCAGCATTTTGATCATCCCTTAAGCTTAAAACACTCCAAACAAAGAATCTTTGTTCCCTACTTCACCATCTTACATCCTGCCCCTCTCAAAACACACAATTACACACACACACACACACACACACACACACAGAGTCATCTCTCTTTTTTCCTGTTTTTTTTTTTTTTTTTTCTCTCAACTACTTCACCAACATGCCATGGATATAGCAAATATATTTCTTGATTTGTCTCTTTGTGATTATGGATGACAGTCTTATTTATTTGTAGGCGATTCGTTAAAAAGAAAAGTTTCAATTTTATAGCAAAAAGTTGTAGAATGCTTTTGAAAGTCTTTAAAAATAGCATTTGTAATGCTTGAAGTGGATTTTGACATTTTGGCTTTCAGCATTTTTCATTTTACCCACTTATTAAGCAAGTTAATGTGCTTTTGTTGCCTGGCCTTTTCTCTCTTGTTCATGTATGTCCAGATGGTATAAATTTCTTCCATAAAGAAAGTTCATAGTGGCAGACAGTTGCTACATTCTTGATTTTGAGTTCTGTAATTTCTTTTTTTTGACCCATATAATTCTAATAGCATCTTTTATTTTATTGTCTCTGGGGAAATGGGAGATCAAAAAATCATTTGTATCATTATAATTCAGGTGCTACCTTCCTTTCAATGATTTATTGAATATTTTAACATTAGCCTAACTAGCCTATTAGCAGTTTCACTTTTTAATTTTTTCTTATTCATTTCCTACCATTAAAATCCCTAAATTTCAGTAGAAAAAGCAAAATTTCCTTAGGTGACTGGAAATCAGAAAATTCGTGGAAATCAGAAAATACATTTGTTCAGGCAACCAGAGCTTTACCCTATCAATGTATTTCTGCCATGCTCAGACAGTCATTAAGCTGGCACCTTTTGTGAAGATTTTGATTAATTACAAAATGTCAATTAATTAGCAAATTAAGAAGAGGTAAATATGAAAAAGGCATAGCAATAGAGGAAACACAATTGGGCGGGTACCTTCAGTCCATGCTTGATTAGGAAGTTGTAATTTCCATAGCTTGAGAACAAAGGACACTAGACAGAGATGTCTGGTGCCAATTTTGCTAGGATTTGGGCCTGAGTAGGTTGCTTAATTTGATGGGCATCTGTTTTCTCATAAATTAAAGGAATGAACCAGATTAGGTAATCTCTAAAATCCTTTCCAACTCTTAATATTCTGTTTTTGTCAATATCTATCAGCCTTGGTGATACACTTTGTCAAGGGCTAGAGAATGGTGATGTTGATGATGCCCATGACAATGACTAATATTATCGAGTGTTATATGCTTGCATTTGACTCTCTAACTGTTATGTTAGGTGAATATTATTGCCTTCCTTTTTATTAATAAGAAAATTGAGGAACAGATTATTTTACTAATGTGCCCAATACCTACCATAAAACCCTATGCCAAAGTCAGTTATTTCAAACACTAGGTTATATGGAAAGAACATTACCAGTGTTCACTAGTATCAAATATTTGTGTACAAATAAGACTACGCTATTTATTCACTTGAAGATAATTTATGCTGTGTGATTAGTTTTGTCCAATGGCCTGGAGCATAATTTGCTTACATAAGTTTTGGCACAAAGTGTGGAAAAATCAGCAGTGGCCTGGCAGGTGCCTCTTTATCTGAGGTGCCCATAAGATAAAGGAGGCAATATGTTCATGTGATGTTGTTCCAAGATGGTGGCACTCTCCTCCTTCTAAATCACTTAGTTGCTGGTTTTAGAACAGATCACCTTGCTTCTCATCTGATACAGACTTCTCTTGGATAAATTATGTCATTGTTATTTAATCCACTAAAATGTATGTTTTATATATAAAACAGGATATATAACACATCCTGTCCAGACAAAATGAAGGTATTTTTCTCTTCAATGAATGTTAGGGGTGTGAAGCTTTGAAAGTTAGCAGTTATACCAGTATTTTATGATGTAACCAACCACATGGTAGACAGCATTGGCTACCATGTAAAGTCCTTAAGCATGAATCCTTTTCTCCTGCTAGATTATCTTCCTTTTTCTCTCTTCTAGCTCTCCTGAAACTTCTTATTCCTTGCCTTCAACTTCTTTTTACTAAACACCTATCTTAGCAACCCCACTTTTTAAAAATACTTTTTCTTTGAATATTGAGTAATAATAAGAAATATATTTGATTTTTAATACTGATATTTAATAGCAATGTGATCTCATCAAGTGATATCTCAGTCAGATTCAATCTGAAAACTAAGTATGAGAATTATGTAAGAAGCAATTATATATGTGATAACACTTCCCCAAATTATGTATACTGCTGGAGTTACAAATTTCTAAAAGGGAGAATTGGAGGATCAGAGAACAGTCTATAACCAGCCCTTTGAAACAAGGCAATTTTGTCTGCTGAAGTAGATCTGCAAAGGAGACCTGGTGAAAAGATTATGGAAGGCTACTATCTCTACATATTTGATGGGCCCGAGTTCTTGGTCAGCAAGATTTCACTTGGGAAGATGAGGTGGGTCTGGAGCCAAAAAGAGCAAGAACTAGCTAGAATCCACCAGTATCTCTTTATTTGTTGCTGACAGCCTATAAAATAACAGCTTTCAGAAGTACTGCTTTACCTTCACCTACCAGAACTTATAAAAGATAGTTTCTTGTTTGGACCAATTAATGAAAAGATCACATAGTGTAGGAGATTCTAGTAAATAATTCTGGCTTAACAAAGATGGCAATTCCAAAAGTTCTACAAGTCAATTTTCCTGTACTTTATTTATTTTTCAAATGTTTGATTTTGCTTCAGTAACTTAATGGGAGTTATATGTGAATATATACGGAAAGTAAGAATAATAATAAAGATTGTTGTTTCCAAAATAATTGTGACAGCATATTTTGAAATGGTACCCCTAAACAAATCAACCTGTGAAAATAAATGTTTGTGTGTGCTTAGTCCAACTCTTTGAGACTCCATGGATGGTAGTCCACCAGGCTCCTCTGTCCATGGGATTCTCCATGTAAGAATACTGGAGTGAGTAGCCATTCCCTTCTGCAGGGGATCTTTCCAACCCTGGGATCAAACCCAAATCTCCTGAATTGCAGGAGGATTCTTTACCGTCTGAGTCACCAGGAAAGCCCCAAAATAGAGGCTTCTTAAAACAGTGTGTGCTTAATTTGTGATGTCTCTACCTGCTTGTTCTATAGTCTGTGATTAAAGATTTCAAATTTATACAGTACACACATTTGAAATTTTAAAAGTTCAATAATGATCTGTTAACTAAGTCTTTACTGGTGACTTCTAAGATATGTTAATTATTTAATATCAGTGACATTTATACACAAAGAGCTAGATAGCTTGCAGATTCTGTTACCTTGAATTCTGAAGTGTATATACCACCAAGAAAATTATACACATAGCTTTGAATTTTGTGTGATTGCTTCTCTGACAACATTACTTGAAAGAAAATTCAGCACTGAGATTTTAATTCAGTTTAATTATAATTTAATCTAATTTTCTTTAATTAAAGAAAATGTAGAGTGTATTTTTTAAGTTATTATTTTTAATATTTATTTATTTCAATTTTAGCTGTTGAACACTCAAAACCAAAATACATGAAAGCCAGTAATTTTGACTTCTGGCCAAAAACATATAGGGAGTGACTATAAAAAATGCTAATGTTGTTCTTTGTAGATTTTTAAAGTTCTGGTATTTTGGAGAGAACTTTCTAAGTTATATCTCTTGATCCTATCATTCAATAGATTAAAAAAATAAATTTACCCAGATAAAATAAGGAAAATTATATAGATTATAAGTAAAGTATTTATATAGTTTACTAAGCTGTTCACATGCCTATTTATTTTATTATTGTTTTTTGTGGCACAGCTACTTACCCCAACTACTGTAGTACATGTTTTACCAATTGTGCACACATTTCTATGATTCAGAATTATACAAAGTTGATTATTATGTGTTCAAAATTCATTTTTGAAAAAGCATGTTTGCAAGCCTGATCATAACTAAAGCAAATGAAAAATTAGAAATTCATTTCCAACAAAAATCAAAGAGACAATTCCAATCAAATCTATGACTCTATTAAAAAAAAGAAAAAAGCATATTTTAAACAAAACTGAGCTAGGCCTTGGGATAGATGGCCATAGTACATAGATGGATATTCAAACCACAGTGCCTAAAATTTGAAGTATGTGGTCTTCTTAAGATAGTTAAATACACATAATCTGTAATTATAGAACAGGGTAGATATTTGATAATGATTGTCTTAAAGGAAAGACAGTGAGGACATTATTTCTGTAGCTTTATCAGATACAAGGAGATCAGAACAATGATGTTGCTCTTACACTTAGGAGATTTTATATTATAGCAAATAGTAGTAAAGAGGGATATGTGGATTTAGTGCGTTTTATGTATGTGTGTGTATACTCACACACATGTATGTGCATTGTGGGAAAAGATATGTTATTGGCAGAGTGAGTTCATTTAGCTAATACTAAAGATTGAAACATAGATCCCAAGTCACCTAGAGTTTTTACTACTAACAGTTATGAATAAAAACACTGACAAAAATAACTACAAATTACAAAAGTTTTCAAGGCTATAAATCAAAATTCTTTTTTATTTTTTCAAGTTATTTTTACTCTCAATTAAGGGGAATAACAGATCCTGTCTTTTACGGTGAAGGAATAAAGAGGATTCATGATGTGACCTTTCATTGAAACATGAAATTTGCCTTCTTTAAGGTCCTCAAAAATGAGTTATTCTACCCTGATCAAAAATGGTCCTCTGGGCATTGACTTATATGAGATAATTTAATAGGATTTCACATTCTGTAATTGAGACTATACATCTAATGATTCTAGATTTATTAAAAAAAAAAAGACTTCAGTGCTCACATCTCAGTCTCCTGCATGATTATTCATACCTCTCAGTTGATTAGTGATTCTAAAATGACAACTCAAATCAAAGTGAATTTTCATATTATGTTTATACCGTAGTGAAAATCTAATTAAATATCTAATAATTAAAGCAGCTCCTTCAAAGAGAGTTAATACATTGGAGGATGTCCGTATGAGATTATCCAGTGGGAATCATCTTCATTGTTGTTTGTCAATGAGACTGAATTATATATTTATTTATTTTTGAAATTTGGGAGAAATAATCCATTTCTTGGTACAAGAATGCCACTTTCTTTTAGTTGTACATTATTATATTAATGACATATCTAAGAGTCATACACTATGTCACCCAGCCAAACAGCCAGTAAAAATTTATAGAATGCTTAATATGCGTCAGGCACTGTGCTGAAGTCAGTAACACAGAGAGTGTTAATACACAGACCTTTTTGTCCAAAGGCCATTTTTTAAAAATTACTAACCATTATAATTTATTTAAGTGTCTAAATTTTAGTGGAAAGTTTTGAGTGGAATTCGGGAAGGTGATAACTATGTGTTATGGTATATATTAGAAGACTCTTTGGCATTATATTTCTATGTAAGGTGTGTATTTATATTCTCCTCATCTTTGGGCTTGACCATATGATGTGGGCCTATTGCTTATAAATAGATGTGACGTGATGCAAGCCTGGGCTTGAAATGTGTGCATACACTGAGCTTTCTCTCTTTCATTCTGCTTCTACCATGAGGACGTGCCGAGCAGCCTGACTGGTCTCAAAAAGCCAATGAATGGCACTTGGAGTAAACCTCAGCTAAACACATGACCAGGAACTAAATCTAACTGGGGCCAACGAGGGTCAGCAGAGCCAGATGAATGAATCAGCATTTTGAGGTAGAACCCCAGCTGAACAACTAACACGTTAGTAAGAAAAAATCCTTATCTTTAACAGATCATAGTTGACGGACACAAATTAATCTGATTTGTATTATTAGTGATTGTAAACAGATCCTTTTTTTTTATGTCTTGTATTTTAAAATGTGTATTTACAAGAGTGTAAATATGTGTTCTCTGTTTTAAGGAAACACAAAATGTAGTATGGCTGTGGGTTTTATTATCATTTAATTATGATATAAGAACCAGGTGACAAAAGTGGAAATATAGTAAAGATATCAGTGGTATAAATAAAGTAAGATGAATAATTCTATTCAGATGAATAATTATGTAATAATTGTATTATATACATATAATAAGATGAATAATTCTATCCATGACAGTTTCCTAAATAATCATCAAGGTGAGTGTTCTTCTCAGAAGGCTCTAAACCTGCACTGTGTGGTCAGTCAGTTTCCATAAACATGGAAGACAGTGATGGAGTTGTTTCTTAATTAAAAAAAAAAAAAATCTATGTCTATAAGTATGGGTAATTAATTAGAGTTGTAATTGTGTTTCATTTGAGTTGGCTCCAAACATGGCAATTAGGCAACATTAATATAGAAATTCAAGGTGACTAAATGAGAGAAACATACACTAGAGTTAAATTTGTTAGCATGCAATTGTTAACTCCTTAAAATAAAACACACTTACCTTTTTATATTATATATTTCTAGTGCTTCCAACTGAATGGACATAAATTTGAGCAAACTCTGGGAGATAGGGGAGTAAATAGAGGAGCCTGGCATGCTGCAGTCCATTGGGTCGCAAAGAGTTGGACATGACTTAGCAATTGAACAACAGCAGTGTAAGAGCACTGTCTTACATGATGTTGGTACATCATGCATGTTAAGTGATTAAAGCAATGATCACATGTAAACATGCTCCTAATAAAAAGGGACCTTCTCATCTTACCTGAAGTTCAGTGATGGCACCAGTAGTTACTACAGTAGAATTTGATAAAATATTGGCTTACTCAGTGCCAAATGTGTCCTTCATGTTTTATGTTGAAGTTACAGACTCAATTTAGGGTTATTATGATCTTGACAAACTTGCAGAGAGTAAGCTATTTAGAGTAAAGGGAAATAGCTCAATCATATCTCAATAAATATATTGAAAATAATTGTTAGCTAATGCTGTGCTGGGTAAGCTGTTGAGGACACTGTCATTTATGCCTTCATCCCAGAAAAATAGAATATCATTGGGAACAGTGTTTATAAAAATTAAATTCCAAGGGAGTAAAAAGAAATTGCTGGAGGTTGGAGATGTTCCCAGACGAAAAGACTACTTTATGTGATTCCTTATTTGGAGTATCAGCCAAGAGTCAGAGCAAAATACAGTAGGTCAGATTTACTATACTTCATTTTTATTGACAGTACAAAGCTGAATGAAGTCTTGTTTTGTTCTAGGAAAAAAAATTAAAAACTTGTAGCATGCAGATTAATGCCCCTAGTTTTCTTTAATTATACTCCAACTTTTACCCCTGAAGTGAAAGCCGGATGGCTTTGTATTCAGTTTGCTTAGGGAAGCCATGACCAAAAAATTCCTATTAATGCACTGACTGTGGTAAATGGTCTATAAATAATTCAGAGTTTCATCGATTTTACAATATCCACACTGACCAGGAAGTCCATAAAATTAATTGATGTATAATATACTTAAGCCAGAATTCCTATCTTCATGAGTATCAATGATTTTCTAAAAGGAGTTTGAACTAGTAGGAAAAATTTATCTATATTTAGCATCTTTCTCCTAGAAAACTCCAAGTTCCCAGGGATAGTATAAAAAGAAATCACAGAAAAGGTGATGAAACTTGATGCAACCATTTTTTCTGGGGTAGAGGTTTTGTTGAACAACGAGATGCTGAAATTCTGAACGAAAGAGTATGTTCCCAACTCTTTCTCTGAGAAATCATCATGAGGGAGTGGCACACAAAAGGAGAAAAATCCTCAAATACATAGCTTCTCCCAAATTTTGTGCCATTGTATCTGCAGATTTACCTGAATCCTTATGTATTATTTCTCTCTTTTAACCAGTGCTCTATACTTAGTCCTCCTGGATATTATTTCTTTTACTCCCTTATTCACCTTTCATCAGAGATACATCTTCTGTGCAAAACATCATCATGTCCTCTGCTTTATTACATCATTTGAATCAACATTTATGTGCACACTTCTACCCAAAAATGAGATAAAAATAGAAATAAGAATAAACAGAAAGAGATATTGCTCTCAGTTGTCTCTCTGTTTCTGTCTGTCTGTCTGTCTGTCTCTCTCTCTCTCATATATGACACAAATGAATCTCTATATAGATTGATAAACTCTTTATTTTTCTATATGCAGTCAGTCTTCAGTATCCAACGGGTACTAGTATCAGGAACTCTGTGAACACTCAAATGAATGGATGCTCAAGTCTTATATAAAATGGCACAGCATTTGCATATATCCTATGCATTTCCTCTCATATGCCTTAAATCATCTCTAGGTTACTTAAGATACCTAATACAATGTAAATGCTATGTGAATAGTTGCCTAAGCATGGTGCATTCCTGTTTTGCTTTTGGGAACCTTCTGGAATATTTTTCTGAATATTTTCAATCTGCAGATATAAAACTTCCTAATAAGTCCTAATAAGGACTGTATAGATAGATGGGTCAATTGATAAATAGATAGATATTATAGATAGATCTCTAGAGAGAAAGAATAGAGAAAAGAGGGGAGGGAGAGAATGGAAAACAGAGGAAGAAAGAGAAAGAGAGGAGGAGAAAAGAGAAAGCAGAAAAGAAAACAGGAAAGAATATGTAATGGTCAATGATATATGGTAGTGAGAAGAGAAGGGGCAGGCAGGTAGATGCAAGCCTAGATTGTATATGTGTAAACGGAGGGCTAGAATTTAGGGCCAATATTAAGGATAGAAATCTCAAAGGAGACTTGATATATAGTTTTCAAAAGCAAACTACTGTGACCAGTGCCTGAAGTTTAAAACAAAATACAACTTTGTCCATGTGGGAAAAATACCCTTTCTTTCACATAAAAGAATGTGACTACATTATTAATTTTAGCCCCTACGGTAAATTGAATGCTTCCTAGGATGAACTCAAATGAGAAAAAAAATGGCAAAAAGATATAAAAATATCTTGAGATAGTTTGAAATAATATTTGATGAAATAGATTTAAAACCTTCAAAGACATACCCTCTGATTCACCTGCTATATATGGTAGACATAGATGGACCTCCTATAACAGGGAGAAAATGGATCAGTACAAATGTACACTGTCAAAGTAAATAGTAGGTTACATTCAATAATAGTAAAATTCAAGAACCAGACTAGACGATACTGTTCCTATACTCAAAGCCCTTCATTTATCATTGTGTCCTTCTATTAAGTCACTTAACATGTGCTTACTGAAGTTCACTGTATGAAATACACAATGCAATATGTTAGGAACGCAAATATGAATAAAACAGGCCTGAACTGATGTAAATTACATCATGGTAAGGAAAACAGACAAGATAGTGGTGACTACAAAACTTTCATGAGTGCAAGAATAGGGTACATACAAAGTATTGTGGGGATGTGAAAGCTGGGAGCATAATTCAGCATGAAAGGTCAAGGAATGTATCTTAGTCAAGATGAGAGTTAAGATGAATTTTAAAGACTCCGTGAGAGTTCACCAACAAGAAGTGAAGAGGTAATAATAGCATGAATTTAACCTAGAATGATTAAGCAACTAACTCATCTCAAATACAGCTAAATATTTGAACTTCTGGTCTGGCATTATGTCCTTTATACCACAATCATGTAGCAAATTTAAACAGTGTGGGTAATTAATGCAGCTATTGAATTAAATAAGTTAGTAATAAAACCACCAGTAGGTCAGTATAATTTTTTACTTCTCTCATTCTGCATGGGAGACACGTGATAAAATCTTTTCTCTTTTGTGCAATTCTTTTTCCTCTCTCCCCTCCACCACTCACCCTGATATTCCAATCCAGTTGTTCCTTCACTACTTTTGTGCCTCAAGAGCCAACCTTGAGAGAAGACAGTCTCTGAGGAGACAACTCCATAGAGCAAAGAGTAAGTGTTCCCCCCAACTAAGGGAGCAGCGAATGACGTTGTGCTAGAGGTGTACACTATTATCTATGACCTGAGCATCTACAAAATGTCAAGGACTCTTTCATGTCCTTGTGTGGATCCATCAAGCCTGTCAGGCCAATAGAGAGCTCTTTGCACTATTATATTTCAAAAACAAGAAGCCATTAGCTGCCATATTTCAACCTGGAAATGTTCGCTTGATATTTAAAGATCCAGGCACCAACTATGTTTCTTTCATTGACCCACTCAGCAGTACGGCATGTCTTTTCACAAATGTGAACAGTATTTTCTTTTCTGTGAAATGGAGTTGGATTGGGTAATCTCTACTTTTCCTTCTACGTGCTAATATTTTGTGTTTCTATGACCTTATAATAGTAATATTAAGTTTCTATAAGTTTTATAATATGTATAATATATTGTTTTTTTGTAATATATTAACATAAAATACAAACTTACTTTCAAAGTATTCAAACATTTCTTAATAATGAAGGATTACTAAGTCGAGGTCCATGGATCACACTTCAGTGAGACTTTATAATTATATTGAAAACTGCCATGAGTATGTTTGTCAATCTATGTTTATGTGTGTGTGTGTATATATATATTCATATATAAATAGCTATGGGCCCCTTCCACAGCGAATAGAGGGGTCTATAGCTATCCTCAGACTCTGACATGGATCTGTGATCTCCTCTACTTATTTATTCCACTTCCCCTCCCACCTCTCCAGCCCACCACCCGCCCCCCACACAAATTATGAACTGATATTACAGTCTGTGTCTCCTATGATTTTATTTTTAGAGGTTGTACCTCAAAGTCCAACTAGGAAAGCAGAAAGCAGTCTGTCATTTCAAACTGAGGGAATTCAATGAAGTAAATTCTTCACGCAGCTCCTAAGAGAGCTGAGAAGCCCACAGGAAAGGCAGAGCCGTCTGCGGGTTACACACATCCCACGGAAGCCATGGTAACCACCAGGCTGGAGACGCAAAGGGCGGAAGCAGTGTTACCAGAGCCCAGGAGATGGGGGCACCCACCCAAAGCTGCCGTCTGAGGGGCCTGAGTGGCGGGAACCGACGCCACAGAAGAGGTGCCTGCAGACCTGAAGATGGCCGTCAGCCCTGTGGTTCCGCAGGGAGCAAGAAGGCAGAACAGCGTGGCTCTGGTCATAAAGAAGCCAGGGAAATTTAGAATTAACTCAAAACACAGAACTGACTTCCATATCTAAGCCTCTTGCTCTTTTCCTTAGTTCTCATGATGATATTACAACATTTCTACAATTTACGCAGGCTCAAAGACTTTAAGATTTCCTTGAGCTTTTCCCCTTTCCCTTCTCCCCCCAAATTGTAATCATTCATTTTAATTGTATATCTCAATATTTTTCAGCAGTTAAAAATTTAAAATGTATCTTCTCCTAATCCATACTTGTATTTGGTGTTTAACCCCAGTTCCTGACACAGAGCTTCCAAATCCCTTGGGATTTCCTGGGTGATAAGAGCATCTTTGTTTTAATGAGGTGATTCTAGGTGAGCTTCTGAATAGTGGCTGGTTACTTGAAAGACCAGCCATGATTAGAAGCTTAGAACTTTCAGCCCTAGCCCTCATCTTCCAGAGAGGGGTAAAATGTTGGAAAAAGATATAATAACTGATTATGTGTATATGATGAAGTCTTCACTAATATCCCTAAAGTACAGAGTTTGGAGAGCTTCAGTTGGTAAATACACCAGCGTACTTAAGAGGGTGGCACTCTCCAACCCCTTGGGGACAGAGATCTTGCCCTTGAGACCATTATGGGTCTTACCCTAGGTGTCTCTTCATTTGGCTGTTCATTTGCATCTTTAAGATAGCCTGTGTAATAAACTGACAATTGTAAGTAAACTATTTTTCCATGTTCTGTGATATACTCTATAGTAAATTATTGAACCTGAGTAGGGGGTTATAGAAACATGCAATTTTTCTGCAAGCCTGGTAGAACTTGTGGGTAAGCTGAGAACTTAACTATTTGTGATTAATGTCTGAAGTGGAGACAGTCTTGAGACTGAAATTTTAACCTGTGGAGTCTGCCCTAACACATGTCTAAATTCTGATTCATCTTTGAAGATCAGCTCAGCTTCAACTTCTTGTCAGTGTGTTACCCCTTAGTTGTTTATGCTTAATTATTAATTCTATTTGCCTTCTGAGTGCATGCAAGTCTGAACTTTCTGCCCTTTAATGGCTAGGGAGAGTTTTGTGGGTTATGTCCACAAAGGTCCTGGGGCTGGAATGAAAACAGGAGAATCCCAGCTGGCCCTCAGAGAGCATGAGAGTCTTCATTGTTTTATATAACTGAGTTTTAAAGTATTCTGTTACCATACTACAGCCTAACGTAACAAGATTATTTATTTTACTGTATATCTTTTGAACTGTGGTGTTGGAGAAGACTCTTGAGAGTCCCTTGGACTGCAAGGAGATCCAACCCGTGCATCCTAAAGGAGATCAGTCCTGGGTGTTCATAGGAAGGACTGATGTTGAAGCTCAAACTCCAATACTTTGGCCACCTGATGCGAAGAGCGGACCCATTGGAAGAGGTCCTGATGCTGGGAAAGATTGAGGGCAGGAGGAGAAGGGGACAACAGAGGATGAGATGGTTAAATGGCATCACCGACTCAATGGACATGAGTTTGAGTAAATTCCGGGAGTTGGTGATGGACAGGGAAGCCTGGCATGCTGCAGTCCATGGGGTCACAGAGTCGGACACAACTGAGCGACTGAACTGAACTGAACTGATATCTCTTACATAACAATTTATAGTATAGATAATATTTTTATGTGTCTATAAGATTTTTCATACTAGACTAGAATGCTTTCATGATAGAATTTTTTTTTTTTTTAAGAATTTATTTTTAAGAATAGGTACTTGATAGGTATCTTGCTTCTTACTCATGATCACAAAAATGCATAAATGAATTAGTATATAACTGTTGTTGTTGTCCAGTCACTAACTTGTGTCTGACTGTGGGGCTGGTGGTAAAGAACTCACCTGCCAACGCAGGAGACATGAGACACAGGTTCGACCTCTCGGGTCAGGAAGATCCCTTGGAGGAGGAAATGGCAACCCACTCCAGTATTCTTGCCTGGAGCATCCCAGGGATAGACGAGCCTGATGCTGCTGCTAAGTCACTTCAGTTGTGTCCAACTGTGCGATCCCACAGAAGGCAGCCCACCGGGCTTCTCTGTTCCTGGGATTCTCCAGGCAAGAATACTGGAGTGGGTTGCCATTTCCTTCTCAATAGAGGAGCCTGGCAGGCTGCAATTCACAGGGTCGCAAAGAGTTGGACATGACTGAAGCAACTTAGCTTACATGCACTAAAACTATATAACTAGATGACGGCTTTCTTTTGTTTATATCCTCAGTCTAAAACTGTACTTTTCAAATGGGTACTTTGAATTGAATAATCCTGTACGCTTTTACTGAGGCAGCTGTACATTTTGCTTCCTAAGAGATTCTTTGTACTGTAAAGGGTACTGGCAAATCATTATTGATATACCCATAAGATTTTTGTACAACATTTCCGAGATGTGTTGACTGGTACAGGATTGGCCTTGATTATACTTGGAATGAAAGCGCCAATACAGATTTAGAAAGTGCTGACACAGTATCACTGGCTTATATATCTATAACCAGCCTGTTTCCAATTTTACAAGAAGGTCTAGTGGCAGTGTTAGCATTTTTCAAAAGTTGAAAGCAATAGGAAATAACCTTAGGTTTAATAGGCTTGTTTTGCTAATAATGAGATTTTATTCTATGAAAAGTATTGATTCATTTCAACATTCTACCATAGATAGCATTGTTAAAATTGTTTACTGTTTGAAAAATAGAATCAACACTCAATAACTAGTATAAAATAGAGGGGACATTGCTATAGATAATTCAAATACGCAGAGAATTATCAAATCAATTACTTTTTATTTGTGAGTATATATTTTTCTTGATAAGTACAAAACCAAACCAACCATGTTTCAATAAAATGACTCACAATAGAACCAGAATATTGTTTTAAAGCTACACAAGTTTTAGAAGTTTTGCTTGCCAAAAATAGAAGTTCATTTGAATGATTCCATTACTGAATGGTTACAATACTTAACTGGTCCTCATGGGAATAAGAGCTGTACTCCAGAAAATGATGAGTGGATGAGGCAACTGTTCTTTAGCTTTTTCTTTGGAATGAAATATACTACTGCATTTTGTGTTATTTTCCATGCCTCTTCCCTTTTTCTCTCTCTCAGAACATGGTTCAATCTCCATTGTTGAAAATGACTTCTTCGTAGCCTCCAACTAATGCAGTCACAACATCTTGTCCACTTTTTTTTTTTTTTTTTGTATCTGTTAACTCTTATTCCCATTTAACAACAAAAAGACCCTGACTAATGAAAACGAATATGAAGAAATAGATACCCAGATATATCAAAACATCCAATACTTTTCCAGGTGCTTTGGGTAGAACAGATTGAGCTATTAAAGGATATTAAGTTGAATCACTTAGTGTGTGTGCATGTGTTTTAGTTTGGTTCAACTAAAATAGCATAAGGATTCACAATTATTTGAAAGAAGAAAGAATTTCCTATTAATAGCTATTAAAGTTAAACGGAGTTAACTAAAATGCTATGACTATCATCCAAGGAAAGTAATATGATATGAGAAGCCAATTTAGTATGAGCAAATATCATAACAATGGTTCTGCCTATGTACATATAAATGAAGATTGACACAAAATGTTGAATTAATTTACCTTACCAACAGATGACGTTAACAATTGACACCATTATAAACTCATTTTTAAACTCTCCTGAAAAGCTCGGTTGTAGGTGTTTCTTTTTATATATTTTATATATGTCATCAAATAATAATCTTTAATGTATAAATAAATACCAATGTTCCCCAAATGAATCATTGAAAAGCATTTATCAAGCACTCATAGTGATGTTTCATTGAACATAAATGTGCTACTGTTGGAATTAATTTCAGTGTTGAACTGGGAGCATTTTTTTATAAATAAATATGCATATATCTGTTTATAAATGAATACATATATATGTGTATTTCTTTCTGAGGGGGGCTTTCTAAATAATGCGCATTGTAATATGAGTACATTCTGAAGAAACAGTGTATCTTGGAAATGGGCAATCATTTTTGAAACTCCAATTAGGTTTATATTTCTAAGACACTAACACAAGAAACGCAGTAATAACAATAATGTCTCTAATGTCACAAAGGCATGAGAGAGTATACATGAGACATTCCTATTTTTGCTTTTTGCCAGTTTTAATTTATTATGTTTAGCTAGGACCAAAGTCAGTGGCTCCCTGCAAGTACAGAAGGTCTGAAACAAAGCAAATATATTTGATACTTCAAAGCAGGAATCTTTCCACTATGCAAAGTGGCTCAGGGCAATGTCTTGAACTGTATAATTAGTCAATGAATGTTTATTTTGATAGAATAATGACTGTATCAATTCATGGGAACACTTGAAAGCAGTGCTCAGTGAGAAAGCTGTTGAATTTCATTGCAACATGTACTCTATTCTTGATAATGATATCTGAATTAAAACCTCATGAAAAAGTCAGTTATTTTTTTTTAAGTCTAAGCTTCCCTTGAATTGCAAATTATTACTTTTCTCAGCATAACCATGATGGTTGCTTTCAATTTCTGCTGTGAAACAGCAGTTTCCAATGCCAAATTGACATTCTAGAGCATTGTAGAAATCTGCTACAGGTCTTGCAGAAAAAAAAAATGTATAGATTTATTTGGTAGGAATTTATAGAGGAATTATAAAGATCCCCTTAGAGCATTCAAAATTCCTGACACATCTCCCTTATATTGATGAGTATTGACCCATTACTCTCTTGAATGGCAGGAATGCTGCTCCGGTCATCTTTTTCATTTCTTTAAGTCTATAAACTGGAAACTTACAAGCAGGTTCACTAGACTCAGAATAACTTGTTCTTTCACTGAAAAATGCCTGCACAGGTACTGTAACTAACAAATGCTTCCATTAAATGCAATATAAATATGGCTAAAATCCTTGTCAAACAATTTTAATTATTCTCACTTCTCACAGTATGTAGAGATTTTGTCTCTACCATCTTTTAAAACTATTTTCTGTAGTGCAGTTAAAGTCAGAGATTTTAATGTACTAAACTAGTAAAATCATCCATGGAAACTTCCCCCAAATTTTCCAGTAGAATGATCTATCATCTTAAAAAATATATATACTAAATTAGTAAAATCACATATGGAAACTTCCCCCAAATTTTCCAGTAGAATGAACTATCATCTTAAACAAACAAACAAACAAACAAAAAACAAAAAACAAACAGCATTTGCTATGTCACATACCACTGATCCAGGGATAGAACCCGTATCTCTTATGTCTCCTGCATTGGCAGGCAGGTTCTTTACCACTAGTGCAATAAGGAAAGCCCAACTCTAATCCTTAGTGATTTAAAATAACTAATCTAAGGGGGTGGTGATTTGGAAGGGAGGTTGTGGGGACAGCTAGGTACATCTAATCTTTGCTGGACTGGGCGGACTGGGAGCTGGCTGAACTAGCTTGGTCTATGCTGGAATGTCTCATCTTTGCTTCACGAGGACTCCCATCTTCCATCATGCTTGCCTAGGCTATTTTCAAGGCAGCTCCTTAGGTTTCCAAGTTATTGAACAGAGGCACGTAAGTTATTTTGAATCCTAGGATGCAGTCTGATATTACTTCCTTTGAATTCTGTTGGCCAAAGTAAGTCCCAATCCAGATTCAAATGGAGGAGAAACAGACTCTGCATTGGAGAAACTTTAAAGTCACATTCTAAAGAGGGTAGATACAGCAATGAATAAAGAATTTGGAGCAATTATGGCAATTTACAACTCTCTTATAACTCCAAAGGATATTCTCAATATAGAAAGCAGCAAACTACTCAGATTCAAATACCAAAAATCAACATTTAAAAGCTGCCTAGAGAGTGGGCTCAGATCTGAAATCATTGAAAATGGTTGCTACAATTCTGACTCCATAAATTTTGTTCTATGACTTTGGCCAACTCACAATTCCTCAAAGATTAAATAAATGAGTTTAAACAAATGAGAAAGCTCATACTTGATCCAACCTGATTCTGAGTAATTTCTAGGCTTGTGAGAATGGATATTTTATAATAGCTATCATCAAAATGAGAAGTCCATAACAAGGGTACTTGTAGTCTACATGATGGAATATAAGAAGTTAGATTTAGAAAATAAATTATTGATGATAAATAATGTGAACTATAGAAAAGTCAAGCAAAAGCAGCTGGCAATGTCCTGATAGACATTATTTTTTAAAGTTAAGATCAAATGCTGAGACCTCCTGGTGTAGCATGCTCCTATTTTGTGTGTCCCATTTCAATTATCAAGTCTTCTTAGACAGTGACTAAAAGCTCATTAGACCCCAGTTTACTTCCAGGAATAATCATGACAATGTAAAAATATTTGGTTAGTGATTTAACATCCAATCCATGGAAAATGTAATATTGTGAAACTCAAATTTGATTTTTGCAGGAGGGAAATCTTTTAACCTCCATGATATTTTCTTAAAAAGCAAATTTTTTAAAATAAAATGTGGTACATACCATGGACAAAGCCTATAAGAATTTCTGAATTTTTTCAAATGTAAATCATTCCTAGATAAAATAGAAAGATTGAAAACTACTTAGATGTTTACAGACTCTTTCTTTTGAATGAGGAGGAAATAAAGATCCAAAAGTAACTAATTTAGTCACATATATACAGCTAGCATGATGACAAAGCTGAGCTAGGATTCTAAGTTTTCTAATCTCAAACAAAGCTCCTTCTACTATTCCATTTTGCAAGATACAGTTTTAGACATAAAATTACATGATCTGCCCTCATGTTTTTATTCTGTGTAGTTGAATGTGTGTGTGTGCCTGCCTCTGTATGTCTGTATTTGCCAAGTATGAGTCTTTCAAAAAATAGAAATTAGATTTGTAAAAAAAATTATATTTGACTAAACATCACTCCAACATTCTTAAGTTTTTTACCTTAAGGAAATAAGAAACTTATGGAACATAAATTCAACAAAAAGTTGAATCCATTCAATGTAGAACTAAACTTATAACCTAATGTGAATAGCTCTCAAGACATCAGTGTATCACAATATTTATGTTACAGTGCAGTTAGAGCTTCCCAGGTGGGAGAGCGGTAAAGAATCCACGTGTCAGTACAGGAGATGCAAGAGACTTAGGTTCCATCTCTGGGTCAGGAAAGTCACTGGAAAAGAAAATGGCAACCACTCCAGCACTCTTGTCGGGAAAATCCCATGCACAGAGGAGCCTGGAGGCTGCAGTCCAAGGGGTTGCAGAGTCAGACACAACTGAACATGCACGCACAGGCTTCATCGCTAAAGTAGGCCAACAGTCGCTCTGGCTTAGTGACTAAACAACAGCAACAGTGGAGAATGAACTCGAGTCTTTGTTTACTGTTGTTTCTTTACTAATTCAGGCCAGTGGGAGATGTGAGTACTGGATAATCTTTAATATACCCATGACTCATCTCCAATATAGAGACATCATTTCTATCCAAAAATATTATATAGTACCCTCTTCCATGTAATGTTGCTTCCTTTTTACATAGATTCATATTTTGCTGATTGCAGATTTTACTAGCTGTGTACATTTCCCTTTTTTTTTTTTTTTCTAATACATTGATGAAAATAAATGCCCTGTGGTTCCGGCATCAGTGGATTTTTTACCAAACAAGAGTTTCCACTGAGAAAAGTTACGGTTATTATCTTGAAAGAGATGTGTTATTTTCCCGACAGCTGAAGGCTTCCACAAATACAAAGTCACACACAATTATATACTACAGAGCAGCATAATAGAACACTGCACTAGGATAGATTTTGTGCCCACTTAATTGAAACACTTGCCCAGAAACTGGGTGAGAGGAATGTATTTCAATCAATCTAAACAATGCATAAATGAGACACATTCCTTCGAAATGACACATTTTAGCTGTCTGGAAGTCTATTTACAGTTGCGCATGGTAACATAAGTTTGCCGCTCTGCTCCTCACAATTGGTCCATTTCAAGCTGTGCTTTGAAGCTGTTTATTCCAAGAGCCTTTTTAATATTAAGAAAAAAGAAAAAAAGAAATTGTTTTTAGATGTAGCACTAAGTGTTTTTAGATGTAGATTAATATTTTTCCATTCTTTCTAGAATATATACATTTGTATATTTGTATCTTGATCTTTTTCTATCTGTCTCTCTCTGTCCATCTGTCTCTCTGTCTCCATATATGCAATATATACTTACATATGCACACACACATATATATATACATATGTAACATAAGGTATGAATAAATTTTCTTAATTTTTCACATTGAACCAAGTTGGTCCAAGTTATTTTTATTATAATCTTTAGCTCAGCATTTATTAAACTGAAATATAATGATCCTATGCTAATAAGTCAAAGAGCAAAGAATATAAATTTGCTTCAAAGCAATATTCTCAAATAACTATATTTTTATATTTCTGGAAAAAGAATAGCCTGACAAAAGAGAAATAAAGAAAAGATAATTCACTCCTAAAGCAAGTCAAAATAAAAATAATGGAGAATAGAAACAGAGAGCACTTGTTTTAATGAGTTATGGGAAGTATGGCTATATAGTTAATCATCCTAACCATAACATTTTAGAGAATGAGAGAGGATATTATTAATAACAAAACTAGAACCACTGATATGCCTGGAACCCTCCCAGGTACACCAGGCCTTATGGTCACCCTAGTTATTGGTAATCATAGACTTTTTATTAAAATAACATGACTTTGTTCAATCTTTCTTATCTTTGATCTCTAATTTCACAATTATTTTATAAAGCCAAAAGATTTATATTAATATATGACCTAAAGGATGGAAATTTTACCACAATAAGGCAATATAAAACATATTTCCTCTAAGCCTTGCTAATTGAAAGCTCCTAAGCAATCTCAGGATCTTAAAATTCCCGATAGATAATTTAGTCTAGGTTTCAGTCTCTAGATATTTAATGAAATCACATATGAGTAAATCTCTCAGACATTTGTAAATGTTTTTTTCCTGGATTTTGGTTTTAAAAATATCTCTCATTTCTCATTAATTTGACAGGGTACAAATAATGAGTTCACCTGAATATGGAGGATAGAAAATAGTACCTCTTGATGTCTTCAGAAACCTATTCTCTAAACCTGCTCTCCTCCCCAAATGTATTAGTGAAAAATCTTTAGTATGAGTACACATCATATATTCGTTTTTAGAAGTTGCATCATTCATATAGGAAATTTGATCACTTAATTGCTGTTACGTTCTTGTCATTTGTTTCTGTGGCCATGTCTTGGGGAGAGGGAGTAATAGAAGAAGTCCATGTCCTCTATGATGCTAGGACAAGAGTGACCCAAATATAAACAAGTGAAGCAATTATATGGCAACACTTTGGTCAGCTGCCATTTTGTTGCTTATAGATATCTTGAACATCAGTTCTGAATCTGGGGATTGGAGGTAGAGGTGGTATATAGTGTCAGAGACTCAGTTCACAATGGAGAGTGGAAAGAGTTTAGGGAGGAGTTTCTGAATAATGACAGCAAGTCTTGCTGGTGAATCTCACCAGACTGGAGAATCTAAGCCCCAAAACCTAATTTATGTCTAGGGACCCTTGGATTTTGAGTGGTTGCATAAATGTATCTAGAAAGAAGATTTTACAAGGAGCTCAAGAAGTAAACTTTTATGATTTGATGTGTTCTTGGACCACCACAACTGTCTTCAGTGTGGGGAGAGTGAGCAGAATTAAGTGACTGGCTACCCCCTTGCCTGCTAAGTTGCTTCAGTCATGTCCAACTCCTTCCAACCCAGTGGACTGGCACCTGCCAGGCTCCTATGTCCCTGGGCTTCTCCAGGCACGTAAATCGGCGTGGGTTGCCATGCCATCCTCCAGGGGATCTTCCAGACCCAGAGATAGAACCTACATCTCTTAAGTATCTGTCACTGGAAAGCATGTAGTTCTTTACTATTAGCACCACCTGGGAAGCCCGCCTGTTTTACACCACTTAAGCATCCAAATGACTTCCAGAAGCTGGGGATGAAGAGAATCAGGAAGCTAGCTTCTAGTAACCTTCACTGTCTTTCCCCTCAAACATCTAGAGCTTTCCTTGCTTAACTTCTTGAGTGAAAAAACAAACAAAATAGCTCACCGAATCTCTTCTTGCCTTTATGTGGGGACTGTGGTGATGGGGCATGAGAGAACAATCAAAGGTGTGACACAAACCTCATATTGTGTTGTAGTTAATTTTACTACTTACTTCACTATTCTTAACCAGAAATATATTTTTCCCCTCTTTAGGATATTGAAATTAAAATGCTAACTACAATATATTCCAAGAAAGCCTTTCTGTGGGCAGCATTTTTTAAAGAATACACTCAGGTTGTTGTTGTGCAGTTACTCAATCATATCCAACCCTTTCTGACCCCACGGACTGCAACATGCCAAGCTTCCTGGTCCTTCACTGTTTTTCTGGAGCTTGCTCAAACTCATGTCCTTTGAGTCATTGATGCCATCAAACCATCTCTTCCTCTGTCGTCCCCTTCTCCTCCTGCCTTCAATCTTTCCCAGCATCAGGGCCTTTTCCAATGAGACAGCACTTCCCATCTGGTGGCCAAAGTATTGGAGCTTCAGCATGAATCCTTCTAGTGAATATTCAGGGTTGATTTACTTTGAGATTGACTGGTTTGATCTCCTTGCAGTCCAAGGGATTCTCAGTCTTCTCCAGCACCACAGTTCGAAGGCATCAATTCCTCAGTGCTCAGCCTTCCTTATTGCTCCACATTTTGATGAGAAAAGGCAGTGAATGTTACTAGAAATGTTTTTTATATAACTTTTACAGATAACATTTCTATGAGGGATCATACACAGTGAATATTAACATTGAATAAATATAATTAGGACTTTTAAGGACAGATACTAAAACAAGTTAACTTAGGATCCACACACACATTACTGTTTTATGCATATTATTTAATTAATGCATACTATAATGCTCTATATTATGGACATTGTGAAAAACACAGAAGGTATGAAATTGTCCTAGCCCTCAAATAGATCACGGAATATTCTGTATTCCCTCAATCTAGACTTGATTTCCCCTCTATAAAATACTTGGAATTATGTGAAAATTTGAACTACTCCATGGTTCTATCAGTTTCAACTTATTATTTAGACTTTGAGCTGTGGTGTTGGAGAAGACTCTTGATTGTCCCTTGGACTGCAAGGAGATCCAACCAGTCCATCTGAAAGAAAATCAGTCCTGAATATTCATTGGAAGGACCAATGCTGAAGCTGAAGCTCCAATACTTTAGCCACCTGATGTGAAGAGGCAACTCATTAGAAAAGACCCTGATGTTAGGAAAGATTGAAAGCAGGAGGAGAAGGGGATGATAGAGGATGAGATAGTTGGATGGCATTACCAACTCAATGGACATGAGTTTGCACAAGCTCCGGGACGTGGTGAAGGACAGGGAGGCCTAGCATGCTACAGTCCATGGGGTCACAAGGAGTATAACATGACTGAGTAACTGAAGTGACTAACTGAAACTAAGTCCAAATTTGTAGTCTCTGTCAGGGTGTTTTAGTTCTTAATTCCTATGGGAAATAGTTCTCAGAAACCTGGAATCAACATTTTAAAAAATTATTTCTGCCAAAATTTGTCAAAACATAGCATATTCCACAAGCGTTACTCTAACTTACTGGGACCTTTGTATCTCTCAAGTGATATTGTGAAAAGACAGATAAAATATAGTGTACATATTTTTTCAGATAGTTCTTTACTAATGATCTATAAACGATGAGGAATGGCATAAAAATGTTTTAACAGGGAGTCTATATGAAAAACTGAAGAAAGAATGAAACTCAATAAAAAATGATTAATTGTGGCAATCAATTTCAAACTGTGTTGTAATGTTTCCCTAAAATTTTCTGAAAATTAAAATTTGTTTTGTGTATCTTTCTATAAATCATTAATTCTCTATGAAAAACAAATAGTTGATAATATGAAATTTCTCCCCAAATTTCCATAGAACTATAATAATTACCTCTAATAAGGAATTTCCCCTGAACTTATTTTAGAGCTACTTATATTTATCATATCTCTGTATTTTTACATAAGAATTAATAACTATGATAAAAATATTAATAGGAGAATAGTAATAATAAATGAGATTGCTTCAGTAATTTAGTAGTAATTATAATAGTTTTTATCTTTGTATTTGAAAAATGCTATGAAGCTCATCATAAAGCATCTTCCTAGAGCCAGATTAATAAAAGATGAGGAAGCTTTGTTAGAATTTCACACTTGGTTTTATTCTGAGAGTTTAGGTTTAAGAAGCATTACCTGTCTGTTGGTTTTCAAAAATACTAGTGGTCTCAATAATCAGTTTTAAACCACATTCTTCCCCAATGTTGTTTTAAATCTAGAGTTGGGACAATATATTTATCAAAAACTAACATCTATTAAGTGCAGCTTCCTTGATTGTGTCTCATCTAACTCCAGCAGCACTTAATCTTAGCTTCTGTTATTATAAAGATTGTTGGTAATCATTCTCACTTCATTAAGTTTAAGAAATATTTCCTCCCAAATACTTGTGAGGACACACACTCAAACACACAGATGTGTACACAAAGACAATTTTACTGCACTTCAAAGTAGGGGAATTGAAATGAGAGAGGTAGGCAATATCTGTAACACCATAGAGACATAATTAAGTATAAATTGTATTGTTGTACTCTCGTCCTGCCCAAGGATGTGGAAAAACAGTGTAATATTCCAGAATTATGGATTTACATGAGTAAAAAATGGACATGGAATAAAATATAGCCAGACCTTAATGAAGTTAATATTACTAAGTTGTATTCGGGAACTGTAAAAGGAAAAAAAAAAAGGGCTTCCCAGGTGGCTCAGTGGTAATGAATGTTTCTGCCAATGCAGGAGATGCAGGTTTGATCCCTGGAAAAGGCAATGGCAACCCACTCCACTATCCTTGCCTAGGAAATCCGGTGGATATAGGAGCCAGGTAGGCTTCAGTCCATGGAGTTTCAGAGTTGGACACGACTAAGCACACATGCCAAAAAAAAAAAAGAAAAAGTATCAGTACATTTGCTGATATACAGAAATATTTAGAACACCAGTATCACTTCACCAGGAAACTCAACTAATAATTGATGGGAGGTGAGGGGGTTACAAGTTGGGGGTCTGAACAACTTGATTTCTTCAGCATCCTAGAAATAATCAATAATTCTCTGTGCCTTTGAGAAAATAAATTAATATCTGTAAATTTCCAATTTTAATCAAATTGGAATATTTTTAGGATTAAAAAACAACATATACAAGGCAATATAGTAATATTCAAAATACCTAAGTAATCAATAATATTGGTTACCACCTCTTTGGTTCAGTCTGTTGTTCAGTCACACAGATGTGGCTGACTCTGAGATTCCATGGACTGCAACACCCTAGACTTCCCTGTCCTTCACCATTTTCTGGGGCTTGTTCAGTCTGAGAGATTTTCTAGATATACTTGTGTGTGTGTGTGTGTGTGTGTGTGTGTGGTATATTTCTCTCTCTCTCTACTTGTATGGCTACAAGTTTATAAAATTAGTCCTTGAATAAGATTAGTTTTCAAAAAAATAGATTTACTGAATCCATGAGAAATATTACGAGTAGAACTGTGTTATTTCTTTAGTAAAAATACTAATGTTGGGATTTAGAGTTTGCAAATCAATGTCACATATGAGATTTAACTTCCATCTCATGATGAATAAGGTGTTTTATCATCATTTTTTTAGAGGAATAATTTTTTCTTCGAGTACTTTGTTCAATTCAGTTCAGTTCATCACTCAGTTATGTCTGACACTTTGCAACCCCATGGACTGAAGCACGCCAGGCCTCCCTGTCTATCACTAACTCCCGGGGTTTACTCAAACTCATGTCCATTGAATTGGTGATGCCACTTAACCATCTCATCCTCTGTCGTCCCCTTCTCTTCCCACCTCCAATCTTTTCCAGCATCAGGGTCTTTTCCAGTGAGTCAAGTACTTCAAGTACTTCGCATCAAGTGGTCAAAGTATTGGAGTTTCAGCTTTAACATCAGTCCTTCCAATGAATATTCAGGACTGATTTCCTTTCTGATGGAGTGGTTTGATCTCCTTGCAGTCCAAGGGACTCTCAAGAGTCTTCTCCAACACCACAGTTCAAAAGCATCAATTCTTTAGTGCTCAGCTTTCTTTATAGTCCAACTCTCACATCCATACATGGCTACTGGAAAAACCATAGCCTTGACTAGATGGACCTTTGTTGGCAGAATAACGTCTCTGCTTTTTAATATGACATCTAGGCTGGGCATAACTTTTCTTCCAAGGAGTATGTTTCTTTTAATTTCATGGCTGCAATCACCATCTGCAGTGATTTTGGAGCCCCCTAAAATAAAGTCATACACTGTTTCCACTGTTTCCCCATCTATTTGCCATGAAGTGATGGGATCAGCTGCCATGATCTTAGTTTTCTGAATGTTTATCTGTAAGTCAACTTTTTCACTCTCCTCTTTCACTTTCATCAAGAGGCTCTTTAGTTCTTCTTTGCTTTCTGCCGTAAGGGTGGTGTATCTGCATATCTGAGGTTATTGATATTTCTCTCAGCAATCTTTGTAGAGTACTTTGTAGCAGAGGTCAAATAGCAAATAGATGGCAGAGTTTTTACCCAGACTGAATAATTTGCGTCCAAATATTATGCCAGTTACTCCAAAATATTTTTTTCTTCTTTAAAGTTTATGTTGAATATTAAGCCAGAATTTATCATTATATATATACAATCCTATTGGGAAAAAAATGGGTGATTGTAATAAAATACTCAGGTCTTTAGAGTTCTGTGTCATGAGTTAAGGTTTTAGGTAATTAATACACAACCCCAATTTCTCTTTATGTTTTTTCATACCCTTTCTAGAGATAAATTATAACATAAACATTTGGTGTACTTTGCAAGTGAATGGAGTGAAATATCCATTTTGTTGTTTTTTGGACTTTCCTTTGATTCAAAATAAATTACTTATCTATCATTTCACTTATGTTGATTCATAATCCTTGTTGTTGTTGTTGTTGTTGTTTTCTTTTCTTTTCTTGTTGCATGAGGAATCTCACTGACAAGTCCAAGACCTACGAACTTGAAAACACTGACTCAAGAAGTGAGTGTTCTTCTAGGCACTGGAGACACAGCAGCGATACTAATACAGCTTCTGCAATCAGGGAGCTTATAGTCTAGAGAGCTCCCTACTCTCTCTAGTAGGCAGAGACAAGCAAAACACATTTATGTGTCGGGGGATGATCATGATGTAGAAAAAAGAGAAAACAATTTAGGGAAATGGAGATGAGGAAGATGCTACTATGCTTTTATCTGGTGTGGGAAATCTGTGATAGTGCAACAGTGTGAAAGACATCAATGGAAAGGTGAAGGAGGTGGTCCAGTGTTTGTCTAAGAGCATTCGAATCAGAGGACACAGCATTTGCAAAGTCTCTGAAATAGGAGCACAGTTGGTATGCAAAGGGAATATGCAAGAAGTCACTGCACTCAGAAGTCAGTAGCAAAGCCTCAGTGATAGTGCATTAGGCCAGAGAAGGTGTTGGAGGCCAGACAAGAGCAGGTCGTTTTAAGATATTTTATTTAATATTATTTGAGAGAAGGTTGACTAATGCCATACCCTTCCTTCAGATATCAAGATCCTCACCCCTGGAATCTATGAATGTTACTTTATATGGCAAAAGGAACTTTCCAAATGTGACTCAGTTAAGGATCTTAACATGAAGAGATTATTCTAGATTATCCACATTTACCATAAATGTTTTCACAAGGGTCATTATAAGAGGTCGGAAGGGAGAATTTTGACACAGAGGAAGGAAGCAATGAGACTGCTGAAATAAGATGCTATATACTTCTAGCTTTAATGACTTAAGAAAGAGCTTCAAAACTCAGAATGTGAGGAATGTGATTCTAGAGACTGAAAAAGGCTAGAAAAGGCTATTGCCCTAGAGCATCTTCTTAACTCCTTGATTTTAGTCTAGTGAATTCATTTTGGACTTCTGATCTGCAGGCTGTATGAGAATAAATGTGTTTTTTAAAACAACCCATGTTTGCAGTAACTTGTTTCATAAGCCATAGGAAATGAATATGGATAGGAAACTGTTGTAGAGTTTGAGGAGGCATGTGACATGTTAGAACAAAAATCAGCATGTGTAAAGATAAGCTAGGATTTCAAGATAATGGAAAGAAGCTAATGATGCAGAAGAGAGAGGAGGAATGCCTGGAGAGATGCTTTAATTAGTCAAGCGGGCATGTGATCCTGGGTACAAACAAAACAGTTGTCCTCCTTAGGCAGAACTTGGCAGTTCACTCTTTTTTTTTATTTTTTGGCTGCTCTGTTGTGGCATGAGGGATATTAGTTCCCTAGTGTTAGTTGCTCAGTTTTTTATGACTCTATTGCTATAGCCCACCAGGCTCCTTTGCTCATGGGATTCTCCAGGCAAGAATACTGGAGTGGGTTGTCATTTCCTTCTCCAGAGGATCTTCCCAACCCAGGAAATGACTTGGGTCTCCTGCATTGCAGACAAATTCTTTATGGTTTTATGTGCCCCCTTGAAGCATGGAATCTTAATTATTGGACCACCAAGGAAATCCAGGCAGTTCACTAAATTTTTATTGGAGGGTAAGAAATCTCTTACCGTAACTAAATCACCAATAATAACATTAAAAAGGCAGTAATAATTTATTAAACCTTTAAATTTATCCAAACACATTTTCCCTAACCCTAAAAGAGATCCAGTAGTCTCAACCATCTAAAGGTAGGTCCATACTAAAAATGTTACTGCAACCTTTTTTCTTCAAATCTTAAATAGTTTAGACATTAAATTATCAGTCATAGAGATCTTGTTGCTTTTATTATAATTAGTCAAAGGAGATTTCAATTTAGTTGACATTTAAAAGGAAGATATATAAAGATATACATCAAAATAAAAACACAGTTTGCAGTGCTTTTTAGCCAACATTTAAAAGAAATGATACATTTTCAATGTTGATCATGAAAGACTCTATAGTCTAGTGTTCTATGCATAAGATCCTGAAATCAGATTACCTAAGCTTGTTCCCAACCCCTCCACTATCTGAGTTATAAACTGAGCAAGTTCTTTAATCTCAACTGTGCTCTCATTTTTCAAATGTGCACAATAAAAGTACCTGAGTCAAAAAAAAAAAAAAAAAGAAAGAAAGAAAAATGTCTGGACATAGTAAAGACATCATAAATGTTAGCTATGGTTATATTGTTACTATTATCTAATCAATAATTATTTTCCAAGTACTCATATAAGAGGTTCTGCTGGCAATATGGTGAGACTTATAATTCTTTAAGATGCTTGTCTTCTTTATGAACTGTATACAGAACTCTTGTTACTAGAAATAAAAGATGCATACAGAGTATACTTTAACAAACCTGTCAATAACAAATGACAAAATTCATTAAAAATTTAAACCTTGAGTTTGAAGGATTGTAATAACTTTCAGATACATGGAAAAGCAAAACAAAAATTCAAGGCACAAAATACAATGAAAAATAGAACTAGAACACACCATTTGCTGGGAGTAGAATATATTAATCAGAACATTATGATTTGTTTTCCAAATGTGTCTTATTAATTTTGGGGTTATGATATTCTAGGAACTGGAACTTGTGATAGCATCTGGAACTGTCTGAAAGAACACTGGATGGGATTACAGACATATTCCATTAGCCATCTCTGTGATCTTGGAAAAGTACCCCCATGCTGTAACCTCAATTTATTTTGAGAATTTGAAAGAAGAAATATAACAGAATAATTAACCTAGTCTGCTTCAGCTTTCTGATTGATAAATAAGGAAATTTAAAGAGCCCAACTACTGATCAACTTCTATCACCCATGATTAACAGCATCTCTCCTTTCTTCTTTAGTGTTGCTGACAACATGTATACTCCTGAAAAATATATCTGAGAAAGATATATCTTTATTAGATATATACAAAGAGAGTTTTACATCTGTATTTACACATATTTGTACAAAATTATAACTTAATGTCACTACACATATACATACCTACAACTCATTTATACTTCAGTAGTTGTTTTTGTAGAAATTGCCACACTGATTACAAAATTGTAGGGAAATGAGGAAATAACTTTAAGTTGCCAAAATTATCTAGAAAATAAAGACAATAGTTGGAGTACCCACATTAGCTGATTTCACAATTGACTATAAAATTACAATGTTTGAGATAATATATCATTTGCATAATCATAGATGAATAGTTCAGTGGAAAAGAACAGAGTATTTAGAAATAGATTCACCATGTATGTGAGGACTAAAGAAAAGAAATGAGATAAAGGAAGAATTTTAACAAGTTATATTGAAGCAAGTAGATAATTATATAAAAAATAAACCCACAACCCTCATCTCATAATGTACATCAAAGTCAATTTGAGATATTTTATAGACCTAAAGACATATCTATATAACATATCTACCAATAAAAGATTAAGAGGAGAATATTTTCTCAGTCATGATAAGAGAAGGCATTTTACAGAGGGTGCAAAAATAGCTAATCAAAGAAAAAATTGTATACCATCAAAATGGAAAACTTCTGCTCATCAAAAGTCACCATAAGAAAGTGAAAAGAAGGCTACATATGGAAGTAAATATTCATAATACACATATCTAAAATTATTTCTGTTGAAAAAATATAGATAAATCTTACAGTTGAAAAATAAAAGTCAAGTAATTTACTTTTTTTCTTGAGCAGAAGACTTGAACACAGAGTTTGTCAAGGGAGATATACAAATGTCAAGTAAGTAAATGGTGGTCAACATATTCAATCATCAGAGAAATGAAAATTAAAACTATAATGGATACCATATTACATCCACTACAATGATTAAAAATTTAAAGATGAAAAGCTTAAGACAATTTTTAAGAATGAAAATATCAAGTACTGGGAAAAATATGGAACAAATTATATTTACTGAAGAGAAGTGATATATACAAAAATGGCGACCCTTGCATATTCATAGCAGCTCTACTTACTGTTGCCAGTGACTTCTCCAAGAACTCTCTCCTTGATTTGCAGATAGCTATTTTGTCTCTGTACCTCGCAAGCTTTTACCTTTGTGTCTGTTTGTGTTCTAATCTCCTCTTCTGAGAGAAGTCATATTAAAAAGGTCCCACCCATGTGATGTGACTTTCCCTCTTTAAAGGCTGTTCAACTCAGTAACTTTCTGAGGGACTTGGTGTGAGGGCTTCAACATAGGAGTTTTGGGGGGAAACAATCCACCACGTAACACTAGAGCACCATTACTTCACCGCCTTGTTCCCTGTCTCATGCCTCATGACCCATCTCATATTCCATGACCCGGTAGGGTTCAGGGAGGTGGCAGCTTTCTCCCTTCATCCTAGAGCTGACTTGAGCTGTTCTCTTATTTCACAACCTTGGTTCCATTTGAGCCTGACCTAAATGAGTTCCCATTAGTCAGTAATTGAAATAATCTCCGCAATTTTGGATGACTTAAAGTAGAAATGATATGTTGCAATCTTTATGCCAAATTTTGTTGAGCAGAAATCCAGCTCCTAAGGCTTGTTTCTGTCTTGTATCTTTTTCTTTTTCTTTTTTTGGTAGGTTACTTTTAAGGAAAATAAGAAATACTCAAACCAAAATTAAATCACACCTGGAATTAATACACTGAGCAACTGAACAACAACAATAATAAATGGTGAGCATATATTGAAAAGCTGTAGTTGCTATGCTTTTTTTCCCTTGTTTGGAATATAAGGAATAATAAATAATCACTGTTGAATTGGTTAGAAAATTATCTTCAAAGCTTAGTCATAAGTGCTGTCGTTGTTCTTCTAAATAGGAATATTTATTATTTTGTGAATTCATGTATTAAAACAAGATAGTCAAAGAAACATCAAGAAAATAGATTGGAATATATGGTATAGAGTTGAGAGAACAGAAAGTTGTAAACATTAAAATGGAGAAGAGAAGAAACCCAGTTCTAATTTGTTCTTATTTGATGGCTACTATCATTCTAGTAATCTAACATTTTCCCTAATATTTAAGTTTATAATGGTTACTTTTAGGAACATAAAATGTGAAATGACCAAATGGCTGATTCCAAGTTAAATCACCATCATATTAGTAGCAAATTAACTACTTGCAGCTTACTAAAATTATTGTTTACTTATACACTAGTTGGGCTTCCCTTGTGGCTCAGCTGGTAAAGAATCTGCCTGCAATGTGGGAGACCTGGGTTCGATCCCTGGGTTGGGAACATCCCCTGGAGAAGAGAAAGGCTACCTACTCTAGTATTCTGGCCTGGAGAATTCCATGGACTATATAGTCCATGGGGTCACAAAGAGTCGGACATGACTAAGTGACTTTCACTCACTCATTCTCACTCATACACTAATTTAATAGTACTCAACAAAAAGTAACATTTTTCTTCATATTAACAAATCTATAAAAATACTTTGTAGTTTGACAGTGAACACTTTATATATACAGATCTAAAGGCATGATGATTATTTGGAGGGGAAATGTTTAAATAGGAATTGAAGATTAAAAACAAATCAATGTCTTAATTTTAGAATTTAAGAACAAATTTAGCAATGAAAATGGCTACTCCACTTTGCTGCAGCTTCTACATTTAAATCATGCTTTTATATACAGTGAATTTATCTACCTAAGAATGGGGAATTTTAAAAACATGGGCTTATGTAATATCAATCACACAGAGAATGTGTCTTCTCATCTCAGTTAAATGCCTCAGAATATCTTAACAACAAACTAAATATATTTTTGATTGTAGTCACATATGCACTTTTGAGAGTGAGTGAATACATGAGCAAATTCTTATAAAAGTATACTTTCTTTATGTGTTACATAAAATTTATGTAATTTAAAAATGTTGATGATTGTCAGGGGCATATCAAGGACCTATTTAGAGACATGACCTATTTAGAGATCTGCAAATTGTGATATGGTAAAGTTGATCACAGAGTATTAGGACAAGTTACACATTTGGAACTCTTCATATCTGTCTTCTATTTTATTGTATGAATATCAGTATTATTATGGGATCATACAAAATTGTGAAGATTTTTAAAAGTATTACATTTGTGTGTCTATAGACTCATTGTGAAATGTGACTAACTGATGTGGTTTGAACAAGACCCCTAGGAAATGGTTTAAAATAAATATCAATCAACTGTTACATTTTTTTGAAAGAAATATAGATTAATTTTCTTGAATGAAGCCCTGAGATGCTAAATGTCCTCAGGTTCTAAAATGATGAGTCCTGATGGTAGTAACAATATCCATTAGGATATTTAAGTACTATGATGCATATCCTCCTATTAGCAAAATATTTTAAATTTCTATTAACAGAATCAGATCATTTTTGAAGAAATGAATTTTAGAAGACAGAACATTAAATTAGGCAAAGGGGTCATGGGTATATATCACCAGCAGCACACATATTCTGAGAAAACTGATAGGCAGAAAAGTCATTGGGTGGGCACGGTCACTCACATTCTCAGCCTGCCACAGCTTACTCTGGGCAAAGAATATTGACAGGTGTGTACCATGACTAAATTGCAAGTAAAGTTTCTGTATTGATGGTGGATAGAGATCTCTGCAACTCCAGAACAATGGATGCCCTCTGGTTGGAAAACTGTCCCTGTAAGAAAGGTGTTGTTTAGTTGTTCAGTCATGTCTGACTGTTTGAGACCCCATGGACTGCAGCATGCTGGTCTCCACTATCTCCTAAAGTTTTCTCAAATTCATGTCTATTGAGTCAGTGATGCTATCTAACCATCTCATCCATCTCATTCTCTGCCACCTCTTTCTCCTTCTGCCTTCAATCTTCCCCAGTATCAGGGTCATTTCCAATGAGTCAGCTCTTCACATCAGATGGCCAAAGTATTGGAGTTTCAGCTTCAGCATCAGTCCTTCCAATGAATATTTAGGACTGATTTCCTTTAGGATTGACTGGTTTGATCTCCTTGCAATCCAAGGGACTCTCAAGTCTTCTCTGGCATCACAATTCAAAAGCATCAGTTTTTCTTCACTCAGTATTCTTTATGGTCCAATTCTGACATCCATTGTATGAGTACTAGAAAAAGCATAGGTCTGACTATACAGACCTTTGTTGGCAAAGTGATGTCTCTGCTTTTTAATAAGAAAGGAGAGACCTCAGCAAACCAGTGGGTAAAATGAGTCTGTTCTGCTTTTAGGCACAGATCTGGTGAGCTAGTAATTCTCTGTTAAGCTATTGAAAGAAGGAAGCATGTGTGTGTATATACTGCAAACTGTTATTTAAGATGCATTTTTTAAATCCTGCATCTAATGAGCCCCTATTGTATATGGAAGTTTTGATGACATTGGTCACTCATAGGGGCTTTTAGTGAATCAATTCTGGCATCAGTGAGAGTAGAATAGTCACCATGCAGAAATGCCTAGTGTCTTAGCCTGAACTGTTGTAATTAAAGATCATAGACTGAGTAGCTTAAAGAACAGACAGCTATTTCTCACACTTCTGGAAGCTGGGAAATTCAAGATCAAGATGCCTGCAGCTATGTTTCTGGTGAGTGTCTTTTTTCTGGTTTATAGACAGTTATCTTCTCACTGTATCCTTACATGGAAGGGTAGATGAAGCCTTAATACCTCCATCTCTTCTTAGAAGGATGCTAATCCCTTCATGATCGCTCCATCCTCATGACCTAATCTGAATCTTATTTCCTCCAAAAGATACCCACCTCCTAATACCATCACATTGAAGGTTAAGATTTCCATGTACACATTTGAGGAAGACATGGATAGTCAGTGCATAACACCTAAGTACAAATGTCTAATGTTTCCTCAGGTGTTGTGGAACATTATGAAAGATTCTAATATAAGCAGTGTAAGATTGATAGTACTAATATTTATTTTTTCAAATAGTTTCTCTTGAAATTATGATGCAGACTCTATCCAAGATACTTTATAAACAAATCCTCTTACATAGCCCAAAATTTGTTATATTGATAAATTTATTAAATAAGAAATTTCATATTACTTTGTAGGTAAATGTGGGGATATATTGAAAGGGGATCAAAGTGAGTAAAAAGTCAAAGCCTATGTTTGAAAACTGAGTTTTTGAAAACTCAGAATTACTTGAGAGAACTTGAAATTGAGATCTGAAGAAGTCTTATGCTGTGCTTGGTAGCTTGGTTGTGTCCACTCTTTGAGACTGCGTGGTCTGTAACCCGCCAGGCTCCTCTGTCCATGGAAGTCTCCAGGCAGGAATACTAGACTGGGTTTATCTGAAACACATAGTCAACGTTATTCTTATTGATGATCACAAACCACTGCTTAGTGAGCAAGACTGCGAACCCACAGTATCCCACTCAATTTCTGATCTTTGTGAATGTCCCAGTCAGTGCAATTAAGACACAAAAGAAGCATGAATGCTAGATGAGAAGCTTTAAATTTTATGAATAAAACTACAAAAATATCATTGATGCAGTATTTGAATTAATGAGATATTTTTCATTTCTATGTCCTACAAAGTAAAATGTAATTTTAAAGTATTAATTTATAAAAGAAAATCACAAATTTAAATTACTTAGTTAAAAATTACCTAGGAATAAATCTAACAAAAGTTGTACAAGATTCTTATGGAGAATTTTTAACATGCCTGGAAAAAAAACTTACAACTGTCACCATTTTAACAGTATTATTTCTTCAAAAATTGACTCATGAATTTGATAGAATTTTAATCAAAATCCCAGCAGGGTATTTGAGGAAATTGATAAAATAATTCTAAATTTCAAATGTAGATAAAAAAACTAAGTATAACTAAAATGCTTTCAGAAGAAAAAATTTCCTCCCAGCTATTATAACATTTATGAAACTAGTAATTAAATCTTTTTGGCATTAAGTCAGAGATAGAAACATTGACCAATGGAAAAGAAAATAAGCTTAGAAAAAGACAACATATGGAAACAATATGTAGTCAAAATTGCATCATTTTGCACTGGGATGGAAGTGGTCTATAAAATAAATGGTGGTGGGACAATGGTGGTGGGTATCCACCTGGGAAATTATTTTGAAATTGCATTTTTACAGTACCCAATACCCAAAATATCACTTCCAGATGGATTAAAGTTTTAAACATAAAAGCAAATCTGAAGCCAGTATTGATGACCTTAATGAGTATATTTTCACAAAGTGTACTATCCAAAAACAAAAGACATTGCCTGAGTAAACAGAAATATCAGAAGCTGCTTTTTGAAATAAATCATAAGGAGAAGAAAAAGACAAGCCACAAACCAGAGAAGACTTTTGAAACATAACTGGAAAAGGAATCACTTTCAAGAATATCTTTACTCAGCAGGAAAAAATACAAAAATCAAGTACAAAAATAGGCAAAGGACATTTATAATTATTTTAAAGAAACAAAAATACACATGTCTCTACAAATAAATAAAAACACAAGCTATTTTTGTTAACATCGTTGAAATGAATATTCACACGGCAATATGATACAATTTTATACTTGCTAGACAGGAGTGAGTGAAGAAATCTGACAATTACAAGTTTTGGCAAGGGTGCGGATCAACAGAGACTTTTATACACTCTAGTGAGATGGAAAATTGCTAAAAATCACTCTGGGAAAAATATGGCTTTATCTTTAAAAATATGCATGACTAAAATTTAGGAATTGCATTTCCAAGTATACACATATGTGCCAGGAAACTTCTGCTAAAATGTTCATAGCAAGAATCATTTATAATAGCTAACTAAAAACAACAAAAGTATCTACAGACAGGAGAAGAGAGAACTAAGTTTGGTTATATTCATGCAATGCAAGAATTGGCAAACTATAGAATATGAGTCAAAGCAGGCAAGCCTTCTATTATATTTTATTGGAACACAGCCACACTCATTGGTTTGTATATTGTGTAAGGCTGCTTTTCCTCTATGTCATATGAGTCTTCTGACAGAAACCATGTGCCCTCTAAAACCAAACAATTCATTATCTGACTATTTACAGAAGAGATTTGCTAATCCCTGACCTGATGGAATATTACACAGAAGTGAAAACAAAAGAATTATGAACAACATGAATGAGTCTCAGAAACATAACTAGAATATTATACTATATTTTAATGAAGCTCTAATTTGCTATCTGTGAAGAAAGCTGAGCACGGAAGAATTGATGCTTTTGAACTGTGGTGTTGGAGAAGACTCTTGAGAGTCCCTTGGACTGCAAGGAGATCCAACCAGTCCATCCTAAAGGAGATCAGTCCTGGGTGTTCATTGGAAGGACTGATGCTGAAGCTGAAACTCCAGTACTTTGGCCACCTCATGTGAAGAGTTGACACATTGGAAAAGACCCTGATGCTGGGAGGGATTGGGGGCAGGAGGAGAAGGGGACGACAGAGGATGAGATGGTTAAATGGCATCACCGACTCGATGGACATGAATTTGAGTAAACTCTGGGAGTTGGTGATGGACAGGGAGGCCTGGCGTGCTTCGATTCATGGGGTCGGAAAGAGTCAGACACGACTGAGCGACTGAACTGAACTGAACTGAATTTACTATCAAAATGAGACAATATATTTTAGGAATATGTGTGTATCTTATATATTTATTCCCATGACTAGTTATCTGTATAACGGTGAGAGGAAACGATAGAGTAGGACTTTTGCAATAATAATAATTTATGTTGTGTGAAAAATACAAAAACATTTGTTTTAGTATTTAAATTTTATCTTGCATGTTCATTCTATTTGTTGTTTTGTGTATCAATTATATTACTTCAACACTAATATAGAGTAGCCATTGGAAAGAGTAGGGAAAGCACATGCACATCTGTGCATCGATGAAAATCTAAAAATGGGAAGAGAAACGAAGGCTCCATTAGAAAAGAAAGACAGAGATATTGGAAGAAAAATAAGCTATGTGTACAGTTGTATGTATATAGCTAAGTAGTATTAATATTGTCATCATTAATAATGAAAATATTATGTTTGAATAGAATATATAGAAGTTATTTGAGGGGAATTTTGGAGTCAGAATATGTGAATTTGAATTATAGATCACAACTTCCTAGCCCTTTAAACTTGGACCATTTAACCCATCTATGAAATAAAGCTAAAATTATTTTACCTAACAGATTTGTTAGGAGAATAAATGGAGATAAGGCTTTCTCAAATGCTAAAAAAAGCATTCAAAGGAGCTTCAGAAGAATATCTTTTATTGTTTTATTTCATTTTTTAAATATACCTTATCTGAAATGCTATATTTGCACTAGATCAGCCTAAAGTAATTCTAGTTTGAGGAAATAGAAAATTGGGAAGCTGACTCCTAAGTGCACAAAATATACAGTGACTTCTTGGTTGAAACATTTTTGAGGAAAGGGTAAAAATACTCCTGCTAAGATGGGATTACCCACATTTGTGACTCTTGAGAATTTTTTTTCTTTAGTTATGCATGCATTTTTTAAAAGACTGAATGGAATTAGTAAGTACATGATAGTTATCTGAATCCATATGTACTTCAGGCATTCCAAAATGTTCTCTGCTGTGAGGACGGTCTTGATGATTTTAAAATCTGAATTGTTCTACTAATGTTTAATCCTTCTAGCATTTTTTCTAACTTGGGTAGATCTCAAGGATACTTTTCCATCATATACTTTCAAGATTGGTTCTATTGGGTCATACACATCTCACATTCAAGGTGACAGACTCAAAGAGGTCAGTCTACCAAATGTAAACGGTGAGTAAAAGACATTTTGAATAAATGGAGAGATAGTGTTTCTAATTTTAAATTACATATAGTTAGGACACTTATTTCTCTCAAATTAACTTAAAATTCCATCCTGCTTAAAGTCCTAAATATGTTTCACAGAAATAAAAATTCCATACTTTACAGTCAATTTTAGAATATAATGTTATATATTACATAGTTTAATAATGCTTTAATAGCATATAATTAAAGCTTGTATCATCTTTTTATTTACTCTTTTCTACATAATAGAAAATTTTTCTTGCTTATTCTTTTTATCAAATGATTTATTCCTAAGCTTCATGCTTATATTGTATACTGGCATTTAAATTTGTACTTGTGTGACTGTTTTTCATGTTTAATCGGGAGTGTTTGCCTTTTCTAGACATTTGTTTGAAAAATGAATGAATAAAATAGCCTTCATTGTGCAGAATTTATGTATTGGTGATAAAAAGACATTTTAATAGTTTATTCTTAGTTTCTGGTGTTCCAAAATTCTATATAGCCAAATATACCAGTTTTCAAATTAGAGATTTCTTTCATTTCACTGAAGGTTCAGAAATGCTTTTCTTGGTCTTAAACTGAAGAAATATTACCTTATCTTTTGCCCCCATTCTTTTATAGTTGATTTCTTAAACTTAATATTTAATTGATTTTCTATTTTAACATTAAGAATTTTTTCTAAGCTGTACACATTGTTAATGATCTTCTTATACTGGTTACCCCTAGTATAAAAACAAAACAAACAAAAAAATTCCTTCCTTGGATTTGGAGAAGGAAATGGCAACCCACTTCAGTATTCTTGCCTGGAGAATCCCATGGACAGAGAAGCCTGGCAGGCCATAGTCCATGGGTTTCCAAGAGTCAATATGACTGAGCAACTAAGCCATATATTGGATTTGTCAATTATGTTGAAACTGTGACATTATAGCCAATTATGTTTTCATTGAATATTTTGGCATTTTATCTATTTTTACTTCAGTTTTTGTTGTTTGATATTTGGAATAAAATATCAAAAATAGTGATATTTGTGACCCCTCAATTATAAAGTTACTCATTTAGGTTTTATATTTATTATATTTGCTAAAACATTGGGACATACTGATAACAGACAATATTGAAACAACAATTCTAGTTTCTAACTTGAGGTAGGGTAACTAATACATGGTTCACCATTTATATGTATTTGTATGTATGTATAATCTATAAAATTGAAAACAATTCCAATAGTAACCCATAGTAATGCATGTTTGAATAAACATTATTTTACATGAGTTATTACTGGAATAAATTGTTCAATTTTGCTGAATATAAATTTTATGTCATTAATTGTAATTTTATAAGCTTCTGAGATGATAACAATTACCTATCTTATCAAGAATTTAGGCTTATTGTGACCTTTTAAGGAATCTGTAGCTTTTCAAGACCTACCTGGAAAACATGACTCCAGTACACACTTCTCACTTTATAGATGAGTAGACTGAATCCTAAAAAGGTTAAGTAATTTGTCTACAATGAGACGAGATAATTGAAAAATGTGTGCATATGATTTAATTCTACACCCAGTCTCATGCATGATGTGGATAAAATTGTAATTTTTAAATTCTCATCTTGCTTACTAAAATGAGACCTAGAGCAGTTAACTAACTGATGTGCCTGTGTTAGTCAGGGTTCTACAACTAAACAGAACCAGCAAAACATATGTAAAAGGAGACTTTAGGAGTTGGCTTATGTGTTTATGGAGGCCAAGAATTCCCCAAATCGGCCATATACAATCTGGAAAATCAGGAAAGCTGATGGTCTAATTCAGCCTACGTCTGAAGGCCTGAGAACCTGGGGCCAACAGCATAAGTTCCAGTTGAAAGGCCCAAGAAATGAGGGGCCAGAGGTGTATGTCCCGGTGTGAGTGTAAAGGGCAGAGAAATAAGAATGCCAGTGGCCCCAGGGCAGAGGAAGATGAATGTCTCAGCTCAAGGAGAGAGAGCTAATTCACCCTTCCTCTGCCCTTTTGTTTCATCTAAGCCCTCAGTGGTTTGAATGATGCCCGCCCACACTGAGGAAGGCTATCTTTATTACTCAGTCTACTGATTAAGATGCTAATCTCTTCCAGGACCATTCCCATGGACACATCCAGAGTTAATGTTTCCCCAGCAACCTGGGCATGCCTTAGCCCAGTCAAGATGATACAGAAAATTAACCCTCACAGAGCCCAAGGACATTCTCTGAGTTTGAATTGAGATTTGACTGAAAGCCATGTATCTAGATTGATGCTTTGTTTGTCTTTCCACTTTACTATTGTACCATATATAAGCAGATTGATGGTGAGGGGGTGCTCTCTCTTATTCCAACACTCAAATTTAGTATGTGAAACTTACTACTTTTTCCTATTCAAGTCTCTCAAATGAGTAGAAAGTTGTAAGTATAATTTCTTTGAATTGACTATCACCTTCACAACATGTGAAGGCTTCCCCGGGTGGCTCAGAGGTTAAAGCGTCTGCCTGCAATGCAGGAGACCCGGATTCGATCCCTGAGTCGGGAAGATTCCCCTGGAGAAGGAAATGGCAACCTACTCCAGTATTCTTGCCTGGAGAATCCCATGGAGGGAGGAGCCTGGTAAGCTACAGCCCATGGGGTTGCAAAGAGTCGGACACGACTGAGCAACTTCACTTTAACTTTCACAACATGTGATATGAGATCCCTTGGCCCTGAAGGAAAATGTCAGGAATTCATAATCATTTTCAAGTTCTTGTCACCTTTGTTATCCAGCAATTGAGGCCCTGTCATCTCCTAAGCAATGTCAATCCCTCTTTTTCTAACAACACTACAACTGTAATTTTCCCAACAGACATCTTAGAAAATTCACGTACTTGCCAAATTTTAGACAGAGTAACTTGAAATCCTGACTGTAGGGAATAAGAAACATTCTAAAACATAGGCATGGACAAAAGGCACCTGGTGTGCCTTAATAACAATTGTTCTGAATAGCTGTACATCTTAAGAAAACTGTGGAGACTGGCAGAAGCAGGAGTCTAAAATGCTGAATGGAGACCAGCTCCTTTGGATCAGGAGCTGGATCAGGATTCAGGTCCTTTGGATCAATATCTCCTGCTGATATTGATTCAGCTAAATAGCCAGACACATATTTCAAACCCAGACTTGGAGGTAGATGACCTAGATTATTTTACCTAATGTTCATTTGACATTCAGTACATCTTAACCATTTTTGCACTTATAACAATAAATCCAAACCCACTGCAATGTTGCAAAGTAATTAGCCTCCAACTAATAAAAATAATTGAAAAAAAAAAAACAACAATAAATCCATACAACAGCCATACATTGCTGGAATTTTCCTTCTCTCCATGTGAACATGGGTCCAGAAGATAACTACATACTCAAAGGAGGGGAATTGATGATTGTTTAATAAGGGAATCACTTTCATAGGTAGGGCTAGACTTAAGAAAAATCCACAAGAGATAGTGAGAGAATCCAGGTCTTAACACTACTTGACCTGAAAGTGTTAATGATGGGAATAGTCAGAACACCGAGCAGGACCTGGAGTTGTAGGAGGAGAAGTCCAGAGAGGAAAATCACCATTCTTCAGTCTTCAACCTGGCACAGAAAAACCAAGAGCATAAACATTAAACTTCTGTAATTACCCTCCTGTTGGTGCTTCCCATTCACTGAATGTCAGAAGGTCAAGATCTTTGATTGGCCCATCCCATAAATATCACCCCCAGAGGCACAGAGCAGGATGGAGAGAGATGGAAAGTAGGTCTGCACAGGCAAGTGAAGAACATCCAGCATGTTCCCATGTCACACAAGAGGTATTACAAATGGACGTGCAGAGGTTAAGCAACTTGCCTCAGATAAAATGGTTGCTGAGATGGGACATAATTCATGAACCTCCAACCCAAAGCTTAGTGTGTTTGCTCCTATGCCACCATTATGCCACTTCTCATTAAAAAAAGAACTTATTCACTCGGCTTTTCTTTTTTGCAACACAGACTTTTATTTTAGCTGAAGTCAAAGGAGTACAAAAACACATCTCAGAGTGATAAATGCTTACTTTAGCAGTACAACCTAAAGTTACTCTCTATCTGCTTCAATCACCCAATTTTCTTTCAGAGACCCTTGAATGCACGTACGCACTCATATGCTTCTACTGTGATATTCTGTGCTTATACTGAGGGTCCCTGTAACATATGTTGATCATGATAAACCCTTAATATCATTTAAAAGTACATTCTTACACTAGTGCTAAAAATTAAATAGAATTTTTCAGTAGCGATCATTTACATGAGAAGAATGTATAACAGCCCCCTTAAAGAAAATTTTGAAATATTTCCCTATAAATTATCTTTCAAAGGACTATGGTAAATTGCCCAAGTTAACCTTCCATCACTCATTTTTGTTTGCAACAAATAATTATAAAATTTTTTATGAGTCATATTATTTAATACTGTGAACAAAAATTTAAGTCCTATTGGAAGATGGGTCTTGATGTTTTGATGTATTTCCAAGTAGTGAATGGTACCATACTTTTTATAGAACAGTTTTGTAGCAATGTATTTAACTAAAGGAATCACTAGTAAATTTCCAGAAAGACAAATAGCTTTTGCACGTGGGTTACTTTCCAAAACAATAATATAAACATAATGTCTTGCAAAGTGCTTTACCTCTATGTGTACAAAACTTTCAAGATAACCAGACACTTGAAAATTGATGTTGATTCCTTATGCAGATCTTCAATATAAAGAAAAAATACAGAGCAGCAGCCTCCTCATACATAGATTGCCAAGAAGTCGGTAGCCAACCACCCTTGATAAAATTGAGGTATTAACCTGGTAAATGAACCACTTCAAAAGCTCCAGAGAACCTCTTAGGATAAACTTGTTGCTTCAGATATGATTTAACTTGGCAAATGGGTATATTAGCATAAGTATCAAAACGATGCCAATATGTTATTGTTATTTTCTGACCTTTTCATCTAGAAGTCCATGAACTCTTTGATTCACAACAGGTGAAATGTAACAGTGGCAATGAGCTTTGAACATAATCATTGAGTATATAATCAATGAATACATTTTAAAATTATTGGCTGTTTTTGATGCTTCTCTACCAGTATAATCCTTGCACAGTATCATCTGTCTCTTGGAAACCTATAGACAAGTTGAATATATACAATGAAAATATATAATCACAATATAAAACAAACACAGAGAACAGAGACCATCACTTTGTAGGAGTTAGTTCCCTGAGCCCTTTGTATCCAAACATGATCTCAAGAATGGAGCAGGGATGAGTAATATGAAGTTGTTTGACTTACAAATTTCTCTCATTAATATTGATCAGGAGGTCTTAGAATTAGATGTTTCCTTTTTTTAAAATTACTTATCACAGTTAATAGTAAAACTCCTGGAAGAACTTCTGTTCTAAAGAAGCAAACAATTATTAGCTAGGTTGAGAATCAACTTTGTGGCTTTAAAAGAGACAATGAAAAATGTTGCATGACTGTGAAGCAGGAGACCCCCAAACTCAAGGTCTGCTTCCTACTCTATGCATTAATAAAACACAGATATCATCAGCTAACCCCATTCTGCACAGTACCACCTTTGAGCTGCCCTAGCATCCAGAAGAATAAAAACATTTGTAATTTGAAAGAAGTATTTGGATATCAAGATGCAGTGAAAAGTAAGCTATTATATATATATATATATTTTTTTTTTCAAGATGTGCTGGCTGTGCTGAATCTAATCCCCCCATGTTAATTCTGATGCATCACTCATTGAGACCATGGCACCAGTGTAATATGGTGACACTAAGTTCCTAAATGACTGAAGCTAAGTTCAGAGCAGCTTCTTATAAGTAAGTTGATAATCTTAGGTACTGTTTTGCCTTGAAGAGTCCTTGTTTATGCCTTTACTTCCTGGATAATGTTTAATAATGCCCCCTTTCACTCTTAAAGAGTTCCTGTTTGGATGTTAAATTACAAGGCCATCCTAATTATAAGGTGACTTTAAAAAAAAGAGAGAGAAATTCTTTATTTTTATTATAGTTTAAAAAAGGAACTAAATTTTAGGACATTAGATTTGCTTTCGTTGAGAATTCATTATGTACAAAATAACTCCATTTATATAACCAACATATGTAAATACTATGCATAACAAAAAATTGCTATGAGAATATTAGGTGTGCTCATTATTTACATAATGATATGATGCCTTTGTCATTTGGTATAATTTTTTGAAATGAGAAATACCCAGCACCAAACCAATGATATTAACTGAAAAGCAAAAGAATATGAAAGACACTGAAGTACTGAGCAATTTGCATTTTTTTTCCGATATACAGAGGACACATATTTTTGATGTTGGCAGATTTTTTAAATATATTGCCTGAACTGTAAACATAATTTCATTTCTCAAATAATGTCTCATCTTTTTTGGCATTAATTTTAGAATTACCAGCCTGCTCATTTATGCTACTGGATAAAAGTCTAATTGCCTAAAAAATATTTAATTTCAAATTCCATCTAGTTTTTTTTTCTGTCTCTAAGATTTTTATGTAAGCATATTTTTTACTTTTCCAGAGCTAGCAAGTAAGTATATATGTATGACATTTAAAAAGTGACTTCTGATTGTTGTAAATACCAAGAAATAGATTTTTAAATACAGTCATTTCATCATAAATGATAATTGAACCCTCTTTTATAAGGTTTAAAGCAAAACCATTTTAATAAATGTAGATTTTCCTTAATTCAAATAAAAGATGCAGGATTTTTATGTGTTACTTACATTTTGAAAACAGAATTGAATTTGGTCAAAAGTTATTTTAAAGAATTTGAACTTTCTACCTTTAATCATCATATTTTAAAGCTATTTTTACAGGTAGCCCAAAATGACTTTGGATTATCCTTTTCCAGAATACAATAAAAACTTGATAGGATTAAAGTCTATCAAAGGAATTAGTAAGTAGCCAGTAGGAGAACAATGGTAGACATACCAAAGGGGGGGAAAAAAAAAAAATATATATATATATATATATATATTGAGAGAGAGAGAGAGAGCATATGAAGTAAAATCAGGGCTAGAGTTTTTGAAAAATCATCTAGTAAGGCTAGATTATTCATAATTCAATGTGGGCAGAACATATTATTTAAAAACAAGATAACATGTGTAAACTGTTGCACAACCTTGCTAAAATACATACAAAAATGATGTTTGATATTTTGTTGCATTTCATGTATTTAATTAATGATAATTGTATACATATGCACATTCACATGAATACTTACTGATATTTATACTCTATTTTAACCGAATTCTTTGCAGAAAGACTGCAAAAATTTACAATTCACACCAATTTCAATTAATTCTACATTATTTCAATTAAATGATATTTGTATTACATATAGCCAAAGACTAAAATGGGGTTGTCTAGATTTTTTTTTACTAGGAAATCAATATAGTTCCATGGATTCAGTTTTGCTCGTCAGATCTTTAACTTGAAAGAGACTGCACTCAGCATTATGTCATGCTAATGCTTGCAGACCGATAGAGTCTTCATGCTGACTCAGATTTTACCAGAAATACATTGAATACACTTGCGGTTCATCAGTTACATTACACTTTGGCTCATTGGTCAAATGGAGTGTTTGGCAAAACACAAATACACTGGAGAGCTGCAGGCCATGAGTAGTGTATGGTAGCAGAAAAGCCATCGTTCAATGTATAAAAGAAGTTTGCAAACATTTCAAGTCATATTAACATGTAGAGACACTCACAGAACTCGAATGTTGTAGCAAAATAATGTTGATACTTGATTTTTTCTTTTTGAATGAAATACAGATCAGATGATCATAGAAACTCTCATGGGCAGTTGAATTTATGCCCAACAAAATATAGTAAGAATGTTCTTATGAAGCATCTGCATTATTTTCTAGAGCCAAATTTATAAAGGGATAGCTTTGTGAACTGGCCAACAACATTCTGGCTCAGTTGGTAAAGTATTTGCCTGCAATTCAGGAGACCTAGGTTGGATCCCTGGATGGGGAAAATCCCCTGGAGAAGGAAAAAGCAACCCATTCTAGCATTCTTACCTGGAGAATCCCACAGACAGAGGAGCCTGGAGGGCTGCAGTCCATGGGGTCACGAAGAGTCAGACACGACTTAGCTACTAAACCATCAGCTTTGTGAATTAAAGGATCCACATAAATAGAACACTTGCTGGATATTGGATGATGCTAAATAAATGTTGCTATTTTTTATTTAATAATTAATGGCTATATTTAAGAAAGGTAAAACTTAAATAGTTATGAGTGAAACACAAACTTTCTTATATCTACCTCAATCTACTTCTGGAGAAATGGGGAAAAGTAGAATAGAATTCAGGCAAACAAGAATGGCCCTGAGTTAAAATGGTTAAAGTTGCATAACAGATCCGTGAAGTTTTGTTGTACTGTTATCTCTATTTTTATATTCTTTTGAAGTTTTCCATAGTAAAAATATTTTCACAAGAAAGATAAATATCACCTCATATACCTGTGAAATTAAAAAATAAAAATTGACCATAATCAAAACAAACAAGAATATAAAATTATGTAATATACAAGTTTTTATTATTATTTATTATTATTATTATTTTTGGTTTTCTATCATATAATAGACACTTTCAATACACAATAAGTATTTGAGCAACATTCAGGATGTTGACACCAACAGTCTTGGATAACCTCCAAAATATGCTCCACATGTCTTTTAAATCTTCAGCTTTCTTTTTTATGCTTTGTCTTATCTCTGCATTCAGTGCCTTCATTAATCCTGTGGCTACCCTACCATTAACTCATGACACATGTATCTCCCCTTACCATATGTGAAAGCATTTCCATGTTTCCCTTCTCTAATTTCTTCTTCTGTTTCTCTCTTTAGTTCTTCAATATAAACCTCATTTTATTATGTATTAGAACCTATCAAAGTGCAAGCAATTCAGTTTATCCAATGATAGAAGTTTATTTAGTGAAACAAGTTTACTATATAAAAACAGGGAAGAATATTTCAAAAAATCTTAACATTTCTACAATTAAATATAGTATAAAAATGAAATTCTATTTATTGCTATTCAGGATGCAATGGTAACTCTGAGCTCAAACTATGCTAGCCATTTTGCTCAAAGCAGTCATTAAACCAATAATTCCATAATTCCAGTTATCTAACACATTTCTTCCTGAGTCTGCTTCCTATTAGCTATTATCCTATTATCCAGATTCTATTATTCAATATTTTTATCTTCCTATTCTCTCTTTGGTTTTTCAGTCAAAACTATGAAGAGGAAGTCATCTAGTCATCTAGTCATCCCTCCTTTCAAGTCAGAATGTGATGAAGATTTTAGCAATCTCAAAAAATTAGACCTAACTCCAGATCCTTGATTTTTTTTTTTCTTAATAGAACAGAGACCAAATTAGTAACTTAAGACTTTCAGTTCATAGTGGCATGGAGAGGAATGTTTCCAAAAGTTGCTAAACTAACCTGCTGAACTCCCGGTTATGATCAAGATCTTGTAATGAATGCCACAAACTGAAGTTGGATAGAATAGCATGAAATCAGATATTCCTAGCCTAGAATTTTTTGTTGTTCGTTTTATTTCGGGGAAAAAATTCATTATTGGAAAACAGAATTTAATCATTGCCACTGGGTTGAAAGGAAAGACAACATTGCTAAGTTTTCCACTTTCTTTTGGGTATTTCATGGTATCTATATCTAAAATACATTTTTAAAAGTTGGCATACAAATACTTTTCATTTGTCCCTTTGGATCAGTTCTCTACAATTTTTCATCTTGCTCAGATCCCAGGAGATGGCTCAATATTCACTGTGTCAGACGGCTCCATTTCAATTTAGCTTCTGAGAAGACTCAACAAATGAGAGATGGCTGCAGGAGATTATAGGGTAGGAGGACAGTATTTGACTTGCTAAGAGCTGACAGTGCTCTTGGAGGTCGTAGTTTATTTTTCACATAGTTGCCTATTTAGGTTTTGATCCCCACTCTTCCCTTCCCTTCATACCATTTTCCAATTGAATAAGATCCACTAGTATTTTTTGTTTGTGTGCTTTCTTGTTTTTAAACTTATATATTCCAGCTTTTGAAAATAATAGGTAAGTTTTATTGCCTCTAAGATAAATATCAATGTGCTTAATTAAGCCATTCAACCTTCTTTAATTTTACTTTCCTTTTATATTCTTATTCAGTGTCAGTCCTCTATAGCCATACTGGTATATTAACTGTCCTCAGATATTTTCAATTTATTTCAACTTGAATAAATTCAATACAATTTAGGTCACCTCATATTTCTTAAACTTTAATAATTTCTGAAAGTATGATATAACTCCAGAGATCTGGGTGAAAAGGGGATAGACAGAAGTTGAAAAGATGAAAACAGATACAATAAAAATCTAAGCTCCTTAAATGGTGTCACGGGCTACTCTATAAACCTCCATAGAACACACACACGGGCACATTCTTTAAAGACTAACTTTACTTAATAAACTGAATCCCAGGACAGGAAGAATAAATTGTGAAGAGCTTTTGAGGGACCTAAAGAAAATGTGAAAGAATGTATAGTTTTCATGTATTTTTTAATCAGTGTAATGGCTTCTTGCCCTGTTCAACTTGCAGTGTAGTTTTCATCTTGAGAGTATCCTCCGGTAAGAGAAAAAAATAGGCCGAGAGGTTCATTAAGTATCTTTCATCTATCAGTCCATCCATCCATCCATCCATCCATCCACCCATCCACCCATCCATTCAGTAAAATACTCTTTCCCACTACTACATTGTATCACAAACCCTTCCAATGTATAAAATCTTAAAATATGTTCAGGTGAACTTGTTAGAAATGCCCACCCTGATGTTTGCCAACTGTTATCACCACCCCCCAACCCTTAGGGATGTCTAAACTTATGCTTTGGGCATCTCTACACCCTAATATATATATATATATATATATATATATATACACACACACACATATATACATATTTAATTTAAGGTTTTAATTTTGATCACAAGTTAAAACAATTAAATATATTCTTGATTGTCTGGCTTGCAACTATATCAATAAACTGTTGGTGTATAGTATAGAATTATGCCATAATAACTCAGCAGAATTCAAAGTTAAGCATGTATTTCTCGCACTTTGGTGAGTCAGCTAGTGCAGTTTCTTTCCATTTGTGTTCATTCTGGGTCCCAAGGTGAAAGTCCGATATTAAAAAGCTGCTTCTAAGACTCTACTTATATCATCTCCATTAATGTCCCTTTGTTCAGAGCTAGTTAGATAGCCAAGTTCAGAGCCAAGGGTCATGGATGTGCACTCAGCCTATCTGGTAGTGAATGAGAATTTTTAAGGCCCAGGACACTATGAGGGAATAATTATTAATGCCAATTATTCTATTGCAGCACAGTGATGTTGATGCAAACATCTTAATTTGTTTTAGTAAATGACTGTGTTCCAGCAAAGTGTCAATCAGATGATAACAAGGTTGCAATGGGAAAGGTTTTATCCATTGAATGGACAAGAGTGTGATTCATGATTCATCAGATGGCCATTCAACTTTGGCCTGTCAGATACAGAAGATCTGTTCCTAAGAGGTGAGTTCACTACTACCAGGGTAAAATAATGCCATGTTTGTAATTACCTACTCACAACAATCAATACTGCACAAATGATCAATAATAAATGTGCAAGAAAAAAAAAATATTATTATTTTTTTCAGAATTCAGCAAAACTTAGAGAGAGTAGCTATTTCATACAAATGTGAACAACCCTAGAATGGTAAATTGTGGCAAAACAAAACATGAGAGCATTGTAAGATTATCAAATAAAATCTCTCCAAAATTGTCATTTTAGTACTCTATGCTATGACTTTTTATAAAGTTTGGAGTCTGTTTATCCTACCAAACCAGTTTTTTTAAATTATCAGTGCATTTTACATATACTTATTTAAATATTGTTCTTTGCATTACTGCTATTGAAATAAAAATTTATAAGCAGATAAATATGGAGCCAAACCTAATTCTAAATCTTTCTGTTAAACTTAACATTGATGTTTGTTTCAACATCACATCATCACAAATTATATTTATTAGGCAAAAATCCCTAACTTGCAAGTTATTGCCAGAATAAACTGCTAATTGTTGGCCAGTACATACCATAGCTTGCCAGTTTTCAGTCACCTGTATATCTTCCATTTTCTCGGTCTTTGCTCTTTCACTGCTCAGTCCCTGAAGCTATGTATTTTAGGTTTGATTTATATGGCAGCGGTCCAAGACTAGGTATCAATTTCTGTTTCAAACATTGCCATGATACTGCTACAAAATATATCATCCAAAACTAAGGTGGAATATAACAATATACATTTACAGAGATCACCATTCTACATATCTGTGTTTACACTGTTATTTCTTTTTAATTGAAATATATTTGACATATTGTGTAAATTTACGGTGCTGCTGCTGCTGCTGCTAAGTCGCTTCAGTCGTGTCCGAGACCAGGCTCCCCCGTCTCTGGGATTCTCCAGGCAAGAATACTGTAGTGGGTAAATTTAAGGTGTACAATATACTAATCTGAATCATTTGCATGTTGTAATCCAGTTCCCATTATAAGGATAAGTAGAAACAGCAACATATTACATAATCATCCTTTCTTTTTCAAGGTTGGAATCATTAAATTCTAGTCGCTTAGCAAGTTTGATGCTTATAATAATATATTGTTTTCTTTATTCACTATATTGTACATTAAATCTCTAAGGCTTATCAGACAAAGATAAGTACTATATGATATCACCTATATGTGAAATCTTGGGGTCGCAAAGAGTCGGACACGACTGAGCGACTGAACTGAACTGAACTGATATGTGAAATCTAAAAAGGCCAAGCTCATAAATACAAAAAGTAAATGGTGGTTTCCAGGGGGTGGGGTATGGAAGGGTGGAGGGACAGGACAGAAGTTGTTTAGGGGTACCAGCTTGCAATAAATAGTAATAGGCCCTTGACAGTTGCTTCTGATATGAGCTAGGCTGGGAGCTAAGATATTACAGGTCAACTGTTGACTAAAGCAAAATTGTTCAGCTCCATATTTCTCTATCTTCATCCAGCAGGTTACAACAGATTCTTTTCAAAAAGCAGAGGTGCAAAAGCAGCAAAAGTAAGTGGAAACACCTGAGTCATTTTGAGGCCTGTATTCAGAACTGTTACACTGTCACATTTGCAATATTTTACCTAACAGAAGCAGAAGATATTAAGAAGAGGTGGCAAGAATACACAGAAGAACTGTACAAAAAAGATCTTCATGACCCAGATAATCACGATGGTATGATCACTCACCTAGAGCCAGACATCCTGGAATGTGAAGTCAAGTGGGCCTTAGGAAGCATCACTACGAACAAAGCTAGTGGAGGTGATGGAATTCCAGTTGAGCTATTTCAGCTCCTGAAAGATGATGCTGTGAAAGTGCTGCACTCAATATACCAGCAAATTTGGAAAACTCAGCAGTGGCTACAGGACTGGAAAAGGTCAGTTTTCATTCCAATCCCAAAGAAAGGCAATCCCAAAGAATGCTCAAACACCTGCATAATTGTACTCATTTGATATGCTAGTAAAGTGATGTTTAAATTTCTCCAAGCCAGGCTTCAGCAATATGTGCATCGTGAAATTCCAGATGTTCAAGCTGGTTTTAGAAAAGGCAGAGGAATGAGAGATGAAATTGCCAACATCTGCTGGATCACTGAAAAAGCAAGAGAGTTCCAGAAAAACATCTATTTCTGCTTATTGACTATGTCAAAGCCTTTGACTGTGTAGATCACAAGTTGTGGAAAATCTGAAAGAGATGGGAATACCAGACCACCTGACCTGCTACTTGAAAAACCTGTATGCAGGTCAGGAAGCAACAGTTAGAAATGGACATGGAACAACAGACTGGTTCCAAATAGGAAAAGGAGTACGTTAAGGCTGTATATTGTCACCCTGCTTATTTAAATTATATGCAGAGTACATCATGGGAAATGCTGGGCTGGAGGAAGCACAAGCTGGAATCAAGATTGCTGGGAGAAATATCAATAACCTCAGATATGCAGATGACACCACCCTTATGGCAGAAAGTGAAGAAGAACTAAAGAGCCTCTTGATGAAAGTGAAAGAGGAGAGTGAAAAAGTTGGCTTAAAGCTCAACATTCAGAAAACTAAGATCATGGCATCTGGTCCCATCACTTCATGGCAAATAGATGGGGAAACAGTGGAAACAGTGGCTGACTTTATTTTTCTGGGCTCCAAAATCACTGCAGATGGTGATTGCAGCCATGAAATTAAAAGACGCTTACTCCTTGGAAGGAAAGTTATGACCAACCTAGATAGCATATTAAAAAGCAGAGACATTACTTTGCCAAGAAAGGTCCATCTAGTCAAAGCTATGGTTTTTCCAGTGGTCATGTATGGATGTGAGAGTTGGACTATAAAGAAAGCTGAGTGCTGAAGAACTGATGCCTTTGAACTGTGGTGTTGGAGAAGACTCTTGAGAGTCCATTGGACTGCAAGGAGATCCAACCAGTCCATCCTAAAGGAGATCAGTCCTGGGTGTTCATTGGAAGGACTGATGTTGAAGCTGAAACTCCAATACTTTGGCCACCTGATGCAAAGAGCTGATTTATTTGAAATGACCCTGAGCTGGAAAAGATTGAGGGCAGGAGGAGAAGTGGTCAACAGAGGATAAGATGGTTGATTGGCATCACTGACTCGATGGACATGGGTTTGGGTGGACTCCAGGAGTTGGTGATGGACAGGGAGGCCTGGCGTGCTGCAGTTAATGGGGTTGCAAAGAGCTGGACATGACTGAGCAGCTGAACTGAACTGAGCTCCAGAACAAGTCACAAAGCCAGTTTTCTCTTTTTTGAGAGGAACTACATAGTCATGGATGCTAGCGGAGGATAGCTAAGCATGGTGCACTGTAGTTCATGGGGTCGCAAAGAGTCTGACATGACTTAGCAACTGAACAATAACAACAAATAGTCACATGACAAAGAGCGCAGATAGGGGTAGGATTAAAACCTTGGACAATTCATGCAGTCAGTCTTTCTTCCTTTGTATTTGATCAGTTTTGTTTTTAAAATTCTGTCCTTTTAGTTACATGATTTTGAAACTTTCAGTATGAATTATTCAAGTAAATAACACATTGATCCCAGGGGTTTCTTTATCCTTTTATTTACTTTTAACCTAACATGGAGTATACACACACACACACACACACACACACACACACACACACACATATATATATATATATATTTATATATGGGCTTCCCTGATAGCTCAGTTGGTAAAGAATCCTGCTGCAATGCAGGAGACCCCAGTTCAATTCCTGGGTCAGGAAGATCTGTGGCGAAAGGATAGGCTACCCACTCAAGTATTCTTGGGCTCCCCTTGTGACTCAGCTGTTAAAGAATCTGCCTGCAATGTGGGAGACCTGGGTTTGATCCCTGGGTTGGGACGATCCCATGAAGCAGGGAAAGGTTACCCACTTCAGTGTTCTGGCCTGAAGAATTCACAAGAGTCCAACACGACTGAACGACTTTCACTTTGAGAATCTGTCTTATGATTGAAGGTTCTAAGAATATATAGGTAGGTAAGGAGGCAAATGTAGGCTTAATATTCATTGATAATACTATTCAGGATACCACAATAGATCTAATGGTTTAACAGGAAATCTAATTAAGAAGTAGGAAAATGGTGTAGTTGAGAGCATCCTTACTAGATTCAGTCAGCCTGACTCTACTATCTCTTCTCTCTCTTAGGACTTAAGTTTCCTCATCAACAATGGTGACAGGGATGAAAATGATACTTACTTGAAATGAGTCTTGAGAGAATTAAATAAACACACAGATACAGTAGTGACCAGTATCTACTAGGTATATCTGCATTTTAATAAGTACTATGTTAACATATTATCATTATGATAACGTTTGTTGTTATGATGACTTGATTTTTCTTTGTCTCTGCTTCTACTACTGTTGATGGTTGACAGCACATCTCACTAGGCTTCTTAATTTGTACTGAAAAATCTTTTTGAGAGAATCTGATGGAATTTAGGTCAATCAGAGTAACTATACCATCTCACCTGAGTACACTTACTACCCCAGCCAGAAAACCTAGGGCTCACTAGTTGTGAGAGTTGAATACCATGTTACAAAGCATGTGTGAAATGCCTAGATCTGCTTCTCTCATAACTGAGAGCATTACTCTTCCTTTAGTCAATAATGCATTTTTCTAATTTTTTAAATTTATAAAGAGAAGAATATAATGCTTATAAATGTTTTCTTGCACATAAGTGTATTTTCCCAGCCTAAAGGTGTGAAATTGAAATTGTTTGGGGTTATTAGGCTATGAACATATATCTTTCATGCAAATTACCCAGCAGAAAAAAAGTGTAAATGACGTAAATAAATGATACCAGTGTTAGTCACTTAATCATGTCCAACTCTTTTCAACTGCATGGACTATAGCACACCAGGCTCCTCTGTCCATTTAATCTTCCAGGCAACAATACTGGAATGGGTAGCCATTCACTTCTCCAGGGGATCTTCCCGACCTAGGGATACAACCCTGTTCTCCCACATTACAGATTCTTTACCACCTGAGCCACCAGGGAACCTCCAGACAACAATCCGATGGATTAAAAGTGACATAATACAGCTTAATTCCTCCTTAATTACTACTGAGGTTTATCATCTATTAAAATACATATAGGACATTTTATATTTTTTCCTCTTTATGTTTTATGTCAAAATACTTTGTCATTTTTCTGTTTGTTGATGTCTTTTTTTCTTAATGGGGTGTGGTCAGTTGCTAAGCTATATTTTCGGAAGAGAAAACTTGCTTATTGCAGGAGGATTTTTAATTTCTTTCTATCTTGATATATCCAAAGCCTATAACAGTAAAATAACATAAGCAATAATACATTTTGTGCAAGTTACAACTACAGCATTTAGTATTATGCCAGTTTGCATAATGTTTTAATAAGGTTTTGTTCTAGTCACTTATGCATAATGACATCTTAATTTCAATGTACATGATTAAAGCTGTATCCTAAAGGCTCTTTAGTGTATTATGAAACTTCTGTGATGCTGTTGTGAGCTGTTTTATATAAACTTTATCACTTCAGTAATTTTTTAAGTTATTACTGATTTTTCTCTTTAAAAAATTATGTGGACCTGTGTTTTTGCTTTTCTGATCATTTTCACCATAGTATAACCACAAAATTTTTAAAAGTATGAAAGCAATTTTGTATCACACAGAGATTTTTTTTTCTAATTTCTAAATATCAACCAAATAATTTTATGTTTCTGCATTTGGTTGTCTATATAATTCCACAATATTACTGTAATATAACTTATAACACAATAATATACCAGTGTGTTATACTATACCAGTATAATATATACTAGAATAGCTAAAATTAAAAGGACTACAAAGAACAAGTGTTGGCAAACTTTAGGGAAAAATATCTGAATCTTTCTTTCTTTGTTACTGTTTTAGTTGCTAAGTCATGTCCAACTCTTGTGACTACACAGTCTGTAGCCCACCAGGCTCCTCTGTCCATGGAATTTTCCAGGCAAGGATACTGGAGTGGGTTGCCATTCACTTCTCCATTCTTTGTGTGAGTTTCAATTGGTACATTACTCTGGAAAAATACTTGACCATAACTACTAGAGGTATATATGGTCAATTCCTGTGACCAGATACTCTCATTTCAGGGTTTTTACCCAACAGAAGCGGCTCTTATACACTAAATACCAAGAATGTTAGTTTTAGCTTTATTTACTATAGCCTCAAACTTGAATCAGGCTGCATTCATTTTGTGTTGCTGTGTAACATATGATCATGAATTTAGCAGCCTAAATAAATGGAAGTTTATTATCTCAATGACACTTTTGATCACAAGCAGGGTACAACTTAGCTAAGTACTCTGCTTTGATTATCTAAAAGCTGAAGCTAGGGTGTTGTCCATGTTGACTTTTCCCTCTAAGGCCCAGGGGCCTCTTTAATATTCACTTGGTAGGTGAGAGCATTCACTTCCTTAGGATTTTGAGAGAGAGAACCTGAGATTTATTTGCTCAGTCTCCGTGGTCACCTGCAGTTTCTAGAGGGTACCAGAAGTTCTTTGCCATGTGCTTAACTCAACATAGTGGCCTACTTCATCAGTTTAGGTAAGAAAAAACAGAGTTAACTAAGAAGATAGAGTCATGTATGAGTGATATCTATTCATCTCCTCCATGTTTTAGTGGTTAAAAGTAAATTAGGGAGAATTGACATCTTTATCATTATGTAATATCCCTTTTTATTTCTGGTAAGTTTCCTTACTCTGAATCTGCTTTATCTGAAATTTATACAGGTACTTCAACATTTTTTTTATTAGTTTCTGCATGTATGTCTTTTTCCATTTTCTTCACTTTTAATCCGTGTCATTATGTTTAAAGTGAGTTACTTGTATACAATATAGAGCTAGATCTTGCATTTTTCAATCCACTCTGATAGACATTATTATTTTTTTTATTCTTGTATGTATACAATTCAGATTTAAAGTGAAATTTTATGTAAATAGCTAGACTCATATATATCATATTTGTAAATGTTCTTTACTTGATGCTGTTGTTGTTTCTTTTGTTTTCCACTATTTTTCTTTCTTCTCTGGTTCTAACTAAATCATTATTTGAGATTCTCTTCTTTTCCTTAACCAATGAATTATACTTAATTTAATATAAATTTTATTGGCTGCCTTGAAGCCAAATACATTTCCAACTAATCTATATCCACTTTTCTATGGCTGAAATAGTTTCCTTTCCATTTCCCAGACTCACACTTATAACCTATCAATCATCATTGGTTTTAGGCAATACAAATGCAGGTTCTTTTTCCCCCTACAGAATAACACCTATAAATTATATAGATAATAAATATCATTATTTTTGGAATAAGTATCATTTACTGAATATCTGTAATACACAACTCAATATTCTACAGATGTTAGAATATGAGGTAGGGAAAAGTTTGGGAAAGAATTTCATTAAGATTAGTAGGAACGAGTGGCTTTTTTGAATCTAAAATTTCTATCTGGTAAAACACTCCCTGGCATTTTAATAATTATACAACTTACAAACAACTTTGCTGATGGCAAATATTTGACATATTGATTTTTGTTTTGGAAAGTGGCACAAATAAATAGTAGAATCTCTTCTAGGGGAAAAGGAAAAGTATTTGGGGTTTATCTCTTAATCAACTATTGCACAACCTCACCCCTGCTGACCACCTACACTGTCACTTCACTGTACTTTGCTTTTCAGGCTTTTGAATGACCTTAACTTATTCATCTTGGCAATATCCTGGTATTTAATGGAAGACTTATTGAAAGACTTATTTCAGTAAGTATTTTCAATGAGTACCTGGTATCTAATGAAAGACTTATTGAATTATTTAAGACAAATAATTAAAACATGTAAAATTAAGAATAGGTGGGACTTCCCTGGTGGCTCAGAGAGTAAAGCATCTGCCTACAATGCGGGAGACCTGGGTTCAGTCCTTGGGTTGGAAAGATCTCCTGGAGAAGGAAATGGCAACCCACTCCAGTATTCTTGCCTGGAAAATCCCATAGACAGAGGAGCCTGGTAGGCTATAGTCCATGGGGTCACAAAGAGTCAGACACGACTGAGGGACTTCACTTTCACTTATGTAAGATTTATCTAATATTTGGAAGACCTGTTGTCCTTACAAATCTGATGCTCTTAGATGACAGGAATATTTCATTTAAGTATATTTCCCAAACACCAAAGAGACAAACACACACAGTTATGTTTATTATACCTTATATTAAATAGTTATGTTTAGGTTGTTATGCATGTAGCAAAAATGTATTCCCAACCTTAATTAGGATCTCTCTCAAAAGCCTTTCTTATTATGTTCTCTAGTGAAAAGTATATTTTTATTTTAAAGTAATGAATCAAGATCCAGAATACAGAGTACCTAGTGAGAAATATCAGTTTAACTCAGCTTTTCTCAGTGGAGGTTTGGTGCATACCAATAGATACTTTTCCCTGTATTTAAGTCACATTAAGAATGTCAATATATTATACTTAGTCAGCCAAGGTGTCCTAATTATCCAGAGATAAGCTTAAAAACAACAACAACAACAAAAAAAAACAAGCTAACAAAAATTTCTACAATATATGTTTTATTTATCAACAAATAAACGGTTTTTGTTCAGCAATTTCAAGTTACCATGTTGCTTAACTTGCTCAAACTCATTCAAATTCATTTATTTTTCCAAATGTCAGCAATAATCTAAAGTGTTCCACATCACAGACTGCTGACAGTTGGTATGTGAGATAATAAACAGAATTACATTCACTTGGGGCAGTAAAACTCATACATTTTCCTTTCTATGGGCCCCACTATCACATAATTTAGATATTAGTTTGTCACTGTGATTTTCCATTCATTCTTCATGAGTTAATGTAACTGAACTGATGCTTCTGCTCACAGGTGTCAACAGAAATGTTAACTATCTCCATACAAATTGATTTGTAGGCCAGTGCATTTTGCTATTCCAGAGTAGAATATATGGAGAAATAAAAAACATATATGTTGTCCACTTCAAAACAAACCTTTCACATTCCATTTTATTGTGACATAGTACTATTTGAATGGGTGGGAAAGGAACTAAGGTTTTTCATTTTTTTTTTTTTTTTGCCTTCCTCCCAAGGGAATTTTGGCATTAAAACACTTGAGCTATCACTCTCTTGTACTTGTAGCTTTATGAGTTAAAATACTATCAAAAGAAGAAAATCTAAATTATTTTATTTTCCCTGAAGAAAATATTTGTGTGTAAATAAAGAAGCATAAAAGTAAAGACTGATGTTAGTTACTAATGTCAAATATTTTCCTATAGTCCTTTGTTCAGGAATCAAATGACAGTATAATTTTTTTAGACGTCCCCAGTAATGTCCCTTATATATCTTTATCTCTCAATCAATATAATGTTGGGCCTATTGCTTTCAGAAAAGTTCAGTCAGTTGTAAAAGAATGAAACTAGAACACTTTCTAACACCATACACAAAAATAAACTCAAAATGAATTAAAGATCTAAATGTAAGACCAGAAACTATAAAACTCGTAGAAGAAAACAAAGGCAAAACACTATCTGATGTAAATCATAGCAGGATCCTCCATGACCCACCTCCCAGAGTAATGGAAATAAAAGCAAAAATAAATAAATGGGGCCTAATTAAACTTAAAAGCTTTTGCACAAAGAAGGAAACTATAAGCAAGGTGAAAAGAGAGGCTTCAGAATGGGAGAAAATAATAGCAAATGAAACAACTGACGAAGAATTAATCTCAAAAATATACAAACAACTCTTGCATCTCAATTCCAGAAAAATAAGTGACCCAATCAAAAAATGGGCCAAAGAACTAAACAGACATTTCACCAAAGAAGACATACAGATGGCTAACAAACACATGAAAAGATGCTCAACATCACTCATTATCAGAGAATGCAAATCAAAACCACAATGAGGTACCATTTCACGTCAGTCAGAATACCTGCCAGCAAAAAGTCTATAAACAATAAATGCTGGAGAGGGTGCAGAGAAAAGAGAACCCTCTTACACTGTTGGTGGGAATGCAAACTAGTGCAGCCACTATGGAGAACAGTGTGGAGATTCCTTAAAAAACTGGAAATAGAACTGCCAGACAACCCAGCAATCCCAGTGCTGGGCATACACACCAAGGAAACCAGAATCGAAAGAGACACGCGTACCCCAATGTTCATCACAGCACTGTTTATAATAGCCAGGACATGGAAGCAACCTAGATGCCCATCAGCAGATGAATGGATAAGAAAGCTGTGGGACATATACACAATGGAATATTCCTCAGTCATTAAAAAGAATGCATTTGAATCAGTTCTAATGAGGTAAATGAACCTGCAGCCTATTATACAGAGTGAAGTAAGTCAGAAAGAAAAACACCAGTACAGTATATTAACGCATATATATGGAATTTAGAAAGATGGTGATGATGACCCTATATGTGAGACAGCAAAAGAGACACAGATGTAAAGAACAGACTTTTGGACTCTGTGGGAGAAGTCGAGGGTGGGATGATCTGAGAGAATAGCATTGAAACATGTATATTATCATATGTGAAACAGATTGCCAGTCCAGGTTCAATGCAAAGACAAGGTACTCAGGGCTGGTGCTTGGGATGACCCTGAAGGATGGGATAGGGAGGGAGGTGGGAGGGGGGTTCAGGATGGGGAACACATGTACACCTATGGCTGATTCATGTGAATGTATGGCAAAAACCACCACAATATTGTAAAGTAATTAGCCTCCAATTAAAATAAATAAATTTTTTAAAAAGTTCAGTCAGATAAACTAAATCATGCTAGTGCTATAACTTCCTTAATTTCCTTCAATAAAATTTTTAATTATTCTAAAAATTCTCAGGGCAATAGCAGTGAAAACCATAAAGTGATGGATCTTAATTTCATTCATTGATTTCTTTCTTATTCATTCTTCTTGCCCAGATAAGCTGTTAACTCACTCTTTAGTGAATTTCTTGCTGTTTTCCTTATCTGAACAGTACTAATCCTACTCTTCTGAAATACATCAGCACCACTTGTGTATTTCCATTGCTGTACCCATCACATCATGTTAAAATTTTGGGGGGGAATCTTCTCAGAATCTAAACGTTTTTTGATTTCAGCCTAAATTTCTGGAGAAAAATAACTTATGGAGTACTTGCCAAGCAAACTCCTTTTGTGAATGTTTCATATCTTGTTGGCCGTTCCCTTGATGGTATACGACATTCCCAGGTTTTAATCTAGAGTTTTAAGGGAATAAATGTCACTTTCACAATTCATATCTCATAGTTTTACTCTATAATTTTTGTTTAATATAGCACATTAGAGGTTTGAAGAGCCCTTCATAAAAATGCCCAATTTTATAGATGATGAAACTAGGTCACTCAAAGGTTTAAACATCTTCTCTAAGCCCCAATTTCTTCATCTTCAAAAATGTAAACAGACAAACAAACAAACAAAAAAAAACTTAACTAAGAGGTTATTCTAAGAAGTAAATGTATACTTAAGACATGGCAGGTAGTAAGCATTCAAGCAGCAGCATGCACTTGGATTATTTTTATAACAATATGTCAATAGTTTCAGAAACTCTCATTCATTCTTTCTTTGTTGAATACCTTCAGCATGTTTCCCCAAAAAAGAAAACCTTGCCTTTCCTGTTAACATTCATATTTGCCTGTCAATTCAATGATACACCCCCAAGCTGCTTTTCATGGAAATGACTGTCCCCCGGCGGCAGATCTGCTGTGTTCTGCGGAACTCTCCTGTTTGTGTCCTATCTATATCCACGTCGTCTCCTGAGCAATGGCTGTGCATTCTCAAGTTTGAGGCAATATGGAAGTCTCATAGACAGAACTCACATAGCAGCTTAAACACCTTTGATAGCTTTCACATCTTGCTCTCACACTTTAATTTGTTAAAATTATCTTTTTCTACAGGTGTTTCCGGTTGTCCATTGAATTATTATTACTTGAGAATTAAGATTAATAGAGGATTGAGATCTGGGAACACATTAATATCGAGATCATGTAGTATATGCTTTGATTCCACACTCTCTAAATTATATTTTGTACAATTATAACAAAATAAATATTTATATAACCATTTTGTTGAAATCTGTCGCATCCACTAGGTTGTAATTTGTGGAGAGGACATATACCAGCCATATTCTGTTTATTCTTATCCTGATACGTGGCTAAGTCTAGAAAACAGCTGACTAGATGTTTGACTTTGACTACTTTGACTACTTTGACTACTGTCAAAGGGGCACTTTTGAGCAACATTGTTTAGTGCATCACGCTGTAAATTCTCTCACCCAATAAGCAGTGCCTTCTCTTTTGAAGCAAATACTGCCTTTCTTTGGTGGTCTCACTGTCTTCTGATCTTGAGAGACTTTGGCCGATACTGGAACACAAGGGTTCAAGTGGTGGTGGTGGACGTGCGCCAAATAAGCAATGAATAGATATCAAGCTCAATGCTAAAATACATTTAGAGTACTTAAAAAAAAAAAAAAAAACACTTTGTGAAAACAGAATAAAGATGAGCAATCCAATACTTAGGCCTTCAGAAACAACAGTGTAACAAGGAGAGACCAGTAATTACATGGAACATTTATGGAAACATCTCCAACCTACAGCATATCATAGCTCACAGAAATGTGGAAATGAGAACGTACGGATTAAAGTAGCCCTGCAACCCACTCTCTCCCTTTTATGCTCTGGGGAAAAAAATCCATTTACCTTCCTTTGTAAACTTTTTAATAAAACCTCATGGCAAACGTATTAATTACACTTACTAGCAGGAGGGGTTCTTATCCATGGACTTCCTTTAATGGTGTATACTGGTCAGGCTACACTGTTTGTTAGAAATAAATCTCCCATTTATAGATTTATTTGGGCATTTCTAGCTAGAGAATATCATGATAGTTCTGGAACTAATGGGGTATAACAATGGAGCTGTCTTATAAAGAAAATGGTTTCCTTTGTGCTAGTAACGTAGCTTTCACAGAAATATTAAAACTCAACCAGGATGTTACCTGACGCTAGATTAGCAGAGTTGTGATGACAGCCTTAGATTTTTGTATTTCGCACATGCCTTAATATCACCCCTGTCATTGAATTATCAGTGTAATGAACAGAACTATGACTTCTGTAAGTATGATTTGAGAATTCCATTCCTTGTGTTTTCTAATGTAAGATACCTAGAAGACATGTCCACACAGGCCTATGCCATAAGGAACATAGGTTGAACTTTGATATGGATTGAATTGTGACCTCGTTACAATTCATATGTTGAGCTCCTAACTCCAGTGCCTCTGAATGTAACCATATATTGAGATAAGTTATTTAGAGTTGTGATAAAGTTAAAATGGGGCCATGAGGGTGGAGCCCTAATCCAATAGGGCTGGTGCCCTTTTAAGAAAAGGAAGAGACCCCAAGTATTAGTGCATAGAGAGAAAAGGACAGTGGCAAGATGGATACCTGCAAGACAAGGATAGCAGCCTTGGGACAAACCAAACCTGAGACACCTTGACCTTGGACTCCCAGTCTCCAGACTGTGAAAATAAATTTTTGTTTAAGCCATCTGATCTGTGGCATTTTGTTATGACCACTTCAACAAACTAATAGAAACTAATTTAGCTTGCACTTTCATTCCTAGGAACACATATTTCGCTTAAAAGTATATGCATTTAATGGGTTTCCCATGTGGCTCCATTGGAAAAGTATCTACCTGCCAACCCAGGAGACTTTAGAGACAAAGGTTCAATCCCTGGGTCATGAAGAGCCCCTGGAGAAGGGCATGGCCACTCACCCCAGTATCCCTGCCTGGAGAATCCCATGGACAGAGGAGTCTGATGGGCTAGAGTCCATAGGGTCACAAAGAGTGGGACACTACGCTAACGAAGTGACAGCACAGGCATGTATGCACATATGCATTTAATATGGTATATTTTCTAATCAGTGATTTAACTCAAATGAAAGTTTCATGGAACCTTGAAACTTTAGTTATGATTGTCTGTTAGTTTACAAATAGGGAAAGGAGGCCAAAGAAGCAAGGTGACAACCTGTGTGTTCCTAATTACAGCGGTGGTGCTGGTGAGATAGGCCAGTACTTAACATATTTCTTTCTCACATTATAAGCTAAAGAGAAATAGAAAAAAAAAATAATCACAGATGGAGGCCAAAATATCATCTCTTTTACTGTTAAAGGATAATGAGAGAAACGAGCCTAATGGAAAGAAATGGGCTTGCTAAATGCATTCCAGAATTCATCATGATAATCTACCCTATCAGGGCAGTGCCAGAGCATGGCAGACATTTCCAGTCACTTCTATTAACAGACTCAGATGTTCCTCTTGAAAGAGAAGAATAGAATGCTTGTCCTTTTTGTGCAAATAGTACTGGAGAAAAAAAGTAATATGGAGTTGGGTTGCTTCCATTATCCATTGCTGCATAGATCTTCAATTAGGATGGGGCTCATGGAGAATGATTATCTCAGACCCAGATGGCATACAGGATAGCTTTTTCCCTAACATGTCTGAATCCTAGCTGGGTTGGCTGAAGCAATAGGGGCTGCTTGGCATTTTACTGTCTCTCTGTGTAGCTAGTTTTATTTTTCTCCCAGTGTGGAAATCTCAGTTTCACCAGACTCCTTAGATGGTAGCTTACTTCCCTCCAGTACACAAAAATAGAACTAGTAGGCTTGCTTAGTGCCTGAAATTTGAAGTTCTAGAATGATATTTTCACCATAGTTTTGATTAAAATCGTCAAAGAATGACACAAGATTCAAGGAGAGGGAAAATAGACTGCCTCTTCATGGAAGAGTGATATTAAGAATTGCAAAGCCAGGAGATATTTTTACACCAGTTTTCAAAAATAGGAACCACTAGAAGATCCCAATATGCCAAGCTCATTCTTACTTAATTTCCATCTGATACATCACATTGCTGATATGGAATGAATAAAGTATCAGTGAAAAGCTATGGATGCTAAAATAATTGAGCTTAAACTAATATTAGCTTAAGCTAATGTAAAAAAGGAAAATGCAAGAGAAAGAAGAGTTTTACCCTAACAATATTAAGTTATAGTACATAAAATTGTTAATTGCTAATTACATTAAAGGAAATAAAATTTTAATTTAAAATACTGTTCACATGAGTTCCTTTAATATTTATTGTCTTCTAATGCCACACTCCATTCTATGCTCTGTGGAGAGAGCAAATCAAGTCATGATCTCACAGACCTTACAATTTAACATGTGTGTGTGTGTATGTGTGTGTGTGTGTGTGTGTGTGTGTGTGTATAGAGGGAGTGGCCATGAGAAACAAATAAATGTATAATATATAATAAAAAAATGTAAGACAAAGAAATATAAAGCCAGATGAGAGGAAGAGCATTTCCCTATCCTTTTCCTTTCTGCACATTCTTTGATCATAACACAATCACTATAATGAACAAGTTACTCTTTTCCCCTTAGTGTTCCCCCAGGTGAAAGAGAACTCTAAGGAAAGAGATTGTATTTTGTGTTCCAACTTTAAAGTAGTGCAGAGTCTGGATCTACTACTGGCTCAATCCATGGATAATTTCATAGCCTATAAATCTGCTTTCTCTTCCCTATTTTTCTGTAGGAAAGAATTGTTCTTATGTATTTCTTTGCACAGCAATACTGAGCTCAAATATGCACAACTTATCTATCAACCTGCTTTAAATGTTGTTTTCTAAAAACTAGAACACTAAGCCTCTATTTTTAATAGCACACATCCTTACATGGAACAACTGACTGGTTCAAAATTGGGAAAGGAGTACAAGGCTGTGCCACACTTTGGAGTCTACATATAAGTGATATCGTATGCTATTTGTCTTCCTGCTTCTGACTTACTTCATTTAATATGATAATCTCTAATTGCATCCATGTTGCTGTGAATGGCATTATTTTATTTTTTATGGCTGAGTAGTATTCCATTACATATATGTCCCACATTTCTTTACTCATTCATCTGTTGATGGATATTAGGTTGTTTCAATGTTTTGGCTATTGTGAATAGTACTGCTATGAACATAGGTATGCATGTATCTTTAACAGGCAACCTTTAATTAATAATATGTTTTCTCCATTTTCCTCCTTTCCATTTTCTACTTCATTTTACCCCATAATTATATGAATCCTGTATGCAATGTTGAGCATGACTAAATGGGTTCTGGCGTAAGTTCCACTGAAGACAGAATTTCCCCATAACAACAGGCAATTCTTAGAACATCAGCTGAGTGTCCTATGATTCAGTTAAATTCTGATACTATGTACCTGGAGATAGTTGAGATTCCACAGGCTAAGGGAATCTTAACCTACAAGTTAAGTCTGTCCTCCCTTACTTTAGATGCCAGTCACAAACCCAGGTTGCCACCTGAGCTCTGACCAACCAACTCCAGGTTGGAGGTTACCATGGCCTCCTCTTTAGATACAATAAGTTTTAGTTGCTCAGTTGTGTCCAACTCTTTGCATCCCCAACGACTGTAGCATGTCAGGCTCCTCTGTCCATGGGATTCTCTGGGCAAGAATACTGGCATGAGTAGTCATTCCCTTCTCCAGGGGATTTTCCTGTCCCAGGGATTGAACCAGGATCTCCTGATTTGCAGGCAGATTCTTTACCAACTGATTCCAGACTGATCACTGTACTGAGCCACTGGTTATGAATCAGGAGTTCCCCAAATTCCCTCCTCAAGTTTGACTAAATTGCTAGAGAGGCTCACAGAACTCTGATAAATTTACTTACTGGATTATTGATGTACTGTCAAGAATATAACTCAGGAACAGTGAGATGGAAGAGATGCACAGGGCAAGGCATAGAGTAAGGGCGCAGAGCTTCCAAACCTTCTGCAGGCTCACCACTCTCCAGGCACTTCCTTGTGTTCATCAACCCAGAAGCTCTCTAAACCCTATCCTTTGGGGGATTTATGGATGCTTCATTACATAGGCACGACTGGCTAAATCTTTGACCATTCAACCTCCAACCCTCTTCCCTCCCCAGAAATCATGGGGATGGGACTGAAAGTCCCAACCCTTTAATCACATGATCGGTTCCTCTGGTAACAAGCCCACATCCTTAGATGACTAAAGAGCATTCCAGCTGTCAACTCTTTAACATAACAAAAGACATCTTTAGTTTTCTCAACACTGAAGAAATGCCAAATGTTTTAGGAGATCTGTGCCAGGAAATGGGACAAAGATCAACTATCCATTGCTTATTAAAAATCAATATCACAAAGACTTAATAGCTACCATCTTTAATATATGCTTGATATGTACTAGACACTGCCTGTTGTGTTCTGACTTTCTTATATTTTAAAGTTTCATTTAATAATGACAATAATCTATTAAATATAGATTATTAAACTGAGACTTAGAGAGTTCAAAGCCATGGCCATAGTGAGAGTTTGTATGTGATCAAGCCAAGATTTTAAACCAAGCCTGGTTCATTCCATAACTTTATGCAGTTAATCAGTATGTTCTTATACTATACTTAATGATCTACTCTCAATGGAATATTTTGTATCTTTTTAAAAGTCTAGATTGATTGATTTTCATTACAAAATTCTTCCTGTTTTAGAGTAAATTACCTATCTTTGGCTTGTAGTATTTATTTATGTAAGTCAGTTCTTAATCTTTGTTAGGTCTAAAACCCTGCTGAGTATATGGAAAGAAAATATGGAAAAAATAACAGCAAACTATGGACAGATGGACATCAATATATACAATTTGGTTTCAGAAGTTTTACAGACATTCTGAATTCTGTCCAAAATAGCCTTTCAAGTAATATTTTCCATAGTACAAGGAGGCTATTATTTGCACACCACAAATTAAATAGCATTGACTCATGTATTGTGTTGACCTGAGACAAATAGACTGACAGATATTTCTCTAGCAAAATAAGTTTATTCAAGATCATCAGAGAATTGCAATTCAGAGAATGCAGCCATGGCCAGCACCACACAAGTCCCTATATAACAAGGGAGGAAGACTGCTCTTATAGAGAGGAAAAGGAAGGGTTTCAGTCAACAGAGTCCATGGCTTTCCACTCGCTGAGTCCTTGCCAGGAAAGATGAGTCTTTATCTTGTTAGGCTCTGCTATCTTCTCACGGTATGAGAGTGTTCCTTTCTGGCCTCCTAACCCTAATTGAGGTTTCTGTTTATTAGCTCTTCACAGTTGTAATATAGGGCTATTTTACATTTTGTATCCATCATTAATGTCTTTATCACCTAAAAATTCAGTTTTAACTAAGTGAAACTAGGTCACAGGCTCAAAGCTTTCAGCAGGAAATGCTCTCCAGCTATAATTGGATAATATTGCTTTTTGTTTATACTCTTATCTGAGGGGCACTTAAGAGATTTACAAATATTGCCTCACTTACTATCAGCGTCCTATGTCAGTGATACAAAAATTATTTATAAATAAATAATTTAAGCTTAAAAATTAGTTTAATTAAAAGAGGTAGTGTAAAATATTGTCAAAAGATTATTAATGCGGTCTGTTAGTTCAGTCACTCAATCATGTCCCACTCTTTGTGACCCCATGGACTGCAACATGCCAGGCTTCCCTGTCCATCACCAACTCCCAGAGCTTACTCAAACTCATGTCCATTGAGTCAGTGATGCCATCCAGCCATCTCATCCTCTGCTGTCCCCTTCTCCTCCTGCTGTTAATCTTGGGTTATTAAAATTTGAGAAATATTTTCTTACATAATCTTGCATAAACTGTATAGACCACACTTTGGGTGATTTATTCTCTTTTTTAATATTAGTTATTATCATCTTGGAAAAGATTGTGTCTCTTAGTAATGGAAGATGGTTGTTAGTTATATGGGGCTTCCCTGGTGACTCAGCAGTAAAGAATCAGCTTGTCAGTGCAGAAGATGCATGTTGGATCCCTGGGTTGGAAAGATTCCAGGAAGAAGGAAATGGAAACCCACTCTAGTATTCTTGCCTGGGAAATTCCATGAACAGAGGATTCTGGTGGGCTACAATCCATGGGGTCACAAAAGAGTAGGACGTGGCATAGTGACAACAAAACAACAAATTATCTATATATTCCCGTGTTTTTGCCTTTAAAGTATAGTGTGAAGGAAGCAGTGGGTATGACGTATTCTACTGTAAATCCTATCAGTGATTCCTCGGTTTTTCTTATGCCATCTGTGATGTCCTTATGAAAGAATTTGAGATAGAGAAGGAAAGTTGGCTGGAAGTGATAATACTGGCTTATGTGTGGCCAACCCTTATAGGCTGAAGGAAAAGACATTATATTCAGCTTCCCATTCTTAACACACACACCACGGTTTGCTTAGCCATTCTCAGTTTTACTCTTTCAACTGTATTGTATATACATGTATGTATACATACATAAATTGTATATAATGTGTAATTTTATGTATATAACTAACAAAATGCTTTAAAAATCTAGAAATAAACACAAGTCATAAGATTTGAACAAAGTTTTAGCAGATTTCTTACTTTGCAGACATCAATTCTAGTTGAGATTATACTTCATGGAAGAGTTTGCTTTAGGAGGGAATTTGGGAAACAAGATCAATTTCTACAGGGGAAAGGTATGCTGGAAGAACTGCAGTCTTGGGCCACCAAAGCAACATCATTAAAGACATCAATAGAGGAAAGGTGAATGACATTCTTAGAAGCTCAGAATAAAATTTCAGAACATCACATTCCCCCCCCCCCCAAAGAATACATGCAATGGACAAGTAATCCATTTATCTTCATAATCCTAGCTAAGGAGCTGTGAACATTTAATTCATATAAGAGGACACAAATGTAATATGCATGGATAATGTAAATAAAAAATTTAAAAATCTATGAAGCAAGAGGGGAGAAGAAGAGAGGAAGTATAAGCATTAATTTCTTAATAGATGGCTAAAATATTTTTTGAAAATGCAATTTTAAAGGAATAAATAAAATTAAATTTAATTGCAGGCTTACTTAACATAGTGACTTCAGTTAATGACTTTTTGAGAAGAGTTATCTTTAAAAGTTGCAAGTTTTTAATGATTCTTTTTTTTAAAGAATGAAATTTTAGCCTCCAAACACGCTAAATAAATATACTATGTGAAGGGGAGTTTCTATTTTTAAATCATGATATAGAACATTTGAATTTTACATTCTTTCTTCCTCCCTCCCTTCGTGTCTTTCCTTCTTTTCCCTGTCCTTCCTTTTCTCTTACGTTTTTATTTTCTTCTTTCCCCTCTCCTACATCTCTTCTCCCTTCTTCTTTCCTTCTCTTTAAATTTAAACTATCCTTAGAGTGCCTTAAAATCACTTTAAAGAGAGCAGCTTCCTATACCCCATGTCACTGTAATTGGGGTAGATGGCTGAAAAAGAAGGGTACCATCTTTCATAACGGGATTACTATCTTTGTTCCTTTTGGTTATCTTTCATAATAGTAGCGATTTTTGCAAAATAGTCACTTCTTCAGGATATATAGCACAGGGAGCTGTATGCAATATTTTGCAATAACTTATAATGGAAAAGAATCTAAAAAAGAATCTGGGTTCAATTTACTATGTCTTCAAAAGTTTTTATAAGGCATTCAACAAAGGCCCTCTTTCTGAGTGCACCAGTTAGACCAGAGCAAATCTCTATTGCTATTTTTGTTAGCCCTGGAACATCAGCTCCCAGTTTTTACTTTATGTTGTGTGTGCTCTAGTAACGTACTGGTTTCCTTTAGTATGCTTAATTAATACAGTCTGAGGGGCAGATTTATATGCCCTGTCTTATAACAACAACAGGCAGGGGAGTAAGACATGATGTCTATCCTACAATAAGGCAAAAGAGATATAATCATCTTAAATAAAGCCCATTTAAATAAAAAAAAAAAAAAGACCTTGTGTGTGTGTGTGTATCAGTCTTGTCTGACTCTTTGCTACCCCATGGACTGTAGCCCACCAGGCTCCTCTGGCCATAGGATTCTCCAGGCAAGAATACTGGAGTGTGTTGCCATTCCCTCCTCCAGGGGATCTTCCCCACCCAGGAATTAAACCCATGTCTCTTATGTCTCCTACATTGGCATGCAGATTCTTTACCACTACCGCCACATGGGAAACCCCAAAATATATATACATATATATATATATATGTATATATATATAATTGAATCACTTAAGTTTATTATACACCTGATACTAAGACAACATTGTAAATCAACTACATTTCAATAAAAATTTTTGAAAGATTAGAAATGACAATCTATCATCATTTTTGAAAAACAAATATTATGCTTGACAGGGTTCAGTAATTATAAATGCTAACACTAACTAAGAGCAAAATGTGCATTGATAAAGCTAAATATTTATAAAATAATCTCTAAGTGCAGATTGTGATGTTATTTTTATTTCCTGTGATACCAATTTTATCTCCTTTTATGTATGTTTCTTAAATGACAATGTAGATAAACTTTAAGCCTCAATTTTTTCTGCATGTAAATTAATGATAATAATAATACCCATCATTCAATTATAGTAGCAGACTGTTTTAGTCTACTAGGGCTGCCATAATAGAATACTCCAGACTGAATGGCTTAAACAAGAGAAATATACTTTCTCAAAGTTCTAGATGCTAGAAGTCCAAGATCAAGGTGCAAAAAAGGTTACTTTCTTCAGCAGTCTCCTTTTCATGCTGCAGATGGCCTCCTTCTGGCTGTGTTTTCACATGCCCTTTCCTCTGTGTATGCACTCCTTTGTTTCTTCCTCTTCACATAAGGATACCAGTTCTATTGGATTAGGTCCCTACCTTATCACTTTAATTCACGTTAAGACTCTTGAGAGTCCCTTGAACAGCAAGGAGATCAAACAAACCAATCCTAAAGGAAATCAACCTGGAATATTCATTGGAAGGACTGATGCTGAAGCTGAAGCTCCAATAATTTGGCCACCTGATGCGAAGACCTGACTCACTGGAAAAGACCCTGATTCTGGGAAAGATTGAAAGCAAAAGGAAAAGAGAACAGCAGAAGATGAGATGGTTAGATAGCATCACCAACTCAATGGACATGAATCTGAGCAAACTCTGGGAGATGATGAAGGATAAGGAAGCCTGGCATGCTGCAGTCCATGGGGTTGCAAAGAGTCGAACAAGACTTAGGGACTATACAACAACAAAAGCACCTCAAAACCCCTCTCTAAAATAAAGTCATCCTGGTCTTCATGGTTTCAATGTGTAAATTGAGGAAGGGAAGGAGTACAACTTAATCCATAGCACAGACATGGGTGGCTATGCTTAAATTCCCTCAGATACTTTTACCAATTCTAAATACACATCTGAAAAGTTATCAGTGCTTTTACTTTGGCTTAATAATAAAATGAGGTGGCATCTACCACTCTCTCTTTAAGACTGGATCCACTATACACAGAAGATGCCTGAAAATTTCTGTGATCCCCTTCTCCCCTATAGAGGCTAATTGGCTTAGTTTTAGATTGAAATTTGCTTGATATCTTGACCCTTCCTGTCCTGCTTTCCACTTACCAACACCACACCCTCCCATCACTTAACTTGGAAGACGTCTTTCCTTAATAAATTGCATGCACAGAAATACTGGGTATGCTTATCTAAGGAAAAAATATTACAAGGGCTGAGAGAAGGCCTTAAAAATAATTAGACTCTGCAGGGGGAAGGGGTAAATTAGGAGTTATAAATCAATGTCAAAAATTTTGTTTGCAGATTTGAAAAATCATAAATACTTCAATATAGTTTTTTAAAAAAGTAATTAGTCTGGTATTTGCAGACATGATATTTCCATAGCTGATAGTTATTGTTTCTATCACTATTGTTATTGTGTTTGTTATAGTTGCTATTGTTTTGTTAATTGTATTATAATTCAAGGTTCATATCATGTGTCCTGGAATTTGTTGTACTTCAGTATATTTTTACACTTCAGTATTTTCACCCAAAAATATTGATAAGGGTACTCAATTAAAAAATGTGTAAAAATTTAAATGAGAACATACAGTTTTTTTTAATCACAGTGAGTCTCATAGGAATTACTAAATAAATACTGGTCTTACAGTGAGTATCTGTAGGATCCCCAATGTATTTACTGTGTTTGAAGTAATCATTCTCAAAACATACCAAATGAAGATTTTAACTTACATATTCTTCTCAATAAAATGATTTCCTCTGTCATTGATCTTCATAACTTTTCAAAATAAATCTAAATGATATTTTTCAATTTGTTGTTTAATAGTGAACATGTTATTGGGACTTCCTCCATTGCAAATTTATTTCATTTGCAACCTCTGAGAACTTCTTTAAGGTCAAATATCTTGCTTTATTCCAATAGCCCATCAAAATAATCTATGAAACATATACATTAGGTTAATAGAAGTTTTCTAGTCATCAAATTAAATTACTTACCATTTTAAAGCATTTTGTTTTTCATTTTGAAATAAAATGTCTTAAGGATTTAACAAAATAAAATGTTTACATTTATATTATTGTTTTCATTAAAGTATCAGCTTTAAAATATGTAAGTATCTTCACTGTTTGTTTAAAGACTGCAGCTTACACTTAAAATGTCACAAGATTGCCTAGGTTGATAGTAAAGTCTTCAAAATGGATTGAACAAGGTGGAGATTGGGAAGAGGGAAAAAAACAATTTACTGAAGCTAAAAAAGTTGCCTTATTTCAATATGCTTGTTTGCTATGCCAGCAGGGAATAAAAATAGAGGTACTATATTTTCAAGGTGAATCCAAAAGAAAAGGTCTTGTCTTTGGAAATGAAAGTTCCCTGAAAAGGGCCAACCTTGACGCATTATAAGAACTGTGCTATCAGGACTGCAATAAAAATGGTCCATTCAGAGGTTAGGGGAAAAATATTATTTCTAGAAGGCATGAAAATAAGAATTTTCTGTTTTACAGGTTTTAAAATAAATCTTTGCAAAAAATAATAAAATGAGATGAAGTGCAAAGTAGATTGTCTCTGTGTTTTGCGATTTTTCTCTGTATACCTCATTGAGAAAAATACTAAATTTCCATGTCTTCAGCAAAATTGTTCCAAATTCAAAATTATTCAAAGTTTTCTATGTCCTTAGCCCAGAAGGAAATGCCAAAATTATTCTTCAGCTCTTCCATCTCAATTAAACCTTTGCATATTCATAATTTAAATGCCTTTGCTATACACATGCCAGTCCAGTGTGAATAAACTTTGTAGTTTTCATTAACATAAATATTAATATGTGCTGAATGACCACAAATATTAAATAGCTAGATCTATAATGTCAAAGGGTTTTTCCAATGATGTGAGTGAAAAATGGGAGGAAAGATTTTGTTTTTTTCCATTTGCTGTGCTTGACATGTGTCAGGCAATTATGATTGTCATACATTAAAACACACTGGAAAAACAGACAATTTATTAACAGATCCCTAGCTTGGTGAGAGATCTTAAATGCATACTATAAGAGACCTGGAAAGGATCTTGGAAAGTTTGCAATTGCACTAGAGAGAAAATAAGACACAAGACTCAGAAGTCTACATTTTGACCAATTTGAACTAAATAAACTTCAATAAGAGACAAATCAGAAATTTGCTTTGTGCTGCTCTTACAGAGCAGAACTAAAGCTAGGGCGAATATTAAACAGAAAGATGATTATTATATCATTTATTTATTTACCAAATAGTCTTTGAACACCTGCCATGTGTCAAACACTGATCTGGGAAGCAAAGATATAGCAAGTACAAAGCAAAAAGCGCACAAACAAATAAAGCAGGTAAGAGTCACTGCCCGTGGGGAGTCTACATTCTGGTAAGGAAAAGTTGAATTAATGGGCATCATTATTAAAACTACTGAAGCAGAAGTATGGATGATCATATTTAAGTATATTGAAGAAGGAACTTTATACTTGGATAAAAGTTGACTTTCAATGGTCCGTCTAACTCAAAGAGCCTGTGCATTTATATAACCATTTGAGCCACCAGGAAGTCCATTTACATGACTAAATGATTTACTTCTGCTGCACTGAATTATTTCCTCCTGCTTCTTTTGTTTTTAAAACACATTTATATTCATTAATTTTATTTAGATCAAAATTTCTCAGTAAACCAAAATGACACTTATCTAAATTATTTATGTATCATGACAAAGGCTAATATACTATTTTTGTGGGTGATACTGTTACCAATAATAATAATGATACTCTCATATATTATCTTGGAAATGACTCTTGTGGAAATAATTGAAAACCAGTGTTCAGAATTGAGATATTATACGAAGGAGTAAGTTTGTAAAAATAAAACTAATTTTATTTTCAAATATCTCTCTTCAGGAGATATCCATTACTGCTTATCATTTGTGCTAGAGGAAAGCAAAACTGCAGTAGAAAAGGAAATAATAGAAATAAATAGAAATAATGATAGAAATAAATCTATAACATGTGTTGTACATATCTAGTAAGATGACACACGGCTTCAGTTAGAAGTGCTTAAGAAAAAAATATGACATGTTGTTGTAAAGCTGTGAAGCTGGAAATTGTATGACTTACAACACAGTAACTCCACCTTAGGCTTTTAGATATAGATAAGCTCTTTCACATGGACACTGGGAAAAAAAAAGGCATAACTATTCAAAGCATCAATTTTAAAATAGCAAATCAGTAGAAGCAACTCATAGTGTTGCTGACAAGAGAAGCCAAAAAAAAGTTGTTGATAGTTGTATAAACAAATACCAGTTTGTGGAAAAATCAATCCTTATAACCACATACATCCATGTTGAATGTTGAAAAATATATTTGATTAAAAAAGCAAGTCAGAGAAAATAGAGTTATATATAATATAATGTATATTATATATATTAATATATATTAGTTATATATAATATAATGAATATTATATATTAATATATATTAGTTATATATAATATAAAATATTTTATATAAAATATATTTATAATGATACAAAATATATTAAAAATTGAAGAAAAAGAGGTAGGTATGACTTCTGAAGAGCAAAACGTGCCTCTATAAAACTAAAGGAACCACCCAATAGTGAAGTATTTACTATTATTATTATAGCTACATAGTAGTGTTTTTAAAAATAAATTTAAATTTGTACATGTATGCAACATATAAAATGCACTTAATACATATCTATACTTATATGTATATTTTTGTTGCTAAGTTGTGTCCAGTTCTTTTGTGACCCCATGGACTGTAGCCCTCAAGTTTCCTCTCTCCATCAGATTTTCCAGGCAAGAATGGTTAGCCATTTCCTTCTTCCCCACCCAGGGATTGAATCCACATCTCTGGCATTAGCAGGTGGATTCTTTACCACTAAGCTGCCAGTGAAGCCCTTATAATGTCTATTTAGAATAATATATAACATTCAAAGTCCTTATTATATTTTTCATTTTAATTTTATATGTTGTTATTTTTATTTGCATGCAATGTTAAATAACAGGTCAAATCAATATTTGCCTTTGAAGGTGATATCTGACATGTGTAATTTAAATAATTTCATCAATGTTTCTTTTGCATACAAAGTTTAAGATCTTGTGAGGAATGTATTCATCAGACTTGCAAATTAGAAGAATCATTTTGGAAGGCACTTGATTGGAAAATTGGAGGCAGATAAAAGAAAATGTAAGACAATCTGGAAGAAGCCTACTTTCATTTTTATTAAAGAGATGGTGAATTTCTAGACTAGTTCAGTGACAAGGAAATGAAGAGGAAGTGTTGTCTATCTTCAATTAGCAAAGTTTACTGAAAAATCAATTGGACAAGGAGATTATTATTATTATTGGTGGATGGGGCTTCCCTGGTGTCTCAGCAGGCAAAGCATCTGCATGCAATGCAGGAGCCTCCATGTGACCCTGGGTTGGGAAGATCCTCTGGAGGAGGGCATGCAAACCACTCCAGTATTCTTGCCTGGAGAACCCCATGGACAGAGGAGCCGGGTGGGCTACAGCCCATGGGGTCACAAAGAGTCGGGCATGACTAACAGTACAGCATGTGTGAATGAGAAACTTAGGAAGTGTAATGCTTTTCTAGATTGTATCACCAATTATGTCACTAGACATCAAGTAGAGAATACTAAAAGGGAAAAGTCCTAGAGAGAGAGAATAAAGATTCTCTGGGTTTGGTTCGATGTGAAGTGTTTGGGGTAGATTTAGACATACATGGTCAGTGCGAAGTTAGATGCATGAGTCTGGAATTTTGGCAACAAATATGATCTAGATTTCACAATTGATGATTGAAGTTTTTCTGGAAAGACAATGTAAAATTAGAAAAGAAAAATATGGACGGCTGAACACTTTGGGCACTATACCATCAGAAGAATGAGTTGAAAGAAGAGGAAACTAAAAGAGATGAAGAGAGAATTGCCTGCCACACTGTGAGCCAAAAAGGAGAAGGGAAAAGGAAGAGATATTATCCCAAAAAAACATATGATATAGGGAGTTTAGAAAAACAAACTCTGGGACTGAGTTATGAAAGGAAGATGAGGAGCAGTGAGACCTGCAAATTGGATAGAATTAAGAGACTGCACATATTTATGAGAAAAAAGCATATTTAATAAATATTTAAAATAGTCTAAATATCTAAGAATGTGGGATTAAATATATATATATATATATCTCACCATTATATTCAGCTTAGAGTTATAGATCATTATAAATTAAGTTATCAAATAATAAAACAGTATTTGTGATATATATAAGATAAAATGATAAAGTGGTCTTTAAAATATTACATGCAATGCAATCCAATTCCTGTAATATAGAGCTGCAACAGAATATAACACAAGGTTAAGAAAATCAATTTCTTGTTATGGAATAAAAATTCTACATTAATATTTTTCCAAATTTATTCTATGGATATATTTATTTGTATAATCAGAAAAAAGTAAATTTATTTATATAATATCATTTCACCTTTCCATATTCCTCAAAATGCTTCATTCTCAAGTTATCATCATGCTTTATATTAATAATACTTATCTTTTTTGCAAGATTCTGTAGTTTTTCTATTTTTACCTCTTTCAGTTCTTCTCCTATTCTCTTTTGAATATGATTCATGCAGGTCATCACATTCACTGAAGCATTATCTTTTCTCAAATGCACCAATGACCTTCCTGTTACTGAAAGCCCAGCTTCTCCTTGAATCACATCTAGGAGACAGAGTTTTGGGTCAAGTCAGAAAGGACAACTTTATTACTTTGTCAGCACTGAAGAATTGATGCTTTTGAACCATGGTGTTGAAGACTCTTGAGAGTCCCTTGGATGCCAAGGAGATCAAACTAGCTATTCCTACAAGAAATCAATTCTGAATATTCATTGGAAGGACTGATGCTGAAGCTGAAACTCCAATACTTTGGCCACCTGATGCGAAGAGCCAACTCATTGGAAAAGACCCTGATGCTGGGAAAGATTGAAGGCAGGAGAAGGGGATGACAGAGGATGAGGTGGTTGGATGGCATCACTGACTCAATGGACATGAGTTTGAGCAAGCTCTAGGAGATGGTGAAGGGCAGGGAAGCATTGGCGTGCTGCAGTCCATGCTGCATGTCCAAGAGTAAGACATGACTGAGGGGCTGAACCACAAGGCCAATAGGGACACACCAAGCTTCTGCCCTCAAAAACCATGTGTCCCAACCCCAAAGGATTTGGTGAAGGGTTTTCAGTGGTTCAAAGATATGGTGTCTGTCAAGATTATGGTGTGAGCAGAACATTCACTCCCTTAATCTCATCTCCATGCTCTTCTAATCTTGGTGAGCTTCTCCTTTAATCTTGCCTCAGGTGGTTTCTGGGCTGCTCCTTGTGTGGCTGTGTGCTGCTATGCTCAGGCCTGTATGACTCTTTGCGATCCCGTGGACTGTTACCTGCCAGGCTCCTCTGTCCATGGAATTTTCCAGGAAAGAATACTAGAGTGGGTCACATTTCCTTCTCCAGGGGATCTTCCTGATTCAGGGATTAAACCCATATCTCCCACATCTCCTGCATTGCAGGTGAATTCTTTATCACTGAGCCAGTGGGGAAGCCCTCCCTTGATTAGCAACTGTTTGAATTGCCCTCTGGAACTCAGTGAAGGTCCTGGAAGGCTAGAGTCTTGCCTATAAAAAATGGGGGACAAAAAGGACACAGTACCAGGAGCCTCACAGGGCCTTGCTCAAGTTTTAGTAGTGGCCAAGCTATAGACTATCACAGTGGTCCAAGCAAACACCTGCCGATACGTTTAGCTTGGGTGGTGGCAGCAGACGTATTTTGGAATTAGGTTAGATGTGCCATTTGAAAAGACCCTGATACTGGGAATGATTGAAGGCAGGAGGAGAAGGGGACGACAGAGGATGAGGTGGCTGGATGGCATCACTGACTCAGTGGACATGAGTTTGAGTAAGCTGAGGGAGTTGGTGATGGACAGGAAGCCTGGCATGCTGCAGTCCATGAGGTCTCAAAGAGTCAGACACAACTGAACGATTGAAATGAACTGAACTGAACTAGATGTGTCAAGTGAGGAAAAGAATCAAGAATGGCTCCTGGGGCACTGGAGTAACTGGGTGAATTATAAATTTAAATTGCACACAGTGAAGAAAGGAACAGTTTCAGTGGGGATGGGGTGTTTTAGAAGCATTTTGAACATGCTAGATTTGACATTACCATGAGGTTTCTGAAAGCAGATTTTGTGTTGTCAATTAGTTCTATGAGTTTTAAGGTATCCTTAGAGAAGGAGAAAGAGGCTAAAGCCATGAAACTGGTAAATTTTCCTAAAGACATACTATGAATAGAGCAGAAAATTGTCCTTCGAGAAACTAACATTTGGTGTTTGGTTCCATGAGAAGGAAGCAGAATAGAAGATTGAGCTTGAAATGGAAGGACAAACTAGTAAAATGAGAAAATAAATCATGAGAAAATATAATTTTGCAAAAGCCAAGAAAGGGAAGTCATTAAAGTCTGTGGCTTGCATGTATTGTGCTGAACTTTAAAAAAAAAAAAAAAAGTATATATAGCATAACATAATTTGAATCAGAAGAGAGGAAAATCGTTAAAAGACAATTTAATTTTCCCATTGATTTGAATCAAAATAGGCTAACTATCAGAAAATAGGGATTTCCATCAGAATTCTAGACTTCTCCTGAGAAAGCTTCTTCACATTATTGCTCCTTAGGCCTTGTATTATATCACTTGTGTCCTCACAATTAGAAGGACTCTTTCAGTCATAATCTTAAAACAAGAATCATCTTTTCACAAACTACAGAATTTAGGAAGTTTACTATGGCATGGACTTTATATATATATATATATATATATATATATATATATATATATATATATATATACACATATATATATACATATATATATATCAAAACAGAAGGATTTTTATTGTCAATCCATTATACAAATGGAGAAATGGTAGCTTTGTAAATTAAAATGACAAGCATTTATTTCCACAGTACAAAAAGTTGGAGTTTGAGTAAAACATTGTCTGATTGATTTCTGATCCTATGCTCTAGACCATTTCGAGGTGTTTTTTAGTTTTCAAGTCATATCAACCTCTAAAATATATTTCCAAATCTATGTCTTTATATTGGTCAAGTTTTAAGTTAAAACTTGTTAAATTCTAAGTTTGTTATATTAGGCAAAGTATTGTGTCTCTTTTCTTCATTAACTCTGTAAATTTGAAAAAGAATTCATCATTAGTTTACATAATTATAAGCTAGCACATCAATATTCAGCTATTTGCTGAATAAGGTACCTAAACTATGCAATCTGAAGAATACTCTTTCTAATTTATATGCTAAGAATAGGACATAATTTTATTCCAGATCCTTACCCTGCATATATTATATTTTGACTAAGGTGGTCAAGCTATTTTTATTTCATCCACTTTATATACCCTTCTCAAAAGTTAGATAAAATAATTATTCAATTGTCTTTACAGTACTTGAATGATCACTAGTTTCTTGTATGTCAGAGTGGGAAATACATGCATGAAATTACCAATAATTTAAATAGATTTGTAAAGCTTATTTTCTAGATGGCTATATTTTTCTATCATAAGATACCATTACTATAACTATCAGGCTATCTTAAAACAAAAAGAAGCTTTCTCAGAAAAGAAACAATATGATAATCACAGTCTTTCCTACTCAATTGTAGATTTTTAATGTCTAAAATACTTGAATGTTAACACAAGCATTATATTCAATGTTAGATGGATTATGATCTGTATCTACCTGGTTCAATGACAGGAATAAAGTGAAACACAGTTTAGATACCAATGCATTTGTCACTCAATTGTTCATCTGTATTTTCCTCTACTTTTCATAGTTTAATCTACGAAAATCTTTTGGGGCATTAGAATTTAGCATATCATAATGCCTAACTGTGCCATTTTGGGGAGCCTTTTTGTTTACCAAGCTGTGAAGAGTAGGTAAGATACAGGGCATAGTGTTTGACTTAGTTTTTTCATCTCTAAAAGGGGGAAACATGTATAACATTTAGGATGCTTGTGAGGATTAAATTATCCAGACAAATTCTTAGATTGGTTCCAGGCATGTGGATAAGTTATAGTAAAGCTAATTTTCTTGCTGCTTGGTTTGTACTAAGCTCTTTATTTTTTTTTTTTTTTAAAGTATAGAAATGGACTTATTTACAAAACAGACTCACAGACTTAGAGGACAAATGTGTGGCTACTGTGGAGGCAAGGTGGATGGAAATGGGTGGAAGGGGCAGTTAGGAAGCTTGGGATTGACATGTACACGCTTCTGTATTTAAAATGAATATCCATCTGGGACCTGCTGTATAGCACGCGGAACTCTGCTCAGTACTTATACAACAACCTAAATGGAAAAAGAATTTGAAAAATAATAGATTCATGTATATGTAAAAAAGTCTCTTATAGTTTTCTTCCACTGCAACTACAATCATCTTTCCAAGACTAATTCTTGTGTCAAAATGTTGTGCCATTTTTTTCTTCCTCCAACGTCTACAAATTTTGAATGAAAAATACATTGATCTCCCTTCCAAAAATCTTAACTGTGTTTCCACAGGACTCAAGGCAAGAGGAGCATAGAGTGCCAGCTTTCTTTCCCAACGTTTGATCTCTTGAGATTCATAGCCCAGCTTGCATGTTTTATTTTTCAATGAAGAGTGTAAATACCCTTTTGTAGCCTACTTTTTCAAGCCCAAATCTCTGTAATCTTTTCCAGTTCATAACTACTGGTACTGACTTTCATGTCGAAGTTCTGTAAATATTTCTAGTTATCTCTTTTCCCTAAAAATTATAGTGTCTTCCTTGCTTCTGTTGGGGCTCCTGTGCAAAGATTAGAGTTCATATTTTTTTTTTTAATTTTTTTATTAGTTGGAGGCTAATTACTTCACAACATTTCAGTGGGTTTTGTCATACATTGATATGAATCAGCCATAGATTTACACTTATTCCCCATCCCGATCCCCCCTCCCACCTCCCTCTCCACCCGATTCCTCTGGGTCTTCCCAGTGCACCAGGCCGGAGCACTTGTCTCATGCATCCCACCTGGGCTGGTGATCTTAGAGTTCATATTTTAAGAAATGGAGTGTACCAGGATTTTAATGACAACTTCTTAAATTGGTATCACCTAACTGAACTGCCAAACTCTGCTCACCAGGAGGAGCCGCCTGCTAATTTATCTTTGAACTGTTTGACTTTGCTTGATTTATGCTTGGAGGTTTTTAAACCCATAGAGACATCTTATCTTGTTAATCTAATAGACATTCTGCTAACAACTAGTTAGCCTCCTGGCATTTATACAATGTTACTAGAATCTAAGAGGGAACAGATCTCTGTGTTCCTAAGTGAAGATTATACTTAGTTTGTAACTTGATGTAGGAGCAGCAGCATAGCCCCCATTTCAGACACCATCCTTTACTCATTTTGTGAGAAGGTGCAGTTTCTTTACTTTTTGATATTCTGGTTTTTTGCATTTCTCAGACATAGCCCTTTCAACATACAAAGAGCTAAGATGAGGCCGTTGACATAAATGTTCCAAGTAAAACACAAAACAAAATGATAAGATGTCAATATGCCTTAAATACCAAACACACAAACAGAAAATACCAATTGCTGGTAAGGATGTGAACCGACAGAAGCTCTCATTAATTGCTGATGGGAATTCTAAATGGTACAGCCAGTTTGGAAAATAGTGTGAGACTTTCTTTCAAAGCTAAGTAGAATCTTGCCATGTGGTCTAGAAATTGCACTCCCAAGTATTTACCCAACTAATCTGAATTCTCAGGTCCACAAAAAATCCTGCATGCCGATAATGATAACAGTTTTGTTAATATTTGCCAAAAACTTAAAATAATCAAGTCTTCAACAGGTGAATAAAGATCAAAACTGTCTTACTATCTTTGGGACTTTATCTACTTACAAGAGATATGAGGTACTTTTCTAGGTGACAGATAACATTCTAAACTTGATTTATATTTTGCTTATCTGGGTGTATATATGCACGTAAAAATTCACTAATCTGTACATATAAGATTTGTGGACTTTGATGTCTAAAGTTCAATTAAAAAAAAAGAGAAGCTAATTATTTGAAAATACTTCTTAAATTATATAAACATTTGTATGTAGGGTTGTAATTTGTTTTTATAATAGAAAACATCACACTTTCTACAGAGCATTTTTTACTAATAAAATATCATTTTTGAGTCTGAGCTAATGGCAACCATTAAATTAGCAATTCGTTAGGCAGTTGAAAAATTACTTCATGCTACTGTGCGCAGTACTGGCACGTCGTGTCTAAGCCATTAGCCTTCAGTATTAGCGTGTAGGAGTGAGCAGGACAATGGATTACAGAGTTCCACAAATGAATTTGTAGTCTGAAGCCATCACGAGGAGTTAAGAACTTTATGTTGGAGTAGCCTATAAATCACCTCAGAAAACTTTCGTCTAAACAGGTTACTTACATTCTTAGAAATACTTGAGACAGTAATCCCTTATTATTTCCTGCTCATTCTAGACCACCCTTTTCACTGCATAAGAGTTTACATAGAATAAAAAGTTAAGGAATTGTTGCAACATCAAGATATGAAAGCCCTTGATAACTGGGAAAAAATGTATAGGTTATACAAGGTGATTTTTAAAAATTTCAGCTAAATGGATGTTTCAAGAATTTCCTCTCTTCTCACCCTCCCCCTCCCAGCTATAACCCCCACCTCCAAAAAAAAAAAAAAAAAAAAAAAGGAAAAGATACCTTGTTGGAATTTGGCAAAATTGGCTGGGAAAACTTAACTGAAAAGAGAAATAGTGACAGAATCCTTAACTCTGTGTGTGTGTGTGTGTGTGTATGTATGTATGTGTGTGTGTGTGTGTGTGTGTAAGACTATTTATAAGACTTCTAAGGAACTAAATTTGGTTTGAGGAAGTGAAATGATCTGTTTATTCTTATATCATTTCATGTCATAAAGGTACATTTATTATTATTAATATATAAATTATATAATATATAATCATATACTATGATTTATTATTCCATTCTTTACACCTAAGTCAAAGACTGTGTAACAGATTCCTGATATTTTCCTACGTAGTCCCAAAAGCTGTGTAGATGCTTAAAGTAGTTCTGGGTTTTTCTGCCAGCAGAGCTACTCTCACCACCTGTTTTAGATATTCAGAATTTTGTGTCATTTTCCAGGTTCACAAGCCTTAAGATAAATATTCAGATGTGTTCTACTTCACCATCGTTGGTGATATTAATAGAAAGAACATAAAGTGTATTACAAAGTCAGATTTCCTCTTTTCCTGATCAGAGTCTAAGCTAATACTTAAAAACCTAAAAAAAAAAAAAAAAAGAACAAAAAAGAAACATCTTAAAGAGACAAGCACCTCAAAACTAGGTGCTCTGCAGCAAAAATGCAGAAGGGTATGCGATTAATGGTGAAAGTGTCTGTGACCAAACTGAAACAGAATGGTTAGATTTGAACCTCGTTGGGACAGAGATGGTGTATAGCTCAGGCTATATGGCAGGGAGCAAAGGTCCTCAAACAGTATCATTAATGAATGTGGATGAAGACCCATAGCTGGGCGTTTTTTTCCTCAACATTTCATATGAAGCAAAACTTTTTAAGAGAAGGAAAAAAAAGAAAGGAAGAAAGCACTATTTGAAAAAAAAAAAATTAGAATAGCCCTTGTTAGCAGACTGTGGAGGCAACAAAAGTACTTATGAAACTTCCTTCCCAGGTAGGAAAACTAAAATATGTGTATCCTTTCACTTTCAAGGGTTTCCCTTGCAGCTCAGATGGTAAAGCATCTGCCTTCAATGCAGGAGACCCAGGTTCGATCCCTGGATTGGTAAGATCCTCTGGAGAAGGAAATGGCAACCCACTCCAATATTCTTGCCCGGTAAATCCCATGAACAGAGGAGCCCATGGGCTACAGTACATGGGGTCAGAAAGAGTCAAACACGGCTGAGCAACTAACACCTCACTTTCAAATATTATGTAATAAATCCATAAAGTGCATTCCTTTCCTCTTCTGGGCTCTGTTTCATATTTTCAAATCAAGTATCTCATAATCTTCTATTAGAATTTTTCTGAGTCACTGCAATATATTCTTTGACTACAGTGCCATAATACTGTTTTATGATAATTTCTGTGCTTGTTTGAGCACATCTGTTCTTCTATTAATCCAGACCAGTAGGGAAGGAACTTTAATAAAAATTATAAGGTAAAATTAGAAGTATACAAGTTAAATATATAGGACAGAGATGGTATGATAACATCTGCTTTAGTGAGAATATGTGCTTCTTGAGATAGAAATATTGCTTTAATTCAACTTTGCATGTCTGTACTTCGTATATCACAACTTTGAGTAACGTAGTTGTACACTAATTATTTTGTAAATAAGTGATGCTGCGTGACCAGTTGAACATCATCTCCATGGAAAATTTAATAGGAGATTACCATTTAAGCTTTACCACACCTAAAGTAAAGCATTCCTGTACTTCCTCATTTAACATTTGGCCCTTCTCTTTCTCTCCTATTAGACATAATCATTGTTTGATAACTTTATACTATTTTACTGTATCTTGACTACATTCTTGTGGTTGGGAAAAAAAATGTTTTAATGATTATCAGTATAGTACCAAAAAAAGTTTAAATTGGAGTTTACCCTGGAATGAAGAGATAGCTCTCTTACTATAGCTTTTTTCTTACCTTTCTATGTATGCCATGATCTCCTGCCAGGGAATGCATTTGTGTTGGCATACATATACCCACAGACTTTGAATTACATCTAAGAAACTACTCTGGAATCTTTCAAATCTTTAAAAAACAAATAAATAAGGGACAAAAGACCCACTTTATTTTCAAAGTATTATTGGATTTTTTATCATTAAGCATATTAAAATTTGAGAGTAAGTTCTTTTTTTTTTAATTGTGGGGTAAATGAGAGACTCACTAAAATTGTTTTAAACTTAATTTTGGCTGACTAATTTAAACTAAAATTATTGAATAACTTAAAAATAATTCAAAATTATTGAATAATTTAAACCACAAAAGTCACAGATATGACAGAAAGGAAAAACACTACAAAAATAAAATAATGTAATGATAAATAATTGTCTTTTTAAAGGACTAGAGGGCATCTATGAACTGGATTCTATTGTACCATATATTCAGTTTGTGTGTATTTTTCCTTCATCTGGCTTGGGTGTGTGAAGACAGGATTTGAGGCTCTGTTAAGAGTGTTAGGGTTAGTGTACTTATGGTAGAAGAATGAACCTGTAAAGGCTAAAGGCCATAATGATATTCAGATATTCTTTCTTACTTTGTGTCTTCATCTTTTGAATTATTAAAAATGTGGCTTTTAGAGGAAATAGACATTCCATCATGTGTGATAAAGGAATGAGAATTTCAGGCCATGACGGTTAACAGGAAAGTCTTGCACCATATAGAGAAGTGTGTTCCACAGGGATTAGAAGTCATGCAAATATTTGATTAAAGTTGGCTCTTTAAAAATATCATTTATTGATTAAAAAATATACTTAATTTGCCTTCACCTGCTCTCTTCCTTTTTACTCAAAGAGATTTGCACCAGTGCCATTTCTTCTTTGCTCCATTATCTTCTGGTTGGAGGAAGGTACCAATTATAATTCTATGCCATCACAACTGAGAAGAACTCTGGATGGATAAGTTCACAGCAGAGTTTTCATGTTATAGCCCTTTCAAAGCTTATGCTTTAGTCTTCCCAAAGGTGTGGAAAGCCAATTAAATTCAGTATTGATTATTTACACAGCCTAAAATGTATTGGTGAACAAATTGATTTCAGATGTATCTTTCAGGCCTAAAAACTTCTATAAGTTGCTATTTTTAATATGTGACTATAGACTTTGAATATATGCCATGTCATTATTTGCATAGTCTCACATCATTAAAATAACAGAAAAATTAACCTCAATGTGGTACTGAAAATGACATAAAAAGGCAGAAAAAGAGCCTGACACCTATATTCCATTCTTTTCTGTTTATTGAATAATCCTGGAGATAAGCTAAGCATGTAGTTAGTGTAAAGGAAACCCAAGTTTTGTTTCTAATCTATGGAAATAATGTAACTGAAGTTACCTGGGAAAAATATGAGTGCAGGAGCAGGCTCTTGTCTGATTTTATGAGGAAGGATAGTTCAGTGAAATGGGAAGAAATGAGAAGGTGGTAATAAGCAGTAACAGGTCCTGCAGGCAGAGGCAATCGGGACCAACATCTGGTTGGTTCCTGTCTGCAATCAATATGGCAGAGATTACAGCCTGTAGGTTGAGCTCTGGCTCCTCCACCTGCTCTCAAAGGTGGTTATGTAAGTAAAAGAATATGTTCTGGTTATTGTTTTTGGAGAGACGCTACCTATCTGATAATTCTACTCTCGGCAAGGTGATAACTGGAGAACGATGAACTATCTAGTATAGAGTCACTCTGCTTCAATATTTTTGCTTTAAGTAAAATAGATGAGTAACATTGTCATATTATCTCCTATTGTCATATTAAAGATCAACCATATATTTAATCTGCACAAGTCCATGAACTAGATATTCATCTTTTTGTCCATTAATTGAATGTTTTTCATCCAACCTATTCATACTGCCACTGAGAAGCGAGCCTTCCTCAAGCATACTCTCCTAATGTCAACTATGGTCTCAAAGTATTTTGTCATCAGATTTGATAAATTGTATTAAGAGGATAAACATATGTAAAATATAATTTACCAAAATTTGAGAGAAGTAGAATGAAAATATCTTAGTAATAATATAACATAAACTTTAAATCTGTGATTTTTTTTTACAAAAAACAATCCAGACTCACATGGCATCACTAATAGTTTTATTCACAAATATTTGAAGAAGAGAATACATTGTATAAAAATTTTTACAGCGCAAAAAAATAGGAATGCTTCCATACTTGTTTTATGAGGAAATATATCTTTGATAATAACACTAAATGAGAACAACACCAAGGTTAATTCTTTTATTGAACATGAATGCAAAATGGTAAACAAAATAATAGCAAATCAAACTCAGCAACATATAAAAATGATAATAATAATGAGTTTCTTAAAAGCATGCAAAGTTGATTTATCCTATGAAGACGAAACAGTGTGATTCACCATGTTAATAAAATAAATAAGGAAAGTATTATAATCACTCTATAGATGTAGCAAAAGCACATGATAAAATTCAAAACCTGTTTTTATAAAAAACATTTAGTAAAATTTAAAGTTAAAAAAGGTAATAATCTAATAAAGAAAATCCATTACAAATGACAGCAACCTTTATATTTAATGGTGAAATATTGAAAGTTTTCCCAATGAGATCAAATTATTGGCAAGGATGCTTGTCTCAATACTTTTATTTAATGCTCTCCTTTAAGTCATAGAGAGTGAAGTAAGAAAAGGAAAGTTTTCAAAGTGAAGATTGGAAAAATAAAATATTCAAACTGTTATTATGAGTAAGATCAAGAAATTTTCAGCATGACATATCTACTACATTCATGGAATCAAAGTAAAATTATTAGATTCAATAAATAATATCAATAAACAAATATATACATTTGATGCAGAAGCAAGAGATCATTAGAACAGGAAGTTTAATACAGCACTATTATAATAGCAATGAAAACATCAAATATCCATGAATAACTCTAATAAAAAGTGTAAAATCCCTATAGATAAGTCCATAAACTATTACTGAGAAAAATTCAAGACCTAAAAAATGAAAAGATGTACTACATTCATTAACTCTGACATTCACTAATGTAAAGAGATAAATTTGTGTCAAATTGATCTGTAAAATTGTTATTATTCTAATAAAATCCTAGAATATTTTTGTGATTATTAAGATAACTCTAAAAATTTATGGAAATGTGGCACTGCTATAAAAATAGACCCATCAGAGATAATAGTCAAGAGGAAGGAAAAGGTGTAGTGGAGTAGGGAGAAAATAACCCATTTTCTAATTCTACTCTGTGTGACCATCTTGTTCACATGGCACATAAATATATACTGGTGTGTGTATTGCTTGAAGTAGTCAAAAGAATTCATTATTTTTCATTTGTAATTGCCAGTTATATAACTTAACAGAAGTTATCTTAACTTAGTGTAATCAAAACATAAGTGACAAAATGACAGCTGTTAGATATATAAGTATTTAACATTTGTTGTTGTTCAATCACTCAGTAGTGTCCAGCTCTTTGTGACCCCAAGGAATGCAGCACGCCAGGCTTCCCTGTCCATCACCAACTCCCGGAGCTTGCACAGACTCATGTTCATCCAGTCGATGATGCCATCCAACCACCTTATCCTCTGTCATCCCCTTCTCTCACTTTCAATCTTTCCCAGCATCAGGGTCTTTTCCAGTGAGTCAGCTCTTTGCATCTTGGCCAAAGTATTGGAGTTTCAGCTTCAGCATCAGTCCTCCCAATGAATATTCAGGATTGATTTCCTTTATGATAACTGGTTGGATCTCCTTGCTGTCCAAGGGACTCTCAAGAGTCTTCTCCAACACCACAGTTCAAAAACATCAATTCTTCAGAAGATAAATAGATAGATAGAAATATAGTAGACTTTTGGACTCTGTGGGAGAAGGCGAGGGTGGGATGTTTCAAGAGAACAGCATCAAAACATGTATATTATCTAGGGTGAAACAGATCACCAGCCCAGGTTGGATGCATGAGACAAGTGCTCGGGCCTGGTGCACTGGGAAGACCCAGAGGGAGCGGGTAGAGAGGGAGGTGGGAGGGGGGATCGGGATGGAGAATACATGTAAATCCATGGCTAATTCAAGTCAATGTATGACAAAAACCACTAAAATATTGTAAAGTAATTAGCCTCCAACTAATAAAAATAAATGAAAAAACAAACAAACAAACAAAAAAAAAAAAGAAAAGAAATATAGTTTCTTAAAATTGAAGACCAACAAGTTCCAAAGAACTAGGGTTCTTTCTTGTTCAAAGTACTTTGTAATGTAAACATATCAATGCCAGTTGAAAAGTAAAGGCAGTAAGTATATAATATCTTACAGGAACATAGTATACGACATCATATAAAGCAGAGTTCTAATATTTGCTCTGCCACTTGCCCATTGTAGGTTCTTAAATCACTTAGACAGACTGATTTCCAGTTTGGTAAAGAATCTGCCTGCCAAAGCAGGAGATGCAAGAGATGTGGATTCAATCCCTGGCTCAATGAGATCCCCTGGAGTAGGAAATTAAAACCCACTCCAGTATTTTTTGCCTGGAAAATTCCATGGACAGAGAATCCTGGCAAGCTACAGTCCATGGGAACTCAAAGAGTTGGACACGACTAAACAGGCACACACTCACATAAAGAGAAGAAATACTGTCAAGGGTATAAGGGCTGTTCTCAATAGTAAATGAGACACAATTCAAATACAGCCATTAACACTGTTATTCACCTACAGTTAGCATTCAGTTGCTGTTGGGTATTATTATTACTGACATTGAAATGTTCTAGTGAAAGTAAAATACTGGTTGTTAGTTTGATCTGCTAGCAAGTTTATTTGAAAGTTTTTTAAAAATATGACATAGTAGAACCAAGCAAGCTAGTGAAAGAAAGCAGAGGAGTCCAAAGAGATGGCTAGTGGTAGAAAATGGAAGAATTATCAGTGTGACAAAGTATGTAAAGAGGTGATGGAGGAAAGAAAACTGCAGTTGTAAGGAAAGTGAGGAGGAAGAATATTTCTTATTTGAGAGAAAGTAGCAGCAGCAGCAGGTGATACTTGGTGAGAAATCAAAGCAATAGTTTTGGCAAATGCAAACTCCATGATGTCTAGAGAAAGTTCAGGAGTTCAAAACTGAGGACTCAGATAGCAATTAATTAGGGAGCAAGTGTTTGTGAAGAGGTAAGGAGGTGAATCAGAGATTTGGATCATGGGTAGTTGAGATGGAATAAAAACGGCCATTAATTTGCCTCTCATGCTGAGAGGTGAATGGAGTTTACTGTCTATCCCTTGACTTCAGGCTGATTTTGTGACTATCTACAGAATACATCAGAAGTAACATTACCACAATTCCATACCAAACTTTTTAAATGATTGGCAATGTCTGTTTTTTGCTTCTTGGAATACTCACTTTTAGAAATCTCCTTATAGGAGGCAACTGTCTTATTGAGAGAAAGCACAAGAAACTGTGTGGAGAAATCTGCATGGAGGAGAATCAAGGCTCTGGTCAACAACTTTTGGCTTAGCTTCTATCTGACAACCAGCACCAAATTGTTAGAAGAGTGTAACTCATCTTTGAAATGAAGGTAAAGAATGTTCTAGTTCTAACTGAACTGCTCAGTGTATGACACATAATAAGCAGGTTGTCCCCACCAAGCTCTGTTCCAATAGCAAACTTCAGAATCATGTGACTGATTTTGTTGGCTTTAACTTACTATGTTTACAGAATAAATATAGATAACTGAAACAAGTAGCAAGAGAAAGTTTGAAAGAATCTAATATATAGTGTGCAATGACTGATTATACATACATTATATATATTTCCCCAAACATTAAAGAAAAACAAAATAGGCAAACAACAACTACAACAGAAACAGGGAATGTGGTAAAAAAGGGAGGCAGCGATATACCACTTCAATACCACTATCAATACAATTACTCTATCTGGGAAACAAAAATATCCAAGACTAAAGGAGAGATCAATAAAAGCTAAATTAAAGGGCTTTCTGGGGAGATTGAACATTTAGAGGAAAAAAAAATATCTAACTTTCACAAATCAATTTGTTTGCCTATACCTTCTGTTCACACATAAGGAACATAAATTATGATTTATGAGAGACAGAAGGTTACTTTACATATCTACAGAAGGCTTCCCTGGAGTCAAACCCGTCTTATGGTAAAATTAAGGGCAAATGCCCTGAAGCATTATCACATAAGTTGGGACCTGGCTCAAACAATCACATGTACTTACAAACCTTTTACTAATAAATGACAGTAATGCTGAGAGAAAACACCTTTTCTCACTCACCAGTGCACATGGAAATTTAAGATGATAGCTTTCTATTTTCCTTCCTATGAAAGTTTCTTGAAGTGAAAAGTATATTCTATAAAAACACATACTTTAAATGCTGTCTTGTTTAAAGAGGTATATCTGATATTATTCAAAATAATTCATTTTAAATTTTAATTAACAGCATTGAGTTGAATATTATGTCATATATACCTACATTGAACACATAGTAGCATTCATACATATTCATGAATAATATATACTTATAGGTGTATATATAAGTACACACATTTACATATACACTTATTCATATACATATATACACACATACTCTAACATATGTGTTAGAAGTACATTGTTGAAGAAAGGATTTAAAGGTAGCTGTAAAAAAGAGAAAAAAGAATCTCAGAGAGTCCAGGTTGACATACAGAGCTTGATTTTGCCTGATAAGCAGTTGGAACAATTAAGTCTTTTTAGTGAAGTAACATTTTTTTTTCTTTCTGATCATATAATGCATGCTAATTTTAGGACATGTAAAATAAGTTAAACTTCATTCCATAATTTAATTTCTGTATCTTTCTTGTCTTCAAAATTTTTCAAACTTATTTTCAGTTGCTTTATGTTCATCATGATAAAAGAGTTTATAATATTTTAAGGGTCAAAACTTAAGATATATTTGGATAAATGGTATCTGAAATATAAAGTTTGTTACTTATGTTTTAGGCATATGCAAAGATGCTCTGCATCATATGTTTTCAGGGAAATGAAAATTAAAGCAACAATGTGATAACACTACACACATACTGGAATGACCAAAATCCAGAACAACCAAATCCTGTCAATAATATAGAGCATCAGGGATGCTCATTCATTGCTGGTAGATGCAAAATGGTATAGCTATTATGGAAGTTAGTTTGGAAGTTCCTTGAAAAACTAAACATAATCTTGCCATAAGAGCCAGTAATCACACTCCTTTGTATCTAAACAAAGGAAGTGCGAATTTATGTTCACACAAAAACTTGCACTGAGATGTTTCTATCAACTTTATTCATAGTTTCCAAATCTTGGAAGCAATCAAGATATTCCTCAGCAGGTGAATGGATACATAAACTGTGGTATATACAGACAAGGCAATATTTTCATCACTGAATAAAATGAGCTATCAAGACTTAAAAAGACATGGGATGACATTAATTTATATAACTAAGTGAACTAAGTCAATCTAGAAAAGCTATATACTGTATGATTCCAATTATATGCCAGTTTGGAAAAGGCAAATGATGGAGACAGGAAAAAATGCAGTTGTTCCCAAAGATTGGGATGAGGAGGAAGGAAGACTGTGTGAAAAGCAAAGGTTTTTTTTTGTTGTTGTTGCTTTGTTTTTTGTTTGTTTGTTTGTTTTTAGGGCAGTGAAATTATTCTGTATAATACTATAATAATGAACACAGGTCTTTTTACATTTGTCAAACCCATAGAAGTTTCAATATCAAGGTTGTGCATGCGTGCTCAGTCATGCCCAACCCTTTGCGACCCATGGACTGTAGCCCACCAGGCTCCTCTGTCCATGGGATCCTCCAGGCAAGAATATTGTAGTGAGTTGTCATTTCCTACTCCAGGGGATCTTCCCAACCAAGGGATTCAATCCATGCCTCTTGCGTCTCCTACATCGACAGGTAGATTTTTACCATTGCATCATCTGGGAAACTTCAATACCAGGAGTTAGCCCTAATTAAACTATGCATTCAGGGCATTAATGATGTGTCAATGTAGGGTTCATAATTTATAGCAGATTTATGGTGACTTGGGGTAGCTATGTATGTGTGAAGGCATGGAATATAGGAAATCTCTGTACTTTCTCTTCAATACTGTTATGAATTTAAAACTGCTGAAAAAATAGTCTATTAGAAAAAGATGAAACTTGTGAGATTTTAATCACTATGTAAACTCATTTCAACACAGCAGGAAAATACTGATGACTCCAAAATGTAGAAAATAGTAATTGAAATAGTAAAAATATGTGGGGTCACTGAATGTGACAAGATAGTAAGACAGTTGGTAACAAGAATGGAGATTCATGTTGGAATAAGAGATTAGGGCTATATAATTAGAATAAAAACTGTATTCCTAAGAACTAAGAAGTAATTATTAGAAAATTATATTTAAATAATTTGTAATTTATTATATCAAAATTTTTGTATTAAGTGACTCATCGGACCTAGACATCCCAAAGAGGGGAATAGGTAATTCGTAAAAAACAAAAACAAACAAACAGATAAATAAATCAATAAAATATGAAAACAGATTGAAGAGACTTAGAAAATGATAGTAATATACAAGTAAAGTGGCATATACTGGACTCTACAGGTTGTTTTGGGAGGCTTTGTTCAAATATGATTTTTTTCCCTTTAGAAGATCTCACAGAAAGTAGTGATTTCTAACTGGATAGTTAGGAGAGCATTTCTGGGGAAGTCGAAAGTAATTGGAGATCTTTGAGGAGAAAGAATTGGTTGACATGTTCAAATAGGATGCCATTCCAGTTAGAATTATTTCCATGGATGAAAGACATTTTGACCTGCAAAGAGAAATAGGCATTGTGTCAGAGACAATAGCATGCAGAGATAAGAGTGCCAGGTGGTAAATAAGAAAAAAAACTGACCATTGAATTTTTCTGGAGGAAGAGCAGGGAACTCATGCATACATATCATTTATTCATTCCACAAATATTCATTGAGCGCTTACTATGTTTTAGGCTTGCTGCTGTCAGTAAACAGAGCAGACTAAAGTCTTATCATGGAGCTTTTGTTAGAGGAGTCAGAGACAATAAATAGCATAAATCATCAAATTCTTTACAATGTGGTCAGGCTTCCCTCATAGCTCAGGTGGTAAAGAATCTGCCTGTAATGCAGGGGGCCTGGGTTCAACTCCTGGGTGGGGAAGATCCACTGGAGAAGGGATAGGCTACCCACTCCAGTATTCTTGGGCTTCCTTCCCTTCTGGCTCAGCTGGTAAAGAATCCTCTTGCAATGCGGGAGACCTGGGTTCAATCCCTGGGTTGGGAAGATCCCCTGAAGAAGGGAAAGGCTGCCCATTCCAGTATTCTGGCCTGGAGAATTCCATGGACTATACAGTCCATGGAGTTGCAAAGTGTCAGATATGACTGAGTGACTTTCACTTTCATCTATGGAAAAAGGTAATCAGTACATTAGAAAAGAAGAACCAAGGAATAGGGGAGGGTGTTGTCAGTATGAGCTGCAGTGAAACAAAGATTTCAGGAAGGTGAGAGGATGAACTATGAAGATAACTAGGAAAAGATTACTCTGATCATATGATGTTCTATACTTGAAGAACACCACAGAGTCCAGGATTTCAACAATGGAGTGAACAGAAAATAGTAGAACATGTTGTCAGAGAAGTTAAGCCCTCCTGTGTGGTGGGTAAGATTCCACGAGAAACCTGGTAAATCGTTATCTGTAGGCACAGGCTTCCCTTCTTCCCTTGATTCCAGAGATGAGAGGTCATTGGAGGGCTTTGTATTTCACAGGATGACACTGACTCTTCTGTTGATAATAGACTGCAAATTTATGTATCTCTGAAATGGACTAGTTTCATCTAACGTAATTATAACATGATATACACTTTTGACTTTTTTTGTTTTTGTTTTTAATTAGTCCTGCTTCTCAGCGCACACTGCACAATTCTCTCTCCACCCATGTACTAATCCTCTAGGAGCCTGGCCTTCATCTAGTTTCGACTCCAGCACACCTCTGATAATAACTCAGGCATTTTCTTCTTATTCATTAGTTACTTAATGTATGAACTTCCAAAAGTCAATGCCTGATTGTTAATAGAGAATCTAATATCCATCCAGAGGTAATAGAAAATTTAAACTGGTACAGTTTGTTCTATGATTTTCTAATGTAGCAAAAGGGCAAATATTTTGTGTTTACTTTTGTGTTAACTTTAAGGCCTTTTATGCAGGCAGCACAGTATTATGTAAATCCAAACCTCCCTCTTAATGCAGGATAGCCTATTTCATCCTATTGAAAAATTTTATCACTTCACTCAGGTTAAGTAAAAACACACCCACAGTGACTTGTCTTTACCTCTTGACTAGTTCTGTAATGCATAATTAGTTACATAAGGACACTTGCTTATTTTATAAGCACACAGAAATGAACAAGTTCTTGCTCTAATGTTTTCTACAAAAGTAGCACATGTACTGAAAAAAAGCAGTAAAAAATCACTTTCATAAAAATATCATCAGAGAGCCAAGGGTTTTAATGGAACATTCAACCTCTCTGATAAACAAATGTTGTCAAATCAAATATGTAATTTATTAGAAATATGATAGCAAAGACCAACTGCCAAATGATTTTTAAGGGGAAAATTTTTTGACATTTAAGAAAATGCACTTTTTGGAAGTCACTTGTCATGGAGTCTTATATTCATTTTTAAGGTAATCACAAGTAAATTATAGTGACCCTGCATCTTTTATATACTGCTCTTTTCTATAATTGATCATCACTTCTTTTGATATGTTATGGAGTTGGACTCTTTATGTATGCAATCCTTGAATGTATAATTCCAGAAAGGAAGAGTCAAGGAATAGAAGTAGATTCTAATAGAAACATTTTTAAAAGATTCATTTATTGTAAATATACCACATAAGTGCGAAAGGCATTATGGAAATAATTCTTTTTCCATAAATTAGATTCAACAGCAGTATAAATCTGTGCATTTTACTGTCTATAAGAGACATAATTGCTAAATCAGGTATCCTATGCCCCAAAGCATTTGAAATGTAAAGAGGATACTCTTTTCAAAAATAGTGGTTAACTACTTTTATTTCATCCATTTTTTTGTATGAAATCCTAGAGTTGGGCATAGTAAAGAAGAGAAAAATGATGGGACTTGTTAAAAATTATACAAAGATGCTGAATAAATGAATAAACAAAGTGTATTCACATATACAATAGCATATATATGTATGAAACATATTCATATAAAATCATATAAGCACTGCTGGAAAATTTAAAGCTTAGTGTTACTTCCAATATAAATGCTACTTATTGAAATTTATTCTTGACTTTCTTTTTTTTCTAATTCAGGACATAACACAACTTCCTACTAAAATGAAGGTAAATCAGAAGTTTATTGTTCAGAGACACTCAGCTCTTGTTTCCTCTGCTGACACCACCAATATGAATAATGACAGTATCAGTGATGAGGGAGTTTTTGTGATGCAAATCTCTCCGCAGGGAGAGGACTATAGTCATCATGAGTTTATTTCACAATTCACCTTCTTTCTCTAGCAAGCCACTATAATGAGATCAGCTGTGCCCTTTCTCTAGATTGGAAAGTAAAATTCCTGTGGATCACAGCAGGACTGATTTGGGTCCTTCAGCCATCATGGTTGTCAATTCCTAAGGACTCCAGGTCCATGCAGAGATTTGCATCTCTTATTATGATGGTCAAAATGAGCAGGATGATTCCATTGTGGTTTAGTTCATCTCAAGAATGTAGAAAATCTGCCAGTTTGTGTTTACAGCAGAAAATACAGGTCACATTTCAATATAGGTATAACTACTTCATAATAAATTTTTACATTTACACAATCACTTCTTTGATTAAACTAATTTACCTTACCCTTCCCTGACCTGCTCACTCCTCTTTAATTTCCCCATTAGAGCTAATCACTTCACTTCATTTCTTAAGTATTAATAAACAATAGTTTTCTTAACTCGATTTTGATTTCTTTGAGGCTTGAGGTATCAAAGAGGTTTAGGAGTGTTGAGATCTACAAGGTTGGCAAAGTGCTTGAAATAAGACACATTTTCAACAAATTTACCTCCCACAAAATAATACTGTATCAAGTATGTCATAATGCCATTTGCTAGAAAGACATTTGGTAAAAATGAACTTTCTGTGTATTGTTTTCTGTGACTAATATATCAGAAGAAGTAGATTGCATAGTCTTTGCCAATGTCGAAAAGTTCTAACCAAATAGAACTTACCTCTATTCATCCACTGCATAGCAAAACCAATCTATTGACACCAGGTTGTGGTAAAGGAAAGTAAAGCATTTCTTATAGGGTGCCAAGCAAGGAGAATGGACTGTTAATGCTCAAAAGTCCTGATCTCCCATTGGACTTAAGGCAAGGGTTTTTAAAAACATTTGAAATGAGGATTGCAGCTTGTGTACGTTCTTCTGATTGGTTGGTGGTGAGGTAAGAGGATGATATTTCTGGAATCCTAATTATGAAGCTTCTAGTTCCAACCTGGTCTGCATGCTTGTGATCTGCATGTGCTCCTCATCCTCTACCTGGGTGGAGATCTTAATTTCTGCTGAATAACTCAAAGATATGCATCAAGTTGCTATAGATGTCCCTTTAGGAGAAATTAAGATTCTCTGTTATCCCCGAACTTTTATTTAAGCTATCATTACTTTATTTATTTATTGCTTGACTGCCTTCCCTTTATTTCTATAATCCCACTCTTCCCTGATCAGCAACGACTTGAGTCTGCTCTTTGGAGCTCAGGTAAGACCTAGAAGACTGAAGTATTTTCTATAAATGAGAAGCTTGGGAAATAAAGGAATTTTATGAAGCCAGAAGAGCCCTGAGGGGCCCTGCTTAGTTTTAACAGGATATGTTGAAAAAAGTTTAAAGCAAATACCCAGCTGGATAGTTTTCAAGTTCAGTCGATCATGGAGAACATTTTTAAGAATCGATTTGTGAGATAAGAATTCTATGGAACATACTTCAGGAAACACTCATCTGAGCATGGTTTAGGGATGTCCTTTTGGATAATATTATACATACAATGAGTCACAATATTAAATATTCACTTTTATGGCAATCCACTATGAGAGATATATTTTAATCATGTTTCTCTATGGGTTATATACACATACACACACAAAAAGATAGAAAAAAGGCTTTATTGATATCACTAGACATGATTTACATATGGCAATTTTGTGTGAAAGTTTGAAAGTGGTTTGTTAACTGTGGTCACCACTTAGAGCACTATAATACTTGATTATGAAGCATGCTGCAGAATTTATTTCAGACACTGAATCTGTCAGTTGGCTATTGCCTATCTTGTTTTTGCTTTTCTTTACTCTTTTTTGTCTTTTCCAAATGTTTCCAAATATTTCCAAATGTTCACTTTTATTTTTACTGATTAAATAACATTCTGTTCTATTTAAAGGCTTCCTCCATCCCTTTACTTTGTTCTGCAACAATAAATCTCCAGTAAACACACTATTCTCAGGAAAAAAGACTACATCATCAGGGTTGCTAGTGACAAAGAGAAAACAAATGAACATAAGCAACCTTAAGCTCGATTAGATCCGCAGGGAAAAATCAATGACATGGAAAAGAACAAAGTTACAGGGGAATGAGGTTGCATCTTCCAACTTGTACACAAAGGAGCATAAAAAGAAAGAAACCACAGGATTACAAGACCGAGTTGATGCCAACTCATGAAAAGTAAAGCACAGAATGAAAGCAATTAACTGGATAATTGGAGCAAAACCAAACAATTTTGCCTCAATTAAATGGTTTACCTCACTTTAAAGTAATATGGGACTTGAATTATCCAGAATGGTTTGACAAAATTATTCAATAATCTGTTATCAGAGTGGGTAGGGTACTTTATTGCCTCCAAGTGCCTCTCCAGAAATGAAATGACAGATTTTTTTTTTTTTTTCAAAAAAAGGAAGTGACAGGTGGGAAACCTTATCTATTTATGACCATATGGTTGTCATCTTTGTCATCAATGTGCAGTATACTTCTAGCAGTTTATCTTCTGCCCTTTCTATATTAACCAGTTGGGAAATCTGGAGATCTGGATATTCCCAGCAGAGTTCTATAGAATTAAGTTCATGATTTTTTTGTTATTTGAATTCTGTTTTTTTCCCAACGTATCTAGCCATTGGTAATAATGAGACACAACATTTATTGATTTCCTGCTGTGGTCCAGAGGCAATAAGCACTGCTATAATCCATACAGAAACAATCAAGATGATAATTATTGTAATTTTACAGAGAAATGGAGGCTCTAATAACTCAAATAATTTACCGGAGGTCACAAAATTAGGCAGAGGCTAAGCTGGAACCAATTTCAAGTTCGGTCTGACCTTAAAGCACATGGTATTTCTATTGATATTATTTTTATATTAGTTCTTGGATATCATTAAAAAATCTTACTTTGTTTGGTTTCTCATAAGAACAGGTATAGAAAAAGGAAACATTCATTTCATTTTAGGATCAGTGGCCTTCAAACATTTTTTTCTTTTTTTAGTATGCTTGCATTAAAAATGAAAGGAGCATATTCCTCAACACATTTGTATTTCTCTCCATACAGGAGTCAGAGAGATCATTTAAAAAGGTAAATCAGGTTGTGTCATTACCTCACCTGCTCAGAAGCTTCCAGTGACCCATCACACACTGACTAATGTCCAAAGCCCCAGCCATGCCAGAAAACCTGTCACCACCTGACTTTCCCCCAGCCGGTTTGCCCCTCCTCCCCCATTCCAATCTCACACCACCCCCATATGTTCTGGCATTTTTCTTTTCCTCAGACACGCCGTGATTTTTCACGTCATAAGACCCCTTTAGGCAGGTCATCTCTTTGTTTCCTTTTGTCCTCTGTTAAAATGTTAAATTTGTCCCTCTTCCCCCCAATAACATCTTTCTCAACATAACTTCACCATTTTCTGTTCACTTTTTCTGCCTTATTAGTTTTTACTGCATTTATTACTATCTAGTATTAAATTACATATTCATTTATTTACTCTCATATTTTATGAAACCTTGACATATAAAAGCTCTTTAATATCGTGGATTTGGGGTTGTCTCTATTACCATTGACTCTCCAGAATCTAAAATGTGTCTCGTATATACTAATTGTTCATAAATATAGAACTCTCTTTCCTTATGTTAAGTATGAATATAACAATGCTTATTTCTCACATGTTTAGATTAAAACATTAGACATTATAATATTATTTTAATACTCCCCACTGGAATATCTTGCACTTCCATGGGAAAGGAATGCTGTGTTTTGGAGAACACTAATTTGTATTATTGAAATACTGTATGCTAGTAGTGATGTCCTTTTTTTTTTCATTGAAGTTGGAAACAATTGACAGGTAAACTTAAGTGAACAGATGAAAATTCAACCATCATCTTTTTTTCCCCCTAGAAAAGCTATACAGACAAGAGACTAACTTGAGTATGGTCCAATGGCCTGCTAAGATTGCACACTAGAAATCTACACACTTATCCAGTTAGACACAAGCTGAGGTGGACCACAGAAACTTCTCTATCAAGCGATGTGTATAAAATTTAGAACATGGAGGACAGAAACATACATAATTAACTTATGCAGGTAAGTTAACACCAAAGGTAAAGTAAAAAGACAAGTCCTGAGCCAGGCACACCCAGAATTTACTCTGAAACTTATCAATCAGGTAGACAAGCTACATTTTCCTGCAGAAAGTCAGTGATGCGATGCTAATAGTCTAGTAGTATAACTATAGTGGAACTCCGTCCACATGGAAACCTAAGGCCAAGGAAAAGAAATTATTCTATATTATGTTAAGTTGTATTTCGTTAATCATTTTGACTCAAGTATCAGACTTCTGCTTGACCAAAGTTGTAGATGCTGCTTCCAGGGAAGGAGATAAGTGTTTTCTCAGGACCGTCCACATGCATGACCAATAGCTGCCTCGTGCTGATATTTCTAGAAATGCTGTCTCCAATTTGTGCTGTGCCAATTTGTACTCCACACGTTACTAAAATTTGATCTGAAAATTCATTGACTTTTATTATTTCCTAGTCTAAATAAAACCTTGCTATATTTTTTCCAGCATAGATCCTCCAAAGCTATGCAAGTAGATTGAATCATATTAACATTAGGAATCCAAGATTTCAATATAAGTCAACCTCAATATCAGGTTTCTAGGGAGACATTTTAAAATTGCAGTCTTTGTCTGCTAATCTGCCAATCTGCCACAACAAAATGGGAATATTAAAGAGTGGGTGATTTAAACAACAGAAATTTATTTCTCCTAGTTGTGCAAGTTGGAAGTCTAAGATCAAAGTGCCTGTAGATTTGGCTTTTCCGGAGTTCTCTTTGCTTGGCTTGTAGATGAATGCCGTTTTATTGTGTCCCAGTGATACTGAACCTGGACTTGGCAATACTTGCTGACATGCAATAAATCCAATCTACTGACTGAGTTGGGTTGAAGGAAAATATAGAGTTTACTGCAGGGCACCAAGCAAGGAGAAGGGGCAAATAATGCTCAAGAGACCAAGACTCCCCAAGGCCTTTCAGGGAAGGGTGTTAAAGGCGATGTGAGGAAAGGGGCTGCAGGGTACATGATCAGATCATGCACGATTCCGATTGGCGGCCATCAAGGTGAAGTTCTGAGTACCACCATTCCTCTGGTTTCAACTGGTGGGGTCTACTTGCTTGAGGTCAGCACTTTTCATCTGGTGAGTATGATTCCTGAAAAACAACCTTGGAATGTGTGTCAGACCTTATAAAGGAGGTCTGACATGTATCTGTCAGGAAACTGGAAGTTCAGTGACTCTGCTATGTGGCTAAATCATTAGCAGTTTCCTTGCCTAACAGCTGTCCTTTCTTTCCACATCTTCTCATTTGCTAATGATAATTCTTGAGTCAGCCTTTGGAAACTCAGGGCAGGCCTGGGACACTAAAGCAAAAGCTTTCATTTCAAAATACAAGGATGTGGAAGCTTGCATGCACTTTCAGTAACATTACCTTTTTATGTGCATGTTTTTTCCACTTCTTATAAAGATACCAGTCATATGGAATTAGGATCCTACTATAATCATTCAACCTTTATTACCTCCTTCACAGCCCCATCTCCAAATACAGTCATTTTGGGGGTTAGAGCTTCAATATATGAATTTTGAGGGGAACACAATTCAGTCTGTAACATAATGTCCCAAAATGAAGATACTTTGTAAGTAAAAAGACCAGAATTTTTACATTAAAGTTAAAAAACTTTTAATTTTATAAATTTCATAACTTCATTGTGGCAGGAGGCATTGTGAATTTCTGGATGAAATCAGGATCTTCCAGGATTTACTAACTGAATTGTATCTTACTGGAAATGTGTACTTGATTTAGAATTTTAGAAGTTGTACTTGTCATTATCAGAATGTATAAAGCCAAAAAACTCAATAGAAAAATACCTCATTATGCCAAACTGGCTCCAAATCGACCAAATTTTGAATAGAAGTCAAACATCAGTCTTTGAGAAAATTATCTAAGACAAAAAATGTGTTACCTACAAACCAACACTTAAATGTTTCCAGAGCAAAAGTTCAGTAGAAACTGAGGAAGCAGTTGGAAAAATTCTTGATTTAATATTTTCCAGAATGTAATTCTATTGCTGAAGAAAGAAGAAATTTACCAAAAAAAAAGAAGATTAAATTCTGTTTAGTATGTACTCTGTGATGGCTGGAGTTTGGCAAAGAGGAAGTAACTCCTATCAATCATTGCTATATACTTTGTACTTCATCTAACGTATAATTTAATTTAAAGGCTTTATAAGATCCAGGTAAAGCACATGTGGCAAAAAAAAACTGGTGGTGTTTAGTTTATAAGAGGTGAAGATGCAGGTGTCAGGTTGTTATATACCACTATGAATGCTACACTTGATCACTTAGGTCAGGCAATGATGCTTAGTATTAAAAATAACTTTTCCTTTATCAATGGAGCATCAAAAAAAAGTCCCACTAATTACTATATTTGCTTTTTAATTTTTTTATTTTTGCCATTTGCTATTTCTTTGCTCAGTCGGGTCCGACTCTTGGCAACCCCATGGACTGTAGCCTACCAGGCTCCTCCGTCCATGAAATTTTCCAGGCAAGAGTATTGGAGTGGGTTGCCATTTCCTTCTCTAGGGTATCTTCCTGATCCAGGAATCAAACCCGGGTCTCCTGCATTGCAAGCAGATGCTTTACCATCTGAGCCACCAGGGTAAAAAAAAAAAAAACAAAAAAACTTTTCTACCTCTCTCATTAAAGTTCCTTAGAAATGTCTTATTTTTGTGCTTCTTGCTTTACCCACCCCTCTTTCATTCTTAGTTTATTTAGCCATTACTGTGTTAGTTATATAGTGCTTATTAACTATAAACCAAAAGTGTGACGGCTTAGGCAACACACATTTATTATTTCACAGTGTTTGTGGTCAGGAGGCGCCAAGTGTAGGTGTTCCTAGCACAAGATGTCTCATGGTTTTGCAATGAGAGTGTTGGCGAGGTTTTGGTCTCATCTAAAGCTTGACCATGTTGGGATCCACTTCCAAGCTTATCGTAGGGCTGGTGGCAGAGCTAGCTGTTAAGTTCCCTTAGATGTTTTCCTTTGAGCCTCTCTACAGAACAGCTCACAGTTAGCAGCTAGCTTCCTTCAGAAGTGATCCAAGAGATCATGAAAGAATATGCTCAAACTGAAGTCACAGGAATGCTCAAACCTAACCTCAGAAATGCCATCTTGTCACCTCCTGAATTCATTCAAATTGAATCACTAAACCTAGCCTGTACTCAAGACTAGGCGAGCATACAAGACTATGAGTTCTAGGAGGCTGGGACCATTTGGGGATTATTTGATTGGTTTCTTAAGATAAATAATTGGTCGGTTTACATATTTTTTCTTGAAGTATTGCTTATTTATTTACTAGTTCTTATATAGTATATTTGTTTTCTATTTCATACATTTCTTCTATATAATTTCCTGCCTTCACATTTCTCATTATTTTTTCCAATCTTTTCAGTTGGATACTTAATTTACATATTTACATAATTTTCTCTTTTATTTTTATGGATATGAATATTTAAAGATTTGAGGATCTCTTCAGCTTGCTACTTTAATTTATCCCATATATGTTATCTTATATACTCTTTTCCATGTTTCTTCATTGTATAAAAATCTGCTCCCAGTGCAACTATTTTTGCACAATCCCCACCTGTCTCTGCTCTATTGTAGGTTTATAAAAGTGCCATTCTGGTGTAGCATATTTATTTTATTATTTATGTATAAAGTGAACATTGTAGAATTCTTTCTCCATTTCAAGTTATAATTGGGAATTTTGGGTCAAGTGACCATATGTTCCATTTTGTCCTAGGCAGTCTTGGTCCATTGCTATTCCAGTGTAGCTATTCACAGCACCTCCTTTATGCAAATAAATGATTTTTTTTACATCCAAGAGTATACAACTGTACTAACAATGGATTTTTTTTTTTGCTTTCTTGGGGGGGCGGTGTGTGTGTGTGTGTATTTATAAAGAGAGAAAGTCTAACTTACCCAGGTACTATTTTCTTATAAAAATATAGAACCCTCAAAATCTTTGGAAAGTTTTGAAATAAGAAAACTTTCAAAAAATCATTTTCTAAGTAACATTTGATGCCCTTTTAAAGAAAATTAATTAAAATTAATTTAGACTCTGCTCTGAGTGATTGGTGAGTTTTAACATAAGTGATAGTGTAACAAGGTGATTGAGGCCATTAAATGAAACTCTGAAAGCCTTGGATTTGAGAACAGATTTTGCCAATATCCTTTTGCCTTTTCAACTCTGAGACTTAGTTTCCTATGTTATAAAAGTGTAATAACTTCATAAGATTGTTGTAAGAGTTAAGTGCCCATTAGATAACAGAAGATTAGTAATGTGTAGTTATTAGCTTTAACTATTAATTATGCTGAATCAAAATCCTTTTTTGGAGCTCCTTGATTTGAGGCTTTTGGATTTGAATAGAAAGTAAATGCTTGCAAATTGAGTTTTGATCCATATTAATATTTTACACTGATAGAGAAATTTTAAAAGGTACGGAAACTACTAGAACATGAAAAATGTAAACACTACGTATAAAAAGGCATGATAAGATTCATGCTGCATAGAAAAGTGAATCGTTGGCACACATTTTAAAGACAATAAATTAATATAGTAAAATCTAAAATTCAATTAAACAAGTATTAATCCAGTAGGAGAAAATGGAAAAAGTTTTAACTAGAGATTTTGCGATTCAAAAAGCAAGCAAGATGGAAATTGAAGCACATAACAAATAAATACATATAGCACTTAAATATTAATAATGAAAATCTAGTGTGTAAGTAGAACCATGCTATTTTTCAGCTGTAATACTTAGAATATTTAGAGTTAAATAGTAATGCTAAAAAAAAAAAATAGTAATGCTAAAAATATTTTTCTTTTTAGGATGCAGAGAGTAAACCTACTTAAATCCTGGTGACAGTAAAAATAACTACAACTGGTGTGAGAACTATAAACCTTTCAAAAACTTTGTTTGCTATTATTGACTTCATAATTTAATGTCAGGATTTCATCTTAAAACTATAACCTGAAAATATAATTAAGATATATGTATAAACAGAAATGTTGATCTCCAAGTTATATAATATTGAAATATTTAGGATCCAAATTACCAAAAACAAGAGAATATAAAGTGCTATTTGGTTAGAGCAATGAAATAGAATATAATTTTAGAGTAGTTAAAAATTTGCTATTGTGGTAAAAGTACTCACAATGTGATTGCAAATAAAATAGAATTATGCATAACTCTATGTAGAGTGAGGTCTGAATTTTTAGCAATGTATATGCTAGCATTCACATATGTTACACTCACATTAAAAAAAAAGAAAGACAGGGAAATAATATAGTAGAATGGTCATAATTGTTATTCTCTTTGACATTTGAAATGATTTTAAACTGTTTTCTTCCACAGTTTTACTGTTACTATTTCTCCTCAGATGATTCCTTAGGTTCTTTATGAACACTCTTTCCCTTCTCTTCTTTTAGCTCACCTTTTACTTGTAGGTAAGGCTGCTTATTGGCAGCATAACCTAGGAAAACTACCAAATTAAGGCTATAAGATGCTAAAATGATTTTCAACTGAAACCAATGGAAATATTATGAATAGATATGTATCTCTTTCCCAGTTTTTAGGTTTTCTTTGATGGAACAATGAAACTGGGAGAATTTGATGAGGCAATTCAGACCTATGAATATTTCCTCTCCTATTCTGACTACGAACATGTCACAGATGATATAATGAATCAGCAGAAAGTGAAAATTCTTGTTTCCCGACTCTTCACAATACGACCTCAAATCACAGTCTTCATGATATCGTTTAATGATTACTGAAGACTGAATGCCAGATGACTTCGTTAGGTAGTACTCTTCCAGGAATTAATGTTTTATTCATTTGTATGAAACTTACTCTCATTATAATATCTGCAATATCAGGAGAGGGTTCTCCTGGATGAGGAAGCTGAGAATTTGAGCTGTCAGTTTTCTCTTAAGCCCACTAAAATTATATTATTGATACACTCCATTTTTGTTATCAAAGAAAATCAAAACTCCTACAGTTTACAAAAATTGTATCACATAAAATCAAAGAGTACCAGAGGATGGAGGAGGGGAAAATGAGAAGTCTTTGATCAAAGTGAAAAGTGAAAGTGCTGGTCACTCAGTCGTGCCCAGCTCTTTGTGACCCCATGTACAGTAGCCCACCAGGCTCTTCTGTCCATGGAATTTTCCAGGCAAAAATATTGTAGTGGGTTGCCATTTCCTTCTCCAAAGGATCTTCCTGACCCAGGGATTAAACCTATGTCTCCCATGTCTCCTGCATTGCAGGCAGATTCTTTACCATCTGAACCACCAGGGAAGCCCCTTTAAACAGAAGACATAGTCAAAAGACTTTAATAGAAGTCTTTAATCAGTTAAGCAAGAAGAGAAAGTTCTAGAGATATACTCTATAAAATTGTAGCTATAGTTAATAAAACTGTATTGTACACTTAATTTCTTAAGAGGGTAGATCTCATATTGTGTTCTTATCAACATAAAATGAATTTAAAATAATAAAACAGAGATAATTATATCAGAAATATATAATTTCTGACAGTCAACATAAGATTATGCAGCAAGGTTGTAAGTTAGAGAGACAGCCATGATCAAGAGAAAAAATGAAGTCCTAAATTCTTTCCCCTTCAAGTTAAATATATCAAAAAATCAAATGATCATTTTGTTGGGCAAAATTCTATAATGATCCTCAGTGACCATTGTAGCATCTTCTCCCTCTTGAGTGTTGTTACGAATTTTGTATGTAAGCAGATGAATACCAGATGTTAACTTGGAAATCAGTAGATCAAAAAATATCACAGAAGACTTGAGGACTTCTTTGCCTAAACACGGCTCAGTGGTAAAAAATCCACCCGTGAATGTTAGAGATGCAGGAGATGTGGGTTCCATCACTGGGTCAGGAAGGTCTCCTGGAAGTGGAAACGGCAACCCAATCCAGTATTCTTGCCTGAAAAATCCCATAGACAAAGGAGCCTAGCAGGCTACAGGCCATGGGGTTGCAAAGAGTCAGACAAAACTGAGTGACTGAGCACACAATACCTTTCCCTAAACAATTATGAATTCATGTAGTCCCACACAAAGAAGACATCTTTGAGAGGAGCCAGACATGAGGAGAAATATTAAGGTGAACATTTTTACCTGGAGAGAACTAACCTTACTTAAAGTGACTATACTGTTTGTTCAACCTAGTATTATTGGAGGGAGCTGTAATAGTATTCTTTTGATATCTAGAAGATAAAGACATTTAGAGTAATTATAGATAAAAAGGTGACACTATTTCTGCCACCCTAGTCATAGCATCAATAAATATTTGATACCATACACACATAAATCTTTACTTAAAAAAAAATTCTGTATATTCAAACTTAAGTAATCAATTTATGTTTTCACGTAAAATAGTAGAGTGAAAGAGCAGTGCCTAGTTGCTTTAAATTCTAATAACATGTTTTTTAATTTTGAATAACTTTTTGTTTCATTTATGCTGATAACATACTGCAGTCAAAGTGTAAGCAATAATGTAAATATTTTGCCCTATTTAGAAGACACTAATCTGAGACAGTGATAAATGCAAAGAAATAGAGGAAAACAACAGAATGGGAAAGACTAGAGATCTCTCAAGAAAATTAGAGACACCAAGGGAATATTTCATGCAAAGATGGGTTCAATAAAGGACAGAAATGGTATGGACCTAATAGAAGCAGAAGATATTAAGAAGAGGGGGCAAGAATACACAGAAAATCTACAAAAAAGATGTTCATGACCCAGATAATCATGATGGTGTGATCACTCACCTAGAGCCAGACATCCTGGAATGTGAGGTCAAGTGGGCCTTAGAAAGTATCACTAAGAACAAAGCTAGTGGACGTGATGGAATTCCAGTTGAGCTATGTCAAATCCTGAAAGATGATGCTGTGAAAGTGCTGCACTTAATATGCCAGCAAATTTGGAAAACTCAGCAGTGGCCACAGGACTGGAAAAGGTCAGTTTTCATTCCAATCCCAAAGAAAGGCAATGCCAAAGAATGCTCAAACTACCGCACAATTGCGCTCATCTTCCACGCTTGTAAAGTAATGCTCAAAGTTCTCCAAGCCAGGCTTCAGCAATACGTGAATTGTGAACTTCCAGATGTTCAAGCTGGTTTTAGAAAAGGCAGAGGAACCAGAGATCAAATTGCCAACATCCACTGGATCATTGAAAAAGCCAGAGAGTTCCAGAAAAACATCTATTTCTGTTTTACTGATTATGCCAAAGCCTTTGACTGTGTGGATCACAATAAACTGTGAAAATTCTGAAGGAGATGGGAATGCCAGACCACCTGACCTGCCTCTTGAGAAACCTATATGCAGGTCAGGAAGCAACAGTTAAAACTGGACGTGGAACAGACTGGTTCCAAAGAAGAAAAGGAATACATCAAGGCTGTTTATTGTCACCCTGCTTCTTTGACTTATATGCAGAGCACATCATGAGAAACTCTGGGCTGGAAGAAACTCAAGCTGTAATAAAGATTGCTTGGAGAAATATCAATCACCTCAGATATGCAGATGACACCACCCTTATGGCAGAAAATGAAGAGGCACTAAAAAGCCTCTTGATAAAAGTGAAAGAGGAGAGTGAAAAAGTTGGCATTAAAGTTCAACATTCAGAAAACTAAGATCATGGCATCTGGTCCCATCACTTCATGGGAAATAGATTGGAAAATAGTGGAAACAATGTCAGACTTTATTTTTTTTGGCTCCAAAATCACTGCAGATGGTGATTGCAGCCATGAAATTAAAAGACGCTTACTTCTTGGAAGGAAAGTTATGACCAACCTAGACAGCATATTAAAAAGCAGAGATATTACTTTGCCAACAGAGGTCCATCTAGTTAAGGCTATGGTTTTTCCAGTGGTCATGTATGGATGTGAGAGTTGGACTGTGAAGAAAGCTGAGCGCAGAAGAATTGATGCTTTTGGACTGTGGTGTTGGACTCTTGAGAGTCCTTTGGACTGCAAGGCGATCCAACGAGTCCATCCTAAAGGAGATCACTCCTGGGTGTTCATTGGAAGGACTGATGTTGAAGCTGAAACTCCAGTACTTTGGCCACCTCATGCAAAGAGATGACTCATTGGAAAAGTCCCTGATGCTGGGAGGGATTGTGGGCAGGAGGAGAAGGGGATGACAGAGGATGAGATGGCTGGATGGCATCACCGTCTCTATGGGCATGAGTTTGAGTAAACTCCGGGAGTTGGTGATGGACAGGGAGGCCTGGCGTGCTGCAGTTCATGGGGTCACAAAGAGTCGGACACAACTGAGTGACTGAAGTGAATGAATCAGCCTTTTTTTTTTTTTTTTTAGTTTTTCCTGAACAGAGGTAGTAAGATGTGTAGTTTCTAACTCCAGTGGCATCTGGAATGGGCATGGAGTTCTGCAGCTCATTAGAGTGCTGTACCAGCTTGGGAGATTTTTTTTTTTTTTCTTGTTTCTTGATACCAAGTTCAAGTGTTCATATTTCTCATCTTGTCAGTATTGGCAAAATAGGTACTTCCAAATTTGGAGTTTTGGAAGGTAACCAGGAAGGTTTTTGATTTTATTAACAGCAGAATGTTTCACAAATTATCACTGAATAAGATGTTATTCCATCTACCTTGTTAACCTGAAATGAAGACCTCAATATTTTCATTTTTCTTCTTTTCTTTTTTCCTTTTTATACTTTTGATGTATGTTTGTGAATGCTGAGGAATTCAAGGAAAAATAGGAGGCAGAAAACTTATATTGTTTCCATATCTGATGATTTTTTATTTTTAACAAAGACAATATAAAATCAGACCCTAATATTCTGAAATGAATTTGAGAATAATTAACTTGTGTGTCAAAAATAACTTTCGTGTCGATTCATAATAACTATCCACTATTGTATTTTCAAATCTTAGTCCCAGATATAATTTATTTCAATCCCTGTAAGATAGAACTAAAGAAATTATTGTTCCACTTATATTCTAAGGATGATTCAGTTATTCAATCAGGAAGACCATTATGTTGAGATATACGTTTTACACATCTATATTAAAAGCTATTTTCCACCTATGTTCCAAATATCCAATTATATATATAGATAAAAGATTTATATTTTTAAAGTTGCAACTTATAATTTAAAATAAGTTAAATTTCTCAATACTTCAATATCAGTTGGTTTCATCATTCAATTCCAATGAACTATTTCATACCTTAATTGACAAGTGGTTGTTTTTGTATTCAGAAGTCATCTCAACAATATAAATACATTCTAAAAACTTATATATATATATATATATATATATATATATGTTAAAGATAATAAGGGCCACAAAAGTTTTTCCTACCACATAGATGTCTTGATCCATTCATATGATCCAAAATGAAACCATTTTGGATCATGTGATCCATTCATTGGCAAAATGAATATTTTGTCCTATTACCATATACAGTGAAAATAATCTGTAAGCATTAATGCATTAAATTTTCTCAAAGTCTGATTAGATGATTGTGGTATAGATGTGGGTGTTAGAAAGAAGATATATACAAAATAAATATGAGTAGAATTCATCTATATATCCATGTCAAATGAAAGAGAATGAATCATATACTAATCGAAATATGAATAAAGCTTAAAGAAAAACAACAAGAAATATCAACATAAAAAGTGAAGAAAGTGAATTGGTCTAGATTCTTTCCCACTCCTCATCACCTGTCATATTCTATTATAATTTTCTATCTCCTAAACATTCTCACATCAGCCTCCATTTATTTTCCATCTATAATTTGCCAATTTTAAGGTATCTTGACATTTCCTGTCATGAATGAATTTAGCTTAAGCTTTTAAATTTAGGCAATATATATATGAAGTAAGTGTTTTTTGAGATTTTGCAAATCAACAATATAGGACATTGACAAATGAAAGGAAAGACAAAATTTGAACCATATGATTTCTCTAACTTACTAACTAAATACAATTTCTAGGCAAAAGCCCAAAGAGGTGAGACTCAGTTGTAAAGGCTAACTATATTTATTAATTGAAGAAACAGAGTTCAGAGTGTATGGAAGTCAAGATGACTAAAATTCACAGGGCAGACCCCAGATCGAACACACACAGACACACACACACACACAAAGAGAGAAAGAGAAAGCATTGAAGTTAAACAGTATCCCAAGTATACAGCTGAGTGCACATCCACACATGTTTATGAGAAAAATAGTAAATAGATCCAGGAAAAGATCACCAGAAGTGACCAGGTAGAATAAACCTGAAAATGATGTGTGGTAAAGAATCATTCATATTCTCTCCAGTCAAAATGAAAATGTGTGGTAACACACATGCTTTTAACTAGAGTCCATAAAAGATTATTCCCTCTTGTAGTGAGGCCAGGTTAGCTCTAGAGGGAAGACTATCCAGATTTTCCTAAGAAAGCTTGAAAGCATGGCTCAAAAGATAGAAATTGTTCCCAAATAACTCAGCTACATTCCAGGGCAAAGGGAGGAATATTTGTGTTCAGTCGCTCAGTTGTGTCTGACTCTTTGCGACCCCATGGACTGTAGCCGGCCAGACTCCTCTGTCCATGGAATACTATATATAAAGTATTCTAAATATAAAGAATACTAGATTGGGCTGTTGTTTCCTACTCTAGGAGATCTTCTCGACCCAGGGATCGAACTGAGACTTCTGTGTTTCCTGCTTGGCAGGCAGATGCTTTACCACTGCCCTACCTGGGCAGCCCCAGAAACATAGGAGCGCAGAAAATTCCAGCAACCAATCAAGTAAAACTGATGTTTAGTATTTATTAAAAAAAAAAAAAACAAAACAAAACAACCTAGGTATGCAAAGAAGCAGAAATATGTAATGCATAATGAGAAGAATTATCAATCAATTGAACTATATTCCAGTAAGGTACACATGATAGAATTTGTAGAAAAGGACAAGAAATCATGCATGGTATGTGGGAAATATGTTCTATATGTTCATAAAGTAGTGTGTAAAGATAACATAGAGAAAAAAGATAGAACAGAGATCCAAAATAAACTTCTAGAGATGTTCTTTAGATTTAAAATTAAAAGTCCACTGAGTTGAATTAGGAGAAGCTTCCCTGGCGGCTCCTGTGGTAAAGGCTCCACCAGCAATGCAGAAGACCCAAGTTCAGTCCCTGGGTCTGGAAGATCCCCTGGAGAAGGGAATGGCAACCCACTCCAGTATTCTTGCCTGGAGAATTCCATGGATAGAGGAGCCTGGTGGGCTACAAATCATGGGATCTCAAAAGAGTCGGGACACAACTGAATGACTTTCACTTTCAGATAATATAAAAGAAAAATATTACTTAATTTAAATATATCATAATCAAGAAACTAGAAAATGACATGTAGATTTTTAAGTCTCTGGAAAGAATAAATGGAGTACCAGTGAATTATGAGCCATCAAGTGGCTCAATGTAAGTGTAACTCAGTTATCAGGGAAAGAGATGGGAGCATCAGAGAAAATATTTGAAAAAAATAACAGAATTATTTTTTCCCAAATTTGAGACAAATTATGTTAATAAACCCAATGACCCAAGAAGCTCAGTTAATTTTAAGCATAGTTAAGAAGCAAAAAGCAGTACCTAAGGACAACATTATCATATGGCTTAAAGCCAGTGATAATAGAAAATGCTTTAGAGCTGTGAGAAAAAAATATATATATATAAATATTATGTACATAGGAATGGAAATAAGAATGAGAGCAGACATATTGTCAACAACAATTCAAGTCGGAAAAAGGGAGAAGTATCTTAAAAGTACTGAAAAATTGTCAACCTGAAACGTTATTTCAGCAAAATATACTTTGAAATGAAGCCAGAGTAAAGATCTGTGAGATATAAACATATGATACGATAGATCATCAGTGTCACTGTAAGAAATGTTAAAGAAAGTCCTTAAGGCAGAAGGAAAATAATGAGAAATTGAAATGTTAGTCTATAGAAAGAAGAAAAATATGAAAATGATCATACGCAGTTAAATAAAATGTTTTCTTAAATTACCCTGAAAGATAATTGTTTTAAGAAAAATGAATAATAAAATATTGTGGGATTTATAACCTATATAGAAGTAAAATACAAGAACACAACAGCATGATAGGAAGGAGGAAATGGAAGTATACTGTTTTAGATTTTGCATTATACAGAAAATTATACAGTTTTATTTGAAGGGAGATTATGAGACATTAAAATGTATACTTTAAATTCTAAAACAACCATTAAAATAAAACAGTTATAGATAATATGTCAAAAATGAGATAAAATGTAATCATTAAAATGAACTCGGTCCAGAAAATGACAGAGAAAAATAGGAATAAAGTACAAAAAGGGGGAAAATATATATATATAAATAGTAGATTTAAGCTAACTCCATCAACAGTTTAATCAAATATAAAGGATCTGTATGCTTAATTACTCGGTTGTGTCCAACTCTTTGCAACACAATGGACTGTAGCTTGTCAGGTTCCCTTGTTTATGGAATTCTCTAGGCAGGAATACTGGAGTTGGTTGCCATTTCTTTCTCCAATAAAGGATTTAAACACCCTCAATTAAAATTCAGAAACCATTGGAATGGATAAAAAAGACCCAAGTGTATGATGTCTATAAGAAACCCACTAAAAATTTAAGACACAGATTAGTAAAAATGAAATGACCAGAAAAATTATTTTGCACAAACACTAATCATAAGAAACCTTGGCCAATATCAAGTTTTCTTTCTGTATTTTCTCTCCTGATCCTTAGTTAGATCATCTTTACCTCAATTACTCCTGCTGTTTTACCCCTAAAATTCTTTTTGCAAAATAAATTTTAAGATGCATTTTGATCATGTGTGTAGAATTGCTAAGTAAATTCCTGCAAACATAAAAAATATATATAATGAGATCTGATTCTCATAGATTTACTTCCTTTCCATTTAAGTCTTTTAGCTTACACTAGTGCCATGTTGGGTAAATATATATTGAATAACATAAATCCTCTCCAGTATATGTAAGATACAATTTAAAGTTACATGTACAACCTTGGCTGATTTATGTCAATGTATGGCAAAAATCACCACAATATTGTAATTAAGCTCCAATTAAAATAATAAATAACTTAAGAAAATAAAGTTAGTAACTCCCTACAGTGAAAGACAATGATGTTTCTTGAAAATTTGTATTTGAAGAATGTGATTTTTTTTCCAAGCAAATATAATCAAAAAAGACTGTAAGTTGTACATTTTGAACTGGATGGTAAAATTTGAGCAGAACATCAACAGAAGAAGAAGAATATTTGAGAAATAGGAATTGTACTGCTGAAAGTTTGCCAAGCACAGAAATTTTATTCTTAGTTTTTCTTTCTTATTTATTTTTATATCAATGTGGAACTATGAGTAGGTAACTTGACTGGAAGAAAGAGAATGTGTCATGAAGATATAGGAAACAGGATTTGGATATGAATTAAGAAAGAATAAAACTTTAAAGCCAAACAGAAGTGCAGATGCTATTAAAAAAAATTGGAAATCGAAATCATAGGTTTATTTTGGCAAGGAAGTTATAAAATCGCAGAGTTGTTTTCACAGGATTAATCAGGAAGTTATGAGATAATTTTTTTTGCAATTCTGTTATTAGTCATTCATTGATTTGGGTTACACAATCCCTCTTTAGACACTCCGTTTTAAAATAGAATGTTAACTTGAGATAGACTACATGTTTTAAAAAAATGTCTTTTTTTTTTTTTAATTGTGAAATTCTAAAAGGAAAGAAAGTTTTTTAAAAAAGGAAATCCTGTCATGTTTTGTTTTGAAATAGACTTTACTTTTCAAAATGGTTTCAGATTTAAAGTGAAATTGAGTCTCCATGCACCCCACACCCAGTTTTCACTATTTGTTCTTGTCCAGTTGCTCAGCTGTGTCCAAATCTGTGACCCCATATACACCAGGCTTCCCTGTCCTTCACCATCTCCCCATCCTTCATCATCTACTTGCTCAAATGGTTTCCACTATTAACACTTTACAATACTGTGGTTCATTTGTTGCAATTAATGAACCAGTACTGGCACATAATTATTATTTTTTTAGTTACTATTTTTTAATTTTTAAAATTTGTAATTGAAGGATAATTGCTTTACAATGTGTTGGTTTCTGCTATATATCAACATTACTTAGCCATAGGCATGCATATGCCCCTCCCTCTAGAACCTCCCTCTTACCCCGGCCCTTCCCACCCCTCTAGCTTGTCACAAAGCACTAGGCTGAGTTCCCTGTGTTATGCAGCAGATTCCAACTAGCTATTTTACACATGGTAATGTACATATGCCAAAGCTACTCTCCCAACTCATCCCACCCTTTCCTTCTCCTGCTGTTGGCACATCATCATTACCTAATGTGCAAAATTAATTGATATGTCTTTAATTTCTAACATCTTTTTGTACACCAGGATCCCTTCCATAGTACCACACTATATTTTGTTGTCATGTCTCTTTAGGTTGCTCTTGAATGTTTTTGGTGACCCTGATAAGTTTGAAAATACTGGGCCAATGTTTATAAAATGCCCCTCTGTTGGAGATTATCTGATATTTTCCTCACATTTGGGAATAGGATTTGGGGCTTCAGAGAAGGTTGGGAAGGTGATTTTTTATTGTTCAAAGGTACATGGTATGAACATAACTTACCACTCCTTATGTTGGGCTTGACCAGCAGACTGATACAGAGTTTTTCAGGATTATCCCGTGTAAAGCTGCTCTCTCCCAGCCCTTTCTACACTATACCTTTTGGAAAGCAGTCACCCACAGGTATAGCTAACACTTAAGTTGTAGAGAAGTATACTGCCTTTCCTTAAGACAGAATATCTATACTATTTGGAGTTCTTTTGCATGAGAGATATATCTATTTATCATTTTGACTTATTTATCCAATCATTTTTATATCAGCATGTGTTCATGATTATTAACTTTGTAATTTGGAGTATAATCCTTTACTATTTTATTTTCTGTCTTAAATTAGTCCAACTTTGTGCATTATGAGCTCTTTTAATTGGCTTCTATTCCTTTTGACATTTCCCATCAACAGTTTGCTTGTTTTGAGCCCATTTTTCCTTTCTCACAATAGAAAAAGCTCCAGGTTCATCTTGTATATCTTCTAAGCCAGTCTTAGGATCAGCTATTAATCTAAAGTGCCCTAGTTTGTTTGTCTAAAGAAGGATGTCAAAAATTAAGATTAGATAATAAAAATGACAGTTGCTACTGGGATTCTGTTGGTTCTAAGTCCTGTTAGCTGACAGAGCAAAGGAATATATGTGTGAATCCTAATGTATGTATATACACCTCTATATATATTTATATGTATAATTAGCTGTTTCTTCTTTGTCCATGAAATCCTCTAGGCAAGAATACTGTAGTGGGTAGCTATTCTTTTCTCCAGGGGATTTTCCCAACCCAGGGATTGAACCCAGGTCTCCTGCACTGTAGGCAGATTCTTTACTGTCTGAACTGCCAAATAAGCCATAATATTATACAGAGTACATTTAAAATGTCAAAGAAAGATATTACTTTTTCTTTGGAAAAATTTGTGTAAATTTGGAAAAATCTATTTTATAAGATCTTTTATAAGTAGCCTCTTTTATATGTGGGAAACTTTTAAATCACTGATCCAAATTCTTTAATGATTATGACATTAATTAGGCCTTCTCTTTCTTCTTCAGTATTAGCAAATTTTATTTTCCATTTTACCATTTTGCATAAGAATGTGTAAATATTTCTTTAACATCCTCTTGTATTTTTAAACATCTATGCATTTAAAATGAGAATTTAAATTTCAACTTCCAATATTGTTTATCATTGGCCTGCTCATTACATATATTTTCTGTATCAATCTTTCCAGAGTATTACACAAGTTTCAGTGTTCAAAAAAAGGGACAACAAAAACCTAACCGGAAACTTTCTTATATATTTTATCTAAATCTGTTCTGTTTTTCTTATTGTTTGTTTTATTCCATCTTTCTGAATTGACCTTTAGCTCAGCCTTCAGTATCTATTTTCAGTCATATCTTCCTAGCTGTAACTTTTCTTTAAGTACTATTTATAGCATCATTTTAATATGTAATCTTTTAATATAATTTACTTCTAAATAAATGTCTATTTATTTACTTTTCCCGAGATATAATTGATTTATAATATATTAGTTTCAGGTGTGTAACTTAGTTATTCAAACTTTGTATCGATTATAGTTCATTTAAAGGTATTATAACATTGGCTATATTATCTGTGCTATAAAGTATATCCTCATAGTTTACTTTTTTATATGTAGTACATTTTACCTGTAAATCTGCTACCCCCATTTGCCCATCCCTGCTCCCGTTCTTCCCACTAGTAACCACTCATTTGTTCTCTGTATCTGTGACTGTTTATTTTGTTATAGTCAACCATTTATTTGGAAACCATAAGCAAATTGAAAAGTCAACCTACAAGATGGACCTATGAGATAATTGTAGTGAACCTTGAATGATATGTTTTGGCTTAAGTGTGTGTGTGTGTGTGTGTGTGTGTGTGTGAGTGTGTGTGTGTGTGAGTGTGTGTGTGAGTGTGTGTGTGTGAGTGTGTGTGTGTGTGAGTGTGTGTGTGTGTGTGTGAGTGTGTGTGTGTGTGTGTGTGTGAGTGTGTGTGTGTGTGAGTGTGTGTGTGAGTGTGTGTGTGTGCGCAGAAGCGGCAGTGAGATAGAAGGAGGAGGAGGAGCACTAAAGCTTGATGGGAAAAATACACAGGAGTGTACTTATTGACATTCTGAGTAGTACTTGTCTTTACATTTAATGGGAAAACAATAAAGTATTTTGGACAAGGATGTGAGGCATTCAAGACTTCACTGTGTGCAAAATTTAGAATAGCTTATTAACTGACAGAAAAACAGTTTAAGAATACATTTGATATAGTAAGGACAGAAACAAAACTTGGAACAAACAAGTTTTCAAACTTGAAAACTGAAATTTTCAAGACCTGTGATGAAGATAAACTATAGAAATTGGCAACAGTTTAAGTTTTGGGAGAGAGGATTGAAAAAATGAAGACAAATCAATCTGAGATCTGGAATGGTATAATGTATTAAATATTCACCAACTTATAAAACTCTAGAGAAACAATTTGAAGAAACAATCACATATACCACACACAGACACATGGGCACACACCTACACAGGCTTTGTCCGTGTTGCATTTAATGGGTAGAAGATCAAATAAATATCCACATTAATATATAAGAATGGGCTTTGCAGCTGTTTTTTCTATTAAGCAGTTTCTCTTATGAAAATACTACCAATTCTCATGTTTTTTTAGGAAAACAGATTGGTCCACTATAGAAAATTGTTGAATTCAGATAGCTATGTAGTGATGGAGAATTTTAAAAAACATATTTAAATCTGAAGTTTTCTTTTCCTTTCTTTGTTTCTTTTTTTTTTTTTTTTTTTTGGTTAAGAGGAAAGATGATGAGTTTAGTCTTGACCAGCTTGAGTTTGAAATGTCTAGAAGCAAGCATAGGGTTTCTACAATCAAAGATTTTCTCTCATGAAATTATCAAGTATTGTCAAGAAATGAAAGAGAGGTGTAAAATATTTATTTTTCTATGTTGAGTAAAGAATGGTAGTGTGGTAAGAAAGGGAGTTGGAAAAGGTAATTGACGTTGTTCTTCTTTTATTTAATATTTATAAAATTGTCTTCTATGACTAAAGATTGAAAGACGTATTTAACTATTTCCATGAAGCTGAGTCATAATCAAGGATTATATAAGCCAGACTTTACTCTTTCTTTGCTGGTGTTACATAAACATACAGGTAAAGATGAAGTACTCTGATTTTAGTAATGAAAACTTTATCTGGATAGTTAAAATCACTAGTTTCACTGACTCTTATTTTGTCTTGTGTTTGCACAACACTTTAGTAAAATATATATCACTAAATCACACATTTTGCTTTTGTTAGGTACATACCACTTCTCTTATTTATTGTGCCCATCTTTGCATGAAAAGTTCCCTTGGTATCTCTAATTTTCTTGAAGAGATCTCTAGTCTTTCCCATTATATTGTTTTCATCTATTTCTTTGCACTGATCACTGAGGAAGACTTTCTTATTGTGCCTTGCTATTCTTTAGAAATCTGCATTCAGATGGGTGTATCTTTCCTTTTCTCCTTTTCCTTTCACTTCTCTTCTTTTCTCAGCTATTTTTAAGGCCTCCTTAGACAACTGTTGTGCCTTTTTTTTTTTTAATTTTTTTTTTTTATTAGTTGGAGGCTAATTACTTCACAACATTTCAGTGGGTTTTGTCATCCATTGATATGAATCAGCCATAGATTTACACGTATTCCCCATCCCGATCCCCCCTCCCACCTCCCTCTCCACCCGATTCCTCTGGGTCTTCCCAGTGCACCAGGCCGGAGCACTTGTCTCATGCATCCCACCTGGGCTGGTGATCTGTTTCACCATAGATAATATACATGCTGTTCTTTCAAAACATCCCACCCTCACCTTCTCCCACAGAGTTCAAAAGTCTGTTCTGTATTTCTGTGTCTCTTTTTCTGTTTTGCATATAGGGTTATCGTTACCATCTTTCTAAATTCCATATATATGTGTTAGTATGCTGTAATGTTCTTTATCTTTCTGGCTTACTTCACTCTGTATAATGGGCTCCAGTTTCATCCATCTCATTAGGACTGATTCAAATGAATTCTTTTTAATGGCTGAGTAATATTCCATGGTGTATATGTACCACAGCTTCCTTATCCATTCATCTGCTGATGGGCATCTAGGTTGCTTCCATGTCCTGGCTATTATAAACAGTGCTGCGATGAACATTGGGGTGCACGTGTCTCTTTCAGATCTGGTTTCCTCAGTGTGTATGCTCAGAAGTGGGATTGCTGGGTCATATGGCAGTTCTATTTCCAGTTTTTTAAGAAATCTCCACACTGTTTTCCATAGTGGCTGTACTAGTTTGCATTCCCACCAACAGTGTAAGAGGGTTCCCTTTTCTCCACAGCCTCTCCAGCATTTATTGCTTGTAGACTTTTGGATAGCAGCCATCCTGACTGGCGTGTAATGGTACCTCATTGTGGTTTTGATTTGCATTTCTCTAATAATGAGTGATGTTGAGCATCTTTTCATGTGTTTGTTAGCCATCTGTATGTCTTCTTTGGAGAAATGTCTGTTTAGTTCTTTGGCCCATTTTTTGATTGGGTCATTTATTTTTCTGGAATTGAGCTGCAGGAGTTGCTTGTATATTTTTGAGATTAATCCTTTGTCTGTTTCTTCATTTGCTATTATTTTCTCCCAATCTGAGGGCTGTCTTTTCACCTTACTTATAGTTTCCTTTGTAGTGCAAAAGCTTTTAAGTTTCATTAGGTCCCATTTGTTTAGTTTTGCTTTTATTTCCAATATTCTGGGAGGTGGGTCATAGAGGATCTTGCTGTGATTTATGTCGGAGAGTGTTTTGCCTATGTTCTCCTCTAGGAGTTTTATAGTTTCTGGTCTTACATTTAGATCTTTAATCCATTTTGAGTTTATTTTTGTGTATGGTGTTAGAAAGTGTTCTATTGTCAAAATGGCTATTCTACCCAAAGCAATCTATAGATTCAATGCAATCCCTATCAAGCTACCAACGGTATTTTTCACAGAACTAGACCAAAGAATTTCACAATTTGTATGGAAATACAAAAAACCTTGAATAGCCAAAGTAATCTTGAGAAAGAAGAATGGAACTGGAGGAATCAACCTGCCTGACTTCAGACTCTACTACAAAGCCACAGTCATCAAGACAGTATGGTACTGGCACAAAGACAGAAATATAGATCAATGGAACAGAATAGAAAGCCCAGAGATAAATCCACGGACCTATGGACACCTTATCTTTGACAAAGGAGGCAAGGATATACAATGGAAAAAAGACAACCTCTTTAACAAGTGGTGCTGGGAAAACTGGTCAACCACTTGTAAAAGAATGAAACCGTTGTGCCTTTTTGCATTCCTTTTTCTTGGGGCACAATAAAGGACAGAAATGGTATGGAGCTAAGAGAAGCAGAAGATATTAACAAGGGGTGGCAAGAATACACAGAAGAACTATACAAAAAAGATCTTCATGATCCAGATAATCACGATGGTGTAATCACGCACCTACAGCCAGACATCTTAGAATATGAAGTCAAGTGGGCCTTAGGAAGCATCACTATGAAGAAAGCTAGTGGAGGTGATAGAATTCCAGTTGAGCTACTTCAAAAGATGTTTTCTAAAAGATGATGCTGTGAAAGTGCTCCACTCAATAGGTCAGCCAATTTGGAAAACTCAGCAGTGGCTACATTATTGGAAAAGGCCAGTTTTCATTCCAAGTCCAAAGAATGCTCAAACTACTGCAGGATTACACTCATCTCACTCATTAACAAAGTAACGCTCAAGATTGTCCAAGCCAGGCTTGGAGAACCGTCAACTTCCAGATGTTCAAGTTGGATTTAGAAAAGGCAGAGGAACCGGAAATCAAATTGCCAACATCGATTGAATCACTGGAAAAGCAAGAGAGTTCCAGAAAAAAACATCTACTTCTGTTTTATTGACTATGCCAAAACCTTTGACTGTGTGGATCACAACAAACTGTGGAAAATTCTTCAAAAGATAGGAATACCAGACCACCTGACCTGCCTCCTGAGAAATCTGAATGCAGGTCAGGAAGCAACAGTTATAACTGGACATGGAAAAACAGACTTGTTACAAATAGGAAAAGGAGTACATCAAGGCTGTATATTGTCACCCTGCTTATTTAACTTATATGCAGGGTATATCATGTGAAATGCCAGGCTGGATGAAGCACAAGCAGGAATCAAGATTGCAGATACAGAGATGACACCACCCTTATGGAGGAAAGTGAAGAAGAAATAAAGAACCTTTTGATGAATGTGAAAGAGGCCAGTGAAAAAGTTGGCTTGAAACTCAACATTCAGAAAACCAAGATCATGACATCTAGTCCAATCACTTCATGACAAATAGATGGGGAAACAATGGAAAGAGTAAGAGACTTTATTTTGGGGGACTCCAAAATCACTGCAGATGGTGACTGCAGCCATAAAATTAAAAGCCGCTTGCTTCTTGGAAGAAAGCTATGACCAACCTAGACAGCATGTTAAAAAGCAGAGACATTACTTTGCTGACAAAGGTCTGTTTAGTCAGACTGGTTTTTCCAGTAGTCATGCATGGATGTGAGAGTTGGACTGTAAAGAAGGCTGAGCACCAAAGAATTGATGCTTTTGAACTGTGGTGTTGGAAAAGACTCTTGAGAGTCCCTTGGATGGTAAGGAGATCAAACCAGTCAATTCTAAAGGAAATCAGTCCTGAGTATTCATTGGAAGGACTGATGCTGAAGTTGAAACTCCAATACTTTGGCCACCTTATGCTAACTGACTTATTGGAAAAGACCCTGATGCTGGGAAAGATTGAAGGTGGGAGGAGAAAGGGCCAACAGAGGATGAGATGGTTGGATTGCATCACCGACTCAATGGACATGTGTTTCAGTAAGCTCTGGGAGTTGGTGATGGACAGGGAAGCCTGGGATGCTGCAGTCCATGGTGTCACAGAGAGTCAGAGATGACTGAGCAACTGAACTGAACTGACTTCACATCGTTTCTGACCAATCTCTATATTTCCTTAAAATTATATGAGATAAAGAGAATGGTAACAAAATGGTGATGTTGAGAAATATCCTGTGTTTTCTCAATAAATTTAAAATTGAATTGAAAAGAGGAATACTTAATAGGAATTTTCAACTTTAGAATACAGTAAGTCCTCTAATATGAAAAATCAACTTGCAGAATTTCAAGACGTGCATATGCACTTGCATGTTTAATCACCTAAGTTTGTTCATGTGTCTGGTGTATATTCTCGTGTGTGCATCCTTTAAAAGCAGGTGTACTATTGTGTGTTTTATCATACAGTATTATGTAGAGTGTAGTAGTACAGTATCTTCATTTCAAGCCCAGGATGTCCAGAAGCAAGTGTAAAAATAGCTGTGATTAACTGGAACTGCTAATAAGCATAGCAATAACTGTGGAAACAAAAGAGAAAATAATTGTGTGAGTGGCATAAGGGAAAAAATGGTAGATATCCCTTGTTCTTATAGCATGACTCACTCAAACATTGGCAAGATTCTAGAGAACAAGGACAAGATCATGGAACCTGTGAAATCTGCTGTGCCAATGATATCAATAATAATGGCCAAGAATTGTGGGAAAATGATGGAGGATATGGAGAAACTTCTCAAAGTGTGTGGATACAGGATCGGCATCAGTGTGGAGTCCCATTCAGCTTGATGCTAATTGAAGAGAAAGTTGAAAACTTCTATGAAGACTTGAAGAAACAGTGAAGAATCAGAAGGTATATCTTTTAATGTCAGTCTTGGCTGGTTTCATCAGTTCAGGGCTAAATCCAGACTTCACAACATGAAAATAAGTGGCCAGGTGGTGAGCACAGATATGGTAGCTACCTGGGAATTCCCTGACTCATTTTGAGAAATTACTGATGAAGGCATGTATTTTACCTGAGCTGTGTTTTAACGTGGATGAGACAGGACTGTACTTGAAGAGGATGCCAGGCCACAGTTACCTCTGTACAGAGGAAAAGTTGATGCCAGGCTATAAAGCATCAAAGGATAGTCTAACTCTGTTGCTTGCTGACAGTACTTCCAGTGATATCGAACTAAGACCTCTCTCAATTTATCATTCAGACAACCCAAGAGCCCTTAAAAACATAGCCAAGGCTCTCTTCCTGTTGTGTGGAAGAGTAACTCCAAAGGCTGGATCACACAAGGCCATTTTCCAAGACTGATTTTTCCACCACGGTATCCCAGAGGGAGAGAAATATTAACCAGAGAAGGATGTCCCTTCAGCATTCTTTTGCTGCATTTCAGTGCTCTGGCCCACTCCTCATTCATGGACAGCTTTTATCCCAACATCAAACTAGTGCATCTGCCACCGAATGTTACATCACTCATCCAGCCTATGGACTAGGGATTTAGAGGGACTTTCAAAAAATGTTATTTTCGTCAGGCATTTTGTCAGGTAATAAAGAAAAGTGGTGAATCAGGAACAACTTTGCAAGAATTAAGGACTATAACATCTACAAAGCCATAAAATACATTGACTTCGTTTGGCATGAGGTTACGGGCCATCACTGCAAATGGGGTTTGGAAGAAACTTTGTCCAGAGTTTGTTCACAATTTATGTGGATTTGGCTGTTTGTCTTTGAATTCTGCTTCTAGTCCTCCTGAGTAGTCTTTGAATTCTATGGTAAGGAAACAATCATTATTTACAATTGGTATGTGTGTTTTCTATTTTGAACTATGTTGAGAACGTCTCTTAATTTATACATGTTCTTGACAGGTTGGTATGGTTTCTGAAACAAATTGGCTAAAAAGATGAAAGCTTAAGGATGATTGAACATATTCATTGTATTTAAAGAAACAGAAATTCATAAATTAATTTGTTGTCTCTTTATATGCAGCAAAGAATTCTCTTTTGAGATTCATGCAGCACACAGGATCTAATTTCTCTAATTAGTTGCTGTGTTCCTGTTTCTGCTTTTATGGCATCCATCCACTAGCTACCATCACAATTTAAAATAAGTTTCTTTTTAAATGACAGGCATATTAGAGAAGACATCTAAAAGTGCTGAAGGAATATTGGAACATATAGAGAGGAAATTTTGTAACACTGTGGAAAAGCAAAAAGTTACTTTTATCTATTTCTTGAGACAGTGTCTTTTAAAGAGAGAGAGATAGCTGTCTTATTTTAAAATTTTAAATTTTGGTTGTCTATTTTTGTTCATTTCATTGATTTATTCTATCTGTGCCTATATATTCTTTATACATATATAGCTTCCCCATACATAACCACATAATTTTACATCTATTTGCTTCTATATCTAGACACAGTTTTGTTGGTTGGACCTGCAAAAAATAACGAATTTTAATTACTCAAATATTTTAATTTGTGTGTTGTACTTAATTGAAAATATTGTCTGATTTAATAGTCATTGATATATTTTCTCTCTTAATAATGGAACCACTGGTTCTTAGATCAGATTTTATGATGTAAAATTGAGTAGATTTTCTAGATTTGTGGCTAGGAATGGGTATTCCCAAAGAAAGGCAATGCCAAAGAATGCTCAAACTACCACACAATTGCACTCATCTCACACGCTGGTAAAGTAATGCTCAAAATTCTCCAAGCCAGGCTTCAGCAATATGTGAACTGTGAAATTCCAGATGTTCAAGCTGGTTTTAGAAAAGGCAGAGGAACTAGAGATCAAATTGCCAACATCTGCTGTATCATCAAAAAAGCAAGAGAGTTTCAGAAAAACATCTATTTCTGCTTTATTGACTATGCCAAAGCCTTTGGCTGTGTGGATCACAATAAACTGTGGAAAATTCTGAAAGAGATGGGAATACCAGACCACCTGACCTACCTCTTGAGAAACCTGTATGCAGGTCAGGAACAACAGTTACAACTGAACGTGGAACAACAGACTGGTTCCAAATAGGAAAAGGAATACATCAAGGCTGTTTATTGTCATCCTGTTTATTTAACTTTTATGCAGAGTACATCAGGAGAAACACTGGGCTGGAAGAAGCATAAGATGGAAACAAGATTGCCAGGAGAAATATCAATAACCTCAGATATGCAGATGACACCACCCTTATGGCAGAAAGTGAAGAAAAACTAAATAGCCTCTTGATGAAAGTGAAAGACGAGAGTGAAAAAGTTGGCTTAAAGCTCAACATTCAGAAAACTAAGATCATGGCATCTGGTCCCATCACTTCATGGCAAATAGATGGGGAAACAGTATTTTTCTGGGCTCCAAAATCACTACAGATGGTGATTGCAGCCATGAAATTAAAAGATGCTTACTGCTTGGAAGGAAAGTTATGACCAACCTGGACAGCATATTAAAAAGCAGAGACATATTTTGCCAACAAAGGTCCATCTTGTCAAGGCTATAATTTTTCCAGTGGTCATGTATGGGTGTGAGAGTTAGACCATAAAGAAAGCTGCGTGCTGAAGAATTGATGATTTTGAAGTGTGGTGTTGGAGAAGACTCTTGAGAGTCCCTTGGACTGCAAGGAGATCCAACCAGTCCATCCTAAAGGAGATCAGTCCTGGGTGTTCACTGGAAGGACTGATGTTGAAGCTGAAACTCTAATACTTTGGCCACCTGATGCGAAGAACTGACTCATTGGAAAAGACGCTGATGCTGGGAAAGATTGAGGGCAGGAGGACAAGGGGATGACAGAGGATGAGATGGTTGTAGGGCAATACTGACTCAATGGAGATGAGTTTGTGTAAACTCCAGAAGCTGATGATGGACAGGGTGGCCTGGCGTGCTCTGATTCATTGGGTCACGAAGAGTCAGACACGACTGAACGACTGAGCTCAACTGATGCGTATGTTAAGAGAAATGAAGTATGAAAAGAAAGTAGGAGTAAAACTCATGCTAATTATGTTGAAAGGCAAATGGCAGTGAAGTTAAAACCAAGCAAAACAAAACAAAATAAGAAACCTTTCTGTGCCAATTCCTTACCACTTTTAGCTAAGTTCTATGAGAAAAATATTCTTGGTCTTTAGGTAACTCCTCCATAAACAAAGAAGGAACAGATAAAGTTTGGTTAAATCAGAATCTTTCTGCCTGTGGCCGGCAGTTGGAGTTGACCGAGTGCATCATCATATGGAGTCTCTAACTTAATAATTCTGCACCAGGAAGCAGAAGCAATTACAAGTATTGTGCATCTGCAGAGTTAGCAGCATGCTACTGGTGTCCCATGTTAAAAACGCTGTGAGCTGGCTGGCCAAAATTACACTGAAGACATTGGTGTGTCGTCATGAAAACCCTTTAAGATGATCCCAAGGTTCTGGTTCAGTCCCTAAGTTGGGAAGATTCCCTGGCGAAGAGCAAGGCAAGCCACTGCAGTCTTCTTGCCTGGAGAATCTCCATGGACAGAGGGGCCTGGTGGGCTCCAGGTCTGTGGAGTCACAAAGAGTCAGACCCGAGAGCATCTGAACAGTGCAGCGCGTTATGTCCCAAGGTAGCTGTTATTACATTGAAGTGCCGTGCTGTGGACCAGAAGGGAAAGTGTCTGATAACTTTAGTATTGGACTTAATACACTGTCTAAATAGGAAGTTTAGTTGTCTTAAATACACTGTCTAGATAAGAAGTTTAGTTGTGATAACAGATGTTAGAATTATCTTTGTTGCTATAAGTCATTGTTAGGAGTAATTTGGTATGTTGTAATAGGTAGCCAATACACCATGAGAGTTTAATAATACACACAATTGACACCATGATTTGCTTTATTCCAACAGTAAAATATATAGTGTAATATTAATATGCATTTAGACACACACACAGAATCTTTATGTTTTATGAGATGATCAGTTTAAATTATATGCTAGACAATGAGATAGATAGCAAAGCTCTGCTCCTCGTGAATTAGTTTATTTCTCCAAGGCTGTCTGCATGCATGCTAAGTCACTTCAGTCACGTCCGACGCTGTGCGACCCTATGGACCATGGCCCACCAGGCTCCTCTGTTCATGGGATTTGCCAGGCAAGAATACTGGAGTGGGCTGCCATGTCCTCCTCCAGGGGATCTTCCCAACCCAGGGATCAAACCTGCGCCTCTTATATCTTTAGCACTGGTAGGCAGATTCTTTACCACTATTACCACCTGAGAAGCCCAAGACTGTCTATATAATCTCTCTTATTTTTTAATAAAGAAACTATAGAAGCAAATTTTATTGCCATCTATTTTCCCTTGCTTATAGGTTTGTGTATAGGGTTTTGTACAGTGATTTTATTTTATTTTATTTTTTCCCATTTTTTTTTATTAGTTGGAGGCTAATTACTTTACAATATTGTAGTGGTTTTTGTCATACATTGACATGAATCAGCCTGTACAGTGATTTTATCAACAAAGGATTTTTTCTACCAATTTTTTAATTCACTGATAATATACTGCATTTTTCTGATTCAAAATGTCCTTCACATTTTAACACTGATGAATTATACAATTGACATGGATATCAAAATACATTAATAGTTTTGGAATGTTAATATTGAGAAAAAGAAGTAAGTAATTTAATACAGGCTATAACATTTATTCCAGTTTCTTCTCTCTAAGTGGAAGCTAGGCATGAGGAAGGGGGAAATTGATGATGATGCTACAATTGCAGAAGGATGTACATAAGAATAATAAGTAAAATTAATGATAAATCAAAAACATTTTTTTTCACATGGAGGCTGAAAAAATCCATCTATATTTAATAACAGTATTTAATGGTAATGATCAACTAAGAATATCAGGTTGCAAATATAAAAAAATATAAAATTAACAGTGAAATAATATTAAATAAAGGATTAATTAAATAATAGAAGTACTGATATGTACACGAAAACATTTAATTAAACAGATATAAAAAACATTATGAGCAACTGAATGTTAATAACTTGACTGAGAAAGACCAGAAAACTGGAAGATAGGAAATGAAAGTTGGATGTAGTTATTCATCAGCTATCATCAGGATCATGTAACTCAATGTGTTTTGGTGTCTTATTTCTTGTATAAAATGATGGTATTTATCTCTTGAATTTACATATGATTAAAAAATGTGAGATTATTGTTGTCTTCAGCAAGACTGAAAGCAAAATTAAACTAAACATTGATTAATCCTGTATCAATATTATAAATCAGATTACAAACCAAGAAAGGACAAATAAAATTCATACAAACTAATTCATTAAAGTATAGTGCACTAGCTGTAGTGTGTTCAGTTCAATTCAGTTCAGTTGCTCAGTTGTGTTTGACTCTTTGTGACCCCATGAACTGCAGCACGCCAGGTATCCCTGTCTTTCACCAACACTCGGAGCTTGGTCAAACTCATGTCCATCAAGTCGATGCTGCCATCCAACCATCTCATCCTCTGTCTTTCCTTTCTCCTCTTGCTTTCAATCTTTCCCAGAATCAGGGTCTTTTCTAAGAATCAGTTCTTCACATCAGGTGGCCAACTGTTGGAGCTTCACCTTCAACATCATTCCTTCCAATGACAATTCAGGACTGTTTTCCTTTAGGATTGACTGGTTGGATCTCCTTGCAGTGCAAGTTACTCTCAAGAGTCTTCTCCAAGACCACAGTTCAAAAGATCAACTCTTTGGCGCTCAGCTATTTTTATGGTCCAACCCTCACATCCATACATAACTAGTGGAAAAAACACAGTTTGACTAGATGAACCTTTGTTGGCAAAGTAATGTCTCTGATTCTTAATATGCTGTCTAGGTTAGTCAAAGCCTTTCTTCCAAAGAGCAAGAGTCTTATAATTTCATAGCTGCAGTCACCATCTGCAGTGATTTTGGAGCTCCAAAACGTAAAGTCTCTCACAGTTTCCATTGTTTCCCCATCTATGAAGTAATGAGACCAGATATTTCCCATGTAGTAATGGGACAGGATGCCATAGTCTTAGTTTTTTTGAATGCTAAGCTTTAAATCAGGTTTTTCATTCTCCTCTTTCACTTTCATCAAGAGGCTTTTTAGTTCCTCTTCACTTTCTGCCATTAGGGTGGTGTCATCTCCATATCTGAGGTTATTGATATTTCTCCCAGCAATCTTGATTCCAACTTGAGCTTCATCCAGCCCAGCATTTCCCATGATGTATTCTGCATATAAATTAAACAAGCAGGATGACAATATACAGCCTTGAAATACTCCTTTCCCAGTTTGGAACCAGTCTACTGTTCCATGTACAGTTCTAACTTTTGCTTCTTGACCTGCATACAGATTTCTTAGAAGGCAGGTCAGGTGGTCTGGTACTCCCATCTCTTTAGGAATTTTCCACAGTTTGTTGTGATCCACAGAGTCAAAGGCTTTAGCATTGTCAATGAAGCAAAAGTAGATGTTTTTATGGAATTCTCTTTCTTTTTCAGAGATCCAATGGATGGTGGCAATTTGATCTCTGGTTTCTCTGTCTTTTCTAAATCCAGCTTGAACATCAGGAGTTTCTCAGTTCATGTACTGTTGAAGCCTAGCTTCGAGAATTTTGAGCATTACTTTGCTTACATGTGAGATGAGTGCAACTGTGCAGTAGTTTAAATATTCTTTGGCATTGCCTTCCTTTGGGATTGGAATGAAAACTGAACTTTTCCTGTACTGTGGCCACTGCTGAGTTATACATATTTTTTGGCATATTGAGTGCAGCACTTTCATGGCATTATCTTTTAGGATTTGAAATAGCCCAGCTGGAATTTCATCATCTCCACTAACCTTGTTCATAGTGATGCTTCCTAAGGCCTACTTGACTTCATATTCCAGGATGTCTGGCTCTAGGTGAGTGATCACACCATTATGATTATCTGGGTTGTGAAGATCTTTTTTGTATAGTTCTTCTGTGTATTCTTGCCACCTCTTCTTAGTATCTTCTGCTTCTGTTAGGTCCGTACAGTTTCTGTCCTTTATTGAGCCCATCTTTGCATGAAATGTTTTATTGATATCTTTAATTTTCTTAAAGAGACCTCTAGTCTTTCCTGTTTTATTGTTTTCCTCTATTTCTTTTCATTGATCACTTAGGAAGGCTTATCTCTTTTTGCTATCCTTTGGAACTCTGCATTCAGATGAGTATATCTTTCCTTTTCTCCTTTGCCTTTTGCTTATCTTCTTTTCTCATATTTGTAAGGCCTCCTCAGACAACCATTTTGCCTTTTTGTATTTCTTCTTCTTGGGGATGGTTTTGGTCACAGCCTCCCGGACAATGTATGAACCTCCATCCATAGTTCTTCAGGCACTCTCTCTAGCAGATCTAATGCCTTGAATCTATTTGTCACTTCCACTGTATAATCGTAATGGATTTCGTTTAGTTCATACCTAAATGATCTAGTGGTCTTCCCTACTTTCTTCAATTTAAGATAAATGTCTCAGTAAGGAGTTCATGATCTGAGCCACATTCAGCTCCCAGTCTTGTTTTTGCTGTCTATATAGAGCTTCTCCATCTTGGATGCAAAGGATATAACCAGTCTGATTTTAGTATTGACCATCTGGTGACATCCATGTGTAGAGTTGTCTCTTGTGTTGTTGGAAGAGGGTGTTTGCTGTGATCTGTGTGTTCTTTTGGCAAAAGTCTGTTAGCCTTTTCCCTGCTTCATTTAAGGCCAAACTTGCCTGTTTCTCCAGATATCTGTTGACTTCCTACTTTTGCATTTCAGTTCCCTATGATGAAAAAGACATCTTTTTTTGGTGTTAGTTCTAAAAGGTCTTATAGGTCCTCATAGAACTGTTCAACTTCATCTTCTTTGACATTAGTGGTTGAGATATAGACTTGGATTATGTGATAGTGAATGGTTTTGTTTGTAAACAAACAGTGACCATTCTTTCATTTTTGAGATTGCCCCCAAGTAATCTTGTGTGTTATATACCTGGAATAAAAATCTGATCATGTTTTCAAGAGTTTGTACTCTAAAGGGAAATATAGAGACTAAAATGCACTCACAATAAAAGTGTGAAGATAAATACTAACTTCTTAACTCTTCTTAGAAGAAAAGTTAGGAGTTAAAATTGAGTAGGAATTACACTTGAAAGGAGTCAGAAATGGGACTGGGCATGATAGGATGGGAGCCGGTGTTAGTCTTTGGAAGTTTGAGATAGAGAAAGGAATTCTGGGTAGAATTAAGAACGTAGGCAAAGTTTGGAGATAATGGAGAAATGGTAGGGAGAAAGTTCAGATATACAAGACAGTAGAATCATACAGCTCTTGGTGGAAATTGTTGAGATATGAAGTATGAGAGTAAAACACGGGCAAACTACAAGCAGTAATGTAACATTTGGAACAAATAAAATAAGCAGGTAAAAAAATAAATTCAACTCCAAAGAAAAGATATCCAAACTCCAGGAGTTGGTGAAGGACAGGAAAGCCTGGCATGCTGCAGTTCATGTGGTCGCAAAGAGTCAAACACAACTGAGCAACTGAACTGAACTGAAAAAAATAAATTCAACTCCAAATAAAAAATATATAGGTAGCATTTAAGAATATAATAGACCATATGAAATACACATACAGGGTAGGAAATTTTTATTAATCGAGATAAATTGAGATAATAGTTCTTTGTCAAATTTTATAGCAACTTGTTCTAAAAAAAAAAAGTAGTCCAAATGTTAGTTGTATATTACTTGACTTTTAAAAAACAAAAATTCATACCAGATAGTTTGGTTTGGATGATCTATAGTTATGTCTTACGTTGAGCTCAGGAAAACTCTAATCTCTAAACCAATCCTTATGTTACCTTAATTATAAAAGAATCTTTTTAGATATCATTGAATTAAGACGAGATAAAAATTATCCTGGATTATCATAATGGTTTAATATAATCACAAGGTAACCTCTAAGAGAGGAAAAGAGGAGGGTCAGAATCATACAAGGTGATATGACAGTGGAAGCAGAAATCATTTTAGAGAGAAATTTGAAGATGGTCTGCTGTTGACTTATAAAATGAAGGAAAGATTGTGAGTCAAGCAGTGCAGGGGGCCTCTAGAAGCTGGAAAAGACAAGGATACAGATTCTCCGCTAGAGTGTATAGAAGAAATATTGACAAAGCCTTGATGTTATCCTAACAAGACTTAGTTCAGACTTCTGACTTCCAGAACTATATGATAGTAAATTTCTGTTAATCCCCCAAATTTGTAGTAATTTGTTATAACAGCTGTAAAAGATGCATATGATTGGATTCCAGTTTATTTTTGTATCAACCCTTGTTTTGGGTTTTACCTTGTCCTTGATCACCCCCACTTTACATTCATCTTTCTTGTTCCAACTGTCTGCCTTGAGAACTTCAAGCTCTAGGCAACAGACATGAATAAAACTGCCTCACAGAGACCATTTGGCTCTTACAATTGCATATGGCAGAATCCCTTTAATGAATTTTATTTAGTATGTCTAGGGGTTCAGATTGTCTGGACCCTGGTTGCAACAAATGTTCTAACTACTTGAACACCGTTCCAGAAAGTGCATGGAATTTTGTATTATTTGCTCATCTTAAAAAAAATTTTTCTCTACATTTGTCACGATAACTTCCTGTACACAAATGTCTCTGCCATCATTAAGAATAGGTTTTGGATCACTAGCAGAATCTTACTATCTCTTATTCCTTAACTGACCACAGAAAAATAACTCCAGGCTTTGGGTGGTGGCTGCTGCTGGGCTCCGGCGTTCCGTCGGCGGAGGGCGAGGCGGCGTGGACAGCGGCCCCGGCACCCCGCGCCTTGCCGCCCGCAGCCGCGCGCCCGCCCGCCCGCCTCTCCCCGAGCTCGCCGCCTTTCTCCTTAGCGCCCGGCCGCCGCCGCCACCGCGGCCCAGCGAGCGGCCCAGATGCAGGCCATCAAGTGTGTGGTGGTGGGAGACGGAGCTGTGGGTAAGACTTGCCTCCTGATCAGTTACACTACCAATGCATTTCCTGGAGAATACATCCCCACTGTCTTTGACAACTACTCTGCCAATGTCATGGTGGATGGAAAACCCGTGAATCTGGGCTTGTGGCACACAGCCAGACAAGAAGATTATGACCGATTACGCCCCCTGTCCTACCCGCAGACAGATGTATTCTTAATTTGCTTTTCTCTTGTGAGTCCTGCATCATTTGAAAATGTTCGTGCAAAGTGGTACCCTGAAGTGCGACACCACTGTCCCAACACACCCATCATCCTGGTGGGGACGAAACTTGACCTGAGGGACGATAAAGACACGATTGAGAAGCTGAAGGAGAAGAAGCTGACGCCCATTACCTACCCGCAGGGCTTGGCCATGGCCAAGGAGATCGGTGCCGTCAAATACCTGGAGTGCTCGGCGCTCACGCAGCGAGGCCTCAAGACAGTGTTTGATGAAGCGATCCGGGCGGTTCTCTGCCCGCCCCCCGTCAAGAAGAGGAAGAGAAAGTGCCTGCTCTTGTGAACGTCTGCCCCCCACCGTCCGCCCCCAGGACCCTTTGTATGCTTTGCTCAAACGTGGAGCCTTCGCACTCAATGCCAAGTTTTTGTTACAGATTAGTTTTTCCATAAAACCGTTTTGAACCAAAAAAAAAAAAAAAAAAAGAAAAATAACTCCACATAGTTAGCATGCCCCAAAGGACTCAAACAGTGGTATAATTATTTAGGGCTTAAGTAAACTATTAGCTACATATGAACATATTGAATTTCAACCATTCCAAAGGTGGTATTTGTGTATTTATCACACCAGAATCAACCCTGGGATTTTGACATTTTATGTATATAGAGGATGATTGAGTTTTATGATATCAAGAAAAATGTGATATTTAAGGATTTTTCCTTTTTTCATGATATTTGCAAACTATATTCATTTTCTATTGGCTTTTTTTCTTCTATTGGCTTTAATCAAGTTAACCCAAGGTCTACGAGTTTCTTATAGAAGATAAATTGTGTATTTAAGGGATAGGGAAAAGAGGATAAACGACTCTTTCAAGTATCTGTTGGGAGTTGATTTGTTTAAAAATTCCATTTCTTTGCTTTGTTGTTTATGAGGAGAAACTTGTCTATCAGATATCAAATTAAGTTCAAATGAAACTGTGATCGGAGGTCTCAGTTCCCTTGATCTATTCTCTGTGTAATACTGTAAATCATATAGTCACATTCTTCCTCCTGAAGCCAGCCAGTCTTTTGCCTTGCAATAGCTTTGCAGGAGGCTCTGTCAAGTTCTGCCTGTGGTTTCCAAACTCATATCAAATAAATCTCACACTATACTAGCCCTGGGGCCATGAGAATGTTCAGGCAGTTGGTAAATTTCATCTCAACAATGAATTTCTCTCATGTATGTTCCAAAACATATTTATAGGTGCATAGCATTCTCTTGAAGGTATGGAGAACTCCAAAAGTATTAGAGTTAGAAATATTAATATTAATTTCAGAACTGTTAGTGTACGCATGCATGCTTGACTCTTTGCAACCCTACGGACTGTAACCCACCAGGCTCCTCTGTCCATGGGATTTCCCAGGCAAAAATATTAGACTGGGTTGCTCTTTCCTCCTCCAGGGGATCTTCCTGACCCAGAGATGAAATCATGTCTCCTGCATTACAGGCAGATTCTTTATGACTGAGCCACCTGGAAAATAGATGATTTTAAAGCTATGAGGGTGGATATGGCAACCTAAGAAACTTGCCCTTTTCTCTTGAAAATAGAAACTACTCAAGAATAAAAACTAACACTTAAATGTGAGATACCAAAAGAATTAAAAAAGAATGAAAAATTAGAATGTAAAAACCACCAGAAAATAGAGTCCTTTAGGTTACTGGAAAAGAAAGATCTAATGTATAAATCCAGAAAATTAAGCATATTTGGAGATTATATTTACTACTCTACAAAAGCCAAGTTTACATTATCAGATTCTTATTTTTTAACTTTTGAAAATTAATATTTTTACTTAGTAAATTTACTTTTTACTTAGTAAAAAGTAATTTTTCCTCCTCCTAAAGAAAAAAAAATAGAGATATCTAGTGTATAATATGTCTTGGAATTTTTTTAATGCCATTTATAAATACACATACACACATCTTAATCTATCTATTGTTGTCTTTTCTATTAATAGATTTGTGGCCTTTTTCCTAATTATTTTCTGTAGTTCTAAGTCTCATGTTAATGTAATTTAGAAAGTTAATGTCAGATATTTTACATTATTGTTTATTTCAGATTTAACAGCATATTGCAAATGTTGTTGTAATGACAAGAAATCTTCCAAAAATTAGTTTTTATAAATTTAAAGATAACAGAATAAGCATTGCTATATAGATGAATAACTAGGAGAAATGTTTGAAAAAATTATCACAAAGTATTAGAATGCAGAATACATAAGGATTAAAATTCTTTAATATTTATGAAATATTCATTTTAAGTAAATCCCTTGTTGTTCTTATCACATTTGGAAGCATTATTTAATTTTCTTCTGTTATGGACATTTCTTTGATTTTATCGTCTCTGAAATTACCCCCTACCTTCCCACTTTGATTCTCCTTTTGTTTTAAATGCCCTTCTCTGTCTTCATTCACTAAATATTTTGTCAATTGTTTGAATTTTCCAAAACATGAAGGAGAGTTGCTAAACTTAGCTGTTTCTGTTTTCTTCTCTGCAACAAAAAACTAATCAGTTAGGCTCCATTTAGATACAGAAGAAGGGAAACTATTGAACATTTATTCTGAGTATACTTGTCTGTTGGAAAACATGAGAAATTAAAGTTTGTTAGATATAATGAAAAATGATGAAACAAGATAATAGTACAACAGCATTACTCATTACTTAATTTTTAGATACCTAGAGAAATTTAAATTTTACTGACAGGAAAATTCAAGTGAATAAATATGATGTGTAGAAAATGAGACATTTATTGTATTTTCATAGAAGTCAATGACTTGTATCCAAATAGCAATTGAGTCTGGATAGTGTAATTTAACTCATGAGAAACTAATTAGATTGTGGTTATTTGAACATACTCAAATAATTATTACCAAATCAAAAGATGAACTGCAATTTGAATTTGTAACAAATAATTTAAACATAATTGCAAAGCAGTGTAAAAGTTTCCTAAGAAATTTATGTAGGTGTTAAGCAATAAGAAGCAATATAAAATTATGAAGTTTTGATTGAAGAAAATGTAGAGATAAATAATTTAAGAAACACAGTTCTTTATTTTTTACTTTAATTTATTTATTTTTAATTCGAGGGTAATTGCTTTAAACTGGTGTGTTGGTTGTTGCCATACATCAACATGAATCAGCCATAGGTGTACATATGTCCACTCCCTCTTCAAACTCCCTCCCACTTCCCACCTCATCCCACCCCTCTAGGTTGTAGGAAACACAATTCTTTAATAACAAATATGATAGTTACCTTAAGATTTGCAAACCAAGAAATTCTACATTAAAAGAATTTCAATAAATGATGCATGCCCCTGAAAAACGATCTTATTTGGTCAAATCAGTTCTCAGTTGATAAATCTTCCTATAAGTCCTTGGCTTACTGAAAACTGTAGGTGCATCTCTATAAATTATGACTGTTCACTTTTGATATGTCTTTTGCTTCCTATATTTTCTAATTTGATGTAACTTATGACCACTGGAGAGATGGCACAGAACTCAGTCAAATTCATTGTTAGCTTTCATCAAAGCCTCAGAAGCATTTTCTTTTTCTCCAAACCTTTTCAGCACTATACAATATGTAGATATGATTCTGATGTCTATATTTTTAATAAACATCAATAAAACTGTATTCTACCACCAAGGATGTTTCATGATCATCTTAAGGCATTGTGTGTTTTTTATTAAAGTATATTGTGTTTAAGTTAAAAAAAAATAAGGCAAGCAACCCAACACTCTTTCAATACAGTGATCATCTGGGAGTGTTTGTGACTCCCTAGTGCCACTGGGAACTAGGTACCCTCAGCCGCCATATCTGCCCTTCCCTTCCCCTTCCAGCTGTTCCTGACTAGACCAAAATTGATTCCTTTCACTTGTTATCTACCAGACATTGAAAACAAAGTTCATTCCCTGTTTTTCACTTTGTTAAAAGTTTTTGTAAATAATTACAATCAGACAAAAAAGTTTTATTATCAAGATAATATAACCTTTAAAACGGTTATCTTTGAAAAGAGATTTATTGAATACATAATTTTCTTTAAAAAGCATTAATGTTTATCACTGATCACACTAAAAAACACACATACATACATGAGAATTGCTTGAAATATTATATATTTACAGTTCAATAATTATAATTTTAATTTTAAAGGATTAATTTAAAAATTTTATTATACAGCTAATATTGTAACAGCTCTCATTGCTTTAAGAGATCTCTACTTGAGATATACCCTAAGACAGTGAATAGCAAATAGTAAATTCTCAAAAAAATAGCAATTATTTTGTCAGCATATTCTGAAATTTAATCTTCAGTAAAATACATGGGAAAACTTTTCAAAATCTTACTTGGCACTTTTGTACCATTCTAACTTGAAAGAAACACACACACACACAAATACATATACCACAATATTCAAGCAACAGTATGAAGTCTCTAGTAAATTTATTTATCATAATTGAAAAAAATAATTAGTAATCCCTTCTATGTTTACTTAGAAGAGTGAATTCTAGTACTAGATAATTCCATAATTTGTAAATGAAATTTCTGAAGGAATTTTTCTTTTCTTTTTCTTTTCATGTTTTTAAAAGGAGAGTCACAAGAGTATACTGGAAGCACAAAGAATTTCCTGCAGTGCTGAAAGAGAGTACTTTTCAGGCCCTCAGGATAATTTCAGAATATGGTTATCATTAGAATTCAGTGCCAAATGTTTTTTTCCTCCAGGTTGAGTATATCTGATGATACTGGTACTGAATCTGAACATTGTGTGGGAGACTTATAGAAACAATCATTTGTAGTGGTGATAGCAACAATCACATTCTATTTTTTTTTCAGTTTTGTAAACTGTAAAAAATATTCTTCTTGGTGGCATGTAAGAGTGGGGCTAGTAGCAGCTGCTGGTGTTGGAGAAGGTCGTTGAGAGGCCGTGACTGCTGGTTAACCCACCAGCTGGAGCTGGGCTGTCAGAGGATCCTTGCTCACTTCTGTGTTCTTGGAAGGTAGATACGGTCCATAGTCCTCACGCTAGGAGCTATTTCAACAACACAGCCTTGAGAGAGCAATGCACTGCTGAGACTATCAGATCTAGAATATGTGATTGAACCCAATTAAGGTCTCTATATAAACTTTTAGATTCTGGTGGCAAGATATGGAGATCTACTCATCCTGTGGCCGCCTAAGACAAGTCTTGTGTATATCAGTCCCCTTGCTTATTAAACCTGCCACCTACCAATCTGGAGTGGTTTGCCTGTTTCTTTTGTCTCTGCTTTCCCTCTATGTATGGTGGCCAGTTTCAGAATTCACTCAGGAAATTCGCAGAGCTGTAAACCACCAATGAGAAATATTAAGCTAAGAAAACGGCATTCTGCTTAGCTGTATGAAGTAAGATATATGATTACACAATGTCATTCATTTTCCGCTTTGTTCTCATCTTGGCTTATCATTTTCTCTTGAGCAAAAACGCAGCTCAATTGGTCTAGTACCACCCGTACATAAATGACTACATGGAATCACATGTCTCCTCACTCTGTATTTTGAGTCAAACACATGGAAGATTGATATAAAAAATAAAATTCATGTTTCTCAAACCCAGTTAATTGCTAAGTGAGAGAATAGACAAGACTATATTTACAGAAATTGCCTCTAGACCAGCCCATGCTCTAAGATTTTTAATGACTGTAATATATATTTTTTTCCATTTAAAGGAACAAATGTTTACCTCTTTTCACTGTTTTAAGACACTGGACTGCTAGCATTCATCTTAAAAAAATGACCTATGCTTTTAGAAACTGTGTTTTGATATTTAAAAATAAAAGACAATTATAAAGTTGTTAGTGATTTTGTGCATGTAGACATGAAGGTATTTAATATTTTTTTTTTACAGAGGGTTTCAGAGGTTAAAAATGATGCTGCTAAAATTCAGTTAATTAACTTATAAAGCTCTTAAACATAATTGACAAAATTCCTCAAATTTTAATTTGGAAGGGTCAAGCTAGAAGAATTCAAAGTGGAATACATGTGACAGAAAGAAAGCGAACTGTGTCACTGAGAAATCAGTACACAGTCTGCATCCCTTCATTTTATGTAACTCATATTTCATGCAATATTAAAATCATAAATAAAGCAGATGATACTAATGAGGACACTAGACAACTAGTCCAAATACTTTTTTGTCTAGCACATTTTGCCATTAATTAATCTGGTAACCTTGATCTAGTCCAGAACTGAAGTCCTCACATTTTCTATGTGTAACTTAAAGGACCTACCTTTGATCATCTGTTACAAAGTTTTAAAATTTAATTTTAAATAATAGAAAAAATAATGGCTTATATGAGAAAATTTCGTCAACTAAATGAATATATATAGTTAGACCTAATCTAAGGCTTCTGATTATAAGATTTTTGTATACTAAATACCAGCAAATCTGGGTTGTCTTTAGCTTTCTCTTACCAATGTGAATTAACAGCATTTGAGAAACTGGCAGAATAACCCAGACAGCACTTAAAATAAACCAATATCAAATCAAGCTTTCCTGTGTAGGCAAGCTTTCTCCTATCAATAAGATTTTCAAAGAGAGAGCAACAAAGGTCATAAATAAACCTATTTAGGAAAAAAAGTGATTTCTTAAATGATTTCTTCCCATTTACAGTAAACTTACTTTAAACATTGATGGAGCTGACAAATGTAACTGTAAAAAACAAACACATTTTGCTTGAGGGCCCCACAGACTTACAGAAAAATTTCACATTTTGAATCTGCTTTCTTCCCCTTTCTTTCCTTCTCTGTCATCTATTCTTGCATTTCCTTACAGCCTTACTTTTCATCCTATCAGATTTCTTTTTCAGTTGCTTTCACATAGCTCTGCAAAAAATAAAATGTTGCCTAGAATTTATTGCCCATTTTGTCTTATTTATCTACAACTTTGTTCATCTTGAAAATTGTCAATTAAGTGGACTGAGAGTTGCTTATTATGAGATAACATCTTTAAGAAGGTTTCTACAGAGATTGCTGGGCACTGCTCTTTTGAAAAGTGCTTCTTTTAAGAATTAGCTCTGCTTAGGACCATCAGATGATCCTTTGACTTGCTTTGTCAGGATTTTAGCTCCTGCATCACTTAGCTGTGGGTATAGTTGGAAGCAGGTCAGCCTGTGACTTATGCCTTAATAACGTGTTCCTGATATTAGCTTACCTTGCCCCGTGTGTGTTCACTGCTGACTCAACGATACTTCTAATTAGAGTTCTTAATTCTTGGCTATTTCAGTACCTGAATATTGTATTGCAGGTGCTGTTGTGAAAGAACTAATCAATAGTAAATGAATTATGGAGAATTAATTCCCTTATTGCTGTGCTTATAGTCTGCAGGGTTTGGGTGTTGTTGTTTTTTTTTTTTTTTTTTTTCCCTTCCTTCTTTACCTGGTCACCAAATTGTGTTAGATTGTCATGTTCCCTGAGATAACAAATCTTGAAAATAGCTCTCAAAGCATGGCTCTATATTATTTTCTAAAAGAGAACATCTTCTCATGGTGTAATAGGCAATTCAGACATCCCTGGGCATTCTAAGTGAGATATAAAGCAGGTCATCCCCTGAGTTTGAAGGAGATAAATGTGGTAAAACACTGTACCAATGATGTTTTAGTCTGCTGACCTTGGTGTGAGAATGAAAAGTGATTTTAAATTCAAAGCAAAGTTAGTAGAGCTTCACAGCAACTTATTAGGCTGATATCCTAAGCTTGCATTTTTCTACTTTTTGTGCCTGACCCCATCAGCCTCTGGAATTCATCACAACAATCTAAATGCACCCTCCATTGTCAGTATCTAAATACTTCCCCAAGTTTTTGCAAGCTAACACAGCAGATTCCTAAATAGCCTGTAGATTCAGTCTTCCTCCTCTTGTCTAGGGTTTTGTGTATGTCCACTCTTGTTTCAGGAATGTTGTATGCTCCTTCCTTTAGGAAACACTTTCTGAAAGTTTTATACATTTACCGAACACTCTAGTATTGAGTTCCTATTATCATATTATGTTTCACACTGTAATATATTCCTCATTAAGCTGTTTAGTTTCCTTGTTAAGTAGTGATATTGAGGAAGGAAGAAGACTCTGTACCCTATTGGAATTTGTATGTTCAACATCTGGTATGATTCCTCATATATATTGGTAGTGGTTCAGTCGCTAAGTGGTGTCCAACTCTTAAGACCCCATGGACTGCACCAGACCAGACTCTTTTGTCCAGGGGATTTTCCAGGCAAGAATACTGGAATGGGTTGTCATTTCCTTGTTTAGGGGATCTTCCCAACCCAGGGATTGAATCTGGGTCTCCTGTATTGAAGGTGGATTCTTTACCACTGCTGCTGCTGCTGCTGCTAAGTCTCTTCAGTCGTGTCCGACTCTGTGTGATCCCATAGACGGCAGCCCACCAGGCTCCTCCATCCCTGGGATTCTCCAGGCAAGAACACTGGAGTGTGTTGCCATTTCCTTCTTCAATGCATGAAAGTGAAAAGTGAAAGTGAAGTTGCTCAGTCGTGTGCGACTCTTCGCGACCCCATGGACTGCAGCCTACCAGGCTCCTCCGACCATGGGATTTTCCAGGCAAGAGGACTGGAGTGGGTTGCCATTGCCTTCTCCACTAGGGAAGCCCAAATATAATGGGTCTTCAATAAATGTTTGTATAATGAATGAATGACTCTCTCATGGCATGATGGTTACCTGCAGAATTTGTATATGATAAAAACTTTAAGTTCATGTTTTGGCTCTGCCTCTGAATAGCTCTGTGACTTTGTTCATATCACTTCTTTTATTCTCCATGTGCTTCTTTATAAAATGAGATAAGAGTAGACTCAGTCTCACAGATATATATTAAAAAGCAATGACTACAGTTCCTCACCGTGCCTGACCTAATGACTGAACAATTGCATATGTGTGTGTATGAGTGTTTGTATGGATTTTTCTGTTAACATATTTTAAAGTATTCATAGACATTGAATAATATAAAGAACACTATATAAATTGATTCTGTATAACATAGTTATACAAACAAACAAGCACACATATATATCACTGATGTTACAGAATATTGTAGTTCCTTTCCTTCAACTAAATGAGTGAATTTTTATTTTTGTTTTTGTCTTGCTTTTTTTCCTCCATAGAAACATATTATGACAAACAAATGAACTCCACTGGTGTCTTGTCTTCTCTCTCTTTCCATGAACCAAAATATTTTCTGTTTTATAATATAACTAATTTATTTTGAGATCATTTGGACATAAGTAACATCCCCTTCAATTAATTACAATAGACTACATTTTCTTCCCCTCTTTCAACATTATTATCTTTTATTTTAATAAGATCACTAAGTCTCACATCTCTCAACTGTGAAACACAGGTGTCAAAATACATGGTTTCTTAATTCCCGTTCATGTCAAAAAATTGATTTTTTGTAGGGGTGAGTATTTATAGCCAGGGTACCATGGTGATTATTAAAATATTTATTAACTGTACAGTATGTAAACTAGTAATGTATACCAGGAAACATAGAAATTTGAAGAGGTATTTCAAAGGTAAGAGCAGAGTCAGAACTGTTCATCATTCATTCATTAATACCTTTATTTAATAAGTATATTATTGGCCTCTTACTTGGTAACAAATGGTACCTAGTATGTATGAAATATTTACAGTATTCTAAATTCCAGTGTTTACATGAATTATCTCATCTAAAACTCTACAACAAGGCTGTTTATTATTATCAGTGTTGTTATTGTTATTATTATACAAGTGAGATAAAAAAAAAAAACTACTAAAGAATGTGCTAAGATCACATAGCAGGTAAGTGGACAATCTGGGAATGAAACTCATGTCTTTCCGAATCTGCAGCTATTCAGTGGCCTTGGTCAAAAAGTAGGATACCACTTTCGCTATGACGGGAGAGAATGACGTGGACTCTAAATTGAAAGAGGTGATATTTCAGACTCTAAGACAGAAGCTCACATTATGTAATGATGAACTCCACAGTGCTGTGAGGTTCAAGGTTATATAACTAACTCCCTCCCTCTCACAAGTGATCACCATTAAACCTAAAGAGAAATTCATCATGTGACCTTCAGAAAGGATACTGAGTGAAAAACAGCATTCATCCACTTGTCATTACAGGTATTCACGAAGCTCCTATCCTATGTAATGCACAGTGCTGATGCTACTGATGGAATCATGAATTAAGCCAGGTCCTTTCTCTCAATAACTGAAGAACATGTTGGTACTTATTTATTTATCTAGCTTTCTATTTCTAAGAAGCCCTGATCCTCTCCAGGTGTTTTTTTTTTTTTTTTTTTTTAATCTCTTGAATATATTGCCATGGCTTCTTGATAGGATAACATTTTCAAAATACTTTTCCGTTGACTTATTTTCACTATGCTCTCCTGTTTGATCATGTTTTTATTGCTGACGTCTCTGTTTTGGTCTCCTTTGCCTTTTCTGCATTCACTTATTCTGTCTTTGTCCTCAGCACTTGCCGTTGCCTTCTAAGCAACACCTGTGATTTTTAAAATGCACTGCGCTCTTATACTCCCTCATAACAGGTTGTGACTATCACTCTCATTCCATCCCAACTTCATCTTTAGTGGCCTTATGTTGGAAGCTCAAAATCAATTTTGCTAGTTTATACATCAAGAAAATTTAAAAAATTATTACAAATCAGGGCTTGGTTTTAATTTTCAAGCCTGTTGCTGTTGATAAATCTCTTTGAGTAGTCCAAGAGAGTACTTTTGTTCAATGTCAAAGTAAAATGTTTAGAGAAGTACCTGACACATGCTAGGTGATGCTAAATTATTATTATATGAGTATTTTTGAATAATAGTGAACTTTTGAAACACTTGAAACTTATACATAGTATAGTAAATCAATTATACCTCAATAAAAAATAGCAAGTCCCCCAAATCAAAACACATACATTACCATACATAAACTTAGATAGTCAGTGGAAATTTACTATATAATGCAGGGAGTTCAACCTGGTGCTCTGTGACAACCTGAAGGGGTTGGATGAGGTGGGAGATGGGAAGGGGGTTCAAGAGGGAGGGGGCATACATGTTCCTAGGGCTGATTCATGTTGAAGCATGGCAGAAACCAAAACAATATTGTAAAGCAATCATCTGCCAATTAAAAATAAATAAATTTAAATAAAAATAAAACTGCTAAAAATCATTTGTAAATACAGAAATTGTGACTCTGAAGTTCTCTAAGCAATCATTTTTAAAAGATGGCAGTATATTATACCTTGGAAGTTGAACACATATTTTCTTAGAAATGTAGCAAGTGAGATGAGTGAATAAAACTCACTTATGCACTTATTCAAGATGACTTGCATAAAAATGTTCCCTATCACTATGCCAAATTGTCCATTGTGGAAAATAAAAGACTGAAAACACACTTTGGAGAACACAGTCCAAATGCTGCCAGGTACTTAGGCTTCTTAGAATATAGCTGAGTATCCTTTTCACCTGATGGGAAAGAACTATAGAGAAAATATACAAGAGCGGGTAGACGGTGAAACTAAAATCACATTAAATTATACAGAATTTAAATTTTAGCCACAACTCCATTTATTTCTCTGAGGTTTCTCCTCTTTTTGAAAAAAATACATGTCAATATGTCCCCATTACAAGATGAAACATTATTTTAAAATTTCACTTGGCTGTCTTTCTAAATTAGTCACTGAAGTCTTATATTGAACCATATATTTAGTAAACAGCTGACATGCAAGGATTTTAGTTTGTGTCTTCCAAGTCTCTTTTGCAAGCTTTAAGTTGGAAAAGTAAGATAGTATAACATAATGATTAAAAAAAAATAAAGGCTCTAGACTCTAAAATCAGACTGCTAGGATTTTGTCTAGACTCTGCTACTTGTGATAGCCTCTCTGTACTCATATTTCCTCAGCAGAAAAGATGGTTAAAATAATATTATTATTTTTACTTAGGGCTTTGTTATGAAGATTAAATATATTAAACCCTATACAACACTTAGAACAAAACCTGAAATTGGAACTATTTAAATAGCACATTTTCTATGAATATTTATAGCTAATGCTTTTTTCACATATATAAATTCCATAGTAAACACTATTTAGTGTTTAGAAGTTTTAGCTTGGAAAATGTATTCATATGAAGTAAACATATTATGTTATATACTGTGAATTTTGGAAGATCACAAAATATTTGGTACCTGTAACATTCTCAAACAGCTAGCAGTAAACAAAATAGATGAAAAAAATCCTTACTTTTGTGGAGCTTAGATTCTGTCATTTTTAAAATCTTATGATCTTATAGGCATATATGTATATCCAACAAATCACATCACAAATACTGTAGTAGGATAAGTAAACACTGGGTAGTAATTAATTATCAACTAAAAATCATGGTAAAAATCTGAGCTGCAACTTGAAAGATGAGTGATGCTACACTCACAAGAAAAAGCAGGGAGAACAATTCTTATCAATTTGGAGAACAATATGATCTAAGCAGAAAAATTTGAGTAGAGTCCCATGCAGCTTGAGAATCAGAAATAAGGCAAAGTGTGATGAATGTTGATGATGAAATGTATTGTTAGGAATAGGCTGTTAAGACCATGTGAAGGTGGGTAGAGTTTCTTGAAACAGACAATGAAGAGGAATGGAAGGTTTAATCCTGAGTATGCAAGGGCTTATGCTTACATACTATATATATTCCCATGCCAGAGGATTAAGATTCACCATTCTTTCCTCACTTCGCAGCAGTAAAACAGCTGTTACAAAATGATTCAATGACTCAATTTCTGAATCCTAGAGAAATCATTCAAAAATAATCCGTTATACTCATGTTCTCAATTTACAATCAAGAGGTTATTTTTATGAGAGAGATGGAGAGAGGAATATTTGCCTGACTTGTTGACATCTACCAATATTCCCATATACATTTATAAATTAATTTGTTCAACAGATATTCTATGGCAAAAAGTGTTTAGAAGATGATGACCAGAATTGGACACAGAACTTGATTTCAATGATCATAACAAAAAGGACAATAATCAAAATATACAGATGATTATTTTTCTGTTTGGAAATTAATTTTATGATAAAAGAAATTCAACAAAACATTGGAATGGGATTCTGAGAAGTGAGGGAAGAAATATGATTCTATTATCAATATAGACTGATATCAATGAAGGTATTGATGACAATGTATTTTATAAAGGTGGTGGAGTTTAAACTAGGCTCTGAAAAATCTGAGGGTTTTAGCAGAGGACTCTGGATTCAAGGGAAAGGGATTGTATGAACAAAGATAAGTCGATCTATTTGTTTTCTCCAGGACACCATCTATATCTTTTGTGTTATAGGTTCAGATATGTTTAAGGAGGCTCATGAGAATGTTATATTCAGAGTTTGGAGATGAATACTCCTTCTGGTATCAAAAGCTCTTTTAATCTCTGGACACATTACTTTACTTCTAACCTTTGCTTCTTCGGTTGCCAAATGGGAATAATAATAGTAGCTACCTCAAAAGATTATTGTGAATATCAAATAAAAGAATACTTAGAATAACATTAGAATAGTAACTGAATGACAGATACTGGAAGTGTATTGCTCAAAAAACATGAGCTATTTTCTTTATTAAGGAAAATTAAAAGGTGGCATTTATTGTGAAAGAAATTTGTTGGTAAGCTCGAAAACATATACAATGACAATATATAGAGGATGATGACATAATTTTGGATTTAATGGAAAAGACATGTGAAAACACTTGTTTTTGATTGAAAGACCGACTTGAGTTGGAATTTATTATTCTAATGCTGTGGCTTATTAGTAAGAATTCATAGGGGTTACAAAGAGTCAGACACGATTGAGCAACTTTCACTTTTCAGATTTCATAATCCTGAGTGTTTCTGTATTAAAAGTTTACAGATTTCACAAAAGCTAAATGATAAAAACAAACAAACGAACAACAACAACAAAAAAAACAATTATCCCAAGGGAGTGAGTTGCTGCAAGATTACTTTGTAAGCAAAGTAGTATTTATTTTCAACTCTCATTCTTCAAATGTCTTGACAATCCTTATATAGTTCCTTTATTTCTCCCAGTGATGACCTCCTTTCAAATCCTGCTCTGAGGTTTAGAATGGTGTGAAATACTCACTGACAATGAGTTATAATCGGTGTGCATGACTCTGTCTTGAGTGGTATGGCTCTTTTTCTATTCTATAGGTTATCACTAGAAAATGATAATTTTTGTGATGAAATTAAAAAATTTTTATACTGCAATATTTGGGGGTCTGAGAAATTTACATCATTATCTTTAAAAGCAAGCTGCATCAAAAACTTCTTTAATTATCAAAAACTTCTTTAATTATCAAAATTGTAGTTTGTCTATGTTCCCTAAAGTTTTGTAATTTATTATTGGTATTTAACTTGCATTTATCTTTTTTCTTGTTGATGAACATAATAGAGGATTGTGATGTCAGTCATTGTTTATCCAACAAATAAAATAATAATGGTTGATAATTATACTTATAAACTACTACATTAATTATGCCATAAAACACTAATTATATAAACTACTACATTAATTATGCCAAGAAAATCCTTCCTAGGAAATTATGATTCTAATTACTACTTATTCCTACTCATTTATTTAGTTAAATGCATAAGTTAAACAGAAAAATCTATGAATTGATTGTTATGTGGACTATGCATCTACAAATGACGCAGTTGCTAAAGACTTTGACTCTACTTGGGGAGGATTATACTGTCACTACACCATTTCCACCACTCATGCATTTAAAACTAACTTCGACATGCATTATCTTGTAATGCTCTAAATAAACATCTAATATTATTATCCCTTTGGTGTGTAAAGAGAAAATATCAAATGGAGTAAAACACAATATATTATCACCAAAATAATGAGTACGCTTACCAATGGATAAAGCTGATATTTGAAAATATTCAGTCAGTTCAGTAAAGTCACTCAGTCGTGTCCGACTCTTTGCGACCCCAGGGACTGCAGCACACCAGGCCTCCCTGTTCATCACCAATTCCCGGAGTTTACTCAAACTCATGTCCATTGAGTCGGTGATGCCATCCAACCATCTCATCCTCTGTCGTTCCCTTCTCCTCGTGCCTTCAATCTTTCCCAGCATCAGGGTCTTTTCCAATGAGTCAGTTCTTTGCATCAGGTGGCCAGAGTATTGGCGTTTCCGCTTCAGCATCTGTTCTTCCAGTGAATAGTCAGGATTGATTTCCTTTAGGATTGTCTGGTTTGATCTCCCTGCAGTCCAAGGGACTCTCAAGAGTCTCCTCCAACACCACAGTTCAAAAGCATCAATTCTTCAGCGCTCAGCTCTCTTTGTAGTCCAACTCTCACATCCATACATGACCACTGGAAAAACAATAGCCTTGACTAGACAGACCTTTATTGGCAAAGTAATGTCTCTTCTTCTTAATATGCTGTCTATATTGGTCATAACTTTTCTTCCAAGGAGTAAGCATCTTTTAATTTCATGGCTGAAATATTGAAAATATTGGCTCTGCAGAAAATAAATAATAATATCTTAACATATACTGAACTTATGTATTCTCTAGGAAAGTGCATTTACTTAAAATAAAGCACAGAATTATTATGTTAACTGAAAGTAGACTCATAAAACATCACTAAAGCTAGGATTTTCAGTGCATATGTTTATCATTATAATTCCTAGAAAAACACATTTTCCTTCTATCATGTCCTATATATTGTCATGGAACAAAATCTTCTCTTAGTATGTCAAGGTTTATCATCTTCAATAAGCATATTCATAGATTATAACAAATATAAAATTTTTATGTAACAACACAAAATTCTTGGTAAACCTAGAATGCTAACTCTTTTTTTCTTCACAGATAGTCCCTTCTATTTCTGTTAATGTGGTATATCAAATACACCTCAATAGGAAGTAAAATTTGTGCAATTTTACAAATACACTAAAGTTGTTTTCATGCCCTCCTATCATCAAAACATAAAATTAATGACCTCAAGTTCTTATAATTTGTATATTTTTGTCACATATAGATGGTTGTATATAGCATTTCCTCCTGAAATATTTTGAGCACATAAAACCAAGTCAATGTAAATTGGCAGTAAGTCTAATTCTTTCTATTTTAGCACTGAAAGAACCTTACATGGAAAATCTGATTTCCATTTTTATAACACTGTCATTATCAAATTATCTGTCTTTACACTAACCAGTGAAATCAGTTGCAATTAACAGTGCTTTCTTAGCCAAAGAGGATGCAATTGCAGACATCAGACTATAATTTCTAGAAATAAAAATACAGTATAAAAAGGATAAATAAAGACAAGTAACAAAAAGTTAAAGAATTATCACAATTATTCACAGATATAATTGTGGATATGTGGATATAATGTGTGGATAATTATCCACACATAAATAATCATGAATTTGTCTAAAACACGCCGAGTTTTTGTCAATTTGTTACTTTCAGGTATGCATTAGGAAAGTTCTCTCTGTCTCAATAGTTATGTTTCAATGAAATTTCCTAGGTGGTGCTAGTGGTAGAGAACCTGCCTGCAAATGCTGGAGATGTAAGAGATGTGAGTTCAGTCCCTGAGTCTGGAAGATAGCCCTGGAGGAGGAAATGGCAACCCACTCCAGTATTCTTGCCTAGAGAATCCCATGGACAGAGGAGTCTGGTGGGCTATAGTCCATGGTGTCACAGAGAGTCTGACACGACTAAAGAAATAGCACACGCATAGCACAGAGCACACAATAAAATATATACATGTATATTTATATACAATACACATAATAGAAAACTGATTTAAATTGCAATGCAAAATATACATATTAAAATATGTTTACTGACCTGTAATTGAACACAATTTACATCATGATCATTACAATACACAGATTTGACAATGATCACTATTATGGAATCAGTAGATGAATAATCTTAATAAGGAGTACAAGCAGTATGTTGAATATTATTTCTGAATTAAAAACCCCTGTAAGAAAGAAGTAGATAGAAAACAACTTCCAGTCTTATCCTGGAAATTAAATAAATACATAAATAAATCAGAGCTTTAGCATGTTGACTATAGAACAACTATTTGACTAATTTTGATGCTGTTTTTGAAATAAGATATTTACTATTGTAAATCCTACAGAAGAGACACACACGGAAATAAAGATGAAAAATGCAAGCAGGGTTGATAAATAGGAAAGCAAGCTTACCTGGTCTTTTCACAGGAAAATTATGAAGTTGTTTAGTACAACTGACCAAAAAATAACACATTTGGGGACTTTTTTAGAAGTGACAAGAAAGGATAAGCTGCCTCCTAAACTTACTCTTTTTTGAGCTACATAAAAATCAATTACACAACAGAAAATTGGGGAAATAGACCTAAATTTTGAGACATTCGTACATTTGTAAAAGAAAGAAAGACACGGGAACCCAAGCTCTGATGGAGCAATGGTGTTTTAATCAACATGGTTTGGGCATATATACTGTCTTACAAGGTAGTTACTCTCAGCAAAGATAAAGATTAAAATTCCAGACTTACAAAACACAAGGTGATCCCTATTAAAGAGAGAAGAGGGTACTTATCACCATAATGAGAAACTAACAAAGGAAATGCCTGGATTCCTCAGCCCCAAGAAAGTTGTGCCTCCCCTCTTAATTCCTGAATATTCAGAAATTAATAAGGGCCAAAGGTTTCCTGACAGATCCAAAACAGCACACAGGAAGCCTCCTGTTAAATGCTTCCTGAAAATCAATCATCAGAATGATACATTCAGTATAAGTGATGAACCAACATTCAGTTCAGTTCAATCGCTCAGTCGTGTCCGTCAATTTGTAACCCCATGGACTATAGCACACCAGGCCTCCCTGCTCATCACCAGTTCCCGGAGTCTACTCAAGCTCATGTCCATTGAGTCGGTGATGCCATAGAACCATCTCATCCTCTGTTGGTTCTTTCTCCTCCCACCTTCGATCTTTCCCATCATCAGGGTCTTTTCCGATGAGTCAGTTCTTCACATCAGGTAGCCAAAGTATTGGAGTTTCAGCTTCAACATCAGTCCTTCCAATGAATGTTCAGGATTGATTTCCTTTAGGATGCACTGGTTGGATCTCCTTGCAGTCCAAGGGATTTTCAAGAGTCTTCTCCAACACCACAGTTCAAAAGCATCAATACTTTGGCGCTTAGATTTCTTTATAGCCCAAATCTCACATCCATACATGAACCATTGGAAAAACCATAGCCTTGACTAGACTGACCTTTGTTGGCAAAGGAATGTCTCTGCTTTTTAATATGTGGTCTAGGTTGGTCATAACTTTTCTTCCAAGGAGTAAGCATCTCTTAATTTCATGACTGCAGTCACCATCTGCAGTTTGAATCCCTCCAAAATCAAGTCTCTCACTCTTTCCATAGTTTACCCATCTATTTGCTATGAAGTGATGGGAACAGATGCCATGATCTTAGTTTTCTGGATGTTGAGTTTTAAGCCAACTTTTTCACTCTCCTCTCTCACTTTCATCAAGAGGCTCTTTAGTTCTTCTTCACTTTCTGCCATAAGGGTGCTGTCGTCTGTATATCTGAGATTATTGATATTTCTCCTGGCAATCTTGATTCCAGCTTGTGCTTCTTCCAGCCCAGCATCTCTCATGATGTACCCTGCATAAAAGTTAAATAAGCAGGGTGACAATATACAGCTTTGATGTACTCCTTTCCCGATTTGGAACCAGTTTGTTTTTCCATGTCCAGTTCTAACTGTTGCTTCTTGACCTGCATACATATTTCTCAAGAGACAGGTCAGATGGTCTGGTATTTCCATCAAGAATTTTCCACAGTTTGCTGTCATCCGCACAGTCAAAGGCCTTGACATAGTTAATAAAGCAGAAGTAGATTTTTTTTCCGGAACTCTCTTGCTTTTAGATGATCCAACGAATGTTGGCAATTTGATCTTTGGTTCCTCTGCCTTTTCTAAATCCAGCTTGAACGTCTGGAATTTCACGGTTCACATGCTTTTGAAGCGTGGCTTGGAGAGTTTTGAGCATTACTTTGCTTGTGTGTGAGATGAGTGCAATTGTGCGGTAGTTTGAACATTCTTTGGCATTGCCTTTATTTGGGATTGGAATAAAAATGACCTTTTCCAGTACTTTGGCCACTGCTTATTTTCCAAATTTGCTGGCACTTTGAGTGCAGCACTTTCACATCATCATCTTTTAGGATTTGAAATAGCTCAACTGGGATTGCATCACCTCCACTACCTTTGTTCGTAGTGATGCCTCCTAAGGCCCACTTGACCAATGTTGGCACATAATAAATACCCGACACTGGAAGCTTACCTTAGTTTTCACAATTTTGTGTTATGCATTCTATGTTTAGAAAATGTATAATAATATGTATCCATCAATATAATATCATACAAATATTTTTACTCTCCTAAAACTTCTCTCTGTTTCACCTATTCCAATGCTGCTGTTCCCAACCCCTGGCAATCACTGATTTTTTTTACTGTCTTGATAGTGTTGCCTCTTTTAAAATGTCATGCAGTTGTAATAATACAGTATGTAACCTTTTCAGATTGGTTGCTTTCACTTATTAACATGCATTTAAGATCCAACCATGTCTTTTTAAGATTTGATAGTTCATTTCTTTTTGTCACTAGGTAATATTCCATTGTCTGGATGTACCGCAGTTTAATTATCCCATTCACATGCTGAAGGAAATATTGGTTGTTTTCAAGTTTTGTTAATTATGAGCAAAGCTACTATAAACATCTGTGTGTAGGTTTTTATGTGGGCATGTTTTCACCTTTTTTAGGTGTTATTTCTAGATCTTATCTTAGGAATACATTTATTTTGTAAGAAACCACTAAACTGTCTTCCAAAATTGTTGTACCATTTTTGCTTTCCCACCAGCAATAAATCAAAGTTCCTGCCGTTCCACATCCTCAACACTATTTAATAATGTCTGTGTTCCAAATTTGGTCATTCTATTCATTTTAATAGATGTATAGTAGTAACTTCTTTTAATATGCATTCTTTTGATTCCATATGATGTTAAGCATTTTTAATTTGCTTATTTTCCACCTGCATGTTTTCTTTGATGAATTGTCTGTTAACATCTTTGACTCATTTTTAAAATCATATTCTTTGTTTTCTTATTGTTGAGTATTAAGTGTTTCTAGCATAATTTTTCAGATGTATATTTTGAAAACATTTTTTCCCAGTAAGTGATTTATTTGTCTTTTCATTCTTTGAATATTATCTTTCACAATAGTTTTAATTTTAATAAATTCCAACTTATATTGTTTTTTATGGATCATGCCTTTGGTACTGTGTCTAAAGTCATCACCATAAACCAAGTTATCTAGGTTTTTGCCTATGCTATCTTCTAGAAGTTTTATGATTTTGTGCTTTATATTTAGGTTTTTAATATATTTTGAGTTAATTTTTGTGAAGGGTATAATCTTTGTGCATAGATTTATTTTATGTTATTTTTAAATTTTTGGTTGTGATGGTCCTGTTGTTGCAGAGGAGCCTGGCGAGCTACAGTCCACGGGATCACAAAGAGTTGGACATGACAGAACTGAACAGGTGCACCTGTCCTGTTGTTCCGGCATTCTTTGTGGAAGAAGCTATCTTTTCTCCATTGTATTGCCTTGACTCCTTTGCCAAAGTTACTTAATATGTATGAGGGATCATATCTTGGCTCCTATTCTGTTCTTGGTTCCATTGATTTATTAGTCTGTGCTTTCACCATAGATATGGTGACTAATAAATTGGAATTGAGTGTTCTTCCTTTTAGTAAGAATTGAATTTGGAAACTGACAGTCCATTTTGTTCTTCAACTTGAACATTGTGTTGGCTAGTCTAGCTCTTTTCCTTCTCTACATAAATGTTAGAATTCAGATTGTCAAGTTCCATGAAATAACCTGCTGGGTTTTGTGTGAGATTACACTGAATCTATAAGTTTGGAAGAACTCTCATCTTAATAATGTTGATACTTTCTATCCATAAACATGGAACAACTCCACTGCTTAGTTTTTTTTGAGTTTGTTCAACTAGCTCAAAATTTATTTATTATATATTTAGCTCTTTTTTTAATTTCTTCATCAAAATGTTCTTTATTTAGTTTTTTTTTTTTTAGTTTTCTCATCAAAATTTTATAGTTCACCTCATATAGATATATTGTTTATATATATTTTGTCAAATTTATGCTTACATAATTAATTTGGTGATGCTAATAAAATGTACTATGCTTTTAATCTCAGACTCCGATTGTTTACTGTTATATAGGAAAGCAACTGACTTTGGTATGCTAATCTTCTATGCTTCAACTTTGCTATATTTAATTATTAATTGCAGGATTTTTTAATAATTCTTTTGGATTTTATACATAGATGATTATATCATCTGTGATCAAAGACACTTCCAAGTCTTCCATACCAATCTGTATATATTTTAGTTCTTTTTCCAGTCTTACTATATTTTCAAGAATTCCAGTATGAGGGTATAATTAAATGGTGAGATGGGACATCCTTGATTTCTATCTGACCTGAGTGGTATATCTTCCAATTTACATTATTAAGTATGATGTTAACCATAGATTTTTTTGTATATAGTCTTTAATATGTTGAGGAAGTTTCCTTCTGTTTCTAGTTCACTGAGAGATCTTTATCGTGAATAGGTGTTGTGCTGTGTGTGTGCTAAGTTGTGTCCAGTTCTTTGTCATCCCATGAGCTATAGCCAACCAGGCCACTCTAGCCATGGGATCTCCCAGGCAAGAATACTGGACAGGGTACCATTTCCTTCTCCAGGAGATCTTCCTGACGCAGGGATTGAACCCATAGTCTCGCATCTCCTATATTGGCAGGTTGATTCTTTACCACTAGCAACACCTGGGAAGACTTTGGGTATTGGATTTTTTCAAATATATTTTATATAGCTATAGATGTGATCAGGCTTCCCTAGTGGCTCAGATGGTAAAGAATCAGCCTGCAATGTAAGAGACCTGGGTTCAATCCCTGGGTTGGGAAGATCCCTGGAGGAGGGCATGCAACCCACTCGAGTATTCTTGCCTGGATAATCCCCATGGACAGGGAAGCCTGGTGGGCTACAGTCCGTGGGGTAGCAATGAGTTGGGCATGACTGGACAACTAAGCACAGTATAGCATAGGTATGATCATATGATTTTTCTTTTTTAGCTTATTAGTCTGAGGGGCTACATTTATTGATTTTCAAACGTTGAACCAGACTCTCATAGCTTGAATAAATTTCACTTGGTGAAATTGGTTTATAGTTCTGTTTATTTATGGTTGGTCTCCATTTTTGATAATTTGCTGAGAATTATTGCACTTATGTTTATGATAGATATTGGTATGTAGTTTTATTTTCTTATAATGTCTTTGGCTGCTTCCAGTATATGGACAAAGTCTGTTTCATAGAATGAGTTAGCAAGTATTCCCGTTGCTTCTATCCTCTGAAAGAGATCATAGAAAATTAGTATAACTTTTTTACCTAAACCAGTAGGTAGATTTACTAGCAAATCATCTAAGTAAGGTGCTTGTGTTTTAAAAGATTATTATTTAATATAGATTATCAGGATTGTGGGCATAGGGTTATTCATAGCAATTCTTTCTGTATTTTTAATGTTTATGGGGTCTGTAGTAGAGTTCCCTATTTTATTTTGATATTAGAAATCTGTATACTCTTTTTCTCCGTAGTTACCTAGCTAGAGGTGTATAGATTTTATTGATATTTTTAATGAAACAACTTTTGGCTTCCTTGATTTTCTCTAGTGATTTTCTGTTTTTACTTTAATTGATTTGCTTTAATTCTTCTCATTTATTTTTTTCCTATTTAGTTTGAATTTAATTTGCTCTTCATTTTCTAGTTTTCTAACATGAAAACTTAGATTACTGATTTTAGATATTTTTCTACTACATGCACTCAAGCAAACCCTCCAGGTTTTGCTTTCCTAGGATCCCCTAAATTTTAAGTTGTGTTTTCATTTTCAATTAGTTCAAAATATAAATTCTCTTGGGATTTCCTTTTTCACTCATGTTTCTCATAAGTATGTTTTCTAATTTTCATATAATTTGGGATTTCCCAATTACCTTTATGTTGTTGATTTCTAGTTTAATTCCATTGTATTCTGAAAGAAGACCTTGTATGACTTCTATTATTTTAAATTTGTTAAAAGTGTGTCTTATGGCCCAAAATGTAATTCTGTATTGGTGAATGTTCCATGTGACCATGAGAAGGATGTGTATTTTCTTGTCGAATGAAGCCATTTAAAGATACCCATTTATATACAGTTGATTGATGATGTTGTTGAGTTCAGTTATGTCCTCTTTCATTTTCTGTCTGCTGGGTTTGTTCATTTCCAGTACAAGGTTGCTGTACTCTCCAAATACACTTGCAGAGTCATCTGTCTCCTTGAAGTTGTACTAGTTTTTGCCTCAAGTAGTTTGACCCTCTGTTAGGCATATACACATTAAGGATTGTGATATCTTCTTGGTGAATTGATCCCTTTATCATTATGTAATGTACTTATCTATTATTGATTACATTCCTCAGTATGAGGTAGGCTCTGTGTGAAATTAACATCTTCTCCTGCTTTCTTTTTATTACTATTGGCATGGTTCATATTTCTTCATCCATTTACATTTAATCTACATATGTCTTTATAGTTAAACTAAGCTTATTTTAGCAATATGTAGTTGACTTTTATTTTCTTGGATCATTCTGACAAGTTCTGCCTTAACTAATGTGTTTATGAATTACCTATATTTTAAGTAAAATAATATTTTCTATACCAGCTATTTAGAAGAATATTTAGATGGCATTTTATTTATCAAGATGTTTCATATTTACTAATGTTCATTTTGGTTCTCCCAGATATGATTCTCAATTTCCATGCAGTCAGTTTTTGTTAATGTCTAATTGTTCTTCCATAATTCATTTAGAGAACTTTTTATTCAGATGTTTCATTTCAGTCATACTATATCTAGGCTGCTTGGGATTGATTTAAAATAAACTCATTATGTGAACAGACAGTAAAAATCAGCAAAATAAAATGTCATTATAAACTGCCTTATGCTTTTATAGGCAAAGATAATAAGATTTACTATAAGATCTTTTATGGTCAGGTTGACAAATCACTAGCCAAGTTTCTTGCAATGTCTGGTTTAAACTTACTAAAGTAACAAGCATCAAATAATAAGCAATAAGTTAAAAATTAAATTCAGTTATGTGTTTAAATATGGCAAAATATGTAAAACTTAATGATTAAATTAATGGGAATGCTATGACTTGGACCACTTTCTTAAAAGAGTTTAAGGACTTCCTTGTTTATTCTTGGGGAAAAAATAAAATTTAGTATACCAAATATTAATTATATAATGTTTGCTGACTCTCAAGCCTCATTTCTTGCAAGTGCCACTTTCTTCCAATCTTCCAATGTACCTTCTTTCCTATTTTCATGGGACTACTCCATTTGATTCTCATTCTATAATTTTCTGCAAAAGCAACATGAACCTCATCATTTGTCAAATGCTATTTTCTTAGTAAAGCCTTCCTTATCTCTCCATATCAGGTCACATCTTAACAAGCCACACCCTGATGCCCATTATTTATATAGATTGTTCTTTTTTTATGAAGCTTAAAAGCTGATGTAGAAATCACTAATGAGTTATAATCATATAAATAAATATATAATTAAATATGGTAGATAGTACACAAGAGAATTACCCTGTGCTTTAAGTGCAAGAAGAAATAAAATTCTGACGTTTAGGGGGAAATCCTTAAAGTGATAAAAGTTAAATTACCTATTTGTAAGAGCAGAAGTAGAAAATCAGGTGACCAGAGCTCTTCTCTGCATGTAAACACAACTATGCATGTGATTCCTTGCAGAAGAGTGAAGATGGAAATATCACTTAGTTTTACCTGCCACTATCGTTCTCTGATGTGATTTCTGTGTGAGTGATATTTCCTCCTTTCTCTTCTTTAAAAATTTTGTATCTCAGAGTTATTTGAGACAATAAAGGTTTTGTTTACTTGTTTTGTGAAAGCATTACTCTGGTCCTTAGAGTTTCTACCTATAGAAAAACTTAAGGAGTAACTTAAGGAAAATCCAGTTCATTGAATCATCTAATAAGAAAGTAAGTAGTACAGCATGTATAAAAATAACCCTCAAAAGTGAATGGAATGTCTCAAAATACAAAGAAACAAATGAGATAAAACATTATTGGCAAGAAAATCTCAGGAAAGAAATGAAAGGAAGAAAGAAAACCAAATGCAGATATGGCATATGTTTTTGGTTTGAGGACAAGGATATTTATTTATTTTATATTGTTTTCCATACTAATAATTCTTTATGTCTCTTATTATGTGACCCAGAAATTTTTACAGAAGAATTACAGCATACTTTTAAGAGAAAATATTGTAATTCTATTTGAAATAAATGAAATAAAATATAGGAACTGTTAATTAACATTATTTTAAATGCAAAAATATTCTAAATAAACATAAAACTTTGAGAGATATAATTATTAATGTCAATGCAATTATTTAAAATAAAATAGTAGCAAACAAAATCTAGAATTAATTAAAAGATATAGTAATAAATTAAAGATTATTTTAGGAATGGGCTGATATTTTACTATTAGGAAATTATTTAAATTTATTATGTTATTAAGGGTACTTGTTGAAAATATAACTATTATCAAGTTGCTGAGAGTAGTACCTTTAAAATTCAAATTTTACTTACTTAGGAAAATAAAATATGATGAGCTTAGCCCAAGCTGGAAATATTAGAAGATTCTGCACTGAATTGGAAAAAGGGAACAACATGAATTGCTCTTGGTAATTTTTAGTATTTACATTTAAAATGTACATTCCAACCCATGCAAGTGAAGAGAAGATATCATTTAGAAGTAAAAAGAAATGGAAAGGAAGTGATAAAATTATATCTATTTTCAAACGTTAAAATTTTGTACCTCCCAAATGCAGAAATTGAAAACCCACTGAAAGTCATAGCAGATTATAGCTATATAATGAGTATAAACATTCATGTATAAAATTCCATAATTTTCTAATTAAAAGCATCATGAATAACAAGAGATAATGGGAGAAAGAATTTGTTTGTGGTAACAACCAAAAAATATAAAATGCTTTGAAATAAACTTATTCTAAAATATGTTGGCTCCATGTGTAGAATGTATGAATTCTGGACAAACGAAAGACTACTTGAAAAAGAAAACATATTATATTCTTGCTTAGTGCTATATATCATAAAAATGCCAATGTCCTTTAAATTAATCTGCATATCTATGTATGTCATTAATGAAATCCCTTTAAAATATTATCATTTTAACTGGACAGGTAATAGCATAGTTCCTGTAAGATGATAAATAATGATAGAGTTATAACTTAACTGAGTATTATTAGCCAAACATTATTTGAGACCCCTAAGTATAAATATAACAACACTCTGAGGTAGGTATTATTATTTTCTCAATTTTTCCAGCTGATAAAACTGATTAAGAAACTTGCTAAAGCTGTAGGAAATGAAGTTTGATTTCACATGGTGTAGATATGGAGTTGGCACCCTTAGAAAATATACTGTGAAAACAGCCAGAAAGGTGAATAAGAACAGTAAAGGAATACTTGTTCTCCAGAAGCAAAATCTATCTTGAAGGTTTAGCAGTTGAAAATAGTAAAATACTGGCATATGCCAGGCAAATGAATAATTGATATGCAGATATAAAAACAGACATAAACAAATACTAAGTATATGCTGATAATGACATTTCAGTGCAGTGAGCAAAAGATGACTTTTCAATATTTAACTTTTTAAATAATTGAGTAACTTTCTGGAAATAAAAGTATATTAGATTCATAATCCAAACATAACCTAAATATAAATTCCAAATGATACAAAGATTAATAATAAAAAGTAGCAAAATTATATTAAAATGATATAAATTTTTGTTTTAAAATTTCAGAATGTTGAAAATCATTCTAACCTCTATCTAAAATCCATATGATACAATAAAAATTGATATATATTCAACTGTCTTCAGTTTAAAGATAGTGATATAAAACTCCATAAGCAAAATTCAAAGGCAAACTGATGAACTGAGAAACATTTCAATGTTCGTCCCATAAACAGAAAACTAAGCATCTCAATATATAAATAGCTCATACAAAATAAGAAGTATAATAGCTCAGTAAAAAAATTGTCATAAGGTATGAACATATAATTCATAGAAATTATCTAAAACAAAAGAGAAATTAAAATAACACGCTTTAACCTATCAGATTGGTAAACAGGTAAATATTTCTTAAGTTTTGAACTAACAGATCTGCTCATTCGTTATTAGTGAGGCCCTGTGTCCTATACAAAGAGCAACTGGGACACCTCTATTAGTGTGGCACAGTGGTAAGAATCTATCTGCCAATGCAGGAGACAAAAGAGACACAGATCCCTGGGTTGATCCAATCCCAAAGAAGGGCAATAACAAAGAATATTCAAACTACCATACAACTGCACTCATTTCCTATGCTAACAAGGTAATGCTCAAAATCCTTCAAGCTAGGTTACAGCAGTACATGAACCAAGAAATTCCAGATGTACAAGCTGGATTTGGAAAAAGCAGAGGAACCAGAGATCAAATTGCCAACATTCCTTGGATCATAGCGAAAGCAAGGGAATTCCAGAAGAATGTTTACTTCAGCTTCATTGACTACACTAAAACCTTTGACTGTGTGGATCACAGGAACTGTGGAAAATTCTTAAAAAGATGGGAATACCAGATTGCCTTACCTGTCTCCTGATAAAACTGTATGAGGGTCGAGATATAACAGTTAGAACTGGACACGGAACAACAGACTGGTTCAAAATTGGGAAAGGAGCATGGCAAGAATGTATGTTGTCACTCTGCTTATTTAACTTATATGCCAAGTACATCATGTGAAATGCCAGGCTGGGTGAATCTCAGGCTGGAATCAAGATTGCCAAGAGAAACAAATGCAGACGACACCACTCTAATGGCAGAAAATAAAAAGGAATCAAAGAGCCTCTTGATGAGGGTGAAAGAGGAGAGTGAAAAATCTGGCTTAAAACTCAACATTCAAAAAACTAAGATCATGGCATCTGGTCCCATCACTTTATGGCAATTAAATGGGGAAAATGGAAATAGTAACAAATTTTGTTTTTTTTGGGCTCCAAAATTACTGTGGATGGTGACTGCAATTATTAAATTAAAAGACACTTGCTCCTTGGAAGGAAGGCTATGACAAACCTAGACAGCATATTAAAAGGGCAAAAACATCACTTTGACAACATAGATCTGTATAGTCAAAGCTATGGTTTTCCCAGTATTTATGTATGGATGTGAGAGTTGAATCATAAAGAAGGCTGAACCCCAAAGAATCAATTCTTTTGCATTGTGGTTCTGGAGAAGACTCTTAAGAGTCTCTTGGACAGCAAGGAGATCCAACCAGTCCTTCCTAAAGGAAATCAGTCCTGTATATTAATTGGAAGGGCTGATGCTGATGCTCCAATGCTTTGGCTACCTGATGTGAGGAGCCAACTCACTGGAAATGACCCTGATGCTGAGAAAGACTGAAAGCAAAAGGAGAAGAGGGCAGCAGAGGATGAGATGGTTAGAGAGCACCAACGATCCAGTGTATGTGAGTTTAAGCAAATTCCAGGAGGCAGTAGGGGACAAGGAAGCCTGCCATGCTATAATCCATGGGGTCACAGAGAGTCAGACAGGACTTAGAGACTCAACAACAGCATATAGCATCCTCTCTCAGCATAAAAGCAAGGAGTTGAGAAAAAAAAAAACAAAAACAACGACATATATTCACATTGGATTTTGTACGTTTTAAATGATCTTTTGGAGGATCATTAAAATTTGATACAAATTACACAAAATTATGAGGAATATTTACTCTTTTGTGCTATAAATCATGGGATAAACTGGGTGAAGGAGATCAGTTATGGGAGATAAGTATTTTTGAAATAAATTTAGTTTATATGGGAAAGTGAATGGTTCAATTTTTATGCTAATTTATCTAACTGAAAGCAAATGTTAGTAAAATAATAATCCTTCAGAAAAGAACACAATGTATGATGGGAAATAAAATTGCAAACTATTGTAAAGGCAAATACAGATTATCTTTCCAGAACTATTTTGTTAGACAGCATTTATGATAAATAAAGCAGAAATTAATTTCTTTTGACTAGTTTGCATCTATGTAGATTGGCTTTTTCTTCCTTCATAAAATAATGACGTTTTATCATGAAATAATCACCTTATAGACAGGTATTGTTAAGAATCAAATTAAAAAAAAATCAAATTTTTATAATATAATTTAGGAAAATAGAAGGTATGATCGGAGAAAGAAAACAAGATATGCAGTACCTAAAAGAAGATTTTTTTTTAAGTCAAAAAACAAAGTAGAATTTAAAACTAGAAGGGATGCTGTTTCCCTTTTGTTTTTATCTGACAAGAAAAATAAAGTGTATAGTAAAATAAAGACATTGTAAATTATACACTGGGAATTACAGCGTTGGTCTAGTTAAATTAGTCACAGTGAAATTTCAGACAGTTTTTCTTTTCTGAAATGTGAAATAATGAGGTAGTTAATAAGTACCAAGATTTGTTGACTCTTCAAGAATGTATTTAGTTTTGTTTTCAAGTGACAGTGCATGTCAAAATAAAAGGCATTAGGAAAGTATATATTAAAAGTTATGAAAAAGAGTATGCTTATCTATACCTATTATACATTATATTACTGGTTGTGTAGAGTAAATAGGGAAAGTGAAAGTGAAAGTTGCTCAGTCGTGTCTGACTCTTTGTGACCCCATGAACTATATAGTCCATGAAATTCTCCAGGCCAGAATACTGGAGTGGGTAGCCTTTCCCTTCTTCAGGGGATCTTCCCAACCCAGGGATCGAACCCAGGTCTCCCTCATTGCAGGTGGATTCTTTACCAGCTGAGCCACCAGGAAAACCCAAGAGTACTAGAGTGGGTAGCCTATCCCTTCTCCAGGGGAACCTTCCTGACCCAGGAATCAAACTGGAGTCTCCTGCATTGTAGGCAGGTTCTTTACCAACTGAGCTATAAGGGAAGCCCAGTGTAAATAGGGAAATGTTTCAAAATAATTTACATGGCAAATTTTCAATCTGTTCTCACATTGTAATCCTGATTTTAAACATTCTGTTACAGTGTCCTCATATATCAACAGATATTTCAGACATAATTCCTTTCAAGATTTCTTTTAACAAAAGGAAATATCTCAAAGGCCACCAACCATAGCTCTATGAGACTGCATACATGTATACATGTATCTTACCTTGCTCAAATGAAGGATAAAGTGATTTTGATTATTTCATTTTATAAATAAAAAATGTTGACTATTGTGTGTGGTTTTGAAGAGTATATTTCTAAAGGACTGTATAGTTGATAGAGAGGTTTGACATTCAAAATGTAAGGATTTTTTTTTTTTTTTTCCTTCATCCAATGTGACACTTAGAAAATGTCATCTGTTACCTATGCTTGGATGGGACTAGAGCCTGGGGAGCCAAGTCAGGAACTCATAAACGACAGAAGGAAGCAACAAATGCAAGATTAGGAGACTATTTCTTTTGAAAGTGATTTTTTGTTACCTATTACAGGGCTTCCCTGGTGGCTCAATAGTAAATAATCCACCTGCCAAACAGGAGCTATTGTTGTTCAAATTTGTAGCCCACCAGGCTTCTCTGTCCATGAAATTCTCCAGGCAAGAATACTGGAGTGGGTTGTTGTGTTGCTCACTTATTAAGTTGTGTAGGACTCTTTGTGACCCCATGAACTGCAGCACGCCAGGCTTCCCTCTTCTTCACTAACTCCTGAAGTTTGTTCAAACTCACGTCTATTGAGTCTGTGATGCAACCCAACCACTTCATCCTCTGTCACCCCCTTCTCCTCCTGCCCTCAATCTTTCCCAGTATTAGGGTATTTTCCAGTGAGTCAGCTCTTCACATCAGGTGGCCAAAGTATTGGAGCTACAGCATCAGTCCTTCCAATGAATATTCAGGGTTGATTTTCTTTAGAATTGGCTGGTTTTATCTCCTTGCTGTCTAAAGGATTCTCAAGAGTCTTCTCCAAGCACTGAGATGTGGGTTCAATCCCTGGGTTGAGAAGGTCTTCTAAAGAAGGAAATGACAACCTACTCCGCTATTCTTGCCTGGGAAGTCCCATGGACAGAGAAGCCTGGCAGGCTACAGCTTATGGGGTCGTAAGAGTCAGACATGACTTAGTGACTAAACAAACAACAGCATTGTTAGAATGCTCACATTAGAATGCACTTTCAAGGAAGAGAATGTGTGTGAATTGATCACTAGGTAATAAAGGAACGGTAAGAAATGCCACATGCCATTTTATAATTAGAACCGAATATCTGTACTTTAAGTAGTGTAATTCAGAAAGATACCGATGAAAAAGGAGCTCTCCCTGTTACCATTGGTCAAGGAACTGCTGCTTTCAAGGGCAAGGATGAGGCATGGCTAGGAAAGGGAAAATATGGAATCAAGGTAAAAGGAGAGTATGCTATGGGTCAGATTTGATAAAGGAAAGCTATCTCAAACTCTCTTAAAGGAGGGCTTCAGCCCAACATTTCTAAGAGAAAGGTGGTCATATCCATCTATATGAATTTATCTGGTGATACCTCAGAAACTTATGTTTAAGGCTAAAGAGGAGAATGAAAAAGTTGACTTAAAGCTTAACATTCAGAAAACTAAGATCACGGCATCTGGTCCCATCACCTCATGGAAAACAGATGGGGAGACAGGGGAAACACTGTCAGATTTTATTTTCTTGGGCTCCAAAATCACTGCAGATGGTGATTGCAGCCATGAAATTAAAAGATGCTTACTCCTTGGAAGGAAAGTTATGACCAACCTAGACAGCATATTAAAAAGCAGAGACATTACTTTGCCAACAAAGGTCCGTCTGGTCAAGGCTATGGTTTTTCCAGTGGTCATGTGTGGATGTGAGAGTTGGACTGTGAGGAAAGCTGAGCACCGAAGTATTGATGCTTTTGAACTGTGGTGTTGGAGAAGACTCTTGAGAGTCCCTTGGACTACAAGGAGATCCAACCAGTCCTTCCTAAAGGAGATCAGTCCTGGGTGTTCATTGAAAGGACTGATGCTGAAGCTGAAACTCCAGTACTTTGGCCACCTGATGTAAAGAGTTGACTCATTGGAAAAGACCCTGATGCTGGGACGGATTGGGGGCAGAAGGAGAAGGGGATGACAGATGATGAGATGGCTGGATGGCATCACCGACTCGATGGACATGAGTTTGAGTAAACTCCGGGAGTTGGTGATGGACAGGGAGGCCTGGCGTGCTGCGATTCATGGGGTCACAAAAAGTTGGACATGACTGAGCGACTGAACTGAACTGATTGTTACTGAATTAACTATATATAATTTGTTTTTGGAAAAGTCTTTTTAAAATTGTCAACTATTTCATTAATTAATTAATGATATATAATTTTACATACTAAGGAGTTATTTATGCAGTGTTTAACCCTGGAAGAAGAGAAAATAAATAAGATATCATACTTGCTATTTAGTACCTCACGTAGGATATAATTAATTCTAGAATTAAAACAGCTTTTTCAGTATCACTGTTAGGTTGTGATAATACAGCAGGTAAAATTGTCTCATATTCTCTGAATTTTATGCCATAGCATTTTAAAAGGAAATAGGAGTACATTTTTAAATAATTTTCATTGAATATACAGTTGAATATACATTGCGGCACACTCACCTCTAATGCCATTCTCATAGTAGGACATTTTGACTAATATCATAGGTATAATCTAATGCCTTGTAGAAGAAAACATTAATAAAGTAAACACATTTCATTCTTATTTTGACTAGTTTTATTGTCTTTAAAATTTTACTGCATATGATACATACTATAACTAATCCAAAGAGGTTAATGCAATGCTTGCTATGTCCAGTGTGCTAGCCTGATACCATGTAGAAAAGGTTTAAACAAAAGTGCAATATAGAAAATAACTTTATGAAGTTGTATAATATTAAATGAGCTGAAAGAATTGACTTTACAGGACCAAGTATGAGCTTTCAAACAGTGTCACTTAGCTGGGGCCAGGTATGACTGTCACTACCCAAGTATAGGTTTATTATTTATAACATTTGGTTTTTCCCAGGGGACATTCATACTGAAACCCCTAAAATCTAATGTCGGTAACTATGATAATGTAGGGAAAATTTATGTTCACTATGAGAAGTTTATGCAGACTTTAATGAGAGTTTTCAGGAAGGAAATTACTTCTGGTTAGATATCAATATATGTTTGATTGAAGACATAGGACACATGTAGAGTGAATTGTCTTGCAATTGTATTAAAAATAAGACTCTGATATCTTCACACTTTCTGCAAGACATTATTTAAATTATCAATTGGTTTTTTATCAATTATTAATCAAGAAATAGTTCTGCCAGTCACTTTGAGCTCGGAGATAAGACTATTGTTCCTGTCCTCATGGAGTTTACCAGTTTCTCACAGAAGACTAAATAAGTAATTCCACATGTTCAGAGAAACAGAAGAGAAATGTAGGAGTGCTATGATATTGTTATGTTCCATTTGGAAGTGACAAGTAAGGCTTTCAATTAAATTTTATAGTCACTGGAAATAAGAAAAGCTGAAAAGAGCTGAAAACATCTCAAATGCTTCATGGTGGACCTACAATAATCGTCTTGGAAAAATATCAATATCATTCTGAGTCAAATCTTGATAAGTTTATTCTTGTGGGGAAATTAAGTGTTTTTAATAAAATTGTTCTTTACTAGATAGCTTCTAAAATGAGAAACTTAAGAGTATTTTGCTTTTGTCTTTTTGCTTATGTTTTTATCCCTCTAGGATCTCACACTTATCTTACACTGTTTAGCTTTTCTCTTCTAAGGTGTTACTCTAAAAGTCAGATAAATTTTTAGTGCTCTTTAGAACTTCTGCTCTTCTTGCAGCAACCTTCCATGACATAAAATTTCTTCCAACAAAGTCACAGCAGCCCCTATTGTTTACACAAACTGATATATCAGGTCCTGGAAAACATCTGAAAATATTATGATTACACTTATGTGAAGTAATATAACAGTGGCAGAAAATATAGTTTACTATTTCATAGTTCTGAAAGCAACAGATTCTTTACTTTTGGTATTTTATCAATGGCAGATTTTATCTGCTTTTTTTATCTTCTCCTCTTTATACTTGGGCTCTTGGGATAACATAGAAGGGTTGGGATAATCTTCTTGAATTCTAGATAAGGTATACAAGCAATTATAAATGGGATAAATATTAATGAGTCATGATTTATTGTCAACATATCTGTGTTTCAAAAATATTTCTTGGTTTAGTGAGAATTGTGACACATACAGCACATTTCTGTCCTTACTTCCAAAGCTTCCAAGCATCAAGCATCACGTGTTTCTCAGAGAAGTTAATTTCATAGTGTTTCCTCCCTCTGCTTCATGTACAGACAGACACACACACACTTATATCCAGTGAACCAACCATCACAAGATTATATTTGTGCAGATACTGTTCAAATTTCCGTCTAAACTCCATATATTTAATTAAATTAAGTATTTATTTTTATTTTTGACTCCACTGGGTCTTTGCTGTTTTGGCAGGCTTTTCTCTGGTTGTGGCGAGCAGGGACGACTCTTCATTGTGCTCAGGCTTCTCACTGTGCTGGCTTCTCTTGTTGCAGAGCATCGGCTCTAGGAGTGCACGCTTCAGTAGTTGTAATACAGGGGCATAGTTGCTCCACGGCGTCTGGGATCCTTCTGGAATAGGGATTGAATCCATGTCCCCTGCGTCGGCAGGCAGATTACTATCCACTGCACCACAAGGGACGTGCAACTCTTTGTATTTTGAAAACATCAGATAAGAGGTCCACTCAGCATATAGATGGAGAATGCCACCTGGGAACATTTAATGACCCCATGGACAATTTTTTTTTTTTTCAAATCCTGCTTCTAATCATCAACCTTCAAAATCAGACATTCTTGTTTATTAGGGCCTCAGATATAACAGCTCTCTGGTCCACTCATTTTCTCTAATAAAGGAGGCAAATATAGCTCAGTTCAGTTCAGTCGCTCAGTTGTGTCCTATTTGTGACCCATGGACTTCAGCACGCCAGGCCTCCCTGTTCATCACCGACTCCCAGAGTTTACTCAAACTCATGTCCATTGAGTTGGTTATGCCAACCAACCATCTCATCCTCTGTCATCCCCTTCTCCTTCTGCCTTCAATCTTTCCCGGCATCAGGGTCTTTTCCAATGAGTCAGTTCTTCACATCAGGTGGCCAAAGTATTGGAGTTTTAGCTTCAGCATCAAGTCCTTCTAATGAACATTCAGGACTGATTTCCTTTAGGATGGACTGGTTGGATCTCCTTGCAGTCCAAGGGACTCTCAAGAGTCTTCTCCAACACCACAGTTCAAAAGCATCAATACTTCTGTGCTCAGCTTTCTTTATAGTCCAACTCTTACATCCATAGATGACTACTGGAAAAACCATAACTTTGACTAGATGGACCTTTGCTGGCAAAGTAATGTCTCTGCTTTCTAATATGCTGTCTAGTCTGGTCATAACTTTTCTTCCAAGGAGCAAGTGTCTTTTAATTTCACAGCTGCAGTGACCATCTGCAGTGATTTTGGAACCTAAAAAAATAAAGTTTCTCACTCTTTCCATTGTTTCCCCATCTATTTGTCATAAAGTGATGGGACCAGATGCCATGCTCTTAGTTTTCTGAATGTTGAGTTTTAGATAACTTTTTCACTGTCCTCTTTACTTTCATCAAGAGGCTCTTTAGTTCTTCTTCACTTTCAAGGGTGGTGTCATCTGCATATCTGAGGTTATTGATATTTCTCCTGGCAATCTTGATTCCAGCTTGTGCTTCCTCTAGCCCAGTGTTTCTCATAATGTACTCTGCATATAAGTAAAATAAGCAGGGTGACAATATACAGTCTTGACGTACTCCTTTCCCGATTTGGAACCAGACTGTTGTTCCATGTCCAGTTCTAACTGTTGCTTCCTGACCTGCATACATATTTCTCAGGAGTCAGATAAAGTGGCTTGTTATTCCCATCTCTTGAAGAATTTTCCAGTTTGTTGTCATCCACACAGTCAAAGGCTTTGGCATAATCAATAAAGCAGTAGATGTTTTTCTGGAACCCTTGCTTTTTCGATGATCCAACAAATGTTGGCAATTTGATCTATGGTTCCTCTCCCTTTTCTAAATCCAGCTTGAACATCTGGAAGTTCACAGTTCATGTACTGTTGAATCCTGGCTTGCAGAATTTTGAGCATTACTTTGCTAACGTGTAAGATGAGTGCATTTGTGCAGTAGATTGAGCATTCTTTGGCATTGCCTTTCTTTGGGATTGGAATGAAAACTCACCTTTTCCAGTCCTGTGGCCACTGCTGAATTTTCCAAATTTGCTGGCATTTTGAGTGCAGCACTTTCACAACATCATCTTTTAGGATTTGAAACAGCTCAACTGGATTTCCATTTCCTCCACTAGCTTTGCTCATAGTGATGCTTCCTAAGGCCCACTTAGGACATTCCAGAATGTCTAGTTCTAGGTGAGTGATCGCATCATCCTGGTTATCTGGGTCATGAAGAGCTTTTTTGTATATTTCTTCTCTGTGTTCTTGTCACCTCACCATCAACCTTAGATATGTACAAATATCCCAACCCACAACTTCTAAATTTTCATATATAATAACTTCAATTCCTTTTTTATGACGTATGTGTTACTTTTGGGGCTTCCCTGGTGGCTCAGATGGAAAAGAATCTGTCCACAATGAAGCAGACCTAGGTTCATTTCTGGGTGGGGAAGATCCCCTGGAGAAAACAATGATTACCCACTCCAATAGTCTTGCCTACACAATTCTATGGACAGAGGAGTCTGGCAGGCTACAGTCCACAGGGTCACAAAAGGTTGGACATGACTGAGTGACTAACACTTTCACATTGTTTCTTAATATTATTATTATTTTTTTTAATATTTGCAGACTAGGTGTCTACTCATTTATTATTTTTGATTATTTGACAGCTTCACTGTATAATATCATCTTTAAAGATGGGAAAACATTTATATATCAATTTTCACTTTTGTTAAAACATTTAAAAAAAAATATTTTAGTCCATGTGTGTATGCATGTTATGTCCCAAGTCACTGCAGTCATGTCTCTTTGCAACCCTAAAAACTGTAGCCCTCCAGGCTCCTCTGTCCTTGGCATTCTCCAGGCAAAAATACTGGGATGGCTTGCCATTTCCTTCTCCAGGGGATCTTCCTGACCCAGGGACTGAAACTGTGTCTCCTGTGACTCCTGCAATGCAGGTGAATTCTTTACCGCTCAGCCACCAGGGATGCCCATATAATGTGCTAAATTAAAAATGTAAACATCAAAAATTGTATAAACTTACTTGACTAAAATATGTTGGCAATATATCTTTTCATATTAATTTTATATGTGAATGGTGCAATAGAATTAACTGTAGATTTTAAAGTATTCTCAATACATCCTAAATCTTAATTTTTTTTTCTTTCTTTTTTTTTTCCCCAAATCTTCATTTTTAACTCCTCATTTAGGTGCATGTGGCAATTTTTTAATTAAATGACTGTGTGAAGGGAAGACATATATATATATATATTTTCCTGACAAGAAGTCATAGGGTCATTTTTAAAATAAATTTAGGAAGAGTGTAGAATATAAAATTATATCCAAAACAGTCTATTCACTTTTCTCTAAGGTCTTTAAACTTTCCTCAGATAATAGAAAGATTTTTTAATGGTGTTATATTATATGGACCATGATCTACATCACAAAATTCTAAAAAATCTGGTATGTGGCACCTAGACAGATATATCTGATTCATACAGCATTTGGGTTTAGACAAAATTCCTGTACCCTTAACTGGAACAACACATTTTTGAAGGATATTCACTATCTAGTATGTATTAGTTAAAAAAAAAATGTGTTCACTATGAGAATTTCTAAGGGTGGTAGAAAACACTTTTGCTCCACCTTGATAGGTATGTTTTTGTCTGATGTAAATTAGTGTGATTGTCAGTCTTTGAACATATCAAAAATAGGAGTCACATTTTAGATATATTTAAATATAGTCTAATCTACTGAATAACACTTTTTACATAACATATACCTCATAGAGTATAAATAAGTAACACAGGACCAGTTAGATATTAAATTATAAACTTTTAAAAAGTCACTTTATTGGATAAAGATAAATATTTGCTGTTGTTGTTCAGTAGCTCAGTCCAGTCTGACTCTCTGTGACCCCATGGACTCCAGCACGCCAGGCTTCCCTGTCCTTCACCTTCTCTCAGATCTTGCTCAAACTCATGTCCATCAAGTTGGTGATGCCATCCAACAGTCTCATCCTCTCTTCTCCTTCTCCTGCCTTCAGTTTTTCCCAGCATCAGGGTCTTTTAATGAGTCGGCTCTTCATATCAGGTGGCCAAAGTATTGGAGTTTCAACTTCAGCCTCAGTCCTTCCAATTTTTATTCAGGACTAATTTCCTTTAAGTTTGACTTGTTTGATCTCCTTACAGTCCAAGAGACTCCCAAGAGTCTTTTGCAACCACCACAGTTCAAAAGAATCAGTCCTTCAGTGCCCAGCTTTCTTTATGGTCTAACTCTCACATCCATACATGACCACTGGAAAAACCATAGCTTTAACTAGATGGAGCTTTGTTAGTTAAGTAAGGTCTCTGCTTTTCAATATGCTGTCTAGGTTGATCACAGCTTTTCTTCCAAGGAGTAAGTGTCTTTTAATTTCATGGCTGCAGTCACCATCTGCAGTGAATTTAGAGCCTAAAAAAATAAAGTCGGCCACTGTTTCCATTGTTTCCCCATCTATTTGCTATGAAGTGATGGCACTGGATGCCGTGATCTTCACTTTTTGAATGCTGAGTTTTAAGCCAGCTTTTATACTCTCCCCTTTCACCTTCATCAAAGAAGCTCTTTAATCCCTCTTTGGTTTCTGCCATAAGGGTGGTGTCATCTGCCTATCAGAGGTTATTGGTATTTCTCCCAGCAGTCTTGATTCCAGCTCATTCTTCATCCAGCTCAGATGCATTATGTTCTTGGCATATAAGTTAAATAAGCAGAGTGACAATATACAGCCTTGATGTACTCCTTTCCCAATTTTGAACCAGTCCATTGTGGAAAACATAAACAATAAGAAAATCATTAGTTCTCATCTTTATTTTCTATAGCTGACGCACAAAGACAAACTATCTATGAAAATTTTATCAGGGGAAATTTTTGTTTTTAAAATATTTCTTTTTATGTTTTAATAAAACACCCTTAAAATAATTTATAAACTATGTGTTCTAATTGTGATTTTTATTATTATACATCATGGTGGGATATTTTTCCATTTTATTTGACTTTAGTAGACAATTAAATAGGTGGCTCAGCTGTAAAGAATCTGCCAGCAAACACAGGAGAGGCAGGAGATGAAGGTTCAGTCCTTCAGTAGGGAAGATTCCCTGGAGGAGGAAATGGCAGCCTACTCCACTATGCTTGCCTAGAGAATCCATGGATAGAGGAGCCTGGTGGGCTACACTCCATAGTGTTGCAAAGAGTTGGTTATGACTAAGCTTGCATGCAGACAAAGTGCTATTAAATGCTGCACTCAATATGTCAACAAATTTGGAAAACTCAAGAGTTGCCAAAGGACTGGAAAAGGTCAGTTTTCATTCTAATCCCAAAGAAGAGCAATGCCAAGGAATGTCCAAACTACCATTCAATTGTGCTCATTTCACATGCTGCTAGCAAGATATGCTCAAAATCCTTCAAGCTAAGCTTCAGCAGTACATGCACCAAGAAGTTCCAGATATACAGGCTGAGGTTTGAAGAGGCAGAGGAACCAGGGATCACATTGCTGACATTCCTTGGATCATGGAGAAAGCAAAGGAGTTACAGACACACAGCTACTTCTGCTTCCTTGGCAGAGGAGTTGGGCGGGCTGTGGTCTGCGGGGCCACAAAGAGTCAGACACGACTGAGTGGCCGAGCACACCCAGGTGGCGCAGTGGTCAAGAATCCACCTACCAGTGCAGGAGACACAGGTTTAATCCGTGAGTCATGAAAATCCCCTGGAGTAGGAAATGGCAACCAGATCCAGTATTCTTGCTTGGAAAATCCCATGGGCAGAGGAACTGGGCAGGCTACAGTCCATGGGGTCACAAAGAATTGGACACTACTGAGCGACTGAGCACACATGAGCATAAATTTTCAAGAAAGCAAACTAACTTCTTCTTATTAAATACTGTAGTAAGTTTTTATAATCCAAATTTTATCTTATCTCAAAAATATAATGCATTCAAAATATAGTCCCGCTAAAATTTGAACACCCTTTTATATTAAATAATTAGCACACAAAAGAGGAAAAATCAATCAGTATGCTTTTTTTCAGAACCGACAGTAAAGAAGATGTTTATTGAGAGAATAGATGATTAACATTAGCATATGTCTTTACGATACTAACTAGAAGCATAAATATATTGTAATTTATCAGGAAGTTAATGTAGTGTTTTCTAGTCATGGTAACTGGTCTGTTATCAGATCCCTACTGCAAAGGTAGAGAACAATACCTAGTTAATGTTTATCTACTCTTTATTTCTTTAAGCATCCACCTTAGGCATAGATGGCATTTTTTGATAGGTTTCCTGGATGGTACATCACGATCAAGGTGAGGATTTAGAAGGCAAGTAAGTGGATGAGAACTGCTGTGATATGGGAAAGGAATTTACAGATTTCAGTGGACTGAAGAGAATACAAACAGGATTGTAGCAGATACCTATTCTGTTTCCCAGTTAGCTCAGTGGTAAAGAATCCACCTGCCAGCGCAGGAGACATAGGTTTGATCCCTGAGTCGGGAAGATCCCCTGCAGATGGAAGCGGCAACTTTATCCGGTGTTCTTGCCCGGGAAATCCCAAGGACAGAGGAGCCTGGCAGGCTGCAGTCCACTGGGTCACAAAAGAGTAGGATACAACTTTGGGATTAAACAACAATCTATTTCCCTGTCTCAGTTGCTTTCTCACTCAGAAGGTAAGAGACAAAATGTATGCCCTGAATGGTCAGTTCACAATCTGTAATTTTGTAAAGTACCTAGACTTTAAATCATATATCCTGCATTTGGTTCTTTACTAATTTATTGATATCTCATTAAATCTGTAATTACTAAAATAAATATTTGATTACTGAAAAAAATGACACGTTTGTCACATAGATTTAAATAATTACATCTTAGCTATTTTCAAAGTTGCTTATGTATTTGCATATTATATTGCTAGGTATAAGATTTAGAAATCATGATTTGCATCAATTCAGTTCATTTTATTAACTAAACAACTAATTAGAATATTTATTAAATTCTATTATATTCCCTGTTCAAACAAAACAAACCAATAATAAATTTCCAATTTGCAAAACTATTTTTTGGATTACAAGAGATACAGTTAACAACAACAACAAAAAGAAGTAGCACATGCCATTATCTACTTATACAAAAATCTGACAAGATGATTTATGTTGTTTTATTGTAATTATGACATGAACAATGTGAATACTTTAGAAGTATGAAAGGTCAGACCTAAGCTATGAAAAAGCAATTTTAATGATATTAGAAGCAGAAAAGAAGGAATTGAGGATTTTTAAAGTATGAAGAATAAATAGATAACATATGTTTAGTTACTTCCACTCCATTACTTATATACACTTGAATATTTGAAAGAAAATGAGGAAAAACAAATGTTCATACTCACACTTCAGGTTACATGTTAAGATGTCTATCTTTTTTTCAGTTCAGTTCAGTCACTCAGTCATGTCGGACTCCTTGTGACTGCATGAACCACAGCACTCCAGGCCTCCCTGTCCATCACCAACTCCTGGAGTTCACACAAACCCATGTCCATTGAGTCGGTGATGCCATCCACCCATCTCTTCCTCTGTCGTCCCCTTCTCCTCCTGCCCTCAATCTTTCCCAGCATCAGAGTCTTTTCAAATTAGTCAGCTCTTCGCATCAGGTGGCCAAAGTATAGGAGTTTCAGCTTCAACATCAGTCCTTCCAGTGAACACTCAGGACTGATCTTTAGGATGGACTGGTTGGATCTCTCTGCTGTCCAAGGGACTCTCAAGAGTCTTCTCCAACACCACAGTTCAAAAGCATCAAATCTTCGGCACTCAGCTTTCTTTGTAGTCCAACTCTCACATCCATACATGACTACTGGAAACCATAGCCTTGACTACATGGACCTTTGTTGACAAAGTGATGTCTCTGCTTTTTAATATGTTGTCTAGGTTGGTCATAACTTTCCTTCCAAGGAGTAAACGTCTTAATTTCATCACTGCAATCACCATCTGCAGTGATTTTGGAGCCCAGAAAAATAAAGTCAGCCATTGTTTCCCATGTTTTCCCATCTATTTGCCATGAAGTGATGGGACTGGATGCCATGATCTTAGTTTTCTGAATATTGAGCTTTAAGCCAACTTTTTCACTCTCCTGTTTCACTTTCATCAAGAGGCTCTTTAGTTCTTCACTTTCTGCCATAAAAGTGGTGTCATCTGCATATCTGAGGTTATTGATATTTCTCCCAGTAATCTTGATTCCTACTTGTGCTTCTTCCAGCCCAGCATTTCCCATGATGTACTCTGCATATAAGTTAAGTAAGCAGGGTGACAATATACAACCATGATGTACTCATTTTTCTATTTGGAACCAGTCTGTTGTTCCATGTCCAGTTCTAACTGCTGCTTCCTGACCTGTATATAGGTTTCTTAAAGGGAAGGTCAGGTGGTCTGGTATTCCCATCTCTTTCAGAATTTTCCACAGTTTATTGTGACCCACACAGTGGAAGGCTTTGGTATAGTCAATAAAGCAAAAGTAGATGTTTTTCTGGAACTTTCTTGCTTTTTCGATGATCCAGCAGATGTTGGCAATTTGATCTCTGGTTCCTCTGCCTTTCCAAAAACCAGCTTGAACATCTGGAAGTTCACAGTTCACATACTGCTAACACCTGGCTTGGAGAATTTTGAGCATTACTTTACTCAAAATTCTCCAAGCCAGGCTTCAGTCATATTAAAGTATTATTATTTTAATGTCTTCCTATTAAACATTGTGAATTTATTGCACTTAAAAATGCACTTAGCTAACACATGGTTTCCAAATTCACTATTCTTTAACACAGAATATTGACTTACATTTGAATAGTAAATATAATTAATTTTTGGGACTGAATGTGTTCTTTTCTTCACATACATATTTATACCAAAAAATGCAACATCTAAAGCTTTATCTTTAAAGGTTCTATTCTATGTAGAATATTTATAAGATATACAATATATATTCTTACATATGTTAACATATGTAATTCAGACATTCTTGAATAAGTGGATTTTGAAAAGAATGAAGTCAGCTTTTTTCCTGTGATTACCTAAATCTGAGTTAAATTTCCATATTTCCAGAAGTTTCTTTTTCTATTCTTTGACTTATCTTAAATATTTAAAAATTGTGACAAGTAGTGCAGCTTCTCTCAATTATTTATTTAAAATTTCAAAGAAATCTTAAGTTATAAAAATATTAATATATAATGCTATTACTGTAAACTTGTGTAAAGGATGAAAGGGATTTGGTTAGTCATTTTCATCATGTTGAAATTCCGGATGGTGAAATTCTAACATATTTATTTAATAAGCACTATTACTATTATTGTGTTGTACATGTGCCAAAGAGAATCGGTCATATTAATCTTATTGGTTAAACTAGACTGGGATACTATCAAGTTATTATTTGATTAATTTAAAAAGCTGAGAGCACACAAAAAATAAATTGTGGATAATATAGTTAAAGCAAAGAGAAAGGAATCTGCTTGAACAGATGAAATCATGGGGATTTATTTCAAAGGTTGGCTTCTTTCAATATTGTTTTCTTTTAATTCGTTGAGTTTTACACATGTTAATGTCACATCACAAAAATGCAGGTGTGAAAAAAAATCAAGTTTGTCTTTATTCACACCATGAAAGTTTTTAAGGATTAAATCGATTTTGATTCACCACCTGGCTTCTTTTATGAAACCAAGTCTGTGTGTATGTGTGTGCATCTGTGTGTTTGAAAGCTCCAGTCAATACTTTATCACTGTTTGAAAGTTGACATTCCAGGGCCTCAACTTATACTTATTAATCATGTGAATATACATTTGCTTTAATATATTATTTATATATTAGATTATGACTACTAATCATTTTGAGTTTCCTAGGTGGTGCTAGTGGTAAAGAACATGCCTGCTAATGCAGAAACTTTAAGAGACGCGGGTTCAATTCCAGGGTAGGGAAGATCCCTTGTAGTAGGTCATAACAACCCACTCCAGGATTCTTGCTTAGAGATTCTTGCTTAGAGAAGCTGGGAAGGCTACGGTCACAGAGTTGGACATGACTGAGCAACTTAGCATGGCATGGCACTAAACCTAATATACCTAAGAGAAAATTAACAACTCCTGGGTTTGCTCAGAAGAAAAACACAATGTATAATTTATTTACAACATTTATTATATAAATGAATATCTCACTGAACCATTAAAATTGACTTTTTTTCCCCTAGGACAAAACACTTTTGCTGATATAGATATGTAAGCTTTAGCTATTGTTGACTAACAAATCACATCAAATACCAGTGGCTTAAACAAACATTTATTACTATGTTCCATGAGTCAGGAGGGTGTGGATTTGCACATCTTATTTGGGCTCCCTCAGGCTTCTCTGGGCGTTCGGCTCATACATGTGTGGTTAGGCTGAAGGCTTCACTCAAGGCTGGCTTGGACAGAGTAGCTGTCTGGGGCACTTCTGCTCCACGTGGCATTCATCCTCTTCTTCTGACCTGAAGGCCAGCCTGGGCATCTTTCCAACGAGAGTGGTAGAAGTATAAACAGGTAAGCAGAATACACTGGGTCCCCTTATATCTAAACTTAGAACTGGGAGCATCATTATTTTTATTACTCAGTTAACCAACTCATGACTGAATTCACTGGTGGGGATTGCTTCCCATGCACAGTAGGAGAACACTGCAAAGGATATAGATTCAGAAAAAGATGGCGTGTTGGGACAATTGATACAAGGTTACTACAGGATGAAAAGTTAATTTTTGTATGTTTTGATAAATACATTATATATTTATCTAATGTATATATATTTAACATATATGTATATACTGAAATATCTCATGAAGATTTAATCTTATAATAAACAGAGAAAAACAACAACAACAACAAAAAAATCAGATACCAATTTTTAATCAGATATGCAAAACCAAAAAAGAAATGGATAATAACATTATAAAGAGATGTCCTCTGCTAGAATATAAGTAAGTTCACTCAATTTGGAATATTGTCAATATACAATAATACTGAAAAATTCAGAGAAGTTATGACTTACCAATTCAATCTTTAAGTACCTAAATATTGTAGGTCACCATACATCTGAGAATTTGACAAAACAAATCTGTTTTCCAGAAAAAATCATATGGTACCTATAAGAAAAAGTTTGCATATTTTTAGATATTTAATGTAGAGCATACAGCCAATATAATACCTGGTAAGAGTGTATGAGCTTCACTCACAGGTATGTAGGAGTTAAGGATGAAGATGTTTATGCAACACTGTCTGGAATAGAAAAACTTGGTATTATCCCACAGGTCTAAAGAGAAAGATCTACAGAATAGTGTGGTTACTCAAATGGAGAAATATCTCAAAACCATATGAAGTCTGCACTGGATCCTTAGATTGTTGCTGTTCAGTTGCTCAGTAGTGCGCAACTCTTTGCAACTCCATAGATCGCAGCATGCCAGGCTTCCCTGTAGTTCACTATCTCCCAGAGTTTGCTTAAACTCACGTCCATCAAGTTGGTGAGGCCAAGCAACCATCTCATCCTCTGTCTACCCCTTCTCCTGCACTCAATCTTTCCCAGCATCGGTGTCTTTTCTAATGAGTTGGCTGTTCGTGTCAGGTGGCCAAAGTGTTGGAGTTTCAGCTTCAGCATCAGTCCCTCCAATGAATGTATAGGGTTGGTTTCCTTTAAGATTGACTTGTTCGATCACCTTGGAGTCCAAGGGACTCTCAAGAGTCTTCTCAAGCACCACAGTTCAAAAGCATCAGTTCTTCAGTGCTCAGCCTTCTTTATGACTCAATTCTCACATGACTACTGGAAAAACCATAGCTTTGACTAGACAGACTTTTGTTGGCAAAGTGATGTCTCTGCTTTTCAATATCCTAAGTTTGTCATAGCTTTTCTTCCAGAGAACAAGTGTCTTTTTAATTTCATGGTTGCAGTCACCATCCTCAGTAATTTTGGAGCCCCTGAAAATAAAGTCTGTCACTCTTTCCATTGTTTCCCCATCTATTTGCCATGAAGTGGTGGGACTGGATGCCATGATCATCATTTTTTGAATGTTGAGTTTTAAGCGACGTTTTACGCTCTCTTCTTTCAGCTTCATCAAAAGGCTCTTTAGTTTCTCTTCACTTTTTGCCATTAGGGTGGGGTCATATGCATATCTGAGGTTACTGATATTTCTCCCAACAATCTTGATTCCAGCTTGTGATTCATGCAGGTTTGGCATTTTGCATAATGTACATGCATATAAGTTTTAAATAAGCAAGGTAACAATATACAGCCTTGATGTACTCTTTTCCCAATTTTGAATGTTCATTGTTCCATGTCTAGTTCTAACTGTTGCTTCTTGACCTGCATACAGGTTTTTTAGGAGGCAAGTAAGGTGGTCTGGTATTTCCACCTCTTTAAGAATTTTCCACATCTTTTTTATCTACTAAGTGAAAAACTTTATTGTAGACAATGAGGCAGAAGTAGCAGTCTTTCTGGAATTTCCTTACTTTTTCTATGATCCTTAGATAGCAATACGAATGGATTTCAGTAGTGAAATGAATGATAAAGATAAAATTGAGTGTTAGACAGTTAGTTTGTTAGTTTAACAGTTGTTGGTTTAACACTTATTTATTGTTACTATACATTAGGTATCAGTTTAAGTCACAGAGAAAGTAGTGAACACACAAATGATGTTTCTTCTTTCATGGATCTTGATTTTTAGATGGCTACTGTTCAACCAATGAAAGAACATATGATAGATGGATCAATAGATGAATTAATATACAAATACAAATAAATAGAATGATAACTGTTATATTGGAATATTAAAATAAAGTTGAGATCATCGACAGTGATTGGGTGGTCAGCTTTAGGAAGAGTTACTCAAAAGGCTATCTATTAGCTGAAATATAAGTGGTTTGATTCAACCATTGGGAAACTAAGAGAGATCTTTACAGGAAGAGGAAAATCACTAAAGTAGAAAAGAATGTGTGTATTCAAGGAAGTATAAAAGATCTGAGTGGTAGAAATACTTGGGGAAGGAGAAGAATGGTGAAAAATAGTCACAGAAAGGTACTTGAACCATATATGTATATGAAAATGAAGGTAGGAAGCCATAATTTGATTCCAAAAGCATATGAAAAAAAATGCATGTTAAGCAAGTGAATGACATAATATGATTTACATTTAAATAGCCTCTTGACAACCTTGAAGACAATGCATTTCTGGGAATAAAGTATAAGAGAGATTTTAGGATAATTTTGAAGTAATCCAGGTGTGATATGATAGTGGTATGAACTAAGGAAAGAGAAATAAGAATGGAAAAACAGTAGGTATTCAGGAGATCCCAGAGAACTTCCTGATGAATTGGGTATGGTAACTAAAAGAAAGGGTAGAAACCAGAAAAATTCTAACAAGATAATTGCCAATTATTGCGAGGAGATTCCAATGATTATTACGTGGGTGTTGTTTTTGCCCTAAGTGGCCTTGGAATCTCAAATAAAACATAAATATAAATAAATACTTACACTATATACAAAATACTTATAGTTAATTTTAAAAAATAATATTATCAGTGGTATAATTAAGAAAATCTAGCTTACTTATCACATGTGCATGCTAAGTCGCTCCAGTTGAGTCCCACTCTTTGAAACCCTATGTACTGTAGCCCACCAGGTTCTTCTGTCCATGGGATTCTGCAGGCAAGAATACTGAAGTGGGTTGCCATGCCCTCCTCCAGGGGATCTTCCCAACTCAAGGCTTGAACCTGCATCTCTAATGTCTCCTGCATTGGCAGGTGGTTCTTTATCACTAGTGCCACCTAGAAAGCCCTTACTTATCATAGTATGTAAAAGTATTCCTCATCAGAAAGCAATACACTGAACAATTAAAAAAAAATTGCTATAAAAAAGCTAAGGAGATCCTTAAGTAAGAGACAAAAAGTTAGGAAAGATGCTGTATTTTTGTTTGAAGTTTATTTCTGAGCCTCTATCAGCTAAAGTCAAAAGAGAAATCTAATGAGTTAACAAATTATAGTTTTCTAATAGCTGGCTACATCTGAGACAAAAGTAAAAACACCACACTCTTTCTGGCTCTGAGCTGGGAGACAATTTAAACAATGTAATGAAGAGCATACCCTCTTGGTTTATCATATTATTTCAAAATAATATTTGAGCTTTGTATTTACATAAACAAGTGGCCCACTGAAGCAGAGCCAAATCCATTCTCCCTGTGGCACAGAAAGAGAATGCTGGCAGCATTAAAACCGCAGTTTGTCCCCAGTGAACTGACAATATTACATATGGAATAGCCTCAAGTTCCTTAAAAGCCCAGTGTGCGATTAATAATTTTATTCACTTAAACATTTGCCATTTTCATTTGGTTTAGAATAATTATGTTAGAACAATTGTGTGTAAGCTGTTATTTAAAATCACCTATATAAGGATCAATTGTGATCTTTGTCCGTTTTGGAAAACACACAAGTGAGAAGCAAAAATATAATATAAAAGGGATAATTGAACAAAGCCATTTGCAGATACAGTCTTGTGAGAGGGCCTTTTGTTTTATGAGAGATGGAGATTTGTATGTTGGTGTGTTTGCTTTCCTGAAGGAGCATCTTCCTGGAAGTGTTCAAGAACTTCAAAATGGGAACATTTTTGGACATAGGAAAATGAGCAAAAATGGCATCAGTGGGAAAGAAGAAAAAAAAAATAGTGGAAGTGTAGCAAAGGGAAAGGGTGTAATGAGAAAAAATAAGGGTGAATAGTTAAGCATGGATTGAGGTTTTGTGATACAAGATGAATGCTGGAGATAAAGCTTAGAAGGTACATTACAAAATTGAATGTAGAGTAGCTTTCCTGTTTTCAAATGTATACTGCCCTATAGAGAACATGGAAATCTATTGGCAATTAAGGTACACAAAACCCATGCTTTAGGGAAATCAATTGGACACCAATGAGAAGGAGAAAGATGGAGTCTCCATGGAGCTAATTTGGTGCCTTGCACTCACTGTCCAATACTCAGACATGAAACTGTTGGACCACTTTAGTCCAACAAATCTCTAAAAATGTACATCTCTGTGTAATAAAGACTAAGGGAGTTGAGCAAAAGTGTTAGCATATCAAAGGTATTGCTTGCTACTTATTAAAGAAAGAGGATGGCCAAATTGTACCATGAAGACTTGACAGATGAATGGATGGAGAAGAAACTTAAAGAGGCAGGAAATGAACATGATTTTTCATGCAACAAACTAGGAAAGCTTGCATTTATGACCTTGTCATGTATATATTTATACACTTATGGAATAAGAATCTAGCCCTGCATTACTTTCCATAAAAAAATCCACTGAAAACAGAAAATTAAGTAAAAAAAAAAAGCCAACAACAACAAAAAAAACACACATCTGTAACATCACTAGAAATCAAGAAATAGCAAGCAGCAGGAGAGAAATAGAAAAATGCTTCATTCTGAGCTTTGCTTTAGACCAGTCCATAAGAAACAACTATCTCCTCAGCATTTGCAAGCATTGACAAGTAAAATGCATCAATTTGCATTTCCTAAAAGAATGTTTATTTTGTATAAATTAAGTTTTATCTTTTCAAAGTTGAAAAATACAGCAAATTCTAGCTTATTATGAAATATAGTAAAATAATAAATACAACAAAATATGAATATATATATAAATGTAATTTAACAGATATAGTAGAAATAAGTATAGAAATATTATGCACTAAATGCATATAAAATATACCAAACATTATTTATATTGCTATATGATTATAAAATAATATAAAATATAGTTTTGCAATTGTAGGATTTCCCAAAATAAGTATATGCATCTTTTCATGTTAAATTTAGTTGTTTTGTAAAAGTTATTCTTGATTATGTTTACCACAGACAAACTATGGTTCATTATTAAATTTTAATATTTATATATCTATTTTATTAATTGGCTAAAATATGTATGAGTTTCTATCTTATTTTCATTGCATATATTTTATGGCTTTTCGAATTCTTGAACAAAATTATTTTGTTTATTTTATTTTTAGTTTATTACACACATTTTAAACATGTAACATATCAGTTCAGTTCAGTCGCTCTGTCGTGTCCGACTCCTTGCAACCCCATGAACCGCAGCACGCCAGGCCTTCCTTTCCATCACCAACTCCCGGAGTCCATCCAAACCCATGTCCACTGAGTCAATGATACCATCCAAGATTCTCATCCTCTGTCATCCCCTTCTCTTCCCACCTTCAATCTTTCCCAGCATCAGGGTCTTTTCCAATGAGTCAGCTCTTGGCATCAGGTGGCCAAAGTATTGGAGTTTCAGCTTCAACATCAGTCCTTCCAATGAACACTCAGGATTGATCTCTTTTAGGATGGACTGGCTGGATCTCCTTGCAGTCCAAAGGACTCTCAAGAGTCTTCTCCAACACCATAGTTCAAAAACATCAATTCTTCTGCACTCAGCTTTCTTTATAGTTTAACTCTTGCATCCATAAATGACCAGTGGAAAAACCATAGCCTTGACTAGATGGACATTTGTTGGCAAAGTAATGTCTCTGCTTTTTAATATGCTGTCTAGGCTGGTCATAACTTTCCTTCCAAGGACTAAGCATCTTTAAATTTCATGAGTGCAATAACCATCTGCAGTGATTTTGGAGCCTAGAAAAATAAAGTCAGCCACTGTTTCCACTGTTTCCCCATCTATTTCCCATGAGGTGATGGGACCAGATGCCATGATCTTAGTTTTCTGAATGTTGAGCTTTAAGCCAAATTTTTAACTCTACTCTTTCTTTTTCATCAAGAGGTTCTTTAGTTCTTCTTCACTTTCTTCCATAAGGGTGGTGTCATCTGCATATCTGAGGTTATTGATATTTCTCCCAGCAATCTTGATTCCAGCCTGTGCTTCTTCCAGACCAGTGTTTCTCATGATGTACTCTGCATAGAAGTTAAACAAGCAGGGTGACATTATACAGCCTTGAAGTACTCCTTCACGATTTGGAACCATTCTCTTGTTCCATGTCCAGTTCTAACTGTTGCTTCCTGACCTGCATACAGATTTCTTAACAGACGGGTCAGGTGGTCTGGTATGCCCATCTCTTTCAGAATTTTCCACAGTTTATTGTGATCCACACAGTCAAAGGCTTTGGCATAGTCAATAAAAAAGAAATAGATATTTTTCTGAAACTCTCTTGCTTTTTCAATGATCAAGAGGGCATTGGAAATTTGATCTCTGGGTCCTCTGCTTTTTCTAATACCAGCTTGAACATCTGGAAGTTCATGGTTCACGCATTGCTGAAGCCTGGCTTGGAAAATTTTAAGTGTTATTTTACTAGCACGTGAGATGAGTGCAATTGTGTGGTAGTTTGATCATTCTTTGACACTGCCTTTCTTTGGGGTTGGAATGAAAGCTCACCTTTTCCAGTCCTGTGGCCACTGCTGAGTTTTCCAAATGTGCTGGCATATTGAGTGCAGCACTTTCACAGCATCATCTTTCAGGATTTGAAATAGCTCAACTGGAATTTCATTACCTCCACTAGCTTTGCTGGTAGTGATGCTTCCTAAGGCCCACTTGACTTCACATTCCAGGATGTCTGGCTCTAGGTGAATGATCACACCTTCATGATTATCTGTGTCGTGAATATCTTTTTTGTACAGTACTTCTGTGTATTTTTGCCACCTCTTCTTAATATCTTCTGCTTCTGTTAGGTCCCTATCATTTCTGTCCTTTATTGAGCCCATCTTTGCATAAAATGTTCCCTTGGTATCTTTAATTTTCTTGAAGAGATCTCTAGTTTTTCCCATTCTATTGTTTTCCTCTATTTCTTTTGCATTGATCCCTGAGGAAGGCTTTCTTATCTCTCCTTGCTATTCTTTGAAACTCTGCATTCAAATGGAAATGCATTCAAACTCTGCATCAAATATTTTTCCTTTTCTCCTTTGCTTTTGGCTTCTCTTCTTTCCACAGCTATTTGTAAGGCCTACTCAGACAGCCATTTTGCTTTTTTGCATTTCTTTTTCTTGGTGATGGTAAGGAGCAGCAGCTGGGCTTTGCTGGAGCAGCCATGAAGAGATACCCCACGTCCAAGGTACAAGAAAACCAAGTAAGATGGTAGACACTGAGAGAGGGCATCAGAGGGCAAACAGACTGAAACCACAATCACAGACAACTAGCCAATCTGATCACATGGACCACATCCTTGTTTAGCTGAACAAAACTATGAGCCATGCCATGTAGAGCCACCCAAAATGGATGGGTCATGGTGGACAGTTCTGACAAAATGTGGTCCACTGGAGAAGGGAATGGCAAACTACCTCAGTATTCTTGCCTTGAGAACCCCATGAACAGTATGAAAAGGCAAAAAGATAGGACACTGAAAGATGAACTCCCCAGGTCGGTAGGTGCCCAATATGCTACTGGAGATCAGTGGAGAAATAACTCCAGAAAGAATGAAAAGATGGAACCAAAGCAAAAACAACACCCAGTTGTGGATGGGACTGGTGATAGAAGCAAGGTTCGATGCTGTAAAAAAAAATATTGCATAGGGACCTGGAAAGTTAGATCCATGAATCAAGGCAAATTGGAAGTGGTCAAACAGGAGATGACAAGAGTGAACATTGACATTCTAGGAATCATCAAACTTAGATGGACTGGAATGGGTGAATTTAACTGAGATGACCATTATATCTACTACTATGGGCAGGAATCCTTTAGAAGAATTGGAGTAACCATCATAGTCAACAAAAGAGTCTGAAATGCTGTACATGGATGCAATCTCAAAAACGAGAGAATGATCTCTGTTTGTTTCCAAGGCAAACCATTCAATATCACGATAATCCAAGTCTATGCCCTGACCAGTGACAATGAAGAAGCTGAAGTTGAACAGTTGTATGAAGACCTACAAGACCTTCTAGACCTAACACCCCCAAAAGATGTCCTTTTCATTATAGGGGACTGGAATGCAAAAGTAGGAAGTCAAGAAACACCTGGAGTAACAGGCAAATTTGGCCTTGGAGTACAGATTGAAGCAGGGCAAAGGCTAATAGAACTCTGCCAAGAGAATGCACTGGTCATAGCAAACACCCTCTTCCAACAACACAACAGAAGACTCTACACATGGACATCACCAGATGGTCGACACCGAAATCAGATTGATTATATTCTTTTCAGCCAAAGATGTAGAAGCTCTATCCAGTCAGCAAAAACAAGACTGGGAGCTGACTGTGGCTCAGATCATGAACTCCTTATTGCCAAATTCAGACTGAAATTGAGGAAAGTAGGGAAAACCACTAAACCATTCAGGTGTGACCTAAATCAAATCCCTTATGACTACACAGTAGAAGTGAGAAATAGATTTAGGAGACTAAATTTGATAGACCCAGTGCCTGATGAACTTTGGATGGAGGTTCGTGACATTGTACAGGAGAAAGAGATCAAGACCATACTCAAGAAAAAGAAATGTAACATATAACATTTAGCATATAAACACAAATAATACAGCTAAACACATAAACTGTTGTCTGAATGCAGATTTTTGTCTCTATAAAGACTGATAAATAATGCTTTTGTTTTATTTACTAAATATGATCAAATTGCAATTTCACATTGTGTTTCAAAAATATAAAATTTTAAAGAAACTATTATTGTTATTTTTTAGTTTTGTTGTGAAGTGAAAGTTGCTATACAGTCCATGGAATTTTCCAGGCCAGAATACTGGAGTGGGTAGCCTTTCCCTTCTCCAGGAAATCTTCCCAACCCAAGGATGACAGTCAGGTCTCCCACATTGAAGGCAGATTCTTTACCATATGAGCCACAAGGGAAGCCCAAGAATAATGGAGTAGGTAGCCTATCTTTTCTCCAATGGATCTTCCCGACCCAGGAATTAACCCAGGGTCTCCTGCATTGCAGGAGGGTTCTTTCTGAACTGAGCTATTAGGGTAGCCCCTGATATTAGGTTTTCTTGAATTATGATAAAAGAATATAAATTTTATTTGTTCATTTTTATTATTGCTGCTGTGCCTAATATAAGTTAAATTTTGTGACTATTTCCAGGGCCTTGGAAAAATTTGCTCTTCATCTTTTGGTACTAATTAGACATATTTTCATTGTGCTAAGCATATAAATTAAATCATTAATATCCTCTATGTGGTTTATTTACTTTGCATTGATTTCTTTCTTCCAAAGACTGAAATATGTGTGTTAACATCAAAAATCACTTGACAGATTTTTCCTGTTGTTCTTTCTCCTTTATGATTAATCCTTTGTTGAGACCAAATTTTCAAATAAAAAAGCTTGGGTGCACTCACCGTAACTTTGTACTATGCTTTTCAATGTAATTATCAAATCCTTGTCCTGTGAAAGGATTGTCAATTGACCATTGGATGACAAAGTCACTGTCATTGACTCTTTCCTTGTTTAATTTTTGTACTTTCTCTCAATAGCACTAACTCCACCGTAATCCTCACACATCAATCTTCCAGGGAATTGTTTCAGAATTGTGACATGGACAGCTTAGGTTAAGAGATGAATTAACATTCATTAAAATAATATGTCCTTTAGGAATAGAGCTAAATTTCAAACTAATATAGGCTTTGGATGCTTTAAACCAGAACAGATAAAGTATCTTTCAAAATGTTCCCTTATCTCTCACTTTCAGGGTACAATACTTTGTGTATACAATGAAGCAAATCTTCAACTGGTTTTCTTCATTCTCCATCTGCCTTTATATTAAAGGTGGATTCCTTTCAGAATCTGGACTTATGCTGCAAATGTGTTTTTCCTGTGTCTCTGTGTGAATCCTCATGGGAAGTTTGGTGACCCTGCATTGGAGTCAGACAGCATATTAAACCAGAAATCATGTAGTTCACATATTTAACAAGAAAAGAAGAGCTAGCTATTTTCCTAATCACCATTCCCCCTGCCCCCAAAGCTGGAAATGTTCTGTTTGCCCTTCCAGACCTGTTCTTTTCTTTCTCCATCTTGGTCTGTGATCTCCTCATCAGACTCTTGCCCTCTGGCTCCTTGTTGGATTTTGAGACGGGAAGCATGATAGAGTGGAAGATGGGGAGAGAATGGGATTAGGTAGTTCTTCTCCCTGGTTCTCTCTACTCCAGACCAGGTCTCTACTGATTGGCTTAGGATAATGCAAGCTTCCTACACTACTGTTTTGTAAATCTCTCCTTTATTAAAATATCTTATTATAAAGAGTGTGTTATTTGTCCCCCCAGGGACACTGCATTGATTAAATTATGCTTATACGGCATTTGCTACATTCTGTTATTAATATATATCCCCAAACTGGGCTTCACTTGTAGCTCAACTGGTTAAGAATCCACCTTCAACGCAGACGACCCTGGTTCAATCCCAGGGTTGGGAAGATCCCCTGAAGGAGGGCATGGCAACCCACTCCAGTATTCTTGACTGGAGAATCCCCATTGGCAGAGGAACCTGGCAGGCTACAGTCCGTGGGGCTGCAGAGAGTCAGACACAGCTAAGCACAGCACACAGCATCCCTAACCTATCTCTCTAATTCCCAGTGTCAACAATGCCTGATCTAGCTGAAAACCTTAATTGGAGCTATTATATTAAAAAATAATATGACTCATGGGATGCCACCAAAATGGATAATTTTATCTACCACTAACACTTTATATGTGCTCAAAATGTCTGGATCTTCTACTGCTGCAAGATAAAACTTAGGAAAACTTCAATAAAATTTATTGCAACTTTGACTTTCACACACACACACACACACACACACTCCTACCAATTTCATTCAAACAGTTAACATTCCAAGTCTGATTGTAATGATTGAAATTTCATCTTCTCTGTCTCAGTATCCTGCAGGAATGAAGTCTGTTTTCCATCTTTGTCTCTACAGTTTTTCAGTTGCACAATCTTGTCCGACTCTCTGTGACCCCATGGACTGCATTCCCTGAGTTTGCTCAAACTCATGTCCATTAAGTCAGTGATGCCATCCAACCATCTCATCCTCTGTCATGTCCTTCTCTTCCTGCCTTCATTCTTTTCTGTCATCGGGGTGTTTTCCCAATGAGCCAGCTCTTCACATCAGGTGACCAAAGTTTTGGGGCTTCAGCTTCAGCGTCAGTCCTTCCAATGAGCATTCAGGGTTAATTTCCTTTAGGATTGACTGGTTTGACTTTGATATCCTTGCTGTCCAAATGACTCTCAAGAGTCTTTGCCAGTACCACAGTTCAAAAGCATCACTTCTTTGGCATTCCGCTTTCTTTATGTTCCAACTCTCACATCCTTACATGACTGCTAGAGAAACCATAGCTTTGACTATACAGAGAAGGGAATGGCAACCCACTTCAATATTCCTGTCTGGGAAATATCATGGACAGAGGAGCCTGGTGGGCTACGCTCCATGGGGTCACAGAGTCAGACACGACTGAGCGACTAACACTTTCACTTTGACTATATAGACATTTGTTGCCAAAGTGATATCTCTGCTTTTTAACATGCTAAGTTTGTCATAGCTTTTTTTCCAAGGAGTAAGTGTCTTTTAATGGTATGACTGCTGTAACCATCTGCAGGGATTTCAGAGACAAAATAATAATAATAATAAAGCCTGTCACTATTTCCATTGTGTCTCCATCTATTTGCCATGAAGTGATGGGATTAGATGCTATGGTATTAGTTTTATTAATGTTGAGTTTTAAGCCAGATTTTTTACTCTCCTCTTTTGCCATCATCAAGAGATTCTTTAGTTTCTCTTTGCTTTCTGACATAAGGGTGGTATCATCTGCATATCTGAGGTTGTTGATATCTCTCTCAGAAATCTTGATTCCAGCCTGTCAGTCATCCAGCCCAGCATTTTGCATGATGTACTTTACATATAAATAAGCAGGGTGACAATATACAGCCTTGACATACTCTTTTCCCAACTTAGAACCAGCCCATTATTCTATGTCCGGTTCTAACTGTTGCTTCTTGACCTACATACACGTTTCTCAAGAGGCAGGTAAGGTGATCTGGTATTCCCATCTCTAAGAATTTTCCATGGTTTGTTGTGATCAACACTGTCAAAGGCTTTTGCCTGGTCAATGAAGCAAAATTAGATGTTTTTTCTAGAATTCTCTCTGGAGGGAGTCATTCAATTATGATCACTTCACACCTTTGGAAAAACTTTACCTCATCAGAATATATATCATCCTTATTTTGCCATTCTCTTTCTCTGCATGGTTCACATTTTCTCCATTTCTTCTTAGTAATTCAGTGACATTTGAGAGTTTAAATAAAAGCAATATCTGACAACCCTGAACTTTGCCTGAGCCCTGTGTTCCTGGAAAACAGCCACAGTTAAGAAATACTCCCATCCTTTGTGTCTGGAAAAGAGCTACTTTCAAAGAAGCATTCATCTCCCTTTGACTAAAATAAGAATCCCAGATGAAATGAGCTTCTTCCTTACCTACAACAGAGACAGACATGATCCTGAAATTCCCATTGTTTGTCTAATACATAATTAGCTGAATGGTTGCCTTCAGTAGCTATGCAGTACAAAATGCTTATTAACTCATACGAACCAAAATTTAGCCAAGTGTTTCCTCTCTATGAAAGACACTGACTTGACCTACTCTTGAGTAGGCATATGAATGCAGAAAAATCTCCCCCTAATGGCGCCTCTTGAGAATTTACCTATCTCAAGGAAAAACACTCACCTATCAAATGTCTGAAGACACAATGTGTTTAATCCCACACTCCCACACCTGGTTATTCCAACCTTGTTCATTCTTCCTTGTAAAAGACAAGACATTTGCCTCATAGATGCCTGATTTTGTACAACTTGCATGTCCTTTGTTCAGACTATTGCAACAGTCGCTTTCCCCTTATTTCAATAATTCCCCTATCCTTGTTGTGACAGTATTTCTAAGTCTGGATTTAATTTTTATTTGACATAATAATATCCTGAATTCCATGCTAAGTAGAGACTCCTTAATATTGATTAGTAATTCTCTATGATTTAAACTTTGTCATTTATTAATTACTTATTTAAATGACAGTTCTATAAAATGTCTCCAGTTGCCCACCTTTCCTACTTTGTCCTAGCCTACTTTCATTTTTTCAAAAGTTTTCTTCTCATTTACTAAAACTGATGCCAACACACGAAACTTCATATATCTTCATGAAGCCATTTCCCCCTTTTTGATAAAAATAACCCTTCCTCTTTACGTTTGAATCTTAATCCTCCCAAACACTAGGCACCTTGCTCAACCAATTAGCTCTTCAGGCTTGCTTCTTGTATCTCTTCCTCTCCATCTATGTTAGAATTTCTTAGAGGCCTCTGGATATATACTGATATTCTCAGAAAGCATCTCCTTTGCTTTAATCTCTTCTCACTTCAACTCCTCCTGCTACCTGGCCCCAGTTATGTGGTAGTCAGTGAATTCCTCTCCCCAGTTCTCTAGGAGGTCTCAAAGTTGGACATAACTGAGCATGCACACACAGAGGTAGCTGAGAAAGTCCACAAATGAAGGCACTAGAAGTTGCAGGGCGATGTCATCCTGTTGGAAGTGCTAACACACAGGAGGGCAACAGCTCAGTACTTATCAGAACCCAGAGATCATGAGCATCAGTATCTGTCCTTTACCAAACAGAAAGTTATCCACCTGCCTTAAAACCTGCAACTTTTGCCATGAACTGCAGATATATGAAATTTTTTGAATACCACCACAATCTATAATGTTCTACTTCCTGACATAGTTAATTGAGTTAATGCATGTAAAGCCCTGAGAACTGTGAACAGCGAATGTTAATTGCTATGTAAGCATGAGCTCTATTATTATTGTCATCATCATTGCTATTGCTATTCATCTTGGTCCCCTTTAAATAACAGATTAGCTTATTTAAGCTGATGTACCCTGGAGAACCTAGCCTACTTTCTTTATATTATCTATTTAATAATAATACTTTTCTTAAAAATTAATTTTGAAATAAGGGTATAAGATTAATTTCCTAAATTTATTGTAAAGTATTTATGTAACTAATTTTGTGTAGGACTACAAAAGACACAAAGAGGTATCATCTAAAAACTCTAAAAGTATTGCTAAAATACATGGCTTCATGGCTTTATGTATGAAATGTTATATTTGAATTATTATAAAGTCACATTGTAATAAACTTAAAATAAGTTTCTAGTTTCTATTCTTTTGTATTGCCCTACCTGTTACAGCTAGGTGCTCTAGAATAAACAGACAGATAAAAATAAAACTGTTTTGGTAAATGAAATGGAGGTAGGGAGGATTCAACATGTGATAGATAAAAATGTTGTTCCTTACTTTGAGTCGCATATGATTTCATCAGAGATTGGCTATTGAAAGTAAGCCTGTGAAAAAGAAAATGTAGGAAGAAAACAGGTATGATACTGACAGGATGTTTTTCAATTTTACTAACTTCAATGGAGCATAAAGTCAATACATGTAGAGCGAAAAACCCAAGCATGGCTGATCCTGATATTCAGATCATCCAAAAAGCAGTGGATTTAGAACAAGTGAAAATATTGATATTATAAATGCTGAACTATTGATCAGGCACACCATGGGCCTGTTAGCATAAAAGCATAGCTTAAAACTCACATACAAGCAGTCCAAAATACAATATAACATGATGAAAAAGGCTTTGCTGACAACTGGTACCACAGACAAAAGGTCTGTTAGCCTCAGAATCTCATATTTCTCCCATCAGGAAAGTTCTTTAAATCTGATATTGATGACTTTATATGACAACAGAAGATCACCAGGTTTTTACTTACCATGCCTTATATCACTGAAATATTCATTTAAGTGGTTTTCAGAATTGAACCATGATTGAAACAACTCTATTTTTAGATGACTATAAAAAAGTTATATATTTTTTAAAATTTTATTGATAGAATTGCCCTAAATGCTGTCACTAAAACCTTTTTCCACAACAAACTCCTGTGAAATATTATGATATGGACTCATATTTCTTGTTTTGTATATACATAGTCTAGCACTGAAATAAAAGTGTGTATCTTTGATTAAGACAATTGCATTTAAATTGTCTGCTTATTTTTTCAGTGATAGATCAACAGCATCTTTGCACTATGTCACTTAGTAATTGCATCCTATGATATATGGCTCACTCAGATTTCAAATGCTTTGGTTTTATCTCTCCAAAGAGCTTAATACCTTTGTTGAAACAGTCATAAAGCACTGTAAAGCCCTAGACACATCAAAGTACTAAGAAAAAGTTGTTTTACAGGCAGTTTTCTGAAACCATTTTTATGTGGTTGAAAAATCTAGGAAAAGTCATCTCAGAATGTAATTTAAATAATGCCTTTATTTTATTATATTTTTAATTGTAAGAGAAAGTAGAGTTAATGGTATAAAACTGTTAAGCCACATGACTGATAAGTACAAATACAAAAAGATAAGGTGGATTGAAATTTAATAAAAATTGCTAATAAAGCCATAAACATTTTCTCATATCTCATGAAAGAAACAAAAACAAAAAATACTATTACTTAATAGCTGGTAGTCTCATGGTATAAATAAGTGATTACTCCAATATCCAAGAGATATTTGCCAAATATCTACTCTTATATTAAATATAAGGACTGCAAATATATTCAACATGTTCAACTTTAATAAATCTGGGGAAATATTTTAATGGAAATATCCAAAAACATGAGTTAATATTTAAACAATAATGCTTTCTTTATTAAATATATATATAACAAATTATTTTGTGAAAGTATAGTGAACAAACTACACATATCCACATAATGTTATAACATGATACATTAGAAAGTATGGTAACTTCCTCAATTTAATGAATTGATACACTATTAAATAAAGCAGAAGTTTAGAAAATAGTAGCATAAAATCTGTCTATCTGTAAACATATATGAGTTATGTGTGTGTTTGTGTGTGTGTGTGTTGTGTCTTAGTATGTTTGAGCTACTCTTACAGAGTGCCCTAGCTTGGGTGGTTTAAACACTGTTTTAACATTTATTTCTTATAATTCTGGAAGCTGAGAAGTCCAAAATCAAAGTACCAGCCAATAAATTTTCTCATCAGAATTTTCTTCCTGGCTTGTGGACAGCTTACGTCTCCTGTGTCTTCACATAATTGAGCAATAAAAAGAGAGAGAGAGACAAGCGCTCTCTCTTGGAAGGGAAAGTGTTAGTTGCTCAGTTGTGTCCAACTCTTTGCAACCCCATGGACTGGCAGGCTCCTCCATCCATGGAATTCTCCAGGCAAGAATACTGGAGTGGGTGGCCATTTCCTTCTCCAGGGGATCTTCCCGACTCAGGCATCAAACCTGGGCCTCCCACATTGCAGACAGATTCTTTACTGACCAAGCCACCAAAGGGGAAACCCCTCTGGTCTCTTATAAGAGTCTGGTCTCTTATAATCCCACCGTGAGGCTCTATCCTCATGACCTGATCAAAACCTAATTATTTCCCAAAGACCCCATCCCCAAATACTGTCACATTGGAGGTTAAGGCTTAAACATGTGAATTTGGGTTGTTGGAGCAGCACAATACAGTCCATCGCAGAGAGAGAGAAACAGAGAAAGACACTGTGTGTGTGTGTGTGTGTGTGTGTGTGTGTGCGTGCGCGCACGCGCTGATTAGACACTTCTCAGTTAATCTGCAGGATTTCCAACTTGTAAACTGGCCTTTAAGATTTTGTTAAAATTGGCTCAGACTTGTCTCGCCATTTCATGTGCTTTAGTAAATAATCATTCTTCCTAAAACCTTTGGAAAATTCTAAAGGTATTCACCTGTCACTTGGTCCTGCTACCCCTGTCAATTACTCTGACTCTTTCATTTCCACCTCTGTGTTCAAGCAACAGCTGTTTTAACACGTCATTTCCCTCTTTCATCCCCCTTCCTTCATCAAACCCAAAATTAAATGTTTGTGTGAGCTAAATGCTATGGACATCTGGCACAATAGGGAGATGTTACTCCATAACAGAGTACTTAATACTGAATGTTGTTCTTGCTAACGCTTCAAAGTCACTTAGGAACTGAGTTGTTGACCTGAGTCTGTCTGCAACTCATTCTTCCGTTTGAAGCACCAAGCTTCTCACCATCTTGAATGACTCCCTGTTCCGTTCCTCTTGGCTGATAATCTAAAAAGTGAAAATTCTTCACACATTTTTATTCACAGAAATTCAGCTTTCTCAAGTTCTCCACTACAAACCAGGGTTTATCTTTCTAAATCTCAGAGTGTATTAATGCTTCTCACATTCCCCAGCATTTGTCAGCACTGGGAAACACAGTCATTCCATTTATGTTCATACAGTGGGACAACTCAAATTCTGGATTCAGTTTTTCTCATCATTGCCGATGAAATCTTTACCATCTGAGCAACCAGGGAAGCCCCCTCCCCCACAGAGTAAAGAACAGTGTGTTTATTTCATGCATCACTGTTGGATGAACAGAAGCAATTATAATGAGAACAAGAAAGTGAGAGAAAAAGAGAGACAGAGAATAAGATCTTTTTTACTAGCATTTATTTTGCTTCCTATATACAATATACATAATATACATGTATAAGAAAATAAAATATGTGACATTGTACAAAAACATCAGCCATGATGGCATGACTGGAGGTCATTGCACCTACCTGAATTATTTTTTAATGCATATATGAATATCATAGCCTAAAGTCAGTAATAAAAAAAGAGTGAGATATGGGACATAATAACAGTAAACATTTTATACAATATCTTAAAAACACTGGCATTCATATATTTTCCTCAATAAATTTAGACTAGAATTCAATTATTCATTCCTCACAGAAAATCTGCTTTTCACTTCCAGTTATCAGGTTCTTTCTTATCTTGAGCTACATTTCTGTTAATGTGAACACAGCATTTTGTTTCCAAAAGAACACAATACATTAGAAAATGCAAAATAAATAATTAATATAATTTATTCATTTGATAGAACTACCCAGAAAATCTTTTACTTACTGATAGCATTATGATGGTCCATTGGAAACACTGTTGTTTTTGTTTAGTCCTTAAGTCATGGCTGACTCTTGGTGAACCATGGATCCTCTGACCATAGGATCCCCCAGGCAAGAATACTGGAGAGAATTGCCATTTCTTTATCTAAAGGATCTTCTGGACCCAAGGATCAAACCCACATCTCTTGTATTGGCAGGTAGATTCTTTACCACTGAGCCTGCAGGGAAGTCCGATTGAAACATAGTTAGGCTTTAAAGTCAAATATTACAGAGAATTCCTGGCCATCCAGTGGTTAGGACTCCGTGCTTTCACTGCCAAGGGCTGGATCTCTGGCCAGGGAACTAAAATTCCATAAGCCATGTGGCTATATATATATATATGAAAGTGAAGTCGCTCAGTCGTGTCCGACTCTTTCGACTCTTCACAACCCCATGGACTGTAGCCTACCAGGCTCCTCAGTCCATAGGATTTTCCAGGCAAGAATACTGGAGTGGGTTGCCATTGCCTTCTCCAGGGGACCTTCCCGGCCCAGGGATCCAACCTGGGTCTCCTACATTATAGGAAGATGCTTTACCATCTGTGCTACCAGGGAAGCCCATGACTTAGGTGAAACTTTCAAATCTTTTAAAATATATAAAGTTTTTTAAAAAAACAGTTCTTGAATCTTTAAGTTATAATTAAACCATCTCTGAAACCCAAGGTAATTTTGTTGTTTCTTTTTCCATTCTACTTCTTTGAACCCTTAAACTAATTTTCAGTTTCAAGACTTGTTTTCTTATTATTTCAGTCTGTCTCCCAGAGAATGTGTTCCTTGAGGATAGGGGCCATCTCTAAGTCACTTTTGTGTTTCTGTTGTTATCATACTGACTGAATAAGGGTAAATGTTGCAGAAAAGTTTACTGAGTAAGTACATGAGCAAGAGCCCACTGGTTTCTATTGGAGAAAATGACTTTTCCCCCTAATGTGAGCTGACAATGGGCAGATAGTTCAGGTATTTCCTCCATCCGTTTCCTTATTTTCCAAGTTTCTCATGTTCTACTGTGAAAAATAAACAGTTCAGTGATTAGCTTTTAAATTTGATGAATGTTAGCAAAAATCTTGATTATTCAAAGCAAAAAAAAAAAAATCTAAATGTATGCCAAAAGTTTCCTGAATTATTATATCAATTCTTGATTAACTTTGTAAATATTCATTAACCTTAGAGGAAAAAAATATAAAATTTTGATATATCAGTTTAGTTGGGTTTTGAATAAATAACTGTACCTCACAAATATCTTCCCAGGGAAGACTTTTATAGGAGCTAAATATAACTGAGAGAAAAATAGAAAGATGCAGCATAATCTCAATTGTGAACTAGCTGCCACTGTGCTGAAACCTAGTTTCAAATACTTTCAGATATTGTCCTCCTTTGTAGCCCTTTCACTGTGAAATAAATTGGAGGCACTATATTGAAAAATTATCATACAAAGAGTTCAGATGTTTTAATTAATGTTAGACGGCAGTACTACTGAGTGTTGTACAAAATTGCAAGTGAGAACATGGCCTGAATAAGTCAACTGTACCATTCATGAAGAATTACACCTGTTTGGTAATACAGTAGTTCATAACCCAATCAGCATTAAAATGCAGAAACAAAAATTCTTGAGTATATGAAACACTATGAGAGAAAATGGCTTTGAATTGATTACCAGTCCAAGAATAGTACTTGCATAGAGTTTACTTTATTGATGATGTGCTTATCATCCCATTTTTGTAAATGATTGATAGTATTTTATTTAAAAATCTGCTAGGCTAACAATTTCAGAACTCTATTCTAAAAAAAATCAAAACACTTCATAAATTTCAGCTTGTATCTTATCAATGAGATCTCTTGGTAAAAACAGTTACCTCATGAATATATATATATATAAATATATATATATACTACTCCTATAATCATAAAAGTATAAAATTATATTTACAAATGCTTTAATATCATTATAGAAAATATGTTGATTCAATATTTAGTTTGTAGAAGTCGTTACAGTTTATAAGAAAAAAATTGTCATTATTTTAAGATCCCTTTACATAGTTACTATTATAACCATTTCCCAAAGGAAAGGTAAAAAATGCATAAATTCTGGACAATCTTGCTATTTGTAACGAGAGATTGACATTTTATTCGAACTGATGATTTATTTTCAAATAAAGTTAGTGTGTGTGTTTGTGTGTATGCATTTGTGTACTTAATGAAATCATGAATTGATATACTTATTTAAATAAATATACACACTTTGCTAAACTCTAAAAATGTCTCTAGGAGCTTGATGAAATTTCTTATTTTAATTGATCTCACTTTCTAGTTGGTATTTTTACTAGTAAACCAAAAAATATTAACCATAATACCAATATGGTTATGTATACATTAACAATATATTGATATATGGCAAAAGCCATTATAATATTGTAAAGTAATTATCTTTCAATTAAAATAAATAAATTTTTAAAAAAGAGATATGTTTGTGTATACATTAAAATTTTGTTGTTTTGTCATTGGTTCATTTGTAGTAAAAATACTAACCTATGAACATGGCTTAACTTCAGGGAGTTAAATTAAGATAGAAAACAGGCATAGGAAGTTTATTTAAGGTATTTTACATACATCTATACTGTTTAAATTATTTATTGTAAGAACATTATTTTTAAAGGAATCTTTAAAAATATATTTAAAATGAATAAAATATATTTAAAATAAATAAAATATATTTAAAATGAATTTGTTTCTTCGATGAAACAAAAAGAATTAGTGTGCTTCCTTGGTGCCTCAGACAGAAAAGAAACTGTCTGCAATATAGGAGGCCAGGATCCAACCCCTGGGTTGGCAGGATTCCCTGGAGGAGGGCATGGCAACCCACTCCTGTATTCCTGCCTGCAGAGGAGCTAAAGAGGAGCAAGCCCACAGTGAAGCCTGGCGGGCCACTGACCATGAGGTCACAGAGAGTCACACATGGCTGAATGACTAAGTACAGTGGTGCTCAAAGTAGTCAAGAAAGGCGGTATCATAAAAAGTAGAATTTTCAAATTTGACTTGGTGGAATGGGGAATAGTAAATGTGAGAAGAGCATTCTGACAGACTGCTCAACATTCACTACTCATAAATAACTTCAGGACAAGTACAAGAAATAATTTTGTTTTAACAAATTACATATTTGATATAAATTATATCTAAATTATATCTTTGATATAATATGAGCTTGATAATTCTCTTCTACAAATGAAAGAATGCTTTACTAAATTATCCTACATTGGTTATAAATATATATTGGATATAATATAAATTATATCAAATTATATCTTTGATATATATAAATTATATATGATAATTTATATATATTATATATTATATCTTTGATATAATATGAGCTCGATAATTCTCTTCTACAAATGAAAGAATGCTTTACTAAATTATCCTACATTGGTTGTGTGTTTTTTTTTTTCCCCCATTTTAATAGTGAAGGTAACTATCAGACGAAAGTAAACTATTTTGTGTGACACTGGAATATGGTAACAGACACGCAACAGTCCGAGGACTAATCAATCAATGGGAAGAAGAGTGCATGAGTGACCCACGCGGATTCACTACACACAGAGCTTACAGGGTACTTTAGTGTAGTGGAATATATGGCGTCTAGATTCCCATTGCTGTGTATGAATCCCAGTTCTGCTTTCATTAGGTAAGTACATTTGGACAATTTCATCTCTATGTCACAGCTTCCTCATCAAAATATGGGTGAATAAAAAGAGCATCAATGGCTTTAGTTCAGTTCAGTTCAGTCGCTCAGTCGTGTCCGATTCTTTGCGACCCCATGGATCGCAGCATGCCAGGCCTCCCTGTCCAACACCAACTCCCGGAGTTTGCTCAAACTCATGTCCATCGAGTCAGTGATGCCATCCAGCCATCTTATCCTCTGTCGTCCCCTTCTCCTCCTGCCCCCAATGCCTCCCAGCATCAGGGTCTTTTCCAATAAGTCAACTCTTCACATGAGGTGGCCAAAGTATTGGAGTTTCAGCTTCAGCATCAGTCCTTCCAATGAACACCCAGGACTGATCTCCTTTAGGTTGGACTGGTTGGATCTCCTTGCAGTCCAAGGGACTCTCAATGGCTTAGGTTTTTGTGACTATTATATGTGATGTTAAATTGAAGAAAGTAGGGAAAACCACTAGACCATTCAGGTATAACCTAAATCAAATCCCTTACGATTATATGGTCAAAGTGAAAAGTGGATTTAAGGGATTATATTTGATACACAGAGTGCCTGAAGAACTATGGACAAGGTACACAACATTGTACAGGAGGCAGAGATCAAAACCATCCCCAAGAAAAAGAAATTTAAAAACTCAAGATGGTTGTCTGAGGAGGCCTCACAAATAGCTGAGAAAAGAAGAGAAGCAAACGCTAAAGGAGAAAAGGAAAGATATATCCATCTGAAGGCAGAGCTCCAAAGAATAGCAAGGAGAGGCAAGAAAGCCTTCCCAAGCGATCAATGCAAAAAAATAGAGGAAAGCAATAGAATTGGAAAGACTAGAGATCACTTCAAGAAAATTAGAGATATCAAGGGAACATTTCATGCAAAGATGGGCACAATAAAGGGCAGAAACTGTATTGAGTTAACAGAAGCAGAAGATATTAACAAGAGGTGGCAAGAATACACAGAAGAACTATACAAAAAGATCTTAAGGACATAGACAACCAAAATGGTGTGATCACTCACCTAGAGCAAGACATCCTGGAATGTGAAGTCAAGTGAGCCTTAGGAAGCATCATTACTAACAAAGCTGGTGGAGGTGATGGAATTCCAGCTGGGCTATTTCAAATCCTAAAAGATGATGCTGTGAAAGTGCTGCACTCAATATGACAGCAAATTTGGAAAACTCAGCCATGGCCACTGGACTGGAAAAGGTCAATTTTCATTCCAATCCCAAAGAAAGACAATGTCAAAGAATGCTCAAACTAACACACAACTGCCCTCACCTCACATGCTTGTTAAAAAAATATTCAAAATTCTTCAAGCGAGGAATCAACAGTATATGAACTGAGAACTTCCAGATATTTGAGCTGGATTTAGAAAAGGCAGAGGAACCACAGATCAAATTGCCAACATTCACTGGATCATCATAAAAGCAAGGGAGTTCCAGAAATACATCTACTCTGCTTTATTGATTATGCCAAAGCCTTTGACTGTGTGGATGACAACAAACTGTGGAAAATTCTTCAAGAAATGGGAATACAAGACCACCTGACCTGTCTCCTCAGTAATCTGTATGCAGGTCAGGACACAACAGTTAGAATTGGACATGGAACAAGAGACTGGTTCCAAATCGTGAAAGGAGTACTTCAAGGCTGTATGTTGTCACCCTGCTTATTCAACTTATATGTAGAATACATCATGTGAAATGCTGGGCTAGATGAAGCACAAACTGGGATCAAGATTGCCAGGAGAAATATAATAACCTCAGATACAAAGAAGATAACACATTTACAGCAGAAAGTGAAGAAGAACTAAAGAGCCTCTTGATGAAAGTGAAAGAAGAGAGTGAAAAATTTGGCTTAAAGCTCAACATTCAGAAAACTAAGATCATGGCATCTGGTCCCATCACTTCATGGCAAATATATGGGGAAACAATGGAAACAGAGACAGACTTTATTTGGGGGGGGGGGCTTGAAAATCACTGCCAATGGTGACTGCAGCCATGAACTTAGACTCCTTTTCCTTGGAAGAAAAGCTGTGAGCAAACTAGACAGCTTATTAAAATCAGAGACATTCAGTTAGGCTCAGTTCAGTTGCTTAGTCAAGTCTGACTCTGTGCAACCCCATTGTCTGCAGCATGCCAGGCCTCCTTTTCCATCACAAACAGGAGTTTACTCAAACTCATGGCCACTGAGTCAGTGATATCATGCAAACACCTCATAATCTGTTGTGCTCTTAACCTCCCACCCTCAATCTTTCCCAATATCAGGGTCTTTTCCAATGAGTTAGTTCTTCACATCTGATGGTCAAATTATTGGAGTTTCAGCTTCAGCATCAGTCCTTCCAATGAATATTCAGGACTGATTATTTTTACAGTTCACTGGTTGGATCTCCTTGCAGTCCAATAGATGCTCAAGAGTCTTCTCCAACACCACAGTTCAAAAGCATCACCTCTTTGCCACTCAGCTTTCTTTATGGTCCAACTCTCACATCCCTACATGACTACTGGAAAAAAAAACATATTTTCACTAGATGGACTTTTGTTGGCAAAGTAATGTCACTGCTTTTTAATATGCTATCTAGGTTGGTCATACCTTTGCTTCCAAAGAGCAAGCCTCTTTTAAGTTCATGGCTACAGTCACTATCTGCAGTGATTTTTGAGCCCCACCAAAATAGTCTGTCACTGTTTCCACTGTTTCCCCATCTCTTTGCCATGAAGTGATCAGACCAGATGCCATGATCTTAGTTTTCTGAATGTTGAGCTTTAAGCCAACTTTTTCATTCTCCTCTTTCACTTTCATCAAGAGGCTCTTTAGTTCTTCTTCATTTTCTGCCATAAGGGTGGTGTCATCTTCATATCTGAGGTTATTTACATTTCTCCCAGAAATCTTGATTCTAGCTTGTGCTTTACCCAGCCCAGCGTTTGTCATGATGTACTCTGCATATAAATTAAATAAGCAGGGTGACAATATACAGCCTTGACATACTCCTTTCTCAATTTGGAACCAGTCTGTTGTTCCATGTCCAGTTTTAACTGTTGCTTCCTGACCTGCATACAGATTTCTCAAGAGGAAAATCAGTTGGTCTGGTATTCCATCTCTTTAAGAAGTTTCCACAGTGGGTCATGATACACACAGTCAAAGGCTTTGCCATAGTTAATAAAGCAGAAGTAGATTTTTTCTGGAACTTCCTTTGTTTTCTTGATGATCCAATGAATGTTGGCAATTTGATCTCTGGGTCCTCTGCCTTTTTGAAATTCAGCTTGAACATTTGAAAGTTCACAGGTCACATACTGCTGAAGCCTGGCTTGGAGAATTTTGAGCATAACTTTACAAGCATGTGAAATGAGTGAAATTGTGCAGTAGTTTGAGCATTCTCTTGTTTTGCCTTTTTTTGGGGGGGGGGGATTGGAATGAAAACTGACCTTTTCCAGTCCTTTGGCTGCTGCCTTTTCCAAATTTGCTTGCATGTTGAGTGTAGCACTTTCACAGCATCATCTTTCAGGATTTGAAATAGCTCAACTGGAATTCCATCACCTCCTCTATCTTTATTGGTAGTGATGCTTCCTAAGGCCCACTTGATTTCACATTCCAGGATGTCTGGCTCTAGGTGAGGGATCACACCATCATGATTATCTGGGTCATGAAGATCTTTTTTGTTAGTTCTTTGGTGTATTCTTGCCACCTCTTCTTAATATCTTGTGCTTCTGTTAGGTCCATACCATTTCTGTCCTTTATTGTGCCCATCTTTGCATGAAATGTTCCCTTGGTATCTCTAATTTTCATGAAGAGATTTCTAGTCTTTCTAATTCCATTGTTTTCCTCTATTTCTTTGCATTGATCATTGAGGAAGGCTTTCTTTTTTCTCCTTGCTATTCTTTGGAATTCTGCATTCAAATGGGTGTATCTTTCCTTTTCCCCTTTGCTTTAGGCTTCTCTTCTTCTCACAGCTATTTGTAAGGCCACCTCAAACAGCCATTTTCTTTTCTGAATTTCTTTTTCTTAGGGATGGTCTTAATCCCTGTCTCCTGTACAATGTCATGAACCTTTGTCCATAGTTCTTTAGGCATTCTGTCTATTAGATCTAATGCCTTGAATCCATTTCTCACTTCCACTGTATAATCATAAGTGATTTGATTTAGGCCATACCTGAATGATCTAGTGGTTTCCCCTACCTTCTTCAATATACGTCTTAATTTGGCAATAAGGAGTTCATGAACTGAGCCACAGTCAGTGCCCCATCTCATTTTTGCTGACTGTATAGAGCTTCTCCATCTTTGGCTGAAAAGAATATAATTAAATTGATTTCAGTAATGACCATCTGATGATGTCCATGTATAGAGTCTTCTTTCGTGTTGTTGGAAGAGGGTGTTTTCTATGACCAGTGCATTCTCTTGGCAAAACTCTATTAGCTTTGCCCTGCTTCATTCTGTACTCCAAGGCCAAATTTACCTGTTACTCCAGGTGTTTCTTGACTTCCTATTTCTGCATTCCAGTCCCCTATAATGAAAACGACTTCTTCTTTGGGTGTTAGTTCTAGAAGGTCTTGTAGGTCTTCATAGAACCACTCAACCTCAGCTTCTTTAGCATTACTGGTCAGGGCATATACTTGGATTAGTGTGATATTGAATGGTTTGCATGAAAAGAACAGACATCATTCTGTCATTTTTGAGATTGCATCCAAGTGCTGCATCACAGACTCTTTTGTTGACTATGATGGCTACTCAGTTTCTGCTAAGGGATTCTTGCCCACAGTAGTAGATATAATGGTCATCTGAGTTAAGTTCACCCATTCCAGTCCATTTTAGTTCTCTGAGTCTTAAAATGTCGACGTTCACTCGCCATCTCCTGTTTGACCACTTTCAATTTGCCTTGATTCATGGATCTAACATTCCAGGTTCCTGTGCAATATTGCTCTTTACAGCATCGGACTTTGCTTCTATCACCAGTCACATCCACAACTGGGTGTTGTTTTTGCTTTGGCTCCATCTCTTCATTCTTTCTGGAGTTATTTCTCCACTGATCTCCACTAACATATTGGGCACCTACCAACCTTTGAGTTCATCTTTCAGTGTCCTCTCTTTTTGTCTTTTCATGCTGTTCATGAGGTTTTCAAAGCAAGAATACTGAAGTGGTTTGCCATTCCCTTCTCCAGTGGACCACATTTTGTCAGAACTCTCCACCATGACCCATCCATTTTGGGTGGCTCTACACGGCATGGGTCATAGTTTTGTTCAGTTAAACAAGGGTGTGGTCCAAGACATTACTTGCTAACAAATGTCTATCTTGTCAAAGTTATGGTTTTCTGGTTGTCATGTGTGGATGTGAGAGTTGAACCATAAAGAAAGCTGAGTGCCAAAAACTGATACTTTTGAACTATGGTGTTGGAGAAGACTTTTGAGAGTCCTTTGAACTGCAAGGAGATCCAACCAGTCCATCCTAAAGGAAATCAGTCCTGAATATTTATTGGAAGGACTGATGTTGAAGCTGAAACTCCAATAGTTTGGCCACCTGATGTGAAGAACTGACTCATTTGAAAGGACCCTAATACTGGGAAAGATTGAAGACAGGAGGACTAGAGGATGACAGAGTATGAAATGTTTGGATGGCATCACCGACTCGACGGACATGAGTTTGAGCTCGCTCTGGGAGTTGGTGATGAACAGGGAAGCCTGGCATGCTGCTATCCATGGGGTCAGAATGAGTCGGACTCTACTGAGCCGCTGAACTGGACTGAAGACATAATATTACACAAACAGCATTAACAACAGCGTCTGGTATCTAGTAAACCCTAAATAAACTTTCCTTCTCATGACTGCCAAAACCAATAGATTAGTTGTCCTTTCCCATGTAGTTAAATTCAGAAATTCATTTCCAGTTTGTTATATATTTTTATTTCAATTCCAGTTTACTATACATTATTTTATAGTCTATATAATTTAATGTAAACATGAAATTATACTATTGTTAGTCTCTACAAAATAGAACACTTATGTCCAACACACACACACCTTTTGACTTGAAGAGGCACTCTGTGGATTACACTGCTTCTATTAATAAACATATCCAAAGGTAATTTTAAAGTGAATCATGTTATTACCTTATTTTAATAAGTATGAAGATGCATAAAATTGTAGGGCAGTTCTTTGGAGATTAAGGACATTCTACTCTTCTTTCAAAAAAAAAAAAAAAAACAGCAAAGCACAATTCATTATTATAGTTATTATTATTTCTAGTCTATTTTCCAGACTTTTATTTTTCTTTAAGCTTTGTATGTTAATTACCTATTTTTTTCTGTATCTTCCTCAAAATGCCTCAAGCACATTAGAAGACTTGTCTAATATATTTTGAAGTACTTGAAATGTTTCCTTGTGATTATGTAGCATAAGAGGGGCAAAACTTGTTTTATAAAAGGGAAATTTTGTTCCCTATGAAATGGTTCAATAATTAAGAATATCATGAGCTGCCCCGATATCTCAGATGTTAAAGAATCTGCCTGCAATGTGGGAGACCAGAGTTCAGTCCCTGAGGTGGGAAGATCCCCTAAGAAGGGAATGGAAACCCACTCTAGTATTCTTGCCTGGAGAATCCCATGGACAGAGAAGATTGGCGGGCAAAATCCATGGGGTCACAAGTGTTGGACACAACTGAGTGACTGACAGTAGGAATATCATAGAAACCATGTTATCATGTGCTGTTATGATGGTATTATTACTGTTTTTATCACCTCTCAAATAATTTTAATTTTTCACTAGATTGAGAATTATAAAAATCCATAAGTATACCTGATATGCCATTATATGCACACCATTTTGTTAAATTTTAATATTTGTGACAGGATATTAAGTGATACATCATTAAATAAGTGTTCATTATTTGAATGTTCTATATGATAACTTGAATTCCAATTAGCTCATTGTACTGTTTTTTTTTTTTTTTTTTTGCATAAATATTTTATTTGTTAGGTTTCTAATGCATCACACAGTGAAGAGAATTGATAACTCCTGGAGTTATGGACTGTACTATTTTTACATTTCCATTGCAGAATTATTATGGCCACTTTTCTTCCTTTAGTTTTAAAATAAAAAAAAAAAAAAGAATACCCACTTTAAAATTACCTACAATTTTCACTTGACAAATTAGTGCAATCTTCTTTCTTTTCTTACAGTTCTTCTTGTGGTGTTCTGGATTAAGAGTAAAATGTTTTGATGTGATATCTACTGTCACTGCATTTCATGTCTAGGATGACATAATTATGAAAAATAAAGCTTAACTTAGGGAAGCAGTAACAAAAAAACTGAATTCATTTTTTAAAGAATGCTCAAACTACTGTACAAATGCACTGATATCACACACTAGCAAAGTAATGCTCAAAATTCTCCAAGCCAGGATTCAACAGTACGTGAACCGTGAACTTCCAGATGTTCAAGCTGGTTTTAGAAAAGGCAGAGGAACCAGAGATCAAATTGCTGACATCCGTTGGATCAATGAGAAAACCAGAGAGTTCCAGAAAAATATCTACTTCTGCTTTATTGACTATGCCAAAGCCTTTGACTATGTGGATGACAACAAACTGTGGAAAATTCTTCAAGAGATGGGACTACCAGACCACCTGATCTGCCTCCTGAGAAATCTGTATGCAGGTCAGGAAGCAACAGTTAGAACTGGACATGGAACAAGAGACTGGTTCCAAATTGTAAGGAGTACTTCAAGGCTGTATATTGTCACCCTGCTTATTTAACTTATATGCAGAGTATATCATGAGAAATGCTGGACTGGATGAAGCACAAACTGGAATTAAGATTGCCGGGAGAAATATCAAAAACCTCAGATATGCAGATGACAGTACCCTTATGGCAGAAAGTGAAGAAGAACTAAAGAGCATCTTGATGAAAATGAAAGAGGAGAGTGAAAAAGTTGGCTTAAAGCTCAACATTCAGAAAACTAAGATCATGGCATCTGGTCCCATCACTTCAAGGCAAGTATATGGGGAAGCAGTGGAAACAGTGAGAGACTTTATTCTGGGGGCTCCAAAATCACTGAAGATTTTGACTGCAGCCATGAACTTAAAAGACTCTTGCTCCTTGGAAGAAAAGTTATGACCAACCTAGACAGCATACTTGAAGAAGGAAATGGCAACCCACTCCAGTATTCTTCCCTGCAGAGTCCCATGGACAGAGGCACTTGGTGGGCTCCTGTCCATGGGGTCACGCAGGGTCAGACACGACTGAGGAGCCTTAACATGCATGCATACATTGGAGAAGGAAATGGCAGCCCACTCTGGTGTTCTTGCCTGGAGAATCCCAGGGACAGAGGAGCCTGGTGGGCTGCTGTCTATGGGGTCTCACAGAGTCAGACACATCTGAAGTGACTTAGCAGCAGCAGCAGCAGACAGCATGCTAAAAAGCAGAGACATTACTTTGCGAACAAATGTCCATCTAGTCAAAGCTATGATTTTTTCCAGTAGTCATGTATGGATGTTTGAGTTGGGTTATAAAGAAATGGTATGGTGGTGGTGCTCAGTCATGTCTGACTCTTTGCTACCCTGTGCGCTGTAATCTGCCAGTTTCCTCTGTCCACAGGATTTTCCAGGCACGATACTGGAGTGGGTTACCATTTCCTATTCCAGAAGATCTTACTGACCCTGGGATTGAACCCACATCTCTTTCATCGTCTGAATTGGCAGGTAATTTTTTTTTTTTTTTTTTTTTGTCACTGAGCCACGTTGGAAGTCCTACTATAAAGAAAGCTGAGTGCCAAAGACTTGATGCTTTTGAACTGTGGTGTTGGAGAAGACTCTTGAGAGTCCCTTGGACTGCAAGGGGATCCAACTAGTCCATCCTAAATGAAATCAGTCCTGAATATTCATTGGAAGGACTGATGCTGAAGCTGAAACTCCAATACTTTGCCCACCTGATGCAAAGAACTGACTCATTGGAAAAAACCCGGATGCTGGGAAAGATTGAAAATGGGTGGAGAAAGGAACGACAGAGGATGAGATGGTTGCATGGCATCGCCGACTCAATGGACACATGTTTGTGTAAACTCCGGGAGTTGGTGATGGACAGGGAGGCCTGGCATGCTGCAGGCCATGGGGTCTCAAAAAGTCAGACATGACTGAGCAACTGAATTTGAGCAGATTGATGAATGCTTCTTGTATTTGGAGTTCTTAGAGCTTTTCTTGTGCTTGGAGTTCTTAAAGCTTTTCGATCTCTTTGTAAAAATTTTTCAGCCTCTATTTTTTTTTTTTTTTGCCCCACATTCCCTGAAGACTTCAATTATACATGTATTTGACTGCTCATAGTTGTGCCACAGTTCACTGATGCAATCTTCTTTCTTTTACAAGTTATTTACATGCATATTTCACTTCAAAGAGTTTCTGTTGCTATCATTCAAGAGTTTCTATTGTTATCCTTGAACAGATATATATATCTGTTGTACTTCAAACCTACTATTTTTTTCTGAAATATTTAGTATATAGTTAACCTCACACACAATGTTTTTCATCACTGACATTTTAGTTGTTGTTTATAGAATTTTGATTTGGTCTCTTTTTAAGTGTATTTTTAATGTCTCCATTTAACATATCCAATCCTTTCTGTAGCTTCTTCAAATATGGATTACAGTTATAATCACTGTTGGATGTTCTCATCCAGTATTTTCTGTGTCACTTATGGGTCACTTGTATTGAATTTTTTTCTTGTTGTTCACTGTAAATTATAATTTCCTGCCTTTTCATGCCTTGTAATTTTTATGAAATACCCAATATGAGAATTTTACCTTGTTTAGAGCTGGGCATTTTTTATGTTCCTTTATTACTCTGAAGGCTTGTTCTGGGATATAGTTATGTTATTTTTGCAGTTGTTGTACAGTCACTAAGTCATGTCTGACTCTGAAATGCCATGGACTGTAGCCTGCCAGGTTCCTCTCTCCACAGGATTTTTCAGACAAGAATATTGGAGTGGGTTGCCATTTCCTTCTTTAGGGGATCTTCCCAGACCAGAGATTGGATCTGTATTTCCTGCATTGTCAGATGAATTCTTTACCATTGAGCCACCAGGGAAACAGTTTAATTCTTCTGGGTATCTGTTTTTAAAGCTTTTTAGGTGAGTCCATAGTAAATTTTGAGTGAGTGAGTGATAGTCACATAGTCGTGTTGGATTCTGCAACCCCATGGACTAGCCTGTTAGACTCCTCTGTTCATGGAGTATTCTCCAGGCAAGAATACTGGAGTGGGTTGCCATTTCTTTCTCCAGGGGATCTTCCTGACCTGGGGATCAAACAGAGGTCTGCTGAACGGCAGTGAATTTTAGTCTAAGTTAATTTAACTTCTCCCAACCACAGATGCAAAAATCCTTAGTCTAATGGATTCTCTATGAATTATGAGTTTTTTCCCTTGGGCTAATGGGAACACATTCCACCACAACCCCCTCCCCCCCCCCCGCCCACTTTGTCCCTGTATGAACTGGGGGCATACTCCTTCCAATCTTTCTATTAGTTTATTTTTCTGGCCATCAATTATATCCTCACATATACACTGATTAGTGTTCAGATGAATATTTGAGAGGAATACTGTGAAGATCACCAATATTCTCTGTGCCACACTCTCTCTTCTTGCTTCTGTGAACTCTAGATATCTCGGATTCTGTGGATCCCCAACTCCATGTTTCCAAGTCAAAGAGACTTCCATATTCTGCGTAAGCTTTCTCTCTCTTCACCGTGGCCTGATAACTCTTCCTAGGCTGAAGGCTGGGAAAATCATGAAGTTCATCTTTTCTTCCCCTGATTTTCTCAGAGCTCACTATCTGACAGTGCTTGGTGACTAATAATTAAAAGTATGCTTTTTCAGGCATTTTAGTTCAGTTTTTAAGTTGTTTCAGTCAAGAGGGTAAAACTGGTTCCTGTTCCTCCATCTTGGTTCAGAGTATCAGTGATGTGAACTTATTATCTGTGCTGGTTCTACTCACTACTGACTTGTTTCTCAGTCACCAAGTCATGTCCAATTCCTTGCAATGCTATGGCCTGCCTCTTGCCACACTCCTCTGTCTTCCGCTGTCTCTCAGTTTGCTTAAATTCATGTCCATTGAGTTCATGACGCCATCTAAATAACTCATCCTCTGTTGCCCCCTTCTCTTCTGCCCTCATTCTTTCCTAGCATCAATGTCTTCTCTAGTGAATTGGCTCTTTGCATCAGGTGTCCAGAGAGTTGGTGCTTCAGGTTCAGCAACAGTCCTTCCAATGAATACTCAGTTAATTTCCTTTAAGACAGACTGGCTTGATCTCCTTGCATTCCAAGTGACTCTGAAGATATCCTAAGGGAATTCTTTAGCCACTTTCTTTATCAGTGTCTGGAGAATACTTGCAGATCACTACCTTTCCAACATTACAAGCCAGTCTTTGATATTCTGCTGTATGAAACGCTAACAATGGTAGTCTTAATCCAGATTTTATCACCTCACAAATGCTTATAGTTTTCCAGAAACGTATAAAACCAGTTGTTAAATACCACCATTATTTTAAAATGTGTAGCATAATTTATAATTAAACAGTATATTAAAAATACATGTAATAAATATTCAACACACCACTTACTACGTTCTGTTATAATTTATGGTATTGAGGTTAACTATGTTTATCTTTATGATGAAAATGCTTGAAAAATAGCATAATAATATGCAGTTCTTCCAAACTTTGGGTCCAGTGACATTATTAGTAGCTTCAAACCAACCATGATGTGAGTATTTATGCCCTAGAAATCAGGAAACACTAATAGAGACTTTGACTAATTTTTTATTTTTAATTGTCTGGAATTCACAAAGTGACAGAAAATATCAATAATGTAGGTTAGACTTCAGAGTGTGTCATATCTATAGATAATACATAATAAATACTACTCCCACAATTTTTAGGGGATAGTCTTCCAGCAATTGAAAAGAGTGCTGTTGGTTTTTGCTTACATTTCTTCTTAATTCTGTTAAAGAAGGGTCCTCCATAAATTCATAGTTTTTGGAGAGTATTTCATGAAAAATATTATTTGAAATGTATCACACCTGTTTAATCAAGTTAAACATTTTTAAGTTGTTCTATAATTGACCTTGCCTCTTAAGAAATTATATATATATATATATATATACATATATATATACATATATATATATATACACACACATATATTTAAGCTCCCAAAATTTTTACTATATGACCCTTTTTATTTGTTTTTTAATTCCATTTTATAACATAGATAAACATAATAAATAAAAACATTCTAGATGATTAAGCTTAAAACAGATCATATTTCTGTAATTTATTTCCTTGTATAGTTATTTTCAGGTGAATATTTCACAGGATATTAAAATTCTCAAAACTAAAAACTTCTGACATGCATTTTCTACTTTAATAGTCAGGTAGGAAATGGCAACCCACTCCAGTGTTCTTGCCTGGAGAATCCCAGGGATGGGGGAGCCTGGTGGGCTACTGTCTATGGGGTCGCAGAGTCGGACACGACTGAAGTGACTTAGCAGCAGCAGCAAGCATCAGCATAGCTCTTTTTGCAATTCAATAGAATAGGGTTTATTTTAAACTACTGAAGGAATTTAGAAAAGATAAATTATTTAGTTTGTATTTCTTCATAAGCCCAAGTGCTGTTTTAGATGTTCCAGGACAAAAGATGACAATTCCAGAGACTGATTGTCCTTCCAGATGTGATTTTTCTTTAGCTTTACTCACAACTTATAAGGAATTTAATTGCCATGTATTTTATTATTAGACATCCATACCTTAGATCTTTTCATAATTAAAAGTATTCACTAATTTACTAAATGTGTGGATCAGATATCAGGTGCAGAGTTTTGTTTAGCATTAAGGATATACCCCTGACAGAGAAAGCTTCTTTCCAGGTTTGCATACTCTATTGCAAAGAAATAATTAAATACAACTGAATATGACTAAAATTTTATTAGGATGAGTAATAGTTGCATTAGCCACACAGAAAAGGGAGCCTCAGTGCTTACATGAGTTATTAGAGAGTCTACATATTTGACATTTTCATCCTCTGTATTATCCATAGTAAGTGAAATCTCAGGAGTCTTATCTGTGAGAACTAAGGTGAAAATCATCATGGAGGATGCGTAATTTGTCTTAAACCATATCATGGCTAACTACCTGCCTGCTACCAGTGACCCCATTCAAAGGATTCACTGCACAGAGGATTGTTTCCTAGAAAAAGAATACAGCTGGTAAAAGAAACTAGACAAATAATGTTCAGGTGAATGAGAAAGAGTCTACATTTGAGTTCAATCAGTAGTGAAACAAAGAACATATTCTTTAAGATTCTTGGGAATGACAGAGAAAATAGATGCAGTAAGAAAAGCACATCAAGAAAAATATTTACTTCAGTGGAGTTTCTCTCTTTAAAAAAATCCGTCATATAAAGAAACTGAAAGCTGGGAGATTATTTTTGACACAAATTTTGGAATCTAAAACTCTTTAGATTTCATAAATAGTTTATATATAACACATAATCCTGACAACAGTGAAAAACAATGTAAAGGATAATGCTAACCAATTCATCTAACACAGTTATCAGTATGGAAAATAAAGACTCAAATTGAATTTGTATGCTTGCTTTCTGTAAAAGCCTTGCTGAGTAAAGGATATAATGAAAGTGATGCTGTGATAGGTATGTCCTGACGGGAAGGCATAATTTTGGTCTTGGGCAAAGTTTGGGTGAATTTTAGTTCTGCCAGTTCTAAGTGTAGGACTCAAAGCACATGCATTCTCATCTATAAAAGAGACGTAATAACTACTATTCACAATTGTTTTGATGAATCAAAATAAACAGAATCATACATAAAATATTAGTACAATGAACTATTAGTAGAAGAACATAATAAAATTAAGCATTTTGTTACCCATATTATTTTTAGATGTCAGAATATTTTGCATTATAACACTGCTGTAAATTATATGTGATGAATTTTTCATTCTTTATCAGATTTCACCTGAGGAATAAGATAATTGAATATTTCATATAAAGTCTACAAATAGTTGAAAATTTTATATTCTTTTAAATATTTAAACCTAAATGAGGACCACAGTTTATTATTATTTTCTCCTATCCCTTTCTGATAACTATACTAGTTCTTATTATAACAATAACATGCCTCCAGTATTTTATCTGTAGACAAAGCTAACGTATTAAACATCATAACCACAAGCTTATGCATTATATGTATATATTATTTAGAAATACTGTGGGAGATCCTACTCTGCCCCTGATGCTATGTTGAGTGATTAGGGATTAAAAATAATTAAGACACAATTTGTGACATTTAGTTACTCACATGGCACCAAAGACCTCTGCCCTCACTATTGCTAGAATATTTATGTGTTGTAATAAAGTATAGCAGTGATATATAACAAGAGGGTGACCAAAGTCTGTAAGTAGATAGGTAAGAAAATACATCAACAGTAAAAAGAGTCATGTCCATTCAGTAAAGTCCTACTCTTTGCAACCCCATGGACTGTAGCCAGGCTTCTCTGTCAATGGGATTTTTCAGGCAAGAATACTAGAGTAAAATGCTATTTCCTTCTCCAGAGGATCTTCCTGATGCAGAGATAAGACCCGTGTCTCCTGGGTTTACTGAATTGCAGGTGGATTCTTTACCCACTGAACCATGGGGGAAGCCAACAAGTAAAGATACTAGAATTTTGCTTTTTATGATTGGATGGAGTTAAGTGTAGAAATGGGGAATGTGTCTTAATATCCCAACAAGAAAGGGAAGACACATGTAAAGCAGTACCAGAACCTGCATCTAAGGTATTCCTAAGATAAAATTTAAAGGGTTTGAAATCACAGTACAAAACTCTCTTTTCAAAAAATTACCACTCATGGTTTTAACCACTCTACAGGTTTAAACTTGGCAAACTTTTGCACATATTCAGCAAAATATTTGATCAGTACTGATTTAATTTACTAGTACTGATTCTGTCATTACTGATTCAATATTATTTTATTTCTTTTGTTGCTCTGTTTATCTACTGGTTATATATATATATATATATAAATATATATATATATATAATTTTTCTTAAAATATCCTTTATTTTACTCTGTTCTTTCTTTTTGTAGCTTTTGTTTTGCTACATTTGTTTTTAATAGACATACAGTTTTCTTCACTGTTGAAGAATAACCTGGCAGATCATTCGATTTTTTTTTTTTTCCTGTCATATGGCACATACGGAAATTGGACTAGTAAAAAGATAAGCTCTGGTGAAGCTCCAAAGGATATAATTGCATTAAAAAAATCATTTATGCTCTCTTGAGAAATTCAGTTCAGTGGAAGATATAAACATCTACTGCATCTAAAATTATTTTTCATTTGGAAACTTGAGATGATCCCTTGAGTATCTGTGGATTTTTCATATTTCCAGGTGGGTTATGGTTTTGTATGCTTATAACTTTTTTATAATTTGGTCTCCTTATGGTTAATATAAAACTGGCTTTTTCTTACTAAATCTTTCCCACTATATACAATACTACAAACTCTTTTTTTTTTTTTTTCTTAACAGGTAGATCAAAACAAATACTGTATTTTTGATAGTTTGGCAAAACTATGAAAAGCTTGATGCTGCCATTTTTTCCATTATAGTTGAAAATCATTTTCAGTATCTGTATTCAAGAAAATCAGAAAATTTGGTGAATTTAATCTTTGTTTCCTATGTTCTATGTTTAGTGTTACTGTTAACTATTATTGTAGAGAGAATAGTTCTCTCCACCCATCTCCCAACAAGGTATTTACATGCTGATATGATTAAGTAATATGATATGACTTGAGAAGATTATCCAGGTGGGATCAAAGTAACCACAAGGATCTTTATAAGTGTAGTCAAAGTCAGAGGCAAATGAAATTCCACCTCTGGACAGTAGTTTTTCCCCTATCAATGAGTTACACACTACATTTCCTAACAGACGACTCTAAGGATTTTGCACTTGGCTTAGACAGTCCCCACTATTTTGTAAGCTAATGACTTGCTGTTAATTTATTAATATATATTTCTTATTGGTTCTGTTTCTCTAGTTGAGCTCTATATCCACAGCTCCTATTATGATTGCTGCGGAATTATTTACTAATGGCCAACAGTCTAATGTAGCTCAATGGTAAAGAATCTGTCTGCAATGCAGGACACCCGGGTTTGATCCCTGGGTTGACAAGATCCTCTGGAGAAGGGAATGGCTGCCCACTCCAGTATTCTTGTCTGGAGAATCCAATGGGCAGAGGAGCCTGGCGGGTTGGTCTGTGGGATCACAAAGAGTCAGACATGACTGAGCAACTAACACTACTACCACTAACCCATTATTGAGATCAGCATTTTCTAGAATTGAGTATTTTCACCTAAATAAGCAAACTGGCTAGAAAATGGTAAATGTGGTTTCTTTCAAATAATATAATTGTTTCCTATTTAAATGATAAAAGAAAGTGATAGACCTCTCTTTCAACAACCTAGAATGAGTTTAGATGAGAGATTAGATACTATACTCTCATGGAAAGAATTCTCTCTTTTTGCAGCATAAATTTGAAAATTTTATACTTTGTCAATGGAGCTTTCAAAGATATAAGTTAGAAAATAGCAGGAGTACCATATCTCTATTACTAATCTTCTTCCCTGAAATACACAAGTATATTTCAGTTTTTGCATTCTCAACCTCAGTGCCATTTAGGGTGTTCTTAAGAGTGCTCTAAATATTTACTTAATCCAGGAATTTGGGAACATAAAGTTCTGCCTAATATACTATTAAATCCACATGTCACCTGTTGCCCAGGGCATGCTCACTAAGCTTGAAAAAGAGGTATAATTTATTTTCCTATTTTGCATTTGAAAGTGAAAGTGTTAGTCGCTCTGGGCATGTCCAACTCTTTGTGACCCCATGGACTGTAGCCCACCAGGCTCCTCTGTCCATTTGAGTTCTCCAGGCAAGGATACTGCAATGGGTAACCATTTCCTTCTCCAGGGGATCTTCCCAACCTACGGATCCAACCCAGCTCTCCCACAATGCAGGCAGATTCTTTACTATCAGCTTTTAAAATTTATGTTTCAAAATCTATTCTATTCTTCCCAAATATCAAAAGTTACTTTTAGATATAGCTTTTAGATTTAATTAAATTATAAATTCACTTATATGATAAATGTTTAATTGGTACAACAAATGGAGAATTGGTTTCAGGTGAGTCTTGGTCCAGTTACCTAAATGATGATATATCAGTGATATAAACTGCCTATTTGTCTTTGCTATGCCTTTTACAAAGGGAGTTTTCTTCAGTCTCACATGGTAGCTTGAGGGTAATTCAGTACCTTCCCTCATAGCAGCAATATGACATAGCAGGTTTTGATTTTGAAAGCTCTCATTGTATAACCCAGAGATTCGTATGATCTTCTCTTTGCCACTTGCATGAATTGCTGCAACTGTCCAACAATGAATCGATCACTATTGCCAAAAGAATGGGATGTTCTCATTGGCTTAAATTACTCAGAGTAGGACCATCCCTGGATCTGTGGAGTAGATTCAGTCTCATTCAGAACTCATGGATGATCTTAGGGATGTATGAATTGCACAAGGCAGGGATACACATGGAAAAAGTAACCATCAACACTAGTTCAGAAAACTGTTTGCTGAGATATGCCTGATATTCATTTTATCAGAATAGGTAAAGTATGTAGATGAAGAAACCAATAATAATAACATATAACTAATATTTACTGAACATTGTTTAAAATCCTTTGATATGTCTATTCACCGAATCTTGAAAAATAACAGGAAATTAATAATGTTATTCTCCTTTTATTGATATGGAAACTGAGGCATTGAAAGGGTATTTGACCAAGGCCATTCAACTAGAAAATGAATTTAGAGGTTTCCAGATCCTTTCTAAATTAAATTATGTTTACCTATGGTTCAAATATAATCAAATATAAACACAATTTATTTACAAGTTATTCTTTTCTTACTACAGTCATATACTCAATATTAAATATCTCCTGTGAATAGTGATGAGCTCAACCTTGACAGAAGATACTTTATAACTGTTTGCTTAATAAAAAAAAAAATAAATTAACTAATTAAGTGATACTTTAAAAATCATGATAGATGATAAACTCAATTTTTCTCACTAGTTGTAGTTTTTGATATTAATTCTTTAATACTATATTTAATTTCACATATTCTTCAAGTAAATATTTGAAAATATCCACAGTAATAAATAAAAAAGTTTTATCAAAATATACTTCTTCAAATATCCAGAAAATATATCACTCCTACAAATTCAATGTAAATAAGTTACACAATTACCAAACACCAAGCCATTACCCTAAAGGCAAATTGTCTTTAATAGCTTTCAAGTGCCTTTGAGGCAAAAAATATTATAGAAAACATATTTTGCCAAGTAACTAGCAATCACCTCACAGTCAAATAAATTAAATAAAATGACAAAATGAATCTAATGTTTTGATTCCATACTTTAATGAAATGTAAATAAGAAAGTATAATCTGGCTTTATGCATATATGAATGTCAATATTTCAGTGTTATTTTTCACATTATATTCTTTATCAAGTGATGTTACCATCTTGACATTAGAAAGCATGTGAAATGCCAAAAATATATTTTCTTCTATTTTAAAACAAATCAACACTATTTAAGTAAAATCTTAGCTGTTTGTTTCAGAGAAGGAAATAGCAACCCACTCCAGTATTCTTGCCTGAACAAATCTCACGGACAGAGAAGTCTGGTGGGCTGCAGTCCAAAGGGTTGCAGAGTCAGACATGAATGAGCAACTAAAAACGTGTAGCTGTTTGTTTAATTCATGTGCGTGCCTGTGTGTGTGCGCCACATTCAAACCTTGGTGATTTCACATGCACACACCTATGCTTGACAGATTGGCATTTCCTTTTATTAAACCCTAGAATGGCATAAACAAATGTTCTTTTCCCTGTTAAATCTTTAATAACCTGACTCTATCCTAAGTAATACTCCAATATGACTTCAGCTATTCTTTTCAATCCCTGCTGTTTTGGTTTTCACTATTTTGTCTTTTTCTTTTTTTAAATTTCTGTTTATGATCCTGATCAATACTATAATAGTAGCCACCTTTCGGAGGGAGCCAAGATGGCAGAGGAGTAGGACAGGGAGACCAGTTTTTCTCCTACAAATTCATCAAAAGAATAACTGAACGCAGAGCAAACTTCACAAAACAACTTCTGATCGCTAGCTGAGGGCATCAGGCGCCCAGAAAAGCAGCCCATTGTCTTCGAAAGGAGGTAGGACAAAATATAAAAGATAAAAAGTGAGACAAAAGAGCTAAGGACGGAGATCTGTCCCTGGAAGGGAGTCTTTAGAGGACGTTTCCAGACACCGGGAAACCCTCGCACTGGCGGGCCTGGGGGAAGTGTTTGAATCTACAACCTGACTGGGAGAAAAACAATAAATAAAACCCACAGATTACGTGCCTAAAAGCAACTCTCAGCAGAAAAGTACCCCAGACACCCGCATCCGCCACCAGCAAGTGGGGGCGGCACGGAGAGGAGCGGTCGGCATTGCTTGGGGTAGGGTCCAGGCCTGAGTGCCCGGAGGAGAATCGGAGGGAGCTTCTGTGAGTTGCCAACTTTAACTGTGGGAGACCAAATGAGAGAGAGAAAATTAACCGGCTGGAACACACTGCCGGCAGTTTGCAGAACAAAGGGACAGAGAAAGTCCAGAGAATAGCTCGCAGGCTGCGGACCGGCCCAGACCCGCCGGAGGCGGGAGCAGTTTGCGGCGAGACACAGGGCGCGGCACCCGACCTACGCGGACGGGGACTGGCTGGGGACGCGGAGGGCAGAAGGCGCACACACCCGACTGGCGCCGGCAGAAACTGAAACTGGGACCGTGGAAGGGAGTGGGCGCGCCGCACACGGGGAGAGTGCGCCTGTCAAGCCCCTGGCTGCCTGGACCGCTCTGACGGGGAAGGCACAAAGAGCAGGCGCAGCCTTTTGTTCCGCGCTTTTGTGGAACACCCGAGGGCTGGAACCGCGCGCAGCCAGGAGCCTGAGCAGCGCAGACGGAGAAAGCAGCGCGAGCCTCTCTCCGCAGCGCCAGCCTCTCTCCGCAGCGCCAGCCCCTCTCCGCAGCGCCAGCCCCTCCCCGCAGCGCGACGGAACTAGCAACCTGAATAAGAGTCCACCTCCGCCCGCCTGTGTCAGGGCGGAAATGAGGCTCTGAAGAGACCGGCAAACAGAAGCCAAATAAACAAAGGGAACCGCTTCAGGAGGGACCGGTGCAACAGATTAAAATCCCTCTAGAAAACACCGACTACACCGGAAGGGGCCTGTAGATATAGAGAAGTGTAAGCTGGAACGAGGAGCTATCTGAAACTGAGCCGAACCCACACTGACTGCAACAGCTCCAGAGAAATTCCTAGATATATTTTCACTTTTTTTTTTTTAAGTAAGAAAAAAGAAAAAAAAAATATTTTTTATTTTTTCTCTTTTATTTTCCTTTAAAATTCTCTACTACTCCCCCATTACTCCTTAACTTCCATTTTCATAGATTTTTACGATTTTTTAAATTAGGGAAAATTTTTTTTTCTTTTTCTTTTTTTTCCTTTTTCTCTTCTATTTTCTATTTTTCTTTTTCTCTTATTTCTTTTAACGTCCTCTAGTACTCCTCTACTACTCCTTAATTTTCATTTTCAATACACTATAACCTTACCAAAAAAAAAAAAAAAAAAGAAGAAGAGAAGCCCTATTTTTAAACTGAACTTCATATATGTTTCTAAAATTTTTTGTGTGTGTTTTGGTCTTTGTTTTTAATATCGTATTTTTAAGAGTCTAACCTCTACTCTAGATTTTTAATTTTTGTTTTTCAGTATATGATATAAATTGTGAACATTTAAGAATACAATATTCAGTTCCCATTTTTATTCAGGAGTGTGTTGATTATTCTCTCCCAATCTTGACTCTCTGTTTTCTATCTCAGAACACCTCTATTTCCTCATTTCCCCTTCTCTTCCCAATCCAATTCTGTGAATCTTTGTGGGTGTCTGGGCTACGGAGAACACTCTGGGAACAGACAACTGCGTAGATCTGTCTCTCTCCTCTTGAGTCCCCCTTTTTCTCCTCCTGCTCATCTCTATCTCCCGCCTCCCTCTCCTCTTCTTCATGTAACTCTGTGAAACTCTCTGAGTGTCCCTAACGGGGGAGAATCTTTTTGCCATTAACCTAGAAGTTTTATTATCAGTGCTGTATAGTTGGAGAAGTCCTGAGACTACAGGAAGAATAAAACTGAAATCCAGAGGCAGGAGACTTAAGTCCAAAACCTGAGAACACCAGAAAACTCCTGACTACATGGAACTTTAAGTAATAAGTGACCGTCCAAAAGCCTCCATACCTACACTAAAACCAACCACCACCCAAGAGCCAATAAGTTTTAGAGCAAGACATACCACGCAAATTCTCCAGCAACGCAGGAACATAGCCCTAAACGTCAACATACAGGCTGCCCAAGGTCACACCTAACACATAGACCCATCTCAAAACTCATTACTGGGCACTCCATTGCTCTCCAAAGAGAAGAAATCATGTTCCATGCACCAGAACACCGACACAAACTTCCCTAACCAGGAAACCTTGACAAGCCAATCGTCCAACCCCACCCACTGGGTAAAACCTCCACAATAAAAAGGAACCACAGACCTCCAGAATAAAGAAAGCCCACTCCAGACACAGCAAACTAAACAAGATGAAAAGGCACAGAAATACCCAACAGGTAAAGGAGCATGAAAAATGCCCACCAAGTCAAACAAAAGAGGAGGAGATAGGGAATCTACCTGGAAAAGAATTTAGAATAATGATAATAAAAATGATCCAAAATCTTGAAAACAAAATGGAGTTACAGATAAATAGCCTGGAGACAAAGATTGAAAAGATGCAAGAAATGTTTAATAAAGACCTAGAAGAAATAAAAAAGAGTCAATTAAAAATGAATAATGCAATGAATGAGATCAAAAACACTCTAGAGGGAACCAAGAGTAGAATAACAGAGACAGAAGATAGGATAAGTGATGTAGAAGATAAAATGGTGGAAATAAATGAAGCAGAGAGGAAAAAAGAAAAAGGGATCAAAAGAAATGAGGACAACCTCAGGGACCTCTGGGACAATGTGAAACGCCCCAACATTCGAATCATAGGAGTCCCAGAAGAAGAAGACAAAAAGAAAGGCCATGAGAAAATACTCGAGGAGATAATAGATGAAAACTTCCCTAAAATGGGGAAGGAAATAGCCACCCAAGTCCAAGAAACCCAGACAGTCCCAAACAGGATAAACCCAAGGCGAAACACCCCAAGACACATATTAATCAAATTAACAAAGATCAAACACAAAGAACAAATACTAAAAGCAGCAAGGGAGAAACAACAAATAACACACAAAGGGATTCCCATAAGGATAACAGCTGATCTATCAATAGAAACCCTCCAGGCCAGAAGGGAATGGCAGGACATACTGAAAGTAATGAAAGAGAATAACCTACAACCTAGATTACTGTACCCAGCAAGGATCTCATTCAGATATGAAGGAGAATTCAAAAGCTTTACAGACAAGCAAAAGCTGAGAGAATTTAGCACCACCAAACCAGCTCTTCAACAAATGCTAAAGGATCTTCTCTAGACAGGAAATACAGAAAGGTTGTATAAACGTGAACCCAAAACAACAAAGTAAATGGCAATGGGACCACACCTATCAATAATTACCCTAAATGTAAATGGGTTGAATGCCCCAGCCAAAAGACAAAGATTGGCTGAATGGATACAAAAACAAGACCCCCATATATGCTGCCTACAAGAGACCCACCTCAAAGCAAGAGACACATATGGACTAAAAGTGAAGGGCTGGAAAAAAATATTTCACGCAAACGGAGACCAAAAGAAAGCAGGAGTCGCAATACTCATATCAGATAAAATAGACTTTCAAATAAAGGATGTGAAAAGAGACAAAGAAGGACACTACATAATGATCAAAGGATTAATCCAAGAAGAAGATATAACAATTATAAATATATATGCACCCAGCAGAGGAGCACCGCAATATGTACGGCAAACGCTAATGAGTATGAAACAGGAAATTAATAGTAACACAATAATAGTGGGAGACTTTAATACCCCACTCACAACTATGGATAGACCAACTAAACAGAAAATTAACAAGGAAACACAAACCTTAAATGACACAATGGACTAGCTAGACCTAATTGATATCTATAGGACATTTCACCCCAAAACAATCAAATTCACCTTTTTCTCAAGTGCACACGGAACCTTCTCCAGAATAGATCACATCCTGGGCCATAAATCTGGTCTTGGAAAATTCAAAAAAAATTGTAATCATTCCAGTCATCTTTTGACCACAGTGCAGTAAGATTAGATCTCAATTACAGGAAAAAAAATTGTTAAAAATTCAAACATATGGAGGCTAAATAACACACTTCTGAGTAACCAACAAATCATAGAAGAAATCAAAAAAGAAATCAAAATATGCATAGAAATTAATGAAAATGAAAACACAACAACCCAAAACCTATGGGACACTGTAAAAGCAGTGCTAAGGGGAAGGTTCATAACATTACAGGCTTACATCAAGAAACAAGAAAAAAGCCAAATAAATAACCTAACTCTACACCTAAAGCAATTAGAGAAGGAAGAAATGAAGAACTCCAGAGTTAGCAGAAGGAAAGACATCTTAAAAATTAGGGCAGAAATAAATGCAAAAGAAACTAAAGAGACCATAGCAAAAATCAACAAAACTAAAAGCTTGTTTTTTGAAAAAATAGACAAAATTGACAAATCATTAGCAAGACTCATTAAGAAACAAAGAGAGAAAAACCAAATTAACAAAATTAGAAATGAAAATGGAGAGATCACAACAGACAACACTGAAATACAAAGGATCATAAGAGACTACTACCAGCAGCTCTATGCCAATAAAATGGACAACTTGGATGAAATGGACAAATTCTTAGAAAAGTATAACCTTCCAAAACTGAACCAGGAAGAAATAGAAGATCTTAACAGAGCCATCACAAGCAAGGAAATCGAAACTGTAATCAGAAATCTTCCAGCAAACAAAAGCCCAGGACCAGATGGCTTCACAGCTGAATTGTAACAAAAATTTAGAGAAGAGCTAACACCTACCTTACTCAAACTCTTCCAGAAAATTGCAGAGGAAGGTAAACTTCCAAACTCATTCTATGAGGTCACCATCACCCTAATTCCAAAACCAGACAAAGATGCCACAAAAAAAGAAAACTACAGGCCAATATCACTGATGAACATAAATGCAAAAATCCTTAACAAAATTCTAGCAAACAGAATCCAACAACATATTAAAAAAATCATACACCACGACCAAGTGGGCTTTATCCCAGGAATGCAAGGATTCTTTAATATCCACAAATCAATCAATGTAATACACCACATTAACAAAGTGAAAGATAAAAACCATATGATTATCTCAATAGATGCAGAGAAAGCCTTTGACAAAATTTAACACCTATTTATGATTAAAACTCTCCAGAAAGCAGGAATAGAAGGAACATACCTCAACATAATAAAAGCTATATATGACAAACCCACAGCAAGCATCACCCTCAATGGTGAAAAATTGAAAGCATTTCCCCTGAAATCAGGAACAAGACAAGGGTGCCCACTCTCACCACTACTATTCAACATAGTGTTGGAAGTTTTGGCCACAGCAATCAAAGCAGAAAAAGAAGTAAAAGGAATCCAGATAGGAAAAGAAGAAGTGAAACTCTCTCTGTTTGCAGATGACATGATCCTCTACATAGAAAACCCTAAAGACTCTTCCAAAAAATTACTAGAGCTAATCAATGAATATAGTAAAGTTGCAGGATATAAAATTAATACACAGAAATCCCTTGCATTCCTATATACTAACAATGAAAAAACAGAAAGAGAAATTAAGGAAACAATACCATTCACCATTGCAACAAAAAGAATAAGATACTTAGGAGTATATCTACCTAAAGAAACAAAAGACCTATACATAGAAAACTATAAAACACTGATGAAAGAAATCAAAGAGGACACAAACAGATGGAGAAACATACCATGCTCATGGATTGGAAGAATCAATATTGTCAAAATGGCTATTCTACCCAAAGCAATCTATAGATTCAATGCAATCCCTATCAAGCTACCAACGGTATTTTTCACAGAACTAGAACAAATAATTTCACAATTTGCATGGAAATACAAAAAACCTCGAATAGCCAAAATAATCTTGAGAAAGAAGAATGGAACTGGAGGAATCAACCTGCCTGACTTCAGACTCTACTACAAAGCCACAGTCATCAAGACAGTATGGTACTGGCACAAAGACAGAAATATAGATCAATGGAACAGAATAGAAAGCCCAGAGATAAATCCACGAACCTATGGACACCTTATCTTCGACAAAGGAGGCAAGGACATACAATGGAAAAAAGACAACCTCTTTAACAAGTGGTGCTGGAAAAGCTGGTCAACCACTTGTAAAAGAATGAAACTAGAACACTTTCTAACACCATACACAAAAATAAACTCAAAATGCATTAAAGATCTAAATGTCAGACCAGAAATTATAAAACTCCTAGAGGAGAACATAGGCAAAACACTCTCCGACATAAATCACAGCAAGATCCTCTATGACCCACCTCCCAGAATATTGGAAATAAAAGCAAAACTAAGCAAATGGGACCTAATGAAACTTAAAAGCTTTTGCACTACAAAAGAAACTATAAGTAAGCTGAAAAGACAGCCGTCAGATTGGGAGAAAATAATAGCAAATGAAGAAACAGACAAAGGATTAATCTCAAAAATATACAAGCAACTCCTGCAGCTCAATTCCAGAAAAATAAATGACCCAATCAAAAAATGGGCCAAAGAACTAAACAGATATTTCTCCAAAGAAGACATACAGATGGCTAACAAACACATGAAAAGATGCTCAACATCACTCATTATCAGAGAAATGCAAATCAAAACCACAATGAGGTACCATTACACGCCAGTCAGGATGGCTGCTATCCAAAAGTCTACAAGCAATAAATGCTGGAGAGGGTGTGGAGAAAAGGGAACCCTCTTACACTGTTGGTGGGAATGCAAACTAGTACAGCCGCTATGGAGAACAGTGTGGAGATTTCTTAAAAAACTGGAAATAGAACTGCCATATGACCCAGCAATCCCACTTCTGGGCATACACACCGAGGAAACCAGATCTGAAAGAGACACGTGCACCCCAATGTTCATCGCAGCACTGTTTGTAATAGCCAGGACATGGAAGCAACCTAGATGCCCATCAGCAGACAAATGGATAAGGAAGCTGTGGCACATATACACCATGGAATATTACTCAGCCGTTAAAAAGAATTCATTTGAATCAGTCCTAATGAGATGGATGAAACTGGAGCCCATTATACAGAGTGAAGTAAGCCAGAAAGATAAAGAACATTACAGCATACTAACACATATATATGGAATTTAGAAAGATGGTGACGACAACCCTATATGCAAAACAGAAAAAGAGACACAGAAATACAGAACAGACTTTTGAACTCTGTGGGAGAAGGTGAGGGTGGGATGTTTTGAAAGAACAGCATGTATATTATCTATGGTGAAACAGATCACCAGCCCAGGTGGGATGCATGAGACAAGTGCTCGGGCCTGGTGTACTGGGAAGACCCAGAGGAATCGGGTGGAGAGGGAGGTGGGAGGGGGGATCGGGATGGGGAATACGTGTAAATCTATGGCTGATTCATATCAATGTATGACAAAACCCACTGAAAAAATAAATAAATAAATAAAGGAAAAAAAAAAAAATAGTAGCCACCAACCCCAGACTTCTCTGATGATGGATAACAAACTAAAATCTCTTTACAATTTCATTACATATTTTAACTAATGAATGAATATGTGGCCTAGTATTTTAATGTCAGCTCTCCAAATCCACAGTTACTCTCAAACTGTACATAAACAAGGTATAGTTTAGTCAGAGTTGAGTACAACGCCAGGTGGCACCCCAAAATGAGAGTATGACTTCTGTTGCTGTATTAAATAGCACTGGTGCTCCATCCAGATGATTTTCTTTTTAAGTGAGTATACCCTTCTTTACCTGGAGAAGGAAATGGCAACCCACTCCAGTAATCTTGCCTGGAGGATCCCATGGACAGAGCAGCCTGGCAGGCTACAGTCCATGGCATTGCAAGAGTTGGACACGACTTAGTGACTAACCCCCCAAACATTTGGACTTCTCTGGTGGCTCAGATACTGTGTGGCTACTAATGCTCCTACTGGCATGTACTAACGATTAGCTTCCACAGACAAGAGCTACCTAATCTGCTTGCTGGTGTGTTGATGGCAGGAGTAAGTCTCTGACCCACCACACCCCATCCATATCCCTAATGCTTTAAGAGTGTCGAGGCACCTTCCGGGGTTGCCTGTCTTTTCTGTGTTACAGCTGTGGGCTTGTGGGAAGCAGAGGGAGTCACCTGTCTCATGTTCCCCATCCCTGATGGAGTTCTGGCACATTGGTCTGGTGGATGGTGGGAGGAGGCCTGGCGGCAGAGCAGGCACCCAAATATGCTAAGCTTTAGGCCAGAGACATCTGTGGTGATCTGTTATCACTCAGAACTGAGAAAAGAACTGTGTTAGAGGTCATATAACATGAAATAGCTAATATAAAACACCACGGTCTTCCCTGATGACTCAACAAGTAAAGAAACCATCTGCAATACAGGAAATGCAGGAGACAGGATCAGGAAAATCCCTGGATCTGGAAGATCCCCTGGAGGAAGGCATTTGAAAACACTCCTGTATTCTCGCCCGGGAAAATCCCATGGACAGAGGAGCCTGTCCACGGGATCTCACAGAGTCAGACACGACTGAAACGGCTGAGCACACATGCATAAAACACCACTGCAGTTTGATAGACCATAGAAGAAAGGTACACGCTTTATAACTTTGTGCTCTACTCTGCTTTTGTGCTTTTGTACAAGTTCCCTCTCTTCCTAAAAAGAAACATATAAACCTCTAGATTTTTCTTATCTTGATAAGAAATATAGATGTTATCAAATAACTGTCAGTTTTCTTTTTCCCTTTTCTTCAATTATCTTCACTTCCCTCTTCTAACTTTTCTTTCCTGCTGATCTTTTACTCTCTTGATGTTTGAGATATCATCTCTGAGTAGATGACTACTGCATTGGTCTTCCACGGCTGCAATAATATGTTCCCCAGTTTACTGTCTTAAAGAAAGACACATTCATTAACTTACAATTCTGTAGTTTAGAAATCCAGAATGAGAACAAGTGGTTTAAAATCAAGGTGTCGGCAGATCTACTTTATTTTCTGCATTACTGCTCTCAGGGGAAATCTGTTCCTTTGTCCTCTACAGCACCGAGAGGAATCCTGCATTCCTTGGCTTGCAGCCACTTCCTCCAAATTCAAATCAGCAACAGCCAAGGTGAGTCCTTCTAATCTTACATGATGCTGCACTTCTCTTTCATCTCCCTTTTCCACATTATAGAGCCTTGTGATTGTTTTGGGCATATCCTGATAATCCAGAATAATCTCCCTATTTTAAGGTACATGATTAGCAACCTTAACTCCATCTTCTATGTTAACTCCCACTTTGCAGGAAAAGTAACTTATTAAAACATTTCAGAAATTACAACATAGATATCTTTGGGCGATATGTTATTCTGCCTACCAAAGCTAACAAATCAAAATAAGTATTTGTAAGGTCTAGAGAGAAGTTTTAAAACAAATAAAAATTTAACCTCCCAAACATCCTCCTCAAGTGCCATAAGAAATTATGTTTTTGTTTACCTTTCTATAAATCAGTCAAAAAATATTTATTTTGTCTCTAATGGCCATTCTTTTTTCACCATCATTGCATTAGGTAGGATAGTACTAGTTGCAATAACAAATAAAGGTTAAATACTCAGTAGCTTAACAAAATTTGTTTACCTCTTAGTCATGCAATGTTTTGAAAAATATGTTCAATAGCCAGTATTTTACAAAGTGATTTGGAGACACAGAATCCTACCAACTTTTGTGTCAATCATCTCAGAAGACCATGGAGTTATTTCCAGCAGGCAGATAACAGATGAAGGACATAGAAAGCTCATATAAATTTCACCACATTGTCCAGGAAATTGTATATCACTTCATTTTTGTTTTACATTCATTAGTTGCCTAAAGTGTTGGTTTAAGGACCTTAGAATCCCTGGTCTTATAAATACTTGCCAGGAAAATTGAAACCAAAAATGCTGTAGTACATCTAGGCTAAAGTCTAACTACAAGACCACAAAATAGTTTTCCAAACCCTCTTCCCATCCACACAAGAGCTGTCATCCAAAGGAGATGCCAGTATATCAGATATGGATATACATGCTTCTTTATTATATCTGGATATAAATTCAGTTGCCTGAAAATGTACAAATTAAACATAACTTAGTTATAACATTTAGTATACTTTGGCCACCTGATGTGATGAGCCGACTCATTGGAAAAGACCTTGATGCTGAAAAAGATTGAAGGCAGGGGGAGAAGCGGAGGACAGAGGATGAGATGGTTGGATGGCATCAATGACTCAATGGACATGAGCAAACTCCAGGAGATGGTGAAGTACAGGGAAACCTATCATGCTACTGTCCATGGGGTCACAAAGAGTCGGACACAACTTAGTGACCGAACAATAACAACACTTTATATGCAACAGTGAGTGGCTGCAATAGAAACTCCCCTTTGGAAAAGGAAAGGCTAGGAGGCACATAGGGGTCACATCAAGGATTCCACCTGGCCAGCCATGCACTGTGAGGTCCCTTGTCAAGAATCATGAAATATCTGAAATGATACCTTACTCACAGTCTAATAAATTGATCAGATTTGTGGATGTTGGTAGACTAAATATTTCTAGGTCACAGATGAAAGACAGTTTAATATCATAGCAATGTCAGCATTTACTTGTTCTGGTTCTCTGAGCCACAGTTCTCACAGGGAAATACAAAGACCTTGTATATCACCTTCAAAAAAATAAGTTGTGTCACAGTAGATGAAACATGAGCTTAGGGAATCTGAATCTTTTGTAATGGACACGAAATGAACCTGTTCTTAACTTTACCTTTCAAGGATATTTGATATAGAAATGTTTGATATATACAGTTTGCCATAAAAACAGCATTAAAAAGATAGTCTGAAACAAAAGGGCAATTACTGTCATAAAATGTGCAAAAACATGACACCCATAGAGAATTGTCTCCTCAAATACCTTCATCTTGATAACAGGTAAATGTATTGATTAGATGCTTATTCTGCTTTCTGGGATAAAGTGTCTAGTATTCTTTACGATCTATGATTTTTCTTTATGTCTTAATTTTTGTAATTATTACTACTTAAAATGAAATTTTAATTTTAGAATAGTTTTTGATCTGCAGTAAATTTGTAAGATGATACAGAGTTTCTATATACCATGAGTTTCCTCTATTATTAACATCTTGTGTTATTTTGGTGTCGTTATCATAGCCAGTGAATCAACTTTGATATTAATACATACGAAATCTAAATAAATTATGATGCTTACTTAATTAGCTTTCACCTAAGGCTCTTTTTTTGTTCCAAGGTTCCAGTCACATGGGCTTACCTGCTAGCTTAGCTAGTAAAGAATCCACCTGCAATGCAGGAGACCCTGGTTCATTTCCTAGGTCAGAAAGATCCCCTGGAGAAGGGATTGGCTACCCACTCCAGTATTCTTGGGCTTCCCTGTGGCTTGGATGGTAAAGAATCTGCCTGTGATGTGGGAGACCTGGGTTTGGTCCCTGGGCTGGGAAGATCCCCTGGAGGAGAAAATAGCAACCCACTCCAGTATTCTTGCCTGGAGAATCCCCACGGACAGAGGTGCCTGGCAGGCTGCAGTCCATAGGGTTACATACCACTTGCTTTAGTTATTATGTCACATTGAGTCACGTGTCTTCTTTTTGTGATAGTTTCTCAAGATTCCCTTTTAAACAAAAAATTATTTCATGTTTTTATTGGAGCATTATTGATGTATAATGTTGTGTTAGTTTCTTTTGTGAAGCAAAGTGAGTCAGTTTCACATATACATATATCAAGTCTTTTTTAGATTCTGTTCCCACATAGGTCATTACAGAGTTAGTGGAGTTCCCTGGACTATACAATAAGTTCTTATTAGCTACCTATTTTATAGATTGTAGTGTGCATTTGTTAATCTTAATCTCCCAATTTATTCTTCCCTCCCTTTCCTTTTTTGGATGACATTTACAGTTTTGAGTAGTAATGTTTCTCAATCGCCATTTGTCTGATAGGTTTCTCATGATTAGGCTGGGGTTGTGGGTTTTTAAGAAGATCATTAAGATAAAGCACCATCCGTCACATTATATTGCTGTTGTTGTTCAGCTGCTAAGTTGTGTCCGACTCTGTGACCCCATGGACTGCAGCACACCAGGTTTCCCTATCCTTCACTATCTTCTTAAGTTTGCTCAAACTCATGTCCATGGAGTCGATGATGTTATCCAACCATCTCATCCTCTGTTGTCCCCGTTTCCTTGTGCCCCCAATCTTTTCCAATGAGTCAGCTCTTTGCATCAGGTGGCCAAAGTATTGGCCACATTATATTAAGGACATATACTACCAACCCAATTTACAATGGTTGGTATTAATCTCTTAGCTGAGATATTGTTTGGCCATTTTCTCTACTTTAACATTATTGATTTTTGTGGGTTTTTTTTTTTCCTTTCCATACTATATATACTCTTTGGAAGTAATCATCAGGCCGAGCCAGAATTTAAGAAGTTCCCCACCTCTCTGAAGGCAGGGTATGCATATAGGTTTTTAAAAATTGTTCTTTGTGGGAGATGTTTCTTTTCCCTTATTTATTTAATCATTTATTAATATTAATGTGGCCTCATGGATATTTATTTTTCACTTTGAGTTGTGACCTAGTATTTTTTTATTTGCTTTGATGCTCAAATTTTTAGTCAATTGAGACTTAATCCATAGGGAGATCTTTCAGCTGGCTTCTGTATTCCTTTGATATTCTCCCTATATTTGTGAATGTGTGCTTCTGACACAGGAAGAGTCTTCATACTTATCTTTGATCTATCCTGCCAAAGGCCTAGAGTCAGTTGTTTCTTCAAGGAGCCTTGGTTCCTAATTAGTTAATGGAATATAATATTTCTTGCATATTGTTTGAATGAACAATAAAAAGTAACATTGAATAAATTAAAAAACACAATATGAACTATATGTAGGCTTTTGTATATGGTTTTCAACTTTGAGAGGGTAAAGCTAGCTGTAATTATTAAAATCCCAAACTTAAATTCTCAAAAACACAACATTTCACTTCTTTTTCAGATTTTCAGGGGGCCTCCTTGCATCTCATAAGGAAACTGGGCTCTTCCCATCTGTAAGTTTTGCCATCTTAAGACTTCAGTTTTTGTTGTTGTTGTTTGTTTGCTTGCTTTCACTTAGTAGACAGTGTCAAAAATTAGCAAAAGGAAATTTGCTTCTTAACACTTGTCCTAACAACTGGTCATGATGTTTGTCCTTCCACTCATTTGACTATCTTCAGATGTTTAATTATACCTTGCTGCAGTGGGGGTTAAAAACTGCAGTCCCTGGCTGGATGTTGTTGTTGTTTAGTCCTTAAGCTGTGTCTGATTCTTTGCAACTGCATGCACTGGAGCCCACTAGGCTCCTCTGTCCATGGGATTTCCCAGGCAAGATTACTGGAGTGGGTTGCCATTTCCTTCTCCAGGGGATCTTCCTGACTCAGGGATCTGAGGTGGAGCTGATATAATAATAATAGAAATTCAGTGTACAATAAATGCCATGTGCTTGAATCATCCCCAGAGCATTCCCTACCCTGGTCCCTGAAAGAATTTTCTTCCATAAAATCGGTCACTGGGGCCAAAAAGGTTGGGGACTGCTGCTCGAGGGCTCTCAGGTCCATCATCTGGAGGCAGTAGGGCAGCCCGACCTTGAGGTTGACCACTGCCAGTCTTCCTGCTGTGGGTGATCTGGGAAAGGAAGCCCCATGTTCCCAAGAGGTTGGGGAACATGACGTCTCTCCATCTCCTGGGTTGAGACATCACCCCCTGAGCCCTTGATGTATTTGATGTGGCCTTTCCTGGTGAAGACCCATGAAGGGCAGAGTGGCTAAGAAGCATCAAGTTCTGAGCAGATGCTGGAGGTTTGATGCAGCTTCTGCTGGAGTTGAGCATATCCCTAAACTCCATCACATCAGAAGGGGTGCATCTTGGGAAAGGCATGGGGTGAACAGACCGAGCCTCATAGGGACCCATCCACAGTGGTACAGATCCCGCGTGCACTCATGGGCTAACTGTAGGCACATCTTCTGGGCTGCAGCTTTCAGAGTTCAGCCCGTTAAATTAAGGTAAGATCATAACAGCCCAAAGCCACCAGTCAGCTGGGTCTGATTGGGTAATACTTGGGCTGGATGCTGCTTCTCAGTAAAAACTTCAAACTATGGAAGATGAATACAATTATCAAATGGATAGAAGGTCTTTATTTCCAAGTGCCATTTTAGTTTAAGCCTTCAGTATTTCTGCATCTCATGCCACTATGTTAGAGGACCCCTAACCAACACATAAATCTCATAGTCCTTTTGTAAACTCTTTTAAATATTTCTAGTTTATTTGTCCTCCAAGTTATTCTACATATAGTTGTCAAATTAACATACCCTAAAGCAAAGAAATTTTCATCAAATTTCCTTACCCAGAAACTCCTGATGATTACCCATTACACCCAATAATGTTTTAAAATCTGATCTGATTATTCAGATCTCTGCATGAGCTAAATATTCCAAACATTTCTCACACTGTTTCTCAATATATGTTAACTGATGCAGCCAATCTGACTTGCTCATCATTCCTAGAACACACCATGTGGTCTCCCTCCTCCATATTTTAATACCTTCTCCCAGTCTTCTCATTGTCCTGCCTTTTTACTTGCCTTTAAACCCTGAATTAAATGCCACTTTCCTTCAAGATGATGGAAGTGAATTTTCTATTTTTGAATTTTGATAGAATCTTATAGCTTTTGAAACTACTTCCCACAAATTTTTATTTGTATTATAGCATTATTGTCATAACTACACTATATGGACCTGGAGAACAGATATTAAACTATAGTCATCTTTATATTACTAGTAATAAATAATAAATTATCTTGCAGATTTCTAATGTGCATGCTCGGTTGCTTCAGTCATGTCCAGCTCTTTGTCACTCTATGGACTGTAGTCCGCCAGGTTTCTCTGTCCACAGGATACTCCAGGCAAGAATACTGAAGTGGATAGCCATTTCTTTCTCCAGGGGATCTTCCCAACCCACGGATCAAACCCACAGCTCCTTTAGCTCCTGCATTGCAGGGGAGTTCTTTACCCACTGAGCTACCTGGGAACCTCTAGCATACTAGCAGGAAATAATATATTATCCTCCATGAATTTTTCACTTAGTAAAAATTTAAGTAATCATGGACAAATGATTTTAAGTTAAAAGAGCTTACATTGTATAATTTACACAGAAAAATTGTTCTTTCATGTTAAATTAAGACCAGTTACAAAGAGTCTAAAACATTTAAAACATGACCATTTATATTTTCTCTTATGATTTAAAAGACTTTATATAACAATAAAATTAGTAAAGATAAAATAGCAGGATATTAAAATATTTAAACAGTAAATTATAATAAATATAGATCAATATATTATAGATTTGGAATTTAAGCATGTGTACTTTTTGCATCATATAAAGATATAAAAATATTAATACACAAATGCATTAAAATAGCTACTTATTCAACAAAAACAAAGATTTCTATTTTGCTACATTATTGCAGTGTCCTTTTAAATAGAACCCTACTTTTTTATTGTTATATTGAATATCTTTTGATATAGTAACATACATTACAGAAGAAAAAATAGCTGTCATTTTATTTCTGCAACCTGATGCATTAGAACTTTAGGTTAAAACTTTCTAATGTGGTAAGATTTAGACAAATAAGGAGATATCAGAAAGGTTAATGACTAAATAGCTAATCATTAACAGTTTGTAAATTACAAAGATTTAGCAAAAGCATTCACTGAAAATGTAATTAGAAAAATAAGATATGAGTGTTAAATTTACTCTGCTTTAAGGAACTAGATACCACTGTCTTTCTCAGAAGTGAGGTGAATTAAAATAATTTCCAGAACAGTCCATTCTTTTAACTAACTTCACACCAATCACTTAAGTAAATATTCCAAATCATTATGATCATGTTATAATAATTTTATCTATATTCAATTTAATATATTTTATAACTTTAAAATAGAAACTACTAATTTTAAGGTTGCATTTGCATTTGCAATAAGTGTCTGATAAACTGGAAGGCATTTTAAGGACTTTTCATTCATTCAATCAAGTCATGTTTATGTAACCTAAGTTACTATCCAGCATTGGAAGGAAAATATTGATTTTATTCTCATTGCTCTAATTTTGGTGGTTTCCGAGCATTTGTCCTGGCCTCCTGGAATGTATAATGTAAGATATGGTCCTTCATTTAACAACCAAAAATTTGGCTGAGACATATGTACAATACCAAACACCGGGACTTTATGATCAGGAGCATTCTTGTTGAGTAAAGAGCAACCATCATTGATGCAATTCAGGAGAATTGAGAGAATGGGAATTGATCATGCATGTCTGAAGGGCCTAAGCATAAAATGTGACGGTTTCTCTGAACTGAAGTTTTACTAAGATTCTACCATAGTCCTTTATGTGCAGTTGCCAAGAGCAGAACAAGATACTAAGGCTATTTGGAATAATTTTTTTTCACTATTTTTTTTTTGGCATTTTTAAAAGGTGAATGATCTTTATTACTTATACTGATGATGTCTATTGAATGTGATGCTTGATTGTCATTCTAAAGACATTGATCATTGATGCTAATTAGAGAAAAGTTGGCATTGTGGGACTGTATCAAATCTGAAATTTTGCAAGCATCACCTGTGAGTGTGAGTCTGATTATATATGTGTGTTGACTTTCATATAGCTTTGTTTTTTTGTGCCATGTTTCTAAACATTATCATTAAGCAGTGTTGTATCAGATGTTTTGTTCAAAGTTGTTTGCCTTTCATTGTACAGATCATCCCTGACTTATGGTTCAACTTATAATTTTTAAACAAACAGTTCAGTCACTCAGTTGTATCCAATTCTTTGTGACCCCATGGACTGCAGCACACCAGGCTTCCCCATCCATCACAAACTCCCAGAGCTTGTTCAAACTCATGTCTATTGAGTCGGAGATGCCATCCAACAACCTTATCCTCTGTCTTCCCCTTCTCCTCCTGCCTTCAATTTGCCAGCATCAGGGTTATCACATTAGGTGGCCAAAGTACTGGAGATTCAGCTTCAGCATCAGTCCTTCCAATGAATATTTAGGATTCATTTCCTTTATGATTGACCGGTTTTAACTCCTTGCAGTCCAAAGGATTCTCAAGAGCCTTCTCCAACACCACAATTCAAAAGCATCAGTTCTTCAGTGCTCAGCTTTCTTTATGGTCCAACTCTCACATCTATATGTGACTACTGGAAAAGCCATAGCATTGGCAATAAGAACCTTTTTTGGCAAAGTAATGTCTCTGCTTTTTAATATGTTGTCTAGACTTGCCATAGCTTTTCTTCCAAAGAGCCAGCATCTTTTAATTTCATGGCTGTACTCACCATCTGCAGTGATTTTTAGAACCCAAGAAAAGAAAGTCTGCCACAGTTTCCGTTGTTTACCCATCAATTTGCCATGAAGTGATGGGGCCGGATGTTATGATCTTCCTTTTTAGAATGTTGAGTTTTCAGCCAGCTTCTTCACTCCCCTCACTCACTTTCATCAATAGGCTCTTTAGTTCTTCACTTTCTGCCATAAGGATGGTGTCATCTGCATATCTGAGATTGTTGATACTTCTCCTGGAAATCTTGGTTCCAGCCTGTGCTTCAACCAGTCCAGCATTTCTCATGATGTACTCTGCATATAAGTTAAATAAGCAGGGTAACAATATACAGCCTTGACATACTCCTTTCCTGATTTGGAACCAGTCTGTTGTTCCATGTCCATTCTAACTGTTGCTTCTTGAATTGCATATAGATTTTTTAGGAGGCAGATAAGGTGGTCTGGTATTCCCATTTTTTAAAGAATTTTCCACAGTTTATTGTGATCCACACAGTCAAAGGATTTAGCATTGTCAATGAAGCAGAAGTAGATATTTTTCTGAAATTCTTTTGCTTTCTCTATGATCCAATGGATATTGGCAATTTGATCTCTGGTTCCTCTGCCTTTTCGAAATCCAGCTTAAGAATTTGGAATTTCTCGGTTCATGTACTTTTGAAGCCTAGCTTCGAGAATTTTGAGCATTACTCTCTTAGCATGTGAGATGAGTGCAATTTTGTGGTAGTTTGAACATTCTTTGGCAATGAGATGAAAACTGACCTTTTCCAGTCCTGTGGCCACTGCTGAGTTTTCCAGATTTGCTGGCATATTGAGTGCAGCAATTTCACAGTATCATCTTTTAGGGTTTGAAATAGCTCAGCTGGAATTCCATCACCTCCATTAGCTTTGTTCATAGTGATGCTTCCTAAGGCCCACTTGACTTTGCACTCCAGGATGTCTAGCTCTAGGTGAGTGATCACACCATCGTGATTATTTAAGGTCATTAGATGTTTTTTTGTGTAGTTTTTCTGTGTATTCTTGCCACCTCTTAGTATCTCCTTGTTCTGATAGATCCATAACATTTCTGCCCTTTATTGTGCCTATATTTGCAGGAAATGTTCCCTTGGTATCTCTAATTTCCTAGAAGAGATCTCTAGTTTTTCCCATTTTATTGTTTTCCTCTATTTCTTTGCATTGATCACTTAGGAAGATTTTCTTAACTCTACTTGCTATTCTTTGGGACTCTGCATTCTGATCGCTATATCTTTCCTTTTCTCCTTTGCCTTTTGCTTCTCTTCTTTTCTCAGCTATATGTAAGGCCTCCCCAGACAATCATCTTGCCTTTTTTCATTTCTTTTTCTTGGTGAATGTTTGGATCACTGCCTCCTGTACAATATCGCGAACCTCCTTCCATTGTTCTTCAGGCCCTCTATCTCTCAGATCTTATCCCTTGAATCTGTTTTTCACTTCCCCTGTATAATTGTAAGGGATTTGATTTATGTCATATCTGAATGGTGTAGTGATTTTCCCTACTTTCTTCAATTTAAGTCTGAATTTGGCAATAAGAGATTTATGGTCTGAGCCATGGTCAGCTCCTGGTCTTTTTTTTTTTTTTTTTTTTTTTTGGCTGGCTGTATAGAATTTCTCCATCTTTGGCTACAAAGAATATAATCAAACTGATTTTGGTATTGATCATCTGATGATGTCCATGTGTAGAGACACCTTGTGTTGTTGGAAGAGTGTGTTTGCTATGACCAGTGCATTCTCTTGCAAAACTCTATTAGCCTTTTCTCTGCTTCATTTTGTACTCCAAGGCCACACTTGCCCGTTAATCCAGGTATCTCTTGACCTCCTACTTCTACATTCCAGTTCCTTATGATAAAAGGACATCTTTTTTGGGAAGTAGTTCTAGAAGGTCTTCTAGGTCATTATAGAGCTGTTCAACTTCAGCCTCTTTGGCATTAGTGATTGGGGCATAGACCTGGATTACTGTGATATTGAATGGCTTGTCTTGGAAATGAACAAGATCATTCTGTCATTTTTGAGATTGCACCCAAGTACTGCATTTTGGACTCTATTGTTGACTATCAGAGCTACTCTATTCCTTCTAAGGGATTCTTGCCCATAGTAGTAGATATAATTGTCATCTGAGTTAAATTCCCCCATTCCAGTCCATTTTAATTCACTGATTCCTAAAATGTCAATGTTCACTCCTGCCATCTCCTGTTTGATAACTTCAATTTGCCTTGGTTCATTGACCTAACATTCCAGGTTCCTATGCAACAGTCTTCTTTTCAGCATCAGACTTTACTTTCATCACTAGTCAGAATCACAACTGGGTGTTGTTTTGGCTTTGGTTCTATCTCTTCATTCTTTCTGGAGTTATTTCTCAACTCTTCTCTGGTAGCATATTGGACAACTACTAACCTGGGAAGTTCATCTTTCAGTGTCATATCTTTTTGCTTTTTCATACTGTTCATTTTAAACATTATGATGGTGCCAATGTTATATGCGTTCAGTACAAACTATACTTCAAATTTTGAATTTTTATCTTTTTTTGGGCTAGCAATATGCCATGTGATACTCTCTTGTGATGCTGGACAGTGGTAGAGAGCTGTTCCTCACAGTTAGCCATATGATCACAAGGGTAAACAACTGATAAACATACAACAATTCTGTATCATAAAACCATTCTGTTTTGAGATAGTCAACACTGTTATAAAATGGGTTTAATTTTGCCCAACTGTAGACTAATGTAAATGTTCTCAGCATGTTCTAGGTAGGCTAGGTAAACTATGATGTTCAGTATTTTGAATGCATTAACTGCATTTTTGATTTAGAATATTTTCAATTTATGGTAGGTTTATCAGGGTGTATCTCTCTCATAAGTTAAGGAAGATCTGTACTTCTTAAGTTTCAGCACTCAGAGTAGAGCAATACAAGTTAAAACATAAATGTAGATTTACTTATACATTATGGATGCACTGAATTTATACATTCATTGTATATATACTTTGTAAATGCACTGAGTTTATACATTCAGTGCACTGTGAATGCACTGAAAAATACTGATTCACTAGTTCATGTATTTTACTTAGCTTGATGGTAATGCCAGGAGGTATTCCAAAATCTTTTATAGTAATTATATTGGAATTTATGATACAAATTAAAAAGCTTAATATGAAGACATCTCAAGGCTCAAAAACTACTTGGATTTATTAAATCTGTCTTATTTAACTCATATAATTTTGTTGTCATGAGGGCTGGACTTAATGAAATATCTCTAATATTTGAAAAATGAAGTGAAATTCTTGAGTCACCATCAAATACTACAGTTACCTTATACTCACAACAGCCCAAAGAAGGTAGTTGAATGTGAAAAGGCTTGGCTTTATGATGAAATTTCAAGATGCAGCAATAAGCTTAACTGGAATAGTTTTTTTTTTTTTTTTTATAAATTCATGATCATTAAATGCATAACACAGTCTTAGTTTTTATGAGTCTACATGTCAATTCAGATAAATTAACATTATGATACATAGCCATACCCATCTAAAATTATCAGCTTCTACATACTTGTCTTGGAGAGACATTTCATATACAAGATTGTAAGCATCCATGTTGGATACCTATGTGAAAATACATTTCCTAGTGTCACTTTTTGATCACCATATCAGTGCTCTAGCTTGCAATTATTTCATGTAACAAATAGATCCCAAGTCAATTAATTTTGTTATCTAGTATACTCCAAGCACTTTCCTTTCAGGTGATTTTTGAAGTGGTCGGGACATTCATAGGTTCCTATTGCATCTTCATCAAAATCGTGAATCTTAATTCTATGCAATATATAACTGGATCCAACAAAACTGAACTAATATAATATAACTGCTTTTCAGTTGATCATTTTACTGTTAGATGAAATGATTCCTTTAATTTTTTTCTTTTAATATTGCTCACCTTTTTCTAAAGAAAATATTTTAGCTGAATGATTGCTATGGTGTAAAATGAATGTTGCATGTATTTTAATGTGTCTTAACTGTAGTATTTCTTGACTGAATTGATTTAATACAACATTTTAAAACAACTTTCAGATGCTCTGCTATGCATCAAAGGTGTACCAATAAATTCCACACAAGAAAAATCACAGAATGAATTTCATATGTTATTGGATGCTTAACCCAACCCTACACTGACAATCTTTATTGATATATTCTAATAACTTATATATATTATAAATGTGCTTTACTTTGTTGTGTCAGACTGTGTGTTATAAACAAAAATGATAATAACAATACTCCTTTCAGAATTTTCCCTTGTTGTTCTCTATAAATTTCAGCAAGAATAACCATGTTCAAAAGCTGAGGGCACATGTTAACTATTGTTAAGTTTTCAGAAACATTTCTCAAGCATATTTTTTTAGCAGAATAAGTGAATTATGTTGCTTGGTCTATTGAATTATCTGTAGTTTGTGTGGTATAAGCTCTAGAAATATGACAGTAACATTTGGTCTGAAATATATAACAAAACCTGGAAAAGAAACATATTGTGGGGATTTACACACCGATCAATGCACAGTGGAATAAGGCACATAAATCCCCAGATATCAATGGAAAAACAGATAGAATATTATTTGAAAGATATAGCTAAGGAAAAGAGGGAGTCTGCAGGTGTATTGCTTCCTTATTACATATGTAGCACTAAGTAATGGTAGTATATACTGTGTAAGACTAGGGAAACGAAACGCAAATCTTGGATTACAATTTAGATTCAGTGCTCAGAAAGATAGCTGGTACCCTACCCACATTAGTGCTCCCAGGATTGTTAGAAAGTAAAGAATTTGGAACTTCTTTTGGATAAGGAAGAGAACATACTAAAGTATACACGATCTATGTGATAGTGCAATTTTGAAGAATTTATTTAAATAGTTTCCTGTGAATATTTCCTATGGGAAAAATGTAACACATATATATATATATATTTATATTTATATTTATTTATAATAATTAGTGCTGTAAATTGCTAGGCAATTTTGACCTAATTATTCTTGACTGGATTTTACATTATGTATAACAAAGGAATGATCTTTTCTACTTTAGATTTTATTTACACTTTTAGGTATTAGTATGTGACTCTAATCTCTTTCAAAGGAAAGATGTATTTTGTGTTTTGTTGAATCCAAGGCATAGACAATATACTTAAGAACTGTTTTAAAGAATTAATATATATCATAAAAAATTATAAAACTCTTAATTGATAAAAAGCTTAAAAATAAGAAATGTTTATTGAGTGTCAGGCATTGTTCTGAATTTTGTATACATGTTATCTCTCCCATCATGTAGCTATTATGAGATTAAGTTAGTTAATTTGAAATGAATGATTGTAAAAGATAAAAGTTTGGATAAGAAATAGAGGAAATTTAGGAATGTCTCATTAATGTGCAGTTATCCTTCTTAGAATTTGTTCTTTATTTTTCTAATAGAATTTTTAAGGAAATGATTAAATTTAATAGCATGGAAGTTTTAGTAATTCTTAGTAATTTTGAGTTACTATAATATCACTTTATTGTGGAAATTAGGGGGAAAACATTGGCTGCATATTGAAAATGGAGTTCTCACAAGTGACCTGAAAGACTTTTGCTAGTGAAGGAAGCACATGCATGTACACACACACACACACATTCAGAGTCAGTCAGAAAGGAGATATATATGATGAGGAAAAAAGTAAATTTGAGATGGTCGATAAAAAAGTATAATTTATCCAATGCATGTGCAATAAATTCATCAAAATATTATAAAAATGAATCTAGATACAAAGGACATGAGGTTTAGTCTTGATCTAATCCTTATAACAACTTTAAAGTTTTCTTACCTCCCTAACTTTTATTTTTCTATCTCTACAATGCCATGGTTCTTTTTTGACACCTCTTATTGATTGTTTTTGGCAATGAAATATTTTATAAAATATTTTATTATATACTAATTCCAGGTAGCAACAGTATTATAGGTAAAATACACAAATTTACAATGATTGATTAGCAAATTTAGTGTAGACAGCATTAAGCATAAGTTCTAATTATAGAATACTCAGAAAAAATGAACTGCAATTATCAAATGAGATAATCCTACAAATGTAATGAAAAATATCTTCTAATTATTTGCTTAAGTTTCCAGTCACTTTTTTGTAGGATACCATCTCAAAGATAAATAAAATATGAATTATTAATATTTAATATGCTCACACTTTATAATTACTTGAGATGCATACAATTTAATTATATATGTTTTACTTAATACAACTGGCCTTTTATATACAGGTTTAGTACGAGGACAAATTATTTTATAATTGAATCAGATTATAAATTAGTATATACTTTATTTTTTAAAAATTAATTGCTTTCCTATAAGAAAATATATTACAACTTTGCATGAGGCAATATAATTTGTCTTAGTTTGTTATCTTTACACTTCAGACCACTATATATCATTAAAATTGCCATGGTATATTGAATTTTAGAAACAAAACAAAATGTCCACATACATTCCATTGTTGCTTAAGAGAAAGCTACAATTAGTGACCACATTGCTTAGTCATTTTTTTTAGCTAGGGCTATTTTTGTACTATTGGTTTTTGGATTATATTCTCTTTGTATTATCTCCTTCTGAAACTGTATATATGACCTACACTTTCTCAATCAATCCTCCATGATTCCAAAGTTTTCATTTATTTTTACCCCATCATTTTTCTTTATTTCCGAAGCTTATGTTGTATTTATTTATTTTTATATGTGGATAAGAACATGGTAAAAATCCCACAGATAATAAAGATTCCAGAGCACAATAGCTTAATGACCAGGGAAACAATCTTACTTTACTTGTCTGGACTGTTGGCATTATTATTAACAAATAAGGATTTGATCATGTGATGACTACTCAGAAAGCTGGAAGGGGCTCAGAGCAAACTATAGAGCACTCTGCTTTCATGACAGAGATTATTTCCCAGTAAATAAAGATATATTTAAAGTTCCTCAATGTTTTCACTTCATCTTTCAGTAAACATACACACAATCAGCTGTAATATCACAAGGAAGATGAGCTAGCTTATGAATTATTAGAGCTAAAACTGAATGCCTCCTACAAAATTTTTAACTGCATTCTTATTTTCAATCAAATTAGTTATATTTAACAAGAAAGATTACATGAGTATGTAATCAAATGAAAATGAACAAGAGATAAAGTATTTATGAAAACACTCATGATATATACTTCTACTTCATCATTTTTTTTTATTTATACAGCCAAGATTCCCTTAGTACCTTAAATAGGGTTGTAATACAACAAAGAATAAAATATGGAAATCCTGTTGCTGATGTAGTTTACAAAGAGGGAGATAGGGAATAAACATAAGAAAATTAAATCACATGTGTAAAATTGACCAGTGGTATGTATGTTGCGCTCAGGAGCTTTAGTTGTGTCTGACTTTGGGAGCCTGTAATGAGTAGTATGGAAGAAATAAAAGAGGGAAGAGAGGAGGACTGTGAAACTGTGACAATGGCTAAAATTATGAACAGGGTGATCAGAGAATAGTGAGGAAGGTTCCCATTAAATAACATCTTGAAGAATGTGAAAAAATTGGTCATGTAGATATCTAAAGGTGAAAGCATTCCAGTCAAAGAGTCAAGTCAGTGGAAAGACCCTGAGATGGTACATGCTTGGCATGGTCAAGCAAAGAAGGAATGCAAGCAGTGAACCTAGGCTGGTTTTAGCAATGAGGAGAGCAGTAGACAAAGTTAGACTAGAATTGTGGAAGGTGGTGTTGACTATTGTAAGGCCATTGTCTTTTATTTGGCTTTAAATAGGATATAACTGAATGGTTTTGAGTAGAGAGGTGGTGTGGCCTGTGAAAGTGAAAGTCTCTTAGTCACGTGTGATAGTTTGTGACCCCATGGACTGTAGCCTGCCAGGCTCCTCTGTCCATAGAATTTTCCAGGCAAGAATACTGCAGCTGGTTGCCATTTCCTGACTTATGCTTAAATAGGATGACTCTGTCGTCTTTGTAGGGAGTAAGGGTAAGTGGTCAATGTTGGAACAAGGACATAGATAGGGAAGTTATTGAAATGGTTCAAATAAGGCATAATGATAGCTAGATCTGGATAACCACAGTGAGGTATGACATGATAAGGTTCAAAGCAGAGTCACAGCAGTTTAGTAAAGAGAAGTGATTGCAATCTGGAGCTACTTCCTAATGTAATATCTGGGTGTCATACAAGAAAGGGGATAATCAGAGATAAAATCAAAGTTTGGGGTAAGCCAATTTGAAGGATGGAGATGTCATTCACAGAGATGGAAAAACTGTTACTGCAATAAGTTTGAGAGGAAGGATCAAATTAATTTTGGGCATGGTAAGTTTAAGATGATCCTTAGACATTCAAATGGGGATTTAAGATAGACATTTAGACAGGTGAATCTAGAGTTGCATACAGAAGTCTTGGATGCAGGTATAAATTTAGGAGTTATTTCTTGACATATGAAAGTGTGAGCAATTAAAATCAAATGAAATAAATTGATGAACAGAAAAATCAACTAACTGTATACCTTAAACTGTATACTGGGTTTGACTCCACAGGATATATTCATAATAAACATAGTTTAGAATTACATGAAAATATTCAAGTCTTTTATATAAGGATGCTCTGAGCTGTAAAAACAAGCCGATGTAAATATCGATCCATGCAACGCACACAAGAGGCTTCTGTGTTTAGTTGCTAAATGGCAGACCATGACTAACGCTGTCTTTTTCTCAATAGTTTTTAGTACTTTGATTAGAAAGTCAGATATACATCTTTTGAAAGTAGGTCTGTATATAAGTTTTCTTAGATATCACACTTGTTTTCATTCTAAGCTTATAAAATATCAATTTAAAATGGCCCAAACAGATTTAAGTGGACTGGAACATATTGATTGAAAAATTCTTTAATTTGAAATGTTTCTGTCAGGTTAATAAATTGGAGTAATAAAATCACATTGAAAATACCTGCCTGTGCAAAGGGAACTATATGAAATCAATGGGGAGGAACATATGTACGTGACAACCTGTAAATTTTCGGAAAGGAAATTAGTTTGTCTGATGTAAGCAATGTTTGATTGTTGAAATTCTTTCAATATGAGATATGCTGAAGCAATCTTGCTTATCTATGCATTTATCTTGTGTACATGCCGTTAAGAGGAAAATGCAAATACTTTTATGTAGAGAAAATCTGTGCAATATAATTTTATTAATTCTAAAAATATTAAAAAATAATTTAGTTTAGATTAATCATACTCCAAATTAGGATAATGTATCAATAAGTTTCAGCATCTGCTTTCAAGGACATAGTAGAGATTCAAAAATAATAAAATTGATTCAGTTTTCTATTAATTTCAAATAGAAATAGGATTTGAACTATGTAAAATGATAGTATAATTCACATTTTTGGATAGGCATAGATGTCATAAAAATGGATTGGCTTATTAAAATTTATAATGAAATAAGACTGTATTAAATTTAAAATTCCTAAAAACTAAAGAACAGCATTTAGTGATTTCTGTTTAAATTACTGTTAAACAGTTTATTGCAGAAACCTCTGGATCATAAAGTAACTTAGAATGATATTACAGTGGCAGCAATGAAATATAAACTTCAATAGTGTACTAGTTAGATAGTCCTGTAAACTGTCTCACGTTGAATTTATAATCCTAACTTAATGCATTGAGATGGGGGGGGTGGGTTCTAAAGAGTGAGCTTTGGATCTCTCTACACATTTCTCAACCAAGATGTTTATTATTTCTAAGCTTCTGCTCTTGTGAAATAATTCTACTTGTAATAATATTTTTCTATAGAAAAACACTAAGTTAATATTGATAACACCCTTGCAGATGGGTTTATTAGATCTGGTTAATAATTTTTTTTTCTAGTCATCTTTATTCCTCCATTTCTACTCCTTTCTGCAGTGACTTAAGAATAAAAAAATAAATAAAACAGCTTTTGTGAAATTTAACTGTGGAAGCAAACATTTTTATTTTCTTTTTGTGGTCATTTTCCTATTATTATGTTGCAAAAAAGACATGTTTGTATTTTTATTGCTGTTTTTTAACCAACCTTTATAAAAATTTAATCACAAAATCCTGAACTCATTCCAAGATTTATGTCAGACATCTCTGCTCATAAATCTTCTTGTGCCTGATTTAATATAATACTTAGTAGTTTGTTTTTTTTTTTTTTCTTTTTAAGAAACAGCGATTTCAGTCTCTTGATTGTTCCAAAACAAACCACAACAATGACTTCTGTAAGAAATTTTCAGGAATGAATATTGAGAAATCATACAGACATTTGTACTAAAACTTCTGAACAAACATTAGCAAAGTTTAAATATGAAAAATAAAATATTTCTACCTGTTACAATTTAATCACCTGATAAATGTATAGTCACTCTTTAGAAACCCCTTCTATGTGGCAAGGGCAATGCTAAGAACAAAGATAGAGCTCATCAAACATGACCTACTATCTAATGACCAAGCTGTTCCTGTCTGAACTTGTCCTTAAAAACAGACTGAGCCTATGTAAGTGTCAAGAGCAATGTTGTGATGAAGTGAGTGGGTCTGGAGTTTGGTTAATAGGGTTCAAGTTCTTGCTGCATGACTGAAATATATAAGATGGTATTTGACTGTTATCAATCTGAGTTCCTTCATTTGTTAATTGGAGATAAACATAGCCTTGTGTAGTTTGATGTAAAATTTAAATAGCATGATGAAATTATACCTTCTATCAAATAGCTAACATGATTGTGTTAGCTATTAAAGTTAGCTCTTAATATCTTTTAGAAATGTTTTCAAATATACTACTTTACTTATAAACACATTTCCATAAGACTTGACTATGGGAGAAATTTTGATTTCTGTTTAAGTGAAGTTTACGAATAACTGGCTTTGGCATAAAATACTAGATATAGTAATGGTGTTTGTAGTAATGGCAACTGCAGCAGTAACAGTATATTAGACATTCTTATGGTGAATTAAGATGTTTATTTAGCACATCAGTGACCACGGTGAAGAGTTGTGATATAAAAAGCAAACAGTAGAGTAAACTAAAATTTAGAGTTTTTGAAATACCAATAATATTTTAAGACTTGTAAGGTAAATGCTAAAATATAATGTATCTAAAGAGCCAAAAGGGAAAACTTAATGACATTAAGAGATATTCTTCAATGAAAAGATTAATCTTAATTTTGTTAAGAATCTTATGTTTCACATATTATTTTATAAATATAACACATTGACAAAATGATCTCAAAATATATTTGGAAGTAAAAGTAGATAAAAGTAACTCAAAGTATGAAAAAAAAAAAGATTAACATTCAACTTGTCTCCCTAATAGCTTTTATAGTAATGAATGGTTATTTGAAAAAGAAATTATGGTATTTATATATCAGATACTCAAATTATATATGAATATTTAGAATATGACAAACAAAGACCAAACATCAGATAAAAGGATGTAATCTGGTAAATGGTTTTAAGAAAATTATTTGAAAAAGGATATATTTACATATTTACTTCCAACAACATGATAAAATAGATTTCAGATAAAGCACTTTGTTAAATTACAAAAAAAAAAAAGAAATAAAAGGTGATTTTAAATATATATATATATGAGAATGTTAAAAAAAAAAAAGAATGTCTTACTCATATGTAAATGAGAATGTTTTTCTACAGTAAAATGGAAAGTGCCAGAATGGCAAATTTGTTCAATTTCATAATAACAAATTTATCTTCAGAACTTCATATAATGTTATGAAGGTGAAAAGTGAAAGTGAAAGTCACTCAGTTGTGTCTGACTCTTTGCAACCCCATGGACCATACAGTTCACGGGATTCTCCAGGCCAGGATCCTGGAGTGGGTAGCCTTTCCTTTTTCCATGTCTCCTGCATTGCAGGCAGATTCTTTACCAGCTGAGCTATCAGGGAAGCCCCTGATACATATGTATATATAATAAACAAGATTAAAATATAAACATTACAAATAAAAAGAATAATTTTTGAAAACATAGTGAATAAGAGGTTTATATTATTTAAGTAGCATTAAGAACTTGCTTTCTGAAGAGAAAATGATTGGTGATTTCAAATTAAAAGGTACAAGGGATATAATACAAATAAATTATAACATATACCAATAACATTACCTCACTACTAAGAAAATTAGAGAACATCAGAAAAGTAAGACCAATACCTCCTTATAGTTTTGATGAAAAGTCAATATAGGACAGCTTTCACATGTTGACATACTCTTGCTCAGAAATTACAGTCTAAAACAGGTTCCTGACAAAACAATCATAGATAAGCACAAATATACAGGTAAAACATATAATTCCAAATAGTAATGATATTGTAAATGAGTTTTGTGTAATCTTTTAAATTATGTCTTAATAGAATGTTTCACTTCATGGAAATTATGCTTATTGCTCATATTATACCCAACTATAAGAATATAATGATAATATAGGAAACTAGCAAATAAAATATCTTGATGACAAGTAGAGAAAAAAATCACAATATTTGTCAGTGCTTGGGTCCCCTGTGAAGACTGGTCATGTGAGTCACCAGTGAGAGACCTATTCAATATAAGATACTTATTATAAGTCAAACTATAACACCCCAAAATATGTTGAAATCCTAAACTCCAGTTCCTATAAATGTGACCTTATTTGAAAATAAGATCTTTTCATATGATCAAGTTAAGATGAGAACATTAGGGTGGTAGACCCTAATCCAATATGGTTGGTGCCCTTGTGGAAAATTTGAATTTAGACATGTTCACAGGGAGAAAAGCATAAGAAGATGAAGGCGGAGGTTGGAACAGAGTTTCCCTGTTCCATAAAGGATCTCTGGATGGCAAAACTGTAAGTGTGAAAATTGCTAGTTTTTAAATTATGCATTATATTTTTACACATTATAAAATGAATTGCTAGTAGAGATAGAGACATATATAGATATGAAAGACACAGTCACTTCTGTAGATTTCTGATATGAGGTGGTCATGCACCTCAACATCAAGGACACCAGATATGTAATGGCTGAGTTTCAAGCAATTAAAATTTCTTCCTTTTTTTCATAGGTTCATTGAACTATGTTCATTGATAAGTTGAAAGATAATAGATCTGCAGAGCCTTCTCTTTTGTTGAAGAGACAAACTAAACAAAGACAAAATAGATAACTGTATAAAGCTGAAAATGCATGGAGATAATATATATGATCTGAAAATGAAACATTACAAGATGCTAGAGCAGTTGTAGGAAAGGTCTAATGAAGGACACTTGGAACACAACTCTGTAACAAATAGAGGAACAAGCACAAGCTAATGAGAACAAAAGCATTAGAAAAAAAGTGTAGATAAAAGTTTTTTCCCTGAAGATTAGAGTTTGGGTTAACTGGTTTCTATGTTTTAATGCTGCGTTTGTTTTGCCAAAAAGTCAAGGGAAACAAAAAGTCTGATTTTAATGAATGATGGTCACCACGTTGGCCAATAGCCTTTCTGGGAAAAAAATTTTTTTTTTCTCCTTGGGAGATTGGGAAAGATTGTTAAACACAGTTTTATCAGAATTTGTTAGAGAGAGATGAACGATAGCCAGAGATGCCTATTTATAGCTTGTGAAATGAGCTGTCTAAGCATGAAGTCACCAAGAAAACAATTTTATTATTAGGCATAGTTATAGAGGATGCTGCTGCTGCTGCTGCTAAGTCGTGTCCGGCTCTGTGTGACCCCATAGACGGCAGCCCACCAGGCTCCCCCGTCCCTGGGATTCTCCAGGCAAGAACACTGGAGTGGGTTGCCATTTCCTTCTCCAGTGCATGAAAGTGAAAGTGAAGTCGCTCAGTCCAGTCCGACTCTTAGTGACCCCATGGACTATAGCCTACCAGGCTCCTCCATCCTTGGGATTTTCCAAGCAAGAGTACTGGAGTGGGGTGCCATTGCCTTCTCCATGTAGAGGATGAAGTATGAAGAAATAACTCAAAATCAGAATCAATATATACTTCCCATTTGTTAAATGGGTGGAGTAAGATAAAGTCAAAGATCAGAGACCACTGTTCTTAAGGCTTAGAAAGTTTAGTGCTTTGCAAATAAATATAGAAATTAGAAAGTAACACAGGTTCTTGGGGTAAGTTTTTGATCATAATGAGTCTAAGGCAATCAGAATGCTTAAAATATATATATATATAGGAGAATAGTAGCTTTCCAATCTGTGTTAGTCTCTGCTGTATAGCAAAGTGAATCAGGTATACATATACATATATCCCCTCTTTTTTGGATTTACTGAAGTGGAATGGATTTGTGAGTACTTCATGCTTAAGAAGAACTTCATGAAAGGATGCAAAAACCTTAGCAGTATATTCTATCTCTTCTGCCTCTGACCAATCAGGAGTGACTTCTGGAAATAACTATTCTGTGGAATAGAACACTCGACTTGCTCATTACTGAGCCGCAAAAGCAGTGTCACATAGGTCTAAACGAAAAAAAAAAAAAACAACCAGAAATCCATTAGAAACAAGTCAGAAGACACTTGCACATAGTCATGCTGTGGAGTTATGGCCCTGTTTTTGTCAAAAACATTCCAAAAATAACTGCATCTTAAAAGTCACCAAGGAATACATAATTTTGAATGTTTTTCATGTTAAAAACTAACTTTTCCTGCTCTCATAATGTTTATTGCTGACATCTACAGAGATTTACAAAAAAAATAAGATGTTTAATATTGACTTGTCAAATATAATATTTTCTCTGTCCTTTAATAGTTTCCTGAGAACATTCTTGCTTTCATTTATTTCTTAAAATTATTACTTTTGATGGCAGTTATTCCAAATAGTTGAAAAAAAAAGAAAAAAAAGCCAATACAAATCATTTCTTGAAGTGTTTTCTGGCCCACTTGAGAAACAAACAAACAGAAAAAGCCCAGTAACATTTCAGAGCCAATATCCATTAAAATATAATTAGCTTGTTGTGCATGAAGACGTTTCCATGGGTACTCAGTATCTAAGGAAAGACAAGACCCTGGCTGAGGTGTAGTGTCCGACAGGACTTAATAGATATGACACTGCCTTTTATTTATTTGTATTTAAACTTCGTGTGTTAGCTTCTCAGTCGTGTCCAACTCTTTGTGAACCCATGAAATGTAGCCCATGAGGGTTGAAGAATTTTATTTTGAAATAATTTTAAATTTCAGGAAAATTACCAAAAAAACACAAAGAGTTCCTGTAAAACTCTTGCCCAGTTTCTCTGATTGTTAACATCTCACGTTACCAGGTACCTTTGTTAAAACTGAGAGACTGATGTTGATATGTAACTATTAAAACTCAAGTGGACTTTATCACTTTTTCTATTGATGGTCTTTTTCTGTTTCTTGATTTAATCAGGGTGTTATAGCCAGTTTGTGCTATTATAACAAAAATACCATAGACTGGGTAGCTTAAACATGTCAGCTGATTCAGTGTCTGGTGAAGGTCCATTTCCTCTTTATAGATAGTTGTCTTCTGTCTGTGTCCTCACCTGACTGAGAAATGGAATATTGCTTGCCATATCTGTAAACAAGGGATGTCACAGCCATCAGCAATTGTAGCCGTCACCAAAGGTGAGCTGCTGAGCCTTGAGGGAACTCAGGAAGGAAAAGAATACCTGCCACATAGCAGCCATCAGATCCCAGCTACTCTCCTTTCTAGGCATTACGGATATAGCAGTAAATAGGAAACGACAGCAACAAAGGGGGGGGGGAAATAAGCTTACGGTCACACAATGGGAGAGAGAGTTATACCAGATGGTAGAATGCACATTTGTTTAATTAATAAATAAATGAATACTTTTTCTGTGTCTGCTATCTGTCTTCTCCCTCCCACTACCGTTTTGCCTGGCTAAATCATACTCATCATGAAATGCAATGCTTTAACTTTACTTTTGCAAAAAATCTTTCCCAAACCATTCCTGACTATGCTAGGTTTGCTTTTCTTATTATTTGCTTGTTTGGGCCCCAGCCTGTGTTTTCCTTCAGATCCCTTATGGTGATTATAGTGTTCACTGTTCATTTCATTTCTTTCCCATCAGATAGACATGAAAGTAAAGAACTATGTTTTTGTCTCTTGGTCCCATTGCTACTATCCTTTTTAGTCCATACCAGGAAACAGTATTTATTTGTTGAATTAATGAAAGAAAGAATTGAAGAGAGAAAAGATTAGATACGGAATATATGCAGGTAATGGGGCAGCTACTGAGAGTAAGGGCAAATTTCTCTGAAGACTCTTTATCTGGTACCTTCAGCTGGAGGCAAATGCTCCCTGGGGTACTTCAAGGAACAAGGTGTAAATTGTGTGTGAAAATGTGTGAGGTAATGAGAAGTAGTCTTAAGGTTCCAGAGCACACATTTTCAAACAATTCAATAGAAATTAGTAACAGACATGGGAGAGGGTTTGAAAATGTACATATGAGTTGATTTTGTGGAGGAAAGTAAAGCCCTTATCTATATCTTAGAAATCTGAGCTTCCCAGGTAGCTCAGTGGGTAAAGAAACCGCCTGCAATGCAGGAGCCGCAGGAGCCGTGGGCTTGATCCTTGGGTTGGGAAGATCCCCTGGAGGAGAAAATGGCTCCCCATTCCAGAGTTCTGCCTGGAGAATCCCATGGACAGAGAAAAGCCAGGTGGACTACAGTCCATAGAGTTCAAAGAGTCAGACACAACTGAAGCAACTGAGCAAGCTCATTAGAAATCTGTAAGAGAAGGCAATCTGTGTTTTGTTTTTTGTTTTTTTTTTCCCACTCATCTTTCTTACATGTGAATGCTCTGAAAACCAAAAATTCTAACTCTACATGGCTTACTGTCTTCATTAACGTGATCTGAATATTTATTCCCTTCATTATCATGATTTTAATACTCTGAAGAGCAGAACTTTGCATGAGAAAATAGAAATGGCAAATCATTTGATTACTTATACTAGAAACTACCTGAAGCCCGTAGACTCTTCAATGAAAAGCATCAAAGGACAGTTTACATACCAACACTCTGACTCCACCCCTTGACTCAAATCCCTCTCCCTTTTGTACCCACCAATCCTTAACTATTACATTATGACCCTATGGAATCCTAACCAAGCCCCAGCTGAATGTGTAATTTTAAAGCAGATTTCAAAATCTCATAAATATCCTAAACTTTTCCCTCACTAAATATGGACGTGGCTATTTTCTTTGCTACAGTAAGTGATAACTCAAGTTGTTTTGGTAATATTTTAGGGGAACCCACATTCAACACTATTCAGATTAATGCCTTTGCTTCCAATTTTTATTAACCAACACATTTAAAAGTCCATTGTTATATTTCATTTTTGAAGGCAAAAAAAAAAACCTCATAAAGGGGAAGATTATTTTTACTATCTTTCAGCTATCCATTTGAGAATTATTAAGTTGTTTACTTTTGAAATATATTTTTAAATTTAATAGTAAATATATATATAATCCTAAACCAGAATGGTACTGCCATTTTCCTTGAATGACTGACAAATATATTGTCACTTTATTATAATCCAACAATGTTTTTGACACCAACATATTATCACTGAAAATCCTTTGAAAATATTCTTTGTGATATCTTTTAAAAAAGAATATGTTTTAAATCATATTCATGTGGTCCAGGAGAATTAGGAAAGTGGATTTCATAGTTTCATAATTTTGGTTCTGTGGCATGGCCATTTAGAACATTGATCTATGAAATTTTTAATTTTATCCTACTTTGCAGAGTAGTCTCATAATCGTTTAAGATATGAATTAAATTTTATTTTACAAAGTAAAACCAAAGGACTACCAGTCAATAAATTTCAACCATGAACGAAGTGAATGAAGCAGTGTGTAAGTGCCCGAAGCAGAACAAGTACAAGCGCAGCAGTAAATGCCGCTGTCCCTGCCTCCCGGAAACTTCTGGTACAATCCATATATCATGTTGTCACTGTCAAGCCCACTGTCATCCTCATGCCTTTGACTTAGGAAAAGCACAGACCAGAGATCTGGGATCTTGGATTTTACTCCTGTCTTTAACTTCCTCTGCAACTTTGTTGAAGTAAATTCATTTTTCAGCTTTTCTCTGTGAAATGAGAGGGTTGGAATATATCATTGCTTGTCCAATTGTTTTTCACAGATATACTTCAAGGACACTTTGATGGGAAGGGTAATGGGTTCAGGAAGAGGAACCCTTCACTCCCCACTGCTTCAAACACAGCAGTTCTGCTTGTTCCCTATATTTATTTTGGACTTTGAAGCTAGCCTTCATTTGAACAAACAAATCAGTGCATTAAATAAAAACAAACAAACAAAAACCAAAATAAATGAAATGTAGCATTCCATTTTTCTCAAATATATAGTTTGGTATAAGGCAAACAATAAACTTCAAGTTCTGTAGCTAAAATGTGTCTCAATAATATAATAATGATAATGTGATTTGTTCACTCTTTTTAGTATCCCAAAAAATTAAATGCATAATCTGATTTCTTCCTGACAAGAACACTGAAAGGCAGGTATTACATATCATGCTTTTTTACAGAAAAGAAAATTTGAACATTGATTTCCAATTATCCAATTCCCTAATATTTTTAAGAGCTGACTTGTGCAAGGTTTTGCTAGGTATTTTTAGGTTTCATGTTCATAAAACCTTATGCAACTATATATATAGCAAACACTCAGAACTAGAGTTGAAGTCTAGAGTGGCTGATGGTCCTTAGCAATGTGAATAATGATAATAAAACCACTGCCATTGAGAATAATACAGCTCACTTTGACTTGGAGGTATATGCCCTTGCATAATACTACATACTAAAAATTTTATTTAGTTTCACAATGCAATGAGATATACTCTCCAATATTCCCATTTTAAGGATGAGGTAATCTGGTCCCATCACTTCATGGGAAATAGATGAGGAAACAGTGGAAACAGTGTCAGACTTTATTTTTTGGGGCTCCAAAATCACTGCAGATGGTGATTGCAGCCATGAAATTAAAAGACGCTTACTCCTTGGAAGGAAAGTTATGACCAACCTAGACAGCATATTAAAAAGCAGAGACATTACTTTGCCAACAAAGGTCCATCTGGTCAAGGCTATGGTTTTTCCAGTGGTAATGTATGGATGTGAGAGTTGGACTGTGAAGAAAGCTGAGCTCTGAAAAATTGATGCTTTTGAACTATGGTGTTGGGGAAGACTCTTGAGTCCCTTGGACTGCAAGGAGATCCAACCCCTTCATCCTAAAGGAGATCAGTCCTGGGTATTCATTGGAAGCACTGATGCTGAAGCTGAAACTTCAATACTTTGGCCACCTCTTTCAAAGAGTTGACTCATTGGAAAAGATCCTGATGCTGGGAGGGATTGGGGGCAGGAGGAGAAGGGGACGACAGAGGATGATATGGCTGGATGGCATCACCGACTCCATGGACATGAGTTTGAGTAAATTCCAGGAGTTGGTGATGGACAGGGAGGCCTGGCGTGCTGCGATTCAGGGGATCACAAACAGTCAGACATGACTGAGTGACTGAACTGAACTGAACTGAACTGAAACAAATAGGACTTCCCTGGTAGCTCAGATGATAAAGAGTCTACCTGCAATGCAGAAAAGCCAGGTTCCATCCCTGGGTCAGGAAGATCACCTGGAGAAGGAAATGGCAACCCACTCAAGTATTCCTGCATGCAGAATTCCATGGACAGAGGAGCCTGGTGGGCTACAGTCCATGGAATTGCAAAGAGCTGGACATAGCTGAGCAGGTTTTACTTATAACTGAAATTAAGCAAGTAAAGTAGTTTGCTTATGTCTAACTTCGGAGGACTAGTAAGGAACAGAGCTAACATTCAATCCTAAATTGAGACCAAAGCCTTCATTTAATCCATATAACTTCCTGCCTAATTTATTGCAATGCTGACTTCCAATTTAAAAGTGATTAATTTATTTAAAATGTGATTAAGTGTAACAGAGTCTGAGGACTAACACTCCCAACATTAAGAAAGCATAAAGCTACCATAATCAAGACAATGGGATATCAGTGAAATACACAAGTAGATCAATGGAACAGAATAGAGAGTCTAGAAAGAAACCCATATAAATATACTCCACAGATTTCTGAAGAAGAAGCAAATGCAATCCAGTGGAGCAAATCAGTCTTTTTGACAAATGGTTCTGGAACAACTGAACATCCATATCCAACAAAAAAGTGAATATAGACACAGACTTGATATTTTTCACAAAAATTAATACAAAATGAACCACACACCTGAATGCAAAACTATAAAACCCTTAGAAGATGGAATAGGAGGACATCTTGATTGCCTTGGGTTTGGAGGTATTTTTAAACATGTGTGCTCAGTCTTGTCTGACTCTTTGGGACCCCATCGACTGTAGCCCTCCAGGCTCCTCTTTCCATAGAATTTTCCAGACAAGAATACTGGAGCAGGCTGCCTTTCCTACTCCAGGGGACATTCCTGACACAGGGATTGAATTGCATTTCTTATGTCTCCTGCATTGGAAGGCAGATTATTTACCATTGTGCCGTTTGGGAAGCCCGCCTTTATATATGCAACACCAGACAACATCCATGAAAGAATTAATAAGCCAGGCTTCATTAAAATAAAACAAACAAGTATATACAACTACTGTTTTGTGAAAGACACTGTTAAATTATGAAAAGGCAAGCATCAAACGATGAGAATTTTTTGCAAAACACTGCTGAATAATGAATCATTATCTAAAATACTCTTAAAAATCAATAATAAAATGAAACAAATTAATGAAAAAATGGGCCAAAAGCTTTGAGACACCTTAAAAAAAAAAAAATAGACAATGCATAAGCACATGATAAAATGCTCCACATCATATGTCATGATGGAAATGCAAGTTAAAACAACAAGGAGTAATATATTACATATCTTTATATAATTTATATAGATATAGATTATGTATCTCTGAATCCCCAGAGCTAGAAGTTTTGTATAATTATTTCTCAGGTGTGTTAACTAAATAACTTGAAAATATTCAGAGAGTTTCTGAGATTCATAGCTAACAAAGATAAAACATTTTTTTCTTAGCCTATAGCTGTTTAACTGAGATATAGAAAAGTAGTATATAAATTTAAATAAACAAAACAATGTAAAGTTTTAGAATGAAAACAATAACAACAATGATATTCCGCTACACACCAACTAGAATGGTCAAAATCCAGGACACTGCCTACACCAAATGCTGGCAAGAATGTGGAGTAATAAGAACTCTATTCATCGCTGGAAGAAATGCAGCATGGTGCAGCTGCTTGGAAGACAGTTTGGCAATTGCTTATGAAACTAAACCCTCTCTTACCTGAGGATTCAGCAATTGTGCTTTATGGTATTTCCCCAGAGGAGTTGGAATTTATGACCACGCAAAACCCTGCATACAGATGTTTATAGCAACCTTACTCATAATTGCCAAAACTTGGAAGAAATCAAGATGTTCTTCAGTAAGTGAATGTGTAAAAATATTGGAACATCTAGACAATGACTATTATTCACAAAGCTAAAGAAATGAGCTATCAAGCTGTGAAAAGACATGAAGAAAACTTAAACACATAATACTAAGCAAAAGAAGCCCATCTGAGAAAGGCAACACACTGTGTACTTCCACCTATGTAACATTCTGGAAATGGCAAAGCTATGGACACAGTAAAAAGATTAGTAGTTGCCAGGGATTAGTGAAAAGGGATAAATAAGTGGAACACAGGGATTTTTCCAGTAGTAAATAGACTTTGTATAATACAGTAATGATAAATACATGTCATTATAGAGTTGTCCAAGCTCATAGAATGCACACCAGGATTAAACACACAAAACATGGACTTCGAGTGTTTTTATGCCAATATATTTCATTAGTTGTAACAAATTATCATTCTAATGGGGCATGTTGGTATCCGGTGAGATTATGCATTTGTGTGAACATAGAAAAATGATGTCCTTTTCATCATAGGGTACTGGAATGCAAAAGTAGGAAGTAAAGATATACCTGGAGTAAAGGGCATGTTTGGCCTTGGAGTACAAAATGAAGCATGGCAAAGGTTAACGGAGTTTTGCAAAGTGAACACACTGGTCATACCCAACACCACCTTCCAACAACACAAGAGAGTCCATGTCCATCTCTACACATGAATATCACCAGATGTTCAATACTGAAATCAGATTGATCATATTTTTTGCAGCTGAAGATGGAGATGCTCTATACAGTCAGCAAAAACAAGACCAGGAGTTGACTATAGCTCAGATCACGAACTTCTTATTGTAAAATTCAGACTTAAAATGAAGAAAGTAGGGAAAATCACTAGAACATTCAGGTATGGCCTAAATCAAATGCCTTATGGTTATACAGTGGAAGTGACAAATAGATTCAAGGGATTAGATCCGATAGACAGAGTGCCTGAAGAACTATGGACAAGGTATGTAACATTGTACAGGGTGGAGTGATCAAAACCATCCCCAAGAAGAAGAAATGCAAAAAGGTAAAATGGTTCTCTGAGAAGGCCTTACAGATAGCTGAGAAAAGAAGGGAAGTGAAAGGGAAAGATATACTCATCTGAATCCAGAGTTCCAAAGAATAGCAAGGAGAGATAAGAAAGCCTTCCTAAGTGATCAATACAAAGACATAGAGAAAAACAATAGAATGGGAAAGACTAGAGACTCTTCAAGAAAATTAGAGATACCAAGGGAATATTTCATGCAAAGATGGGCACAATAAAGGACAGAAATGGTATGGACTTAACAGAAGAAGAAGATATTAAGAAAAGGTGGCAAGAGTACATAGAAGAACTATACAAAAAAGATCTTAATGATCCTGATAACCACGATGGTATGATCACTCACCCAGAGTCAGACATCCTGGAATGCAAAATCAAGTGGGCCTACCATCAAAGCTACTGGAGATGATGGAATTCAGCTGAGCTATTTCAAATCTTAAAAAGATGATGCTGTGAAAGTGCTGCACTCAACATGCCAGCACATTTTGAAACTCAGCCGTGGCCACAGGACTGCAAAAGTTCAGTTTCATTCCAATCCCAAAGAAAAGCAATGCCAGAAATGTTCAACCTATGGCACAATTGCACTCATCTCACATCCTAGCAAAGTAACGCTCAAAATTCTCCAAGCCAGGGTTCAACGGTATGTAAACCATGAATTTCCAGATGTTCAAGCTGGATTTAGAAAAGGCGGAGGAACCAGAAATAAATTGCCAACATCCGTTGGATCATTGAAAAAGCAAGAGAATTTCAGAAAAAACATCTACTTTTACTTCATTGACTACACTAAATCCTTTGATTGTGTGGATTACAACAAACTGTGGTAAATTCTTCAAGAAATGTGTATACTGGACCACCTAACCTGCCTCCTGAGAAACCTGTCTGCAGGCCAAGAAGCAACAGTTAGAATGGGGTATGAAACAATGTACTGGTTCAAAACTGGTAAAGATGTATGTCAAGGTTGTATATTGTCATCCTGCTTATTTAATGTCTATGCAGAGTACGTCACATGAAATGATGTATAAGCTGGATGAAGCACAAGCTGGAATCAACATTGCCAGGAGAAATATCAATAACCTCAGATATGCAGATGACACCACCCTTATGGCAGAAAGCGAAGAGGAACTAAAGGGCCTCTTGATGAAAAGTGAAAAAGGAGAGTGAAAAAGCTGGCTTAAAACTCCACACTCAAACAATGAGGATTGTGGCATCCAGTCCCATCACTTCATGGCAAATGGATGGGGAAACAAAGAATGACAGACTTTCTTATCTTGGGCTCCAAAATCACTGCAGATGATGACTGCAGTCATGAAATTAAGATACTTGCTCTGTGGAACAAAATCTACGACCAATCTAGACAGCATATTAAAAAGCAGAGACATCACTTTGCCAACAAAGGTTCTTTTTTCAAAGCTATGGCTTTTCCAGTAGTCATGTATAGATATGAAAGTTGCACCACAAAGAAAGCAGAATGCCAAAGAATTCATCTTTTGAACTGTGTTTCTGGAAAAGATTTTTGACAGTCTCTTGGACCGCAAGTAGGTCAAACCAGTCCATCCTAAAGGAAATCAGTCCTGAATATTCATTGCAAGGATGGATGCTGAAGCTGAAGCTCCAATACTTTGGCTACCTGATGGGAAGAACTGACTCATTGGAAAAGATCCTGATGCTAGGAAAGAATGAAAGCAGGAGGCGAAGGGGACAACAGAGGATGAGATGGTTGGATAACATCACCGACTCAATGGACCTGAGTTTGAGAAAACTCTGGGAGTTGGTGATGAATAGGGAAGCCTGGTGTGCTACAGTCCATGGGGTCACAAAGAGTCAACATAACTGAGCGACTGAATTGAACTGAGCTGATATGAGAGCTTCCCTGGTGGATCAGTGATAAAAAATCTGCCTGCCAATGCAGGAGATGTGGGTTCAATCTCTGGGTTGGGAAGATCCCCTTTAGGAGGCAAAGGCAAACTACTGCTGTATTCTTGCCTGGGTAATCCCATGGACAGCAGAGCCTGGCAGGTTATAGTCCACGAGCTCACAAAAGAGTCAGACATGACTAAGCAACTCAACAACAGCAACAGGTGTTATATGAGAATTCTCTGTACCTTCTGTTCATTTTTTTCTATGAATCTATAGTGCCTCTAAAAATTAAACTAAATAATTAAATTAAATTAAATTAAATTAAACTAAAATTAAATATTAAAAATAAGTGCTCAGCACCACTAATCAGTAGGGAAGTACAGTCAAATCATAATGAGATATCATCTCTTGACTGATAGAATGGCTGTCATCGGAAAGATAACAGATAATATTTTTTGGTGAGGATGTGGAGAAAAACTTTGTGCACTGTTAGTGGGAATGTAAATTGGTCCAGCTATTATGAAAAACAATATGGACATCCTCAAAATACTAAAAGTAGTACTGACAAATGATCCAGCAATTCCACTCCTAGAGATATATGCTAAGAAACAAAATCACCATCTTGAAGAGATATTTGCACATTCCCCTGTGAAAGTGAAAGTGAAAGCCACTCAGTCGTGTCCGACTTTTTGTGACCCCATGGACTATACAAGTCATGGAATTCTCTAGGCCAGAATACTGGAGTGGGTAGCTGTTCCCTTCTCTAGGGGATCTTCCCAACCCAGGGACTGCCCCTCTCCACTGTTAATTGCAGCATTATTCATAATAGCCAAAATATGGAACAACAACAAAAAGTAAATGCTATTGATAGATGGATGCATAAAAAATGCAATACACATAATGGAATATTTCTCAGCCATAAAAAGAATTTATAGCAACACAGGTGGACCTTAGGGTGTTATGCTAAGTGAAATAATTCATAGAGAGAACAGTAGTATATGATCTCACTTATTTGTGGAATGAAAGAAAAAAGAATCCATAAAGAAAGAAAATAGACTGATGGTTACCAGAGGAAGGAAGAAGGAAAATGGGTGATGCTGGTCCAGGATTTTTTTTTTCTTTTTTAATAAACTTCCAAATAAAATAAATCAGTTTTGAGGATGTAATTATCCTCAAAACTGATTATAATAATTTATATAATTATATAAATTATATATAATATAATATATATGTATATATATGTTTCTTTTCTTTTCTTTTTTTATTTCCTGAAATACTTGTGGAGGAATTAGAGTAACTGGAAGAAAGGAACTTAAAAGGAGTCAGTAGCAGATCCAAGGGCACATCTTAACAGGACAAGAAGGACAACCTCCACCTTTCAGCTTTAATTTGGTGTCTCAGGGCCTGTGTGTGCCTTAGTCAAGAAGCAGGAAACACAAGCCAGGACTTGTTTGTTCTCCCTAGCAGATTCTTATAATAAAGCAGAGTTTGAAAATCTCATGACTCAGATCAATACTCATAAACTCACTGCACACTACCATTCCTCTGCAAGGGCCTTAAAAACAACACCTATTGGACAGTGTCAGAATTTTGGTTTCTACTGATTTTCTTGTTCAATTTATACACAATGATCTTTACCTTGATAACTGTTAAAGATACTTAAAAATAAAACAAAGCTATGACTGTAGCCCAATACTCTATCATTGCATCCCAAGTGGTACTTGTGATAAAGAACCCACACACCAATGCAGGCGAGACAAGAGATGTGGGTTTGATCCCTGGGTCGGGAAGATACCCTGAAGAAGGGCATGACAGCCCACTCCAGCATTCTTGCCTGGACAGTTTCAGATAGAGGAGCCTGGCAGGCTACAGTCCATAGGGTCAAAAAAGTCAGGCATAACTGAAGCAACTCAACATAGACAGCCTAAATTAAGATGATTCCTCTAAAATCTATAGCAGGAGGATATAGTTTTGTATTTCAAATACTTGCCTATACTTTAAGATTTGGCTACATAGTCTACTGGAATGTTAATTTTTCTCAATCCCTAGATTAGAACTACATCACCATCTCTTCTTCCTTAGCACATTTGTCATTTTGCTCAGTTACTTTTTATCTGTAGCGTGGGTGTTATTCTATACACTATAAATTTTTCCCAGGAAAATGTGCTTTATAATCCATACTGAGTTTCAAGACCAAAAATTACTAGAATAATTAATTGATGAGAAGCATTAAAAACTAAATTACAGTTCCACAGAGAAATATACTTCATTCTTGATTACTTTTCTGCATGTATCAAAATGTATTTTTTTAGATATCTATTCATAAAACCATGATACATTTTGTTTTTATTCTGTCAAATTGGGAGCCAAAATGAAAACTTGAAGAAAAGTCTAAAAATAATTGTTGAAAAAATTCAAGCTGGCGAATCTTTGCATTACAACAAATACATACATTTTCTTTGAGTAACACATGGTTTGGACAGGTGTTACTATTAATAACAGGAGATTTGCATATTTTACAAACAAATTTTCATATGTACCATAATACCTAACACTGCATACATAAATTTTCACAGATGCATCTCTCTTGTTTAAAATATGTGTAAAATTTTCTAGCAAGCCCCCCAAACACTCTATCAATAATGTTTACTATAGCAAAACCCATTATATCTATTCACAAGACCTAAAATGAAGAATATATGATCAGTTAAGTCAGTGGGAAATGAAATGCCACCACAGGATCAAAAAGGTAATGTTTTCAAAATTACAATTAAATAATATCTTTAAAATTAAGATGTTGAAAATAATAGTGGCATGATTTTATATAAAGAAAAATGCTGCTCTGATTAAAAACTCCTCTTTCTGTCTAGTGTTGTGTTGAGGAGGCACGGATATCTGAGACTCACTTATTCTTCCCTTTGTATTTTTGGCCAGCAGCCAGTTAAGGCTGTAACTCTAGCCTGTGGAAATTGGTTGAGTAAATGGAGACAATGAACCAGGTGCAGTGCATGAAGATTAGGGAGGCTGAAATTATAGAGTTAGTGAGGTGTGATTCTATTGTTTCAGTGGGGACTCCCACTCCTACTGTGGGAGGAGGGGTGTAGAAAGAAACACCACATCAATCAAAATACTTTTCCAGTGTATAGGCATGTTTATTTCTATCTCAAATGCCTTCCCATGTATTAGGTTTACCTATATGAAGAGATATTAATAAGTTTTGTGTATGTTGGATCATATTTTTCTTTTTCGCTTACCAAATCTGCTTGCCCGCTGATGGATAGACTTGAAAAAAAAAATGTTGTGGGCATCTAATAACAGGAAGATCTGGAAGACACATTTATACATTTAATCTCAGGGTCACTTAAAAAATATTCTGTCAGTAGAGTCTTAAACTTTTGCACATCATTAGTTGCTCTTCTTGTGCATAATTTAAAAATCATCTCAAGATGATTTGACTATTTGTGAATGACATATATTTTGTTTCTGAACTTATAGCATCTCTCACTGGAGAAGGAAATGACAACCTACTCCATTTTTTTTTTTTTTCCACTCCACTATTCTTGCCTGGAGAATCCTATGGACAGAGGAGCCTGGCAGGCTACAGTCCATAGGGTCGCTAAGAGTCGGACATAACTGAAGCGACTTAGCAGCAGTAGCAGCAACATCTCTCAAAAAAGGTAGACTATATGACCCTTAAAAGAAAACATTTGACATTAACATGCTCTCAGTGTTCTGCAGAAACAGAGACTATTATTTTTTGGTTTATGATCTCATTTCTTCAAATTATATAAAATTTCTGACACTGATAAAGCAACATCATATGTGTTGTTTCCCTGGGAAATGGTGCAGCTTGTCATTTTCCCTTCCTTATGTGTAACAGTATGGGATACCTCCACACAGTTTACAGGGAAAATCTTACATTTTGATATGTCAGCCAATGAAAGAAAAGGAAAAAGTCAAGTGACCTTGACATTCTGAATAAATTCAAGAAAAACTATCCTTCAGGTAAATATTAAAGTTATTAAATCATTGCTAATTAACTTTTAGCAATATCAAGCCTGGCACATTCTGTGAAACCTTCCATTTTGAAAACTTCCTTAACACTGCTCTCACTTAAACCAAGTTGAAATAATTCATCTATCCGATGTGTGTTACTAAAACAACTTACTCTATCTTGTTTAAGTCGAACATCAATTAAGTGAAGTGTAGGAAATAACTCACAGAATCTCAATGACGTCTAGAGAATCAAGCTTAGAAAAGTCTGTAAGACCAGGAAAACATTCTAACTATGTTATACTTCTATCTAGATGCAATACCACCATCTTTGGACAAGGTAAGGCAAATCTTGAGTATAAGATTTAACGTCTCATTCTTTTGAGATTCCTATAGGGATAAACCTGGAAAGAAATTAATATTCCAAGAGGGTACCCTATCAAAAGAATATACTCCAACATTAACTGCTGCTGCTGCTGCTGCTAAGTCTCTTCAGTCGTGTCTGACTCTGTGTGACCCCATAGACGGCAGCCCACCAGGCTCCCCTGTCCCTGGGATTCTCCAGGCAAGAACACTGGAGTGGGTTGCCATTTCCTTCTCCAATGCGTGAAAGTGAAAAGTGAAAGTGAAATTGCTCAGTCATGTCCAACATTAACTAGAAGTATAAATATTATTCATGCTATTTATTTTTAAATAAAATATTAATTATTGACTTTATTCCTGGCATGTTCGTTTAGGTCATTAAAATTATGACGTACTTCTTAATTTTTGTTGCTGTCCTTTAAATATTTTCTTCTCCTTGTTAGGGGAAGCACACTGACTGAAACCGCCCACCCTGGCCAGGCACCATAGTAACCATTTGCAAGAGTTGTTTTGCGACAGGAGATCCTGGAAAGGAACACAGAACTAATAAGCCACCACCAACCGAAAGAGTTCAGGAAAAGTCAAAAGGAGAAACCCCGGTCTGACCACTTCCCAGAATCCTTCTCTCTGGCATCCATCTTGGCTGAACAAGGCGTGCACCACCAGGAAGGACTCCGAGTCAGAATGATTGGCTAAGGACAACCCAGAAACTAATCCCATCACCATAAGACTGCAAGCCACGTGGCAGAGGTGTTCTCCTGGGTTCCCTTACCCTCCTGCTCTCCACCTGGGTGTCCTTTCCCAATAAAATCTCTTGCTTTGTCAGCACACGTGTCTCCTCAGACAATTCATTTCTGAGGGTTAGACAAGAGCCCAGTTTGGGGCCCTGGAAGGGGTCCCCTTTTCTGCAACATTATTACTCCTTCAAAATCAAAGAATGATTTTCTGCAACATAAGGATAGACTTTATATACAGAATGACCTCATATGTGACTATTAGTATAGTCAAGATATTAAAAGATAGTGTTGATAGAAGAAATATTTGTAATCATTTGTTTTATCAAAATGCAACTTCTTATAGAAAACAGGAATAGTAAAGTTTTCACAAATGTGTGATACTAGAGCTAAGAATAGTTTTCATCTCTCCAATGTTATTGAGATAATAAAATATATTCTAAAATAACTCAATATTATAATTGTGTTTAAACAATCTCAGATTGGAAATCCATTTAATTGACTGTTGCTTTTAAAATATGAAATTATTCTGGGAATTTTTCTGGTTTGCACTAGAACATTTCCAGGGGCAAAGTGGATTTTATTATAAGCAACATGACATTGTACATCATTAAAATATACTCTTAAATTAGCTTTTGTTATCATACAACTTTATGTTTATAAGTTCAGTAAAGGTATAAAACATATTTAGAATATTAGAGATACGTTAATAATGTGTTACAATTGTCATATCTATGATAGTAACCTATAGAATCTGCTCATTATCTAAAACTATAAAATTCCACAGGAGAAATTTAATCTTGACAACATATCCCCTTGTTTAACACCTGGAGAAAAAACATTTTTTAACAGAATCAAGAGACAAATGCAAAAAAAAAAAAAAATATATATATATATTGGCTGTATCCCTGGAAAATGCATATGCATACACATGTGCCCACCCACACATACACACACAGACACACATACACACATAGAGTCCAATAGCAACAGCAATATTAAATGCTTCAAGGTTAAAGAATAAAGCTGAGATACTATGTTAGTCTTTGGCTGGATTAATTTTTTGCTATTCTCAGTACTGTGTTCAACAGAATAATTTCCAGGACAGAAATAAATATATTTGGATTTAACAAAAAGTGGGCAAATTTATTCAAGATCATATTTCAGCTTGACAGCATCTTTATATTCAATGGCATCATTTGGAAACTCTAGGATCTATTAATTTTTAATTTTGTCATATTATTTAAATACATTGTAGTGTATTAAAAACTAGAGAAAAATAAAATCCAGAGATATGAGACTGTTAAGTATATGAGAAAAAATGTCAATAATAACATTCCTATGAAAAGCTTCAGTTCCACATTTCATTATTGAACTGTCAGTTTTCTAGAATGTTCTTACTTGATTAAAACTGAAATTACTGATCAAATGGCATACACGTCATAGAGGCAGGCTATGATATGATGAAATTTTCAACAACTAAACTACACTGGAAAGCAAGGAAAAGGAATATGTTTTTCTTTCTTTGGTAAGAAAGAAGTAAATCACTGGCTTTTTACCAAACTCTACTTTAAGGTAAATGCCTTGCATTACATCCAAATTGAGCTAGATTCAGTGTAGCAATGTGGGGACGTATGACTGTTGCTGAAACCTGAATGAGGCATCTGTAAATCTGCCAAACACCAGTACGGCTTAGAAAAAGTTAAACTGACCATGATAGTGCTGCATGTTTATTTGCTCCGTCATGGCTGACTCTTCGTGACCTTTGGGCTGTAGCCCACCAGGGTCCTCTGACATTGGGATTTTTCATGCAAGAATATTGGAGTGGATTGCTGTTTTCTCCTCCAGGAGAGCTTCCTGACCCAGGAGTTGAACATATGTCTCTTGTGCTTCCTGCATTGCAGGCGGATTCTTTACCTGCTAAGCCATCAGGAAAGCCTTGACCAGAAGAGTAGATAGGACTAATTGTATTCTGGAGCTACAAGTCTAGTATTTGCCAGAATAGGAAGAGCAAAACAGAGCAGCAATTATGATGTAAATTTAGGAAAGCCTGGAGATAACAAAGCAGGTGAAGAAAGCAATAGGATTGTTTGTGAGCAAATACACTTGGATGTGGCCAAGGTGGGAAGTACCAGAACAGGGGATTTTCTCTCTCCACATCAGTCTGGTAGACTTGGGGATTAAACGCAACCTGGGTAAGAAATTTCTATCTAGACCAGAGTAGAGCTTCCTTTATTATAGGGTCAAGGTAAATCTGGCAGTTTACAAAGGAATGGGAAACTTAAGGCCAGCAGTTTAAGGGTTTGTGTGCTTACTAGCTCAGTCATGTCCAACTCCTTGCGACCCTTTGTACTGTAGCCCGCCAGGCTCCTCTGTCCTTGGGATGTTTCTGGCAAGAATTTAAGGGCTTTAAGAATATAACGAAAAAAAAAAAAAAAAACAAATGCTTGCATATATAACCAATGCCCTGTGGTTCTTACCCATAAAGACAGCTACTACTGTGTTTGTGTCATAGAAAGGAAAAAAATGTAGCCCCAAATGAATTCCATTCTAAGTTGCACATACACCTAATGTAAAGTAACAAACAATTTATAACAGATAATAAGGTAATAAAATAAATAGAACTAAATCTAAGATAAATATACTGATAGAGTAAGAAAGGAAACATATTGCAAACATAAATAAGTGACAATTATGAAAAAGAACAAAGTAGCTGCCTTGGTTTTGAAAGAATAAAAAGATGTACTTTACATTTAAAAAGAATATAAAGATCTCAGAAGAACGAAGGAAGTCAAAAGATAAAAATAATGACTACCTTTTAAATTAGTGTGAAGATGAATGAATTAAAGCTCTCAAGTACTGATTTGCATTTATTTTTGTTTTGAAAGCTTAAAACTAAAGAATCTCAAAAAGAAAATATGTGCTAACATTCCTTCCTGTTAACAATTTTTAAACTATTTTACCAATCAACAATTGGTGGAATTAAAGTCTGTTGTTTTATCTATATGTTGTCGTGTCAGCTATTTGGAATGGCACAGCAGTTTTTTCCTTTTCACCAGTGTGCAGTTACCAGAGAAATATCCACATATACCCTTGGCTTCCAATTTGCTTTCAAGCTGGGGATCATGTGTAGTTAAGGTGATATTCCAGGTTCTTTCTCAATGGAACCTGTCCCTACCTCTTGTCTATTAAGCTGTTAATCTATGAACTGATTTAGAAACAGAAGTAATTAAAGTTTTGTCACCTTTCACTGCAGAGGCTACCACCATATATCTGCTTGCCAGATCTCAATTTAAAAACCTTATTGATACTGTATTTGGTCAATATTGATCCAGTTGATAAATACTATATTTGGGCATCTGTCTATCTTGCCTCAAGGACACTAAACTCTTTTAGTCATCACTATACATCCTTGAGAACAAAGCACCATAAGCTTCATTCAGGCCTTGACTCTTAATTCGCAAGTGATATAATTGGGCTTCTACCATTCCAGAAACCTAGAGTGCCCAATAAGCAATAAACACTACCCTCTTCCCTCAAACCCTGAGAGTAGCATATTTCTTTTTCCTGTAGGAAAATGATGTACATAAACTTTCCTGTACATAACTGCATTAGAGAAAATACATTCTCATATATTTCAAAATAATCCCATTCTAAAATTGTTTGCTTAATCTAGATGTCCATGCCAAGGAAGTTCTAGCATCTCTACTTCATTTGCCAGAGCTGTCTTTATATCAAACTTTGAGAAACCATCTCAGGAAAATATTAATACTGTCTACAGGTATGTTTAAAAACCTTTATATCTAGAGAAATGATGTAATGCCCTCATGTCAATATGTTTTGTTAACTGTGGTGACACAAGGATAAAAGAGCAGATTAAACCAAGGAGGGTCTTGGAATGGAATGGGATGGAATGGACGGAAAAACCAGACCCTTATTGTCCTTCCCTCCCCCATGTTGTAACTACTAATGGAACAGTATAACCTGTCTCCCCTCCTACCTCATAGGGAGGAGGTATTTGCCTTACTCTTCCCCTCACCCAGTATATGTGCCTATCCAATCAGCAAATGACCCACAAGACCCCTAGCCCACTCCTTGTACCCTCAGTATAAAAGTGGACTAAAGACCCCTGTTCAATATTAGTGCTCCCTTGAGCTGGCCCACTGTTCTAACAGTGTCTCCCATTCTAATAAACTTTATTTCCTTCTCATTCTGTCTCATGTCTGGAAATTCCTTTTCAACCCGCACCCAGGCCACGACATTAACTATTATCAGACCTTCTCTATTCTCATGGTAAAACAACAATGTCATTAGCTACTTCAAATGTACTTACCTACCTACCTAGTAGACAGGTCTTAGTCCCTGATAATGCCCATTAGCCCCTACATTAGCTAGCCCATGCAATTCTTTCGGTACGTAGATTATTTCTTGTCAGAGTAAGGGCTTTACTTTATAACTTGGGGTACTATAAGATCCACCCCTTACTTTTAACAAAGAGGCAATGAAGATTGCAATTGACTATCTTGAAAATCTCAAGAAAAATCCATGAAAACACTTGCCCTATGTGAGGTCTTTGTACAGTCCCAAGAAAAATACCTGCTGCCTTCTTCAGGAAAGTAAGAGAGAGTTATGTTTCCCACTCTAGAGAATTCAGGAGAATCTGAAGGGTTCAGAGTTTTCAAGCTCACATATCCAGATGCCCCTGTCCTAGGTCTCACCCTTCCTGGGTTTTTCCAAGCCTTTGACACAGGAAACCTATTAAGACTGGACATGGAGTTTACACTGAAGTTTTGTGACCATCATTCAAAGCCTTAAGCTTGATTTATAGTGGCTGCAGGAGATGTGCTTAAAACCTGCTTAAAACGTGAAATAGAGGCCCTGTACCTTTACCCTAAGTGCTTGCCCTAAGTGAACAAATGTATTCCAGGGGACTGTAATTTTCTTTTTACCAAACTTCCAATGCAGTTATTAAAAAGCCAAGCTATTCAACAATTGTTGTAATTATTACTCCAATACTGTTCAAGCCGCAAAGTCAAAGCTTCTTGTGGCACACTGTGATCCAGTGTTTCTCATACCAATTAATTACAGTTGGGAACTCAGCATTTATGTTGTATTACATACAGGAGAAATAGGAAACCTAATTACCACCAGTAATATGGTCCCTTTAGTTGTCAGAGTGAGAAGTAATGTAGGTCAAAAATCCATCCTGGACATCTACTATTTAGGATCCTTCCTGGTACTCACTGTCATACACAGATTCATCAGAAAGCAGAGTCTGAGGGAGATTCTGAAGAAAGATAATTTCAAAGAAATAGGGCAGAGTGAAGTACAAGGACAGAAACCAGCAAGGGCCAATTTAAGGATTCATTATCAAGATGGCCACAACTAATTGAGATGAATTGCTTGATATATTTGGATTGTCCACAAGCAAGCCATACAAACTGCATCTCAGAACTGGCCTTCATGGCAAAATGTATTCAATCCATCTTATCTTATTGTTTTGAGAAAGATAGTAAATATCTCTAGCATCTGGTAACTGTTTCTACCAGTTTAGCTATGGTGTTCTCTTATTGAACACAATTTCTTTCATAACATCAACATCAGACAAGGGCTCTCTCTGACTGCCATAGAACAAGAGAAAAGAGAAGGACAAAAGTAAATATACTTTGCAAGCAGGAAAGCATGACCAAACATGTCCTTCTCATACCATCTTCTCTAATGACCATCCCAGCCCCTCACTGTTCCTCTGGCATTCAAGATTGGAAAAAAAAAAATTATTCTTCAAGTTATATCTGACATCTTACAGTATTCAGTCCAGAACAGCCTAAATTTCCTTAAACTTTCCAACAAATCTCCTAATAGATGTCCAAAATTCTATGGTAATATGGTAATTAATCAGGGTTTTCTCTGAGAAATTGAAGCAGTGAGAGAGATTAGATAGACAGATATATAGAGAGATACATATAGAACAGGCTGCTGCTGCCAAGTCACTTCAGTCCTGTCTGACTCTGTGCGACCCCATAGAAGGCAGCCCACCAGGCTCCTCTGTCCCGGGGATTCTCCAGGCAAGAATACTGGAGTGGGCTGCCATTTCCTTCTCCAATTCATGAAAGTGAAAAGTGAAAGTGAAGTCGCTCAGTCGTGTCCGACTCTTCGCGACCCCATGGACTGTAGCCTACCAGTCTCCTCTGTACATGGGATTTTCCAGGCAAGCCTACTGGAATGGGTTGCCATTTCCTTTTCCATATATAACAGGAGAATTATTATAACATTTGGCTTACATAATTATGTATCTTGATACGTCCCACAGTCGGCTGTCGGCAGACCAGAGAACCAGGAAAGCCAGTGGTGGAATTCAGTTCAAGTACACGTGACCGAGAATGGTGTAATGATGGTGAAAATTCCATCTGGGTCCAAGGTCCAGGAACCAAAACTATCAATGCCTGAGTGCAGGAGGAGATGGATATCCTAGCTCAAATAAAGAGAGCACATTCACCCTTCCTCCATCTATTTTCTTTTTTTTTTCCTTATTTATTTATTTATTTTTTCAGTGGGTTTTGTCATACATTGATATGAATCCGCCATAGATTTACACATATTCCCCATCCCGATCCCCCCTCCCACCTCCCTCTCCACCCAATTCCTCTGGGTCTTCCCAGTGCACCAGGCCCGAGCACTTGTCTCATGCATCCCACCTGGGCTGGTGATCTGTTTCACCATAGATAATATACATGCTGTTCTTTCAAAACATCCCACCCTCACCTTCTCCCACAGAGTTCAAAAGTCTGTTCTGTACTTCTGTGTCTCTTTTTCTGTTTTGCATATAGGGTTGTCGTTACCATCTTTCTAAATTCCATATATATGTGTTAGTATGCTGTAATGTTCTTTATCTTTCTGGCTTACTTCACTCTGTATAAGGGGCTCCAGTTTCATCCATCTCATTAGGACTGATTCAAATGAATTCTTTTTAATGGCTGAGTAATATTCCATGGTGTATATGTACCACAGCTTCCTTATCCATTCATCTGCTGATGGGCATCTAGGTTGTTTCCATGTCCTGGCTATTATAAACAGTGCTGCGATGAACATTGGGGTGCACGTGTCTCTTTCAGATCTGGTTTCCTCAGTGTGTATGCCCAGAAGTGGGATTGCTGGGTCATATGGCAGTTCTATTTCCAGTTTTTTAAGAAATCTCCACACTGTTTTCCATAGTGGCTGTACTAGTTTGCATTCCCACCAACAGTGTAAGAGGGTTCCCTTTTCTCCACACCCTGTCCAGCATTTATTGCTTGTAGACTTTTGGATAGCAGCCATCCTGACTGGCGTGTAATGGTACCTCATTGTGGTTTTGATTTGCATTTCTCTGATAATGAGTGATGTTGAGCATCTTTTCATGTGTTTGTTAGCCATCTGTATGTCTTCTTTGGAGAAATATCTGTTTAGTTCTTTGGCCCATTTTTTGATTGGGTCATTTATTTTTCTGGAATTGAGCTTCAAGAGTTGCTTGTATATTTTTGAGATTAATCCTTTGTCTGTTTCTTCATTTGCTATTATTTTCTCCCAATCTGAGGGCTGTCTTTTCACCTTACTTATAGTTTCCTTTGTAGTGCAAAAGCTTTTAAGTTTCATTAGGTCCCATTTTGATTCGGGTCCTCAATGGATTGTATGATGCCCACGCTCATTGGAGAGGGTGATCTTTCCTCAATTTACCAATTCAAAAGCTTATCTCTCCCAGAACACTCTCACAGAAAACCATACAAATAATGTTTTATCAGCTATCTGGGAATCCTGTAGCCCAGTCAAGCTGACAAACCGGATTCTTCATTATAACTTCCTAACAACAATTATAGGTAGGGTGCCAAACATTTCATTGTTTCCAGTCTTCTTTGCTACCAGCACATGACAAAGCTAACTTTGAACATTCTACAGTCTTTGCCTGGTGAGCACCAATGGAGGAATAGGTTAAACTTAGAAACTGCCCACGATTGGGTACCGAGTTGATTACCATGGGAACCTCAGCAGCACAGCTCCAGAACGTAAGGTAAAGAGCTATCATGTGTGTTTGCATGAATCTTTCCAGAGGCCATAGTAACATGCTACCAGAGATGGGAGCCAACTGAATTTGATGTGAGATATATGCAATCTTGGATATATTAAGTATCCACACAAAATTGAGAAGTTATTTGTATTACAATGAGAAATGAACTCCTCAAGCTAATCAGCATTTACATATGTAAAACACACTACAGAAAACTACATCAAGATAATAATATATTATAACTCTAATGATCATTGTATATGGTATATGATCAAATGGTACACTAGGTAAATTATATCAAGATGATGAGGATTAGTTAAAATGATTGCACAGTTGAGCATTTCAAAGTTATGACTATGAAATTTTAGATATCTCATGAACTGGCTTAATACATACCCGTTTTCAAGTTACGAATTTGCTTATAAGGTTAGCTGTAATGGACTAATATCTTCTTTGAAGTTATCTCTACATATTGAAAAAAAAATTGAATTTGAACTGTAAAAAATGGTCTCTAATTCACTACAATAGCCAGGATGGTCCTCTGGAGAAGAGGTAAGCATTGAGGTAACCATTTAAGGGCTTTATAGATTGTAGTAAATAACTGAAATGGCTCTCCAATGAGATTGTTGCTAAAATAGACTGTTAAAATTTGTGTAGACCTGTTGTCCTGTGAGCTCTAGATACTTCACATTTTCTTTCCATATGTTTCCCTTGAGATTTGCACTGATATTTAAACAAAATAGCTGTCGAGATATTTTTCAGTTCTGGAAAAACAACACTTTTTCATCCAGGTTTCTTATGCCTGAATGAACATTTACAGAATTCTTCTTCTATAACAATATGAGGAGAATTGTTTCCTTTTCTTATTTCAGTAAATAAAATGTTTTCCACTTTAATATTAGCTTTTATCTTCTATAAAATGTTGAAAGACTAGGTTTAACATTTTAAGTGTGCATTGTTACTTATTACTGCAATATACTTTTTATTAATCCAGAACAAGACAAATTTTCTTCAGTTTAAGCCATATAATCGATATTAAAATCAGATGTAAAAATCTCAGATTTAAGTCAGATGTTTTCTGGTCTTTATCCCTCATTCATGTATTCCTTTATTCAGCCAGTAAATATTTATTGAATATTTTTGTACCAGGCACCATGCCAGGTTCTTGAAAACAGTTCTAAACATGATGTCCTCACCCCTGTTCTCATGAGGTCTATAGTTTAATACCATTATGCTTAAGAATCTCACAGTATATGAAAAAGACCTTCAGTATTTGGGATGACCTTTAGAAGATACTGAAATGCAATTTTAATATTGTCTGCAAGCACATAGGTATTTTCTTACGCAGATTTGGAGAAGACTTTCTTATCAATCAGAGAAGGTATTCTCTTTAGATGAGAAAAGTAATTGGGTAATAGATATTCCAAAACAGTACTTTCCCACCATAAACACTTTGGTTTTTCACTTGGCAAACACTGAAAAGAAATGAGTACATATAGTTGAAGACAACCGAAAATAGCATGAGTGTTTCTGTTTTTTTAAAATCTTGGTCACTTAATAGTTCGTCAAGCATAGGATATCTTTATTTTAGCATTAGCATCACTGCCTTCTTCGAGAAAACTGTGAGCGGTATTTGATGGAAACTGCAAAATCAGCTGAAGGAACAACAGCAACAACAAAACCTTCAAAATGGTTAATACCAAGAACTACAAATGAGAACTACTTTTCCCTCTTTATATTTATGCAAATTCTGACATTGCTGATAAGTAAAAACAATAAATAAGGCATTTTCTCATATATAATTATTTTGAAGAAAAATTTTTTAGTCATCGATTAGTACAATTATTCTGTAAAAGGAGACTATAATGTAAAAGAAGCTAAAGGGATACATAAACAAAATGTGGAAGCATATTTACAGGGGGAAATTAACTATGAGATTATTTACCGAAAGGTTGGTAGTGAATTACCTTAAATATATTAATAAATGAAATTCCAAATTTGTATGGTTTAAAACTATAAGTGAAAGGCAAGATACGATAATTCAGTAATTATTATCTCCACTTTATGTCTAGTTTAGGTTCTTTTAAAATTTTTATGAAAATTTACTTATTTTTTATAAAAATAAGTGAAATAACAAATTTAAAATCTAGTTTTGTTGTTTTTTAAACCATGTTCTCTGAAAATTAATGCTTTGGAGATGATATAACTGACTCACTAACTTTTTTCAACCAGTTATATGTAGGGATATATTCTGCATATATGCAGACATCATTAAAGAGATTTTGCAGTGATAATTTCATTACCAAACTTATAAAGATATTTAGAAAAGAATGAAAGCATGTGAGATCTCAAACTCTTGTAACCATATTTCATTTAATCTTTTCCTCCATTCTTTAATAGTTGCCAAATAGAAATATTTTTTTAAATACTGAGTAGTAATACATATTTAACACTATCAAATATGTGCATGCAATATCAGTTACTGCCAGAAACAAGGAGTATTGGAACATTTTGAGTGCAAAACCCCAGGAGGAAACTTTAGAGTGATGGAATTTTCTGTATCCTGACTGTGGTAGTAGTGATTGTATGAATCTGTTCATTTCTTTATACTCCAGGAAAGTAAAGTTTTTTATTTGTAAAATTTTAAAAAAATGAGTAAAGTAGATCTAAGTGTCTACTCTGTGGGCTTTTCTGTAATATGCAAGAATTTTCACAAGATAAAAATTTCATGTTCTACAACCTACTATTTACATGTTATTGAGTTTATATTTCTTATTATTCTAGACTAATGAATTCATCATAATCTTTACCAAAAATTTTTTGAAGAGTTTTATTTTTATATTTTATGCTTAACTTGTAGTAAATTTTTTTTTAAGTTATGATTTTAATATGTTTTTACTACTTAAGTTTTCTGGAATTCTAGTGTTTGTATCCAGATGTCCCAGTGCCCATTTCCTTTCCCAAGAAGTCCCAGCTTAAGTATATAAAATTTGTCTAGGTTTTAAAATATTTCACTTTCCTATGAGCCCTATGAATTAACTTCTTAAATATCAGTACTCTCCCTTTCCCTGTGATGGAGATACCTCTGACTTGTAAACAACATGCCTACACCAGGAACGATGCACAGCTACACCCTGGAAACCAAACCAAAACAAGAGGATGTATTTGCCAATTGATATCAAGAATGTTGGAAATGTAATGACTGTATTTATCAGGAAGTTTCTAATGCCAAAATTTACTGGAGTAGAGATAGAAAACACTAACAAGAAATTCAATCAGAGATAACACTTAAAAAACTTACATCAAAATTTTTTATACTAGAAGTTGCTTATTGTTTTGTTTTGTTTTTGATAGGTAAAAAGTAGATTTACTTAGAGAGATACATTCCATAGATAGAATTCCCTCTGTCTCAAAAGGTTTCTATGTCAGAGGTTTAACAAGCCTTTATATTCAAAATAATATCTATGTTTTTTGTGTTATTATAGACCAAAATCAGATGAAAATCCCACCTTCACATATTATCTGAATCTTAATTCCCAAAGCTGTTAAGCAAATTAATGATACATACCATATTCAATCATATCAAATTTGAAAATATAAAGTTGATGAATAAATTTGACACAAATTATCAGCGAATTTTTGCTAAAGTTTACATAAGAATTTCAAAATATTTTTTAAATATTTTAACATTATGTAGGAAGCAGGAGAGAGCAGGGACAAGCAGCTATAGGAAGAAGTGTCCATGGAGTTCTCTGTGCCATCATAGAATCACAGGAGTGGTCATGGCATCAGACTGGGCCTGTCACAGACCTTTATGCTTTCCAGAGACCCAACACAGTGGGAAGGTCATGTAAATGTTTTCCTATCCCCCACTTCTTGCTTTAAGAAACTTAGAGAACTCATTGGAGAGAGCATCCATGGACTTGTAGCCCTTGGGGTGAAGAGACTGCAGAGGGTCAGTGTAGAGCTCAGAGATCTATACTGACCCTGGGGACAAGATTTCACTCCACAGTGAAGTTTGAAAGTGAAAGTGTGAGTCAGTCATGTCCACCTCTGTGTGACCCTATGGACTGTAGCCAACCAGGTCATCTGTCTCTGGAGTTCTCCAGACAAGAATACTTCAGTGGGTTTCCATTCCCTTCTCTGGGGGATCTTCCCAACCCAGGGATCTAACCTGGGTTTTCTGCATTACAGGAAGATTCTTTATTATCTGAGCCACTAACTCACAGCCGCTTAAACTCATTAAGATTTCCTCCAGAAAACTGGTATTTGCTCTGGTCTGAGCATTTGTGACTTCCCCAAATCCACATGCTGGAATCCTAACGCCTAGCATGTTGGTGTTATGAAGTGATTAAATCATGAAGATGGAACCGTCATAAATGGATTAGTTCTCTTATAAAAGAGATCACATAGAGCTCCCTAACTGCTTCCATCATGTGAGGCCACATCAAAAAGTCTACACCTCATGTGAGGGTTTTCCCAGAACCCAACATGCATGTAGGCGCCCTACGCTCAGATCACAGTCTCCAAAACTGTGAGAAATACAATTCTGATGTTAGTAAGCCAGAAGTCTGTAGAATTTTGTTTTGCAGTCCAAATGGACTAGGACAGCATTCAAAGCAAATATTAAATTCAGTATGTGAAAATAGACAAAATTTCATGTTGGCACATTTGATTTTATATTTTTAGGTACAATTTGTAAAATAACACAACTAGAAAGAAGTAAAAGCTGTTGCCTTTAACAGCTTTCTTCTAATTGATACTTATTTGTGGTTTCCACAAGGTTCTATACTATCTATGATACAAAATATTTATTTCTTCATTCATCTTAAATGCTTGCTCGAAAGTCCATTGTTTTTTTTATTTAGCAAGAACCTTCTCACACTTAGTTGGAGGGATTATCCCCGTTTATCAAAAATTTCTAAAGCTATATAAATGAGATAAGCTTTATTCATAAATACTGTTCAATATCACAGTTTAGAAAAATAAATACTATTAATGCTAGTAGAATATATCATAGGTTAATGATAAAGCAATGTTCCACAAATCAAATTCAATACCACTTGTAAATTGTAATTTTAGTTCACAAAAGAGTAAATTCACTGAGTATGTATAGGACAAGACTTTCAGTTTTTAAAATGTTAGAAATGTGTGTGTATATATATATATATGCACACACATACACACATACATATATATATTTTTTTAAACTGAGCTACATACAATAGTGATATATATTAAGAAGCACATGTTTATGTGTATTGGGGAAAGACTCTGTATTATCAATTCACTATTCATTTTCATTTTGATGGTCTTTTTAAGTTAACAGGTCATTTGTTGAATGTTAGAACACAGAATTATATCACTTTGTATAAAATCGAGCCCTTTTCAAACCTCATGCTCCAGAACTAAAAGGGACGTGTGTGTGTGTTCAATCCTTCAGTCATGTCCGATTCTTTGTAGCCCCATGGACTGTAGCTTGCCAGGCTTTTCTGCCCATGAAATTTTCCAGTCTAGAATACTGGAGTGGGAAGCCATTCCCTTCTTCAGGGGATCTTCCCAATGCAGGGATCCAACCACATCTCTGGGGTCCCCTGCATTGGCAGGTGGATTCTTTAGCTCTAGTGCCACCTGATATCCCTGAAGATTAATAAAATTATCTATTTTACACCATATTCTAGACACTAATGCTTCTTACATGTTGGTAAGAGAACTTTATACGTACAAAAGCAGTGCTATATTTGGGCAGCTAGATATGGCTTAATATATGACCTTATGAATTAAACCTTTATTTTTTTTTCACTTGACTCAAAAATATTTCTATTATTTATTAAAAACCATATGCATTTTCACTGAATAAAATAAACAGTAAAGAAAACAAAACTACATAACAATAAAACAGAGTCACTTTGAATATTTTGATCAGTATCTTTCCAGATAGAGGATAAAATGGGATCAGTACAGAGACTTAGATATATATGTTTGTATTCCAAAAAAATAATCATTTTATGTGTTATATTCACATATGTAAATTATATATGCAGGTGTACTATGTGTGTGTATATCATAACTATCCCAAACTATAATAATAGTATATATCATGCTTTATTTAATAAATTTTCCTAATGATTTTTAAAAATATTTTAGAAATCTTTTCATACCTATATACCTGAATCATTATAATTATCATTATCATACTTTTTATGGCCACATAATATATTTTTTACAGATGAAATATAATTTTGTGATCAGTCTCCTTATTTGGAAGAAAATAGATTATTAAATTTTAATGTTATACATAATTCATGAGAAATATCAATCATTCAAGTTTATTTTAATAAAATGTACCTCAAAAACTTTTCTAGTAAATAACCACAGCAGGGAAAAATATAGAAATTATATATTTGCATGGTGCTCACATATTTGTTTCTAATTATTTTCTTGCAAAATAGTATTAGAACTACCATTATTTTCTCAAAGAAAATATTTAAAAGAACTTTCCATATATTGCTAAATTGTACTCAAAAAACTTGAACTAAATTAGAAACCCATTATAATGTATGAAAGTAACCTATGTATTACTACTGCCATTGAATGTTTTCTACAAATATTGGTTTGTCAGTCACATTATGGGCTTCTTACGTGACTCTCTGGCAAAAGAACACACCTGCCAATTCAGGAGGTGCAAGAGCCTCCAATTTGATCCCTGAATCAGGAAGATCCCTTGGGGGAGGAAACGGCTACCCACTCCCGTATTCTTGCCTGGAGAATCCTATGTTCAAAGGAGCTTTGTGGGCTATAGTTCATAGGGTCGCAAGAAGGTGGCCATAACTGAGCATGCATGCACAGGTGCCTCATTATTTTAATTTAAATAATTTAATTTGAGTAATTTAAACTAATAATTAGATCAAAAAATTAATATACCTGCTGAAATTTGGTATTTCTTCTGGAGTCCCTATGATATAATGATTAAAATATTGAACAATGGTCCCAGACTGCATTTGTGTAAATATTAAGTCAGCCAACTTCCAGCTGTATGACCTGGGCCTAGTTACTTAGTTACTGCATACCTCATTTTCCCCCTCTTTAGGGTATAGGTTTAATAAAAATGAGGATTAAATATATATATATATATATATACACACATGTATATATGTGTGTATGTATGTATATACATACACACACATATATATATGTATATACACACATGTATATATGTATATACACATATATATATGTATATACACATATATATACACATATATATACACATATATATACACATATATATACACATATATATATATGTATATACACATATACACATATATATATATATGTATATACACACATGTGTGTATATATATATATATATGAAATATTTCATGGTCTTCACTGGTGGCTCAGCGGTAAAGAATTCACCTGCCAATGCAGGAGATGCAGGTTCAATCCCTGGGTCAGGAAGATCACCTGGATAAGGAAATGGCAACACACTCCAGTATTCTTGCCTGGGAAATTCCATGGATAGAGGAGACTGGTGGGCTACAGTCCATGGGGTTGCAAAAAGTCAGATGTGACTTCAGACACTGAACAACAAATGGTTAAAAGGAAATTTTATTTGTGTTGATGAGAATTTTTTTCTAAATAAATAAAACACTGGGTGTTTTTGCCTCTATCTAGAAGGGTCTGCATTTTCTTGAGAGGTCAAGAAATAAATACATGGTGGTTAATAAAAACATAGACCTATCTTGCCTGTGTTTTCAGGTAGATGATCAGTCATAAGGAAATGCACAAAAGTCACATTACAGGAGATTTCCAGCTGATAACTTTCACTGTACTGCTTTCATGTAAATAATGACAATACTTCAGAGGAGAACTGCTGCAGTTTCATACTCAATAAAGGGAGGGAAAATCACCTCTAGCTACTTGTCACTCCAAACTTTAACAGCTAGTTCCATTTTCCCATGAAAAAACAGACAATAAAGAGAAACGCCCCAAAGTTTCAAAATTTGGAAGGTAGAAAGGGCAACTGGTAAGGCAAACATTACAACAGAGACGTTGACATGAAAAGTAACTCGGCAAAGTCAGAATCACCCCGAGTCCCTCGGCTCTTTAATGATGGGCCCACATGCTCCATCTCCACATTGTCTCATCTCACCACGAGCTTCTGCATTTAGAGACATTATATTAAAACTTTCTAAAAGACCTAGACCTAACCTAGTCCTCACCATCTGAATGGGAAATTGTGCCAGCTTTGTGTCCTCTTATTTCATACCAGGCAGCGTAATTAAAAATGAGTCTCACTTTGGGAACCACAGAAAGACGTCTTTCCTTGAAACACAGGTATAGTGCTATTTCTGGTAGATTCCAGCAGTCTAATTCATTCAAATGTCCAATAATAACCCAGCAGGGACAGTGCCTGGGGTCCAAGCGTGAAGTTTCTGTCTCTCAAACCTCTTGCTTATAATAAAAAAGCTACAGAAATTATTTTCCTGTGGCATTTTTAGTCCTTCAAGACAATGAAGGGAGAAAAAGTTTCTTCCAGGTGTCTAAGTACAGTATCATTGTTATCTATGCACTCTAAATATTATACATCCTTGTCTGTACTAAACCATGCTCAATTCAGACAGGAAGGTCAGCGTGATAAAGCAAAAGACATAGATAATCAAAATTGTAGGGGGAAAAAAAAAAACTCTTCCACAATCAACGTCTTGCATAAACTTACCTCAGCCCCTTTTGTCCATATAGGTATGTACTGTATAATGCAAAATAAGTAATAAATGGGGCTTCCCAGGTGGTGCTAGCGGTAAAGAATCCACCTACTAAGGCAGGAGACATGAGACACGATTTGATCTCTGGGTTGAAAAGATTCCTTGGAGGAGGACCTGGCAACCACTCCAGTATTAATCACCGGAGAATCCCATGGACAGAGGAGCCTGGCAAGCTATAGTCCATAGGTCTTCAAAGAGTCGGACACGACTTAGCACTCATGCAAATGATAAAAAAAAAATAATAAGTATAATACATTAGCAGTACATATTTTATCCTTTGCACACACATCTCCCAAATGTCTATTACTGATACTTCTTTGAAGGAACTCAACAAATAATAATACTAACACTAATTGGCATTCCTTAAAATATAACATAGCTGACAAAACACAACTCCCAAGTAAAGAGATTCTCAAGAACACAGAGAAAGCAAGTGTATTGCTGCCTGCATTCAATTACTGTATTATAAAGCATTCATTCCTTTGGAAGAACCTATTATTTTTCAAAATAATGCAAAGTCTCAGCAGGTGCCATCGTAGTGGGCTGTGCAAACTATATCTCTGCCAAACTCCAGTAATTATTTAGACCAGTCAGACTCTGCGTGTACTTGACAACAGAGTCAGCATTCACTACATTACTTCAAATTGTTCGTTGGATCTTATTGTTAAGATCATGAAATTCATTACTGGGGACTAAACCCTTCATTATGCATTTTGTCAAAGTTCTCAAGCAATACAGTATTTGAAAAAGAACAAGTAGAATTACTTTCCTATAGGGAGCATTTAGAAGACAAACAATTCAATAAAGAAAGAAAAAAAGAAAAGGATTTACAAAATACAGGTTACATTGTCACCAAATAGTGACAGCTCTTTTCTACCCACATGTCAGTCAGATCAGCCAAAGCACACAATATTTAAGAATACTAAATAAACTTCTTTTGAATGATACAATAGTTTTGAAAGTTCATTTTTTCAAAATATTATCTTTCTTAAAATCAAATAATACCTATTGCTTGAAGTGGTATTTTTTTTTCACAACTGATATATAATTTGAGGAAATATCCAGTGATGTTAGAATGAGACATTAACTACCATATAAGGTTCATGTAATAACTATTTTATTTCAGGCTGTACTTTTGATAAATAAAATTTTATCATCCCATTGAAGTTCTGAGAGTAGAAAAAAATCCACTAGATTTAACTAACTGTGGAATTTTCCTACACTTAAAAGGAATTCTGGAAATTACTTTCTATTTGTTAGTCATGTCCACTCTGCCCTCTATCCTAAAACTTAAATAACACACTGCAAAGACCTTTGTAGATGCTTTTTTTTAATAGACTAAATCCAACTTTCTCTTCAATAGAGCATAATCCAAAGAAACTTGGCAATCTCTGAGAGACAGAATATTTAATGCATATCAAATATGTTCACAGCCAAGGAAACCAACCTACATTGTAGACAATGTGTTAGAATTTTAACTTCCTCAGACGACCATTTACTCTTTCAATCATCCAGGTATAGCAAAAGACATCACAGCCTGTCCACATAGCTTGAAGTCTACCTCTTTCTGGATGGGTTTGCTGACTGTTCTGTTCACTCTCCCTTAATTAAAATGTGTTCCTCTTGTCACAGGGTAAGGTGAATCCAACGAAGTTCAGTACCTTCTTCTGCTTTTCATTTATTGTTAGCACTTTCACAGATGATGTTTCTTCTTTGATGTTCTCATTATCTCCCTGTCTTCCTGAACTGTTCTGAATGTTCAAATGCAAATGTTCTGTAGGAGGTCATATATCTCCCAACTTCGTAGTCATCTTGGCTTTTTCCTGTCTATCTTCCTAGAATATTTATGAAACAATCTATTTATAAGTTATATATTATTAGTTATCCCTAGAAGTGAAATACAGAATATGAAAATCAAGTTACCTATAAAAGATAACAAATTTGAGTCTATAAATTTGTTGGGTGGTGCTGGGTGGTGTGCTGTGAATTGTGTGTGTATGTATATGATTGCTTTATAAACAGAGGCCAATACTTTTTTTTTTTTTTTTCAAAATTTCCGCATCATTTGAGAACTTGGGTTTCTCTGTAACCGCTCTGTTTTCCCTGGCCTGGTGTTATTGATTTCTAAGATTTCATTTCAAACAGTATAAAATAGGTCATCCTTGTCTGGGACTTGTCTTTCACAATTCAGCCATTTCTGTTTCACAGGTATGCAGATTTAACAAATTGTCTTGGCCCCCTACAGTTTCCAATTATTACAGTTTACATGATTTAAATTAAACTGTGGGCCTCAGCTGGCCCTAGGGAGAGAGAGGGTATAGGATTCCTTCTCTGACATTCTGAGACCAGGGAAGCGTGGGTCCCAAGCCCAGCACAGCTCCAGACAGGGAACAAATCATCACAGCAGAAGAAAGTTGCTTCAGTCCCAGGAGGAAATCCCTTGCAATCTGCCAGTAGTCCAATAACAAGAAGAAATTTGTGGAAGAGTTTCACTGTTTTATATCTGAATGGACTGTAGACTCATGTTAGCAGTCCTGATACAAAGCAGTTTTAAGGCAGGAAATTAAAAAATGCTAATGAAAGACTCAATTGCTTGGTATTGAAAATCTACTCTTTGCAAAAAGATACAGACACATCTGAAAGTTTTGGTATAGTAATTCCTGTCAAAATGTATTTGTCTGATGACTTTAGTATCTTTTCCTGGTTTCATTTGTGGTGATCTAATATCAAAAAGCAGAATGCCCCTCCTGCCCACTAATGGACAAATGAATGTTTGCATTACAGTACTTCAAATATGGAGTGATACTAAGGATCATGCACAACAATACTCTCCTCCTCTGTCCCTGATTTAGTCCTTGGATCCACAACAGTCCCAAAGTGAACTGTCCTGCTGGATCATGAATGCTTCCAATGATGAACATTTCCTTTTGCTCAGTGATGTATTAATTAATAATAATAATAATAATAATTATTATTTTATTGCACATTATTTCAAGAAAAAACTAACGTGAAGAAAATGTGGTTAAGAAAGAGTTTTCCATTTGATTTACATGGGTGATTTCATCAGTTAAAAACATCATTGTGACTGCCTATGAGCAATCAGCTCTTTTATCATAAAAAAGATGGCCACTCCCCAGGTTCAGTTAAGACTCAAAATTCTTTCTGGTCTCTTCCCACCATTGCTCACTCTTCCTAACCTATCTCACTGCCAAGACATTAGCAGAGGATAATTCTGTTTATGTCGGTATTGTTTTCTCACTGAGTTCCTACATCTTTCCATGTAATGATTTAGGGTAAAGTTAGAACTCAGTTGTATCTTCCAGCAACAAAAGTATTTCTTTGTCTCATTCAATTTAATATGTAAGATCGTCCATGCTATACCAACAAATTCTGCTTTCTGAGTGTCCTTTATGGATATGTGGACATATCTTCACTTTATTTTCTGACTGTCATTTACAAGAAGGAAGAGAGTATAAAGTTCTTACTTAGTGGTAGAGTTTAGGTGCTCCACATTTTTCCTGAAAACCAGAATGACTGAAATTGTCCAAAGGAAATGACTCAATATGATGAGTAGTAAGAAAATTGCTCTTACATTAAAAAGAATTCTCAGCAAAGTAAGGAAAATATGAAGGGGATTTAAAAAAGTGTTGGACAAATTGCTGCCACATGAAGCAGATAAAATTCTGGTAGATTGTCCTTCTGGCCTGAGAAACAGAAGGAAAGAATGGGGGCAAAAACAAAGGGTGAAAAGTCTCAGGGAAAATTCTGAGAATAATTGAACTAGATATCAAGAATCAAAAAAAAAAAAAAAAACTGCAAGCATTGCCAAAGTCCCTGGCTAATATCCAAACCAGGTAAATTCCAAGGAAGACAACATGCATCCTAGTTAAGAATGAAAAAATACAGATGGCTAACAAACACATGAAAAGGTGCTCAACATCACTCATTATTAGAGAAATGCAAATCAAAACCACAATGAGGTACCATTACACACCAGTCAGGATGGCTGCTATCCAAAAGTCTACAAGCAATAAATGCTGGAGAGGCTGTGGAGAAAAGGGAACCCTCTTACACTGTTGGTGGGAATGCAAACTAGTACAGCCACTATGGAAAACAGTGTGGAGATTCCTTAAAAAACTGGAAATAGAACTGCCATATGACCCAGCAATACCACTTCTAGGCATACACACTGAGGAAACCAGATCTGAAAGAGACACGTGCACCCCAATGTTCATCGCAGCACTGTTTATAATAGCCAGGACATGGAAGCAACCTAGATGCCCATCAGCAGATGAATGGATAAGGAAGCTGTGGTACATATACACCATGGAATTTTACTCAGCAGTCAAAAAGAATTCATTTGAACCAGTCCTAATGAGATGGATGAAACTGGAGCCCCTTATACAGAGTGAAGTAAGCCAGAAAGATAAAGAACATTACAGCATACTAACACATATATATGGAATTTAGAAAGATGGTAACGATAACCCTATATGCAAAACAGAAAAAGAGACACAGAAATACAGAACAGACTTTTGAACTCTGTGGGAGAAGGTGAGGGTGGGATGTTTCAAAAGAACAGCATGTATACTATCTATGGTGAAACAGATCACCAGCCCAGGTGGGATGCATGAGACAAGTGCTCCGGCCTGGTGCACTGGGAAGACCCAGAGGAATCGGGTGGAGAGGGAGATGGGAGGGGGGATCGGGATGGGGAATAAGTGTAAATCTATGGCTGATTCATATCAATGTATGACAAAACCCACTGAAATGTTGTGAAGTAATTAGCCTCCAACTAATAAAAAAATTTAAAAAAAAAAATCAAAGAACTCGTTAAAAAAAAAAGGTTAAAAAAAAAATCTTAAAATGATTTTTTTTTTTAAACAAGAAAAATAAAAAGGAAACCCCCACAGCACCACAAAAGGCTTGTATGAAGGTAGAAATATTCAGGGGGAATAAACAGTGTGATTTATTAAAAAAAAATAAAAAATAAAAAAAAAGAATGAAAAAATAATACTGAAATGTGAGCTGTCACCTACAAGTGAGTCAAACCAAGTTAACTGTATATTAAAGCCAGATAGCAAAGAAACCAAGCAACACTTCAGAAGAATAGAATTTAGAGTCTCACAAATTAACAATCACAATGTCTTTACTAATGTAAGAACTAAGGAAACAATATCAAAGAGATCATCAAAGTAAGGAGAATGGGAATACATGTTGAAACTTGGTGGGGTAAATAATGGGAAAGACAAATTATATATATGGCTCTTCTTTCTACGAGATTTCCCAGGCAAGAATACCAGAGTGGGTTGTCACGCCCTGCTCCGGGGGGGGTCTTCCCAACTTAGGAATCAAACCTGCATCTCTTATGTCTCCCGCATTTATATATATATATGTATAAATGTATAAATGTATTTGTGTATATGTATATAATATGGGCTTCCTTGGTGGCTTAGTCAGTAAAGAATCCACCTGCAATGCTGGAGACACGAGTTTGATCCCTGGATTGTTGGGACGATGCCCTGGAAAAGGAAATGGCAACTCACTCCAGTATTCCTGACTGGAGAATTCCATGGACAGTGGAGGCTGGAGGGCTGCACTCCATGGGATCGCAAGAGTCAGGCAGAACTTAGCGACTAAACTGATTATATATATATATATATATATATATATATATATAATATATACATACACACACACACATATATGTATATATATACACACACACATATATATATTTATTTAGATTGCATGAAATTGAAATATGGCTAGGGAAAATAATGTATTTTTTGGAAAAGATAGAGTATATGTTTTATTTCCTGGGAAAACAACTTAAAATTGAGCTGCAAAGCAGCTTAAGTTAATAAGTTAAGTGTTTAAATAGGATGTCAATGCAAAGAAAAAACCATAGCCAAGTGCGTAGAAAACACTGTTGCAAGGTGAAGTTAAGTAAACAAAGGATGAGGTGTATTTTTGATTTTCCCTTATCTTTTGTATCCTAGGTATAACTGATGCGGTGGGGGAATGTTTTATTATTAGTTGAATGACTGAAGTAAAATATCATAAAAATAAGATGGGTACCATCTAAGGCTTAAAAATGCCTTGGTATGCTGTGGTATTTCTTATACTGAGGGAATGGCTCATGCTGTAATTGTTCCCTGCTTCTTAGAGAAGACAGTCGCCATGATTGGCTCTTCAGAAACATAACATTTTTATAACATAAACATAACATTATTATAACATAATTAATTCATAAGTAATCCTGAGACAATGTGTAAGTATTGACTAAGAAAATAAAACCACAAGAAAGACATCTCTTAGACTGACTCTTTAGCCTATGGATAAATTGTCTTAACTTGTATCCCCCCCCCGCCCCCAACCCAAATCAGAGCGCAATACAAAAACTTAGGGTCAAAAGTTTTACACTCACTTATTAGAGTTACAAGCTTCCTGATGGCAGGGACTTCTCTGGTAGATGGATCTAGGTCTCTGGGCAGAGCTCTGCTTAATAAAACTTCAAGCAGCCTCTCTGCTAATGGGCGGGGCTGTTTCCATTCTGTTGGCTGTTTGGCCTGAGGCCTCCCACCACTGGAACCTACAGATTGTTAAGCAGAGCTAATGGCAACCTCTGGGAGGGCTCACACCAAGGAGTACTTCGCCAAACCGCTGTTCCCACTGTCTCTGTCTCCTTGGTGAGCCTCAGCCACACCCTGCCTCTGCAAGAGACCCTCCAATATTAGCAGGTAGGCCTGGTTCAGTCTCTTATGAGGTCACTGCTGTTTTCCCTTGGGTTCTGGTGTACACCGGACATTGTGGATGCCTTCCAAGAGTGACATCTCTGTTTCCCCCAGTCCCATGGATTTCCTATGATCAAACCCCACTGACTTCCAAAGCCAGATTTTCTGGGGGCTTCTCCTCCCATTGTCGGACCACTAGACTGGGAAGACTGACATGAGGCTCAGGACTTTAACTCCTGTGAATGGGCTTCTATGGTACAGCCGCTCTCCAGTCAATGGGTTGTTATCCTACCAGTATGGAATTTGATCTTATGATTGCACTCTTCCTACCACCTCACTGTGGCTTTTTCATTATCTTTGGATGTAGGGTTTTTTTCTTTTTGCTGGTGATGGATTTCAGTGTTTTTCTGCCGATGGTTGATCAGCAGTTAGTTATGATTTTGGTGTTTACCTAAGGAGGGTTAAACCCATGTCTTTACTCTTCCATCTTGAACTTGAGATCTATATTTATTACATTAAATGCAAAATATAAACTCTTATCTGGAAAGGTCTTATAAAATCTCTTAATTTAGTTTGTATGAATCCTAATCAAATTGATCCCGATTCTACCATATACAATATCACTTAGCATGGTTAAACAAAAGAAGTCTCTTTACTCAAAAATGTATACAAATGGTAAAAATAAAAGAAGAAATTTTTGTATAGTGAAGCAAGCTTCCACTGAAACTCAGTGCTTTCATTAATTAGTCACAATTAGTGGCATTTGCTTATGACAAAACTAACATATTAGGCTTCCCAGGTGGCTCAATGGGTAAAAAATTCACCTGCAATGCAGGAGCTTCAGGCAGATGCGGTTTCAATAACCTGGTTTGGAAGATCCCCTGGAGTAGGAAATGGCAACCAACTGCAGTATTCTTGCCTGGAGAATTCCATGGACAGAAGAGCCTGGCGAGCTGCAGTTCTTAGGGTCACAAAGAGTAGGACATGACTGAAGCGACTGAGCATGCATATTAACCAACATATTAAAGTGTTAGCACTGTATTTGCTTTCATATTCCTCTGTAACACTTCTAGATTCACTGAAGCCATTCAAAACACCTGAACTTTATTAAAATGTATTATTATTATTATGCATACCTTCATTTATTAAATGCATACCTTCATTTAAGAGCTAGTTTAAATATCAATATCCCCTTAAATTAAGACTTTGGCTGATTCATGTTGATATATGGCAGAAACCGATACAATATTGTAAAGCAATTATCTTCCAATTAAAAAATAAATTAATTAAAAAATGTTTCTACCTACAAGTTTAAAAGTACATAAGTTTTAAAGAATTTAATGACATTTATTTTATGAGACATCATCATCCAGCACTACCATCATCTTCATTCTCATAATTACTTTGTATATTGCAGTTATTTCTGAATTTCTTATCTCTACTATTTATCAAGGACTTGCCTATCCAGTAGTTTATGTTGCTAAAGTTTTTACCTTTGTAATCAAATCATGGCTGATAAATTAACACTCAAACATTACTAGATTTTTGTTCATATATTAACCATAATATTTCATTTGGACCAAATAATTTTATATGGTTTATAGACTATATTCTCACAGAAACTTTTCAATAAAAGTCTATAAATGATCAGATGGCTTTATATGGCATGTTTTTAAAATAACATTCTCCTCTATCTAGATTAGAATCACAACCATGATGCAAAACTAACAGTCATCATGTCAGGAATCATTTATGCAGTTTCATGAAATAAGTAATACTTTTGAGTTAGAATATGAAGAGTTATATTTTGATACTGTTTTCTTTAGATATAATCTGAGGAAAATATCCAAGTATAAGGAGCAAAGAACCATGCTAATTCTATTCACAAAATATATTATAATTTAAAAGCATTTTCTGATGTAACTTTTTACCTAATAAAACCATTGTTTGTCAGATATCCTGCTTTCAAATTAAAGTGAGATTTTGCTTCATGTCTCTTCTGATTGTTTTTCATTTAATACTTATTGCAAACCTATAACATTCCTATAAAGATAAATTCAGTAATAGACAAAATTGCTTCACGTAAAATGCTTGCAAAATGAGAAAAATGTCTCAAAAAACAGGTACATGTAGTTGATATTTTTCTCCATGGAGATTTCTAAGCCTCATATTCAATGGCAAGTAATGAATTTTGTTGATTTCATACACTGTAGATTTATAGTTGTGCTGACGCTGGCTGAAGGATAACCTATTACCCAATAACTTTGTTCTCTCCAGAGGGAGTAAAAATCGTTTTACAAGAATCCCTTCCTTATTTTATATACAAACAAAGAGTTAAGTTCAGAGCATGAAATCTGACTTTGTTTTATATTGTCCTGTTTAGAACATTTTTCGAGACCTAGCAACTGCATTTCACCTGCTCTCAATCAGGATATGTTCTACATTATATCATATGTTGATGAATGAAGCAGGAGACATTAAAGTTCTAAATCCTCAAGTATTTCCCTACGAGGGACAAAAAGGAGGAAAAAAAAGTCTTGCTTTCTATAAGATTTCAGTGTTTCCACGTATTATGCTTTCACTTGAAATGTAATTGAGTTCCATGAGGGATTGGCACACTTTCAGAAGTAATAAAAATCATTAATGAACTTCGCAATTAAGGAATGATATTTATTGAAAAGCCTGTTTCCTGCCAAGCTGCTGAAGAGCACAAACCCTTGTTGGGGAGACAAGTACCTTGTGGTACTTTAGCTTACAAAGCAGCTCATCGTATTTCGGATTTGAAAGTACACAGAAGAATAGGATAGGGAACACTTACATAGGCAAAGTGGAATGAAAGATCCATTGTTTCTAGTGAGTATTAATGCCCCGCATATTGTCAACTTGAAATAGTTCCATATTTAAGAGTTATTTTTAATGAACTGTTGCTATTAGCTCAATCACAAGCTTCACATTTTAGGAGATATTATTCAATAAAATTCCCATCATTCCAAGTTCAGTTCAGTTCAGTCACTCAGTTGTGTCCAACTCTTTGCGACCCCATGGACTGCAGCATGCCAGGCTTCCATGTCCATCACCAACTGCCGGAGGTTGCCCAAACTCATGTCCATTGAGTCAGTGATGCCATCCAACCATCTCATCTTCTGTCATCCCCTTCTCCTGCCCTCAATCTTTCCCAGCATCAGGGTCTTTTCCAATGACCCTGTTCTTCATGTTCATCGTGTCAGGTGGCCAAAGTATTGAGTTTCAGCTTCAGCATTAGTCATTCCAATTCAGGACTGATTTCCTTTAGGATGAACTGGTTGGATCTCCTTGCAGTCCAAGGGACTCTCAAGAGTTTTCTCCAACGCCACAGTTCAAAAGCATCAATTCTTCGACACTCAGCTTTCTTTAAATAAATTTTCTCAGCCTTCACTGCCTGCATAGGTCAAATGCACTGATTTATCTGTAAGACGTTCAGGGTAATAATAAACTGCCACGTCTGCTTCCATGCCTGGTCAATAATTTTGTGTAGTCTACAATAAAAGAATCCCAGCACTTTTACCTCAGAATCAAGACAAATTTAAAGGAAATTAATATGGCCCACAGAATACTATAGTTATTTAGTCGCTAAGACCTGTCCAACTCTTCGAGACCCTGTGGACTGTAGCCCACCAGGCTCCTCTGTCCATGGGATTTTCCAGGCAAGAATACTGGAAGTGGGTTGCCATTTCCTCCTCCAGGGAATTTTCTGGACCCAAGGATTGAACCCATGTCTCCTGCACTGGTAAGTGATTCTTAACTGCTGAGCCACCGGGGAAGCATAGCAAAATATTGTTGATCTTATCAAGCCCTGATTTCTCAAATCCTCACTTAAACCCCATCTCACCACATCATATAGCCTGGTTTATGCTTTGTAATGATTACAGGTCGAATGAATGGCATCAGTTGCTGATCATATCAACTATTTTGAAAGCATAGATCCCACCAGGGCCCCTCCCTCCAGGTTTGAAGTGAAACAAATCAATATTTCGGCCAAAATGATGAGACTGATAGGTTCTACTATATTTCTATTCAGCATTCTCCTTTCCTATCTGCCACCTAAAATCCAAGAAGTCCTGTTAACCTGTTCTCTCCTAATTGATTGGTGGCTTAGACGGTAAAGTGTCTGCCTACAATGTGGGAGCCCCGGATTCAATCCCTGGATCGGGAAGATCTCCTGAAGAAGGAAATGGCAACCCACTCCAGTATTCTTGCCTGGAAAATCCAATGGATGGAGGAGACTGTTAGGCTGCAGTCCATGGGGTCGCAAAGGAGTTGGACACAACTGAGTGACTTCACTTTCTTTCTTTTCTTTAGAGGAACAAGTCTTATTTACTTTTCTATATTAAGACCTGCATCCACACCTCTATTGTAAACAAATATATCTTCTGGCTGACTTTTCACTGAATCTGTTTTTGAGCAAGCTCCAGGAGTTGGTGATGGACTGGGAGACCCGGTGTTCTGCAGTTCATGGGGTCACAAAGAGCATGGAATTGCTCACAACTGAGTGACTGAAATGAACTGATCTGAATCTTAAATTATAATAATGAATTCATTTCATTTTAAGTAAACTAAGTTAAATGAACCTTTTGTTTTCAGGAATCAAGGTCAATCTGTGGAAATTTAAATAGAATTGGAGTACATACTTCCTGAATGAAATAGCTCAGAGTTAAGCAGATGAGAGTTATCAGGGTTGCCAACACTTTAGCCCCAGGTTTTACATTTCTGGGTTCAAAGCAACTGCTTCCAATATCATCATAGTCCTGCTATCAGGAAGGGGGCAGATTTGAAGCAAAGGGAAATCAGAAGTTTCATTTCTGCTCGCATTGGTAAAAACCAAAATATGGACATATGGCTTTGCCAAAGAATACAGAATATGGTTTTCTAGCTGAGCAGCCATATGGACAGCTAAATCTTAGCGGGTATCTAAAACTAAATAGAAGAGAGGGATGATGAATATTTGTGCAGTTTCGTGTGTGTGTGCGTGAGCGCACCACATCTTGTTTCCCCTGGAAATTTCTCATTTTCACTCACTACAAAACATAGAAATACTCTCCACTTATTCATAAATCAATGTTTTTGGCTAAGATCACAAATCACTTTTGTTAGATTTCAAATTTTTCTATATAGGATATCTGCATTATGCTGGCAAGAGTGTTAGTAACTGAGTCATATCTGACTCTTTGCAACCCTATGGACTGTAGCCAGCCAATCTCCTCTGTCCGTGGAATTCTCTAGGCAAGAATAGAGGAGTAGGTAGCCATTCCCTCTCCAGAGAATCTACCTTACCCAGGAACTGAATTTCCTGCATTGCAGGAAGATTCTTTACCACTGATCCACTAGGGAAGCCCCAAAGGTGACAAATTTTCATGCTTCATCTTTTTTTTTTCCATTTATTTTTATTAGTTGAAAGCTAATTACTTTACAACATTGTAGTGGTTTTTGCCATACATTGACATGAATCAGCCACAGATTTACGTGTGTTCCCCATCCCGGTCCCCCCTTCCACCTCCCTCTCCATCCCATCTCTCTGGGTCTTCCCAGTGCACCAGCCCCGAGCACTTGTCTCATGCATCCAACCTGGGCTGGTGATCTGTTTCATCTTTTTTAACTTCTTAAATATTTGACATGAATCACATGCTTTTACTTAAATTACTTTTTTTCCTGAATTTGTGTTATAATCTCCCTTTCATGGAAGAGAAACTGTTACCTGTTCTCAATTTGTACATCTGAACGTTACGAACTTTAGATGGTAATCTCTCAATCTTCTCCACAAATAGCTCTGCATAAATAATAGCACTATCTGGGATATACCCTCAATACAAACAACTTATATAAATAAGTACATAGTTGTTGACAATAAAGTAATTTGTCAGCACTGAACACCTTGTGTACATTATAGACATTTTTACTTGAAAATCTAAAATCCTGAAACCTAATTACTGCAGTTGATTATTCAAATGTCTAACTCAAGGGCCTCTTGATTTATAAGAACACAAGTGGAATGAAGCAAATGTCTCATGTAGGGGTTATTTTCTGAACTGATTGCAAAGCTCAGTCAGTTCTTTTAGAGGTTTCTTTTTTTTTTTTTTTTTTTTTTTTGCCCCTGTACCAAGAAGTGATAAACAGATTCAACAGATTAGATCTGATAGAGTGCCTGAAGAATTATGGACAGAGGTTTGTGATATTGTAGAGGAGGCGGTCATCAAGACCATCCCCAAGAAAAAGAAATGCAAAAGGGCAAAATAGTTGTCTGAGGAGGCTTTACAAATACCTATATAAAGAAAAGAAGCAAAAGGCAAAGGAGAAAAGAAAAGATATACCCATTTCAATGCAGAGTTCCAAAGAATAGCAAGGAGATATAAGAAAGACTTCCTCAGTGATCAATGCAAATAAATAGAGAAAAACAATAGAATGGGAAAGACTAGAGATCTCTTCAAGAAAATTAGAGATCTCAAGGGAAGTTTCATGGAAAGACAGGCACAATAAAGGGCAAAAATGATATGGAACTAACAGAAACAGAAGATATTAAGAAGAGATGGCAAGAATACACAGAACTATACAGAAAAGACTTTACTGACCCTAATAACCATGCTGAGGTGATCACTCAATTAGAGCCAAATATCCTGAAATGCAAGTCAAGTGGGCCTTAAGAAGCATCACTATGAACAAAACTAGTGGAGATGACGGAATTCCAATTGAGCTATTTCAAATCCTAAAAGATGGTGCTGTGAAAGTGCTGTACTCAAACATGCCAACAAATTTGGAAAACTCAGCAGTGGTCACAAGACTGGAGAAGGTCAGTTTTCATTCCAATCCCAAAAAAAGGCAATGCAAAAGAATGTTCAAACTACTGCACAATTGCACTCATCTCACACGCTAGCAAAGTAATGCCCAAAATTCTCCAAGCCAGGCTTCAACAATACACAAACCGTGAACTTCCAGATTTTCAAGCTGGTTTTAGAAAAGACAGAAAAGCAGAGATGAAATTGCCAACATCTGCTGAATCATTGAATCAGCAGGAGAGTTCCAGAAAAACATCTACTTCTGCTTTATTGACTATATCAAAGCCTTTGACTGTGTGGATCACAATAAAATGTGAGAAATTTTGAAAGAGATGGGAATAGCAGACCACCTGACCTGCCTCTTCAGAAACCTGTATGCAGGTCAGGAAACAACAGTTAGAACTGGACATGGAACAACAGACTGGTTCCAAATAGGAAAAGGAGTATGTCAATGCTGTATATTGTCACCCTGCTTATTTAACTTACGTGAAGCATACATCATGAGAAATGCTGAGCTGGATGAAGCACAAGCTGGAACCAAGATTGCCGGTAGAATTATCAATAACCTCATATATGCGATGACACCACCCTTATGGCAGAAAGTGAAGAAGAACTAAAGAGCCTTTTGATGAAAGTAGAAGGGGAGAGTGAAAAAGTTGGCTTAAAGCTCAACATTCAGAAAACTAAGATCATGGCATCTGGTCCCATCACTTCATGGGAAATAGATGGGGTGACTGTGGAAGCAGTGTCAAACTATTTTGGGGGGCTCCAAAATCACTGCAGATAGTGACTGCAGCCATGAAATTAAAAGATGCTTACTCCTTGGAAGGAAAGTTATGGCCAACCTAGACAGCATATTAAAAAGCAGAGACATTACTTTGCCAACAAAGTTCCATCTAGTCAAGGCTATGATGTTTCCAATAGTCATGTATGGATGTGAGAGTTGGACTATAAAGAAAGCTGAGCGCTGAAAAATGGATGCTTTTGAACTGTGGTGTTGGAGAAGACTCTTGAGAGTCCCTTGGACTGCAAGGGTATCCAACCTGTCTATCCTAAAGGATATCAGTCCTGGGTGTTCATTGGAAGGACTGATGCTGAAGCTGAAACTCCAATACTTTGGCCACCTCATGCGAAGAGTTGACTCATTGGAAAAGACCGTGATGCTGGGAAATATTGAAGGTAGGAGGATAAGGGGACAACAGAGGATAAGATGGTTGGATGGCATCACCGACTTGGTGGACACAAGGTTGAGTAAACTCCAGGAGTTGGTGATGGACAGAGAGGCCTGGTGTACTACAGTTCATGGGGTCACAAAGAGTTTGGCATGACTGAGTGACTGAACTGAACTGAACTGATGTGAACAAAGCTTTTGATCCACTGACTTTGTGGATCACAACAAACTGTGAAAAATACTTAAAGAGTTGTGAGCACCAGTCCACATGACCTGCCTCCTGAGAAATCTCTATGCAGGTCAAGAAGCAACAGTTAGAACTGGACATGGAACAACAGACTGGTTCCAAATCAGGAAAGGAGTATATCAAGGCTGCATATTTTCACCCTGCTTATTTAACTTGTATGCAAAGTACATTATGCAAAGTGCTAGACTGGATGAAGAACAACAAAGTGGAACCAATATTGCCAGGAGAAATATCAATAACCTCAGATATGCAGATGATACCACTCGTATGGCAGAAAGCAAAGAGGAACTAAAGAGACTCTTGGTGAAAGTGAAAGAGGAGAGTGAAAAAGTTGGCTTAAAGCTCAACATTCAGAAAACTATCACTTCATGGCAAATAGATGGGGAAACAATGGAAACAGTGACAGACTTTATTTCTTGGGGCTCCAAAATCACTGCAGATGGTGACTGCAGACTTGAAATTAAAAGATGCTTGCACCTTGGAAGAAAAGCTATGACCAACCCAGACAGCATATTAAAAAGCAGAGACATTACTTTGCCAACAAAGGTCCAGCTAGTCAAAACTATGATTTTTCCAGTAGTCATGTATGGATGTGAGAGTTGGACTATAAAGAAAGCTGAGCAGTGAAGATTTGATAATTTTGAACTGTGGTGTTGGAGTAAACTCTTGAGAGTCCCTTGGACTGCAAGGAGATCAAACCAGTCCATCTTCAAGGAAATCAGTCCTGAATAGTCATTGGAATGACTGATGCCGAAGCTGAAACCCCAATACTTTGACCACCTGATGCAAAGAACTGACTCATTTGAAAAGACTCTGTTACTGGGAAAAAGTGAGGTGGGAGGAGAAGGGAACAACAGAGGATGAGATGGTTGGATGGCATCAATGACTCTATGGACATGATTTTGAGCAAGCTCCAGATGGTGATGAACAGGGAAGTGTGGCATTCTGCAGTCCATGAGGTTACAGAGTTGGACACAACTGAGTGACTGAACTGAACTCCCCTGGGTCTTACTGCCATCATAGCTGTGGAAATAACCACCAGAGAGGGGGGAAAAATGTAGCTACAGAACAGGACTACAATATTTATTGACAATCTTTGCAACCTGAAATATAACTTCTCTTTTGATATATGCTTCTTCAAGTTTTGGTGGGAAGTGAAAGTTGTTGGCGATACCGGGGAGCTGAATATATGACCCCAGAATGTGCCACTTCTGCATTTGGATTGTTCTGAGCTGGAGACAGAAAGTTCCCAGCAGACTCAGGAAGAGCTCTTCATTTCTCCCTAACTGTCTAAAAGAATTTGAATAGGGGACCTGTAACACAACAGTTTCCCGGGTGGCTCAGCAGATAAGAATCCACCTGCAATGGAGTAGACATGGTTGTGATCCCTGGGCCTGGAAGATCTCCTGGACAAGGACATGGCAACCCACTCCAGTGTTCTTGCCTAGAGAATCTCAAAGAGGGAAGATTCTGGGGTCACAAAGAGTCAGACATGACTGAACTGCCTGAGACACACACACACCTGGACCAGGAAGACAGCTATTACCTCAATTAACTTTTCTTATCTCAGAAAGACTTATCTGCATGACATTGCAAATATTTGCTCTTCTCATCTTCCTGTGAATTGTCTTCCTCCCCCACTTTAAGTAAAGTCCCAGGTCCATACTCTAATTCTCCTTAGCTCAGAATGGTGTATAAACTTCAATTAGCTGACTGCTGTGGAGTCTCATATTTTATGGGACTCCCATACATACAGTCTTTGTGTTTCTCTTGCTAATTTGCCCTATGTCAATGTAATTATTAGATAAGCTAAAAAAACTTCAAGTGAAGAAGTGAACACTTTCCTACTCCCAGGGTCACTGTGGAGACTACATTGAATAAATTATTGCCTAAAATCTCTCGTTTCTTACCGATATTCACCACTTCTCATCTCCTCTTTACTTCCTGCGCTGCTGTGTTGCGATGTGCTTGCTCAGCCATGTCTAACTCCTTGAAACCCTTTGGACTGTAGCCCACCAGACTCCTCTGTCCATGGGATTATCTAGGCAAGACTACTGGTGTGGGTAGCCATTCTCTTCTTCAGGGGATCTTCCTGACCCAAGGATCGAACCCGGGTCTCTTGCATTACAGGCGGATTCTTTACCACCTGAGCCACCAGGGAAACCCATCTATGTTTTGAGTATTGAATATTCCCTGTTTCTTTCTACCCCACTATCTCTCTGTATTTGTTTATACAGTCAGTAGAACTTGAAGTAAAGAAGTTAGCACCTTGATTCAGGCATGTCTTGGCACACACTGCTGGTTTCCTACCTCTGACTTTTTGAAAATCTTCGGTTTCCCATTTCACTAGGATACTCTGAGAATAAAATAAAATTGTGCATGTTCAACACAGGTCAGACTCCTCCTAAGGTAAGTATGGTATAAGGATAATGCACATAGTTTGTAGTTATAATGGACAGCAATTATGCGTTGATATTGAGTTCCTTCATGAATATCTCAAATATCCCAAGTCTTATGCTTTTTATTAAAACTTCAAGATTAAGTTAGTTTTAAAAATTATAGAATTAATACTAGTAAAATAAGTATCAGACAACCAGAAAAGAAATATTTGACTCTTGCCTTTAAACAAATTATAATTTAGTGATGAATGGACTTTATACATAAACACACACATATACACATACATGACCAAATAATTAGAATAAACACAAGTGCAGGACTTTTAATAATTTTTGAAAATTACAGGAAAAGACATTGAGTAACAAATGAAAAATTAGTTGAAGAAAGAGGCTTTTGAAGAAATGACCCTCAATGCTCTTCCCATCTAGAGACTTAGACTTTATGCTCATCAAGATTCTACTCACCCAGAAAGAAATACTTAGAAGCTGACATAAAGCATACCTTCAACAGAATTGGTGCACTTTATTTCCTATCTCTTACTATTGGGAACAGGATTAAAGATTTTGGGGTAGCTATATTAGCTTCCATGGGGATTAGATGAAAGTTATCTTGCTGTTTTCGTCCATTTTATTGAACGTTCCCAAAGGGCAGTGTTGATTAGAGGTTTGTAGTATACAATTAAATTTGAAAGTAAGCTGCCTAAATCCTCCATCTTATTCCCTTCACTTAAACTAATTCAGGGGAAAAATCAGTGAGATTATTTGAAGCTAATTTTCTTGACAATTGTTCTGATATTGTATGCACCACAAAGAATCCAACTTGGTAGTGTTTAATTATTAACCTTTTATTTGAGTGTGAGTATTGAATATGAGGACTCATTTCTTGAGTAGTGCTAGTCAGGTCAAAACAGAAATGTCAATTTAAGTCCCCAATTTGTTCCAAGCTCTTTAATAGATTACAGAGAGCAAAAAAACAAAAAACAAAAAACAAAAACAAAAATGTCTTGACTGATTTGAAGGTATGAGTATACCACACATCTTTAAATATAATCATTTCCATTGTCAGTGAAGAATGAATGATGATAGAAATTTTGGACAATCTCCAAGATGTAGAAATATGTGAACCAAAAAGCAAATTCTTTTATAATACTGTATTAACTTTTAGTTTCAGACAGTAGAGCAGCAAATAAAACTAGCAGAGTTCAACTTTAGCATCCAAATTATGAAATAAGTGTCTGAAATGTATGACTCATGTATATAAAATTGATTGAAGTTCAGATTAAAGAATTATTACAATTTACAGTTTGAAGGGATCTTGAAAATCCTAGCTAGTTCTAGTATAAGTACAAAATTGTAGAAATAAACAAGTTTTGGAGCCAATTTTCCGAGGTTAAAACCCTTGCTCAAACTCATATTTTGACCTTAAATAAACTCATTTTTTTCACCTTTTCATTTCTAAAATGGAGTCTTTTCCTCAAAAATGTGTTTATTGGTTAATTTAAAACATACAAAAAGTAAATGGTAGTGACTCACATATACTAAATATTCAATACAACTCAAATGTCATGAAAGTTATAAGGATTGTTTCCTTTATTACCTGGTATAGAAAAAAAAACTTTTCTTCTGGAAAAAACAGATTGTCAATATTTTAGGCTTTGTCGGCCATGTGATTTCTCTCCTAACTGCTCAGATCTGCCATTCACAGTGAAAGTGACCACAGAGATTATGTAAATGAAGGATAACTTTTATTAAAAACTTTATTTATGAATACTGAAATTGACATTTTACATATTTCATGTTATTTCAAAACAGTGTTCTTCAAATTATATGTTTCAGTCACTTTAAAATGGAGAAAAGAAAATCATCTCCAGATTGTTGGTTGCACAAAAGTAGAGAGAAGGCTACATTTGGCCCATGGACTCTAGTTCTCTGATTCTTGTATTATGTCAGGCAAAACTCATGTAACTTGGCTTGTTGGCCTTGTGCATATAATGGGGATTGCAGGGTCTTCTTACCTGATGCAAAGATGTAATATCATGCTAATGGAGTAATGTTGTAATATTTGTCAATACTAAACAATTGATGACATTTATTTGACGCAGTTGTAAAATTGCAGAGTATAGCCATAAAGTTTTACATTAAACTCTATCTTTATTTTTTATCATTATAAGCAATTATCACACCTGTAATTAGCAGAACAGTGTTTTTCTTACTGGACTAATATAAGCTTCAAAAGGCAGGAAGTCTGCCTAGTCTATCTACCCTGATCTCAGTATTTACTGGTATATAGCAGGTTGTCAACAATATTAATTGAATAAATTAATGAAACAATAGAAATAAAATTAAGCATATCCCATTATTTAATCCTATCTTTTGTACTTTCTAAGGGTTTAAACTTAACTGGATTGAAATAAGTGAGAATTTGAATTACAAGATGGTAGACTATTGTTGAAACAATCATTATTTTTCCTTTCTAGATCATATATTATGCCTCCGTTGGCTGTGACCTTGAGTATGTGACTCTACTATAGCTTGCTTAGAAGCCCACTAACCAGTTTCACTTTCCTTTTAGCCATCCTCAACCATTTCTAATTATTATGATTATTTTAATTTTTGATCAAGCCTACTGTTAAATAACAGCAAATACTCTCAAGTACTGACTTTTTAAAATCTATTTTAAAAATGAAAATGATCATATAAATGCATCTGTGAAATCTGACAGGTTATATGTTAAACAAATTTAGTAGGGAATATACAGCTTTTAAGGGGTATTTTAAGAAGAAAATTAATAGGCTCTATTGTTATCATTGAAATATCCTTCTTCTTTTCCCTCTTCCTTCTATTTTACAATTCTCTGACTTGTTTGTTCTGCATTTTTGAGCACCTCTTTTCTGAAGATTAATGATTAATTCTATGTATTGTCTACTTCTCACATTTTTCAGTTTCTCTTTTTTTAATAGATCATCTTTAACACCTACCTGTCTAAGATCCTGTGGGAGTGCATGAGTGTATTCTAAGTGGCTTCAGTCCTGTCCAACTCTTTGCAACCCTAGGGACTGTAGCCCGCCAGGTTCCTCTGTCCATGGGATTCCAGGCAAAAATACTGGAGTAAGTTGCCATGACCTCCTCCAGGGAATCTTCCCGACCCAGAGACTGAACCTGTGTCTCTTATGTCTTCTGTATTGGCAGGCAGATTCTTTACCACTGTAGCCACCTGGGAAGCCCACTGTGAGAAGACTCCCTCTTAGTAAACCATCCGTGTTGCCGAAGCCTCAGGTAACAACCAGAGCAACGATCAGCTCCAAAATATGTAAATTAAGATTCCACACTTTTTCTTAAATGAGTCTGAGAGAGAGAAGTTTCATTTGTAGTCCACAGAATCATCTGGCATTTCCCCATAGATTCACAGCAGGAAGGTGATTTGGAGCTTCTACCAATGTATTCCCCAGAGCTCCTTGCAGAAACAGTAAAGAGCTTTGAGGGTGTGAGATCACTTCCCACATCTTTTTAACATCTCTACTTTTCCCACTGGATTCATCATTCTTATCTAAGTAGGAAGGAAGATTCTCATTTTCCATGCTTTTACTCTACCACAGTGTCCTCAAGGGTGTAATATGTGGGAATACGGGCCCCAGAGTGCCTTTAAATTTTCTAGCAAGTGCAGTCAGCACACCCTCTGGAAGGCATACCATATTTTGCTACATCAGAGGTTGGGCATTTGGCATCTTGCCATTTGCTTAATATGCTAAGCGGTACAATGTCATTCATTTTATGTCATTTGTTATTCTTGGGTAACATATTTAGAATGTTTTGCCTTCAGTTGAAAGCCAATGCTATACTTAAATACTGGATTCTGTACATCTAAACTTGGACTAAATTACTATTCAATCAAAATACCAATTTCTAGACTTGCAGTTTAATGTCAATGTTATATCCACAGATATTGTATCACTATAAAAGCACTCATGAATACATTTAAATCAGTGTCATAGGTCAAGGGCTGTCCTAGGATAAAGTTATAACTGTACAATAATACAGTAAAAGAATAAAACCAGTGACCAATAAAGTCATGATGTTTATAAGGAGCATGGAAGATGTGATTTGCACTTTATTTTGCATAGTTAATAGGGAGAAATGATTTTTTTTTGTTTTAAAGAGTTCACATTCAATGAAACCCTTTAAACAATATACACTTTAATTTTATAATTAGTCTATATGAATAATTTCAAATACATGATTTAATTAATCATTTGAAATTATACTAATGCTTCAACTAAATGGTGTGGTTAAAATTAACTCAATGTCTTTGTCCCAAACTCATACCTAGAAAGAGTATATTTTCAGTAGCACAGATTTATTTGAATATTCTGTCATTCAAGGCCAGTTGCTGGCCTTCGTAATCTTTATACATAGGGTCATTCTCCAGCGTGCCTTTATGTTCTTATGTTTTCTCTTGTTTGGCATTCTTTATTAGTTGTAATTGCTATCTGTCTTTTTTTTTTAAGTTTTTATTTATTTATTTTAAAAATTTATTTAATTTGAGGCTAAATACTTTACAATATTGTATTGGTTTTGCCATCCATTGACTTGAGTCATGTACACGCATGGCAGATTCATGTTAGTGTATGGCTCTCTGTCTTTATCTCATTTTTTCTCCCTGAAACACATGCACACACACTTCACTGCGCTGTCACCTCTTTGTCATTTTTTTTCTAGTTTGCATATTTTACCATTTATCTGACAACAAAGATCCATTGTTGAAAAGCAATAGTAAGATGAAAGAAAAGTAATGTTTATTATCACACCCTAATTTGATTTCCTTGATGGCTTTGATGCCAAAAGTGCCTATGATTATCAGTAGAACTAATAATTATTTCACCATAATTATAGCTGTGTATAAGGAAAGCTGAGGTGACTGACAGAATAAGATTAAACTAGTGTAAAACCATAAGTGAAGTGATTTTATAACATGAGGAAGTAAAAAGGCAGAATCTGTGTTTTATATTCTCAAAACAAGTGGCCAAAAGAAAAGGAAGAAAAAGGTCATTATGTTCCTTCTTATTCAGACTTGAAAAAATAGATGTAAATATGTTGTGAAATGAAGTTACTGACTCATTATAATTATTATAGTGGATAACTAATTTTCAATTATATCCTCAAAATATCCACTCTTTGAAAAACTCATTAAATTCCTTTCACTGTTAAAATACTCAATTGTTATAAATTGCCTTATATTTTGTTACTTCGGTGAAGAAAATTTGAAGTTTCTTTACCTTCCGTGCTGAAACCAACCTAAAACAACATACACAGATTCCCATTCAAGTACCTATTCTGTGTTTATCTCATCTGTAGAAATGTGTAACTATTAATATATTATACGCAGAGTTTTGGTGGTTTACATAAATATCTGCTTGCAGGTTGGAGAAATTAATTTGAACAAAATAAAGATGTCAGTTTCCAAAGATAAGTCAGAAATCTTTCACAGGGTCGTCAGTGTCCATCCAGGAACACGGGAAGACTGGAATAGGGAACTGAAAGACTGATAGGGAAACAGGATGTGCTAACCTCCCTCTTTGTTTCTGCTTCTCTTGTCCAGTGCTCATTCTCTCTTTCTGTATATTGTTTCCCTCTGTTTTGCTGCTCGGTGGAACTGGTTCTACCCCCCCTCCCCAGCTTTCTGTCTCCCCTTGTCTCTCATAGACTCTCTCCTCCACCCCATTTTTTTCCAAATACCTGGCTATCAAATTATGATTGTTCCAACTTACAATGGGCCAATGTCTATAGCCCAGTCCATTTTGAAGGAGGAAGTGAGCTGGAACTTTGTTCAGAATGGTTGGGTTAAGGATAGGGGTAGGCTATTGCCATTAATGAAGTTCAATTTATTCCAGTTCAGTCGCTCAGTTGTGTCTGACTCTTTGTGACCCTATGGACTGCGGCACGCCAGGCTTCTCTGTTCATCACCAACTCCTGGAGTTTATTCAAACTCATGTCCATTGAGTCGGTGACACCATCAAACCATCTCATCTCCTCCTGCCTTCAATCTTTCCCAGCATCAGAATCTTCCAGAGTCAGTTCTTCACATCAGGTGGCCAAAGTATTAAGTTTCAGCTTCACCATCAGTCCTTCCAATGAATATTCAGGGCTGATTTCCTTTAGGGTGAACTGGCATAGGCAATAAATCAGAAGTAGATGTTTTTCCTGGAACTCTTTTGCTTTTTATATGATTCAACAGATGTTGGCAATTTGATCTCTGGTTCCCCTGCCTTTTCTAAATCCAACTTGAACATCTGGAAGTTCACGGCTCAGGTACTGTTATAGTCTGACTTGGAGAATTTTGAGCATTACTTTACTAGCGTGTGAGACAAGTGCATTTGTGCTATAGTTTGAGCATTCTTTCACATTGCCTTTCTTTGGGATTGGAATGAAAACAGACATTTTCAATCCTGTGGCCACTGCTGAATTTTCCAAATTTGCTCACGTATTGAGTGCAACACTTCCACAGCATCATCTTTTAGGATTTGAAATAGCTCAACTGGAATTCCATCACCTCCACTAGCTTTGTTCATAGTGATGCCTCTTAAGGCAAAATTCCAGGATGCTGGAAACAGATAATTTAAAAAAGGTGCTGAAACCCACAGGAACTGGAGACTGACTCATTTCTCTTTTCTTCATTTCTGGTGATAACGCTTTAATTTAAAGTGTCAGAATTTGAGTACTTGTTATAATGATTTTACCAGCATGTTAGTCATACCTTACAAATTATCTTTTTTAAAACACAGAAATACAAAAAAATTTAAATGAGTTGGTAGTAAGATTTAAGTGCCAAACATGTTCTACTTCTTGGCTCTAATAGTGTAGTTTGTCTCCTATTAAATAATTTTAACATTATTTACATGATTCAGCTAAAGGAGGAATATAGACATCAATATTAGCATACTTGAATTTATTTTCTAATTTTATTTGAAATAGTATAAACATTTTCATGTATGAAGCAATTTCATACATTCATATCTGAAGCAAAATGATTTTTAAATGATACAGATCAGGTTGTTGAACTCGGCTACTCTGACGATAAACAAAATCTGAATCAATGTAAGGCTGCAATATATGTGTCTTCAAATTTTGGCCCCAGAGGCAAGTGTGATTCCAGGTGACAAAGCAGATTGTAAGTATTAGCTGAGCTCCTCAGAACTCTAATTAACTCATCAGATTGTTCAGTTGTTACTTCCTATTATATTATGCAGTAGTAAGACACAATAGGTGATGCATGTAGAGATGATTACAGCATGCCTCTGGTGAAATTGTAAGGCAGAAGTCAGAAGAAAAGATTCTTATTTCTTATCAGAATTGCAGTAATGACTCCAGAATTCACTGTCTAGAGTATCTTCTTGCTATCATTATACAAATAACAAAAATATGTCAATGAATTTATTCTGGTGTAATGCATGACATGCCTGACAACAAATTATAAAGTTTGAATTGTTTATCTTGAGTTGTAATCTCAGTTTCTTTTTTAATAAAATCTCTCCCTATGCCTATTATTGTGAAAGAGCACATGCTGTATAAAAAATTTTTCAGAGATCAAGTTTTGTTATTGCCTTGGTCATCAAAAGTACTTTTTTCTTTCTTTTACTTTGTAAAATCTGAGGCTATAAGAAAAAAAAAAAGGGTACCTGGCATTATTATTGAATATAACCCCCAAATGACCAGATAAATTCTTAGATAAACAGAAGAAATCCAAAATGAAATAAAGTTTAAAAGAGTCATCTTCAATTTTATTGCCAGCTGAATAGAAAATAGGAGGAAAAGAAAAAGGAAAGGTATATGAGATATAATACTATTCAAATAAAATTTCTATAAGGACATAGAGGAAAGAATATAATGATCTGACCTGAATCCTATCCAGAAAACTGGGTTTAGCTTCACTAATTCCACAGAAAATTATCATTATATTTTTGAAGTCATGAAATCTGCCTCTTGTGAAGGAAAGATATTAACATTAGCACATTTCCTCTATAGCTTTAATTGTACATTTAATCTGCCTTCCTGACTTTACTTAATGATTCTAAATAACTTCATTTCAGTTAAGAAAATAGAAAGTAAAGTAACTCTTCTATAATAAATAAACTATTTCTAACATCTGGAGAGTTTGGAATGCTTTCACAAATTCTATAGTAAAAATAGACATACTTCAGCTCATAGCATCACAATAACATAAGAATTATTACCTGTCCATACAGGAAATGCAAAATTTTTATTATAATCACATTTCAGATGTAAAAATATAGTTTTATCCTGTATTTTTTGTTGAAATAGCACTTAATTAGGATAATATTCTCATTAATCATTCAGTTCAGTGCAGTTCAGTCACTGTCATTGTACAACTCTTTGTGACCCCATTAACTGCAGCACGCCAGGCCTCCCTGTCCATCACCAACTTCTGGAGTTTACCAAACCCATGTCCATTGAGTCAGTGATGCCATCCAACCATCGCATTCTCTATCGTCCCCTTCTCCTCTTGCCCTCAATCTTTCCCAGCATCAGGGTCTTTCAAATGAGACAGCTCTTCACATCAGGTGGCAAAAGTATTGGAGGTTCAGCTTCAACATCAGTTATTCCATTGAACACCCAGGGCCGATCTCCTTTAGGATGGACTGGCTGGATCTCCTTGCAGTCCAAAGGACTCTCAAGAGTCTTCTCCAACACCACAGTTCAAAAGCATCAATTCTTCAGAGCTCAGCTTTCTTTATAGTCTTTTTAATATGCTGTCTGGGTTGGTCATAACTTTCCTTCCAAGGAGTAAGTGTCTTTTAATTTCATGGCTGCAATCACCATCTGCAGTGATTTTGGAGCCTGCCCCCCCCCCCAAAAAAAAAGTCAGCCACTGTTTCCACTGTTTCCCCATCTATTTGCCATGAAGTTATGGGACCAGATGCCATGATCTTAGTTTTCTGAATGTTGAGCTTTAAGCCAACTTTTTCACTCTCCTCTTTCACTTTCATCAAGAGGCTCTTTAGTTCTTATTCACTTTCTGCCATAAGGGTGGTGTCATCTGCATATCTGAAGTTATTGATATTTCTCCCAGCAATCTTGATTCCAGCTTGTGCTTCCTCCAGCCCAGTGATTCTCATGATGTACTCTGCATATAAGTTAAATAAGCAGAGTGACAATACACAGCCTTGATGTACTCCTTTTCCTATTTGGAACCAGTCTGCTGTTCCATGTCCAGTTCCAACTGTTGCTTCCTGACCTGCATACAGGTTTCTCAAGGGACAGGTCAGGTGACCTGGGATTCCCATCTCTTTTGGAATTTTCCACAATGTATTGTGATCCACACAGTCAAAGGCTTTGGCATAGTCAATAAAGCAGAAATAGATGTTTTTCTGGAACTCTCTTGCTTTTTCAATGATCCAGTGGATGTTGGCAACTTGATCTCTGGTTCCTCTGCCTTTTCAAAAACCAGCTTGAAAATCTGGAAGTTCACGGTTCACATATTGCTGAAGTCTGGCTTGGAAAATTTGAGCATTACTTTACTAGCGTGTGAGATGAGTGCAATTGTGTGGTAGTTTGATCATTCTTTGGCATTGCCTTTCTTTGGGGTTGGAATGAAAGCTGACCTTTTCCAGTCCTTTGGCCACTGCAGAGTTTTTCAAATTTGCTGGCATATTGAGTGCAGCACTTTCACAGCATCATCTTTCAGGATTTGAAATAGCTCAACTGGAATTCGATCACCTCCACTAGTTTTGTTCGTAGTGATGCTTCCTAAGGCCCACTTGTCCTCACATTCTAGGATGTCTGGGTCTAGGTTAGTGTGAGTGATCACACCATCATTATTATATGGGTAGTGAAGATCTTTTTTGTACAGTTTTTCTGTGTATTCTTGACACTTCTTCTTAATATCTTCTGCTTCTCTTAGGTTCATATCATTTCTGTCTTTTATTGTGTCCATCTTTGCATGAAATATTTCCTTGGTATCTCTAATTTTCTTGAAGAGATCTCTAGTCTTTCCCATTTTATTGTTTTCCTCTATTTCTTTGCATTGATCACTGAGGAAGGCTTTCTTATATCTCCTTGCTATTCTTTAGAACTCTGCATTCAAATGGGTATATTTTATACATATTGAATATATATATGCAAATAAGTATATTTATATCAAATATATATTAATTTATATATAAATCATTATAATGATATAAATATTTGAGGTTATAGGACATTCTTTTGAATGATTAAAACATGATTTTATTGATAAAAACCAGGCAAAACACTGTAAAAATTTGGAGTTATCCTATATTTAGACAAAATAATAGATATTGACGAAGGTGAGTAGAATTATCATATTCATGAACCACATTGCTTATGTTCTTAGAACTCTGATTTTTGTATCATTATCTTTTTTCCCCCTCATCACCAAAAATGGTTTTTACAACATTCTTGCTTCTGGCTCCAAATTTATTCCAAATGTCCAAATTTAAAAAAAAAAAAAATAAAAACATAAAAAGGTGCCTATCAGTGAATCTATCACTAGTCTGTCTTAAGAGTCTCTTTAAGATAATAAATAATATTGACAGAAAAGATTATGAAGTGAATTTAAAAGCAGATTAGTATTTCCAGCACCTTGGAGATACAGGTCAGTCAGTCAGTTCAGTCGCTCAGTCGTGTCCGACTCTTTGTGACCCCATGAATCGCAGCACGCCAGGCCTCCCTGTCCATCACAAACTCCCGGAGTTTACTCAAACTCATGTCCATCGAGTTGGTGATGCCATCCAGCCATCTCATCCTCTGTCGTCGCCTTCTCCTCCTGCCCCCAATCCCTCCCAGCATCAGGGTTTTTTCCAATGAGTCAACCCTTCGCATGAGCTGGCCAAAGTATTGGAGTTTCAGCTTCAGCATCAGTCCTTCCAATGAACACCCAGGACCGATCTCCTTTAGGATGAATGGGTTGGATCTCCTTGCAGGCCAAGGGACTCTCAAGAGTCTTCTCCAATACCACAGTTCAAAAGCATCAATTTTTCATTGCTCAGCCTTCTTCACAGTCCAACTCTCACAACCATACATGACCACTGGAAAAACTATAGCCTTGACTAGACAGACCTTTGATCTGGGCATAATTAAAAGGCTGGTGATTTTTTTAAATTAATTTGCAATATTATAATAGTTTCAGGTGTGCATATAATGATTCAATATCTTTATACATTACAGTCCATTTAAAGTTACTACAAAGCAATGGCTATATTTCCCTGGGCTATATAATATATCATTGTATGTATGTAAATACACCCTATTTATTTTATATATAGTAGTCTGTATCTTTAAATCCCATACCCCTATCTTACCCCTCTGCCTGCTGATAACTATGGTTTCCTTTGCTGTGCAAAATCTTTTAAGTTTAATTAGGTCCTGCTTGCCTGCTTTTGCTTTTATTTATTTTGTTTAAGGGATAGATCAAAAAAAAGTATTGCTATAATTTATGCCAGAATTCTGCTTATGCTTTCTTCTAGAGTTTTGTTTTGTTTTGTTTTTTTCTTTTCAGATCTTATATTTAGGTATTTAATACATTTTGATTTTATTTTTGTAGACTGTGTGAGAAAATATTCTAATCTTATTGTTTTACATGTAGCTGTCCAGTTTTCCCAGCACCACTTACTGAAGAGACAGTCTTTTCTCCATTGATTTTTCTTGGCTTCTTTGTCATAGCTTAATTGAACTTACGTGTGTGGGTTTGTTACTAAGCTCTCTATTCTGTTCCATGATGTATGTGTCAGATTTTTTGCCAAAAAATTCTGTTTTGATAACTGCAGCTTTGCAGTATAGAATGAAATCAGACAGCATGATACCTCAAGTTTTATTCTTCATGCTCAAGATATTTTGGATATTCAGGGTCTTTTGCAGTTTGTACATTTTCAATCAGTTCAGTTCAGTTGCTCAGTCATGTCTGACTCTTTGCGACCCCATGTACTGCAGCTTGCCAGGTCTCTCCGTCCATCGCCAACTCCTGGAGTTTACTGAGACTCATGTCCATTGAGTTGGTGATGCCATCCAACCACCTCATCCTCTGTCATTCCCTTCTCCTCCTGCCTTCAATCTTTCCCAGCATTAGGATCTTTTCAAATAAGCCATTTCTTCACATCAGGTGGCCAAAGTATTGGAGTTTCAACTTTATTATGAGTCCTTCCAATGTATATTCAGGACTGAAGTCCTTTAGAATGGACTGGTTGATCTCCTTAGAGTCCAAGGGACCCTCAATAGTATTCTTCAACACCACAGTTCTAAAGCATCAATTATTCGGTGTTGAGCTTTCTTCATAGCCTAACTCTCACATCCATACATGACTACTGGAAAAACCATAGCTTTGACTAGATGGACCTTTGTTGGCAAAGTAATGTCTCTGCTTTTTAATATGCTATTTAGGTTGGTCGTAACTTTTCTTCCAAGGAGTAAGCATCTTTTAATTTCATGGCTGCAGTCACCATCTGCAGTGATTTTGGAGCCCCCCGAAATAAAGTCTGTCACTCTTTCCACTGTTTCCCCATCTATCTGCCATGAAGTGATGGTACCAGATGCCATGATCTTAGTTTTCTGAATGTTGAGCTTTAAGTTAACTTTTTCACTCTCCTCTTTCACTTTCATCAAGAGGCTCTTTAGTTCTTCTTCACTTTCTGCCATAAGGGTGGTGTCATCTGCATATCTGAGGTTATTGATATTTCTTCCAGCAATCTTGATTCCAGCTGTGCTTCCTCCAGCCCAGTATTTCTCATGATGTATTCTGCATATAAGTTAAATAAGCAGAGTGACAATACACAGCCTTGATGTACTCCTTTTCCTATTTGGAACCAGTCTGTTGTTGCATGTCCAGTTCTAACCATTGCATCCTGACCTGCATACAGGTTTCTCAAGAGACAGGTCAGGTGGTCTGGTATTCCCATCTCTTTTAAGTATTTTGCAGAGTTTTTTGTGGTCCACACAGTCAAAGGCTTTGGCGTGGTCAATAAAGCAGAAGTAGATATCTTTCTGGAACTCTTTTGCTTTTTCAATGATCCAACAGATGTTGGCAATTTGATCTCTGGTTCCTCTGCCTTTTCTAAATCCAGCTAGAGTATCTGGAAGTTCATGGTTCACGTACTATTGAAGACCAGCCTGGAGAATTTTGAGCCTTACTTTGCTTGCGTGTGAGTTGAGTGCAATTGTGTGGTAGTTTGAGCATTCTTTGGTATTGACTCTCTTTGTGATTGGATTGAAAACTGAACTTTTCCAGTCCTGTGTCACTGCTGAGTTTTCCAAATTTGTGGCATATTGAATGTAGCACTTTCACAGCATCATCTTTTAGGACTTCAAATAGCTCAAATGGAATTCCATATAAATTTTAGGATTAATTCATTTTAGTTTTGAGAAAAATGTTATGGTTCTTTTGATAGGGGTTGCATTTCATCTGAGGTACAGTTTGTGTAGCATGAAAATTTTAACACTATTAATTCTTCCAATTGAAGAACAGAGCATACATTTCCATTTCTTTTTGTGGTTCAGTTGTTCAATCGTGTCTGACTCTTTGCAATCCCATGGACTGCAGCATGCCAGGCTTCCCTGTCCATCATTCTCTTCTAGAGGTAGCTCAAATTCATGTCCGTAGAATCAGTGATGCCATCCAACAATCTCATCCTCTTTCACCCCCTTCTCTTCCTGCCTTCAATCTTTCCATCATCAGGGTCTTTTCTAAAGAGTCGGCTCTTCTCATCAGATGGCCAAAGTATTGTAGCGTCAACTTTTAGCATCAGTCTTTCCAGTGAATAATCAGGGTTGATTTCCTTTAGGATTGACTGATTTGATCTTGTTGCAGTCCAAGGGACTCTCAAGTGTCATCTCCAACAAAACAGTTCAAGAGCATCAATTCTTCAGTGCTCAGCCTTCCTTATGGTCTACCTCTCACATCCATACATGACTACTGGAAAAACTACAGCTTTGACTACATAGACAATTGCAGGCAAAGTATACCTCTGCTTTTTGTTATACTGTCTAGGTTTGTCATAGCTTTTCTTCCAAGGAGCAAGTGTTTTTTAATTTCATGGTCACAGTCACCATCTGCAGTGGTTTTGGAGCCCAAGAAAATAAAGTCTGTCACTGTTTCCATTTTTTCCCCATCTATTTACCATAAAGTGATGGGAGCAGATGTGATGATCTTAGTTTTTTGAATGTTGAGTTTTAAGCCAAGGGCTGGCGATTTTGAATGATGTTACTGAGATCCATAGTGACTCTCAACAGGAAAATAAGCAAAAATTCAAGTGAAGTTTTTAATAGAATATGTGAAAATTTTCCTGTAGAATCAGTTGATTCTAAATTGAGCAGGGGCAACTATGCATGTCTTAGAAAGAGACTATGTATTACAGAACACTTTGATCCTCTGGGGAATCAGAAACCAAACAACTTGTCTGGTCATAGGACAAGTATCAGACTCCCATATTGGTGCTCATGGAAGCCTGAGGTTATTCTTCATTTGAGCTATATGCTTTGGAGCTATACCACTGAGACTTAGACAAAAATGTTCTCTGTCATTTCAGGTGAAAGAAAAAAATCCTTAGGTATTAGTATGAGGCAGTGCTTTACTATGACAACTTGGAAAAAGCAGGTTCAGTACCAAGTGTAGACAACAGTAAACTTGGTTGCTTAATAAGAATGTCCAAAACTACCAATTTTCCTATTTTATTTATTTAATGGACATATATAAGTGACTTACTATCATCAGGAATTACAAGGAATAAAGTGATTAATTAGCAGATGGCATTCATTTGAATGGCTTTGCCATTTGACGAGTGGCAAAGCCAGGAAATTCAATACAATCCAAGTTTAGAATAAGTCTGTAATTTATCATTGTGCTAAGCTCTAATGAACAGATAAAGATATTCAGCAAATAACTTTTTCTAGTTTTTACTTATGGATAAATCAAAAGTTCAAAAAACATGCCCTATTTATCTCTCTCAGTTAAAATGATGCATGTAGGTGTACTTCATAAAACACATATTATTGTTCATAATAACAATTGATCATAATGGGGAAGATTTATTAATACCACAGTGTACAAGGTATACTGAAAAACATTGCACGCTGAGTATTTTGTCTACTAAAGCAACCTATAAGCTTGAAAGGATCTGTTATCACCCTGTTAACATGTAAGGATATTTTGCTATAATTGCAATTAATATTTAAAATACTTACTTGGACTTAAAGAGAAAGTACTCTAAAACAGAGATTTTCAAGAATGGTGTTATAATATATTTGTGTGTCACCATTAGTTTTTCAGTATGGTAATTAAGTTGTTACTATAAATTATTAAATTTCTGAATTTCTTGAGGAATTTGCTTGTCAACAGTGCAAACTAGAAATTAGTTTATTCCTATAGCAACCTCGAACATTTTAATTTGCAGTCAGATATGCTTTTTTAGGGGACTTCCCCGGTCACAGCTGGTAAATAATCTGCCTGCAATGCAGGAGACCTTGTTTGGATTCCTGGGTGGGGAAGTTTCCCTGAAGAGGGGATAGGCTACCCATCCCAGTATTTGGGGGCTTCTCTGGTGGCTCAGAAAGTAAAGAATCTACCTGCAATGCAGGAGACCTGGGTTCGATCCCTGAGTTCAGAAGATCCTGTGGAAGAGGGCCTGGTAACCCACTCCAGTGTTTTTGTCTTGAGAATCCCCATGGACAGAGGAGCCTGATGGGCTAGAGTCCATGGGATTGCAGAGAGTAAGAAGCGACCAAGCGCAGCACAGCACATGCTTTTTTGAATGGAAGAAAAATAATGGAAGATTAGCTAAATGCTGGAAATTACATACTCTAATACATCTTAACAGAGGAATTACTCTGTAGAATCAATGAACAAAAACAGCATGAAACTATATAGATGTCTTCTCTGTCTCCTTCTAGATGCTGAGACCTATAGTCAATTGTATTGTCACTTCAGCCCTGTTTCTCTGGTATTTATATGCCTAAAAATTATCTGTTACCTTAATCAATTCTTAATAATCCTCAATATATTTAATTAGATTAAATTTCAGGCAGTTTTTAATCAAACATAAACTATATTAATAGTCAAAATCCTAATATATCCCAGTATGTTTTTATTTAAATGTTTATAATTATTAAGTATAGATATCATAATATAATTTATATTTTATATGTTTCTAGGTATAATTTTCAATCAACATCTTAGGGATCACCTTTTTTATGTGCCATGATAAGTTCTGAAAATGTACTCATGTATTCATATTCTAATTGGGAAGACAGGTTTATATTTCACAGTGTAATAAGGACAAGAATAGAAGGACTATTACTATTGAGTTAAGTCCAGCAAAGGGATGATTAACTCTGTTTGGAGAGATCATAGCATGCTTCCCTAAGGCAATGATATTGGGATGAAATTCAGTGACTGAATACTAATTTCACATATAGTTAAAACTATAATAATAGTAATAGAAAAAAGAATTTATGGTTTGCTGTATTTTTAGAATAAAATTATATTTCAGTGTTTTCTACTATCCTTCTCAAAGACCACTAAATCTTGGAATGATCTTATAAAAGTTAAGAATTTCACTCACCCCTCAAATTGCATGAGCATTCATGAATTTAAAATTATACACTCAGGTTGAAGGGGTTTATGGACTGGCTTATGATACCTTCACAGGATACTCTTTTCAGTTCTTAAGTTCTTGACATTTAAAGAAGGGTCAAGAAAGATTATGGCAGGAGAATAAATGAGATAGAAAACAGTAGGGCTTTCTTAATTTTCATATATCTTGATCCCTCCTTCTCTGTTAAAGAACCAAAACCAAAACACGTACTCTGGTTATTCTATTGTCTACCACAATTCAGCTTCCTTGAAAGTTTATTTCCCAGAATTCAAGTCAATTCATGCTGCTAAGCTGCACAAAGACCTATACTAGCTCCTTAGTGCCCTCAGGTTTAAGTCTGAACTTAAGAATATGGTGAACTGTTAACAACCTGATTCTGAGCATCATTTTCTTCTCTTCCCACAAATTCTATATTATAGTCACATTAAATTTAAAATTCTTTCCTCTATGTGTCAGATCTTCTCCAAATTCCATGACTTTGTGGGCATGCATGATGATCACTCGATCACTCTGCCTATAATGCTCTGACTAGTTTTCAATCTAATGACTTTACAGTATTTTAAGCACAGATCTCAAAGATTGCATTTTATGACTTTTTGGATTCTCCATCAGTTGCTGCAGTTCTGTTCTGTCCCCCCCCCCCCCCCTTTTTTTCTTTAAATTTCAGTTTTGGAAAATTTTTAGCCTGATCTTTTTGTAGTTCCATCAGTGTGTGCTCAGTTTGTGTCCGACTCTTTATGACCTCCATGAACTGTAGCCAGCCGGGTTCCTCTCTCCATGGAATTTTCCAGGCAAGAATATTGGACTAGATTGCCTTTCCCGACAAGGAAAGGAACCTCCAAGGAACCTTCCCGACCCAGGGATCGAACCCTTGTCTCTTGTCTCTTCTGCGTTGGCAGTGGATTCTCTACCACTGTGCCACTTGGGAAGCCTGAAGTACCCTTTATTCTTCTTACTATGGTTTTGATTTCTAGCATTTCTTTTTTTTTTCTTTCTTAGAATTTCCATCCTTCTTTCTGCTTAAAATACCCATCCCTTTGCATGTCATTTACTTTTTCCATTAGAGAACTTCAAGTGTAATCATAGTTATTTTACATTCCCTGTCTGGGAATCTCAGCACCTGGTTCTTTTTTGCTCTGGCAAATCCCTTTCCACCACAGAGTAGGCTTTAGCTATGGAGAAGGCTCTGGGCATATTTTCCAAATGGTCATTTTCCTGCCTCCTAGGATCACAAGGATATTTTCCTTGAATCCCAACTTGGTGGAACTCTAAGACTATGGGAGCTTATATCCCTTATGTTAGTTCACACACAATCTTCAGCAATTTTTCAAAATTACTATTGAAGTGTTCCTACCATTCTGACATCCATTGACTTCTGTTCTTAGTAAATAAATCATGGATGCTGTTTCTCTCTCTAAGCAACAGACCCTCCACATTTGAGAACAGTAGATTTGCTGTGACAGACTAAGAAAAATCATTCATTTTCATTTTGTCCAGTTTTTTTTTTTTTTTCTTATTGTAAGTTTGAGACTGATGACCTTCAATCTCTTTATACCCTGGAGCTGAAATTAGAAATCCACTGTTGCCTTTTAATTTTCCTTAGTTTCCTTGTAAAGGTCATTATCCACCATGGTCTACCATATTATTCACACTAACAAATTCCCCCTTAACATTGTCCAGTTATTGATATAAGATATGTCTTTTTTTGTAAAGTGGACATAAATACCACTCAAATGAGAAAAAGCAGAGGAAACCTATTCTGAACTTGCAGGGAGTAAGCCCTCATCACTTCCATTTGGCAGAAACTTGAAGGCAGAGGAATGTAGACTGTTCGTGGTGAACAATGGGAAGGCTCTACATGGACTCTGGTTGGGGTTGTTGGCTGGGGATGCTGAGGTCAGGCTTATCAGTGAGGCAGCCTATGTGATTGGTTTGAGAAGCATATCTGGCTTTCTCTGATTGGTCCTGGAATAAAAGTGAGGGCAAAAATTAAAGAAGCAAGCAATTACTGAACAATTGACCCCAAATGGGGTCAATTGTTCTAGAAGTTTGATTGGGCTTACAACTCATTGATGCAGAGGGTTGTAGGCTAGAGTTCCATTTTTACATACGTTCTGGTCATTGTCCTTTGGTGTATTTGGTCTCTCTGTAAACATTATCCATCTCTCGTAATCCATAGCTGGAACAAAGTTTATGCATGCCCAACACAAATTAGTTGAAGGAATGAATTTGTTTATTTTAACACTAAATTGTATTGTCACAGTAACTTTGCAAGTTTATCAAGGTTAATACTAACATATCAACTTCTTTTAGATTAAGAAGCTGGGACATAGAAAATAATATTAAGTTATATGGGTTACACATGTTAAAAAGAACCCAAATCAATTTCTTTTCTGTTTCATACTGAATATGGCTGTTTTTTCATATGTTATCTTTCATTTTTATCCCTGATATGTTAACTTTACAATTACTGCATACCCACTATGTGCCAGTCCCAGCATCACATCTGTTAACTTTCATTATTTAAATTAGTCTCATAAAATCTTAATGATGTTTCCATTTAAAAACTACTTATAAATAAATCAAAGGACCTTTACATTTCACCAGATGCTATATCCATTTTAATTAAAAGGTATTTCATTATTTACATTAAGTATTTTAAGCATTAATACAAAGCAGTGTTGTATTTTATTCTTGACCTAAATATCTTTGGTCAAATATTTACTTAGACTTTTAAAAAGGGAAATGTTGTGTATTATAGTAAGTGTTCATAAAGTCATACACTCTGTATTTCCTTTTTATTATGTAAATCATGCCTTTTCCTTCCCAATTTTCTTTGCTTTCTATCATTTTCTATTCCCTCAAATATAATATAACCTCCTATGTGCATGCATGTGTTCAGTCATGTCTGACTCTTTGTGACCGCACAGACTATAGCCCACCATGCTCCTCGATCCATGGAATTTTCCAGGCAAGAATACTGGAGTGGGTTGCCATTTCTTACTTCAGTAATATAACCACCTAGATCCCTCCATTAATGTACAGACATTACAGATTGAGAAAATGTTGTCAGCATAACATGCTTAAAAACATTAATGGCAATCACAAACATAACACACTAATAAAGACTATATGGGCCTTGCTATTAGCTCTTTAGTCTCCAAATGCTGTTCATTCCCATTTTTTTTTTTTTTTTTTGTAGTAAGACTGATGTAAGGTTTTGTGGTTTATTTATTCATCTTTAGTATAACCATGACTTAAAACACTACAAAGGCTTTTCTTTTATTAACTGAGTTTGTAGAAGATGTCACAGGAGAAAAGAGATTGTAATACTAATGGCAAATACAGACCAATAAATTCTTATATCGATTGATTTATTTTTCCGATCTATAAAAATCACCTATTCTGTGGCACCCCAGGGCAAGCAAGTGATATAAAAACACAAACATTTTGAGCCAAAACAAATAAAAACCAGCCTTGCAGCTCCATTTCATTCAAAAGGCTTCCTCTATAAATTAGAAAAATCTGGTCTAGAAGAAAGCTTGTGTTCCACTCTCAGAGGTTAAATGACATTAAATTTCAACAATGGAAGAAACTATAAGGCCTGAGGACTGCCTTTGATCAAATACCCAATATCCACTCCATTTATTGTAAACAGGTAAATTCTGGTTAATGCTAGATGGATTGAAAACAGCAGGAAACTTGAATATGCAATTCACACTGAGAAGACTATTGCTGCAGGCACATTCAGAAAAACAAATGTATTTACTTTCAGTAAGCTTAATATTGGTTATAAGAAAACAGAAAAATATACATGTGAATGAACTACAGATAGACTCTGAGAATACTTGTTTTCAAAAAGGTTGAGATATTAAGGGCGACATTTTGAAAACTGCAGAATATTTGTCCCCAGTTAATCAGAAAGCTCAAGGGTATTCGGGTCTACTACCCCTGATAGAAGAATCTGGTGACCTCTTTCCTCCTGAAAGAAGTCTGCCTTTCTTTCAGATTGAGCCATGGGGAAGGTGTGACACTTGGCTTCTTCTTGTAAATCTTCTGGGCCATAGAATAAAAGAACAGAACTCAAATATATATGTGGAATTTCAAAGTCAAGATAACAAGTCTGAAACTCTATATAATAAGAATAATGTAATCTACTTTAAAAAGTATTAGTAGGTTCCAAATGTTATCTTGAGCACTATGTGTTAAAGTATAATTACAATCCCCATTTTATAGATGAAGAAATAAAGGCTTAAATTACTAAAGATCACATATGCACAATATAATAATCTGAGTGACCAAGAATGAGCCATATTAAAGAGAGAAAAGAGGTTTTGAAATTACATAATAAAGGGCAAAAGAAAGTAAAATTCAGTTCAGTTCAGTTCAGTTCAGTTGCTCAGTCGTACCCGAATCTTTGTGACCCCATGAATCACAGCATGCCAGGCCTCCCTGTCCATCCCCAACTCCCGGAGTTTACTCAAACCCATGTTCATCCAGTCGGGATGCCATCCAGCCATCTCATCCTCTGTCGTCCCCTTCTCCTCCTGTCCCCAGTCCCTCCCAGCATCAAGGTGTTTTCCAATGAGTCAACTATTTGCATCAGGTGGCTGAAGTATTGGAGTTTCAGCTTCAGCATCAGTCCTTCCAATGAACACCCAGGACTGATCTCCTTTAGGATGGACTGGTTGGATCTCCTTGCAGTCCAAGGGACTCTCAAGAGTCTTCTCCAACACCACAGTTCAAAAGCATCAATTTTTCGGTGCTCAGCTGTCTTCACAGTCCAAATCTCACATCTATGCATAGCCACTGGAAAAACCATAGCCTTGACCAGCTGGACCTTTGTTGGAAAAGTAATGTCTCTGCTTTTTAATATGCTATCTAGGTTGGTCATAACTTTCCTTCCAATGAGTAAGTGTCTTTTAATTTCATGGCTGCAATCACCATCTGCAGTGATTTTGGAGCCCCAAAAAATAAAGTCGGACACTATTTCCAGTAAAATTAACCTGCAGCAATTCTGGAAATATAATATAGGAACTTAGAAGGCTATTAGCAACTAGACAAAGAAAAAAGTGATATTTTAGTAGCAAAGTTTTTCATGACATCATATTGTATATATCACCACTTGAAGATAATATATCTATAATTGATGAATCAGGATCATGGAGAAGCCAGTCTATTCCTTTTTTGTAAGTTTCTTAAAAGTGTAAAAGTAATACAATGATATGTGTAGGTAAGAGCACCTATCCTTTTTCTGTTCATGAGAAACAAAAACAAAACATTTTGACTAGTCCATTCTAGCAGCAGAACAGTCTCAAAATCTGTAGATATTCTCAATTTCTTTTTATCTATTGTGAGACAGTTCTGAGTGCTTGTTCTGCAGCCTAGTTGAATTTACTGATACTTGAATCCAAGATGACTAGAAAAAGATGTTATGTAAAATTTAAAATATTCATTCCTAAGGAATATTTCAAATAATAGTGTTTTATGATTTCTGTTCCAGATTTACTTTAGACATTTATTGGCTATCTGATTTTGAATGATATGTGTAATCTGTTGGAGATCACACATATTTTTATTATATGTAAGCGATTATGATGCTCTCTATCAGATGTCAGAATAAGGTGAAATAAAACAAGTCAAAATTCTACATTTTAAAGAATAGATAAGACTCTTGAGAGTCCCTTGGATAGCAAGAAGATAAAAACCAGTCAATCCTGAAGGAAATCAACTTTGAATATTCATTGGAAGTACTGATGCTAAAAGTGAAGCTCCAATAGTTTGACCACCTGATGCAAAGAATCGACTCATTGGAAAAGAACTTGATGCTGGGAAAGAGTGAGGGCAGGAAGAGAAGAGGGTGACAGAGGATGAGATGGGTGGATGGCATCATGGGTTCAATGGATATGAGTTTGAGCAGACTCCAGGAGATAGTAAAGGACATGAAAGCCTGGCATACTGCATTCTATGGAGTCACAAAGAGTCGGATAAACTTACTAACTGAACAACAACAAGTTATTACTACACTGAAAATCTTCAATAATTTTACTAATAGTTCTGGAAGCATCTCAAAAGCAATGTCATTATTTAAAGAAACAGAATGGAAAAAGAAGACATGTAAAAGAAAGATGTGTCTATATATAAACTATCCCATTCCTCTGGCTTATCTGTACTGGGATGCAGTTGGTCACAGGTAAAATTTTAAAGACCTTAGAGATACAAAGTCCTCCTAAGGACTTTGGTCCTTAGGGACCAAACACTCCTAAGGGTGTTTCTTCTAGAGAACTAAACTGAGTAAGCAAAGAAAGTGAGAATTTACAAAGAATAGAGAATGAAGTAAGACATAAGTAAGCAGTAAGGCAACTATTGATTCAGTATTTATACGGAAGAGAAAACAGAGACACAGAAAATCCATCCAAATTCTCCTTGGCCCTGTGATTGTTGCTTCAATTCAAAAGACATTCTGTTCTGTGAAAGTCCATAAGTACAATGAGTTTGAAATCTTAGGTAGCTCATTCTTGAGAGCAAAACTTTTTTTTTTTTTTTTTTAAGGTCTAGTCCTCTATTCAGTCACTGGTGAATAGTGGAGTAGAGTTTGTTCTTTCAGTTACAAAGAAGGAAACATACTTCTCAACCTCATAGTTTGTATAAGCTACATTTGGTGCTCAAAGATTATGTTTTGTAGAAGAGTTAGATGAAAGTTGAAACGTTATTGAAAAAAATTACACTCCCACCCCCTGCAACTGTAGGCAGCTAGGAAATATTAAAATGTTCACTAAGAATTAAAGTGAAAGTCAATGTTGATATTAAATTAGTGTTTTCAGGTTGAGTGAAAATTTTTTGGATGAAACTTGAACAGGGAAATTATGTTGACCTTCATTGAGAAGAAATATTGAGTCTAAACTCTCAAAATGTTAACTTTTGAACCAAATTAGTGTTTAGAATGATTATAATAATTTGATGTTTCTCCTAATAGTTTTTGTATAACAGCAGCATATTTGACCTTTTTAAATGTCAGAAATAATATTTAATATTAATATGCTCCTCAGCCACTTTAAACACTCAGGTAATATTTAATTTTAAAAATAATAATCTTGATATTTGTGCTCAAAATGTCATCACATATTGCTTGAAGGATGATTCAATGTCTCTCTAAAATTGATGAATTCAAATATTTCTTCTGCAAAGTTGTTTAGAAACTGGAATAGAGAAAGTAATTTATTTTGTAGAAATTGAGTAGGATCTAGCCCACCTAATGTAAAGTACAATGGCATCTTGTTACATTAAGGCCATTTTTTTTTTGTGGGAATAACAATAGTTTAGAAAATGAATGGTTGGGAAGAAAAATCTATATCTTAACGTTGGCAACAGGGCCTCTAAGTAGAAATTTCAGGGAAACACTATAACAACGGAACTTAGGAGAACACTATTAAGTTGAAATGTCAAGTGATTTTTGTCTTTATGTAAACAATATATTGCCTGAGCCCAGATTCTGTAGGTTAGAGTCTGTTCCTCTTTCACTAGATATTACCATAAACTGAAATTGTTCAGCTATATCTGGAAGAGATTGGAATATTTCTTACAATATGGATCATTTTCACAGGCAGCTTGATCTTATTTTAATACTACTTTGAGTGGCAAGCACTTTAGAGAAACAGACATATAATATTTTAAGACATTCATACAAAGCAGTCAGAAATATTCCTCTCATATATCTGACATAAAGTTTTTCTTTTCCCCCAAGAAAACTTCTATGCAGTTTCTTTTATTTCTAAAAACATTAGAGCAGAAGACATCTATGTGTCATTTATATATCTTTCAAGTAGGACTATTAGCCAGTGTGCCTCAGGGTCTGAGGACTAAATGGAGACATGCATGGCCACATTTGGTATAGAATTTGGTCCATTAGGATACTCTGAAAAAAATGGGCAAAATTTTGACAGGCAGTGTGGACTACCTTGAAAGAATTCAAGCTTGAAATGGTGCACAGGTCTGTGTTTGCAACATCTTTACAAATTGGTGATAGTATGGTTCAGGTAACATATAAAATGTATATCTGAGGGGAAAAAATGTTGATTATAGTGCAGAAAACTGTGTTGAAGAGGGTTTTGTGATCATTAGGTTTGTTCACCACTATTTTGGGTTCTCCTTCTCCGGACGTATTGTAGGACTGCACTTCCTGATAACGCGTGGAACGATGCTGTTCGGCTATGAGTGGAATGAAGCCATCTACTTCCTAGTGGAGGTCACTTAAGTTCCAAGCCACAGGTGTCCACTTTCTATTCCCCCTGCATTGACTGCAATGCTCATGATTTTTGGAGAGCCTGTGAATGTAAATTCCCGTGTGAAAGCATGCAGACCAGACATTACTGTGCTGGTGCAGACATTTGTAAGATTATCTTAAGAAGTGGGCAGTGGGCACCAAGAAAATTGGTGTTAAAGATTAAAGATATGGCAAGCCATGATATTGTGTGTGTGCTAATTCATTTCAGTTGTGTCCAACTCTGTGTAACCCTATGGACTGTAGCCTACTGGGTTCCCTGACCATGGGATTCTCCAGACAAGAATATTGGAGGGGGTGGCCATGCCCTCCTCCAGGGAACCTTCCTGACCCAGGGATCACACCCAGGTCTCTTAAGTCTCGTGCATTGACACACGGGTTCTTTACCACTAGCACCACCTGGAAAATCCCTCCATGCTATTAGCAGAAACCATTTTATAACCCATCTGTAGGAATTTGTGGTTCTGATGATTTTTTTAAAGAATTAATTTGGAGAGTTACAGTAATTCAGAAATCACAGTTCAAAAGTATGAGAGATTCTGTTGGCTGTGGGTGGCAAGCAATTTAAGTAAATGTTGGGTGCAAAAAATAATTAGCCAATTAGCAAAGCAAATAGGAATGTAAAGGATAGAGAGGGTCCACATGTTTAGAGACCTCTAGGATCGAAAGAAGCAGCTGATTTTTAACTCTTAGCTAAAAATAAAATAATTAAAGCTTTATAGTTGGAAAGAATAATTTAAATTTAGACTTCAGGGAAGGTTTAAATTAAGGGTATTGATTTATAAGCAAGCTACATATAGGGAGCAAATCAGGGCCAAAGAGACAAATGTTCACTACCCCAGCTAGTTCACTACCCCAGTCCTCTGCCTGTTGTGAACTATCTATTCTTATTACTTATGAACCAGGAATGGTTCGCTTGCATTATTAATATCTCATTCTACCTGCCAGACTCCTCACTCTTAGTAGTTTGTTTGTGCATCCATCCTTACTCTTTAGTTGATGAGTTTCTTAAATACATCTCCTGGAGATCCCAGATTTAACCTTGATCCTGTGACTAAGTAAGCACTTGGGTTGTTACTCTTATGTTTGGTGAGACTTTACATTGATAAATAAAGAAGCTAGAAATCATATGATCTTTCTGACTTATTACACCTAACATAATATGCTCAAGTCCATCCATGTCATTGCATGAGACAAGATTTCAATCATTTTATGGTTAAGTATTTCAAAAGCCAAGACATCGCTTTGCTGACAAAGGTCCATATAATCAAAGCTGTGGTTTTTCCGATTCTCATGTAACAGTGTGAATGTTGGACCATAAAGAAGGCTGAGTGTCAAAGAATTGATGCTTTCAAATTGTAGTGCTGGAGAAGACTCTTGAGAGTCCCTCGGACAGCAAGGAGATCAAAGAGATCCAACCAGTCAATCCTAAAGGAAATCAACCCTGAATATTCATTGGAAGGATTGATGCTAAAGCTAAAGCTCCAATACTTTGGCCACCTCATGCAAAGAGCTGACTCATTGGAAAAGACACTGATGCTGGGAAAGGTTGAAGGCAAAAAGAGAAAAGGGCAACAAATGATGAGATGGTTAGATGGCATCACTGACTCAATGGGCTTGAATTTGAGCAAATTCCGGGAGACAGTGAAGGACAGGGAAACCTGGTGTGCTGCAGTTCATGGGGTCACAAAGAGCTGGACACTACTTAGTGACCAAACAACAACAATAGCAGTATTCTATATATACTATATCTTCTTTACCTATTTATCCCATGAAGCGCACGTAAGTTGTTTCCATATCACGGCTATTGTATTAGTAAATAATTCTGTGATGAACATAGGGAGCGTATATCTTTTTGAAATTGTATTTTAGAATTCTTTGGATGAATACCTTCAAAGTGGGATAACTACATCATATGGTAGTTCTAGATATTTTGAGGAATATGCATACTGTTTGCCATAGTGCGTGAACCAGTTTAATTACTACCAGCAGTGTAGGAGGGTATCTTCTTCTCTACATCTTCACTAGTACTTGGTATTTCTTGTATTTTTGATAAAAGACATCCTGACAGGTATGGGGTGATATCTCTGTGACTTTTATTTGCATTTCTCTAATGATTAGTGATACTTAGCAACTTTTTGTGTGCCTGTTGATTATCTGTAGATCTTCTTTGGAAAATGTCTATTCAGTTCCTCTACCCTTATTTTAATTGAGTTGTTTGTCTTCTTTTTGAGTTGAATGACTTAATACATATTTGGAATATAAAAAACAACAAACTAAACATAATATTAGATGCCGAGAACACAGTAGTGGTTACCAGATGAAAAGGTGTGGGGCGGGATGTATGCTGATGAATGGAAGCTAAATTTTTGGTGGTGAGCATATTATAGAGTTGGATGGCATCACCGGTTTGATGGATATGAACTTGAGCAAACTTCAGGGGATGATGAGGGACAGGGAAACCTGGTGTGCTGCAGTCCATGGGTCACAAGAGGTGGACATGACTTGGTGACTGAAAAATAGCAATGTTATAGGGGGTATATAGAATCAGAAATATAATGGTGTACACATGAAACTTGTACAATGTTATACACCAATGTTACTTCAACAAAACATAACTAGGGGAAAAAAAGCTAAACCTACTTGATTGTTAAAAAAACAAAGTGTGCTTTGGAGGACTGCACTCCACCACTCACTAAATGTTAGTTTTGAAAAAGTGAGTCACCAGTACCAGAAGTGGTGTGCGTGGTTGTTGGGCAAAAGCGTGACAGGGTTCATGCCTTATCATCTATATTTACTCCTTCCTCTACACAGTGATCATATGTGAGGAGTTAGAGCTTTTACCATCTTATGCCCTGAAATAAAGATTATAAAGAGCTGGGTGTCACAGAAATATGATAGAAAGCACAGATGGGAAATAAGCCTTTATTGATTTATGTCAGTAAGAAACCAGTATTGTTTGTTACCATGGTGTAACATATATTTTCCTGATGGAAAATGCGGTGAAAAAAGGATGCAAAGAAAGCAGCCAAACCAAAAGAAATCTAGAAAGATGTTACAAGAGAGATGGAATGACCAACTAGAACAATGACTACATGAAAAACAGCAGAAGTATCTAAGATGTAACATTAAATGAAAAGATGTAATTTGTTGAATATAGGTAGAAAAGGACAAAATAAAAAACAGTATCTAAATTTATGACTAAATAATGGGGTGAATGTTGAAACCATCTTTAGAGAAGAGTAGCAGAGGAGACGTTTGAGACATCAAGATGGATTGGTGAGGAGGAAGGGAAGTTTCATGTATGTGTAAATTTAGCCATGCGAGGAGAAATATTTCGTAGACACTTGAATATAACATCTAAATCACAAGAGAGACAACAGTGTCAGAAATATGTAACACCAGTTTAACTGTGATAATTAAGATATAACAGTTGTTGAGTCTTCTGAGGAAATTGTGCAAGATAAGAACCCAATGATGGACTGAAAAACACCTAAGTGATATTTAAATGATAGCTACATATTTAGCTAAATATTTATGATAGCTACACATTTAAATGATAGCTACAATAAAAAAGCACTTATAGGATGGCTGAAGAGCATAAACACCATAAGATAAACACTTTTGGATTTAGTCACAAGCAGGTTATAAGTGTGCTTCATGAGAGGACTTTTTTCCAAAGTTGAAGTATAATTGCTCTATGATATTTTATTAGTTTCAGGAGTACCATATAGTGCTTTGATATTTTTATAGATTATACACCATGTGAAGTATAATACTTTGACTACATTCCCTGTGTTGTACATTACATTTCTGAGATGCTTGTTGTATAATTGGGAGTTTGCACCCTTTAATTTCTTTCATCTGTTTCACCCATCTTCCATCTCTGTCTTCTCTGGCCACCACTAGTTTGTTCTCTGTACTCCTGAGAAGTCTTTTGCTAGAGCAATGTTAGTGAATGCCAGATTGGATTTGGTTGAACAGTAAAAGGGAAATGATAAAGTGGGAACAATAAGTTGTAAGTAACCCTCTCGGGCAGTGTGAGTAATAAAACAGACCAGAGAGCATTAGACAGAATGAGATAGAGGTCAGGATTGACAGTTTTGGTTTCTATTTATTTTTTTTGTGTGTATAACCAGAGTCTTAAAAGTTTTCAAATGATGAGATGACAAGTAGTAAATACTAGAAGACATGGATTTGATACATTTGGGAAGGAGTGGATCCAGACCCAATGTAAAAAGATGTATATGGGATAATAGGTTGATTATAGCTTTCCTTTAAATAGAAGAAGAGGGAAAAAACATGAGTATGGATATTTTAATGTTTCTGGATAGGGTAAAAAGAAGTTGATAGATTATTCTCAGATAGTTTCTATTTTCTCCGTGAATTTAAAGGCAAGGCCATTGTCTCAGATTGAGTGGGCAATGGTCAGTTCTCATGTTTGGATAGAAGTACAAGTGGTTTAAAATAATGAGTAGGAAATATGGGAGAATACTCAGGCTGGACAGAGGGCTTGGATAAGGAGGAGACATGTTTATGCACTGGGCCAAGTGTGTATAACTTAAAGTTTTCTGTAGCCCTATTCAGAATCCTGGGTATTAATCCAAAGAGTATAGACAGTCTAATTGTACTGGCGTTGTGACTGTACTAGGTGGATAAGGCAGCCGGCCAGCAGCATGAGGCTTTCAATTATGTTGGAAATTGAGCTTTAGAACTGAAGAACTATGGAGTCTCAACTTTTTACGAAAGGAGGGGATGATAGGAAGTCCAAACATGGAGTGATGGAAGGATTTAAACCTAGGTATAGCCAGATTCCAGCTATAAATGATTTATTGAGAGAGATATTTAAAAATAAAAGACCAACAGACACCTGAAAAGATACTAGATACCACTAACCATTAGAGAAATGCAAATCAAAACCACAATGAGATATCACCTTACACGTGTCAGAAAGGCTATTACCAAAAAGACCGCAAATAACAGTTGTTGGTGAGGATGTGGAGAAAAGGAAAGCCTCATACACCATTGGTAGGAATGTTAATTAGTGCAGACACTGTGGGAACAGTTGGAAGTTCATTAAAAAAATAAAATAGAACTACTATATCATTCAGCTATTCCACTCACTCCTGGGTATATATGCAGAGAAAATGAAAACACTAATTCCAAAAAAAAAAGATACATGAACCCCATTGTTCACAGAAGTATTATTTACAATAGTCAAGATAAGGAAGCCATCTAAGTGTCCATCAGCAGAAGAATGGACAAAGAAGATGCCTTATATGTGTTCTCTGCTTAGTAACTTACATATGTCTGACTCTTGGTGACCCCGAGGACTGTTGTCCGCCAGGCTCCTCTGTCCATGGGGATTCTCCAGCCAAGAATAGTGGAATGGGTTGCATTGCCCTCCTTCAGGGGATCTTCTCAACCCTGGGATGGAACCCAGGTCTCGTGCATTGCAGGCAGATTCTTTACAGTCTGAGCCACTAAGGAAGCCCAATGTTTTATACATATGTATATATACATATAAGTATATACACTAGGTTTATTTTGAAAATCACTGGAAATATCTAGATATCACCCTTCACTGCCATTCATTCCTTTGGAACAATTTAGCTTAGCCATGGAGTATGTCTGCAACTTCACAGATGCAAGGTGACTGTTAAGAGTATACAAAGAGAATCTCAGTACATTCTAGACTATAAGTCATACAAATTTTTATTACATAAATACATAAGAATCATGGGTTTTCACTTATAATTATTGCTAATGAAAAGAATTTTTTCTCTTGTCACACAGTTGAGATTTTATTCAACTTGTTTTCATCCAAAAGATTTTAAAAGACAGATGACATTGAACATTAGGGGGCAAATTGCATACAATTATTAAATGTGAAGTGTTGAAAAAGGTAGAGTGCAAATGTAGAGAGACCTATTCATTTAGCCTAAAAAGCCTGGGGCAAGACAACTTATGTCCAAATTTGAAGAAGGAATACTGAGAAGATAGCAGTTACAATCAGATTTACAGACAGCAGAGGTTGTCCATAAACTTTACTATGCAAACAACTTGCTAAAAGGTAGAATTCTTTACTTTCCTACTTGAGAACTTCGAAGAAAGAACACAAATTATGACTAACTATAAATTCATTTTATTCTGTCCGTCAACACATACCAACATATTGTTGATTGTATTTATGATATCGACTGCATGTTGTTTATCTTTGAGACTATCAATTCCAAGTGGGTAGGAATATTTCTGCTTCCAAGTTATCATTATTCATCTGGTTTGTCTCATCATATCTAAGTTTCTTGTGACTTGATCCAATGTCAGCTGCAACATAGTCTGCATGGCCTCTAACCAACCTCACTTGTACACAACTCAGTTGTGGCCCACTTTGTCCATGCTAAACTCCTGTCACTTCCTGCTCCAAAGCCTTTCTATTGCTTTGCTTTCAGAATGATTTCCTGAGTGTGTGGAATTACAGGGTGTGGTGTATTGTTGGGTGGAGTCGGGGGTGAAGTGATGGGAGGCAGTCTGGGACTTGGGGTAGAAAAAATCCTGGAGATAAGTCTTTCTCTTTTTCTAAGACAGCAGGGAAGTACTGAAAAACAGTTACTATAATAGTTTTCAGATGCTTGATACAACATGCAAGGCATCTTCACATTGGCTTTCTTTACTTCCCCCTCCTTGCTTCTGTTCTTTGAGATTAAATTCTCTAAATCCCTTGAACTTTGTTTAGGTTCTGCCCCCTGGGAAACTAGACTAAAGTATTTAATGATTTCCAAAGCCTAGAAAATTTTAAGGAGCATAGTAGGCACTCAATAAACATTTGCTGTGTGTGTGTGTGTGTGTGTGTGTGTCTGCGTTCAGTCGCTCAGTCGTATCTGTCTCGTTGTAACCCTGTGGACTGTAGCCCACCAGTCTCCTCTGTCCACGGAATTTTCCAGGCAAGAATACTGGAGTGGGTTGCCACTGAGTGACAGAATAAGACCATGAATGATTCTACAGTGGACTTCACTAGTGTTGCTTTCTTAACGTCTATTCCAATATCTTCTTGCAAATGCATTCCAAAGGCTCTAAGCAGAAATATCTCATCCAGTCTTTTAGGAAAGGAACTTGGATTGAGGCTATCCTCATATATACTCAATGAAGAATAAGTGACTTAGCCCATACCAATCAGTGAATATGTCTCTTGATATCGACAAGCAGCATAATTCCTCTTAGCACTTAAAATTCCCTGAAACAATATTTACAGTGAAATAATTTTCTCTACTAGCTATCTTTCATGTATAATTCTACTAGAACATAAACTCAAGGAGACCAGAATATTTGATGTTTTGTTTACTACTTTATTTCAAATACTTAGAATACAGTACAAAGAAGATAATAATGAGTGAATTAATTAACTAATTCATTAGTTAATGAATGAATTAGTTAATTCGTTCATTCCTTGAGCAGAAACTGTATGTCAGCACTTTTCTGGGTTCTGGAGAAAAAGCAATCAGTAAATAAAACAGACAAAATAGTCTTCCTGCATGGAATTCATATTCTGGTTAGGTGAAATAAGCAACAAAACAAATTTGTTTTTTGTATATATACATTTTCCAGTATATAAACTAATATAAAAATCATGTGTAAGATGGTTATGAGATGAAAAACAAAGTAAGAGAAGGGATAAGGAGTATCAGCAAAGTGAGGATTAGAGTTACATAACTAAATTTAAAATAAATTTGTGAGAAAACAAATCATTGGCTCAGGATGGTCAAGGGAACAAAGCCTGCTCAGATTAAGCTGGGTACTCTCCTTTTGCCTTAAAGTTGAGGGTAGGATATAATTGTTCAACTGCAGCAGTCAACTTGATTCCTCAGTGGAGACTGCCTGAGGGTCTATGCATAGAGGTAGATGGACATAGGGGAAGAAAGCGCAACACCTAATGATGAAATGAGAAGCTGTGGACCTCGAACCAATATTATTTCCCGTGACACTGTTTAGTTATATGAAACCATAAATATCTATTTGTTTTCAAACAGGTTGATAATAGATTGTGTATCATCTGTAATTAAAAAAAAAATCACTTAAGACAGACACATGAAAAAAAGGTCTACACTAAATGATAATTTTTCAATAATTCACGTGTACAATTTATGAAGAGGCAGACACATTAAAATGATGATATCACAAATAAAAAATAATATTTTTTAAAAAGAGTACAGTGAAAAAATTAAATCCTTTCACATCTTTGGATTACTTAAATGCTATTAGTTTTAGCTTTAATCTTCCCTTTCTCTTTCTCCCAGATCATTTCTTTTTCACTATCACAACTGTTAGTTTTCTATATCTCTCTGCCATATATTTACTATCTTTCCTACAAGAGAATACGTATTTTCAAGATTTTCAGATTATTTACCAGATAAAAGCATTAAAATAAATAATACATCTAAAATAGAAATTGAAAGGCAATAGTAAGCAGAATTTATGCATCAATAAGCATAAGGCTTGGACATTTTTATTTTAAAAGTCTATAAGTAAAATCTTGATGAAGGAGAAAGAGAAGAGTGGAAAATTCTGGCTTAAAATTCAACATTCAAAAAGCTAAGATCATGATATCAGGTCCCATCACTTTATGACAAATATGGGGAAAAAAATGGAAACAATGACAGACTTTATTTTCTTGGGCTCAAAAATCACTGCAGACGGCGTCTGCAGCCATGAAATTAGAAGTCACGTGATCCCCGGAAGAAAAGCTAGGACAAATCTAGACAGCATATAAAAAGCAGAGACGTCTCTTTGCTGACAAGGGTCCATATAATTAAAGCTATGATTTTCCCAGTAGTCATGTATGAATGTGAGAGTCAGACCATAAAGAAGGCTGAGTGCTGAAGAATTGATGCTTTTGAACTGTGGTGCTGGAAAAGATGTTTGAGAGTCCCTTGGACTGCAAGGAGATCCAACCAGTCCATCCTAAAGGAAATCAACCCTGAATATTCATTGGAAGGACTGATGCTGAAGCCGAAGCTCCAATACTTTTGCCACCAGGTGGGAAGAGTCAACTCACTGGAAAAGACCCTGATGCTGGCAAATATTGAGGATAGGAGAAGGAGATGACAGAGGATCAGATGGTTGGATGGCACCATCATTGATTTAAGTTTGAGCCAGCTCTGGGAGATAGTGAAAGACAGGGAAGCCTGGAATGCTTAAGTCATGGGGTTGCAAAGAGTCGGACATGACTGAGTGACTGGGCAAGAACAACAAGTAAAAACTAGTGTACAAAATTGAGCTTGTAAATTATGACAAAATATATTATAATTTAAGATAAACAAACATAGATTTGGAATCAGACAAAGAGTTTGAAATCTATCTTTCCCACTTTCTAGCTCTGTATTTTTTGTCAGACTACACCTATTTCAAAGAGTGGTTAGAGAATTAACAAGTAAAATAACATCAACATATTTCTTGCTTTTTATCCCTTAAAAATCTGTTTAAAGTGTTGAAATTATGCTTTTTCATTGTTGTTGTTTCTGTAGTGTTAAATAATATCTTAAAGTGTGTGTGCTCAGCCGTGTCCAACTCTTTGTGACCCCAGGGATGGTAGCCCACCAGGCTTTTCTGTCTATGGCATTTTCCAGGCAAGAGTTCTGAAGTGGGTAGCCATGCCCTTCTCCAGAATATCTTTCCAAACCAGGTATCAAACCTGTGTCTGTTGCACCTCCTGAATTGGTAGGCAGATTCTTTACCACCATGCCACTTGGGAAGTCCACTAAGCAATATCTTAATCTATCATTAATGTGTATATTTTCCACAATTCTTTTGTCTGTAGATGGGAAAATCCAACTATTTTAGATAGTATCTTAGAATTTTAGAACCACTTTCTCTTTCCTTTCTACAGCATATCATATTTAGAGAAATTGTTCATGTTGCCATGTGTGAAGCTGATGACATTGATAATACTGTATCAACATGAGAAGTTTCACACAATTTTTATCAAGCTGTTGGTTCAATGGCCAAGGAAGGAACTGAAAATTGCTTCCATGGAATAACTTTGAGGGATACTGAAAAGACGTTTTGTTTTTGATTTTTGCTACTTTCTTTCTCGGTAAGGAGGTAAGTAATTAGCTCTCATGCTACTTTTCTATGTGGTTTGTGAGTGGTGTATGAGAAAATAGCCTTTTCAGTTTAATCAAGAAATATTAAAAATAATTAGAAATATATGTTGATATTCCAGAAATGGGTTTTTTTGAGACAGGAAATTAGCAACTTCTAGAATTAGGGTGAAATACATACACTAGATGCTAAAGATAATTGAATCAAAATTTGTGCTAATAAAATGTGGACAATATGATAGACTCCTAGCAATAGCTTGAGAATAAGAGATTAAAATTGTATGCAGAAAATAGACTAAAATTACTACACTATTAAATCTGCATTTTGAATTTTTGAAACATATTTTGCTTTATAATATTACAGTCTCCTTATATTTGTAAAATTATGTTTTGAAAGCTGTAGTTAGGCTACAATTCATGGATGGTAAATTTTATGTTGCTGAAAATAAAGATTGAATGTGTCATAATTTTCCATGTCCTACATATTAACTTTAGAAAAAAATCACTTACTTTAACTGCAGGTAAAAAGAAATCAGTTACATGGCAACAGCCCCATGAGCAAGCAGTCATCATGCAAGCACATTTTATGGAAACAGAAGCATAAAATGAAGACACCAGTTAAATGGCATTACTATCAAAAAAAGAAAAAAAGAATGAAAGAAAAAGAAAGACAGAAGAGAAAGAGACCATAAGTATGGTAAGAAATTAGAAATCAAACAGCCCAAATAAAAGACTGAATATTACAGGATATTTCCTATCAGTGCAGCAAAATTAGCATGTAATCATTGTTGAAGGTCACTTAACAAACATAATGTAGTTCATTATGGGGAAATACTATTTAATTATTGTGATTCAGTATCTAGAAAAAAGGAAGAGTTTCTTTAGAGAAAAGGCATGCATAATAAGTTATCTGAACAATCATTTTAGGCCTATCTATTGGGGTGAGGACCTCAGAGAGTCTATAGGATTGGTAAAACTTTGAAAAATTAAATAATTTGATGGAAATGGACATATATATGTATATATATATATTTCTCTTTTTTATACCATCAAAGCATTTTTTTTTGGGGGGGGTTGTCATACATTGATATGAATCAGCCATAGATTTACACGTATTCCCCATCCCGATCCCCCCTCCCACCTCCCTCTCCACCCGATTCCTCTGGGTCTTCCCAGTGCACCAGGCCCGAGCACTTGTCTCATGCATCCCATGTGGGCTGGTGATCTGTTTCACCATAGATAATATACATGCTGTTCTTTCAAAACATCCCACCCTCACCTTCTCCCACAGAGTTCAAAAGTCTGCTCTGTACTTCTGTGTCTCTTTTTCTGTTTTGCATATAGGGTTATCATTACCATCTTTCTAAATTCCATATATATGTGTTAGTATGCTGTAATGTTCTTTATCTTTCTGGCTTACTTCACTCTGTATAAGGGGCTCCAGTTTCATCCATCTCATTAGGACTGATTCAAATGAATTCTTTTTAACGGCTGAGTAATATTCCATGGTGTATATGTACCACAGCTTCCTTATCCATTTGTCTGCTGATGGGCATCTAGGTTGCTTCCATGTCCTGGCTATTATAAACAGTGCTGCGATGAACATTGGGGTGTACGTGTCTCTTTCAGATCTGGTTTCCTCAGTGTGTATGCCCAGAAGTGGGATTGCTGGGTCATATGGCAGTTCTATTTCCAGTTTTTTAAGAAATCTCCACACTGTTCTCCATAATGGCTATACTAATTTGCATTCCCACCAACAGTGTAAGAGGGTTTCCTTTTCTCCACACCCTCTCCAGCATTTATTGCTTGTAGACTTTTGGATAGCAGCCATCCTGACTGGCGTGTAATGGTACCTCATTGTGGTTTTGATTTGCATTTCTCTGATAATGACTGATGTTGAGCATCTTTTCATGTGTTTGTTAGCCATCTGTATGTCTTCTTTAGAGAAATGTCTGTTTAGTTCTTTGGCCCATTTTTTGATTGGGTCCTTTATGTTTCTGGAATTGAGCTGCAGGAGTTGCTTGTATATTTTTGAGATTAATCCTTTGTCTGTTTCTTCATTTGCTATTATTTTCTCCCAATCTGACGGCTGTCTTTTCACCTTACTTATAGTTTCCTTTGTTGTGCAAAAGCTTTTAAGTTTCATTAGGTCCCATTTGTTTAGTTTTGCTTTTATTTCCAATATTCTGGGAGGTGGGTCATAGAGGATCTTGCTGTGATTTATGTCGGAGAGTGTTTTGCCTATATTCTCCTCTAGGAGTTTTATGGTTTCTGGTCTTACATTTAGATCTTTAATCCATTTTGAGTTTATTTTTGTGTATGGTGTTAGAAAGTGTTCTAGTTTCATTCTTTTACAAGTGGTTGACCAGTTTTCCCAGCACCACTTGTTAAAGAGGTTGTCTTTTTTCCATTGTATGTCCTTGCCTCCTTTGTCAAAGATAAGGTGCCCATAGGTTCATGGATTTATCTCTGGGCTTTCTATTCTGTTCCATTGATCTATATTTCTGTCTTTGTGCCAGTACCATACTGTCTTGATGACTGTGGCTTTGTAGTATAGTCTGAAGTCAGGCAGGTTGATTCCTCCAGTTCCATTCTTCTTTCTCAAGATTACTTTGGCTATTCGAGGTTTTTTGTATTTCCATACAAATTGTGAAATTCTTTGGTCTAGTTCTGTGAAAAATATCGTTGGTAGCTTGATAGGGATTGCATTGAATCTATAGATTGCTTTGGGTAGAATAGCCATTTTGACAATATTGATTCTTCCAATCCATGAGCATGGTATGTTTCTCCATCTGTGTCCTCTTTGATTTCTTTCATCAGTGTTTTATAGTTTTCTATGTATAGGTCTTTTGTTTCTTTAGGTAGATATACTCCTAAGTATTTTATTCTTTTTGTTGCAATGGTGAAAGGTATTGCTTCCTTAATTTCTCTTTCTGTTTTTTCATTGTTAGTATATAGGAATGCAAGGGATTTCTATGTGTTAATTTTATATCCTGCAACTTTACTATATTCATTGATTAGCTCTAGTAATTTTCTGGAAGAGTCTTTAGGGTTTTCTTTGTAGAGGATCAAGTCATCTGCAAACAGCGAGAGTTTCACTTCTTCTTTTCCTATCTGGATTCTTTTTACTTCTTTTTCTGCTCTGATTGCTGTGGTCAAAACTTCCAACACTATGTTGAATAGTGGTAGTGAGAGTGGGCACCCTTGTCTTGTTCCTGATTTCAGGGGAAATGCTTTCAATTTTTCACCATTGAGGGTGATGCTTGCTGTGGGTTTGTCATATATAGCTTTTATTATGTTGAGGTATGTTCCTTCTATTCATGCTTTCTGGAGAGTTTTAATCATAAATGAGTGTTGAATTTTGTCAAAGGCTTTCTCTGCATCTATTGAGATAATCATATGGTTTTTATCTTTCAATTTGTTAATGTGGTGTATTACATTGATTGATTTGCGGATATTAAAGAATCCTTGCATTCCTGGGATAAAGCCCACTTGGTCGTGGTGTATGATTTTTTTAATATGTTGTTGGATTCTGTTTGCTAGAATTTTGTTAAGGATTTTTGCATTTATGTTCATCAGTGATATTGGCCTGTAGTTTTCTTTTTTTGTGGCATCTTTGTCTGGTTTTGGAATTAGGGTGATGGTGGCCTCATAGAATGAGTTTGGAAGTTTACCTTCTTCTGCAATTTTCTGGAAGAGTTTGAGTAAGATAGGTGTTAGCTCTTCTCTAAATTTTTGGCAGAATTTAGCTGTGAAGCCATCAGGTCCTGGGCTTTTGTTTGCTGGAAGATTTTTGATTACAGTTTCGATTTCTTTGCTTGTGATGGGTCTGTTGAGATCTTCTATTTCTTCCTGGCTCAGTTTTGGAAAGTTATACTTTTCTAAGAATTTGTCCATTTCATCCAAGTTGTCCATTTTATTGGCATAGAGCTGCTGGTAGTAGTCTCTTATGATCCTTTGGATTTCAGTGTTGTCTGTTGTGATCTCTCCATTTTCATTTCTAATTTTGTTAATTTGATTCTTCTCTCTTTGTTTCTTAATGAGTCTTGCTAATGGTTTGTCAATTTTGTTTATTTTTTCAAAAAACCAGCTTTTAGCTTTGTTGATTTTTGCTATGGTCTCTTTAGTTTCTTTTGCATTTATTTCTGCCCTAATTTTTAAGATTTCTTTCCTTCTGCTAACCCTGGGGTTCTTCATTTCTTCCTTCTCTAATTGCTTTAGGTGTAGAGTTAGGTTATTTATTTGGCCTTTTTCGTGTTTCTTGATGTAAGCCTGTAATGCTATGAACCTTCCCCTTATGGGGAACAGTTCCCCTTATGGGAACAGTGTCCCATAAGTTTTGGGTTGTTGTGTTTTCATTTTCATTCATTTCTATACATATTTTGATTTCTTTTTTGATTTCTTCTATGATTTGTTGGTTATTCAGAAGCGTGTTATTTAGCCTCCATATGTTTGAATTTTTAACAATTTTTTTCCTGTAATTGAGATCTAACTGCACTGTGATCAGAAAAGATGACTGGAATGATTTCAATTTTTTTGAATTTTCCAAGACCAGATTTATGGCCCAGGATGTGATCTATTCTGGAGAAGGTTCCGTGTGTACTTGAGAAAAAGGTGAAATTGATTTTTTTGGGGTGAAATGTCCTATAGATATCAATTAGGTCTAGCTGGTCCATTGTGTCATTAATTAATTTATTTTAATCAGAGGCTAATTACTTTAAAATATTGTGGTGGCTTTTGCCATACATTAACATGAATCAGCCACGGGTATACATGTGTCCCCCGTCCTGAATCACCCTCCAGTCTCCCTCCCCATCACATCCCTCTGGGTTGTCCCAGTGCACCAGCTTTGAGTGCCTTGTTTCAAGCATCAAACTTGGACTGGTGATCTATTTCACATATGGTAATATACATGTTTCAGTGCTCTTCTCTCAAATCATCCCACCTTTGCCTTCTCCCACAGAGTTCATTGTTCAATTTACAATTCCCTCCTAGCTAGGTGAGGGTCCTGCTTCAGTAAGACTTGCATGTAAAATCTATCCTCTTAGCAATTTTGAAGCATATAATACAGTACCCTCACCACAAAAAGAAATAATTATGTGAAAAAATTTGGGTAATAATGGAAATGTTAATTAATATTAGTGTGGTAATAGCACTGCAGTATATCAATGTATCAAGTCATTTAAAACTTATACAGTATATGTATCAATTATAGTTAAATAAAGAATAAGCAAAAAATAATAATAACCTTTGTCTTGGGGCTGATGATCTTTTCTGATTTAGAACATTACCATCACCACAACCATCTCGTCATACTCATCTCCTAAAAAGCACTTCGTGAACACTGTTCTGTGAACATATAATTTTAGCATGCTGGCCTTTCTTTTTGGGGAGGACTTACCAGTTGTTTCTCTGATAATCTCTCTAAAATATTCATGATTTAGTTATTTTACTTCCCTAAAGGTCTGGGCATGCTCTGAGTAATACCAGTCTTTGAGAATTAATGAGCTAGAACAGTAAATGCATGGATCATCTTTAACTGATATGTTACAAAGATTTACAGCTTATATCTACTTTTGAATTCCCAAAAAGGCTTTTTCCAAGAACTCAACATAATTTATATCCTCAGTTTCTCCACCTGAATATAATATCAAATTTCACATGTGAAAGATTAGTTATAGCAACAACACACAAAACATGTCAAAAAGGGGACTTTGTTAATCCTGACTATGCACATCAAACAGCTGAGGAAAAAAGTATACAACTATAAAAGTTGTAAAGTTGGACTAAAAATTTTATAAGTGAAAAATACCCTTTCTGAAGTCACTTAGTATGATATAATTGACAACAGTTAAAAATAACATTTAAATTGCAGTATGTCACATGAAACTGATAGAATGGGAAAGACTAGAGATCTCTTCAAAAATATTAGCGATACCAAGGGAACATTTCATGCAAAGATGGGCTAAATAAAGGACAGAAATGATGTGGACCTAACAGAAGCAGAAACATTAAGAGGAGAAGTGGCAAGAATACATAGAAGAACTATACAGAAATGATCTTCACGACTCAGATAATCACGATGGTATGATCACTCACCTAGAGACAGACATCCTGGAATGCGATGTCAAGTGGGCCTTAGGAATCATCACTATGAACAAATCTAGTGGAGGTGATGGAATTCCAGTTGAGCTATTTCAAATCCTAAAGATGATGCTGTGAAAGTGCTGCACTCAATAAACCAGCAAATTTGGAAAACTCAGCAGTGGCCAAAGGACTGGAAAATATCAGTTTTCATTCCAACCCCAAAGAAACGCAATCCCAAACAATGCTCAAACTACCACACAATTGCACTCATCTCACATGCTAGTAAAGTAATGCTCAAAATTCTCCAAGCCAGGCTTCAGCAATATGTGAACTGTGAACTTCCAGGTGTTCAAGCTGGATTTTAAAAAGGCAGAGGAACCAGAGATCAAATTGCCAACATCTGTGCGATCATCGAATAAGCAAGAGAGTGACAGAAAAACATCTATTTCTGCTTTATTGACTATGCCAAAGCCTTTGACTGTTTGGATCATGACAAACTGGAAAATTCTTAAAGAGATGGGAATACCAGACCACCTAACCTGCCTCTTGACAAACCTGTATGCAGGTCAGGAAGCAACAGTTAGACCTGGACATGGAACAACAGACTGGTTCCAAAATGGGAACGGAGTACGTCAAGGCTGTATATTGTCACTCTGCTTATTTAACTTACATGCAGAGTACATCATGGGAAACGCTGGGCTGGATGAAGCACAAGCTGGAATCAAGATTGTGGGGAGAAATATCAATGATCTCAGATATGCAGAAAGTGAAGAAGAGCCTCTTGATGAAAGTGAAAGAGGAGAGTGAAAAAGTTGGCTTAAAATACAACATTCAGGAAACTAAGATCATGGTATCTGGTCCCATCACATCATGGCAAATAGATGGGGAAACAGTGGAAAGAGTGACATACTTTATTTTGGGGGGCTCCAAAATCACTGCAGATGGTGACTGCAGCCATGACATTAAAAGACACTTGCTCCTGGGAAGAAAAGTTATGACCAACCTAGACAGCATGTCAAAAAGCAGAGACATTACTTTGCCAACAAAGGTCCATCTAGTCAAAGCCATGTATGAATGTGAGAGTTGGATTATAAAGAAAGCTGAGTGATGAAAAATTGATGCTTTAGAACTGTGATAGTGGAGAAAACTCTTGAGAGTCTCTTGGACTGCAAGGAGATCCAACCAGTCCATCCTAAATGAAATGAGTCCTGAATATTCATTGGAAGGACTGATGCTGAAGCTGAAACTCTAATACTTTGGCCACCTGATACGAAGAACTGACTCATTGGAAAAGACCCTGATGCTGGGAAAGATTGAAGGCAGGAGTAGAAGGGGACGACAGAGGATGAGATGGGTGGATGGCATCACTGACTCAATGGCCATGAGTTTGAGTAGACTGTGGGAGTTAGTGATGGACAGGGAGGCCTGGCGTGCTGCAGTCCATGAGGTCATGAAGAGTTGGACACAACTGAGGACTGAACTGAGCTGAACTGACTGATGTCATATGATGGGCTTCCCTGCTATCTCAGGTGGTAAAGAATCCACCTGCAATACAGGAGACCCCGGTTTGATTCTTGGGGCAGGAAGTTCCCCTGGAGAAGGGATAAGCTACCCACTCCAGTATTCTTGGGCTTCCCTGGTAGTTCACATGGTAGAATCAGCCTGCAATCCAGGAGACCTGAGTTCAGTCCCTCGGTTGAGACAGTGTCCTGGAGGAGGGCATGGTAAACCCACTCCAGTAGGAAATGGCAACCCCACTCTAGTATTCTTTTTTTTTTTAATTTTTATTTTATATTAGAATACACTTATTTTACAATGTTGATAGTTTTAGATATATGTATATAAGAAGTGAGTCAATTATACACTTACATATATCCATTCCTTTTCAGATTGTCTCCCATTTGGTTATTACAGGTTGCCTGGAGAATCCTCATAGACAGAGAGCCTGGTGGGCTACAATTCATGGTGTCACAAAGAGTTGGAGATGACTGAGTTACTAACCACAGTACAGCTTGTCAATGATATGATGGTAAGATGCTGTGGATGAAGGTGTCCCAAATTTTGTCTGGAAGATCTCAAGGGGATGCATGTCATTTGATCCAGTTATATGGCATATAATAAAAGTTTCCAAAGAGTGGTCTTACCTATTTTAGTCCTAATTAATTCTCAGCAGCCAGAATCTCATCATTATTGGTCTCTAGAAGGACTGGTTTTCTAGGTTTTTGGTTAACTATTGAAGTGATATCAGATTTTAGTGACAAAGATTACCCTGGAAGTCTTGCAATTTTTTGTTGTTGTTAGCCCTTAAATCATATCCAACTCTGAGACCCCATGGACTGAGCCTGCCAGTCTCCTCTGTCCATGAGATTTCCCATGCAAAATACTGGAATGGGTTGCCATTTCCTTCTCCAGGGGATTTTCCCGACACATGGATCAAACCTGCATCTCCTGTGACTCCTGCAGAGACAGGCAAATGCTTTACCGCTGAGCCACCTAGAAAGTCCACAGTACAGTTTGATAGTAGGTAAAAATGGAAGCAGAAGTGTAAGTTGAATAAATTGATATAATGATCTAAGAAATACATGTTGATTGCCAAACCACAGCAGTGGATGTAGAGACCACATGAGAGATACTAGAAGGTATATTTGATGTGATTCAGTGGTAAACAGAAAGTTGGTGTAAAGAATGAGAAAAATAATATGGTCTGTCTTCTCATTTTCTTAATTGGTTAACACGATGGCTGTAATACTATATACATCATGCTATCGCTATGAAGGCTATAAACAGTGGAAATATTTTTTATTCATAAAAGCCACAATCATAATGATATATTAGTTTTCTTAAGAATCATATTTGTAATTAAATATGCTGATGGATTATTGAGGATTCACATTTATATGCTTATGTTAACTATGAAACTTAGTCTCTCATTTAAACCAACTGATTGTTTTGTTTAAACAAGTCTAAAATTGCCTTACTTAGGTTCCTTGACATAAGAGGGAATATGCAGCATTTATTTGAAAATGCTTTTCTTTCTCCTCTAATTTGTCTGTATTCCTTTGTTGAAAATAGCTTGTCCATAGCTGTGGTTCTATTTTTCAATTCCCTATTTTTCCTGTTGATGCATTTGCTTATCTTGATTACTGTAGTTTCCTAATAAGTCTTGAAATGAGGTAGTATTAATCCTCAACTATTGTTCTCATTCTCAAAGTTGTTTAAGCCAATTGGGATTTTCCAGATTAATATTAGAAGTAGTTCACAAATTTCTACAATGAAAATCAGCTGGAATTTTGACTGGAAGTTTGTTGTATTTCTGAATCAGTTTGTAAATAACTGATATCCCAATAATATTGAATCCTCTGACTCATGAATACAGTTTATCTCCGTTTATTTAGGTCTCAAAATTCACTCAATAATGTCTTATAGATATTCATGTACAAATCTTTCACATCTTTTGTCAGAATAACCTCAAAGGTTTTTTTTTTAAATATTTTTAAAACTATTGTAATGATATGATATTGTAAGTTTTAAAAATTTTGCTTTAGAATGATTTTAGATTTGTAGAATAATTGTGAAGATGGTACATGCAGAGTTACCATACACCCTACAACCAGTTTCCATATTATTCACATCCTACTTTATTATATTATATTTGCCAAAGTAAATGTGTCAGTACTTATACATTATGACCAGCCAAAGTTCATATTTTATATTCCTTAATTTTCCTTATGTATACTTCTATTGTAGGATTCCATCTAGGAGACCACATTACATTTACTCATCTTGGCTACTTAATCTACCTTTACTCTTGGCTGGGTCCATTCCTGAGACATTCCTTGTTTTTTATTACTTTGACAGTTTTGAGGAATAATATCAGCTATGTTTTTTGTAAAATGTCCCTTTATTAGGGTTTGTCTGGAGCTTTTCTCAAGATTAGTCTCTACTTATGTCTTTTGCAGGGGGAGTTCACAAAGGTAAAATGGCCTTCCCATCACATGTGCTGGTACGTACTATCAACAGGACTAATCTCTCTTGATGGTTACTTCATCACCTGATGGAAGTGGTATTTATCATTCTCCACTGAGAGTTGCCATTTCCCTGTATTCTTTCCAACCTGTATTCTTTGAAAGTCTCTGTGTACAGATAAGGCATGGAGACTTATACCCACTTCCTTTATGGAAGTGTATCTACATACAGTATTTAATTTTTTTCTGCACAGGAGACTTTTTTCTCTTTATCTATCATCTATTCATTCATTTGCTTACATAGTTGTGGATTTATTTACTTATATAGCTATGGATTCATGGACATTTATTTTATAGTTTGGGCAATAGTCCCAAACATGCTTTTGGGAAATAGTCTTTTCTTAATTAAGTTGCTCAAATTGTTCCGGCTTTGGCCTGTGAGAATTATTTTAGTTAACTACTGTGTCATTCTACTATATGCACACCATTGAGGGATTTACTTTTTTTAGTCACTTTCTTATTTTAGGTCTACTAGAGGTTCCCGACTCATCTTATTTAGTCTCGGTCTCAATACCAAATTTGGTCGTTTCTCTAAAGAGTCCCAGTTTCTTTTATTGGTGAATGGGATATGATCCACAATCTGGGTATTGGGGAAGTTAATTGCTATTGGGACGTCACTGATACTAGTCTCATTTAGCTGATAGTCAATCTGTTTACATACAGTTCTATAAATATTTCTATACATAACAGTATATATCTCTGTTAAGATAAACATGAGCTTATACTGATGTCTCTAACTCTAACCTGTCATCGCATGATTCATGGTAGCCTTCTTCCTTGCTTATCACTAACCTTCAACTTAAACACAAGAAGCTTGGTTCCACCCACTTAAGCATTTGAGATCCACTTACTTACTTGTTCAATTCTAATAATAACCTAATATAGTATTAGAACTACTAATCTGTACCTTCATGGGAAATAACCTTATCAACAATTGCAAGGGTTAAGTGCAATTCCCTTGTCCTTTAATTTTAGAGACTCCCCTTCTTTCTGATTGTCCTTAGGTCAACATTTTTTCCTTCATTCTTTAAAGAGGGATGGTTTCACACATTCATAACAAAGCTAGTTTTGCTTGCTACAGTCTGCCTTCTTTCCTGGAATTCTACAAGCTCTTATTTTTAATTTGCATGTGTTTTATCAGTCTTTGTGATTTAAAGTCTAGAAATTTTAACAAATACATAGTGTCATGTGTCCACCATTACTGCATTATAAAGAAAATCTTACTGATCTTAAAAGTTCTCTCTTATTTGCATTTTCAAGCCACTCTCTCACAAATCCCCAGAAACCATTGATTTCTCTGCTGTCTGTATAATTTTGTTTTGTGTTGCTTTTTAGCTCATTTCTTTTGGTAGCACAATAGCATTTCATTATATGAAAGTAATGCCTCTTGCTTAACCATTCAGTTGCTAGAGGATATCCCTTTTTTTTTTTTCTCCAATTTTGGCAATTCTGAATAGGCTGCTATAAACATTCTTATAAGGACATCATTTCTGTAGGATTAAGGCTTTACTCCATGACCTGATTTAATCTTTATCACCTCTTTAAAGAACTTATCTCCAAATCTCCAGATTGAGACACACTCTAAGATACTGGGAATTTGGCTTCAGCACTTGAATTCTGGGGGGTACACAATCAGTCCAAAACAAGTATGGCATTTTCTGAGCTGGAATTAAATATTTTTTGATTATTTATTTATATTTTTGTCTGTGTTGGGTCCCGGTTGCTACCCAGCCTTTTCTCTAGTTGCAGCGATTGGGGACTACTCTATATTTGCAGTGTGTGGGCTTTTCATTGTGGTGGCTTCTCTTGTTGTGAATGTGTCTCACAGGCCTTAGAATGTGCAGATTTCAGTAGCTGCAGCACGTGAGCGGCTCTGAAGATTTAGAACACAGGCTCAACTGCTGTGGCACACAAGTTTAGTTGTTCCGTGGCATGTAGGATCCTCCAAGATGAGGGATCTAACCCCTGACCCCTGCACTGGCAGGCGGATTCCTGAGACACAAGGGGAGCCCATATTAAAAATTCTTGAAAATACTCCGGAGTGCAAAACGTTCTTCCTCATTCATTTCTCTTATTTTCTTTGCTTTTTTCTCCTAGACCATTACAAACCTTGGTGTAAGGAGTGGCATTTGTTGTTCAAAAGAGTTCTCTTATGGCTCGATAACTTATTCTGAGATTTCTGATTGTTTCTTAGTTTATGAGTCATAAACTCAACCCAAGAAAAAATGAAGAGGAATGTGGGAGAGCAGCTCTATCTGAGATGGTTGTTGTCTAACGTGATTCCTACCCTATCTGTTAGGCACTCTAGATGACAAAGGCATTCAATTTTGTTATTATGCTGGCCTTGTCTTTCTGTATAATTACCATGATTTTACTCTGTTTAATATGTAAACATAGTGTCCAACTACCATGAGTTACTTTGAAATTGCAGCCATATAGTTTATCTGGTGGTCGAAAACCTGGGCTTGAACTTAAAGAAATAAAACAGCAACAAGAACATACCCATTTCAAAACAAATTTTCTAGCAGTATAGTTCAGTTGTTATTCACATACAATAAAAATCCACTTTCACATGCTCTTGTTGAGCAGTGGAATATAATATTTGCTAAAATGACTACATTTTGCTATCACACAAAAAGATATTGGGTGAGTTTGTTTCTTGGAAGCAAGCATGGGGTGCTTTCATTTCTAGTTTCACCCCATACAAAAAAGAACCTTGAATAGAATTAAGATGTGTGGCTTGTCAATTTTGAGGTCTAAAACTTTTCCTTGATAATATCATTCAACAATAATATTTCATATAATACTAAGATACATATTTCTGAAATTTTTGAAATGCCCTTCTTGCCAGGAAAAGAGACATTGTGGGTTTTTGTTTGTTTGTTTGCTTTTAAAATTTCCTAACTAGAATTATTTTCAGGGCAAGAAGAAGAGGGCTTATACTGTGGAGCAGTTTTGCCTAACTTGGATCCTGAGTGGAAAAGGGAATGGCCCCATTGACTGTGGTAGTTATTTATGTTAGATTTTCTAGGACAGTCTGACAATCATTCACACCAGCTGTCAGAGTGAGTTCTGATTTGGGGCTAAGAAAATGTATTTACTGTGGCTTCTTAAGGCATGGACTGAATATTTGAAATTTAAAAGGAAATCTAGAGATGGACAAGCATTTTAAAGTCACATCCACATGAAAAGCAAGGAAAAAGTTTAGTTCAAAAAGAGCAATATCTTGTGAGGATAAAATGTATTGACATTATAAGGTCCACTGTTTAAAAATATATGTTTTCAGAGAGGAAGAATTGCTAATTGAAAATCACAAATTGAAACACAGGAGTCTTTAAAGATTCATGCAAATAGGTTGGTAATGTGAACCAGGTAAGTGTCAACAGGTATCCTGTCACCTGACTGTAGTTTGGCACCGAAGCCTAAGTATCTGGGAGGATGAGTAAGCCAAATGAGGCAAATTCTATCAGGTAGAGAAGTTTTTGATTGTCTGTTTTAATGCAAAGTTCCTAGAGTAGGCCCTATCCACCAAAATGGAAACAAACAAAACAGTGAGAAAGAAACACCCGTCTCACCCTTGGTGACCATGGATTTTATAATTTAGCAATATAATCAGATCCAGATTAGCAGCTAAAACTGAGGGTCGGACGTGATGCAGTACAGATGAAGAATTGGGGAGAGTAGCCTTTGGCAGATACAAAGGTGAAAGAAGAAAAGATAAGAAAAATCTAGGGGTTTTCCAAATTTTGACATTGCGTGTCGCACTTTCGGGAGTTTTGCAAGTTTTGTAAAAGTATTGCAAAGTATTCTTATAAAGTGCCCTCCAGATGTTGTCTCCGGAACACAGCAAATGTTACAGAGATAAGGGTTTAGTTTAAGCAGAAGCCCTTTGATGCGATAACATCTGCCTTTCATCTGAGAAGTGAAAGAGAAGTTTCTGATGTGAAGGCCGTTCGTACTGTGTTGGCAAAGAGGATTTTTCAATAGTGCCAGCAGAGCAAAAAAAAAAAAAAGCAGCTAAATAATGCTGCAAAGATTTTCATTCATAGAACTTCTGCTCCCGGCATGAAGTTTACATCAGTGCACTGATTACAGAGACATGGAGGGCAAATTCTTCAAAGTGAAGTGTGGTTTTGACAGAGCACACTGTTCAAAAGACTTCAGTGGTTGGCTCAGAGATGGTCTTAATAGTTCACACCATAGGAATTGAGGTTAGGAAGATTACAAAAATCTCAGTGAAGTTAAACTGTGGTATTCACAAGTTGGGAGCAAAGCATGCCAGAGTGTGTCTTTGAGTACACAACAGATTCTCTCCAGGTTGATGACCTTAAGATTGATTATAGTAGATCAGCATTGTCAGAAATAGTCTTCATACCTTGTGCCATTGTGACTGTAATCCACAGAGCCTTGCCATTTGTGTCTCTTGCCAGAGCTACTTAGGTTTTTCTAAACTGCCGTCCTCTTTGATCTAGCCCCTTGACAGATCATTTCCACAGGGTAGCTAGAGTAATTACTAAAAAGGAAAATTAGACTGTGTAACTCTACAATGAGAAGCAATTTATTGCTTCTTCTGTGTTACAAATAAATGCCTACTTCATACAAAGTCCTAGGTAAGGGGAAGGGACAGGAGGAGGCCTTGATTGAAGGAAGGGGATAGTTCTTACAAAAGACACAGAATTATTTCATGAATGATCATTCCTAGTCATGGTGATTTATTTTCTTTGGATCCATGACCAAGTTTTGATCAGTACAATATACAGAAAGGTGTTCTGAATAAGACATTCATTGTTTACATACACACACACACACACACACCAATATATCAAAAAGGGAAAGCCCTTCACTTTTCTGTCCCTTATAACTCACCAAAGTGCAGTAGCTATCTTCTAATCATGAGGAGAAAGGTCGACTTGCCAAGAGTGACAGAACACAAAGATAGAAGAATATGAAGAATATAGATTGTTAATGACACTGTTGAACTGCTGAGCCAATATTGGAACTATTTTCTGTGGTTACATGTGAAAATACATACATGCATGCATGTATACCGGATGATGGTTCAATGGTTCTCTTTATTGTATTTTCTATAATTTCCAGGTTTTTCATTCTAAGTTGACATAACTTTTGGCATTATTGTGAGGATGAAGAAAGTTGTTCTTTCATGCACTGATGTCCCACAAGGCAGGCAGCAAGCTCAGCCATATGTTATTACTCAAGAATCTTTGAAGTAGATGTAGGTGTACAGTTGACTTCATTACAAATGGTGTACTACCTGATGATTTTATAAGATCTCTATCAGTTACCATGTCTTGGGAATTAAGGACACTTTCTAGTTTTCCAGAGGTTATTCTAGAAAGAATGTTAGGAACTTCAGACCTTCTAATGTTTTCTTCATATTATGCATGAAGAAGATTATTGGTCCTTATATGCAATTATTGCTTACTGATAAAAGAGCTATTGTGAATATAGTTCACCAGTAAAGTGAAAAATTAAGTTCTGTTCACTTCAGTTCAGTTGCTCAGTCATGTCTAACTCTTTGCAACCCAGGACTGCAGCACAGCACCCTGTCCATCACCAACTCCTGGAGCTTGCTCAAACTCATGTCCATCAAGTCGGTGATGCCATCCAATCATCTCATCCTCCATCACCCCTTCTCCTCCTGCCTTCAATCTTCCCCAGCATAAAGGTCTTTTCCAATGAATCAGTTCTTCCCATCAGGTGGCCAAAGTATTGGAGCTTCAGCTTTAGCATCAGTGCTTCCAAACAATATTTAGGACTAATTTCCTTTCAGATTGACTGGTTTTATCCCCTATCCAGGGAACTCTCAAGAGTCTTCTACAGCACCACAGTTCAAAAGCATCAATTCTTTTGTGCTCAGCTTGTTAACCTCAGTATTAATATTAATGCATGCCCAGAAGTAGCAACACTTTGTCACTGCACAACTGATGATTAAACAGACTGTGTCACTGCCACATTTAGACACATTGTGGCAAATGGCCCTGGGCTTCAATAAAGTGGTATTGAAAGATACTGTAATCCAGAGAACATAACTTTACACAAACTAGTGATGATACATTATTATCAACTGAGAACATGAATAACTGCTTCTACAATCATGTCCTCATACATTCAATACCTCTCTTCTGTTTTGCAATTTGCAACATTTTCATCTATAGGGAAACAACCAGTGTGCTACTTTAGCTGCCTATCATTGTAGTTTCCAGATTTTGTTTTGCCTTCTCTATAAACAATAAGTCACAATTCATGCATTGCCTTTGTTTCACACACTTTTATTGAAGAAGATGCTTTATAGAAGGACCTGACTATTTTGTGTGTGAATATTTTTCAAATAGATTATTAAAGGGTGAGGGTGTTGCAATGCTTGTGGGAATCTTTAGCACATTCCTAAGTCAATTCTGCCCATTTTTTCTCTTTTTTTCTATAATATAGAAACTTTGTGCATCCTTGATGAAGAATATTTTGTAATGGCAAGGGCAAAGTAAAAAATCAGACAATAAACTAAATTAGCTATGCAGAAATGGATGTGTCATCTGAAATCAACTTCTTTAGATTCAAGTTCCCATTATGCCTTTCTTTTTTTTCTTTTTTTTATTTTTAATGGAGGATAATTGCTTTACAATATTGTGTTGATGGTCAACAAACACATGGAAAGATGCTCAGCATTGCTCATTATTAGAGGAAAGCAAATCTAAACTACAATGAGGTATCATCTAACTGCAGTCAAAATGGCTGTCATTAAAAAAATCTACAAATAATAAATGCTAGAGAGGATGTGGAGAAAAGGGAACCCACTTGCACTGTTTGTGGGAATGTAAACGGATATAGCCACTATGGAGAACAGTATGGAGATTCTTTTACAAATTAGAAATAGAACTACAATTGACCCAAAAATCCACTACTGGGAATATACCCTGAGAAAACCTATTACTTCTTTTGTTTCTGAATTACTTTCTCCTACTCTAATGGGCTTCCCAGGTGCCTAATTAGTAAAGAACCTACCTGCCAATACAGAAGACATGGGTTTGATCCCTGGGTTGGGAAGATCCCCTGCAGAAATGAAGGGCAAGCCACTCCAGTATTCTTGCCTGCAAAATGCCATGAACAGAGGAGCCTGGTGGGCTATAGTCCATGAGGTCGCAAAAAGTCAGAGATGACTGGGTGACTGAGTGCACACACACACACACACACACACACATGCACACACACGCACACACACACACTAATATTCAATAACTTTCTCCCTTGACTCACTGTGTCATTACATTTGTATCATATTATCCATCTTTTAGTCTTATATTTACCTCATTTGGCCTTCCAAATACTACATTATCATTGAAGCAAATAGTTGCGTCCTGATTTCTCTGCTATCTTTATTGTCTCATTCAAAATTAGCAACCAAATGCTCAATAAAAACAGCTGTATTTAGCTATGCATCTTGTAAATTAATAACAGTGTTTTTTTATTTTTCTTCCTAAACTTCCTATTTTTCCTTTCCAATGTGAAAAATTTAGAGAGAATTGCTTTTACTCTTAGCTATTTGGACAAGTTGATACAAATTGCTTATTCATGTCTTTTCTGGAACTGGAGTGTAGATTCATTTCTAAAATGCTTTTGTGTCTTATTTCTCTGTATCACAGGAATATTTTTATTTCAATGAGGTTCAGGTTCTTGTAGTGTAGAAAAAATAAAGATAGCCTAAAACTGGAATATTTTTAAAACTCGATAAATATAATAAAGAAATGGCAGCACAATCTTTTTTACTTAATGTGATGTCTCAAAAATACTTAATGGTGTTGAATTTTGTCAAAGGCTTTCTCTGCATCTATTGAGATAATCATATGGTTTTTATCTTTCAATTTGTTAATGTGGTGTATTACATTGATTGATTTGCAGATATTGAAGAATCCTTGCATTCCTGGGATAAAGCCCACTTGGTTGTGGTGTATGATTTTTTTAATATGTTGTTGGATTCTGTTTGCTAGAATTTTGTTAAGGATTTTTGCATCTATGTTCATCAGTGATATTGGCCTGTAGTTTTCTTTTTTTGTGGCATCTTTGTCTGGTTTTGGAATTAGGGTGATGGTGGCCTCATAGGTGCTGGGAAAACTGGTCAACCACTTGCAAAAGAATGAAACTAGAACACTTTCTACCACCATACACAAAAATAAACTCAAAATGGATTAAAGATCTAAATGTAAGACCAGAAACTATAAAACTCCTAGAGGAGAACATAGGCAAAACACTCTCCGACATAAATCACAGCAAGATCCTCTATGACCCACCTCCCAGAATATTGGAAATAAAAGCAAAACTAAACAAATGGGATCTAATGAAACTTAAAAGCTTTTGCACTACAAAAGAAACTATAAGTAAGGTGAAAAGACAGCCGTCAGATTGGGAGAAAATAATAGCAAATGAAGAAACAGACAAAGGATTAATCTCAAAAATATACAAGCAACTCCTGCAGCTCAATTCCAGAAAAATAAATGACCCAATCAAAAAATGGGCCAGAGAACTAAACAGACATTTCTCCAAAGAAGACATACAGATGGCTAACAAACACATGAAAAGGTGCTCAACATCACTCATTATTAGAGAAATGCAAATCAAAACCACAATGAGGTACCATTACACGCCAGTCAGGATGGCTGCTATCCAAAAGTCTACAAGCAATAAATGCTGGAGAGGGTGTGGAGAAAAGGGAACCCTCTTACACTGTTGGTGGGAATGCAAACTAGTACAGCCACTATGGAAAACAGTGTGGAGATTCCTTAAAAAACTGGAAATAGAACTGCCATATGACCCAGCAATCCCACTTCTGGGCATACACACTGAGGAAACCAGATCTGAAAGAGACACGTGCACCCCAATGTTCATCGCAGCACTGTTTATAATAGCCAGGACATGGAAGCAACCTAGATGCCCATCAGCAGATGAATGGATAAGGAAGCTGTGGTACATATACACCATGGAATATTACTCAGCCGTCAAAAAGAATTCATTTGAACCAGTCCTAATGAGATGGATGAAACTGGAGCCCCTTATACAGAGTGAAGTAAGCCAGAAAGATAAAGAACATTACAGCATACTAACACATATATATGGAATTTAGAAAGATGGTAACGATAACCCTATATGCAAAACAGAAAAAGAGACACAGAAATACAGAACAGACTTTTGAACTCTGTGGGAGAAGGTGAGGGTGGGATGTTTCAAAAGAACAGCATGTATACTATCTATGGTGAAACAGATCACCAGCCCAGATGGGATGCATGAGACAAGTGCTCCGGCCTGGTGCACTGGGAAGACCCAGAGGAATCGGGTGGAGAGGGAGGTGGGAGCGGGGATCGGGATGGGGAATACGTGTAAATCTATGGCTGATTCATATCAATGTATGACAAAACCCACTGAAATGTTGTGAAGTAATTAGCCTCCAACTAATAAAAAAATTAAAAAGCAAAAAAAAAAAAAAATACTTAATGGTTTATAAAATTGTATTTCATTCATTCTTAAGTTAAAAATTGGTGACACGAAGAGAATATCATATACAGTCTGATTTTTCTGGAAATGTATACATGTAAACATGCATAAGAAAAGAGAAGAGTTATTTGCCCTAAAACATCATTATTGGTAACCTGGAGGAGCTACTTGATTTTTTTCCATTTATTGTCTTTTCTGGATATTTGCATTTTCTCAATATTTGGTAATAAACTATAGTTACATTTATAATAAAGAAATAAAAAGGAGCAACCTTTATTATCAAATATCTGAGTGGTCAAAATGAAACAATCTGTAAACAATTCCACTGAGATGCAATTTTTATTGACCCTTAACTTTAATTCCTAAACTAGCAGATTACGGGGCTTCCCAGGTCCTGCTAGTTATAAAGAACCTGCCCACCAGTGCAGGAGACAAGAGACACGAATTTGAACCCTGGGTTTGGAAGATCTCCTAGAGGAGGGCATAGAAACTCAAAAGTATTCTTGCCTGGAGAATCCCAAGGACAAAGGAGCCTGGTGGGCTACAGTCCACAGGGTCGCAAAGAGTCAGACACTATTGAAGGGACTTAGTACGCAGCAGGTTTATATTTTAATTTATGCCCTCTGTCTTCAGATTTAGGCTAAGTTTTCTTGTAACAAAATTTTGAACTGTATTCCCTAGGAAACGTATACTGAAGAAAGATAATTTAAGACTGAGAAAACATTTGGGAAATCCAAGGATTTTTTGCTTCCATAGTGAATAGAAAATTTCCTTCAGTGTACCAACACTGAATCAGAATTCACTTCAGGCTACATCAATCTATGCTGCAGTTTGATTGTTAGATGGGACTCTTTTATTGATTCATATTGCTTGAAGCCACTAAAAACCATAGGCTGCCAAATGTTTTGGTAGAGATCACATTTGAGAGGTGGAGTCTTAGTTCAGAGGATAAAAAGCAGTTTTGACTTGGGAATTTTGTTTTCTTTTCTTTGCTTAAAGCAAACACTATAAGATCTGCTAATGGATATGATTTATTGATTAAGTGTTAAGAAGTAGTCATTTTGTCTTCTTTTATAGATTTTGTAGCGATTTTTTTTTACTTTAATTTTCATCAGCTTCCTTTCAAAATATTAGGAGTCAGGAGGGATATTTTTTGCTCAGTTTTCCCTAACTAGGTCCATCAATGATTAGGCTGGTTTCTAATAGGAAAGAATTGTTGGCTAAAACCATTTATCAGCCCAGTATATTATTTTTGTTATCTTACATGATTTTCTATATCTTACTTTATTAACTATCATATTTTTGCCACATCTATGGTTGTGTGAGTTTTCCTGTAATAAAATAACCATGTCCTAATCTATATTATGTTACAATGTGTTAGTACAATATTTCATATAAAGAGTATAAACTTCATTTATTGCACATTGACTATGTCAGGACTACTATGGGCAAGAGTCTGCTTGTGTTTATTCTTTCTGTAATTCCATGGATAATTTTCACACACATCTCTATGGGAGTATTTAAGCCATTCAATATTGATAATCACTGCAGTATTCTGATCCAGTAAATAAAATTCACTAAAGATATTTTTAGTTTAAAATGGCATTTGTATATTACTATATACATTATATATTACTATGATTCTTCCAATTAATTGAATAGTTAAACATGCTTTTTTTTTTTTTTTGATAAGAAGTAGGACTTGTTGGTGAGCATGATCAATGAGGGGCCGGAGCTGACCATCTCATGAGTATAGGGCCTGCCATTTGTTCAGGGAACCACAATTAGGGATGTACTTGACCCCACAGCCATTTGGGATGAGCAGCTTTTCTGCCACCATGTTTTCAAATTCATCCTTATTAAACTTAGTAAATCCCCACTTCTTAGAGATGTGCATCTTCTGACTGCTAGGGAACTTGAGCTTGGCCCTGCTAGAAGGCCTCAATCACATGTCCCTTGTTCTGCAGCTTGGTGTGGATGGACATTATGACTTGGTCGATGTGGACCCTGGCCACTGTGCTCTGGGGCTTTCCAAAGGCATGGTGAATACCTGTTTGGAGCCTGGACTGGGGACAGCAGGCCAGTCAAGAATGCCCACTAGAAAGAGTTGTCTTTAAGATACTGTAGGGCAAACTGTACAGGCAACAGTTGCATACGCTACCTAGGAGGCTGCTGTTTATAGCTATTGCACCCTGGGCCCCCAAGGGGAAGAGAGCATGGTTGGCTTAATTGGCTGCAAATAAATATGCTTTTTATATCAGCAGTTATTTTAAAGTGGCTGCTTGTGAAGTGACTCTTATAGGGGATTCTGTACTGGTCATATTTTAAGTAAACAGAAAATAATCCAGCAATTCCAAAGTTGACACTCAGCAAAAATATTCAGAATTTAAAAAAACAACCTGTCAATTTTGACCACATCATTGACCCTCATCAAAACACAAAATGCTTCATGTAACAGAATTAGTCATTAAAGTGTTCACTACTCTAAAATTGAGAGAAGAGTAAGTGGTTCCATGAGAAAATACACAGAATTATAAAATGCTTATGATTTTATTATCTTCACCTCTGATATAAAGCAAAAAGAAATCAAAGATAACAAAAGACAATTTTGTTCCTCATAAAATGTGACATATTCATGCATTTATCACTAATATTTCAGGATTGGATGAGATACTATCTTGCTCAAAGTTTTAGTGACTGAGGAAATGTCAACATGGCTGCCACGCTGTGAGACAGACTTGCTATTAATTCTGATGTATTATATTGTGGGGATAAACTGGAGATAAGTCTGACGGGCTAATTAAAACTTTATTCTGTATAAAAGTAAAAAAATAAAAGAGAGTCACTCTTTCATGTTGTTTTCTGACAGTGTGTAGATTACTTCAGACACTAACTTAATCCAACATATGTATATTTTTTTCAGTGCAACTCAAGAGGAAGACAAAAATTTGCTTTGAATATGACACTTATACTGCCAGTCCTTGATTTAGATATGCAGAGGTAGCAAGACATGTTAGCTGAAAGGAGAGATCCAGCACATTTCTAAACATGATGTCCCATTTATGTTCAAGATGACATGGATGGAATCAATTAGGATAAACAAGTGAGTTCCAAGACAGACTTTTAAGAAAGTTGCAGAGTTGCTTAGTAACCTGATGTTATACTTCATTTCCCAACAGAGCAGTAAGGCTGTCAGAGTAGGTAATGGAATACTCAGGAATGAATCAAGTCTCATGTGCTCTGTCAAGATTATACTCATTTTTAATATGTTAGACCCCCTCCCACTGTCAGAAGTTGTATATATATATATATATATGCTCAGTAAAACATATAGTAGGACAGTGATCAGGGAATATGACATCAAGTTGTGCTTTGACATAAAAATCTTGTTTATTTTCTTTACATACATTGTATTGCTGTAAATCACTGAGCCACATATCTACCAGTACTCTAGGGAAATGTCCATTCAAGTTTTTCATCCTGCAGGTCTGCTTGCTGTCTTCTTGGGTCCTCTCTGGAAGCACTTACTGCTGTTTGCACCTCCAAGACTCTGCATTTGAGGATTCACACAAGGAATCACAAGAAGTGTTGTTTTTCCTTCACATCGTCCAGACAGCAATATATCCACTCATGAAAACTATATTCTTCCAGAGAAACTATACTTATTGAACACTTCAAATAATTTTAAAATCATCTCTGCAGATAAAACCAGACTGATGCATATACATAAACTAAACTGTAAATATAACGTAACAAAGTATTATTCATGTTAATGAAACATTTGAACTTAAGTCCTCTAATAGGTCCTCTGAACTGAACAGAAACACTTAATTGTTCATTTCAATTTGTCAGGATATGAAAATGCCAGAGCCCCTTTCCTGAATTGCAATCATTGGGATTTGAGAGTTCACAAGAAAGAGAAAAAAAAGGAAGGTAGAGATGCATTAAATGATTACCTTCATTAGTAAGAACTCTTATGACAAGTTTTGATTTTCAAGTTAAAGATCTAAAGAGAAGAAAATCCCCTATTATATCCTCTTCAAAGTTAGCTGACACATAATCATTAAATTATTAATTCTTGTATCATCTTTGTGAGATATATTGGGAACAATAACTTTTCTCATTTTTATAGGTAGATTTCATAAATTTTTTGTTAATAGGCTGGGATGTGGCTGAATCTTAGGGAAATCATAAAAAAATACAGGTAATTTGCTTTGGAATATTTTATCAATAGATATTACAGCCAATTAGCTGTTAATAACCATGAATATGATTAGTAAAAAAATTAAAAAATAAGTAAATAAAGCAACTCTATTGATTTTTTATGCAACATCCCTAACTGTGTTTGGGCCCATTTCCAACAGTTCCCACTAAATATGTTTTAGGACTAGAAGTGGTACAGTAATATTGCTTTCATCAGGACACATGGAATGAGCCTACAGATCATTCCTCCTGAAATAGAGAAAAGCAAATATTGTATATTAGCACATATTTGTGGAATCTAGAAAAATGGTACAGATGAACCTATTTGCAGGGAAGGAATAGAGACACAGATGAAGAGAATGGACAAGTGGAGACAGGGTGGAGGGGTTTGAGATGAGCTGGGAGACTGGTCTTGACCTGTGTGCACTATCATGAGTAAAACAGATAGTTAGTGGCAACATGGAGATAAAGAGGTGAACAATTAAGACTGAAGTTATTGATTCTGATTGATATTATACTCTCTAAGAGTGATTTAAAATCTTATCATAGTATTATAGAGTCTACCGGAAGACTCTGCAACTAGCTAGTAATTCATGTATGGTGGCTATTCCAAGTATTTGGTTTGACTATTCTGGCCCCAGAGAACATAGTCATGTAATCTGCAAAACCAGAATGAGGAGAAGTCTCCTAAATTGGCAGGTGGATTGTTTACCACTGTGCCACCTAGGAAGCCCACTTTTTTGCTAGCTAGACACTATGCTAATTATTTCTTCAAATTCTGCTCATGGATCTGAGATTTAGAAGTCATTGTCATTGACAGATGAGAATACAATAGCTTATTAAAATCAAGTTCGTATCATTTAAGTGTCAGAGTGGGGTTTTGAGTATCAATGTCAGATATAAAATAACACAGATATCTGTGATGGAAATGTCCTAGTTTTGTTCTTTCATTGGAAATGTCACATTAGGAAAGCCTCCCTCCCCCACCCCAGCTTTGTACCTATATTAACAATGCCTTTTTCTTTCCTTTATCCCACCCCCCACCCTCAGAGAAGCAGTGTGACACCAGAGAAAGACCATGCACATTTTGCTTTCAGACAAATAAGAGTGGCAATTCTCTCTCCATAAGCACTACTGAGGACTTAGGAGTGTTAATGTCCCTGCTTTGTAAAATGGGGTTGAAAATGTTTGAATACTTCATATGGAGACTGAAAATAATCCATGTGATGGTTACAGTATGAGGCACACTGTAAATGCAATAGATATAGCATTGATGAAAACTTCTAATGCTGTCTACATGCTGAACAATCCAACACAAATTCCACTTCTGTGGAAATCCCTTGCACATGTTTTAGTTCTTGATGGAAGAATCAGAGGAAGAAAGAGACAGTGTATTCCCAAAGAAGTTTGGATAAAAATAATTAACTTCCAGAGACATGGAAATGTATGTACTCTAAGATGTAGAATTAAAACCTCTAATCTCTGAAATAGACAGCATATTAAAAAGCAGAGACATTACTTTGCCAACAAAGGTCTGTCTAGTCAAGACTATGGTTTTTCCAATGGTCATGTATGGATGTGAGAGTTGGACTCTAAAGAAGGCTGAGCACCGAAGAATTGATGCTTTTGAACTGTGGTGTTGGAGAAGACTCTTGAGAGTCCCTTGGACTGCAAGGAGATCCAACCAGTCCATACTGAAGGAGGTCAGTCCTGGGTGTTCATTGGAGGGACTGATGTTGAAGATGAAACTCCAATACTTTGGCCACCTCACGCGAAGAGCTGACTCATTTGAGAAGACCCTGATGCTGGGAAAGATTGAGGGCAGGAGGTGCAGGGGACGACAGAGGATGAGATGGTTGGATGGCATCACCCACTCGATGGACATGGGTTTGGGTGGACTCTGGGAGGTGGTGATGGACAGGGAGGCCTGGTGTGAGGCGGTTCCTGGGGTCGCAAAGAATTGGACACGACTGAGCGACTGACCTGAAACCGAACTGAATCTCTGAAAAAAGATTATAAAAGGCCAGTATGATTGGACTTCTTGTTATTGTTATTGTTGTTCCGGGGGACCGTCCTGACTCGGGGATGGAACCTGTGTCCCTTGCATCTCCTGCGTTGGCAGGTGGGTGCGTTACCACGAGCCCCATCTGAGAAGCCCAGTGAGATCTCTGCCTCTTGTTTGACTGTGTGCTCAGCCAATCAGTCGTGTCAGACTCTTCGTGAAACCATGCACCCTAACCCATCAGGCTCTTCTGTCCATGGGATTTCCAGGCAAGAATGCTGGAGTGGGTTGCCATTTCCTTCTCCATGTAATCTTCCCAACCCAGGGACCAAACCTGGGTTTCCTGCATCTCCCGCATTGGGAGGCAGATTCTTTATCACGGAACCACTTGGGAAGCCCTGAGCTGAGACAAAGTCAACCTGTAGGTGGCAGGTGACCACAAACGACGGCGTGTTTTCTCTCACTAGTTGCATAACACTGCTGGGTCTTCAAATTGAACAATTCTAGTTACTTATTTACTCATTTTTTTGTAAGTCTATTTATCAAAAACTGGTTCAATTCTTTAGAACTTATGACTCAGAAAATCACGTGTGCACTCCTCATGACAGGGCACTCATGCATTTCCAGATGGATAAATGGTGCTTTTTTGATCTGCTTTATAAGATCAACTAATGGAGAGATTTCTCCTCATTCTGGTTTTGCAGATTACATCACTATGTTCTCTGGGTCCAGAATGGTCAAACCAAATACTTGGAATAGCCATCATACATGAATTACTAGCTAGTTGCAGAGTCTTCTGATAGACTCTATAACACTATGATACGATTTTAAATCACTCTTAGAGACTATAATATCATCAGAATCAATAACTTCTAGCCTGTTGGACCACTATGATCCTGATTCATTTTGGGCAGCAGCAAATACTTCAATATTAATACATTCTTTGATACTCAAAGGAAAATAAAAATAAGCTCACTATTAAACATTATTTTATGTCTCTTGATTTTTATGGGTGATTTTTTTTTCTTTATTTTTAAGGAAGATCATAACATGAAGCCGTGTGTGAAACCCTGGAGCTGGTGTATTAGGCTAATAACATAAATATTATGGGGTTTCCCTGATGACTCAGTGATAAAGAATCCACCTGCCAAGCTGAAGACACAGGTTAGTTCCCTGGGTTGGGCAGATCCCCTGGAGAAGCAAACGGCAACCCATTCCAGTATACTTGCCTGGGAAATCCTATGGACAGAGGAGTTCATGGGGTTGCAGAGTCAGATAGGACTTGGTGACTAGACAACAACAATGCAGATTATGCAGTTTGACCTGCTAAGTGAGGTGGCACAAGCCAGAAGCAGGAGGAAGGGTCGAGGTGGGGTGGGGATGCAGCATGTAACCCCCTGAGTGTTAGAAGGAGTGCCCACTGTGGGCAAGAGAAAATCCTGGAGCCTGTTTTGACTGAATCACAAATCGCCAGTTTTCTCTAGGATTTTGCCATGTAATGCTTCACCAAGGAGAACACCATTTTTTGAGTTGCTGCCTAGGCATGTTACAGTTTGACAACTCTGCTCACACCCAGAGTGTGGACATTTAGATAAAGATCTGAGTTTAGGATTCTTCTACAATTTCCTAGTTTGCTTTTCCTGGGGCATCACATAAAATGACCACTCGGGGTTGAATCCCCCAAATATGAGTAACCTCGACCCCAGCCACCTTATAAGTAATAGGTGGGTGATCTCTGTTTCCTGCTGGCCGATGATCTCAGACAGAGCACTGCCCTTCCCAGGTTCATCACACCTCCCTTTCTGGAAAGTGATGCATTTGTGACTTTACTTTCAATCAAAACAGGCCCCAGGATTTTTCTCTTCCCCAAAGTGGGCACTCCATCTAATGCTCAGGGGGTTACATGCTGCATCCCCACCCCCACCTCGACCCTTCCTCCTGCTTCTGGCTTGTCCCACCTCACATAGTAGGGCAAACTGCAACCAGCTAGTAATTCATGGATGATGGCTATTCCAAGTATTTGGTTTGACCATTCTGGACCCAGAGAACATAGTCATGTAATCTGCAAAACCAGACTGAAGAGAAATCTCTCCATTAGTTGATCTTATAAAGCAGATCAAAAAAGCACCATTTATCCATCTGGAAATGCATGAGTGCCCTGTCATGAGGGGTGCACACGTGATTTTCTGAGTCATAAGTTCTAAAGAATGGAACCAGTTTTTGATAAATAGACTTACAAACAAATGAGTAAATAAGTAACTAGAATTGTTCAATTTGAAGACCCAGCAGTGTTATGCAACTAGTGAGAGAAAACACGCCGTCGTTTGTGGTCACCTGCCACCTACAGGTTGACTTTGTCTCAGCTCAGGGCTTCCCAAGTGGTTCCGTGATAAAGAATCTGCCTCCCAATGCGGGAGATGCAGGAAACTCAGGTTTGGTCCCTGGGTTGGGAAGATTACATGGAGAAGGAAATGGCAACCCACTCCAGCATTCTTGCCTGGAAATCCCATGGACAGAAGAGCCTGATGGGTTAGAGTCCACGGTTTCAGGAAGAGTCTGACACGACTGAGTGGGTGAGCACACAAGCAAGAGGCGGAGATCTCACTGGGCTTCTCAGGTGGGGCTCGTGGTAACGCACCCACCTGCCAACGCAGGAGATGCAAGGGACACAGGTTCCATCCCCGAGTCAGGACGGTCCCCCGGAACAACAACAACAATAACAAGAAGTCCAATCATACTGGCCTTTTATAATCTTTTTTCAGAGATTCAGTTCGGTTTCAGGTCAGTCGCTCAGTCGTGTCCAACTCTTTGCGACCCCAGGAACCGCCTCACACCAGGCCTCCCTGTCCATCACCACCTCCCAGAGTCCACCCAAACCCACGTCCATCGAGTGGGTGATGCCATCCAACCATCTCATCCTCTGTCGTCCCCTGCACCTCCTGCCCTCAATCTTTCCCAGCATCAGGGTCTTCTCAAATGAGTCAGCTCTTCGCGTGAGGTGGCCAAAGTATTGGAGTTTCATCTTCAACATCAGTCCCTCCAATGAACACCCAGGACTGACCTCCTTCAGTATGGACTGGTTGGATCTCCTTGCAGTCCAAGGGACTCTCAAGAGTCTTCTCCAACACCACAGTTCAAAAGCATCAATTCTTCGGTGCTCAGCCTTCTTTAGAGTCCAACTCTCACATCCATACATGACCATTGGAAAAACCATAGTCTTGACTAGACAGACCTTTGTTGGCAAAGTAATGTCTCTGCTTTTTAATATGCTGTCTATTTCAGAGATTAGAGGTTTTAATTCTACATCTTAGAGTACATACATTTCCATGTCTCTGGAAGTTAATTACTTTTATCCAAACTTCTTCTTTGGGAATACACTGTCTCTTTCTTCCTCTGATTCTTCTTCTTCCATCATGAACTAAAACATGTGCAAGGGGTTTCCACAGAAGTGGAATTTGTGTTGGATTGTTCAGCATGTAGACAGCATTAGAAGTTTTCATCAATGCTATATCTATTGCATTTACAGTGTGCCTCATACTGTAACCATCACATGGATTATTTTCAGTCTCCATATAAAGTATTCAAACATTTTCAACCACATTTTACAAAGCAGGGACATTAACACTCCTAAGTCCTCAGTAGTGCTTATGGAGAGAGAATTGCCACTCTTATTTGTCTGAAAGCAAAATGTGCATGGTCTTTGTCTAGTGTCACACTGCTTCTCTGAGGGTGGGGGGTGGGCTAAAGGAAAGATAAAGGCATTGTTAATATAGGTACAAAGTTGGGGTGGGGGAGGGAGGCTTTCCTAATGTGTGACATTTCCAATGAAAGAACAAAACTAGGACATTTCCATCACAGATATCTGTGTTATTTCATATCTGACATTGATACTCAAAACCCCACTCTGACACTTAAATGATATGAACTTGATTTAATAAGCTATTGTTTTCTCATCTGTCAATGACAATGACTTCTAAATCTCAGATCCATGGGGAGAATTTGAAGAAATAATTAGCATAGTGTCTAGCTAGCAAAAAAGTGGGCTTCCTAGGTGGCACAGTGGTAAACAACCCACCAGCCAATGCAAGAGATGAAGGAGATGCAGGTTCAATTCCTGGGTCAGGAAGATCCCCTGGAAAAAGGAATGGCTACCTAATCCAGTGTTCTTGCCTGGATAATTCCATGGACAGAGGAGCCTGGAGGACTAAAGTCCATGGGTTTGCAAAGAATCAGACATGATTGAGTAACTAACACTAACAAAATAAATGTTTGTCTGCATATATTGTTATAAAATAGAGATGTGCCTATTCATAATGCAAAATAAAGAAAATAGTCTCAGTAACTATTTTAACATAAATTTCTCATATCTGAACCCACAGAGGAATAATGTACATAGAAAATTATATCCTAATGTATTAGAAAAACAGCTGCACAACAGGAAAAAGAATTAGTTATTAATGTGAGAACAGACTAGAAGGTGAACAGAGGAAAAGAAGAGCAATTCTATCAGCCTTGAATTTTGGCAAATACGATAGGCTACATTGCCTAAGATAATTTTGAATTCGGGATTATCTAGAGGAGGTTATAGGAAAACAAAGTTGAGATGGGTTTTTGATAAATTTTGCTCAAATCATGATACACATTTTCTGTTAAAGTTTAATTTTTGATTATAAATTTATTAATTATGCTAAGCAAAAGAGAGGCATACTTGAGCTAAGCAATGATTTCATTCTCTGTGGTGTCATAAATCTCAAAAGGTGTCAAATATGGATATTTGATAATGACATGTAGGTTCTGTTCAGCCTGGTATTAATAAATATGTCTAATAATGTGATTCATATGTATTAACTTTGATTTGAATATAAGTATATAAATTGATACTTATTTTTAAAGTTTATAGCATCTGTTAATGCCAAAGAGAGAGTATCTGCACTGATTTCAGTCTTGTCTAAACATGTAAGTACATATTTATTTTTACTATTTCATATGCAAACTTTTGTAAATTCAAAGCTATATCTTGTCTTCTGATCTTGCAGGAAAAAATTGAATTTTTTATACCTCTTCCAAATTCTCATATTAAGAATCTTGAGAATGGGAATTCCTACAAATGTGCTATCCAAGTTTCTGTGTGTATTTGTGAGAGAAACAGGAAATGTTGGTTTTGCTTCTATCATCTCTCCTCTCTCCTTTTTCTCTTGCTCTCTCTCTCCCTCCATATTATGTGTGTTTATATGTAAGAACCTCACATGTCTTCTTATTTTAAAAGAAGACTTTAGCAGCTATGAAAATAGCTATATTGTTGTTTATTAAGAAAAATATAATATAAGTAAATACTAAAAATAAATGTAAAGTGTGCTATGCAAAGTGTGTTTGTATTTAGTCACTCAGTCATGTTTGACTCTTGGCCCCTGTGAACTGTAGCCTGCCGGGTTCCTCTGTCCATGAGATTCTCCACAGGCAAGAATACTGGAGTGGGTTGCCATTTCTTCCTGAAAGGGATCTTCCCGACCCAGAGATTGAACCCCAGTCTCCTGCATTGAAGGTAAGATTCCTTACTGTCTCACCACCAGGAAGTCCGCTATACAAAGTACCAAACACAATTGAAAAATGTGTAGATGGTGCCATTAGGATACTTATACTTTATTAACTTTGAAGTCTTCAATTAAGAAAGAAAATAAAATGTTTTAAGGCCGGAGCTGCAGAGAACCACTAGGTAGTAGATCTTGGCTTATAAAATGTTATCTAACTTAGTTACATCTCTGTGCTTTTAAAATTCAGTGCTGCACTATTTACAATAGCTAGAACATGGAAGCAACCTAGATGTCCATTGACAGATGAATGGATAAAGAAGTTTTGGTACATATACATAATGGAATGTTACTCAGCCATAAAAAGGAATGCATTTGAGTCAGTTCTGATGAGGTGGATGAACCTAGAACCTATTGTACAGAGTAAAGTGAGTGAGAAAGAGAAAGATAAATATCGTATTCTAACACATATATACAGAATCTAGAAGAATGGTACTGAAGAACTTATTTACAGGGCAGCAGTGGAGAAAGAGACATAGAGAAGAGACTTATGGACATGGGAGAGGCAGGGAGAGGGTGAGATAAATGGAAAGAGTAACATGGAAACTTACGTTACCATATGTAAAACTGATAGTCAACAGGAACTTGCTTGATGGGTCAGGAAACTCAAACAGGGACTCTGTATTAACCTAGAGGGTGGGATAGAGGGAGATGGGAGGAAGGCTCAAAAGGGAAGGGACATATGTATACCTATGGCTGATTCATGATGAGATTTGAAAGAAACAACAAAATTCTGTAAAGCAATTACTCTTCAATAAAAAAATAAACTAAAAAGAAAAAAAAATTCAGTGCTGCAAATTTATGATTGTAGCAAAACACAGAGCCATGAAAATATTGGCTTTGTCTATTCTAATCACTAATCATTGATGCGATTAACACATTGTAAGCAAAATATGAAATTTACATTGTTATAGATGATATTATATCTATAATGCTAATGCACTATGGATTAGCAATAGACCTGGTTGGTAATAGTTAGCTTAGGTCATTTTTTTTTTTTTAATAACACAGGATATCCTAGATAATTTTAATTTGACTTACTAGATTTTTGATATACCTAAAGCAATTCATCTTTTAGGCTTTAAAAGTAAATCTCCAAAGTTGTAGACTATTTATATTCCTTTTTATATTGGTAATGTAGTACCAGGTGGTGCAGTGGTAGAAGAATCTGCCTGCCAATGCAGGAGAAGCAGGAGATCCAAGTTTGATCCCTGGGTCAGGATGATCCCCTGCAGGAGGAAGTGGAAACCTACTCCAGTGTTCTTGCCTCTGGTGGTCTACAGTCTAGGGGATAGCAAAGAGACAGATATGACTGAACACAGCATAGCAAAAATACATATTTTAACCTATGTTTATTATAAATTTGTATAATTATAAGGGCTATGTGTGTGTTGCCACTAAGTATTAAGAATCTATTTCCTACTGTTTGATATCACACAGCTAATAAGTTAAGGGAATACTTTATATTCAGGACTTTTGACACTTTCAACTAAATACTGTTATTTACTGTAGCTACTCCTGAATTACAATTTGTTTTTGTTTACATGATGTAATTTATATATATATGTTATTCTTTTTTATATACTGTGATTTTATATAGACTACAAAATTTAAAATGCTATTAAAACAAGGTATCCTTAAAGTTTTCTGTTTTCTTTTCCACAGTATGTAGCATGTGTATAAAACATATAGAATGAGCAGGTATACCATGGTGGTCTTGCAGGTTTTGTTACAGACCATCACAATAAAGTGACTCACACAATTCTTTTATTTCTCAGTGCATATAAAAGTTATGTTTACACTACACCGTAAACATTAAGTGTGCAATAGAATTATGTTTAAGAAAATAATTGTCATCTTGTCTCATGCTCAGTATGTCTGACTCTTTGCAATCCCTTCGACTGTGGCCTACCAGGCTCCTCTGTCCATGGAATTTTCTAGGCAAGAATACTGGAATGGATTGCCACTTCCTTCTCCAGGGGATCTTCCTGATCCAGGGACTCAACTCCCATCTCCTGTGTCTCCTGTATTGGCAGACAGATTATTTACCACTGAGCCACCTGGGAGGCCCAAGGAAGCAATGCAAACACCTTAATTATAGATGTGGGCTAAGTTGCCTCAGTCATGTCTGACTCTTTGTGATCCTATGGACTATAGCCTACCAGGCTTACTCTGTCCATGGGATTATCCAGGCAAGAATACTGGAGGGGGTTTCCATTTCCTTTTCCATTAAATAGATACTCATTGCTAAAAAAAACGCTAACAATTATTTGAGCATGAACATATGCACACGCATATTATCTGTGAAGCACAGCAGAAGTAGGCACAATAAAACAAAGTATGCCTGTATAAGGTTCTAATATGAATTTTGCTAAAAGTTAATCTACTTGTGGATTGTTGGTCCAAATCCTCGGGAGGAGTTTCCCAGTAGTAATGCAGAATGTCAACTGAATCAGGGACTTCTTTGTGGCCAGAAAATGAAGCTTCATTGTAGTTATTTACAGGTGTAAGTAAAAGAGATAATTTAATATTAGATCACCATTGCAAAGGGGCTTCCCTGGTGGCAGATGGTAAAGAATCTGCTTACAATGCGGGAAACCCGGGTTCCAACCCTGGGTCAGAAAGATCTCCTGGAGAAGGATATGGCAACACACTCCGGTATTCATGCCTGGAGAATTCCATGGACAGAGGAGCTTGGCAGGCTATAGTCCATGGGGTCGCAAAGAGTCGGACAAGACTGAGCGACTAACATGCATAGGCACGCGCGCGCGTGCACGCACACACACACACCTTTGTGAAACTTACCTGTCAAATTAGCAGTAACTTCCAACAGTTGGAATATCATCAGAAATGCTTGTCATTCAGAGTCAGAGGTGGACAGGACTCTCTCTACACCCAAGTATGCCAGATCAGTCTTCTTCGTTACTGCTCTTTTTATTTCTATCACAGCATTTCACCTCTTCCCTCTCTCTCCCCGCTTCCTCCTCTCTTTTTTCTGTTCACTCCTTTACTTCCCTCTATGCTTTATCTATCTTTTAAAATAGGAGTTAAATTCACATTTACTGAACAAATAAAAACAGACTCGTGAAATGTTTTACCAATAAGGATATTATTACATGGCAGATGCTTTTACTGTTCCAGAATTAGTAGTTTTGAATAAATTATTTACTTCTAAAATTATGTTGCCACAAAACTTCCTATTAGATCATTTGAGAGTGGTTCTGGGTAGATATCTTTATATATGGTTAAAGTAAACTTTAAAAGAAAATCTCAAAATAAATATTCATACCGATTTGATAAAATCAATAAATAAAATTACGGGTAAACCATTTGTTACTTTTTTTTCGTTAAAGTTAACTGAAGAGAAAGAAAATTGTTTCTAACTGTAGTGTAACTTTTAAAATTTCAAAGTACACAATGTGAATAATTTGAGATGCAATATGTTTATCCCATTATACTTTCAATCATATCTTAATTTCACTTATTGTAATTTTAGATTGTCTATCACTTCAGTATTTTCTACTTTTCAGAAATGTTAATAATTTTCTACTTCAACAGCCAGAAAAAATGATACTTGCAAAGTCAACCCATAGATGGCGCTCACCGTCAGTCAGTGAAAGTCGCTCAGTCGTGTCCACTCTGCGACCCCATGGACTGTATAGTCCATGGAATTCTCTAGGCCAGAACACTGGAGTGGGTAGCCTTCCCTTCTCCAGGGGATCTTCCTGATCCAGGGATCGCACCCAGGTCTCCCGCATTGCAGGCAGATTCTTTACAAGCTGAGCCACGAGGGAAGCCCGACCGTGCATCTGGTTAAACACTGTCAAGTCAGTTGAAAGATTAAGTTCTACGGAAATGGATTTAGTCAGCTTTTAGTGAGTGTCATAATAACCTCAGTGTAATGCATATCTTAAATGAGTAGTCGTAGAATGTGTTCTAAAACTCATCAAGTTTTATTGGAACCTGATAGGTTTTATTTCCAGTTGTACAGGTACAGTGAATCATAGGGAAAAGTGTAGGGAAAAAAAGTTCAATGAGGATTCAACCTTGAGTTTTCTGTTCATTGGGAGTCTCAATTAGGGATAAGGCACATATATAAGATTTATGTCATTCCCTTATAAGACCTAAGGTGACTTATACACTACCTATTAAAACAAATAACATCATTAAACAACATCATCAACAAACAAACAGCATTAAAACAAACAATTAAAGTTTAACCATAGCTCTTAACAAAAGGGTAAAGATCAAAAAACTGACTTGCCTAAATTAGTCCATTGGAGAAAGATCAGTTAACATTATGAAATATTATTTTGAAGGAAAGAAATATGCTAATATAGTTAGTTAAAATTCAGGAAAGAATGTGGAATAGCAGATCAACAGAATCTTGGCAGAGGTTTCTAAATGCCCTTGTGCTATTACCCCTGCTCTAGGCATGATTCACTGCTAGCCTATAATATATATATGAAGCAAATAGATGTCAACTGTCTTTCAAACAATACTTATTTAAAAATTGTAGTGTGATTTTGCACAAAACTTTACCTGTTTCTTGCTGTAAAATGTGATATGTGATAATCTGTAACTTTGTATCCTAGTTAATTACTATTATATTCTTGATATTTTTTCTCTGGCAAAATCTTTATAGATTTAGCATGATTTTGCATACCGGGGGACTTGGACTTGCCCTGTATTTATAACTGATGCTGAAAGTTACAGTCTCTCATATGAACCTTAAAGCTGGCAAATTGTAGAAAGGACTATATTCTTTAGTCTGGGGTGCCGAAACTAATGTTGTTTTTGTATTTTTTGTAATTAACTGACAAAAGTCTACATGTTAATTTTCAGGAAATGTGGTGAGTATGGTCTTGAATTAGCTAAACCAATTTCCATCATGTCTCTCTCATTTGACTGGACAGAAATAGCCTGGGACTAAAATGCTACTCACACAGTTGAGTTAAATTCACTCAGCCTGACTACTAGGCACCGCAAGATCAACTATTCTTTCTATAGCTCTAATTGGTACTTGGATTAACTAATTGCTCCACCAGGTTGAATATTTACAAAGTGGGTTGGTTTCACTCACCTAGCTTCTCTTTAGTGTTCATTGTAACATTATCATATTAAGGTACCATTTCATTATTGTCAGGAGACAAACCCTATACACAAAATTTACCAAAACTCACCCATTGGTTAACTTGTTTAATTCTCAGATGAGTTTTGCATTGGTTCTTAAAGTTTCCTATAATGGAATTTGTATTTTCCTAACATCATTGAGCATCTTATCAGAGGCTAAAGGAAAAAAAAATAAAGGTGAATAAGGTCAAATTAGAGGATACCTCAATATGAGGTACAGACTTCTGTCACTGGAAGTATAAATTATCAATGATTGTGGAATAAATAATGTTATCTTAGAGTTAATAAGCAACTATCGTATTTGAACAGTAGTATGCAAGAAGATTGGTGATATACAAAAATGTGCACAGATAATAAAGGATTGTGAGATATACTGGAAGATACATGCTGTCATTTCATGTAATCTCTGAGTTAAGAAATGAACCTGTAGCACTTTCATTGTAAAAGTTAGTACTATCCAGAGCATTATGTGTAATAAAGAGTTAAATGTAAAAATTACAAAGATAGCACTTAAGACAGACCTCTTTATTGGGGTCAAAGGATGCTCAGAAGAGATGAAGGAGTAAGCACCATTGAGGAAATTTTGTTTCGTCTTGTGGGGTGAAGGTCTAGGGTGATTGCCCTAAACTGAACTTACTTATCCTGAAAGAGTGTTTCATATGGGGTTTAGGAAAAAAGAGAAGAAAAGAATTTTCCACCAAAAGAGAAATGAAAAGGAACAAAGCAACAGTGAAAAAGCTTGTTTTACAGTAAGTACCATCGAGGTTGGGTTGAGAGGCTGGCAAGGAGTTAATGAAGTTGAGGAAACAACGAATATCCCATCCCTGTAGACAGGCTTCAACAGTACGTGAACCGTGAACTTTCAGATGTTCAAGCTGGATTTAGAAAAGGCAGAGGAACCAGAGATCAAATTGCCAACATTTGTTGGAGCTTCGAAAAAGCAAGAGAGTTCCAGAAACAGCTATTTCTGCTTTATTGACTATGCCAAAACCTTTGACTGTGTGAGTCACAACAAATGGTGGAAAATTAAAAAAAGAAATGGGAATACCAGACCACCTGACCTGCTTCCTGAGAAATTTGTACACAGGTCAAGAAGCAACAGTTAGAACTGGAAATGAAACAACCAACTGATTCTAAATCAGGAAAGGATTATGTCAAGGCTGTATTTTGTCACCCTGCTTATTTAACTTATATGCAGAGTACATCATGAGCAATGCTGGGTTGGATGAAGCACAAGCTGGAATCAAGATTGCTGGGAGAAATATAAATAACCTCAGATATGCAGATGACACCACCCTTACGGCAGAAAGTGAAGAAGAACTAGAGGGCCTCTTGATGAAAGTGAAAGAGGAGAGTGAAAAGTTGGCTTAAAGATCAACATTCAGAAAACTAAGATCATGGCAACCAGTCCCATCACTTCATGGCAAATAGATGGGGAAACAATGGAAACAGTGGCTGACTTTATTGGGGGGTGGGAGGAGCTTCAAAATCACTGCAGATGGTGACTGAAGCCATGAAATTAAAAGACACTTGCTCCTTAGAAGAAAAGCTATGACCAACTTAGATAGCATATTAAAAAGCAAAGACATTACTTTGCCAACAAATGTCCATCTAGTCAAAGCTATGGTTTTTCCAATAGTCATGTAGGGATGTGAGAATTGGACCATAAGAAAGCTGTGCATCAAATAATTGATGCTTTTGAATTGTGGTGTTGGAGAAGACTCTTGAGAGTCCCTTGGACTGCAAGGAGATCCAACCAGCCAATCCTAAAGGAAATCAGTCCTAAATATTCATTGGAAAGACTGATGCTGAAGCTAAAACTCCAATACTTTGGCCACCTGATGCAAAGAACTGACTCATTCGAAATTCACCCAGATTCTGGGAAAGATTGAAGGCGGAAGGAGAAGGGGACAACAGAGGATGAGATGGTTGGATGGCATTACCGAATCAATGGACATGAGTTTGAGTAAGCTCGGGGAGTTGGTGATGGACAGGGAAGCCTGGGGTGTGCAGTTCATGGAGTCGCAAACAGTTGGACATGGCTGAGTTACTGAACTGAACTTTAGGCAGAGAGAATCCCATGGTAATGTAAAGCAGCATGGTGCATTCAGGGGATGGCCAAACATTGCTTGTGGTTTGAATTGTTCCTAAATAATAGTCTCTTGTCTAAATTTTCTATATATGAACCCAACTAATTACTGTTTGTAACAGGAGGAACAGCATCCCAATGGACAGCAAAGTTCATGCTTAGGCAAAAAGAACCAGTGGTTGATTTAACCACACTCCTATTTAATGCAGAAGAAGTAGGTTACGATTTATTACAGAATTGTTATCCAAATCAAGATGGCTACTTATATATTCAATATATTTGTTGCTTCCTTTAAAAGATATTTTATTTTTTAAGTTAAGCAGAGCTTTGCCTATGATAACTGAAAAAAAAAAAACTATACATGAAATGTGTTTGTGAGGAAACATTCAGCTGAGGCTACTGTCTGTTAGCTTCTTGAAAACTCATTTTACATGAAGTAGAAAGAACAGCAGAAGAGAGAGACAGAATGAAAATATCTATTGTAGATTTATATAAAAAGAAAAGAGTGATGAGATGGAAAAACATAGTATGGACCTAAAAGGGTCAGGCATCTGATTCAAAAACAAGGAAATGTTTTTCAGTTTTGAAAAGTACAGACTAATAGACATGGAAAAAAAAAATCTGAAGCACGTCAACTGGAAATACAATCTGCAAAAAATGGTAATGTCAGATGAACGCGTCTGTGCCTTGCTTTAAATGTACCTCCTGGCAGGTGTCTGTGGGTATTTCCTTTTTAAAATTTGCCTATAGATAGGTTATTAAAGTCACTGCAAATCAGAGCATGTCTTTCCTGTGGCACAAATTAAACTATACACAAACAGAGGCAAAGGTAAGGACGAGAACATTTAGGGGGCAGAGAGAAAGCTTTTTTGGTTCCACAGTAACAGTGAGATATGGTTCTATACAGTTATATTTGATTTGAAGCAAAATTTGATTTAAAAAATGCTATGATGAATTACCTTGAAGTAAATATGTCTGTAAGGTATTTTGATGCAAAACTGTGAAAGATTTGGTTGATTTGTATTTGTGCTGTTAGTAGGCTGGAGAACTTGCTTATAATTTACGGAGGGTGATTGTTCTCTGCAGGTGCATAGGGTCATCCTAGGTTGTGCCTGATGTTCTGAACTGATCTGAATTAATATTCTGACCTCTTTCAGCTCAAAACATCCCACTTGTAGGATCTAATGTATGTGTGCAAGTGTATGTGTGTGTGTGTGATTAGTTCTCATTCACGCCAGCATGAGTTCCACCTTGTGTTTAGCAAAAGAACTTTTCTGATTTCCTTGCTGTTTTGTCTTTTTCTTGCCAACTCTTTTGAAGTATAATTTCAAACTTAGAGAGACAGGTTAAAGGTAACAAATGAGTAACCAGGTGGTAATTATTGCCCTCTCAACCTCCTGAAGAATTTCTCTCTCCTTTGTTTCTCTATTACTATAGTTTCTGGAAAATGTATTCAATAATCTATAGTCTACCTAATTTTCTAGAGCACCTGAGCAGCAAATACTACATACGAGTTTATTTCTTGGCTACAAACCACTTTTCTCCATTTAGTTCTTGCTCTCTTACCTTCTCCTTTTCTTCAATTTTCAATAAATTTTTGAAATCAGTGACTCATGATCCCTGACAGCCTGTAAATTGCTTGAAAATACCCTGTGCTTTATAAGAATACAAAATATGAATACTAAGCAATGCTTCTTCCGGAGTTCCAGATGTGTTAATAATCATGTAAGGTGCTTATTGATTTATATAAACCTAAATAAATATGGAGAACTACCTGAATTAAAAAAGGGTGCCTGGGATACTTGACTCACTCATGTGGTGCTTAATAATGGTTGAAGAGGTAAGCTGAAGAGTGAGTTCTTTTGAGTTCTTCGGCAGATCTATGAAAGCTTGTTTAGCATATGGAAAGAAATCACCCTTAAGATATTACAGTCAAACTTCCAATCCATCCATACTTTAATATTCTCACACATTTTAACATAATTCTAGCCTAACAACTAGCCTTAACAAATGCAAAGACAAACTATATAATGAGAAATATTTCAGGTCACTGAATTTTCAAAGATTAGTTTAGTGGAAATATTAATAGAGAAAGGATAAACTGCCATTGTTCTATCCAAGGCAATGGAAACTTTGCCAAGAAGAAACAAATTGCTTCAGCAAATTCAGGAAGCAAAGGCATTACTGATATGCAAATGACCTAAAGATGGAAAGGTGAAAGGGTGTAGTATTCCAACTTTTGATAAATTCAATATCTATTAGGTTTAGCTGTGGGTTTCAAATTTTAAATATGTGAAAAATATCCATAATGTTGCATTTACCTCTATCCATGTAGGACTCTGCAGTGATGTTCCTCTGGGCCTGGGCCTGTGTCCACTGCAAGCTTAGTCCTTTGTATGCTGTGCAGAGAGGTGACCTGTTCATAGAGGTGACCTGCTCACTGACACAGGAGATGTGAACCATAAATCAGAGATTCTCAGTGCTGCAAACCCTTTGGACATCTGTGTAAAGAATGATGTACAAAATAAGCATAATTCTTTAGAAGAGAAGATGAGTGTTGTAAAGCCCTTTTGTCAGACCTTAAAATTGTTTAAAATAACATTAGAGACTCAATATTATTTGATTCTTTTTATACAGTTTCAGTTTATGGTTAGGTTAGGTTCTGTAGGGAAGAAGGGGAAAAAAACTGAACTTCATTAGGAAACTCATACATTTACTTAGTACTTTCATGTAAATGGAATGAATATGCATTTTGGGTAAAAGAAAACAGCGTTATTAGACTATAAGGTAAATGCAGCCATGTCTTAAATACTGGTGTTACCAAATTGGCTTTTATGTCTTCAAATGCACAACCAATATGTGACCTACATTTTACAGGTGATGAACAAGTCAAATTCAAGGTTGCCCAGAAAATCTCTTGCAAATATATTAACCTTAGAAATATGGATTTTTTTTTTAAACTGTGTACTCCTGTGACTTTCTAGGACATATTATAATGCACTAAGAGGATGTTGCTACCTATGGGGGGGCTACATTAATAATTTCACAATTTATAATATGTAAACATTGATAATCTAATAATTTGTATACAATGGATGCTGCACAGTCTGTCTTAAAATGAAAGGCTGTAAAAAGCAAGAACAAAAACAGCATCGAATAGCAATGTGATATTTATTAAGCAGTTTCTCTGTGCTAGATATCAGACTAAGTAATGGATATAGCTACTGTCATTTAAAAATCAGATTAGCTTGATAAATATATAAGTATAATCTTTAGATTATAAATTTAACATTTAGAGATAAAACAATAGATAAAATTTTGAAGATGAAGTTTAAAAAGTAGTTGCATAATTTGGCCACTGTAAGTTATAAAATGGCAAAACTATGTATTTTGACTTGATGCCCATATTCTAAATGTGAGGTCAACAAACTTTTTGTGTAGAGGGCTGGGTAATAAATAGTTTATGCTTTTGGACTATATGGTCTCTGTGATAAAATATTCAGCTCTACCCTATTCAACTCTAACTCTTGGTTAGAGAAGTGTTACGGTTAGGGTTAGGTTAAACTGTGAATCAATTCTGAGTGTATAAATGAACAATATGTAAAGTAATGGGCATGGCAAAGTTCTAATAAAATTTTAATTAAGAGAAAAGACAATCAATTGGCCTGAGGAACAGTTTGCTAATCCCTCCTATAGGTCTTTGTCCTATGTGGATTCCATTCTATACTAAGATGAGAAAATGCAAAAAAAAAAAAGAAAAAATCCATATTCTTGAACACAATTGTAGTTAAGTTACATAAAACTATGCCATAGTTTTTTAAAGCAAATTTCAATTGAAATCATTTTATATAATGACAAAGTTCTAAAATAGTAGAGTAAATGTGTCATAAAAGCTACACTCACAATTTCTAATCTGTTGTGTATATTAATATGATTACATTTGTACTCTAAGTCTGTGATGTTTTTATTCCAACTAGTTTAACACTTACTTTAAAATTGCTTTAAAATTAAACATTTAAAAAATAATAAAACCTGCTTTTTATTTCTTTAGCTTTGTGTAAAGGGAACTGAGGATTATTCATTAGGGATTTTTAAGTGTGAAATCAAAACCTCATTGCATTGTAGGTTAGCACGACATCAAAAATCAAGAGGATATATAATTAATTTGTATTTTTGCTGCTATAATTATCTGCATTATGTCTGACAAGATCAAACTGAGCTACAAAGAAATAAGTGAGCTACTAAAAACAATTGCATATTTAAATACATCTTTTTGTCATAACAAATTCTAGTTGCACCCAGTATTTTGAAACTTGCAAATCAGGTCAGGGGGAAAAAAAGTACAACTGAAGGCCACAAATAAATTAAATTATGTATAAGAAGCATGAAAAAAATACACCCTGGAAATTTTGACTCTGAAGTATCTTGTAGGTTGATTTTCAGGTGGAAAATATAAAGTTAATGTGCTTTAAAATGTTTCTCTTGCCACAGCACAGTCAGAAAAGGCAGCCAAGTATTGTCTTAAAACATAAAGTGATAGAGCCACATCTGATTCCAGTCACATTAATATTGGAAAAGGTATCAATGTAGTCTATTAGAGTAGTTGGTTTTTTTGTTGTTGATTGCTTTTTTTATTTTTATCTAAACAAGGAACATAGGCCTGGACTCCTGACAGATGGAAGTGAGTACACAGATAATGCCTTCTACCTAGAAAGTTACATGTGTTTTATCATCAAGCTATTTGTCAGATCAATTTATGGGATTACACTCAAATTTAAAGTATATTTTTGCCATCTTGCCATGCCTAAAAATGGAGGTTCAAACCTTTGGTGAACTATCCTTGTGTTTACCACCACAGCACCTGCCTATAGTGGACAATTTAGTGTGTAAAAGATAGGGGAGTCAGGTCTGTATATTTAAAAAAATAAATGATTAGTACAGCACAAACTCTTCCAACAAAGAGCATTTGGAAGAATAAGGTAGATGGGCAGTACATAAAGTCATGCTGCTGCTGCTGCTAAGTCGCTTCAGTCGTGTCTGACTCTGTGCAACCCCAAAGACGGCAGCCCACCAGGCTCCCCCGTCCCTGGGATTCTCCAGGCAAGAACACTGGAGTGGGTTGCCATTTCCTTCTCCAATGCATGAAAGTGAAAAGTGAAAGTGAAGTCACTCAGTCATGTCCGACTCTTAGCGACCCCATGGACTGCAGCCTACCAGGCTCCTCCATCCATGGGATTTCCCAGGCAAGAGAACTGGAGTGGGGTGCCATTGCCTTCTCCACATAAAGTCATGAAGAAAGCTAAAATAGGTAACAGGGCTATATAATTAAAACTCTGTATATACTTGAAGAAGTATGTGCTGACTACCTCAAAAGTCTCAGGGAAGATTTATGAAAGAAATATCTTATGGAATGATGATTAAATTATATGTACACATTTGACATGTGATATTTGAAAGGGAAGAAGCCTTTTCAAAATCTGGCCTGTAAAAGGGAGGTACCAAATAGTTGATTTTGGCTGGAATATGTAGTGAGGAAGATAATTGACATAAGCCTTTGCCCACATGCCATAAATAATAGCTTGAATAAATATTTATTTATGTCATAAAATCCTAGTAAGCTATACATGCATCTCTCAGGTGTCACCATAAAGTCATCATCTTTGAGTCTCATGTATCATCATAAATCTTTTCAGGAAATAGTCTTTAAAAAAAAAAAAAGTAATGACTTCCAGGTCATTCAGATTAAAATTAGGTTCTAGTATTAGTTGATGTTTGGCATTAAGCTATATAAGTCACATATCTGCTCTAAGTTTCATGTTTTTCACTTGAGTACTAGAAATATTAAAACACCATTTTTAAGAAGGTTTGTAAGGGAGATTGTGTGAAAATGTAAAATGATTTCTACTCTGCCTACCATGTAAGAAGCATACCATAAAATGGTAGCTATCATCATTAATGCAAGGAGAAACATGTACCTCACTACCATTTATATTATTTTGCACTTTTTAATTTAAGTACTGTCTACAGGAACAAATTTCCATAGGCCATTATTAAAAAGTTATTCTTACATTGAATATTTATAATATTGTCTAAAATATTTTCTTCATAATCCCACTCTCTCTCTCCCTTTCCTTCTCTTTATTAGAGTGAATAGATAAAAGGAAAGATTTATATTTAGCAGTTTTATACTGGTAGATGACAACATGAGACTATTATTACATTAATTTTGTTTTATTTTATTTGAAAATTAAAATCATCCAGAAAAGCACAATAATCCTATTTATATATTCACATATAAAGGTCATTTTAGGGATAAATTAGGGTTTCTTCTTTGACTTTGTATCTTCGTTATTTATACTGAACAACCACTAATAATTCCAAATCTGTATTACTTCAGGAACACATCGGGTGGTGATGTCTGCTTCTTTCCACTGACTCCCAAAAAATTGCAGAGATGACCTTCAGTGGCCCTCCAGTCATCATAGGCTACCCTGATGTGCTGGATTTCCTGGAGGCTAACTTGAGCATGGGAGAATAAAAATAAATCAGAGAATAAACTGACATTTACTAATTCCACAGTAAGTACTTCTTGCTTAAATTGTATTTTAAAAAGTCAATAAAGCTTTATTAATCTTAATATGTATAATCTGTAGATCCTAAGCATTAAATAACTTTCCCAATTTCACACCATAACCAACAAAATAAACCTCAGCTTTCAAGGTCTGTCCTCTTTCTACTCTAACAAAACTCCCTGCTTTTGAACTCTAAAATATCTTTTCCTCAAATTCTTACCTGAGCTCAGTATTACTTGTTTTAAGAGATTTTTTAATGGAAAGATAAAACATCAGAAAATCTGTAAGACACTAGGCATTTTTTCATTCTTTCAAATCTAAGTGCCAAACAGTATATTTAGTCTACTCACTCACATGCTAAGGAACAAAATAGCATGGCTCCTGGGTGGGAGAGTTTTGTGTGCATCTTGGGTAGTGGAGAACAGAAATGTAGTCTAATTTTCATGGAATATATACTTCAAAGTTTCTCTTCAAGAAGTTACAGTTTTGACTTTGATAACACTGAATATCTATGACCTTGTGCCTGGGCTGTCCTATCCTTTTGGGCACCGTTCATTTGCTGATCAATAAACATGAGCCTGGGGAAATTGAAAATAGTAACTTAAATTCCCTTAATTTACTCCAGCCCCTGCTGTGATTCCTCATTTCATTTTAATGTACACCAGGGTTTGACACTTTTACATTGAGCTAGACTTGCAAATAGGAGTCTAGTTCTGTAGTTTTAATTTTCAGTACATGTCTTCTCCTCTAGAATTTCCCCCACTCCTAGTTGTTTCTGGTTGCTGTCCTGCTCTCATCCGTAACTCCCTAAACTGAAAAACAGTATCAGTGAAAGAAAAATAAGACAATGATCTTGCCTGTGTTTACAGCTCTTCATGGCACTGAAATCTCCATCAGTAGTTAAGAGATCCCAAGAGGCATAAATAATCTGATGGAGGATGTTCCTTCCAACTTTTCCATTGAGATGGCAAATTGCTTGCTTTCCCTTTAACACACAGGTGCACACACACACAACAAAGAACATCAAATGTATTGTGTTTGGAAAACAGCAGATTATCAGTTAAAGATGGCACAGATCTGTAAAACTTAGACTTGTAATGAATACTATAAATATCTCATTGACTAATTTCTGGTGTCCCCTGGAGCCCAACTCTTTCCTCATCAATACCTATTGATGTTTATATATCACCTACTTGGGTATTTTTTTTTTAAGAATGATGAAAAATTTCAGAAAAGACCTGAATCTAACATTCATGATAAGTGTTTTCTTTATATAATGCATAATACTGACATAGTGACCACCGTTAGCACACTGGCTGTCTTCAAATCATTGACTTGGATGTTAATAACTCTTCTGATTCAAACCAAAACCATTTATTGTTGTTGTTGTTGTTCTTTGTTTTGATGCACCGCTTGAGGGATCTTAGTTCCCTGACCAGGTATTGAACCTGTGATCTGGCAGTGAAAGTGTAAGTTCTAATCATTGCACCACCAGGGAATTGCCGCATACTTAAACATTTTAAATGATGGGCTTTGAAGTCTTTTTTCCTCCTTTTTTTTCTTCTACTCAATCTTCACTTCTTTTGTGTATATAGATATAGATAAAGATACAGGTATCAAATCTTTATATAGCAAGGGACAAATCTGAAAAAATAGAATTAACAGAACATGATTCCTTTTTAGAAATTGTGAGCAAATGTGAAAAGACCAATAAACCTCAGTCCATATTATAAATACCATTTTTATTTTTTAATGTTTTTGGTTGGAATCCTTATGCAGGTAAACATATGAGTAAAGTTGTTAAAGCCCATGGCATTTTAAAGCACTAAAGATGAAACCAAAGCTATATTCTGAATTCATTTCAAACTTCATGGAGATGGCATTATAAAATTTCTATTGAAGAAAGTTTGATCACTAAAACCTCTGTTAACATCATGAGGTAAATTTAGGAATAGCCTAGAATTCCCTGATAGCTCAGTTGGTAAAGAATCCGCCTGTAATGTAGGAGGCCCCAGTTCAATTCCTGGGTCAGGAAGACCCCCTGGAGAAGGGATAGGTTACCCACCCCAGTATTCTTGGGCTTCCCTTGTGGCTCAGCTGGTAAACAATCTGCCTGCAATGTGGGAGACCTGGGCTCAATCCCTGGGTTGGGAAGATCTTCTGGAGAAGGGAAAGACTACCAACTCCAGCGTTCTGGCCTAGAGAATTCCACAGACTGTATAGTCCATGGGGTTGCAAAGAGTTGGAAGTGACTGAGCCAGATTTCACTTACTTACATATAATTTTCTAAATAAATCCCCTCTTGGGCATTCTTTTGAGCAAAGCTGCCACAAACACACACTGGGAGAAGCATTATTATGGCAGTTCCAGGTCAAATTTTTAAGAGGACTAGTAGCTTCCAGTTTGGTTTAAGGGATCCCTAATCCAGCATGTAAGAAATGTGAATATCCTGCTAAGAGATGACATGGAGAGCCAGATACCGCCTGGTGGTGGGGAGAGCTGAACCCAGTCTCCCAGGCATCTCCATCATCATGCCAGATGAACATATAAACAAGCTCTCCTAGATTCTTCAGCCCATCCCAGCTGCCCTCTGAAATCTGACATGTAACTCCAGTTGACACCCAAAATTGCCCAGCAAAAGATTGGGTTGGCCAAAAAACTCGTTTGGGTTTGTTCAAAGACGTAATGGAAATGTCCGAACGAACTTTTTTGGCCAACCCAATGCCATCTAGATTCTGATGCAACATAATAATATAATTAAATACTTATCTTTAACTTATATTTTTACCATATTATATTGTCAAGGATGATCAGGACCTTTCTACAACATAAACAAAATTGAAGAGTGTATGCATAATTAATATGTGGCTGAGACAGATAATGAAAAGCTTTAACAGTTCAAAGGAAAGTGCTATGTCCAGAAAGTAAGATGATATGGTAAGGCTTCAAGGATGTATTAGAATAAAATGATGGTGTGTTTTGTAATATTAGAAAATGGGAAGTAAGTAAGCAAACCCAATATAATCTAGTCATATAAAGAAAAGCATTTTATTGTCAATCTCCTCAGGTTTTATTTTTCTATGTAGACAACCTTCAACCTTAGGTTTTCATCACATTCTTTTTGATAAACTTTTTATTTTACTTTTTCTTTTATAATATAAGTAAACAATTTTTAGCAATGTTATCAAGAGATAGTTTGTGTATTTAATTGTCTTACAGTTTCTAATGGCTGTTAAATTTTCCATTATGTGACTATAAGAAAAATTCATGTTTTAGTGATAAAATGTTATTCTAACTAAGCAATGACAATGTCATAATTAATATTCCTTTAAACTTTTTCTATAAATCAGTCCCACCCATATTGATAAAAATAATATTCTATAACATTAATCAAGCATTTATCATATGTAACAATAACACTTTGATGAATAATTTAGATCCACCCTTTAATTTTCACAACAGAAATCAAAGTGTATAATATCATTTCTCTCTTTCATAGACAAGAAAAATAAGGACCAGAGGGATTATTCATGCAGTAAGAATTTTAACTAATGATGGAAGCCCAATCACATTTGACCTAAGGTCAGGAAAGATCAAAATGTGTTTACATTTACATTTAAAGTCACTCAGTCATGTTCGACTCTTTGTGACCCTATGGTTACAGCCCATGGAATTCTTGAGGCCAGAATACTGGATTGGGTAGTCTTTCTCTTCTCCAGGGGATCTTCCCAATCCTGGGATTGAACCCAGGTCTCCGGCATTATGGGTGGATTCTTTACCAGTTGAGCCATAAGGGAATCCCAAGAATACTGGGGTGGGTAGCCTATCCCTTCTCCAGGGAATCTCTCCAATCCAGGGACTGAATTGGGGTCTCCTGCATTGCAGGGGGATTCTTTACCAACTGAGCTATCAAGGAAACAAAAAATCTGATACTTGTAGTTTGTTTCCTCCTGCCTCTTAAGAGAGAAACAAAAAATATCTGACACTTGCAGCCTATTTCCTCCATTTGGAAACCCCTAGCCCTCCTGCCTGTTACCCTCTCATTCCCCCATTTTCTTTTAGTAGAATTATGCTGTCTAGGGAAAGAAGCATCATTTTCATTCCGTAGCTTCTTCCAAACTGATAAGGAGTGTAGTCCCTAGATTGGTGAGGCAACATATTCACCTAACCCTCATATTGAGGGTCTCCAAATCAGGGGCCCCAAGTAGTAGTTGGAGGAAGCTGATGCATTGGCAGGAGTTTGAGCAACCATTTGTAACTTAAAAACCTTCATGTGGCTAGAAATAAATCCAGTTACACAGTTACAGATGCAGGGAGCAAACAGCAAGAACAAAACCATCAGCAAAGTTAAAAGTCACATTATGTCCACAGTTAAGTTATAAAGTGTTGCACCAATCCAATTTAGGATTGTTAGATGTCATCAGATTAAGAAGAGGCATCACGTATGATTGCTGTCAAAGGTATTCACAGACTTAGAGAAAGTCTTTTCCTTAAAATGGAGATGCCTACCATGGAAAGACTTCCACTGCTGAAGAGGGGAGTGCACTGCAGACCCAGCAGTTAGACCAATTGAGGAACACAGCCTAGGAGTGAGTTCAGCATAAGAAGGCATTGTCTTCAGGGTCAAATGGCAGACTCAGGATTTTTGGAGTCAGCAGAAGCAGACTCACATAGATTATCAGGCCCACCCAGATCAAGTTCAAGGGAAGCTGTGATGCTCATTGTCCTTGTAGGAGTCCACATGGTGTGAAGAAGCATTGTGGGAAGAGTCTATCAGTAGCCATCACGTCTTGAGTCCTCTGGATGACCTTCTTCTTCAGGGGCATTATCTCCCAGCAGGTCTTGAGGAGACCAGCTCCTCTTGGTGTGAACTGGATGCCACAAGGTCCCAAAGCTGAAGTCCCAGCAGGTCCTGAGGACACCTGACTTCAATTGGCATCGACTCCACTGAAGTTGTCTTGAAGCCAGGCTCCAAAATGTGTTTGGGAGATAATAAAGGAAGAAATGTAAATAGATTATAGAGGTTTCATGAAGTTGGGGAACAAGGATGAAATATTGTTTTAGCTAAAATATGGAGTCCTTTAAATATCAGATTAAGTGAACAGTGTAACAGCATTTGATGCTGAAGTTCTCTCCTCAAAGATCAGATTTTGGAGTGACAATCTCCAAGGGTTTACATTGGAGAAATAATCTATGTCTTTCTCAAAATAGCATGGGAAGGAAGCATTGTTGGTTCTTCCACTTGTGCTCTCTTGGTTGTCTGGGTGCCTCAATGAAGACCACCTTGACATGATATATATAGGATAGAAATCAACTCCTGAGAAATTTCCACATCCTAAAAGATCATTTGCTGATGTGCAGTGATATAAGTCCTAAAAGTAAGACCCAATATAATTTGCACTTTGATAGGTAGTGAAAATCAGGAAGACCTGGAAGAGTCTAACCACAAGATCTCCTTCTTGCCCTGTTTCCAAACCTATGTCCCCTAAGCCAAGCAAACTTCCTAACCACTGGGACCAAGCACAGTTCATACTTATCACTGAGAAGTGGGCTTCAGCTTCTCTGCCTGACCATGGAATTATTCAAACAAACTAATCGGATCCTAGCATGGGAACCAGAAGTCCCTGACTCTCTTGACACTACCAAGTTTGCCCTTGATTGCTTACTCTGTTCCCAAGTGCAACCCTGATGGGGCCTTTTGTAGCATGCAGTGTTCTTATCACCAGGGTTGAGAGTATATGTGAATAAAAACATCAGTCTCATCTGTCCAGTATCTGAGGTCATGTGTTTGGCCATCCCTCTAACCATAGGACAGTAATCTGTTACCAATGGTGTGAAGGGAGATTGACACATCCATAGGCACTTGACAAGAACCATCTATGAGTGTCTGAAAGGAAACAATCAGCGCATATCCACCTCTCTACACACAAATAAAAATAAAACAGTATTTCTATAGAGTGTGCAATCTACCTAAGGAAAAGCAAGCTGTCATTAGATGAATAGACAAGCTAACAAAGTGCAACTGCAAAATTTCAAATATGTGATCATATATTGTAGCAACTGTTGCAACTATAATATTAGGTTTCAATTATTTTGCAGAAGTAGTTATATACAAAATTATAGAACACTCTTCATAATTATTGGATACTATCTTTCAGAAGCCATCTTCCTCTTGAAGCTAAAGCTGAATTAAAGAGATATTTCAGTCAGTATGGAAAGGAGATGGCGTTAAGAAGGATCTGCATTAGCAAGAAAAACAGAGAAGGCAAATAATGGTCAACTGGTCACATATTATATGACATTATTTGCTCCAAGCTCTTCCCTGTAGGAGTATGTAAAATATGTAAGAATAAACATGGTGTTATAACATAATTTTTTTAAAGCATTACTGGCCAGTAAGTTAAAAGAAAAGAAGTATTATGCAATCTTGAAAGAATCCATAGCCAATGGATTCTTAAACTTCATTTTCAAGAACCACCAACTTTCTACCTAAACTTGTCCCCATATTCCTATGGAGTATACCATGATAGGCTTGTCCTTTTTGTGGAGCTACTTCAGAACACAGTTCTGTTCTTTGACTGATATGAAGTAGTTTTAGATTATATTAGCTGTCTTTGCTGTCACCTACCTACCCCTAGACTCTAAGATGTTTTTGAATGGACCTTTGTTCAAAAGTCCATGCTATCTGATGAAACACCCTTAAGATATAAAACCATTTGAACTCCCAATGACAATTATGAGTACTATTCTTAAAACATATTACAAAGTTCATTCATGAGCTTTCTACTGCTTTGTCACTGTTCTTATCAACTCTGATTATCAATTTGTATTCGTCCAATCCTGATTGATTAGAGAGATGTTGATCATCACTTGAGAACCTTTTCTAATCACACTTACCAGATATAGCACTACCTTCTCCAAAATCCTATGGTCTTACTCTTTTTTATATCTTCATGAGACTTACAGATCATATCATTTTTTTCTAACGTTGGCTTGGGTACATAGTCTCTAACTCAATTGTAAACATTTTGAATGCAGAAAATGTACTCTGTATAATTTTATATGTTTCAAACACTTATTAATCAATTCATTAACTCAATCAACACATCTTTATTCAGTTTCCAGACCTTGGTTTGGCAGTTTGTATATAGTGGTGAACAATAAAGAGAAGATTTCAGGGGATAAAAAAATTAACCCACAAATATGCATTTAATTACAACTCTGATAAGTGCTAGAAAGGTTCTCTCCTTCTCTCCCCCTCTCTCTCTTCATCTATTTTTCTATCTGAATTAATAAACATTATTATGCGTAAAAGATGGATGAATTAGCAATGAAAAGTGTAATAATAGGTTAAATGTGTTGTCTAAAATTCCAAAGAAGTTGTCTGGGTTTTCTGGGTTTTAAGGCTGTAAAGAATTACTACAAAATTAAAATAATAAAAAATTATTATCACAGAGTTTGCATGTCAGAAATTCAATGGGCTCTACTGGGTTATCTGCTCTAGGTATCTCAAAACCTAAATCAACATATTTTTTTCTGGAGGCTCTAAGGGAAAACTGTTTCATTGCTCACCCAGTTTGTTGGCTGAGTTCAACGCTATACTGTTATTGTAGAACTAACCTACTCTTTCCTTGCGAGCAGTAGATTGGTAGTCATGGTCTACTTCAAGAGACTTCCTGCTTTCTTTGGCTTGTGGCCCTTTTTTGCCATCTTCAAAACCAGGGTCAAGTACCTCTTAGCCTCCTAATCTCTCTGAACTCCCTTTCTGCCTCATCTCTCTCCCTGTTTCCCTCCTCTACCATATCTCTTAGTCTCGCTGTTTTGCATTTCTCTTCCACTTTGAATGACTCATATGATTACTTTGGGCCCAACTGGATAATCCAGGATAGTATCTCTACTTTAAGGTCAGCTATTGAGCAACCTTTCTTCTCTCTGCAAAGTCCTTCACAATCCCATCTATGTTAGTGAATAACTTGGGCAAAGAGAAATCTTTAGAATTTTGTTAACCACACTGGGATCATTTAGCTTATACTAAAAGATGTGATTAAATATAAAATGTAAAATAAATAAATAAATGTGTGATTTAATAAGATATTATATTATATATACAAACCATAAATTGAAAAAAGTAAAACAGGCAACTGAATTGTGTTATGAAATTCCATTTTGTCTATGCATTTAATATTTCCTAAAATGATTATATTTTTAGATACTTCAAAAATAATGTGAAATCTTGATAATCACTTTCTGAGGACCAAGTTCTCTATGGGAGCTGGAAGTTTCTAATCATAATAATAAATATATTATTACTCTTCTGCTATAGGACTGGGTAAGATATTACAGAAGCAACAGGCTTTCCTTCAGATATAAATATTATAATCCATTAATTATCTCAAAATCTTACACTAAAAATAGAAATTATAAATGAACACACGTATATCCCTGGCTTTTTCCACCCCCTGCTCCTACATTTTCATTAATTTGTTGTCATACAGGTGAGTTTTTCTTTCCTGGTTTCCATGGTACACGTTCAAACTCAGCAATGAGGTTACTTCCAAGAGTTGGTTACCAAGGTAACCAGATGACAAAGAAAATCAAGTCTTCCCCAACATCAGCATGTTTAGTTTCTTTAGGAAGTGAAGATTTTATTTTAATAATTTTGACAAGAATTTTTAAGGAGAATGCAGAAATTAAGATAAAATCTCTACCAAAACACTTTAAGATGATTATATTTTGATATAATGCAAATTACAAACAGTTTAAGAAACACTTAATTTAAAAGTTAAATTTTAACATTGCCAAATATCAATGAGGTAATGAAACAGAAACAAACGTGTTAATTGGGTTAGTTTTGACTTCATTTGTTTGAAATAATGAAACTTTGAAGAACATGAAGGAAAAGAAATAGATATTTAGGATTCTATTTTTAAAGTGAGAATAGGAATATGATCAATAATCATCACTTAATGAGAAAAACTTGCATAGAATTTAAATACATTTTAGATGCATAGTTCAAAATATATAAATATATTTTACTTGTAACATATAATTCTAAAATTAGGTGATCAATGAGACTGGTTAATACATCACTAATGTTTTCTACAAAGTTTAAAAAAAAAACAAAACTATTACTGCATTATGAAGGCACCATTATTTGAACGTTAATTTTTTTTTTTTTAATTCCACTAATAATCTACACTTAGATAGCATTGTGGGTGATATGGATGTGAATCTGAGCAAACTCTGGCACATAGCGAAGGACAGGGGAGACTGGCATGCTGTGGTCCATGGGGTTGCAGAGTCCAGCGTGGCTTAGACTGAGTGACAAATACAAGAGTAAACTATTATTATTATTATTGTTTTATATCTTAAGATGGTGATAACTTTAGGGAAATGTGAAATTTTGAAGCAAACTCTTTTTTAGAGCAAACAATTGCTCCATGTAGTAAATTGTAAAAGTAATCCAAATTACTTCCCCTCATTCATCCATGTCTTTGCACTGTGATTTCATTTAACCTCTTATATTGAAAAAGGGCAGAGTCTATTCCTTTGATTTTGTCTTTGGTTTTTGTGAATTTATCTTTTATTTTTCAAATTAAGTGATGATATTTTTAGTCATGCAAAACTGCATAACTCCTAAATCATACATTTTCATCTTGTCTATTTAATAAAAATCTTGATTTTTTTTTATAGTGGAGATGACCACTTATCTACTTTTCATCATTGCATGAGCTCTGTACAGTGATACAAAAGAAAGTATTGATAGAATATGAATGTTGTATATAGATTTCATAATTTTTTAAAAGACTATTATTTACCATCAACTTTGTGTCTTTCTGACTTAGAAGAAGCAGAACACAAAAAGATTTAGACCATATTTTACCATGTTGTCAAACACAGTAATATAGAAGGAAGGGCTGTCATGAATGGCTTTGTGGGTGGAAATACTCTGATTTACATATGTACACTGGACTGTCACATGAGTAAAGAAACATAACTGACAGCAAAGTATTTCTACAAACAATAGCAATGAAACATTTAGAAAACTGGTGATTTCTTATGTCATGCCAAAATATTTAATAAAACTGTTGCTTGCTGTATTTTAGAAGATAGACCATTGAGCCTATAGCTCTTAAGAAAATGGTTGGAAAAATGAGAATGTTAGTTATGCTGACTGTTACTTTAGCAACACTTCATACAGGAGTAGGAGGAAATATTAGAGAAAATGTAAAGTAGGAAGAAATATTAGAGAAAATGTAAAGTCAGAGGAAATACTAGAGAAAATGGAAAATGTAACCCTGAAGACATATTATTCTCCAATGGCACACTCTTGCTCAATGTCTCCCAGTTTTGTTTTGTTTTGTTTGGATTTTTGGTTTGTTCATTTTGGCTGCACCATGTGACTTGCAGAATTTCAGTTCCCTGACCAGACTCAACCCAAGCCACAACAATAAAAATGCTGACTCCTAAGCACTAGACCTCCAGAGAACTCCTGAGTCTCCCAAATTTAATTGCTTAAGATACTAGTGATTTGGAACCTGTCATGCTATAAAGAAACACTGCTCTTGTACCATATCAACTAAATAATATGCCTACCCTTTCTGAAGCATGTCCCATTAAGAAGTTTTGATTAAGCAATGAAAAATAGCCCAGAGGCAAAACACTATCAATGTTCATGTGTATATGTTTGTGCTCAGTCCTGCCTGACTCTTCACATAATCAAGAATAATTGAGTCTCTCTTTCTCTTTAACTATGCATTCAATTAATCAGAAGAGTCTATGAATTTCACCTTCAAACTGTTCATTATATGACCACTTTTCATCAGTTTCATGGGTTTTGGCAGCAGTATACATAAAATCAGAAATGGAATTAGTATACAATGAAAGTAAGTCAATAGAAAGTATGTAAACAAATCAAAGGAAAAAATATGAAACCATATACATACATAGCAGACATGTGAAAAGGCTGGGAAAAGCATACCTTGAACTTCTGTATTAAACTGTCATTATTTAATGATACATATTATTATCTAGGACAACTTAAAAAAGAATATGAAACTAATGATATGATAGAGGATAAAATGGAAAATTCAAACAATTTTATTAGCCCAAAAGAATTTTTAAAAAAGAGAGACTCAAGGGTATAAAAAAGGTGAGCTAAATTGAAAGTTAAAAAGAATAAAATGATAATTAAAGTTACAACTATATTTATATTTTATAATTAATATAGAAGACTAAGTTTGACAGATATGAAAAAAACTCCAAATATACTCAATTACACGAGATACACTGTAACAAAAAAGATACTGCAAGCAAGATTAAAAAAGCCAGAAGAGACAGGAAAAACTAGAAATTTTGTCCACCAGAAATTTTATACTGACTTCTAGAAAAGACAGAGAAGTCTGTGGTAGGGAAAGCTCTACTTTGATGTTTTTTCCTTGAGCTTGGGTGTTATTGAACAGAATTAACTGAGTTGAATTGAAATCAGCATTTAGGGAAGTGATCTCTCATCCTGATTTGATTATTACATTTTTAGTGTCTTGGACAAGTCACTCTATTTCTGTAACATTCAATTATCTCATTTTTCAAACGTCAAAGATGCATTTCATCAGTATCACCCATTTCACAGATATGCGTAAACTAATTAACATGTAAGTATTTGGCAAATGCTGTCAAAATACTGTCAAGGAGGGGAAAATTTCCCTCTACCACCGTGTTCTTTTGGCTGGTTTTAATAATTAAATTGACACAAAGCATATTAGCAGGAAGAAAAATAATAGTTTCATACTCAGAGAGGTCTCATAATGCTGAACCCAAGAAGCAACCAAAGTAGGTTGTCTGTAAACCTTTCAGACAAAGAAATAATACATTGGTGAAGAACTAATGAGACAAAGAAACTTATGTTTGGGTACTAATTAGTGAAGAAACTGAGTTGAGTTTGTTTACACAGCCTCCTTGGCCCTTAATTCCCTATATCTTGTTATAACAATGTATCTTTCTTCTGGTGCAAGGATGGAGATGTAGTTCCTGCTTTCAAGGGAATAGAGTGTAGGGTCCTCTGTGTACTGACTTTCTCAAATAATTTTAATTCAAAGCAATTGATACATCACTTTGCCATTTGGGGACACCTTCCCTGAGCCTCATCAGTAGCAATGTAAATACAAAATATTATTTTTACAAGGTTTTACATATGGTAGTCACTTAAAGAGAACATAACTGAAAGGATGGTTAACTCCTGCTAGCTAAATCCTCCTAACTCCCTGAGGGTATAGGAATATCACACATTGAAGAACCAGAAGTCAGAGGTGTTATCTAAAGAGCCTTTCAGGAATGGAAGAGAAGAAAAAGAAGATAAAGATAGGTTGAAGATAACGATAGGAAAAAGAAAAAGCAGTGCCAATTCATTTCTAACTATCTCTGAGTCCTGAACTGCTTCCTCCAAGATGGAGTACAAAATTTCATAGAAATGTAGAATAGAGAAAGTATATGAGGCCCGTATAATCAAAGATCTGTATGAACATCCTCTCATGAGAGACTAAAACTGAAATTCTGATAACTCTGTTTTGAAAATGTAGCTTTAGTATTTGCTGCCCAAAATGTAAGTTATCTTGTATTTCTTTTTTTGAGGAGAAAAGGGGAAGTATTTACAAGAGTAATGTTGTGAGAATTTTTTAAGTTGATTTAGACACATTAAACCTCCCTAAGGGCCAAAGAGAAGGAGAAAAAGAGAAAGAGAGAGACAGAGAGAGAGGTTAATCTTATTGATTACTCATAAATTCATAAATTTATTATCTTTAATCATTTGAGTCTAAACGTTTACTTACAGTAAAATTATTTCAATGATTTGTTCCCTGAATTATAAATCAAGTTAATCTTCCTCTTAAGTGCAACTGGTTGTTTAATAAGATTTATGGGATGATAGTGATGATGGCATTTGAAGCATAAAAGATCACTTTTTACACTTTAAAAATATATATATATATATAGGATTTTCCAAATGGAAAAAGTGATGTGATGTTGGATTTCTTGGCAACTATTTATATTTTTACTTAGGCAGCAAATTTATGTCACATTTTTTAATGAATCCTGAATAGTTAGTTAAAATTGAAGAACGTACCTGACCATTTCAAATTTTACCATTTCCTCCATTTTGCAACACAATATTCTCTGCTGTTGAATGAATATCCAACAGAAATAAACTTATATTTGTTGTTCTTTATGTATAATCACCTGCTGTTTCTTTAATTTTTCACATCTGAAAACCTGCAGTAATACACAAGTGAATAAGTGAATAATACAACATAGCTTGTGAAACTGGATCATGGACTCTGTGATATTCTAAAAACAATTTGGGGATTTTATAAATTTGTGTAGAAATCAGGAGAGGAAGAATTCAGGGAGATATTCTGGGTCACATTTTGTGTTGGTATCAGGTAATCTGAGGTCAGTGTGGCATGTAATACACAACAACACTCAGAGACTATATTATCAAATAGTAAGTAGGAGGAATGTATTTTCATTGTTGTCAAAAATTGATTTATTTGAAATCACTTCATAAAGTATTAATTATTTACTTATTTTCCATGCTGTTTAATTCAGTTCAGTTCAGTCGCTCAGTCGTGTCAGACTATTTGCGACCCCGTGAACCGCAGCATGCCAAGCCTCCCTGTCCTTCACCAACGCCCGGAGTACACCCAAACTCATGTCCACTGAGTTGGTGATGCCATCCAACCATCTCATCCTCTGTCGTCCCCTTCTCCTCCTGCCCTCACTCTTTCCCAGCATCAGGGTCTTTTCAAATGAGTCAGCTCTTCGCATCAGGTGGCCAAAGCATTGGAGTTTCAGCTTCAGCATCAGTCCTTCCAATGAACACCCAGGACTGATCTCCTTTAGGATGGACTGGTTGGCTCTCCTTGCAGTCCAAGGGACTCTCAAGAGTCTTCTCCAACACTACAGTTCAAAATCATCAATTCTTCGGCACTCAGCTTTCTTTACAGTTCACATCCATGCATGACTACTGGAAAAGCCATAGCTTGGCTAGATGGACATTTGTTGGTAAAGTCAAGTCTCTGCTTTTTAATATGCTATCTAGGTTGGCTGTAACTTTCCTTCCAAGGAATAAGTGTCTTTTAATTTCACAGCTGCAATCACCATCTGCAGTGATTTTGGAGCCCCAAAAAATAAAGTCAGCCACAGTTTCCCCTGTCTCCCCATCTATTTGCCATCAAGTGATGGGACCAGATGCCATGATCTTAGTTTCCTGAATGTTGAGCTTTAAGCCAACTTTTTCACTTTCCTCTTTCACTTTCATCAAGAGGCTCTTTAGCTCTTCTTCACTTTCTGCCATAAGAGTGGTGTCATCTGCATATCTGAGGTTATTGATATTTCTCCCAGCAAGCTTGATTCCAGCATGGGCTTCTTCCAGCCCGGGCTTCTTCCAGACCAGCGTTTCTCATGATGTACTCTGCATATAAGTTAAATAAATAGGGTGACAATATACTCCTTTTCCTATTTGGAACCAGTCTGTTGTCCCATGTCCAGTTCTAACTGTTGCTTCCTGACCTGCATACAGGTTTCTCAAGAGTCAGGTCATGTGCTCTTTCACTACAAAGAAATATAACCTGAACTAGCTCAATTATTAAAGGGAATCTATTGGCTCTTATTAATTAACCAAAGAAGGTCAATAATATCTCTGACCTTGTGAACCACTGGGATAGCTGACTAGAATATGCTTATGATTTCATATTTTGATTCTCCATTATTTTAGCATTAGATGACTGGAAATATGCCAATGGAAGTGGTTGCCTGCAATTTTATTTCTTAACAGTTTCCAGGAACAAAAATTAAAACAGTTTCTCTTCTTACATATGATTTGAACATTACCGAGGGAGATCCTCTTCACCTATTACAGGTCTGCTGATGAATCATAGGTCTAAGCTACTGACATATTCACACAGATAATGCTCTGTATAGATCATATGACCAGTCCATTGACCAATAAGTCAAGTAAGTCTTTAATAATAACAGGTGCAGGCAGACCACAATAATGACTACTAGAGATGGTGTACCCAGCTAGCTACTGTATACTGTGTCTACTGAAATCTCATATCAAATAGCTTCCATGTTATTACAGCTCAGTTAACTAGAAAACATTCTTTTAAAAAGTCTATTAACAAGTAAATGCAATATTTTTAACTAATTGAAACCTTTCTATACATATACAAACTAAAAATTTCAAACATTTTGCTGTTTGATTTAAAAAAATATATAGAATCTGCCCACACCAAACCTCCAGGTATATCCCTGATAGTGTTTTGTCTAATCTTCTACAAATTCTTTATTCAATAATATCTTTCTGGCACTGTGAACTGCAGAAAAATTTACATATTAACCCATACTCCCAACAGTATTATTACTGTTATCATTTATACTGTTATTATTTATAACCAATATTATTTATTCCATTGCTTTTTTAAGCATCAGAATTTTCTCAGTCATTCATTGATTAGTAGTTGTGGGAAGCAGAATAATGTTCCCCTAAAGATGTCCAAGTCCTAACTGCTATAACCTAAGAATGTATCGCATGTGGTACATGGTAAGTGAGAATTATGTCTTCTTATGGAATTGAGGTTGTTAATCGGTTCACCTCATTAAGGAGAGTATCCTGGTGCATGCAATGTAGTAACATGACTTTAAATGGGGAAGAGTGTGGTAGAAAAGTGAGCACTAGAAAGTATATGCAGGCAGCTATTCCTGGCTTTGAAGTTTGGTTAAAGAGGACTATCTGCCAAGATATGTGGGCATCTTCCAGAAGATAGGAAAGGCAAACAGATTCTCACCTAAAGCCTTGAGATACCTTGCTGATACCTTGATTTTAGCTCAGAGTGACCCACTTTGATATCTAACATCCACAACTCTAAAAACTTAAAGTGCGTGTTAAGTCACTAAGTTTACGGTAATTTGTTATAGCAGAAATAGGACACTAACACAATAGACTTTTGTGGCTTTTATTCTGTTTTTAAAAGCTATTTTTCAAGTGCTCAAATCTTATCACTACTATTCCTTCACTAAAATTCTAATGCATACCTGAAATCAAATATTATTATGGCATACAAAGCATTTTTTAGTGTGGTCCCAATCGATTTACTGGCCTGTCTTCTAATACTCCATCTTTCCTTTCTTAATTCATTCTCCTTAATGCATTCTTAATTTATCAAACAGACCATACTTCTTTCACCTTTACACATTTACTTTCTGCCTGGAATGTTTTTCTACCGTTATCAACTTGATGTACTCTCCCCACATGACCCAGCTCAAATGACAGAGTCTCAGGGAAGTCCTCTTGAATGCATATCTCTAGGAATATATTTCTTTATAATACATATCAGCATATATATATACATATACATACACACACACATTTATATATAGGGTGGGCGTCCCTGGTGGTCCAGATGGTAAAGCATCTGTCTGCAATGGGGGAGACCGGGGTTCAATCCTTGGGTTGGGAAGATCCCCTGGGGAATGAAATGACAACCCACTCCAGTACTCTTGCCTGGAAAATTCCATGGACTGAAGAGCCTGGTAGGCTACAGACCATGGGGTCACAAAGAATCAGACATGACTGAGCAACTACACTTTCATATGTAGGGTTATTTTATATTTGATCATATTATATTTAGAATGCACTTGCTGTTTCTGGAAACATCATATTCTTTTCCATTTCAAAATTTTGCACTTTCTTTTAACACTACTAAATTTCTTTTCTCCTGGATATACTTATTTTGTTCTTGCTATTCAGTTGCTCAGTCATGTCCAACTCTTTGAGACCCCATGGATTTCAGCATGCCAGACTTCCCTGTCCTTTACCATCTTCTGGAGTTTGCTCATACTCATGTCCACTGAGTCAGTGATGCCACCCAACCATCTCAGCTTCTGTCGCCCCCTTCTCCTCCTCCCTTCAGTCTTTCTCAGCATCAGGGTCTTTATAAATGAATTGGCTCTTCCCATCAGGTGGCCAAAGTATTGGAGCTTCAGCTTCAGCATCAGTCCTTTCAATGAATATTCAGGGTTGATTTCCTTTAGGATTGATTGGCTTGACCTCCTTACTGTCTAAGGGACTCTCAAGAATCTTCAGCACCACAGTTTGAAAGCATCAGTTCTTTGGTGCTCAGCCTTCTTTATGTTCCAACTCTCACATTCAGTCATGACTACTGGAAAGCCCATAGCTTTGACCCTATGGACATTTGTTAGCAAAGTGGTATCTCTGCTTTTTAATATACTGTCTAGGCTTGTCATAGCTTTGTCAAGCTCCATAGCTTCCATGGAGCAAGTGTCTTTTAATTTCATAGCTGCAATCACCATCTGCAGTGATTTTGGAGCCCAAGAAAATAGTCTGTCACTGTTTCCATTTTTCTCCCCATCTGTTTACCATGAAGTGATGCAACCAGACGTCATGATCTTTGTTTTTTTGAATGTTGAGTTTTAAGTTAGCTTTTTCACTCTCCTCTTTCACCTTCATCTAGAGGCTCTTTAGTCCCTCTTCACTTTCTGTCATAAAGGTGGTGTCATCTGCATATCTGAGGTTGTTGATATTTCTCTCAGCAATCTTGATTCCAGTTTGAGCTTCATCCAGCCGGGCATTTAGCATGATGTAATCTGCATATAAATTTAATAAACAGGGTGACAATATACAGCCTTGACGTGCTCCTTTCCCAGTTTTGAGCCAGCCCATTGTTCCATGTCTGATTCTAACTGGATGCTTATTAGTCATGTAATATGTTACATATTGGACTCTGTATGATGATAGGAAATGCATTTTAATTTTATTACTCCATAGCTTACAGCAAAATTGTACATTCTTTCTTATCTCTGAATAAAAATTTGGGGAAATCACCTAAATTTACAGTTTTTAAGTAATTTTAATTTTTTAAATTAAATGTCAAAGTCAAACGAGAGTAGGGACTTCTACTCAACTTAAAACCTTCCACTCCAGTCTGTGTGTGCCTTAGACCTAGAGTCATTCTGGAGAATGAGAAGGAAGTGTGTGGTTGATTTCTTTTCTGTTGTAGATTCCAGCTCATGCTTCTTTCAATATTTGCTCTTTTCAGTCTCACCAAAAGTGAACTGTGGGAGAGGGAGATGACATACAGAGAATAAGAGACTTTTCATAACTGTTGTTGTTATGATCTGGCATTGATGCCTCATGGGAGTAGCAAGTATCAAGATATGGCACATTCTGTCACAAGACACCTTTGTTAGTTCTTTAATGATTCTCTCTCTCTGGGAATCTCTCAGCTTTGCAGATGAATGCCTGCCAAGGGGAGAAAGGAGATCCCAACGTAGCTTGTACTTTGCATGCCAACCTAGGCACTTGTGATTTGATCTGAGTTTTTCCAAGAGGACCATATGCTGTCCAAACCTAGTCTGCATGGTACTTTATCCAACTGGAGGGTATACAATTTTCCAATTTGAGGAAAAAAATTAAATCAAAATAAAAAGAGCTTCACTAGCTAGAATCACCTAGGAATTCTCAACTGCAATTTCCTTGATGTTGGTAATGTGCCTTCTGCCTGATCTCTGAGGCCTATCATATTAGGTCCAGCTATACTAGTGATTGTCACCCTGTTTACTTAACCTGTATGCAGAGTACATCATGTGAAATGCCAGGCTGCATGAAGCACAAGCTGGAATCAAGATTGCCAGGAGAAACATCAATAACTTCTGATTGCAGATGACACCACCCTAATGGCAGAAAGTGAAGAGGAACTAAAGGACCTCCTGATGAAGGTGAAAGAGGAGAGTGAGAAAGCTGTCTTAAAACTCAACATTCAAAAAACAAAGATCACGACATCTTGTTCCATCACTTCATGGCAAATAGATAGGGAAGCAAAGGAGTGGCAGACTTTATTTTCTTGGGCTCCAAAATCACTGCAGATGATGACTACAGTCCTGAAATTAAAAGACACTTGCTCCTTAGAAGAAAAGCTATGACAAACCTAGACAGAGTGTTTAAAAGCAGAGACAACACTTTGCTGATAAAGATAGTGATGGTGGTTTAGTCGCTAAGTCGTGTCCAACTCTTGTCATCCCATGGACTGTATCCTGCCAGGCTCCTCTGTCCATGGGATTCTCCAGGCAAGAATACAGGAGTGGATTGCCATTTCCTTCCCCAAGGGATCTTCCCGACCCAGGAATCGAACCTGTGTCTCTTGCATTGTAGGCAAATTCTTTAGCACTGAGCCAGTAGGGAAGTGTCCATATAGTCAAAGCTGTGGTTTTTCTAGTAGTCATGTCTGCATGTGGGAGTTTGACCGTAAAGAAGCCAGAGTGCTGAAGAACTGCTGCTTTTGAATTATGGTTTGAAGAAGACTCTTGGGAGTCCCTTGGACTGTGAGGAGATCAAACCAGACAATCCTAGGTGAAATCAACCCTGAATATTCATTGGAAGGATTGATACTGAAGCTCCAATACTTTGGCCACCTGATGCAAAGAGCTGACTCATTGGAAAAGACTCTGATGCTGGGAAAGATTGAAGGTAGGAGGACAAGGGGATGACAGAGGATGAGATGGTTGCATGGCATCAGTGATTCAATGGACATGAGTTTGAACAAACTCTGGGAGATAGTGGAGGATGGGGAAGCCTGGCATAATGCAGTCAATGGGGTTTCAGGAAAATTTTATGATAATGGAAAAATTCAGATGATCCTGCTCTCTATGAATTCACAAAATTTAAATTGTTTATGAATTTTGTAATTATGATAATGTATATAGCTTTTATTAATAACATGAAATTAGCAATAATTGTAGCCATCATTAATTGATCATCATCTAGGGAGAAATGATTTGAGGCATATTTCAATATTATCCTTTTTAGTCTCACAAAATAATTCCATAAAATAATTCTTGTTGTCAACATTACACTGACTTGGAAATGGGGCTTCACATTGCTTATTTAACATGACAAAATGTACATAAAACTCAGAATAAAATATAACCCAAGAGTAAGTATGGCTGATTCTAATGACCAAGATCTTTGACACTGTTTGACAGCTTTAAAAACAGAATTTTTCCAGATCATTTATTTTTGTATACCACAAGATTCTGTTCTAATTTTTACTACTAACCTGAGTTTTATTACCTTTCTTCTGTATTCTAGTTCAGCTTATGTTTTATATCAGTCACTAGTTTTCATCAGTCCCCTAAGATAGTATAGGCATCATAGGAAAATAGTGTTTAAAAATGTGATTTTATCTTATAAATACATCAAATATAAATTTAGAAATAACTTTCACTTATATCACATAGTCATAGAGAGAAAAAAAATCACAAAGAAGTTCTCAAATAATTATGGAAGTGTGTTCTTGAAACTAGATATAATTCCTTGCTTTTTAAGCAATATATATTAAAAATTAACTCACTAATATTATTAATATTTTTGAATGCTGACTAGGAAATTTTAGTTCTTTCAAATATTACAAGTACCTGTGCATGGCCTGATTTTTCCTACAATGGGTCCCCATACCTTTGAGAAATTTAATAGCATGCAAAATCAATTTAATTTCAATTAATTTCACGTTTTAATAGCCCTAACTTTATGTCAGATTCTGAACCTGTTTTGGAAATGAACAATATAAACTATCTATATCTTAAGAATAATATTTTAGCTTAAAATTCTTACTTTGCCTACTGCCATAAAAACATTTTGTAACCAGTTGAAAGTTAACCTAGTTAATCTAATTAGGTTTATTTTATTTTTTAAAATTTTCTGATATCTATGGATTGGAGTAGGAAATGGCAACCCACTCCACTATTCTTGACTGGAAAATCTCATGGACAGAGAGCCAGGCAAGCTGCAGTCTGTGGGGTCACAAAGAGTCAGACACGACTGAGCGGCAAGCCACCACCAATATCTATGGGTAGCCATGTTCTTTTCAGGCTTAACCCCAGAGGGGTATCTCCTATATCTTTACTTCCATAACCTTTATTCAGTTGCCTTGCTGATCTCCTTTTCTTTATAGTGTTTATTTTGTTGTTGTTGTTTTTGTTTTCGATGCATGCCATAAAGGTCTTTTCAGTTGGTCGTATGGTTTTAGCATCACTATTCAATCATTTTTATATAATACTCTTACATTTCCACCCTGAGATTGAGTTCTGACAGTGAGAGATTGAGATTGGAAAAGACCAGTGGGAACCACGGGGTCCTTAAAAATGACTCTTAACATCATAATCTTTGGGTACTACCTAGAAACTAGAGGTTTCCTAGTCTAACCGTTCCATTACTTACACACCTACTATAAAATCAAACTCTCCAGAAACATCTTTGCTTAATTATTACTAAGTCAGGAATGCATCTATGTTAAATAATCTAGTTATAATAATTTCATAATTAAGATAAATGCACACATATAAACTATCTGTTTGCTGTCTCATTCTTGTTCATTACATACTAAGTTGATGATTATAATTTAATGGAAATAGGCCCATTAAGGCAATAACCCACAAGTATATCAAATATGGTACAGCTTCATTTGTTCATACCAAACTGAGAATTAATACAAAAAGTCAGAACCTTCTAAGTTGGATACCTCAATATGTTAGGAGGGATGACTATTTTTTGGCTCTTTTAAAACAAGTACAAAAACCAAATTATTTAAATGGATATAATCAGAATGCATCCATGTTAAGTGACCTAGTTATAATAATTCATGATCAAGATAAATGCACCTGTACAAACTCCATGCCTCAATGGACTTGTGGAAATTTAATTATCTATATAATACTATAAAATATGTGTAAATTAATAAAAACTCAAACAGATTTGTGTACATACAAACTCCTGATTTTTGTCTAACCTGGAAAAATTTAAAGTCTTTTATGATAGCTGCTAACATAATACCATTTTTAAACTGGTAAAAATAAACTCAATTGTATTTTGGAAAACATATTGAGATATCTAATGTCAACTATAATACCATTCACATTTAACAGATAAGGAAACTCTGATTGTAATAAGTTAATTTGCTTGATGAAGAAAACAATTAACAGAAAAGAAATTAGGATCAAAATTAGGCATGATATGGAAAATCTCATGTGTTTCTGCCCTATATCATTTTGCCTTGGACAATTTGTGCATGGTAGCACAAATGCCTGTATTGAAAGGAGTGTGTTTTAAATTCTGATCTCCCTTCATCTGTTCTACCTCCTAGGATGTGTTATTCAGGATTTCTCTGAATGTTATGTTTTCTTTGCATTCTTATTTTTACTCTAATTTATTTCTGCTGCTAAATCCTGACTCCTGCTCCTTATCAATTCAAACAGGACCAATCTGCAGCGTTCTCTCTTCTACATCTAAACCCCTTTCAATTCTGGCAGGTAACCATGTGTTCCTTTACACAGGATTTTCAGTGCTCCCAATGCCCCCTGGATCCAAAAAACAGTGTCTAACTATGGGGAACAAAGCTGTTCACCTTCTGCCTCCATTCGTATGCTGCCTCTCAGCCCCACTCAAACACGACTTCTATCTGCAAGCTTACCATTCTGTGTTCTAAATCTTTTTGTTTGTTCTCTTTCCTCTTCATGTCTGAATTTTATCTTAACTCTTCATGTTTATGAAATAACTGCTAGTCAGTGTCAAATTAAATGCTTTCTTTTCGTTCTGTTACCTGGTGAATAGCAGTTGTTTCAAACACATTTCATAGATTATCCATACTTTTGCCAGATATGGTCAGATCTGCACACATTTTTTTCTATATTTGTATTCCCTCTTGAATTGATTGTATACATGAATGCTTTTATTACATATTTCCATGCCTTTTTGCCACCCTTAATTTAAATTTCCTGTTTACAGATGTAATATCTGTTTATATATGTGTGTATGTATGTATACATCAGGTATTAAAGATTACTTGCCATCAAAGCACAAAGTCACAGATATCAAAACAAAATAAGAAATGCAGAATATAGATATATAGTTTAAAATTGCATTTTTGAGCTGACACAGAAATTTTAAATGCACTGTGCTACGCTTAGTTGCTCAGTCATGTCTGACTCTTTGTGACCTCATGGACTGTAGCCCACCAGTCTCCTCTGTCCATGGGGATTCTCCAGGTGAGAAAATTGGAGTGATTTGCCATGCCCTCCTGTAGGGGATCTTCCCAACCCAGGAATCGAACCCTAGTCTCCCACATTGCAGGCTGATTTCTTGACCATCTGAACCATTGGGGAAGCCCAATGTGTTAAATGCACTGGGGGTTATGAAATAAGAGAAATTATTTTTAAAGTTTTTTGTGTATCTAGATGTTATCTTTTGATTGCTTCCAGTTAACAATATGTTGAGTATGGTTATTACTGTCAAACTCATTAGGAAATTTACGTAATGATGATATATTGCATTCTATTCTTGACGCTCACCATGCAGAAACACTCTGTCTAGTGTTTTATTTAATAGAGATAGTACTTTGTTTTCCAGGTGTGTTTTACTTAGAAAGCTAATTGCATGGTTTGAAACCAAAGTAGAATATTTGCTGAATAATTGGCAGAGAAGAGAATGGAAATAAAGAGAAAGTTTCCAGGGAAATATTTACATGTGTATCTAAGAACTAAAAGTGAAATCCGAGCATTTAACCACATTTCTTTTCTGTCAAATATTTTAAAATTCTCTCAACATATATCAAATATATAAGAGCATTCTAGTTGTTCTATTGTTCTAACACTCCCAGAGTTTTAAAAGATAGAATATGTATGAAAACAGATAAGTCATTTTGAAGAGAATGATCTCAGAAAATATGACAAATAAGAAGCAATGTCTGTCAATTAGCTGGGGTACACATAACTTGGTACACATAACTTGCATATATATTGCATGTGAAACATTACATCTTCATATGGTGCATGCATGCATGCTAAGTCACTTATGTGTCCGACTCTCTGGACTGTTGTCTACCAGGCCTCTCTGTCCATTGGATTCCCCAGACCAGAATAATGGAGTGGGTTGCTGTGACCTTCTCCAGGAGATTTTCCCAACCCAGGGATCAAGCCCACACGTTTTATGTCTCCTGCATTGGCAGGCAGGTTCTTTATCACAGGTACCACCTGGGAAACCCCTTCATATAGTGCATTCTTTTTTTAAACTTTTTATTTATATTGGAATAGAGTTGATCAACATGTGTTTTAGGTGTACAGCAAATTCCTTCTGTTATACATGCATCTATTCTTTTTTTAAATTCTTTTCCCATTTAGGTTGATTTTACATTTCTAATACTTACTGTAGATGTAGAATGAAACTTGTCATTACTCTACATCCAATAACTCTAGTTAGAAGATGACTTCCCAAAGACAAACCTTGTTCATCTAAGTTTCTCATTGGGAGTGGGGGTGCATAGAAGAAGAAACTTGTGGAACAAAAAATTAAATACAGAAGTTAATTCTCTTTTTCCCTTAGCAAGAATTAAGTCTATAGAAATGAAATATTTCCAGAATATGTTTCTCTGAATAGAGAAATGATCTTATCTTCTTTCCTCATGCTTCAAGTCATAACTTAATACTTAAATATTTAAAGTTTATTTTAGTAATTATAAGATATAGTAGGTTTCTAATGACTTTCATGAACATATAATTTGGGAAAATAACTATGCAAGTGATTTGCAGTTCAAATATCCTTCTGCAGGAATCATAAATAAAGTCAAATCTTAAGGCAATTGACCCCCAATTAGTACATTTGGAAATAGCTTTAATGGATCATTAGCTTGCTACCACTGGTTATTGGTTGGTTTGTTTGCCTTTTTAATAGTGTGATCATTCTAGATTCTTAAAACTTTCTACTTAAACTGATTAACTTGATGATACACTGCTAATTTTTTATGTCAAACACATTTAAGAAAGGTGATAACCATATATCAAATTAGAGAAAATGTTTTTCATGTCATTCAAACTCTTCCCTCCCTCTTTTCTTTTTGTATGTCCCTTCCATCCTCTCTTCTGTGGGTATATACGCTTGGAGGATAGAAGCATCTGGGAATATGTCAGTAGAAGCAGAGCATTTTGTAAAAATATTATAATTCATTAATAACTGTGTCTTTTTGACTAAAAATATGTACTTTACACATCCTTTGATATGTAGATATGTAGAAGGAATATGTGTCTGTGTGTTAAATGTTAAGTTTTAAGTTAGGAGAAGAAATAGAGCAGAAAGAATTGAAGTCTCTGGAAAAAGCTGTCTTTTGCTTTAAATATACACAAAAACAAGCCTGAACTAATTATGAGTGGTTACATCAGCCACTGCCATTATCATGATTAACTATCATTAAAGCCATCACTGAAATGAATGAGCTCCTGGTTAAAAGGGGCACTATTTTCTTTCTGTTAAATGACAAGAAAAAATCAATCTGAAATGATATGTTTCCTTATTTCTAAGTGCAAACAAGCACATTTACAAAATATTTCATTGCTAAGCTAATTGTTACTATACTAACCAGTGTTTGAAGACAATGCTTTTCATTATTCCCTGCAATTCTCATTTCCCTTTCTATCTTTCATTTCTCATATTTTATTTTTCACTCATTTGGAATTTTCATTGTGTGTCATTTGTAAGTATATCCACCCCATTGGTTTCAAAATGCCTCTCTTTTCTCCATTTGTTTTTCCAGTTGGAATGTATAATAGAAACATATATTTCATACAAGACAAAAAAACTTCTAGCATTTTGAAATCTTTATTAAATCTTCATCTTATCACAGAGACCATATAGCCCAACAGTGTTTTCTTTTAAATGGTATTTGTTATAGTAATTTGAGGATGCATTGATGTTACTACTAGGCCAAACATTTATATTTTTATATTTAAATTTGTTCGATTAATATATTTTTTCCTGACTTCACTTTCTTAAACCTTTTCATTGGTGAATGATTATTATGTTCACAGATTTGCTAAATACTAGAGGAAAAGCTTCCCAGGTGGCTTAGTGGGTAGTGAGCCTGCCTGCAGTGCAGGGTACACTGGAGATATGGGTTCGATTCCTGGGCCGTGAAGATCCCCTGGAGGAGGGCTCAGCAACACACTTCAGTATTCTCGCCTGGAGAATCCCATGGACAGAGGAGCCTGGCGTGCTTCTTCAGTCCATGGGGTCACAGAGTCTGACATGATTAAGGTGACTGAGCACACACACACAGCACAGAGGAAAAACAGAACACTTAATGATAAAGTATATACCTTTTCTTTTCTTTTTTTTTTCTTATTGGGGCACACTGCCTCCACTCAGCCCACAGACTTCCTCCTCAAGTACTGTCAAGCGATATATTCAATATACTTTGTGGTGATGCCGGTTCCTGCCAGTCATGCCTGTGTGTGTTTGTATTTCTAATTAGTTATGTTTTTGTATCTATGTCTTTTTAAGTTAGAGTCTGGGTTAATGATTCTCCCTACTTAAATATCTATAATTTATTTCTTTTTTTGACATTTTATTTTATAGATATATTCTTTCATTTTTTCTCTATCTTATTACATTTATATTTAACTCTCCTAAGATTATTTTTTTAATTCCAAGAGCAGTAAATTCAATTCTTAGGTTTTGAATTTATTGGATGCCCATCCTAGGGCCAATTTCTTCACTTGTTTTGGAATTTTGCAGTCTCTCATTTTTGGATTTCACACTTTCTGTCTTATTTTCATCTTGGCACCTTTGGGGCCCTGTCTAGTATTAGGTTTTATAATGGCATCTCAGATTATCTAAAACAGTTGATTAGGGAATCAGAGATGTGGTCAAATCTTGGTTCAAATCATGACCTTAATCGTCTTTTCTGCTTCCTTTCCTATGTAAGAAGCAACACTGGTGTTCTGTAGCAGCTTTTTTGTTAACATTCATATAAACTCAGGAGGATACCAAATCGAAACCCTAGCAAGTAAATGAAATGGAACACCTTTCATTTCATTACCCATTTGAGTCATAGTCCCAATTTTCTTGGCTAATTCTGATTCAATAGGATACATACTAAGATTTTCACCCAGAGCACTTTGGTTTTGGGCTCTTGTTTTTCCTTCTTCTTCTATTGTTCTTAATTTTTCAATATTTTTCGTTATAATATCTCATTATTTTTTTCTTTTATCTCCCGTTGCTACATGTTCAGAACCAAGGAAAGGCTTAAAAACATGAACTTCAACACCACCATGACTGAAATAATATTTATGATATTTTTTAATAGTAAGTTAAGAATAAAACATTTTAGTTAATAGAGGTCTTTTGCTTGGAAAGATGAGCTGTCTAGCACTTTATCACCTTATTGATCATCAAAATATAGTTTAGTTTCAAAATTAGTAGGCCAAATTTAAGAAAAGATAAAGAGAATAGCTTAAACTTTCGTAATAGTCTCCATTTGTACTATGTCTAATGAGTTATTCTCTTTTTCCATTTTATTATTTGCCAACTTTTTTAAGCTAGGTAATGAGTTTGCCATTTCTATTGTAGATTTGAAGATGTGATTGCTGATCACCCACGGGAGGGCTACTCATTTGTCTTTGCTTCATGAGTTATACTGAACATCCATTAGATCAAGCACTTTTGGCCTGTGCTAAAATCAGGTGGATTTGAACTAGCCACTATGAAAGGCTTTGGTTCTAATTATCAAAGATCTTTGCCATTCTGTTCCTCAGAGACTTAATTTTCTTACTTTATCTTCACTCCTGTCACTTTCTAATCACAGTTATGGCATTGAGCCACACTAAAAAATTTTTTTTTACTCTTTAAAAGTCAGGAGTTGTAGCAATATGTAAACTCAACTTTTGGTTTCTTCCTTGATGTTTCTGAAAAATGCTTTAAGTCTACTAGACAACATATTTGTGATTTAATTAAGATATCAATCTCTTAATTACCCATTATCCATTTGTATATTTATCCCATTTACACTTTTGCTTTGTCACTAGACAAAGAGAATATAGTATGTTGTAATATACCTTGAATACATGCACTCATTAGGTTAATTAGAACTAACTAGCATACAATGTTACGAGTTCCCTGGTGGCTCAGAGGGTAAAGCGTCTGCCTTTAATGCAGGAGACCTGGGTTCTATCCCTGGGTGGGGAAGATATCCCCTGGAGAAGGAAATGGCAACCCACTCCAGTACTCTTGCCTGGAAAACTCCATGAATGGAGAAGCCTGGTGGGCTACAGTCCATGGGGTCACAAAGAGTTGGACACAACTGAGTGACTTCACTTTTCCCTTTCAGCATAAAATGCTAAATCCATTATAGCAGTCATACTGTAGTCAGAGACTAACAGATGTAAGTCATACTACAGTGGGTGAAAGTCAGCTCCAAATCTCAGTGAAATACATTTTGATTTAGGCTTAAGCATGAAGCAAACTTATCTCATGGTCTAAAGGAATCTTAAGGTCTAGAAACAAAGTAAGGTAAAATTTCTAATTTTCTATTCTTTACATTAAATAAACTTATGACTCTTGACTCTCACTACTCTTCAATACTTTAAACAAGGTCATATCAGGTTTTCAGAGAGGAAAAGAGGGATGATGATGACACAGCATTGGAAGGAACTCTCCTGGATAGGAGCATGTCTGAACATCCCACATAATAGAAAATAGTGAAAAAAGGAAAAGCAATAAAGAAAAGCAAGTTGAACCTTTTTTGGGAGAAGCCTGGCATTCCCTTACACATAGACCATATCACAACACAAAGGTTATCCCACATTGGTTGAAATTTCTACCCCTGAGATTATTGCCCAGTACAACCCAATTTGGGGCTTACCTGGTGGTAGCTCAGTGGTAAAAAACCCATCTGCAATGCAGGAGCTTCAGGAGATCCTCGTGTCAGGAAGGTCCCCTGAAGAAGGGCATGGCAGCTCACTCCAGTATTCCTGCCTGGAGAATCCCATGGACAAAGGAGTCTGGGGGGTTACAGTCCATAGGGTCACAAAGAGTTGGCTACAACTGAAGCAAATTAACACGCACAACCCAATTCTTGTATTTCTTTTATTTTATAATGCAAGTTCTGGAAAGGAAAAGTGGCCCTGGATCTTTGTCAGTCTGCCATAAGTGAAGACCATGTGAGGTAACAGGAAGTGATACATACTAGTTAAATGCTTTGATGAATAACTAGTTATCAAGCTATCTATAACTTAAAAAAAAAAAATTCTATCCTCTTAACTCACTTTTGTGCATTTACACTTTGGTGAAATAAGACAATAATATACACCTTCATAAGATACTGTTATGCCATTATATGATTACTTTTGGCAATATGGTATAAATTGCTTTCAAGTTGCTTTCAAGTTTTGGTAGTGGCCAGATATTTCCTTGATTTTTAAATAGTCTCCTTAAAGTCAAACATATTCATTTCTACGTTTGGAGTATAAAACTTGAAGAGTTCATTCTTTGAAAACTTGAATATTCTAACAGCACACTTACTTATTTGAATATAGTTGTTAATAAATATATAAAAAAAGAAGGAATGACTAGTTAGACATATTTCTATATCAGGATCTCTTATTAACTCTATAGTTCTAACAGAACATCTCTGGTATATAGTTTAGGAAATGTTTCTTATTGTGTGTGCTTGTTTCATAGAAATTTATCAAAAGAAAAAAAGACAAATCAGATCCAGTTTCCTTATAATGATTTTCTAGTGAGACTCAGACCATGTGAAGAATTTCAAAAGATTCTTCAAAATTCTAAGGTGGTGAAAAGCAGATTGTTGTCAGTTAATTGCTGAATATTTATAATGGCTGTCATATCAGATTGCTGTCAGGATCACTAAAATAGAATTGTATTTACTGCTACTTTTACATTTGTTGTTCATCAGTTGCTAAGTAATGTTCAACTTTTTGTGATCCTAAGGACTGTATATAGCAAGCCAAGCTCCTCTGTCCTTCACTCCTCTGCTGGAGTTTGCTCAGACTCATGTCCTTTGAGGAAAACAATAGAATGAGAAAGAATAGAGATCTCTTCAAGAAAATTAGAGATACTAAGGGAACATTTCATACAAAGATGGACACAATATAGGACAGAAACAATCTGGGTCAAAGAGAAGGAGAAGAGATTAAAAAGAAGTGGCAAGAACACACATAACTCTACAAAGAAAGGTCTTAATGACACAAATAACCACTATGATGCAGTCACTCACCTAGAGCCAGACATCCTGGAGTGTGAAGTCAACTGGGCCTTAGGAAACATTACTACAAAGCTAGTAGAGGTGATGGAATTCCAGCTGAGCTATTTCAAATCATTTGAGCTACAACAGTGGTCATGTATGGATGTGAGAGTTGGACTATAAAGAAAGCTGAGTGCTGAAGAATTGATGCTTTTGAACTGTGGTGTTGGAGAAGACTCTTGAGAGTCCCTTGGACTGCAAGGAGATCCACCAGTCCATCTTAAAGGAAATCAGTGTTGAATATTCATTGGAAGGACTGATGCCAAAGTTGAAACACCAATATTTGGCCACCTGATGAAAAGAACTGACTCATCTGAAAAGACCCTGATGTTGGGAAAGATTGAATGTCGGAGGAGAAGGGGATGACAGAGGATGAGATGGTTGGATGGCATCACTGACTCATTGGACATGAGTTTGAGTAAGCTCCGGGAGTTGGTGATGGACAGGGAGGCCTGATGTGCTGCAGCCCATGGGACTGCATAGTCGGAGATGACTGAGAGACTGAACTGAACTAATTTCAAATCCTACAGGATGATGCTGTTAAAGTGCTGCATTCAATATGCCATCAAATTTGGAAAAGTCAACAGTGGCCACAAGACAGAAAAAGCTCAGTTTTCATTCCAATCCCAAAGAAAGGCAATGCCAAAGAGTACTCAAGCTACTGTATAGCTGTGCTAATTTCACAAGATAGAAAAGGTACATTTTGAAGTCTTATTTTCCTTTTTGATCATATATACATTGTTGTTTTTCCTGTCCCAATAAGATTATAAAGTGTACACTGTTGCTTCGTTGTTAACTCTTTTTGCATTTTGCACTTTTTGCCTGTAACAGAGAAGAAACAAACGCCCAAAAGTGGAAAAAATTCTAGGATAGTTCACATTTTTGATATCTCAATTGTAATATTATACTATGTGGGGGTTTACATAGCTTTAATTTTTGCATGCAAATTTAATCACATTTAGGTTGTTGTCACTTTTTTCAACCATCATGGATGTCATGACATTTCAATATACAAATAGCAACTCTATTTGTTTAAAAAAAAATGCATTGTTTCAGTGTTAATTACTCCATACCCTCTGAAAAGTGATCTAACTGGAAAACCACACCAGGAATATAAAATAATAATATTTTAATCTATTCTTCAAATTGATGGTAAAAATGCAGCTCCAGTAAAAAGAGCTGTTTGTTAAATATTTTATTTTGAAATAACTTTTCAGATTTTCTAGAAAAATTTCAGATCCTCTATATTCCCATGTACAAATCCCCATATGCTAACATTTTATTGTGTTTGCTTTATTATTTTATAGATATTATTATTATAGAGCCATTTGAGACTAAGTTACATACATGATGCTATTTTAAATCTATAATGAGTACATTAGTACTGTTACTTAAATATTGGCAAAATCCTCTTCTATAACCACAAGCGAATGATCAAAATCAGAAAAATATCAAAAAATCAAAACTATTTTCTAATCTATAGATTTTTTTAACATTTTCCTTTAGCCCAATAATATATGTCCTTTATAGAAAAAAAAATTCTGATTTTACATCCAATTCAAAATCACAGTTGCATGTAGTTGTCACATTACTTTAGTCATCTTTAATTTGGACTGTTTCCTTAGTCTGTCTTTCATGGCCTTGGCATTTGTGAAGATAGTAGAACATTTATTTTGAAGAATGACTCTTTGGAAAAGTCTGATATTTGTTTCTGATAGGAATCATATTATGCAATTTTAGGAATAGTACTAGAAAAGTATGCTATTTTTTCAGTGTAACATCTGTAACAGCAATAACATACTGTTCCATATTTCACTTCCAGGCAATATTAGCTTCTGTGATCAGTTTTTAAATAGAATCTGCCAAGTGAATTCACTATAAAATCAGATTTACCTTTTGTAATTAGTAAGCACCTTGTAGAGAGAGATTTTCATGCTACATAAATATCACATATTCTTCACACTATCACTTAATAACTTTAGTGTTTATTGATGAATCTTGCCTGAATTTATTATTATTGTAATGGTTGTCAAATTGTGATTTTTATCAATCATTTATAGCAAATTTCTTATTATTCTATTCTAAAGATGATTGATTTGTTTTTGTCAGTATGGACTTATAGAGTATGACATTCTAAGTGTTATAACTTATTGCAACATTCATTTGCATTCTCTAGTCCTTGTTACCTACCCTGACAGTTTTGAATGTGGCTTGCTAAAATTTTATTTAATGTTTTTACCTGTAATTCATAAATGATATTATGGGGTCACTTACCTTTTTTTTTTTTTTACTTTTTAATCAAAGTTGCATGCCAGTTTTATACTAGCTTCATGAAAATAATCTTTGAATCCCTCAATTTTCTGTTTTCTTGCATTAGGAATCTCTAATGCAACAGAACTGATAAGGTGTGTACATACAGAGAAATCTTATGAACAATTCTTATGAAGAATTGGCTCAGCTGTTTATGGTTGCTGATCATATATTTATGGTTGCTGTCCCCAAATCAGCAAGGTGAGTCAGCAACCTAGAGACCTGGGAGAGCTGATGGGGTATTTCCAGTCCTAAGGACCACAGGCTCCAGATAAAGTAAAATCTGATGTTTCAGCTGGAAAGCTGCCGATGTCCCAGCTCAAGAGCAGTCAGGAAAAAAAACTTATATAGAGAGGGTCAGCCCTTACATTCTAATCAAGCTTTCAAAGCGCTGCTACATTAGGGAAGACAACCCGCTTCACTTCATCTCCTCATTTAAATGTTTATCTCTTCAAAAAAAAATCCTTATAGGAAACAGCTGGAACAATCTTTGACCAAATTTCTAGCACTCCATAGCCTAGTCAAACTGACACATGAATATAGCCATCACAGTTCTGAAAACAGTTTGAAGACTTTTTCAATTCTAACTTTAAGTCATTTGGGTTAATGATTTTTGTGCTATAGATTATTTTTGTGATACAGCTTATTTTTGTGCTATAGTTTATTAAAATGTTCTCCATCCCCACTACTATTTGTCTGTTGGACCTTTACATTTCTAATGAGACAACTTAATTTCTCTAGTATAATGTCCATTTTATTGAGGTTTTATGCTATATGAAAAATGCTTTTTTAACTAAAAAATATCCTAGTTTGACATTTCTCTTGATTATATCTTATTTTGTTAAATGTACTTTTCCTTTCTTCATTTTTATTGAATTAATAGTCTTGATCTACTTATCGAATCACTTTTTTTTAAATGCTAGGTTTGATTTATTTCTTATTAGGTTTCCTGTCTTTCTGCTTATTGGTTAATTGCTGGTTGTTTTTTATTTTCTTAGTTTATTGAGAAGAGATTTAGTTAAAATATTTTTAATTTTTATACAAAGTGTTAGTAAATAATTCATATCTGAAAACAGTTTTAAGTAATTTAATTATGTACTAAAATATGTAGTTTTGATTAACGTTATTTTGGAAGCAGACAATTTCAGTAAACTTTTATGCAATAGTTTTAAAAATATAGTTTAAATTTTTGTTTTCAATTTCAACATTTTAGTTGTTTTCTGTTTTCTACAATTTTTTTTTTTAAATTTTTGTTCTAATCTATCCTTCCCCAAAAAAGATGTCTTTTTTTTTTTTTTTATACGGGACTGGAATGCAAAAGTAGGAAGTCAAGAAATACCTGGACTAACAGGCAAATTTGGCGTTGGAGTACAGAATGAAGCAGGGCAAAGGCTAATAGAGTTTTGCCAAGAGAATGCACTGGTCATAGCAAACACCCACTTCCAACAATACAAGAGAAGACTCTACACATGGACATCACCAGATGGTCAACACTGAAATCAGATTGATTATATTCTTTGCAGCTAAAGATGGAGAAGCTCTATACAGTCAGCAAACACAAGACCGGGACCTGACTGTGGCTCATGAACCCCTTATTGCCAAATTCAGACTTAAATTGAAGAAAGTAGGGAAAACTGATAGACCATTCAGGCATGACCTAAATCAAATCCCTATGACTATACAGTGGAAATGAGAAATAGATTTAAGGGACTAGATCTGATAGACAGAGAGCCTGATGAACTATGGACGGAGGTTCGTGACATTGTACAGGAGACAGGAATCAAGACCATCCTCAAGATAAAGAAATGCATAAAAGCAAAACAGCTGCCTGAGGAGGCCTTACAAATAGCTGTGAAAAGAAGAGAAGCCAAAAGCAAAGGAGAGAAGGAAAGATATACCTATTTGAATGCAGAGTTCCAAAGAATAGCAAGGAGAGATAAGAAAGCCTTTCTCAGCGATCAATGCAAAGAAATAGAGGAAAACAATAGAATAGGGAAGACTAGAGATCTCTTCAAGAAAATTAGAGATACCAGGGGAACATTTCATACAAAGATGGGCTCAATAAAGGACAGAAATGGTATGAACCGAACAGAAGCAGAAGATATTAAGAAGAGGTGGCAAGAATACACAAAAGAATTATACAAAAAAAGATCTTCACCACCCAGATGATCACGATGGTGTGATCATTCACCTAGAGCCAGACATCCTGGAATGTGAAATCAAGTGGGCCTTAGGAAGTATCTCTATGAACAAAGCTAGTGGAGGTGATGGAATTCCAGTTGAGCCATTTCAAATCCTAAACAATGATGCTGTGACAGTGCTGCACTCAATTTGCCAGCAAATTTGGAAAACTCAGCAGTGCCAACAGGACTAGAAAAGGTCAGTTTTCATTCCAATCCCAAAGAAAGGCAATGCCAAATGATGCTCAAACTACCACACAATTGCACTCATCTTACACACTAGTAAAGTAATGCTCAAAATTCTCCAAGCCAGGCTTCAGCAATACTTGAACTGTGAACTTCCAGATGTTCAAGCTGGTTTTAGAAAAGGCAGAGGAACCAGAGATCAAATTGCCAACATTTGCTGGATCATCGAAAAAGCAAGAGAGTTCCAGAAAAACTTCTATTTCTGCTTTATTGACTATGCCAAAGCCTTTGACTGTGTGGATCACAATAAACTGTGGAACATTCTGAAAGAGATGGGGATATCAGACCACCTGACCTGCCTCTTGAGAAACCTGTATGCAGGTCAGGAAGCAACAGTTAGAACTGGACATGGACCAACAGACTGGTTCCAAATAGGAAAAGGAGTATGTCAAGGCTGTATATTGTCACCATGCTTTATTTAACTTATATGCAGAGTACATCATGAGAATCACTGGGCTGAAAGAAGCACAAGCTGGACTCAAGATTGCTGGGAGAAATACCAATGACTACAGATATGCAGATGACACCACCCTTATGGCAGAAAGTGAAGAGGAACTAAAGAGCCTCTTGATGAAAGTGAAAGAGGAGAGTGACAAAGTTGGCTTAAAGCTCAACATTCAGAAAACTAAGATCATGGCATCTGGTCCCATCACCTCATGGGAAATACATGGGGAGACAGTGGAAACAGTGGCTGACTTTATTTTTTTGGGCTCCAAAATCACTGCAGATGGTGATTGCAGCCATGAAATTAAAAGACACTTACTCCTTGGAATGAAAGTTATGACCAACCTAGACAGCATATTAAAAAGCAGAAACATTACTCTGCCAACGAAGGTCCATCTTGTCAAGGCTAGTCTAGTCTAGTCATGGTTTTCCCAGTGGTCATGTATAGATGTGATAGTTGGACTGTGAAGAAAGCTGAGCGCCGAAAAATTGATGCTTTTGAACTGTGGTGTTGGAGAAGACTCTTGAGAGTCCCTTGGACTGCAAGGAGATCCAACTAGTCCATCCTAAAGGAAATCAGTCCTGGGTGTTCATTGGAAGGACTGATGTTGAAGCTGAAACTCCAATATTTTGTCCACCTGATGAGAAGAAGTGACTCATTTGAAAAGACCCTGATGTTGGGAAGGATTGAAGGCAAGGGGAGAAGGGGATGACAGAGCTGAGATGGTTGGATGGCATCACGACTCAGTTGACATGAGTTTGGGTAAACTCCGGGAGTTGGTGCCTGACGGGGAGGTCTGACGAGCTGCGGTTTATGGGGTTGCAAAGAGTCAGACACAGCTGAGCAACTGAACTGATACTTATTCTTCCTGGGGCACTTTCAAAGCAAGTCTTCATCTTTTTATGATTTTCTTTTTGCCATCTATTTCATAAATTCAATCCTAATTTTCCTTTTTCCTTTCTTTGGTCATTTTCTGTTTTTAGAGGTTTTTTTTATTTTTAAATTTAATCTTTTATCATAGCAACATATTCTATCATTTTTACATATGTGTGAATTACATTTACACATATTTACATATTTACACATTTACATATATGTAAACATAATTTACAGCTGCAACATACTCTATCAATTTGATAAACTGATTTTTTCCTAAATTTCATTTTTTGGGCAATGGAAAAAATTCCATTTGTGGGGAAGAATTTGAATGTCTTGATTTCTTATGTTCTTTTAAATTTTTTTTGAAAGACAGTTTCTTCTTCCCTTTTCCTTTGTCAGCACAATTTTTATGCATTTGACATATTTTGCCTTCAAATTATAGTAAAGATATATGTTTAATTTTATTTTCTCTTCATTCTTAATTTTTTTTAAAGATGACTTAGAAAATTTTGATATAAACAGACACCATTCTCCACAAGTATCCTTAAGAAAAAAACAGTGCCTTTGTTTAATTTTTATTTGTGTTCTTTTTTCTACTGAAATGTTCATCTCATAACAAAAATCCCACAGTCCAGGAATATATATTCTGTCCTAAATCTGGAGAAAAATAATGTATTAACATTTCTCTTATACCATCAGTCTCTACTTACAAGATTATATCTTAACTTCATATGCTGGACATTAATAAAGATATTAATAATTAAATTAAGAAAAAATGAGGGAGAGATAGAATATTTGCAGAATGTCAGTGTAGGCTTTATATTAGAAAGTGAAGAAATCATAAGCATTGTCATTCTTCCAAATTTTTTTTTAAAATTGATTGTACAAATATATACACTATCAATGGGTTTTAAATTTTGAATTTTTGAAATATATTTTAAATATATCTTTATTTATAAACATGCATATATATTTCTATACAAAAGAAGGAGGCATTTTGAGACAATGTACCCAGAGGAAACGTCAATAAATTCATTTATTAATAGGCATATACAAATGATGGAAGAATCAAAATTTGTCAAAGATAAGTTAACAGAAGTTCCTAAAAAGATTAAACAAAATATTATGGTAATGGTCCATAAAGAACTGGGACTGGTTAAATGACTATTTAACTCATTTTTGAAGGAGAATCAGAGGCATGGTAATTGACACTTTAGACAAGATAGAAAAGCATTAATAGGCACATCTGTTTAGTTTTCCATATTTATATTTTACACCCATTTTGTTTCATGCACTGTATGAGGCACTTGTTCTGTAGTTTTCACTCTCACAAAGATCATCAAAATTTGTTACACACTGAAGATATTTATTAAAATACTTTGAATGCACTGATAAATGGATTAGATATGAATACAAAATATCAAATTTTGTTCTGAATTCACTAGGAGAAAATGTGGTTAAAGCGCCTATATATATTTCAGTCTCTTAGTTCATGGCCCTGGGCAATTTATTTCAAGGAAGTGTTTATTGTTTTTATTTTTATATATAGAAGATATTTTTTAAAGAAGTAAAGTAGCATTTTTCTGATTAGTCTTGCTTTATTTATAAGTTTTCTCTTGTTTTTATCATATGCAAAAAGTAATTCCTCCATAAACCTTAACATACGACTCTAACTGAAGCGCTAGATCTATATACAATAAGATTTTGATCACAAAATTAAAATACAAAATAATAAAATATTATGTTTACCATAGCTAATCTTAAGATAGAAGGGTAAACATTTTAACTTCTATAAATGTACAACATAAGTAACATTTTTATATTTTACAAAATCTAATGATTCATATTTCTGTCAACAACATGAAATTTTAATAAAGCTTTACAAATGAAGCAATTATTTTCAATTTTACTTGAAAAAATCAGCAAATATCTATAGCAGTCTTGGTTTCTAAAAGCCATTATGCTTCAAATTCAGCTTAGTTTCTTTCCACAGGAGTTTTTTTTTAATTTGCTTTTTTTTAATAATACTTGAAGACTGGGGGAAAAAAAAACAAGTGTGGTCATCAGATTGATAAAGGAGTTAAACATTCAAGGGAAGAATTTGCATTTTAGAATAGTCTTTTCTTGATATACCCTCTGCCATGTTACAGGAGAGAAATACCTAATGAGATTTAAATATCCATGGATTATAATTTCCCACATACTAGTTACCTGCTTTTGCAGGATAGTGGAACTAATTTGCTCTTTCTTTAGTAAGTATGGTCTCTTGCTATTTACCGTAAAAGGCTTTCCAGAACCTAACTTATAGTCAGCAACCACATATTATCTTACTCAAAACTCCTTTTTTTTTAATATGAGAATTATATTAAGATATTAAGTGTTTGCCCATCTTCCTGTACAGAATAATTGGAGAGTTGTTTTAAAAAGAAAATAACCTTTTAGGGTGGCTGTAATACAGTCCTGCCTGGAGGAGTTTTCCCAGGTGGTGCAGGTGCTAAAGAACCTGCCTGCCAATGCAGGAGACATAGGAGAGGTGAGTTCAAACCCAGGATTGGGAAGATCTCCTGAGGAGGGCATGGAAACCGACTCCAGTATTCTTGCCTGGAGAATCCCTTGGACAGAGGAGGCTGGCTGGCTATAGTCTGTAGGGTCTCAAACAGTTGGACACAACTGAAGCGACTTAGCACACATGCAGGCCTGGAGGCAGGGCATGGAAGAGATAGTCTTTTGGCATTTCTTTGACCTATATGATCAGAACAGCGGCCTAAAGGTTACCGATTTTTTTATGCATTTTAATAATTGCATATAACTTTGATACAAAGTATAACTATGCTCAAAGGCCAAGCTTCATTTGAAGAAAATTATAGACTTGTACTGCTGAATGCATAGAGACTGAGTTCGTAAATGCACTTCAGCAAATTCTTTTTAAGTGGGGCATTTTTCATATGGTCCCTAAGGGTATTGGAATCTTCTACCAGGTAAAAATGTGTCAGGAGGCTCTGAAATAAGCCTACTCTTGCAGTTGTTAAAATTTGAATGAGAGTTGAAATGAGGTGAACATAGTAATAGAAAAATAGAAAAGTTGGGAAAGAACTAGCTTCCCTGGAGATTCCATATTGACTTTCCATATGACTTAAAAATCTGATGGGTCTGCAATTATAAGAAAGGGCCCTTAGGGACAAAACTCTCCTGTCCTAGCACGGTTTGTGTTTTGATGGATTTAACTGGGACAACTTCTAAATACTACGTGAAACTAGGTTGAAGCTAATGGGTATTAGCTATAGTTATTTTAGTTTTAATACACTTTTATGCTTTTTCCGGGGGTGGCAGAAGGCAAGGCTTGTCAAAATACTTCACAGCGTGTTAGACTGTCTCAGAGTTGTAGTTTTATCAGCTGTATTTCTGAATTCTCTCATTATGTTAAGATGTTAAGAAAATCAATAATGAAAGAATATAAGCAAGGTTAAGCAGATTTCTGTAGATGTGATATCAAGAATTTTAAAAATGTCATTTTGCTTTTATTAGAGGAATTTATGTAGCTCATTTAATTCAAAGCAGAAACACAATAAAATAGAATTATTCTCTCAAATTGTATGTCAGGATGAAAGAGCATCTTTAAATAATAAAGTCAGAATTATAAGTATCATTAAAGTGAAATCCATTTAGAGGAGGGTAGATAATTTATGGCAGCAATGACCTGCTTTCACATTGTTACATGTGGTCTCTGTCTAAAATTATACATATGAGGTTGATTCATTCCTTTGTTATCATTTTAGCTCTAGATATTTTGTTTCAGAATTTTTGTTTTGTATTATGAAGATGGATAGATAGATACAGATGTATATAAAATAGATGCATATATACACTTACACACATATTATTTCACATATTTTCTGAAGAACATTATTTGCTTGCAATTGTTTTTCATATTTCATGTTCTGTATTTTTGAGATAGCTTTATATATTCACAATCTATTTCCATCTTCAGTATTCATCTTTGAAACATGGGTTTCACACAGATGGAATTGTAAGCTTAATTGATCACTCTCTCCACCTTAGAGCAATATTAAACTAGAGAGTATTTACAGTTTGAAGTCTTACATTGGCCTCACCGCCACACAGATAAGTGGCCTCCTGGAATAATAACTTGTCTGTGAAACCTACATTTAAACTGCCCCCTTGGTATTCATAAACAAGGAGACTGCAGAGCATCTGTTATTAAAGCATGTTAACAATACTTGTTGTTCCAAATAAGGCATTTAAGTTTTTCATCTCAGGCTGTCCTCCTGACCATTTGTTTATGGATAATTTTGAGGACAAGCTCTGACACCATCTAGACTTCACCTCACATATAGATTTTACTGCTTTTTTTGGTTTGTTTTTAACTTTTCATTCTTTCTGCCCCTTTAATTACAGTATTTGGAAGTTGAAATCACGTATATGTAGGTGCTGGTCACTCAGTCATGGCCGACTCTGGTTGCTCAGTAGTGCTCCATTCTTTGGAACCCCAGGCTCCCCTGCCCTTGAGGTTCTCCAGGCAAGAATACTGGGGTGAGTAGCCATTCCCTTCTCCGGGGGATCTTCCCAACCCAGGGATTGAACCCAGGTCTCCTGCATTGCAGGCAGAGTCTTTACCATCTGAGCCACCAGGGAAGCCCTTGCTTTTAAATCACTTGCAGTTTCATAAAGATAAATTGTATTAACTTTAAAAAATTTTGAGTTGGCTTGGGGAAGGGGATGGTGGAGGAAGCAGGCCTTGGCTTCTAAAGTTGTTGCTCAGCACTGTGGCCCATACAGGCTGAAGAATAGGATATCTTCCTTTAAAAGGAATAATAATAAAAAAGCTTTCTTCTTGTTACTATACAATTTGCAGGAAAAGAGTAAAGTGTCAACTTAATACCATAATCTTAAAATGAGAAAGGGATAATTTATATATATATACATATATAGTATAGAGTTGAATTAATTAACTTATATAAATGTATACATTTAGTATGTATGTCACAAAGCATTGGAAAAAAATGTTGTCATTGTAAAGGTCACATTCCCTGATAATAACTCTGCAAAGCTTAAATTTAACAATAATAATTTAAGAAGACATGAATTATATGTAATAATAACAACAAAATTTATCTTATTAAATTAAAATTAGATCAAGAGAAAAGAGATATACTATTTACTTGATACTGGGTTTACAACCTAGAGAAAGGAATAAACAGAATATTTTTTAAAAAGACTTATAAATGTGAATTCTAGAAAAAAATCTGTAAATGAAATGTTTTTCAAATGGAGAGAAATGGACTGTTTTTAATGAATAAGTTAGAATGAGCATCTACCAAAATGTGCAGTTCAAACTGGTATAGAATAATGAACTGAATTTCCAAGGTGGAGGAAACATACAAGGAAATGTGAAACTTGAGTTCTATTTTTAAAAATTGAGCCATACGAAAAAATAAATTATCTCTAAATAAAGTTGTTTGAAGTTACCTCACTATGTTTTTCAAATGTTAGCTTAAAATTTCACTGAACCACATAAGCAATGTTGGTGGCCTTTGGGGTATTTTGAATCCTTTCAAACAACTGAGACTAGATCCATGTTCCTCACTAGGTCTTTCTTTTTTTCTTTCATTATTGCCTTAGTTTTTTTTTTTTTTTTTTACTGCCATAGCAGATTACACACATTTATGAATGGAAAGAGCACAAACTTGTCATCTCCCAGTTCTGCAGGTCAGAGGACCAAGCATCGCGTTGCTCAGTTTGCTAACTGTACAGTGTTTCACAGACAGAAGTAAGACATGGGCAGGGTTGCACTATGTTCTGCAGGCTCTCGGGAAGAATTTATTTTCAAATATTTCAGGTGGTGTGTGAATTCAGTTACAGAACTGAATTTTCCTCCTGGTGGTTAGCAATGAGACAGTCTTTGTTCATAAAGACTCCTCAATTCATTCTTTCCAGTGTTTTCCATATGGCCAAGGTGGGGAAAGTCTTTCTCAGTCTTAGGGTCCCTCTGATCTTCCCTGCTTTCACATTTTTTAGCACTCCAAGCAGAGAAAAATCATTGCTTTTAAGGACTCATGTGAATATATTGGGCCCAGTTGGAAAATCCAGTAAAATTTCTCTGTTTTAAAGTCTCTAAAAGGTCTCAATTTTTTCTACAAAGCTCTTTCTGCTATATCAAGTATCATATTTCTTGGTTCTAGGAACATCTTCCCAAGTAGGGAAGGAGGAAAGGGAAGACGGAGAAGGATGCCTTCTAAGTTGCAATTTATATGTATTTATCCAGCTTTAGTATTTATATTCACTTTTCATGAGTCAATGTGATAAAGCAACAATATTTACTCTCAGATCCCAACTTCATATTTTCTTTCTACCTTAGAAAAATAATTTGAAAATCAGCCATAATATAACATGAAACAAATTATATAATTGCATATTTTAAAATGTCTTATAGACATTCTACAATTTATCCCAGTCACCGCTAACGCTAGACGCTGCTTACCCTACCCCCATCCCACCCTACCCCACCCCTGGCGGCCTCAGGTTTTGTAGGGTTTAGGTAATTCGGGCGGGGTGGGGGGGGGGGGTGTTGAAGGTGGCAGGCCTCCACTGATCCACTCCCTACGTGGTGTGGCAGTCTAAGTTCGGGAAGCTGGGACACCGTAGTCTTCCCGTCCCCGGGGAAAGTTGGTGGAGTTTTCCCTGCAGGGGAATCGGCGCAGAAACTTCTTCCGTCCCCCTCCCCCAACCCCATGCAGGCGACGCTGGGTTAGGCTGAGGCCGGGGGCGAATCGCCGAAGAGCTGCGAGTCGGCAGCGCAGTCTGATTGGACAGCGGGGAAGCCTGTCAGCCTACTGGCCCCGCTGATCCCGCCCTATAGCGCAGGGCAGCCTTTAACCCTTGGCCCCAGTGGGCGCCAGCCACTCAGATCGCTTCTTGTTGGTATGTGTAGCGGCAGTGGCCGCCGGCGGAGCAGTCTGAGCCCGACGATGAGGCCGGGGACGGGAGCTGAGCGTGGAGGCCTCATGATGGGGCACCCTAGCATGCATTATGCCCCAATGGGAATGCATCCTATGGGTCAGAGAGCGAATATGCCTCCTGTACCTCATGGAATGATGCCACAAATGATGCCCCCAATGGGAGGACCACCAATGGGACAAATGCCTGGAATGATGTCTTCAGTAATGCCTGGAATGATGATGTCTCATATGTCTCAGGCTTCCATGCAGCCTGCCTTACCGCCAGGAGTAAATAATATGGATGTAGCAGCAGGTACAACTTCTGGCGCAAAATCAATGTGGACTGAACATAAATCACCTGATGGAAGGACCTACTACTACAATACTGAAACAAAACAGTCTACTTGGGAGAAACCAGATGATCTTAAAACTCCTGCTGAGCAACTTTTATCTAAATGCCCTTGGAAGGAGTACAAGTCTGACTCTGGAAAGCCTTATTATTACAATTCTCAAACAAAAGAATCTCGCTGGGCCAAACCTAAAGAACTTGAAGATCTTGAAGGATACCAGAATACCATTGTTGCTGGAAGTCTTATTACAAAATCAAACCTGCATGCAATGATCAAAGCTGAAGAAAGCAGTAAACAAGAAGAGTGCACCACCACATCAGCAGCCCCAGTTCCAACAACAGAAATCCCAACCACAATGAGCACCATGGCTGCCGCGGAAGCAGCAGCTGCTGTTGTTGCCGCGGCAGCCGCAGCCGCAGCAGCTGCCGCTGCAGCCAACGCCAGTGCTTCCACCTCCGCCTCTAGTACTGTCAGTGGGACTGTTCCAGTCGTGCCTGAGCCTGAGGATCAAAGTGAAGTGTCTAGTAATACTGGAGAAGAAACATCTAAGCAGGAAACTGTAGCTGATTTTACTCCCAAAAAAGAAGAGGAAGAAAGCCAGCCAGCAAAAAAAACATATACTTGGAATACAAAAGAAGAGGCAAAACAAGCATTTAAAGAATTATTAAAAGAAAAGCGTGTACCATCAAATGCTTCATGGGAGCAAGCTATGAAAATGATCATTAATGATCCACGATATAGTGCTTTAGCAAAGTTGAGTGAAAAAAAGCAGGCCTTTAATGCTTATAAAGTCCAAACAGAGAAAGAAGAAAAAGAAGAAGCAAGATCCAAATACAAAGAGGCTAAGGAATCCTTTCAGCGTTTTCTTGAAAATCATGAGAAAATGACTTCCACAACTAGATACAAAAAAGCAGAGCAAATGTTTGGAGAGATGGAAGTCTGGAATGCAATATCAGAACGTGATCGTCTTGAAATCTATGAAGATGTTTTATTCTTTCTTTCAAAAAAAGAAAAGGAGCAAGCAAAGCAGTTGTGAAAGAGAAATTGGGAAGCCTTAAAAAACATACTTGACAACATGGCTAATGTGACATATTCTACTACTTGGTCTGAAGCCCAGCAGTATCTGATGGATAATCCAACTTTTGCAGAAGATGAGGAATTACAGAATATGGATAAAGAAGATGCATTAATTTGTTTTGAGGAACACATTCGGGCTTTAGAAAAGGAAGAAGAAGAAGAAAAACAAAAGAGTTTGCTTCGTGAAAGGAGACGACAGCGTAAAAATAGAGAATCTTTTCAGATATTTTTAGATGAACTGCATGAACATGGACAACTGCATTCTATGTCATCTTGGATGGAACTGTATCCAACAATTAGTTCTGACATTAGATTCACTAATATGCTTGGTCAGCCGGGATCAACTGCACTTGACCTTTTCAAGTTTTATGTTGAGGATCTTAAAGCACGTTATCATGATGAAAAGAAGATAATAAAAGACATTCTGAAGGATAAAGGATTTGTAGTTGAAGTAAATACTACTTTTGAAGACTTTGTGGCAATAATCAGTTCAACTAAAAGATCGACCACATTAGATGCAGGAAATATTAAGCTGGCTTTCAATAGTTTACTAGAAAAGGCAGAAGCCCGTGAACGTGAAAGAGAAAAAGAGGAGGCTCGGAAGATGAAACGAAAAGAATCTGCATTTAAGAGTATGTTGAAACAAGCTACTCCTCCAATAGAATTGGATGCTGTCTGGGAAGATATCCGGGAGAGATTTGTAAAAGAGCCAGCATTTGAGGATATAACTCTAGAATCTGAAAGAAAACGAATATTTAAAGATTTTATGCATGTGCTTGAGCATGAATGTCAACATCATCATTCAAAGAACAAGAAGCATTCTAAGAAATCTAAAAAACATCACAGGAAGCGCTCCCGCTCTCGATCAGGGTCAGATTCAGATGATGATGACAGCCATTCAAAGAAAAAAAGACAGCGATCAGAGTCTCGTTCTGCTTCAGAACATTCTTCTAGTGCTGAATCTGAGAGAAGTTATAAGAAATCAAAAAAACATAAGAAGAAAAGCAAGAAGAGAAGACATAAATCAGACTCTCCAGAGTCAGATGCTGAAAGAGAAAAGGATAAAAAAGAAAAAGACCGGGAAGGAGAAAAAGACAGGACTAGACAAAGATCAGAATCAAAACACAAATCACCTAAGAAAAAGACTGGAAAGGATTCTGGTAATTGGGATACTTCTGGCAGTGAACTGAGTGAAGGGGAATTGGAAAAGCGCAGAAGGACCCTTTTGGAGCAACTGGATGATGATCAATAAATTATACCAAATATGTTTACAGTATGATTTAAAGTCTAATTCAGACCAGGGACTCTATTTTAAGTTCAATTGAAATAACACTGGGTTTTAATTATATCACAGGAAAAAAAAAAAAGTGCATTTAAGTATTGTTATTGTGGACTTTATAAAAGCAAAGGAAATTGAAAATAACTTTTGATTCTGTATCAAGAATCATATTTTCATACAGTCATAACTGTCTGTCTGTGACCCTTTCATAGGGCACTGCAGGATGGATTAAAGGTGGCAATTTACTGATAACTGCAGGTGTCTCTGCTTTATTCTAAAGTGTAAGTCATGAGGTGATTTGATTTACTTTATAGAAGTTGGATTTTGAAGATATAATGGAAAAATTTTGATACCTAGTAGTACAAAAAAAAGCACCAGCAACTGATAAACTGCTTTTTTGTGCACTACCCAACTGGTTAAAGACGATATGATCTTTTATGGTAAACTCAGAAATAAGTGTTCATAATGGAAACCTGGTAGACCCTTAACTGTAGTGGTGCTGCGCAGCACTGCTATAATAAAGCCACCATTATTTTTTATGGAACATCTGAATACATTTTAAAAAGGCTACTGTGAGGGCATTATTTTGAGGTGATGTTTAAAAAGTTAACATCAAATCAAATTGTAAATTAGCTTAAATATATTGCCTTAAGGACCTACTAAAGAATGTGCCACCAAACTTTAAGTGATGGCTGCAATATCCTTGTCTAAAACAAATCAATGTTGACTTCAGCAATTTCTTTAACAGTTTTTTTTTTTTTTTTTTTAATCCGAACTTTCTCTTGCTTTTTTTCATTGAGGAAGTCTTTTACCTTCCCTACTCACTGAGAAGTATTGACTTCGTGGTACACATTCTAAAGCATTTCTGATTTGAATATTTTTGTACATTTTTATCAATTATTAAATCTTCTCTTCTAGTGAAAAAAAAAAACAATATTTTAAACTAAATGCATTTGTTTATTATTTATCTGTGCTCCAATCTTCACAAGATCCCATGCCTTCCTCACACACACACACACACGCACACACACACGCACTGGATTTTTATGTAAAGTGATAATATCTTCAGAGAAGCATTTCTTCAGGGGCTACACATCTGCATGCAACACTTCTTTCCAAGCAGATGATGTTAAAAGTCGAATTAACTGATTGCCTGGATGGCTGCTTGCCTGAAGTTTTCACTATTCAATTTAATGGCCAATGTTACTTAATCTAACGAAATGGGTTTAATGCCATTCATCCATATAACTCATATAAGTAAGTATTTCTAAATATCTTATGGAAAAAAATAGCCTTTCCTAGACTGTGTGTTCAATAAGCTCCCTGTCTCAATTTCCAGCACTTATGCAGTTAAAAGTAGTGTGGCACAGAATAACGAGCTGCTCGCCACACTCACTTCCTTTGGGGTATTCAGCTGGCCTATATTATCTAGTTGCTACTGCACTTAACTTTAGCCGTTTTTCTTGGAGATCTAACAACATGATGTGGGAACACTTTCAAAATGTGAAACTGTGCACGTTTCATCAAATTGTTTCACAAAACATGTGAAACACGTTTCACAAAACTATGAAATTGCGAAACTTTCCTTTTCTTAGTCTTAATGCAAACCAGCTTGAACATGGAAGCCACATGGTGAAGATAGAGGAACCACTAAATAGTAGTTCCCCGGAATTTTTTATCATTTCTTTTAGGCGGCACTCCATACACTGGTCATGCCCCACCTGCTCTACACTTACCAAGAGCAATATATGACTCAGTGACTGAGAATTTGTGGTTTATATATTGTAACAAGTATCATTGCAATGATTTCATACCAATAATGTGATAATAAAAAGAAGCTTAATCTTGTCCATGCATGTTGAATATGCATCCCTGAACACAGCCTGTATGATAAAACACAAGGTTTACAATATAAGGGACTACATTAGATCTGAAGCCAGTATGTCAGTGGTAGCTCCTCCTATGGCTTGGTCAACATAAGTATAATCCTGTCTTCATTGTGTGGCAAGTTTAATCTTTCCACAAAGGGATCACATTCACCTGCTTCATGTCAGTAGTTTGACTGAGATTCTGAATTTCCTGAAATTCTCCTTCTCTTTCTCCTGAGAGATGTTTCTTGGGGAGATAATCCCTCCAATAACTCAAAGAACTGACTGAGTTCTAGAGAATTGGAAGACGCCGGTAAGACATAAACTATTCCTTCATGTGAGGGCTAAAATCAAGGGGAAAAAAATGAGAGCACTACACACTCTTTGCCCTTCATACAGAAGAATAATTGCAGTAGTTAATACTTTTCAACAATGAATATTAAATGAACAAAAAACAATTTAATGCCCCATGATTCAAACAAACATGTTCATAATTTTAAACAATACAGAAGTGAATACAAATAATTTTAAAGCTCTATTATTCGCTACTCAGGGGAAGATATATAATGTAATCTAAAGCAGTGCAAAAGAAGGCAATTGTGAAAAAATTGGTAGAAATAAGAGAAAATAAGATGTGAGTATGGGTATGGTATGAGCTGCAACCTTGAAAAAGGAAAGTAAAAATGACTGTCAAACAGCATAAAAGCAAAGGTTGGACAATGAAAGTATGGACTTGATAACTGTGTTAGAAAATGACCAAAATATAGAAAAACAAGCTCATCGGACTTGTAGATGGAATGTGCAAAGGTAACTGTTTCTCGTCACAGTGGATTTTCACTTGGACTGCAGATTTCAAAGTAGTTTATTACAAATCATCTTTGTAAAAGAGCCAAGATGAGATCAATTCTTATCCATAAGTCTTCAATTATTACTTTTAATTAGAAAAGTTCTACAAAATCTTTATTCTGAAAATGCTAAGCTACTTATAGGAGTAGAAATTGTTCTTGAATATTGCTCATCATCAGAGACATATTTCTTTAGCTTCACCCTGTAGCCATGGAGTCATTATACTTTTTTTTTTTTTAAGTCATTCAGTCATGTCCGACTCTTTGCGACCCCATGGACTATACAGTCACTGGAATTCTCCAGGCCAGAATTCTGGAGTGGGTAGCCTTTCCCTTCTCCAGTGGATCTTCCCAACCCAGGGATCGAACGCAGGTCTCCTGCATTGCAGGCAGATTCTTTACCACCTAAGCCACAAGCGAAGCCCAAGTATACTGGACTGGGTAGCCTATCCCTTCTTCAGGGGATCTTCTGGACCCAGGAATCAAAAAAGGGTCTCCTATATTGAAGGCAGATTCTTTACCAACTGAGCTATGAGGGAAGCCCCTGTACTTGCTTTAGGGACATTGATTAGTTCAAAATCAGTCAGACATTGTATGACATGTAGCTGTGAGAAAATATCAGAAAAACCCTCATACATTTCTAATGAAAAACCCAAGAAAATTTTTTTTAAAAACTTACGTTTTAAGGAATTATAATTTCATGTGCTTTGTATAATATTGCGTTAAAGTTATGAGATAGTCATTCTCCTGAACTTTTTCTTAAGGAGTGATTTTTTTTTTAATGGCATTCCTAGTATGAATTGAAATGCCCTCTTCTCAGTGTATTTGATAATCTTGTTAGAAGAGACTCCAAACAGAAAGTAAGTTAGAAAAATCTTTAAAATACCCCACATTTCACTCTATTTCAAAACCAAATTTCAAAGTAAAGATAATACAGGTAAAGGCTAGAGCCTCAGAGGATAACAGAAAATGGGTTGTTACTCACTCCCAGGAGAATTTTGCAGGAGCATAAGAGAAGGAAGAGGAAACTTTCATATAAATCAATAGATAAATGCTCCTCTCTTAAAAACACTAACTTTAAATAATAATAAACACAAAGATTAAAACTTATCCTAAAATATGCAGAAAATAGTATCAAGAATGGGACAAAAACAAAATATATTTATATCTAACATAAATATATTCTTTTACATTATCCTTAGTATAATCCAATTAGACCACTTGGAAATAATATCAGAACCCATAATAAAAGTTTTATTGATTGTAAATTATATTGTTGATACACCTACATAGAATGCATTTTATATAATGTGCTGACAAGATCAAGGTTAAGGTATTCACATCAAAATATTATGAAATATTTATAAAGCTCACAGTTAAAGAAAATGCATGTGACTGATTATTTCATCTATGCAATTTTGTATTAAATAATTGCTCTCGTATTTGCATTTATTTATTCCTTTGTTCATAAAGCTCAGAAGCTCTTTAGTCACCATTGCAAAACCTTCATATTTCACACATTTGAAATCAATGCCTATTTTAAAAATTATTGTAATATAGTTGATTTACAAAGTTGTGTAACGGACAGAGTTGGTGACGGACGGGGAAGCCTGGCTTGCTCCAGTCCATAGGGTAACAAAGAGTTGGACGCGACAGAGTAACTTGAACTGACTGACTGACTGACAAAAGTGCGTTAGTTTCAGGTGAAACAGCAAAGTGAATCAGTTATTCTGATACACTATCCACTCTTCTTTTTAATATATATATTATTCTCTCATATAGGTCACTACAGAGTACTGAGTAAAGTTCTCTGTGCTATAAAACAGGCTCTTATTAGTTATCCATTTTATATATAATAGTCAGTATATGTCAATATCAGTCTCCCAATTTACTCATTTTTATAATACTCAAAAAATAAACTAAAAATATGTCACTAAAGGTTAAAAAAGTCAAATTCCCTAAGAATTTTAAATTTTACTTAGAATTTAATATTCAATGTCAGTCATTATTCTAATGTCAACTGTTATGTTTGCTAAATGGCATATAATTTGAAATCAAACGAAGAGATTTAGGGAAATACATGAAATAAATACTGGATTATATGCAAATATTTACATTCTTATATACCAAAAGTATACCTGGAAACTAATACAAAATCTTGCAAAATTCCATCTTGTACCCAACTAAAAGTAAACATAGATATGTTTAAGAGGAGCATATAAAATTTAAAATAATTTACTATTAAATTAATTTCACCATCATTTCTAAATAATAATTTACTATGATCAAGTAATTGAATGTTCAAAGTAAAAAATCTGCAATAATATAATAATTCATATCTATAGATTGTTATTTTAATTTGTATTGTTTACTATAAAGAGATTGAATGATTCTTCAACTGGTAGGTCAAGATAAAATATACTCATCCATATAGTCATTTTCTATAAAGTTTAAATTTCTGCATAAATAAATTACGTATATTTGATTTATAGCCCATTCTCTCATAATATTTTTTGAGAGTTCCAGCTATCAGGAACATTTAAGGACTTAACTAATAATACTTCATCATCATTTAATGTTCCATGTCAACATTTAATGGTTTTATTTTTGTTTCTTTTTTATGGTAAATCTCAGCAAAAGAGTCACCTTTAAGGTTTTCTAGCTCACAAACAAGCAGAATAAAAGTGCTTAAGAAATATAAAAGCAGAAATCATGTGTTCCTTTCTGTCAAATTAATCATCAATGAATAAACTTCTGATAGCTAAAAGAGGTCAAGAGAATCAGAGGGAAATTTAAAATATTCAAAGCCAAAAAAGCTGTTGATTTTTTTTCCCCTTGAAAAATGCAGCTACATTTTTTGCCACAATCTTTTAATGTATTTAAGAGCAGAAATTAGCAACATCTGCATGCATTGAATAGTATACTATAAATTTGACATTGATAAGCATTTTTATGAATAATAATAATATTCAATTGGATCTTTCTTTTTCCTGTTGTGCCTTCAGCCTTCTATTCTTCATTTCAATAAAGTTTTGAGATGTATGATTATTTCAGTGGGAACATCATTCCTACAGTAAGCCTGCTTTCTGAAGTATATTGACTCCCAGGGTATACTAGTTTCTATTAAGTATTAAAGTTCCTCAGAACTTTTATTTTATCTCTTCTCACACCTCATTTTCTCCCTTGACATTCTCATTCTTGCCCCAGTATTCATAGTTTCTACAAACAGCTATCTTTGAAACGTATAGTTAGCCATAGGCCTTTCTATCATCTTCCAACACTTACCTGACATATTTATTTCAACGCTTGATAGAATTTTCAAACTTAGGACCTATGTATTTAAATAGTTGTCTTCTGGTCAAAAAACTATTCCTCAATGTGTGTGCATGCTCAGTCACTTCAACCGTGTCTGACTTTTTTTGACCCTGTGGCCTGTAGGCCACCAGGCTCCTTTGTCCATGGGATTTTCCTGGCAAGAATACTGGATGGTTGCCATGCCCTCCTCCAGGTCTTCCTGACCCAGGGATCCAACCTGTATCTCTTGTGTCTCCTGCATTGCTGACAGATTCTTTTACTGCTGAGCCACCGGGAAAGCCCATTCTTCATTAGTGTTCCCTATTTTAATACTAACTGTATCAGTTAACAATTACTGTGAAACGAAAAGGCGCTCGGAAGCCGAGTGTCTTAAAACAAACTTGTGAGTCTAGTAATCAGCTGGGCAGTCCTCTCTTACTCCTTCACATCCCAAATCCAAATTTTAAATAACTACTGGGCATTCAGATTAATTCTACAGTCACAGTTTTCATTGTATTTAACCAAAAGAGCATTATCTTTCTAATGGATCAGAGCAATTAACTTCTACATAATCTCCAATTACATCTTTTGGTTACCTCCAATTATTCTCTATTGCCATAGGTATCTCTAGAAATGTAATAATGTTTATGATACTAATAAAAATCTTTATAGTCATTCTCATGCTTTTCAGATAAACTATAAAATTCTTGAATTTTGGCTGTCTTCATTACCTAACATGTTTGGGAATATTTCTTGCTACTCTTTCACTTACTTTGTTGAGTCTAATAACTATAGAAGCACATGCTGTTTTCTCTGGCAGTAGTACTTTGTACTACATTCATTTCATCTTTATGCTCCAGTCTTAGTCAACCTAATAATTTTCGGTTTTATCTTAAACATAATTTTCTCAAGGATGGTTTATTTTTAAGTATAGGTTTCATATACTCATGGGCTTCCCTTGTAGTTGAGTCAGTAGAGTCTGACTGCAATGCAGGAGACCTGGTTTCGATCCCTGGGTTGGGAAGATCCCCTGGAGAAGGAAATGTCAACACACTCCAATATTCTCGCCTGGAGAATCCCACGGACAGAGAAGCCTGGCAGGCTACAGTCTATGGGGTCGCAAGAGTTGGACACAACTGACCGACTAAGCACACACATACCAGCTACAGATGAATTACATTTTCTTGAACTGTTACTATACTCCCCAAATGTCCTAACATTTCTATTTCAATTTGTTAATTACTTACCTCTGCAATTTTGAATTTCATTCTTGTATTGTCTTCTACTCCACTGATGTTCAGTAACCTTTCTGCAGTGACGGAAATATTTTATAATCTTGGCTTTCCAAAACAGCAGTCACTAGCTGCAAGTGAGTGCAGTGCCTTGATAGTCATATATTATGGCCAATGAACTGAATTGCTAGTCTTATTTTATTTTAATTAATTTAATATCAAATAATCACATGAGCTAGTGATTAATATGTAGCACAATTCTAGCCTATTTGCTTTTGTGGGTGGAATTCAAAAACATATTTTAATAGCTGTATTGCCATACTATCTAATACCTGGTTAATATTTAATGAATGTACAATTGTGTAGCCCTTCTTTATGGCCTAAAAATATCTGAAAGGACATGCAGGTACAGCCCATCATCCAAAAAAATGCAATCTTTCCTGTATCTTACCATGAATACACTTAGAATTCCCCCAATGGCCTTTCTTAATATGTAGAGTGTATCACTTGGACTATTAGACATTTCTAATTTCCTTTTCCTTTATATTATATACTCCTCAGTGTTCTTGCTGTCACGCCCCGTACTTTCCCACCTTGAATCTTTGATCTGTACCATCCATGATATAGATTGTCAAGACTAAGAAAATATTTTCCTCGCCTCCATTTTGAAGAATTCTTCTGAATCTTTACAGAAAATAGATCTTTGTATTTTCTCTTGGAGTGCAAGTTTAGGTTTTTCCTCTATCAAAATTAAAGCATATTATTGACACTATTGCTAGATTGTAGCAAACTTTTGAAGTATTTATATGCTAAACACAGGACTTTTCACCATAGTTCAATATGTGAAAAAAGCAAGGACATGTAGAGGGTATTATGTGCAAAATAAAGGCAAAATATAGAAACTCATCCTGACCTTTTCGCACCATATGGGATAGCATACTGAAACATTAGAATTTAAAGTGTAAAGATTGACATTTTACTTTCAACATTAAAAAAATTCAGCTAAATGTGTACATGCAGTGTACATACTAAATATATAGTCACAATAAACAGAACTAATCTGACAAATGTCAGGAATACCTAGTAAACTGATCGTCGCTTCACACTGCCCAAATATTGGGTTGGCAAAAAAAGTTCATGGGTTTTAAATAAAAACAGAAGACACATTTTTTTTTTTTTTTATTTTCACTAAGAACTTTACTGAACAATGAATTCACCAAATAAGATCTTTTTGACCACCCCGGTCAAACAATATTCAATTTCAAAACCTAAGGCTTGTGAAACACAATTTAAAAATACTAACCAGAGCAACTTCCTCATTTGACAAGTTAAAAAATAGAAGCAAGAGGTCATAAGATTTGCCCAAATCAATATATTAATGCCATATCTATGATTAGCTAGCATTCAGTTCTTCTGATCCCTAATAGAATCTTTTTTGTTCAACTTGGCTTATTTTCTTTCATGGCTTATACTTTCCCTATTAAAAATAATCTCTTCTCATTTTTAATACAAAATGTACAGAAAGATAAAGGAAAGATATCTCATATAGTGTTGCTATAATGAAAATCTTAAAAATAAATCTCTTTCATTTTTGTAGGTTGTGTGTTTCACATTAATCACTCTGCTTCCTGATTTTCCTTTGAGTATTCTTTTTAAGTATTGTACCTTTTATATTTTTTTGGCAATTGGTTTTTCATTTCTGTCTTCCTCAAAGCCAAATGGATATATCATGAAAGTAAGACCCCTTTGTTTTGATGACTGTGGATTCCTGTCATCTTAATAGAGCCTCTGGTTCATAATACTTGACAAGTGGATTGGAGTTAGATTGAGCTGAAAATTTCCCAGAGATAGGGAGATGGGAAAGTGAAATTTTAAAATTGCTTTATAAATTAAACAGGAGAAAAGTGGATAAAGTAACCCCCAATTTGCAAAAAAAAAAAAGAGAGAGGTTATACATTCCACCTTCTTGAGTATCAGAAAATTGGCACAAATGATAGAAAATTTTGTTCCTTTGTCCAAAATAATTAATAAATCAGTAGAGCTGAAAGGATGCTCTTTTTTTTTGTTTGTTTGTTTTAAACTAGTGAAGAGTCTCCTATAAGAGCATTTTCAGCAGTGAAAAGTAGAAAACTATTATTTTTTTAACTTGGAGAGAGAAGGAAATAGAGATTTTCTATTGAATAGTAAGGGAGAGGGGGACTCTAAATTGTGGATCAAGTAGTGAAGACTACACAGTATATAGTAGATACATTTTGTCTTGTGCCTCTTGAGGCATTTAGTGCTTTGGTAAGGTATGGAATGATAGAAAAAAAATTATGACAGCAAAAGTTATTTGAGTGAAATGGATGAAAATAATAGAGAGCAAAGTAAATCATTGATTTGGTAATTACAGGATATGTATTCTATTTACAAAAATAATATTGATGAATAATCACAGTAGTTCATGTTTTGTAACCAGAAGGGAAGCATCTTGGGCAGCTGGGGCTGCTGTAACAAAAAAACTATAAGGTGGATGTATTAAATAATAAAGATTTATTTCACACAGTCTGGAGGCTGGGAAGTCTAAAATCGGGGTTGCAGCAGATTTGGTGTCTGGTGAAAGCCTGATTTCTGGTTTACAAATGGCCAGCTTCTTGCTATGTTTTGTTGCAGAGAAACAGAGAGCATTGGACCTTTCATCTTTCTACAATGGATACTAATTCATTCATGGGACCTGTAGCTTCATGAGTTCAACTAAACCTAATTACTTCCCAATGGTCTCAACTCCAAACAACCCACATTACAGACTAGGGTTTCAATACACAGAATTTTTTTTAGTTTTTGGGGGTGGAGGTGGTGAAGAGTGGACACAATGTTTAGTCTAAAGCAGGGGAAAAGTATTATTTTTATTTTTTGATAATCATGTATCTTCACTAATCTCTTTTCAGTACATATGAAGTCTCATTTTGTACTAGCTGAAGACTGGCAAAAGACATGAGAAAATCCGGTAATGGTTTCTTCTTCTCTCAGTTTAATTTAGACTTTCTTAGCTTATTTCAGAACAATAAATGTATCAAATGAAATAATTCTGAGTTTGGACAAATCATTTTCCCAGAAATTTGGAAAAGTTAAACTGGATCAAAATTTGCAATGCTTAAAGACTTTTGTTGGTATACTTGAGAGTGCTAATGTACATTCTGGGAAATATAGAGACTTCTGGGAAGCGTATATGAATTGAAGAGAATAAAATGTCCATTTGTAGATACACTGTCATGTAGTTAGGTCATAGGGAGGAGCTTTCATCCACTCTCTTACAAATTCTGTTTATTTGTGTAATTAAATAGAAATATGTTTATTGATTTCCTTCCAAGATGAGTTTGAATGTTAGACATTCAGTATTCATAATCAATACAGGAGAGAATTGATTACTTTGAAATAGACAACATTGTATTTTTCAGATATGTTACTGTGAGCATTTATGGCTCACAAGTTCTAGTTCACATCATATTTATCAACTTCATCAAGATTTTGAAAGATGTAATGCTCTTATCATTTTAGCAATATATTCTGATGGCCCAATTTTAGCCTGGATATAAAGTCAGGCAAAGGGAATATATTATTAGATAGCTCATATTCTCACTGTTACTCTTATTGCCAATTTATAAATAGTTATTTTCTAACAAAAGAGGATTGATCAATATAGTTAATGTAAACACATCTCAGCACACTGTCACCATGTTCCAAATGATTAGATAAAACATTAAGGAATTATAAATAATATTTCTTTACTGATGATGTGACAGAATTAGAGAACTAATTCCTTCCAATCTAGTCCTTTCTAACATCTGCAGCACTCACAACTATCAATCTGCTCTCTTGCTTCCTTATTTTGTACCTTGTGAAATGACCAGGTCTGGAATCCTGTAAGTATACGTCTTTATTAGAGAATGACCACAACGGAATTCATAAAGCAAGGTGATTCACTATAGATTGTGGTGCAGATAAACTATACCAAAGCGGTTGAGAAGGCATCAAAACACAACTTAGTACTGTAATGAAGTAAAAGACATGGGAATAAAAAGTCTAGCAGAAGACAGTATAAGTGTATGCAGGAAGACCCCAGCTGTCATTGGGAACATCTATCACAAGCTACAGAACTTCTGTAACAGAAAAAGTTTTTGTGTAATAGAGTTATCCAGTTCAGTTTTTGAGACTGGCATTAAAGGAAATCATGAGAGCCCTGATATTAGAAGATATAAAGACTCAAGATAACCATCCATATAAGTACTCAGGTTTAACTTTCTTAAAGCAATGTTTGTTTTGGGAGCAACATTATTCACAAAAGGACTGCCTTGACTTGAAGAGACAATCAAAGGAATTAGACTTGTTGTTATTAAAATTTTAATTATTCCTGGCTCCCAGTTACAGTAAACCATCAACTTTCTCATTTTATGAGGGCTTCCCTCATAGCTCAGTTGGTAAAGAATCTGCCTACAATGAAGGAGACCCCTGTTTGATTCCTGGCTTGAGAAGATCCCCTGGAGAAGGGGTAGGCTACCCACTCTAGTATTCTTGGGCTTCCCTTGTGGCTCATCTGGTAAAGAATCTGCCCGCAATGCGGGAGACCTGGGTTCGATCCCTGGTTGGGAAAATCCCCTGGATGAAGGGAAAGGTTACCAACTCCAGTACTCTGGCCTGGAGAATTCCATGGACAGTGTAGTCCAGGGGTTGCAAAGAGTTGGACACATCTGAGGGATTTTCACTTCACTTCTCATTTTATGCTTGGAGCGATTTCTGAGCAACGTTCTTTGATTGTAATAGTCCAGGTGCATCCCACTCACGGATATTTCTGGCAGTAGTAATATTTAAAAATCATTCAACAGTAAAGTTATTTCTTCTAAATTTATCATCCCCACCAAAATCTAAAGTTATCAAAGTGTGTTTCTTTCAAACATTTATTGTCAATTATGCAGTCACTATACATATATGCAGTGTATATGCTTTCTCCTACAATTTCTGGCTACAGAAACAAGTTCCTGATATCAGCTATTATAGAACAATGGAACTGAGTTATACATATTAGTATGTAGTTTATGTGATCTACTGTTTTCACTTAAATGCTTATTGAACAAATCAACTGTATACATTGCTTTCCAATAGAGAAAACTTTCACAATTTATTTTTTTTAAAGAACAGTACACAAAAATCTTGAACCCAGAAAATTTATATAGTCATTGGTGGTGAAACTTTCGATGTATGACACCCACACTCTGAGGGATGACTTTTCCAGTAGTCAAATAAAAGAGAGAACAGTAGTTTCCGTTTTTCTTCACAATGTGCTTAGATTATGAAGGAATCAGCGTGAGATGTGAATATGTGTGTGCTGGTAGCTGGTAGTCAAATACTTGCTTATTAAATAGACCTGCCATGTGTACCAGACTTCCTTGGTGGCTCAGTGGTAAAGAATCTGTCTGCAATGCAGGAGATGCATGAGATGCTGGTTCAATCCATGGGTTGGGAGGATCCCTTGGAGGTGGGCATGGCAATCCACTCCAGTGTTCTTGCCTGGAGCGTCCCATGGACAGAGGAACCTGGCCGGCTACAGTCCATGGAGGTTGCAAAGAGTCAGACATGACTGAAGAGACTGAGTGTTTACACATGCACAAACTAGGTATACCACAAAGTCTTTTAAGTTTAGAAATGCATTTGAGAAATCCATGAGATATTATTTTCCCATTATCACACAGAATGAGCAAACACTTTAATTCGGTCACTGCTCAGTGATTGACACACAGGTAATTCATTGCATTAGGCTACAGGATAATTGTCATTGGTCCTTCATAGATAAGTACTCTATTTCTTCCTTCATAAAGCAAAAAAATATAGGGTGCCTTTGTTGTTTTTATGAAGGTATCAGTTTTAAAAATTTAATATATTCTTCAAAGGTCTTCCTTAGTCTTCACGTCTTCGGAAACTATTTCTGCTAGCATAAAATTTGCTTCTCAAACAAATTAGTAAAAAAGGAGTATTAATACATTAGAATGAAAAGAACAACTAATTCAACAAAGATATTTGTTAGTATAATTTGTATAGCATCACAAAACTTGTCTCTGGAATGTATTATACTATAAGCTAGTGGTTTGGATAATGAGATATGTAAATAAAGATATGAAATTTCTAATTGTATGAAAGTACATATTATATTTAGTAAGTGGAAAAGCATCTACTTCTGCTTTATTGACTATGCTGAGGCCTTTGATTATGTGGATCACAACAAGCTGTGGAAAATTCTTAAGGAGATGTGGATAGCAAAACACCTTACCTGCCTCCTGAGAAATGTGTATGCAGGTGAAGAAGAAACAGTTAGAATTGGACATGGTTCCAAATTGGGAAAGGAGTATGTCAAGGCTGTATATAGTTACTCTGCTTATTTAACTTATATGCAGAGTATATCAGGTAAAATGCCAGTTTAGATGAAACACAAGCTGGAATCAAGTTTGCTGGGAGAAATATCAATAACCTCAGATATGCAGAAGACACCATCTTTATGGAAAAAAGAGAAGAGGATCTAAAGAGCTTCTTGATGAAGGTGAAAGAAGAGAGTGAAAAAGATGGCTTAAAATTCAGCATTCAAAAAACTAAGATTATGGCATCCCATCACTTCATGGCAAATAAATGGGGAAACAGTGGAAATAGTGAGAGACTTTATTTTCTTGGGCTCCAAAATCACTGCAGATGGTGACTGCAACCATGAAATTAAAAGACACTTGCTCCTTGGAAGAAAGCCTATGATCAACCTAGACAACATTAAAGAGCAGAGACATTACTTTCCCGACAAAGGTCCATATAGTCAAAGCTGTTGTTTTTACAGTAGCCATGTACAGATGTGAGAATTGGAACATGAAGAAGGCTGAAAGCTGAAGAATTGATGCTTTTGAGCCGTGGTGCTGAAGAAGACTCTTGCGAGTCCCATGGACTGCAAGGAGATCAAACCAGTGAATCCTGAAGGAAATCAGTCCTAAATATTCATTGGAAGGACTGATGATGAAGCTGAAGTTCCAATACTTTGGCCACCTAATGCTAAGAACCGACTCATTGCAAGAGACCCTGATGCTGGGAAAGACTGAAAGCAAGAGGAGAAGGGGATGACAGAGGATGAGATGGTTGGATGACATCACCGACTTGATGGGCTTGAGTCTGAGCAAGCTCCAGGAGTTGGTGATGGACAGGGAGGCCTGGTGTGCTGCAGTCCATAAGATCACAAGGGTGGGACACAACCATGTGACTGAACTGAATTGAACTGAACCTTTTGTATAATGAATCTAAAACAATCAGACTCAGAAGCAGAGAGTAGAATAGTGATTACCAAGAGCTGCAATGCTGAAAAACAGGAAAGAATTAGTCAAAGATATAAAGTTTCAATTATACAAAATGAATAACTCCTGGAAATTTATCACAAAGATTAGAGACTAGAATTAAAAATACTACATTATATATTTACATAAGTCTTCCCTGGTGGCTCAGTGGCAAAGAGTCTGCCTGCCAAGGCAGGAGACATGGGCTCCATTCCTGGGTCAGGAAGACCCCCTGGAGAAGAAAATGAAACCCACTCCAGTATTTTTGCCTTGAAAATCCCCCTGACAGAAGGAGCCTGGCAGGCTTAGCAACTAAACAACAACATATTTACTTAAAAGCAAACAGATAAGGTTATCTTTTGACTCACTGTTTTAAAGGGTTTATCAATTACCATTCTCCCTTATATGGAAGAAATATTTTTTTTTCATTTAAAATATTGGGAAAAATAAAACAAGGCTTAGAAACGTAAACCTTGTTTGTCAGTAGCTAAATCATGTCTGACTCTTTCCAACTCCATAGTCTGCAGCACCATAAACTTCCCTTTCACTGTCTCCAAGCTTGCTCAGATTCGTGTCCATTGAGTGAATAATGCCATCCAACTATCTCATCGTTTGTCACCCTCTTCTCCTCCTTCCCTCAATCTTTCTTAGCATCAGGGTCTTTTCCAATGAGTCGACTTTTTGCAACATGTAGCCAAAATATTGGAGCTTCAACATCAGCATCAATCCTTCCAGTGAACATTCAGTGTTGATTTCCCTTAGGATTAACTGGTTTGATCTCCTTGCTCACCCAAGTCACTTTCAAGAGTCTTCTCCAGCACCACAACTTGAAAGTATCACTTCTTTGGCTCTTAGCCTTCTTTATGGTCCAATTCTCACATTCGTATCTAACTACTGAAAAAGCCATAGCTTTGCCTATATGGACTTTTGACATCTAAGTGATGTCTCTGCTTTTAAATATACTGTCTAAGTTTTGCATAGCTTTTCTTCCAAGGAGGGTGCATCCTTTAATTTTGTGGCTGCAGTCACCATCTGCAGTGATTTTGGAGCCCAAGAAAATATAATCTGTTACTGTTTCCACTTTTTATCCATTTATTTGCCATAAAGTCATGGGACTGGATCCCATAATTTTAGTTGTTTTTAATGTTGAGTTGTTGAGCTTGAACCTAACATTTTAATTTAATGTTAACACACAGTTATAACTACTGAAAGTGAGACAAGGCAAATCAAATTGATGTGGCACTAGCTCTGGGTGAGTGATCACACCAATGTGGTTATCTGGATCATTAAGATCTTTTTTATATAGCTGTTCTGTGTATTCTTGCCACATCTTCTTAATATCTTCTGTTTCTATTAGGTCCATAACATTTCTGTCATTTATTGCATGAAATATTCCCTTGGTATCTCTAATTTTCTTGAAGAGATCTCTATCTTTCCCATTCTTTTGCTTTCCTCTACTTCTTTGCATTGATCACTGAGTAAGGTTTTCTATCTCTCCTTGCTATTATTTGGAACTCTGAATTCAGATGGATATATACTTCCTTTTATCCTTTGCCTTTTGCTTCTCTTCTTTGCTCAGCTAATTTAAGGCCTCCTCAGACAACCATTTTGCCTTTTTGCATTTCTTCTTCTTGGGGATGCTTTTGATCACCGCCACCTGTACAATGTTATGAACCCCCATAATTAGTTCATCTCACATGCTAGGAAAGTAATGCTCAAAATTTTCCAAGCTAGGCTTCAACAGTACATGAACCGAGAATTTCCAGATGTTCAAGCTGAGTTTACAAAAGGCAGAGCAACCATAGATCAAATTGCCAACAGAAAAGCATCTACTTCTGCTCGTTTGACTACGCTAGAGCCTTTGACTGTGTGGATCACAACAAACTGTAGGAAATTCTTAAAGAGATGGGAATACCAGACCACCTGACCTGCCTGCTGAGAAATCTGTATGCAGGTCAAAAGCAACAGTTAGAACTGGACATGGAACAATGGACTGGTTCCAAATTGGGGAAGAGTACATCAAGGCTGTATATCATCACCCTGCTTTTTTAACCTCTATGCAGAGTACATCATGTGAAATACCAGGCTGGATGAAGCACAAGCTGGAATCAAGATTGCCAGGAGAAATATCAATAACCTCAGATATGCAGAAGATATCACCTTTATGGCAGAAAGCGAAGAGGAACTAAAGAGCTTCTTGATGAAGGTGAAAGAAGAGAGTAAAAAAGCTCAACATTCAAAAAACTAAGGTCATGGTATCTGGTCCCATCTCTTCATGGCAATAGACAGGGAAACAATGCAAACAGTGACAGGCTTTATTTTGCTGGACTCCAAAATAATTGCAGTTGGTGACTGCAGCCATAATTAAAAAATTCTTGCTCCTTGGAAGAAAAACTATGACAAATCTAGACAGCATATTAAAAAGCAGAGACATCATCTTACAGACAAAGGTCTATATAGCCAAAGCTATGGTTTTTCCCGTAGTCATGTACAGATGTGAGAGTTGGACCACAAAGAAAGCTGAGCACTGAAGAATTGATGCTTTTGAACTGTGGTGTTGGAGAAGACTCCTGAGAGTCCCTTAGACAGCAAGGAGATTAAACCAGTGAATCCTAAAGGAAATCAGTCCTGAATATTCATTGGAAGGACTGATGCTGAAGCTAAAGGTCCAATACTTTGGCCACCTGATGTAAAGAACTGACTCATTGGAAAAGACCCTGATGCTGGGAAAGATTGAAGGCAGGGGGAGAAGGGGATGTCAGAGGATGAGATGGTTGGATGGCATCACCAACTGGATGAACATGAGTTTGAGCAAGCTACAGGATTGGTAATGGACAGGGAAGCCTGGCATGTTGCAGTCCATGGGGGTGCAAAAGTCAGACGTGATTGAGCAACAGTGCAGCAACAACAAAAGCTGCTATGAATATTTGCATGAAATTCTTTGTGTGGAGATATGCTTTATTTTGCTTAAATACCTAAAATTGGAATTGCTGGATAATATAGTATATTTAACTTTATAAGGGATCTCACATTCTCTTCGAAAGTTGTTATATAATTTAATACTCCCACAAGCAATATGTCATTTCAGTTATTCCATATCCTCTCTGACATTTGGGATCTTCATTGTTTTTAATTTTAGATATCTGAGTTTGCTTAAGCGGTGGCACATTGTGGTTTTACCTTGTATTTTCCTTATGATTAATGCTGATTAACATTTTTCAATGTAACTTCTGGCCATTTTTATATTATCAATTGTTACTATCCTTTTAAGGACTTTTGCTTATATTTCTTAAGTTAGATGTTTTAAAATTACTGCTGATATTTAAGAGTTCTTTACATATTCTGGGTTAAAGTTGTTTGAAAGTTAAAAGCACTGTATTTTTTCCAAATATGTAATTTGGATTTTCATCTTCTTTTCTTTTCCTCTTTAAAAAAAATATTAGTTATAATTGACAAATAAAGTATACAATGCTGTGTTTGATACATATACATGTTGTGAAAATATTCCTACCATAAAAGATATTAACACATCCATCACCTCACATAGTTGTCTTTTTCTTTTTTTCTCCTTTTGGTGAGAATACTTATGATCTGCTGACTTAGTAAATTCAGCTATACAAAGCAGAATTGTCATTTTATTATTAATAACTTTTGAAATCAAGGTTTCTAACTTTGATGAAACAAATATATCAAAAATATTCTATGGTTAATATTTTGTCCATTTGAGACATCTTTGCATATTCAAAAGAAAAGATGCATTTCTGCTTTTTCATTCCATAGAAATACTATAGTTTTAACTCCAACACTTGTGTTTTTAATTCATCCTCACTTAAATTTGGTATGCGGTATAACATAGTCAAAGTTTATCTTTTGTTGTTGCTCCAAATACCTTGAGTTGTTTCTATGAAAATTGGGAAACTTTCATTTCCTCGTTGCATGCCTTGTTTCCTTAGCCAAAAAACAATTAAATGTGCCTGCTTATCCTCACCATAATTGTCAGTAATACGCTGGTCTTCTTTTGAATTCTCACCAGGCTCCTCTGTCCATGGGATTGTCCTGGCAAAAATATTGGTATGAGTTGTCATTTCCTCCTACAGGGGAACCTCTAATAATTGCTCCTTGAGAAGGAAATGGAAACCCACTCCAGTATTCGTGTCTGGAGAATCCTATGGGCAGAGGAGCCTGGCAGGCTACAGTCTATGGGGTCACAGAGTCAGACATGACTGAGTAACTAAACAGTAGATCATACATATTGCCAAAAGAACAAATATGGAAGGTATAATTCTTACAGGGTTTTATAAATGTATGCAAGTAGAATACTATTAATAAATGATATAGAACTGAGAGCTCAAGTTGGAAAAATACTCCTAGAAAGCTACAGATAATTGCAGGAAAAATAAAAGATCAAGAAAAACTAATGAAAAGTGTATGTTCTCTGATTCAGCTGGAGAGATCTGTTTTAGTTCTGCTCTTTTCTTTTGGCATAGTAAAAGCAAAATTCCATGCATATGGCCTATTGGTGTAGCACTTTCAGAATTGTCTAATATTTGAAATTTTTTATCCATACTTAAGAAAGATCATCAAATGTTTTGCATGAAGGATTTGGCTTGATGCCACTTAAGAAAAGCTTAAAAACTTTTAATTGCTGCATTTAAATTTTGGATGCCACATTAGTGTCAATGTGATGGGAAGTAGAGCTGATGATCCTCTTATCTAAATAAGGGCATGAGATCCATCCAGCGGATTTGACAGATCAGTGGTTAGCAAATGTTCTACCAGCTAGGATATTTTAGCACATGACACTGTATTGTCTGACTAATTATGGGATAACTCAAAGTAGAGGTTTGTGCTTATAATCAGGAACCAGAGTCAGTGGAAAGCTAATTGTAGGGTCAGAATTGAACATTTGGAGGTGGTAGCTGTGTCCTGATTTATTAACTCAGACAAGACCGTAGTGAGAAAGGATCAATCATGCTATTTAGCAGATAAATTACATCCTTGATTTGGCAAAGGAAAGAAAGAACTTAGTCGTTGTGTATGTTATAAACTTCACATTGATTCCACTGAATCACAAATGAACTAGTTACTTCAATTTTGTATGTTAAAATAGAAGATATGGTTCAGAATAAAAGGAATTTTTTTCAAAGTATAATTTTTTTGAGTGATTAATGACATGTTGTAAATCTTAAGGAAAATGTGGTAACTTTTTGATGAAAATGTTGGGGATAATACTTCAAGTTTATTTTTGTAAGCTATATTAGATAATGGTCCTCAACTCCACTGTTACCATTAGAGTTGTGTTATGATGTTTGTTTTGTAGGTGGAAAATGCAGCTTCTTGTTACTATATGTAAGAAGCATATGTGTTTCATTTTTTTGGAATGGTATTATACACTAGATTGACTGAGAGTGTAGTATAGCTCAGATATAGTTTACTGACTGATTAATAACACCTAGATTGAGATCTTTAATGAAATGTGTTGAGAAACAGAGAAAGTAAGACCAAAATGACTGTACTTTCAATCTTGACTCGGAAACTGAGGAAGCTGAGAATATTTTAAATGAAGAAAAACATGAAAATAAATTTCCAAGTTATGAGAATGATGAGTTTTTTCAAATACTAAAAGAAACACTGCCATAAAGTATCATCACTATATTAATCAACAGTTTCTTGAAAGGATGGAATAAATATGGAATCCTTAACATCCAATGCGACTTTATTTGGAGATAGGACATTTAAAGAGGTAATTAAAATTAAATTAAGGAGCTTCCCAGGTGGCTCAGTTGTAAAGAATCCTCATGCAATGCAGGAGATGTGGGTTCAAACTGTGAGTTGGAAAGATCCAATAGAGAAAGAAAGGCAACCCACTCCAATATTTTTGCCTGGGAAATCCTGTGGATAGAGGAGCCTGGCAGGCTACAGTCCATGGGATCGCAAAAGTGTCAGACACGATTCAGAGACAAAATAGCAGCAACAAGGTTAAATTAGTTCATGAGAATGGGGCCCTAATCCAATATGACTGGTGTTTTTGTAAGAAAAGGAAAATACACTAGGAATGCACACATAGAAGAAAGGCCATGTAACGATAAAATGAGAAGGCAACAGTCTGCAAGTCCAACAGGTTGATCTTGGACTTCTCACCCTCAGAACCAAAAGAAAATAAATTTCTTTTGTTTAAGTCACCCAATCCATGACGTTTTGCTATGAAAGCCCCAGAAAACTAATGCATCTACATAAAATATGACAGTTGTTTATTCAGACATGAAAAATTGCATTTGGAAATATTGCTGCTGGCTTGAGAGACTTTGGAAGATGTACAAGGCACAGGGATAAATCCTAGACTGTATTCTTAGTAATGGGTACAGAGAACTTGATTCTAAAGCATGTGTGTTGGACTGACTGTAAGTAAATGGCATGCAGAACAGGTTGAACACATTAAGTTGTCATATTTGATTTATTTGCTGCATTTATTAGCAAACTTGTGAAAATAAACTATTTGGACTCTGATGATTCATAGTTTACTCCTCTAACATTTAGCTTACCATAATTAATTTAGAAAGAATTGGCAGAAATTTGACTATAAATGTTTAGAAATAATTTAAATTTTCTTAAGCCTGCAGGGGGCTTCCCAGGTGACATTAGTGGTAAAGAACCCACCTGCCAATGCAGGAGACATAAGAGACTCAGGTTCAATCCCTGAGTCAGGAAGATCCCCTGGAGAAGGAAATAGCAATCCACTCTAGTATTCTTGCCTGGAGAATCCCATGGACAGAGGAGCCTGGTGGGCTCCAGTCCATGGGGTCACAGTCAAACACGACTGAAGAGCATTTGAGGCACATATATGAAATTCATTGAAACAGTGTCTATATGCATATTACATTTATGAAACTTTACCTATTACAACTTAAATTTATCTTCTAGTTGCCATACCATCAAAAGCATTTAACAAATAAAATCCATTACCTGTTCAAACACTCAAATAATTGTTCAACAATGCTAAGGAAATATATAAGGCAATGGAAGACTATTAGTCAAGTTAATATCTTATCTTCTCTTTCACTTATGATTTACCTTATACTTGAAATATATTTAAGCTGGTTTCAGTATAGTGTTAATATGTGTGTTTGTAAATATATAATTAGCAATAATATATGCCTGTATGAATATAAAAACATTTGTTGATCATAGACTGATGTCAAATTAATGAAAAAGATGGTTGTCAGCCAAGTGACTCATCACCAAAAATATATTCTGTAAGCACTTCTCAAATATTTTTGGCAGTTGTTAATAACGAAAGAGTTCACAAACTTTGGTCTTGTAATTCAGTAAACACTTTTCTCAAGACATTACACTATGTCACAGTAAAGAATTAGCTTCTCCAGAATTAAAGAGCATTTTGAATGTGAGGGTACCAACTGTCCTCTCATCCTACTGTTCTCCAACTTGCTGGTCTCACAGATACGCCCAGATACAGCAGGAGCAATGAAACCATAGGCAGAGAACTATCAAGATCCCCAGGCCTGCAATCACCTCTAGCAGACATCTAGATGTTTACACATGTCTGGAGCAGTGACTACCCCAGAGTTCTGCCTGGCTGAGGATTTGGTTTGATATTCAGGTATCTCCTAGCAGATGGCAGGATGTATTGTAGACATTTTGCCAAATATACTTTTAGCCACTGACACCTTAAGACCTTTCTGACTGAAATCCTTGTAGAAAATAATTAAAATCCTTTAGAGTGCCTAAAACACATTTTGAGGAAAGAACAGAGCCCATAGGTCATGTGGATTATCCTGATCACATATTTTATTCCATATGAAAGTTTTGATTATATGTTTTTGTGGAACTTCAGAGGTCCTAGACTCCCAAAAGTTCTTGGAGAGTCTCTCACTGAATCATGATTTTACATCCAGATGAAACAAAACACCATGTCCATCCCTGAAACTCACTGCATTGTAAACCACATTTGAATTCCCTGTTTATTCAGTACCTGATTCAGTTCTTCCCCATCTAAGCACTGCATTGACTCTTTCAAAAATCTCACCCCTAATTTACAATTACAGACCTCCCTTAAGACCCTTGTTTCACCTAAAAAAATATATATATAAAATTTAAAGGAAATTAAAGGCTTCTTTCTGCTCAGAGTTCACTTCCTAAGTTATAACCTACAACCATTCATAATTAGGTAACTTTGTGAATAGAAATTAGTACAAACATCTTAATCATTAGACAAATACAGTCCTACTTTTCTTAGTATTCTCTGTTAGGCTATATGTTGAGACATTTTTTTACCTTTTGCAATGTTTTAATGATAAATTGGAAAACTATTTTTAAATTATTTTACCTTAAACCTATGAATTTACTGCATCGTGTGTGTACATGATTGAATGTGCATGGGGCAAAAAACAAGGAAGGAAAAAGGCTACACTGAGCAGGCTAAGGAAGACTACATTTAAAATTGATGGTGAAGGGAGAAGGACAGATTTCTATTATTAAAAAATGATAATGTTAAATATTTTTTATAAAAGTATTTTAAGAATGTTACAGTGTAACAACACAAACATGAAAATCACTCCATCACAAACCCCAATCCACCAATAAGTTTTATGTGAGAACTTCACTGAAAATCAATGCAAATTATATGAATAAAAGGAAACCAGAAGATATTTATACTTTTTAAAACAAAAATCTATACTAACCTTAAAAATCAAATTTTGTTATCTTTAATTGATATACTTTATGTTAATCAAACAATTATGTTGAAAATATACATTGTCACACAGGTACCAAATTGGCCAATGTATGTTTCAAGAAGGAATCTGATACTAGTTAGCAAAGATGAGTTGCAATAGAAATATATTTTTACAAAAGGAAGTTGGTAATGCTGGGTTTTGTTTTGCTGTGTATGTGTGTGTGTGCATGCATGCCCTTTTTTTGGCACATTTTTCGAAAGTGACTATGGTCAGCACTCTGGCTTCCTTCTATGTGTCCTAGAATGTGGAGAAAGGAGAACACCATGTGGAGACAGAGGCAGATATTATAATGATGTGTCTACAAGCTAAGGAACTCTGACAAGCTATGGAGTGCTGGCACTCAGCAGAAGGTGGGTGGGAGTCATGAAACAGATCAAACATTTATAGAATAAGATCACAAAAATAATATTAAAACTGTCTAGATCTGTTAAAGAAAATCCATCACTCTTTACTGAACATAAACAGGGTGTGTAATTACTTTGATGTGGAATTATAGCCTTCATGTCAAATCCTAGTTTCTCTTCTTTGCCACCAAACTGATCTTACTTGAGAATTTAAATGCCAGTGATAGATTAAGAAAGAAGAAGATTTAGGATGATAGGTTCAAGGGGGAGGAGGTAGAGACAAACAAAAATATTAAAAGCATGACTTAGGACATGGCAAGGAACACAAGTTGAAGGCTTTCACTTTCCACCTTCTTACTCTTCTATTGAATTTCAGTGTCAATGTTATATCATACATATTTAAGGTTAGTATGGGTTATATGAATAAATGATGAAATTATGTGCCAGTGTTGTTATTTTCACATTTGTTATAGGACACAGAATAATAGGTTGATTCTTTTTTAAAGAAATGAATAAAGAGAATGAGCCAACACAATGACAGGAAGAACAGAATCATTGCTCTCTTCTCATCCCCACCCACTACCCATGCAGAAAGTATTCATACATGAGTGAGTATCTTCCCAGTTCATTCTTCTGTAGACCAATAGGGAAGTGCAATACACCTAAGTGTCTACACAAAGGTGTGTTTACAGCAAGATTTGTGTAAGCTGAACAAAAGGCCCAGACATAACTGTGCATCTTAGTATTGTCATTATGAACCAAAATATCTGTGGTTGGCATATGAACTTGTGTTTTAAAAAACCTTTCCTGTATTGGAACTAGAGTTGGAGGCCATTTAGGCAACTACTCATTAAGTGATCCCTAGTATTTCCTCTTCCCATTCTACACTCTGATGCAACAACTATTTGAACAAATCCGTACTGATATTATTAGATACTGAATAAGTTAATAAGAGAAAACTGCGACTCATAACCAATTGTTGGAGTAATTCTTAAAGTAATGCATGAATACACTATTTAAATTTGAATAATGGTATCATTTATTAAAATTTAATATCTGGTACAGAGGCCACATACTGTATTAGGTGACAAATAAATACACTATATATGGTCTTTCCTGGTATCTCAGCTGGTAAAGAATCTACCTGCAATGCAGGAGAGCCCAGTTCAATTCTTGTATTGGGAAGATCCCCTAGAGAAGGGATGGGCTACCCATTCCAGTATTCTTGGGCTTCCCTGGTGGTTCAAACGATAAAGAATCCAGCTCCAATGCAGGAGACCTGGGTTCCATCCCTGGGTTGGGAAGATCCCCTGGTGGAGGGTATGGCAACACACTCCAGTATTCTTGCCTGGACAAGGTGGTAAACAGAGGTGCCTGATGGGCTACACACAGTCCATGGGGTTGCAAAGAGTCAGACACGAATGAGGGACTAAGCATAGTGTAGCATATATACTATATGCATATTAGTTTAACACTCATAACAATGCTATGAGTCCAGTATTACATTATCAGTTTAGTTTCTTATAGATGTTATGTAGCTTATAAGTAGAAAAACCTGGATTTGGCTCCAAACCAAGTATTTATTTTTCTACTTGCTGAAATAGTTTACTGAGTCAGACAATTAATAATCAACAAGCCTGGATATAGAGATCAATTTCTTTCACTTAAAATTTAGCATCCTACTAAAATTATCTTCATATTGACTGCTTTGCCAGTGCAATACACTGAGAGCAAAAAATACCTTCCAATAGAAAATAAAAATTAATCTCACCTCTGAACAAAGCAAAGAATCTCATTTGCATGGATACTTATATAATGATGACATAACCTCTGTTCCCAAGCTTGCTATGTTAATGATGTGTGTCAATATGAATTTATTTTCAAACCCATAGTTACATGCAGCTAGTTTAATGACAGACATCAGTCTGGAGTCACATAGAAGCTGTAATTATACCCTAACTTTCTGCTTTTATAAATGAAGGAAATGTTGTGCTCATTCCAAAAATGTATCCAATTTGACATGAGACCACTTCTATCCTTCTTCACAAAGGACTTATGACCTAAAATTTACTCAACCTCACTCCCAAAAGTTAAATTTTCAATAAATAGTCACTAATGGATGTAATGCAAATTTCTATACAAATTTCCCAAAGCAATGCCTTAACTGCCTCATTATAAATCTAGTGTAAGATGAGATCAAATGACACATTAATAAGTTTATGCCACAGAATTATGCAAAGAACTGCTAGCCAGAAACATTCGGAGTATATACCCTGGCCAAGATCAATTTTTTATACTTTTGAATATCTACAGTCTTCTATAATGCCAAATTTCAGAATAGCAGCTTTGAACAACTGCACACCCTCCAATTTCTTTTGACTTTCAAAGATTATTAATATCTGAACAACATATAGAATTATTTTCTGCTAAGATATTGAGGTGTTAACAATATTTTATTGTAAATTTAGAAATACAATGCTTATTAGCAAGAAGTTAATTGCTAATATAGATTATTGTCAGCCATATATCTGATAAACAAAAGAAATTTATTTCCTGAAAATAAAATGAGGAAGATTTTTGCCAGGAGGAAAACTTCAAGAGCCAGATACTTGACTGAAAAAATTAGTTTGAACAGAACCATTAATAATGCAGACCTGGTAGTAAGTGTCACCTGAAATCGGGCCATAGCATGTTTGTTCCCACAATACTAGCTTTCTGTATGCCTCTCTGACTTTGAATTTGGTATGCAATTATGCACTATTTTTTCCATCCAAGGTTTCTTGAAGGGTGGGGCAAATAGATCAAAAATTGTGAATGAGGGAAAAAAGAAAACAGCAGTAAAAATACTCAGAGAGTACATAAAAAGAGGCAAAGAAAATAAACTGCTCAACAAGGTAATAAAAATGAAATCTTACTACTGCAGTAGTCACTTTACTTCTCTCTTTTTTGCACCCATTGTGACAGGTGTCCTTATTTCTAAAAGAGTTTATTACCCTCATAATGTAATGGTTTCTTCTAGAAAAAAAAAAAGAAAAAACAATAAAAAATCACTATGCCTCATTACTTTCAATCTCATTTGTTTCTCCATGTTACATTTAAGAAAATGAAAACATATTAAAATGCTCACATATCAACTTCACCAGTTAGGGAATTTCTAGCTGGATTATGCCTAAGGTAGTGCAATATATTAAATCAATTGAAGCAAGAAAATTTATTGTGTAAATGCAATAAAAATATTCAGCATTTCTTCTGCATTTATTTTTTTTTCAATATTCTATAATGAATATGTGCTTCTTGGAATTCTTTTGTAAACAAGCAATATAAGTAATACAAAGGAAAATAATGAAGTATATTCTTAACTAAACTATCTTTCTAATTTGGTAATTGCAAAACTTCAAACAGACATTCTATTTTGTGATGTTTCAAGTTACCAGAAAACCAAATTTGCTTGTAAATGTATAGTAGCATGTTTTAATATTTTTCTCATATTTTGAATTATATCTGATATTATATTTGTTAATACATTTTAAAGTTCAGTGGAGCCAATAATCTACATACTTGTATTCACCAAAGTTCAGAACATTTTGCAACATACAAATGATCAATTAAATAGATAGGAAATACAAGCTTAAGTATGAGTGCTAAGACGTTTCAGTCATGTTCTACTCTTTGTGATCCCATGGACTATAGACCACCAGGTTCTTCTGTCCGTGGAATTCTGAGGGCATGAATACTGGAGTGGATGCCATACTGTCCTCCAGGGGAATCTTCCCCACCCAGGGATCAAACCTGTTGTCTCTTACATCTCGTGCGTGCATTGGCAGGCGCATTCTTACCACTAACACCACCTGGGAAGGGAGGTTACTTTGCAGAATGTGGCTTGATCTTTGGCCACTTTTAGGCTCCCAATATTCTTCCTGATTTGAACTTGTTCCCTAAAAATGGGATATTTCCTTTTAGAGGAATATATTTGTCTTTATGAGCATTCTCTATAGAGAGATTTATCCAAAAGAGAATGTAGAGGAATAGAAGAAGGAATGCTCATTCTATCATCCAGAGAAGCAACCACAGAAGATTAAAAACTGCCATCATTCTCTCCTGATAGTCTTTCTTATAAACCTTAAGTTTAATAAATACTTTAGATCCACCAGGTGTGGGGGACTTTGCAGTTTATTATATCTGAAGTTTATTATAATTTTCAGAATTTGTGGCTTGATCTTCTAGTAGCAAATACCTATACTGTCTACTTTGTGCATCCTCCCAGATACCTTGCCCGCTCTCTAAGCATATCTAACAGATTGAATGAAGAAGAATAAAGGCATATTTTTTTGTTTATGACTTTGCATTGATTTAGCCTCTAACCTCTGTCTAAGTCTAGAGTTATTATACCAGAGGCTGATAGAAAAAACTGAAAAGTCACTTTCCTGGACAAAATCTTTGAGATACTGTAACATAAGCACCACTAACAGGAGAACTATATGTCAGACAGAGATGATTTTTCCATTTGTGGACAGAATACAATATAGATTAGTACATTAACGGTTCTGAGACCAGCACTATATTGACACTTTGAGGATTCAAACTATCTGAATGTCATGATGTATCACCCACTGATGCTCTCAACATGGGCTCTGGCTGCAGCAGATGCAGTGTGGCAGCAGACACAAAGCAGCGATCAGAAAGCAAATAAAACAAGAGACTGTGAGGAAGCCTACAAAAAGAAAAGAAAAAACTGTGAACTCATTTAATATGTTTACAGGATGCAATACCTTTTTGAGATGGAGAAATGGCTACAGGGGTAGATAGATGTAATATGGAAACAAGAAATGTGTGTATCCATAAGAACAGAAGTCAGCAAACTATGACCCATGGACCAAATCTGGTTTTGTACCTGTTTACTTATTATTATTATTATTACTGGTAAGTAATGTTAACTGGAACACAAGTACTCCCATTTGTTTATGTATTTTCTATGGATGGTTTCATGTTATCACAGCAGAGTTGTTCAGCTGTCATGGCAAAGAATAAAATATTTACTCTCTGACATTTTATAGAAAAAGTTTGTTAATCCCTGGTCTGGAGAAAAACACCTGTCAGAACCGGGCAACATTATATTAACTTAACTCGGTGCCTGCTATAGTTTATACAAGATAAGGCCCAGAATGTTTTTTTTTATTTTCAAAAAGTTTATAAAAAGCTTTTTTGAAGAGTGGAGAGTTACGGAGGAGTATATTAGAATTATCTGTGCACCTAACAATGACGTTAATTTAAAAACCTCTCCAGAAGAAAGCAAGTCTGCAAATACGCAATAAGTACCTCCTCAGCTCCATGCCCCATCCTTAGCCATGAGTATGACAGTAGTGAAAAAGTCAAGTAATGTTCATGTTTCAATATAGCTTTTACCCAAGGAAAAATAGAAGAAAATAAACACAAAAGTAATGTGCATTTACATGGAAATAGGTGCAGAGTAGGAATAGTAAAATGTAGGAATCTGAGAAAGTAGGAAACTTTGAGTCTACTGGACCTAACGCACCCCTCAGGACCACATCTACTGAGCCCATCTGGTCCCAACCAATCTTCAGATGTAGAAGAAAACACATATGCTAATTTGTGCATGCCACTGATTGTGCAGTGGTTTATCACTCACAGTTGTTGTGGTAATAACCATTACACATCACATTTAGGTCAACATATAAAGTCCTATGTCTTACAGATGTCCTTGTCTTTTCTTAGTTCTGTCTTGAGCGTCATCAGCGTACCTCTACTTTTTGTTCATTATACCCCAGTTACGCTGCTATGCTTCATGTCCCTTAGATAAGCCAAGCATCCTTCTGACTCAAACCCCTAATCATCTCTCTGTGAAATACTTTTTATCTATGTATCTTTTTGTCTCTTCCTCACCTCATTCATATTTGAGACTATATCTCACTGCAATAGTATGTAATCTTTCTTCTTAGTTCTTTTGCATATCTAATATTTTATTATGCATTTTATTATTTAATTGTTTATTCATTGTCTCTTCCACCAGAATTTTAACACCATAAAGGCAAGGACTTTTCTTTGTTTTATTTTCTTCTTGAACTCAGGGTTATAAAATAGTGGTTAACAAGACTATGGTTGTTCAGTACATTTGTTGAATGAAAAAATAAATTCAGTAAGATCAGTGGTGGTTTCCAGATACTGTCATGGCTGTAATTATGTCATAAAGAATATATATATATATATATATATATGTGTGTGTGTGTGTGTGTGTGTGTGTGTACATGTAGGCACACTTATATTATATATATATATAATTTATAACTATATAGTTCTGTTTGTTTTCTACAAAATGGTACAAAGCTTGATGCATAGTGAGCTTGCTGATACTGCCTTATATTTAAAGGCAACAATTTATGATCATGCTTGAGATTAAAATAAAGCACAAGAAAGTTTATATAAATTACATTCAGAAATGTTTGAGGTGGGGATCTGGAATATCTGCAATTAGACAAGGTCAGAGGTTATTTGTTATTAGAGAATAGTAAAAATATATGTGTGTGTGTTTATATATACGTGTATATGTATATATAATGTATACATATTATGTGCTGTGAAAAACGTGAGAAAAAATTTTGTTAGGATGCAATAGCATATAGTCTAGTAAAGGATGATCTTGGGACTTCCCTGGCAGTCCAGTGATTAAGACTCTGTGCTGTCAACGCAAGGGGTATAGATTCAATCCCTGGTTAGGAAACTAAGATCTCATGTGCTGCGCTGCATGGTGAAGAGATTAAAAAATAAAAATAAAATAAAAAGGATGGTCTTTTTGAAGCCCTTTAATCTTACCATTCAAATATACTATAAAGATATAGCATGTTCCTAGACCTGACGCTCTAAGAGATATAGTAGAATACCTAGTGAAGCAGTGAACAAAAATTAATTTTAAAGAAATACAAAGATTTTGGAAATAGCCTATAAAATGAATGAAAGTTATATTTTTAAAAAGTCCCAAAAGCTACAGAGGAAAAATTTTTAAGCAAATATAAATAAACTAATCATACGATTTTTACAGTTCTCCAAACATCTCTGTCAGTCAGTCAGTTCAGTCACTCAGTCATGTCCGACTCTTTGTGACCCCGTGGACTGCAGCACGCCGGGCCTCCCTGTCCATTACCAACTCCCAGAACTTACTCAAACTCATGTCCATTGAGTCAGTGATGCCATCCAACCATCTCATCCTCTGCCATCCTCTTCTCCTCCCACCTTCAATCTTTCCCAGCAACAGCGTCTTTTCCAATGAGTCAGTTCTTTGCCTCAGGTGGCCAAAGGTTGGAGGTTCAGCTTCAGAATCAGTCCTTCCAATGAACACCCAGGACTGATCTCCTTTAGGATGGACTGGTTGGATCTCCTTGCAGTCCAAGGGACTCTCGAGAGTCTTCTCCAACACCACAGTTCAAAAGTATCAGTTCTTCGGCACTCAGCTTCCTTTATAGTCAGTTTAACAATGGAGACAATATTGCAGCATTTTAGGAGACTATAATTAAATGCATTATTTTTTCCAATACTGAACCTCTTTCCTATTTTGGGACAGTCTATTGTTTTATTTATAGATTATCAGATTTTAATGTGTACTAGGTGTTAAGATAAATATTTCCACGTTTCGGAAGGAAGAGTATTGACTGTTGAAAATGATGGTTAACAATTATTAAAGACGGGAAGAAACAAAAGCCTTAGTTAAGATCTATTCAGCTTTATACCCTCATATATGCCACAGCACTATGGCTTAGTTATTGGAGCAGTCTGCAATTGGCTGTCTTGCTGACTGATCCCAGGGCCTTGGTTTGGATGCTATAGGAATTCAAAATAGCTGGAACAGACTGGGCCAGTGAAACTTATTGACCCCATTGCTGTTCCTTCATCCATTTCCTGCAGGCATATAAACATAGTTCATGCCTGTATGACCAAAACACTGGATTGCAGCAAGGTCGATTCACTGTTTTCATCCACCATAATGACTGATTTAGACTGTCACACAGTCAATGTGATTGATTATATAAAAGTTGGCCAACAAAACTCAAAGTTGCCTTTCCATAGCTGCTCTCATTATGGTATAAAAACAGCATTGTTTTATATCTCTCCAAAGCAACATTTGAAGAGGCGTTTAGTCAATCACTCTGTTCATTCTAAAGCAGATGTCCAAACCAGATATTTCTTCCTTTATCTATCTTCACAACTTCCTCTCTGAGTACCACTGACACGACCACATTTAGGGCATTGAAATGCCTGAAGCTGCTATAAGTTCTTACATTTAGATTATGCCCAGGATTCATACAATAGAGCACTTTTTCCAGGAACTGCTATGTGGGCCTTTGCTACCTTTTGACAGAGTTCCTTTTATGTTCCCACAATATAATACTACCATGTTTGCTTATCATCAAGGACGTGATAGTGGGTTATCAATGAGCCTCTTTCCACAAGTCACAGTCTGCAGATTCTAGTTTAGGGCTCAAGTATTCCCATATTAAATAAACAAACCTTATTATATGAGAGATATTAAATTCCAGTTTCACTGGCCCAGTCTGGTCCACCTATTTTGTAAATATTTATCTTGACATCTAACAAAACAACACAAAAAAACAAAAAGAGCATTGGACTAATTTTGAAGGAAACTGCTAAATGTCTTCAAAATGATTCCACCAGTTTACATCCCCATCAGCAATCTGTGAGACTTCCTTGGCTCCACTTCCTTATCAACATATGATGCTGTCGATTTTTCAATTTCTACCACTATACTAGCTGTGTAGTGGTGTCATATTGTTGTTTTAATTTGCATTTTCCTGGCCACATATGATATGGACCATATCCTTATATGTTTATTTTCCCTTTGTATATTTTCTCTGGTAGACTGTTAGGATGTTTGCTGCTTTTTCTAATCAGGTTATTTGTTTGCTTATTATTGAGTTCTAAGAATTCTCTGTATATTTTGGAAAATAAACCTTAAATAAGTGAGTCTTTTGCAAATGCCTTCTCCTAGTCTGTAGCTTGTCTTTTAATTTTCTTGATATTGTCTCTGAATATTTCACTCCACTCTCTTTAGCTGGCATGGTTTCTGAGGAGAAGTCCAATGCTTTTTTTTTATTGTTGTTTGTTTGTTTTGTTTTTCTGGATTCTTTTGGGATTTTTCTTTATTCTTTATTTTTTGTAGTTGGAAATATATATGCCTAGGTGTATTTTTCTTTCTTTCTTTTTTTTTTTTTAAATTTATTCTGCTTTACATTTTCTGAGCTTCCTTGACTTGGCTTGTCCCTTTCTTTCTTCTGATATTCCCATGTATGGTACAACTTTTGTAGTTGTTTCAGTTTTTGGATATTCCCTTTTGTTTACCTCAGTCATTTTCTCTTTGCTTTTTGAGGTTCTTTTGTTTGTTTCTAATGATCCTACTGATATATACTCTAGCTGGGAGATGTTTTCCTCAGTGATGTCCAGTCTACTGTTAATAGTAAGTCCATCAATGATATTTTTCATTTCTGTTACAGTGATTTTAATCTCTAGGATTTCTTTTCTGTCCTTTCCTAGGATTTCCTGCCTTCTGCTTACATTGTCCATCTGTTATTAAACGCTGCTTACTTTACTCATTAGAGTCCTTTTCATATTAATCAGAACTGTTTTAAATACCTAATCTGATAATCCCCATACCTCTATGATGTCTGGTTCAGGGTATTTGCTAGGTACTCTTTTGGTAGATAATTTTCTGTCTATATCTACACATGATGTACCAGGTAAAGAAAGTACTCCAGATAAGCCTTTAGTAATGGGATAGTAGGACTTCACAGGTAGCGCTTGTGGTAAAGAACCCTCTGACCAATGCAGGAGACACAAGAGATGTGGGTCTGATCTCTGGGTCAGGAAGATCGCTTGCAGGAGGCCATGGCAACCCATTCCAGTTTTCTTGTCTGGAGAATTCCATGGACAGAGGAGCCTGGCAGGCTACAGTATATAGGGTTGAAAAGAGTCAGACATGACTAAGCAACTTAACACAATATGATGGTAAGGTTTGGGAAGAGGGAAAGCACTCTACAACTCTATGATTAGGTCTTAATCTTTCAGTGAGCCAGGCAGTGCATCTGGACTGTGAATTTCACAAGTGTTTCTCAGTTTTTTCTCCCAAATTAATTGGGACAGTAAAGCTAGAGTGGGCTGAAGTAAGGTATTTTCTTTGTCCCATGTTAAAGACTAGTGTTGACCAGAGTTGGGTATTTCTCTTCTAAATCAGTTATCCTCCAATAATAGGCCAACAGGTTAGTCTCTACTTAACTAGCTTTTCCTGAAGGCATGCCTTTTCTAAGTATAACAGAGTAATCTGAAATACTCCAAAATGTTTCCTTTTGCCTTCCCCATGCTGAAAGCCTGAGTGGATTTCTCTCTTATTATCAATATTTATTGTGGGAATCTAATGAACTTCATGGAGGTAAATCTTATAAAACCGTGGGGACTTTACTATGGCTGGGTCTTCCTGGAGTTTTTAACTCTTAGACTTGCATACATATGACCCTTGGATACTCACTGACCACATTTCTGGTGTTCCAATCCCTGCACTGATTCCTCTGGAGATTTCCATCTGTGAGTCTATGTTCTGGTAAATTGTTATTCTCTGCTTTCACGTGTCAGTCTCTCCAATCTCAAGGGGAGTGGTTTGTTCTCTGTCCTTCCTTTTCTGTCTCTTTTTTCCCTCTCATCTTGGCTTACCCAAGAAGATTTTTTACACTGGAATCTGTTGAGTTTTTATTTGTTAGAATGAGGTGGTGATTCCAAGATATTTACATGCAAAAGCAGAAACTTGAGGTCTACATTATTTTTTTTTTAATTTAGTGAAAGACATAAGATATGAAAATATTAGTATTTTATTTTTGTAGTAATTAATAACAAGTGTCTTGAAAATTTGTTTAGATACTCTCTGCAGATGTCAAGTATACACTTTCATAACTTACTAAGCTGTGTCTGACTCTTGTGACTGCATGGACTGGAGCCAGCCAAGCTCCTTTGTCCACAGGATATTCTAGGCAAGAATACTGGAGTGAGTTGCCATTTCTTTCTCCAGGGTATCTTCCTGACCAAGAGATTGAACTATGGTCTCTTGCACTGCAGACAAACACGTTACCAACTGAACCACCAAGAAAACCCCTTCATAATACTTCAGAAATAGCAATGAATCTCATTACATTGGGCCATTAAAGCACCTACGTATACTGATAAAAATTTTAAAGTGCATGAAAAAAAACTAATAATTTTAAGGAGTTGTACAAATTACCTATTTTCAGTGAAAAATTTTTCCTATTATCTTTATTGGTTCATCTCGCATGCTAGTAAAATAATGCTCAAAATTCTCCAAGCCAGCCTTCAGCAATAGGTGAACTGTGAATTCCGAGATGTTCAAGCTGGCTTTAGAAAAGGCAGAGGAACCAGAGGTCAAATTGCCAACAACGCTGGATCATCAAAAAGCAAGAGAGTTCCAGAAAAACATCTATTTCTGCTTTTTTGACTTACCAAAGCCTTTGACTGTGTGGATCACAATAAACTGTGGAAAATTCTGAAAGAGATAGGAATACCAGACCACCTGTCTTGCCTCTTGAGAAACCTGTATGCAGGTCAGGAAGCAACAGTTAGAACTGGACATGGGACAACAGATTGGTTCCAAATAGGAAAAGGAGTATGTCAAGGCTGTATATTGCCACCCTGCTTATTTAACATATGCAGAGTACATCATGAGAAATGGTGGGCTGGATGAAGCACAAGCTGGAATCAAGATTGTTGGGAGAAATATCAATAACCTCAGATATGCAGATGACACCACCCTTATGGCAGAAAGTGAAGAGGAACTAAAAAGCCTCTTGATGAAAGTGAAAGAGGAGAGTGAAAAAGTTGGCTTAAAGCTTACCATTCAGAAAACTAAGATCATGGCATCTGGTCCCATCACCTCATGGGAAATACATGGGGAGACAGTGGAAACAGTGTCAAACTTTATTTTGGGGGGCTCCAAAATCACTGCAGATGGTGACTGCAGCCATGAAATTAAAAGACGCTTACTGCTTGGAAGGAAAGTTCTGACCAACCTCGATAGCATATTAAAAAGCAGAGACATTACTTTGCCAACAAAGGTCCGTCTGGTCAAGGCTATGGTTTTTCCAGTGGTCATGTATGGATGTGAGAGTTGGACTGTGAAAAAAGCTGAGCGCAGAAGAATTGATGTTTTTGAACTGTGGTGTTGGAGAAGACTCTTGAGAGTCCCTTGGACTGCAAGGAGATCCAACCAGTCCATCCAGAAGGAGATCAGTCCTGAGTGTTCATTGGAAGTACTGATGCTGAAGCTGAAACTCCAATACTTTGGCCACCTGATGTGAAGAGTTGACTCATTGGAATAGACCCTGATGCTGGGAGGGGTCGGGGGCATGAGGAGAAGGGGACAACCGAGGATGAGATGGCTGGATGGCATCACTGGCTCGATGGACATGAATTTGAGTAAACTCTGGGAGTTGGTGATGGACAGGGAGGTCTGACGTGCTGAGATTCATGGGATCACAAAAAGTCAGACATGACTGAGTGACTGAACTGAACTGAACTGAACTGAGTCCACTTACATTTGTTAGTCCTCGGAGAAGCAAGATTATAATTTTCTTTTTTGAAGGACAACATTGATAATTAACATATTATATTCATTTGTAAGGTTACACACATACTCACTAATTTTATACATGTTATTAAAATCTGAAATTATGAATAATGTTCATCCCAACACTTCATACAGACCCTTGAAGAGTAAAAGAGTAACAGCCTTAGCATGACCTTCAAAATAAATTCCTAACTGTGATTAAATTTTCTAACTTTCCTACTCTAAGTAACTACATTTAATTTCTAATTTCCAAGAATTCTATGCTCCATATATGTTAATTTATATAATATGTATATGTTAATTTATACAATATGTATATGTATATATTAATTTATACAATATTAAAACATCTAGTTTTATTGTCTCATGTATGCTATGCACAATCCATGATTATTTATTTAATGACACATCATTACATACTAACAGAAGCAGAAGATATTAAGAAAGGTGACAAGAATACACAAAAGAACTATACCAAAAAGATCTTCGTGACCTAGATATCCACGAAGGTATGATCACTTTCCTAGAGCTAAACATCATGGAATGTGAAATCAAGTGGGCCTTAGGAAGCATAACTACCAGCAAAGTTAGTGGAGATTATGAAATCCCAGTTGAGCTACTTCAAATCCTAAAAGGTGATGTTGTTAAAAGTGCTGCACTCAGCATGTCAGTAAATTTGGAAAATTCAACAGTGGCCAAAGGACTGGAAAAACTCAGTTTTCATTCCAATCCCACAAAAGGACAATGCCAAAGAATGTTCAAACTACTACACAATTACACCCATCTCACACGGGCTTCCCTAGTGGCTCAGAGGTTAAAGCGTCTGCCTGCAATGTGGGAGAAGTGGGTCGGGAAGGTTCCCTGGAGAAGGAAATGGCAACCCACTCCAGTTTTTTTGCCTGGAGAATCCTGTGGATGGAGGAGCCTGGTGGGCTACAGCCCATGGAGTTGCAAAGAGTCAGACATAACTGAGCGATCTTGGCTGGCTGAGGGTTCCTAGATGAGCCTCCAGAGGTAGGTGCAGGCTACATCACAGCCAAAAACACTTGTAGAAGAGTAGCCCAGAATAGAAGAAATGACACATTTTCTGTCACTGTAAGATGACTATCACATACAAGATAGACTTTTCTTCTAGAAATGTGTATAAAATGGGTGTGACAAGAAATCGGTCTTTCCAAGACACAAACAGCTTAAACATTTGACAATTTCATCAGTATCTCTGAAAATTATTTTTAGCTTTAGGGTTAAAAATAGAAAGTATTTTGTATGTAAGTAATTTAGCAATGCTTACCTAAAATCAAATGGAAAAAATAAGTGTGCATTACTCCAACACAGTACTTTTATTGATTGATTATGTTTAGAAATTTGAGTATAGAAGGAAGAATTGATGTTTTTGAATTGTGATGCTGGAGATTACTCTTGAGACTCCTTTGGACAGCAAGGAGGTCAAACTAGTCAATCCTAAAGGAAATCAACCCTGAATATTTATTGGAAGCACTGATACTGAAGCTCTAATACTTTGGCCACCTGATGCGAAGTGCAGACTCATAAGAAAAGACCCTGATGCTGGGAAAGATTGAGGACAGTAGGAGAAGGGCGTGGCAGATGATAAGATTTTAGGTAGCATGACCAACTTAATGGACATGACTTTAAATAAACTGGGAGGCAGTGGAGGACAGAGGAGCCTGGCGTGCTACAGTCCATGGGGTCACAAAGAGTCGAACAAGACTTCAAGACTCAACAGCAAAAACAATGACGTATTTACAAATATTGACTATTCTATTTACTTCTCCTCTGCCCCTTTTCCAGCTCTGGATTAATATCCTGTTGATTCAAGTTACCTAATCTATAGTTTAAGAGGGATAAAATATGCTGGGTACTGCTGTCTGATTAGTTATTTGAGATTGCCCAGTTTCTGTTAAATTTATGAATCATAATTTACTACAAGCAAATATTTTCAAGGAGGAAATAAGTTAGCTGTCCTCTTAGTTAAGTTGTCACATATATAATATGAGCTCTGTGAGTTTGTAGTAAAGACAATTGAGGTTAGAAGATCATTATGTTCCTTGTACTCTTTTCATTATTCCAAAATTAGCAAAATTATTCACCAAAGTTTCACTTATTCCTTAAAACTCTAGCAATAGAATTTGCTTTGATTTTGTTACTATGAATTTCTGATAAGTCAAAAATACTATTAGTAAAAATAGCATTTTCATTTACTTTATGTAAATCTGAAAGACTTCTTTTTCAGATTCTTCATGTTCATGGATGTCTGGCTTGATCTATAAAATTCAGTACTCCATTTATTCTCTAAACAAAACTAGATGCAGCTGTAATACCAGTATGATGTCATGGGTTAACTTAAAATTTAAAAGTACATGTAAATTAAAGTTTGACAATGGCTTAGAATGTTCTCCATTAATGTCTATTTAAGGAATCACTTTCCAAAAGGGCTAAAAGTCAAGTGAAATAAAATGAACATTTTTGAGTGATGGATGTTCACCTTGTGTGCTGAGATAGAACAAGAATAAATGACTTGCTTTCTACTAATAGGAATTAAGAAAACTTTCCAGGTAATGATATGCAGTAGTTGCTAAAAAGATGATTGCTACTGAAAAAAAAAGATTTGGTAGGAGATAGGGAGCTATATTTTTATTACATCATTTTTGTCCTGAATATCTTTATATATATACTATGCTTAGATATTTATTTTAACAAGGATATATACTGCCTTCACGAATATATCATAAAGTCTTTGAGGCCAATTATATCTTTAAGTTCTTAATAGCCTACATGAAGATTTTAACATAGTATGGTCAAAATTGCATTTGCTAACAGTTAAATATTGAGAAAATATATTTCAAGGTACACACATTTTCTCTAACCAAACTTTTCTTTCTTTCTTTTTCACTTTTAGTAAGACGATGTGTGATTCTTTTGTTTCTAACTTTTGTAAAGACCTAGGACAGATCCATTCATGTCCCCTGAGACATTAAAATTTGTCCTAAGCAAAATTAGTAGAGGCAGCCTTAGTTTTCACTTACCAAAAACCCAACAATGTTTACTCTGAAGTTTATTCTACACAAGTCTTTAAAAAAAAAAAAACAAAAACTATTTCCTCAAACGTGTAAATCCATGTTTGAATTAGAGCTCAAACTAAATAATAATAGTTTGAATTATGTAGAATATTTATTTAAAACAAACTAGAAGTAAATATATATTGTAGATATATAATAAGTAAATGTCAAAATAAATACCAAAACACACTCAGGGCACACAGTTATATATTATTTTTTAAAAATTCATTTAAAGAAATAAGAGATAATGTTGTTATTAACATAGGTTACTGGGTTCTTTGATCTGATTTTCTTTCCTAAAGCCCCTAGAAAATCTGCTACACATTTAATGATTTTCCCTACTTTTACGAGATAATTTTTAAAAAGATAAAAATAATAAATTATGGTTTAACCATTATTCTCAAACATAGTATAAAGTACATATATATCATTTTCCTGAAAGGTACACTTTAAATAATTAAATAAATGTGACATTTACTTCCGTATACTGAATCTACTTAAGCTGTTACCCCAATATTCTGTTTATTGCTATTTACAAAAAGAAAGAGGACTGTGAACACATCTGTAGAATTAGAGTAATATAATTAACTGAATAATATCTATAAAGGGCTAAACATCACCACCACCCTCAGTCCCTTTTTAACAGATATAAAGTTGTGGGCAGAGGCCCAGAGACCAAAGACAGTATTCTGAGATAAAGCATTGAAGCAAGTTTCAAGAGAAAATACTTGAAAACTACATAGTCTTTAAAATTTATTTTTATTATTTTTAATTTCTTTTTAATTAAAGGGTAGTTGATTTACAATATTTCAGGTGTACGGCAAAGCGATCCAGGCATGAGTGCATGCTGAGTCACTTCAGTCATGTCTGACTCTTTGCAACCCTATGGACAGTAGCCTGCCAGGCTAGAATACTAGAGTGGTTTGCCATTTCCTGTTCCAGAAGATCTTCTTGACCCAGGGAGCAAAGCCACATCTCCTGTGGCTCCAGCATTGCAGGCAGATTCTTTATCGCTGAGCCACTAGGGAAGGCCGATTTAAGAATATGTATGTATACATACATATGTGGTGTTGGCTGTGATTTAGTTGCTGAGTCATGTCCGACTCTTGCAACCCAATGAACTGTAGCCCTCCAGCCTTTTCTGTCCGTGGGGTTTCCCAGGCAAGAACAGTGGAGTGAGTTGTTTACTTCTCCAGTTGATCATTCCGACCCAGGGATCGAATCCACATCTCATGCATTGTAGTTGGATTATTTATTATTGGGCCACCAGGGAAGCCACATACATGTGTGTGTGTGTGTGTGTGTGTGTGTGTGTGTGTGTGTATTTTTTTACATTACATGTTATTACAAGATACTGTGCTATGTGCTGTGCGCTTAGTCACTCGGTCGTGTCCGACTCTGCAACCCTTTGGAATGTAGTCCGCCAGGCTCCTCTGTCCATGGGTTTCTCCAGGCAGGATTATTGGAGTGTGTTGCCATGCCCTCCTCCAGGGGATCTTCCCAACCCAGGGATCGGACCCTGCTCTCCCGCATTGCAGGCAGATTCTTTACCGTCTGAGCCACCAGGGAAGCCCATCAGATACTGAGATACTGAATGTCATTCCCTGGGCTATATACTACGTCCTTGTTCATCTATTTTGTTTATAGTATTGTGGTCTCTGTAAAACTCAAATTCCCAATTTGTCCTTTCCTCTTCTTTCCCTTTTGTTTTCTATGTCAAGTCTATTTCTGTCTTGTAAATAAGTTCATTTGTATCATTTTCAAAAAGGTACCACATAAAAGTGATATTATATAATGTTTGTCTTTGTCTGACTCACTTCACTTAGTACAATAATCTCATAACCAAGACACGAGGGCCTGATGTCCGTCAACAAATGAATGCATATGATCACTTCTTTGATGGCTCAATGGTAAAGAATCTGCCTGCAATGCAGGAGACCCAGGTTAGATCCCCAGGTCAGGAAGAGTCCCTGGAGAAGAGAATGGCAACCCACTCCAGTATTCTTGCCTGGAGAGTTCCGTGGACAGGGGAACCTGGCAGGGTTAGGGTTAGGGTTAGGGTTAGTCCATGGGGTCATAAAGAATGGGACACGACTGAGTGGCTTTCACTTTGATACTATTACTTACTACAGGTAGCATTCTGACAGTGTTTTTAGAAATAGTAGTGCAAAAGTAAGTCAGGATGAAATTAAGTCAAGGACTTCCCTGGTTGCGCAGTAGATGAGAATCTGCCTGCCAACGCAGGGGACACAGGTTGCATCCACATACCACAGGACAACTAAGTCCAAATGCCTAGAGCTAGCGCTCTGCAACAAGAGAAGCCACCGCGATGAGAAGCCTGTGCACTGCAACTAGAGGGCAGGCCCCACTTTCTGGAAATAGAGAAAAGCCCAATATAGCCAAGAAGACCAGAGCAGCCAAAACTAAAATAAATAATTAAATATTTTTAAAAAAGAAGTAAAGTAAAGTCACCATGACCCTTTTTAAATCGCATCTCATGCCCAAACTCTCTAATGAAAAGCTGGGGTCCTGAGTCAAGCAAAAAAGCCCCAAATAAATGATTAAAATAGTTTACAATTTGTAGCAATATGAAAAGCATCAATTAACTTTTCTCTACATAATAGTAGCAGAATCATAGATTTCAGAATCAAGTATTCTTATTTGAAATCCTTGTTTTACTGTGGGAAAAATGACAACTTGTTGAGGTTTTATGATGATTAAATTAGGTAGTACATATGAGAAGCTGACAAATAATGGATACTTTTTTAATGTTTCTGTAACTTCACCCCAGAAAATAATTGTCTATTTCAGGTCACCTTGTTTATTCTATATATCATCCCCTGTGATGGCAATTTCCCCACCTGATAAAATTGGTGTTAATGATGGAAAACTGTGATTAGATCTTTCTAGATATCATGAAAATTTTGCTAATGATGTCTGAACTTGTTCTATCAAAAATAGATTTTATTCTTCAGACATTTAATTTTTAATTTTTGAGTATAGTCAATTTACAGTATTGTGTTAGTTTCTGTTATACAGCAAAGTGAATCAGTTATACATATACATATATTGACTCTTTTTAAGATTTTTTCCCCCATATAGATCATTATAGAATATTGACTAGGGTTCCCTGTGTGATACAGTAAGTTCTTATTAGTTTTCTATTTTATACATAGTAGTGTGCATATGCTAATTCCAATATCTCATTTTTATCCCTCCATCTTTCCCCCTTGGTAAACCTAAGTTTCTTTTCTATATCTGTGATTCTATTTCTGTTTTATAAATAGGTACATTTTAAATAACCATTTTATTTTTCAAGTGGGTGAAAAATGATAAACAAAATGAAAGCTTTCTCCATAAAATTATCCGGAAAAATGACAAGAATGATGCTAAAAGTAGTAAAGCCTTTGTTGTATGTTAATATTTTTATGTTCTACAGGATTAATTTGTACTTAACTTTTATTCAGTGAGCCATTATACATGTAATTATGTATTAAAATTAATTTGCATTATTAGACTCTATTATGTAGTTTTGTTTTCATGATCAAGGATAAAGTATGAAAATACAGTTTGGTTATAAAAGAAAACTATTATGGCAGTATGATATATAACGCTGCCTTTTTATATTAAAGCTGGAATGTTTTTCTCAAAAGATACATTAACTCTGCAAGCAATACTTCACTCTGTTGAAAAGTAAAAGGGAAGAGATATTTGATGTAAATTTTCTTAAAGAAGAGGAAATTACATTCATTATGCTTCTATATTTAGATAAGTGTTTTTGTTTTGATGTAACATTACCCTATCCACTTCTTTTTTCCTCAAATGAGGCTGCAGATAATTTTAGTTTTACTGGTAGTTTGTCTATTTCTCATAGCTATGACTTTTTAAATTACATATTTCTAATAGGGAGGTGGAGCAAGGAGGTTACAATCTAACCAATAACTACAATTGTAGGTTGGATACATGGTCCTCTAAATATAGGATATAAGCTTAGTTAGGTTTTTCTCTAATAAAAAGGACATTTTGTGCATTTCTGTAAAACACTTTAAAAGCTAAAAGTCACATAAGATGTATTTTGCTTTTTAAATCAAAGTATAGTTAATTTAAAATATTATATTAATTTCAAATATACAACATAGTAATTTTTTTTTATTTTTATAGATTCTACTCCATCTAAAGTTATTATAAAATATTGACTATACTCCCTGTGTACAAAATCTATTTTAAAATAGCTATCAAAAGACAAGGACCCCTGAGAGATGGAAAACAAATTGTACAAATCCTACTGTGATGATTCGTTTTAATGTGTCAACTTGTCTGAGCCATGATTCCCAGATACTTGGTTAAACATTATTTGGAAGTTTTCATGAGCATACTTTTGAAGGAAATTGAGATTTAACTTGCTGGACATTGAATAAAGCTGATTACTATCCATAGCGTGGATGGGCCTCATGCAATCAGTTAAGGACTTTAAGAGAACACAGACTTTCTTGAGCAAGAAGGAATTCTGTTAGCACGCTGTCTGTAGGTAGAAACTACACGTGTATTCTGGGTCTCCAGCCCTCCAGCTACCCTGAATATTTTGGATTTATCAAAGCCTCCACAGTGCATAAGCCAGTTTCTCAAAATAAATTCCTCTCTCTGAAGAATCCTAGTGAATACAGCTATATCATTATAGGTACTTTCATGAAAACAGTTTATAGGCACATAGCAGAAATATAACAATCAGATATGATTCAGTTTAGTTTCAGTTCAGTTGCTCAGTCGTGTCCGACACTGCGACCCCATGAATCGCAGCACGCCAGACCTCCCTGTTCATCACCAACTCTCGGAGTTTACTCAAACTCATGCCCATCGAGTCAGTGATGCCATCCAGCCATCTCATCCTCTGTTGTCCCCTTCTCCTCCTGCCCCCAATCCCTCCCAGCATCAGGGTCTTTTCCAACGAGTCAACTCTTCGCATGAGCTGGCCAAAGTATTGGAGTTTCAGCTTCAGCATCAGTACTTCCAATGAACACCCAGGACTGATCTCCTTTAGGATGGACTGGTTGGATCTCCTTGCAGTCCAAGGGACTCTCAAGAGTCTTCTCCAACACCACAGTTCAAAAGCATCAATTTTTCGGTGCTCAGCTTTTTTCAAAGTCCAACTCTTACATCCATACATGACCACTGGAAAAACCATAGCCTTGACCAGATGAACCTTTGTTGGCAATGTCTCTGCTTTTTAAATATGCTATCGAGGTTGGTCAGAACTTTCCTTCTAAGGAGTAAGTGTCTTTTAATTTCATGGCTGCAATCACCATCTGCAGTGATTTTGGAGCCCAAAAAAATAAAGTCAGCCACTATTTCCACTGTTTCCCCATGTATTTCCCGTGAGGTGATGGGACGAAATGCCATGATCTTAGTTTTCTGAATGGTAAGCTTTAAGCCAACTTTTTCACTCTCCTCTTTCACTTTCATCAAGAGGCTTTTTAGTTCCTCTTCACTTTCTGCCATAAGGGTGGTGTCATCTGCATATTTGAGATTATTGATATTTCTCCCAACAATCTTGATTCCAGCTTGTGCTTCTTCCAGCCCAGCGTTTCTCATGATGTACTCTGCATATAAGTTAAATAAGTAGGGTGACAATATACAGCCTTGACATACTCCTTTTCTTATTTGGAACCAATCTGTTGTCCCATGTCCAGTTCTAACTGTTGCTTCCTGACCTGCATACAGGTTTCTCAAGAGACAGGTCAGGTGACCTGGTATTCCCATCTCTTTCAGCATTTTCCACAGCTTATTTTGATTCACACAGTCGAAGGCTTTGGCATAGTCAATAAAACAGAAATGGATGTTTTTCTGGAACTCTCTTGCTTTTTCGATGATCCAGCAAATGTTGGCAATTTGATCTCTGGTTCCTCTGCCTTTTCTAAAACATCTGGAACATTTGGAAGTTCTCGGTTCACGTATTGCTGAAGCCTGGCTTGGAGAATTTTGAGCGTTACTTTACTAGCGTGTGAGATGAGTGCAATTGTGCGGTAGTTTGAGCATTCTTTGGGATTGCCGTTCTTAGGGATTGGAATGAAAACGGACCTTTTCCAGTCCTGTGGCCACTGCTGAGTTTTCCAAATTTGCTGGTATATTGAGTGCAGCACTTTCACAGCATCATCTTTCAGGATTTGAAATAGCTCAACTGGAATTCCATCACATCCACTAGCTTTGTTCGTAGTGATGCTTTCCAAGGCCCACTTGACTTCACATTCCCGGATGTCTGGCTCTAGGTGAGTGATCACACCATCGTGATTATCTGGGTCATGAAGATCTTTTTTGTACAATTCTTTTGTGTATTCTTGCCACCTCTTCTTAATATCTTCTGCTTCTGTTAGGTCCGTACCATTTCTGTCCTTTATTGAGCCCATTTTTGCATGAAATGTTCCGTTGGTATCTCTAATTTTCTTGAAGAGATCTCTAGTCTTTCCCATTCTGTTGTTTTCCTCTATTTCTTTTCATTGATCGCTGAGGAAGGCTTTCTTATCTCTCCTGGCTATTCTTTGGAACTCTGAATTCAAATGGGAATATCTTTCCTTTTTCCCCTTGCTTTTCACTTCTCTTCTTTTCACAGCTATTCGTAAGGCCTCCTCAGGCAACCATTTTGCAGTTTTGCATTTCTTTTCTATGGGGATGGTCTTGATCCCTATCTCCTGTACAGTGTCACGAACCTCAGTCCATAGTTCATCAGGCTCTCTGTCTATCAGATCTAGTCCCTTAAATCTATTTCTCACTTCCACTGTATAGTCATAAGGGGTTTGATTTATGTCATATCTGAATGGTCTAGTGGTTTTCCCTACTTTCTTCAGTTTAAGTCTGAATTTGGCAATAAGGACTTCATGATCTGAGCCACAGTCAGCTCCTGGTCTTGTTTTTGCTGGCTGTACAGAGCTTCCCATCTTTGGCTGCAAAGAATATAATCAATCTGATTTTGGTGTTGTCCATCTGATTATGTCCATGTGTAGAGTCTTCTCTTGTGTTGTTGGAAGAGGGTGTTTGCTATGACCAGTGCGTTCTCTTGGCAAAATTCTATTAGCCTTTGCCCTGCTTCATTCCGTACTCCAAGGCCAAGTTTGCCTGTTACTCCAGGTGTTTCTTGACTTCCTACTTTTGAATATGAATGGACCTATATTAAAATTTAGTAGGGGTAGGAAATGGCAACCCACTGTAATGTTCTTGCTTGAGAAATTCATGAGGTCGCAAAGAATCAGACATGACTAAGCAACTGAGCACACACACACAGAATTTAAAGAAACTAAATTTATACTGAAAGCTTTCCCTACAAGCAAATCTCCAAATCCAGATGACATCACTGATGAATGGCACAGAATTTTTACAAAGAGACCCACACGAAATGAGATACTTAATCAGGTGACTCTCTTGGGAAAGACATTCCAGGAAGAGGAATAGAATTTGGTAACAGCTTCAGATATCTTTTCTTGCTAGGTTTATGAAACTATCTCCTCTAGTACAGGCTGGTTTCCTCAATGGATATTTTACCTTTAAGCTGTCTGCTTTATGAGAAGTCATGACAATATGGCTAATATAGGAGGAACTACAGTATTTCTCAGTTTTTTTTTTTTTTCCCCTTACTAGATTTCAAGCTTCTGTGATACCTACGTGAGTTTGGCAAGGAAACTGCTAATAGTGTACCTGATTGGAGAAATATTCTCCTTTGTCCACTCGTTCTTCAGAACTGTTGACTATAAGGCATAGAAGAATCCATTCCATTCTGAGATACATCAAAGAAAAAATGAACTTGGAAAACTAAGAAACAATGTATCTTTTATAGTATCTCTATTAGCTTGATACAATGTTAAAGTGCTCCCATATTTATTCTAAAATCTAATGTACATGATAGTGGGATGTTAATCACTTGGCAGTCCCAAATGTTGAAAATAACGGGCGTGGTCTGGAGTTGGATGTTAAAGTATCATCTATTTTCTACAGAAGGTCAATCCTATTCTCTGTCCATTTTTCTTCTACTTTAAACACAAGTTTTTACCTTTTTTATTTTATCTTGGAGTATAGCTGATTAACAGTGCTGTGATGATTTCAGGTGAACTTCGAAGGGACTCAGTCATACATATATTCATTGTATTCTTGCCACTAGCATTGGTACATATTGCTTCAGTGTCAGTCTGATCATTTTGATCTTAATCAGCATTATTGCTTGTTATTTTGGAGCCTAATCATAACTCACCTCACTCCCAACACTAGAACTTAGAAATACATAGAAGAATTGGAATCAGGCCAAACACTATCTACTTGAAAGAAGGTAGGGGACTTTGAAATTACCTTCCGAATCACTTCTGATTCCACAAATGCACAATTTAGACTGCATCCTAACTTCAGTCATCAGTTTTTTCCTCGATTTTCTGTCTTTCAGTTTTAGGCATTATGTGGATCAGAAAACGTAGCTTTTTCTTTTTTCTTAAAGAAATCTTCATTTTTAACAAGTAAACAAAAGCAAAATATAGTGTAAGTGGTGTCTAAACAGAAGTGGTTTCTTTTCTGAGTATTTGTGAAAATGAATTAAAATTCAGGCTATTTTGTGGTCTAGGAAACTACAACATTCTTGCAAATGCAAGCAAGGAGTCAAGTAAATGAATAATGCTTTATATGGTTATTCTGAACTCCCTTTTCTATATTGGCTTCATTAAAGTAAACAGTATACCTGGGCTGCTTGATCCTCACACAAATGATAAATAGCTAAGCTTCTGCCAAAGCAATAGATATAGATTTCCTACATTCTGTGCCTTTGGCTAAAGGGAAATAATAGTTAAGCAAATCCAACTGGCAGTGGCAGTCAAGTAGTCCATTTGAGGACAGCTCTAAGTAGCAGCTGCATCAGTCTTAGCATACTAAGCTTCTGAAAGATCTTTGCATAGCCTTCTTTTCATTCAGGTCCTAATAGACAACAACATTCAAATGCATTTGTATAAATAATGATAGCATTCTAAAAAACCCTCCAAACTAAGCTATTAAAACTGCAATGGGGCCTACAGTTACATATCCAGGAGTGAAACATGTGCATTTGTTGATTAAATTCAAACATTCTTTCACCCTAAATGTGACTAAAAGCAATGCCAATTTGATTGATGAATACTTTACCATAAATCTAAGCCTTGGATCAGAAAGAGCACTAAAAGAATAAAATGCAAAGTGGCTGGTGCTTGGATACCAAGACGCAGAAGGCAAATAATCACAGAATACATATGTTGGTACTTTTCAACTAACACATTTCAGTAATAGGTCACATTAATTTTGCCACAAACAGGAAATGACCATGCATTTTAATTGGGGCAGCCTCATTTATGTTGGTAACAAAATCATGGCTCACATTTTCTTGTCAAATAAGGATAAAACAACAGTATTTGGCTTCATCAGATTTATATTTCTGAAGTCAGTGGTGACAATGACTCTAGGAGACACCACCCTATTACTATCCATGCAAGTAATGCTTCTGTTCTAGCTCAAATCTTTCTTATGCAGACATACTAAACATCACTTTTTATTTAATTTGACGATCTATCTAAACAATATAAGGTAGAAACTAAAGTGTAACTCATGGGGTCAGAAAAATTCGGACATGACTGAGCGACTGAACTGAAAATCATCTGGTTTAGCTTTATAATTACTTTTCTATGTATTTTTCCTTAGTAGTCAAAATAATTATAATTTTGATATAAACATTTATAAAAGATTCAAGGTAAGATATTCATACTTATTTTACACTTTTATAAAATTGTCATTTTTTAATTATTTCCGTGATCTAACAGCCGTCACAGGATTGTTTTGTCCCTAAACATCTCTACATTTATTAAGTTCAATTCAGGCCAGTCAGTCATGTCCAACTCATCGCAACCCCATGGACTGCAGCATGCCAGGCTTCCTTGCCCATCACCAACTCCCAGAGATTGCTCAAACTCATGTCCATCAAGTAGATAATGCCATCAGGCCATCTCATCCTCTGTCCTCCCCTTCTCCTCCTGCCTTCAATTTTCCCAGCATTAGGGTCTTTTCCAATGAGTCAGTTCTTTGCATCAGGTGGCCAAAGTATTGGAGTTCATCTTCATCATCAGTCTTTCCAATGAATATTCAGGACTGATTTCCTTTAGGATGGCTTCAACCATCTTAGATTAGCTGCTATTCCTGTATACTTTAAATTTATCTTTACTTCTTACTGGTCAATACATTTTACTCTCTATTATAATGTCTTTTTATATGTAACCTTTCTCCATGAAAATAAGCATGAGGTTTTTCTTTCTTCATTGGATCCTGACTAGACAAACTTTCTGAAAAAAACAGAAATTCAATTATTTCTATTTCCTTAACTGTCTTTGAGGAAGTTACTCTAGTTACTCTAGTCACTTTGCTTAAACTGATATTTAGTTTATTAACTCATTCATACATTTACTTAATATTGCATCAGTATGTGTAAACAAATTATATTTATGTAAACTCAGCAATGAATCACGCAAGTAAGTGTTAGTTGCACACTTGGTTGACTAAAACATACTCTATGTGTAGTAATTTTGAAATTGAAAATGTTAATTGTTCAGTCATGTCCAACTCTTTGCAACCCCATGAACTGTAGCCCACCAAGCTCCTCTGTCCCTGGAATTTTTCCAGGCAATAATACTGGAGTGGGTAGTCATTCACTTCTCCAGGGGATCTTCCTGACTCAGAGATCGAACCCCCGGTCTCCTGCATTGAAGCCAGATTCCTCTGAGCCTCCAGGGAAGTTATTTTGTTTCATTTTAATTTATATCATCAATAATTTTTTGAACATTAACTTCTCTAAAACTCATCAAAGGAGCACATGTAAAGTAGGACATTAACAGATACATTGCTGTCTTTCCTCTTCTAAGTAGGACAGAATTCTAGATCTATCTATCTATCTAAAACAAAAAACTGAGACACACTGCAAAAATCATCTGTGCCCTTCCCAGTTGTATTTATTGTACCTTTTAAACTTCTAGGCATCTATTTTTTAATAGAAGTAGTCCCTTCCTCCTCAAACAGTTCAGTCTATTAAATGCTTCATTTGTATCTGGCAAAATATCATGTTCTGGATTGTCAAAGACACATATGTTCTATATCTTCTTTTTGCTTAAGGCAGTCATATTCTGATGAAGAACTTTCACTGTGTTTAGGCAACACTTCAAGAGTAATCTCCAAAATGAAAAAAGGAAATAAAAGTCTTCCCAGGTAGAACAGGTAGAGGAAATAGTGCATGCAAACATTCAAGGATATAAAAAGGCAAACAAAAATAATACAGAATGAATGCAAAGAAAATGAGTAGTTTAGTCATCCTTAAAAGATGCAAGATAACCTATGGAAAATGCATTTGGAGAAGTTAGCAGGGGCAGATTTCAAAGGATTTTATGTCATGCCTAATTTAAAAGTTGTAGAGCATAATCCTGTGACTATGTATCTTAATTTTTCCAATGATTAATCTAACTTGGAGAGTCCTATTATTTGCAGCAATCTATTACAAATAAATATGGTGATAATTAGAAAAAAATTCTACAATACAAACTGAGTATAATACAAACTATTAACTACTTATTTGCTTAATTTTTGGTAAAAATCAATTTTCTTAAGTAGCAAGATTTACTATAGGTGCCTACAGTGCCTAAACACAGCAAAACCACAAAGAAAATAAAAATGTAAAATAGACGTGTGAACTAGTTCTTTCTTAAAATAGCTTTTAAAAGTAGGATAAAAGAATGAAATAGCCCTTGTGTTACCCCACAGATTATAAAGTAGTTCTTGAATACCACTTAATCCTCCCTTAATCAGTGCCTTGAATTTAGTAGACCAATTTGAGAAAGTTTATGCTGGGACTTAACCTACATCTAATCATCAGTTCACCTTATCAAATGCCTTATAAATTACTTCAGTGCATATTTAAGACTCCAAGTCTCAGTGCAGAATTGTCAAATGCTAATTATTATTTTGTCCCTATCATACAGAGACAAGCATATATTCTTCAAAGAGGGAGGCTTTCAGAAAAGTAGATATGATTCACTTCTAAGACAGTTGAGGAAGGCTAATTCAGGCATCCTCTTTTTTATTATTATCATTTATATAAGGGACAATAAAATTGTGTGCTTTTCAAATCGTGCAAGTAAACTATGGAACACAATGTCAAAAATAAATCATGCTACTCTGTTTCAATATTGTTAAAGATATTAACATTGAGCTTTAGCATTATGATGTCACTATATTCAGCAGCGTGTAAGAACCAAGTATATGGATAGCAACTGTCTGCCTTCCAGGGACTTAGTAAGAGATAGTCAAGAGTTAATTACAGTGAAAAAGAATGTCACACTTTTCATACACTTTGTATTGATCTTCTGGAAGGTTTAACACACAAACCATACTTTGAAATATAAAAACACATGATGAGAACTGATTGAGCCAAGCCACAGGGATGTGGAAAACAAAACTGTGTTTTAAGAGATATTTCATTTTGGCTGAAATAGAGAATGGTATAAAAGATTGGAACTTTGGCACTGTAAATAATCTTGTATATTAGAACTATGTATTTTTACTTTGTTCAATGGGAAAAAGAAGAGCCAGAAAAGTCCACTGGGAAGAAAGTTGTAATATCCAAACAGTGCCTTATGATGATTGATATTCAGGAGTTTGAAGATATACAAGACCATGGAGACCATGAAGGAATTTTGCTTATGTGGCTGATATAAACCTGTGTAAAGCTTCAGAAATGACTTAGGATAGCCCCCAACACTCTGAGAATTAAAGCACAGAACAATCTGGTATACATTTTAAGAGAAGAACCTTGATGACTTAATTACCACCTGTTTTGAGGGAAGAAGGAAATGCCAACAAAAACTAACACATTTCAGTTTGAGTGTTAACAAATTGAGCACAGAAAAATGGAGAATGACACCGCTTAGAATAACCTTTGAAAGCACAACTGGTGCATTAGATGAATAAATTAAGAATAATTTTCACCAGGAGGTGAAATGTTACAAAAGCCCAAGGAAAGGAATATTTTTTTAAAAGTCAACAGTGACCATTTTGAAATCAATACTATCTCTTTTTTTACAAAGAGCAAAACAAACAAAAATGGTGGACTTTTTTTTTTTTTTACTTTAAATAGTTTATATAATGAGTATTAACTTATATTAATTTCCCAGGTGACGAAGTGGTAAAGAATGGCCTGTCAATGCAGGAGATGCAAGAGATAAGGGGTTCTATCCCTGGGTTGGGAAGATCTCCTGAGGTAGGAAATGGTAACCTGCTCCAGAATCCTTGCCTGAAAAATCCCAGAGACAGAGGGGCCTGGTAAGCTAGAGTCCAGGGGCTCACAAGAAGTCAGACATGACTGAGCACACCCTTGGCTTGATTTAAATGGCCTAATAGTATGAATTTCACTTGTCTTCTTTATGTGATGTACAGTAACCTGAAGTTTTTCTCCCTGACTGTCCAATTATATATTCTAAAAATGCACAATTAAAGTAAAGTTAATATTACTGGTAAATTAAGCATAAGGCAAAAATAATATAAGTTAGGATAAACTAAGCTATCCTAAGAGCTTTAAAACAAAACCCTCACATTTTAGTGGCTTAAGCTAATAGAGGCTTATTTTGCACCCTTGTGGAGACTTGGTGTAACAGTAGCTGCTCTAGTGGTGACTGCCCCAGTCATGTCTGACTCTGTGTGACCCCATGGACTGTAGCCCACCAGGCTCCTCTGTCCATGGGATTCTCCAGGCAAGAATACTGGAGTGGGTTGCTATGCCCTCCTCAGGTGATCTTCCCCACCTGGGGATCGAACCCACATCTCCTGCGTCTTCTGCTTTGCGGGTGGATTCTTTACTGCCGAGCTGCCCAGGAAGCCCCAAGTGGTGACTAAGAGGTGCTGATTGCTCCTCTGACTTTATCCTCCCAGCTACAGGGCAGGAGAAAGAAGCAGAAGATCTCACATTAGCAATTAAATGCTTCCACAATAAAGCGACTATTCACCCCACACCAACAATTAAATGTTCCAATATTCATAGCCTATTCATGTCTACTCCCAGCCCATAGGAGAACTTGTGGAATACATCAGCCCTAGGACAAAGTATAAAGGAAGGACTGTCATCCTTCTCGTTTAGAGGGAAAGAGCACCAGACTTCATCAGAAGAATTATATTTTCCAAAATTGTAATACTGAAAAGTGCTAAAGAATCATCCCAAGAGTCACACTATAAGCAGTTGGCTCATTTATATATTTTTGTATCATTTATATAAAGATTAGTTTTTCCCAAACATTATCTGGGATATTATAATATATTCAGTCTCTGATCACCATGTACCTCCTGTAACGAGAATTTCTGCCAAAGCAAAGAAATGTGTTGTGCAGAGAGTCTTCAGCATGTTATGAACTATTATTTTGGAAATGCTAAAAATAGTTTACAAGTTTTTATTTATTCATTGCAGAATTCTTAGACTGCTTTACAAGTATCCATTAGGAAGTTATCTATAAGTGTGACAGGTCAGGGGTGTATGTGTGTGTGTGTGCGTGTGTGTGTGTGTGTGTGTGTGTGTGTGTGACTGATCTTTTAACTTTCTTACTTAGATGGCCTAGTGTTCTTAGGTTAAAGTTCATAAAATTTAACAATTCTTTTTATATCCATTATAATCTTGCCTTTACACATTTTTTTTTTCTTGGCCTATTCCCCCTCTTCCTTACTAAACTTCTCTTTGAATATGTCAAGTATCTTCCATCTCAAGATCCTCAGAGTATTTTGTCAATTCCTTCTTTTATAAATTTGCTCAATCAACTTCAATTCAATCTTTATATTTCAGATTAAACCACTCAGAAGCTTTTCATCTCAACACAGCCCAACTTGCATCAAAAGATCTTGATATTACCATATGTTGTTAAAGTAATGGAGATTTTTTTCCCCACTATTAAATATGTCTTTGTTTCATATTTACCTTTCTCCTATTCAAACACTCAGAAAACTGGGTAATGATTACTACACCTAAAGCATCTAAATAATGGCCATTCTAAATAATGGTATTCTTATATAAAGGATTACATGAAAATATTTAAATTCCATGTGAGTTTTTCTAATATATCACATAAGCTTAGTTCTTTAAATGTTAATCAAGATAGTATACTGGGTTATTTCCTCCCACATTTATAAGATGAACATACTCTCCTCTTCCAATATGTTTAGAAAGGTAAAACAAATCTTTGAAATCTGAATATGTAAAACAATCCTAATTGCATTGGTGTTTGAATATATATACATACAGAGCTGTACAATATTTAGAGGGTAGAGGAGGAGGAGGAGGAGAAGGAGGAACAGAAGGAAGATGCACAAAAAAGACCCTTCTGAGAAGGAAGAAGCTGCAACAATTGCCAGTTGACATATCTGTGTTCTATGAAAAGGACATTCAAATCTGAAAAGATTCAATTTCCTCAAGATTCAGGGTAGGAATTAAGCTTACAATAGAACATGCCCACTTGCAATATGTGAGTATTCTGCCTGCTTCCTTAGATTGTGGCCACAGTCCAGACTTCTTTTGGATATCTAGTGCTGGCTGGACTCCCAGAATTGGCTCCCAGCCCTGATCTATCTTGTTGGTCTGTGGAATTCTCCTCTGAGAGGTTTTATTTGGAAACACAAGCTCTCTAGTTAGTATCACAGCACTTAGATTTTCAGGTATGACAACAGTGTATGCAGTTATAAAACTGTACTTCCCCAAATCATTTCTAGAGTAAGAAGGTAAATGCCAGGATTTCAAGTGTCTGGGATTCCATTTGAAGTGGAAATGTGGAACATATTTGGGAATACTTGGAACCGGGAAAAAAAGAACCATAGAAAACATTAGGAATGTAGAGTAAACTGTTAAGCAGCAGACTTGGGATCAGATGCAGTCAGAGACCAAGTGTCATGCTAGAACAGTTTGTTAAGTTGAGTGTTTTCGTTTCCTATTGCTGCCATAAAAATTACCACTAATTCCATCTCTTAAAACAAGAGAAATTCATTATCCCACAGTTCTATGGGTCAGAATCTGAAAGATTCTCCTGACTTCTCTGCTTAGGGTCTCACAAGGGCAAAATCAAAGTGTCAGCTGACCCAGGTCCTTGTCTATACATTCTGGAGGAGAATTTACCTTAAGCTTATTCAGATGGCTGGTTGAATCCAGATTCATTCAACTGTAATGCTGCTCACTTGCTGGTTCTAGGCCCAGGAGTCATTTTCAGTTGCTACAAGCTGCCTGCATTCCCTGGCACATGGCCTCCTCATCTTCAAGGCCAACAACGGCAGGTGAAGGCCTTTCCACACTTCAGATCATTCTTCTACCACATCCGTCTAACTAGGAGAAATATTCCTACTTTTATTGGTCCACGTAATTAGATTTACTCCAGTCTGGTTAATCCGAGATAATTTTTCCACCTCAAAGTTTGTAATTTTAATCACATCTATAAATTCCCTTTTTCCATGTAACCTAAATATATTCACAGCTTCCAGGGAGGAGAGTATGATTATTTTGGGGAAACCATTGTTCAGCAGTTATTAGCCTACATTAGACTAATAGAATGGAGTAATCATACCTGCATTCTTTTGAAATCAAGGATGAAAAAAGGATCAGAAAAGCAGTCAAAATAAACCATGATTGAGTTATGTTAAAACTGAAACCATTTTTTTTTTTACTAATATAAGTGTATCAAGATTAGACGCCTAGAGTTTTAGTGAAACTGTTATTTCAAATATATGGTTTAGAGATGTCTTTAAAAAATAAGATGTTTCTGAGAGAAAAATGCAATTACAAAAACATACCTAATCCTTTCTACTTTTCCTAGCCATAATTATTATATGTGGTATGATACAGTCAAAAGCTGGCCTTTAGGACAGACATGTGGAAGTACATTCTGGACTAATTTCCTCAATAATACAATATTAAGGTATATTAAGGACTAGAATGAATGTGCACTACTTATTTAAAGTCGTATTAGGGAACTGAGTTATACTGGATTTTTAAAAAAATTTTATTTCTCAATTTCTCTTTTGTCTCAATGAAATGGCAATGGTGATATCTTCACTTGATATATTAAGGTGCTGAAGAATTTCATGCTGACTTCTCTCCAAGCATTAGCTCAGGCACCTTAGAATTTTTTAAGGGAAATACTGACCTAATGAATCTCTTCTTAATGACAGACAGTGTGATAAAGCATGAATTTTGGCAAACATAGGGTTTGTCTCTGCTTGACAATTTGTGGTAAATCTGGTATTCCCTATTAGAAATGGAGGCAGTATTCTTTTGGCAGTGGGTACAATGTCCAACTACCTGTAAATTCACTTTGGCACTGATACTACTGTATTCTCCACTTGTCTATTTTTGGGAGTTCATAAACACAGCTTGACTTGTTTATTAGAGTTCAAAAACCTGCAAAGTACATCACTGCAGTTCTTTTTCATCTGCTGGGTTGACATGAAGATCAGTGACCCTTTTTGAATGATCGAGATTTTGACAGCTTAATTTCTATGTCATGAGTTGCTAAGGTAACACTATTTTTGTGAACTTCACAGTTAATAAATCCTTAAGAAATGTCTTCCATTTTTAGTATTGAAAGTAATTTAAAGTTAAAGTTAAAAGACTATTTCTTGGTTCACGTTGCATTCACTGAGGGACCTCAATCTACTTATTGGCTACTGCCCTCTTCCATGGAATATCTGATTCAACCTGGACAGAAAAAGGGTTTAAAACACAATGACAATATCCAGAAAGGAAATAAGGTATCTCAAAGAAGAAAATAAAGCAACATCTTTTTGATAGCTGGAATAGGTTTTGAGAGGAGAGTACGAAAGTACAATATTCAAGGCTACATTTAGATTTCAGAGTTTGCATTTTTATATTCAAATTTTGTTATAGTTCTCAATTTATATTTGCATATACTCAAAGTATTTCCAGAGAAAGGTGAGTATTCACTTTGTGATGCTATTTAACAAACTACCACACATTTAGCTATTTAGCATTCATTTATTATCTCACAATTTCTACAGATCAGAAACCCATGCATGGCTCAATTGAGCGTCCCACTCAGGGTCTCAAGGTTGAAAGCAAGCTGTTATCTGAATAACCTTTTCTGGAGCTCCTGGTCCTCTTTCAAATTCAAATCATTTTGGGAATAATCCCATTCTTATGTTTGCATAACCATTTTCCTGCTGTTTGTTTGACAGGAACCATTTTCAGTTTCAAGAGGCTACATGCAGCTCTTAGCTACCTGCCTTCTACACAGTGTATTTCAACTGCCAATGTCTGAAATGAGCAAGAACCTAGTTTTTTAAAGGTTCACTTGATCAAATAAAGCCCAATGGGATCACTGTCTTTGATTAAATTAAGTCAACAGGATCACAGGAGTGCTATCCCCCATATTCACAATTTCTGCCAAAACTCAAGGAGAGAGGGCATGCAAGATTATGCAGCAGAGGCTGGAAATCATGGGGACCATGTTAAGATCTTGTCTAAGTGAAGTACTTTCAAATACAGAATATTGCTATTCATAAAAGAAATCTTTCCAAGTCCATTTTCAGTTGGTTGAAGCCATCCTAAAGGAAATCAGTCCTGAATATTCATTGGAAAGACTGATGATAAAGATGAACTCCAATACTTTGGCCACCTGATGCAAAGAACTGACTCATTGGGAAAGACCCTGATGCTGGGAAAGACTGAAGGCAGGAGGAGAAGGGGACAACAGAGGATGAGATGGCTGGACACCATGGACGTAAGTTTGAGTAGGCTTCGGGAGTTGCTGATGGACAGGGAAGCCTGGCATGCTGCAGTCCATGGGGTCACAAAGAGTTGGACATGACTGAGCGACTGAACTGAACTGAACTGAAGCCATCTTAAAAGATAAAATTGTCAATTTTTTGCATAAGTTCTTACTGTTTTCCTATTGTGAGTCTTTACACTTATAAAATAGAAAATGATATTCTGGCACATCTGCCTGCCATTAGCTAATAATATAGACAGATAATTGAACTGTCAATATTGCAAGTTAATATTTAAGCAATAGCCGTAATAACATCTTTGCAACTATATATAGACATATATATATATATATATATATATATATATATATCAATTTGGTACATTTAAAGAATTATTTCATACAATTCTGGACTTTCAAAATGGTACATTTAAAGAATTATTTCATACAATTCTGGACTTTCAAAATGGTACATTTAAAGAATTATTTCATACAATTCTGGACTTTCAAAAAATAAAATATTCTGAAAAAAATTTCAATTTCCAGGAAAACATTGAATTTCTAAAAAGTGTATACAGTATGAAACAGAAATATAAAATAAGTACCCAGTTTGAGAAATGTACACCAAGCACAAGCCATTTCAAGTTTTTATAGAAATTAGATGCCTTGCTAGTGAAAATAATAATAATAATAATAATTGATTAGACATGTAAATCCAAGGAGATTTATGAGATGACAGTAAACATCACATGAAAAATTAATTACCTGTTACAGACAATGAGAAGCATTATCCTGAGGATTCAGAATAGAATCGTGTTACTTATATCAAATTTGGAAGTAAGTTACCTGTCAACTCAAAGTACTCAAATGGACTACTAACCCAGTGATAAAAAATATTAAAATAAACAACAACACAAATATCTCTATGAATCTCTCCTAGGAAAATGAAGGAACCATTTTTGGTCAAAATATCATGGAAACAACAATATCACATAAATGAAATCAGTAGCACATAAAAACTTTTACATGAAGCATAAAGCTGTGCCTCTTAAATCTGTGTAAGTGTACATAGATGATGAAGAATCCATGAGAATTAAACAAGTTTATAAATTATTATCATGATGAAATATAGTATCTATATATTGAAAATTGAATTTCCTTTCTACTATTTCAAAGATTTTTCTCCTCCTTTGTTCTAATATGTTCAAATGTTGATATAATTGCTATCTACTTAATCATAACCAACACAGCATTATACTTCAACCATTAGAACACATCAAAGTATATTGATTTCAGTTTTTAAAAGTGTCTTAAAAAAATAAATAAAAGTGTCTTGAATCTATTCCTGTCTTCTGTGTTCACTGTAATTATCCAATGGTTCTTTACAAATCATGGGCATCAGATAAAAGTATTGAAAATTTTAATATACACATGATTTGTCCCCTCATCTTAAAATCCTGATTCAGAAAACATGAATTGGAGCTTAAACATCTATCTTTTCTAACAGCTTCAGACATTAAACTAATGAGGCTTTTTGGTGAAAACTATTATTGGTTTTCTGGCTTTCACTAAATGTTCCTAAATGGTTTTCTTTTTAAAAATTTATTTCCTCATAAGCATACATCTATAAGTTTCTCAGAATCAGTTCAGTTCAGTTCAGTTGCCCAGTCGTGTCCGACTCTTTGCCACCCCATGAACCGCAGCACACCAGGCCTCCCTGTCCATCACCAACTCCTGGAGTCCACCCAAACCCATGTCCATTGAGTTGATGATGCCATCCATCCATCTCATCCTCTGTCGTCCCCTTCTCCTCCCGCCTTCAATCTTTCCCAGTGTCAGGGTCTTTACCAATGAGTCAGCTCTTCTTATCAGGTGGCCAAAGTATTGGAGTTTCAGCTTCAACATCAGTCCTTCCAATGAACACCCTGGACTGATTTCCTTTAGGATGGACTGGTTGAATCTCCTTGCAGTCCAAGGGACTCTCAAGAGTCTTCTCTACCACCAAAGTTCAAAAACACCAATTCTTCTGTGCTCAACTTTCTTTATAGTCCAACTCTCAAATCCACACGTGACCACTGGAAAAACCAATGCCTTGACTAGGCAGACCTTTGTTGGCAAAGTAATGTCTTTGCTTTTTAATATGCTGTCTAGTTTGGTCATTACTTTCCTTCCAAGGAGTAAACGTCTTTTAATTTCATTGCTGCAATCACCATCTGCAGTAATTTTGGAGCCCAGAAAAATAAAGTCAGCCACTGTTTCCACTGTTTCTCCATCTATCTGCCATGAAGTGATGGGACCAGATGCCATGATTTTAGTTTTCTGAATGTTGAGCTTTAAGCCAACTTTTTCACTATCCTTTTTCACTTTCATCAAAAGGCTCTTTAGTTCTTCTTCACTTTCTGCCATAAGGGTGGTGTCATCTGCATATCTGAGATTATTGATATTTCTCCTGGCAATCTTGATTCCAGCTTGTGCTTCTTCCAGCCCAGCGTTTCTCATGATGTACTCTGCATATAAGTTAAATAAGCAGGGTGACAATATACAGCCTTGACGTACTCCTTTTCCTATTTGAAATCTTGTGTGTGTGTGTGTGTTAGTTGTTGAGTCGTTCCCGACTCTTTGCGACCCCATGGACTGTAGCCCACCAGGTCTTCTGTCCATGAGATTTTCCAGGCAAGGATACTGGAGTGGGTCTTACCCAAGCTTAAAAACATTGTCATATTAATCCTCGATTTGCACATTTCTATATTGCCCCATCCTTAGATGACAAAGCTAAAACTCATAAGTATGGTACCTGAGATTTATCAAAATGTATTGTTGCTGGTCTCATCTTGCACCTATTGTAGCCTTTCGTAGTATGGAATTCTCATTATTTACTGGCATAGTATATCATTTTCAGACTCTCATGATATTTTAATACTTCTGTAGAAGTTGTTCCCTTTCTCAAAATATTATCTGCCACATTTTCTGTCCATGAAAATTTTTATTCATTGTTTAAGAGGTGGCTTAAGTGTTATCTTCTGCATGAAATCTTACCTTATGTGTCCAAACTAAATTAGTTTACTATTTCTTTATGGTTCCCTCCAAGGTTTCTTTATTTTTTAATTAAGTACTTATATTTTAACAAATTTGTCTTACACCAATTTTTTTCTTATTCAAAGATAGAAGCCATGTCTTTTCATCCTTTTGCTAGTCATGCTTCGTATAATTTCATAGAGATCAAGACACACAGACTTTCCTCAATACATGTTTGTTTGATGTATAATGAATGAATAAATGCATGCGCATGTCTGTATCAGTGGGAAAAGTACATTTCTTTCCATCAGATTTTTCCAGGTCTATTTCAATAGATTTGAAATGGTGGTGATAAAATTATGAAAATTTAATTAAACATAGAAAATATTTATTGTTCAGTTGCTCAGACGTGTCCAACTCTTTATGACCCCATTAACTGTAGTACACCAGATTCCCCGTCCTTCACAATCTCCAAGACTTTGCTCCAACTCATGTCCATTGAGTCAGTGATGCTCATGCTCTGCTGCCCACTTCTCCTGCCCTTAATCTTTCCAATATCAGGGTCTTTTCCAAGGAGTCGGGTCTTCACAACAGGTGGCCAAAGTACTGGAGCTTCAACTTCAGCATCTGTCCTTCCAATGGACATTCAGAGCTGATCTCCCTTAGGATTGACAGGTTTAATCTTGCTATCTTAGGGACTCTCAAGAGTCTTCTCCAGCACCAAATTCAAAAGCATCAATTCTTTGACACTCAGCCTTCTTTATGGTTCAACTCTCACATCCATACCTGACTACTGGAAAAACCATAGCATTGACTATACAGACCTTTGTCAGCAAAGTGATGCCTTTGCTTTTTAATATACTGCCTAGGTTTGTCATAGCTTTCCTTCTAAGGAACAAACATCTTTGAACTTCATGACTGCAGTCACCTCTGCAGTGATTTTAGAGCCCAAGAAAGTCAAATCTGTCCCTGTTTCCACTCCCCCCACCCCATCTCTTTGCCTTGAAGTGATGGGACCAGATGCGATGATCTTACTTTAAGCCAGCTTTTCCACTGTCATCTATCACCCTAATCAAGAGAATCTTTAGTTCCTCTTTGCCCTCTACCGTTAGAGCAGTAGCATATCTGAGGTTATCGATATTTTTCCCAGCAATCTTGATTCCTGTTTGTGCTTCATCCAGCCTGGCATTTTACATGGTGTACTCTGAACATAAGTTAAATAAGCAAGGTGACAATATACAGCCTTGATGTACTCCTTTCCCGATTTGGAACCAGTCTGTTGTTCCATGTCCAGTTCTAACTGTTGCTTCTTGACCTGCATACAGGTGTCACAGGAGGCAGATAAGGTGTTCTGGTATGCCTTTCTCTTTAAGAATTTTCCACAGTTTGTTATGATCCACACAGTCAAAGGCTTTATTGTAGTCAATAAAGCAGAAGTAGATGTATTCCTGGAATTCTCTTGCTTTTTCTATGACCCAATGGATGCTGGCAATTTGATCTCTGGTTCCTCTCCCTTTTCTGAATCCAGCTTGTACATCTGGAAGTTCATGGTTCACATACTGTTGAAGCCTAGCTTGAAGGATTTTGTATTTGACTCCAAATTAGTTGTGGAAATATACATGTGGACCTTTATCAATTTGTCTGAAGTGAGAAATATTGAAAGCCCTAGTTTAAAGAAGTGACCAGGTCAATTGCTTTGACTTAAAAAAAGTATCATTTTAATTCACCTCTATATTTTGTCAGGAGCACAACTGAGTTGAGAGAGAAAACTGAGTTGCCAAGTATTAGAGTAGCTGATTAAAGCATTGAGTCAAAAATGAAAGAGGTAAGTTTTCAATCATTTAGGGCAATGCTACAAGCAAGAGGCTAAAGCCCAAGAAAGCTCCAGCTCCCCACTGTTGAATTTTCTCCCACAGAACAGCACGCCAGTAGAAGGTCACGTGGATCAGCACAGAGGTGAAGACGGTGGCAGTTTTATGGACCTTGGGGTTGGGCTAAAGAAAAACAGCAAGGATAGGATGGCAGCTACTGAGCAGTGAGTCAGAGACGGAAAAATTGTCTTCAGTGGTTTCCCGCCTCCATCTCACCAAGGAGAAACCCTCAGCAAAGGCTCCTGGAAGACCTCTGGCCAGGGCCTCAGGTAAAGGGAATGAAGGAATGAAATCAGGAATAAAGGCCCTGAGGTAGAAATCCAAATATGTACAACAGCAAGACCTGCCGGGGGCCTTTACAGCAGTATATTGCCTGAGCATTGTCCAGGGGTAGAGTGTAGCGTTCCCTGCTAAGGCCTTCCACGTAAAACCTTTGTGATTGCCTATAATCTAACCTGAGAAATCATGTAGCATTTTGGCCTGGGACTGGACTCCTCACTCCTCACTCCTGTCATTTGACAAGAAATCAAGTGACGAATACATGCACTTGGTATGGAAAAAAAAGCACCAATATGTATTTAGCAACAAATTCATGTTTCATATGATGAATGTTGTCATCCATTAGTTAATTAGACCCATTTGCATCATAACTTAGACAAGTCTTCAGCTGGTGAAAATCTAGAGGGGACTGAGGAAAGAAATGGAAACATTGCTTGAGAAAATCCGGTAGGATCCGTGACCAGAGCCAGAAATCAGAACAGTGACTAAATAAAACACAAACTTGAATGCTTTATTTGTGAAGGATGTTATAGGTTGCTAACATCATACATCAGATATTAAAAGAGATTTCCTATGTATCAGAGACACATCTCTAATTTCACAGACTGTAAATGAGATCCCATGAGGACAAAATTTATTATAGGTGAGCAGCACTGTAAAACTGAGTTGAATGCTTAGGGGGAAAATGGTGTGATACAGTGAACAGAAATCTGAGATCCAGGTACTTGTAATATTTGCTAATCATTTAAGTTATTTGTAGACAAGTTTAATAAAAATAGTAAATAATTAGATAATCAGTTACATCATGTGGGCATCTAAGGTTTCTTTATTCCAATATGCAACTAAGCATTACAATCTTGAGCTACTGAGTTGCAGATAGTTTGGGGAGAGTGCACTAGATTTTAGATATTCTTTTCAGATGAACATTCTTGAAACTAACTTAAAATACACCATTTGTGATGACTAATCTTGTGTGTCCAAGTGGTTAGGCCCTGGTACCCAGATGGTTGGTCAAAATTCAGTCTAGATGTCAGTCAAAAACACTGTGTAGGTGTTTTTAAAATGAGGTGAACTTTTAATCAGTAGACTTTGAGTAAAGCAGACGACTTTCCATAATGTGAATGGGCCTCCTCCCAAAAGTTAAAGGCCTTGCAGAGAAAAATCTGAGGTTCTCTAATGAAGAAGGAATTCTGCCTCTAGATGACCCTTCAGGCTCTAGCTGCAGCATCATCTCCTCCCTGAATCTCCAGCCTGCTGAACCGCCCTGTAAATTTTATATTTATCAGCTTCCTCTTCCTTACCCACCTTTCTGCCCTCAAATTTCTTAACCTCTTGTTTCTGCTTCTCATCCTATTGATTCTCTTTCTCTGGCAAACCATAACTAGTATACCATCTAGTCTTATTTTTTTCCTAAAAATTATTGGCCATACTCTCTCCTTCCATCTAATCAAATTATTAGCTCTGCCAGAGACATTTAAGCATATGTTACACTGGCCATTTCTTGATCTATACTTAAATGAATTTTAGCTTTCTAAACTTCTTCAAATTTCTCCAAGTCAAGCTTCAACAGTATGTGAACTGTGAACTTTCAGATATTCAAGCTGGGTTTAGAAAAGTCAGAGGAACCAGAGATCAAATTGCCAACCTCTGTTGGATCATCAAAAAAGCAGGAGGGTTTCAGAGAAGTCATCTATTTCTGCTTTATTGACTACACCAAAGCCTTGGACTGTATTGATCACAACAAACTGGAAAATTCTTAAAGAGATGGGCATATCAAATCACCTTACCTGCCTCCTGAGAAATCTGTATGCATGTCAAGAAGCAACAGTTAGAACTGGACATGGAACAACAGACTGGTTCCAAATCGGGAAAGGAGTTCTTCAAGGCTGTATATTGGCACCTTGCTTATTTAACTTACATGCAAGTACATTATGCCGGGCTGGATGATTGCCAGTAGAAATATCAATAATCTCAAATATGCAGATGACATCACCTTTATGGCAAAAAGTGAAGAAGAACTAAACAGCCTCTTGATGAAAGTGAAAGAAGAGAGTGAAAAAGCTGGCTTAAACCTCAGCATTCAGAAAACTAAGATATGGCATCTGGTCCAATCACTTCATGGCAAATAGATGGGTGAAAAATAGAAACAATGACAGACTTTATTTTTGGGGGCTCCAAAATCACTGCAGATGGTGACTGCAGCCATGAAATTATAAGATGCTTGTTCCTTGGAAGAAAAACTATGACCAACCTGAGCTTCTTTTAACCTCTTTCTGTTTAGTCATTTTTCAAAAAAGATAAATGCTTTTTATAAGTAGATATTTCATACTTTTTCTTATAACACTTGGCAAATTAGTTTTATGTAAAAAGCATTTAATATGTGGATTATTATAATTCACTTTAGTAGCAATTTAGAAGTAATTTTGCTTCTATTCATTTTTCTGATGAGCCTTGCTATTCTATTTAGCTGCCAAATACAGCTGTGTAGGGTCTTATTTATGTGCCCTATATGATGGCCCTCATAAACAAAAACAGCAATGATACATTAAAAAAAAAAAAAAACAGACTAGGAATGCACTTGTGATCCATCTACCTTGACCAATATATATCCTTAAAGTATACCTAATTCAGAAAAGAGACTTTTAGTGTCTTCTAGAGAAATCCTAGACTTAAAAACATTAGTTTGTGAGAAAGCAAGTTATCACAATTGTCTGGTTTGGGCTATAATCCCTTATTTTAATAAAAGAAAAGCAATTTTATAAATTTAATTACATTTTTCCCCTCTGTTTTTATAGGATTCCTTTTCATTATGTATTTCATAGATATACACTCAATTAATGGAACCACTGATTCTCTAGGAGTTACATACTTCAATTATAACAAACTCAAATTCAATATTTATTGATCCAAATATCAGTTATTCCTGAACAACAGCTTTAGAAAAGTTTATAAGGTCCTTGAAATCTTTACTTCATTCAACCTAGAAAATGAAACAATGGCTTACATATTTTATATTAAAACTTGTAAATGATTCATAGAAGATTCTTTTTTCCCTTCATAGTGTTTATAATATTTTTATGGGCTGTTAGACTTCTAGGTACTTGTTGAATATGTAAGAAATCCCATGAATACATGATAATTTATTGACCTATGTTGTATTTAAATTATTTTAAATATAACTCATTTCTAAAAATATATAAATTTATATGTATTCAATGCATATTAAAACACAATTTATATCTTATATGCTATATATTAATATGATATAAAAACAAGTATCCTGGCTTAGTCTCATATGTTTTAGTTTTTCAAGAGTATATAAAATATCAAACAAAATTTTAATATGCATATAACTGACCATCCCCAGAAAAAATACATCAGACTTGTAGTAAACACACAGATTGGCTTCTATCATAAAGAAATCAACGTAAAGTAAGTTTTCTTGCATGTTGATTTTTTGATAACTGTAATAACCATCTTAACACAATTAAGTAGGTTCCCTTTCTTTTCAGATCCAATTATTGCCAAAAGCAGCTCATCTGTATTTAAAAAGAGAAATAATAGAATTTGCCACACACATTAATGGAAGATAAGTACAAGAAATATTATTTGGGGGACTTCCCTGGTAGTCCAGTGGTTAAGAGTCTGTGCTTCTACTGCAGGTGGAATCCCTGATCAAGGAACTAAGATCCCATATGCATAGCCAAAACAAAGAAAAGGAAATACTGTTTTAAACTTATAAATATATTGCTTAAAAAACATGTGTATCATTTATTATCCAATTTTTTTTGATTATATATATAATAATACTTCCTTATATATACTGAATCTGCTTTCTTGGACTCACATATATTTAAGATATATGTCAAATAGACATCTACTTAACATAGTTATTATTTACATCAATTTATTTTCTTTTACATATTGTCAATAAAAAACAAACTCTCCAAAGAATAAATTTGATATAAGTATTAAACATGAATCACATGATGACATTTGAACACTGGTTGGCTGAATCTGACTTATCCATCGTTCTGTTTATAGCAAATTATGCTCAGAGACTGAGATTGTCTTTGCCAATACTTAATTAACACAGATTCACTACGGGAATTATAATTTATAACAATATTTCACAAGTCAATAGCATATAAAATAATGTCTCTTAACAGGCCAGAAAGAAAATAACATACTAAAAACAATGATGGATTAATCACACTATTGTTCCAAGAAAAGGGGAGATTAAAGAAATAAGTCCAAATTCATTTGAGGCATACCTTTCTACAAGTTGGTTCTTGGAAGAGTTAGTTTAACCAACCAACAGCTGCTGTCCAGCTGCCAAAGCAGACCCAAAGCCCCTTGTTATTAGAGCAGGATGCTAGTGGAAGGAAGGCACTGCTGACGGCTGCCAAGACCATCTCCTTCAGGAAAACTCTGCATGATTTTCATCCCTGCCAGCAGAGTAGCCTTGCCACAGCAGGATCTAATGTCTCAAGGTCTTTTGAGAGCTTTTTAGATCAGCAAAGAGTAGCCTTGCCCAGACTAAATGTTCTCCCTAAACCCTCACAATTTCTTGGCATATTATATTGTCATATGAATGTCATGTTAATATGTCATATAATATATAAATTAATATATATGGCTATATATTGGTAGTATATATTAATATCATAGTCTGTCCTTTGTATGTTCATCTCCCTAAGCACTTGGTGGTTTAGTCGCTAAGTGATGAAGAAAGCAATTTTGATGACATCATCCTTAAAATGCCCCCCCCAATGTAAACAACTCGTGTGTGTGTGTGTGTGCACACGCGTGTGCTCAGTCACTTCAGACTCTTTGTGACCTCGTGAGCTATAGCCTGCCAGGCTCCTCTGTCCATGGACTTTTCCAGGCAAGAATACTAGGGAGAGTTGCAGTTTCTTACCCCGGGGGATCTTCCCAAGATAAGGATGAAAACTGCATCTCTTGCCTCTTTCATTGGCAAGTGCATTTCTTACCACTACACCATCTGATTGCTTCCCTTGTGGCACAGCTGGTAAAGAATCCACCTGCAATGCGGGAGACCTGGGTTCGATCCCTGGGTTGGGAAGATCACCTGAAGAAGGGAAAGGCTACCCACTCCACCATGCTGGCCTGGAGAATTCCATGGACTGTATATCCATGGGGTCACAAAAAGTCAGACACGACTGGACGACTTTCACTCACTCACTCACACCATCTGAGAAGCCCTGTAAACAACTTTACTTGAAGGTCAATACAACTTCACTTAAGCCATTTTTATTGTTATTCTTTATTAGCAGAGTTGTGCCTGACTCTTTTGTGACCCCATGGACTGTAGCCTGCCAGGCTCTTCTGACCATGGGATCCACAGGCAAGAATACTGGAGTGAGTTGCCATTTCTTTCTCCAGGGGCTCTTCCTGACCCAGGGATCCAACCCCTGTCTCCTGCATCGGCAGGTGATTCTTTACCACTGAGACATGTGGGAAGCCCTCAGGTGCTTTCCAGGTGACTCAGCCATAAGTTTATGACTAAACCATAAATAGGTGGATTTGGAATCATGACAGGATTTCCCAGGTGGCACTAGTGGTGAAGAACCCGCCTGCCAATGCTGGAGACATGAGGTGCAGATCTGGGATCCTTGGGTCAGGAAGATCCCCTGAAGGAGGACACGACAACCCATTTGGGTCTTCTTGCCTGGAGAATCCATAGACAGAGGAGCCTGGTGGGCTATAGTCCGTAGGATCGCAAAGAGTCAAACAGGACTGAGGCAACTTAGCATGCATGCATGTACTCATGACAAACCAATACACACAGCCTTTACCTTTTTCCTTGGTGTTGTGATTTGAAAAAATATTCCAAGGAGCTTCTGCTAACTGACAACTGCCTGAATCACATGTACTGAAAGACGCCTTCCAGATCAATGATTCTAAGTCTGGCTGGCAGACTAACATTTTATGGAATCAAGAGAGTATTGAAGTAGCTTCAAACTTGTGTAAGCAGAATCTGTGCCTACAGCACATTCTGAGCCATGGCAAATGTTTCCAAAACCTCTTCTCTAACAAAAAGAGAAAAGCACAGATTGAAGTGTGGAAAGGGGTATTTTATAGTGGAAAATTTGAAAAGAGCTAGAAAGAAACAAGGAAAGGCACCAGGTACAATTTCATAAAACTCAATCACATGCAAACGGTGGAGAATTTTCTGAATTTAGCATATCTTTAGTTCCTTTAATGTTTCCCATTTCTCAGCGTAGTCTCTGCCATAATAAAATCTTTTTGATTGTTTTTAAAACTATTGCCCTAGTTTTTCTAATCCTATAGAAGTTCCCAATAAAAATACTCTTTTAACCACATAGAGTACAATCAACTAGATTCATACTTAGTCTACAAAGCACACAAAAATTAAGTGTTCTTTATTTTATATTTTGCTATACTTCATTATCATCCATTATTTACGATGCTCTTATTGCCCCTTATTTACTGTGAGCATGCTTGTAATTGTTTATATATCTGTTTATTATACAATAGCATATATATCCTTAGTGCAGAATAATATTACTAGTACTTAGTAACTTACCAGTATATTTTTGTTGAGTGAATATTTCTCTAGCATATCTAGGATACTGCCAAAAGCTAGTTTTCTGTTTTACTTGCTTTGTTTAATTTGAATCTAAATAAACATTACAGTTGTTGTTGTGATGGATTCTCAAAAGAGTCAGACACGACTTAGCAACCAAACAACAACAACAAGACATTAGGGTACAATTTGGAAAGTATGGAAGTCTGTCTTCCAACCAAATAACTGCCATTTTTTGTTTGTTTGGTTTCAATATAGTTTGGAAGATATAGAGGAAAAAACATTAAAAAAAAAAAAAACCCTAAAAAAATACTGTACAATATAGGGCTGAAAGATTTTTTTGTTTGTTTGTTTTAAATAAATAAACTCTTTGAAAAGTGAGGGGAAATCTATTGTCTTTTCCATTATGTAAATTGACAGTGGTGCATTAAGCAAATATCATCCCAAAATTAGTGTCTCTTTGGAGTTACTCACAGTTCAGTTTTATGCAAGTGAAAATGATGCAAAAACACATTTTACTGAACTGTTCAACAGGCCTACAGCTAAATGACTCAGTTTTCACTTTAGTTGTGTGGCTTTGGGGTAAATCATGTTTTATAATTGAACAATTCTTGTATTTAGATGCCTTGAAAAACAGTGCCTACTTTGGAAGGAGGAGAAAAAAAATGGTTTGGGTTTTGCTTTTAAAAACAATAGAAATAAGAGAATAAAAGCAATGGAGATCTTTCTCTTTTTTCTTTTTTCCTGATCAAAAAGTTAACTTCAAACACACCCTGTTTGATTAATTTCTCAATTTGAGAACTCCAATATAATTAAACTAAAATAATATGAACAATGATAAAAATAAAACAACAGATAAATATGTGATGTTCTTTGTGATCTTTTAAATTATAGCATATAACATTATAAAATATGAAATTGTGAGGACCATATTACCTGTTAGAGTCTTGGCAGAAATGAGATAGCCTACTCAAATTGGGTAATTTAAGAATTTTATAAAGCTATTTTCAAGGGTTTGAAGAGAATATAGGGAAACTTCAAGACAGTTTAGGAGTTCTTGGTGACTATTGTTAGTATGCAGGAAAGATCATAATTCTTTCAATTCCTAGGACTTCAATGGATAGAGAAAATTAAGGTAAGAGACATATGTACACATCTATGCACAATAAAAAAGAGAGTATAGTGATTTCATACTGTAAATTAAACCAAATGTTCAGCAATAGAGCATATGCCAAATAAATCATGTATATATTTGCACAGCACAAAATATTACTGTTCAAAAGTTTTTCATATAGTGACACAGCAAAAATTGAGTTTAATATTTTGAAAAGGGAGAGAATGTATTGTTAGAGCTTTATTAGGGTGAATTTATTGTATAAGATTGCATTAGCTTATATTTTAAAATTTGAGTTTTACTATATATTTCTATGAAGGTAATATGTTAACATGCCCAATAGCAGTATATAACTTGTATCACTGTGACTTAGCACAAACATTATTTTAGATTAGTTTGATTTTCTGGAATTTTTATAAAGAAGAATCCTAAGGTATATACTCTTAATTTTTTTCATACATCATATTTCACAAAAGAGAGAAAAAAGGATAACACAATACAGTGTTAATACAACAATACTATTAGACTAAATAGGATTTAAAATGAGTATTAATAAGAATATTATATTTTAAATTTTTAAAGAATTATTATTAAAGCACTGATTTCATTTTAATTTAATCATTAAATTAATCATTAAATTAAATGATTAAAACAATGAAAATTTTACTCTGCTTTGATGTGTACAAGTGCCCCAAATAACAAAGCAAATTTTAAGTTTTAAATAAAAATATAGATTTGTAAGGAATTTAATATAACTATATCAAATTTTATATTCGTTCTAATTCAGTATGAACATTAACAAGACCAGAATATAGAAGTCTTAAACAAAATAATTAAAATTGGAAATTCAATATATCTTTCTTTTAAAACATAGAAAGTTTTAAATCTAAATATAAAGAATGGACATTCTCTTAGCTACTCAGATAATATTTACAAAATAATGACCACAGACTACTATTAAATTCTCAATATTTTCCAGATAAATATTTATTTTTATGAATACACATTTGCTTAATAAAAAAGTAAAATTATTTAAACAAAATTTGTGTTTGAATTCTAAAACACATTCTTAACCAACATGTATTGATATTAAAATGATAATAACAAAAAATAAATATTTATAATCAAGGAACAAAAGCATTTTTATAAATGGATATTTAAAGAAAATATATATTGCTACCAGTTCTGTTCAGTTCAGTTCAGTCGCTCAGTCGTGTCCGACTCTTTGCGACCCCACGAATAGCAGCACGCCAGGCCTCCCTGTCCATCACCAACTCCCGGAGTTTACTCAAACTCATGCCCATCGAGTCAGTGATGCCATCCAGCCATCTCATCCTCTCTCGTCCCCTTCTCCTCCTGCCCCCAATCCCTCCCAGCATCAGGGTCTTTTCCAGTGAGTCAGCTCTTCACATCAGGTGGCCAAAGTACTGGAGTTTCAGCTTCAGCATCAGTCCTTCTAATGAACACCCAGGACTGATCTCCTTTAGGATGGACTGGTTGGATCTCCTTGCAGTCCAAGGGACTCTCAAGAGTCTTCTCCAACACTGCAGTTCAAAAGCATCAAGTTTTCGGTGCTCAGCTTTCTTCACAGTCCAAATCTCACATCCATACATGACCACTGGAAAAACCATAGCCTTGACCAGACGGAAGATTTCAAGCAAATGAAGTGACTTATGCTTACTATAAGTTAGGAAAAATTTGTTTGTTTTTTTTTTAGTAAAAAGAAAAATGAAATAGAAATAAAGAATGATGACAGTATGTATTAGGAATAATTATGAAAGACAAAGCAAAATTACAATTGTAACATTCTTAAAATAAGCAAACTTGTACAAAGCCCTATCAAAAATGGTTAGCAACGAAAAGGGTCATACTTATAGTTGGACTAAAAAGTTTTAAGAATATATTATTCATAAAATTATAAATATACAATATACACATTTTTTAAATTGCTGTCTATTTTTTCTAGGAAATAATTCATGACTAAATTTACCCAAGAAACAGTTTAAGTTTTAAATACAATTACAATTTTAAAGAGTGAATGTTTTAATGGTAAAACACTAGATAATTTTACAAATAATTTCATAGGTTGTCTTATACAGCTCTTGCACAGTATAAAATGTTGGTTATTCTACACAAAATAATTTATGTTATTTATAGAAATGATATCAAAGGTGATAGATAATCAATAAATATAGTACATGATTCATTTGAACATATAGATCCTGTAATTTTAAACAGAAGTAACTTCAAATATGATGCAGCAGTTCACTTAATGAGCAAAATTAGGTAACATGATTTTCAGTCAACATTAAAATATTTATGAATTTATCCCACTTGACACTAAAGAGTAAAGAAGAAAGTAAAGCTTCTCATAGATACAGAACAAAATACTGATAAAAATTAACTTGTATTTGTTAGAGGACTCTAAATGCAATTGATCATCTGAAAATGTTCATATATAATAAAGTAATCAAAAAATTTTACAGTGAATATTATATTGATAGAGCAATTTTAGCCATATATTTTGAGAATTAAGAACATTAGTGGTTCAGTTGTATTCAAAAGTACAGTGCATGTTAGAGTAAACACAATAAAAAAAAGAGACAATATAAAGCTAATGCCTGGGAAAGAAGTAAATAAAAGCATTATTCTTTGCAGATCATATGATAATCTTCAGAGAACACACTCATGAGAATCATTAACATCAATAACTAGTAAGAAAATAAAATAGAAGTTTAAAAATACCATTGATGATAGCAACAAATATAGCACAGTCAACAGAAATAAATCTATCAACATTATGTACAAAACTACTGGGAAAAGTGTAACAATATTTTTGAAGCTCAAAAAACACCTGAAGAAATGAAGAAACTGCCATAGGAATGCTAGAAATCCTCAATATTGGATATGATTTAATGTTATTTTGGAAAATCAAGTTCAAAATATCCAAACAGGCAAAAAACTTGAATTTTCAAGATAATTCTGAAAAAGCGACCAGTAAAATGACTGATTTCTGCAATCAGTTTTCAAATCTGGGCTTCTCTAGTACCTCAGATGGTAAAGAATCTGCCAGCAATGAAGCAGTTCTGGGTTCAATCCCTGGGTTGGTAAGATCACCTGGAGAAGCAAATGGCAGTCCTCTTCAGTATTCTTGCCTGGGAAATCCCATGGATAAAGGATCCTGGAATGCTACTGTCCATGGGATTGCAGAGTTGGGCACGATGAAGCAATTGACACTTGCATATGTATGTTTCACTTATTTATTTTCAGGCTGTATAATATAGGAGCAAACTCATTTAATCTCAGCATGAGGATGCATGATGAGAATTAATATCTATTTTTTGTAATTAAATATTATCTGTAAGATGAAACATACCGTCTACATTCTTTTAAACTTTAGCAGTTTTATGCTTTTAAATAATGTAAAATAAACATTTCAATATAAAGACATTTGGCAACTAAAATGTTATGGCATAGATTCTAAATGTTAATCTAACAAAGATCCCATTAAGAATAATTTGAAGATTTTCAAGCAGTAGTGTATCCATGTTCTGTCATGTCCAATTTCTTGCAACTCCATAGACTGTAACCTACCAGGCTCCTCTGTCCATGGAATTTTCCAGGAAAGAATACTGGAACGGGTTACCACTTCCTACTTCAGGATATCTTCCCAATCCAAGGATTGACCCTCCATCTCCTGTGTTGGCAGTTTTCCTTGATAGCTCAGTTGGTAAAGAATCCACCTGCAATGAAGGAGACCCAGGTTCAGGTCCTGGGTTGGGAAGATCAGCTGGAGAAGGAATTGGCTGCCCACTCCAGTATTCTTGGGCTTTCCTTGTAGCTCAGCTGGTAAAGAATCTGCCCCCTATGTTGGAGACCTAGGTTCGATCCCTGGGTTAGAAAGGTCCCCTGGAGAAGGGAAAGGCTACCCACTCCAGTATTCTGGCCTGGAGAATTGCATGAACTATACAGTCCATGGGGTTGCAAAAAGGCAGACAGAACTGAGCGACTTTCACTCACTCCTGCTTTGGCAGGCAGATTCTTTACCACTAGCACCACCTGGGAAGCCCTAGCATAAGTCCTATTCTCTCTTGACATCCTCTCCTTTACAAGGGAAATCTAATTTCTGTTTATTACTGAATATAGATTCAAAAAAGTGATGCATTTGTTTGCTCTCCATCAAGTTATAAAGGACTATGTCATCAAAATTCTTATTCTAAAATCATAAACACATAGGACTCAGACTATTTGGGACAGTGATTTTTCTTATGCTTATGATCTTTGCTGGTCATACAGATTCTAGCAGTGAATGCTGTACACAATTTGACAAAAGTAAATTATCAGTAGGCACACTAGTATATGGTAGCAAGCTGTGGAAATTAACTAGTTGCAAATTTTAAAGTACTAATAAAATACTTGACATGTACAGCCTGGATAGTGAAGAGAGGTAATAAATGATTGAATATTATTTTCTTATCATTAGAAAAATGTTAAGACACTAATGTGATTGTATAACTAGAGAGTCTTAAAACAATGAAAAGAGAAAATGATGTTTATTGAAATAATTATTTGTATAGTGCATTTGACATTATTCCATCAGGTCTTCAGTAACCTAAGGCAGACTCCTACACAATGTGTCACAGACAAAATAGTACTTTTAAATTATGAAGACATCACAATGGCACAGAACTATGTTAAATTCAGTTATTTGAAGAATAAGAGAAGAGGAGCACTTAGTCAAGGAGCACAATGGTGGTAACTTTAATATGAAAGAGTCTTTGACAAACTAGTTCTCATTCAGAACCTCTTTTACTGAAAGCATTGTCAGATGCATAATGCTAACCAACACAGAGATGCTAATATTACATTGTGAAAGGTGTCTTTTTTGTATTTGGCAATATTCTGAAAAAATAAACCTAAATTAAAAATATTACATGGTACAATTTTGAAAGCCAAAGAAAGAAGTATCATATAGGCAGTTTTGATCTTACAAGGGGGACAAAACAGGAAAGAACTTAGGACAATGTAAATTATCACTTTTCTTCTATTAGGTCCAAGATAAGAGCATGTCTATATAGACGAATAAAGGCCTGATTTCCTTACCACATTTTTTCCTTTGGGTGGCTATTTTATAACAGTGGGATTAGGCAACCTGGTAGTGTTACTTATGCTTCAACTTTTCTAACTTGCAATGACCTGATGACAGTAAATTGTCCAATTCTTTGTGTCCTTCGCCATGACTAGAAAGCTTCTTTTGTGAATAAGTAGTTAAAATATTTGCTGAATGAAATATTAATAATCCAACTAGGAGTGCTTAGGAAGAATGTTCTTTCTTGTGTCCGTTTTGTTTGTCCTTGATTTTATTTAATTTTCTTTTTCTCATTTCATTTTCATTTATATTTTTATATTCATTTACATTCATTTTTATATTATCATGGTATAGGATCATTTTGGAAGCACTGTTAAAGTAGCTTATTACTTTTGTATTATTTTACATATCTCTCTCTCGCTATATGTGTGTGTGTATATATAATTCATAGAGTGTATATGCATATTGTGTGTAAGTATGTATATCTATTTTCATCATGTGATTATGAGTGTTTATTACATATTGTTATCTGTTCAAGATACTAGACAACAGATTAGATAGTTATACCAAATATTAACTAACAGCTAAATAGCAATTTGTTTTTTACCTGAAACTCTTTTCATATGTATTATCTCATTTGTTCATAGTGACAGTCACTCTTTGTGATCCCATGGACTGTAGTCCACTAGGCTCCTCTGTTCATGAATTCTCCAGGCATGAATACTAGAGTGAGTAGCCATTCCCTTTTCCAGGGAATGTTCCCAACCCAGGGATTGAAGCTGGTCTCTTGCATTGCAGGCAGATTTTTTACTATCTGGCCACCAGGGAATCTTATATATGCATGTAAATATTAGATGAATTTTTACATTAAAATATATTATAGGTTCTTCAGATTTCTGTTTCTTATAAAGATGTCTTCAAGGAAATGGAACATATCATGAAAAACAAGGATTCAAAAGTTGAAGGACTGATATTAAAATTAATGCAGCTAAAAGCTTATCCAGAACTTCCCCAAAAAAATTAAGTGAAGATTTTCTCAGTTCAACTAAAGTGTCTACATTTCTCGAAATGAAATGTATTTTTACAAAATGTATATAATATTTTTACTATTAGCAATCATATCAATACATATGTTCAGTTCAGTTCAGTTCAGTAGCTCAGTCGTGTCTGATTCTTTACAACCCCAAGAATCGCAGCACGCCAGGCCTCCCTGTCCATCACAAACTCCCGGAGTTTACTCAAACCCATGCCCATCGAGTCAGTGATGCCATCCAGCCATCTCATCCTCTGTCGTCCCCTTCTCCTGCCCCCAATCCCTCCCAGCATCAGGGTCTTTTCCAATGAATCAACTCTTCGCATGAGGTGGCCAAAGTACTGGAGTTTCAGCTTCAGCATCAGTCTTTCCAATGAACACCCAGGACTGATCACCTTCAGGATGGACTGGCTGGATCTCCTTGCAGTCCAGGGGACTCTCAAGAGTCTTCTCCAACACCACAGTTCAAAAGCCTCAATTTTTCGGCACTCAGCTTTCTTCACAGTCCAACTCTCACATCCATACATGACCACTGGAAAAACAATAGCCTTGACCAGATGGACCTTTGTTGGCAAAGTAATGTCTCTGCTTTTTAATATGCTATCTAGGTTGGTCATAACTTTTCTTCCAAGGAGTAAGCATCTTTTAATTTCATGGGCTGCAGTCACCATCTGCAGTGATTTTGGAGCCCCCAAAAATAAAGTCTGACACTGTTTCCACTGTCTCCCCATCTATTTCCCATGAGGTGATGGGACCAGATGCCATGATCTTAGTTATATTATGTGTATAAAACATGTGTGAATACTATATGTGTTTCCACACATGTATTGCAATATGTATGAATGCTATGTGTATTTATATATATGTATACATACATATAAAGTATTTACTATAAGGATTTGGCTTATGTGATTATAAAGACTAATGAGTCCTAAGATGTGCAGAATGAGAGTGAATAAGTAAAGTGGATACCCAAGTGAGCCAGGGGTATAATTACCATGCAAAGGCCAGCAAGCTTGTGACTGAAAAAGCTAATAATTCAAGGGTGTTAGGCAAGAGGAATTTCTCCTACCCAGGAGAGGATATTTGTCCTATTCAGCATAAAACTAATTGGATGAGACCCAGTCACAGTAAGGAGAGCAATATGCTTTATTAATTCTACCAATTCAATGTTAATCTCATCATAAACACTCTCACAGACACACCCAGAATAGGTTTGGCAAATATCTGGAAACCCATGGCTCAGTATAGTTGATGCAGAAAACTAATCTTCACAGTAATGAGTGGCTATTTCTTCCTCCATGTAGATTAAAATCATAATGTAGTAGTAGATCTCTTGCTGTCTTTCTTCCCCTCTTTCTTATTTATTCCTCTCTTTCTCTTTCATTTGCAAAATCCAGTTAGAATGTTATGCAATTTTTCAGTTGACATAATTATATCAGAAATTATTTATTGCCTTGAATTTACATGATTATTGTATGTACACTAGAATAAAATATGCATTTGCATGGTAGATAGTAGCTACTAAATAAATAATAGTTGAAAGAAGTAATTTTTCTTTGTATCAGCAAAAGATGGACACACCCAACATTAGTTCTGACTGACCATATATGAGTTTGTCTATGAAATCACCCCCTTTAAAAAATTAAATAGTATAAATATGTAGAGAAAACACACACACATAAATTCAATGATAGTGGACAAGACATCATCAAACAGACAAATGACAACCAAAAAATACATAAACAAATATAGCAAAAACTGAGTGAAAAAAGAGAGAAGGAATAGATAAATCTATACCTAAGGGATGGAGAGGAAAATTTCAGGAAATAAAATGTCATAAATCATCTCAATAAGAAAAGTGGAAACTAGAATACACTAGCACAGCAGATTTAAAAATTTTGAAATATTGCTTTCCATTAAAAGATTTATTAAGAATATTTATTTTCTCCAAATAACATCTAGGTTAGAAAGTGAAAAAGAGATATTAAAAGATGCATAAACTCTCAAAACAATTACTTCCACTTAATTATTCTATGGACACTACTGAAGAATTTGTATGCACCAAAGAGGATAGTAACAAAGGGAAGGGGGAGAGTGTTATAAAAGAATTAATTAATTTAATACAGAAATGCTATATCTATCTACCTGTATATATTCTAATTCTGTAGAAAATTATACCACCAATAAAAATATCAATAGTACATACTTTTGAATACTAATCAGCTATTACAAGATGAAGTCATCTGTTCTATAAAGTTTTAGAAGTATATTTATCACTATATGTATGGTGCAATTAAAAGAATAGTAATTGAAAGAATGTTTATACAATGACCTTTCAAGTTTTCACACTTTCAGCATCACGAAGCTACACAAAAATGATAAAATGTCTTCCATAAAGCATTCACAGTGAATTCATGTATGTTATTCAAATTAAAGGGTGCATTCAGACTCTGGGACTTTTCTGCATTAAATATGCTATCAAATTAATACTGGCATATTAGAAATTTACATAAAGAAAATAGCGTAGCTGATTATGGCTATAAATTAAAGGATAAAGGGAATATCTAAGTTACATTTGTGAAAATGATTATACTCATATTAAAATCACTCATGCAGATGGTTATAAATAAGACAGAAATATAAAATATGTATCCAGAATCCACAAGATGTCTTCTGCCTCTCACCATCCTTTTCCCAAGTGCCATCAATTTGGCAACTTTTTCAAACTTTATTTTCTTTTTTTTCATGTTTCTAAATAATATAGGTTTCTGCTATTTTTACTTGTTAATTTGATATGATGATTTGTTTTCTACTACTGGTGATAAGATTTTCATTTCTTTTTCACACCCATATTTGTATTTTCTCAAAACTTATTCCATTTTAACTCAATATGTAATGCTTAATTACTCTGTATATGAAAGCATTTCATGTTAAACTAAGAGATATTTTGTATTGTTTGTTATGTATGGGTTTTACTTTCTTTCTAGGGTTAATTATTCATTTGCCATTTTCCCACTTAATTATCAAGTCCCTTAAATGCCTGGAAATCTGTCCCTTAAAAAGTTATTTGGTGATTCTAATGCAAGCTAAAGTTTAGGATTCATTGTTGTAATATTACTAGGAAACAAGTGACTTTTTTTTCTTAATTGTAGAATCCCAGTTAGTAACCCATGGTAGTCTTTCTCTCAGTCATCAGATTCTCTGAGTGAGTAATGTTACACATGTAGTCATGTGGTAAATGGAATTCTCCAAAGAAGCTCAAAGTTCATCAGGTAAATTTCTGATTAAAATTCTGTTTCCATCTCTGTGCCTATTTTGTCTAATTTTCTTGACTCCAGAGCCTCTTTCTGCCATTTCTCCAGAAAGTAAGCCTTCTCTCTGCCTTTGAAGATGTTCAAGGGAGGAGACTGAGGAGGTGTTAGGACTACTAACATGTGCAATTGTTTTCACATTTCAACGCATACTTTAACTCCTGTTTTCTGGAGTACCTAGTGTTAAAAAACACTTGGAAAAATTTACATTAAGAGATAATTTTTCTTTCTTTTTTCCCCTTAATTAATATATGGTAATTGATTTTCTTATTGTTTTGGAATTTATGATGATAAAATGTTGAAAATTAACTCCTAGAAACTGGAGAAGGACATGACAGCCCACTCCAGTTTTCTTGCCTGGAAAATCTCATGGACAGAGGAGCCTGGAAGGTCACAGTCCATGGGGTCACAAAGAGAGGACACAACTGAAGTGACTCAGCAAAACTCTTAGAAAAGTTATTTTGCATTGTCTGATTGTTCCTTTGCTAAATAAAAATTGCTCTGTCTACCAGTTATTTAATTTGCCTCTGGAAAAATAATTTATTTGAGACACTTAGGTATGTGAAGTTAAGATTCAATAGTTTCTACACAAATAATTGCAACCCCATGGACTATACAGTCCATGGAATTCTCCAGGCAAGAGTACTGGAGTGAGTAGCCATTCCCTTCTCCAGAGCATCTGCCCAACCCAGGGATCAAACCCTTGTCTCCCGCATTGCAGGTGGATTCTTTACCAGCTGACCACTAGGAAACCCAAGAATACTGGAGTGGGTAGCCTATTTGGTCCCATCACTTCATGGCAAATAGATGGGGAAACAGTGACATGACTGAGCAACTACAGTGACTGACACAAATAATTACTGAATATCTACTATGTTCCAGATATTGAGCTAGACGCATGAGGACTTTTTTCTGTCATCTGCCTTAGGACACTTATGGTCAAGTTTGTAAAAACCTATACCCAACCATAAGAGATCAAATAATATAATTAGTACTATTATGTTATTTTGGAATAGGTAGATGTTAGTGGGAATTACAATTACTAAAATGGCTTATTGAACTGGAATGAAGATTTGTGTGGAAAGGAGCAAGAGCATGTTCCAGGCAGGTTAAATTATTATCATGTGATCTAAAGAAATTGGAAAAAAAATCATGTAAATATCTTTATAATACTTTTCCTTCTCTAAATATCCCCAGATACATTTTTCTAAAATAACTCACATTGTATCTATATTTATGTCTACACATATGTGTGTTTATGCACATTTATGAGTATATATCTAAAGACATAGGGCACTGTACTAAGCTTTTATATTTTTTCTCATTTAATCAACATAATCTTATTGGTTAAGTACTATTTTTATTATAGTTTTTGTCAGATAAGAAACTAAATTATCTGATGCTACACAGTTAATTAGTTAATGGAAAAGGAGGATTCACACCCAGATGGTTCAATGTGAGACCAATAATAAATGAGTCTGCTAACCAGAACTGCCTCTCATTCCAATTAACCATATTAAATAAATGCATAATTTGAATACATTATTCCCTAAGGAACCAGAGTGACTCATGTTTTGGGGAACTAAAAAAATTGAGTTTTCTATCTAGTCAGAGCTATATGAGAAAGTAAAGCATACTTTTTTTAAGAACTGTTGAGCAGGTTGAGAAGTATGTGCCCCAGAAGGCAATTACTTGGGGAGCAGCCAAATTAAAAAGGATAAAACTGAATAAGTCATAAATTGAAACTGGTAGGCAAAGAGGGAGAATCTGGGTAGGAGCCAAAAAAATAGAGAATAGCAGATAATAGAAAAACTCTGTACAGCCAGGCAAAGGCAGGAATGAACAAATTCCCAAGGAGGAATTGCACTCAGCAAAAGCATCTGGAGATTATTTAGAAATCATTCTTTTTGAATAATTAAAAGTGTAACTCATATAGTTTCAATACTATAGATTTATTTCAAATACAGATCATTTTCTGATTATCAAATAAATCAATGCCATTAATTTTAACCGTAAAAAAAAAAAATAAAATCTGAGATATCAATGCCTGTTAAGGATTTACATCACCATAGCTGTTACCTCTTGGAGACTTCCCTGTAACTCAAGCAGTAAAGGATCTGCCTGTGAGGCAGGAGACCAGGATTCAATCCCTGGGTTGGGAAGTTCCTCTGGAGGAGGGAATGGCAATCCACTCCAGTATTCTTGCCTGGAGAGTTCCATGGACTGAGAAGCCTGGCAGGCTACAGTCTGTGGGGTCGCAAAGAGTCGGACATGACTGAGTGACTAACAAACACAGTTCAACTGTTACCTCTCATCAACTCTTTTTTTTTTTTTTGGTACATTATTCCTTAAAGACTAATTAAAATGAAATTTAAAAAAAATAGGATAGAACTCCTATTTCTAGTAATATGGCGCACTGACTCTTCTCCCTCAACATGCTGAATACTTATTTAAAAATCTTTAAGTGCATAGCTTAATTAGCAAGAAAGTTTTAAAAGTTAAAATAAGTTAAATTAAAAAAAAAATCCAGAATAAAGCAAAAATTCAAAGAGGAAAGCCCACAGAAAAGCTACAGTTGCTATGAAGAAAGTTGCAAATCTAGAAGGTTTTAGGCCTATGCTTTTAATCCAACAAGGGTAAAGATAAAATAAAAATCCTCAGACTGATAGAGTCAAACTAAGAGCTCCTCAATATAAGTAATGACCCCAAAATATCAACACTCAATAAAATATACACCTGGGGGAAAACAGCACTCCCAACACAATGGGGCAATGATTAAACTTGACAATTGAGGGAGTTTGATTATTTATAACCTCCAGTTTGGTCTGAAGCAAGTTTGAGATCAGAAATCATATTTCCTACAGAACCCAAAATATCTAAAATAGAAATTTTATTTAGAATTTCTGAGTATTGTTAATACTCCAAATATGTTGTGTAATTAAACACAGCTATAATGTTTGTATGTAAAACATTACAGCAACACATGTTATCATACCCCTCAAAGTTTTCTGAATAATGTAACGCAATAGTCATTAAGATTCTTATAAATTTTGTTTTCAAGAAAATAAAATAACCAAAGGAATAGCCTACTGTGAGCAAGAATTAGTAGAATATACACAAGCAAAAGAATCAGACATGGAGTATCCAAAAATATGAGTAATGTGTTTAAATAATAAAAAAGTGAATGTTCAAGTAGGTAAAAGATATAAAAATGCTGAATTTGATCTGGAAAAGCAACAAAGTAAAAATTCTAGAAATGATAAAAGTGCTCAGAGATAAATAAAGACTATACTTTCAGGGGTCATTTCTATAGTTCTCTCACAGATGAGATAAATAGAACAGACACGATGAGGAAAGAATGAATGAACTAGAATACAGATTTTTGTAGAATTATTCAGAATTCAGCATAGAGAAAAATTAAGATAAAATTAAAATGAAATCAAGAGATTTGAGAATAAAATAAAAGATTTCAGAATTTATATACTAGGAAAGCCAGAATAAGATGGTTAGGAAGCTAGATATAAAGATACAATGGATGAGAAAACTTCAAATTAATTTCATATAAACCTTCTCAGGCTCTGGAAATGTCATGAGTCTTATGCAGGGCAAATTACTGTATTAGTAATTCCACACCTAGAGTCATCCTAACCTAACTACATTATGGATAGAGAGAAGACCTTAAATGAATTAGGGAATAAATACATATAATCCTCAAAGGAAAAAACGTCTGAGAACTTCCACCAACAGTATTAGTGAAAATCAATGGGATAATACCTCAAAGTATTAACTGCAAAAACTTTTTATCTAGACTTGCATAAACATCAAATATGGTCAAAAATCAAAAATAAAACACAGTCAGTGTGGAAAAACAAAACTTGAGAAAAGAGTGCCAATATGTCTTTAATCAATAAGAATGAGACAAACAACTTAATGGGACAATGAGTTCAAAACAAGAATACAGATAAACAATTATGGTTGAAGCATAGGAAAAGATAGGAATAAGGAGGAAATTGTAAATGGCTACTTAATGGGTATAGAGTTTCCTTTTGGGAAGAAGAAAATGTTCTGGAACTGAATACTGGTGATGTTTGCACAACATTGTGAACATACTAAATCCTATTTAAGTATAAATAGTAAAATGGTTAGAGCAGACAATTCTATGTTATGTGTATCTTACCTCAATAAAAATTGTTTACAAATATATATTACCAGAAGAATGGTAGTATACCATTGCTTAAAGTTTAATTTATAAGCTATAGCATTCTATGAGTTTTTGGTTTCATGACCTGGATTCACAACTTGTTAGTTGGGTATTTTTGTGCTGTTTATGAGTCCTTCTTTTATTCAGTCATCTTATATTACAAAACAGAGGTGATTATAATGGTAACTGTACTGTGAAGATTAGTAATTAATAGGGCTTTAAAATCACTGTCAATTTATCTACTGTTAGTTATAACTTATTGTTATCATTAACATCATCATTATTATTACTAAGATTTTGTTTCTAATATTTTCTCAGCTTAAGGTTTTGATCCCAAATTTTTGTGCTGTCCTTCACTATTCAGTTTTTGGATCAGTCATCTAGAATGCCTTTCATTAACTCTCAGGTTATATTTATGTCTTTTCTCTCTACTTCCCTGAGTTACTGAATATAATACCTCCTTATGATTTATGTTATATAGAAATTATTAATTTTGTCTAGATTTTCCACTGGGCTCCCCTGGTCACTTAGTCAGTAAAGAATCTGCCTGCAATACAGGAGACTCAGATTCAATTCCTGGGTCAGGAAGATCCCCTGGAGAAGGAAACGGTAACCCACTCCAGTATTCTTGCTTGGGAAATTCCATGGACAGAGGAGCCTGGCAGGTACGGTTCATGGGATCACAGAAGTCGGACACTATTAGCAACTAAACCACCAGTTTTCCCATTAAAGAGTCAGCTTCACAGGGTCAAAGGATTGTTCGACTTTGTCTCATGAGTACACACTGCAACGTAGCATACACACACACATGCTCACGTGTCCTGAACTCATATTTACTCAGTTGAGCAGTATCATCTGTATAATTGGCACATATTTTCTTTCTTTTATTGAATATATTTTTGTCATTTAAAATATGCCAAATTATAGCACTGAAAATGTGTGAACCTCTTAAGATTTCCTATATTAGAAAACAATTAACGTATTAATTTAACAAAAGTAACACTAACGGCTTGCACAGCATGGGGCTGTGATAAGTATTTCAAATATTAATTCTCAAACTGTTTTATAATTCTACAATTCGTATGCAAGTTTAGATATAAGTACTTTATGAGCCAAAATGAAACTTCAGATACTAACTAAAGTCTTTTTGCATGCTGGCTAGGAGTTGCACTGATTCTCAGTCAGTTATTTATTTATTTTTTTCCCTTTTTTGGGGGGGCAGCATTCCTTAAATAACAAGAAAATATGAAAAATTAGAAGTTAAAGCTTTTTGCAAAGAGCTTCTCACATATGCTTTTTGCAAAGAGTTTCTCTGTCTAACTATATGCTAGTCTAGTTCTTAGAATATGACTCAAATACCTGGCATGATAAGAATGAGAAGAGCTATGGTACAGTCAATCTGGATAGCCGTTATGTGACCAGTTTTGCAGAAAGAAACAGAGAAATGGTGAGTTACATCAATATGCCATTAATCTATTAGGAAATAGAAAAGAAAGAAAAGCACAAGAAAACATCATTCATGACCTTGTTAAGTCTGAGGATGGAAATAAACATATATTAGCAATCACTTTTTAACCAGATACTGAAAATTATAATGACATATAATACTATGTCTGACTGATTTCATTTTAATTTTTATTTTGAATAGTGGTTGACAATCTCAGTGGATACCAACTAAAATGTTGTCAACACATTTTAATTATTATATACATGCACCACAGTCAATTCATGAAGCTTTAGGGAGTAAAGGTGCATCAATTAGTGATCCTGGTTCTACTTTATTTAAACAAATGATTTTCCATTTTGAGATACATTTAATGCAGAATTTGTACTCCCATTCCTGCATTTGCTTTTAGAGCTTCTTACCTGGGATACCAAATATCTTGCCTTAATCATATAATAAAATCAAAGCAACAAAGAACAATGTGATAAAGAGGGATCTTGAAAGTTCTTTCAAAACCAGCATATATTTAAAGAAATCTCCACCAAGCTAGTCAGTCAGGAAAGCAATTTACTTCTTTAGAGTCAGGCATTTGAAAAATTTCTAACAAAGCAGAGAAATCATTTTTATCTGGCAAGTTTGAATTAAAGATTCACACTCTGGGAGGACTTATATTTTGGGAATGGTTTACAGCTCTACCAAGACATCAGCTAGACTAGGAAATGCTTTGGATATCCAGAGGATGCTTCGATGGCTGCGTCATGACTCAGGAGGTTTGTTCAACTGTCTAGACTTTTGTATAAATAATGTAGTTTCCTTTGTGAGAGATTATGCTGAAACCTGTGGGAGTTATCACAGCTACTGTCTTCTGCACAAAATAAACTGGTAAAATGGGCAAGAGGGGACACAAATCTAATTCCATTTCTATTTCATCCACCAAGAAAAACAGGTATTTCAATAATTTATGTGTATATTTTACTTCTACTTCATGTTCCATGCCCACAAAGAGTGTATCTGCCATGCTATGAAAATAAAGAAAAGTGAGACTTTCAGTTCAGTTCAGTTCAGTCTCTCAGTCATGTCCGACTATTTGCGACCCCATGAATCGCAGCATGCAAGACCTCCCTGTCCATCACCAACTCCCAGAGTTTACTCAAACTCATGTCCATTGAGTCAGTGATGCCATCCAGCCATCTCATCCTCTGTCCCTTCTCCTCCTGCCCTCAATCCCTCCCAGCATCAGGGTCTTTTCCAATGAATCAACTCTTCACATGAGGTGGCCAAAGTACTGGAGTTTCAGCTTCAGCATCAGTCCTTCCAATGAACACCCAGGACTGATCTCCTTTAGGATGGACTGGTTGGATCTCCTTGCAGTCCGAGGGACTCTCAAGAGTCTTCACCAACACCACAGTTCAAAAGCATCAATTTTTTGGCGCTCAGCTTTCTTTATAGTCCAAATCTCACATCCATACATGACCACTGGAAAAACCATAGCCTTGACTAGACGGACCTTGCGAGACTTTAGGGACACAATAAACAATGAAAATTATAATTATGATAGCCAGAATTTGAATGCTCTTCTTGCTAGACATTAACATATATTTATTTATTTATTTAAATTTTACTGCAATTCAAAAAGACAATTACCAATATTTATTCTTAACAATAAATATTATCAGGTACCGTGATGAACTATGTGCTTAGTAAGTTGTTGAAAATGTAAAAAAAAACCACAGATTCATCAACAACAACAGCAACAAATCAACCACGCAAAACCAAAACCAAAAGCTGATCTCCCTTCAAAGAACTTTCAATCCAGTAGCGGAGGCATTGTATTTACAATGCCAACAAATAGGGAAGCTTTATAAATGTAGTAGTGGAGGAAAAAGCATCATACTGTGAAATAACAACAAAAACATATAGTAAATGATTCTGATTGAGTAATCAAGTAATATTATTTTAACTGAAATTAAAATCCCTTGTCACTTAAAAGCACATAAATTATGTGATTGAAGTCAGCACAGAACAAAATGAAATGTGAAATTATTTGAAACTCAGCTCAAAATCAATGGTTAAACTGAAAATCAGTTTTATTGTCACCAATTTTGTTCTTTAAGCCAACTCCACTCAACAAACTTGTCACCAAAGTAATCCTAAACGACAAAGATTATTGACTGTAAATGTCAGTACATGTAAATAACACAAAATTGCCTTTCTTCTCTTAAATTCTTTTTTCTTCCTCTATATATCACACATATTTCCAGAGGTGAGTTAAATTTTCATGTTGTCTTCATACTCTTGAGATAAAATCTTTAGGTCATGAATTATTTTTAATTGTTGGATTAAGTTTGTTATTGGTTTAATTAGAACTTTTGCATATAGATGCATAAATGCAATTGGATTTACTCTTACATTTTGGTTTGTAATTGTATTAGTTCACTACTACTGAATAGCAAATTTCTACAAATTCAGCAGGTTAAAAGAACACCCATTATTGTGCCACAATGACTCTTGGCTTGTTCAACTGGGTTCTCTGCTCAGGATCTTACATCAAGATGCCATCAGTTCTGTCATCAAGATTTAGAGGAGGTTGAGTTCTTATCTGGAGACCATAGGGTAGAAGCACTTTTAAATTTATCAGATTTCCTTGGGTTGGAAGACAGAGGACCTATTTTCCTTGTTAATGATCAACATGGGGACAGCTATTGACTTTTTGAAGCTTCCTTCATATCTCATCAATGTTTTCCTCATGACCTTTGAGCTGAAAGTGATGCATAGAATCTTCCAGTAATACAAATCACTCAATTTTATCTGTTTTTAAAGTGCTCACAGAATTAGATTCAATTCAATTGAGTTCAGCCACTCAGTCATGTCCCATTCTTTGTGACCCCCATGAACTGCAGCAGGCCAGGCTACCCTGTCAATCACCAACTCCCAAAGTGTGCTCAAATTCATGTCCAGTGAACCAGTAGCACCATCCAACCATCTCATCCTCTGTTGTCCACTTCTCCTACTGCCTTCAATCTTTCCCAGCATCAGGGTCTTTTCAAATGAGTTAGTTCTTCCCATCAGGTGGCCAAAGTATTGGAGCTTCAGCTTGAGCATCAGTCCCTCTAATGAATATTCTGAACTGATTTCCTTTAGGATTGACTGGTTTGATCTCTTTGCTGTGAAAAGGACTCTCAAGACTCTTCTCCAGCACCACAGCTCAAAAGCATCAATTCCTCAGTGCTCTGCTTTCTTTGTGGTCTCTCACATCCATACACAACTACTGGAAAAATCATAGCTTTGGCTATTTGGACCTTAGTCGGCAAAGTAATGTTCTGCTTTTTTAATACACTGTCTAGGATTGTCATAGCTTTTCTTCCAAGGAGCAAGTATCTTTTAATTTAATGGCTGCAGTCACCAACGGCCGTGATTTTGGAGTCCCCAAAATAAAGTGTATCACTGTGTCACTTCACTTGCCATGAAGTGATGGGACCGGATGCCATGATCTTCACTTTTTGAATGTTGAGTTTTAAGCCAGGATTTTTTTTTTTTTTTTAAGCTCCTCTTACATTTTCACCAAAAGCCTCTTTAGTTCCTCTTCACTTTCTTCCAGAAGGGTGGTGTCATCTGCATATCTGAGGTTATTGGTATTTCTACTGGCAATCTTGATTCCAGCTTGTGCTTCATCCAGCCCGGCATAGCACATGATGTACTCTGCATGTGAATTAAGTAAGCAGGGTGACAACATATAGCCTTGACATACTCCTTTCCCAATTTTGAACCAGTCCATTGTTCAAGGTCTGTTTCCAACTGTTGCTTCTTGACCCACACACAGTTTTCTCAGGAGGCAGGTAACGTGGTCTGGTATTCCCACCTCTTTAAGAATTTTCCACAGTGTATTGCGATCCACACAGTCAAAGGCTTTGACATAGTCAATAAGACCAAAGTAGACGTTTTTCTGGAATTCTCTTGCTTTTTCTATGCTCCAAAGGATGTTGAAAACTTGATCTCTGATTCCTCTGCCTTTTATAAATCCAGCTTGTTCATCTGGAAGTTCTCAGTTCACGTACTTTTGAAGTGCAGCTTGGAGAATTTTGAGCATTACTTGGCTAGCATGTGAGATGAGTGCAATTGTGTGGTAGCTTGAACATTCCTTGGCATTGTCTTTATTTGGGATTGGAATGAAAACTGACCTTTTCCAGTCCTGTGGCCACTGCTGAGTTTTCCAAATTTGCTGGCATATTGAGTGAAGCATTTTCACAGCATCATCTTTTAGGATTTGAAATAGCTCAACTGGAATTCCATCACCTCCACTAGCTTTGTTTGTGGTGATGGTTCCTGGGCCCACTTAACCTCATACTCCAGGATGTCTGGCTCTAGGTAACTGATCACACCATCGTGGTTATCTGGGTCATTAAGATTTTTTGCACAGTTCTTCTGTGTATTCTTGCCACCTCTTCTTAATAGCTTCTGCTTCTATTAGGTCCATACCATTTCTCTCCTGCATTGTGCCCATCTTTGTGTGAAATGTTCCCTTGATATATCTAATTTTCTTGAAGAAATCTCTAGTCTTTCCCATTCTATTATTTTCCTCTATTTCTTTGCATTGATCATTGAGGAAGGCTTTCTTATCTCTCCTTGCTATTCTTTAGAACTCTGAATTCAAATGGGTGTATCTTTCCTTTTCTCCTTTGCCTTTAGATTTTCTTCTTTTCTCAGCTATTTGTAAGGCCTCCTCAATTATTTTGCATTTCTTTTTCTTGGGGTTGGTCTTGATCACTGCCTTCTGTACAATGTCATGAGCATTCATCCATAGTTCTTCAGGTACTATGTCTATCAGATCTAATCCCTTGAATCTATTTGTCACTTTTACTGTATAATCTTATGGGATTTGATTTAGGTCATACTTGAATGGTCTAGTGATTTTTCCTACTTTCTTCAATTTAAATCTGAATTTTGCAATAAGGAGTTCATGATCTGAGCCATATTCCCAGTCTTGTTATCTTTGCATTTTAAGGCCAAGTGATTTAGGGTTTTCTCTGCAAAATCTCTTTGTAGCACTTAGATTACCATTAGAAAATCAGGGATACAAATCTTAGAGACCCATCTTTAGATATTTACCTACCACAGGTAGCAAGGTTATTAAGTTTTTCTAAAATGAGATGTGGATTTGAGCAAGCCCCTCTGGGAGATGGTGAAGGACAGGGAAACCTGCCATGCTGCAATGGGGTCACAGAGTTGGCCAGGACTTAGTGACTGAAAACAAGCAACAAGCATAAAATGAGTTAGTTACCATCTTCTTTTTACTTTCTGAAAGTATTTGCACATGCTCTAATCTTTGAATATTCAAAATACTTACTGGTAAAAATCCGTTTCTTGAGTATAGATAGAATTTACTACCTATAAATAGCTGTAGTTTGTGTTTTATTATTTTGTATTGTATTCTGTGGCTAGATTTTGTTTCTTTTTTTTTTTTATAATTTTATTTATATATTTATTTGTTTTTGGCTCTGCTGGGTCTTAGCTGTTGTGCCAGTTTTCCCCAGTTGCGGAGAGTGGGAGTTCCTCTCTAGCTGTGCTGTGGAGGCTTCTCATCACAGTGGCTTCTCTAGTTGTGAACCAGGAGCTCTAGGGCATCCCAGTTTCAGCAGCTGCAGCACGGAGGCCCAGCGGTTGTATTTCCTGGGCTCCAGAGCACAGGCTCAATAGCTGTGGCACCAGGGGGTTAGTTACTCTGCTGCACGTGGGATCTTCTAGGATCAGGGACCAAACCTGTTATCTCTGCATTGCTAGGCCAAGCCTTTACTTCTGAGGCACCAGGGAAGCCCTCCGTTTCTTTAATCATTGTTTTTCTTGTGCAGGTTTACAATTCTTGTTTTAGTTCTGGCAAGGTTTTGATTTAGTTGGCATAAAGTGACTGAATATTCACTGATTTCTAAATTACTTCTCTGTATGTAATCATGCTCCCTTTCAGTTCTGATATTGTTTATCTGTGATACTTCTCTCTCCTCTTCCTCTCTTGATTAAAATCTATATGGGGTAAACTCTTTTTTACTTTTCAAATAAAATACTCTGGGCTTTGTTGATCCTCTAAAATATGTTAAATATTCCTTTGATTCTGAGCTTCTTTTGCTATTTCTTTCCTTTCAATTACTTGGATTAATTTATTTTATTTTCAAAACTTTTACATTGGATGATTAGATCATTTTCAAACTTTCTTTTTTCCAAACATAAACTTTAAAAGATATATCTCCCCTATATTTTAAATGCATGTTATACATTTTACAGTGTTGAAATGATGTATAAAAATATATGTATTTTCTAACATATTTAAAGATTGGTTTTTGATGCATCAGCTCTCTGTTGTTTTAAGTTCCAAACGTATCCAATTTACATTTCAATATGATAAATGTTGCCAAAATTAATTATTCTTTATGTTCAAGATGTCTATATATGTATTGATAGTTGTTTTGTGACCAGACAGTCTACCTCCACTAATAGCCCACAATATCTCAAGGACAGTGACTATTTTACCATTTGTGAATATAAGGTTCCCTGCATATTCATTGCATCAAGCTTGTTACTTGTTTTCTACTTGTTCCTATTCTTAATATTCTTTTCTTTCTTTTTTTTATTTTACTAACTAGATTTCTTAGAACTTTTCTTATTTTAATTATTTCTTATTTTAATTATTCAATAAAACTTTAGTGAAAATTCTTTTGCAAATTTTATCCATTCATTTTGCATATGTTAATCATGTTTAAATTTCCATTTTATATGACTTTTCATAAAATGTATTTTGCAGTTATTAAAATTGTCTTCAAGAACATTTCATGTTATGGAAAATGCAGTGTAATACTAAGGAAAAAAGAATGATGCAAAACTTTATATGTAGCATAGCAATTTTAGCAAGTCAAATTATCACCAGTAATTATCTTTGAGATACAAGTGTTTCTTCTTTATAAGTGAGTCATACTACAATTTCCTAAAGTTTATTTTGGCTTCCCAGGTGGCGCTAGTGCTAAAGAACCCCCTGCCAATGCAGGAGACATAAGAGATGTGGGTTGGATTCCTGGGTTGGGAAGATCCCCTGGAAGAGGGCATGATAACCCATTACAGTATTCTTGCCTGGAATATCCCATGAACAGAGGAGCCTGGAGGGCTATAGTCCATGGGGTCACAGAGAGTCAGACACAACTGAAGTCCCTTAGCATGCACATGCAGGAAAATCTTATTTCAATATTGCATTGTTGAATCTAATTTGTAGATTATTTTCTATAGGAAACTTTTTATTATAGTTTCCAAAAAATTCTGTAGACTTCAATTTAATTATTTCAGGCTGGAAAGGAAACAATATTGTTTTACATACTGAAAGTTATCAGTGGAATGCATAATACATTAAGACTCAGACACCCAATAGCTTATCCTTAATCTTAACATTTACTGTTACTAAACTTTCTCCAAGATATTTCACTCTTTTAACCTACCTTCTTATATGATTGGTTTAATTCTACTGATAAAGTCATGGTTATTTTAAAATCATGTAATGTAATATACAATGTGGTATATACATTGGTCATTAAATTTCTATATCTCTGTATCAAAGATATCTGAAGTAAGTTCTTTTTCCAGGTCATTCTTTAAAAACTTGAAAAGAGCTATTCTGTCTAATTTTGTGTTCTCTTTCTGCCAATGAATAATTGGTCTACCTAGAAAAATTGGGAAATTTTTTTTTTTTGACTCACTTTCTTCCTCTCTCTATGATATAAGCCCTGGCCTGGAAAGAGATTAAAAAAAAAATACATAAAATGATTTCATGTTGTGTTAAATTTGCAAAATGACTATGGATATGTCTGTAGGCAAATCTACCAGATAAGTCATAATGTGAGAATTATCTGTTACTGATCTTGTGAGGGTTGTGAGTGAAACAACTGGATTTTTTTCCAGTATGTAGAAATATGTATGAAATATCACATTGTTCTTAAGAGAACAATTCACTTTCAATATAAGTCTTATTCAAAATTTTGTCACTTTTGAGCACGGGAAGATTATAGTTAGGTTTGTTGAATAAAGGAAATATTTCCACTGCCAACTCTGATGAGATATATTCCATAATCATGACCAATCTATTTTTTTCCAAGCATATATATTGCTTTCAACTTAGCAGCTGTTAGTGGTTACAAAATTAAATGTTTTATACAAGATTGGTTCCAATTGTATCACAAGACACCTAAACAAATAAGATTATTGCATAGGTATTTAGAGCTACAGTTATTCATTTAACATCTGTGATCCAAGAGGTCTGACTGGATGGTTGTATTTTGCCAGACATTATGCTTGTCACTAAGGAGTCAGTTAAAAGACATTTCTGCCATCTCCTCTGCCACTACAGAACTAACCCACCTCAAAAAAATAAAATAAAATAAATAAAAATAAAATAAAGTGGAGAAATTTTACAGATCATTTGGATTATGTATACGTCTTCCTAAAACAGAAAGTGATATTCATGGAATATATGATTATAAAAAAAAAACATGGAGTATCATCTGTTTTATGGTTTTAAACATCTGTATGTTTAAAGAATAATTCATTTATGTGTTTTAAAATGATCATAGGCTCAAATAACCTATTTAAGAAAACATATACATGTATTGAGAATATATACCTATTTATCTGGGGCTTCCCTAGTAGCTCAGTTGGTAAAGAATCTGCCTGCAATGCAGGAGATCACATTTCAATTCCTGGGTCAGGAAGATTCCCTGGAGATAGGATCAGCTACCCACTCCAGTGTTCTTGGGCTTCGATGGTGGCTCAGATGTTAAAGAATCTGCCTGCAATGCAGGGGACCTGGGTTCAATCCCTGGGTTGGGAAGATCCCTTGGAGGAGGGCATGGCAACCCACTCCAGCATTCTTGCCTGAGAAATACCCATGGACAGAGAAGCCTGGTGGGCTATAGTTCATGGGGTCGCAAAGAGTCCAACATGACTGAGCAGCTAAACACAGCACAGCATATATGCATACATACATGCATATATATATATACACATATATATATTCAGTGTGAATATTTTATTTAGTTATAAATATTTTTACCAAAAAGGAAACTTTAACCAAAACAGAAATACATTTTCCTATGACCCAAAGACCTCAAAATATAGGATATTTTTTTTTTTTTAATTGGGAATAAGTCTTGAGAGATTCAGGGAATAAAACATAAATTAAAGAAGTCAATTTTGTTGGAAGCAGTGCCTTTGACAGATTCATGGCGAGATGGAAGAATAATTTTTGTTTTGAACAGTAGGTTGAAAGATTAATAGTAAGAAATAGAAAATTGGAAGATGTAGAGCTTCGAGATTTGTGATTTAAGAATCTTATTTTTCTTTATTTTTGGAAACTGAGAATCTAAGAGATTTATTTAAATACATCCTTTTAATTGTCCTAGTTTGTTTTTTTTTAAAGATCTCAGCTTAAGGCAAGTTTACTGACCATTTTCCTTTGCATTAAGGTATGTTAAAACTAGCATAAGAAAGTTAATTTACTAGTGTATCTTTATTTCTATATGTTTATATCAAAGGAAAACATGGGAGACTTAAGTCATTGAAAGGTCAGCATTTGTGCATGTGATATTAAATTCTATATTTTTCAAGGTCTGGTTTTTTATATTAAAAAATGTGTCTTTGGTGATAGGTAAGGCATACATAAAGTCTGTGGATTTTGGTGGTATAAATTCTTGTCAGTAAAAAACTGAAAATAAAAAAAATGTAAAACATATTTATCATCAGCATTGTCTGCAGTCAGTTCTTCAAATTCCAGAGAGTTATTTTCCTCAAAGAGCAGTTGAGAAATAATGTTTGAGTCCCTGCATAATTTAAAGATATAAGAATCTGAAGTCATTGGATCATACCAATTTAGAATTGAAAGGGGATATATTTTATTATTCAAAAGTTTCCATTTACAGTAGTGGCTCAAAAAGAAAAGTCTTAACATAGTGAATATGTTCACCTACAATTTAGTTGCTATATTTAGACTAAGTACAAATGAACTTGAATCCCAAGTTCTTCCTATGGGAATCTGACCAAGTTTTTGAACTTCGTGAAGTGTCTTTTCTCATGTGTAAAATGAAAATAGTGATAATTCATAATTCATTTCCTTGTTATAAGCCTCAAATTACACATTGCTTTGAAAGTGATTATTGTGATGTCTACCATAATCTAAGGGCCCTTTAAGTGGTAGAATAATTTAGTAGTAGTTCTGGTCAGCAATACTGCAGTAGTGATAGGTAAGTAGTTAATAACAACGTGGAAGAGAACCAAGATTTCCTGTTTCCCCCTAAATGGCTCCTTGTTAGATATGTCATTCAGCTGAATCTTTCAAAGGACATTTTGAACATATTATTTCTTATTAATATTCTGGCAAAAGGAGGCTAATTCAGGAAATCCCTCCATATGACAAAGACAAAATTTTTAGTCTTTTTTTGTGTCCCTCCCTCAAAAGGGTCTTCCTGCCTACAGTGTAAAATTATAAGCCTGACATCATTCTTACCGCCTCTTTTGGCAAGACTGGTCTAACTTTGCACATCTCCCCTACATAAGCTGCTTAAGACAAACTGTAGTTATTCGAAAGACATTCTACTAGTTCCATACTTCAGATTGTTTATGTCATCAAAGTTTTGTTACTATTATCTTTGCTTGCTGCAAATATTCCTATGGTGCTTTTCTTCTTCTCTTCTCCCATATAAATAATGTTACATATCTTTACAGGTTTCCATCAGTTCTAACTTTTGCATTTATGTTGCACTGAACCCTCTGCATGTTAAGTTTTGCTTCAGTCATATCTGACTCTTTACAACCCTATGGACTGTAGCCCTCCAGAATCCTCCCTCCATGGAATTCTCCAGGCAAGAATACTGGAGAGGATTGATATGCCATACTCCAGGAGGTCTTTCTATATTGGCAGTTAGGTTTTTTACCAGTAGCACCACCTGGAAAGTTCACTGAACCCTTTAGTTTATACCAATCCACACATTCCTCTGAAGATCTTTATGAAACATAATTTACTAATCACTGAATCATTTCCTGTATAACTGAATCATTTCCTGTATAATCTCTCTATCAACATGAATGATAAAAACTGGTAATATTTTCAGTTATAAGTGCTTCTACTTCAACTAGATTTGAAATGTTTTAAAGATATAAACCTTAACCTGAATTAAGTCAACCTGGATGTAGCTTAATTAGCAGATTTACAATTTAGAGTAGAGTTCATAGACCAGAATAGATGACTTGCTCATTTACACTCTTGTTAGAGAATACCCATTCATGTATTTATTAATTTGCTTTAAAAATTACTAAATATACATTTCAGTTATTGTCTATATTTTTGGAGATGTGACAGAAACAAGATTTGGAAAAGTATCTGCTCTCGTGAAGATCTTGTTTAAATGAGCAAAATGGCAACATGTCTGTGATAAATAAACAAATTTATTTATATTTATGAAGACTCTGTAAAGACAAAAAAGGAAAAGAAAATGTCCAGTGAGAGTGATCTTTTTCTTGAATAGTGTTGTCAAGGAAAAGAGAAGGTTGGTTTTTGTTTTGTTTTGTTTTTTAACCAAAAGCCAAAAAAAGAGGCTTCCTGAGAACATCACTCTTGAGCCTAAGGTTATCTGAAAGAAGTTGAGGCCAAAATCTCACTCCTGAGGACTCAATAACCTGCAAACATCAGTTGAACCTTGGCATTCCCCACTCAGTGTCTGTTGAGAAATTGGTGAGAGAACTTGACCTGTGTCCCTAGGAATGTGTTGTCATATGAGAAAATAGGGACTGATAATTGCTTTTTCCCTGTTCTCTTCTGATGTCATGAGTTTGCAAAAGCATTTTTTTGCCATCAGGGTTAGTAAGAATTGTGGTAAAGGGAGGCTGGGAAAAAATGGAGAAGAGTAGTAGCTTCCATCCTTCTAAGAAGATAGAATGAATCTCATGGGTTCCTGCAACTACTGAGAAGGAGCATGAGAAATAAAGAAAGAAAGAGTCTAAGGATGCTCAGCATTGTTTGAAAAGAATATTTGAAGTCTCAGATATTTTTGTGGAGCTGGGGGAGACAGGGTTATAAACTCTAGAGAGTCATCAGTGAAGGAAGGACTTGATGTGAGACCCTCTATTCCCAAGGGGACCACACACCCAAGAACATATTATCTTTATGCAATCATATCAGTAAAGGACAGCAGATGGAATGAAACGAGGATGATCAGAGAGTTCCAAAAATATGTGGGAGTATTGACAGATAATAACCTCAAGCTGCTCAAAATGCACTTGTTACCCAATAAAATATTCAGGCACTTGGAATTTTTAGAGAATGTCTGCCTACAATCTAGCCCATTGGCAGGACAGGATTCACAGTGGGTTCAGAACCAGTTCAGACAACACTGAGCACTAATCCATTCTCTGAAGTAATTCAGGGAACACATACATCTCCCCCAAATGCATTTACTGAAGAAAAATAGAAGAGGTTGAAAGAGTATCAATGGATTAGTGCAACTCATTACACTTGTTAGAAAAACAACCCAGATATTTGAGATGGCTCAGAAGATAATCCCACGATGTTAAAAATAATTCCTAGGGAAGCACAGTTTCTTAATTAAATTTGGACTTCTCTAAAAAAGTAATCTCTAAGATTATTTTATTTAATTTATAATTCAGTTTTGATTTTGAATTCAACTTCATATGGCCCAATTGCCTTTCATGTTAATAAAAACTGTTTCAAGACACTAGAGACTCAATATAAAAAGAAAACTGTTTTGCTTCTTATAGTTTTTTTTTTCAGTTTTTTTTTCCATTCATATTACTGTTACAAAAGAAAGAAGTCCCACTCACTTATTTTTATGTTCAGCATCTTGAATTTAAAAAGAGTGGTGGAGGTGTAAAATAATGTATGCTTTTTAAGATATGATAGATACAATAGAATCCATTTTGCTTTTCAAATAATTTTACTGTCATTCTGGAAGTAAAATATCTGAATTATTTTATTGGAAAAAGAAAAGTGATCGTGGTAAAAATTTTACTTTATAATAATTGTAAAGTTGCAAATATGAGATAAAGTCACAACTGTATTGTTAAGATATCTTGGTCAATTGCACAAAAAATATTAGAAATCATTACACATATAGTAATCAAATGTAATAAGCTGCATATCCAAATAGTGCTCTGGTCAAGGAAAAATAGATAAGAACCATAGTAGAATTCCTTGTCCTTTCTCTATTTCTTGTTTAGTTTCCAACAATTTCAGTACTCTTTTTTTTAACATTGTTCCACAGTAGTTCTTGAACAAGAAAGTCATTATTTTGAAATTGTTTAATGTGATGCTTCCACTTCAGTGAAAGAACTAAGCAGGAATAATGAGCAATTAGAAGATTCATATTGGTATTACATCAACCTAAAACATTTCACAAGGAAAGTAATGGTTTAATTTGGGCTCCAGAGACTAGAAATTAGACTCTGCCAGAATTAGGTAAGTTTATTTTTCATTGTCTAAATTATCATCATGTGCTCTTTCCTAAATGTGGTAATTTTAGGTCTGTAACACATGTTCTATAGAGAAAAAAGGAAAGAAAAAAAAGTAGGTAGATATTCTAAAGAAAAACCAAGGTTATTTCATAAGGAAAGTGACACCAGAGACACTGACATGTAAGAAGGAATAGATTTCTTTTTCCCCCCAGTAAATTTAAGTGCAGTCTGGAAGGAAACTGGATGAGCAAGCAAATTCTTGCTTGCTGTCTTAGCTGGGGTACTTTTCCTCTCAGGGGATTTCTCCCACAGTGTCATTACTTATCAAATGGAAGAAGTGACCAAGGAGATCTCAGAGAGATGATATATGTGCTCATAAATAAAAAGTAGAAACATCCCGAAGGTGACAAGACAGAATAAATAAGTTTGAAGTGTATCATAGAGTAATAAAAGAAGAATTCAAAGTGAACAGCTAAGTGAGATCGCTCACAGAACAGAGGTAAAAATTTTGAGACTATGATAAATCAAGCAAGTTTAGAACGACATTTACCAAGTCACAAACTGAAACCAGCATAGCAACTAAAAAATCCAGTGGGAGAATAGGCTGTTCCATTGAAGAATGATGATGCAGAAAGAGTCAAAAAGAGGATAGGGCACGATTTCTGCCACAATTGCACATTCCCTCAAAAATCTGATGTACTCAGGAGAGTACTGTTATTATCTTAGCTTTGCTATAAATGGCTTACAGAGAAACAGCTATCCATTTCGTTTACTTCAATCTAATTCAATTTACATCTCATCTGTTAATTCCCTGAAGAATTCATCTTCCTGCATTCCTGTCCAATGTCTGGAAACAATTGTTACATATTTTTATTTGCTATTCTGGTTTTTTATAGTAGAAGGGTAATTTTAGTACCAATTCCTGTTTTATCTTGGGAAACAGAAATCCCATTTAACAGTGTTTAGATAGTAATGCTGTTTTGCTTCATCATACAATGATAAATGTTAACTTTAGAAAGAATTCATTTTGAAAACAGGTTTTGAATATAACCTCTTTATAATTGACCAATATAATAGAAAAGTCAATCAAAAAAAGTATTTTGAAAAATATTCAATACTAATTATTTTAATGCTCCCTTTTGCTATCAAGAATGTTCCTATTCTAAGTGACAGATATGATTATCCTACTTCTAAGTCTTTTAAAAGTAGCTTCAAATCTCCACTATTATGTCTTTGCATGTGACAACTCAGATACTAATGCAGGTTTTGTATGTTAAAGCAGCAACCCAAATACCAGAAGAATGACTAATAGATGTGCTTTAACTGGTGAATAACAATTTTAAATGATGTTCTGATGGAAGCAAAGCTCAATCTCTTTTCCATTAAATTATATCATCACAGGAAGACTAACAGTGTATAAAAACATTAAAGTACTTAGTCATTTTATGTTAAAAACATTTGGATTCTAGGCTCAAATAATTATGAGTCGTTTTGGTGTTTATGTTTCTATTTGTTTTGCTTTATCTTGTTTACCTGATTATTTGGTAGGATTGCTTCCAACTGCAAGGAAAATCAAAGTTGTAGTATGCAAGATGCTCTATATATATATTTTTTTCACTTTGTAGTATTCTTCCATATAGAAAGGAAATCTTAGAGCCCTGGTTCCACATACTGAATGCTACAGAATCTCCCAATTATTGTTGGGAAAAAGACAAAGATGAAACAGTTTATGAAAGTGGTTCTGTCTCCTTTGAAAACCACTGCATAGCGTTTTATGGGGTTTACGTTAACTTCAACGAAGTAGAGACTTGTTAAGGGACAGTAACTTGTGTGGAAATGTGGCAGAATGTGACATAAACAAGTATGTATTTTAGCAGCTGTGTGCTGGATTAGGAATGAAAGTTTGGCAGGTAGATTGACTAGGAAGTTACCGCAGAAATTTAGATCCGAAGTTATGAATATCTACATAGCCTGTCTAAATATACCAGCATGGAACATAAGGCAAAAATGAAAACAAAAGATATGCTTTCTGGGCTGACTCAAACTGCATAGAGGGAGAAAAGTGATGATCATAGATAGAGGGAAGTTGGAAAAGGAAAAGGAGAAGGGCAACAAAGATAAACTTAGAGCTTGCTCAGGTATTAGAGGAAACCTACTGTCCTCCCCCAAAAAGTAGAATGACAGTGTCATACGGTGAAAAGAAAAAGGGAAAAAAAAAAAAAAACCTCAAAAGTTACAGTATATTTAAAAGAGCAGTCTTATAGAAGGGCTTAGATAAATGTAAGAAAGTAATTTATATGTTAAAATAAGGGAGCATTTGGATGGGGTTTAAAAAGGGCTATTGATGTTTTTGTGAGTATTAATAGCTGACATGTTTTCCATTTTCTTGTCAGTGATACTGAGAAAAGTAAATGGAATGATTCAAAATTAATTAACAGACTTTCAGTTCCAAACCAAATGTTACTGTTTTTAGGAATAAAGAAGTTGTACAAAATTTTGGGCTTTATAATAAGTGTTACTCTGCAATATATCTTGAATTCCATACCATTCTGAGAAGAACTTAATCCATTTTTCTTCTAACTTATTGTATATTCCAGGTTGCTGGGTTCAGTGTAACATTCTAAGATTCAGTTCCTCAGGATGGAGATGTGGTAACATAAACTAAGATACATACTTCTATCTATTAAAAATAAATTTTGAGAGAATACTGTTGCATTACTATGGGTGCAGGATTTTAAATATTCATTGTTCAGTTTATCAATTATTGTTAAGAATCTGAAATCCTAGAAGAAGAGGAGAGGAAGGAGGAAGAGAAGGAAGTATAAGAAGGAAATAAATTTAAGGATAACAGAGAACATGGAAATGATCAGATCATAAAATAAATGATAGCATATTGGACAAAGAAACCAAAACTCCTAGAAACTGATCTACTAGAATGTAAAATCTACATGATACCAGCAGTGTGTCTCTCAACAGACTCACATCTATACCTAAAACATGTATATTTGTGAAAATGATAAAATGAGTACTGTAAAAATAAAACAATGGTGTAATATTTATAAAGCATTCACTGTGTTCTATGCATAGTTTAATGATCTTTACAAATGCTAAAACATTGAATTCTCATATAAAACTTTGAGGTAAATATTCTTTGTTATTTTTACATAGGCACGTAAATGCTGTTCTCGTTGCTCATCTTTCATCAGTGGACACCTTTAGCGATTTCAAGTAGTGCTTTTTCAGGTAATTTTTAAAGAATGAATGAAAAATGATAAAGGTTTGGTTTCTTGAGTTCATTATCTATGGGTTTTATAATGCTTACATATCCACCACGTTAAATTTGATGGGCCTCTCTGGTGGTTCAGACGGTCAAGAATCTGCCAGCAATGCAGGAGACCTGGGTTCAATCCCTGGTCACGAAGACCCCCTGGAGAAAGGAATAGCTACCCACGCCAGTATTCTTGCCTAGAGAATTCTACGGACAGAGGAGACTGTCGGGTTATAGTTCATGGGGTTGCAAAAAGTCTGGCAGGACGGAGCAACTAACACATACACACGTTAAATTTGAAGTCCTACAGACTTGGGTTCAAACTGGGTCTTTTTCAATGCAAGAAATTTGCCAGTACTTTCTTAGTTTAGAATAAACTTAGAATTAAAATATCTATCTCACATGTTTTTAAAAAATAATTTTATTGAAGTACAGTTGATTTACAATGTTGTGTTAGTTTACACTGTACAACAAAGTAAGTCAGTTATACATATGGCCATTCTTTTTTAGATTCTTTTCCATAGAGGTATTATGGATAAATCAGTTTATTAAAGAAATATCATATTTGTCCTTAAAAGCCATACAAGGATCATTATAATATTTGTTTAATACACTTTTTTAATCATTCAGAACATTAATAATTCTATTTAATCTAAGATATGAAAATGCACAAACTGCTCATTATTGAAAACCTGCATAATCCCTTCTGTAAGATAGAAATCCATTTCAAAATCATGAGGATTATTTTGAATAAAAAACAAGAAGCCTATTATAAAATAGTTGATAAAGCATTTTAAGTTCTCACATTCACATATATGTGTGCTTTTGTTGTGTACTTCTGTCAATTCATTCAGGCCACTATAACAAAATACCATCAATTCAGTGTCTTATAAATAGGAGAAATTTATTTCTCACAGTTCCAGAGGCTAGCAAGTCCAAAACCAAAGTGCTGACAAATTCAGAGTCATGTGCAGTCCTGTTTTCTGGTTCACAGGCAGCTGTCTTACTGTATCTTCACATGTTGGAAGGGGCAGGAAAGTTGTCTGGGCTCTCTTTATAAGGGCACTAACCCCACTCACGAGGCCTTTATCATTATGACTTGATCTCCTCCCAAAGGCCCACTTCCAAATTTCATCACATGGGGGATTAGTTTTCAACATATGAATTTTAGGGAGACACAGACATTCAGGCTTTATCAGTATTTAATTACTTATGTCATGTGGTACCTTACTAAAGCTAAAACAAATATTAAAACTGCATTTTCATTAATATAAAAGCACTATCAAGGAAACTGAATATATAAATGAGCAAGGGATCAAAAATGCCTCCAGTTCTGAGATACATGAGGCAAAATACACTCTAAGAATTTCCAGGAGATCTTGCATTGCCATAATTCAGGGCTTTCAATACTCAAAACATTTTTGTTTTAATTTCCATAAAGACTTTATTCATATTTTAAAAGGTACTTTATTCTTGCTCCATATATATATATATTAGTGATTCTCTCTTCATTTGCATGTCTAACTCCATAAAAGAGTACATTATAAGAAATGGCCCACAGCCAAACTCTGCATACCATTCCCTTTCATTCTATTATGTTCCTGAGAGAGTCAGTTCCTATGTAGGTTGATAAGAAGTCCAGGGATCCCCAAGGAGAAAGGGGTCTGGAATTTTCAAGGAGGAGGAAAGGACAAACTTTTTTTTTTTTTTTTCCTCTACATTCCTTAGTGTTAGTCATATAAAACATTTTTATCTTTAAGCCTGGAACTGGTGACTACACAACTAACAACTAGGTTTGGACTCTCTACTAAGGATGATATAGCAGCGATGTATCCTGCTTGAGGACAATTACTCCTTCCTGAGGGCCTTCTGGCTAATCCTGTCATCTTGAAATGTGGATTGTGGGAGTGGGTCTAGTAAGATCTGTGCAACCTCTGGACATTCTTTTGATTCATTGTAAAAACTAATTGGAACGTATATAATTCCCTTGCTAACACTGGCAGGGGTGGGGGGGGGCACTCTTTCTGCCCCCTTCTGCTGTCTATGTCAGAAGCTTTCTCTATCTCTTTATACTTTAATAAAATGTTATTACACAAAAGCTCTGGGCAATCAAGCCTCGTCTCTGGCCCTGGATTGAATTCTTCTCTAGAGGCCAAGAATCCCAGCAGTGTCTTTCATGGTTCAGCAACAACTGTTTATTCCATTCCACTTCTCTTTGGTGTGATGATATTTTGAGAAATATTATTTAAAAGGTAAGGTGAAGATTTGTAGCATGAATTGAATAATGTGAATGACTTTTATGAATAGCAAAATATGTGTGGGGAGTTAGTCATTAAAGTAATAAAAAATAAACTCTGCTTTTAAATATAACAGATATAATTCAAATTCTTTCTTAGCTTTTGTTTTCAGCAAGGGAACTACAATCTCATATTCTAGCATCATATGTCATCCCCTCATCAATGAAATCTCTCAGTTCTCCATATGTGACATAAATATGGCTTTAACAATTGGTTGCCTTTTCTTGAACATATTCTAATGACTTTTATCAACTAGATTGCCAACTCTCAGGAAAGAAGGGTTAGATTTGGTTTGTTTTCTAACTCAGTGAATATTAAGAGAGTAACTTGCCCAGAGAAGTGTATAGATTTGCAAATGTTTGGGTTATTCTTCCTTAGAATGTTTAGCAATCTATGATATAAACATCTAAAATTAAATCATATGTCAGTTCAGTTCAGTTGCTCAGTCGTGTCCAACTCTTTGCGACCCTATGAATCACAGCATGCCAGGCCTCCTGTCCATCACCAACTCCCAGAGTTTACTCAAACCCATGTCCACTGAGTCAGTGATGCCATCCAGCCATCTCATCCTCTGTCGTCCCATTCTCCTCCTACCCTCAATCCTTCCCAGCATCAGGGTTTTTTCCAATGAGTTAACTCTTTGCATGAGGTGGCCAAAGTATTGGTGTTTCAGCTTCAGCATCAATCCTTCCAATGAACACCCAAGACTGATCTCCTCTAGTATGGACTGGCTGGATTTCCTTGCAGTCCATGGGACTCTCAAGAGTCTTCTCCAACACCACAGTTCAAAAGCATCAGTTTTTCGGCACTCAGCTTTCTTCACAGTCCAACTCTCACATCCATATATGACTGAAAAGTCATGCTGACCGCAGGCGGGAAAGCACCAGCCGGAAAATGCTGACGGAGAAGCCCCCGCCAGAAAGTCCCAGATAAGACATTCACCAATCAACAGCCGGTTGCCAGGCAGAATGATGGACACGAAGGCACCAAGACTCCGGCCAATCAAAAACTGACACGAGACCGAAAAGTCCAATCAGCACCCTAGAGCCCGATTCTAACCATATATGGAAAGGTCCCGCCATTTCCGCATCCGCCAGGGTATATAAGTGTCGCCCCCTTCCCGCAGGTTGCAGACTCCCGCTTCCCCCCCTGCTCGCCCCTGGGAGCTCTGCCCGGGAGCAATTGCCCAATAAAGCCTCTTAACACTCTGGTGCTCTCTTCATCTTGCCGCGGCATTCTTACATTTGGCACCCAACGTGGGGCTCAAGGTGAGGGCCCCGGCTCACGCCGTGCAGGCCCCCTCGAGCTCCACCGCCGCGGCCATACGCGCCCCAGCCACGGACCAACCTCCCAGACTGCAGACGACAGGGTAGGTCCCTCCGGCTTTGGATCCTGCCACCCTGGACGACCACTTCCTAGGGCCAGATAACCAGTGCGCACTTATCGGGCCCTCATCCAGCAGCTGTGCCTCCTCCCAGTTCTCAGCTCGTGCCGGAGACGTCCTAATCGGCTGAGTAACCCCCGGTCTCTCTCAAGACCTCCGGCTGCCTCTGTTCGCCTGGGGACGCCCGGACAATAGAGGCTAGCCCCACGTGGTCGCCATGGGGTCAACGGCCTCCAAACCCAAGTCCAATTGATCTGCTCCACTAAAATGCCTGCTAGCCAACCTAAAAAATCTGAGGTTAACGGGCTACGTCCAGCCAAAACAGCTCACTTTTTTGTGCTCAGAGGCTTGGCCTCAATACCCCCTAGACAATGATTCCCATTGCCCGTCCCCCCCCCCCCCCCAAGGGACGCTAGACTTTGATGTCCTCTGTGATCTAGATAATTACTGTCGGAGAACGGGAAAATGGTCCAAGGTCCCCTACGTACAGGCTTTCTGGGCACTGTGCTCCACCCTACCCTTTGCACAACCTGCTCCCTGACCCAAATTATGCTCACCATGGCTCCTAAACAGCCCGCCTGCCCAAATCCAGACCCCCCTCCCAAAGAATCACCAGGCCCTGAGTCCTCTGCCTTCTCTATTCCCCCAGAAGACCTGGTCGGCCACCTGCCCTATGCTCCTCTGACTCCAGCAGCTCCCTCCCCCACTCCCACTCCTCTGACTCCAGCAGCTCCCTCCCCCACTCCCACTCCCCTAGCTGCCCCAACAACACCTCCCCACACTTCCTCAATTGATACACAACCAACTGGCCCCGGCCCCCCTACTCCCTCTGAGACAAGTAGCCGGAGCTGAGGGCTTGGCACAGGTCCACGTCCCCTTCTCCCTCCAAGACCTGTCTCAAATCAAGGCCAAGCTTGGGTCATTCTCATCCAACCCTACCCATTACATCAAGCAGTTCACCCAACTGACCCACTCATACGCCTTAACCTGGAAAGATATCTATGTGGTCTTAGGTTCCACCACCACCCCAGAAGAGCGACAAGCCATCTGGACGGCCGCTAAGACCCAGGCCGGCCAGAGACACTTCGCTAACCCCTCTCCCGAGCGCCCCCCAGGGGCCCAGGCAGTCCCCGACACAGACCCTAACTGGGACTATCAGGAGACTGGGAGAGGCAAACTCAGGGTCAGATATATGGTAGAGTGCCTCCTGGGTGGCATGGAAGCCACTTCTAATAAGGTGGTCAACTTCCTCAAGCTGGATGAGATCACCCAGGGCCCTGACGAAAACCCCGCTATGTTCTTAAATAGGCTGACAGAGGCCCTTATCCAATATACCCGACTGGCTCCAAACTCCCCAGCCGGAGCAGTCACTCTGGCCAATTGTTTTATCTCTCAGTCCGCCCCCGACATCCGAAAAAAACTGGCCAAGGCTGAGGGCGGCTCTCAGACTCCCATACGAGACCTGGTAAAAACGGCCTTTAAAGTTTACAATGCCTGGGAAGAGACTGCAGAGGCTAGTCGTAAAGCCAGACTGAGACAAAAGGCCGAACTCCAAGCCAGCCTCCTCAACCAACAAACCCAGGCTCTGGTAGCAGCCCTGCGGCCGGCAACGGGCTCGGGTCCACAAAAACCCCCACCGGGGGCCTGCTTCAAATGCGGCAAAGAGGGACACTGGGCCAAAATGTGTCCTAACCCAAGACCGCCCACAAGGCCCTGCCCAAAGTTCAGGCAGCGCGGACACTGGGCAAGTGACTGTCCCTCGGCCTCTCGGGCCCTGACCCCAGTGGGTAAGGGACCAGAGCGACCCAGGATGACTCTGAGCCCAGACCCCACCCTACAACTGCTGACCTTCGATGAAGACTGAAGCCGCCCAGACTCAGGAACCCCGATAACCCAAGCCGAGCCCAGGGTAATGCTCCAGGTAGCGGGTAAGTCGATTGACTTCTTGGTTGACACGGGGGCTACCTATTTGTTCCTTCCCTCTTTCGGAGGCACCTTGCGTCCTTCCCAGGTCTCGGTAATGGGAATTGATAGCCAGCCGTCACAGCCTTTAGAGACCAAGCCCTTAAACTGCTAATTAGACAATTGCCTATTCACCCACTCCTTTCTAGTTATTCCCTCCTGTCCGACCCCTCTGCTAGGGAGAGATATTCTAACAAAACTCAAGGCCACACTTCACATAGCCCTAGGGCCTTTCCCTTCCACAGGCAGATTCCTACTGCTACTCACCAGGTCCTCTAGCTCCCAAATAGATCCCCAGGTTTGGGACACCAAGATCCCAACAATTGCCCAACACCAACCCCCAGTCCTCATCCACCTAAAAGACCCCACCTGTTTTCCGGCTCGGGCCCAGTTCCCCCTGTCCCAGCCCAACCTTTGAGGGCTTAAGCCAATCATTGACCATCTCCTGGGACAGGGCCTACTGGTCCCCACCTCGTCCCCATGTAATACCCCCATCCTTCCGGTCCGTAAGGCCTCAGGAGCCTACCGACTAGTCCAAGACCTCCGGCTTATCAATGAGGCCATTGTCCCTGCACATCCGCTGGTCCCCAACCCCTATACTTTATTATCCCAAATACCCACAGCCACCACCCACTTCAGGGTAATCAATCTCAAAGATGCATTCTTTTCCATCCCAATCCACCCCGACTGTCAATTTCTGTTCGCCTTCACCTGGACTGATCCTGACACCAGACAGGCCACTCAACTCACGTGGACGGTCCTGCCTCAGCAGTTTCGAGACAGCCCTCATTACTTCTGCCAGGTCCTGCCCCGGGACCTGGCCCTCTGCCCTCTTAGCCCTAGTACCCTGCTCCAGTATGTAGATGACCTCTTACTATGTAGCCCTTCCGAAGATCTCTCAAAACAACACACCACAGCTCTCCTTAACTTCCTGGCCTCCAAAGGATACCAGGCCTCACAGTCAAAGGCCCAACTCACCCAATCCTCAGTTACTTACCTGGGATTACAAATTACCCCCACCACCAAGGCCCTCACAACTGACTGTTGCCAACTCCTCCAGTCTATCCAGCCTCCAACTAACAGAGACCAAATCCTGTCTTTCCTGGGCCTGGCGGGATTCTTCCACCATTGGGTTCCCAACTATGCCTCACTGGCAAGACCCCTCTATACAGCAGCAAAAGAAACCCCAAAGGGGCCACTCTCTTCACAAAACGAGGTCACCCGAGCCTTTCTCATGTTACAGTCTGCTCTGACATCTGCTGCTCCCCTTTCCCTGCCTAATCAAAACTACCCATATCATCTCTATACTGATGAAAAGGGGGGAATAGCCTTTGGGGCCCTGGTAGAGCCGGTGGGCTCTGAGTTGCTGCCTGTCGCCTTCATCTCCAAACAATTAGACCCCACTGCCAGGGGATGGTTCCCCTGCCTACAAGCACTGGCAGCGGCAGCAGCGGTTTACATGGACGCAAAAAAGTTACTTCAAAATCAGCCTCTAACCATTTTCTCCCCTCACCGCCTCAGTGACCTCTTGGCTTACAGATTCCTCTCTGACCTCAGTGACTCCAGACCGTACATCGCTCCTGTCTGACCTGTGCAACGATCTCTCCTCAAGGAGGGCTCCGGCCCCCACAAGAAACCCACCAGCTGAGAGGACATCTGCCCAGTCAAGATTGGCAGGTGGACTTCACTCACATGCCCAGACACTGGGCTTATCGTTATCTGCTGGTACTCGTGGACACATTCTCAGGATGGGTCAAGGCCTTCCCCACCTCCTGCGAAACGGTCGCAATAGTATCCGAAACGCTGGTCAAACACATCATCCCCCGGTTCGGACTCCCTAGCTCCCTCCAATCCGATAACGGACCTGCTTTTGTTTCGCAGATAACCCAGCAGGTAGCTGCAGCCCACAACATCACCGGGCATCTTCACATCCCGTACCGACCCCAGTCATCGGGTAAGGTAGAACAGGCCAACGGGGTCCTCAAAGCCCACCTCGCCAAGCTCGCCTCAGAAGTGCGGCTCTCCTGGGTCGACCTCCTCCCCTTGGCTCTCACCCGCATCCGCACAACACTGCACTCAAAGACAGGTTTGACCCCCTTCGAACTGCTTACAGCAGGCCCTACCTGCTGACCCATCTGCCCCCAGAAAAACCACCTCCCCTGGCCAATTATCTGCCCCTCTTCACCCGCCTGCGCACCTTACTCAGGGAATACACAGATAGGGTCCTGCCACAACCTGGAGAAGGTGATGGCTCCATCAGACCGCTGTCGCCCGGGGACCAGGTGCTACTCAGGACCCTGTCTCCCGGGCCCCTCCAACCTCGTTGGACGGGTCCTTACACAGTAGTCCTGACCACTCCCACTGCAGCCAAGCTCTCAGGCCTCGAACCCTGGTACCACGTGACCAGGCTCAAATGAGCCCCCCCTGGCCTTCCAGAAAGAGAACCAGGCTTAGACTTGGGTCCAAAGGCTTCGCCAGGACACACATCCCAGTCCTCTCTAACGGGGCCCACAAAACTAAAAATCTCCGGGACCCCCTTCCCACCAGCGGCCAAAGAATGACAGGTACCCTCCTATTGCTTGTTCTCCTCGGTCAGACCTATGGGGGATTTGATGACCCAGCTAAGGTGAGCCAAATCCTGGCCAGGCAAATGGGAAAATCTTGCGACTGCGCCAGGGGAACTTGCTCACAATATTCCAAGGGAAGGGTCAGGCACATCCAATCAGTCAACTGCAGGGACAAAATGGCTTACAACTTTATAGGGTTGGGATACGAGTCTTCCTCAAATGGATACTCACACATTGGAAAAGCCAATTCATGGCAATGCGTTAATGCCATCCAGACCCCAGAACCCCTGCCCCCAGGTCAGCAAAAATAGACGTGGGCTAGACCTCCTCACCGCCTGAGAGGGCAGCATATGCCTTTTCTTACAGGAAAGATGCTATTTCTATGCCAACCACTCTGGAATAGTCTGGACTAAGATTAAAGAACTAAAGGACGACCTGGAACAAAGGTGCAGACAGCTCCAGGAAAACCCCTTCTGGACCGGACTCAATGGTTTACTCCCATACCTCTTGCCCCTTCTAGGCCCTATACGCCTGCTGGTTATGGGCCTCACCATAGGCCCCTGCCTCCTCCAATTTGTTTTTCGCAGGGTCCAAGAAATAGCGCAGGCCATGACCGGACAGGCCATGATACTAACAGCTTACACTCAACTCAATCAAGAAGACATAGACCCACCTCACAATCCTGCATAAGCTGACCTTTCGTCCCGACCGGCCCTGACCCCCACGTCCCCCCCGTTCAGCAGGAAGTAGCCAGAAGACGAACGTCGCCCCTTGTCCTATACCAAAAAGGCCGGGATGAAAGGTCACGCTGACCACAGGCGGGAAAGCGCCAGCCGGAAAATGCTGATGGAGAAGCCCCCGCCAGAAAGTCCCGGATAAGACATCCACCAATCAACAGCCCGTTGCCAGGCAGAATGATGGACACGAAGGCACCAAGACTCCGGCCAATCAAAAACTGACACGAGACCGAAAAGTCCAATCAGCACCCTAGAGCCCGATTCTAACCATATATGGAAAGGTCCCACCACTTCCGCATCTGCTAGGGTATATAAGTGTCACCCCCTTCCCGCAGGTTGCAGACTCCCGCTTCCCCCACTGCTTGCCCCTGGGAGCTCTGCCCGGGAGCGATTGCCCAATAAAGCCTCTTAACACTCTGGTGCTCTCTTCATCTTGCCGCAGCGTTCTTAAAATGACCACTAGAAAAACCATAGCTTTGACTAGATGGACCTTTGTTGGCAAAGTAATGTCTCTGCTTTTTAATATGCTATCTAGGTTGGTCATAACTTTCCTTCCAAGGAGTAAGCATCTTTTAATTTCATGGCTGCCATCACCATCTGCAGTGGTTTGGGAGCCCCCAAAAATAGTCTATGTCAGCTACATACAAAAATCAGTAACTTTTTCTTTATTACCTCATAGACTTAGAAAATAATCACAACCTAAAAGTTGAGACATGTTTTTTTTGTTTTGTTTTGTTTTGTTTTTTGGTGGGAATTTTTAGTGTTTCAAGCCCAGGAGACAGCATCTCAAGTAACCCTGAGAAAACTGCTCCAAGAAGGTGAGGGGAGGAGCCTGGTCATATAGAAATTTGGTAACAGAGTGCAGGTAGTCTGAACATAAAAGATAATTGTTAAAGAAAACCAGATATCACAGATTAAGGAATTTAGCATTTTTCTATGTATGCAAAGATACTAGAGGCTAGGCTCACTGAAATTATTCCTTTCATATGCATATCAGCGATCCTGGACCAGCACCCTGTGTTTTTTCACATCCCATCCTGAACTCCCTGAGGCTCACTGTGGGGAGTGGCTGAAGTCCTGATGACTGCTACATCCCAGGAACTCTTCTCTTTCCTGAGTGCCCTTAGGGCTCACCAACTTGTACTGATGGCTGGAATCACTGATGATTGTGACACCTTTGTTTTATTGACATGGCAGGAAACACTCCAGTTCTCAACCTATGGCTACTTAGAAATGCACATATTCCCATAATTCATATACCTTTTTAACCGATAAATTTAACACTCTCCCATACACTGGACAATTGAAACCCAAGATAAACATTTGCAATATTAATATAATGATGAAAATAAATTTCATTTTTTAATAAATCAACAAATTATTACTAGATTTTCTAGTACTTTCTAAATTACTAATATAATTATATTTCCTTCTTCTTTAGAACATGTCAAAGTAGTCTAAATTATTTCTATTTTACACTGGACTATCTTGTTTGATCTTCTGCCACAGTATATCTTTTCCATGTGCTCTTTTCTCTACTGCCACATCGTTAGCCATGCTATATTATCATAGCAAACGTATACCCATCATTCAAGACCCATATTCATTGCCACATCTCTAAAATCTTAAATCCTGAAGCCAAGATCATCTTTCCCTTCTATGAACTTTCACATAATTACCTATTTTGTATAAAAGAATTACTTTATATCTCTTGGTTCCTGGAGAGCAGAGTTCAAGTTCTATTAATCATTTCCATGATGTGAAACCACACCTGACATGAAATAGGTTCTTATCATCATTGTTGTTGTTCAGTCACTAAATCATGTCGGACTCCTTGTGACCCCATGAACTGCAACACACCAGGCTTCCCTGTCTTTCACAATTTCTGGGAGCTTGCTCAAACTCATGCCCACTGAGTTGGTGATTCCAACTACTCATCTCATCCTCTGTCACCCTCTTCTCCTCATGCCCTTAATCTTTCCCAGCATCAGGGGCCTTTCCAATGAGTCAACTCTTCACATGAGGTGGCCAAAGTACTGAAGTTTCAGCTTCAGTATCAGTCCTTCCAATGAACACCCAGGACTGATCTCTTTTAGGATGGACTGGCTGGATCTCCTTACAGTCCAAAGGACTCTCAAGAATCTTCTCCAGCACCACAATTCAAAAGCACTCAGCCTTCTTTATAGTCCAACTCCCACATCCATACATGACTACTGGAAAAATCATAGCTTTGATAAGACAGACCTTTGTCAGCAAAGTGATGTCTCTGCTTTTTAATATACTGTCTAGGTTTATCACAGCTTTCCTTCCAAGGACCAAGTGTCTTTGAATTTCATGCCTTCTGTCACCGTCCGCAGCCATTATGGAGCCCAAGAATAGAAAATCTGTCACTGTTTCCATTTTTTCCCCAACTATTTGCCATTAAATGATGGGACTGGATGCCATGATCTTAATTTCTTAGTTTTTTTTTTTTTTTTTTGAATGTTGAGTTTTAAGCTGGCTTTCCACTCTCCTCTTTCATGCTCCTCATGAGGCTCTTCAGTTCCTCTTCACTTTCTGACATTAAAGTGGTATCATCTGCATATCTGAGGTTGCTGATATTTCTCCTGACTATCTTGATTCCAGCTTATGAGTCATGGATGCCTGGCATTTCACATGATGTATACAAATTAAATTAGCATACAAATTAAATTAGCAGGCTGGCAACATAGAGCCTTGATGAACTCCTTTCTCAATTTTGAACCAGTTTGCTCTTCCATCTCCAGTTCTAAGTGTTGCTTCTTATCCTGAACACAGCAGACAGGAGTGTCCTGTTTTCTCAGGAGATAGTTAAGGTCGTCTGGTATCCCATCTCTTTAAGAATTTTCCACCATTTGTTGTGATCCACACCGTCAAAAGATTTTGTCTAGTCAATAAAGCAGAAGTAGATGTTTTTCTAGAATTCTGTTGCTTTTTCTATGATCCAGTGGATGTTGGCAATTTGATTTCTGGTTCCTCAACTTTTCTAAATCCAGCTTGTACATCTGGAAATTCTTGGTTCACATACTATTGAAGCCTAGCTTGAAGGATTTTGAGCACATCTTGATAGCATGTGAAATGAGCACAGTTGTATGGCAGTTTGAATATTCCTTGGCATTACCATTCTTTGAGATTGGAATGAAAACTGAATAACCATACTGATTCAGAATGACTACAAATTCCCTTCAGGTAACAAGTAAAATAAGATTATTGCTTCCAAAATAAAAAATAAACAACTATTAATAACCTAAAAAAAATGCATTTCTTTTGTAGTAAATGTCTGTTGTAGTTAGAGAAATATTGCTTGAAAATGAGTCACTCAGTCGTGTCCAACTACTTGCAACCCCATGTACCATACAGTCTATGGAATTCTCTAGGCCAGGATACTAAAGAGGGTAGCCTTTCCCTTCTCCAGTGGATATTGCCCACCCAGGAATCTAAGTGGGGTCTCCTGCATTGTAGGTGAATCTTTACCAACTGAGTTATCAAGGAAGCCCAAAGATTATTTAATGGGAATTTATTTATTTATTTTTTTAAGTATATAAGACAGATGGCAGAGAAGGCAATGGCACCCCACTCCAGTACTCTTGCCTGGAAAATCCCATGGAAGGAGGAGCCTGGTAGGCTGCAGTCCATAGGGTCACTAAGAGTCGGACACGACTGAGCGACTTCCCTTTCACTTCACTGTCATGCATTGGAGAAGGAAATGGCAACCCACTCCAGTGTTCTTGCCTGGAGAATCCCAGGGACAGAGGAGCCTGGTGGGTTTCTGTCTGTGGGGTTGCACAGAGTCAGACACGACTGAAGTGACTTAGCAGCAAGACAGATGGGGAACATCAATGACAGGAGAAGAATTGGATATATTCTTCTCCAAATAACAAAATGTGCAAGCATTCTTCTTCTCCTTAGGAGAGAGACTCTAGTGCATTGACTTAAGAGAGATAGATATGGAATAAAGAGAGGAAACTCAAAATATGAGAAAATCACTGAATTTATCATTGAAATAAATCTATCTTTAAATCACCATGTGACATTTTATGTGACTAGAGGTTTAAAGTAGCAAATGCAAAGCCTTCATTTCAAATGATAATTTAAAAAATAATAAGTTTACCCTCCAATTTCTATTTTTTTCCTATCAAAGTACCTAAAGTATATTTATCAAATGAATGGAATTTTGTATTTTGTTCTAGAAGTTGTAGCATGAATAAAATTTGAAGAAGAATATGGTTAGTAACTGTTAGTAAAAGTAACAAGTTATTTATAGTGATGGTACTATATTTTAAACTTACTTTTTATTTATGTATAATAGAACTTATTCTCTTTGATGAACAGTTTTATGAGTTTAGACATATGCATGCAGTAATATAGTAAACCCCACCACAATCAAGATAAAGAACTCTCAAGTTCCCAAGTTCCCTCACGGTGCTCCATTTGTAGTCTACACCCTCCCTGAAATCAACTCCTGGAAATCACTGATCTGCTTTTTTTAACCTATATTTTACCTTTTCCCAAAATGTCACATAAGTGGAATAATAACATATGTAAGCTTTTGGATTGTCCTCTTTCATTTAGCATGATACTTTTGAGATTCATCAATGTTATTCCATCCATTAGCAGTTCTCCAACAGAACTCTATTGGTGAGCATCACATTCTGTACTACAATTTGTATACTCATTCATCAAGAATTTTTTTACTAAGTACATTTCAGATTCTAATATCAAGTTATTTCTAGGATTAAAAACAAAAATTTGGAAATATTTAGGACCTACAACATATAAGGTAGTTTATTGTGTATTTTTAATTATTTAAATATTTGATAATGAAATCTAATTTAACAATATTTTATTTTATACTATTATTATAATTTTTTGGGGCTATGCCATTCATTTTATAGAATCTCAGTTCCTTCACTGGAATTGAACTTGGGCCAATACAATGAAAGCTTGGAGTGAATCACTTGGCCACCAGGGTAATCCCAACAATTTTTTAAACAGAAGTTATTTCAGTACATTAAAATAGTGTCAAATATTATATAAGAAATTATAAAAATGGTATATAAATACATAGATGATATAGAAATATATAGAATATATGTATATATCACCATAGATATATACATCATATGTAACTATTACTCATATTTATATACAGTGTACATATATAATTCACCATCCTTATCTATTAAATTCATAAATTTTTTATTATAATCTTGTTTGTTTTCTTTCTTTAGAGCATATTTATTCAGTTCTTTAAAAGACATAGTTATTAAAGATTCATTAATATTATACATGTAATACTGTAATATTCTAATCTGCCTTATTAAACTAACTGAATGTCTTCAGGACTTAAGTGCCTTCAATTTAATGCACACTAGTTAACAGAATTCCCATCAAAAAAATTATTTGGGACCATTTAAAAATGGCCACTAGCCAATAATATACTTAATCCAGTTGTTTTTTAAATTAATCTGTCCATCTCTCAAATTAGACTAGACAAGTTAAACAATAATACAATACTGCTATCTGCCTGGAATCTGAGCTTCTTTAGAGAAATGCATATGGATGGATATGTAGACATCTAATATTAATTGTTTGCCAAATTCTGTTATCCCCAATAGATATTAGTACATTATGCGGATGTGTCTGTCACATTCCTCATACCTTTACTTATATTGGCATTATACAATTAAAATATAACATATGTTGTGAAGTTATTTTATTTGCAAATTTTAAAGTAAATAAAATCAGCTAATAAGGTTTAGATCAACTTTTTTAACATTCGTCATCTACAAGTTAAGTGTGACATATATATCATATGTAATATAATCACATTAAAGAGAAAACATGTCAAGTTCTAATGGAATTAAATACTGGATTATCACAGTTGGTTCCTAGGATTAATAGTAGTGCAAAGGGGAAAGAAAATTGAGTAGTACTGTGCATTGATATTAATAAAACAATTTAGGACAAAGCACCTGCTAAGTATGGATGGGAGCTCATTTCTCAATTTTTTTCAACTACATTATTTCAAGGCTATTTTACCAATCAAAACAAAACACTGGAATGAAAAGTAGACAAGAAATATTAAAACAGCAACTACTCATGAAAAAAGAGCAGTTCCTAAAGTTGGAGTAAAACACTCACCAAAACTTTTAGAGGAAAATAAAATTATGAACATACTCATCTTATTCACTCTATCTTTCTCATGTGTATATCAGGTTCTGTGCTAGAAAATTAACTTTATTGAGGAAAAATTTAGGAATATTATTAGCAATATTATTGAGGCAAAATACTAGCAAAGTTTTCATGTGGTAGAATGAATGCTTGGGAATCATGAGATTGTAAGAGAAGAGCATAAACCATTCTAGAAATGGGTGGAGAAAAAATAGAAAATATTCCCCAGAAAGACTAAGTGTAAAGATGAAGCTATGAACAGCACTTAGTCAACAAAGGAGAAAGGAGAAAGTCATTTCAGAAAAAGGTAAAAGGGTATGAAAGTTGTGGAGATATAAGAAAAGCAGAATGAGTTCAGGAATTTCAATTAATTCAATATGACTGAAGGTGCTTGTATGAATAGTGGAATTAAATGAGATAAATAGAAAAAGTTCAGTTCAGATAGGACTTTGGAATTTATCCTAGAAGCAATAAAGAACCATTTAATGCTTTGAGTGCAGGAAGTAAATAATCAGAATTACAAATAGGATTCAAACCTTCTTAAAATGTTTTGGAGGAAGTCAGTCTGAAGAGAGAGCAAGTCTGATGCTATTGCATTAAATTCTGCTGTTTAGAATTTCACAGTGTACATTTAGTAGAATTATTTGCCAATGAGATTCTCATCATGGTAGATTCTGTTAAACACTATATACTTTCTAGTACTCTTGGAAAGTCACAAAGTATTCTGAAAGATCCTACAATTAAGAAATATATATGTTTAATGCAGTCCCCAGTCTTACATATTTTTTTGCTTTTTCTTTTTCAACAAGAAATCAGATGGAACCCTGATTCCTCCTTGAGCTACAAAATTGTATCTCTAATATCTACTACTCACATCCCTGTAGATGTTTCTCATGCTTCACATGTTATAAGTGTACAACTGAAACATGTTTTTAGAATAAAAGATCATCTCACTCCACTGGTGAAAATCATCTAATTGCTTCTCAACTTAAACTCCTCTAAACACAGAAGACCTCAGCTAGGAGCAAGGTCTATAAAATCTCAAAAGCTAATGCCTTTCTCACCTCAACCTCTGTTAATTCTTTTATTCTCTCCTCTAAGCTACTTTCAGACTCCAATTCAATCCCTGGGTTGGGAAGATGCCCTAGCGGAGGAAATGGCAACCCACTCCAGTATTCATGCTTGAGAAATTCCATGGACAGAGGAGCCTGAGGGGCTACAGTCCATGGGGTGGCAAAGAGTTGGACAGACTGAGCACAATAGCAAAAGCTACTTTGTCTTCCACATTAAAACTATAGCTGCTTCTACCTCGTCAGGCCCAAAAGATTTCCCCTCACTGTATGTCTTCTCTGCGATGTTGTGGGCATTTGTGTGACTGCATGGCTCTCTCCTCTATGTCATCAGATTTGTCCACTTTATCAAAAAGCTTTTCCTCAACCATTCATTGGAAATTGGCATTCCTACCTCCACACTCAAGAACTCTCTACCTTTCTTTATTATTACATCTCCTAATAACCATCAAACACACTATATGTTTTTTTTTTTTTTTAACCAGCTATCTTTTCTTAATTGATTGTAAATAAGCTCATTGAGGACAGTTCTGTCTCTTAGTATGAGAGCATTGGCACACAGAGCAAGCTCTGACTTCTAAAAAAATGCTCAAAATATTGGTCAATTAATATTTAAATACAATTTCAGTAAGGGAATTTACAAAGTTCAATAGATGTGAGATAATTTGATTCTTTTAGACACTGATTTAATTTATTAATTGTTTAAGGTATTTCAGTTCAGTTCAGTCACTCAGTCGTGTTCGATATCGTGTTTATTTTATCAATAAGGAACTCGGGATAAAGAAAAAAACTGATAAATTAAAAAATCTGTGATCATATTGGAACCTAAATAGTCATTCATTCACTTTAAAGACTTAGAGATAGGATTCATTATGTTGATGTGAAAAATAAGGTCAAATTAAAGTAGTGAGTTATGAGAGAAGAGTAGTTTAAGTTCCTTTGATGTGGCAGAATGCTAGAGACATTGGTTACTTTCATGTTAAAATGAAATACCTAACTTTCTAATCAGGAAGAAAATAAAATACAGTTCATACATTTGTTCAACAAATCAGTGTTTACTGAGAATCTTCTATGTGCAAGGCACATATAAACACTCATTTGTATGATTATGACTCCCCCAAACATGGTATCAAGTCTATATTTTTCTGTATTATCTGTTAAAGTTTAATGAAATATTTTGCAAGCTTAAAAAAATGCAGTTTTAAAAATTAAATTAATACAACTAGATTCAGCATATAATAAAAACATAAAGAATTAAATAGCAGGTGAAAAGATAAGTTTGATAAAAGCAATGAAAATATATTATTAATCATAACTATTTCATGAAGAAAGTTATTCTAATCATCCTAACCAGTAGGGTAAGAGAACAAACAATGAGGAAAAAAAAAATCATTAGGTTTGGAAACAAAGAGACAACATTATAGTTATTTGTAGAAAATGCAGTTGTGATATAGAAAGTTCAAATGACTATATCAGTAAATGTTAGAAAACATACAGAGTTCCACAAGTTTGGCTGAATGAAAACAACAAACAAAAAAAGATCCACAGAAATAAAAGTAATAGCATTCCTTTACATCAAATATAAAATCACAGTGTATAAATAGAATAATATAATAGCCCCAAAGTTACTTGGGGCTTCCCCAGTGGCTCAGTTGATAAAGAATCTCCCTACAATACAGGAGACCAGGGTTTGATCCCTAGGTTGGGAAGATCCCCTGAGAAGGAAATGATAACCCATTCTAGTACTCTTGCCTGGGAAGTCTCATGGACAGAGGACAGAAGGGCCTGGTGGGCTACAATCCATGAGTTAGCTACAATCGTGGGGTAGAAAGAGTCAAACATGACAGTGACTAACTCACCACCACCATCACCAAAGTTACTTAAGTATAAATCTAACAAAATAATTTCAAAATGACACTGAAGTAACTATTAAAAGTTACGAATAAACAGTATTTTACTCAGGGATGGACTCAATGCTTAAAAAAAAAAATTCTTCCTACAGCAGCTGACTACAAATAGTTCACTATCAAGCTACATATAATACATATAATAATATAATAGATTCTATTCTTGCAGACATTAAAAATAAATACATTTTCAAAAATATAACATATTTTATAATATATAACATGTGGCTTAAAATAGTGTATGTGTGTGTATGTGTTTATTGTCTACATATTGTCAAGAACAGTAGTAATGGAATTCAAGACTAATTCCAATTAGTCTTTAAGGAACTAAAGAGTAGTAATTAACTAATTTCAAATCATAGTAATGGGATTCTATCAGACTATTAGCATATCATCCTGGCAGCAAAATTAGACAAAATATCATGAAATGGTATTATTTAGAAAATTGTGCATGAAGAAGATTTTTTTCTACTCTTGCCTTTGAACATTAACCAAGCACAAAGAAGCCTTGAAATCTATCATTTTGACATCAGCACTGACAAAGAAATAGTTCTTAACATTTTTTTTTCAATAATAAATCTCCTGGAAATGCTGATAAAAACCATTGATTCTTGGGTTGAGAAATTTCCAAGCACACAATTTTGAACAGATTTCAGGATGTGCAGTTCCCTCAATTGAAAAGGCTGATTGAAACAATTTTGATGATAATTCAGTAGTGTATTAGGTAATAGGTAAATAAATATAGCCAAATTTCAACAGTGATTATATGTTTGCATCGGGCTCACTCACTTCTCTCTCTTTCTGACTGTATTTTCCTCTCTGTGTAATAACTGTGATCATTGTAATAGTTTTGCTCTATCTGATTTATTTCTTATGCAGCAAAAATACTCAATCAAAAGCAAATTAGATAACCCAGCATGGTTACCTATTTAATTGATATGAGGACTTTTTTATGTTTTTCAAAAATTTAAAATAAGAATGAATAAAAATAATTCTAGTCAGATAATTGTACCCTCTGACAATAAGTACCTACTTTTCAACTATTTTCTATTTTAATATTACACCTACACTTACTCTAAGATTATGCCACATGCAGAGCTTCTCTGAGGGAAGATCTTTATTTCATTTCCCACACCTAGAACCAAAGACACATTCTGTGATTCTCATTTAGAAGTTTCATATATTCTATGACTCTTTGACATACTTATAAAACAGTCTCACCATCATGTTATCTGCATAATTCAGTCATCCAATAAATATTTATTAAATATCCATTGTATCAGGTCTGGAGATATACACAAAGATGAACCAAACAGACATTTGTCTCTGTTCTTAAGGAGGTACAGATTAGTAAAAACACACATCAAAGAAATAATTACCTGCCTCTTACTAGCCTTGTCACCTTGGACAAGTAACTCCAATCAGAATCTAATACATAGTTTGAAATGGGGATAAAAAAGGGGTAGTATCTACCTCATGGAGTTGCAGTAAACTAAAAGAGCTAATGATTATCTGATATGCAGTGTGTGAGTGCATGCTGTCTTTTCAGTCCACTCTGACTCCTTGAGGCCCTGTGGATCCTACTCTTCCATCGAATTCTCTGGAGAGAATTGTCCTCTGTCCATAGAATTCTCCAGGCAAGAATACTGGAATGGGTTGCCATGCCCTCCTCCAGGAGATCTTCTGGACCCAGGGATGGAACCCATGTCTCTTACGTATCTGCACTGGCAGGCAGGTTCTTGGAAAAGAAAGTGGTCTCTCAGTCGTGTCCGACTCTTTGCAACCCCACGGGCTGTAGCCCACCAGACGCCTCCATCCATGGAATTTTCCAAGCAAGAGTACTGGAGTGGGTTGCCAACACTTGGGAAGGCCCTATATTTAGTGAGAGTTCAATAAATATTGATATTAGTTGCTAAGTTCTAGGACTTTCCCAGTGGCTCAGAGGGTAAAGAATCTGCCAGCAATGTGGGAGACCTGGGTTGGGAAGATCCCCTGGAGATGGGAACAGCTACCTACTTCAGTATTCTGGCCCTGAGAATTCCAGGGACAGAGGAGCCTGGCAGGCTACAGTCCATGACTCTTTCTCATAAAAAGGCTTCAGGATTTTAAAACAAATACAGATGAATCCAGATTAAATGAAGGCTTCCTGAAGAAGTGACACTAAAGCTGAGACCTGATTATTTAATGGAAATAAGATATGGACTTTAGAATATCTCAGGCTGAAGAAGCTGTGTGTCTGAGGACCCTGGGCTATAAGAAAATATGGCAACAACCAGAAGGGAACTTCAAGAGTCCAGTAAAAATAACAAAAGGAAGGACAGTGAACAAATTTCAGGAAATGTCCATTCAAAGTTTTGACATCTTGAATGCCCCATAATGCCTTTATGTTTTATCCAGAGGAAAATGAAATTCTGGGGAAGAAACTTCCTTGCCTTCATGTCCATGACTTCTAAGCACTTCAATCCAGGGTATGTTGGCAATGGTATGCAAGCATTGGAACCCTGGCAGTGGACTGGGGTACTGCCCTTTTAACTTCTTTTCAGAAGAATATTAAAATTAAAATGATGTTATGCTAAGGAGTCTGTGGAAATTCTGTAAACTTGTCTTCTTTTCAAGCACAATTTTCTTTGGCAACGACTTACAGTATGTAGTCCAGGCAACTCACCTCGTTTTGGCAATGACCCTGGTCCCTGGCATCCTTCTTTGCTGTGTCTATAATCTGACTAGGAGTTATTGATATGATCTGAAGGCCATTGTCAGGTGGAGAAAAAAAACTAATACAAAATGATGATAATAAATATGGATAATTATAGTAAAAACACAATCTCATGACCAAGTTGAAATTATTTCTAAATTTAGCAAGGAATATGATATTCCATTTCTGTAAATATTTTCCACATGTATATGATTGTTAGAAGTTAAATCACATTTCTTATATATTCCCAAATTTATTTTATAAGAAACAATAAAGTGTTGGAAAGAATTCTTTTATTTCATAAAAGTATGAGTGAATAGGAGGTTCTATAAAAATACTGACAGCCAGATTTCAAGATACTTAACATCATTTAGTAAATAAATACATTTACAGAAAAAAATATATGTTAAATAAACTAAAGGCTCTAGAAAATTTCTGGAGTCATTTTAAAATGCCAACTTTTTTGGTATGATCTGTTAGATTTAATATAAAAACTATTATAAACATGGGACCACATCCTTCCTTCTGCTTCTATAATGGTAGTAAAAATTAGTATTCTATTTGAATTTTTGACATGTGTACTTTCCAAAGGAATTATATGTCCCATTCATATTTTTTGCTTTAACATTTAAAATTTAATTTGAAATACAAATTTAGGTAATTTTAAGGTATTTCCATTCAACTTCCCCAACAGAATTTTGTCTTTATAAAATATAATACTTGCTTAAAAGATCATTTACTACCATATCAATTTTGTCTTCAAATATGTACACAAAATATACATTGTTTTTTAACATTTCCTGTGACAACTGGTATCTTACTGTACAAAATAAATCTTACACAAGACATGTTTATTTATATATGTTGATTGATTAGAACAGTATTATAAAACACCTATACCCCAATTTAAAAAAAAATGATTTTTTCAATGTCAAATTTTGTTAGAAAAGCTTCTTTTAATAAGATAGAAGAGGTTCCCTTCTTTAATTATTATTTCTTGTACTTGTGAATAAAGCTTATTTATTGCTAGAATGGGGCTGCCCTTAGTATCCTTTTTATTTTATTTTTCCATTTTTTAGATGCAATTTCCTAGGCAATCTATGAAAATAAGAAAATGATGAAAACATTTGGAACTGAGGCTTTCAGTTTTCTGAAATCCTTTTGAGTCATAGAGCAAATATCATTGAATAATTAATTATTGGAAAAAATCTTAAGGATATGTCAACCAGTGACTTAATTAGGCACTCCTTGATGTGTTTGGGTTTCCGTCTTGGCTCAGACAGTGAAGAATCTGATTTGATTAGGGTGGACATTTGGAAACCACCTAGTTGTAAAAGCCCTTGTCACCCAGTCCATGTTGTTTCCATATATTTCTGTTTGATGACCTAGAGAAATTCACATCTACAACAATGGTCCAGAGTTAAGACTTAAGGCTGTTGGGAGGTGTATTCATAATTGCAAAGCTGAAGAACACATGAGGGAGAGAGAGATGGGTGAGGAGAAGTTACACCTCATTACGGAGTGTGTTCTTAAGACTCTGATTTTTGAAAAAAATCATACATGAAGTTTGAGAATCTGGAAACTGATTCTTTTTAAAGCAATTATGTGCAAATTATGCATTAGAAACCTATTGTACACCCTATGATTATCTTTTTTAAAAGATCCCTTGTTCAGTTGCTGTCGACTCCATGAACTGCAGCACAACGGTCTTCCCTGTCCTTCACTATCTCCCTGAGTTTGCTCAGACTCGTGTCCATTGAGTTGGTGATGCCATCCAACCATCTCATCCACTGCTGTTCCCTTCTCCTCTGGACTTCAATCTTTCCCAGCATCAGGGTTCTTTATCAATCACCAAAACACAGTGGTGGCTCTACAATATACCATACAGGAAGGCTGCTAGTCTCATTTTTATTGTAATGTAAAAGAAACACTTAAATCTGTAAAACAAATTCCAGACTCTTCTCCCGATTTTGTTACTGGATTGCATTACTTTAACATTTTGTATTAATAATCTGCATGAAAGCTTATTGAGAAATGTAAAGTGTAATTTTAAATTTGCGATTTGGAAGAAGACAGATTTTAAATATGATCTCAGGTAGTTATATGATTCTCTCCCTTTTCAAAATTATAAAAACTCTCTGAGCCATAGTTAACTAATTTTTAAAGAATAATTAGATAATATTATTATTTTCTATGATTAACTCAAAAAACTTTGGTCCGAAAGGAAAGAGAGAGCTTTCTAAAGAGCATGTATGCGTGCTCAGATGTGCCCAACTTTTTACCATCTCCATGTACTGTAGTCCACCAGGTTCATCTGTCCATGGAATTTTCCAGGCAAGAATAAGGAGCAGGCTGCCATTTCTTACTCCAGAGGATCTTCTTGTCCCAGGGAACAAACCCGCATCTCCTGGTGTCTCCTGCATTGCAGGCAAATTCTTTACTGCTGAGCAAATGGGGGCCACAGTTTGTGACTGTCCTGTTGTTGTTAAACCCTTCCCATCACTGTCACTTGCTTAAGTTTGGGATAGATTTAATTTGTGTAATGCATTTGTCCAATCTTCACCACAAATTCTTGGTAGAAGGTAGTTCCATGAAGCTATAGACGAAGCTGAGGGACGAGGTAAAGATACCATTGCCAAGAGCCTCAAGATCCTGCTTTAACACTCTCCTGAAATTGTGTATACTTAATTAAGCAACAAGATTTTTATTCTTAAAAAGAAAAAAAAATTAAAAGACAACAAAAGAGATGTGCTCTAGTTCCTTTTCTTTCAAACATGCCTGGATAAAGAGAATCACTAGGATCCATTTTTGACATGTTTTATTTCAGTAATTTCAACAGAAGAACATAAGGCCAAAGAAAAGTTGTACTGAAAGTTTTATCCAGGAGTTTTGCAATAGAGGAGAGGGCTTGAGCTCAACTTTGTTATAGCCAAAGTTAAGAATGTTTTTAAGCACTGGTTTGGGTTGGGGGCAGTGAAAAGTAGGGGGATAGAGTGGGGGTGAGCAGGTAGAAAAATACTAGAGGACATTAAGAGAAGTGTTGGTCAGTGTGATTAGACCCTCTGTGTTTGCTAAGTGGAACTTATCTGTTTGATCACTGCCCTCCCATTGAAGCTAGAGTACAAGAGTTTTAACCTTTCTTGAAAGTTATGCTTAAACAGGATGGCTCTGAGGTCCTTAAAGGAAACAAAATTGTCAGGAGGATAGGAAAGATTTACATCTCAAAGGAGTAAAGAAAGAGTTTACAATTGTTAGTTTTCTAAAGCAAATGCTCTAAGAAAAGGGAGGTCAAAGGATAATATTCTGGAAGAAACCTGTCTAAAGTTTAATCAAACTGAGAGGAATGCTAAAGTTGTCTTATTAGTAAGCAACTTGGAAAACATGCTTAATAGCTGAAGTTTCACCTTTGATACTAAAACATAATAAGAAATGACCAATGTTCTTTAAACAGGTAAAACTGAAAGTTAGGAAGTAATTTTGAATATAGTTATGTAGATTTGAAATCATTTGTGTTAAATTATTAAATTAAAATATGTTAAAATGATTTATCGGGTTTGGCTTTGGTTGTGAGTGAGTGAAAGGTAGGTAAGAGGACAAGACTCTCAGAGAAAACTATTGTCTTTTAATACAATAGACAGCAAAAAGACTCTCAGAGAAAACTAGATTTTAATACAATAGTGAGGATAATCAATAGTTCAGTTAATTATTATTCCATGCTCAAAAATTCAGTAGAACTTAATGCTATTGTATTTAAACACGACAATCTATTTCGTTTATATTGATGGTGTATTAATTAGAAATACTTGGGTGCAATCTTTGTTAGAGCTGGAGTTTAAACTCTTGAGCCTAATGGAACATTTTTAAGTTTCAGCCTCACTTTAGCACATAGGAAAGCACATATACAGGCTTAAGTTCTTTGAAATGAAATCAAGGTCATTGTATTAATAGAAAGGTAGCTCCACAGGTCTTCAAAAACCTGTCTTCAGTGAGATTCATATGCAAGCAATCAAATAAAGCCAGGACGGAATATGAAGAGTATTTAAAATACCCACTCAGTATGCTTCATTTGACACTATTACAGACCTTTTATTTCTTAAATTACTTTAAAAAAAAAGCTGACTTAGAGATCAAAAATTAACATGTTTATTTGAAAGCTCTTAATATTGAATACAGTTCTACTCTTAAAATATAAAAATTGTACCCAACAGATTTTGACTATCATGAAAACAAATATTAAATCCTATAGTAAAATAATACTTGATGAAGCACTGCCATCTTTTGGTTGTATAAATTAAGGATATAGACACTATAAAGAAGTTAAATATAAGAATGTGACATACCCATCTTAAATGTTCAGAAATTAAAGTGTTCATAAATGGCAAAATAATATAGTAGGTGATAAAAATTAGATTTTAGTCAATATAAGCACAAATAGCAGAATAATTCTCAAAGGAAAATTAAATAAATACCAATTTCTAGCCTGTTATTTAGAAATCTTGTTATATGAATCTTTGTTCCACATGATGAAAGTTGCTTATGATTGAAAATAAGCAACTTTTAAAATAACATATCTATAAAAATATGTAATTTGGAAGTAGATGTGTGATACAGTGCTTACTGAAGAACAATTATTCAACAAATATCAACTTTTTTAGAAGCCAAATTGGTGCCCCTGTAATAAACCAATAATAATATTTCTAAACATTTATTAAATCCAGACTATGTTTACATTACATGTTATAAATCTAATATAAATCATTGAAAATCCAAATTTTTTCATTTTTTTTCCAACTGATAATGTAGAATTAAGCATTCTAACAGTTACTCCAGAATTTATTATTGTTTTCATATTTTCATGTTTTTACAAGAAAAATTGGAAATCTTAAGTTTCTTGCTAAGTTATAATGGTAAGCATATGGTAGCATCACATCTATATTTGAGAAATCAAGGTGTCTGTCTGATAGAGCTTATATTTATAAGAAAGTCAACCTAAGCAGATTGCCTATTTCTATTTTAACTGAATCTTCCCTACACAAATCAATTTACTGTACAGAGTATGTCAATTAAATACTTTATATTACACACTTAATTGGTTATTAAACCTAAATTACATAAAGTGAGGACTTGCTGAGAAATTATGTATATCATATGGCTGTTGGTATATATAGTGTGTGTGCACGTGTAGTTTCTCAGTCGTGCCTTGCTCTTTTACGACCTCGTGGATTACAGTCTATCAAGCTCCTCTGTCAATGGATTTTCTGGGTAAGAATAACGTAGTGGGTTGCCATTTCCTTCTCCAAGGGATCTTCCTAACCCAGAGATAGAAACAGAGTCTCCTGCATTGGCAGGTGGATTCTATATTGCTGAGCCATGAGGAAGCTCATTTTTAAGAATAGCGCCCTAAAAATCTCAGTGCCTAGAACAGGGCCTGAGATATGAAGAATTCAACTGTCGAATGAATGAATGGCTTAATTGAGACCCACAACCTCATTTTTAAGCTAAAGAATTGAGTAACTCTGAAACCAAACTTTCCTCCTATTTTCCTGCTATGAACTATCTTTGTAACCTTCTTGACTCTGATTTTCTCATACTTATAGTTAAAACCAACCTAACTTGTAAATGGATTATCAAAACCCAATGTATCTCAGATTAACAAAAAAAATGTGCTGAAATTATTGTGTATACTCATTGTTGCTTAGCCTCTAAGTCACATCCAACTCTTTTCAAGCCCATGGACTACAGCATGCAGGCAGCGCTCGTGAAACATATACTCACTGAAGTTGCCTAAATCTCTCAACCTTCTCCTTTCAGATAAGTCTTATCTAAATGTGACTTATTTGTGCATGTGTGTGTGTGTGTGTTCAATCATGTCTGGCTTTTTGCAACACTATGGACCATAGCCCACCAGGCTCCATTGTCCATGGAATTTTCTAGGCAAGAATTCTTGAGTGGGTTGTCATTTCCTACTCCAAGGGATCTTCCCAACCCAGGGATTGAACCTGCATCTCTGGTGTCTCCTGCATTGGTAGACAGGTTTTTTACCACTGAGTCATACCAAAAGTTTATCCTAATATTACCTCATTTACCTGAATCACAAAACTGCCAAATGATGATATGGATGTTAATTTTATAGTATCTTATTTGTGTGTATGTGTTAGTCACTCAGTTGTACCCGACTCTTTGCAATCCCATGGACCCCTGTCAGTCTCCTCTGTCCGTGGAATTCTCATTGTATCTTAATTGTAACAGCTGAAAAAGCATGCGAAGGAGACACATAAGTGGTAGGGGTTATCTGTTGTAGGGTAAATTTGCACTTAGGATTATAACTAGTATTCATATATAATCTCTTTGAACCAATAATATCTTTTCTGGACAGTTCTATATCATTCACTGATTCTTGGCTTCCCTGGTAGCTCAGCTGATAAAGAATCTGCCTGCAATGTGGGAGACCTGGGTTCAATCCCTGGGTTGGGAAGATCCCCTGGAGAAGGGAACAGCCACCCACTCCAGTATTCTTGCCTGGAGAATTCAGTGGACTGTATAGTCCATGGGGTTGCAAAGAGTCAAGGCACGATTAAGTGACTTTCACTTTCTGTTCCATACACCAAACGTATTACCACTTGCTGAACATATCACTTCCATAAATCAGAGCTTTTTACATCATTTGCAGAAAATTCTCTCTTTGTTTTGTGTATGCTGGACTCATCAACTATTTCTATTAATTAGAATAGAATTTCATCCTAATATGTTACTTCACAGAAGTGTGTAATGCTACAAATTAAGGATAAGTTTACTCCAATATCTGCCATGCAAAATACCTTTTTAGGTTCTTAATGCTTGTGACAGACTTCTTGATGCTGTGCAGAGATGATTGATACCTGGACTTCCATAACAAATGATAAGAGGAAAGATTCCAGATTAAATGGAGCCAGAAGAAATATACCAAAGCCCTTAACCTGATACTTCTCAATCATATATATCCTAAGTTAAAGTTCTTTGAAATCTTCTAAAGTTAATATAAATGTTCTTATTAAGGTATTCCTCATAATTATTCAAAAAAGAACTTAAAAAATCTTCCTTAAAAATGGTTTCCAGATCTTTCAATCTATTTTCTGTAATATGCTACAGTGTGATAATTTGTGGGATGCTTTTAATTTGAGGAAGTAACCAAAAATTAATCTGATCAAACTCTGTTGATTATTTTATATGATTTAATAAAAATAGACAAAGAAAGTTTATAAAAGTGCATTATTACTACCATTTTCTTTTTTCTGGTCACACCTTGCAGCATGTGGCATCTGAGTTCTCCTACCAGGGATCAAACACTCACCCCCTGCCTTTGAAGAGTGCAGTCTTAACCACTCCACTACCAGGGAAGTCCCACTACCATTTTTACATGGTAACCATACAGTATTTCAACTGAATATCTTCATTGCAATTGAATAAATCAATTTACACAATCCGTTGAGCTGGAAAATGTTACTTGTCTCTTCTACTGCTTTTTCTCATGACCAAATAAATGACATAAAGAAAAAGATAAAAGCTATATTCTTTGGATTCTAAATGTAGAAAATGAGAACAAAGAAAGTAGAAGATCTGGTTGATGCAGTCACTATTTTCAGTGAACTTGTTGCTAGACTGACAGAGAAGTATATCTTTAGACAACAGACAGGAAATGGATATAGGCATGATCTGCAGAAAAGTCATGGTAGCAAACCTAGCACCTTTGATTATTAAAAAATGTGACAATGGCAGAAATAAGAAAAGAAGTTTTTACTAAATGAAGAGTAAGTAAAAGAAAATTATGCTACAGTTGAATTTTTCCTATGAGTAAAATGAAAGAGAAAGATTATTTTATCTTATTTCAAAAATCAAAAAAGAATACTTTCAACTACTAACAAAACATTTGAAGGTGAAAGTTTTCATCAGTACACCTTGGGTTTATTACTATCTATCATGCATTCTTTGAAATTCAAATCATTTTATCCATTTGCTTCACCTACTTTTAATTCAATGCTTAATTTTTTTTCCAGTCTCTAGAGTTGCTATTTTTTTTTAATCTCTAATTTCTCTAGGGTTTGCAAATCACTTATCATAAACTATGTGTTTCACTGAAAGATAATTTTAAATCGACCAAGAATACTGAAGAGATGCTTTTAAGGTTAAAATGGGCTGAGATCAATCTTAGGAGCAAAGGCTAGACATGACAATGTGCATAAATGGTACAATTTAAAGGTTGCAAAGGTGATCTAGGGTCTGATTTCCAATATAGCTGCTGTTTTAGAGCGTGATTCCTTGGGGGCCAAGGGCGTTTTTTAAAACATTATGTTAACTATCCTTCAGTACCATCATGAGGGAGGCTGAATCTATTATATCCAATTTGCAGGTAATAAAAATAAGTCAATGAGAGGTTAAGTAGTTTGTTCAAGGTCACCAGGCAAGTTCTAGTGGAAATAAAAATGAAAGTCACATCTCATCCACCAGAAGTGATGTCATCTGATCAGGGGGCCTATTCAGAGTTCATTATGCTAAACAAGACCTGATTAGAAATACTGATTTCACTGAAACAGAACCAAAAAAGATAAAACACAACTATATTTCTCATGAGAAAAATTTTAATTTGCCACATTCCTGCTTAAAATTCCTAATTCCAAGCACTTCATTTTCAAGGAAGAATGATCAAGGTAAACTCAAATGACAAAGAAGTTTTTATTACCACACAGCATCCCAAATTTGCAGACATTTACGAAAACTGGGGCTTTGATTGCTTGATCTATAAATGTACTTCTAGGACATCAGTAGTTGTCTAATCTATGTAGCCAAATTATTAGTCTTTGTGAAATTAAAGCATGATGATTTGAATCAGGCCCAGAAAATGAGATTGCATTGCTATGCTATTACAGGAAAGAGAGAATCACTAAAAGACATTCCAGCTGCTCAAGCAGCAACTAGACAGACAAATAAATGAAAGCGCCTTCTGGTTTCTCATGCCAACGTCTAAAATGGTCACTTATCGACAGTTTTCAAAGGACAAAGGCCATTGCAAAACAGCTAATCAATTTTGTGTGTCTCCTTTACCCAGCCAAATAAATTATTTCCCACTGAAGTCATGTTGACAATTTAGGAAAAACAAAGAATATCACAACAGCTAGTTCAGTAATTGGTTGCATTTTATAGGTAAAGCATTTAGTTTCTTATTTTTCTTATGAGAAAATTAAAGTATCCTTCCCCACAATTGAATTGTATGCAGTAGATGATTTTGAAAGATGTAAACTATGTTAAATACTCTAGGAGTTATAAGAACGGACACTTTAGCATGTAAACAATAACAAATGAGACATTTAATGAGAAAAATAAAAATTGGTAACATCTGTAAACCTGTGGTACAGGGGTCAAAAATCTGCCTGCCAATTCAGGAGACCCAAGAAATGTGTGTTCAATCCTTGGTTTGGAAAGATCCCCTGAAGGAGAAAATGGCAACCCACTGCAGTATTCTTGCCTGGAAAATTCCATGACCAGAGGAGCTTGGTGGGCTACAATCCATGGGGTCTGGTCACCAAAGGTTGAATTTGATTGAGCCCCTGAACACAGCCCAGCACACAGTACACCGTAGGTGTTTTCACAGGCAAAGCGATTAATTCCTTTAAGATATAATGGTAAGACTCCACATACATTGAGAGCAAAGAACATCCATAAGCATTTTTGTCACTTCTCAGCCATTATCATAGATTTTATGGAATCTTTTTGGAATGCAGACACCTCCAGAGAGCTAATAAATTTCTATCTTTTATGGTTATCTGAATTGGTAATGAAGCTCTCCTTTCCCATTTAACACCTTGGGGGTTTAGCAGAGTTGAGATTTTTACCCAGTGTTCTGGAAAACATTCAGTTTCAAAATAAAACTGTTTCTCTTGTGGCTGCTACACTCAATTGGCATCTGCATTTGCCACATGACTGGAAGCAGTGTGTTTGTGTCCTGTGACAAGCTAAGCCACCATGAAGACGTTTGATTTCTCCTTACCCTTTGGTAATGAATATTCCTGGGGTTTTTCTTGTATGATAACATGTTGAATCAGTTTAGTAAAGTAAATCAGTTTAGTAAAGTAAAACAGAAATGCTGTCCACTCTGGTTATATATTTTCCCATGGCTTAAACCACAGTTAGCATACTTTACCAATCAGGACACATTTTAGTCCCAAAGTATTACCAGATTGCCATATTGCTTACCAGATTGCCAGATTTTCTAATACTAAAAAGCAATGCCAGATGCTTTACACTCCAGAGATATAAGACTTCTAACTGGAATAGGTTGCCTTTCTCATAAATTATTATTGTCAGAATTATTTGTGAATCAGCCAATAAATAACATATCCCAGCAGTGATGAAAGCCAGTGTTGCCCCACTATTGAAAGAAGGTATATGAAATCTACTTCCAATTTGAATGGGCAAATGAATCATTTACAGAAGTGCCAGAAAGATCTTTCAATTAAAAAAAAAAAATTTTTTTAAATAAAATATGTCCTCCTTAAGCTGGTGTGCAGGGTTTTCCACAGTCTGAGTATTATATACAGTCTCCTTATATCAGTCTTATTTTTGAATCACCTTCTTGAGAAAGCAAGGTTAACTTTAAGAACTCAATGAGATCATGTTCTTAATCTTCTGTAAATTTTTATTTATTATTTACTTTTGACTGTTCTGGGTCTTCATTGCTATGTGAATTTTTTTTCTAATTGTGGCAAGTGGGGGCTACTCTCCAGTTGCAGTGAGCAGACTTTTCACGGCAGTGGTTTCTCTTATTGTGGAGCATGGGCCCTAGGGCATGCAGGTTTCATTAGCTGTGGCACATGGGCTCAATATCTGTGATTTCTGAGCTCTAGAGCACAGGCTCTGGATGAGATGCATGGGGTCAGTTGCTCCATGGCATGTGGAATTTTCCTGGATCAGGGATCAAATCCATGTCTCCTGCATTGGCAGACAAATTCTTTACCACTGAGCCACCAGGAAAGTCCTGAAATCACATTCTTATACAACTTTGTTTATGCACTTCCTTTTCATTTCCCTTCCACTTAACTAATTCTGAATAAAGCCTTTCTTAAAATTCACTATATTAAATTATCTTGTTGTCTGTCTTCTTTTCCTCTCATCCTTCTTCACTGAAGAAATAGGAATGATAGAATCTCCTATTCTAGAGTTTCTCAGGATAAAAAGAAGTAATATTTTAAATAATTTAGCACAATTCCTACATAAGATTACCTTAGGTTCTTCTTCATTTTATATGTACATTTTAAATTGTAAATCCAGTAGTTTAATCACGGTTAAGTAACTAACATCAGACTTCCATTTTTTAAAAAAAAAGAGAGCACTAGAAATTGGGTAAAATACCTAGAACTCTTTCAAAAATTAAAAAAGCAAAGAAGGATTATGACACTGAGAGGAGAAAAATAAGCGAAGTTAATGTGACTATCAACCCAGCCTTCTGTCTGAAGGAAGTTTCAACAACAAACTACAGGCAAGAAGAAACTAAGCAAATCTTGAAGCTTTGTTCAGGCGAGAAGAGAAGATTGCACTTCAGGGAGGAGAGAAAGAAGTGGCTGAATGTTGCAGGCCATAATCATGGAAAGAACTTCATATAAAGTTTCAGATTAAGAGCTCTATCTAGAATAATGTGTAGGTATTCCCTTGAATCTTCGTCTTAATATGAAGCTATGCATGCTTAGGGAGATAATCTAATAAGATAACAAGGGAACATCTAGGAAATCAGCACCCACCAAGGAGCTATAAACTGAAGTTCGACCAGGATTTACACATGATTGAGAGATGTTCATATTCTGAATAACTAGGGAAGAAAGACATGCTTGAACATTTAATGCATTCAACAGAAACACCAGAGAGGCCATTTCTTAGTAGCAGGACTGTGAAAGCCCTAGAGTAAAACACCTAGGGCAGTTTTAAACTAAGAATGTTTAAGACAATCATCAAAAAAAATGAAGATAATCCATAACTACATCAATTGTCTGAGTAAAGAATGAAAAATTTTGAAAGAAAAGAACAGTTATAATTCAACCATACAGGACTCACAATATCCATTACTCATTAAAAATTATTAGAACATGTGAGATAAGAAAATTATAAAATGAGAAGAAAATGGATTAATAGAAATAGATGCAAAAGTGGCAATTATGATCAAATTAACAGACAAGGACTTTAAAATAACTGCTGTAAATATATTCAAGAATCATAATAATAAGATAATGTATAAATTAAATAAGAAATTTAATTTTTATAACTGAAAAAATATCTGAAATGAAAATCTATTGCTTGCTTTTAGCAGATAATTAGACATTGTAAAACTAAAGATAGGTAAGTTTGAAGATAATGTGAAAGAAATCACACAAAGTAAAGAAAAGAAATTAAAAATATTATTGAATAAATCTTAACAGACCTTGAGTGACCTATGAGAAAATAAGAGCTAGTAGACTGTACAAATTATTTTACCCAGGGAAAAAGTGGGAGCAAAAAACCACTTAAATAGATAATAGTTAAATCCATCCATTTTTAACAAAAAAAAATAAACTAAAAGATTCAAGAAGCTCAAAGAGAACACGCATGGTAGAGTAAAAAGAACAGCATTTGAGATAATGGTATTTAAACATCAAAGCTGTTAATAATTAAGTAATTCAAAACCACTGATAATGAGAAGAAACATAAAAGTAGACATAAAATAGCAGAAAAAAACTACATTACATTTGAATGAAGAAATAATGTCTCAAGAAGACAATGGATTAAAGTTTTTCAAGGCCATTGAAAGAAAGAAATGTGAATGTGACATTCTTTAGTCAATAAAAGTGTATTTTAAAATTAAAGCAACACTGGTCAAACAGTCTGGTCCAAAGGGCTGAAACTTAAAAAAGAGAGTTTTTATTAGAAAATGAAAAAGAATAAATGAGACTAAAAGTTCTTTGAAAAATACTCAAATTCTTAAACATATCTACATTAATAAAATATAAATTAAAACAGAGATTAGTAGTATCAGAAATGAATAAGGGACATCACTATGGATCTTATATATATTTGAAATAATAATTAGGAAAGGCTATTTACAAAGTTATGCCTACAAAGTGAAATCAAGATGAAATGTACCAGCTCTTTGAAAGATACAAATTGCTAAAGTGAACCCAAGGGGGAAAAAAAAAATTGCAATAACCCTGTCTATTAAATAAATTCTATTACAACAAAAACCCACCTACAAAGAAAATCCCAAACATAGATTTCATTGCAGGTGAATTCTATTACAAACTAAAATAAAAATTGCAAGTTTACACAAACTTTCAGGAAACAGAGAAGTAAAGCAAAATTCCCAAACTCATTTTATGGATTCAACAAGACACTAAAATTTAAACTACATAAAAATACCCTCTCCAAAAAAAAAAAAAAAATACCCTCTCCATCAAAACATAAAATTATATATTATATACATTGCAAACTTAGAAGAATCTTTAACATCTAATAAATCAAAAGCAATAGTGAATCAAAAGGATAAGACATCATGATAAAATAAGGTTTATCCAAGGAAATTAAGGTTGGTTTCATATTTAAGAAAAATAATTTTGATCCTGGAAAATCCCATATGTCATGAAGCAGCTAAGCCTGTGTGCCATAACTATTTAGCCTGTGCTACAGAGCTCAAGCTATGCAACAAGAGAAGCCACCATATGAGAAATCCATGCATTGCAACTAGAGAGTAGCCCTTGCTCTCCACAATTAGAGAAAAGCCCATGCAGCAACAAAGACTCAGCACAGCTAAAAATAAAATGAAAAATAAACAAAATTATTAAAAATTTTAAATTAATTTATAGTTTAAAAAAAATCTTAAACTCAGAAAATAAAAACCAAAAATTACTTCAACCTGATAAAGGTCACCTATGAAAAAACTATAGCTAGCCTCATATTTAAGTGAAAAGCAGGTCATTTTTCCCTTATGGGCAAGAACAACATAAGTATGGCTGTTCTCATCATTGTACTAAAAGTTTTAGTGCAGGAAGATATGGAACAGAACAACAAGTATATACTTTTGCAAGGAGAAAATAAAATTATGTTTACAGACAATATGATTCAGTATGCAGAAGATCTTAAGGAATCATTTAAAAAATCTAAAAGTAATATATAATTTAGAATGACTGTTATATAAGGCTGATTTAAACAATGGATTGTATTTTTATCTACCATCAGTAAATAATTTCAAAAGAAATTTCAAAACAATGTATGTGATATAACATTAAAATACAGAAAATATTTTGAGATAAATTTGATAAACTACTAGAAGAGCTCTATTCTAAACAAAAAATTAAAATCAAACCAATAAAAAAGCAAAACTTTTCTGCACATATATTGTAGAATATAAAAAAAAGAAATTTATTTTAATCATTGATCAAGAATTCAACAGTTAAGATGACAATATTACCAAAATTGATCAATAAATTTACCAAATTCCCAATTAAATCCCTAACAGTTTTTTTCCCTAAAGTTAATGCCAAAGTATCCTAAAATTTTTATGAAAATGCAAAAGACTCAGAATAGAGAAATGTATTTAAAACACTAAAATAAGAAATTAAAGGAGATACATATAAATAGAGAAATATTTCACATTTATGGATTATAAGAATTAACACTGTTAAATGTCCATATTATCCAAGCAATGTATGGACTCAGAGAACTTACTATCAAATAACAGTGGTATTTTCCACAGAAATATATATTTTTTAAATCCTAAAATTCATACAGAAGTACCAAAACCCCCTACTAATCAAAATGAATTTAGACAAGAAGAACAAATCTAAAAACATATTTCCTGATAGCAAAATATATTATGAAGCTACTGTTATCAAAACAGAATGATCCTGGGGTAAAAACAGACATAAAGACAAAAGGAGGATTTCCCTGGTGGTTCAGTGGTTAAGAATCTGTCTGCCAATGGGGACATGAGTTCTATCCCTGTCAGGAAGGATCCCATATGCCATGGGACAGCTAAACCTGTGCATCACAACGATTGAGCTCCTGCTCTAGACCCTGTGACCCATATTCACATGGACCTGGGCTCTACAGCAAGAGAGGCCACCACAATGAGAAGCCTATGCACAACAACTGGAGAGCAGCCTCCACTCACTGCAACTAGAGAAACTCACATTTAGCAATGAAGATCCAGCGCAGCCCCTCTCGACCCAAAAAGGACTAATGGAGCAGCTCAGAGACTAGGAATAAAGACATCCTTACATGCTAAACTGACTGTTGAAAATGGCACCAGTGATAAACAATGGGGAGAAGAGTGTCTCTTCAGACATTACTGAATGTTCTCTGAGGGGCATAATTTTCCTGGGTAGAGAACCATTGGTTTAGAGGACTTTACCTACTCACTAGGCAGAATAAAGAAAACTTTCATGTACAAGCAAAAGAGAAAAACTCCTAAGACTTTTATTCCTGAGGCTACTCTTGGTTTAGTGCAAGAAGGTCTTTGTATATATTTCTAGATACACTGCAATTCCGATAAGCTAAACTTAATCATGTAATGCTTCTATCTGTAACTCATGTTGTCTAATATGTGTCTAATACTGATACTGATCTGTGAAACCTTTTTTTCTCATGAAAATTTCCCTTTCTATTTCAGCTGCTCATGATTTTTGTCCTTGGCTTTGTTGTTACTGGAAAGCAAGAGTAGATGCTATTCCTTTTCTCAAAGTACTAGAAATCAATCATCCTTGTTTATAAATTTTAGCAAGTGAATTGTAATGATATTTTCTCAACAGTTTATGGAAATAGATACCACGTGTTTCATTTATTTAAACCAGAGTTCATACACTGGACCAGAAAAAAGTTTTTAATAAAATATATCTTAGCCAACAGTAGCAATTATCTAGATAAAAGGTGAATGGAAAAAAGAAGTTATAGGATTTATGAATATAGAGTAAAGGAATTCTTGCATTTTGGACAAATTTGTATTTTTATAGACGATAAGGCAAGGGATGGGAAATAAGGATTTGGATAAGTGCAGAAACAACATATTTATTGGAGAAGTAGTCAAGTGGGCCTGAGGAAGCATTACTACAAATAAAGCTAGTGGAGGTGATGGAATTCCAGCTGAGCTATTTCAAATCCTAAAAGATGATGCTGTGAAAGTGCTGCACTCAATATGCCAGCAAATTTGGAAAGCTCAGCAGTGTCCACATGACTGGAAAAGATCGGTTTTCATTCCAATCCCAAAGAAAGGCAATGTCAAATAGTGTTACTACAGCACAATTGCACTCATTTCACATGCTAGCAAGGTAAGCCTCAAGATCCTTCAAGCTAGGCTACAGCAGTACATGAACTGATAACTTCCTGATGAACAAGCTGGATTCAGAAAAGACAGTGGAACCAGATATCAAATTGCCCACATTCACTGGATCATAGAGAAAGCAAGGGAATTCCAGAAAATACATCTACTTCTGCTTTATTCACTATGTTAAAGTCGTTGAGTGTGTAGATCAAAACAAGCTGTGGAAAATACTTAAAGTTCTGGGAATACCAGACTATCTTAACTGTCTCCTGAGAAACCTGTATGCAGGTCAAGAAGCAACAGTTAGAACAAGACATGGAATGATAGACTTGTTCAAAACTGGGAAAGGGGAACAACAGGGTTGCATATTGTCACCCTGCTTATTTAACTTTTATGCAGAGTACCTCATGGGAAATGCCAGGCTGGATGAATCACAAGCTGGAATCAAGATTGCCAGAAGAAATATCAACAACCTCAGATATGCAGATAATACCACATTAATGGCAGAAAGTGAAACAGAACTAAAGAGTCCCTTGATAAGGGTGAAAGAGGAAAGTGAAAAAGCGGGCTTAAAACTCAGTATTAAAACAAAACACATACACCCTAAGATCATGGCATTTGGTCCTATCACTTAGTAGCAAATAGAAGTGGAAAAGGTGGAAACAAGGACAGATTTTATTTGCTTGGGCTCCAAAATCACTGCAGACAGTGACTGTAGCCATGAAATTAAAAGACTCCTGCTCCTTGGAAGGAAAGCTATGGCAAACCTTGATTGTATATTAGAAAGCAGACATATCACTTTGCTGACAAAGATCCTAATAGTCCAAGTTATTGTTTTCCAGTAGTCTTGTATGGATGTGAGAGTTGGACCATAAAAAAAGCTGAGTACCAAAGAATTGATGCTTTTTATCTGTGGTGTTGAAGAAGACTCCTGAGTCCTTTGGTCAGCAGGGAGATCATATCAGTCAATACTGAAGGAAATCAGTCCTGAATATTCATTGAAAGGACTGATGCTAAAGCTGAAGTTCCAATACCTGGCCACCTGATGCAAAGTGCTAACACATTGGAAAAGACCATGATGCTGGGAAAGATTGAGGGCAGGAGGAGAAGTGGGTAGCAGAGGATTAGATGTTCAGATAATATCACATGACTCAGTGGACACGAATTTGAGCAAATTCTCAGAGACAGTGGAGGACAGAGGAGCCTGGCTACATCCATGAGGTCACAAAGAGTAAGAAGCAATTTGGTGACTGAATAAAAACAACAAATTTATTTATCAAATACATTTATGTTGCAAAGAGATATTTCCCCTAAATCAGCATAGAACAGTTCTGACTCCTGACAAAAGACAAAGGACTTAGAAAATATATTTAAAAACTTGTTTTGATAAATTGTTTTTAATTAAGAAACTTTATTTTGAGATTGTCTCTCCTAATGTGGCAGAGTTAAATATTTTTTCTTGTTGACTTTTAATGTTAGTACATTGCCATTTTTATTGTACATTAGATAATTTGGTTTATATGTCCTTTTTAGCAGTTAAAACACCCAAAATTCTATGTTGATACCTATAAATTATTTAAGTTTAGCATTTTTAAAAATCATAAACTTTGAGAACCTACATTTTAAAAAATTTCTGAAAATACATACCATGTCTCCTGGAAGTCAGCTTCTCCTCATTTTAAGAAACCAGTTAAAAAGAACTTTTGAGAGGGAGAAATTTGCTTTCCAATCAGCCTTTGTGAGATGCATCTATCCCTTACATTAAAGGATAATGACCCTTAAATGTATTTAAAGGTTGAAAAGGTGAAAGAATGTTATTAGAGGAAAAGAAAGCTAGGGTGTTATAAATTGCTATAAGATTCACCTTTTTGGATATTGTTCTTGGCAAGCTTCTAGAGTCATTAATATTTCCATTGAAACAGCTAAAATATGTGAACTAGAATAATAGTCCCTAATTAGAATGTAAAATGATCACTGTAGGCAAAGTAAAAACTCTATGTGTTCAATTATCTCAAATAATTTTATTGGATATACCCTATCACATATCATTATGTTTCTATAATGGGTAATGTAGTGAAATAATAAAAGAAAACAAAGAGTTCACTTTCAGAAAATTTAATCAAAATATTAGGTAAAAAGTGAACGAAATGGATATAACAAAGATTTTATTTAAATCTGTAAATTCAACAAGGCAAATGTAAAATCTGTACTTTTCCCTCAATTTCAGTTATTTTTACTTTTTTTGGGCTTCCCTGGTGGGAAATAGGATAGAATTAACTAACAACATTGCATGATATACTAATCTTTAGCTTGTATCATTAGATCCATAACAATTTGGTTCAGTATGATTTGAATCTTAGCAACTCCACTCTAATAGCAGTGCTTAGGATGAAAAGAATAAGTCTAGTAAGATACAAAATGAATTTTAAAGGTTTGTAATGATCCAGCTGAGAAAGAATCAGTTCAGTTCAGGTCAGTCACTCAGTTGTGTCCCACTCTTTAAGACCCCATGGACTTCTGCATTCCAGGCATCCCAGTCCATCATGAACTCCCGGAGGTTGCTCAAACTCATGTCCATTGATTTGGTGATGCCATTCAACCATCTTATCCTCTGTCATCCCCTTCCCCTCCTGCCTTCAATCTTTCCCAGCATCAAGGTATTTTCCAATGAGTCAGTTCATTACATCAGGTGGTCAAAGTATTGGAACTTCAGCTTCAGCATCAATCCTTACAGTTAATATTCAGGACTGATTTCCTTTAATATTGACTGGTTTCATCTCCTTGCTGCACAGGGACTCTCAAGAGTCTTCTCCAACACCACAGTTCAAAAGCATCATTTCTTCAGCACTCAGATTTCTTTATATTCCAAATCTCACATCCATGTATGACTACTGGACAAACCATAGCTTTGACTAGAAAGACCTTTGCTGGCAAAGTAATGACTCTGCTTTTTAAAATGCTGTCTAAGTTGGTCATAACTTTTCTTCCAAAGAGCAAGCGTCTTTTAATTTCATGGCTGCAGTCACCATCTGTAGTGATTTTGGAGCCCCCAAAAATAAAGTCTGTCACTGTTTCCATTGTTCCCCCATCTATTTGCCATAAAGTGTGGGACTGGATGCCAGGATCTTTGTTTTTTGAATGTTGAGTTTTAAGACAGCTTTTTCACTCTCCTCTTTCAATTTCACCAAAAGGCTCTTTGGTTCCTCTTTGCTTTCTACCATAAGGGTGGTGTCCTCTCCTCTGCATATGTGAGGTTATTGATATTTCTTCCAGCAATCTTTATTCCAGCCTGTGCTTCATCCAGCCCAGCATTTCGCATGATGTACTCTGCATAGAAGTTAAATAAGCAAGGTGACAATATACAGCCTTGACATACTCCTTTCCCTATTTGGAACCAGTCTGCTGTTTCATGTCTGGTTCTAACTTTGTTTCTTGACCTGCATACAGATTTCTTGAGTCAGATAAGGTCAGGTGGTCTGGTATTCCCATCTCTTTAAGAATTTTCCACAGTTTGTTGTGATCCACACAGTCAAAGGCTTTGGTGTAGTCAATAAAGCAGATGTTTTTTCTGGAATTCTCTTGCTCTTTCTATGGTCCAAATGATGTTGGCAATTTGATCTCTGGTTCCTCTGCTTTTTCTAAATTCAGCTTGTTCATCTGGAAGTTCACAGTTCACATACTGTTGAAGTCTCACTTGGAGAATTTTGTGCACTATTTTGCTAGCCTGTGAGATGAATGCAATCATACTGCAATTTGAATGTTCTTTGACATTGCCTTTCTTTAGGATTGGAATGAAAATTGACCTTTTACAGTCCTGTGGCCAATGCTGAATTTTCCAAAATTGCTGGCACATTTAGTGCAGCACTTTCACAGCATCATCTTCCAGGATTTGAAATAGCTCAGCTGGAATTCCATCACCTCCACTAGCTTTGTTTGCAGTGATGATTCCTGGGCCCACTTCATTTTGCACTCCAGGATGTCTGGCTCTAGGTGAGTGATCACACCATCGTGATTGTCTGCATTATTAACATCTTTCTTGTATAGTTCTTCTGTGTATTCTTGCCACCTCTTCTTAATGTCTTCTGCTTCTGTTAGGTCCATACCATTTCTGTCTGTTATTGTGCCCATGTTTGCATGAAATGTTCCCTTGGTATCTCTAATTTTCTTGAAGAGATCTCTAGTCTTTCACATTCTATTGTTCTCTATTTACATTGATCATTGAGGAAGGCTTTCTTATCTCTCCTTGCTATTCTTTGAAACTCTGCATTCAGATAGATGTATCTTTCCTTTTCTCCTTTCCTTTTACTTCTGTTTTTTTTCTAAGCTTTTTGTAAGGCCTCCTCAGTCAATAATTTTCCTTTATGCATTTCTCTTTCTTTCAGATGGTTTGGATCACCACTTCCTGTACAATGTCACTAACCTCCATCCATAGCTCTTCAGGCACTATGTCTATCAGATCTAATCCCATGAAACTGCTCATCACCTTTACTGTATAATCTTAAGGGATTTGATTTAGGTCATACCTGAATGGTCTGGTGGTTTTCCCTATTTTCTTTAAGTGTGAATTTTGCAATAAAGAGTTCATGATCTGAGCCACAGTCAGCTCCTGGTCTTATTTTTGCTGTCTGAATATAGCTTCTCCATCTTCAACTGTGAATATAATCAATCTGATTTCGGTATTGACCACCTGGTGATGTCCATGTGCAGAGTCATCTCTTGTGTTGTTGAAAGAGGTTGTTTGCTATGACCAGTTTGTTCTCTTGGCAACCTTTTCCCTGCTTCATTTTGTACTCCAAGTCCAAACTTTTCTGCTGCTCCAGGTATCTCTTGACTTCCTACTTTTGCATTCGAGTCACCTATGATACAAAGGACACCATTTTTGGGTAATAGTTCTAGAAGAACTTATAGGTCTTCATAGAACCATTCAATTTCAACTTCTTCAGCATTAGTGGTTGGGGCATAGAGTTGGATTACGGCGATATGAATGGTTTGCCTTAGAAATGAACAGAGATCATTCTGTCATTTTTGAGATTGCACCCAAGGACTGCATTTCAGGCTCTTGTTGACCATGAAGGCTACTCCATTTCTTCTAAGAGATTCTTGCCCACAGTAGAAGGTATAATGGTCATCTGAGTTAAATTCACCCATTCCAGTTCATTTTAGTTCACTGATTCCTAAAATGTCAATGTTCACTCTTGCCATCTACTGTTTGACCACTTCTAATTTACCTTGATTCATGGAACTAACATTCCAGATTCCTGTGCAATATTGTTCTTTACAGAATCAGACTTTAATTCCATCAAAAGTCACATCCACAACTAGGTGTTGTTTATGCTTTGGCTCAGCCTCTTCTTTCCTTCTGGAGGTATTTCTCCACTCTTCTCCAGTAGCATATTGGGTACCTACTGACCTGGGGAATTCATCTTTCTGTGTCATATCTTTTTTGCCTTTTCATACTGTTCATGGAGTTCTCAAGGCAAGAATACTGAAGTGGTTTGCCATTCCCTTCTCCCGTGGACTGCATTTAGTCAGAACCCTCCACCATGATCCATCCATCTTGGGTGGCCCTACATGACATGGCTCATAGTTTCATTGAGTTGGATAAGGCTGTGATTCATGTGACCACTTTGGTTAGTTTTCTGTGATTATGATTTTCAATCTATCTGCTCTCTGATGGATAAGGATAAGAGGCTTCTGGAAGCTTCCTGACAGGAGGGACTGACTGTGGGGGAATCTGGGTCTTATTCTGATGGACAGGGACATGCTCAGTAAATCTTTAATCCAATTTTCTATTGATGGGCGGGGCTGTGTTCCCTTCCTGTTGTTTGGCCTGAGACCAAACTATAGTGGGGTAATGGTTGTGATGGTGGCCTGCTTCAGAAGAACTCATGTCAGCACTGGTTTATCCAGTGCCCCTGACCCAGTGGCAGGCCACTCTCAAGCCACACCTCTGCCGGAGACTCCTGGACACTCACAAGCGAGTTTGGCTCCGTCTGTTTTGGGATCACTACTCCTTTTTCCTAGGTCCTGTTTGTACAAGATTTTGCTTGTGCCCTCATAAAGTCTGTTCCCCCAGTCCTGTGGAAGCTTTGTAATAAAATCCCACTGGCCTCCAAAGTCAAATTCCCTGGGGATTCTCAGTCCCTTTGCTGGATCCCCAGGATGGATAATCTTTTGTGGGTCCTACAATTTTTATAACAGTGTGAGAACTTCTTTGGTACAAATTTTCTCCAGTTTGTGGGTCATCAGCTCAGTGGCTCTATGGTGGGGCTAATGGTGACCTCCTCTAAAAAAACCGATGCCACACGTGGTGCCTCTCACGTCTGCTACAGCCAGAGCCCCTGTTTCCACACTAAGCCACTGCTGACCCATGCCTCTGCAGGAGACACTCAAACACTCAAAGTCAAATCTGGCTCAGTCTCTGTGGGGCCTCTGGGTCCTGGTGTGCACACAAGGTTTTGTTTGAGCCCTCTGAGCATCTCTGGTGGGTATGGGGTTTCATTCCAAATGCGATTTTTATTGGGGCTTCTCTTTGCCCTTGGATGTGGGATATCTTCTTGGTGGGATCCAAAATTCTCCTGTCAGTGGTTGTTCAGTAGTGAGTTGCAATTTTGGAGTTATTACAGGAGAAAATCAGAAAATCCTTCTACTCTGCCATCTTACTTTGAGAAAGAATAGGGTCATAAAATGTATAAACTGGAGAGAAATCATATATGGAAGATGCAAATGGTGTAATTCAGTCTTGGTATATGATAATTGATAATGAGGGTCATGAAGGAAAGGATAATTTGTGGGGAGCCTGTGGGGAGCTATTCACTATGACGACAAAAAAAGAGATAATGCTTTGATGAGAAGAGAGTGAGATTCTTGTGTGGGAGTGAATGAGAGAAGAAATAAGGAAGGCAGCCAAAGCAGAGTATTCTTTGATGAAGCATGACTTAGAAGAAAGAATCAATAACCCACATTTAGCAAATAATTTTCCAGTACCAGTTAATATTCCAGGAGATCCTGGGTAACGACTAGAAAGGCACTTACTTCTGGATGTGGAATTATTTTCCTTTAAATTAGAGAAAACAGAATAATGCTAAGATCCAAGGGGGAGGGAAGCTAAAAATGCCAAAGACCTGGGAAGTAATAAAGGACTAAGGCACTTACCTTGGAGGTCTAATGTTATGGGGAAACAAGAACACAGTTGGGTGCATTGTCTTTGAAATATAGAAAATATTTCTTTACATTGTTGCACCATATTGAATTTCATTTGTATATGCATTTGGATAAGCTGCCCACTTAGCATAGCCTGAAAGGTCTCAATTTTTAAAAATTTTATTCTCATTGAAATACAGATCAAGTGATGTGAGAGATGAAGGGTGAGCTTTGGAAGAATTGTAATGGCTCTAAAATGCAATATTGTTTCTTATCACACTAGATAAGCAAGGCTGGTGATTAGATACACCCAAGTTTGGTACTGGGCAGGAAGTTATACATGTGATTTATAAAGAGGAAAGGGCATGATTAACTGAGAGATGAAGAAGAAACAATATTTTTAATGTCAACAAGCTGTTTGCCAAGATTGTTTACCTTATAATGGAGTATGCTTGTTATAAAAAATTGGTATATTGACATGAATTAAGGAACACTATATTTAATTCATTGTCATGAGTTGTTAAAATTTCTTTTATTTGACTATAACATTGCAAGTTTCTTTTAAAAAATATAGTAGTTGCTTTACAATATTGTGTTAGTTTTGCTGCACAATGAAGTGAGCCAGCTATATGCATACACATTTCCCCTCCCTCTAAACTTCTCTCCCACTACCCACCATCCACCATCCCCAATCCCGCCCCTCTGGGTCATCACAGAGCAACAACCTGAGCTCCCTAAGCTGCACGGAGGCTTTCCACTAGCTATCTATTGTCTACACATCTGTTCTTTTTGTCTGTGTCTCTATTTCTACCCTGCAAATACGCTGATCTGTACCATTTTTCTAGATTCCACACATCTGCACACATTCCACACATTTGGTTTGGGAAGATCTCCTGGAGAAGGGAAAGGTTACTCACTCCAGTATTCTGGCCTGGGGAATTTCATTGACTGCATAGTCCATGGGGTCGCAAAGAGTCAGACACGGCTGAGCGACTTTCATTTTCACACATTTGTGTTAATATACGATATTTGTTTTTCTTTTTCTGACTTACTTCACTCTGTATGATAATCTCTCATTCCAGAGTGGGTTGCCATTTCCTCTAGGGGATCTTCCTGACCCAGGGATTGAACCTGTGTCTCTTAAGTCTCCTGCATTGGCAGGTGGCTTCCTTACCATTAGGGTCAACTGGGAAGCCCTTAGATTTGACAGGTTTATATTGTTTTCTCTTTGATCCCCAACAATATTGTTTCTTATGGTTTTGGATAGTCTCACCTCACTCTAAAGAGCAAACAGTTCATCTGTCACGACTCCCAGCACCTATATAAGCAGCAGGAATAAGGCATGGCTCAAAGATGGCAAAGAAAGTAATGCTCTTGGCATAATATCATTGAACTAGAAAGAATTCACTGAACTACAGCCAAAGCAGTTTTCTATTGGACCTATGATCCATGGAGCCTGTTTTATTGGCAGTTACTAAAGCTCACCTAAATGTTAGATATTTTTGCTTTTAATTATTAAGCAGACCAATTTGGCATGAAACACATTCAGCCATGGGCTTCCCTTGTAGCTCAGTTGGCAAAGAATCTGCCTGCACTGCAAGACGCCCGAGTTCCATCCCTGGGTAAGGAAGATGCCCTGGAGAAGGAAATGGCAACCCACTCCAGTATTCTTGTCTGGAGAACCCCATGGACAGAGGAACCTGGCAGACTACAGTCCATGAGGTCACAAGAATCAGCGATTAAACCACCACCACCACATTCAGTCATAACTTCATTTCCTGAAGAAATGAATTTTAATTTTATTTGTTCCTTGAAGGATTCTGCACATTTTAGTATCTTATTGTAATGTACAGAAATACAGTTAATTAAATATTAGACAAATAATATTTTCTCACAAGGTGTAGTTAACATTTCTAAAATTAATTAAATCAGATATTTTAAAACTGAAATAACAGCTCTTTTGCCTCTTCAGACCTACTCTCTATCTTTCTCCTGCCCTCCGTGTTGGAAGGATGATCTGTGTGGAGTCCAGCTACAAGTTCTTGACACTGGTTTCTAGTTGGATCAGTCAATGAAGAACTCTAGTTATCATAGTGGGATGAGGAGAGTGAAGTCAAGATGTTTATTTGCTTGACTGCTTCGTGAATAGATGACCCTGGAAAACATCTTCAGGCCTCCTCAACAAAACTTTTCTTGCGCTAACTGTCCCCATCCTTAGACCTTTGAACTTAGAGGCTTATGAGTTTCACAGATACTAACTCCTTCTAATTGCTCTATTCCTTGAGCTTTCCTTATATACAATTTTTAAGGTTCCATTGATAAATAAACCCTCCTGAAATTCTCATAAGTTGAGATGCCATCTGTGCTCTGTTTAAAATTTTATTGATAAAATTGGAAAGGTCATTACATTAACTGTAGTTTCTGATATTTGTTTTTTGGATATATTTTTATTTCTATTTTTTGGATATATTTTTATTTCTACTTTATTATATGACTTCCATTGCCCACTCTCTCTTCTTTCTTACATTTTACTTTTACAGATTGAGGCAGTTCTCTCCCTTTTTTTCTCATTACATTTATTCTTTTTACTTTTTTGGACGTTAGAGACTCTTACCCTAATATTCCCCTGATAACCCTATTTTAACATGAATATTTAATTAAAGAAAGCTTAAATTTACCAACATTTTTACTCACATTGTTGATAATACAAACAACTTAGAATAATTTTATTCTGGCCTCCCTTTAAAACTTTTTTTTTTTCAATTGTTTTCCAGTATTTCATTCTATATCCTCCTCTGCCCCCCAAACCTTATATTAATATCAAGTTTTCATATGATAGTTCTTTAAGTACTTCTGTCAATCTAGTTACCATTATCATTATTTTCACTGTCCCTATTTGCATATCAGTTCTCTTACCTGGAATAATTTTTCATCGGATACAGTTTAAGATTTTCTTTTAGCACCATAAGCTCAGTCTTTGTTTTCCAAAAGTATTTATTTTTTGCCTTCATCCATAAAACATAGTTTTGCTCTTTATGAAAATCTAGGTTGAAAATTTATTTTCCCTCGGCTTGCTGAGAGTATTATTCTTCTGTTCGGGCCTCTATTATGGGAGGCTAGAGATTGGGAGCAGAGAAGGTAATGGCACCCCACTCCATTACTCTTGCCTGGAAAATCCCATGGACAGAGGAGCCTGGTAGGCTGCAGTCTTTGGGTCGAACAGAGTCAGACACGACTGAGAGACTTCACTTTCAGTTTTCACTTTCACTTTTCACTTTCATGCATTGGAGAAGGAAATGGCAACCCACTCCAGTGTTCTTGCCTGGAGAATCCCAGGGATGGCGGAGCCTGTTGGGCTGCCGTCTATGGGGTCGAACACAGTTGGACACGACTGAAGCGACTTAGCAGCAGCAGCAGCAGAGATTGGGAGAGATTGAGAAAATGAGATAATTGAGAGATTATCCATCAAGTTGTCATTCATTAGTAAATAATTTACCTTTTCTTTTTGGTAGATTTAATATCTTTCTCTTTTCTTTTTCCTTTTGGTCTTCTATAGCTCCCTAAGATGTATATGGATCTCTTGTTTTTTGCTTTTTTTTTTTTTTAAATTATCTTGCTTGGTATTTGTTGAATTTCTTAGCTGTCATTATTGGCTACTTCAATAATTCTGGAAGTCCTTAAAAGTTCTTTTGGAGTCTCTGTATTATCTCATTTTCCTTATTGATTAGATGCACATTCTTCCTCTATCTTTCATATTTCAGAATCTCTTTTTTTCATAGTTCCAATTTTTTAGTTCTTTTTTTCTTCTCTCTGGTTCCTTTATTTAGATCCAACTTTCATGCTTATAAGTCTGTCTAGCTATATCTGCTAATTAATCTATTCTCTGATGTTTGTATAATTGTTTTTACCATTGTAGTTTTACTTCTAAGGTTCTTTCTGGTAATATTCAGATAAACTCAATCATTTCTTTTTGTTTATCGGTCCTTATTAATATATTTAAGCTTCTGTTTTATTCCTTTAAGCATATTAGTCCTCTGATTTTAGTTATCCTATAAACAGAGAAACTCATTGTATCAAATTCATATTTATTATATATAACTTCCTTTACCACTGTTTATCTTTTTGTATTATCAATCATATGGAATTGCCCTCTATCTACTTATATTCTTTAGCAAAATCCAGGATTTAATTCTTACCTCTACTTTTAATCCTCCACCCTGAAATAAAGCTTAATCAATTCTGAATTTTTAATACTACTTGAGCTTGTCTAATTCTCTTCATACGTACTGACAATTTTGCTTCTTTCTTCCCAATTCTGATGCCTTTCCCTGAATGTGTGTTTCGCCCATCCCTACACAAACCTGTGCACTCATTCTCATTAAGCTAATTCATATGAGTCGGCGAATTTACAGAACTATCTCTCATTTCACAGATGTTGGCTCTCTTAGGTGACTTTCCTGCAAATTATCAGAGCATTATACACTTTGTCTGTCACTGTACTTACCAGAGGTTAGGTTTTGTTTTTTGATTCTTTACTTATCTCAGTGCCTTCCCTACGAAAATCTGTGCACCTGAGGAGTAGTAGTATTATATTACATGAACTGGACATTCTGCAAGTGAAAGTGTTAGTCACTCGGTCCTGTCCAATTCTTTGCAATCCTATGGACTGTGGCCTGCCAGGCTCCTCTGTCCATGGGATTTCCCGGAGAAGAATACTGGAATGGGTAGCCATTCCCTTCCCCAGGGGACCTTCCAGACCCAGGGATCAATCCCATGCCTCCTGCGTTGCAGGCAGATTTCTCTACCCACTGAGCCACCAGCAAAGCCCCTGTATTCTGTGCATCTGAGAACTGTAGTGATGTTGTGTTACATGAGCGGGGCACCTTACAAAATAATACATAATTACATCCAAATCATCTAATGAAAAATACAGAAATTTACTAGAAGCATTCAGCCTCCAGATATAATACTATTTCATGGCTCACGTGTACAGTATACATAAATTAAGTCAAAATAACATAACTGAGTTTGCTTTCAAACACATGGGAAGGGAAATGGGAATACGGTATATAAATAATGCAGTTTGAGTTAGTATCTGTTACCTCCTGTCATCCCTGCTTGACCTCAGCACTTCAGATTTTTGTGTAGAAACAGACTTATTGAATTGTTTTTCTCTAGTGTTTTGCTGAAGTAAAAAGTGGTATAATCTATTTCAGAGAATGCTACAACTGCAATCTACACCTTGGCACATAGTTTAAATTGGTAATGTAGGAATTGATGCTTCCTTTGAATTTTCTATTATTATTATTTTTTTTCTTTTTGAAGCCTGCCTAACCTTCACTTTTAATAAGTATGCAGAGAACACTCAGGAGATGGCTAAACAGACAGTTGTATCTTTAGATGGGAAAAATTTCATTTGCAAAATTAAGTTTAAGGGTAAGAAACATGAATTCAAGTCACAGATGACTGATTAAAATACATCCTAACCTGTTCTTACCAATCTGACTATCATGTCACTTCAAGCATTCTGAATGGGGTAAAATCTAGCTATAAGCAATGTAGATGGAAAAGAAGTGAGTTTCTCTATGTAAAAGCTATGAGTAACTTCTCATCTTCTCTTTCTTAAATACAACATTGAAATCCTACAGAAAGACTTTGGTTAAAGATGGTATCCTGAAATTACAATAACTAAAAGAATAAAAATATATAAAGAATGAAAAATTTGCATCATTTCTAGAAGCCTAGAGCATGATGTCTTCTAAATTTCATACTCTTTGAAAAACCTCTGTTTTATACAGTGTTGAAAGAAATAGTTTTACATTAAAAAAAAAATACAACCTTTCTTTTTAATAAAGAGGCACAGGAACAGAGAAAATAGCAGAAAAAACTAAACATACGGGCTTCCCATGTGGCATTAGCGGTAAGAAACCCACCTGTCAATGCCGGAGAGGAAAGAGATGCAGGTTGGATCCCTGGGTCAAGAAGATCCCCTGGAAGAGGGCCCAGCAACCCACTCCAATAGTCTTGCCTGCAGGATCTCATGGAGAGAAGGACCTGGTAGACTGCAGTCCAGAGTCACAAAGTCGGACATGACTGAGCGACTAAGAATAGTATATGTAAAGATTTAGCTGACTAAAGAACATAGTGAATGAATTTTGTGAGTAAAAGGTAAAATGTGGATTTAAGAGCAAATTGTAATGACTCCCATAATATGTCCACATGTACTTATGCACTCAATAAATTATATCCATCAGAACTAGTACCAGTTGTTTTTAAACAAAGAGACAAAAATGGAAGAAAACATTATAACATAATCTCTATTCTTTTTATATAAACACTCATTTCCAATAATAAGAGGAAAAAAGAAAGGATGAAGGAAAATTGATATTTTAATTTTACCATTATGAATAATAGTTATCAATTGAAAGCTATAAAATTAAAAGACAGATAAATTAATTGGCAAAATAGCTTGCTCATTATATGACAGGACAAAGTGTTATGTATTTCCTATGCAGAATACAACTAGAGAATTTTAAGAAAAATATAATAGTAAAAATTATATATACTTGAATTCACAAAAGAATTTTAAATTCATAAATACAAAAGTAGCATTGATATACCATATTTCTTTCAGATAACATGGTTTGTAAAATAGTACATACCCAATAGTGTTAATATGGAAGGGGAAATAGAGTTATCTTGTGTGCTGCTTATGGGAATCAAAATTAACCCAGACTGTCTAGAAAAAATTTGGTAATGTTCATCAAAAGCCTTAAGACTGAGTATACTCCTTTATTTATAAAACCACTTTATAAGAACTATCAAAAGGAAACAACCATGAAGGGATATCAAGATTGGCCTATATTGGTATTTGTTGCAATTCACTCCTCACCATTCTTCTAATATCTAATGTTTCTTCTTCCCATATACTAATGACCAGGAGTTAATGAGAAGCATTTTTATTTTCCAGTTATATTTCAAAGGACATTCTCTTTCTCTCTCTCTCTCTCTTCAGTGATGTATTACCAAGCCTGAGTATCTCTCAGCACAGACACAGATTCGGTGTCTGGTGAGCCTGCTTCCTGGTTCATGGACAGCCAACTTCTTGCTGTGTCCTCACATGCCATAAGGAGCAAAGAACGTCTCTGTGGCCTCTTTCACGTGGGCACTAATCTCATTCATGAGGTCTCTTCCTTCATGGGACTTCCCTGGTGGCTCAGACGGTAAAGCGTCTGCCTACAATGCAGGAGACCCGGGTTCAGTCCCTGGGTCCGGAAGATCTCCTGGAGAAGGAAATGGTAACTCACTCCTGTATTCTTGCCTGGAAAATCCCACGGACGGAGAAGCCTGGTAGGTTACAGTCCATGGGGTTGCAAAGAGTAGGACACGACTGAGCGACTTCACTTTCACTTCACTTCCTTCATGACCTAATCGCCTCCCAGATGCCCCAGTTCCAAATACAAATACACTGAGGATTAGGTTTCATTCAAGATATGGATTCAGATCAGGCATAAACATTCAGTCTATGGTATTACCTCACTAGTTCCTTGTGAAGATAAAGTGAAATAAAATATTTCAAGAATTTAGCACAGAGATTGGCAATACTGAATTTTTAATAAATGTTACAATGGAATTAGACAAGTGAGACGGGGGAATAAAAATTTATCCTGAGAAGTCTAGCATAACCAAATGGATCAATAATTGATCATCAATATAAACAGGGCTGGAGGTGAACTCCCTCACAAGTTTAAGTGTGGTGTTTTAAAAATTTCTGTCCCACTCATTACCTTTGACCTCTGCTCTCTATATCCCTGTTACAAAGCCTGTTCATTTAAGACTTGAAGACGAGATCAAAATAAATTTGTCTGGTTAGTTGATGGAAAAAAAAAAAAAAAGACAGAAAATTCTCTCTAATGAAAGAGCATTGGAATTAATTATCTTCCTATAAAATGTATTTTAATGTTGATATTCAAGAATTTTTACATAAGGAGATAAATACACTGTTGGCAATTTCATGGAATGTTTGTTAGTGTATACCTGAAAATTCTGATATGCATAATTAATATAATTTAACAATTTTGCTTATATTTTACTGTTGGTAATAAAGACTAAAATACCTGAAAATGTAGTCATAAAATGGAGACTAACAGAGGAATGTCATTCCATCTGCAATAGTCTTTCTGACAAGTAATTTGTGTTGACCACGCAACATTTTTCTGTGTTCTTGCTGTAGTGTCTGTCAAAGGCCCATCATTCTCTATAATAAACTCTATTGTCTAGAGCTTATGTATTGGTCAGACAAATAAACAGTGGCATGACATTTTTCTTGCAGAATGTGGTCTTGTTCTGAAAGCAATTTTCCTTGTATAATTTCTATTTGAAAATCCATTCATTTGTGACGGCAGGGTAAAGAGAACATTAATTTTAGTAGTTTGGGGACTGTTTTCCTTAGTGGGCTATGCGACATTGCCTATGACAATGTAGACAGAGTGAAACGGACTGCTCGGTGGCAGCCTCTCAGGAACAGGGCTATCAGAGAGACTGAAAAATAGGCTTCAGGACATTTGATGTGGCCACTTGGAGATCCCATGTATCAAAAACAGAATATGCTTTAGAAATAACACGTTGGGCTTCCCAGTGGTAGAGAATCTGCCTGCCAATACAGGAGATGCTAGAGACATGGGTTCAATCTCTGAGTTGGGAAGATCCCCTCGAGTAGGAAATGGCAACCCGCTCCAGAATTCTTGCCTGGAAAATTCCGTGGACTGAGGAGCCTGGCAGGCTACAGCCCGTGGAGTCACAAAGAGTCGGACACAACTGAGTGCACACACTTACTCACACACACCATAGTAGGGGCAGCCATGTTACAAAGTGCCAAACTCTCTCTGTGAAGTGGGCTGCTTCTTTTAACATAGAAGGGCTTCTAGTTGGAACTTGGGCATTTACAAAGATTGAAAATGGTGAATACAGCCAGGAATTTCAGTTTTCTTAATCCTATAAAAGCTCCCCTTCCATATACAATTACATAGAGACGTATTTCTGCAAAATTGCATTTTTCAGGAATCAGGGAGATCATGTTGTCTAAAGAAATTATCTTGAACTACCTGTGTAGAATAGTCCAAAGGTGACTGTGAAAGTACAGATTCTTAGGGTCCAAACTGGTCTCTCTGTAAAAACGGAGACTGTTTTCTTAAATGGAAATTTTGTATTACTTACAATGGGGTAATTTGGAAGGGAGGATAGTACAATGATTAAAATATATGTGTTTTTCTAAACATACATTACGAATGAATGCCATTTTTACAACTTAGTAATCAATCTCAGAAAAGGATTTAATCTTTCTTAATCTTATTTTCCTTTGTACAGAGTAGATATCCAGTGAATTTTCCAGTGCATTAGAGTTTCAAGAAGCTGGTTTTCATACAATATTCCAATGTATTTTATTCTCAAAAGTGTACGATCAGAAAAATATTCAATTCCTTGAAAAACTAGATAGTCCATAAAATACACTTGAGAACTCTCCTTGGCATTGATAATGAAGGAGTGGTTGTAGGCAAGGCTGAGGTCACAAATATAATTTTTATTAGCAGGCTTAAATTGTTCCACTATACTTAAAGCAAGAAATGTGATGTTTTAATTTTTTTGTGTGCAATAAATTAGATCTAAATTACCAAAGTTTCCATGGAATTTTTAAAGGCATTCTCTCCCTTCCATGTTCTTTGTCCAAACCTAAGGATTAAGTGATCATAGGAAACTTCCTGATACACTATCCTTGGTATAAAGAGCTATTGTTGTAGAATCTTTCCCAATTCCAGATTACTCATAGTGGACAACAGAAAAATGTTCCTTTCCCAGGACGTCTATGCTATACTCCTTGGAACCTGTGAATATGTTCTGTTACATTTCAATGGGGAATTACATTTGAAAGTAGTATTAAAATAACTGATTCAAAATAATTTATCCTGAGCTATGTGGATGAACTCAATGTAATCCTGAGTTCTTTCTTTATTTATTTTTTCATTTATTTTTATTAGTTGGGGGCTAATTATTTTACAATATTGTAGTGGTTTTTGCCATACATTGACATGAATCAGCCGTGGATTTACATGTGTTCCCCATCCTGAACCCCCCTCCCCATCCCATTCCTCCGGGTCTTCCCAGTGCACCAGCCCTGAGCACTTGTCTCATGCATCCAACCTGGACTGGCGATCTGTTTAACACTTGATAATATACATATTTAAATGCTATTCTCTCAGATCATCCCACCCACACCTTCTCCCATAGAGTCCAAAAGTCTGTTCTGTACATCTGTGTCTCTTTTTCTTCTTGCATATAGGGTTATCATTACCATCTTTCTAAATTCCATATATATGCGTTAGTATACTGTATTGGTGTTTATCTTTCTGGCTTACGTCACTCTGTATAATAGGCTCCAGTTTCATCCATCTCATTAGAACTGATTCAAAGGAATTCTTTTTAATGGCTGAGTAATATTCCATTGTGTATATGTACCATAGCTTTCTCATCCATTTGTCTGCTGATGGGCATCTAGGTTACTTCCATGTCCTGGGTAAAATTCTTTAAATGTAGAATAAGGAAGCAGAAAAGTTAGGGTCAGAACCTGAATGATAGAGAGAGAGAGAGAGAGAGAGAGAGAGCGCAACCCTTCATATAGTAAGCCCATGGTTCTCAAACATCTCTCTGTGAAGACACATGGCATTGCCACAGAACATCATTTGTAGAAATGAGGGATAAAAATAGATAGACTGCTTCCTCAGAAGGAAGGAAAAAGGAAAAATAAACGCAGTTTATTTTTATAGCAAAAATAAACCAGAATGTTCATTTTTAGCTACATGTTTTAAGAAGTCTCCTATGTTAGATTTCAATTATGAATGAAGAATAAAGAAAAGCAACTGACCTGTGATTTCAAATTAAATGAGTGTGTGTGATTGTGTGTGTTAGTCATGTCTGACTCTGACTCCATGAACTGTAGCCCACCAAGAACCTCTTTCCACTGAATTCTCCAGGCAAGAATACTGGAACGTGTTGCCATTCCCTTCTCCAGGGGATCTTCCTGACCCAGGGATGGAACCTGGGTCTCCTGAATTGCAGGCAGAATCTTTACCGTCTGAGTCACCAGGCTTCCCTGGTGACTTAGGCACAATTGGACTTATGCACAATTATGGACAGACCAGTCCCTAGTTTACATTTTAGACCTTAATTTAAACTGAAATATCCATATACTATATAAAATTCAGACAACCTCACTATATTTACTATCATAAATTTGCTTCCCTTTTCTTTTATCAGTGCTTTCATAGTTTCTTTCTTTTATCTAGACTTTCCTTCTTTTTAATACAATCAAAGGGATGACTTACACACACTGCCTCTTTTGAAGCCATCTAGAAGCCAAATAGTTTGACATACTTTTATCTTCCTATTTCATCCTGACTTCCCATAACACTTTTGGAGCTCTTACTTTATTCTATATTATGTAATTATGTGTCTATTAATTTATGTCTTTCATTTTACTGAGGTATCTCTCCAAGAAGAGAATTTTGGATTATTTGTCATAAATTAAGATTTACTTCACATTGGATTATTGGCTCCAGTAGATTGGATGATGTGAGGAAAATTCCAGTCATGTAACTGTGGTCAAGGAAGCAAGATTTTTAACTATGCCCTATCTGAAAATATACATTGAAGACATGAATCATAATTCTTGACTTCAGTCCGTGAGAGGGAGATTGGCATAATTAACAGAAGGCCTTACTCATGGAATGGTCAATGGGTTTTTAGAGGTTATCTGAATGGTTGTATACCACCAGCTTCTGGCCAAACAGTAGCTGTGAGAATAAGTCTAACACAAAGAAAAACAAAAAAACAACCCAGAAATGAAGCTATAGCCCATTTATCAGAACTGAGAATTAAAAGCATTATTATATTAGTAACTAGAGTAATTCAATACTGATTACAGAGCTCTGTAAAATTCGCTCTTTGGTTCCATAAAGTGAGGCAAGGCTAGGTCCCCAAGATACAGTTCTTATGGAAGAACTGAAAAGTGGTCTTTTCATATTCATAAAAACATTCCCCTCTATGTATCCCTTAGCAATTAAAAAGAATATTTCTACCAAATTAATAATTAATGAACTTAGAATAAAGATGGCTCCACCACCAGGACTCAGTTCAGTTCAGTTCAGTTCAGTCGCTCAGTCGTGTCTGACTGTTTGCGACCCCATGAATCGCAGCACGCCAGGTCTCCCTGTCCATCACCAAACTCCTGGAGCTTACTCAAACCCACATCCATTGAGTCAGTGATGCCATCCAGCCATCTCATCCCCTGTCGTCCCCTTCTCCTCCTGCCTCCAATCCGTCCCAGTATCAGGGTCTTTTCCAATGAATCAACTCTTCGCATGAGGTGGCCAAAGTACTGGAGTTTAAGCTTCAGCATTAGTCCTTCCAATGAATATCCAGGACTGATCTCCTTTAGGATGGACTGGCTGGATCTCCTTGCAGTCCAAGGGACTCTCAAGAGTCTTCTCCAACACCATAGTTCAAAAGCATCAATTTTTCAGTGCTCAGCTTTCTTCACAGTCCAAATCTCACATCCATACATGACCACTGGAAAAACCATAGCCTTGACTAGATGGACCTTTGTTGGCAAAGTGATGTCTCTGCTTTTTAATGTGCTATCTAGGTTGGTCATAACTTTCCTTCCAAGGAGTAAGCGTCTTTTAATATCATGGCTGCAGTCACCATTTGCAGTGATTTTGTAGCGCCCCCCCCCCCCCAAAAAAAAGTCTGACACTGTTTCCACTGTCTCTCCATCTATTTCTCATGAAGTGATGGGACCAGATGCCATGATCTTAGTTTTCTGAATGTTGAGCTTTAAGCCAGCTTTTTCACTCTGCTCTTTCCCTTTCATCAAGAGGCTTTTTAGTTTCTCTTCACCTTCTGCCATAAGGGTGGTATCATCTGCATATCTGAGGTTATTGATATTTCTCCTGGCAATCTTGATTCCAGCTTGTGCTTCCTCCAGCCCACCAGGACCACTAGTAGGGAAAAAGAATGTTCACCAAAGAAACAACTGAAAAGACACATACTGTTAACAATGATATATATATTGATCATTTCAGATTGCATTATCTTACATGGAGATTTTCTTCCTCTATCCCCTTTCCTTTTCTTTCTTTCTTTCTTCATTGCTTCTTTATTCTTTCTTTTTCTTTCTTTCTTTCTTGCAAGTTTGTCAACACAAAATACATAGAATATTTATCAAGTGCAAATTATGTGTAATCAATAGCTCAAATTATGTGAAATGTAGCATTGGTGGTAAGAGCAATCTAAAAGATTAAAAATAATTATGTTTCATTGCACATTTTTTTTTTAACATGTTACAGATATCTGCGTGGATATTTATAGAAATTTTCAACAGTTCTTACTTCTTTCAGTATGTAATATAAAGTGACAGGAATAGTTTCTCACCAATAAGGTCATTCACACTGAAGATACCATTAAAAAAAAAAAAAAAAAAAAAGAAAAGAAAAGCTCAGTTTTGTTTAATGGGGCAATGTGAAAGAATGACAGCAGGAACCTAGACAGTGGGCCAACTGATAATGAGATGAAGAGGGGTGTTTAAGAGTGCTAGAGACAAAAGTGACACTTGGAGAGCATGTAGAAGCCCAACTTCAAAGTATTAACTTTCTGAAAGGAATGAGCCCGATGTGCCATCCCAGTATAAAGCCTCCAGAAATGAGGAAACTGTTTATCAACAAAGTCATATTGCAGTCCGCAAGGTGAAGAAGTGAGGAACTGAAGCTGTCAGCTGTGACAAGAGATAACATATCCAACTTTTAATCACAGTTCTATACATGGATGGTTGCAGTGTCAGTAAAGTTATTTATTCAGTGTCTTCTATAGAAATATATATATATTTTTAATTCACCATGACAAGGACTCGCTTTCAGCTGAAACAAATTGATATTTTAGGATTAATTATTATTATCATCTCTACTGGCCATTAAACAAGAATATCACAGCCATCAAGAATACCTGAAGCATCTAAAGTCACTAAAATAAAGAAAATATTTTGTTATGAACATAATATAGAAATATAAGACTAAACAATTAACTCCATTAACAATTCAAAGTAAACATGAAATTTAAGATTACTGGAAACTAACCTTTTTAATGCCACAAACAACAAATCCCTAATATAGCTGTACCCACATTTCTTTCTCAGAAAAAAAAAAAATTAGCTGATACAGCCTTTCTTATTTACCACTTCACTTTTTCTTGGATTTAATCAGAGAAAAATATTAACAGCTAACACTACTGAATACTTTGCATGTATTAGCTATTTACTCATTTAACCTTTGTAAAAATCATAGAAGGTAAGAATGATTATTCTCCCATTTTACTGTCAAGTATGCAGACATTAAATAATTTTCAAGGGCCAAACATACGTGTAGCTACCTACAAACCCAGGAATTCTGATTCCGTCATTGAAAATACATCCAATACCTCTAGATTCCAGCATTGACAAATACATTCAATACCTCTAGATTCTCTGTTGGGCCAGATGGAAAACTTCTTGCCAAACAGCAACTACAAAAACACAATGGTTTATTTTTCAGACACTTATTATCTACTATTAAAAACATGTAGTAATAACTAGGCTGACATTCTTTAATGCGATGCTTTATGGTAAGATATGAAAAAGAAATTGACTTGAAATAAAAATCCAATTTTAAAATATTCATTAGCAGTTGATTATCAAAAACATTTGGGGATATCTCATTTTTACCATAGAAAAGGAGGAACAGATCTTTTTCAAGGAACAGAAAATGAATATAAACAGTTGTCAGAAACCCAGCTATTTATCTGTGATGACCTAATTTATCCTTTTTTCTGAATACATGTTTTCTTGACTTCCCAAGCCACACAGTATTCAGAAGATGATACACCCAGAGCCCCAAGTTTACATTGAGGTCATTTAGTCTTAAACTAGAATAGTCTGTGCTCAATTCTCAATCATAAGAGCAAAAATTATCTTGTTCCTTCTGATTCTACTCTTATCCAAGCAACTGTGGCCAAAGAATTGAGTCATGGGGAACACATAAACAATTTTGGTTTATTTTCTGAAATTGGAAAATAGGCCATTTGCTGTCCATAGCAAAATGGAAATATTTCTGAGATAATGATGGCCATGAGTCACCATCTTCAGTAAGAGAGTAAAAGGCATCAATACTATTTTTTTCCAGATGCTCTTTTCTATCTTAGGTAGATATTTTCTTGTAGAATCAAGTATCAAGTATTGGTCATAATTTCAGACCAGACCATAAAATTTCTTTGTGTATATCTTATATATGCAAAAATAGTGATATAACTTTAAAAAAAAAGAAAATTAGCCTTAACAAAGGGCTTCCCTGGTAGCTCAGCTGGTAAAGAATCTGCCTACAATGCAGGAGACCTGGGTTCAATCCCTGGATTGGGATGATCCCCTGGAGAAGGGAACAGCTATCAGCTCCAGTATTCTGACCTGGAGAAATTTCATGGACTGTGTAGCCCATGGGATCATAAATAGTTGGACATGACTTTCACTTTCACATGTGGTGTTATAGACTGATGCCCCTAAATCCAAGCATTTTGTATATTTTTTCTTCCCTATTTCCTACCCTTGAATGTGCTTTGTTCTCTTTATTTTAATAGTCTGTGATCTTGGTTTAGGGAAGATAGTATTAACTCTCTTTTAAGAAGTTGAAAATGATTTTCACTCATTTATTCAGAGCTCTAAATGGCATGTACCACCTGGGTCTCAATAGCATTAGCAGGGCAAGGGAAACAAGAATTGCTTTGAAGGAAAGGATGCAATACACAGCCTACTGTATTTACATACTTTATTCAGTCTATATTTATTTTATGTTTTAACCTATCTATTTCTGTGGTTTGGAAGCACACATACATTTGAGGCATCTTGGTATCAATCTGCCTGTTAGTCCAAAAATGTGAGAACACTTTGCCTGGATGCCTAGCAATCAAATATAGAAAAGAGAACTATTTCAGGGGTGAATTAAATGCAATCTTTGAGGGGAAACTCATAGATATTGAAGGATCTTGGTATTAATATTTCTGTCTTTCAGTTAACAGCCTCATTCCCCACATCCTTGTCCTCATTCTCACCCAATTCAGTACAAGAAATAGGTTGTGCACTTTGGAAGAGAGAACATTGAGAGTAAGAAAAGGTGTTAGTTCAGCTGACAATATAAATAAGATGGTGGAATTGAAGGAATAAATTAATTTCCTTGGAAGATGCATATGGAGTATGGTATCCAAACTCTTAAATGCTCTATTATGAAGAAAGACAGAATTGAGCATTCTCCCTAAGTGCTGACTACCTGTGAGGTCAAGCCTTGTGGCTGAGGTGTAGGTTTTGGTTCAGTTAGTTACTTGTGTATCAGAATGAACCAAGCCATCTGTGAAATAAAATGAAAACAGAACTGTAGATGTGAAGTGATGCTCACCTGATACTCTAAAAACCACTTATATCAGAGACAAAACTAGTTCCCTGAGGAGAGAAACATTACATGACTCATTGAATATAAATTCTGAAAAAAGTAATATGCACTTTATTGCAAAGGGCTTTTGTAATCTTGAGAGGCTGCTGCTTACTCTAATTTTCATCTTCCATTCCTCACTTTAGAAATTTAATTGAAAATATCAAGAGATGAAAAAATGTCAGTTAGATAAACACAATTGAATGGCAAATAAATTATGAAAATCAGATCAATCATAGCCAAGATGCAAAGTCATATACAAGAATTAAAGTCACATAACAGATATAATTTACCAAGGTTAGAAAACATCTTTATTAAACATACTGTGGCAGAAAGTTAGAAGTTTGTTTGTTTGATTTTTTTTTTTTTTTGGTAATAAAAGTGTGTGTGTGTGTGTGTGTGTGTGTGTGTACAAGCATAAGATATAATAATTACTTTTTTTTTAAAATTTGATAGGAAGATGAGAGTAACATTCATACAGTTCTGACTATAATTTTTCATCTAAATAATAATTGCTAAAGTTCTTCATCTTCTTAATTTAGTTGTTCTGGTCAACTAACATGCACTGATACTTAGGAGGAATGTCACCAGGTAATAATTGTCTGGGTCCAGTGATAGGTAGAGATAGAGATTGTATATAATACAACAAAAAAGCATTAGAATTTCTAACCTCACTGATTATGCATGCAGGTGTGTGTGGGGGGTGACCCATAGATAGACAAGAGGAAGTATGAAGAATAATAGATAAATAGCTAAAATAGATGGTATGATTTTTTAAAATCCAAAGAAAATCATCAGTTAAACAGAATTTTAAACTGGGAACTGGACAGAACAACTTCTGATTCCACCTTCACCCACTTCAACTCTCCTTTTTCAGCTTGTTTTATTACCTACATACAGTTATAAATATAATTTATTTCAGCTTTACACCTTCTGAATGAGAAATGCATTGGGAACTCAAAGGCAGAGGGACTATACACTGTAATGAGAAATTTAGAAAATATATCATAATGATGCGGTATTTAAAAAGTACTTTGAAGTAAGGTCATTTGAGTGTACGTTTAAAACAACTTAAAAGCAAACCTTGAAAGCATGTCTAATTTTCAAGTATAACTTTAAAGAATACCAGAAAAAAAACACAAAATATTTCAAGTAATATAACAGAATTCAACATTGAATATATACTAGAACTGGAATGCATGCTGGATGATTTAATGAAGTTTACTGTAAACCTTGAAACAATCACCAAAATATTAAAACACAGCTGTTTATCTAAAAACCAAAAACAGTTTTAAAGGCCATAAAAATTGATTCATAGAAAGCAGAATGAATGAATAAATAAATAAATAAATAAGATAAAGAGGACAGATGGGACTAATAGAAAACAAATAGCAATATAATATGTTTTAAACTCAACTCTATTGTTAATTGGGGGCTCCCCTGGCAGCTCAGTTGGTAAAGAATCTGGTGGTATTGTTAATTATGTTAAATGTAAACATAAACAGTCAAATTAAAATTAGAGACTATAAAAACTGTATTAAAATACACAAATACATGCTGTCTACAAAGCCATATTTTCATTTTAAAGTCATTGAAAGGTTGAAAGTTAAAGATGTAAGAATATATACCATCAAAGACATCATTAGAAGCAGATTGGGGATTTCCCTAGTGATCTTGTGGTTAAGACTTTGCCTTACAGTGCAAGGGATACGGGTTCAATCCCAGACAAGAAGCTAAGATTCCCACATGCCTTTTGGCCCAAAAACCAAAACATGGAACAGAAGCAGCAGTGTAAAAAATTCAATAAAGTCTTAAACATAACAATCCACACCAAAAAATCATTTTAATAAAAGCAGGCTAGAATGGTTAAATTAATAATAAGTAGACCTCAAAATATGGAATATGGACAGCTAATGATTATCGATATTCCTTAATGACAGTGTGGCTTAATTATTCATGAAAACAGAAAAATTCTAAATGAAACACATGATATAACAACTTTGAAAATGTAAATAAGATATTGATAAAACTGAAAGAAAAATATAAAAATCCCCAATGATTATCATATAGTCAGATTCCAAAACTCCTGCCTCAATAATCGATAGAGCAGGTAGTCAATAAAATAGATACACAAGAGTGGAATAACACCATTAATCTACCATATTATGACCTACCATAACATATAACCATTGAATACACTTTTGTTTTTAATGACATGGAACATTTACCAAAGTAGATCTTAATTTGGGCCATAAACCAAGCCTCATATTTTAAAATATTGAAGTTTTCATCGTATGCTTTCAAATAACAATGTAATTAAGCTACAATTTAATAACAGAGAAAAAAATCTGGAAAATGTCCAAATAGTTGGAAATGAAATACATTTGTAAACTAAGGATCAAAGAACAAATCACAAGAAAAACTAGAGATTATTTGTGACTGAATGAAAATGAAAATCCAACATATAAAATTTTGTGACATGTGCTAAACAATTGTTTAAAACTTTATATGCAATCCTATAATTACCTAGTTGTCAACTGGAACATAAATAAAAAAGCACACTACAAGTAACCTGAGTAATATTCACCCATTCCTGCCCATTTTAGTTCATTAATCCCTAAAATGTTGATGTTCACACTTGCCATCTCCTGTTTGACCACTTCCAAATTGCCTTTATTCATGGACCTAACATTCCAGGTTCCTATGCAATATTGCTCTTTACAGCATTGGAGTTTACCTCCATCACCAGTCACATCCACAACTGGGTATTGTTTTTGCTTTGGCACCGTCTCTTCATTCTTTCTGGAGTTAGTTCTCCACTCATCTCCAGTGGCATATTGGGCACCTACCAAACTGGGGAGTTCATCTTTCAGTGTCCTATCTTTTTTGCCTTACAAGAAATGGGGCAGTCATCACAGTCAACAGAGTCTGAATGTCAGTACATTGATGCACTCTCAAAAATGACAGAATGATCTCTGTTTGTTTCCAAGGCAAACCATGCAATATCACAGTAATCCAACTCCATGTTCTGACCAATAATGCTGAAGAAATTGAAGATGAATGGTTATATGAAGACCAATAAGAGATTCTAGAACTAACACCCCCCCAAAAGATGTCCCTTTCATTATTCCAGTCTAGGGAACTGGAATGCAAAGGTAGGAAGTCAGGAAATACCTGGAGGAAGAGGCAAATTTGGCCTTGGAGTACAGAATGAAGCAGGGCAAAGACTAAGAGTTCTGCCAAGAGAACGCACTAGTCATAGCAAACACCCTCTTCCAACAACACAAGAGAAGACTCTACACATGGACATCACCAGATGGTCAACACCGAAATCAGATTGATTATATACTTTCCAGCCAAAGATGGAGAAGCTCTATACAGTCAGCAAAAACAAGACCAGGAGCTTACTGTGGCTCATATCATGATTGCCTTATTGCCAAATTCAGACTTAAATTGAAGAAAGTAGGATAAACCACTAGATCATTCAGGTATGACCTAAGTCAAATCCCTTATGACTATACAGTGGAAGTGAGAAATAGATTTAAGGGACTAGATCTGATAGACAGAGTGCCTGAAGAACTATGGACAGAGGTTTATGATATTGTACAGGAATCAATGATCAAGACCATCCCCAAGATAAAGAAATGTAAAAAGGCAAAATGGCTGTCTGAGGAGGCCTTATAAACAGCTATGAAAAAAGAGAAGGAAAAGGCAAAAGAAAAAAGGAAAGATATACCCATTTGAATGCAGAGTTCCAAAGAATAGCAAGGAGAGATAAGAAAGCCTTCCTCAGTGATCAGTGCAAAGAAATAGAGGGAAACAATAGAATGGGAAAGATTAGAGATCTCTTCAAGAAAATTAGAGATACCAAGGGAACATTTCATACAAAGATGGGCACAAGAAAGAAGAGAAATGGTATGGACCTAACAGAAGAAGAATATATTAAGAAGAGGTGGCAAGAATACACAGAAACAATCTTCATGACTCAGATAATAACGATGGTGTGATCACTCACCTAGAGCCAAATATCCTGGAATGTGAAGTCAAGTGGGCCTTAGAAAGCATCAACCTGTGAACAAAACTAGTGGAGGTGATGGAATTCCAGTTGAGCTATTTCAAATCCTGAAAGATGATGCCATGAAAGTGCTACACTCAACATGCCAGCAAATTTGGAAAACTCAGCAGCGACCACAGGACTGGAAAAGTCAGTTTTCATTATAATCCCAAAAAATGGCAATGCCAAAGAATGCTCAAACAACCGCACATTTGCACTCATCTCACATGATAGTAAAGTAATTCTCAAATTTCTCCAAGTCAGGCTTCAGTAGTACATGAACTGTAAACTTCCAGATGTTCAAGCTGGGTTTAGAAAAGGCAGAAGAACCAGGTATCAAATTACCAACATCCCTTGGATCATTAAATAAGCAAAGAGAGTTCCGGAAAAACATCTACTTCTGCTTTATTGACTACGCCAAAGCCTTCGACTGTGTGGATCACAACAAACTGAGGAAAATTCTGAAAGAGATGGGGATACCAGACCACCTGACCTGCCTCTTGAGAAATCTGTATGCAGGTCAGGAAGCAACTGTTAGAACTAGACATGGAACGACTGGTTCCAAATCAGGAAAGGAGTACATCAATGGTGTATATTGTCACCCTGCTTATTTAACTTATATTCAGAGTACAGCATGAGGAATGCTGGACTGGATGAAGCACAAGCTGGAATAAAGTTTGCTGAGAGAAATATCAATAACCTCAGACATGCAGAGGAGAAGGCAATGGCACCCCACTCCAGTACTCTTGCCTGGAAAATCCCATGGACGGAGGAGCCTGGTAGGCTGCCGTCCATGGGGTCGCTAAGAGTCGAACACGACTGAATGACTTCACTTTCACTTTTCACTCTCACGTGTTGGAGAAGGAAATGGCAACCCACTCCAGTGCTCTTGCCTGGAGAATCCCAGGGACGGGGGAGCCTCGTGGGCTGCAGTCTATGGGGTCGCACAGAGTCGGACACGACTGAAGCGAAGCAGCAGCAGCAGCAGCAGATATGCAGATGACGCCACCCTTGTGGAGTAAAGTGAAGAACTATAGATCCTCTTGGTGAAAGTGAAAGAGGAGAGTGAAAAAGTTGGCTTAAAACTCAACATTCAGAAAACTAAGATCATGGGATCTAATCCCATCACTTCATGGCAAATAGATGTGGAAACAGTGACAGACTTTATTTTCTTGGGCTCCACAATCACCGCAGATGGTGACTGCAGCCTGAAAATTAAAAGACGCTTACTCCTTGAAAGAAAAGTAATGACCAACTTGCTGCTGCTGCTGCTAAGCCGCTTCAGTCGTGTCCGACTCTGCGACCCCATAGACGGCAGCCCACCAGGCTCCTCCACCCCTGGGATTCTCCAGGCAAGAACACTGGAGTGGGTTGTCATTTCTTTCTCCAATGCATGAAAGTGAAAAGTAAAAGTAAAGTCGCTCAGTCGTGTCCTACTCGTCGCGACTCCATGGACCACAACCTACCAGGCTCCTCCGACCATGGGATTTTCCAGGCAAGAGTACTGGAGTGGGTCACCATTGCCTTCTCCCATGACCAACCTAGACAGCATATTGAAAAGCAGAGACATTACTGAGAGGGTAACAGGCAGGAAGGCCAGGGGTCTCCAAATAGAGGAAAGAGGCTGCAAATGCCAGACATTTTTATCTCTCTTAAGCGGCAGGAGGAAAAAACAAACCAGCGATATGTTTTTCCTTCTCTCTACAAATTTAAAAGGAGGTTTCTCTCAACACGCTGTGTTGCCATTACACCTGGTCTCACCTAAAGCTAACTACTCTCAAACCTTGAGTTAACCAATATATTTCTTTTTCTTATGGAAATGTTGTCTTGAGCTATGTTAATGAACCCCAGACTCTATCTTCAAGTTGGTTCCGCCAAATGGCCTAATTTACTTACTCAGGTATTGTTCCCCTAATCTATGTAAACGGAACTATTTGTTGGTATTCTGCCCTTCTACAAGATTCAAGTCAATCGTTTTATGGCCTGGAATGAATTATCTGGTGCCATTCTAAATTTTATGACATTCCTTTCTTTTCATTAACAGACCGTGAGTGACTATATAGCTTACAGCTGAAGACTAGGAGGGGGGGTACTCTTTTGCCCCCTTCTGATGCCTATGTCAGAAGCTTTCTCTATCTCCTTTATACTTTAATAAAACTTTATTACACAAAAGCTCTGAGCGATCCAGCCTCGTCTCTGGCCCCGGATTGAATTCGTCTCCTCCGGAGGCCAAGAATCCCACGTCTTATTGTTCAGCAACAACCTTTCATTACTTTGCCAACAAAGGTCTGTCTAGTCCAAGCTATGGTTTTTCCAGTAGTCATGTTGAATGTGAGAGTTGGACTATAAAGAAAGCTGAGCGCCGAAGAATTGATGCTTTTGAACTGTGGTGTTGAAAAAGACACTTGAGAGTCCATTGGACTGCAGGCAGATCCAAGCAGTCCATCCTAAAGGAAGTTAGTCCTGAATATTCATTGGAAGGACTGATACTGAAGATGAAACTCCAATAGTTTGGCCACCTGATGGGAAGAACTGACTCTTTGGAAAAGACCCTGATGCTGGGAAAGATTGAAGGTGGGAGGAGAAGGGGACAGCAGAGGATGAGATGGTTGGATGGCATCACCAACTCAATGGACTTGAGTTTGAGTGAACTCCGGGAGCTGGTGATGGGCAGAGTGGCCTGGCTTGCTGCAGTCCATAGGGTTAAAAAGAATCGGAGATGACTGAGCGACTGAACTGAACTGACAAGTAACCTAAATTCTGTGGCCTCAAGGTAAACTAGATTGGGAATGTGCACACCAACCTAGGGTTTGGATTTCTTGAACTTATTTCTATTATCAACTCCTTTTAACACTTCCTTACAATGTTCCATCCTCCTGATCAGTAGTCATCTCTACTCTTCTGATGCCAAAAGCTGTAGAGTTCTCTGTCTCTCTTTGTCTCTCCCATCACACACCTACACTTTTCTTTTACTTCCACATACTGGGATCGCTGCTTACTGGATCAGAACAAAAAGCAGCAACACTGGTCCATGGGTAGGAATTCTCTCCTTTATTTCACTTTGGGGGCATCTTTTAAAACCTAGCAGTAAATTGGAAACTAATGATCTAATTTTTAAAAATATTGAAATTGGCCATCGTGTCATCATTATTTTTACTTTATTGTGTTTCACATAACAAATATGACAAAAGGGAAATATTTTTTTGTTATAAATAAATCTCTCTCTTTGTAACTTAGAACTAAATGTTCTAAGATTTCTCTATCATATCATGATAAGTCTCCCTGACAAGACTCAGGTCTAATTACTTTATGAATTTTTTTTTTAATTGTGGTTTAATGAAAATAGATTTTCTCAGGTGGGTCAATGGTAAAGAATCTGCCTGCCAATGTAGGAAATGAAGGTTCAGTCCCTGAATCAGGAAGATCCCCTGGAGAAGGAAATGGCAACCCACTCCAGTATTCTTGCCTGGAAAATCCCATGGACAGAGGAGCTTGGTGGACTACAGTCCATAGGATCCCAAGGAGTTAGATATGATTTAGTGACTGAGTATGCCCACTCACACACACACACACACACACACACACACACACTGAAAATAGCACTATATTCATTTTAAGAGTACAATGTAACAATTCAATATTTGTTTGTATTGCAAAGTGATCATAAGTCTAGTTAACATCCATCACCATACATAATTACAAAAATTTTCATTTTCTCTTGATGAGAATATGACCAACCTAGACAACATATTAAAAAGCAGAGACATTACTTTGCCAACAAAGGTCGATCTAGTCAAAACTATGTTTTTTTCAGTAGTTATGTATGGATATGAGAGTTGGACTATAAAGAAAGCTGAGCATGAAATAATCAATGCTTTTGAACTGTGGTGTTGGAGAAGACTCTTGAGAGTCCCTTGGACTGCAAGGAGATCCAACCAGTTCATCTTAAAGGAAATTAGTACTGAATATTCATTGGAAGGACTGATGCTGAAGATGAAATTCCAATACTTTGGCCACCTGATGTGAAGAACTAACTCATTGGAAAAGACCCTGATGCTGGTAAAGATTGAAGGTGGGAGGAGAAGGGGATGACAGAGGATGAGATGGTTGGATGGCATCACCGACTCAATGAAAATGAGTTTGAGTAGACTCCGGGAGTTGGTGATGGACAGGGAGGCCTGGCGTGCTGCAGTCGATAGGGTCACAAAGTTGGGCATGACTGGATGACTGAACTGACTGACTGACTGAGAATTTTCAAGATCCACACTCTTAACTACTTTCAAATATGCAATATGCTTGGGTTCTGTGTTGATGGAGCCCCTTTACTTTATCAGGTTTACTTTATCCCTGCACAGTATCTCAGATTTGAGGAAATGTCTGCTGGTGGAAGTTAAAAATTTTGAGCAAAGCTAACCTATTTGATAAAGGGTGATTTACTGAATGATATGAAATTTTATCAATACCAGTTAGAAAGAATTATTCTCAGAGGTGGTGCTAGTGGTAAAGAACCCTCCTGCCAATGCAGGAGACATAAGAAATGCAGGTTTGATACCTGGATTGGGAAGATCCCCTGGAGAAGGAAATGGCAGCCCCAGTATCCTTGTTTGGAGAATCCCATGGACAGAGGAGCCTGGCACGCTAGAATACATGGGGTACCAAGGAATCAGGTATGACTTAGTGACTGAGCGCACACACACACACACACACACACACACACACACACACATGCACACACACACTCATACACTTAACACGTACAACACAGAGAGAAGGAGACCTAGGGAGAGAAATAAAAGAGCAAGATTAGAGGTGTGTGCGTTCTAAGTCACTTCAGTCATGCTCAGCTCTGTGTGACACTATCGACTGTAGTCTGCCAGGCTCTTCTGTCCGTAGGATTCTCCAGGCAAGAATACTGGGGTAGTTTGCCGTGTCCTTCTCCAGCAGAAGACTGGAGGTAATAGTCACTATCCTGTGCTCAATGATGGATTAGGGATCTACCTTTGTGTCTTTTTTAATTCTCACAGCAATCATATTGAAGTAGAGGGTATTAATGAGTATATGATATGATATGATAGAAAAATTTTATTTTGAGGAGTCCATCCAGGAATTTAGGTGGTGAGCAGAAAAAAATGAATGATTGTCCATGGCACAGATGAGTAGATCACAGTAAACCAAAAGGTTCTGAATATATCTAATAGAAACTCTAATCTTTTCCCACTGAATCTCAGTAAAAGTGAAGTCTTAACTGCAAATGGAAACACATTTGTAGTTAAATTATGTACATATTGAATTCAGTTTAAATGTTTTATTTCTAGGTAAACCTGGAACTAATTATTAGTTTGTTATTCTACAGCAGGAGGAGACATGTAGGAAGATGGGTATTGGTATTTTTACACAAACTTTTAAACAAACAAACAAACAATGCATTGAAAAGCAGGAGGGTACTAAATATATTATCAGATTCATGTTTCAGGGCTGGTGATAGTCAAAACTGTGATATGACTAAAATTAATTTTACTCTTTCTAAACCTTGTCTCTGTAAACATTTTACAGAATATTTTTTTTTATGGGCCCTTTCCTCAGTTGTCTTTTTATTTATTTATTTATTTTTCTCAGTTGTCTTTTTAAAATTCCCTTTTGAAATACTTTGCAGTAAAGTAATTAAAATAGTAACTCACACTCCTTTATATTTTTATCAAATACTTTGACTTTCAATTTAAGATTTCTATGAAGTTGGATAAGGAGAGATTTTGCCTCCATTAATGACATATACAACAAGCAATTTGACTAGGTTTGATTGTAATGACCCTAAAATCTGCATTTTGATGTCAATTATGTCATTCTCATGTCTAGCCATAATTAATTCATATATTTTCAGTTGAAAATCTCTACTTAACTCATTGTTCTTCAGTTCTTACTGAATTTCTCCACATTCCTCTTCTATCTTTCTTGAAATTCTTTTAGAGATTTGAATCTAGGATGTTCCCTTTACCAGTGTACCTCTTTACCAATTTTGAACCAATTCATTGTGTCATTTCCAGTTCTAACTGTTGCTTCTTGACCAGCATTCGGGTTTCTCAGGAGACAGGTAAGATATTCTGGTATTCCCATCTCTTTAAAAATTTTCCAGTTAGTTGTGATCCATAAAGTCAAAGACTTTAGTGTGGTCAATGAAGCAGAAGTGGGTGGGACTGGGTGTTATGTCTCTAGTGAGCAGTCAAGGGTTGTGTTTAGAGAAGACTGTGCTCTCCTGATGACTTTATGCAATCTGTCTGCTGTTGCGGGGGCTGTGGTCCCACCCTGTTGGTTGTTTTTGGCCTGAGGTGTCCCAGAACTGAAGGACGTAGGCTTTTGGGTGGGGCCAGGTCTCCATGCTAAAATTGTGACCTCTGGGAGAGCTCACACTCACGAATATTCCCTGGGGCTTCTGCCACCAGTATCTTTGCTGTTAGTGAGCCACAGCCAACCCCTGCATCCCCAAGAGACCCTACAAGACATGCAGGTCGGTCTGGCCCAGGCTCCTATGAAGTCACTGCTTCGCCCTGGTCTGAACTTGTATGCATCTTCCAAGAGTAGAGTACCTGTTCCCCCCCCAGTTCTGTGGAGCTCCTGCACTTAAGCCCTACTGGTCATCAAAGTCAAATGCTCTGGGGGCTCTCCTTCTGATGCCAGGCCCCCAGGCTGAGGAGACTGAGGTGGTGCTCAGAAAATTCAATCCTATGGGAGAACCTCGGTGATATAATTATTTTCCAGTTTGTAAGTTGCTTACCTTGCAGGTATGGGGTTTGATGATACTGTGAAAGTATTAGAACCATGTGGCACACATCTTGGACACAAAGCAGACATCCCTACCTTGTGCTATATTATTGCTAATTCATACGCCCTTATTTTGTAAAACAATTGAGCTTGGACAATGTTTAAGGGCATTTGCTTAAAACTCTGATGTTATTTACATTAGAAATGTCTTCATAGAATCAAATCATTTCTAATTCAATTTCATGTTCTACTTTTAAACTATTTTTACAGTTAAAATATCTTACCATAAACTTAAAAAATGCATGACTTTAAAAATGACATACTTGCCATTTATCTTGAATAATTAGTAAGCAATAAAGTGTGTGAAATATTTTTGTCAGATAAAAAGTAAATTGGTACACTATTCAGGAAAGGCAGTTATGATCCAGAAAGACTAGAAAAATAAGTCTGCTAATTTCAGCTAAATGGACCTTAAGCTAATAACCTTGATAGAAGAAAATTATTTTATGATTACAATAATATCCATGAACCCAAAGTCTAATGTATGGATGAAAAGATGGCAGAAATTCTATTAGAGCAATTGCATTTAAACAAGAGCAATCCTTATGTGATTCTGGACATGACTGGAACATGTTGTAAAATACTGGTTGGCATATAGCCACTCAACAGCGTAATTACCCTTGAGGGAGCAGAGCACACAGTGTATCAGAATCAATGATGTTATTTGAGAGAAAAGTTTGAGGAAATTGGGCTTATTCATTTTAATAAAGAAGCATTAACCTTTCATGACCTTATTGAAGTTACAGAATTCTGAAAGCAATAAATAAAATTGATCCTAATAAATTCTCCTGTCTACTGTAAAAATCAATATGAAGAGAAAATGATCTCAAAATTGGGAAACTGGGGCCAGAAATGAAATTGAGGTATAGGCATTTCATTCATGGCATGGGATAAATGGCTACTAAGGTAATCAGAGCAGGACAGCAGTGTGTGAGTATGTGAGTGAAATGCAGGAGTATGAGAGAGTCAGAGGACTTTGAAAGAATAGAATGCAATAGTTCATAATGTATTAACCCACTTAAAACATCACTGTCAGGATATGCCATGTTAAATACTTATGTTAATATCTGGATGTGGTCAAATTAATAAAGAAAGAACTTCAGTTGTTACAGTAACTTCCTGGCTTCTCTCTAAAGCAAGTCTCTTTCTCAGCAGTTTTCTTTGAAAACTGATAGTGAAAACATCATTTTCATCACTCTTCTTTCTTTAAATGGTACACTACTGCCAACATAATTAAATTGAAACTCTTTATCTGGTCATTCAAACATTCTAGATCTGACCACAATGTGCCTTTCTAGAATCACTTCTTTAGTTTCTCTACTGAAGTGTGTAGCAAGATTCATATTTTGAAACACTGGTCTCCAGAGAGACTTAAAAAAAAAAAAAAGGATGAAAACAAATTTGCAAATTGCTGTAAAGTAAGTAAATCTTCAATGTGAAAGTATAGCATACATAATATTTCAAATTTATTTGACAGGAGACTTTCTTTTTTTTTTTTTTTTTGAGGGAGGGTGGAGTGGGAATAAATCCATGAATTCTTTGGAACAATTTTGGTAATTATAACTTTGGATAGAAGCCTAGATCAATATTTACTAACCTATTTTAGTTTCACAGAGCCAAGAATAAATTGCAGGAAAGGAAGTTCTGGTTCACTTTGAGAGAAGTAATTCTTAGGTAGGTTATTAAAGAGTCCAGAGCCTTCAAGGAGGAAGGGGTCTGGGGCCCTCAAGAAGGAGAAAGGGGTTTGGAGCTCTCAAGGAGAAGAAAAGTACAAATTTTTTTTTCCTACATTGCATTGTCATAGTCATATATTTTCTTTAAGCCCAGAGCTAATGGATTACAAAACAAAACTCATCTTACTCAAGGGTATGTTGTTCCTTAAGCTCTGTACTAATGATTATATAATAATAATATAACTTGTTCCAGGGTATATTTCTTCTTCTTAGCAAGAACCTTCTGACTAACCTTGTTATCTTAAGATGTATGTTGTGGGAGTGGGTCTGGTAAAAGTATATAAGGCTTTGATAAGACTAGCAAGTGGGGCACTCTTCATTCCCCTTCTGATGTCTATGCCAGAAGCTTTCTCTGTCCCTTTTATTACTTTAATAAAACTCTGCCTCACAAAAGCTCTTGAATGATCAAGCCTGGTCCCTGGTCCTGAAGCTAAATCTTCAGAGATCACAAATCCGACTATAAACTGTCAACTTCATCCCCCAAATTCACATACTTTAATTTAGACACAAAGTAGGGGAATTCAAAGACTTCCTCTGACGATATCCAATTTCACAATTCCTATGTTTTATTATGATGCTTATGCATAGAAAATGAATATTATTGTGTTCTAATCAATTCTTATTTAAAATTACTTGCTGACATTAAAGATAATTAAATAAAAATAAGTACATTGCTACAATTAATTTTCTTCATAATGAGCACTGAAATTAAGTTTAAATAAAATTTAAATTGTTTATGAATATCAATATTAAGCAGATTTTATATTCTGATAAAAAAAACTACAAAATTATTTGACAAGTTTTGCCCAAAGATTGCTAGAATATCTTAATTAGAGGAAATAATATTCAATGTAGTTGCCTATTTTAAAATGTGTTCTATTTTTCCCAGTATTCTTCCAATCTTCAGGTTGAGTTTCTCTTAACTATACTCTTGACTGGTATAGGAATTTTGGAAATATGTGGATTCTCTAGAAGCATGTCGTTTTCACTTAAATAAATGTTGGTTTATTTAATCACAATGGAAACAGTGAAAGACTTTATTTTTGGGGGCTCCAAAATCACTGCAGATGGTGACTACAGTCATGAAATTAAAAGAAGCTTGCTCCTTGGAAAAAAGTTATGACTAACCTAGACAGTATATTACAAAGCAGAGATATTACTTTACTAATAAAGGTCCATTTAGTCAAAGCTATGGTTTTCCTAGTAGTCATATGAGAGTTGGACTATAAAGAAAGCTGAGTACCAAAGAACTGATGCTTTTGAACTGTGGTGTTGGAGAAGAGTCTTGAGAGTCCCTTGGGCTGCACGGAGGTCCAACCAGTCCATCCTAAAGGAAATCAGTCCTGAATGTTCATTGGAAGGACTGATGCTGAAGATGAAACTCCAATACTTTGGCCACCTGATGCAAAGAACTGACTCATTTGAAAAGACCCTGATGCTGGGAAAGATTGAAGGTGGGAGGAGAAGGGGACGACAGAGGGTAAGACGGTTGGATGGCATCACCGACTCAATGGACATGAGTTTGAGTAAACTCTGGGAGTTGATGATGGACAGGGAGGCCTGGTGTGCTACAGTCCATAGGGTTGCAAAGAGTCAGATACAACTGAGCGACTGAATTGAACTGAACTGAAATGTTGGCTTTTAAACAACAGAAGCTGTTAACCTTATATGGAGGAAGAAGATTTAACATCTTGAATTTTTATTGATTTCAAGAGCATTTATTTTAATATCCATCCTTCTGAAAGCTTTTCAATATTGTTACTGCTTCAGAAATAATTAACATTTAGAAGTGTGTTTAGTAAATCTGTTTATGATTTTCTTCAAAATCTATTGTCAGTAGGTTAAAAATCAATCTATAGTCAGATTTTCACAGTCCCTAGAGAAAAATTATATAGTGCTTTTCAATGCAACTGAGAAATATCTTGGAATATTAAATATATTAATGTATTTTGTATAGATTTGTTTCTACATAAGACAGAGTGAGTATTTTTTATAACCTATAGAAACTTTTGTTAGTTTATATAATGTTATAGAAAAGGCAGAGGGACCCGAGGTCAAATTGCTAATATCTGTTAAGTCATAGGAAAAGCAAGGGAAGGGAATTCCAGAAAAACATCTACATCTGCTTTATTGACTATGCTAAGCCTTTGGCTGTGTGGATCATAACAAACTGTGGAAAATTCTTAAAGAGATGGGAATACCAGACCACCTTACCTGCCTCCTGAGAATCTTGTATGCAGATCAAGAAGCAACAGTTAGAACTGGACACTGGACAGAGAAAAACTTACTGGTTGAAAATTGGGAAAGGGGTACAGTCAAGGCTGTATGCTGTCAACCTGTATGCTAAGTCGTTCAGTTGTGTCCAACCCTCTGTGACGCCATGGGCTGTAGCCTCCAGGCTCCTCTACCCTTAAGATTCTCCAGGCAAGAATACTGGGCTAGGTTGCCATGACATTCTCTAGGGAATCTTCCTGACCCAGGGATCAAACCTGTATCTCTTATGTCTCCTGCTGAAGAATTGATTCTTTGCCCTTAATGATAAAGGCAACAAAAACTTCCTTAAACTGGGCACTTAGTTTCAGGACAACCTCATATTTACTCTGGATTTTTAAATTTTGATAAAGAAGCCCACTTACTAGGCCATCATAATTGGGCCTGATCAAGGAAAAATAGCAAGTTGATATATACATAAATGTTATTAGACGCAATCAGGGCAGGCAATTGAATTAAAAGGCAGCTGGATATGGAAAAGGATAACCGGCATAGACAGAGGTCAACAGGCTTCAAGCTCCATCTTTTGGAATCCACTTTTATATAAAGCAAACTTTAAAAAATTATTCTGTGGTTACTCCAGGACATAAATCCACTTCCCAAATGATTTTGGTCTTTGTATACTATAGAAGAGACCATTCTTGATGAGTAGAATTTGGATGATTGGATGCGATTTCATTATGCCATCCATCTTATACACTCCTCTTCCTGTAGTTCAAAGAGCCAGTATCTTGAATATCTTTGAAGTTTTATGTCTTTCTGGACTTATCTCTTGACCATTCAAGTTTTACTATTTTTCTCCTTTGTCCTGTTAATAAAACAGCAATTAATTGAATGCTTCAGATTCAAATATTACATTTCATTAGTTTGAAATAATTAAAATTTAGGTGAAGAAAAAAGTTGGGAATACTTTCATGATAAAACTATATTGTGAGATTAATAAAAAAGCACTATTAAGATAGTGCAGAAGCATCAGTTTTACCACCATAGCTCTTCTCACAGACAATTTTTCTCATTACTTTATTTACTTCTTTTGACTCTGGTTTCCCATAAAACTATAAGGGTCATAACAGTGGAACTCTTTTAAAGCTGTTCATTGTTGTTTTGTTTTCTTTTGTTACATTTTGCATCTCTATTGCTAGATCAGTGCTTGGACACAAGAAACTGAATATTGGGGAATAAATAGATTATTGAAAACTGCTCTAAATAACTTATCTGTGAGTCTAGAAAGTGTTTCATATGAATCAACAAGTATGAAAAGGATATAAGAAAAAGTATTAAAAATTTTCAGGTGGAATCCATTTTTATTTAGGATCAATTTTCTACATAATTTATGTAAAAATTATTTTATAGTCAAAATTTGAATGATAGATGAAAATTATTATAGATGAGGAAGCCAAGGCTCTAATTCTTCCCTCTTTAAAAGTAGAATAAATATGTGCTCTAATATAGTTCTGTTAGGTAGTTAGAATAGGAAAAAAGAGTCCAGAATGGCAGTGGCTAAAAGACAAGCAAGGGAAAAGCCCTTGAAAACAGAACAAAGGAAGGTCCAAGGACGGGAGTTAGGACCTCAGGTAGAACAAACAACACTCCTGGCTAGCCCAGTTTACATAGGGCAGGCCCAGGGGGAGGAAAAAACATATAAAAAGAGGAGCCAAAGGACCAGGGGTCTTTCTCCCATGCATGCTCATTCCCTCTTTCTATATCTTTCTGTCTCTTCTCTTCATGTCGTTTGGGTAGGCACGCCCTTATTTTCTAAATAAAACGGATCTGTCTGAGAACTGTAACATGGGCTGTCTGAGAGCTGTGACACGCCGAGGGCTTTACATCCGTCACTTCAAATCTTTGTTGTGACGAGACAGAATTGAGGAAATTACACTCCCCTGACAGTTCCATTTCATCATACTGGTATGAATTCTGGAGTAAACCCCAAAGTGTTTGACAACTTCTGGTATAAGATAGGCATCCAACAATCATAAAGGACCCTTGTCTTTGTAGTGGAGTTGAGGGCCTCTTCTTTGTAAGGAATGAATCCCTTCATCAGTAAATCATAGGGACTCCAGAGAGGGGCCAAACTGTGGCAGCTGGGGCTCAGAGCAGTAGCTAGGTATAAATATGTGTATCAGTATTCTAATATTTTACTAATCAAATAGTAATACCAGTATATCATTTATGTAAATGGTTATATAAAATAAATCACTGTGCTTACTTTGTTTTTTATTTCCTTAGAATGTTTGCAAAATCTTAAGAAAATAGTATTGTCTTTATTTCAATGATATCATAATGGTAATACTCTTAGTATTAAGCACTTGTCTCTAAGTGCTTAAAAAGTGCTTTGTATGCATGAAATAATGTCTTAGTAGTATTTCTTTTGAGTATTCCTACAAGTTTATTTTAAATTGGCTCCGCGGGTAAAGAATCCTTGCAATACAGGAGATGGACTGTAATGCAGGAGACTAGAGTTTGATCCCTGGATGGGGAAGATCCTCTGGAGAAGGAAATGGCAACCCACTCCAGAATTCTCGACAGGGAAATCCCATGGACAGAGGATCCTGGAGGGATATAGTCCATGGTGTCACAAGAATTGGACATGACTTAGTGGCTAAACCACCACCATCATTGTGACTATCAGAGAAAAATTCAGAAAATACTGTATCTATACGTGTTATCAGCTTGTCTCATTTCAGGGTGTAGAATTGAAACATTAATGTTCAAATATCAATGAGATGGTTCACATGAACACTTTTATAAATCACCAAAGTCAGCAAAGTAATCTTTGCATTTGAATAAACAATAAGAGTAAAATCCTTTATCATTGAGAGCATGCAAGCTTCTGCATTTGCTTATCTTTATGAAGACTACTTACATGTTTGAATACAGAAAAATTATGTCAAATTATACTCTAGCATTTATTTATTAATGAAACATCTTCAGTGGTTCAGATATAAGATAAATGCTTTCAAATCAGATTGACATTCTAGAAAATTGAAAACATAAGAAGAAAACATAGTTTCATGACAAAACCGATTTAGTTTTCAAATTGTTTCTAATATCTGAGCCAAAAGGTATAGTCACTTGCTTATTTTTCTTCACTAAATGTTCCCACACCTTAAATGCAGCTTTAATGTACAAAGTTTAGATTTAAAACTTTGCTGGTTAATGTATTTACAATATTCAGGGTAATTTTTATTTATCAACAACATTATATACATTAGTGATTTTGCATTTTTTTCATGTAATATGAATTTATTTTACATAGTAATAATGCCAGTTGTGATTCATAAACTTAAACTAAAAAATAACTCCAAGACAATTGGAATAATGGATAATTCCATTATTTTCTAATTGGAAACCACTTTAATTTTAAAATGACATGAGCTCAGATGAAAAACAGTTGAAATTATACTAAATATTTTCAACTGTTTAGTTTGTACATTATTCACTTCTTTTTATTCTAAACCTTATAGAAAGTTATTTTTTTGCATATATGTTCTTTTGAGCTAATCTATATTTTACTCCATGAAGGGTCTGAGATGTGTTTACTTTTATATTTGCAGTAGTAAAAATACTGGTAAAAAGATATAAGCACTAAAGTATGTTTAAAACTGAAGTATTTTAATTAAATTTGTAATATAAGACTGCTAACTATAGACATCTCATCAGGGAAATAATTTAATTAACAAAAATTCAATAAAACAACACTGAACCTAAACTCAGTTTAATGATAATAAACCATATATATATATATCTGTATACATATAGTGGCAGATAATTAGACAAATAAGTAATTTGACATTTATAATTTTTTATAAAATTATGAATTAGTTATGGAATATTTAGTTGCATTTAGTCATATTGACTTTGGGAAGTAATAAAGCAATAAGATGAATGGAATCCAAGAATATTCTACTGTGAACAAGGTTTGAATAAAAAATGTGTCCCACTTATTATTCATTTGAATGTGGAGAAATTTTTAAAGTTTTATAGAAAAAGAAAAATCTTATTAGAGTGAGCATTGATAAATGATGGATGCATCCATCAAGTATCTTGGCAGTCACCAAGCAGCAGGAAGAGTTTGCCCTCAAGTTCAAATCAATATGTTTGTGTTGTAAGGTACAACACAAAGGAGTTAAGTGTTGCTTTCAAAACTCTGGAAATATATTAGTTTACAATAAAATGTCTTGGTCTGCAATATAAGAACAGGCATTATTCCCTAGGAATAATATGTGCCTACTAGATAATAGAAGCTTGAACACAAAGTTATGGAGGAAATATTGGTAGAATTACTCACTAGAAACTTTGTTTTGATATTTGTGTATAGAAAGTACATGGAAGTAATGTCTGAGATAATAGAGGAAGACACTTGTAAAACCTTTACATGTATCAGTAAGATGATGTGGACAGCTTAAAGTTCAATGCCAAGCACTTTTATAAAGCTCAGCCCTCTTTTCCACAAAGGAAGGTGTTAGTAACATGATTTAGAGTGTGGAGGGGAGGTGATAATATTTGGCATTCCTTTTGGACAGATTTCCATGGCCCTGAACATTTCCAATATTGATTCTAATGTTGTTTGTTATTGGCACATGATATGTGATCAATTAATTTTTTTTGAATGAAAGTAAGCATAATTTCAGCCTATCATAAATGAAAAAAACTTCCTTTTTAATATGTGAAATAAGAAAGAAAAACAGTTTCTTAACATATTTCTACAGAATGATCCACTTTTTGGTGCATTGTTATGAAGGGATGTTAAAGCACAATCTGCAAAGCACAATAAACAAAACTGCAATAAAATGAGGTATGCCTGCAGGTCTACATGTATGAACATATATATATATTTTTTTTAATTAATTAATTTATTTATTTTTTCAGTGGGTTTTGTCATACATTGACATGAATCAGCAATAGATTTACACGTATTCCCCATCCCGATCCCCCCTCCCACCTCCCTCTCCACCTGATTCCTCTGGGTCTTCCCAGTGCACCAGGCTCGAGCACTTGTCTCATGCATCCCACCTGGGCTGGTGACCTGTTTCACCATAGATAATATACATGCTGTTCTTTCAAAACATCCCACCCTCACCTTCTCCCACAGAGTTCAAAAGTCTGTTCTGTACTTCTGTGTCTCTTTTTCTGTTTTGCATATAGGGTTGTTGTTACCATCTTTCTAAATTCCATATATATGTGTTAGTATGCTGTAATGTTCTTTATCTTTCTGGCTTACTTCACTCTGTATAATGGGCTCCAGTTTCATCCATCGCATTAGAACTGGTTCAAATGAATTCTTTTTAACGGCTGAGTAATATTCCATGGTGTATATGTACCACAGCTTCCTTATCCATTCATCTGCTGATGGGCATCTAGGTTGCTTCCATGTCCTGGCTATTATAAACAGTGCTGCGATGAACATTGGGGTGCACGTGTCTCTTTCAGATCTGGTTTCCTCAGTGTGTATGCCCAGAAGTGGGATTGCTGGGTCATATGGCAGTTCTATTTCCAGTTTTTTAAGAAATCTCCACACTGTTCTCCATAGCGGCTGTACTAGTTTGCATTCCCACCAACAGTGTAAGAGGGTTCCCTTTTCTCCACACCCTCTCCAGCATTTATTGCTTGTAGACTTTTGGATAGCAGCCATCCTGACTGGCGAGTAATGGTACCTCATTGTGGTTTTGATTTGCATTTCTCTGATGATGAGTGATGTTGAGCATCTTTTCATGTGTTTGTTAGCCATCTGTATGTCTTCTTTGGAGAAATGTCTGTTTAGTTCTTTGGCCCATTTTTTGTTTGGGTCATTTATTTTTCTGGAATTGAGCTTCAAGTGTTGCTTGTATATTTTTGAGATTAATCCTTTGTCTGTTTCTTCATTTGCTATTATTTTCTCCCAATCTGAGGGCTGTCTTTTCACCTTACTTATAGTTTCCTTTGTTGTGCAAAAGCTTTTAAGTTTCATTAGGTCCCATTTGTTTAGTTTTGCTTTTATTTCCAATATTCTAGGAGGTGGGTCATAGAGGATCTTGCTGTGATTTATGTCGGAGAGTGTTTTGCCTATGTTCTCCTCTAGGAGTTTTATAGTTTCTGGTCTGACATTTAGATCCTTAATCCATTTTGAGTTTATTTTTGTGTATGGTGTTAGAAAGTGTTCTAGTTTCATTCTTTTACAACTGGTTGACCAGCTTTCCCAGCACCACTTGTTAAAGAGGTTGTCTTTTTTCCATTGTGTATCCTTGCCTCCTTTGTCAAAGATAAGGTGTCCATAAGTTCGTGGATTTATCTCTGGGCTTTCTATTCTGTTCCATTGATCTATATTTCTGTCTTTGTGCCAGTACCATACTGTCTTGATGACTGTGGCTTTGTAGTAGAGTCTGAAGTCAGGTAGGTTGATTCCTCCAGTTCCATTCTTCTTTCTCAAGATTACTTTGGCTATTCGAGGTTTTTTGTATTTCCATACAAATTGTGAAATTATTTGGTCTAGTTCTGTGAAAAATACTGTTGGTAGCTTGATAGGGATTGCATTGAATCTATAGATTGCTTTGGGTAGAATAGCCATTTTGACAATATTGATTCTTCCAATCCATGAGCATGATATGTTTCTCCATCTGTTTGTGTCCTCTTTGATTTCTTTCATCAGTGTTTTATAGTTTTCTATGTATAGGTCTTTTGTTTCTTTAGGTAGATATACTCCTAAGTATTTTATTCTTTTTGTTGCAATGGTGAATGGTATTGTTTCCTTAATTTCTCTTTCTGTTTTTTCATTGTTAGTATATAGGAATGCAAGGGATTTTTGTGTGTTAATTTTATATCCTGCAACTTTACTATATTCATTGATTAGCTCTAGTAATTTTTTGGAAGAGTCTTTAGGGTTTTCTATGTAGAGGATCATGTCATCTGCAAACAGTGAGAGTTTCACTTCTTCTTTTCCTATCTGGATTCCTTTTACTTCTTTTTCTGCTTTGATTGCTGTGGCCAAAACTTCCAACACTATGTTGAATAGTAGTGGTGAGAGTGGGCACCCTTGTCTTGTTCCTGATTTCAGGGGAAATGCTTTCAATTTTTCACCATTGAGGGTGATGCTTGCTGTGGGCTTCTCATATATAGCTTTTATTATGTTGAGGTATGTTCCTTCTATTCCCACTTTCTGGAGAGTTTTAATCATGAATGGGTGTTGAATTTTGTCAAAGGCTTTCTCTGCATCTATTGAGATAATCATATGGTTTTTATCTTTCAATTTGTTAATGTGGTGTATTACATTGATTGATTTGCGGATATTAAAGAATCCTTGCATTCCTGGGATAAAGCCCACTTGGTCGTGGTGTATGATTTTTTTAATATGTTGTTGGATTCTGTTTGCTAGAATTTTGTTAAGGATTTTTGCATCTATGTTCATCAGTGATATTGGCCTGTAGTTTTCTTTTTTTGTGGCATCTTTGTCTGGTTTTGGAATTAGGGTGATGGTGGCCTCATAGAATGAGTTTGGAAGTTTACCTTCTTCTGCAATTTTCTGGAAGAGTTTGAGTAAGGTAGGTGTTAGCTCTTCTCTAAATTTTTGGTAGAATTCAGCTGTGAAGCCATCTGGTCCTGGGCTTTTGTTTGCTGGAAGATTTTTGATTACAGTTTCGATTTCTTTGCTTGTGATGGGTCTGTTGAGATCTTCTATTTCTTCCTGGCTCAGTTTTGGAAAGTTATACTTTTCTAAGAATTTGTCCATTTCATCCAAGTTGTCCATTTTATTGGCATAGAGCTGCTGGTAGTAGTCTCTTATGATCCTTTGTATTTCAGTGTTGTCTGTTGTGATCTCTCCATTTTCATTTCTAATTTTGTTAATTTGATTCTTCTCTCTTTGTTTCTTAATGAGTCTTGCTAATGGTTTGTCAATTTTGTTTATTTTTTCAAAAAACCAGCTTTTAGCTTTGTTGATTTTTGCTATGGTCTCTTTAGTTTCTTTTGCATTTATTTCTGCCCTAATTTTTAGGATTTCTTTCCTTCTGCTAACCCTGGGGTTCTTCATTTCTTCCTTCTCTAATTGCTTTAGGTGTAGAGTTAGGTTATTTATTTGGCTTTTTTCTTGTTTCTTGATGTGAGCCTGTAATGCTATGAACCTTCTCCTTAGCACTGCTTTTACAGTATCCCATAGGTTTTGGGTTGTTGTGTTTTCATTTTCATTCATTTCTATGCATATTTTGATTTCTTTTTTGATTTCTTCTATGATTTGTTGGTTATTCAGAAGCGTGTTATTTAGCCTCCATATGTTTGAATTTTTAACATTTTTTTTCCTGTAATTAAGATCTAATCTTACTGCACTGTGGTCAGAAAAGATGACTGGAATGATTTCAATTTTTTTGAATTTTCCAAGACCAGATTTATGGCCCAGGATGTGATCTATTCTGGAGAAGGTTCCGTGTGCACTTGAGAAAAAGGTGAAGTTGATTGTTTTGGGGTGAAATGTCCTATAGATATCAATCAGGTCTAGCTGGTCCATTGTGTCATTCAAGGTTTGTGTTTCCTTGTTAATTTTCTGTTTAGTTGATCTATCCATAGTTGTGAGTGGGCTATTAAAGTCTCCCACTATTATTGTGTTAGTATTAATTTCCTCTTTCATACTCGTTAGCGTTTGCCGTACATATTGCGGTGCTCCTATGTTGGGTGCATATATATTTATAATTGTTATATCTTCTTCTTGCATTAATCCTTTGATCATTATGTAGTGTCCTTCTTTGTCTCTTTTCACATCCTTTATTTGAAAGTCTATTTTATCTGATATGAGTATTGCGACTCCTGATTTCTTTTGGTCTCCGTTTGCGTGAAATATTGTTTTCCAGCCCTTCACTTTTAGTCTGTATGTGTCTCTTGCTTTGAGGTGGGTCTCTTGTAGACAGCATATATAGGGGTCTTGTTTTTGTATCCATTCAGCCAATCTTTGTCTTTTGGTTGGGGCATTCAACCCATTTACATTTAAGGTAATTATTGATAGGTGTGGTCCCGTTGCCATTTACTTTGTTGTTTTGGGTTCACGTTTATACAACCTTTCTGAATTTCCTATCTAGAGAAGATCCTTTAGCATTTGTTGAAGAGCTGGTTTGGTGGTGCTGAATTCGCTCAGCTTTTGCTTGTCTGTAAAGCTTTTGAATTCTCCTTCATATCTGAATGAGATCCTTGCTGGGTACAGTAATCTAGGTTGTAGGTTATTCTCTTTCATTACTTTCAGTATGTCCTGCCATTCCCTTCTGGCCTGGAGGGTTTCTATTGATAGATCAGCTGTTATCCTTATGGGAATCCCTTTGTGTGTTATTTGTTGTTTCTCCCTTGCTGCTTTTAGTATTTGTTCTTTGTGTTTGATCTTTGTTAATTTGATTAATATGTGTCTTGGGGTGTTTCGCCTTGGGTTTATCCTGTTTGGGACTCTCTGGGTTTCTTGGATTTGGGTGGCTATTTCCTTCCCCATTTTAGGGAAGTTTTCAGCTATTATCTCCTCGAGTATTTTCTCATGGCCTTTCTTTTTGTCTTCTTCTTCTGGGATTCCTATGATTCGAATGTTGGGGCGTTTCACATTGTCCCAGAGGTCCCTGAGGTTGTCCTCATTTCTTTTGATCCTTTTTTCTTTTTTCCTCTCTGTTTCATTTATTTCCACCATTTTATCTTCTACCTCACTTATCCTATCTTCTGTCTCCGTTATTCTACTCTTGGTTCCCTCCAGAGTGTTTTTGATCTCATTCATTGCATTATTCATTTTTAATTGACTCTTTTTTATTTCTTCTAGGTCTTTATTAAACATTTCTTGTATCTTTTCAATCTTTGTCTCCAGGCTATTTATCTGTAACTCCATTTTGTTTTCAAGATTTTGGATCATTTTTATTATCATTATTCTAAATTCTTTTTCAGGTAGATTCCCTATCTCCTCCTCTTTTGCTTGACTTGGTGGGCATTTTTCATGTTCCTTTACCTGTTGGGTATTTCTCTGCCTTTTCGTCTTGTTTAGATTGCTGTGTCTGGACTGGGCTTTTTGTATTCTGGAGGTCTGTGATTCCTTTTTATTGTGGAGGTTTTTCCCAGTAGGTGGGGTTAGACGATTGGCTTGTCAAGGTTTCCTGGTTAGGAAAGTTTGTGTCGGTGTTCTGGTGCGTGGAACTTGATTTCTTCTCTCTGGAGAGCAATGGAGTGCCCAGTAATGAGTTTTGAGATGGGTCTATGTGTTAGGTGTCACCTTGGGCAGCCTGTATGTTGACGTTTAGGGCTATGTTCCTGCGTTGCTGGAGAATTTGCTTGGTATGTCTTGCTCTAAAACTTATTGGCTCTTGGGTGGTGGTTGGTTTCAGTGTAGGTATGGAGGCTTTTGGACGGTCACTTATTACTTAAAGTTCCATGTAGTCAGGAGTTTTCTGGTGTTCTCAGGTTTTGGGCTTAAGTCTCCTGCCTCTGGATTTCAGTTTTATTCTTCCTGTAGTCGCAGGACTTCTCCAACTACACAGCACTGATAATAAAACTTCTAGGTTAATGGTGAAAAGATTCTCCCCCGTTAGGGACACCCAGAGAGGTTCACAGAGTTACAGGAAGAAGAGGAGAGGGAGGAGGGAGATAGTGTTGAGCAGGAGGAGAAAAAGGGGGACTCAAGAGGAGAGAGACAGATCTACGCAGTTGTCTGTTCCCAGAATGTTCTCCGTAGCCCAGACACCCACCAAGATTCACAGAATTGGATTGGGAAGAAAAGGAGAAAGGAGGAAATAGAGGTGTTCTGAGGTAGAAAACAGAGAGTCAAGATTGGGAGAGAATAATCAACACACTCCTGAATAAAAATGGGAACTGAATATTGGATTCTTAAATGTTCACCATTTATATCATATATTGAAAAACAAAAATTAAAAATCTAGAGTAGAGATTAGACTCTTAAAAATACTATATTAAAAACAAAAACCAAAACACACACAAAAGAATTTTTAAAAATATATATGAAGTTCAGTTTAAAAAATAGGGCTTCTCTTTTTTTTTTTTTTTTGGTAAGGTTATAGTGTATTGAAAATGAAAATTAAGGAGTAGTAGAGGAGTACTAGAGGACTTTAAAAGAAATAAGAGAAAAAGAAAAATAGAAAATAGAAGAGAAAAAGGAGAAAAAAAGAAAAAAAAAAAAAAAGAATTTTCCCTAATTAAAAAAAATCGTAAAAATCTATGAAAATGAAAGTTAAGGAGTGATGGGGGAGTAATAGGGAATTTTAAAGGAAAATAAAAGAGAAAAAAAAAAAAAAAGAAAAAATTAAAAAAAATTTTTTTTTCTTATTAAAAAAAAAAAAGTAAAAATATATCTAGGAATTTCTCTGGAGCTGTTGTGGTCAGTGTCAGTTCGGCTCAGTTTCAGATATCTCCTCGTTCCAGCTTACAGTTCTCGATATCTACAGGCCTCTTCCGGTGTAATCGGTGTTTTCTACAGGGATTTTAATCTTGCATCGCTCTCTCCTGAAGCGGTTCCCTTTGTTTATTTGGCTTCTGTTTGCCGGTTTCTTCAGAGCCTCATTTCCGCCCTGACACAGGCGGGCGGAGGTGGACTCTTATTCAGGTAGCTAGTTCTGTCGCGCTGCTGGGAGGGGCTGGCTCTGCGGGGATGGGCTGGCGCTGCTTTCTCGGTCTGCGCTGCTCAGGATCCCGGCCGCTGCACATGGAGCGCGCCGCGCGCAGCTCCAGCCCTCGGGTGATACACAAAAGCGCGGAACAAAAGGCTGCGTCCGCTCTTGTGCCTTCCCCGTCAGAGCGGTTCAGGCAGCCAGGAGCTTGACCGGCGCACTCTCTCCGGGTGCGGCGCACCCTCTCCCGCGGTCCCAATCTTGGTTTCTGCCGGCGCCAGTCGGGTGCGTGCGCCTTCTGCCCTCTGCCCCCAGCCCGTCCCCGCCCGCGTCGGTCGGGTGCCTGCGCGCTGTGTCTCGCCGCGACCTGCTCCCGCCTCGGGAGGGTCCGGGCCGGCCTGCAGTCTGCGAGCCCCTCTCCGGACTCTCTTGGTCCCCCCCGTTCCGTGAACGGCCGGCAGCGAGTTCGGGCCGGTCAATTTTCTCTCTCTTCCCTGCTCTCCCACAGTTCAAGTTGACAACTCACAAAAGCTCCCTCTGATTGTCCTCAGGGCACTCAGGCCCGGACCCTGCCCCAAGCAATGCCGCGGGCTCCTCTCTGTGCCGCCCCCCACTTGCTGGTGGCGGATGCGGGTGTCTGGGGCACTTTTCTGCTGAGAGTTGCTTTTAGGCACGTAATCTGTGGGTTTTATTTATTGTTTCCCTCCCAGTCAGGTTGCCCTCCTAGATTCAAACACTTCCCCCAGGCCCGCCAGTGCGAGGGTTTCCCGGTGTCTGGAAATGCCCTGTAAAGACTCCCTTCCCGGGACGGGTCTCCGTCCTTAGCTCTTTTGTCTCACTTTTTATCTTTTATATTTTGTCCTACCTCCTTTCGAAGACAATGGGCTGCTTTTCTGGGCGCCTGATGACCTCAACTAGCGATCAGAAGTTGTTTTGTGAAGTTTGCTCTGCGTTCAGATATTCTTTTGATGAATTTGTAGGAGAGAAAGTGGTCTCCCCGTCCTACTCCTCCGCCATCTTGGCTCCTCCCTTCTGAACATATATTTTTAAAGCATGCCACTAAACAATTCTACTTTCAGGAATTTATTCGAAGGCAATAGTCATTGTTGTAGTTACTGTGTTTGTTTCTTTAGCTTATTATTCATCCAAAAATTAGAAAACCATCTAGATGTGCAACAGTGAGGAATATCAAATATATTGTTGTTCAACTATACAATAGTATATAATGCAGCTACCTAAAATAGTGTTGGAACCTCAATTTTTGTGACAAACGTATGGCCTACAATAGTGACTTTTCAGGTTAAATGATTCTCTGCATGAAACATCTAAATGAATTTCAAGAAAAACAGCTGAAATTGTTAGAATATGAGGTAGTTCAGTATGGTTGCTTGATTCAAGATGAATAGGCAAAATATTTATACGTGTGTGTGTATATACATGCATATATATGTTAGTTTACATTTAGTGTATGCCTGAAACCTTGGAAAGTACCACACCCAAGTATGTGTGTATATATATGTATATATATATACATATATATATGTAGATACTGTTTTTTCCATATTCATACATACATGTGACAAAATTTAGTTTATAAATGAGGCACAGTAAGAAAATATCTCAATTGCCAATACCACTACTCTTGTGCTTCAGGGTGATTATTCAGTGAAATAAGTGTTACTCAAACAAGCACTGTGTTACTGTGACAGTTGATCTGATAACTAAGTCTACTAAATGGCTAAAAATGGGCATGTAGCAAATACAGTGTAGATACACTGGGCAATCTAGACAGCATATCAAAAAGCAGAGACATTACTTTGCCAACAAAAGTCCATCTAGGCAAAGCTATGGTTTTTCCAGCAGTCATGTATGGATGTGAGAGTTGGCCTATAAAGAAAGCTGAGTGTCGAAGAATTGATACTTTTGAACTGTGGTGGTGGAGAAGAATATTGAGAGTCCCTTGGACTGCAAGCAGGTCCAACCAGTGCATCCTAAAGGAAATCAGCTCTGAATATTCATTGGAAGGACTGATGCTGAAGCTGAAACTCCAATACTTAGGCCACTTGATGCGAAGAGCTGACTCATTGGAAAAGACCCTGATGCTGGGCAAGATTGAAGGCAGGAGGAGAAGGGGACGACAGAGGGTGAGATGGTTGGATGGCATCACCGACTCGATGGACATGAGTTTGAGCAAGCTGTGGGAGTTGTGATGAATAAGGAGGCCTGGGGTGCTGCAGTCCATGGGGTCACAGAGTTGGACACGACTGAGCGACTGAACTGAACCAAACTGACGTTGGGCAAAGGAATGATCAACATCCAGGGTGGGAAAACCCAGTATGCACAAGATTTTTTCACACTCCCCAGAGTGGTGTACAATTTAAAATTTATGATTCATTTATTTCTAAGCTTTTCTATTTACATTTTTGAAATCACGGTTGACCAAGGGTGACTTAAACCACTGAGAGCAAAACCTAGGATGAGGGACGGTGCTCTCTCTCATTCTCTATCTTTGAAAAATAGTCTAAAATCAATCTCTGTGAAAAACAGGCTGGGTAGACACAGAGAAATCTGACAGTGCAAGTTGTCTTATTTTTTTTTTTAAATAAGGGGGGAATGCAGGAAAAGAGGGGGTCAGGAAAGAAGGAAGGAGCAGGTAAATTTTTAGTTTTTGGTGTTTCGTAAATGTAGTTAAGTGCTGTATCATTTCCTGCTATTCCTTTTTTTTTTTTTCATTTTGGTTAGACAATTGCCAGATAATTTCCCCATGTTTTTGATGCAGTGCAGTAAATGTCCTTAGAAATTTTATGGTTGAACTCTTTGTTATGTTGGACTTACCAGAAAGATCTATAGAGGTACATTATGCATTTTAACAAGATTCAGCTTCTGGAACTTTGATGGAATCTCATGTATTATACAAATTGTTTAAATTACCTGATTTCCACTTTTTGCATTTTAAAAATATGACTTCCTATCTCATAGGGCTCCAGGAACAGCTATTTTCCCCCCAAAGTGTTTGTAAATAAAAGCAATAAATAATACATAGTATTTTACCATTCTTTTGTGTCTATATGACAGAAAAAGGAAGATAAACAACTGTCTATTCTGTTCTCTTATTCAAAAAAGGGTGAGAAACACTTAAACATCACATAGATGTTGTGTAGCTTTATTAGTATAAAATTTCTCAATGTACAATAAATTTTACATATTTCAAAAGTACAATTTGGTGAGCTTTGATGCAGCTATACACTTATTCCCATAAAGTTCCCCTCTTAACGAGTTACGTTTCCATTTATTCTTTCATATATGTGAAACATTACGCACATTCTAAAATTTACCTCTGCCCTAAAAAGTAGGATTTAGCTTCACTATTTTATACAACAACAAATTCTAGCTAAGAAAAGTAAATGGCTTTCTAAAAAGAAAAATAGAGAAAGACACAAAATAAAAAGCTTTTAGTGTTGAGTGCTGAAGCTGTGTTGTTTACCAGTGTTATTTTATCCTGAAGTTCTTGCTCTGAAGTAATATTTAAAATTCATATGAAATTAGTCAGATACAGAAATCATGATAGCAAATCTATCACGCTCTTCCCAAGCAGCTGCCAGGCAATGACCACCAAAGATGGCAGTGCTAGTTTAGGCATTTCTCATCAGAGTGGACCTCCTCCATGGCAGTTGTCCCAGAGCTCTCTGGTATTGGCCCAAACCTTCTCAGAGCTGCACCGCTGTCTGAGGCTATTTCTACCTAGTCTTTTTCCTCATGCTCCTTTCACAGATGTCAGACCTGCATTGCAGAGTGCAGACTTACCCTGCCTACGCTTGCTCCCTCTTCCTTTTATCTTTCTTAGGCATTTATCAACTTTTTTTTTTTTTTTTTTGGTATTTTTTACCTGGTCTTGGTGTTTCCTTCCAAAAGAATGCAATTAGCACAGTAGCGTTTCTGAGGTAATAGAAAGGTCCAAATATAATTTCCTGAATCTTGAGAGTAATTGCTAATGTATTATGTACTTTGGATTTAATAAAGTATTTCTGGAAGACTGAATGCTAAGTCACTTCAGTCGTGTCTGTCTGACCCTTTGTGACCCTCTGGACTATAGTCCACCAGGCTCCTTTGTCCATGGGATTCTCAAGGCAGGAGTATTGGAGTGGGTTGCCATGCCCACCTCCAGGGGATCTTCCCAACCCAGGGATTGGACCCATCTCTCTTATGTCTCCTGCATTGGTAGGCGGATTCCTTACCATTAGTGCCACCTCAGGAAGACTGTCTATAGACAACTGAACGTATAAATGCTCAACATAAAAATAACAAGCTGAGAGGAGACCCTATCAGAGATAAACTTGATGCCAGTTGAAGCATCTCTTTTCTCTCTCTTCATGGAACTGGTTTTCAAGTGTGTTTCTCTAGGAACTCACCATATCAAAAGTACTTGTTAGAATGTGACTTCTTTTGTGTTATGATTCCTACTCATTTTGTGTGAAGCTCATTGGACTTAAGCTAAGTTATATAATTCAGGATGGAGTCACCATACCCAATGTGAACTTCCATACTAATTGTTTTGAAATGCCCAGTATAAGATAGTGAGTATCTTAGAGTGATGAATTAAGAACACTACTTTAGATGAAGAATTTGTTTAGTAATTTCTGTTGAAAGATTTCCCTTGGAATAGGAGGAGCAATGGACAGAGATAACTGACAGAGTAACAGATGTAGTAGGGTGTAACTACAACAATCTTATTGGTGAGAGCTAGTGACTTGAAGGTTCTTTGCTGGAGAACCTGACTCCACCCAGTGAGATTATTCTAGAGGGACACTGCCAGGGGCTATATTAGAGCAGAAGGAGGCTTCCTCCTCATATTTTGTTGTTTAGTCGCTCAGTTTTGTCCAACTCTGCAACTCTACAGATTGCAACACACCAGGTTTCCCTGTGCTTCACATCATATTTGCCATGAGATAATTTCCTAGACCTGATGTCAGCATGAGATGGCTGTTCATGCTAAGATAACGCTTTGCCAGACTTCTCAAAGTGGTCTGTTACCCCTTTCTCTCCTTTCTTTGATTAATTGTGTACAATAAACTTTGTGATTTGTGAATTGAATATTGGTTACTTTTTGTATATCTCCAACCCCCTGGTTCTTACCTGGCTTTACTCTGTAACAAAGACTACTGAACATGCTGTCATAAAACTCAGAATCAACTTAAAGGATGTTTAACACTCCGTGCTAGGGCTGACAGTGATATTTTTGGTTTTGTTTTCTGCTAGATATTATCATTCCTGCTGGGATATAAGCTCTGCAAGATCAATACATTCTGCTTATTTTGTTCACTCATGTATAAGAATTGCTTATAATAGTGCCTCATATACAGAAAGTGTTTAATTGATATTAGTTGGATCAATAAACAGCTTTTTTATGTGAAGTTATGCAGTATGAAGTACAATGGAACTTGAACTCTTACCTCTGAACGTTTTGAGTTACAGCCTATACATTTTGCCAATAGATATGAATAAATATACATAATAGAATATACAAAGTGAAGAAAGATAGACAAAGTGAAGACAAAGTGTCTTTGCTTTTGATAGACAAAGTGAAGAAAGCTGGACTGGGCAAGCCTGGGACTAAGTTCTTTCCTTGAATATAAGACTGACAATGTGAGAGAGAGTCAGAATCCATAGTAGATTACAAATGAGAAGACAGAAAGCACATTTGTTTTAAATTTGAACTGGGAGCCATTGCCAAAGTACTTCTTATTTTATAAAAAATACTCTCAAAGCTCTTTATAATGACATATAAGATACTCCAAACAGCCTACCTTTCCAAGAAGCCACATCTAACATTTTACTTTAAACTTTACCTTTTAATAATATCTACTTTAATCACTTTCCACAACTAGATCATTTATGCCCATAGGCCTTGTAATCATGTTTTTTGATAAGAAGTCATTAATCAATATTATGCCAGTCTAGTTAATATTAATGAAATAGATGGATCTAGCACACATACATAGCTTCCCTGCTGGCTCAGCGGTAAAGAATCTGCCTGCCAATGTAGAACACCAGGATTCGATTCCTGGGTCAAGAAGAGCCCCTTCTTGGAAAAGGAAATGGCAACCCACTCCAGTATCTTGCCCGGAAAATCCCATGGATAGGGAAGCCTAGAGGGCTACAGTCCATGGGGTCACAAAGAGTTGGGCATGACTTAGTTACTAAACAACAACAACAAAGCCTATATACATGCATGTACATATTCCAATAACCCTTTTATATTCATATCAGTTGTTTGGAAAAGCTATTTGTAATATTTTTTCTCATATAAATTATTTGTATTGTAGATCTATGTTCAATAGTGAAAATGGTTACTTAATTAAGGATGTCAGTCCTAACATTCTTTAGTTCTGTTCCATGCCAAGTGCACTTAGTTCATGCCAGTCTCAGAATCTATTCTACTAAAATGTGGGCGTATAGGAGCAAATTCTTTGTCACCAGTGAGGAATAAGAGATATTTGTGTCAGGAGTTAAAATGAGAATAAGAATTTAGTCCTTGTGTTATGAAGCAAAATGAATGAAAGCTGGTTGGGGTAAACATCTAGGCATGTTTGCAATTGCTGAATCTTTCTCCCAAATCTTGCCTTATTATTGACACTATAAAAATAGAGTCTTAATTCCATTTTGGATTTAACATTATATATTACTTTCTCAAGATCTTATTTACCTGCACACTTATTGCTGAAGTTAATCAGCTTATGGTCTTTATCTTTATCAGCCTATGGTCTTTATCTTTAATTTAGAAATGTGTGAAAGCCAAACTACTGCCATGAAGTAAAAATATACACACCAAAATCTTCGCAGGACAAACTAACTTCTATGCCATGCCAAATCATTGATAGGAAATTGAGTTTACACTTTGTAATAGTATTGTACATGATGGTGGGTTACCAAGTTCAATAAAGTTTAGATGCTGCTCTTAAAGATCATATAGAATAATTGGCACATAAACTGTATATCTTGAATCAATACTTGAAGTGTGAAGTGTTTTTATCTTCATTTGTAAGTGTGTGCAGAGCTGATGTTGAACAAAGAAACATTCTCTCTGCCTTATTATTTCAACTCTCATACTCGAAAGAAGTGTGCTTTTTCAGACTATTTAAGCACCATCTGTGTTGATTTTTGTGATTTTGTTGATGATTGTACTATTAAAATGGCCCCCAAGAAGAGTACCAAAGTGGTGTCTATTATCCATAAGTACAAGGAGGTTGTGCTATACCTTGTAAAGAAAATATGTGTATTAGATAAACTTTGCTCAGGTATGCATTATAGTGCTGTTGCCATGAGTTCAATGATAATGCATCAAAAATATGGTACACTGAGAAAAAGGAAATTTGCCAGTGTGCACATGAGGCTACTTAGAAAATACTTAATTAACATACATAGTGTGTGATTAAGTTATAGAAAAATGGAAAAGTGGCTCAATTTCTGGGTTCATAACATGACAACTTTTTTTTTTTTTTTTTAAGTATAGTGAACAGTATTTTTATGAGTCTGAAAGTCTGTATACACATGCCACGTGCTCTTCCAGGTCTTATTCAAGGCATACAGGAAGTGACTTAAAGATAAAAGATTCCTGACTTCATGCAATTTATCTTCCAATTCAGGGAGAAATGCAATCATCTAGTAAACTAATAAAAAAATCCAAGATGGTAACATAGTTATACCCTTCAATGAAAGAACTAAGACAATATAATAGTGGATGTAACAACTTTATATAGGAAAAAAAGCCACTTTAGGAGGACACATTCCAGGCAAGATATTAAAAAATAATATGTTAAAAAAAATAATATGTTGAAGCCAGCCATGAGAAAGACATCTCTGAAAATAATTTTTCCTATATGATATTTGTGATAATTTTGGTAAAAATATATTGCTAATTCTGAAATGAATGAAGATAGAGTTAATGTAAAGTGAGATAAAAATCAATTTCTGTATATTTAACAAAAGAAAACAAAGAACATGCTTGTCATACCAAATACACTGTGTTCATAAGTAATGAGACTTTCACATGATACAGAAAAAGGAAGACATTTATGAAAACTCTCCCAGATTTAAAGCTTCTTGAGGCTGAAAATCTGGAGATTTGCACGTTATTTGTAGCTGTATAGAATCATCATAGAAACAGCTTTTCTGACACTGCTCACAGTTCTGCTTCTAAGGCAAGTCAGAAGCAGGAAGTAAAAAGATATACAAAGAGGAAAAGTAATGAATAAAGTTAACCAAATTTCAAGTCTCTCACTTTTGATGTAGGTCAACCTTGAATTTTAGATGAATACTTGAATCACAATTCATCTAAATTAGGTCATCCATCCCTGGTGACAGATGTGTTTCAAAAATTAGCATTGACTTTCAAGTCATTGAAAAGGTTTCTATGAAACTTTGGAAGAGTTTCAAAAAAATTAAATATAGGCTTCTATTTTAAGTAAGAAATAGAAGACTATACTCCAAATTTTAAAAAATCAATTTATCTGAATATATTCCAAAGTGCAATATTTTTGTTCCACCCAAAATTAAATTAATGACAAGCATTCTGGTATCTATTTATATTATATTTTGTTATATCACTTACTCAATGGACATGAATATAAGCAAACTTCAGGAGATGGCAAAGGATAGAGGAATCTGGTGGGCTACAGTCCATGGGGTCACAAAGAGTCAGACATGACTTAGTGACTGACAAACCACATATTATATTACATGGTAATTATTAGGAGCTTGTGTTAAAACAATCTAAGCTAAAAAGTAAACCAAACTCCTTATTCAAGCATTCTTTAAAGGCAGTCAAACTTTCCTGATAATACTTTTGAGAGCACTGCAGCAAAGGTCCTCATTTTTCTGTGTTGAGGTGAGTACCTGGCTTCTCTTCCACCCTTTACTATATCTGACCCAGGAGAGCAAAATGCATTGTCTATTTGGTGAGCTTGAGAGACAAAAATGAGGGCAGCACCCTTTCCTTATCTTATTGATGAGGTCAATCTGCCTGCATAGAAGGTAGATTGTACAAGTCTACACCCTGTGAAAATTTTAGTGGGGAAGCATTCCCCCATCGCTCAGTGGTGAAGAATCTACCTGCAATGCGGGAGATGCAGGAGACATGGGTTCTACCCCTGGGTTGGGAAGATTCCCTGGAGGAGGAAATGGCAACCCACCCAGTATCCTATGGACAGAGGAGACTGCTGGGCTACAATCTGTGGATTCAAAAAGGATCAAACATGACCGAGCCACTAAGCATATTAAGGAAGGACACACAGTCCACTCTCCCTGGGAAGGCCACTACTATCTCCCATTCCATTTGAGAATCTCTCTACTTGGGAGGTGAAGTTCAAAGGAGCCTATTTGACCATATGATATATTGATCTCCATTTTTCTGCCTGTTGTACTAAAGTGATTCTAAATCAAAATGCAAAGAGGAGGTATTCTTTATTGACCTTTAAAAATCCCAGAAGTATAGAATAATTTTTCAAAGGGAGAAAATGTAATAGCAGGAGAAATCAGTTTTTGGAGTCAGAGAATCTTACATTCAAATCTCATGTCTTTCACCTCCTGGGTAACAACGGGCAAGTTATGTATATTTTTTAAGCCCATGTTCTCCCAGTTGCCGTTGTTCAGTCAGTCAGTCTGTCCTGTCTGACTCTTTGCCACCCCGTGGACTGCAGCACGCAGGGCTCGCCTGCTTCACTATCCCTGGAGTTTGCTCAGATTCATGTCCATTGAGTTGGAGATGCCATCCAACCATCTCATCCTCTGTTGCTCCCTTCTCCTTCTGCCTTCAATCTTTCCCATCATCAAGGTCTTTTCTAACAAGGTCTCTTCTCATCAGGTGGCCAAAGTATTGGAGCTTCAACTTCAACATTAATTCTTCCAAAGAATATTCAGGGTTGATTTCCTTTAAGATTAACTAGTTTGCTCTTCCTTGCAGTCTAAGGGACTCTAAAGAGTATTCTCCAGCACCACAATTCAAAGGCATCGATTCTTCAGTGCTCAGCCTTCTTTATGATACAACTCAAACGTTCTCCCAGTACAAAGTAGAAATACTGTGGTTTCACTAGCAGGGGTTAGATGAAAATTGAAGATAGTGGAAATAAAGTCTACACGACAAAGAAGGTTCTAAATGAACATTTATTATCAATATTAATGCTATGTTTTAATTTACTATTGACACTTTAAAAAATCAAGGTTAATTAAAAGTTATGACATGGTCAAAGATTTTTTATGTTCAAGTTATTATAACTGGTATTTTTGCACTATTACAGTTAATAGTAATTAATTCTTATTGATATCTTGAGAAAACCTAGGACACTACATTAAGAAACATAATGATAAATTTCAGTTTACTTCATAGAATTATTATGAAATCCAATTTATTTTAAATAGATGAGAATGGTAGGCACTTAACTAAATTGTCAAATAATAAATATATATTATCTATTAAACGTTCTTGATATGTCTTATATCAAAATTTTCTTAACCTCTCATTCACTCTTATTCCTTTACCCAATCCCGGGAGGGCCAAAATAGAACTAAAAGATGGAGAAAGGGATATATACTCTCTACCAAATTGAGCGGGTTTTCTTCTGCTCTTGGAATGAGACTTAAACCATCAGAATTCCTGATGGAATTCCTAAATTTTCAACTTTAGGACTTTTTCTACACCTTATATAATAGGCTCTGCTGGTTCTCAAACCTTCAGATTTGAACTAGAACTATATCACTAGCTTATCTGGGCCTCCCGCTTGCAAGTGGCAGATCATGAGACTTCTCAGCTTCTACAATCTCATTAGTGAATTTCTTATAATGAATTGCTTTATGTATATATTATTGGTTCTGTCTCTCTAAGAAGTCTTATTAATGCAGAATCAATTCACAGCTTATTTTGACTCAATGAAGATGTAAACATGAATTTCTTTTATCATAATGCAAAATAGAAATAATAAAATACATTTTGCAATCATGGGGAGAGAAATAAAATATTCAAAAGTCTTGAAATATTAACATACTTATTATTAACAGTTAAAGTTTTGATGAAAAATAATTACTAAATGTAATTGGTTTTTTTCTTGAAAGAAACAAAATAGTCTAGCATTTAGAAAGGTAAACTCTAGATCATTAATTCCTGACAACATTTTTCCTTACAGTATATTGGTTTAAAATATAATATAATGGTATCCTAAAAATTACCCAATACAAAGAGAAAACATAAAAAATATGAGACAATTTAATTCTCCTGTATGTAAGTGAAATATATAACTGATCTTTGAAGGTGTAAGCAGCCAGCCTCCTGGCTACACACTGCTTTTTTATTGGTAGCTTGAATATTTGATTTATTGGATTTCACTGTGTATTTTTTTTTTAATTTGAAGGATAATCACTTTATAGAATTGTGTTGGTTTCTGCCAAACATCAATATGAACCAGCCACAGGTGGGTTCCACTATCTTTTACCTCCTACCAGGATGAGACCAACTGACCTTAGGTCTTGGAGGGAAAGGTCTTGGGGGAATGTGAGAAGCTATAAAAATTATTCATGAAGTAAATTCATGATTTAAGTGATTTTCCCCAACCATTTCCTACTTTACTACATTACCATGCATTTTACTACTCAGGAAGCAGTAAATTGTATAAGGAAGGATTTTCCCTGCTCTGAAATAGCAAATTAAAGTATTTGAGGTATTCATGCCCAGGTAAATGGAGCTAATAAATAAAAATAAATAAATTTTTAAAATCACTGCTTGAGTCTAAAATTTTACCAGTAAAGTAAGTGACTTAATTATGAAGTGTATATTGTATGCATTTGCAAATTTCATAAAATCTTATAATTAACGTTTAAAAAGTAACATCCAAATATCCTAACATTTTTCAGAATTATAAATTTAATTCAAAGTAGCACTTTTTGTCCTAATGGTGTTCAGCCTCCCCAGAAGTGATTGGTTCATTCTAAACAGAAATATATTTTTTTGATTGGTTCATTCTAAACAGAAATATATTTTTGCTGTTGTTCTATCCTCTCCCTCTAGCTGCTTTTAGAAGTTCCTCATTATTTTCCAACATAGGTAAGGAACAACTTTACATTGCTTTAGTTAGTTGTTAAATTGCACATTCTCTCATTCATACTTTTGGTTTTGCATTTCCCCTAATATACTGCTCTAATTCTTTATCTCAAGCCTCTCTAGAATGTATTCTCAACACTCTTAATCTAAATTTCTTGGATTTTCTTTTCCAAATCCCTGATGCGTTTTTGCTTTATCAAAAGTACTCAGAAAAAAACAACCATAACCCGAACAACCAATGAAAAATTGGAGGGTTACTCAATTTAAATAAAAAAGTAAATGAATAAATATTATTATATTTTTAACACAAAGCACGTGACATTTTCTGTCATCAAACACATGTCATTTTTCCAAGCCAGTTATCCAATTCCCTTGCATCAATTGGATGTTCAACCTTTCAATTCAGTTTTGACACTAAAAATAGAGGTTAGTGCAAACTCCACAGGTTAAGGTCTCAGTCTTGTGAGACTGCTCCTATTACAAAGGCAGTTGTAAATGAAGTGCCAGCCTACACACACTTTGAACTGGCTGACTCATAGGAAAGTGTTTTATTTACTGTTTCAGCTTATTATAGAAGATACAACTTAGGAACAGCCAGATAGAAGAGAACTATAGGGAAAGGTATGGTGGAAGAGGGGTGGAAGTACACCATCCTACCAGAACTTTGTTGTGTTCACCAACCCCAAAACTTCCCAAATCCGTTTATGTGTGGTTTCATTATAGAGGATTGATTGATGAGATCATTGGTCATTGCTGATTTAATTCAATCTCCAGGCCCTCTTAACTCTTCAGAAGTTGAGGGATGGGAAATGAAACTGAAAATTCTAAGCTTATAAATCACATGATTATTGACTCTGGTTACCAGTTCCTGTTAGAAGTCGTCCAGAAGCCCTCTTAAGGGTCACTTCAGTAGCACAATCTATAGAAAGGTATATTTGTTTACACATACAGATATATTTGATCAGACTGAAGCTCAAGCTCCAATACTTGGGCCACTTGATGAGAAGAATTGACCCATTAGAAAAGACCCTAATGCTGGGAAAGACTGAAGGCAGGAGGAAAAGGGGAGCACAGAGGATGAGATGGTTGGGTGGCATCACTGATTTGATGGACATGAGTTTGAGCAAGATCCGGGAGTTAGTGATGGAGGGGAAGCCGGGTGTGCTTCAGTCTTTATAATAGTGCTTATCATAAAGAACCCACCTGCCAATGCAAGAGACATAAGAGAAATAGGTTCTACCCCTGAGTCAGGAAGATCCCCTGAAGGAGGGCATGGCAACCCATTCCAGTGTTCTGGCCAGGAGAATCTCTTGGACAGGGAAGCCTGGCAGATACAGTCCATAGGGTTTCAAAGAGTTGGACATGACTAAAGTGACTTAGCACAGCACAGCATATATATGTGTGTGTGTGTGTGTGTGTGTGTGTGTGTGTTATAATTATACCACAATTATAAAGGTGAATTTTTTGCAACTTTTCCTCTCCATGTCCTTCGTGCTTAACTCTTGAAGGGAACATATTTCCACTGACTCTTAACACTGGAGAGTGATTAGATACCTGAAGAATTATTTAGCTCCCATTATCTTTCTCTTCTTTACAACTTAGGATAATGACACTTTGGCCTATCACCTAGATGTGAGGGAAGAGAAAGATATTTCCAAACAGATACATCAAGTAACAAAGAGGTAACATGACTGAGCTTGTATGCAGGTGCCTACCACAGACACTCTTTTACTATTATGTTAAAAATATATTAGTTTAATAAACAAACTGATTCTTCTATGCATAAAAAGGTAGCATAGAGAAGAATTTGGCACCAAAAAAATGCTTTCATGTATGAAAGGTCATACATGACCTTTCATGACACTATAAGTAGTGACCTTCTACAGTGAATTATATCTGACCTATAGGGTAAACATTTTGAAAGTGAGAGTGTGTAACTTCCCAGGAGCAGTAATTAAAGATATTGTAACTTTCACCTTGTTTTCTTGGCTTGCTTATTCTGGAGGAAGCCAGATCCCATGCCATGAAGATACTCAAACAGCCCTACAGAGAGGCACACAAATAAAGAGGAACTGGTGCCTCCCACCAGCAGCCAACACAGGCAACAGTAATTAGTCAGTGATAAGAAAGAGCCACCTTGGAAGGAAATCTTTCGGCCTCGGGCAAGATTTCTGATGGCTGCAGCTCTAACTCACATCTCACTGCAACCTCATTCAAGCTCCTGAGTTAGAAGAACCAGCTAAACTGGTACTCAATGTATCATCCACAGACACTAAACCAGGTGATAAACAATAATTGCCTAAAGTCACTATTTTTGAGTTAATGTGCTATGCAGCAATAAAAAGGTAATACATTCTTTGGCTTAAAATGTTCACAATTTGAATGTGAAAATATTTAAAATGACAGGTTTTAAAAGAATTTATCTCTATGGCTTAGAATTCCTAAGAAGATAAATGGGTTAACAGCATATGCAGATACATTTAAACATATATACTTATTTTTTACACATATTGAATAGGAGCAAAATACTTAAATCTCCATACATTCTATCCTAATCAATGTTAAAACTCTTCCGTAGTTATGAGATAGCTCCATTTTGCACCCAATTATCCCAATTTGTATAGAATCTCACTTATAATTATCTGCTTTCTCCTGTGTCCCAGGTTGATGCTAAAAATATTTTATTTGGCTATAAATTATAATAATGCTTACAGTCATAAAAATTGTCTGGTATTTTCATCTAATTATCACATACTAAAATATAATTAAGCAGAAATTATCAATCATTCCTAATAATTATATATTTCCATAAAATATTAATTACATGTATACTTTTATTTCTTCATTTCTTATTAAAAAATAACAGAAAATATATTCTTAGAACTGAGAATAGTTTCTGTTCTTTGTGATGTAACTTTCTTCAAACATGAGAGCCAACATTTTTTGAATTTGACTGCCTGTGTGGAGAGACTTGAAGAAGAGACAGAATAGTGACAACAATTAATATTTTCTTTTCTTTTAATGATAAACATTTTTATTTAAGTTTTTCAAGAATAATTAAATTCTCACAATCTTAAAAGAAACTGAAATATTAGTTTTGCCTCTTTTACATATGTTCTCCACAACTGACATATTTATGATTTATAGCATATATTTAATTTTAAAAATAGAAACTGACGGAGTTTGTGCAGCCAAGGAAAGTGGGTTTTCAAGTTGAAATACATATGTTATAAAGTTGAGAAAAATAAAGCATTTTATACATTTAGAGTTTTACAGAAAGGCAGAATCAAATGTATCCTGTTCAGTTCTAAGCAAACTCTATTATTATAGAATCCCAAGAAATGTTCTCTACAATTCTACACATGAGGGAGGGTGGCTAACATAGAGGTACTCAAATGGCAAAGTTGAGGATGAAAAAGGACTTATGTACAGGGTTAAGTGATATAATTCTTATTTAGTTTATAAGTAAATAAGGGGAAAATATGTAATTAAAAGTTCTTGGAGTAGATTTTTTTTTCAAACTATTTTATTAAGACCCAGTATTTTTCTGTTACTCTTTCTTTGTGCTACCACTTTTGGTTTCTTTACATTGGCTTAATTTTCAAGTTTCCTCTCATTTATTTGGTGCTAAAATGACCACTAATGTCCCAGACTCACCTTCAGTCAGCTTGCCAAACACCGTACCCAAAGAGTGCCAAGGAATATTATGGATTATCTCTTTGGACCAACCAGAATCACTTGCTCTTCCCTGAGTTGATAACTATGGGCACAGTGATGGAACACAGAATGAGCTGACTTGAATCTTACATTATTTTAAAGAACCACAAGTGTAGAGTTAATCCATTCTTAAAAAACACATAGTCCTGTGGAAGGTGATTCCCCACCAAAAAAGAAAAAAAAAAAAATCAGATGAAGTGGCTAGAAGATGAAGATAAATATTGCTTGTATTGATATTTGGAAGTAAGAAACAAAATAGATGTTACTGACTATACTTTTTCTGTTCTTAAGGTAATTACTATGTATTGGAAAATATTTCTTAGCTTTTAGAGAACATAAATGTACTGATTGCAAACTAGTCTTTTTGGCAACACACATATACACACAAACACACGCACGTGTGTGTGTTCATTTACGTGCATGTTCATTACGTTCATTACGTGTGTGTGCTAAGTCACTTCAGTTGTGTCCAACTCTTTTGCAACCCCATGGACTGTAACCCACCAGGCTCCTCTGTCCAAGGGATTCTCCAGGCAAGAATACTGGAGTGGGTTGTCATGACCTCCTTCTGGGAATCTTCCTAGCCCAGGGATCCAGCCTGGGTTTCTTATGTCCTCTGCACTGGCAGGCGAGTTTTTTACCAGGTGTCACAAAAAGGTTTTCCAGAGACAATTACTCAATTTGAAAAAGTTTCTCAAAAGATAGGACTTTCGAATTTAATAAAATTGTCCACTGAAGCAGATAAGTAGGGGTAAACTGAAGTCTGCAGCTGTCTCTCCCGCTCTACTCCCACTATTGTCTGAAATCATTATTATGTATACTCCACCATGATTAGAGTTCTAGGTACCCTGTCTAAACCAGTAGCCTAGTACTAACTTTGTAAAGAAAATGAATCCCCAAAATTTCAAGGACACAGTAAATATAAAGCAATCTGAAAGCAACTTTTCTGCAAACAAAATATGTTAATTCTTCCCTGATAATTAATTCATCACTAATGCATTTGAAGGGCTTCCCAGGTGGCTTGGTTAGTAAAGAATCCACCTGCCAATGCAGGAGATGCAAGAGATGCAGTTTCAAACCCCAGGTCAGGAAAAGTCCCTAGAGTAGGAAATGGCAACCCACTCCGGTATTCTTGCCTGGGAAATTCCATGGACAGAGAAACCTAGTGAGCAACAGTCCAAAAGCTGGACAAAACTGAGCGTGCATGCACATGCATATAATACCTTTGAAAATTACATTTCCTTTTTAAAAATGCCCTCATAATATTTCAACCACTCTTATTCAAATGATGCTTCTCAGTTGTCTGCTCTTCTTAAGGAAACTAGTAGGTGTGTGGATAATGTTGCAAAAAAGAGAATAGCAACAGGAAACTGTAAAGAGATTGTTGTCATCTGCCAAGAAAGAATTTAAATTTTCTTACCATCTTCTGTCTCTCTATCCAAAATTAATCTCCCTTTCACACCTCAAAATGTCAGCACTGTCTGTTTTAAGAGCTGATACAGCACTTTAAAAAATATTTATTTTCTTGTTGCTTTTTAGTTCTTTCAGGCAGTCTATGAAAAAGAATGCATATAGGCCTTTCTGAAGAAAACTAAGTATTATGATGTATATTTGCCATTTCTATATTTCAGGTATATTATATATAATTTAAAATAAAAATCAACTAAATTGAAATTGGCTCATGTTTAATATCTGTCACTTTTTTTCTCTTTTTCTTACATCTTTACTTTTTTATACAGAGTACAGATTGCTTACTCTGAGCAACTTCAATCTCATCAAGTTTTCAAATATTTCCTTCATACTTAAAATAGGATTAGATAATGGAGAAAATAAGGAGATATCAAAAGTTAAAACTAAAGACTAGCTAGTGAGGCTGACATACTAAATATTCAGTGAAGAGAAATTCTCTGTTCTAAGCCCATCTGCTAGAAGTCATCTCTTCAAATTATAAGAAAAATGCCTGCAGAAGAGATTTCACTGTATAAATCTATTAATGCTTAAATGATAATGACAAACTCAAGACTTTAAAGTAGGTCCCAATTCATTATCCAGTATGAAAAAAAAAAAAAAGGCATAGCATATAATGATGTCCAATGTATTATTACTTAATTTAACAATATTTAGGATTAGTTGAATGTGTTTTATACAAATTAGAGCTAAGCATCAGTCTACAAGTTGTTAGCTAACATTTGAAGTACTTTAATCAATAATTTGCATGAAAGGGTTTTGGTAAATATTGGGAATATTCCAATATGGAATCAATACTCCAAATGTTATAAAATAAAAATAACCTAAAAATGTCATTCAATTCAGCACAGAAGTTTCAGTAATTAGCATGAGTAATGTTAGATATATTTTAGGGGTGGTAAAATAAATTCACAAAAGTAGTTTACATAGAAAATGTATAGGAACCCTAATATTGTTATGTAAGTATAAGAATCCATCAGACCCTGCAGCTTGAAGCCTATGGAACTAATATCTAGGCCAAGAATTCTGGTTTGTCCTAAATGTCCCACCCTCCATTTATTCACAGGGTATTGTGTTTGGTTTCACCGGATATTTGCCTGAGCTGTTATCAGAATATGATTCTTTCTGACTCAAAGAGATCTTCCCTTACAAGATACATGTCATCATGCTTGAAGACAGTGAGCTGAAATAGTTTAGGAAAGCAGGTTATGTAATAGATTTGTGTTTTCTTTGCTAGGAATGTTCATATATCCCTGTATTCACTTAAAACTCATTTTTGCTTAAACATATACCTCCTTATGAGAGACATAATCCCATCCATATCTAATTTTGAGGAGTAATAATATTTACCTTCAGAATTAGAGACTTGTTTAAAAACCAAATTTTTTATGTAACAGATTTGTACTTTTTTGCTAGGAATGTTCATATATCCCTATATTCACTTAAAACTCATTTTTGCTTAAACATATCACCTCCTTATGAGATACATAATACCATCTATATCTAATTTTGAGAAGTAATGATGTTTACCTTCAGAATTAGAGACTTGTTTAAAAAACAAATTTCTTAGGTACTTACAATAATTTTATTTGCCAACTTGAGTATTTAAAAGTAATCATGTTGCAGATATGCTAAGTGCTTTGTTTACATCAACTCATGTAGTTTTTTTTTTTTTTTAATATGAAACTATATGTGATGTATTACCATCTGAAAAATAGAATTCACCAAAAAATTAAGAAAATTATTTTTAAGGAGATTAGTTATTAATGAGGAAAGTCCCAAAGAAAAGGATGGGGGTCTTGAGGTTTTACGAAGGCTGAAACAGAAGGAAGTCATCTTGGATTCTTATGGCAAGCAGAGAAGGAAAGAAACTCTTTATCTGAGTCATTGAAGAAAGATAGAGATGGGTTTATCTTAGGATAAACAGAATACACTGGGTCACCAAGACAGTCTTTAGCTTAATTACTCTTTAGACAGCTTTCTCCTTGATAATAGATCTTGACCTTCTTTTCATTAGAGCATTTACTTTAGAAAAGTTACAATTTTTAATTTTTTCTTTGCCACTTTGAGATGTAAATCTTGCAGACTGTTGCCAATTTTTGTTGTTGTTGTTAGAGAAAGACTCTTCCCACCCAGGAATTACTTTCTCAAGGACAAGAAAACCATCCCCTTGAAGTGTAATCAAAGTCATTCTGCTTAAATCAAATGTAAGAATTTTCAATGAGACCTATACTAGATCTCTGTGTAAGGGTAGAAGCTCAAGCATCAATTAGCAAACTTGGAAGGCCTAATCACATTGAACAACTTCTTCCTAACACCCTCCAGTAATTTCTCACAAGCTTATCCAAAACCGAAAATCTTTCCTACCTTTTATTTCAGTAAAGTGTGTTCAATCTCTTTTGCAATAGTCTTGAACAAAGTCTTCCTTGCCTGCTTAACTCTGTCAGGTTCAATTTTTCTCTAAGGGCAAGGAAGCTTCTTTGGAGCACAAAGAGGAAGTGGTATTTCTTAACTATTCATTTTGCAGTTTTCCTGGGAACAAGGCTCAGGAAAACATCAACTTTGTCAAACTTTACAGAGAAGTGTGAAATAAAAAACAACCTAGACTTATGCAGCAGAGTCGAACGGGACTGAAGCGACTTAGCATGCATGCATGCATTGGAGAAGGAAATGGCAACTCACTCCAGTGTTCTTGCCTGGAGCATCCCAGAGAGAGCGCAGCCTGGTGGGCTGCCATATATGGGGTCACACAGAGTCAGACACAACTGAAGCGACTTAGCAGCAGCAGCAGCAGACTTATGCAATAATAGATTTATTTGAAAGTGCTTAAGTTTGAAACTTTAACAAAGACTCAAGCTATTAATGTCAGTTAATTTTTATTTTGTCTAAAGTCAGATACCTTTCTTCCTGTTCAGTGATCATGCAAGTCTTTAAAAATTTTAAGACACCTACACAATTTTTCCTACCTCTTTCTTTGATGACTACATTGCCTTTGCATCATTAAGTACTTTGAGAACATCTCATATCATCTCCCTCAATTTTACATTTTCCTTTATCTTTCACATGCATCTACATTTACATTTTCTCACCCTTTCCTTTAGTAAGTCTCTACATTTCTCCATTCTTAAAAAATAGGATACATATTAAGGGCATGTCTATTCTATCCAGTGTATAATCATACTAATCTTTGTTTCTGTCAAGAATTTTGTGAAAGTAAGTGAGGCAGTGAATATAGAGACAGATGAGAAATGCACTGATCTCAGGACACATCAGCATGTAAAAATGCAGAAGAGAAGAAAGATCTAGAAAATCTACCTTGTATAAAATTGGGAAAACTGGTCAACCACTTGTAAAAGAATGAAACTAGAACACTTTCTAACACCATACACAAAAATAAACTCAAAATGGATTAAAGATCTAAATGTAAGACCAGAAACTATAAAACTCCTAGAGGAGAACATAGGCAAAACACTCTCCGACATAAATCACAGCAAGATCCTCTATGACCCACCTCCTAGAATATTGGAAATAAAAGCAAAACTAAACAAATGGGACCTAATGAAACTTAAAAGCTTTTGCACAACAAAGGAAACTATAAGTAAGGTGAAAAGACAGCTCTCAGATTGGGAGAAAATAATAGCAAACGAAGCAACAGACAAAGGATTAATCTCAAAAATATACAAGCAACTCCTGAAGCTCAATTCCAGAGAAATAAATGACCCAATCAAAAAATGGGCCAAAGAACTAAACAGACATTTCTCCAAAGAAGACATACAGATGGCTAACAAACACATGAAAAGATGCTCAACATCACTCATCATCAGAGAAATGCAAATCAAAACCTCAATGAGGTACCATTACACACCAGTCAGGATGGCTGCTATCCAAAAGTCTACATGCACTAAATGCTGGAGAGGGTGTGGAGAAAAGGGAACCCTCTTACACTGTTGGTGGGAATGCAAACTAGTACAGCCGCTATGGAGAACAGTGTGGAGATTTCTCAAAAAACTGGAAATAGAACTGCCATATGACCCAGCAATCCCACTTCCGGGCATACACACCGAGGAAACCAGATCTGAAAGAGACACGTGCACCCCAATGTTCTTCGCAGCACTGTTTATAATAGCCAGGACATGGAAGCAACCTAGATGCCCATCAGCAGACGAATGGATAAGGAAGCTGTGGTACATATACACCATGGAATATTACTCAGCCATTAAAAAGAATTCATTTGAATCAGTTCTAATGAGATGGATGAAACTGGGGCCCATTATACACAGTGAGGTAAGCCAGAAAAATATAGACCAATACAGTATACTAACGCATATATATGGAATTTAAAAAGATGGTAACAATAACCTTATATGCAAAACAGAAAAAGAGACACAGATGTACAGAATAGACTTATGGACTCTGTGGGAGAAGGTGAGGGTGGGATGTTCTGAGAGAACAGCATTGAAACATGTATATTATCTAGGGTGAAACAGATCACCAGCCCAGGTTGGGTGCATGAGACAAGTGCTCAGGTCTGGTGCACTGGGAAGACCCAGAGGGATGGGGTGGGGAGGGAAGAGGGATGGGGGATCAGGATGGGGAGCATATGTAAATCCATGGCTGATTCATGTCAATGTATGGCAAAATCACTACAATATTGTAAAGTAATTAGCCTCCAACTAATAAAAATAAATGAAAAAAAATTGATACTATTTCAACAGGGAACTGAGAAATGCAGATTTTAGAAAGAGGAAATGATAATGACAATAATAAAAGCTTCAATCATTAAGCCCTTATAGGGCATCAGGCAGGCACCGTATTGAAAGCTTAGCAAAGAGTCATACAGAAACATCTGGAATTTAATTAGCTATTTAATAAAAATCAGCTGCATTCTTTTCTAATGACAATGGTGGGAGATAAAAGAGAATGTAGGTTGTCTCTTCACCCACCCCCACTCCCCTACCCTGAGACTGTAAATTGGGAGATAAACCTATATTTATTACAAAACAAATACAATACATAAGCAGATACGAACTTAAATGATTCATTGCTGAATTTCCTGAGGGCAGATTTTAATTTCTAATGAATTCTGGGAAATAAAATATCCAGTAGAGTAGCCAAAAATGATTCAAAAAAAAAAAAAAAAGAAAGAAAGAAAAGAAAGAAAAAAAGAAACAGAAGATCTTGAAAAATTCAGTTCAGTTCAGTCGTTTAGTCGTGTCCGGCTCTTTGTGACTCCGTGGGGTGCAGCACGCCAGGCTTCCCTGTCTATCACTTGAAAATTAGCTTGACTTAAAATTAGTGTGTAGGGAATTTTAGGCAAAATGAAAAGGTGTGTATGAGAATTGGAAGCTAGAATGATCAGAATCCAGAATCAATGTGCTGCATGTTAGAGTTCCTAGAACTGAGAATCTGATAGGGGTAAAAAATGGTTAAAATAAATATGAATAGTTTGAATGGGGCCAGACGGCAGAGACAGTTAAAAATTCACATAACATCTATCCTTTGTGAAAGTCAGACAAAACTTGAGACTTGTGAACTTGTTTTCAGACAAGCTAGAACTAACTTATTTCAGATATAGTGCCAAGATATGAGTCATATTTTCAATAAAATATGGCTGGGAACTAACAAATGGAAAGAATTCAGAACACAATTTTCTTAATTTATCATAAGAAAGGGAACACTGGGAAGACTTTTTTTTTTTTAATTTAAGAAATCAGAGTTTGATGCTTTTGTTACTTACCAGATGAGCACACTGCATTTCTTATAAAATATAACTTAATTATAAATTATTTGAAGTTTTAGTACACAATAGTAACTGCACAAACTGATGTGGAATTTCATTATGTGTTATATAAAGAGTGTTGTCTTTGATATTTCCAACTTAAAAAAAAATAACAAAACCAGCAGCAAACAGTATGTTAAAAGTTGTTAGTCATACTTGCTTGCCCTTAAAGAAACATGAAAGAAAATTGTTGCTTTATGCTTAATGATTAATATAAAGAACCAAACAAGGTATTTGAAAATTTAAAAATTTAAATTGTGGTTAGCATTTTTCAAATGTTTTAGAATTATTTCTATATACTAACCAACTTAACCAAAAATGAATATATAAGCTGGAAAAACCAAAAGAATATATGATTTTGTCAAAAAAATAAAAATAAAAACAACTTTACTGCTTTTAACTAAATTCTAAATGTATCAAGAGGCTGGTGTCTTCAGTTATTTGTATGTAGCCTACTGTATATTTTCCCTAAACTGAATGTACTATATTTTTAAGAGAAAACACTGTGTTTTTGAGTGATGGTGGGAAGAAGGTATGCAGTTCAGTTCAGTTCAGTTCAGTCACCCAGTCGTGTCCTACTCTTTATGACCCCATGGACTACAGCATGCCAAGCCTCCCTGTCCATCACCAACTCCTGGAGTTTACTCAAACTCATGCCCATCGAGTCAGTGATGCCATCCCACCGTCTAATCCTCTATCATCCCCTTCTCCTCCTGCCTTCAATCTTTCCCAGCATCAGGGTCTTTTCAAATGAGCCAGTTCTTCCCATCAGGTGGCTAAAGTGCTGGAGTTTCATCTTCAGCATAGGTTCTTCCAATGAATATTGAGGACTGATTTTGTTTAGGATGGACTGGTTGGATCTTCTTGCAGTCCAAAGGACTCTCCAGAGTCTCGTCCAACACCACAGTTCAAAAGCATCAATTCTTCAGTGCTCAGCTTTCTTTAGAGTCCAACTGTCACATCCATACATGAGTACTGGAAAAACCATAGCCTTGACTAGACAGACCTTTATTGGCAAAGTAATGTCTCTGCTTTTTAATATGCTGTCTAGACTGGTCATAACTTTTCTTCCAAGGAGGAAGAGTCTTTTAATTTTATGGCTGCAGTCACTATCTGCAGTGATTTTGAAGAAAGTAGGGAAAACTAATAGACCATGCAGGTATGACCTAAATCAAATCCCTTAGGGATTATACAGTGGAAGTGATGTATAGATTTAAGGGATTATATCTGCTAGAGTGTCTGAAGAACTATGGATGGAGGTTTATGACATTATTTTTTTGTTGTTTGTTTTTTTCTAAAGGCTCATGACATTGTACAGGAGACAGGGATCAAGACCACCCCCAAGGAAAAGAAAGGCAAAGTGGTTGTCTGAGGAGGCCTTACAAATAGCGATGAAAGAAAGAGAAGTGAAAGGCAAAGGAGAAAAGGAAAGATATACCCATTTGAATGCAGAGTTCCAAAGAATAGCAAGGAGAGATAAGAAATCCCTCAGTGACCAATGCAAAGAAATAGAGGAAAACAATAGAATGGGAAAGACTAGAGATCTCTTCAAGAAAGTTAGAGATACCAAGGGAACTTTTCATGCAAAGATGGGCACAATAAAGGACAGAAATGGTATGGACCTAACAGAAGCAGAAGATAGTAAGAAGAGGTGGCAAGAATGCACAGAAGAACTATACAAAAAAGATCTTCACAACCCGGATAATCAGGATGGTGTGATCACTCACCTAGAGCCAGACTTCCTGGAATGTGAAGTCAGGTGGGCCTTAGGATGCATCACAAGAGCAAAACTAGTAGAGGTATGCAGTAAGGAGAAGCAAAGAACTATTACATATAAATGTTAAGTACAGGTTTTGTGTGATAAATTTGTGGGATCAATGTTAATATAGAGAATCTCATTACAATGAAGTGAGTTTCAGAGAAGCTGCCTACTTAAACTGACAAAGATGATAAATTTAGTAGGATAAGAATTGTGTGACATTATAACTTCTATAGTAGTCCACACTCCATCTTTAAGACAGCATTTTAAAAACAGTCATATTGACCAATTACACATGAAAAAATAATTAAAGCAAAATATATGTTTATAATTAAGTTCTTATATGATTTTTTCATATATTTTAATGCAAGTTGGTTAGATTCACAAATTTAAACCTAGAAATCATACTGAATTAGCTCAGAGATGACACGCTGAGTCATCAGAATTTTTTTATATTTTTTATCAATAAAGATGAATAGCCCATGTTTCTTAATTGCCATGTTCGTCTGGTATTTTCTATTTTTAGCAGTATTTCTGTTGAAATCCTTGCCCTGCATTACCTTTTTCCATGAATTATTTGTCAATCAGCAATAAGGAACTTCACTGAAATCCCACAACAGAAGTGCAAAAACCTGTTAACTTCAAGATTTTTTCTTATCCTCTTGTAAAATGTTGATTGTCTTTATTATTTATAAAAAAGGAGAAAGAGTTGAGGGCGTTAAAGAGATTTTAGGTGTTAAGACTTGGATACAACTTAAGCCAGGGGATTCTGCAGGCTGATACTTTTGGGAGTCTAGATAATTAGAAATTGGGTATAAAGATTTTTTTTTTCTCTACAAGTTCATAACAGACAAAAACCTGAAATGGCAGCAGTTATTTATCATTGACTGAGTGCACAGGAGAATTTGCACAATAGCTTCAACTACTGTCTGCAGAAAACTTGTCTTTTCAACTTCTTAAAGCTAAATGCTTAAAAACAGTTTATAAATAAAAAGAAGAAACTATTTTTTAAAATACTGTCTCCACTCAGCATTATTATTATTATTATTATTTTTTACATAAGACCATCCAATCTGACATATGTCAGGGGGTAACTAGCAGTCTTAGCTGTCTTCTGCTAACAGAATACCTGCTACACTTAGCAGGCATTTCTTGTTCCTCATTAGCCAAATTATGTTCAGGTCATATATCAAATCTTTGACAATAATGCCACTTTAATACCTAATTGGTTAAATAATTGTGTAATTATGGTAACTGTACTCAGATACCACTGTAATTCTTGTAACCATGGCATTTGCCTGATGTAGACTGTGATGTCATTTGATCTACTAGATAGATTTAATAACACTAAAAATTAATGTAGCATTTGTCCCATATCAATGACGATTCCTCCAGATGTTAATAACATTTTAGGTAAAATTTTAGAAAACTTAGTCAACACTCTGAACATTCTGTTAAATGAAGTCATAGTATTTTTATGAAAAATATTATCTCTGGAATTAAGCACAGAAAAATAAATTGATAACTTGCTTCTGAGAGGGGAGATTGAAATCTTGACATACGGTAATTAGCAGAATTTATATCTTGCTGTGGGATATTTACAGTAATGACTGTGTTCTTAGAATACTTTTGGATCACAGCAAATATTGGCTCATAAAAAATCGAGAAAATCATGTTGGGGAAGAGGAAAGATAATAATAGTAGTCTTAAAATTTTTGCTCTATGTTTTCTACTAATTAACACTTTTCTAATGAGTGCTAACCAAATGAGACTTTGACATAAATTAGCAAAAAAGTTCTCAAAACCTTTAAAAGTAAAATAAATGACATATGGCAAAATATTGATGTGGTAAGCATTTAAATGTATTAGTTATTAATATGAAGAACTTTAAACATATTAGGTATCAAACCTATGCTAAATACCAGGTTTATCACCAAGGATTACATTTGGCTGCATTTATCAGTAAAAACATGAATATAATATTAATAAAGATAAAGTTTTCCAGTGGTGTGAGCAAGTTGTAAGTGTTTTCCTTATTCATTTGAAAGAACCCTGGAAGTAAGTAGTCCAGGGCCATATAAAAATTCCATATTTACCATGAATACAGACTCATTCTCTTTTCTCTCCCATTATTCTAGATCAAGGATAGAAGATTTTTTCTGAAGGGGTCAGGAATAAAGCATTCTAGGATTTGCAGGCCACACAGTCTCTGCTACAACTTACTAATTCTACTTCTGGCACAAAAAGTAATTTGCCACTGTAGCATGAAACTACTAAATGCCTACTAAAATAGATATGACTGGGAAAGATTGAGGGCAGGAGAAGGGGACGACAGAGGATGACATGGTTGGATGGCATCACTGACTCAATGAACCTGGGTTTGGGTGGACTCCAGGAGTTGGTGATGGACAGGGAGGCCTGGCGTGCTGTGGTTCATGGGGTTGCAAAGAGTCAAACACGACTGAGCAAATGAACTGAACTGAACTGATATTCTAGTAAAACTGTTTTCAACTACAAATTGGCATTCGCCAAGGATATTTGCCATCTGCCTCAGCAGAGATTGAATCCCCTGCTTCTGCAGCTGTTGACCTTCGGCATGCCCTTGAAGGCAGTTCAAGGTGGAAAGTGAGGCACTGTGTTCTCCACGGAAACTGGTAAAGTAAGTCTTTATGTAGTTAGATATTTCCATGAGCTGATTTCTTGATCCCAATCCTTGTATTTCCTCATACCTAGAAAAGCACTAAACCTTTTCATGGTAATAGCAGCTTCTCCTGCCTAGCAAAAGACCTTTTGTAAAGTAAGCACGTGATTACATTGAATTCCCCCTTCACCAAAATTTTATATATTGATCTTCCCTCACTACCTCTTTGGAGCAGTCTCTCAGAGCTATCTGAGGTGCTGTCTTGCAATTCAAGTTGTGCATATTTTTTGGTCAACACTGTATAGAGAAAAACAAGTGATGGGTTGGGTTTATCTCATGGATGATAATTATACTAAGCTCTCTTTCAGAATGTGGCTTTCATCCGCAAGGTCAATTAATGACTCAAGATGGCTGTCAGAGGTCTAGATGTAGTATTCTAAATGAGAGCCAGAAGCATTACAGATACTAAAGGATCAAATGGGCTTCCTTCACAGAGAATAAGCTTTTTTAAAATTGATTTTCAGTGAGGACCTGCACAATATTTTTATTTGCATCTCTGTTTAATAAATAATCTGAAAGATCTTTATTCTTGATTCCTAAAAAGATAAGCACTAAATGCTTAAAACAGAATTGGCTGGCTGTTATCTCCAGTTCCTGGGAAGTAACCTCTAAATCCTTGGAATTTCCCTAGTGAAGTGTCTTTGTTATTTATGGTGGGTCCCATGGGGACAAATCTGATAGTTTATGTTAATGAAATTGCCTAGGGTGGAGGCTACCCATTACAGAAAGAATAAATATGTGGTTAGTGATTTGGGGCTTTGAACTGTATCAGCCAACCTCCAGGAAAAAGAGAGAATTGGAGATTGAATTCAACCATATAAACAATGATTCAATTAATCATGCCTATAGAATGAAACCATAATAAAAACTCAGGACACTGATGTTTGAGTAATTTTCCTTGGCTGGCAACTCTCTGCATATTATCACACACTGGTGTGTTCAAAGACTAATACATCTTGAGGACAAGAAAGATATATATTTTGGACCTTCCCAGATCACATCTTATGCATTTCCCCCTCATACTGGTTCTGATTAGTATTATTTTGTTTTAATAAATCTAATCATAAGTACAGTGTTCTCCTGAGTTTTGTGAATCATTCTAGAAAAAGTATTAAATTTGAGTGAATGCTAAGAACTCTTTAATTGTAGCTTGTGATCAGAGTGGGGATCTCTGAGATTGTGTCTGGCATTTGAAGTAAAACGAAAGCAGTTTTGTGGAGGATGATGCCCTTAATCTGTGAAGTTTGGCCTGGATCCAGGTAATGAAGTCTCAGAAGGTTATTGCAGTCTCACTTGCCAGAAGTTAGTCATTTGACTACATCTAGATTTAAATAAGATTTTAGACTCATATCTTCCATACCACCATCAGGCTTAGAATACTGCCCACATATCATATAACTAAGCTAAATATTTGGGATTCTAGCTTGAACTAAAGGAGATCAGTCCTGAGTGTTCATTGGAAAGACTGATGTTGAAGCTGAAACTCCAATACTTTGGCAACCTGATGTGAAGAGCTGATTCATTTGAAAACACCCTAATAGTGGGAAAGATTGAGGGCAGGAGGTGAAGGTAATGTCAGAGGGTGAGATGGTTGGATGGCATCACTGACTCAATGGACATGAGTTTGGGTAAACTCTGGGAGTTGGTGGTGGACAGGGAGGCCTGGCCTGCTGCAGTCCATGGGGGTCTCAAAGAGACACGACTGAGTGACTGAACTGGACTGAACTGAAGCTTGAACTACTTGGTCATCTTCCTTCAAAAAAAAAAAACATAATTAACTTCATCATGTTTCACTTTTTGGTTTGCCTTAGCTATCACAGTAACAGCAAGACTACATGGTCATCTAGCAACTCCTTTCATTTACTTCTCTTCATAAGTCAGCTGAAAAATTAAGAAATTTCTCATCTTCCTACTGCCACATCTAAAAACCTCCTTTGGTCTGTACTCATATTTTCCTGTGATCCTTTGAATTACAAAAGTAACATAAGTATTTGCTCTAACAAAACAAATTATCTTCCTAGTTTCCATGTTCCATCACTTATGACTTGTCAGGGACTTTGATTGAATTAGTGCATGTATTCTCTTTATTATAATAATAATCTTCCAGCATGCAAACATCCTTTACTCTCTTCCATTAAATAAAAGATAACTAAATGAAACCTTAAACTTCTAGCCTTTATTCTGCTCTAATTGCTTTTCCAATCATCTGATCCTGTTCTTAGTAAAACCTTGCAATATATGTGCCTGAACTAGCTGCTTGCATTTCCTTCTTAGACCTACTTTACTGTGGTTTTCCTTGCTATCAATCCATCAGACTGTTCTTGGTAACATTGTTAGTGTCAACTACAAATTGGCACTTGCTACCTACCTCTACCAAGATTAAATCATGTGCTGCTACAACTGCAGATTTTCAACACCCTCTTCTGAAAAAAGTTCAGGGTGGAGAGCAGAAATGGGGCACTCTGTGCTCAGGGAACAATTGACAGGGAAGGCCTTCAGATAGATATCTTCAAGAGCCAATTGTACGAACCCAATTCTTATATTTCCTCATATCAAGAAAAGCACTAAAATCCATGATGATAGCTATTCTTCATGACTAGCAGAAAACTTCTCGAAAAATAATGTGATTGCATGCACTCTCCCTTCATCAAAATCACATATATACTCCCCTTCCTCCCTACTTATTTGAAACAGTTTCTCAGAGCTATTTGAGGTGTTGTCACCTGGGCTGAAGCCCTCATTTTGCCCCAAATAAAACTTGCAACTGTCAAGTTGTATACTTTTTAAGTCAATGTTAGTGATCCCCATTATGCCAACAGTGAAAGTAACTGTTCTCTTCTATCTTGTCTTTTATTAGTCCTCGACAGTGTCGATCCAGTCCTTATCTCTTGAGTAAAATAGCATATATGTATGCTTTTCTTCTAATTTCACTAGTATATCTGCCTAGTTTCCAATGCTTCTGCCTCTTCTTCATTTACTTATTCTGTGGATGCAAGGGAAACCCCATGATTTGTTCAGAATATGTTCTATTATTTCTAGATGTATGATTCTTAATAGGGAATTTCATCTATGCATCTGGCTTTGAAAACAATGCCAGCACAGACTGATCATCAAATTTCAGCTGTAGCTCTGACTTGTCCCCTGAACTTGAACCTTAGCCCAAGCTTTCCATTAACTATCTTCATTTCTTCATTTGTAGTTCTGACAATATCTTAAATTTTGCATGTTCAAAAATGGAGCATCTTTTGCTTTTTTTTAAAATTGAAGTATAATTGGTTACAATATTATATTAGTTTCATGTGTACTGCAAAATGATTCAGTTATATATATTTTCAGAATTTTTTTCTATTATAGGTCATTACAAGATATTGAATATAGTTCCTCGTGCTACACAGTAAATCCTTGTTGCATTTATTTTGTATATAGCAGTGTGTATCTCTTAATCCCACACTCCTAATTTATCCCTCCCTCACTTTTGTAATGATATAATGATAAGTTTGTTTTCCACGTATATGAGTCTGTTTCTATTTTGTAAATAAATTTTTATTATATTTTAGATTTCACATATAAGTTATATCATATAATATTTGTCTTTCTCTGTCTGACATACTTCCCTTAATATGATAATCTCCAGGTCCATCCATAAAAACGAATTTCTTGATAACGTCACAATCAAACCTTTCTTATTCATTCTTTCATTCTTCATCTCAGGAATATCAGAATCATCTTACCAGTTGGCTAAACTCCAAACCTGAGGGTTCTGTTTGATTTATCACTTCCCTTCATGTCTCACATTCAGTTAAAGTCCTGTTGAAATAATGTAAAAAATGTTGAATGTTTCCAGTTCTCCCCCATTTCTACTGCCCCTATTGGTACCCAAGATACTCTCATCTTTTGCCTGAGAACTAAAATAAACTCTGTGCTTCCAGTTATTTAGGCCTATAAGCAATTATCCACAGTTTGTACTTTTAAAAGTTAAATTATATTACATTATTTTCTTGATTAAAATCCACCAGTAGTTCTTCCAAATGAAGCTAGTATAAATCAATGTTCCTAATTAATGGCAGGTTCATGCTTAGCTTTCTGACCTTTCCATTTTCTCTTTACTTACCTTATTCAAGTCAAAATAACTTCTCTATTTTCTGAACAAGTTAAATCATTCCTGTTTCAAAATCTTTGTGGCTAAAATATTTGCCTGAAATATTCTCCAGATATTGTCATGACAAAACTCTTAAGAACCCTACCACCTCTGAGAGCTCTATATTGACAAACATATTTAAAATAACATCACACTGCCCCCATCACTCTGTGATAACATCATCTCCTTTATCATATCCTTATCAGTTAATACTAAAGTTATTCATTTTACTCCTTTATTTTATCTGTTACTCTGATGGAAAAATATTAAGAATCAGTAGTAAATTTGTTGAACTGTAGATTCTGATTTAGTAGGTCTTGGGTTGCATCCGAAATTCTGCATTTCTAACAACTTCCCAGTTGAAGCTTGTTTATCTAGGGATTTCATGACTCTCATTTTTTTTTTTTTTTTTTGTATAGTTTTTCTTAAAGGTTTATGATAGTTTATTAGTTAAGGGGTTACTTGTATAACATAACTAAGCTAATTAACCATTGGGTTAAAAGCAACTTACAGATTCACTCACTCTAAACATACAGACTCTATGTAGAACCCTTAGGAATGATTTCTAGAAGATAACCTAAGAAGTGCACCTGAAGGGAACTTAGTGTACTGCTAAGGTCAGAATGTTACCTGTGGGAAGAGGAACTAACAGTACAGTGGTTGACTCAGGAATCATGGGCCAGAGTCATGATCTGCAAAGGGGAAAGCCATAATCACTGTTTCCGGCAATGCTGCTATGCTAATCACCTGAATAATGAACGACTCATGCTCTGTTTCTCATCTGTTTGATTCACTTCCAATTCAAAAATCACCCAGTTATATCAAGGTTACATTTAGGTTTCTTTTAGATGTAAGGGAATCATAAAAGTTGGCTTTTAGTTTTATAAGTTCTGCAGTACCAAAAGACATTTTACTGATGATGTTGATTAAAGGAGGCACAGGTATGGAAAATGGAAGAAGTACATGCATCAGGTGTTCCAATGATGCCTGAACAACACAACTAGCTCACACTGTAGGGGACGCACTGAGGCTTCTAAAATACATACGAAGTTCTTTCTCTAGAAAGAACACAGAGCACAATCTGACCAGGATAATTGACTTACTGGCAGAGAGTTTTGATCTAAAAATTGAGTGTGCTTTTCTATAATTGGCTTTAATATAGTTGTAAGACAGAAAGGTAAAAGCTTTCTTTCAAGAAGACTTGGAAAAGTACTAATGTAGTAAATAGCACACTTGATACTTCTATTAAAGCTCGTTGCTTAAGTGGAAATTGACTATATAACTATGTTTTCACACTCTGCGTTTTTTACATCTGAGTAGTAACACAGATAATAAGATTTTGCATATTGAGGTTTTATGGAAATAGAATACTCTTCTATTCTATTTTGAACTCTTCTATTCAGTTCAAACATGAGAATATCTATAAATGGGAATTTAATTACAGTAAGATTATGCCAACAACTTTTGTAGTTTTTGTGACTATAGGAAAAACAATCTATACCTAATGTTATGAGAAAATTCAAATCTAAGTACAGATACCCAAAGAAAAGCTAATAAAGTCTATGCTTAAGTCATTGTTTCTCTATAATATAAAATTAGAATTAATTTATGATACATTTTAAATTCTGTTTCATATTTACCTTGCTTTCAAGGTCTCATATGACCCAAATATGGATTGTTTTAAATAAAAAAAGTTAAGAACCATCTATGGACTGAATTGTACCTTCCCCCTTCAGAAATTTATATTTTGAAGTCCAACCCTCAAGATGACTATATTTAGAGATAAAGCTTTTAGGAGGTAATTAAGGTTTAGAGGAGGCTATAAAAGTAGGGCCCTGATCCCATAGGTTTGAAGGCCTTGTAGAAGAAGAAAGATCTCTTTCTTTCTGTGTTTCTCTCTCTCTGTCTCTCTCTTCTCCCCAGATTCCATCAAGGAAAGGTATTTAAAAGAATAGCAAGAGGGCAGACATCTGTAAGACAAAAAGCAGAATATCATCAGTAACCAAACTGGATGGCACTTTGGTCTTGGGCTTCTCAGTCTCCAGAACTTTGGCAAATAAACTGTTGTTTCTTAAGCCACCTAAGAAAATTACATGTCAATATCATTGATGAAGGTAGATGTAAAATTCCTCAACAAAATGCTACTTATCCAAATTCAACAATATATCAAAATGATCACATACCATAACTAAGTGGGATTTATGCCAGGATGCAAGGATTTTTTTTTTAAATATGGGTAAACTGAGCATATTTTAAAATATATTTTACAGTAGTAAATATTCTTTCATATGTTCTTAATTTGGATTTAATCCTGACATGGGGTTAGGAGGATGAGTTAAAGATAAAAGTATATACTGTTAGGTATACAGCTTGCAATGGGAGGAAGGATTTTAGGAAAATTGTAGCGGGATTAAGCAATGGAATGTGCTCTTTTACTGCCAAACAAACATAATTTAAGGAAAAAAGAAAAGCATGCAGTGAAGGGGAAGATGGTTTATAAATGCATTGTCTCATTTAATTCTTATAAATAATCTTACAAAAGTAGTATGTGGCTCATTGAGTAGTAGCTCAATGCAGAATCAAGACGTCTTCTATTTATTAGATACGTGACCTGGAGGAAATTATCCAACCTTCATATACCTCAGGTTTCTAGTAAATTAACAGAGAGAATAATAAGCTTAATCCGCATTTAATATGTCACTATTTTACAGAAAGGAAATGCAACTAGGTGTGTCAGTTACTTTGTGGCAGATCAAAAATTTAGTACCAAACCTTCTGAATTCAAAATTCTGAATTTCTATTAGCATAATTACTGTTCCTTTCAGTTAGGATACATAGATAGATTTCAAGCTATAAAAATTTAGACCTACCTTGGGATCTATGGATAGGGGTTTTCCAGTTGGCACACTGGTAAAGAATCTGCCTGCTAATTCAAAAGATGTAAGAGATGCAGGTTCGATCCCTCTGTCAGGAGATCCCCTGGAGGAGGAAATGGCAACCCCCTCCAGTGGTTTTGCTGGAGGATCCCACAGACAGAGGAGACTGCGGGGCTACATTCCATGGGATTGCAAAGAGTAGGACATGACTGAGCAACTGAGCACTTGACCACAGAATGGAAAACCTACATACTCATTTAGGTATGACATAAATCAAGTCCCTTATGATTATATAGTGGAAGTGACAAATAGATTTAAGGGACTAGATCTGATAGACAGAGGGCCTGATGAACTATGGATGGAGGTTCATGACATTGTACAGGAGATAGGGATCAAGATCATCCCCAAGAAAAAGAAATGCAAAAAAAGCAAAATGGCCATCTGAGGAGGCCTTACAAATAACTGTGAAAAGAACAGAGGCAAAAGGCAAAGGAGAAAAGGAAAGATATTCCCATTTGAATGCAGAGTTCCAAAGAATAGCAAGGAGAGATAAGAAAGCCTTCCTCCATGATCAGTGCAAAGAAATAGAGGAAAACAATAGAATGGGAAAGACTAGAGATCTCTTCAAGTAAATGAGAGATATCAAGGGAACATTTCATGCAAAGATGGGCTCAATAAAGGACAGAAATGGTATGGACCTAACAGAAGCAGAAGATAGTAAGAAGAGGTGGCAAGAATACACAGAAGAACTGTACAAAAAAGATCTTCATGACCCAGATAATCACGATGGTGTGATCACTCACCTAGAGCCAGACCTCCTGGAATGTGAAGTCAGGTGGGCCATAGGAAGCATCATTACCAACAAAGCTAATGGAGGTGATGGAATTCCAGTTGAGCTATTTCAAATTCTAAAAGATGATGCAGTGAAAGTGCTGCACTCAATATGTCAGCTAATTTGGAAAACTCAGCAGTGGCATAGGACTGGAAAAGATCAGTTTTCATTTCAATCCCAAAGAAAGGCAATGCCAAAGAATGCTCAAACTACCACACAATTGCACTCATCTCACACGCTAGTAAAGTAATGCTCAAAATTCTCTAAGCCAGGCTTCAGCAATACATGAACCATGAACTTCCAGATGTTCAAGCTGGTTTTAGAAAAGGAAGAGGAACCAGAGATCAAATTGCCAACATCCGCTGGGTCATCGAAAAAGCAAGCGAGTTCCAGAAAAACATCTATTTCTGCTTTATTGACTATGCCAAAGCCTTTGATTGTGTGGATCACAATAAACTGCAGAAAATTCTGAAGAGATGGGACTACAAGACCACCTGACCTGCCTCTTGAGAAATCTGTATGCAGGTCAGGAAGCAACAGTTAGAACTGACATGGAACAACAGACTGATTCCAAATAGGAAAAGGAGTACGTCAAGGCTGTATATTGTCACCCTGCTTATTTGACTTATATGCAGAGTACAGCATGAGAAACTCTGGGCTGGATGAAGCACAAGCTGGAATCAAGATTGCTGGGAGAAATATCAATAACCGCAGATGTCGGGAGCCACTGGGATGTGCCCAATATGTGACAAGGTCATGAGGACAGAGGAGCTTGCAAGGCAGTTCTTCCTCTCGGGGTTGTCCCGGGGGCCCGGTATGTTCCTCTCCTCTTTCTGTCTTACTGTTGTTGGGTTTTCTATTGATTCTTGGAATTGTAACTTATAGTGATCAGGCCTCCCTGGAAAAGCCCAAGCCTATTTAGAAATGCTCGTTATTGCTCCGGCTCAGGACACGACCATAAACATCAAGTCAAAAACGAAAAGGTCACAGGCATAGTTTGGCTGCTTGCTTAGAAGATTATAATGTTCTAGATTGAAAAAGAGTAGAGACATTTAGATTCAGAAGTAGGTGTAGTGCTTCAGTTTACTTGCTCCTTGGTTGAGAAGGATTTCATTATTGCTATTTCTATGCTGCTATTTGTCCATTGTTTCCCTTCCTTTAAACAACATGGAATATTATGGGTATTTTTGTAGAGTTAGGAAATGTGTTACATAGGATTTCAATAGAAGATTTATATTAACCAGCCTCACTGCTGTTACTTCAAAATTAATAGAGGTGTTTTGCTGCTTCATAGTTAATCATTGTAGACTGAGGTTTTGTGGTTTCGGGTAAAGAAAAATATCAGGGATTTCATATGGTACTATTCTCAGAAATGTCAAACATGTTTTTCTGTAACTTTTCCCATGTATTGTTTCATTACCCAAAGAACTCATTCTATATCTGGAATCTATGGAACATTGTTTTTGTTAGAGTAAAATGTTAGTCCATTGAGGCAAGAAGACTAACGTACGGGACATTCTAGGAAAAATCCCTGTAATCGGGAATGTTCCAGATGAATGCATAGGGGAAAAACACGGGGAAGAAAAATATTGACAAAAGCATGAAACCAATATCTGATGTAATATGTGGTGACTTAAGGGGGAGGTAATGTTCATTCTATAAAAACTGAACTGTCCAAAAAATAAAAAAAGCTTTTTCTTCCACACAACCTTCTGTGTGTGTCTGTCTCCTTCCTCGCCGATGCCACTCATCCCTTGGGTACTCCTGGACCCGCTGGGGCTGGACCCAGGCACTCAGATATGCAGATGGCACCACTCTTATGGCAGAAAGTGAAGAAGACAGCCTCTTAATGAAAGTGAAAGAGGAGGGTGAAACAGTTGGCTTAAAGCTCAACATTCAGAAAACTAAGATCATGGCATCTGGTCCCATCACTTCATGGCAAATAGATGGGGAAACAGTGGCTGACTATTTTTCTGGGCTCCAAAATCACTGCAGATGGTGATTGCAGCCTTGAAATTAAAAGACTCTTGCTCCTTGGAAGGAAAGTTATGACCAACCTAGACAGTATATTAAAAAGCAGAGACATTCCTTTGCCAACAAAGGTCCATCTAGTCAAGGCTATGGTTTTTCCAGTACTCATGAATGGATGTAAGAACTGGACTATAAAGAAACCTGAGTGCTGAAGAATTAATGCTTTTGAATTGTGGTTTGGAGAAGATTCTTGAGAGGCCCTTGGACTGCAAGGAGATTCAACCAGTCCATCCTAAAGGAGATCAGTTCTGAGTGTTCTAGCTTGTTTCATTTCTTGAAATCTTGGCAATCAGAAAATAATATTGTTTGCATCAGTTCTGAGGAAGAGGGGGCAGATTGTCTAGAATGTGTCTGGAGGCGACATAGAGGATGACCAGGAGACAGATTGGAAGAATCTTGAGATGGTGAAGTGAGAGAAAGGGAAGAAAGAAAAGAGATAAAGGAATGTGTCAGACTGAGGGAGGAATGTATCATAAGATCAATGGGGTATGTTTTGGAGCCATACTTTGTTGTTCCAAATCCCTACTATTTGAACTTGGCATATAAATTTCATGAGCTGGTATAGGTAAATCGCATAGCAAAATGCTTGCCATATATTAACCATTATATAAAGAGTAGTTTTAAAAATAATGTTTTAAGAATGAGGCCAAATTAGTTTTTAGTGTCTTACTATGGGGAAAATATTTATTTCATAAAAAATAGCATTATGGTTTGAGTTGTGTTCCCTAAAAAACATGTTAAATTCTTAAACCCCAGTACCTCTTAAAGTGACCTTATTTGGAAGTAAGATATTTGCAGATTTAATTAAGATAAGAAGGGTCGTTAGGACTGAGCCTTAACCCAACATGACTGGTACTTTTATAAGAAGAAGGAAATATGGACATCAAACACACAGTAAATGTAACAAGTAAAAAAACAGAGGCAGAGATAAAAGTAATACATCTACAAGGCAAGAAATTCCAGTGATTGTTAGTTGTCACCAGAAGCTAGGGAAGAGGCATAAATCCCCCCTTCAGAAACCCTCAGAGAGAACCAGCAGTGCCAAAACTTTAATTTTCAACAACTTCTAGCTTCAAGATAACTTCCATCATTTAAATCTTCTAGTTTGAGATACTTTGTAAAAGAAGCCCTAGGAAATGAAACCAATGAACTAACATTAATCACTGAATCTGATATGACTAATATTTTTTATTCCAGGACAATCTTTTAAATGATCAATGTGCCTTACAAATTTAAAAAAGATGTGAATAAAGATATATTTATGGCAAAAGTCAAAGGAAAACTATTAAGTTTAAAATTTTGCTTCTATGTTCAATGAATTGCAGAACATGTTGATTATGTTTGATACATTAACTCTGACAAAATGAATAGTTTGTCCTTGAATTAAAAGAAAGATTCTGAGTTCTGACTCTTTTTCTTCTATTTGAAATTTAAGACGGTGCTATAGGCAGTGCACATGATATGTGGTAAGGTTTTCTTAAATACTTGTTAACGTAGAATTTTATTTGGAAGTGTGTATGTAAGGAGGGAGTCTTATAAGTAGAGATGACTGCAAGTATTTGATCTGGGAAGTTTTATTACCTTGAGCAAGTTAACCTGTCTGTGCTTCAATTTCATCTTTTATTAAAAGTGGTGGTCTTCAACTTAGGATAGTTCAGTTTATCATTTTTCAAATTTGCAATGCTGTTAAAGCAATACTCCTTCAGTAGAAAACATACTGTGAATTTCAAATTTTGATCTTTTCTTGGGGTAGCAATATGCAGTATAATATACTCTTGTGATACCAGGCAAGGGCATCAAGCTGCAGCTCCCAGTCAGCCACGTGATCATGAGGGTAGATAAATAGCTGATACACTTATAACTGTCTGCAGCTACAAAACTATTTTATTTTCACTTTCAGTACAATATTTAATAAACTGCATGAAATAGTCAACGCTGAATTATAAAATAGTCTTTGTGTTAGATGATTTGCCCCACAGTAGGGTAAATGGTCTGAGTGTGTTTAAGGTAGACTAGGCGAAGCTATGATGGGTAGGTTAGGTGCATTAAATGCATTTTCAACTTATGATAGTTTCAATTTACAATGGGTTTATTGGAGCATAACCACATCATAAGTCTAGGAATATCTGTATTTCTTTCCCATCCATGAACAAATAAAGAATGGCTCTTTGAGAAAGAGAAGGCTGGCTTTATCATTAATGAGCAAGAGGCTTTGTTTAATTATTCATTCGTTAATTCATATATTCAACATATTTATTGAACTTCTAGCTACATGTTTAGCATTTTGTAGACTGGAAATAGATCAGTGAATGAAACATAAATATATTTGGTGTCATATGGATTATAGTTACCTACCGTAAGTATTGAATCAATGATGTTTCTTGTCTTGTGATTCAAAACTTTGTGGGAACAAAGTACAAGATTCCTCACAATTTATAAATCAATGCAATAACTTTAGTAAAATGATGTTTCCTAATAGAGTAAGCATACTGAAGACATCAAATTTCTTGTCAAGGGATTTTGGCAGGAAATCATCTAGCTCAATTCCCTAATTACACAAGCCAGAGTTGAAGCCCAGAGAAATGAACTGCTCTTGTCTCAAAACTAGTCAGTGTTAAAACTGGACCTAGCTCAAGACATTACTGATGCCCAATTAAGACTCTGCTCTCCAAGATGGGCAACCACATCACTATTCATTGACGGTAGTGAGACTTCCACTTCAATCACCAGTGTGTTCTGTTAGGCTAGATTAGCTAAGTGCATTTCCCTGGATTGATGCTAGGCAGGGTACTTATATCATCCTAGAGAGAGGGCTATAATGCCGCGATTCTAATTCAGTTAAGTCTGTAGATCCATGCTATCTCTTCCACAAGAAGTTCAAGAATTATTGGGAGTAGTGTACACAACATTGAAAAGTTTATAGCAGCAAAGAATCATACTCTGAAGAGATTCTTCTTGGTTAAACTATAAGTGTCTTGTGTTTGGGTGTAGAATAAGTGAAAACTATCATTCAGTTGATAGAATTTTAATGAGGCAAGCATAATGTTACTAATACTCCCTTAGAAGTTTCTTTTTAACAGTACCCTGCTGAATTGTCCAGGATAAAAATAAAATGCAGCCTTCTTTAAAATGAAAAATGAATTCCTTGTATCACTGATAGGTATATTATATGTATTATAGAAACAATGAAACAAAGTATGCTATTATATATTAATGAATCCACTACAAATGTCAAGGAAAACAATTTTAACACAAAATGTGCAAAGACCAATCCAAAATCTAAGGAAGTGAAACTAAAAGCCTATAAATTCTAGTAATATTAAATTAAAATATATATGTGTAAAATAATGCCTTAGAGCATCATGTCATATCAACACATTTCTGTATATGTAAAGTCAGTTTAACTTTCATTAATAGAAAGCCCATACATATGTATTCATATTTTGAAAAAACTTCTCTAGTAGATTGGATTGTGTGATTTTTAAAAATATGATTATGTGTAAAGTTAAAAAAAAAAAAAAACTTTACAAAAATGTTTATACCACTGTCATATTTACCCAAAACTGTCCCAAGAAGCACCTCAACTTTTTCAGAACTTATATTATTTGGAAATACTACCATAATTAATATCAAAAATACAATGGCTTCTGCTAAAAATAAAAAGTTTTATACATAAAGCAAAAATTGGCAAGTACGAAACAAGTTTGCTGGTGTTGCAAAAAATTGTAATAAATCATTCTGCATTGCTGTAGAACGCTCATTTTCACCATAAAGAACAAAGAATTTCCACCAGAAAACTTCTTCCAATGAATTACATCTGAGTACTCATTAGTTCAATAAGGTCCCCAAAGAAATTTCAGACAAGCTGACTCTCAACACTCTGAATTGGAACACCCAAGGGGAGTAAGATGAATGAGGCTTCTTCACTTTTGGTTTTATTAAATAGACACAGAACCCAGTTAGAATGAGGAATATATAAACTTTTCCCCCTACAAGTTAAGAAACAATAAGATAATAATTATAATATTGGGGGGAAAACTAAACCAAAATCCAAACCAAAAGGCAATAATAAATCTCATTGGTTAGAAGTACTTTTCAAAATATTGGGTAGGAATTTAAAAGTCAATGACAATAAATAGCTTAAGAAAATTTTTTCCTGATTGTAGTTTTTATAGACTTTGTGAAAATAAGTAGTTGTTCCTTTGAACTTTTCATTTGATTAAGAACCTATACATCTTGATTAGATAAAGAAAAATACATCATTTTGTCTAGATAATAAAAATTATTTAGAATCAACATATGGCATACAATGACTGCAGAGCAACTTTATTTGGTTTGATAATTTGATTATCTGAAGAACAAACTTACTACTTACAGAATTTTATAAATATTGGAGAAATGATGTTAGAAGATAAGAAGTAGAAGGGATAACAATTATATTCACTCTCAAACAATGCATATTTGTATAATTAGCTTCACAAAATGGTGCAGTAGTAGAGAATGTGCTTGCCATTGCAGGAGGTGCAAGAAACACAGGTTTGATCCCTGGCTTGGGAAGATCTCTTGGAGAAGGGAATAGCTACCTATTCCAGTATTCTTGACCAGAGAATTCCAAGGACAGAGGAGCCTGGCAGGCTGTAGTCTATATGGTTACAGAGAGTCAGACACAACTGAGCACACACACTTCAAAACGATTAATACATTTATATAATCAAGAGAATTATCATGGGCCTCTCAGTTCAGTTCAGTTCAGTTGCTCAGTCGTGTCCGACTCTTTACAACCCCATGAATCGCAGCACGCCAAGCCTCCCTGGCCATCACCAACTCCCGGAGTTTACTCAAACTCATGTCCATCAAGTCACTGATACCATCCAGCCATCTCATCCTCTGTCGTCCCCTTCTCCTCCTGCCTCCAATCCCTCCCAGCATCAGGATTGCCAATGAGTCAACTCTTCGCATGAGGTGGCCAAAGTACTGGAGTTTCAGCTTCAGCATCAGTCCTTCCAATGAACACCCAGGACTGATCTCTTTTAGGATGGACTGGTTGGATCTCCTTGCAGTCCAAGGGACTCTAAAGAGTCTTCTCCAACACCACAGTTCAAAAGCATCAATTCTTTGGCACTCAGCTTTCTTCACAGTCCAACTCTTACATCCATACATGACCACTGGAAAAACCATAGCCTTGACCAGACGGACCTTTGTTGGCAATGTCTCTGCTTTTTAATATGCTATCGAGGTTGGTCATAACTTTCCTTCTAAGGAACAAGCATCTTTTAATTTCATGGCTGCAGTCACCATCTGCAGTGATTTTGGAGCCCAAAAAAATAAAGTCTGACACTGTTTCCACTGTCTACCCATCTATTTCCCATGAGGTGATGGGACCAGATGCCATGATCTTTGTTTTCTGAATGTTGAGCTTTAAGCCAACTTTTTCACTCTCCTCTTTCACTTTCATCAAGAGGCTTTTTAGTTCCCCTTCACTTTCTGCCATAAGGATGGTGTCATCTGAATATCTGAGGTTATTGATATTTCTCCCTGCAATCTTGATTCCAGCTTGTGGTTCTTCCAGCCCAGCGTTTCTCATGATGTACTCTGCATATAAGTCAAATAAGCAGGGTGACAATATACAGCCTTGATGTACTCCTTTTCCTATTTGGAACCAGTCTCTTGTTCCATGTCCAGTTCCAACTGTTCCTTCCTGACCTGCATACAGATTTCTCAAGACGAAGGTCAGGTGGTCTGGTATTCCCTCTCTTTCAGAATTTTCCACAGTTGTGATCCACACAGTTGAAGGCTTTAGCATAGTCAATAAAGCAGAAATAGATGTTTTTCTGGAACTCTCTTGCTTTTTCGATGATCCAGCGGATATTGGCAATTTGATCTCTGGATCCTCTTCCTTTTCTAAAACCAGCTTGAACATCTGGAATTTCATGGTTCACATATTGCTGAAGCCTGGCTTGGAGAATTTTGAGCATTGCTTTACTAGCGTGCGAGATGAGTGCAACTGTGTGGTAGTATGAGCCTCTACTTTTATATAATTATGCATTCCTAAATATATATGTGAAAGTGGAAAATGTAGAGGTCAAAAATTATATTTACTTACTAGAAAATAGCTTCTATTCACAATGAAGGAAAAATCACATAAAATTTATATTATATTATGGGTATTAAGTGCAAATGGTAGTTATTTTAATGTTTCACATATGGTTTTAAATTGAATTATTTTTCTTCACATTTGAACACAGAGTTGATCAACTGTGCTTAGCTACGGTCTTGATTTCAGCACTGTATAATTTTTACCATAACTGATAATTTCTATCTTTGCCTAAATTAAGATGAACACTAAAATTTATGAACACTAAAATTTATGAATTTATGAACACTAAAAACAAGGGTAACCCTGATCAAAAGAAGTGTTAGTCAAAATTTTAGAAGCAGAGACTTGATTGAAACAAAGAGGTATTATTTAGAGCTTTGTCAGAACTAGAGCCCAGGAGACACATATTCAAGAATCACTTGAATTGTATTCCTCCAAAATACAAAATGGAAATCTACAAACTACAAAATGCAGCAAACTACAAACTGCAAAACACAAACTACAAAACTACTATAAAGGCAAAACTCTCAAGGCCACAGTTAATTGTATACATTACACAATTCTTTTCTGTCAAGAACTATAACTGGAGCTGGCAAGCAGTCAGGGTGCTTGGTAAGCAAGGATTATTCGGGATCAGAAATAGTTTCATCCTTCCAGTGGGGGACCATCAGAATATAAAACTTCAGTTGGTGAATGATGTGCTTAATATGGCTGGTGGTGTCCTTGGGTTTGGTAAAGTTCAGAGAAAATTCAAGCTCTCAGTGGTAAAAAGAACTGTCTGAGATCAGATCTTTGATTGCCACCAACTCCATTTTTGTATGCCTGACCTGTGTAATCACAGGTCACCGTAATTTTGCAATTACATTGTAACTGTGTAATTTTGATCTGTCATCAGAAGTATAAAGAATGAGGAAAGATGTACTTACTCATGTATGAAATCTTGAAGTGGGGCACACCTAAGATTATTTTTCTGCAGCTCAGCAAAATCAGCCCACTCCTTATGAGCCCATGTATGATTTTGTTGGTGCTTCCCTAAAAGCCACAGGATGGCTGCAGCTGTTTCCAACCAACATATCCTTTCAGAAAATAGTATGTCAGAAAAAAGGAATGCTTATACATCATGTCCATTTTCCCATAAGTCATTAAGAAGATTTTAAAATCACATCTTGTGGATTCACCTGGTTCATATGTCTGAACTACCATTTGACACAGAGAATGAGAACTCGACTTCTGGCTTCTATCAAACAAGATTAACCCTTGGCTGCATGCCCCAGTTCTCCTGAAAGATAGAACTTTCAGTTTTTTACAAAACTGAGTGAGTCTATAACAGTATTTAGATCTACGATTGTTGGCATCATGAAGTTCATTTCTCAACAGAAATTTTATGAGGTAATAAAAGCAAAATATAGTGAAAATCCAAGTAATTACATAAATAAACATAGCCCAAGAAGTTAATTCTGTGAAATTGAAACTTTGGCTGGCAGAAAGTATCATTTCAGGTTAGCTTGAAATTTTGTATAGATGATCCATACATAAGTTTAAATTTAATTTATGGCAGTGAGTTACAAATTGTGTATTATATAATATAAAATCATGAAAGAAAAATCTATTATATTAGTAACTATGCTAAATTCATCTGTTATTTTATTAAAAAACGTTGAAGTCAGAAGTCAACCCATGCTGTTTTTAACATCTTAAGCAAATTTCTATGAGTAAATAAAATAATGAACTCTGATAGTCTATTGTGTGCTAAGTCACTTCAGTCATGTCCAACTTTTACAACCCCACAGACTGTAGCCTGCCAGGCTCCTCTGTCCATTGGATTCTCCAGGCAAGAATACTGGAGTGTTTGCCATGCCTCTTTCAGGGGATCTTTATTTTCTGTTCCTGCAACATTTTAGTTTTCTTTTTACCCTTACATCTTTATGAACCAAAGAAATACATACTAATTGATCATTTATGGGTGAGACCGAGAATAGGGCTACAGGTGCAACCTCTGTTCTTACGACCCACATAGTCTATTAGAAGAAACAGAAAATGATACCATTTGAATAGAATAAATTATGGTGGGTGTTACTACAGGATATACAGATGTGCTGTGGAAACACTGGGTAGAAGCCACTCATTTGGTCTGCAGGGCATCTGAGAAGGTGTCTCAGAGGAAACATGATGTATAAATAAATCTTAGGATAGAGCTGCCAGGTGAATGGGGAAGATGAATAGCATTTCCAATAGATAGAATAGCACAAGCAATGTTCCAAAGGTAGAAAAGAACATTGCTGTTTATAATGGCAATTTAGTATGGCCAGAGAGCAGGGTTTTGAAGGGAAGATGTGAAAATATATCTGGAGATACAATATAGTTGCATTCAGATAACATAAGTCTCGTGGAGCTCTTAAAGCATTTGAACTTCATTCTAAGGACAATGGGGGCATCGAGTAATGGTTTTAATTAGCTGAGTGGTGTAAGAAAATTTGTATTACAGAAATAGTCCTGTGATTGTATGAGAGCAGGATTATGGTATACAACATTCGTGGCACAGTGGGAAAGAATTGGCCTGCTGATGTGGATGACACAAGACACACAGGTTCAATCTCTGGTTCAGAAAGTTCTGCTGGAAGAGGAAATGGCAAGCCACTCCAGTATTCTTGCCTGGGAAATGCCATGGACAGAGGAGCCTGGCAGACTACAGTCCATGGGGTGGAAAAAAGTAGGACAAAACTGAGCAACCGAGCACACACAAATTTAATAGGCTGTTTTAATAACCCAGATTAAGCATTATGGTGTTCTAAACAAGGCAAGAGATCATAGAAGTAAATATATTAGAGAAAAACATCTTTAATATAGAGGCAAGCATCCTAAGACTTCAGAGGTTGAATAGACAGAGAAGGTGAAGAAAAATGAAAAGTTAAGACTGACTTCAAGCTTCCTGGCATGGCTTACAGTTGAATATTCATGCTAGTCACCAAGATATGGAACTCAGGAGAAGCTTGATGAGTATAACTCATCTTCTTTATGTATGTGAAATTTATAGTACTTGTGTGCATGCATGCGTGCTCAGTTGTAACCAACTCTTTGCGACCCCATGGACTATAGCCTTCCAGGCTCCTCTGTCCATAGGATTTTCCAGGCAAGAATACTGGAGCATGTTGCTATTTCCTCCTCCAGGTGATCTTCCTGACTCAAAGATTGAACTAACATCTCCTGCATCTCCTGCATTGGCAGGCAGATTCTTTTACTGCTGTACCACATGGGAATAGGTGATTTCAAAGTACAGATTTCCTGATTTTTTTAAATAAAAAGATCCAGGGCATAAAAGAGAGGTCAGGGATAAAGATTCAATTATGAGCCAGCTGGTATTTCAATACTAAAAATTTAAATCACTTTGTTTAGGGAAGATGTGTGGTATATCTAAGAAGAGAAGATGAGAGCAGAGAAATGGCTGCTAGATAAAATTATAAAGACACCAAATATTTGCCCAGTAAAACAAAGCAAAAGATACTTGTCCACTACAAAGTTTCCTTCTTTTGCTGTTAAAAATACGGCCACAAACTTGGTGGCAAAAAATAATATAAATGTATTCACTTATAGTTCTGAAGGTCAAGTCTGAAATTAGGCTCACTGGGCCACCATATAATCTTTTATCAAGATGTATGCTTGATATATTACATGTACTCCTAAGCTTTAAATTTCATATTTACTGACTCCTCTCCCACTTCTGGAGTCGTTTGTGAGAACTGAGAGGCTGTCCTCAGTAGGCCATAGTCCTCAGTAAGGTCCCTAAATAAAACAGAAACTCACAGTTCTCACATTCAGCATTGTTTTTTAAATTTCAGGAGACATATCCAATTAGCATTCCCAAGAATGTCAAGCAATTATGCTGTATTTGTATTTGAAATTAAGAATTGAAATTTTTAAAAAAGCATTGAAATATCAAATTGAGTGATTTCATTAATCTTTAAACTAAAATGTCCTCTTCATTCATGAGGACTATGATATTTGTAGCAGAAAAAAAAATATATCAACTGTATTTTTATTTGAATTCTAGGAAGATAAACTGTGAATTCTGTGAAGGAGGAAAAATAATTTTCCTTTTACACCTCCATGTTCTTGGCTGAAATTACTGTATAATAAAAGATTAATGGGAGAAAACAAATAGAAATTTAACAACATGAGTACCTGCTGTATACATTCTGCTGCTACTAAGTCAGTCGTGTCTGACTCTGTGTGACCCCATAGACAGCAGCCCAATAGGCTCCTCTGTCCCTGGGATTCTCCAGGCAAGAACACTGGAGTGGGTTGCCATTGCCTTCTCCTCCTGGATACATGGGAGACAGTAAAACTGAGTATCTCATAGAAATGGCCCAAGTGACCATCTTAAATACCAACTCTAGCTAAGGACAAGAGAAGATATTAGGGAAAGGAGGAGGCCAGCTATGGGAAGTTGCCTGGCAAAGCATGATGATCAGAGTCATGGTTGTTACACAGCTTTAATGCCTTCTCCATTGATAAGAATTTCTGCAGTTGTTGTTCAGTCACTTAGTCATGTCTGACTCTTTGTGACCCCATGGACTGCAGCACTCCAGGCTTCCATGTCCTTCACCATCTCACAGAGTTTGCTCAAACTCATGTCCATTGAGTCGGTGATGACATTCAGCCATCTTATCCTGTGTCATCCCCTTCTCCTCTCGCCTTCAATCTTTCCCAGCATCAGGGTCTTTTCCAGTGAGTCAGCTCTTTGTATCAGGCAGCCGAAGTATTGGAAGCTTCAACCTCAGCATTAATCCTTCCAATGAATATTCAGGCTTGATTTCCTTTAGGATGGACTGGTTTCATCTCTTTGCAGTCCAAGGGACTCTCAAGAGTCTTCTCCAACACCTCAGTTCAGAAGCATCAATTCTTTGGTGCTCAGTCTTCTTTATGGTCCAACTCTCACACCCATACATGATTCCTGGAAAAAACATAGCTTTGACTATATGGAACTTTGTCAGCAAAGTGACGTCTCTGCTTTTTAATATGCTATCTAAATTTGTCACAATTTTTTTTTCTGAGAAGCAAGTGTCTTAATTTCATGGTATCAGTCACCATCTGCAGTGATTTTGAAGCCCAAGAAAATAAAATCTGTCAGTGTTTCCACTTTTTCCCCTTCTATTTGTCAAGAAATGATGAGACTGGATGTCATGATCTTATTTTTTTGAATGTTGAGCTTCAAGCTAGCTTTTTCACTCTCCTCTTTCACCCTCATCTAGAAGCTTTTTAATTCCTGTTTACTTTCTACCATTAGACTGGCATCATCTGCATTTCTTAGGTTTTTTATATTTCTCCTGGAAATCTTGGTTCCAGCTTGTGAGTAATCCAGCCCAGGTATTTGCATGATGTACTGTGCATTTAAGTTAAACAAGCAGGGTGACAATAAACAGCCTTGATATGCTCTTTACCAATGTTAAACCAATCCATTGTTCCATTTCTGGTTTTAACTGTTGCTTCTTAACCAACTTTCAGAGAGACAAACAGCCTTACAAATGGAGATGTAAGGCTTCTACATGTAAATGACTGTTACAAAAGGGTAACTTCTACTTGACTTCAGATCTTCTTAAAAATAATCTGCCTAGAATAATTATTAATCCAAAGAGACATATTTTGGAATAATATGTTATTCTGTCCCCTTCAGTTCAATGCTTCCCTGAACTTATGGTTCTTGAATAGAATCCATGTCTGGTTTTATTTCTCTTTTTAGTTCCACTAGGACATATAGTCCAAACACAGAAGTATTATTGGTATCTCATGAAAATGATGTCTTTTCTTATTAACATTTTATCTTCTTTAACCTTACATTTTACAGTGCTTTTTTCTTCTTTTCCTATTGCTAAAAATTCTGTAATGAGTACTCAACTAATTATTGAAGAATTTAATGGTGGTTGTCAAATACAGTGCATCAAAATGTGTCTTAATTGTCCCTTAACATGTTGGATAATAATGATTTTCATTTACTTGTGAGAACTCCTAGAAATGCAATGTTCTCTCAAGGAATGTATTTAGAATCTACTTTAAAAAAAAAGAGAGAGAGAGAAGGAATGAATCTGAAGCAAAGAGGCTTAGATGGAGGGAAGGCAGTGAGTGGCTATTTATGGTCACCTGAGTGTTGAATGAATAAGGATTCAGGGAAATGAATGCAGGATTGAAAATAAAAGGTGGGAGGGAGAAGTGAGAATGGTTGGAAAGAATGGTTTTTCCCTGGAAATCAAACAGTAGGAGTCATACCACTGTTACATCTCTCTTACTTACTAAATTTAGGGCTCCTTCTCTGGAGCCTCCTGGGTTTTCCCTACCTGCACTGATGTTTTCCCCATTAAAACCCTCAATCTGTTCAAACTGTGGGGTGAAGGAGAGTGTGTTATTACTCTGTTGCTTAAAGGGAAATTAAATCTGCAGTTTCTTCCAGAAAAAAAGCAGCCAAAGAGTTTTCTATCACAAATGAGAATACAAGTGAAATAAGTCAGTATAAGATTGCTCTGAGCACAAACACCCCTCTGCTGAAATCTTCTAAAAACAACCATAAAAGAGCATTCATTCATCAAAGCAACATTCTTTGGGATTTAGAAATTGAGTTTGTACTACTTATTATAATCAAAGAATCTAAAAAAATTGAGTTTTTAATAATCATTAATCTAATCTTTCTTTGATAGATAAGGATGATGTATCCTAGGGAGATTAAGAATAGGAATATGAACTCCTAGCTCTCTGCCCTGTTCTCTTCACTGCATGGACGTGAAAGGGTTGGTCTCTAGGTTACAGCCCACCAGGCTCCTATGTCCATGGAATTCTTCAGGAGACAGTACTGGAGTAGGTAGCCAGTCTCTTCTCCAGAGGATCTTCCTGACCCAAGAATTGAACCCAGGTCTCCCATATTGCAGGCAGATTCTTTACCTTCTGTGAGCACATGGAAGCATGCAATAGGCTATCACAATTTTCCACTGTTTTATTTATACTACTTCTGTGTCTAGATTATTACATAATTGCTTCATGAAATTTTATCAATGTTTTAATATGTTTAGATATTTTATTATCATGGATAACATAAGTGTTCTTCCTTATATATGATTGTGACCTAGGCAGTGTCATTCACTTAATAATCTCATTGTGTTACATCTTCTAGTGTATTGCATCATCTGCACTGTCTGTGCAACTCTGTGGTGGCCCTGCTACATCTTAATTTTTTGATAAAAATTTTTATTTTGTGAACCCAGAGGTATATAAAGATGAACACTTCTGGGTAAGTGATTGAAGCAGACTAAGTATATGCACAATTACTGTATGAAGGAAATACTTGTAGTTCACATGAATGTTGGCGGTACTACTTATCCCCAGTAGATATATCACTAGTTCCACATTGCTAGATCTACACATTTCTCAATGGAGTACACAAATCTGTGATTTTAAAACTTGATTCAGTTAGTAAAATACTGTATTAGTCAACATAAAATACTCATGAAATAAAATCTGCAACTTTGAGTTTGCAACCTCTGATCCAACCATTTTTCTGGTATTGTTTTACCTAACACGAGCTGACAGAAGGAAGTGGTGAATAACTTTGAGGGAGGGGAGCAAAAGAGGTAAAATGTTAAAGAAGGGTCAGAACCCTATCACTGAATGTGATAAGGGGCCTGATGATCTCAGAAAGAAAGCTCTAAACTTTCTGGAATGGAATAGGATATCTGAGAGGGATGCCTACTTGATTAACTTTGGAAGATTAAGCTATAAGTTTTAAGTCTGTTTTGTTAAAGATCTGTAAATACTAAAACCTCTAGGCAGCATGCTCTCAAGGGATGATGCAGACATAAATAGTCATAAAGAAATGATTCATGTTGATAAAAATCCTCGAGATCCTTTATAAAGTGTCTCTTCTATCTTAAATTAGTTACATTATGCTGAATGAGATGGAGGAATCCTCCAATTATGACTGAGAAGAATTGTGAGTGAGATGCTTAGTTTATTAATAAATTACACTATATCTAATGAGCAATTGTATTACTTTGCTAGAGTTGCCATAATGAAATACCACATACTGGGTGGCTTACACAAGAGAAATGTATCTTCTCACAGCTCTAAAGCCACAAATCCAAGATCAGGGTGCCAGAAGCATTGACTTTTATAAGATTTTTGATAAGGTCTGCACTTTGTAGACAGCCTTGTCTTTGTATCTACCTCTTTTTTAAATGAAAACATCAGTCTTGTTGGACTAGTCTCACCTTATGATTTAATTTAAACTTAACTTCTACCTTAACAGTCTTATCTCAAAACACAGTCAGACTGGGACTAGGGCTCTGAACCATACACTTTGGGAAGACACAGTGTAGTCCATAAAGCCCATAGTAGTTTGAATGAAAGCATTTAGCTTGCCTCCACCCTCGCGCACACACACACACACACACACAACATTTAAACATAATTCTGATACAATAAGAACAGAGGTCTTTATTGTATAAGAACATAGGTCTTCTTGTAATAAGACCAGAGGTCCTGAATATTTATTGGAAGGACCGATGCTAAAAATGAAACTCCAATACTTTGGCCAGCTGATGGCGAGGAACTGACTCATTGGAAAAGGCCCTGATGCTGGGAAAGATTGAAGGCAGGAGGAAAAGGGGACGACAGAGGATGAGATGGTTTGATGGCATCACTGACTCCATGGACATGAGTTTGAGTAAATTCCGGGAGTTGGTGATGGACAGGGAGCCTGGTGTACTGCCGTCCATGGGGCCGCAAAGAGTCAGACACGACTGAGCAACTGAACTGAAGAACAGAGGTATAAATGCAAACAGAACAGAAGAATATTATGGAGGTGTAATGAATGAGTAGTTCTATAAAAGTTGGAAACTATAAAAACCATAAAAAATAAAATTTGGAAAGTAAACAGATGTATAATAATTGACGATATAGCATGAAGTGATCAAGTTCAACTTCCTGTAAGGCAGGTGACAAAAAGAAGCAAGAAAATTTGCTATAGAAGCCTCAAAGCCTCCACATTTGGAGGCACCAGTACTTCTGAAGGCAGAAGTTATGGATGTAAGGAGGCTGAAAAAAGTAAGATTCACTATACAATTTTACTATGCAAGAAAGTATACAAGTACACGTTCAAAACATTATTTTTTATTGATGAAGTCAAACTCCTACCTCTCTTCTGACAAGGTTAGGGAATTTTTGCATTTTATTTAAACTAGAGAAATTTCAGACTTGAACACACATGTCATCATCAAGAGTGACATTAGGGCATGAGACTGGAACATGGTATTCTTTTCTGAATAATGATAACAAGCACTAAAAAAATAATTTTATGTCTTTATTTTTATTTATTTTTGGCCACATTGCATCTTTGTTGACTTATTCAGGTCTTCCCTAGCTGTGGTGAGGAAGGGGTACTCTTCATTGTGGTGCACAGGCTTCTCATTGCAGCAGTTTTTCTTGCGGAGCATGGCTCTAGGCACACAGGCTTTGGTAGTTGCAGCACCATGGGCTTGGTAGTTGTGGCACATGGGCTTAACTGTTCCAAGACATGTGTAATATTCTCGGACCAGGGTTTAAACCCGTATCCCCTGTGTTGGCAGGCAGACTCTTCTTCACTGAGCCACCAGGGAAATCCCAATAACCTGCATTTTAATTCTTCTTCTCATATCCCAGAATAATGACATACAGAATTATACTCAAGATAGGAAACTGAAAGTATATGTTCCGAAGCAATGGGTTGACCTAAGAATATAATCTCCACACCAAAATCAGATAGTTTGTGCATCCTACAATAAAATGATTGAGACACACTAACAAAGAAACATCATTATCACAAAGCATCCACTCAAGTTGTGGATGCCTTCTTAAATATTAATATGTAATAAATTACCAGGGATTAGAGGGCAATTCATAGGAGAACTTTTGTTTCTTCACCACCCCTTGGCAGTGGAGTGTTTTGCTAGAATTATACTGCATTTCTGCACAATTATTCTCACTTCTCTCCACAATAGGAGAGGAGGCTTTTATAAGTGATTAGCTAGAAAGATAAATTGTCAATAAAAATATTTTTTCTCCTCATTTGTTAGAAGAGAAAACTTGTGTTATTCCTAAGGATTTTAGTCTAGGTTGAGATAAGATTGTGTATGTTAGTTGCTCAGTCACATCCAACTCTTTGCAACCCATGGACTGTAGCCTACCAGGCTCCTCTGTCCATGGAATTCTCCAGGCAAGAATACTGGAGTGGGTTACCATTCCCTTCTCCATGGGATCTTCTCAACCCAGGAATTGAATCTGGGTCTTCTCCACTGTGGGTAGATTCTTTACCATCTGAGCTACCTGGGAGAGATAAGATTAGAAACTTTGAAATATGAATGTGCAGATTTATATTTGCCATTTTTTAAAAATTACAAAGCTGCTGGTTTTCATGTGAGTTACAAAATGGTACACGTTCTTGGTGTTAAGCCTGGTAATCATCCCTACATTAACTTCTTCCAATTAATTGGAAATTAATTACATCTTCCAAAAGATAATTGTCTTCAGCCCAAGTCATCCTATAGCAAAAGGTAGTAGAAATAGCCACTGTGGCGCACTAGTGAATGTCTTCTCGGAGCAGAGTGTAGATGCTCGGTGGTCACTAGATCCTTCTAACAAAAACCATGGAAAAGGAACACTGGAGTGCCAAACATATGGACCTCAAAGAGAAAAGGCATGATGAATATTATAAAGGCTCTATGGGGAAAAATGTCAACTGCAGTAAGACCTGGGACCTAGGGTTGCAATCAATAATGCAGTCAAAATTTGTAAAAATATACTAGCAATTAGAAAATCACCCTCTAACTCTTAAGCTGGTTTTTTCAGGTATATTCCCCACTCCAGTCTACACTTTCCCGAAATGATATAGTAAACACAAAACCACAAAATACCTCTCAATAAGAACGTTCTACACAGAGCTGAGTCTAAAGTCATGGACTCTCACCAACTGGTACAGATTGATTGATAATCTGCTGAAGCTGAAACCTACATTTTTTCATCTGTCTTTTTATACTTTAATATGACTGAATCATTGCTTCACATTTTGGCAACTATAAGTATTGAATTCTGAGAATGTAAGTTTACCATGAATGCCTGCTCCAAGAACAAGGAATTTATTTTTTCTGAATGGGTTGCATAAAAGGCCAATACTAAATAACATCCTGTTAACTGTTTCTACTATTTGAAAGCAAAGTTCGTAAAGGATGATGTCTTGGTTTTACTACAGTACTGGATTCCTGAATTAGTTGCCCTTTTTGGTGATAGACAGTCCAAGTTACACATCTAGAAGCAATCAATTTCTGCTGAGGATTTGAATCCCTTTTAAGTGAGATTAAGTAGAAATGGAAATTGGAAAAGATAGCACTCAGCCTTTATTTATTTTATTATTATTATTATTTTATTCAATTTTTAAGCATCAAGTAATATAATTTAAGATTTAATTTCAGGGGAATTTATTTATTTGGACTTAAATTGCAGAAGATTTAATTTTTAAAGTTTATCTTTTTTTCTTCCTTGTATATTCCACAATAGGAGTTGATTAGCATTCAAGTTTAAAGGATCTCTGTAATACTGAAGACTTATCTCATTGCTTCTTCTAATAGGCTGTATTGGATAATTTAGCTGGATTCAATCTGGGCTGTATAACAGAGTGAATTTTCAGATTTAGGTACAGGGTTGACTAGAAGCTGATATATTTAATGTCCAATCCTCATCCATTTCACAGGCAAAATCTATACTTCCAGGTTCTTGGATGCATATCCAAAGCACGTTTGTCAAGGAAGTTATTTGTTATGAAGCTTATACAGCTTAATGTTAAGGGACCTTCACTTGCATGGCTCCTTTCCAAAGCCTTGAGAGGAACCCAGCAATGTGTTCACATGGACAGATACTTTGGCAAGATTTTCAACATTAAGTATATAGCCTGAAATCAGGGAAGACCATTTTCTCCTTTCACTTTGACTCACTTTCATTCTAGGTTCCCTCCTATTAGGTAGTATTTAAGGATCCGCAGGTATTTCTTCTATCTAAATACAAAGAAAACAATTTTGAAATACATTTAGTGTAAGTTTAGAGAGATTATAGGTGTGTGGTTTATGGTAATGTTTTTGCAGTATTAAATTACTGCTAGATGCCCTGCTACAGAAGTGACTTCCAGGAACACTGGAACTGCCCAGAGAGCTGATTCACTAGGCATGGTAGCAAAATACAGAGTTAGAGGTAATACAATTCAAGTGCTTCCAGTGATGTCAATACCAGAAGCATATAGGTGGAGGAGTAATAGATTCAGATACACAGAACACATAACCAGTGCTGACAATTCAATTATTAGATATAAGGGGAATTTGCTGACCACTGTCTATGCAGAACTGAAGCTTTCTCACGTTAGTTAAAATAATTGATAATGAAGCAAAATTAATTATATTTACAGTGTATACTTTATGTTTTAAATATAAATTGTGCAAATAAATTAATCAAAATTCATGTTTTTTCCTATAACTATAAAAACAACTGGTTAACAACACATGTTTTATGCATCCCAAATATAAATACTCAAAAAATACATTCCTATCAACCATGAAAGCAAAATCAGATTGAAAATTTTTCATATTTCTACATAAAATTATACTACAATTATTGCCATAGAAATGGAACATCAAGAAGAACAAAAGAAAAATTCAGTATGATAATTTATAATATCTCTTTAGAGATATACTAGAATATATTTTCATAATAAAACAAGAATAAAATTTTATATAAATATTCAGAAAATAAGAAATATTAGAAATATACATACAGTGGGAACTTCTGAAGATGTTAAACATGAAAGCAGAATTTTAAATGGAAAAGGAGGATTTTTAAGATAAACTTGAGAAAAATCTTAAAACAAAATAAAAATGCATATATGCATAATAGAAGATAAATATCTCAAGTATTTTAGTGTATTAAATGAGACTACCTACTTCATCATTAATTGAGAGAGAACAGAAAATGAGAGAAAAAAAGTATAATTCAAAAAAATTTCCCAGAATGTATGAACATAAATATTTATTTTTAAAGAGCTAAACAAATAGTAGTCACATTAAATGGAAAATATAAACACAGTAAAATACAGTTTATGAAACTTCTAAGCACTGGGGATAAAAATAATGACTTACTGAAAAGAGAAAAGCTTCTGGAGAGAGAAGAAAAAATGTTTTCTTATAATGGTAGAAGCATCAGAGTGACATTGATCTTTTGAAAAAGGCTAGATACTACTTTTCAAAATCCTGAAGAGAAACTGTTTCCAAGCTAGAATTCTATATCTAGATAAATTTTCAATCAACTTATTTCATGGATTGATCAAAATTATTTTCAAACAAAGTTGCAAAAACAAAGTTCTTTTAAGGCACTCTTTCTCTTTCAAGAAAGTATCAAAAGATGCTCTCCACAAAAAAAAAAAAAAAAAAAAAAAAAACGTTCTGGGGTCCAGGGAAAAAATAGATTCAGCATGGAAAGTATAAAGGAAATAATGATGGTAATTTTTGTATGGTAGGTGTAAAAATGATCTGAGTTTAGAAGATTTACTAAGTGAAAAATAATCACACTGTGTTTATATCTCAAGAATGAATGTATCAGGTTTCTATTGCTGCTGTAACAAATCACCACAATCTTATCAACTCAAAACAACACCCATTTACTATTTTTCAGCTCTGCAAGTAGCAGCAGTTGGACTAGGTTAGGGCCCTAAGAGTCTATCTAGGATCTCTCCAGGCTAAAATCAAGGTGCTGATTCGTTTGAACTCAACCTAGAGGATGTGGGAGAGAATCAGCTTCCAGGTTCTCATGCTGTTGGTAGAATTTAGTTACATGCTGTTTGTAGAATTGAGGTGCTTGCTTCCTTTTGACAGGTTCCATTCTCATCTTCTTGAGGCCACTTTCATTCCTTAGTTCCTGGTACTCTTTGTCGTCAAGCTGGTAATGGTGGGTTGAGTCCTTTTCACACTTCAAATTTCTCTGTCTTCTACTTCTGTCTTATTTTTTATGCCTTCTTTTCTGTTGTATCTCTTTGAGTGAGTATTCTACCTTCCTTTTCTGGCTTTAAAATCTTATGTAGTTCCTTATGTTTACCTAAATAATTCAGTATTATCCCCCTGCTTTAATGTCAGCTGATTAGCAACTTTGCATGTTGTCTGCAAAAACATTTCACAGCAGTAGCTAGATTAGTGCTTGACTGAATAACCAAATGAAAGGATTCTTGGGGGGATATCTTTAGAATTGATTCTGCCTGCCACAGTGAATAGCAGCAGCAGATCATCATAATAATATAAACACTGACTATTGATTTTGGTAAAATTCATATGTAACATTTTTGAGAGGATTAGAAGGGGAATAGTTTTACATAGATTCATCATTAAGGGGATAGGGGAAGTGCAGGAAATGTAAGGTACTCTCAAATAAGAAATTACTAAATTTAAGAACACTTGGAATAGAAGTAAATCAATTATTGATAGAATATGGGAGTAAATACTAAGGCAAATTAGCTAGTTACTCTTACTAAAGAGTAGGAGGGCTTCCCTGATAGCTCAGTTAGTAAAGAATCTGCCTGCAATGCAGGAGACCCCGGTTCAGTTCCTGGGTGGGGAAGATCTGCTGGAGAGGGATAGGCTACCCATTCCAGTATTCTTGGGCTTCTCTTGTGGCTCAACTGGTAAAGAATCTGCCTGCAATGCAGGAAACCTGGGTTCGATTCCTGGGTTGGGAAGATCCCCTGGAGATAAGAAAGTCTACCCACTCCAGTACTCTGGCCTGGAGAATTCGCAAAGAGTTGGACACGACTGAGTGACTTTCACTTTCACTTTCAAAAGAGTAGGACAGTGATGGTGAGGGTTAATGGACAGAAGACTACTTTTATAATTATAAACCATATAAAATCATTTTAATTTTGTAAATTAAGTATTTTATTTTGTAAATTATTATTTTAATAAAAAAGCAGAAGATACATTGGAAACTGTGTCAATTCTTTTAAAAGTTACCAACCCATCTTTTTAAACCATTATATGTGGGTTTCTTTTGAAAGATTATGGGCTATGTTTTATCTCTTTTCAGGTATCCCATTTTGCTCATGAAAATTGGCATGTGTTAGTAAAACTGGGTGATGGTCATCAGTTTATATGTGTAAAAAATTCAGTTCAGTCGCTCAGTCATGTCCAACTCTTTGCAACGCCATGAACCGCAGCACACCAGGCCTCCCTGTCTATCACCAACTCCCAGAGTCCACCCAAACCCATGTTCATCGAGTCGGTGATGCCATCCAGCCATCTCATCCTCTGTCGTCCCCTTCTCCTCTGGCCCTCAGTCTTTCCCAACATCAGGGTCTTTTCAAATGAGTCAGCTCTCCACATCAGGTGGCCAAAGTATTGGAGTTTCAGCTTCAACATCAGTCCTTCCAATGAACACCCAGGACTGATCTCCTTTAGGATGGACTGGTTGGATCTCCTTGCAGTCCGAGGGACTCTCAAGAGTCTTCTCCAACACCACAGTTCAAAAGCATCAATTCTTAGCGCTCAGCTTTCTTCACAGTCCAACTCTCACATCCATACAAGACCACTGGAAAAACCACAGCCTTAACTAGATGGACCTTTGTTGGCAAAGGAATGTCTCTGCTTTTTAATGTGCTGTCTAGTTTGGTCATAACTTTCCTTCCAATGAGTAAGCATCTTTTAATTTCATGGCTGCAGTCACCATCTGTAGTGATTTTGGAGTCCAGAAAAATAAAGTCAGCCACTGTTTCCCCATCTGCTTGCCATGAAGTGATGGGACTGGATGCCATGATCTTAGTTTTCTGAATGTTGAGCTTTAAGCCAACTTTTTCACTCTCCTCTTTCACTTTCTTCAAGAGGCTCTATAGGATCTTCATCACTTTCTGCCATAATGGTTGTGTCATCTGCATATCTGAGGTTATTGATATTTCTCCCGGCAATCTTGATTCCAGCTTGTGCTTCCTCCAGCCCAGCATTTCTCATGATGTACTCTGCATATAAGTTAAATAAGCAGGGTGACAATATACAGCCTTGACGTACTCCTTTTCCTATTTGGAACCATTCTGTTCTTCCATGTCCAGTTCTAACTGTTGCTTCCTGACCTATATACAGCTTTCTCAAGAGGCAGATGAGGTGGTCTGGTATTCCCATTTCTTTCAGAATTTTCCACAGTTTATTGTGAGCCACACAGTCAAAGGCTTTGGCATAGTCAATAAAGCAGAAATGTACAAAATTAGCAAGCTCAATTAAAATCTTGATTAAACTGAAATCTTGATTTCATTAGCTTTCTTATAAATGAGCTGTACTCTAAATTGGTTGACTGAGTTTGAGAGCACTGAGTTAATGAGCCAAAGTGATATATTTAACTAGTTTACTTAAGTAATACAATTTGCTTAAAATATATTTGAAAAGACATTTAGCACTAATTGATCCAAAATTTAAGTCCTAGGACCGATTACTATTTTGTAAGTGTTAATAGCCGTTGTAGTTCCATGATAAGGAGACCATGCCTCTTAAAGGAAATAAGACCCAGCCCAGGCTCTATTAGGAAACCTAATTTAATCATGAACATTGTTTTCTAAGAGTGGTTTTGTTGTTTAGTCACTAAGTCATGTCCAACTGTTTTGTGACCGCATGGACTGTAGCCCATCAGGCTCCTCTGTCCATGGGATTTTCCAGGCAAGAATACTGGAGTGGGTTGTTATTTCCTTCTCCAGGGGATCTTCCTGAACCAGGGATCAAACCATGTCTCTTGTATTGCAGGTGGATTCTTTACCACAGAGCCACCTGGGAAGCCTTTTAAGAGTAGAAGATTGTTATGGTAGATTTGACAGAATGAGAAGTTTTATTAAAAAAAGATAAATTTACTAACTTGGGGGGCATAGTCTCTTGAGCAAGGCAATAACATTTTTTGAAAGTGATTATTTTATGAGGAAACCAGAGAACTGATAATTTTCCAAGGTTATATAGCTGAAGAATATTTAGATATTTTTGAAAAATATTGCTTTGCAAAAATATTTACAAGTAATTTATTGCTTTATTTTAAATTTTCAAAATTCATTGAAGAATTGCATATGCTTTCTTACTGATAATTAAAGCAAGCCAATCAGTTCTAGAATTATCAGATCATTATTATTTATGGTTCCAAGCAAAATTTAAATTACTATAGATGCCAGAAATTTCTTCAGGTAAATTTCTGCATTAAATATTCAATGTTTAAAATGAGCTATTAGTCATATTTAGTAAAAGAAAATAGATACAGTAATTAATTACTTGCTTAATGTGTATTGAAATAGTAACATAAAATGTAGATGAGTTCCATTGTTTGGTGTATCCGTAATATAGAAACTATGAAAAACCCAGACTAAGCATTAATCATTCATGGAGCAATTAATTTTAATTAAGGAAAGTACAGAATCCCATATGGTTTTAGACATCATCTATTCATTAATGCAGATAGTCTGAGAGGAACCATTTGGAACGTTTGGTTGATAGCAATGGTGGACAGCCCTGGAGAGATCTGGTTAAACATCCTCTAATTTTTATCCTGCTGTGCATCAGTGGTCAAGAATCCATGTTTAACAGTCTTTGGCATGATGATGTGTGTGAGAGGAATTTATTGTGTCCATTCTTGAAAATTTATAACACACATTGCTTTATTTTCGCACATGCACTTTTCACATGTTTTCCTGATATAAACTCTCTTGGCATTGCTTTGAATATGTATATATTCTTTCCCATGCATCAATAGGTATACGTATGAACTCACTTATATTACTAATATTACCTGAATTCTAGGGTCTCTTTTTTTTATATGTGCTGTTCTGTGTGTATTATTTATCGCTGTATAACAAATTACCCCCAAAATATAGAGACTTAATCCAACTATCCTTTGTATTATGTCACATATTTTCTGTATATCAAGAATTCAAGAGTAAAGTAGCTGCTAGTCCTGGCTGGGTGATCTCTCAGGAGGTTGAAGCTAAGATGCCCACTAGGCCAGTAGTCTTCTTAAGACTTAACTATGCCTGGAAGATCTTCTAGAGATGGCTCATTCACATGGTTGTTAGAAGAAGACTTCTGTTTTTTACTTGAAAGTGAAAGTGCTAGTTACTCCGTCATGTCCAACTCTTTGTGGCCCCATGAACTGTATGTAGCCTGCCAGTCTCTTCTGTCAATGGAATTTTTCAGGCAAGAATATTGGAGCGGGTAGCCATTCCTTTCTCCAGGGGATCTTCCCAATCCAGGGATCAAACCTGGGTCTCCTGCATTGCAGGCAGGTTCTTTACCATCTGAGTTACCAGGGAAGCCCTGTTTCTTACTGGAAGTTGTCAAAAGGTCTCAGAACTTTGGGATATAGATTTATCTTTAGTGGCTTTCTACCATGAAAGTGAAAGTGACTCAGTTGTGTCCGACTCTGTGACTCCATGGACTATATAGTCCATGGAATTCTCCAGACCAGAATACTGGAGTGGGTAGCCTTTCCCTTCTCCAGGGGATCTTCTCAACCTAGGGATCAAACTCAGGTCTTCCACATTGCAGGCAGATTCTTTACCAGCTGAGCCACAAGGGAAGCCCAAGAATACCTATGCCTTCTTCAGCAAATATTCCCGACTCAGGAATCAAATTGGGGTCTCCTGCAATACAGGCAGATTCTTTACCAGCTGAGCTGGCTTTCTACCAGGCAGCTAGTTTTTCCTAGAGCAAGTGATCCCAAAGAGCAAGGAGAAAGGATACCTTGTATAACCTAGAATTGCCATATTCACATTAGCTTATTGACAGACCTGTTCAGTGTGGGAGGGATTGTAGGGAGGCATGAATACCAGTAGTTAGGAATCATTGTAGGCATCTCAAGAGTATGACTAACACAGTGCTGAAATGTATGGACTTACTGTGAAAACTTTAAGCCTGAAAGTCATGCATTCTTCCTCTCTCTACCAAAGCATGTATCAGCAAATAACATCATGCAAATGAGAAGCTTTTCACAGAAGATAAATTACTCTCAGATAATATACCAATGTGTTACCTTCTAAACTTCTTCATTCTGTAAGTTTGTAATGAGTAAAATGAATAAGCTCAATACCAAGCATAAGTATCATATTAAAGAGAATGCATTTTAGATGGTTACTTTGCAAAAGATATTGGATTTTTGGCTATACCAGCTTAAAACACATTGTTTATTAGGATTTCTGTTAATTTTGAAGTATTGTTTAGTTATTAATGGTCTTTCATTTGAAAGATACAAAAGACGATCAACTTGAAATAGCTAAACTCTTGTACAGAATGAAAACACTGGAGAAACGTTTTCTGATTTATGGAGGTAAGGTTAACAGTACTTTAATAATAATCAGCAGCTTGTTTTCTTAGTAAGTCATGTATAAATAGACTCTATGCCAGCTTGCCCTGCATATCAGCAAGTACTGTTAGCATTGCTTTGATGCTATTACTTGGGACTTTATTATTTCTGAGAGTTTAACTATAAAATTTCATAAATGTCATTTTTTTTAGTATTACAGTTAGAAAGTGTTACTTTTGAACAGTAATTGCCTTTATTCTCTCAGTCTCCTGACTAAAGTGATCCTTTTATACTGAGAGAAAATAATAAAAGAAGAAAATAATCCAATGACTGTTGAAGTGTTTTGAAGCATAAAATGTAGTAGGCAATTTATTGAATGCTTTTGTTCTGTTCAGTTAGGTTTAGTTCTTTCAAATGCTAATATGAAAGTGTACTAACTCAAAAAATCCACAAAAATTTTAGAATCACATAGGAGAAAATTTTATAGATTAATTTCAGTAACCAACTAGTCTAGATTACTTAGGTGAATTTTGATGGGATTTACTAGAATAGTTAAGGTAAGAATACATTTCATTTAAAAACAAAAACAAAAACTACTTAATCCCTAACTTTAATCATTTTATAATCTCTATATTTGCCTTAAAAATTACTACTGAGAGAATGACCCTTCCATTATTTTAACACATCTATTAACACTTCTTACCCAAGAACTCTGTGACTCTGTGAGTGTGAGTACCATAAATTTACTCTTTAGCTGGTATGAGACTCTCAAGATTCAAGGTTCATCTTTCTTGTATTAAATTATATTGCTTATATACATGAGTACAGAAGCTTTAGCACTAATACAAGAATGTTTATCCTGATGTTTTGTTTTTGTTTTTGTTTTCCTTCTTATTTTTTTTTTTTTTAATTTTTTTATTAGTTGGAGGCTAATTACTTCACAACATTTCAGTGGGTTTTGTCATACATTGATATGAATCAGCCATAGATTTACACTTATTCCCCATCCCGATCCCCGCTCCCACCTCCATCTTCACCCGACTCCTCTGGGTCTTCCCAGTGCACCAGGCCCGAGCACTTGTCTCATGCATCCCACCTGGGCTGGTGATCTGTTTCACCATAGATAGTATACATGCTGTTCTTTTGAAACATCCCACCCTCACATTCTCCCACAGAGTTCAAAAGTCTGTTCTGTATAGTTACCTTATAGGACATTCTAAATTTCTGGAAAAAAAATTACTTATTTGAATATTCTAGCTAATTGGAAACATTAATTTTAAATTTTATTATTTAATAACTTTACTTTATAATATACTTTATATTATACTTTATATATATACTTTAAATATTATTTAATACTTTATATTATAATAACAATAACTTTATTGTTACCTATAAGGTAACAATAGCCAGAAAACAATATTAAAAATATTGATAGGCATTGTATTAATCTTCAGGCTAGGCTTCAACAGTATGTGAGAACTTCTAGATGTAAAGCTGGATTTAGAAAAGTAAAGGCAGAAATTGAAGAGGACCTAAAGGGCCTCTTGAAGAAGGTGAAAGAGGAGAGTGAAAAAGCTGGCTTACAACTTAACATTCAAAAAACGAAGAACATGGCATCTGGTCCCATCATTTCATGGCAAATAGAAGGGGAAACAATGGAAACAGTGACAGACTTTATTTTCTTTGGCTCCAAAATCACTGAAGATGGTGACTGCAGCTATGAAATTCAAAGACACTTGCTCCATGGAAGAAAAACTATGACAAATTTAAACAGTGTATTAAAAAGCAAAGGTATCACTTTGCAGACAAAGATCCATACAGTCAAAGCTATGGTTTTCCAGTAGTCATGCACAGATGTGAGAAAGTGAAAGTGAAAGACGCTCAGTCATGTCTGACTCTTTACGACCCCATGGACTATACAGTCCATGGAATTCTCCAGGCCAGAATACTGGAGTGGGTGGGTAGCCGTTTCCTTCTCCAGGGGATCTTCCCAACCAATGGATTGAACCCAGATCTCCCGCATTCAAGGTAGATTCTTTACCAGCTGAGCCACAAGGGAAGCCCGCACATGTGAGAGTTGGACTGTAAAGAAGGTTGAGCATTGAAGGATTGATGTTTTTGAACTGTAGTGTTGGAGAAGACCCTTTAGAGTCCCTTGGACAGAAAGGAGATCAAAACCAGTCAATATTAAAGAAAATCAACCTTGAATATTCATTGGAATGACTGATGCTGATGCTGAAGTTCCAATAACTTGGTTACCTGATGCAAAGAGTCAACTCATCGGCAAAGGTTGGGATGCTGGGAAAGATTGAAAGTATGAGGAGAAGGGGGCAGCAGAGGATGAGATGGATGGATGGCATCACCGACTCGATGGACTTGAGTTTGAGCAAGATCTGGGAGTTGGTGATGGACAGGGAAGCCTGGCGTGCTGCAGTCCATGAGGTTGCAAATAGTTGGACACGACTGAGCGACTGAACTGAACTGAACTGAACTGTTATTAGTATTGTTTATGTGTATATGAGAAAGCCAAATTTTAAAATACAGAATTAAGTTTCAGTACTAGAATGTAATTTTCACTACTGTAATTGTGAAATTATTGTGGCATCATCGACTCAATGGGCATTAGTTTGAGCAAACTCAGCAGATGGTGAAGGACAGGGAAGCCTGGCAGGCAGCAGTTCATGGGGTCACAAAGAGTCAGACACAACTGAGCAATTGAACAACACCAACTGTAATTTAAAGTAATTAGTTAATTCAATTTAAACTTTTGAGCATACAGAATATAACTGGGAAGAAGCAAATTGGCAATGATTTATTGTGCACCATAAACTAATTATATTAATTGTTTTCTTTGAAACAATAAACTCCAGGAGCATAGAACAGTCAGTTATCTTAACTATACCTGTCCAAGTTTCCAACAACTTCATGCAGGTAACTTTAAAAATAAATCATCAATATTAAATTTAGCTGCAGAACTTAAAACAGTGTCGCCAAGCATATAATGGAAATCTATTATCCACTTTATATATTTGAGACAACACAGTTGTGTTTGAATTTCAGAAAAATGTATGCATATCTATGTTTGCTTTAGCTTTTATTTCTCAAATAATAATTTTATATGCATTTTAAAAATATTCTTTTCCATTATGGTTTATCACAGGATATTGAATATAGTCCCCTGTGCTCTATAATAGGACTATGTTTTTTTTACCCAATCTAATGTAACAGTTTGTATCTACTAATCCCAAACTCCTAGTTCATTTTTATCCCTTCCCTCTCTCCTTTGGCAACCACAGGTATGTTCTCTATGTCCTTTTCAATGTCCAGAATTTTAGAAATGTCAAATGCTAAATTTGGTCTTTTGCTGTGTTCAGAAAAAATTTAAGATTAAAGTACACTTTTTAATGTATGAGTTTGCAAATGATCAATAATTCACATAAAGGCAAGATACCTCAGAGCATTATGAATTTTATTAACCTTATTTCATTTAGAATGTTGGACATTTAAGTATTTTATACTGCTACAGAAGGAAATTTTATCTTTATATTTATGTATGATTTATCAAAAAAATTAACTAGCTGTATGTGAATTATTATTTTCTGAATATTTTTACTTTTAGCAATATCACATCTTCATTTATTTTAGGTTTTATGATAAGATATTGAATATGAAACTATTTGTCATTTGAAATGTACAGCTAAACAGTCATGCTGAAAATTTTCTGTTTATTGCATTTAATATTACAAAGAGGGTCTAAATCAAAAAAATACTTCTCATTGTAAACTTGTTTTATTGTGTTGGCAACTAGGATCAAGGATATAATGCTTTGATTTAAACAATTTTTTTTGAAAAATAGAATTTAAGTAGGTAACAGTTCTTATGATTTGGAAAAGTTTTTGTAATTACATCTTGTGATGCTGCTTCAAACTATTCAGCATTTCAAAAACTACCTTTAAAGTATGTCTTTTCAATTTTCACTACTTCTCAATTTGTTTATAAATAACTTTTTCCTGAATGTTTATGAATTAATGATAAAAGGAGTGTTTTATCACTTTTATGTTTATTTTGCTTGATGTTAAAGATTAATAAGTAATAATACTAACTAATAAGGATTAATCAGTTCAGTTCAGTCGCTCAGTCATGTCTGACTGAGACACCGTGGACTGCAGCAAGCCAGGCTTCCCTGACCATCACCAACTCCTGGAGTTTACTAAAACTCATGTCCACAGAGTCGGTGATGCCTTCTGAATATCTCATCCTCTGTCATCCCCTCCTCCTTCCACCTTCAATCTTTCCCAGCATCAGGGTCTTTTCAAATGAGTCAGCTCTTCACATCAGGTGGCCAAAGAATTGAAGCTTCAGCTTCAGCATCAGTCCTTCCAGTGAATATCCAGGACTGGTCTCCTTTAGTATAGACTGGTTGGATCTCCTTGCAGTCCAAGGCACTCTCAAATGTCTTCTCCAACACCACAGTTCAAAAGCATCAATTCTCCAGCACTCAGCTTTCTTTATAGCCCAACTCTCACATCCATGCATGACCACTGGAAAAACCATAGCTTTGACTAGATAGATTCTTGTTGACAGAATGTCTCTGCTTTTTAACATGCTGTCTAGTTTGGTCATTACTTTTCTTCCAAGGAGCAAGCATGTTTTAATTTCATGGCTGTAGTCACCATCTGCAGTGATTTTGGAGACCCCCAAAATAAAATCTGTCACTGTTTCCATTGTTTCCCCATCTATTTGCCATGAAGTGATGGGACCAGATGCCATGATCTTAGTTTTCTGAATGTTGAACTTTAAGCCAATTTTTTCACTCTCCTCTTTCACTTTCATCAAGAGGCTCTTTGGTGTTTCTTCACTTTCTGCCATAAGGGTGGTGTTATCTGCATATCTGAGGTTACTGATATTTCTCCCGGCATCTTGATTCCAGTTTGTGCTTCATCCGGTCCAGTGTTTCTCATGATGTACTCTGAAAATAAGTTTAATAAGCAGGGTGACAATATATAGCCTCGACGTACTTCTTTCCTGATTTGGAACCAGTCCGATGTTCCATATCCAGTTCTAACTGTTGCTTCTTCACATGCATACAGATTTCTCAGGAGGCAGGTCAGGTGGTCTGGTATTCCCATCGCTTTCAGAATTTTCCACAGTTTGTTGTGATCCACACAGTCAAAGGCTTTGGCATAGTCAATAAATCAGAAGTAGATGTTTTTTCTCTGGAGCTCTCTTGCTTTTTTGATAATCCAGTGGATGTTGGCAATTTGATCTCTGGTTCTGCTGCCATTTCTAAATCCAGCTTGAATATTTGGAAGTTTATGGTTCATGTACTGTTGAAGCCTGGTTGGAGAATTTTGATCATTACTTTGTTAGTGGGTGAGATGAGTGCAACTATGTGGTAGTTTGAGCATTCTTTGGCATTGCCTTTCTTTGGGACTGTAATGAAAATAAGGTAAGGTCCTATGAAAAAATAAGATGAAATATAAAGTTAAAGTTCTAAATGTGATCTCTCAATGGAATATCAACATCAATCTTTGGAAATACAATTTGTTACACATTGCTGTGTAATGAAGATATTAAATAAATATTAAAGAAAAATAGTTTTCTATTAATTATATAATCTTAATATATATAAATGATATATCTAAATGTCCTAAAGTAGACAACCCTGGATACATATGTATTTGTAAAACATAATTATTTAATTGTCAGAAATTGATCATATCACATCCAAAGTAGAAATCAAAACAGAATCATTCAAGGTTGATAAGGTAGCTATAGGAGAATGACAAGGGGAGAAGGATAATGGTAAGGCCAGTGTGATGTATGGGTTTCCTTTTGCTGCTGAATTACTGAAAACTTAGGTTCAAAAACAATACATATGTTGTTCTTACAGTTCTGATAACCAAAAGTCCAAAATGGATTTTACTAAAATCAAGGTTCTGGAAAGGCCATATTCCTTCCTGGAGGTTTTAGGGGGAAATCCATCCTTTTTGTTTTACCTGTTTTCTAGAAGATTTTTGCATTCCTTGGTTTATGGACCCCTTCCATATTCACGGCCATTGATAGCTATTTATTTCTCACATCTCATCATTCTGGCACTCTTCTTCTGCTTCCCTCTTCCATATTTATGGACTCTGATGATTACATTAGACTCCTCGGGATAATTCAGGATCATTTTCCCAACTCAGCATTATCTGATTACCCACCTTAATTTGATTTGTAATCTTAACTGTCCCCTATCATGTAACCTAATATATTTATAGGCTCTGGGTTTAAGATGTGCAATTATTTGGGGAACAATTATTTTGCTTACCACAAGTGATGAACACTAACATCATTAGGCACAGAAGAAAAACAATAAAAGGCTGAAAAATTGTATATGTTAGATTCAAATATCTTGAGATGGGAAAACATAAAAATTCTGGGTTAAAGGTGACTTTTTGTATTTCTTAGGTTTTCTTATTTGTTTCCCTCAGTCTCAGTTATGAACGCTATGGTTTAGTGTCTGAAACCTAAAATTCCATCATTATTGATGTGTGAGACTATTTGTCTTCTACCATCTTCCTTTGCTGGTCAGGTTTATTAATGTTTAAAGTAGTCAGAGAGAAAATAAAATATATGTGATCACTCTGGTGTAGAATAGTTTGAACTGTTCATTTATCAGCTTCTTAGTCAAAACTTTGACCTAATTACTTGGCTACTTTAACAGATCTCAAACACTAATGAAATTATGGCTGCATCTTGATAACAACCTTAAATTATCTCCAGTAGATTATTTAAGCATTCCTTATTTGCATATGGTTGAAATCTAATATTCAATGTAAACTATATCTACTTTACATCATAATTTTTATAAAATCAAGTTAAACAGGATAAAAATAACCCAAGGTCTGTCTTTCTTTGGGTTACCTTAATACCTCCCCTAAAGGTCTCATCCTTTTATTGCGTTAGAAACCATTCTGTATCTGGAAAATATGTACAGCACTTTTTCCCTACACTTAATTATAAACCATTAACATATATATATATATATATATATATATATATATATATATATATATATGCATGTATGTATGTATACACATGCATACACACACAATGTGCATACACACACACACACACACATGGATATTATCTGCTACATAATCATAGAATTTCAGAATTTAGGTGCTTAAAGAGAAATAAAGGAGTAAATAAGCCAAATCCAGAGAAGAAAAGATGTCTACATCAAGCTAAATTTAAAAACCTGTGCCCCACTTTCTGAGCCTATATTACATTTTATTCTCAGCTCATCTTAATAAAATAATATCATTCTGAAAAGGGAGCCCTCCTACACTGCTGGTGGGAATAAGTAGGTGCAACTTCTATGGACAATAGTAATGGAGATTCCTTAAAAAACTAAAATTAGAGTTACCATATGATCCAGCAATTCCATTCCTTGGTACTTATATAGAAAAGATGAAAATTCTAATTTGAGAGATACTCTGCTCAATACTCTATAATAACCTAAATAGGAAAATAATTTGAAAAAGAATAGACATGTATAACTGAATCATTTTTCTATACACCTGAAATGAATATAACATTGCTAATCAAATATGAAAAGTTAAATGAAAGTCTCTCATGAAGAAAGAATCATGTCTGATTCTTTGCATCCCCATGGAGCCCTCCAGATTCCTCTGTCCATGGAATAGTCCAGAGAAGAATACTGGAGTGGGTTACCATTTCTTTTTCCAGGGTGTCTTCCCAACCCAGGGATTGATCAGGGTTTCCTGCACTGCAGGCAGATATTTTAACCCTCTGAGCTCCGAACTCCAATATAAAATAAAAATAAAAAACAATTTAAAGGACAGAAAAGACATTTGCACCCCAACATTCATAGCAGCACTACAGTAGCCAAGACATAGAAGCAACCTAAATATCCAATGATGCATTAATGAATAAAGAAGATGTGGTATATACTCACCATAAAATATTGTTGCTCAGTGGTTGTGTCCAACTCTTGGTGACCCCATGAACTGTAGCATGCCAGGCTCCTCTGTCCATGGGAGTTTCCAGGCGAGAATACTGGAATATTATTCAGCCTTAAAAAGGGATGTAATCATACACCATTTGCAGTCATGGATAGACCTAGAGATTAGCATGTCAAGTGAAGTCAGACAGAGGAAGACAAATAATGTATGATATCACTTAGATAAGGAATAAAAATGGGCTTATTTATAAATAAGTTATGAACTTATTTACAAATCAGAAATAGACTCACAGACATAGAAAACAAACTTATAGTTACCAAAGGGGAAATGAGGAGAGGGATAAACTAGGAATTTGGGATTAACAGATACAACTACTATATGTAAAATAGATAACTATCAAGAGCCTACTGATGTTAGAGTGTGAGGATCTGAAAGCATTTTAGATTTTTGCTTGTGTTTGGTTTAGGCTCCTGGAATTACATTATAGACAACAAAAAAGTGAAAGCATTCATGTTTTCCCTTGCTGCCCTAGATATTGATCATTTACAGTTTCTGATGTATAGATGCTAGAAGGAAAGATTTAGAAGAAGTCACATTTAATATTGGCTTTCTGGAAGGCACAAGTCTCATAGGTCTCCTGAATTTTGTAGCATGTACTTGTGATTTATTAGATAATGGAATGGCAATGTGACTCTAGGGACCTCAGAAAAGGCAAACTTTTGTGTGTAACTCCAGTTTCTCACTATGGATTGTACAAACAAAACAAAACAAAAACACAGAGGTGAGATGGGACATTTGGAACTGAGAGGTAGCTAAGAAAATAGTTTAACACAGGCAAAGGATCATTTATAAAATTTCCATGTTATGTTTCTTGTTCTCAGCCAGGTTTGAGACAGAGCAAAACCTCACCTATGAGTAGACTGTCAGACATATGAGGTCAGTTACCTACGCTAAGGTTTTCTTAGACAGAAAATCTCTTCTCCATTGTACCCAAAGGGCAGTGGTTATAAAAGCCAGTGCTGGTGTTGCTAATAACGTAGTGAGATGAGACCTTCCTATCAGAAAAAAACAAATGTGTTTTAATGAAATACAAATACTTCATAGCTATGTATCTCCATGGTTACTTTACTGATATACTCTAGGCTTCAGTACTTTCATACAGAGAATAGAAAAAATACTACTGTTCTCATATAATTTGTTAAGAATTAAAGTTAGCAACTATATAAAACAATGTGTTTTGAGTACTTACCCAGTATTTACTTGTCCATTTTCTTTTCTCTTTTTCAGAATAAGTGATTATTGTAAAATACATCATGTGTATTGTGTTAGTCACTCAGTCATTTCTGACTCTTTGTGACCCCATAGACTGTAGCCTGGCAGGCTCCTCTGTCCATGGAATTCTCCAGGCAAGAATACTGGAATGGGTAGCCATTTGCTTCTCCAGGGGATCTTCCTGACCCAGGGATCAAACCTGGGTCTCTGGAATTGCAAATGGATTCTTTACTGTTTGTTTGAGCCACTTGGGAAACCCAAAATATACCAAGGGAGGGCTCAATGATTTCACAGGGCATTGAAGAATCATTTGTGAATAAGTAGGGGGAGTTCAGGATAACTGAATTTTGAAAAATGAGAGAGAAAAGAGGAGGGAAAAAGAGAAGAAAAAAATGAATGAAAAAGAGATCATAGATTGGATACAGTTGAGGGGGTGACTTGCAAGTTGTTGTTGCTTAGTAACTCAGTTGTGTCCAACTCTTTTGTGACCCCATGGACTATAGCCCCTCAGGCTCCTCTGCCCATTAGATTTTCCAGACAAGAATATGGAATGGATTGCCATTTCCTTCTCTAGGGGATCTCCCCAGACTAGAGATCAAACACATGTTCCCTGTGAGTCTCATGTCTTGCAGGTGAATTCTTTACTGCTGAGCCCCAGGGACCAGCACAATAGACAGATGCACCTGTAATATAAGGAGCATTTGGTAGAATAATTTGAAACCATTCTGGAATGAAAGTCTTGACCAAGTTGTAAAAAGTTCTCATGGTAAATACTTATATCAAAAATATGTTTTAAAATCTTACTATGTTCTGTGAACAAGAAGCAAGATAATACTGTTATCTCCTTTTACATTTGGCTCCAGAGAATGCTTTGGGTCTCTAAATACTGCTAGCTATCATCCTACAGGCAAGAATAAGCTCGATACAATTTTAAGAAATGAATGAACAGATGTTAATTGAAAGATATTTTTCTTCAAATAAAAGTTATTCGGATCTTCACAAGATGGTATCTTATTTAAATAGCCCTATGATAATCAACTGTCCCAGAATTATTAATAGTAGGAGCCCAACCCAAATACTTACACATGGCTATTTCAGCTTACATTTAAACTAATTAAATTTAAAAACCAGTTCCTAAATTGCATTGGCCACATTTCAAGTGTTCAATAACCACATATGCCTAGTGTGTACTGTATTTGAAGCTTTATATAACACTTCCTTCCTTAGAGAAAATTTCACTGCATACGGCTGAATTTAGTACAGCTAATCTTATGAGGCACTGGGGAAGGCCCAGTGCTTTTGAACTGTGGTGCTGGAGAAGACTCTTGAGAGTTCCTTGGACAGCAAGGAGATCAAACCAGTCAGTCCTAAAGGAAATCAACCCTGAATGGTCATTGGAAGGACTGATGCTGACCCTGGAGCTCCAATAGTTTGGCCACCTGATATGAAGAGCTGACTGAAAACAACTCTGATGCTGGGAAAACTGTGGAGAAGGCAATGACACCCCACTCCAGTACTCTTGCCTGGAAAATCCCATGGACGGAGGAGCCTGGTAGGCTGCAGTTCATTGGGGTCGCGAAGAGTCGGACAGGACTGCGTGACTTCACTTTCACTTTTCACTTTCATGCATTGGAGAAGGAAATGGCAACCCACTCCAGTATTCTTGCCTGGAGAATCCCAGGGACAGGGGAGCCATCTATGGGGTCGCACAGAGTCGGACACGACTGAAGTCACGTAACAGCAGCAGCAGCTGGGAAAATTGAGGGCAGGTGAAGATGCTACAGGATGAGACAGTTGGATGGAATGACAGAGACAATGGGCATGAGTTTGAGCAAATTCTGGGAGATAGTGTGGGACAGGGAAGCCTGGCATGCTGCGGTCCATGGGCTCACAAAGAATCAGACAGAACTTAGCAACTGAACAACAACAACAAATCTTGTGTAGGAGTGCTCCATTATGGCCCATAGGAAATTCTTTTACCCATTTCTTTGTTCACTCATCTGTAGGATGACCAGCTTGTCCTGATTTCCCCTAGACTTGCCCTGTTTTAGCAGAGAAATGACACAGACCTTCCCAGCTCTCATGGAGATTTACATTGGGGATTTTACAGTGATTACTTCTTAAGTATGTCCTTGTCTATGTCTTGGTTTACTCTACAGTACTAAGATTTTACATTGATTTCCTACCTTGCACTTTGATCTTTCATGTATTTGCTACTACTTCATTTCTTCATTGTTCTATGAGAAATAGAGTCTTTCTTCATGGACAGGATTGTGCTGGTAATGTAATATCATCTTCAGCCTCTTTCTAACTGGACTTTAAAATGTTTGCAGACATTTCATAGAAAAATTATATGTTGTCTTTTTGTGAATAAACTAATATTTGTAGATTTGACCACTTTCTGGTGTTTACCTTGAATGTTTCATGCTCATATGCAGCTTGATTGACAACTTTTATACAGAAGATTGCCTGAGGAAACCAAAGTGACTTATCCTCATGGATATTAAGGAATCAGAATTTCCATTTTTCTTCATAAATGTTTTCAATCTTTCTGGTATCAAATCAAACTAATTTTTTTTCTATCCCATTTTGATGTGACAGTGCAAAAATGTTCTGTCACTGTAACATTTAAGTAGGTAATATCACAATGATTCTCTTTCTTCCACTTTGGCCACAGGTAAGACTTTTCTTTATAATAGTAGTAACACATGTGTTCAAAGGTTCATAACCTATATTATTGGATGGAAGAAAATTTTGAGATGTTCTAAATCACCAGAAAGCAAACTGCATATTGGAATGGAATGGACAATGGCTGAGCAAAATCTGTGATAGAAACTGATCATCAATAGAGGGAGCTTATATCATTTAGAGTAGACTAAGTTGCAAGAAAATAAAATAGAACTATGTATATTGTGGCTCAATAGGACAACATTTTAGTTTTGCTTTCATAACTCTCTTGGGGGATGTCTATGTCTATAAGAATTGGGGTGGGGCTAGAGCTCATCATCAATTCATTTAGGCAAGCAAGTAGATAGAGGTTCATCCATCTTCAATGATCTTTCAAGGTAACCATGTTTGCTCTGGTTATCTACTACTACATAAAACACTATCTCAAAACTTAGGGGTTGAAAAAAGAAACAAACAAAAGCAAGTTCACAATATACCAATAGCCTTTGGAGTCACCTGATCGGTTCTTCTACTGGTTTCATCTGAGCTCATTTATGTGACTGCTGCCATTTGTAGTGTCAGTTTGGGCTTCATTCACATGCCCAGTAGCTGAGATGGAAAAGCTAGGGTAGTTCAAGGCTGGCCAGAAACCCGTGATGGCTGCATTCATATGTCTGACAGCTCAGATGGGATTGCTGGACCAGTTGAAGGATGGCAGGGAATTTCACTTTCTTCACACTGTCTCTCCAATAGGGGAAATGAAAATTTACACAGAGGCAGATTCCAAGGGGGTAAATGTTGGAGTTAATGGGATTCCTAGAGGCTAAATCTTGAAATGGGACACACCATAGCAGTGATATTTTATTTGCCCAGGCAACTCACATGCCCAGCAGAAGTGTGCATCCTGATGGAAAGAGTGGCAAGAAATCTGTGACCAGATTTAATACCCAAAGCAACTGTCTCTACCCTGTTAACTGAATGGAGAATGATGAGAAGAACATAATGAGTTTTAATGAGTAGATCTAGAAGTGGCACAAATTATTTCTATTCATATTCTGTGGCCACAGATCCTTCCCACTATTGTCTGCATGTCACATTTGCAATGAAGATTATCAGTTTATTCCATGGTGAGGTCAATTACATTTCTATATATCTTAAATTTGGATTTGGTTACTGGATTATTTTGAGGCTTCCCTGGTGGCTCAGGTGGAAAAGAATCTGCCTGTAATACAGGAGACCCAAGTTCAACCCCTGGGTCAGGAAGATCCCCTGGAGGAAGAAATGGAAACCCACTCCAATATTCTTGCTTGGAGAATTCCATGGACAGAGGAGCCTGGTGGACTATAGTCCATGGAGTTTCAAAGAGTCGCATATGTCTGAGTGACTAACAATCTTCATTGGGTTATATTATATTTTTTTGAACAAGGGACACAAGGAGAAACCTGAAAACCTGATTGAGCTTTGAGGTTTATCTTCTCTTGCTTATCTTGGAAGATTCTGCTTCCACTGTTATCTGGAGTCTCAGATAATCTGTTGGATTCTAAGAGAAAGGTGACTTAGAATTTCCCGTTATACCAGAAGACAGCTATAAAACCTTCAGAAGGAGATTCAAAGAGCAATGAGTGAACCCAGAAAAATCAAGAAAAATTCACAGTTGAGTCTTATCTAATTTATTAGCTTATAGAATCATGAGCTAAACAAATGGTTGTCTTAAGCCACTAAATTTAGGAGTGGGTGGTTGCATACCAAAAGCTAACTAATACATATTCTATTATTTAGGACTCAGTTCCACCTAACTACAAATGAAGCTGAAATATATATTTTTTAATTGTGTGCTAAGGACAAAGAGAAACTCTCATTTAGATGAAGTAAGCAGCCGGCCACAATGCAAACTCTTATTCATCAAATATCCATTTGTACCCTTCTTTTCATGCATTCATATAAAATGAACTCAGTCTTCTCACCAGTTCCATCCAATTACTGCATTAATCTAAAATAAAGAAAAGCAAAGCAGAGTCTTCTGGTACTAGCATGTTCTTTACATATTGCCATGATATGGTTTATATAGTAGGAAAACACATAAGGTAAAAAATGCAGATTATCTTTCTCTGCCAATTTCCCACTTCTGATATATAATGGCAGAGCAGGAAAAAAATAGTATATAATTAAAAAATCTTATTTATAAAGGGAATCAAAATAAATACATTACAGTCATTCACCCATAGAAGTGACATAATAATGCTGCGAAACAGAAAACATTATGTGGCCCAGATTTTTTTTATACCCTGGATCTTCTCCTTATAAGGAAGTTGCTTGTTCATGCTTTTATGTGGCACTGGCTCCATACTCTGGTAGTTCTTTCCTGTCTATTGTTTGTAGGATCACATTTAAAGTAGTCATTAGGGAATAATTTGTGCTAGTTTTACTCTATCTAAGACGCACATTTTTGCAATCACAAAATTTCAAAAATCAGGCTCATGGTTTGTCTCAAAAACATCTCAGGAGGTTTCTGATCTTCTTTGCTTACTTTTAGTATCGTATGCCAGCAATTTTCTTTGCATTTATTTCTGGGAAGGAGTTCTTAGGATCATTCTTGTATTCGTCTCTTTTTCCTCTTGCCTGTTTCACTTTAAGAGGAGTCATTCAACTATGACACCATATAAAACAATATGACTGGATAGAAAACTTTCTATCCCATCTTTGGGGATCCAAGAGCAGTTAACTTTTCCACTTTTGCGAAACTGGTAATTCCATGATTCTTAGTTCCTATAGCTCTGTTCTGAAACAACCAATTCTTACCTGGCTAATCTGTCTTTATTAAAACCCTGCTAAATGCAGCAATTGAGTCAACATACACTAAAATTTTATCTGTATGGGTCCTCTCTGATCACTTACCCTGAAATACAGAAGTCGTAGACTCTGAGTTACTGAAATCATAGTTTTACAAAGTGTTTTAAATCAATGTACGCCAGGAGAATTCCTTCTAGTCCTTGGTATCATGTTAATAATTGCCTGCCATAAAACTACATATACTTAAATGTTGATTTAAATATTAATTAGTGTAGACTAGGTAATGCCAATCAGATTCAAATTTATAATGGGTCTATGCAATAAAAATGTATTTCCTGATTATACAAGAATCTTGGGCAGTATTCAGGTAATGAAGTGTTCTGCTTTACATATTCAGAGACTCAGGATAAAGACAATATCATCATCTTCAACAAGTGACTTCCTACTTCACAATCAGTTTCTCTGCCCATTCAGAAGAAAAACGAAGTAGCCAGAAGAAGTTTAATGGGAAGTTTATTTGGGGAAAAGGGAGAGAGGAGTCAGTAAACTTTTATTTTTCATTGACAAGACCAGGAGGACATGGTCACACCAAACTTCAAGAGGGCTTGAGAAATCTAGTCAAATGGTTTGTCCACAAAGAAAAGACATGTTTGATAATTATTAATCTCAATTAGGTGGCTCAGATGGTAAAGAATTTGCCTGCAATGCAGGAAACCTGTGTTGGATCCCTAGGTCAGAAAGATCCCCTGGAGAAGGGAAAGGCTACCCACTCCAGTATTCTTGCCTGGGAAATCCAATGAACAGAGAAGCCTGGGGTGCTGCAGTCAATGGGGTCAAAAAGAGACACACATGACTGAATAACTAACACTTGCACTTTTTTTTTTTCAATCTCAATTACAAAGATCCTGTTTAGGGAAAACATAGGTCAGTTCAACACTTCTTTTTTCCATTTTCATATCACCTATCAAATAGCTCTTACCAGCCTTTTCCTGCTCTGGTATAAGGTCATAATTGATCAGTCTACTATTCCATTTTCCGCATTCTCCTCTTCCCTCTAATTTTGTCCTATGATAATTGCAATCTTGTACTTGAAGCAGTCAGCTTCTTCTGAACCTTTTTATCTTGGGTTAGACCAGGTGATTTTGCTAATAGATTCCATCATATGAGTTTATTTATGGTTTTATATTAATTAATTTATCTTCCTCCTTACTCTAAAGGAGTATTTGAATTGAGCTTGTTTAAGCTGAAATGATATCCTCACACACTGCTTTTATCCTCACTGGTAGAAGCAGTGATGTTATTCCTAAGCAGAAGACTCAGCAAATCTTTTCCACTCATAAGTTATGAATTAATGTATCTTGTACCACAGATCATGTACATCCCCAGACTCCACTATTAGGAGTCTTACAAGACAATTTCATACCTAGTGGAGTTTTCTAGCTACTTATTGAATCTTTTAGCAACTTCTTAGAATTAAAAAAATGTTACTCTAAAGAACTGTACACTGAAATCATCAGTAAAGAAAATATGGTTTTGTTAATGAATTTTTTTCTACTTGGGACTGTAAACAAAAGCAGCTGAGTGAACTAATGTGGAAGCTTTCAAAGTCGGAAAACTGTAGAAAGTGGGAATTTATAAAGGATTCCAGGAGAAGCCTAGAAGCATAAATCATTCACAATCACCTAATAATGCTTTCTGCTTGATAAATACCAACTTTTTACAGTAAACAGGTTCCTTTTGACAATGCAACCTGAATGCCATGTAGGGACAGATGGCACTTAATTCAAATTTTATAATAGCAAGTTCCAGAAAATGAAGTCTGAAGGAATAGGCAAAGAACAAAAATCTAATGCTTAAAAGATATAAATGCCTCATCTTGGCTAAACATTGCAATTGAATACCTCAGAAATTGATCAGAAATGAATAGAACAGAAACATATTCAGTTTTTCAGAAGATTTTATTGTCAGAGACAGCTCAGTTCAGGCTGTTAGAGTATGTGATTTCTTAATTCTTAAAACAATCCCTAATCCTTAAAGTTTAAACAAACAAGAATAGCAAGAATAGGCCTATGAAACAGCAAGAGGGAAAAAAAAAAAAAAAAAAAACACAATGGCATGGAGATTGAGACAGTTATTCAAAAAAGTTTTCCTAAATAAGTTATTTAGGAAACAAGAATCACTGAGAATGAAGTGCAATGGGCAAGGCAGATTCTTTCCCAAAACACTAAAAGCCCCAAATTTAAAAAAAAAAAAGACTTAAATAGCAACTCAGAAATAGCTTGTTTTTCCATTCCAACACACAATGATACCTGCTATGAACTAGTGGCTATTATGTGTTTAAAAATCGGAGCTTTTTTATTACACTTGCCTTATACAGTTTCCATATAAATATATTGGATATTCTGGGCTTAGTTTATCACTTAATGATAAGTTATCAGCTTTTGGAAAATTTTAGTCAGATTTTACAAAGGATCCTCCCTATCGTCCAGATATCATAGGTATGAAATTGAAACAAATAGCAGATCAAATTTTAGAAGAAGTTAAGTGTATATATTCATGGTGGTTTAGTTGCTAAGTTATGTCCAACTCTTTGTGACCCCTTGGACTGTAGCCTGCCAGGCTCCTCTGTCGGCAGGATTTCCTAGGCAAGAATACTGGAGTACATAGCCATTTCCTTCTCCAGGATACATATTTATATCCATTGACATATTGTTAACAGTCACTAATGAGAAGTATTATTTTTAATTGGGTGATTAAAGAATCAGACTGAGATTAATATTTATTGGTTGCCTTTCTCTTAATAATAGTTCATATTTTCCAACCATGTAGTTTTACTAAGATTAATCCCTCCCACCATGTTCAGAAATATGACTGATTGGCATAATCTAATTGAAATACCCCATCCCATGATTACAAATCCAATAAGAGTCGTGAAACTTCAGTATTTCTTTACTGCTAGATTTGAATATGTGAGAATGCAGCCTTAGGAAATATTAGAAAGACGCCTATCAGAAGTAAGATAGGCATTTTCCAAGAATGGATCCAAAATCCGTTGTTGAAAAGATATCAAGATGCTGAGTAGGAGGACGCTGGACTCACTTGCACTCACAAACACATCAAAACCACAACTAAATGTGTAGAGTGAATCTTGCTAAAATCTACCTGGGGACTAGCAGAACAGATCTTCTACAACCAAGGCTGTAAAGAATGATCGACATAGAATCTGATTGAAAACAAGCAGAAGCAATCTGATTGGGACCTGCAACCCTAGAGAGGGACACAGAACAGGAGGAGTATATCACAGGCCACACGACCCAACTTCTATTCCAGTATCTATATATCCAAAGGAAAAAAAAATGATTAAAAGCAATGCATGCATGCATCTCAGTGTTCATAGCAGCATTATTTATGATAAACAAGAAGGCAGCAATCTACATGTTTATCAACAGATGAATGGATAAAGAAGGTATATATATATATATATATATAAAGAAGGAAATGAAAGAATGAAATTTTGCCATTTGCAACAGCGTGAATGGACCTAGAGGCCACTGTGCTTAATGTAAAAAGTCAGACTGAGAAAATAAAACACTGTATGTTTCCACTTATATGTGGGATCTAAAATATAAAGCAAATTAATGAAAGCAAAATAGAAGCACTCATAGAGAACAAACTAATGGTTACCAGTTGGTAGAGGGGTGTAGAGAGGGAAAAGATAGGGCAAGAGGATTAAGAGGTACAAACTACTAGTAAATATGTTACAGGGATGTAATATTCAGTGCAAGGAATACTATACTTTATAATAACTTTAAATAGAATATGATCTATATAAACACGGAATCACTATGTTTTACACCTGAAGCTGATAAAGCATTGTAAGTCAATGAAGCGTCAATAAATTTTTTAAGCTGTTGACTGAAGAAACATAGCTAAGACTCATGCCTGATCACATTGTTTGACCTAAGTAGTAATCAAATTTTAAAATTTGTTTTATATATTGTTTTTATTATTTTAAAAAACTGATTTGAAAGTAGTTTCTGATATCTGCAACCGGAAATATTTGACATGGAATAACTGATGAGAAAAGGAAAATAGTTAATCATTAGACATGAAAAAGATATATTAATATTTTATATACCCAAAGATACCTAAACTTACAATTAATATTATTGACCATGTTTTGATTTGCCCTGAAAAAAAGAACCCAAATATAGATTTTGTATACCTGTTTAAAGTTTCTCTACCTCTTGCAAAAGAGCACAATTTTGGACAACATTATAAACTACTCCTCTAGTGACCCAATCATTTGAATCAAAAAAATGACCAAAATGCCAAAAATATAAGTAACTCATGTAGATGAATTAACATTAGAAATATGATTAAAGTGAAAGTGAAGTTGCTCAGTTGTGGACTCTTTGTGACCCCATGGGCTGTAGCCTACCATGCACCTCCATCCATGGGATTTTCCAGGCAAGAGTACTGGAGTGGGTTGCCATTTTCTTCTCCAGAGGATGTTCCCGACCCAGGGATCGAACCTGGGTCTCCTGCATTGTAGGCAGATGCTTTATCGTCTGACCCACCAGGGAAATCAGGTATCTGAAGAATATTTGTGACAGAAGGAAGAAGAACAGGAGAGAAACTAAGATTTAGTGGCAGCTTCCAATTGCCATGAAGTATGTTACTTTATTTCTCACACTTGATTTCTGCTAATCTTCACTATAGCTCTCCAAGTAGGTGTGAAGATTTTCTTTGTTTGCAGATATTCAACAAATAGTCGAGCCTTTACTTCTGTCACGCATTTTTAAGGATATATAGCTGGGTACAAAAAAGTTGCAGTCCCTTCTTTTTGCATATTAAACTTCAGATGGCTAACTACCTTGCCCTGGAGTTTGGGAAAATAGAGCGTCCCTCCCTACACCCTTCTCCAAATAGAGGCTGGAGAATCTTGTGGGCGGAGGATTCTGGTGGGCTACAGCACATAGGGTCGGAACACAAAGGGTCAGACACAACTGAAGCGATTAAGCACGCATACACACAGAGTGTAGAGTTAGTAATTATAGAGCTGAGATTTAAAGCCCGATATCAATAACTCCAAAGCTAAACATCTTTTTACTTCCCTTAAGATACCCAAAGGAAACCACGAAGAATATTGAGGTTCAGTCTACTGTATGTACCCCTGAAAGTCAGAGGACTGATCTTAAGGCTACAAGGACTAACACATAAGCTTTAAGTGTATAGACTTCAAAAGCAGAGATAAATTATGAAAATTAAATTCACACAAATATCCAAAAATGACTCACGATTTTTACTTTTAATCTAATAATTGAAAAAGAGTTCAGGCAAGAATTCTAAATATTGTTATTTTTACCTACTGTATAAATTCATTCTGCAAGGTAGCTGCATATATATTTATGTGTGGTAATTAGTTATTCTCTCAGGAATAACATGAGTACTGAACACTGCAACTGAACTTTATTTACATTTTCATATAATAAGCTCACTAATATCCCCCAATGGCAGGTATGCTGTTATAAATATATTTAGAGGTAAATGACTCAAATAGTTCATATAGGCGTTGAGATGTTAGAGAAAAATAAAAAAAAAAAATCATGAAGTTTTAAATTTTTGGAGCTTTTAGTTTTTGGATATTTGATAAACAGGGAATATTATCAATATTATGCTATAGATGCATGCCACTGACTCAGCAATGCCTAGGCAATGAAGAACGTGTTATATTTGTGTTTTCAATTTAATTACATCTTCAATCTAGGAGGAAGTGTAAACCGAAAACTAAAGGTGATCATCCCTGATATACCTTAGGAATTTGTTCTAAAAAGCTTACCAAAAGTGGGTAATAACAAATTATCCCTGTCCTGTATTTTCCAATGAGTCAGCTCTTCGCATCAGGTGGCCAAATTATTGGAGTTTCAGCTTCAACATCAGTCCTTCCAAAGAACACCCAGGACTGATCTCCTTTAGGATGGACTGGTTGGATCTCCTTGCAGTCCAAGGGACTTTCGAGTCTTCTCCAACACCACAGTTCAAAAGCATCAATTCTTTTGCCCTCAGCTTTCTTCACAGTCCAACCCTCACATCCATACATGACCACTGGAAAAACCATAGCCTTGACCAGACGGACCTTTGTTGGGAAAGTAATGTCTCTGCTTCTTAACATGCTATCCAGGTTGCTCATAACTTTCCTTCCAAGGAGTAAGCATCTTTTAGTTTCATGGCTGCAATCACCATCTGCAGTGATTTTGGAGTCCAGAAAAATAACTGGAAAAGACCCTGATGCTGGGAAAGATTGAGCGCAGGAGGAGAAGGGGATGATGGAGGACGAGATGGTTAAATGACATCACCAACTCGATGGACATGGGTTTGGGTGGACTCTGGGTGTTGGTGATGGATAGAGAGGCCTGGTGTGGTGCGGTTCTTGGGGTCACAAAGAGTTGGAGATGACTGAGCGACTGAACTGACTGACTGACTGACAGCATTCTTTCAAGTGGGGTTTCCCAGGTGGCGCTAGTGGTAAAGAAACTTCTTGCCAGTGCAGGAGACATAAGAGACGCGCGTTCCATCCCTGGGTCAGAAGATACCCTGGAGGAGAGCACGGGCAACCCACTCCAGTATTCTTGTCTGGAGAATTCCATGGACAGAGGAGTCTGGCAGACTGCAGTCCAGTGAGTCGCAAAGAGTTGGATGTTACTGAAATAACTTGTCACTCAAGCACACATTCTTTCAAGTATGATAAAAAATAATCCAGTATTTTAATTTCAAGAGTTTATTTCACTTGAGTCAGATCTAATTTTCTTAAATTTTATGAATTTAATCAGTTCTCTTGTAAAGGAAAAAATCAATTTAAGGAAATAGACTTTTAGAATTCAGACAATATATTGAGTACTTTTATTGTTAATACTCAATGAAACTTGAGTAGATTAATAATTAATTCTATAAATATATTTGTTTATGTATAAAGCTACTCATGGGTCATATACATGTTTATTTAACTTCTGGATGACAAGCTTTCTTGCATAAATTCAGCTTAAAGTAGAAATTCTCAGTGAACTGATACTTAAATGTGAACTGTCAGCATAAGGTGTTTATTAAGTGTCAAGATGGTCATTAAGAAAAATGAACGTGCAAATCTTATGTTTGGCACTTAGTAGGTATATATTTTTAGACATGTGACAACTTTTTTAAGCCTCTGTCTCCCCGTGTGTTAGTGATCTTAAAGATTTGGTGTTGAAAATAAAGAAGGCACATATCTGGCACAATGCCTGGGACTAGGGAACACTCAATGAGTTTATTTTCACATTTATATTGAGATTATTTTATGTATATATTTAATTTCTTTTTAAATTAAAGTATAGTTGATATGCAATATTTTATAGCTTACAGGTGTACAATATAGTGAGTCACAATTTTTAAAAGTTGTATTCACTAGTTATTGGATTTCTATTTTTAAATGATTTAATTTTACTGGAATAAAGTGAAGAAAATAACAAATATTGACTTTAAATATTTAATGTCGAATTAACCCAGACAACAGAATTATTCTGTATCCCAAGTCAGTGAAATAAATTATACTTTAGTTCAATAGTAAAAGGAATTCATTTCAAGTTTGATAGCTTCACATAAATTATATGGAAGTATTCTCAGGCATACAAATATCTGAAAAATGTGAGAACTTTCATAATTATAGCTAAAATTTTAAGTATATTTGAACCAGAACATGCAGCTTTTTGACTGACCAGAGGTCAATGAATAACAAATGCCCTAAAAAAAGAGCTGTACTTGATTTATTTTTTTCTGCTCTAGGAACCATTATTTCTAGCTGCTTAATGCAGAACAGAGAATAGTGACGCCTTTTGCAGATGAGTGGGAAAATTTATACACCTGAAAGGTTAATATTTCCATTCTCTTGGAATCTGCCTCTATGTAGCCCTGAGCATCCTTGTCTACATTTTCTTTACTACTCCTAGATTGCTATTGTTATCTGTGTCAAGGATGTGGAAGTCATAGAATGAAGCCTTTTCCTTTTAAAACAAGAAGTAATTGCTTTCTTTTCTATTTTAGACTTCATTCATCATGAGTATAAAGGAAAAATGCAAAAATAAGGTCATTGATTTTTGCATTGAAGAACTATCAGTGCCAATGATTTATATCACAGTGTTATTATTAGAAAGATGTCAAATGATATCTGTGAAATAATGCAGAATGGTTTAGTCATTTTCAATTGCCAGTTGTATGAGAGTTATGTTCTTAGGTAGCATAAAGTAGGCCACACAGCTTTCCTGTCCCAGGAAAGCTTCTTTTCTAACTCCTCTAAGTCATCATGGAAAGAGAAAATATTTTTTTGACAGGAAATAATAACAGCATCCTCATTAAGACACTGAATGCTGATTAATTCCTAGTGTCAGCTGGTGCTATTTGCCAATGCCTGAGTCACAGATTCTACTAGTTGATACTCTTTCCTATTTATTAACTTTTATCATCCATATCCATTTGGCAAGTTGTACTGTGGACTGGTCTGTGATACAGTTTGGCACCTTGAATAAATATACTCACGTTAATCTCTGATGTGATAAAATGATCTGTTTTTTAAATCACATTCCAATGAGACTACATGCCATTCTCAGAGAGATGTGATTTTGAACTGGCAAGACATGAGAAATTGGCATTGGGAATAAGTAGCTCTCAGGTCAAAGTCACCGAACCAATTTTTTTCTTTTTTCTTTTGCCACTTTTTGGCTATAATTCTTCTTTACTCCAGATGGCTTTGTTTTTTAGATGTTTGTGAAAATAATAGATAAGTATTACCCCTCTGAAACTTTTCTTGCATCTTATCCTGTAATCTACCTTGTCCGAGTTTCTAAACAGGTGAAGATAGTTAACTTGTTCTTATAAAGAGTTTGTAGTTTATTTTGTACTAAATTAAATTATATCATCATGATATTTGATTTAACCATAAGTTTGCCTTATTCATTTCTGTAGTAGTTTCTGTTGTGTTAGTCTATGGAAATGTAAAGGTGAAATGATATAGTCCCAGGTTACAAAGTTTGTGCATATGAAGCCCAGTAACTATAGTATGTGTAATAATTCTGCAGTGGCACTCTGCATTGGATTTAATACACATATGGAAGAGTAAAAGGATATAATTAGTTATGGAATAATGAAGAAATCTCTTATTGGAGGGAAGTTAAGAGATTTAAAGGATGAAGGTGTTTGAGAGTCAAGAATGTGAGAGGAGTTGGACAGGAGAAGAGTTAGAAACATATGAAAGACTAAATGAAATCATAAATGTGTTAATAAAGATGCTTTTCTTTTAACACTCAACATTTGCATATTAATTTCATATATCAAAGTCCTCATTTTCATATGGAAATGCAATTAGATATATAAGAATTAAATTAGATATTTTAGATTGAAACCTTCTAACTTAACAGTATTTTGGGGCAGATTTATGACTCTAACTTTATTAATTTACAGAAATGTGACATATATCATTTATTATGCTGGGAGTAAAAATATCCACAATAATCTAACCATGTGTGCATGCATGCTCAGTCATGTCTGATTCTTTGTGACCCCATGGACTGTAGCCTGCCAACCTCCTCTATTCCTGGAATTTTCCAGTAAAGAATTCTCCAGTGAAGAATACTGGAGTGGGTTGCCATTTCCTACTCTAGGGGATTTTCCTGACCCAAGGATCGAACCCGCATCTCTTGCATCTCCTGCATTGGCAGGCAGATTATTTACCACTGCACCACCTGAGAAGCCCCAATAAGGCCATAAGCATTTATAAAATGAACAGTATATTGTGTATGGTAATTTATGAGTGGACATAAGTTCTTGCCCTATTCCTGGTAAAATTCTTCTGAATGTCTCCATTCAGGCTGAGTCTGATTCAGCTGTTCTGGTGTTCGTATCCAATTCTGTAATTCTAGGTTTATATGAGATATATCATGTAAACTTTAATAGTTGAAAGTGCCCATGTGTTCAAATTTTCAGATTTCTTATTTGTTCTAGCTGAGGGTTCATTTTCTAACAGCTTTCCCCATATTCATCATAAAAAAAAAATAAAGAAAGGAATAAGGAACTAGGGATCTGTAGGAATTTCCACAAAATATTTTAAGAAATTCCTAGAGATAAATTTATTGAAGTAAGAGTCTGTTCACCTGAGCAAGAAGCCCATTTACTAAACAAAAGACTTTCTACAGATTTTGTATATTCCCAGTTACCTACCAAGCTAAAACTGTCAAGGTTATGTTCTCTAATGCTAGGATAAGTTTGAGGTATTAATAAATCTTGTTTTATTAACATATTCTCTGGTGATAATCTTGAGAGTTCAATATAGGAAATATGATGAGTGTGGTGTGGTGTATGTCTGATTGAATGATCTGTTTGATGTCAAGAGGCGCTTGAAAATATGTGTGGAGAATCAAGAGTTGATAAGATGATATAATAAGGCTTCCAATAAACCAACATCATATCACTCAGATAGACAAAATGTGGGTTCAAGTAAAAAAAATTGTAAACTAATAATGAATACATTATTTATAACCTCCCATACCAAACTTCATGGACACCTTTCCCCTTTGTACATCCTCTACTTTATGAAGCCCTGCCTTGACAAGCTCATTATCAGTTTATCAGTTCCATGATTTGGCTAGTAAAAAAAACAAAACAAAACAAAGCAAAAAACACAGCATTCTCTGTCTATCTATCTATGCTTATATAAACTCATAGCTTCTTATCTTATATGTATTAAAATACAATGCTATTACTCTTGGTTTTCATACTCAGATTGGCCCAGATGCCCAGTGACAGCCACTTTAAGCTGCCTTCTGTGTCCTTTTGATGTGACCCCAAGAGTATTTGAGCACTTCCTTAACATCTGGTGCAGTCCAATGATAAGGATCATGTTATAGCTTTCATGGGTTAGGATCGGAGTTCTGTGATGTTTGGTTGTTGGTGCTGGTGTTTTTAGTGGAAAAGGGTATTTGGAAACCAAGACCAGGGTACTAGTAGTGCATACATTATTATTTAATTGATTTATGATTTAAGAGCTTTGGTACGATTCTACTGTATATATGTAACATGATTTACAAAGCCAGCCTTCTGTTAAAAGACACTTGGAGTGTTATCAGCTTCTATTACAAACTGTGCTACAGTGAATATTTTTGCATACACGCACACACAGACACACACACACACACACACACACACACACACATATAGCAGTAATATCAATGTCATAATTGAGAACTAAGCCAAAACATTTCATCAGGTGCAACCTGGTATTTCCTCATGTCATCTAACTTAATCTATTCTGTACTAATCTTTATCTTTCAGGCAAATTATATATTGGCACTGTTCATAAGGCTCCCAACCCAATTTTCTAGTGTTACTAGTCTGGTTATCCTTAATATAATTATTTTCAAGATAAAGGGGAGACTTAAAACTTAAATGACCACAGCCTGGTGTTAACCATGTAAATCCATTCCTTAACTATGGGAGATTTTATTCCCTGGCTGAATTTTTTCTTGTTACTCTGATTGAACTTAACTTCAGAGGAAATTTTTCATTTTTGGCCAGAGTCAGAATAAGTATTATTAATTGGCCAGGTGAGAGGATCCCACCTAGTAATATCAAGAGTAGCCTGAATAGGACTGAACTTTCTTTTTTCTAAAACAAATTCCCTAAGGGCCATCCACTTAGAGCCTTGAAGTGGAGAAATCCATCAAGTAATCTAGAAGTGCCCAGATACAGGTAAGTGCCCACAAACACAACAATTGGATTGATTTTTAAAACTAGCATAGGACTGTGTTCATGATAGAAAAACATTTAATTTATATGCAAAGGTCCAAGAAATCAAGAAAATAATGATCATAGGAATCAGGTCCAGCATCTTGGGTAAGTTGTCTATTCAGATGTCATCTTCTCATCCTGGTGTATGTGTATGTTCCTCTGTTTGAGCATTATTTTAAGGCGAGTTTGAGGTTGTTAGTTCTCTCTATAGACCAGTACTGTGTAGGTGACTTCGGAAGTGGGAATTAAGCCAAGAGTCAACTTTCCCTTCAGTTTTACTATGAATGAGTAGTTAAGAGTACCTAATAAAGGTCCTTCCATCAGATTGGACTGAGTCCTTTAAATTATGCTTCTCCTAGAACACTTAATTCCATCATGAGAAACGTTGGGCTGGAGGAAACACAAGCTGGAATCAAGATTGCCAGGAGAAATATCAATAACCTCAGATATGCAGATGACATCACCCTTATGGCAGAAAGTGAAGAGGAACTAAAAAGCCTCTTGATGGAAGTGAAAGAGGAGAGTGAAAAAGTTGGCTTAAAACTCAACATGCAGAACACTAAGATCATGGCATCTGGTCCCATCATTTCATGGGAAATAGATGGGGAAACAGTGGAAGCAGTGTCAGATTTGTTTGTTTGGGCTCCAAAATCACTGCAGATGGTAATTAAAAGATGCATACTCCTTGGAAGAAAAGTTATGACCAACCTCGATAGCATATTAAAAAGCAGAGACATTACTTTGCCAACAAGGTCCATATAGTCAAAACTATGGTTTTTCCAGTAGCAATGTATGGATATGAGAGTTGGACCATAAAGAAGTCTAAGCACCAAAGAATTGATGTTTTTGAACTGTGGTGTTGGAGAAGACTCTTTAGAGTCCCTTGGACTGCAAGGAGATCCAGCCAGTCCATCCTAAAGGAGATCAGTCCTGGGTGTTCATTGGAAGCACTGATGCTGAAGCTGAAACTCCAATACTTTGGCCACCTCATGCGAAGAGTTGACTCATTGGAAAAGACCCTGATGCTTGGAGGGGTTGGGGGCAGGAGGAGAAGGGGATGACAGAGGGTGAGATGCCTAGATGGCATCACCGACTCGATGGACCTGAGTTTGAGTAGTCTCTGGGAGTTGGTGATGGACAGGGAGGTCTGGCATCCTGCAATTCATGGGGTCGCAAAGAGTCAGACATGACTGACAGACTGAACTGAACTTAACTGAGGTCATGGAGTATCTGATCTTCATCCAAAGGTTAATGAGATAAACTTCAGAAGCAAAAGTGTTGTTTTAATAATTTGATGAAACTTTACATTAATACAGTATAACGGTAAGGAGCTATCCAGGAATGAGTCAGTAAATGCAGACCTCCATTAAAAAATGTTGAATTTAACATTCCTTGAAAGAGAATCTTTTTTTTTTCTTTAAAATTACTCTCATTTCTACCAAATAGATCCAAATTAAGATTAATTTGTTGCAGAATAAGTCTGGTCTCAATAAACTTGACCTTGTTAATTTGGATATAACTAATCATATAGGCTTTTGCTTTACTATATTTTTTAATTGAATTTATTTTTAATTATAATTCCTTCATCTTTTGGTTAGTTGGTTTCTACCACACATCAACATGAATCAGTCATAGGTACACATATGTCCCCTCCCTCTTGAACTTTCTTCCCACCTCCCACCACTTCCCACTCCTCTAGGTTGTTACAGAGCCTTGGTTTGAGTTACCTGAGTTATACGGCAAACTCCCACTGGCTATCTCTTCTACATATGGTAAGTGTATATGTTTCTGTGTTACTCTCTCCTGTAAGGAATCTTAGACTGAGCTTTCAAAAGTTGTCTCAGGGCTAGGAAAGTCACAGCCAGTGGGCTTATTGCCTTGCAGATATAGGTCAATTACTTCCTTTTAAAATCCCCAGGAACAGGGGAGCCTGGTGAGCTGCCGTCTATGGGGTCGCACAGAGTCGGACACGACTGAAGCGACTTAGCAGCAACAAAGTCCCCAAAATACCTTAAAATTTCTGTACCTGTTGATGAAGTAGCCTTCCTAATTTATCTGTGAAGAATCTGTATATTTCACAAATACAAAGTATATATGGAATACAATAATCTTTCTTGAAATTTGAGTTCTTATTTCTGTCTCATGCTAAATTTTCATGTGAGAAAATAATGATAATCTTAAAATAACTGCTTACTTCCTGGGACTTTAAAAATAAATATATATTTAGCAGTAGTTCTCAGGTTCCATATACATTCTGTTTCAAGTGCAACACCAAAAAAATACGTTATATATTTCCTTTGGTTTCAACTTCCTGATAATTTTTGTCTCTCATACATTCAATTTTATTTAGCTTTTATTTTATGTCAGATATTTTATACAAATATTAGGTTACAGCTTATGAACAATTAGTATTTTCTGAACATATTTCAAGAATTTGGCAAATGATATGATATTTAGAATCTGTTCTTTTCCCATATGTCTATACACATAAAAATGTTTCATTAGAAGAATTAGCTATTGGATTTTGTGATCTCTCTCTCTCTCTCTCTCTCTCTCTCTCTCTCTCTCTATATATATATATATATATATATATATATATATATATATACACACACACACATACATATATATATATGTATAGTTATCATATTGTTGAATAGAGTTCCTCTTTTTTTAATTAATTTATTTATTATAATAGGAGACTAATTACTTTACACTACTGTGGTGGTTTTGGTCATACATTGACATGAATCAGCCATGGGTGTGCATGTGTCCCCCATCCTGAAAGCCCCTCCCACATTCTTCCCCATCCCATCCCTCTGGGTTGTCCTACTGCACTGACTTTGAGTGCCCTGTTTCATGCATCTAACTTGGACTGGTCATCTGTTTCACATATGGCAATATATATGTTTCAATGCTATTCTCTCAAATCATCTTACACTTGCCTTCTCCCACAGAGTCCAAAAGTCTTTTCTTTATATCTTTACATCAAAATTTGATGATTTTGAGCTATTTATTTTATGGTTTCTGAGTTTTTAAAATTTTATTCCAAAATGAACTAGTATTTTCAGGAGATGGAAAATATATTAAATTACTACTGTGGCTGTGACATATTAGCAAAAACTTGATAGCTTACAGTAACATAGATCTGGCTTTCAAGCTTTCAAAAATAGTTTTCATGATGCTAAATGAAGATTTCACTAGGGTCTCATTTCTTTTTGGAGGCTCTAGAAGATAATCTGTTTCCTTGTCTTCTAGAGTTTCGAGAGATTTCCCACATTCCTTAATTCATGATCTCATTTCATCTTCAAAGCTAACAAGGATCATTTATTGATAAGTTTTTCTCCTATCACATTGAAAGTGAAAGTTGTTTAGTTGTGTCTGAATCTTTGTGAACCCATGGACGATACAGTCCATGGAATTCTCTAAGCCAGAATACTGGAGTGGGTAGTCTTTCCCTTCTCCAGCGGATCTCCCCAAACCAGGAATCAAACTTAGGTCTCCCACATTCAAGGTGGATTCTTTACCAGCTGAGCCACAAGGGAAGCCCTATCATATTACTCCTACTCAGACTCTTTTCAGTTTTCCTCTTCTACATTTAAGGATTCTGCCATTACATTGGACCAACCCAGATTATCTGGGATAATTTCATCATGTCTGAAAAACTATGGACAGAGTTTCATAACATTGTACAGGAGGTGTTGACCAAAGCTATCCCCAAGAAAAAGAAATGCAAAAATGCAAAATGGTTGTCTGAGGAGACCTTACAAATAGCTGAGAAAAGGAGAAGTGAAAGGCAAAGGAGAAAAGGAAAGATATACTCATCTTAAATGCAGAGTTCCAAAGAATAGCAAGGAGAGAAAAGAAAACCTTAAGTGAACAATGCAAAGAAATAGAAGAAAACAATAGAATGGGAAAGACTAGAGATCTTTCTTCAAGAAAATTAGAGATAGTAAGGGAATATTTCATGCAAAGATGGACACAATAAAGGACAGAAATAATATGGAGCTAACAGAAGCAGAAGAAATTAAGAAGAGGTGGCAAGAATATACAGAAGAAATGTACAAAAAGGTCTTAATGACCTAAATAACCGTGATGGTAATCACCTAGAGCCAGACAAAAGTAAAGTCGTCTGGAAGTCAAGTGGGCTTTAGGAAGCATTACTACGAACAAAGCTAGTGGAGGTTATTGAATTCCAGCTGAGCTATTTCAAATCCTAAAAGATGATGCTGTTAAAGTTCTGCACTCAATATGCTAGAAAATTTGGAAAATTCAGCAGTGGCCACAGGACCGTAAAAGGTTAGTTTTCATTCCAATCTCAAAGAAGGGCAATTGGAAAAAAATGCTAAAACTACCACACATTTGTGCTCATTTTACATGCTAGCAAGGTAATGCTCAAATCATTCAAACTAGGCTTGAACAGTACATAAACTGAAAACTTCCAGATGTACAAGCTGACTGTAGAAAATGCAGAGGAACCAGAGATCAAATTGCAAACATCTGTTGGATCATAGAAAAAGCAAGAGAATTCCAGAAAGATATCTACTACTGCTTAATTAAGTGTGCTAAAGCTTTTGAGTGTGTGGATCACAACAAACTGGAAAATTCTCAGAGATGAGAATACCAGACCACCAGAAACCTGTATGCAGGTCAAGAGGCAACACTTAGAACCAAACATGGAAAAACAGACTGGTTCAAAATTGGAAAAAGAGTATGCCAAGGCTTTATAGCACTCTGCTTATTTAACTTATATGCAGAATACATCATCCAAAATGCTGAGCTTGATGAATCACAAGCTGGGGTCAAGATTGCTGGGAGAAATATCAATAACCTCTAATATGCAGATAATACCACCTTAATGGCAGAAAGTGAAGATGATCTGAAGAGCCTCTTGATAAAGGTGAAAAAGAAGAATGAAAAAGAGGGCTTAAAACTCAACGTTTAAAAAAAAAAAAAAGGAAACTAAGATCATGGCATCTGGTTCCATCACTTCATGATAAATAGATGGGGGAAAACAGAAACAGTAATAGACTTTATTTTCTTGGACTCAAAAAATGACTGTGGACAGTGACTGCAGCCATGAAATTAAAAGACGCTTGCTCCTTGAAAGAAAAGCTATGAGAAACCTAGACAGTGTATTTAAAAAAAAAACATACACACCGCTTTACTGACAAATGTCCATACCTTCAATCATTTCCAGCATCAGGGTCTTTTCAAATGATTCAGCTCTTTGGATCAGATGGTGAAAGTATTGGAGTTTCAGCTTCAGCATCAGTCCTATCAGTGAACACTCAGGACTGAGCTCCTTTAGGATGGACTCCTAAAGGATCTCCTTGCAGTCCAAGGGACTCTCAAGAGTCTTCTCCAACACCACAGTTCAAAAGCATCAATTCTCCGGCACTCAGCTTTCTTTATAGTCCAACTCTCACATCCATACATGACTACTGGAAAAACTATAGCCTTGATGAGACAGACATTTGATGGCAAAGTAATGTCTCTCCTTTTTAATATGCTGTCTGGAAATTAAAACATGAATAGCTTTGGGATGCCTTTAAGTCTGCCTCTAACAGAAGAAACCTAGACATCGTATTAAAAAGCAGAGACATTACTTTGCCAACAAGGTCCATATAGTCAAAACTATGGTTTTTCCAGTAGCAATGTATGGATGTGAGAGTTGGACCATAAAGAAGTCTAAGCACCAAAGAATTGATGCTTTTGAACTACGGTGTTGGAGAAGACTCTTGAGAGTTCCTTGGACTGCAAGGAGATCAAACCAGTCGATCCTAAAGGAAATAAATCCTGAATATTCATTAGAAGGACTGATGCTGAAGCTGAAGCTCCAATACTTTGGCCACCTGATATGAATAGCCGACTCAAGGGAAATGAGTCGGATGCTGGGAAAGATTGAGAGCAGGAGAAGAAGGGGGCCACAGAGGATGAGATTGTTGGATGGCATCACCGACTCAGTGGACATGAGTTTGAGCAAGCTCTGGGAGATAGTGAAGGACAGGGAAGCCTGGTGTCCCAAAGTCCATGGGGTTGCAAAGAGTCTGACATTACTGAACAACAACAACAACAGAAGAAAGTGATTGTTTTGCTATCTTCTAAAATACATATCCAAACTTTATACTAAAACTATCTTAAATATACCATGATTTGAATGAAAATATTTAATAAAAATGAGTCAGAACAACTGAGGGAACAGGATTTATAGATTGGCAGCATAAATAGCTCAGCAACTCTCTCCACAGCAAAGCAACAATTTAATCAGTGAAATTATAATTTTAAAAGATCTTTCAACTTGCTTAAAATAGGGACATTTATAGATATGGGAAATATATTAGTGCTTACGTAGGTCGAAGTTTAGGGTGGGACAGCAATGGAAATTGACTGCTAAGTAGCCCAGGATTTCTTTATAGAAATGAAAATGTTATAAAACTTGATTGTGGTAATGTTTGAATAATTCTGTGAATTTGCTGAAAATACTAAATTACATAAACTGAGAGTTACATGGTATAAAATTTATATCATTCTATTTCCTTCCTTCAGTTCAGTTCAGTTCAGTTCAATCGCTCAGTCGTGTCCGACTCTTTGTGACCCCATGAATCGCAGCACGCCAGGCCTCCCTGTCCATCACCAACTCCCGGAGTTTACTCAAACTCATGCACATCGAGTTGGTGATGCCATCCAGTCATCTCATCCTCTGCCGTCCCCTTCTCCTGCCGCCAACCACTCCCAGCATCAGAGTCTTTCCAACGAGTCAACTCTTCTCATGAGATGGCCAAAGTATTGGAGTTTCAGCTTCAGCATCAGTCCTTCCAATGAACACCCAGGACTGATCTCCTTTAGGATGGACTGGTTGGATCTCCTTGCAGTCCAAGGGACTCTCAAGAGTCTTCTCCAACACCACAGTTCAAAAGCATCAATTTTTCAGCGTTCAGCTTTCTTCACAGCTCAACTCTCACATCCATACATGGCCACTGGAAAAACCATAGCCTTGACCAGACGGACTTTTATTGGCAAAGTAATGTCTCTGCTTTTTAATATGCTATCTAGGTTGGTCATCACTTTCCTTCCAAGGAGTAAGTGTCTTTTAATTTCATGGCTGCAGTCACCATCTGCAGTGATTTTGGAGCCCAAAAAAATAAAGTCTGACACTGTTTCCGCTGTCTCCAGATCTATTTCCCATGAGGTGATGGGACCAGATGCCATGATTTCCTTCCTTACCAGGATACAACTCTTGCATGTTTAATTTTTTGCCACTTATCTCTAGTTGATATTAAATCTTGACAAAATTCATTTCTGGCTCTGATATGGATAGTTTTTTATTTTAAAATATGCTATTTATTTCCAAAAATTCAATTTTGAACCAGTTTGATTTAAAAGAATAGATAAAAGGCAACAATAGTGATATTTTGTATAAACATAAATAAATTCTGGCCTAATACAAAGGTGATTATACTCTTTACACTATATATGAGCAATTTAAGTGCAAGTGAACCAGGGTCACAATACCTTGGAATGGAGAGAAAATTTGAAATAGCTCAATTACCTGAACCTACACAAATATTGCTTATTTTGCCCAAAATTCCAAAAATGCAAAAGTTTTGTGGTCAGTTTTTTTGTTAGAATAACTATATATTAAATAGCTAAGTAAAGATAATTATTACATAAAAAATATTTGGTAATGTTCATTTTAATACAAGTAAGTATCTCATCCCAATAATTTTCAGTTTTTTTAATCAATATTAAAGCTACATTTTTTCTTATGATACTCAAACAATTCTTAGCTCTTCATATGACTTCTGAAGCAAAATTTTCTGTAATCAGCAAAAATATCATAATTTAAAAACATGTTATGGCATGTATTACTAAACTAATCTGAGACCTGAAATAAATATAAATAAATAGAGATTAAGAATTATTAGATACTTTTCAAGAACTATTATTTGGCAGTATTTTTAGAGTATAACTATATTGGTTTCTAGGTCAGCATCTTACTTTTCATTTAATTAAAAGATAGTGAGTGATAAAATATTATGAGAAAATTCTTGCATTGTTATTGGTAGCTTTTATATTAAATAAAACATACTGAGCAATGACAAATATTGGATTTTTTTCTAGTAGCCTGCTTGTTCCTTTAAAAGATTTTACAGAAGAAAAACATAACTGGAAACACTCTCAGAAGAAACTTACCAAGTAAGTTTGAATGAATGTTCAACAAGGAAGATCAAGTTTTTGTTGTTCTTGTTGGTTTACTAGAGTTAACTGTTCGAATTTATTTAAAATCCTCAAGAGCACCTAGCAAAAAAAAAAACAAAAACAAAAAAACAATAACATCTAAAACATCTCACTTGAATATACATACTGATCATTTATGTTTTCAAAAAAACCACTGAAAATGTACTCAAAGATGAAAAAGGCATTAGGCATCAATAGCAATAATCATATCAGACAAAGTATTTTGTATTTTTTTTTAAATAAGTAATTCAGGACTTCTCTGATGCTCCATTGATTGAGACTCCAAACTTCCAGTGCAAGGGGTGCAGGTTGGATCCCTGTTCAGATAACTAAGATCCCACAAAGCATGCAGCATGGCCAAAAGATACACACACATGTATGTATGTGTGTGTGTGTGTGTGTGTGTGTATAGTAAAATTAAATAAGTAGCACAGACATGAGTGAGAACTGACTTAGGTGTGTAGGGGAAGATATAATTTAGTTGACTACAGAGGAAGAAAAAATAGTGAATTCAATCAAATTGTCCCGCAAAACCTCTTTAGAAGCTCAACATTTAGACAAACCAGGCCCCACAGAGGGCAGATGGAGGATATCAGTTTTCAAGTAGAAAGATCAACTGGAACTAGGTATTCTCAACAGTGGGAAAATCAGCTCAGTTGCAGAAAACCGTGATCTGCTGCTTCTTTTTATATCATGCAACCAGACCACCACTGTTACCCCTCCCCACACACTCAAGTCACTTCCTAACTTCCCAGACACAAACCAAAGGCACATTCTTTAGAGAAAGTGAACCAGAGTGGCACAGCCAAACTCTTCCAGCAGAAGTTTACAAAGAGGCATGGGGTTGAAAGGCAGGAGATTCAGATGAGTAAAAATGTTAGTTGCTCAGTTGTGTCTGCTTCTTCGTGACCCCACGGACTGTAGCCTGCCAGGCTCCTCTGTCCATGGAATTGTCCAGGCAAAAATACTGTAGCAGGTACCTTCTCCAGGGGATGTTCCTGACCCACAGATTGTACCCAGGTCTTCTGAATTGCAGTCACATTCTTTACCATCTGAATCACCTGAGCCATCAGGGAAACCCAAGGAGATTAAGAAAGGCTGCCTATTTAAATGAAGGAAACATAACCTCCTTGCTCTTCAGTGTACTTTCAGAATGCAGCTAAATATATACCAACTTGTACACACAAACATACATACATGCACACACAGACAACAAAGAAAGCAAGACAGAGAAGTCTTCTTTAAAGAAACTGAAAGTTCCATCACCAGCTCTACAACTCTCTCGTGCCTTCCTGGAGTTGCACACATACGTGGGAAAATGACTCTCAAAATAAAGTAATAATTCTAGACAGGGACGATGGTATACATTTTCTGTATTCTTTTGTGGTTTTGCCTAACCTTTATCAAGTCCACAACTCTTGACTGTACCACATTTATTATGAGTGTCTCATGCATGGCTTCATGTTGCTTCTCAATTCCCTTTGAAAATGCTATCTTCTCAGCCATGGAAGAAAAATCTAACCTTTTTTTTTTTTTTTTTTTTTTACATATACATGAAAACCAATTTTATTTCAATGTTATCTTTTGATATAGGCTAACAATGTGGCTTCTTTTTAGTGTTCTCCATACAGGGATACATGTCCTCAACTTAATGTCCCTGTGTTTTAGGGTCAACAGTAAACCATGCAGAGTGGCAATGCAAATGTTATCCTATCATGTTTGTTTCAGGACTAAGAAAAAGGAAATTTACTAGGTATCAATATTTCCATGAATAACAATTATGAGGAAGAAGTCAATGGAAAATTTGCTTTGGCATGGAACACATGATTTTAATTTCATGAAACATTCATTATTTTAATTTCATGAAAGTTAAAATACCCTGAACTACAAGGAATGTGCAAAGAAAGTAATCACATATGTGTAGCTAATTGTCTCACTGTTTAAACCATATGCTATTCTTTTTCTCCTTTCAACACATTGCCCTCTTGCAGCTACACAATTAAAAGAGTCCCAAATAGTTACTACAGTAGCTAGTTTCTAAAAAGGGTCCCCAGTGAAACAATCACCACTGGTGCTGTTGTTGTTGTTTAGTCACCAAGTCATAGCTGAATCTTTGCAACCCCATGGACGGCAGCACGCCAGGCCTTCCTGTCCCTCACCATCTCCTGGAGTTTGCCCAAGTTCATGTCCATTGAATTGGTGATGCCATCCAACCATCTTATCCTGTGTCACCCCGTTCTCCTCCTGCCTTTAGTCTTTCACAGCAACAAGGTCTTTTCCAGAGAGTTGCCTCTTCGTATCAGGTGGCCAAAGTATTGGAGTTTCAGCTTCAGCATCAGTCCTTCCAATGAATATTCAGGGTTGATTTCCTGTAGGATTTACTGGTTTGATCTTCTTGCTGTCCAAGGGATTCTCAAGAGTCTTTTCCAGCACCACATTTCAAAAGCGTCAATTCTTTGGTGCCCAGCCTTCTTTTCAGTTCAGCTCTCACATCTCACATCTACTGGAAAGGCTCCAAAATCACTGCAGATGGTGATTGCAGCCATGAAATTAAAAGATGCTTACTCCTTGGAAGGAAAGTTATGACCAACATAGAGAGTGTACTAAAAAGCAGAGACATTACTTTGTCGACAAAGGTCCATCTAGTCAAGGCTATGGTTTTTCCAGTAGTCATGTATGGATGTGAGAGTTGGACTACAAAGAAAGCTGAGCGGTGAAAACTTGATGCTTTTGAACTGTGGTGTTGGAGAAGACTCTTGAGAGTCCCTTGGGCTGCAAGGTGATCCCCCAGTCCATCCTAAAGGAGATCAGTCCTGGGTGTTCTTTGGAAGGACTGATGTTGAAGCTGAAACTCCAATACTTTGGCCACCTGATGCAAAGAGCTGGCTTATTGGAAAAGACCCTGATGCTGGGAAAGATTGAGGGCAGGAGGAGAAGGGGATGACAGAGGATGAGATGGTTAGATGGCATCGCCAACTCAATGGGCATGAGTTTGAGTAGACTCCAGCAGTTGGTCATGGATAGGGAGGCCTGGCGTGCTGTAGTTCATGGGATCACAAAGAGTTGGACACGACTGAGTGACTAAACTGAACTAAACTGGAAAGACCATAGCCTTGACTAGATGGACCTTTGTCAGCAAAGTGGTACCTTTGCTTTTTAATATACTGTCTATGTTTGTCAGCCCATAATGTCACAAAAATTTGTACACGACTGAAGTGACTGAGCATACACACATGATATTTGTTATAGCTTTCCTCCCAAGAAGCAGTCCTCTTCTAATTTCATGGCTGAAGCCCCCATCGACAGTGATTTTAGAGTCCAAGAAAAGGAGATCTGTCACTGCTTGCACCTTTTTGGTGGCAGCTTTCCTAGTGGTTCATACAGTCAAGAATCTGTCTGCATTGTGGGAGACCTGGGTTCAATCCTTGGGTTGAGAAGATCCCCTGGAAAAGGAAATGGCATCCCGTTCCAGTATTCTTGCCTGGAGAATTCCATGCAGAAGAGCCTAGTGGGCTACAGTCCCCGGGGTCACAAAGTTTCTGACACAGCTGAGAGACTAATAATTTCACACTTTCACATCTAATTGCATCATGCTCTTTCATGATGATTGTTGCATGATTCTGTGACTTATTTTAATCTTATTTTAATTTTAAAGTGGTGATTAAACATTTTGTCAGTTTTTGTTTTTAAATCTTAAAATCTAGACCCTTTTGTTTTTGTGCTGTTGGAATCTCTGAGTTACCATGCAAATAGTTTACCTGCCATACATAAAGGGGTGACATGAAGAGGCTATGATGCTGCATAGAAAGGGAGAGAGGACCAGCTGCCTAGTGTTCAAGTGGCCCGAAGGAGCCTCCAGATGAATCCATCTTCAGCTGCCACCCAGCTGAATCAATAAGAAATTCACTCATTGATCCCTTCCAAGTTCAGTCTCAATACATAACTGCCATAAAGCCAAAACTCATATTTGCCCTCTTAGGATCTTAATATCTTCCCAATTACTTTATAAAAAATATACCCTTACAATTTAAACAATCTTTTTCATAATTTTATCAAATTACCAAAATTTTTTGCACTAATACAATTATGCTACACTCACTGATGTATAAGTGGGACACTTAGCTAACCACTCAATTTCCTTCTCTCTGTAATAGAGTTCATTTTAACAGTGTTTTGGGCATAAACAACAAGCATGTCTAATTTAGACACTATGTGGGTTGAAAAGGAGAAAGGGAGGAAAGGGGGGACATTTGATTTTGACATGGCTGTCTTTATTTTTCCCCATGCCTCTTCTTACAATTTGAGACAGAAAAAAATTATTATTTGATTTATGTGCAGAATAAGCCCAGATCAAACCAAACTCAACAGTTCTGACTTGATTCCAATCATTTCATAGGAACAAACTTCCTAGTGTAATGTTTTCTTGTTAGAGTCAATCCTCGACTTCCATCCAAACTAGCAAATATTTACTGAGAATTTATATATGTTTGTCCAGATTTTTATTCAAAAGGAAATTCAAATGTGAGTATTGCCTCATATATATACCCACAAAAAAATTCAATACTTAGCCTAATGTTTCCTAAACCAGTGAGCCATCATCACATGACTTTTTCATAGATGTTCAACATTCCAAATTGCCAGAGTAGATGTAGAATCTTAAATGAGGGTGGGAAAATTTGTTTGATGATGGCTTTACATGTCTTTATAACTCCTGGTGGCTAAGACAGTAAAGAATCCACCTGCAATGTGGGAGACCTGGGTTTGATTCCTGGGTTAGGAAGATCCCCTGAAAGAGGGCATGGCAACCCACACCAGTATTCTTGCCTGGAGAATTCCCATGGCCAGAGGAGCCTGGTGAGCTATACAGTCCATGGGCTCGCAGAGTCGGACATGACTGAGTGACTAAGCACAAACATAACTACTCTGGGGCTTCCAGGTGGCTCAGTGGTAAAGAGTATGTCTGTCAACGCAGGAGATACAGGAGAAGTGAGTTTGTCTCCTGGATTGGGAAGATCCCCTGGAGGAGAAAATAACAACCATCTTCGGTATTCTTCCCTAGAGAATTCCATGGATAGAGAAGCCTGGGGCCACAGTCCATGAGGTCACTAAGACTCTGACATGACTAAGCATGAATGCATAACTACTTCTGCACAGTAGTTAAATTTTTCCAAGTGCTACTACCGTAGATAACATGAAAGGAGTGCAGTTACTGATGTTAACTATTAATCAAGACTAATGGAAATGAATGAAGACTCTACCGAAGCGCACGTTCTTTTACACAAAGTCACTTTAAATATTGATATAAGGATTCAAAAAAGCTGGGTTAGGACTTCTTTTGTAGTCCAGTGATTAGGAGTTTACCTTTTAATGCAGGGGATGCCAGTTCAATCCCTGTTTGGGGAACGAAGCTCCCACATGCCTCATGGCCAAAAAAACAGAATATAAAAACAGCAAAAACAATACTGTAACAAATTCAATAAAGACTTTTAAAGAAAGATGGGCAAAAACCATAAGGCAGCACAAGTATACATTAAAGTCTTTCAAGTAATTCAAATGTGAGTATGAAAAGTTGGATATAATTATTATTGTACAACTCTAGCTTTCATATAGTATAAATGCTTTCTTGGCATTCAGCCTGGGGACGGATGGTCAATGGGATATGAGTCATCCCTCAATGATGTATTATTTGGCCAAACACATAAAAGTAATTGCTGAAACCTAAAACACTCCGAGATCCATTATTTTTCCCCATGAGAATTTTGGCAGACTCTCCAACTTATTCTGTAGTGGTCAGCACTGTTAATGATTGAAATCACCACTGGAGTCACCTTGAGTTCACAATGCCACTCTTCCCCATGTGGCCACTTTCTTTCCTAGGTCTTCACTGAAACCCCTGCCATTGTTGTGCCATCCTAGCTTTTTATTTACTTGGTGGAATTTCTCTGTACTCTGTGGTGGGAGAGAGTCTCTTCTCCTTTCCCCACTCTCCCCACAAGAAGAGCAGACCCCACCAGCTCTCGCTTTCCCTCTTGAAGAAGAAAATAACTTAGAAAGGCTGTTCTTGCCTAAGGAGAAATAGTTACTTTTTGCTTCTTTTCCCCTTTCCAATTTTTGTGTCTGACTCTTTGCAGCCCCATGGACTGTAGCCTGCCAGGCTCCTCTGTCCATGGAATTTTTCTGGCAAGAATACTGCAGTGGATTTCCATTTCCTGCTCCAGGAGATCTTCCTGACCCAGGGATTGAACCTGTATTTCTTGAGTCTTCTACATTGGAAGATGATTCTTTACCACTGTGCCATCTGGGAACCTTAAAAGGACTAAAATATTTCCCTTTTGGATGATGGAACAAGTCCTCTCTCTGTCTATCTACATTTCTCTTTCTCTCTCCAACTCTACCAAGGGATTTCTCCACGTGCCTCACTCCATTTTCCTCTTGTGCTCTCTCTCTCATCTGTTTCACATATTCATACACATGAATATTTCTTGCATTCTCATGCACTTTGTGGCAAACATCAGGTGAGGTACATTCACATATATTAGTCTCAGTTAATCCACACAATCTTGTTGAACTATGTGAAGGATTATACTACCGAAAATCTTTAATATTAGAAATAGAGCAATCGAACATTTTATGGTATGCAGTCTGGCTCATGCTAGGGAGTACTTGTTGTTGTTCGGTCACTCCTTCATGTCCAACTCTTTAGACCCCATGGACTGCAGCAAGGCAGGCTTCCCTGTCTTTCACCATCTCCTGGAGCTTGCACCCAACCATCTTGTCCTGTTTTTCCTTCTCCTCCTAGGGAATGTACTATCTAGTAAGAAAGAAAAATATATAGTTTGTTTAAAATTTTAAGAGTGTGAGTGGTTCAAACCAATGTTCTTTGGTAGCTTAGAAAAGGAAAAATCCATCTGAGCAAAGCTGTACCATAGCCATCAAGACAGTCTGAGTTAAGTCTTGAAGAATTGATAAGATGTGATAGAAAGAAGAGGGACACTGAAATGAAGTGAAATGTGGCATGAATTGGGTTGGGGATGAAGCACCCGCAAAGAGTTAGGGTAGCATAATGAAGTGGGAATAAGCTCTAGTCTTAAAAGGAAAAGATAAAATGATGTCGCTGTGTCAGTAGAAGGACTAGTATAACTTATTTATCAATTTGACCCTTCCTCACCTGTTATATGAAGTATAAACAATTTCATAAATACTAACTCTCTAACACTTCTTGGGGGACATTATGATCATAGCTCTACTCATTATTTTAAAATATCGGAAAATAGCTTTATTGAATTGTTTTTTATTGTGTTTTGTGTTCTATCTAGTCTGATGAGGGCAGAGACTAACTGAACTGTTGGGAATATTGTGTGAAGTATTTGCCATAAGGAGACAGCTTGTGAATCTCTTAACACATTTGCCCCCAACAAACTCACCTTCTATATGGCCCTGCAGATAGTCTCTGAGCTTCCCAGGTGGCTCAGTGAGTAAAGAATTTGCCTGCAATGCAGGAAATGCAGGCAGATGCGAGTTTGATCCTGGGTCCGCAAGATGCCCTGGAGGAGGGCATGGCAACCCACTCCAGTGTTCTTATCTGAAGAATCTCATGGACAGAGGAGCCTGGTGGGCTATAGCCTATATAGTCACAAAGAGTTGGACATGACTAAAGTGAATGAGCACACACACATGCATCCAGATGACAGACAGATGGATGGATAAATTGATTCTATGTGTTGACCAGGGCAGATATCCACAGAAAAGAAACTGGAAAGCAGACCTTCATTTTTGCTTTATGTATTCTATTATCTTTTCATCTGCTGTCTCTAAGAACCCAAACTTTAGAAAAATTTTGCTACCCACCTCACAAAAGCACACAACATGCTACATTCATAAAAGTGTTGTGTTTTTCTAAATATAAGATATAAATGTAATAAAAGGAATTGGAAAATAAAGGTAGAAATAGGTGAAAATAAATGAGGAGATGTCCCCCCTTTAAAATTGTGTAATCCTATTATAATATCAAGTGAACAATTAAAATTTTCCTTTTTTTTCCCTCAAGCTACTTTTTAAGTACTGAGAAGATAAACTTGACTATGAAGATAAAAATCTTATCTGTAGGTGAACTGAATCTGGCAATTATTTTTTATTTCCTACTAAATCTTAACTTTTAGACTATCTTTGGCCAATTAGTATAGCACAGATAAACTGCTGACTTTCTTGTTCTGAGCAATAGAAGATCCCTGGCTTCACCAGAGCCCTAACTCTTAAGAAATACTTCTTTATGGTAATATTTTCAAAGCATTTAGGTTAATAAAGACAATTTTTTGAGCCATAGCTAATAATATTTGAAAATAGGTTGAGAGCAGAGGACTGATCAGGTTCTGTGGTTTTTGATATTTTTCATAATATTCAGTGGTGAATTTAAATTTCTGTCATATAGTTCCACTATAGTGATCATTTGGTACCTTAGCATCTTAAATAGCTACAAGGTAATTGCATAAGGCATATTGTTTCAAAATTACTTTGAAATAAATACATATATTAAGGTAGAATGTATTAATATGAGGCCCAAGTATGCAGACCTGAATCCAAGATCATGAAAAGTTCTTAGGTACTATCCTTATTTCTTCCATATATCAACCTTCTCTACTGATGAAGCAGTTAGTAGGATTATGGTTCAGATTTGATCATGGGTGTTAATAAATAGAAAGTACTATATGGGAAAGGCAGGTTACTACAGACATAGTTGACTAGTTAGCTGCTAAAGAGTTATGGGGTTTTCCTGCATTGTCTGAACAGAGTATTTATGGATACCATTAAACTATACTGGGTGTCACCAACAGGTGATCAATTTAAGAAAATGTAGCTAGTATCTCAGAACTGTCACTATAACATATTGCTCTTTCTGTTGCTTTCTGTTTAAAAGTTACACAGTTGCTTGTCTTATCATAATTTTATTTTCTCTTTAGCATGGTTTACCAATGGCTAACTTATTATCCGGGCTTCTCACCAGCTATTTGATTTTTTGTTATCTATACCTTTCAATGGGCTTCTCAAAGGTTCAGTGGTAAAGAATCTACCTGCCAATGCTGGAGACCCATATTTAATCCCTGGGTTGGAAGATCCCCTTGACAAGGAAATGCAACCCACTTCAGTATCCTTGCCTGGGAAATACCATGGACATAGGAACCTGGGGGGCTACAGTCCATGGGGTGGAAAAGAGATGGACATGACAGTGACTAAAACAACAACAAAAACAAATTTTCTAATACATTCTGTGAGTTTGGTTTATTAAAAGCTATGATTTACTTACCTAATATTTCCTGTAAATTTCATCTCCTAGTAAACTTTGCTTTCTTTAAACAAGATTGGATAGTCTTAAAAAAAAGTCTTGCATTATAATCACTCCAATAATAATAATAAATGATAATAATAACTAATTTGGGGAGAAACTTATCTCACAATGTTGCCAAATAGTACGTTTTGTAGAGGATTCAGGTACATTTGTAAATAAACTAATTTTTGTTTTGTTCATTTTTCTCCGATATATTACATTTTTGAACAAGGATCACTAAAATAAATCATAGTAATTTATCTCTGGGCTTCCCAGGTGGCTTAGTGATAAAGAACCCACTACCAATGCAGGAGACTCAGGTTCAATCCTTGAGTGGGGAAGATCCTGTTAAGAAGGAAATGGCAAACCACTCCAGTGTTCCTGTCTTGGAAATCCCATGGATAGAGGAATCTCACAGGCTACAGTCCATGGGGTCACAAAAGAATCGGATACAACTTAGAGACTAAAAAAAACAGCAACAATTTGTCTCAGTTTCTTCACCAAATACTTATTTTCTGTAATATGCACTAATTATGAAAGCTTCTGGGAGCAAGAAAGTCCACAAAATTAATGCAACATAGCATAAGAAAGAATCTTATGATTAACTTCTTCATGCTCTCTGAATATATATATATATATATACATTCCAAGACAGCCTTGTCCTCAAGGTTTTCTTCACGCCTACTAAATTTTAGATAAACTTCTTTCTGACTGTAGATCTCAGCTTCCCTCTTTTGAGAGCATTTACTCTACAAAATTTGTAAATTCTTTCTTTGCCTCTTTACGATGTAAATCTTCTTAGAAGCCTGAGGCCAGTTTTACCACCCAAGGAAAGTTTTGTCAAGGGCCATCTTGCAGTACAAGAACAGTGAACTTCCAAATGTTCAAGCTGGATTTAGAAAAGGCAGAGGAACCAGAGATCTAATTGCCAACATCCATTGGACCATTGAAAAAGCGAGAGAGTTCCAGATAAACGCCTACTTCTGCTTTATTGACTATGCCAAAGCCTTTGTCGGTGTGGATCACAGCAAACTGAAAAATTCTTCAAGAGATGGGAATACAAGACCACCTTATCTCCCTCCTAGGAAATCTGTATGCATGTCAAGAAGCAACAGTTAGAACTGGACATGGAGTAACAGACTGGCTCCAAATTGGAGAAGGAGTATGTCAAGGCTGTATATTGTCACTGAACTTATTTAACTTTTATGCAGAGTACATCATGCAAAATGCTGGATGGGATGAAACACAAGCTGGAATCAAAATTGATGGGAGAAATATCAATAACTCCAGATATGCAGATGACACCACCCTTATGCCAGAAAGTGAAGAGGAACCAAAGAGCCTCTTGATGAAAGTGAAAGAGGGAGTGAAAAACCTAGCCTAATCAACATTCAAAAAGCTAAGATCATGGCATCTGGTCCCATCACTTCATGGCAAATAGATGGAGAAACAATGGAAACAGTGGCAGACTTTATTTTGGGGGCTCCAAAATCACTGCAGATGGTGACTGCAGCCATGAGATCAAAAGATGCTTGCTCCTTGGAAGAAAAGCTATGCCAATCTAGATAGCATATTAAATAGCAGAGACATTACTTTGCCAAAAAAGGTCCATCTAGTTAAAGCTGTGGTTTTCCAGTAGTCGTGTATGGATGTGAGAGTTGGATTATAAAGAAAGTTGAGCACCAAAGAACTGATGCTTTTGAACTGTGGTGTTGGAGAAGACATTTGAGAGTCCCTTGGACTGCAAGGAGATCAAACCAGTCAGTGCTAAAGGAAATCAGTCCTGAATATTCATTGGAAGGACTGATGCTGAAGCTGAAGCTCCAGTACTTTGGCCACCTCACGTGAAGAGGCAACTCACTGGAAAAGACCCTGAGGCTGGGCAAGATTGAAGGCAGGAGTAGAAGGGGATGACAGAGGATGAGATGGTTGGATCGCACCACCAACTCGATGGATAGGAGTTTGGGTAAGCTCCAGGAGTTAGTAATGGACAGGGAAGCCTGGCATCCTGTAGTCCATGGGGTCGCAAAGAGTCTGACACGACTGAGTGACTGAACTGAACTGGGAGCTATCCCTCTGAAATGGAATCATCAAGGGTGATAGTGCATATGATGCTAAGTTTCTGTGTGGGCTGAGGGGTGGGAACTAGGACTCAAACGGAATGATCACTCTAAGTTGTAAAGCTGCTTCTTGTTCTGAGAGAGTTTGTTTTTCCTCTGAGAAATTCTCATTAGCACACACAGAATGGCTTAAGATTTTCTCATTCCACCCCATCCCAGCTATTCACAACTCTCCATAATAGTGATGGATCTAGAGACTGTCATAGTGAATGAAGGAAATCAGACAGAGAGGAGAAATATATGATATCGCTTATATGTGGGATCTAAAAAGATAGTATAAATGAACATATGTACAAAACATAACTAGAGTCACATATAAAGAAAACAATCTTATAGTTACCAAGGAGGAAGGGGGAAAGAGATAAATTGGGAGATGGACATATATACAATTCTTGTCCAGTTGCTCAGTTATGTCTGACTCCGCAACCCCATGGACTGCAGCACGCCAGGCTTCCCTGTCCTTCACCAGCTCCCTGAGCTTGTTCAATCTCATGTCCATTGAGTCAGTGATGCCATCCACCATCTCATCCTCTGTTGTCCCCTTCTCCTCCTGCCTTCAATCTTGCCCAACATCAGGGTCTTTTCTAACGATCGGCTCTTTGCATCAGGTGGAAAATGCATTGGAGCTTCAGCTTCAGCATCATTTCTTCTAGTGAATATTCAAGACTGATTTCCTTTAGCATTGACTGGTTTGATCTCCTTGCAGTCCAAGTAACTCTCAAGAGTCTTCTCCCAACACCACAGTTCAAAAACATCAATTCTTTGGCACTCAGCCTTCTTTATGGTTCAACTCTCACATCCATACATGACTACTGGGGAAAAAAAAACAACAACATAGCTTTGACTATACAGACTTTTGTTAGTGAGACCTCTGCTTTTTAATATGGTGTCCAGTTTTGTCATAGCTTTTCTTGCAAGGAGCAAGCATTTTTTTAATTTTGTGGCTGCAGTCACCATCTGCAGTGATTTTGGAGCCCAAGAAAATAAGGTCTACCAATGTTTCCATTGTTTCCCCATCTATTTGCCATGAGGAGATGGGACTGGATGCCATGATCATTTTTTGAACGTTGAGTTTCAAGCCAGCTTTTTTATTCTTGTCTTTCATGTTCATAAGAGCTTCTTTAGTTCCTCTTCGCTTTCTGTCATAAGGGTGGTTTCATCTGCATATCTGATGTTATTGATATTTCTCCAGGCAATCTTGATTCTAACTTGTGCTTCATCCAGCCTGGCATTTCATATAATGTACATTGCATATAATTTAAATAAGCAGGTTGACAATATACAACCTTGATATACTCCTTTCCCCGTTTAGAAACAGTCCATTGGTCCATGCTCCCCAGTTCTAACTGTTACTTTTTGATATACAGTACTATATATAAAATGGGTAACTAATAAAGACCTACTGAATATCACAGACTCTATTTGCTTGGGCTCTCAAATCACTGCAGATGCTGACCGCAGTCATGATATTAAAATACTCTTGCTCCTTGGAAGAAAAAGCTTTGACAAATCTGGAAAGTTTATTAAAAAGCAAAGACATTACTTTGTTGACCAAGGTCCATAGTCAAAGCTATGGCTTTTCCAGTTGTGAGAGTTAGATCATAAAGAAACCTCAGTGCTGAAGAACTGATGCTTTTGGGTTGAAATGTTGGAGAAAACTCTTGAGAGTCCCTTGGACTGTAAGGAGATCAAGCCAATCACTCCTAAAGGAAATCAGTCCTGAATATTCATTGGAAGGACTGATGCTGAAGCTGAAACTCCAATAATTTGGCCACCTGAAGAACTGACTTATTGGAAAAGACCCTTAAGCTGGGAAATATTGAAGGCAGGAGGAGAAGGGGACAACAGAGGATGATTCGGTTGGATGGCATCACCGACTCAATGGACGTGGGTTTGAGAAAGCTCCAGGAGTTGATGATGGACAGGGAAGCCTGGTGTCCTGCAGTCCTTGGGGTTGCAGAGTTGGACACTACTGAGAGATTGAACTGAATTGGGAAATAGTGAGGGACCGGTGTGACCATGGGGTCAGATAGAGTCGGACATGACTTTGTGACTGAACAACAACAAACTTTAGTTTGAAATTTTTACTTCTCTTATTACTCAATTGAAACTTGTTATGATCATCTTAGTCCAAATTATGCAAATTAATTATTACTCAAACTCCAAGTGTCAAATACTTCAGGAACAGAGTAAATTTTTTTTGATTTTTTTTTTCTCTCTTTTCTCTACCCTATCCAAGCTGTGTATTGGCTACTATAATGTAACCTCAATTCATCAGCTTGTATTTCCTATTAGTATAAAGGGCTAAGTCAACAATTAATATCTAATATGAAAATAGTATTTAATTTGTCCAAAATATATTCTATCATGGTGACTTTCTATAACACAGAAAAAACTTGTTATTTCACATGAATGTAAGAATGTTATACTATGACCCCCTCCTGTTCAGTATCATGAATCAGTACATTTATCCACAGCCCTAATGAGTGCTTACAATTAGGCTATACAAAACGAGAGACTTTATCAAGAAGGGGCAAGTAGGTGGAGAGTAGGAAGGTAAGGGAACCCAGGAAGACTGTTCTGCCACATGGCTCACAGTCTTGGCTCTTATAGTGATGGGATTATTCTTCCAGGTTGTCTGGATGCTGGGCAGGCTGCTTGCACTTATCCAAGTTTCAGAAAATAAAATATGCCGTTGGAACTCCTCTTCACTAGTATATCTGAATAATGATTGCATCACTGAGATGAACCATTCGGTTATTTATAGTTTGTGTGTCTAGTTTACCCCTCAGGAATTTTCAGTGTAACACTGTATATCTATCTTATGAATTGTATAGATAAAAACATTGGCAAGAAGTGGAGAATGTCCTTGGCATCTTCCACAGTAATGTAAGCACAAGACCTTTGCCAAAGGAGAGTTAGGAGAAGGCTGCCAACAAAAAAATAACTTTGACATTTCCTCAAAATGCTGAAATCCTGCCTGGAATAAAGCAATTAATCATCCAGCTCTGCATTAAGCATCTATTTAATTGTATTCACCATTGCACTGAGCACAGTAAGCAAAACTGGAAAAAAAAAATGAAGTAAGCTCTCCATTGAGATGTTTAAAATTGAATTCAGGAAACATAATGCATATTCAATAACTAGCCTCACTTATACCATCCTGAATAGTTCAGCATTAGTTGCAAGAAAACAAACATCAGTGGGCTCCAAAGTAATTTTCTGAAACTATAACTTTATAGTAGTGTAGAGTATGGACTGACAGAAAGAAAAAATTGTGAAAGAGACATACCTTCTTATAAAGCAGATTGGTGAAAAGTTCCTGAGAAGAGATAATGAAGGACTGAACTAGGGCACTGGCAGTGGAAATGGAGAGGAAAAGCCAGATTCAAGAGATATTTATGAAGAAGAATTAGTAAGTGAATAAGTGGATGTGTGAGATGGGAGAGACTTCAGGAATCAAGGTGAGCGCTGAAGTTTCTATCTTAGGAAACTGGGTGTCTGTGATGCTTCCTGAGATAGAAAGACCAATTGACTCTCTTCAAGATTCCATGATGTGCAGGTTCTCAAGCAGTTCTACTGTGCTCATAGGGTGAGTTCATCCCGATACCTCAATTACTGTGAGTAACGCAAGATCTGTCAATTACAGGAAAAATGATGGCTTCAGTCCCAGGGTCTCTCCTTAAAGGAGGAAGCATATTTTTACTCTACCAGAGCTTTAGGTAAGCATGGAGCAGAAATTTTCACATCCTTTAACATGAAATATTCATATTTTATTCTCTTCCTTTCCTTGCCATGCATGATTCCATAGTTTTAATTTTTTAAATAGATTTGCTAGTCTTATGTCATTTTATTTTATAATTATAGGGGCAGATTAAGCCAAGACTGTAGTTTTACAATTATATAACTACTATTATATGATAATTTCTACTGAAAGGCATTTGCTTGTTTTAAGGATTACTTATAGAACAAACAAATAAATGAGCCATTCAGATTAATTTATGATAGTAAAGGAACAAACTGAAACATTTATAGCACTGGAATAAGAGGGCATTTTAGTGCAAGTGTCGCTTCTTTTACAAACTACCTATGCCCTTTGGGTCTGTGGCCATACCACCCTGAATGCACTCAATCTCATCTGATCTCAGAAACTAAGCAAGATTGGGTCTGGTTAGTACTTGGAGGGAGACTGCCTGGAAATACTGGGTGCTATAGGCTTTGGAGACTTCCACGACAAATATGTTCCTTCCATTCTCCTTATGTCCCCAGACCTTTTAATCTCATGTTACAAACTATCTACTTCCCTCTCCCTTATCTGTCATCTTTTAAATCCTAGGGTACTCTGCCTTACTTTAAGATTTTATCTCCTGGCTCAATCATGTTTCCTCTCCAATACCATGCATACATAGTCGATTCAGTCGTGTCTGACTCTTTGCAACCCTATGAACTGTAGTCTGCCAGGCTCCTCTGTCCATTGGATTCTCCAGGCAAGAATGCTGGAGTGGGTTGCCATGCCCTCCTCCAGGGGATCTCTTACGCCTCTTGCATTGGTAGGTGGGTTCTTTACCAGCAGCGCCACCTGGGAAGCCCCCTCACCAATACCGTTTTTTCAGTAATCAACGTCTAGATCTCTAGTCCCAGAATCTCCTCCTCTCCTTATATTTTATCCTCTATCCCTGTATAGTCACTCATTCCCATGCTGTACCATAAGCCTGGTGATCATTCATAAAAGTGATATCTCAACTTCAAGCCTTATATTTCTGACACTATCTCCTATAGTTTATCTCACTCTCTCAGAACCTCAATCCATAATCCTCTGCTCAAAAATATCACATCAGTTGATGTAACCACTTTTTAACCATATTATATCCTCTCTAGCTTTGCCTTTCATGGATTTCATATTAAATAATTCCTGTGAGTACTCACTCAGTTCTTTGTTCCCATCATTTTTTTTGGACATTTTTTGCTTAGCAAAGTCATAATCCTGGTCAAACCAAACTCTTTCCTATTATGCATCTTCAGCTGTGGAGATGCAGATATTTGGAGAAAAAAAAAAAACACAGACACACTGACCAGGCTCAGCTAAATAGTGAATCACTAACAGCAGTGGGATGTTCAGTGATAACACTGGATTTCCCTGCTTTTCTCGTCCCCACTTTCCCAGTAGACTGCTTCATGATATCCAGTCTTCATTCAGACTCCCTATACTTCCTCATCCTTTCTCACATGTAGTAAATTGGTGTGATAATTCACTGAAGCATGCAGAAGAAATCTTGCCAATGTTACTAGGACACGCCTAACAACTCAGCTGCATCCCTGACCCTTTTATGGTCAGTAGTACACCATTCATTTTAACTAGTGTCAATCCTGCCTTCAATGAACTAAAGCACATCCTAAATCACTCATTTTGGATTCAGCCCATAGAAATTCTTTTCTTCATCTTCTGCTTATATTTTATACACAAGAAAATATGGTATAATTTCTCCTTTGTTAAAGAAAACAACACAAAATAGAATTTCTCTCTTGGCCCAAGTCCCCGATGAGCTATCATCCTATCTCTTTTTATGACAGAATTCTTTAAAGCGATTGTCTCCATTTTATCTTCTCTCATTTTCTCTTGAACCTGTGCCAACTAGGTTTCACCCTCATCTATTCAACAAAACCTGATCTATTTAATGATACAAAATGCCCTTCATCTTATTTGACTTTCAGCCCTACTTGCATAGTTGATCATGCTTTCATCCTTGAAATGTTTTCTTCATGTGGCTCCAGTATGCTTTACTTTTTTTTCATTTTTTTCTATTTTATTGGCAAATGATCTTCATTCAGTTTCCTTTGATGTTTCTTCTTGAATGAGTTGACATTGTAATGCTCTGAGAATCTGTATTTGAACCACTTGTCTTTCTACATATCATTATTTCTTTGGTTATTTCCTCCAGGTCCATGCATTTTTCTTTTTTTTAAACAGGGTACAGTTGCTTTACAATGTTGTGTTAGCTAAGTCAATCAACTATGGTGGTGATTTAGTCGCTCAGTCATTTCCAACTCTGTGCAACCCCATGAACTGAAGCCTGCCAGGCTCCTCCATCCTTGGGATTCTCCAGACAAGAATACTGGAGTGGGTTGCCCTTTTAGGGGATATTTTTGACCCAGGAATCAAACCCATGTCTCCGGCATTGCAGGCAGATTCCTTACCAACTGAGCTACAAGGAATTAAGCTATGTGTATACATGTATCCCCTCCGTCTTGGACCTCCTTCCCATCCCCCCATTCCATCCATCTAGGTCCCTGCAGAACACCGAGCCGAGCTCCCTGTGCCAAACAACAGGCTTCCAGTGCCTATCTCCATGCCTATAAAAATATGTCAGTGAGTGAGTGATAGTCGCTCAGTCGTGTTTGACTCTTTGTGACCCCAGGGACTGTAGCCTGTCAGGCTCCTCTGCCCACGGAATTCTCCAGGCAAGAGTACTGGAGTGGGGTGCCATTTCCTTCTCCAATAAATATATGACTAGACGGTATTTGTGAAACTTCAGCGTGTACTAAGTTATATGTCTTTAAAGGTAGAAATTCTCACCTTTGTTACCTCCAATTATTGATTCTCAATTTTAGAGCTCTGTCATTGACCTTTCTCATGGATTCTAAATTTGATTGTCCAATTTCCTTATAAATATCTCCAATAGTATGTGTAATAAAACATCTCAAATTTAAACACCCAAAGCCTAGCGCTTGATAACAATGATAGTTCCCATCCATATAATGCTTACTAGATACCAAAAATAAACTGCAATGATTTTACATATATTAGTTGACTTATCCCTATGAAGTATTTGCTATTATAAAGGAAGAAATTGAGATACAAAGTTGAAGAAATCGAGATACAAAGTTGAATAAATCACCCAAGGTTATACAGCTTGTAATCAGTGTTTGGCACAAGTGGGTGCCAGAGTGCATGTATAGTGTGCTGCTTCTCTGATCTTTTCCTATAATCCTCATTTGCATATGTTCCCCGTATCAGTAGATGGGAACATCTATCCTTCCAACTACTCAAGCCCAAATTTCGGAGCCTACTTTGACTTAGTTTCACAGCTCTTAATCCTATCAATTTTTTCTTCAGAATCTGTTTATTGTTGTTGTTTAGTTACTAAGTTGTGTCTGGCTCTTTTGTGACCCATGGAATATAGCCTGCCAGGCTCCTCTGTCCCTGAGATTTTCCACCAAAGAACTCTGGAGTGTTGTCACTTCCTTCTCCAGCGGATCTTCCTGACCCAGGGATCAAACCCACATCTCAGGCATTGGTAGACAGAATCTTTACCACTGAGCCCATGGGAAGCCCACTCAGAATCCTTTTGCTTCTCACTGGCCTGTTGTCATTACTTGGGCCCAGGCCATTTTTGCTTTTCATTTGAATGACAGTAATGACTTTTGCGAGCTTCCCAGGTGGCACTAGGGGTACAGGGCATATCTATCTATGCAGGAGATAGAAGAGATGCGAGTTCAGTCCCTGGGTAGTAAGATCCCCCTGGAGGAGGTCATGGTATTCTTGCCTGGAGAATCCCCTTGGACAGAGGAGCCTAGGAGCTACAGCCCATAGGATCACAGAGAGTAGGACATGACTGAATCGATTTAGCATGCACACATGCGATAGCTTTCATACTGGTCTCCTACTCTCAAGTTTATCTTCTACTAGTCTTTCCTCATCACAGCAATGATGTTGGGACATTCCTATTAATGTAAAAGGTCACAATATTTCTGTGCTTAAATCCTTTTAATGGCTTGCTATTTCACTCAGGTAAAAGCAAATACTATTATTGTGTCTTTGAGAGGTCTTAAGTAGCAGATTTAAGGGAAAGTTACAGAGATTTTCAGTGTACTCCATGCCTCCAGCTGACTCTGACAATATTAACATACCACATCAGAATTATATATATTACAATTGATGAACCTATATGGACATATTATAATCATTCAAAATCCAAAGTTTAGCCTAGGTTTTACTCATTGTTGTATATTCAATGCATTTCAACAAATGTGTAATGACATGTGGTATAGTATTACACAGAGTATTTTCATTGCCCTAAAATCTCTCTGTATCCTCCCTATTCAGGTCTCAAGCTCCAAACTCTGGCAACCTCAGATTTTTACTGACTTTCCTATTTTTTTTCCCTTTTTCCCAGGTGTTTTTTTTTTTTTTCCAGAATGTCACATGGTTTGAATTAAAATGTTTAGCCTTCTCACATAGATACATTTCACTCAGTAATATACTTTTATTTCCTTTTAATGATTTAATAGTTTTTATCATTGAATAATATTCCATTATCTGATTGTATCACAGTTTATTAATCTACTGAGGCATATTTAGGTTATTTCCAAGTTTTACTAATTATGAATAAAATTGCTATAAATAGCCATGTGCAAATTTTGAACATGAATTTTTAGCTCATTTGGGTGAATATCAAGGAGTATGATTGCTGTATTGCATGGTAGGAGTATGTTTTACTTTTTAAGAAACTGCCTTTCAGAGTGGCTGTACCTTTTTGTATTCTCACTAGCAAAGAATGAGAGTTCTTGTTGTTCCATACCTCATCAGCATTTCGTGTTGTCAGCGTTCCAGATTTTGCTATTCTAGTAGGTGTGTAGTGGTGCCTCATTTCAATTTGCATTTCTCTGATTACATATGATGTGGAACATCTTTTCATATATTTATTTCCCACCTGTGTATCTCCTTTGATGAACTGTCTGTTAAGGTTTTTGGTCCATTTTTTAATTGGGTCATGTATTTTCTTATTGATGAGTTTTAAAAGTCTTTTGTATATGTTGGATAATCATTCTTTTTCAGTTGTGTCTTTGCAAATATTCTTTTCCCAATCTATGCCTGTATTTTCATTTTCTTAGAGTGTTTGGCTCAGAGAAATTTTTTATTTTAATAAAGTCTACCTTATCAATTAGCTTTTTCATGGATTGTTCTATGAAATATGGTCTATCTAAAATGTCATCACCATACCCAAGAGTATGCTGGTTTTCCCCTTTGTTATTTTATTCTGTTGCATTTTACATTTAGGTCCATTTTGAGCCAATTTTTGTGAAGAGTAGAAAGTCTGTGTCTAATTTTTTTTTTTTTTTTGGTATGTCCATGTCCAGTGGTTACATTTATTGAAGACTATCTTTGTTCCATATAATATTTGTCAAAGACAATTGGAATAAATTGATGTGGGTCTATTCTGGGCTGTCTATTCTGTTCCACTGATCTATTTGCCTACTCTTTCACTAATAACATACTTTCTAATAACATACTAATAACATATTTTTCTAATAATAACTTTCACTAATAACATACTATCTCAATCACTGTAACTTTGCGGTCCATCTTAAAGTGGGGTAGCATTAGCTCTCTAACTTTATTCTTTTCCTTCAATATTGGATCTTTTGCCTCTTTATATTAAACTTTTGAAAAAATTCTTTGATATCCATAATATAACTTGCTAGGATTTTGATTAGGGTTGCGTTGAATCTATAAATAAAGCAGAGAACTTAACAGCTTGGCAATATTTAGCGTTCTTCTCCATGAACAATTTCGGTCATCTCCTCTATAATTTTTGTTTTTTTGCTCTCTGTGCTCTGGTTCCTCAGACTCTCTGTTGGGTGCTGAATATGTGATGTGCGCTCTTACCTCAGGCTCTTAGTCCTTACCCTTCCATCTTCTTGGAGAGCCCTATCTCATACATCAGAGCAGTCTTTGATCACAAGCCATCCTCTCAGTGGGGCCCGTGTTAATGTCCTGTGGTACTCAGCACAACTGATTTAAATATTTAAACAGAAAGGAATTTAACACATGGGAATAAGTTTAGAAAAAAAAAATTTTTGAAAAACTGAGGAAATAGGCTGTAGTCTGTGCTTGTAGATTTTCTACATATTTTGATCTTCCCAGAAGATGAGGAGAATAGTCCGCTAATACCTTAAGATGACACAGTCATGCTTTTAACAGATACAAATACAAGCCAAAGATTTCAAGCCCAGTGCCAATGTACAAGCTGTGGTAGTGTGTGAATTGTGGCTGAGTCCAAATTCCACTGGAAAAAGTGCATTTATGTTAATAATATTTTCAAAGACTTGGGAAAGAAGAGTGGCAACCATCATTTTTATAAGCTTTGTATTATTTTCCAAAACATTACATCACATTTTTCATGAGGACCCTATAGTTTCTTGAAGCTTAAGTAATGACTGGATTAGCCATATTTGTATAGACAAAAGATCAATGCCTTAATCTATTGTAGGCCAAAAGTCTAATAAATTAAGACAGTTTCCAACTTGTCAAAGGATGAAAAATTGGAAACAAAGTAGAATGTATGGAATAAGATAATTCAAAAGGGATAATTTAGATGAATATTAAAAATGTTTTTATTTTGAGCTTTTCCTCAGAGGAATCTGAGAACCAAGACAAACATGAACTGGAAATCATGGAGTTTATAGAGTTCAGTGGGCTTCCCAGGTGGCGCTAGTGGTAAAGAACCTGCCTGCCAATGCAGGAGATTTAACAGTCATAGGTTAGATCCCTGGGCCAGAAAGATTTCCTGGAGGACGGCATGGAAACCCACTGCAGCATTCTTCCCTGGAGAATCTCATAGACATAGGAGTCTGGCAGGCTGCCGTCCATAGGGCTGCAAAGATTAGACATGACTGAAGTAACCTAGCATGCATACATACAGTTCAGTGAATCTGTCCTCTCAACATGCTTTCAAAATCTGTTTTTCAGTTAGGTGAGTTTTTGTAGCCCCTATTACCTGATATGATTAAGATGTTCGTTTTCTACCTTGTATCTTATTCTTTGCCCTTGGCACTGATTATTTTGCATTCTCCCCATGTTTCTGCCAGCAATAGGCTTGAACCTTTGCTTTCCAGTGGAGAATCTGGCCAGTGAGCTCAAATGTTGTTTTTCTCTAGATTTGACCTTGGGAATCTGCTTTACTTGGAGTAGGAGACTGCAGTCAGAAGTCAGATGATATTGTCCCATTCTTATTTATTATGGTCTCACTCACTTGGAGGTTGTTTCTCCTTTGAAAAATTCCTGTCTGAAAGCTCTCTGGAAACTTTACTCACTTAATATTTAACTCTTATGTCACTTTCAGTGAAAGTGAATAATAAGTAAATAAGTAAATAATAAGTAAATAAGTTGGTTTACACCTCTGTTATTTCTTTAGACCTTGAATGTCAACAAGGATAACATTGAATCCTTAAGAGGATAAGATAAAAGCACTCTTCAGTTGAAATTATTGATATAGCCTTAAATGTGTGGTCTTAATAATAGCATTGAAAGAGATAGTTAGATGATCATGGTCATAATCAAAAGGAACATGATGCCAATTATTACAAATATTAGGTAGTTGGAACTTAAATTAGAAGTGGTTAAAAGAGAGGGGAAAAGAGTTCTGAGGTATACTCAACATTTTTTTTTTTTTCCTGTCTCTGAAAGCTTCAATTTACCAATGGATAGATAACAAAGTATTAGTTATATTTTGGTTTTGCTTGTTTAGAAAAGAAAATTTTAAAAGTGCTGAAAAGGATAAACAAAAATCATGATAGATTTCAGCTTGCAAACTCAAGGGATTTGCATCAGGAAGTGCTAGTGATAGGAAATCTGAGGTAATTTTTTTTTTTTTTTAATGCAACCAACCTTTCTCCAGTGGGGGGAAAAAAAGGCAGGGATCTAAACATGGGGTTTGGGGAACTGAAGAACAAAAGCTGTAGGATCTTTCATCATTTGGCTTTTCGATAGTGTCAGCAATGTGAAAGAATATGTCCCATTTGCCCCAAGCTAAATGGATTTCTGAGTGAACAAGGATGAATGTGAAATCTGATGTCACTCCAGACACTTCTAGACTGTTACAATAGAAACTGAAAATATCTCAAAATCATCCCCTGCATGACAAAAGCACACTGCAGTCTCCAGCAAAAGATTATTTCAGCTGTTTTAAGGGCCTGCATATGTAGTAGATAGGTAAGATAACAAATAACAGACGGAAAATTCATTAACTACATTGATCCTGCATAATACAGAGTAACTCCAAATAGGTTCAAATGAATTTCCAGCCGAACTTACATTTTTTATCTCCTTCACTTTTTCAGTCTGTTCAAGAATGGAAATCGATAATATTAAATTGATGTGTCCTGTAGAAATCTGTGGCTTCCTATGAGAATTCTTGATTATGACATTTTATGAATTTCATTAAATATAATAAACTGCTGATGCCTGATGTGTGCATGCTCAGCTGTGTCCGACCATTTGAGACCCCATGGGCTGGCTTCTCTGTTCATGGAATTTTCTAGGCAAGAATACTGGAGTAGGTTGTCATTTCCTCCTTGAGGGGATCTTCCCAACCCAGAGTTAGAACTCGCATTTCTTTTGCCTCGTGTTTTAGTAGGTGGATTCTTTATCACTGTGCCACCTATATTTGTTGTTGTTATTTAGTCTCTAAGTTGTGGACAGCTCTTGGTAACCTCACGGATTGCAACATGCTAGGCTTCTCTGTCCTTCACCAACTCCCAAAGCTTGTCCATTGAGTTGGTGATGCCATCTAACCATATCATCCTCTGTCACTGCCGTCTCCTCCTGTTCTCAACCTTTCCCAACATCAGGGTCTTTTCCGATAAATCAGATCTTTGCATCATGTGGCCAAAGTACTGAAGCTTTAGCATCAGTTTTTCCAATGAATATTCAGGGTTTATTACCTTTAGGATTGACCAATTTGATCTTCTTGCTGTCCAAGGGACTTAAATATAATAAACCATTCAGTTTAGTCAGTGAGTTGTGTCCGACTCTTTGTGATCCCATGAAATGCAGCATGCCAGGCCTCCCTGTCCATTATCAACTCCCGGAGTCTACTAAAACTTATGACTATTGAGTTGGTGATGCCATCCAGCCATCTTATCTTCTGTCGTCCCCTTCTCCTCCTGCCCCCAATTCCTCCCAGCATCAGGGACTTTCCCAATGAGTCAACTCTTTGCATGAGGTGGCCAAAGTATTGGAGTTTCAGCTTCAACATCAGTCCTTCCAATGAACACCCAGGACTGATCTCCTTTAGGATGGACTGGTTGGATCTCCTTGCAGTCCAAAGGACTCTCAAGAGTCCTATCCAACACCACAGTTCAAAAGCATCAATTCTTCAGCACTCAGCTTTCTTTATGGTCCAACTCTCACATCCATACATGACCACTGGAAAAACCATAGTCTTGACTAGACGGACCGTCGTTGGCAAAGCAATGTCTCTGCTTTTTAATATGTTGTCTAGGTTGGTCAAGGAGATCCAACCAGCCCATCCTAAAGAAGAACAGTCCTGGGTGTTCATTGGAAGGACTGATGTTGAAGCTGAAACTCCAATACTTGGGCCACCTGATGCGAAGAGGTGACTCATTTGAAAAGACCCTGGTGCTGAGAAAGATTGAGGGCAGGAGGAGAAGGGGATGACAGAGGATGAGATGGTTGGATGGCATCACCGACTCAATGGACATGAGTTTGAGTAAACTCTGGGAGTTGATGATGGACAGGGAGGCCTGGCGTGCTGCAGTTCATGGGGTCACAAAGAATTGGATACAACTTAGTGACTGATCTGACCCACATTTATACGGAACATAGTGAAAGCAATTTTTTCCACCTATTATTGGCTATTTAAAATCTTTGATATAACTTTTATGGGGAAAATATAGCTAGAATACTTGTATTAAAAATATACTAGCCTATAAAATGCTGCTTAATATAACAGCTATTTTGGAGATAAACATGGTTATGGAAGCTTAAAAAATCTTCCACTTGTGAATTTAAAAATACTTTTTTTTTTCTACTTCTTTTAATTTATTTTGATTCATTTTGAGTCCTTGCAGGCTGATATTAGGTGGCCAATAATATTCACATCACACAAATAACTATATACAAAATTTGCTAATATCATGGGTAGTATGTCAAGTGTAATATAAAATTAACCTGGATATGTGGGATCAATACAAATTAAACTAACTATATATCTTTATGAAATTCATAAGATTAGAAATCTTTTAAAGAGACTAACCTGTTTCTGGCTTTTTCCAAGTTTCTTCTGAACAAATGGAGCATGGAAATCAGTTTTTTCAGTGGATAAATTTTGCCACCATGTCTTTGGCTTTAGAAATCTCTTAAATGAAGTTCTGAATACTTGTATATGATGATGTAGTTACAGTGTTTCTTATCACAATATATTAATGTTGTGATACTGTTCTATATTTATGTTTATTTATATGCTTAACATTCCTGTTATTTTTTTGCATGTAACCCTCTTTTTTTGTAAGGTAAAGGTGATATGTACTCCTTATGAAAGCAAATGAGAATATCGGTGTTTTTGAAGAGATGTGGAAGTTGCTTAAAGTGGTTTTTAATCCCTTTAGGCTCACAATCACATCATACTTAGTTGGTATCAGTGTGTGTGTGTTTGTGTGTGTGTGTATGCATGTGCATGCTCAGTTGAATCCAACTCTTGGTGACCCCATGGACTATAGCCTGCCAGGCTCCTCTGTCCACAAAGTTGTCCTGGCGAGAATACTGTACTGGGCACCATTCCCTTCTCCAGGGGATCTTCCTAACCCAGTGTTCAAACTAGTGTCTTTTGCAGTTCCTGCATTGATAGGCAGATTCCTAACCACTGCACCACTTAGAAAGTCCAGCTGGGGTCTGAGAAAGTAGTCAAACACAAATTTGCTTGTCTTTGATGCATACGATGTTCTTCTTGTAATTCCAAACTGCCTAGGCAAAATCTTTAAACTTTAATTCTTGAAGAATAAAAGAATGTCAAAAGCTTATTGAAATCCAGTATTTCAGATACCTATTTATTTACATTTATAATTTAATACTCTCAAAAAACTCTCAAATTAGGATGACTGTTAATAACTCAAATCACACTTGAGATTAAATGTAAACACTGAACATGTATGAGCTCAACTGCCAATTTTTTTTTCCTCTTTTTTTTCTAATCACCACAGAGAGTATATTTTTGCTTCAAAGATCTTACTGCCTGCTCCCTGCTTCTTGAAAGCTCATTTTCCATAGTTTTTTTGTGCCTACTTGGTCCTCATTTTTCCAGCCTACTTCAGTTTCTCCTTGAAGAAGCTTTACCTGACTTCCCTAAATATTACTCTTCCCTCTTTCATATTTTATTTCCCATATGGGAAAAATTGTCTCTCTATCCATCTATGTATTTAATTATCTACCTACCTGCCAATATACCTACCCTATGCAATTTCCCCCACCACTGGGGTAGAAAACCCATGAAGCAAAACATTTACTTTTTTTTTATTCCGTATCCCAAGCATCTAGAACAGTCAAAATATATTTGTTTAGAGGAGGAAATTTGTCCAGATGAAAAAAAAAAAAAAGGAATTTCAATAAAGCTTAGGAGTTGATTGAATGAAAGACTGTTGTGATAGCTATTTAATACTGTCTGACTCCAAATACTTCATTTACTATTTAAGATTGTTTTAGATAAAGCATATTGATTTGATATTCACTCAAAAAGGAATATGCTATGAATACAGGAAGAAATATTTTCCATATTGATTAGGCTAGTGTTATGAACAACACACTACCCCCTCACACACATGATATTATAGAGAAGAGTCTATATTCTTCTCTTGTTAAAGGATCTACATTTGATTATAAAGTGTATAGTGAAAATTTTAATTTATTTCTTTAAAATTTCATGCATGACATGTTAAAAATAGTCATTTGGTAGTTATTAAATAAAATTTTCATATTGATGATGTGGTTGGTAAATGATAGTGAACATCAAAGAGGCTTGAAAATATAACAGTTTAATACATTCATGTAATGAAAATTCTCTTTCAATGGCTATGTATCTCCTCTTTTTCTTACCATTTTTATCATTTAAACTTTAAAGCTTCTTGTGGTGTAGTGCCTCAGGATATGATTTTTTCTTTTATAAATAAATGATGCCCAGGCTAAAGTGATGAACTAGTGGGTAAATGAAAAGAGACATGATAGACCATTTGACTCTTAAAAGTGCTGGCAGCAAACAAAACTTATAATAATGTGAAAAAAAAATAGTCCTATAGGAAGTATAATTGCTCTAGAATAAAACCTGACATTTAAAAATTATTTTTAGTCATCAAAATACTGTGTTTTGTTAAATAAAGCGATACATAAAAGAATAAATACTTTCTGCCAGTATGACACAAGAACTATAAATGGGGATAATGAAAAAATAAAATGAATAATAATAAATTGAGCAGATAGATACTCCTTTGGTTTATAGGCAACCTTTTGCTTCACTTTAGTTTTTTTGTTTTTGTTTGTTTGTTTACTTGTTTGTTAATGATTGTAGTGAAGATTTAGAGTGTTTTTGTGTTTTACATGTCTTGAAATCACATCACTGTAAATCATAGAAACAGCATAGTGAGGTCACAAAAATACAAAATAGAGTATTTCTTTTTTATATGGGTACTGGCTGAAGGCAGTTGAATTTTTTTGCTAAAATTTTAGAAATATTTTCTAGTTTTCTCAAATCTTATTTATTTATTTATTTATAAATGGAGAAGAAAATAGTCCAATTACTTGTCAACTACAACTAAGATCATGGAATCCAGGCCCATCGCTTCATGGCAACTAGATGGGGAGACAATGGAAACAGGGAGAGATTTTATTTTGGGGGGGGGGCTCTAAAATCACTGCAGATGGTAACTGCAGCCATGAATTTAAAAGACGTTTCCTCCTTGGAAGAAAAGTTATGACCAACCTAGACAGCATATTAAAAAGCAGAGACATTACTTTACTAACAAAGGTCTGTCTAGTCAAAGCTACATTTTCTCCAGTAGTCATGTATGAATGTGAGAGTTGGACTGTAAGGAAAGCTGGGTGCTGAAGAATTGATGCTTTTGAACTGTGGTGTTGGAGAAGACTCTTAAGAGTCTCTTGGACTGCAAGGAGATCAAACCAGTCCATCCTTAAGGAAATCAGTCCTGATTATTCATTGGAAGGACTGATGCTGAAACTGAAACTCCAATAATTTGGCCACTTGATGCAAAGAACTGACTCTTTGGAAAAGACCCTCATGCTGGGAAAGATTGAAGGTGGGAGGAGAAGGGAACGACAGAGGATGAGATGGTTGGATGGCATCACTGACTCGATGCGCATGAATTTGAGTAGGCTCCAGGAGTTGGTGATGGACAGGAAAGCCTGGTGTGCTGCAGTCCATGGGGTGCAAAGAGTCAGACATGACTGACTGAACTGAACTGAAAGAGAATTTAATGTTCTTTCAAAGCACATAAGCATTGTGCACAATAAGTCTTCAAAAGTTCTTTCTGTCTGCAGTGTTCTGGATATCAGTCAGAACACAGAGTGATATATTTAACAGCATTTTAAAGAAAAACAGTCCTTTTAGCAAAGATTGCTGAAAATATGTGTCTATGTCAAATAGCTATATATCAATTTGCATCTCCCTAATGATTTACATTGCTTCTAACAGCCTTGTTTCTAACTGATCTCCATCTGATCTCCAATAGTGTTTTAGCTCCAAGTTTTATTCTTTTACTTTTCTATGCTCATACATGTGTTTTCTTCTTTTTCTTTTTTCAAAATCACCAAGCATTTAACTTGATTCTAACACTATCTACTTGGAGATAGCATCACATCCTACAGGTTAAGGGCTAAGTTCCACAAAATTCCCACTTCATACACCAGTTGCAAATCCAGGTTCTCATCCATGCTTCTATCCAACTGAATAAGCATTTTCTTTTTTCAGATTCAATTAATTTTCTCAGAGAATTCAGAAAAACAGGTTACTTACTAGATAACCAGTTTGTAGTGTTGGAGAATCCCTTGAGAGTCCCTTAGACTGCAAGGAGGTCAAAGCAGTCAATCTTAAAGGAAATCAGTCCTGAATATTCATTGGAAAGACTGAAGCTGAAGCTGAAATTCCAATACTTTGGCCACCTTATGCAAAGAACTGACTCATTGGAAAGATTGAAGGCAGGAGGAGAAGGAGAACAGAGGATGAGATGGCTGGATGGCATCACCGACTCCATGGACATGAATTTGAGCATGCTCCAGGAATTGAGCAGGTTCCAGGAATTGTTCATGGACAGGGTAGCTGGCTTGCTGCAGTCCATGAGATTGCAGAGTTGGACATGACTGAGTGACTGAACTGAATTATACCAGTTTGTTATAAAATAATATAACTCAGGAAAAGCCAACTGGAAGACATGCACAAGGCAAGGTATGTGGGAAGGAGCTTGAAGTTTCCCAGCTTTCTCTCTCCCAGTTGGTCATTCTTCCTATTTATCCATTAATTCTAGGAGATTCTGTTTTGTGGTCCCTCTTGTTTCTGGAATCCATCTGTATTCCTTGCCTCATGGCCCTTTCTTTCTTCAAGGACAGCATCAGTAGCCTGAGGCATCTCTTACCACATTATTCTGATCTTATTGGGCAGATCTGCATAATCCAGGATACTCTCTATTTCTTAGGTTAGCCACTTAGCAAATTTAATTTGATCTGCAAATTGAAGTCTCCTTTGCAGTGTAAGGTAATATATTCCTATGGTCTGGGAATTTGGATGTGCACGTTTCTAGAGGGCCATTATTGTGCCTACTATATCATTGACAATGAGTGTTTGATAATGTCTGCTTGTCATATTACACTGTACTTTAGGGAGATGATCTGAGCCCAGCTGTTTATTTGAAGTTGATGGGGAAGACAGCATTATGTGTTTGGCACCATTAAAGAACCTGTCTGCAATGCAGGAGACTCAGGCTCAGTCCCTGGGTCAAAAGATCTTCTGGAGAACAAAATGGCAGCTCATTCCAATATTCCTGTCTGGGAAATCGCATGGACAGAGGGGCCTGGCGGGCTACCATCCGTGGGGTTGCAAAAGAGTCAGACATGATTTAGCAACCAAACAACAACATAGCAAGATAAGTTAGCAAATGTATTATTTTGAATTCTGAGATATTGGTTGCTATTTTTATTAAAACTTGGATTTTTACATCATTTTAAGTTTCCAATAAAATTCAGACGAAAGTATGGAGATGGCCCAAATAACCTCTGCCCTCACACATAAAACCATAGAAAACAGACACAGTAGATTAAAAAAAAAAAATAATAGATTAGAAGGAGACCCAACTTTTCATTAGATAAAATACATGCCAGAAGTCAGTGGAACAAATATCTTTAAAGTACAAGTTAGAGAAATCCTTCATATGGGAGAAAAGCAATGTCAGATGAAAATCTGTGTTTTACAAAGTAGTAAAAATCACCACAGAAAAGTAAGAATGTGTGGAAATACAGACTCATTTTTTCCAGGGCTATTATAAATTTGAATATGAAAGAATAATAATTTCACTACTTGGAAATGTTTTAACTGACTAACATTAACCCATTTATTCTTCTACATAAGTTCATTTTTAATGAATTCAACTTTCTTCAGGGATCAACAAATTGATTTAAAAGATTCTTAAAAGTCAAGCTTTGATGAAAATATATTTCACATTGCTAGCCATCTTAAATGTAAAGGAGACATATTAAATGTGATTCAAATCAACTATACTTCAATAAAAAATTGATTAAAAGTGATAATTCAGTCATATAAGCTCCCCATTAACACCATCATTTATTTTAAAATGTCATAGGACTGACTTTTACATTAAGTGCATGCGCATGTGTGCTCAATTGCTCAGTCTTGTCTGACTCTTTGAGACCCTATGGACTGTGGCCCAGCAGGCTCCTCTGTCCATGGGGTTTCCCAGGCAAGAATACTGGATTGCGTCACCATTTTCTTCTCCAAGAGATTTTCCCGACCCAGGAATGGATCCAACTGGCATCTCCAGCATTGGAAGGCAGATTATTTACCAGGGAGAAGCTCCCTTTACATTAAGATATTAAAGTATATAAGTTTACTTGGATTTAGGTTAAATGCTCTAAGATTATTGAAGTACTTATGTATTCTTTGAACAGTTTATTCCATACTTGTCTACTATTTTTTTTTTTTTTTTAGCATGACTATTACAGATCTACAGAACGTGAAAGTGTTAGCCACTCAGTCATGTCCAACTCTTTGTGATCCCATGGACTGCAGCCCTTCAGGCTCCTTTTCCATGAGATTCTCCAGGTAACAATACTGGAATGGGTAGCCATTTCCTTTCCCAGGGGATCTTCCTGACCCATGGATGGAACCCAGGTCTTCTGCTATGCAGGTAGATTCTTTATCCTATGAGGCACTGAGGAAACCTAATATAGATCTAACAACTCTTCAAATCTCAAACCTCTTTCTTTTTCCTATGTGTAATTTGCTTTTGACTTGAAAACAAACTAATCAGGCATGTTAAAATTTTGTGAAAGATGAATCACCTTTAAGTATGTATGTTCTTATGAAGTCTCCAATGGTCTAAAATGCAGGGACTCTGCAACAGACATTGCTGACATTTAGAAACTTTTCTTTTGTTAGTATATAACATTCTTGATCATAGTTCAGGGCTTTATAGAAATCTGAAAGAGTTAGAATTACATTATTTTGTATAAGCAAATTCTATACACAGAAGAAATCAGCATTCACAAGTTTTTATTTGTGTTCTACCCACTTTTATAATCCCTTAACCAGTTAATATTTCTGGGGGAACCACTCCAGTGTTCTTGCCTGGGGAATCCCAGGGACAGAGGAGCCCAGTGGGCTGCTGCCTATGGGGTCGCACAGAGTCAGACACGACTGAAGCGACTTAGCAGCAGCAGCAACAGAGGTTACATGTTGTTATTACCTAGCTAACATGAAAATACTACATTATGATACACTTAGCTTCTAAAAGAAATAAATGAAAATAAGAAGATTGGCCTTCTCTGCAAAGATTAGATAATTTAGTACTGTCATTATTGTTCAGTTGAAGGCAAAAAATAGATTCCAGTGGTCCTAAATTGAATCCATGTCTTCTAATTTTCCTAAATTTGTTTCCTAAGACACAGTTATCTACTTAATAAGTGTATGTTGATATATAGACAGTTTTTTTTTTTTTCTTTTCTTTTTTTTTTCCATCCCGATCCCCCCTCCCATCTCCCTCTCCACCCGATTCCTCTGGGTCTTCCCAGTGCACCAGGCCCGAGCACTTGTCTCATGCATCCCACCTGGGCTGGTGATCTGTTTCACCATAGATAATATACATGCTGTTCTTTTGAAATATCCCACCCTCACATTCTCCCACAGAGTTCAAAAGTCTGTTCTGTATTTCTGTGTCTCTTTTTCTGTTTTGCGTATAGGGTTATCGTTACCATCTTTTTAAATTCCATATATATGTGTTAGTATACTGTATTGGTCTTTATCTTTCTGGCTTACTTCACTCTGTATAAGGGGCTCCAGTTTCATCCATCTCATTAGAACTGATTCAAATGAATTCTTTTTAACGGCTGAGTAATATTCCATGGTGTATATGTACCACAGCTTCCTTATCCATTCGTCTGCTGATGGGCATCTAGGTTGCTTCCATGTCCTGGCTATTATAAACAGTGCTGCGATGAACATTGGGGTGCACGTGTCTCTTTCAGATCTGGTTTCCTCAGTGTGTATGCCCAGAAGTGGGATTGCTGGGTCATATGGCAGGTCTATTTCCAGTTTTTTAAGAAATCTCCACACTGCTTTCCATAGCGGCTGTACTAGTTTGCATTCCCACCAACAGTGTAAGAGGGTTCCCTTTTCTCCACACCCTCTCCAGCATTTATTGCTTGTAGACTTTTGGATAGCAGCCATCCTGACTGGAGTGTAATGGTACCTCATTGTGGTTTTGATTTGCATTTCTCTAATAATGAGTGATGTTGAGCATCTTTTCATGTGTTTGTTAGCCATCTGTATGTCTTCTTTGGAGAAATGTCTGTTTAGTTCTCTGGCCCATTTTTTGATTGGGTCATTTATTTCTCTGGAATTGAGCTTCAAGAGTTGCTTGTATATTTTTGAGATTAATCCTTTGTCTGTTTCTTCATTTGCTATTATTTTCTCCCAATCTGAGGGCTGTCTTTTCACCTTACTTATAGTTTCCTTTGTAGTGCAAAAGCTTTTAAGTTTCATTAGGTCCCATTTGTTTAGTTTTGCTTTTATTTCCAATATTCTGGGAGGTGGGTCATGGAGGATCTTGCTGTGATTTATGTCGGAGAGTGTTTTGCCTATGTTCTCCTCTAGGAGTTTTATAGTTTCTGGTCTTACATTTAGATCTTTAATCCATTTTGAGTTTATTTTTGTGTATGGTGTTAGAAAGTGTTCTAGTTTCATTCTTTTACAAGTGGTTGACCAGTTTTCCCAGCACCACTTGTTAAAGAGGTTGTCTTTTTTCCATTGTATATCCTTGCCTCCTTTGTCAAAGATAAGGTGTCCATAGGTTCGTGGATTTATCTCTGGGCTTTCTATTCTGTTCCATTGATCTATATTTCTGTCTTTGTGCCAGTACCATACTGTCTTGATGACTGTGGCTTTGTAGTAGAGTTATAGACAGTTTTTCTAAGGCAAGGTTTTAAGCTTGGTTTTTACAGTCACAAAGCCTGAGATTTCCTTTCTTAGTTTTAGTTTTCTTTAACTATACAATGGGAGAATGAGTACTGGATATTTTGAGGTTACTGCCTGTGATGTGCTTGACAGGGAACATGGAGCTGAGTTTGTTAGCATTAAACCAGTGGAAGTGTTAATCTCAAAAATATATAAGCAACTCCTGAAGCTCAATTCCAGAAAAACAAATGATCCAATCAAAAAATGGGCCAAAGATCTAAACAGACATTTCTCCAAAGACATACAGATGGCTAACAAACACATGAAAAGATGCTCAGCATCACTCATTATCAGAGAAATGCAAATCAAAACCACAAGGAGGTACCATTACACGCCAGTCAGGATGACTGCTATCCAAAAGTCTACAAGCAATAAATGCTGGAGAGGCTGTGGAGAAAAGGGAACCCTCTTACACTGTTGGTGGGAATGCAAACTAGTACAGCCACTATGGAAAACAGTGTGGAGATTTCTTAAAATACTGGAAATAGACCTGCCATATGACCCAGCAATCCCACTCCTGGGCATACACACTGAGGAAACCAGATCTAAAAGAGACACGTGCACCCCAATGTTCATCGCAGCACTGTTTATAATAGCCAGGACATGGAAGCAACCTAGATGCCCATCAGCAGATGAATGGATAAGGAAGCTGTGGTACATATACACCATGGAATATTACTCAGCCATTAAAAAGAATTCATTTGAATCAGTTCTAAAGAGATGGATGAAACTGGAGCCCATTATACAGAGTGAAGTAAGCCAGAAAGATAAAGACCAATACAGTATACTAACGCATATATATGGAATTTAAAAAGATGGTAATGATAACCCTATATGCAAAACAGAAAAAGAGACACAAACGTACAGAACAGACTTTTAGACTCTGTAGGGGAAGGCGAGGGTGGGATGTTCTGAGAGAACAGCATTGAAACAAGTATACTATCAAGGGTGAAACAGATCGCCAGTCCAGGTTGGATGCATGAGACAAGTGCTCAGGGCTGGTGCACTGGGAAGACCCAGAGGGATGGGATGGGGAGGGAGGCGGGAGAGGGGATCGGGATGGGGAACACATGTAAATCCATGGCTGATTCATGTCAATGTATGGCAAAAACCACTACAATATTGTAAAGTGATTAGCCTCCAACTAATAAAAATAAATGGAAAAAAAAAAAAGAACAACTTGAATAAAGTCTAAAACTGTGCAAATAAATAAATAAACTAGTGGAAGTGACTTTCAGGGGGATGCAACTACGTGTGGAAATCCAGGGCTTCCCTGGTGCCTCAGACAGTAAAGAATCTGCTTGCAATGCAGGAAACCTGGATTTGATCCCTGGGTTGGGAAGATCCCCTGGAAAAGGAAATGGCAACCCCCTCCAGAATTCTTGACTGGAGAATCCCATGGATAGAGAAGCCTGGTGGGCTATAGTCCATGGCATTGCAAAGAGTCAGACACGATTGAGAGACTAACAGAATAATTCTACTCATTGTTTTCCCATGAGTCTTAGTGCTTTTCTTTTTTAATACAGAATTGTGTCTAGTATAAATAGTATATATAGATGCCTAATCAAAAACAGAATCAAGCACAGTCTTTTCTTCCTGCTTATTTAGGATGCTGTCCAACTGGAAAGAGCAAATAATTTTATTCCTTTACTTCATTTTTACCTACACTTTTAAATTATTGTCTAAAAAGTTTATTGACTTTACTGAAACTATGGAGTAGAATAGTTCATAGCAAGAATTGCTCTTACTGCGTATAAGAGCTTGAGGCTTAGGACATAATGATTTACAAAGACATGATTGGATCAAAGGTAAAATAATGACAAGTGAAAAAGTGAATGGGATTCAAGCATTGACTGAAACTCTTTTTTTTTTTTTCAAAATTATATGAGAGTTTCTTGTTTCTATGAAGTTGATTTCAGTAATTCCAGAAGGTCAAATTAGAGTGAAAGAAAAACAATTCTGGCTAGATAAATATCTTTGTACTTGAATGTCTAGTTATCTTAGTGTAACATTACATTAAAGTGTGTTTTTTTTTGTTTGTTCCATTTTAACCTCAAATTGTAATATTGCTTCTTCAGTAACTTCCTAAGTTACCTAACTTACCTATCTATCACTATCATATCTAGCAAAGTAACAGATGTAGATTTTATTAAAATCTATAGGAGTTAAGTACATTATGAATAGACTCAATTTTGAAAAATAAAACTTTACTTCATAATTCAGAGATGCAGAATTTATGAAAACTAATAAAAAGACTTAGACTAAAGAATTGACTTCTATTTCAACAGATTTTTTCACACGTTAGAAACAGCAAACTATTATACGGAGAAGAGGCGTATATACAAAGTTTGCTTGTAAATGTTAAATGCATGTTATATTTATTATATACATTGTATATATTACATACTCACATATATGCCAAATTTCCAGTGACAGCATATATTAAAAGCTTTAAAGCATTCTGTTGTGACAAATTTGATTTATTCAAAATAGGCTTATATGTAAGTGTATGCAGTATTGTGCAAAAATGTTTTTACCTTTTAGAATGAGTGCTCATGAAATGTAGAGGGGGAAAAAGGAGCACTAGAGCAAAGGTCCAAATACCTGGAATCAGGAACAAGTTTAGATATATTTTGACATTTTAAAAGGTACCTTCCTTATTAGCCGTGTCTCTCAATAGAAGACAGTATTTGTGTCATTTTATTTTTTCATTGTTATTATTTGCAATTTGGGTAATAATGAAAATACTTTTAACAGTATTCATAGGATTCTCCAGACAAGAATACTGAGTTGGGTAGCCATTTCCTCCTCCAGGGGATCCAGTAAGTAGTTTGGAGAATCCAGAGTTGGTGTCATTAAAGCAAAAGTTAAACTGGATAAAGTTAAACAGAATATTGAAATCTGGGAGAGAAGCTATCTCAATTGGAACTCAGTTGAAACAGAGACTGGGAGAATTTTTAAGCTCCTGGGATGAGCAGAAACACAAGCCACCTGTTTGTTAATTAACATTCTGTACAGAAAAGGTAAATTTTCTTGTGTCTTTGTGACAGGAGGTAGTTTGCTGTACAGTTTGGAGCAAGATGCCCACAAAATTTAGGCTCCTACATTTCAACACAAACTGAAAGATTAAGGAGTTATCTCCCTTAATATTTAGGCTTCCCTGGTAATTCAGTTGGTAAAGAATTCACCTGCAATGCAGGAGATCCCTGTTTGATTCCTGGGTCGGGAAGATCCACTGGAGAAAGGGAAGGCTACCCACTCCAGTATAGTCCATGGGGTCGCAAAGTGTGGGACACGACTAAGTGACTTCCACTTTCTCTTAATATTGACATTCAAAGAAATGTATCTCAGATCCTTGTGGAAGGCATGTAGGGATTGAAAAACTCTAAGATATTTTTAAAAAGAGGTCTCTTGAAGAGGGGGAAGGGAATTTACAATGACAATTTACTAGAGAAAACACTGTGAAAATAGAGGTTAAGACTTTGAATCAGGAAGAAAGCTATCCTAGTTTTAATTACATCAAGGGGAATATTCAGGAATTATAACCAGTATTATTGGTGTAGACCACTGGCTAAGATTCTGCTGGTAGCTTTGCTGGTCGCTGATAGAGACCACGCACAAGTTGAGGCCATATTAGGAGAGAGAGAAGAGTTATGAATATACTCTAGGACCTTGTGTTAACAGACAATCTTTTAGACTTACAGTGAAACACTCTTTAGGTACTTTCAGGAATAAGTAGGGCAGAGAATTACTAACAATCCAACAATTAAACCAGACAAAAAGAAAACTAAATTATTTCACAGTCATAAGCTAGACAGGCCTGGACTTTGTATAGTAAATCACACTGTTCTATGTTCTTCTATTAATATTTGATTGTGTAAGGTGAATTATGCTCAGCAAAACTGATTTCTTTTTTTCAAATCATGGATTTCCAGTTACAATTATGTAAAGTGGGCTTCTCACATGGCGCAAGTGGTGGAGAATTCACCTGCCAATGTAGGAGCCGTGAGAGAGCAAGTTCAATTCCTGGGTCAGGAAGATGCCCTGGAGTAAGAAATGGCAACCTACTCCAGTAATTCTTGCCTGAACAATTCCATCAACAGAGGAGCTCGACAGGCTAGAGCCCATGGGTTTGCAAAGAGTCAGAAACGACGGAGCACGTGCACATGCACGGACACACACGAACATTATATAAAGTGTCTTCTTATGTAGGTATTAATTGTCTGCTAGAGACTACATGGTGATACTTGTATAAGTAAACCAGACCATTGAACTTCCTCCATCATTTAAATAATTCTTTCCCAGTTATTCTAATCCTTGGTTAACATAGCATGAATTAGAAAAGAATTGTCTCTTTTTGCTGGAGAAGCAAGAACTAGACCAGATTTAAGGGACATTGTTAATTGCCGTGTAAATAAATAAGCCTTTCTTAGCAGAAATGTCTTTCTTGTTTAAGAAATGAACAACAGTCTTAAATAGGTTTTTTTTTCACTGTGGAATTTCTCTGTGTATTTAACACACTCTTTAAATCTCTAAGAGAGACATTTAAGATAAAGTTTCTTAACTAATTTAATCACAACATTGGTTGTCTTAAAGGAGGCTTAATATATTGTAGAACCAGGATTATGTGGCCCAGATTTAGGAAAATGATGTAGTTCAAATCCCTTAGCATCAATCCATGGAGAGAAATTTTTAAAGTTTAAGTAGTGAAGCTGACACAGCAAGTAACTTGCAAATAGAAAAAGCAAACCCCGACAAATCAACAGCCAAGTGCTTTTGCCTCCTTCTGTATTAAAGAAGCTGGTCTGTAATATAAAAGGAAGAAAGACGCTTATTTTTGGAAAGGAAAGAAGCAAGAATCAGAACCCAAAAGACTCATTAATGGTCAAATTCCAATTAATGGCTTTTTTTTTTTTTTCTGTTTGGGGAACTTCTAAATTTGTTCTACATGTTGCTAATTTGAATTTCTGCTGCAAGAAATTACTTTTTTTTTTTTTTCCTGCCTCTGCTGATGATTTAATTTTGCTGCTATGCATTCCTTGCATTTCCATCTCATTTTTTTTTTTTAATCCCTGAATCTCTTTGAATTCACACTGAATGGTTATAGATGAGTTCAAGTACTATAATGTTTTGCCTTAAAATGTTTATGAAAAGTGCCCATTGTCAGTTTGATCTCTTAGAGTTCAGGATACATTACAACAAAATAAAATAAATTCTACATTTTATTTATTCTAAGATGCACATCTTGCAATTTATGATATACAATGGCTCTGCCCTGGTGGCAGTCGAATATAAGTGGGTCTGTGAGTGTATGAATATCAAAACCATCTGTATCCAAATATTCAAATTACATTCCAGTGGTTTCAAAAAACTCATATGGTTAATAGTGGAATTGTCTTTTATCACATAGGAATCATTGGTTTCTGGAGGTGATAAATCAGACCTATTTAGAAACATGTCAAGGTTGGAACCAAAGGATAATGAGATCTCCTTAAAGACAAAATTAACTAAGGACGCAGGACCAATGGTGGCAGCCCTTTTACGGATTATTTTAAGAAAAGATTTATCCTAGTGGTCTTGATAGCATTCTGGATGGCATTGTGTTTAAAAGTATGGATATGGAGTGCATGAGTTAAAGATTTTCAGAAATTTGTACTTTGAAGGTGAGAGTTTTCGGAAATCTTAACTAAGTTAATTTGCTTACATTGCCTTTTTTTTTTTTTTTTTTTATTAGTTGGAGTCTAATTACTTCACAACATTTTACATTGCCTTTTTAAAGCGAATGCAACGGTCTTATATGGTATGGTGCGGTGTGTTCAGTCATGTCCTACTCTTTGCGACCCCATGAACTGCAAGCCCATCGAGCTCCTCTGCCCATGGGATTTTCCAGGCTAGAATACCGGAGTGGTTTGCTATTTCCTACTCCAGGGGATCTTCCTAACACAGGGATTGAACCCATATCTCCATGTGTTTACTGCATCGGCAGGCAGATTCTTTACCGTTGCTCCACTATATGGTATCTATATAATTAATTAACTTGAAAATAGTTCTTTCAGAAAATAAAATATGTGATAAAAGAGACTATCTCATAGTTTAGTTGGCAGAACTTTTTCCTTTATTCAGTTGTTTTTAAAATAGTATTGGCCATTAAAGTTAATGTTTACTTTAGAGGCAATAAAATGTACAAATTATAACAAAATCAGCATGTTTATTTTTTTATAAAATGAATTTTGTAAAATATTTTAAAAAATATTTTTAAAAAAGTTTTAAAAATATGAATCTTTAAAAATACATTAAATATTCTAATTTAGACTATAACAGGCTAAATAAACTTTTTTCCTGTCCAGTTAATATACAAATTAAATGCTTCATCAATAGTACCTCCAAATAATTTTCTCTAGAACTCCTGTGCTTCTTATAACATTTTAAAATTTTTATGTATGAGTAAATATTTCTATGCAAGAGTAAATAACAAAATTGTAGTCAAATACAATTCTTTTAAGAGGGGAAACAAGAGCAAGGACTTGCATAAATGCATCATGCATCTATATAAAATTACATAGTGTTATTCTGGTGGTAGGATAAATATAAAGACCAGTGAAGCAATCTTAAAAAAATATATATATAAATTTTATATGATAAAGTTGGTATCTTAAATTAGTGCAGAAGGAATATACTATCCAGTAAACTTTTTTTTAAATTACTGTATTTCTGATGTAAAAAAATTCACATCAATAGCTCATATTATTTTCCAAAAAATAATTTTGTAAGATCTCAACATTTAAAAAATTATAAAAATATATATGTAAATATATTTTTTGGGCAGGCCATCTAAAACAAAACAAAAGAAAACAATAAATTCCAAAGCTAGAAAGGAAACAACAACATTTAATAAATCAAAGCTTCAATCTTGTAAACAACCCAATTTTTGAGAAAATATTTGAATTATATATCAGGCAGAATACATAGAAAATTCTTATAAATCAAAATATAAATTGGAAGATGTTTGAAAAGCATGTCGTAAGAGGAAATGCAAATGACCATTGAGTGAGTGAGTGTTAATAGCTCAGTCATGCCTGACTCTGCGACCCCATGGACTGCAGCCCACCAGGCTCCTCTGTCAGTGGGATTTTCCAGGCAAGGATGCAGGAGTGGGTTGTCATTTTTTTTTCCAGAGGATCTTCCCAACCCAAGGATCAAACCCAGGTTTCCTTCACTCCAGGCAGATTCTTTACTGACTGACCTAGGAGGGAAGTCCCTAATGACCAGTAATGATATGAAAATAAGTTCAACGTAAATATTAACAGAGAAAGTATAATTAAAACTAAAGTAGTTGGAATTTTTCACCAGTCAGATTAGCAAATATTTTTAAACGCGATGATGTCAGATGCTGACAACAGTGTAGAAAAATGTGAACTTTCATATACTGCTTGGAATTTTCAATTTTTACCAATTTGGAGTACAATCTATTAGTACCTAATATTTTCTATGCTGCTGTTACAAATTACCAGGAACTTGGTGCCTTAAAACAACAGAAATTATCTCACAGGTCTGGATGCTAGAAGTCCAAAATAAACATAACTGGGCAAAATCAAGGCCCCCAAATGAAGGAATCTGAAATTCCTTTTCCAGCACAGCACATATGATTCATATTGGTAGGGAAATATACCATCTAGAGACTCTGAGACAAAACCATTTCTAGGTCTTTTAGCTTCTGTGACTGCCAGCATTCCTGGGCTTGTAGGTGAATCTCTGCAGTCTTTCAAGGCTAGCATCTTCAAATTTCTCTCTGCTTCATCTTCACTTCCTCTCTGTGTGTTTGTGTGTAAAACTCTCCCCATCCCACCCCCCATCCCCATTTTAATGACAGATGCCTTTAGGTCTCATCCAGAAAAACCAGGATCATTTTCCCATCTCAAGATTCTTAATGGAATATGCAAAATGTGCAAAACCTTTTCCTTATATATGCTGACATTTATAGGTCCAGTTGATAGAAACTCCAGTCACCAAATTTAAGACTAGAGTCACTGGAATCATCTTTGGTTTCCCTGTCTCTCATGTTCCACATTTAGTGTGTTGGCAAATTATTTTGGCTCTACCTTCAAAATAATTCCAGTCCTCTACTGCACTGGTTTAAGCCACTATCAATATTTACCTGGGTTAGTTCAGCAGCTTCTTAACTGATCTTTCTGCTTGTATTCTTGTTTCAGTTCAGTTCAGTCGTTCAGTCGTGTCCGACTCTGCAACCCCATGAATTGCAGCATGCCAGGCATCCCTGTCCATCACCAACTCCTGGAGATTACTCAAACTCATAACCATTGAGTCGGTGATGCCATCCAGCCATCTCATCTTCTGTCATCCCCTTCTCCTCCTGCCCCCAAACCCTCCCAGCATCAAGGTCTTTTCCAGTGAGTCAACTCTTCACATGAGGTGGCCAAAGTATTGGAGTTTCAGCTTCAGCATCAGTCCTTCCAATGAACACCCAGGACTTATTTCCTTCAGGATGGACTGGTTGGATGTCCTTACAGTCCAAGGGACTCTCAAGAGTCTTCTCCAACACCACAGTTCAAAAGCATCAATTTTTCGGCACTCAATTTTCTTCACAGTCCAACTCACATCCATACATGACCACTGGAAAAACCATAACCTGACTAGACGGACCTTTGTTGGCAAAGTAATGTCTCTGCTTTTTAATATTCTGTCTAGGTTGGTCATAGCTTTCCTTCCAAAGAGTAAGCTTCTTTTAATTTCATGGCTGCAATCACCATCTGCAATGATTCTTGTTTAGAGGCATTCAATTCTAATACACAGTCATCCTTTAAATTCTTAAGGCAGGTTGTGGCAATATGCTAATTAAAAGTTTGCAAGAACTCCTCTTCCTAATGAATATAAAAACTAAGTCACTACTGTGGTCCACAAATCCAACGTAATCCTCTTCTCATCCCATAACTCTGATCTCCTTTCTTACCACTCTCCCCATTCATTCCACTCATTTTACTCAGCTACACAACTGTCCTTGCTGATTCTTCATTTCAGGCATATCCTTGATTTAGAGTTTTAATTTTATACTCTTCTGTTCAGAATTTACTAACCCCAGCTATCCACCTGAAAAACACCCTCACTTACAAAAGCCCTGACCCAATTGTCACTATATGATGATATCAACCTACAGCATCATATTTAAATCTGAAATTCCTTTCCTGATATAGCATAGATGATTCATATAGCACTTCTTTTTTCACCTTTATCCCACCATTCTTTCCAATTTCTAGCAACTTAAAATTGATATTTTTGCTATTTTAATTGTGAATCATCTAATTTCCACTAGCAGAGTAAAATTTCCATTAGAGCAAGGATCAATTTTATTTTACTGGCATATGCCCGCAAAGAACAATGTTTCATATAGAGTATATCTTTAATATGTGTATAAGTTAACAGATTGCTCAGTGTTACCATGGGACTTATAGTGGCATGTCATTTCATTTTGTGTCTTTTTATTAAAAATATTTGTACTTTTTAATACACAGTTGTAGGTTCTTCTAACATTTGAACCATTCTTTGATGTAAATCTCCAATGGCTCAAGCTACACAGGAGCAACACTCAGAGAAATGTGTTTTCTTTCAAAGCTTCATAAGTGATTGTATAGTAAACTCAGATTAATTAGTTCTTTTAATTGTAAAATTCTAAGGTGATTTCCTCTTTAACCTGCTATACTTTACATGTACACATATCAAAAAAGTACTTTGGAATTTCTATTAGAGAAATAAACATACATGTTTGGACAAGAATATCAGTGAAACTATAATTAGAAAGAAAATTCACAAAAATTTAAGATAAAAAATATAGAAAAGGAGACTTCCCTGATGGCTCAGATGGTAAAGAATCTGCCTGCAAGGCCGGAGACCAGGAGACCTGTGTTGGGAAGATCCCCCAGAGAAGGGAATGGCAACCCACTCCAGTATTCTTGCTTGGAAAATCCAGTGTACAGAGGAGTCTGGCAGGCTACAGTCCATGGGATCGCAAAGAGTCAGACACGACTGATAAACTAGCAATAAAGATATAGGAAAGTAGTATGTGTAGACTTTCTTACTTAATACTTTTATTACTGATATTTTACTTAATATACTTACTTTATATATTTTCTGTGAGATAATTCAATATATCAAGGTGATATAAGTTGGATGAGCATATACTATTTCAGACATAAATAATGACAAGGAAGATTTGTTCCCTTTTCTCAAGGACATTATGATTCATTGGAGGGAGGTGCTTTGAATAGAAGCCTCATGTGAAATAGGCGCTCTTACAATGTGGGCATATTCTGTTGCAGTATCAAAAGCGACAGAATTGTTTTATGTAAGCTTACACATTAGGAAATTCATTGTTAAAATATATTAGTTACAAAAGAGGGCCAAAAGCATTTTGAGAGAAAACAATTTGAGAGTGCAATAATCATTGAACAGAGGGGTCAATATGGCTTAAAATGGGCTATATCTATTGGGTACATATTGACATGCGTATTCACATACGAGGAGAGAGAAAATTGGGACCAAGATTACCTAATTGGGAAGTGAATCTACTCTAAAACTCTGCAAGACTTTACTTATTTTCTTTTTACAGCTTTAGAAGTAATATTAAAGGTTGAATTTTGAGTACCTCTTAATTATAAATCCTTTTCTTTTCTCCATAAACATATAATTATTTCTCTGAACAAAAGCTTAATAACTGCTGACAACTGTCAACCAAGCTGCATATTTTCCTATTCTGTTTTCTGTCAACAAAGAATGGAGATGTTTGAGCAATGATATTTCATATAAAATTATACTCTTTTAGAATTGCAGACTCAAATCCAGAAATAGCCATCTTGAGTTAAGAAAATAAAGCATATACTGGAACCAATTTCAACTTATTTATTGTGCAAACTGTTTAGCATACTGCCCAAACATCAATAAATATGCCACACAAATATCAGTATATGTCCACATATGAATGTCCTGAACATTTTCTACTATTTGTAAAAATTAAGCAGTAGAGAACAATTACTGAGAGTAGGACATAAAAACCTGAAACAGTATTTCCACTGAAAAATACATAAATAATATTACAGAGTAAAGACTTTTCTCTTTCTCTTCCCTTCTTTCCCCTTCCAATATAATGCTACTGTCATATGAACAACACAAAGACACTCAAAATAGCAAAGGGTATTAGCAGTTTGTTCTTTTTTTTTGGTAAACTTAAATGTTCTGTATTTTTGAGATCAAATGGTTTTACCTTTTTAAAATCATTGAGCTAAAGGACCTTTTGTTGAGCTCTTGCAAGTCACAGAAGTTTTTGGTATAAAAGTGATAGCATTTGCTGGAGGGTAGTCACTGGGGATGGGACTAGAAACCTTCACAACACTAGCTGATCCAACTCTTCAAAAATGGCTCTATAAGTTATCAAAAAAGTATTTTGAGAGCAACTGGGGATATAGTTTTATAGGCACAAAATTGTGTGCAAGAAGATCTTCTTAATCAAGACCCAGGGGGAGACGAAGACTAGTGAGAAGTTCTTTGCTAAAGGCACAAAGGACTAGAAATATTATATCTCACCTTGCTGGAAGGCACAGGGAAGAGAAAGTGTGGACACTGATACAGTGATTTTTATCATGAACATACTGGACTGTAGCAAAGCATGCAATTGCGTTATTCAAGGTTCTCCAGATAAACAGAAATATGATAGAAACAGAACCTACAGGAAAAAAAATTATACATATGGAGAGAGAGAATTTATTTTAATATATTGTCTCAGTAATTATGGGGACTGGCAAGTCTGAAATACATAGGGAAGGCATATTTCCAACACAGGTTGGATATTTAGGAAATTATTAATGCTGCTTTCTTAAATATGAATCCAGAGGGTGCCAGTCTGGAAACTTGGGGAATGCTCCTATGTTGCAGTCTTGGGAAAATTCCTTCTTTAGGAAACCTGTCTTTATTCTTAAGGTTTTTGACTGATTGGATGAGACCCACCAATATTATGGAGGATAAGCTGATTTACTCAAAGGCCACTATTGAAATGTTCTTGTTGTTGTTCAGTCGCTCAATAAGTCCACTCATTGCAAATGCATGGACTCCAGCACACCAGGCTTCCCTGTCTTTCACTATCTCCCCGAGTTTCCTCAAACTCATGTCCTCTGAGTCAGTTATAGCATCCAACCATCTCGTCCTCTGCCATCCCTATCTCCCACTGCCTTCAATCTTTCCCAGCATCAGGGTCTTTTCCAGTGAGTCACTTCTTTGCATCAGGCGGCCAAAATATTGGAGATTCAGTCTCAGCATCAGTCCTTCCAATGAATATTCAGGACTGATTTCCTTTGAAATCAGGATTGAATGGTTTGACCTCCTTGCTGTCCAAGGGACTCTCAAGAGTCTTCAACACCACAGTTCAAAAGCATCAGTTCTTTGGTGCTCAGCCTTCTTTATGGTCCAACTTGCACATCAGTACATGACTACTGGAAAAACCATAGCTTTGATTATACGGACTTTTGTTGGCAAAGTGACGTCTCTGCTTTTAAAATGCTCTCAAGGTTGGTCATAGCTTTTCTTCTAAAGAGAAAGTATCTTTTAATTTCAGGACTGCAGTCACCATCTGCAGTCATTTTGAGCCCAAGAAAATAAAGTCTGTCACTGTTTCCTTTCTTTCCCCATCTATTTTCCATGAAATGATGGAACCATATGCCATGATCTTAGTTTTTTGAATGTTGAGCTTAAGCCAGCTTTTTTCACTCTCTTCTTTCACCTTCATCAAGAGGCTTTTTAGTTCTTGTTTGCTTTCTGTTATTAGGGTGGTCTCATTTGCATACCTGAGAATATTGATATTTCTCCTGGCAATCCTGATTCCAGCTTGAGCTTAATCCAGCCCGGCATTTTGCATGATGTACTTTGCATAGAATTTAAATAAGCAGGTTGACAATATACAGTCTTGGCATACTCCTTTCCCAGTTTTGAACTAGTTCATTGTTCCATGTCCAGTTCTAACTGTTGCTTCTTGACCTGCATACAGGTTTCTCAGGAGTCAGGTAAGGTGGTCTGGTTTTCCCATTTCTTGAAGAATTTTCCACAGTTTGTTGTGATCTACACAGTCAAAGGCGTTAGTAAGGTCAATGAAGGAAAAGTAGATTTTTTTCTGGAATTCTCTTGCTTTTTCTATGAATCAACTAATATTGGCAATTTATCTCTGGTTCCTCTGCCTTTTCTAAATCCAGCTTGAACATCTGGAAGTTCTCAGTTCATGTACTACTGAAGCCTAGATTAAAGGCTCTTGAGCATTATCTTGCTATCATGTGAAATGAGTACAATTGTGTGGCAATTTGAAAATTCTTTGGCATTGCCCTTCTTTGGAACTGGAATGACCTTTTCCAGTCCTGTGGCCACTACTGAGTATTCCAAATTTGTTGCCATATTGAGTGAAGCACTTTAACAGCATCATCTTTTAGGATTTCAAATAGCTCAGCTGGAATTCCATCATCTTCTCTAGCTTTTTTTTTTTCGGTAGTAGTGTTTGAAATGCTAATGCTAACCAAAAACTAACTTCAGAGCAACATCCAGACTAGTATTTGACCAAACAACTGAGCGCCTAGCCTAGCTAAGCTGACAAATTAACTTAACCATCATGGCCATTAAAATTTAAAAGATCTAAGATTCAAAATAACATTTCCTGACTTATACAGTTTAATATAGCCAATTTATCTAATAATTCACCCATCATTTGAGTCAACTAGTTCAACTCAACTCTCTCTGTGAGCCTCAGAGTAGTCAGTAATTCAAAGAAAGTTTCCACTATGAGCTGTAAAAAGTCAGGGTTATTTCTTCAATTTGATTCCCAAATTCTACTTTCTCACACTTGGATTTACATATGCCTTACACGTGGTCTTCCCTCCTAGGTTTCTAATCACTGTTGCTTTAACTGTATCTTGACCAGAGGACACACCATGAGCCTAATGAAGACCAGGCTTTTGCGTTTCTTAGATACAACTCCAACTCAAGAGTACCCATACCTCAGAATGAATACTCAGTACATTTCTGGGTAACGATTTTGTGGTTTGCCTGAATTCTGAATCATTTGTGTACCTTTGCTACTGAATATTATAACATTGCTTTTTATTTTAAAAACATGTATTGAAATTATACAGTAGCATCAGTTTGAATCCTTTTTCAAAAGCCACTTTCCTTAGCCTTTCAAGTGTAAACTGAAGCCACATGAGGCACTATTAACCATGTTTTGGGAACAGGATGTACTTTAAAACTTTGCTGCGGCCTTTCATTATGAACAATTTCATCTAAGTAATGTTTTGAATCATAGGATAATTATTGAAAAAAAGAGTTGGGAGAGTGAAAAGAGTTCTGTCTTTTTAAGAGCAATTCTCTTCATTTTAATTTTGAAATATCTCCCAAGCTCCAATTTTTATTGTGTATATTACATATATATATAATGCAATCTTATTTCAATATTATAAATGTTATGTTTATATTATTAATATTATATATACAACTTATAGTATATGTGCACATATATGTACATTATATAAAATATATCTGTTTTTAGTGCTAGGAGATGAATGTATGTTCCTTAGAAGAGCTAAAGAAATGCTTGTGCTTGAATTCACATTGATTTTACTCTAATTTTCAATACATAATACTATACAGTGACTACAGCACACATTGCTGTATTTAAAATGGATAACCAACAAGGACAGAAAAATCTGTTTAATATTCTATAATAACCTAAAAGGAAAAATAATTTGAAAAATAATATATATATATATATATACACACATATTATATATGTATAACTGAATAACTTTGCTATACACCTACCTGAAACTAATACAGCATTGTTAATCTACTATATTCCAATATAAAACAAAAAAAAAAAATTTAAAGCTGCTGATAAAGTTCTTGTGATTTTACATTTCATGCAAACTTCTTAGTAACTTTTGAACATTCCAGCTGTAAGCACTGATTTTTATCTATCTCTGGCCTAGGCAAAAAATAAAATTAGTATAAACACTAAGATTTAAAGGTGTATTTCATTTCCTTTCTTAATGATACAAGTATTTAATACCTTACTTAAATAGAGACTTTTCTATTACATGAGTTTGGAGAGCAATAAATGAGAAAAATCTTGGAAATATGTTAGACTGTTGCTGGTCATTCAGTTAGTATTCATTCAGTTTGGTTCAGTTCATGTCTCTCAGCCGTATCCGACTCTTTGTGACCCCATGGATCGCAGCACGCCAGGCGTCCCTATCCATCACCAACTCCTGGAGTTTACTCAAGTTCATGTCCTTTGATCGGTGATGCCATCTAACCATATCATCTTCTGTCATCCCCTTCTCCTCCTGCCCTCAATCTGTCCCAGCATCCGGGTCTTTTCAAATGAGTCAGCTCGTCACATCAGGTGGCCAAAGTATTTGAGTTTCAGCTTCAACATTAGTCCTTCCAATGAACATTAGGACTGATTTCATTTAGGATAAGCTGATTGGATCTCCTTGCAGTCTCAGGGATTCTCAAGAGTCCTCTCCAACACCAGAGTTTAAAAGCATCAATTCTTTAGTGCTCAACTTTCTTTATAATCCAACTCTCACATCCATACATGACTACTGGAAAAACCATAGCCTTGACTAGATGGACCTTTGTTGGCAAAGTAATGTCTCTGCCTTTCAATATGCTGTCTAGGTTGGTCATAACTTTCCTTCCAAGGAGTAAGGGTCTTTTAATTTCATGTCTGCAGTTATCATCTGCAGCGATTTTGGAGCCCCCCAAAATAAAGTCAGCCACTGCTTCCACTGTTTCCCCATCTATTTCCCATGAAGTGATGGGACCAGGTGTCATGATCTTAGTTTTCTGAATGTTGAGCTTTAAGCCAACTTTTTCACTCTCCTCTTTCACTTTCATCAAGAGGCTCTTTAGTTCTTCTTCACTTTCTGCCATGAGGGTGGTTTCATCTGCATATCTGAGGTTATGGATGTTTCTGTCGGCAATCTTGATTCCAGCTTGTGCTTCATCCAGCCCAGTGTTTCTCATGATGTACTCTGCATATAAGTTAAATAAGCAGGGTGACAAAATACAGCCTTGACGTACTCCTTTTCCTATTTGTAACAAGTCTGTTTTTCCATGTCCAGTTATAGCTGTTGCTTCCTGACCTGCATACAGGTTTCTCAAGAGGCAGGTCAGGTGGTCTGGTATGCCCATCTCTTGAAGAATTTTCCAGAGTTTATTGTGACCCACACAGTCAAATGTTTTGGCATAGTCAATAAGGCAGAAATAGTTTTTCTGGAACTCTCTTGCTTTTTCAATGATCCAGCAGATGTTGGCAATTTGATCTCTGGTTCCTCTGCCTTTCCTAAAACCAGTTTGAATATCTGGAATTTCACGGTTCACATATTGTTGAAGCCTGGTTTGGAGAATTTTTAGCACTACTTTACTAGCATGTGAGATGAGTCCTGTTGTGCAGTAGTTTGAGCATTCTTTGGCATTGCCTTTCTTAGGTATTGGAGTGAAAACTGACCTTTTCCAGTCCTGTGGCCACTGCTGAGTTTTCCACAGTTACTGGCATAGTGAGTGCAGCACTTTCACAGCATCATCTTTTAGGATTTGAAATAGCTGAACTGGAATTCCATCACCTCCACTAGCTTGGTTCATAGTGATGCTTTTTAAGGCCCACTTGACTTCATATTTCAGGGTGTCTGCCTCTCGGTGAGTGATCACACCATCGTGATTATCTGGGTTATGAAGATCTTCTTTGTATAGTTCTTTTGTTTATTCTTGCCACCTCTTTTTACTATCTTCTGCTTCTGTTAGGGCCATACCATTTCTGTCCTTTATTGAGCCCATCTTTACATGAAATGTTCCCTTGGTATCTCTAATTTTTTTAAGACATCTCTAGTCTTTCCCATTCTATTGTTTTCCTCTGTTTCTTTGCCCTGATCACTGAGGAAGGCTTTCTTATCTCTCCTTGCTCTTCTTTGGAACTCTGCATTCAAGTGGGTATATCTTTCTTTATCTCCTTTGCTTTTGGCTTCTCTTCTTTTCACAGCTATTTTTAAGACCTTCTCAGACAGCCATTTTGCATTTTTGCATTTCTTTTTCTTGGGGATGGTCTTTGCTCCCTGTCTCCTATACACTGTCAAGAACCTCCATCCACAGTTCATTAGGCCCTCTGTCTATCAGATCTAGTCCCTTAAATCTATTTGTCACTTCCACTGTATAATCGTTAGGAATTTGATTTAGGTCATACCTGAATGGTCTAGTGCTTTCCCCTACTTTCTTCAATTTAAGTCTGAATGTGGCAATAAAGAGTTCATGATCTGAGCCACAGTCATCTCCTGGTCTTGTTTTTGCTGAATGTATAGAGCTTCTCCATCTTTGGCTGCAAAGAATATAATCAATCTATTTTCGGTGTCGACCACCTGGTGATGTCCATGTGTAGAGTATTTTCTTGTGTTGTTGGAAGAGGGTGTTTGCTATGACCAGAGCATTCTCTTGGCAGAAGTCTGTTAGCTTTTACCCTGCTTCATTCTGTTCTCCAAGGCCAAATTTTCCTGTTACTCCAGGTTTTTCTTGACTTCCTACTTTTGCATTCCAGTCCCCTATAATGAAAAGGATATCTTCTTTGGGAGTTAGTTCTAGAAGTCTTCTAGGTCTTCATAGAACCATTCAACTTCAGCTTCTTCAGCATTATTGGTCAGGGCATAGACTTGACTTACCATGATACTGAATGATTTTCCTTGGAAACATTTTTGAGACTGCATTCAAGTACTGCATTTTGGACTCTTGTTGACTACGATGGCTATTCCATTTCTTCTAAGGGATTCTCACCCACAGTAGTAGATATAATGGTCATCTGAGTTAAATTCACTCATTCCAGTCCATCTTAGTTCGCTGACTCCTAAAATGTCAATGTTCGCTCTTGCCATCTCCTGTTTGACCACTTCCAATTTGCCTTGATTCATGGATCTAACATTCCAGGTTCCTATGCAATATTGATCTTTACAGCATCAGACCTTGCTTCCATCACCAGTCACATCCACAACTGGGTGTTGATTTTGCTTTGGGTCCATCTCTTCATTCTTTCTGGAGTTATTTCTCTGCTTATCTCCAGTATCATATTGGGTCCCTACCAACCTGGGGAGTTCATCTTTCAGCGCCCTATCTTTTTGCCTTTTCATACTGTTCATGGGGTTCTCAAGGCAGAAATACTGAATTAGTTTGCCATTCCCTTCTCCAGTGGACCACTTTTTTTCAGAACTCTCCACCATGACCCATCTGTCTTAGGTGGCTGTGGTCTTAGAAAAGGCTGTGGTCTATGTGATTAGATTGGTTAGTTTTCTGTGATTTTCATTTTCAGTCTGTCTGCCATCTGATAGAGAAGGATAAGAGGCTTATGAAAGCTTCCTGATGGGAATAGACTGACTGAGGGGGATTCTGGGTCTTGTTCTGATGGTTGGGGCCATGCTCAGTAAATGTTTAATCCAATTTTCTGTTGATGGGTGTAGCTGTGTTCCCTTCATGCAATTTACCTGGGGCCAAACTATGTGGAGGCAATGAAGATAATGGTGATACTCCTCAAAAGATCCCAGGCATGTTCTGCTACAGTCCGTGCCCCAAACCCTGTAGCAGGCCACCATGGACCCATGCCTTCTCCAGAGACTCCTGGACCCCCACAGGCAAATCTCCTGTGGGGTCACTGTTCCTTTCTCCTGGGTCCTGGTGCACAAGGCTCTGTTGTGCCCCCCAAGAGTCTATTTCCCAGTCCTGTGTACGTTCTGGCAGCTCTATAGTGGGGTTAATGGCGACCTCCTCCAAGAGGATTTATGCCATACTCACACCCAGAGCTCCTGTCCCTGCAGCAGACCACTGCTGACCCGGACCTCACAGGAGATGCTCAAACAGGTCTGTCTCAGTCTCTGTGGGGCCCCTGGGTCCTGGTGCACACAAGTTTTGTTTGACCCCTCTGAGGGTCTCTGGTGGGAATGCAGATTGATTCTAAATGCATCTTTCTGGGGCTTCTCCTTTGCCCTTGGACATGGGGTGTCTCCTCACGGCCAGTCCAGTGAAGTACAGGTACTGCTCCTGACCTTGGACCTGGGGTGTCTCCTCTTGGCTGCTTGCCACTCCAGCGCTGCATAGCTGCCATTAAATATTATCATTCATTCAATATTATCATTCATTAAATATTATCATTAACTTTGTTATTGTAGACTTTATTAATTTTTTTTTTGTTAGAAAGTAACATAAAATATCATGGTCTAACTTAAACACTGAAGTAACATTGTTATAACGATTTAAAGGATTTCATTGAAAACAAAGCAGGTGTGCTCATCTGGCTTCAGAAACCCGAAGAACCCACAAGTGTTAAGGACATTCTCCTCTATTGCATTTTTCTGTTTATCCCCTTGGGTCTTCTTCAGTCTTTGGGCATTTTCTCAGCTCCTAGACATTTCTTGGTTATTCTGAGTCACAACTACAAACTCTCAATTAAGAAGCACCGATTGGCCCTATTTGGCTTAAAAATTTAATCCTTCAATAAGAGCTACTGTGGCCTCCTGCTTAGGGCGTTTGTGGGGGTCATTTAAGTAGATGAGATAGATGCATAAAGTACTCAAAGACATATATTCTTTTGTCATTCGTACTATAGACACTGAAAGCTCCTGAGCTGAAAAATTCCTGTCCTTCAAAACCTTTACTTCTTTCCATGCCAAACAAAGCTAATTGTCAGAGGAGATGGGTGAAGGTTATACCACTTCAAATTTAATATTGAAGACAGGTAAGGAAAAAATTCAGTGTAGTATAACAACACTGTACCAGTGACATTAAACTTCATTTTAAATAAAATTCTAGGTAGTTATGCATTTCTATTATCCATGGCAAAGTCCCAAGCCTGGATTTCAGATCAGGACTATGACTTTATCATCAAACTTTATCTCAGAATAGAATAATCAGTTGCTCTTTCTCTCTCTTCATGCAAACAAGACATATTTCCCCTCTATTAATTATATATTTGTGTGCAATTTTGAATTGTCAGCTTAATCTTGTTCTCTTTTTTTTTTTTTTCAGTTCACTCGAAGAGGAGATAGAAGGAAAATGAGTTGCATTTGTGTAAATAAATTAAGACTAATCGTGATTTTTTTCCAAGTAATTACATCCTTATTCATAAATTGGATTTTAACAAAAGAAAGGAGGGCAACTTGATGTTTCTTGTGCTTTAAATAAATCATCTAGCCTATAAAAGTTAAAAATCACACATACCATGTAATCACACAGAAAAGAAAAGCAAATAAAAAATGCAAACAGTGGCAGCAGACAGCACAAGTATGCATTACCAACCCACAGAAAGAAAATGTTAGCCACTCAGTCATGTCCAGTTCTTTGCAAATCCATGGACTATAGCCCATCAAGCTCTTCTGTTCACAGAATTCTCCTGGCAAGAATATTGGAGTGGATTGCCATTCCCTTCTCTGGGGCATTTTCCTGACCCAGGGATTGAACCCAGTCTCTTGCATGGCAGGCAGTTTCTTTACCATCTGAGTCACTAGGGACCCATGGAAAGTAAATACTTATTCCAAAAGGGTGAGGTCTTATTTCCATTCTTCAGGTTGTCTTCACAGCTAAGATCCAGGGTCATTACATGCATTATAATGGTCAGGAAAATTAGAAAGCATAAAGTAGAATGACTAATCAGCTCATCATAAATTGATGCTAATGCAAGAATATACAGAAAGGATAGTTTCAAATGAGATTTCAAGTTTTATCATGCTTATGTACTGTGTTGAGTGAGATTCTCTTGATAAGGCCTTAAACATCCGCACTATTGACATTTAGAGATAGATATTTCTTTAGTATGGGGAAATGTCCTGTTCATTATAGGATGTTTAGCAGCATCCCTGGCCTCCACTCAAAGATGGCAATAGCAACCACCCCTTTCCTCCTTCCACACTTGTTATAACAACCAAAATTTTCTGTATACATTACTAAACTAACCCTAGGGGGGAAAATTAATCCATTGTAGAATCACTGCTTTAGAATAATTCCAAAATTAATCTTAAAAGTTAAGCCACATGACTAAGGATTAATCATAACGCTATGAAATTAATGGTATCATTAAATATGAAATTATGATTAAATTAATGTTATGTTAGATTTGTGAGAAAACATATGATACACACTTCTTCAACAATCATTATTTATTGAGACAATTAATATACAGGTCTAAGTCTGCCATGGACTTCTCATGCAGTGCAAGAGACACAGGAGACATGAGTTTGATAAGTTTGATGCCTGAGTCGCAAAGATTCCCTGGAGGAGGAAATGGTAAGCTACACCAATATTCATACCTGGAAAATCCCACGGATAGAGGGACCTGGCAGGCTATAGTCCATGGGGTTGCAAGAGAGTGGGACACAACTGAACATGCACCATGCAACATTCACATAAACCCTGCCCAAAATCTCTGAAAAACACTACAATAAAAAATTTCAAAATTTGTGTGAATGTTCCACTAGCATATATGAAAAGCTGAAAAACTTCTGTAAGTAAATTTTAAAACCCAGAGAAGGTGTTTTCTCCAAAATATAAATGAGCTTGTCAAATATTTCAAGAAAGAGAATGCAGAGAAGCTACACATTTTTCACAGTATTATCAGTTTAGAAAGATAAATGACAAAATATACTCTAATTATATCAATTAACCACAAATTGAATGATGAGTCTTGTTTGAAACCATTTATTTTCTACTTTATAAAGAGGGCAGTGGTTAAACAACAATTGTTCTAATGACATGAAAACCATGAAGAAAAGCTTGTTTATAATTACAACTTTGGACTTAAAAAATAATCAATAAATTATATGTTGAGAGAGTTCATGTTTATGGACAGCTTGGGAAGAAGTTCATTTCTGAGGGACATGGTGAGGAAGACACTGTAAGTTATTATTTACAACACTTTTAAGGATTTTTCCATTCCCAGCCAATATAATGACCAATCCAGTTAACAGAGATTGAACACATATTATTAATTTCAGATATACATATATATGTTTATATAGTCAAGATAGCATTTTCATTCTAAAAAAAAAGGTTTTCTTATGAACTTTGGACTTCCCTGGTGGCTCAGACAATAAAGAATCTGCCTGCAAAGCAGGAGACCTGGGTTTGATCCCTGAGTTTGATTCCTGGGTTGAGAAGATCCCCTGAAGAAGAAAATGGCAACCACTTCAGTATTCTTGCCTGAAAATCCCATGGACAAAGGAGCCTGATGGGCTATAGTCCATAGGGTCACAAAGAGTCAGACATGACTGAGAGAGAGACTAACACTCTATGAACTTTTTGGATTATGGAGCCTTTTTATCCCACCTGAAGAGCAAGTGAGTAGCTGTCTGGCAGCAGTGCACAGCAAGGTTTGTGATAATGTTGCTGAGAGAAGAAAAGCTGTTTGCTTCTAATACAGAACTGTGATGACAGAAACTTACATTTCGTTGCCTTTGTTATTTAATGTTATCTTTCTCATGGAAATGATTACTAAAAATATCTAGCTACTCATTCTAACTTTCATCACTGGTTCTTATGAAGTGCTAAGAATGTTTCTCAAAGTGCTAAGAATGTTTCTCAAAATGTTTAGTTAAGGATAAACATAGGCCTTGTAACCATATTGCAGAATGAGGAGGACTCCAATATTTTCAAATGTTACTACCATTCCAATAATGTTATTTCTAAAACATTAAAAAACAAAAAAACATTAAAAAAAAAAAAGCAATACAAGCCTTGTTTATCTGTTTGTTTGTTTTTTTAACTAACAACAAATAGTTTTAATGGATTGACATTACAAAGAATCAAAGAAAATGGATTCTTGTTTCATACATGATATTCATCAGCAAGTAAATTTTTTTGAATAGAACTGTTCAAAAGATAATCTATTTCTGTAACTGTAAAAAGTTCAAAGAAACTTGAGAAAAGACAGCAAAATCCTTTCCAAAGAATTTATAATCCATGTACTGATTTCTTATTTCTTTTATGCAAGCCACATGTCAAGTCAATTCTTCAATATGTTCTTCTCTGGTTAGACCTTTAAAAAAAAGCGAAAACTTTATACAAGCCTTTGACAAAACTAATGAAAGTTCAACTTGGTTATGACTTGAAGAATTCTTCAACAATAAGAACAGTGTCTAGTATGGTCATGTATCTTTGCTATTAACATAACCAATCATAAGAGACCACAACAAGAGGGGATGGTTGCTCATCTTAGAACAAAAAATATCAGTCAATTATTTATGACTAGATTGAAAGATTTTTCAATTCATATAAAACCTGAAGAAGTTTGCCTTCCACCAAAAATTCATGGGCTATAAACCCCTCCCACCAGTACAGCACTACAAAGACCAATTCCTTCAAATCATACTTCAGACCGGAAAAATATTTTTGAAAAAGATGCAAAAACACTCTGAAGTTGGCGTTTTGAAGAGTACAAACTGAAAATTTTAGCATGGTTAATAGCTGTGTTAATACAAAAGATGAATGATTAGAACTATCAAAACAAAATTCACATTTGAAATATAAAAGAATAACAACTGAAGAAAGAGGAAGATTTCTCTGCAATCAAATAAAAAAGTGTTTTATAAAAATAAGAAGGGAATGAGGCAGGAAAAAGGATAAAGAGATCATTACATTTTTAAGTAGCTACTCAGATCATGGCATCAATGTATTATCCAGAACCAGATGAGAAAATGAAAACTGATTAGACACAATTTAAATCACATCTAACTGAGTTTACAATTGAAATAAATTGTACTAATTTTACCTTTGGTAATTTTTGAAAAACATGCATGTGTACAAAATATTATAAATATGATATATATACACATGTATGCATACACACATACATATACATATATATATATGTATATATATATATAAATAAGCTCTTAAACAGATAAATCATACATTCTAACTTGATTGTGAGGATTTGACAATATGTGAAGAACCCATTTTAACTTTTAAAAATGTCTGCAAAAGACATTATATAGATATTTGAATTAAGTACACTAGTTGAGGCCATTGCACCAAAGACTATGGTACTCAGAATGGAAAATTCAAACATATTATCCCACAGAATTATTGCATAATAAAATAATCTTTCTGTGTTTTCTGTATTATATCAATGTTTCTCCAATTGTGCCACCACCAGCAACAGAAACACCTGGGAAATTGTTAGATATATAATTATCAGATATATAAATATCAGGATTCACTCTGATACTGCTAAATCAGTAACTCTGTGGTCAAGGTCCAGTGGTCTGGAGTTTAATGAACCCTTCTGATGACTTTGACACATGCTACAATTGGAAACCAAGGCCTTATAAAATAGTTTGGGACATACTAATCCCCCAAAAAATATTATAAAGAAGCTTGATGCAAAATGTGATACTTTATCACATAAAGTAGCCTGCAACAAACATAATGGTACTGCCCTTCCATAATGTTCTAGTTCATGGCTTTTAGCAGATTTAATTTAAGGAGCTCCTCCTCAGTAACAAGGGTTCTTAAAACATCCTACAGAAAGAGGTTTTTGGGTAGAATCTTTATAAAGTACCCCAAAGGTAACATTATTAAAAATAAATAAATAAATCATGACATAGGTTGGACATCACTTCCATTGAGCAGATGACTGGGTCAAAGAACACTTTGACTAAAAAAATGAATTTTACACTCACAAGAAGAATAGGCATTTAGTGTCACTCTTAGATTCCAGGCAAGTTTAACTTTCCATGTTTTTGTGTATAAGAAGATCAGCTGGAATGGATGCTGAGCCAGCAAGGTTCAAGCAGTGGTTACTCTTCTTGGCATCTTAACTGGATGATATCCCAGGCTGAGATCTCCTAATATTGGGGCAGTTCATTTCTTGTTTAATTATCCCTTGAATACCTATAATTTTCATTACATACATCTGTCACAAAAGCCCTTCATGTTCAGTCAAAGAGCTCCTTAATGGCCCGCTAAAATCAGGGCATTTTAATGCACTGAGTCATTAAAAACAGCCAAAACAAACAAAAAAAATCTATATTTCCCTTCATGTATTATTGGAAGTATTGTCTTCATATTACACATTTGGTTATTCAGTGTGGATTCATTCTGCACTAGAAAAAGTCACTTTCATTCTAAATTGGGCAAAGTCACTATTTTGAATGAAACAAAGGAAAAGGAAAAGTGTCTTTTTAAAAATATATATAATAGTGTGTGCTAAAGTAGTTTTATATGCACTACTATATATAAAATAGATATGTAGTATGCAGGATGTTCTTGGAGATCTACTGTATAGCACAGAGGACTATAGTCAATATTTTGTAATAACACATAAGGGAAAATAGTACAAAAAGTTATATATATACATATATATATATATGTATATATATATAAATGTATGTTTGTGTATATATATATATGTATGTATATATATATATATATATATATCTCACTTTGTTGTCTGCCTGAAACTAACACAACATTGTATATGAACTAAACTTCCAATTAAAAAAACATAATGGCTCTTCATACTATGGATAATAAAAGCACATATTATAATTAAATACAGTCTCATAAAGTTACCTTTGGCATGAACTTAGGCAAACTCTTGAAGTTGGCGAGGGACAGGGAAGTCTGGCCTGCTGCAGTCCATGGGGTCTGGAAGACTCAGACAGGTTGCGGTGACTGAACACCAAATTTAGCTAGAAAAGGAAAGAGAATGGAAACAATAGAAGGATATCCAGTTAGTTGTTACAAAGTTCCAGACGAGGTATTTGAGCCATGAGATTGTCTATTATGAACAATATAAAGCAATATTAAGTTAATTAAATAACACTTTCTAAGTGCCTATTATGTACCACATTGTGGTGTTTGGATTCTTGCACGCATTCTCTTATTTAGTGTTCATAATAATTCTGTTAGATAATCTTATTGCCACTGTATACAGAGATCAAGCAAAGTTCAGCAAAGTTAAATAAAATATAAAGGGTTTTAGTATTATTAGAACCAAATATTTTGCTTTGTTTTTTAACTATAATGGCCTGACTTGAAAAATTGTACTCTTCCTCTAAATTAGAGTTCTGCAGACTTTTCCTGTAGAGGGTGAGATAATGAATACTTAGACTTTGCAAACTATATTGCAAACTATATAAAACAAGCTGTAAGCCATATTTGACCCATGCAGCACAGTTTTCAACCCTGCTTCAAAAAATATTGTATATAGCAAGCTTGGAGTAAAAACAACCGGTACCCTATCTAGATTTCCATCACCAGCCACTGCATTCATCTCCCAGTTCTCAATTGGTCACAACTTCATCCTTCCTTGGGGTATTACTCTGTTGGAACACTTCAGACTTGAAGTATTGTGAATGCCAAGTAAGCTCATCATTATGCCGAAACTCAAAAGCAGAGGGAAAAATCATAAAAGACATTTTATTACCAAGAAGAATCAGTCAAATTAATAACTGGCATCAATAGAAATAATGAAAATGGGCAAATGATAGAGTAAAATGTTTTAAATATGGAAAGAAAATATGTATCAAACTAAAATTTTATATCTATAGCAAATAATACTGAAAAGTGAAGTCAAAATAAGGATGCATGTATGTATGTAAACACAAACTTAGGGAATCACTTACCTGCAAAGCTTCACCTACAGAAATATTGAGACAAATTTATTTTTAAATCAAACATCTGAACAAATCAGGAAGTGAGTCATGCAAATATCTTGGGAAGAGTACTCTAGGCATTGGAACCTAGCCAGTACAAAAGCCTTAAGATGAGTTTATGAAAGATTATGGTTGGAACGGAATAAACAATTGGGAGGTTAATAAAAGATGAGGTTACGGGAGAATTTTGCCACCATGGTGTTTGTTCCGTGAAAGCCAGAAGAGGGTTTTGATCAAAGAGATCAAACAATCTGGCTTACATTTTAAAAAAGTTTTCCTTTATTATTGGAACTAAAAGTGAGATGTGTCTTTCAAAATTTAAAACTGATATGGATAAAATGTAGGTTGTTAATAAGACTATACCCATATCATCACATGCAAACCACACATATTATATAAACACACACAAAACATAGTACTTAGTAGTCACAGCTGGTAAATTGACAGGCAAATTCATGTAATACCTAATATTTCAAATAATTCCATGCATACTGATCTATTTTTCCAAGCAAGTTTTACTATGTTAATTTAATAAGTTAAAACAGAGAGTTTTAATGTGATCTGTTAGAGACAACCAAACTAATGGAAAGACAATAATGTATTATTTATTAGGAATGCTGTCTAATTTTATTTCCACAGTCATATTGTCATATATTTGATACTGGTCAAATATTAAACTATATTTTCTAAGTTGAAAGAAATAAGGAAATGGATAGTCAACCATATTTGAGTTTTAAAACCCTTTTGAAGACTTTACTATTTAATCATACAATGAGAATGCACATATGATAAAGACTGAGCCAATGTTTTATAACTGACCTTACATTTAAATTTTACCAAGAACTACTAAAGTTTGCAGTGTATTATACAAAAGTGAAAAAATATCAAATTATTAATTATGCAAAGTAGCCATTTATTTTTCTCTTTAAATTTCAGAGGCTGAATTTCAAATTCCTTATTTGATTTTCCTTTTTAAATATATTGATTTATGTGGTCATACATTATTAAACAAGTTACAAAGTAATAATAATTGTAAAGATACTCATAAGGCAGGGCTCAGCAAAAATTTTCTGTGAAGGATCAGTTATAAGGTAGCTGTCTCAATGACTCAATTTTGCTTTTATAGCACAAAGCATCATAAAATATGTGTAAATATATTGCATTGCTGGTTTTGATGAAAAATTATTTTAAAAACCAGATGACAGGCCGAATTTGACCAGTGGGTATAATTTGCAGACCTTATCCTGCAGCATTAAGAAATAACCAATCACTGTACTCCTCCCAGGTGGTGGGGCCAGACTTGGGACCATGAACAGATATACGTGTTTCTGGTGAGATAATGAAGAGCCTGTACACAATGTTTTAGTTTCTCTCTCTTTGACACTCTACTTGCAGAGAAGAAGTTATGCTGAAACTTAGTTCAGTTCAGTTCAGTCACTGAGTTGTGTCCAGCTCTTTGCAACCCCATGAACCGCAGCATGCCAGGCCTCCCTGTTCATCACTAACACCCAGAGTTTAACCAAACTCATGTCCATTGAGTTGGTGATTCCATCCAATCATCTCATCCTCTTTCATCCCCTTCTCCTCCTGCCCCCAATCTTTCCCAGCATCAGGGTCTTTTCAGATGAGTCAACCTTCCACATCAGGTGGCCAAAGTATTGGAGTTTCAGCTTCAGCATCAGTCCTTCCAATGAACACCTACGACTGATTTCCTTTAGGATGGACTGGTTGGATCTCCTTGCAGTCCGAGGGACTCTCAAGAGTCTCCTCCAAAACCACATTTCAAAAGCATCAACACTTATGCCCTCAGCTTTCTTTAGAGTCCAATCTTACATCCATACATGACCACTGGAAAAACCATAGCCTTGACTAGACGGGCCTTTGTTGACAATGTAATGTCTCTGCTTTTTAATATGCTGTCTAGGTTGGTCATAACTTTCCTTCCAAGGACTAAGTGTCTTTTAATTTCATGGCTGCAATCACCATCTGCACTGATTTGGGAGTCCAGAAAAATAAAGTCAGCCATTGTTTCCATTGTTTCCCCATCTATTCACCATGAAGTGATGGGACCAGATGCCATGATCTTTGTTTTCTGAATGTTGAGCTTTAAGCCAACTTTTTCACTCTCCTCTTTCATTTTCATCAAGAGGCTTTTTAGTTCCTCTTCACTCTCTGCCATAAGGGTGGTGTCATCTGCATATCTGAGGTTATTGATATTTCTCCTGGCAATCTTGATTCCAGCTTGTGCTTCTTCCAGCCCAGCGTTTCTCATGATGTACTCTGCATATATGTTAAATAAGCAGGGTGACAATATGCAGCCTTGATGTACTCCTTTTCCTATTTGGAACCAGTCTGTTGTTCCATGCCCAGTTCTAACTGTTGCTTCCTGACCTGCATACAGGTTTCTCAAGAGGCAGGTCAGATGGTCTGGTATTCCCATCTCTTTCAGAATTTTCCACAGTTTATTGTGATCCACACATTCAAAGGCTTTGTCATAGTCAATAAAGCAGAAATAGATTTTTTTTGGAACTCTCTTGCTTTTTCAATGATCCAATGGATGTTGGCAATTTGATCTCTGGTTCCTCTGCCTTTTCTAAAACCAGCTTGAACATCTGGAAGTTCACGGTTCACGTATTGCTGAAGCCTGGTTTGGAGAATTCTGAGCATTACTTTACTAGCTTGTCAGATGAGTGCAATTGTGCGGTAGTGTGAGCATTCTTTGGGATTGCCTTTCTTAGAGATTGGAATGAAAACTGACCTTTTCCAGTCCTGTGGCCACTGCTGAGTTTTCCAAATTTGCTGGCATATTGAGTGCAGCACTTTCACAGCATCATCGTTCAGGATTTGAAATAGCTCAACTGGAATTCCATCACATCCACTAGCTTTGTTCATAGTGATGCTTTCTAAGGCCCACTTGACTTCACATTGCAGGGTGTCTGGCTCTAGGTGAGTGACACCAGCGTGGTTATCTGGGTGGTGAAGATCTTTTTTGTACAGTTCTTCTGTGTATTCTTGCCACCTCTTCTTAATATCTTCTGCTTCTGTTAGGTCCATACCATGTCTGTCCTTTATTGAGCCCATCTTTGCATGAAATTTTCCCTTGATATCTCTAATTTTCTTGAAGAGATCTCTAGTCTTTCCCATTGTGTTGTTTTCCTCTATTTCTTGGCATTGATCGCTGAGGAAGCCTTTTTTATCTCTCCTTGCTATTTTTTGGAACTCTGCATTCAAATGGGAATATCTTTCCTTTTCTCCTTTGCTTTTCACTTCTCTTCTTTTCACAGCTATCTGTAAGGCCTCCTCAGACAGACATTTCGCCTTTTTGCATTCCTTTTCCATGGGGATGGTCTTGATCCCTGTCTCCTGTACAATGTCACGGACCTCCATCCATAGTTCATCAGGCTCTCTGTCTATCAGATCTAGCCCCTTAAATCTATTTCTCACTTCCACTGTATAGTCATAAGGGATTTGATTTAGGTCATACCTGAATGGTCTAGTGTTTTTCCCTACTTTCTTCAGTTTAAGTCTGAATGTGGCAATAAAGAGTTCATGATCTGAGCCACAGTCATCTCCTGGTCTTGTTTTTGCTGAATGTACAGAGCTTCTCCATCTTTATCTGCAAAGAATAGCATCTGACAAACGGTAATTTGTTTTAATAAGTATATGTCAAATGGATGAATAAATCATTGTTGGATATTGTTATAGTAAAGCATATATGTGCCTTTATTTTTTACATTTTCTCATTAGTATATTTTGACAGTAAGTAATATTCAAATAATTCAAATAGATTAAGTGTGTATTTAATGAGTACTCACTATATGTGATATTAAAGCCTTACATACTAAGGATATAGAACTAAATAGATACATTCCCTGCTCTTAGGAGGCTAATATCCCAGTAGGGGATAGAAACTTTGAGATACACATACTGTATGTGGTGATAAGGAAAGTTGAAAGATGCTGTGCCAGATAAACAAAAAGGAATTCAACTCAAAAATGGTTTATTCAATGAGCTAGTCCAATAAGCCAAGTAAAAGACATGGTCTTATAATTATTTTTCTTTTAAAAAATGACTTTAACGTGTCAACTTAGCCTCCAGATTCTTTGTGGTGAAGCTACACAGAAAAAGTAGTATGCCAAGAGTACAACATATATCTATACTCTTCTCTCTACATTTTTTATGTCCAAAATATATGTATTTCTGAGGCACTGTATTTTAGTTCTTGAGATGACCTTGCTCATTTTTGTCAGAGTATGCCTTTTGATGAAATATTTATAATATAGCTCTGCCCAATTCAGGACCACTATACTGCATGTAAAGTGACTGAGGGTAAGTTTGTATACAGAGAACAAAATTTTCTTCTGCTCAAAGCTACCTAACCCTCTGAGATTGAACTAAGTTTATACTCAGCAAAACTATAACTGACCCAAATTATCTAATATGTTACAGATGTCTACTGTCAGAATTCAGTTAATCAAAGCAAGGTGTTTTACTCTCCTCCATCATCAGTGAAATATATATATATATATATATATATATATATATATATATACACACATAATCAAAGCAATCAGCGATCATGAAAGGAGAAGTACAGTGGTTTCATAAGAATCTGAGGGTCTCTAATTCTGAGACTTGTTCACTAAACAGATTTCTGTATGCTTTTTAAATAGTGTATACATTTGTCAGTTTCTCTGTAAATCCAATACAGCAGGCACAGTAGGTTTGAGTCTTGATAGAAGATGTAACTGGGAACACACATTGCTTTAGCTTTAGTTAACAGGATGTTCTCATCCACCCCCTTTATTTTTCCTTCCGGTATCCACCTCCTCCTGCTCCTTTCCCTTCTTTTCCCCCTCCTCTCCCTTCCTCTTTCTTTCTCCTCCTCTTCTTCCTCTTACACTTCCCCTTGTCTAGTGATTTTTCTAAATCCTAGCCAAGTAAATTATTTAAAACAATTTTTCTTTTAATTAGGAAAATATATCCACAAATCCATAATCATCACCACACCATGACAAAAGTATTTATTTAATACTTTAACATTTGTTCACTAGAACAGAGACTCTTTTGTGGTGAGAAAAAGATTCTGAACCCAAATCCCTGGATTCAGAAGCTGCCTCTATTAGTTGTTTGCTCTTACTTAGGAAATTTTGCTAATATCTCCATACTATGGTTATCCAACTCTAAATAATATCTATATTATAAGGTTGTTGTGAGAATTAAAGTTAATAGACAGTAGACATTTAGAGACTGCATATCATATTTACAAAAAATGCTTTACCATACCTATATAAACAGGAAAGTATTTTATTTTTCTGAACATGTAAGTCAAAGTCAAATATCTACAAATTATTCTACATAACATTGATGATTATTAAATTATGACTAAATTATGATTATGAAATTATGATTATGATTAAAAAGAGTCCAAAGGACAAATGATTAACCAGAAAGAGGAAAAGTTAAGAAGTAGACAAAATTCTACAATATTCTAGAGGTCTTCTTTCCTTATCCTTTCCTCACAAATGTGAATTCTGAGGTCAGAATATTAATCTACTGATTTAATAGATTAGTGCTTCATGAAAATGTTAAAATATTAATTTCAGAAACACTATAATAAGGGTGTCAATAATTTTTTACCATATGAATCAATATTCTCTAGTACAACAGAAAGATAGGAATCAATATATATTAGTTTAATGTCAAAGCTAGACACGCAGTTTTAAAAATAGGAAATTGCTTTCTGAGTGCAAAATAAATTTATTTTTTCTTAAAGTGAAAGATCTTTTCAGAGCCAAAGTCATGCCCTGGTGATTCTCTTAGTATTGACATTTTGAATTGTTAGTATTTATGTTTCTGTCATTTACAATATTCATTTATTAAGATTTTTATTCTTCCCATGTCACAGAACTTTCTTTTTCACAAGCAGCTCCCAGTGATAAAATGTGTATAGTTGCTTGTTAAATTTGTGACATTATAATGTGATAAATTAACTGATTATATAAGCCACATTTTCCTTTAAGGTAATTTGCATTACAAGTAATCTCACACTTTACCATTATAAGAAGACATTAGATGGTTTGACACTAATTTTGACTATTACTTAAAGAGAATAAAGGAAAATAATAGTCTTCCAAATTGAGCCCATACAGACTTGCCAACATCAAGGGCAGATGACTTTCTCTAAGAATTAACAACATGTGTATGAAGAGGCTGTCATTGGTCACCAATTCAGTGCCCACCCTCCCTGTTCATACAGAGAAATACAAAAGGGAAGGGCAGTTCTGTAGCAATATTTTACTCTTTCCGCATCCAACTGGAGGCGGGTGGCTCTGAAAGGCAGTCGACATGATGATCTATGCTTGCACTTACCTATAAATTGGAGAGAAATAGCAAACTGAATGTAGTTGCCTGAGCCTGACAGGTTGCTCTCCCTCCATTTGAGATATACCAAGAATGTGTGGAAATTCTGTGACTCAATAGTTATTACTGCAGAATCTTGTTTTTTGTTGTTGTTGTTCAGTCACTAAGTCATGTCCATGGAGTCATTTGTTACTCCATGGACTGCAGCATGCCGGGCTTCCTTATCCTTCAGAATCTCCTGGAGTTTGCTCAAACTCATGTCTACTGAGTCAGCGATGCCATCCAACCACCTCATCCTCTGTCGTTCCCTTCTCCTACCTTCAATCTTTCCCAGCATCGGGGTCTTTTCTAATGAGTCAGCTTTTCGAATCAGGTGGCCAAAGTATTGGAGCGTCAGTCTCAGCATCAGTCCTTCCGATGAATATTCAGGACTAACTGATTTGATCTCTTTGTAGTTCAAGGGACTCTCAAAAGTCTTTTCCAACCCACAGTTCAAAAGCATCAGTTCTTTGACTTAGTTGGAAACTTTCATCCACACCTGTCTCAGGACCACTGTGTACTTGTCCAAGAGACAAATGCATACATATACAAAGATGACGCTTGTAGCTGAGACAGTAACACTGATTGGAGGCATAAATCAGACCTTGACAAAGACATCAAGAGTGGGAAAGCCTTGAAGAACTTATGTGTACTTCTAAAAATGTTCCAGCAATTGGATGCTTGCCTCACAAAGGGCTCTGACAGTGAATCATTATTAACCAGAGATTCAGAAAAAAAAAAGAATGAGAGAATTGCAAGCTTTTCTAGTTAAATAAAGAAATAGTGCCCCTATAAGTGCCCCTCAATCTTCAAGTAGGGGACAAGGTCAAAAATAAACAGCCAAATAAAACACATAGAAGTGTTATCAAGTCATAAATCAGGGTTGTTGCTGTTCAGTCACAAAGTTATGTCTGACTCTTAATGACCCCATGGACTGCAGCATGCCAAGCCAGGGTAACAAATTGTTAAATAACATTTGTTCTATTTTTCTACCTGATAAGTATACCTTCATAATGATAAAAATTTTAAATATGGATGAGGCTATGTATTTCACAAAAGAAACTGAATTTAATGATTATCGAGCCTGTCTAGAACGGTGGTGTTGGGGAAGACTCTTGAGAGTCCTTTGGACTGCAAGGAGATCCAACCAGTCCATCCTAAAGGAGATGAGTCCTGGGTGTTCATTGGAAGGACTGATGCTGAAGCTGAAACTCCAGTACTTTGGCCACCTCATGCGAAGAGTTGACTCATTGGAAAAGACCCTAATGCTTGGAGGGATTGGGGGCAGGAGGGGAAAGGGACGACAGAAGATGAGATAGCTGGATGGCATCACTGACTCAATGGACATGAGTTTGAGTAAACTCCGGGAGCTGGTGATGGACAGGGAGGCCTGGTGTGCTGCAATTCATGGGGTCTCAAAGAGTCGGACACGACTGAGCGACTGAACTGAACTGAACTGAACTGTGCCTGTCTAAATAGTCTATAGATGGCAAGTTATGTTTAAGTGAGTAATATAATAAGTTACACACATAATTCATAATTTTTATATTTATTTCACATGTTCTGTCTTGTTTGCCTCTTTTCATAAAAACAGTAAATATGTATTATAATAAAAATTTTCCCACTTATTTAAAAATACTAATAAAAGTATAAAATAATTTAAAAATATGATGTGATTGTATGAAGAGTATAAAATGTGAATAAGTATACAAATGAAAATTAGGTTAAAAGTGAGTAATTAAATCACATGTATAGGTTTCAAAAGGTTGTTTTTCTTTTAACTTGCTCACAGTTTTCTATTAATGTTAAAAAACTAAATATCAGTAATGAATATAAAAATGTTTTATTTTAAAACATTAATGATAAATTTTAAAAAATTTCCTCTCAAATATTTCAAACAATTAAAACATATAGCAAACTAGCAATGCATTGCCAAGTTTAATAAATTGACATTTTAGAAATAACACTTATTTTTAGACATAAACATATAATATAAACAAATGTAAAGGGCAATAAGTATTTTTAATATTAAAATGTTTCTTACTCTTTATTTGTTATCTTTGAATGTATTTTTATTAATTATGAAATCATAAATAGAAACACCAAGAGAACCTGGAAAACAGAAATTTTTCATTCTTGGGGAAGGATTCATTAAGCAATAATCTATTGCACTCATGCTATTTGCAACAAAGAGTGTGACAGTTTAATAAGTCTTTTTTGCTTACCGAAGCATTTCCATTATGCAAATATCTGAAATTCAAACTATTCATTGAATGACTCTGACACTGAAATAGAATATACAAACTTTCAAGGCACTGGGATGTAGGTATCTTTCCCTTGAAAGATACACAGCAAGAGAGATGGAGAAGTGTTTCCTTAAGTTCTCAGCAGTGTTAGAAGTGTAAATGCCTTGAGACACAGGTTCTGCCAAGTCAATATTGAGCCAGATCTTGAATAAGCAGGCTGTGTATATTCTTTCATATGTTTGTTGCATTTTTAAATTATTCTGTGTGTATTTTGTATGGTATGAAGGCACAGGACAGTTGTCCTAATTGTTAAGTCCTGATTGTGGAAAGGCTGTCGGTTGCTCCTTTTCCTTTATTCTTGCTCTCTGCTCCCTACACTCGAGTGGAGACTGGGAAATGAAATGAGTGGAAGAACAGCCAGATTCCTCCCTCCCCTAGAGTCCATCAAGGCACAATCTCAGCTCAGCTGATAATTGGCCAAATAGAAGCAAAGTTGAAATATTTTGTTATAAAGGTGTAGGAAATAAGATGTAATAAGTGATGGTTCAAAGCAGGAACTCATGCACCGTAGAGAGAGAACTTCTGAAGGCTCTCTGAAGAACTCACTTATGAACCCTACTAGACAGTCAGCATTCAGATACCAGCATGGGCAGATTGGACAGATTACATGTGATAGGCAGAAGAGAAATGCTATTGACCTCTACTAAGTAAAAATCAAAATGAAATAAAACACCTGGTTGACATTTTCACTCTCATTCTTGCTTTCCTAACTCCAACTATCTTCACCCTAAAAGAAACAGAATTGAAGGGTTTTGAAAAAGAGCAATGTCAGGACTAGGCAGACATCAGGCGACATGCTTTTCTTCTCTTGTTGGCTTATCTTGAATCCATGATCAGACTTAAATTTGAGGAAAGGCAAAAACTTAATACTGAGTTTGAATTTAAAGTTGAGATGTAAGCAAATTGTTCTTTTCCACAATATGAAAAATTTTGAAAGCTAAAAATAAAAGTTATTCCACTTTCTCAAGGTATCTTTATGTAACAGCAAGAGGAATCTGATAGATCATGTTTGAATAATTCTAGAAAAACCTCTTTTTCTTATTATGCCCATTCAATAAAGCAGTGACATACTTAGTTAACTTCCTGACATTTAGACGTTTCTCAACCCTTTATCACTGTTATGATGATATGGTGAACATCTCTTTTACTCAGGGTGTTTTCCTCAATAATAAAAAAAAAGTCTGAAATATTTTTCTATAATATTTAAGTATCTTGATGATATTACCATAAGGGATTCTGATGAACTAAATGTAGAAAAAAAAAATAAGATAAAGTTAAAAATAGAGCAAAAAATAAATGAAATATCCAGAGAGAGAGCCAGGGGAAAAAAAAAAATGGGATGGAGGAATGGTGGTAGATTTTGAAATTCCACATAGGTAGCTCACTCTACAGTATCTGTCTTCAAGAAAAAACTAATATTTTAAAGATGTTTCTCTCTTAAATATATTGGGATACATACCAAATTGTGTGCAAACCTATAGTAACATACACACACACACACACACACACACACACACACATAGTGGGTTATTAAAGATAATAACAAATACTGGGGATAGCAGTATTTCTACAGTAAGTACAGTACAGTGGGAAGTACAGTAAGTTTTCATTAAAATAAGATCTGCATTTTTCTGCTTGTTCATAGGGAAACACCAGAAGTGTCAGTTTTCTTTTAATGAGACATGTACCCTTCTACAAAGAAAAGAATAATCAGCTAATAAGAACCACTCAGTAAATCTGACTCAGTGCTTTCATATATGAATTCCTACAAGGGGTGAAGGAACAGGTCAGCTGCTTGACTTGCAATCGAGTGATCAAGACACATTTGTCTCTCTACTATTAATTTTGTGTGGGATCCTTAGTTACACATTATCTACTTTGAACCTTATTTCACTTAAAATGAATTTGATATTTTATGTTAAAGTTAGAAATTATATATAGTAGTCATTGCTTCTGTGAGGGATACTTGGTAAACAGGATTCAGTCCCTGCCAATTAGGAGGGTAGACATGAAAAATAAGTACACAGTAATAAAAATATTATTCTATGTCCATGACCCAACAAGTAACGCTGAAGAAGCTGAAGTTGAATAACACTATGAAGACCTACAAGAAATTCTAGAACTAACACCCAAAAAAGATGTCCTTTATATTATAAGGGACTGGAATGCAAAAGTAGGAAGGGAAGAAACACCTGGAGGAACAGGCAAATTTGGCCTTGGAGTACAGAATGAAGCAGGGCAAAGCTTAATAGAGTTCTACCAAGAGAAAGCACTGGTCATAGCAAACACCCTCTTCCAACAACACAAGAGAAGACTCTACACATGAACATCACCAGATGGTCAACACCTAAATCAGACTGATTATATTCTTTGCAGCCAAAAATGGAGAAGCTCTATACAGTCAGCAAAAACAAGACTGGGAATTGACTGTGGCTCAGATCATGAACTTCTTATTGCCAAATTCAGACTTAAATTTAAGAAAGTAGGAAAAAGCACTAGACTATTCAGGTATGACCTAAATCAAATCCCTTATGACTATACAGTGGAAGTGAGAAATAGATTTAAGGGAATAGAAGTGATAGAGAGAGTGTCTGAGGAACTATGGACAGAGGTCCATGACATTGTAGAGGAGAAAGGGATCAAGACCATCCCCAATAAAAAGAAATGCAAAACTGCAAAATGGCTGTCTGAGGAGGTCTTGAAAAAAGCTGTGAAAACAAGGGAAGTGAAAAGGAAAGGAGAAAAGGGAAGATATTTCCATTTGAATGCAGAGTTCCAAAGAAGAGCAAGGAGAGATAAGAAAACATTCCTCAGCCATCAATGCAAAGAAACAGAGGAAAACAACAGAATGGGAAAGACTAGAGAACTCTTCAAGAAAATTATAGATATCAAGGGAATATTTCATGCAAAGATGAGCTCAATAAAGGACAGAAATGGTATGAACCTAACAGAAGCAGAACATATTAAGAAGAGGTGGCAAGAATACACAGAAGAATCATACAAAAAAGATCTTCATGTTCCAGATAATCATGATGGTGTGATCACTCAACTAGAGCCAGACATCCTGGAATGTGAAGTCAAGTGGGCCTTAGAAAGCATCACTTATGAACAAAACTAGTGGAGGTGATGGAATTCCAGTTGAGCTATTTCAAATCCTGAACGATGATGCTGTGAAAGTGCTGCGCTCAATATGCCAGCAAATTTGGAAAACTCAGCAGTGGCCACAGGACTGGAAAAGGTCAGTTTTCATTCCAATCTCTAAGAAAGGCATTCCCAAAGAATGCTCACACTACCACACAATTGCACTTATCTCAAACACTAGTAATGTAATGCTTAAAATTCTCCAAGCCAAGCTTCAGCAATACACGAACCATGAACTTCCAGAAGTTCAAGCTGGATTTAGAAAAGGCAGAGGAACCAGAGATCAAATTGTCAACACCTGCTGGATCATCGAAAAAGCAAGCGAGTTCCAGAAAAACATCTATTTCTGCTTTATTGACTATGACAAAGCCTTCGACTGTGTGGATCACAATAAACTGTGGAAAATTCTGAAAGAGAGGGAATACCAGACCACCTGACCTGCCTCTTGAGAAACCTGTATGCAGGTCAGGAAGGAACAGTTAGAATTGGACATGGAACAGACTGGTTCCAAATAGGAAAAGGAGTACATCAAGGCTGCATATTGTCACCCTGCTTTTTTAACTTATATGCAGAGTACATCATGAGAAACGTTGGGCTGGAAGAAGCACACGCTGGAATCAAGATTGCCGGGAGAAATATCAATAACCTCAAATATGCAGATGACACCACCCTTATGGCAGAGAGTGAAGAGGAACTAAAAAGCCTCTTGATGAAAGTGAAAGAGGAGAGTGAAAAAGTTGGCTTAAAGCTCTACATTCAGAAAACAAAGATCATGGCATCTGGTCCCATCACTTCACGGCAAATAGATGGGGATACAATGGCTGACTTTATTTTTCTGGGCTCCAAAATCACTGCAGATGGTGATTGCAGCCATGAAATTAAATTACTCCTTGGAAGGAAAGTTATGATAAACCTAGACAGCATATTAAAAAGCAGAGACATCACTTTGTCAACAAAAGTCCATCTAGTTAATGCCATGGTTTTCCCAGTGGTCATGTATGGATGTGAGAGTTGGATCATAAAGAAATCTGAGTGCAGAAGAATTGATGCTTTTGAACTGTGGTGTTGGAGAAGACTCTTGAGAGTCCCTTGGGCTGCAAGTAGATCCAACCAGTCCATCCTAAAGGAGATCAATCCTGGATGTTCATTGGAAGGACTGGTGTTGAAGCTGAAACTCCAATACTTTGGCTACCTGATGAGGAGAGCTGACTCATTTGAAAAGACCCTGATGCTGGGAAAGATTGAGGGCAGTAGGAAAAGGGGACAACAGAGGATGAGATGGTGGATGGAATCAATGACTCAATGGACATGAGTTTGAGTGTACTCTGGGAGTTTTGATGGGCAGGGAGGCCTGGCGTGCTGCGGTTTATGTTGTCACAAAGAGTCGGACACGACTGAGCAACTGAACTGACTGAATACTAGAGTATAGAAAAAGCAGCAACTTAGGCCTCAAAGTCCCTAAAGTGGGCCTACACCAGCCTGAGTACAAATGTGCAAGAAATGCAGTGTTACTAAATGTAAGAAAGGAAGGAATACGAGGGGTTGATGGGAGGGTCAAAGAGGGGAATAGCATCAGTTCTTTTTTTGTGTGTGTGTGACTTTTTATTTATTTATTTTTCCATTTATTTTTATTTGTTGGATATTGGGGATGAGCTGGTAAAGAATTCACTTGCAGTGAAAGAGATCCTGGTTAGATCTCTGGGCAGGAAAGATGCCCTTGAAAAGGGTGCTGTTACCCACTCCAGTATTCTTGCCTAGAGCATTCCTTGGACAGAGGAGCCTGATGGGCTACAGTCCATGGAGTCTAAAAGAGTGGGACATGACTGATGACTAACACTTTCATTTTCAAGCCTTATTCAAACATTGGTCTTTGTTGTTGCTGTTGTTGGGTGAAGTAGGAATGTATTTGAAGGCTTTAAGAGAATAGCATGCTCTAATCTATGTTTTATCAATCTTATTCTTACTGCCACCAAGGGCTAAATTGAAGAGTAAAAAAAAAGACACATTAAGAAGTATATTTAATATTACAGTTAAGAGTTGATGGTAGCTTAGACCAGCATTATTAGAAGTGGTGGCTATGAGCTGTGGTCAGATTCAGAATCCACTTTGAAGTCAGGGTGACAGGATTTACTGATAGATTGTATTTACTTATTGACAGAAGAAGAGTGAAGAGTACTTTCAAGAGTTTTTGATCTGAGATATTAAAAGGATGGAATGGTCAATAACTGAGATGGTACAAACTGTGGGAAGCTTGTTTCAATTGACCAAAAAAAAAAAAAAAAAAATCAGAAGGGGAAGAAAGGAATGGATACAGAAAAGGAGATTCTAGGCAAAGAGAAAAATAGAGTAAATATGGACTAAATGGTAGCATGGTAAGAGAGATTAAAATATAGCTTATTTTAAAATCTAAGTGAGATGTTATGTCAGAAGCACATAATGCATGTGGAATGATAGTGTCTGATACTGACAGTACATTATGAAGAATCCAGAATATTTCCAAAGGACTTCCCACTTTTTGAAAGCTACTGAGGGCAACCGGATTTTTGAGAAAAATGATCATGATTTGAATTTCAGAGAGACAGTCTCTCAACCTCCTATTTGAAACAGGCCAAATGTTTTTGATGACTAAGATTCTAAATGTTAAAAGATTCAGTAAATGGCATAAATAATTTTAAACATTGATGAGTATTGATAAATTGACTCTATGTGATTATTCCAATAAAAATGTGTACATAGTACCCTTGAATATTGGACAAGATTTTTTAAAAAGCACAATTCATTGTCATTTTTTATACAAATTGTGTAAGTGCTCATACAATTGAGTGTCAACATATAGCCATACATCTGAATTAGACACTTTCCAATTTTCATAAATTATTTTGATATATATTTTAATCTCTTTTTCTGCTGCTGTGATTAATCATTTTCTTATGAATATATTATACATATTGAATATATTTTCTGATTCATTTTTTCTTTCAATTTTTCAAACATTCATAGTCAAATCTACTAATTTGTTGCTAAGGGCCTTTTTTGTCATTAGGGTTATGCTTATTGTTACTAAAATAGATGTGTGTTTAATAGCAATTAACCCAGAAAGAATTCAATTAAAGAGAACAGAGAAATACCTACAAAAATACCTCTATAGGAATACACACACAAACATAAAAAGAAAAAAAGAAAGAAAAGAAGAGAAATGAAAAAAAGAAGAAGGGAAGGGTAAAAGAAAGGGTAAGAAAAAGACTTTATATTTAGTCTTCCCAGGTGACTCACTGTTAAAAAATCTGCCTGCCAATTCAGGAGATGCAAGACACTGGTTGGGAAGGAAATGGCAACCCACTCCAGTATTCTTGCCTGGAAAATCCCATGGACAGGGGAGCCTTGTGTGCTGTCAAAAAGAATCGGACATGACTGATGTGAATGAGCATGGAAGCAAATATGCAACATAATATTTTTTAAATTAAACCTTATAGGAATATGAGGAAGTATAGAAAAACATTACAGGAACATCCAATTCAGCTCTCTCAGTCACAAAGCAAGTGAACAAAAAGTGCTGAGAAGATATAAATAGCATAAAAACAAATTTGTACCCTTTCACATTATAAATTCTGAGAAACTACCATGCATTGGACAAAACTTTGTACCATATTTTAAATCCTAATCAAACCTAAGAGGTAATTGAGGTTTATAGCAATTACGTAAATTACTCAACATTCTTAATAAGTCTCAACATTCTTAATAAGTGGTATAGTATGGACACCAATCTGAGTTATCTCAGTCAATTGCCCACAATCCTCTGTCTTGCCTTTGGATGGAGTAAAGCAAAGAAATTCATTTTACTCACATGGATAAAGATAAAGCATATTAACTTACACACTCTTAAAGAAAAAAATACAGAGGGTTTTGAGTTTGAGTCATTTTTTCAGTAAGTTACTCCTAGTATATTTTTACCCTAAAACAGTACATGAAAAAAGTTCTACTTAGTTTTTTTTTTTTTTTCTAAATTTATTTTCATAAATACACAAGTTTCTTTTAGGATGAGGTATTTCTTAGCATATATAATTTAAACATAAATATGTTGGATATTAAGATGTCATTTCTAACAGAATACTACATGTAAGGTATAAGGAAATTCCACTCTAATATTTTCCTGACAAGAGAGGTTGAGGAGAAATGGTAAATTTAAAAAATTGAATCTTTGTAGAAGTTTACTAATTCAATACCTTCCAAGTAAGAGAATACTAATATAATATATTATTTTTTAACTTTTCCAATCTAATAGAGTAAATATGGACTCTAATAGAGTAAATGTGGAAAGAGTTATTTCATTTTTTTATTAAAATTAAAATCCAAGCTATAAATTTTCCAGTTAGCACTGCTCTATCTGTATGCTGCATGCTTTTCTTATTATTTATAATATGACTTAATGAAATTTCCAGTTTAACAATTAGTGATTACAATTTCTTTGGAACGTATCTCTTGAGAGGTTTCCAAAGTAAGTAGAAGCATGAAGCAAAGATTTAGTACTTCTCCACATGCTAATGTCTATAAATCTTCACAACATATCAATGAATCTTGAAAATCACCAAGTAGATCTCCCATCATATTTAATGTGTGGTAGAGGATAGACAAAAATCTGAGGGCTTTTTTCGGAAGTCCATCTTTGTATGTGGTGTAATTGCAATACTATATTTCTGGCCTTTTGTTCATATATATTGCATGATTTTGGATGGTCTGGAAGCCAATTTATTTATTTTATTCTCTTGCAAAGGCAGTTGGGTGTCTGGTAAAGTGAATTTTTTTATGGACATATTTATTTTGAAACAAAGGTCCGTCTAGTCAAGGCTATGGTTTTTCCAGTAGCCATATATGGATGTGAGAGTTGGACTATAAAGAAAGCTGAGCGTAGAAGAATCAATGCTTTTGAACTGTGGTGTTGGAGAAGACTCTTGAGAGTGCCTTGGACTGCAAGGAGATCCAACCAGTCCATCCTAAAGGAGATCAGTTCTGGGTGTTCATTGGAGGGACTGATGCTGAAGCTGAAACTCCAATACTTTGGCCATTTGATGTGAAGAGCTGACTCATCTGAAAAGACCCTGATGCTGGGAAAGATTGAGGGAAGGAGAAGGGGACGACAGAGGATGAAATGGTTGGATGGCATTACCGACACAATGGACATGGGTTTGGGTGGACTCCGGGACTTAGTGATGGACAGGGGGGCCTGACGTGCTGCGGTTCATGGGGTAGCAAAGAGTCGGACACGACTGAGCAACTGAACTGAACTGAACTGAATTGTGAAACAGAAGCATGAGAAACATCCAAAAATTCATCCAGATTGGTATTTGCGTGTGGACATGCTAAATCACTTCAGTCCTATCGACTTTTTGCAATCTTATGGACCGTAGCCCTCCAGCCTCCTCTGTCCATGGGATTCTCCAGGCAAGAATACTGGAGTGGGTTGCCATGCCCTCCTTCACGGAATCTTTCTGACGCAGGACACCGAACCTGCGTCTTCTGCATCTCCTGCATTGGCAGGCAAGTTCTTTATCAGCAGCGCCACCTGGGAAGCCCAGATTGGTATTTACAATCAATTAAATCATTTCTTACAACTTCAGGCTGATTCGTAACAAAAGAAGGAAACTCCATATTTCTATGGGCATTATGTTGGCAGCTGAGATGGAAAAATATGTTAGCACTATATGGCTAAATTCATGTTTTCTCATTAAGACTGACAGACATTTCTAACTATAATTTTCACTGATTAGTTATTTAAAAGGAAAGTGTTGCTGGGTTTAATAATTACGTGTATAGTTGGAAGTTGCATGAAAGACACCATGTATCAAACTTTGAGTTCAATTTGGCAATTTTTTCCCAGTTTATCAGGTTTTCTTATTTAAATCTCCATTTTCTTTCAGGTATCTAATTAGCTATAATTGGAGTCATCACCATTCAAATACTCTCAGAGGACCTTGAATATGCACAGATAGAAAAAGTTTCAACTTGACAGTTTTAACGTAGTGTAAATTAAAATGCATGTTGCAGCCACCTTATCTGGAAGTGGGAAGTAGTGAATTCATTCATCCTGTAAAGGTAGTACTTATAGGAAATTATATAATTATAGACAAAATAAAATAATGTAATTATAGGAAAATAATTTTTAATAAACACAGCTTCTAGATACATCTAGCCTGTTCAGAAAAGAGAAGAGTATCCTGTCTACTTTTATAATTGCTATTTGAACTGTGATTAGTTGTCTATTCAACCTCCTCTCTAATAAATTGTATGTAGTTACTCCTGTTATTTATGGTCAGGCTTTTACATACATATGATATCAAATGTATCATTATTTTAATTTTCACATCTAGGAGATGGTATAGGTGTCAGAACTGTGTAAAACTTTTTGAAATCTCTCCTGTTTCTCAGAAGTTCAAATTCAGAATATGGAAGTAAAAACTTCAATTCATACTGATAAACATCACAAAAACAATGTTATGAGCTGTTTATACTTGTCTTTTCTTCAGATTATTTTTTAAATTTAGTTGTGGAATTTCTGGATATTATCTTGTGAAACTAGGGTGAATGTATGAAATCTTTAGGGCAATTTCCATTGCTCTGTGTTTACTTTGAAGCAGAAGTTCCTTAAGTGAGTTATGGGACCAAATTAGAATCATGTTTTCTAGATGGAACAATCTTCTGAAACAGAATCCAATAATTTCCACTCTGAAGACAAAAGACAGGATAACAATGGGGGACATAGACAGATTTTAATGGTTTTAGAAAACTGGATCACTTTCATCCAGACACAAATGTTCTTGTTTCCACCCGCCTCTCTGTTTTACCTCTCTATACACACTATTCACTCTATTGTCTCCTTAAGATCTGTTTTAACTTTTGCTGTCTAGTGTTCTCTCCTCCTAACATAAGGAATCTGATTCTATGCCATTTTTCTTGGTTACCAAAATAAATGGGGATCATATTCACCTCTAAACTTTTCATCAAGATTTCTGAAAATTATCAGACTGCAGAGTAAAAGAAGTAAAGTCCCCTTCAAGCTTAAATTTTCATTGGTTCAGTATGATAAATTGCTATGAAGTTACTGGGTCAGAGTTGAATTTAGAAAAAAAAATATATATATATTTTTATTATATAAATGTGGCACACTGGTAAAGAGTCTGCCTGCCAACTCAGGAGATGTAAGAGACTTGAATTTTGATCCCTGGTTGGGAAGATCTCCTGAAGTAGGAAATGGCAACCCACTCCCATATTCTTGCCTGGAAAATTCCATGACAGAGGAGCCTGGCGTGTTACAGTCCATAGGATTGCAAAGAGCTGGACACAATGAGCACATACTCACATAAAGATATAAGTATAAACACACACTTACATAAAGATATAAATATAAATACATTTAATTTCCAACTTAATTGTCCTCATTTAAGAAAAAAACAATTACATTCAAGTATTTAAGAGAATGTGTAAAATTGAGAAACAGGCATAATCCAGAATTGAGAGAATTTTTTTATGATTTCCCAGTTTAAAGCTATGCTTCTGTATCTTTCTCTCATTTCATGAGCTTTGGCTGAATAGCTTACCCTGAAGATTCATCACTTTTATTGGCTGAAGAAGAAAAACATAACATTGTAGAGCCAAAGAACTATATTCAGCACCCTATAATAAACCATAATGGAAAAGAAAAAAAAAGAAAATGCAACATAAATTTATACAGTCTATCATTTTATATGTTATTCAAATATTTTAAAACTATAAGTTAATCTTTTGTCCCCCAAACAAAAGACTGTTTCTTCAGAGTCACAGTGACTGTATCCTCAAGGAGGAGCAGAGAATTAGAACTTGTACAAAATTATCTCTTTCCTACTCAGACATCAAAGAGATATTGTCATTCCCAACTAGAGAATGAGAGCGAGAAAGAGAAACATAGAAAGAAAAAATGAAGAGAGAAAAGAAGGAGAAAGAGAGAACCATGAATTGGGCTACAATATATTCAAAGTTTTCTGAAAAAAAAAAAGTAAAACATCTTGGTTTGAGAGAAACCTGCTAACAATATAATAGGTTCTACTCAGAAATGATTTATCTATTGTACAAATACCTTATTTTTAATGAAAAAACTGTATTTTCTTTTTATTCATATAAAATAAATTTATTATTTTGAAGTTGTCATTATATGCTGATTATTTGACCCCATTTCAAAAAGGGAATTTAGAAAGAGATACTTTATACAATAGTCTAATTAATCCAATTGACATAGCCATGTTAAAATATTAAGGTGGAATACAGAGAGCAGAAAAATGAAATATTAAACTAAGGGATTTACATAATCTTGGGCACAGATGCCAGATTTCAAAAGCCAACATAACCTTTCATAATTGAAAGCAGAGTACCTTTGTGAAGAATCATCTATTAAAACCAAAGTACTATTTCAATAAAGCATTAAGATTTCTGCATAGAATCTGCCCCTTGGGCAGCTCTCTGAAATAATAGTGGATTGCTATTCTAATCCATAGTGGAACATGTTAATAAGTGTGATAAATGACTCGCAGGGAGCTTCAGATTTCAATGTCACTGGAATTAGGATCAAGCAGAGGCTGGCCCTGGGTGATGGATGCAGAGGATTTTCGTGGTAAACACTTGCAATGTCAGGACAATACCAGCTTATGGAACACTCAGAGGCAAAATTCATGTCCATTTGTCAACTCGTTGCCTAAGGATAAAAATGTAGACAGAAAACCAGTCTTACTTTAACAGGTAATACACTCCTTCACATTTCATAATCTTTCAAAATGATACCAAACAGAGAAATTAAAGGACATAATGTATCAAGGTAAACCACTTCACACTTAGAGACATAACCTTGATAATACAGTGGATTAGGAAGATACATTACAATCAACTGAATTGATATTATTGCCATATTTTTCTCCTTATTTTTTTTTTCCTTTAGGTGTGCAAGCTTTGTGAAGGTATAAATGCATGTACTGTGCTGAGTTGCTTCTCTTGCCCCAACTCTTTGAGACCCTCTGGACTGTAGCCCATCAGACTCCTGTGTCCGTGGGATTTTCCAGCCAAGAATACTTGAGCGGGTTGCTTTGTCCTCCTGTTTGGGATCTTCCCAACCCAGGGGTTGAACATGTGTCTCTTACATCTCCTGTGTTGGCAAGCCAGTTCTTTACCACAAGTGCCACCTGGGAAGTCCATAAAATGTATATGTGATACTTTTTTGGTTTTATTTTCTAAAGAGATACAGGTCACATATATACAGACAAAATTTCTTTTGACTGTTTCAACTGAGACAGATGCAGAGTGAGTAAGAATATTATGAAATTTTTAAAAATTCATGACACTCTATAGAATAGTGTAGTATTGTACTGTAGTATTTAAATAAAAAAAGACCTGCAAAAAAAAAAAGACCTGCACTATGTATATTATATTTTCAATGATTTACTTGGATATTATTGAATGTTCCTTAGGAGACGTGCTTCTGATTTATACTTCATTTTCTAAGTTAACATTCCCTTCACTCTTTTTCCAACATGTAGTCTATATCACAGAAATACACAAAGTACCTAGATCTGCATGAAACTGAAAACAAACAAACAAACCAATGTAAAGGGCTGGATCAAAGAAACAAACAAAAAAAAAAAGGTTGATAAAACTAAATAGAGAAAATGCCTTCTTAAATGTTGTTATTCATGAAATCACAAAACACCACCAATTTCAAAAACATTATGAGGAAAGTATTATTTGCCTTTATAAATAATATCCACAAAATTGATCAAAATAAAATAACTTTAAAATATATTCTTTAATATATCTGCAGTTCTCAACATTGTTTTTGGTCATTGCCATTTCGCCAAGGCAGTGTTTTCCAAACAGTCACACGTGCAAAATCTTAGTCAAATAAAGATTGTGATGCAGTATATCTTCTTGGTGGGAACCCAAGTGCTAATTTCCACACAAGATGTTTGGGTAAAACTGTTTTTCCTACAGTGCTGGTCTCATCTTGGTGAGCCAGTCACTAAAGACACATCCTTGAATTCAATCAGGATGTAATATTCAAGAGTTTTCAAGGAGAGAAAAGCTATTGCTCTATGGTGGTTACAGTTACATGAATAAAGGATATACTAATGCTGAGTCCTTTTGCTTTCAATTAATGTCAAAAAGTGACAGAAAGTGGGTGTCATGGTTATGGGTTTTGACTACACAGTCAGACATTTGGATTTGAGTCCCATCTTCACTCTTAACTAGCCGTGGGATTCATGCTTATGATTCCTCTTCTGTAAGCCTATAATACCATTAAAAGTTATTTAATTTAGTGTTTGTGATGGTTAAATGAGGCAAAACCTATAAAATCCCTAGCTCCTGGCATATGATAAACCCTTAAATATTATTTGTATTAAGAGATAATGCTACTGAGTTTGGAAAAAGAAAACTTGGATTTTAATTTCTGCTATTCTACTTAAGGATTAAAATGCCCTTAATCCTTTAGAAGTATTTTAAGTCTTTTGACCCCAATGTCTTCAGTTATTAAATGTGAATAATTATATGCATTTTAAGGTGACTCCCACCTGGCATTAGTCGTAAAGAACCCACCTGCGAATGCAGGAGATGTAAGCGACATGAGTTTGATCACTGGGTCAGGAACACTCCCTGGAGGAGGGCAAGGTAACCCTCTCCAGTATATTCTTGCCTTGGAAATCCCGTGGACAGAGCAGCCTGGCAGGCTGCAGTCCTTAGGGTTGTAAAGAGTTGGACCTGACTGAAGCGACTTAGCACACACTGCATTTTAAAGTGCTACTGAGGTGAATAGAATACTACATATGAAAATATTTTATAAACTCTAAAATTATGAAATTTTAAGTATAATTTCTACTCCTTGAGTATTAAAGTTTTTTAAAGAATTGTTTAAATTCACTAAGTGTTGGTAGAAACTCAGTAATAGCATGTAATTTTATTCATACAATATATTTTTTTTTGTCTCACCTGTCAGAGTTCCCTAAGAAAATTGTGGCAAAATATAGGCAAATGTTCTCTCAAGTGAATTTTACACATATTTTATTGCTAATTAGAAATAGATATAGAAGCAAAAACATGCCCAAGTAAATGTCTTTAATCATAAATAAAAATAAAACTATGTTAGTAATACTCGATGTCTCTCTATGTGATTACATATATACCATGCATTTATTTGGGAAAAATAAAAGCAATATTTTTTTTTTTTTTCATATTTGAGCCCTGACATAGGAGACACTCAGCAAATAGCTATTGAAGAATGAGTTCAAAATTACAAGCTTCAGTTCAGTTCAGTTGCTCAGTCATGTCCGACTCTTTGTGACCCCATGGACTGCAGCATGCCAGACTTCCCTGTCCATCACCAGCTCCTGGAGCTTATTCAATCTTATGTCCATCGTGTCAATGATGCCATCCAACCATCTCAGACTCTGTGCTGTCCCCTTCTACTCCTGTCTTCAATCTTTCCCACCATCAGGGTTTTTTTTCCAATGAGTTAATTCTTCACATTAGGTGGCTAAAATATTGGAGTTTCAGCTTCATCATCAGTCCTCCCAGTGAATAGTCAACGATTGATTTCCTTTAAGATGGACTGGTTGGATCTCCTTGCAGTCCAAGGCACTCTCAAGAGTCTTCTCCAATGCCATAATTCAAAAAATAAATTCTTCAGCACTCAGCTTTCTTTATAATCCAACTCTCACATCCATACATGACTACTGGAAAAACCATAGCTTTGACTAGATGGACCACTGTTGGTAAAGTAATGACGCTGCTTTTTAACATGCTTTCTAGGTTGGTCATAGCTTTTCTTCCAAGGAGCAAGCATCTTTTAATTTCATGGCTGCAGTAACCATCTGCAGTGATTTTGGAGCCCAAAAAAAGAAACTCTGTCACTGTTTCCATTGTTTCCCCATCTATTTGGCAGGAAGTGATGGGACCTAATGCCATGATCTTAGTTTTCTGAATGTAGAGCTTTAAAACAATTTTTTCACTCATCCTCTTTCACTTTCATCAAGAAGCTCTTTAGTTTTTCTTTGCTTTCTGCCATAAGGGTGGTGTCATCTGCATATCTGAGGTTATTTATATTTCTCCTGGAAATCTTGATCCCAGTTTGTACTTCATCCAGCCTGGCATTTCACATGATGTACTCTGCGTATAAGTTAAATAAGCAGGGTGACAATTAACAGCCTTGATGTACTCCTTTCTCGATTTGGAACCAGTCTGTTGTTCCAAGTCCAGCTCCAACTGTTGCTTCTTGACCTACATACAGATTTTTCAGGAAGCAGGTCAGGTGGTCTGGTATTCCCATCTCTTGAAGAATCTTCCACAGTTTGTTGTGATCCACACCGTCAAAGGCATTGGCATAGTCAATAAAGCAAAAGTAGATGTTTTTCTGGAACAATCTTGCTTGTTTGATGATCCAGCAGATGTTGGCAATTTGATCTCTGATTCCTCTCTCTTTTCTAAATCCAGCTTGAACATCTGAAAGTTCTCGGTTCACATACTGTTGAAGCCAGGCTTGGAGAATATTGAGCATTACTTTGCTAGTGTGTGAGATAAGTACATATTTCTGATATCTTTTGTGATTCCCTTTTCAATGTACTTGACTTTTTTATTCCTTGGATTCAGTGTAAAATGAGGCTATCACTATAGAACTGATTACGGAGACATTACAGAGAACTATGAGAAATTAACTGAAACGATGACAGAAAAGTGTTTTGAACTGCTTTCTAACGAAACATTCATAGAAACACAAACCTCTCATGGCATAAAAGTGCTTTTGGAAATGGAGGCAAACACAGCTGAGCCTGAGAAGTTAGTAGTGGGGAAAAAAAAAAAAAAAACAGCAGGAGGGAGGTTCGAGATCAGGAGTGACAGCCTCTTTCATTTTAGAGAGGTAGCACTGATGGATAATTATGATGCTAAATCTATATCAGTGATTTTTAAAGAATTATATTTGGACACATATTTGGCAGAAATTGAAAAATAATTCATATAATGACAAATTTATCCAATTAGAATGAAATGCACACAATGAAAACTGCCTTCAGTACTCTAAATAGAAAAAATTGTGAAAAATAAAATTTGCAAATATAGATGAAAAGGAAAAAGAGTTGATGTTGATGTATGAAAATAAAATATTAAAGAAAATAAAATTTTAATTTCAATTATTTTTAATAAAAATATAAAAAAAAACTAGTTTTTCCCTAACTGACAATATCAGATCAGCTGATATCACTAATAAAAATTTGATTCTCTGTCAATATGCAAAAGTTTACTTATATAGAAAGTAAATAAAAGATTAAGTCTTGTCATTTAATATGAAGATTTTGTACTTCTATGAAAAAAAGCATGATAGTTTCTAATAGACCTGAGTACATTCATCACTTGAAATCTCCTCACAGCATTACTGACATTAATTGGAATTAGTTCTCTGGAAAAGCATGAACTAAGTGTCTTGTGCTGGAAGGTACAGAATGTAGGAAGATTAAAGAGACTGCCCATAAAATGTGAAGTAAGGAATTTTGCTATTGCTATAGACTTGGTTTTGCAAAATGAATAGGCTAAAGAAAAGAAGAAGAAGAAGAAGAAGCACATTATTTTATTTTGAAAGAAAATAATTGCGGAAAAGGAAGCGGTTTGACATACTAACTTTTTATAGTAATCTAAAAGATTGCATCTCTAGAGCAGAGTAATTTAAGCCTAGGCTTCTTGCTTAGCCTTCATTAATTAAACCCTTCACCATCCTACATAAAGTATCTTAATTTATTAATTTAGTTTGTGTGGAAAATTTTTTTCAGTACATCCAATTGAGCAGAGTATGTTATTCCATTAATCACATATTTTAAAAATTTTACAATAAAAGTTTTACTGTTCATGTAAAACCAATTTACTTTGCTGCTGTTAAGCAAAGATTTTTGGTGAAAACCCAGAGTATAATTGCAATTACACACTCATCTCATACTTAATTTCTTCTTGTTGGGATTTCTTTTCTGTAAAATTAACCAATTCCCTCAAAGAGGTGTGGGGTTTGTTTGTCTTTCATCATTCGCTTTAGAAGCTCTCTTTCTTTCTCTCTGTCTCCCCCTCTCTCTCTGCCTTGTAAACTCTACTTAATTCAGCCATAAATTTTTGCAGTTTCTTTTTTTTTCATCAGATTTGTGTCTCATGTAAAAATATCAGACCTCTAGAATGAAGAAACAAAATTATCAGCTAAATGTAAATAAGGAAGAAATCAGATATTTATGGTACTCATTGAAGTAATAATTATTAAATATAAATATATAATTCATAACATAAATTTTTGATAAAAAGAATTTTGAGTTTCTTTCTGCCCATATAGCATAGATTTTGAGAATCACAAGATTCATAAAACAATGTTTTGTGGCAACTTGTTCTAAGAATGTGCAACCTCCCCTTTAGATGGATACTTACCATCATAATCATAATCAGATCCAGAAAAAGCAAGATAAAAATGAACTGAGTGTTTAGGACTTGCTATTTGGAATATCCCATGTAGAAAATATGTAAAAGTGCAAATGTCCATAATAATATTAAAATATGACTTATAAAATTACTACTATTATTACCAGCACTGCTAGATCATAGAAACTGCTAGAGAATTCCAGAAAAATATCTACTTCGGCTTCATGGACTGTGCTAAAGCCTTTGACTGTGTGGATCACAAAAAACTGGAAAATTCTTCAAGAGATGGGAATACCAGACCACCTTGCTTGCCTCATGAGAAACCTGTATGCAGGTCAAGAAGCAACAGTTAGAATCAGACATGGAACAATGGACTTGTCCAAAATTGGGAAAGCAGTATGTCAAGTATGTCTAGCAAAAGCTATGATTTTTCCATTAGTCATGCATGGATGTGAGATTTAGGCCATAAAGAGAACTGAGAACTGCATAGTTGATACTTTTGAACTGTGGTGTTGGAGAAGACTCTTCAGAGTACAGCAAGGAGATCAAACCAGTCAATCATTAAGGAAATCAGTCCTGAATGTTCATTGGGAGGACTGATGCTGAGGCTGAAACTCCAATACTTTGGCCTCCTGATGGGAAGAACTGATTCACTGGAAAAGACCCTGATGCTGAGAAAGATTGAAGGCAAGAGATAAGGGGAACCACAGAGGATGAGATGGTTGGATGGCATCACTATCTCGATGGACATGAGTTTGAGCAAGCTCCAGGAGTTGGTGATGGACAGGGAAGCCTGGTGTGCTGCATTCCAGGGGGGTCACAAAGAGTCAGACGTGACTGAGCAAATGAACTGAAGAGTATTAAAATCTTTCTTTTTTTTTTCTTTCTGATATTGATATAGCTGATTCAGCTCTCTTATTAATTTTATTTACATGGGATATCTTTATTTTTTTTTAACACTGGATATCTTTTCCCACATTTTTGCTTTCAATCTGTGGGTTTTTCTCAATCTAAGTTTTATCTCTTACAGATAGCCTATATATAGATCTTGTTGCTTTTTTTTTTTCCATTTTTTGATCCTGACAGAATTGCATTGTATAGAATATCACATTTAAAACAATTATTGATACAGTTAGATTTACATTATTTATGTTTTTTGCTTTTTGTGTGTTTTTAAAAGCTTCCTTAACTGGGCTTTCCTGGTGGCTCAGTGGTAAGGAAACTACCTACCAGATGTAGGTTTGATCTCCATGTTGGGAAGATTCCCTGGAGAAGGAAATGGCAACCCACACAGTATTCTTGCCTGGGAAAGCACATGGACAGAGCAAACAGGTGGGCTACAGTCCATGGGGTCACAAAAGAATGGGACACAACTTGGTGACTAAACAACAACATCTGGCTTCCTTAACAACTGGCTTTTACACTAAATAAATATTTTTTAATGTTAAATTTAATTCTTTTTTTTAAATTATATTTTTATTAGTTATTTTCTCATGGTTTCTATTGGGATTATGACATGAAGCTTAATTGATTAGATTCACTTCATATTAAAGCTAACTTGATTCCAGTATAATATAGAAACTTTGTTCTTACCTAGGACCAGCCCCCCGTGTGTGTGTGTGTGTATATATATATATATATAACTATATATATATATATTTGGATATACTATAACCCAATAATTCTGTTATGATCATTGCCTTATACAATTTAATAGTTTTAAGATATTAAGAGACTAAAGCATTCATAGAATCAAACATATTAATTGATCAGTTTATCTTTTTTTTTCAATTTCTTGTGATTGAAGTATGTTCTCACATAATTTCCTATAGCCTGAAGAAGTCCCTGTATTTTTTGTAAGGTAGGTCTACTAGTAACAATGTTTTTCATTGTTTGTCTAAGAGCATCTGAAATTTACTTTCATTTTTGAAGGCTATTTTTCTGTATATGTATTTCTGTGTTGACAGGCTGTTTTGTTTGCTTGCTTTTCTTTCTGTCCTTTGAATATGTCATTCCACTCTCTGAAGGTTTCCATGGTTTCAGATGAAGTCATTCATTAATTATATTGAATTGTCGTGGTACACGATGAGTCACAATTCCCTTTCCTTTATACAAATTTTTCTCTTTCAACAGTTTGACTATGATTTCTTTGGATGTGGATTTATTTGCAATTGTCCTAATTTAGAGCTCTCTTCAAGTGTACATTAACATGTTTGTATCAAATTCATGATCATTATTATTATTTTTTTTTTTCTGCTCCATTTCCTCTTCCTCTGGGTAGACCATCACAGATTCCTGTTAGTTTAATTAAAGGTTCAGTATGTATCCAAGTTAGATAGCTTTCATAGAAATATATGGTCTGTTTCCTGGACATTGAAATGGTTGTTTTTTTACCAATTTTGTCCTGCTTTATAAGCTGCTTTTAGGGACAGGATTTTAGAATGTATGACCATAGCAATAGCTAACATGACCCCCTAAAAATGTTTTAAAATGTTTGTAGAAAGAAATTCTTTGGTTGTATATACATATGTGTGCGTTTCTATATGAGTTTAAATTGTCAAACTAGAAGTGATTTCTTTTGAAGATTTACATAATGAGGATAGACAATATCAAATACTGATGTTTTCAACAAATTGTATCTAAATGAAGATTATGAGTGAAGTGAGTCAGAAAGAGAAAGATAAATACCGTATTCTAACACATGTATATGGAATCTAGAAAAATGGTACTGAAGAATTTATTTACAGGGCAACAATGGAGAAACAGACATAGAGAATAGATTTATGGACATGGGGAGAGGGGAGGAGAGGGTGAGATGTGTGGAAAGAGGAACATGGAAAGTTACATTACCGTATGTGAAATAGATAGCCAACAGGAATTTGCTGTCTGGCAGAGGAAAGTCAAACAGGGGCTCTGTATTAACCTAAAGGGGTAGGATGGGGAGGGAGATGAGAGGGCGTTTCAAAAGGGTGGGGATATATGTATCCCTAAGGCTGATTCATGTTGAGGTCTGACAGAGAACAGCAAAATTCTGTAAAGCAATTATCCTTCAATAAAAAATAAATTAATTTTAGAAACAGAGAGAGAGAGAAAAAAACAGTAACATGTCACATGGCAGATAACAATGGGAGGCCATTAAGAGCTGAATGATTCAGTTCTACATCTGAAAGAAACTGAATTATGTCAACAATCACTGAGTTTGGAAGAAGCCTGTAATTATTGGATTACCATCCAGAGAGATGCATTGTTTCCAGTTTATGAGAACCTGAACACTACATGTCTGTGAACTATGCCTGGACTTCTGACCTAAAGATGCTATAGAGTAATAAAGAGGTGTTGTTGACAGTCACTAAGTTTGTAGTGACTTTTAATACAATAATGGAAAACTAATACTGTGGAGATTATCAAAGTAACATTGTGGTTTATACCTCTTAACTATTGTGACCATTTGCTGTTTCAGCTTTCTTTCCCTGAAGGCTTCCTTAATTTTCTTTGGTGTTTCACTTCTTCCCTACCATAGGTCCATGTTACTCTGTTGGATCTAATTAACCCTTCTTCACTACAGACCTCATTACGGATTGAGCAGTCAACATGTATTTCATTCTGCAACAGTGAAGGAAGAGAACTGTTTCTGCTGGGGTTTAAAAACTGGTAATATAAAAGCCTGATGACATAGATGATCATGTTTGCCTCTACAAAGACAGATTACACATTGAAATAAAAGCAACACATTGAAATAAAAGTCTGATGATATAGATGATCATGTTTGCCACTACAAAGACAGATCACACATTGAAATGAAAGCAACACAGAGTCCAAGGAGAGGTTAGATAGATTTGAGGACGCTCCCGTGTCTGCTCATTGCTGAACGTTAAGTGTGACGTTGAGAATTCCAGTTATGTCAACTAGTCAAATAATAAATTTGTTTTTCTTATACCATTCTGAATTTGGTTCTGTTTTGTGCAGCTGCAAGAAGCTTGACTGATAAAGAAACAATGAACCAAAAGAGAGATTGAAAATGAGGAAAAATTTAGTCTGAGAATGTGAATTCACTGGGTATGATTAACGTATGTATCACTGGACTTCCCTGGCAGCTCAGCTGCAATGCGGGAGACACCGCTTCAATTTCTGGGTCAGAAACATCCTCTGGAGAAGGGAGAGGCTACCCACTCCAGTATTCTTGAGCTTCCTTAGTGGCTCAGATGGTAAATCCTCCTCCTCCAGTGTGGGAGACCTGGGTTCAATCCCTGGGTTGGGAAGATCCCCTGGAGGAGGGCATGGCAACCCACTCCATTATTCTTGCCTGGAGAATCCCTATGGACAGAGGAGCCTGGTGGGCTACAGTCCATGGCATCCCAAAGAGTTGAACATACCTGAGTGACTAAGCATAGCATAGCACATAGGTAATCACTAAGTTTCCTTAATACTCTTTCAGCAAACACTGCTAACTGATTTCTTCACTTTGGTTCAATTTAAGATCCTCATTGCAATTCTCCAGATTTAGCATAAAATTCGGAACCTACTCCATTCCTTGCATAGTTATGATAATATTCATGAGTAAAAGAACACTAGCTACCATTAATTACTGCCTGCTCCTTATTCTCTTAGGATTAATTTGTCTATAGACAAAATAGACTTTTGGGACAATAAAAAGATAAGGATATCAGAAGAATATTAGGATTTATTTTATTGGTGACTAAAAGTGTCATAGTTATGTGTAGGCATTTATTATTTATATAAATAATTTCTTATAGTTCTATGACAATGAATGTGAATATTACTTAATATTATATTAGAGAATTATTAAAATATCTAAAAATGCTAAAATAGAAGCAATATATTGATACATGCTATAAATTAAAAACTATCACTGGAACTTATAAGATCCAAGTAAATTCTAATAGGCTTTCCATCATTCAGGAGAACATGTCCTCAGTTCTTCAGATGCTGAAGGGCCATAGTCTAAGAAATGTATTCCAGAGATTTTGCTTTGATTACCAAGATTTTAAACTGGCAGTACATGACCAAAATCCCTCAATTTTTTAAACCTAGTCCTTACATGAAAACATGACATATTGGTCAAAATTGAGAGTGCAACTTTAGAGAATATATTAATAATTTAAAATTGCAGATATATATTAACTTTCCATGCAATTTTCATCCAACGAAGAACTCAGAAGAGATATTTATGGAAAAAAATCTAAAACTGAATAAATTCTGCAGAGTTGCTAGCTCATACTTTATACTTATTTTGCATTTAATATCATTGCAAATTAGAATAATCTCCCTACAGTCATAGATATAAAATTGAAATTATTTGCATTATAAAATCACCTTTAAATATCTTAATAGATGGTTCAAGGCAAAAGAACCCTATTAGTTCTATAAAGGGTGATAAATGAGACTGTGTGCATATTGTAATCATGTAATTGAAAGTGTGTATTAAGTCTTTGCTTGGAGAACTACTGAATTGGAACCTTAAGATATGAGAGAAAAATGAGAAGGGATTCTGGGAATTTAATTTGCTTGGGGGAAAAACAAGGAAAATTTAGTTAAGATAGCTGTGCTTAACTGCAATTTAAAAATGATTCCTAGATTTTAAATCTTAATAGCATGTATAATGCGTGCTTCAGTAATTCAACATACACACCTTCTCCAATACATCACTAGGTATGTAAAAAGAGTTTAAAAAAATGGAATTTTTTTTTAGCTGCATTTATTTAATAGTAAAAAAGCTAGTATTTGTTTTGTGCTCAAATTTTGTTAACTCTGTATATTATATTGTCAAACCAAACTCTCCCTATTAAACTAAGTGGTCAGTATTTATTATTATGTTTACTTTAGAAGTCATATACTGAGGCCTATTCAGGTCCTTAAAGGGTGATAAATTATGCAAAAACATGATGAAATAAATACAATGTAGTCATTAAAAATCACATTATAGGGGTATATTTAATTTATGGAAAATATTTCTAATTGGTAAATAAATAATTAAAATAAATCACAGTAACTATTAGTGAGTTTTGACATTACGAATAATATTTGACACTTTGTGATCAATCATTCATTTGTGTTTGACTCTTTGTGACCACGTGGATGATAGCCTGCCAGGATCCTCTGTCCATGAGATTTTCCAGGCAAAAACACTGGAGTGGAGGCCAATTTCCTATTCCGGGGGATCCTCCCCACCCAGGGATCAGGGGCTCAACCCACGTCTCCTGTGTTTCCTGCATTGGCAGGTGGATTCTTTTTCACTGAACCATGTGGGAAACCCCTTTGACTCTATTTTTTTTTTTTTTCTAAATTGTCTACAATTGACTTGTACACCTTTCCTAAACAGGAAACAATTTCATTTATTATTTCATAAAACAGCCTTGTGGATAATGTTTTAGACCAAAAAATAAGAACATTTGCCCACTACATCCCAGATGCCATTTTAAGTGATTTGCTCTTCTCTTAATTTTTTGTGCCTCACAATAATTTGATGGAGTAGAACTATCATTTTTATTATTATCATTATTTTGCAGTTGACAAACTAAGGAACAGAGAAGTTAAATGACTTGTTTAAGATCACAGCTAAAAAGCAGCAATGGAACTTCAGACAATGAAAACACTTTTATACTCTTTGACTAATCTAATCTACTGTCTACTAATCTACTATCCAGCACTAAAACACTATCTATCTTTATCTTCACTCTGGTTTTCTATACACTATTTAAATCAGACTTGAATACTTGTCTTTAATATGTTACTTTCACATTTGCAAGTGGCAGGGTACAAAATGGAAGCAGTGTGATGCAGGATATGCTTCCAGCACAAAGAAAATCTACATGAAAATTAGAATCATCATTACATTTTCTTCTTTCCTGCTGAACTCTGCAGTTCCTATCGCATCTCAGTGGCACTGCCAAGAAGAAGGGTAATAACATTGTGAGTCTCAGTTGACTGATGTCTCAGCCCTTTTGCCCTTTTAGCACAATCACCCTTTCCATTCCTTAGGGATTTCATTTGATATTCTCCACTGTTAGAATCATTGTAACAGCAAGAGGAGGCAGAATTAGCAGTTATGGATAGATATTTGCTCATTTCTCAAGTTATTTTTCCTTCAAATTAAAGGACATTTCATATATGTGTAGAAAAATGAATATCTTATTCTATATGTTTAAATGGATTTGGAATCTGCAATTTAGACTCATTATTTCCTTTCTTAACAAGTCATTCAGTCCAACCTATGATATGATTAAAAGAGCAAAATTGCCGATAAATCATAAGCCCTTGACTTTGTAAAGTTACCTAATGTTTTATTTTTGCTGATGCTTCTGACAGCTAGTTAATGTGAAAGTTGGTTTTAGAGTTGTTAATTTATGAGACAGAAATCTTTGGATTTTTAAAGAACAAATGCATTGTTATCAGATACTTAATCCACTAAAATTAAATAGTATTAAATATTACCAATTATTGAGTGAGCATTAAAAAAAATGTTTTATGCTTGTCCAAAAAGTTTAAAGGAAAATTTTAATAGAGACATATTTTAAAGTCCAGAATAAATTAAAATATTAGTTCTGTGATTGCTAGTTGTTATTCGCTCAGTCGTGTCCAACTCCTTGTGACCCCATGGACTGGGACTCACCAGGCTCTTCTGTCCATGGGATTCTCCAAGCAAGAATAGTGGAGTGAGTTGCCATTTCCTTCTCCAGGAGACCTCTTGGAGAAGGTCTCTTCCTGATCCAGGGATAGAACCTGTGTCTCCTGCATTTCAGGCAGACTCTTTACCATGTAAGCTCCCAGGGAAGCTCTGTGATTACTAGTTAAAATCAATCAATAAACACTGTCAACTTCATCTTAAATGAATATAGATATGAACTGTCCCTCATGCAATTAAATCTCAACTGTGAAAATAAAATACCTAAAATATCCACAAACCAAAAATTAAAATTTTTTAATTTAAGTTTAATAATTTCATTATGAATAGTAATTTCTTGAAGGTTAAAATTTGCCTGTCAGTCATCTCTATTTTCAAGAAGATGAATGAAAATTTTAATTAAATAGCTAATTCCAAAAAATGACATGATATTTTATTTTAGCTCAACTACGATTTTCTTGAAAGTTTAAGATTACTATCTTCAAACTATCAATCTCAATATTTGAAGTAAAATATATAGCAAAAGGTAATGTTTCAGACTTGACCTAGAAAAAGTTAACTCTTTCTGAGAAGGTTTAGAATATACTTTTGACAAGATTTAGATGTATCTATTTCATAATGAAATGCTGTAAATCACCTTGATGTTTCATCATGATACAAAATAGAATATTCTTATACTTTTTCTTGTTCAATGTTAATCATATTATATTTTGTTTCATTAGAATGAACCTAAAGAGAAATTTTTATACTGATTAAGTATAATTAAAACAGATGCATATCAGCTTAGAAACAATAAGAACTATTATTAATGGTTATTAACTATTTATATTGGTATAATTATTAGATTATACCAATGTTCCATTTCACCATATTTTATTTTTATTTGTTTATTTATTTTTTTTCATGTCACCATATTTTAATATTTAATGGTTGGGCCAAAAATATTTGTGGGTAAGAAGAAGAAAAAGGATGAAATTAGTGTAAGATTAAAGCAGGGAAAGTGTGAAATTATGTAAATGAGACTTTTTTTATTTGAGGAACCCATAAAAAAGTTGTTTGATAGTCAAGTGTAGAAAAAGCTGCTTATAGTAATCTGCTTATAGTAATGAAGTTAATGACCACCACTGAAGCAGTCAGAGCCTTACTCTGTTCCAATAAATATTGAAATCAGAAGCTAGAGGCAAGTCACACTTCTTAAAAGATGCACATTTAGAATCAGGCATCTTATTTTATAATATTTGATTATCTTTTACCACTAATAATGTCATTAGACTAAACATAATAGATAAACCCTCATTGAAATGAAAATCAATATTTTAGATAGTCAGTCCCTTACTTTCTCATCAGCTGGAACTATCCATATGGCTGCCTCACAGCACGACATCTGGATCCTCTTTAGGCCAGTTAGAGACAGAGAGAAAGTGAATAAGAGAGAGGGAGGGTCCAAGATGAAAATTGCACTGTTTTATAAGCTAGTCAAATAAATAATGCCCTATCGCTTCTTTTATGCTCTATTTAATTATTAGTAGTGAGACACCAAATCCAGACCAAGCAAGCAGGAGGGTTACCAGTAGGTGGAAGGCACTGGGGGTCATTTTATGGGATGCCTGCCACACTCATCCCTATGTCTGCTTTTACCAATCCACTTGACAAAAACCCAAAATCACGGCTTAGCATAGTTTAAATTTTATACATAACATTAGGCAATACAGAAGAAAGCATCACAAGTGAATTACCTTATCTCTGCATTTTACAAATCAGGAAGCTGAGAATCAAAGAAACATAAGTTGTTTGAAGTAGAGCTAAAATGAGAATGATGTGCCAATTGTTTTCTCCATTAAACTGCCCTACCAGTTGTCAACCTCTAAAAATTATTTTGAAATCATTTTAATTTGCTCAATAATTGTCAAGATAGTTTAATGAGTTCTCATAAAACTTTTACCCAACGTTCCCTAATACTAACCTTGTCTGTGAAAGTCACTCTGTTGTGTCCGACTCTTTGTGACCCCATGGACTATATAAACCATAGAATTCTCCAGGCCAGAATACAGGAGTGTGTAGAAGATCCCATCACCACGAGATTTTCCCAATCCAGGGATCAAACCCAGGTCTCCCACATTGCAGGTGTATTTACCCACATTGCAGGCAAATTCATTACAGACTGTCTGCAATGCGGACGAATACTTAAAACTATAAACTTATCAGACTTTACTCACATTTTCTTAGCATTTAAATGCTTTATTCAGGGACTTCCCTAGTGGTCCAGTGGTTGGGATCTTGCCTTCCAATGCAGGCGGTGCAGACTCAATCTCTGATCTGCGAGCTAAGATCCCACATGCTTTGCAGTCAAAAAACTAAACATAAAACAGAAGTGATATTGTAACAGATAGAACCGACTAAAAAATGGTCCATATATATATATTAAAAAAAACTTTATTCAGATTTTCGCATATTACCCACTAATGTACTTTACTATTAAAGCACGCAGTCTAGGATTCCATAATGTGTTTAGTCATCATATCCCCTTCATCTCCTCCCATCTGTGATGAAATCTCAACATTCCCTTGCTTTTCATGACTTTGAAAATTTTGATGCATTCTTGTGATGTATTTTGTTGAATATCCCTTGATATGTGTTGGTCTACATTTTCTTTTGTTTAGTCTGGGGTTATGCATTTGTGGGGTATGATTCAGCAGTGGTGAAATGATATTATCATCACATATATCAGGTAATATATAATAACATTATGACTTATGACTCGATATCATCCATCACACACACACACAGACACACACAGACACACACACACAAGCAAAATGATTAGAGTAAAAACATTATTTATAAATACTCACAGAAAGTTGTGGCATTTTACTAACCAAATGTAGCTGTCAATATTTATAAACATATTATGTATACAAAATTAGAGTGTTTGAACTAAAAATAAATAGTAATGAAACTGCTGTTGATTGTGCATGCTTTGACTTTTGACTGCCTGTGATCAGACATTAGATATAGCTTTGGAATAACTATATTTTAAATGGGTCCTCCACATATAGAATAAGAAGAGTTTTTGTCAATAAATCCTCTGAAATTTAAATATATTTTGTTTAATTCAAGTGGGATCTATTAATAAAATTGTTCAATAAATTGAGTGGCACAAAACGTGTTTTGGAAGTACTGAACAAATTAAACAATAAAAATTTATGTGGTATATAGATTTAATTTTGAACATCTACATGTGTGCTATGGCATATCTCTACATGCAGACAGACTTTTTGATGGAATACTTCATATTTGATTTATATTCTACCCTGGCATGGAATCAAATATAGATATTTTATGATTTTGAAGCACTTATGTTTGGCAAAAGGCATAACAAAAACATTTAAGTAAGTCATTTTATGGGGTCACAATAGACAATTTTGTCTTATAAGATATTAGTTAAAAACAGTAGTGTTCTGAATGAAGATAATAAGACAGTACCTATGAAATTGTTGAGACTTATTCACCTGCCATTGCAAAAAAAAATTAAATTGAAGATGCTCATTATTTTTTAAATGTTTGGTTATTTTTTACTAGGTACTAAGAAAAAGAGAGTAAAATAGAAAGAGAAAGAAATAATTATCTCAATTAAAAGCATCTTGGTATAAAGAAAATTGGCAATTAGATATACCAGCATTTTCAGTTTCATTAAGTAAAAAGCAATTTTGGAGAGATTATGGATGATTTTATAAAAAGAAGGAGAAGAATTATATTTTAGAAAGTGTTTTGCAGGAAAAAAAAGTGACAGTTGCAAGGCATACTAAGGAACTGAAGTGTGTTAATATGTAACTAGGAAAAAGAATATGCTTATTTCACTTTTAGTGTAAATGACACCTTTTGCTTTAATTGATATACATTTATAGCAATGTATACATAATTAGCATGAATATATATTATTTAAAGTTGTTTAGAAATAATTTTATTTTCAAAATGAATTTTGAATGGTAGCAGACCACCAATAAAATAAGACCAAATCATTCAGTCCGTGAATAAATACCTTAATAAAAAATTTCACTCATAAGATATCCTGGTTTGAACAGTGAAATATACACCTGCTGTATGTATAATTATTAACTTTTATCATTTTAATGTAGTTATAGGTCTTTATTATTCTCCTTACAATGGTTAACATTTTCCTTAGATAGCTTTATTGTTAGATTCTTCTCATTATTACAACCTTACTTAAAGGAGACCTCTGCCTTTCATCAGTCACAATATATCTTATTGTCTTTTTTTTTTTTCATTGCTAGTTTTCTTATCTGAAATCATCTGATCATGTTTTTGTGTATTGCCTCCTTTCACTGCCATGGAACAATAGCAAAGGATTTTTCGGTACCATTCCATACTTTGTTGCTCTACCTGGAATAATTATTACCTGAGAGAGAAAATAAAAGTTGCTCATCTATTCCAGACCATCATTATCTATGTAAATAAATGGAGAATTTTCTTAAAGTTTTATTACTGACTAGACTACTTACAAAGCAATAATTTAGTAGTGTTTTATAATCTATTTGCATTCCATTTATAGATACACCACTGGAAAGTACAGATTTCAGAAATCTTACCTCACCTTGATATTTTTACAATTTTGTGATGCTTTTTCTTCATTCTACTCCCTCTGCTCACATGCCATTAACCCAGTATTCCCAACATTTTCATCTTAAATTAATTTTACCCCTTTTAAAGAATTTTGGTCTCTATTAATCTTACTCCTTTTTAAAATTTAATTGTTCATTTTAATTGGAGGATAATTACTTTACAATGCGGTGGTGGTTTTTGCCATACATTAACATGAATCAGTCAGTGTACATGAGTCCCCCATCCTGAAACCCCGTCCCACTTCCCTCCCCACCCCATCCCTCTGGGTTGTCCCAGAGCACTGGCTTTGAGTGCCCTGCTTCAAGCATCAAACTTGCACTGGTCGTCTATTTTAAATGTGGTAATATACATGTTTCAATGTGTTTCCTCCAAAATGAAGTTAGGCTGATTCACACCACATGAAAACAATTTGGTATTCCAAGTCCTCCTGGAACTTATGAAATGTCAAGGGATAATAAAAACAATATTTCTTTCAAGCTTCTTAAAGACATGGATGATTCTCTTTTCTCTGTTTTTATTGGGATAAAATCATACCAAAAACTTAATGAGAATTAGATTGCTATAAGGATAAAAAGCATCAAAAAAGCAAAAGAATTCCAGAAAAACATCTGTTTTCTGCTTTATTGACTATGACAAAGCCTTTGACTCTGTGGGTCACAATAAACTGTGGAAAATTCTGAAAGAGATGGGAATACCAGACCACCTGACCTGCCTCTTGAGAAACCTGTATGCAGGTCAGGAAGCAACAGTTAGAACTGGACATGGAACAACAGGCTGGTTCCAAATAGGAAAAGGAGTACGTAAAGGCTGTATATTGTCACCCTGCTTATTTAACTTCTATGCAGAGTACATCATGAGAAACGCTGGGCTGGAGGAAGCACACGCTGGAATCAATATTTCTGGGAGAAATATCAATAACCTCAGATATGCAGATGATACCACCCTTATGGCAGAAAGTGAAGAAGAGCTAATGAGCCTCTTGATGAAAGTGAAAGAGGAAAGTGTAAAAGTTGGCTTAAAACTCAACATTCAGAAAACTAAGATCATGGCACCTGGTCCCATCACTTCATGGCAAATAGATGAGGAAACAGTGGAAACAGTGGCTGACTTTATTTTTCTGGGCTCCAAAATCACTGCAGATTGTGATTGCAGCCATGAAATTAAAAGACGCTTACTCCTTGGAAGGAAAGTTATGACCAACCTAGACAGAATATTAAAGAGCAGAGACATTACTTTTCCAACAAAGGTCCATCTAGTCAAAGCCATGGTTTTTCTAGTGGTCATGTATGGATATGAGAGTTGGACTATAAAGAAAGCTGAGAACCGAAGAATTGATGCTTTTGAGCTGTGGTGTAGTAGAATACTCTTGAGAGTCCCTTGGACTGCAAGGATATCCAATCAATCCATCCTAAAGGAGGTCAGCCCTGGGTGTTCATTGGAAGGACTGATGTTGGAGCTGAAACTTCAATACTTTGTCCACCTGATGAGAAGAAGTGACTCATTTGAAAAGACCCTGATGCTGGGAAAGATTGAGGGCAGGAGGAGCAGGGGCGACAGAGGATGAGATGGTTGGATGGCATCACTGGCTCAATGGATATGAGTTTGGGTGATGGATAGGGAGGCCTGGCGTGCTGCAGTCCATGGGGTCACAAAGAGTAGGACATGACAGAGCAACTGAACTGAACTGAGGATAAAGCTCTCAATCAGCGGTATCTGGTGGGATATTTATATTCTATAAAACCTATAAAGTGAGAGTTACCTCTGAGCCACCAGGTGAAATAAACATATAAGTTATTAAATATTTAAAGAATCCCTCTTCAATGCAGGAAATGTGGGTTTGAATCCTAGGTCTAGAAGATACTCTCAGAAGCAAATGGCAACCCACTCCAGTATTCTTGCCTAGGAAATCCCATGGACCAGAGTAGCCTCGTGTGCTACAGTTCAAGGGGTGCCAAAGAGCTAGACATGACTGAGCATACACATTTCACCAACATTTTGTCCCTGGCACAGTGGATCAGCTGCGCTTAAAAATGATTTCCTTCATAAATGTAAATGTCTGTTACAAAAAGATACCTCTGTTTTCAGAGCTTCTCCAGTGCCTATAGTTTCCCAAAAATAATCAGCTGAGGATCATATGCCAAAAGGGCATACTAGCATAATTTGCTACTTCATGTATATGTATATTTTTCCATATGTACTTTTATTTTTTTCTTTCTTACACACACCTAGCTCTCTATCACCAGATTTTGGGCTTGGTTAGTTTTTCACTTATCTGTGCTTAATTGGACATTGTTTGTTTGTTTGTTTGTTGTTAAAGTTTAGGTTCAGGTTTTCTTGCTTTTTAAAAAAAGATATTTTAAAAATGTTATTTATTTGGCTGTGCTGGATCTTCATTGCTTCATGGACTTTCTTTAGTTGCAGCCTGTGGGTTTCTCATTGTGCTGGCTTCTCTTAGCTCAGTAGTTGGGGTTCATGGTCTCCAGGGCACTGTCTCATGAGTTGTGGCTAGTGGGCTCCAGGGTGCTGGCTCAGGAGTTGTGGTGCATGGGCTTAGTTGCTCTGCCACGTGTGAGATCTTCCTGGATCAGGGATTGGATCCACGTCTCTTACATTGGCAGGTGGATTCTTTACCATGAACTACCAGGGAAAACCCCTGCCACCTTTCTGATGAGGAAAAGACTCATCTACCTACTGCGCCATTGCTGTTTTGAAGATGGAAGGGGATAATGAGCTGTTGAATTTGGGCGGCCTTTAGGACCTGAAAAAAAACAATAAAACGATTCTTCCACAGAGCTTCTAGAAAGGAGCACAACATTGCAGACACCTCTATTTTAGTCTAATGAAACCACTTCATGTGTTTGATGTCTAGGAATGTAAGATAAAAATTTGTGTGTTTCAAATCACTGTGCACGCATGGTAAATCACTTCAGTTGTGTCCAACTCTTTGTGACCCTATGGACTTTAGCCTGCCAGACTCCTCTGTCCCTAGGATTTCCCAGGCAAAATATTGGAGTGGGTTGCCAAGCCCTCCTCCAGGGGATCTTCCCAACCCAGGAATTGAACCTGGGACTCTTACTTCTACCTGCATTAGCAAGCAATTTCTTTACCACTAGCGCCACCTGGAAAGCCCTTAAACCACTAAGTTTGGGGTAATTTGTTACAGCAATGATAGGAAGCTAACAAAGTACTAAAACAATAGTCAGTAAATATAATCCCAATTAGAAGCCTCACTTTTTTGCATTTTTTTACTTCTATGTTACCTTGAAAGTGCTTATCAAAAGTAAAAACTGTTTTCTGCTTTTTGCTTTGCCAAATAACTTATCAACACTCAGTATACTTTAAATAACCAACACAATAACTTTTAAAGATAAGAAGCTTTATATTGATGATGCTTTGTTCTGAATTACTGGTCAGAGTTGAATGGTCATAGATATTTTAAAACAGCTATCTCTCTCTCTCTCTGACACACACACACACACAATTTTGCCAAATATTAGATGTTCTTGATGTTAATACATACATATATGTTGAGGAAAATATTGCAAATGTGATAAATTATTGCCAGTGAAATTGCTGATTTGTGATTCAAAAACTGGCAAATTGGAGATAATATGGCTCATCAAGAAAAATAATATTGTCCATCAACTTTCCAATAGCAAAAGAAAATGCTGACTAACATCCATGGAAACAGTTGAGAGCATTTTCCCTCCTCTCTTTGCCTCAGAAAATGATGATTCAACTCATCAGTAAAGTGAGAATTGTTCTTTCTCCTCACTAAGAGATAAGGAAGAAAAATGATGAGACACAACACAGCCATGTTTATTTTGGCAGAAAAACACAGCTGCAAACTGTAACAAAAATTGCTATCACTTTTTTTTTTTTTAAGTAACAGTACTTGCTACCTATTCCTTTTCCTCTAGAGCAATAGATTTTTATATCCATTTTTTCCCCTCGCTGCTGGCTGACAAAGTCTGTGGGCAGAACTGAATTCACATCTCGCAAGTCTCGTCACCCCTCCCTAACAAAGATGCACACTCCGTGTGTTTGATGTATTATTTCCTCTTGTTGCCTCAAGAAACAAAATATGATACAAAAGGCTCAGCTTTGCCTGGCAGACAAGAAACAAAACTTTATGAAAATGAGGCCAGTTACGGAAAATAATAGCAACTCTATACACATTGGGATAAAACTTTTTTAAAGAGATGTACAATTTCTAGCTGAGGTAATTAGTAAAAACAAAAAGCAAAAACTTTTGTTTTTACTAATGACACTGGAGGTAATTGGTAAAAACAAAAGTTCTTTATATATACGTGTGTGTGTATGTGTGTGTATATGTATATGTGTGATGACTTGATGACTCAGTAGTAAAGAATCTGGCTACAGTGCAGGTGACACAGGAGATGCAGGTTCGATCCCTGGGTTTGGAAGATCCTCTGGAGGAAGAAATGGCAACCCACTCTAGTAATCTCACTTAGAAAATTCCTCGAACAGAGAAACCTTGAGGGCTACAGTCCAAAGGGTTGCGAAGAGTTCACTTGACTGAGCACACAGCATATATATGTATGTGTGTGTATATATATACATATTTGTTTTGAAAACTCACCCCTCCTGACAAAGGGCAGTTCAGTTCAGTCGCTCAGTCGTGTCTGACTCTGCGACCCCATGAATCGCAGCACGCCAGGCCTCCCTGTCCATCACAAACTCCCGGAGTTTACTCATACTCATGCCCATCGAGTCAGTGATGCCATCCAGCCATCTCATTCTCTGTCGTCCCCTTCTCCTCCTGCCCCCAATCCCTCCCAGCATCAGGGTCTTTTCCAATGAGTCAACACTTCGCATGAGGTGGCCAAAGTATTAGAGTTTCAGCTTCAACATCAGTCCTTCCAATGAACACCCTGGACTGATCTCCTTTAGAATGGACTGGCTGGATGCCCTTGCAGTCCAAGGGACTCTCAAGAGTCTTCCCCAACACCACAGTTCAAAAGCATCAATTTCTTCATGCTCAGCTTTCTTCACAGTCCAACTCTCACATCCACACGTGGCCACTGGAAAAACCATAGCCTTGACTAGACTGACCTTTGTTGGCAAAGTAATGTCTCTGCTTTTCGATATGCTATCTAGATTGGCCATAACTTTTCTTCCAAGGAGTGTGTTTCAATTTCATGGCTGCAGTCACCATCTGCAGTGATTTGGAGCCCAGAAAAATAAAGTGTTTCGCTGTTTCCACTGTTTCCCCATCTATTTGCCGTGAAGTGATGGGACCAGATGCCATGATCTTAGTTTTCTGAATGTTGAGCTTTAAGCCAACTTTTTCACTCTCCTCTTTCACTTTCATCAAGAGGCTTTTTAGTTCATCTTCACTTTCTGTTATAAGGGTGGTGTCATCTGCATATCTGAGGTTATTGATATTTCTCCCTGCAATCTTGATTCCAGCTTGTGATTCTTCCAGCCCAGTGCTTCTCATGATGCACTCTGCATAGAAGTTAAATAAGCAGGGTGACAATATACAGCCTTGATGGACTCTTTTTCCTATTTGGAACCAGTCTGTTGTTCCATGTCCAGTTCTAACTGTTGCTTCCTGACTTGCATACAGGTTTCTCAAGAGGCAGGTCAGGTAATCTGGTATTCCCATCTCTTTCAGAATTTTCCACAGTTTATTGTGATCCACACAGTCGAATGCTTTGGCGACAAAGGGCAAGGAGAGATTAAAGAAAGAGGCTGGCTACTCCAGATTGGTAGGTGACAGGGTTAATAACAAGGCAACTTGCAAGATGCACAGATCTCTTCTCCTGCCCTCCAGAATATTAAAAGTTTGCACAGAGTCCTTAACTGGGTTCAATCACATATACTGTCCAGATAGTATCAATACTTTGCTCTCTCATGGTTTCTTGCTTAAAGATGGTTCCCACTGTGGGAACAGTGGGTAGAACATACATTCCAAGGATGGCACAGTGTGAGGAGCCTCCAGTTGCTCAGGTCCAGCTCAGAAATCAACCAGAGGTCATGTCCTCTGGATAATTTCCTCCAACACCTTGTGTCTCCCAACTGGTTCTTAAAATCTTACACATCTCCCATCTTCTGCAGTGTGCCCTGAGTGGTTGACAGGGGGGTTCATTAACTTGCAGGTGACTTTTTTGGCATCTATCTAGCTGCATAGCAACAATATAGGCACCTGAAAGAGGAACACAGATCTAGATGATTCCCCAAATAAGTAAAAGTCCTGAGGGCAAACTAGAGTATCTTGGCTCTCATTCCTGCTATGAATATGGTCCCATCAGAGCCTTCCAAGACAGAAGCATTAGGGGTCTGTTCCACCCCCAAATCCCTAAAAGAGTGTTACACTTTCTCTATAGATTTCCAGGGTATCACATCCTCAGGGCAACTCTCCTCTTTGGGTCAAGCTTTCCTGCAGTCTAGAATAATCCAGTATATAAGGGAGTGAGTACCCTGAACACGCAGAACACCATGTAGATACTGTAGGAGGGCACAGTGGGTGGTGATGTTGCTCATTTTTTTCTATTTCTTGCCCAATCAGATAAATGTCATTGCTCGCCTCCCACCGCATAGCCAGGACAACCATGCAGGGGTCCTATTCCCTATCTTTTGCTGGAACATTGGGGATATTTCAGTAAACTCAGTGGGCACATAGTCTCTCATGATTGTCTCCTGAGTCGGGGGCTGCACCCCTGCCTGGGATTGCTGCTGCTCTGCTTTTGCTTTCCTCTGTATCAGTGGTCAGATGGCAGGGGGCTTTCTACCATTGAATTGTCAAGCACCACAGCATCTTCCCCTTTACTCGCTTCACTTTCCCAGGGATTCCACCCTTTAACGTCCTGATCAGAGTTTATTGCAAGCACTCGAACCTTAATCCTTTGCATTTTTTTTTTCCCCTCCTAGATTTTCAAATGATCTAAGGTCTAGGGTCTCCAATTTATTAGCCTGCTCTCCCAACTTGCCTGTCAGTCCTGAAGTCAGCAGAGCAGTAGACATGTGCACATCCTTTTCTGTCCTCAGCTCTCTCTACAATTTTCTCGCTGGAACTTCAATCTCTTATTGGGCCTTGGTGTGCAGCTGGTCTGACCACAGTAGAGGCCATCCCTTGCACAGCTATTCTTTTCCTTTCTTTGCCCAAGTGCAGTGTGTTGTGCTCAATTTCTCAGACAAGTGCATCAAGACAGCCAGAATTTTGGGGACACTCCCATGCTCATAAAGCAGCCCACATGTATCTAATACACAAGCCTCCTCTCCCCACATAACAGTCAACATTCAACTTGGAATTTCCCTCATGGATGCCTCTTTCTTAAGGCCCATTTCTTGATACCCTGACTGGCTCAACATCTGTTGGCTTGCAAACGAGCCCCAATACACAGAGGGCAAGGAAATATTGAAGGAAGAGGTAAGCATCTAGATTGGTAGGTGGCAGAGTTCGCTTCCCTAGTGCCTCAGGCAGTAAGAACTCTGCCTGCAATTCAGGAGACCTGGGATCAATCTCCATGTTGGGAGGATCCCCCACAGAAGTGAATGGCAACACACTTCAGTAGTCTTGCCTGGAGAATCCCATGGGCAGAGGAACCTAGAAGGCTACAGTCCATGGGGTTGCAAAGAGTTGGACTGACTGAGCAACTAACACTTTCACTTTTCAAGGTAAATAGTAAGGAAACTTACAAGATGAGTGTGTCTTCCCACCCTCCCAGCAGAATCATATCTGTTCAGTCATATCTAACCAACCAGATGGCCTCAATAACATCAGTTCAGTTCAGTCACTCAGTCGTTTCCAACTTGTTGAGACCCCATGAACCACAGCACGCCAGGCCTCCCTGTCCATCACCAACTCCTGTAGTCCACCCAAACCCATGTCCATTGAGTCACTGATGCCATCCAACCATCTCATCCTCTGTTGTCCCCTTCTCCTCCTGCCCTCAGTCTTTCCCAGCATCAGGGTCTTTTCAAATGACTCAGCTTTTTCATCAGGTGGCCAAAGTATTGGGGTTTCAGCTTCAACATCAGTCCTATCAATTAACACCCAGGACTGATCTGCTTTAGGATGGACTGGTTGGATCTTCTTGCAGTCCAAAGGACTCTCAAGTGTCTTCTCCAACACCACAGTTTGAAAGCATCAATTCTTCAGTGCTCAGCCTTCTTTACAGTCCAACTCTCACATCCATACATGACCACTGGAAAAACCCTAGCCTTGACTAGATGGACCTTTGTTGACAAAGTAACATCTCTGCTTTTTAATATGCTGTCTAGGGTGGTCATAACTTTCCTTCCAAGGAGTAAGCATCTTTTAATTTCAAGGCTGCAGTCACCTTCTGCAGTGATTTTGGAGCCCAGAAAAATAAAGTCTGACACTGTTTCCCCATCTATTTGCCATGAAGTGATGGGACCAGATGCCATGATCTTAGTTTTCTGAATGTTGAGCTTTAAGCCAACTTTTTCACTCTCGTTTTTCACTTCATCCGGAGGCTCTTTAGTTCCTCTTCACTTTCTGTCATAAGGGTGGTGTCATCTGAATATCTGAGGTCATTGATATTTCTCCTGGCAATCTTGGTTCCAGCTTGTGCTTCTTCCAGCTCAGCATTTCTCATGATGTACTCTGCATATAAGTTAAATAAGCAGGGTGACCATATACAGCCTTGACGTACTCCTTTTCCTATTTGGAACCAATCTGTTGTTCCAAGTCCAGTTCTAACTGTTGCTTCCTGACCTGCATACAGGTTTCTCAAGAGGCAGGTCAGGTAGTCTGATATTCCCACATCTTTCAGAATATTCCACAGTTTATTGTGATCCACATAGTCAAAGGCTTTGGCATAGTCAATAAAGCAGAAATAGACGTTTTAGTGGAACTCTTGCTTTTTCGATGATCCAGTGGATGTTGGCAATTTGATCTCTGGTTTCTCTGCCTTTTCTAAAACCAGCTTGAACATCTGGAAGTTCACGGTTCACATATTGCTGAAGCCTGGCTTAGAGAATTTTAAGCATTTCTTTACTAGCGTGTGAGATGAGTGCTCTCTTATGGTTGTGTCTTTGGAAATGACTCCCCCTGTGAAAGTGTGGGTAGAATGTGTATTCCAAGGTCAGGGGAGGGGATAAGGAGCATCTGATTACCTCAGTCCAGCTCGTGGGTCAATCAATAGTCATGTTCTCTTGATGACTTCCTCTAAAAAGAAAATGATTTAATAACATAAAAATAACACATACATTTGGCAGATTTGTTCTTGGAACATCAGTGTCTTACCTAGAGAATTTTTAGGTATCCAACAAGCCTAGACTAAAACCACTAATTGAAATCAATGTTATTTTTTTTTTAATTGAATGTTATTCTAGATCCAAAATGGTATGCTATTCTAGTAAGATAAATTCTAAGTAATACATTAATCTGAATTATATTATATTCTTTAAGCTAGTTTCAGATTAAAAAGAAAAACAAAGTAATCACCTGAATAGAATGAGAAAGAGGCTCAAAACATTTTGTCAGTATCACAATAGTGTCTTTTTAAATATGAGGCAGAGATGAACAAAATGGAGATGCTGCCCACAAAGAAAGAAGATCACAGGTTGGAAATCTCTGAGGTTCTGGATAAAAGGACAGAACCATTGATTGAGATGATTTAAATAATGCGAGGGTAAAGTCTGACTCATCATTGGAAATATCAAGATCATATGCAGATAGTAAAACGGATGCAGCAAAAATGAACAGAATGGGTAGAAGCTATGTTCTTGAGAGTGTTGAAAGGGCTCAGATGAAGCACTACTTAAGGATTTGGGAAAATAGTTCATGGTTTTGCCACATGCTATTTGGTGCAGGTTATAATTCCAGACAGATCTATACAATACCACTTAACTGAAAACATCTGAACTGTGTTTGGGGCAGTACAGCATGAAGCAGGTTCTGGAATCAATTTGACATGCTTCAACTCTGCTGTGTAAGCACTTTCATAACCTGAAAAGATAATTTAATCTTGCTAAGGCTTGGCTTTCTCATCTGTAAAATTCGTCATAGTTGCACCTACCTCATAGCATTATTCAAAGATAAGTAGAACAATGCTTATATAGGATTTAACATAGTACTTTGCAACATAGAAGACAGAAGAAATATGTAGCTATTAATATAATTATCATATAAGAGGGATGAAATGAATCTACTGCAAAGGAGATTATCTTTTTAATCCATTTACAATTGTTAGGCTAATTATATTTTTGTGGCAATTGAAACTTGGCACTATGTTCTTAATTTAATTCACTTACTTAATTGATATTTATTCAGAACTTATAATGAACCTACAAGTTTCTAGGCATTGTAGATATCCTAGTGAAGAAAATAAAGTCTCTGACTTCACTCCTCCTTTATATTTCGGAAGACAAATAGTAACAAACACGTACATAGAAATGTAGGCTGTCATGTGGTTATGAGTGATTTTGAGAAGATTAAAGCACCAAAAAAGGTGTTTGGAGAGTGAGTGTGAGTTTGGCAATGCAATTTAGTTTACATTGATCAGAAAAAAATTCATTGTGGCCTTGTATCAGATAAATAATATGATCCAAAATATTTAAAAAAGGATCATACTGGCTACTGTGCTGGAAATAGATTGTTGCAAAATCAGTTAGAAGGCTATTGCAAGGAATACTAGGTAATCTGATCCCATCTTAGACCCAAGTGGTAGCAGTGAAGGTAATGAGGAATGATAAGCTATGTATATACCATAAAGGTAGAACTAAAATTATTTTATTTATATTGGTCAGACACATATGTGTGAAAGAGAAAGGGAAGTACAGAGAATAATATATTCAGTCACTTGGAAAATGTAATCTTTATCCAATTACTTATATTAATGATGACTTGTCTATACTTAAGGTAGTGTCCTAAGTTATAACAAGATATGACAGTGTCAGTTAAAAGTGAGCACAGTTATCATAGTCAAATCAGAAAATAAACGCATAAGTGGGCTTTATCTGTGGCTCAATGGTAGAGAATTTCCCTGCAATGCAGGAAACTCAGGTTTGAATCCTGGGTCAAGAAGATCTCTTGGAGAAGGGAATGGCAACCCACTCCAGTATTCTTGCCTGGAGAATTCCATGGACAGAGAAGCCTGGCGGACTACAGTCCACGGGACCCCAAAGATTGAGACATGACTGAGTGACTGTGACTTCACTTCACTTGTACTGTTAGTTCAAAAAAGTTTGTGATTGTTTATGCAGACTTTTCCACAGTGTGACTGTGAGTTAGAGCCTGTTCTTCTTGTGTATCCTGGGGTAACATTCTCTCTGATTTTAAGTTTCTTTAAATATATTTAGAATGTACAAATTTTATCTTTATGAAAACTAATGTTTAGATAACCAAGTTGAACTAAGAGTTTATTTTTTCCCTTATTATGATTTTTTTTTTAATCTCACATTTCTTGGGAGGTGTGCTGGAACATATAATATCAACAAAAGTTTGTGACAAACTATTAACTTGTCTTTAAAAGAAGAAATCAGTGGAAGAAAGATGTTACCAAGAAACAGCGAAGAATGCTCATTATAGACAAAGAAGGAACAGTCTGTCCCACTTAAATATGTGTTTAATGGTTGTGTGTGTGTTAGTCACTCAGTCATGTCTAACTCTTTGCGACCCCACCAGGCTCCTCTGTCTATCAAATTCTGCAGGCAGGAATACTGGAGTGGGTAGCCATTCCATTCTTCAGGGAATCTTCTCGATCCAGGGATCAAACCCAGATCTCCTGCATTGCAGGCAGATTCTTTACCATCCAAACCCCCATTTACCTTTAGTGAAATATTCCCAAAATTAATCCAAGGTTTGTTGTTGCTTAGTTACTTAGTTAAGTCTTACATTTTTGTGACTCCATGGACTCCTCTGTCCATGGGATTTTCCAGGCAAGAATACTGGAATGGGTTGCCATTCCCTACTCCAGGGGATATGTTCAACTCAGGTATCGAACCCAAGTCTCCTGCAAGTCTCTTGCACTGAAGGCAGATTCTTTACCCCTGAGCCACATGGGAATACATATCCAAGATTGCCCTCTACCAATTCCAACCATTTCTCATTTGCCAATTCCATCCTATTAACAGTATTAGGAAAAATCATCATGCTTACATTTGGAAGGAATGGGTAATGTATTCTATGAATTTATTTGGATGGAAAATTTATTACTAAGCTCTTACACAAGATAGTGCTTGCTGTATTATTTTCTAACCAATGAAAAAAATACATTGTTTTCCTTTTGACTCTGTGGTCTTTTTTAAATAACTTTGCTTCTTCCATTTGTATGGAGATTTCAATTTAGCTTTCAAATCTCACACTCAAAATTATGAAAAGGGATTGCTATCACTTGTTCTAAATATTTTTAGCTAGCCAAATATATGAAGAAATCTGACATGGCCAAACAAGAGCAAAGATATTTGGGGAAAAACAAAAAACAAAAAACTCTTTTAGAATCATCATTCCATTGTCTGCTCTGCTATTCTAAGATATAGTGTTTGGAAAATTTACTTGTCTGAGTATTCACAATGGGTTCTTTATTTAAGTTTTCCCTTTCAGAAGGACTTCCAAAAGTTGGAGTAGAAATGCTGATTTTTTTTTTTTTTCTTTAACCTACCACTGGAAAGATACCAAATGCCTGACTGCAGCAGGAAAGTTCAGCATTTTACTGGAAATGTGATATCTGTTATGGAGGTACACAAAAACACTGATAGATTTGCCTCTGGGCTTTCAGGCATTCTGATCATGTTTCTAGTATCTGCTTCCTTCCTTATACTTAGAACTTCTCCCATGGCTCTGAGAAGAACATTTGCAAACTCAGTGTCTTTCATGATAATTTTTCAGCCTTTCTACCCTCAAACATTTTTAGCAAAGTGCGCAATATCTCCCCCTTTCAATTATCAGTGTAGACAGTACCACAAGCTTTTGTGTTCATACTGCCATATTGATGCCTAGAGTCTCTTCTTTGTTTTATAAAGGTAGTATCCACAGAGCAATTATTGCATTAATCAAATATAAACAAATTTAATGTAAAGATTTTGCTGTTTTTGTTTAATTCTATTTATTTCCTAAAATTTGCATGTACTCACTAAACTGTTATAGAGAGCATTTAAAACATAAATCAGCCTGTTGAACAAAATCAATAAGTGATCCTCCTCTATGTACTATAGCAATACAAATATAAAAATCATAAATAGAGCATTTAATAGATTAAATACAGATTTTTGTATATTCTAATCATTTAAAATAACTCAGGTACAAATTGATTTCAGCACATTTTAATGTAAGAATGACTATGAAGTTAATTCATGAACATTTAAATCACTATAATTATGAAATTAAATAATTTTTTCATGTCTTGACATCTTCTGTAGACATATCTTGATATCTTTAAGTTAAATCAAGCATATTAATAACATAATCATTCAAGCACTGTGATTTTATTCTGTGAGGTGTAGAAAAAACTTTTAATTCATATTCATATTTTAGCTTTGGGTTTAAGTTTAAGGAAAAGTGGGATTTCTTTGTCTAGTTTTTCCCCCTTGAGGTAGTTCTTTGAAGAAATGCATTGATTTATAATTGTACTTTGTAGACTTTAGTAACCTGTCTGTTTACTTTTTGTCAAACTTAATAAACTATAGAGGTTAGGCTTCTTTGGTGGCAAGTAACAGAATAAATGGGCTTTCCTGGTGGCTCAGATGGTAAAGAATCCACCTGCAGTGCAAGAGATCTGGGTTCGATCCCTGGGTTGGGAAGATATTCTGGAGAAGGGAATTGCTACCTACTCCAGTATTGTCTGGAGAATACTGTGGACAGTGGAGTTTGCTGAGCTACAGTCTACGGAGTCGCAAACAATCAGACACAACTGAGCAACTATAGATGTTTAAAGAACAGAGTAAACAAACTAAGAAAACTACCTATCTTAAGAGACAATAACATTTATTACATGGGTTTTGTGGTCAAGGAAGAGATGTGACTTGTAGAAATGAAATAACATCTCTATCTCTCTTTCTCTCATTTATTTATTCTAATACCCCTCACCGAACACTGGCTGAATCACTGTTCATTTATTTTCATTTACTCAGATGATAAAGTTTAGTTTGTTTACAGATTTAACTTTTGTGATGGCTAATTTTATGTGTTTAGGCCATACCACCCAGTTCTTTGGTCAAATGCTATCCCAGATGATACTGTGAAATTGTTTTAGATATGATTAAAGTTTAAATAGGTAGATTTTGACAAGAACAGGTAGTCTTCTATAATATAGGTGGGCCTCATCCAATAAGTTGAAGGTCCCAAGAGCAAAGACTGAGAATTCTCAAAACAGAAGAAATTCTCAAGACTGCAAAATGGAAACCTTGCCTGACTTTCCCACCTTCTGAAGAATAGGTTTATCTATATATCTACTATTTGTTTTCTTTTCTTGAGAACTAAAACACATCTAGCATAACTTACTCCCGAGTACTAATGCAAAGCTATTTTTGACCACTTTAATTAAGCATTAAAATTTAAAGAAAAAATATTGTGTCTAATTTTAATTTTTATACAATGAGATTATCAAAGCAATAATGTCCAAAATTCAGTTTCTAGAAAGAAATTTCTTGAATTTAAACTCTAAATTCTCTACTTGCTGCTGCTACTGCTGCTAAGTCACTTCAGTCGTGTCCGACTCTGTGCGACCCCATAGGCGGCAGCCCACCAGGCTCCCCCGTCCCTGGGATTCTCCAGGCAAGAACACTGGAATGGGTTGTCATTTCCTTCTCCAATGCATGAAAGTGAAAAGTGAAAGTGAAGTCGCTCAGTCGTGTCCGACTCTCAGCAACCCCATTGACTGCAGCCTACAAGGCTCCTCCATCCATGGGATTTGCCCGGCAAGAGTACTGGAGTGGATTGCCATTGCCTTCTCCAAAATTCTCTACTTAGGGGTTGTTTATTTTGGATAAATTTCAGTAATCATATTATATAATAGTGATAATAACAATAATGCAAACTTTATGAAGTTGCTAACACTTTTAAATGAAATAATGCATAGGAAGTGATTAACACAATTATTAGAGTGATAAAATGAACTGGGAAATTTTCAGTAAATATTTGCTTCTGTAATTCTAAGATACTTTCTCTATAAGTCAACATTAGGACAAGAATAAAGATAATAAGAAATGTATGTATTTTATCAAGGTTTCTCTTATAGGCAATACCCATTTTTTTTCATTTAAAAATGTTAGAGTAATCTGCCTAAAACATACAAAATAAAAATTGATTTTATTAATTTTACCACTTTAATTTTACAAATTTTTACCTTTATTTAAATTAATGAACTGATTGTTCATAAGTGTCCATGCTAAAATTTTTATTTTTTTATAGACTGTGTGATCTTATAGTAAATATAAAATAGAAAATTCTGTCTCAAAAAATCATCATACTATGTTCCTTTGCTATAAAAACATCCTCAGTGTTTCAGATGTATTTTACTAAATACTTTCTCTTTGTGTCATGTTGTCTTTCTTAATATGTTGTTATTTAGCTAGAAAAAAAAAAAAGATTTTGTTTATTATATACTTAAGCATTCACATAAAAGAAGAATCATAAGGTAGGTTTCTCTTGGCCTATACCTAGATTAATAAATTCAAAAATAATTCTTTGGTTATTTATTTTTATTTTTATCATTAAGATGTGCTTTTGTTTTTCTAGGCACTAAGTTCTAAATTCTCTTGTTTCTTCTCTTGACCAAGTGATGTTTCTTTTAACATCAGTTGGGTTCACAATACCTAGATTACCATTTTCACAGTTAACATTCACCCCAAATTACCTACGATATGTCAAATCTTCATAACTAGGATTATGTTGAAAATGGGTTATAGGCAGACATTAATTCTAGAACTGTCATTCATCTTCTCTAGAGCTCATTAACCTTTAAAAGTTTGTACATGATTTCATAACTATGTTGCAATTGGATTTATTTCTCTTCTATTTCATCAGGTTGCCCCTTCCTATGTCCCACTATGAGAGTGACTTTTTTAATGCAAGTTGTATATTATTCTACTGTCCTTTATTTTTCTGGTTATTTTATATGATTTTTAAGCACAGAAAGTCATATTTCTTGTTCCCATGTCTTAAAGAAATGCTAAAGATATGGATGATGATGAAAAGAAATAGTCTTTGCTTTACATGTTACTTTTCTGTGCTGTCAAATGCTTTACTGAGTCAAGGAGTTTTTTAAAAAAAGTCACTCTCATAGAGAAGGCAAGTCAATGTACAGAGTAAGTTCCATTTCCAACTTACTTCCAACGTGGAAGTAAGTTCCTTCCACGATGCAAACAGTTCAGTGTCATCAACCTGGTAGCTAACTGACCACCTTGGAGAATATGTAATTTCAGGAACTCAGCATTGTTCTCAGAAGCTGGCAGGTTGGGCATTCAGCGGCAGATAAAGCCCAAGAGTCCTTGGTGCCACCATGGCTGATTTATCCATGAGTCCATTTTGGGATGACAGGGTGACTGTGCAAAGAGGCTGAGTGGTATCCATGAGATGGGTCACTCTGTCCACTTGATTATTAAAATCCGTCTCTGCTGAGGTCAGTCTTTGGTGAACATTCACATGGGATACAAATGTAGTCACTTATTTTCCCATTCAGATAAATATTCAGTTCAATTCAGTTTAGTCGCTCAGTCGTGTCCGACTCTTTGCAACCCCATGAATCACAGCACGCCAGGCCTCACTGTCCATCACCAACTCCCAGAGTTTACTCAAACTCATGCCCATCGAGTCAGTGATGCCATCCAACCATCTCATCCTCTGTCATCCCCTTCTCCTCTTACCCCCAACCCCTCCCAGCATCAGGGTCTTTTCCAATGAGTCAACTCTCCGCATGAGGTGGCCAAAGTATTAAAGTTTCAGCTTCAGCATCAGTCCTTCCAATGAACACCCAGGACTGATCTCCTTTAGGATGGGCTGGCTGGATCTCCAGGTTGGTGCAAGAGTAATCGTGGCTTTGCATTGTTGAATTTTGCCACTTGATATTGGAATACATTCTTAAACAAATGTGGTTATGTTATACATAATTTTAATGCATATGTCTTGCTTTGTTTTTATGCTAGGGACATCACTTGCTGTTTATTTTGTTTTATTTTAGACTAGCGGAATTATGTTAGACAAAAAAATAATTTCAAGTGACTTTCTTATTCAAGTTCAAAATGGGTCACAAAGAAACAGACAGTTCACAACATCAAAAAATACATTTGGCCCAGGAATTGCTAATGAATGTATGGTGCAGTGGTGTGGATCAAGGAATTTTACAAATGAAGTGAGACGCTTAAAGGTGAGGAGCTCAGTAGTTAGCTATTGAAGTTGACAATGACCAATTTAGAAGATCATTGAAGTAGACCCTCTTACAACTACATGAAAAGTTGCCAAAAAAAAAAAAAAAGAAAAACTCAGCATTGACTATTTTGTGGTTATTCTGCATTTGAAGCAAATTGGAAATATGAAAAAGCTCGATAAGAGGGTACCTCATGAGTGGACCACAAATCAAAAAGTTGTTTTGAAATATTGTCTTTTCTTACCCTACTCAACAGCAATGAACCATTTCTTGATCAGATTATGTCATGAGACAAAAAGTGGAATTTATACACCTGTAGATGACCAGCTCAGAAGTTAGACTGAGAAGAAGCTCCAAAGCTCTTCTGAAAGACCCAAACTTGCACCAAAAAAAAAAAGGTCATGGTCACTCTTTTGTGGTCTGCTGATGGTCTGATCCACTACAGCTTTTTGAATCCCAGAAAACCATTACATCTGAGAAGTATGCTCAGCAAATTGATGAGATGCACCCAAAACTGCAGTGTCTGCAGCCAGCACTGGTCAACAGAAAGGGCCCAAGTCTTCTCCACGAAAACACCTGACCATGTGTCACACAACCAACGCCTCAAAAGTTGACCAAATGGGGCTATGAAGTTTGACTTATCACCTGACCTCTCGCCAACAGATGACCACGTCTTCAAGCATCTTGACTTTGTTTTTCAGGGAAAGCACTTCCATAACTGGCAGGAGGCAGAAAATGCTTTCCAAGAGTTCATTGAATTCCAAACAAACTTATTTCTTGTTGATAAAAATGTGTTGATTGTAATGTTCTTATTTTGATTTATAAAGATGTTTTGAGCCTGGTTATAATGATTTAAAATTCACAGTCTAAACCCACAATTACATTTGCACCAACCGAATATATTCAAATATCTCTTTCTTAAATTTCATTGTCACTAATTTTCATGTCTCTTCCACTTCATTGATCATCTAGCCAAATCACTGGCTATAGTCCAGAAATCACTATGTAATCACACATTTGGCCATTTTACATCCAAGCAAGTGATCACTTTTGTATGTTGTTGTGACATATGAAAGAAAGTCCTAACTCTTAGGTCATGCCTTCTGTCTTCATATGAAATTCCCTTCCTTGCTCAGCTTAATTCTATGACTCTTAAAACCAACTGACATACTTTTGATTTAATTTACCAATCTGATAATTGTTCTGTCTTTATTAGAATCTAAACACGATGCTGCAAAGAATTCCTGTTTTGTTTTGTTCACTATTATGCTCTCAATATTTAAAGTTTGGCATGTAGTAAGATTTCAAAAAAAAAAATATTTAATCAATGAACCTCAAAGCTGTAATGAACCTCAAAGCTCTATCACCGTGTTCTAAACGTCTCTGTGCTTTCTGTTTTACCTCTTCAAGAGAAAGATCTGATAGCTCCTCAAGACAACTTTTTGAGGTAAATGCTCATCTAATAAATTGATTGCAATCCCATTGACTCAAGTGCTTACTCTGATTCACCAACTCATGACCATAGTTAAAGCAGTAGTTTACATAGTCTTAGAATACTTCATCTTCTGCACAGTTAAGTAGACATTTCTCTAAAAGATTCTGTCACCAGGTAAAAAGATATTAAAAATATTAGTTAGCTCTTAAATATGTCTGTTCCTTCTTATTCTGTGTTTAAAGAGTCCCATCTCATTAGAAAATAAAAAGATGGGTAGAGGAGGCATCATGGGAAGGAATGGTGACAAACAGATGTACATATTCTTTTTAAATCCAAAATAAGAATTCTTGCAATTCCCTTATAAATACTGAAACTCTAGTGATTAATTTAATAATAAACATTTCCAATAAAGTAATTAGTGTTTTGTCATTAGATAGTTTACAGCAAAACAATGTTTGTCTTGATATTCTTTTGAAAAGAATGAGGTTATCTCTCCCAGGTATCTTGTAGGAGTTTTTGAAAATGAATTCCTAACTGTCTTTAAAAACATTAGACTATATTTTATAAGTCACTTATGAATGTATAATGCAAAAATTTAGAACACAAACTTTTGACACTGCTTTCAAGTAAGAGCTAACAATAGCAGTTATAATTATAAATGAATAGCAAAATTAAAATATGTTTTACTTACATATCTGTGCACTTAGGACAGATAGCGTAAATTGCAAATAAGTTAACATTTAAAAATAGTAAAATATCAATTAGTTATATTCCCTATTCAAAATATTTCAATATTACTTTAAAATATGTGATTGACAGTGTGGATACAAGGTATTTATTGAATACTTACTATGTGTTGGATAATGTTTGATACACTAAGGAAATATCAGGATGAAAACAGACAAAAATCTTTACCCTACATGACATTATTATTTTTGGAGTGGGAGTGATGAATGCATGTGTGCATGTTAAGTTACTTAAGTCGTGTCTGACTCTTTGTGACCCTGTGGACTGTATCTGCCAGGTTCCTCTGTCCATGGGATACTCCAGGCAAGAAGACTGGAGTGGGTCTCTGTGCCCTCCTCCCAACCCTAGGGATCGAACTAGCACCTGTTACGTCTATCTTCATTTGTAGGCTGGTTCTTTACCACTAGTGTCATCTGGGAAGCCCCAAGAGTGATGAACAGATGATATAAATAGATGAATAGAAAAATATCTTCAGAGAGCATTAGGGATATTGGAAAAATTAATGTAGGTAGATGTGGTTAAAAAAAAAAAAATGAGACCTACTTTGCTTTTCATATGTGTGCTGTGCGTAGTCACTCAGACCTATCTGATTCTTTGCAACCCCATGGACTGCAGCCCACCAGGCTCCTCTGTTCATGGGGATTCTCAAAAGCAAGAACTGGAGTGGGTTGCCATGCCTTCCTCCAGGGGATCTTCCCAACCCAAAGTTTCAACGCAGGCCTCCAGCACTGCAGGTGGATTTTTTACCATCTGAGTCACTAGGGAAGCCCATTTTTCATATATAACATCACCCATGAAAGTCTTTCTGAGAAAATAATGTTAAACAGAATTTGAAAAGAAGTGGGAGGGCAAAGGATGAAGGATATGTGATGGAGGTGTCCTCTGGGTAGAGCAAACATGGGTTCAACCAAGACCCAAGCATGTACTATATGTTTTTAGGGAAAGAATAGAAAGAATGAGATCTCAATTTTTATATTAAGAATAAGAATACAGACTTTTGCCTTTGAGGTACATAACTATGAGTAAATTACTAAATTCTATGTGATGGGGAGTTTGCTACTTCAAGGCTTGTTAATATGGTGGCAGGTGAAAACAGTAACTGAATCTCTTTTTAGTCCAAAAATTTAGAAGACCGTCATTTAAAATATGTTTGAAAATAAAATAAAATAAAATATGTTTGAGTGAGCATGTAATAAAGGGCTGTTTTGAGGATGATAAGTAACATCAAATTAATAATACCCATTTATTGTTATTATGTGGAGAAGGAAATGGCAACCCACTCCAGTACTCTTGCCTGGAGAATTCCATGGACAGAGGAGCCTGGTGGGCTACAGTCCGTGAGGTTGCAAAGACTTGGACACAACTGAGCAACTTCACTTCATTGTTATTATGAGATCTAAAACACCATTATAAAGATGAAATGTATGCAGATGGTCATATAGTCACACAGAAAACCATATAGATGCTGAATAGTAGCTATATATAACAACTGCATTGAATATAAAGAGAACAAACACATAAAGCAAAGATAGTCAAGGAACAGTGTATTAGGAAAAGTGACAATGCCCAATATTATTAGTAGAATGTAGGCTCTCTAAGAATTTTCTTGAAACAATAAATTTCAAAAGAGGAGGAAAGAAGATCTTTCATTCACTAAATCAATTTGTGTAGTTCCAGGAATTATCTTAAAAGTGAGAGAAAGTTTATGAATTGTTATAGAAATTTCCAAAAACTGTCTTTCAAAAATTGGTTTAGAAACTGATGAAACTAACACAAAACTTTAAAAGTCATATAAAGTCAATCCCTACTTCTGGTTATAAAGAACAAGCAGAAAAACAAGATTCATTGCAAAATATTTGCCTATATAAATTTACCCTTTCTTTCTCATGTAAATCTTGTAAACACATATCTGAACATGGAATATGTGAATTCATGGGTAGCCCTCTCTGCCAAAATGTTCATGTCTTTCAGCTCCTTGACGCTAAGGACCAAATGTTAGTTACCTTTGTATCCACAGTCTCACAGTAAAGTCTGCACAAATTGACATTTAAGGTGCTTATTGAACAAATGAAAATTATATATATAGCGGAGCTTAAAACTAATTTTGATTTCATAGGAATCCTGACTTTCACTCCTCTAATTATGTGAAGTAATATTTCTTCTCCGAGGTTGGATGGTTTTTCAAATGAAAACTTGTATCCACCTCATACCTGTCAACACTTTTTAATATTGTGTGAAATAAAGTAGGATGACAAAGGCTGGGATGTGATATTTACACCTTGTATAAAGAAAGGGAAGGCTGGGCATTTGAGAAGGTCTCTTTTTGAGGGACTTCTAATGATAATTTAAAAATATACCACTTGGCTGCTTTTACCATTTCAAGAAATGTAAGTATAATATTCTATATATTCTTATAAATACTCAGGCTCAAAATTACTTTTGGCATAGCTAAATTTAGACTACAGTAAAATCAAATATTGGTAGAATAACTAGCAAATTCTGAGTTAGTCACTGTAGACAAAGAAAAATAAGACAAAATTCCAACATTTAATAAACCAGTTTTTAAAAGTTACTTATGGGGGCCCAATATATATATATATATATATATATATATATATATATATATATATATATGGAAAACTTAGGTTAGAATATAACAAAATGTTCATATTAATAATAGAAATATAAAGAGATAGAGAATTTAAACATATATTGCATGTTTTAGATTGAAGTTATTGGAAAAAGATTTAACAAAAAGAGATGAACTTTTGACTTGAAAGGATAATAGTTTTGAAGGGGAAAAACATGAATATATTAATATAGATAAGAAAAATCTTTCAGTAGTAAACTCTAGTATGGAAAAATATATCTACCAAGTCATATAATAAACCTATACTATATTTGAAAATATTTTCAAACTTTGTTATGTTATCTACCTCAAAATTCTCCCTCTTATGTTGCATTGATTTAGACTAAAGTATTTACAACAGTATTAGTTTATGGATATGTACTAGAGAGGAGCAGGCTAGAGAAGTCATTCATTCAGAAACTATTAATTTGCTTTTCCAGACACTGGTACATACCAGGGAACAAAAAATATCTCTCAGCCCTCTTAGAGTTTACATCCTGACAATGGATCAGAAAAGATTTTCTCTAAACATGCATATAGTAAATATTTTCAGCTTTTTGAGTCCTATACTGCTGCTATAAATACTCAATCTGCAGTTGTATCACAAAAGGAGCCCTAGCTAATAGATAATTAAATGTCTATGACTGTGTGGGTGCATGCTAAGTCACTTTAGTTGTGTCTGACTCTTTATAACCCTCTGGACTGTAACCTACCAGGTTCCTCTGTCCATAGGATTCTCTAGGCAAAGATACTGGAGTGGATTGCCATTTCTTCCTCCAGGGGATCTTCCCCACCCAGGGATCCAACTCACATCTCTTACATTTCCTACATTGGCAGGCAGATTCTTTACCAGTAGCACCACCTGGAAAGCCCATGTGTATGGCTATGTTCCAGTAAAACTTTCTTTATAAAAACAGACCTTGGGCTGGACTTGACCTATTGGGGTACAGTTTGCTGACCTCAGTTCGAGCGATATATTTTATAATATGCTAGGAGGTGACGAGTCATAGGAAAAAACAGAATGGACAGTTTAAGAGAATGGAGGTATGAGAGTAGATTAAAATAGTAAATACAATGGTCAAGGTGGACTTCATTAGGAAAGTACTGTATGTGCAAAGAATTGAGGGAAGTGAGTGAAGAAACCATGCATTCACTGGCAGAATTGTTCCAAGTGTATGGAAACTGCAGTGCACAGGGATATTGCCTGTCTTGCCTTGAGATGAGCAAGGAGGCCAGAGTTACCATAATGAAGTGACAGAGAGGTGCAATCAAAGAATTTTCTGTGTGCAAGACTACATTCTCATATGCCAGTGCACAGTTGCTTGGTTTTATTCTCAGATAAATTAATAATAAAAAATAAAATTGTGCTTATTCATAATTTTATATCATAATTTTGTTTACTTCAATTGATAAGGTAAATTAATTAGACAATGGTAGTAAATAGCATGGTTGTGGTTTAGCTGTTCAGTCATGTCAAACTCTTGCAACCCCATGGACTGTCTGTAGTCGGCCAGGTTCCTCTGTCCATGGGATTCTCCAGGCAAGAATACTGGAGTGGGTTGCCATTTCCTTCTCCATGTACATAGTAACCCACTCCAGTATTCTTGCCTGGAGAAGTGACCCCCTTGTGAAGAAGTCCTGGCTACTCTAAAGGAGAATGATTGACACGTGGTCTCCCCATATTCCCAGGTGATAGGAAGCCAACTAGCAGTATGTGAGCAAGGCTCTCTTGGGCAATCCACCACTCAGTCTAATGTAGCACAAGAGCAGAACATCAAGATTAAAAATTTTATTTCAAGTAATTACATAAATACCTTCCTATCTTTATGGCATATCTTATAACTATTGCGTTGGGAATCTAAACTAGCACTTTTTTCCATCATGTAAAACACTTGATTAGGATAGTCCCTTTTATGGAGTTTAATATCTGTGGAAAATGGGGATAAATTAAGATGGCAGGTGTAGCACTTTTTGTTTATGTTGTCAATTATTGGTTTAGCCAAAAATTTCATTTGGGTTTTTCCGTGTGTGTGTGTTTAGACACTCAGTCATGTCCGACCCTTTGTGACCCTGTGGATGGTACCCCACTTGGCTCCTCTATCCATGGGATTTTCCCAGCAAGAATGCTGGAATGGATTGCATTTCCTCCTCCCAGAGGATCTTCTCAGGGGTCAAACCCACATCTCTTACTTTTCCTGCACCGCTGGAGAATTCTTTGCCACTGAGCCACCAGGGAAGCCTGGATTTTTCCATTAGCTGGTTCAGAAAAAAACAAATGAACCTTTTGGCCAACCCATCCAGAATTTCATGTGAAGAAGTGCAAAGGCTATGTTTCTTCAAAAGAAATACTTTTAAAACACACTATTCTAATTTTTCATTTAGAAAAGATACTGTGAATGCAACATATGGAAATTTTTTACTGTTTTCAATAAATACCAATATCGGATAAACGTGCTATGTTCCAATTGTGAAAATTTTTATATATAATTTAACAATAATACCTTAGGACTGTTATTATTTATCACTGAATATCAGTGCGGTTTCCTTTGTTTCCCAGAAGGAAAACACTGTCATAATAGAGGTAAATGATTTTTTAGGGAAATTTTAATGTGAAATGCTTAAAACTATTTACAATTTGAAATCACAATCAAGTAACAAACAAAAGGATATATTTAAAAAAGACTTCATCCACCCAATTCAACTTGAGCATTTTACTGTTACCAGAACAGAAGTTCCATAACAGCCAGGGCCAGGATTTTTGTTTGTACTACTCACTGATACATCTCAGGCAGCGACACTAGTGCCTGTTTTACAGAAAACTGATGTAGCAGGTGTTTTTGGTCACATCCCTTTGGACAGTTTCTGATTTTAGGTCAACTGTGTCGAAGATACTGTTTCACTTTGGTTATAAGTATCAACCTCAAGCATATCTGAGTTCTTACACAGTGTAATGCAGGACCCAAATCTGAATCTCTGGACCATGCTGAAACTGCTGGCCCAGAAGTGCAGGACAACTCTCTGATGTTAGCAAGTGAAAACTGTTTGGATAATGCTCCAACCTTGCATCTTTCAATTGGAAAGCATTCAGTGTACTTTCCAACAAAACACACTATTAGTAAAGCATATGAGACCACCTTCCCACACTTCACCCAAGTCCTACTGTTAGGCGCTTTATATTTGGGGGCAGGTATGGATGTGAGATGGAGAAGGAAATGCAACCCACTCCGATATTCTTGCCTGGAGAATCCCAGGGATGGAGGAGCCTGGCACGCTGCTGTCTCTGGGGTCGCACAGAGTCAGACACGACTGAAGCGATTTAGCAGCAGCAGCAGCAGCAGCATGGATGTGAGAGTTGGACTATAAAGAAAGCTGAGTGCCGAAGAATCGATGCTTTTGAACTGTCATGTTGGAGAAGACTCTTGAGAGTGTCTTGGGCTGCAAGGAGATCCAACCAGTCCATCCTTAAGGAGATCAGTCCTGGGTGTTCATTGGAAGGACTGATGTTGAAGCTGAAACTCCAATACTTTGGCCACCTCATGCAAAGAGCTGACTCATTTGAAAAGACCCTGATGCTGGGAAAGATTGAGGGCAGGAGGAGAAGGGGAATACAGAGGATGAGATGGTTGGATGGCATCACTGACTACATGGACATGGGTTTGGGTGGATTCCGGGAGTTGGTGATGGACAGGGAGGCCTGGCGTGCTGTGGTTCATGGGGTCGTAAAGAGTCGGACACAACTGAGTGACTGAACTGAACTGAACCTGAACTTAGCAAATACTTTTGCCTTGTTTTGAAAATGTATTTAAATTACATATGAAACTCTTCATTTCTGGAATGCATTCCCCTAGTCAAACTGGGCATCTTCAAATTCACATAAAGAGAGAGTGTCATAAAACATATACTCTAATAACTGCAGTAAAAGTTTGGGATAAGTGCTTCTCTTTGTACTTTTACAGGAGAAACAAGTTTAAAAGAATAATAGCATAGGGAATTTTCAGTTTTCCTTTTTCCAGCTATTTGGAAGATACTATACAGGTCAGCTATTCAGCAATTGAATATATACCAACAATATAGCATCTATTAGTCAAATGAAAGTATAATTTCTACCTCTCTCTTTACATTTTAATGAGTGTGCCAAATTTTTTAAGCAAATCTTAAATGAACTCATATATATATATTTTTTTTCCAGACACTGGGATTCAGAGATATCAGCTAATCCTCAAGAATTTATGACTATGTGAGACTGGGACACATACTTTTTTAAATCAAAATGTAATAAATGAGTAGTTAATTTATTTACAATAAATAAATCCATATTCACATTTTATGAATATTTATCCAAATAAAGCTGTCAGTTTTATAAATATAAATGTATAGAGTTATTTTATTAGTAGTTTATTTAGAAAAATTAGTGGATAAAATTGCAACTTATTATGTAGTAGAGATAATACATGTACACGTAATTAAAATTTAGCTCAATGCAGAGGAAACTCACTGGGAAGGAAACAAACATATTTAGACATAGATCATGGGCTGAAAGTTAAGAGTTTTCATTGACACAAGGTAAGTAGTCAGTGAAACCAAAATGAAGGGACTTTACTGAGACTGAGCTTATACTTCAGTGTTATATTTCAAGACAATATATCCTCAATTGGGACTATAGATTAATTCTCCGTAATGAGTATCAACAGATTAATCCTTCCAGAATCAGTGTACAGATCAAATTTATTTATTGCTAAAATTCAGTTTTGTACATTTTAAAGCTTTGTACATTTGTACATTGTCATACTGTTAAGAATATGAAATAACGTGTTTGTTTGAAAATGCATCAATTGATTTGTCAAGGATTGGAATTCTCTCTGGATGAAAAAAAGAGGGAACAAATATGGTAAGTCTCAAACTGCTTTCAAATCTTACTAAGATAGGCATATATTTGAATTAGTAACCATAACTGTTATATTCCGCTGTGATCTCTTGTTTAGCTGACCACATAAAATTATTTTTAGGTGCTTGCCTAGCATTCTCACATATAAATTTCTTCAGCACATCAACATAAAAATAATTTCATCAATCTCTGCAGTAAATTGCGTGTGTCTGTGTGTGTGTGAAAAATTATATTTACTATTTATGGAATGTTGAGTACCTTACATTCTGCTATTTTCTGGGGATACAAACTTGAATGAGGTACAGTTGCTTAGCTCAATATTTTTATAGTCTAGTAGAGTAGTGAAGACATGGTAATAGGAAATTTTGGTGGTTGAAATGTTATGATCTGTCCAAATACTAAATACGGTGGGACTACACAAGAGAGACATTGACCCTCATTTCAGCATATCTGCAGGACAATTGTTGAAACCTAGGGGATTTGTAGATATGGACAGGGTGAAAGAGAAGAAAATCATTGTTAAGGACAATTGAACATATTTTACGAGAGTTGGAGGCAAGATTATGGAATATTTGGCTAGTTAATAATTCAAAACAGTTAAAGCCAAGATTTTGTAGTGGTGAGACAGGAGGCTAAAATAAATCAATGAAATCAATTATAGATAGGTTTATAAGAGTATTTAAAATGTTCTTATTCTCTCCTGAAAGCAAAGAGAAAACACCAAAAGATTTAAAGGCAGGAAGTAATATTCACTGAGTGTATTTTAGTAGCAAGTATTTAGCATTTAGTCTATACTTTTATCCAAGGAATAAGTTTATCATTTCTGAGAAGTGATATTCTGGTCTCACCTTGAATAATTCTAAGTGTTGTGCATGTGTCTGACTCTTTGCAGCCCCAGGGACTGTATGTAGCCCACCAGGCTTCTCATCCATGGGATTTTCCAGGCAAAATTACTGCAGTGGATTGCCATTTCCTTATCCAAGGGGTCTTCCCAACCTAGGGATGAAACCCAGAGATCGAACCCATGTCTTCTATGTTGTCAAGCAGATTCTTTACCATTGATCCACCTGGGAAACCCTACAGGCAATCACAATAATACAATGCAGCCCAACTGACTTGTGCAAAATTATTATACACTGTAAGGAGCAATTAGAAAGGTAATCACTGATTTATACTAGGAAATAGTTCATATAATAATTCATTTGAAATACAAAGGAAATTTTATCATTGATTGCAATTGATATGTAAATATGCTCTTTCTCAAGTCTCTTTTTTTAAATTATATTTTAAGTTTATAATGCCTGGAAATATTCAAAAAAGCACTAAAGAATTTTATTTTGACATTACAAGCTTTTACTAAAATCACATACCCTATGTCTTGGGTGATAATTCTATTCCCAGGGCTATGCCAGATGCCATGTTAAAGAAACAAAGCCATTAACAAATACCATGCACCATAATTAGAGTATACATAGTTTTATAGGGAACTTGCCAAAAGACAAATCTTTGCAGTATCTAGACTCAGGAATGCATCACAGGTAAATATGTTAAACCAGAATGTTTATAATCTTCTGTGAATTTAAAACTATCTTCTAGAGACAAGCAAAATCAGAAAGAAAAAAAAAGCTCTTTATAAGTCACAGCACTGAAATGACATTTTTTTCTCAAAATCTAAAAGCAAAAAAGACATAAGACAAACATTTGGTTACTTCTAATAGACATATTAAAACTGCATTATAAGATTACTGATGACAACATCTTAGGCTTAGAATGTTGCTCAAAATGCCTACTACAATGCCTTATACAACTGCATTATTACAGATGCTCCATATATACATACATAATTTGATAAGGAAGAATAAGAAAAGGATCAGTTTAAAAATTAAGGAAGAGGAGAAACAATTTAAGATGTTTGGTGCATATCAATTGCTTTATGAATTAACATTATTGCATACGGAAAAGTATTTGCTCTCTTCCAGGAAAACTAACTGAAGTCTAAGAAAGTAAAGATAATTGTGGAAAACTGTTGCTTTGCTGCATTTAAAGTCAGTGTAGCATAGTGACAAAATCCCTTTTCTCTTTCTTCTTTTTCCCTTTTAGGTATTGGACGAGCAACTTTAAAATATAGAATATTGTTTCCATGAACCTCTCACTCCTGCGCTGTTAGCACTGCTGAGCAAGTCTCCTTTGAAATCAACAGGAGGGTCAAGTACAAAGAGACATATGAACGTGTGCTAGGATATAAAAATTTGCTGCATCTTCTTTCATTTGATTAAATACTAAAATGTGAGATATTCTAAGTAGAAATTTTGGTACAGCTACCAAGTGATTCAACAAATTTTTGATGTATACGTTAGACAAATTAGAAAGCTTCATTAATTATCTATGTCTTTTAAGTTGTATGTGTGTGTGTACTTCTTTTAATTAGTCTACATATATTTACTAAACACTTAATATATATCAGGCTTCCCAGGTGGCGCTAGTGGTAAAGAAAATACTTCCCAAAGCAGGAGACCTAAGAAACACAGGTTCGATCTGTGGGTTAGGAAGATCCCCTGGAGAAGGAAATGGCAACCCACTCCAGTATTCTTCCCTGGAGAATCCCATGGACAGAGGAGTCCAGTGTGCTGTAGTCCACAGGGTCGCAAAGGGTAGGACACTACGAAATGACTAGCATGCATGCATGCATACTATGTATCAGGCGCTGGGACATTGCTGCATCATTCCTTCTTACAAGACAGAAGTATGTCCTATTCTCATCATTTGTTTACACTAGGAATGGAAAGATCATTTTGGGTAACTTCACTACTTCTGTGTGCCCAGCTCTGGGTCCTCAGGTGCCCATGTTTTTCTTTTAATGATGGTCCTTAAGCTACCGAGCCAATTTTCCCCAAAATAAAAAGATCAGAGAGGCACAAGGAGATGTCTGAGTGGTTGGAATTTCCACAATACTATTCTCCTTCTCACATACACTCCCTGCAATGGAGCAAGCTAAGAGGCATACCTAAGCTTGAAAGCTCCCTTCTGGACTGCAATGGTGCTGAAACTGGGACTTTGTTGAAATTACTTGACCTCTTGGGAGCATTTCCTTAATCATTTGCATGCATGTGAATATAAATATGTTCTATTTAAGAGAAACAAGACATTGGCATTCTTCTATGTCCTCTATAAAGTTTGGGAGACCACTAAAGATGAGGCAAAATATTTATTCAGCAATTCTTTGCAACACATTCATCCCTAAAAGTGTGAACTCTAGCCATAAGAAACAATTCAGTTCACCTTTCACAATAAAGTAAATATACCTAGATCCAGTTTACACTTCTATACCTATCCGCATCTTATCTACAAGGTGGGAAGTTTTGTTATTTTTGTTTTCAATTCAGATATGATTATCACATGACCTTGAGGTGGGTAATCCCTAAAGACCTTGGTTTGGGACCCTCCTCCTGGTACTAGTAGCAGAAAGTCATATTTTATGAATGAAAAGTTTTATAGAATGGTTTCACTGACCACATTTTAAAAAAATCACTTATTGCCTAAATTTTTATTGTTTTTATTTTACTAAAAAATGACTTATTCAGGAGACAGCATGATAAAATGATTTTTTTAATCTCTAAAGAAAACTTTTATACCTTGTAAGAAATTCTAGAATAGCTTAAGTGTGATTCTGATTAACTTTGTCTCCATCTCTCCAAATTGTAGGTTCAATCCCTGGGCCAGTAAGATCTTCTGTAGAAGGAAATGACAACCCACTCCAGTATTCTAACCTGGGAAATCCCATGGACAGAGGAGTCTGGCAAAGTGCAGTCCATGGGGTCACAAAGAGTCAGACACTACTTGACGATAGACTTTAACTTTTTCTAGATTACAACTGCTTATAAACAAACAAATGAAACCAAGGTGGGGTCTACTGAAATAAATGGATAAATTGTATGAGTTTCTTTTAAAGTTGTATAAAAGATTAAGATAGTGTTTTATCCTATATGATCAATATACAATATTATTGAGAGTTTTTTTTTTTTTTATTGAAGCTGATTTACAATAATGTGTTAATTTCAGGTGTACAATGAAGTGGATAGAGGAGCTTGGTGGGCCATAGTCCACGGAGTTTGCAAAGACTTGGACATGCTTGAGCATGCATGCATATCATGTATAGTAAGTTCAGAGTAAAGTGAATTATATATTTTTTCAGACTATTTTCCAATATAGATTATTAGAAGATAATGAATATAGTTCTCTGTACTATATAGTGAATCATTGTGGCTTATAGCTGTATATATAGTAGTTTATATCTGTGAATCCCATACTTCTAATTTCTCTCTCCAGCCCCCAGCACTTTCCCATTTGGTAATTATAAGCTTGTTTTCTACATCTGTGAGCCTGTTTTGTATAGATTCATTTGCATTAATTTTTAGATTCTGCATATATGCATTTGTCTTTCTCTGACTGACATTATTTAGTATGATATTCTATGGGTTCATCCATGCTCCTGCAATATGTAATTCTTTTAAATGAAATGGCAAAATTTCACTCTTTCCTATGGTTGACTATTCCATTATGTATATGACTCTTAAGGCAATCATCTGTTGATTGGCACTTGGGTTGTTTTCACGTCTTGGCTATAGTAAGCAGTGCTGCAATAAATATTGGGGTTCACGAATCTTTACAAATTATTGTTTTCTTCTTTTCTAGACATTCAGGTGGATCTAATGGTAAAGAACCTGCCTGTCAATGCATAAGAGACATAGGTTCGATCCCTGGGTCAGGAAGATCCCCCGGAGGAGGGGATGGCAACCCACTCTGGTATTCTTGCCTGGAGAATCCCATGAGCAGAGGAACTTGGGGGGCTACAGTTCATGGAGCCACAGAATCAGGCAAGACTGGAGCAACTTAGCATGTACACATGCATCTCTTGCCATGTAAATTTTGTGCTATTTAATATAGTTGTTCCAACATGTTTCATCTAGTACACTATGTGTTTCAGTTGATACAAGTAATCAAGTTACTTTTCTACATGAAGTTTCTGTGTTACTTTTATGCATTAAGTTACAGTTTGACCACTAATTTCTTGAATATAAAAGCTAATATTAAATATTTATTTTTGCTTTTATTTCCAATATTCTGGGAGTCATGTCAATGTATGACAAAACCCACTGAAATGTTGTGAAGTAATTAGCCTCCAACTAATAAAAAAAAAAATTAAAATTAAAAAAAAAAATTTATGAGCACACAAAACTTAAAAATGCAACTGGTTATTTCACTTATTAAATAATTGTAAAGAACTCATTGGAAAAGACCCTGATGCTGGGAGGGTTTGGGGGCAGGAGGAGAAGGGGACGACAGAGGATGAGATGGCTGAATGGCATCACTGACTCGATGGACATGAGTCTGAGTAAACTCCGGGAGTTGGTGATGGACAGGGAGGCGTGGTGTGCTGCGATTCATGGGGTCACAAAGAGTCGGACACAACTGAGCGACTGAACTGAACTGAACTGAAAGAACTTTTGCTTTTATTTATTTTTACAATTGTTGTAATCTCATCAGTAAAGGCCAGAATTTGTATCTAAATATAGCTGATTATTTACTGAAATTAGTACAAAAGCAGAAAAATGAAAATAATTCCTTTCCATATCTTCCAAAGAAACTACCAAATTTTATATAGGGCACTGTACCTTAACGTTAATGTAATTTTCATTAAGAAATAATTTAAGGAAAAACAGAGACTCCATTTTCTTTTTTTTTTTTTTTTCATTTATCCTATAATTCATCTCATAGGGAAAAAAAAGGGGGAATGGAAGATAAAACAGTTTAGCATATTATAAAATGTTTTCTAGCTTAATATGTTGAATTTTAGAGTAAAAATAAGATACTAGTCTACAGATTTCACAAATAACAGATAGATTTGTGGGAAAGAAAAATAGATTAAAATCTTTAAACCTGTGTTTGTCAGGTCACACAAATCTTAGTTAAAACTGAGAGAAAGGTTGTATATTATATGTAAACTCACATGACAAATAGGAAACTCAACCATAAAACCCAAAGCAGGGATTGCCAGCACCTATCAATAATGGTTCTTAGAGCTAATCTTGGTGCTTAGCTGGGAAGTACTGCATCTCTAACTTTTTAGATGTAGCTATGTGACTCAATTTTTGTCAATTGTCAATAGAATGTATTGTAATGTAATGTAGTGTAAACTTAATGGGCATTACTTTCAGAAACACCCCATACACACTTTCCTTCCATTTTTGGCTTTCTTTCTCTATTAGCTGACTAAATACAGAGGACAGTAAACACACTTAGAGGGGAGCAGATACAAGAAGGAAAAAAAAAAAAAAACTTGCCCATATATAGAGCAGAGCCTGGCCCCCTGAATACTTTCTTTCTACCTACATTAGATGGTGTGTTAAATTGGAAGTACATCTTCATGGCGATAAGCCAGTGAACTACCAGAATATTTGTTACTGCAAATAACTCTGATAAAAGTTACCACCAATCCCTGACAAAAAGGCTCTTAGATTTCAGCCTGTTAGAATATGCATGTGGACAATGTAAATCTATGAAAATGAGCCTAAAGTCCCAAATTCCAACCTCCTATCACTCCAAATAGGCTCCTTTAATCCATCTTCCACAGATGGCCTACAGAGAGATTCAACAAGATGGGTATCAGCATAACCATGACCATACAAACTCTTTCCCACCCTTCCTTTTTAAATAAGACATAAAAGCAGTGGAAGACAAATATGAAGAAAAATATGCTCAAATGACTCTTTGCTCGGAGGTACTAAGCAGAGAATATCCCATGTAATCACACAGGCAAGTCAAAAGATAAATCCTTTTAAACTTGGGTTTCAACAGTACAGATGCCCTGCACAATTATGCCTTACCTTTATAAAGATGTTTGAGGTTTGAGATATTGGTCCCTATAAGGATGCATTTGGCCTCTATAACTTTTTTTGAATAAGCTGAGCAGGAACTGTTTGCTATCATAGAAGGCTACCTTGGCTCATAAAACCTTTTTAGACATCTGGGTTTAGTAGGTTCAAATCATTGAATGATAGCTATAGTACAAGCTGGGTCTATAGCTGGCAACAGCATTGCAGATTTGCCAAACTTGAAAGGAGAAGTATTAACATATAGAAGAAATCATGCCATAAAATATAAAATCCCTGAGGAACTATAAGATGTTTACCTTAAGCTTTCAAAGAAAGGACAGTGAATTCGAGAATTAAGTCAGGTTTATCTCAACCTAAATTAACTCAAACTTTAAAACTAGGAGACCTTGTGAGAAAGAGTTTGGTATCAGATTCTGTACCAATTGGCAGAAATTAAGTTTTGAAAGATATCATCACTAAATCCTAATTTTAAAAATGAAATGTAATGAGTTTTCCAAATAGAAACATTTACTTGATATCGCCTGATGTAAATGTGTCAGAAACTAAGTGTATATTTTTACAAGGCTTATATTTTAAAATGCCATCTTTTTATGATCAGAGCTTATAAAACCCATGCACCCTAAATTCAGAAAATCAAACTGAATTAGAACAGCCAAGATACAAAGAACTAAATGTTGCAAGTAAACTTGGTGTTCAAGAAATAAATATATTTAACATTCTGTTTGTGAAATAATAATTTTGCTAATGTTATCTAACCAGATAAAATTAAAGCTAAAATTTAAATTCAAAAAATAATGTATGGTAGCATGGCACAGCTGAATATTTTTCAGTATTTGGTATACCATAAAATATATGATACAACAAAAAGATGTCAAGATCTGAAAAGAAGATAAAAGAAGAAAGACATATGAGGGTAATTTTGAATAGGAAAAATGTCATAGTTCCAAGAGAATCACTCTTTATTCAATTGCAAAAACTGACCACAACCATGATCATTTATCATGTAAACTTTAATATCATTCACTGTCTTCATGCTACATAATCATATTTTCTACCAATGGGAGAAATTGGTTAAACTTATTGTTGCAAAGATATTCAATAGTATTATTCTTTTAAAATGAGGCTTTTAGTGTTCCATAAGTACCAGTGATAAAAATCATTACACAGTTTCTATGACACATTATTTTGGAAAAGGCAATGGCAATCTGCTCCAGTATTTTTGCCTGGAAAATTCCATGGACAGAAGTGCCTGGTGAGCTACAGCCCATGGAGTTGCAAAGAGTTGGATATAATTCAGTGACTGAGAATGTGCCACATTATTTATCAAAAGAAGAAATTATAATAAGTTATTTTTTTAAATGTCTTGTTACTTTGTAATTTTATTTTTCAAGATTTATAGTGAAAAAAAAATATTGCAAAAAATTTTAATTCCATTATGGTAATGTGACTTGGCAGTGATTAATCTGATTATAATAAAAGTGTGAAAAACCTATGCATTGGGCCCAAATGAAGAGTCTACTAATACACACACACACATATATATATAGCTTTCTTATTACCCATAAGCCAGCTACATTTTTCTTTTTAAAGGTCAATCAATGACAGCATGAACTTTTTCTTTTCCAATACTGAAAAGCAGCAATAAATTGCTTTTACTATCCATAGTGGAACTGTATACTCTTGGATAAGTTTTAATTCCAAAAATCACAGCGAGTGACCTTCTTTATAATATCACTATTGTTTGTCTAGTTTCAACGATAGTCTTGTGACAATATCCTCAAGTTTTCACAATTCTGGTATTTCTTGTCAAGTTGTCAGTCACAAAGTGAATTTACATTAAAGCAGATTTTTCTTCAAGAACTTTGAGTTAAAAGTTCAAATACACTCTAATGTGACAGAACTCTATAAAATACAAGATGTGTCATACAGATTTTTTTTTTTTAATTTAGATAGGTAAACATTTGAAGAAATTGAATAGGACAAATACATACTTAATCTATTTGAACTTTCCTAAATAGAGTTTGGAATATTCTATTTCCAATGTGCAGACTCATTCTTCTTCTTCCTTGGTCACATCACACAGTCTGTCAAATAGCATGTGCCGAATGCAATTTGTAAGATTTATACTGTCCAATCAGTAAAACTATCTGCAAACACTCTGCAAAGGAAATTGCCCACTATCTAGGTCAGAGTTGATAAAGAGTTTACAAAGATAATTTAGCTTATTTATTTATTGGCGGATGCATTGTCCTTAAAAGAAAAAGATATGAGAGAGAATACCAACTAATCTTGTCTAAGTTAATTTCCCCTAAGGTGAAATTGCTTTTGGATGATTTTGATCAGACCCTTTAAAAATGTAGCCCGATGATTGTTAGGTATGACATGCATCAGAATTGCTTATGAAACTTTTGGTTATAAAACGGATACCTGAGCTTCCAAACTGAATTTAATGAATTTAAAACAATAAGGTTGGGGGGTGGGGAGTGACATAAGGGTTGAAAAAAAAAAAAAATCCTCACAGTTTATTCTTTTTTTCACCTAAGGGCTAACATTGCTGATTTAAAATGACAATATAGTCAGTATTACACATAAGCCATTTATTCAACTCTGGAAACAATTTAGTGAAAGTCGCTCAGTCCTGTCTGACTATTTGCAACCCTGTGGACTATACAGTCCATGGAATTCTCCAGGCCAGAATACTGAAGTGGGTAGAATTTCCCTTCTCCAGGGGATATTCCCAACCCAGGGACAGAATCCAGATCTCCCACATTGCAGGCAGATTCTTTACTAGCTGAACCACCAGGGAAGCCCAAGAATACTGGAGTGGGCAGCATATCCTTTCTCCAGTGGATCTTCCTGAACCAGAAAGCCAACCGAGTCTCCTGCATTACAGGTGGATTTTTTTTACCAGCTGAGCTATCAGGAAAACAAGTTAAGTTTCTAGTAATTTTTTCTTGAGTCAGTACTATAATCATACTTTCCAGCTTATTAAGAAATTAGACTCTTTGTCTGCAAATTAAATCTGATCCTAGTTATGAGGGGTTTACAGCCAGAAATGTAGAGGAAATATCATGGGCTTTTGAAACACAAGGACTTGATATTTAAATTTTGATTCCTGTACATTAATGTTAAGTTATATGAAATCCGGAATGTTATCCAACTTCTCTGAGACTCAGTTGCCTCAAAATAACGTTTATCCAGGGCTTCCCTTGTGGCTCATTGGTAAAGAATCCACATGCAATGCGGGAGACCTGGGTTTGATCCCTGGGTTGGGAAGATGCTCTTGAGAAAGGAAAGGCTACCCATTCCAGTATTCTGGCCTGGAGAATTCCATGGAGTCACAAAGAGTCTGGACACGACTGAGTGACTTTCCCTAAACTAATGTTTACCCAGTAGATCTGTCATGGTAATTAAAAGAGATAACACATATAAGCCAGTTATCATAATAACTGCAACTAACAATCATTTGAAGGATGGTAATTTCTGTTAATATATTGTTGTTTCTCTGCTCTAGGAAGTAGAGCTAACCAAGCATTCTAAGCTTAATATAAAATATATCATCACATAAATTGTTTCATTTTTTCCCTTCCAAATATCCATTTAACTTGCTGCCTCATTTTCTACGGGAACTTATTAAAATACTAGCCTTTTAGTAAGACTTTCCTTAGTCATCCTATGTGAAATTACACCTCACCACCTCCCTCTCCTTTTCTCTAAACTATTTTACTCCATGCTTTTATCATTGCCTAACATTCTAAATGGGCTTGCCAGATGGCTCTAGTGCTAAAGAACCACCTGCCAATGTAGGAGACGTGAGAATCCTTAGGTGAGGAAGATCCCCTGAAAAGGGTAATGGCAGCCCACTCCAGTGTTCCTGCCTAGAGAATCACATGGTCAGAGAAGCCTGGCAGACTATAGTGCATAGCAAAGAGTCGGAAATGACTGAGCGACTAACAATTTCACTTTTCTTTCTTGAGGTCCTAGAAGTTATAGTTTACATTGATATGCCAAGAATAACTTATAAACATGTGGTTTCTCAATTTTACGTTCTCATGAATTATTGGGACACCTGTTTAAAAATAAAGATTCTTATCCAATGAGTTTCATGTGGCAGTTAAGATTCTGCATGTCTGTGAAATCTAATCAATGCCACTATTACTGGCCCTCATATCTCACTCTGAGTAGCATGATTACTAAAATATTGCAGATTGTTTAGGAGAAAGGTATATGAAGGGTACGTTTTGAACAACCATTGATTTTTAAGTTAGAAAAATGATCCAGTAGGAAGTCTAATCTTTCTATTTTTTCTTTAGTTTTGATTTCCTTCAGTATTGATGTGTTTTACCTAATAACATAAGTCATTTGAGCTGTTATTAGGTCAATGGGGTAGGTCCATAGCTAACCTTTAAAGAGCAAGATAGGTTAGCTATGGACTTTGTATCTACAAATCTCCTAGTATTTTAAGTAGGAGGCTTTAAATTCAACAAGACTGAGAAGATGAGGATACATAGGCAATGCTAAAAGTTAATATGCTTGTTTCCAAAGGAAGTTGGAAATCATATTATGGCTGCAGGATAATGTAGAAGTAGAAATAAGAAAATATATCTGTTCCTGGTAAAGTATTACAAAACAAGCACATATTAAATTTTCTATTTTTGTTTTTTTAAAGAAATATGGTATGGAGCCTAATTTCTCTGAGATTCCTTAGGGCAAACAGATAAGATTTTCTATGCCACACCCCTAATAAAATGAATCTATATGTACCTGTGCATTTGTGCTAAGTCACTTCAGTTGTGTTCGACTCTGTGACCCTATGGACTGTAGCCCGTCTGGCTCCTCTGTCCATGGAATTCTTTAGGCAAGGATACTGGGGTGTGCTGCCATGCTCTCCTCCAGGGGATGTTCCCTACCTGGGGATCAAGCCCACCTCCTTACCTCTCCTGCACTGGCAGGCAGGTTCTTTACCGTCAGGGCCGCCTGAGAAGCCCCGATATGTATCTACTTCTTCCTATCTCGGTTTGTAACAGGATGCTTCCAGAGGGAGCAGGATACTTCCCTTGCTCCTACCTTTGTATCCCACCTGCCAGCAGATGCCTAAGATTACATAGTCCAGAGTCATGTGGCAATGAATTCACTGTCTTTACCACTATGAAGTCTTCTTTGCTTTGTCCTCCAAACTCTAAGTAAAAGTGATGCTGTTCTTGTGGTTCAGTTGGTAACTCGTGTCTGACTGTTCGTGACCCCATGGACTGTAGCCCACCCAGCTCCTCTGTCCTCCACAATCGCCCAGAGTTTGCTCGAATTCATGTCCATTGAGTCAGTGATGCTATCTAACCATCCCACCCTCTCTCACCCCCTTCTCCTTTTGCTTTCAATCTTTCTCAGCATGAGGGTCTTTTCCAATGATGTGTCTTTCCGTTTTTGCAGCCAATTTTACAGTTCTTTTTTCCTTCTGAATCTTAACTTTCCAAGTGCTATTTCTATAAGTAGTAGTTAGCAGGGATGAATTATGATTCTCAAACTCAAGTATATAGCTTAACTTCTGATTCCATGCTTCCTTTTTTATTTTCTGGAAGAATCCTTGATCCCTTTCTGTTATCTTCTATGGCTGTGAGTATGCCACAGTTCTATAATCGTAGTGCCAAAACCTAGATGGGTAGAGGTCATGAAAGCACTAGTTTCTCCCTGGGGCTCTCTTTCTACACAGACTGATTTTGGTATGTTTTATGTCCGTTCCACATAGCACTTAAAAGCTCGTTTATTTTGATTTTTATTAAAAAAATATTTTTTTACCTGTTGTCCTCATTTTTTATTCCAGCTTCCTTAAATACCCTGCATTTTATGTATACTTCTTAATGGAACTTGGTACAGAACCAGGTTTTAAGTTGATAATACAAATTTATAAAACTTTTAATGTGTAGAAATAGTCCTCTTTAATTATTCATTAAATATATATTTTATGTAAATTTTATTAAAGAAATATAATGACATTTGGATGTTGAATAAAATATATCACAAATAAAAGTGTCTCTACTTAATTTCAAATCCTTAATTATTTAAGATTAAATATGAACAACCATCTTTTTAAAAGCAGTATAATTAATTTTGCATGCTAATATGACATAAAATTATATTTCTTTTGAATTAGAAGGTACAAGAACAATAAAACAATGAGCAATTATTTCTTCGGGACTTATAAAATAAAACTAATTAAGTAGTTGGACTTAAATATGTACAATATATTAAAACATTGATTCAAAATGTCTGCATCACAGAAATTATATAAATAGAAATCTGGTTTTTGACAAGCAGCTTAACAATGGCAAAGGAAATCAAATTTCTAACAATTATAGTGTCTTATATTGCAGTTTTAGATATTTGAGTACATCCATTGATTTTCTTTGAAGGCACTGACAGTCACAGAAGAGCAAAGAAATTGCAGGTGAAAACTAGCTCCTTAAAATTGTTCAAGGTCATCTCTGAAAATGGAGAAGCTGAGTAGTAAGTTCAGAGGGCTGAAGGAAATATTTAGAATAATCTGGCTACATCTTTTGAATAGGATAGCCAGAATAGGATATTAAAAATTATCTTCTCTTCATATTTTATTTACATATTTAATTTATTATTCCTTCATCATTAGTTTAATTTTGCTAGAAACAATTTACCTAATGCCATCAGGTTATTTGCTCTTGGATTTACCTGATGCAGAGTTTAAAATGTCTGTGAAACAGGGTAAGAGATGTGCTTTAAGACACGTTCTTATTCTGAAGGATCTGAGTCTAGTGTATATCATTTATTATTCCCCATCCTGACGTGGATGTGGTGATACACTTGCAATATTTGCAAGGCTCAAATAAGCAATGGAATAGATATGAGAGAATGGCTTTCTGACCCCTTCATTTACCTCCTTGATTCTTCCCAATTTCATAGGAGCAAAAAAGATTTCCTCTCCTCCCCACTTCCCTCTTGTTCTGGGTAAATTGTTAGGAATTAAACATAGACTGACTATACATGCTAATTTTGTTAACATGGGAGTTACATTTAAAATTAACCTTCTGCTTTATTCTTGTATAAAATGTCCCAACAATAATCCTTTGTTCTCAGGGGCAGATGAGTTCCTACAAGACCTAGGAAAGTGTTTTCATGAGGACAAGGATTTTGTCTTGGTCACTGATTTAAATGCTTTCTTGGTCACCCAAGTAGAGCAGAGACCACTATTGCTCACATATATCCTTTTCTCTGCCTGGGCATATCAGTAACCCCTGATCCCAACACATGACCACATTCAAACCAACTGGTGTAGACAAAAGTGATATGTGTCCTTTCCAGGAGACTTATTGGTTTATAAAACCAGTGCTTTTTACCTTGCTTTGGCAATCTTGGAGAGAGGCTTTGCTGAGATGATGAAGTTACAAGATTAACAATGCATCATCACATTCTAGAGTTGCTGCATCATTGCCCACTCTACAGTTGCCTTAGAGATGTGCATAAGTAAGAGCAAACTGTTGCAATGTTAAATCACAATAGTTGGAGTTTTGCTGTTGTTTTTCTTTTTCTTTTTCCACAAGATAAGATAGCATATTCTGACTCTCATCCAGCTCAGTTCAGTCACTCAGTCATGTCCGACTCTTTGCGACCCCATGGCCTGCAGCACGCCAGGCCTTCCTGTCCATCATCAACTCCTGCAGCTTATTCAAACTCATGTCCATTGAGTCGGTGATGCCATCCAACTATCTCATCCTCTGACGTCCCCTTCTCCTCCCACCTTCAATCTTTACCAGCATCAGGGACTTTTCAAATGAGTCAGTTCTTCACATCAGGTGGTGTAAGTATTGGAGTTTCAGCTTCAGCATAGGGCCTTCCAATGAATATTCAGGACTGATTTTCTTTACGATGGACTAGCTGGATCTCCTTGCAATCCAAGGGACTCTTGAAGTCTTCTCCAACACCACAGTTCAAAAGCATCAATTCTTTGGCACTCAGCTTTCTTTATAGTCCATCTCTCACATCCATAAATGACTACTGGAAAAACCATAGCTTTGACTAGAGGGATGTTTGTTGACAAAGTAATGTCTCTCCTTTTTAATATGCTGTCTAGGTTGGTCATAATTTTCTTCCAAGGAGCATGTATCTTTTAATTTCATGGCTGCTGTCACCATCTTCAGTGATTTTTGGAGCCCCCCAAAATAAAGTCTGTCACTGTTTTCACTGTTTCCCCATCTATTTGCCGTGAAGTGATGGGACCAGATGCCATGATCTTAGTTTTCTGAATGCTGAATTTTAAGCCAACTTTTTCACTCTCCTCTTTCACTTTCATCAAGAGGCTTTTTAGTTCTTCTTTGCTTTCTGCCATAAGGGTGGTGTCATCTACACATCTGAGGTTATTGATATGTCTCCTGGAAATCTTGATTCCAGTTTGTGCATCCTCCAGCCCAGCATTTTGCATGATGTAATATCTACATATAAGCTAAATAAGCAGGGTGACAATATACAGCCTTGACACACTCCTTTCCAGATTTGGAACCAGTCTGTTGTTCCATGTCCAGTTCTAACTGTCGCTTCCTGACCTGCATACAGATTTCTCAAGAGGCAGGTCAGGTGGTCTGGTATTCCCTTCTCTTGAAGAATTTTCCACAGTTTGTTGTGATCCACACAGTCAAAGGTGTTGGCATAGTCAATAAAGCAGAAGTAGATGCTTTCTCTGGAACTCTCTTGCTTTTCAATGATCCAACAGATGTTGGCAGTTTGATCTCTGGTTCCTCTGCCTTTTCTATATCCAGCTTAAACATCTCTGAGTTCATGGTTCACGTTCTCACGTTGACTTGCATTTCAAGGATCTAAAATAGTGCTTGACACAAGTAAGTGTGTGCTAGTTTACTATATTTACATAACAAATTGCCACAAATTTGATGGCTTGGAGCAACATTCACTTACTAGCTCACAGTCTATAGGTCAGTAGTTCAGATTGCATTAGTAGGTTCTCTGCTCAGAATATTATCAGACTGAAATCAAGATGTTGACCAGGCAGAGTTTTTATCTGGAAGCTCTGGGAAAAATTAAACTAAAAGCACATTCTTGTTGGAGTAATTCAGTTTCTTGTAACATGAAGGTGCCTATTTCTTCACTGTTGATCAGGACTACTCTTAGATCCCAGAAGTTATTGCATTCTTATCCATGTGCCCCCTCCCCTTGTCAAATCAGGAATGATGTATCAGGTATTTCTTGTACTTTGCCTCTCTGAATTCCCTTTTCTCTAGTCTTTAGGTGAATATTTAAATGGCCCATGTAATTAGGTCATATCAACCTGAATAATCTCCTTTTAATTAGCTCAAGGTCGACAGATAGTAAACTTCATTACAATCTCTTTTGTCATGTAATGTAATATAAATAGCCAGAGTAGTTCCTGCTGCTACTGCAATTCACTAAGCCGTGTCTGACCCTCTGTGAGCCCATGGGCTGTTGCCCACCAGGCTCCTCTGTCCATGGGATTTTGTTGGCAAGAATACTAGAGTGGGTTACCATTTCCTTCTCCAGGGGATCTTCCTAATACAGAGATCAAATCCTCTTCCCCTGCTTAACAGGCAGATTCTTTATCACTGAGCCACCTGGGAAGCCCATGACCACAGTAGTTATAACCTGTTAAATTCAGTTTCCAACACACTCAAGGGAATAATGAGAATATATTAAAGAGAGAGTCTTTAGGGGTCATCTTAGAATCTTTCCTACTGCAAAGTATATGGAGATTTTTTTCCTGGAGGAATAAATGAAATGAAAGAATAATGATAGAATAAGTGTATGGCCATGCACCAAAAAATCAAACAGGGAAAATATACCTGCAAATGCATATACACACACATGTACACTCACATACATGTATACACATACATATAAAATGCCTTTAGAATTACTAAAATAACAATTCTGTACTAAGAAATACTGCATAGAAATCCCCTACCTATGAATATTTTACTATTAATTTGAGGATCTAAAAAATACATTTTTAATAAAAATTATCTCTGAAAATCAAAGAATTTTCTAAAATAATTTTTAGAAAATCATCTCTAAAAATCAGCTCTGAAAATCATTTACAAGTCTTCATACAAGTTCCAAGGTGATCTTTCCTATTAATAATTCAGATCTTATGTAAAAGTCACTTCCAAGAGTCCTTCTGAAACCCCAAAGACTCAGATGCCATGAATTTATGCCATAACACTATGTACAACTAGACTTAGAACTAACTCATCACACTTTGGACATGACTTCTTAATCATCTGCTCACCACTGTATTCCTGAATGTTAGCACATTGTATTTATTGGATACATCATGTTGTGGTTTTCATAAAGCCTTGCTTTTTTGCCCTTTTTCTTAACTTCCACAATATTAGTTCTTAAGTTCTTATTATTAAGGTTTCATACTATATTGCAATTGCTTTAAGAGTGCTAGTTTTATTCTCTCAAATAAATTATATGTTCTTTGAAGACAGATATTATTTCTTTTTTTCTCCCTTCTAGTCTCCACAACATCCAACATCATTGTTAGCAGATATGTTCCCTAGGGATTTGTTGTTTGGTTGATCAATGAACAAGAGAGCATTTAACATAGCAAATTTTATGTATCAAAATAATTCACAAAATTAGATGTTATATAAGTTTTTAATTATGAAATAGAACACAAAATTAGTAATAAAAAGTAGAAAATCTGTATAAGCTAAAGTTTTTAGGGAAGATATTTTGTAAATTTTTATAGCATAAATATCTATAAATCAAACAGATGAAAATTATAAAAAATCATCCGCTTAAAAAAAACCTGGTGCCCAAGGCTGGAAAACTGAAAAGACTGAAATAATTAATGTAATATTGGATTCTAACTCAAAGCATAAGTCAAATATATATGTGCCCATGTTGTTAGAAGTAAATTATTGATAAAATAAATATATGAGGAGAGGGAAATTTTTTCTTTTTAGAGGATATCTAAATAATACTCATAGGTATCTTGCCGTTTCCAGTAAGTGACACTGAATTTCCTCCTTGATTGTGAGCTGGACTTCAGGACTTGTTTCCAGAGAATACACTATGCATCAAGCTTTGTACCAAGCATTTTATGTAAGTACATAGCAACTTCATAACAAGGAAATCTAGAAGACACTGCCATAGCCAAATAGTCACCAGTGGTAAGCCCTATAGATAACATATAGAGTGTGTTGGAAGGGCACTTTATCTCTGATTTCTGCCCCCAAACATGTAACACTAACCTAATGATGAGAAATTAAATGACATTCTGCAAAACAAATTATCAATATTCTTCAAAATTCTCCAGGTCAGGTCAGGAAAAATGGAAAAACTCTTCAACTGTTGTAGACAGGAGAACATGGAGAAATGAAAATAGAATGTAATGTAGTATCCTAATCTAGATGGTGGAACAGTAAAATGGCATTATTGGAAAAATTGCTAAAATCTGAATAAAATCTGTTGTTTAACTAATACTAATGAAATAATGTTATTTTCCTAGTTTTGAAAAGTGTAGAAAGTTATGTAAGATGTTATGTAACAGAGGAAATTTGTCGATGGGCATATAGAACTTTCTCTACTCTGCAAATCTTCATAAATCTAAAATTATTACAAAATAAACTCTAAAAGTTTACTAAAATTGTATATCTATTTCTAACCATATATATTGGAGAAGGAAATGGCAACCCACTCCAGTGCTCTTGCCGGGAGAATCCCAGGGACGGGGGAGCCTGGTGGGCTGCCGTCTAAGGGATCACACAGAGTCGGACACGACTGAAGTGACTTAGCAGCAGCAGCAACCATATATATGTGTTATTTTATATATATATGTTATTTTATATATCTGTTCAGTTCAGTCACTCAGTCATGTCTGACCCTTTGCAACCCCATGGGCTGCAGCACGCCAGGCTTCCCTGTCCATCACCAACTCCTGGAGCTTGCTCAAACTCATGTCCATTGTGTCAGTGATGCCATCCAACCATCTCATCCTCTGTTGTCCCCTTCTCCATCTGCCTTCAATATTGCCCAGAATCAGGGTCTTTTCTAATGAGTTAGTTCTTAGCATTAGGTGGCCAAAGTAATGGAGTTTCAGCTTCAGCATTAGTCCCTCCAGTGAATATTCAAGAATGATTTCCTTGAGGATTGACTGGTTTGATTCTTTAGGATTGACTGGTTTGTCTTGATAATATATATCAATATCCATAAATATGTATTTTATATAAAATATATTTTAAACATGAATATATATAAATATGTATCTATACATATCTAACCTAACTCAGGAACTGTTCATCTAAAACTCAAATTATGGAAGGTGTTTTGTTAGCATTCTTAATTCTGAAAAATTTTTCTCAGGTACTAGAGAACTGTGACTTTAAATATAGATGGAAGCAGACACTCCATAAATGATTTGTGATAATTACATAGTTTTTTATAGCCTTTTGTTGAAAAAGACTAACTGAAAAGAGCCTGTCAGCAAAAGTACATGACCACACATGTACACACTTGCACATACCTACAGAATTAAATCAACAAAACCTAGGAGACTTACTGAACTAGAATCCCAGTTTCTCATAGCAGCAATGGGCTCATTAGCAAGGTCTTTCTTTAAGCCTCAGGTTCATTATCTTTAAATGGGGACAGGAATATTTCTTACATCACAGTATTATTCTAAGATATAAATGGGATCATACATGTGAAGTGCTTAGAATTTTCTACATAGGAAGCACTTTTTCAAAGGTTAGATATTAATATAATTATATTTTTGGCATCTAATCTGGGTCTATCATGTAAATTTTTTTTTTTCCATTTCCTCATAGAATAAGACTGGTAGTTAAAATGCTCTGAGAAACAATTAAACACCACAGATTATGCCAAATAAATTCCTATTTAATTCTTTTCACAAACAACAAATTGGTATAGCTCCATTACATACATAAAGAAACAATGACTTAGAGAATTGAAGTAACATGTTCAGATTTGGAACAGAAGTAGAGAAAGGAGAAGCATGCTTAATTTGGCCTGCTTAACTCCAAAATCCACATGTACTACAGCAAATTTATTTTACTGATAATTTTTATTATTTATGGATTCAATGTAATTAGGTTAAATGAAAACTAAATAGCTAAAACTATGACTGGCATATAGAATATCCTCTTAATAAAAGTTTGTTATTTTTTTTTATTTATAACAGTTAATATAGCCTAAATAGAATCAGATTATTTTCATATAAAATGATATTCCCATCTGATAAAATAGTTTTTCAGCTCCATATATTTGTTTCAGAAAGTTTTAATATTTCTAGTTGCCTACACAGTCTTATTTTGTTGTATTAAAAAATAGCTTTTGGAGCTTACATTCTTGTCATTTACTGAATTCTTCTCCTTTTAAAAATCTAATTATATTATCCATAAAAAAATAAAGAATATGCAGCAGAAAGCAGAAAGACATTTAAATTAAAGGTTGATAAAAACTTTATAGATTGTGAAAAGTAATTTTTCCTGAAAAATACTTTATCTTAAAATAGATAAATATGCCATATAATAGATAGTTTGTGTAGCATATACCACAACTAGGAAGATTATTCAGAAAAAAAATGAAGCTTATTTTAATAATAACACTGGTTTGTTTTGAGAATTCATGCATGCTTTGGGAGTTTTGGCAGAAGTAGCGTATAAGACATTAGGAGAGAGAGATCTCTGGAAGCCCTTTCCAGCTCCCAAACTTTCAAGTGTGGTAACTAATGGGTAACTAATTGGGTAGCTAATGTTCTTTTAAGCACTCTTTTCCAAGGGTTTAATCCAGAATGATTTTCACAATAGGCAAACCCAAATCCTGTGGGATTTGCTTGCAATTTGTTAACAAGGTGTCTCTCCTGTGTGTTCAAATGCAAGTCCTTCTACTACATAAAGGCTACTGTTTTCTTCTTCTCTTCAGGAAAAACTGGATGCTGAAATTTGACTTGCTGTTAAGTCCAGCTGTGGGGGCCATGAGAGAACTCTTCAGCATCAGGGCTTCCCTGATGGCTTAGCAGTAAAGAATCCACATGCCAATGCAGGAGACACAGAGATGTGGATTTGGTCCCGGGGTCAGGAGGGTTCCTTGAAGAAGAAACTGGCAACCCACTCCAGTATTCTTGCCTGAGAAATCTCATGGACAGAGGAACCTGGTGGGCTACAGTTCATGGGGTCGCAAAGAGTCGAACATGGTTTAGCGACAAAACGTCAACAACTAAGTCCAGCAATGGGAGTCTTGAAAGAATTCCTTAGCATCTCGAGGCTGTGGGGAAACACTTTCTATCAGTTTTGTGTTATGCTTCCTCACATGAGAACCATCCTATTTATTTATGTCTCTGACATCACAGAGTTTAAACATTCACTTAGCTTTCAATTAATTTTTTACCTCCTCCCAAATTTTTGTTTCTCCACTTTTCATGACTCAAACAGCATCATGACTGAAATTTATGAAATTTCATAAATGTATATGTCACCTGTGCAAATACGAAGAGAAATTTATATGTCTCCTATGCAAGCACATAGATGGTCTCTCAAGATGAGAGGCACTAATAACTCAAAAATGCTTTTCTTAATTTTTCTTACATGCAAGAGCCAAGATGAAGCCAATTGCTCTGTGCAAAAATAAATCAAAAAATTAAAAAATTTAAAGTTCTCAGGAAAAATTCGTAAGTGAAATTTAAAGAGAAGGAAGAGGAAAGAAGAACCAAGGAACATGTGAACATGGAAAACACAACTAGCTAAATTCTTTCTCTGTTTATTGTCAAGTTTATAATAGAAACATCTCTTCTCAGTTTCTCAGATTAAAAACTACAGAAAATAACCATTATTCAGCTGTGTTTTGGTAAATGGAGTTTTTAGGAATACCTGCAAAGGTGCTGAGTTTTACATCTAGGCATATACAAAGGGCTCAGGTACATAGGAGCTGAAGAGAGAGGAGGATTGATACATTTTATAAAAATGACAGATATAAGAAATATCCATCTTCTCCAATAAATAGGATTTTTATAATCAGGTCAGCTGTGTTTTCTCGGTCTCTTCATTTTGCTTGTGTCCAATAACAGGAACTGGGGAAGAGAATGACTACCCACTCCAGCATTCTCTCATGGAAAACTTCATGGACAGAGGCTACAGTCCATGGCATCGCAAAAAGTTGGACATGACTGAGTGACTAACAAATAAGAGGAAACTCATTAGTCGCATCTTCAAATAGATTTGTGTGTCTACATGTATTTGAATAGAAGTCATGCATATAGTTTAAGCTCTAGAGAATGAGTCTTGCTCAAAGAAATAAGTATTATGAACTTATAGGTGTGAACAGTGTAGTTCACAGACAATGTTTCAGGTATTTCTTATATAGAATAAATTCTAAAATACTTAAAAATATATCTATATGAAACATTTCTGTTAATACTATAGATTTTACAAATAAGCAATAATAAAGTAATGAAAGAATTAAAAAAAACACACACACACAAAGGTCTGTTTTCACATGAGTACACATACCCCAAATTTAAAAAGTTAATACATTTAGTTTAGCTTTGTTTTTCTAGATAAAGTAGTTTTAAAATGTTGAGGGATTGTCTCTCTGTTTTATTTTTTCAGAATAGACAGTTATATCATGGGCTTATGAACAAAGACATGTGCAGTATTGCACATTCTCAACACGATGTGGTTCAGAAAACATTAGAGGAATGAGACTCCCACTCCCTGGCTCCGTGTATAGTGGCTGCTTTAAAGGCACACCTGTTACCCTAGCTAAAAGGGATATATGCAGGGCTAAGGCATTAGTTGTAAGAAAATCTGGGCTGTGAGATGATAATCAGTCCAGGATGTAGACAAGGAGAATCTACTTAACCTCCAGTGGAGAAATGGAGAGAAAGCAAGCATCCCATTAGGCTCCCCATATTTAAACACCTTCCTATAGAGAACAGCAATAGTTGCACATGTGCATGTATGCTAAGTCACTTTACTCATTCGTGACTCTTTGCAACCCTTTGGACTGTAGTCTGTCAGGCTTCTCTGTCCATGAGATTCTCCAGGCAAGAATTCCTGGAGTGGGTTGCCATGCCCTCCTTCAGGGGAATAGTTGGACAACATTATACAAAAAGCAGTGTCCACCAACAGAGGGAAGGCTAACAAGCTTTATCTGTAAAGTGGAAACACACATCTCATTCCTTTCCTCCCCATTGCAACAAAGTGAAGACACCAAACCTTGAAGAAAGATGATTCTCACTGTAATACACTAAAGATCCTGGATTTTGAAGAGGAGACAGGAGGCAGCTTAGGCAAATCAAAATTAGACTGAACTCTTCTTGTCCTTTCATTCAATCAACTGTTGCTCTGAAAAATTTCTGTGATTATACAAGATTTAAGTCAGTTCAGTGCTTAAACTTCAATAGATAACTTGTTGGATATTTCTGTCCTTTTTCTTCTCATCCCATTGTGTTAGCTTTCTTTATTCTGCATTTGAAAATACTTTTGGGGAACCCTCCTACACTGTTGGTGGGACTATAAACTGGTATAGTCACTATGGAGAACAGTTTGGAGGATCCTTAATAAACTAAAACTAGAGTTACCATATGATCCCGCAATGCCACTCCTAGGCATATATCCAGAGAAAAACATAGTTCAAAAGGATACACACACTCCACTCTTCATTACAACACTCTTTACAATAGCCAAGATGTGGAAGCAACCTAAATGTCCATCAACAGAGGAATGGAAAAGGAAGATGTGGTACGTATATACAATGGAATGTTCCTCAGCCATTAAAAGGAATAAAAGAATGCTATCTGTACCAACATGGATGAACCTGCAGTGAAGGTCACTCATGCTGAGTAAAGTAAGTCAGACAGAGAACGAGAAATATTGTATTAATATGATATCACTTATAATTGGTATATAAAAAAGAAATGATACAAATGAACTTATTTACAAAACAGACTCAGACTTAGAGAACAAATTTATGGTTCTCAGGGTGAAGAGTGAAGGGGGAATGGATAGTTAGGGAGTTTGAGAGTGACATATACATGCTGCTATATTTAAAATGGATAACCAACAAGGACTTCCTGTATTAAGAAAGGAACCCCTGCTAAATATTCTTTAATAACCTAAATGGGGAGAGAATTTGAAAACAAATAGATACACATGTCTGCATAAGTGAATCACTGTGCTGTACATCTGAAACTATTACAGTATTGTTAATCAATTATATTCTAGTATAAAATTTAAAGAATAAAATAAAGCAAAGTAGATTAAAACAAAAAAAAGAAAAGGCTTTTTTCTTTTCTCAGTTATTGTTCAGTACCTTTTGCTTCTACTTGACTCTCCGAGTTCAGCCAGGGGCTCCCTCCATGCCAATCACCTAGTATTCCTGGACACACACTCTCAGTGAGACACTGCTTCATCTGCAGAAACTAAAAGATTGATGCAGGATAGACAAATTACCCTTCTGCTCTTTTTTCCTATTTCTTTATTCATGACAAGTCCATCAATCAAGAAGCTTTGCCTGTGTTTCATATTGATTTTTTGAAGGATTAGAGTTGTTTAATGAACTTTTTATAAAGAAATAGACACAACTGTAGGCAGTGTTACTTTTCTATTCTTTTAAAGGCAATACTTCAGGAGATTAGAATAGAGGTTTAAGCAGTGAAATAACAGGAACAAAGTTCACTTAGGAAATAGAAACAGTAATAGAGAAATGACTATATTACCAAGTGTAAGAGTAAAGTTAATGAAAGATAACTTTGTTCATAAAGAAGATGCATATTTGCAAGTAATAAGTATGTCAAATCAGTACATTTTAAGAATTTATTACTACAAATAAATTTATTAATATTAGTAAATTCTTAAAATGTGATCTTTTTAATAAATTCTTAAAATGTGATCTTTTTTAATATCTAAGATCACAAAATCTATTCCCAGAAACATTCACAATTTTACAATTTTAATGTTGTATCCATCTCCTTTTCCTTTGGAATCAATGAGGATAACTTCGGCTGAAAGAAAACATAAAATTGAAATAATTCAAATAAGATTAAAACCTCATCGTCATACTTAATATCAACTTCCAAGGTTGGTGGTATGATCTCTCAAGAATATTACAATGGACATCAGTACTTTTTGTCTTTCTTTTCTACCATCCTTGGAATTCCAGTTTGCATTCGGAATAGTCCTCTTTATGGATACAAGGTAGATGCATTGAATTCCTTAATAGGATTCAGATCTGAAAAGGTCCAGCTGAAGAACAATGATGATTTTTCTGTGTGTGTCTTTTCTTTTTTTTCTTTCTTTCTTTTTTTTTTTTTTTTAACCAGGGAAGAAACATTTTCTAGAACCATTCTTCTCCTCCTCCAGACAAGTAAGTAAGTAAGTTACTGTTAGCCACTCAGTTGTGTCTGACTCTTTGCAACCCTGTGACCTGCAGCCCGCCAGGCTTCTCTATCCATGGGATTCTCCAGGCAAGAATACTGGAGTGGGTAGCCATCCTCTTCTCCAGGCCAGACAATTTTATCCCATGTTTAAGTGCTAGAATTGGCTCATATATCCGTTTTTCAATTGATCTCTTAGAAGAAGAATTAAATTTGTATTAGGGAGTTAGGATGATTCATATAGAACTGTGCAAAAATTTAAACAAAATTAAGACACTTATAACAAGAACAAATAGTGAGTAAATTACTATTTACTCAATAGTTACTGTTAAGCCATGTGAAGACAATGTTTTAAGAAATCCCCAGCAGAAATTTTAAAGAAAATCATGGAAATTGTGAAGAAAACCATACTTGTATAGCATGCAGAACAAAACTCACATTTAAAGGATAAGCAAAGAATGAGAAATGAGATAGAGAATTATAATAAGAAAAAAACAGAGTAGTGAATGGAAATCAGATAGAACAAGATCTCTCAACTTCATGGTGAAGAGAATTTTCAGAGTGGTCATGTGCTTTAAATCCTTTAGATAAAATAATAAATATGAGCAGAAGGAAACTCTACTAAAATACTGCTGCATAAATACAAATTTTACTTTTTTACATTCTTGAAAGTAAAAATATTTCACCAAAGAAATACTCACTCTGTTTTCAGGAAGTCCATTCTCCCTACTCCTCTACACTTCAGTATTTGGTGTCGCATACATGCCCAGTTATGTCAGACTTCAAGACTTATTTACACCATTAGTGAAATCCGGAATACTCCCCTTCCTTTATTATATTTATTTAAACTCCAATCCTTCTTTAGTGACAACTGTGAGTTCCAATTCTCTGTATACCAAAGTCTAAAATGAGTTGCCGTTTCCAGTGAAACTTTCTTTGATCACCACAAACCACATTATTCTCTCTGGGGTAGCATAGAAACTGAGAATTTAAAGAACAGTGACCTGATTTTTGAATCTCGAATCTGATGACTGTTCTTATGATCTTAGTCAGTTCAGTACCTTGTCCTGGCCTCAGTTTCTTCATTGGTAAATTAGAGATTCAAAATTCTGCTTTTCTAGAAGAGATGTTTTATATAAAATTTAAATTGGGTACTATATGTATTAATAAAATTCTTGGTACAATCCCTGACACATAGTAAACTTTTGTTAAGTGTTATTAGTAAACAAAATACTGTGCATTTAAGGACAGCTTACTACTTTTCAGTTTTCTACTATTTATTCCTCATTTCTTTCCAGTCCTCACTAGCAGTTTCACAAATGGAAGTTCATCTCTCTAGCTAAGATGAATGGATTAGCACAACTAAGAGAAGTGATTCTCATGCTTCATTGTGCAGAATAATGGCCTAGAGACTTGGTTAAAATGGAGATTTTCTTGGCTTCTCCCTAGAGATTTTAACAACAGAATAATTATGTTTGTGGCTAAAATATGCATGTTTAACAAATAGTCTGGCTGCTTCCAAACAAGGAATCTATGGATGGCATGCAGAGAAGCACTATCTGTCAATGATATAAGGAAGATGGTTTGATAAAAACTTGCTATGAGGTATAAAACAATAAACTCAATTTTTCATGCATGTCATGTTATAAACCATAGAATCTTGAAGTTAAAACATTTCAGGAAGATAATTTCTCCCTTTTGAATGTGAAATCAAGTGGTACATGATAAAATGATGTCCAAGTTTGAGTTACCATTATTCTAACCTCTTTGAAGAAAGTCATGGGTTTTTTGTGTCACAAAATAGTACTTGAAACACAGTAGATAATTAATAATAATGTCTTTATCTATTGATTTACCATCACAAATAAAGCAGACAAACTTCACTTTTAAAAAACTCATAATGAAGTGTCAACATATTCCAAAACAAAGAACAGAGAATTAAACAAAATATTGTGTAAATATCCCAGGATAAAATGATCCTTTAGTGTAGTTTTTGGTAGTTTGCTTGGTTTCTTTTGTAAATGCAAAGTAATAACCTTTCTAACACTTCCCTAAAATATTAATAACCATTTTTATAGGTTTTCATAACCAATCATAGAAGCAAAGACAATACAAAGTTAATATAGTGAGTAGGTCATACATTCCCTCCTGAGACACATTATTCCCTGAATTACATTTGTTTAACTCTCCAGGGCTACATTTTTCCAATAATATGCATGGACAGTTCCATTATCATCCAAGGTAGTTGAACATTAATGAATCACTCAGCATAAGAAGAATAATGTCCCATATCTTTCTGAATTTTCTAGGAATTCATCTAATGGTAGCTGGGTAAGCATAAAATAAACTTCCCTGAATGATGATGATGATTATTATTATTAGTTGCTCTGGCTCACATGTATGCATTAGTGTGCAAAGTACTACTTTGGATTTTTAAGATAATGTCTTCATCTGAGAAATATGTTTGTTTGTTTGCTTTTCTGTCATGCTGTGGAGTATGTGGATCTTATTTCCCTGAACAGATAATCAAACCCATGTCCCCTGCAGTTGAAGCACATAATCTGAGCTACTGGACCACCCGGAATATGTATTCTTGTTCTAGTATTTTCTTTGAATGTGAACAATTAACAGTGATATGTTTTATTTTCTCCTCTGTGCTTTGTGCACAGTCAGATAAAGTGTTTTGTGCACAGGGATATAGGTAAAATCTCTGGAAATCATGACAAACGTAGGAATGGAGTTTGTTTCTTATTAATCAAAGAGAACTCTTGATTTACAGCACTCAGTTTAGAGAATGACTACCATTAGAATGTGCCTTTATTTTTGACATACTGTGATTATGGTTTCTCCATAAAGTACACATCAATATATTTTTCAAAGAAGAATGAGATGTAACATTTGAATGGCTAAAGAAAACAGTTTCCTAATATTTGGGTGTTTTCTTGATGTCTCACAGTGATCAAGATTTCTTACTCACAGAATATTAGGAAAGGTTTTGCAGCAAAAATGTACTTACACATCCCTTATTCTTGACTTACTTCAAGGATGGTCTCCAAAGATTTCTGCTTAGTGATATTGTTGCTGTTCAGTCACTCAGTAATGTCCAACTCTTTGTGATCGTATGTACTGTAGCATGCCAGGCTTCCCTGTCCTTTATTGACACCTGGAGCAACCTAAAACTCACATCTATTGAGTCAGTGATGCCATTCAACCATCTCATCCTCTGTCGTCCTCTTCTCCTGCCTTTAATTTTTTCTGGCATTACGGTCTTTTCTAATGAGTTGGCTCTTCCCATCAGGTAGCCAAAGTATTAGAGCTTCAGCTTCAGCATCAGTCCTTCCAATGAATATTGAGGATTGATTTCCTTTATGATTGACTGGTTTGATCTGCTTGCAGTCCAAGGGATTCTCAAGAGTCTTCTCCATCACCATAGTTTAAAAGCATCAATTCTTCAGGCTCAACTTTCTGTATGGTCCAACTCTCACGTCCATACATGACTACTAGAAAAACCATAGCTTTGACTATCTGGACCTTTGTTGGCAAAGTAATGTCTCTGCTTTTTAATATGCTGTCTAGGGTTTTCATGGTATATTTCCTTCCCTTTCAGTGTGAACTAAATGAGATGTCACCTCACAAAGGTATTCCAACTTCAATACTTCCTTCCAATGAATATTCAGGGTTGATTTCCTTTAGGATTCATTGGTATGATCTTCTTGCTGTCTAAGGGACTCTCAAGAGTCCTCTCCAGCATCACAGTTGAAACATATCAATTCTTTGGTGCTCAACCTTCTTTATGGTCCAACTCTCACATCTGTATGTGGCTACTGGAAAAACCGTACTTTTGACTATATGGACCTCTGTCAGCAAAATGATGACTCTGTTCTTTTATAGGTCTAGGTTTGTCATAGTTTTATTTCCGAGAAACAAACATTGAATTTCATGGCTGTGATCACTGCATCACTGCAGTGATATTACAGCCCAAGAAAATAAAATCTGCCACTGTTTGCACTTTTTCCCCTTTTATTTGCTATGAAGAGATGGGACTGGATACCATGATCTTAGTTTTTTTTAAGTTGCATTTTAAGCCAGGTTTTCCAGTCTCCTCTTTCACCCTCATCAAGAGGCTGTTTAGTTCCTCTTCACTTTCTGCCATAAGGATGGTGTCATCTGCATTTATGAGGTTGTTGATATTTCCCCCAGCAATCTTGATTCCAGCTTGTGATTCATCCAGCCTGGCATTTCACATGATGTACTCTGCATATAATTTAAAGGTGTTTTATTAAAGTTAGTTCAGCCAGATGTAGTATTATTTCTCTGAACTTCATCCCATGAAATAGTAAAACACACTTGCATTCCTGTGCTTTAGTTTCTATATTTTTCTGTTCATAAGTTACAATCTAATTTCTCTACAGTTTGATGATCATCCAAACCTGCATTTTTTCCTATATCGCCAATCAGAAAAAAAAAAAAAAAAAACATAACACCTTTACTTCTATCTATATCATTCCAAGTATCCATTCTAAGCTTCCACAAACCTTTCTAGAGAAAACACCCACATGCATACAAACACACACAAATGCACAGTTAAATGAAAGTGCTTTATTTTAGTAAATACAACCTACACACATAAATCCACAGGTGGAAATAGTCAAAGCATGCGTTAAATAAAGCTGGAAACCTCAGGAACGAGTACTCATACACGAAGTGCACAAAGGAAGACTTGATTTTTCCATCACACTTTTATGATAGAACATTGTCTCAAATAATTTTTTTTTTTTAATTTTAAGAGTTTATTTGAGCAAAAGTCATTTCAGTTGGGCAGCACCAAACTAGAAGCTGTTAGTGCTTCTAGTAGCAGCCAAGTGCTCTACCAGTAGCAGCCAAGTATATTACTTTATGGAGAGAGTACAGAAACAAAGAAAGGAAATTGATGGATTATTGTCTGAAGCCTAGTTGTCTACTTGTGATGGTTGCCCTTAGCATTTTGATTTTATAACCTTGAGGAAATCACAGGCATGGATTTTGGTTTGTTTATGCAGGCCACAGGCAGCATGAGCGCGGCCTCATTCTAATGATCTCCTTGTTGCTAATTTTAATGTGACCTGCTGATACAGGAACTATTACAGACATTACACAAATGTGTAAAGATTTATCTTTGCACCACCAATATAAAGACATAATTGGTAGGTTATAGCACTTCCCCAAAGGTTCACATACTCAAGAAGAAGACTACAAACTCTATCATGGTTCTAGGAGTTCAGACTCAGAGATGTAATGGTCATATAATTGCACAATTTAAATCACATCATTGGTGCCCAGTGAAAATATTTCAATGGATTCCCATTGTATTTAAGTTTTAATCTAAATCATTTTACTTGCCTCCAAGCATACCAGTTCAGCAATCCCATCTGTGGCAGTTGACTCATCATTTTGTTCTGATACATCATTGTGTTCTGACTACACTGTTTGTTTCTCAGTTTCTTGAAAAAAATTTCCTTCCTTACCATTTTTCATCTGATATTTTCTGAATATTTAGTCTTCTCAAAACTCTGAGTCTTTGCTTATCATAGAAAATCCCTGCTCATTGTTCAGGTTTAAGCAAAAATACCAGTGTTTAGAGAAGCAGGGAGCTCATTACTGTCCTTAGGTACACAATTGCTTAGCATACTAAGCTGTCTTTTACAGTATTATTAGAAAACTTGTAGCAACTGTTTCCTGAAGTTTATTTTGTACCTCATTTGCTTACAGTTTCCTCTTAGCCTTATATTTCTATTAGTAGATACACTTCTATATACTGTGTCCTCAGGGTTAAAACTTGAGTAAATTGAAAAATACAGCTAAAATTTTCTTTTATGTTAGTTTCTTGATAGTCATAGTAAAAGACACACAACTTTTGAATTTCCAGTGCCATATATTTTTGAACAATAAAATGACTTGGAATTTCAAACTTGACTTTTTAATAATAAGCATTAAATTGCTGTTGTTCAGTCACTCAGTTGTGTCTGACTGCATCTCCATAGAGTGCAGCATACCAGGCTTCCTTGCCCTTCATTATCTCCCGGAGTTTGCTCCAACTTGTGTCCACTGAGTTGATGATGCCCTCCAAAATCTCATCCTCTGTCGTCCCCTTCTCCTCATGCCCTCAATCTTTCCCAGTATCAGTGTCTTTTCCATTGAGTCAGTTCTTCATATCAGGTGGCCAAAGTATTGGAGCTTCAGCTTCAGTCCTACCAATGATTATTCAGGATTGATTTCCTTTAGGATTGACTGGTTTGAGCTCCTCGCTGTCTAAGGGACCCTCAAGAGTCTTCTCCAACACCACAATTTGAAAGCATCAATTCTTCACTGCTCAGCCTTCTTAATGGTCCAGCTTTCACATCTATACATGACTACTGGAGAAAATATAGCTTTGACTATACAGATCTTTGCTGGCAAAGTGTTGTCTCTGCTTTTTAATACACTGTCTAGGTTTGTCATAGCTTTCCTTCTAAGGAGCAAGAGTCTTTTAATTTCATGGCTGCATTCATCATCCACAGTGATTTTGGAGCAAAAGAAAATAAATTCTGTCACTGTTTCCATTCCACCCCTGCCCCATCTATTTGCCATGATGTGATGGGATCAGATACCATGATCTTAATTTTTTGAAAGTTGAGTTTTAAGCCAGCTTTTTTCACTCTCCTCTTTTGCTTTCATCAATAGTTTCTTTAGTTCCTCTTTACTTTCTGTCATTAAAAAACTGTCTCTTAAACAACGGTCTTAGTAGAACTGGAAAAATGAAAAATGATGTAAGGGCAGTTTCCTACTCCAAATATATATATTTTGTAGTGGGTTGGAGACCACAGAATTGAGGAATCATACGTTTGGTTCCCTGACGATTGACCATATACATTGGCCCTGGATGTGTGTGGGCTGTCACTTCAGTCATGTTCGATGCTTTGCAACCTCATGGACTGTAGCCCCCACCAGGCTCCTCTCTCCATGGAATTTTCCAGACAAGAATACTGGAATAGATTGCCATGCCCTCCTTCAGGGAATCTTCCCGACCCAGGGATCAAAGCCCACATCTCTTATGTCTCCTGAATTGGCAGGTGGGTTCTTTACCACTAGCTTCATATGGGAAGCCCACGCATTGGCCCTATCTAGGGCCAATGTATGTATCTAGGGACAACTGTATGTAGATTGAGAGAGGATGAGTGTAGTAGTAATTTAAAAAAAAAAAAAAAAAGAAAGCCTTAAGGTACAAGAGCCCAAGGCTATTGAGCCCAGTGTGGAACTCAGACCTATCACTCCTTGGAGAGAATCCCTGCAATTGTGATTATTCTTCTGTTTGTTGGTCTCATACCCAGGGATTATGGATGCTGACCATAGTTTTCCCACCTCTCTTTCCCCATATCATTATGTTTCCTTCTATATAACCTTTATAGGGGCAAATTTTTTTGGCCAGTGCTCAAGTCTTTCTCATTGATAGTTGCTCTGCAAATAATTATAATCTTGGTGTGTTCATGGGAGGAGTTGAGGTTAGCCAAGTCTTCATATGACTTACTAAAGAACACTGAACCTGACCATATTACTCAGAAAAATCAGGGTGATATAAATTTTAACATGTTAAAGGAAAATTTGATAGATCCCCCTTTACTTGAACAGCCTAATTATAACTCTTTCTTCTTTTGTATATGGAAAGAAAGGAAATGTCCTTAGGGTATTCACCTGAAAACATGGGGGTCACCATCAAGCAGAGTATTGTAGCTAACAAATAGACCCTTTGGCAAGAGGATACTCCCTTGCCTCAGAGCTGTTCCTGCTGCTGTAATTTTAATGCTGCTGGGGAAATGATAATAGGGTCACCTTTAACCATTTTGTAACCCATGCCGGAAAAGCCCTCCTAACTTTTCATCACACTCCATGCATTTTGCCCAGTTGCCTTCCCTCCTATGAGATTCTCTTGCTAACTGTTCCTCATTTAACTGTTTGTCACCCTAATAGCTTTATTCCTGCTGCCTTTCTTCCTTCCCCTGCAAAGGAGACTACTCATGTCCGCTCAACACTGACAGATCACCCTTTGACTACATACAACAACTCACTGGAAAATCCTTTAGACAATGCCAGTTTCTCAGGGTTCACTGATGGTTCTCATTGTAAAGATGGAAGTGGCAAATGTTATGCTGACTATGCAGCATCAACTCTTTTTAAATAACTGAAGAGGAACATTGCATTTGGCTACTTTGGTCCAACAAGACAAGCTATATGCCCTCTCAGTGTCCTGTATTCTGTTGGTGTTCAGTCACCAAGTTGTGTCCAACTCTGTGACCCCATGGACTGCAGCACACTAGGCCTCCCTATGCCCCGTCATCTCCCGGAGTTTGCCCAAGTTCATGTCCATTGAATGAGTGATGCCTGTATTCTAGCCAAGGGATAAACAGTCAATATTTACACTGAAATTATATAAGCCTTTGGAGTATTACAAAACTTTAAAATGTTCTGAAAACAAGGTGGTTTTTTTACTTCCAACAGGGATAAAATTTTAAATGGATCCAAAATTCATTACATGCCATACTCCTACCCTTTGGCTATTAAGGAGCCTAGTGATACTGATGTTGATTATAGAGGTGAATAGATGTTCAGTTTCTCCCTCTTGAATTATGACGTAAATTGAAAAAAAAAAAAAAAGAAAGAAAATCATTATCTAAGACAGACTATGAGTCTAGTGAATAAATATACCTGTCTCCTTCAGTTCATTTATCCACTATCTTTCTGTGACAGTGGATAAAGCAAGAGAACAAATTTGACACACATATCAAATCCTGATTAGATGGGAAAATGCCATTCAGATTTTACAAATTTCCTTCAAACTTCTATGATAAACAAAAACAGAAATATTTTTAAAAACTAAAATGGTGGTTAGAGAAGGATATTTAGCAACTTTTATTTTCACTATATATGCACACCTCCCAGAGAATAAATGTGAAAGATGCATCAAAGAATTTTATTCTACCTTTTGAAATACAAAAAATATTCTCAAATCAAAGTTGAAGTAGAAGAAATGCATGTAGTTTCATCTAAAAATGTCATTTTTTACCTATCTTCTTATATCAAGATAGCTGTAAAATTGATCTTTTTTGGAGTTTTATTTATTTAGCTCTTCTAAATTTTAATTTTTCCACCTCTTCCAATCTAAAAATACTCACTATCTAATTTTAATCTTAATTCTTAGAATATATATAAATGCTAGCTAATTGTATATTTATAAATATATATTTTCCTTTAACAATTTTTTTTCTTCTCTGTCCTGATTAATTTTATCCTGAAATAACCATGGTAGACAGCAAAACTAAACACAGAATCTTCCCTTTCCTTAAATATGTGGAGCTATTTCTCCACTGACTTAATCTAGATAGGACTTGTGACTTACTTTGGCCAAAGTACGGTAGAAGGGACAATGTATGAATTTAGAATTTAGGCCTCAGGAGACTTTGTACAGTTGTGTTCTCTTTCTCAAAACTAGTAAGAAGCACTAGACAACCCTGTTTGAGGATGATAATCATGGTTGAGAAAGGCTGCCCCATTGCCTCTCCATAAAACTCTATAGAAGGTCTCCGAAAAAAATCTAGTCCATCTGACCACAGCTAATGTCCAGCAAATCATACCTGCATATGAAACTCCAGTAATATTCCATATGAAGAATCACTTAGCTGAGCTCAGCCTTGCAGATTCATGAGATTTACAATTTGGTTATGACAAGCAGGATTTCTCACTTGTCTGATATACGCACACTCCATCCCTAGGATTTTAAATTTGATGGATTTTCCTTCCATAATTAAGTTTTGCTGTTTGACAGCTAACTTCAGAAATTATCTGGATAAGCCCTTTAAGAGTTTTCTATGGCTATTCTCAAAAGAGAATGCTTAATAAGATCAAAGCAAGAGAGGATTTTGACTCAGGAGAGTTGCTTTACGGCTAAGTCAGAAGGGACTGCAAAGCAAAGAACTGAGAACAACTTCTAAAAACTGAAAGCAGTAACTAATCAATAGCTCGTAAGACAATGGGGGCCTTGGTTCTGCACCTACAAGGAACTGATTTCCGCCAACAACCTGAGACATCTTGAAATTGTATTTTGATAATTTGCTATATAGCCATAGAATCCTGGTTCATGCATTGCTTTAAATTGCTAAATTATCTTCATTTCTCACTTCAAAACAATATCTAACTGATATACACAGTAGAAATCACAAGCTTGGGATAGTTGGAGGCTAAGCTTTGTATTAGCTAGGTGAGAACTACATCTCTGAGTTAGGAATATATCCTCTTATAAATAATGAATTCTTAAATGTTCATGAAGAGGTAGTAATTCTTTTCTCCTACTTCTCTTTTAATGAAGCAAATATTCTCTTCTTGGATATGTTTTTTTCAATCATAAAAAAGACAAAAATAGTTATTAATAACATAGTTAGTAACAGAAAGGCAAATAGCCTGTTTTTTTTTTTTTTTTATGTTTTTCATTTTATCCTCAATATTTCCTCTGAAGTTAACCATGGTAACTGTCATTCTAGTGTAATCTGCAGATCACTTCAAAAGATTCCAGTTGGTATTTCACAAATCTGGCTTGTGCCTCCATTAAGTTTCTTGTTTCTCCTTTGCCTTTCAAGTATCAGCTTAAGACAGTAAGTTAAAAATAAAGTTAATCGATAAAAATTTTGCTAAAGTAATTTTGAAATTTTTTTCAGAAAAGAAAAAAAAAATGAAATAGTAGTTCTTGGCTTTCTGCCAAGAAATAGCAACTAATCTATGTAACATTAATATAATAGAAAGGAAATGAAAATCAATGATTTTAGCTTATCCATGTCTTTTGTCTTGGATTACTCTAGATGACTGAGCATAGTGAGACTAAATTACAAATATATGTTTAAAAGTTTTATTAAGGCTATTCTGTGAGAGATCCTCATAATAAATACTTTCTCCTTAGTATGTCCATCTTTGCCCATTAACCTCCATAGAAACAAATGTTGGGAGCACTAAGAATAAAAACAGTGAGAAGTTCTTAGAAACATTATATGCCATACAATTTAGAAGTGAGTCCCAGAGTAAATTAACACAGGTAAATTGGGGTTATAGGGAATTCTGAGAAAATATCAAACATTACTTATTATTTTAGAGGCAAAAGATGACTTACATATATATGTATATTATATATATATATATATGTACATATATATCCTGTGTTACATGAGCCTGAAAAATTTCCTCTTCTAATGTCTGTTATTATACCCTAGAAATGTGCCTATTTTATTACTACTTAATTACTCTTGTCTGAAAATATGCCTTTAACCCCAGCTTACAGCCTGATACAAGATTTCAAATTTATGAACTTAAAGTTCATAAATATAGGAGAATTTCTTTTATTAGCCTAATTATAACTGTGAATATTCTGTTAAATGCTCAGAATAATAAAATGAGAGTTAGAATAAGCCAAACGAATACTTCTTTTTTGGTAGACAGTCTATTATTACAAAGAAGTTTTTACTGTATTTCTAACTTACAGTGGAGACAACCATCTATGGTCTGGTAGGCAAAAACTAAAACAGGTTACTTTTTTTACTTGTTAAGGTTATGTCTAAAATATTTTTTCCAAAATGGACCACAAAAAATATTGTAACATATACAAGAGAAATGCACATTCAAATCTAAGAAAAAGGTGAACTCGAATGTAACTCAGAAATTTTTCCAATGATATGTTGAAATAATTAAAGAAAATGAATCATTAGAAGACAAGAGAGCATATATCATAGTCTTTAAAATTTGTGTGTGGGGGAAGCAAACTAAGGAACATTAAAAAATGCTTCACTATTTATGAAATTATTTTCTTAAAATATCATATTAAATAAAGAACATAGTTTCTGTCATATTAAGGAGACTGACCACAATTGACCTTTTCTATAACACATGAAAATATTCCAAATAAAACCACAGTAATTTAGAAAAGTGCTTTAAAAAAATTGAAGATAGAATTATTATTCTGAAAATGGCTAGCATGGGCTCTGGGAAGAAGATATCAATGAGTTTTGTATAGAAATGAGACAGAAATATTTCACATTGTTGGTAAGCATACCATTTATATTTTAATAATAAAGATGATGCTGGCAGTGTTTGGAATTGCCAGCCACCATTTCAAAATCAACTCCTATGGATTATCTTTAAGCAAACAAACACAGATCAGGGTACCTGGCCACATTGATCGGTAGCATTCTCAGATGACAACAGTAAACTTGTATTGAAGAGCTGCTTTCCCTTTAAAGAGTGCATACTCACATTCATCAGAGCCCTCAAACTCCCTTTTGAATTATTTAAGTGAGTTTTACTTTTGCTTGTCCCAGATCCATTTGAGTATGTCATTCTTAAAGGAAAATATTCAGACGAGGAGTAAAAATATGTGATTTCTAGTCTAGCCTTTCTATCTTTCCACCATCTGATCCTACCTTAATTTCTTTAAAAGAAAAAAGTTAATTTATTTAATTATTTAATTCATTTATTTTTTGGCTGTTCTGGGTCTTCATTGCTTTCTCTAATTGCAGTGAGCTGAGACAACTCTCTGGTTATAGTGTACAGACTTCTCATTGCACAGCGCAGGCTGTAGGGCGTGTGGGTTTCGGTAGTTATGGGCACAGGCTTAGTGGCCTCATGATATGTGGGATCTTCCAGGATCAGGGATTGAACTGGTGTTCCCTGCATTGCAAGGGAGGTTCATAACCACTAGGTCACCAGGGAAGCTCTAATCATGCCTTTATTTCTTCTTTCCTCTTTCTATTCCATTATTCAGGAAAAATGGATCAAACTTCTCTTGTGTGATAGCCATTGCACTTGGTGATATGCATACAGCAGTGAACAAGATATAGCATTTGTCCTCAATCAAAATACAGTTTTTAGTCAGGAATAAAGGCTGATACAAAACAGTAATAACACAAGGTGATGGTTACCATGTCACTGTCCTGTGTTAAAGTTTCAAACAAGGGACAAAAGTCAATATTTTGGCTTAAATTTTGTTATATCCAAAACTAAGAAACAGATGCATAGGTGAAGAACAAGACTGAGCCAGATGAAGATTTGAGAAGATTTCAATACAAAAATAACAGTATGTAAAGGTATAATGATAAGAGAATAGAAGGAATTTTCAGAATGTGTATATTTGGTGAAAGATGAACACAGGACACAAAGAGGAATAAGTCATCATAAAGAATTGAGATCTTATCCAGAGGGTATATAGAAATAAACCACGGACCTTAAGTAGTGGAACATCATGTCAGCTCATTAATAACTGTGTTCCTAAAATGCTTAATGAACAGGTCTTCACTTGCTTCAAATATAGTCTGTTTTCTATTGAACAGTTCAGTTCAGTTCAGTCGCTCAGCCGTGTCCGACTCTTTGCGACCCCATGAATCACAGCATGCCAGGCCTCCAACACCAACTGCTGGAGTTTACTCAAACTCATGTCCACTGAGTTGGTGATGCCATCCAGCCATCTCATCCTGTCATCCCCTTCTCCTCCTGCCCTCAATCCCTTCCCTCCCAGCATCAGGGTCTTTTCCAATGAGTCAACTCTTCACATGAGGTGGCCAAAGTATTGGAGTTTCAGCTTCAGCATCAGTCCTTCTATTGAACAGTAGCTTTATACTATTCTCCACAGAATAGTATGAATGCCAACATTTTAGAAAACTCTTTGGTTTATAAAAATTTATTTCAATTGTTTGATTTATCTCTTAATCACTTGGTAAGGTCCTTCCTGTTAGAACCTGAATAGGGCTGCTCTTTGGAAGATTATCTATCACCTAATTTGTGCTTAAATGGCTGTTGAAATACTACACATACTGTGGTGTTTCCATTACAGGATCTAGATTGGGAGGCTGCTCTACTCGCAATGATTTATTTCCCCCAATGTCTGCCTTAGCTACTTCTACTGGTACTTAGAGGTATTTTTAAAATTTGTCTAATGTAGTGAAGTTGTCACAATTCAGTTCAGTTCACTTCAGTCACTCAGTCACGTCTGACTCTTTTTGACCCCATGGACTGCAGCACGCCAGGCCTCACTGTCCATCACTAACTCCCGGAGTTTACTCAAACTCATGTCCCTTAAGTCAATGATGTAATGCAACAATCCCATCCTCTGTTGTTCCCTTCTCCTCCTACCTTAAATCTTTCCCAGCATCCGAGTCTTTTCACATGAGTCAACTCTTCGCATCAGGTAGCCAAAGTATTGGAGTTTCATCTTCAACATCAGTCCTTCAAATGAATATTTGGGACTGATTTCCTTTAGGATGGACTGGTTGGTTTTCCTTGTAGTCCAAGGGACTCTCAAGAGTTTTCTTCAACACCACAGTTCAAAAGCATCAATTCTTTGGTGCTCAGCTTTCTTTCTTTATTTATTTTTTCATTTAGTTTTATTAGTTGGAGGCTAATTACTTTACAATATTGTAGTGGTTTTTGCCATACATTGACATTCAGCTTTCTTTATAGTCCAACTCTCACATCCATACATGGCCACTGGGAAAACCATGAAGTGAAGAAGTGAAGTCACTCAGTCATGTCCGACTCTATGGCCCCATGGACTGTAGCCTATCAGGCTCCTCTGTCCATGGGATTTTACAAGCAAGAATACTGGAGTGGGTTGCCATTTCCTTCTCCAAGAGATCTTCCCGACCCAGGCATTGAAGCTGGGTCTCCCGCATTGTAGGCAGACTCGTTATAGTCTGAGCCACCTTTAAGAATCATGAAAACCATAGCCTTGACTAGAGGGACCTTTGCTGGCAAAGTAATGTCTCTGCTTCTTAATATGCTGTATAGGTTGGACATAACCTTTCTTCCCAAGGAGTAAGAGTCTTAATTCCATGGCTGCACTCATCATCTGCATTGATTTTGGAGCCCCTCAAAATAAAGTCTCTCACTATTTCCACTGTTTCCCCCTCTATTTGCCATGAAGTGACGGGACCAGATGCCATGATCTTAGTTTTCTGAATTTTGAGCTTTAAGCCAACTTTTTTACTCTCCTCTTTAACTTTAATCAAGAGACTTTTTAGTTCTTTGCTTTCTGTCATAAGGGTGGTGTTATTTGTATATCTGAGGTTATTGATATTATTCCTGGCAATCTTGACAGCAGCTTGTGCTTCATTGAGCCCAGCATTTCTCATGATGTACTCTGCATATAATTAAATAAGCAGGGTGACAATATTCAGCCTTGACGTACTCCTTTCCTGATTTGGAACCAGTCTGCTGTTCCATGTCCCGTTCTAACTGTTGCTTCTTGACCTGCATACAGATTTCTCAAAAGGCAGGTCAGGTGGTCTGGTATTCCCATCTCTTGAAGAATTTTCCACAGTTTGTGGTGATCCACACAGTCAAAGGCTTTGGCATAGTAAATAAAACAGAAATAGATGTTTTTCTGGAACTGTCTTGCTTTTTTGATGATCCAGCCGATGTTGGCAATTTGATCTCTCATTCCTCTGCCTTTTCTAAAACCAGTTTGAACATTTGGAAGTTCATGGTTCACATACTGTTGAAGCTTGGCTTGGGGAATTTTGAGAGTTACTTTACTAGCATTTTAGATGAGTGCAATTGTGTGGTAGTTTTAGTATTCTTTGGCATTGCCTTTCTTTGGGATTGGAATGAAAACTGACCTTTCCCAGTTCCGTGGCCACTGCTCCATATTTCAAATTTGCTAGCATATTTAGTGTGGCACTTTCACAACATCATCTTTTAGAATTTGAAATAGCTCAACTGGAATTCCATCACTTCCATGAGCTTTGTTCATAGTGATGCTTCCTAAGGCCCACTTGACTTCTAATTCCAGGATCTGGCTCTAGGTGAGTGATCACACCATTATGATTATCTGGGTCATGAAGATCATTTTTGTACAGTTCTTCTGTATATTCTTGCCACCTCTTCTTTATATCTTCTGCTTCTGTTGTCACAGAAGAGAGCATTAATTATGTACAGATCAATGAATTTTTATGAAAGAAATATTCCATGTTCAGAAAATGAAATACTCTAAACTTCTTAGAAGGAATCATCCTGTTTACTCCTTTACCCTACAATAAATTATTATTTTAACACCATAAATTATTTTGTCCATTTTTGAACTTCTTATAAATGTAATCAGGTAGTAATTTATCTTGTTAAACATTAGGTTTAAGTGACTCATCCACATTGTTTATGTATTATATTGTCCATGTCTTGTCACCATGGCCTTGATTATTTTTTCCACAAAGAAAATCCCTTAATATTGTATTTATAGCCATTTATATTTTTATTTGTTGATTATTTACACCCCTCACTAGAATATAAATGTTTTGAGGACAAAAATTTTTGAATTTTTCTGGCTATATGGCCTTCCTAAAGATCATTTCCATACCCACTGAGATCCATGTCCATGTAAATGAATGAACATATAAATGGTGTAGTTCCAAAGTTTCCATGTTCCTTTCTTTACCAAAATTCCACTCTCATAGGTGGAATCTCCAAGTGTTGGAGGACAGGACAAGGAATGTTCATGATTGTCATGCTCAAAAAGTTAGAAGGCTGGTTTTAGAAAGCAGAGAACCAGAAATCGGAGAATACAGCAGTCAACAATAGTGGCTAGTGGAATATAAGTATGCATAGGTGAGAAAAGGCAACATCCAGAGTGATAATAGCACAGAGACAACAGAAGACGCTGAATTGGTCCCTATTAGAGTAAAGCTTTGTTGACAACTGATAGAATTCCTTAAAAAATTGTATTTTGTATGTTGAAAAGTGTTCGTTGCTCAGCCATGTTTCTCTCTCAATGGAATTCTCCAGGCAAGAATATTGGAGTGGGTTGCTATTTCCTTCTCCAAAGGATCTTCCTGACCCAGGGATCGTACCTGGGTCTCCTGAATTGCAGGCATGTTCATTATCATCTGAGCCACCAAAGAAGTCCTTTTGTAAGTTGTTAGAAGAAGAAATACCCAGAGGAAAGGTTGAAAAGGATGCAGAGATTCAGGAGATGATAGAGTGATCAAAATGTAAAGGCCAAAAAAAAAAAAAAATGCTGTCAGCATCATGCAACTTTTTCGTGTTGTTGTTGTTTGGTCTCTCAGTCTTGCCTAACTCTTTGTGGTTCCACGGATTGGAGCCTGACAGCCTCCTCTGTCCATGGGATTTCCCAGGCAAGGATTTTGGAGTGGGTTGCCATTTCCTTCTCCAGGGGATCTTCTCAACTCAGGGATGGACTCTGTGTCTCCTACATTGTCAGGTGGATTCTTTACCACTGAGCCACAAAAACTTTCCTGAACTGAATTATGGTACCATTATAACATTAGAGCTATAAATTCTCCCTGATGTGCTGGAGTGAAAGGTATTTATAATGCTTAATAAACTGCACAGAAAGTGAAAGTGAAGTTGCTCAATCATGTCTGACTCTTTGCAACCCCATGGAATGTAGCCTACCAGGGTCCTCCATCCATGGAATTTTCCAGGCAAGAGTACTGGAGTGGGTTGCCATTTCCTTGTCCAGAAAGGGCACAGTCTCTGCTTTCAAATTAGAAAATGTAGGTTTGGCTCTTTTATCTAATTGGTTTGGTGGTCAGGGCCAAATAATATTTCCTCCTTGAGCTTCAATTTTACCTTGGAATTTTTTTTAACAATAAATTCTCTGAGATCCTTTTCAACTTTAACTGTCTAAAATTTCTGCATGAATAGTCAAAGTCAATGCATATCTTCTCTTCTAGTAATTCTTAGGTGCAAAATATTCTGTGATATCAAACTTAATACCTTCTATATAAGTCTGAAATATGAGAGTTTCCCCAGGGGAATCAGTAGGCAATGACAGATAGAGCAGATGTCACTGGCATAACAGTGATGAGTCAGGCTATTCTGCTGGAAAATTGAAGTCCACGATAGATAGACAGTGAAGAATTTCTTTGGTAAGCAGGCAATATCTCATGAAAAACAGATATCCCAGTCAGATACACTAATATTCTGTATTCTAAAACCTTCAAACCCTGTGTTTTTCTGGCCACTTATTCCCAAGCTAATTAATAGGTGTATAAATAGAATGTATGAAAATGGGTTAAAATATTGTCTTAAAAAAGACTTCAATCATTTGGCCAATCTATTTAAATTTTGTCAGTTTAAATTCTTCATTTAAAAGGTCAATATCAGAAGAAAAAAATAGACACTTGGCTTTGTCAAACTATTAGTAATTAATAGTCTTTTACTCTGTTGGTTAAATAGACCCAGGTCCACTGTGAAACATATAGATAGAGATAGATATACAATCAAATAAATTAGACTAAAAATCCACTAAGAAGAGTCATAAACTTCATCAGTAAAATTTTCTCAATCTTTCCTTTGTGGCAGAAGAATATCAATTATACACATCCACGTGTAATTCTCTTGCCTAGAGTGTGAGAAGGACTTGTAACTGCATCTGAAACTATTTCATTAATCCACCCAATTTTATTGTCTGCTGCTGGCCCAAAATCACTGTGTATCAGACAGGTGATGAGGTGTGTGCAAGGAGAAGGTATTTGTTCATTGTTTCAAAGATCTTACAGTGTGATGAGATGATAAACTTCTAATTATGGAAGAAAAGATGATATACCAAAGAGGAAATATGGGCAAATGATAAAGTATAATTGAGGTTGGGTTGTCATTTACATGCAAATATGTTATTAGTTTGCCACCATTGCTTGTAAAATGTCACAGAACCTATCTAACAGGATATTTACTGAAAGTGATTATCTTAAACTCACTAACTCTCGTAAAAATGTCTGTTGCATGCAACCAAAATTCAGTTTAAGTTTTTTGCCTTTTTTTTTCTTCATTTTTAAGGTGAGTTTCCATGTTAAATATGACAGGAATTCCTAAGAGTGTAGATTAAATATGAGGCTGATCAGTCTAAATATTCCATCTGCAACCTGTTCATACATAATGAAGACAAATCACTTAATATCCACTTAGGTTCAGTACACTTCAGTTGCTCAGACATGTCCGACTCTTTGCGACCCCATGAACTCCGCACACCATGCTTCCCTGTCCATCACCAACTCCCAGAGCTTGCTCAAACTCATGTCCATCTAGTTGGTGATGCCATGTAATCATGTCATTCTCGGTCATCCCCTTCTTTTCCTGCCTTCAGTCTTTCTCAGCATCAGGAACTTTACCAATGAGTCAGTTCTTCACATCAGGTGGCCAAAGTATTAGAGTTTCAACTTCAGCATCAGGCCTTCCAATGAATATTCAAGACTGACTTCCTTTAGGATTGGTTGGATCTCCTTGTAGACCAAGAGACTCTCAAGGGTCTTCTCCAACACCATAATTCAAAAGCATCAATTCTTCAGCATTCAGCTTCATTTATACTCCAGTTCTCACATCCATACATGACTACTGGAAAAACCATAGCTTTGATAGATGGACTTTTGTTGGCAAAGTACTGTCCTTCTTTTTAATATGATGCCTAGGTTGGTCATACTTTTCTTCCAAGGAGAAAGCATCTTTTAATTTCATGGCTGCAGTCACCACCTGCAGTGATTTTGGAGCCCAAGAAACTAAAGTCTGTCACAGTTTCCATTGTTTCCCCATCCATTTGCCCTGAAGTGATGGGATCAGATGCCATGATCTTAGTTTTCTGAATATTGAGTTTTAAGCCAACTTTTTCACTTTCATCTTTCACTTTCATCCAGAGGCTCTTTAGTTCTTCTTCTCTTTCTGCCATAAGGGTGGTATCATCTGTGTATATGAAGTTATTGATATTTCTCCTGGCAATCTTGTTCACAGTTTGTGCTTCATCCAGCCAGGCATTTCACATGATGCACTCTGCATATAAGTTAAATAAGCAGGGTGACAGTATACAGCCTTGACTTACTCCTTTCCTGATTTGGAACCAGTCTGTTGTTCCGTGTCCGGTTCTAGCTGTTGCTTCTTGACCTGCATACAGATTTCTCAAGAGGCAAGTCAAGTGGTCTGGTATTCCCGTCTCTTGTAGAATTTTCCACAGTTTGTTGTGATCTACAGAGTCAAAGGCTTTGGTGTAATCAATAAAGCAGTAGTAGATGTTTTTCTAGAACTCGCTTGCTTTTTCGATGATTCAACTGATGTTGGCATTTTGATCTCTGGTTTGTCTATCTTTCCTAAATAAAGCTTGAACATCTGGAAATTCACAGTTCACATACTGTTGAAGCCTCCCTTCATGAATTTTGAGCATTACTTTACTAGCATGTGAGATGAGTGCAATTGTGTTCAAATCATTGTTTGAACATTCTTTGGTATTGACCTTCTTTGGGAATGGAATTAAAACTGACCTTTTCCAGTTCTGTGGCCACTGCTGAGTTTTCCAAATTTGCTGACATATTGAGTGCAGCACTTTCACATCATCTTTTAGGATTTGAAATAGCTCCACTGGAATTCCATCACCCTCCACTAGCTTTGTTCATAGTGATGCTTCCTAAGGCCCACTTGACTTCATATTCCAGGATGTCTGGCTCTAGGTGAGTGATCATACCGTTGTGGTTATCTGGGTCATGAAGATCTTTTTTGTACAGTTCTTCTGTGTATTCTTGTCACCTTTCCTTACTATCTTCTGCTTCTGTTAGGTCCATACCATTTCTGTCCTGTATTGTGCCCATCTTTGCATGAAATGTTCCCTTGGTATCTCTGATTTTCTTTTTTTTCTTTCTTTTTCTTTTTTCCATTTATTTTTATTAGTTGGAGGCTAATTACTTTACAATATTGTAGTGGGTTTTGTCATACATTGACATGAATCAGCCATGGATTTACATGTATTCCCCATCCTGATCTCTAGTCTTTCTCATTCTATTGTTTTCCTCTATTTCTTTGCATGGATCACTGAGGAAGGCTTCCTTATCTCCTTGCTATTCTTTGGAAATTTGCATTCAAATGGATATATCTCTCCTTTTCACCTTTGCCTTTTGTTTCTCTTCCTTTCTCAGCTATTTGTAAGGGCTCCTCAGAAAACCATTTTGCCTCATTGCATTTCTTTTTGGGGGGGTATTTTCTTGATCACTGCCTCCTGTACAATGTCACGAACTTCTGTCCATAGTTTTTCAGGCACTCTGTCTATCAGATCTAATCCCGTGAATCCATTTGTTACTTCCACTATATAATTGTAAGGGATTTGATTTAGGTCAAACCTGAGTGGTCTAGTGCTTTTCCCTGTTTTCTTCAATTTAAGTCTTAATTTGGCAATGACAAGCTCATGATCTGAGCCACAGTCAGCGCCTGGTCTTGTTATTGCTCACTGTATAGAGTTCTTCCATCTTTGGCTGCAAAGAATATAATCAATCTGATTTTGATATTGACTATCTGTTGATGTCCATGTGTAGGGTCTTCTCTTGTGTTGTTGGAAGAGGGTGTTCGCTATGACCAGTGCATTCTCTTGGCAGAACTCTGTTAACCTTTTCCCTACTTCAATTTGTACTCCAAATTTGCCTGTTACTCCAGGTTTCTTTTGACTTCCTACTTCCTACTTCCAGTCCCTTATGGTGAAAAGAACACTCATAGGGATCAAACAAAACCTTGTGTGTACCAGGACCAAGAGACTCCACAGAGACTGAGCCAGATCGTATTTGTCTCCTGTAGAGGTACGGGTCAGCATTTGCCAGTTGCAAGGGACAGGGGCTCTGGGTGCAGCTACCTGGGTTACCCAGCCTGTGGCATAAGCTCTCGTGGAGGGGATTGCCATTAACCCCACCATAGACCCACTGAGCAGACGACCTACAAACTGCAGAACAATATATCAAAGATATTCTCACACTGTTAAGAAAGTTGTAGGACCCACAACAGATTTCCCAACCTGGGGATCTGGCAAAGGGATTGAAAACCCCCAGGGATCTGACTTTGGAGGGCAGTGGGATTTGATTACAGAATTTACACAGGACTCGGGAAACAGACTCTTGGAGGGTGCAGACGATATCTTGTGCATACCAGGATCCAGAAGAAAGGAATGGTGACCCCACGGGAGACTGACCTGGACTTGCCTGTGAGTGTCCAGGAGTCGCTGGAGGAGGCATGGGTCAGCAGTGGCCTGCTGCAGGGTCGGGGGCACTGAGTGGGGCAGTGTGAGGTGGGAACACAGCCCTGCCAAAGAACAGAAAATTGGATTAAAGCTTTACCGAGCATGGCCCCGCCCATCAAAACAAGGCCCAGTTTCCCCCACAGCCAGTCTCTCCCATCAGGAAGCTTCTATAAGCTTCATAGACTTACCTCTCAGAGAGTGGGCAGAATGAAAACCACTTAGGTTAATTCACTTATTTTAAAAATATTTTTTTCTCATACTGTACAAGAATAAGGGAAATCATGCATGCAGTCATTTGATCCATGCAAACAATCCCTTACCAAGAGATGAAGAGACCATACAGCCTGTGCTGGGGTTGGCAACTCTGTGCCATGTTTTATGTCAGTGGGTGTTCCTTTGTTCTGCTTACTCATGTGCCTCAGTGGCTCGCTGACTTTCAGTATTTCAGACTTCATGGGGAAGGAAGAGGGGTCCCTTTTTTGTAGCACTAGGGAGTGCATATATACCAATTGCCCTGCATCAGCTTGGAGGGGGACTGGGACAACGGCTGTATATTTGGGCGTTGCTAGTCATGAGCAACCGGTGAACCCTATCAGAGTTGATCTTGCTCTGTCACTTCCCTGTGAGTAAAGGTATTGTTCCTTCCAGTGCTTGACTGTGTTGTATTTTCCTTGGATATTGTGATGCCAAGATGTAATGGGTAGGCATAGTTGGACTTCTAATCCTGGAGGGTGCTACTGTGATTATGTTTGCTATATTTCATGTAGTTGAAATCCTTTCCTGGCAGTAATCAGTCCACGTGTTCTGCTTGTTTAAAAAAAAAAAAAAAAATCAGGAAAATCATGACAAATCTATTTGAGATACAGTTTGATCCACCAATCAGTGAAAAGCAATAGCACATCCATGGGAAGAAGAGTTACATGAAAATAATATTATTGAATGAAAAACACATCTATGAGATAATCTGGATTGGAATCCAAGCTCTTTCATTATCTTGCTGTAACCACTGTGTACTTTAAAATATGTTCAGTCATAAAATAAGATTATTTTTAATAAGCTCAATACTTAGTAAAGGTTCCACAACTATAAATTCTTTTGTTTTTCCCAAAGTAAATAATCTGAATGCATATAATAAAATATATCATATGCAATATAAATTATAAAGAATTGCATTGTTTTTCCAAAAGTAATCTAAATATATAATATTACATATGTACATATGGGCTTCCCTGGTGGCTCAGTCAGTAAATAATCTGCCGGCAATGCAGAAGACCCAGGTTTGATCTTGGGTCAGGAAGATCCCCTGGAGAAGGGAATGGCAACACACTCCAATATTCTTGCCTGGAGAATTCCATGGACAGAGGTACCTGGTGGACTACAGTCCATGGAGCTGCAAAGAGTTAGGACACGACTCAGCTACTAACACAGACACACATGTACACACAGTTGTTTTTCAAGAATAACGTTTTCTTGATTTTATACTCTTTTTAAAGCTTCTTCTAACCTTTCTAATTTATAAACATTTATGAGGAGAAAAACAAGTTAGACAAAAGAGTGTTATTCTAATAGCTGGGTAGATTCTATTAGAATATGTTAGTAGCTTTAAACAATCTCTGAGGTTATTCTAACTCACACTAAATAAGTGGCATCTTCCAATGTGTGAGTTGGTCTAAAATCATAAGTTTCAGTAATTTGTTTGTCAGAAAAATGTAAATTGAACATTCACATCCTCTCTCTTTTTAAATCATTTCCAAAAGGTGAATGTGTATAACATAAACATTACATCTCTGATATCATTTCCATTTTACAAATATGCAGAAAGGAACACGGCATCTTTTTTTAATTCAGGCACTCTGCCTCAGCTCTTGGAACCTGTTGAGTATAGCCATGCACCAATTCTAAAATCATTACATTTGGTGGGAAAGTAAGCCTTTGCCTTCAAATCTGTGCAAATACCAGAAACTGAATCTTCAAGCCATTGAGTTCTGAATTAAAAAGCAACGTAGATCACAGACTTGGAATGGTCTGCCTGGATTTAAGCTCCAATTGCACCATAGGAACCAAATATTTCCTTTGCTGTGTTGAAAATTGTGAGCTATGCTCTATGACAAATATCATTTTGATTAAACACCCACTCACATTTGTCAAGGTTCTGTCAAGTGAAAATTTCAGATTCTAAGGGGCCTCTTATCCTCCAATTATTTTGTTCAGAACATTTGGTGTTTTGATTTCTGGGAAAGTTTGCTTTCCTGAAGTATGAATGAGTCTTGCCAAGTACTGAGATGATTAGTACCAACAATAATAATTGAGCCATCATGAAAGGGGAACATTTGAATATGGATAGATTCTCAGTCATTGCTTTATTAAAAAAAAAAAAAAAAAAAAAAAAACCTCTTCTATGGAAACCAAGGAGCCATCACAGCTGTTAAAGTGAAAATTCTGTTTTATTATTAGAAATTTCAAGAAAATAAAATTCTGACATAATAATCCAGAGCTTTTTAAAAATGTAAGGAAAACCATATCATGATTCTGAACTTGCCCACTTAAAGTTAGGAACTAATTTCGTAAGATAAAGCTTCCATTAAGTATTTCTTGAATTAATGTTATCATAGACATAGGTGCATATAAACGGGAGTAAAGTTCAACTCCACAACGAGATGACAAGTACAGCGTTAGTTTCTAATTGATTTATTGGTATTTGGCAATCATTTTCAAGTTATGCTATGATGATTAGAAATTGAAAGAATTCTTTTGTTTATGTTATACTGCTGTTGCTGCTAAGTCGCTTCAGTCGTGTCCGACTCTGTGCGACCCCATAGACGGCAGCCCACCAGGCTCCCCCATCCCTGGGATTCTTCAGGCAAGAACACTGGAGTGGATTGCCATTTCCTCCTCCAATGCATGAAAGTGAAAGGTAAAAGTGAAGTTGCTCAGTCGTGTCCGGCTCATAGGGACCCCATGGACTGCAGCCTACCAGGGTCCTCCGACCATGGGATTCTCCAGGCAAGAGTACTGGAGTGGGGTGCCATTGCCCTCTCTGTTTATGCTATAGTCATCTGCAATTTCTTGAGTTCACTTCCAGGGTTTCTTTTCCATTTTTAATTCCACCAAGTATTTAAATAGAATAATGGCTTTTTACTATGTATGAAAGAATACATCCACAAAGACCAAAAATATATTTCATTTATATTCATTCATGAACTCAATAAACATTATCATGACTATATGCAAAGACTGCATTAGGTAAAATAAATATATTGTGACTCTGGCCTCTATGGAAGTTTATACTCTGATGGGGACATATAAATAATAACAAATGTATGGAGTGGAAGTATAAGGGACCATGAGAGTCTATGATAGAAAATCTTAGTATGATCTTGGTGTTCAGCAAAAGATTATTTAAGGAAACAGGGCTTGATTTTTTTTTTTTTTTTGGTGTAGGGTAAGAGAAAATTGTCTGCATGGCAGGATATAAAGTTCTCTCAAAGAGCCTGAATCAAGTAGAGATACGGTAAATTCAAGGAGTTATTTATTTATTGACTTGAGATGCAGAATATTATACGAGGTCACATTAAAATATAACAAAAAAGATTTTTTGTCATATTTCCATCTTTCAATGATACTGCCATCTATGGTTCTAGCAGTTATTTTTATTCTAAGCAGCCAAGAGTCCCTCTTGGGATCCGCTTCCTTTGAATGTAGTTGTGGTTGGTTACAATAACCCTAGGTGAGCACAGTCTCTGCTTCTATTTCAGTAAACATAGCCTCATCATGAAGTCTTGTCCACTAGGACAACTCTTAAATTATCAGTTCTGTTCTAGTCCTTCTAAATAGCAGTTTTGAAGAGAATTCAAATTTTCTTCTTCTCCAACCATAATAGTAAATTATTTAGAAATTTTTCCAGACACTATATCAATATACTGGGGCAGGCTTTACACATTTACAATATGTGGGCTAAAAACAGTTTGCAAAGATGTTTAATATGGACTATATGGTGTTTGGATACATAATATTAAAAATAACTACTTTTTAAATATGTAAAAGCAGATTGATTTGGCAAAAGACCACAATAGTCAACATAATGTTGAACAAGAAGTACCAAGTTTGAGGACGGATACTACGTGACCTCAAGACTTAACCATAAAGCTATAGTAATCAAAGTGGTATGGTACTTCAAGAGAATAGACAAGTAGTTCAAAAGAAGTGAATAAATGAGAAATAGATGCACATACATAGTCAGATGATCCTTGAGAAGGAGAAATGGCAGTTAAATGAGATAAATGGAACAAAGATAGTCTTTTCAATGAATAGTGCTAGAACAACTGCACATCCACCTTAAAACAGAATCTAAGCACAGATCTTACACTTTTCATAAAAATTAACTCAAAATAGGGCATATCTAATATTATAAAATGCAAAACTGTAAATCTCCTAGAAGATAGTATAGGAGAAAATCTAAATGTCCTTGGGTATGGCTATGACTATTTAAATATAACACCAAAGTCACGAACCATGACAGAAAAAAAAAAAATCTTAAGCTAGATTTCATTAAAACCTGCTCCATGAAATACAATGTCAGGAGAATTAGAAGCTAAGCCACAGGTTGGGAGAAAATATTTACAAAAGAATATCTGATAAGCAACTATTATCGAAAATATACAAAAGTGAAAGTGAAAGTCACTCACTTGTCCAACTCTTTGAGACCCAATTGACTGTAAATAGCAGCCTCCTCTACCAGGCTCCTCTGTCCATGAAATTCTCCAGACATCCTGGAATGGATAGACAATCCCTTCTCCAGAGGATCTTCCCAACCCAGAGATCAAACCCAAGTCTCCTGCATTGCAGGCAGATTCTTTACCATCTGAGTCAAAGGGCACATCAAACTAAACAATAAGAAAACAGACGACCCAATTAAAAATGTGCAAAAGACATGAACAGACATTTCATCAAAGAAGACAGAGCAGATAGCATATGAAGTGGTGCTCAGCATCATATGTCATTCAGTTCAGTTCAGTTCAGTCACTCAGTTATGTCCGATTCTTTGTGACCCCATGAATTGCAGCATGCCAAGCCTCCCTGTCCATCACAAACTCCCGGAGTTTACTCAAACTCATGCCCATCGAGTCAGTGATGCCATCTAGCCATCTCATCCTCTGTCATCCCCTTCTCCTCCTGCCCCCAATCCCTCCCAGCATCAGGGTCTTTTCCAATGAGTCAACTCTTTGCATGAGGTGGCCAAAGTATTGGAGTTTCAGCTTCAGCATCAGTCCTTCCAATGAACACCCAGGACTGATCTCCTTTAGGATGGACTGGTTGGATCTCCTTGCAGTCCGAGGGATGCTCAAGAGTCTTCTCCAACACTATAGTTCAAAAGCATCAATTTTTCAGGGCTCAGCTTTCCTGACAGTCCAACTCTGACATCCATACATGACCACTGGAAAAACCATAGCCTTGACCAGACAGACCTTTATTGGCAATGTAATGTCTCTGCTTTTTAATATGCTATCTAGGTTGGTCACAACTTTCCTTCCAAGGAGTAAGCATCTTTTAATTTCATGGCTGCAATCACCATCGCAGTGATTTTGGACCCTCCAAAATAAAGTCTGACACTGTTTTCACTGTATCCCCATCTATTTCCCATGAGGTGATGGGACCAGATGCCATAATCTTAGTTTTCTGAATGTTGAGCTTTAAGCCAACTTTTTCACTCTCCTCTTTCACTTTCATCAAGAGGCTTTTTAGTTCATCTTCACTTTCTGCCATAAGGGTGGTGTCATCTGCATATCTGAGATTATTGATATTTCTCCTGGCAATCTTGATTCCAGCTTGTGCTTCTTCCAGCCCCAGTGTTTCTCATGATGTACTCTGCATAGAAGTTAAATAAGCAGGGGGACAATATACAGCCTTGATGTACTCCTTTTCCTATTTGGAACCAGTCTGTTTTTCCATGTCTAGTTCTAACTGTTGCTCCCTGACCTGCATACAGGTTTCTCAAGAGGCAGGTCAGGTGGTCTGGTATTCCCATCTCTTTCAGAATTTTCCACAGTTCATTGTGATCCACACAGTCGAAGGCTTTGGCATACTCAATAAAGCAGAAATAGATGTTTTTCTGGAGCTCTCTTGCTTTTTCGATGATCCAGCAGATGTTGGCAATTTGCTCTCTGGTTCCTCTGCCTTTTCTAAAACCAGTTTGAACATCTGTCATTAGGGAGCTTCAAATTGAAACACTAGGTTGATATCATTACACGTTCATTAGAATGAATGAGATTGAAAACACTGAAAACACCCCCCCACTATGGTGAGGATTTAAGCAACAGGAACTCTCATTCATTCATTGTTTGTAAAAAAAAAAAAATAATAGAGCCACATTGGAAGACAGTTAGCCTGCTGCTGCTGCTGCTGCTGCGTTGCTTAAGTCATGTCCTACTCTGTGTGACCGCATAGACGGCAGCCCACCAGACTTCTCCGTCCCTGGGATTCTCCAGGCAAGAACACTGGAGTGGGTTGCCATTTCCTCCTCGTATGCATGCATGCAAGCTAAGTTGCTTCAGTCGTGTCTGACTCTGTGTGACCCTATGGACAGCAATCAACAGGCTCCTCCACCCACAGGATTCTCCAGGCAAGAATACTGGAATGGGTTTCCATTTCCTTCTCCTTACAGATGTAACTATACTTTACCATAAACTCAACATACCATAAACTCCTTGATATTTACACAAAGGAGCTGAAAACTTGTTTACACTAATACCTGCACACACGTTTGCTGTAGCTTTAATTTCCAAAACTTGGAAGCAACCCACATGTCCTGCAGTAAATGAATGGTCAAGCAAACTGTGGTATAGGCAGATAAAGAAATATTATTCAGGGCCAAAAATAGATGAGCAGTCAAATCATAATAAGATATGGAGGAAATTCTGATGCATATTACTAAGTGAAAGAAGCAAGGTAAAATGTTACATACTGCTTCATTCTAACTATACAACCGGCATTCTTAAAAAGGCAAAATCTGTAGATTCTGAGATTAAGTAAACAGAAAGGATGAGGAGGCAAAACACTGAGGGTTTTTAGGGCATTTTAATTTATTCTGTATGATATTATAATAATGGATACATGCCATCATACATTTGTTCAAACCCATAGATAATCAAGACCAAGAGTGAAAGCTAATGTAAGCTATGGACTCAGGTTAATACTGAATGGTTTACCAATTGACTTTCTATTCACTTATACTATTGTTGCAGCTGTTTAGCTGCTAAGTCATGTCTGACTCTTTTGGATCCCTTGGACTGTAGCCCTCCAGGCTCCTCTGTCCATGGGCTACCCCGGGAAAGAATACTGGAATGAGCTGCCATTTCCTTCTCCAAGGGATCTTCCTGACCCAAAGGTCAAACCCACATCCCCTGCACTGCAGACAGATTTTTCACCCCTGAGCCACCAGGGAAGTAGTTTCCATCATATTAAGTGATCCTAATACTATTTTATTTGTGCCTATAGTTCATGTTTACATTATGGCTTATACTTATTTATGACCTGTAATGTTTCATCTCTTCATGTAAGTACTTGAGCACTTATTTTATATTGATTTTAATCAAATATTTAATTTATTTCTGCATTTTCCCCTTCCAATTACATGCTCCATAAGTGAAGGTTTCTAAGGCATATCCACCACAGCATAGTGTTTGATATGTTAGAGTCTTCCAAGATATATGCATATGCTAAGTTTAAAAGTAACATTGAACTATACTATCCTTTTTATTTTTTATTTTGTCACTTACCATATAATAAAATATGAATATGTTTACTATTATTTAGGTATTAATATTAATAATTAATATTTAATTAACATTAATTATTAATATTTAATTATTATTCTGACAGGTAGGAGTGCTACCTTTCTTATATACATGATGAAATCTAGAAGTGCAATTGATGCATTACTGAGGATTAAAGTGTTAGTTGTTCAGTTGTGTCCAACTCTTTGTAACCCCATCGGTTGTAGCTCATCAGTCTTCTCTGTCCATGGGATTCTCCAAGCAAGAATACTGGAGTGGGTTGTCATTCCTTTCTCCAGGGGATATTCCTGACCCAGGGATTGAACTTGTGTCTCTTGCATTGCAGAGGGATCCCTTACTGTCTGAGCCACCAGGATATCTCCACTGAGGGTTAGCAAATTGGTCACTGACAAGTTGGTAACCATGATCAAAGATCTGGTATCAGACTTGGACTCTGAGGTCAGAATTTCACTGTAATGGAAGGTGAGGCAAGGATCACTGCATCACAAGAGAACAACCTGTTCTTTTCAGTTTTTTCTAATGGATTGAATAATGAACCATATGGTGTTTCATATTATGAAGGTTGTTATGAAATGTTTCCTTTTTTTCTATGAGAGAGGAAAAAGAGAAAATCCTTAAAAACATGAATGTAATTAAGATGAAGCACACTACTGTATTTTTGCATTTGTTTATAATTCTATGCATGTCAATTAAACATTAACCTAACACATAAAATAGCTTTGTCTTAATAAGCAAATGGCTATAATTATAATAACACAATTTGCATACAAACATGAATTATAGAATAGAAATGACAAATCTAATCTTCTCATTAGTGACTCTGATAATTGCTGATGTCAAATGTTATTAGTATCTTTTAAACTAGCTTTTAAAAAAGAAATTTTACAAAATTATTATTATTGCTACTTCACTACTACTACCTTGATTTCTATTTTATGCTATTAAACATGTTAGGTATGTTTCAAGATTGATGTGAAGAGTTTTATAAGTATTATCTTATTTACCTTCAAACTGGAGTGATGATGTAGCATTTTGAAAATCATTATGTATAGTCTCAAATAGGGATAAAGCTAAAATTTGATAGGGGCTTCATTGCATGATTTCCAGAGTGACTTTACAGATATCTTCAGATATTTTAAACTCTTTAATATTCTTCTTGAGGTCACTAAAATTAAACTTGTTTTGCAATGTATTCTAGGCATGGAATCATAACTATAATACAAGAGAAAAAGCTAACTCATAGTTAATTTTTTTAAACTGTGGATTGCATAGTCTTAGCAATCATTTTTATTGTGTCACAGTCTTTTGAAATGTTTATTCCCAACTGCACTTTTGTGAGCACTTTTGCAAAGTAATCAGATCAATAAAGGTAGTTTTTTGCCTATTTTCAAGGATTAAACCCTCAAGATTTATCCTTTAGATCAAAAGTTTCCAAGGACAATTTTGTTGCATATGCAAAACTGTTTTCTTATGGGAAATAAAAAGAAAGTGACAAAAATAAGATCACTTTGAAAATTTCACCTGAATGTGAAACTTGTAGTTGAGTTCTTGCTTCCTTTACAAGTCTCAAAGTTTATAGGAACCTATATATTATGAAACAATCCTTTTGGGATATAAGTAAATCCTCTAACTCAGCACAACCCCACTGAAAATTCTGGACTGTTAGATATGTGCAATTCTTTTGTTCTTTCTTCTCAGCAGTTATCCCCACTGATACAGTCAGTGTTTCATCTCAGCGTGAAATAACATCTGAAATAACATCAGATAACACTGCACTCTGAAAAGTAGATAAAATGAGGACTCTCAAATGAGAATGAATTAGAAAATTCCCAACAGTAACAGTCAGGAGTTAAAAACATGAAACTGACAAATGTACTGCAGAGGGGGTTTACAAAGGGTTTTCCACTCCAGCTTCTTACCCTTCACATATTATTAGTGCTGGAAAGTGTCAGGCCATACCAGATTTATTATTTGAAGGAAAATCAACTATGTAGTAGATATCCATCTGATGTTAGCTTTTAAATATAAAAACAAATAAGCAAGGCATTTTCTCAAATTGTCTGAAAAGTTTCTGCCTCATTAGGTGGGTGGAGATGGGAAGAGGTCTTCTTTTATTTCCCTATGATACTGAGAATTTTCAGAAGATTATGTATTTTTTTTTTCAAATACCTGGGGAAGAAGTTGCAAGAATATTTTGTAACATATACAACCTTCATGTTTAATATTTTTTCATATAATATACTAAAATATTTTCCTGGAGGATATATAATTTACTATGGGATTCTCTTTCTTACCAACTTTATTGAGATATAATTGACATATAATAATGTATAAGTTAAGGTGTAAATTTTATGGGATTCTTTTAGAAACTTTAACAAAATTCCCCTTAAACGATGATTTATGTATTTTAACCTTTGGTATAAAGGGTGTCAGTGATGGACAGGGAGGCCTGGCGTGCTGCAATTCATGGGGTCGCAAAGAGTTGGACACAACTGAGTGACTGAACTGAACCGACTGATAAAGGGATTAATAACTGAAAACCAAAGAAAAATTTCCCTATGTATTTATTTTACAACTTCCCAGGTAAAGAATCTACCTGCAAATGCAGGAGACTCAAGAGACAAAACTTCGATCACTGGGTCAAGAAGATCCCATGAAGCAGGAAATGGTAGACCACTCCAGTACTCATGTCTAGAAAATTCCTTGGGCAGAGATCGTGGTACAATCTACAGGACCACCAATTCTTGTGGTCCCAAAGAGTCAACCACAACTGAGCAATTGAGCACATTTGTTTCATAGTTGATGTTTTTCCCCTGAAAGAACCATTATTGATTCATGTCTGTCTCAACGGTTTGAGGAGATGCAAACGTTTACATATAAGCAGGATCCAACTATTTAATACAAAATATATTATCCACAAAATATGAGCAAGCATAATCCACCTTCATTTTTTAATGAGTTGAATTTTTTTTGTTTCATCACTATAAGTGTTATTGAATAGCCCAAACCATCTCAGTTCAGACAGTGACTTTTATGGAGTTCCTTCTCTTGATCAGACACTGTAAGGGTAGCACACACACAGAAGATTTATGCCATCAGTTCAGTCACTCAGTCATGTCCGACTCTGCAATGCCATGGACTGTAGCATGCCAGGAGTCCCTGTCCATCACCAACTCCCAGAGCTTGCTCAAACTCATGTTCATCAAGTCGGTGATACCATTCAACCATCTCATCATCTGTCATCCCCTTCTGCCTTCAATCTTTCTCAGCATCAAGGTCTTTTCTAATGAGTGAATTCTTCCCATCATGTGGCCAAAGCATTGGAATTTCAGCTTCAGCATCAGTCCTTCCAATGGATATTCAGGAATGATTTTCTTTAGGATTGACTGGTTTGATCTCCTTACAGTCCGAAAGACTCTCAAGAGTCTTTTCCAACACCACAATTCAAAAGCATCAATTTTTCAGCACTCAGCTTTCTTTATAGTCCAAATCTCACATCCATACATGACTACTGGAAAAACCATAGCTTTGACTAGATGGATTTTTGTTGGCAAAGTAATGTCTCTGCTTTTTAGTATGTTTTCTATGTTGGTCATAGCTTTTCTTCCAAAGAGCAAGCATCTTTTAATTTCATGGCTGCAGTAACCATCTGCAGTGATTTTGGAGCCCAAGAAAATAAAGTCTGTCACTGTTTCCATTGTTTCCCCATCTATTTGCCATGAAATGATGGGACCAGATCCTGTGATCTTCGTTTTTTGAATGTTGACTTTTAAGCCAGCTTTTTCACGCTCCTCTTTCAGTTTCATCAAGAGACTCTTTAGTTACCCTTTACTTTCTGCCATAAAAATTATGTCAACTGCATATCTGAGGTTATTGATATTTCTCCTGGTAATCTTGATTCTAGCTTGTGTTTGAAGCCATCTTGTGCTTTATGCCATTTGCCACATTTTTTAAAAATGAATTATGCATAATTAAGCCAGTATCACAATTAAACATAAAATGTAACTTGATTCGAAATGCTCACAGTATTCTGGGAGCCTAGAGTACTAGTCAATATTCTAGCGTAAAACAGACAAGAGAGAGAATTCTATAGAATGTGAAGAATAAGGCAATACAAAAAAGATATATCAAATTAGTTCACAAAATGTAAGTTCGGTGAACTCCCCTGGTGACACGCTGGATAGGAATCTGCTTCTCAGTGCAGGGGATGTGGGTTCAATCCCTGGTCTCGAAGGATTCTGCATGCCCCATAGCAGCTAAGCCATGCGCCACAACTCCCAAGCCTGTGCTCTAGAGCCCACATGCTGCAATTACTGAAGCCCGTATGCCTCGAGCCTGTTTCAAAACCAGAGACGCCACTTCAATAAGAAACCTGTGCACCCACAATGAAGAGTACCCCTGATCTCCGCAACCAGAGAAAGCGCATGTGTAGAAATCAGGTAGATACCTCAAATAAAGTTATATGAAAAGTATATAATATACATATAATAAGCTAAAATATATTGTCACATTTTAATATTATGTATCATCTGTAATATTTCTCCAAACAGTTAAGCCCAATAATCTGTTTGTCCTAAATAATTGTATCACCATGATTTATTTAACAACTACCTCAAGCACCATACTGCATTATATATATTCACACTGCTTATTTAGACCTCACGGTAAATGTATGAAACAGATGCTTTCTTCACTCTTTAGAAGACAAAATTGAAGATGCTCAGTGAGATTAAAATCAAATGTCCTCTGAAAAGCAGAGCCAGAACACTCTCTAGATTTGTCTAACTTCAAAACTCAGAACACTATCTAACAATTTATTGCCTTTTACTTTCACTATGTAGATACATAGGACCGAAGATTTCCTACTTCTTAACCATTTTAAATGTACCTGATAGATCTTTACACTTGCTGAATCTACCTGGAGCACATATAAATGGACTGCTTTCCCCAGCAATACTTCTATTGCTTCAGGACTCTCATAGCACCTACTTAAGTTAATATATTGTTTTAATTCCAAGGGTTTATATCTAAGAGCATTCAGTTTAGTAGTTCATGGACTGTCTCCATATTCTGACAAATTCAAGTAAAACTATTCTTTATTCTTAGTACACCTGTAAACTATGAAAGATAAGCTTCTGTTGATTTTAAAGTTAATATTTAATGTGGGCTAACTGAATTTGAAGGGTAGAGAAAGCAAATAAAACAGAATAGTGTCACCCTATCATTTTCAGGAGATTATGCTTCCTACTTACTACCTGGGGGTGTGCTGCAGTCCGTGGAGTCACAAAGAATCAGGCAAGACTTAGCAACTGAACAATTATCAAGGCTCTTATAAAACATTATTTTTTAATGGGAAGACTATAGGTTACACAGGTTAAGTTACCTTAGGTCATAAGTGGGAGCCAACTAAGTCTCAAAATGACCTGAAAACTTAACTGACTTAATTGATAAATAATTTAGAAGCACAATAGAAAATAAATTACTGCACACTCTTTGGAATTCTTACTGTATTTGTACACACACGACAGACCAGCTTGATAAAAGTTTGTTCAAAACTCACAGATATTTGATAATAAATCTTTCCTTTGGGGGTTCAATGCCAATACCACCCTCTGCCAGCAGGTTCCTCTGCTAAAGCTCAAAGGCTCAAACCTAGATTTTACTGTTTTTAAGATTTCTACCTCTTCATCCAAACACAATATTTCTAAGGCTTGTAGACAGGCCTATAAAAGTGAACAAGAAAAGGGGATTATTATTTTATAGCAGTTATAAATAGAGCTTGGAGGAATGGTGAATAGCTGCCTCAAGAAATCTTATAGATTTTGCCCATTTTTTAAAAGATTGATTCTCTCTTTCTCTCTCCCTCTTTTCTCCTTTTTTTCAGGTACACACACTGACTTTGCTGATAATATTTTCTGTGGTGATTGAAAGTACTTCTGGAAATATCTAAAACAAAAAGACTATAATTACTTTTTAAATGAGACTTTAGAAATAAGTATAAACTAATTTCCAAGTAAGACAACAGGACACTATCACTCCTTTCTTTAAAATGGATCTTAAAGATGCTTTTACATGTTTTTGTAGATGATCGTAATGTCACCTTTTCTTTCCTCCTTCCAGCTCCAGCTCTCCTGTCTGTGTTCTGCAAGATATCTTTTCCAGATATGGCCCATATCTTCTCAGGAACCAGTGAGATCCCTTTCAGAGAGCATTTTAAATAGTTCACCCTTTTAAACTAAAAGAGAGTTGTCATTGTCTTGTGTCTTTGGTTGCAAAGACAACAAATCATAAATATACCCAAGAAAAAGGCAGACTATTGAATGTTTGTGCCATTGTCCACATGGATTGGACTCATAAGCTTTCTTACCTAATGGAAGGTTAAGTGTGATCCTTGGTGGGTTTCTTCCTGAGTCACCTCGGGAATCTTCTTTTGTATTGCATTTGGGTAAACCACACTGTCTGAATAATGATTCTCTTCCTGCCTTTATTATTTATCTCTGAATTCTATTCACCTCAACTTTTATTAATGTTTACATCCTCCAAATGTTTATTAAGTCATCACCTGTCCTACAACATTCTAGTTGTAACTGAACATTGTCTCCAGTCTTTGGGAACTCAGTGTCAACCCATAGTAGATGTGGTTTCCAAGAACTATACTTGACTTGTGAACATGTTCTCCAGGGACTAGTATTTTCTTTCTTTCTTTCTTTTTTTCCCCCATTAAGTAGTGTAATCATCTTCCAATGTCAATGATAACAGAAAGGCAAAATGAAATGTAAAGGTTAAAACTTTTTTTTTGGAAAGTGATTTGACAGTAATTATAGAACCTTAATTCTAGAATCTAGAATTATAGAAGCAAAAGACAAATGAGAAAAGGAAAGATATACCCATTTGAATGCAGAGTTCCAAATAATAGCAAGGAGAGATAAGAAAATCTTCTTCTGTGATCAATGCAAAGAAATAGAGGGAAACAACAGAACGGGAAAGACTAGAGATCTCTACAAGAAAATTAGAGATACCAAGGGAACATTTCACTCAAAGATGGGTTCAATAAAGGACAGAAATGGTAGGGACCTAACAGAAGCAGAAGATATTAAGGAGAGGTGGCAAGAATACACAGAAGAACTGAACAGAAAAGATCTTCATGACCCAGATAATCACAAAGGTAATCACTCAACTAAAGGTAATGCCTCAACTAGAGCCAAACATCCTGGAATGCAAAGTCAAGTGGACCTTAGGAAGCATCACTACGAAGCTGGTGGAAGTGATAGAAGTCTGGTTATTTCAAATCCTAAAAAATCATGCTGTGAAAGTGCTGCACTCAATATGTGAGCAAATTAGGAATATGCAGCCATGGCCACAGGACTGGAAAAGATCAGCTTTCAAAGAAAGGTAGTGTCAAAGAATGTTCAAACTACCACACAACTGTAGTCAACTCACATGCTAGTAAAGTAATGACCAAAAATCTCTAAGCAAGGTTTCAACAGTATGTGAACCATGAAATTCCAGATGTTCAAGCCAGATTTAGAAAAGGCAGAGGAATAAGAGATCAAATTGCCATACATCCGTTGGATCATCGAAAAAGCAAGAGAACAACAGAAAAACATCTATTTCTGTTTTATTGACTACACCAAGGCCTTTGACTGTGTGGATCACAGCAAACTGTGGAAAATTCTGAAATAGGTGGGAATACCAGACCACCTCACCTGCCTCTTAAGAAATCTGTCTTCCAGTCAAGAAGCAACAGTTAGAACCAGACATGGAACACCAGACTGGTTCCAAATTCAGAAAAGAGTATGTCAAGGCTGTATTTTGTCACCCTGCTTATTTAACTTATATGCAGAGTATATCATGAGAAATGCTGGGCTGGAGGAAGCACAAGCTGGAATCAAGATTGCTGGGAGAAATATCAATAACCTCAGATATGCAGATGACACCACCCTTATGGCAGAAAGTGAAGAAGAACTAAAGAGCATCTTGATGAAAGTGAAAGAGGAGAGTGAAAATGTTGGCTTAAAGCTCAACATTCAGAAAACTAAGATCATGGCATCTGGTCCCATCACTTCATGGCAAATAGATGGGGAACCAGTTGAAACAGTGAGACTATGTTTGGGGCTCCAAAATTGCTGCAGATGGAGACTGCAGCCATGAAATTAAAACAAACTTGCTCTTTGGAAGAAAAGCTATGACCAACCTAGAGAGCAAATTAAAAAGCAGAGACAATATTTTGCCAACAAAGGTCCATCTAGTCAAAGCTATGGTTTTTCCAGTAGTCATGTATGGATGTGAGAGTTGGATTTTAAAGAAAGCTGAGTGCTGAAGAATTTATGTTTTTGAATTATGGTGTTGGAGAAGACTCTCAAGAGGCCTTTGGACTACAAGGAAATCAAACCAGTCCATCCTATAGGAAATCAGTCCTGAAAATTCATTTGAAGCACTGATGTTGAAGCTGAAATTTCAATACTTTGGCCATTTGATGTGAAGAACTGACCCATTTGAAAAGACCCTGATGCTGGGAAAGATTGAAGGCGGGAGGAGTAGGGGATGACAGAGGATGAGATTGTTGGATGGCATCACGGACTCAATGGACATGAGTTTGAGGAAGCTCCAGGAATTGGTGATGGACAGGGAAGCCTAATGTGCTGCAGTCCATGGGGTCGCAAAGAGTCAGACATGACTGAATGACTGAACTGAACTGAACTGATAGAATCTTATAAAGCTTTATATATTTTTAATATTATTAATTATAAATTATCCCAAGATAATCATTCAAAATAGAGGAATAGCATAATATCTGAAGATATCCATTGCAATCTTATCTTTGTTCAGAAGCAGCTAGTCCTTGAACAATATAACATGGTTAAAAAAATTAGATTATAGCAATAATATCTATTAAGATAATGTAACAATGTAAAGACATGTATTCTGTGACTACTTCCAGTTTAATCATAAATTAATGCATATAGACAAAAGCACACTGATATGAACAGTGATATCATTAACAGAATATTAGTAAAAGTGAATAGTTGGTATGACAAAGTGCAATTGTGATTCAGGTTTTTAATTTCAAATTCTGTTGATATAATATCATTTATGAACATTGAATGGAATCATTAATGAATTCAACTGGGTAAATTACTTTAGAGAAATATTCCTTAAGCAAATTTTAACATACAGTGTGTACTAGCTAAACACTGACTACAAAGATTATCATCTAAAATAAAATTGTAGCAAACATACAAGTAACTAAATCTGAACCACTGCATGAAATACATTTATAATACAAACATCAGAATCTGTGGTGGTTTATCCATAGTACACACCCTTGAGGAGTTCTTGTTTATCTTTAATCATGATATTTGTTTATTTGTAACAACTTAATTCAAAATTGTTTATTTCTGTTGGGTTTTTGTCTTTTCTGATTTTGAGGTAACAGAACAAGTGTAAGTAGATTTGGTTGTGAAATAAATATAGTATAATTTCTAAATGTCTTTTGTACTTTTATAAAAATCACATGTCCACTTACGCGGCAAGAAAATGGACATACAATTTTATATATAGGATCTTCTCAGTGTCTTGATTGTTTTATGAATCCTTGTGAAGCTACACAGATTCCAACTCAGTCCATGAAATCGGCTATACCAAAATAACATAGACTGACTAGTTTAAACAGCAAACTTTTACTTCTCACTGTGTGGAGGCTGGGAAGTCCAAGATCAATCACCAACAGATTTGGTGTCTGATGCCTGCTTGCTTACTGGTTTGGAAACAGCTATCTTTGTAAGATATCCTCACATGGAATAAGTAGCAATGAGCTCTCTGGGGTCTCTCCTACAAGAACACTAATCCTATTTTGAGCATTCTACCTTCATGACTTAATCACCTCCCTAAGGCCCCATTCCTAATATCATCATCTTGGGGTTGAATTTCAGCTTATGACTTTTTAGAAAACACAAACATCCTGACCTTAAGTCAAGTTCACTTACTCTGGGTGTAAAAACTGAAGTATCTTTCATCCTACTGTTCCCTTAATATCTGTATTGGGCCAAAAATTATTCCAAATTCTGGTTATTCAATGGTGAATATGACAAACAAAATGATGGCTTTAGGAAACTTATATTATACTTATGGGACAGATAATAGAGAAATGCTCAAGTAAATAAACATGACTTCAAAGAGTGGTAACTACTACGAAAAATAAAACTATACAATATGTGGAATGATTTTCTTTTCTTCTTTGAATTAACAGGCTAAAATCACATAAAGTAATGAATTTACACTAAAGTGTTATTTCAGTCAAAAGGACATGGTAGAAGTTTAGAATATCTTTTTTTCACTTTTAGAAAATTACTTATGCTTGTTTGCCTCAGCTTACAGAAAAATTGACAATGAGATACATAAAAAAAGACAAATGTATTTAACAATTACAAACTTAAAAATATCTGTGGAATGAATACAGAGAAAATCCTCAAAGTTGTTTTATATGTCACTAACTTGCAAATATCTGAAGATATTACAACTGAACATTGAAAATCATTAATATGCATAATGCAATTTGGAGTGGACATAATTTGAATCATCCATCATACACTTTGATTACTGTTTTAATATTTCTTCTTTTTCATTAGGCATATTGGTATATAATAGTCATATCTAACACTGTCTCTGAATTTATTAAATACCACATCATTCATTTGACATCAAAAAATATATTGTGGTATAGCCACCCCATTTTAATAAATACAAAAAGTACCCTATCATATAAAGCACTGCCTCGTTCTTGTGTAAGCCTACTGAAAGCAGAGTTATGAGGTACTGTAGTTGAACTTTTACCATGATTAAAATAAGGGGTACACTTCAGTGTGGTGTACACTTCAGGTGTTCCTGAAGGTCTTCCTCCCAGTAGGAGGAACAGTCTAGCTTGTGATTTCTTAGTATGGGTATTGGATGCAAACATTCTGAATCTGAATAGAAAGGAGAGATAAGAAAACCTTCCTCAGTGATCAGTGCAAGGAAATAGAAGGTACCAATAGAATGGGAAAAACTAGAGATCTTTTCAAGAAAATTAAACATACCAAGGGAACATTTCATGCAAAGATGGGCACAATAAAGGATAGAAATGGTATAAACCTAACAGAAGCAGAACATATTAAGACGAGGTGGCAAGAATACACAAAACTGTAGTCTTTATAGCCACATGAGCCAATTCCTGCAATGTCTCCTCTTATATTTATATCTACTATATCTCTACCTATTTATATCTACTATATCTACATGCATATAGCACATTGTTTTTCTTTTTCTGAAGAACCCTGACTAATATGGTGATTATTATTCTTTAATTCAGTCTGAGTATCTGACCAAACTTCCATGGGTAATTATACATAATACTGTGTCATGGTGATGATGCAGAGTTCTGTGTATACCAGAGAATAATGGAATAAGAAATAAACCTAGAGAAATAAACTATGGTCAGATTAAAGCTGTTTAGAATATTTAAAAATTAAATCGTCAGAAATTGAATATGTGATATATTTAAGTTGCTACACAGAAATGACAACTATAGCTACTACTTAGCTATAGAAAAAAAGATAAAGTAACAATTCTTAGGGGCTTGCTTGGCGGCTCAGACAGTAAATAATCAGGCTGAAATGAGGGAGAAATGACAACTCTAGCTACTACTTAGCTATAGAAAAAAGGATAAATTAACAATTCTTAGGGGCTTGCTTGGTGGCTCAGACAGTAAATAATCAGGCTGAAATGAGGGAGACCAGGGTTCAGTCCTTGAGTTGGGAAAATCCCCTGGAAGAGGGCCTGGCAACCCACTCCAGTATTCTTGCCTGGAGAATCCCCATGGATAGAGAAGTCTGGCAAGCTACATTCCATGGGGTCACAAAGAATCGGACACGACTGAGCGACAAAGTATGTAAAGTATAACAATTTTTATAAGAAAAAACTTAGAAAAAAATAATTTGGCCAGATGTGAAGGTTTAAAGACTGAGAGCTAGAATCTCAAATCACAGCTATTAAAATCACCTAGGCAAATGATAAGAATATAAGCAGGACAAAGGACTGAAGTGATAGAAGTGGTGATAACAGAGACATTTCAAAAGAGTGTGGCTAGAGTACAGTATTTTATATTTTATTACATTCTTAGCCCTGAGCATAATACATGTTCACATAATTTTAGTTGTCATGGTGGATTGTGAGCATTGACTATCAGAGATGAGAGAGAAAAAAAAAACATTATAGATAGATCTGCAGTCTCTTCCTGGGCATCTAGGAGGCCAATGGTGTCATTAACATAGATTCTGAACACAGGCAGAAGAAAAGCCTTTTCAAGAGGAATAAGAAACAAAGCTTTTGAGTTTTAGGTAAATTTAAAACCAGATAATTTGGTATATCACATGTGATGCATGTACTTACGTAGCTCTGTTTAAATAGCTAATTTAATTTACTTCAATGAGTGAAATCAACTTAATTTAGCAATGCGTTGGTGATATAAGTCTTCTAATCTTTGCTCTTTTATGAGAAAAAAATGGACATATTTATTAACTGATTTTAATTTGGTGAGTACCTGTTTTAATGAAATATACTACAAAGTGCTATAAAAACCCACCTTGCTTCTGGCACTAGTGATAAAGAACCCACTGTTAATGCAGAAGACATAAGAGAGGAGGGTTTGATCCCTGGGTCTGGAAGATCCCCTGGAGGAGGGCATGGCAACCTACTCCAATATTCTTTCCTGGAGAATCCCATGGACAGAGGAGCCTGGCGGGCTACAGTCTGTAGGGTTGCAAAGAGTCTGACACAACTGAAGCGACTTAGCACACACTCACACTTGCAATGGGAGAAGAAAGTTGGAGAGCAGAGAACGTCAGGAAGGACATTTCTGTTTAGAACCATGCTTTTAAGAATGGATTGAATAGTGAAACAGATCACCAGCCCAGGTGGAATGCATGAGACAAGTGCTCGGGCCTGGTGCACTGGGAAGACCCAGAGGAATCGGGTGGATAGGGAGGTGGGAGCGGGGATCGGGATGGGGAATACGTGTAAATCTATGGCTGATTCATATCAATGTATGACAACACCCACTGCAATGTTGTGAAGTAATTAGCCTCCAACTAATAAAAATAAATGAAAAAAAAAATTAAGAAAAGAAAAAGAGTATCATGTAAAAAAAAAAAAAAAAAGAAGAATGGATTGAAGAGTACAAGGTCAGAGGTGGTGGAGGCGAAGAGGACCAGATGGACTTCAAGAAAGCTGTTTTAAACATAGTGTACATTAGGGTCGCTGAGTTGGACACAACTGAGCAACTTCACTTTCACTTTTCACTTTCATGCAATGGAGAAGGCAATGGCAGCCCACTCCAGTGTTCTTGCCTGGAGAATCCCAGGGGCAGTGGAGCCTGGTGGGCTGCCGTCTATGGGGTCACACAGAGTCGGACACGACTGAAGTGACTTAGCAGCAGCAGCAGCACACCAGGGTTATAATGAGAAGAGTAGAATTTTGTAGTGTCTGCATTTATTTTTGTGGTGTATTTTTCCTTCCTATTTTCTTCTTAAATAAAAGGAAGAATTTCACTTTGATCCACTAAAAAGCTAGTTAATGATTATAATTTAGTTGCTAGTGCAGGGCAATAGCTATTTATACAAATTATTACCCTAAACACCTGCTCCAGTTTTTCATGTATTAAGCTAACAGTGTTTTTTGTCTTAATTAAAAATGTTAATTAGTGGTGATATAAACAGCAGAAGAAGAGCTGGTAACATATGCACAAGAATTTTACAATATGTGCATAACTTTTTTCAAACTGATGAACTAAGCATGAAAGCAATCTAAAACACTTATGAACAGTTGCAAATATTCAAGTGAATCTGAGAGTATTCTCTGAGCATCAGGCTATGTTAACATATGATTGTTCTCTGCTGTCACATATTTTGCTTCTAACCTAATTATTGTACATTTATGAAATTGAATACTACTGTCCCATTTAAATGTTTATATTTGGATTCCTAAGTTGATTTCTCAGCATTTTTTTTTTGCATGTTGAATTTCACCATTCTTATCAATTCATCTGAAAACCATTTCCTAGAGTATTTAGAAATCTCACTTTAAAATTATCCCACACAAACATTGGCAGATGCCTACTTTATTGATTAATTTAAAAATAGGAGATAGGAGAATGGGGGACTGATGCTTTCTACTGGCATAAATAATCTTTTGTTCTGTTCCTTGTCCTTTGAGGAAAGAAGTCACAGGTGGCAAGCATGATTGTCTATGCAATTCATCTACAGTTAGAATAATTCTAAATGAAGAAAATAAATTAAATTTCTTATATTCTTTTTCAAGTATCTTAACACAACTTTCCTCCAATAAGGCCACCCTATCAAAATATTTCTGATTGCTTTATAATCATCCCAAACCAAATAAACAAGCAAAACTTAAAACTGAACAGTTAAAAAAGAGTGGGGAATTGAGTTACAAATTTTGTCTTATCTACATAGTGACCAACATATATATATTTGATATGTTTTTCAACTGTACAAATTAAAATATTTCCTTGTTTCTTTTAGAGAATTTGTATCCTATAGCATTTATTAAAGGATGACTAACTGAAATAATGAATATGGTAATTCCATATTTTTTATTTCAGCAATCTCCCCTTTCACAACAATTTGAGGAAAAATATAGAACTACAAAATTAATATATTTTGTAAATATATTTTTTACATATTTCCAAATTATATTTGTTTTTCAGTCACTTAGTCGTGTCTGATGGAGAAGGCAATGGCAACCCACTCCAGTGTTCTTGCCTAGAGAATCCCAGGGACGGGGGAGCCTGGTGGGCTGCCGTCTATGGGGTCGCACAGAGTCGGACACGACTGAAGCGACTTAGCAGCAGCAGCAGCAGTCATGTCTGACTCTGTGACCCCATAGGCTGCAGCCTGACAGGTTCCTCTGTCCTCCACTCTCTCCTGGATTGCACTCAAATTTGTATCCATTGAGTCAGTGATGCTATCTAACCATCTCATCCTCTACCATCCCCCTCTCCTTTTGCCTTCACCGTTCCCAGCATCAGGGTCTTTTCCAATGAGGTAGCTCTTCACATCACAGTAGGCCAAATTATTGGAGCTTGTGCATCAGTCCTCCCAATGAATATTCAGGATTGATTTCCCTTAAGATTGACTGGTTTGATCTCCATGTAGCCCGAGGGACTTTCAAGAGTCTTCTCCAGCACCACACTTCAAGAGCATCAGTTCTTCTGCACTTAGCCTTCTTTATGTCCCATCCTCTATCTCTTGTGGGTCTTCCTGTGGCTGGGTTTCCTTTTCCACTGGTTTCCACTCAAATATTACATTTGTGCTGGAACTTTCTTCATAACCCAGTTCCAAGCAATTTCCTCTTTGCTATATATCCATACACAAGCCTGGCATGTACTTACTATCACAAAACTCTGTGTCATTTTTCTCTGTAGCCCTTTTCAATTTATGAAATGATTGTGTTTATTTGTTGACTGGTTTATTAAAATGAAAGATCTATGAGAGCAGAGACCTTGTCTATTCACTTTATTCTATATTATCAGTTCATAGAACAGTGCTGGCTCCTAATTGAATGATTTTTTTGAACAGCAGAACTGTCAATTAAGTATTGATGAAGTAACAGATGCTGATCTGACAGTGAAGTTAGATGGATTCATCTTGACCATATTTACCCACCCAGATTTAGATTTATGACAAATTAAAAAGAGAGCTCTAGAATCCTAAGTCCTCTACTCTTCATTGCTACTGTTTTTTCAATTATGTAGATTAAGATGTAATATTCATATCATTGATTAAAACAAAGTTGAGAGTAATATAGATTATTGGAATCAGGAGTCCAAAAAGCTTAAGCAGGTATATGAGGGAAAGAAGACAACAGGGTAGCATGAAATAGAAAAGGGATGCAACTGGCTTTATGCTTAAAGCTCTAAGTAGAGATAACTCATTTTTTAGACTATTATATGTATATATATATACATATAATTGGAAAATATATATGTAATCTAAATTTCTACATATAATTTCTACAAAAAATTTTGGTGTATCTATGATGTTAGCATTTGTCTTATTCGTAATTTTTATATATAGTACTTTATAATATATTTTATATTTTGTATTATACATAAATCAAATTTAAATTTATATATATATATATATTTAATGTTTTTTCATGCACAGAGAGGTAAAGAAAAACATTTTAAATACAAGGATGCTCTTTAGATAACAGATATACCTAGATTATGGGAAAATATATACTGGCTTTCATGAATGTTAACATGGTAACTCTGATAAATTACATGAAATAGAAAACTTGAAAATATGTGAAGATGTCTTAGTTTTCCAATTCCTTCTGCCCTTTGACTCAAAAAGTCATTTGTATCATGAAAATTTGGGAGATAATGTCTGTTTTCTTAATAATTCATTCAATTTTTTTCAATAACTCACAGTAATTATTCCTTCTCATGACTCATCTGATTAAGAACCCAGATAAGGGTCCCTCAGTTTTCTACATTTTGTGAGAAATAGTAAGAAAAATATACATACTTTGTGAGAATTTGTGTATTCTCAGTTGTGTAGGACCTTCTAGGACATGTGACCAACGTGTAAAGGAAGCAGGCAATAGAACAGATTTTGAAAGCCCCGCATACTTGGTATTGTACTTTCTGTTTATTACATTTTGGAGGGTACCAGAGGAAAAGCAAATAGAGATACAAGAATGATAAAATGATAGTATGCAATTTGAACAGAGACAATGTACACTCTGGTTTATTCTAGCTATAGTTATAAAAATGTGATTAGAAATATAAATGAGTAGGCAACGTAAATCCAAAGGAGGGAGGTGGCCAGGAGGACATAAATACATGACGTTTACAAATGACATAGAACAAAATTTCCTACAAGAAAGGCATTTTGCCTAAACTATGTCATGTAAGTTTCTGGTTAAGAATTAAATATTATTATATTATGTCTCTCACGCTTTTTTTCTGTTTTTCAAAAAGCATTATATATCTATGATCTCTCCATTACGTTTATGCATCTAAGTCACAAATTCTAACTTCTTTATAACACTCCATGGTGTCATCTGCCACATTTTATCCATCCAGTCTCCAAAAGATGAGCAGTCAATTTGCTTCCAATTCCTTTCCCTAGCAAAGAACACTGCTGCGGTGAATGACCTTGCACATGTCCCTATATGAGCTTTCTAGATTGACTGCCATGCCCACAGTCTTACCAGCAGTGAGACTCACATCCCCACTAGCGCTTGACATTTTCCAGCTTTTTGATTATGGCCAGTCCAATAGGCAAAGCCATATTTTGCTGCTTTAATTTTCTTTCCTCTGCTAACTTATAATTATGAACATTTTCATATATTCATTAGCTCTGGCAGATTTTTCTTCTGTAAACTTTGTTTTACTTCTTCGCATTTTTAAAGTATTTTTATTTAGTCTTTTCTTTGTTGATTTGCATCAGTTCTCTGTCTATTCTGGATGGTAATTTGTTGTCATTTCTAGATATCTAGAGTATATTTTCATATTTTCTTACATATCTTTTCACTTTCACCATTCTTTCATCCTATGAACAGAAAAATAAAAATCTGATTTAATCTATTAATCATCTTTGGCTTAATTATTTGTTTTGAAGTTTCTTTTAAAAAACCTGTTTCCAATCCAGGACAGAAACGTAGTTTACATGTTTATTAATTATATAGTAAGTCTTTATTCCAACTAGAATCCACTTGTTGTAGAAAATAAAATCCAATATCATTCAGAATTTTAGAAAATAATGCAGTGTTACTTTTGCCAGTATGCTAATCCAGTTTTTCTAATACCATATACTAAACTTTATAAAATTTCCCTAGCATACAGCATTGGTGCCCCTTTAGGATATTATAAATTTGCACTTATGCATCTATCTACTGTTTGCTCTTTGTTTTTCCAATAGTTTCTTTCTTTTATTCATTAAGGAAGTTTATTATTGCTGTTGTCGTTAATATTATCACTGTTCTGACTTTGAAAGTATTTGTCACATCTCCAGAAAAGTCACCGTCTTTATTTCCTTTTACAAAATTGACTTAGTTACCCATTGTTCTGTATTTCTATGTATATAAGTGTACGTTTATAAAGAATCTTACAAATACAAATGTAATTGCTTTTGGGATTGCTTTGTGGAGATAAATCATCTTTTTATATTATTAAGGTATCTTCTCGAAAAGTATGAATAATCTCCTCATCCTTTTAGATCAGTGGCAGTCTTGTCCTTTTGGAGATCTTTAGCAATTTCTGGAGATATTTAGTATTTTTGTTGTTACAGCTGGAGAGATGCTACTGAAACCTAGGCAAGGATGCACAGCCTACAATGCACAGGCCTATTCTATCTGATGAAGAATTATGTTACAAAGTGTCATTAATCCTAACATTGAGAAACCTTAATTTAAATTGTTATCTTTCCTTCATTAGATATTTAAAGGTTTTTCATGAAATGTCTATTAATTTTTAGTAACATAATTCCTAGATATTTTACATTTTTACTTGCTCTTTGTATATCTTACTCTCATTTGTATTTTCCAGCATATAATTCCTGCTGTAGAAAAAAACAGTACCGAGTCGGGCATGCTAAGTTTTTATTTCATTTCTGAAGTCTTGTTAAACTTTTAGTTAACTCTAATATCTCATTGACTCTATTGGCTTTTCCAGGTAAATTAGTTTGTCATTTTCAAATAAATTACACTTCTCTTTTGCTTTGTTATGGATAAGATTGGTTAGGATCTTGATTACAATGTAGTAGGAAAGTAACATTAGACTTTCATTTCTTTATTCCTGATGTTAAAAGAAATATGTATAAAGTATACTTATTAAGTATAATGTAATATTTGTTACCAGGTTTTGGTAAATAAAGTCAACTTCTATGTACTTAAGAAGTATCTATTCTTTTACTAAGCATTTGTATCACAAATAAGTGAAGAACTTATTTGTGTCATTTTTCTGAAAGAATTTATAAAACAAAATAGATTTTCTTTCCTAATCTGTTATGATTATTAAATGCAGTAATCCCTTTTTTTTCTGCTATTGAAACATTTTCACATCTGTGGAATAAAGCTCTTTATCCATAAGTATAATTATACTATTAGAATTGATTACTTAGTAATTTCCTTTGAATTTTAATATCTGTATTTCTCAGTGAAATGTTTTTATTTGTTTAGCCTTGATCTAGTTTTGGAAACATAATTGTAAGGACTTTTAAATTAATTGATAAATTAGATTTTTAAAAATATTATTGGTACAATTTGATTAAAAATTAATTGTACCTTGAAAATTTTATAAATATGACTCAAAATTATCTGTTTGAAATGACTGAAATTTTGAGATATCTAATTTATTTTCTTTCACATTTATTTATTCATCTCCTATTATGCACTAATTAATATTATATTAACCATGATCCACAGATTTTGATGTTTTATTATAATTCAGTTTTAAATATTTCTATATTTCATTTGCAACCCTAGTGTGCTTTTATATGTTATTTTGTTACCAACCACTGAGACCTAGCTGAAACACATATAGATAAAGTCAGGTTATGGACTATTGTACACAAAGGGAGCGCCTTGGCTTGAAAGCAAGGGGAAAGGGAATGCAAAATAGCCCTCCTCCCTACTGGGAGCCAAGCAGTTCCCATAACAGAGCCACTTTGCCAGATGAATTCTTGAAGGACGCAAGCCAGTGCATGCTAAGACTTTAAAATATGCTAAATTGGCTGACATAGAACAGGGAGAGAAGGAAACTCCTAGTAAATTCCTAGATAGACTACAGGGCTTGGTGGCTCAGCTGGTAAAGAATTCACCTTCAGTGCAGAAGACCTGGGTTCTGTCTCTGGGTTGGAAAAATCCCCTGAAGAAGGGAAAGGCTACCTTCCAGTATCCTGGCCTGGAGAATTCCATGGATAGTATTGCGCATGGGGTCCCAAAGAGTCAGACACGACTGAACAACTTTAACACACAAAAGGAATGATTATTCATTAAGCTGGAAAGAGTAAATGTTCATTGAAGAATTCTAAGACTAAATATTAATTAGAGACTACAAAAGGGGAAAAAAGGAAGGAGATAACATTGAGATGTTAGTAGATGCCATCTTTTGTATTTTATGATACACTTGTAAGCACTAACTGCAGAAGACACCATTAAAGAGGTATGTGTTAGCAAAGATACAACTGCTTTATATTTTGAAAACTTTGATTTGACTCCTGTTTTGCAGTAGGCATGAGGTATGGTGCTTAGATCACCATTTAGGAAACAATTCTAGCTTCAAGGATTAGTCAGCAAACAGCCTTCACCTATCAGCTCCTTCAGGATCTCCAGAGGGCCACTTCATCTGAAACTGTAGCCTTTTCTGGGTGGTCCATGGCCCAGGGGCAGGAAGACCTAGATGCTTCAGCCAACAAAGGAGAAATTCTACATGCAGTATTCCTCTAGAACTCTGATGTCAAAGACTTGTTGTTCCTGCATCACAGTTGAACTTCTTCCTTGGTGCAATTTTGCATCCTCCTATAGCTTTTCAGAGGTACCAATTCCTTACAAAAACCTTACATCCCTAACTCTGTCTGGGAAACCACCTAGAGGAAACAAACCCGCTCTGTGTTGGATAATGAAATATAGAGGACAACAGCATCTGTTAGGAGATTATTATAATAGGCTAGATGGAGGCAAATACATGGAAGGGATCTACTTTATTGAAATTTTCAGTTCTCAATTCTAAAAGTTGATATTTGCCAGAAGAAGAAAATCAAGTTGCTAACCCATGTTTTAATCGTATCACAATTTTTTTTCTTGAGTTTTGGCTCAGAATTGGTGGTTCAAATTTGCAAGATTGAAGTGTTCTGTTTTAGATAGAATTTTACTTATGTGATGCTTTATATCTTACGCTAGTTTGATCTCTTTAGAGACAAAAGTTGAATATCCTCCATGTTTGGTTCACGGCCAAAGTAGAGCTGGTTTCCTTTCATCTTCTGTTGTATGAAATACATCATATTGACCATCCTGTTTATATTAATTTTTTATTACTCTACCAGGGAAAGGAAAGTTTTATAAGTGATTGGCATGTTATTATTTTCCTTTACAAATAAGTATTATCTTTGTATAGTGACAGATTACTGTAAACAATTACACTTCTGTAACTGTTTTAGTTCAGTTGCTCATTCGTGTCTGACTCTTTGCGATCCCATGATCTGCAGCATGCCAGGTTTCCCTGTCCATCACCAACTCCTGGAGCTTGCTCAAACTCATGTCCATTGAGTCGGTGATGCCATCCAACCATCTCATTCTCTGCCATCCCCTTCTCCTCCTGCCTTCAATCTTTTCCAGCATCAGGGTCTTTTCCAGTGAGACAGTTCTTTGCATCAGGTGGCCAAAGTTTTGGAGTTTCACCTTCAGCATCAGTACTTCCAATGAATATCCAGGACTGATTTCCTTAAGGATGGACTGGTTGGATCTCCTTGCAGTCCAAGGGACTCTCAAGAGTCTTCTCCAGCACCACAGTTCAAAAGCATCAATTATTCAGGATTCAGCTTTATTTATAGTCCAACTCTCACATCCATACATGACTACTGGAAAAACCATAGCTTTGACTAGATGGACCATTGTTGGCAAAGTAATGACTCTGCTTTTTAATATGCTGTCTAGGTTGGTCATAGATTTTCTTCCAGGAAGTGAGCACTTTCTAATTTCATGACTACAGTCACCATCTGCAGTGATTTTGGAGCCCCCCAAAATAGCGTCTCTCACTGTTTCCATTGTTTCCCCATCTATTTTCCATGAAGTGATGGGAAGGGATATCATGACCTTCATTTTTAGAATGTTGATATTTTAAGTCAACTTTTTCACTCTCCTCTTTCCCTTTCATCAAGAGGCTCTTTAGTTCTACTTTGCTTTCTGCCATAAGGGTGGTGTCATCTGCATATCTGGGGTTATTGATATTTCTCCTGGAAATTTTGATTCCAGCTTGTGTTTCAGCCAGTCTGAGATTTTGCATGATGTACTATGCATATAAGTTAAATAAGCAGGGTGACAATATACAGCCTTGACATACTTGTTTCCCTATTTGGAAATAGTCTGTTGTTCCATGTCTGGTTTTAACTGTTGCTTCTTGAACTGCATACAGATTTCTCAAGAGACAGATCAGGTGGTCTGGTATTCCCATCTCTTGAAGAATTTTCCAGTTTGTTGTGGTCTACAGAGTCAAAGGCTTTGGTGTATTCAGTGAATTTGAAGTAGATGTTTTTTCTGGCATTCTCTTGCTTTTTTGATGATTCAATGGAAGTTAGCAATCTGACTTCTGGTTCCTCTGCCTTTTCTAAATCTGGCTTGAACATCTATAAGTTCATGGTTCACATACTGTTGAAGCTTGGCTTGGAAAATTTTGAGCATTACTTTACTAGCGTGTGAGATTAGTGTGATTGTGTGATAGTCTGAGCATTCTTTGGCATTGCTTTTCTTTGGGATTGGAATGAAAACTGACCTTTTTCAGTCCTGTGGCCACTGCTGAGTTTTCCAAATTTGCTGGCATATTGAGTGCAACACTGTCACAGCATCATATTTTAGGATTTGTATTAGCTCAACTGGAATTTCATCACCTCGGCTAACTTTGTTCATAGTGATGCCTCCTAAGGCCCACTTTACTTTGGATTCCAGGATGTCTGGCTCTAGGTGAGTGATCACACTTCATGGTTTTCTGGGTCTGAAGATCTTCTTTGTATAACTCTTCTGTGTATTCTTGCCACCTCTTCTTAATATCTTCTGCTTCTGTTAGGTCCATACCATTTCTGTTCTTTATTATGCCCATCTTTGCATGAAATGTGCCTTTGGTATCTCTAATTTTAATACTTTTGCATAATTGATATATGTATTATTAATTATGCTACAAAAACAAATAAACAAAAGAGATCATATTTGTATTTACCAGAGGCAGAGTTTAAGGGGGTGGGGAATTTAATGAAGGAAGTCAAAAAGTACAAATTTCCGATTATAAGATAAATTAGGATTGTAATGTACATTATAAATATAATTAACAGTGCTAGTGTTGCTTATGAAAGTTAAGAGAGTGGATCCTGGAAGTTCTCATCAAAAAGAAAAAGTATTTTTTCTTTTATTTTTTACCCATATGATATGATGAATTTTCACTAAAATTATTGTGGTAATCATAACACAATGTATATAAGTCAAATTATTATGCTGGACACCTTAGATTTATGCAATACTGTACGTCAATATCTCAACAACCTGGGAGGAAAAATAATAAACAATATATGACTCAAATTACTTCCTTTCTTAATTTCACATTATTATATCATTTTATATACTTGCTCTCATTATATTAAATCAATTAAAATAATATTTATGTTTCTAGAAATATATGTCCTTTTGGAATCCTGATGCCAACACCATACTTCTCTGGAATAGGCTCAAGTTCATGGTTACTTTGCTTGAAAATTCTTTATGAAAAACAAAATCAATGCACTCCTAAGAGTCTTGTCAAGAGTCAGTTAAGTGGCCAGAAAAAAACTGCTTCTGAATATCAAAAGCAAAGTAAAAGTAAACTATGATCTCATGCCAGAGTAAGGCAATAATAGCTTAATGATGCAATCTCCTAAGACATTCTTGATTATTTTACCATAATAGAGCATCATGTCCATAGCCTTCAAAAGTGACTTCCCAGAATTGCTATCAGGCTCACAAAAGTTAGCTGATGTCAGTAATATGCAACAATCTTCAAGTTCTATAAATATAAGAATGTGTAGGGATTATGTCATAGAATGAGCCCAATAAACTTAACTCAAATTAAGTAGATATCCATCAGGCCTAACCACTGAAATAGCCAGTTGAAACTAAAATAGTAGTGATCCTATAACTTTGAATAGTCATGGATAGCGTATACCTTTGAAGAAAATTTTTCCAAATGAACACAGAATTCCTGTCTTCAAGAATATTCATTTCATTATGGAATATGAAATATATTTATAAACATGCATGATATCAGACAGATGAGCATAGAAAATCTAAAAGGGATTCTAATAGCTATAGGAAAACAAAGTCAACTGATGGTCCTTGGGATTATTCTTTAGCTCTTTAAGATAAAGCAACTTGTCAAACACGTGATAGAGAGACAGCTCTACCAGAGAGATCTGTTCTGTAGTGTAACGAAAGAAAGCAAAAGAAAGTGAAGTTGCTCAGTCGTGTCCGACTCTTTGAGACCCCATGGACTGTAGCCTACCAGGCTCTAGCGTCTATGGGATTTTCCAGGGAAGAATACTGGAGTAGGTGACCTTTCTCCAGTTGACGTCCTGACCCAGGGATGGAACCCTGGTCTCCCGCACTGTAGGCAGAGGCTTCACTGTCTGAGCCACCGGGGAAGTCTCTGTAGTGTAAAGGAATTGCTAAAAAGTGACTGCTTAGCCAGAGGCTACATTTGCAAACCACGTGGGACAGGGTCATGAGTTTTTATAAAACCTCTGTATGAGCCTCCACTGCCTTACTCTTACCTGCTGTTGACCAAATGTTAACACTGAAGATTTCCTTTGAAGTCACAGTTTTGAGATGGTAGAAACATAGCCCCATTGAGTTCTTGAACCCCATCGAGTTTAGTACGCTGCATCACAGAAACTTCAAAACTTAAAGATTATAATTAAGAATAAGGGTGAAATAAAATGTCAAGTGATTCTACCTGTTTATGAATGTATATATATACATAGAGAGATGCATACTATATCATAAATATGATTGAACATTTATTTGTTGAATACACACACACAAAAGATCTAATTGCTTCTTCAATGTTCCCCAAACTAACATTTTGTGTGTGTGAAGAATTCTTAAGCTTAAACTTCTTCAGAGATCTTTAATATACCTTGGAATGAGAACAAGCGATCCTTCCCACTTGCTTTTATCTTCCTCTTGTTCTCATCTAAACTTCCATCCCCTTATCACACATTTCAACGCAGAGAACTACATATGCTTCACAACAAAAATCTTTTCATGCAACTCTGTATCCTCAACAGCTGGCATAGCATGGTTCCTAGTAATTTAATCAATGTTTTGATTAAATGAATGAATTTGTGAATAAATAAATAAGTTCAGTTAGATTTCTAGTTGTTCCCATTTATCTCTGTATATTTCTTGACATTTTCTGCTCACTGGGACAGATATCTTCCAAAAAGTTTGCTTGCACTGTTCTTCATATTGGTAGAAGGGAGGCGTGCCTTAAGTGTAAACTTTTAAGGAGACTTGATGAATTCACTCTTCACCTTGACTATTTCATGGCATCCTTTCTAAGAATCTTATCTTTCTTCTTTAGTATTCTTAAAAGCAAGAAGAACTGCTTTCTTGTAATGGTGCAGTCAGTTGAATAACTCAGCTTGCATTAATAGCATGAAAAATACAGAAGAGGTTCTACAGTTCTCCGGTTTTTGAACATGCTGAAAGAGGAAACACAACTATTGTGTCTGCTTCGTTTCATCCCTGTCTGGTCAATCTGAAACACTATTGCTGCCTCTCAACTAGTAACATTTTCTAATAGTACTCAGTCTATAATAACATCCTTACAATATGCTTCTATGCCTTTTAATCAAGATAAATTGTTTTATAGGGCATTAGTATAAAATGTTTATAATATAATTATGCAGGTGGATTACACAAATAATAAAATCTCAATGGACCACCTCAGACCAGGGGTCAGCAAATCTTTTCTGTAAAGGACAAAATACAAAGTATTTTAGACTTCATAGGTCACATTGTCCCTGTCAGAATGACTGGACAATGTCATTGCAGTTCAAAAATAGAGAAAATGAACAGATTTGGTTGTGTTTCAGTGAAACTCTATTTCTAAACATAGGCAATACATTAGATTTGGCTTATAGCCATGAATTGCCAATCCCTGCCCCAGACCATTTTATTAAACTAGGAAATGATCATTGTTAGATACAATTTATAAGTGGCAAAACATATCTGAGCCTAAGGTCCAAATAGATTAGGTTTAATTAGTAGAAGTTTAATTAGTATCATTAATTTAAGGAAAACATGTATCATTAACAAGTTGTTCTGACAAAGAGAAAGCAAATAAAAACTGTAGGGTTTTGACTCTGTCAAAACCATAGGAGTGAGGTGATCAAATAACACATATGACATCATATAAGAAGAACCATAGAGTCCAGCTGAGAATACTTTTTTCCAGCCTCAATTCTCTTTGTTCTAATTACAAAGCCTTTTATATATGTTAGTACTACTATAGTGAGGAAAGCTTCAGCCAAATTAATTAAACATTAATTAAAGAGAGAAAAATACATGGTATGACAAACTCTACCTCAGGGAAGGTTTTTGTGTGTTTGTTTGAAGAGGCCATTGGAGTGGAGAAAGTATATTATAAAAAGATGATAAATTGAGTATAAAAGATATGAAACTTAATTTGTGAGTTTATGAGCATCTTAGGCAGACCTGCCAGGTCCTCTATTGAAATGGTCTTCACATAGCCAGTTTAAACCAGGAATCACTGCATTCACTTTGCTCAGCTGTTCAACACAGTAACAGTACTATATGAGAGGAATCCCCAGGAAAGGCTCATTCTCTTGTTTGGTGGCTTTGGTTAATTAGCTTGGGACATGCAAGAGTAGAAGTTTGTCACCTTGTTTGTTCTATTGCTGCTCTCAGGAAAGGTCAAAGCATCCTGATGAATAGAGTGAGTGAATGAGTGAGTGAGTGAGTGATAGTTGCTCAGTCGTGTCTGACTCTTTGGGACCCCAGGGACTATAGTCTGCCAGGCTCCTCTGTCTGTGGAATTCTCCAGGCAAGAATACTGGAGTGGGTTGCCATTTCCTTCTCCAGGAATGAATAGAAGACTGATTGAATAGAAAATCAACAATAAATAGTTAGCTTCCCATTTAGAGTTCAAAATCTCTGCTGCTCATCTAGTTCCTCTGCACTAATCTAAGATGAGAATTCACTGGGATAAAAATCCAGAGATTGAGCTGCTAAAGGAGCTGGGTTTTTGATTAAAGGCCAAATATATGTAATTCAGGGAATGTCCTCAATATAAGTCTTCTCAAGTGCCCATGCTACTTCTTCTTTCAAGACACAGTAGAAAGCTCTTGCCCACTAAGTTTCATTTTTATGTAGTGATGATTGAATAAAAATTCATTTCAGGTCAGACAGAGTTCCTCCTTGATAACTTGTCATGAATCTTGGAGGCATGGATAACATTATTTCCCACTGAAATAATATGATCATGTCTCCTTTCAAAGCTTCATGTTGTACCAAAATCTCATTCAGGAAGTGGCATGCTACAGTATAAAGAGTACTGCATTGAGAACCATAAAAATGTCCTTTTTACCTCTTATTGTGGAATCTTGTGAAAATTCAATCACTCTTCAAAATCCAAGTCTCTCATTGACTGAATAAGTCAGCCAACATTTTATAGTGCCCCTATGCCCTGGGTAATGTGCCTTAGTCACTGCCTTCAAGAAACTCAACAACCAGTAAAAGGCATAGTATGAGTGACAATCTTAACTCAAATTATTATATATCCAAGAGTCTAGAAGCATATTATTCTTTTAAAAGTTCTTTGGTTTTTTTTCAGTGAAAACATCATCTGCATTTATTTTACGGATCTTAAAAGTGCTATCCTAAAAAGAAAATTCTAATGAGTTCATATTACAAAGAAACATTATTTTGAAATCATGATGTAGCTAATCACATAAAAACAGACAAAACTAAGATGTTGCCTTTAACCACAGGAATGGTAAAAATATGGCAAAATTCAAAATTCAATGAGCTGAAAAAAGAACAAAACCCACCAAGAAAAGCAGGTTGCAGGGGATAAATTCATGTTTATAGAAATAAGAGGTTATGTTTTTATGACACAAATATGCATGTAGAAGAAAATTATCAAAACTTTGCTAAGCTATTGTGTATTATTATTATTATGAAACATGTTTACTAGCCAAAAGTCATCCTTTAAAAATAGCATGCTTTAAAGCCAGGCTTTTCAGATATTTATGCAGAGAAATTACTTTACCAACAAAGGCCCATCTAGTCAAAGCTATGGTTTTTCCAGTAGTCATGTATGGATGTGAGAGTTGGACTATGAAGAAAGCTGAGCACTGAAGAATTGACGCTTTTGAACTGTGGTGTTGGAGAAGACTCTTGAGAGTCCTTTGGACTGCAAGGAGATCCAACTAGTCAATCCTAAAAGAAATCAGTCCTGAATACTCATTGAAAGGATTGATGCTGAAGCTGAAACTCCAATACTTTGTGCACTTGATGTGAAGAATCCACTCATTGGAAAAGACCCTGATGCTTGGAAAGATTGAAGGCAGGAGGAGAAGGGCATGACAGAGGATAAGATAGTTGGATGGCATGACCAACACAATGGACATGAGTTTGAGTAGGCTCGAGGAGTTAGTGATGGACAGGGAAGCCTGGCATGCTGCAGTCCATGGAGTCGCAGAGAATCGACATGACTGAGTGACTGAACTGAATTGAACATCTGTTTATATTTTAATCCACCACTATAGTCTGGAAGATAATGTTCTATCAATATTTTAGAGAAGGAGAAATGATATGAAATTTAAATGATTTTGTTAAAAAATCAAATACATAATTACCAGGTATCCCAAAAAATAATTACATAATGTTCTTGGTTAGAACACTAAATGTGTATCTCTCTTCCTCAAACAGTACACACCCTGAAGAACTAAAAACACACAAGATCTAAAAATAACTGGTTCCTCTTGCTGTAGGTTTTTTCTTTTAAGTAAGAGTTTCTATCCTGGCTTGAGACATCAAAAGTCATAGATATATTATAGTCACAGATATATTACAAAGGTATATATTATAGCAGATATAGTTGTAGTTAAAAACTTTGAGTTACTTCAGGGCAATTGTGTTGAAATGGGATTCTCCAGGTATTTCATTGCTTATGGGATAACAGCATATATTGTATAGACTTGCATAGATATCATAAATGCTAAAGTACTAATGTAATCTACCTTGTGATGTTCTGTTATCAGGTCTAGTAAGAAAGTGTGGAGATTCAGTGTGAAACACAATGATTTTTCAATTTATAAAATTAGTGTAAGATACAGTTATAAAATATCATATTTTCCCTTCAAGTTCTCTATATATTTGTATCTGACTTTTTAAAAAGTTATATTGTGATAGAAAACCAGTGTGCATGAAGAGATATGGGTGGTCGAATAGAAAAGAATCTGCTGATCACTTTTAAACAGAAATAGAGACATTTTAGGAATAAATTCAATACTGGGCTATAAAAATTGAGTGTGCGTGCATGCTGCATGCATACATGCATGCCAAGTTGCTTCAGTCATGTCCAGCTCTTTGCAACCCCATGGACTGTAGCCCACGAGGCTCTTCTGTCCATGGGATTCTCCAGGTAAGAATACTGGAGTGGGTTGCCATGCCCTTCTCCAAGAGATCTGACCCGGGGATGGAATTCCAGTCTCCCGCCACTCATGCGTTGCAGGTGGATTCTTTACTGCTGAGGCACCAGGGAAGCCCTAACTAAGACTGCAAGTTTGTTTAAGTCTCCCTGGGCTTAAAATTAAAGAGCATTTTGTACCTCAATTTATTCAGAGTTTCCAATGCCTCAGAATTCTGTTAGAATGCTTAATTAATACATAATTTCTCTTAATCTTTAAATCATGGGATTAATTAATATTTATACCCATTTACAGACAAGTGAAATGAAGTTTTAAAGAGCTAAACAGCTCAATGCTAGGATTCATAGCCAATAAATTACAGAGTTGGAATTTTAACTTCAGGTGATCCTGACAAAAAAGGTGATGCTCCCCAAAATATGACTACTCTCTCTCTCAGACTGGGACAAATAAAGGAGGCTAAATATCTGGTGAAGACAATTTATGTCTTCCTGTTGCTTGTATGAGGTGGTGGTAACATGTATTTGCTACAATAGAACATCCTCTGAGACAGATGCAGAGAAATAACTGAGTCCCAAATTTTCTGTACAAAATTTAAGATCATCCTCTGAAAGAAAGAAATCTAAACTCAGATACACGTGTGAGAGCCTCCCAACCTGTTTGATAAAGACATGTTCTTAATCAAGTGTTGAGGGAATGGTTAAAACACCAGCCAGTTGGAAGAGTGGCTGAACAGATGCAGCAGCAAATAGCCTGAAAATGAGCAGGACTCATTTCAGAAGTTTTTGATTATCCTGAATGTAGGTCCTTTCCAAAGTTGATTTTTTTTATTCAAATTCCTTGTGTTGCTATAGCTTTCCATAGAGATAAACCTTGCAAATGGCAAACATGAAAGGTCAATTTAGTTGAATGGGAGTCATTTTACTTGCTTACCAATTATTTCAGATCAAATCCAGGAAAGATAAAAGAATCTCTGATACATTTGCTCCCAATCCATCTTCATGATCTTTTTGGAATGATTTGTCCCCATGATGTAATATGGCCAGTGTCTAAAAGTAGATATTTATTATATAAATATAATAAATTTATATTTAAATATAAATGTCTGGGTCAGTCTATTATCAATCTGAATCAGGAAATTTGAGTCCTTGTACAAAGCAGCACAATACCTGCTCTTGTAAAAGTAATAATGTTTTTACTGATGACAGCCATATTTTCTGACTCTGGCAGTCTTAGAGTAGGGTATTATTCATCCCATTTCCTGTCTATGATTTTAGCAATGACAAGGATTCACCCAAACTGATCAAATACTGCAATGAAAAGAGATAGGAGAAAATTCTGACAAGGAGTTTTCTCTCTCAAGCATGCTTCAGACACACTGTACATTGAAGATTTACCTGGTCTGATTGATTTAGGACATTTTCCTTAAGTACTGCACCTCAGACAATCTACATTGTCTAAATTGTCATGTGTACTAAGAGGATGATTAAATAAATTGCCCACTCTTTGCAGTCTTATCTCAATTCTCAGTGTTAAAACACTGTGAGATGCTGGTAGTGTGTGTGTGCACACAAAAGAAAATGAATGTTGAACTAATGGAACAACAACAACAAAAAAACATGGAGCGGTGGATTTAAATTTTTATCTATTTTACATTTTGTTAACTTGAGCTTCCAAAGATCACTGAACTTCCTAACTTCCCCCAAAAAGACGAACAAATTACTGAACATAAATTTCTTAAGAATTATGTAACCAAACAAAGGAAATACCTATAAATCTGTAGGAGTGTTTTAAAGTGTCCTTTTGGGGACTACAAATATTGGGCTTCCCTTGTAGCTCAGACAGCAAAGAATCTGCCTGCAATGCAGGAGACCTGGGTTAGATCCCTGGGTTGGGAAGATCTCCTGGAGAAGGGAATTGTAAGCCACTCCAGTATTCTTGCCTAGAGAGTTCCATGGACAGACCATGGGGTCACAAAGAGTTGGACATGACTGGGCAACTAACGCACAAAAATATTACACCATTTGAATTATGTTATTCCCTTGCAGGATTATTATTTTTTGCTCTGGTTCACATGACCATACTTTAATATTTTTAAAAATAATTTAACTGACTCCATAAATCCTACATGAGGAAACCTGAGCATATTAGCATGATATATAAGCATGCCCATCTCAATCTGGTTGAATGGATTAGTGGAAAGATGTTGAATCTTAAAGTCAGACAGACCAAAGTTTAAATTTAGTGATGATATTTAATGAAAATTGACCTTGAAAAAATTACTTAAAATCCTCGGGTCTCAGGTTTATTATTTATAACACAGATTGCAAAGCCTCTGTGTAGGATTCTTGTAGAGAATATACCTCATGCAAATTTGATGTTCCTTAAAATTGTTCACTTTTCCTTACTACTGCTTCCCTCATTTTTTTATTTTTTTCAGCTTCAACTCCTAGTCTCCAATGATTTTGCTCTACACTCTAAGAAATAATTACGTTTTCACAGACATGATAAATGTTTCTATATCTCTCTGAAGTTACTCTACTTTCTTCTTTGGATGAAATAGCCTTCAGTATCTAGTAACCTCTACTTTTTCCAATGTCAAGATCAAATGCCAGTCCTTCAGTGAAATCTTTCTTGAACCTGCAAATATAAGTAATCGTTTCCTTTTAATTGTTCCCATGACATTTCTATTTCTACTTTTAAAAATTCATTTTATTGAAGCATAGTTGATTTATAATGTTATGTTAATTTCTGCTGTGCAGAAAAATGATTCAGTTAATATATATATACACACACATATATATACATTCTTTTTCATATTCTTTTCAATATCTGTGTGTGGCTTACCACAGCATTTTGAATATAGATCCCTGTGCTATACAGTAGCACCTTGTTGATTATCAATTCTATATATAATAGTTTGCATCTGTTAATCCCAATCTCTCAACCCAACCCTCTCCCACTCTTCCTCTTTCTTGGCAACCACAAATCTGTTCTTACCATAGCATTTTTAAATACCTCTATTATACCACTTATGGTACTACAGAAACAGGATTTTCAGTCCATAATGTCCAGTTATAAAGTAAATTTTAAACTATAGGAATAGGATTTTTATTATATATTTACTTATACAAGCAAAAATCCTTTGTACTAAGAAGAAATTATTTTTTAATGTTTGTTCACTCAGTAACAAAGTTATTGAGATTAAACAGACTGTTTAAAACTATTGATTGTCCATAATTTGTGTAGCTCTTCAATGTTACAATATTTTGCAAAATAATTTTTATAATGAGACATGGTTTAAAATACACAAAATATAAAATATTTAATTATGTTTGCTTCTGAATTTTCTGATTTAATTATGAAAATCTAATTCTTAGTTTTTAATAAATAAATACTCTCATTTTCTGTAAATATTATTACTACCTAATTAATCATTTAAAAACTCAATTTTTATCTTCTTTTGAATTTTGCATAGGTTATTAATACTTCTCTGTTTTTGTTTCTAACATTATAATACTTAGCATCCTCTGTATCGAAAGAGCTCTCAGTCAGGTGTAATAGAAGACTATCCTTGCTTGTAATAATTGAGAGTGAACAGTGAATAAAAACCTTTCCATTGTTATGTGTAGGCAATTGTTCTTTGGATAATTTTTAATCTCTGGAAACAGATGAGATGTTTTGTGTCAACTATGTGATTACGCAATATTGCTTTAGTTAAAACAACATCTCTGTTGGGAGAACTATAAGTTCCTGGTAGGGGCTCCTTGTTTTGAATTTCTCTGAGAGTAGAGTCCTTTATAAATGGGCGCACACTTTATAAATGGCTACATAAAATTAGAAGTTATATATATAGAATTGTTTCAAGACATATCACCCTTCATGGCACCTGAGACTTTTAAGCCATAGTGGCTTCCATGCCCACCAGTGGATTTTAACCTTGGCATTTGGGTCAGAGCTTCTAGAACAGGTGGCTCCCAGACAGCCCTATGTTCTCCTGTGGGATACTGCAAGGACTGCCATTCAGAGAGCATTTGATATTGCCCTGCTGACAAGCTGTAGCTCCTATGATTTATACTTCTGAGTAGACTGGTCCCAAGCATAGTCCTCTGATTTTTAAAGTCATTGTAGTGGCTCTAATGACTAACATATCACAAAATAGCATATCACATATCACATAATTATAACTGGAAGCAATGTACTTTTATCAAATGATTTAGGAAATTCTGAAACAAAAGTAGAGGTTATATTTATATAATTCATTCCATATTCAAAATTTTCTTTTAGATTCCATATTTTCTCTTGCTTATAAATATTACTTTCATTTCTGAAGAAATTTAGCATCTTGACACTCTTAAAATGTATCCCTAATTTAATGTCTATTACTTCAGTATCCAGTCAAGTTTCAGCATTAAAACTTCCAAAATATTTTCCAAATGTTGATTTTCAAATAACATATAAAAGGAAAACACAGTAATAGAAACAGTTACTATATTTTAATTTTGTGTTTTCCTTTATTCATGAATATAAAAATCATAGATCTTTTCATGCAGGAAAAAGAAAGTCCAACAAGTATCATGACAGAAAAAAAAGCCAAGGGTAATTCATTTCAAATGAAATTTCAGTGGTGAACAGAAGCAAGGAAACAGACATATAAAAGCCATGCTTATTAAGAAATGAAGATAATCAACTTGATATGGACTATGAGTTGTATAATAATGTTAAGGGAAGTAAAGACAAGGACTTACATTGTAATAAATTACCCTTCAACATCAGACTAAAAAGTTTGGATCATATCTTTTGTAAATGTTTTCATCACTAAATCATATTTTGAAAGACTGAAATAAGAAGCTTGTGGGATTAGAAATAATTTATTAATAATATTTACAGGATATTGAAGACAGATTTGTAGCTGGAATAATTTTAATTGGATAAATAGTAAGAAAATTTTGAAGAGTTACAAATAGAAGGCATTTTCTTTCTCTTTCTAGAAAACTGAAGTACTAAATGGATATTCTGCTATGAACTTTATGAGAAATCTTGCTGTTTCCATTTTGCTTTTTGGATTCTATTAAAACTCTTAGGGAGTTGATATGTGGGCCTCATATTTTCAGATAAAAATATGAACTAGTGACAAATATGTTCCTTCGGACAAACTTAATCATGATTCCTCATTACTTGTTGATTCTGCTGAAACAATTTTAATTGATTGTTTCATTGAAATTATTATTTCCTAAAACAGTTGTCCTGATCAGAAAATTTTGCACAGTGTCAGGCAGAAAGGAAATGTGATTAAGTTTTAATTATCTATGTGTTGAACTTGCACAAATACATTTTTTTTTCTCATTAGAGACTTGACTATGAATTCTCAAGTTTTGATGAGTTTTTGCAACATCTTTTTCTTATTCCTTGCATCTGTCATCTTCTTTATTCTCCAAACTTTTGCAAACAAAACAGAGTAATTTTCAAATCAATATTCAAATGTCAATTAATGCATAAGTTATAGTATACCATCATGTTAAATTATTTTTGTTTTGAAGGTGTTTGTTAAATCTGATTTTTAATATGACTGAGTTAATATAAATATATTTTTAATTGTGTACTTAGAATCTTTTAAATGGGTAGGTTTCATTTATAAATTTTTCTATAGTCCTCCACTGGACTATATTGGGGCTTCCCAACTGGCACCAATGGTAGACAATCTGCCTGCCAACACAGAAGATGCAAGAGATGCAAGTTCAGTCTCTGGGTTGAAAGATCCCTGGAGAAGGAAATGGCAACCCACTCCAGTATTCTTGCCTGGAAAATTCCATGGACAGAGGAGCCTGGTGGGCTACAGTCCATGGGGGTCACAAAAGTTGGACTTGAATGAACCACTGAGCATGCACATACACACTGTACTATATAGTTTTCTCATATATGTTATAAATATAATCTAGACATCAATACATCACCACTCTCAAAGAATAGCATTTGGTGTGTTAATAACTTTTGCAAACAGTATCATCTTGATGAATTAAATATATGAGACACTGAATATTTAGCAGGATAAAAATAAAATGCAGAATCTAATTTTAGAATTATTTTTTCAAGACAATCATCATCTTTTGTCAGAATACTGAAAGCAGAGATGGAACTCAGTACTAAATAACAATCACATATTCAATACCTCCATTTGGCTGGTGTACTGTAAACACACTAATGAATTTCCACCATAGAAAAAATGAAAAGTATTTAAATGTCAAGTTAAAACTGTGACTTTAGTTGGAATTTGGTGAAAATCTTAATCAAATTTAAGAAACTTTAATGATTTCTACTTGTTTAACTGAGGTTGCCTTAGTCAAACGTAATTCTGTGAGATGTAGAATTCTGAATAAAAATTCAAAACATTATTACCTCTGTATCTTTCCTTAAAATAACTTATTAATTAATTTTTAATATTGTATTTATTATTTTTTATTAACCGGTCCTACAAGTTTCCTACTGGACTTTATTTATTATTGAAATTTGCTTATCCACTCCAATTTCGGCATTCATGAACTCATAAAATTCTAGGGCCTACTCAATGTAGACAAATTTCCAAAGTGAATGAATGCATCTGAAAGGTACATAATGGAGGTGTCATGGAAAAGTCCACAAGAAGTTCATTTCTAGTCACCTTTAGCTTTCCTTTTAATCATGCTTTCCAACAAAGAGGGGAGCCATTCTTATTCCTCATGCTTTTCCTCACAACTTCCACTGGCCCTTTTGTTCTAGCATGTTCACCTCTCCAGTGAAAGTGAAAGTGAAGTTGCTCAGTTGTGTCCAAGTCTTTGCGACCCCATGAACTGTAGCCTACCAGGCTCTTCCGTCCACGGGATTTTCCAGGCAAGAATACTGGAGTGGGTTACCATTTCCTTCTCCAGGAGATCAGGAGATCTTCCCAACCCAGGGATTGAACCCGGGTCTCCCGCATTGTAGGCATTTACTTGACCATCTGAGCCACCAGGGAAGTCACCTCTTCAGACATGCTGATAAACACTGGTCTCTCATGTGCCTGATACAGTATGATTTAGACCTCAGATTTCCTATTTTACAGCAAAATAGAACTACTTGCGTATTCTGAATACTATAGGATTATATTGTATAGCTGAGGCTAAATTTTTTTACTTGTCTCTGACCTAGAGACTGGGAAAATGATTGCATTCATTTGGATAGCAAATCACTAGGTTCATTTCATTGGTGGAGAAGGTGTAGGAGGCAGAATTCTAAATTGTAATAGACCTAGATTTCAGTCTCCAAACCCATAAAAGAATTTTTTTAGAAAATCATATTTATTGAAACTTTATATGTCATCCTAAATTCTTTCTATAATCAAGGATGATATAATTAATTTTAACATAATTAATAATATATGTGTATGGTAAGCTAAGTAAGGATACTCTGCTAGTGGTGCTATTATTCCCCTCTTTAGTTCTATATTTATGGTTGAGGATGATGCTTGTGTCCCATGAAAAAGAACACCTAAATTATATCCTGCTGGGAGAACAGTTAAACATCCCTAAGAAGAAATGATCAAAATCTAAGGCCATGTATAATTATGCATTAGTTCTGTACTTAAAAATAAAATGTCATATTGAACTTTGTTAATTTAAACTCCAAAACTTTATATCACTAAAAGTTTTACTTCTTTTCAACGTTTAAAAACACTTAAAATGAATTAGCTATTTCAAATGACAACAAATATAAAATTAAGTGTGTCTACATTTAATTATTTACTTTATCATTATAAGTTGGTTGTCATTTGTTGTTTTCTACTTTATACATATCTCAAAGACACTTATGAAAACCTTCAATTATAAAAAGTCAAATATATACATAGAGTTTTTTTTTAATTTTATTGAAATAGAACTGATTTACAATCTTGTAAATGGAGAGCATTATAAATGAACTTCCATATGCAAATCATGCCATAAGTTGCCAATTCAAGGTTAATTTTGTTTCATTTCTACCTTTACTGGATTTACTTAAAGGAAATTCTCAAACATTGTACCTTTTTATCCATAAATGTCGTAAAACACTTCTTTACAACCAATAAACTTATTAAAAATTTAATAATGGTGTCATTATTAAGTTTTCAGTAGACTAAGAATTGTTTCATATTATCAAATATGATAGTGGTCAACTTTTTTCATTACCCTTAAAGTGCTTTTTGAAAAAACAGCAATTTGCTGGAAGCAGAAAATATATACAAATTGGATAAATCTATACAGTATATTGAATTTTGTTAATATATCAAGAAAATCTCTTAATATATGAATAACTCCTCATCCCCTTTTGGTTTTCCTTGCAATCTACTTATTAAGGAAACTGGATCCTTTTTCCTGAGGAGTTAGTATATTCTGGATTTCACAAATTGTTTCCCCATAATATCATTTAACATGTTCTCCTGGCTAACATATGGTGTGTATGTTGGGGTAAGGGCAATATTGTGTCCTTCAATCATAAGGATATATGGTACAGTTGTCTGTCTATGTGATATTGGTCACCACTACGACCACTGCCTACATCCACTATTTCTCTAGGAGTTTGAAAATGCCATATTCTAATTTCATGAAATTTCCCCTCACTATATAAGCTGAAATATACTGAAGAGTGAGTTTTTTTGTCATACAGTATTCAGTTATGGTGACATACAGGTTGTGGAGGAAATGCAGTGAAATACCTGATTTTCCTATTTTCCTTTACTTACCATCTTAGAATAATGATTTACTGTTTTCATCTCTTTAAAAGGTGAAAGGTTATTTTAACTTGGAATTGTCATTGTGAAATCATGGATTTTTATATGCTTTATAGGTTTAGATTAATTTCAGTCATGATTCTTATGGATGCTTTGTGGAATGTATTATCTGTTTGTAATTATTCATTCATTCCCTTTCGTTGGTATCTTTGTTATTCCTGCCTGGGCTTCCCTGGTGGCTCAGCTGGTAAAGAATCCACCTGCAATGTGGGAAACCTGGGTTTGATCCCTGGGTTGGAAAGATCCCTTGGTGAGGGAAATAGCTACCGACTCCAGTATTCTGGCCTGGAGAATTCCAAGGACTGTATATCCATGGGGTTGCAAAGAGTCGGACACAACTGAGTGACTTTCACTTTCACTTTCTCTGCCTCACTGACTTTTAAGTTTTGCCTCCTAGCTTACTCTGGCCAGTGGAATGTGAACAGATTTGACTTTTGCCATGTTCTACCATACCTTTTAGAGGCAATGGAAGCTTCTGCCACCTGTTATTTTCTGTTCTCAGTCTTGAAGGAATAGAACAAACATGGATTCATTTCTAATTTTCTGGACTTATAATTCAGTGCCATTCCCAATGGATTTCTTGGACTTTGTTATTAAAAATAACACTTCAACAGTTGCTTTTTGTCTATGAATACATACTGTATCTATCTTTATATAGTATGAACATTTAACAATTGAAGTATTCAAAATTTATCTACAAAAAATGCTTATTTTATATCTATATATGTGTATAGATATATACATTCAGCAATGAAATATTACTTTATCTTTCCTCCTAAATAATCTTCAGCAATGCTATATCACACTTTTTAGCTTAATCAATTTAATAAGTGAAAGATAGTTTCTTCTTATCATTTTAACTTGCATATTTCTAACTATGGGCAAGTTCGTAGTAAATCCTTTTTAAAGCATGTAGGATATGTGTGTTTGTTTTTTAACAATCATCTTCTGTACTAGAATATTTCTATTTCACAATAAAATTTACTTTGGTGTGCTTTGCAAAATAATTTTTCAGTGTTCATAAAGAAAAACAAATAAATGACATAATATTAATAATGAGGAAAGTATCAAGGGACACACACTACTAGATATTAACATGTTTCATGAAACTACAGTAATGAAAATTTTCAGCATCTAGAGAGAAATAGAAACAATAAAATAAGGCCAGATACAGGAAAAAAGTATAGTTTAAAATTTAACACATTGAAAATGCCTTCTAAAATAGTGGGGGAAAATGGAAGTTTTTAATTAATATTAAAAGCAATGCACCTAAAAATACAAAAAAGTAAAATTAAATAGATAGAACATAGTGAATATAGAATTAAATGTAGGTTAAGTATAAATAACCTGGAGGAGGGCATGGCAACCCACTCCAGTATTCTTGCCTGGAGAATCCCCATGGACAGAAGAGCCTGGAAGGCTACAGTCCATGGGGTCACAAAGAGTTAGACACAACTGACCAACTAAGCAAATATAGGTAAACTAAATAAATTTATTAAATATTCGGTTTAAGTTTTGGGACTATCTAAGTTTAAAATTAAGAAATCCTGAAAGGAAAAATGGTTCGATTAATCTACTGATTTTTCCCCACCAATGTATAATTATAATTTATTACTTTCTATCATAATAAACTAATACAACATCATTGACTTTTCACTCTCTTTCATCTTTCATAAACTCTCTCATCCTTCTCCCCTCCACAGGAAAAGACTTTTCAGTCACTTTCACTTTTCGTCTCTATGTCCCTTCTCTTCCCTCAACTATTTATCTACTCTCATTGATGTTTTAATAACACCACTGTCTTGAAAATGTTCTTTACAAGATTTCCAACAATATCTATCCGACAAGTGCAAAGGACACGTCTCTGTTCCCAATTTACTTAGTCTCTCAAGACCACTTCATAATTTTTGTGAAAAACTTTGCTTTAGCTTCATTGACACCATACTCACCAGGATTATTCCCCAAGTTTATGGTCAGTCCTTTTCAGTTTTATTTCTTTGCTCTCGCTCTTCTACCTGAGCTCCAAATATTGAAATATCTTAGGAATCAGTATTGGTCCTCTTCTCTAACCAACTATCATGCAGGTAGTTTATTCTTTTTCCATAGTTTTACACATCATCTATATGCTAAAGACCCCCTAAGTTGTAACTCTACACTTGGTGTCTTCCTTGAGTTCAATAATTTATATTTAACTCCTCATTTGACATATTAATCTACATGTTTAGAACGGATTTCAAAGCTTATGTCTAAATTGGAAGCCTTGATTTATGCTTCCAAGTCTGCTGTAATTTAAACCATTTCAGGGACAGAAATAATCAGTATCACAAATAGCTCAAGACACAAACTGATCTCCGGCTTTGATTCTTTACTTTCCCTTATTTTCTATATGAAATACATTTACAAAACTATTATTTGTACATGGAGAATACATCTTATATTTTTTTTCCTGTTTTTGTCTATCCCCACTGTCAACGTCATTCCATACCTAAACAATTGTTGCTAAAATTCCTCCATCTTCTTGCTTTCATAGAGAATTGTCCTTTGATTAATGGAGACAATTTTATAAAAGATGCCAGTAACTCTATAGGGTGGTATGGCCCCATGCTTCAGGGTAATACAAATATCATGGTGCTGTTTACATAGCTATCTCTGGAATTAGTAAGACTCTAATCTGTACTTGGAAACACCTCTTTACCTATCTTCTTTTCTGTCCTGTCTGGTTTCACAAGTTTTTGGGTTTTTTTTTTACAGTTTTCTCCAAAATGTACTCCGCTAAGAAATCACTTGTCTAATAATCATCTATAATCCCTGGCTCTGTTTCTAAGCAAACTGGCTTGGATCTCATCCTTAATAGTGTAGTTAGATAAAGTTCAAAGTGACAAAGCAGCATGAAATTGGGAATGGTTTTTGACTCTTTGCTTTTTATTGTTTATTTTTTTAATTAATTAATTAATTTTTGGCTGTGTTTGTTCGTCTTTGCTGCCACGTGGGCTTTTCTCTAGCTGCTATGAGCTGGGGCTACTCACTAGCTGCAGTGTGCGGGTTCTCGTTGCCATGGGTTCTCGCTGCGGAGCACCGGCTCTAGGGACCGCGGACCTCAGTGGTTGTAGTTCCTGGGCTCTAGCGCACAGGCTCAATTGTTGTGGCTGGGATCTTCTTAGATCAGGGATCGAACTTGTGTCTCCTTCATTGGCAGGTGAATTATTTACCACTGAGCCTCCAGGGAAGCCCTTCGTTTTGCTTTTAATAAAGGCTCTAGATATATGACTGTTCTTCATTTAGCCAGATGAAAATTATTACCTAAAAGAGATAATACTTTAAAAGTTATAGAGGCAACAACAATATTACATTTGGGGAAAATTAATGTTTAGTGGATCAGGTAATACCACAATAAGAAATAGCAGGAAGAGGTAGCACTGGAGTGGAAATTAAGGGAAAGCAAGGGAAGCTGTATGGAGCAGAGACTTAGCAATTGCTTTAATTGTTATTGACATGATTAAAATTTTAAATTAGAATGCTATCTCCATTGTTCCTTTCTTTTCTGGTAGAGATTCTCCAGAAATATTGACATCCTAAATCAGAAACAACCTTGCCCTGCATCTGCCTTTGACAATATCATTAAAACTCTTGCTTTCAACATTTCTATTTCTTGTTTAATTTGAATTTATTTACTCTATGCTCTACCTTACCCTGTATATATCATACTCTGTCTTTGAGGAAGGGGACTTGCTGTCTAAGTTTTTATTGTGTATGTTTAAATAGTATTCCCAGTGTCTGAGATCTCATACATTGCATACTAAACAATCAGTAGAAATGTATGGGTTTTGTAACTATTTTGAGTGCTTGAAATTATAACACATAATTAATAGAATGCAATTAAGTATTTCTTATACTATTCCAGCAATCCATTTAAAAATAAAACAATATTGGAACAAGAATTAAAGATATAAATTACTTAAAAGTTTTCTAACAGAATTATATCACCAAAAGAGTCATTTTTTCTTTCTACCCCTTAAAATATATACTTACATATTTGTTTACATTGATTTTGCATTAGAGACTTCAAGTTTCAGAGTGTATTCCGCTCTCCAGAATGAGATTTAAAAGTCCCTAAGAGGCTTGTCTTGATAGCTGAGAACTTTATAGAGGCTTGAATTGTGTTTAATCCTGAAGAAGCCAGGGGTTATTTTCATCTATCAACCGTATGATCTTTCTGAGCAGCAGGGCCTTTTTGTCTTATTTTTATAAAATAAAAAAAGATGATGTTTATATTTGCTGTGAATTTCCTGGTGACTCTTAAAACTCTTGATTACTTCTACTATTTTTATTAGTAATTATCTAAAATACATAAGTTGTCTGTGTTTAGACTACTTTGGATGTTGTCTAACAAGCATCCCAAGACAAAACATAACAGCAGAAAAACTGGCCTAAACTATTTCAAAAGTGACTTTTAAAAATTAAATAGAAAGTATATAGAGCAACTTTGCATGCCATCTGCATTGCAGAAAAAGTATAAGAAAATGATGGACAAATTAGAACTGAAATTAGGTACAATTTCAAAGAGAAATGTTATTTATGATAACTTTTGCCTTTTCCTTCCCAAGCTTATAAACTTTCACTCAGCTCACTGTGCACATATCTCAAGTCTTCTCTGTTTGAATGTGAGTAACTAAAAATACGCATCATCTTAATATATTTCCTTATTCCAGATTTATTATAAAAGCAAATGCATGCAACGTTCAGACAGGAAATGTATATTCCAGACCATATTGGAAGAATTGGGGAGTTTTTTTTAGATTAGCACATTGACAATGAAAGGATAATAGGAACACAGAAATTTAGAAGCCTGTTATCTTCTTAATGGAATAAAAAGAGGTTTACAAATATCAGTAATTGCCCTCAAAATTTGCTATTCTTTTTAACAGTATTTGTTGATTACACTAAACCTAAATCATCATGAAAAGATATATCCATATGGATTTTAATATATTTTATATTTTATGGAATTTCTTTGCAAATTGTTTATGGCATCTTGTGGAATAAGAACAATTTATTTACAACTTTAAAAAAACAAGAATACTTCAATTTTTTTTTAGAAATTGTAATCTATGTATTATTAACATATAATTTTTATGGCCCCCTAATTTATTTTTCAATGAAATGAAACTAGAAAAAAATTAAAAGCACTCAAGAGATGGAAAATATATGTGGTAAATGTGGTAATATATAAAATTATATCAGAAGTTATACTTTTGAAGTAGCATTTTTTTTCCTGACATTGTAAACTTGTTTGAATTATAGAGTTTCAAAGTTTCCCCAAAGATTATAGGTGGCAATTAATGCAATTTAGCTTGATAGAACTACACACGAAGTACCACAAACTGAATGGCTTAAACATCAAAAATGTGTGGTCTCACAGTTCTGAAGGCTGGGTGTCCAGGACCAAGTTGTTGACAGGACTGGTTCCTTCTGAAGACTTGAGGGAAGGGTCTGTCCCAGGCTCCTCTCCTTGGTTTCTAGATCACTGTCTTCTCTCTCCTCTTCACATTAGGCTTTGTCTAAGTGTATCTGTCCCCAATTTCCTCTTTTTATAAACACGGTAGACATATTGGTTTGGGGCCACCTCCTCCTTTGGTCACTTCAGTCATGTCTGACTCTTTTAGATTCTATGGACTGTCGCCCGCCAGGCTCCTCTGTCCTTGGGATTCTCCAGGCAAGAATATTGGAATGGGTTTCCATGTCCTTCTCCAGGGGATCTTCCCGACCCAAGGATCAAATCCGCATCTCTTGACTCTCTTGCATTGGAAAGCAGAGTCCTTACCACCGAGCCACTGGAGAAGCCCAACTAATGACCTAATTTTAACTTGGTTACCTGTGTAAAGACCTTATCTATAAATAAGGTGAATTCTGAGCTACTGAGAGTTAGGACATCAACATATGAGCTGGGGAGAGGACCCGATTAAATTCATAGCATTTCATATGTTATGTAACTAAGGGAATGTGTGGTATAAGTCATTCTTTATTTTAAAGAAATTTTATTTTTAGCAGCTGAAATAAATAATATTCTTTGGTCTTATATGGCAGAGTGGTCAAAAAGTGCCTAAGAGAAAGGAGACAAACCAGGAAAAACTGAGAAATCTAAGAGGTAAAACACCGCTGGGTAAACTTACAATTTGTTCTTTAAAAATCTCATTTTTAGTGGCCGAAGAAATTTTAATTTCTCTAAATAAATTTATTCAAATAAGGAAAGCAATAATTAAAACAATTCCGTATTGGAATACCCACTTTGAATTGGTTTAGTAGTTAATTTTTAATGGTCAATCATAATTTAAATAAATGCACCTTTAACTTACCATATATATGTCATATTAAAGGTATGTTATTAATATTTAATTTTGAGAAATGATTTGTATTTGGATACATCATGGCACGTAGCATATTTTATCACAATAATTCTGATAGCAGTTGTCTGTGTTAATTTTTAAATCTGTTTATAATTAAATGTTTTTAAAATAAAGTCCAAGTAACACTAACAGTTTTGGTGTTTTACTATAAATATCACACATCCAAAGTCATAGGTTTTTATAGTAATAGATTATGCATTCCCTAGTCTTATCATGCGTGTTTAATTGTACATTGCAAAGATGCTTTTTATACTGTCAGTGAAATTCACTTTATATCTTACAAATCAAATGTTTAGTCAGACAAAGAAAAATAATGCTTGACAAGGAATGTCACATAGATATGCTGTTAAATGAGACATTATGTAATTCAACCTTGATGAAGGGATTTATGCAAAATTCATAACTTCCATTTGAGTCAAGCACTTGTATATTCATTCATCAGATAAGTACCACCTTAAGCAGTCTATTTTTTATAGCTATGATCTCTGACTTACTTCTCATCTTTTTAAATAGTGATGATAGAAAATGCCTCCCAAATACTTAAAGCATTTTATTCTTGGTGACATTTTATCACCAATTCTCTATTGAACAGTTGCTAAGTAGACTGTAAGTGAGAGGGATATAGGAAACTAAAAATAGTAAAATCTAGGGTCAGATTTGCATGTAGTTTAGTCAAATTCAACTACAGCAGCACCACCTATTGGTGATATTTATCAGTGTAAATTCTAAATAATTCTGCGTGTGTTAAAATGTATTTTCAATTAATATACCTATAGTTTCTTATACTTATTGCATATATTATTGCTTAAACAATAATTGTCAAGTGTATCCCCTTTTATGAAGAGGTCTACCTACATATTTCTCTCTCCAAGTGACCTTCAGTTTTGTATTCTGGAAGAAGTATTCAATGTGTATTCTTATACATTAAGTATTGTGGGATGCATGTTTCAGTGTGGATTCCAGCATGAATTTTTTTTCCTTAATGTAACATCATTTTTCCATTGCTTTATTTTTTTTTTCATTGCTTTATTTTTTTAAGGAACTAAGGAATTTCATTTTAGAATTAGAGTTTTCTTATCTTTTTTATTTTTAATTTTTTTTTTTTTCCTTTTCAGGTCTAAAATCATTGTAAACTCATAGGATGTTAAGTCTGTTGTATTAAGAAACAATCTGACTATAAACAGCAGAAGCTGAACTGAATGTAATGGTTCCTGTTAACATAAGAAATAGTACAAATGGCCCTTACTTGTGAGAACATAGTTAAAATACAAGGCTTGAGACTCTTTTTTGGATGTCCAAATATGATAAGCTATAGAACAAAATACTAGTTAATATTAAAGAAGAAAGTGTCAATTGTATAAGACACCTATAGTCTGCTAGACATTTTTGAAGCACAGGAAATGTGGGAGTTGCAGGGACTAAAGTGGGACAAAATCTTTGATAACATTTGTGAGAAAACTCAAAAATGACCGTTAATGATTTTAGGCTATATGATGGAGCCCCTAGCACTTTTGCACATAATCTAAGCTGAGCAAAGTAAGTTTAATTTAGTAATCACAGGTTGATTTCATAAACCCTCATTTATAGTAATTTGCAAGTTTAAAAAAAAAAAAGTACATTTTTTTGGATGGTTGAAAGTCATATAAATATAAACATTTTCTTCCATAATTAGAAAACAAAAGGTCTAATACGTAAAAATGGACTTCCCAGGTTGCTCAGTGGTTAGAGTTTGCCTGCCAAAGCAGAAGACGCACGAGACACAGGTTTGATCTCTGGGTCAGGAATATCCCCTGGAGAAGGAAATGACAACCTGCTCCAGTATTCTTGCCTGGAAAATCCCATGGACAGAAGAGCCTGGAGGGCTACAGTCCCTGGGGTTGCAGAAAGGGACGTGTCTGAGCTACTAAACAGCAAAACAACAACAACATGTAAAAAAGCTCTTAGTATTCAATACTCAGAATGTTAGCTGAAGCATAATCAGAAAACAGGTACAGATAATTGTGTTTAGGATCATTTTCTCTTTTGGTAAGGATACAGGAATTAGTAAAATGGCTATAAAGTTTGTCTAAAATGAGAGGCATGAGTTTGCATAAAAAAGATTTAAAAATTGTTCAGTAAAATGACTAATATGAAAGACATTAGTCCAAGAGCCAGAAAAACCCAAAAAGTAATATTTTTTTTCATTTGCTGCAAATGCAGTGTGCTACACTTGACATGGCTTGCATGATATCTGAATGTTTTTTTCACATATATTTGTTTACACACAAAATCTCTGTTTCCTAAGGAACAAAACTCCACAACATTGGTTATCTTTCAACAAAAGAGAAAAACAAAATGATACTGTTATGAAATGAATTTGTGTCCCCCTAAAATTCACATATTGAAATCTTAACCCTCAATGTGACTACATCTGGAAACGGGGCTTTTATACTTTAACGTATTCTTTTATTTTCATGTTTGGTTATCATGAAGCATGTTAAACTGAGTCCTTTTCTCTAATTACACATCCTGTAAAATTCAGATATGTTCCAAACATGTAATTCATTACTTATTCTTTCACAACATGGACAAGACCACGGATTTTTTGAGACAAATCAGTTTGGAGGTATAAAAAGGTATTCACACACACACATACACAAATTTAACCTCATAATTAAGAGAACTAGTTGAGATTAAAGATTAGAATTTATTTCTGTTATCTTGTTTTTTTTTTAATTAAAGTATAGTTGACTTATAAGTCTTGTTAGTTTCATATGTACAGAAAAGTGATTCAGTTATATACCTATACATATACACATATATAATTTTCAGATTGTTTTCCATTATAGGTCATTAAAAGACATAAATATAGCTCCCATGCTACAGAGTAGGTCCTTGTTCATCTATTTTTAATTAATTTTACTGGAGTATAGTTGATTCATAATGTTGTGTTAGTTTCTGTTGTACAGTAAAGCGGACAAGTAAAGACTGAGCTTTTGGTTAATAATAGAATTTAAAAGTCTGACACTTCTCACTGGGTGATCATGGGGCACATGTCCAAGTTTGAGACTCACTTTTTTTTTAGAAAAAAAAAAATGGCTTTTCTTGATACATTTCTCTTCTTTTTGAAATTTTGGGAAGAAAAATGATATGGCAAGGGATATTTTTGAGTCTTTCATTCGAGAATGAGAATAAATGGCTCCAGGCTCCCTCTTACTTATTTCTCTAGCACTTTCAGAATTGGATATTTCTAAAAAAGAATCAGACATACATTTTTTTGAACCAAACATTTCCTCATAATGTAAAAATTTCTATCATGATATTTTGATTAGAAGAAATGGAGTAGCCATCATAGTCATCAAAAGAGTCAGAAATGCAGTACTTGGATGCAGTCTCAAAAACGACAGAAGATCTCTGTTCATTTCCAAGGCAAACCATTCTATATCACGGTAATCCAAGTCTATGCCCCAACCAATAAGACTGAAGAAGCTGAAGTTGAACATTTCTATGAAGACCTACAAGACCTTCTAGAACTAATACCCAAAAAAGATGTCCTTTTCATTATAGGGGACTGGAATGCAAAAGTAGGAAGTCAAGAAACACCTGGAGTAACAGGCAAATTTGGCCTTTAGTACAGAATGAAGCAGGGAAAAGGCTAAGAGAGTTCTGCCAAGAGAACACACTGGTCATAGCAAACACCCTCTTCCAACAACACAAGAGAAGACTCTACACATGAACACCACCAGATGGTTGACACCAAAATCAGATTGATCATATTATTTGCAGTCAAAGATGGAGAAGCTCTATAGAGTCAGCAAAAACAAGACCAGGAACACACTGTGGCTTGGATCATGAAGTCCTTACTGCCAGATTCAGACTGAAATTGAAGAAAGTGGGGAAAACCACTGGATGATTCAGGTATGACCTAAGTCAAATCCCTTATGACTATACAGTGGAAGTGAGAAATAGATTTAAGGGACTAGATCTGATAGACAGAGTGCCTGATGAACCATGGGTGGAGGTTTGTGGCCTTGTACAGGAGACAGGAATCAAGACCATCCCCAAGAAAAAGAAATGCAAAAAAGCAAAATGTCTGTCTGAGGAAGCCTTACAGATAGCTGTGAAAAGAAGGGAAGCAAAAAGCAAAGGAGAAAAGGAAAGATACCCATTTGAATGCAGAGTTCCAAAGAACAGCAAGGAGAGATAAGAAAATCTTCCTCAGCGATCAATGCAAGGAAATAGAGGATAACAAGAGGATGGGAAAGACTAGAGATCTCTTCAAGAAAATTAGAGATACCAAGGGACCATTTCATGCAAAGATGGGCTCAATAAAGGACAGAAATGGTAGGGACCTAATAGAAGCAGAAGGTATTAACAAGAGGTGGCAAGGATACACAGAAGAACTATACAAAAAAGATCTTCATGACCCAGATAATCACGATATGTGATCACTCACCTAGAGCTAGACATCCTGGAATGTGAAGTCAAGTGGGCCTTAGGAAGCATCACTATGAACAAAGCTAGTGGAGGTGATGGAATTCCAGTTGAGCTATTTCAAATCCTAAAAGATGATGCCATGAAAGTGCTGCACTCAATATGCCAGGAAATTTGGAAAACTCAGCAGAGGCCACAGGACTGGAAAAGGTCAGTTTTCATTCCAACCCCTAAGAAAGGCAATGCCAAAGAATGCTCAAACTACCACACAATTGCACTCATCTCACATGCTAGTAAAGTAATGCTTAAAATTCTCCAAGCCAGGCTTCAGCAATATGTGAACCATGAACTTCCAGATGTTCAAGATGGTTTTAGAAAAGGCAGAGGAACCAGAGATCAAATTGCCAACATCACTGGATCATTGAAAAAGCAAGAGAGTTCCAGAAAACCATCTATTTCTGCTTTATTGACTATGCCAAATCCTTTGACTCTGCGGATCACAACGAACTGTGGGAAATTCTGCAAGAGAGGGGCATACCAGACCACCTGACCTGCCTCTTGAGAAACCTGTATGCAGGTCAGGAAGCAACAGTTAGAACTGGACATGGAACAATAGACTGGTTCCAAATAGGAAAAGGAGTACATCAAGGCTGTATATTGTCACCCCGCTTGTTTAACTTATATGCAGAGTACATCATGAGAAAAGGTGGGCTGGAGGAAGTACAAGCTGGAATCAAGATTATTGGGAGAAATATCAATAACCTCAGATATGCAGATGATACCACCCTTATGGCAGAAAGTGAAGAAGAACTAAAGAGCCTCTTGATGAAAGTGAAAGAGGAGAGTGAAAAAGTTGGCTTAAGGTTCAACATTCAGAAAACTAAGATCATGGTATCTGGTCCCATCACTTCATGGCAAATAGATGGGGAAACAGTGGCTGACTTTGTTTTTCTGGGCGCCAAAATTACTGAAGATGGTGATTGCAGCCATGAAATTAAAATATGCTTACTCCTTGGAAGGAACGTTATGACCCACCTAGACAGCATGTTAAAAAGCAGAGACATTACTTTGCCAACAAGGGTCTGTCTAGCCAAGGCTATGGTTTTTCCAGTGGTCATGTATGGATGTGAGAGATGGACTATAAAGAAAGCTGAGAGCTGAATAATTGATGCTTTTGAACTGCGGTGTTGGAAAAGACTCTTGAGAGTCTCTTGGAATGCAAGGAGATCCAACCACTCCATCCTAAAGGAGACCAGTCCTGGGCATTCATTGGAAGGACTGATGTTGAAGCTGAAACTCCAATACTTTGGCCACCTGATGTGAAGAGCTGACTCTTTTGAAAAGACCCTGATGCTGGGCAAGGTTGAGGGCAGGAGCAGAAGGGAACAACAGAGGATGAGATGGTTAGGTGGCATCACCGAATCGATGGACATGGGTTTGGGTGGACTCCAGGAGTTGGTGATGGAAAGGGAGGCCTGGCATGCTGTGCTTCATGGGGTCGCAAAGAGTCGGACATGACTGAGTGACTGAACTGAACTGAACTGATACAATTTGTTTGACTCATAGTATGTAAGTCTCATAGATATCACATTATGCTAACTGCAAGTTTAGTATATGTGCCTATATTTGTATTTAACTGAACACAGACATAGACAGTCTTAACCCTAGATTGTGGCCATTCATTTATTCCTAAAAAATATTTGTCCTTTTAATTTTACATCTTCAATTCTTGAGTAGTCATTCATCTGAGAATGGTAATGCCTCTCTCTTCAGAGAAATAAAGCTAATGTGATAGGGTACTTTATTTCTGTAACCTGTGCATTTTAGTTCCAATTGCATTAAATGTGTTCTGTTTCTCAAATAAGGATCATCTGGTTTTCAGTGTTTCTTGGTATTAAAGGGTCACATTGAAGTTTTTTGAAACTAAGTCAAATTTTTCCAAGAATTTAATATTCGGGTAACTTTGAATCTATCTTCCTCTTTTAGTGAGTAAATATGTTTCAACCATTCTTTCCTCTCAAAATTTTAATTTAAGTCATTTTCATGAGTACATTTCTCCAAGTACCCCATATAATAAGCATGAACTGCCAGTTCCCTGTAATTTTCAGACAATTTCCATATGTTATACCGTTATTATGTTCTTGTAGGCTAATTGGTAATTATACCCAAATTGGGGTACTTGGAAATGTTGCTCTTAAGAAAAATTGCCTTTTTCTCGATAACCTTTTTTCCATTAGATATTTTATAATTCATTTACATCATATGCAATAGCAGTTGGTCTCTTTAATAATGTGTTCAGGACACAATAACTTAAATTCTTAGTAATATTGATATTACATGGATCTAAAGAACATCACCAGTCTGGAAAAAATTCTCATTTCCTCCCCTCCCCCAGATAAAAGTAGTAAAAATAATTTAAAATATGCATTACCAAGAAAGTACATCAGCAAATAAAATCCTTGTCTACTCTTGGGTTTATATTCTGTGTAAGAAATGGATGTAGTTGTATAAATGCCCTCCAGTGAAAGACCACTAGGAATACACCAGTAGTTGAACACTTTGGGTTTATTATGCATTGCATATATGGGAGGGAAGACTTACAATTAGGGTTTCTTTGCTCCTAAGTGATGCAAATTAGAAAGTGTTCCCCTCCCCCACTCAGCTCTGCCAGGAATTGGAGGTCTCATGGAAGGGGCAGTATAAGGAGATTCTCATCAGCCCTGTGACGGTAGATTCACTCTCTGAGAGTCTCAGTTTCTTCATCTTAAACGTGAATCTGGCTTCCCAGGTGATGCTAGTGGTAAAGAACCTGCCTGACAATGCAGGAGATGTAAGAGACACGGGTTCAACCCCTGGATCTGGAAGATCCCCTGGAGGAGGACGCAGCAACCCACTCCAGTATTCTTCCCTGGAAAATCCCATAGACAAAGGAGGCTGGGCAGACTACTGTCCATAAGGTCCCAAAGAGTCCTAAACACAAAAACACAACTGAAGCGACTTAGTACACACACACAAAGTGAATCTAAATGTGGACTACCCATAGTTTGTAAATAGCCACTTTATATAGTGGAAGACCCATAGTGTATGTGTTCAATAAAAGATATTAATCATTGTTAGAGGCAGCACCTGCTTCTCAATGAAGTCTAGATCCCACCTCTACCATCCTTAAGCCTCATATGTGAGTATCTTCCTCACCAGAAAGGCAAATAAAAGCTTGAAGGCTGTGGGAGAAGAGCAAAACATTCAAGGGCTGGGGTCAACTTCATTCTGTGCTTGCCTGTTTGCACATTTGGTTTGGTTCTGGTCTATGGGTCTCTAAGGAAAAGAGGCTTGCTGTCTTGGGACGTACAAAACTATGTGTTGAACTAAATGATGGCCACAGTGTGACTTGCATGAGAAATTGTGGGACATCTCAGTAAGTGGATGTTACAAAAGACTTATTAGATTTTGCTTTGTGTTAGATTATTTAGGAGAAAATATCAGGATAGAGCTCTGTTCTGGCTTAGATGTGTTGGGAAGCAAGGATCATTCTTCAATTTGGTATCCTAACAAATATTACCTAGAAGGTAGAAAAGTTGAAGTTGTAATTGGAAAAGAAGCAGCAATCACTCAAATAAATTGGAATAAGGGGATGTTTGATCATCTTGTCTGTGTTCACAATCAATAGTGAAGGCTTATTTTTTCTTGATCTACCAGGGTTAGAGAATGGCCTAGCTTGATGTTGATGTTGTGAGAAATTGTGTATGTTCAACAGGTGGACACCAAGATCTAATTATGAGTACCAGGCCAGCTCACAGCAACACTACGGTCTAGCAAGCAGTACCAAGCCAGCACCAGATGTCGGAGAGTTTTCTCTTTCTCAGTAACTTCAATAGAAATAAGTTTTCAGCCTTTTGTACAATAAGCTCAAACACTTCCACCAGAACCTAGAGACAAAATAAAGGGAAAGTTCTCATTTTGTAAACCATTGTTCGCAAAACTTTCAGAGCAGTCATACTGACTTTTTTCTGTCTCTCTGTAATGCTCAGCCATTTCCCACCTTAGAACATTTTTATTATCTCTACCATAATTCTCAAATTCTATGCTTGTATTTATTACTCATATTTTGCTTAAATATCTCAAAAATATTTCTTTCATATACAAAATACAAAAAAATACACTATTGATGTTTGTGTGTGTGTGTGTGTTAATCACTCAGTAATGTCCAACTCCTGTGACCCCATGGACTCCTCTGTCCACAGGGATTCTCCAGGCAAGAATACTGGAGTGGGTTGCCTTCTCCACACTGTTGATACTACGTATAAAATCGATAATTAGTGAGAACGTACTGTATAGTACAGGAACTCTATCCAACGCTCTGTGGTAACCTAAATGGGAAGGAAGTCCAAAGAGGGGATATATGTATAAGCGTGGTTTTCCCTGGTGTCTCAGGCAGTAAAGACTCTGCCTGCAGTGCGGAAGATCCAGGTTCAGTCCTTGGGTCAGGAAGATCCCCTGGAGAAGGGAATGACAATCTATTCCAGTATTCTTGCCTGGAGAATTCCATGGACAGAGGAGCCTGCTGGGCTACAGTCCATGGGGTCACAAAGAGTCAGACTCGCCTGGGTGCCTTTCACTTTTCACGCTCATGTGTAGCTGATTCACTTTGCTATACAGCAGAAACTAGCACATTGTAAAGGAACTATACCTCAATAAAAACTAATTTAAAAAGGGAAAAAAAAAAAATAGCCCCAACTTTCATTTCCTGTCCATTACACTCTCTTTTCACTATTTTACTAATCTCAGAAAATGTCTCATTATTTAGTTTTTACTTATTTTGGGAAGGTCACATTTTCCCCAAAGGATAAGTTTCTTGCATTCAGAGATCACATAAATTGTGTTTACCATGCTTTCCTCTTGCACATTAGAGGTTCTCATAAGACATTTGATGAATAAATCAACACAAAAAGCAGATTTAATTGTCAAGTGTATATTTTTCTGAAGAAAAAGTTTTCTGAGTTAAGAGGAAAATTTTCTGAGTGTAGCAAATGAATATACAAATTCCACCATCCTAACTAGAGTCTTCAGAAAGAGTCAAATATTTTCTAGGAAATAGAGTGCAAGGAGAATCACTGAAGCTGACCCATGTGAGCATAATTTTGAACACTAACCTATACTCTCTTATTTCTCTTCCAGGGTTATGTATCAGAAGCAATTAAAGTTAATTAATTTATATTTAAAGGAAAGAGTTAATCTCATGACACTCTAACAATTACAGGCTACAGATTTCTACCTAGGGGTATTCACAAGCAAACTTGAGAAAGTAATTCAGTTGATTATGTATAATACATCCGACAAATGACATTCTAGGACAATCTGACCTGCCCAATTCTGCCGCAGGCAGCTCAGACTTAATGTAAGGAGAGATAACAAGGCTAAAGGGCATTTTCTTTCTTATTTGCCATAATAGCCTACCGCCAGCTTTCATCCCAGTGCCAAAATCAAGCAGGCTCTTAGGGTCCTTAGAAGTCTGTAAGCACAACCTAATATTTCTGTGATTGTTTAGCTGGAGAGTTGACTATGATCATGGTATTGTAGTCATGTGATGGACATATTTTACTTAGACCCTCACATTAGGACCTAATCTCATCCATAGTTTGCAGCTCCCTTGAAGACCATGTTGTAACAAAGTTCTGTTAAGTGACATTGTTCTATGACATTTGTGTATGATCAGCTCTTGTTTGTAACTATCTTTTCAAGATTGTTTATATAACAAGCATTCTTAGAAGGTACAAATAGGGTCTCCCTCTGAGGAGTAGGACAGATTTGATTTCTGACTAGGATGATAAAGATAAAGATAACGTCTTCCTCTGGGGTAATGATTGGACAGGTTTGCTGGTAATTCTTTTTAGAGTCGGGATTCTCTGTTTAGCATTCAATGGTTGATACACACTCATTGTACCTGTGCCTTCCTCCACATCATCTCTGTGGGACTTGGTGAAAGGGTGAAAGGAAAACCAATGCAAACAGGAAGTTCATGCACTTTATTGTGCCATAAGTAATAAAGTCCTTTGTCTCATGTTTAATACATACATGCCTTCTGTCACTACCTAGGAAACTGTAGGAAGATCATACAGGGTAGATAAAAACAAATATGAAATGATTAGTCAGAAAAATATATTTCAGCTGTGCCTTAGGCTTCCTTCTTCTGTCTGGACTTTTTTATTATAAATATTTATTATATATTATAAGTGTACAATATATAATAGATATTTATATAAATTATTATTATTCATTATTTAAAAGTGAACATGTGCTTGTGCACAGTCATGTCCGAGTCTTTGCAACACCATGGACTGTAGCTCACCAGACTCCTTGGTCTATGGAATTTTCCAAGTAAGAATATTGGAGTGGCTTGCCATTTCCTACTCCAGGTGATCTTCCTCACCCAGGGATCAAACCTGTGTCTCTTGCATCTCTTGCATTGGTAGGAAGATTAATTACCACTGTGCCATAAAATGCTGGTCATATGTATTGCCTCAGTATAGGTAAGATCATTTGGTGACTGTTTACATTTCTACACAATTTTAGCTATAACTGCATCGTTTTGTTTTTTTGTTTTTTTCTCATTCAGGTAAATATAGAGAAATAGATGATTAAGTGAGATAAGCTATTGTTGACAATCTTGAATTATTTCTACTCATATAATGAAAAAGCAATTTAATTAAAATTCAATACTTTAACGACTTCTAGGTACAGATTATTTGTTGCTAATCTTGCAACCAGTTATGACACATGCTACAGAAATTCCATTGAAAAAATGTGGACCAGGCAATATCTAATGTTTCTCCCAATACTATAATTACTCTGTGCACTAGTGTCTAGTAGAAATATACAGTCTTATTATTTCCAAAGTGCAGAAGCAAATGCATCTTTTCTACTTAATTTGTTATCAAGAAGTGACTTCATAACTGGGACATATCTTGCTTATTTTTGTAGCTAGTGTCAAACACCTTATTTAAGTCATCACATTTTTCTTTGTTAAAATACGCATGGAAGAGTCCTATACCTAGCCATAAAAATGAGCCTCCTTATTATTCCTTATATTTTCACAAATATTCATTTCTTATAGATGTTATAAGTGGGACCTCCACTTGTCACCTCAACAATTATTCATGGAGTTCTGAGCTCCTCCTATAAAAGTGGGGATTAAATATAACTTTAATATTAGTCTTAAAAAGAGTGTTAATGCACAGTGGGTAGTGCACAAAAAAAAAAATGTCACTGAAGATGGTTTAATTGCTGCTGTATGTCCATGTACCACAATTCTTATTTTAATGTAGGAGTCACTATGTGGTTATATTTTTGAAATAATGGAATTTTGAAAGAAAAAAAAAATACTGAAAGCTAAGTTTTGAAAAAACTTTTAAATGTTGTCTCTATATGATTAATCATTGAGAAGTAGTTATAAATTAAAAAAAAAAAAAAGTTAGCCATGGCAATCTGCTTACAGAATGAATGTCAACCTATGAAGACTACAAACTTTGTTTCTTTTAAAAGAACTTGTAAAAAAAAATAAAAATAAAAGAACTTGTAACTCTGTACTATGCTGTTAACATAAAGTTCCTAACAAAGAATTATGTCTGCTAAAATATCAAATATATTTATATATTCAATATCACCATAGTAGGAAATTTAGCTCTCAGTTTTATGTATCTGACACCAAAATGGAACTTTTAATGACTTAGAACATACATAAGAAAATATCAATAGCTTCTTTGCAAATAAATACAAGTCATCATATTTTAAACTTATTTATAATGCATCAAATATACCTTAATATGATTACTTATAGCTGAAATTAAGGACAATTTGCAACCACATTTGGGCGTGTGTGTGTATAAAGATAAAGTACAGAAAGAAAAATTCTATTAAAATTCTGTAAATGTGAAATACAATAACTTTTCATCAATATAGAAATTTGCATTTAATTATTATTTAAGAAGAGTGCTTAGAATACCCTAGAAGCAACAGCTTCCTGTGTTGGCTTTGTCATTAACTGGAAGATATGGAGAATTAGAAATTACACTTTGTTCTACATAATACAAGTCTGGCAAGAACAAACATAACCTTCATTTCATTTTCTGCAAATCTCTTTTAAATGATTAGTTGTTACTTACTTCATGGATACCTTCTGGAGATTTTTTATAATAATAGTATCTTTAAAATATCTCGGTTCAGTCATTCAGTTGTGACCGACTCTTTGCAACCCAATGGACTGCAGTACGGCAGACTTCCCTATCCATCACCAACTCCCAGAGCTTTCTCGAACTCACGTCTATTGAGTCATTGATACCATCTAACCATCTCATCCTCTGTTGTCCCCTTCTCCTTCTGTCTTCAATCTTAACCATCTCCAGCGTCTTTTCAAATGAGTCAGTTCTTTTCATCAGGTGGCCAAAGTATTGGAGTTTCAGCTTCAGCATCAGTCCTTCCAATGAATATTCAGGACTGATTTCTTCTAGGACAGACTGGTTTGACCTCCTTGCAGTCCAAGGGACTCTCAAGAGTCTTCTCCAACACCTCAGTTCAAAAGCATCGATTCTTCGGTGCTCAGCTTTCTTTATAGTCCAACTCTCACATCCATATATGAGTACTGAAAAAACCCATAGCTTTGACTAGTCATCAAAGTAATGTCTCTGCTTTTTAATATGCTGTCTAAGTTGGTCAAAGCTTTTCTTCCAAGGAGCAAGTGTCTTTTAATTTCATGACTGCAGTAACTATCTGCAGTGATTTTGGAGCCCAAGAAAAGAAACTCTGTCACTTTTTCCATTGTTCCCCACCTATTTGCTTTGAAGTGATGGGACCAGATGCCATGATCTTAGTTTTATGAATGTTGAGCTTTAAGCCAACTTTTTCACTCTCCCCTTTCACTTTCATCAAGAAGCTCTGAATGATAAGACACGGGATTCTTGGCCTCCAGAGGAGACGAATTCAATCCGGGGCCAGAGACGAGGCTGGATCACTCAGAGCTTTTGTGTAATAAAGTTTTATTAAAGTATAAAGGAGATAGAGAAAGCTTCTGACATAGGCATCAGAAGGGGGCAAAAGAGTACCCCCCTCCTAGTCTTTAGCTGTATGTTATATAGTCACTCACAGTCTGTTAATGAAAAGAAAGGAATGTCATAAAATTTAGAATGGCACCAGATAATTCATCCCTGGCCATAAAACGATTGACTTGAATCTTGTAGAAGGGCAGATTACCAACAAATAGTTTCCTTTACATAGATTAGGGAACAATATCTGAGTAAGTAAGTTAGGCCGTTTGGCGGAACCAACTTGAAGATAGAGTCTGGGGTACATTAACATAGCTTAAGACAACATTTCCATAAGAAAAAGAAATGTATTGGTTAACTCAAGGTTTGAGAGTAGTTAGCTTCAGGTGAGACCAGGTGTCATGGCAACACAGCATTTTAAGAGAAACCTCCTTTTAAATTTGTATAGAGAAGGAAAAACATATCGCTGGTTTGTTTCCTCCTGCTGCTTAAGAGAGATAAAAATGTCTGGCACTTGCAGCCTCTTTCCTCCATTTGGAGACCCCTGGCCTTCCTGCCTGTTACCCTCTCAGCTCTTTAGTTCTTCACTTTCTGCCATAAGAGTGTTGTCATCTGCATATCTGAGGTTATTGATATTTCTCCCGGCAATCTTGATTCCAGCTTGTGCTTCATCCAGCCCAGCATTTCTCTGCATATAAGTTAAACAAGCAAGGTGACAATATACAGCCTTGATGTACTCCTTTCCCAATTTGGAACCAGTCCGTTTTTCCATGTGCACTTCTAAACAGGGTCAAAAATTTGAAGAAAGGATTCAGTAAGTTATGCACCAGATATGAAATGATTCCCTCATACTTGTATTTTTCTCCTCCTCCCTAAGAAGCCAATGCTCAGCTGATACCACTAACTCAACTCTCAGTTTCCAAGTGGTCTCACTTTTAGGGAAGCTACCCATCCAGTCTATATATTTTTATAGTCATCAACCTAAAGTTAAATTTATTTATCATTGTTGCTATCATCCGTTTTGTTTTCTTTTCTTTTAAGCTTCCTTTTAAATCAGTTTCTATATGGATAAAGAAAAGTGTGCATGTGTGCTCAGTCGTGTGGGACTCTTTGTGACTCCATGGACTGTAGCCCACCAGGCTCCTCTGTTTGTGGAATTTTCTAAGCAAGAATACTGGAGTGGGTTGCTATTCCATTCTCCAGGGGATCTTCCTACTAGTGTCATTAGCAATTCCTCCTAAGATCCCATTGAAGAAGAGGGTACTAGTAACCTGGGATGAGAAGCAAGCAAATAAATGAATGATTCAAATCATCGAGGGCTTCCCTGGTGGCTCAGGTGGTAAAGAATCTGCCTGTAATGTGGGATCTCCACCAGGGTATCTTCCTGACCTCTTCTTCCAGGGGATCTTCCCAACCCAGGGATCTAACCTGCATCTCCTGCATTGGCAAGTGGATTTTTTTTTTTTTTTTTTTTTTACCACTATGCCACCAAGAAATAAAAAAAAAAAAGTTAAAAGAAACTCATTCCCAGAAGGTTTGTAATCCTTATTTCAATTATAGGGATATTAATGCCAACCATAAACAAAGAAGACAAAAGAAACTGATATTTTTTAAAAAATTAAACAATATTGAAGTACCACTTCATCACAATATGGCAAGGTAATCATTCATGTCTAAATTCTGTCTTTGATGGGTCATTCATGGACCCTTCATGAAGGATACAGACTTTAATCAGTATTGTTCTAGGTCCATGAAATAGATCCAACCACTGAACCATGTGACAGAGGAGTATCTTCCTAAATGAGCTGAAAGTGAAAGTTGCTCAGTTGTGTGGGACTCTTTGCGACCCCATGGACTTTACAGTCCAGAATTCTCTAGGCCAGAATCCTGGAGTGGGTAGCTTATCCATTCTCCAGCAAATCTTTCCAACCCAGGAATTGAACCAGGGTCTCCTGCATTGCAGGTATATTCTTTACCAACTGAGCTATCAGGCAAGTCCTATATTCACTGGCAGTCTTTCAAAGAGTTTAAAGTCATGTTGAAAACTCACCTTAATGTGCAAAGGCCTATGATGGATCCTATTACTAAGTACAATGCTGTGTGTGTGTGTGTGTGTGTGTGACTCAGTTGTGTCTGACTCTGCAACCCTGTGACCTGTAGCTTTCCAGGCTCCTCTGTCCATGGAATTTTTCGGATAAGGATACTGGAGTGGGCTGCTATCCCCTTCTCCAGGGGATCTCCCCAACCCATGGATTGAACCTGAGTCTCTCATAGTACAGACAGAGTCTTTATCATCTGAACCACCGGGGAAGCCCACAATACTTTGGATCATTCGTTTACTTGCGTGCTTCTCGTCCCAGGTTTCTAGTACCCTTTTCTTCAATGGGATCTTCGGAGTAATTGCTAATGACACTAGTAGGCCATGGGTTATAGAGTGTTCTCCAATAGGATTTAATAGCAATGTGAACCTCTTATCAGGCACTAGGCCTTTGTACAAATATGAAGAATCACTGGTCAGAGATATTTTGTTTTTATTTTGTTGATTATGCTGTGTTCACCTTGAATGGACAGGGAATTTGGGTGAAAAAAATAATTCTCACTGAGGAAAATCTTATCTTTCAATTTAAACAATATTTTCCCCTAAAACTATAATTAAGTTTTCTCTTTTCATCTCCCAACTGTATTAACATGAGAGCCCTATTTTGAATACGTCAATGAAATGGATTTTAATATCCTACCAATCAAGTTTTTCTGTGATTCCCAAGGTGACAAATGCAAATCATAACATACTTTTTTTTTTTATTTATGCCTTATCTTGTTCCAAGAAAAATATATTATCACAAAGTTATAAGCAATTGACAATGTTAAAAATATTTTAAAAAATTAAAAAATGATGAAACACTAGAAACCCAAAAGTAGGGAAAAAGTGCTCATTGGTGGTTATCTACAAATTATATGTTATGGAGCATTATGCTCCTATGTAGATAATAGGCCAAAGTTTTCTAATAACCTTAAGGAAGGAGAAAACCCAGTAAATGATAGAATTGACAGAATTCATGAGGTAAAATGAAAGTTTATGAAAAGTCAAATTGTTCATGAGTGTGAGAAAAGGCATAAATGATTCCCAAGAATTCTTATAAGTAGTATTTCATAAATTAATTGTATAAAACTTATATGATTCATTTATAATTTAGTATTAAAAAATCTTAACAGATAAGTGAGATCCTAGCTCAGCTTTTCCTGCCAAAACTTAAGTAGTAGTAATTTAAAGATGATGGTTCTAAAACTGATGACTTCAGATTAGTTAGGCTATAGATGAATTGAGTTATAGTCAAAGCTATGGTTTTTCCAGTGGTCATGTACAGATGTGAGAGTTGGGCCATAAAGAATGCTGAGGACCAAAGAAGTGGTGCTTTTGAACTGTGGTGCTGGAGAAGACTCTTGAGAGTCTCTTGGACTGCAAGGAGATTAAACTAGACATTCCTAAAGGAAATCAACCCTGAATATTCATTGGAACGACTGATGCTGAAGTTGAAATTCCAATACTTTGGCCAACTGATGGGAAGAGTTGATTCATTGTAAAAGGCCCTGATTCTGGGAAAGATTGAGGACAGGAGGAGAAGAGGACAACAAAGGATGAGGTGGTTGGATGGCATCACTGACTCAATAGATATGAGTTTGAGCCAACTCAAAGAGATAGTAAAGGACAAAGAAGCCTGATGTGCTGCAGTCCATAGGGTCACAAAGAGTCAGACACGACTGAATGACTGAACTGAACTGAGATGTATTAAGTTAATATCTGCAGGTAGAAACAAGGAATGCAATTGTCTGTGTCTTCATCATTTTTCACCAGGGATAGAATTTTTTTAAAATTTATTTACTTTTAATTGAGGACTTCCCTGGTGGCTCAGACTATAAAGAATCTGCCTGTAATGGAGGAGATTCAGGTTTGATCCCTGGGTTGGGAAGATCCCTGGAGAGGGGAATGGTAACCCACTCCAGTATTCTTGCCTGGAAAATTTCATGGACAGAGGAACCTGGTGGGTTTACAGTCCCTGGAGCCACAGAGAGTCAGACATGACTGAGTGACTAATACATACACACACATTTTTAACTGAAGGAAAATTGCTTTACAAAATTATGATGGTTTCTGCCACATATCAACATGAATCAGTCATAGGTATACATATCTCCCCTTCCTCTTGACCTTCCCTCCCACCTCCCACCCAATCCCACCTGTCTGGGTTGTCACAGAGCACCAGTTTGAGCTCTCTGAGTCACATAGCAAATTCTCACTGACTAACCCACTGTATCCATTAAGATAGTGTTCTATCACCATCTTCTCATTGTTCTACTTAGCATGACAAAATTATCCCCATTTTTCTAGGACTTTCCTGTTTTATTCTTGCAAATTCTTCAAATTTGGGCAAGTAAGAACATTGCCACAGTGGCGGTGACCCTTAACAAACTGCGCTCTTTGCCTAGAGTATTTTTTCTAGACTTTTGTTTTCATCATGGACCATCAAACCACTGCTATGTAGGTATTTACTAAAATCCAAGAGCTATTTCTTTATACTCCCACACCTGTATTTCATAGATATAGCTTATAAATCTCTTGAACACTTGTTTCTTTCTTGTGTTTCAATATCTGACTTTCCATCTGGCTGAGTTCAAGTACTAGGACTTACCTTGAGAACTCCACGGAGTGTTTCACACAGGAAAATTTATTATTTCACAAATTATTTCACAAATGAATTTTATAAGCAATGCAATTCATCAATTCATTCTAGAATATATTCATATTTTAAATGTATTAAAAACTATTTTGAAGCAATTTTGGGAGAGCAGACTGAGCTAGTCATATCATCTATGTGAAAAGCTCTAGAATTGCAAGCATGTATGCAGATGTAGGATGAACTAAGACTCCATAAATAGTACTGTATGGGATGGATACCACTGTGTTTGATAACACATACTACATAGATGGAATAGTGAGGAATTGCATCAAGAAATAGTTAGACACTGACTTTTCCTAGGTGGCCCCACTGGTAGACCTCCTGTCAATGCAGGAGACATGAGAGACATGGGTTAGATCCCTGGGTTGGGAAGATCTCCTGGAGAAGAGCATGACAATCCACTCTAGTATTTTGGCCTGAAAAATCCCATGGACAGAGGAGTCTGGCAGACTACAGTTCATAGGGTCACAAAGAGTAGGATATGACTGAAGTGACTTAGCACACATGACTTTTAGAAAAGAAGTTACAGCTTCCTGTAGGGAGAAAAAAAAAAAAGATCTATTTGAACAAATCACCCATGCATTCTTTTCTCCCAAACAGGACCAGAGACTACACCTGAAACCATGGACACTCCCTATAAAGCACACAGAAAAATTAGGGAACAGTGAGTCACTCTCATGGCCGTGCTGTGGTGTACTCAGTCCTCAGTCGTGTCCAACTCTTTGCGACCCTATGGACTGTCGTCCATCAGGCTCCTCTGTCCATGGGATTCTCCACGCAAGAATACTTCACCTTATAATCCAGGTAGTGCAAAAATACATAAATTAGCAACCACATTAATAATTGGGGGTAGGGGACTGCGTTGAGTCAGATGGGAACCATTCTCTATTTTGTAGTTATAAAAGTGTCATAATTTACATTAGAAAACTATTTCCTGCAGCTCTGACTTGTTTTGCATTTATCAAATTGATTCAGTAAGCTTTGAGTATCACATATCTGCCAGACAAATTACTGTGTACTGTAAAAACAAAGATAATAAGTATCCTATTTAAAGGAACAGAGGTATAATAAAAATGCATGCTTATGAGGTACATCCATAGTACTCAAGGATGATACACATGACGGCATGTAATTCTGTATGTTTAGATAGTTTTTGAGATATTTATCACTGTTGTACTTTTTATATTGTTGAAGAAACTAGAACATAGAAATTTAAATAACAATAAAATGCTTAGATAGCTGTTAATTAGTAAAGCCAGAATTTGACCCAGATATTTATGTTTCAAAGTCTGCCTATACACTTAATCACAAAAATGGTACGTATAATAATGACTCTGAGCCTCTCAGCTCTGGGACTGAACCATCTCCTAGGTCTGTGCTCAGTCACTTAGCTGTGTCCAACTCTTTGCTGCCCCATGGTCTGTATCCCACCAGGCTTCTCTGCCCGTATAATTTTCTAGGCAAGAATACTGGAGTAGGGTGCCATTTCTGATTCTAGGAGATCTGCCCCATTCAGGGAGCAAACTGGTGTCTCTTGTGTCTCCTACATTGGCAGACAGTTCTTTACCACTAGTGCCACCTGAGAAGCCCCATGTATAATAATATGTATGTATAATAAAATGCTGTTATTTTCAAGTGAGAAGCATATAAAATAGAAACAACTATGGAATACATTGAGGTATCCGTCAGGTAATCTAAATGAGTGAAATGAACTAGCTATGAATCAGCAAATTATAATAGTACTAGACCTCACTGTAGAGGATCCAAGTGATCATGGTTCAGACAAAGTCAATTGAAGGAATACAGGCCTAATCTTATCAGAACTTCTAATTTTTCAAGAAAAGTCAGAAATTCAGATTTTTATATCAGCTCCCTTTAACTGTAGGAAATTAACTAAAATTAATGTGCCTCAAACAATATTAGAGAATGTATCTGTGATCCAGAGATAGTCCACAAATGACCAGATTGTTTCCTCTGAGATAAAAGGCACAGGTATACGTGTATGTGTGTGCTTGCAGGAGGCATAGAGCTCAGAGAGTTTGGTCACATCTACTGAACTTAAGAAGTTATGGAATATCTGGAGTGTCACTTTCAGGGAGGAGAACAGTGAAAAAAAAACATGTTAGAAAGGCCACCAGAAGTAATTTCATGCAGATATTTTCTTTCCCAGAGAGTATGTAATACTGTCTAAGGTGGAATATAAGAGGAGGCATAAGAAAGGATTGGACATAATTTTTTAAGTTCTTTAGTAATCCCTAAATTTAAAAAAAAAAAAAAAGTATTTTCATAGTCTTCTGAATATTTCCCTAAAGCTGCTGCTTTGATTCAATTTTATAACTCCTGGCAACCCTTATCAAAGCAAAGATATATGATATTTTTATTGTTCTTAGAGTTAGTCACAACATGTGCCACCATCATTTAAATTACTTATGATAAATAGAATTTTGGAAATGTAATTTCTAAAAAATAGACTCTAACAAAATTTCCAATAATCTAATTCATGATTTTCGAGCATTTGCAATAGTAAAATATTTCACTCAACTTTAAAAAGCTTAAGCTGCAAGTTAAATGAAGATGTAGTTTGACTCCTATTTCTTCAGAAGTACCGTGATATTACAGCCTTTCTGTTTCAACATTTAATTCCAGGGCTACTGCTTGAAGTCTTGTTGAAATCACCTTCAATTGTTTGTCCTCTTCCTCCCCTTCAGATGAATATAGAAACGGTTATGAGCTTTCTCTTGAGATTTTTCATGAAAAGGATCTAGAGATAAAAAGGCTCTTGTTGTCCCATATATCTTCTTTTTTAGCAAAGTTTTATAATTGTTAAAGTAAAACTTTCAATGTATTATGTGATAGGCCAGTGAAATTAATAATTTTTCCCTTCCCCTTGGTGGTTATACATTTTCCAGTGACATATGGAAGGTGATTTAAATTGTCTTTAAAGATATTTAACTTTAATATATCAGGCCTTACTTTAATGAAAAGGTATCATACAAGTTGAAAGAAAATTCTAGGGAGAACAAAAATAATTGAGGCAGTAGATAATTTTTAAATATAATTTCAAAAATGAGGACGGTTATTCAGACATTAGTGGATAATTAATTTAGAATGTAGCACTTAAATGGAATAATTTCCTTCCCACAAAACACCTAAGTGCTATTCAGAAGATGAACAGTTTGCAGAACAGGTAGCAGAAATAAGCTGAAGACAAATCAGAAAAGAAGATATTTTTGGAAATAAATGAGCTTGCCTCTTGACTTATGTTAATAGACCTATGTCTATTGCCAATGTATCCTAAATCAACTGCATTTTCCACGTTAGTTTTTCTTCAGACCAAGTGATATAGAATTAAAATCTTGATAAGGCATATTTCAAGTGTAGTTAGAGAAAATAATCCAGAAAAGTATGGATGATTTCCCTTGATATAGCAACCCTTATTTGCAATCTATGTGATCCAGCACAATTTCTCATGTGTATGTTTGAGACTGCAGTACAAAGTCAGTGTAGCCTATAAGTAGCTACAATAAGTGGCATAAGGTTGGTAGTTAAATCCATATGTGTTGAAGTCAAATAACCCTGGTCTAAATCTGATAGCTATGTGATCTGGGACAAGTTATTGGTCTCCCTTCTTCATATCCTTATATCTAAAATATTGATAATAATTTTATCTGCTCTTTAGATTCTGCAGAATGGAATAGCACAATGCTTATAAAATAGTATTTATTTACTACTAGTGGTTACTTCACTTAGTTTTAGTAGAAGTATTGACTTCCCTGATGGCTCAGCAGCAGAGAATCCTCCTGTATGCAGGAGAGGTGAGTTAGATCCTTGGGTCGGGAAGATCCCGAGGAGAAGGAAATGGCAATCCACTCCAGTATGCTTGCCTGGAAAAGTCTCAGGGGCAGAGAAGCCTGGTGGGCACAGTCTATGGGGTAACAAAGAGTTGGACATGATTTAGCAATTAAACAACAGTAAGTATTATGTATGCATGTGTTTTATAATAGCTAATATATAATATAAGCAGTTCACACCTATTAGAATGTTATCAAGAAGACAAGAAGCAGTAAATGCTGGCAAGGATGTGGTAAAAAAGTAATCCTTATACCCTATTGGTGAGAATGTAAGATAGTCTGGCCTTCATAAAAAACAACATGGAGGTCCCTCAAAAATTGAAAGTAGAGCTACTATATGATACTGAAATTCTGTTCCTGGGTACATACCCGAAGGAAATGAAAACAGGATTTTGATAAAATATATATGCACCATATTTATCACAGCATTATTCTTAATACCCAAAATATAGGAATAACCCATATCTGAAGACCTATCAATGGATAAGAAATGTTGTAAATATACATAATGAAATATTCAGCTATGAGAAAGGAGGATATCCTCTCATTTACAATGACATTAAAGTATATTAAGCACATTGTGCTAAGTGAGACAGAAAAAAGCAAATACTATATGGTATTACTTATATGTGAAATCCAAAAACATCAAACCTCTACGAAAGCAGTGTAAAGTTGTTGTTACGAAAGGATGGAAAACGAAGGGAGAAGACTGATGAGGTTTATGGGTACAAACTTGTAACAAGTAGAAAAAAACCATAGAGATCTACTGTACAGTATAATGAATATAGACAATAATATTTTAATGATGCAATATGATAAATATTACTTCGATGGCAATCATTACAGTACACAAACATACCAAAGTAACATGTTGTACACTTTACAAAATGTTAACATGTCAAATTTGTCAAATTAAAAAATGAGTCATCTTATGATTATGTCATCAGTATTCCTCTCAGGGTAATCCCCCACATTCTCACAGGATCATATTTCTAAACTTTGGGAATCCATATTTTTTGTATAATTAGATCAATTATGACAAAACTCTAAATGATAAAAATATTTTAGTAGGAGAGATAAAGGGGGAGAGATGCTACAAACTCTAAGGAATATTGAAAGATTAAGAACTACACTCTAAACTATGAAGCAGGACCATGAGCTATTTTACTTTAAAATATTGTAATAAAAGTTTTAGCAATAACTTATAATTTTAACTTTATGTTGAAGTACAATAAAAATAGAAAAAAGTGCAAAGACCCTACATCAACAGCTTAGTAAATTTTTACCAATTAGATCAAGGAATAAAATATTGCTGCATCCTAGAAGTCACTATTTTTTCTCCCAGATTACCTTCAACAGAAGTTATAATAATAGCACAATGTCTAATATAATAGCTTAGATTAACTTGCTTTTTTTAAATGTTAGATAAATGAAATCACACAGTTTGTGTTTTGTGTGTTGGTTGATCTGGTTGCTTTTCACTCAACATTGCACTTGTTTACGATATATGAACATAGCATAAATTACCCTTCTTGTGTGAAGTTTTGTTCATTTCAATTGTTACAGTATTTCATTATGTGAATATATTGCAAGTTATTTTTTCATTTAACTGCTTATGGGGCTTTTGGATTATTAAAAAGATGTGATATTACAAAGTGTACATCAGTGTACATCTTTGTCCATGGTTTTGGATGAACATACATGTATATTACTATTGGACAAATACCTAGAAGTAGAATCTCTGTAATAATAGTGTCTAAATTTCTATATACAGATTTTCTCTCTTTCTTCATTAGGCCTCTTCTGATACACCATCAAAGTAGGATATACTTCTGAAAGCATAGATTAGGGAGTTAGCAAAAATATTCAATTTATGTATTCATTTATTCATTCAAATGTTCATTTAAATAGCTAACAAATAATGAATATTTTCTAGGTCTGATTCATACTTCTTAATATCAGGAATATAAAGTTAAATACATGTGGAACTAGACCTTGATGGACCCATTGTCCTGTTAGACAAAGAGAAAAATTCAGGTATTATTGTAGCTCAGGGAGATAAGTATAGTATTAAAAGTATAAGTAACAAGAAATGAAGGTAAAGAATATTTACTTTTGGCTTAAGGGAGTCAAAGAAGGCATAGTGATAGAGTCAACTTTTAGTTGACAAGGTGTTGTTTGGAGTGAGACGAACAAAGAAAGGAGATCAAGGGCATTTAGTTGAGAGGAATAGTACATAAAAATTGCATCGGTATAGAGGCCCTGTTAAAATAGTGATAAAGGTTAAAATGACCAGTTAGTACATTCTAAGAGAGTAGTGCTAGATAGAGCAAAAAAGGCAAATTATAAAGGGTTTAGATATTGTCCCATGAGCAAAGGAAAGACAGGATTTTTTTTTCTTAGTAATTGAGGGACTTGATTAGATTTAATTTTTAGAGACAATAATTCAGACAAGCAAGTTCGTGGGAAATGACTTTTCTGAACATGTAGTATTACTTCTAGATGTATTCAGGGATTAAAAATATCACATTATTATGAAATCATATTCTATTATATATATTTCTTATAGAAGACTTACCAAAAGTATATCTGAAATTGATCTCAGAATCATCTTTTATAGAATCTTCAAACTATTCAAAACATCAGCCAAGAAATAATGTATCTGAAATTCCTCCACTGAGGTCTTATTTTCTTTAACTAATGATAGAACTTTAGTAAAGCTTTGTCATTCAAAAATCTTAAGAATAAATTCATCATCAATACATTGAGGTCATCATACTGATTCAAACCATATCATTGGGCTTGATGAATACCTGAATGCAATAACCAATAAAATAGCATTTGGAAAATCAGAAAATTCTATAAAAATGGAAGGTTTGAACCTATTACTGTGATGGATAATTAAATAGATATTTCCACATAATAGCTGTCTGCTGAAATTTCTCCCATAGTAATGTATACCAGTATATAGAGTATCAAAAACTTTCTGAATCAAAAAAAAAAAAAAAGATGAAGAAAGCAAAAATGTTCAACTGTATTACAAAATATTAATTCTTTTAAGTTCTTGTAATTAAGTATGTGTGTATGTGCTCAGGTGCTTCCGTCCTGTCCTACTCTTTGGGAACCTATGGACTATAGCCCACCAGGCTTCTCTGTCCACAGGATTCTCCAGACAAGAATAAAGGAGAGGGTTGCCATGCCCTCCCCCAGATCTTCCTAACCCAGGGATCAAAGGCTCATCTCCTGCATTGCTGGTGGAGTATGTACTGCTGAGCCAACGGGGAAGCCTGTAATTAAGTATAGCTAAGTCGTTTTAGTATCACGTGAGAGAAAAAAAACTCCAATTAATTTAAACTAAATGATAAATTGGTTTTCACTATCAGAATATATAGAGGCTTCCCTGGTAGCTCAGATGGCAAAGAATCTGCCTGCAATGCAGGAGACCCCGGTTTGATCCCTGGGTGGGGAAGATCCGCTGAAGAAGAGATAGGCTACCCTTTCCAGTATTCTTGGGCTTCCCTGGTGGCTCAGACGGTAAAGAAAGTGCCTGTAATGAGGAAACTTGGGTTCGATCCCTGGGTTTGGAAGATCCCCTGGAGGAGAGAATGCCTACCCACTCCAGCATTCTGGCCTGGAGAATTTCATGGACAGAGGAGTCTGGCAAGTTACAGTACATGGGGTCACAAAGAGTCAGACATGATGGCAACTTTCACTTTCACCAGAATATATAGTATCAGAAAACTAAATGTAGTTAAACGAGGTTGGTAAAAACTCCAGTGATTCATTAACATTGTCGCTCTCCTCTGCTTTCTTCTTTGTATATTTTGTCTTCTGATATACGAGCATCTACATTGTCCTCAATGAAAATAATTTTAGAAGTAAATCCCTTTTTCTTTAGAGATCCTGGAAGGCTTTAACTGGCCTTAATTTGTTTGAGACCTTCACTAAACCAATCATTGTGATGGAAACAATACCTTGTCATATTGGGCAAATTTGAAGCATGTACTTTCTCCTAATCCAGGGGATGATAGGGGCCTGACCAGAGCCACAATGACTGGACATGGTGGGTGGATGGATGGTAGACCAGAGTGATGTCAAAAAGGTACACACACACACACACACTACAGAAGGATAAGCACATAACAAAGGATAAAATAGAACAGCATAGTTTGAGTTTGAATTATCCCCAGAATTATACAGATCTCAAGATTTACAATTAGAAAATCCTTGCTTTATATTCCACTCTGTCATGGTATGAAGCAGGTTTCTTTTTCTCTCCCCATCTATCAAGAGTTTAAGAAATTGGCTCATGATGGTTGTAGAGCCTGGCAAGTTCAAAAATCTGCAGAGCAGGCTGGCAGGTTTGAAGTTGGGAGAAGACTAGCAGGCTGGAGGACACTCAAGCCTTCAAGGCTGGAGGGAGTCTGCTGGCAGCCTTCCTTCTTCCTCAGGGGATGCCAATCTTTCTCTAAAGACCTTCAACTGAGGATGAGGCTTACCCACATTATGGAGAACAATCTGCTTTACTAACTTCTACTGATTTACCTACTAATCCCATCCAAAATAGAACTTCATGGAAACTTCTAGAATAGTGTTTAGCCAAACAGTCAGGTACTGTGGTTTAGCCAAGTTCACGTAAAATTAATCAATTGAGTCACTATATAGTATATAAGGAAAATTTATTTCACTTGGCTTCAGTTTCATTTCTTTTGCAATGTGCTTGATATAACTTACTTGTAGGACTGTTAGAAAATTAAACAGAGGTATAAGTCCTATTAGCACAGTGTAACCAATAAATTTTTGCTATTGTTACATTTGAATTTAGCATACTTTTTACTAGCTAACTACTGCCATACATTTTTGTGTGCACTAGGTAATTTTATCTTTCTATGGTTTTTATTTCAAGACAAAAGTAAAAAAAGAAAAAAAAAAAAACTATTGATGACAAAGGCCTTTGTTTATCAACTTAAAGGACCATTAATTGTGAGAAAACCATTTAAAATACATTCCCAATTGCAATCCATAGTGACTCACTGTGAACAGACAGCCACACAGTTTACTAACTTTAGTATCCATGACTGTGTATAGTCTAGTAAAAATCAGTGAAGAAGAAAGGGGAAAAAAGACCTGGTTAATAACAACTATGACATGTACTGATTATAATGACAAATTCTGTGAGGAACTTTTCAAAGGAGATAATTTAAAAATATAAGTAAAATTGCATAATAATAATGCAATGTTTGCTTAGCTGACACATTTTCTAGCACTCTATCACAGTATTTTCTTAGGCCCTTATAGTGTACGTATTCAGTTAGCAGGTATTTATTGAACAGCTACTTTACATTAAACCTACAAGCTTCCCAAAAGCAAAGATTAAGCCACAAAGCATCTTGTCCTTAATGCACCCAGAATTCTATGATATACACTTGGTGATTTATCAGACTTTTTTTTTTTTTCCTAGTGTAATAAGATAAGACTTGTGAAGTAACACATAAACAAATCCCCAGTGCTTTTCTTTACATGATAAGACAGGCAAACTTTCTATAAGTTATAGCAAACTTAGAGGCTATCTTTTCCTCTTAACACAGCCTAGAGGCAGGGTTATGAAAGCAGGGAACAACTAAAGGCATTCCTGTCCTTAGGCAGTTTTTAACTGTTGGGGTTAAAGACCAAAGTTTCCAGAAGCCCCAAGGAAAGAACGTTTGCAAAACAGACCTACAGAAATAATTCAGTGCATATTTTGACACTCTAAATGTTAGAAAATGTCTTTTCCATCATAGAATAGAGATCTGTTAGTTTTATGAAGTTTGGTTATCTATTAATAATTTTCAGTATTTGGAAACATCTAAATTATTTGCAGATAAGTAGCAAATGACCACAGATTAAAATTTGTGTAGTAACTCTTAAACTTGTTCTTTTATTCAACATCGTTTCTGAACATTTATTCTGTATGAAGCCAATCCCTCTGCTTTAATGATTCTTCTTCATCCTGTTGATGAGTTTGGGATCCTCCCTCCTCCAAGGTTGTAGGGATGGCTGAATGTAAGACTCATGACCCTGGACAGGTGAGATAGACAGCAGTTTATTTGTTACATGTAATAATGAAATGGGAATCTGAACTCTTTGTCCTCAAAGCTGAAGAATGGAATCCATACACACACTCACACAGGCAGTTTTGTTTTAGAGAGTAGAAGTACAAAGTTCTCAGCATGGACACTGAGAGTGTGAACAGTGTCCTGAAACAGAGGGAATCACAACAATTTATAACAGTGTCAATATTAACCTGTTCATTTTTGGTTGGTTTAGAGGTCCTGATGTGTGCAATCAGTGACCAATCAGTTGAAAAGTCATCATGCATAGTTTGTCAGTTTTACGGCCTTTTTTGATCTCTCAGTCCTTGAGTTTTCCTAAGACATTGAGTCTCCATCCCCTGACCTTTTCTCATGACCTCAGGCCATTGTTTAAGGACCAGATGTATGTCTTAATGTTGATGATTCACCTGGTGTTTTCTTTCTCATAAACTGAACATCAGTTACTGATTGTCCTGTTGTGGGTTCGAGTGTTTTATGGTCACAGGCCAGGAAGTCGATCCTCTCAATGTCAAGAAAACTGGAACAATGAATAAGGGTGTGGGTTATTGGAGCATACCTGTTTCTCTTACCTGTGTGAGAAAATAAGTGGAAATTAGAATTGAATTGTTTAAAAACAGAAACTGAGGCTTTAACCCTACACTGACTACCTAATGATTGTCTACCTCAATCACAGCTCAGGAAAGAACACTGCATGACACAAAGAGCCCCGTGAAGTTTGCACCCAGAAACAGTGAACAAGCAGCCTTTATAGTGCAAAGAGGAGGCAGTGACCTCTCCTTCCTAGGCAGCTTGTGATTAGCTTTTTGAAACAATTCCACAGTCTAAAGGAACATGAAACCTGGTTCTCATGGATAAGCCAGAACTGGACCAGGTCTTCTTGGTAAGGAGAATTTTATAGCTAAAGACCTTACTCCTGAAGCAGAGCCAGGAGGGGAACTTGTGGTTATGTCATTCGAGGCCCTCAGGCTTTTACCAGATACTGAAGAAGTACACAAGTAGGCCTTAAGTTAGGGCTTAAACCACAGCTTCAATTCCCAAATCTTTTTTTTTTTCATTCGTTTGTGTCCCAAGCAAAGTGTGATCCAAAACAATTTTTTTAAGTTATTTGTGTAATATCTAAGTTTTATACTGTGTGTGTGTGTGTATGCATGTATGTTTGTGTGTGTTCAGTCTTGTCCAACCTTTGCGACTCCATGGACTGTAACCAGCCAGTCTCCTCTGCCAATGTCTATGGAATTTTTCAGGCAAGAGTACTGGAGTGGGTTGCCATGCCCTCCTCCAGGGGATCTTCCTGACCCAGGGATTGAACCAGTGTCCCCTCTGCCTCCTGCATTGGCCAGTGGATTCTTTACCACTAGTGCCACCTGGATGTAGTTTCTACTGAATTGAGATTGCAATGATTTTGTTGAGGCTACAATTGCATTTGTCCAAAGCATTAAGACAATGTTTGAATTTGAATAGTTCAGACTGGAACAAGTCCTTTCAAGTTTGCTACATTCCTTGTGACTCAGCTGGTAAAGAATCTGCCTGTGGGAGACCTGGATTCAATCCCTGGGTTGGGAAGATCCCCTGGAGAAGGGAATGGCTACCCACTCCAGTATTCTGACCTGGAGAATTCCAGGGGCTACACAGTCCATGGGGTGGCAAAGAGTCGGACACGACTGAGCAACTTTCACTTTCACTTTAAGGGGAATAATGTCTGCCTTCCTTAAGTATCGCTTTCTGGATGCATTTGCATTTGGGACTCTTACAACCATTTATAAACTTGTTACCTACATGGCCAATTTCTATTATGACATACTCATCAAAATAATGTTACAGATCATCAAAATTACTTTCACAGTGGCTCTCAAATTTCTTTCAGATATTTCCTAAATAACTAGGTTGGAAATACACAGAACATAGTGGTGCTTCTTAAATACAGCCATGTGATGTCGTGTCATATGACAATTTTTTCAGGCCTTGTCGGGAGACTGTGTAATTTCCTCAGTTCTGTTTCACCGCAGGAAAAATTTGAAACAATGGACAGACCAGTGTTATAGCTCAGTTTTATTTGGCAAACAAAGGAAAATACATTCTCGAGGCATGAGGGTGGGCGGACCCAAAAGACAAAAGAGAAGTCCCCCCCGCTCAATTTTGGCTCCTCTTTTTATGTTTTTTTCTCCTCCCCTTGAGCCTGCCCTATGTAAACTGGGCTAACCAGGAGGGCTGTTTGTTTTACCTGAGATTCTCACTCCACTCCTCACTCCGAACCTTCCTTTGTTCTATTTTTGTGGGCTTTTCCCTTCTTTGTCTTTTAGCCACTGCCATTCTGGACTCCTTTTTCCTATTTTAACTACCTAACATTCCCCACTCAAGACTTAGGAGGCCCAATTATTCAGTGATAGGTGCATTGAGGTCTCTATGGATACATCCTGCTTAACTGGGATGGCGAGGGGCATTGGGCCTCCCCCACTTGCTGGTCTCAAGCCTCAGAGTCCGTATAGTGGTGTCCATCTAAGGGTGAGTGATATTTTCCATGGCCAGCTGTAGTTTTATATATCCTTGTTGAACTGGCATGCATGTTGTAGTTTATTGACCTGGCGGCAAAAGTTTAGCATTTATGATCTCAAAATTGGAGATAACTGCATATCCAGCTCTTTTTCCATCCAAGACAAAGCCATCCCATCAGTGGCCAGATTTCCTCAGGATTGGCTAGAGGATCTTCTGACAATTCCTCTCGGGGTTTTGTCCAATGATCCAAAGTTTCTAGGTAAGAATGAAAGGGGAGAGAGCCCTTGGGGGTAGGCAGGAGGGTAACTGGGTTAAGACCCTTACAAGGGGATATAGTTAGGCCTGGATTTTCCATCATCACTACTTGATACCAGAGGATCCTTTGATTGGACATCCATAAATGGCCTCTCCCATTCAGGAGTTGCTTCACTTGATGAATAGTAAAAATAATTAATTTGCCCCCAAAAGAGAGTTTTAAAGCATTTTCTATCAGGACTGCAATAGCTGCAAGATTTCAAAGGCAGGGGAAGATCTCTTCCCAATAAGGAAGTAGGACACTCAGGGACCACCAGAAGCTGGTGGGGAAATACTTGTCCATCCCAGCAACAAAGAAGTGCTTGGGTTAATCTTTTTCTAATTGCTTTTCCTGTAGCACCCAAAATGGTACAGGTTTGGGAGGAGAAGGCTCCAGAGTAGGAGGTCAGGACAGAGTAGTTAGCCCCTGTGTCAACCAAGAAATTCTCAGACCTACTTGTCACATCCAGTTGCACCCTTGGCTTCAGCCCCATGATGGTTATCTGTGACAGGCAGGCTGGCTGGAGTGGGCCACTATAGCTTCAGTCCTGTTGAACCACCATGAGGGAAGGTTTAGTGCTTGACCTTGAGGCTCTTGGGTCCTGAGGGCAGAGTGCTGCCCAATATCCCAAATGATAGCATTTTTAGCAAACCATTTTAAGAGACTTGCTACAGTTTGGACACTCTTTGGCTCAATGTCCCACCTGTCCACTGATTGGGCATCTGCCTCATGCCTTGTCCTTCAAGATCTCAGGGTTTGCCATTGGGCTTCCCTGGAGGGTGGACAACATCTGGGCATGACTTATCTCTTTCCTTTCCTGCCTTTCCTGGGCCTTGGCCTCCCTCTCCTGCTCTCTGTTATAAAAGGTATTGGTGACTGTCTGGACCATCTCCTATAAAGAGGCAGCAGGGTCCTGCTGCTGTGGTTGTTGTAACTTTACCCTGATGTCTGATGCACAATGGGACAGGAATTTGTCCTTTAAAATCACCTGACCCTCAATCTGGAGTCTAAGTCCAGATTGATAAACATTTGGAGGGCCTTTTTAAACTTTCCAGGAAGGCAATGGGGTTCTTGTTGGGCTCCTGAGTTATTGCTGAGACCCAGGCATAGCTGATTACTTGTTGCTGGGCTACTTTCAGTCCTGCCTTTACCCAGATCAGAAAATGATCCTTTTCCCAGAAGTGCTCAAGGTCATTATAATTCAATTAGGATCTGAGGAGGGGACTGCAGTTTGCTCTACTGGGTATTTACCATTTGACATGTAAAGCCCCGTAGCATACCTCTGGGCTTCCTTTAAGACCCTAGCATACTCAGGGTCAGATAAAGTTTGACTAAATATGATCATGATGTCCTTTCACGTGAAGTCAAAGGCTAAGGTAATGTGTTGGAATGTATCTATATATTTCCCTGGGTCATCTGTATAGCTTCCCAGGTCTTGTTTGATCCATCTTAGTTCTAAGAGGGAGAGGGACTTATGGACCTGGGTTGGTCCAAATTCTCCTCCAGTTTCAACTAAGGGACATATTCAAGTTGGCTTTTGTGGAGGGATGTTTGCAGATATGGGGTCATGTTTGGATACAAGGAAGGAGCACCACGCAACTCAGGAGCCATGGGAAGTGAGCCTTCATGGGAGGCTTCCTTCTCTTGGTTGTCTGTGCCTAACACCATTTGCCTAGTAGGCTCACTTTTAGGGCATACAACAATCCCATACTTAAGACAGAGTTCCTTCATATCTCTTAGTTGGAAGAAAGTTTGGACATAGGGGATCTCTGACCATTTCTCTTGTCTTTTGCAGGATAAGTCTAGCTGCAGGATGATATTGTAATTTAAACTCCCATCCTCAGGTGAGTGTCCCTTGTCCCACAGAGGATACTGTGACCATGCACTGGCACAAAATAATTTTACGCCACTTCTCCTTAGGGTTAGAGGATTGAACAACTTCCAGTTATGAAGGATGCATCTCAAGGACATCTGTCAGAAAGTGAATTGGTTATTTCCCATCTGAAAGACAGTGATGACAGAGAGAAAAAGAAAAAAAAAAGTATAGGCCTCCCTTTATTTCCATGGGTGGATTTCCTTGGGGGTGAGTCTTTTTGAAGCTTATCCTACCCAGTACTATTGCAACCTGAGAGCCAGGCATCCTCAGGTCAGGGTGCAGATCCCCAGGCAGGCTGAGGCATGACAGCCTCCTGGACAGTGAATCCCCAGAGCAGGTTGAGGCAGGTCGGCCTCCTAAGAATTGGGTACTTGGGCAGTTGAGGCATGTCGACCTCCTGGGACCCCTGGACTGGCGGACCCTGAGCAGGTTGAGGCATGACAACCTTTTGAGGACCAGATTTCCAGGCAAGTTGATCTCCTGAGATCTCCAGACTGGAGTTGGGCATCCCCAAGGTCTCCAACATGACCAGTGGTGGGGGGTGGGAGGTGGGCAGAGATTAAGGGGTTGCAAACTTAACTTAATGCTGGTTTGTCCACTGCAGATGGGAACAGCTATCATGATGTAAAGCAATCCAAGCCTGTGCTCTGAGACTGGGAACCTGGGGAAATAGCCATAAAACTTATGCTCTTATTTCTCTGAGGGAATGTAAGTCATTGATTTCCCCCCTTAGGCCTCCATAAAACAGTTTAGGGTATTCCCAACGGTAAACATCTCATTGTCATAGATCTGTTTTAGGAAATAACAGAAGTAACTGACAAAGTTGAGGGTTATCTGGTCCTGTGTAGAGTCTTCTCTTGTGCTATTGGAAGAGAGTGTTTGCTATGACCAGTGCATTCTCTTGGCAGAACTCTATTAGCCTTTTCCCTGCTTCATTCTGTAAACCAAGGCCAAATCTACCTGTTACTCCAGGTGTTTCTTGACTTCCTACTTTTTCATTCCAGTCCCCTATAATGAAAAGGACATTTTTTTTTGGGGGGGGGGTGTTAGTTCTAAAAGGTCTTGTAGGTCTTCATAGAACCATACAACTTCAGCTTCACCATTACTGGTCAGGGCATAGACTTGGTATTACTGTGATATTGGATGGTTTGCCTTGAAAACCAACAGAGATCATTCTGTCGTTTTTAAGACTGCATCCAAGTACTGCATTTTGGACTCTTGTTGACCATGATGGCTACTCCATTTCTTCTAAGGGATTCTTGCCCACAGTAGTAGATATAATGATCATCTGAATTAAATTCAACCATTCCAGTTCATTTTAGCTCGCTGATTCCTAAAATGTTGATGTTTACTCTTGCCATTTCCTGTGTGATGACTTCAAATTTGCCTTGATTCATGGACCTAACATTCCAGGTTCCTATACAATATTGCTCTTTACAGCATTGGGACCTTTCTTCTTTCACCAGTCACATCCACAACTGGGTGTTGTTTTTGCTTTGGATCCTTATCTTCATTCTCCCTGGAGTTATTTCTCCACTGATTTCCAGTGGCATATTGGGCACCTACCGACCTGGGGAGTTCATCCTTCAGTGTGCTATGTTTTTGCCTTTTCATACTGTTCATGGGGTTCTCAAGGCAAGAATACTGAAGGGGTTTCTCATTCCCTTCTCCAGTGAGCCACATCTTGTCAGAACTCTCCACATTGACCCATGCATCTTGGGACATCATCAGATGGTCAACACCAAAATCAGATTGATTATATTCTGTGCAGCCAAAGATGGAGAAGCTCTATATAGTCAGCAAAAACAAGACTGGGGGCTGTCTGTGGCTCAAATCATGAACTCCTTATGGCCAAATTCTGACTTAAGTTGAAGAAAGTAGGGAAAACCACTAGTTCATTCAGGTATGAACTAAATCAAATCCCTAACAATTATATAGTGGAAGTGAAAAATAGATATAAGAGACTAGATCTGATAGACAGAGTGTCTGATGAGCTATGGACAGAGGTTCTTGACATTGTACAGGAGACAGGGAGCAAGAACATCCCCAAGAAAAAGAAATGCAAAAAAGCAAAATGGCTGTCTGAAGAGGCCTTACAAATAGCTGTGAAAAGAAGAGAGGCCAAAAGCAAAGGAGAAAAGGAAAGATATTCCCATTTGAGTGCAGAGTTTCAAAGAATAGCAAGGGGAGATAAGAAATCTTTCCTCAGTGATCAGTGCAAAGAAATAGAGGAAAACAATAGAATGGTAAGGACTAGAGATCTCTTCAAGATGATTAGAGATACCAAGGGAACATTTCATGCAAAGATAGGCACAATAAAGGACAGAAATGGTATGGACCTAACAGAAGCAGAAATTAAGAAGAGGTGGCAAGAATACACAGAAGAACTGAACAAAAACAATCTTCACAATCCAGATAATCAAGATGGTATGATCACTCACATAGAGGAAGACATCCTGGAATGTGAAGCAAAGTGGGCCTTAGGAAGTATCACTATGAACAAAGCTAGTGGAGGTGATGGAATTTCAGTCAAGCTATTTCAAATCCTAAAATATGATGCTGTGAAAGTGTTGCACTGAATATGCCAGAAAACTTGGAAAACTCAGCAGTGGCCACAGAACTGGAACAGGTCAATTTTCATTCCAATCCCAAAGAAAGGCAATGCAAAGAATGCTCAAACTACCACACAATTGCACTCATCTCACACGTTAGTTAAAAAATGCTCAAAATTCTCCAAGCCAGGCTTAGGCAATATGTGAACCGTGAACTTCCAGATGTTCAAACTGGTTTCAGAAAAGGCAGAGGAACCAGAGATCAAATTGCCAACATCTGCTGGATCATCAAAAAAGCATCTATTTCTGCTTTATTGACTATGCCAAAGCCTTCGACTGTGTGGATCACAATAAACTGGAAAATTCTGAAAGAGATGGGCATACCAGACCACCTGACCTGCCTCTTGAGAAATCTGTATGCAAGTCAGGAAGCAACAGATAGAACTGGACATGGAACAATACACTGTTTCCAAATAGGAAAAGGAGTACGTCAAGGCTGCATATTGTAACCCTGCTTATTTAACTTATATGCAGAGTACATCAGGAGAAATGCTGGGCTGGAAGAAACACAAGCTGGAATCAAGATTGCCTGGAGAAATATCAATAACCTCAGATATGCAGATGACACCATCCTTGTGGCAGAAAGTGAAGAGGAACTAAAAAGCCTCTTGATGAAAGTGAAAGAGGAAGAGTGAAAAAGTTGGCTTAAAGCTCAACATTCAGAAAACTAAGATCATGGCATCTGATCCCTTCACTTCATGGCAAATAGATGGGGAAACAGTGTCAGACTTTATTTTGGGGGGTCCAAAATCACTGCAGATGGTGACTGCAGCCATGAAATTAAAAGACGTTTACTCCTTGGAAGGAAAGTTATGACCAACCTAGACAGCATATTAATAAGCAGAAACATTACTTTTTCAACAGAGGTCCATCTAGTCAAGGCTAGGGTTTTTCCAGTAGTCATGTATGGATGTGAGAGTTGGACTGTGAAGAAGGCTGAGCGCCGAAAAATTGATGCTTTTGAACTGTGGTGTTAGAGAAGACTCTTGAGAGTCCTTTGGACTACAAGGAGATCCAACCAGTCCATCCTAAAGGAGATCAGCCCTAGGTGTTCATTGGAAGGACTGACGCTGAAATTGAAACTCCAATACTTTGGCCACCTCATGCAAAGAGTTGACTCATTGGAAAAGACCCTAATGCTGGGAGGGATTGGGGGCAGGAGGAGAAGGGGACAACAGAGGATGAGATGGCTGGGTCGCATTGCCGACTCGATGGACATGAGTTTGAGTAAACTCCGGGAGTTTGTGATGGACAGGGAGGCCTGGCGTGCTTCGATTCATGGGGTCGCAAAGAGTTGGACACGACTGAGCGACTGAACTGAACTGAAAATCACTGCAGATGGTGACTGCAGCCAGAAAACAAAAAGCCACTTACTCCTTGGAAAAAAAGTTATGAGCAACCTAGACAGCATATTAAAAAGCAGAGTCATTACTTTGCCAACCAAGTCCACTCTAGTCAAGGTGATGGTTTTTCCGGTAGTCATGTATGGATGTGAGAGTTGGACTGTAAAGAAAGCTGTGCGCCTAAGAATTCATGCTTGTGAACTGTGGTGTTGGAGAAGACTCTTGAGAGTCCCTTGGACTGCAAGCACATCCAATCAGTCCATCCTAAAGGAAATCAGTCCTGAATGTTCATTGGAACGACTGATGCTGAAGCTGAAACTCCAATTCTTTGGCCACCTGATGAAAAGAGCTGACTCATTTGAAAAGACCCTGATACTGGGAAAGATTGAAGGTTAGAGGAGAAGGAAATGATGGAGGATGAGATGGGGGGATGAGATCACCAACTAAATGGACATGAGTTTGAGTAAACTCTGGGAGTTGGTGATGGGCAGGGAGGCCTGGAGTTTTGCAGCCCATGGGGTCACAAAAAGTCGGACTTGACTGAACTACTGACCTGAAATGAACTGGTCTGGTCTTGTTAGGGTCATTAGGAGTAGTGTAACAATAAGCGAGGTGGAGAGATGTTGTCTATAAGGGGGCAGGGTCCTGCTTGTAGTGGATAGTAAGTGGCTTAAGAACAAATTGATAAGAGGCACTAGAACAGAGTTTCCACAATAGTGCAGTGGGGATTTTATTTAGGGGCCTGAAGGGCTAACTCCCCAATTGGCAAACATTATCCTTGGAAGCCCAACTGCCCTTGAAGGGATGGACCAACAGATGGATTTCTAGCAGGCATTGTGCGCCTGTCAACTGCATTAGCATGTTCACTGAGAGACGCTTTTGTTGTACATCTTGTAGGAAACATGGAAGATGAAGGCCTGAATGTCTAGAGGGATTGGATATTATATAGCATTTCTCTCCCAAGGGCCAGCTATTTTCTTGTTGTCCTTCCAGAAAATTGTAGAGGCAACATTGTGGGCAGGAAGGGGCTCAGAAAAACAGCATGCAACCGTAGGGGGTGGGGGGAAGGCCACAACTTTTGAAAGAATGACATAGCCCAAAGGCACAACATAAACCGATTAAAAACAAATGGGTCCCAGATGACAAGTCAAATTCAACTAAACTTTGATCCTCAGTCTGCAAGCTAAATGACACACCCAGAGGTGCCAGGACAGTTTCAAAGCACTGTCAAAAGACCAAGGACTGGGTGGTTCCCTAATTGTTGGGAAACCCTCCCACTCATTAGCATATGAAATCACCTAGCTAGCAAGATCTAACCACACCACCTTCCATAACCACTGCACTTGCCCTCTGTGATGGCCCACACTCTTGGAGTGTGTTTTTCTCTGAATTCAAACAAATCTACCTCTTACTTATCTTTGTGTCTCTCACTGAAATTTTGCAATGAGCCATCAAGAACCTGAGCTTCATCAGGTCCTGAAGTCAAGTACTATGGGTTTTGACCGGGCTCAAGTCCCAGGAAAGAGGAACTGAAAAATGGAAGGCAAAAGCAGTGGGAGAAATGTGCTGAGGAATCACCTTCATAACCTGCAGGAAAATCTGCTAAATACATGAACTGTGCTCACGGTTTTCATTGGCCTGATCCTTGACACAAAGATGATTAAAGACAGAAGAACCCTCACCTGCTTGGACAACAGCTACTAAATAGCCTCTGCCAGAGTCCCTCAGTTGCACCCACTGCTGCTCACCTGTTCATGGGGGGGTTCAAGGAAACAAGAGACAAGAGATTGTAAAGGAATTGAGATTTTGTTAGCCATACGTCCTTCTAGACATAGGCATGAGGACCTCCTACCTTAACCTGGGGTCTTCTGGAATCTGAGACTGAGTCACGTGAGCTTTCTGCTGAGTTTGTTTTTGCTGTCCTGTTTCCACCACGCTGGGCTTCTTGTCGCTCCTTGTCACTTCCCCTGCACTGGGTTTTCCTCATGTTCAGCTTTCATGGCTGGAGCTTTCGCAGAGTTTGGCTTCTGTTGTGCTTGGCTTCTGCCTAGCCAGGGCTGAGCTGAGGTTGTTTCAGGCAGGTTCAATCCGAGTCATGGCACCATATTATGTCTGTGGAATGTGTGATTTCCTCAGTTCTGTCTGGCTGCAGGAAAAACTTGAAGCAACGGATGGACCAGTGTTATAGCTCAGTTTTAAGAGCTTCCCAGGTCGTGCAGTGGTAAAGAATGCTCCTACAAGCTGGAGACCTGGGTTCAATCCCTGGCTCTGGAAGATCCCCTGGAGAAGGAAGCGCAAGTGTTCCAATATTCTTGCCTGGAGAATCCCATGGACAGAGGAGCCTGGTGGATTACAATCCATAAGGGTTGCAGAGTCTAATACAACTTAGTGACTGAACATGCATGCATCTTTTTAAAATCTGCCTAGTTCATGTACCTATTATCCTTCTGTGTCCTTTCCCAAACTACTGAGCAATGAACCCTGAAGAATTCAGAATTCTTTATTTCCAAGGAATTAGCAACAATGTTGAACTTTCTAAGAGATTGGCAGGAGATCACACAGAATAAAGAAATTTTGAATCCTTCTTAGAAGTGGAAGAAAAAAACCCTGCATTAACTTAAAAAGTTAATGGTGAGGGTGGCTTTTGGTGTTTAATAATTATTTTAATTGGTTTGTGTTAGGAGCTGTTTCTAAGGCTCTCAGAGGTAAATAAAGGTCTTAGAGGCTCTCAGATTGTTAGGATAGTCAAAGGTAAGAAAAAGAAGAATAGAGGAAACAAAAGAGGCAAAGCAAAGGCAAAAATAAAAAGAATAATAATGTGAAAACTAAAGAACCACAGTGTAAGAAAGCACAGAATGAATAAAGTTTCAATACCTTTCCCCTGCTTTACAACTGAGGAATTAAATGAAAATCTTTCAAATGCAAATGTTACTTTGTTCCCATCACTTTACATCCTAAATCAAGTCCTGAGGAAATATAAGGTGTTCCTTTTTTCTAAGAGTACATTTAAAAGACACTATAAAGCTCTCCTAAAATATTTTATGAAATCCAAGGTGTACATCCTTCATATTAAACATCCATGAAATCCAGGACATTTTTGCAATGACAATCATCCAGGCCAAAGTTGTTGATGCTATTGTCATTGACCAAGCAGATGCTTGCAAATCCAAACGTGCAATGTGGATTTTATCAGTTTGGAAGAACATCTCAAAGAAAATGGTGGAATACTCATTTAAAACATGAGTATTCTACTTTGTAGATGCTTTGATGGCACAGAGAATGATGATACATAGAAAAACTGACATTGGTGACTCTGAGACTTAATGTGATCCAGTAATATCAAACTCTGAATATGAAGATATTTTTGGAATGTTTTAACCACTTTATTTCACTTATGTGTGTGTTTGTGTGCTCAGTCCTCCAATAGTGTATGACTTTTTGTGATCCCTTGGACTGTAGCTTGCCAGGCTCCTCTGTCCATGGAATTTTCCAGGTAGGGATATTGGAGTGAGTATTCCAGCTTGGGATTCTTCCCAACCCAGAGACTGAACTCAAGGCTCTTGTGTCTTCTGCACTGGCAGGTAGATTCTTTACCACTGAGCCATTTTATTTGTTTTACATGGGCTCAAGTCTGGTATATAATAAAAGCAAACATCAAAATGAGTCTAAAAATAGAAAATAAAAATTCTAAATAATAAGAAAACATTGTGTTCTATTTTGATTGGCCCTATTTTTTTCTTAACAGCACTTAAAATAATGCTGGGTCACAAAATTAACCTTTTCTTATATTTGATGAGAGCTGGTTTTTTGAAACTTCATCTTGTAACTACCATCCTTTTTTCAGATCAAGCGTAAGATATTATCGTACTATATGCATGACAAGAGAACAATAAAATATCTGCCATTATTGAAACATACATTTTTATATGAGACATAAAAATGAGTACGTGTTTTCAAAACATGCTGTATTTAGTTGCTCAGTTGTGTCCAATTATGTGACCCCATGGACTGTAGTCTGCCAGGCTCCTCTGTCCATGGGGATTCTATAGGCAAACATACTGGAGTGGGTTGCCATGCCCTACTCAAGGGGTCTTCCCAACCCAGGGATCGAACTCAGGTCTCCCAAATTGCAGGTACTTTCTTTACTCTCTGAACTACCAGGGAAGAAGAATACTTGTCCTTACTAAATATATAGCAATTATCCTATCTGTAAATAATCAGAAAACTCCTTTTTTGTTCTTATCAGTACTTGGGGTGGAAGGGGAACTCACATTTTAAATATTTACAAACAGGTAGAGATGTCTTACATATTTATTCCATTTTCTTTTCTTTTTTTTTCTTGTTTTCACTTAAATGGACATGGATAATTTGGTTAAGGCTGATTTTTAAATATTGTCTTTAAAACGTGCTTTCTGTATGTTTGTTTGTTTTAGGATGATTTAAGGAATGTGGTTGAAAAGTAGAGATCATAATCACAAATGTTGGAGAGGAAAGGCATTTTCTCTACCCTTCTGGGTTCTTTGGCTGATCTAAATAATTAAGTTAATATAAGAGAGATGAACAGAGAAAAACTAATTAAATTTTATACATACAGGATACCTAAAATATAAGACCCAAAGGCAAGTCAAGCACTTGGGGCTTAAAGGCTGTCCTGAGCTAAGGACTAGAATATGGCCTAAAGCTTCAAAGGAGAGAAGGGTAATTCAAGGGATGGTAGGAACAACAGATATTAGGTAATTAGATGCTTACCCTGTGGCACAGATGGGTCATTCAGATAAAAGTTATCTTTGGTAATCTCTCTCTCTCTTTCTGAGTCAGGCCACCTTCAGTTAAGTTCAGTCACTCAGTCATGTCCGACTCTTTGTGACCCCATGGATTGCAGCACCTAAGGCCTCCCTGTCCATCACCAACTCCTGGAGTTTACCCAAACTCATGTCCATTTAGTTGGTGATGCCATCGAACCATCTCATCCTCTGTCATCCCCTTCTCCCCTTGCCTTCAATCTTTCCCAGCATCAGGGTCTTTCCAAATGAGTCAGCTTTTCGCATCAGGTGGCCAAAATATTGGAGTTTCAGCTTTAATATCAGTCCTTCCAATGAACATTCAAGACTGATTTCCTTTAGGATGGACTGGTTGGATCTCCTTGCAGTTCAAGGGACTCTCAAGAGTCTTCTCCAATACCACAGTTCGAAAGCATCAATTCTTCAGTGCTCAGCTTTCTTTATAGTCCAAGTCTCACATCCATACATGACTACTGGAAAAACCATCGCCTTGACTAGACGGACCTTTGTTGACAAAGTAATGGCTCTGCTTTTTAACATGCTGTCTAGGTTGGCCATAACTTCCCTTCCAAGGAGTTAGTGTCTTTTATTTATTTATTTATTTATTTTGAGTTAGTGTCTTTTAATTTCATGGATGCAATCACCATCTGCAGTGGTTTTGGAGCCCCCAAAATAAAGTCTGTCACTGTTTCCACTGTTTTTCCATCTATTTGTCATGAAATGAAGGGACCACATGCCATGATCTCAGTATTCTGAATGTTGAGCTTTAAGCCAACTTGTTTACTTTCAGGCCATCTTATCTACATTATTTTAGGTAATTGAGGGGGAGGTGAAAAACTCTTCTTAAATCTTCTGGTCCTTGATGAATTGTCTTCAGCCCAAGATAATCTCCAAATCAAAGTGGAATGTTTTGGGGAAGCTTGTTCTGAATCCCTTCACAGGATATGTCTTCAACACTTCTGACATATTCTCCAAGTCTGTAGGGGTCAAACTGGAAGTAATTCTTCACCCTTTCAAATGAATGTTTTATTTTCCTAGCTGACATATTTTTCCTTCTTCCAGTCCCACTCAACTCCACTCCTACCCCTCCAGTCCCTGGCACGTTTTCATAGCTTTCCTGATTACTGCAGATAACAGGTTTATATTTTTGCCTGATACAAATTTCAGTCCAGAAGTGTAAAAACTTCACAGTCTCATCTGTATACTTATCCCTTGTGTAACTTGAGCCAATTTCAGCCCAAGAAACCTACAGTTGGAAGAAAGTAAAGTTGGTGCCTCCCTTACCCTATTTCCCCCTTAACAGCTGTTTAATGCAGTGTTTGGACAGAAGAGAAAGGAAAGGGAGACAAATGTTTTTAAGGAACATTTACAGCTGTAATCTGGGAATGCCTGATACCAAATATTTATTGAAGCTTTTATTTAAGGGGAGCTTGTGCTATTTCACTCATGTATGTATTTGTGCCCACAAACACGCACACATAGATACATACACATTCACTCTTGGGGATCTCTTGCCTGCAGTTCCTTTGGCACTCAGAATACCATCCAGCTGGTACCTAACAACCCATTAGCTCTGTACTGAATGTTCCACCTCAAGTCACTTTTTGGTGAAGTCATGAAGCATCATGAAACTGTTTTGGATAGAACTACTTTTTTTTTTTCTTCCCAAAGTAGCCCATAGTAAATTCTGTCACAGGCAACGTTGTTTAACCTGGTAGAATCTGTAAGTGCGGCTTTTTACTAATGCAGTTTTGTCTCTCTTTGCTCTTCTGTCCCAAACTGAGCTAATCAATCTACCCAATTGAGAATTTTACTTGGCATATTCCAAATACCACTACTTGCTTCCTCAAACTCTACAAAGGGGTCATGATGGACTTCAATATCTCTAATAAAATTTTTGCTATGAGTTTCTTCAACATTCCAGTGAACTTTTCAACTTAAGTAGCCTAGGTTAGTGTAAAAAATAGTCTTAGCAAAAGCAGTTTCACTATCTATATTCTGTTCTTTGTAACATCCATTCAAGTACCTAGTTTTAGAATGTGTGATCATTTATCATCTAACAAATTATTCTGGTTTTTGTAGGCTTCTCCAGAATTAATGAAACATCCCAGAATACTCTGATTTACATATCTATCTCCATTTACCTATCTCTATCCATCAATTATAATCTATCAATCAATTTTCATATCTTTATGGAGATTTATAGATGTGCATGTGTGTTTGGTTATAAACAAGCAATTAGAAATAGAAAGATGAAAAAGGAGGAGAAAGAGGAAAAGCACAGTAGGGGATTAATGAGAAGGAAAAGAAGAAAAATGTAGAGAAAGTGATGTTATTTAGTTGCTAAGTTGGGTCAGACTTTTTTGCTACCCTTTGGACTGTAGCTCATCAGGCTCCTTTGTCCACGGGATTTCCCAGGCAAGAATACTGAAGTGGGTTCCCATTTCCTTCTCCAGGGAATCTTCCTGACCCTGGGATCAAACTTGAGACTCCTGCTTGCACACAGATTCTTTACTGCTGAGTCACCAGAAAATGTCATAGAAGGATGATTTTTCAGCTTCCTTCTAGTGAATGCTTTTTACACCCTTTTGACTCTGAGTTTTATTATTTTCTCAAGAAACATGGAAAATATTTGTCCCATTGCCAATAGGTTAAAAACTGAATTCTGCTTCACAATCATAAAATGATTAAACAGTAATCACAGGAAATCTGAATTCTGCCTCACAGTTGTAACATGATTAAACAGTAATGCAGGGAATCTGAAAAAGTGGCAAAATAAGCCCCCTGAACTTCTGGAGCCTTCAGTGGGCTTCAAGATATTTCAGCTTCTTTTTCTCCACTATGAGATCTACAGTCTCTCCTCAACTAGGGATTAGGAATTTCATGATCAAACTAGAGGAAAAGACAGTGTGCTGGCTTACAAAGCTAACCAGCCAATGAGAAACTGCAGGATCCAGGAGAAAATGCCAACCACCTTGTAGTAAAGGCCTGTAATGAAACAAAATAATTAGCAGCAGAACAGATTACTGCTGAAGGACTAAAACACCTTCACCACCGATCACTAAGTGATAATCAGAGGTCACTGTAAAGCAAATGGTTGAAAATGCATAACTGTTGAGGAAAAAATGTTTAAAACCCCCATCAATAGATTATTATGAACTGTGAATTTTACACAGCATTTATTATTAAGTATGCTGTGCTGTGCTGAGCTTAATTGTTCAGTTGTCCAGCTCTTTGCAACTCCATGGACTGTAGCCGACCAGGCTCCTTTGTCCATGGGATTTCCCAGCCAAGCATACTGGAGCAGGTTGCCATTTTATTCCCCAAGGGATCTCCCTAACCCAGGGATCAAACCCAAGTCTCCCGTATTGCAGGCAGATTCTTTACCAACTGAGCCACCAGGGAAGCCCAGTATTAAGTATGTTAAAGATAAATAAGATTTAGTCCTTCACTGTAGGAGTTATAGTAAAAGTGAGACAAAAGTTTAATATAATGTAATAATTAAGCAATTATTTGTGTGTGTGTGTGTTTTAAAAAACATTTGTTTTGCAGTAGTAGCTGTTTTAAGTTTGATGTGCCACATGGCCACTCTAGACTTCATATTCTTCTTTTGTGAAATGCAGATTATAAAAGTAACTTCCTTAAAGTGTCTTTGTGTGTGTGTGTGTGTGTGTGTATGTGGATTAACTGAAAATTAATCCACAAAATTAATTCATTACATGAAAATTTAAGTTAAATATTTAGTTTTATCTTGTAAATGCTTGATAATTTTATTTACTAGTTTATTGATAGTATTGTCACTATTATTATCCCATAATCATTTTAGGTATTGATGGCTAGAACTGTATGTTTCTGGGCTGAGGGAAGTCAAAAACAGCAGAAATAAAATGAAGAAGAATCCAGAAGATTGTAGTTCAAAAAAGAGTGGATACTCACTTACTTGATTTTCTGTTTACTTAAGAAAAAAGAAAAACTTTTTGTGGCCACAAACCTACTTATGTCTGTTTGTAAAATTTAAGAAAAAAAGAACTAACATTCTTGTAGTTTGTATTTTTACTTTCTTGTAGAATGTAAAAACTTACATTCTCTTCATTTACTGACTTGCTTTGAAATACTAGTACCTGCAAACATCTTGTTAAAAGTTGGGAATAGAATTGTAACTACAGTGCCAGCTTATTTCTGATTTTATTCTATAGCATCTCATGCGAGAATAAAATCAGGTTCAAGTCAACAAACCCATTTGTTCACATTCAGACTGAATAGAACACAAAGAGTTTGCTTTTATTTTTAACTACTGGAGAGTAAAAGAAAAGGAAGAATTTCACTCGAATGATAATCTTTAAGACTCTTCCAGATTAGTTCATATACCAAGAGATTCAGGTTCATTACTGCTAACATTGGCTAATCATTAATTTTGGAATCCTTATTTGGAACCCCTTCAGACTAATGAGACTTATCCTTGTGAGAAATTTGTCAAGACATTGCATCATATTTCTAAGAGTTTATTTCTCCAAATCAAATGAAGAATATTACCTATTCTATGAAGAATTTAGATCTTTCAATTTGCTTTATATTTTCAATATTAGAATCTTATCTATTGTACCATTATACTAAATTCAAAATAATGAAGTGCATATACACAAGAAAATAAATTGAACTAGATTATAAGAAGATCAGTCCACACAGATTTACTTTTCCTTTTAAATTAAACATTCTAATGCTTCTTAGCAGTTACCAAAATTGATATGAGTCATCCTAATGGTTTTACATTTTATGCATGTTCACCAATACTCAACTGACATACGTGATTAGCTTACCTGAGGAGTATGAATAATAATATGCTGTGGAACTTGAGAAGGTGAAGAAAAAGTGCATTTCTTATAAATAAATTACTTAGTTATGTATTATTTATGTTACACAAATTTAAACAATGTATAATACATGAGGAGAAATTTACTATATTTGGAGCAAAAATAACTGAACAGTCTCTTAGGATCTCTATTAATATTTCAATATCAGTATTATTCTCCTATATAATTGATTTTGGGAGAGAATTTTGCATATGCTTTCTGAAATCTAACGACTAAAGCTCAAAATCCTTAGAGTATGCATGAGTTTGATATCACTTGCTTTGGGACAATTTTCTGAGTCTGAGGCCAAGATAAGTGAAGTTGCTCAGTCGTGTCCAACTCTTTTTGACCTCATGGACTGTAGCCTGCCAGGCTTCTCTGTCCCTGGAATTTTCCCAGCAAGAATACTGGAGTGGATTGCCATTTCCTTCTCCAAGGGATCTTCCTGACCCAAGGATCGAACGCCGGTCTCCCGCACTGCGGGCAGAATCTTTACCATCTGAGCCACTGGGGGGGGCCCTTAGCTATTGCTAAACTGGGAGACACTTTCAACAACTTTTATTATTATTATTATTTTTAACAACTTTTAAAATGACCTCTTCTAAGAGTCTCCACACAAGTTCATATCTTCTACCTCATACGCACTACTAGGCATATGAAAAGAGAAAAGGATCAAAGCCTGCTGCTTTCGCTTATATTCCAGGTCTCATGGCTTTTCTATTTCTTGTTTGAGGGGAGGGAGGAAAGAGGGATTAATTCCTATTTCTATTACAGGAGACTCTTGAATAATTACTGTTAAAATGAAAGAAACTCCAAATAATATGGCTTTGATTAATGATCTGGAACATTGAATTTATAAGCAATCCCAGGAAACATTTTTCTGCTTAAACCAGTATTTTGATCTCTTTTTTGAAAAAGCGGGAAATGAGTGACAATGATTTGTGAAGCTAAGGTGAAATGCTTTGTAGGCAAAAATGGGTTTTATTACTACTTGTGGAAAGAATGTTGAATTACAATAATTTATTGGACTTCTACTCATGAGAGGCACAGGTTTTTAACAGATATAAAAGAAAACAACTAGGATACCAATTCAGTACTACAAAACAGTGAGTAAGTGGGTCAATAATTATAATCCAACTCTATTCTAATTCCCTGACCATTCCTTACTTCATTGGCATAATTGGAAGGGCATTAGAGATAAGGTAAACTGCTCTTCTACTGTATCCTAAAATTTTCAATCTTAAAATTATAAGTGATAAATCTAATTCTCTAATTACAGGAATAATCATGTTACCGAGTTCAAGCTCATACTGTGTTCCACAAAAAAATCAAGTGCCAATAGACCAATTAATTAAGAGATGTGCTGTTGAGGCAATAGTGACTTTATTCAGAAAGCCAGCAGCTTGGGAAGATTGCGGACTAGTGTCCAAAAGAACCATGTTGCCTGACCTTGAATGCTAGTATCTTTTATATAACAAAGAAGGGGAGGTGAAAAGGTCAAGCAAAAAAGGGGACATATTGCAAATATTTCCAGGTTCTGGCCAGATTCTGGAGGGCATGTGTCAGTTTCTCCTCTCCTGTGGCTATTCACAATGCACTATAGGTGGGCCTCATCAGGATGTTTCTTATGAGCTAAACACAGATATTTTAGCTTAAGGCTCAGGCATGGGAGTCAGAGTCCCTGTAGATGAGCAGTCATGTATAATTTAAGCTATAGGCAACATCCCTTTAGTGATTCAGTTCAGTTCAGTTCAGCCGCTCAGTCGTGTCCAACTCTGCAACCCTATGGACCACAACACGCCGGGCCTCCCTGTCCATCACCAACTCCTGGAGTTTACCCAAACTCATGTCCATTAATTCGATGATGCCATCCAACCATCTCATCCTCTGTTGTCCCCTTCTCTTCCTGCCCTCATCTTTCCCAGCATCAGGGTCTTTTCAAATGAGTCAGTTCTTCACATTAGGTGGCCAAAGTATTGGAATTACAGCTTCAACATCAGTCCTTCCAATGAACACCCAGGACTGATCTCTTTTCGATGGACTGGTTGGATCTCCTTGCAGTCCAAGGGACTCTCAAGAGTCTTCTCCAACACCACAGTTCAAAAACATCAATTCTTTGGTGCTCAGCTTTCTTTATAGTCCAACTCTCATATCCATACACGACCACTGGAAAAATCATAGCCTTGACTAGATGGACCTTTGTTGACAAAGTAATGTCTCTGCTTTTTAATATGCTGTCTAGTTTGGTCATAACTTTCCTTCCAAGGAGCAAGTGTCTTTTAATTTCATGGCTGCAATCACCATCTGCAGTGATTTTGGAGCCCAGAAAAATAAAGTCAGCCACTGTTTCCACCGTTTCCCCATCTCACCGCCGCCACTCCTGACCTTGGACGTGGGGTACCTCCTCCCAGCCGCTTGCTGCTTCAGCGCTGCGCAGGCGCTGTGGACCTCTCCAGCACCCGGCAGCCGCTCCAGCGCCAAGTTTAGTGATTAACTTGTTGGAAAACATCCCTGGTGGATCAGATGATAAAGAATCTGCCAGAAGACCTGGATTCCATCCCTGAGTTGGGAAGATCCCCTGGAGAAGGGAATGGCTACCCACTTCAGTATCTTGCCTGGAGAATTCCATGGACAGTGCAGTCTGGCGGTCCCTTGTCCATGGGGCTGTGAAGAGTCAGACATGACTGAGCAACTAACACTTGTAGAAAAAGCGATAGAATACAAAGGTTAAAATATAAGAAACTGATCCAATGTGGAGTCAGATTTGTTCTTCCCTATTACAATTACATTTCTCTGAGGAAATATTTTGGCATTTATAAGTCACATCACTGAGTAGGCTGTCTTTTTTATATACTTATTGAGTTTATGTTTGAAGACATTGCTTCAAATGGGATATAGAGTAGAAATAAACTCACAAAACAGTACAGAATAAATACCTAAATATGCTTAAGAGTGCAAAGAAATTTGTCATAATTTTATCATGAGTTTTGAACAACAACTGTCTATAGGTTCAGTTCAGTTCAGTTCAGTCTCTCAGTCATGTCCGACTCTTTGTGACCCCATGAATCGCAGCACGCCAGGCCTCCCTGTCCATCACCACCTCCTGGAGTTTACTCAAACTCATGCCCATTGAGTCAGTGATGCCATCCAGCCATCTCATCCTCTGTCATCCCCTTCTCCTCCTGCCCCCAATCCCTCCCAGCATCAGGGTCTGTTCCAGTGAGTCAATTCTTTGTATGAGTTGGCCAAAGTAATGGAGTTTCAGCTTCAACATCAGTCCTTCCAATGAAAACCCAGGACTGATCTGCTTTAGGATGGACTGGTTGGATCTCCTTGCAGTCCAAGGGACTCTCAAGAGTCTTCTCCAACACCACAGTTCAAAAGCATCAATTTTTCGGTGCTCAGCTTTCTTCACAGTCCAGCTCTCACATCCATACATGACCACTGAAAAAACCATAGCCTTGACCAGACGGACCTTTGTTGGCAAAGTAATGTCTCTACTTTTTAATATGCTATCTAGGTTGGCCATAACCTTCCATCCAAGGAGCCTATAGTTTCAGAAGTACCCAAATTATAGCTTTGCCCTTTTCATTTTCTTCCACCATTATTTATCTTGGTATAATTCACTTATTAATTCATATATTCAACAGATATTTATTGAGCACCTACTCTCAGCTAAGCTTTCAAGTGAGTGTTGGGAAAGTCAAGAATTAACCCTACAGAAATTTCATTTCTGCTAGAGATACAAATAAATCTTGTTAGATGTGAGAATAGAACTAGGATAAGTTCAAGTTCAGAAGTACAGAATTTAGTGGGTACATGGGCAAAGAACCCTCAGCTCACATATGTGGACAATAATTTGGATCAAGAAATGTATAGTTATCCTAAACCTATCTTGGATACAGAATATGAAACTTTGTAATGAGAATATGTCTATGGTGATAAAAGCAATAATGGCATGTCAGTTTATAAATGACTGAAAACATAAATGAATTCCAAAAACTATCCAGGAATTTCTAATAAAATATTGCTTTTCATTAACCTTTTTTTTTTTTTAATTTAACATGGCCAATAGTTTTCTTAACTCTATTATGAATCCTAGTTGAAATCTGAAAGAAGAATAAAATTATAACTTATTTTAAAAATCACAAACACCATTTCTTTCAATCCTTTATATTATCTCCTGAGATCTCATTCAAGCCCTAAGAGGAACTGACCCTACTCAGCTGCTTAAAATTGACAAGCTCACAGCTCAAGATGGTATGTCTTTAGAAAAATGATACTTTCTTCTCCCCTTTCTATTCTTAGAACAAATGTCTCAATAAAGTTCTCCAAGTTTCCGTCCTTCTCCTTGAAACTTCTCAGTTCTTCACATAATTTTGAAGACTGGTTGTGTTAGATAGGCAGGCCAAAAGTCAAAACGTAGGAAAAAAATGTTCCACACTTCAGTACGTCAGTCTTACCAGCTTATGATCTTGGTGTGTAAGTGTTTTTGCTCTAGATTGTCAGCTAGAATTTAAACAATACATAAAGGTGAAAATGTTGAATAAATAGTATTATTATGCACACAGTTAACCATTAACACAGATATTCTTGAGCCCTTGGCTGCATTTCTATTACAGATTCCATTTTTAAAGGAACCTTCAAGCTGAAATTAGCTTTAGAATGCCTTAGTGAGTGAGTGATAGTTGCTCAGTAATGCCTGACTCTTTGCAACCCCATGGATTGTAGCCTGACAAGCTCCTCTGTCCATGGAACTCTCCAGGCAAAATTACTGGAGTTGGTTGCCATTTCCTTCTCCATAGAATGCCTTAGCTTAGGGGTAAATATGCTTCATCTAGTATAGTGTAGATGATTCTAAGCAATTATAAAACGTCAAATATGGACATATTATCTAGTCCTAATGCATTTAATGCAATTCAAAACATATTTCATTTCATATATGAGCTTCAGCTGATTGTTCCTATGTTAAGTAAAAAGATATTTAGAGATCATTAGAACACGAAGTCAGATGGAGATGTAGTTTTAGGTTCAGATTGAAGGAATGTTATATTATTTCAAAATGATTACTATTGTACTATTACAGGTATCACATAATATAAAAATACTTCTGTGATAGCAATAATCTCCAATATCAGATGTAGCAACATATTTATGGGATTTCTATGATCCCATAAATATGGGATATAGCAACATATTTGTGGGTTTCTTTTGGACAGAGATTAGGATGGGGACTGAGAGCTAGAAAGTTCCCCAGATCCATTAGAAAATATTGGGCAAACACAATCTTCTTTAAAAACCTAGTTAAGTGAGACACCTTTACACCAAGGCCCCATTCCAGACTCTTTCAATGTTGAGTCTATAGCATTAACATTGATTACGGACTTATCTTTTTGTTGGAATTGCACTTCATTTATCCACAAGCAAAGTTTTATTGATCTAAGAAAATATATTATATAGGAAATAAAAGTATAACAAGAAAACTCCAACCATTTAAATTTGCTTTAAAATGGAGTTTTAGATGTGTTACCTTCTTGTCCTTCTATTCCATCAGGTCATTTGCTTAGAAAAGCAATTTTTTAAAAACAAAATTTCTGGATTGAGAGAGGTGCTCCTCTTATGATTATACCTTATATTTAGGTTATAAGTTCAGAAATCTTGGACACTTTGAAAGCCAAAAAAAAAAAAAAGTGCAATTCCATAGATTCTGTGCTTATTGGTAAAGGTTTGAATTCATCCTCGTGGGCCTGAGAGTTCTATTTAAAAAAAAAAAAAAAAAGCATTAGGGGTCCCTTTGGCCTTTTTAATGTGAAATAAGTTATTTTTATGAGACAGTCAATGAGATGTTAAATATATTTTATATAAGTTTGACAAGTTGTTTTCATTGTAAGCATATTTGCATCTCTACAGATAACTGTATTACCTGAAAGAAGGCCTAAGAAATGGAATATGAAGAAATCTTAAGATATGAAGGAGGAACATGGGTCATCCTGTTAATGAGGGCAATTTCCACAGAATTTGTCATTATTTTCCTGTGTCTCAGTGGATGAGAATTAAAATAAAGCACCGTATTTTGTCCATACTGAATGGAAATATGCAATGACTAAAACAAAGCTAGTACTGGTCAACATCATCTGCCATACATATTTAATTTCTAAATATTACCAAATGTGGCCATCTGTAATGTTTTAACAATACGAGGCAATTATGACTAGGCATCTTTCTTTTTTGAGTAATTATTCGAGTAAAAAGCAAATGAAAAATAAATTTCCATTCTGCTTTAACAGCTTTGTGGAAAATGACCAGAGGGAGTCTACAACTATTTGTTATATGGGAACAAAGTGCATAGGCAAAAGTCAACGAGTATGCGATAAAAAGTTAATCCCAGAACAGAGAGGAGGAATAGGTACTGGGTTGCTCATCAACTTCATGAGCACACTGAAGTCAAAATCAAAACCTCATGTGTCTATAAAGAAGGTCAGCACTGGCAGTGAAAGGGTCTATCACCTTTAGATGGAATTAGTGGTTTGAGCAGATCAGTCTTATTGGAGATGAACATATGTAGCTCATGGACAGATATTTAGGTGAGAGGTGGATGAAAATTATGAAAGACAATCAGGAACATCTAGGGCTTAATATTTAGTACCTATTTTATTTCATTTTTTAAATTTAGTACCTATTTTAAATCATTGCTATGTAATACAAAATTAATTCAAGTATGTTATGATGCACAAACCATAAGAGTTTTGCACATCAAATTCTTATGCCAATTTTCACAAATGAATATATTACATGCTTTTGAATCTTTATTATGTCAATATGAAAGTATTATAAGCATTTTTTCCTGATCAAATACTAATTATGCAGTGTGGATAATGGTTTGCATAATTATTTATATGAATTCTCCCCAAATCATCCTCAGATTTCACTGCAATTGTGCATACATTAAAACACATTTCAAAAAGTGGGAGGAAATCCCATGTATTGAGTGGTAGGACCAAAACACTGAAATTTCCAATTATCATTTTTCCCCATATTCTCCCCCTTCAGATTAACCAAAATTTTTGTTAATGGCTCCTTGTGAATAGGTATTCTACTTCAGTTTTCAAGTTTCCTCATTGGAAAGTTTGAGGGACACTGGGTTTCATAATACCAAAAGGAAAGAAAATCAAATATAGCCATCACTGCCGTCTGAGATTAGGTTTAACATCTACTATCTGGCTCCCTCCCTATCTAGCTCCTATTCTTCAGAGTGGAGTCAGCTGGCCCAGTCAACTTAATTGAGAAGTGCTTTATTATATTATTTAAAAATAAATCAGTAAATATAATTGAGAGAATTTGACTTGTTTTATTTTAAAGATTTCTTAGATTACCTAATTATCCTGATGTAGATCATAAATATCTAAAAGGGAAAAAAACCATAGGTGTTATCTCCCCAAATTATTTCCTTATTAGACTCTGTTTTCCCATTTTTAACAATTTTTCTAAAAATATCCTTAAGGTTAATGATCTCTGAAACAAACTTCTTAATGCCATGCCATAGGTAACTATCGAGTCTATAGTAAGTTATCGTTCTTTCCCTCCTTCCCTCCTTCCTCCCTATTTATCTGATATCATGTCCAGTAATTTGATAATTTGAGTCCATGTAATGATCAAGATCATAATATTATGGACATCAGCTCCCTGTGAACTGCAAAGTGTTCACACGTTGACTTTTACCCCATCTCCAGAGAGGATGTTACAAAATGACATCATTTAGTCATATTGCTTTGGAAGAGCCCCAGCATTTAAAAACTTTGTAGGGACACTATATATCATCCAACTTGACAGTAAGGACTCCCCATCTGTTTCAAATTTATGATTTGTTAGGGAAATTAATGTGGACGTCATTCAATGGATTCCTGGAAACTTTTGAGAGAAGTTTAAGCCTATCCCCAGGTGGGTAGGTGCCCAATATGCTACTGGAGATCAGTGGAGAAATAACTCCAGAAAGAATGAAGGGACAGAACCAAAGCAAAAACAACACCTAGTTGTGGATGGGACTAGTGTTAGAAGCAAGGTCCAAAGTTATAAAGAGCAATATTGCATAGGAACCTGGAATGTTAGGTTCATGAATCAAGGCAAATTGGAAGTGGTCAAACAGGAGGTGGCAAGAGTGAACGTCGACATTCTAGGAATCAGTAAACTAAGATGGACTGGAATGGGGGAATTTAATTCAGATGACCATTATATCTACTACTGTGGGCAGGAATCCCTTAGATGAAATGGAATAGCCATCATGATCAACAAGAGAATCTGAAATGCAGTACTTGGATGCAACCTCAAAAATGATGACAGGATATTCTCTGTTCATTTCCAAGGCAAACCATTAAAAATCATGGTAATCCAAGTTTATGCCCCAACCAGTAACACTGAAGAAGCTGAAGTTGAATGGTTCTATGAAGACCTACAAGACTTTTTAGAACTAACACTCCCCCCCCCAAAAAAAATGTCCTTTTCATTATAAGGGACTGGAATGCAAAAGTAGGAAATCAAGGAACACCTGGAGTAACAGGCAAATTTGTACTTGGAGTACAGAATGAAGCTAGGCAAAGGCTAATAGATTTTTGCCAAGAGAACACACTGGTCACAACAAAACACCCTTTTCCAACAACACAAGAGAAGACTTTACACATGGACATCACCAGATGGCCAAGACTGAAGTCAGATTGATTATATTCTTTGCAGCCAAAGATGGAGAAGCTCTATACTGTAGCAAAAACAAGACCGGGAGAAGACTGTGGCTCAAATCATGAACTCCTTATTGCCAAATTCAGATTTAAATTGAAGAAAATGGGGAAAACCCCTAGACCATGCAGGTGTGACCTAAATCAAATCCCTTAGGATTCTACAGTGGAAGTGAGAAATAGATATAAGGGACTAGATCTGATAGACAGAGTGCCTGATGAACTATGGACAGAGGTCCATGACCTTGTACAGGACACAGGGATCAAGATCATCCCCAGGAAAAAGAAAGGCAAAAAGCAAAATGGCTGTGTGAGGAGGCCATACAAATAGCTGTGAAAAGAAGAGAAACCAAAAGCAAAGGAGAAAAGGAAAGATATACCCATTTGAATGCAGAGTTCCGAAGAATAGCAATGAGAGATAAGAAAGCTTTCTTCAGTGATCAATGTAAAGACATCGAGGAAAACAATAGAATGAGAAAGACTAGAAATCTCTTCAAGAAAATTAGAGATACCAAGGGAACATTTCATGCAAAGATGGGCACAATAAAGGACAGAACCAGTATGGACCTAACAGAAGCAGAAGATATTAAGAAGCGGTGGCAAGAATACACAGAAGAAGTGTACAAAAAAGATCTTCATGACCCAGATGATCACGATGGTGTGATCACTCACCTAGGGCCAGACATCCTGGAATGTGAAGTCAAATGGGCCTTAGAAAGCATCACTATGAACAAAGCTAGTGGAGGTGATATAATTCTAGTTGAGCTATTTCAAATCCTAAAAGATGATGCTGTGAAAATACTGCACTCAATATGCCCACAAATTTGGAAAACTCAAGTGGCAACAGGACTGGAAAAATTCAGTTTTCATTCCAATCCCAAAGAAAGGCAATGCCAAAGAATTATCAAACTATGGCACAATTACACTCCTCTCACATACTAGGAAAGCAATGCTCAAAATTCTCCAAGCAAGGCTACAATAGTACATAAACCATGAACTTCCAGATGTTCAAACTGGTTTTAGAAAAGGCAGAGGAACCAGAGATCAAATTGCCAACATCTGCTGGATCATCGAAAAAGTAAGAGAGTTTGAGAAAAACATCTCTATCTGCTTTATTGACTATGCCAACACCTTCGACTGTGTGGATCACAATAAACTGTGGAAAATTCTGAAAGAGATGGGCATACCAGACCACCTGACCTTCCTCTTGAGAAATCTGTATGCAGGTTTGGATGTAACAGTTAGAACTGGACATGAAGCAGCAGACTGGTTCCAAATAGGAAAAGGAGTATGTCAAGGCTGTATATTGTCACCCGGCTTATTTAACTTATATGCAGAGTACACCATGAGAAACACTGGGCTGGAGGAAGCACAAACTGGAAACAAGATTGCCAGGAGAAATGTCAATAACCTCAGATATGCAGATGACACCACCCTTATGGCAGAAAGTGAAGAAGAACTAAAGAGCCTCTTGATGAAAGTGAAAGAGGAGAGTGAAAAAGTTGGCCTAAGGTTCAACATTCAGAAAACTAAGATCATGGCATCCAGTCCCATCACTTCATGGCAGATAGGTGAGGAAACAGTGGAAACAGTGGCTGACTTTATTTTGGGGGGTTCCAAAATCACTTCAGGTGGTGATTGCAGCCATGAAATTAAAAGATGCTTACTCCTTGGAAGAAAAGTTATTACCAATCTAGACAGCATATTAAAAAGCAAAGATGTTACCAACTTTGCCAACAAAGGTCCTTCTAGTCAAGGCTATGGTTTTTCCAGTAGTCATGTATGGATGTGAGAGTTGGACTATAAAGAAAGCTGAGCACTGAAGAATTGATGCTTTTGAACTGTGGTGTTGGAGAAGACTCTTGAGAGTCCCTTGACTGCAAGGAGATCCAACCAGTCCATCCTAAAAGATATCAGTCCTGGGTGTTCATTGGAAGGCCTGATATTGAAGCTGAAACTCCAATACTTTTTCCATCTGATGCAAAGAGCTGACTCATTTGAAAAGACCCTGATGCTGGGAAAGATTGAGGGCAGTAGGAGAAGGGGATGTCAGAGGATGAGATGATTTAATGGTATCACTGATTCAATGAACAATAGTTTGGGCAAACTCTGGGAGTTAGTGACAGACAGGGAGGCTGGCATGCTGCAGTTCATGGGGTCACATAGAGTCGGACACGACTGAGAGACTGAACTGACTGACAATGCATAAGTCACATTAAGAAGAAAGAAATGAGAATACTGGTGTGTATTCCTCAACTCTCATGTACCATAAGATACTTTCTCTTTTCAAAAATAAATATCATTTTTCAAATCTTTTTACTGTATTTAACTCAAGGATGTGTTTAGACTAAGAAGATGTTATAGAATTATTAAGCCAAATAGATTTTTTCCCCTAATTAGTAGTTTTAAAAAATACACAAATAATAGGGTAGCGTGAGACAAGAGCATTTCATCTCTAGGTAGAGGCTGTGAAGATAAGACTGTGCTCTGAGAGCTGCAAGAGAAAGGCAGAAAAGTAGGAGAGTGACCTTCAAAGATTTTTAATTCAACACAATAGCATAATAGTTTCACTTCACTAACCTGCAGAGCAGACTACAAAAAATGGTGAAAAATTTTTACCTTCCATATATGCATGTCCTTTTGCAAAGTAATTTTAAAGCTTTCCAATCAAGAGATAAAGATAATTTCCTCACTTTTTATATCTGGATTTTTCCACGTGTCTTGTCTTGGCTCATGGATATTAGCAAATGTGATACAGCAAAGGTTTGAAAAGAGTTCAGAGCTCATTTTGCCTATGCTTAAACTGCCATGTAGGGAAGGAAATGGCAACCCACTCCAGTATTCCTGCCTAGAAAGTCTTATGGACGGCAGAGCCCAGCGGCCTGTGGTCAATGGGATCATAAAGAGTTGGACACAAATAACCTACTAAAGGGGCTTTCCAGGAGGTGCTAGTGGTAAAGATCTTGACTGCCAATGCAGGTAGACCTAGGAGATGCAGGTTTGATCCCTGGGTTGGGAAGATCCCCTGGAGTAGGAAATGGCAACCCACTCCAGTGTTCTTGCCTGGGGAATTTCATGGACAGAGGGTTCTGGCAGGCGGCAGTCTACAGGGTGGAACAGAGTCAGACATGACTAAGGGACTGAGCAAACACGCGAGTGACTAAAAGCAAAACGGTCATGTGACCAAAGCAGACTTAGCTCACTGGATGAGCTTAGATGGTAGCTTAGATGAACCATCCCACCTGCAGATCCAGTACGCCTGGCTTGTCAGTCATGTGACGGAGGTGCTGTGAGATCTCACAACCAGCCAGCCTGACAGCTGACCATGCGTAAGTGAGGGAGACCAGCATGACCAGCAGCACTGGCTTAGACCATAAGCCTACCAAGGCAATCCTTGAAAGTATGAGCTAAATATCACTGTTACTATTTTAAAGCATTATATTGAAGGGGGTAGTTTGTCATACATCCAAAGCTAACTGCAATGTTTGTTTAGTTAATACAGTAATGACAGTGGCTGTGTTTACTAAATCCTGCTTTATTTTTGTTTTCCATGATTCACAGGAAAAGTAAATTGCTCACCTGCCCTTGTTGTCAGTTTGGTGCTAGATGATAGATTCTGGCAAATATCTTCCACTGCTGCTCAATTAAATTAAAAGTTACATTTTTATGGTTAGATTTCAAATTAATAACCTCTGTTTGGAAGGAGGGTAAAGTTAGGTACCTTTTAGGCTATTGGCTACAAAATATAAAATACACTTAAGAAGAGATTTTAATATGATAATTGATCCTTCCAAGGCAATACCTGGTAAAATGATATGTAATTACTACCTAGAGATTTAGCTCCAAGCTTCACTGCAAGACCCAGAGATTTTTTGTTGAATATATTAGAAGAATAATTTACTCAGTTCATATTAATCCTTAATGGTTAAGATATAAACCGGGACACATGATATATTTTCTTTACTTCTCCTAAATTCAAAAATGAGTATGTTTACTTCAGCACTAAGTTGCAAAGAGTCAGACACGACTGAGTGTGTGCATTCATACACACACACACACACACATACAGCATAGTAGATCAACCAAATTATTAAAAGTAATCACAAGGATTGATGCTTTTGGACTGTGGTGCTGGAGAAGATTCTTGAGAGTCCCTTGGACTGCAAGGAGATCCAACCAGTCCATCCTAAAGGAAATCAGTCCTGAATATTCATTGGAAGGACTGATGCTGAAGCTGAACCTCCAATACTTTGGCCACCGACATGAAGAACTGACTCATTTGAAAAGATTCTCAAGCTGGGAAAGATTGAGGGCAGGAGGAGAAGGGTACAACAGAGGATGAGATGGTTGGATGGCATCACCGACTCAATGGACATGAGTTTGAGTAAGCTCCTAGAGTTGGTGATGGACAGGGAAGACTGATGTGCTATGGTCCGTGGGGTCGCAAGGAGTTGGGCATGACTGAGTGACTGAACTGAGCTGAACTGAAGTGAATCACAAGGAATTTGGCTGGAATAACAGCAAAGGATGCTGTTCTATTCCAGATTAATACTCTTCTTGGAGGGTGAACCTAAACGGGCCAAGGAAGAGTTTGATTTTCCCTATTTTCCACTGAAGTCTAACTTAGAATGATCCCTTAAGAAATTTAAATTTTTTGTTCCCTAATAATCATTAAAAACATTCATTTAATTCCTTTCTAGAATCCAAAAGAAGGGGGAAAGACTTGGATATGTGCAAAACAAGAATTTAGAAAAATAATGGGACTATAAAAATTGGAAAGTTGAACACTCATGGGGAAATAAAAATAGATTTTGAGAGAGATAGAGTTTCTATTCCTTTAATTCCACCACAAAATGTGCAGGTTAGATATTGGCAGTGGTAGGAGTTTATGGGAATGAGGGGATTTTAATTGCAAGGAAATACAGCCTTCCTCATCCCAGGGTTTCCTGCACATTAGGTATAGGATTGCATCTGGGACTTGGTCAAGTACAAACAGCCTGCTCTTGTTTCCTCTTTTATCAAAAAGTATTAGTTTCCTCATCATTTCTTAAAAGATTAAATTCTAACTTCTTTTCCAGTTTTTAGATTGCTTTAGATCTGTATTTCATTTTCTAAACAGCTGTCCAGAGATGAATGTTCCCTGAGTTTTTAGTAGGTATTTGGAACAACCATTGAAACATTCACTTTAAAACGATAATAGAGATATTTAAAAAACCCACAATTGCATGCTCTCCTTTCAGAATATGTTTTTTTTTTTAAACATATTTTTATTCAGGGCCTCAGGGGGCAGCTTGAGAACAACTTAGGATATATACTTTACAGTTTACAATTTCTTAAATTAAAGAAATTCCTGTTTTTATTATTTTTAAAGATTGATGTTTAGTGAAGTCTATTAGGAATAAATGCAAATAAAATGTATTCCATATGAAAATTCTATATTTAGCAGTAGATTTACACTAATGGTAATAACACTTAATCTTCTGGGCCTCTCAGTTGTACAAGCCATTTGCGAGACTCTGAACCTCACTTTGTAGTTTTAATTCTTTATTCATTTTCTGAAGGAGGATACTAAGAATTGCATCACTCCCCCAGTCTTCAGAAGCTTGATCTGATGGGGGTAAAGAATCACTGATTATCACTGAGTTATCAGTATTTTTATCCTTTCCACAGCTAATACTCCTAGCACCTCCTATATAGATGCCTTTGTCACTACTAACGTGGAATTCCTATGGTCATGGATACACACACACACACACACACACACACTTTGAGGTCCAAAGTCTGGACACCATTACCCTGTCTTTGTTTCTATATGATGCCCGCTTTTCTCCTCAGTCTACAGTTCTTCTTGTTCCCCATTCCTTAGATCCTACATTTTTTTTTTTTGGTGGAATATTATCCTTACAGATGGTACCCATACTACAGAAAGAATAGTTCATTGAAAATCATGGCTGTAAAACTTCTCAAAAATCAAGTTTGAATTCAGCTATCATTGAAAAGCTGCTCACCATGTGACCCATACTTTGCTACCTGTTTTTATTGCCCACAGAGTTAATCTGTACAACTGCAGGAGCTACAATAAATGGGAGGGTGCTCAGTTATGGCCAACTCTTTGTGGCCCCATGGATTGTAGCCCACCAGGCTCTTCTGTCCATGGAATTTTCCAGGCAAGAAATACTGGAGTGGATTGCCCTTTCCTATTCCAGGGTATCTTCCCAACCCAGGGATCGAACCACATCTCCTGTCTCTTGCATTGGCAGGCAGATTCTTTACCACTGTGCCACCTGGAAAGTCCCAGTTTTGTGTGTGGGGGTACTGATAATGTCACAGTAAGTAACTCTCAGCCTTACCTTGGGCTTATATTCAGAGTCTAATTTGTCACCCTGTTTATCTGACCTAAGGAACTGTTAAGTCTTTTCAGGAACTTTGCTCTAGTCCACTAGCATCCCTGCTGCTGCCCTTGACCTTCCACAGTCTCTTTCCCACCCAACACTGGGAAGTGATACAGATATAAATTGAATTAGTTTGTGTCCCTCATATGTTAACAATTATTCAAAGGTTAATTGTCTGAGCCAAGTGAGACCCCTCAAGTCCCTAAAGTGGCCTGCAAACCCCTGCCTCTAAATGACACTACCTTCATGCCCCGTTTCCTTCCACTAAGAGCTTCCTTGGTGGTTCAGTGGTAAAAAATAACTTGCCCAGAATCTGCCTGCCAGTGTAGGAAATGGGTGTTCCCTGGAGAAGGAAATGGCTACCCTTTCCAGTATTCTTGCCTGAAGAATACCATGCACAGAGGAGCCTGGTGGCCTGTAGTCCTTTGGGTCACACAAAAGTCAGATACTACTTAGCGCCTAAACAACAACTGCCCAAATCCATGGCTGTTGTACACTTCTTGCAAACATCAGAAATATGCACCTGCTCCAAAGCTTTGTACTTCCCGCCCCCCCTTACCAGAATTCTCTTCCCCTGGTTTTCTGCATGCTTTCTGTTCAGTTCTTTGCCTAAATGTCACCATCTTGCTGAGGCTTTTGCTGGTCCATACATATGTTTAACAATGTACATCACTTCCTCTCTCTCATACACACACACTCACATATTCCCTAACACCTTTTCCCTGTAACCTTTCTCCACAGCACTTATCAGCATCTGACTCAGTTTTAGTTAATATTTTTGTTTAAAGTACTAGAATAAAAGCCCCCATCTATCCTTCATCATTTTATTTCTATCACATAGAACATAGCCTGACTCACAGTAGGGACAAAATCAATCTTATATGAATAGATGAATGGTACAGCTAAGTATTTTTGTACAGCATGGAATAGTTTTTCAAGTTTAATCATTTGAAAATTAATTTTTTTCTGGTGAGTTTTATTAATAAGTTACTGTACATTAATTTTTAAAAGAGAGCCAGCACTAGAGATAAAAATAAGGGGGAGAGAGAAAGAAAGAAGAAGGGGAAAAAAAGAAAGAGGAGGAGGAGAAAGACTGAAGAAGAGAGAAAGATTTTCACTAGGAGGCAAGAAAAAATATGTGAGGGTTAAGAACATGGATTTCAAATGTTTGAGTTCAAATCCTGCCTCTGATCATATTGCTTGACTTGGAACAAGTCATTCACCTTTTTATATTTCAGTTTCCATAAACTTAAAATGAAGATAATCTGGGTACTTCTGTTTTAGTTTTGTATTTATTTGTTTCATGATTCAAGGCATTAATACACTGTCTGACATATGGTAACTACAAAACAAATGTTAAAATATTATCTTCAGAATAGCATCTTGAAGAATATATAATGAAGAAGGACCCAATCTCTCAAAGGTCAGAATCCTAAATAAGCTTGTGCATTAGCAATAAATGAAATACAACTCCTTCGAGTATTGTTGAATACAGATCTCCAAAATGATAGTTCTTTACTAACACTTGCAGTAAGATGATCATTTTGTGTGTAATCATTGGCACACACTCAATTCTATGTGGACAAGTACCAATTTGCTTTATCCCTACAAAAAACCTAAGGGGTAACTGCTATTATTTTCCCTCTTTTTACAAATGAGTAATTGGAACATAAAAAGGTACTTGTCTGAGTCAGGATTGAAACTCATGTATTAAATGTAAATTTTTTTTAATCTACTATATTCTCAATTGTATTATATTTGATTCTTTGGGCAATTACAGAGCAGTGATTTAAAATTGATTACATCTGTTTATATGTGATACACCTACTCTTTGACAGACATTGCATATTCATTCTGTTCTTACCTGTTGATTGCAGTGTTTTAAGTAGAATTTTCAAAAGCCATCTTTAGAAACTTCTACAGAAAGATATAAAGATGTCTTAAGAAATTCTATTTGGATAATTTCCATTTCTTATCATTTTTCTACTTTTCTTTTGCTATAATTTTCAATATTAATTGGCACAATGTCAATGCATTGAACATACTCTTCTGACTACTTCATACTGTAAACACATGCACATTTATTTTGTTATTGTATTATTGTTATCTAAGATTAAGGATATAATTCTGTCATCTTTCATTACATGGTCCAGAAAAGCTTGACCTGTGTATATTTTTCACATACAGATCTGCTACCATTATTCACACCAGAAAAACATCGACTTGATACTCTTTTTGATTATTCTCACCTCACTCTTTCTTGTGGCTCCCCACTGGTTAGGCTTACAAACTGCAGAGTAGTATAGATACCTGGAAAAATTCATTTTTAATCTACATAACTTCACCAAGGATATGTGTATGATCCTAAGAACCTCAAACTCTATGTAAGTTCCAAAGAAACTATTTAAAATGCCTACTCTTTCTGTATATTCACGTGCAGGGCAAAAGTTGAGATAAATTTCCTTACTTTGAGGGCATTATAGAACCCCCGTGTTCTTCATTCAAAATGCAATTGGGTAAATGGACCTATTAAAGAAAACAAAATTTACAGTCCCTGAATTTAAAATATTAGGGCATTTTGGTTTTAGTGATTTATTTATCCAGTCATTTTATCTATTGAATGATTATTATGAACCCCAAGCTACACATAGATGCTTCCAGATTATTAGAGGTTAAGAAGTGAATATTAAAAGATAGAAAAGCATGATTACTGTGAAATACATAGAAAAGTCAGCTATTCAGTTTGGAGAGAATGAAAATAAAGCTTTCTGCAGCTAGAAGATGAATAGGAATTTACCAGATAAAGGCATATTGGGATGGGAGTGAGATGTTATAACAAAGCAGACTATGAAAGAACCTGCATAAGGGAAAGAACAGACTGCAGGCAGCTGAGAAAGAGAATGTCAAGGTCAAAAATCAGTTTACGAAATCCTACAGTGTAAAAATAATTCATCTACTCTATCAATTCCTGAAATAATTCTGGCTAAAGTTGGAAAGATATTGAGAGGCCAGTGTTAACCAAGGTGGATGTGGTCTAGTATACACTTTGCTGCCCTAAATACAGTTCCCAGTGTTTCTAACGTAAGTAATTAGCATTCACATGCCACCAAGATTCCTACCACAAACACATAGTGTTCAGTTTTCACATTTCATCCATTGATTCTCTACCTGCCCTTTGCATTCAATTACCCACTCATCTTATGAGTAAGTAGAGCAAATACCTAGTGATTTCATGCTATGAGCCACAAAAGAGATAAAAATCCCAGCTATGGTGGAATATTTTAGTTATAAAGACTAACATAAGCAGGTACACAAATTATATGTTTATGAGTATATGATATCATTATAAACATGTACATATAAATATATAAATTTCACTGTCCCATGTCCCATTGATAGAGGACTGTCTTGAATCCCTGTCTATATGAATGGAGCCAGAATAAGACATTTTCTGTCCCCAGGATAATTTTTTTTTAGAATATTGAGCTTCTGGAGTAAAGAGACGCCACAAAGGGAGACTCTAAAAACACAATTTCCATTGGATAGAAACGTTTCCTAGTTTTTTCTTCCTTGCTTATTGACACGGACTTGGTTCAGTTTCTGGTGATTCCAATACTAATCACACTCCTCTGGGGACCAATTGACTTTAAAATGTGTCATTTTAACCACTTCCACTACAATTTCCTGCTACCTATCTATTCAGTTCTTGTGTTCCTTGAAGTTCAAGCATGCTTAATATCCACACTTGGTCAGGTTACTTCCACATGATTTCCCTCTGGCCAATAAAATTCAAGAGCTTTTCCCTGGTATTAAGGGTGCTATTGCTCAGGAAATTTCAGTTATTATGCTTCAAAGCCAAATTAACTTCTAAATTTATATTTTATTTTAATTCAATCTTTCATCATTAAGTAAATTAACTGTAGGATTGTTTAAATATAATTTTATTTATCCATTTATTTATTTTTTACTGTGCTAGGCCTTCGCTGTGCAGGGTTTTTTCCATTTACGATGCTCAGGCTTCTCATTGTTATGACTTTTCTTGTTGTGGAGCACAGGCTCTAGGACTCATGGGCTTCAGTACTTGCAGCATGTGGGCTCAGGAGTTGTGGTTTCTGAGCTCTAGTGAAGTCAACTGGAGTGAAAGTCACTCAGCTGTGTCTTATTCTTTGCAACCCCATGGACTAAATAGTCCATGGAATTCTCCAGGCCAGAGTATTGGAGTGAGTAGCCTTTCCCTTCTCCAGGGGATCTTCCCAGCCCAGGGATTGAACCCAGGGTCTGGGTTCAATTGAACCCCACATTGCAGGCAGATTCTTTACCAGCTGAGCCACAGGGGAAGCCCAGGAATACTGAAGTGGGTAGCCTATCCCTTCTCCAGTGGATCTTCCTGACCCAGGAATCAAACCTGGGTCTCCTGTTTTTCAGGCAGGTTCTTTACCAACTGAACTCTGGGCTCTGGGCACAGGCTCAATGGTTGTAGCACATGGCCTTGGTTGTTCCACAGCATGTGGGATCTTCCTGAATCAGGGATCAAACCGTGCCTCCTGCATTGAGAGGTAGTTTTCTTACCACTGAACCAACAGGGAAGACCCTAACTTCCAAATTCCTGTGGCATAATAGTCATAGGAAGATTTACTTCTCACTACTTTACCAACCTAATTCAGGTTGCCGAGGACATTGGTAGTCAGTCAGGGTCTCAGGATGACAGAGGACCCACCATCTTTTAATACTAATATCTTAACACACAACAATATCCCTGACAGGGGAAGAGAGAGCAAGAAAAAGTCGTGTCTGTTCTTCACTGCCTGGAACAAAGGGTATGTATTCTTTTAAACAAAAATGAAAAGGTCTAAATTTAGGCAACCCAATTTAATTTGAGACCCAGTATGACCAATATTATCTATAGCTGCCCATTTCTTACATTTATATAGTCATCAGAAAGTGCATCTCTATGTTTTCTTCCATTTTTTTTTCTTTAACAAAATCATTTTCAACCAAGAATTTTTATGCCCATTTTGAAGAAAAGATATTGCAGTCTCATAAATTTTAAGTTTCAAGTTCAAGATCACAAAGTAAGAAAGGAATAGATTTAGATAGGTCAATGGAGGGCAGGTGGCAACCCACTCTAGTATTCTTGCCTGGAGAATCCCATGGACAGAGGAGCCTCTCTGGATTCAGTTCATAGGGTTGCAAAAGAGTCAGACACAACTGAAGCGACTTAGCATGTACACATATACCTCAAAACCAAGGCTATTTTCTGTTGAAACAAATCTACTTCTCTTTCCATTATACTATATCTACCGTACTTTGAGTCTGATCATTACACATATGTAGAGCCATAGATTTTATGAAGCTTGAAGAGACCTTTCAAATAATCTAGTCAAATACCCTCATTTTACAGATGAAAATACTAAAGGCGAGAAAGGTTAAGTGACTTACCTATTGTACTCACTTGCTGACTTCCGCTCATCTAACTTCAAAATCCATGCTTGTCCTACTACTGCACAATAGCAGTAGGTTAAGTGCTATGAGGTATAAGACATTCAGTGTATATATATATATATATATATATATATATATAGTCAAAAGAGGTTTTATAACTGATGTATTATCTAACATCCTCACTAGCTTGGTTGGAGACCTTCATTCACACTTTATGGGATTTCCATTATCACTGTAGTGCCAAGGTTATGGACCAAATTAACGTGAAAACATGCTGTTCTTCTCTTCTATCCTTGTACGCCTCAGAAACCTCTGCCCTACAGTTAGCAGCTTGCATGCCCATTTCTGTTTCAAATTGGCTCCTCAGCAAGAAGTGATTCATCAATGGTGATATTTCTAGGATTTGAGCTTGCTAAGAAATTGGCAGCCCAGTCTTTTTATAAGACATCTTTCCTAAAGAGCTTATACCATGGAAGGCAGGAATAAGTGTTTATACGAGGCACATTTTGAGAAATATCTACTTGTTCACTCTTATCATGCCGGTACCAAAGTCTTCTCAAGTTCAGGCTCATTGCAAACTCTTGGCTCCTGGAATATACAGAGTTATATTAAGAAAGTTAAAATCCTCTACCTGAAAATTCAAATGCTCAAATTCCAGTATTCTTCAAATGTAACTTTGTTTCAATTAAGGATGCTGAGGATGACATATCCAGAATGAAGACTCATTTTCTCTTTTCACTTTTCCATGATTAACTTCTTCTTACTTGGATCTACTAAAGTCTCACCTTTGGGCAAAAATTGATGTGTAATTTGCAATTTTTCTCATTAAATTGTTCAGTTATAACAAGCTAATACTTACAGTGTATTGAAAAATAATAAGAAATTTCTACATCAGTTTTTAAGGATATCAGTAGTACACATAAGAGGCATAGAAAACAACACTTTTTTTCAAAGAAAGCAGAGAAACAATTATACAAGTAAGAAATTTGAAAGCAATTAGTGATATTTGTTGAAAATTTAATGTACCAAATATTTGCTATGGGTAAAATTTAATATATAGTCTTCAGTGAGGATTTTAGTAGCTTTATAATCTACCTTTGTTCTACTGGACATTACTTCATAGAAGTAATATATTATTATCCTTACTAGTAGCTCTTATTAAATTATATCCATTATTTGCATTATATAAAAGTCACTTTTCTAGAATTAATGTTACTTACTCTTGGGAGGTCCTCTCCACATCCTCTTTAGAAACCATATCTTAGTTATATTTAGGAAAGTTCAGCAGACTTAAGTAGTGTACAAGACAGTGTTCCCTAAAGGATGTCTATGTATACAATTAGCAATGGCTCAGACAGTAAAGAATCTGCCTGCAGTGCAGGAGATCCAGGTTCAATCCTTGGGTTGGGAAGATCCCCTGGAGAAGAGAATGGCTACCCACTCCAGTATTATTGCCTGAAGAATTCCAAGGACAGAGGCTGGGCAGACTGCAGTCCATGGGGTTGCAAACAATCATACTTGACTGAGGGACTAACACTTTCATTAAACTTTTTCAGATTTTTGTAGGTGTTACACATAAATGTTCTGAATTATTAATTATAATTCTGAATTGATTTTACATGTATTTGAAAAAAAATAGTAATATACTGTGTTAGGGTTGTGACAGGTGATTACCAGGTTTTTTTAAAAAAAAAAACTGTTTAATAAAAGAAATATAAAGATAGTGGATGGAGTTTTAAAAATAGAATGTTGTAACACACAGGGTTAAGTAGGAGAGAGAAAGTCATTCCTACCCTCAGGCTGAAGAGGCAGGTGGAAGGGAAGACAGGAGGATCAGGAGCTGTAGAAGGGAGCTGTGGCCTTGGGTGCAGAGAACTGGCCATTGACTTCTTGAGAATGGTAAAGCAAACCAGGACAATGAGCAATCAGACCTTGCCTTTTTCTCACCTCTGCTCTCCAAAAGCTGAAGTCATACAAAAACTGGAGAAAGAGGGGGTTTGACTGATGTGGGCCATGACCACAGAGAAATGCAGAAAAGAGGGCTAATTAACATTATCTCAATTTGCCTCTTGAGCAAATATTCTTAGTATTAGTTAGCTCTCTACTCTACAACTAATAAAGCTAACTACTCTATAGTTAGCTAACTACTCTATAGTTACTCTATCTACTTTATAATAAAGCTAATAAAGCTCTCTACTCTATAACTAATAAAGGAATTTTATTATATAATTTTATTATATAAAATTATAGTCAGAATTATGTAACTATTATAGTTATAGTTAAAAAGTAAACTTTTTTCTAAAAATTTCATTGAAAACTCTGAATGTGAAATCACACACACACAAAAAAAATGTGTGTTTATGAGTTATTTTATATGTGGTGGTGGGAATATTTTTATAATTCCTTTTTAAATTGGCAAATAACACATAGAAAATCTTGAACAGGTTATAGATCTCTGACTTTATTACATCTTTGCTTCCTTATAACCTTCCCCCACCCCCCGCCGCCCTGAAATTTATATATAGGACACTTAATTTTTCAGCATCCATGGAAAAGTTATAAAGATGCATTTCATGTTTTGAATAACTATACAGCCTGATTTGCTCAAACTGTTTTCTGGAGAGTTGTCTGGATAGCATCTTTTCACAATCAAAAGTGTAACCAATCAGAAATTAAGTAATATTATCACTTTATACTTACTGAAATGTGTAGTAGGTTTAATTTTTTTTTTTTCTCAAATATCTAGGCCATACTTTCTAACCATGATTCAGGGAATGCAGAAATCGATAAACAAAAGATAATTTAAAATTTTCTTGTAAATCATCCATACTCTAATAAAATTTTTAAAATAATAAAAAATAAAATCCAAAATTCTGGAAATTAGTGAACACTTCTAAATTACAGATTAGTTTGAGGAAAAAAGAATCACAGTGAAAATTAGCAAGTATTTTGGAATAAATGATAAAAATATCATATATCAAAACATCTATTGTTTGTTTTTAGTGACTAAGCATGGTCAACACTTTTATGACCCCAGGGACTGTAGCCTGCCAGGCTCCTCTATTCATGGGATTCTCCAGGCAAGAATACTGGAGGGCATTGCCATTTCTGTCTCCAGGGAATCTTCTTGACTCGGGGATCTAACCTGAATCTTCTGCAGTGACAGGTGGATTCTTTACCACTGGGCCACCAGGGAAACTTAGAAAAAAGGCAGAATTTAAGAGGAATACATAGTCATAAAACTTATACAGGTAGTTATAAAAGTAAAATTGTAGACTAAACATTCATTCAAGAAGTTAGAAAAAATTATTATAGAAAATGTTATATAAGCAAAAAAAAATTAAGAACAGAGTGCAAAGAAATAATGGAGGATAAAAGAGTTGGCACAGAATTTAGTACAGGAATGAAAAGGAAAAAGTACCTCAGCTATTTCAAACATTTAAAGTGCTTTAAAATAGAAAATTTTAGAGAATATAAAGCATTTTGAATATTTAAATAAATATGCAAAACAATTGAAATTTTAAGATTCTAAAATATATCAAATTTATCATTAAATCAGTGGACACAAATATTTGCATGAATTTATAGCTGATAATGTTTCACCAGTAAGGTTTTCTAAACTTGCAACAACAATTTATTACCAATGTTATAAAAACAATTTAAAATTAAAACATTAAGAGGCCTTTTCAAACTCATTTTAGGCTACCTTGATATCAAAACTTGATGCAAAGGCCCTAAATAGTATATTAATAAATGGTTGTAGCAATATCTATAAGGATATTATATCATAATTAAATTTATCTGATGAAGGCAAAGTTAATTTAACATTAGAAAATTAAAGTTTAACCATATTAAAGACTAAGGAGTAAAAAAACATAGTTTTTTGAATTGATCCCATAAAAATATTTAAAAATTAAGTAAGCATTCATGTTTGTTCTTTTTAAAAAGTGAAAACCTGAGAGACTTTTTCAAAAAGTGATAGAAAAGTATCCTCAAAAGTTATAAAAATTGTATTTAATGGTAAAACGTGCAAACTTTTCTTTTTTGTATCATTTAAAGCCCAAATATCTGCTCTTACCATTTTTATTCGACATTCTACTTCAAAATATAGCCAACACATTAAATGTAAGCAATTAAAATAAATCTTATAAAAGTTTGAAAGGAAGAAATAGGCCTTTAATATTCACAGATGATATTAATACATACATAGAAATTCCCAAAGCAACTAATAGATAATATTAGAATTAATGACTGAACTCAAAAGTATTGCTGGGCATAAAAGAGTAAAGAATCTCCCAAAAGAATGTTATATTCCAGCATTAAGTGGTCAGAAAATAAATGGCTAGAAAATAAAATTTTTATAATGACACTATTACCATTGCTGCAGAATGATTGAGTATCCAGGAAAAAACTTAAGGCCTTTATGAGAAAATTTTAAAAATATTTAGAAAAATTCTAAAAATAAAAAAATTTTATGAATTGAAATATCCATTAAATTTGTTATTGGAAAAAATTGTCATAATTCAATATGTAACTTGATTGTACTATACATTAAAATAAATATACCAGTATTTTGTGCACTTTGGAATGCTGATCTTAAATTTTATTTCAAGTACAAAAGAGCAAGAATAGCCCAAGATATGCTTAAAGAAGATCAAGTGCAAAGACCTGCCCTATCAAGGTACACTGAGTAACTAAGTTTGTGAGACAGAGCTATAAAGATTTTCAGAGATAATAAAATATACGAAAATATTTTCATAACCTCACTCTGAAAAAAGACTTTTTAAACAGGGCAAAAACCATTAACCATACATCAAAGGATTATGATGTATGTTACAAAATCTGATTATGCTACAAGTAAGCACTTTTGGTAAAAATCATTATAAAAGAAGTTAAAAGACCTGATAATACATATGGTGGGAAAAGACAAATATTGAAATATAAAATGACTCTCAAGTAAAGACAAAGAATCCTTTTTAAAAAGAGGGGCAGAAAACTTGACAAATCACTTCACACAAAGGGGACATATAAAAGACCAATGAAGGTATAAAAATATGTCCATTCTCATTTATGATCTGATAAGTAAATACTGAGGCTTCCAGGATGGAGCTAGTGGTAAAGAACTCATCTGCAAATGCAGGAGAGAGAAGGGACATGTGTTCAATCCCTGGGTTGGGAAGATCCTCTGGAGGATGAAATGGCAACCCACTCTAGTATTCTTGCCTGGAGATTCCCAAGGACTGAGGATCCTGGCGGACTATATAGTCCATAGGGTCACAAAGAATGGGACACAGCTTAAGCGACTTAAACACAAATACATATTGCAACCACAATGTAAAACCTTTACAAACAATTTTAAGAAGTTTGAAAATACCAAGTGTTGATGAGAATGCAAAGGTACAATAAATTACAGGTCCCAATTCTTTGCTCCTCCTTATATACACATCTTTGCCATAACCAAACAGTGTTTCCCACCAAAGGTGAACTAACTATCCCCACTTCTGATTTTTGATTAGCCTGATGCCTTGCTTTGGTCAGCAAGATGCTAGTAAAAATAATGTTAGCAGAAGTTTGAAAGTGTGTGTGTTATTGCCTTGCTCTCTCATTCATCTGCCATCACTATTGGAAGCTGAAATGAGGAACACATGAAACAGATTTAGACCCAAAAAAGTACAGTGGGAAGCAGAGATAATGCACTGAATATAATAATGAGAATAAATGATTGCTGGGTTCAGTCACTGTGTTTGAGGTGGCTTGTTTAGAGCATCATCATGGCAATAACAAACCAATGCAGGTGCAAAGGGAACTCTCACAAAATGATTGTGGAAGTATGAAGTGGTATAAGTATTTTAGAAAATAATTTTTACTACTTATCAAATATAAAAAAGTAAGTATTCCTCTAAAACCCAGAAATTTCACTCCTTTGGTGAATACTCTGGAGAAATTCAGAATACATTGAAAAAAAATGTTCAAAACATAAGCTTTAGTAATTAAAACTGGAAAAATTCTAAATAAAATAAATAAATATATACCTTGAAATGCGTTATAAAATGAAATACAATATCATTCAGGAAAAAAAAAATCTCTTTGCTACACATATAACTATGTATCCTATAAACATAATATTAAATAAAAGAATGTTACTCTCAGAACATTTTGATTCAATTTTATGAAATTAAAAAACAGAAAAATTATAATTCTCAAGAATGCATATATGATGCATGTATATAAAGAATATTTGTTATTTTATTGGGTCTTCTGCATCTTGGATTCCTTCTCTTCAAGGAATGGAACTTCCACAATAAGAATTTATATGTACCCAACTCTCAGTTGAGAAGGTGAATACTTCTACCACTCTCCTGACTTCTAGGTCATGAGTATCTAATCTAGGCTCAACCGGCATGACACTCCACTGGGAAATTCTAGTTTCAAGTTGCAAGGATGTGTGCTGAGCCAGTCATGTCTGCCTCTTTGTGACCCCAAGGACGGTAGCCTGCTAGGCTCCTTTGTCCATGGGATTCTCCAGGCAATATTGGAATGTGTTGCCATTTTCTTCTCCAGGGGATCTTCCTGACCCAGGGATTGAACTGATGTCTCCTGCCTCTCCTGCATTGGCAGGCAGATTCTTTTTACACCTGAGCCACCTGGGAAGCCAGTGAAAAATGTGTGCTGTTACAAAACCAGTGTTCGCAGCGACAACAGTTTCCATGACAGCGTCTTCCTTTGACAAGGTTTTGGCTGGCATTCTAGTAATCTAAAGTCCTTTGAATTTTGTAATTTTGTTTGTTTTGCTTTGTTTTTCACCATAGCCATCAGTCTCCTAGAACTTTTGTGTGCAAAACACTACACTTCCACAATCTTCTTTTACAGTGAGCCAGGGGTGGTTGCGAGGAACTGCCACTAAGAAACCCATGAGATATTATCTTACAAGACTTTAAGTGGAAAAAGACTGCTGAGGATCTTTCTTTCAAGTTTGGGTCGACAAGGTGCTTAGAAAAGAATATGTCCAGCTAAATATATGCCACCTCATACCAGGTATCTGAGGCCCTGGATAAACCTAGGTCAGTGATTCAATTTTTCTTTATTAGACACTATTCTCTGTATTAGTTTGAAACTGTAATCTCCAGTGAGCAAAAAGGCCTTTGCTTTTCTGTTCAGAATGTGCCATGAGGTTTGCTCTGAGCCATCTTTCACATCACAGGAAATTGCCTCATTAACTTCGATGACATTATAAGAGCAACTGTATTACCTCATGATCCTGGAAAATATACTCAATAGTCATTCTACAGCTTTGCTTTAGCATCTGTGATTTCTAAAAGGAAATCTGTCCCTTTGAAACTGCTATATCCTTCTATTTTTCATGTTTAGTAATACAAAACCCTTTGAAAAGCCTGGAAGGGTTTATAAACCATGATAATTTGTAACAAACCAAAACATAAAAGAAAAATGTCGTGCAGAAAAATGTCATGAGACACTGGTTTCACATCTATTTTGACTATAGCAGCAAAATAAGAGCACCAGAGAATCAACAAAGGGAAAATAAATGGCAGGAAAAAAAGTACAAGCTGACAAACAAGTCTGAACATGGAATAAATGCACCAAGACAGAAAAAAGCAAACTGAAGTAAGACAAATGAGGTCTAAAACAAATAAAAGTAGTCCGTCATGAAAATAATTTATTAAAACAAAAACTAAATAATCAAGCCAAGCTGAATAATACAGAAGAAAAAAAGAAAGAAAATTTAAATTTCAGATTTAATTTTCTCAAGCAAGAAAGGACACACTAGAAGAAGAGGGGAAAAGAGACACTAGGAAAAGGAAAGGGATATTATATTGTGTGCAAGTTCTACCCCGTAAATCTTAAGATACCTGACTTGAAATATTCTCATTCTTTATTAAACACATGTAGAAACATATTTTACTGTCCTCAAAACTGTACTCACTCACTATTACTGCCTTTGGGAATAAGGGGCTCAAACCAGAAAGAATTTCAAGTTTAGTTTTCAAGGTTAAGTTTCCATAAGTACTTACAGACATAAAACAGGTCAGAGAAGAAGAGCATGGTAGCACATTCTGAAAATCAATGACCACAATAGTGAATAAATATTTTCAATAATAAATTTGGTCATGTATTTAATTAGTGAACACTTTTCTTTAAAGTAGTGTAGGCTACTCTAACCATAGGTCATTTCTAAGAGGTCTAATTAGACAACATTAAATATGAGTATTTATATTCAATGCTTGAGAATTTTCAAAGCAATCTCACAGATGCTAATAGTAATCTCATTATTATAGGTTCTCACATTGCTTCCACATAGCTGGTAGGAAGAGATAAATAGTATTTCACATATATACTGAGACATTTTTGGCAAAACTTCTCAACTGAAGTTTATGAGAAATTAAGTCACAGAGGAACCAGAGATCAAATTGCTAACATGTGCTGGATTATTGAATAAGCAAGAGAGTTCCAGAGAAACATGTGCTTCTGCTTTATTGACTATGCCAAAGCCTTTGACTGTGTGGATAACAATAAACTGGAAAATTCTGAAAGAGATGGAAATACTACACCTGCCTCTTGAGAAACCTGTATGCAGGTCAGGAAGCAACAGTTAGAACTGGACATGGAACAACAGACTGGTTCCAAGTAGGAAAAGGAGTACATAAAGGCTGCATATTGTAACCCTGCTTATTTAACTTATATGCAGAGTACATCATGAGAAACGCTGGGCTGGATGAAGCACAAGCTGGAATCAAGATTGCCAGGAGAAATAATAACCTCAGATATGCAGATGGCACCACTCTTATGGCAGAAAGTGAAGAAGAACTAAAAAGCCTCTTGTTGAAAGTAAAAGAGGAGAGTGAGAAAGTTGGCTTAAAACTCAACATTTCAGGAAACTAAGATCATGACATCCAGTCCTGTTACTTCATGGCAAATAGATGGAGAAACAGCACCTGACTTTATTTTGGGGGGCTCCAAAATCACTGAAGTTGGTGACTGCAGCCATGAAATTAAAAGACACTTACTCCTTGGAAGGAAAGTTATTACCAACCTTGGCAGCATATTAAAAAGCAGAGACATTACTTTGCCAACAAAGGCCCATCTAGTCAAGGCTATGGCTTTTCCAGTAATCATGTATGGATGTGAGAGTTAGACTATAGAGAAAGGTGAGTGCCAAAAAAATTGATGCTTTTGAACTGTGGTGTTGGAGAAGACTCTTGAGAGTCCCTTGGACTGCAAGGAGATCCAACCAGTCCATCTTAAAAAAGATCAGCCCTGGGCATTCATTGGAAGGAGTGATGTTGAAGCTGAAATTCCAATACTTTGGTCACCTGATGTGAAGAGCTGAATCGTTTGAAAAGACCCTGATGCTGGGAAAGATTGAGGGCAGGAGGAGAAGGGGATGACAGAGGATGAAATGGTCCGATGGCATCACCAACTCAATGGCTACGAGTTTGGGTAAACTCAGGGAGTTGGTGATGGACAGGGAGGCCTGGCATGCTGCGGTTCATGGGGTCTCAGAGTCAGACATGACTGAGTTACTGAACTGAACTGAAAATGATTTATAAGACCTTTATCTATTTTATGATTTTTTTTATGTGGACCATTTTTAAAGCCCTTTGTAAAATTTGCTATAACATTGCTTCTGTTGTTTGTTTATTTATTTATTTATTTTTGACGACAAGGCATATGGGATCTTAGCTCCCTGACCAGGGATGGAACTTGTACCCCCTGAATTGGAAGGTTAAGTCTTAACCACTGGACCACTAGGGAAGTCCCTTGAACTTCATTCAATAATACTATTCTAGATACAAAGGAGAGAAGAAAACTAGTTGCATACAAGAGCTGACTTAAGACATGCTTCTCAAAGATTCTCATCATCATGTAAGAACTTGTTAGAAATGCAAAATATTAGTTCCCATCTCAGACCTAACAAATCAGATATTCTGAGGGGTAGAACTAGGCAATATGTGTCTTCATGAGAACTACAGAAAACTCATATGCTGAAATTCATGTATTGGTTTATGTTTATTTTTTTATTATTTTACAATATTTTTTAAAGGTGTACAGTATTATATTAGTTTCAGATGTGCAACATAGCGACTCAACATTTTACAGATTCTACACCATTTAAAGTTTTGGCAAAACAATGCTGCATTTCCTTGTTCTGTATCTTTTGAGCTCCTTCCTCTACCTTGCTCCTCACCCTTTCCCACTTCTTACTAGTAACCGCTAGTTTGTTCTTTACATCTATGAGTCTGCTATATACTTTTGTTTGTTTTATTTTTTAGATAAAATATATAAGTGATACTACTCAGAATTTATTATTTGTCTGTCTCTGTCTGGAAAGTCCATGTTCATTTTACTGCATTTACCCCTGAGATTATGTCATTTAACTAGGTGTCAGAAAAGAGGTGATGTGAAGACTACTAAAACCAATGAGCACTGGGGTGTATATACCTTTTCAGATTAGTGTTTTCATCTTCTTTGGATATAGATGCAGGAGGTGGGTTGTTAGATATATGATAGCTTTATTTTTAGCCTTTTTGAGGGAACACCATATTGTTTTCTGGGCTTCCCTGATAGCTCAAACAGTAAAGAATCTGCATGCAATGCAGGAGATGCATGTTTGATCCCTGCATCAGGAAGATTGCCTGGATAAGGGAATGGCTACCCACTCCACTGTTCTTTCCTGGAGAATCCCATGGACAGAGGAGACTGGCGAGCTACAATCCTTGGATGTCCCAAATAGTCAGCCATGACTGACCGACTAACCACATACTGTTTTCCATTGTGGTTAAACCAACTTATATTCCAACCAATAGTATACAAGAGTTCTCTTCTCTCCATATCCTGGTCAACTTTTGTTATTTGTGGATTTTCGATGAAACCCATTCTGACAGGTGTGAGGTGATATATCATTCAGGGATAGACAATACAATTTATGTCAAATAGCGTTCTACTGTGTTCTTGTCCAGGAATTGTACGGTTTTAGATCTTACATTTAGACCTTTAATCTACATTGAGTTTATTTTTGTATTTAGTGTAAAGAATTTTCTTATCTCTTATTCATTACATTTACATGTAGCTGTCCAGTTTCCCCAGCATCACTCATTGGAGAGACTGTTTCTCCATTGTAAATTCTTGTTCCTTTGTCATAGATTAATTGACTCTGAGTGTATGGGTCTATTTCCAGGTTCTTACTCTATTCTATTGATCTATATTTATCTATTTTTGTGCCAACCATGCTGTTTTGATTATTGAAGCTTTGTAATATAGTCTGAGGTCAGAAAGAATGATATGCCCAGTTTTTTTTTTTTAATCCAAATTGTTTTTGCAATTTTGTGGTTTCTCATAAATTTTAGGATTATTAGCTCCAGTTCTATAAAAGAGTGCATGGGTATTTTGATAGGGATTGCATTAAATCTTTAGATTGTTTCAGGTAGTATGTACATTTTAACATTAACACTTTCAATCCAAGAATATGGGATATCTTTTAATTTATTTGAATCATTTTCAAATTCTTTCAATATTTTATCATTTTCAGAATATAAATTGTTCATGTCCACAGTTAAGTTTATACCTAGGTATTTTCTTCTTTGTGATGTGATTTTTAAATGGAATTTTTTTTCTTCCTGAATTCTCTCTCTGATCATTATTAGTGAGCAGAAAAGCAACATGTTTCTGCCTATTAAACATATAAAGAAGAGCTAATAACTATCCTCAAACTGTTCCAAAAAATTGAAGAGGAGGGAACATTCCCAAAGTCACTATGAGATCACCATTGTCCTGATACCAAAACAAAACAAAAACACTACAAAAAGGAAAATTACAGGCCAATATCTCTGATGAATATTGATATAAAAAAAAATTCAACAAAATGCTAGCAAGACAAGTTCAACAATACATAAACAAGATAATATACCATGACCAAGGGGGACTTATCCCAGGGAGTCAAGGATAGTTCAATATTCTCAAATAAATCAATCTGATTTACCACATTAACAAAAGGAAAGATAAAAATCACATGATCAACCAACCAGACACAGGAATGGATCATACCTTTGAAAAATTCAACATGTATTCATGACAAAAACTCTCATCAAAATTGGTCCATATGTAACATAACTATTATAATAAAGGCCACTTACAACACAGCTAATGTCATACTGAACGATGAAAAGCTTAAAGTCTTTCTTCTAAAATCAAGAACAGGCCAAGAATACCTACTCTTATCACTTCTACTTAACACATTGATTGTATTGATCAGTGAGCTGCAAGACAGGACAATAGAATTTTCCCTAACTGAAATCCAGAGAAAAAATAATAATAAAAGAACAAGAAATCACTTGGTAGTCTAGGGGTTAGGACTTGGTGCTCTCATTGCCAGGGGGCTGGGTTCAATCTCTGGTCAGGGAACAAAGATCCTGTAAATTGTACAACACTGCCAAAAAATTAAACAAATAATAAATTAATAAAAGAACAGAATATTCAAGAACTATGGGACCATTTCAAAAGGCCTAACATTTGTCTAATTAAAATAGAAAGACAATAAACTTCCCCTTGTCTTTTAAGAGTTTTCCAGAGTGCATACTCAACACTTCTGCTTTTTCTGTGTTGCCAACATTTGATCCTATATCCTGCAAAGGAGATTGAGAAATGTAGCCTTTAAGCTGGGTACATTGATCAGTGCTCTATTACACAGGAAATTTTAGATAATGAATGTTGCCTTTGGAAAAGTTTATTCCATTTAGCTAGAAGTAATGAAGTGGGAGTCAAACAGTTTGTTTCTAGAAACACCCTTTACCACTCTCAGGTTGAAGAATTGTATACTGTTGTTTATTTTCTACTATTATGAGAGATGCCTAGTCATTCACTCTATATAAATTAGGTTGGTCTGATACGTGCATGCGCGCTAAGTCACATCAGTCATGTCTAACTCTGTGCAACCCCGTGGACTGTAGCTGACCAGGCTCCTCTGTCCATGGTACAGTCATGTGCAAAGTCTGTGTGAACTGTATAAAGACATGAGTAAATCTCTCTCAGTTGAGTCTGACTCTTCACAACTGCGTGGACTGTATTCTGCCAGGTTCCTCTGTCCATGGAATCCTCTAGGCAAGAATACTGGAGTAGGTAGCTGTACTCTTCTCCATGGGATCTTCCCAACCCAGAGATCAAACCTAGGTGTCCCACATTGCAGGCAGACTCTTTACTGTCTGAGCGACCAGGGAAGACCATATCTCGTCTTAGAAATACTGATTTCTATTCCTCATATCAACATGGTTGATAGTGAGTGGAAGTCATAAAACAATGCTGAACAAATTCAGAGGATTAAGCTGTATTGGGAGACCAATCCCAGGAATCCAATATGTAGACATCCAGAGTAGGATTTGTTGTCAAGTCTATTGAAGCATGGGGCTTCCCAGATGGCTCAGTGATAAGAACCCACCTGCTAATGCAAGGATACATGAGAGATGCTGTTTCAATCCCTTGGTCAGGAAGATTCCCTGGAGGAGGGCATGGCAACCCACTCCAGTATTCTAGCTGGAGAATCCCATGGACAGAGGAGTCTGGTGGGTTACAGCCCATGGGGTCACAGAGTTGGGCATGACTGGAGTGACTTAGGATGCATGCATGCACTGTTGAACCACATGGGAGGAAAACACTTTAATTTGGGTGGAATACCAAGTGGATTAATGGAAGAAAAATGTTTAAAAGGGAATAAAGAAAAAAAAAAAAAAGAGAGAGAGAGATAATGTTTCAAAGCTAGAATTCATAAAAATGCAGGCAACCTTTCAGGCTAGGTCAAACGATTTAATTTTGCATTTTATGGGAAATGTGAAGCTATCCAACTTTAGAGTAGGTTGAAAAAGCTGAGAAATTTTCACAATAAATAAATCACAAACACTTACTGGCTTTAAAAAGAAGAAAACTGAAGATAGAAAATTCTGATGGGGGAATGACACATTTATATTAGAAGTAATAGATAAAGTAATAAGTAAATGTGAATCGTGTTGAAGGCAACATCTGTCTACTTCCTTAATTTAGCTGTAGACATGTTTGAAAACAGCCAGGGCCCCCAAAATCTATACCTCAGTGAAAGTTACCTTGAATTCCCTATTTGACTGTAGACTGAAAAATATATTATAGAATTTTAGATGTACTGCAAAATTTACCTTATTCTTACTAAATATATTTTATTTATTTATTTATTTATTGGAAGGAAGAAGTTATTCATTTTATTCTGTTCTTCTCCCGAGACTGGAAAATACCAATTAATCAATCTGAAGTTCAGATCCTCTTTGAACAGTTATTTTGAGAGTGTGCAGTATACTGGGAAAAAGAGAGCTCACTGTCTGCTCACTTACTCACCAGAAGTTTAACCTGTTGAGAAGCATCTTGTAGTACTTGGAATTTATCCATCATTAAACATAAATGAGAAAGAGACTGTGATACACAAATGTGCCAGTGCCAAATGGATGCATGTATTAAAGACACTGTAACCATCTGGACTCAATATGGGCCCCAGAATGTTCCCATTTATCAAATTATAATTCCCATACAATATTTTATATCTGTAATTCAATGCTGATGAAAACAGAATTGTTTTCAATTTGTCCAAGTGGTTTTCAGGAGCAGTGTAGAGTTAGGGCTTTGCTGGTTGCTCAGATGGTGAAGAACACAATTTTCAGCAGGGGAAAAGATTTGTGACCCATAAAGAACTTTACAAAAACCCATTTGACTCTGTGGAATGAAGAAGCACAGGGATAAATGTTAGTCACCATCAGAGGAGCATTCAAAAAATTTAAGAATTTACATATTTGATGATTATTTTTACCTTCAGCTGTCTGAATTCATTCTCCCAAACTTTAAATTCCTTCCCCTTATTAATTATTTGAATATGAAGTAGATTTCAGAAGCCAAAGTCAATTTTTCCATATAGAGTTTCCATAAAACTTTTTCATTTTCTCAGTGGCAATCATGTGCTTCATATCACATGTGTTTTATTAACACTGCAATCCCATTAATAAAATATTATTTATCCACTTTTTACAAAAATGAAAACTATGTCAAAGAAGTTAAATAACATGCTTAAGGTAACACATCGTTTCTTAATAGAACAGTTGGAATTTTATTTCAAATTTAGGATTTTCCAAAGTTTATATCCATTTTACTGTGCTTACCCTCCAAATTATGTCATTTAATGTGGTGTCAGAAGGAAGTGAGTCAAAGTTTACTAAAAACAATGAGCTTTTGCCATGAAAAGACTATTCTTTCAAGCAATGAGATGAAAGGGTACAATCAGAGATCTTGTTGAGGAAGCAGTCATCACTCTCCTTTGTTATTTCCCTTTTGCCAGCACTTTAACTTTTGTAACAGAGAACAAAGCTGACTCCTTTCTCTCCAAACCTTGCACTGCTTTACCTGTGCCTACATGTCTACAATGGTTTCCATCATGCTGCTTCTCCAGTGGTTTCCCATCACAGTTAGAAAAACACTCAAATTTTCTCTTGAGCTAACAGGTTCTGACATGAGCTGTTCTCTAACTGCTCCCCTACTCATCTCTTACTTCCTTCCTCATTGAGTTCTTGCCAAAATTTTAACATATCAAGAAATCATGCTTTGGGGTCATGGTGCTTGCTTATATCCATCCTCTTCTAGCTAGCTCCATGACTGATTCTTCTTTCATATACATGCCAGCTCAAATTTGTTATCATGAGAAAGGACTTTTCTGGGGGCTCAAACTAAAGAGAAATTCTTCATACATGAATAACTTCTTACTATTAAAAAATTTTATCTTAAGCTCATCAGCATGTAACAACAAACAAATAAAATAGGAGTACATGTATTAATATCAGATAGTGATTTATTAATTCTTTAGCATTTCCCAATCAATAAACTATTAGTACGAAGGGAGCAAGTATATTATTTATATTGACTATGGTACCTGACATGTATAGATGCATAATAAACTTTTCAACAAATACACAATTAATGGTGAATATAAAATCTCTATGGGCTTCCCAGGTGGTGCAGTGGCAAAAATCTGCCTGTCAGTGCAAGAAGAGGCAATAGACAAGGGTTCAATCACCCAATCCCTGGGATGGAAAGACCCCCTGGAGGAGGAAATGACAGCCCAATTAGGATTCTTGCCTGGAGAGTCCCAGGAGAGAGGAGTTTGGCAGGCTATAGTCCACAGTATCTCAAAGACTTGAACACAACTGAGTGACTGAGCACAAACACATGTAAAATTTCCATATAGCAAAAAAGAAAGAAAGAAAGAAAAAACTCCATTATTCAGAACAAAAACATTCATTTCAGTTCAGTCTCCCAATTTTGTTCAACTCTTTGCAACCCCGTGGGCTGGAGCATGCCAGACTTCCCTGTCTTTCACTATCTCCTGGAGATGGCTCAAACTCATATCCATCGAGTTGGTGATGCCATCCAACCATCTCATCCTCTGTCGTCCCCTTCTCCTCCCACCATCAATCTTTCCCAGCATCAGGGTCTTTTCCAAAGAGTCAGTTCTTCACATCAGGTAGACAAAGTATTGGAGGTTCAGCTTCAGCATCAGTCCTTCCAATGAATATTCAGGACTGATTTCCTTTAGGATGGACTGGTTGGAACTCATTGCAGTCCAAGGGACTCTCAAGAGTCTTCTTCAACACCACAGTTCGCAAGCATCAATTCTTCAGCACTAAGCTTTATTTATAGTCCAACTCTCACATCCATACATGACTACTGGAATAAACATAGCTTTGACTACATGAGCCTTTGTTCCCAAAGTAATGTCTTTGCTTTTTAATATGCTCTCTAGGTTGGTCAAAACTTTTCTTCCAAGAAGCAAGCATCTTTTTATTTCATGGCTGCAATCACCATCTGTAGTAATTTTGGAGCCCAAAGAAATAAAGTCTCTCTCTGTTTCCACTGTTTCCCCATCTATTTGCCATGAAGTGATGGGACCAGATGCCATGATCTTAGTTTTCTGAATGCTGAGTTTTAAGCCAACATTTTCACTCTCCTGTTTCACTTTCCTCAAGAGACTCTTTAGTTCTTCTTCACTTTCTGCCATAAGGGTGGTGTCATCTGCCCAACTGAGGTCATTGATATTTCTCCTGGAAATCTTGACTCCAGCTTGTGCTTCCTCTAGCCCAGCGTTTCTCATGATGTACACTGCATATAAGTTAAACAAGCATGGTGACAATATACAGCCTTGATGTACACCTTTCCCTATTTGGAACCAGTCTGTTGTTCCATGTCCAGTTCTACCTGTTGCTTCCTGACCTGCATACCGATTTCTCAAGAGGCAGGTCAGGTGGTCTGGTATTCCCAGCTCTTTAATAATTTTCCATACTTTGTTGTGATCCACACAGTCAAAGGCTTTGGAGTAGCCAATAAAGCAGAAGTAGATGTTTTTCTGGAACTCTCTTGCTTTTTCAATGAACTCCTCAAAAAAGAAACATACCCAAAATTTAGAACAAAAACATTATAGATGAAGAATATTTCAACATAAACCAGAAAATTGAAAAGTCTAAAAACTGAACTTTGAAATTTTCCCCACAAGTTAGTGTATCCAAAATCTTCCCCATACCAATCGACATTTCCTTCTTTCCACTTGTGAAGTTCAGAGGTCTTAGAAATTTTCTTGACTCCTCCCTGTCGCTTGTAACTTCACTTAATAATCAATGCAGTTATCTCTAACTTTTAAATATACCCAAACCCTGACAACCTCTCACCACAATTTGCTACCCTTGTCCCACAGTCATTGCCATGCCTAGGTTACAATCAGCCATCTTCCTAAGTAATACCCTTGCTTACAATCCTCAGGTTTTTCATTTAAAAGCAGCCAGAGTGATGCCTTTATACTGAAGGGCAAGCACTGGGAATTCTTGCCTACTTACAGAGCTTTCCAGCTATAGTGAGTTAGTAGTGGTTCTTTGAATCTCTGAAGTATCTTAAGTTTGTCAAAGCTATAGTCATTAATCAACATTCATAACCATGGTCTTCATTTTGTGCATTTCCATCAACCTCCTTTATCTGGCTACATATATTCCATTTGGAGCAGACACCCCGTAAAACCTGGATTCGTAATCCAATGTTCTTTAAGTTATTTTCGCTGTGATGAATTTCATGTGGCTGATCTAAACTTCAAAGAGGTGCATCAAAGTCATCTTTCTCATCAGACAAGAAAGAAATAAAAGTAGCTTTCAAAATGGAAACCATGGGTAACGAACCTGCCTGCCAATGCAGGAGACACAAGAGATATGAGTTTGATTCCTGGGTCAGGAAGATCCCCTGTCGGTCATAGTCTAGGGCAAATATTTAGTCATAACTGTGATTTGATGTTCTTACCATATAGTAAAATGTCATGCAATGCATTTCTCTATTCATTATCATTGTCATTTTAGTGTCACCTTTCTTAACTTTAGAAATGAGAAGTTAAACTTTTGTTTTTATTTCAAGATTTTTCTTTTTCTTCTTCATTGTAAACATAGGTATTAATAAAATTTTAGGTATTTAAATTAAAAATAGATGGTAGATAAATAGATCAATATATAGATCAGATCATGTTATTCCTTTGCTCAAAATTCTTCAAGGTCCCATTTTATTCCAATTAAAATAAAAATGATTAAAGTAGCCTCCCAGGTCCAACATCATTTGCCTTACTGTTATAGTTCACCACCCCAGCATCAATTCATTCTTGCTTTTTCTTTTCCTAACTTAGCACATTGGCCTTTGGGCTATCCTGGAAAGAAACTGGCAAGCTCGCAACATCCTTAGGGCTTTGTTCTGGCTGAACTTTCTGCTTAGAGCACACTTCTTTCAGATTTAATTTACTGCCTTATCTTCTTCAAAACTTTGCTCACATATCACCTTTTCAATGAAGCTGACACAAATTTATTTAATGTACCCAAAACTAGGAACAATTATTCTTCTAATTCTGTTCTATTTTATTTTACTTTGGCAGAGTATGCATTATCTTGTAAAAGATAATAAAACTACCATTTATTATATGTGTAGCCAATTATTTGTCTTTTCCTACAAGACTATACACTACCCTTGTACATTGGTTTATTCTTTGATGCATTCTTGTATGTGTGTGTGTTCAGTTGTTCAGTCATGTCTGACTCTTTTGCAACTCCATGGATTGTAACCTGCCAGGCTCCTCTATCCATAGGATTTCCCAGGCAAGAATACTGGAGTGGGTTGCCATTTCCTTATCCGGTGGATTTTCCTGACTCAGGGATCGAATAAGCATCTCCTGCATTGGCAGGTAGATCCTGTACCACTGAGCCACCTAGGAAGTGTTTAAAACACCTAATTCTCAAGCAACACCTTAGAGTCCAGTTAAATCAGTCTGGGGATGGGGATCAGAATTTGAATCCCCCAGTTGATTTCAACTAGCACATGATAAAAATTTGCAGAAGTCTTCAATTATATTTGTTACATGATAATATAAGAACTTTTGCAAATTGTAAGAAGAAAATTAAATATTGAAAAGTTAAAGTAGAAATAAGTACATAAAGAAATATTCAGCCTAAAGGCACTTTTCTTGTTTTGATTTGTGGTAAAGGTGTAAAAACCAAAAAAAAAAATACTATCATTCATAGAAACTAAAAGAAAAATTCAGAATTCAGACATGCTGTCTATTCTTTCCCACATGATTACTTCTTCAAAGGAGGGTATTGCAACGTGTCATTTATAGTCTAGGACAAATATTTAGTCATGATTGTGATTTGATGTGCTTACCTCATGAAGGGGATAGAACCCTCTCTGATGTCGCTGTTCCCACTGCACCAATTCTTCAGAAAAGGTCATCTGACCTATGCCCTTTGCGGCAGACTTGCTAATTCCCACTCCTTTTTTCCCTCCATTGCACCAGAGCGGCAAAGGGCTAGATCTTACTTTCACATGAGAAGAGCATTCTACTCTGTTTTGTTTTGGGCCTGCCACTTTCCCATGACAGGTCTTTGTTAAATTCCAAAGTTTACTTTGGAGGTTGGGAGTGGTAAAATAGATAAACAACCTTATATTTATTCAATGTGGGGTGCACATGTGGCCTAGTGTTCAATGCTCTCCAATCTAGCTCACCAGGAAGACTGTGCATTGCTATTCCAAATACATATTTAGAAAGGAGAAAGTATTATTTTCTTAATGCTGTCATTTTCTCTCATTTTTCTCATTCTTTTCTTACTGGGGGAGCTGTGGTTGAAAATAGCATTCCAGTATTTCAAAGGTTTCCTCAAACAGCATATAATAGAATTAAGAGCTGTCACATCAAACCCAAGCTTTGTGTGTGTGTTTGCTCCCTGTCTGTGCTTATCTGTTTGTATACTCAGGAGAAAAAAGAAAGAAAGAAAAAAAAAAAAATGATCTTGCAACATAAAATAATTGGTACATTAACTGATCGAAAAGTTGAAAATTACTTTGAGAGTCATATGTATTAGATATACAACTAAGAAATGAACACTGAGAATGAAAGAAACACACACACACACAAAAAGGAAAAAAAAATCTATCTGGTAATACCAAGGATGTCTTTATCAGACTAATTTGTGCCATTCATAGTGGCACCTAGCCAAACTCTACTCTCCAAAGAATTCAGTTTATCCTTTAAGTCCTGACTCAGTTACCCTAAAACTGTCTCTAATTTCTCCAAAAGGATGTGCATCATACAAAATAATTCCAACCCTCCTTATATTGCATCTGACTTTGATCCTTTCTTTTAAAGTTAATTTAAATTTTTCTTATGTAACCAAATTAATGGGCAATTTTGGGGCCATTTAGTCTACAGATAGATTATAAACATCAGTTACCTATATAGATATGTTAATAGATACAATTTACCTTTGAACAACATGGGGGATTAGGAACATGAAGAGAGTCAAAAAATCCATCTATAACTTTAGAGTTGGCTCTCATATTCCCAGTTCAGCATCCATAGATTCAACTAACTGCTAATTGTGTAGTTCTATGATATGTATTTAGTGAAAAAAAAAAAATACATGTGTAAGTGCACCCACGGTTCAAAACCATATTGTTCAAGAATCCACAGTATAGTCAAATATTTTTCACATTACCAAGTCATTCTTCATAATTGCTATTTTAAAATTTTAATTGGTCACTTAAATTTATCATACTCACTATTTGTGAGCTAATTGAGAGTAATGGAACAATATGGTTTTGTTACATTTATGCCCATCAGAACTGCTTTCAACACAGGTGACACTCAATAAATGTTCTTTGAATAAGTAAATAAATTATATTTCTGCTTCTTTGCCCATACTCTTAGGAGAAGCCTCATCGTCATTCCCTTCCAAGGAGTTCAATTCTACATATTAAAAAAAATCTCCAGTAATAGCTATCTAAAAGCTTCCATCTACCGTTAATTCTCTCAATATCTTCCCATACCAACTCACTGACAAATACAATATTAACTGTCCATAAATGCATCATACCCTTGAAAGAAAACATTTGCAAATTTCCTGTAGTTTCAAGCATTGTAGTCTCAAACATTGTTGCAGAGTTAGAGAAGAAGATTTATATATCCTTTTTAATCCACACATCATTTGACATCCATTTATGATGGATCATAGCAAAGAGCCTACTTGGTCTAGAGCTATATATAATCAAATCATTTATTTGATAAGGAAATTTCAGGAACACATGAAATACCTAGATACTGCCCTCAACTATGAATAAAATAGTCAACATAAACTGAAAAGACAAAGTGAAGTAGTGTTTAAAGGATAAAAAAAATAATACTGTGAATGTTTCCATAATAGAATTGTCTGTATGTCAAGTATTTCTCTGACAGTAGTTGAAATAAAAAATTGTCCATGGGAAAGAGATCACTGAAAGTATCAGTGACTTTGGCAGAGGATAATGATGAGGAAATGTGGATATATATGCAGGAAAATATAATAAGTTGAAAAGAAAGTAAGAACTCAATTAGCTCTTTGTCAGAATTAAATGGCTTGTCTCATGGCTCAGATGGCAGAGAGTCCATCTGCAATGCAGGAGATCCAGGTTCAATCCTTGGATCAGAAAGATCCCCTGAAGAAGAGAATGGCAATGCACTCCAGGGTTCTCGCCTAGAGAATCCCATGGACAGAGGAGCCTGGCGGGCTACAGTCAACAGGGTCGCAAAGAGTCAGACAAGACTAAGCAGCTAACACTTTCACTTTCAGGAATTAAATATGGGGCTTCCCAGATGGCACTAGTGTTAAAGAACCCACCTGTCGATCCAGGAAACATAAGAGACATGGGTTCAATCCCTGGTTCAGGAAGATAACCTGGAGGAGGGCATGGCGACCCACTCCAATTTTCTTGCCTGGAGAATCCCATGGACAGAGGAGCCTGGAGGGCTACAGTCCAGGGTTGCAAAGATTTAATACAACTGAAGTTACTTAGCACACAGCAGGAATTAAATCCATGAAAGAAACAGCTAGAGAGCTATCTTCTTAGCTCATTTTAAATATGCAATACAGTATTATTAACTATCATCACTATACTGTCTGTCAGATGTCCAGAACTCATTCATCTTGCATAACTAAAACTTTGTACCCTTTGACAACTATTTCTCATTTCCCTCTCCTCACATCCAAACCTGGCTACTACTATTCTACTCTACTTCTAGGAATTTGACTATTTTACATCCCTCATATAAGTGAGATCACACAGTGTTTGTCTTTCTATATCTGCCTTATGTTAAATCTTCTACACATACACACACACACACACACACACACACACACACGTTGTACTATATCACACAGGAATAATAGCACAGTTCTGACTCTCTGTGAACAGATGGCTACTGTGACATAAAAACAAAAAATAAACTCATTTTGAGGGAGATGGGCAACCTCCTAAAGCTAACATTATTCAAGGAGTTCTTAGAAACAGCTGAAAACACAACATTATTGGGCTTCATTGAGAAAGTATCTGTTCATATGTGCTGTATGTAATATTGCTATGTGAAACAACTGCAGTTCAGTGATTAAGTAGCTTCTCATTTTTATTTTATGGGGAAGACCTTTGGATGTAATTCTAGATCTGATTCCAAAACTTTGCAAATAAGTTCATTATTTTGATTTTTTTTCAAAGAATACAATTATATCATCCCATAATTGTAAAATTACTTAGTGTTTTAAAACCATTTTTCTGTGTAACATTGCAGATAGTGGAAATCACATAGAGTTTCATATCAGAGATCTAGATTTAAAGCTGAGACCTAGATTTAAAGCTGAGACTTAAAGCTGAGTCTATAGCTGTGGATCTTAGAATATTAACTTAACCTCTCAAAGCTTTTGTTTCTTCATGTGTAAGTGGATTTAACAAGGTGTAGTCACAGAATTGTTTGGATAGTAAGGAGTGATAGGTTTAAGAAGCACTTTTAAACTAAATGTTACAAGATATATTTCCTACTATATTTACATAAGAAAACAAAAAACTTGGTAAAATTTCCATAAAATGCCTGATTTAAAAAAAAAAAATCAAACAGAATAAACAGTTACTCTGCTTAACAGAATGATACGACCATTTCAAAAGAATCACTTTTCTAAATCATGCTGATAAAGCAGAGCTGTACTTCTTCAGCTGAGTTTCCATAAGAGCTACTTTCTGCAAGATGCTTTATACATACTTGAATCCATTTCCTAACTACCTATGAAAGACATAGAGAGGCTGGCATCCTCAAAAGGCTTCTTATTTCTCTCTCTCCTTCCTTATGACTCTTTACATTGGATGAGATGCTAATCAAAATGAAGGACAAGGTGGGTATTTTTCTTTTGCTGTGGGAAAATAAAAAATAAAAACCACAGTGTCAGTCATTGACAGCCCTTAAAGAGTGTCTTCTGTTGACTGACAACTTTTAAGCCAATACTATTTTGCCGGAGAAATGCCTGAGATATCAGACTTCATAGTTAAGGATGCTATTTAGGAACTCTAGGAGGCTGTGATGTTCTTACTGTTCAACAAGTGTAAGTAAGAGATCCCACAAGCCTGCTGTAAAAAAAAAAAAAAATTCCTTTTTCTTTCCACTTAAGCCCCCATTTCCTCTCCTGAGCCTTTGCTTCATGACCACTTTAATTCTTTGAAGACTGTTTTTCTGCCTGCCTACCCCCCATCCATGTGAATCACGGCAGGCCAAATTTTGCTCTTGCAAGTACATGGAAGTCAAGGGGAGCTGCCAGCCTGTATCTAAAGGATGAATTTAGCACTGTAGGTGGTTGTTCTCTAACAAGTGTAAACAAAGCCATCAGAAAAGTTAAGCTAGGCAAGTGTTCAGGAGTGATATTTTAGCAGAGTAACCCAACAAAGATTTTTATATGGCATTATGGACATGATTATATTTTTTCTTTCTTTTTATTTTTTGCACTTCCAATTCTACTGTGATTTTTATAAGCTATAGATTGCTTAAAACATTGAAGACTTCTTGGAAAATATCGTTATCTTATAACAATACTCTTACTGTGAAGTGAACTGAAATAAAGTCTCTCAGTAGTGTCTGACTCTTTGCGGCCCCATAGACGGTAGCCTACCAGGCTCCTCTGTCCATGGAATTTTCCAGGCAAGAGTACTGTAGTGGGTTGCCATTTTCTTCTCCACAGGATCTTCCCGACCCAAGGATCAAACCCGGGTCTCCCACATTGCAGTCAGATGCTTTACCGTTTGAGCCAAAAGGGAAGCCCATTCTTATTGTAGACCTTCATATTTGAAAGTACTTTCAAAAAACCTTTCTCTGGACATGAATCAAGATGGCAGAGAAGGAGGATGTGAAGATCACCACCCTCCAAGAACATATTAAAAACACACCTACATGTGGAATAATTCTCACTGAAAACTAACTGAAGGCTGGCAGAAAGGCTATAAGAAAACTACATGCAGAATCAGGTAGGAAATGAAGAGAAGCAATCACGGGTCCCTGGGAGGAGACTCAGAGGAAAAGAGAGATTACATAGGCAGAAACTATCCCTGGGGAGTAAGTGGTTCAAACCACATATTGGGTGCCCTAGCCTGGCATCCCACAAAGTAAAAGTGAGCCCCCTTGCCTGGTTGGAAGCCTGATGAGATGAATATGAGGGCTGTAGGAAGCCTGGGCTCTGCTCCTGAGGAGTGCACAGATAATTGAGTGCACCTAAATTGAGGAGGAAAGGAAGACTTGAGACCATGCGGCTGGCTTACTGCTCTCCCACGAGCTCCCTGGCACATGCCCAAGCATGAGCCTAGTGAACGCTCTAGTGCCACTTGCTTTTCATTACAGTTCAATGCTGGATCGACCACACTAGTAAAGGCAAATCCATAGTAAAAGCTGAGAATGAGCCACTTCAATAAGCTTAAATAAGTATACAGACTAAAAGACAAAAGTTACAAAATCAACTGTAACCACAATAAAGGGATAAATATGAAGACTTAAAAAATGAAAACAAAAACACAATGTGAGGGTAAAGGGGAAAAAAAAAGGTAGATCTTTTGGAATGTGTTTGAATTTAAAGGATTGCTTGTTTAAAATAAACAGATATAGGTATAGGTCAACATACAGGAACCCCATGGCAACCACAAATCAAATTTTGAGACACAAAATTTAGAGAGAAAATAAGACAAGCAGACAAGCATACCACTAAAGAATATCACCAAACTTCAAGGAAAGAAATTAAAAGAAGAATAAAATAGGGAAGACCTACAAAAACAACCAGAAAACAAGTCTAAAAATGACAATAAGCACATATCTATTAATAATTACTTTAAATGTCAGTGGACTAAATGTTCCAATTAAAAGGCATAGAGTAACTAATTGGATTTAAAAAAATAAAGACTCCTTACTTTAGCAGGAAAGAGTTAGCTACTCTAAAAAATGCAGCCATTTTCCAAATGTCTAGCTATCTTACAGTAAGAGCAATTTTTCATCTTTGTCTTCTATAATTGTCTGAATCAATTATTGTAAGTTTGGCTGCTGACACCTTTTAAACTTAACCTCTCCATCTTTCCTTTTCTGTCCTACATCGCAGAAATCTGGTAAGAAAACCTGGGCCCTCCCTCATTTGATACTGATGGGATTCAAACCACAAGACTGATACCAACACCTAACTGTCATAAAATCCTCATTTCAATATCCTTTCCCTGTTCTCTCAAGACATTTTACACTTACTAATAAGCTGCCCTATTCTCTCTAGAAAGCCCAATTGCTGAGTATTACATCTTCCGTAATATCCTGGTGTGTGTATGGCATCATCAGCCTCAACAAGCAAACCACATTTTGGGTAGAGTTACAGTGGTTCAGAAAGTGAAGAATCTCCTTGCAATGCAAGAAAACTGGGTTCAATCCCCAGATTGGGAAGATCTCTTGGAGAAGGGTGTGGCTACCCACTCCAGTATTCTTGCCTGGAGAATTCCATAGACAGAGGAGCCTGATGGGCTACTGTCCAAGGACATACAAAGAGTTAGACACAACTGAGTTACTAACACTTTCTCTTTTACCTCACACCTATTTCTGTGGGGTCGCTGCAAAATCTGCCCTCCAGCTATAGGAAATTAAGATATCTTTGCATCCTCTCAAAGAGGCCCCTTGACTCTCACATTTTTGTTATATTTTGTGAATAATGGACACAAATCCATGGCCTTATACTCAATTCCACAGGCCATATGGGTATTATTTCCTTCAGGTTTATCAAATATCAGAGACATTGTACAAGGCAAAACATTTCTTATACTTCTATCTTGACCTAGTTTACATAAGAGGGAGTTTCACCAGTCACACTGGGGGAGCATGCCAAGGACATCAGTGTTCTACAAAGCGCCTGTCATAGGTCATCAATGCCATCCAGGAAACAAATTATACCAACCTAGAAACCCATCCTGAATGTGCACTTTCTTGCACTCTATCTTGTATCAACTGTCTTAGGTTATGTTCTCCAAGCCTCAGATGAGGATTCTTGTACAAAACTTTTCTTCAAGGATGTGATTTGGGTAAAACATAGAAGGGAAGGTGGGAATCAGAGCTGGTCAGGATAAGGAGCTAGGTGAAATGTGTGCCCTCAGCCTGAGCCCACAGGAAGATCTGAAGCATGAATTGTTACTCTCGTGAGACCAGGAGGATGAAATGTATGCCCTCATACCATACCTCATTGGTTGTCAGCTTCCCTCCTGCAATGGGTAATTTACCTTCTGGTCATATCTGAGCAAAGTGACATATACCGCTGAGGGCAGTTTTCCAGGATTAACAGCTAAACTCCGCAGTGGCAAGTGGATGGATGCGTCAGCCGATAAAGGAGGACCTGTGTGTGAAATCAAGAACATGTCCTAGATTACTAGGACAAATATAAGGTAGAAGAATACTCCAGTGAGGTGGTGTAAAAGCACTCACTTAGCCTCTTCCAAGAATAACAAAGACAGTTCTGCTATAGCCAAGTAGGGCTAGGGGAGAGCAATCTGAGATGAGGTGGAAGAGGTAGTCAGAGGTTATATGCAGTAAGCTTTTGAACAGGCTGGGGAAAGAGTTTGATTTATATCTTAACTTTGTAGGGAAGGTTTCAAAAGATTTAAGACAAAGAATGGAACATTCTCTTTAATAATTGATCTTTATGAGAGTTAATAAGCCTTTGTTACTGAAGTTCTTTTCTAAATGGAGAGGACTACAAGATTTTTCAAAGGGAGAGGATGCAGGAGGGTAGGAGGAGGGACATAACCTTTACTAAACTTTTAATGTCTCTTTATTAAGATGAAAGAGAAAATAGGAAATAAAAACATTGTTAAAAAAAAGAATAAATTGACAATACATTTCTTAATCACGTTGGTGAAGCAAGATCAGAAAAATAACCGACTTAGAATAAGACGATAAAGAAAAACTGACATTCTTTGCACACAGTCAGTTGGGCAAATCACACTTACTACATATGCAAAAACATATCTAAATATATGTCAGTGTTGAAGGACGTGTATTATATCATTTGAACCATCAAGAGAAGCTTTTTTGGCATTGAACTGTGACAGAAGGCTACATACTTTATATAGTACAGTATCTCACACACAATGAAATTTCAATATATATGCAAAATTTGTCCATGAGTTTTATTTCACAAAAGACAGGAAAAAATAAGAAACATATTCCAAAGTGCTTCTATTAGTTCATTTTGTGACTATCATTGCCATACTGTGTCTTTATTAAATTGAATATTACTTTGACAAAATATATTTTTAAGTAGAACTTATATTTAAATGATGCTATGTCCAACTAATATAAATTTTTCATTTTAATTGAAAATAATAGTTTTTATAAATTTTTCTCATTTTAGCCTAATCATTTAGAATATGTCAGTAGTCTTACTTTTAGAGAGAAAGAGAATATTCTAATAGTGGAGATAACAAACTATTAGCTTGCCCCTTGGAAGAAAAGCTATGACAAAACTAGACACCATATTAAAAAGCAGAGACATTACTTTGCTGACAAAGATGTGTATAGTCAAATCTATGGTTTTTCCAGTAGTCATGTATGGATGTGAGAAGTGGACCATAAAGAAGGTTGAGGGCCTAAGAACTGATGGTTTCAAATTGTGGTGCTGGAGAAGACTATTGAGAGTCTCTTGGACTGCAAAGAGAGCAAATGAGTCAGTCCTAAAGGAAATCAATTCTGAATATTCATTGGAAGGAAGAATCTACAGCTGAAGCTCCAATACTTTGGCCACCTGATGCAAAGAGTCAACTCATTGGAAAAGACCCTGATGCTGGGAAAGATTGAGGGCATGAGAAGAAGGGGACGACAGAGAATGAGATGGTTGGATGACATCATCGACTCAACAGACATGAGTTGGAGCCAACTCCAGGAGATAGTGAAAGACAGGGAAGTCTGGCATGCTGCAGTCCATGAGGTCATAAAGAGTCAGACACAACTGAGCAATTGGACAATGACAACAACAAGAGTAGGTACTGATGGTATGTATTGTATAACAAGTTAACCACTGAATAAAATACAAAAGAATAAAATTTTGAGAATTTACCTAGACAAATTTATGACTTTAGTGTTACTTGATAACAAATCAATTTCATGTTTAATGATAGACTTATAGTAGAGAACAAAATGAATATATGAGAAGTATGCCACACTACTAAATTCAAACAAAATATACCACTTTTTTACTTTTTTGTGTAGCAATGTACATATATTTTGTATATATTAGTACATTGGATACCACTTTAATGACTGCAGTGTTATTTATTTAATTGAAATTATCATGTTTTTAATTACTTGCAATCACACTTTATTACATTTCAGTCTATTAAAACCTAGATCATAAAGATAAAAGAGAAATAAAAAGCTTTTTCTTCCCTAAGAATATTGATATTCTAAAATTAATGATTCTAAAGGGGATGTTGGCATCCCAGGCTGCAAACAGATCGATGATCATGAATGTGAAATCTAAGCTATAGTATTTTGAACTGAACTGTGAAATAAGTGAAGTTTCAAAGATAATGAAAAGAAAAAATATATTTGGAACCACATTTTTCCTATGCTTCCTCCTTACAAAATACTTACTGGCTCTTTTGCATTATGTACTTGCTTTAGGAAAAAACTGAGATTTTGCTATCTAAAGAAATGGCCAAGATTTTTAATCAAGCTAAAATTTTGTGTAGCTCAGCATTACAGAAAGAAACTTATTTGTCAGTTGATTTTGTTAAAACACATTTTTTTTTATAGACAATAACCCTAGCTGTCAGCAGCCTTCCATCTCTGAGTTTAATTATGTATATTTTATGTAATTCTAGGAAATAATAATTTTTAAAAATAGATGCAATATTATGATTTATGTTAATAGAGTTTTAAAAGGCAAAAATACAGTAGATATTTTATTATAGTAAAAAAAAGTCCAAATATTATGGAATAAACTTAGTCCTTCCTGAAAGGACTCATTTATACTTCTTTCAGTTTAGTTCACTTCAGTTGCTCAGTCGTGTCAGACTCTTTGCAACCCCATGAATCGCAGCACCCCAGGCCTCCCTGTCCATCACCAACTCCCAGAGTCTAGGCAAACCCATGTCCATTGAGTCGGTGATGCCACCCAACCATCTCATCCTCTGTAGTCCCTTTCTCCTCCTGCCCCCAATCCCTCCAAGCATCAGGGTCTTTTCCAATGAGTCAACTCTTTGCATGAGGTGGCCAAAGTACTGGAGCTTCAGCTTCAGCGTCAGTCCTTCCAATGAACATCCAGGACTGATTTCCTTTAGGATGGACTGGTTTGATCTCCTTGCAATTCAAGGGACTCTCAAGAGTCTTCTCCAACACCATAGTTCAAAAGCATCAATTTTTTGGTACTCAGCTTTCTTCACAGTCCAACTCTCACATCCATACATGACCACTGGAAAAACCACAGCCTTGACCAGATGGACATTTGTGGCAAAGTAATGTCTCTGCTTTTTAATATGCTATCTGGGTTGATCATAACTTTCCTTCCAAGGAGTAAGCGTCTTTTAATTTCATGGCTGCAATCACCATCTGCAGTCATTTTGGAGCCCAAAAAATAAAGTCTGACAGTATTTCCACTGTCTTCCCATCTATTTCCCATGAAGTGATGAGACCAGATGCCATGATCTTAGTTTTCTGAATGTTGAGCTTTAAGCCAACTTTTTCACTCTCCTCTTTCACTTTCATCAAGAGGTTTTCTAGTTCCTCTTCACTTTCTGCCATAAGGGTGGTGTCATCTGCATATCTGAGGTTATTGATATTTCTCCCGGCAATCTTGATTCCAGCTTGTACTTCTTCCAGACCAGCGTTTCTCATGATGTACTCTGCATATAAGTTAAAATAAGCAGGGTGACAATATTCAGCCTTGATGTACTCCTTTTCCTATTTGGAACCAGTGTGTTGTTCCATGTCCAGTTCTAACTGTTGCTTCCTGACCTGCATACAGGTTTCTCAAGAGGCAGGTCAGGTGGTCTGGCATTCCCTACACTTTCAGAATTTTCCACAGTTTATTGTGATCCACACAGTCAAAGGATTTGGCTTAGTCAATAAAGCAGAAAGAGATGTTTTTCTCAAACTCTCTTGCTTTTTTGATGATCCAGCAGATGTTGGCAATTTGATCTCTAGTTCCTCTGCCTTTTACAAAACCAGCTTGAACATTTGGAACTTCATTGCTCACGTATTGCTGAAGCCTGGCTTGGAGAATTTTGAGTATTACTTTACTAGCATGTGAGAACAGGGCATTGGGCAGTAGTTTGAGCATTCTTTGGGATTGCCTTTCTTAGGGATTGGAATGAAAACTGACCTTTTCCAGTCCTGTGACCATTGCTGGGTTTTCCAGATTTGCTGGCATACTGAGCGCAGCACTTTCACAGCATCATCTTTCAGGATTTGAAATAGCTCAACTGGAATTCCATCACCTCCAGTAGCTTTGTTTGTAGTGATGCTTTCCAAGGCCCACTTGACTTCACATTCCAGGATGTCTGGCTCTAGGTGAGTGATCACACCATTGTGATTATCTGCGTCATGAGATCTTTTTTGTACAGTTCTTCTGTATATTCTTGCCACCTCTTTTTAATATCTTCTGCTTCTGTTAGGTCCATACCGTTTCTGTCCTTTATCAAACCCATCTTTGCGTGAAATACTTCTTTATGCAGTAGGAAATGGCAACCCACTCCAGTATTCTTGCCTGGAGAACTCCTTGGACAGAGGAGCCTGGTGGGCTACAGTCCGTGGGGTGGCAAGGAGCCAGACACAACTGAGAGACTAACACACACATACACATTAGAACTGAAGTCCTTATAAAAATGAGAAATTTGGATCAATAAACACAGAGTGAAGATAATGAGAAGAGACAAATGGGAAAAGAGCATGTGAATTTGGAGACAAAAGGGAGTTGTGCTAACACAAACCAAGAGACATCAGGGCCTATCAGAAGATGGAAGACATAAAGAGAAATTCCTGATCTATAGATTTCAGAGAGAGTTGGGCCTGCCAACCCCTTAATTCCTGGTTTATAATCTCCAGAAAGTGTTGGTTGCTCAGTCATGTCCAACTCTTTGCAACTCCATGGACTGTCACCTTCTAGGCCCCTCTGTCCATGAAATTCTCCAGACAAGAATACTGGAGTGGGTAGCCATTCCCTTCCCCAGCATATCTTCCTGACTCAGAGATTGAACATGGGTCTCCTGCATTGCACACCAATTTTTTACTATCTGAACCACCAGGGATGCCCATAACCTCCAGATTTGTGAGACAAATTTCTACTGTTACACACCACTCAGTTCATGGTGCTTCTAAATGGCTGCTGCTGCTGCTGCTAAGTCACTTCAGTCATGTCTGACTCTGTGAGACCCTGTGGACAGCAGCCCACCAGGCTCCTCTGTTCACGGGATTCTCTAGGCAAGGATACTGGAGTGGGTTGCCATTTCCTTCTCTGGCTTATAAACTGAGAGTAGGATTATAATTCTGATAATTAAATTATGATTTTATGGTACAATCCAGGAAAATAATAGACACACACACAAGTCAATTCATATTTTGTCTCAGTTAAAACTCTGAATAAGTTAGTTGAGAAATATGTGTATTTTCAAAGGAACAAATACCTGGGTAATTGTCTAGGATATTTCAACCAATCTCACCCATATTTGTAAAAATTAATATAAAAATATTATTTGAAATGTTAACATTGTTAATTTTCACTTGTGTTTATATATTAAACCATTGGAAAAACTCACTAAGATTCCTAAGCATTGAACCTGAAAGACTTGGCTAGGATTGTAGTACAATCTCCCACTTAGTAAGTTTGTGGCTTAACTAATGTGTATTATTCCTACATGCAAAATTAGCACTCTGGTGAAGAAAGTATCCCTTAGTATAATTTTTTCCCCTTATTTCATATTCTAGTACTAGACCAAGAAACCTAAACTACAATTCACAATTAGTCAGAGGCTCGGCGGGGAAAAGTCTGAGTGTTAAAACAATTCAGAGAGACCCAGTCATGTGAGGAGGCTGTATGTTAGTGAGTTTTACTTACCGGAGCCCTGCCAACTTCAAGCACTGAATATTAGAGGGAAACCCTCCAATGCTTCTGGCGGTGGGAGGGGAAAAGTAACCATTTGAAGATGTCAGATTATTATGTTTTGCCTAATAAGACCAGACCACAGAAAAAAACTATTTTATGAAAGACTAACCTGTACATGCCTGGGTGCTAAATCTCTTCAGTTGCGTCCCACTCTTTTTGACCTGGGCTTCCCTGGTCACATGGTAAATAATCTGCCTGAAATTAGGGAGACCTGGGTTCAATCCCTGGGTTGGGAAGATCCTCCGGAGGAGGGCATGGTAACCCATTCCAGTATTCTTGCCTGGGAGAATCGCCATGGACAGAGACTGGTGGGCTACAATCCATGGGGTTGCAAAGAGTCAGACACGACTGGGTAACTAGAGCAGTTTTCAACCCTGTGGATTGTAGCCCGCCAGGCTCCTCTGTTCATGAGATTCTCCAGGCAAGAACACTGCAGTAGGTTGCCATGCCCTCCTCCAGGGGATCTTTCCAACTCAGGAATTGAATCTTCGTCTCTTAAGTCTCTTGCATTGACAGGTGGGTTCTTTACCATTAGCACCACCAAAGGCTAACCTGTTGGGATTTTAATATAGCTCAACTGACCCAGGGGAAGCTGCTGCTTCTGCTGCTGCTGCTAAGTCGCTTCAGTCGTGTCCAACTCTGTGCGACCCCGTGGATGGCAGCCCACCAGGCTTCCCCGTCTCTGGGATTCTCCAGGCAAGAACAGTGGAGTGGGTTGCCATTTCCTTCTCCAATGCATGAAAGTGAAAAGTGAAAGTGAGGTCGCTCAGTATTGTCGGACTCTTCGCAAGTCCATGGACTGCAGCCCACCAGGCTCCTCTGTCCATGGGATTTTCCAGACAAGAATACTGGAGTGGGTTGCCATTCTCTTCTCTGGACCCAGGGGAAGGGAAGTATCCAATTCCAGGCTCCTAGGCCACCACTTGAGGAAGAGGGAATTCTGAATTCCCACCCCTTCTATCCTTCCCACAGAGGAGCACTTACCTGTAGGAGCAGAGTCAATAGAAGATAAATTTAATCATTGAACTGTAAAACACTTTCCCCTGCCCTATACTTTGCCTCCACATTACTAAAGATCTATTTACTGAAGCTCTTTTATCATTTCAGGCTTTCACAAAAAATTAACAAGGTGTAATAAAAGATAAAAATCACAGTTTGAAAGAACAATCATCAGAACCAGATTGGGACATGACAGGAATGTTGGAACTGTCCAGTCAGTAAATTAAAACAACTATGATTAATAAATTAAGAGTGCTAATGAAGAAAAAATACGATGTGTAAAAATAGATGGGCAATTGCAAGCAGAGAGGTGGACAGGAGTGAGTGAATAGGGGGAGAGAAAGGGAAAAGTTTCAAATGATGTACATTCTATTTGGCTAGATTTTATAAGCAATTTTCTGTTTGTTGCTATTTTTTGTTTTTATATACATTATTTCATATTATTATTTTATATTCATGAGTGCTTAGTCACTCAGTCATGTATGACTCTGCCACCCATGGACTGAAGCCCACCAGGCTCCTCTGTCCTTGGAGATTCTCCTGGCAAGAATACTGTAGTGGGTTGCCATTTCCTCCTCCGGGGGATCTTCCTAACCCAGGAATCAAACTGGCATCTCCTGCATTTTCTGCATTTGCTGGCAGATCCTTTACCACTGAGCCACCTGGGAAGCACCATTGTTTTATATATAAGTATTCATAAACATTCATTAATTTGTTACTTATTCATATTATTTTAGTTCTATATAGTATTTATATAGTTTATATATTATCAATATTTATTTTATATTGTACATATTTCATATTTTACATTAGCTCTGTATTTAATAACCCTTAACGTATTTTAGAAATGTGTGTGTGTTCTTAGTCACTCAGTCGTGTCCAACTCTTTGTGACCACGTGGACTGTAGCCCATGAGGCTCCTCTGTCCATGAAGATTCTCCAGGCAAGAATACTGGAGTGGGTTGCCATGCCCTCTTCCAGAGGATCTTCCCAACCCAAGGACCTGAACCCAGGTCTCCTGAATTACAGGCAGATACTTCACCATCTGAGCCACCAGGGAAGCCCTGGTGAAATAACATATTTAAAAAAAAAAAAAAAAGCTTTTTTGAAGTAATTCAGTATTTAATTTGGCATAAAATGTCATTTAAAGAAGGCTATTTAACTAAGAGTCTTCTGTGTGTAAAAAAGTGTTAGATATAATGATCACTGTGAGCATTTTCAGTTTTAAAATGACTTTAGCTGTGCTTTGCTTTGTATTCTTTCAACTTTTAAGAATTGTGACACAATTCTACAAAGTGTCTTCCAGTGTGGAATTTATATTCTCATTTTACTGATGAAGAAACTGAGAACTTTCTAAGTTCATGACAGTGAATGTTTGTAGTGGGGCTCAAACCTTGCAACTTGAATATCAATAATCTGCTGTGTGATATATAATACAATGACAAGGAACACAGAAATTTAGGTCATATAGATGTGACTCCAAACACTGCTTTTTTTTTCCCCCTAATTAGATGTGTCCTTAATCAATTTTTTTAATCTCCCTAAGTCTCAATTCCCTCATTCTTATAAGCAGACATTTGCAGAACAAACCATTGTTTTTTGCTTCCTCCCTAAATAAGTTAAAACTCAGAGTTTACTATTTGCCTAGGAATCTAGGAGGATTTATTCAGCCGCAAAATAAATAACCAGTTCTCTTTATTTTGTACCATGTGATTGGATTTTATTGGCTTCAAATCATTATGATTTCAAATGCATGAGGTTTTTTTTGCATTTAATTATTTTTAAATTGCTAGAATATGGATTTTTTTTTTCCAGTTTATGCTCAGGTTAATAATGCCATGCCCAATGTTTGTCATTTTAATGGCTTTTAATTGTCCTTTGGTCAATGTAAGCATATGTTAAATGTGACTTTCTTGTAGCTTGCCCACATGTAGCTATCGTAATTGGAACTTTCAAATATGCAGAGAAAGTTGGATAGCAAAATTATAATTAACTACTTTCTACTTGTGCTTTACTCTTGGTTAATTGTCACAGGTAACATAAGATATAGATTTCTAGAAATAAATAGTCTCATAGAGACCACTAACTCTTCATTGTGCAGAAAATGCATTAAACATTAAATTTAAGGTGTATTTATAGATTGGAGAGAAAAATATAGAATAATTCATTTGTGGGTCTGTACCAACTTCCAGCACTTCATTTATTACACATCTTGTATTTCACCAATTATATCACAGTCTACCACAAAAGGTTTTGTGAATTTAACACGTGACTTTGGTATTTTCCTACCAATGAAAAATATAGTGAATAAAAGCATAAAGTATTTTATATGTAAGACTGAGTTCTCCCAGTACTCTAAGTTTATACTTCATATTTCCTTGGAAGATACAACTGCTCTTCAGTTTTAACCCAAATTTTGTTAAAATCAACCATGTCAATCAATGCAAGATCAGAAGATTTGTCATGTTTATAAAAATTCTTTCAAAGGATTGTTGTTTTTTTATTCACTCAGTTGTGTCAGATCCTTTGTGACCCCAAGGACTCTAGCCTGCAGGATCCTCTGTCTATGGGATTTTCCCAGGCAAGAATACTGGAGTGGGTTGCCATTCCCTTCTCTAAGAGATCTTCCTAACCCAGGGATTGCATCTGAGTATTTAGTTCTAATTCCACCACTAGTGGAGTACCAGTGGTAAGCCCCCTGCATATGCAGCTAACTCTTCTTTCTTTTTCTTCTGACTGTGTGTGCTTACTTGCTCAATTGTGTCTGACTCTTTGCAACTCTCTGGACTGTAACCCACCAGGCTCCTCTTTCCCTGAGATTTTTCAGGCAAGGCTACTAGAGTGAGTTGCTGTTTCCTCCTTCAGGGGATCTTCCTGACCAGGGGATCTTCGTGATACAGGGATCAAACCAATATCTCCTGGTCTCCTGTTTTGCAGAGATTCTTTACCCGCTGAGCCATCAGAAAGCCATATGGCTAAACATAAAGATTTGACATTTAAAATTGAATTAATTATTCTACAACTTCTTCTCATAATAAGACAGTATTATAGCATATGAGGATTTACCTGAAAATCATATGCAATTAAACTTTTAATCTCCATTATAATAACATTAATGGTAAATGCTTTTATGAAATGGATAATTGGAATTGATAAGCAGTTCTTGCAGACCATCATATTTGATTTTTTTTTTTATTTTATTTATTTTTTTTTCCAGTGGGTTTTGTCATACATTGATATGAATCAGCCATGGATTTACATGTATTCCCAATCCCGATCCCCCCTCCCATCTCCCTCTCCACCCGATTCCTCTGGGTCTTCCCAGTGCACCAGGCCGGAGCACTTGTCTCATGCATCCCACCTGGGCTGGTGATCTGTTTCACCATAGATAGTATACATGCTGTTCTTTTGAAATATCCCACCCTCACATTCTCCCACAAAGTTCAAAAGTCTGTTCTGTATTTCTGTGTCTCTTTTTCTGTTTTGCATATAGGGTTATCGTTATCACCTTTCTAAATTCCATATATATGTGTTAGTATGCTGTAATGTTCTTTATCTTTCTGGCTTACTTCACTCTGTATAAGGGGCTCCAGTTTCATCCATCTCATTAGGACTGGTTCAGATGAATTCTTTTTGACGGCTGAGTAAAATTCCATGGTGTATATGTACCACAGCTTCCTTATCCATTCATCTGCTGATGGGCATCTAGGTTGCTTCCATGTCCTGGCTATTATAAACAGTGCTGCGATGAACATTGGGGTGCACGTGTCTCTTTCAGATCTGGTTTCCTCAGTGTGTATGCCCAGAAGTGGGATTGCTGGGTCATATGGCAGTTCTATTTCCAGTTTTTTAAGAAATCTCCACACTGTTTTCCATAGTGGCTGTACTAGTTTGCATTCCCACCAACAGTGTAAGAGGGTTCCCTTTTCTCCACACCCTCTCCAGCATTTATTGCTTGTAGACTTTTGGATAGCAGCCATCCTGACTGGCGTGTAATGGTACCTCATTGTGGTTTTGATTTGCATTTCTCTAATAATGAGTGATGTTGAGCATCTTTTCATGTGTTTGTTAGCCATCTGTATGTCTTCTTTGGAGAAATGTCTGTTTAGTTCTTTGGCCCATTTTTGATTGGGTCATTTATTTTTCTGGAATTGAGCTGCAGGAGTTGCTTGTATATTTTTGAGATTAATCCTTTGTCTGTTTCTTCATTTGCTATTATTTTCTCCCAATCTGAGGGCTGTCTTTTCACCTTACTTATAGTTTCCTTTGTAGTGCAAAAGCTTTTAAGTTTCATTAGGTCCCATTTGTTTAGTTTTGCTCTTATTTCCAATATTCTTGAGAAAGAAGAATGGAACTGGAGGAATCAACCTGCCTGACTTCAGACTATACTACAAAGCCACAGTCATCAAGACAGTATGGTACTGGCACAAAGACAGAAATATAGATCAATGGAACAGAATAGAAAGCCCAGAGATAAATCCACGAACCTATGGACACCTTATCTTTGACAAAGGAGGCAAGGATATACAATGGAAAAAAGACAACCTCTTTAACAAGTGGTGCTGGGAAAACTGGTCAACCACTTGTAAAAGAATGAAACTAGAACACTTTCTAACACCATACACAAAAATAAACTCAAAATGGATTAAAGATCTAAATGTAAGACCAGAAACTATAAAACTCCTAGAGGAGAACATAGGCAAAACACTCTCCGACATAAATCACAGCAAGATCCTCTATGACCCACCTCCCAGAATATTGGAAATAAAAGCAAAACTAAACAAATGGGACCTAATGAAACTTAAAAGCTTTTGCACTACAAAGGAAACTATAAGTAAGGTGAAAAGACAGCCGTCAGATTGGGAGAAAATAATAGCAAATGAAGCAACAGACAAAGGATTAATCTCAAAAATATACAAGCAACTCCTGCATATTTGATTTTTTTATCCCAAAACCTCACTGGGGTGAAATTTTATACAGATAGCCTCTTGCAATCTTGAAAATACTAGCTCTTATGAAAGGTTCGCTTCACTGCCCTTGTTTTACAGTCATTTATCTCTTGTGCTGTACCTTCCTTAATTTTTAAAAAATATGATAATCAAATGAATGAATTTCCTAAAGACCTACAAAATCTGGCATTTAAAATAAGTGAGTATAGAGACATTTTGAGCTTTAAAATTACCATAATAGCTCGCATTTGTATAGCGCTTTACAATTTTAAAAGTCCTTTAACATTTTATATAATTTGATTCTTAACTCAAAGCTGAAAAATGAATAAAGAACCTCTCAGTCATCTCAATTTTAAATATAAAAAAATTGGAGCACATCTTAGTAATGTTTTAAGCCCTAGTTCACAAAATATTTACATTAAATTTGTTTGACTAAATTTTTTCCCAAACCTCTCTTTCCCTCACATTGTCGAACTGCTTTAGGTCTAATATCACTTCTTAACTTTATGATTAAAATTAAATTATTTCATCTATTTTTAATATGTGAGATGAGACTTTTATGAAGGCACAAGTTAATAATAATAACTCTTGCCATGTAAGTTTTCAGCAAGAACTTTTAAGTGCTTTTTTCACATTGTCTCATTTAATATACACAACATTCCATTGAGGTTAGTATTTTTAGTGAGAAAAGTGAGTTTTGGAGAAATTAAGCATGTTACCCAAAGTCACATAAACAGAAAATTGTGTTGGAAATTGAACATGGTCAAGTGGTCTCTATATTTCTAGGTATATGTATCAACAACTGCAATAAGCTGCAAATACCATTTAACTTCATTAAAAGATCAAAATTATAAAATTCCTGACTAAAATAAATGAGGCATGGCCATTTCTCTCCCATCTGATCAAAGTTCATCATTTTTTTCCTCTAGGAAAATTTATAGGATATGAAGAGTTCTTTACCTAATAAGTATTTTAAAATAGTAACAAAAAGAAACAGTAACTTAGAGAGCTAACCATTAATCTAGAAAGAATCTTAAAATAAATTTAAGATACATTAGTAGGGGGGAGACTCCAAAACTTGAGCTGATGTCAGGAGTTAAACATTTTGATACTAGCATATGGAGCTCTTGGGTTCACCAGGTGATGCTAGTGGCAATGACCCTGACTCCCAGTGCAGGCGAGGAAAGAGAGGTGGGTTTGATCCCTGGGTTGCGAAGTTCCCTGGAGTAGGAAATGGCACTTCAATTATATTCTTGCTGGAAAATTCCATAGAGAGAGGAGACTGGTAGGTTACAGTCTATGGAATCACAAAGTCAGATCTACAAATGGAGCTCAGTCGTAAATTTCAGTGCACAGAATCAGGAATCCAAGGCACTTGACTTCCAGAGTTACATATGAACTGACATCGGAATTTTCTTTCTGTAACCTTTTTTTTTCTTTTTTCCTAGAAAGTCCATGGAAATGATCTGTTCCATTCACCTATCAATTAGATACTTCATTATCTCCAACCTGGACTGGAAACAATTGAGTTTCATTATCCTTGATTGAACACTTGGACAGTTATCATCATAGCCCTCCACCTTTGATGGTGTCATATCTTCTCATTTGATTGTGTTTTATTTTATTGTTGCAAAATTTTAGTCATATACCCATTACATTGGGCCTCAGGTCACTTTTCTACTTTGTTTTATCTCTCAAGATTTCTCAGGATGCCTTATGACTATATATATATCTATACACATTTCTTTATAATCATTGTTTCTTTCACAGTTTTTCAGGATCTTCCTTCCTAACTAACCACAAAAAACAAATTGTTAGTGAAAGACTCCCCTTTATACCCCTGACACAAATATAATCAACTGATACAGTTCTAAATAATTTTAATTGTTACATAATATTCAAAGTGTGTATATATTTAGTATATATAATTTAAAATCTATGGGTGTCCCCGGATAGCTCAGTTGGTAAAGAATCTGCCTGCAATGCAGGAGACGCTGGTTCGATTCTTGGGCCTGGAAGATCCAGGGGAGAAAAATAGGCTACCCACTCAAGTTTTCTTGGGCTTCCCTTGTGACTCAGCAGGTAAAGGATTTGCCTATAATGCGGGAGACCTGAGTTTGATCCCTTGGTTGGGAAGATCCCCTGGAGAAGGAAAAGGCTACCCATTCCAGAATTCTGGCCTGGAGAATTCCATGGTCTGTAAAGCCCATTACCTAAATATGAATAATTTAATATCTATATTTTATATTATATATGAATGAAACATAACAACAACTATTTCCATATTGATAAGAATTTGTTTTGTTTCTAACATTTCACTAATTTAAAAAATGACAGCTGCTTATATGTGTATATTTATATATTACTGTCTCTATTTTTCAGTCTATACATATTTCTATCCCTATCTATCTATCCACATATACACACACATATATCTACATAAATGTGTGTATGTATTATCCTGAGGGCTGATTTTAAAAAAGGTGACTTGCTTAAACACTATATTTCTGCATTGTAAAAGGTGTACTTGTGAAAAAGCCAAATAATTCTACAAACAATTTTCTTCATAATCCTTTTCCCCAACTCTCTCTCAGCTAAATGGATTTATGGAGTACTTGTGATAGTCTACCCTCTTATTTTGGATTTTACAGGGCAAATTCTTAAATAAATTATTGAGCATTTGTTTGATTCTGAAGCTCTGCATTAGCTGAGCTGTGAAAGTAACATGCACCGAAAATGTCCTTATAATAACAGAGAATTTCAGGTTGCAAATAATTTCCTTCTGCATTATTCATTTGATTTTCACCAGAAACCTGTGCCATAAGCAAAGCAACATAATGATATCCATTTTATAGTGGAGGACACTGAGTAGTGAAGAAATAAATTCCCTGCACAAGGTCAGAGGAATTGAGACTAGGAGTCAAACATTTTTTCTTTCTTTCTCTCTTTCTTTTTTAAATAACTTACAGCTACATATTCTACAAACACAAGGAGAACAACTTTACTAATTGTTAAAAATAGAAAATGTCTCAAGTAAAAGTTATTTTATTCACAATGAATTAGGTGCTTTATTTTTCAGCCTATAGAATATATGATTAGAAAAATATGTCTTTTGAACTATCCACAGAATATTAATTCCAACAGGGACATAAGAGATCTAGTCACCTCCTTTAATTCTGCATATGGCAGCACAGAGACAAGTTGATTTTTTTTTCCTGTTTTTTTTTTTTTTTTTTAAGCCAGTCAGTATCCAACTAGCATTAGAAAAAAATCTCCTCAAATCCAATGTTTTTAAATCTACCCCCCCCCACTGAGTTTTAGTTCTTTAAAAAGTAAGTTACTTCCATTCAGACAGGACTTACTGATTAACCTCTTCAGAAAGAGCTGTTTTCATGTCTAAAGCATAATGATGAGTTTTGACTGGTAATGTAAGGAAGAATGGACCACAATTTATTATTAATCTAATGAATTATCCTTCACTATACTAGCCAAATTTTATCATCTTTTAATGCAAATAAGTCACTGTTCAGTACTTCTGTTAAGTGTGTGTCTCATAGCATTACCCAGTTGAGTGAACCATTACATAAAAATGAATATTTCATTTTCATGATATGAAAAATATAAGCTTTTCTTTGAATGTTGGCTTCCCCTCTTCATGAAAATTGTCAATATTCTGTAAGCTATAGCTTTGATTTTTTATTTCTCTCTGTAAGAAAAATTTACAAAGAAAGACATATAGTTCTACATTATTTCTCTAAAAGGAATTGTTAAGATTACCAACCTCTTTAACCACTTATGAGAAATAGCTATCTGGCCTTCTACATAACTGATGTGCAGGCAAGCGATTCTTGGTTTTTGCCTGTCAGATGCTCTCATGGGAAGAATAAGTCTTTCCAATGCTTTTCTGACAAAAGAGACAGGAAGGGTCTATTTTTTTAGAAGCAGCAGTGACCAAGGTCTAGTGGTAACTTTTGTGATGCTGTGATTCTAGGTGTCTGTAAGAGACAATAGCATTTCACTGGGCCCCACAGGAGTCATCTAATGGTATGATTTGGTCATTATTTCTGGCTGCATGACCCCAAAGCCTATTTCTCTGTCTTTTGGGAGATTCTGTGAGCTATCAAACATTCTATATTATATTCACATTCTCAAAGAACCAGCTGTAGGGGATTTCTACTTTTTTATTTATTTATTTTTTCAACTAAGACCCCAGCTGATATGAGTAACAAGTCAATATTCAGTGGCCCTCAAAGCTGTCATCATCTACTAGATTTTCAAGCAAGTTGTGGCAACTAGGTTTGTTAATCTCATAAGCAACAATATTTTTTGGCTATGTTCTGTGTTTGATGTTAAAAAAAAAAATGAGAATTTTGAAAGACCTTAGCTTTGAAGTTGTTAATATAGAAAAGTAGACAAATATATGTTTCATTGCTATATAGCATGGTATGTTCTTTGTTAATGCAAACTTCAGTGCATTCTGGAAGCATAGAAAACACCCAAAACTCAGTCTGGATTTTGGAAAAAAAAAAAAAAGGTGTAGTATTTCTCTAGATGTAAAACCCTTAGAAAAAGCATTTTAAGAAGACAAAAGAGCATGAAGAAACTCACATAGATTGAAAGTGAATAATGCATTGACAATTCAATATATAGTTATATAATGTAAAAATCGAGGATATAACTAGTATATCAGGATATGACAGGGAAGCAGTGAAAGGCAGTTTGAGAACAGATAAAGATGATGAAGGTCCTTAAAAATTTTGATAAGCATTTTGAATATATACTATGGTAGACGTCAATGACCCCTCTCAAGATACCCACACCCTAATCCTTAGATTCTATGAATATGCTACCTAACATGGTAAAGAGAATTTTACAGATGTAATTAAATTAAGGTTCTGGAGATGAGGAGATTTCTTTTGTTAACCAGGGTATAAAATATTAATATATTAAACTACAATACTAAATATATTAAAATATATTAAATATATTAATAAAGGGATCTCTTTAAGGGGACAGCAGTATTCAGTAGCAGACATATGATTATAGTAACAAGAGGTCAGAGTGATGCTAGGAAGAGTCCAAGAGTCAAGGAATGAGAGAAGTCTCTAGAATCTGAGAAAAATAAGGAAATGATTTTCTCTTAATGTCTCTGAAATACAGCCCTGTCATCACCTTGATTTTAGATTTCTGACTTCCAGAATTATAAAAAGAATAAATTTGGGTTGTATTAAGCTGCTAAATTTGTGAAATTTTGTTACAACAGCTGTAGGAAATTAACACATGGACCGTACAAGATAAAGGTACATTATTAACATTTGTAATTCAAGTGAGAAATATGCCAGATACTCATTTTATAAAGTTGAGTTGAATCAAGTATGAATGCTTAATTAGAGGGACATCTAGAGTTAGGAAAGATAGGTGACATTTGCCATAATTAGTTGAAATTCTCTGTAGATGATAAAAGATAGGAAGAGACAATTGAGAAAAATATTATAGTCGTAGAATTTACTGACATAAAAAATATAACAGTCCAGATAAGAAGGAGATATCCAGGATAAAAAAATAAATGTTATGCAAACTATAATGCATATTTACAGTATGGGGGGTACTTTGCTAAGAACTTTGCAAGCATTGCCATATTTGCTTCTTGTTTTGGCTCTATGAGTTTGATATTATTATCATCATTCCATTTTATAAAAAGAAAATTCTAGTGTAGCTAGACAGAGTAACTTGTCACAAATCATAGAGCACCTGAGCTGTCATGTTAATAGGAATATAGGAATTCTGATAGAAATAAAAACAGGGTGACGGGGACAATGGTGCTACTGAGGACATAAACACAGACTTGTTTACTTCAGGAAAGAAATGGAACCTCCGAATACTCGAAGGAGCAGGCTTTGCATACTGCTTCCCTTGCTAATACAGGTACCTACAAATGTATAACTTTGGGGGAAATATCAGTCTCCCGAAACAGGGCCCCAAGGGACCGCCAAGCATTTGTGAAGCCAACATTCATTCCTTATGCCTAGACAAGTTGTACAGAAAGTGTCTAGAAAGTGACATAAATACCAAAAAGTTTCCTCAGGTCCCATTATGTTACGTACTTGCTAATCCATACTTAAATTTGTCTTCAGTTACAAAATCATGCTAGACAAGGGGCCATAAACAATGCCACATATAATTTTGCATTCAGCTTATATATTTTCTGGTGATGAAAGATATTAGAGAACAACCAAGTATTGAGGAAATCTATTCATCTCTGGAAAATCAAGGTGGTGTCAAGGTTAAAGATTTAATAGAGGAAAGGATATATATATATATATATATATATATATATATATATATATATATATTTATAAAACTTTTATTTGATAAAAATTTGTTTACTTTGATTTGATAGAAATTTGTCTAGAAATCTTCTATAGGTGTATTCTCTGAGCATAGAAAGAGACTGAAATTTTAAGTAATAAAAAACTTTGAAAGCATTTTTGAAAACTGTACAGATGTTTTTAGTAGATTTAATGTTTCAAGTGTAAGATGGTTATATTTTAAATATATTGCATTAAAACATTATGGAGAAAACCATCTTATAATTTGTGACTTAATGAAGAGTACTTATGAATAAATGTACAGAATGTTTGACCTAGAGATTTTCTTTCTGACTTCCAATCAATTCTCAAGACAAATTTGGGCCAATAAGTCTATGTGGTCACTTTCTGTTTTCACTGAAGGTTTGTTTGTGATAAAACCAGGGCATATTCTTTGGTCGTTGTATGGACATAAGTTTTAAGTGGCACAAAATATTGAAAGAAGATATTACTTTGATGAATCACCCAATAAAATCCTTAGATAATGTAATGGAAGTGTTTTCACTAAATATGTGAGTGACTTGGGAAAAAATAGTATTCTGACCAAAATGACTTGAACATTGTGGCGATTACATGTGACTATAAATTCTCCCATTGAGGGATGGAATTTTTTTCTATCTCCTTAAAAGTGGTAAAGTGATACTTTTCACCCATTGAGTTATGACTCCTTTGACCAATAGAGCAGAGTGGAAATGAAAATCTAGTTCCAGCCCATTGATCGTTTCTTTCTTGCTCATGATACCAAATGAAGCTGTGTGTGCCAAACTTTGTGAAGTCAATGAAGCAAACAATCCAAAACACTGAAGTCTGTAGTAGAGAAAGGTTTATTTCAGGGCAAAGCAAGAAGAATGGGTTACTCATGCTCATAAAACCTCAAACTTCCTGATGGTTTTTGGGAAGAAGGTTTTATAGGAAAAATTGGGGGTGAGGGCTTCCTAGTGTGTGACTTTCTTCTGATTGGTTGACCATGAAGCAAGAGGGCAGTGTTCCAGGAAGCTTGTGCTCACTCTGCATTCAGCATCCTCCACCTGGGTGGGAGCCTTACTTCCTCCAGAGAAACTCAAAGACAGATACCTATATCCCTTGTGGAAGAAGCAGGATCCTGCTTGAATCTCTGCACTACAGTTTCTTTACTTAACAACAACAACAAAAAAATTGGAGTATAGTTGATCTACAATGCTGTGTTAGGTTCTACTGTACATCAAAGTGAATCAGTTATACATACATACATATCCACTCTTTTTTTAGATTCTTTTCCCATATAGGACATTACAGAATATTGAGTAGAATTCCCTGTGCTAATACAGTAGTTCCTTATACTTATCTATTTTATATATAGTAGTGTGTATATGTCAACCCCAATCTCCCAATTTGTTCTTCCCCTCTTTCACCCCTGGAAACTGTAAGTTTGTTTATTACATCAATGACTTTATTTATGTTTTGTAAATGAATTCATTTGCATCTTTTTTTTCTTTACATTCCACAAATAAATAATATCATGTGTCTTTCTCTGACTTACTTCACTCAGTATGACAATCTCTAGATCCCAAATAGGAAAAGGAGTACGTTAAGGCTGTATATTGTCACCCTGCTTATTTAACTTATAAGCAGAGTACATCATGAGAAACACTGGGCTGGAGGAAGCACAAACTGGAATCAAGATTGCCGGGAGAAATATCAGTGACCTCAGATATGCAGATGACACCACCCTTATGGCAGAAAGTGAAGAAGAACTAAAGAGCCTCTTCATGAAAGTGAAAGAGGAGAGTGAAAAGGTTGGCTTAACATTCAACATTCAGAAAATTAAGATCATGGCATCCGGTGCCATCACTTCATGGCAAATAGATGGGGAAACAGTGGAAACAGTGGCTGACTTTATTTTTCTGGGCTCCAAAATCACTGCAGATGATGATTGCAGCCATGAAATTAAAAGACGCTTACTCCTTGGAAGGAAAGTTATGACCAACCTAGATAGCATATTAAAAAGCACAGACATTACTTTGTCAACAAAGGTCCTTCTAGTCAAGGCTATGGTTTTTCCAATAGTCATGTATGGATGTGAGATTGGACTATAAAGAAAGCTGAGCACTGAAGAATTGATGCTTTTGAACTGTGGTGTTGAGAAGACTCTTGAGGGTCCCTTGGACTGCAAGGAGTTCCAACTAGTCCATCCTAAAGGAAATCAGTCCTGGGTGTTCATTGGAACTGAAGCTGAAACTCCAACTTTGGCCCCCTGATATGAAGAGCTGACTCATTTGAAAAGACCCTGATGCTGGGAAAGATTGAAAGCAGGAGGAGAAGGGGATGATAGAGGATGAGTTGGTTGGATGGTATCACTGACTCAATGGACATGAGTTTAGTTAAACTCCGGGAGTTGGTGATGGACAGGGAGGTCTGGTGTGCTGTGGTCCATGGGGTTGCAAAGAGTCAGACACAACTGAGCGACTGAACCGAACTGAGGTCCATCCATTTTGCTGCAAATAGCATTATTTCATTTTTTATTATGGTCAAAAAAATAAAAAAGAAGAACGAAGGTACGCCCTGTAGTTTCTTCATTTTTCCTCCTTTGCTTCTGAATTCCCTTACTTCGCTGACTGACAACATTTAGAATCTACTCTTTGGTATTCAGGAAGGCCTAGAAACCTTTTCTCTGCATGCACAAATGGGGACACAGAAAGGCTTTGTTGCCCAGGAGGACTCCATAAGGTGCGGCAGTTACACACTTGAAGCTCTGACCCATTGCATATGGAGCTCGAATTCCCTGATGGTGAGGCCATGAAAAAAAGATATGAGACTACAGGAAGAGAAGAGTTGCTTCTTTGACTCCAGTCTTTTAGTAGTTCACTTTAGGCCCTAGACCTATTGAATGAAGGCGTCTTAAATACCCAGGCCAGAGTAGCTACCATCTAAATGCTACCTAATGCCCCTGATGATGCCACATGGAACACAAGAAATACCGTCTGATCCCTGCTGACTTTCATGATCTAAAACACTGTGAGATATAATAAAATGATAGTTGTTTTATGTCAATAATTTTTGAGATGCTTATGTACAATTTGCATAGCTTCACTGTTTCTCCCTCTCCGCTATAAAATAGACAAGAATCCTGAAAGTTTCTCATGAGGCTTGATTGAATTAGTGCAATGTAAAAGTTTAGATCATCATCTATCAATTTTTACCATAGTAACTGGCACTTAGTGATAATAACTGGCTTTGGAGCAATTCCTAGTTGCTAGGCACTGTGTGGAGCCTCTGTAGATAGCTGTCCCTCATGCAGAAAAATTACACTGCTAAATCTCTGAGGTTGAATAAGCACTTTAATTTTTCTCCACTTGTAGGAGTAAGTTTACATCGACTCTTCTCAGTTCAATCATCTTGTTTTGTTAAAATGCAACCCACTTTTCAAAGCAGTTAATCATTATAGGAAAGCTCACCATCTACTTTTATGAGTGAATGTACCACTTTGACTACATAAACAAAAATACTTTAAATTTGGAAGACAGAATTTATAAATACTTTCTAAGCATGTCATATATTTTTCAACTAATAAATAAATCTTATGCAGCATACGTGAAGAATTATTCCATTTTGCAGATGAAAATCATGAGCCAGGGATAGATGTGATATGTGAAGATCAATATTAAATGTATGAGCTGAGAAAAGTTAAGACCTGTTTCAACATATTTTGCAGTATCCCCTCTTTGCTCTAGCATAACAATTTGAGCTAAACAAATTGTGTTGTGCCTTTTCAAATTATTTTCCTCATTTTTTCGACATTTGGATTATTTTCTTCTGAAAGATTCATTGTTATTGCTGGTTGGTCACTAAGTCAAGTGTGACTCTTTGCAATACCACGGACTCTAGGCTGCCAGGCTCCTTTATCCATGGGATTTTCTAGGCAAGAATACTGGAGTGAGTTACTGTTTCCTTCTCTGGGGGATCTTCCTGACCCAGGGATCAAACCCATGTTTCCTGCATTGGCAGGCAGATTCTTTACCACTGAGCCACAAGGAAAGTCCATAAAGATGCATATCAATATAAAATATGAATTTCAGAAATGCAATCTTGCATTTGTTTTAGAAATCTCTAAACAAATATTGCATTGGATACATGAATTCAAATGTGAAATTTCAAAAACAATACCCAGAGAAAAACCTGAGTAAACAATACCAACGATTTTTGGACAAGTGTGGTTCAAAATTCTTTGTTCTAAGAGGAAAAAACAATCCCACTTAAAGTGCCTTAACACGGATGCTTCATGTGAAACAAGTGTCGTTTCCAGGCAACCTCTGAGCAGGTGTTTAAAATTGTTCTGGCCCCAGAATAAGTGTTCCTGCTGTGGTATCACAGTCTCGAAAGGCTCCAGTGGAGTTTGTGGCTAGAATTATATCAGAAACATGTAGAAATGTGATTCTCAGTAATGCATGAAACTAAACAAAGTAGCCAATTTTTGAAAATAATGGTGTAAAATTTTAAATTAAAGTAACTTTCATTTTATCAAATCCTTTCTTAAGATGCACTGTGTAAATGTAAATTAATGGGGTCAAAAAGAAATATGAAATAACTAAATGACTAGAAAGAAAATTCTCAGTCTAAAAGTATTTCTTTAACACCTACAAGTTTTTATTTTTAATTGTAAAATTTATAGTAGGGGAGAATGAGGCCATGTCTATGAGCGAAAGTGAAAGTAAAGTTGCTCAGTCCTGTCCGACTCTTTGAGTGCCCACTGCCAAAATAAATTTCTTAATCTGATGACTGCATGATTCAAAAAGTATGCCAAAACTAATCAACATGTCTAAGGATTCTGTGCCCACAAAACATGATACATATTATTTAGTCCTTTGCAATTTATGAGGCATCCCTGATAGTTCAGCTGGTAAAGAATCCCCCTGCAACGCAGGAGACTCCAGTTCGATTCCTAGGTTGGGAAGATCCCCTGGAGAAGGGGTAGGCTACCTACTCATGTAATCGTGGGCTTTCCTTGGGGTTGAGCTGGTAAAGAATCCACCTGCAATGTGGGAGATCTGGGTTCAATCCCTGGCTTGGGACGATCGCCTGGAGATGAGAAAAGCTACCCACAACAGTATTCTGGCCTAGAGAATTCCACGGACTGTATAGTCCATGAGGTCGCAAAGAGTCAGACACAACTAAATGACTCACTTACAATATATTTGCAGCTCTACAAATAATAACTACCATATTTGAGCAGTTAGTTTTCTATAAAAATGAGACTCAAAATAGAGCCTACTTCAGAAGTCAATAGTAAGTATTAGGTAAAATATCCTTATAAATTTGCATCATACTGTTCAACACAAAACACAAAGTGAGCTAGTCACAAGTAGAAAGGCTGTGTAGACAAGATTGAAGAACATGGAGTTAAACAGACTGGACCAAAATCCAGGTTCAACACCTTGAGAATTTTAAGTGAAAGTGAGAAAGTGTTAGTTGGTCAGTTGTGTTCAACTCGTTTGAGACCCCATGGACCATAACCCTCCAGGCTGGTCACTGCATGGAATTCTCCAGGCAAGAATACTGGAGAACAATGTCAATTCCTTCTCCAAATAGTTATAACTACAAGTAAATCAAGTACTCTCTCTCTGATTTATTTCCTTCATTTGAGAGAAAGACAGTTTATCTCATAAGTTTGTATTAAGAATTAAGTGATGTTGGGACACATGGAAAAGTTCTTGGAGCATGGTAAAATATTAATAAGTGTAAGTAACTGTTATTTTAAGTGAAATAGCAATTTTTTTACTCCAAAGTTACCATTTAGTTCAATTTTTACATTAAATTAAGCAATTCAGAAAAATACTGCTTTTTTGAATCATGTAGAGAAAATAATTTTTTTTTTTTTATTTTTGGACTCTGGGTGACACTTAACCCTTTGGAAGAAATCATGCACAACCTGAATTAAGTATGTATTCTGGCAATGGTGATAGAATGAACCCTGTGGTAGTGTTCAATTTTAGATTATAATGAAATACTTCATTTTGTTTTGCTTTTCGCAGACCTAGTTTGTTTCCTACCTAAGGTTGCATAGGTTCCATGTGTGCTCAGTCACTCAGCTATGTCCCACTCTTTGCCACCTGTTGGACTACAGCCTGCCAGGCACCTCCATCCAGGGGATTTTTCAGGCAAGGGTACTGGAGTGGGTTGCCACTCCCTTCTCCATGGGATCTTCCCTACCCCCTACAATCTGCATTTCCTGCCCCTCATGCATTGCAGGTGATTCTTTACTGCTGAGCCATTGGGGAAGCCTATAACATTTACTTATGACTAAAGTAATATTCACAATGGAAGTAACAAATTTAAACATTAATATTGTCATTTTTTCAGTTATTATTTTACTAAATCAAAATTACTTAATAAACACTGCTTATAAACCAGAGACCGGAATATATACTACGAATAAAATGGAGAGCAAAAAAAACAAAAAAAAAACTTCCCTCTCCTGCTTATTAATGTTTTCCAAGGGCCCAAGTGGCACAAGCGTTCTCTCTCCCCTATGAAACGGGGAGTCAGTGTGGGCACAATACTCATTCATTTGAACTGTCCTTACTCAAAATACAAACTATAATTTTATAGTACCTGAAATTGAAACCATAGACTTCCCTGGGCTGATTAACTTTTTCCAAAAATTCATTTGTAACACTATTAGATTATGTTCTTAGAGAAGATACTATATATAGTGATATGAGCAACAGCTATGCTTATAAATGTAATACATTAATTTTTATGAGATCTCCATGTAGCCCAGGTGGCTCACTGGTAAAGAATCCACCTACAATGCAGCAGACAAAATGACGCAGGTTCAATCCTGGAGTCTGGAAGGTTCACCTAGAGGAGGACATGGAAACCCACTCCAGTATTCTTGCCTAGAAAATTCCATGGACAGAGGGGCCCCATGGTCTACAGTTCATGGGATTGCAAAGAGTTGGACACGACTGAGTTCACTCATGCACATTCCATGTAACAGAGTGCCCAGTGGATGGTAGATGCTTAAAACAATGTTGATGGAGTGGGGAAATTGATGAATGCTTCTAATAAAAGCAACAACAACCATCCTGACAATTTTCTATTTGGTGATTACACTTCACATATTTTATTCCTAAACTTTACAGCAGCCTTGATATTTAGGTATTATTAGAATTTTACATAAAATTGAAATGAAGGCCAGAAAGTTTTAGAATATGTCAAATCATTCATAATAATAAGAAACCAATTGTTTCATCTTGAAATTAAGGAAAATACACGTAGCGAGCATTCAGGATATTCTGTAAAGATACATGCTTTGAATGTACAGCTACGAACCAGATAATAGGCAAGATGAAAATAGGATGTAGGATGCTATATTACAGGTATCCCTGTACCAATGTGGAGAGATCCTCATTCCAAGACTCTAGATATCAGGAGGCTCAGAAAGCCACAGGGCTGACCTCTGCCTGACTCCCTTCTTTACTCTTGGATATAACCTCATTGATGTCAAGTTCTATTTAGGTTTCAAAGGAGGTGAATGCCTGGAAAAAGAAAAAGGCAAAAATAAGTTTTTGAGATTGAACAGATTACTCTGTCACCCAGAACTACATATCAGAAAGCCAAATCTTTTCTCGCTGAGACATTTTTTTTGTTTTGTTTTGCTTTGTTTTGTTTCTATGGCTAAACAAATATTCATCTTACAGAGAAAGCCTGTATGATTTCCTGTAACAATAAGCAACCTATATGAAATATTCACGAAAGTGCATGGAATGTTAGGTAGTAAACATGAGTGTTTTGGACAGTTCATGAAACTGATAAAATCTGATGTAAAATTGGTTATATTAATATCATTTCCTTTCAGCATTTTTAAGAAATATTCTTATATTAATCAGAAGCTCAAAAGATTTTGTAAACCAAATATGCTCTCTTGGGAGACATAAAGTGATAAATGTTTTTATGTGTGATGTGTGATAGAAACACACATAGGTTGCCATGGAATTTGAAATTAGAGTCATCTGGTTTAGACAGAGACATCACAGAACAATTCTAGCAAAAGGTAACACTTAAAATTACCTTTAAATGATGAGTGGGAGTTAACTGGTTGCTTAAAGATGCCACGAACACTTTGTGAGAGAAAAAGCAAGTGCAAAGAGATAATTGTCGAGGAGCCTGATTCTTCCTGTAAATGGCAAGCTGTCCATTATGGTCAGAATTAAATGTGGAAAGAGAATCATTGCAAAAATAAGAGCTAATTTCTTGGTTTATCCTAATTATTTTAAGCCCCTTTAAGAAACAGAACTTCATAATCTGACAGCCTATGGCTTAAGCTATTTAAAGATCAACGATAAAATCCAGTTGGAGTGGGCAAGGAATCTAGACACTCATTTTGCTTTAGGGGAAATATATTGAGTGAGAATTTCATCATTCAAAAATAAAATAAAAAATAAATGTTCAGATATAAAATGAATCTTTGAAGCCAAAGATAGAAAATCAGGCACTCAAAATAAAGCAATATAACTACATTCAGAAAAGGTTGTGCTATCAAAAATAGAAATTAATATAGAGAGCTTTTGGTTTGTGCTCCTAAAAGAAAAAATGAAATGTATGAAACAACAACAAAAGAATATAGACAAGAAGACAAGACCAAAGATTTGATTGAAATTATAAAATTGGGGAAAAGACTAAAAATCTATAAAATAAGGAGGTGACTTAATACAAGTGAAATATAGTAAAATTAATTTTAAATGTTTTGTAACTTGCTAACAACAGAATCAATCATGTAAAAACTCAGGTGATGTAGAAAACAAATCAGCATTGTTAGTTGAGAATTCATGTTGGGAAGTTTAAAGGTTAATGATCATCTGAAGGAAGAAGATGAAACCTAGGTGAGTTAGGGTTAGCATTAGAATTAGAATAGGACTTACTTAGTTCAAGGATTAAGATAGTGTTAGCTTTGGAACTGTATCAAAATCACTAAAATTACCTGAAGAGTCAAGAATAAGTGGAGAAAATTAAAATACTCAAATTATTATAAAGAAAATATTTTCTGAGTTGAAATCAATGACTCTATGGATGAAACCATTCCTTGATTTACATGACTAATTAAATAATGGAATCAAAACCACACTGTGAATATCTTAGTGAAATGCTTGATTTTTAAGGAAACCAAAGAAAATCTAACATGCAAAAAACACATACACAGAAGAAAAAAAGTTTGTAAACATTAAAACTAAATCACTAGGCTCTGAGGTATGATTTTTCATAGAATCAGTTAATTTTCACCTAATAGAATTATTTTTAAGTGGGGGATTTGTGGAAAACATTCCAATATGTTTTCTGAAATAAGCATAGTTCCGATATCAAAAGCGGCTAACAATAAGTACTTTATAATGAACTTGACTGAATTTAGTCTCGCTTCACTATTTACTTCACTCTTTATTCACTTTTCAAACATTATTTGCTTTGTAACATTACAAATGTACTAGTCATTTCAGATTGCCATAAATATAATAAAAACTGAAAAAATAAACTGAGTGGTATAGACAACAGAGATTTATTTTCTCACAATTCTTGCACCTGGACGTCTGAGATCAGGATGGCATTACAGTGAGACTCTGGTGAGATGCCTCTTCCTCATTTGCACATGAGGCAGATAGAGAGAGCTCTGGCATCTCTTCCTCTTCTTATAACACTGATTTTATCAAAAGGGCCTCAACTTCATGGCCTCATCTAAACCCAATTATCTCCCAAAGGCCTCATTTCCAAATATCATCACTGTGGGTGCTACAGTTTCAACATATGAATTTTTCAGAGACAAATTTCAGTCCATTGCACTCACCTTCCTCATATATAAACATGAAATATTAATAGAACATCTTCTTTAGAGGGCTGTTGTGAAGAACAAATGAGGTAATAGATGCAATGGAATTAGAAGAGATTTTAACACACAGTCAACACTATATGAGTGTTGGCTGATATTGTTAATTATCTGGCATGATCACTTACATATAGATATAAACAAGATGTTTAACAAAATACAAGCAACTGAAATTTAGAAGTTATTAAAACAGATGATAAAAAGTCAACTTCTTGAATCAGAGACTTTTATCATTTATTTTGTTAAACAGTATAATTTATCTTATTACTAATTTCATATATACTATCCACATCATCATATTGGGGATAATAGAAATACAACCAAAGGGGATTTATAATATGATTTACAAGGGGGGAATATTAAAGAACTAAGTCTGATCATCATGCATTATTCTGAATGCTTTGAGGCATTCTCATAAAAAGAAGGAAAAAGATAAATATCCCATCATTAACTAGTATCATTTAATTCTCTCTCAAAAGTGTCAAGCCCTGAAGTAATGAAATGCTACTGCATTAATTCTTTTAAAGAAAAACATATCTAAGTGTATAATCATTAGTATAGTATAAGTTGAAAAATTATTAATTTAAGTAAAATGATTATTTTACTGAGAATCAAATTAATTGTTTATGATATGAACAACACATGGACAATCACTTTTCTCTGTGATTGAAGTATAGGTTATCATATCAAAAGAATGACTGAGTTAAACATTGGAATTATTTTTGTCATTTATTTTCCTCTCCATTTCCTGACTTTCAATGTTGAAAGACACGGATATTTTGTATAAAAAAACTCAATTAATTGAGTAGTAAACATACAAAATGTCATACTACCTAATCTCATTAGATTTATTCCAATAAAAGCAAGTATATAATGCAACTTTTGGTATCTGCATATCTGGCATTAAATCAAAATTGCTAATGTACTTTTAATACAGCAAAAACAACACGATATTTTAAGGTACAAAAGAGAAGATATTTTCTCAATGATGCTCATATTAACCCAACAGTTTATGAAACTGAAAAGGCAATCATATCAACACCTAAAGAACTAACTTCTGTAAAACATCAGGTAATCTGTATTTTTAAATCAAAGTATACTTGTTTCATGGATATGCTTAATAATAAAGAGAGACTAAAGAAGGCAGAGAAAGTATTTTGTAAATTAACTACATATTTCAAAAAACCTGTCTGTAATGTTTAGTATTTTTAATTAATGAAGTTAGAGAAAACACAATTCCTACTTCAGAACATTTGAATTTTTTACACATTTTTTTTAACAATGCATGTTAGACACTTTGGCTTTTTATTTTACATTTCAAAGATATTTGTAACAATCAAAGTATAATAAAACTTTTTCTCAAATCTGATAAAATCTTTCAGTTCAGTACTAAATTTCAGAATGATGGAGAACAGCATAAAGACAGAAACACATTGCTATTCACAAATGTAACCAATATCAATCCTGGTTAAATTGTATCTCTCTAATATATCTTGAGAAGGAAACATCAACCGACTCCAGTATTCTTGCCTGGAGAATCCCATGGACAGAGGAGCTTGGTGAGCTACAGTCCACAGGCTTGCAAAGAGTTGGACATGACTGAGCAACTCACACACACACAGTATATCTATATCTTTCCAACAAACTGTATGAGGTCTTCATTACATCTCACCATCAACTCTTTTCTCCTTCCACTTCTCTCTATTCAGAATTATCCTCTTGAACTGTGTAGCCAAATTTATAATGCAAAAAAAAATTTTTTTACATTGTTTTCAACAACAAAAAGGTAATAGTAATAGTCTCACTTCTTTCCACTAAAATTCCCAGTTTTAGCTATTTTCCAAGCCAGAAGGTCACTTACTAATTGTCTTTGGGAAACCATCTATAGCTGCAGACCACTCTTCGGAAGGAAAATGTGTAAGGTCCAGCCTACTTTCATATTGCTGAAGTCTTTGAGTGTCTCATTTTCTAAGCTGAAATGGCAGGACCACCTCCTCAGTGTCAAAAGGCCAGACAAGTAGAATTTTGACCTGTTTCTGGTCCCTTTCTTTTTATGTTGCTATCTAATTGCTTTGACTTATGAACTTGAGCTTTTAAATGTATTGGCATTTTTGGCAAAACAGAAGATGTATTTCACAGTAAGAAAAGCCTGGAGTTGGGTGGTAGATAAGAAAAACAGCAATTTTTCTTTTTATCAAAGCAGGCCCAGGCAGGAAAGCAAAACAGAAGATATGGCTTCTAGATGAAAAATTTTATATAGTCATACACTAGCTAAGTCATGTTGGAGTTTAGATAAAACAGAGAAATCACATAACTTGTGAAATTATCTAATTTATAGATAACTACAGGTATCTCTTCGCATGAGGTGGCCAAAAGACCCTGATGCTGGGAGGGATTGGGGGCAGGAGGAGAAGGGGATGACAGAGGATGAGATGATTGGATGGCATCACCGACTCGATGGGCATGAGTTTGAGTAAACTCTGGGAGTTTGTGATGGACAGGGAGGCCTGGCGTGCTGCGATTCATGGGGTCGCAAAGAGTCGGACACGACTGAGCGACTGAACTGACTGAACTGACTGGTATCTCTGCTAATTGGAAAAAATTTTACTCAATAATTATATGTTGCACGCCTAATTAATTTGCATTTTTCTGTTTGCATGCTGGGTTAAAAATTTTTGTTCTTATGTGTTTGGACTCATTAAAATGCTTCATATTTATTAAAATTAAAAGAATAGTCTTTTGATTTATTCTTTAGCCATGCACATTTATTAAAGGAGAAACAAAATTTTTGTTCTCTGATCTATTATTAATTATAGTGTAATTATTGAATGATGAATAATTCTGAGAAAGGGAAAATATGAATGCCTGTAGGGGGAATGTATTTCACTGAGTAAAAACATTGTAGATTTCTTTCTTTGATAGTTACCAAATAAACTACATTCTTTTTTAGAAGATCCATAAGTATTAGTTTTAAATCTTTTATTCTAGGATGCTTATTGACACAAATAACAAAATAGCATGAATGTCACCAGTTTAGCCTATTTTTAAATTATTGCTTAATTATGCAGTGAACTTTTTATTCCTTGTGACAAAAAGTTTCAGGGGGCAATATTGGTAGCTACTCCAAACTAGCATTTGTCTTCTCCAGAGACTTGTTAAAAAGTAACACATAGAAAAGAGAAAATTTGTAAAAGAGAATTAAGGAATACTATTCACATGATAAAAATTTTATATAGTTTTAGAAAATATATATTGGTGTGATTCTCATGCATGAGAACAACATCATTTTTGTTCCAATGCTGGCCATACTATTAAGAATTCTTTAATAGTTCTAGGACTAATTCAAAGATAATCTACTATGGGATTCTATAATTAATATAAATAATATTACTGATATACCTACAATATAATAATGTATGGACTTCCCTGGTGGCTCAGATGGTAAGGAAATCTGCCTGCAATGCAAGAGACCTGGGTTTATGATACATTACAAGTATCTGAATATGCTACCTTTTAAAAAGTGTAAAAATGGTAAATTTAGCACTCATTAAAACAAATGACTACCCAATGAATTCAATGAAAAGCTAGTTTCACTCAATATAATAAGTTCCTTCATGGTTTTCTTTTCAATCTTTCAATTAACTATTTACTAATAGGAAGTATTTGTTGTAGGATATTTTCCTCCAAATTCTTTTTTATTATCCCAAGAAATACAACCAGATTATCATCAAACTTAGAGTGTAAGCTGCTAATTTGAATTCTCATTTTCTTGAACCTCATGCTCTGAATTTTAGCAGTACCACTGAATATGTTCTTAAGTCCTCATTGACAAAATCATCTTCAGTGATATTATTAGTAAACTAGCTTTTTAAATGCTGTATATTTATTGGAAATATTTAACATAATGACTAACATAAAAAGGTAAAAATGGAACATGAATCAAGCAAAATACAACATTGCATATTCAAGATTATTTGTGTGATAAACAAACCTTGTATCTTTCTTTTTCCATCTTCAGTAATTTTCTTTTTTATTTTTCACCAATAGCAGCATTAATATAAATTATTAGTGAGCACTTATCATCAAATTTTATTATCAGAGAGACACAAATAGTAGATAAACAAGAGATGAGGGATGAATTAGGTGCTAGAGCATAAATATATAATCCTCAGTTTCAATATGTTGACATAATATGAAAGTGATATGTTTGCCTCAAGTCATGATCTAGAAATGAAAAAGATACTGTTACCCTAATCTTAAAAATTAAAACAAACCAGGTAAGATATACATTTATAGTTTTGGGGTTTTGTTTTTGCTTTTGCTTTTAATTATCAGGAGAATGAAAGATAATAGAGCTAACTTCAGAAAGCGTGTGTGTGTTTATAACTGAAATTTAAAATGGCACCATTTACAATAACATCAAAACACATGAAACATTTGGGGAAAAATCTTACAAAATATGTGCAAAGTTTGTATATTACACGCTGTAAAATTTGATTTGAAAAATCAAAGAAAATTTAAATAAATGGTAAGATATACTTCATTCATGGATTATAAAGAGTATTTATAATATTCTCTTCAAACTGATGTACAGTCAGTGTAGTTACAATCAAAAAACACTAGCAAGTTTTTTTTTAATTGCCAAAACATTTCTAAAATTTATATAGTGAAACAAAGGATTTAGATTAGCCAAAAAATAATTGTGAAAATGAGAAATGAAGTTGTAGTACTCACACTACTTGATTTCAAGATTTTCTTTAAAAGCACATTATTGCAATATCATGACATGGTGGAAACAGAGATCAATGAATGGAATACAGAATTGAGAAATAGAACCACATATTTGTGGTCAGTTAATAGCTAATAATACATAGAAATATCAATAACCTCAGATATGCAGAAGGCACGACCCTTATGGCAGAAAGTGAAGAGGAACTAAAGAGCATCTTGATGAAAGTGAAAGAGGAGAGTGAGAAAGTTGGCTTAAAGCTCCACATTCAGAAAACTAAGATCATGGCATCTGGTCCCATCACTTCATGGCAAATAGATGGGGAGACAGTGGAAACAGTGTCAGACTTTATTTTTTGGGCTCCAAAATGACTGCAGATGGTGACTGCAGCCATGAAATTAAAAGATGCTTACTCCTTGGAAGGAAAGTTATGATCAACCTAGATAGCATATTAAAAAGCAGAGACATTACTTTGCCAACAAAGGTCCATCTGGTCAAGGCTATGGTTTTTCCAGTGGTCATGTATGGATGTGAGAGGTGGACTGTGAAGAAAGCTGAGCGCCGAAAAATTGATGCTTTTGAGCTGGGGTGTTGGAGAAGACTCTTGAGAGTCCCTTGGACTGCAAGGAGATCCAACCAGTCCATCCTAAAAGAGATCAGTCCTGGGTGTTCATTGGAAGGACTGATGCTGAAGCTGAAACTCCAATACTTCGGCCACCTGATGCGAAGAGTTGACTCATTGGAAAAGACCCTGATGCTGGGACAGATTGGAGGCAGGAGGAGAAGGGGACGACAGAGGATGAGATGGCTGGATGGCATCACTGACTCGATGGGCATGAGTTTGAGTAAACTCCGGGAGTTTGTGATGGACAGGGAGGCCTGGCGTGCTGTGATTCATGGGGTCGCAAAGAGTCAGACACGACTGAGCGACTGAACTGAACTGAACTGAACAGTTAATAAAGAAAGGAGAATTCTCCAATATTGTCAAAATGGCTATTCTACCCAAAGCAATCTATAGATTCAATGCAATCCCTATCAAGCTACCAACGGTATTTTTCACAGAACTAGACCAAAGAATTTCACAATTTGTATGGAAATACAAAAAACCTCGAATAGCCAAAGTAATCTTGAGAAAGAAGAATGGAACTGGAGGAATCAACCTGCCTGACTTCAGACTCTACTACAAAGCCACGGTCATCAAGACAGTGTGGTACTGGCACAAAGACAGAAATATAGACCAATGGAACAGAATAGAAAGCCCAGAGATAAATCCACGAACCTATGGACACCTTATCTTTGACAAAGGAGGCAAGGATATACAATGGAAAAAAGACAACCTCTTTAACAAGTGGTGCTGGGAAAACTGGTCAACCACTTGCAAAAGAATGAAACTAGAACACTTTCTAACACCATACACAAAAATAAACTCAAAATGGATTAAAGATCTAAATGTAAGACCAGAAACTATAAAACTCCTAGAGGAGAACATAGGCAAAACACTCTCCGACATAAATCACAGCAAGATCCTCTATGACCCACCTCCCAGAATATTGGAAATAAAAGCAAAACTAAACAAATGGGACCTAATGAAACTTAAAAGCTTTTGCACTACAAAGGAAACTATAAGTAAGGTGAAAAGACAGCCGTCAGATTGGGAGAAAATAATAGCAAATGAAGCAACAGACAAAGGATTAATCTCAAAAATATACAAGCAACTCCTGCAGCTCAATTCCAGAAAAATAAATGACCCAATCAAAAAATGGGCCAGAGAACTAAACAGACATTTCTCCAAAGAAGACATACAGATGGCTAACAAACACATGAAAAGGTGCTCAACATCACTCATTATTAGAGAAATGCAAATCAAAACCACAATGAGGTACCATTACACGCCAGTCAGGATGGCTGCTATCCAAAAGTCTACAAGCAATAAATGCTGGAGAGGGTGTGGAGAAAAGGGAACCCTCTTACACTGTTGGTGGGAATGCAAACTAGTACAGCCACTATGGAAAACAGTGTGGAGATTCCTTAAAAAACTGGAAATAGAACTGCCATATGACCCAGCAATACCACTTCTGGGCATACACACTGAGGAAACCAGATCTGAAAGAGACATGTGCACCCCAATGTTCATCGCAGCACTGTTTATAATAGCCAGGACATGGAAGCAACCTAGATGCCCATCAGCAGATGAATGGATAAGGAAGCTGTGGTACATATACACCATGGAATATTACTCAGCCGTCAAAAAGAATTCATCTGAACCAGTCCTAATGAGATGGATGAAACTGGAGCCCCTTATACAGAGTGAAGTAAGCCAGAAAGATAAAGAACATTACAGCATACTAACACATATATATGGAATTTAGAAAGATGGTAACGATAACCCTATATGCAAAACAGAAAAAGAGACACAGAAATACAGAACAGACTTTTGAACTCTGTGGGAGAAGGTGAGGGTGGGATGTTTCAAAAGAACAGCATGTATACTATCTATGGTGAAACAGATCACCAGCCCAGGTGGGATGCATGAGACAAGTGCTCGGGCCTGGTGCACTGGGAAGACCCAGAGGAATCGGGTGGAGAGGGAGGTGGGAGGGGGGATCGGGATGGGGAATACGTGTAAATCTATGGCTGATTCATATCAATGTATGACAAAACCCACTGAAATGTTGTGAAGTAATTAGCCTCCAACTAGTAAAAAAATTAAAAAAAAAAAAAAATACATAGTGCCAAAAAAGAAAAAAAAATGCTAATTATCATCTGACCAGGAAAGGTTGCCACAAACCTTCTGTTTGTAAAAAAATAAAAATAAAACAACCAAAAAAAAAAAAAAAAAGAAAGGAGAATTCTCAACTTATGAGGCTGATGCATTCAGGCAACAGCATGACAAAAACAAAAAGCCTTGAAGCGAATTACAGGTTAAAAAAAAAAAAAACATAAAAATCTTCTGGAAAACAAACAAAAAATCTTAGTGATCTTGGGTTAGGCAAATATTTCCTAGGAGAGAAAAAGCACTAATAATTTTTTTTTTTAATTCCATAAGTGGACTTCAGTAAAAATTTGTCTCCCGTTCAAAAGACACTGTTAAGAGAATAAAAAATATTCAAAACATATTTCTGATAAAATAATTGTGCCCAGAATATATAATGAATAATAAAGTTTTAATAAAAGTCTAATTTCTTTTGAGAATTTTAGAAATTTTAATAGAGTTCAAATCAGTGTGTGTGGTTTATTTCAGTTTGTTCACTGCCAAACCTGGAGGCAGGGACTGTTTCAACTTCTGCACTTCCTCTTTGTCTGTGATGAACAAATAGGTGTAAAGGTATATGTTGCATCCAACTTTAAACTCCACATTATCTTTGTTCTTCTTGATTTTGACAGACTTAGCATCCTTTTTCCTGACTGTAATCAGATTTCCTCAATTTTGAGAGGCATAGCAATGAAGTACAGAGAGCACAGCTGGAACAAGGAGTGGCAAGAAACAAGAAGGGAAAAGTACAAAAGTCTACCTTTAAAATGGATAAGAGATCTGAGCAGACAGTTCACTAAAGATAGAATACACCATATATTCATGAGGGCAACTGGTTTAATGAACAGACGTTTGACATGATTGGTTGTTAAGGAAACACAAATTATTTTTTGCAATAATTAATGAAAATACATACAGAGCATATAAGACATATGTGGTCTTATACATATGTATAAGACATATGTATATATGTTTGCACATCTTATAAGACACATGTTGCATATAAGACACAGTTAATGGATAGATAAATTCCTCATTCATTTGTAATGAAGTACCATTGCATATGGACCAGAAAGGCAAAACACAAAACAAAACAAAAGTACTAACATTGGCGTGGACACTACCAATGTGTTGACCATGATGTGGAACAACTTGGAATTTTTGACATTTCGTATGGAAATGTAAAAGGAAATAACCACTTAGAGAATGAAGGTGGTAGTTTATTATAAAATTGAACATATATAATTACCATGTCACCCAATAAACCTAACCCTACGTATTGCCTAAGAGAAAACTCATGTCTCCCAAAGACCTGTACATAAATGTCTATAACAGCTTTACTTATATTCTCCAAAAATTCAAAAAGAATCTAAATATCTGTCATGAGTGACAAGAAACTATACTACATTTATAAAATTCAATACTACTAAGCAATAAAAAGGACCAAACTGCTAATAAATGCATAAACATAACTTTCAAAAGCATCATACTTGATGGAAACAAAAGGGACACAAGTTTCTACATATTATTAATATCTGATCAACTTATTTGAAATTCTGTAAAAGCAAAACTATTGGGGGAAAAAATATCTCTAAAGTAGCCTCATACATCTATTAAATAATGAAAGGGAAGATGGCACATCAACAAAAATAAATCATCTATTCTTAAAAAAACACACACACACACAAATTATTCCCTCAGTTTTAGAATAAATAGCTTACAATAATATTTAATAATGCAAAAGAACTCTAACAGTAATGGTGGTGGTGGTTTAGTCTCAAAGTCGTGTCTGACTCTTGGGACCCCATGGAAAGAGGAGTCTGGCAGGCTAGAGTCCATGGGATTCTCCAGGCAAGAATACTGCAGGGATCTTCCCAATGCACAAATCAAACCCTGGTTTCATGCACTGTAGGTGGATTCTTTACCAAATGAGCTACAAGAGAAGCCCCAACAGTTACAGTTAAAGAAAATAATTGAATTTAGCCTTAGATTTTGCTGAGGACTCCCTGGTTAGAATCAGTACTTTTAATATTTCTTAAACTTTTTATTTTTATTTGTAATTCTGTCTGACAACTATGCTAAACTGACATTAGATTGGTAGTTATAAAATATTCAAAAATTAGTTGATTACTTAAACAATGATGCTAAATTTGTAATTAATTTTAAAATATATTAAAAGGAATTGGCATTGATATTATAAACAAAGTCATTTGTAATAAGGGATTACATAATATTATAAGAGAAAATACTCTGGCCTGTGGTTGGTTTTATTGAGTTATTTGAAGTGTGCTGCCAAGTTTTTATTTATGCCTTATTGCCAATAAGGGCTTCCCAGGTAGAACTAGTGGTAAAGTCTTCTGCATGCCAATGCATGCAGGTTCCTTCTCTGAGTCAGGAAGATCCCCTGAAGGAGGGCCTGAGAACCCATGCCTGCAAAATCTCATGGACAGAGGAACCTGGCAGACTACGGTCCACAGGGCTGCAAAAGTTAGACACTACTGGAGCAACTTAGCATGCATGTATTGCCAGTATAAATATTTTTACATTTTAAAACAGGTATTTTCATTAAAAATGTATTTGCATATTACTGTATGGTTTATGCATTCACATCCTCTCAAAAATAAGTTCTGCCTATTTTATTGTTTCTTTTTAATTTTATGCAAAAAATATAGTTTGAAAAAAACCATGAACTTACTTACTGATTGAATAGATTAAACATAATTCTTAGCATCCTTTTAAACAAGACTTTACATTTACTGGACCACTGTATTCTATCACAGAAATCAATGGTGTGCTGAAACCAGCCCACCCTGCCTCAAAAAAACTGATCATTCATTTTTCAGGAAATTTGCTTGCTAATTGCTATATACAGACTTTAGTAAAGGTGGTTTGTTGTTGTTGTTTATTTTCTTTTTCATTTATTTTTATTAGTTGGAGGCTATTTACGTTACAATAGTGTAGTGGTTTTTGTCATACACTGACATGAATCAGCCATGGATTTATATGTGTTCCCCTTCCTGATCCCCCCTCCCGCCTCCCTCCCCATCCCATCCCTCTGGGTCTTCCCAGTGCACCAGCCCTGAGCACTTGTCTCATGCATCCAACCTGGGCTGGTGGTCTGTTTCACCCTAGATAGTATACTTGTTTCAATGCTATTCTCTCAGAACATCCCACCCTCGCCTTCTCCCACAGAGTCCAAAAGTCTGTTCTGTATATCTGTGTCTCTTTTTCTGTTTTGCATATAGGGTTATCATTACCATCTTTTTAAATTCCATATATATGTGTTAGTATACTGTATTGGTCTTTATCTTTCTGGCTTACTTCACTCTGTATAACCGGCTCCAGTTTCATCCATCTCATTAGAACTGATTCAAATGCATTCTTTTTAATGGCTGAGTAATATTCCATGGTGTATATGTACCACAGCTTCCTTATCCATTCGTCTGCTGATGGGCATCTAGGTTGCTTCCGTGTCCTGGCTATTATAAACAGAGCTGCGATGAACATTGGGGTGCAAGTGTCTCTTTCAGTTCTGGTTTCCTCGGTGTGTATGCCCAGAAGTGGGATTGCTGGGTCATATGGCAGTTCTATTTCCAGTTTTTTTAAGGAACCTCCACACTGTTCTCCATAGTGGCTGTACTAGTTTTCATTCCCACCAACAGTGTAAGAGGGTTCCCTTTTCTCCACACCCTCTCCAGCATTTATTGCTTGTAGACTTTTGGATAGCAGCCATCCTGACTGGCATGTAATGGTACCTCATTGTGGTTTTGATTTACATTTCTCTGATAATGATGTTGTTGTTTAGTCACTAAGTCATGTTCAACTCTGCAACCCTATGGAGTGCAGTACGCTAGGCTTCCCTCTCTTTCACCATTTCCCAAAGTTGGTTCAAACTCATGTCTACTGAACCAAATTAGTTATGCTATCTAATCATCTCATCCTCTACTACCCCCTATTCCTCTTGCCCTCAGTCTTTCCCAGAATCAGGGCCTTTTCCAATGAATCTGTCCTTTGTATCAGGTGGCCAAAGTATTGGAACTTTAGTTTCAGCACCAGTCTTTCCAATGAATATTCAGGACTGGTTTCCTTTAGGACTGACTGGTTTAATCTCCTTGCTCTCCATGAGACTCTCAAAGGTCTTCTCAAACACTGCAATTCAAAAGCATCAATTCTTCGGCACTAGGCCTTCTTTAAAGTTCAACTTTCACATCCATGCATTTACATAATTAATTAGAGATTGATTATATAAATTTACTCTTAAATAACATTAAGAAATAAAATAATATCTCAAAACTTATCATTTCCTAATTGTTTTTCTTGCATTAACTTATGTCCATGGTTATTCACACATAATTCATGTATATAGTAAAATAACATATACTAATGTGTCATTGTGGAACTTTCTCAATTCCACTTTCAGCAATGTCACATAGGTAGCTAGAATTTGGCTATTGTAGGAATATTTACATCATAAAGAAGAAAAAGATAACATGAAAATATGGGGAAAAATAAAGAAAAAAATGGGTGGAGTAACCCTAAAATTGAACATTAAAATACAAAAAGATTTAAATATTTGCAATGCTAATCGTAACCCTAGGTTAATTTCAAGGTCAGTCTAGCGTAGTATTCAGTTTCCAACAGATTGGGTGTTGACTATCATCCCTGGAGCTAAATTTTAGTGCTAGAGGCAATATTAATATATTTTTTTTAAATTTATGAAGTACATAGTTCACATGCATGCCTGTATGCTCAGTCACTCAGCTGTGTCCGACTCTGCTATCCCATGAACTGTAGCCCACCAGGGGATTCTCTGTCCATGGGATTCTCCAGGCAAGAATACTAGAGATGTTGCCATTTCCTCCTTCAAGGGATCTTTTGGACCCAGAAATCAAACCTGGGTCACCTGAGTCTTCTTAATTGGCAGGTGGATTCTTTTACTACTGAACAACCTGGGAAGCCCATACATAGTTCAAAATTATGAGGTATTACAATTAGCAGTTGAAGGGGATTCCTCCTCAGACTAATCATGCTTACTAAGTGGCTGCTAAACTTGTTTTTAAACCACTGAAGAAGTGAATATGTAATATGTTAGCATGTAGATATAATTAAATATGAAAATGACACAATCTCTTAAATTATTATTGAAAGACTGTATACTGTTTAAATTTTGGCTCACTTGGTCCATGTAACCACAACTTAGTTAAGGCTCTCTTTAAAGGCTAGGGATGGACTTCCTAGGTGGCTTAGTGGTAAAGAATCCACCTGTCAATGAAGAAGATGCAGGAGACCCAGGTTTGATTTCTGGGTCCAAAAGATCCCTTGAAGGAGGACATGGCAACGTCTCTAGTATTCTTGCCTGGAGAATCCCATGGACAGAGAATCCCCTGGTGGGCTACAGTTTGATTCCTGGGTTCAGAAGATCCCGTGAAGGAGGATATGGCAACCCACTCCAGTATTCTTGCCTGGAGAATTCGATGGACAGACGAGTCTAGTGGGCTACAGTTCATGGGGTCGCAAAGAGTCAGACTAGACAGCCATTAAGCACCAGCACGAAGATTAGAGATATCCCAGCTCTGACTATAATCCAAACTAACTCTGTCATTTCTCAAGATATCTAATTATTTTACATATTTAATTTTATTTCCTGTGTGCCACCACTTGTAAAAATATGCTTAACTAGTTACAAGTCTGGATACATTTATTTGTACATAACTGTATTGATCCTAACTGTCAATTCCTGCATGATTTGCAGTGTTCTCCTTGCTTTGATATTTTGAAGTTTGATATTAAAAGAACTAAGTCATTTGTATCATTGCATTAGTTTTTTATTATGCCCTGAGGAATCCAATTCTCATTGACATACTCATATGTCAATGACTCTGTGGCCCTGTGGACTATAGCCTGCCAGGCTCCTCTGTCCATGGAATTATCCAGGCAACAATACTGGGTTGGGTTGCCACTTCCTTCTCCAGGGGATCTTCCCAACCCAGGGGTCAAAACTGCGTTTCTTGTGTCTCTTGCATTGGAAGGTGGGTTCTTTACCACTAGCACCACCAGGAAAGGCCCCGCATACTCTTATAAGAACTAAGCATATAATACTAATCATGTTCAGTATTATAAACTTTACTGAATGGTTCTCAAAGTTAAATTTACACAAAAATATTTCCTTTATTTTGGAGCTTAATAAAATCTTTTCTCAAAATTGAAGCCACATTTTAAACATTGTATTATCACTAGTAATAATAGGGAAAAACATGCTGATCTTTTTGACCAAAATGAGCCTAATCCAAAAATAAAAATGAGTAACTGACTCTGACAGAGAGCTTCAGATTGAACAGAACAGAAATACTACTGGAGAGATGACTCATTCAGGAGCCACATAAAAATATAAGGCAACTCTAGGTATCTTAACTAGGAAAACAATTAGATACATATAGCACCACTGAAAAGGCTAGGTAAAAAGGTTTAAAAGTCAATGGAAGTTTTTTGTTTGCCTGCAATATGACAGTGGGTTATCCAAAGGATCACTTCAAGGCAAATCAGTCTGACAGTCAGTTCAGTCACTCAATTGTGTCCGACTCTTTGTGACCCCATGGACTGCAGCACACCAGCCTTCCCTGTCTATCACCAACTCCCGGAGCTTACTCAAACTCATGTCCATCAAGTCAGTGATGCCATCCAACCATTTCATCTTCTGTCATCCACTTCTCCCCCCCACCTTCAATCTTTCCCAGCAACAGGGTCTTTTCAAATGAGTCAGTCTTCGCATGAGGTGGCCAAAGTATTGGAGGTTCAACTTCAGCATCAGTCCTTCCAATGAATATTCAGGACTTATTTCCTTTAGGATGGACTGGTTGGATCTCTTTGCTGTCCAAGGGACTCTCAAGAGTCTTCTCCAACACCACAGTTCAAAAGCATCAATTCTTCAGTGCTCAGCTTTCTTTATAGTCCAACTCTCACATCCAAACATGATTATTGGAAAAACCATAGCTTTGACTAGATGGACATTTGTTAGCAAAGTAATGTCTCTGCTGTTTAATATGCTGTCTAGGTTGGTCAGTTGGTTAAGAATCCACTTGCAATGCAGGAGACCTAGGTTTTATTCCTGGGTTGGGAATATCTGCTGGAGAAGGGAAAAAGCTACCCACTCCAGTATTCAGGCCTGGAGAACTAGCCCATGGGGTTGCAAAGAGTCAGACAGGACTGAATGACTTTCACTTTCATATTTAGGGGTTTCCCTGATAGGTCAAGGCAAATAGATCCACATCAAATAGATCTATATCATCACTTCATGGTAAATGGATGGGGAAACAATTTAAAGAGTGAGAGACTTTATTTTGGGGGGCTCTAAAATCACTGCAGATGATGACTGCAGGCATGAAATTTAAAAGAAGGTTGTTCCTTGGAAGAAAAGCTATGACCAACGTAGACAGCATATTAAAAAACAGAGACATTACTTTGCCAACAAAGGTCCATCTAGTCAAAGCTATGATTTTTCCAGTAGTCATGTATGGATGTGAGAGTTGGACTATAAAGAAAGCTGAGTGCTGAAGAATTGATACTTTTGAACAGTGGTGTTGGAGAAGACTCTTGAGAATCCCTTGGACTGCAAGGAGATCCAACCAGTCCATCCTAAAGGAGATCAGTCCTGGGTGTTCATTGGAAGGACTGATGCTGAAGCTGAAACTCCAATACTTTGGCCACCTGATGTGAAGAACTGACTCATTTGGAAAGACCCTGTTGGTGGGACAGATTGAAGGTGGGAGGAGAAGGGGATGACAGAGGATGAGATAGTTAGATGGCATCACTGACTCAATGGACATGAGTTTGAGTAAACTCAGGGAGTTGGTGATGGACAGGGAAGCTTGGCATGCTGCAGTTCGTGGGTACCGTGTCGGACATGACTAAGCAACTGAACTGAACTGATCCACAGGAAGACGCACCTTCCTGGCAAAACCTAACTGTGGGAAAACCTAACACTGACTTCTTTGTAGACCATGTACCTGTTGCAACTTGAGTTTGAGAATAATAATTTGTCTTTTAATTCTGAGTTTCCAATCTCACAATAATGTCTCTCAATGACTTATAATAAGAATTTGCCTGCAAGATGGTTTCAGGGTTTTACCCCTCAATGTACAGACAATAATATGCAGTATTTCCATAGATATTTTAATATGAACTGAGATATGGTTTCTGTTTAATCTTTTGTTTTATCTTGATCAAGATAGGATTGTTATAGAATAAACACAGCAATGACATAGTTCATAGGTCATATCACTAATTGTTTACACTTGTAAAAGTTCTATAGTATTTTTATATTATATAATTTTTTCTTCTCTGGTAAGCAGGGGGACAATGTGTAATATCCATCTTTATACAACTGTTTCTGTGAAAACACTAATTTCTCGATTCTTAGGTTCTCTCTTAATTTATTTCTTTGCTGGTATTTTTCTATATCAGTTTCTATTTGCTAATATTATTGTTTTAGTTTTATTTTATATAGGTATCATTTTATTACTGGTGATTCAATATAGTTATTGTTATTCTTTATAGAACTATTATTGAAAATTGTGTGTAATATTTAAAATAAAATATAGAAACTATCATTTTAAAATATCATTTCATTTAACTTCCATAGTAAGTTATTTAATTTTTAAAGTATTTTAGAAATCTAATTATTAAAAGCTGTAAGATAATAACAATAATCTCCAGTGGCTCCAGACCAGATATTTTTTCAGTTAAAGCATGACTTGATCATTTTCAGATTAGAAAATGAAACTTATGCTGCTATTAAAATAAAAATATAAAAATATTAAATCATATAAGCTACTATTAAATTTACCCCATATCATTCATAGGCACTTTTGTGTATTAATTTAGGAAGCTAAAATTCATTTATCATTTTTTTGTGGAAAATGGATTATAACCTCAAATTAATTTGGGGACATAGCCTCTTTATAACTTCTATTCATAACTTTAAAATTGCTGGAATTGTAATAACTAGAAATGAATACTTTATATTTTCCCAAATATATTGAAATCTTGATGGATTGAAGCTTCTATGATTATCCCAAGGCAAAAATAAAGAAGTCCCTTATTAAGAGAATTTTTTAAAAATTAAATGATGGTTGAATAAAACTCACATTCGTGTCCATGACTTTACAGGAGAGTGATGCAAATAAATGCATGTTTTATGTATGTCTGAGGGATTTATGCAAAATTAATGCAACTGATATTCACTCATTCATTCTCTCTCCCTCTCTCTTAAATGTAGGTTCTACAGGGTCTATATCTATGAACCATCCACAATGGAAGAATTAAGGTTGTGATAGGCCTATTTACAAAATATTCACTGATGTCATTTTCTAAATGCACATTAAATAATTGTACATGAGTAAGCGTGTTTTTCTTTATAAGTGCAAAAATATAATGACAGTTTTATTGTCTTCTCCTTTCATTACATAAGCACAATTTGATGGCACTTTTGCAAATCATCATGTAACTGCAAGACTTCTAACATTATTTTCAGCTGCTGTAGACACTTTTTAGCTCTTATGTAATTTCTCGGTAGAATTTAATCTTGAAAATCTGTCTACACCACATTTTCCTCTTAACTTCCATATGGTCACCTTATCCTTTTCTATCACCTGACTTGTCATTCCTCCTCTTGCTGGTTCTTTGTTATCATCTTGCTCTGCTACCCTCTTTAAATGATGATATTTTCTATAAAATATAATAATTGATGCACTCCTGTTTCCTCTAAAATGCATCACTAAGTTCTTTCTAAAATTTGCATCTTGATTCATCTTCACTTCTCCATTAAGATACACAGCACCCCTCTTTGTGTAGTTTCTCTAGTAGGAGGATGGGAATGTGGACATCCTTGTCTCCTTGTTTTTCATGTCTGAGGTCTACTGAATCATAATTTTACATTTATTTCATTTCACTTTCTTTTCTGTATTTATCTAGACCCTGTTTCAGGCCTACATCTGGTCTTACTTGGATAAAATAACTTAACTGATCTCTCTGAATTTATTCTTACCCTATTCCAACTTTATCACTGATGCAGAGTGCCTTTGCATAAGTGTTTATCTGTCAAGTGTCTGCCTTAAAATTCTTTCTTGATTTCCAATAGCTTTCAGGAAAAATATAATAAAAACTTTTCAAACATCATTACGACCAAAAAATATCAAATTCCTAAACTCTCTTCAATGCCACTAAATCAGAACACATTAGCCCTCCTATAAATATCCTCAGAATTTTCATTTTTGTACCTTTCTTGACCTTATCCTTTTGCTTGACATACCCTCTTTTTTCTCCTCTTTGAAAACATCTACTTTTTTACTGAGAAATAGCTGCAACAACACTCTCTTTGGAATATGTGCTCATTTCCACAAAATGCTCTTCCAATGTCTCTCATCTCTAACCTTTTGTCAATATCATCATAATACACCAAGGTTCATAATAATTTTTGGCTTTCTTTGTACTCCTTATACAAGACTGTAATTTCCTAAAAGTAAAGATCTTTATTCATTTCCAAATGCTATTCATTTAAAAAAGTGCTTGATTTAAAAGAACGTCTTCCCATGTTTATGGATCTAAAATTCATAACAATATGGTTCCCAAAAGAGATATTCTCATTGCTAAGATTATTCAATTAGGGCTTAGAATTCTTACATAGTATTATAAGATCAAACAATATGTTGTAGAATTTAAGTTCAATTTTTGTATTCTATATCAGTTTGGCAAATTTATCATTTTTGTCATTCTTTTTCTCTGAAAATTTTAATTTTTTGAGTGGTTTATTTCTTTTTATTTTCTTTTTCTGTGTGTATGTTATTATTTACACTAAAGGTGGTCCTTCAAATAAATTTCACTCCATGCTGATATGAAAAGGCCAAGTTATCTAAAAATCTAATGCTTTTCTTTGAGTTGGAGAATTTTAGTCACTTGTATATAAGAGAAGACTCTACACATGGACATTACCAGATGGCCAACACTGATATCAGATTGATTATATTCTTTGCAGCCAAAGATGGAAAAGCTCCCTACAATCAGCAAAAACAAGACCTCCAGGAGCTGACTGTGGCTCAAATCATAAACTCCTTATTGTCAAATTCAGACTTAAAGAAAGTGGGGAAAACCACTAGACCATTGAGGTGTGACCTAAATAAAATCCCTTACAATTATACAGTGGAAGTGAGAAATAGATTTAAGGGACTAGATCTGATAGACAGAGTGCCTGATGAACTATGGATAGAAGTTCATGACATTGTACAAGAGACAGGGAGCAAAACCATCCCCAAGAAAAAGAAATGCAAAAAAGCAAAATGGCTGTCTGAGGAGGCCTTACAATTAGCTGTGAAAAGAAGAGAAGTGAAAAGCAAGAGGAGAAAAGGAAAGATATACCCATTTGAATGCAGAACTCCAAAGAATAGCAAGGAGAGATAAGAAAGCCTTCCTCAGTGAACAGTGTAAAGAAATAGAGGAAAACAATAGAATGGGAAAGCCTAGTGATCTCCTCAAGAAAATTAGAGATACCAAGGGAACATTTCATGCAAAGATAGGCTCAATAAAGGACAGAAATTGTATGGACCTAACAGAAACAGAAGATATTAAGAAGAGGTGGCAAGAAGTGTACAAAAAAGGTCTTCATGACCCAGATAATCACAGTGGTGTGATCACTCACCTAGAGCAAGACATCCTGGAATGTGAAGTTAAGTGGACCTTAAAAAGCATCACTATGAACAAAGCTAGTGGAGGTGATGGAATTCCAGTTGAGCTATTTCAAATCCTAAAAGACGATGCTCTGAAAGTGCTGCACTCAATATGTCAGCAAATATGGAAGACTCAGCAGTGGCCACAGGACTGGAAAAGGTCAGTTTTCATTCCAATCCCAAACAAAGGCAATGCAAAGAATGCTCAAACTACTGCCCAATGCCCTGTTCTCACATGTTAGCAAAGTAATGCTCAAAGTTCTCCAAGCCAGGTTTCAGCAATATGTGAACCGTGAACTTCCAGATGTTCAAGCTAGTTTTAGAAAAGGCAAAAGAACTAGAGATCAAATTGCCAACATCTGCTGGATCATCAAAAAAGCAAGAGAGTCCCAGAAAAGCATTTGTTTCTGCTTTATTGACTATGCCAAAGCATTTGACTTTGTGGATCACAATAAACTGTGGAAAATCCTGAAAGAGATGAGAATACCAGACCACTTGACCTGTTTTTTGAGAAATCTGTATACAGGTCAGGAAGCAACAGTTAGAACTGGACATGGAACAGCAGCCTGCTTTAAAAAGGAAAAGGAGTACATCAAGGCTGTATATTGTCACCCCGCTTATTTAACTTATATGCAGAGTACATCATGAGAAACGCTGGGCTGGAGGAAGCATAAACTGGAATCAATAATGCCGGGAGAAATATCAATAACTTCAGATGTGCAGATGATACCACCCTATGGCAGAAAAGGAAGAAGAACTAAAGAGCCTCTTGAAGAAAGTGAAAGAGGAGAGTGAGAAAGTTGGCTTAAAGCTCAAGATTCAGAAAACGAAGATCATGGCATCTGGTCCCATCACTTCATCGCAAATAAATGGGGAAACAGTGGAAACAGTGGCAGACTTTTTTTTTGGGGGGGGGGGCTCCAAAGTTACTGCAGATGTTGACTGCAGCCATGAAACTAAAAGACACTTACTCCTTGGAAGGAAAGTTATGACCAACCTAGACAGCATATTAAAAAGCATTACTTTGCCAACAAAGGTCCATCTAGTCATAGCTATGGCTTTCCCTGTAGTCATGTGTGGATGTGAGAGGTGAATCATGAAGAAAGCTGAGCGCTGAAGAATTGATGCTTTTGAACTGTGGTGTTGGAGAAGACTCTTGAGAGTCCCTTGGACTGCAAGGAGATCCAACCAGTCCATCCTAAAGGAGATCAGTCCTGAGTGTTCATTGGAAGGACTGATGTTGAAGCTGAAGCTCCAATACTTTGGCCACCTGATGTGAAGAGCTGACTCATTTGAAAAGACTCTGATGCTGAGAAAGATTGAGGGCAGGAGGAGAAGGGGACGGCAGAGGATGAGATGGTTGGATGACATCACTGACTCAATGATCATGAGTTGGGTTAAATTTCGGGAGTTGGTGATGGACAGTGAGGCCTGGCGTGCTGCAGTTCATGTTGTCACAAAGAGTCTGACACGACTGAGAGACTGAGCTGAACTGAACTGATATATTCTATTTAATACTAAGGAGGAGTTTGGTTACCAATTAAACTTTTTTTTTGAAAATTTGAGGATAAGATTTCATGCAAATTATGAAGTCAGTCTTAGGCACCAAAATGTGAAATTTTCTGACTATATCTTATCATTTCACCAACAGGAAGAATCAATCTGATTCAGTCCCCCTACAAAGCCAGAAGATAAATCTATCATTTCAAAGCACTTTCCATTCTTCAAAGAATAGGCTGACAAAGTTATTTTCAATGCATGCAGAATTTATTGATAGTGAAACCCAGTAGAAATAAATATAAAATTATTAATGGAAACCTTTTTTTAACCCTACAAGTTTCATTTCGATGATGTTTAATCCATTGGTAAAATCTACTTATGTAAACCTTGTCTATATAAACTATAGCAAGGGGAAATTTGGACAGCTTTGAATCATCATCATAAAGTAACAAATGATTCCTTTGTGTGGTTTTGAAATATATTCAAGATTTAAAACTTAAAAGAAAAATATAATGTCAAATGCATAATTGCTACAATATTAAAATCAAAGTACATCCTCCCATAGTGGCAACATTTTTAAGGAAGACAACTACTTACACACATTTCTTTATAAAAATATTACCTTGTTATATACACACAGACACACACACAAACACACACACACACACACACACACACATATATATATATATATATATCTGTTCTTCGTATACAATAAACTTTATTTTATTCTAAGCATTTGGATATAACCTGTTGCAGAAATCAGTTAATTTTTCTCAGAAATATATTTTTTTTTCCTTTGTGAACATAGATAAACTGCATACCCCAATTTTCCTTAATAGGAGAGAACAGATAACTGTGCCCTGTCACGTGTTACAGGTGCAGACTTCTAGCACAATGATCTTATGCCTCCCCTACGCTGCAGGGTGGAGAAGGAAATAGCACCCCACTGCAGTATTCTTGCCTGGGAAAGCCCACGGACAGAGTGGTCTTGTGGGCTACCCCCCATGGATTCACAAAAGCTGGACATGACTTAGTGACTAAGTTACCACCATCACCTCTCTGCAGAGACGCAGGGGAGGACTTTAAGTCCAAAGGAAAGGTTTCATCACATCAACTCTTAAATCTCTTAATCCTTGACTACAAAACAACTGATTTGGAGGACTGTCCATATATCCCAGACCAGAAGCAAGATAGTTATTGTGCTTAGCCATTGACAGTATGGAATTTTTTGTTGTATTATTTAACATACTTTTATTAACACAGAAAGAGGCTACTAATGTGACCTACAATTAAGTAAAAATATATAGTAAACCACAAAGTTCAAGTCACCCTTAATGATATGAATGTCAGACCATGTGTTCATTGAAGCTCTAGGGGCAAATGATAAGCACAGTTTAGAATGTGTATTGGGTGTTTGTAAGGCATGTATCACACAGTATAATTAGACAGAGATGAGTTCACACAGCAACTTGCCAGCTGAAAAACATAATTGAAACTGAGTAAAGAATGACCAGAAATGCCTTGAGGGACTGCAAAAGCTGACTGCTTAGACTTTAAGACTTAACAAATAAGGCTGAGAATGGTTTTGAGTGAGGAAGAACTTAAGATTTCACTTTGGATCAAAGATCAGATTAAAGATGGGCCCACCCAAGCCTATTTTAGATAACCTCCAGATAGCTTCCAAATATATGAAATAACTTCAAAATATCTTCTTTAAGTCATGGAAGATCAGTGAGATAGATGTTAATAAGCAAAGCAATAAGCAAGGCAATAAATCAGTTTTAAAAGACTTGAAAGGAAGGAAAAAAAAAAAAACTTTCTGACAACCGGTGCATTGAACTGATTAAAAACAATTAATCCCAGCAAATATCATTTTTTTTCAGTTAATTGTGGTCTAAAGAACTACAAGGCTATGCCTATAAAACTTTTGTTTACCTGAAAAGCAGTTGTAGTGGCCATGACTTTGCTCCAGCAGTAAGTTCTCTGTCAATGCAGTGTAGTAAAATCAGAAAGTTTACAAAGCTTGCTTCTGAAGGAGCCAAACAGAATATTAGTACGGAACAGAGTGCCTAGCAGAGAGTAGTATCAGTTTCTCATCAAGTTGAGAAGGCTTTCACCTTCTATGCCCTGCTAGGATTGTAGCATTGCTGTGAATCAGTATACTCCTGTGTGTTCCCTATGTTTCCTCCTTTTAAAGGAGTTTGAATTCATTCATGTTGAATGCATGGTTGGGAATTGGGTGGAGAGTTGAAGATGATTTGTCTTTTTAGTCTTTCTGATGCCAAACCACAAAGAGCAATGTGTGATTTATCCCCATAAGACCTTAGACTTTGAAATGGCTGCAAAGACTCAATGGGATTATTTTCTTTTAATTTATTTTTTCCTGTGCCAACTATTATATGTTGATCACATTGCAGACTTCCATGCTCTTTTTACTTCGTCTCTGTGCAGTAGAGACAAAACACTTGGAAACCATACTTCTCAAACTCCATTGCTAGTGAGCTCTGGTTTAGATTCCAAGAGACACTTTCAAGAATAAGATGTGTGGGAAGAGAGCAGGCGTGACTTTTGAGAAGCTTCTGATTTAGCACATAGAAACTACAGGTGCTATGATCAACTGCAATTGTGAAAGGGTTACTTCAAATCGGAAGCTTTCTGATTTTACTGAACTCAGCTGCAATTATTTCTGACATTTGTCCTCCAGTTCTTAAAAAAGAAATTGGCCAATATTTCCCTGTATTCAATCATTTCTTCTCTTGTAAATTCTGGAGAGGTTTCAGTTTCCTGATCATCCCAGACTGATAATATCTCTTGGATAAAGGATGTCTACTGTATATGTGAGAGACATGGGGAAGAGACATTTTATATCAAGAAAGGTGGGATGTGGCAGACTCTGCTCACCAAAGCATTCTCCTCTTTGTCCTAAGCACTGAGCTAACCTACATTTCCCAGCCATCCTTGTAATCATGTGACTGCTTTCCAGCTGGTGTGGTATCCTGGCCAAAGATCCAGGGATGTTGGGAAAAACTGAAAGCAGGAGGATAAGGGGATGACAGAGGATGAGACGGTTGGATGGCATCACCGATGCAATGGACATAAGTTTGGGTAGGCTCCGGGAGTTGGTGTTGGACAGGGAGGCCTGGCGTGCTGCAGCTCATGGAATCATAAAGAGTCGGACACGACTGAGCGACTGAACTGAACTGAACTGAACTGAACTCACTCTGTGTCTTACCACCATCAGCAAATCCTTAATTAGTAAGAATTTCTAGTTTTCATTTACTGTTCTGTGAAATAGGGCTGATAGTGTACATTTAGAGTGTTTTCAAAGGATTTAAATCTAAATGAGTTAACATCTGTCTAAAATAATCAGATCATATAAATAACGAGGAATAGTATTTTGTTATGTTTTCATTTATAACCTGCGTCTATCGCTCTTTCTTTAATTACGATGCAGGTTAGCAAGTGGACATATATCGTGTTACATTTTAATTATCAGCTTATCAATACCAGTATGATACATTGGATAAGTAACCTCAGATATGCTAATGTTAATGAGAGATTCTTCAAATATAAAACAAGAATAATAATTCTTACCTTGTAGAATAATTGTGAAAATTAAAGCTAAATAGATAATAAAATATCAATTTATAATTTTATTGTTTAAAACTTTTGAAAGAAGTGATATATTGTTGTATTTGTAATGCCTAGCACAGTGCTAGACTATAAAATAAGTAATATATGATTGAACTGATGTAAATTGACTGATTCTAAACAAACTTGCTTTGCTAAGACTTGGCTTATTTTTCTATTCCTGTGTTCATGTATTTTTGACATTTATCTTCCTTCAAGTCATACTTTTCAAGCTTTGAACACAATTTTTTTAATTTCTCAACCCTGCATTGTTTCAGAATGTGTTGCACAAATGACAGTTTCATAAAAGATGATCTATGAAAAAAACTAAGTCTAGGCTCAATTAAGTTTAGTGTACACTACCTGGGCTATTTTACCCTTGGAGATTGATGATGCTCAGGAAAATTATGAAGGGCTCTGTAAATTACAGTAACTAAGAATATTTTTTTCTTAACTCAAAGCTTCTCAAACATGTCAGACAAATAAAATAGTCCCATCTTCATTATCATCATGTGTTTCCACACTTCCCATCACAATCATAAAGTGCTTATTAACCAATTCCCAGAGCTAATATAATATGAAGACACAGCCCTGGACTAAGCCTAGGAGAATCTCCTACCTGAGGGATTGCTTTTTTAAGTAATGTCACAATTTTTAAAATGACCTGCACATCTACCTATGTTGTATTCACTAGCCATGATCACTTGTGTATCATTTCCTGACAATAGAGAGTAATATGTTGCTCTTATCTTTTCATACCAATATAATAAGGTACACTTTGAGTAAATATTTCTTTACTTAACACAGTATCTAACCACTTGAAAAATACTTTCTTACATATTTACTGAGCATGCACATATTTATAAAACAGTGGCATATAAAGTGAAGTTCACTGTCATGTCCGACTCTTTGCGACCCCATGGACTATATTGTCCATGCAATTCTTCAGGACAGAATACTGGAGTGGGTAGCCTTTCCCTTCTCCAGGATATCTTCCCAACCCAGGGATCAAACTCGGGTCTCCCACATTGCAGGTGGATTCTTTACCAGCTGAGCCACAAAGGAAGCCTGCTTCGTATAAACACTTGATCAATTATCACTTTTAGTTAGTATTATAGAATGTTGCCCAGAGGCTTCTTCTACCTTCCTAATTTTCCATAAATCTTTAACAATTTAAAAATTACCCAAAAACTTACATCATGACATTTAAATAGCAAAAATCAGTATGTAATACATATTAAGCAGAAATAAATGTAGTGTGAGCATTCCAGGCAAAGAGATGCTAATATAGTCATCAAACATGTTTAGATAACTCAAAAACGTGTTTTTACCCATATGCAAACACAAAAGTTTGCACATTGTTTGTGATTCAAACTTCTCTTGTCCATTGTTCACTGATGAAACAAATATACAAAATGATGACTGCATACCAGGCATCATGCCAACAATTGGGACTATGGTCATAAATAAGGACCTTTCCTATGATTAATCTTATAAATTAAGCTTTTACTTAGCTAAATATTAGTGAAGAATACACCCAAGCAACGAGGTAATGATGTCATGGAGGATGCAGTCTGATACAAATAGGAAGGACAAAGGATAAGGGAGAGGTCAAAGATAAAATGATGACAAAGCTGAGTTACTACGTTGAGATCTTAAATTTATACAGGAGCATATGTGCAAGAGATGATGAAGCTTAAATGCTATATTTGAATAGCATGAGGCATGTGTGTGCTCTGTTGTATCCGACTCTTTGTGACTCCATGGACTATAGCCTAACAGGTTCATTGTCCACGGGATTATCTCAGCAAGAATACTGGAATGGGTTGCCATTTTCTACTCCAGGGGATTTTCCTGACCCAGGGATCGAACCCACGTCTCCTGGGTCTCCTGTATTGGCAAGTGGATTCATTTACCACTGTGCCACTTGGGAAGTATTTGAAGCAGTAGAAGCAGCAACTCTGGTGGTGAAAAAATAAAAATATTTTGGAATTGCAAGCTCATGTAATTAAACTTTTTAAGAAGTCTGATTGAAAGATAGAGAAAGTGCAAAATTACTAGACAGGCAAACAGAGCACAAAATGCAAACTATCTAATTTGGACTCCATGGCAGAGAAGATGGGGAGTAACTTAAGAGTTCAAAAGCATCAATTCTTCAGCCTTCAGCCTTCTTTATGGTCCAACTCTCATTTCTGTACATGACTACTGGAAAAACTTATAGTATAGCATGTTGGTGAACCTGACCCATGTACGCTTAGAGTTCTGTATCATATTTTATGTGTATAATTCATTTTTTGTTTATCCTTTCTCACACTGGTAGAAAACTGGATTATTTCCATACTTTTTCCAAGAATATTCTTGTCCATATATCCTTCTTTATATGTTTAAATTGGAATATAATTTATGTGCCCCGTTTTATATGAGGTTTAACTTTATGGGATGCTGTCCGTTTTTCAAAATATTTGCAACACTTCTGCTCCAATATATAAGAGATCTTATGACTGACATTCTCTCCAATACCTATTATTATCATAATTTTTATTTTTCCCAATTGATTGTATGGAATATAGTCTTAGTTTTTATTTCCCATGTCATTAATAATACTGAACAACTTTTCATATTTCTTGACTACAGATATTAATCAACAAATAAGACAACATTATCAATCAAACCCTTATGCTCAAGAAGTTTCTCTTTACCTGGATGATACAAAAAAAAAAAAAAAAAAAAAAGATAGGCGGCTTTATGCACTATGCAGAAGGCAAAGAGCGTTGATGAGCTGTTTTGCTTTAGATTTTGGGTCTTGGACTAGGCCTTCCTAAAACCGTAATGTTTAAGCAGAAAATTGAATGATGAGAAGGGATACTCTCCAGGCAAGAATACTAGAGTGGATTGCCATTTCCTTCTCCATAGGATCTTACTGACCCAGAGATCAAATCTGGGCCTCCTTCATTGCAGGTGAATTCTTTACCATCTGAGCTATAATGGAGCTCCATTATATATAGAGGAAGGCTAATTCAGGCTCATGTAATAAAAAATATAAAAGTCCTGAGATGGAGATGAGTTAGATGTGTTTTAGGAAGAGCAGAAAACTAGTATAGCTTGATTGCAAGGAAGAAATTATGTTTGACTCAGGTAGCATCAAATCAAAAGTGGTTAGAAACTGGTTAGGAGCCTTATACCAACGGAATCTAGAAGGAAATTTCTCCAGAGCAGAGAAGGAAGCAAAGCCAGGAAGTTATTTGATTGTGTCCAACTCTTTGCAACTCCATGGACTGTAGCCCAGCAGGCGCCTCCGTCGGCCCATGGGATTTTCCAGGCAAGAGTACTGGAGTAATAGAAGATGAGTTCAAAAAGGATACCTGCAGTATTCATCCAACAGAAGTTTATTTAATGCTTATCATCTATCAGTCATTGTTTACACAGAAAAAAGCCAGACCCATATCCTACTCTCAAAAAAATGTTAAAGAACAAGCAAAAATGCAAAGAATAACTTCTTTTTCTTGTGGGTTTATATAGTTCTTGCTCCAATAACTATCTTTCTGCATAGATTTATGTGATCTCCATTAATGTTGATGAAATAAAACATATATTATTATTCCCATAAAAGAGAAAACAGGAATAAACTGATTAGTAAATTTGATTATGCCACATAATTATCAATGCAAAGGAATTGAAAATAAAATTCAAGTCTGCTCCAAGGCTAATAGGACTTGAAAGACTTTCTTTGGTAAAAATATCATCACGAAGGAGAAATTTGCAGAATGATCAACTTTGTAGGCTACAAATTTTCCAGGGAGCAAAGTGTTTACACTGAACATGGCATTCGATGTATAGGCAGAAAGGAGGACCGGACTGATTTATGATTTTATTTTTTCCTTTTCCTATAGTCACTTTACTCCTACCTTCACTTATTCTTAGTTGAGACTTTGGAGATGGACAACAGATGACTTGAAGTTGAATTTTTCTTTCTTTTGTAAAGATCTGAAGAATTATTCTACTTTTGCCAAATAAGCTGTTTTTTTTTTTTTTTTTTTAATGGCCATGAAAATGGGGGTGGGAGCATAAACATAATAACTTGAAAGGGACTCATTAAAATTTTTGAGGTTAATAATTCATATATTTATACTTAAAACAATGGAAATTCCATGCAGCTTTTATTACCTGGGATGATCAAGTCACAGGGGAAGGCAGAATGCTAGCTCACTGCATTCTTGTGATAAATGTGAGAAAACAAATTTGTTTTGTATATCAAATCTTGTAGTTGAAAATAAAATACAATTCCAACTTTCTGCATAAGAAAGAGTCTACTTAGAATGGCTGAAATTTTTTCTTAATTTTTCAGCATTTCAGTTATGCTTCCTAATGGTCTCTTGGGACATCATTTATCATTTAGAACAGTGCACCCTTAGAAATAATACAAATTTGGGTATATGCAGTTTGAATGTAGAATGTAACTTATATATGGAGATTTTTTATTTTTTCCAGTAATTTATATGATCTCAATTCCTTAAATTTTGTTCACAATGTCAAAAGAAATGTCTATAAAATCACTATGATAAAATAAAATCATGGAAACTATAAAATCATGGAAACTTTGTGCTCTGTGACAAATTCTAGGTCAATTCCTTACTCCTAGTATACCTAAAAAGTGGTCACATTGAAAAAGGGGAAACCTTTTTTTTCCCTCATATAATCTTTATTTTTAACATTAGTTAATCTGTTGGTCTACTATACTTATAAAACATAGACACACTGATTGCTGTGATCATATTCATTGAATATATGTTAGATAATTGTCACAATACATGATTTCCTTTAATGTTGACAGCATTGCAATTTTAGTTTTATTGCATTATATATTTGGTAGCAGAACCCAGAAGAAACCAGGCCCATTTGACTCAAGATGCTTTTTCCATATTATTCTGGTACATAATAAATATGGTGATTTTGATGATCATCAGCATAAGCATGAAAATAAAAGAGAAGGGAAAGAAGCAAGAGAAATGGGTTGGATCCCTGAGTCAGGAAGATCCCCTGGAGGTAACCCACTCCAGTATTCTTGACTGGAGAATCTCATGGACAGAGAAGCCTGGAGGGCTACAATCCAAAGGGTCACAAAAGGTCAGATATGACAGAAGTGACTGAGCATGCATGCCCCAGATGGAGCTTATAGGAGAAAAATAGGATTTTGCTTGTAGCTGTTGTCCTATTCTAAATGTCCATTCATGAAATCTGTTGCTAATGGTGAGTCATTATGCAAAGGAAATAAGTTTAATCACATAGTTAACTTTATATAAATCTTATGTGTACAATACTAAAAAATAATATTTTGTAAGCAAAATACAAACTTAAATGCCAATTTTTGCACATAATTCTGTGTATGCCATTAGCCTCACTAGTACAATCAAATACATTATTTGAATACTATCCAGTAAAGTTTACTGGAATTTTATAGTGTTTAAAAATTTGCTCTAGGCTATACTTCTTTGTAAATGTTTTTAACAGAAGAAATGCAAAGTGAAGAAGCTGTGAATGTTCTTGTGGAATCCTCTTTCACACACAAAATAAAAAAATTGATCAAAGTTCTGAATTAACAAAAGCAGTATTAATTTCAAAGGTAGAACCAAATGCAGTATAAGCATACAAATATTTTTATCATAAAAATAGAAAGCATGTATGAAGCAACATGCATGCTAATAATGAACATGAATATGCTTTAATATACACACTTAAAAATTCAGTCAACAGAAGATGGAAAAAAAAGTCCATCTCTGAAATATTTGCTTTAAATGCAAATAATTAGAAAGATCTGTTAATATTTTGCATGCTTAAGATTGTTTTGAAGACTAAAAAATGTTAATTTTAAGTATTTAATGTTATAGCTTCATCTTCTGATTTTTAAACGATTTTAATTTGGTATTTCAAAAACTGCCATTTTTATGTGCTAATCGTCCCTCTTCTGGGGCTTCCCTCATAGCTCAGTTGGTAAAGGATCTGCCTGCAATGCAAGAGATCCAGGTTCAATTCCTGGGTCGGGAAGATTCCCTGGAGAAGGAAATGGCAACCCACTCCAGTATACTTGCCTGGAAAATCCCGTGGATAGAGGAGCCTGGCGGGCTAGTCCATGAGGTAGCAAGAGTCAAACACGACTTAGAGACTAAACCACCACCACCGTTCCCTTTTCTAATGTTTCTACTGACAAATATCTACAGCATATATAGGGGCCTCCCTTGTGGCTCAGATGGTAAAAAACTTCTCTGCAGTGCATGAGACCTGGGTTCAGTCCCTGAGTTGGGAAGACACCCTGGAGAATGAAATGGCTACACACTCCAGTATTTTTGCCTGAAGTGAAGTGGCTCGACCCCATGGGCTGTAGCCCACCATGCTCCTCTGTCCATGGAATTTTCCAGGTGAGAATACTGGAGTGGGTTGCCATTTCCTCCTCCAGGGGATCTTCCCAATCCTGGGATCAAACCCAGGTTTCCCGCATTTCAGGCAGATGCTTTACTGTCTGAGCCAAGTCAGAGACTCCTGGCAGGCTACAGTCCACGGGATCACAGAGTCAGACACGACTGAGCAACTAACCCACCACCTATAGCATATATGAATAATTTTCATTTTATTGAAATAGATATCCTTATCACAAAATATATCCCATATTTATAATGATAAGGTATCTATCTATCTAATTTAAAAAACAAGACAATAAGCCCTAAATGGAGTTGCTTATGCTTGGCTCTATGTCACTAAACTGGGACTTAACCTAATTTTTACCTCATGGTCCTGATAGACCCCTGTCATTATCTAAAGGAAAATAACTTTGCAATAATAAAATCCTTGTTTGCCTAATGTGACACTATTGTTTTTATTCCCTTCTGACTATAAATGTCTTTCATTTTGTTTCCTAAATGAACTTTCTATCCGCTAGAATGGATGCCTGATTCAAATCAATTTTTGGTCAAATAAACTCTTAAAATTTTAATAAGCCTCAGCTTATCTTTTAAATATGAGTATACACACACATGTATATATAGTCTCAAATTTTAATACAACCCTATCACCCTCTACTGTAGACTGACTTGTCATTTGTTATTATGATCATTCATTATTATATAAAACATGTAAATAAAATGATGAGAAAGCCCAGAAAATCAATGATTTAGGATTCCTGAGAATTCCCAGAAATCCCAATTTACTATTGCTAAATCCCAAAGATTAATAACTGTCAAAAAATTTGGAAAATTTTTAAACGGTAAAGTCATAAGTTGATGCCATTTTATTTCACATTCTACATGCACTATAACTTTGACCAAATCTATAAAATAAGCATCTTTATTATCCTTATTATACTTATGAGGAAACTTACTTAAAAGAAGGTAGAAAATGAAAGTGTTAGTCACTCAGTCATGTCTGACTCTTCACAGTCCCATGGACTGTAGCCTGCCAGGCTCCTCTGTCCATGGAATTCTCCAGGCAAGAATACTGGAGTGGGTAATAATTTTCTTCTCCAGGGATCAAACCCACGTCTCCCACATTGCAGGCAGAGTCTTTACCATCTGAAGCATCAGGGAAGTCCTTAAAGAAAGTAAGTCACTTGCTTAGAACTACTCCCCTGGTAAGGCCAGAATTTAAGCCAGGTGTGCCAGACTCCAACACCTTAACAAGTAACTGTTGGCAAACAGTGACATTAAACATGTAACTTCAAGGTCTAAGGCTGAACTCTGCTAACTGGACAAGTTTTTGTCTTTCTAAAGAATGCTTTCTAGCATTTGAATATCTTCTTATTCTTTAATCAAGCTACCCACTTTCTTTAATTCCTTTATCCAAACAGGGGTGCCTCTATCAACCCTGACACCTGCATCACATATATTGGAAAGCTTCTAGATTTTGATCTCCCCCTCAATTTTCAGTAATTCCTTAAGTTTTAAGAATTTGACACCTCAAATAAGATATTTCTTTATTCTCCATTGCAAAGATACTTTCAGATTCTCTTACCATAGACATAACAGCAAACTCTTAATCTCCAATCCATGCTATCTGAGCTCCAAAATGATTTTGAGATAGTACATGTATGATTTATTATATCAGCCTTTCTTAAAGTGTAAATATCCTTGTGTTTCTGTGATAGATTGCATTATTACTACTTACCAGATATTGACAGTTCCCTTGTCATGACACCCTTTTCTTTTGAAATCACTAATGGTCACATAACTTGCCAATTAAATATGAGTAGAAGGGACATGTGTCATTTATGGCTAAAAGGGTTAAGATCAGTGCCGCCGTGAACACTAGTATTGAGCCAGACAAGTGTTTCTTGGTAGCCTGAGCCCGAGTGAAGACAACATGGCCCTGTGTGGTGAACTGAATATCTTGGTGTGGGGAAAATATTTTGTGGTCTTAGTATGAAAAATAGAGTACCTTTCTGTGACAGTATCACCTAATCTATCATGTTTGCTACAGTTTTTGTTTAAGTTTTTGTTTAAGTTGTTTGAGTTTTTGTCTAACTCTGAGACCTCATGGACTGTAGCCCACCAGGCTCCTCTGTCCTTGGGATTTCCCAGGCAGGTATACTGGATTGAATTGCCATTTCCTCCTCCAGAGGATTTTTCTGATTCAGGGATTGAATCCATGTCTCCTACACTGCAGGTGGATACTTCACCAAAAAGCCAGCAGAGAAACCCACTGTCTGCAACAGTACTCTTCACTTATAAAATCAATAATACTCCTACAGTTTGGCATGCAGATCTTTAATCATATGACTCCTGTTAATATTTCTAATTTTATATCTAACATTCTTTCCCCACATTCCTGCACTCTCAATGACATTTCAGACCCTTACGTTTTTTACACTTCCATGATTTGCTCATATTTTAACATATCCTTGTACTACCCATATTTCACAATATATTTTCCTCTGTGAAATCTTTCCCAAAATATTTAATCCAGACCATCACCAATCCTGTGATCCCAATATGACCCACAGTTGCCCCAAATACTTTATTAAAATTATACTATTGTAATATGATTGATGTGTTTAGAGCCTTAACTAGAGAGAGTGCAGCTTGTTGAAGACAGAGATTGTTTAATTCACTTTTGCATTACCACTGCCCAGCATGGTGCTGTATACTGTGCAGCTATTCAATAAAATATTATTGAACATGTAAATGATCAATAAACAATAAATGTTGAGATTAAACATGAATTCTTATTAGTAAGCAACATTCAAATATATACTAATGCTGTAGTAGGCATGGGTTTTGTGCTTTTCTGGTGGCTGGGCAGTAGAAAATCTGCCTTCACATGCAGGAGACGCAGTTTCGATCCCTGGGTTGGAAAGACCACCTGGAGAAGGAAATGGCAATCCATTCCAGTATTCTTGCTAGAGAATTCCGTAGACAGATGAGGTTGGCAGACCTCAGTCCATGGGGTCACAAAAAATCAAGCATGACTTAGCGACTAACCAACAAAAATAAGGCATGATTTTTACTACAGAAAATATTATGATATTTTTAATCACCTACCCCACTTTAAGACAACAACATAAGCCAACAACTTTCCTTTAAAGACCTTCACAGCATATTAAATGAGCTGACATGCCATAATTTCAGCTTTATCCAGCAAAGACCATTCATTGACAAAAGCAAAAATCTTTTCAAAAGTTAGGAATTTTATCACTGAACAGGAGGAGTTTTTAGAACTATTTATCTTTACTGTACTGTCACAGAATTGGTGAGCTCCTTGACAGCCTTATAGTTAATGAACTGGAATCCCTTTTTCTGTGTTCTAGAATTTTGTCTTTCTGTCCTACCCTTCCAGCATTTTTTTTTCCTGGTGTTACAGTACAAATCTATACAGTTGTCTGCATTTAATCTCCATATCTCATCTTCCCAATTCATCTTGTTGGAAAGAAGTCAACATCCTATAATTTTACCCTCCATTGAACTAGAATAATTTCTACATTTAGATTATTCAGATCCATTAACAGAACTTTGTTTCCACTAGCATTTAAATCTACTATAATCCACTGTCAAATGCATTAAATAACAGCATCTCACACCCCTCAGTGGCAAAGACAAACTGGTGAGGAACAGTAAGTGTTTAGAAATACGTTTCTGAACCACTATAATAATCATGTCATTATTATTGAGCCGTCATATGTACATTCAAGTTTATGTGAAATCAAAGTCAGTTGCTCAAATAATAGCCTTTGCTATACTACACAATGCTAGTTGCAGCCTTACATGAAAGAAAGACTAGACAAGATTGCTAACTCTTCACAATAAGTATTTCGTCCTCAGTATATGATGATTAGAAACTCAGAAAATCTAGGGTCCAAGAGATAGTTGTATTCTTCTTTGGAAGTAAGAAACTTCCAAAGAGGACATACATCATTTTTTTTTTTTAAACCAACGACTTTTTAAGAACAGTTGTATATTCACGGCAAAGTTGAAAAGTACAGAGACTTCCCGTAGGCTCTGCCCTAACACATACATAGCTTTCCCCATTATTAACATCTCTCACCATGGAGTGGGGCTTCCCAGGTGGCACTAGTGGTGAAGAACTCTCCTGCCAACGCAAGAGATATAAAAGACGCTGGTTCAATCCCTGGGTTGGGAAGATGCCCTGGTGGAGGCCATGGAAACCCACTCCACTATTCTTGCCTGGGAAGTCTCATGGACAGAGGAGCCTGGCTGGCTACCATCCATGGGGTTGCAAAGAGTTGGAAATAAACTGAAGCAACTTAGCATGCACACACGCATGGTATATGAATGACACCTTTTTTACAGCCTGTTTTATCCTCCTGCCTTGGATATGAATATTTATATCTTGACTTATGATAATAAATGCCACACCCTGGGTGGCTGGTCAGTGAAGAAAGAACACTGTGCTTCAAAGGTCTTTTTGGAACAAAATTAACCTCTGAGCCTGGACTACTAACTTTGCAGTCTTGTCCCTTTTCTTTATGTTTTCTTCCTATCATCACAATCAATACCCAGGAACACAATCAGTTGTCCAACTCTTCTATTTCGACACTTATATCTCTCAAAACCTCAAAACTTCTCTTTTCCATGTCTGCGGGGACTATTAGAATCCTGAGACTGTTGTTTGCTTGTTTTAATGTGAATGCTCCATTCTCTCCAGCCCTTCCACATGCCAGTCTTTTCTGTCCAATGCCAGTAAATCTATATACCTTCAGCATTGTTAGTTATGTCACACTCATTCTCTTCAAAGATGGCTTCTTAATGATGATAGGATAAAACTCCAACATTTTTAGCATGCAATTAAAGATGCTTTCCTTGTGGCTCAGACAATAAAGAAGCTTCCTGCAATGCAGGAGACCCCAGTTTGATCCCTGAGTTGAGAAGGTTCCCTGAAGAAGAAGAAAAAAAAGGCTACCCACTCTAATTTTCTTGCCTGGAAAGTCCTATGGTTAGCGGACCCAGTGGGCTACAGTCCATGGGCTCACAGAGAGTCAGACATGATTGAGCAACTAACACTTTCACTTTTCAAAGATGCTTCGTTGTTCTACCAGAGTCCTCCTTCATTAAATCTTTCTTGCCAACCTTTTGCTATTCCATTCACTCAAGATCCTTTGTTATTTCTAGAATACGTTGATCTTTTTCTAATCCTGGATATATAATGATATTCATATTTCTTTGCTAAATTGTACTATCTGTATAGAAACCAGTCTGATCCTTTTCAAGTGTAAATCTGTTATGTCCCTGCTTAAAAACCAGTCATTTCTCTTTATACTTACATTTTCAAATGCCTTAGCATGGTTCTGTGACCTTAATCCTACTTGCGTTTTTGGTCTCTTCTTATATGTACTCACATGTACTCTCATCCTATAGCCATATTCAGCTTATAGAATAGGTCCTCCTCTTTCCTGCCTCAGTCTGCAACATAAAGTGTTCTCTCAGTGCTGGAATATTCTTCTCTTCTCTATTTTTCTAATCAATGTGTACTAATTTCTCTAGTCTAAATTTCTATTTAATCAGAGAAGCATTCCTTGGTTATCACGTCTTCCAACTTAGTCCTAACCTCTGTTGTAAGACTTATAGTAGTTTTAGTTTATCTCAGGTCTCAAAGCATCTTTTCTGTAAAGAACCAGGGAATAAAATATTGGGCTTTGTAGGCTATAACACCTCTGCCACAGCTGCTCCACTGAGGCATGAAAGCACAAACTAAGCCATAAAAGATAGATGAGTGGATGGACATGATTGTGTGATGCACATCATCAATCTCTGCATATTGGGCTTTTAAATCTGGAAAATTCTTTGTTGTGGAAACTGTCCTGTGGGGACTGTTCTGTGTATTGCAGAATGTTTAGCAGCCTTCGTATTATACTCACTGGGTGCCAGTAACATCCTCAAGTTGTGATAATCCAAAATGTGTCCAGATATTGTGTATTTTGAGAAGTTCTCTGGTGGGGGAAGGGGAAGGGGAGGGCATGGGGGAACAAAACTGCCCTCATTTGAGAACCAAGAAAATAAAACTTCATTTACAATAACAGTTTAGTTTTGGCCTGGGACATGGAGTTAGTCGACACTTGGTTTATAGTGCTGTGGTCACAGAAAGATGTTTAGTGTTTATCCCTTGTTCCTGGCATAGAGCTCCTGAATCCCTTGCAGTGTCCCAAATGATGGGGGTGATAGGAACATATTTAGTTCTAATGAAGGAACTTTTGAATAGCCTCTACATAATCTCAGGATTAGCCTGGACACTAAATACACAAAGTGGTTAAAGGATTTGCAACTTCATTCCCACTTCTGACCCCTGGGGAGAAAGGGAGGGATAGCCATTGAGCTCTACAAAAATTCTTAAAGGGCAAGTTTCAGAGAGCGCCTGGGTTGGTGAATACATTGAGATGCTGAGGCGATATTCCCAGAGGGGTCATGGAAGCTTTGCGTGCATACACACACCCATGCGTGTGCACTCATACCTTGCCCAATGCATCTCTTCTGTTTGGCTATCCCTGACATGTATCCTTTAGAGTAAACAGTAAACTTAAGTAAATTATTTCTCTGAGTTCTCTGAGCTGTTCTACTAAGTTTTTGACACTGAGGAGGAAAAGTAGTGAAAGTGAAAGTCACTCAGTCATGACTGACTCTGCAACACCATGGAGTTATACGGTCCATGGAATTCTCCAGGCCAGAATACTGGAGTGGGTAGCCCCTAACTAGGGGATTTTCCCAACCCAGGGATCAAACCCAGGTCTCCCTCATTGTAGGTGGGTTCTTTACCAGCTGAGCCACAAGGAAAGCCCAAGAATACTAGGGTGTGTAGCCTATGCCTTCTCCAGTGAATCTTTTTGATCCAGGAATTGAAATGGGGATCTCCTGAATAGCAGGTGGACTCTTTACCAACTGAGCTATCAGGGAAGATGCTGAGGAGGGGTTCACAGCATTCAGCCAGTCTGGTCAGAAGAGCAGGTGGCAGGGCTGGAGATTAGGATGTGAGGTGGGCACAGCTTTATCGGATTGAACAGTTTAAATTGTGAGATCTGATATGAGCTCCGGGTAGATAATGTCAGAATTAAATTGAATTCTTGGATACCAGTTTGTCAGGGAGTTGAAACAATGTTGAAAAAGACTTCAAAATTTTGATGTCGAGAGGAAAAAACTGTGTCATTTGGTCTCAGAAATGTGAGTTAGAATAGATGAAGTACTAACTGCAATTTTCACTTACATATTTTTGAAGGGAAATATAGGAGCATGTGCTATATCTGATTCACTACGACATAGCCCTTAATTATCAAAAAAGCAGGCTGTTTCTAGTGTTCAATAGGTATTTGATAAAATAATTAATGAGATCACTAATAACCTTTTCAGGAGAGCTGCAAGGTCAAATGACAGAACTTCAGGAGCTAAAAGATAGATAATACAGCATTTAGGGAATTAAGATAGAGTAAACCATATGTTCAAGGAGTTCAGGAGTCAAGAAAAAAAAAGGGAAAAAAAAAACATTACCAGAGGTAGACAAGATCTAAGAGGTAAAGGGTTATTTTAAGACAGGAGAGGTATAAAAAAGGTAACTCCAATAAGAAGGGGAGAAAAAGAAAGAAATCTAATAAGTTGCTAGCAGAAAGGAGTGGTATAGGGGCATGCAGTGAAAAAAAAAAAAAAAACTGTTCTCAAGATGAGGGCTTCTCAGAGACAGAGACAAAGTCGGTACACTTTTAATATGAATTTCAGGCTGTGTTTTCTTTTCAAAATTTTTAGTCTATTGACTATGAAAAGGCAAAATTGCCTTCAGGCTAGAGAGGCCTATTAACACTCCCATCAGGGACAGTCTGCAGCTCACTAGGCAAACCAGAGAGGGAGAAGAAATCCGTATCTGAAGAGAATACATTTATCATAGTAAAGGCCCCTTAGGCCCAGACCATTTTCCTGACAATTCTCACAGAAAGAGCAGGGTCACCTTGCATGCTTGGGAATATGGGAGGCAATGGTGAGCCTCTGTTCACCTCAAGCTTAAGTGCTGCGTGAGCCACAGACTTGCGTTCATCGCATCCACCTACATAAATGAATTACATTTGACTCTCTCTATTCAATCATTATTATATCTGGTAAAAAGAATTTATTTCAAAACAGCTAAATTGCATGCCTGCTTGTACACAGGTATTTTTCTCGATGCTATTTTATGAGTGACTATTATTATTGAAATGAAAGTGACTAGTGATGAACCAGGCGTAAGTACTCACAAGCATCAGTGAATGTTTTTTTCAGGATCCACATCGCTATCTCAGCCTATTGCTGTAATAAAGGCATCATCCTCTTTATTTTACTTCATTCCTTTCCCTTATATGTTGCTTTATATTTCTTTTCTTTTTTTGTCTTAGAAAATATATCAGGAAAAACTCATGATGAGAAAAAAAAAATTGGGGGAACAGCAGACAATGATTCAAACAGTAATTATATTTCTAAGGTTTCTAGATCCTGTAAGTTTCAGCTGTGTGTGTGCTAAGTCACTTCAGTCATGTCCGACTCTGCGACCCTATGGACTGTAGCCTGCCAGGAATCCGCCAGGCTCCTCAGTCTGTAGGATTCTCAAGGTAAAAATACTGGAACTGGAGCCCATTATACAGAGTGAAGTAAGTCAGAAAGATAAAGAACATTACAGCATACTAACACATATATATGGAATTTAGAAAGATGGTAACGACAACTCTATATGCAAAACAGAAAAAGAGACACAGAAGTACAGAACAGACTGTTGAACTCTGTGGGAGAAGGTGAGGGTGGGATGTTTTGAAAGAACAGCATGTATATTATCTATGGTGAAACAGATCACCAGCCCAGGTGGGATGCATGAGACAAGTGCTCGGGCCTGGTGCACTGGGAAGACCCAGAGGAATCGGGTGGAGAGGGAGGTGGGAGAGGGGATCGGGATGGGAAATACGTGTAAATCTATGGCTGATTCATATCAATGTATGACAAAACCCACTGAAAAAATAAATAAATAAAGGAAAGAAAAAAAATAAATAAAATCCAACTAGTCCAAAAAAAAAAAAAAAAATGCTGGAGTAGGTTGCCATTTCCTCTTCCAGGGGATTTTCCCAACCCAGGAATTGAAATTGTGTCTCTTCTATCTCCTGCATTGGTAGAAGGGTTCTTTACCACTAGTCCACCTGGGAAGCCCTAAGCTCAGTTACTTTGTTTTAACAAATGGGGGTAATATCATTATTCCCCACACTGTTTTATTTGTCAAATATTCCAGTTCATCCTCCCATCAATATTCATAGTAGGGCTGCATGGCTTGAGACTCTTGTCTGGGGCCATGTACCTGTTCTAGTCAATGAATTTTTAACACAAGTGATACATCTCACTTTCAGGCTAAAAATGCAATGATTATGTGAGACCAACCAACGCTCTATTTTCTTCCTCCTCTGGAAAAGGAAGGAACTTTTCTATCATATGCAACTCTGAGAGAATCATTTCATATTCTCCTGTTCCCGCAGTCTGAGTACCCTAGCTAACTTTCCAATATTTCCGTAGGAAAACAAACCAGTGAATCAATCAACCAAGAAACACAAAACTTTTCTTACTATAATTTACTGTGTTTTTTTAAGTTGCTATTAAAACCTAATCCCGCTTATCCTGATACATGCACAGATTAGTACAGGGAATGGGGCATAAAAGTAATAATTTACCTAAAACATATTTTATTGTCTTGAGAGTCAGGTGGTAGACCTGTTAGTGAAGGCTGGAACAATGCTTGCCTGTTTCATGGGACTATTTGGTCAAACACCTTGCAGGGAGAGATAGCATCTGATGCTATCGAGAGATAGCATCTAATGAACTTGAAATTTTACAGAAAGAATTTGGAAAACATAGAATGTTAATAGCAGTTATACTTTCCCATTGTTTTGCATTTTACAAGGTAGTCCAAGAAAGAGATGATCACAGAAAAAAAAAAAAAAGTTAAAAATAGGCCAGTTCACAAATATGATTAAAGGCAAACAAAGAGAGTCCAGAAATTTGGTTCTTACTGAACAAGAAGAGGCAACTTTTGTCTCACTACAAGTCATAAAAGAAAACTTTAGGAAATAGTTTGAGTCACAAGGACTGATTAAAGTCAAATCTCCTGGCAATAAATGGGTTCAGATGATGCACAGTGAATACTTCCAAGTGAAAAGTTGCTCAGGGGAAAACACTGAGAATGTGACTGTTCCTTGTAAGACTAATAGACTCAGAGCAACTTACAGTTGATTCCAGGGATAGTGGCATAGATGAAACAGAACAGAAAAATAGCAATAAGACTATTGCATGGAGTTAATTGGGACCAAGCTGATAATTAGCCAACTATATTTTTGCCAGAGTGTAACCAACCTGGACTGTAAGAGATGACAATGATGTGAAATTTAAAATAATCTTTTTTTTTTTCTTCTAAGTTTAGTAGAGCTGTAGCAGTAAAGTACAACAAACTGAGTACTCACATAGCAGAAATGTATTGTCTCACAGTTCTGGAGGCTAGAAGTCCAAGATCAAGGTGCTGGAAATACTGATTCTTTCTGGTGAATGTGAAGGAAGGATCTACTCCAGGACACACGTTGTCTTGTAAACGGCTATCTTCTCCCTGTGTCTCTTCACATCTTCCCTCTATGTGCATTTGTCTCCAGATTTCCTCTTTTACAAGGATAATAGTCATATTGGATCAGGGGCAGACCACAGATTAGTTATGGTTTTCCCAAGAAATTATATGTATATATGTATGCATGTTGTTGTTCAGTGGCTATATCATATCCGACTCCTTGGGACTACATGGACTGCAACACTCCAGGCTTCCCTGTCCTACACTATTTCTCAGAGTTTGCTCAAACTCATGTCCATAGAGTCAATGGTTCCATCCAATCATCTCATCCTCTGCTGTCTCCTTCTCCTCCTGCCCTCAATCTTTCCCAACATCAGGGCCTTTTCTGATGAGTCGGCTCTTCGCAACAGGTGACCAAAGTATTGGAGCTCCAGCTTTGGCATCAGCCCTTCCAATGAATATTCAGAGTTGATTTTCTTTAGGATTGACTGGTTTGATCTACTTGCTGTCCAAGGGACTCTCAAGAGTCTTCTCCAGAACCACAATTTGAAAGCATCAGTTCTTCGGTGCTCAGCCTTCCTTATGGTCCAACTCTCACATCCATACCTGACTACTGGAAAAACCATAGTTTGATTATATAGACCTTTGTCAGCAAAGTGATGTCTCTGCTTTTTAATAAGCTGTCTAGGTTTTTGATAGCTTTACTTCCAAGGAAATATATATATATATAGTTATGTAGTGAGTCGCTCAGATGTGTCTGACTCTTTGTGACCCCATGGACTGTAGCCTGTCAGGCTCCTCTGTCCATGAAATTCTCCAGGCAAGAATACTGGAGTCTGTTACCATTTCCTTCTCCAATATACACACCCACACACACACACCCACCCCCCATATATATGTATATATACATAAAATGCAATTATGGAGGCCAAGATGATCTGTCTGCAAGTTGGAAACCCTGGAAAGTCTGTGGTATAGCACAAATTCCTGAGAACCAAAACCCAATGGTAAAAATTCTATTCTAATTGAGAAGTCCTCAGAACCAGAAGTACCAAGATTCCTCTTTTCTTCTGCTTTTATGTCCAGTTCAGGTTCTCAGTGAATTGGATAACACCTGCACACACTGGAGAAGACAATGTCCTTTACTCAGTCTACTAATTCCAGTGTAAGTCTCTTTCAGAAGGAGCCTCATGAATCTATGGTGAGTCTCTCTGAGTGCTTCATTTGTCACTGCTACCCTTGGTATGCAGTTTTGAATTTTTTGTTTGAAAGATATCATACATGTCCTTCAAAAGAAATGGACATTTTCAGTTCAATGAGTGTTTCTATACCTTGCACACCTCTGAATTTTCTCAAGCTAATCCTTGCTGCAAATCTGTTATATATTGCATTGTTTTGTTTTGTTTTGTTTTTTGCTAGCTCTTCAATCAAGACATGTTCTTCTTTTCAAATGGACTGACTAGTATAATTCTTAGCTAAGCTACTTCTCCATTGAAGAAGGTGTTGACATTAAACTTCAGACATCTTCAGTTTTCCAAAACTGAAAAAGAAAAATATAAGTATTATAACAGTTACAGCTCAAAATAAAATTCCTCTTGTATTTCCTGCCCTTGAAAATAAAGGGTGTTTTATAACATAGTTGACTTTTTGTCAGTTCAGAGTCTGTCTGATGGTTGGGTTGTACATCTTTAAAGTTTTCCTTCAGTTTTTATAGAAACATAGATTGATGTATAAATATTTTATGTGGATATGAACATTTAAAAGAATTACCTTTTCAAGCTATTTCTAAAATATTTTCCACTTGAAAACAACTAAAGTAATTCACATACCTTTGAAATTTGTGATTATGATTTTAAAATATATGTCTTTCCTATGTAATTTATAATAAAAAATCATCTCCCTAAAATATAAAATATTAATTTTACTTTTTTATTAAAATTATATTTGTAGCTGTCATGTTATAAAATATATAGTCATGATTTAAGTGGGAATTAAAGAGTTTCAATGAGTTTTTAAAAATATATAGAAACTATAAGTTTGAATTACAGAAAATCTAAGAGCCAGTTGTTAAGACAAATGTCTATATTATACTAAGGACATCAGTTCAGTTCAGTTCAGTTCAGTTCAGTCGCTCAGTCGTGTCTGACTCTTTGCTACCCCCTGAATCACAGCATGCCAGGCCTCCCTGTCCATCACCAACTCCCGGAGTTTACTCAAACTCACATCCATCGACGACTCCAAATCTTGGTGAGTTATATAGCAAAGTCTTATGTAGCCTAAATGAAATATGTCTGTCATGAATTTGGCTTCATTGTCACTAAACAGTCAACGTCTCTAATAGTTACTGATGACCATCGCCTTAATGGTTACCAAGCATGGTGCTAGATAGGAAAAAGAGCTCCTACATGAGCAATTAAATAAGCATAATTGCACTGCTTATTGGCCAGAATCAGACAGGTAGTCCCATCCAGCCCTAATGGAGTTTGGGAAGTCCCTCCTTTCATCTGCTCAGAAGGTGAGGAGGGCAGAACAAATTATTTACACAATGGAAAGTGAATTTGGAACTAGAAGTCCTACCTTTCAATTCCATCATCACCAATTGCTATATAATTTACATTAATAAAATTACCATATATTTGCTACTTCTTGCTCTTCTGTAAAATGATCATCTTATTCAAACTCATGGCATTAATTGCCATCAATGCATGGCTGACTTTCAAATATGTATGTCTACACAGACCTCTCCCTAGACCTTCACAAAACAAAACTCAAAAGCCAGCTTGACATTTACACTTGGTCATATAATTAGCATCTCAAACTTATAATTTTCATAACTGACCTCTTGATATGCTCCTCCTCCCCATTATCATGTACCTTCCACTGCATTCTTTATCTCAATTAATTGAAATCCTATTTTTCTAATTGTGCCAGATCAGAAACTTGGGGGTTAAACTTGACTCCGTCTTTTCTCTTTCCACACTGTATCTGGTTTCTCAGCAAATATTTAGAATAACCCTTCAGAACATATTCAGAATTTCACCACCTCTCACCAGCCCTTCAAACCCACATAGATCCAATTCTTTACCAAATCACATTTGAATTATTTCCATATACTCCTAACTAGTTTCCCAATTTATACCTTTTCTCATATTCTCAGGGCTTCCCTTGTAGCTCAGTTGGTAAAGAATCCGCCTGCAATGCAGGAGACTCTGGTTCAGTTCCTGGGTCAGGAAGATCCACTGGAGAAGGGATAGGCTACCCACTCCAGTATTCTGGCCTGGAGAATTCCATGGATTGTATAGTCTGCTGCTGCCAAGTCGCTTCAGTCGTGTTCGACTCTGTGCGACCCCATAGAGGGCAGCCCAGCAGGCTCTGCCGTCCCTGGGATTCTCCAGGCAAGAACACTGGAGTGGGTTGCCATTTCCCTCTCCAATGCATGAAAGTGAAAAGTGAAAGTGAAGTCGCTCAGTCATATCCGACTCATAGTGACCCCATGGACTGCAGCCTACCAGACTCCGTCCATGGGATTTTCCAGGCTAAAGTACCGGAGTGGGGTGCCATTGCCTTCTCCGACTGTATAGTCTATGGGGTCACAAAGAGTCGGACACAACTGAGAGACTTTCACTTTCGCTTTTTCAAATTCTCAACACAGTAGTCAGAGAGATTACATTCATGTGTGAATTAAATCAAGCCAGCTTTATGCTAAGATCCCTCTAATGGCTTTTTATCCACTTGGATTAAAAGTCGCAATTGTCTTAGTACATTCAGACTGCTCTTAAAAAAAAAAGAAAAGAAAACTACCACAAACTGGGTAGCCTAAAAACAATATAAATTTATTTCTCACAGTTCTAGAGGCTAGGAAGTCCAAGATCAAAGTACCAGCAGATTCAGTGTCTGGTGAGAGCCCACTTCTTCATGACCATCTTCTTGTTCCATCCACATATGGCACAAGGGGCAAGTGATCTCTCTGGGTTCTTTTTCATAGCATTTCTTCTCTGGTTCATGAGGGCTCCACCCTTATGACCTAATTACTCCCAGAGGCCCACTTCAAAATATTATCATATTGGGGATTAGGATATAAACACATGAATTTGGAAGGACTAAAACATCAGGCCATGGAAAATATCTCTGATCTATAAGGCCTTACCAAACATGGTTTCTATAAACTCTGATTCCAATTCTATGACTCTCATCCCAGTTGTCTCTGTGCAGCTACAAGGGTCTCCTTAAGTTTCTCAAATATGCGTAGGCCTCTTTGTCAGACTTTTTTCCCCTGTTTTCTCCTTTTCTTGAAAGGGTCTTATCATGGATAGCACCATGAGTTCCTCTACCATGAGGTCAGGTCTGTTGTCAAAATTACTCTTCAGTAAGTCACTTTGGGCTACCCTATTTAAAATATACTTCCTAATCCCTCAATAAACTAGTTTTTTTTTTTTTTTTTCATCATTGCCTTATACATTCTATCCAGTACTTATTACTCTATAACATACCACATAATTTCTTTTTTTCCAGTTTTTGTCTAGCATCAATACAATTATATACATAAAAGAAAAAGGATTTAGTCTGATTTCTTCACTGAAGAATTCCACAAATGTGAAATGGTGCTCAATCACTAAGTCATGTCTGACTCTTTGCCAACCCATGAACTATATAGCCCACCAGGCTCCTATATCCATCGGATTCTCCAGGCAAGAATACTGGAGTGGGTTGCCATTTACTCCTCCAGGGGATCTTCCTGATCCAAGGATCAAATCTGCATCTCTTACATTTCCTGCATTGGTGGGCAGATGCTTTACCACTGAGTCACCTGGGAACTCCAAAATATTGTCTACAGCTAACTATCTCCTTTAGAGATCTTTCCCAAATCCTTACAAATGGCTCTCATCCAGGTTTTACAAAACACAGCATATTTGTATTTTTGAATCTATCTATATAAAACTTGGGTAGATACATTTTCTTTTGTAAAAGCGTTGTTTAGTTTTAGTGTCACAGTTAAGCCAACTTCCTTGACTTATAAAGGCTATATTTTTCTTTGAATAGATTTTCCACCAAAGCTAGGACAAAAGTCCCCCTAGACGTACTGAAATCAATCAAGATAGATTATCTTTTTTAAGTCAGAAGTGAATGATTTAATTTGAAAAAAAAACTGTGTGCTCGTTAGCAGAAGGGGGTACTTAATTGAAAGTTATAGTCACCTTACAGAAGTAAAAGCATTTTTGGCCTCTTCATGTGAATGACTCTGTATGTTTCTAACTCACTGTAACTCACTAAATATTTGATTAAATAAATATTGCTGCTGTTCATAGATCTTGCCAAGCACTGAGCCAGAATATAGTGATTTACCCAGACACTATTTCCCTTAGTTGTAAAAGTGATCCTTCTTCCAGATACCATGTAAAGATTTTTTGTCATATGTACCATGAATAGAAAAAAATTGGAAAGCACTAATCTAGGTTATTTTCTTTGGATTTGTAAAGCAAATAGTCTTAGTTGCAAATTCCTCTCAAATAATTTAATAAATACCAGGGAAATGAGTGAAACAGAATGTAGTAATACAAACCAAAATTTAAATATTAATTGAACCTATATGAGTTTCACCTTTAAGGGTTGATAGTTTATAAATGAAAATGCAATTATGATAATTGCCATACACACAAAGAACATTGACTGAAAATATTTATAATTCATTCCTAGCTAATGTCAGACTATTTGAAGGTCCTAAAGGGAAGTATCTGTGTGCCTACCAGATATTTGTGTTACTAATGAATTAAATACAACCAGAAATGAAAATAGTTTTATCTTTTGTAGATAACTATGGATAACAATAGTCATGGTAATGCTGGGCTTCATTAATTAACAAGCTCATGAACACACTGCTGGGCTTGTGTATATTCGGTCACTTGTTTTCATGCCCCAAACTGATCACTATGATCACAATTCTCATACTTATGTTACTGCCTGTTGTACTCGACCACCCCTCTGACATGTACCCTCAAACCATACTATCATTTGTAATATTCACTGTGGTCTTCAGAACACATAATCATTCTACCAATACATTTCTTATATGCAGAGCTGGAGGAAGCACAAGCTGGAATCAAGATTTCCAGGAGAAATATCAATAACCTCAGATATGCAGATGACACCACCCTTATGGCAGAAAGTGAAGAAAAACTAAAGAGCCTGTTGATGAAAATGAAAGAGGAGAGTGAAAAAGTTGGCTTAAAGCTCAACATTCAGAAGACTAAGATCATGGCATCCAGTCCCACCACTTCATGGCAAATAAATGGGGAAACAGTAGAAACAGTGGCTTTTATTTTTCTGGGCTCCAAAATCACTGCAGATAATGACTGCAGTCATGAAATTAAAAGACGCTTACTCCTTGGAAGGAAAGTTATGACCAACCTAGACAGCATATTAAAAAGCAGCGACATTACTTTGTCAGTAAGGGTCCATCTAATCAAGGCTATGGTTTTTCCAGTGGTCATGTATGAATGTGAAAGTTGGACTGTGAAGAAAGCTGAGTGCTGAAGAATTGATGCTTTTGAACTGTGGTGTTGGAGAAGACTCTTAAGAGTCCCTTGGACTGCAAGGAGATGAGTCCAACCAGTCCATTCTAAAGGAGATGAGTCCTGGGTGTTCATTGGAAGGACTGATGTTGAAGCTGAAACTCCAATATTTTGGCCACCTGATAGGAAAAGCTGACTCATTTGAAAAGACCCTGATGCTGGGAAATTTGAGGGCTGGAGGAGAAGGGGATGACAGAGGATGAGAAGGTTGGATGGCATCACTGACTCAATGGACATGGGTTTGGGTAGACTTCCGGAGTTGGTGATAGACAGGGAGGCCTGGCGTGCTGCAGTTCATGGGGTCGGAAAGAGTCAGACATGACTGAGGGACTGAACTAACTAAGTGCATTTCTAGTATATTAACAGGTAAGAATTGCTTAGTTATAATTCAAGAGGCTCTGAGATTTATAGCCGCAGAATATTTGAGCAAAGTGCTTTTCCAGTATTATTTCTCATTTGATGCCCATCAGAACCAAAAATTTTAGGAAAAACTAAATATTACCATTCAAGTTTCACAGCTGAGAATGGTAAGGAAAGTCTTCTCCTCTCCTTACCGTTAATCTCACCACGTACAAGAAATGATTACGAATAAGGTCTGGAGGTACTGATTCTGGAATTTGGGTCCTGTTGCTTAAAATTCACAAGTCTATGCTTCCTTGTCTGCCAACTAAGATTTAGAAAGAAAATTTTACTCATAGGGCTATTGTGAACATCACGTAAAGTGATTTTCATAAAGTCCTTACAATAGGACCTGGAACAAGTTATGCAATGTGTAAGTGTGAGTGGACTTTATTGATATTAACAGAATTTCCCACATATAACCTCCAATTTCAATGGTCTATACCTATACAACTGGGCAAATCATTTATTTGATTGCTTTCCTTCTCATCAAATCTCTTTTAATTATGTCATTTTCATTTAAATGTGTTAAAAATCAAAGGCTTACTCCCAGCAGTTAATCTGTCATAAACAGAGGAATTTGCATGTCACTAATCTAAAACATTGTTAGTGTTTCTTTCTCAAGGCAATCTCATTTCCAGGTTTTTGAGCCTTAAGTTCCCCTTGATTTATGCTATCCTAACCTACCTACACATCATTTATTGCTCAAAAGAGGGAAAAATAATATTTGGATTTAAAGTGAGATTTGAAAGAAAGGTTGGAGGTTAGAGTAGAGTAATTCACATTGGGCTATAATGAGTCCATTTTTGACAGACTGTGGGATCATTGGATGTAAGAGAAGCACTAATTCAGCTAGGTGTTGAGATTTAGATGTCTCTGATTCATGTCGTACCATGTATCAATTTGACAGTCAGACAAGCCACATCCAAACAGAATCCAGTTTCAGAGCCTTAAGAGATTTACACATTCCTAATTAGTGGAAATGTAGGAAAATATCATATCTGTACTGCCCTCAGGAAAAAGAAGAAATGCAATTTAGTAATTGTCAACTGCCAGAATGTGCCCTTTACTTGTCAGTCATCCTAAGAAGGAGAGCTGTGGTTACTAACTTGGTCCTTTAGTAAAATAGAAGAAAGTCAGTGAGTAAAGCTATTTTCACAAGTGAATGTTATAATTCAACAGATATCAGAAACAATTACCATTAATTCACTCATATGATGTCACATTGAATATTCACATCTGGATAAGTGATTACAAAGATTTCATTTGTGACCTTGAATAGTTTTACCAAAGATGTTAATGCAATGAGAGCTTACCAATGTAGGGAGGTTGTCCTCAGCATGACTAACTTATGATTACCCACACTAAGTCTGTACTTCACAGGGCTATGAAGAAACGTAAATGAAAACAGTCTAATTGTGCAACTAAGGAAGATATGTTCTGATGCAAAGTAGTTTCTTTTTTAATATTAGAGAAGAAACAGATTCTTGAATTCTACTAAACTGAGGGAAGATTCTGTTCGTCTGTTCAAAATGCTTTCAGAAAATGCTAAATAAGTTAGTTAAATGCTTGCAGAGAAAATATGTAGATCAATGCTACTCTGAATCTGTTCATCAACCTCAACTGAAACTCCAAAATTAAATTTTAGTCTGACTACATTTTTTTCTGATAGGTTCTGATGCACTGACCACATTGACAATTTCTAATCTTCTGCATGTTTCACTTATAAACTCTAACTCTTCTCTAGTCCCAACTCTTAGCAGATGATCATTTCTCATAATTCACACAGAAACCTGGAGCTATCAACTCACTACTTCTCCAATTTCAGGCCAAAAACTCAGGAATTCACTTAAATTGCCTTGTCTAGATCTTTATTATTATTTAAACACACTCAAGTTACTACCATATTAAGAAAAAAAAATACAAAATAAGACGCTACTGAATTTCTCAGACTCCTAAAACTGTTACTTCATCTTTCTCCTTCCATTCATAGTCAAACTGCTACAACTATCTCTATTAGCTATCTTTACTTCTTTAATTTGGATTAATCTTTAAATCACTGGTTCTGACTCTCATACCTAGGCAGTTAAATTGCTTATTTTGCTTGGGAATGGTGACTTGAAGTCATTATATGCAAGCTTCCCAGGGAAGATGAGGTACAAAGTTAAATAACTATTACTTCTCAGTGTCAAGACTGACTACAAAGCTATAGTAATCAAGAAAGTGTGGTAATGGTAGGAGGATAGTCATGGATAATGGGACAGAATTGAGGATCCAGAAATAAGCACTTTCACTCATGGTCAATTGATATCAATTCGGTGAGGAAAAGAATAGTGCTGAATATTCACATGCAAAAGAATAAAGTTGGATGCCTCCCTTATACTTCACTTGAAAATTAACTCAAGATGGACAATAGAAATACATAGAAGGATAAAAACTAGAGCATTGTTAGACAAAAATATAGGCATACATTTGACCTACATTAGTCTGAACCTGATTAGATATGACACCAAAAACATATGACAAAAAGAGAAAGATAAATTGGACTCTTAAAAAAAATAAAAGACCTTAGTACTACAAACAATGCCATTTAAAATATCAAAATTACACACATGAGGAACATATATTTAAGTCATATGTCTGATGAAAAATTGTACTCAAAACGTATTTAAAAATTCTTACAACTCAATAATACAAAGGTAAATAATAAATAATAATATGTTGTCACTCAATAACCTAAAGAAAATATTTTTTAAAATAGATGAAGATTCTGGTTATCAAATTCTCCAAAGAAAGCACACAGATGGTGGATGAGCACATGAAAAAAATGTCCAACGGCATTATCTATTAAGGATATGGAAATCTAACCACAATCAAATACCACTTCACATATTCCATAATAGGTATAATAAAAAACCTAGATAACAAATGGAGTCAAGGAGAGGGAGAAATTTAGAATCCTCATACCTTGCTGTTGAGAATGGAAAATGACAAAGCTGCATTAAAAAACAGTTTGACGGTTCCTCTAAATGTTAAACATAGAGTTGCTATGAGATCTAGCAATTTCATTCCCAGATATGTATCCCAGATAAATGAAAACACAGTCCATGCAAAACGTGTATGCTGATGTTTATAAGAACATCACTAAGCCAAGTTAAAAACAACCTAAATATTCTTTAGCTGATGAATGGATAAATAAGATGATAAAATGTGGTGAATTTTTATGATGGACTATAATTCACCAATAAAAAGTACTGGAGTATGATACATGATACAACATGGATAAACCATGAAAACATTTATATAATATAGATCTTAATGTGACATAAAAATTATTCCAAGTTTTAAAGATTTAGAATAAACAGTACTAAGTCCTTGCCACCAAATGATACATTTTAATTAGTTTTTTAAACAATTTTATATCATTACAAATTTTGGATTTGTGGAAGAAGTTACATTTCAAAATAAAGTATAACACATTATTTATAGTCTATATAGACTTCCAGAGTGGCTCAACATTAAAGAATCCGCCTGTGAATGAGAAGATGCAGGAGAAGTCACAGGTCCAATCCCTGGGTCGGGAAGATCCCCTGGAGGAAGGCATGGAAACCCACTCCAGTGTTCTTGCCTTGGAGAATCCCACGGACAGAGAAGCCTGTCCATAGTGTTGCACAGAGTTGGACATGACTGATGCACTGAAAACACGCTTAGTCTATAGAGGGCTACCCTGGTGGTTCAGTTGATAAAGTATATGGTTGCCATGCAGGACCCGAGTTTAATCCCTGGGTCCAGAATATCCCCTAGAGAAGGAAATAGCAACCCACTCCAATGTCCTTGCCTGGAGAATCTCCTGGACAGAGAAGCCTGGTGAGCTACAGTTCCTTGGGTGACAAGAGTTAGACATGACTTAGTGACTAAACCACAACCATGTTCCTTATGATGCCCCAGTTTGCCTACAATTACCTTGCTAATTCATCAAAACTTCCCATGAAGAATATAGCAATTTTTCTCCATCATGCAGAAATTTTGCTATTCAGTTACTAAGTGGTGTACGATTCTTTGAGACCATAGCATGCCATACTCCTCTGTCCTCCACAATTTCTTGGAACTTGCTCAAATTCACATCCATTGAGTCAGTGATGCAGAAGGATATATGGAGGCAAAGTACTATAAATGATCATCTCCAAGTGATAATTAAGTTGAATAATTATTTATGTGATATTTTCTAGCAACGTAATTATAATTATTCTAAAAGAGAAAAGCACTTTTATGCATAGTAAATAGATGGAAAGGAGAATTACGGCAATTATTTAAATAAGAAAAGGAAAAGGGAAAATATTTTCAATTTTCTAATTTTGGGTTGAGGCCTTTTTTAGGTCTAGAATCACAGGAAAAATTACCTCCTTTCTTTATTTCGCTTTGTCTGTGTATATTTGAGTTCAGTGCCATGATGTTTCAGTCAGTCAGTTCAGTCGCTCAGTCCTTCCGATTCTTTGCGACCCCATGGGCTGCAGCACGCCAGGCTTCCCCTTTCATCACCAACTCCCAGAGCTTGCTCAAACGCATGTCCATCAAGTCAATGATGCCATCCAGCCATCTCATCCTCTGTCGTCCCCTTCTCCTCCCGCCTTCAATCTTTCCCAGCATCAAGGTCTTTCAAATGAGTCAATTCTTTGCATCAGGTAGCCAAAGTATTGGAGTTTCAGCTTCAACATCAGTACTGTCAATGAATATTCAGGACTGATTTCCTTTAGGATAGACTGGTTGGATCTCCCTGCAGTCTGAGGGACTCTCAAGAGTCTTCTCCAACATCACAGTTCCAAAACATCAAATTCTTCAGCTTTCTTTATAGTCCAGCTCTCACATCCTTACCTGACTCCTGGAAAGACTATAGCTTTGACTAGATGGAATTCTGTTGGCAATGTCTCTGCTTTTTCTTCCAAGCAGCAAGCATCTTTTAATTTCATGGCTGCAGTCACCATCTGCCTTGATTTTGGAGGGCCCCAAAATAAAGTCTCTCACTCTTTCCATTGTTTCCCCATCTATTTGCCATGAAGTGATTGGACCAGATGCCATGATCTTAGTTTTCTGAATGCTGAGTTTTAAGCCAACTTTTTTACTCTCCTCTTTCACTTTCATCAAGAGGCTCTTTAGTTCTTCTTCACTTTCTGCCATAAGGGTGGTGTCATCTGCGTATCTGCAGTTATTGATATTTCTCCTGGAAATCTTGATTCCAGCTTGTGCTTCATGCAGCCCAGCATTTGCCTGATGTACTCTGCATATAAGTTATATAAGCAGGGTGAAAATATGCAGACTTGACGTACTCCTTTCCCAATTTATCCTTATTGAAAAGTATCCAAATGATTGCTGTACATTTTACCTTGCCAAGCCCCTTCATCCAAATAAAGAAAGTATTTGGATCCATAATTAGGACATTTTCTAACCCTCATATTTCTTTTCCTTGATAAATATTTGTTAATTAAATTTATTGTTGTCGTTCAGTCACTCAGTCGTGTCCAACTCTTTGTGACCCCATGAACTGCAGCATGACAGGCTTTCCTATCTTTCACCATCTCCTGGAGTTTGCTCAGATTCATATCCATTGAGTCAATGAAGCCATCCATCTATCTCATCCTCTGTCATCCCCTTCTCCTGGCTTCAATCTTTCCCAGCATCAGGGTCTTTTTAGTGAGTCAGCTCTTGGTATCAGGTGACCAAAGCTTCAACTTCAGTGTCAGTCCTTTCAATAAATATTCAGGGTTGATTTCCTTTAGGATTGACTGGTTTGATCTCCTTACAGTCCAAGGGACTCTCAAGAATCTTCTCCAACACCACAGTTCAAAAGCATCAATTCTTCGATGATCAGCGTTCTTTATGGTCCAACTCTCATACCTGTACACGACTACAGGAAAAATCCTAGCTTTGACTATATGGAACTTTGTGGGCAATTTTTCAATATCGACTGATTCTAACAATGCATCAAAAGAGGTTGAAAGTAAGCTTATCACAAGAAAGAAAAATATACCATTTTTCCAAAAAGATTACTGACATGCATTTCTACTTAACAAATATTAAGTAGTCTAAACTTCCCCAGATGTGGTCAGAATGCAAATTAGATGGTTCTCAGTCACTTCAGTTGTGTCCGACTCTTTTGCGACCGCATGGACTATAGCTCGCCAGCCTCTATCCATGGGATTTCCCAGGCAAGAATACTAGAGTGTGTTGCCATTTCCTTCTCCAAAAGTTTAGATAGTAGACCCACATATTTACCTATATAAAGTAACCAACCAATAGAAATTCTCTGGATTTTTACACAGACTGAAAACAACTCAGCTTTCTACTGCAATTTGGTATTTAATCAACATTTCAGGTTTTCTCTGAAGGTCAATTAAAACTAATGACTAAATATGGGTACAAATAATTGAGATTTTATTTATTTTTTCCTCTAAAGGATACAGGACAAAATTATCTTCCAATAAGAAATGAAAAACAAAAGATAGGTTTTACATATGGATTATCTAGATTTATTACCTACTTTGAAAAATGTTCTATTTCACTCTTCACTCAGGTTAAAGAAAGATAGACCTTTTAAAAATATGGCTAAAAAATGAATTTCAAATTTACATTTTCCTTCAGCCGTTGTATTACTAAAAGAAAATAAAACTCCAAAGTGCAAAAGAAGTGAATCAGTGCTTTTGGCACTAAATTACTTATGTTAAAAGTTTCAATTCAAATTATATTGAGATTGACCAAGTCTGTTATATACGGGTTTTATACGGACTATGCAAAAAGCATTACTTTTACATTTTGCTTTGTTCTGCTATCTCTATTACAATTGTAATTTTGAAGATGTCATCATATCCATTCCAGATTTACGGACATGTAGAGAAAAATAACTTGTTAATGTTTGTCAAAACAGCATACTACATATTCATATACAAAATATTGAGAAATTACCTTCATTGAAACAAACTATAAAAGCCTTTAAAGCTTTACAGTGACAGACTTGCTACGCCACACAGCCAATGTAAAATTGGATTCAGTGTGATTATTTCTGGGCAATAATTCAGAGCAAACAACATCAAGGAAGGCTTGCATAAATCGGAATGGAAAAAGTGGATTTAAATCAAACTAATAGGTTGCAAAACATATGAAATATGCTTTGTACTGTGCCTTGGAGACACATGGCCAAATCCATATTCAAAAAGTAAAAACAAACCAGAGTGATTTGAGGAATAAATTACTTGTCATCGTGATCTTTAAAAATGCCAGAATTTAATGCAAAAATATAATCCTAACATTTATTGCAGCAAAAATAAATGTCAACATATTAGACTTAACTGGTGAAGCCTTGTGGTAGCATTTCTACAGAGTGAAAGGAGCATGACAAGCTGTATTTCACATTTATTAGAATGAGATTTGGTCTTCTTTATCATAAGTAGTAGATTTAAACACTTTATTTTAATTTACTTCATGGTATTGAGGCAAACACTGACTCAGATAAGAAAAAAAATGCCATATAATCTTGTTCACTGAAGAAATCCATCAATCTCAGAAGCTAAATATGTATGATAACAACAAGCCTTTATAGTTAGAAAGAGGAATTGAGTACTAAATGGCTGTGACATATTCCATGTACCAGGAAGCATATGTGACTGGGAAATCCTGTGTGGACCATAGTCATATATAATATATAGAGTAATTTTATGTATCTTTCTTTCATATTGTTGCAAAGCTGACAGTAAATGGCACCTTGGCCTAAAAATGTCCTTAACTTATCCTACCCAAATAAGCTCCTTTTGTAGCAGTTACAGTTTATATATATATAATATGTAATTGTTATTTGAGTGTCATTCCTCAAAATAAACAAGGTTTCTGAGCTTTAGATATTTGATATTTTATGATCTATTTAAGAAAAAAAAGTCCCCTGTATACCCAAAAGGGAGAGAATATCCATAAAATTTGGAAACTATGAACAAAATGGCAAGCACTCTTTCTATAAACTTGCTAAAGATTGAGTATACCAACGTTCATCATATTAAAATTAAAATGTGTAGAGCACACTACATAAAGCCAATAAGTACATAAACACAATAAATATGTATATATGTAAATCCAAATGTTTGCATACACATTGAGTGTGCATAGATAAATACATAAATACCTTTTCCAGGAGGGCAAAAACTAAGTTTTTATTTGCATGAAGGAATGTGCAATTATACATGCAAATCTTGAAATGTCTAGTATGAAAATTAGTAATTTCAACACACTGCTCTCTTCAAAGATATTTACATTTAAATATGAATCCGCTTAGCAGTTAGGGAGTAAACAAAATTCCACATGTCTAAGCATAAATGTGTTTTATATAAATACCCTAAATGTTGAAAAACTATGTTATTATATGGACTCAGCATATGCTGCCATGCTGCCACTAAACACCAACAAGAAATTAATTAATGTATTTTGAAATTTTCCTGCCCAAATACCTATTATAGAATTCTTTTATTTTAAAAAATCACAACCTAGAAATAAAGACGTTAAAAATAAACATTTTATATACATTTGTTTGACCACTTATTGTTAATTTTAGTTGCTCAATTATTGCTCTAAACAGTATTATCATTTTACATTGTAGCATCACAATCGCAAAGTATTGCCTTTCACATTGTTTGGGGCAAGATTGAGAAGTTTATAACACAAACTAGGAGTATAATATGCCAAATATTATAGTTTTTTTTCCTTAGTTTATTCTATATATTTTTCTGTCAAATTAACATGTTATAAAAATAATAAATAAATTGTATTATAGAAATGTCTTTTGGTAATGCAATTCTGTCCACCATTTACAGCTTCTTGTTTTCACTTTTGAATCATATAAGTAGATACTAAACCCGGTGTTATGAGTGGTAGCAGGGCAGTGGAGGCCATCTGCTTCTACATCTTTGGGGCAGCAGGTAGGTAATTGTGAATATAAAGCATAAAAGTATTTGCAACAGTTAAAAGCAATTAACTAACTGAACTTTTCAAACCATGACTAAAGTGCTGGAGTGGGCAATCATTCCCTTCTCCAGGGGATCTTCCTGACCCAGGGATGAAGTCTGGATCTGCTGCATTGCAGGCAGATTCTTTACTATCTGAGCCACCAGGGAAGCCCTAAATATGTATTACTAAAGGGAAAAATTAAATGAAAAATAAAATATATAATTGCCAAATAAAAAGTGCAAATGCATGCAAGAAAAAGAGTCATAACCATTTACAAGAACACAGATCAACATATAATGCATTAAGTACATCAGGATGGTTGCCTGTGGAAGGCGGATAGGCAGTGGGGGGATAAGGATAAAGAAAACTGGAGATAAACTTTGAAAGAATAAATGATAATATTTCATGCACTGAAGGTATATGATTTATTTATTACTCCAAACCTGAGGTCCAACAAAAGGAAAAAAAAAATCTAATCTCTCCAAAATATTTGTTTCTTCAATAGATCTCACCATAGGTACTGCCATAGTCCAAGCCTTTCTTATGTCTTAAATGGATCACTGAAGTAAATACTTTACAGTTTCATCTTTCACACCTTTATCCCTATGATCCTTTCTTCACCCAGCAGTCATAGTGAGATTTTTTAAACTTAAATCCTACCAGGTCTCCTTTACTTGCTTGTTTAAATAGCTGATAGAATTTCGTATTAGATTAGTTCAGTCGAAGTTAAGCTGATTGGTACATGTAGCAAAATAGATCAAACACTATAGGAGGAATACTGGGGATCTCCATAGGAAGAAGGGACTGGATATAAAATCTGGACTTGTGTTGAATGATTTTAGGGAAGGTTCATGGAAGCAAAACTTTGCTTTGGACAGGGTACTGGCAGAAAGAGGCAAATTTTATCAGTAATTGATAATTTCCATCTAGTTGGTAGAAGAATGCAGAAAAGTTAAAGCTGTACCAAATTACTTACCAAAAAGAATGAGACTAACTCATGTTAGTCTAGTGAGAAGATGCTTGGTTATATCTGTGATTTGCATTGAGTTATCTGTTTTGTCTAAGAAATGGTCTTTTCTTTTGTCTCATCCCATCACAATCCAGAGTCACAGAGTTACCTTACTTGAACTTATTTTTATGTTTAACAGGAGAAAAGCCTAGTTTTTAATGCCACGACAAACAGCTCAAAGGTTTCTTTTCTTCCCCCACCCCACCCCCCTTTTTTTAATCAAGGCAGATGAAGTTAAGTTGCAGGACATTAATTCAATATGTATAGATATTTGCCATTGCCAGCATTGTTCTGGAAGGTGTCAAGAGAATACGGTGTATGGTTACACATAATTTGGCCTGCTTTGATCTTTTTGTTGCAGACTGAATATTTGAGTTACCTCTTGTGTAAATGGCGGCAGAATCACACTCAGCACTCTGGAGAGAATTCATCAACCAACTGTAACACAGACAATTGCCAAAAATAAAGCGGCCATCACTCCTTGTAATTGATTCTAAAACCAGGGTCTTATACAACCAAACCCAGGCAATGAAAATAGGTCACAAAATGCAACTGTGACTTCACTAGTTACAGAATTGTAGAAACTAAGAATAAAGAAAGAAAAAAAATTATCAATAATAGTGATAAAAAGAGAATCAGTAATGGTGAAGATACAAAAATGACTACAAAATATACAGCTGAATCATGATAATTGCAGAGTGGGCTTACCTGCTGGCTCAGAGGGTGAAGAATCTGCCTGCAATGCAGGAGACCTGTGTTCAATCCCTGGGTTGGGAAGATCCTCTGGAAAATGGAATGGCTACCCACACTAGTATTCTGGCCTGGAGAATTTCATGGACAGAGGAGCCTTGCAGGCTACACAGTCCATAGGGTCTCAAAGGTCTGACACGACTGTGCGACTTTCACTTTTCAAAGAACAATGGAAGGAAGCAATGATATCTTAATCTGAGTGATGAACAAGATAATAGGATTCGAGAAATACATTATATTTTGAATGGTCCAATGTCCTTTATTATGCTTGTTGAGTTTTCTGCTCTTCTTTTCTGTGTCTCCTCCCTCTAGACTTCCAATACTACAGATAGCCTGAATAATCACTAGTACTTCTCTAGTACAGAGAATATACCAGGTAACACTGATCACTAAATATAAAGCAACAAAGAATGAAGAGTGTGTCTCTCTTGCTGAAAGAAACCAAAACACAACCTACATCATCATTCATATTCATATAGAATTTTCTCAGATAGAGTTCTCCATCTCTAAGATTAAAAATCTGCATAGACTGTGGGAAATGAAGTTGAACAACTGCAATTGCATCTTCATGGAACTGCTTTTTAATACATCCTATATCATATTGTTACAGTTCTTCTGTGATTCACATATAAACTCCAGATTGAAGATACCCATTATCCTTTCTAGGCATCAGCAGCCATAGTTTAAGGCTACATTCCTTACTTGGAGCATATCTATGTTATTTTGTGGAATTTGCAAGTTATTTCACCAGAGACTCAAGTTTTATCTTGGTTCCTAAGAGCCTCAGTTCACAATGAAAAACTTAGGTAACCTAAGGCTAAGAGAAACTGAAAAAATAAACACACACACAAATATAAATGCAAAATTATGCCACCTGCATATATCAAAATTACTCACTTTTCAGTCTTCATAATTGAAATGAAGTAGGTCTGGAGATATTGCAAAATACCTAATTAAATAATAATTTTCAGCAGTGGGATTGCTTGTTCCTAAAATCCATACTCACAAACTGTCAGAGATAAAATGGATAAGACACATTATGTGGCACCACCCATTCATTTTCCAGCTGAAAAAAAATCAAGTGACCTGATGTCATATTCCAAGTACAATTGGTAATTCCAACTGATATGATTACCATCACCCTGCCTGTGTTAACTTATTATATTATACATATTTCCCTCTCTCCTTTCTTCCATAAATATATGGTATCCTCTGCCTACCTTAAGTGGCTTTGTTCATTGTTGAGGTTTAGCATGACACATCTCTCTGTGTATGAGCCTTCTATAAGTGGTTTTAATAACTGAATTAATAAAGGTATGAACAGCTCTTCAAAATTATCTGAAAATGAGTAACATTTAGTAAATTTTAGGTGTAATGCATGGGTGTGTGCTAAATCGCTTCAATCATGTCTGACTTTTGAGACCCTATGGACTGTATGTAGCCTGCCAGGCAACTCTGTCCACTGGATTTTCCAGGCAAGAATACTGGAGTGCGTTGCCATGCCCTCCTCCAGGGGATCTTCCTGATCCAGGGATCAAACCTGCCATCTTGTGAGGCTCCTGCATTGGCAGGCGATTCTTAACACTGAGCCACCAGGGAAGCCATTTAGGTGGCATAATTATGCTTAACTGAGACTGTGAGATTTCTATACCCTTACCAGAACATTTACTGTGTCCCTTCTATGATCTATAACTTCGAGTATGCAGATAACACCACCCTTGTGGAAGAAAGCAAAGAGGAACTAAAAAGCCTCTTGATGAAAGGGAGAGTGAAAAAGTTGGCTCAAAACTCAACACTCAAAAAACTAAGATCATGGTATCAGGTCCCATCACTCCATAGTGAACAGATGGGGAAACAATGGAAACAGTGACAGGCTTGATGTTATTGGGCTCCAAAATCACTGGAGATGGTGACTGCAGCCATGAAATTAAAAGATGCTTGTTCCTTGGAAGAAAAGCTATGACAAACTTATACAGCATATTGAAAAACAGAGATATTACTTTGCTGAAAAAGATCTGTTATAGTCAAAGCTATGGTTTCTCCAGTAGTCATGTATGGATGTGAGAGTGGAACCATAAAGAAAGCTGAGCACTGAAGAACTGATGCTTTTGAACTGTGATATTGAAGAAGCCACTTGAGAGTCCCTTGGACTGCAAGGAGATCCAACCAGTCCTTCCTACAGGAGATCAGTACTGAATGTTCATTGGAAGGACTGATGCAGAAGCTGAAACTCCAATACTTTGGCTACCTGATGTGAAGAACTGACTCATTGGAAAAGACCCTGATTCTTAGAAAGATTGAAGGCAAGAGGAAAAGGGGATGACAGAAGATGAGATGGTTGGATGGCATCACTGACTCAATGGACATGAGTCTGAGCAAACTTTGGGTGTTGGTGATGGGCAGAGAAGCCTGGAGTGCTGCAATCTATGGGGTCACAAACAGTTGGACACTCCTGCGTGACTGAACTGAACTGAACTTCTATGACTTGTCATTCCAACTACTGGAGAAATAAATGGATTATCCACTGTCCATTCCAATTGCATTGGAATGAGTTTGCAGTTTGAAGAGTTGAACAATAAACTGGGAAATTCATGCAAGCATGAATATCTTCAAGGAATTACAAAAATGCAGTGTAAAAGTGAGTGCTTTATGTATACTATCTATGGTGAAACAGATCACCAGCCCAGGTGGGATGCATGAGACAAGTGCTCCGGCCTGGTGCACTGGGAAGACCCAGAGGAATCGGGTGGAGAGGGAGATGGGAGGGGGGATCGGGATGGGGAATACGTGTAAATCTATGGCTGATTCATATCAATGTATGACAAAACCCACTGAAATGTTGTGAAGTAATTAGCCTCCAACTAATAAAAAAATTTAAAAAAAAAAATTGTATACTGAAAAAAACAGACTAAATGCTATGCTACATCTTCATGGAATCTTCAAATAATAAAATATTTCAAAAATTATTAAAAAAAAAAAAAGTGAGTGCTTTATGGTGTAGTTCAACTATGTAAAGAGAATACTTATGGATGCTCATTAGCCAAAGGAATTATACCAGTTATTTCACAGATATCTATTTTTATTATTTCCTTTTCTCTGTTTGCATTGCATTTATTTTGCTCATTTTCTAGTTTGGGGTGATAGAAACTTAGACTAAGACCTTCCCTCTTTTATAATGCAACCATTGAGTATTATAAACATCCCTCCCAGTTTCAGTCTACACATTAGTCTATTTCCATTCTTATTCAGTTCTCTGTATTTTTTTTTTTTTTGAGACTTCCTTTTTGAGTATTAAGAGCAGTGTTCTGCATATATGAAATATAGGTTTGCTTGTGTCATGGAACTTGTGACAAAATAGTTTGAAATTACACACTGCAAAAAATTCACCCTAGAACTCATTCTTGTTGAATAAGTCATCGTCTTATCTGGGAGATGCCTCACATGACATCCAATCAAAACCCAATATTGAATTAATGTTTTATTTGAGTGACTCGACACTTTAAAATAAAAAGGAGGGTTCATATGGATATAAGATACAGATTGTGGTGGAATAAAATAATAAAGAAAATTCTGGACTAGTTACTAGTGAAACTGGACTCTGGCTAATACTTTCATGAGGGTAGTGAATGTGATATAAGATGGTAGTAGACATGAGATAATCTATAAGTACTGCTCTGAAAGAATTGGTTTGGGGTAGATGAAGACATAGGCTGCTCTGACCTAGGAGATATGTGAATGGGATAGAACCTTGGGAATGTTAAGAAACACTGATATAGAATTTTTACAGGCTTGAAGGTATGCAAGAAAATAAATTATTTTGGAATCATTTCCGTGGCTGGTTAGTGTTTTTTTGATCTGTACATGTTCTGAGACTGAGCCATATGTAAATGGCTTTGATTCAGGGGATCCAGAGAAACCCTGAAATATGGCCTTAGGTAATGTGTTGTCATTCTGCAGAGAGGACTTTCGGTTAAATAAGATCCCAAAGTCTTTGAGATAATTTAAGCAAGGATGCTAAGAGGAGAAATATTGGTGAGGCAGATGAGGCACAATATGATGTCAGATGATTTACACTTAACTCATGATAATTATCTCAAATTCTATCTAAGTTAAGGGAGCCTAAATCCATGTCATTGTAATACAAAGTCAGACAATGAATAAGACTGTGGACCTTTTCTGAATTTCAGTGGCCCAAAATGTGTTTCAGTTAAAGAGAAATGGGAATAAGCTTCTAGTTCCAATATAACTCATATTCAGTAAAACAGGAATTTTGTTTATTTTAAATGATTTCAATATTTAACATATAGTACAAGTCTAGTATTCATTCCATCAGATCTTTTGTCCTCTTGATGTATCAACTGATCTTCTTTTTATTGCTTATGGTTACCCTTCTTTAAAAACTGATTGAATCATGCATGTTGTTGGTTCCCTAAGTTACCTATTTCTCAAATACCTTAGTACATGTAAAAGTAATCTATACTTGGCATGGAACTATAACATAATACTGTAACATTAACATCACATTTTTATTTAACACAGGCAAAGTTAATTTATATAAGCAGTGTTAGACTAACAAGTTCAAATGGACTTAGAAGAATATTTTTAAATTTTCCTGATTTCAAGGTTAGTACTTGAGAAAATTAATTATATTGCATTAAGAATACCTTATTTGCCCCAGACAATCATTTCGCCAATCTTGTCAACACTTTTTAAAATATTTTACATTCATTTTTAGGTTTGAATAATAAAAATATTCATCTCTTGCTGTTACAAAATATGTGTGGTCCTTTCAAATAATGTCGTCCACAGTTGATATAGGATAAATCAGTGTTTATACATAAAGACATATAAATGCAAATATATGAACAGAGTTTCTGTCTTAATTCAAGTATTATTGCATGCATATACCTGTGTGTGTGTGAGAGAGAGAATTCACATTTGGGCTCAATATTTACTGCCTTCATTTATGCTATCACTATCAATCAAACTAGCCCTAATATACACAGAAACATTATTTATCTCCAAACTAGCAATTACATGACTGCACTGATAGCACAACCATTCATATCCACTTTCTTTCTCACTCAATGTATTCATTCCTTTTCCTCCACCTCCCAGCACAAGGCTTCCTCATCAAATTCTAAGTGTGCATGCCAAAAGCTTATCTAGTGTGTCTCTTTTCTGTTCTTATTTGACAAATATCAATTCTGAATTGCTACCCTTGTTTGTGTCAGTTCTTGTCATATCTCCCATGTTGGGGATGCCAGTGAAGAAACAAATTTATGTTTTGAAAACTGGGCACGTTTGCGTTTTGAGTCTGCTTGACTGGGCATTGCTCTGGTTGCTGTATCCTTTGTCACTGAAATATCTGCTGTCTTATAGTACACGAAGTCTTCATCAGGAAAGAAGCTGTTTTTGAATATGTTCTGAAGTCTACAGAGTAGTAATAATACTCTGTAGTACTGCAGACTAACCCAATTGGAAGAAAAATGATTGGGAATCATTAAATTGTCTCTAACATTTAGAGGGCTGTGATGACTTGATCAGCTTTGTCACATAAACATTAATGCTTTCTCCTTCAGACTAGCTGTGGTTTGTGAAATCTCACTCTGACTGTCATTAAAGGCATCACCATTTCATTGAAAATTCTCACTGCACCATTCCCAGGTGTTTTCAAGTTTCTGACTAGAATGTGTGATTTTCCTATAATTAGAATATAGGGCAGATTTAAAGTTATTTTGTGTAGGTTTCAATCTTCTTTCTGCTTCTACTTAGAAACCTGACACTGAAAATCCTTGAACCCACACAAATCCACATGTTGCCATTTCTTTGAATACTGGCATTGGCCAAATGAAACTAAGGTAAAAACTACATTGATTTTTCATCCAGAAAGTCCTTCTGGCTCTGTAATAAGTTCCTCAAGAGGACAATTCTTTGGATGAAATCAAGACTAAGTTGGCCTCAACTTTTCAGACCCAGGAAAGATTTTCCACTCTTCATAGATGCAATTGTTTTTAAGGGGACCTAATTCACACTAATCCAATAGAAACAACTGATGTAAAACCCAGAGATTCAATCTCTTATATCCTTAAAATGATGCAACTGGCAAGCTAACGAATGTGCATAGTGGAGATCAGTGCAAGATCTTTCAGTGAGAAAGCTCTATAGAAAAGAAACTTATGATTGATACATCATATGTTAAGCACACAATCATAGCAAGGAGAAGCCCTTAAAGATTTTAATGACAAGTGTCATCAAGTCATTTGTAATTCATCTGTCATTTCTGTAGGAATAATTCTGCTCAGCAGACTGGAAGACTAGTTCAACTTACATGAAATATCTCCTCTTGACATTGAAGCTACACTGGCATATCCTTGCCAGATGGAACACCTGTTCTAAGATGCTATGATAACTTCCTCTTTCTGTCTTTCTAAGGACAGAGTCTTATTCAACTAACTTGAGTAAACTTATTAAGCAATTTTTACTTCAAAGCTAATTAGGCAATACTCTTAAAAATCAGTTCACCTTTACTTGATAATTTCCTTAGCTATATACCCTACTGAACAGGATAAGGTTTATCATCCAAACTGAGACCCTATTTTGCTGGAAACACCACTATAACTAGTTTTTCCAGACAAACTAGTATATAGTATTACCTTGCATGTGTGTGTACATGGAAGTTGCTCAGTCATGTCTGACTCTTTGTGACCCTATGGACTGCAGCCCACCAGGCTCCTCTGTCCATAGGATTCTCCAGGCAAAAATGTGGAGTGGGTTTTCATGCTCTCCTCCAGGAGATCTTCCCAACCGAGGGATCAAATCCATGTCTCTTATGTCTCCTACAGTGGCACGCAGGTTCTTTACCACCTGGGAAGCCTATATAGTCTTACTTTATTAGTAGGTAAGACTATACTGTTTCAGATCACTAATCTCATCTGTAGAGTTTTGTTGTTTCCTCCTTTTATATCAAATTTTATCTCAAATTCTGGTACTGAATTTTTGTCATTCTTGACTTTTTAATGACTATTGCTCTTTCCTCTATATATTTACTTTGGACTCATTGCACACTGTTATTCATTCCCCCCCCCCTTTTTTTTAAACTCATACTTTCTTATTTCAATAGGTTGTTGCAGACATTAGGATTCACATGTATAATCATAATTGTTTGGTTGCATATTAACAGCCTTGCTAATATGTCATATTCTCTCCATTTCATCTGAAAACTTCTTTTAGGGAAGCAAGTATTGGGACAACCTTAACACATATATTCCAAGTCATCCCAAAATGTTTTTTCCTTGGCAGAGACAGTTCTATGTGCTCATATTATAATTAGCTGGGACATTCTTCCTAATAATTACTAAGGGCAGGAGGAAGGTGGAAATTATTTAATGGTTACAGAGTTTCAGTTTGCAAGCTTTGTGAATACCTAGTCACTGAATTATATATTTAAAAATGGTTTAAATATGCTATGAATATATAAATAGCATGGCTTATCTTAAAGTATTGGCAATTCATTCATGAAAAAAAATGTGTAAGAGCTGGATCCAAGTGTTTAGGGACTGATGCTGATGAAACATAATAATGGGTTCCTTAAAACAAGGTTAAACCATTGAATATGTTACTGATAGGTGAGAGCATCTGTTTTTACTTATTGGAGGGAAATAAATTCTCCTCAACATTTACACATTTGATTAAATGAATTTCACACACTGGGTAGCTTCTGTTCCAAGTAATTTGAATAAATCCCTCCCATTCCATTACTTACATAATTCAGACCTCAGTTCTGTAGAACATTTCCAGGTGATTTCTAATTTTGCAAAATCGTGTAAAAACTCCTGAAGTCTTTCTATATGAGCTGGTAATACTAGTCAGGGAAGTAATTGCAACCCCATGGAAATATCCACCAAAACTTATAAAAAATGTATCCTTCCTCAGCAGAATCTTCTTCACAGATTTTCAAAATGCTCACAGCTACCCTAAGTTAAGATGACATCCTGAGGGAAAGTGAAACAGAAGCGAGGTCTCAGTGGAAAGAATTATTTCTCTTAACCAATCGAAAGAAATCACTCTGTGTTAAAAATAAACAAATTGTAACTCTGAGAGAGCAGCACCCAACAAAAGAAAGGGTAAAAAGACACTGTAGAAAAGTGATTTAATTAGCAGTGCTGAAGATACACAATATTAAAGAATTTTGGTTGGATATTAAGATACAGACATTGGTATAACCTAGAACAAGACTAATAGGAATTATAATTCCATGAGATCTTTGGGTCAGGAGAAAAGAGGAGGAGGAAGAAGGAATAAAGAGAGCTTTATACACAAAACACAGTTTTTCAGCAGAGCACTCACAATAAAGCAGGTGGAAAGAGATTCTGCAACAGAAGGCCTGTTCAGTGAAGCAATGGTAACAGGACAGGGAATGAATGAACTTGACTGAGTACTGGACAGAGAAGGAATGCCAGATTTATGCACTAATGTGCAAAATATAACAAGGAGGTACTCAGAAGAGGAAGAAATGAATGGATTCAAGAAGATTTACTTGCCAACTACACTTCCCATCTTGTTAACATGACAATGCTTATCATAAAGTAAAATTATTCATAAACACTAATGAATCAACTTTAAAAAAGTACAACCTGGTGACATCTGATATGAAGCATAGATAATTGAACTCTTGTCAATTTATAGATAAAGCAGAATTATTTGATGGGCTGAGCATTCAAACTGTTAACAAAACCTGTAAGTCCTGGGAAAGAGAAGTGCTACCCTGAATACTATTTTAAAAATTAATGTCTTTATATTTTTTATTGGCATATATTTTGTGCTTATGTTCAAGATACTAAAACTGAAGTTTTTAGAGAGAAGCTAAAAAGTTGATGACTATGATACTAAGATTTGAGGATAACTTACATTTCATCGGTTTCCCTGGTGGCTCAGTGGTAAAGATTCCACCTGCAGTGCAGTAGGCACAGGAGACCTGGGTTTGATCCCTGGGTCAGAAAGATGCCCTGGAGGAGGGCATAGCAACCCACTCCAGTTTTCTTGCTGGGAGAATCCCATGGACTGAGGAACCTAGTGGGCTGCAGTCCATAGGGTCACAAAGAGTCAGACACAACTGAAGTGACTTAGAATGTATGCATGCATATTACATACTATTCCTCATTAGTAGGAAATTATGCAAATGTTCATAAAATCATAATAGAAAATTTAGAAGAAAATAAATTTTAAGCAAAAATACACATCATAAATTATATATTATTGAATTGGTAGTTGCTTAAGAGGAACTTCCAGGGTAGCTTAAGTATTTTTTCCTATTGTTTCTTAGGATGTGGTTGATCTTGCTATGGAAAGAGAAATAGTATTTTGGATTGTAGGAGTGGAGGGTATATTCCTTCAGAGGTAATCATGACAGTAAAATCAAAATTCAGAGATCTGGAAACAATTTATCTCTGCTCTAGCAGGATGGATTATTTTCCTCAGAATGGATGACATGAAGGGAATATTGGCAAAAAGACCCCTCAAATATAAGCACCCACTGATAAGAGATAGCTTCACTTCTAGACATCTTCATTTATTCTATTTATTTTGTTCTATCTTGTCACACTTTTATTTCTGTCATTATATCCTTAAAATTTCACCTTTTGAACCTTCCTAACAGTTGGATAGATTAGACGCTCCAGGCTTTTGTTCCCTCAATAAGTAGACAATGATTAAGGTCATCTTGGTCAAGATAGCACAAATGAGTAGTAACAGAAAATGGTGAGAGTCAAATTGCTTACTCTTACCTAAATAAGATGGGAATGGCAACCCACTTCAGTATTATTGCCTGGAGAACTCCATGGAGAGAGGAGCCTGGCAGGCTACAATCCATGGGTCACAAAGAGTCAGACATGACTTAGTAACTAACACACACATGCACATGCACAAATTGCTTACAGTCCATTCTCACGAAAAAAAAAAAAAATAATAATTACAGCTTATTTGAGATTATATCTGAAGTTTTATATTTTTTAGATTTTTGCATAATGCTGTGGTTTGATGATGATGATGATCTTTGTGGTTTGTGTTGAGAATCTTGGGTGTTAGGAGGTAGAAGGTGCATGTATCCATTATTTTAGCAAGCCTATGCCAAAACATAATCACTTAAATATTTTTGGATAGTACTCTGATTTAGTTCATGGTGATCGTTGTAAGAAAACTGAGCCTGAACATTATTACTAAAATATGAATATTTTTATCCTTCCCTTTATTATTAAAATTTTACTGACATGGTTTTCAGAGATTACTTTTATGTTTTAATTATTTATTAGGTTAAAAAATAAGTAAGCAGGCAAACATTTAGGTACAGTAAAGATAATCCTTTTTACTACAGTCATCCTTTAAATATAAGATTTGAAATACAGACTTTTTCAGAACTGTAAGTGAAAAACCAAGCCTTCATATTTCACTTTCCTCAGGAAAACAAGTATTGATTATATACGTGTGTGAAACTGTCTCAAAAAAGTTGGAGCTTTTGAGAATCTGCCTAGACATTTAGGCATTAATTACTTTGTGATCCTTTTGTAACACAAAAGCTGATTAACTATTACTATTAATACTAGAAATTATTCTGTGTGCTTCCAGATGAGTGTGATCTAGCATGTCAGGTAGTAATTTAAATAATTTCCCTTGAATTTAGGAATTAAGTGTTTCTTATCAATAAGTAGGTTCATACTGATACCAAAAGATCATACAAGTACATGACAGTACCTATTATTAGAGGCTCTATATTTTTAAGACAATGTAATTCTTAGGTTATTGTTGGTTTTGCATCATTGGCATTAGTTCTCTGGAAAGATAGACATAAAGGTATGTTTTAAATTGGTAAAGAAAATGGAGCAAACTGAAACTGCTAGCAAAACACAATAAGCATTGTCTTTTTTTTTTAAGTAGTGTATAATGCATGAAGTTTATTTATTGATTGATTGATTTTGCTTCTTTTTCTTTTATCATTTTCTCTTTTGCTGATTTTTCCCCTTCATTCTTTCTTTCCCATACGTATTTCTATTTCGTGAATTAACTTATGGTGATGTGTCTCAAGAAAACAGATGCATAATAGACAGGAAAGTGATAGTGTTCAAGAAAATAATTGGTTGTATATTTTTTCATAACTATATATGTTCAAAGGAATTTCAAAATGTAATAAATGAAAATATTTGTGATGAAACATAAAGTTTTTGACCATAAATAATTTCAGAGTTCATTTTTCTTTTGCCACAGATTTGCTGACCAGTCATTACTGAGATCCAATGATCAACTTTAACTGCTATATTTATTCCATTTGAGAGAAAAATATATTTGTATTTATTCCTCATTGTATTCTTTAATGTATTATAAAGCATGAAATTTTATTTCTTGGAAGGTTTAGTAAAACTATGTTTATAGAACACTTCACTTTTAATCTATTGAAAGCATCAATTCAATAATATTCATTGAACATTTGATATATTTTAGCCACTGTATTTAACAATGAGGATATGATGTTGCACTGAAGAAGAAAACATTCCTGAACTTCATGCAACTGGAAAGAGCCTAATGTGGGTAGAGTTAATAAAGGAGTTTAACAAAGAAACAGAAAAATGAGTAGAGTTGGATATGGACAAATCAAAATTTCTATGAATAGAGAATGAGAATGCTACATGAAAAAATACAAGGAAAAAATGAGAAAGAGTGAAGTCTTCAAGAAGGTGACACAAAATGTTCCCCACTTCTGTCCCCCTCACAAGAAGGCCAGCATTAGCTATGTCTATAGATAGGATACTGCTGTGAAAATCTCAGAACCGGGGAATGAGGTTGAAGCAACGTCAGGGCCTCAGAGACCTAGGACAGCAACTGGAGGTGAAAGAGTAACTATACTGACTGCATTGCGCCTCCCTGAGGCTAGGCCTAGGCTTCCTTCAATGGGAAAATAGTCTAAGGTGGACACCCAGCCCCTTCCTCCGGTTCCCAGGTAACCTCTTGGGTCTCCTCTTGTAGGGATCACTGGGGAAATCCGTCAGGCTTTCCCATTGAAGATCAGATAGAAACAGAGAAAGGAGAGGCAAAGATTACAGCCACAAGCAATCAGCTCTTGGCAAAGCACATTTTGGAATTTCTGTTAATTCTCAAGCAATCCTGGGCAGTGTGTTAGAATCTCCTGGGGGTTTGCATTTCAGACAGGATGAGATTTACACCTCCCAGGAGCAAAGAAAAAATGCAAGTTTTCTCCTAGGAAGTTTGGGGTATATTTTTCTATTACCATAAGTTTAAGGCAATTACTAAGGGCTTCCCTGGTGGCTAGGAGTAAAGAACCTGCCCATCAGTGCAGGAGACATGGATTTGATACCTGGATCAGTACCTGGTGAAGAAAACAGCAAACCACTCCAGTATTTCTGACTGGGAAGTCCCACGGAAAGAAGACTGTGGTAGGCTACAATCCATGGGGTCACATAGAGTTGCATATGATTTAGAGATTGAGCATGCATGCAAGGCAATTAGTATTTAAAATGTTTCTTTGTGTCAGAAAATGAACTGCCTCAGGAGCTTGTCCATCTCTCTCTTGTCAATCATCACATCTTCTTTGTTCTCATTTTCACAGGGATTCCACCTCTTAGCATCCTAATCAGGCTTTGTCGCAAGAGCTCAGATCTTAAACCACGTCAGCTTGCTCCCTCCAAGCTTTTCAAAATGGCACCTAAGGTCTCCAATTTATTATCCTCCTCTCCCACTTTATCTGCCAGCCCTGAAGCTGGCAGAGCAGTGGACACCTGCACATCCTTCCCTATCCTCAGCTCTTCTTCACACTTTCTAACTAGCAATTCAACTCTTGTTGGGCATTGGTTTCCAGACAGCCCGCCCACAGTAGAGACCACCAGTGCAGAAGTGGTTCTTCTCCCCTCTTTGCTGCAGCATCAGGTGCAGTTCCTCAAATAGGCACATCAGACCGGCTAGCATTTCAGGGCCATCCTCACACTCACGTGGCAGTCCACAGGCATCTAAAACCTATGGGCCACCCCTCCCTGCATAGAGGTCAATGGCCAACTCAAGATTTCTTTTGTGGATGCCTTTGCTCAAGGCCCATTTCTTCAGTTTCCTGACTGATTTGCCAATTGTTGGCCCCCATACATGGAGGTCAAAGAAAGATGCCAAAAAAAGAGGCAAGCCACTCCAGATTGGTAGGTGATAGGTTTAATAAGCAAAGGAACTTACATACAAGGTTTGTCTTGGATGACAAGATGAATAGAGCTCCTCACACACCCACTAGAATCTAAAAGTTTATATATGATTTTAACTAGGCTTAGTAACATGCACCATCAAGGTGGTCTCAACAACACATTGCTCGCCCAAGGCTGGGTCCTTGAAAGCAGGTCCCACTATTGGAATTGTGAGCAGAGTGTAATTACTAAGGGCAGGGGAAGAGGAGTGAGGAGACTTTGACTGCCCAAGTACAGCTCTTGGGTCAACTGCTGGTCATGTCCTCTTAACAACCTTTTCAAAGATTTAAAGATTCTATTGCTATTTGAGAAGGTCAATTTAATTTAATGTACAGTATAAAATATAGATTCTAATCAGCTTTTTCGTGTAGGGTAAAAAGATTTAGTTGAAGTTTGCTGTAATGATTTTATGGTGAAAATCTTAAGTTAACAGAGGTAAGAGGTTATCCTACAGTGAAACTCATCAATCAGACTATAGTTGGAGGCTGCATCAAATGACACTATTTGATAAGAAAACTACACATATGATTATGATGATAAGAAAGGGATAAGCACTCAGAAAAAGCACATCAAATAGCAAAATATAAAGAGTGATTTCAAAATTATTCAGTGCATATCAAGACAAAGAACATTTTACATATGACATTTAACAAATGCCTATTTTCAGTAATAACAAAGGAAAAAAGTATGAAGATTATCAAATCCAATATTTTCAACAGTTTTTGAAAGACATTATTATTCAATCAATAACACATGCATGAAGAATCTACATGTTCTTAGCATCTGTAATTGCATTAAAATTGATTAAACTTATCTAAGGAAATAGTCCCCTGAAGTTACATAAAACATAATACATTCAACTGTTCATTCAATATACATTCATGCAGAGCAACCATTTTACTAAACCCACATAAAATGCTTAATCTGAAATAGGATTCAAAAATTTCAACTAAAAAGTTACCAGGAGTCAATATGAAAGAAATTGAATAAATGCATCTGGAAGTAATTTCCAAAAGAACTGTAGAACAAAACTGTAAGAATTGCATTTATCCTTAAAATAGGTTAGATTTGAAACTTTCAAAAAGAAATGCTATACTTTGAACATTGATTATATAAAGTTGGAAATATAAATACCACTAAGTCTAGAGAAGCATAAAAATTAATCTGCCTGAGTTAGAGAAATATGGAATATCAAATTTAAGGAAAATGTACTGTGGCCAAAGAGCTCTTTATTAAAATCAAGATATTTGTATGTATTGAACTGCATATAAGAAGGAAAATTTGATTTTTCAAGATTTTCATTTTACTATTAATGATTTATGAGTAAGAAAGTTGGTCAGCAATGCATGCCTCAACAACGAGAGGCGTGTCTTGTCTTTCAGACCACAGAAGACTATGGAGAGAAATTATGAAATATTTGGTATCGATAATATATATATATCAACAAACAGGAGTTGGAAATGCAGCGGTGCAACTATGTACAGAGTAAAACAAGCATGAGAAAGTTAAATAACTTAAAATAATGTACATTATGAGCTGAACGGTGTCCCCACAAAATTCATATGTTAAAGGTTTAACCTCAAGTACGTTAGTGTTAGGTGTTCAGTTGTGTCCGACTCTGTGTGATTCCCAAGGACTGTAGCTCACCAGGCTCCTCTGTCCATGGAATTCTCTAGGCAAGAATACTGGAGTGGGTAGCCATTTCCTTCTCCAGGGAATCTTCCCAACCCAGGGATCAAACCTGGGTCTCCCCTATTGCAGGCAGATTCTTTACCATCTAAGCCACCAGGGAAGCCTGCAAGTATTTTGGAATGTCTATGTTTTCAGATATGTCCTTTAAAAATAGAATTAAAGAAAGGTAATTAGGGTGGATCCTAGTCCAATGCACAATTATGGGCCATAGGATTACAAACTATGTCTATTTAAAACTGAGGATAAATGAGTAAAATAGAAGTAGTTTCTTCCATGGTAAGCTAAATTATGCTTTGCAAGGAAACAATTTTACTTTAAAATAACTAACACATAACAAAGTATTTAGAAAAGGTCACAATTTCTAAATAATAAAAGCCAGTCAAATATTCCACACAATTGATCAAATTCAAATGAACTCCTGGAAAAATAACTTTACATATTATTTGTCTTAGTTCAAACAGTATATCCTGTTGACTCCAATAAGTAGTTTTGGTCAATAAATCATACGCAATGATCATTGGTGGTATAGTCACCAAGTTGTGTCCAACTCTTGAGAACACATGGACTGTAGCCCACCAGGCTCTTCTGTCCATGGGATTTCCCAGGCAAGAATACTGGAGGGGGTTGGCATTTCCTTCTCTAGAGGACCTTTCTGACCCAGGGATTGAACCCATGTCTCCTCCTTCATTGCAGGCAGATTCTTACCAATTGAACCACCAGGGAAGCCTGCAAAGATGTTGCACTACTTGAAAAATGGGACGCCAAGTTTAAAGGTAGATTCTTTACCACTGTGCCACCTGGGAAACCCTCAGAAAGATCATTAACTAAATTAAATTTTATTAAGATACTCCATCTCTTATTTGAAACCTAACAAAATAACCTTTAAAAAATTAGCCCTTTGTTCTCCTACCCCTTCTTCTTTTGTTTCTTTTTGTTTTTGAAAGATGGTATTTGGAACACTAGTTTGGAATAAATTATGAAGGAGGTAAAATAACCCTATTGCCATGTATTCACATTTTGGAATGTGATCCTATTGAGATGTTTGCAGATGACAATATTTGACAGGAAGTCAGAGTTCAAAGTACTTTATAAAACTGTATCACTTGCTTGGCTTGTGCTATTTATTTAAACACTTAGTGCCCCATTTCTCAATCAGCACAACCTCTTTTTGCCATGTGACCCCAGGGTCAGGATATTATATTATCATAAAAGCTCATGTTCATTCTGCATTTGACTTAAACTCTTGGATAATTTTTTTGACCTTCTGTCATTGTTTTCAGACAAAGAGATTGAAGCTAAATGACTTATTCAAGGGCACTAGGCCAGCCAGCATTATGCTGTTGATTTAGATTAATAGTTTTTATTTTCCCAGTTGGACTGACCCCGTGAGCCTTGTCAACTCTAATTCCATTTCCATAAAATAGGGATAATAATGTTAACACCTAGATCAATTGAGTGTCTCAGTAATTATTCTCTTACACTTGTGAAGTACTTTGAGCATAGAAAGTGAAATGCAGTCTTTTAAATCGCAAGCTGCTTAGAAGAGATGGCTTGAGAGATATTATAGGTCTGTTTGATTTTTGGATGAGCTGACACTTGGCAGAGGAATTAGATTTATTCCCTGTCACTCAAGATAGTGACTTTTCTTTCCTGGATTGTTGTTTTTTTCTCTTTTACAAAATCCAACAGAATTGAAGTATCTAAACATTACTGTTGTCTCAAACGGTTACCATGAAGGACTGGGTTATTATTTATTGAAATATCTTGACCACGCTTTTTAGTAGTCCAATCCTCTTCCCAACAATTTAAACCCTCTTATCCAAAAGCATCTTTTCTTTTTTTTGAGTTGATTTTTAAGTTATTTAATACTCACTTATTTAATTACTGTTTTCTTACAAATTAGGTTTACTTTTAAAATTCTATCATTTTTCTCTTCCTTCAATCATTTACTAATTTACAAATCCTATAGGACAGGAATGTTTGTTTATTGTTATCATTGTGGCAGTGGTGGTAGCTATTGATATCATTATTATGATTATGATTATCAATATTTTATGAGTATACATTAAACTTCTACATAATGTCTAGCTCTGTTGGTGAAGGTCACAGAGTTAGTAGCAGAACCAGTAATTCTTTCCTAACACCATATTGTTTATCATTATCTATCTATCTATATTTATTTCTGGCTAAAATTTTACTTCTCTCTTTACATTTTTTCTTTCACTTTTCCTTTTGTGTGAGTGTGTCTGCCATTTGATACCTTTTCCAAAATAGAAAATTGCCTGTAGACTTAAAGTGCAATTTGGAAATATAAGATGTCAATTAAAATGCTTATTTCTCAGAAATGTTATATGATTGTTCTAAGTTAGCAAATCACACAGGATCATTTTCCTTTCCTGAATAAGCTCCCTCTTAGCTTAAATCCCACTTGTGACCATTAGCTCAGATAATGCGCACTGTATCATTTGCATTACATTGCAAAATATTACTTCACTTTTACTTTCAGTATTGCCTCTGCTGTGACTCATATATTACCATCAAACATGCATTTTTGCTTATGTGTAAAATTAGATATTGTTCTTCAAAAAAGAAAAGGGCTTTGCCCATGAGGTAAAGCTGGCAAATAGTAGTATATTTTCCAACATAGTCTCAAGCATTGTATTACGCTCAGCAAAAGCTCCGCACTCAGCTACAAATTGCTCATTTACCTGTGCTTTGCAAATGTAATAATTTGTTGTCATGGCATCCCCTAGAAGACGTTGGCTAACTAATCAAGATATCTCACAACTTTAATAGTGTTAATATTTTTAATCCATATTTAACCAAAAGAGTGTTCTATTGTTTTCAGTTCATTTTACAGAGATACATAAAATATATCTAGGGTAATAAAAATTAACAATTTGGAGTTTCCAAATCATTTAATGTCAACATTTCTTATAGTTTTTACTCTAACAACTTTATAAACTGACCTCCCATGCTATACAGTAACCCACCTTCAGTTTGAAAATAGCTTTTTTTTTGTTAAGATTCTGTGGAAAATAGTTTTAGAAGTTCCTCAATTTTCTAATTTTTTAAAAAATAGGTGTCAAAATTGCTTTTATCATTACAATTTAAGAACTAACATGAAAGTTTTAAGTAATGTTATAATACTTGCAACTTTGTTTTAAAGTGTCTGCATGATCTGTGCTATATGTGTATGTGCGTGCATGCTAAGTCATTTCAATCATGACCAACTGTGTGCAACTCTATTAACTGTAGCCAGCCAGGCTCCTCTGTTCATGGGATTCTCCAGGCAAAAATATGGAATGGGTTGCCCTGTCCTTCTCCAGAGGAGCTTACTGACCCAGGGATAGAACCTGTATCTCTTAGGTCTCCTGCTTTGGCAGGCAGGTTATATTTGCACTGTAATGAGAACGCTACAGTGCATATTGGAAAACCTAAATATGCTGTTCGGTTTAGTTCAGTTCAGTCACCCAGTCATGTACAATTCTTTGTGAAGCCATGGACTGCAGCACGCCAGACTTCCCTGTTCATCACCAACTCCTGGAGCTTACTCAAACTCATGTCCATCGAGTCAGTGATACCATCCAACCATTTCATCCTCTGTCGTCCCCTTCTCCTCCTGCCTTCAATCTTTCCCAGCATCAGGGTCTTTTCCAAGGAGTCATTTCTTTGCATCAGGTGGCCAAAGTACTGGAGTTTCAGCTTCAGCATCAGTCCTTCCAATGAACACCCAGGACTGATCTCTTTTAGGATAGACTGGTTGGATCTCCTTGCAGTCCAAGGGACTCTCAAGAGTCTTCTCCAACACCACAGTTCAAAAGCATCAATTTTTCTGTGCTCAGCTTTCTTCACAATCCAACTCTCACATCCATACATGACCACTGGAAAAACCATAGCCTTGACTAGGCAGCCCCTTATTGACAAAATAATGTCCCTGCTTTTTAGTATGCTGTCTAGGTTGGTCATAACTTTCCTTCCAAGGAGCAAGCATCTTTTAATTTCATGGCTGCTATCCCTATCTGCAGTGATTTTGGAGCCCAGAAAAAAAAAGTCAGCCACTATTTCCACTGTTTCCCCGTCTATTTGCCATGAAGTGATGGGACCGGATGCCATGATCTTAGTTTTCTGAATGTTGAGCTTTAAGTCAACTTTTTCACTCTCCTCCTTCACTTTCGTCAAGACGCTTTTTAGTTCCTCTTCACTTTCTGCCATAAAGGTGGTTTCATCTGCATACTTGAGGTTATTACATTAGTGAAAATCTTGTTTAATGCCTGCTTTCCATGAGAGAACAAATAATAAATTATATTTTGAATATTTCAAAGAGTAGAAAGCAACATAGCTTTTCAGTTCCTCACCTTCAGGTGTATAAATTTATTCTTCTTGTAATAGGAACATTTGGATTACTATCTTTTTAATTAATTTGTTAAATATTACACTCTAATATTCTTGCCTGGAGAATCCCAAGGACAGACGAGCCTGGCAGTCTACAGTCCATGGAGTTGCAAAGAATCAGACACAACTGAGCAACTAACATCATATATTATACATATAAGTCTTTGCAAGTATTAATTTCTGAAATGCAAGGAAATAAATTAATGACATAATTTAGGTATTTGTTTCAATAAAAAGATCATTTTAACACATCTTTCTTGTTAGAAATTATTATTTTTTAATTTAAATATTAAAAACTGCCACACTTGGTTTATGCTTTGCATTAGATATGAAAAGATACTGCAATAACATGGAAGTTAATGAGATAAGCTGAATTTTATAAGCATAAACAATAAGGTAAGGTTATTAATTTTCTATTAAGGTCAAATTGTTCAGTTTACCTCTACATTGGGCTTTAAAATATTCAAATATAGAAATTTGATTAATGGTTTCTTGCTTTCTACACACACCACTAACCAGACTAATCCTTTTCTGTCATTTATTCATGTGACAGAATTGATTTATTCTTCAACATACCTGTATTGAGTCTTATAGTTTGCTAGCTAGTTCTTTAGTGGTTCCATGAGGCTTAACTCCCACCTAATTTTCAGTCCTTCTCCATCTAAAATTTCCAACTTAACCACCTTTCCCTTTTACTGTCAAACCAACAGTTCCTCTTTGGTGAACTACAAAGACCACCTAATACTAAATATTTATTCCCACCTGCCTTTCCAGACTAATCTAACTTTAATCTATTTTGAGCCACAACACTTGGAGTATGTAATCAAGTTTTGTTACCACATAATACATTTTAGTTATTTATCAAATGTTAATTATATATTCAAACTTACAATATGAGTTTTGCATAAGCTTCTGTGGGAAGGGATCATCATTCATTATGAATGTTTTTTTTTTCCCTAATGAGGAAAGCGTACATATCAAATCAATGTCATTTATATAGCTTAAATCCATGTTTTGTATTATCACACTCCTTGATTAGTTAAGACTCTCATGATGCCACCAAGATTATGATAAAATCTTCCCATCTGATGGTTCTGTGGGCTCTTCTACACTGCCAACAAATCCTCGTTATACACTCAAAGCTGAAGTACAATCCTTCAGACTGTACTCTGAAGACCTCCAATACAGAAAAAAGGCCAATTCCCATACACAGTAGACCCTCCAACACTGGCTTGTTTTGCTGTTTGTTTTCTGTTTTTCTCCAAAGGTGTACTGGATATTTTACTATCTTCAGAAAACATTTGTCCCCTTTCATTGTTTTGCATATTTGTTCACAATTCTTGCTTGGAATATCAGAAAAATTGAAAATAAAGAGCCATGATAAAATAGCTTTTTGATATTCTATAGCTTAAGTTGAATAATATTAAAACATTACTTATTGCTCTCCTTCAGCGTAAGGCAATGTTATAACTTTCAGTCTTCCTGAAGTTCCTTATTTATGCAGTGAATATGCCCAGCAATAATTTATTTCTCATTTATTAAAATACTTTGTATATATAAGAAGAGCTTAGACTTTTTGGTCTCATAACTTCTTCATATTTTTTAAAATTAGTAAAATTGCCAGTTAGACTTGTGTGAGCTATGTGGATTGGCATCTATTGTATTTTAAATAAAATTTATTTAAAAGTAATGATGCATTAGTGCCTTTATAATAATAGATCAATTACATGATACTATAAGGAAATTTAATGAAAATTAAGTACATTTTTTAAAAGAAAAAAGTGCAAAGAGTGGTATTGTTATATTTTACAAAATTTTTAAATATCTTGCTTAATAGAAGGCATCCTGATCCTATTTTGGTTGGCATATGTGAAAAAATCTAGCCTCATACAGATAGATAATTGCAGTATTTTTTTAAAACTTCTACACAGATTTGTATTTCTTTTGACATATTGATTCTCAACATGGCAAATAAACAGTAAGTCTTGATTGTTGATCTGTTTTCTTACCTACATATTGATGCTGATGTCATATGATCATTTTATCTTATGGAATCAAAATTTTATGCAAAAATATAGATGGGGGAGATAATTCTCTGAATTATCAACTCTGAATTACTGAGAAAATCATATGAACAAACGTTCTCCTCCATTCTCGTATTACTCTGCCCTAAGGTCTTCATTATTCTTTTGATTTCCTGTGTTTACAGTTGACCAGTTTGTATATTCTTCAGGGCTGTTTTCTCACTCTAGATGACCTCCTACAGCTTTTGAGACCACTGGTTTGACCTTCTGAAATGTTTATATGACTTAGTAAGACATGTTCTCACTTTAACACCTCTCTTCTCTCACTGAATGTCTCTGGCAGCAGACTCCCCTCCTTTGTTCCTTTTTTTAAACAAATAAAATAGTAACATTTTTTAAATTAAATTGGGCAAAAAGAGATTGAAAACCATATTATTAACTAAATTGGTTAAATTTAAAGGATTTTTAAGGTAGTAACATTTCATACTTCTGTGGACCTTATATCTTATGGCACTACGGGTGTATTATATACATATATATATATTTAGTAAATACTTTTGGGTTGGTTGATATATGTGGTAGATTGGTTGCAATGATGGCCTGGTTAATGATCTCTTGTATCCATACGACTTGATTTTGAAGCTTCTTCCTTCAATAAGTGAAATTAATTTTCCCACCTCTGAAATCTGTGCTGGACTTGTGATTTTTTTTTTTAATGGAATACAATGGATGCTCTGAGTTTTGTCCTTAAGAGCCTTGAAGGCAAGGGTCTTATTTTTCTCCTCCCCTTCCTCCTTCTTCTTTTTTGCTTCTCTCTCCGTTTGCCTCCCTTTTCCCCTCTTCCATCTCCACCAAGAGAAAAACTCTGGGCTAGCCTGCTGCAGTGAGTCAACACTAAAGAGGCTCTCGTCCTACAGGCAGCTTACACCTAGGAGCAGATTGCAAATTTTCAGCAGACACATAAGAAAGAGCACTGATACCAGAAGAACCACTAGAATGACCACAGGCTAAGCTGTTCAGTTGCTCAGTTTTGTCCAATGCTTTGTGACAATATGAACTGTAGCCCACCAGTTCCTCTGTCCATGGGATTTTCCCTGGCAAGAATACTGGAGTGGGATGCCAATTCCTCCTCCAGGGGATCGTCTCAACCCAGGGCTCTAACCCACATCTCCTGCATTGGCAGTTGGATTCTTTACTAATGAGCCATCAAGGAAGTCTTGCAGGCTAAATTATTGATCAAGAAAATCATGAACAAAATAAATGGTTATTACTTAAAGGATTAACATTTGGAAAGGTTTGTTACTAAGCAATATGTAAATGATACAACATTGCACAGAGTTTTTTATATATATATATATATAGTGGTTATATATATATATACATACATATATATATATATATAGTGGTTTCTTTTTTTTTTTTTTTAACACTCCAAGCTTTCCAATTTTATTGGAGAACATACTCCCATTTTTTTTTAATTCCCAGCTTATAGTAGGTTTCTTTTTTGAACTTAAAATTAGTATTCTGCAGAATTTTTTTGTTAAACATACATTACAACTCTTTTTTTTTTTTTCTTGTCTCTTGGCATTTTTTTTTTTTTTATTAGTTGGAGGCTAATTACTTCACAACATTTCAGTGGGTTTTGTCATACATTGATATGAATCAGCCATAGATTTACACGTATTCCCCATCCCGATCCCCCCTCCCACCTCCCTCTCCACCCTATTCCTCTGGGTCTTCCCAGTGCACCAGGCTGGAGCACTTGTCTCATGCATCCCACCTGGGCTGGTGATCTGTTTCACCGTAGATAGTATACATGCTGTTCTTTTGAAATATCCCACCCTCACATTCTCCCACAGAGTTCAAAAGTCTGTTCTGTATTTCTGTGTCTCTTTTTCTGTTTTGCATACAGGGTTATTGGTTTCTTTTTCATATATTACTGTCTGGAAATTATATATTTTTGGCTTGAGATAAAATTGATTATACATTGAAAAATAAGCTTTTCAGCCTTAAAATATATGAAATTCTCATTTCTTGGTGAATTTCATGTTCGGTTTATTTCAGTCTCTTCTTCAGTCAAAGTTATCCATGACTCCATGACTTTGGATGGACAATCTAAGAAACTTTTGTTTTAGAGAAAATGCTTTTATAAATAAATGTTAAATGCCAAAATTTTCTTTTCCAATTCAGCATCGCTCCAGTGTAATTTATTCAAAATATTTTCTGATTCTATTTTACTTCTGGCCTCACAGTATATTAGATATAGATAATAAAAGAAAGAAATAATGATCACTGGCAATGATTCTCATAATTTCTTAAAACAATAGTGATAAAATAAAATGATGAGTGGTAGGAGATTAATTACCAATTCTTATTCCCTCTTTCATTTCTATTACAATAAAAAATGGATCAATCTTTAATTCACTCAATAAACAGTGTATCCACCCTGAAGCAGGTGTGGACCAGGATCATAACAGAGTATACAATGGAGAATAAAATAAAAGTGGCCTCTGCTATTATGGAGCTGATAGCAAAGCTAAGGAAAACAAACATCATTCAATAACTACACAAATTATATATCATAGTAAGAGCTACAAAGGAAAGTTATATGACCTATAAAAAAAAATGGGGGTGAGGTGGACTATAAATTGAGGATCCACAAAAGTGTCCTGGTAAAAGTGACATTTAAAGAGAGTTAAAGTTTGAGTAGGAAGCAAATATATTGCAAGTATAGGAAAGATAATGCCAGAGAGATGAAATAACACATGCAAATGCCTTAACTTGAGAAGCATGTTGCTATTTGAAAGAAATAAAATATCAGTTTAGTTATTGGAGTGAGTAAGAGATAACTGATGATCCATTAGTTTGGAGATGAAGGTGAGCAGTTGACCTTGTGTGGCTAAGTATACCTTGATGAGGATTATATATTATATCCTAAGTACACAGTGAGTCAGTGAAGAGATGCAAGGAAGCTGGAGGTAAGATTCAATATATATCTTCTTTTTCTTTTAGTTGAACATTTTACAGACATAAAGTTCATAAATCATAAATGTATATTTGTATTAGTAAGGATTCTTCAGAGAAACAGAAACAGTAGGAGACAGATAAATAGATGATAAATTTATGATGAAGAATTGGCTGACATGATCATGGAGGCTGAGGTCTCATGATCTGACGTCTGCAAACTCTAGATCTAGGAAAGCCAGTAATATTATCAGTCTAAGTCTAGAGGCCTGAGAACCAGGGGAACCAACCCATGTGGTATTAAACCCAGTTTCCCAGTCAAAGGGCTGGAGAATGTGGGATGAGCTGTCCCAGCCCAAAGAGGCAGGCAGGAAGCAAACAGGATAAATTTCTCCTTCCTCTACCAGTTGTTTTATTCAGACACTCAAGGGGTTGAATGATGCCCCTCCCCCACATTATTGAGCCCACTGACACAAATGTGAATCTTATATGGAAATGGTCTCATATACCCATCCAGAATCTGTCCCCTCCTCTGCCTCATGGGCTTGACACACAAAATTAACCATCACAGTATTAAATAATAATAATCAAGTGAACACACCTTTGTAACTTGTGTCTGTTGCCAGAGACCACCTTCAGTAACTTCTTCCTATCTTTATCCTACCCTTTTCCTAGGGTCCATCATCCCCCTGACACTTAACATTTTAGATTAATTTTGTCTCTTTAAAATTTTGTATAAATAACATCATATAGCAAATACTCGGTGTCTGACTTATTTTATTCTGTTTCTGCCTGCAGCAGTAGTATTATACGCCATCTATTTCCTGTATAATATTCTGTATTCTAACAATAGCTCTATTTATTTATTTATTCTATTATTGATGGGCATTTAGACACTACATTTGGTTTTTCTGTAAGGCTAATGCATCCATCAACACTTTGTACATTTTGTTGCATTTGTATACACACATTTTTTTTTTGTTGTTGTTGAATATATACAGAAAAGAAAAATTGCTAGACCAAAGGGAATATGTACATTCAAATTTAGTACTACTAATAAAACAGTTTCCAAGGCCTGTTGTGCTCAATTGCACTTCTGCTAGCAGAATAAAGTAAAAGAGAAATAAATTTACTATAGGGAAAAAAAAAATAAGAAAGAAACTTGTCTGTTGGGATTTTGGCACTGGAAGGAAAGAAAAAGAAATCTCTCCTGAGAATTCATACTCACAAACTGGTCCTCATCTGGATTTGCAGCTAGTGAGCTAAAACTTTCAAGTTGAGAATTTATTTTTAAGTGATTCCATGTAAGTCCCTTCAGGCACGAGGCAGAAGCAAATACAAGTACTCTCCAGAGAAATGCTTCTTTCAATCAGGCCTGACCATAATCCCATAAATAATGTTCCAGAAGAAATAAAATACAGTTAAAAAATCACACAACTAATCATAAAAGAAACAATCATGAGCAAGAACTTACAGAAACAAGACACAGAAAAGTTAGATTGACAAAAAGTACAGATTTGGAGGTTGTAAGACAAAATACAATTTAATTGATTATTTTAGATAAATAAATAAAGCAATTAAAATATAAATACTTAAGAGACAAAGCAAATATCTAAGGAGACAAGAGGAAGGATCAACTAAAATGTAAACTGAATTATATAAATTTTGCAAATAGAATCACAGAAGAAAAAAAGTTAAATATTTTGAAAAGAAGATAAGAAATGCAGATGACTAAGAAGATATAATTGCCTAGATGCATAAGAAAGAGACGTGACACTATTCAAAGAGATAATAGTTGATAATTTTCCTCTACTTTTGGAGTAAGCCTCAGATTTAGAAATATAATCAATTCTTAACAATTTTAAGTGGAAAGAAATCAGAACTTATACATGTCACAGTTTAATCTGCACTAAACAGAAGCTTAAAATAAAACTTGAAAATTGTATAGAATGATAAGACAAATTACCTACAGAGGAGCCATGGTGAGACTGAGAACTGACTTTCCAATAGCTAAAATAGTAACTAGAAGACAGCATAATTTCATGCATTGTGCTAAGAGAAAATAACTGTGAGGCTAAGAATGAATCCCAATGGATTCTTGGACTATCTTCCAAGAATGAAGGCAAAATAAAGACATGATTGGATGAATCCAAATTTAGGTTTCTTCTCTCTCTCTGTTTTTTTTTTTTTTTTTTGCTTTGGTTTCTATTGTTTTTATCACCAAAATCCTTCGTATAAATATTTTCTAGGTTATGCACCAGTTAAAGTGGAATAAATCCTAGATAGAAAATTGTTTGGCACATACACACACAAAAAACTCATGAACCAAGATATTAGAAATATATGGGGGCATATAAACAAACATTTCTTGACAACACAATGATAGTATCACCACATTTGAGGGGTGTATTCATTTCTTTGAGCGGCTGTAGCCAAGTGCCACAAACTGCATTGCTATAAACAACAGGAATTTATTCTTTCACACTTCGGGAGGTAGAAAGTTCAGAGCTCTCTCCTAAGTCTCTAGAAGATTATTGGTTGCATGCCGTTCTCTTAGCTTCTGATATTGCTGGCAAATCTTGGCATTCTTTGGCTTGTAGATGCATCATTCTTGACACTGTTCCATTGCCACAAGGCATTCTCATTGTATGTCTGAGTATCTTTTCTCCTCTTGTAAAGAAACCAGTTATATTTGATTTAGGTCTCATTCATGGGGTTGCAAATAGTCTGACACGATTTAGCAACTAAACCACCACCACTACTGCAGTTGGAGGGCTTCCAGGTGACGCTAGTGGTAAAGAATCACCTGCCAAAGCAAGAGACCTGGATTCAATCCCTGAGTCAGGAAAATCCCCTGGAGTAGGAACAGCAATGCTTTACCGTATTCTTGGCTGAAAAACTCCATAGACAGAAGAGCTTGGTGGGTTACAGCCCATTGGATTGCAAAAGAGTCAGACATGACTGAGCAACTGAGCAGACAGAGCTACTGCCAGTAGGACCTCATTGTAACTTGACTATGCAGAGATTCTATTTCTGAATGAAGTCAGCGTATCAGGTAAGGAGGATTAGAATTTAAACATATCTTTTCAGGAGACGCCATCAACTCACACAATGGATTAAAATAAGATATAAAATCTAAGAATAGAAAAAAGAGGGAGAAAAGGGAACTATGCTAAACTGTTATTAGGCCCTTGTAATATTCTAGAGAAGAATAAATTTATTGTTTAGTCTTTATTATTTGAGCATACATGATGAAAATATTACTTGTATGTAATTAATACTTAATGGAAGATTAAATTCAAACTGTAGACATGTTTATGTTCTTATAAGACTAAAAGTTCTTAGCAGAGATCCTAAAACATAAACAAATGAAGGGGAAAACCTAGATTTCAGAAAATTTCCATGTGGTAACAGAGGAGTAATATGTATGTGCTTTGTCTTAAATATTCTAAAAACAAAGATAGTTGTTTTGTAGTTTTCATTGAATGCTTCACGTCATGATAATTAAGGAAAGAAAATGAAAGTTTTTAACAAAAAAAAATATTGCTAATGGCAAAGTAAAGACACTGCATATTAGTCAATATAAGACAAGTTTCTCTTCTATCTCTCAGGTGCTATCACTATAAGGAACACACAGAAAATTTAAGAAAAATTTGTCACAAATTATTTCTAACCAGGAAATTAGTTTTAATCAAACTTTCACATTCCTATTACTATGAGTCATGCCCTGGCACACAAAAATGATTTTGTTATAAACAGTGTTCTGTAAAATGATATTTGCATCAGTGAAAATTTATATGAATTAAGTAAAGAGAAAAGTAAATATTTTCTTCACGGTCTTTCCACCTGAACTTAACAACCCCTGCTTCACTTACCTGGCTTTACAGAGCCAAATATTAGATCCATCTAAATTCTACTGATAACTTTCTAACTGGAGATATTTGGAGCAAGCTTATTTGCTATTTCTACCTGCTAATTATTTGCAACAGAATTTTAAAATATCACCCTAATTTGTATCCTTATTTTCTTTTGTTATATGCAATTCCCTGTTACTTTGTTTAAATAGGTTATGTCTTTGGTGGTAGTTGTCTGTGAGTGAGATTCGCTCTATGTCGGGTCACTGTTGTCTGTACCCGTTATTCTAATTTTCGGACATCACAGGTCATATGTGAAAAGGAAACAGATTCTATAAAGTTTGGGTACTACATTTTATGTTTACCAATTATCAAGGGACTTGGCTGGAAAATGTGCAATTTTGTGAAAATTCTTCCTAAGAGAACTGTTTGCTGAAAGGGATTGATAGGTTCTCACATGTACAAATTAATTACTTTTGTCACATATTATTTGTGGTTGGTCTCATTCTTCTTGTCAAAAATGACAATATCTGTTCTACACATAGGTCAAGGAGGAGAACAGGCTGGGAAAGGCTAGGTCTTTCTCGTTAGCAATTAGAAGCTGCTTGATGCATTAAGTGCTTGTGGATAAATAAAACTATAATTGCAGAACCATTTTTAGAATTGCATATCCATTGAGGCATTTTGCCCTGCAGCAATAAACTATCAGGCAGTACCTGAACTGTTTATATCAGTTAATTAGAAAATGGATATGTAAATGGATAGATTAATTCAACAACTTATGTAAGAATAGCAATTGTGTCTTAGCACCTCAAACCTCTACTATTTTCTTTTGTTTCCCCCCTTTCTCTTTTATATTTCAAGAACAGCAACTCATATGTGAATTTTCCATTATAAAGAAACAAGTAAAAACAAGTTGTCATTTTTCCCATTAACTGATATCAAGAAAATATTTTATTCCTGTTTCTTGAACACAATGGCTATATCAAGCCTATCTATGTAGCTCACAAATGAGATGACCCTGATGGTTCAATGGTTAAGAATTCATCTGTCAATGAGGGGGATGTGGAGTCAATGTCTGGTTGGTAAGTTCCCACATGCCACAGAGCAACTAAACCAGTGCACTGCAACCAAGTCCCAGTGCAACCAACAATAAAATAAATAAATAAATGTACATGAAGCTCACAAATAGTCAGAATCTTAAGTCATTTGTTCTGGCTCCTTCTCTTCCTCATGAAGAAACACAGCATCCCCTCCAATGAGCAAACTGGATATTCATTCATTTATTTATTCCACATTTTTTGAGTGCCTAGTGTAACAAGCACTAGATAAAAGAAATAAAATAGAGAATAATGACATGATGGGTCAGAGAGCTTGATTTTTAGGAACTGCCCTGCAGGTCTAGCAGTTAAGAATCTGCCTGCCAGTGCCAAGGACACAGGTTCAATCCCTGGAAGGGAAATAAGCCCACATGCCATGGGGCAACTAAGGGTTCACCCTACAAAATAAGATTAGTAAATTAATTAAGATACATTAAAAGTAAAAGAAATGTTAAACTTATCCACACATTAAAAAAAAGAAACCTTGCTTTTTAGATGAGCATATATAACATAAACATAGAATACATAAAAATACTCATTCAACATGTGAAATAATATCAGGTTTTAATTTGTACTATCAATGAAATAACAAATGTTTACATGAAAGGATATCAGTGAGTCTACTTTAGATGCAGTGATCAGGTAAAGCTTCCATAGGGATGGGTGCTCGCCTCATGAACAGTATTGAGTCACTCAAGTCAAAGAAATGGAAAGAAAAATCAAGGTCATGAGAGTAGGAAATGGATTCCCTGTCCTCATGTCTTATTCCTCAAGTGAAACTGATAAAATGTACTGATTATTGTTTAGTAAGAAAAACACAGAATCCCATATGTTTAGAAGACAGGCTAGAGATGGATGAGCAGAACCCAATAACAAGTATTTTGGATTTTATTCTTCATACTGCAGAAAACAGCTGAACAACTTTAAGCAGGGGGGGTCACCTTCTCTGACTTACATTTTGAAAATAAGGTATAGGTTGCTATGTGAAGAATGGATTAGTTCTGGAAAGAGGAAAGTGAGAAAACAATTAGTGAAAAATGTTGCCATTCATTAGGATAGTGGTAATTGGGATAGTGAGAAGGGTATATCCCAGGATTTGTCTTGTAAAAGATTAATAAACAGAATCTCAACTAAGTTGGCTTGAGACACCAGATGGAGATCTCTCATGCCCTACAAAGACAGCAGAGCCCAATAGGAAGAAGAAATGTATCTCTTCTTTCCTGGGAAGAAGTAAGTAAAAGAAAGGCCAAGAACTCTGTTTTCTATAGCTCTCCCAACTTTTCCTCTCTATAAAAGTGTTCTTCTACCCAGGCCATGCGTGGCTTGCATAAGTCACCATGTTTGCAGATCTGGAATTGCAATTCTCTACTGATCCCAAATAAACTCTTCTTTACTGGAGAGATGTCTGGCAATCTGTTTGTCTCAGGTCAACAGTCTTTAGCAATTATTTGAAGGATATCGTCATTTTCTAAGATGAAAATCCTGGGCAATAATTAAATTGAAGGGAAAAGTGATGATTCTGTTTTAAAAATGTAAAGGTGGAAATATTTAAGATGTGTTCAAGTATATATGTCAAGCAAGCTGTTGTAAATGTAGTTCAAAAGAGATATCTAGACTAAAAAATGTGTATTTTGGAGTTATTGGCACATAGGTGATGTTTAAAGTCATGATATCAATGGGGTATCTTAAGGGGAGGAAATTCAAGACTTAGGTATCAGGTCAAAACATGATCTCAGGGATGAAGCCTGTGAAGGAGTAGCCATTGAGGGGGGAGAGACCGTAAGAAGAGTGTTCTATGATAAGGCAAAAATGCATTTCAAGAAAAAAGTGAGGGATTTATTCTCTTGGACTTCACTGATGGGTCAAGTAAGATAAGGAACTAGAATCATCTAGTAGATTTGCTCCATGTTGAACCTTGCTAGGGCTACCAAAGCAGAATTATCTAGTCACTGGGTAGATTCTGCTTTGCTGGGAAAGATTTACTCAGCATAGCATAGACACACTTAATTCATAAAAAGAGGAAATTGTATGTCAGTAACCTTTAGGATGTCACAGGATCTCTCTTCCCTATCATACACGTTATAAGCAAAATGTGTGCCTTTTTGCTATTTCTCATAGTAACATTAGTAACCAATTCCAGATAGATTCTAACTTCATAAAATCTCTTCTAGGAAACCCAGAAAAGTTTCTTTACTATAGAAAGGTAAATAAAATGAGTATGGTAACGGCTATAATCCAGTTTATACATAACACACATTAGGACCACATAGCAGAGAATGAGAAATTCTTTGGGGCTACAGTTCTGGAAAGACTTGCAAGATAAACAATATTTAACCATGCTGAGATTAGGTGATGAAGAAAGGCTTTCTACATAGCTGTAAGTCAACATTTTTACCCAAAGTGAATTAGTGTATCTGATTTTATAAGCTGACTATGCCTCAGAAATCTTTGGAGGGTGGGAGCTACAAAAGAAAGAGGGCATCACTTATGAAACATAGTCACAGTGAGCAAACCATGTGTGCATGATGTGTATAACTGGCTTTGTAATTAAAAGTTCACACTGTACATTAGTACATTCATTGACTACCTACACTTGGTAACCAGCTACCGAATAATACAAGGAGCAGTCTATGCTAGAAAAGATAGTTCAATGTATGAGAAAAGACTAAGAGTGGAACATAAATAGCTTTAATTCACTTAAATATAAATATTAATAGATAAAAAAGTTATTAAAGAATTTGAAGATAAGACTTGAATTCTCTGAAATCAAATGTGAAATATCTTGATGAAGGACGCAAGTGCACCTGAAATGAATGTTCTGTTTTTGGGTAGAAGGTTGTACAAATGTCAACTATTTTGAGTTGCCTATATGTAGTAAAAGTACACTACGTTGAGAGTACTTGGCTTCAAACACTAGTTAGGCATTTACTAAGTCTACAGAGAAGTCATTTTAGCTCTCAATGTTTTATTTTCTCCTCTTTTTATCAAGGATGACATAATCTTCACAGAGTTATCATGAACATTGCTGCAATTTTAAAAACAGTTCACTATAAAGCATCATACACATGAAATCTCTTTTTTAAGAATTCTCTGAAAATCAAATAAACTGATTCACTCTATAACAAAAAAACAAAAATATAATAATTTTCATACTGATGGTCATATGTTCAATCTGCTTCAATCAAATTTACAACTGCACCAGTCTCCACTTCCATTTCCATAAAATTAGAGTGAACTTGGCTTCAAAGGAGCTACTCCCGTCCCTTTAGTGTTCTTGTTTTTTCTTTATTGACATGTAGTCCAATGACTTTGGAAGTTCTGCAATGGATTATAGGTGTTCATGTCATGGAAAAGAAATGGCAAGCTATAATGGAAAGGTCAACAGAAAAGAAATAAGAAACACTAATTCAAATTGCAGATGTTGGAACATTCTTGGTGGTCTACTGGTTAAGATTCCACCTTCTGATGCAGGGCATGCCAGTCAAGGACCTAAGATCCCACATGCCTCATGGCCAAAAACCTAAAACAGAAGCAATATTGTAATAAATAGGCTTTAAAAATGATCCATGTATAAAAAATCTTTAATAAAATTGCAGATCTTTTACTATTTAATTTTTGATACAAAGAAAGCATTATACAAAATCACTTCAGACTTTAATCCAACACTAACCCATAAAATGGACCTCCCAGGTGGTGGAGTGGTAAAGAACCTGCTTGTCAATGCAGGAAACTCAAGAGACTAGGATTTGATCCCTGGGTCAGAAAGGTTCCATGGGATAAGAAATGGCAACCTGCTCCAGTAATCTTGCCTGGAAAATTCCATGGACAAAAGAGCCTGGCAGGCTACCGTCCATGTGGTCACAGAGACTTGGACACCATGGAGTACCTATGCACAGCACTCATGCATCCCATAATACACACCTATGGCAAATTTCCTGTTGTATTGGAAATCTTTTTTTTACCTACAAATTGTGTACTTAGTCACGTAGTCAGGTCCTACTCTTTGCAACCCTATGAACTGTAGCCCACCAGGTCCTCTGTCCATGTGCATGCTCCAGGCAAGAATACTAGAGTGGGTTGCCAAGCTTTCCTCCAGGGAATCTTCCCAACCCAGGGAAGATTCAAACCCAGATCTCCTGCATTGCAGGCATATTCTTTACCATCTGAGCTGCCAGAGAAGCCCATCTACAAATTACTGAATATTAATAGTAAATTCATTAACTATGATAACATATATGACAGATGTAATATAGTAGTTGGCAAATAATTAAGTCAATCTTAATTTTTAACTATTTTTTCCTGCTCTCCCATCTTCTATCCTTCTTTCCTTTCCCCTCTTGCCTCCTTTTATCCTGAACTTCCTTCCTTCTTTATGCTGCTATTTATAAAACAGGAATATCAAACAGCTCAAAAGTTTATTCCAGTTCAAATACTCAATGATAAGCTAAAAATGAATATGGAAAACTCAGAACTCTCATCATCTCAGAATTTGCACAATGATGTCATGGATGGTGCTCTATCCTCCATATAATTGCTTTCTGCCTTGGTATCAGAAGCAACTTAAAAGAACTAAAATAATAAACCTGAAAATTTGGCTCTTTTCCTGTACCTAGAACATATTAAAAATACCAAGAAGAGTTTTGGTCAGATTCCCAGATAAGAAACCCGATTCAAAGAGGTCAAAGAAAGATTAGAGAAGTCTAATATTATAATAATAAAACCCTTCTCCAGGTTTTCTATGTTTCTCTTTGGTAAGGTTACAGACAGGAAATAGGTAGTTAACAAATCAAACTGAAGAATATCATTATTCTTGTTATTTCTACCAATTATAGTTGTAAAAATGTATGAAATACAAGGCAAAATTTCTTCTTAATTTTTTATGCAATTCTGAGACAAATTTTCTCAATCTAAAATGTCTTAAAATATGAGTTAATTGTCAGAAGTCATAAGAACTCTCCTGAAGCATTAAGGTAGTGTTTTTATTTAACACTTTCAATATCAAAGAATTATATGGCTAAGGGAGGAGGGGATTCTTATGTAAGAAAAGCCTGCAATATCCTTTCTGGAAAATAGGTTTTATAGCTGAAATGCCTGAGTTTAAAACCCACCTTAACCATTTGTTGCCCAAGTTACTTGCCAGGACACTTAACCCTTCTATATCACAGTGACACCTACTATAAAGTGAAGAAAGGAACTGTATCACATGACTTTGTAATAAGGAATAATCAGGCTATATATAGGTAAAGCACTTAACACATAGTTGCATCCATATTAAACACTTGTTAAAAGATAATTTTATAATTGAATCATTGGATTTTTATTTGAATGATCATAGAAGGGAACTCAGAGAAGGTAGGTGACTTATTCAAGGTCACATTGCATGCTGGTGGCCTTTTAACTGTGTAAGTCACATTTCAGGGTTCATTACTGATAATTCACTTACATTTAAGGACACTGAACAGATACTTGCCATTAACAATAATATTGGGGTAGCTTGAGTTTCTTGAGTATTTTTTCACATCTTTTCCTTTGTAAACAATATGCAAGTCATAATTGTCTCTACTGAGCAAATACCAGGAGAATATCATTTTGGATATTTTCATCTTAAATGGCAGATTTTTACTTGAATTTAAAGAAAGAAGTGGTACATTTCTGTGTCCATCTATAGTCTATTTCTTTGTCTTTTGTTTTCAATATACATGACAAATGTTAGTGAGACTGCCTATAACCAGAGAATGGGTTAACATTCACTAGCAAACCAAAAAGTACAAATATCATATTTGAAATAGCAGGACTACCTAAGTATTTTTATAGCAAAGTTTAAGTAGCTGCTTACTTAAAAGTTATAGAAGTTAAATTATAGTTTATAAAAGAAATTATGACTTTGCTTATGGAATACTGTATGGATTAGCATACTGTTTCTCAGCCTGTAATCTATGAGTCAAGAGAATTAAAACTTCCTTGGGTGCTTTGTAATAATGTATTTTCTTAGACATCTCCATTTATACACCGAGTCAGACTGTTCTCGCCATCGTTCACCTACTATCAGGAATTCCCCTGCTTGTAAAAGTTTATATTCTTTTGGCCTAGTTCTCAAGGGCAATGTTATAGACCTGAGTTTAAATTCTAGTACCACACATGAGAGATATAGAATGTCAGGCAAATTAATCTAATTTCTACTTAGTTTTCTCATCTGTGAAAAAGAGACAAAGAACGCATCTAATTCATGGAGCTACTGTAAATTGAATGAGCTAATGTATGAAACAAACACTCCATAAGTAACAGCATATGAACCTTGGAAGAGCTTCTTGGGTGATTTTTTTCATTACAAACCATTAAGTTAAATTGTGATATCCCTAAAGACAACATCTGATTCACTTTACTTTCTATTTCAGTATCTAGAAAAAGGAGTAAATTAGAAAGAGATCTGTTAATAATACAGATTATTCAATTTGTATTCTGACCTCTACCCTCGTATCCAATCCCTAGGACAAAACATTTCTGAGATTTCTGAAATTAATGTGGATTGCCCTCATTCAGTACAAATACCATAGAATTTTTGGTGTCTTTTTTCCCTCCCATCTTTGAGTATCTTACAATGTATATCTAACAGAGAACTAATCTCGGCAGATGCTTCTAAAAATTGTTTCATAGTCTCATATGTAGAAAAATGTTATATCCATTGTAAAGTCCCAGAAATGTATAATTCATATTACAGGTTACAAGAAGTCTTATATCAAAGAAACTTGGTTTATTTCTTTAACTGAGAATTTCTTAAACTTACTTGGTTAAAGAATTTTTTCACTGTATAATACCTAAAAATATTTCTAAGCATAAGTGATTATCCTAGTATATTCTCTTGTTCATGTGATGTTTTCAAAATTATCCCTTTCCTCAGTCTTTCTCTTTCATGTGTTCAGAAGCTGATATTGGAATTGTAATCTAGTGTATAGGCAGCCATATGTGTCTTGAAACCCTGATCCTTCACTTAGTTTTAAGTTATCTTAAGCTGGTTAACTAAACTCTCTAGACCTCCACTTTCACATTTGTAAAATGGAACTAATAACATTCAATTTTTAGTGCTTTTGTGAGGATTCTATTCCGGATGTGCTTAAAGTACTTACCCCAGTCTAGTGGCTGTGAAAATGACCTGTTAACTTCTTTTGTATTGATTTCCATTGTTGCTTAGAATTCTAACAATAATGTGAAATGTCCTTTTTTCCTTTCATAATAGTTTCAAATCACTACTTTTCTTTAAATCATTTCAAGTATCCAATGCAAGGGACTGCACTTACCTGTCAGAGAGAGGCAGGTCATTGCCCATGATCACTCACAGCAAAAGAGCAGTTAAGAACTATTAGAAGCAAAACTCTTGGTCCAACATGGGGCCTTTTTCAATGTTATCCTTATACGTGTCACTACTTCCTCTTCTGAAATGTTTGCTACCGATATCTGCTAAATTCTAAGTCAAGAAGGAAATGAAAGTCAGGGTCAGAAAGAACATGTATTTTATATGCAACTTGTTCCTTTGAGAGGAAATGTGGTATAGTTAGCGTATTTTCTTTCCATTATCACTTTCTCAAGCTTACTGCTGACTGTCTCAGGTGGCAAGAGGAAGTGGTAATTGGACAAAAATAATTTAACCCTTTTGGTAAGTTTTTCTTTTTAAAAAAAAAAAGATAATAAAAACAGCTTATTCTTGAGTTCTCCATTGTGTACTAAAGGCAAAATGTCACCAGGAACAATAAGCAAAAATGATTGCTTTAAAAATTATTGGTCAAGGCTCATTTTGGAACCACTCACTGGTCATGTGATTTGGTATGAGTGGTACCAATTTCCAGCTTTTACTCCAAAGGCAAAATCCCCCTTTATGACCTCCATTACCACATCTGGCCTGGATCACACATCTTGTACCCTTACGGTTTCAAGTGTGATTCATTCTGAAAGAATATATTCCATATAACTGTATGAAAAGTTTATAATTAAGAATGGTTTGACCAGACTTTTTCTAGGGCCTCAGTGGGTGGGGAAATCTTAGTGACTTAGGTATCCCAAAAAATGGTTCAGAGTTCTTCAATCTCAATTTTTAATTTCTTTCTGTATCTATGAATCATGTTCTAGGGACAGAGTCATATTAACCAAGTCATTACTGACACAAAGGTCAGGTTTCTATTTCATTAATTAAGAATGATATATATAAACTTCTAAAAGATCTGAAATAATCTAACCTAAATTTCTTCCCAGTTAGTGATGTGCCTAGGAAACCAAAGTATAATGCAAAATTTAATAAGTGAAGGATAAGAACTTATATGGGAAGACAGATAATTTTATCTTGCTTATCATTTTTTATTTTTTATTGAAGGATAATTGCTTTACAGAATTTTGCTGTTTTCTGTCAAACCCCAACATGAATCAGCCATAGGTATACATATATCCCCTCCCTTTTGAACCTCCCTCCCGTCTTCTGCCCCATCCCACCCCTCTACATTGATACAGAACCCCTGAGCTATACAGCAAATTCCCCTGGTCATCTATTTTACATATGATAATGTAAGTTTCCATGTTACTCTTTCCATACATCTCACCCTCTTCTCCCCTCTCCCCATGTCCATAAGTCTATTCTCTATGTCTGTTTCTACACTGCTGCTGTGTAAATAAATTCTTCAGTATGTTTCTCAATTCCATATATATGCATTAGAATATGATATGTATCTTTCTCTTTCTGACTCACTTCACTCTGTATAATAGGTTCTAGATTCATCCACCTCATCAGAACTGACTCAAAGGTGTTCCTTTTTATGGCTGAGTAATATTCCATTGTGTATATGTACCACAACTTTATCCATTCATCTGTTGATGGACATCTAGGTTGCTTCCATGGTCTAGCTATTGGAAATAGTGCTGCAATGAACAAGGGATACATGTGTCTTTTTCTATTTTGGTTTCCTCAGGGTATGTGCCTATGAGTGGGATTGCTGGAATAAAACCACCATATGGAAACTCCATACTGTCTTCCATAGAGGCTGTATCAATTTACATTCCCACCAACAGTGCAAGAGCAGTCCCTTTTCTCCAACCCTCTCCAGCATTTATTGTTTGTAGACTTTTTGATGATGGCAATTCTGACCCATTCTGACCCAATCACCCACTCTGAGGTGATATCTCATTGTAGTTTTGATTTGCATTTCTCTCATGAGTGATGTTGAGCATATTTTCATGTGTTTGTTAGCCATCTGTAGGTCTTCTTTGGAGAAATGTCTGTTTCGGTCCTTTTCCCACTTTTTGATTGGGCTGTTTGTTTTTCTGGTATTGAGTTGTATGAGCTGCTTGTATATTTTGGAAATTAATCATTTGTCAGTTGTTTCATTTGCTATTATTTTCACACATTCTGAGGTTGTCTTTTCACCTTGCATATAGTTTCCTTCGTTGTGCAAAAGCTTTTAAGTTTAATCAGGTCCCACTTGTTTATCTTGCTTATCATTATACACTCATAGTAAATTTAAATTACAGATAATCCTCAAACAACAGGGGTTTGTTTGAACTATATTGCTCCACTTACAGGTGGATATTTTTCAATAGTAAATACTATAGTACTACATAGTTTGTGGCCAGTTGAATGTGTAGATAAAGAGGAACCTCAGATATGGAGAGACAACTGTGAGTTATACAGGTATCAGTCCCTGCATTGTTCAAGGGTCAACTATACTTCATTTGTTCATGTATTTTTGCAAGAACATCAACATACAAAGTTATGAGTGAGTCTTCAGTTTCTCTCTTGATCCAAGAATATGGTTCACAGAATAGAAATGTTAAAGTTTCTGCTGATATGGCCTAAATTGTTTGACTTGGTCTTCCCTTTCAAATAATCATATTCATTTATCTAATACTTGACAAGCATTTAATGGGCTCCCACTATCTGTTAGATTCTTTACTAATTTCTAGGAACATATAGATAAATAAGAAATGGTACCTAGCCACAAGAAAGTTAAAGTATCAGACAGAGTGTGGATTAGTCATAAGAAAGTTGAATGAAAGCTAATTACAAGACCATTTGATGACTGTTATGGTAGGAACAAGCATGGATTTCAACATGACCACAAAGAAGGAGTAAGATAATTCAAACCTGAGGAGCTGGGGAAGGTTTTTTGGAAAAGGTAACATTTCAGCATGCCTAGTGGTAATTAGTATTACTTGTTAACAATGGAAAGCCCTGCTAATTATTCAACAAGAGATTGAATAAACACTAAAGTAATCCATTAAAACAAAAAGATAAACAGTGAAAAATATAGAAGGAAAGCAACCAGGATCACTCCAGTAATCTCAAAATCAGGAATTTATGGACTTTGTCTGTCTTGTGATAGTGATAAGATGACTTAACTCTGATGATATACAAGTTCTTTGTTTGTTTGTATTTTTGTGACTGTATTTCATTGTTAATTTAGAAAGGTCTAATTAGGGTCAGTTGTCTATATCTGGATAAATAAGCTGTGACCAAAAGAGCAGAATAATAGAAGTGACTGGTGAAAACCTAAATCAGTATATTTGGTGCTTCTCAAGGAAAAATCTTGGGATGAGTTGACAATCACCCAAAGAGATACCATTATGCTACTTTATGGTACTACTAGTTTTCTTCATATTCTCAATGACCTCAGTGTAAATTTCAAGCAGCTTAATATATCTGACAAGGACCTTTACAGGCTGACTGGGGTTCTGCTAATCTCTCTGGACTTATTTCATTAGACTACATCTTGAAATTTAAGCCCCAGGTAAACTGAGTAATTCTTACCAGGCCCCATGAGTGTGGTTATGCTCTTTCTTTCCCATAGGCCTCTACCTTTGTCATCACCTTGAAACATGCTAAAAGGTTTGAAATCCTCTTCTTATTTGACTGATTTTTATTGTTTTCAGCTCCTTCCTATGAGATCATTTCTAATAAGAAGACTTCCTTGACTACTAAAGAATATTCTTTTGAAGGAGTTCCCTGTTGGCCTAATGATTAAGACTCTGCCTTTCAATGCAGGGGACTCAGGTAGGAGAACTAAGATCCCACATGCCCCAGGGCAACTAAAGCCTGTGCACCTCAACGAAGATTCAACATGGCCAAACAAATACATCAATATTTTAAAAAATAAAAGAATGTTCATTTCAATTCCCACAGAGACTTATTCCCATCATACTCTAAATCTATAATTTGTCTTCCTTGGACATAAATCATATCTGTCCTATTTCATATTATATTCCAAGAGCTTGCCAGAATATTAGCACAGATTTTTTACTCAATAATTATATATTAAATCATTAACAGCAGTTCTAAATCCCAGTGTCTATTAATTTGTATATTTTTAATATTTTTCCACAAGCTATGTTTCTTTCAGCACTGTATGGTATTCTTACAGCACTGTGCTTGGAGTATAGCTCAATAAATATAGGTCAAATAAACACCAATGAAAATAATCTTCTGATATTAAAAAATGATGTGTTCTTGTGTAAATCATAGACTAACTGGTTGCTGAGACCCATCTGTCTTTACACCTCTACTTTCTCATGGCCTACAACAGTGCCTGGCACATAGGAAATGGCTCATACCTGTTATTGAATATACAGGTGAAGCAGCATCAATACCAACATGTTATTAATAGCCATAAAGCTATTCCCATTGTGGGAATTTCCTGGCAGTCCAGTGGGTAAAACTTGCTGCTTTCACTGCCAGAGCCCATGATCATTGGTAAGGGGGAAATAATTATTCTCATTGTAAGAATTTTAAGATAAGTTAAGATCAATGTCATCATAATGATCACCCAGGGTACTGTGCGGTAAAACAACTGTGCAGTGATGTGCAGAGTTTCCAAATTGAGGAGATGGCAATTAATCTGGTTTCATGGTCTGACACTTATGTTTTTCTTATTTCAGTAATGACTTCATTTGGACTAGGAGTCATTAAGTATTATTTATTACATATAATAAATATTGATATATTTCCTATAAGATATTTGGTTTTTAATTTATTTTTGTTTCTTAGTAAAATAGTAATCACAAATGATTGTCCTTACTCTTCTCTCAGTTAAGTTCAGAAAAGGAAACTTTGAACAACTGTAGATATGCTGAAAGGCTAAGTTTTTTGTTTTGATAGATGGGAACCCCTTTTCCAGCCCCACTCTCTTTTTTCTTCCCATTTGTTATCAAAGAGGCAAAATATCTCACCTTGATGTGGGTGCAATTGGCCATTTGAGCAATGAGTGTATGTCATTTAATTTTCTGTGAGTATCCACCAGGCTGGTTAGGCTTCTATGTACATCAATCCCAAGATCATATCCTTGAAGTAAAAATGATAATGGGAAGACAAAATTGGCCTTGAGAGTAGTAATCTTAAGATAAACTTTCCCTGAATATTATTAGAGGGAAAAAAAAAAGTGTGATTTTTTTACAACTGAGCAGGCACAAAAGGAAAGAAAAAAATGTTCAAAGTGGCAGGGTCTCTACTTGTTCAAATTCTTAAAATGTGTCTTAACACATAGTTTCATAAAAAGCACTAAATAAGAGACAAAAAGAAAAAAAAATCTTTTTTTTTTTTTTTGTATTCCCTCAGGAAAGCATAAAAAGACAGATGGCCCAAATAAGAGGGTCCCTGGTCAGACAAGACCTTAATAATCTTATTTGCTTTGACAAAGGAGTGTATGTGGTGAACTATGTGATGACTTTGTTCTCCCAGGAGAAAGGACAACAGAGAAGACAGAAAGACACCTAAAAAGGGCCACATCTTTGAAAACGTGGGTTATGATGCTTCGTTTTGTTAAGTAGTGAAAGAACAATAAGAGCCTTTCCTTTTATAATTTGTGCTATCCTTGCTCAATTGTAAATCTGAAAACAAAAGTTCAAAGCAGTGCAATTTCTTTTTTTTTTTTTCCCTTCTGTTATATAATGAGTGAAGAACAAAGAAACTTGTTTTACTCTATCTCTGGGAAATGAATAAAGGTTAAAAAAGGGAGAGAAAGCAGAAACAATCTAAATTAACAGAACCTTAAAATCTCACACAGAACTGTTTGTGGAGGTCAAATTTCCTCCATCAAGAGCAACTAAAGACTGTCTTGAAATCATTTCAGTTCCTGTAAGTTAGTAATGCTTATGGAGTGAACTTCTGGACTAACTATAATAGCATGATCCTTTTAAACATATCTCTGTGATTGGAAGATAAATCACTTTTCCCTTTCAAAGACTCAATAACACTTCCTCATGCTATACTTAGGGGAAATTTTGGATAGGAAACTGAATTTCAGAGAATCATGCATCCAATATCCAACACATTCTTTTAAACATTCCAGAAAAGAGGCACCAAAACGATTGTCTATAACATGAAGTACGATATAGTGGAAAGACTGTTTTGTGTTTTGTTTTCAAATTCCAGCTGTGACTCTTGGCTGTGTTGCCTTGCTCAGATTATTTAACCTCATTGCATTGTATGTTTTTCAGATATAAAGATTATTTTTTTTAAATATATACTTCATATGTAGAAAACAAACATAGTTACTGGGGTGGGGGAGGGGGAAGGGGAAGGAGTGAGGTAAACTAGGAGATTTAGATTGACATATGCACGTTACTATATATAAAATAAGGGCTTCTAAAGTGACGTGGTGGTAAAGAATCCACCTGCCAATGTAGGAGATATGAGAGATGTGGGTTCGATGCCTGGGCTGGGATGATCCCTCTCCAGTATTTCTTGCCTAGAAAATTCCATGGACAGAGGAGTCTGGTGGGTTACAGTCCATGGTATCACAATGAGTCAAACACGACTGCATACACACACACATATGTATAAAATAGATAACTAATAAGGGCCTACTATATACCACAGGGACCTCTACTCAATACTCTGTAATGACCTATACGGGAAAAGAATTTTAAAAAGAATGGATATATACCTATGCATAACTAATTCACTTTGTTGTAAACTTGGAACTAATACAACAATGTTAATCAACTATACGTCAATAAAAATTTTTTTTAAAAGAATGCAGATTGAAAATTTGGCAAAAAATAAAACCTGTATTTCAGGAAGGGTGTTTTAAAGTTTAAATATCAGGGTATGTATTGAACACAACACATTTTAGGGTTTTTCTTTATTGCATATTAAAATATCAAATATGTGTGACATTAAAAAAATCTCTGAAATAAGCCAGAGACAATGGCACACTTTCTTCCTTCCTAAGTAACAGACCCAACCAATATAGAGATAGGTCAACTCCAGCCTACAGACCAAACACAGCCCTCATTTGACTTTGTACATAAAATTATTTGGAAGACAAGCATGCCCATTCATTTCTGAACTTTCTGTTGCTGCTTACATGCTTCAGTGGTATAGTTGTGTAGTTGCAGTGGAAGTCATGTGGTCCCCATATTCAGACTCTTTACTATCTTCCCTTTTACAGAAAAAGTTGTGACCCTTAACTTGAAAAAAGAAGAGGGAGAGGTTAGCAAAAATTCTAGGCAGTTTCCAAGATTCAGTTCAGTTCAGTCGCTCAGCCATGTCTGACTCTTTGTGACCCCATGAATGGCAGCATGCCAGGCTTCCCTGTCCATCACCAACTCCCGGTGTCTACCCAAACCCATATCCATTGAGTCGGTGATGAAATCCAACCATCTCATCCTCTGTTGTCCCCTTCTCCTCCTGCCCTCAATCTTTCCCAGCATCAGGGTCTTTTTTTTTTTTTTTTTGTGCCTCTTTTATTTATTTATTTATTTATTTTTATTTTTTTTTTTATTATTATTATTATTTTTTTTTCCAGTGGGTTTTGTCATACATTGATATGAATCAGCCATGGATTTACATGTATTCCCAATCCCGATCCCCCCTCCCACCTCCCTCTCCACCCGATTCCTCTGGGTCTTCCCAGTGCACCAGGCTGGAGCACTTGTCTCATGCATCCCACCTGGGCTGGTGATCTGTTTCACCATAGATAGTATACATGCTGTTCTTTTGAAATATCCCACCCTCACATTCTCCCACAAAGTTCAAAATTCTGTTCTGTATTTCTGTGTCTCTTTTTCTGTTTTGCATATAGGGTTATCATTATCACCTTTCTAAATTCCATATATATGTGTTAGTATGCTGTAATGTTCTTTATCTTTCTGGCTTACTTCACTCTGTAGAATGGGTCTTTTCAAATGAGTCAGCTCTTCGCATCAGGAGCTTCAGCTTCAACAAGAATCCTTCCAATGAACACCCAGGACTAATTTGCTTTAGAATGAACTGGTTGGATCTCCTTGCAGTCCTAGGGACTCTCAAGAGTCTTTTCCAACATCATAGTTCAAAAGCATCAATTCATCAGTGCTCAGCTTTCTTTATAGTCCAACTCTCATAGCTACCCATGACTACTGGAAAAACCATAGCCTCAAATAGGCAGACCTTTGTGGACAAAGTAATGTCTCTACTTTTTAATATGTTGTCTAGGTTGGTTATAACTTTCCTTAGAAGGAGCAGGTGTCTTTTGATTTCATGGCTGCAATCACCATCTGCAGTGATTTTGGAGCCCAGAAAAATTAAGTCTGCCAATGTTTCCACTGTTTCCCCATCTATTTGCCATAAAGTAATAGGACTGGATGCCAGATTTTTGAATGTCGAGTTTTAAGCCAGAATTTTCATTCTCCTCTCTCACTTTCATCAAGAGGTTCTTTAGTTCCTCTTCACTTTCTGCCATAAGGATGGTGCCATCTGCATATCTGAGATTATTGATATTTCTCCAGGCAATCTTGATCCCAGCTTGTGCTTCATCCAGCCCAGCATTTCACATGACATATTTCGCATATAGGTTAAATAAGCTGGGTGACAATATACAGTCTTGATGTATTCTTTCCCCAATTTGGAACCAATCTGTTGTTTTATGTCCTATTCTATCTGGTGCTTCTTGACCTGCATACAGGTTTCTCATGAGACAGGTAAGGTGTTCTGGTATTCCCATCTCTTTCAGAATTTTCCACAGTTTGTTGAGATCCACACAGTCAAAGGCTTTAGCGTAGTCAATAAAGCAGAAGTAGATGTTTTTCTGGAACTCTCTTGCTTTTTCAATGATCCAATGGATGTTGCAATTTCATCTCTGGTTCCTCTGCCTTTTCTAAAACCAGCTTGAACATCTGGAAGTTCTCGATTCATGTACTGTTGAAGCCTAGGTTGGAGAATTTTGAGCATTACTTTGCTAGCATGTGAAATGAGTGCAATTGTGTGATGGTTTGAACATTCTTGACATTGCCTTTCTTTGGAATTGGAATGAAAACTGACCTTTTCCAGTCTTGTGGCCACTGCTGAGTTTTCCAAATTTGCTGGCATATTGAGTGCAGCACTTTCACGGCATCATCTTTTAAAATTTGAAATAGCTCAGCTGGATTTCCATCACCTCCTTTAGCTTTGTTCCTAGTAATTTTGTACTTTCAATATCACCAGGCAGCCAGACAGAAACCATTCAGTAAATTGATCATAGATCCTGTTATTGGTCAGAGAAAATAATTTTCAAATAATATGAATCTGTAATAGAAGAAAGAACCTATCACAGTCACAGCAGGATCACATGTTCATAAAGACTTAAACAAAAATCTTGTGAATAATTAGACTTGCATTTGCAATGTGATTGTATGCAATGTATTTTTAAGCTATATTTAATTTGTTCTTACCATGTGCCAAAATTCCATTTTGAGTTCTTTACACATATTAGCTCATTTACTTTTCTTGAGATAGATACCAATACTATACCCATTTGGCAGATACGAAAAATAATGCACAGACTGCTTGATCTAGGACTTTGTAAATGGTGAGGATATACTGGATCTTAGTGGAGCCTAGACACAACTATAAAACTATATTTACAACCTAATAATATGAATTATTTTGGGGGAGCAAATGATCACTTATGATGACCAATATATTTTTATTCATTCATATATGTTCGTATTTTCCATCAAAACCTACTCTGTAACAAGCAGTGTATAGCCTAGCAATCCATGAGTGATCAATAGACATGTCTTTGTCCTCATGGATATGACTGATGGATTCAATGCAAGATGAAGAGAATAAGGAAAAAAGAAAACCAGAATGATTCTTAGAAGTTTTATCTGAGCAAGTGGATGGACATGGGCATTATTTACTGGAAATGGGTCACCAGAGCCTTAGTTGGACTCATTTTCAAAGTTTAACTAATTGGCACGACTAGAAGTTCTTATTGATGCTGATTTTTTTTCCTGTTATGATAAGTTGGACACAATTAGTAACTGAAAAACATATAATATCTGAGAGTTTTCTTTTGTCTGGTATCTGACATTCAGTGCTGAGATTCATTAATACATCAGAGGCAGGAATTCACTGATTGTCAAAGTCTAGCAATTTCATTTTCATTTTTTTTTCTGAATACTTTTATAACAAGTCATTTCTTTTTTGTATTTGCTCTCTGAAATCTCCACTTCCACATTTATGTAGTGACACCTGTTTTATTATGGGATGTAGCCATTGTTCACTATATTCTCACTCTTTTACTATTGCATAGCCTTAGTTCTAGAAGTAAATATATATCTAATTCTCACTCTCAGTCTTTATGTTAGTGTGTCTATTCATTTTGTTGTCCAGTGCTCTGGCTCTACATACTTTTCAGGAATGGTGCATTGTAATACTTCCCAAGTTCTTGCACGTTGATAATACCTTGTCTCCACCCTTTACTATGGAGAGTTACTTTTGCCATTTATTCAATGCAAATTCCCTGGACATTTTCTGCCTTTAAACATCTGAAATACTGTTTTCTATTTCCCTGAGGCAAAAGCATTGTTCTTTAAAAAAGAAAAAGAAGAAGAGTAGTGTGTAATCTAATTTTCTTGTAAATTTTTCCTCACTTTGCATAGATGCAAGAAGTTTTTACTTTTCTAAATATATCAATAATTTTTAAAGAATATATCTTTCTTAAAAGCAGTTTCTACTGGAGTATGACCAATTAACAATGTCATGATAGTTTCAGATGGACTGCAAAGGGACTCAGCTATACATACACATATATAAACATTCTATCCCATACTCCCCTCCCATGAAGGCTGCCATAAAGAATATATCTTGATTTGAGTTTTTCTCTGAGTAGTAGTATTTTTTAGGTACATAGTGTACCCTTTCTTTTGTATGAACACTTTTTCAATATAGTTTCAAGCAACTTTTAAAATTTGCATAATGGTTACATTGCACTCTACATTATTTTTTCTTAAGACTTTTATTCAGCCTTGTCTAACTCAATGAAACTATGAGCCATGCTGTGTAGGGCCACCCAAGATGGAGAGGTCATGGTGGAGAGTTCTGACAAAATGTGGTCCGCTGCGGAAGGGAATGGCAAACCACTTTAGTATTCTTGCCTTGAGAATCCCATAAACAGTATGAAAAGGCAAAAAGATAAGACACTGAAAGATGAACTCCTCAGGTGCCCAATATGCTACTGGATCAGTGGGACAATGACTCCAGACAGAAGGAAGAGACAGAGCTAAAGCGAAAACAACACCCAGTTGTGGATGTGACTGGTGATGGAAGCAAGGTGCGATGCTATAAAGAGCAATAGTGCATAGGAACCTGGAATGTTAGGTCCATGAATCAAGGCAAACTGGACGTGGTTAAACCGGAGATGGCAAGAGTGAACATCGACATTTTAGAAATCAGTGAACTAAAAAAGACTGGAATGGGTGAATTAAATCAGATGACCATTATATCTACTACTGTGGGCAAGAATCCCTTAGAAGAAATGGAATAGCCATCATAGTCTAAAAAAGAGTCTGAAATGAAGTACTTGGATGCAATCTCAAAAACGACAGAATGAACTCTGTTCATTTGCAAGGCAAACCATTCAATATCACGGTAATCCAAGTCTATGACCCGACCAGTAATGCTGAAGAACCTGAAGTTGAATGGTGCTATGAAGACCTACAAGACCTTCTAGAACTAACATGCAAAAAAGATGTCCTTTTCACCATAGGGGACTGGAATGCAAAAGTAGGAAGTCAAGAAACACCCGGAGTAACAGGCAGATTTGACCTTGGAGTACAGAATGAAGCAGGGCAAAGGCTAACAGAGTTCTGCCCGGAGAATGCACTGGTCACAGCAAACACCCTCTTCCAACAACACAAGAGAAGACTCTACACATGGACATCAACAGATAGTCAACACCGAAATCAGATTGTTTATATTCTTTGAAGCCAAAGATGAAGAAACTCTATGCTGCTGCTGCTGCTGCTAAGTCACTTCAATAGTGTCCGACTCTGCGTGACTCCATAGATGGCAGCCCACCAGGCTCCCCTGTCCCTGGGATTCTGCAGGCAAGAACACTGGAGTGGGTCACCATTTCCTTCTCCAATGCATGAAAGTGAAAAGTGAAAGTGAAGTTGTTCAGTCGTGTCTGACCCACCAGGCTCTTCCATCAGTGGTATTTTCCAGGCAAGAGTACTGGAGTGGTGTGCCATGGCCTTCTCCTGAAGAAGCTGTATATAGTCAGCCAAAACAAGACTGGGAGCTGACTATGGCTTAGCTCATGAACTCCTTATTGCCAAATTCAGCCTTAAATTGAAAGTGGGGAAAACAACTAGACCCTTCAGGAATGACCTAAATCAAATCCCTTACAATTATACAGCAGAAGTGAGAAATAGATTTAAGGGACTAAATCTGATAGACACAGTGCCTGGTGAACTATGGATGGGTGTTCATGACATTGTACAGGAGACAGGAATCAAGTCCATCCCCAAGAAAAAGAAATGCAAAAAAGCAAAATAGCTGTCTGAGGAGGCCTTACAAACAGCTGTGAAAGAAGAGAAGCCAAAAGCAAAGGAGAAAAGGAATTATATACCCCTTTGAATGCAGAGTTCCAAAGAATAGCAAGGAAGAAAGCCTTCCTCAGTGATCAATGCAAAGAAATAGAGGAAAACAATAGACTGGGAAAGACTAGAGATCCGTTCAAGAAAATTAGAGATACCAAGGGAACATTTTATGCAAAGATAGGCACAATAAAGGACAGAAATATTATGAACTTAATAGAAGCAAAAGGTATTAAGAAGAGGTGGCAAGAATACACAGAAGAACTATACAAAGAATATCTTTATGACTCAGATAATCAGGAAGTTATGATCACTCACCTGGAGCAAGACATCCTGAAATGTGAAGTCAAGTGGACCTTAGGAAGCTATCACTATGAACAAAGCTAGTGGAAGTGATGGAATTCCAGTTGAGCTATTTCAAATCCTAGAAGTGGATGCTGTGAAAGTGCTGCACTCAATATGCCAGCAAAATTTGGAAAACTCAGCAGTGGCCACAGGACTGGAAAGGGTCAGTTGTCATTCATATCCTAAAGAAAGGCAATGCCAAAGAATGTTCAAACTACCACACAATTGTACCCATCTCACACATTAGTAAAGAGATGCCTAAAATTCTCCAAGCCAGGGTTCCGCAATACATGAATCGTGAACTTCCAGATATTCAAGCTGGTTTTAGAAAAGGTTTTAGAAAAAAACCTTTAGAAAAAGGTTTTAGAAAAGGCAGAGAAATCAGAGATCAAATTGCCAACATCCACTAGACCATCAAAAAAGGAAGAGAGTTCCAGAAAAACATCTATTTCTGCTTTATTGACTATGCCAAAGCCTTTGAATGTGTGGATACAATAAACTGTGGAAAACTGTGTAGCAGATTGGAATATCAGACCACCTGTCCTGCCTCTTGAGAAACCTGTATGCAGGTCAGGAAGCAACAGTTAAAACTAGACATGTAACAACAGACTGGTTCCAAATAGGAAAAGGAGTATATCAAGGCTGTATATTGTCACCCTGCTTATTTAATTTATATGTAGAGTACATCATGCAGGGCTAGAGAAAGCACAAACTGGAATAAAGATTGCTGGGAGAAATATCAGTAACCTCAGATATGCAGATGACACCATCCTTACAGCAGAATGTGAGGAAGAACTAAAGAGTCTCTTGATGAAGGTGAAAGAGGAGAGTGAAGAAGTTGGCTTAAAGCTCAACATTCAGAAAACTAAGATCATGGCATCTGATCCCATCACTTCATGGCAAATAGATGGGGAAACAGTGGAAACAGTGGCTGACTTTTTTTCTGGGCTCCAAAATCACTGCAGATGGTGACTGCAGCCATGAAATTAAAAGACACTTACTTCTTGGAAGGAAAGTTATGACCAACCTAGACAGTATATTAAAAAGCAGAGACATTACTTTGTCAATAAGGGTCCGTCTAGTCAAGGCTATGGTTTTTCCGGTGGTCATGTATGGATGTGAGAGTTGGATTATAAAGAAGGCTGAGCGCTGAAGAATTGATGCTTTTGAACTATGGAGTTGGAGAAGACTCTTGAGAGTCCCTCCGACTGCAAGGAGATCCAATCAGTCCATCCTAAAGGAGATCAGTCCTGGGTGTCCATTGGAAGGACTGATGTTGAAGCTGAAACTCCAATACTTTGGCCACCTGATGCGAAGAGTTGACTCATTGGAAAAGACCTGATACTGGGAGGGATTGAGGACAGGAGGGGAAGGGGACAACAGAGAATTAGATGGTTGGATGGCATTACCGACTCAATGGACATGGGTTTGGTTGGACTCCTGGAGTTGGTGATGGACAGGGAGGCCTGGAGTGCTACAGTTCATGGGGTCACAAAGAGTCAGACACAACTTAACTGAGCTGATTGTAGAAGACTCTTGAGAGTCCCTTGGACTGCAAGGAAATCCAACCAGTCCATCCTAAAGGAAATCAGTCCTGAGTGTTCATTGGAAGGACTGATGTTGAAGCTGAAGCTCCAAAACTTTGGCCACCTGATGTGAAGAACTGACCCATTGGAAAAGATCCTGATGCTTTGAAAGAATGAAGGTGGGAGGAGAAATGGTAGACAGAGGTTGAGATGGTTGGATGGCATCACCGACTTAATGGACATGAGTTTGAGTATACTCAGGAAGTTAGTGATGGACAGGGAGGCAGGCGTGCTGCAATCCATGGGGTCGCAAAGAGTTGGACACGACTGAGCGACTGAACTGAACCGAACTTTATCTATTTTTTCTTTTCTTTTCTTTTTTTTTTTTACTTTTAAAAGTTTATTCTTTGTCACATTCTACTCTTTTCAACATATTATTATGATTTTTCCCTATTGCACAATTTTTCTTTTCATTTTTTAGTATTTATTTCATTTTGAATATTTCTGAGTTGTGTGGTTTTCATATCTTGTACAAATTTTTAAATGATATTTTTGTTGCTTTGAAATAGTAGATTGTTATAAAATTAGACCCCTATCTTATTGTTCTCACAAATAAATTAAAACTAAATGGACTATAATATCTGAAACCATGAAACTTCTATGAGAAAACATAGGAAAAATGTTTCTTGATATGAGTCTTAGTAATGACTTTGGATATGACACCTAAAGCATAGCAACAAATCAAAAATACACAAGTGAGACTACATCAACCTAAAATCTCTGAACATAAAGTAAACAATCTACAAAGTGGAAAAACAACTAATGAAGTGGAACAAAAATATTCACAAATCATATATCTGATGAGGGGTTAATATCTTATTTCTCTATAGAAACATGCCATCTGAATAAAGGTGTTAATGAGGAGAGAGAGAGACCTGAGGATGCACTCTTTCACTCACTCACTTTTCAAAGATTTTAAACAGTTCTAATTTTTGTAGCCTGTCTGCCAAACACTGAAGTATGAGTGCTTAAAGCAGTTCAGAATAACTAATATATTTTCATTGTTTTAATCATCAATTACATAAATGTTCTACCAATATTGACTGACTGACAATCATCTTCCAAAACAAGCAGAAAAAATGCATGTACTTTCTTAAAGAGATTCAAGAAAGAACTTCCTTTATAAGAAATCTCAGTATCATCAAGAGGAAAAGTCACTTTTTAAAATATTTTCTATTTTACCTTGTAGTATTTGAGTCATTTTCAAACTCTTATTAGGTGTTTTTTAAGAGTTGTTATGGAGTTTAAATACGGACATTCATTCTCATCTAGACTTAGTGGATTTTATCCTTTTTTTCCCAATTATTTTCTCCCCCTCTAAGATGTAAGTTGTCTTAACAATCCTTCTGAGGCTTACAGGAGAGAAACAGTATAAGCAGAGAGAAGGTTGGTTGTTCTCTTCCTAAGAAGCAGGGATTTTGTAAATGAGAGCATACAACACACGATCTCCCTGAAGGCAGAAGAGTAAGAGCTTAGCGTTCCCACTCTGCATGTGAAATGATTCACTAATTAGTAGTCCTAAATGTTAAGGGAAGAGAAATGAAGAAATAAAAGCCACTTATATGGCGTTTTGTGTATGACGAAAGTGCTGTATGAAACTTTGCTTCTTCATGGAAAATACCATTCTGTAAAAACGTGGTCCTATAAACTGTTATTTAAGCGGGTTCCTACAGCTGCAGACTGATTAAAACCCAGCAGGTAAAGCTATAATAAACAAATGCCACCTGCTGCTGGAACAGGTGTTGTGTCCTCATTTAGAAATGAAACTAAATGAGAGGATGCAGAGGGGTTAGAAGACACCATTGCCTGAATTACTAGGAGCCTAGCATTCTGTAATTCATTGCTGTTTGTCCTTGAACTTAATGCTGGGGGCTTTGATTTGTCAGGTTAGTTGATAATGCCTTGAGAATTAAACTTCAATACAATTAAGAAGACCTATATCTTCTCCTGATAGAATTCCCACACTCAGTGCTGGCATTTTTTACCTCTTTGTTTTATTGTTGACCTGTCTTCACCCTGCACTACTTAGAAATCAATTATAGGATACAAATTATTGAGAACAGTTCTTTTCACCTCCTAAGAACAAATGAAAAGATACTTCACGCAGGATAAATTAAAGAACAGAATATATTGGATAGCATGCTATGAAATTTAATGAGTACCTTTTAAATATCATGTCTTATATGATGTTAGGCTCTTCTCTCACTTTTTTTCTGTATTTCATTTCTCATCACAATTCTAACACTCACAATTTACTGGAAACAGAAAAAGGTTACTTCTATTGTTTTAAAAACTTTTGGCCTCTTCTTTTCTCTTTAAATAACATAAATTCATGAAAGTTATTTTAAAATGATTTTGAGAAAGTGTAACTGGAAGACTCAAGAAGTTTTGGGGGAAAATGATTTGCCCAATGTGTTTGCAATGGTTGCTACTTTAGGATGAATCTAAGCTACTTTATAGATATTGTTTGAGATCAAATAAATAAGCAAATGTGATAATGTTTTGACTATCTCAAAGTACTTTATGAATATAAAAGAAATTTGAAATAGAGGTTGTATTTGAAGCTCATTGGAAATAGACACATTTTGATATAAATTGTAAGACATTTGCCAAGAGCTTACAAATAAGGGAGGATAAATGTTTTATGAAATTTAAAACTTTCTGGCAGGAAGTAGAGGTTGAGCTACTTATGTGCCCAAATTTTCTGAGAAGACAGTATGAAGTGTTTACCTTTGACCATAATCAACAATCATAAGCAATAACAAGGCTTATACCTATAGCTTCATGGGAGGATGTTTTAGTTACAATAATGCTAGGATTGTTATTATAAAGACATTCACCCTACACTTTCAAAGGATTAACAAAATGAAATTTTATTTCTGCTCATATTAAATTCAGGTAGGTAGGAAGGAAGGTTGCTTCCTTGTAGTCATTTAGGGATCCAAGGTCTTTCTATTGCATGGTCCTTCTAGACTCTTAGAATTTTTTTTTCCATTCAGCTGAGTGCTGGAAAGTCACATCTTCTTATCCACTTTGATTCAGTACTGGTATATGTTGGGTCTTTTCAGATCGCAAGGCCTGCATAGATGCAAAAGGGATGCCCCAAAATGTAGCCCCTGGTTAAGACACCACAATAAGAAACAACTCTACAATATGAAAGAAGAGTTGGTAGTTAGCTATCTATCTCCTCCACAAGGAAGCATAAATTAGTAAGATGGAATTTCCAGAGACAGGTCCTCAGGCTTCTTAATAGAATGGAATGTGTAAAATGTCCTCCAAGTGGGTGTGTGAGTAAATCTCTAAGAAAGTCAATAAAAAACCATTAAAAGAAAAAGTCAGCATTTAAATTTTTCAGCAGCCAAAATAAACAGTTTAGTGTTAGTCCAACTATTCCATCCGTGCTCTCAAAACTCTCTTCTTTTCTACTTCCCTCATCATCAATCCCAGGCCCTACACTGTTGAAGTAAAAAAAAAAAGAAAAGAAAGAAAAGAAGAGTTGATAGCAAATTGTATAATAGAAAGAAATAAAAGTGGAGAGAGAAAAGGAGGTTAACATCACCCCTCTCTCACTATAGTCCTACAGAATTCTCAATAGAGAAAATGAGAGTAGCTGGCAATAAAGTTTAAAATTGTATTTTATTATTAATATACACTAGATATTAATTGCTACCCAGAGAACTTTTGATTACCTGAAAGTAATATAAATATATATGTATATATAATAAAATAACACTAATGTTTAATTTCAACCAGTTACTTGGGAAAACCCTGTTCCAGAGAATGAATTTAAAGGATTAGTGAAAAAAAAAAAAAATAGTGGATTTATGATTATATCCCCTGAACTGTGCATTAAGCAGAGAATGGTATAAATAAGAAGCATTGGAGACAAAATCTTTCATGGGTATACACAGTCAGAGGTTGGCTTTGATCCGTTTTCTTGTAAGATGTGTACTGATTTCCATATGCATGTTATTATTGTTCAGTCACTAGCTAGTGTCCCTCTCTCTGTGACCCCAGGGACTGAAGCATGCCAGGATTCTTTTTCTTTCACTACCTTCCACAGTTCGCTCAGTCTGTTGTAATCCACACAGTCAAAGGCTTTAGTGCAATGAAGCAGAAGTAGATGTTTTCCTGGAATTCTCTTTCTTTTTCTATGATCCAATGGCAATTTGAGCTCTGGTTCCTCTGCCTTTTCAAATCCAACTTGTACATCTGGAATTTCTTAGTTCACATACTGTTGAAGCCTGGTTTGAAGGATTTGGAGCATTACCTTGCCTGCATGTGAGATGAGCACAATGGTATATTAGTTTGAACATTCTAAGGCATTGTCCTTTGTGATTGGAATGCAAACTGACCTATTCAGGTTCTGTGGCCGCTGATGAATTTTCCAAATCTGCTGACAAATTGAGTGCAGCACTTTAACAGCAACAGCTTTAGGATTTGAAATAGTTCAGCTGGAATTCTATCATCTCCACTAATATCTAACAAAATTATATGTAATTATATTTTAATATACTTTTTTTTTCTTAGTACAAAATAAACGTTGCTTAATCTTTGGTGATTCATGACTTTGAAAGTTTCAGAATCATTTAAAATAATGTAATTATAAAAGAAATAAGATATATTAGAAAAATTGACTCCTTTTTAAGCCTTTCTTAACACATTTCTTCTTCTTTTCCAGGTAGAAGTCATTAATTTTTCTTGCCTTTGGCTCCGTAACTTGTGTGTATCTATCCTTTCTGTTGAACCTGAGCATTTAAAAGGTAGTGATCTTTGAATTTCCTTTGTTATCAACAGTATCTGATATGTAGAAAGTCTGGTAAACACAGAGACTTACTGATTTGTAAAAGAGGCTGAAAGTTGAGGTTGTATAATAAATCCTTAAACTTATCTTTTAATGAAGCACTTTTCTCTCTTAAAAGTAGAACACATACAAAAAAAATCAGTTAATTGAGGATTTGGATCTTAAGTTCCTATTAATCAAAGTTTTAATGAATATAGACATAGAAGATAGATGAAGACTTTGACAAGATGCCTCTCTTGGTATGTAATGAAGGTTAATATGTGAAAAGTCCCTATAGTAGAGAACCTGTGGGAGACAGAACTCACAAGCTCCCCTGCATAATCAGAATTCTGTTTCTTTGTCTTTCACAAGATAATTTAAGTGATACAGAGTTGAACAACCCTAAGGAAAGGATTATCCGAGAAGGAATGATATTTCCAATGGAGCATGCAGGCTTAGAAAAAAGTTAGCACACTTCAAGCTTGGTAGTAGTTAGGCCACATACTCAGAATTTCCTGGGCATACTTAAACTCTTCCAGTTTGTAAAATACGTGTTGTCATTTACCTTCAAAATCAAGTTATAAAGAGTTTTATACACAAATTGAAAAAGCAGGCCTTTTTAATGAATTATTTTGTTATTAACATGTGTCTTCTTATTACCTTTTAAATTAAATTTATTTAAGATTCCTGATACTTTGCAAAGAAGTCAGCATGAAAGAAGCTCCAAACTTAACATCTATTGCTATTGTCAACTTAATTGATTTTCTTAGGGAAGCAGGTTGTACAGAAAAGACAAAGTATGATTTGAAAGAAGTATATTATCAAGATGTTAAATTAACTATGAAATAGTTGTAGAGCTTCTAAATGCTCAGAGTCCTTCTGTTAAATGTAAAAAGAGAGTGAATGCAATATGCTCAATATTTTTCATATTTTTCTTTGTCTTTGGAGGTCACCCAAATTATTTCTAGTCCCAATTTTCTTCCTATTAGGTAGCACATCAGAGTAGCTGCCTTGTTGAATTTCTCTGATGCTAGACATTTATGACATGCTGGACTTTAAATGCTTGAGGCTGTTTCTAGCACATTCTCTAATTATGTTTAAATAGGAGCCTGCTCTTTTGGTAAATCTGAATTTTTAGAGCAGAACAGTTAAAACTGCATTGATGCAAATCCAAGAAGAATAAGGTTAAACTTGAAGCCAGTTTAACCAAGTATAACTGTACAGCAGAAAAGCAATTAATTTTTCCATATTTTTCAGGGAGCATATTTCAGGGCTTCCATATTTTTGGCCTCCCTTAAATACATTTTCCTTTGACATATATGCAATTCATCACTGGCCAGTACATTTCAAACAGACAACCTCAGCAATTTAAATACAGACTTATTGGACTTTGTTGTTCTTGTTCAGTGGTGTAAGACACACAATTTGACATTTGCCATCATTCTGTCTATAACCAACACCAAAAACCAAAAATGTGATTCTCTGTACTATTATTTTTTTTCTGAACCCAAATTTATGTTGCAAAATTATTGACGGCGCACTTCTATCATAGGAATAACATCAAAGAGAGAAAAGAGATAGAGACTTTAGTCTAAATTTTTTACTCAACTCATGGCATGCATTTAAGAAGATCACTTAAACTTCTTTGAATCTTAGTATTACTATTCCTAAAATGAGAATTTAGGTTGAATTATTTTTCCCCCAAATTGGCCAGCTGTTCTATGATGATGTTTATTTCATTACCACAGCTTTCTATTGATTTTTTTTTTCCATTGAAGTATAACTTTATACAATGCTGCTGCTGCTGCTAAGTCACTTCAGTCGTGTCTGATTCTGTGTGACCCCGTAAACGACAGCCCATCAGGCTCCCCCATCCCTGGGATTCTCCAGGCAAGAACACTGGAGTGGGTTGTAATTTCCTTCTCCAATGCATAAAAGTGAAAAGTGAAAGTAAAGTAGCTCAGTCGAGTCCGACTCTTCGCCACCCCATGGACTGTAGCCTACCTGGCTCCTCCATCCATGGGATTTTCCAGGCAAGAGTACTGGAGTGGGGTGCCGTTGCCTTCTCCGACTTGATACAATCAGTTCAGTTCAGTTCAGTCGCTCAGTCGTGTCCGATTCTTTGAGACCCCATGAATCGCAGCACACCAGGCCTCCCTATCCATCACCAACTCCCAGAGTTTACTCAAACTCATGCCCATCGAGTCGGTGATGCCAGTCAACCATCTCATCCTCTGTCGTCCCCTTCTCTTCCTGCCCCCAATCCCTCCCAGCATCAGGAATAAGAGTATCCAAATCTTCAGTGCACAATTTGAGGAATTTTTAAATATGCAAGGACCATTCAGATCGAAGAATAGATTTCCAGTCCCAGTGAGCTCCCTGGTTTCACTACTGAGTCCATATTCTTTAATACTCTTTTAATTTCTGCCACCATAGCTTAGTTTTGCCTACTTTTGAACTTTATGTAAATGGAATCATTCAGTATGCACTTTTTTTGTGTGTTTGGCTTTGTTTGTTCAACAATATGTCCTTGTAAGTCATCTATACGCTGAGGAGTAGCGATGACTTGTTCTTTTCCATTGTAGTCTTGTATCCCTTTGTGTGGGATATACATGTGCCCTACCAAGGCCACCTATATACTAGCCATCTCTTTCTAGTCCTGCTCAACCCAAATAAACACACTGACATGATGGATCAATGTAGTTTGCTCTGGGGGTTTCTAGGAGATCCAGATCTCTTCAGACTCTATTAAAAGCTCTGAAGTAAAACTGTAAATATATATTATAGTCTGTCCCAGAGGAGTGCAACCTATTTCTGATCCCCTATTGTAACTGAAGTTCAAAACATATTTAACAAATCAATGGACACCTATCATGTTCCTAAAAATTAATCTGCTTGCTACCATAGCAGTTGTGGTTGGGACCATTACTTGATTGAGCCTATAATCATCTACTATCATTCTCTGGGACTCAACTGGTATCTGCAAAGATCAGACAGGCAAATTAAATGGAGATATAATAGGGACCACCACTATGTGCTTTAGTTCTTTAATGGTGACACTAATCTCTGCTACCCCCACTGTCTAGAATGCAGTATGGTTTTAGATGTACTATCGTGGTTGGGGAGAAGGGACAAGTTCTAAAATTTCTCCTTGACCTTCTTCAGTAAGATAATTATTACATATAATTCAGAGACTCAGTGTGGGAATTATCCAAGTATAACACTTCCAGTTATGCACTTAGGGACTGGAAACTGGCTAGCGGGTGACTCTATGGATCCCCTAGGTACACTATGTACCAGACTTAAGACTAGAGCTTCATGCATTACTTGGCACCTTCAGCTTTCCCTTTAATAAAAGCCTAAAGAGAGTATTTGAATCTCGAGACATGAGACTTTGTGCCCACTAACCTTCAAATATATGGATATTTCCTTTTCTGTAGGACATGATTACCAGAATACATGGTCATAATTCCCTTTGTAGAAGGTCCTATGGTAGGGTCCTTCCTGTTACAGACTGGGCTGCTCTTCAACGATGGGATTCTGGACTACAAAATTTACTCAGATCCAGAAACCTAGATTGTGACTTTTTTTAGGTGGTGAAATTGTATTCCTGTTTCCTAATCTTGCATTCTTGCCTTTCTTTATTTATTCTTTCTCTCTCTCTCTCTATGTCAAACACCACTTTTATTAATAGTCTATTTTGTCACTAGCAATGGAATGACAGCTCCTAGATCCCCTGGGTCAAGCCCCCTTAGCTGCCCTTCTTATCTTGCTGATATTGTTAATTTTGACCTCCTGACTTCTTGTGGTTAAGAGTCCATTTTTTTCAAAGATATTAAGAACCCCAGATATGTAACCACCTGTCCTGCAATCAGCTATAACCATGGGGTCATAGGTGATTAACAGAGTCTTTAGCTAATACTAAACCAAAAACATGCCACTAAAAATTGTAGGCTCTAGTTCCCAAGAATGGTGCATGCTTGGTAGGGGACAAGATAACATTACTGGTGCCTAGGAACCAGTAAGCGAGCAGCTCAGTTACCACGGCAGCAATAATCATTAACTGTACTGAGCAGCAAGAGAATGCAGGGCTACATTAATACAGTGCAGCAGGGAGGAATATCTGTGTAACACGGGTGAACCCCTGGGTGTCTCCACACTCCCTTACCATGTTATAACTTTGAACAAACACATGTGACAAACCTGGCCTAAGATGACACTAGGAATTGAATGTTTGTGCCGCTCCCTGCAACTTCATAAGTCGAAGCCTCAATCCTCAAGGTGATAGTATTAGGAGATGAGGTCTTTGGGGGGTAATCAAGTCATGAGGGTGGCACCCTCATGAATGGGATTAGTGCCTTTATAAGAAAACACTGGAGAGGGATGATCTTTCTTTTTCTCTCCATGTGAGCACATAGCAAGAAGGTTATCATCTGTAAACCAGGAAGAAAATTCTCACCAGATCTTGACCATGTTTGTACCTTTCCAATGTCCAGAACTGTGAAAAAATAAATATTTGATTTCAAGCCACTCATCTGTACCTTGTTGTAGTAGCCCAAACAAAGACAGAAAGTTATGATTATCTAACATTAAGAACACTCAGAAAAGAAGTGTTAGAAAACCAAATTAACCACCAAGACTGTGGCGGTGATAGCTTAAAGGAAAGCATTTTGAACGGATATTGTAGGGTTGTAGGGGGGAGTTTATAAGCACCTGTTGTGGTTACGATATCAACTACAGCAGCAGATCAGTACTTGGTCCCACTAACCCCTTTTAAGTTTCCTCTTAAAAAGAAGCTCATGGAAACTTTGGAGGAGCTGGCCATGAAAATCTCCCCCTTGGATCTTTTTCCACAGCAGGAAGGGGATCGGTTGTTATGAAATTTATTTTAGCTGCTGCACTCTGAAATTCATTACCAAGTTTGCATCAACACCATAATGTCCCCTTGTGCTTAGTTGCTCAGTCATCTCCAATTCTTTGCAACCCCACTGGACTCCTCTGTCCGTGAGGATTCTCCAGGCAAGAATACTGGGGTGGGTTGCCATGGCCTCCTCCAGGGGATCTTCCCAACCTAGGGATCGAGCCCAGGTCTCTGGCACTGCAGGCAGATTCTTTACCATCTGATCCACCAGGGAAGCCAACAATGTCCCATTAGCTACTTCCAACCATCATCTCAGCACAACTCTTTTTCTGAGAGCCAACAGATTTTTCTGACTAACAGCTTAGGCTCAAGAGCACTGACAGCCTTACCAAACCTTTTTTTTTTTTTTAATTAACCTCAGTTCCTCCCCTTTTCCCTTTCTTAAGAGGTAGAACTGCATCAAGTTCAGAAGGTTCCCATCCCCACCCTCCTCCCCCAAATGGAGCACTCCTCATTTGCCCTCACAGGCTTTTCCTTTCATAAACCTCTTGTATATCTTACCTCATTTTGGAGGCAGCTTCCTGGAAGACACAGACTAATTTATATGTGTGTTCGAACACATCCTTACTCACTATACACACAATTTTCTGGAAAACTTTGTATCCATCATTACATATCAGTTATACAGCTTTAATTTTTTCAATGTGCTTTCTGGGTTTTAGATATACAATTTTTTGTTATTCAATGGCCAAGTCATGTCCGACTGTTTGTACCCGCCACGGACTGCAGCACGCGGATTTCCCTGTCCCTCACCATCTCTCAGAGTTTGTCCAAGTTAATGTCCATTGAATTAGTGATGCCATCCAACCATCTCATCCTCTGTTGCCCTCTCTTTCTTCTGCTTTCAATCTTTCCCAGCATCAAGTTCTTTTCTAATGAGTCAGTTCTTCTCATCAGGTGGCCAAAGCATTGGAGTTTCAGCTTCAGCATTGGTCCTTCCAATAAGTATTCAGGGTTGATTTCCTTTAGGACTGACTGGTTTGATCTTCCTGCTGTCTAAGAGACTCTCAAGAGCCTTCTCCAGCACCAGAGTTCAAAGGCATCACTCTTCAGCACTCAGACTTCTTTATGGTCCAACACTCACATCCATATACAACTACTGGAAAGCTCGTAGACTTGACTATACAGATCTTTGTCATCAAAGTGATGTCTTTGTTTTTATACACCACCTAGGTTTGTCAAAGCTTTCCTCTGAAGAAGCAATCGTCTTCTAATTTCATGGCTGTAGTTACTGTCCACAGTGACTTTGGAGCCCAAGAAAACAAAATCTGTCACTGCTTCCACTTTTCCCCCTTCTATTTGCCATGAAGTGATGGGACTGGATGCCATGACCTTATATATATATTTTTTAAAATATTGAGTTTTAAGCTGGCTTTTTCACTCTCCTCTTTCACCTTCATCAAGAGGTTCTTTAGTTCCTCTTCACTGTCTGCCATTACAGTGGTTACCATCTGTACATCTGAGGCTGTTGACATTTCTCTGGGCAATCTTGACTCTAATTTGTAACTCATCCAGCCTGACATTTCACATGATATGCTCTGCATGTAAGTTAAATGACAGAGTGACAATATACAGTGTTGTCACACTCCCTTCTCTGTTTTGAACCAGTCAGTTGTTCTAACTGTTTCTTCTTGACCCACATACAGATTTCTCAGAAGACAGGTAAGGTGGTCTGGTATTCTAGACATACAGTAATAAAGATCAGATAGTAAATCCTAAATCAGCCTAAGAATAAATGAGAAAAGAATACAGGGGTGGTATGAAACAAGAGATAAATAAGTTTTCTCTTTTTTAACTGTTACAGGGTAGGTACGTGCCTGCTCAGTCACTTCAGTATGTCAGACTCTCTGTGACCCCATGGACTATAGCCCACCAGGCTCCTCTGTCCATGGGATTCTCCAGGCAAGAATGCTGGAGTGGGTTGCCATGCCCTCTTCCAGGGGATCTTCCTGACCCAGGGTTTAAACCCAGTGTGACTGCATCTCCTGCATTGCAGGCAGATTCTTTACCCATTGAGGTACCTGGGAAGATCAAATTATTTATAGGTAATTACAATTTTAGCAGTAATACTCTTAAAAATATTTTTTTTGTTTAGTAGTGCAGCATTATCTAAGGCAAATGATTTTCTTCTCTTGAATGATAGATAAAAATGGCTTATTTTGTGAGATATGTACAGATTTTATCTAGTTGTTCAAAAATACATCATCCCCTGCCTTTGAATATTTATATTTTTTGTCCAGTGCTTGAGGTGATTTTGTATTTTTTTTTTTTTCATTTTGTTATCACTTTGACTCAGATTCAATATTTTCAAAGCAATTGGTCTAGTTTTGAGGTTTAGCTATTTTGTCACAGAACAAAATCAAGACTTTTTGTCACACAGCAAATGTATATATATGCAAACTTAAGATATACGCACATATAGTTAGGGTCTGGTATTTTAGATAGATAGTAGATAATGAACACATACATGATACCTGCTTTGAACATATCTACAACAGAGACTATTATAGAGAGGCTTGCAATATGCCTAAGGTCTCAAAACCTTTTTCATTTCACTTCGAATTCAGTGTTATTTTGATTGTAGACTATTATTTATTGCTTAGGTCCAGCTATTGCTTGAGTCTTTTCTAGATTAAATATAAAATTTTTGATAAAGCTTTAAAGACTGAAAAGTCCATTCCCCAAATATCTAGGCTCCACTTTTTTCAACACTCCACACAAAATTTTCTTGATTTATAATCTGGAGGCTGCTTACATCCTCTTTGCTGCTTGTTCTATTCCTTTCCCAGAAAGAAAGAAAAATTGGGGAAAGAAACTGCATGTTTAGCCTAGTTCTTGGGGCATGTGCCCTCAGGACAAAGATTTTCTCTGCTCAGTCAGATAGTAAACGCACCGCAGCAAAATCTGTCCTTGAAAAGGAGGCCTTCAAAAGTCTAGTTGAGCTGGTCACGGCCCATGTCTGTGTGTCTAATTCAACAGTGTGTTTTAGAGAATTGATTTGGCTACAGTGCTGAGACATGTCACCAAGTGAGGATGAGCTGAAACAAAGAACACATATTCAACTTGTCTGATTTCTGTATTTATCTATCCAGTGAATTTGGAAATAAGAGAGAGAATTGATCATTTTAAGCCAAGTCTAAATGTCTGATAGTATGGCAGCCATGTTGGAATAAATAGGCAAAAAGAATAAAACAAATACAATAAGGCTAGAACTGTGAAAGGCAGAGGGAGCTTGTGTAACAGATGGAACCCTGAGTAGTTGGAACAAGGATGGCAGTTGTGTCACTTCAAAGTTTGCCTTTTATGATAAAAGTAAACACTTCCTTTAACTACTGTTAGGTTTTCTTTTACCTTGTTAGAAGCAATTTTACAACATAGCTAAATTTAAAGTACATTTGGACTTGCAAGACAAATTTATATTTATTCATTCACTCACCCACTCATTCATTCTTTTAATAATTATTCCACTTCACATATTTTAGTTTGGAATCCTTGTCTCTTTTCACCAGAATGAAACTTAATTTCTCCTCTATCCCAGTGCTTAGGACACTTTCTGCTATAAATAGGTACTTAATAAATACTGTTATTTGTTTAGTCACGTAACTGTGTCAAACTCTTTTGTGACCCCATGAACTGTAGCCCTCTAGATTCCTCCATCCATGGGATTTCCCAGGCAAGAATACTGGAGTGGATTGCCAGTTTCTTATCCAGGGATCACCTAGGGATCAAAGCCGAGTCTCCTGCAAGTCTCCTGCATGGCAGGCAGATTCTCTACCACTGAGCCACTGGGAAAGCCTGCTTAATAAATAATCACTGGGTAAATAAGTAATATATTGTTTAGTTAAATTATCTGCTATTAATGAGGTATACAAAGAAAATACGAGGAACATACATGACAACATAAATACAATTCAGGGTTATAGGAATGATATATTTTAGTTGTGAGTGAAAAGTATGAACATGGTACATTAAAAGGAACAGAGCTTTCCTCTTCTCAATTCGCTGATCTGAAAATACTCCTATGTCATCCCTGTGGGTATCAGATGATTATCTATTTTAATGACTTTTTGAAATATATATAATTGAAATGCAGAAGGTTTAAATTGTACAATTTGATCAGTTTTGGAATATGTGTAAGCTTGTGAAAATCATCACCATAATCAAGATAGAGAATATTCTCATTACCCAAAAGGTTTTTTGTGCCCTTTTCTAATCCCATTTCCTTCTCCTGCTCTGTCTGTAGGTGATGACTAACTTGTTTTTGGTCATTCTAAACAAATTATAATTGTTGTTTTATTTTTATTTATAAATATATGTTGTTTTATGTTGTTTATGATTGTTTATATTTATTCATATTTTATTTAATACTCTAATTTTATATTAATGATTCATGTAGTACAAATTTGTTTTTGCTTGGCTTTTTCCCCTCAGCATAATAATTTTGAGACTCATAATCTTTGCTGTTGTGGATTAACATTTTTTAATTGCTGAAATATTCCATTGTAAGAATACACTATAATTTGTGGACATTGAATAGAATATGTATGATTGTGAACAGCTGGATCATTTTTAGTTTTGAGCTATTGCAAAAAGTTGCTATAAACATTCTTGGAGGAGGGAATGACAACCCACTCTAGTATTCTTGCCTGGAAAATCCCACAAACAGAGGAGCCTTGCAGACTACAGTCTGTGCAAAAGGTCGAACACGACTGAGTGCTAACACATAAGTAAAGTTGCTACAAACATTCTTGTATAGTATTTTATTTTTGTATGAATATACCCTTTTGTTTCTCTTGACTAAATTGCTAGGAGTCAGTTGCCTCAGTCAGACAATAGGATATGTCCACATTTTGAGAGCCTGACCAACGTTTTCCAATATGATTGTACCATTGCACCTTCCCTTCACAGTGCAAAAGAGGTCCCATGGCATTGGATCCTTAACAACAAACACGATGTTTCCTATTTTTTTTTTAAGTTTAGCTCTTTTTAAAAATGTATAGTAGCATCCTACTGTGGTTTTAGTTAGCATTTCCTTGTTAACTAATTATTTCAACCATTGTTTTCACATTATCATTTGTTATTTTTATTCTTTTATTAAGAGTCTGAAGATCCCCTGGAGGAGGGCATGGCAACCTACTTCAGTATTCTTGCCTGGAGAATCCCATGAACAGAGGAACCTATCAGGCTACAGTCAATAGGGTCGCAAAGAGTCTGACATGACTGAATTGACTTAGCACACACGCACGCATGAAGTATCTGGTAAAACTGTTAAAAATCAAAGGAACAATAAATAGAGATTTAAGGGTGGTGGCCCCTGTGAGAGATATAAAGGAAAATGTGATGAGAAAAGTGCATACTTCAGTTTTCTTAAGTATCATTAGTGCTTTGTTTGGTAAGTTTGATGATGGGGGAAATTTTTTAGTATTATTTGTGATTAACAGCATATTTAAAAGATGAAAGAAAATTGTTGCTAACCACCATCTGGGAAATTGTCATAGGTAACTTCCATATCTGATACCCAAAGGGTGTTTTGATAGAGTTTGTACATTAAGAGAGCTGATGAATTCATGGACTTAAATCTAAAAATAAAGTTTCCAATTCTTAATATGAATTAATTTCTATGTAGTAAAGCTTTCATAAAAACCTTTCGAGTGTTTGAATGACACATGTATATGGATACTCATTCAAGGGTCAGTAATATTCATTACTGCAATATATCCTGAGAATATAGCACTATTTACATAGTTATAATTTTGTTTTGATAAGCAAAATAAAAATAACTGGAAATACAAAAGAGATATCCTTTATTCTCTTCGGGTTGAAGGACTGGATTCTTAAGCTTCTTATTATGATGTGTACTCTTGTGCATAAATCTTTGAAATTGACCAATAGAAAAATATGAAATCATGTTATCCCATATTTTATGGAAATAAGATGTAGCAACCTGAATCCTTTAACACAGGACAAATGCAGGCTACTTTTTGAGGCACAAAGTTTTGCATATCTTGGATCCCATGTGTTCTACTCTTGACAGCTATGATGCTGAAGTGAAATAAATGCTACAAAAAACTTCTTTGAGTTTGAAAAAAATTCATGGTTATTTCAGAACCTCTGCATTTAATGGAATAAAATGACCCTGCCTTCATAGGTTCAACTAAAAAGTGACCCATGCTTTGAGTAAAAGGAAAAGGAAGAGCTAAGAAAGATTGAGGTAACTCAGCTGATTGGAAGGTGCTAAGTCCTCTGGGTACTGTCCCAGGTCAGAACTCCATTCCCATAGGCCCAGATTTACTGGGACCCAATATCTACTAGAGTCCAGTAACTCGTGATCCCTGTTCCTGCTTCCCTCGTTCCTGCTCTATGGTCCCCATGTATATGCCTTAGGTGTCTGACATGTCTGCAGTTCTACCGGTAAAAGTGTGTCTTGTGATGCCTCATGTCTAAACCAATAAATATTACATTAGGAATAATGAGCAACTACACAAGACCTTCTGTTTCAAAGCCTACATTTTCAAGCATATGTTCCTCAAGAAGACTCAAAAATGCATTGACTGCCACAGTTAAATAAGAAAGGTACACTGTTTAGGTATGTTGATTTGAACATCAGGTATTTATAAATATCTTATTGTGTAACTCTTTTCTCCTTTGAGAGATTAATATAATATGTAGTGAATTGGGATGAAAAATTATATTTCTTCAGAGTGAGCAAAACTGTATAAATTGGGGACTTTCCTGGGGCTTCCCTGGTGCCTCAGATGGTAAAGCATCTGCCTACAATGCAGGAGACCCAGGTTTAATCCCTGAATTGGGAAGATCCCCTGGAGAAGGGCATGGCAACCCACTTCAGTATTCTTGCCTGGAGAAATCAATGGACAGAGGGGCCTGGTGGGCTACCGTCCATGGGGTCACAAAGAGTCGGACATGACTGAACAACTAATACTGGTACTCCAGTGGTTAAGGCTCTGAGCTTCCAATGCAAGGGGCGCAGGTTTGATCCCTGGTCAGGGAACTAAAACTCTACATGCTGCATGGTGCAACCAAAAGAAAAATATATATAAATTTTATAATATTCATTGAGAACAGAAATTTATAATCAGCTAGTATAGTACCCATGCTCACTACCTAAAGGAGAAAGCTGACACTGTGTGGGGGCTAGTGATGGTTCAAAGATGTCAAAACCCTTAGGAGAGAGAATTGGACCTGCTAGAATTCTAGCAGAGCTAGAACTGTTGGCTATTCCAGCCTCTTATAGAACACTTGATTTTCAGTACAAAAAGAAGGAAATTGAGAGAGAAATAGGTAACAAGAATACAGAAATACCTTGTATCACCTTTTGCCTTTCTTTTCTTTTAAAAATTGTTTCTAAAAATTGTTACTCCCTCTCATTTCTATTCACATAAAAATCAGTTTTCCTATCCAATATGTCTTAGTATAATAACTTGCTGAAAAAATTCATATCCATGCAATTATTTCTAATGTCCCAGGCAATTTTATTTTTAAAACTTATTTTAAGTGTTAAAAAAGGAAAAGCATTTATATTTCTGCCATATAGAGTAGATTAGAAAATAGTTTTGTACTTTGGAGAGTTAACAATATAAGTACACATACAGAAACAATACCTCAAAATTAGGTATTGTTTCACTGAAGCTTTGACAGCCCATTTTGTTAGTATTTTCATCTGTAATAAAACCTCTTTTATGGTAATAAAACCTTTCTGAAGGGACAATAGTTGGCGGGAGGAAAGTATCTTAGAAATGTTACTCGACTTTCTATAGTTATCTCTTTAAAAAGTAGCACTATGTTTCAGACAAGGGATTTTACAAATTAACATTTTGACTGTCTACTCTCACAGAACAACTTAAAGTTTGACAGTTTCATGAATTGCAATGACTGAAATAATTGCAAGTATCCCTCGTTTTGCAAATTTTACTTTATGCATTTCACTTTTGCACATGACCTACATTAGCACCTCTGTTTGCTAACCCAAAAATCTGAAGAGAATATTCACTTTTATGAAAAGAAAAAAAAAGGTAAAAAACTAAAGTAGCCTTCAGGGTTTGTTTGGCAGTGAGCCATTACAAACGCAGTGTACACCTCAAGCCGTGAGAGTGGTAGGTACCTCCAAGTCCCTTCCCCGGGAACTACACTCTGAGTCTTGGCATCCAGTCACCACAGCTTTGAACTGTGTCTGTGAGCATCTGTGCTTCATCTCGATTAATTCTGTGACACTCTTAGCAAGATGTGTTCTAGATGTAATTGCTTTTTTCCTTTATGCCTTTGTGGCTCAGGAAAGGTTTCAAAGGAACATTTTTCTTCAGAGAGTGGGAGAGAGTTGTATTTGGTTTACCAATAATTGTACTTTTAACAAAAAAGACAAAAACTTACTGCAACAACGTTTGGGGATGAAAAATAAATGTTTTAAACATTCATTGCTTAAATACTTACAAATATTTTAATCAATATAGAGTTTCTCAGTTCCTTAGTGTGGAATTCTCAATGTTCTCACTGTGTCCTGGGAAGCCTAATAAAAATATTGTACAGTATACTGAAATCCATATGCTATCTCTACATTTCAGTACTATAACCATATACAATTATTTTTTATATTCATGTATTATCTAATATATTTTCTTAGATAAATTATTTAATTCTCCTTTTCTACCTCTTTCTCAAATTTATTAAAGAAATTCAAATTTACCATCTTTACTCCTGAATGTGAACTTGGACTTGACATTATTGCTCTCTTTACCAAATTTACATATTTAATTTCTGCCTTCCCACTTAAGAAGTCAATTGTCCTACATCTATAAAATATCTTACTGTCATTTTAACCTCTTTAACAAGTGGTGCTGGGAAAACTGGTCAACCACTTGTAAAAGAATGAAACTAGAACTCTTTCTAACACCATACACAAAAATAAACTCAAAATGGATTAAAGATCTAAATGTAAGACCAGAAACTATAAAACTCCTAGAGGAGAACATAGGCAAAACACTCTCCGACGTGAATCACAGCAGGATCCTCTATGACCCACCTCCCAGAATATTGGAAATAAAAGCAAAAATAAACAAATAATGAAACTTAAAAGCTTTTGCACAACAAAGGAAACTGTAAGCAAGGTGAAAAGACAGCCCTCAGATTGGGAGAAAATAATAGCAAATGAAGCAACAGACAAAGGATTAATCTCAAAAATATACAAGCAACTCCTGCAGCTCAATTCCAGAAAAATAAATGACCCAATCAAAAAATGGGCCAGAGAACTAAACAGACATTTCTCCAAAGAAGACATACAGATGGCTAACAAACACATGAAAAGATGCTCAACATCACTCATTATCAGAGAAATGCAAATCAAAACCACAATGAGGTACCATTACACACCAGTCAGGATGGCTGCTATCCAAAAGTCTACAAGCAATAAATGCTGGAGAGGGTGTGGAGAAAAGGGAACCCTCTTACACTGTTGGTGGGAATGCAAACTAGTACAGCCACTATGGAAAACAGTGTAGAGATTAAAAAACTAGAAATAGAACTGCCATATGACCCAGCAATCCCACTTCTGGGCATACACACTGAGGAAACCAGATCTGAAAGAGACACGTGCACCCCAATGTTCATCGCAGCACTGTTTATAATAGCCAGGACATGGAAGCAACCTAGATGCCCATCAGCAGATGAATGGATAAGGAAGCTGTGGTACATATACACCATGGAGTATTACTCAGCCATTAAAAAGAATGCATTTGAATCAGTTCTAATGAGATGGATGAAACTGGAGCCCATTATACAGAGTGAAGTAAGCCAGAAAGATAAAGAACATTACAGCATACTAACACATATATATGGAATTTAGAAAGATGGTAATGATAACCCTATATGCAAAACAGAAAAAGAGACACAGATGTACAGAACAGACTTTTGGACTCTGTGGGAGAAGGCGAGGGTGGGATGTTTCGAGAGAATAGCATGTATATTATCTATAGTGAAATAGATCACCAGCCCAGGTGGGATGCATGAGACAACTGGGAAGACCCAGAGGAATCGGATGGAGAGGGAGGTGGGAGGGGGGATCGGGATGGGGAATACATGTAACTCCATGGCTGATTCATGTCAATGTATGACAAAACCCACTGCGATGTTGTGAAGTAATCAGCCTCCAACTAATAAAAATAAATGAAAAAAAAATCTTACTGTCATTTTATGTCCTGGGTGAATATTTTCATTCTGATACCTGGTAGAATCTAAATAGCTGTTGAGTCCCAACTTAGTAGATGTGACAACTGTTCCTAACTCTATTTTACACACTGCTTTCTACAGGTAAAACATAATCTTGCTCTGTTATTTTTTCTCATGTAAAATATATGTCTGAGACCTGGTTGCCACTGGCAAGGTGAGCCCTAAACAAGGACTGATTTTGTAGGAGTTTCAAAGACAGAAGTTGGAGAGCGGGGACAGTAAAACAGATATGAGGAAAAGTCTATAAGTATACTCTCCATTTAGTCAAACAGTAGGCAACGGAGACTCAGTCTTGCTGACCTTTTGAGGAAGTGTCTAGAGCAAGAATAACAATGATCCACAGAAGCAAAGAGAGAGGGAAGAGTGTATTCTTTGGCCACTACCATCAGTTGTTCAAGGATTGCTGCAGTGTTCCCTAGAAAGACCAAGACACATGTGACTGAAACCTGGACAGACTAGGGCAGCTGTCAAAGGAATTTGGGGAAAGATGTATGATGTTGTGACTCAAGCTGCTGGCAGTTACAACTGTGACAAGCTGCTTGCTAAATAAATCAAGAAATAATGTAAAAGGTGTGCTGAAATGATATGAGCTGGGACATAGTGATGTCTGAATCCAGAGGTGTAAATAATCCTTGTTGCTGTTTAATGTGTCCTCAAAACACAGTATGGTCCCAGAAGATAAATTCTTGACCTAATTCTTCATGTTTTTCTTTGCTGATAATATTCACTACAAGGAGCTGTTGAACTGTTGTTGTTTAGCCACTAAGTCATATCTGACTCTTTTGTGACTGCATAGATTGTAGCCAGCCAGGCTCCTCTGTCCTTGACATTTCCCAGGCAAGGATACTGGAATAGGTTGCCATTCCTTCTCCAGGGGGTCTTCTCAACCCAGGGGTCAAACCCACATCTCCTGCTTTGGCAGGTGGATTCTCTAACACTGAGCCACCAGGGAAGCCCTGGTTGAATACTCATTCATTTATCCACTGATTCATTTATAGTAAAATTATTTAACATGTATAATATAGAAGTAACTGAATACTCACTTATTTTATCTTACATCAGGCTTCCCTCATAGCTCAGTTGGTAAAGAATTCGCCTGCAATGCAGGAGACCTAGGTTCAATTCCTAGGCTGGGAAGACCCCCTGGAGAAGGGAAAGGCTACCCACTCCAGTATTCTGGCCAGGAGAATTCCATGGACTGTGTAGTTCATGGGGTCGCAAAGAGTCGGAGGCAAATTTCACTTTTCATCTTACATTGCATGTTGGCAATTTTTCTTTGTATTTATGAACAATTAGATCTTTGTTGTCAATTCTGTATTTCAGCTGGCATGTTAAAAAATAAGCCCTCCCCCAATAAGCCAATATGGACTCCATTTCTGTGAAAATGGAGTTGAAGCCCTTATTTTATTCTTCCCTCTCAGTGCAGTTCAGTTCAGTCACTCAGTGGTGTCTGACGCTTTGCAACCCCATGAGCTACAGCATGCCAGGCCTCCCTGTCTATCACCAACTCATGGAGTTTTCCCACTAAGTACCACTAAAAATCATGGAAATTAAATATTATGCTCATAATATATAAAACAAACATGAAAACTCTGAAAGAGGAAGAAGGCAAGTGGCTAGGGATCTTGGGACCCAAGAAATGCTTTAATTGTAAGTTCCAAAGGTGCCATCTAGATCTAAAAGAGATCCCTGATTTTACTTTTTTTTCTTTCTGTGTTGATGTGTCTCTCTCAGCAGGTCTCACATAAATCCAATATTATTTTTCTATTACCTCTGAGATTGTTTTCATTCTTCAATAAATTAAGTTCACGTAAAAGCTTCTGGAAGGAGAAAAAATGAAAGGCTTCCTAGGATCAGATTAGACTTTATAGTTCTTAACTTCCCTTGTGCTTTTTGCCTTAAGTTGATCAGGAGCAACTGGTTTACAGTAAAGGGGTTTATCTCTGTGATTAAATTTGCTGTGATCAAAAAAATCAGGAATGTTTTGCCTAAGCAATCCTCAATCCCATTAAAATAGCCTTCAGGGCCAGGATTAAACTAGTCCTAGAGCATACTCTATTTAAAACAAATAGCTTGCTTAATCAAATAATAGCTCCCCTAAAGAGCTCACTCAGTGAATGAACCTTTTCCTCTTAGGATTCTCTTTACTGCACCCAGATGTAATTTCTTTGCCAACTGCCTCTGGCAATTTTTTTTTTTTTTGTCTTTTGTCTTAATGTACAGATTATAAAATTCTATATTCATTCACCATAGTCTTCAGTGATTCCTCACTGAACAGTTTTCTGTTGAGTAATATTTTACCCTATGGAAATCAACTATTTTTCCTACCTGACCTAATGCACCTAAGCAATCATTTAAAATAAGATAGTATTGTGGTATATACAGGTTCAGTCAACAGCAACAATTTATCAAGTAGCTCCCATTTCTTAAATGATTTTTAATTGACTATTAATTGAGGCATTTACCTTTGGTTAGTAGATACTTCAATAAGCATGGTAGCAGAATACATTTATCAAACAGAATATTTGTCCCACAGCACTTTTTGCCCACATAGGTGGTTAAGCCACATCAAACCACTTAGAAGAATCTCTATCACTTCAGATTCAGACATTAGAAGATCCATCCTAGAGTCATCTTTTGGTTTCTTTCTTATTATTTTCTTTGTTTTTGACCACAACTGCCTCACAGTTGGGTGAACTTCACTATTCATAATTAACTTATTCTTCTGGGGTTTGTTTCCCAATCAATGAAATAGCAACAATTCTCTATATTTTACAACGCTGTTAAAAAGATTCATTATGCCCAAATTAGTAGTGCATCATCCTAAGCAAATGTTTAGAGAATATGGATCTCTTCACCCTGACTCTTATTTGTCTATCTACTAATACCCTTCTTTCACCTCCCTGCCTCTCTCTCTAAGTTCTTTTTTCTCTGCTACCCCTAAAAAGTATCATTTTGCTTCCTGCTACTTTTGAATTTTTTACTGTTGTATTTTTAGACAAATTTGCAAGGAAGAACGACACAAGAAAATAGGCTGTTTGTGATGACGTAACATGTATAAGAAAGAATAAAATGCATTCTAGTTGTGGCTGATTTTGGTTGTTGCTGTTGTAATTGCTGTGGTTGTGCATGCTGACTGGCTTCACTCATGTCCGACTCTTTGCAACCCTATGGACTATAGCTGGACAGGCTCCTCTGTCATGGGATTCTCCAGGCAAGAATACTAAGCGTGTCGCATATAGGGTCATCGTTACCATCTTTCTAAATTCCGTATATATGTGTTAATATACTGTATTGGTGTTTCACTTTCTGATTTACTTCACTCTGTATAATGGGCTCCAGTTTCATCCACCTCATTAGAACTGATTCAAATGCATTCTTTTTAATAGCTGAATAATAACGATGTGATGGGGAGGGAGGTGAGGGGGGGTTGGGGATGGAGGACAAATGTACACCCATGGTTGATTCATGTCAATATATGGCAAAAAACACCACAATATTATAAAGCAATTAGCCACCAGTTAAAATAAATGAATAAATTAAAAAAAAAAAAAAAAACACTAAGTGTGTTGCCATGCCCTCCTCCAGGGGATCTTCCCAACCCAGGGATCAAACCCATGCCTTTTATGTCTCCTGCATTGGCAGGTGATTCTTTACCACTAGCTCCACCCAGGAAACCCACTGTTTGTGGTTATGATTCTTGATAATTTTTTTTTTTTTTGCTTGTGTTTTTACTTAAGGGATCATCTTGGTGACATTCTCTTCAGAAACATTACTTCTACACTTGGTTGACATTTTACCACAATATTTGAAAAATTACTCATAAGTGTTATTTTTAACCATTATTGCTATTGTCATTGGAAATGATAATTTAAATGGATTTCTTAAATTAATTTATTGCATAATATAATCCAGTTATTATATCAAGATTACATATTATATCAACATTACATATACTGCTGTATTTAATCCCTCAAAAATTTAAAGACAGCAGAAGCTGAGACTTAAAGAGATTTTAGCGCTGAAGAATTGATGCTTTTGAACTGCAGTGTTGGAGAAGACTCTTGAGAATCCCTTGGACTGCAAAGAGATCCAACCAGTCCATCCTAAAGGAAATCAGTCCTGAATATTCATTGGAGAGATTGATACTGAAGCTGAAACCCAATACTTTGGCCACCTGATGTGAAGAACTGACTCATTTGAAAAGACCCTAATGCTGGGAAAGATTGAAGGCAGGAGGAGAAGGGAACTACAGAGGATGAGATGGTTGGATGGCATCACTGACTCAATGGACATGAGTTTGAGCAAGTTCCAGGAGTTGGTGAAGGACAGGGAAGTCGGCATGCTGTAGTCCATGGGGTCACAAGGAGTTGGACATGACTGAGCGACTGAACTGACTGACTGAAAATAATATAGTTAATGAATGGCACACTCAGAATTGCAAACCATGCTTAACCAATTGTCATCCTCAACCAATTTTTTAAAAGGCTCATATGGTATTTAATAAAGGATATTGTCGCTTAACTCCTTTGTCTCCTTTATTTTAACTTTTTGCTTTGCTTTTTGTCAGTAAGTCTTGTCTGGATTTTTTGTGACCCCACAGACTATAGCCTACCAGGCTTATCTGTCCATGGGATTTCCCAGGCAAGAATACTGGAGTGGGTAGCCATTTCCTTCTCCAGGGAATCTTTCTGACCCAGGAATGAAATCCACATCTCCTGAATTGGCAGGCAGATTCTTTACCTCTGGGCCATCGTAAGTACTTCACTTCATATTTATTTTATCAATTTTTCATAAATATTCAAAGTGAAACATTTAAAATAAAAATCTTATTGTGACCTTTCTCTTTGTTCCTCCTAAAGTCCATCTATGGCTCCCAGTTTTTTGGCGTAAAGTCCAGTTCTCCAAATCAGTGCTGGATCTCTCCATAAAATGTTCTCTATCTACCTATCTATATGTGCCAAGTCAAATTATACACTCTTCTTTCTGCAAATCATGATCCCTCAAGCTGATTGACATCTATACATGTTGCCCTCTGTCTGGATTTCTCCTCTAGTTCTCATTTTCTAATACCTACTCATCTTTCAAGACTAAGTCCATCTATTATTCACTCAAGGAATTTGTCTTTGATTTACCGTGGCTAAGTGAGATGTACATAACTGGTTGCTCTCAGAACACCTGGAGTAAATTTCTACTTTAAGGTGAATTTTACTTTTGATGAATTTGCCTGTTATATATAGTAGGATATGATCTGCTTGAAGGCAGGATTGTGTTTTATTCTCTTAGCACAATGCCTGCCCCTGAGTTAGAGTTTACAAAACAATCAGTTGATTAGAATTAAATGAAATTAAATGCCTAATGGAAAAATACACTGCCAAATCAGAGCTATCAATTACTTTACTTGTTCTCTGATTTTTCTCTGTTAGATTGGAGCCACTCTGATGCTGTAAGTGTGTAGGAAAACTCCACCTCTATCAGTGGCTAAGACACTGATGCTCCTGACTCAAGGGTGTCAAGGATGACAAGGGTAATGAAACAAATAATATCCATCTGCAAATTTTCAGACACAAACAGCTATGATCTTCAACATCAAGAAGACCAGAGGCATCAAAAAGGATCCTTATACCATGTGAATTAGTCAGAAAGCAAAAACTAATGAGTAACAGGTACAGTATCAAAAAAGGGCTTCCCTGGTAGCTCAGCTGGTAAAGAATCTGCCTTCAATGTAGGAGACTCTGGTTCAATTCCTGGGTCAGGAAGATCTGCTGGAGAAGGGGATAGCTACACACTCCAGTATTCTGACTTGGAGAATTTCATGGACTGTATAGTCCATGGGGTCATAAAGAGTCCGACACAACTGAGTGACTTTCACTTTCATCAAAGAAGATGCTGATTTAACTGTTTTGTGGTATATTCTTCAAATTTGATTGTTTCTAGTTTGACACCCCTCAATCTCTATGTATCAAGAATGCAACCCTAAAAGCAACCACCAAATATTATGATTGCCATATTTTTTACACATGGTTAAGTTAGTTTTCATTCTTACCAAGCAAAAACATCTTGAGATTATATTAACTAAAATTCCCACTCAATTCCCATCCTTTCAGCTGAAGTAAAAGGCAGCTGTCAGTAGATATGGATGGTGTTGGATGTAATTACATACAAGTCTACTACAGCAGAAGAATGCCAGATTTCCCCTTGCCTAATAATTCTCATTATTCTGTTTTGGATCCTGCCCAAGTCTCTGAGGATAATTTTGAGAAGGGAAGTCCAAAATGGATGCCACAATTCTAGTTGTCACATTCTTAATAGGAAGATGATTTCTCTAACTGAAGTTTACTCTCTTTTCTGCCCCTACAGCTTTAATCTATTTGAGAGGAATGGTGAGGGAGGTATTTATAGCATCCCTCTTTCTGAGTTTCTGCATTTAGCTTTTCCGCTATAGAATAGATAACAAGTATACTGTACTTGATGCAACTGCCAGTGAGCCCTGTTTAACTCAGCCTATCAGGTTGCAGTAATTAATGCAAGAGTAAGAAGGACTGGAAAGTTTGCAGACCAGCATTTCTGAAGCCTGAAATTCCTTAGTCAGTAAATGCAGGTCTCAAATTGGTATATTAGGTTATCAAAGAAGTTTTTAAAACCTGGGGACTGAGAGTAAGCAGAATCTACACATCGTAAGATATATTCTTGCATGCTAATGTATTCGTAGAATTTTGTTCACCAGTTGCTACAGATAATGTTCTCTAGACAGACCATTATTATTACTATTTTCTTAGAACCATAGTAGATGATTTGTTTAGTTTTGACATAAGTTGGATTATTCGGATTCCACAATCCTACATTTCATATGCAGTACTGTATCTTCTTAAAACAAACTCAGTAAAGACAGATTTAATGCAGATTTGCACCTAGCAGTCTGTCAGCATTCTTAAATATTTTATTATCAGAGCTAACAATAATAATTTTCCAAGTCCCAAGTTTATGCTGTTAGCTGAGCTGAAATCACATTTAAAAATGATCCATACCTTTTTAGGTCAACATCTAAATGAAAAGAAAGAGAAAAGGCAAAGGCATGGGACTTCAGACCATGAAATTTGCTAGTCCATGATTATATACTCTTATTTCTCCTATGACATGATAGACACAAGACTGAGCTAATTGGTTTTAGGAAAATATTTATAGGACGCTGAAGTCTGGAACACAAAGACTTTCAAAATGTCTACAGTCAGTGCTCCTTAGAGAGAGTATTTCCACACTGAAATTAGGTATTGCTGTTTAAAACAATGGTTGGGAATAGAATGAACTAAGGTGAATTGGGGAGAACAAATGTAATTATCTAGTTTCAATTTCAGTTGAACTTCATGCATAATATGCTGACCACTGTAATCAAGTTAAAAATCAAAGACAGAGTCTCTTGTTTTACAGCTTCTTCAAGGACCTGTTCTCCAGTGGTTACCAATCTCATTCTTCAATAAAGCTATTGATGCTGGAGAGGGATTCCAACAAGGCCAGATATCTTAGCTGTTGAGGAAGCTGAAAATACACAAAAAAGACAGAAACACTATGGAAAATACAGAATATTGAAAAAGAACATTAATTTTTAACTAACTGACACTTCTCATTTTCCCAGCTCTTTGTCTGAACAGTGATTGCTTTTTCAAAAGATTTTGCAATTTTGATTTTATATTTAAAATATAAAGATAATGTATATTTTTCTCTTTGGGGATTGATCACAATTGTTTTTTTGTTAGTGATATCAACACATAAGTTTATTTAAGCTTTCTAATTCTATCACTGATGAGATGTTCATTTAAAAAATGTTATTAAGTCAGGAAAACTTCTATCAAAAAGAGAACTTCTGAATTAACTAGAAACATTATAGAACTGAATTACTCGCTTAATACTTTACAAGTCCAATAATAAGAGACTTTTCCAGAGCTTCTGTCTCTGAACATGTCCAAGCTTGTTGTTTCTCCACCAGCCATACTTCTGGAGAAGGAAATGGCAATCCACTCCAGTACTCTTGCCTAGAGAATCCCGTGGACAGGGGAGCCTGGTGGGCTGCTGTCCATGGGGTCGCACAGAGCCGGACATGACTGAAGCGACTTAGCATGCATGCATGCATTGGAGAAGGAAATGGCAACCCACTCCAGTGTTCTTGCCTGGAGAATCCCAGGGACAGAGGAGGCTGGTGGTCTGCCGTCTATGGGGTCACACAGAGTTGGACACGACTGAAATGACTTAGCAGCAGCAGCAGCCATACTTCTGGCTACTATTACAATCACACCTCAGATCATAAATTTTTGAGTCCTAACATAGGTGAATTGGCACAAGTGAAAGTCACTCAGTCGTGCCCGACTCTTTGCAACCCCATGGACTATACAGTCCATGGAATTCTCTAGGCTAGAATACTGGAGTGGGTAGCATTTCCCTTCTCCAGGGGATCTTTCAACCCAGGGATGGAACCCAGGTCTCCTGAATTGGCACAGTGCATGGTATAAATGTTATAGGTGCCATTCCTATACTATTAATAAGATGACTGACAATACCTACATGAACCACATAAATATAACCTATTAAATTTAAATTAAATATATTTCCAACTCAACATCATTTACATTAATCAAAAACAAAAATTCCAATCTGACAACAGAAAATAAAGGGAACTTGGAGTAGAAGGAGACAGTATTCTTAACTGACTTCAGCTAAAATATTGTATTGTGAAGAACTTGCAAATATACAAAACCAAGTCATCGCTAAGGTCCTTTCAAGGTTTTGGAAAGGGTCCATTTAAGTGGAGCCCTGAAATCTGTGCTTCTTTAATTTCACAGTGAATCCACTTTTCATGCTATACTTTATTTAAGAACTACATGGTAGGGTTAAAAGAGAGGGAGAGAAATAGAGAGAAATAGGAATGAGTTAGTGTAATTGATGAAAAATGGGGAAATTAAAAGAGATAAAATAAATATCAAGACTTGATACAATACTAAGAGCTCTCAGCTAAGAATAATAATCATAACCATAATGATAATAATAACTAAAACTTTTGTGACAATTGCTATGTGCATTTTTTGTTAGTGTGTTTTCTATCTCAGAGAAAAGACCCTACAATTGCTAGTTATAACTATAATTAACATATTATGGACTATAATTAACATATTATAACATAATATATTATGGACTCAATCTGTCATCTTACAAGCATCAAACATATGCTTTGTAATTGAGAGTACTTCTTTTTTTTTTTTTTTCTTTTTCTTGTGGGTTTGTCATACATTGATATGAATCAGCCATGGATTTACATGTATTCCCAATCCCGATCCCCCCTCCCACCTCCCTCTCCACCCGATTCCTCTGGGTCTTCCCAGTGCACCAGGCCGGAGCACTTGTCTCGTGCATCCCACCTGGGCTGGTGATCTATTTCACCATAGATAGTATATATGCTGTTCTTTTGAAATATCCCACCCTCACCTTCTCCCACAGAGTTCAAAAGTCTGTTCTGTATTTCTGTGTCTCTTTTTCTGTTTTGTATATAGGGTTATCGTTATCACCTTTCTAAATTCCATATATATGTGTTAGTATGCTGTAATACAGAATCTGAACTCTTGGAGTGAACACCACTCCATCCACATTTTAACTCATAATGGGGTTTTAGACTTGATTCTTAGAAGCCACGGAACTCACACACAGTCCATCTGTGCATTACAGGGCAATGATTCTAAGTAATAGCAAAGTGTGTAGAAAACTTTCCAAGGAGCCAAATGTAGGTGATTGTACCAAGCAAGATTTCAATTCAAATGTAGGTAGTGTTTATTTAATACCTATTAATGTGCTACACCTCTCCATAAGTACTTTCACAAATACTAGCCTTACACAACAAACAATTAAATCTCCATTCACATGTACTAAGTTTATAGAAACCTAACATTAATGCCAAATGCAGTTAGACTTCTGGGTGAGCTAGAATATTTTGGAAATCTTCAGCAACTTCTCCTCATCAGTATAAATTTAATATCAGAATGCTGAATGCTTTGAGAAACTAGAAAATCATAAATAGCATTTTCATTCAGTCCTTATAATCTACTTCAAAGATTGACAAACTTTGTGTAAAGGGTCGAATCATAATTTTTTTTAAGCTCTGCAGCTAGATAGACTGTGTTACAATTACTCTACTCAAAGATGAGTAAAGAAATAGCCGGGCCATATTCCAATAAAACTTTATTTAAAAAATCAGACAGAGGACAGAAGGGATTTGCCTCGTGAACTATAGTTTGCTGATCCCTGTGTAGCGTGTAGTATCTGATCATTTAAACATGATTTTTAAGAACAGCATATTTTATGGGTAATTTAAGTGTTTTTTTAAGGGATATTTTTACCGTTATGATATTAGCTAAACAGCAACTCAAGATCTTAATACTAGTCACAACTAGTATATGCGTAATACTAGTTATTGTATATGTACTAGTATATGTATTGTATGTGTATAATAACACATATGTCACAACTCCAATACCTGTGGGTTATTTAGATTCTTTGAAGATAGTTAATTTCTCCAAAAATATTCTGCTGAATCAAATTGACCCTTAGAAGAGATTAAATAGTATGATAAACTATCAAAATACCTAATGATTATATCCATAAAGCACTAGTCTAAGCAATCTGCCTTTCTTTAAAGAGTGTAAATTGCATGTCCTAAATTTCTTTTTCTTCTATAGGAAATTGCCATGTTTAAAAAGTTGTTTGTTTGAACTGACAAACATGGGTCAGGATAAAGAGGCTTTGGTATTTAGTTAATGCTTTGCATAAATTCAACTGGGTAAAGTGTGTATCCCTGTCTAGGGTTTTGTTTATCTGTTTTCTGTTTGTGTTTTTTGGTTATTCAATAATGGGATTAGAGTGAGAATATGGCTGTATGTGATCAGTTTAATAAATAGTGAGGTAATGATAAAATTTGTGACTTTTTCCATCATTATAAATAAAATTTATATTGCAATTTATATATGCAAATTACATATCCTCTAATGTCTATATTTATTAAAAAGTCTATAGAAACTGAAATATTCTGGAAAACAAAATAAAATGAAAAATTGAAAAAAAATCTTTAAATACTACAGAGGGGAAAAAAATGTTCTCCATGGTTTGTTTCTATGCCTCGAACCACTAGCACTGGATTAAAGCAAAGATAATAATAACTATAATAATTAAAATATTATTCTATTAATACAGCTTTTATCGTGCAGATGCTTACTTGAGAGCTGACTGTTCCTCAAATGCTAAATAGCACACAAGGACAAAACCCAAAGCCCCTTTATCTCTATCAGTGGTGATCTTTTTACAGTTAAAGACTGTTTACTGGCAATTGGATCCACAAGAAATTGCTGCATAGCTCTTAGTTTTTAACTTGTGGTTTTAACCATAAAAGAAAGGATTTACATTCAAGCGTATTTTTTATAACTTCCTAGAAAATTAATGCTGGGATAAAGACTTACTCCTGAGACTATTATAATCCAAGGGTGTCTTAGTCAAGACTGCAAATGCTTAAGTGTCTTACACTCTTCTCACCTTTGAGGAAAACAGTTTAAAATATCTATATGGAGCTATTTACTTGGCAAATGGTTAGTGTATGCCTTTCACAAACGTAATTGAGGGCTAGATTTGTGGGAAAGGCTAGCAAATTTCTATTTCTTTTGGATTAATTCAACATGCTAAGTACAATATCTATACTCATAGAAATGCTTATGGTTAATTTATGGTGTAACATCTTGCTTGGCAAGTACATATAGTTGTTTTTTTTGTTGTTGTCTCTGTTATAGCAGAAACATAAAGGCAGGCAGTGGAATCTACAGTCAGTTGAAATTGCAAACCTCTAGTGGAAAACATTAGTGGCTGGTATCTTGCTTATAAAATTTGTGAGGGTATTTCCAGAAATCCCCTTCTCACGCTGCACTCCCACTAAGTAGGATTTTTATTGGATTGTAGCGTTTTTCTTGTTACCATTGAGCTGTTAACAATATCACTTCCCAAAATACGTTTGGAAAAGAGTTCCTTCTAGAAATGACATTTCAAAAGTGTTGGCATGTTAGCTTTTGGTTCAGATTTTGTTTTCTTTTTTAAAGCAGAGCATCCAAATTATTCCACAAAATATAATCACAGGGCAGAAGATATGGTAGAAACTTAATAGCAAAATCATTTCTCATCTACCAGAAGGATTTTCTCTTTTCTTAGGTGTTCAGATATGTATACTCTGAGTCAGGATGGTTACATTCTCAGCACATCAGAAAGGAAGGACTGGAATAGGAAGGAAAACTGCCCCTAATGTTTATGTGTGAGTACATGTGATGTCATCACTAAAACAAAAACAACAACAACAAAACCCTTAATACTTCAATTAACTTCATTATGTTGTACTGGTTTTATTTTGAAACCTAAAAGCTATGATTCACCTTAGAACACTTTCCACATTATAGTTTAATAATTTACAGAGATTATAAAGTGCATAAAGTCTTTCAGACTCACCTAGAATTGCTAATAAGCAAGCCCCAAATTCCCCAAAGTTTAACACTTTGAAACAGAATGAATGGCCTCAGGTTATTGAGAATTTGGAGGGGAAAAATGTATATATTACATCCCTCTCTCCTGACAGATCAATTTAGAATGCCACTGATCACAACTCCCTAGAACCACTGCACTATCACAAATGAACCATCACAAACTTTAGTATATTTGAGTAGTTGTAAGACACATCATTTAAAGTAACTATTGTGAGATGTCTAAATTTCCTCCAACTCCTTGCAGAAAACAGTATATTTTCAGTAACCTTTATATTTTAATTTCTCATTAACTAATTTAATTCAAAGTTTTCAGCCAGAGCCACTAAATTAAACTTAATAAAGATCTTCAAACTGGATGTGGTCTGGAAGATCAAAAGGAGTCAACTTCCCTAGCAAGTCACATCCACCAACCTTAGCCACTTAACATACAGCAGTACCAAAATTAATGCCATGATAAATATTTAAATTTAGCCTATTGATGAAATTGCTGAATACCTAAAGTTGATAAAACTTATTGGGAATAGTAAGAAAAATAATATAATTTGAGTAAGATGCTGGAAGAAGCCTCCTTAGACTTCATAATTTTATAGGTTTTGCAGTACATTAAGGATGAATAAATTTAAAGTGTATAGGGAATAGGGGACAAGGATAGATTGATGCAATAGAGGGAAATGCAAACAAAGATGGCATAAAGAATATTTATGAAGGTTTTTGCAGAGAATGCATTGCAATGTAATGCTTCATAGATACAATTCCAAATGTAAAAGTCAAACTAACAACAAAAATGTATACAAGTGAATAACGTTAAGTAGCAGGTCATACTGAATTCCCATTAAACACTGAAATTAATGTTTCCTAACCGTGTCCAAGTCTGCAAAGCTTTTGATCTGTCTTTACTGTATTAATTCCCAAACACAAAGTAAAAAGATAAAAACAACAACAACAAAAGGATGAAGAACAACCTCAGGATTATTTTTTTTTTTAAGAGCAATGGCATTTTTGTGTGTGCATCCAAATGTGGTGATTTTAATTCAGATTGCACTTATTAAAATTATAAACAATTATTATTTCAGTGATCTTACAATGCATGGAATAGGGCTATTAGAAAGTGCTATAATATTAAGTTACTGATAAAGTCTTTTCTTATTTTGTCTATTATTACATTATTCATTTCGGTTGCTCAGTTATGTCCAACTCTTTGTGACCCCATGGATTGCAACACGCCAGGCCTCCCTGTCCAACACTAACTCCCGGAGATTACTCAAACTCACGTCCATTGAGTCGGTGATGCCCTCCAATCATCTCATCCTCTGTTGTCCCCTTCTCCTTCAGCCTTCAATCTTTCTCGGCATCAGTCCTTCCAATGAATATTCAAGACTGATTTCCTTTAGGATGGACTGATTGAATCTCCTTGCAGTCCAAGGGACTCTCAAGAGGCTTCTCCAATACCACAGTTCCAAAGCATCAATTCTTCGGTGCTCAGCTTTCTTTATCGTTCAACTCTCACATCCATACATGACTACTGGAAAAACCATAGCCTTGACTAGACAGACCTTTGTTGGCAAAGTAATGTCTCTGTCTTTTAATATGCTGTCTAGGTTGGTCATAGCTTTCCTTCCAAAGAGCAAGCATCTTTTAATTTCATGGCTGCAGTCACATCTGCCATGATTTTGGAGCCCAAAAAAATAAAGTCTACCACTGTTTCTCCATACACTTGCCATGAAGTGGTGGGACAGGATGCCATGATCTTTGTTTTCTGAATGTTGAGCTTTAAGCCAACTTTTTCACTCTCCTATTTCATTTTCATCAAGAGGCTCTTTAGTTCTTCTTCACTTTCTGCCATAAGGGTGGTGTCATCTGCATATCTGAGGTTATTAATATTTCAATTATTACATTATTAGTATGTATTAAAGAAAATAGATGATTCCTTAATTAATGAAACCTGCAAGTAGTAAGAACTCATTTGGGGGTTTGATTTTATTATAAATCTGTAAGTAGTAAACAAGTTTGCCTAGAGTTTTAATTTCTCTTCTCTCACCTACTGAAGAAAGTTCTTAAATGAGCAGAAACTGTGAAAAGGCAGATAAATCAATAGAAGCAGAGTATCTTGATAATCAGCAGTAGTCAAAATGAGTATATGGGTCAATCCAGGATTTTTTAAAAGAAGTTCCCTTTAATCAAGCCAAAATTATACTTTTGATTTTTTTATGAATCTTCTCTTTAAAATATTTAATTCATTTCTAAATTGAGAATTTTACAGCACATCTAACCATATTACATTTCTAATTAAAATCCTAGTATGTTATTTGTATAACCATGACCTAAATTTCAGTGTACTCTTTAAATTTTTAATGGAAAATGTACTCTTAGTGTCTGTCTCAGAATAGTTTCTGATTTCACTTAATATCAACTCAGAACCTTTTTGAAAAGAACAAACACCATTCACAAGGTTTATTCTTCATAAAGCTGAAATTCAAAATCAAGTACTATAGATTCAGAGTGATAATTAGATGGAACAATGAGGTATTTGTCAACTCTAACCCCTGATTCTAATATATCTGAAATGTTCAAAAATAAACATTTTGCTTCAGCTCCAGAGAGAGCTGTGCATTTGCCAGAACCAATGTATTTTCATTGGAGTTTAGAAGGTACACAATGAGCCACAGCAAAGGTATATACTATGTAATGATAAAGAATAAAAGGAAGATTGCTGATTACATTTCAAGATTCCATGGGTACCTTAGTCTATCCAGGTTGGTATAAAAATATTACAAACTGGGTGACTCACCAACAATAAATACTTATTTCTCATAGTTTTGAAGACTGAAAAGCTCAAGGTCACAGCACTGACAGGTCAGTATCTGGTGAGAGACAAACAGTGTCTTCTTTCTGTGTCCTCACGTGGTAGAAGGGCCCTGGGGAGCTCCGGGGTCTCTCTGGTAAGGACATTAATCTTATTTACAGCAGCTTTACCACCATGGACTAATCACTTCTCAAAGACCCCACCTCCTAGTATCATCACCTTGGGTGTAAGATTTCAACATATGAAAAGGAACACAGATATGCCTCCATAGCAATGGCATACTGGAACAATGTAACAGGGAGATGGAGGGCGAGGATTAAGTCCTTGAAGTTATAATGAAAACAATTATAGAATTATGAGATCAGTGATACCACTTGTGGAAAGCTTACATTTATAGCAGTAACTGAATTCAATAGAAATATGAGAAATTGTGTGTTTGATCCCAAACCTATCTTGGCAGTATTAAGCACTGGAGCCCAGAGCTATGATACGGAAAAACCTCCTGCCTTACTTTAGGAGCAACTTGGCAGAGGCCTGCATCTGGCTTTATATGGTAGTTTAGTTACCTTGAAGGAAAACTAGATAAAGATAAAAAGTTAACTATACACAATAAACAAACAACAGGTTTAAGAGCTAAATGAGCATGATAATGAAAACATTCATTACCTGATGGACCTAAATTTGTTTTTTTTTTTTTTTTCCCCTTCATGAAATGGCATGAATGTTTTGCAAATAACTTATTTCTCTATATAATTATTTTTAAATACTTATGGGTTTTAGAATCAATTTATGTTACTTTTGGCTGCTTATGTCACATTTTTTTGTTGACCCTGAATGTTTTCAATCTTGAGTAGAATACACAGCAAGAGAAGGCTGGACCAGTTTCCAAAATCATTAATTCTTTCACTAAGCCACTGTAAGTTATCAATTTCCATGAAGCTCGAAGTATCATCTGCTGTTCATTACATCATATAGAACCTATAGAAAGCCTCAGAATCACAGAAGATATCATTATTCTTTTAAAAAATAGCTCTTCTTGCTTCCTTGATGGTCCAATGGTTAAGACTGTGTACTGCCAATGCAGAGACTCAGATTTGATCCCTGGTGTACAAACTAAGATCCCACACACTGTGCAGTGCAGCCAAAAGATAAATAAATAAAATAAAACAACTATGACAATATAGGAAGGATTTATAAATCTGAATCTTAAAAAGTAATTTAAAAAATAGCTTCTGATTAGCTAGTAGACCCTGATAGAAAGGAAACAATGGACTGTGGATGCTAAGCAACCATCACTGGTCGTTATTTCTTTCTGGGACCCATCAGTTACCTATAAGCAACAAAATTCTGTTTTCAAGTGAGAGTATATGTGAGGAATAAGCCTGAATAGGTACTAAAGTCATACATGTATTTCATAGTCACGGAGCTCCTCCTATCATCTGGCCTACTCTTGCCATAGTGTTGATTTTCCTTCAGTCTACTTTGATAGTCTCATGGAGAGCTCCATTTAACAATTTGAATATAGATTAGAAAAGTGGTGCAAATATACTCAATAAATACACATGCAACACAAACAGTAGCCTATTATGTATCTGGCTTCCCTGGCAGCACAGTGGTAAAGAATCTGCCCATCAATATAGGAGATGCAAGAGAGATGGGTTCAATTTCTGTGTTGGGAAGATCCCCTGGAGTAGGAAATGGCAACCCATTCCAGGAGTCTTGCTTGGGAAATTCCAAGGATAGAGCAACCTGGCGGGCTACAGTTCATGAGGTCTCAGAGAGTCAGACACAACTGAGCAAGTGTTACATGAGAGCATTTAGAAGTATCATAGAAAGAAAATGTTCTCAGTTACCCAGTCACAAGAAAGAAAATAGAAATGTTAAAACTTCTCATGGGCCAAATATCAAGTGCATCTTGTATTTTACTTTTCCAGGAAGAAAATTGACATGTTAGAAACTAGCAATTCATGGAAAGAGGTAAATTTTCTGAAGATAATCAAGAGTTTTGAAGGAACCAGAATGAATTATTGATAGTAAGAAACTTAGTGGAAGATGAAATAGAGGGTCATTTCTGGGTGGGTCCAGAATGTGAGAATATGTGGTTTGCAAATGCTCAGCATTATAACTCCAACCACTGTGCAACCTTACTTACTAAGTGCAACAGCTTCAGCTACTTTGGGGATGGGAGTCAGCAAATCCAGTGTTTTCCCAATGAAATTAATATCAAAAAGAACGATGACGCGTAAGAAAGAGAGGTAGGCTCTGAATAGTTTCAACAATAGCTTTTTCTTTAGCAAGACTAGACTGACTCTTCTGTTACTGAAGTATAAAACTGATACTAATTATCTTGAGTAGCAAACAACTTCACTCTCCAGTATGATTCCAAAACTGTGTAATGGAAATGACAGCAATTCCCACCAAACAGGCTATCAGATCGGTGCCTGACACATGGTGTAAGCACTACCTATTATGATCATCATGCCTAGAGGTTCATATGCATTATAATCAGACCTCTTCAGACACAGAAGAGTAGTCATTTACCCCTGATGGAATAACTACTTAAGTTCATTTTACCTGACATGCTAATAGATGACCAAAGCACATATTCAGGTAGAGCTTCAATAATCACATATGCTTTGGGAATACAGATTTTTATTATAAGATGTATTAAAAGATCTCTCAACCAACTATGTGATGGCTGGAGGAAAATAAAATGTGAAAGGGAGGATGTGAAAGAAGAGGGATGCTGTAATGCAAACTTTCGTTGATTGATTCATTGTAGAATGAGGAAGGTAGTCTCCAACTGATTTCCACCTTTTTCCTTTCTTTCCCAATATCATGTGTGAAAACTGTTGGTAGAACTCACCTTTAATATATTTGATTATATGTTGCCAAAATAAAGAGTTCCTGCATATTGATGTAGATAGTGATGGAAACCTTATGTATCTCCCACTAAGGAAAAGGTAAGTCCAAGTCCCATTACCCCAGAGTTAGTTAGGCCAGAGCATATTTTGGGGACTACAAGAGGAAGAATCATGTATATAAATATTTAGAGTTTAAAATAGTGAAGTGCAGCATTAACTTCTATTTAATTTTGTTTAACTAGAAACTCAATTACCTTTCTACTTTTAATAATTCCAAATGTGTGAATTTGGAAAAAAGAGAAGTCTATGCCTTTCATTCTCAAAGCTAAAGGGAGCCAGTACTCACTTTCTTCAGCTGCTGGGAGTTAACACATTGGACTATGGCATTGTTTCAGTCAAGCAGAGATTCCCAACTGGTCTGGATCAAGTGCTATTGACAGAAAGTCTTATAACATTTCATGGAGATGAGGTCCAGCATGGGTGTCAGTATCCCCTGAATGATGAACCACCTAATGGCATACACCCAATGAAAGAATTCCCTTTAGACTGTTTCTATTGTATAAAATGGGTAGATTTTTGTATGCATGGTTTGGAGGCAGGAGGTAGATGCCCCTCACTCCAGGGTAAAGTGATTGGAGATTTGTTCCCTGTGGAATGAAACTCCAAGACATGAATGAAAGTGAAAAGTTGCTCAGTCATGTCCGACTCTTTGCAATCCCATGAACTATATAGTTATACAGTCCATAGAATTATTTCTCTTCCCCAGGGGATCTTCCCAACCCAGGGATCAAACCCAGGTCTCCCGAATTGCATGCGGATTCTTTACCAGCTGAGCCACAAGGGAATCACAAGGGAAGATGTGAATAGAAGGACAATTAAGGGAGGAGGTTGGGACCTGCCCAGACTGCACATTTCTTTTCTCGAAGTCAGGAGACCTCCCTGACCAAATATATACAGAAAAAAGTTCCTTGGAAGTCAAAGGGAAGTTATATCAAGGGTATTCCCTACCCATATGCCTTTTCAATAAAATCCATCTTGGCTAAGAGAAGCAAGTTCACACACGGGAGGATCCTGAAATATATCAACTATGGACTGTGAACCAGGCAAATTGAAACAATTAACCAAAGGAAACCCAGAAGAAATGCTCTACAAAAGTGATTCAAACTGCGATGAGGAAACAATTCTGTAACTCTCTCTCCCTGAGTCCACCCATGTGTTTATCCTCATGTGCTATACGTTTTCCTTTTAATAAATAATAAGAAAAAAACACACAAGATAAAAAATGAAAAGCACATTTTATTTATTTGCTTTACTGCTTTCTCTCTTTGTGGAAATTCTTTTCTGCAAAGCTGAAGGGCCTAGCTGGACCCTGGTCACTGATCACTGATCTAGCAGCTAGGATCTGGTGTTTTCATCACGGCCACCTGACCCTGATCTCTGTCTGGGAACCCAAGCCCCACTCCTAGCTGTTGCAGGCAGAAGCCATCTGAGATCAATTTCACTTGGTTTCTTTCCATATTCTGACCCTATTCTCTAAGCTTTCTCTGCTGACTCCTTGGATTACTTAAAATCATCATATTGTTTACTTTTTACATAAGTAAATCAAAGTTAATTTTGCTTATTACTGATTCTCATCAATAAATATGTGATATGGAATATAATCTATGAAGAATCTGGGACCTGACATTCAGCAGCATATCATTGGTGCTATTAATAGTATTTATCCCATTATTTTTATTTTCTTTTGACACAATGGACACAGTAAATAGCTCTGCTAATGACACTATATTCAGTTAAGATAACGCTAGTGAAAGTGAGAACTAGCAACTCAAAAACAAAAGCTCAAAAAATAGGCAATATATAGTATTTTACTTTTAACTTATGTATAATCTAAAATAGGTGCTTTTTGATCTATAATTCTACCCTAATTAGTGAGTTTTTCCCAAATTCTTTCATTATGCCTCTGCCAACTACAACATATCATAATAAAGGTGCTGAGCTTGTCTATATAAGTTGATGACATGATAGGGAGCATGGGAAAATCCCACTTGAGCAGTTTCCATGGGCCAAGTCTGGAAGTGATGCCTGTCCCTTCTGTTTATTGGACATCAGTGACACAGCCTCACCATGACGCAAGTGGCAGTGGAAAATGCTCACTATCTATTTACCTAAAAGGAGGAAAATGAATTGACAAAGGGTTAACATATCTGTGACAAATAATAATCATCCTTTTTATATCTTCTAGGAGCCAGTAGTGTACTAAGCAGTTTATAGCTATAATCTATCTCATTAAGTCATTCACAACAACAATGAAAGGTAGACATTATTTTGCCCATTTTATGCATGATGTAATTTAGGTTTCAGTCAGTTCAGTTGCTCAGTCATGTCCAAATCTTTGCAGACCCATGAACTGCGGCATGCCAGACTCTCTGTGCATCACCAACGACTGGACTTTACTCAAACTCGTGTCCATTGAGTTGGCAATGCCATCCAACCATCTCATCCTCTTTCATTCTCTTCTCCTCCCACCTTCAATCTTTCCCAGCATCAGGGTCTTTTCAAATGAGTCAGTTCTTTGCATCAGGTGGCCAAAGTTTTGGAGTTTCGGCTTTAGCATAAGTCTTTCTAATGAATACTCAGGATTGATTTCCTTTAGGATGGACTGGTTGAATCCCCTTGCTGTCCAAGGGACTCTCAAGAGTCTTCTCCAATACCACAGTTCAAAAGCATCAATTCTTCAGTGCTCAGCTTTCTTTATAGAAACTGAAAACTTTCTTTATAGAAACTTTCTAGAAACTCTCACATCCATACATGTATACTGAAAAACCATAACCTTGACTAGATGGATCTTTGTTGACAAAGTTATGTCTCTGCTTTTTAATATGCTGTCTAAGTTGGTCATAACTTCACTTCCAAGGAGAAAGTGTCTTTTAATTTCATGGCTGCAGTCACTATCTGTGGTGATTTTGGAACCCCCAAAAGTAAAGTCTGTCACTGTTTCCCTATCTATTTTCCATGAAGTGATGGGACCAGATGCCATGATCTTACTTTTCTGAATGTTGAGCTTTAAGCCAACTTTTTCACTCTCCTCTTTCACTTTCATCAAGAGGCTCTTTTGGTCTTCACTTTCTGCCATAAGGGTGGTGTCATCTGCATATATGAGGTTATTGATGTTCTCATGGCAATCTTGATTCCAACTTGTGTTTCATCCAGTCCAGTGTTTCTCATGACGTACACTGCATATAAATTAAGTAAGTAGGATGACAACATACAGACTTGACATAGTCCTTTCCCGATTTGGAACCAGTCTGTTGTTTCATGTCCAGTTCTTCTTTTTTTTTTTTTTAATGGTATAACTATGGTTGTTCTTTTTTTTTTTTTTTTTTTTTTTTTATTAGTTGGAGGCTAATTACTTCACAACATTTCAGTGGGTTTTGTCATACATTGACATGAATCAGCCATGGAGTTACATGTATTCCCCATCCCGATCCCCCCTCCCACTTCCCTCTCCACCCGATTCCTCTGGGTCTTCCCAGTGCACCAGGCCCGAGTCATGTCCAGTTCTAACTATCACTTCCTGACCTGTATGCAGTTTTGTAAAGATGCAGGTCAGGTGGTCTGGTATTCCCATCTCTTTAAGAATTTTCCACAGTTTATTGTGATCCACACAGTCGAAGGCTTTAGCGTAGTCAATAAAGCAGAAGTAGATGTTTTTTTGGAACTCTCTTGCTTTTTTGATGATCCAATGCAAGTTGGCAATTTGATCTCTGGTTCCTCTGTCCTTTCTAAACCCAGCTTGAACATCTGGAAGTTCACAGTTCACATACTGTCAAAGCCTGGCTTGGAGAATTTTAAGCATTACTTTACCAACGTGTGAGATGAGTGCAATTGTGCAATAGTTTTAGCATTCTTTGGCATTGCCTTTCTTTGGGATTGGAATGAAAACTGACCTTTTTCAGTCCTATGGCTACTGCCGAGTTTTCCAAATTTGCTGGCATATTGAGTGCAGCACTTGGACAGCATCATCTTTTAGGATTTGAAATAGCTCAACCGGAATTCCATCACCTCCACTAACTTTGTCCATAGTTATTCTTCCTAAGGCCCACTTGACTTTGCATTCCAGGATGTCCAGCTCTACCTGAGTGATCACACCAACCATTGTGATTATCTGGGTTGTGAAGATCTTTTTTGTACAGTTCTTCTGTGTATTCTTGCCACCTCTACTTAATATCTTTTGCTTCTGTTAGGTCCATACCATTTCTGTAATTTATTGCGCCCATCTTTGCTTGCAATCTTCCCTTGGTATCTCTAATTTTCTTGAAGATATCTCTAATCTTCCCCATTCTATTGTTTTCCTCTATTTCTTTGCATGGATCACTGAGGAAAGCTTTCTTATCTCTCCTTGCTATTCTTTAGAACTCTGCATTCAAATGGGTATATCTTTCCTTTTCTCATTTGCCTTTCACTTCTCTTCTTTTCTCAGCTATTTGTAAGGCCTCCTCAGACAACTATTTTGTCTTTTTGCATTTCTTTTTTCTTGGGTATGATCTTGATCCCTGACTCCTGTACAGTGTCACGAACCTCCGTCCATAGTTTTAGGTGTAGAGAATTTAATTTTTCTAATATTATGCAGCATTGCATAAAAAGAACTGGAACATATACACAGATGGTCCTATCTGAAAAGCTGATTCTTGTTACACTATGACGCACTATTTTTTTCATTTTCATCAAAGCTATTACATTTATCTCATCAAATATATTTGGAAGCAAAACCATGGTTATATAAGCATTATTGTTAACTAAGCGCTTTTACCAGATGTCACTTGGCCCAAAACTCAAACTTTGTACATAACAACAATTTGGACCAGAAATACATAAATTAACAAAATGTCTACATGAATGTATGTCTATTATTACATGTCTACATTAATGTATGTTATATGATTTTCAATCTTTACACTATTTCATATTAAAAATCACTCAAAGTGCGCCCCATAGTAGACCTAAATTTAGTTTGAGGGCTAAAGATTAATTACTGAATACTTCTATTTCATTGGACTTTCCTGGTGTCTCAGAAGTTAAGAATCCACCTGCAAAGAAGGATATGCAGTTTTGATCCCTGGGTCCAGAAGATCCCCTGGAGAAGGAAATGGCAACCCACTCCAGTATTTTTGTCCAGGAAATCCTATGGACAGAGGAGCCTGGCAGGCTACAGTCCATGGCGTTGCAAAAGAGTTAGACATGACTTAGCGACTAGACAACAACAAATTTTAAAAAGAACATTAGAAAAATCCTGATAACTGAAGTTATATTTCAGGAGGCAAACATAAAGGTACAAAGATATACTGTATGCTTTTTTCTAACCTCTCACCAAGACTATTCAAAATCAGTATGCCAGTTGCTTGTGAAATTTGCTTTTCTTAAAAAAATTTTTTAATGGTATGTTCAAGTCAATTCCTTGGTATATAGAAAATGAGATTCTTTTTGCCCTTTATTGGATGATTGTAACTTTTATTTTCCTACTGTATCAACAGGAAAAGATGAGTACACTTTTCACATCCACAAGTGAAGAATATGAAATGAACAAAGAGCCAAAAATATATTTTTTTCATAAAATATATTGCTCATTTTGGGAAAGGAAAGAAAGTCTACAGAGATTCAGTCCAGTGAGGACACTGAATAAATGGGTTTTTATTCAGAAACAAGGACTGTTGAAAGAATACATTTTCTGAATGGCAATTGAAACTTACATGGAATAAATGTAAACTCTCTCTGAAAGGAATATCTGATAAAGGAGTAAGTCTTATTATCCACGAAGGAGATAGAATAATACAATCCCAAACTCTTCAATTTTAAATAATAGATTTTCAGTAGACTTCTTCAAACAATAGCTCAGAAGGTAATAGACTCCTTTAAATAAAGATATTACAAAAATCATTTTATGAAAAGAGAACAATCTTTGAGGAGCAAAGTTTTTCACTGTTTCTTTCTATTCTTAGTTTACTTTGCAAACTGAGATCTTGTACGTTGAAGGGAATTCATATGCAAATATCTTAGATCTTCGGAGCCAGACTTTAAAAAGAAATGTGAATTATAAGGCTTTCTTTTTCATTCAGTCAGAATCATCATGTGCTCTTCCTTTTTCCATGTAATTAATAGAAAAAATTATAGATTCTCATTTTATTTACTATCTCAAATCATTTTCACACTTTTGCAACTATCTTTGTGGCAGAGCTCTCCATGGTCTTTAGAGAACTACTCAGAAGAAGAAAAGAGAGACTAAAGTGGTATTATCCAACAACCACATTTGTATTCTATTTTTTGTCTTATGAAATACATAAATTATTCTAAAGCAAAAATTTCCATATCAATGAATAAAGTTCCCTGAATAAATTGAAGACTTTTGTGTGGTAATTCTCCAATTTATTTTTTCTTTTGTTTTGCAGAAGAAAGGTACATTAGAGATTGAGTTTAGATGCCCTTTCCCCTAGCTTGAATCTATTATACACACACACACAGAACACATCTATAGTTTATAATTTCAAATACTGTATAAAGAAAAATGATATTTCTACAATAATATATTGAAAGGGCTGGATAGCTCATCTCTAAAGCATCTTGTTATGACTTCATTTTGCATTCTGATATGGGTAAAAATCTAAATTGTTTCTTTTTATCTGTAATTGTAGATTGAATACCTCAGTATTTTGGTGATATACACTGTGGGTTCTGACTCTCTGTATTATCTTCAATTCTTTCTAAGGTAACTGTAGAACTTGAAAATTTAAATATCCAAATAAATATTGTAAACCCTAGAGGTAGAAAGTGAGTTTTCACTACTCTTTCCTTTATTTGAGAGCTAAACTAACTGTTTGAACATCAGCTATATCTACAGACCAATTTGAAACCGATACTTCCTATAAATCAGAACCTAGTAAGATAAAATACTCACTTCATGAAGTCCACTTTGCATCAGGCACACTTATTGATAGAAAATTCAAATGAGAAATGATGTCTAGGACTTCATTAGTCAGTAACCAATGAGCTTTTTCACAATGCCAATATGTCATTAATACCTTTGCAAAAGTTAATTTATTGAATTTATCAAGTTACCCATGAATGTTCACATTTGAAAACTCACAAGGTTTCAATAATTAGATGCTTCATGCTTCTTAGAAAATGCAATGCTCAAAATTAAAAGCCTCCTCATAGGTAACTTGATAATTTTTACTTATATACCTGCTTATTCAGCTCCAAAGTGTGCTGACTGAAGCTAGCCCTGCAAGGATTATCCACTGCACATGAGGACTATCGCTTGTCCTCAGCCTCCACAGTCCCAAAGAAATGAATCCTAGGAAACTATAAAAATAGAAAAGGCTAATATGGTACCTGCAATTTAAGGCTCACCATACTGAAGCTCAAGAATTATTTTATATAAAATCTTTAAGCTCCTTGTGCAATACCACATGTGATGCCTCAAGTGATGAACTCCCCACCCTCTTCCAGCAGGACGTGGGCGCTGCAGGGTGTCTGGTGAAACTCATACTGATGGTTTTGCCCCTCATAGTCTCTTCCCCTTTGAAATATCAGTGACAGAATGTGGAAAGATAACTCTATCATGATCAAGGCAGTTTTATGAACTCCCCCTGAGCAGAGTATGAGCTACAGTTTTTTACATATTAGTGTGAGAAATTCTTTGATTTTACACATGTGATTAAAAATCCTTGCTGGCATCAGATGTATATGATGAGCTCATCATTCAGGATCCATTTATGCAATGAAAAAATAACTCCAGAGGACACAGTGGAAACAACATTATGAACTCCTGCTATGAATATTTGTGTATAAGCCTCTGAATGTGTTTTCATTTTTCTTGCTTAAATACCTAGGAGTAGAATGACCAGATTATAAGGTGGGTTTATGAGCAAATAAGCTATCCAACTTGAGCATTATATTTGAACATTTTCAATATTACTAAGGACTCTTTTTTTTTTTTTTTTCCTAACTTACATTACAGAGGCTTTGGGGCATTAAATCTTATGGCTATTCAACAATTTATTACACTAATTTCCAAAGACTGAATATTTAGGTTATAGCAATATTTCAACCCACTAAGTATATATTAGTAAATAGCATTTTCATTTATAAGTCTTTAACTCTGATTAATTTTAAAAATAAATGATTATAAGTGGAATTACTAGAATTACTAGATAAATAGAGTTAAATTTTTAAAGACTTTTTGTAGAGCAATTTTAGGTATAGAACAAATCTGAGAGTAAGGTATAGGGATTTCTCATATATCCCTCCACCCACATGCAAAGCCCCCTGCATTGTCAACATCAATCCACAGAATGGCATTTTTTTTTAATATGAAGGATGATCCCATATTAGCACATCATATTACCCAAATATGATATACCTTAAGTATAACTTACAGTATATCTTAATGTTTACCTTGAGTTATATTTTTTAAGTCTCCTTATGCAATGTGAAATTGATTTTTGAAAGATTAAAAAAATATATATATTTTTAGAGTGAAAAAAAAAAAACCTGAATTAAACTTTTACCAAAACAAATGCTTTTCTACATTCGATGGAATTTTAGGATTAAAAGGAAAAATAGACTTTCTTCTCTAATCCCATGTTTTACCTAGCTCTTAAATATCCACTGTAAAATGCATAAAAGTACTTTTCCGGGACCTGCATGGATAAGAGAGTATATGGGTTTTGTCTGTTGCTGGGCTGCATTAATAACTGAAGAGAGTTTCCTTCCAATGAGCAGTGATATGTTTCATTTGATCAGTTCCCACATTTTAACAAGTTTCAGATAAACAGAAACCACAGTTCAGCTGAGGTTCTGGGCCAAATTCATATACTTCATGCAGTGTAGAAATGAAAACATGGAAATTTGCTGTGATCCAAGAAATGTTCAGTTCTACCTGGACTTCACTACTTCTCCATTTTCCAGCTGTCTATCAGTCTTTATTTGAGTAGTAGGAATAGTTTCCTAACTAATAGTGAAAGTTAAATAGTTTGCCTAATGTTCGGCACATTTAAAATACTGAATAAATACCAGATGTAATTTCTATTAATTTTAATAATTGCTATATTTCTTGCATGCATAGAATATGTATTTATAATTTATATTTATAGTTTTGAAAAATAAATAAATTTGATAAGTTCTAGTTGTTAATTCCTATTTTTTGCTTGTTTTTGAGTTATTTTAACTGATCATTTGCTTTGAAGCAATGAAAAAAAAAATGCTACTTCTAATGTGATGGTTAATTTTCTGTGTCAACTTGAGTAGGCCATGGGATGTCTATTTATTTGGTCAAACATTATTCTGAGTGTTTCTGTGAGGATATTTTTGGATGAGATTAAAATTTAAATTGGTAGACTATGTAAAGCAGATTGCCCTCCATAATGTGTATAGGCCTCATCTTGTCAGGAGAAAACATAAATAGAACAGAAAAGCTGAAAGTTCCCTGAGTAAGAGAGATTTCTTTCTACCTGATTGCCTTTGAACTGAGACATTGGCTTTTTCCTGCATTCATACTCAAGCTGAAATATTAGCTCTTCCAGGATCTGTAGATTTCTGGCCTATGAACTAGAAAAAACAAATATTGGGTCTCCTATATCTTCAGCTCCCTCACAAACCCTGCACATCTTGGGAATTGCCAGACTCTATAATCATGTGAGCCAATTCCTTATAATTAGTCTTCTTACTGTATATTCTTTATGAAGAACTCTGATAAATAAACCTAGTTTAAAGAATTCAACAAAATGAACTAACCACTGCATTTGGAATTATAGAAAACACAGACTTGCAATTGCCTAGCTTCCTTAGAATTAAGTCAGGACTTTAAAGGTTAAGTTCTTTGCTTCTTAATCTGTAACTGAAATTGGAGTAAGACTACAAAATAATTTTGCAAAAAAAAAAAAGATAAAAGCAATCTATCCTGGAAAATAATGTGGTTTCTTCTAAGAGGAAAGCCTGAAGCTCTTATTCCTAGCCCTAAAAGCCATCCACTTCGCGTTCATGTCCATCTTGACTGAGAGTCTTAATGCTAGCTGTAAGTCAGAGTAAATACAAATAGCAAAAAAGCCCCTAGGACTGATATGAAAGCCATAACTTGAAGAATAAGAAAAATTACTAGCTACTGAGAAAAGAATTCACTTCTCTGCAATTACTTGCTTGAAGAAACCAACTGGAAATCTGAATGATAAAATAAAGATTCACTCAACCTTGTTGTCATCTCCTCACCCACTCCCTCCGAACAAAAGCTTATTTAACTTTACAGAAAGAAAATTGACAATTTCTCCAGGTTGACCTTTACTTTGCAGACAAATTTCTTTTTAGTGGTGGGGTAGTCTTCCAAGGTCTCAAGAGACTGTTTTCAAAGAGATATTAGTTTATTGTAGAGAGATACAGAGCTTTACTTTCCAACATTGTACTCGATTAAATGTATTCAAATATATTATCTTCTTTGAAATGTGTTTTTGAAATGCTTTACAGCCTTCCTGCATTCATCTGTCCTGAAGTGGAAATTAAGTACACACTTCTCTGTGCATTCAAAATATCTGTATATATCCTTCTTTAAAGTTCTTTGTATCATTATTATTTCAAAGAATATATCAGAGTGGTCTCACTGAGATATTTTTAAAATGATTATTCAGTTATATAATTTAGATAGATGGTATTTTATTCAAACTTTATACTGGAGTTTTAAATGAATTTCATAGCACTTTAAAACACTTTCCCACAATTGAGATAATCCTTGTTTAAAATATAAAGCAAAGAATAAAAAAGCACCATATTTCAATGTTCCATTTCTTGAAAATAAACATGGGTTTTGCTTTGTGTGGCTCCTAAGAAGTTCTTAGAACTCTTCATTCATCATTAATTCAATAAACATTTAATAAATGGCTTCTATGTGTAAACAGTTGTACTCTATCATTAGATTCGTATATTTCAATATGCTTCTGCCATAGAACATAGATGTTATCCATCTCTGGATAACATGGTATCATATATTTTCTATCAACTATGTTATCATAAATCATTTAATTTTAGAGATTTACATCTTTAGATTCCCTGGTGGCTCAGAAGTAAAGAATTCACCTTCAATGCAGGAGACACAGGAGACCTGGGTTCCATTCCTGAGTTGGGAAGATCTGCTGGAAGAAGGAATGGCAATCCACTCCAGTATTCTTGCCTGGAGAATCCCATGGACAGAGGAGACTGGTGGGCTACTGCCCATGGGGTCTCAGAGAGATGGACATGACTGAAGCAACTGAGCACACATGGATGCATGCACAGCTTTACTTATCTCAACTCTTTAACAGTTAATTTTCAGGAATTCTTTCTAAAATCAATCATTTCTTTATGTCCGTTCAGTATTAAAAAGTAATAGTGATTTTTCTTTATATTCAAGATAAAGTTCAAATTCCTTACTGTGACTAAAATTCATTTCAGGATCTTGGCATTTTAGCTTCATCTCAATTATCCCCCAAATATATGGATTTGGGAATATGTGTGTGTGTGTGTGTATTGGGGAATATATATGTGCATATACATATATGTATATATTGTGTGCATATATGCATATACATACATGCACATATATGTATGCACATATACACATATGTGCACATGTATGTGTATGCACACGTGTGTGCAGACCTACACACACATGTACGTGGCTTCCCTGATGGCTCAATGGTGAAGAATTGTCTGTCAATGCAGGAGACGTAGGTATGATCCCTGGATCAGGAAGATCTCCTGAAGAAGGAAATGGCAACCCAAATCCAATATCCTTGCCTGTAAAATCCTATGGACAGAAGAGCCTGGCAGGCTACAGTCTGTGGGATTGCAAAGAGTCAAACATGACCTAGAGATTGAACAACTATATATATATATATACACAGATAGATATAGATGGATGTGTAATGGTCAGGAAAATATTTAAGCTGTCGCCATTCTATAGCATGGATTTTCCAAAATTGCCCATCATATCCTACAATTTACTTCAAGTCCTTAGGCAAGAAACAATGCTGAAGAATAAGCCAGCTATAAATTTCACCACACAGGACTTCTAGAATCACACCTTCACTTGCTGAAACAGGTTGCCTATGCTACCTGTCAGATTAGAATATGGTATCTGGAGGTACAAGAAATGGCTGATGAAATCTATTTCAACAATCTTTGTCTGCCTACAACTATTAACAGCAGAACTACAGAAATAATCTCATGAAACTAATTGCCTAAAATTATAATGAGTACAGTATTCTTCTAAGCTTTGTATATGTAAAGATAACAATAGAATAACAAATGATAGAAAGTTCTCGAATGTAAGGTAGTCCACAGAGAAAAGCCAATAAATGAAGAATCATAAAATGCTGACTCTGCAGCTACAAGTCTAGGGGAAGGAGAACCTTTGGCATAAATACAGTTGAAGTGTGTTAGCTGCTCAGTAGTGTAGAAATGTCCAACTCTTTGTGACCCCCATGGACTGTAGCCCACCAGACTCCTCTGCCCATGGAATTTTCTAGGTGAGAATACTGGAGTGGGTTGCCATTCCCTCTAAGAGGTCTTCCTGACCCAGGAATTGATCTTGGGACTCCCGCATTTCAGGCAGATTCTTTACCATCTGAGCCACCAGGTAAGTCAAATATTATTAGTCTGATATAAACTAAGGGAATATACTCATATGATACAAAGTAAGCACTGGATAATTTTTGCCTTCTGGCTACAGATGCAATTGAAGGAAGGATGGACAAAGATGGATTTAGCTTTGGTCAGGATGTTTGCCTGCCATGTATTACTACATGTAAGATTTATATCTAACTCTTTCAAAAAATGGGTGAGGAGAAAATTTTGAAAGAAATCTATTCCAGACACTTAGTTAGCACACAAAATAATTCGATAGTATCAATATAAAAAAAAAATCGTTGGAAAGACTGGTGCTGAAGTTGAAGCTCAATACTTTGGAGCTCCAATACTTTGATGAGAAGGGCCTACTCATTGGAAAAGACTCTGATGCTGGGAAAAATTGAGGGCAAGAGGGGAAGAGGGCAACAGAGGATAAGATGGTCGGATGGTATCACCAACTCAATGGACATGAGTTTGAGCAAACTCAGGGAGATAATGAAGGACAGGGAAGCCTGGCTTGCTGCAGTTCATCAAGTCACAAAGAGTTGGACACAACTTAGTGACTGAACGACAACAAAATTTTCATCCACACGTAGCTATCGAGAGGAAAAGTTAACTTTTATTAAAGAAGGGCAAATATAACTCTCAGAGACCATTGTGTAGGCAAATTTCAATTAATTCCACTTCTATAATTTCAAATCTATTAATTGCAGTTTTTCAGTGAAAGAGTAGCTATAATATCAAAATATATTTATCATGATTATAAATGATACTAATAATTTTGTTAATGAAATATCTTCTATGAGTTTTATTTTATAGCCAAATAAACATACCTATTTTTTAAAAAATCTGCTTAACCCAAAGACTGGCAAAGTTTATAGCAACCACCTAAGACACTGCTCTAGTAAAAGTGTCTATATAATTCTGTTAATTGAATGTATACTTGGACAATTCTTTAAATATAGACAAGGGTACTTACTGAGATATGCACACAATGTATCTGATTTTAAATCATACTATTTTATACAATCTAAAATGGTCCAAATAATTATTAAGGTAGTTTCTAGAACTTAAAGAAATTAGATTTTTTTTTTTTTGGAGTACCTACACTTATGGCCTAAAATGCAAATATAACACATTTGGCCCCATTGGGCTATATGCATTTTCAGTAAAACATAATTTAAACTATAATGTGTGATTATTCATATGAAATTAGTTAATATTAACTCATTGCTGTGTAACTTGAATTTCTCTTCAATTTGTAGTATAAATTTGTTCATTATGTAGTAGCATTACAAAGTACTTCTGCTAGATGCTAGGAAGTCAAGGAAACCTTTTCAGTATAAGAATTATTGTCAGTGTCTTTGAAAGAAGTGAGATCTAAAATAGCATCAAATAAGTAGAGCAAGTAGAGCCCAAGTGTTCTTATAACACAATGATGTCTCAAAGACACATGGAAGCATTCCTAACTCTCACACTTCATTATGTTTCAGCAGTCGGCTTATTGTCCTGACCATATGTACACACAAAACAATTGAATATGCTGGAAAATACTTCCTGATATGACCTCACAGAAATATCATAATCTCTCCTGTCATTCACAGCAGGTTATAATCTGCTCTGTATATCATGGCATGAACTCAGTTTAGCATTCTGTTTAATACACAAAATCACAGCAGATTAAGTTTTAATTGAAGCACAAACAAATTATACATTTATGTACCTAAATAAACTACTTTTGTGCTCTAAGTGTATCTTTCCATTCTTCTTTTATTAATTATATATATACATACATATATATATATATATATGTTGAAAGCCAAGTAGGAACTATAAGGTTTGCTGGATGCTGGCATTTTATAGATGAATAAGACATTCTCCCATCTCTCAATATGATTAAATGTTGACCAGGTATATTTCAGTAAACCCACACTTTAATAGAGTACATTTAGGAATCTCACAGTAATTTGCTATTTCTATCGCTGAGAAACACAGCCAAAATTCATTTTCTAATGTCCCAATTAACACATATGTATTTGATGTAGTAGCTTCAGGGTACATTTAATTTCTGATAATGAAATAGTATAAACTCTTCCAAAACTGTGAAACTTGTTTAAATTTATTATTTTTAAACACATAAGCCTTTGAAGAAACTAATTAAATCAATTAAACATTAAGATTGGAGCATTAAAGCATTACAAAAACTGTTTTCTTAGAACTCTAACAATTTGTGTCTCTCACAATCTATGAAGAAGTAATAATTAGCAATTCCCTTAGGGCTCATGAAAGAATTCCTTCAAAGGAAAAAAAAAGACACTTTAAAATATTATAATTTTTTATTGCCTTAAATTTACTTAGCATGAATGTCATTAATGCCATTCCAAACCTCTCAATCACTCTTACATTTAACATTTTGATAATATTCAGGTTAAAAAGTTACTGAGTCTGTCCTATTTCCATCATTCAGAGAGAGTTCTCTGTTTTATTTTGCTAATTTGAATTTGTTTTAATTTGTTAATCCTTATGATCTACAATGTCTTCCTAGAAGTAGGTTTTAAAAACTGAATAGTGTCTTCCAGGTTATTGGAGTACTATTCTATAAACATTAAGAAGTCATAATGCTCTAAATGATATTCTGGTGATTTAAAAAAGTTTCCAAAACTAGCTACTTCATTCTGTTAGGTGGTTAGAATAGGAAAAAGGAGTCCAGAATGGTGGTGGCTAAAAGACAAGGAAGGGAAAAACCTGCGAAAATAGAACAAAAGAAGGTCCAAGGACAGGAGTGAGGACCTCAAGTAAAAAAATCAGCACTCCTGCCTAGCCCAGTCTACATAGGGCAGGCTCAGGGGGAGGAGACAAAACATAAAAAGAGGAGCCATAGGGCTGGGTCTCTCTCTCTCTCTCTCTCTCTTTCTCTCTCTCTATCTCTCTCTCTCTCTCGCATGCGCTCTCTCCCTCTCTCCCTCCCCCCCTCTCTCTCTCTCTCTTCATTTCTTTTGGGTTAGCATGCCCTCACACCTCAATGATGTATTTTCCTTTATTTTCTAAATAAAACTGAGCTGTGACACAGAGCTGTAGTACTGAGCTATGTGATGCTGAGTCCAAGAGCTATGACACGGTCTGTCCCAGGACTTGAATGCTGGTCTGCCACTTCAAATGTTTCTTGTGACGAGACAGAACTGAGGAAATTACACACTCCCTCGACATCTATGGTGCTGTGACTCTGATTTAACCTGGCTGAAACAACCTCGGCGCGGCCCCCCGCAAGGAGGAGGCCAAGCACAGCAGGAGCGCAACTTGGCAAAATCTCCCGCAGTGGAAGCAGAATGTGAAGAAAACTCAGCGCAGGGCAAGTGACAAGAGGCCCAGCGTGATGGAAACTGGGACAGTGGAAAAAAAACTCAGCAGAAAGCTCACACGGCTCAGTCTCAGATTCCAGAAGACCTCCAGTTAAGGTAGGAGATCCTTGCTCCTATGGCTGGAGGGACATATGCCTAACAAAATCTTAATTCCTTTACAATCTCGCATTTCTTGTTTCCTCAACACCTCCCCCCACCCCCACCGCTGAACAGGCAAGTAGCAGTGGGTGCATTTGAGGGACCCTGGAGAGACTAGTCCTCAGTATGTCCCAAAGGCTCCACTATCTGCTGAGCCCCAGTAGCTGTTACCCAAGCCAGTGGGGTCTTCTGTCCTTAATCTTCTTTGTGCCAAGAATCAGGCCAATGAAAACTGTGAGCACAGACCAGGTATTTAGCAGATTTTCAGGCAGGTTATGAAGGAGATTCCTTGGCACGTTTTTTCCCATTGCTTTTTCCACCTGTTCTTCAGCTCCTGTCTCCTGGGACTTGAACCCGGCCAAAACCCATGCATGATGCCTGGCTTCAGGACATAATGAAGCCCAGGCTCTGATGTCTCACTGCAAAAATGCAGTTAGAGACACAGCGATAGGTAAGAGGTAGATTTGTTAGGATTCTGTGAGAAGCACACTCTGCAGGGTGTGGGCCATCACACAGGGCATGGAATGTGGCCTGGCTAGGTTTTGCAAGCTGGGTGAATTCATATGCTAATGAGTGGGAGGATCTGCCAAACCATTGTGGAACCACCCACTCCTCCATCTTTTGACAGTGCCTTGGAACTGTCCTGCCACCTATGGGTGTGTCATTTAGCTTGCAGATTGGGGATTAAGGTTTACTTGAATTTGACTTGTCATCTTGGACCCAACTGGTTTTTTTGTTTGTTTGTTTGTTTGTTTTTGTTTTTTTTTTTAAATTTTTTTATTAGTTGGAGGCTAATTACTTCACAACATTTCAGTGGGTTTTGTCATACATTGATATGAATCAGCCATAGATTTACACTTATTCCCCATCCCGATCCCCCCTCCCATCTCCCTCTCCACCCGACTGGTTTTAATTTGTCTATGTTATGCCCTTGTGCTATGCCATTCTTTCAAAAGTTGTGCCCTGCCCCCTTCCCTCCTGTTTCATGCTCTTTTCCTGAGCCCCTTCCAGGCCCACAATGCTCCCTCTAGATATTCAGGCCTTCATCTTCCATGGTTCCTACAATGTGTGCAACATCAGAATCTCAGTGAACCCACTAGGGTGGGAGACAGACACACAACGCCTGCTAGAAGTCCATCTGTTGGCATCCCTTCAAAGGCAATTGGGCTTCCAGGGATAACGTTTGCCACTTTGGGAATTAGCCATGCAGGCCATTTGGGCCCAAACCCTTACCACTCTTCTCCTAAAGTCACAAACATACCCCTGGATCAAATCTCCACTCCACTTTTATGAAAAATCTGGTCTGTTGCCTCTTATAAATTTATTCTTAGGCCACTTATTAACTCCTCCAACCAAGACCTGTCCCCTTGTGAGCAACATTGCTCCACCCCACTTATTATTAAAATAATCTTAATGCCCCTAACAGGGCCAGATAACCCACTTCTTTGTCATCACTTCTCTTATTACCTAAACTGGGTCTATGACAATGAAATGTTTACCATTGGAGACACCCTAACCTGATCTTATGGAGGACTAGGGGAGGAAATCAGTGATTTACAATCCCTTAGACCAGTAAGAGGATAAGGCTTATGACTGTTTTACCAGGTTCCCAGTCTCAGGGAACAGGCTTGGATTGCTTTACATCGTGATATCTATTCCCATCTGTGGTGAAAAAACTGGTAATAAGTTAAAATTACAACCCCCTCATCCTATTCAGCACTGGTCATACTGGAGACGTTGGGGATGCCCAACTCCAGTCCAGGGGTCCCAGGAGGTCAAACTGCCTCGAACTGTCTAGGGATCTGGTCCTCAAAAGTTTGTCATGCCTCAACCTGCTCCGGGATCCGCCAGTCCAGGGGTCCCAGGAGGTCGTCATGCCTTGACCTGCCCAGGGACCCAATTCTTGGGAGACTGACCTCCCTTGACCTGCCTGAGGATTCAATCTCCAGGAGGCTGTCATACCTCAGCTTGCTGGGGATCTGCACCCTGACTCAGGGATGCCTAGCTCTCAGGTTGCAACAGTACTGGGTAGGGTAAGCTTCAGAAGGACTCACCCCTAAGGAAGTCCACCCATGGAAATGGAAATAGAAGGAAGCCTATTATTGTGGGACTATGCCCAGTCTCAGCAATAACTCAGAAGCCCAATGAGAAACCCACTGCCTTTCTGGAAAGGCTAACAGAGGCCCTCCAAAAGCTTACCAATCTGGGCTTAGACTCTTATGAGGGACAGGTGATTTTAAAGGACAAATCCCTGTCCCAATGTGCACCAGACATCAGAATCAACTTACAACAGCTACCCTGTTGCCTCTTTAGATGAGATAGTCTAGACAGCCACCAATACCTTTTAACAAAGAGCAGGCCCAGGAGAGGAAGAAAAGGAAAGAGACAAGGCATGCCCAGATGCTGGCCACCCTCCAGGGAAGCCTTATGGCAAACCCTGAGTCCTTGAAGGACAAGGCATGAGGCAAATGCCTAATCTGTAGACAGACAAGGCATTGGGCCAGTGTGTCCAAACCGTGACAAGTCCCCTAAAACTGCTTGATATAAATGCCATCAATTGGGACATTGGATGACACTCTGCCTTTGGGACCCAAGAGCCTCAAGGTCAAGTGGCAAGCCTTCCCTCAGAATGATTCAATAGGACTGAAGTGGCCCACTCCAGCCAGCCTGCCTGTCACAGATAACCATCACGGGGCTGAAGCCAAGGGTGCAGTTGGATGTGGCAGGTAGGTCTGAGGATTTCTTGGTTGACACAGGGCTACCTACTCTGTCCTGACCTCCTGCTTCTGAGCCTTCTCCTCCCAAACCTGTACCATTTTAGGTGCTATAGGAAAAACAACTACTAAACGATTCACCCAAGCACTTCTTTGTTGCTGGGATGGACAAATATTTTCCCACCAGTCTGGTGGTACCTGAGTGTCCTGCTCCCTTATTTGGAAGAGATATACTCACTGAACTGGGGACCACCCTTGTGATGGGAAGCTTTTCAGCTCCTAGAGCCCTACAGCTTCTGTTTACTACTGAAGAACCCATTACACCCTCTCCAATAGAGAGGGACCAAAAACTGTAGGAGGACAAAATTAACCCCCAGGGGACTCTTGGACAAGCCCACCAAGCTGAACCAGTCATCATTTTCCTCTGAAATCCCACTTGGTTTCCTAACCGGAAACAATATCCGCTCAGAAGAGAGGCTCAGGAGGGACTACAGCCTCTAATAAATAAACTTGCTTGTGGGCTATTGGTCCCCACCAATTCGCTGTGTAACAGCCCAATTCTCTCTGTAAAGAAAAAGGATGAAACCTGGCGAATGGTTCAAGATCTCCAGATCATAAATGAAGTTGAGTCCCCCTCCATCCCACAATACCCAATCCCTGTGTAATCTTGGGAGAAATCCCACCCAGTGCCAAGTGGTTTATAGTCTTGGGTCTCTAAGATGCAATTTTTTTTTTTTTGCATTGCACTGGCCAAAGAATTCCATTATATTTTTGCCTTCATGTGGGAGGCTCCAGGAGAAAAACACCAACAGATGACTTGGGAAGTATTACCTCAGGGGTTCAGAGACAATTCCCACCTCTTTGGACAAGCTCTTAGCCTGGATCTCCTAGATCTGAATCTGGGACCTAATGGGAAAATATTACAATATGTAGATGACCTACTAATCTGCTCTCCAGATGAGAAAAATGCCCAACAACATGCACGTTAGGTTCTAAACTTTTTGGCAGAGAGGGGATATAAAGTTCCCTGGTGGCTCAGATGGTAAAGCATCAGCCTACAATGCGGGAGACCTGGGTTCAATCCCTGGGTTGGGAAGATCTCCTGGAGAAGGAAATGGCAACCCACTCCAGTACTCTTGCCTGGAAAATCCCATGGACGGAGGAGCCTGGTAGGCTACAGTCCATGAGGTTGCAATGAGTCGGACATGACTGAGAGACTTCACTTTCACTCTATGCTAAGGCACAGGTGGTCTAGAACTTACCTGAGAGTTCAGATTACACACAGGTACAGGAGGCTGTCCTCTGATTGGGTACAAGGAATCCTCCAGTTGCCCTCCCCTACAACTCAAAAACAATTGCGAGCTTTCCTGGATATTGTAGAATCTGGATACCAACTATGGTCTAATTGCCTAGCCCTTATATGAAAGCTTAAAGAGACAGGATGATTCAATCCCACTGACGTGGGGACCTCCTCAAAAGAAGGCAGAGGCTAAACTAAAATAAGCCTTAACTCAAGTACCTGCCTTGAGGTTGCCAGACCCAGAAAAAAAGGATTTTAACTTTATGTCCACAAAAGAGAAGGAATAGCCTTCTATTGTGTTAAGTCAAAGGTTGGGACCTGAGCTCCAGCCTGTAGCTTACTTATTCAAGAGGCTCGACCCAACTGCCCGAGGCTGGCCTCCCTACCTTCGAAAACTTACAGCTATTGCAGCTATTGCAATCTTGATAGAAGATGTTTTAAAACTCTCTTTTGGAGGCAAACTATTTTTACCAGCCACCAAGTGAAACGACTCCTAAATGGGAGAGGCCATTTATGGATGTCCAATCAAAGGATCCTAGGGCATCAAGTAGTGCTGATGGAAAATCCAGGCCTTGCTATATCCCCTTGTGAGGTTCTTAACCCAGCCACCCTCCTGCCCACCCCCAAGGGCTCTCTACCCTTTCACTCTTTTCTAGAAACCTTGGACCACTTGATTACCCTTTCACTCTTGTCTAGAAACCTTGGACCACTGGATAAAACCCCGAGAGGGATTGTCAGAAGATCCTCTGACCAATCCTGAGGAAATCTGGTACACTGATGGAAACAGCTTTGTCTTGGATGGAAACAGCAGACCTGGATATGAGGTAGACTCCAATTTTGAGACCATAGAGGCTAAACCTTTGTCACCAGGTACTTCAGCCCAGTTAGCTGAGCTCATAGCCCTGACTCGAGCTTTAGAACTGGGAAAAGGAAAAAGATTAGCCATTTATACTGACTCCAAGTATGCCTGGCTGGTGCTACATGCACATGGCTCTATTTGGAAAGAAAGAGGCCATTTGACCACCCAAGGCTCCCCAGTCAAAGATGGTGATCAAATCCTTAGACTCTTGGAGGCAGTCCACCTGCCCGCTGAGGTTTCAGTCTCCCACTGTAAAGGGCACCAAAAAGGGAGCATAGAAGTGGCAAGAGGGAACCAAGAAGCTGTTCAGGCAGCTAGGAAAGCAGCATTACAGAACAATGACCTAATGGTTGCCACCTTACTTTGCCAGAAACTCCTTCATATACTGAAGGTGAGACTCTTAAAGCTAAGAGTGAGGGCTTTCGAGAAGATCATATGGGGTGGTTCCAAAGGGAGGGACTCCTTTTTCTGCCTAGGAACCTCCAGTGGAAGTTGGTTAACTCCTTAATGCCACCACTCATTTAAGGGAAAAAGCCCTTCAAAGATTACTAGAAAGGTCCTTCAGAGGAACAGACCCCCAAATGACTATAAGGCAAGTGGTCTTCTCTTGTCCCACTTGCCAATTAAACAACCCCCAAAGGAGCTCGAAGACTCCAACTGGCCCAGCCTGTCCAACAAGGTGGGACCTACCCAGGAGAGGACTGGCTGATGGACTTCACCCAGATGCCAGTTTCTCAAGGGTATAAATACCTATTAGTCATGATGGATACACTCACAGGATGGATTGAAGGCTTTCCCACCAGGACTGAGAAAGCTGAGGAGGTGGCAAAAAAACTGCTCTATGAAATCATTCTGAGATTTGGTCTGCCCAGGTCATTACAAAGTGACAATGGGATATCATTTACTTCTAAGGTCACCCAAGGGGTCTCTAAAGCATTGGGCATTACTTATTATCTTCATTGTGCCTGGAGGCCTCAGTCTTCAGGAAAAGTAGAAAGAGCCAAGCAATTCTTAAAACCAGAGATAAAAAAGATAACCCAGGAGACCTCCTTGGGATGGAAGGAGGCTTTACCAATAACTCTCCTCCACACACTTATTGCCCCTAAGGAACAGGTTGGTCTTAGTCCTTATGAGATGCTATATGGGAGACCTTTTATTTATGTCAATGACTGTTGGGGTCCTTTAATGGAGTGGAACCTGGTGGTACAGAGTCGACAATAAGAAAGTAAAAGACAGAAAGTCTGATATTCCCTGGTTTATGCAGAGAACCAATAAAGCCCTTGACACAGGACTTGCATTGCTCATGAAGGCACCAGGCGCCCCCTCGAGGGGGTGAAGGCACAAAGTGCCTTCTCGAGAGGGTCTTAGAAGCCCAGGCAGGAAAGTGAGCACGACGGGTCTCCACGCTCCAGAGAATCAGTCAGAAAAAGAGAGAGAGAGAGAGAGAGAGACAAAAAAGATCTGGGGACCTAAGCTCTGATGAAGCAAAGGTGCTTTAATGATTTTTCTATGAGTATATATAGTCTGTGGTACAAGAAACCACAAGAAATATCATTTTGGGAATGATAGAGATCAGAAAACCAAACATACAGCAACTGTTACCAAGGGAACAAGCGGTAATCTTAGTCACAAGGTCAGGAGACAATCCATATCTCAAGAAAGGGGAGCAAGACTAAGCAATTTTGTCAAAAAGAGAATGTTTACTAAAGGAGACCCAAGCCTGCCTCACACAATGACCTCAGTTCCTGGGAGCAGCGTGCTGTTCCGCTTGAAGAGGGATAAAGGACTCATGAGAGACAGCACATAGGCATCCTCCCATCAAACACTCCCTGATAAATGACCTCTTCCTAGATCCAGAGGCTCAGACCCTCCCGTCTTATACCATGGCCATTGGGCAATTCCAACAGGGTATATGCTTTTGGAGTGTGAACCAGGATGAACCAGGGCCCAAAAGATTCTAAGGAGTCACCAGTATATGCTCCATGGACTCAAGTCCTAATTAAAGTCAAGAACGATGGGTCCCCAAAGGCTCAACTCCAGCCCACATGGAAGGGCCCCTTCCCTGTAATACTTTCTATCCCCTCAGCAGTCAAGGTACCAGGACATGACTCCTGAATTCACTACTCATGAGTCAAGCCATGGAAAAAAACAGAAGAGGACACTCAATACACCTGAGAGCCCTTGGAAGATCTCAGATACCTTTTCAGAACTACAGATGAGTGCCATTCTAATAAAACCCCCAAAATCTAGTTTCTGGAGATAAGATTTCTCAGGACAGCTCTAAAGAGCCAATACAGTTTGGCAGGGGTTGTACTCCAAAACAGACAGGAAATAGATCTTCTGATCCCTGAACAGGGAGGGACTTGAGCGATCCTGGTGATGGAAATTTGGAGTTGGCTAATGCCCCTGCTAGTCCCTGTTATACCATATTGATGCTGCTTATGATTACTCCATGTATTATCAATGGTCTAACCCATTTTGCCTCTGCCCAGGTCAACAAGCTACAGCATGCAATGCCAGTTCAATAAGGATATATAAAACTATAGCCACCTACAGAAAATATCACTCACCCCTAGATGGACACTACTATAAGGACTCTGAGGTCTGAGACCAGCAAGAGGGGGAGGCCCAATGCCCCTCGCTGTACCAGTCCAGCAGGAAGTAGCCAGAAAGACCTCGATGTCCCTATTCCCAAAGAATTGGGCCTCCCATCTCTTAAGGGGGTCAGGTGATATGTTAGGTAGTTAGAATAGGAAAAAGGAGTCCAGAATGGCTGTGGCTAAAAGACAAGGAAGGGAAAAGCCTGAGAAAATAGAACAAAGGGAGGTCCGACGACCAGAGTGAGGACCTTGGGTAGTACAAACAGCACTCCTGGCTAGCCCAGTTTACATAGGGCAGGCCCAGGGGGAGAAGATAAAACATATAAAAAGAGAAGCCAAAGGGCTGGGGGGGTCTCGCTCTCACGTGTCCTCTCTCCCTGTCTCCCTCTCTCCCTCTCTCTCTCTCTCTGTCTATTCTCTTCGTGTCTTTTGGGTCAGCATGCCGTCATGCCTCGAGGATGTATTTTCCTTTATTTTCAAAATAAAACTGAGCTGTGACACTGTCTGTCCAAGAGCTGTGACGTGGTCTGTATGAGGGTTTAATGCTGGTCTGTCACTTCAAATTTTTGTTGTGACAAGACAGAACTGAGGAAATCACACACTCCCTCAACATCTCTAGGAGAATTACAAAGGTTGTAAATTGATATATCTTAGTTCGTTAGAAAAGAATCTTATGGCTAGAGCTATTGTGTTTTTGAGACAGTAAAATATTAATACTAGTTTTGTTTGAAACTAGACAGTTTATATAATTTTAAATGTAAAAATAAGAATGACAGAGTCAGATATTAGTGGTAATATTTAGATCATTCTAGGCTGGAGGAGTCAGAAATCTTCTAATTATGCTTTAGCTCTATGATACCTTTTTCCTGAAAAGTCCTTAAGGGAGATATCTGTGCAAAGGGCACAAAAAAGTTGATAAAGGAAATGACTCTGTATTAATAACTTCACAACTCTGGTTAACTAGATTAGACCAAACTGAGTGTTCTGCCTAGACTAAAGGTTCTAACTCAAGGATAATTAACAGCCACTTGTTGCAGTACAATAATGTTAACCAGAAAAATACAGGAAAATGTATACAGGCTTATTGGAATGTACCAACACAGCCAGAAAATATCTTCACCTCCTGTCCATCAGGTTTACTTAGGCCTTTCTAAGGAAGGTGGAAATTCAGAAGACAAAGACAAAGATGATCGGTTTGACTCCATAGAATCAGAATTACTTCATCTTATCTCGACTACTCCATGGAAGTTGACATACAAAGCCTTGTGAATTGGCAAATTGTTTGGAAGGATCCAGGCTACAATAGAAGGTGGTCTCAGAAATCACTGAATACAAAGAAGCCTCCCACCAACCAAGAATCACACAGGCAAGAATAAAAGATGCAATAAAACCTGTGCCCTCTGTCAAATCCAGCCCAACTTAACTCTCATACTGTTCACTACATATATTTAAACTTGAAATAAAGACATCTCAAATAAAGATAATTCACTATGGAATCTTTTGTCTATAAACTCCCTATGAGAGTTTTACACTGACTGCACTTTAAACCATCAATTATATTGCATATGTCCTAAGTAAATTTTACTGATTCCTCTGTTCTGCTCTAGAGATTCTCATACTCAGGATGGGAGAACATTTGACTGCCTAGTTATGTAAAATTTATTCAATTAAATTAACTTACTGTGCCTGTTGCAATGAAGAAAACAATGACACTAATATTGTTTCACAGAGCTTATATTATGTGGTAGGAAATAACCCATGAATGAGTATGTAGTGAAGCTTAAGTATACAATTAAAATCAAGGTAAAAATGAAAGACTTGTCAAAGTTGATTTTCTTTTTTTCTCTCTCTCTCTCTCTCTTTTACTCTCCCCATCCCTCCCTCTCTTTTTCTTTTGTCTCCATTTCTTTCTTATATTTGACCTGACATCAAGCATAGGGCCTGGAACTCTAGAGACAGAAAAGCACTGCTCAGGAACCTAGGTGTAAAGCATTGGAAATGGGACCCAATTGGTATTATGCAGGCAGCTAGGGACACAGGCTATTTCTATGCTCCCACTGGAATCTAAAATAAAGTGAAATATCAACTTTTCTTATTTTTCCTATTGCTCTCTTCTCAGCTTTTAGGTTCTTGAGTAGATTCAGGAAGTTTTCTGTCATATATTTTCCCTGATCTTTTGATTTTTTGTCCAATATGTTGTCAATATAAATATCCTGAATTTGATCCCCTTTTTGCTTGGATCCACTGCCCTTTTCTCAGGAATCAATCCCTTTTCGTAAAACATTAATCACTGTCTTTGGGATTTAACTACTGGACATCCTGAGGGTTAAACCTTCTGTAAACCTGACCCCAGAGCCTACCTTTCTTGTTCTATTGGCTCCTAAATCCTCCTTGGAAAGTGAAAGTTGCTCAGTCCTGTCTCTTTGCAACCTCATGGACTATACAGTCCATTATATTGTCCAGGTCAGAGTACTGGAATGGGTAACCTTTCCCTTCTCCAGGGGACCTTCCCAATCCAGGGATTGAACCCAGGTCTCCCACTTTACAGGAGGATTCTTTACCAGCTTAGCCACAAGGGAATCCTCCTGGGACTCAGTGCTTTAAACTAGCTTTATATCTGAATTGATCAATATGTAAATGGTGTGCTTCTCATATAAGTGGACTGGATTCTAACTTGAGATCATCAGGACAGACCAACTCCAGTCCAAAATTTGTCATCTTTTAAATGTATATCTAATCAATCAGAATTGGGTTCTCAAACCTTGAAGATCTCATTAAAAACAAAACAAAACAAAAACAAAACAGTTTCAATGACTTGTTTCCATAAAAATCTCCAAAAAATGACTCTCTTTTTAGCTCTTTAATATGTTTCTATTAGGCTTACCTGGTAACTCCCACAGTAAAGAATCTGCCTGCAATGCAGGAGACCCAGATTCAATCCCTGGGTCAGGAAGATTCCCTGGAGAAGGGAATCACTACCCGCTTCAGTATTCTTGCCTGGAGAATCCCATGGACAGAGGAGCCTGGTAGGCTAAAGTCCATGGGGTCTTTAGAATCAGACATGACTGAGTATTAACATTTTCACATTATATTTCTATCAAAGTCTGCAAATGTTTCGGATAATTTTTGTTTTGTATGTTTGTTTTCTAATTTTCTCAACACTGAGCAGTATATATGCACCATATTCATTTTATTTTGAATAAAGCATGGACACATGCTAGACTGTTTTATATTTTAATGTTTCTATCTTACTACTCTTCCTAACGTTTGCAGCCTTGCACACTTTGCACCTTCCTAACATTTAAGCCCTATGTCTGAGATGAGTATTTGTCTACTAACTTACATTAACTTCTTCCATAGTACAGAGTCATTACTCACAGACAGCTTTCTAGCCATGCGATATATTTCTTAGCCACTGTTCTCTGTTGGATTGGACATGTGACTAGCTTTTGCCAAAGAAATCCCAGTTCTGGTCTAAGGCTTTGAAACACAAATCTGCCTCCTCCATATAGTTTTATTATTTCCACTCTTAGTCGCTCAGTCATATCTGACTCTTTGTGACCCCATGGACTGTAAGACCAGGTTTCTTTGCCTATGGAATTTCCCAGGCAAGAATATGGAGTGGCTTGCCATTTCCTTCTCCAATGGATCTTCCTGGCCCAGGGATCAAAGCTGTGTCTCTTATGTCTCTTGCATTGGCAGGTGGATTCTTGACTACTAGCACCACCTTAGAAGCCCCATTATTTTCCAAAAACTATGTGCAAATAATGATACAGAAATAAGGGATGGTGGAACTGGAGCCCCCTAAAAGGAAGACTCCTCAATCACTCTATCACTAAAGGAAAGAAAGACATGCTGCAACCAAGAATAACAAATTAGAACTGTTTTGTCAATAATAAAGAAGTTATTTTCAGGTATCATATATTAATATTTTAGATCATTTTATTATCACCACACATTTGCTTTAACTACCTAGAGCAAACAGAACACTTTTAATTCAAGTAACATTGATGTTTTTTCATTGGGAAGTTTTTTGCAGATGCTCCTGGACTAGGTTGAGTGTTCCTCCTGTGTGTTCCCCTTGTCCATGCTATTAATATATCACATATAATGTCTGTAATTAAGCTATACTATATATATATATATATTAAATATATATACTATATAATATATATATATATTTAATGTACAGAAATACAGGTATTTAATGTGACCTTTCTAATCTTATTCCTAAAGAAGACTGGACCTGGAAGGGACAGATTGGAATGACAAGGATACATAGGTAGCAGATGAGATCTAGTTAATACAATACAATACTAATACTGTCATCTCTCTATTTACAAGGCACTTTATAGTTTTACAAAAACACATTTGCATTTGCTATCCCACTTAGTAGTCATAACAATCCTGTAAAGATGGCAAAGATTATCATCCCCATTTTGCAAATATAACCTTAGAAACCAAAGTAGAAATGGAATTCAATTAACACGTCTGAGTCAATGTATTTAGAAACCTTCTGAAAATGTTGCAGAAGACATGTATTCTATTCATTATAGGTTTAATTTAACTTTCCCAAGTAGGCTGTATTTGTATTTGCTCACAGAATAAGAGTAGTTTCTGCCTTGTTCTGGATAACAACCTCAGCACCTTGCCTTTTGACTTGAAACATATGAAATCTTAAATAAATATGTATTCAAGTGAGAAATGATTGAACACATAGCAACAATTGGAAAGCCACATTGATTTAAGACCTAAAGGCTCTACTGATACCTCAGAAAGTCAACAGATACACTAATGTTTTAATTTTATTTTTTAACTGAAGGATAATTGCTTTACAATGTTGTGTTTGTTCCTACTTTATAGAAACTCGAATCACTCATAATTATGCATATATCCTCTCCCTTCTCTGTCCCATTCTACCCCTCTAGGTCATCACCATAGGCCACGCTGGGGTCCCTGTGTTATATAGTAACTTCCCACTAGCTATCTCTCACATTAGTTGGATTAGGCAGAAAGAAAGGGCATTTCAGGAAAAAAAAAAAAAATCTATTCCCGCTTCATTGATATACTAAAGCCTTTGACTGTATGGATCACAGCAAATTGTGGGAAATTCTTAAAGAGATGAGAGTACCAGACCATCTTACCTGTCTCATGAGAAACCTATATGCCGGACAAGAAGCAACAGTTAAAAACGGACATGGAAAGTGGACTGGTTCAAAATCGGGAAAGGAGTATGTCAAGACCATATATTGTCACCTTGCTAATTTAACTTATATCCAGAGTACATTAAGGAAAAAAAAAAAAAAAGAGGGCTGGATAAATCACAAAATGGAATCAAGATTGCTTGGAAAAATATCAACAACCTCAGAAATGCAAATATTATTCTAATGGCAGAAAGTGAAGAGGAACGAAAGAGCCTCTTGATGAAGGTGAAAGGAGAGTGAAAAACCTGGCTTCAAACTCAACATTGGGAAAAAAAAAAATCATGGTATCTGGTCCCATCACTTCATGACAAATAAATGGGGGAAAAGTGGAAACAGTGACAGAGTTTTTCTTGGGCTCCAAAATCACTGAGGATAGTGACTGTAGCCATGAAATTAAAAGATGCTTGTTCCTTGGAAGGAAAGCTATGACAAACTTAGATAGCATATCAAAAAGCAGAGACATCACTTTGCTGATAAAGATCAGTATAGTCAAAGCTATGGTTTTTCCAGTAGTCATGTACAGATGTGAGTAAATCAGTCTGAGCACTGAAGAACTGATGCTTTCAAATTGTTGTGCTGGAGAAGACTCTTTGAGTCCCTTGGAAGTAAGGAGATCAAACAGGTCAATCCTAAAGGAAATCAACCCTGAATATGCATTGGAAGGACTGGTGCTGAAAGTGAGTCTCCAATATTCTGGCCACCTGATGCTAAGCTTCAACTCAGTTTGGAAATATTCAGGGCAGGAGAAGAAGGGTAGGACAGAGGATGAGATGGCTAGATGGCATCACTGACTCAATTGACATGAATTTGAGCAAACACCGAGAGACAGTGGAAGATAGAGGGGACTGGCATGTTGCAGTCCATGCAGTCACAAAGAATCAGACACAACTTGGCAAGTGAACAAAAACAACTAACCATGAAAGTATATATATGTAAATGCTACTTTCTTAATTCATCCTACCTCCTCCTTCCCCCACTGTGTCCAAAGTCTGTGCTCTATTTCCGTGTCTCCATTTCTCCCCTGCAACCACAATTTCAAAAGATATATTAATTTGAAAACAGTGTTTTCTCCTGGTTTATTCATTTAATATCCTTTTAGATGAGCCCTTAAAACTTCACCAAAAATATTTCCAACTGAATATTTGTGTAAGCTTATTTTATTAACTGCTAGATTTGTAGAATTTGAAAAGTCAGTACTGTTCACAACACCATGTGAGACAAAAAAGTCTAATGAACAACTGCTATTTTTTTCTTATTTGGTGCAAAACTGGTAGTCAATATTTGTGTCATGCCCATCAATATGCCTCATACCCTTATTTAGCATTGGTATATCTTAAATATTAATCAATATTAAAAGTGTTGGTGGCTATGCCTATCTGCATTTGGTATGATTAACTTTCAAAGGAGAAAATTATCAGCAGCCAAAACACTTCAAAGATGCAGTTCAGAAATTCAAAGAAGCTTTTACTAGATTAATCAGCCATGTGAAAATAGCATCTTTGAACTACAGATAAGTTTACATAATATGACAGCTAACTAAGCTTTTCTTAAGTACAATTTTTCCAAAGAAACTGAAAAGCTTTTCCAACTCATTTTTAGACTGGACATTTTTATATATTCAAAGCAAGATGATATTTGCTTCCTTACCTCTACAATTTTAGGTGCTTGCACTCCTAAATAAAATAGATTTTTTTTCAAGTTAATCACCTTTAGCCAGAATCTGAACTGTTTCTTGTTAAATTCTATTGCTTTTAGGCTTAAACTACGTCTTAGATGTTCCTTTTCATAATTAAGGTAAAATCCTCAATTAAAATCCCTTCTGAAGTTCTGGTTTATTGTCAGTGTGCTGACCTAGTTCACTGTTAGGTCTCTAGTGTAACTGAAATGCACAATAATTCATGTTTATCTGAGTACACTTACAAATTACAAGTTGAACATTTATTTGAGGCTTAATGAATGTGGTTTTGTTTTTTGTTTTTTTTCTTTTAAGACTCATTTTGGAGTTGCAATTCACTTTCCAGTTCTATTCTATCAGTTCCAAAATAATCAGCTATTTCCTGTTATTTCTGTTAAGGTTTTTATTTTTGAATTATTCTAAAGAAGAAAGGGAGGTTTGGTACATTATATTTTGTATCTAAAATATCTGACTAACACTTGGAACAAAGTGTACTGCTTAATGATTCTTACTGTTCCATACCACCATTAAATACAAGTAAGGAACTCTATCACTTTTTAACCAAATATTTTTGGTTTCATGCCTGCTTATACATATGTACCTTAATTTATCCTATTACCAATGAAAATGTTCTTTATTTATGGAAAGTTGTTTGTTGAATTTTGAAAGCAGGACATATTAGTCCAAATCATTAGTCATGATTCACAGAGACCCAAACAAGTGAATCCTTTTGAAAACTGAATTATAGCAATTTTATACTCTCCTTTATGATTTTGTTTGTCTGTTAGTACTTTGGAAAATCTAAACATTTTGGAAAAGTACACAGTGTTTCAAGATCTCAGGCACAATTCACAATGGTGTATCCAGCCAAAACATAATCCCTAGAATGAAAATAAAGTAAATACAAGTAAAATAAAAATTAATTTCCAATATAACTTCATATTTCTGTTTATCAGCAAAAAGTAAAAGTTTTGCAAAGGCTCAGGATGCCAATTATTTTATTTTTGCATTCATTTCCTAAGTAATTCTTAAAAACATGTTCAATGTTTTAATTTTATTCCTTTGGAACATTTTGTTGCATCTACAGTGTCCATGAAATGATTAAAATATTTGTGAACAAAAGGAAAAACTATACATGCCTGTATATGGTATTCAAGTGTTATTTTCTTCTGTATAATCATGTTTAGATGGTTTCCCTCCATCTCATCCCTTCTTTTTCTTCATTATTTAACTATTTTTGATCTTTGCCAATATCTTGAAAGCTAACTTGGCATTTTTCATAATTTCACTCTTTCGATATACAAAGTATATCATGAATAACTGAATATTTCCCACAAAATTAGTTGCAAAATAGCTTTTCATGATACTGTTTCCCATAAAATGAATACCTTCCATTCTCACTCACCTGAACTTTGAAGTCCACTCTATTCTTGATAAATTGTGATGGGAAGAGCACCTGATAGTAATTAATCTTCTTTTTCTTTTTTTTTTTAATCTTTTTTGCTGCACCATGCAGCATGTGAGATCTTAGTTCCCTGATCAGGAATCAAACCTGTACACCCGCATTGACAATGCAGAGTATTAACCACTGTACCACCAAGGAAGTCCCTACTTTCCTACTCTCATATGCACTTAATGACCTCTGATTTCCAGATATGAGATGTAAGAGCTTAAGTCATTTTCCCCAAACTGCAGAATTAGTTACTAATCTTTCCATTTTGTTTTGATTTTAGTATCTTCATGGCTAGCACAGTGCCTGGGGCATAAGCAGTCCTTGATAAATATTTGTTGTTAGAAGTAGGCAGAGACAAAGGAATAAACCAAGAAAATGACCTTCAGTAATGGAATACCAGGTGACAAAGTTATCAGAAAAGGTAACTATTTTGTGGTCACAAATTTAGAACACATTTACTATTATAAAATTTACAATGTATAAATTATGTTAAAGGTTATGTAAAGATTATGTAGTCTGGATTTTAAGCACACTTAGCAGGAATTAAGAACTTGCAAAAAAGTTAGCTGGGCTCCTGGTCATCACTGTATGAAGCTTCTGCTGAAACTAGAACAAGTAAACTAAGTAAATTAGGTAGTAAATGGGAAACACTTACTGATCTTATCTTTCCCTTTAGAGGTAATCTTCTAAGAAAGTGAGAAATAGAGCATACCTCTGGTCTTGTAAACAAGACTGGGTAATTTTGATAATGAGTCTAGTTATTTTACAACATTGGCTCGCCTTAGGACTTTATCATTTGAGTTTTGTAGTACCTCTGAGCTTCCATTTCCCCTGCTGAAAAATGAGGTGTTTGTTCTATGGTCTCTGAAGTCTCCCCAAGCACAAACATTCTCTGAATCTATGAACACCCCTTGCTCATTTCCATTTGCATCATTTCTCAAATTTTTATTACTTTATATGTTTTTTGTTTCCCAGTTTATCATGCAGGACTTTTTGCAACCTTACCCATTCCTCTAGGTACATTTTCTCACATATAAGGCACATTTGTGACTAAACCATCAGAATTATACTTCTGAGAATACTCATATTGTTAGTTTCTAAAATATTAATATTTGTAATCATTAAATGCTGAATCAAACCTTATGAATGATGTCCTGTAAGGTGTATAGACTGTATTAACTTCTTTTTTTTTTTTTTCTTTTTTGTATTAACTTCTTAGAATCAAAAAATAAAACTAAAATATTTTGAGTTCCAAAACTTCTAACTCTATGAAATTCATGTCAGTTTAATGGACCCGAATATATATTTTAAAAAATAAAGAGATTGTTGTTCTTGAGACTTAGGCATGGACTTTTAATTAGAATGACTTTTACCTCTTTTCACAGGTTTGGTAGTATGTAACTTTCAACGTACCAGAAATTTTATTCCTCAACTGATATGAATCATTACTTTTCTAATCTCTCATTACTTATTGTTTTAATTCTTTGCTAGTCAATCAAAGACCCTAACTTGCTATTATTCCACTATGTAATGCTAAAGAAACACTTCTACTTGCCTGGTATATTGCACGTGTAATTCCTTTTTTTTTTTTTTTTTTTGCATATACAGGTTGGTTTATTTACAAATATACTGATAATCTCATCTTATTTTGTTGTTTCCTTTTTCCGCTTTTGTGAGAAGAGGCGGAAGGTGAGAATGGAAGGCACAGTGGGGAGGGTGTGGTGTGGTAAAAGGCAATAAATAAGTTAACAATGACAAGTTATTAAATAAAATGTGTCTGGGGATGGCAGTTTCTTGATTAAAAAACAACAACACTAGGCAAAATATAGTTTGCAACGATTTTCTAACAGCTTAAATTAGTTCCAGGTTTTAGACTTTGAATACTTTTTTTTTTCTTGTTGCTATGATCTTTCAGAATTTTTTCTAGTGTTCAGTCCAGTGAGATTTCCAGTTTGAGTGCTATCATTAATTTCTGGAGCTGGAACCTACTGAATGCAGAAAGGCTATTTATTGTTACAGAACAGCAAAGCCTTGTACTGGAAAAAATGTTCCCTTGTCCCACATGCTTGCTACCAACTTTCATCTTCCAGAGTGTGCCTTTTGACATAAATACCTATGCTAAAGTCATGAAGTGCTTCTAAATAAATCTACAGCATATTTTTTTTAAGAATAAGTCTTCCAAAGTAGCCCATGAGGAGAAATATAACAAACAAACAAGACACTCACTGAAAAGTATGGTCTGAAATGTAGTTGAAAATTGTTGTTTCACTGCAGAGAATTTCCTAATTAATTCTCCTGATTATTGCAGTGATTATTCAAGTTCTAATGTATTCTAGCAAAACTCCTTCCAGTACAATGATTAGATATTTAAAAATTAGTGACCATTAGCTGCGATTCATGGGGTCTCAAAGAGTCTGACATGACTGAGCAACTGAACTGAACTGAACAGTTTTAAAGAGCTTTACAAGTACCTCAGTGGGTAGAAAATCTTCCTGCAATGCAGGAACCATAGAGCTGTGGGTTCAATCTTCAGTTTGGGAAGACCCCCTGAGGAAGGGCATGGCAACCCACTCCAGTATTCTTGCCTAGAGAATCCCATGGACAGAGAAGCCTGGCGGGCTGCTCTGTCCAAAATGCTCATGGACTGCAAAGATCCGGACCTGAAGTGACTGAGTATGCAGTCTTAAAAGCTTTAAAATTGTGTTATATTTTGTTATATGAAATCATGCAAATGATAACCATTATTGCTTTGGCTCCTATTATTTTCCAAAAATATAAACACTTTTAGATTTTCCAACACAGTATAGGTTTCTCTTTTGTAGAAGTTAAAAAAAAATAATAATAAAATAAAATTGCTATAAAATACATGTTATATTAGAGGTAATCTCTAACAAAAGTCTACAACCCAATATTTCTGTGAAGAACTTGCTTACATAGAACTTGGCATTATGGAAAGCCAGTGTTGTTTCCTAATGTGGGTGTGGAGATGAGTGTGCCTGTGTGCGAGAATGTGCATTATTAAAACTCTCTAGCCTCGATATTAAAGATAGTTTAGGCACTAGTACACCCTATTCTGTATTAGAGCTGAGGTGTCCAAAGTCAGTATTATGAGCAAATCTAACCATCTGTGATATGCACATGAGAGGATGTTTCTGCCTACTAGACATCTCCTGAGTTTAGTGTAATCCCTAAACTGGCATGCATTTGAACTGAGTCAGCTTACCATTTTCTTAGGGGAGGATGTGACAAATATAGAGAGATCGCCTTAGAGACAAGAGCTCTAAAGCTCAGACACAGATGAGGCAGGAAAGTAGGACTCACTGGGTACACCAGAATGCCACGTACAGTGGTGCTAGGCTTTTGGATCATTGAAACATATTAGGAAGCATCTAGCCTACATTTTGTTTGTTTAGAAGCAAGTTTAGCAGAGACCGACACAGTTTTAAATTCTAGTATCATCATTTATAAATTTGTGTGACCTTAAGCAAGGTACGTAACTCTATGCTTCAATTGTCTTATGTGCAAAATAAGGGTAATCAGTAATGGCTTTTCCTGATGGTTCAGCGGTAAAGCATCCACTTGCTGATGCAGGAAATATGGGTTCAATCTCTGGGTCGGGGAAGATCCCCTAGAAAAGGAAATGGCAACCCACTCCAGAATGCTTGCCTGAGGAATCGCCTGGACAGAGGAGCCTGGCAGGCTACAGTCCATGGTCTCACAAAAGAGTCAGCAGGACATAGCGACTAAACAACAGCAATAATCGGTAATCGCCAGGTAATTACCATGTAATCATAGGGCACTGCAAGAATTAGAAAGGTTGCATATCTTTGTTTCTTGGGATCATTCAATAAATGGGAATTATATTAATATTGAAAATAACTTCAAATAACATTACTTGCTTGTGTTCAAAGGAATTTCGTCGTTGTTGTTGCTGGTGTTTAGTCATTAAGTCATGCCCACTCTTGTGACCCCATGGACTGTAGCTCACCAGGCTCCTCTGTCCATGGGATTCCCCAGCGAAGAATAATGGAGTGGCTTGCTATTTCCTTTTCCAGAGGATCTTCCCCATCAAGGGATCAGAACCCTTGTTAATTTCAGTAAACCAGTTTATATGTCATCTGACTATTAATATTTACAGTTCTTAAAGCTATCAGATTGTCTATCCATCTACTATCTATCTGTTTTGTTTTCCTAGTAGATTCTCTCTCACCGTTCTCTGTCCTTCTACTTCAATCTTAACTATTTACTTTCTGGGCTTACTGAAGATTTTACACCCTAAATTTAACTTCTTAATTTCTAATGTAGGAAATCTTGATATGTAGATCTTACTTCATTTTTCTCGTTTTTTTAAAGAATGGGTACATATTAGATCATTTCTAAATTCTTGCATATCTGAAAATGCTTTTCTCCCAGAATTTTTGATTGAAAATTTGGCTAAGCATAGAATGCCAGGATGAAATGCTTTCTCCTTAGTAAGAAAGCATTGCTCTATCACCAACTAGATCCACTATTGCTATTGAGTAGTCTAACTTACTGTTTAATTCTTGGCATATAAATCATTTGTTTTTAACTGAATAAGTTTTGATCTCTTACTTATCACCTATCTTCTGACATTTCACAGTCAGTTGAATAGTTGGGTTTTGATTCTCTGTCAATGTGTCTACTACCATGATGGAGAAAGTCATATTCATTCATTAGTATTAGATATTATCAATTAGATGATAAATAGCTTGTCTCCATTAACAGAACTACAGGAAATCTTAGGACCAGAGCCATAAGCTGGCCAAGGTGTCTTCTACATTTTAATAACAAAATTTTGATTAATTATTTTACATGTTTCCATCTGTTGAATGATACTGGCTTTATTTTTATAGTGGTAACATAAAGCTTCCTTTTAATTTTTCGTTTTTACTTATTTTTTATTAGCTATACAATAAGAGCAGAGTCCTAACCACTGGACCATCAGGGAATTTCCAAGTTTCCTTTTTAGATGCATTTATATGAGTCAAAAAGGTGGTCCATAAAATATATGGAGGAGGGAAAAAAGGTAGTAATCATGTGTGGACAAAATCACAAACTGGTACATACATTTAGCAAAATGCACAAAAGATAGATGAGAACATGAAGGTGGTGTTAAAAGGTGTTCCACTCTGCTACTTCTGTCCCTTTGTATACAGGCCTAATATCTCCAGTGCTTAAGAGCTAAAGGACTTTATAAAACTACTTTTCTGTTTGGTATAACAGAAGCACTGTGATTCAGTGTCAATATTTTTGTTTGAGCTCTTACAATTTCACACCACAAAGATGTAGGGTGCAATTTGCTCAGTATCATTTTGCAGCTGTGATACTGTGGCTTTGAGGATAGTTTCTAGTTATTTCTCTATTTGTTTCTACCACTTAGCTAAATGGGCCCAAGGAGATAGCACTTATTTGATATCATTTAGCCAAATATTTATAAAATGGTGGACTGAGTCACTCATATTTTCTTAATATGACTTTCTCAAGGTAGGGATTTTGATCACCCATATTTACTCAAAGACTTTCTGGTGGGGGGTAGAGACAGAAAGATGTCATGGGCAAGAAGTTGAATAATTCATTGTCTGCTTTTTGTCAGGGCTCTTAAATATTGCTTTTTCGGGGAATATGGACCCAAGATTGATTTCGTCTGAGGGTCCGTCACCTATCAGATTTTTCCCATGCCTGTGTATTCTTAAAAGGGAAATTGCAGTTAACTGTTTCTCAAACTCTACTTCATTTCATTAAACTAGTTGGATTAATTATATATTTGAAATCATACTCACAGGAATGATGGGCTACTTTTGTACTGCACTCATACCAGTTTTAGGCTTCTAAATAGGGGTCTTAAGATACTTTTAATATAGTTATAATTTTATCATACAAGATACTATCTTTTGAAACTTAGCTTCTGACTTGGAAATTTCTAATACATAGAGTCCTCATGTGTGTTTCATTATGGTTGAAGATGTTTTAACTCCAATGGGATTAAAAAAGAAATGCGTGTACTCTTGGAATTGTATATATCTATGAATGTATGGTGAAGTGAGTGAAAGTCACTCAGTTGTGCCCAACTCTGTGCAGATAGAAAACTGGAGTGGATAGCTGTTCCCTTCTCAGGGGGATCTTCCCAACCTAGGAATAGAACCCAGGTATCCCTCATTGCAGGCAGATTCTTTGTCATCTGAGCCACCAGGGAAGCCCCTATGAATGTATAAGGCAAATATTATGGAAGTAGTGAGAGTTAGAAAAAATGCTTCTTGTAATAAATCTCAGCAATCTATTCCATTATACAGAGAAGAAAAGTTCAGAACTGAGATGAATTACAGAGACTGCATTTGAAAAAAAAAAAATCCTTAACATTTTGAAGTAATAGCTTATAATTGTTCCTTTTTGTTCAGACACTAAGTTAATTATTATTAGCATGTCACATTCTGGTGCCCATACAATTGAATATCACTGTTTCCCTATAAACCTGTAAGCATATGTATTTTAAAGCAGTTCATGTAAAATTTTGATCTGGACTGTACTTTGTTTTATCAATAACAATCATTTTCACCTGTGAAATAGTGGGAAAGTACATCTTCTTCTTAAGTTGTTCTAAGATTAACTTGTTACATTAGTAAAAGAAAATAAGTTTATTTCTTTTTTTGACTATTTTTCCCTATCAAATATTTTTTAACTTGCTTTTAAAAGCAGAGCATCTAAAAAAGTTTTAATCAGAATATCTAGGAGCAAAGCTATCAAATAATTTATCCTCATTTTTTACCTTTTGAGCTAATTTTTGAATGCTATTTATTCCACATCTGAAAAGAACCAAAGCTTCCAATCAGTATCTTCCCAGATATTGAATGCTTCCTCGGTTGCTTTGTTAATCTCTGGTGTAGGAATAATAAGTTTTAACTGGAGATCAGAGGAAACAATTAACCTTGAGGAGAAGTACATGGCACTCTAGTTAATGGAAATACTTTTCACATTTTATTCACATGAATAAGATGACCTTAAAACACATTCTGGTTACCACTCTACAATAATAAGAGATCTGTTGAATGACTTTAGGCAACTAAGGAAAAAAAAATCAATGAAATGATCAAAACTTTGTTAATGGAGAAGTTTCTAACACTATGTTATGTGGAGAACATTGTTACGTTGATATGCATGGCTTACTGTAAGTTGGAAGACAGTAATGATTTTAAAACAGAGTTTAATCTTCTGTGGAGATGGCAGGAGATGGCATTATTAGAAGAAATGAAGTATGTCATATTAAATACTTAATATTTTAAAGCTGATTTTTTTGATTAAAAAAAAGTCTTTCATCTTTTTTTTTTTTCTTTACTCATCTTTTTTTTTTTTTTTTCCATTTCTCATGCTCCCATTTTTTGTTCGTTTTTGTTTTGTGTTAACTTTTTTTCCCATTGTGGTAATATTAAATTCCAAGAACTTGGAAGGTAGATACAGATGTCACTTTTTTTTTTTTTAATTTTTTTATTAGTTGGAGGCTAATTACTTCTTCATTCTGACCCAGTGTGTAGCATACTTATACCCATGATTGTAATGTAAGACTACATTCATGCATGCTAAGTTGCTTCTGTTGTGTCCAGCTCTTCGCAGCCCTATGAGCTGTGGCCCAACAGACTCCCCTGTCCGTGGGATTCTCCTGGCAATAATACCGGAGTGGCTTGTAAGACTAGGATGGAACAAAGTCACATCTAGATAATTTCCAATCCAAGTGGCTGTTCTCTGTCTACAATGTGTGTAACAATCTCGTAAAAACGTGTTAAAACAAAAATTGCCAAGCCTAGCCCTGGAGTTTCTGATTCTGTGAGTCTTGGGTACTCGTATTCCTGTTGCTTTCCCAAGGGATGCTGAGGCTACCAGTCTAAGGATCAAATTTTGAGAACCAGTAACTTAAACATTTTCCTGTTCTAGCCACTAATTGCTGTGTGTTCTGTGCTAAGTTGCTTCAGCTGTGTTCAACTTGTTGCAACCCAACGGACCATAGCCCACCAGATTCCTCTGTCCATGAGATTTTCCAGGCAGGAATATTGGAGTGAGTTACTGTGCCCTCCTCCAGAGGATCTTCTTGACCCAGGAATTGAACCTGGGTCTCTATGTCTCCTGCATTGGCAGGCAGGTTCTATAACCACTAGCACCACCTAGAAAGCCCCAGCTGTTAGTTCAGTCAGTCAGTCAGTTCAGTCACTCAGTCATGTCTGACTCTTTGTGACCCCATGAGTTGCATGCCAAGCCTCCCTGTCCATCACCAACCCCCGGAGTTTACTCAGACTCATGTCCATTGAGTCGGTGATGCCATCCAGCATCCAGCATCTCATCCTCTGTCGTCCCCTTCTCCTCCTGCCCCCAATCTTTCCCAGCATCAGGATCTTTTCCAATGAGTCAACTCTTCGCATGAGGTGGCCAAAGTACTGGAGTTTCAGCTTCAGCATCAGTCCTTCCAATGAACATCCAGGACTAATCTCCTTTAGGACGGACTGGTTGGATCTCCTTGCAGTCCAAGGGACTCGCAAGAGTCTTCTCCAACACCACAGTTCAAAAGTGTCAATTTTTCGGCACTCAGCTTTCTTCACAGTCCAACTCTCACATCCATATATGACCACTGGAAAAACCATAGCCTTGACCAGACGGACCTTTGTTGGCAAAGTAATGTCTCTGCTTTTTAATATGCTGTCTAGATTGGTCATAACTTTCCTTCCAAGGAGTAAGCGTCTTTTAATTTCATGGCTGCAGTTACCATCCACAGTGATTTTGGAGCCCAAAAAAATAAAGTCTGACACTGTTTCCACTGTTTCCCCATCTATTTCCCATGAGGTGATGAGACCAGATGCCATGATCTTAGTTTTCTGAATGTTGAGCTTTAAGCCAACTCTTTCACTCTCCTCTTTCACTTTCATCAAGAGGCTTTTTAGTTCCTCTTCACTTTCTGCCATAAGGGTGGTGTCATCTATATATCTGAGGTTATTGATATTTCCTTTGCCTAAATCCTATTTATCTCCCCTTATCCTCTTAATTAGCATCCTGTTGTTTAGTTGCTAAGTTGTGCCCTACTCTTTGCTACCCCATGGAGTGTAGCTCACCACTCTCCTTTGTCCTTGGAATTTTCCTGTATTCTACTGAAGTTGTTTGCCATGCCCTCTTCCAGGGGATCCTCCTGACCCAGAGATCAAATGCAGGTAAAGGATCCTGCAATGGCAAGTGGATTCTTTACCACTGAGCCAACCAGGGAAGCCCTAGCTATTAATAGTGTCTACCCATATCAAAATTCAACTGAGAAGACACACCTCTTATGGGAAAACTTTTCAAATACCTTAAGCTTAGATTTGATGCCTGTATCTCCCTGGTCTACTCAGGAGACAGAAAAATGGTAATTTGAAAATAGAACATAAAGAATACTGATTATGCCATGGGATTGGAGAAATGATGGATTGGTGGTTAAGTGTTAAGGGGAACTCTAAGAAGTGGAGGAATAGCAAAGATAAGGAAAAACCACTGCTCCAAGGGCTGTGATCCAGATCTCACTGGAGAGGAAATAAACATGACTCACTGAATGAGTGGGCTTCTCTTGTGTCTCAGCTGGTAAAGAATCCACCTGCAATGTGAGAGACTTGGGTTCAATTCCTGGGTTGGTAACATCCCCTGGAGAAGGGGATGGCTACCCACTCCAGTATTCTGGCCTGGAGAATTCCATGGACTATGATTGTAGTCCATGGGGTCACAAAGAGTTTGACTGAGCGACTCCACTTTCACTTCACTGAATGGCATAGAAGTCCCTGGTGCTGCAGCAATGGAACACGCTAGAAATCTGCCTTCTGAGGTATCAGAGGAAGCTGTCCACAGGATGGGTGTAGCACATAGATTCTGGGAGCTACAGAAGGTACACACGCTATGGATGTCTGGTGCTGGAGAATTCACCCCTGATGCAGGAGTTGGGTTCTGGGCATGTAAGAGGAGCATGCTAGAGGGAGGAAGGAAAGCCCCACCATACTGCATTCCATCTCCAGTGCACACAAATAGCAAAGCTTCATCGTGCCCTCTGAGAAAGAACAACTGTTTAAAGGACCCATTAATTTGTGCAGAAAAGACAATGTAGAATAAATCTGAGACTGAGAGCCAATATACTGACAACTGAAACAGTACCCCTGGTATTTGATCTGGGGGATACACAACACACACACAAAAGTTTATACTGATCTGACCTCCCACGGTAGCTGTGTATACTTATTGACATCCATATGGTCCCCATGGACTTCCCGGGGAGCTCAGCGGTAAAGAATCCGTCTGCAATGCATCAGACATAGGAGACGCGGGTTGCATTACTGGCTGGGGAAGATCCCTGGAGGAGGGCATGACAATCCACTCCAGTATTCATGCTGGGAAAATCCCATGGACAGAGGAGCCTGGCTGTCTACAGTCCATAGGGTCGCAAAGAGTCCAACACGACTGAAGCAACTCAGCACATTCCTTCACGTAGATATTATTGAATAAAAATACACCTTGACATGTTACCTTATTATTTTAACCCAGTACTCACTAAATGCCTGGAACATTTTTAGTAACTCTGCAAATATTTATAGAATACATGATTATCATATAACAGAAGAAAAATGTCAAGTCAAATATTTTGAAATAACTTTGGATGTTTATATTCTAACTCTTTCAGGGAGAGGTAATAAATAAAAGTGTAAATAAGTAAAAACATCAGTAGCCATGTGTGTTAGGACTTCAGTGCTATAAAGTTTAGCTTTTAAGGTTATTTTAAGAATAATACTATAGAAGTACTAGCAATAATATCAATAAATTAAATGTCATATATTGATGTATACAGAAAAAAGTATTTAATATTATCAACAAAATGAAGCAGTAACTATTTTCATTTTGTTATATCAACTCGGTATTTTCCTATTGATAATGTCACACAATTATTAAAAAATGCTCTATTTGAAGTCTGTTATAATTATCTAATGAATGTGTTATGCCCATATAATTGAGTCTAGATTTTATTTTTTAAAAACTAATAGTAATGAGAGTAAAATAATTTTTTTGCTGAGCATTCACTTTATATATGGAACTGTAGGGAAAATAATACATGAGTAATCTTATTTAATTCTCACAATAATCCTATGAAGCTGGTACCATTTTTTCACATCATTTTTGTAGAAGAAATTAGTCTCAGAGAGATTAAATAGCTCATGCAAGATTATAGACCAGAAAGTGGGTGTCAGGACTGGAAAATCTTTTATTCCAGAGGAAATCTTTCTTATTAACATGAAGACCACAGAGGCTTTTACTTCTTTTTCTCCAGTAGGCTCTGCAAAATGCTGATTATGTGTTTTAGTCATTAGTCCTGGGAATATTTTTGGTTTGAGGGCTTAACCTTGCTGCTTTTCCTAACCTGAATGCCCTGACCTTTCATTTTTCTCTCTTTTGTCTAGAATCTTCTCTCACACTGCAGTGAAGAAAAACACAATATATTTAACTTTCTCCAGGGAAAAGAAATACTTGTAGATTAGGTTTCAAAGGGAAAAATACAAATAAGAAAATAAATAAAAATAAAGTGAAAGTAACCACACATTGTGAAGTCAAATGACACTTCATCATTCCTTGACTTAAGAAATACTAGGGGGTTATTGCTTAATCATGTAACAACCAATTGCATCTAAAGTGCATATTATACTATGGCTTTTCATTTTGTCCTGTCCTCCTAGATTTTTACTTTTTTGAGTCATTATTGTGTTTTTAGGACTGAGAAAATATCAAGCCTATAGAACATTCAGGAAATGCTTATGTAAATCAACATAAATGAACAACAAATGGATGGGTCATATTCTGAAGAAAACACATGTCAGAGCTACTGGGAGCCATTAATCATCCATGGTCAAAGAGAGGCAGTAAACAGAGGTGGCCCATGGTTTTCAGTGTCCCCCAAATTCCAAACTCAGAATGAATCTGTCTTCTCTCAATCAATACTATGAAAAGGGAAGTATGGAAAGACTCCAGTAACTAGTTAACTCCACTTGTCCAGTCTGGTCCTTCAGAAGCTTTTCTTTCTTTTAAATCCAAGAGCTAAAGTATCTTCATATTAAAAAGCTAGGGTTTCCCCAGTGGCCCAGTGGTTTAGAATCCACCTGCCAATGCACAGGACATGGGTTTGATCCCTGGTCGGAGAAGATCCCATGTGCCACAGGGCAGCTAAGCTGGTGAGCCACAACTACTGCGCCTAAGTGCTGCAACTACTGAAACTCACACGCCTAGAGCCCATGCTCCTCAGTGGCGGAAGCCACTGAAATGAAAAGCCTGCACACAACTACAGAGTCGTCCCCGCTTGCCACAACTAGGGAGAGCCTGGGACAGCAGTGAAGACCAAGCTCAGCCAGAAATAAATTAATATTAAAAAGAGAGAGAGAGAGAGAGAAGCTATATGCCAATCTAACATTGTCATACTGAAGTGAAAAATATTTAGTAATACAAAATAACTAGTAGGATGACATGAATGAATTTTTTTTACCCATTTACTTTACCCATTTTCAGTTCATTTCATTGTTGTATTTCTAAATACACTGTGAGCACCTGGTGGGAATATACAGTTATCTCTCTCTGGCTCATACTTTGTTGAATTAATGTTTTAAGTCACTTCACTCATGTCAGACTTTTCAAGACCTATGGACTGTAGCCCACCAGGCTCCTCTGTCCATGGGATTCTCCAGGCAATGATATTGGAACGGGTTGCCATGCCTCCTCCAGGGGACCTTCCCCACCCAGAGACTGAAACTGCATCTCTTATGTCTCCTGCATTGGCAGGCAAGTTCTTTACCACTAGTGGCACCTGGGAATTGCGTGACTAACCCAAATGTAGGAAACCAGGGATGGAAGATATGAATGTGGTTTTGATTAAATAAATTTAATTTTTTCTCTATTCTTTCTGGAACCATAGAAAGCATCATTGATTTTATATATATGTATAATGTGTTCACGTATGTGTTATATATTCACATATATATATATATGTGTGTGTGTGTGTGTGTGTATATATCTTCTCTGTTCTTTTCATTCATTACTAAAGGATCCACAATGTGATAGCAAGACAGTCTTCTCACATACTTGCTCCCTGTGTATATGTTAATAGAGCAAACTGATAAATTACATGTACAAAGGCTAGACATAGTTAAAAAATCAAAAAGTCAGTGTGATTGGAGCCCAGAGATCAAAGGGTAGTGTGAAGTGTGTGATGTTTAAGAAGCTGAGGAAGGGCTAAGCTGAGCAAGACTGTCTGCAAGGATGTTGATCTTTAAACCTAAGAGCTTGGGCAATCCATAGAGATATTTTATCACAGCAAATGCCATGAGATTTGAATTTGAAGACATATCTTATTACAGTGCAAGGAAGGAGTTAGAATGTGCTAGAATGACTGTGGGAGACCAGTTGGAGGTCTGTCTTTTTGGAGCTGAGTGGTGACTATGGGGATGGGGGAAAGTGACAGCATTGGGGAATAAAATTAGTAACACAATCTGTGGGATATAATGTGGGCACCAAGGAAGGACACAAACAAGGACACTTTAGCCTTTCAGCACCTATAAAGTATTTTCTTGCTTGTAACCATATTTCAGAGAGGATAAATAATTTGTATGTTCAAGTAAATCTATGTTATAATTTTCTGGTAGCTAAAATTCTTAATATTTTTAACGACAAACATATAGGAAAGAATCAGTTCTGTATTAGAAGCTCCTGAGCTTAAAATATGTCATGTTAAGTGATGTTACATCAAGGACAAACCTACACACTATGTTCAGAAATTTTTTTTAGTCTGTTTGTCTTATTCTGGCTTCCTATTGGCAAATGTACTCTGCCCGATAAGTGGAAAGGTATTTCCTGAACAATGAAGGTGAGTTTATAATAACTCGAGTTAAACTAATGGAAAGTATTGAATTGACCGGCAGGAAACTTGAGAAAGGTTAAAATAGCCTCCATTTTTATGTTTCTGTACAGTAGTGAGTAATGTTAATTGAATTCCCCTTGTGAGATTCTAAGAGATTTTGCCACAGGATCCTGTGCTGTATAAAAAGAAAACAATGGCTGTGGTAAAGTTAATTCAAGCTGAGACACATTAACTGCACCACATTATCAGTTGCTAAGAGTGCTATTAACACACATCACCCACTGTGTATATTTGTGAATTAGGAGGTTTCCTTGATAGTGGAAATGAGACACTTTCCTTGAAAATAGTAGGCACTATGGATGTTGGGATCTTTTTTTTTCTTTTCACTTCCTCCATTTCCCCCCCACCCCCCACTGTCGAAAACTACTAATCTGATATCTCTGTATCTATGATCTTTCCTTTTTTGTTTACTTTTTAGATTTCACTTATGAAAGAGATCATAAGGTATCTGTCTTTTGCTGTCTGACTTATCAGTAGAGATTATTTTTAAGATGTAGAAAAAGTGATGAATAACTTTATTCCATATATATGGTATGGCTCTTCTCCCTTTTGACATAACAGTTTTTATACTGCTTATTTTCTCTTGGGCCTATTTGCTGCTGTTGTTTTGTCATTTGTTTTTATCTTTTTTTTTTTTTTTTTCCCATAGTGGTGGTGGAGGAAAGTTTTAAATAGAGTCATACAGTGAAATCTTCCCAGGTGTCAGAGTGATAAAGAATCCACCTGTCAGTGCAGGAGGCCCAAGAGATGCAGGTTTGACCCCTGGGTCAGAGAGGTCCCCTACGGTAGGAAATGGCAACCCACTCCAGTACTCTTCCCTGGGATATCCCATGGACAGTGGACCTTGGCGGGTTACAATCCATGGGGTCTCAAAGAGTCAAACACGACTAACATATATGCACCTACACCAGGAAAACACCGGCATTCAAGTTTACTAACCTATTTTGAATATTCTAATCACGGCTGCTAGTTACAGAAACATCTCAGCTATGGAATCAGAAAATTCAGGATCAGATTCTGGCTGTGGCTCTGCCTATACATATGTGCCTGTGATAATGGAAAAAGGAGGAACAATAATTGTGAAAAGTTTATATGATATACCAGGCAGTGGGCTTGGCTTCACTTATGTTCTTTCTTTAAATTAATTATGACACATGTGTTATTTTTCTCCTCTCTCTAGGACTGAGGACTCTGTGATTCTGAAAAAGATAGTTCCCTAACTGATCTACAAAATAAGGGTACTGTAGGCTAGGTGAATTATGTGGCCTCTTCATCATAGAACAGTCATGCAGAGATATGCTCACACCTTTCCTCACCCCTCTCCATACACATCAGTACAGACACTTGTGCTTAAAAAGTTAAACTAGTAACTATTGGATAATTTTATTTTTAAAAATAATTTCCCATTGTAACAACTTTATGTTAAAGAAGTATCTCAGTATTTTGATTGTTTAATTAATTCCCTACTTATAAACTTAGACTATGCATCATGTTCTTCTACCTGATATTTCTTACACTTGATCAAACACTAAAAAATATAACACTATAGCACTTAAAAGCAGTAATTTTAAACTATGCTGCTGACATTTTCACACTACATTTGCTTTATTCCAAAAGTGGACCCACGGTATTAACAGAAATGTAATTCCTCACCAATTACATGGAAACAAACAACGGTACAATTACATGATTAAAAATGAATTTTATTTATGCTTTTCCATGCATGAAATCTACATACTTCCTGCCTGGTTTGTAAATAGGCTCTGAAGTACTCTTCCAAATGTATAATAACTTTCGCTAGTGAATTTCTCATAAAATTGTAATTATGTGTGGAAAAAATTAGCTTCCAGAAGTCTAAACTAGTTATGTAAGGGGAACAACATGAAAGAAATTCAGAACAGTGTTTTCAGTTGGCCATTCTTTGTAAAAGGTTATGTCAACAACATAGATTTATGAAGCCACTGCTACAAAGGGATACCTATTTAGTTCATTCATTGATTTTTTAAAAAATATGATACAGTGGATCCTGGTTCACAAATACACCATTGAGAATGCTTTGCATCATTATTAAACAAACATTTAAGACATTTAAATATAAAATAGTTCTTTTCTTTTATGTACATAAAATTTTTACTTAAAGGAAGCATTTTTTTGTAGGTAAAGAGAAACAAACAAAAATATCTCTGGGAGATTTTGTCTGGGGGAAATACTGATGCAAAGAGTTAATAAGAAACAACAGTTTCTGAGACAGATAAAATACTCTAAATCAAAACTAAAAGCTGACTATAGAAAGCTCTCAGCATTCCACAGCATTCTCCCCCATTTCTTATGCACGTCACTTGTGCCAGAAATAGCTAGTTGCTCACTACCACCTATTTTCTTTTCTTCCTTGGCACAGAAGTAGTCCGCATGTTTCAGTTTCTCTTGGTTTTAGATTTGGCCACATTATAGTTGATAAAATGTTATCAACATAATATGCATACTTCCAGGCATGGTCCTTAATCACCCTGTTGCCCCTCACCCCATGCTACCTCCTGTTCCATCCCCCTCTTCTGTGAATGGCCCTGTGGGCACTTTCTCTTTTTTTTTCATTTTTATTGGCTGGTCATCACACTGTGGGTTGGATTAGAAAGTATGTGTTGAAGAAGGCAGACACACATAGGTCTTTGAATAATATAGTAGATAAATACTACACTAGAATTATTCAAGCTAGAATTATATTGGATAGCCTATATGAGGAAAACCTTTCTGTTATACTTAATGATAACTTTGGAGTTCTAATTCTAAGAAGTGAACCCATGATAACTAGTAATTAGTATATTTCATTGTTTCTTGATCAGAATCTGGAGGAGACACATAGAAAACATAGTCTAATATCAGAACATCTTCAGGAAACAATGAATAAATTATGCATATGTATATTTACATATATACAACACACATAAGTGAGATTTCTGTCAATAGAATTGAAAATAAAGGCATTATCTGGACAGTACATATTCCCTTAAGTTTCTACCAGATGAGCAAACCTTAATGCACTATCAGGGGACTGTCAGACTGTCCAAAAAGTGTGGCTGTTCACTTATTGCCTAGTCTGATTGAGAAAGCAATGCACCTCCTATCCAGTTAGTCCTTATTTACATAGATGGAAAATATCGAAGCAACCCAAACTGAGAGGACTTTGTCCAAAGCTGAGATAATTTGCCTACTTTGTGTGACTCAAGAGAAAAATTATAGAGCAAGCAGTATTTCTGCTTTTTTACTTTCAACCACGCTTTGTCTCTTTCACTGCTTATTAGCACTTCCCACCAAAATTGGTTAAATAGAGAAATCTGAAAATCCGCACTCACCAGTATTGATCTACTAAACTGGTATACGTCCCATCACCTTTGCTGCCTTGCATCTATGGCCACGCCACGTCAATCATGTTTTGACTATACCACTCCAGGGCATGGATTCTAATTTGAAAAATGGAACAAACATTGGTGACAATAGATACTAAACTGCATTTACTGAGTGCTCACAACAGAAAGATGCCTGAAGATGGCATTTTCAAGGCAACATTCAGTGTATTTGTTGCTGTAAAGAAAACATCTCCAGTATTAAGAATTCTGTATTGCAAGAAGCTGAAAAACACTCATTAACTAAAATCAATGCTTTCCTTTTCTTCTGAATATTGTTTGCTTTTAGGAAGTGCTGAAACTTTCCACTGTTCACTAAAATGTATCTTTCCTTTGTCAAGTATAAACATTCTGTAAAAGATCTTGCTTAATTATCATTTTGATTATTGTTTCTAAGGATCTCACAGATTTCAGACAAAAGTACTTTTTCTATATTTCATTATAACTAATCCTTTTACAGACTAATATTAGAGTATGCTGCTTTTATGAATTAAAATCTTATAGTATTACTACATTGTTATTTTTGCTGTAATTATATTACCAGCATAATTGTCCCTATATATCATTTGTTAGTTTAACATTTTTGTTGAACACCTATTCCATGCAAGATATGGTGTTAGAAGCTGAGGATATAAAAATAACATGACACAGAATGATTCCTTATTTGAACTGATCAAAACAATCTTAAAAGGACTGAGGTGTGACAATGTTGCACATGGGAAGATCTTATACATGAAAATCTATAGGTTCCCAACAAATTAAAATTAAATGAGGATTTAATTAAATGTCACTGATTTCTGCTATATCTGCTTACCTATTTGTTTGTTTATTTGTGATTGGTAATCTAAGGCTAAGGCATTCTTTCAATGTCTTGAATAATCAAAAAAATTTGTTTAAGACAAATTAAAGGTAAGTCTTAAAATTTATTCTCAGGGTTTGTAAGCATTCTTCAAAAACATTTGCAATATCATTTGTATGATAGACATTTGCACTTAAAAAGACTGATTCTTTATAAGTTAATATTCATTTTATTATTTACATATAAAAAATTAAATAAAAACAATCAAATATCTTTTAAATGGAAAATTATTAGATAGCTGAAGTAATATGCTTGTTTGAGGGATAAAAAAAGAAAATCTAGACTATTTAGAGCAGACATAGATTCCTTTACTGAATTCTGATCCCAGCTCTGTCACTGTCACTTTTAGTCATTTTAGGCAAATTTGTAAGACATTTAAAATGTCCACATTGTAAATGAGGACATTTGATTGTATTCTTTGTCTCTTTCCAGTGATAAAACTCTGAGATTCAGAATACCTTACCTAGGGGCCTCTTAGGTATTTAGTGCAGTATAAATTTGAGACTCCTTTCTCAAATCTGGGATAATCGATTTGGCATTTCTATTGCAAACACAAGTCCAAGGCATAAAATTAGGGTATGAACAGAATTCTCCACCTTTAGAAACTGAGCTAAAGATTCTAGTTCTCTTTGTATATTGAAGCCTGTTTACCTATAAAACTTTATTTTCAGGATTTGTCCTTTGACAGTTCCAGGGAGCAGGAAAGATTGTCCCTATTCTCTGGATCATAAGTTGTCAGAGTTAACTGTGGAATCTCATCCTTTCTTCGGACACCACATTAAGTTTTATGTTCACAGTTTACTGGAGACAACCCCATGGTTATAGTTTGGGTTTGGAAATGAAGCTAGAGTTATTTGACTTCCTTACTAAAGAAACATGAGTACTGAAAAGAGCTTATCTTTGGAGTAAGACAGATTTAAGTTCAAATACTATTTTTGCTGCTTATTAGCTACCTATTTAAGTGCTTTCAAATATGATAATTGGAAATGAGTTTCATGCGGTGATATTAAGAATGAATAAAGTGTTTGATATGTAAACATAACTATTGGTGCCCTCATCCTGTTTGTTAATCTTTCCTTTCTCTGGATTTCTCACTTTACCTATTTTCAGAAGAAAAGTTGTGTGCTATTAAGTATAATCTCTAAATGTTACAAGGTGTTAGAGAGTTCAGTTATGATAATCCATTCTCTCATTACTACTGCCTTCTCAACTTTATGTCTAAGGAAGCACTCATCCTAAGAACCACCAAATGATGTGATCAATAAGGGATTAAGCTCCAAAATTTACAAACAGCTCATGATGATTAGCAGCATCAAAACAAAAAAACCCACTAAAAAAATGGGCAGAATACCTAGATAGACATTTTTCCAATGTCTATTTAGAGACAATAAGCACATGAAAAGATGTTCAGCACCACTAATTATTAGAGATGCAAATCAAAACTGCAATGAGGTATCACGTCACACCAGCCAGAATGGCTGTTATAAAAAAATCCACGAACAATAAACGCTGCAAAGGTTGTGGAGAAAAGGGAACCCTCTTGCACTGTTGGTGGGAAGGTAAACTGTTGCAGCCACTATGGGAAACTGTATGGAGATTCCTTTAAAAACTAGGAATAAAACTACCATATGAAAAAAAAAAAAAAACTACCATATGACCCAGCAATCTTACTCTATGACTTTGACATACTGAAGACTTTTTTCAGTTCCTTTTTTTCTTTTATGTAATGAAATAAAATTATTTAGTAATTTTATGAGTCAGGCTTAAAAACAGAATATCAGGGGCTCCCAAGTTTTACCATATACTGTCTTTGTGACAATGGACAAATTACTTCACCTTTATTGATTTATATTTCTCACTTTAAAGTGTGATGAAAGTAGGATAAATGTGATAGTCATGTGAGGATTAAATGAATTAATATACATGAAGTATTAGGACTATAATGCATACCGTATACTATAGTAATTTTATTATCAAACAAATTGCTTTGATATTTACTCTTAATGAATTGTATTGATACATGTTTTGATTTGCTTTTTTCCTAGTAGACAGTAAGTGTTAAAAAGGTAAGGGTTTGTCCATAGTCCTATATCACAGAATGTAGAAGTGCCTGATACATGTTTAAATATATACTAAATAAGGTAAATGAGTAAGCGAATTTCAATTTATCAAAATTACCTTAAGCATGACAGAGTTATTGCTTATATAATAATAATTTAATGACTATAGCACAATTGTTTATTAGTCATTTACTATGTGCTATCTTTATGTTCATTGTTTAAGAGAAACCTTAGAAGAACCTTAGAGGTGGTTATCACTATTATTCCCATTTTAGATCTGAGGAATCTGGCATTCAAAAAGATGAAGCATAAACTCTTCAATATTACTTACTAAATGTTGAAGCTAGAATTTATGCACAAGTCAATTATGATTTATAAACAAACTGTGATTTTGCTCTCATTGACAGGGAATATGCTTATTTTTTAGATTTCTACAGAGACATTTAAGCTATAACATATAATAATTGAATTGAAATTAAAATTGTCATTTCAAAATATAAAGCTTAATATGTTTTCAGATATGAAGTTGTACATATATCTCAACACACAGCAAAGGGGACTCAAGACAGCATCAAAGGGACAAGCAACTCCTAAACTTTAAGAAAAAGAGTTTCATTGATTTTCATCCTGGCTGAAGGCCATTTTGAAATAAGTTGGTATGTAGCTCATAAAACATACAAGGAAAAAACCAATCAGAGGACCAAGTTGAAATTATCCAACAGTCAGAAGTTTTCAGAAGGAAAAATACAGTGCACCATCAACTAAGATGAATTATTTTCTACCTGATAAGGAAACAAATCAAATGTCCATCTATTTTCAGATATAATTGATGTTTATGTATTAAAGAGATACATTTTTTCTGATCTTTTTTCCAGAATGGAAATTTAAAACAAAATAAAATTGTGAGATTCTGATGCTAAATTTATAATAACATATTTATCAAAAGTTTGTTTTTACTTTATCTCATAGAAAAGGAATTTATAAAATGACAAAAAAAAAAAAAACTTGCAGTCACCTTAAAGAGTAAAAAAACTGAATGAAGAATAGCCATAGTCAGATATGACAGTCTAACTGAATTATTGCCTAATAAGTTACATAAAACTTTGCTGAAAATTTAAAGTGAAACATTATTTTTAAAAGAAACTTTAGAAATTATGCAATTAAAGCATATTAAACATTTTAAATCAATTACACTGACATAAAATTAAAAGCAAATATTCTATAAATTCATAGAGACTTATGAAAAGATATAAGAAAATAGAGAGTAAAATATATTCATTCAATGTCCAGCAAGTACTTATTAACTATCATGTAGCAAACAATATGCCAGGGTAAGAGTGATGATTTCTCTATTTTTAGAGTGTATGGTCTAGTCAAGATTAGGCAATATTGCTAGTGATTCAAGATAAGGAACAAAAGTTACAGACAATAATAAATAGTAAGACAGTTTTCATAGTAGAGCACAAAATTCAGAAACTTAGGATAGATTTTTTTGGTTATCTTTTATTTGCCTTGTATATTTCTTTCTTTCTTTGTCTCTTTCTTTCTTTTATTTATTTTTGTAGGATTATAGGTACCCTTTCAAGATATGAGCCAAATCTGGGAAAAAAGAAGCTACTGATTGATAAATTGTGTACAACTTTTATATACATAATTTAAATGCCAATAAACCAGAATTTAATGAAAATCACTAAAAATACAGCACCAATCATGAAAAAGCTTCAGTGAGTTATATCAAGTCTCTGAGTAGCACAGTTTCAAAAATTGTTTTATGTACAAAACACTCCAAAATATGCAGCCCTCACATAGTTGAAATCAAGAAGATGGAAAAATGAATCTGCAGCATATGAATGTTTATTGAGAATACACCTTTCTTTTTTCATCTCTCCATATCTATTATATATCATATATCTATCATCTATCATTGTTCATCTGTTTGTTCATCTATTTATCTATCTATTACTTATTTAAAATAAATTTAGGTGTGATTTTCAGCATATGCAAGAACAGTATGGGTGCCACTGTGTTACCCCAGGGTGGGTTGCCTGTGTTATTCACATGGTCTTTCCAGCCAAGGCATATGGAACCTTGAGTAATCACACACTCAAAACCCAGAGACCACAGATCTTCACAAATCCATTAGGTCAGTTTTTCTCAAAGTTGTTTACATTGTGCTACACAATAGAAATGACACAATGGGATACTGGATTTGGTATTTCCACTTTTACAAGGTTTGCTGAAAAGACTCTTTATGTTTTATAATAAACTAAATCCAGTTTTGAGAAATACATTAATGTTTAATTTGCTACAAGTTTTAAAGTAAAATACTCTTAAAATTTTAATGAGAAAAATGTGCTTACATCAGTGAGCATGGCTTTTTTCTTAATTGTTGAAGTAGTTATTTGTAACATCTGATTAAACATTTTTAATAATGATATCTTAAAAACTTTACAAGACACTGTTAACAACAACAAAACAGATAAATGTAGAAAACTAAAAAAATGGGTTATGAAAGCAAATTTAATTTTCAAAAGATATTTGTGATCATTTCAAAGTTTATAGTTTTTGAATTTTTAGTTAAATAATCTAATAATAATTCCTTTCCTTTCACTGATAGATGTAATGTTAAAATTTCTGGCTATTAGAAGGATAGATTGAAAGTAAGTCTGCATTTCAAAGGATCATTGACTCTCTAAGACCAGAGTAAGCAGGCCTTGTTATCTGTCACTAGGCCTTTAGCTTTGCTGTCACTAGAGGGGCTTTAGAGATAGAGAGACAGAAGTATCTAATAAGTGTGAATTCAGCCATTGAAGTGAACTAGCTAGAGCTTTGTCAACCCCCTCACTCCAACAGGTGGCTCTTCATCCTACATAGCACATCCCTCAACACCTGTGTTTCAAGAAAGAGGACCGGCTTCCAGGGCTTGAGAACATGCTCTAACACTCAGAATAAGTTGTCTAAGGTCACACACATACTGACAAAACAAAAGATTTTATTGGGAAGGAGCATCCAGGTTGAGAGCAGCAAGGGAAGGGAACCCAAAACTGCTTCGCTATGTGACTCACAGTCTCAAGTTTTATGATAATGGGGTTAGTTCCTGGGTTGCCTCTGGTCATTCATCTTTCTTGGCCCATATATGGTCTAATTCAGGGTCCCCCCTGGTGGTGTGCACATTTTCCAGCCAAGATGGAGTCCAGTGTGAGTATTTCTGGGAGGCTGGTAGGATATATTATCACTTCCCGTCCTCTGTTTGGCCAGTCTTAAATTTTTCTGGTTAGTTTCCAGTGGCAGCACCTCATTCTTTGTTGAAACCTGCTGTTAGATCACTTAGGCAAGTGGATATCACTAAGCCTGGTCAAGGAGAGTGGTTTCAGTCAACAGTTCCCTAACACCTGGACCAAGGAACTGTCCAAAAGCTCCATGGGGACCTTGTGAACTGATGGACAGAGGGGCAAGATGAGGCTGGCTGTTGGAGCACATAGATCACTGCTGCAGAATATGCAGAGTATCCCAGTGTATTAGATGTTGCTCATCCTTCTTGCCCATTGGGACAGCTGAAAGTGCCCTCAGACTAGGCCAACACTGACCAGCACTCACAGAATTCAATAGCTGGGGTTACACTTATAACTCACTTAGGATAAATTTGAGGGAAAGTTTCATTGAAGAGGAAGCTCTATGAGAAAACATACTTGGGAGGGGGGTGGTGGTGGCCCTAAGATGGTGGAGGAATAGGATGGGGAGACTACTTTCTCCCCCACAAATTCATCAAAAGAACATTTGAACCCTGAGCAAATTCCACAAAACAACTTCTGAATGCTGGCAGAGACCATCAGGCATCCAGAAAGGCAGCCCATTGTCTTTGAAAGGAGGTAGGACAAAATATAAAAGATAAAAATAGAGACAAAAGAGACAGGGACAGAGATCCATCAGGGGAAGGGAGTCTTAAAAGAGAAGTTTCCAAACACCAGGAAACACTCTCACTGGTGGGTCTGTGGAGAATCTTGGAATCTCAGAGGGCAACATAACTGGGAGGAAAAATAAATAAATAAATAAATAAATAAAACCTACAGATTACATACCTAACGGCAACTCCCAGCGCTCGCAACCACCACCAGCAAGCAGGGGCTGAACAAGGAGGCACGGGCTGCATTGCTTAGGGTAAGGACCTGGCCTGAATGCCCTGAGGGCAATCTGAGGGAACTAACATGAGATAGCAACCCAAACTCTGGCATAGCCAGGAAAAGAGAGAGAGAGAAAAAAAAAAGACAGTGAGAGAGAGAGAGAACTATCCTGTGAAAAGCCCTAACCTGAGGCACTCTGAGGCCCGCTCACAGAACAAAGGACTGAGCAAACAGCAGAGGAGAGCTAGCCGGCTGCTCATCAGCCCTCCCCTGCTGGGACAAGCAGACAGGGGTGGGGGGAGGGCTGGGGAGGTGGGGGGCGGGGGTGTGTAGCCAGAGCCGGAAAGAGGCAATTGCGGCCCCAGAGAGGCATCCTCTACCAAACTGCAAACAGACTCCATTGCTAACCAAGAGTTCTTGGAATTCTGTGCCACCAGGAGGGCCACAGCCAGAGATCAGCTCCCCAGAAGAGACACGGCACACCTGAGAAGGCATGCCCATTGCACACCCAGCAGAAAACCGAGCGACTGGGACGGGGGAAGCGATAAGATGCACTGCCCACCTGGGAGTGACTGCACTCGCCAAGCACCTGGTCACCTGAGCTGCTCGGACCTGGGAAGGGTACAAAACGCAGGCCCAACCAAGTCTGTGTCTTTGGGGAGTGCTCAAGAACCTGAACCTGAGCGGCTTAGACCTGGAAAGTGCATGTAACCCAGAGCCCACCTCAGAGAGTTCCTGGCAGAGCAACCTAGAGCCTGAGAAGTGTAGATACTGTCAGCGGGGACAAACCCAGTGCGGCTGAGACACTGTGAGCACTCCCCACACACACCAGTAATATTTGTTTCCAGTGTTCCTCTGTTCCCACCGCACGACTGAACAAGTGAACCTAAATAAGTAACCACCTTCACCCCCTTGTGTCAGGGCAGAAATTAAACACTGAAGAGACCAGCAAACAGAAGAAGCTAAAATAAACAGAGGGAACCACTTTGGAAGTCACAGGTGCAACATATTAAAAACCTGTAGTTAGCACTGACTACATTGGAAGAGGCCTATAGATTTTGAGAAGTATAAGTCAGATCAAGGAACTATCTGAAACTGAACTGACTCCACACTGTCCACAACAGCTCCAGAGAAATTCCTAAATATATTTTTACTATTATCATTTTTTTAATTTTTTAAAAAATTTTAAGTCCTCTATTATTCCTTTAATTTTCATTTTTATAGTCTACTATTACCTTACAAATAAAAAAGACCCTATTTTTAAAGCAAACTTCATATATATATTTTATATTTTGTGTGATTTTTTTTTAATATTGTATTTTTGAGAGTCTAACCTCTACTCTGGATTTTAATCTTTGCTTTTTGTATTTGTTATCAATTTTGTACCTTTAAAAACCCAATCTTCAGCACCCATTTTTACTTGGGAGTGTGATTACTGGCTTGATTGCTCTCTCCCCCTTTTGACTCTCCTTTTTCTCCACCAGGTGGCCTCTATCTCCTCCCTCCCCCTTCTCTTCTCTACCCAACTCTGAATCTCTTTATGTGTTCTGGGCTGTGGAGAACACTTAGGGAACTAATTACTGGCTGGATCTGTCTCTCTCCTTTTGATTCCCCCTTTTCTCCTCCTGGTCACCTCTGTCTCCTGCCTCCCTCTTCTCTGTGTAACTCTGTGAACATCTCTGAGGGGTTCAGACGGTGGAGAGCAGATAGGGAATTGGTTACTGGCTAGCTTGCTTTCTCCCCTTTTGGTTCCCCCTCTTCTCCTCCTAGTCACCTCTATCTCCCTCCTCCCTCTTCTCTTCTCCATGTAACTCTGTGAACCTCTCCAGGTGTCCCTCACTGTGGAGAAATTTTTCATCATTAACCTAGATGTTTCATCATCAGTGCTGTATAGATGGAGAAGTCTTGAGGCTCCTGTAAGAATAAGACTGAAATCCAGAGGCAGGAGGCTTAAGTTCAAAACCTGAGAACACCAGAGAACTCCTGACTCCAGGGAACATTAATTAATAAGAGCTCACCCAAAAGCCTCCATACCTACACTGAAACCAAGTACCACCCAAGAGCCAACAAGCTCCAGAACAAGATATACCAGGCAAATTCTCCAGCAACACAGGAACATAGCCCTGAGCTTCAATATACAGGCTGCCCAAAGTCACATCAAACCCACTGTCATCTCAGAACTTCCTACTGGACACTTCATTGCACTGCAGAGAGAAGAATTCCAGCTCCACCCACCAGAACACCGACACAAGCTTCCCTAACCAGGAAACCTTGACAAACCACCCGTCCAACCCCACCCACCATGAGGAACCTCCACAATAAAGGGGAACCACAAACTGCCAGAATATGGAAAGGTCACCCCAAACACAAGAATCTAAAGCAAGCTGAAAAGGCAGAGAAAAACTCAGCAGGTAAAGGATCAGGATAAATGCCCACCAAACCAAACGATAGGAAGAGACAGGAAATCTACCTGAAAAAGAATTCAGAATAATTATAGTGAAAACGATCTAAAATCTTGAAAACAAAATAGTTACAGAGAAATAGCCTGGAGACAAGGATTGAGACAATGCAAGAAATGTTTAACAAGGACCTAGAAGAAATTTAAAAAAAAAAGAGTCAATATATAATGAATAATGCAATAATTGAGATAAAAAACACTCTGGAGGGAATCGACAGTAGAATAACAGAGGCAGAAGATAGGGTAAGTGAGGTAGAAGATAGAATGGTAAAAATAAATGAAGCAGAGAGGAAAAAAGAGAGAAAGAATTAAAAGAAATGAGGAAACCTCAAAGACCTCTGGGACAATGTTTAACGCCCCAACATATGAATCATAGGAGTCCCAGAAGAAGAAGACAAAAAGAAAGACCATGAGAAAATACTTGAGGAGATAATAGTTGAAAATTTCCCTAAAATGGGGAAGGAAATAGTTACACAAGTCCAAGAAACCCAGACAGTCCCAAACCGGATAAACCCAAGGCGAAACACCCAAGACACATATTAATCAAATTAACAAAGATCAAACACAAAGAACAAATATTAAAAGCAGCAAGGGAAAATAACACACAAGGGGATCCCCATAAGGATAACAGCTGATCTTTCAATAGAAACTCTTCAGGCCAGAAGGGAATGGCAGGACATACTTAAAGTGATGAAAGAGAAAAACCTACAACCCAGATTACTGTATCCAGCAAGGATCTCATTCAAATATGAAGGAGAAATCAAAAGCTTTACAGACAAGCAAAAGCTGAAAGAATTCAACAACATCAAACCAGCTCTTCAACAAATGCTAAAGGATCTTCTCTAGACAGGAAACACAGAAAGGGTGTATAAACTCGAATCCAAAACAAAAAAGTAACTGGCAACAGGATCATACTTATCAATAATTACCTTAAATGTAAACGGGTTGAATGTCCCAACCAAAAGACAAAGACTGGCTGAATGGATACAAAAACAAAACCCCTATATATGCTATCTATAAGAAACCCACCTCAAAACAAGGGACACGTACAGACTGAAAGTGAAGGTCTGGGAAAAGATATTCCATGCAAATAGAGACCAAAAGAAAGCAAGAGTAGCAATACTCATATCAGATAAAATAGACTTAAAGATAAAGGCTGTGAAAAGAGACAAAGAAGGGCACTACATAATGATCAAAGGATCAATCCAAGAAGAAGATATAACAATTATAAATATATATGCACCCAACATAGGAACACCACAATATGTAAAGCAAATGCTAACAAGTATGAAAGGGGAAATTAACAATAACACAATAATAGTGGGAGACTTTAATACCCCACTCACACCTATGGACTAACAGAAAATTAACAAGGAAACAAACTTTAAATGAAACAATAGACCGGTTAGACCTAATTGATATCTATAGGACATTTCACCCCAAAACAATGAATTTCACATTTTTCTCAAGTACACACAGAACCTTCTCCAGGATAGATCACATCCTGGGCCATAAATCTAGCCTTGGTAATTAAAAAAAAAAAAAAAAAAAAAAAAAAACTGAAATAATTCCAAGCATCTTTTCTGACCACAATGCAGTAAGATTAGATGTCAAGTACAGGAGAAAAACTGTTAAAAATTCCAACATATGTAGGCTGAAAAACACGCTGCTGAATAACCACAAATCACAAAAGAAATCAAAATATGCATAGAAACGAATGAAAATGAAAACACAACAACCCAAAACCTATGGGACACTGTAAAAGCAGTTCTAAGGGGAAGGTTCATAGCAATACAGGCTTACCTTAAGAAACAAGGAAAAAGTCAAATAAATAAGCTAACTCTACACCTAAAGCAACTAGAAAAGGAAGAAATTAAGAACCCCAAGGTTAGTAGAAGGAAAGAAATCTTAAAAATTAGGGCAGAAATAAATGCAAAAGAAACAAAAGAGACCATAGCAAAAAATCAACAAAGGTAAAAGCTGGTCTTTGAGAAGATCAATAAAGCTGACAAACCATTAGTCAGACTCATCAAGAAACAAAGGGAGAGAAATCAAATCAACAAAATTAGAAATGAAAATGGAGAAATCACAACAGACAACATAGAAATACAAAGGATCATAAGAGACTACTCTCAGCAACTATATGCCAACAAAATGGACAACTTGGAAGAAAGATATGGACAAATTCTTAGAAAAGTACAACTTTCCAAAACTTAACCAGGAAGAAGTAGAAAATCTTAACAGATCCATCACAAGCACAGAAATTGAAACTGTAGTAAAATAAAATCTTCCAGTAAACAAAAGCCCAAGACCAGATGGCTTCACAGCTGAATTCTACCAAAAATTCAGAGAGGAGCTAACACTTATTCTACCCAAACTCTTCCAGAAAATTGCAGAGGAAGGTAAACTTCCAAACTCATTGTATGAGGCCACCGTCACCCTAATTCCAAAACCAGACAAAGATGCCATAAAAAAAGAAAGCTACAGGCCAATATCACTGATGAACATAGATGCAAAAATCCTTAACAAAATTCTAGCAAACAGAATCCAACAACATATTAAAAAGATCATACATCATGACCAAGTGGGGTTTATCCCAGGGATGCAAGGATTCTTCAATATCCACAAATCAATCAACATAATGTACTGCATTAACAAATTGAAAGATAAAACCCATATGATTATCAATAGATGCAGAGAAAGCCTTTGACATAATTCAACATCCATTTATGATTAAAACTCTCCAGAGAACAGGAATAGAAGGAACATATCTCAACATAATAAAAGCTATATATGACAAACCCACAGCAAACATTACCCTCAATGGTGAAAAATTGAAAATATTTCCTCTAAAGGTAGGAACAAGACAAGGGTGACCACTCTCATCACTACTATTAAACATAGTTTTAGAAGTTTTGGTCACAGAAATTAGAGCAGAAAAAGAAATAAAAGGAATCCAGGTTAGAAAAGAAGAAGTGAAACTCTCACTGTTTGCAGATGACATGATTCTCTACATAGAAAACCCTAAAGACTCCACCAGAAAATTGCTAGAGCTAATCAATGAATATCGTAAAGTTGCAGGATATAAAATTAACACACAGAAATCCCTTGCATTCCTATACACTAACAATGAGAAAGCGGAAAGAGAAATTAAGGAAACAATTCCATTCACCATTGCAACAAAGAGATTAAAATACTTAGGAATATATCTACCTAAAGAAACAAAAGACCTATATATAGAAAACTATAAAACACTGATGAAAGACATCAAAGAGGACACAAACAGATGGAGAAATAGACCATGTTCATGGATTGGAAGAATCAATACAGTGAAAATGAGTATACTACCCAAAGCAATCTATAGATTCAATGCAATCGCTATCAAGCTACCAGTGATATTTTCCACCAAACTAGAACAAATAATTTCACAATTTGTATGGAGATACAAAAAACTTCAAATAGCCAAAGCATCTTGAGAAAGAAGAATGGAACTGGAGTAATCAACCTGCCTGACTTCAGGCTCTACTACAAAGCCACAGTCATCAAGACAGTATGGTACTGGCACAAAGACAGAAATATAGATCAATGGAACAAAATAGAAAGCCCAGAGATGAATCCACCCACCTATGGACACCTTATCTTTGACAAAGGAGGCAAGAATATACAATGGAGGCAAAACAATCTCTTTAACAAGTGGTGCTAGGAAAACTGGTCAACCACTTGTAAAAGAATGAAACTAGAATACTTTCTAACACCATACACAAAAATAAATTCAAAGTGGATTAAAGATCTAAATGTAAGACCAGAAACTATAAAACTCCTAGAGGAGAACATAGGCAAAATACTTTCCGACATAAATCACAGCAGGATCCTCTATGACCCACCTCCCAGAGTAATGGAAATAAAAGCAAAAATAAGTGAATGGGACCTAATTAAACTGAAAAGCTTTTGCACAATGAAGGAAATCATAAACAAGGTGAAAAGACAGCCTTCAGAATGGGAGAAAATAATAGCAAATGAAGCAACTAACAAAGAATTAATCTCAAGAATATACCAGCAACTCCTACAGCTCAATTCCAGAAAAATAAACAACCCAATCAAAAAATGGGCCAAAGAACTAAACAGACATTTCTCCAAAGAAGACATACAGATGGCTAACAAACACATGAAAAGATGCTCAACATCAGTCATTATCAGAGAAATGCAAATCAAAACCACAATGAGGTACCATTTCATGCCAGCCAGAATGGCTGCTATCCAAAGTCTACAAGCAATAAATGCTGGAGAGGGTGTGGAGAAAAGAGAACCCTCTTACACTGTTGGTGGGAATGCAAACTAGTACAGCCACTATGGAGAACAGTGTGGAGATTCCTTAAAAAACTGGAAATAGAACTGCCATATGACCCAGCAATCCCACTCCTGGGCATATACACCAAGAAACCAGAATTGAAAGATACACATATACCCAATGTTCATTGCTGCACTGTTTACAATAGCCAGGACATGGAAGCAACCTAGATGTCCATCAGCAGACAAATGGATAAGAAAGTTGTGCTATATATACACAATGGAATATTACTCAGCCATTAAGAAGAATGCATTTGAACCAGTTCTAATGAGGTGGATGAAACTGGAGCCTATTATACAGAGTGAAGTAAGCCAGAAAGATAAACACCAATACAGTATATTAATGCGTATATATGGGATTTAGAAAGATGGTAATGATAACCCTATATGCGAGACAGCAAAAGAGACACAGATGTATAGAACAGTCTTTTTGGACTATTTGGGAGAGTGTGAGGGTGGGATGATTTGAGAGAATAGCATTGAAACATGTATATTTCATATGTGAAACGGATTGCCATTCCAGGTTCGATGCATGGGACAGGGTGCTTGGAGCTGGTACACTGGGATGACCCAGAGGATGGGATGGGGAGGGTGGTGGGAGGGGGGTTCAGGATGGGGAACACATGTACACCCGTGGCTGATTCATGTCAATGTATGGCAAAACCATTACAATACTGTAAAGTAATTAGCCTCTAATTGAAATGAATAAATTTATTTTTTAAAAAAAGAGAAAACATACTCTGGGTGAAAATGAACCAGAGCATCATTGGCATTATAACCTATTATTTTTAAGTGCTACACATGAGACATCTCTGAAAGGGCATTCAATCTAGGAGAAAGCAGATGCAAATTTTTTAGTTGGTCTGGGAGCCAGGGAATTGTCAGTCATATTTCAGCTGACTTCAGAAACTAGTTAATCAAAGAGGGCTCCTGGAAAAAAGGAGAACTATTTGCTGTAAACTAGCAACCAGTGTCTTGGCAATTTGGCTTTTGGAAAGTGCTTTGAGGGGGAAGATTTAGGAAGTTAAAACGTGTAAGAAGAGATGGAGAAAAACAAGTGTTGGAAAAAAGGGCATGTAACAGTCACAGTGGAAACTTCTTAGTCTTTCCAGGCTTCTTACAATTTCACTGTAAACATCTGAAAAACTATTTCCCAAACCTTCCTTTATTTAAGTTCTTGTAAATGTACAGTTCTAGATATCAACTTTGAGCTAGTATACCTTGGCAAAAAAAGGGAAAATGAGGAATAAAGGAAGAAAAATTGTCAGACCATGGTGCATGTTTCTGTTTCTGGAAGTAAGTTGCACTATTTTATTCTTATTTTATCTGTTATTTCTATGATATAATTTTTAATTTCTTCTATGTATTCCTTTATTCATTCTCCTTCCCAAGCATAGCCTAAATGTTATCTAGGAATGCCCAAATATATTAATAATATGAGTTACATGACATAGTATTAGAGTTAGTAAAAATGATTCATCACTTTCAGTCGGTATTAACACTCATGTTAATTCTGTCTCTATCACTTTTTAAAATTTATTACTGGACAATTTAGGAGTCAGAGTTCTCATTTTGAACATTGTTCTTATTCTTGTTGGCCACCACTCAGTTTCAGGAAGGGGACCAATAAAAGTATGGTGAACAAGAGTTGTTTAGCAATGCAGATTTAAGTTAGTGCTTTGTCATTAATAAGGGGTTTTGAGTCTTGATATGGGAGAGGGAGAACTTTTACAAATACCAATTTTCTTTATAAGTGCAAATTACCTTTAAACTAAGAATATGTGTGCCCTATATTTAGAGAATTTCTGGTCTGCTGTTCTAAATGGCCTTTAGCTCAAAATAACTCATATGCCAAAAAGGTATGTTTGAGATGTCATATTCTGATACCCTTCATCATAATTGATAATGATTATAACTGTGATTGTGATGAAGATTGAGTATCTTCATCAAAATTGTAAAATATCCCATCCAAGGGTCATTTTTACTTTGCTGGATACACACTACCTGGAGAATTCAGTATCTCCCTGGTGGCTCAGTCAGTAAAGAATCCACCTGAAATGCAAGAGACTGCCTGCAATGTAGAGACCCAGGTTCAATCCTTCGGTTGGTAAGATCCCCTGGAGAAGGAAGAGGCAACTTCACTTCCTTGCCTGGGAAATCCCATGGAAAGAGGAGCCTGGCAGACTATAGTTCATGGAGTTGCCAAGAGTAGGACATGACTTAGCAACTAAACCACCACCAAACTGATATCTAAACAGGTAAAATTCCATTATTTTCAAATGGATTTCTCTGCAATTATAAACCAGCCTTATAAATCTTACTTTATTAAGCTTATTAAATATTGAAGGGTTTTCAATAAGCAAACAAAAATCTGAAGTAATTGCTGAAATACCAGAAAGCTTGAGGATGGCTGGAGGGTAGAAAAGGGTGAGATTAGTCAAGAAAGTGAAAAAATGCCTTGTTTGAGATAATATGATATGTTTGAAGATGGAGTAGCTGACTCTCTTTCTTATTTCTCACTTTATCTATCCTATCTAGTACTAAAGTGCCCTGAATTTGTAAAAGCATCAATTCCTCCCAGGTCTCTTTCCATTGTGTGGCTCAGCAGGTATCTTTTCAAAGGTAAAATGTTCATGGTTGTCATTAACAATAGTGGAGATCTGTGACCAAGGTGAGTGCTTCTTTTGTTCCCTCTGGAACTTTCTCTGACAGCTTTTCAATTCTCACTAGTAAAATTGAATCTATCTTTTCCAACTGTTCATCATTGGGTAATTGCATTCCTATTTGGGTAATTATCTCCTTAATGAGAAAATTACAATTCTCAATTTCTGTCATATTTCTGAGAACCAATTTATTTGGTTCAGTAATAGTAAAGGTCAGCTACCTAGAAATATTTACCCTTTTAAAATCTTAGATCAGTTTCAAACTAATTCACCTGATTTTGAGCTAAACTAAATCCTCTTTCTAGGAACACTTGATGCAGTCATTCCTTATCAAATGCTTATCGTCTTTATTTTCAATTTCTGGGGAAATGTTATTCTTTGGATAGTCATCAAACAAATATATTTCCTTTGGCTCTAGGTTTTAAAGAATAGTTTCTGTTCTGACACAGAAATTAAGCTTTCCTACTTAGTAATTTGGCAATTTTGGAGCTCGAAATTAGACAGAAATCTAATGTGTTCTTGTGTTGTTTTGCTTGTGAAGGGGGTGGTTGAGGACCCAATTTTTTTCAAACAGAGGAGTTGTAAGGAACACAGAACAAAATTTTATATGCTCTCAGAATTTCAAAAATTATATATATATATAGTTCTTCACCCCATGGAATGTATTTACATATTAAAAATATTATATAGTACAGTAATACATTTCTAATTATGAAGGTGTGTGCATCTTCATCAAAGTAATACATTAAAAACAGTCCATTCCTTTTCAGATAAGATTTAATGTTTTTTAGATATAGATGACTACTAAAAAATGTTGCTCACCATGTGCTTCTATAAGAATGAAGTTGCTAGTCCCAGCAGTCATTGACCTTCAACAGCCCTTGAAAGGAGATTAGAGTGATGATCAGGTGTGAGACACTCTGTGTTCTGAGAAAGCTTACAGAACAAGCCTTTGGGTAGTTAGGTATTTTCAGGAGAAAATTTTATAAACTTAATTTCTTTTATCTTCTTATACCTAGAAAACCACCAAAATAATGGAAACACCCATTCCTGGTAAATAGAAACAACCTTCAACTGAGATATGTGCATGATCGCATGTACACCTTCTCTAAAGTCCCATATATACTGATCTCCCCTCTAAGTCTTTTGGAGCAGCTCTTCAGAGATCTATAAGAGGCTTTCTTTCAGGCTGTAAGCCTCAATTCCCAAATAAAACTAAACTCACAGCTCTCATGTTGTGCATATTTTTCGGTTGACATACACAAAATATTTTTAAACATTTTTAAAGATGGGGCAACCTAAAATATAAGTTTCAAATTTTAAATATTAGTCAGAACAGATATTAATGTCTAGATGTAAAGTATACCTGATCTCAATTTTTTGCATCAAAGAGTCATAAAAATCAACTTGCCATGCTATTTAAAGAACCACACATTAATATCTATCTATCTATCTATATATTAAAGTCCAGAAAGGCATCAGTCTGAATCCAGTCCTACCCATTTGTAGCTTTGTGATCCTGGGCAAATTATTAACCACTTCTTTGAGGTTTTGGTTTTGCATTTGTAAAACAGACATTATATCTGCTTAATAGATTGCTGTTAGGATAAAATATGATGTCTGTAAGCTGAACACAAATGCATTAAATTATATTTTGCTAACTCATTTCTTCAATAAGTGTTTTTTGAGCATCTGTACCTATTACTAGGTTTAGGGGGAAAATAGTAAATATATGCATAGCCTAGACAAGTTCACATAGGAAATGAGAAGGATAAATGCTAGTGTAGGAGTGGAAATTCCACTTCAAATATGGTGACCATAGGAGCCTCACCAATAAGATGAAGTTTGAGCAAAGATCAAAGTAAAATGAATAGAAGTTAGGAGACTATATGGGAGTGTAAAACTCAGGCAAAGGAAAAAAAATGAGGGTTTTGAGGTGACAATGAACTCCATATATTTAAGGAGCAATAAGAAGGTCACTGGGTAGAGGAGACTGAGAGAAGAAAGCAGTAGAATCTAAGCCTTACTGCACAGTAATTATGTCAGGAATATTCTAGGTACTTTACATTTAATTAATTCAACCCTAGAGAAACCCCAGTGATGTAGATATTCTTATCCCCACTATACAGAAGAGAACATTGAGGAGTACAAGGATCAAACAATGTCTGGAAAGTGAGAAGTCAGTCTCCTGAACCCATGCCCTGAACCACTGCATGGTATGAGATGGGAATAGAAAAATGAGGCTAGAGTAGGTGATTATAAACATATAAGAATTTAATTTGAGATAAGAAGCCACTTAAATATTTTGAGAAGAGGAGTGTCATAATTAGCCTTGACAGGATCACTCTTTCTATCTTATTAAGAATGACTGTGAGGAAAAGGGCAGAAGCAGGAAGAAATTTAGGGAGCACTTGTAGTAATAAAAGTGAGCAATTGTGGTAGCTTAGATGAGAGGAATGATCATGGTGGGAAAAAAAAAAAACTTTAGAATTTGTATATATTGTGAAATTAAAGCCAATTGTATTTGCTGAAAGAATGAATGCATGATATGATGTAGTGTTTTCAAAGATAACTGTTGTTTTCTATCCCAACTAAGAGAACAGAGTTGCCATTAATTGAGATGGAGGACAAGATCTAGAGATGAAAGTGAGTTTGCTTCTAAACATGTATATTTCAGATGCTTATTAGACATCTAAGTGAGAATTTTAAGTTCATTGTAAGATACACAAGTCTGGATTCTTTAGCATATAGATAATACTTAAAACCATGAAACTGGATGCAGTTACTACAGGAAGCAGCATGAATCAAAAAAACTAGGAAGTCCTAGGGTGCATCCAATCTTCAGCAGCAGAGAGAGAAGGAGGAAGTAGGAATGAGAGTGAGAAAGTATACCTAGTGAAATAGAAGGTAAACAAGAGAATTGTGATACCTTGCATATCTAATATAATGTTCCTAGGTAGAGTAATTGTGTTAAATGATGGCAAAAGGGCACATAAGATGAACACTGAAAATAAAATTGGCCACTAGATTCTCCTGAGAATAGTAACTTTGGTGGAATGTTGAAGGCAAGGAAAAATATAATACACGTATGAATATCAAAAGAGGAAAGAAATAAAGACATTTATTGGCCACTCTTTCAAGAATGCTTTACAGTAATTAGGAATATAAGTAGCACAACTAGTGTATATGAAATCAGGAAGTATTCCTTTATTTTAAAGATGATATATATAAATGTACCATATCATATGCCATAAACATACAGCATATATATACACCATAAGATATGCTTATGGTGAGGTGGATGATCCAATAAAAAGAGGGAACTGATTATGCAAAAAAGAAAGGGAAAATTCCTAACAAGATGGTCTTAGGTGAAATTAGAGAGTACAGATCTAATGTACTCATGCATGAGTTTAGGTTACAATCACAGAGAATTCATACACATTTCTTACTGAATTTAATGCAATAATTGCCAACATGGTTATATGCTTTCCTCCAGCTATGCTCAAATAAAATGACTGTTAACTTTTCACCTAAATTCCTTTCATAATAATCAAGTTATTTATGCAATTGTCCATCCTTCCTAGAGACTTCTTTTTCACAGATTCCTTTTTACCTAAGTGTGAAAATGTGGCTAAATTTTACCTGGAGTACAAGCAAAGTGTATGGGAAACTCCTGCCTCACTTGTTTAGAAGATCATTGTTAAACTACACATTCTGTCTTTCCGGATAATATGAGTTGAGTTGTCATCATACCTATTACCTAACTCTAATCAGGAAGATGAAGATAATGCTGTAACAATGGGGAAGAAGAAGGGAAGTCTAAGTCCCAGCATGGAGTCCAGGCTCCCTGCTAAACTGGGCCACTTGTTTTGATATCTTTAGTTGAGAAAAAAATATTTTTTTATTTTATTTAGGTCTTTATATTTTGGAGGTTTCTTTGCTCAAACAGTTTGTCCTTTACCCTAGCTAACAGTTAAATAAACAATGAGTTCAGTTTTAGACAAAATTTGGAGGCTTGCTAAGACTGTGGGACAGCAAGTGTGATAATATTGCTAAGAATGCATGATGGGAATACATAATTATTAGCCATGAAATTAAAGCTATGAAAAGAGGGAAGTAAGGACATCAGTGAGGGAGAGTGAATGGCAATAGAATCAAGTGATATAGAGTCAAAGCATTGGGGTAGTTAGATTTCAGAGACAGAACCTCTGGTGAGAGAGTAGATAGTGGTGGTTAAAATTTAAATTATGGAGAGGTGCAATTATTTGTAATGACAAGGTTTAGATCACAACCTTCAGTTCAGTTCAGTTCAGTCGCTCAGTCGTGTCTGATTCTTTGCGACCCCATGAATCACAGCACGCCAGGCCTCCCTGTCCATCACCAACTCCCGGAGTTTACTCAAACTCATGTCCATCGAGTCGGTGATGCCATCCAGCCATCTCATCCTCTGTCATCCCCTTCTCCTCCTGCCCCCAATCCCTCCCAGCATCAGGGTCTTTTCCAATGAGTCAACTCTTCGCATGAAGTGGCCAAAGTATTGGAGTTTCAGCTTCAGCATCAGTCCTTCCAATGAACAACCAGGACTGATCTCCTTTAGGATGGACTGGTTGGATCTCCTTGCAGTCCAATGTGTTACTTAAATTGAGGTAGAGTGGTTGATAAGAAAATCAGAGAGACAAGACTTAAAGAACGAGGATAAATCTAGGCATTGAAGGGCTTCCCTGGTAGCTCAGACACTAAAGAATCTGCCTTCAATGCAGGAGACCTGGGTTCCATCCCTGGGTTGGGAAGATACCCTGGAGAAGGGAACAGCTACCCAAACCAGTATTCTTGCCTGGAGAATTTTCCTCTGTCCATGGCACAGTCCATGTGGTCACAGTCAGACACGACTGAATGATTTTCACTAGGCATTGAAAAAAGCTAGAATTATGACTGAAGCAGTGTCAGGGACAGTGACCTTAAGCTAGGGTATACATTTTCAAAGAATAAATGATCCAGGGTTGCTAAATGATTTCAAAAAGGCGGAGTAATTTTATTGTATTATGTGTTTAACCTTAACTTCTGTTAATGTAATCGTTTCAAACTTTGCAAACACGGTATTCTTTTTTGGTGCCTTGCAGCACGCAGGATCTTGGTTCCCCAACCAGGGATTGAACTCATGCCCTCTGCATAGGGAACATGGAATTTAAACTGGGCTACCATGGAAGCCTAAGTGCTTTTCCTAATGCATTTTTGACTTCATTCCAGAAGCTGAACATTAAGGATATTCCATAACTGAGAGTAAGGCTATACTTTTCATATTATTACAACTGAGGGATAATGACAAATGTTGAATTTTGGAGATGTTGCAATTTGTTGAGACAGCAAACATTCATTTTTCCAGCCAGAGTTCTGAGGAATACTTTTTTTTTTATTTTTGCCCAAAGCAAATGCTATTGTAGCAAGCTAAAGGGAATCATTTATATCGCAGTAGGAAACAGAGGAGAAGATAACAAAAGACCAGAGAAAGCCAACTACAACCTCCTTTCCTCTGATCACTCTCCTTTCATAACTAGACTTTAGTAATTAAAGAGTCTGGCTTATTTATTGGACACTTTGATAAAGCAATTTTAAAAAAAATTGTAGCTTAAGAAAAAAATGCATTTTATTTAAGCTAAAGTATTAGGTACTTAAAACAATATTGTAACTGAATAAGTTTGCAGAAATATGGAGAATCCATTCTTCTGACAACCTTCTGGTAATTGGTTTCAGAAAAATGCTAGCATCTTTTTGATTGAAAAAAAATGCTCGCCTAATGCTTTACCTTCGTTTTGGAACATCTAAAGGATCAATGTGTCTGATTTTCCTCCTGACACTTAGGGACCCTTTCTTATATAATATATTCAAAGAAGAAATATTTGAAATGTGAGTGTGGAACTGGTTTGAGGGAAAGTCTGGAAATTAAAGCCATAGATAAATTTAAATACACATGTTCAAAGTGCAGATAGTGTGGATGGTTCTTCCAATCCTTGTTTCTCTAAGGAATTGTATTAGACAATACACTCTCAAGTTACCTTATTGTGAAACTCCTGGTCTTCTAAGCATCTCCTTTTCTCCAGTCTAAAATAGGATTCCCAGTTTAGTGTTATTTCATATTTAAGAATAACTAGAAAGTTTAGGTGTTGTACAAAGCAAACAAATAATTTGAAGATGAAAATGGATAATTCATGTATTTCTTGACTACAAAGGTAGAAATACAGTCAGAGAGGAAGAAGCAATTAATATGCTTCCCTATGGGAAGTTGACCTACATGAAGCTACATATCCAAAGGAGTCCACAATACTTAGTTTAAAATTATAGAAATAGAAAGAAATTATTGAGACTGCTCACAACAAGAAGAGAAGAAGATATGGATATGGTTGTATATTGGAATGATAAATAAGAGATTTGTTTATTGAAAAGTACTATCAGTTATCAAATAATACATATATGAGCAAAAGTTAAGGTGATTAATAATATACAGCATATGAAAGTCCTTTATAATATAACAAGCCCAAGCTTTATAATTAAATTAATGGGCTAGTGTATATTAACCTAAAATTAAACCTAAAACTATAATGTAACTTAAAGTTCCATGTGTTAAAGAGTAAATGGGCTCAAAATGGAGTCATTTATTCTAAGCTCAGATCACCAAACCATGAATTAATACCTAAATTAATTACAGTTTCAACCATTCCCAGGAGTGGAACCTTAAACCAGTCAATCTGGAATTACCTGCTTGGTGAAGAAGTGAAGTGAACTGAAGTGGCTCAGTTGTGTCCAAATCTTTGCGACCCCATGGACTGTAGCCCACCAGGCTCCCCCATCCATGGGATTCTCCAGGCAAGAATGCTGGAGTGGGTTGCCATTTCCTTCTCCAGGGGATCTTCCCAACCCAGGGATCGAACCCAGGTCTCCTGCATTGTGGGCAGATGCTTTAACCTCTGAGCCACCAGGGAAGCCCTACCTGCTTAGTACTAGTTAGCTAATCTGCCCGATAATCCTATGCCTTCCCCTAAAATAAGCTACTCTTTGCTAGTAACTTCCTTGTCCTTTCTCCTTCTATATAAAAAAAATCCCCCACTTTGTAAGTTTCTTGGAGCTCCTTTCTATTTGCTAAATGGAATGCTGCCTAATTGATGAATCTTTGAATAATGCCAATTAAATCTTTAAATTTTTTCAGTCTGTCTCCTGATGGCTGTAACTGTTCTTTAAAGACAACATTGAAAACTGATTTACACTTATTTTCTAAATCATTCTCCTGCTTTTTTTTTTTACATCTTTACCAGACTTTATATATATATATATATATTTATTTATTTATTTATTTAATAAAGTGAAAGTGAAAGTGAAGTTGCTCAGTCGTGTCAGACTCCTTGCAACCCTGTGGACTGTAGCCCACCAGTCTCCTCTGTCCATGAGATTCTCCAGGCAAGAATACTTGAGTGGGTTGCCATTTCCTTCTCCAGGGGATCTTCCTGACCTAGGGATCGAACCCAGGTCTCCCGCATTGCAGGCAGATGCTTTAACCTCTGAGTCACTAGGGAAGCCCCATATTTATTTAGTATGTATATATTAAATATATATGTATAATTTCTGTTTGTTCTCTTGTGACTTTCTTTTTTAACTCATTCATTTTCTAATAGTCATCTGTGTGTGTGTAGCTGCTGTTCTTTCATTCTAAACACCATATAATTTTCAATTTTTTGAATATACCACAATATACTTTTTCATTCTTTTGTTCTGAAAGCAGATAGGGTAGGGGGCTCTTGGAGAAAGTGAACCAGGCCTGGCTTTCTGGACTTGAGAGAAGCCATTTTTGACCTAAGGCATTTTATGACCTAAGCCTGGCCATAGTGCTTATCCTTGAACAGGTCTCAGTAACTGATGATCTTAAGGGTACAAAAAAATGCAGAAACAAATGAATGTTATCAGGCAAGAAAAGTAACAATAGCAAGATAATATATCAGTTGTGAAGACTCCTTGTTCTGTTTCATTGGTAAAGATTTGCCTGAAGCACTCAACCACCAGATCAATTAGAACCTAAAGAATGATGACATTGACTTTTTCTGAACCCGGTAACTTCAGTCAACTAAAGCTTGAATTCTGTCAACATTTGCCCAAATTTGATGACACCACTGATGCCCCCTCATGAATATGCATGCACCTTTAACTTAAAACTTCCCCAGTATTGCTATTGGGAAACACTGTTTTGAGAAAGATCCCTGGTGTTCTTCTTACTTTCTGCAAGTAATAAATCCTTCCATTTCCCGTTCCTTGGCCTGGTGGTGTCTTTTGGATCAATAGTCATCAAGAGGTTAAAATTTAACAGGACCCTAAAAAGTTTTAACTTAAAAGTAACTGGAGAAGGAAATGACAACCCACTCCAGTATTCTTGCCTGGGAAATCTCATGGACAGAAGAGCCTGGCAAGCTACAGTCCGTAAGGTTGCAAAAGAATTGGGCATGGCTTAGAGACTAAAACAGCAAACAAACCAGAGTTTTAAAAGAAAGAAAATACCATGATGAGGAGATAATATTCAAAGGGACAGTGACTGAGTGTTTTCCAAAATTAAAAGAACAAATCCTTAAAAATCTGAAATCTGTTGTTAGAAATGCCTATCTTTTTTCTGAGAGATCTTGATAACATTGTAAATTGCTGAGAAAGCATAAAGAACCCCATAATTTTAGAACCAGTCAGGACTTTGGAAATTAAAGTGTTCCCAACCCTCACTTTATCAGTGACTGTCATAGATATTGAGGCATATGACCAGGTCCACTCGGTTAGGTATGTAGAGCCAGGACTGCATAACCTCAGGAGTTTCCATTTACAGTGACTTATCAGTCACTAGGAATGCCCAAGGTCATACTCTGGAGATTTAAAAACTTGTCTAGGGATATAACTCACGTTGCTATCTCATTCTCCTTAAACAATATTGTCTTCTCAAAGACCATAAATATTAACCAGCCACAGCAGTTAAACACACACACACACACACACACACACACACACAGATTGAAATCTTACACTTGGTGTGTCAAGAAATAATTTTGAAAGAAGAGAATCATGATTTGTCTCTATCCCACTTACTCTTACAGTTGTCAATTGAAGCCTTGTTCAAAACAGACCCTATACCATAGATTTATTAAGCCTCTAGGTCCTAGGTGGGAAAATTCAAGCTTATAAGTGGAAAAACTATCAGTTCTATTGATTGGGTCATCTAGCCCCAGAGAATTACTAAATGTGTTATTTCTCAGTTCTGTCTGCAGGACTTGTCCCACGAAGGTGTTTCCTTCCCTTCAGAAAAGAAAGAAGTTCTGCCTGTTTCAGAGACATGATATTTTGTTGTTTTTTCAATAACTGAGAAATCAAAGAGACAAATTTCTAACTCAAAAAAAAAAAAAAGAGAGAGAGAGAGCAATTTAATTCTGAAACTGGTAGCAGAGGTTAGAAAGGCATGGAAAAATGATCATTTTTCTTCTGACTTTGTCTGATATATCTCGATGATTGCTTTGTATAAGGTTTTGGATCTCTACTTTGCCATAGATCTTGTTCACAAGATAAAAAGATAAATCATTTTATGTCTCCATTGCAGTTCCCTGTCATGCCTAAGTCTAGCAAAGCTTCTTAAGCCTGATTTTTCTTCTCCAGGTGTACAATAGACAATTATATAAAAGGAGACGTCAATTTTATAACTTAGGGGCTCAGTTTTAGCCACTAAATACCAATTTCTTGTTCACTTTCAGATGTTATTGATGGGAGAGGTGGAGGAGTTCTTACCTTTGCTCTTAAACTACTTACTTGCTTTTAATACCTTATGCAATTTGAATAACCTTAAGGATTTTGTAGTCTTTATGGCATACTTCTTTGTCACTCAACTTCCATATTGAAGTTCAATTTAGAACTAGCTAAATAAGAAGGGAGGGCAGAGTTCCCACATCCTTTGTACTCTGTAACTTTGAACCTAAAACCAAATGAAGTTGCCTCCTGTCTGCTTGCTGTGAGGTAACCTCAAAGGCAAAGTTGTTCAAATGACTGGTTTTCCAGGTTACTTCTTAATGGTACTGCCTAACCTCTTACACCCATGCTGCATGGCCTTTGTACAATTGGCTTAATGAGTATATCCTCTAATTGCCCCCTGAAGTGACTTTTCATCTAGAACATTAAGGATTTTAAGAGGTTAGTCAAACTTTTGAACAAAAATCTGTCCTGAATTAAGAATATGTGAATGTTACTCTGTATATTATTTATTCATTTCTAATGGGACAATTCCTGATGGAAATTTTTGAAAATTTTTTCATTATTGAAGAACAAAATACTATTTTTTCTAGGTTTCTTTCTTCATTTCTTTATGTTATTTTGCCTTTATGATTTTCACCTGCTGGTTCTATATGAAAACAAGCTAATAGGCAGATAAGTTAATGAAAAAATATTTATTCACTACCCACTAAATCCTGTAATTTCACTGGAATGACTCAGGCAACAATAACATAAATTAGTAAGAAGAATATTTAAAACATTGGGAATGGCAACACAGAAAATAAATATGATGATAATAATAGTGATGAGATTGAGGGGGTATAACTTTGGGTAGAGAATTCACTGAAGGCTTTCTGAGAAAACTGACATTGAATAAAGTTTTAACTGATGAGAAAGAGGTAACCATATGAGACTCTAAGAGGAAAAAAAAAAGGAAAAAAGTAAATGAAAAAGTCAAAGAGGTTCAAAGTATACAATCATCTTAAAGACTGGCAAAGAATATGGGATTTCATTGGGAAATAATAAAAGGCATTAACAAAGAGGGGAGTCGTATTTTAGAAAGTGTGACTACTTTCTAAAGGAAGGTGAATAATCTTTAAGAGACACACAACTAGATACAACTAGCACAACTAAACACAACTTTATTGCTAGTAAAAGCAATAAAGACCAGATTTCATTAAGTAAGCTTTGCAGTTTAAGGAGGCTTCTGCAGTAAGAAAACTAGGCTGACCTCCAACTTAGGAAAGACAGTTGAGGACTGAGTGCCAACAAGCCAAATGAGAAAGTCAGTGAATAGAAAATGACTAAGAGGAGATATGGGCTTCCCAGGTGGCGCTGATGGTGAAGGACCCACCTATAGGAGACATAAGCAATGTGGGTTCAGTCCCTGGACTGGGAAGATGCCCTGGAGGAGGGCATGACAACTCACTCCAGTATTTTTGCCTGGAGACTCCCCTGGACAGAGGAGCCTGCCGGGCTACAGTCCATAGGGTCACACAGAGACAGCCACGAGTAAAGCGACTTAGCAGGCATGAATGCAAGAGGAGACATGAAGAATAGGGAGATTCTTCCTGAACTGATTTAAGGAGATTCCTGCTAAAGACAGGTTATGGTCTTACACATCAAGGTGAGGGATAATGATCTTAATCAGATACCAGATATCAAGGGTGTCAAGCTGACTTAGCTTGATTCCTTGCTAAAACTTGCTTCAGTAGGCCAAGGACAGGGTCCAAGGATAAGACCTAGTCCAAAAGAAGAGTCAGAGGAGACCATCTAATTTGGTCAAGAAGAGAGATTCTGTCAAAATCTCTGGATAAAGAATGTACTTTAAGAGGGCTTAAGAGTCAAGGCAAGGAAACTTATCAGAAGATTATTATGTTAGTCTAGATGAGAGATGATAGTAGCTTTAACATAGAAAATGAGAAGAAATAGTTGTTTGGGGATACACTTTTTAAGGTTGAATTTATCACTGGAAAGCAGTGAATCCAAAGAGATCATGCAGTCTTCTCAGCTTTAGGCTGAGCAACTGGGCAGAAATTGTGTCAATTACAGAAATGGATAGATTTGCAAAGGGATGTTAGGGGTGGGGTGTGCAGATCGATCAATAGTCCTTGTAGGCCAGGTAATGTCAGAACTACTATCTAACAACTCAATTAGATGTTCAGGTTAAGTTTTTAGCTGAAGGGTTAGAACAAGGCTGGGGACACAGAGGAGCTTTTAACAGAAATGGGCTGAAAACCCTGGGACTAGTGGAGTCAATGAGTAACAGCAGAAAGTAATGCAGCTTCCTCTGCACTTGGCTCATTAAGAATCAAGAAAGTACTTAGAAGTTCCCATAATAAATATTTTGACATAATCACTATGTAGGAAATGTATATATTGAAGAATGTTGTATTAATAATTGGCTGGCATATTCTACATGATTATCTAGTGGTGTGTGACCACTTTATATTATTTCATGAAGGAAGAAAGATAAGGAAACTAATGCATTAAATATCTACTCTGCCTTGATCTGTGATAATGTTTCTCATAACCATCCCACTTAATTGTCTTCGTGAAGTAGTTATCATTTTCAGTTTTGAGAGGAGTAAACCAGGAAATGTGGCAACTTTCTGATAACACTGCAATGTCAGGATTCCAACCCATGTTTGTCTGGTTAAAAAACTTGTGCAGAGCTCATTAAAAAAAAAAAAAAAAAAATCTCTTGAATGTTATGCAGATGGGAATAAGTTAACACAGCATATAAGATTAAAATGCCCAGAGTGCTTTGTCTCCTCAATTATAAATAGCTAAAACAATGGTTACCAAGACAGAAATGACTGGCTTTAAGCTGAGCCTTAATTTCAATGAATTCCTCCAAGGCAATCTGTCTTGCCTCAAATTCCACTGATGTGTTCAAAGAAGCTGGGAACATTGCATGGAAGGTAATGTTGAAAAATGAAAAGTTCTACTGTAGTTTAATAGTCCATCTTGGATACACATACATGCTTCCAAATTAAGGAGGATTTTGCTTCCCTGGGGGCTCAGATGGTAAAATGTCTGCCTGCAATGCAGGAGACCCTGGTTCGATCCCTGGGTTGGGAAGATCCCCTGGAGAAGGAAATGGCAACCCACTTTAGTACTCTTGCCTGGAAAATTCCATGAACGGAGGAGCCTGGTAAGCTACAGTCCATGGGGTCGCAAAGAGTTGGACACAACTGAGTAACTTCACTTTCTTTGGTTATTCAAAACAAATGCCCGATTTCACTGTTACATGGCTCATTTTGTTGCACACTAACATGGGCATTTGTTTTATCAGAGTTTATGAGAACTTGGCCAGCCACTGTGCTGTTTCTTGTATCTCAGCATCCATTTCTCAGAGGTATATAATGGGACTGACATTTACTTTGGATTCATATTCAACTGATAGTTTATATAATTGACTTCTACTCCCTAGAACTGCCTTTCCTATTGAGAGAGTCTGACCTTGAGGTGTCTTTGTCATTCTGTTCTAAGAGTCAGTAAACATTTATTCAGATAATACAGCTTGAGATGTGCATGTGCATAAAATGATGAGATGCTAACTAGATAACACATCTAAATTTGTGTTTTTAACCCAATTCATTAGTTGCTTTGATACTGGGTTAGCACTGAATGAGATCGGCATTCTGTAGTTGTATTCTTAAATACAAGTGTATTTTGTGTACACAAGTACCCAAAAACACTGTTTTGCTTTCTTTCTTTCTTTTTTTTTTTTTTTTTTTTGGTGAGAACATCTACTCTCTTGGCAAATTTCAAATATACCATATAGTGTTGTTGTTCAGTTCCTAAGTCATGTCCAACTCTTTGCAACCCCATGGACTCTAGTTCTCCAGGCTCCTTTGTCGTTGGGATTTTTTTCAGGTGAGACTCCTGGAGCGGGTTGCCACTTCCTGTTGCAGGAGATCTTCCCAAACCAGGGATTGAACCCATGTCTCCTGTGTCTCCTATGTTACAGGTGGACTCTTAACCCGCTGAGTCATCAGAGAAGCCCTTTTTAGATTCAACATATAAGCGATACCGTGACGTGTTTGTCTCTCGTTATTCTTAACCCAGATCACCAAATAATAACTTGTTTCAAATAATTCACTTAAATCGTTTAGGAGATTACCTCGTACATACTTGTGAAGTATGTACTTCACATACTTCATAACAAACGTGAAGACAAAATGAACTGTGGAAGTGAGCTACATGAAAAATTGGGTACAGGGTTTAAGGCAGAGAAAACTGCAAGTACAAAAGCACCAAGGCAGAAGGACACTTGGCATTTTAAAGTAACAGGATGAGGAAGAGTATGGCTGGAGCAGATATAGAGATAAGGAAGTAGTGATTACATTTGGAGTTATTCAGAGGCCAGATTATGCACAAATTTTAGTCCATAGTAAAGAGTTTGGGTTTTGTTCTAAGTCTGATAAGTTCTAATTGAGATTGGAAAGTTTTGATCAGAGATATTGACTTGTGATTTTTTAAAATGACTATTACTTAACATGATTTATATATATACTGGATGCACACATAAACATTATCTATCTAAATTACTGATTTATATAAAACATATAAAGATACATGTCTACATATTATAGTACATGTCAAATATTAATATAAGTATACATGAGAATGTATGTAATTATATAAAGCATATTTCATTCCATTTGGGGACCAACCTACTCCAATACTCTTGCCTGGAAAATTGCATGGATGGAGGAGCCTCATATGCTACAGTCCATGGAGTTGCAGAGTCAGATGCGACTGAGAGACTTCACTTTCTTTCTTTCTTTTCTTTCTTTCTATTGTGTTTCAACTCTGAAGACTCAGAAAATAGTCCTGAATTTCAATACATTACAACCTAAGCAAGCAAGCGAGATCTATTTTTGAAATATCCAAGGGGGTATTTACTTGGCTTATTTAACTTGGTTTTCTCTGTTAGTAATCTTGGGTCTATCACTTATAAATTGTATAACTTTGGATATAGTCTTTAGTGTTATCGAGACTTTTTTCTGTGAAATAACAAAAAATAACGTCAGCTATTTCAGATAATAATAATACATTTGAAGGCAGTGTCTCCAATACACACTTGCCACATGAGATTTTTATGAGGGGAAAAAAATACACAAAATATACAAAGTAAAAAAAAAAAAAAAAAATATACAAAGTAACAATCCAGTATGTGGAGTGGAGATATAGTCATTATCAATAAAGTATCTTATATATTTGAAAAAAATAGATCAGTGGGAAAGAAGGAAAAAAGGAAGTGAGGAAGGGAAATTAAGGCTATTTTATAAATACTTGCTAAAGCTGTATTGTCACTTCTAACATGTAAGATAATAGTAGCTGATAGTGCTTTCAAAGTGTCATACATTAAGTTTTTTATACATATAAATTCAGTTCATCTTCAGAAGTCTTCTATGAGATAGTGTTTTTATTTGCACTTTTATAGAAAAGAAAATTAAGGCCCAGATTTCAGGTAACTTATCTCAGGTCACACAGCAAATGATCTTTGTGCAGCTCTGGAGGAATATGATCATTTAGTTTTAAATCAATTATTTATTTCTGACTATGTTGGGTCTTCATTGTTGCATGTGGGCTTTCTCTAGTTGCCTGGAGTGGCGGCTATTCATTGAGGCGTGCAGACTCTAGAGCTGGGGCTTCAATAGTTGTGGCACATGGGCTTAGTTGCTCCACAGCAAGAATGTGGGATATTCCCGTACCAGGAATTGAACCCGTGTGCCCTAAGTTGGCAGGCATATTCCTAACTATTGAACCACCAAGGAAATCCTGCAATGTGGCAGTATTAACAAAATTTAGGGTCAGATTGTGCTGCATACAAGTGCCAGCCTTTCTAGTAACTCTCTGAGCCTCTGCTTCCTCTTCTTTAATTATTGAGTTTGGATACAAACCTCATAATTACAAAGATACTGTGACAAAACATTCTGGGGCTCAAAAATTAGTAATTTTCTACATCGAGTTAATAATTCACCAAATATGATATGGTGCCCAATGTTTATTACACGTTCAGTATTTTCCTGGCTCTTACTCAAACTCATTTTGAGTATCCTCCTGCTACATTTGGAATGAAAATTTTTAGTAAGTGGTAATACAAAAACAGTGTACTTTCCAATGGGGAACACATGTAAATCCATGGCTGATTCGTGTCAATGTATGGCAAAAACCACTACAATATTGTAAAGTAATTAGCTTCCAACTAATAAAAATAAATGAAAAAAAGAAAAGCTAAAAAAAAAAAAAAAAAGACACCTATAATCTGAAAGAAGATGCAAGAAATTCAACCTCTCTCCCTCCCTGAGTCTGTAGTCATGGCTCTGTGTCCACATTCCTGCCAAATAATCTTATTTTACTTAATTAACCTATTAAAGGGTACTTAATCATTTTATTTGATATATATAAAATTGCAATAGCTCATCCAACAAATTTTTCAAGAACATACCCAAACTAAGGAGTGTGATCTTAGATTTCAGTCTTTTCAATTCACTTGATTTCACCTAATTTATTAATTCTAAGGAACAATTTATAAAATGTGCAATTTAATATGGTTGTATTTTATATCATTGTAACTCATTATATCTAAATGAGTTTCATTTAAATCAAAATAAACATAATGGCTTTGAATCAAAATGGTAAAAGTGACTGTGAGTGAGTAATGGAAAAGGCAGTGTGTTTCTGGGTTAGAGAATGTCCACCTCCAATTGTTCACACCATCACCTCACCTCCATCATGAAGTTGTTTTAGAGGATTTTGACATTATGGTTTCCCCTTGACATAAGCTGCTGCTTTTTTTTTTTTTTCTGAAACTTTGGGTTATCCACAGAATTCAGTACTTTCTGGGAATTTATTAGTACATACATTCACCACGAGTCTTATTTACAAATATAATTAATGATTTTCTGGGGAAATTATGCATTACTTTTGAGTTGCAAAGCATTTTGCTGTAAAACAATAGGTCAAGTTGATTTGTCAAAGTTTGTAGGACTGTCTGCTAACTAATTTGAGGACAGTAGGGAGGGTTTGACTCGGATTGTCCTTAAGCACAAAACCCATGACTGAGTCCTGAGATGATAATGTAGGAAATTTTTAATTGGAAACAAGTATGTTTCTCTATAAAGCTTGTGGTACTGTGAGAGTGCATGCTCACGCTTGTCTGTGCTCAGTTGTGTCTGGCCGTTTGTGCCCTCATGAACTCTGGCCTGCAAGGTTTCTCTGTCCATGGAATTTTTCAGGCAAGTATATTGGACTGCATTGCCATTTCCTGCTCCAAGGGATATTCCCACCCAGGGATCAAACCTGCATATCTTGCCTCTCCTGCATTGGCAGGTGGATTCTTTACCACTGTGCCACCTGGGAAGCCATAATGAGAGTGCTATGTGTTAAGTGTTAATCATCTTGGTGCTAAACATTCCTGTAAGGATGGAACAGGTCTGTGTAGGAGTGGTGATGAATATAGACATTTGTAGGCTCAGTATTGCTGATGGACAGTCAGAAAGCCAGTATCAACAGACTTTCAAAAGCAACTAATTTGGCTTGGTTGTCCTCAACAGGCAGTAGCAGAAGCAGTGTCCCCATTGGTCAGTAGCATCAAAGCAACAGCTTTGATTTTAACATAAGGAAAAGCTATGGAAGGTACCAGAAATAGCTAAGGGTTTTCCATCAACATTGTCCAAAGAAGGCTGGCAGATTTCCAAAATTTTTTACACAAATGTGATGATGAATTGAATCCCTCCAGGAGTCAGAAATAGAGCCAATGAAGTACTATTTGTGACTATTATTGTTTATATTTAATCATAGAAATGAGTGGTCTGGAAAACACAAATCACTTAACTGTACCCAAGGCTATCAAACTGGTACCAAATATATTTATTATGCAAATTGAAGTCCAACAACCAAGAAATTGAAAACAGAAAATCACCTTACTTTCCAAATGAAGCAAAATCATCCATATAATAAAGTTTATTAAATGTTCAGGAAGATATAGGGACAAAGGCAGCTTAACAACAATTTAAAAGCAGAAATATTAGCTATTCTAGTTCTTAAAAAAGAGTTCTCTATAATTTCCAAAATTAGGAATCTAGGTCCATCTTTGGTTCACAGTCTCAACCTTTGCTCTGCTCTGCTCTTTCCTAAGGGCCTACTTAGGAGATTTCCTGAAGTAATTCAACTCTGAATATTCATTGGAAGGACTCATGCGAAGATGAAGCTCCAATAATTTGGCCACCTGATGTGAAGAGGTAGCTCATTGGAAAAACCCTGATGCTGGGAAGATAGAAGCCAAAGGAGAAGAAGTTGGTAGAGGATGAAATGGTTAGATAGCATCACTCTATGGACATGAATTTGAGCAAACTCTGGAGACTGTGAAGGATAAGAAAGACTGGGATGCTGCAGTCCATGGTGTTGCAGAATCAGACACAACTGAACCACAAAAAGGGCCTACTCCATCCTTTTCCTCTGTTATCAAATTCACTTCTATCTTTCACCAGATCTTACCATTGGATCTCTCTTTGCAAGTTAAATAAAGACTCAGCAGAGTTAATATTTATAAAGCCATGTCTAATTAAGATCTTAATCTTGCACTTTTAACCAACCTCCTCACTTCTGTCCTAAAAGGGAGGTGGTTTGTTTCTGCTACTTTTTGTATAGGATTCCAAGCAACCTTATTTTTTATAATGTGATAAAATGGAAGAAAATTATAAATTTTGGAGACACGAATACTCAAGGTAGTGTCAAATTAACATTCTAATTTTGTTGTTTGTCTTTATCTTATATAGAACCATTTATTGACTATTTCTCATAATCCATTTCAATAAAATGAGAATAAAATAACATTTCAAACAGGTAATAAGAGGAACAAATAAACAAACAAAAAAGGCGATAGGGAAACCAGTAAACAAATGTTAATTTTAATCTCTTGCCTTTCTTCCTCGATTTGTTGTCGTTGTTCAGTTGTCGAGTTGTGTTGGACTCTGCCACCCTATAGACTGCAGCACTCCAGACTTACCTGTCCTTCACTATCTCCTCATGTCAAATTTACACTCAAACTCATGTCCATTTACATAAATCATCCAGTTTACAAGTCTGTAAACTAAATTACAAAGGAATTATGTAACTTCCCCATGTCCATTATTTTTCTTTTTATTTTATATACTTTAATTTTTCTTCCCAATCTTTAGATTTCCTGGCTTGACCAAAAAGAATAAAAAAAGTCTGGTGTTTTTCTGGCTAGGTGAGGTCATCCAGATCATAGATGTGTAGTCTATGGAATCAAGAAGACTTTTCAGGGCAAGTCATCTTAAGAAAACTCCAGTTAAAAATTAGTTTACAGAATGTAGCCCCAACCTATAGTATTTTCAAGATAAAGAAGAAAAATAAACTAACCAAACATGGGAGGAAAAGAGGGAAAGAAAAAATAAATTTATAAAATAAATCTGGAATAATAATTTGGAAGAAATAAGGAGAGTTTCACTTGCCTTTACCCCGGTTTTCTGTTTACTACTTGGGTCACAGCTTGGGTCTTTGAAGGAAAGAATAAGTATAAGCAACTAGTTAGTGTATAGTTTTCTGGAAAGGAAGAGAAGAAAGAAAGAAGGAAGGAAATTAATTTAATTAAGCTTATTTTTAAAATAATTAGGATATTTTGAATTTGCAAAGACAGGAAAATGTTTCAAACATCATGATTTATCTCTGAACTGCCTGTAAGTTAAATTTCTGTTTTCAACTAATTCAGGAGTCTCTAAAATATTTAACAGGCATGTGTTCATTGGCATACTAATTTGCACTCCTTACCAAAATAAAAGAAAAAGGAAAAAAAGGTGGACTGTCAGGCATTTTCTTACTTCCAGGAAATAATGCAGATGTAATTTACTATAAAACATTTCTCACGATGTTTCAAAGAGTTATACTGAAACCGAGCAGGACCGTATGGGGCTCCTGGGCACTGGAGCCTTTCCTTGTTCCACTTTTCTTGTTTGCAGGAAATAGTCTCCAGTTTCCATTACCTTCCTTGAGCTCCAAAGGGTAGATCTGAGCAGTTGCTAATCAGGGAATGGAGGAGATGCAGAGATAAGGGGGAACAGCCCAGGAACGACAGTGTAGCCTTGGGGTGGGGTCCTGTTTCTGCCTCAAGGGATACACATAACACTATCTTTGAACTTTTCTACAGAACTAAAAATCCCAACAAACGGAAGATGAAGTACTTGATGAAGCAATCCTCATTTCAGAGAAGGTGACGTTTTGATAGTCTCAAAAACCAGAGAAGATCATCCAGAGACCTCTTGAATCCATATTAATTGGCTGCAGACCCTGAACACAAACTAATTCTTATGAGCAACCCTGTCCTTGAACCATTGCTATATAACCACTCACCAAATCCTTCCAGCTTGGGACACACAGTTTTGAATGGTACAAGTCCTCTGTACCCATTTGCTTGGCAAAAAAATAAAACTATATTTTTCTACTTCACCCAAACTCTGTCTCCAACATTGAGTTCAACACTGTGCACAGAGGCTGAGTTTTTGGTATCAATACCCCAAGCAAAACTCTTTCTCGTACAAAATTATTTGAAATTTGAACATAATTTTACTCCTTGGTAAGAGTGGCAAATACTGCCTGATCTTTTGGGTGAGGTGGGGTAGGGGTGGGGTGGTTCCATAATAATCCTACACATGCCCCTAGAAATTATATGCAAGTTCAATTCAGTTCAGTTCAGTTGCTCAGTCGTGTCTGACTGCGACCCCATGGACTGCAGCATTTCAGGCCTCTCTGTTCATCACTAACTCCCAGAGTTTACTCAAACTCATGTCAATTGAGTCAGTGATGCCATCCAACCGTCTCATCCTCTGTTATCTCCTTCTCCCTCCCACCTTCAATCTTTCCCAGCATCAGGGTCTTTTCAAATGAGTCAGTTCTTCGCATCAGGTGGTCAAAGTATTGGAGTTTCAACTTCAGCATCAGTCCTTCCAATGAATATTCAGGACTGATTTCCTTTAGGATGGGCTGGTTGGATCTCCTTGCAGAGATGCAAAGAACAACTTGTATTTTCAGTTATCATGAAACTGAAACCATTTACCACAGATTGGGACTTGAACCCATGTGCTGGGACTTAAACCCAACCAAAACCCAGTTTGGGCCTCAAACCCATGTGATTCATACCTAGCCAAAACCCTGCTTGGGACTTGAACCCACATGGCTGGGACTCAAACCCAGCCAAAACCCATGGTACCTGGTTTCAGGACCTAATGAAGCTCAGGTTCTTGATATCTCATTACAGAAAGAATTCAGTGAGAGACAATGTGATGAGTAACAAGTGGATTTATTCACTTACAGAGAGAAGCACACTCCATAAACAGAGTGTGGACCATTCCACAGGGCAAGTGTGGCCACAAACTGTGGTGTGGCTAGTTTTTAGAGACTGGGTAATTTCATATGCTAATGAGTGGGAGGATTATTCCAACTCTTTTTGGGAAGGCGTGGAGACTTCTAGAATTTGGGCCACCACCCACTCCTTGGTCTTTTAACAATGCCTTGGAACTGTCATGGCATCTCTGGGTGTGTCATTTCACTTGCCAATTGAAGATCAAGGTCTAGTCTTGTCTGCCATCTTGGTTCCATTTGATTCTAACCAGTTTATCTTGTGTCCTTGGGCTATGTCATTTATTCAAAAGTTGTGCCCTGTCCCTTGTCCTCCTGTTACAAAACCTTGTGGAAATCAAATAACTAGGCATATAATAAAATCTTAGGGCTCATATGGATAATTTTTTTCATTAGGGAAAACGTGAAGAGTTGATGTGGGTTCAAGAATATTATGAAATTAAATTCATGAAATTGGAAAATAAAACATTTTTCTTTACATGTACAACAATAGTTTTTGTTTATTTGCTTTTTATTTCTTTAAGTTCAATCTGAATTGGTTTGGAGATGCATTACAAAATGTTCAATTTACCTTATACTGTCAAAAAGAAAGTAGTAAAACTCCATGTCTGAATCCTCAGTGGGGAGTATGGTCAGAGGTAAATCATGGCAGATAAAACTGAAGCAATTTTATGTTCCACTTTAATTCTCTATCAAGTATGTGGACACAGGGAGTGCATCGCCCAAGGGCATCTCTTTGGGTTTAGGCTAGTGGCAAATCATGACAGGAATTCAACCTTTTATCTACAGGATGCTTATAAACTGACAAAATCAGGTTAATGTGAACACCAAGGTCAACCACAAAAGGAAAAGACTTTTACAAAAAAACAGTCTAAGGTAGATTAGTATTTAATGATAGCAAACAATTGTCATTGATCAATGGCACACATGTGCAACCTCGGGTTCCTTAGTATATCTGGCAGACAATGCTTTCCTACCCACATCTTACCCTCTGTTCCCAAAGCATTATCCATTGTTCTTAATTCACTAAAAATGACTTTACAAATAACTATTTCAAAATGTTGATACATTAACTATCCTTTATTACCCTTCAAAAAGAAAGATGAATTGTAAAGATAATACTTTGTCAAACTTTGATTATTGAATGATAGTAAATCATACACAGCATATTTACTTTGGTATGAATCTGGCAAATATCTGAAGTAAGAAATATTTATTCAAATATTTACAAAATTTATTTTTCCTCATGGAATAAAATGTATAGAAAGCATGCTCATTTTTAAAAATAATAATATAGGACTCTGTAAAGAAGATTTCTGCTCTTATATGAAGATTCAAGTTGCCTTATATCTTAGTCTATTAAAATTTTTAGGAGAATAATAATAGGATTTATTAAGCACAAAGAAACTGTTTAAAACATGTGTAAAACAGTCATAGTAGATTTCTTTGAATAAACTCTAGGATGGATTATTGTCTTGACCAGTGGCACTAATCAGTATTGTTACAAATCTTAGCTCTGATGAAGGTAAGATTGTAGTAAATGTCATGTCACCTTGTCTGCACCTCTCTCCTCCCACTGCTCCAGCTCCCCAGGAGGGAATCAGATAACTGTAAATTTCACAAAATATTCTGCTGAGAGCATTGTAGCAAGCTGGTCTATGAGATTATATCTCTGAAGTTGTCAGTTCTTAGATTCTCCTATGGAATGACCTCAAGGAGCAAATATATTGTAATCACTCACTTTATACAAGAGGATACATGAGGTTAAAGGTGGTGCTGAGCCTGCTGTTCTGAAGTTACACTAAAGCCAAAGTAAGGAGGAACCTTCCTGTACTGCTCCATGGGCAAAGGAGGTTGGAAAAAATCAAAACATTTCTTGGAAGTGGGTAAAGTTTTAAAAATGAAAACTATTCTGGAAAACCTTTTGCTAGAATTCTCGACATATAAGAACAAATCTCATAGTTAGCACCTTCACTGAAGCTATTTCTACTTGCAAAGAGCTCAAGAATGGCAAACAAAGTGTAGAAGTGAATCATCTTTCTCCGTTCTCACAAATATAGAAAAGTAAAAAAAAGGAGGGAGATAATGCAACACAGGGAAACCCAGGAGGGCTCTCACAGCTGGCCAGCAGTGGTTCCCATCTCTTCACTCACAATGCAAACTATGTAATTTTCCAAAGACAGCCCAGGATACCTGTGCAAATGCTTCTGCATGAGTGGGTGTATACATCTACATGATTATATTTTATTTTTAGATTTACAGTAATTGTTACATAAATCTTTAAGGAAATATCAGTGTTAAAAATAAAAAAAATAAGAGGCTGACTTGAGTTGGCCACAATTTATGAAAATAATTTTCAGACTCTGAGGATTTACTTCATTCATGACCTCAAACTCCCTTGTTGTTCCAAATTATGCCTTCTCCTTAATGAGTGAACCAAGGCAGGAATTTCTGCTGAATTGGGCAAATTCTGTAGTAACTGTGTGATTTGAACAAATTTCCATTAGCTTCTAGGAAGAAATCACGAAATTGATTTTCATCTGTGAACGGAAACAGGATGTGTAAAATTCCCTAGAGAAAGGAAATGTTCAATTGTGAACATAATGTTGAAAATTATTCAGGATATTTAGCATGAAATATGATTTAACCAAACCCTCATGAAAGTCATGATGGCTCTAAAACACATCAGATGTTTCTTACACGTGTGTATGGTATTCAATATCTACCTTTAAATATCAGCGAAAAGGATGAATAGCATCAAGGATATATATTATTTAGGTTGAAACTGAGGTGTCCAAACCACAAATGTTTTGTCATACAGAATGTTTTGTCATACAAGATTTAAACCCTCTCAAACCAATCTTCCAACACAAGTTTCATGAGCATAAAGACACGTAATAAGTACCACTGAATGATGATTAACTTCCTAAATTGCTGGCCAATTAATCTGCTGTGAATTTAGTTGATGAATTCAGCCCTGTAAATCAGAAGCTCATAGGATGGGCAGTCTCAAATTAATTCTTCTTAAAAAATTAGAAAGTTAGAACTATCCTATTAACTCAGGCTATGTGTAACTGATTAGAGAAAATATTTTGAAATTGTACAGGTAATTTTGCCTTTTCACTTTCTTTTAATACTAAATAGTGAAGATGTCAGTTCATTCTACTTTTCACGGAATCCTACAATCAAAGGTTATCTTTAAGTAAGTATTGGTACTATGGTCTTAGAGATTCTAGTTAAAGTTTTTCAATTTAGCCATACAAACTATTTTTGAAATAAACATGAGTTTGGTGTGAAGAGGCTGTGATGTGATCTATTGGCAAATCAATACAAACAAAGTAGTTGTCCAGGACTGTACATAATAGGAAGGGTCAAATAAGTCCTTAATGATGGGCTCAATAAAGGACAGAAGTGGTATGGACCTAAGAGAAGCCGAAGATATTAAGAAAAGGTGGCAAGAATATACAGAAGAACTGTACAAAAAAGATTTTCACGACCCACATAATTACGATGGTGTGATCACTCACACTCACCTAGAGCCGGACATCCTGGAAGGTGAAGTCAAGTGGGCCTTAGGAAGTACCACTATGAACGAAGGTAGTGGAGGTGATGGAATTCCAGTTGAGTTATTTCAAATCCTAAAAGATGATGCTGTGAAAGTGCTACACTCAATATGCCAGCAAATTTGGAAAACTCAGCAGTGGCCACAGGACTGGAAAAGGTCAGTTTTCATTCCAATCCCAAAGCAAGTCAATGCCAAAGAATGCTCAAATTACCACACAATTGCACTCATCTCACATGTTAGTAAAGTAGTACTCAAAATTCTCCAAGCCAGGCTTCAGTAATACGTGAACCATGAACTTCCAGATGTCCAAGCTGGCTTTAAAAGAGGCAGAGGGACCAGAGATCAAATTGCCAACATCTGCTGGATCACTGAAAAAGCAAGAGAGTTCCAGAAAAACACCTATTTCTGCTTTATTGACTATGCCAAAGCCTTTGACTGTGGGGATCACAATAAAGTGTGGATAATTCTGAAAGAGATGGGAATACTAGACCATCTGACCTGTCTCTTGAGAAATGCAGGTCAGGAAGCAACAGTTAGAACTGGACATGGAACAACAGACTGGTTCCAAATAGGAAAAGGAGTACATCAAAGCTGTATGTTGTCACTCTGCTTATTTAACTTCTATGCAGAGTACAACATGAGAAACTGGGCTGGATGAAGCACAAGCTGGAATCAAGATTGCCAGGAGAGATATCAATAACCTCAGATATGCAGATGGCACCAACCTTATGGCAGAAAGTGAAGAACTAAAGAGCCTCTTGATGAAAGTGAAAGAGGAGAGTGAAAAAGTTGGCTTAAAGCTCAACAATCAGAAAACTAAGATCATGGCATCTGGTCCCATCACTTCATGGCAAATAGATGGGGAAACAGTGGAAACAGTGGCTGATTTTATTTTTCTGGGTTCCAAAATCACTGCAGATGGTGATTGCAGCCATGAAATTAAAAGATGCTTACTCTTTGGGAGAAAAGTTATGACCAACCTAGACAGCATATTAAAAAGCAGAGACATTACTTTGCCAACAAAGGTCCATCTAGTCAAGGCTATGGTTTTTCCAGTTGTCATGTATGAACGTTAGAGTTGGACTATAAAGAAAGCTGAGCGCCAAAGAATTGATGCTTTTGAACTGTGGTGTCGGAGAAGACTCTTGAGAGTCCCTTGGACTTCAAGGAGATCCAACCAGTCCACCCTGAAGGAGGTCAGTCCTGGGTGATCATTGGAAGGGCTGATGTTGAAGCTGAAATTTCAATTCTTTGGCCACCTGATGCGAAGAACTGACTCATTGGAAAAGACCCTGATGCTGGGGAAGATTGAAGGCAGAAGGAGAAGGGGACGACAGAGGATGGATGTTTGGATGGCATCACTGAGTCAGTGGACATGGGTTTGGGTGGACTCCGGGAATTGGTGATGGACAGGGAGGACTGGCGTGCTGCAGTTCATGGGGTCGCAAAGAGTCGGACACGACTGAGCGACTGAACTGAACTGAACTGAATATGTATCAGACTGAATCAAGGTTTATCTCTTATCAGGAAAGTTATAATTAATAGGACACAAATAACTACCATTTATGGAACATACTTTATGCCCCAGGCAATGCAATGTATATTATTTGTAATTTGAAAAAATCTTTGGATATTAGTGAAAACATTTTATAAATGAAGAGACTGGGAATCAGAGAAATTGATTCCCCATGATTATAAAGCTACTATTTAAAGCCAGATATATGTAAAAGATCTGAGATTTTGTGCTGTTTCTAACTCCCCTAAAAGCAACACAGAACATAACAAAACAAAATAAAGCAAAACAAATAAAAATTAAAACATGCATATGCACATCTCTGCAAAAACTGAGAAAGTTTATGTCTATAATATTTTAGTTTCTGCCATTTAATATGTTGCTATAAAATCAGCAAAATATAACTGCTTTTAAGTTCTTTCACAGTTTTTTTTCTTTCTTTTTTTTTTTTTGGTCAATGATATTGCTTCAGATTGTTAAACTAGGTAATAGAAAAGCAAAGTCAAGAGTCATAAGAAGAAATTATTGGATGAAAATAGATTTTCTTTTAAATTTGGCTTCCTGAAGAACACATGAATTGGAATGAAAAGTTATAAGTTTTTTCTGTTGATTATTGAAATCGATAATATACAGAATAAATTCTCTTCTGTGTCCTAGACTTGTAAATTACTAAATTTTCTTTTTATTTGGCTTGGAAATTGTTATGGGATCTTATTGCCAAACTATGAGCAAATTCAGTTAGAATTTGGGAAAGAAATAGACCTTTTATTCCTAAGCATTCTTCAAAGAGCTTAATACATTGGTACCATAAAATTTTGATAAATCTTTACCTCATTGTGTCCTAGAATTCTTTTAGTATATCCAGTTGAGCTTCTCTTAAACAGGCTGAACTGAGGAAGGTATTTCTATATTGGGCGAATAGTGTGGCAGCTTTATGAAACAACTTTCTTATTTTTAAGTCACCTTCAGTGTTTTATTGAACACTCTTTAATAAATATTGTTCTTTACAGCATCAGACTTTATTTCTATCTTCAGTCACATCCAAAACTGGGTGGTTTTCGCATTGGCTCCTTCTCTTAATTCTTTCTAGAGTTATTTCTCTAATCTTCTCCAGTAGTGTATTGGGCACCTACTGACCTGGGGAGTTCATCTTTCAGTGTCATAATTTTTTTGCCTTTTCATACTGTTCATGGTGTTCTCAAGGCAAGGATGCTGAAAGGGTTTTCCATTCCCTTCTCCAGTGGACCACATTTTCTCAGAACTCTCCACCATGACCCATCCATCTTGGGTGGCCCTACATGGCATGGCTCATAGTTTCATTAGTTAAACAAGGCTGTGGTCCATGTGATCAGTTTGATTAGATTTCTGTGATTGTAGTTTTCTCTCTGTCTGCCCTCTGAAGGACAAGGATAAGAGGCTTATGGAAGCTTTCTGATGGTAGACTAACTGTGGGGGAAACTGGGTCTTGTTTGTGGTCTTGGAAGTGGTTAAACAGGAGCTGGCAACAGTGAACATCAACATTTAAGGAATCAGTGAACTAAAATGGACTGGAATGGGCAAATTTAATTCAGATGACCATTATATCTATGACTGTGGGCAAGAACCACTTAGAAGAAATGAAGTAGCCATCATAGTCAACAAAAGAGTCCAAAATGAAGTACTTGTGTGCAGTCTTAAAAACAACAGAATGATCTCTGTTCATTTCCAAGGCAAACCATTCAATATCACAGTAATCCAAGTCTATGCCCCAACCAGTAATGTTGAAGAAGCTGAAGTTGAATGGTTCTATGAAGACCTACAAGACTTTCTAGAACTAACAAGCAAAAAAGATGTCCTTTTTACCATAGGGGACTGGAACGCAATAGTAGGAAGTCAAGAGATATCTAGAGTAACAGGCAAATTTGACTATGGAGTACAAAATAAAGCAGGGCAAAGGCTAACAGAATTTTTCCAAGAGAACACACTGGTCATAGCAAACACCCTCTTCCAACAACACAAGAAAAGACTCTACACATGGACATCACCAGATAGCCAGTACTGAAATCAAATTGATTATATTCTCTACAGCAAAAGGTGGAGAAGCTCTATACGGTCAGCAGAAACAAGACCAAGAGCTGACTGTGGCTCCAATCATCAACTCTTTATTGCCAAATTCAGACTTAAATTGAAGAAAGTAGGGAAAACCACTAGAGCATTCAGATATGACCAAAATCAAATCCCTTGTGATTATAAAGTGGAAGTGAGAAATAGATTCAAGGGATTAGATCTGTTAGACAGAGTGCCTGGAGAACTATGGATGGAGGTTCATGACTTTGTACAGGAGGCAGTGATCAAGATCATTCCCAAGGAAAATAGATGCAAAAAGGCAACATAGTTGTCTGAGTAGGCATTACAAATAGCTGAATAAAGAAGAGAAGCTAAAGGCAACAGAGAAAAGGAAAGATATACCCATCTGAATGCAGAGTTCCAAAGAACAGCAAGAAGATAGGAAAGACTTCCTCAGTGATCAATGCAAAGAAATAGAGGGAAAAAATAGAATAGGAAAGACTAGAGATCTCTTCAAGAAAATTAGAGATACCAAGGGCACATTTCATGCAAAGATGGGCACAATAAAGGACAGAAATAGTACAGATCTAACAGAAGCAGAAGATATTAAGAAAAGGCAGCAAGAATACACAGAAGAACTATACAAATAAGGTCTTCATGACCCAGATAACCAAAATGGTGTGATCACTCACCTAGAGCCAGACAGCCTGGAATGCAGAGTCAAGTGGACCTTAGGAAGCATCACTATGAACAAAGCTAGTGGAGGTGATGAAATTCCAGTTGAGTTATTTCAAATCCTAAAAGATGATGCTGTTAAAATGCTGCACTCAATATGCCAGCAAATTTGGAAAATTCAGCAATCACCACAGGACAGGAAAATTTTCATTCCAATCTCAAAGAAAGGCAATACCAAAGAATGTTCAAACTACTGCACAATTGCACTCACATCACATGCTAGAAAATTAATGCTCAAAATTCTCCAAGCCAGGCTTCAAATAGTATGTGAACCATGAAATTCCAGAAGTTCAAGCTGGATGTAGAAAAGGCAGAGAAACCAGAGATCAAATTGCCAACATCCACTGGATCATCGAAAAAGCAAGAGAGTTCCAGAAAAACATCTATTTCTGCTTTATTGACTATGCCAAAGCCTTTGAGTGTGTGGGTGTCAATCACAACAATCTGTGGAAAATTCTTCAGGAGACAGGAATACCAGACCACCTGACCTGCCTCCTGAGGAATCTGTATGCAGGTTAAGAAGCAATAGTTAGAATAGGACATGAAACAACAGATTATTTCTAAATTGGGAAAGGAGTACATCAAGGCTGTATATTGTCTGCTTATTTAACTTATATGCAGAGTACATCATGAGAAATCCTGGGCTGGATGAAGCACAAGCTGGAATCAAGATTACTGGGAGAAATATCAATAATCTCAGATATACAGATGACACCACCCTTAACGCAGAAAGTGAAGAAGAACTAAACAGCCTCTTGATGAAAGTGAAAGAGGAGAGTGAAAAAGTTGGCTTAAAAACATTCAGAAAAGTAAGATCATGGCATCCAGTCCCATCACTTCATGGCAAATAGATAGGGAGACAATGGAAACAGTGAGAGACATTATTTTTTTTTTGGGGGGGGGGGGTGGGTGGGCTCTAAAATCACTGCAGATTGTGATTGCAGCCATGTAGTTAAAAGACACTTGTTCCTTGGAAGAAAAGTTATGACCAACCTAGACAGCATATTAAAAAGCACAGACATTACTTTGCTGACAAATGTCAGTCTAGTCAAAGCTATGGTTTTTCTAGTAGTCATGTATGGATGTGAGAGCTGGACCATAAGGAAAGCTGAGCAATGAAGAATTGATGCTTTTGAACTGTGGTGTTGGAGAAGACTCTTGAGAGTCCCTTGGACTGCAAGGGGATCCAACCAGTCCATCCTACAGGCAATCAGTCCTGTATACTCATTGGAAAAAACTGATGCTGGAGCTGAACCTCCAATACTTTGGCCACCTGATGTGAAGAACTGACTCATTGAAAAAGACCCTGATTCTGGGAAAGACTGAAGGAAGGAAGAGAATGGGATGAAAAAGGATGAGCTGGTTAGATGGCATCACCGATTTGATGCAAAAGATTGGAGCAACTCTGGGAGCTGGTGATGGACAGGGAAGCCTGGCATGCTGCAGTCCATGGGGTCACAAAGTTTTGGACATGACTGAGCAACTGAACTAAGCTCACTTTAATAAATATTTACTTTAAAAATGATTGTGAATTCTATTCTATTGCATGAAAACAGGGTATCAGAGCAGCTTCAACATAATTTTTGTGAATCAAGAATGGTAGGTTTAACAATATTTTCATCTATGCTTTGTATGCTTTCAGATATTGTCGATATAAATATGAAAAAAATGTACAGCCTACACTGTTGGGTGTTGTCATCATCTGCTTACCTGCCTTCCTTGTAGGAGTTCTCATTTGTATGAGCAGCTTGCCTATATATAACTCAGCAAAGATAATCCCTGTCCATGGTCCATGGTAAAACATTCCTAACCCAAGTTTAAGGCAATCAGCATCACTCCATTTTATGTACTGGAAATGAGTATTTGGCCAAGTTTTGGCTAATGTATCGTGAGAGGGATTCAGAAAGGAAATTTCTAGATAATCTTCACTAAAACAAAAAGGCAAAATGAAAGAATGAGGGAAAGAAAGAAATAAAAAGAATGAAAGAAGGAAAGTATGAGAGGTGTCATAGCTTCTTTTCAGTCATAACGTGATACACAGCCATATCCCTATTCTGGGAATACTGAGGAAGGCTTTTATTTTCATAAAATCCATCTCAAGTCTATAGTGATCCACTACCTTTAATAGTAAGTGTTCAGAAATTAGATGATAGATTGCACAATAGTGATGACAGCTAAATTTAGTATGTCTGTAGTTGGTTGTGGCTGCCGTCTATGGGGTCGCACAGAGTCGGACACAACTGACGTGACTTAGCAGCATAGCAGTTGGTTATGGGCTTCCCAAATGGCGCTGGTGGTAAAGAACCTGCCTACCAGTGCAGAAAACAAAAGATACAGATTCAGTCCCTGGATTAGGAAGTTCCCCTGGAGGAGGAAACGGCAACCCACTCCAGTTTTCTTGCCTGGAGAATCCCATGGACAGAGGAGCCTGAGGGCTGCAGTCCTAGGGCTGCAAAGAGTCAGACATGTTTTGATCATGAGTCTGATATTGGTCTCTACATATTCTACATATTCATAATAAACGCCAGTAGCAGAGCATGTTATAGAACCTGGTAGACTGATTTATTTAAATGTCTAAATAAGATTTTTACAGCCAAACATGTGGAGATATCAATCTATGAAGGAGATCCAGATTCCAAAAATCAATATAAAGTGATCTTTCATTGGCAAAAAAATATCATCATCAAAAAAAAAAAATTGCAATACAATTTTCAGTCTTTGGAGGTACAGTTTATACAGCTAGGTATTTAAAGTGCATGGGATTTGTTTTAAAATTCTTCAAATCAATGAAAATCATGAAGAAATAATAGATTATCTCAAGTATTCAAAATGAGGTTAAATTTCAAAGTCACTATTAGAAAGTTTTTTTTTCTCACTTTGATTTGTATATATTACTTTGGAGATAAATATAGTCAACTTACGAAAGTAAGCTGGCCACTTTGCCAAAGTGATCACAAATTCATTGGACACTTAGCAGGCTGTGGGGTACCTCATATACTAAAGCTACTTCCTCTCATAACCACTTTTAAAGTGAAAGAGTATTTTGTCAATAAATATTGAAATTGAACTTTAGATAGCAGAAAAGGCATGTAAAAGTAGTTCTTTCTTCTCTTAAAGTGCCTAGAAATGAAAGGTGGAATAAAAAAATAGTAGTAGTTTAAAAAGCAAGAATATGTATTCTTGGGGAAAGTTAAATAAGTATAAAAATAAATAAATAAATAAAGAGTCCTTAAGATACAAAGCAGGCAGATGTACTCAACTGAAAAATAAATCTCAAATGCCTGTTAAAGAATCTGGTACTTATTATTAGATATTATTTACCTATTCAGATGCTCCAGTTTCAAAAACAATGAATACCAAGAACAGCATAAGCACCTGTGACAACTTTCAGAGCGATTATTAAAGGACAGTACATGGCAGAACTGGACTGAAAAGTTCTTTCCTACCCAGCTTCTGCTCAGCTTTCAACCACCAAGGTCTTTTCCCTCAGATTAAAGCAAGGTATTGGGGTTAAAAAGAAAATGAGGTACCCATATTGCAATCTTAACTTCCACAACAAAGGCTACTATTGAAAACTCCTGGCAGCAATCTATTTTCGATAATCACTAGAAATAAATTCCTAAAATCAAGAACTACTCTTTTGCTCCCATCCATCCCTTAATCTTGCATCAATTCTAGTCAGCTCTAACCTAAGAAAATACATTGAAAGGGATTCATAAATGTAGAATTCAGCTTATCAACATTAGCGCATTTTAACACATTTCCCACAAGGACTTGAAAAATGAAAGCAAAGATTATACACTTTTCCAAAATTCTAATTTGTTATAAAAAATGCATGTAAAATATTTTTCTTTCAAAATAGAAATGACTTATTTTGCCTCTTGAGGATAATACTCTCATGACTTAGAGATTACCTAATTTATCAAATAGAAGCACTCCAATGAGAACAGATATTGCATTTTCCCATACATTAATATTGAGATATAAATAAGGAATAGCAGTATGCAGTTTTTAAATGAGTATTCCCTATACAATCATATCATGGACACATACAAAGTCATAAAGAAACTAAATGACTCATGAATTGTATACTCCTGTCACTAATCTAGTCTTTAAGCCTAATAAAAAGAAATGTATGGCATATGTTCAGGCTTTCCTGAGGTTGTCCAGATGTGTTTACTACAAGAGGAAATGAAGCAGACTAAATAGATACACTGAAGTCTAGACATTTTATTCAAGAACAAAAAGACAGAAAACACACACACACATATTCCACTCCACATTAGGCAGAATAATGCTCCCCTAAAAATGCAGATGTTCAAATTGCTGGAAACTGTTTCTATGTTATGAGAATTAAGATTGCTCATGGAATGAAGATTGCTAATTTAATGACTTTACCATGGAAAGATTATCCTGGATCATTCACACAGGCCCAAAATAATCGTAAGTTCTTCAGCAGTGGGTGATACAGATACGAGTGGGTGGATACAGATGTGGAGGTTGAAGTGATGCAATGAGAAAAGGCCTTAACCTGCTGTTGCTGGCTTTGAAGATCAAGAGAGAGGAGCATGAGGCAAGCAATGACCAGGCTTTGGAGTTACACACATCTGGCTGAATGGTGTGAAAAGTGTTAAGTTGGAGGATGGTGGTCATACTTTTGGGGAGGACAATTCAGAACAGAGTCACAAAGTTTCCAAGCATGAAACATACATAGGAGTAGTGAAAATATAATGTAAACTTTGGAATAAATCAGAAATATGTTATCCAGACAAATAAAAATGTATCAGCAAAAAAGGCAATAATTTGTAATAGTTGAGCCACTATATAGGGCTGGAAAGTACAAGGAGTCCAAAAGATCTAGGTTCAAATCTCAAAACTGTGGCTTCCTTGGTGGCTAAGTCAGTAAAGAGTCTGCCTGAAATGCAGGAGTTGTGGGATTGATCCCTGGATGGGAAGACCCCCTGGAGGAGAAAATGGCAACCTACCCCAGTATTCTTGCCTGAAAAATCCCAGAACAGAAGACCTAGAGCCCAAAGAGTTGCAAAGAGTCTGAAATGATTGAGCACACACACACACAAACACACAAAGCAACGATATTACAAAAAGATTAGTACATTGTCCAAAACTTAGTAAAATTTCTGTCAATGTTAGCTACTGATAGCAACAGAATAGTTAAGCTATTAAAATTTGAGAAAAAAAAAATTAAGTTTCATGAGGCAGCAACCTGTGAAGAAATTTAGGAAGAAAGAGAGAAACATTAATTGGTAGAAGAACATCTTCTACCAATACAACTTCTAATGTATTCTTTTTTTTTTTTTCTCAGCATTTACTTTTTTTTTTTTCCCCCCATTTATTTTTATTAGTTGGAGGCTAATTACTTTACAATATTGTAGTGGTTTTTATCATACATTGACATGAATCAGCCATGGATTTACATGTATTCCCCATCCCGATCCCCTCTCCCACCTCCCTCTCCACCCCATCCCTCTGGGTCTTCCCAGTGCACCAGGCCCGAGCACTTGTCTCATGCATCCAGCCTGGGCTGGTGATCTGTTTCACCCCAGATAATATACATGTTTCAATGCTGTTCTCTTGAAACATCCCACCCTTGCCTTCTCCCACAGAGTCCAAAATTCTGTTCTGTACATCTGTGTCTCTTTTTCTGTTTTGCATATAGGGTTATTGTTACCATCTTTCTAAATTCCATATATATGCATTAGTATACTGTATTGGTCTTTATCTTTCTGGCTTACTTCACTCTGTATAATGAGCTCCAGTTTCATCCATCTCATTAGAACTGATTCAAATGAATTTTTTTTAATGGCTGAGTAATATTCCATGGTGTATATGTACCACAGCTTCCTTATCCATTCATCTGCTGATGGGCATCTAGGTTGCTTCCATGTCCTGGCTATTATAATGTATTCTTTTTATTATTGATTCTGTAAATTGAAATAAATCATTATAATAAATATTCCATTAAAAATACAGTCTATGGAAAAATCTATAAAAATGTTGAATTACTGTGTTGTATATCTGAAACTAATATAATCTTTAAGTGAGCCATACTTCACTTAAAAAAGAAATGTAGTGTATTTATTTAATGAATTAGTAGTACCTTGTGATAAGTTAGTATCTATTTGATGCCATTCAGTTTCTAATCTCATAATAGATATCTACCAAAGTTATAGTGGTGAGGAAAATCTCCATTAACACAGTAAAGAATTTTATAAAATAGAATCATAATCACCTAAAATGAGCATAGCATAAATGTCTTGGTGCAAATATTTTCCAAAATATAAAACATTCTCTCTTTGATATTTCACAGGTGCCATTCTAAAAAGACTCTTAAAAAGAAAAAAAGAATATATGACATTCTTATAGTCAAATAAATTTAGAGAACATTATACAATATATCCCATCTTGAAGAGTCACAGTGTTCAAACACATTAAACTTATTGGGTCTTATGGAGTCCTGGCCTAATCAAATTATTTAACATTGTCTAACATAGTCTTTTTTAAAAAAATTCCATTATTCTATCACCAAAAGATTTATATGTGTAACATGCCATGGGACCATTCTTCCCTGGGAAAACAATTTGTAATATACAGACTTAGAATTTAAGATAATAAAACAAATCTATCATTTTTTTTTAATTGTTTTTAATTAATGATGTCCAATGGAAGTTTATGCTGCAATAGAAATATTCTCTATCTGTGATATCCAATGCAGTAAGCACAAAACAGTTGCATAATTACTGTTGGTTGAAATAATTAAATACATAGTGATATTTAAAAATTATGGAATTAAATAAACTACAGGAAATGGTAGAATTTTCACATTTTAAAAGACTTAAAATGCAGGTGCAAGAATTTGAGCTGTAATATAACATCATGTTGTTATCAAATATAGCCATTTGTATCAAAGACTCATTATTTCAAAGTTGAGGAAGCTCCTATCAGTTGGCAAAGCTATAATTCTTAAAATGTTCTTCATTATATTGGACTGAAATGTCATTTTTCATATCCTACACACCTTGATAGGGGTCCAGAATAGCAATAAAATATATTCAGTGCAGTTTTTCTATCAAATTTCCCAAAGACAAACTGAGAGAAAATGGAAATATTTATCTAACTTAACCAAATCTTTTCAAATTAAATATGAGACTTTAGAACAAACTATTGTTAGCTGCAAAAAAATGATAACTCCCCTAAGAAATGTGATATTTGTATATATATATATATAATATATACATATATCCCCAATCTTTAAATTAAATGTTAAACGCAACATCACCTGACCAAAAACAGTATATATGCAAAACATTTGGCTTACTGTGAAACCAGTATAATTTACTCACACCAATAAAAGTAATTGCTGAAAAGAAAGATTTATTATTCAGTCAATCCAATATATTATAAACACAAACCAATATACAGCAGCAATCAATTTATTATACTATATAAAGCATTTCATGTGGAACCCAATTTATAATAACCCAAAGACAGTGCTGACCACATTTTTAAAAAGCTTGATATAATATTCACATAAATTCCACACAAAAAATTGAAACTTGACTTTATAGATATCTCAGACAGCAACACTGCTCTTTTTGGTTCTTCAGTGTCAACTTTCAAGATAGTCAAATATTTGTAAAAACTAGGTTTCTTTTATTCCCATTGTGACTCTGAAAGAAAGGAATCATTAACAAAACAGAGGTAGATTCTCCTGTGAAAGCTTAGAATTCTTCAAATCTGGTTAAGTAGTTGAATGAATGTACTATGAAATAGCAGCTGCAGAAGCACATTTTTGCTGACTTCAGTTTTATTTAAAGAAACAATTTAGCAGCACGGATTTTGCAAACAGTAACACATTTCTCCAATTCATATTTTAGATTTGCTGTAGCCAAAGGAGCACTTGCCAGAGTAATAAAGCCTCTGTAACTTGAAATGGGTAGGTGTTTCTGAAACATTTCAATTATTCTCTAGGTGACTCTGAGAGATATGTGTCAAATGAATTTTAGTCATGCAAAATGAAACACTTAGAGGCAGTTGCAACGTCCTTTCTCATGAAATCCCATCTCTTCTGTCCTTACATATGAATAATTATGTGCAGAGCTTTCTACAGATTAACAAGTAAAGAAGGAAAAAAAAAGGCAGGGAAATTTTAGGGGACAGCTTTCCAAATTCATTTCAGTGCGACTCAACTGACTCAGATTCATTGAGGTGTGTCCATTTTACTGCCAATGAGAAGCAAAAATAATAATCCTAGTCATCATGGTGGCAAGTTATTAATCCCAAGTATCTTTCAGGATTTCTTCCAAAATTAATGACAAGAGCAGTTACTCTCAAACCTGTGAGCACGGATTATGCAGAACTAACTTTAATTTTAAGGTGCTCAATTTATATCCAATATGGGTTATATTTTAAAATTAAAATCGTCTATGATTGTAGGTTATCTGCAATTTACCTGGTGACACAGGCAGATACTTCCTTTTAAAGTGATCATTTATTTTATAAACGCAAGTTTCTCACTGTTCCTTAACAAAAGCTTATTAAACCAATTACATAAGGACATTAGACTGAAATGATTAGACTGAAGTGGCTCTAATGCCATGGTGATCTGTAGAAGAAAATCAGAATCTGAGTTGAAAGTTGTCTCAAGGTTACAAATTTGAAACTTAAGTGCAACCAATAACAAATAGCCTACCAGAATTTAAGCTATAGCCAATTAATAGTTTTCTTGCTTTATTTCTGCCTTCTTTCTATAAAAGTCTCTTCACACTCCCCACCCACCCACAGGCAGCTCCTATCTTCAACCCTCCTAACCACTTTCAATGCGGAAATGTCCAGTTGGAATAAAGTTGCTCAAATAAAATTAAAAAATGGTTAATATGCTTCAGTTTATCTTTTAACAGGTTTTACTTTTATACACTCAGTTTAAAACAGTTTTATACAGCTTCTCAACAGGTAAAAGTATATGTCTTCAATGCAGGAGATGCGGGAGATACAGGTTCCATCCCTGGGTCTGGAAGATCACCTGGAGACGTTAATGGCAACCCATTCCAGTATTCTTGCTGAAAAATCCCAGGGACAAAGGACCCTGGTGAGCTATAATCCTAAGGGTTACAAAGAGTCAGACAGGACTGAACACACACTGGATACAACTTTTCAACCTGTCAAAACCCTGGTTATTTTTTCTAGTCCTGAATTTTATTTTATTTCTGATGTTTACCATTTCTTGCTATAAAGTGACATTTGGAAATGATACTGAGCAGGACCCAGTGGGACTCCTGGGAGCAAAAGCTTTTCTGTTTCTCCTACTTCTTGACCTCTGGTAGCAGTAGGTCTTGACAGCTGGAAATACATTTTATTCACCGCCAAGACCTTCCCTGAGTTCCAAAGAGGTAGGTTCAAACAGTTGCTAATTAGGGAAGGGAGGGGACTCAGAGAGGAGGGAGGAACAGTCAAGAGAAACAATAGTGCAACATTAGGGCAAGGTCCTGGTTCCCCTCAAGGGATATACATAGCAATATCTTTGAGCTGTTTTGCTGATACTGAAGTTCCCACCTGGTGAGAGAAATGAGGGGTATACTGCCCACCAGCACAAAGACCCCAGACAAGTTGACAATGCTGACTCCCACTTATCTCACCAGTAGCCAATCAGAAGTATGTCTATGAGCTGATTATGCTCTCTTTGAACATTACTAAAAATCTTATCACTATACCTTTCAGGTCTGGATCTCCGGAAATTAATTTGGTGTCTGGATACAGAGGCAGAATACAGCTTCAAAAAGAGCACCTAAGAGCTCAAGTGCATCCTTTAATATTAGGATCTGTAAACTGAGGTCTGGGGGTAATAAATTGCTTAGCCTATCTCTGTCTAGCTATGGGGCATCTTTTCCCACTATGACAAAACCTGTATATTGTAATTTAAAAGTAGATAGTATCTTTGACTCTGCCAGACACCTTGCTAAGAATTTCATATTCAGTATCTCATTTAATAAAAAACAACAGATTTATAAATTGTTACATTATTTTTGCAATCATTTTAAATAAAGAAGTCTTTTTAGCCCATAATTTTATTAGTTGATTAAAAGTCCATCATGATTATAATAGTAATTTGGTTATTCAGGATCTGTAAATTTTCCCTTCATTTATGCTGATCTGGGTGAGAACAGAGAAACAGAAAATTTTGATTTGGCATAGATTCCAGTCTGGGCCAATATTTCTTCATCCTTCCAACTACACTACATCGTTTCCTAATTTTAGGCCCACTGCTTCATTAGGGAAAATAAATACATACACATGAATAAGCAAATAGGAGCAAAGTCAAGAACACACACACACACACACACACACACACACGACAATTAACTTAAACATTGACTTCCAGGAATGTTTACTGAAGAATTCAACTCATAGTACAACATTAAAGTGGCATAAAGATATCCCGTTAGTTTCCTGTGCCCATGGGATTTCCCAGGCAAGAATTCTGGAGTGGCTTGCCATTTCCCTCTCCAGGAGATCTTCCTGACCCAGGGATCAAATCTATATTTCCTACTTGGTAGTCACATTCTTCACCACTGAACTACCTAGGAAGCTCAACGTAGTTTATCCTTTTAAATCTTCATATTGTCATTTCAGGTATCACATTTTTTTTTTTTTTTTTTACCTTCTATATGATAAAATGGCAGATATTTTCTTTGTCTCATCATCATGTCCCTAACATGTCATAGTACTTTGTAAGAATGAGATGTATAAATATATATTTGTGAAGATACTATAACATTTGGATGTCTTAGTCTTTTTAGACTGCTATAACAAAATACTACAGATAGAGAAACTCGTGAACAATAAAGATTGTGTTCTTACAGTTCTGAAGCAATGGAATTTCAAAATCAAAGTGCTAACATGCTCAGCTTCTGATGAGGGCCCCCTTCTGGCTAGCAGACTGTGAATTTCTCCCTATATATCCACATGGTGTAATGAGTTAGAGAAGTCTGTGAGGTCTCTCTGAGCAGAACACTAATCCCATTTAAAAGGGCTCCATCTTTATAAACTAATCACCTCTGAAAATTCCCACCTCCTAATAGCATCCCCATTGAGAGTTAGGAGGAAATATATAAATTTAGGGAAATACATATTTGGACCAGAGCAGTGGGAAGCACATTTTAATGTAGGATTTGATTGGGTATTTAAAAGGAAGCTGTCTAATAAAACTAGTCCCAACTTTCCCATGTCTTACAGTCTTACATTTTACCTTCTTTAATATTCATTTCAAATATTTCACTCTTTCTCTCTCTCTCTCTTTTTGGCTGCACTGCATTGCATGTGGGAGCTCAGCTCCCCAACCAGGGACTGAACCTGAGTTCCATGTATTGGAAACATGGAGTCTTAACCAGTGGACTACCAGGGAAGTCCCTCAAATATTTCTAGTGGGGCAAAGACTGAGCATAAAAAGAAAAATAAGATAGGTTTGAGCGGATTTATTTGAAAATTAACTAAATTGTCTGATTAGTAAGGGATAGATAGTATGAAATGAGAAAAGTCAGCCAAATTTAAAAGATGAAGGGGAATATTCTCATGGTCAGCAGTATTCATTACCTTTTAAAAATGATTGACTATTGAATTATGAATTCCCCATCATGCCATATTTCAGAAAATGGGATAACTATCTTTACTCATTCATTTAATTAATAAATAATTATATGACACCAAACATTTATCAGATACCAGGTTGTTGTTCAGGTGCTAAGTCGTGTTGTGACCACATGTACTGTAGCACGCCAGGTTTCCTTGTCCTTCATCATCTTCCAGAGTTTGCTCAAACACTTGCCTACTGAGTTGGTCATGCCATCCAACCATCTCATCTTCTATCTTACTTTTTCCCTCCTCCCCTCAATTTTTCCCAGCATCAGGATCTTTTTCCAACAAGTCAGCTCTTCACATCAGGTGGCCAAAGTATTGGAACTTCAGCTTCAGCAAAAGTCCTTCCAATGAATATTCAGGGTTTATTTCCTTTAGGGTGGACTGGTTTGATCTCCTTGAAGACCAAGGGACCCTTAAGAGTCTTCTTCAGCACCACAGTATGAAAGAATCAATTCTTCAAGACTCAGCCTTCTTTATGGTCCAGTTCTCACATCTGTGCATGACTACTGGAAAAACCAAAGCATTGATTATATGGACCTTTGTCGATAGAATGATGTCTCTGCTTTTTAGTATGCTGTCTAGATTGGTCATAGCTTTCATTCCAAGGAGAGAGTGTCTTTTAATTTTATATCTGTAGTCACTGTCCACAGTAATTTTGGACCACAGGAAGATTAAATCTGTCACTATTTCCACTTTTTTCTCCTTTTGTTTGCCAAGAAATGATGTGACTGAATGCTATGATTTTTAGTTCATTCTGGGTGGAATTTCAAGTCAGCTTTTTCTCTCTCCCAAGAGTCCCTTTTCAACATTCAAATTTCAGCAATCAGCCAAGAAAAACATGACCAGGAGCTGACTGTGACTCAGATCATGAGCTTTTGTTGTTCAATTGCTCTGTCGTTTCCAACTCTTTGTGACCCCATGAACTACAGCACTTCTTACTGCAAAATTCAGTCTTAAATGAAGAAAATAGAGAAAGGTACTAGGCCATTCAAGTATGACCTAAATCAAATCCCTTATGATTATACAGTGGAGGTGATGAATATATTAAGGGATTACCATACATGGTAGACAGAATACCTGAGGAACTATGGACAGAGGTTTGTAACACTGTACATGAGACAGTGACCAAAAGCATCCCAATATGGGGTCAGATTTATTCTTCTCTGTTATAGTTCCAGAAACCCCTCACACTAAGATCAGCAGATACTCAAGTCCTTTAAATAAAATGGATTAGTACATTTGAACCTCCAAATCCATGCATGGGAATCCAAAGATACAGAAGGCCCACCAGTACCTATGATGTCATTGCTAAAGAGTAAAAAATTAAAAGAAATCTTTTCAATATGCTTAAGGATTACAGATATTAACTGCTATAAAAGATAGAAGAAAAGGAAAAGAAAGTAGCTTGAATGGGTCAATGAAAGTGTATTTGATCTCCGTTTGCCCCAATTCTATCTTTTCTTCGCCTTAAACTTATTTCTCATTTTCATTCTCAAATGTTTTGCTTTTTAGGTCTTGTCTAGGCTTTGTATGCTATAGAAGCTAAAGAAAATATTAGCTGAAAATCACTAGTTCTGGTACAATTTTATCCCAAAGTAAGATGATCTTGTTTCCTGAGAATTTGAGTTGGAAATCCATGATTTGTGGATATTCCCTTCCCCAGCTGGACCCAGAAAAGCCTTCTCTGGGAATTCCAAATCATGAGCAAAAGCAATTTACACTGAGAAAAATTCTTCTCCCTAAGGAATTTGGCACTGGGGAGTGTGTTTGTAACAATCTTAAGAGTGCTTTACATGCACATGTATACATTTACAAACTTGGATTTACTTTATAATTAATTCCTCACAATTAAATATTTTATTCTATCACATCGTGGCAAATATATGCAGAAACAATGGAAACTGTGACAGACTTTATTTTCTTGGGCTCCAAAATCATTGCAAAGGGTGACTGCAGCCATGAAGTTAAAAGACGCGTGCTCCTTGGAAGAAAAGCTATGACTAAACTAGAGAGCATATTAAAAAGCAGAGACATTACTTTGCTGACAAATGTCTGTCTAGTCAAAGCTATGATTTTCCAGTGGTCACGTATGGATGTGAGAGTTGCACCATAAAGAAAGCTGGACACCAAAGAATTGATGCTTTTGAACTGTGGTGTTGGAGAAGACTCTTGAGAGTCCCTTGGACAGCAAGGTAATCCAACCAGTCCATCCTGAAGGAAATCAGTCCTGAATAATCATTGGAAAGACTGATGCTGAAGCTGAAGCTACAATACTTTGGCCATCTGATGCGAAGAACTGACTCATTTGAAAAGACCTTGATGCTGGAAAATATTGAAGACAGGAGGAGAAGGGGACAACAGAAGATGAAATGATTGGATGGCATCACCCACTCGATGGACATGAGTTTGAGCAAACTCTGGAAGTTGGTGATGGACAGGAAGGCTTGGCATACTGCAGTCCATGGAGTTGCAAAGAGTCAGACATGACTGAGTGACTGAACTGAACTGAACTGACTCCCACTGAACAGAAATCCATTAACAAATTGCTTACTTTATATTCTCCCATATTGTCTATGTAAACAAATTGAAAATATTGATGTTTTAAAATCTAGCACAGAAATAATTATTAAATTTTCTAAGTCTGATCAATTGTTGAGGCATTGTTGTAAAGCAGTAGTATCAGAGAGACAAGCCATTATAAAATAGATTTCACATCCATTAACTTTCAATTGATATCTGCTATTAAGCCAAGGAGAATAGTAGAAAAGTGAAAAGGAACTAATAATTATTCAGTATTAAAATTCAGCTAACCACTAAAAGTAGAAATGATCTGTCACTAATAATGTATAATAAAAATTTCTATATTTAAAATAACAGTGAAGACTTACTAAGAGCTTATTTTGTGCCAGGTACTGTTTCAAATAGCAACATATCTAATATGAACTAATTTACTAATGCTCACAATAGCTCTAAGAATTTGATGAAAAAAATGAGACAGAAGAAATAAGTAACTTGCCTAAGATCACACAGCTAGTAGTGATGGAGTTAGGAATCATACCCAAGATACGTTATTACACATTCTCTTCCATTAACTCTTATTTTCCCCTGCCTCATACTGACTCATATCTGTACAGACAGACACACACACAAGGCAAAACAATTTATACTTTCGCCTTATTGGGTTTCTAGCCCCAGAAAAATGTGTCATAATGTAAAAGAATTTCTTCTAAGAAATAAGAGCATATTGAGGTCATTTCAGATGTTTTCTTGTCTACTTCAAAAAAATAAAAGGTGATTTCATTGAAGACATTTCCAGAATTGTGAACCCAATAGTTCTGAAAGTCAAGAAGAATAAAAGATACTGCTAGTCCAGAGTAACCATCATCTTACTGTGAAAATGATGCTTTAAGATTCCTATTCCAAGTGATGCAACTGGAAACAAACTCTTACTTAAAAAATCTAAAATTAAAAATAACTCTTTTAATTGAATGTGGATAAACTTAACAAAAAGTAACAATGAAAGTTTGCTGTTGCCAAAAAAACTGTTTTGTTATATGATGAAAGATGTAAACAAGTTTGTGTTTGCTATGTGGCATTGACCTAGTGAACACTTATTTTTGTCCTTAAATATATATATTAGCATACAAATTCTTTAAGGAAATGGATTGCAGTCATGTGATGGAAAAAGAAATAAAGAAAATATGTTTTAAGAGGCTGTACACGCATTTTAAAATTTCTTGATTTTCATTTTTATTACCCAAGTCATTACAAGCCTGTATCTACTATAAGTTAGCAAGAAAATCAGTTGATTCTTTTATATTCCTTTCCTGATAGCATAGTGACATTAAAGCAGTATGTTTTGACACACTTATTAACAAAATTAAAGTACATTTTCCTTTAATTATATTTAGTTGGTGGCCTTGATGGTTTGTAGAATTATTGCTTTATTCAAATGGGGAAGACAGATAACATGGATATATATTTATATAAAATAATACATTTATGATATATAAAAGTATGCTAATAAAAGGTGTGCATAAGTAGAAAAACTGCTTTCCTCAGGTTTTAATACATTTAAAAGGCTGTCAAAATATTTTACTTTCTGATTTTTAGATTAAATAATCTTCTGTATCTATCTCTCTATGTGCATTAAAGCTCTTTAAAACAGTCTGAAACATAAAAGTCTTAGTCTCCAAGATCTCCTAATATGAATTAATTTCTTAAGCTTAGTAGAGTTTACAATTTTTTTAAAGGATTACAGCATTTTTGGAACTTTCATATACTAATATAGAAAACTTACTACCCTAAAATCAAAGATATTATTTAAATTTCTTCTTTTTCATCACCACCATTGTCATCATTATCATTATTTCTGTGATAACAATCAACCATCACTAATTCCATCTTTTATTACAGCTGCTTTTATTTAACAGCATTACATATTTCTTTCTCCAAACACTTACCCTTCATAAACACATGTGTCCAAGTGATTAATATTGGTTTGTCTCACCAAAAGCTGCTTGCTTCTTTTCTTTATGTATTTTCAGAAACAGATTTTGGTTCATTCCTCTTCTTCATGTTTACTTCTATATTTTTTGACTCTCATTTTCATCCTCTCAATTTCTTTCACTCCTTGTTTCCTTCATTTTACAACAATTATGAATGACAAAGTCCCTCCAAAAATTTCAGTCTAGTAAAGGAGACAGACAAGTAAACAGGCTACAATAGTACAACCTGCCAAATTTTAGTTAAGTGTAAGATATTATGAAAATCTATAAAAGGAACCTATGTCAGTTTTCCGTGTAAGTTCTAGAAGGTTTTATAGGTCTTCATAGAACCATTCAACTTCAGCATTACTGGCCAGGGCATAGACTTGGATCACTGTGATAATGAATGATTTGCCTTGTAACAAACAGAGATCATTCTTGAGATTGCATCCAAGTACTGCCTTTCGGATTCTTTTGTTGACTATGACAGCTACTCCATTTCTCCAAAGGAATTCTTGCCCACTGTAGTAGATATAATAGTTATCTGAGTTAAATTCACCCATTCCAGTCCATTTTAGTTTGCTGATTCCTAAAATGTTGATGTTCACTCTTGCCAACTCCTGTTAGACCACTTCCAATTTGCCTTGATTCATGGACCTAACATTCCAGGTTCCTATGCAATATTGCCCTTTACAGCATCAGACTTTACTTCATCACCAGTCACATCCACAACTGGGTGTAGTTTTTGCTTTGGCTCCATCTCTTCCTTCTTTCTGGAGTTATTTCTCCACTGATCTTCAGTAGCATATTTGGCACCTACCGAACTGGGAGTTCACCTTTCAGTGTCATATCTTTTTTGCCTTTTCTTACTGTTCATGGGGTACTCAAGGCAGGAATACTGAAGTGGTTTGCGATATCCTTCTCCAGTGGACCATTTGTCAGAACGCTCAACCATGACCCATTTGTCTTAGGTGGCCCAAGGAAATGGCAACCCACTAGAGTACTCTTGCCTAGAAAATCCCATGGATGGAGAGGCATGGTAGGCTACAATCCAGGGGGTCGCAAAGAGTCAGACTTGACTGAGCGACTTCACTTTCTTTCTTTTTCATAGTTTCATTGAGTTAGACAAGGCTGGAAAAGGTCAGTTTTCATTCAAATCCCTAAGATAGGCAATCCCAAAGAATGCTCAAACTACTGCACAATTGCACTCATCTCACACGTTAGTAAAGTAATGCTCAAAATTCCTCAAGCCAGGCTTCAGCAATACGTGAACCGAGAACTTCCAGATGTTCAAGCTGGCTTTAGAAAAGGCAGAGGAACCAGAGATCAAATTGCCAATATCCACTGGATCATCGAAAAAGCAAGAGAGTTCCAGAAAAACATCTATTTCTGCTTTATTGACTATGCCAAAGCCTTCGACTGTGTGGATCACAATAAACTGTGGAAAACTCTGAAAGAGGTGGGAATACCAGACCACCTGACCTGTCTCTTGAGAAATCTGTACGCAGGTCAGGAAGCAGCAGTTAGTACTGGACATGGAAAAACAGACTGGTTCCAAATAGGAAAAGGAGTACATCAAGGCTGTATATTGTCACCCTGGTTATTTAACTTATATGCAGAGTACATCATGAGAAACGCTGGGCTGGAAGAAACACAAGCTGGGCTATCTAGGTTGGTCATAACTTTCCTTCCAAGGAGTAAGCGTCTTTTAATTTCATGGCTGAAGTCACTGTTTGCAGTGATTTTGGAGCCCAAAAAAATGAAGTCTGACACTGTTTCCACTGCCTCCCCATCTATTTCCCATGAGGTGATGGGACCAGATGCCATGATCTTAGTTTTCTGAATGTTGAGCTTTAAGCCAACTTTTTCACTCTTCTCTTTCACTTCCATCAAGAGGCTCTTTAGTTCCTCTTCACTCTCTGCCATAAGGGTGGTGTCATCTGCATATCTGAGGTTATTGATATTTCTCCCAGCAATCTTGATTCCAGCTTGTGCTTCTTCCAGCCCAGCGTCTCTCATGATGTACTCTGCATATAAGTTAAATAACCAGGGTGACAATATACAGCCTTGATGTACTCCTTTTCCTATTTGGAACCAGTCTGTTTTTCCATGTCCAGTACTAACTGCTGCTTCCTGACCTGCGTACAGGTTTCTCAAGAGACAGGTCAGGTGGTCTGGTATTCCCACCTCTTTCAGAATTTTCCACAGTTTATTGTGATCCACACAGTCGAAGGCTTTGGCATAGTCAATAAAGCAGAAATAGATGTTTTTCTGGAACTCTCTTGCTTTTTCGATGATCCAGTGGATATTGGCAATTTGATCTCTGGTTCCTCTGCCTTTCCTAAAACCAGCTTGAACATCTGGAAGTTCTCGGTTCACGTATTGCTGAAGCCTGGCTTGAGGAATTTTGAGCATTACTTTACTAACGTGTGAGATGAGTGCAATTGTGCAGTAGTTTGAGCATTCTTTGGGATTGCCTATCTTAGGGATTGGAATGAAAACTGACCTTTTCCAGTCCTGTGGCCACTGCTGAGTCTTCCAAATTTGCTGGCATATTGAGTGCAGCACTTTCACAGCATCATCTTTCAGGATTTGAAATAGCTAAACTGGAATTCCATCACATCCAACCTAGATAGCATATTAAAAAGCAGAGACATTACTTTGCCAACAAAGGTCCGTCTGGTCAAGGCTATGGTTTTTCCAGTGGTCATGTATAGATGTGAGAGTTGGATTGTGAAGAAAGTTGAGCACCGAAGAATTGATGCTTTTGAACTGTGGGGTTGGGAAAGACTCTTGAGAGTCCCTTGGACTACAAGGAGATCCAACCAGTCCATCCTAAGGGAGATCAGTCCTGGGTGTTCATTAGAAGGACTGATGCTGAAGCTGAAACTCCAGTACTTTGGCCATCTCATACGAGGAGTTGACTCATTGGAAAAGACCCTGATGCTGGGAGGGATTGGGGCCAGGAGCAGAAGGGGACGACAGAGGATGAGATGGCTGGATGGCATCACCCACTCAAATGGCATGAGTTTGAGTAAACTTCGGGAGCTGGTGATGGACAGAGAGGCCTGGTGTGCTGTGATTCATGGGGTCACAAAGAGTCAGACAGGACTGAGCGACTGAACTGAACTGATGGTCTATGTGATCAGATTGATTAGTTTTCTGTGATTGTGGTTTTCAGTCTGTCTTCCCTCTGATGGAGAATGATAAGAGTCTTATGGAACCTTCCTGATGGGAGAGACTGACTCAGCAGGAAACTGGGTCTTGTTCTGATGGGTGGGGCCATGCTCAGTAAATCTTTAATCCAATTTTGTGTTGATGGGCAGGGCTGTGTTCTCTCCCTGTTATTTGACCTGAGGTCAAACTATGTTGGAGGTAATGAAGATAATGGTGACCTCCTTCACAAGGTCCCAGGCACACACTGATGTTCTCAGTGCCCTCAGTGCTACAGCAGGCCACCGCCAAGCCACACCTCTGCTGGAGACTCCTGGACCCTCACAGGCAAGGCTGGGTCAGTCTCTTGTGGGGTCACTGCTCCTTTCTACTGGGTCCTTGTCCACACAAAGTGCTGTTTGTGCTCTCCAAGAGTCTGCTTCCCAGTCCTGTGTAAGTTCTGGCAGCTCTATGGTGGGGTCAGTGGAGACCTTCTCCAAGAGGGCATATGCCATACCCAGATCTACTGCACCTACAGCCCCTATAACAACAAACTGTGGAAAATTCTTAAAGATATGGGAATACCAGACCACCTGACCTGCCTCCTGAGAAATCTGTATGCAGTTCAGGAAGCAACAGTTAGAACTGAACATGGGACAGACTGGTTCCAAATAGGGAAAGGAGTATGTCAAGCTTGTATATTGTCACCTTGCTTATTTAACTTATACGTAGAGTACACCATGAGAAACGCTGGACTGGATGACACACAAGCTGGAATCAATATTGCCAAGAGAAATATCAATAGCCTCAGACAAGCAGATGACACCACACTTATGGCAGAAAGAGAAGAAGAGTTAAAGAGCGTCTTGATGAAAGTGAAAGAGAAGAGTGAAAAAGTTGGTTTAAAACTCAACATTCAGAAAACTAAGATCATGGCATCTGGCCCCATCACTTCATGGCAAATAGATGGGGAAACAATGGAAACAGTGAGAGAGTTTATTGGTGGGGCGGGGTGGGGGCTCCAAAATCATTGCAGAGGGTGATTGCAGCCATGAAGTTAAAAGACGCATGCTCCTTGGATGAAAAGTTATGACTAACTTAGACAGCATAATAAAAAGCAGAGACATTACTTTGCCAACAAAATCTGTCTAGTAAAAGCTATAGTTTTTCCAGTAGTCATGTATGGATGTGAGAGTTAGGCTATAAAGAAAGCTGAGCGCTGAAGAATTGATGCGTTTGAACTGTGGTGTTGGAGAAGACTCCTGAGACTCTCTTGGACTGCAAGGAGATCCAACCAGTCCATCCTAAAGGAAATTGGTCTGGTCCGGAATATTCATTGGAAGGACTGATGCTGAAGTTGAAATTCCAATACTTTGGCCACCTGATGTGAAGAACTGACTCATTTGAAAAGACCCTGATGCTTGTAAAGATTGAAGGCAGGAGGAGAAGGGGACGACAGAGGATGTGATATTTGAATGGCATTACCAACTCAATGGACATGAGCTTGAGTAAACTCCGGGAGTTGGTGATGGACAGGAAGGCTTGGCATACAGCAGTCCATGGATTGCAAACAGTCAGACACCACTGAGCAACTGAACTGATATCAGTCTTAAGGGATTAGGATATGACCACAAAATGTTTACATACTTGTCTTTTAAGCTGAATCTGCAAGATTCACTATCAATATTAGAGATAGGGGGCTGAATCCAGATGCTTAGCTATAAATTTGTGCCAGAATTTTCCAGTGTTATATTTCTGGAATTCTTATAGAATTATACCAGTTTAATCAGTTTGAAACTGAGTTTTAGGTGCTAGTTAATTAGCTGACCAGTTCACCATAAAGGTTAAACTGGAATCATAAAATAGGTCATGACCTATAATTTGCAATAACTCCTGGGGAGTTTCATTCTTTATCACTGACAAGTGATCTAATGACAAGTCTCTAAATCTTTGTCTTCTTTTTGCTCTTCTCTGAAAGAAAACGAAATTGCTTGAAAAATTCAATGAAAATGCTTTCCTATCACTAGGCAGTCTTCAGTTAATATTGTGTTACAATGCAAAAGAATATGGAATGGTAAATGTGAACCTTTATACTGCATTAAACATTTTATGAACAAAAATAGAGCATATAATATCGTAGCACAGAGGAAGAACATGAGAATGTGGAATAAGATGTAATTTATTTTCTTAAAATGGCTGTTGTCTATTACATCTCAGTTCTATATCTCTTTATAATAGATGTGCTTATCAGACATTTATCTTCCATCACTTCCTGACATAATACACATCTTGTGATTTCCAATTTTATCACACAATAAACTTTATGTTCTCAAAAATAACATGAGTTAGAATTGACTAAAAATAATCCACAGTATTGCTATAGATGTTTCAAACTAAAGAACTGATTCTTTGAACTGCAACTGGCTATAGAAAATGGATTTTGGAGGACCTTGAAGGATTCTCCCCAAACAATCTCAAGACATTTCACAGATTTTATTTATACTTAAATTACAGATAATTTGTTAAGACCATTACATGAAAATGAAGACAAGACAAAAAAGATTTCTGCTTGTATTCCATCTTTTGGGGGCAGTTTTCTCCATATTAACAATTGTGCTTAATAGCAATATAAAATTTGCTTGAGTTACATCATTGTGTTAATTTTCTTATGACACACTTTAAATTAAAAATCAACAATGACTTTCTGCTTGATTATGATACAAAATTAAAAACAGTTTCAAAGCATCACATAAAATGATGCTCTACTGAAATCTACCAAATTTGAACATTTTTGCCCCATCTGTGAAATGTCTCCTTTTCCCTAATTTTACCTTTACAATCATCATCACTATCATATTACTAAAAACTTCTAAACTCCTGTTTCATCTAAAATGCTTTACCGGTAAAGAAATACAATTTGTCTTATCCCTCTTATTCAGTCCTGAAATATCTATGGATCTTTCCTCCTAACCTTCTCTTACAAAATGAACTAAAATTACATACTTTTCTATTCTTGACATACTTGATTATTTTATGAAATGAATAACAACAAATAAGCATTGTTTTGCCTATAGATGACCTATCTGGATACAGGACAGATTGAGTCTATCAGATTTGATTAACAATTTAGGGAAATTAATCGTATTAACCTTATACCCATTCTTCGGTAAAGACAATTTTTAAAAATGCTTATCTGAGTGACAAATTATTAGCTTTAACATCTGACAAAATCATGTCCTTGTTATCTTCTCACTGACATTTTTTTTTCTGTCTCTGCATTATCTAAAGTCAAATGCAGTTTAACATCTGTAGTAGCATAAATCCACTGCGAGTGGCCTGATGCTATAGAGAGCTTTAGAATAAATATTTTGCTGCAACTCTACAAAACTCAAAGAGGAATCTTGTGTTAGACAATGAGGATTTGAATTCCAGATCCAGAGAGAACTAGCTTTGTTGCCATGAGCACCAAGATGTAAAGTGATAATAACAACAGCATCGAGTTAATCAATTTATAAGGTAACAATTAGCACATTGCTTGGCACATAATACTTAAATGTCAATTGTTGCTTTAACGACCAAAGATAGAAAAGGCTATCAATAAATGGAGATTTACATATAAATGCATTACCATATTCAGTTTCACTATTTTTAAACTGACAACTAAACAACGACTGCGCTGAACTGAACTGAAACTGAAAACTGCTACAGGGCAGAGATAAATCTTAAACTCTTCCTACAATCTATCTAACACAATCTCTGTAACTAATTTCTTTGTTGTTGTTCAGTCACTCAGTCATGTCCATCCCTTTGTGACCCCATGTACTGCAGCACACCAGGCTTCTCTGTCTTTCACTATCTCCTGGAGTTTGCTCAAGCTCATGTCCATCGAGTGGGTGATGCTATCCAACCATCTCATCCTCTGTTGTCCCCTTCTCCTGACTTCAATCTTTCCCACCATCAGGGTCTTTTCAAATGAGTCAGTTCTTCGCATCAGGTGGCCAAAGTGTTGGAGTTTCAACTTCAGCATTAGTCCTTCCAATGAATCCTCAGGACTGATGTCCTTTAGGATGGACTGGTTTGATCTCCATGTAGTCCAAGGGACTCTCAAGAGTCTTCTCCAACACCACAGTTTAAAAACATCAATTCTAAGATGGCGGAGGAGTAGGACGGGGAGACCACTTTCTCTCCTACAAATTCATCAAAAGAATAACTGAATGCAGAGCAAACTTCACAAAACAACTTCTGATCGCTAGCTGAGGTCATCAGGCGCCCAGAAAAGCAGACCATTGTCTTCGAAAGGAGGTAGGACAAAATATAAAAGATAAAAAGTGAGACAAAAGAGCTAAGGATGGAGACCCGTCCCGGGAAGGGAGTCTTAGGCGGCCTTGCTTGGGCTAGGGTCCGGGCCTGAGTGCCCTGAGGACAATCGGAGGGAGCTTCTGTGAGGTGCCAACTTGAACTGTGGGAGACCAAAAGAGAGAGAGAAAATTAACCCCGGAACACACTGCCGGCCGTTCGCAGAACAAAGGGACGGAGAAAGTCCCGAGAAGAGCTCGCAGGCTGCAGACCGGCCCAGCCCCGCCGGAGGCAGGAGGCAGGGGGGAGGTGAGGGTCGCGGTGAGACACAGGGCGCAGGCACCCGACCGGCGGGGGCGGGGACTGGGGCTGGGGACGCAGAGGGCGGAAGGCGCGCGCACCCGACTGGCGCCAGCGGAAACTGAGACTGGGTCCGCGGAAGAGAGTGAGTGCGCCACACCTGGGGATAGCTCGCCCATCAAGCCCCTCGCTGCCTAGACCGCTCTGACGGGGAAGGCACAGAGAGCAGGCGCAGCTTTTCCTTCCGCGCTTTTGTGTAACACCCGAGGGCTGGAACCTAGCGCAGCGCGGAGCGCGCTCCATATAGAACAGCCGGGAGCCTGAGCAGCGCAGACGGAGAAAGCAGCGTCAGCCCCTCCCCGCAGCGTCAGCCCCGCCCCGCAGCGCCAGCCCCTCCCCGCAGCGTCAGCCCCTCCCAGCAGCGCAACGGAACTAGCTACCTGAATAAGAGTCCACCTCCGCCCGCCTGTGTCAGGGCGGAAATGAGGCTCTGAAGAGACCGGCAAACAGAAGCCAAATAAACAAAGGGAACCGCTTCAGAAGGGACTGGTGCAACAGATTAAAATCCCTGTAGAAAACACCGACTTCACCGGAAGGGCCCTGTAGATATCGAGAAGTGTAAGCTGGAACGAGGAGCTATCTGAAACAGCCGAACCCACACTGACCTCAACAGCTCCAGAGAAACGCCTAGATATATTTTTACTTTTTTTTTCTAAGTAAGGAAAAAAAAAAAATTTTTTTTTCTTTTTATATTTTTTCTTTTTTATTTTTTCTCTTTTATTTTCCTTTAAAATTCCCTATTACTCCCCCATTACTCCTTAACTTTCATTTTCATAGATTTTTACGATTTTTTTAATTAGGGGAAAAAAAATTTTTTTTTTTTTCTTTCTTTCTTTTTTTTTTTTTTTTGTTTTTTTTTCTTTTTTTTCTTTTTTCTTCTTTTTTTTCCTTTCCGTTTTCTCTTTTATTTTCTATTTTTCTTTTTCTCTTATTTCTTTTAAAGTCCTCTAGTACTCCTCTACTACTCTTCATTTTCATTTTCACTACACTATAACCTTACAAAAAAAAAAAAAAAAAGAGAAGCCCTATCTTTAAACCGAAGATTATTCTCTCCCAATCTTGACTCTCTGTTTTCTACCTCAGAACACCTCTATTTCCTCCTTTCCCCTTCTCTTCCCAATCCAATTCTGTGAATCCTTGTAGGTGTCTGAGATACGGAGAACACTCTGGGAACAGACAGCTGCGTAGATCTGTCTCTCTCCTCTTGAGTCCCCCTTTTTCTCCTCCTGCTCATCTCTATCTCCCTCCTCCCTTTTCTCCTGTTCATGTAACTCTGTGAACCTCTCTGGGTGTCCCTAATGGGGGAGAATCTTTTCGCCATTAACCTAGAAGTTTTATTATCAGTGCTGTATAGTTGGAGAAGTCCTGAGACTACAGGAAGAATAAAACTGAAATCCAGAGGCAGGAAACTTAAGCCCAAAACCTGAGAACACCAGAAAACTCCTGACTACATGGAACTTTAAGTAATAAGTGACCGTCCAAAAGCCTCCATACCTACACTGAAACCAACCACCACCCAAGAGCCAATAAGTTTTAGAGCAAGACATACCACGCAAATTCTCCAGCAACACAGGAACATAGCCCCGAATGTCAACATACAGGCTACCCAAGGTCACACCTAACACATAGACCCATCTCAAAACTCATTACTGGGCACTCCATTGCTCTCCAAAAAGAAGAAATCAAGTTCCATGCACCAGTACACTGACGCAAGCTTCCCTAACCGGGAAACCTTGACAAGCCAATCGTCTAACCCCACCCACTGGGTAAATCCTCCACAATAAAAAGGAACCACAGACCTCCAGAATACAGAAAGTCCACTCCAGACACAGCAATCTAAACAAGATGAAAAGGCAAAGAAATACCCAACAGGTAAAGGAACATGAGAAATGCCCACCAAGTCAAACAAAAGAGGAGGAGATAGGGAATCTACCTGAAAAAGAATTTAGAATAATGATAATAAAAATGATCCAAAATCTTGAAAACAAAATGGAGTTACAGATAAATAGCCTGGAGACAAAGATTGGAAAGATACAAGAATTGTTTAATAAAGACCTAGAAGAAATAAAAAAGAGTCAATTAAAAATGAATAATGCAATGAATGAGATCAAAAACACTTTGGAGGGAACCAAGAGTAGAATAACGGAGGCAGAAGATAGGATAAGTGAGGTAGAAGATAAAATGGTGGAAATAAATGAAGCAGAGAGGAAAAAAGAAAAAAGGATCAAAAGAAATGAGGACAACCTCAGGGACCTCTGGGACAATGTGAAACGCCCCAACATTCGAATCATAGGAGTTCCAGAAGAAGAAGACAAAAAGAAAGGCCATGAGAAAATACTCCAGGAGATAATAGCTGAAAACTTCCCTAAAATGGGGAAGGAAACAGCCACTCAAGTCCAAGAAACCCAGAGAGTCCCAAACAGGATAAACCCAAGGCGAAACACCCCAAGACACACATTAATCAAACTAACAAAGATCAAACACAAAGAACAAATATTAAAAGCAGCAAGGGAAAAACAACAAATAACACACAAAGGGATTCCCATAAGGATAACAGCTGACCTATCAATAGAAACCCTCCAGGCCAGAAGGGAATGGCAGGACGTCCTGAAAGTAATGAAAGAGAATAACCTACAACCTAGATTACTGTATCCAGCAAGGATCTCATTCAGATATGAAGGAGAACTCAAAAGCTTTACAGATAAGCAAAAGCTGAGAGAATTCAGCACCACCAAACCAGCTCTTCAACAAATGCTAAAGGATCTTCTCTAGACAGGAAATGCAGAAAGGTTGTATAAACGTGAACCCAAAACAACAAAGTAAATGGCAACCGGACCACACGTATCAATAATTACCTTAAATGTAAATGGGTTGAATGCCCCAACCAAAAGACAAAGATTGGCTGAATGGATACAAAAACAAGACCCCCATATATGCTGTCTACAAGAGACCCACCTCAAAACAAGAGACACATACAGACTGAAAGTGAAGGGCTGGAAAAAAATATTTCATGCAAATGGAGACCAAAAGAAAGCAGGAGTCACAATACTCATATCAGATAAAATAGACTTTCAAATAAAAGCTGTGAAAAGAGACAAAGAAGGACACTACATAATGATCAAAGGATCAATCCAAGAAGAAGATATAACAATTATAAATATATATGCACCCAACATAGGAGCACCGCAATATGTACGGCAAACACTAACGAGTATGAAAGAGGAAATTAATAGTAACACAATAATAGTGGGAGACTTTAATACCCCACTCACAACTATGGATAGATCAACTAAACAGAAAATTAACAAGGAAACACAAACTTTAAATGACACAATGGACCAGCTAGACCTAATTGATATCTATAGGACATTTCACCCCAAAACAATCAACTTCACCTTTTTCTCAAGTGCACACGGAACCTTCTCCAGAATAGATCACATCCTGGGCCATAAATCTGGTCTTGGAAAATTCAAAAAAATTGAAATCATTCCAGTCATCTTTTCTGACCACAGTGCAGTAAGATTAGATCTCAATTACAGGAAAAAAATTGTTAAAAATTCAAACATATGGAGGCTAAATAACACGCTTCTGAATAACCAACAAATCATAGAAGAAATCAAAAAAGAAATCAAAATATGTATAGAAATGAATGAAAATGAAAACACAACAACCCAAAACCTATGGGACACTGTAAAAGCAGTGCTAAGGGGAAGGTTCATAGCATTACAGGCTTACATCAAGAAACAAGAAAAAAGCCAAATAAATAACCTAACTCTACACCTAAAGCAATTAGAGAAGGAAGAAATGAAGAACCCCAGGGTTAGCAGAAGGAAAGAAATCCTAAAAATTAGGGCAGAAATAAATGCAATAGAAACTAAAGAGACCATAGCAAAAATCAACAAAGCTAAAAGCTGGTTTTTTGAAAAAATAAACAAAATTGACAAACCATTAGCAAGACTCATTAAGAAACAAAGAGAGAAGAACCAAATTAACAAAATTAGAAATGAAAATGGAGAGATCACAACAGACAACACTGAAATACAAAGGATCATAAGAGACTACTACCAGCAGCTCTATGCCAATAAAATGGACAACTTGGATGAAATGGACAAATTCTTAGAAAAGTATAACTTTCCAAAACTGAACCAGGAAGAAATAGAAGATCTTAACAGACCCATCACAGGCAAGGAAATCGAAACTGTAATCAAAAATCTTCCAGCAAACAAAAGCCCAGGACCAGATGGCTTCACAGCTGAATTCTACCAAAAATTTAGAGAAGAGCTAACACCTACCTTACTCAAACTCTTCCAGAAAATTGCAGAAGAAGGTAAACTTCCAAACTCATTCTACGAGGCCACCATCACCCTAATTCCAAAACCTGACAAAGATACCACAAAAAAAGAAAACTACAGGCCAATATCACTGATGAACATAAATGCAAAAATCCTTAACAAAATTCTAGCAAACAGAATCCAACAACATATTAAAAAAATCATACACCACGACCAAGTGGGCTTTATCCCAGGAATGCAAGGATTCTTCAATATCCGCAAATCAATCAATGTAATACACCACATTAACAAATTGAAAGATAAAAACCATATGATTATCTCAATAGATGCAGAGAAAGCCTTTGACAAAATTCAACACTCATTTATGATTAAAACTCTCCAAAAAGCAGGAATAGAAGGAACATACCTCAACATAATAAAAGCTATATATGACAAACCCACAGCAAGCATCACCCTCAATGGTGAAAAATTGAAAGCATTTCCCCTGAAATCAGGAACAAGACAAGGGTGCCCACTCTCACCACTACTGTTCAACATAGTGTTGGAAGTTTTGGCCACAGCAATCAGAGCAGAAAAAGAAGTAAAAGGAATCCAGATAGGAAAAGAAGAAGTGAAACTCTCACTGTTTGCAGATGACATGATCCTCTACATAGAAAACCCTAAAGACTCTACCAGAAAATTACTAGAGCTAATCAATGAATATAGTAAAGTTGCAGGATATAAAATTAACACACAGAAATCCCTTGCATTCCTATACACTAACAATGAAAAAACAGAAAGAGAAATTAAGGAAACAATACCATTCACCATTGCAACAAAAAGAATAAAATACTTAGGAGTATATCTACCTAAAGAAACAAAAGACCTATACATAGAAAACTATAAAACACTGATGAAAGAAATCAAAGAGGACACAAACAGATGGAGAAACATACCGTGTTCATGGATTGGAAGAATCAATATTGTCAAAATGGCTATTCTACCCAAAGCAATCTATAGATTCAATGCAATCCCTATCAAGCTACCAACGGTATTTTTCACAGAACTAGAACAAATAATTTCACAATTTGTATGGAAATACAAAAAACCTCGAATAGCCAAAGTAATCTTGAGAAAGAAGAATGGAACTGGAGGAATCAACCTGCCTGACTTCAGACTCTACTACAAAGCCACAGTCATCAAGACAGTGTGGTACTGGCACAAAGACAGAAATATAGACCAATGGAACAGAATAGAAAGCCCAGAGATAAATCCACGAACCTATGGACACCTTATCTTTGACAAAGGAGGCAAGGATATACAATGGAAAAAAGACAACCTCTTTAACAAGTGGTGCTGGGAAAACTGGTCAACCACTTGCAAAAGAATGAAACTAGAACACTTTCTAACACCATACACAAAAATAAACTCAAAATGGATTAAAGATCTAAATGTAAGACCAGAAACTATAAAACTCCTAGAGGAGAACATAGGCAAAACACTCTCCGACATAAATCACAGCAAGATCCTCTATGACCCACCTCCCAGAATATTGGAAATAAAAGCAAAACTAAACAAATGGGATCTAATGAAACTTAAAAACTTTTGCACTACAAAGGAAACTATAAGTAAGGGGAAAAGACAGCCATCAGATTGGGAGAAAATAATAGCAAATGAAGAAACAGACAAAGGATTAATCTCAAAAATATACAAGCAACTCCTGCAGCTCAATTCCAGAAAAATAAATGACCCAATCAAAAAATGGGCCAAAGAACTAAACAGACATTTCTCCAAAGAAGACATACAGATGGCTAACAAACACATGAAAAGATGCTCAACATCACTCATTATTAGAGAAATGCAAATCAAAACCACAATGAGGTACCATTACACACCAGTCAGGATGGCTGCTATCCAAAAGTCTACAAGCAATAAATGCTGGAGAGGGTGTGGAGAAAAGGGAACCCTCTTACACTGTTGGTGGGAATGCAAACTAGTACAGCCACTATGGAGAACAGTGTGGAGGTTCCTTAAAAAAACTGGAAATAGAACTGCCATATGACCCAGCAATCCCACTTCTGGGCATACACACTGAGGAAACCAGATCTGAAAGAGACACGTGCACCCCAATGTTCATCGCAGCACTGTTTATAATAGCCAGGACATGGAAGCAACCTAGATGCCCATCAGCAGATGAATGGATAAGGAAGCTGTGGTACATATACACCATGGAATATTACTCAGCCATCAAAAAGAATTCATTTGAACCAGTCCTAATGAGATGGATGAAACTGGAGCCCCTTATACAGAGTGAAGTAAGCCAGAAAGATAAAGAACATTACAGCATACTAACACATATATATGGAATTTAGAAAGATGGTAACGATAACCCTATATGCAAAACAGAAAAAGAGACACAGAAATACAGAACAGACTTTTGAACTCTGTGGGAGAAGGTGAGGGTGGGATGTTTCAAAAGAACAGCATGTATACTATCTATGGTGAAACAGATCACCAGCCCAGGTGGGATGCATGAGACAAGTGCTCGGGCCTGGTACACTGGGAAGACCCAGAGGAATCGAGTGGAGAGGGAGGTGGGAGGGGGGATCGGGATGGGGAATAAGTGTAAATCTATGGCTGATTCATATCAATGTATGACAAAACCCACTGAAATGTTGTGAAGTAATTAGCCTCCAACTAATAAAAAAATTAAAAAAAAAACCAAACAAACAAACAAAAAAAACATCAATTCTTCATCACTCAGCTTTCTTTATGTTCCAACTCTCACATCCATACATGACTACTGGAAAAACCATAACTTTGACTAGATGGACCCTTGTCAGCAAAGAAATGTCTCTACTTTTTAATACACTGTCTAGGCTTGTCGTAGATTTTCTTCCAAGGAGCATGTGTATTTTAATTTCATGGCTGCAGTCACCCTCTGCAGTGATTTTGGAGCCCAAGAAAATAAATTTTTTCACTGTTTCCATTGTTTCCTCATCTATTCGCCATGAGTGATGGGACTGGATTCCTTGATCTTAGTTTTTTTTTTTTTAATTAATAAATTAGTAACTAATTTCTTACCAATAATTTTTATAGATTATGATGTGAACAGATACACAGAACTAACGCCTCCCCCCCCCCCCCAAGAAACTATAATTTAAGAGAACATAGTCCATATAACATTCTGTAAAAGAAACCTTTTGGTACATTTCCAAGGAAGATATATCACCTAACATTACTACAGGACTCTACTTTGTATATTTAACATTACCCAGTGTCCTATTAAAGCCTCACATTCAATGTTATGAACTCAAGCTATTTTTATAAATATATTTTAAGTATGTATTTGTTACTGGATTCAAAGTTAAGAAAAACTCTCAGAAAAACAGGATAATATAGGAAGAGCAAAACAATTGTTTGAACAGACTTAAGATTTTCATCACCCAGTGTCATGAAAACTGGTGTAGAATTTAAAAATTCTGGCAGGGAGCCAAAGGGTTTGCAATAACAATGAGTTTTAGGTAGTTAAAACATTAGATTGGCAGTGTTTGAGAATGTGTTGATCATTTCAGTGAAATATACTATTTATTATTTGAAATAAATTATCAGAAACAAACCTCATAATATTTTTACACATAATTGAATACCAGTACTAAATAACCCTAAGAAATTTTATTTTGAAAATCAAAGAAACCAAGATTTTAATTTTAAAGCTTTATTAAAATATAGCATATGGCTACAAATAGCCAGACCTTTAGGTAGCACCTGCATTTTTAAATATGCCCTGTATAATCTACGGCCATACCACTCTGAATGCACCCAATCTCGTCTGATCTCAGAAGCTAAACATGCCCTGTATATACTTGAAAGAGTAAAACCCATTCTGGAGGGTATGAGATACAAAATTTCACTCTTGATTTATTAAGTAGAGTTATTTTTAGTTTTCTATGAATTTTAGTGTATTTTCAAGAGACTTGGGAAGGCTATAATTATTTTAGATACTAACTGCAGTTAGTATTTAAAATAGAAAAGTAAAGCAAAAGTCCTAAGATATCAGTGGTATTTGGGGCTTATTTGGAAGACATAATAGCTGAAAGTATCCTAAGATTTATTTCTAAGCTTTTTCAAACTTCTCCCAATTATATTAAAAAGCATACACACACATAATTTTAATGTAAAGCTGTGGGAAAGATCTATCTTAAGTATTACAGAAGCTAAACTATAAACTATTTAAATATTATTGTAATGTTTACATCTTATTTTTAGAGAAGTAGTTTAGTGCTAAGTTGTGTCCAACTCTTGAGATCCCATGGACTGTAGCCTGCCAGGCTTCTCTGTCCATGGTGTTCTCCAGGCAAGAATACTGGAGTGGGTTGCCATTTCCTTCTCCAGGGGATCTTCCTGACCCAGGGACTGAACCCAGGTCTCCTGCACTGTAGGCAGATTTTTTACCAACTGAGCTACAAGGGAAGAGTACAAAGACAAATAATGTAAAACAACTCTCTAAAAATGTCATTCAGACCTTAAAATATTTCAAAGCCATAAAGATTAAATTTTATAAAAATTTTATTTAGGCTTTATTTTAAGAAAAATTCATGCAATAAAATATTCAGTCTGTTTTCTCATAATCTGAACTATATCAAATTGTATTTGAAATCTCAAGGCTCTAGAAGTGGTAAACTTGGTAGTAATTTATTTTCCATAATAATTCTATGATGCTGATATCATACAGTGTTACCTACATTCTTAAATTATCGGTTTCTCTGTCACCTGGCTTTTCTTGCATTATAAATCACCTCAAAATTTAGTGGTTTAAGAAAATAAGATTTATTTAGTTCGTCAGTCAGTTCAGTTCAGTCACTCAGTTGTGTCCAACTCTTTGCAACCCTATGGACTGCAGCATCGCAGCCCTCCCTGTCCATCACTAACTCCTGGAGCTGCTCAAACTTATGTCCATTGAGTTGGTGATGCCATCCAACCATCTCATCCTCTGTCATCCCTTTCTCCTCCTGCCTTCAGTCTTTCCCAGCATCAAGGGCTTTTCCAATGAGTCAGTTCTTCACATTAGGTGGCCAAATAATTGGAGTTTCAGCTTCAGCATCAGTCCTTCCAATGGTTATTCAGGACTGATATTCTTTAGGGCTGATTGGTTGGATCTCCTTGCAGTCCAAGGGACTCTCAAGAGTCTTCTCCAACACCACAGTTCAAAAGCATCAATTCTTCGGCACTCAGATTTTTTTAGAATCCTACTCTCACATCCATATTATTTATGTTCTATTTAGTTCATAGTTCTATTTAGTTCATAGTTCAGAGAAATAACAAGTTAGCCTGGACTCAGTAAGGCAGTTCTGCTGGTTTGAGCCAGGCTCGAATGATTTTGACTGGGCTTCAATATTGTATCTGCACAAGGCTGCTAGCTCCACTGGGGGCTAGCTGACAGTCAACTGGGAGTCTTGAGCTTTCCTCCCCATGATCACTCATATTACAGAAATCTAGTTTGGCCTGTCCACAACACCAGTAAAAAATCTCTTTTCAAGTCTCTGCTTTCATCAATTTTGCTACTGTCCCTAGTGCCTCAGATAGTAAAGAATCTGGCAGCAATGCAGGAGCCCCAGGTTCAATCCCTGACTCAGGAAGATCCCCTGGAGAAGGGAATGGCAATCCACTCCAGTGTTCTTGCCTGGAAATTTCCATGAACAGAGGTGCCCGGTGGCCTACAGTCCCTGGGGTCGCAAACAAACACAGCTGAATTACTAATACACTTTATTGATCAAACAAAGTCACTTGTCAAGCCCAAAATCAATTTGGGAAAGTTTCCCTAAGATGGAGCTAAGGGGTGGCTAGGATAAGTTGGGGGCCATTATTGCAACAATCTACAGTAGCCATTTGAGCATTTTTATTCTAATGCCAGAAACCAGTAAATCAAAAATTATTGAAAAAAGATTGGTTACCATAGAGAATTTCATATACTGGATTGTTCTTAGTAGATAATTGATAAATGTTGGCAGATTGAAGTGAATTTTTATGAAGGGCATAAATTAACAAAGCATGTTACAAAACTACTTTCAACTAGAGTGAAAACAATAATCATGGCAACCAATTCATTATTAGAATGATGATAGGGGTAAAACCAAAAAGGAGTGAAATTAAAAGATAGCTAATTGAGAATCTTAAAATCTAAGTGACAGATTTGAATTGATTGAGAAAAGTTACTGAAGTAAATGTTAAAAAATATTGGATAGAAAAAAGTTGATTATTGATTGAATAAATATAGAATATAAATTTTGGATTGGGGGATCAGTCACACTGGATAAAAATAGACGAAAAATTGTTATTAACTTATAAATTTCATAATGACAGGGCCTATGTATGTTTTTATTTATTATACCCCATTGATACCTTTATGTTTAGTGAGGTGCCTGGTATAAATTCAGAACTGGTCATTATTTTTATTGACTTAACTAATTAAATAGTTTTATTTTATTTCATTTTATATTTTTATTTTATGCAAATATCAGGTTCAGTTTTCATTTACCAGGCTTGATGCAAAGTCCAGTATTAGTCATCTTTGGACTTTCCAAATGCATGAAATCATATGTCTCAAAAGAATGAGAACTGAGTCTGGATCTTAGTCCATGATGGTATATTTGGTTGATATACTTTGGTATACTTGATATACTTTGGTTGCAAAATGCTGCAAAACTGGTCCTCCACATACTGTCAGTGTTTCACAGAGCAAGCAATTGAGGTGTCTTTCCAGAAACCCTACTCTCTGGCTGTAGTCTCTTACAAGGGACCATTGATTCTGTCTGCAAGGCAAGGAGCTTAATACACAAAGCCTGCCCCCACCCACCTAAGATAGGTATAAGGATGAAGACAAGAGATTGTGGCCAGGAAATGATGTTGACTTCAGATAGAACAATGGTAGTGGAGATAGAGGGAATTTTATGTATGTGTGCATGCTCAGTCACTCAGTTGTGTTCCACTGTTTGTGACACCAGGGACTGTAGCTCACCAGGCTCCTCTGTCCATGGGATTTTCCTAGCAAGAATACTGGAGTGTGTTGCCATTTCCTCCTCCACGGGATCTTCTCAACCCAGGGATTGAACCTGCATCTCCTGCATTGGCGGGAGGTTTCTTTACCACTGAGCCACTTGGGAAGCCCGTAGTGGGAATTAGAAGGGTGCAAAATATGTCTTGAGATTGGAGTTAGTAACAGTTTCTGATTGATTCAGTGTGTATGACAGTGAAAATAAGACTTGCCCAAGGTCCTGGATCTGGACACTCAGTTGGATCAGGAGGTTGTTTACTCACACGGAAACTAGAAGGTAACAGGAATAAGGTATGGAAAAGATTGAGAGTTTGACTTTGTGTCTGTGTAATCTGAATTACATTTTAGGGAGTCAAATGGAATTACTGTACAGGCAAATGCATATTGGAGCTGGGCTTCCCAAGTGGTGCAGTTGATAAAGAATCTGCCTGCCAATGCAGGGGACATAAGTGATGTGGGTTCAATCCCTGGGCCGGGAAGATCCCCTGGAATAGGAAATGGCAACCCACTCCAGTGTTCTTGCCTGGAAAATTTGACAGATGGAGGGTTCTAGCGGGCTACAGACTATGGGGTTGCAAAAAGTTGAACATAACTGAGCACACATGTAAGAACATGTTGGAGTTAGACAACAGGGAGCTGGTTTGGGCTGGAGTTATACATTTTCATTCTTATCATTATATAGTCACCTGAAGTATAAGCACCTGGAAGGCAGGAACAAAGGGATACATATTTTTACTCTTTTCACAATGTTTGCCATTTTTAATACCATACTAATGTGGTCAGCAAATGTCTTAGGCCAACAGTGTAACTGTTAAGGGTACACATTGGTAAACTCGGACACAACCTGTAGTTGTGGGTAACAAGATGGGTTCTGTCAACCTTGGAGACATGCACGGGAGCCAGGCACAGCTGGTTTCTCCTTAGCATGTTCACCAGGAGAGAGGGTCTATCTTTTTTCCTATTTTTACAGAAACTTTGTAAAAGTGCTTGTGACATTTGTCTGAGTTTCTGCCATTTGTTTTAATGAAAGTGACCTTGTTTTCCATTAGAAAGACAGCATGGTTTCAATTGTCCAGAGAAATTGTAAACCAATGCTGATATTACCATTTAATCCCATAAGAAATAGAATATTCCATGACTCCTGTTCATGAGAAAGAAAGCCACTAGACCAAGGAAATCTATATCTAGGTAACCGTAGAGGTACTGAGGTCTTCAATAGATGATTCTGCTTTTCTCTCCACAAGATAAGGTAAAGTATTGACACTATTTATTGGGTATGACTACCTATTTTATGCCAATCAGTTCATAAGTACATATGAAAGTGAAAGTTGCTCAGTTATGTCCGACTCTTGCAACCTCATCGACTGTACAGCCCATGGAATTCTCCAGGCCAGATACTGCAGTGGGCAGCCTTTACCTTCTCCTGGGGATCTCCCAACCCAGGGACCAGACCCAGATCTCCTGCATTGCAGGCAGATTTTTACCAGCTGAGCCAGAAGGGAAGCCCAAGAATACTGGAGTGGGTAGCCAGCCTATGCATTCTCAAGTGAATTTTCCTGGCCCAGGAATCAAACCAGGGTCTCCTGCATTGCAGACAGATTCTTTACAAACTGAGCTATCAGGGACACCCATAAATACATATATTTATGTTTCATCTTATTTATCATTGTATGAAGGAGTTATAATTATCAACATTTTCCTAGTTAAATAAACTTTGAAAGAGCAGTAACAACAACAAAAACTCACCAGTGTCACCCAGATAGTTACAGATAGAGCTATAATTTAAGCCTGATTGACTCCAAAAACACTGAATCCCTGAATAGAACTACTATGAGGAAATGCTTCTTTATTGAAGTGAAGGGTAGGGGGCAGGGAGGAGTAAGCTGAAAGAGGATGAAACTGCAAAGTGAGGAAACAAAAGTCCCCAGAAGACACGCTGCATGAGGCAGTTTGCTATTATTAGCCCACCCTGCCAAATGTTCTACTTGATTCCGCCCTTTGGTTTGGTCCTAGACAAATTCTGTGCGCCAAATCCCCTAGGTGAAGCCCTGCACTTGATACTTTCATCACTAGATCATAATACCTGTTGTGTATGTGTGTGTGTGTGTGTGTGTGTGTGTGTGTGTGTGTGTGTGTGTGCCCACACGCATAGTGCTCTTTTAAATTTTTCTTTTAATTTATTTTTTATTTAAGGATAATTGCTTTACAGAATTTTGTTGTTTTCTGTCAAACCTCAACATGAATCAGCCATAGGTATACATATATCCCCTTCTTTTTGAACTTTCCTCCCATCTTCCTCCCCATCTTACCCTCTAGGCTGATACAGAGCCCCTGTTTGAGTTTTCTGAGCCATGCAGCAAATTCCCTTTGGCTATCTATTTTACATATGGTAATGTAAGGTTCCATGTTACTTTTTCGATACATTTCACCCTCTCCTCCCCTCTCCCCATGGCCATAAGTCTATTCTCTATATCTGTTTCTCCCTTGGAGCCCTGTAAATTAGGTCTTCAGTATCATTCTTCTAGATTCTGTGTGGATGTGTTAGAATAAGACATTTATGTTTCTCTTTCTGACTCACTTCACTCTGCCTATTTTCTATAGTTTACAGTTCAAAGACTTTTTCAGATCCATAAACACTGTTTACTCTGAAGATCATCTCCCTGCTTTCTGAGGACTCTGTAGATGCACCAAAAACATGTACTCAGGAAAGAGGCAGTTTTTATTATTTCAAATTGTAAAAATCAACAATTTTTGAGAAAATCACAGCTATCATCTGAAAATTATATCAATTTAGTGCTTATAATATGGAAGAACTAATAGCTCAGAATTGAAGAAGCTCCCCTATATATCGGTAAGTACTTTTTCAATGCTCACTCACCATTTTTCTAGGACACTTGGCCTTAGTTCTCAACCTGTATAATTACTCTCCTGTTTTGAGTGAAGAAATGCAAATTATCCAGAGAGATGCAAACACATCTATTCCAGACCAGAGTTTGGGGCTAACCAATAGTTTTACTTCTGTTTATGCGTTAAGACCTAGTTATCGAGTGTCCACAAATGGGATCAGCTAGAAGCCTAGATTCTCACCTCCTATATAGGTAGTTAGTGGTGGAATTGACATCCTGAAAATCTTTAATAGAGAACAGAAGGAAAAAGAGTTAAAGGCTATGTAAGAATACGGATTCCTTGGTGGCTTAGTGTAAAGAATCCACCTGCAATGCAGGAGACAGAGGAAATGAGGGTTCAATCCCTGGGTTGAGAAGATTGCCTGGAAGAGGAAATGGCAACACACTCCAGTATTCTTGCCAGGAAAATCCCATGGACGAAGGAGTCTGGTAAACTACAGTCTGTGGGATTGCAAAGAGTTCGACATGACTGAACGACTGAGCACACATACATGAAGAAATGGATAACTTCTCTGACACTCTTGCATTTCGTGCATGAGCTCAGTGCAGTGAACAGATGAGCACATTTAGTTTACAATTCAGTAGCTGAGGGTTGTTATGAAAGTCGAGTGATACAGATGGTAGGCAATTATTCATGCTGCATCAGAAAACCACTATGAAGACACTATTAAAATATGATTGTTGATTAGTAATCATCATGGTTTCTGTGAGAAAAAAAAAAAAAAAACTTTAGTAAAAATGAAATCTCTGGTGGGGATTGCTAATGCATTAGGCAAAGAGAAGGTTAAGATGTCAATGTCATTAACTGTGAGATCAGTGATGACCTAGATCATCATTTTCCCCTTCCAAAGTCTGTCAATTTAAACCAGTGCTTTTATTATGATTATATTATTATTATTATCCATGTGCCTTTCTAATGTATCACAGCAGTCATGTAGCCTTGAAGTCACTGTATTTCTTCTTTTTTAAAAATGACCCTTATTTCCTCCTTGTTAAAGCATTCATTTAATTGGGTATTGCTTTTAAGGGAATTTGAAAATTCATAGAATATGATTTTGCCATTGGTGAACAACCCACATAGTGTAACAAAAAATTTCATTGTTAATAATGATAACTTAATGAGAGTTCAGTATGAGGTGAATGTGGTCAAACTGGATTCTTGTAGATTAAAATAGATCATCTCTAACTTTGCACAATAATGTGTCAAGATAGTATGGACTGAATGGTGCCCCTGCCCCCAAATTAATATGCTGAAGCCTTAACCTCTGATATTTGGAATCAGGGCCTTTAAGGAGATTGTTCTTGTTGTTTAGTCACTCAGTTGTGTCTGACTCTTTGTGACTCCATGGACTGCAGCCCACCATGCTCTTCTGCCCATGGGATTGCCCAGGCAAGAATCCTTGAGTGGGTTGCCATTTTCTACTCCAGGGGATCTTCCTAACCAAAGGATAAAACCCACATATCCTGCATTGGCAGGATGATTCTTTACCTGTGTCACCTGGGGAGCCCCTTTCAGGAGATAGATAAGATTAAATAAGGTCATAAAGTTAGGACCCTAAGCCAATAGGACTGGTGTCCTTTTAAGAAGAAGCAGCAGCACTCTTGGAGTGTGCACACAGAGAAAAAGACAGAGAAAAAGGCCACATGAGGACACGGAAGAAGGGGGTCAGCTATGCACCAAGGAAAGAGGACCTAGGGAAAACAAAAGCCAGCCAACACCTTGATCTTGGATATCCAGCCTCCAGTACTGTAAGAAAATAAATTTCTCCTGCTTACGCCATGTGTCATATTTTGCAATGGCAGTCCTTATGCAACTGTTTACAAAAACCAGTCTAGGTTTGGTCAATTCCATGCCTTTCTGATTTCATAGCCTGGATTGACTCACTGTATCTACAAATGCACTTTCAGAGCTGAATTGCTCTAATCAAGTACTAATCAAGTGCTCTTGAGGTATATGGAATTTGGGATAAGGGAGTAAATATGTAATTTTATCCTTGTTTTTAAATACTGTGTTGTTTGATTCTACTTTTCTGACTTTCCCAAGTTTGGGAAGTCCAAGATTCTTGAGTATTTTGAAAGGACTTTGAGTATTTAACTCATACATGCAATACACTAATATTTACTAGTTGCCTACTATGTTCCAGGCATTATTCAATTATTGTGGATGCAACAAATAAGACAGAATGCCTCCCTAACTAGCTCTAAGATGCCATCATCCTGTGGGAGCGAGAGGCACAAGAACAAATCATTACAATACTCTCTGACAATGAATTAACAGTACGGTCCATGATCTCAGTCCAGTTTGCAAACTCTTACTGATCTGCCATGTGATTAGCACAGATTATGAGAGAGAACATTTAGAAATGTCAAGAATTATTTTTGCATAAGAGCAAAATCCAAGCCTTTTTTTATTTGTTTTTGTATTTACACAAGTATAGGTCTGTTCTATAATCAGCAGGGAATTAAAAAAGCAAACAAGCATACAAGAAATAGACCTTGATCACAGATAGATTGGAAGTCCTCTTCTGTGTGATGTCTGTGTTTACTTCAGCTTGAGGAGGGAAAATGGAAAAAAAAAAAAAAAAACTGGCAAGCAATTTACTCATGATTTATCATATATTTTTATTATGTTTACTTCCACTTGGGTCAAAAGGAAATAAATTAATGTTATATTTAGAGTCAGCTATTGAGTATATTTTATTTTAAAGTATAAAAAGAAAGAGAAATCAAGGATAATTGTATATAGATCAAGATTTTTTCTTTCTTGTATTAGGTACCTTTTGTCTCAATAAGGAAAATAAAGTAATTGAGCTTATATAGTAATTAGACACCCATCCTCTGACCTAGTTTTACAAAGGTATAAAATAATTACCCAGAAGTCTCTGTTTCTTACATTACAGCCAGCAGGAAGGTGGACCAGTCAGGAGCTGACTTTGTCTTGAAGGCTAGAGTAAGGTATAAGCTGAGGAAGAAATTTTTCAGTTTAATTCCTTTAGGTAATGTACAGGTCATTCTTTTCTGGCTTTACCAAGGTGAGACAGTTAGGAATTTGTGTGCCTAATCCTGGCCCAGGAGAATTCGCTAACATCACATGGGCCATTAGTCACATGCCTCCTAAAGAAAAGAATGTCGATTGTGAGAATACCATTTGAAGCCAGGGTAGACATAGTCTTAGAAAACTGGTTGATGTCACTATTACTCTCTTGAATTTTAAATAGATTGACTGTAAAGAAATCAGAATAAAAAATTACAAAAGCTTTTGATAAAGTGATTGAAAAGCTTTTGATAACCTAATCCAGAAAATACCTGGCAACCCATTCAGTAGGACAATGCAATGTTAAATATAGTTATAAGCTGTATTGTCAAAGGGAAAGAAATGATTCACCCTTATGTGTTCATAAGTAGCAAAGTTCAAAAGATGTAACATCACATTTATGTTAATGGAAAAAAATTAATGCTATGCATATATCTAAGAAAAATTACCATAGATATGTAATTACTAATAAACTTTTTTCCTCTTAAATTTTAACGGAAGTTACACTTGAATGTGAATTGCTCTTACTATGCAGAATTTCTACTCAGCCTACTCTAGTCTAGAAAAGAGATCAGTTTTTGTCAGTTCTATTAAAACACCTCATATTACACCTCTCCATGCAGTGCAATCAGCTCTCTTTTTTTAATTTCCACTTTTTACATAGGAGAACCTGGATAGGTTTTGTGTTTCTTTCTCCTTGGAAAAATTGGGATAGAGTGTAATAGCACCGCTGCCCCTATTCCATTACCACATGTGATTTGGTATAAAATCTTTATAGAAGATTTGTTCCCATAGGAAATAAATCATTTTCTTGGACTTGTTCTTCATTTCCCAGATTTTTGGATTTTGTTTTGCATTTCCCCATTGGAAAGCTTGTGAAGAAAGTCCAATTCAAATTTAGGGTATAACTGGTTTCTCTACTAGTTTGTGTATGCTTTTCTGTACAATTGCAGATATTTTTCAAAGAGAATAGCCTTTCCTATAAACATTGAGATTTATTTGACTTTGAAATGTTATTATATTTGAGCAGGACCTTGGCATTCTTAATGTGGCTATAAGAATAGTTTCTTCAAGAAAAGCATCATCAATTATTTCAGTATTTTTATGATTAACTGGAAAAAATATTTACCTATATATAACCCAAATTATTAAAAATTATATTTTAAGTTCTATAAATTATGTGCAAAATCATGGAAGTAACAGATAACTATAATTAAACATTATGATGTTTATTTTCCTTTTTCCCCCTGCTCAATAAACATGACAAGAAAGAGAGAACATGGTGAAGTGGCATGGTGAGTGCAATTAACAAAGAATGATTTTCTTCCACTTGGGAGAAATTATGAAATGTAGATTTCTTCTTTGTTAGGATCTCATCTAGCATCTTGGATCTATCATTTATTATTTTCTCAAATCTGGAAGCTTGCTTATGCTCTTTGAATCTTAAATTGAGACTAATAGGTTGCCAGTGTTAATGTGAAACACTGAGATAAAATGAGCACATGCATTGTTAACTGGAATGTTCTCTGTATGTGTTGATTTCATTTATTTGGATTTCTTGAAGTTCATTTCTATTTCTTCTCTGTATAAAACTTGAAATATTTAATCATATTCTGACCTGAGGAAAATTTGCCAAGCTCATGTTAAAATTATTGACAACATGGACTGTAACTACCAATTGAGCATATTTATTTACATTAATATCTGAAATAATGGACATCTTCTTTTGTTGTTTTCTTCTGTGTGACTCAGAATATATGTATTTTCCATAAATTTATCAGGTGTCTTCTTGTACATACTGATGTCTTTATCCATTGATATCAATTTATTTTATAAATTTTTTTTTTCCAAACTCTCCTTTTCAATTGGCACTGTAGTCAGAGGCATGGATTCTGGATCTATATCTGTGTGACAGAGAAATTTAGATTAGCATCCTAAAGTTAATGGAAAGCATTTTCAGTGTAGTGCTCTTTCTCCCAGAAGTTTGTGGCATTCCTTGGCATCTAGTGTAATCCAGAAAAGACAAACATTTGTCTGGCTGCTGAGAACTAGAAAAATTTCATTGCCCTCATTCACCAGAGGGATTCCACAGAGAGCAATGTGACATATCACAATCCTTACAAAGAAGTGCATTTTGACCCAAGATTACATTTGTCACAAAAATATTTTCTCTTCTAATGCAACACAGTAGGAGGTAATGTTCAGGTTTCCTTCTTCTGTTGAGCTTTATCAGTTTTCTGATTTTCATGACTTATACTGATCTTGAAATCTCAGTATTTCCAACCACCTCACACTGCTGAAATAAAGATGAATGTCATGCCTTTAAGATTGCAAGTTGTGGTAGTATTTCTTAGGTGTGTACATGTGTGATTTAGTGTGGGAATTTGTGAATCAATCGGAGACAACCTTAATAAAAAATCTATAGACCAGAAAGCGATGAATGGTGCTGATCTCAAAAAAAAAAATTATTTAGTAGCAAACAGTTGAGTAATATTCTATTTTGTCCATATCACTGTCCATTCATCTGTCAGTGGACATTTAAAGTCTGTCATACAGAATGAAGTCAGAAAAATGCATATGTGTGGAATCTAGAAAATGGTACAGATGAATCTATTTGCAGAGTAGGAACAGAGATGCAGTTGTAGAGGATGGATATGTGGACATGGGAAGGGAGAAAGGGAGAAGACAAATTTTGAGATTCAGACAGACATATATACACAGCCATGTTAAAAATGGCTAGTGGGAATCTGGTCTCAAGGCTCTGTGATGACCTAGATGGGTGGGCGGGGGAGTAGGGTGGACAGAGGCCCAAGAGGCAGGGGATATATTTATACATACAGCTGATTCACATCATTGTATAGCTGACACTGACACAACACTGGAAAGCAACTATACCTCAATTTAAAAAAATCAGCAGGAAATAAATGTGAATTTTAGCTGACAAAGCTACTCCTATTTCAAGAACTTTTCACTTGGTCTTCCATCTGCTTGAGAAGTCCTCCTTCCTCTTTCCAGACCATTCCCAACTTCTGCAATATCTTGTTTATACTCATCCTCAACCACTCTCTCATATTCACTTCGAGATCTAGAAATGTTTATTTTTCTCAATACTTAGTAATATGCTCAAGGAGAGATTTTCCCTGACCACTTATCCTCATTTATTTTCTTCATGATATTAAAGCATTCAATTTAACCTAAAAGTGTATACTATTTGTTATGCATTTATAAAACATAAGTTTCATGAAGGAAAACATTCTAATCTGTTTTATACACCATGGGACTATTACTATCTAGAATAATGTCTGGCATATAGCGTTTCTCAATTTTTACTGTTATTGACTAAGTGAATGAATTCAAGTTTCTTTGCGCCAGATCTGTCACAAAGAAAAAGATCGGATAATTAAGGAATTAATTATTTTCAACATTATATTGAAATTGGTTTATTATTTTGAATATTTAATATCTGTAACTAAACATTCTAAAAGAAAGGCCATGGTGTATGCCATCAGAAAGAGCTGCATCAGCTTAGAATTCTATTATTTACAAGTTAGGTGGACTTAGAAAATAAATCATCCTATGTAGACCTTAAGTTTTTCATCTGTGTATTAGGAAGAATAATATTTTCATTAATAATTTTTGTGAGACTTTATCCTTTGAAATACCCTTTATTCCTGACCTTACTCTAAACTCAAGATTCTTATGTGCAACTACTTTCTTGAAATTTCCACTTGGATCTCTAATTCATATCTCAAAACAACATTTACAAAGCTGAGTTCAGTGCCTTTCCCAATTAACTTCCCTTCTAATCCTCCCAGGGAATATCCCCTGGGATCTACAGTCCATACAGGCTACAGTCCATAGAGTTGGAAGAGGTGAACACCATGGAAGCAACTTAGCACACAGGCATGCACTAATCCTCCCAGCCTCGGTATATGGTAACTGCATTTGACCAGTTGCTTCACAACCAAAACCTTGGAGACGACATTGTATAATCTATTCAAATCTCACAATTCATAGTCTTTAAAGTTGTCTTTCCTAAAGTTAAATATGTAACCAAAATTCAACTCTTACTTCTCAAAGGCTTTTCCCTGGCTTACAAAAACATAGACATGCTGTAAACTTACTACCTGTCTACACTACCCTCCATAAATCTCCCCTGGGTCCATTCAGTATTCATTGACCTTGTTTTTATGGCTTTAATGTGCTGAGTGCTGAATGTTCATACTTTAGGACTGTTTTCCAGAATAATCTTCCCCAGTTAGCTATAGGTCTGACTCTCTTCTTTCTTTCATATATCTGCAGAAATGTAATTCCATCAGACATTTTTTGGCAGTCTGCTATGGACTGAAAGTTTATGTCTCTCCAAAACTCATATGTGGGAGGTTTATGGTGATAATATTTGGAAGTGGGGCCTTTGAGAAGTAAGTAGATCATGAAGGTGGAGTCCCGTGATGGGATTAATGTCCTTCTATGAAGAGGAAGCAGAGAAGGAAATGGCAACCCACTCCAGTATCCTTGCCTGGAGAATCCCAGGGACAGAGGAGCCTGGGTGGGCTGCCATCTATGGGGTCGCACAGAGTCAGACATGACTGAAGCGACTTAGCAGCAGCAGCAGCATGATGGGGAAGAGAGCTAACTTGTTCTCCGTTTGTCTTATAAGGACATAAATAGAAATGACCATCTCCATGCCAGGAGTTGTCCCTCACCAAGAACCAAATCGGCTGGCACCTTGATCTTAAACTTCCCACTCCAGAATTGTGATAAAGAGACATTTGCTGTTTAAGCCCCCCTGTCTATGTTAACTTGTTGTGACAGCCCAAGCCAAGATGCTGTCCTATCTAATCCCTCCTCATGCCCATCTTTCCTATTTCCTGTTTTCTTCTTCAACATAAAACTTAGACTGATATAGTCAATATGAATTTATTATTCATTTACTATTACTTTTCTCCCATTAGGATATATTTTCCTTGAACTAGGATACTATTTCATTTACTGCTTGGGACAGTAACTAGTACAGAGTAGATACTAAATAATTATTTTTGAAGAGCTTATGAATAAATGAATGACTATTTTTGGCACTTAGAAGGTTCTTAGTAAATGATATACCTTGTTAAAATAATCAGTTTCAAACTAAAGGAAATGAAGAGTTTATATTTTAAAGGTGTGTCAAATAGAATATCATTTTTTTTTTATTTTTTAAAGAAAAATGTTTTTCAAACTAGGTTTTTAACTACACATTATCTTTATAATACATGCTGATTTACATGTTGAACATTCTCTGTGGTGAAGCTGATTTAACCCATGGATGATAACTATCTGTGGTGAACAAATGAGGTATCAGATTACTCAAAACTAATAATATTCTTTTTGTGTTTTTAATCTGAGATTAAGTTTATAATCAACATTCCACAAGAGGACAAATCAATAATAATTGGTTTCTCTTTGACACTTCTTTGCATTAATGAGACATAAAACTTAAATGGAATTCTCATGATATCTTATCAAAAATATCTACTACAAGCAATCTTTCAAAATTATACTTGATGTAAATATATCCTGATACAAGTGCTTTATCTAAAAATTCAAATGAGACTCTACCATCTCAGTCATAAGTATGCTATATCTCCCTTATTTTCTTATAATCTCCTATGAAGATCATGAATAGATTTTGTAATCTGATTTATCATGAAAATGATTTAGTATAGGCTAAATCTTAAATTTCAGTAACGTCAAAAAACAGCACTTTATCTCTTTTGCAATCTATATATTCTTTAAACTGTTGAAACTTACACAAAATTTGTGATTTCATTCTTTCTTATGTCTCCCTCATTTTTCTGTTCTTCTTTCTTTCTCTGAAGATATCTTTAATACATATGTTCTACATTGATCAGAGTTCCAATTCAAATACAAACAACTAAGATAAGAATGAACCTTCTTGGAGCAGTATACACATTTGTGGATGGATCCAAAATCTTGTTTCAGAAATAAGAACTAACTTGAGAATGTGTTCATATATATCTAAATAAAGCACTTTTAAATGGAGTAGAAATAACATCAGTGATTCATTTAGAAAAGTAAAATGCATTTGTCAGTCTAACAAAATACCAATTATTAGATGTAAGCTTACTTTCAAGCATTATTTCATCAAATGTAATTTTATAATGTAGGTATTATATCCTAGAATTATATATTATTCTAAGTTCAAAATCATATAAATAGACCTTTTAAACCACTAATTTGTAAATGAGAAAAATGATCGGTGTTCTTAGAATTGTTTAATCACAATACTTATGCTAGAATCTAGTTTTCTTGACTCCTAAGCTTGTTGCTTTTCTGGGTTTTTAATTACATTTAAATTGTTAATATCTATGAACTTCTATACAGTAGGAACTATTTTTATTATTTTTTTTATTCTAATTCCTACCAGGAATTATACATACCTTGATGTAAAGTAATACTCAGCAGTGTTGCCTAGATAATTATAGATATAAAAGAATCAGTTCAGTTCAGTCACTCAGTCATGTCCGACTCTTTGCAACCCCATGGACTGCAGCACACCAGGCTTCCCTGTCCATCACCAACTCCCAGATGTTTCTCAAACTCATGTCCATTGAGACAATGATACCATCCAACCATCTCATCCTCTGTAATCCCCTTCTCCTCCTGCCTTCAATCTTTCCCCACATCAGGGTCTTTTCAAGTGAGTCAGTTCTTCACATCAGGTGGCCAAAGTACTGGGGCTTCAGCCTCAGCATCAGTCCTTCCAATGAATATTCAGGACTGATTTCCTTTAGGATTGACTGGGTGGATCTCTTTGTAGTGCAAGGGACTCTCAAGAGTCTTCTCCAACACCACAGTTCAAAAGCATTAGTTATTCGGTGCTCAGCTTTTTTATAGTCCAACTCTCACATCCATACATGAATACTGGGAAGACCATAACTTTGACTAGATGGACCTTTGTCAGCAAAGTAATGTCTCTGCTTTATAATATGCTGTCTAGGTTGGTCATAGATTTTCTTCCAAGGAGCAAGCATCTTTTAATTTCATGGCTGTAGTCACCATCTGCAGTGATTTTGGAGTCCAAGAAAATAAAATTTTCTGTCACTGTTTCCATTGTTTCCCCCATCTGTTTTCCATGAAGTGATTGGGCTCAATGTCATGATCTTAGTTTTTTGGATGTTGAGTTTTAAGCTAGCTTTTTCACTCTCCTCTTTTACTTTCATCAAGAGGCTCTTCAGTTCCTCTTCACTTTCTGCCTTAAAGGTGGTGTCATCTGCATATCTGAGATTATTGATGTTTCTCCCAGGAGTCTTGATTCCAGCTTGGGCTTTAATAACTAAGTTCTTGCTTTGCAGTTATAAATGCCTTGAGTACAGATAGACATTATTACATTTGATAAAGATGAAGATTCCTTTCTTGAGGAAGGTGGCCATGTGAGCAAGGTCTATGGCAACATAACAGTCCCCAAATAATTTTAGTGACAATAGTGACATTTGAAAATGCATACAAAGTTAAACTATAGTCTTCAACATGTATGCATTTAATTTTAATAGTTGCTCACCTTGTAATATTGTTCTACCCAAACCTATTTTTTCTATACATAAAGACATGTTAAGTGTTACTAAATTATTCCTTCTACAATCAAAACATCCATATCTCTCATTATTACAAATATGTGCAAATTATTTTCATGTTTTAAGTTCAGAAGTACCTTTAGAAACTTCCTGACTTTGCCCTCCTGACTGCGACACCAGAGAAGATCTCCTTTCATCATTTTGACAATAGGAATGATTTTGTAAATACTTCTTGAAGGTATTTCACAGGTCAGCAGTCTCACTTCAATATAGATCTACATCTTAGATTAGATTATAATTTGTTTTCTGCTTCACCTTCACCTTGACATGTTATTTCATACAATGAAACAGTAAATCAATAGAGTCCTTGTGGGTGGGATTCTGTAAAGAAAAAACCCATGTTCACTTAATTATAAACTCATTAAAATAAGAACACGACATTTCCAAAAATATAAGTCAGCTTATAAGTCACTGAAAGTAAGTTTGGGGCTTACTTTCAAAAAAACAATCTTGGTTAACTAAAACCATGCACAAGTAAACTCATCATCACTGATCTGGTTGGACCTAAAGAGCCCACTGATTTTGTCCTCCAAGTGAATAGGTACAGTAGCTCACAGATAAGTAGTCTGCTCCATTACAGCTGGAATTTCCACTTAGTTAGGCACCCTAACAAAGGGGGAGAGGGAATGTATGGTCTCAAAGAAAATCTCTTTTTTCTCATATGATTGCTGAGTGTTTTGATTATAATCTCAAGGGATAAACAGTAGGCTTATGTCTTATAAAAGAAATCGTGTTTGATGTTCAAGGGTCCTAATAGTCACATATAAATAGATAATTCATAATTTAACAATGACTTGCAACACATATTAATTTGCTAATATTTATTATTCTTCTCACTGGTCCCTTATTAATGTTTTTTTTTTTTTTTTGAATGACTGTATAAAAATTATTTAAAATGTTGCATTAGCTTCAAGGGCTTCCCTGGTGGCTCAGACAGTGTACAGCAAAGTAATTTAGTAACACATATACATACCTCTATTATTTTCCAGATTCTGAAACGCTTGTTTCACATTACCATCAGCTTCCTATAGCAGTTGGGGGAAAGCCTTCTTTGATAGCTATTATGGTTGCTGTTTGGCGCTAACCTGTGTCCAACTCTTTGCTACTCATAGACTGTTGCCCGCCAGACTCCTCTATCCATAAGATTTTCCAGGCAAGAATACTGGAGTCAATTGCCATTTCCTCCTCCAGGGGAACTTCCCAACCCACGGATCAAACCCACATCTCCTGCTAGGTAGGCAGATTCTTTACCACTGAGCCACCTCAGAATTTCCCTTGTTAGCTATTCTTCTCTCACATAAATGGTCTTCCACTAACTAAGTCTGTCTATTCCTTGGAAGCAATGAAAAGAAGCAAGGAAATAAAAAATGTTCTTTGGACACTGATGTAATTGTATTGGGTATATTTATGTTCTAGTAGATCAGGGTCAAAGACTCGAATTGAATTTAGAAATGCATTGTAATTCTATCTAACTGAAAAAAAAAATTGGAAGAAATGATCTCTGGAACTATTTATCTAAAATTTGAGCTACTCATGCCTACAAGAACTTTGACTTTGAAACACACCTCCCCCCAAGGTCAGTATTCCAAATAAAGAAATCTACATTACTTCTCACTACAAGTGAGTATGACTCAAAAAGAAACATGTCTAAGAAAACAGGCTTCGCTATACCTTCTTCATGTAAGAAGAAAAAAAACACAAGTCACTGTGGTGAGAAATAAATACTTTTGAGTTGTTATATTATCTGATATATTCCAAATTTTTGTGGTTGTTAGAAAATGTATTTGGAAATAAGTAAGTATAACTCATATACATAAATATACATCAAATATATCTAACTATATATTTAAATGAGCTTTCAAGCAGAAATAAATATTAAGCAATAATTTTTTATTCTTCTTAAAATACTATTTCCTAGAGAGAGGAATAAGGCAGCTGCAGTAAACAGAAGGGGACTTTTAACTCAAGCTTAGCACATTTAGATGTATGCATATATAAAACCAAAATAAATCTATACATTACCATTTTGGGATATGACATTTTTGAAATGCTGATGTATAAGTTAAGGCATATAAAATAATTTTTACAACTCTATCTTCCTTTGACTTTAGCTATTGCATATTCTACCAAAATTCTACACTATAGGGTACATTAACTTCATTATTTCTGTATGATTACATTATAGTCATTTGTTAAAAAAAAAAAGAAAGACAAATATATGATATCGCTTCTATGTGAAGCCTAAAAAAGGGTATAAATGAACTTATCTACAAAACAGAAATAGAGTTACAGATGTAGAACACAAGCTTAAAACCACCTAGGGGTAAGGAAAGTGGAAGGGATAAGTTGAGAGATTGATATAGACATATACACACTACCATTAATACATATAAACTAGATAACTAATAAGGACCTACTGTATAGCATAGGGAGCTCTACTCATTACTCTGTAATGGCCTATATGGTAAAAGAGTCTAAGAAAAAGTGAATTTGTATGCATGAAAGTGAAAAGTGAAAGTGTTGATCCCTTAGTCGTGTCTAACTCTTTGCCACCCCACAGAGTATAGCCTGCCAGGTTCCTCTGTCCATGGAATTCTCAACACAAGAATACCGCAGTGGGTAGCCATGCCCTTCTTCAGGGGATCTTCCAGACCCAGGGATCAAACCCAAGTCTCCTGAATTGCAGGCAGTCTTTATCATCTGAACCACTAGTTATGTATGTGTGTGTCAATGTGCTTCAGCCATGTCTGACTCTCAGCGACCTTATGGACTGTAATCCCCCCGTGGGGTTCCTCTGTCCATGGAATTTTCCAGGCAAGAGTACTGGAGTGGGTTGGCCATGTCCTTCTCCAGGGGATCTTCCTGACCCACGAATGGAACCCGTGACTCTAACCTCTCCTGCATTGGCAGGTGGGTTTTTTTTTTAACCACTAGCACCACCTGGGAAGCCCTAACTAGTATGTATATGCATAACTAATTCACTTTGCTTTACACCTGATACTAGCACAATTTTGTAAATCAACTATACTCCAATAAGATTTTTTTTAAAGCATAAAACAAACAAAAAACCTTTTTAAATACAATGTGTTTTAAAATACAATGGCCTGGAGGGTCACCTGAATGTACATGATCCCTTCTGTATCAAGACACTGCTTTGCTGAAGGAAACAAATCCTGAAAGTGGCTTTTGGAGGAAGAAACTTAGAAATTCCGTAAACATGTTTACACTTAAGAAACAATAAATAAAACCAATGCTACGTTTTAATTTAAGGGGCAAAGTTACACTTCCAAGGTTCAAAGGAGGGTCTGATATTTAAATAGAATGAGCAGTTTGATATGTTGCATCACTTAGTACTTTCCAGTCTGAGATAAAGTTTCTTACGATCTTCTGGTTATATTTACTTCATTACTAAGGGGTTTTAAAGCGTTTTACATGTAAAATTTTGCTAGCCACTCTGCATTTTAGTACCATCATCCTTAAACTATTAACTATTTAGTCATTACACTTAAATTTTGCCAATTTTAATTGGAAACATTACATCAATATTTTACCCTTTACTATGGTCTGATTGTGTCCTCACAAGATTTGTATATTGCATCCTAACCCTAAAGGTGATGGTAATAGGAGGTGCTGCTTTGGGAGTTAATTAAGTCATGAAGGTCAAGCCATCATGAAGAGGATTCGTGTTCTCAAAGAGTCCTCAGAGAGCTCCCAACCTCCTTCCAATACATGAGAACACAGAAGTAGGCAGTCTGCAGCTCAGGAGAGGGCTTTGACCAGAATGTAACCATGCACAATGATCTTGGACTTCCGACCTTCCAAACTGGGAGAAATAAATGTCTGTTTATAAACTATCCAGTCTGTGGTGCTTTAGTATGGTATAAAGCAGCCTAAACAGACAAAGATACATTTCTAGACATAAAAATGCAGTGAAATATATATATATATATATATGTAAAATATCTAGCACAATTCCTGGCATATGTTTAGAATAATGTAAAATGTTTGGGGTATGTGTGTGTGTGTGCGTGCTTATATATTTGTGTGTTAGTGCATAGGGGCACATACAGAGTTAATTCAGGAACAAACATATATCTGGATAGGAGAATTTGTAAAATGTTCAGCTATAAATAAATTTCTAGAGATTGTATTTGTCCCCCAAACCATGTGGAAATTTCATTGAATAATATGTTAATTTTGTTCCTTCTTTTTCCTTTCACAGTTTATGTTATTCATTATTTAGTTGCATAGTCGAGTCCTGTTCTTTGCAACTTCATGGACTGCAGCACGCCAGGCTTCCCTGTCCATAATTTATACCAAGTAATTATTTGCGTGGAAATATCAACTATGTTGGATAACATGCAGGTCTTAATGGAATTTGTGAACCCACTTAATTTATATTCCCTTGGCGTCTACAAGACTTCTTAGTGGTCATGAAGGAATTATGGAGGAAATCCCTCAAATCCAGTATGACTCATTTAGACAAGAGTTTTAAGAATCACACCTAACCAAAAAATGTCCATTTCTATTTGGGGATCATGTGTTATCCTGATTTGTTTTGAATGCTTTATGTACATCTTATTGTGTTATAATTTATCTTCAACTTGTTTCCCAAATAAATGATGTTTACTTTCTTTCTCTTCGAAGGAAAATTCATATAGCTTCTCTTAGAAATATTTCCAGTAAAACATTCCTCAGAGCTTAACAGCTCTCAACTTTATAAAGATTTCCATGATTAAACAGATTGCAATGTTATAAACAAATTTCTACATTAATAGCTTTCCTACCAAAATACCGGTGAGAAAGTTTGAAGATGTGAGTTCACATCTATTTGAGTCTATTTCTTTTCCATATTAAACATAGTTTTACTTAGGTAAATGACATTTATATTTTTTGGATCAATGTTTTCTCCCTTTGTGTAATGTATTTGATATAATATTTAAGAAAATATAAAATACTGTGTACTGATCACAGAGCCTTTATGTTTCCTCTGGTCATTTCTTTCCAATTGAATGGTATTTTTTGAATCTGAGATCCAATTATCGTTATTTGAGGAAAGATTCTCACTACCAATTTAATATAATTTTTTTAGCAGTCTACAATGATACATGAAGGGAATATAACTATGTCCTTATTTGGTGTTAAATTATCTACTTCATGTAATAAGCAAATGTTGAAAATGAGGAGAGGATGTTCTGTACAATTTTTCTCAAATGACACAGATTGGATGTCCAGTAATTGGCTCCAGATTTGATTTCTGGTCAATTACTCACATTTGAGACCACATTTTATATATCAAGTTTAGCCTCTCTTTCTTGAGCTTTTTCCCATTTAATAAGCACTTTCTATTTATGTAATGCCTATATCTGAGAAATTTAATATAACTCAGATTTCTCATTAATTCTGATGATATAACTGTGAATTAGATGAGTCTGCCTTTGCAGTGATGGAAACTGAGGTAAAGATAGTTGGAGTGGCTCTCATACAATCTCACCATCTCCCATTTGTAAAGATCTGCCTTCAAGGAGGAATTGTCACCTCATATCCATTCAACACTGGTAGGTCACCATGTTCAAAAGTTTCCATAGTGACTGTTCCAAACTTTTATATTTTGCAGCTCATTAGCTGAAAGAGATGCTTCAGTTTTTGCTACTGCATGCACATCTGGCAAGAAAAATCTCTGCACTCAGTAAAACAGGAGTGAGGAAAATAGTGGCTACTCAAGAGCCTCACTGGTGAAAACAGGGCAAATTTTCTTTCCTTGTTATTAATCCATTATATCAGGTTGTGAAGCAGGCATAGTTGGTCCTCAATAGAGGTCTAGTTTCTCAATGTCTCAGACAATAACATATGCCAGCAACAAGGCTCAGGATCTTGGTCTAATGGTGAGGTCCTTGAAATCCAGAGAATGGCATTTCAATTTTCAATATAGGCACCAAAATAAAGGCTTTGAGCCTTCAATGGGAAGCAGCGAGATGACAATGAAGCCCTCACAACTGTATATTTCTCAGTCCATTATTTTTCCAAATACAAAATGAAAATAATAAACACAGAGTCTCAGGTATTACTGTTCAATAATCACTCTGAAAAGAGGAAAGCAGGCATCCATACTGAAATGTGTCCTCCTAGAGAAACCTCCTTTTTAAAGAGATATATTTAGTGTGAAATGATGCACCAAAGGAAATGTTAGCAAAAGTAGAAATGATGCCAAGCTTAACCAAACAGTAGGAATTATTATTTTTTTAACTCAAAGTTCAACTTTTTTTTTTTTTTTTTTAGGAAATAGAGAACATTTTATTTTGAACTGTGCTATTTTTATTTTCCCAATTATTTTTATTAGTTGGAGGCTAATCACTTTACAATATTGTAGTGGTTTTTGCCATACAATGACATGAATCAGCCATGGATTTACATGTGTTCCCCATCCTGAACACCCCTCCCACCTCCCTCCCCACCCCATCCCTCTGGGTCATCCCAGTGCACCAGCCCCGAGCATTTGTCTCATGCATCCAACCTGGACTGGCGATCTGTTTCACCCTTGATAGTATACTTGTTTCAATGCTGTCCTCTCAGATCATCCCACCCTCACCTTCTCCAATAGAGTCCAAAAGTCAAACAGTAGGAATTAAACTGATCATTAAATGATATTAAGAGTTGATATGGAAACACAGCATGTCAATTCCAGTTGTTAATCCGTAGCAAAGCCTAACTTCCCAATACTTGCTTTAAGATTCTATTATTTTGAGGAGTCATTTCTGAGATTCTTTTCATACAATTATAACTTTTGTCTTTTCTAGAGAAGTCTAAATTTAACCGAGTTACTAATTATAGTAATAGAATGCTATCCTTGATTTTTATATTTTTAGAAAATAAAAAGTACTAGCATACCTAACGCATGACTAAAATTGTTAAAACTCTGAATGTGTTATATGTATTTAATAACATCACAGTTAGTATAATTTAGTAATATTTGAATAAAACAGAAAAAATGTCCTCATAACACATATTTATCATACTCTTCAAGAAGGAGACAAAGGTAACCACCTACAATATATTCAGGAAAAAGGAAAGTAAGCATCATGGTTTACAGTTAGAGATGTAGTACAGGCCAGTGGTGGCTCCCTGCAATGCAATGTGAAATTCTTTGAAAGATATGAAATAATACAAGCAGAAATGATAGATGGAGGAGAATTTCTGCTTGAAACAATGCATAGAAGGGATTATCCAAATCACCCCCTGTGAAAACATGCTGTAGCTGTTGTTCTCTTTGTAAAAGCAAAAGGAGAAAATCAATATATAGCAGCAGAATATATTTTTAATAGCTTAGTTTTTTCTGGTTTGTTTTTCCAAAAATGTTTTTGCAATGTGACAACTTGAACTTGTGGAACTTGTGTCTATACCGATACTGTTGAGATCTTAACATTTTGGTTTTTTCAAGTACAAAATGAGTGGGATGCAATATAGCAGGGTTTTCTAGATAACTACTGCCTCAGAAATACTGAGGGTACTTGGTAAATTTCAGATTCCAAACTTCATTAAAGGTCTACTACTCAGTACCTTTTGCTACTATAACAAATTAACCACAAAATTTCTTAAAACAAGACAAGTTCTGGAGGTCGCAGTCTGAAAAATAGGTCTCACTGGGCTAACGTCAAGGTGTCAGCAGGGCTGTTTTTGTTCTGGAAGCTCTAGGAACAACCTGTTTTCTTGTCTTCTCCAGCTTCTAAAGGCTTCCAGCATTCCCTGGATCTTTGCCCCCTCCTCTATCTTCAAAGCTAGTAGGGTCGCATCTTCAAATCTTTCTCTTCCTGGTACTAAAGTCACATAACCTTTTTTGATGTTTGACCTCCAGTTGCCTTCTTTTAAGGACACTCGTGATTATATTAAGTCTACCTGGATAATCTAGGATATGCCTGATGTCTCAAATCCTTAATTTACTCACATGTGATATATATTTGTTATGTAAAATAATATATGTAAGGTTTTAGAGATTAAAACTTCAACATCTTTGGGGCCATTTTTCTGTTTACCAGGTCAAATTTTGGTAGAACTAGATAATCTCACTTAGCAATTAAACTCTGTATTCAGCAATGTTTTTGTTAGTATATACAACTATTTACTTATTGATTCATCTATATAATCATTATTTTATTCATTATTAACAAGCATTTGTTTCATACCTGCTGGATGTGAACCACAGAGTCGGTCCATGGAGACACAAAATGAATTAAAAAAGAAATGTCTACCCTCACTTCATCGAGCTTAATTGTTCAATTTTTTTTAAACAGAATTCATGTATTTATTACCTAATATGTGCAAGGTGTGGTCTACTTACAAATAATTAGACATGCTCATGTAGTAGACACAGTATGTAATATATTGTTTTCATTGAAATTACAGTTATAATTTCAGAAGTGGATTGTAAGATAGCATAGACATCCATAGGAATATAACACAAATTTACAAAGTAAAAAAAAAAAAAAAAAATGAAGTCTGTGAAACTACAACCTAGGGAGATATACTAAGCAATTGACATAGTATGAGGGTGTTAATAACATCAAATTTATCCCATTAGAAGATAATGAGCTCTTTTCTCTCTGCACCCAATGGAGATTAATTTAAAAACATGTATTTTATGCATGTTCCTCACCTCTTTTGATAAAATAAAAGTGCTAAAAGTGGTCACCTGGGGGTGGTTTTTACTTTACTTTTTATTCTCTTTTCTGAGAAGAAACATGTTGCATAACTTCTATTGCACATAGAATAGTATTATAAACATTTTGCTATTTGGATTCCTGGCCAAGTGATTCCATTAAAGGATGTTCAGTTAAAGGATGTGTTTTCTGTAATTATCATATCAGAACTTACAAAAAAGTTCCTCTACTTTAAAAATGTTCAAAGCTAGGCAACAATCTGTTAATGCCATGTGATCAGTAAAAATCAGCAAGTTTCTGAAAGTAAGCAATAGCTCTCATTCTCCATAGGCATGTTTTTCTGAAATCAAGCTCCAGGAATTCTCATTTGTCTCAGGCTCATTCTGTTTCTCTAAGTTTCTGTCTTCCCTGTGGCTCCCACCTGTTTTTTTGTTCGTTCATTTGCTTGTTTTTACCATAGCTACTGTCCACTCTTCCTCCCCTGGGATAGCAGCAGAGATGATTTGGGTATGAGTACAGCCCCACATCACATGAGCAGTTCTCACTTCTGTTTTCTCTTCAGTTACTCCCTGCTTTGAAGCTGTTTCCTAGGTACTTATGTGTCTTTTTGAGTTTGCTTCCTGCTTTGAACTTTCCCTGAGCTCTCTGTTTCTTCAAATGTCTACACTGTGCTTTCGATTCTCTTAACAATGTGATGAAGAAAACCTGATTAGATGATTTGAGCTGTGTTGATATGTACAACTGGCTTTATATGATTCCACTTTCAGAAAACATGCTTAATAGGAGCCATCAATACTAAAAGCCTCTCAGTTACCTGTCCTTTAGTATATTCAGGATGCCGAGCCATGCTAAGTCAATTCAGTCATGTACAGTTCTGTGCAACCCAATGGAATGTAACCCTCCAGGCTCCTCTGAACATGGACTATTCCAGGCAAGAATACTAGAGTGGTTTGCCATTTCCTTCTCCAGAGGATCTTCCAGATCCAGGGGTGGAACCTGCGTCTCTTAAGTCTCATGCATTGGGAGGTGAGCTCTTTCTCACTAGAGTCATCAACAGTAAAACACGATGTATCTGTCTGAAGAATACATTTCACTTAATTTTAAGTAAATGAAAACACTGCTTTTGTATTATTCAATAGAATATACAATTAATGTTGGATTCTTCATGTTGGAGCCAAGTCTCTAATATATTTTGTCCTTGTGATAGTTCGTTTCAGATTCACAGAGATCTAGAACCCTACAGAAAACATAGTTAAATCTGTGGCTATTACAGATATTTCTGTAGAAAAGTTTGGGAGTAACTCCCTAAAAATTGTGGGATTTAGCTTTAGTTGAACAATTGTTCAGAAGCCCTCATGATACACTTGTATCAACCTTAGAAATGGAGAAAGCAGAGGTTAGCTTTGAATTCCACATTTGGAGTAAATTTTTGTAACTACCTCTTCAGTGATAAGAGAAACAGTTGAGAAGCAGAGATATTAGAGTAAAAAATGGCTGCAAAAAATGGGATAATGCATTTTTTTGCTTTTAACCCTTGCCAGCAGCTATCACACTTGCAGCAACTTCAGGTGTGACAAGTTTTCAGATCTGTTGGTCAAGAAGGAATCAGACTATGCAAGTTAGATGACGATGACAAATTATTTAGAACCACACCCTCATTTTACAGATGAGAAAATGAGGTGTGGAGAAGGTGAAGAGATTTTTCTTTGATCGCACATCCCCTTGTTGGAAGAAGTAAGCAGTGTATTAAGGGAATTAATCAAGAAGTATTTTTATTATAATTAAAATAAAACAAGTTGAGTCAAGGTAAAATGGAAATTTATTAGATCATGTAAGCCAACCATAAAATGAGTGGCAGTTGAGTAGCACTGAGGGTAGCCTGGGAGTCAGGACTCGGATTGAGTTAGCGCTGGGTCTTCTCTCTGCTTTACTTCACAGATCAGCTTCATGTTCCCTTTATGTGTGTGGACTTCTTCTGAACATCAAAAAGATGGCACTAGGTGTCTTGTTCTTTTATTCTAACAGCCTTTTGCCTACAAAGAAAATCTAGTCTTCCTGTTGCAGAATTTAAAATCAGAAGGAAGAAGTCTAGTTGGTTTGGTTCAACTCATTTGACCATTGCTTGGACCAAAGAGAGATAAATTAGATTAATTTTCTCATTCTGTGTAGCCAAAACAAAGAAACCATTTTTATTTTATTTTATTTTTTTTTCTTCCCCCCCCCCCCAAAAAAAAAGAAACCATTTTTAAAGAAAATAAAGCGGAGAGGGTGTTGGGCAGATAAAACAATTCCCTGGGGGCTGGAATTGGAGAGGGAACAAATCTAGGATTTCTGAAGGACACATTTTATACTCTGGCTAGAATGTCTTACACCCAATGTGCTCTGATTTTGTCTATCCAGAATGTTCATTAGAGATATCAGTTTTAATTGGGATATCAAATCAGCTGGGGTTAGAAGCATCATTTTTACTTCAATTATCTTTCCTTTTAAAAAATCCTTTTAAAAATTTGATGAAACCTGATAGCCATATATTGTATGAAACAATGTATACAGATAAGTGAAATGGTCATTTCAGATTACAGCAAATGAGCCATTTGTTTTTCAGAAATGGTATAATATAGGTTTTTTCCCCCAAATGCTGTTTTCCTTACAACTCTTTTGATGCATGCTTCAAAAAGTCCTTATTTATTTTGAAATGCAAATCAGGATGATATTTAAATTAAATGAATCTCTCTCTTCTATTCATACAAGGACTTTATCTTGTGACAGAGTGTTTTATAGCCCTTTAGTTTTCAAAGCAGTAAGCTGTTGCTTCCCGTAGACATGTGCCCTATGTCTACAAGAAATGCATCAATCCTCTTAATTGGATGGGACATTGATAAGGATAAGTCAAATATTATTTTTCCAATTGCTGTAATCAGTATGCTAACTGTGCTTAGAATAATTTTTAAAAATTATTCCAACAGAGCTGTTGTTTTTCTGACTGTATATGAAACTTGAAAGTTTGATTTCAATATGAGGAAGAAGAAAAAATAAAGCAGCTGTTTGACTTCTATCTCCAAATGGGGTATAGAAATATAATATATATATATATTCTTTAATAACAAAAGATTATTTATAGAGTCCAGCTTTAATGAACCTTAGCAAACCCAATGTAGTGTTAATTATGGGTTCTATTTAGAGAAAAAAGAGGCAGCAAATTGTAGAGAAAGTGCTTCGTGGACATAATCAGGCCACTAAGCTCAACTCTAATCTCTGTGATCTTCGAAGTAGCATTGTCACAGATACTAGGACACCTCCTCCTCTTTCACAGCTTTGGTTCTTTTTGTACTATAGAGTAATATAAAGGATAAAATAAAGGGAAAAAAACATTTCACCAAGAAAAAAATTAATCTTGCAGTATTTTATTAGTCAAATGGTGATCACTAGGTTATAAGATAATGTTGCTGTTTCACGTACTCTCAGAAAAAGAAACCTTCACTCCATCTTACTAACTAAAATATTAGAGTAGCTTCTTCAATTCTTTCTTGGAGTCAATACCTTTTGTTACCATAGCAACCTATATGTATAAAGGAGCAAGACAAGATGCTCCTGATTCTGTCATGCCCAAGTAACCTGTCTACTACTTGCGATTCCATGATTTCTAACTACAGCAAATGAAGCATGACATGTTACCATTTTCAAATCCTTTAATTATTCTTCGTGCACTTGAAACTGCAATGAGAGCTAGGAAGACAACACATTACCAGCTGTACCTTGTTTTAAATCTCTCCATCTGGAATTTTGTATCTGCATTCTTATAACTGAGTAAGAATATCATCTGAAAACCCAAAGTTAGTATTTCCACAGCTTTATAAAATTGCAATTCAGTCTTCTAACATAGATATAGAATAAAAGAATGAGAATATGAAGGAATGAGTGGTTCAGAGGGAAGACCATGAACTTTAGAGTGGGACAGACCTATTTCTAATCTCAATCCTGCATATCATACCAAAAAGAATTTAGGTTAGTCACTTCCATATCTGCAGACTAGACCATTCAGGTATGACCTAAATCAAATCCCTTATGATTATACAATGGAAGTGACAAATAGATTCAAGGGATTAGATCCAATAGTCAGAGTGCCTGAAGAACAATGGACAGAGGTTCCTGACATTGTACAGGAGGCAGTGATCAAGACCAACTCCAAGAAAAAGAAATGCAAAAAGGTTGCCTGAGGAGGCCTTGCAAATATCTGTGAAAAGAAGAGAAGCAAAAGGCAAAGGAGAAAAGGAAAGATATACCCATTTGAATGCAGAGTTCCAAAGAATAGCAAGGAGAGATAAGAAAGTCTTCTTCAGTGATCAATGCAAAGAAATAGAGGAAAACAATAGAATGGGGAAGACTAGAGATCTCTTCAAGAAAATTAGAGATACCAAGGGAACATTTCATGCAAAGATGGAAACAATAAAGGACAGAAACGGTATGGGCCTAACAGAAGCAGAAGATATTAGGAAGAGATGGCAAGAATACACAGAACTATGCAAAAAAGATCTTCATGACCCAGATAATCACGATGGTGTGATCACTCACCTAGAGCCAGACATCCTGGAATGTGAAGTCAAGCGGACCTCAGGAAGCATCACTACAGACAAAGCTAGTGGAGGTGATAGATTTCCAGTTGAGTTATTTCAAACCCTGAAAGATGATGCTGTGAAAGTGCACACTCAATATGCCAGCAAATTTGGAAAACTCAGCGTGGCCACAGGACTGGAAAAGGTCAGTTTTCATTCCAATCCCAAAGAAAGGCAATGCCAAAGAATGCTCAAACTACCACACAATTACACTCAACTCATACATTAGCAAAGTAATGCTCAGAATTTTCCAAGCCAGGCTTCAACAGTATGTGAACCGTGAACTTCCAGATGTTCAAGCTGGATTTAGAAAAGGCAGAGGAACCAGAGATCAAATTGCTAACATCCACTGGGTCATAGAAAAAGCGAAAGAGTTCCAGAAAAACATTTACTTCTGCTTTATTGACTATGCCAAAGCCTTTGACTATGTAGATCACAGCAAACTGTGGAAAATTATTAAAGAGATACCAGACCACCTGACTTGCCTCTTGAGAAATCGGTCCACAGGTCAAGAAGCAACAGAACTGGACATGGAACAACACTGGTTCCAAATCGGAAAAGGAATACATCAAGGCTGTGTATTGTCACCCTGCTTATTTAACTTAAATGCAGAGTACATCATAAGAAATGCTGGACTGGATGAAGCTGGAATCAAGATTGCAGGAGAAATAAAAATAACCTCAGATATGCAGATGACACCCACACTTATGGCAGAAAGCGGAGAACAACTAAGGAGGGTCTTGGTGAAAGAGGAGAGTGAAAAAGTTGGCTTAAAGCTCAACATTCAGAAAACTAAGCTCATGGCATCTGGTCCCATCACTTTATGGCAATAGATGGTGAAACAATGGAAACAGTGACAGACTTTATTTTTGGGGGGCTCAAAAATGCAGATGGTGACTGCAGCCATGAAATTAAAAGATACTTTCTCCTTGGAAGAAAAGTTATGACCAACCTACACAGCGTATTAAAAAGCAGACATTACTTTGTTGACAAAGGTTTACCTAGTCAAAGCTATGGTTTTTCCAGTAGTCATGTATGGATGTGAGATTTCAACCATAAAGAAGTTTGAGCCCCGAAGAATTGATGCTTTTGAACTGTGGTGTTGGAGAAGACTCTTGAGAGTCCCTTGGACTGCAAGAAGATCCAATCAGTCCATCCTAAAGGAAATCAGGTTGAATATTCATTGGAAGGACTGATGCTGAAGCTGAAACTCCCATTCTTTGGCCACCTGATGGAATGAACTGACTCCTTGGAAAAGACTCTGATGCTGGGAAAGATTGAAGGTGGGAGGAGAGGAGGACGACAGAGGATGAGATGGTTGGATGGCATCACCGACTCAATGGACATGAGTTTGAGTAAACTCTGGGAGTTGGTGATGGACAGGGAAGCGTGGTGTGCTGCAGTCCATGGAGTTGCAACGAGTCGGACACAACTGAGTGAGTGAACTGAACTTCCCTGTCTGAGTCTCTGTTTCTCTATTTTCAAAACAAAGTTATTGATAGAAACTTCCTCAGATCATTGAGATGGTTTAATGAGACTGCACCTGTAAGTCCTCTAGCACAAAGTGAACTGAAGTACAAAAAAAGGTAGCAAATAATCTAAACTATAGTCTTCCCTCCCTTTTGATAGTCACAAGACAGAGTAGATGTGAGAACCACACCCTAATTTGGGATGATCGACGAAGCAAAACTGCAGAAACATGGTGTCTCCTCAGATAAATCTGAAATTCCTGTTGATATATTGACACTGATTCCAATGAGCCAAACCCAGATGTTGCTTCTGTAAGCAACTGGCTGTCTTCCCTCAACAGTCCATCAGTCTCTTGAGTCCTTCCGTCAGCCGGTCGGCACAGCTGTTCTCTTAGCAACATCTGGAGAAGGCAGCTTGAGGAGGGAGCCCCACTGAGGTTTCTTGGGTAAGTCTGATGTTATAAACCACTTGAAAGAGCTGATTTTTTAAAAGTCTAAACTCCCTTGAGTTACCTTAAGAAAGCAGGTCTGGGGACTGGGGAGCATTATGCATCAGTGTTTCCTCAATGTCTTAATGTGACTTCAGGAATCAAATGTAACCCAGCTGAGCCAGTGATCATGTGAACTCTCACACCTCCCACTGGTGATGGAACAGGATGTTAGAGCACAAAGGCCATCTGTCTCTCCCAAGAATTGCCTTCCCAGGCACCTAACACCCTTGGAAAAAGACACAAATGCTTCTTTACATTCACTTTTCCTAAAATCAGCCCCAAATAGTCCCTAATTTCTAACAGAAATAAAGTTTAAAGCAGCTTCTGGGTTGCTAGTCCATAATCGTGTTATATTCTGAGAAGTAAATTTTAAGTCACCAAGGTCAGGCTGATATGTTAGCAGTCATATTCTAGCTTCCCTTGGGAGGGGTAGCCCAGGGCCCTCGACTCTGTCATTGGACAGGGGTTCTAATCCCAGCTCTGTCACTAGGCAATTATATGAACTTATGTGAATCATTCAACAGCTCTGGACCTAAGGGCCCTCACCTATGCAGACTAAATTATTTCTGAGCTCCCATCCAGGACTAAGATTCTATCATCTGTACTCTCAATTTGCTATTACTTGGAGAGCCAGGCAGATTGAATGTTCTCTCAGAAGTGCTAACTGTCCTTACTGAGAACACTTGCACACAAGCTTATTAGGTAAATAAAAAAAGTTTCTTTTTGCAGGAAAAACCTCTTGGCACTATGGCTTCATATTAATATTTAGTGAATTAATTTTATAAAGTTTATGCACCTAACATTTCTATTTCTTCCATTTTATTCAGCAATTGTGGATTTTGTGAGTTTGATATGCTAGACAAATATATTTCCATGATTTATACATAATTTGTCAGTCGCGGGGCTGTTTAAAATACTTTCAAATGGGGGATGCCATTCAATACTTTTCTTTTATCTATTTAGCAATAATTTCATATTTACTTTGATGCCCATATTACATTTATGAATAGTTCAGTATTTTCAAATGTTATACATATTGCACCTGCATCTATAATGAATCATTTAGTCATCAATTATATTACCAGTAGATAATGATAACTTGCATATACCAGAACTGAAGCTAATAGTCTTGAATGGATTTCTTCATTGACACAGGCCTCGTCATGCTCATGTGTTAAGGTGCCAGCTATTGTAGATCACAGCTTATACTACCTTTCATCCTGTGCACTGCATGCTTATACAGCTTAAATTCACATCTTTCTAACATTATATAGGATTTCTACAAGACTTCATTGGAGTAAATTGCTGGATATGATACAATAATAGCTGCAAACTCCTGGCATCCTGGGCTCAAGATGAACGACGATAGACCCGAGGCTAATCATTTCCATAATTCCACTTTCACTGCAGCTGTGAAAAGACTTAGACAAAGACATGCCATTGATCCATTTGAAATACTTTTGCAGGGGCAAAATGTTTCAAGTGGTATATTTATATATGTTATGGTTGAGACACGTGGAACCTGTGTTTATTCTGATCTAAATTTTCTATATCTGCTTTTTACTTCATGCTTTAATTTGTTAAAATTATGAAGCTCTCTCATAAAACCTGGTATTCATAGCCACAATAATAACAGATCCTGCAGAACCCATTTATAATTAAGGAAGCTGGATAATCACAGCTTTACCTGTCTATAGAGATATATCTGGTCTTAAGCGGAAGGATTTACTCTTTCCTGTATGTGAATTATCCATGGAAAGGGATATAACCCCAAATATAAGAACATCTAGCTTATTATCTCAAGGTTCTTGGGGAAGTCTTCTTAGGTACATCAACAACAATTTATGGAGAAGACACAGAGAAAGAAGTTGCTCAACTGCTTATGTAATAAATCAATCTTAATATACTAATAAATCTCAGTAAATCTAATCTACTACTAATAAATCTACTTATGTAGTAAATAAGTAGATTTAAGTACTAATGTCATCTGTGGAGTACCCATAATAGGTCAGGTACTCTGTTGCATATGATATTTGATGAAGGCTGAGTTAAGGTCTCAAAGGGCTCAAGTAGTAGAGTAAACAGAGACAAATAGAGGCCAGTTAGTATGACTAGTGCTCTTTAAATGTCAAGTACAAGTATCTACCATGATACTGAGCTATACATGAGGGCACGGAAGGCTTCACAGATGAGAAGCATTTTTTGGATATCCAAAAGAAGGTTTTTGGATGGAAAGAAGGATCTTGTCATAGAGGCAACAGCAAGTTAAGGGAATGCATCTTGACTTACATATGCCAACTTTTGTGAATTTGATCAATATGAATCTGTTAATCAAGTCTAGTTCATAGGTAAGCAAGCTTTTAACTAAGGCACTATTCCACATCCATAATCCAAAACATAGAACTTCGGATCAGTGGTGAGTTTGCTTACCAAGTGACGCTAGTGGTAAGGATCCTGCCTGCCATTGTAGGATATCAAAGAGAGTCAGATTTGATTTCCTGGTAGAGAAGATCCCCTGGAGGAGTGCATGGCAACCCACTCCAGTATTCATGCCTGGAGAATCCCATGGACAGAGGAGCCTGGCAGGTTACAGTTGATAGAGTTGCAAAGAGTTGGATGAGTCTGAAGTGACTTAGCACGCACCAAGCCACATTACTCAAAGCTGCCTCATATCTTTCTATTTTTCTTTTTTAGCATCCCTGCAGCTATAATACATATAGATCAAGTAAATAATGAATTCAAAAAACAACAATAACAGCAATGCACACATGTCTATGTATATTGCATATGCATTTAGAATTGGATATGCTTAGTCCCTGCTTCTAAGATAAACAAAGAAGACATTTATGTTAACAAAAAATGTCCAGTGCTACATGATATATGATTTCGTAGGTAAATATAGAAGAAACATTAAGAACACAGGTGGAAAAGATGCTCATATTCTCTCAGATTTGATTTAAGTGAGTGATTCTGATGGTATGAGCTTTTGCATAATTACTCTCCAGTCAATGAAAGACCAAAATAGAGAATTGATTTTAAATGTCCACTAAATCCATCTGGAGGCACCCAAGCAATATTCAAACTACAAGCCAAATGAAGTATTTATAGAACAGCTGGTTTCAGAATCATACACATGATATATATCCCATGTGTCTTCTTAAATACATCCCTTAGCATCACTGATCATACAGACTGTGGATGAACAAATCTAAAATCACTACCAACATGTTATTAAAATTGGCTGAATGCTTTCATCGAGAAAATGCCAACCCCAGTGAAAATTCACTGGAGTTTGAAGAAGTCTTAAAACTTTTATTGGTAGAGTTAAATATTAATTTCTATAAATAGGAAAGACAAGAAAAAGTAAAACCTGTTTTTACCAACAAAAGAAAAATTTCATGTAAAGATGTAAAACTGTGGCTTTGAAAGAAGAAAACGTTGGAATTGAGAAAATATGTATAGCACTTTTTATTGTAATCAAGATGGGAAACCTACTTAAATGATCTTGAGTTGGAAACTGTGGCTGTATACAGACAAATGTGGATAATATGATCCAATAACAGGAATGGCTGAATTTTAAATAATTTTTCTTTATAATTGTTAGGTCTCAGTGTCACCATTTTTTGTTTTCATGAATTTATTTGTTCATATATCTGTTTATCCAGCCTTAATTAGGCTTTTTCTATGTACATTCACTCAACATTTGTTGTGTTTATACGTGCTGGTCTATTTTGCTATATTCTGAGGATTTTGAAATTCTCATTAAGGAGGATAGATAGACTAGAGCATTTTAACCTGAAATTACCTTATAAGAGACAATCTGTTGTTATCGAAGAATTATTTCACCTTTTATCTGGCATGTTGCTGTTATTGTTATTAATCAGAGCAGACTGGTGAAACTTTATAGTATCCAGAAGTAACAAGTAGCTCCTTGAATTTACCTGCTTGATGGGACAAGGGCGTATGTGAACACTGTTCATTAGAAGCACATCTAATTAGTTAGTAGAGAATAAAATTATGTGTCCATCCACTCCATGTGAAATAATTCTCAAAACTCAAAATTCTTCAATGAGAACTTATTTTTTTGTGATTCAGACCGTATTAGTTGAAGGTTATAAAAAGAGACAGTGTGAACATCATCTTGTCTAGCTAGTTCATAGAAAATGGATAGGCTATTATTTAAAACATTCCCACTACCCACAAACCTCCTGATCTTCTTGTCTTTTGAATTCATCCTTCATTCTGATGTTAAATCTCAAGTACTTTCTCACAAAGGCAAATTGATAAGTTTTTAACCTCAAGAGCCTGAAAGAAAACATACACAAAGTCTCCTAAGCACATCAGCTACATTTCTCTGAAGTGTACTTGACATGGGGGAGATGACTGACACTTACATCCTGATGACAACAAGAACTGAGAGAAAGTAAACATGTTATCACATATTTGCTTTAATGAATCAAGCATAGGTTAAGTGATGTGGCTTTGAGTCCTTACACAAAAAGTCAAAATACATTAGCCATAAAATATTGAAACAAGCATGTTTCTTGATTCATCATTTTATTTTTTGCATATTTGGTACCTAAGAATATCTTTACAAAGGCAGGCCATTTTACTTAATGTTGGTAGAGTATTCTTTTTTGTTTGTTTGTTTATTTTATTGAAGTAGTTGATCTACAATGCTATGTTAATTTCTACTGTAAAACAAAGTGATTCAGTTATACATATATATACCTTTCTTTTCATATTCTTTTCCACTATGGTTTATCATAGAATACTGAATATGGCTCTCTGTGCTATAAACTAGGATATTGTTTTTTATCCATTCTTTATATAATTGTTTGTATGTTCTAGCTGCAAACTCCCAGCACATCCACTCCCTTCCCCACTCTGGCACCCACAAATGTGTTCTAGTGTTGATAGGGTATTCTCGCATGTATTTCTAATGTGCAGAGTGATTTCACATATAAAACAGAGATTATCTGTACAACAGATTTAGCTCTACCCAGGTAACTTTACTTCTGAGTACTACAATATATATATAAGATATATAAGACACAACTGTGGCTGTAACTGTGCTGATTATTTAACTGTGGAGGCCTGTCTAGAGACAAGTATCTACAATAAAAGGATGTGTATGCAAAGAGACAGATGATTAGTTCAGCTAAGTAAGAAATGTTTTTCTGACTTCCAGAACTGAAATGTTCATTTTTTTTTTTCTAATTCTATACCAGCTATTTCATTATTTAGAATAAGGTCTTGCTCAAGTACATGTCTGCCTCTTCTTCTGTAGTATTACATGATCATTAGAAGCTGCTGCATAGGGAACATATAAATGAAATAATATGAGAAGTGGAGGAGTTTCAGCAAATAGGATGATAAAATGCTTTGAGGGGAACTGGCTCAAAGAAAAACAGCAAAAAGGCCTATGGTTAAAGCAGTCTTCATAAAGAACACTATAACTCAACTGCCACAGGTTACTGGGCTCTTGGAGGGCTGACAATGATGAAAGAGCAAAGCTGAGTCTATAGTATGACTCAGCCCATGGGCTTAGAAATATACTCTCATGTTCAAGTCAGTTTTTCCACATGTTCATCTGGACCCCTTCCCAACAAATGTAGCAATGTCATCACTCATTTGTATTTGGAATGCAAAAGTAGGTGGTCAAGAGATACCTGGAGTAACAGGCAAGGTTGGCCTTGGAGTGCAAAACTAAGCAGGACAAAGGCTAATAAAGTTTTCTCAAGAGGACACACTGGTCATAGCAAACACCCTCTTCCAACAACACAAGAGACAACTCTACACATGGACATCACCAGATGGTTGACACTGAAATCAGACTGATTATATTCTTTGCAGCCAAATATAAAGAAGCTCTATACAGTCAGTAAAAGCAAGACCTGGAACTGACTGTGGCTCAGATCATGATCACCCTATAGCAAAATTCAGGCTTAAATTGAAGAAAGTAGGGAAAATCACTAGGACAATTCAGGTATGACATAAATCAAATAATTTATGATTACACAGTGGAAGTGATGAATAGATTCAAGGGATTAGCTCTGGTAGACAGACTGCCTGCAGGACTATGGGCGGAGGTTCATAACATCATACAGGAAATGGAGACCAAAACCATCTCCAAGAAAAAGAAATGCAAGAAGACAAAGTGATTGTCTGATGAGGCCTTGCAAATAGCTGAGAAAAGAAGAGAAGCGAAAGAGAAAGGGAAAGATAAGCACAACTGAATGCAGAGTTCCAGAGAATAGCAAGGAGAGATTAAAAAAAAAAAAAAAGAAAGAAAGAAAGAAAACCTTCCTAAGTGAACAATACAAAGAGATAGAGAAAAACCACAGAATGGGAAAGACTAGAGATCTCTTCAAGAAAATTGGAGATACTAAGGGAACATTTCATGCAAAGATGGGCACAGTAAAGGACAGAAAAGGTAAGGACCTAACAGAAGGAGAGATTAAGAAGAGGTGGTAAGAACACAGAGAAGAACTGTACAAAAACTGTCTTAATGACCTGGAAAACCATGATGGTGTGGTCACTCACCTAGAGCCAGATATCCTGGAGTGTGAAGTCAAGTGAGCCTTAAGAAGTATTACTATGAACAAAGCTAGAGGAAGTGATAGAATTCCAGTTGAGCTATTTAAAACCCTCAAAAATAATACTGTTGAAGTTTTGCACTCAATATGTCATCAAGTTTTCAAAATTCAGTAGTGGCCCAGGACTGGAAAATGTGTTTTCATTCCAATCCCGAAGAAGGGCAATGCCAAAGAATGTTTGAACTACCATGTAATTATGCTCATTTCAAATGCTAGCAAGGTAATGCTCAAAATCCTTCAAGCTAAGCTTAAGCAGTACATGAACCAAGAATTTCCAGATGTACAAGCTGGATTTAGAAAAGGCAGAGGGACCAGAGATCAAATTGCTATTGGATCATAGAGAAAGCAAGGGAATTCTAGCAGAACATCTATTTCTGCTTCATTGACTATGCTAAAGCCTTTGACTGTGTGGATCATAAAAATCTGTGGAAAATTATTAGTGTTGGGAATACCAGATCATCCTGAGAAACCTGTATTCATAATAAGAAGCAACAGAACAGGACGTGGGACAATAGACTGGTTCAAAATTGTGAAAAGAATTCGCCAAGGCTGTATGTTGTCACCTGCCTATGTAACTTATATGCAGATTACATCATGTGAAATGCCATGCTGGATGAATCACATGATGGAATCAAGATTACTGGGAGAAATATAAAAAACTGAAAATATGCAGATGATATCACTCTAATGGCAGAGAGCAAAGAGGAACTAAAGAGCCTCTTGATGAGGGTAAAGGAGGAAAGTGAAAAATCTGGCTTAAACCTTAACATTCAAGAAATCAAGATAATGGTATCTGGTCCCATCACTTCATGGCAAATAGATGGGGAAAAAGTGGAAACAGTGGCAGATTTTATTTTCTTGGGCTTCAAAATCACTGCAGACAGTGACTGCAGCCACAAAATTAAAAAATGCTTGCCTCTTGGAATGCAGCTTGGAATGCAGCTATGCCAAACATAGACAGTGTATTAAAAGGTAGAGACATCACTTTGTTGAAAAGGTCCATATAGTCAAAGCCATGGCTTTTCCAGTAGTCATGCATGGGTGTGAGAGTTAGACCATAAAGAAGGTTGAGTGCTGAAGAATTGATGCTTTTGAATTGTGGTGCTGGAGAAGACTCTTGAGAGTCCCGTGGACTACAAGGAGATCAAATTAGTTAATCCTAAAGGAAATCAACCCTGAATATTCATTGGAAGGACTGATGCTGAAGTTGAAGCTCCAACACTATGGCCACCTGATGCAAAGAGTCAACTCATTGGAAAAGATCCTGATGCTGGGAAAGATTGAGGGCAAGAAGACAAGGGGGCACCAGAGGATGAGATGATTAGATGACATCATCAACACAATGGACAAGAGTCTGAGCAACCTCTGGGAGATACAGAACAGGGAAGGACAGGGAAGCCTGGTGAGCTGCAGTTGATAGAGTTGCAAAGAGCCAAACACAACTTAACAACTGAACAACAAAAACAATCATCACTCAGGAGATTCAAAAGGGTTTTGGTCAGCTTTAGTCCATGAGTTTGGAGCATGGACAGAACGTCTTAAGTCCTGAAAGGAAAATTGAGTTAGAATGATGTTTATTTCATTTTTTGATGGCCTCCATCTTACCCACTCCTTATAGGTGCTTCACTAGAATATGAAAAAGGAATCAGAGTGATAGCGGAACTCAGAATGTGACCAAGAAGTTAAGGTTCAGCAAACCAGTTGGAGGGGGCAGACCAGTTGTTTTTGCTACCAGAGGTACTGATGGAGGGAAGGAGATAGGAGAGGGAAAGACAGACAGAGACAGACAGTATGACCAAGAGAGATAGAAAGGCAGAGAGAGAGAGAGAGACAGAGAGAGATCAGAGAGATTCATCAGGAACAAAATGCAGTATCTTTCTGTTGTGCATCCTGATGAAGTTCAAGTTCAACATAGGCAAATGATGAGTAACACAGACATTTTTTTAAGGCAGTGATTTTCAACACACAACTGCACTTTAGAACAACTTAGATGTGCTAATTTATACTAGTTCAATCCTGGGTTTCAACTTAGACCAATTAAATCAGAATTTCTGAAAATATAAATCTCCATATGTAATTCTAATATAAAGCAAAGTTGGGAAACTATTGCCTAAGGATGTATAGAACAGGATGAGATGCATTTTTGTAGTTGAATATTCACTGTTTTTTGGATTTGTTAACGTGTTGTGGTGATAAATAACACCCATGCCTCAAACACCATAAATGGATATAATGAACAGTTGTGAGAGAAACCATTGGCCTCAAGACACTTTGGATAAATATAATGAAGTGCCCTCCAAGTTTAGATATTCTTTACATACTCTGACACAATGACTATCCTACAAGTTAAGTATGCAATTTGTTTGTTTATGCCTATATATATATATATATACATTCAGTCCCAAACTCAAGGGACTAGAAAGAGAAGAGAAACTTCAGGTAGGTTTTGTGGGATCTGAAACTTCAGAAAGATATTTCAGGGATATTAAAATCCTGTGCCCAGAAACACATGGAAATTAGTGCTGGAAATTAAGGTTGATGTCTTTAGATAGAGATGGCCTAAGCTCCACCAGAGAGCTTCTAAAGGTATTACCATGGTCCCCAAAGGAATCACTTGTGAGCTTTGCTAGAGCTAGATTTAGAAAACTTCATATTTGGGAAGAAGGAATAACATAAGTGCAACCTTCATTTAACAAAGGATGGGGAAGGACCCCATATACTTCAGAGGAACAGAATGAATACATGGCCAATAATGGCCATATGTTCCTACAACAATTGCTAGAGATAAATTTCAGTGTGACTGATTTTACTTTTCATCATCTGTCAGAACTGAGTTTAAAATAGAAATTATTTTGTCACACAGTTCTAAAGTCACACTTCATGCCTGCCTGAACTCGTGGCCTAGATTTGTACCAAATATGGAATGTGTATCAATAGCATTAAAAAACAAAAACAAACAAACCAAAAAAAAAAAACTCATACAAATCTATCATAGGATCATCTTTTCTAAGTCTCCTTAGACTTATAATAGCTGATAATCTGTACTTCAAATAAATAAATTTTGCTGTGTTCAATCTCTCATATGAAATCTCCTTGAATGTTCACCCTATTTTTGGATTGTGTGTGCCTCTTGTTTCACAGTTCTCTTCACTGGTTTTTTGTTTTTTTTTCAGTGTCAAGTTCAACTTGGACTTCATCTATGCTATGGCTTTTAGGTTGATTCTGGTATGTCAAGTACCTAACTGGAAACCATGAAACCCATGTATTAGGCAAATTCAAAATAAAATCTATATAGTGTTAGCCAGCAAACCAATGAGCAGTCACAAAAACAGACAGAGTTTTACCATATTTTACTATGTTCAGTGAACTAAACATGGTCAGATACAAAATGCTTCAAACCAGCTTGTTACAGAGTTGTATTTTCAATATATTAATTGATTGCAGTACTGACTTTTCCCTTAGGGAGACCAACAAAAGTGGGTCTGAATAGGAGCAGTGAGAAGGTCAATTGGTAGCTAAAATTAGATAAACAGGGAGAATGATTTGGAACCAGGAGAGAGCCGGGCCCCCTCATTGCAGAACAAGGAACACAGCAAAATCTTCAGGGATGAGTTGCCTCAGAACAAGGATGCCCTGCCTTTCAGCAACTGGTGTGTGCCTGCAGCCCCAGCATCACCACCACCCTCCCCCCCAACCCTAACCACACACACAGACAAGTGAAAAAAAAGCAAAGGATAGGGAGTAGAAAACCCAGATTCCCTGAGAGGAAGTGAGTGCATAGAGCACCTTGCCTTCCATTTCTGAAAGTGTGGTGACATATTTTATCTTGACCATTCCTTCAGCTAATAACCATTTTTAGCAAAGGTGAAAAGGAGATGATGCCATAGAGAGATTCAAAATTACAGTGACTGAAGAAGATGGAAATACACAAGTGTCTTTCTCTCTTAAATCGTACTTAAGCTTCAGGTTGTAGTGCTACCGGCAGGCTAAAGAATTGAGGGGGAGGAAGGAGAGAGCATTGCTACTCAACTATAATGAAACTGAGCTGAAACAATGGGGTGTGTCCCTACAGGTTGGGTCACAGTGCCACCACTAAACAAGACAACATGTACACACAAGTGCAGAGCTGAGGTCTTACTTTCTGTCTCACAATTCCCCGTATCTTCTATGCCAGTTGCAAATAAGAATATATACCTGAAAAAAAAAAAAAGAATATATACCCAAGAAAGGCAGAAACTGTCCTATTAATAAATGCCTGTGAGATGAAGGTCAGCATCTGCTCAGTCATTTGAGTTTGATAATAGAAAAGACAAATCTGAAGAGAGTCTTAAAGTGGATGTCAAAAGTGGAAAGCATTTCTTTTGGGGGATGGGGGTACAAGGGTTTGTTTTGTTGTTACAACTTTACTGGCACTCATCGTTTAGATCCATCCATATATACACAAGCAACTTGTTATAGGTGTTACGAGTTAATGTGGCATATTTTCACTCTTTATACATTGATAAATATAAAACATATTTCCTTTCAAGTCAACTTTCACTGATTTATTTGTAGATTTAATAATCTTGCTTATTCAGAACATTTCCTCTTCCTTTCTGATTTTGCAGTTATGAGTTGGCCTAAATATACTAAGACATATTCAGCTTTATAAATATATTGCAACCCCCTCAAAGCCTGGAATGCATATCATTCGGAGAGTGAAAATGACTCAAAAGCATGAAGTCTCATTATCCATAGGTAAGTAACCCAAATCTGTGTCTAGATATTTAAATATAAATAGTTCCTGGTATCTGGGCTGTGACAGATGTAAGTCACCTTATTACTGCTTAATTGCCTCCATTACTAACTTCATTACTTCTTTTTTGGCTCTTAGAGGACTCCGTGTGAGCTCATGGGGCCCAACTGCTTTGGGTGAGAGAGAAATGAGCACTTTTCCATGGGTACATGGCTGGGATTTTGTTGATCTGCATCACACTTCGACCCCAGGTTATGCTAAATGAATGACTTAAAATGATCCTTGGGGAGCTTACCTTACATGCCAGCTTCCTTAGCAACCCCAGTGCCTAAAGTCAGCTCTGCCTATCACATTTTCCAGTCTCTCCCTGTTCATTTCTCCTGTCTCCTGCAGCCCGTGGTGCTATGCTGTACCTAGAGGGGCAGTTTGTTTTTCTATAACAAGTCTATTTTACCATCAACATTCTTTTGCTACCATTGAGATACAATTTATTTTTTAAGAAAAATCTCTATAGTGTCATGCTATATTAAGCAATAGAACTTCAACTTCCCCAGAAGTATATGAAGTCTAAAGGGTTGAGTTGAAATTCCAAGATTACATTACCTTAGCTGCTAATTGAAATGGAACAATTATCTCTGTCTTATACATGCACTCTGGGGCATATTTTGTTGATGGTTCATATTTTTCAATAATACCCTCCCTAGAGTGGTCCTGTCTCAGATTATCAGCTGATAATCTTCAAATCCCTTTGCCCTTTTCTCTTTCATGCAGATTTAAGCTCCTTCATTTATAGGTTTATGTAATATATTCACTGAATGCTTGTCAGAGCTGCAGTGTCTATTTTTTTTTTTTCCAGAATCTTTCTTGGGCAATTGCTAACTAAAATTATCACCTGCATTGAAAGAAACTTAGTCTATGTTGAAATTATGTCAAAATAGCTCATTGAAGAGTGAAACATTTAAGTTATCTCTTTTGAACTCTACAAGAAAATTATTTGACAGATATTTACACATTTCCTGAAATGTGTTAAGTCCTCTGCTGGGCACTAGGTACATATAATATTCAGTACATTCTGTCTCAGTCCACTCCAGACAGGTTAAGAACATCACACAAGAAAAGGGTAAAAATACAAGTTATATGCCATGTAGGGAAATGATTAAGTGAGTGATGCTCACATCAAGTTCTGTTTTTGCCATGCTGGCTGTGAAACTCTGGGCAAGTTACTTACTTTGAACTTGGTTTCCTCATTTAGATAATGGAATAGTAGTAATGCCTTCCCTGGTGAAGAAATTGGAGCAAAACATTAGGAGCCAGGGCATTCTTAGAACAATGTCTGGTATAGGGTAACTATCTGATAAATATCAATTATTTTTGATTGTCCTTAAAGCAAAATCTAAATGCAGGGTTGTGTTCAGAGCTAAGAGGAGGAAAAAAGTTTCTCTCTTTTTTTTTTAAAGAAAATTTCTCTTGAATAAAAGTAGAAATAAGTGTAGCCACAGATTTTTCAGTCACTCAGTCATGTCTGACTCTGTGACCCCATGGACTGCATCATGCCAGGCTTCCCTGTCCTTCAAGATCTCCTGGAGTTTACTCAAACTCATGTCTGTTGAGTAGATGAAGAGGTAATGAGTAAATTAGATGAAGCTTTGTGGATTAGTAGAAACATCCTTTGGCTTGGCCCAGCTGTTAAGGGGTGTTGTGTGTGAATGTGTGTGGGTAGGTATTCAGAAATAACTCTAATCTGCTTTTGTTTCTTTTTTTTTTTTTTCCCAAAGATAAATTAGTCTCACTAAATCCATTAAATGGAAGGGTAAAGAACCAGGGGTAGGGGATTCTCAGGTGGCTTAGTGGTAAAAATCCACCTGCCAATGCAGGAGACATGGGTTTAATCCCTGATCCAGGGAGATATCAAATGCTGCAGAACAACTAAGCCAGTACACCACAACCCCTGGGCCTGTGCTCTAGAACCCGGAAGCTGAAACCACGAGCCACGTGCCACAGCTGCTGAAGCCTGTGAGCCCTAGAGCCCATGCCCTGAAACAAGAGAAGCCATCTCAATCAGAAGTGCATGCACTGCAACTAGAGAGTAATCTCCGCTTGCCACAACTAGACAAAAGTCTGCACAGCAACGAAGACCCAGAGCAGCCAAAAATAAATAAATGAAATTATATATATGAAGAAAAGTGCAAAGATGTGAGATACCCGGCAGTCATGGTAACAGGGTGTTCTCAAGAAGATCCCTTGGGTGCCTCTGCCAGAATGAATAAACTCCAACTGATTATTTCATGCTTCCCCTCAAGATTCAAGGTTCCCGCTAGTCCTACCTCTGACTGCTGCCAAAGTCTGCCACTCTCCCCTCTTTAAAGGTGTCAGTTCTAAAAAACATCACACCAGTGACAGGATCACAGGTAATCATGTGGGTTATTACCCAGGAGAATGCACGCATAGGGAGTCCTGGGCGAGGGGTCTAACAAGCAGCAAGAGGAATAGGGAAAATCCTGCTTTTAGATTTGTTACATGTCATTATGAGATATGCTAACTCTCCAAAAACTTCTTGAAATGAATCACTGACTATAGCACAAAAAATGCATTCAATAAATACTGAATCACTTTAATGAATTTACACTCCGTATTCTGTGACATTTTCACAGAACATTTTATAATACACATGTCTGTATATCTATGAGATCATTTAATTATAAAGAGCCACACAAAATATTTTGAAAAAATAAAAAAGTTTATAAAAACATCTTGCACTTCAATGTAAATTGCTAAACTGTTTACTTCATTTATGAAGTTCTTTACAAATTAATTACCATCTTTTTCTTGACCACTTAACTTTTATTAGAATTTGGACAAAGAAAGTAAAAATTAACACACCACTGTAACTCAGCTATACTTCACTAAAATAACTTTTTTTGTAAAAACCCTAAATTACTTTGCTGGACAGTAGGAATGAATACAACGTTGTAAATCAACTCTACTTCAATAAAATAATTTTTAAAAAAGAAAAAGATTGGGACAGGAAAAGATAATAGCTTCTCCAAAGATCACAAAGGGAATAGACAATATTTGGTGCAAATATTTAAAGAATTAAAGTGTTCAACCAAAACAAAAGATATGATTTAATGACACTAGTAATTTCAAGTCATATTCCAAATCAATTTAAAACTAGATGTTTTCATTCTATGCATCACTGAACAGAATTACTTTATGACACCTCATTCACAAGGTAAAAATAATCACCCACTCTTCTTAGTTTCATAAAAATATGTTAATAACTCAGTTGTAACACAAATAACAGTGTATACTATTTGGTCACATGCATCTGTCTTTGGCTCATGCCTGAAGAATTAAAACAGAAGCTTATCTACACGCTTGTGGTCTCAACATTTAACACAAGGACAGCTGAAAATTTGATAGCAGAACTAAATGTGATTGATCTTCCTGTTAAAAAATAAAATGATCAAAATATGGTACAAGGGGAAAAATAAAAACTTAAACACACAACACTCTTTCTTGCACTTTCAAGTTCTCTGTAAACTAACTTCAGGACCTCAAGAAAATAATTCCTTATTGTGTGTGAAAGGATATATGACTCTCTGAGTTTTGAAGATGAAAGGTGATAAATATATCCTAATCATCATGCAAAATATTATTATTGACTTCAGTATGATTCTACATATGTTTGAGAATAACTGTTTTGTGTTCAATATTCAGTAAAGCATAAGGGCAGTCTGGGAGTTAATGGAGAGAAGGATCTATATCACGTTTGAGATTTTCCTTAAAGTATTAACCAATGCCAAGCACCTAAGAAAAAAAAAGACTTAAAAAAAGCACCTATAAAAGGGGACTCCTGAGAGTCCTTTGGACTGTAAGGAAATCAAACCAATCAATGCTAAAGGAAATTAATCCTGAATGTTCATCGGAAGTGCTGATGCTGAAGCTCCAATAACTTGGCCATCTGTTGGCAAGAGCCAGTTTATTGGAAAAGACCCTGATGCTGGGAAAGATTGAAAGCAAAAAGAGAAAAGGGTGACAGATGATGCGATGGTTAGATAGCACCACTGACTCAATGGATATGAATTTGAGCAAACTCTCCAAGACAGTGGAGGACAGCGGAGTGGAGTGCTGCAGTGCATGGTGTTGCAAAGAATCTGACATGACTTAATGACTGAACACAAATAACAACAAAGTACCTAAAAAATTCTTTGCATTAAGCTCAATGCTAACTTCCCTCTGAAAGTCTTGGGAGGCAATACAATGAGAAAATTCAGGGAATTTTGAACAATGTTTTCTGAGTATTTATTATGTCTAATGATTCCACTAACTACTATGATTATGAGTAAACTAATAAAAAAAATCTTTCATTATAGTGAGAAATGCAGACTAGAAGACAAAAATAATAATAACATCATAAATCATAGAAGTACCATGCACAATAGGAAATGTTTGAGTCATTTTTCTTGGAGCATTTGCTCTTGAACTCTTAGGATAACAGAAGGATATACAACTAGTAGTGGGTTGGAGCCAGTTTCTACAGGCTCAGGTGAGCTGATGGTGGGAATCTCTTCCCAACTCTTCTTCCCATGATGTCATATTGGTAGCTTGAAATTGCCCACGATGGGGGATATTTATAGCAAAGAAATAAACAAATATAAATCAAGGCTTTCCTTCACCATCACCCCTTAAGTCATTTTCAAAATGTTTATACAATGATGTTTTTATAGTACTGTACACAATTCTGAAAGAAGGTATCTGATAAGAAAAAGAAAATATGTTTGTGTTTTAGGCTAGAATAACTTGATATTTTACATTTTGTTTTATGTCTGTGAAGGCATGGTTTGCACGGTTATGGTAGTTTTAGATTATTTTTATCCTTTACTCTTTTCTAGGACCTTCCAGAACAAATAACAATAAATAAGTGAAAGGTCCTAATGAATGAGTTTATTCTTGAGACATGAAATAAATTCATTAGATAACATTGTTATGAGATGAAGTAATTTTTAAGTAGTTCCCTCTTGGCTGATAGTCTCATTATTACACATCAGAGGTAATAACTCTTGCCATGTGTTATAGATCAATGCATGGTAAAAATGAAATATCCAACTGGACAACTGTGGTGAAAACATTGAGCATGGCTACAGTGTTCAAATAACCTGAGGTGATAGTAACTTGCCTAAATACTAACTGAAATTCAAAGGACAGCTTCTCCAGATTGAGTACTCTTGTGCTTGGTACAAATTAATTTCACAGTTTCCTTTTTCACTGGCAATCACCAAGGATCCTTGTCCAATTGCCAATAAATAAGACTGTTTCCTGAAATAATTATTTGTATGAAACAGAACTTGCATAAGCCATTTTCTTTCTTTCTTCTTCTTCTTTTTTTTTTTTTTCTTTGGTAGCCTGCAGTGATTTCTCCTCCACTAGAGCACTCTAAATTCGTTAACTTTTACAATTACTTTTGTAGCAGACAATTATCTTTCCAACCCAATCAGTTTGTCCACATTTTCATCACTGCAGTTTTTAGGCTGGGGAGAAAATCTGCTGGTAGGGTCCCAATTTCCATTTTAGAGTTACTCTTTTTGGTTTATGAGATTGTAAAAACTTGAATTATTTAATCATGCTCTTTTCTAAAAGTTTCACCACACCTTCAGGGCTTCATTTACCATGACAAAGGGTTTTAAATGGTTTTGAATGAGTAAATAAAATATTTCTTCTGAATGGCTGCAGGTCAGAACTTGTTATGGAATTGTGGCTACTTCAACTGTATACTGATCTGTTAAGCTCCCCGGTGTTGTGGGTGCTGTTTATAGCTGGGGATAAGGTTCTAATTGCTAACACTTCCTGAAGGCAGGTGCAGATCAGCAAGTAAGGTAAAGAGAAAAGGTCAAGAACACATAATAGCAATTTTCCCCAGAGTCCCAGCAGAAAAATGTAGAAAACAGAGAACCCCCACTGTATTTTTGAGAAGCAGTTTCCAGGGACTACTTGCTATGTTAGCGATCTGATCTAGAGCCTTAAAGACATGAGAATTTATGGGAAGGACTTGGATTTTTAATGTTTCTCGATGTAGGGCTCCTCTCAATTTGTGAGATATCCTCCCCGCAACTGGAGAAGTTAGTTACTACTGAAATGAGAAGCCCATGCAGCCTGAGGACAAACATGCAAGACTCAATTCCAAAGGCAGTATTGGCTGAATTAATTCAGTAGGAATAAGTGCAGAGATTGGAAAGCCAACAGGTTTGAGGGAAAACTGACTTGCAGTCATGTGATTAAATCAAACTCACCTGGATAATCTTCCTTCTTGAAAGTCACATAAATATAACAGATCATAACCTGATCACAGGAGTAAAATACTTCCTATTTATAGTCCCAGGTAGTTTGCAGAGCATCTACACAAGGAATAGAAAATCTTGGACACCATTTTAGAATTCTGCCAGCCACATGATGGGTGAGCAATAATCTCAAAAAGTTGTGAGGATTAAGGGTAATAAGTACTGATTTTTAAAATCTTGATTATCATATACCACTTGATACTTGGTAGCTATAAAAAAAAGACTTATTCTCAGGTCTAAGGGACAAGCATGGAGCCTAAATCAGAAAATAAGAGATTCAAAGTAAAATAATCCATAAAAAGAACAAGACAGAAATGAGAAATGATTGTTCAGATTTTGTTATCAAGGACCAATTTTAATTTTGAAAGCTGGCAAATTCTGTTTATTGGATGCTGGTAGCTTGTTAGGTAAGGGCTGACCCAAATTTTAAGGCATAGGAGCAGGATCAACATTATCTTCATTGATATATGGATTTTTATTGCTAGTTTAGTTGCATTCAAGGTATGCAACTTCTTTCCAATTCAACCTGATGTTCTTGGAATAAACCACTATTTTTTCTCTATATCGCCAAACTCCCTAGTACTTTTTTACTCTTATCTATCACTTGCTATTATCAATGAATAAATCTGCCAATAGAAATTTTATAACATCTATGTGATACTTTATTTTGGAGACTAGTAATTTTTCATATAAGAAAACATATATACATATAGATAGATATTCAAAGGCAGGTCTTAATATGTACAAGTGATATAAAAGTTATAGTAGTTGGCTAATATAAATTATGTGCCTGTCAGATGAAGCTTTGGAGTAATATCTATTAGATCAAATTATGGCAGTTGTGTGGGAGCTCATAATTCTTGTTTCTCAATATTTTATTACAGTTTATGTACAATCAAACTATAAACAAAAATATAAGATAGGATATGTTATCATTAATCATCGGTTTTTGCAACAAAGCAATGATTATTAAGATATAGAGAGTCTATTCAAGAATTCTTGGCATTAATGAGAATGATAGTTGTTGCATAAGAAGAGCTTCCTTCTTTCATAAAACATTTAATGAGAGCCTACTTTGTTTTAGGCACTGATGATATGTAGCAGGGATAAATAATATCTGCTTTTGAGAAGATTATAGTGTATTCAGGTGTAAAATAGAGAAATAAATCTTTGATTAAAAAGTCTAATAAGAGTTATGCCAGATTTATGCTCAGAAAACTATAGGGACAAAAGTTCATGGGATTGTTTTTTAATTCCAAAAGTTCTGTGACTTGGAATATAGACTGATTGTAGATTGTTCTGCCATTAGGCATAGCTGCCAGACTTATCTTTCTTCATTTTTCTTATATTATCACATACCTGTTAGGTTTGCAGTTCATATCTATTCAGTAAATGAATGAGAAAATGTATTTTAGTGAATAATTTGGCTGTTAGCATTTTTCCCCTTTCACTTTATCGTCAAATAAAAAGTACAGACTTTCTACACCATTATCTTTCCAGGACCTAGCTTCAGGGGAACCCCTCTCTACTCTTGGCTTAGAGTCAAGGTTAACTTCATCAACCTAATTTAGTAGTCCTCAACTAGGAGCATGTTTGTTCTCCAGGGATCTTCAGAAATATGTGGAGGCCTTTTTTTCAGGAAAGGGAGGTAGTGGCATTGGTTGCCACTGGCATCGAGTGGGAACAGGCCAGGAAGTTGTTGCATATCTCCAATGCAGAGGATAGTCCCTCTCCTCATGAAGAATTATCTGGCTGAAATGTCAATAGTACAGATATTGAAAACTGTACAGAAATTGTACAGGTTTAATGTTACGTTTCTAACCCCAGGAATTGGTTCAGGGAAGAGCACTTGATCTAAATTGATCAAATCAGAAAAAAAGTTGGAGGTGGTTTTTTTTTTAGACCATCAGGGGAAATGAATTTCTATTGATAGAATATATGATATGCAGAAACAACTATTGAATGTGGGACTCTCTACAGCTGAGACCTCAGGTAACTATTTGAGACATGAATAGTTATATGAGATTAGGATTCACATTAACAGGAATGAGTTAAGAAATTAAAAAAAAAAAAAAGATTAGTATGGTTTTAACAATGAGATTCAACAGAGTCTGAAGCCTTCCTTACCCTCTGAATGTTTTAGTAATATAATCCAAAAAATTTCCCTTATATTATTTAAATTTGATTGTAGTAACTTGTAGCAAAACCCTTCAACCTGATGAATAAACAAATGAATTATAAGTAAGACATAGGTAAAGATAAAGGTAAAAGGAGGGGTTAGCAAATGTGAAGGAAGCTATGAAGCAGAACAATTTATTCCAGCATCCCCATGTTAGCAGATTTTTTTAAATACTATCAAGAGCGTGATTTTATGAGAAGACAAATTTTTTGATTCCACCAGCATATTCAAAATTTTTTTTCTGATGCTCAGGACAATCACCTTGTCATTCTGAGATTCCTTCATCAGAAGATGCTATGATCCTGCTCCCAGTTCTACACAATCCCAAGCATTTTCTACAAAGTCGACTTCCTGTAAGAAGGCTTCCCAGCTCCCATTGGTCATAATTAGCGTCATCCTTTCCCCAGCAAGCATATATATTGTCTGAAAGAAAATTATTTAAATCTCTTTCTTATGTTCTATTATGGTCTGATAATTAAAAGCCATTAGTTATTTTTTGTGACTCAGGTTTGTGCTACTGGAATTTAAGAATATTCTTCATCATCTTTGTACCTCATAATTTAAAAGACTATTTATACCTGATAATAATAGCAGTGAGAGTCACTCAGTCGTGTTTGACTCTTTGCAACCCCATGGACTATACAGTCCATGGAATTCTCCAGGCCAGAATACTGGAGTGGGTAGCCATTCTTTTCTCCAGGCGATCTTCCCAACCCAGGGATTGACCCAGTTCTCCCACATTTCAGGCGGATTCTTTACCAGCTGAGCCACCAGGGATGACCATTTATACCTGATAGGAATTCATGAAGCTTTATTGAATTAAATACTACTTTATTACCAAACAAAATAGCATGAACATTTCTTTCTTTTTTTTTTTTTTTTTAAGTAACATTTTAAAATCCTTTCAGGAGACTGTCTTTTTATAACCTGGAACACAGCTCACTATCCAAATGACCAGAGAGAGAGAGAGAGAGAAACTGGATCTAAAAAATTGAATCTAGATGCTCTTATCGATGATATTTCCTTCAAGTTTGAACCCTTCCCCCGTCAGTTTGACTCTAAAAATGTTCTTTCTACTTCCACTTTTGTAAATATTTATTGTTTTAAAGGATGGAAAGAGAGGAGAATCACAGAACATTGGTGTTATCCTCAGAAGGGAGTGGTAGGGCACTGCTTTCATCCTCGGTTATTATGAGACTTTCATAGTGGATCAGATGGTAAAGAATCTGCTTGCCAATACAGGAGACCCAGGTCTGATCCCTGGGACAGGAAGACCCCTGTAGAAGGGAATGGCTACCCACCCCAGTATTCTTGTCTGGAGAATTCCACGGACAGAGGAGCCTGGGGGGCTACAGCCCATGGGATTGCAAAGAGTTGTACATTAATGAGTGACTCAGCATGTATGCACTTCAGTTATTTTAAGTGTATCTGTCTCAAACAAAGGGAATAGGAACACAAACGTTTGGGCTAATTAAAGTCAATGTTTACACTTTAAATACTTTCTGGGAGTAACACACTGTATACAATCACAGAATATAGCTCCTGTGTACTATTAATATTTCATATTAATATGATAATATTAATAATATTTATATTATAGTAACATTAATATTAAATAATTAATTATTATAATTAATATTAATATTATTGATTAATTGATAATTATTATTTGATAATTAATATCAAATAATATTAATATTAATAAGATAATATCCCTAAAAATATGCTCAGATTCTGAACTCCATCTTGTAAAATCCTTCAGCAGCTTCCCAAATCAACAAAGATCCAAGCCAGAATCTATTGAGTTACATATTAGAACCATTTGATCCTATTTCTTGCCTCCACATGGGCCATTCTTTCTCCACATAGTGGGCTTCCCTGGTGGTTCAGTGGTAAGGAATCTGCCTGCCAACACAGGAGCTGCAGGAGATGAGTTCAATCGCTGGGTGTGAAGATCCCCTAGAGGAGGAAATGGCAACCCACTCCAATATTCTCCCCTGGAGAATCCCATGGACAGAGGAGCCTAGCAGGCTACAGTCCATGGGGTCACAAAGAGTCACACAGCTGAGCTTGCATGTTTCTTATACTCTCTCAGGTACATCTGCAACAATCTATTTATTGCTAAAGTACTTTCACCATAGCTTGATATACTACCTCATTGGTTTTGTATATCGTACTTGCCCTACTGGAAAGCATTCTCCTCCTCCTTGGCCACATGACAGTCTTCTACCAATGTTAAGATTTAAACCTGAACCTTGCTGACCTTTGCACCTCCCATCATGGGTGCAGATGAGTTCTCACTGCTCTCCACGTAGCACCCTTCATATTTGTGCTTGTTGCTTACTTTGTCTCTCTTAGATAAAGAAATTTTTTATATGAATGTTTTTATCCTTTAAGAGATGGAATTGTGCAGGCAAGAACACTGGAGTGGGTTGCCATTCCTTCCTCCTGGGGATCTTCCCAACCCAGGGATCAAACCCGGGTCTCCAGCATTTCAGGCAAATTCTTTACCATCTGAGCTACCAGAGAAGCCTATCTATATGTAAAGAAATATTAGTCATTATTAATCTTCAAACAAGAAAAATTAAGTCCATTTAAGTTAAAAAAATAGCTTTTAAAGATGTTAATTAATTATAGAACAAATGGTTCCCAATCTCTTTAGAAATATTAATATTATAATAATCATAAATTAGGTTAAGACTTTAATTATTAGTATTTTTGAATCATTGCAATATTCAAATATTGCTCAATTGTTTATTTAGAATTCTGTCTTTGACTTCAAAAATTGAAAACAAAACAAAAATAATGATTAAAATGTGCATTGTTATTCACCTTTCATACTTTAAAACAGCAAATGAGAAAATTAATATAATAGGCATCAAAAAGAAAATGGTATTTCATTAAAATTACTCAGTTTTGTATCACTTTTTATTAAATACCCATTATGTCAAACATATATGTACACGTACTATATATGCATACTTTCACTTTATGACTCAAGTTTGACAAAATATGTAAGCATAGAAAGTGAGTATTTGGAATTGAAGTAACATTTAACTCTGCAGAAAGTGCATGTGTTCTTCTCATAGACATTTACTGACCATCAAATATGTGACTGGAGAAGGAAGTAGCAACCCACTCCAGTATTCTTGTCTGGAAAACTCTCATGGACCGAGGAGGCTGGAAGGTTATAGTCCATGGGGTCGCAATGCAACTTGGTGACTAAATGACAACAACAAATAAACGATGGGGACTCTACTTTGTGTAAATTTTGATGACATACACTTCCTTTCCTCCAAGAGATCACTTTTTAGTCTTATAAGAATTTTATGTTTCTCTCATTCATTTATTCAATAGTTATTTACTGTGTGTCTACTATGTGGTGAGCATTATGCTATTTGTTGGGTATATAACAGTGAATAGCAAGCCTGCATTGATCTATTTTTCTCCATTACACACACATTAAAATAATCAATAAATTTCTTTGATTTAATCCAAATTCTTTTTCCTTTGTCCATGGCTAACAGATTGATTCGCTTGTTAGTGAATCCCCTCTAAGATTAAGGAAGTAAGTTCAAACTCTCCTATCATATTTCACCAAACCACTCTCTATAAAGCCCATTACTAGCTTTAATCACTTTCATTAAAATAAGAATAAAGTACAAATTCTGTTCTAGAAATCAAAAGGAACTCAAATTTAATCTCAGATATTTTTGCCTCCAACCTATGTAGGTTATTTATCATTCCTTTTGCCTGTCCCCATTTCCACAATGATTCTAATGGTTAGTCCTTTCCGATACTTTACATTTTCTCTTAAATATCATTTCCACAGAAAAATCATCTCTGGTTACTCCATTTTCTTAGTTCCTTACCTTCCATAATATTATCAACTGGAGTACCTTGTAAGTTTGTTGAACAGTATAAATGGGTGAATATGTTAATAAGATTTCAGTTTGTAGGAATTAGAAATAGGTCTACAGGAACTATAAATAAGCAAACACATTTATAATTTTGAAAAGTACTATGATGGTATATGTACAGGTTATATAATAGTTAATAAAAATGTTAAACCTAGCCTACTCCCTGTTTCCACAGAATGTATAAACAAGGATATAAAAGATAAGCAGAACTGACTAATCAAAGCTGGGAAATTGAGAAAGAATTGAGAAATGTGGGGAAAGATTTATAAGCCATATAAAGAAAAAAATACATTAGGAATTGGACATTGGGATGTGATAAGAAATAAAAATGGGCTTCCCTGGTGGCTCAGTTGGTAAAAAATAAACTTAAGAGAAGATCGAACCTTGAAGTGCTTTATAATTCATGTGAGGAACTAGGTCCTCATGCTGAGAACAACTGGGAGTCATTGCATATACTTCAGTTATCAGTAACCTCTTGATATGGAACGAGGGGGAGAGAGATGTTATTTTTATGTTGCTGCTACTACAAATTGCCACACATTTAGCAACTTAACACCTATTTATTATCTCATGATTTACATGAGTCAGAAGTCTGTGCACACCGTGGTCCAGTTGGTTGTGTGCTTCGAGGTCACAAAGCTGGAATCCAGTGTCAGCAGAGCTGTGTTCCTTTCATGATTCCAGTCTCTTTAAGGTGATGGCAGAATTCACTTCCGTAGGGGTAGACCGAGGTCCCTGCTTCCTGGTTGGTTGCCAGGGAGGGGTCGTTCTCAGCTTCTAGAGTCTCAACCATATCCCTTGGCTCATGGCCCCATTCAAAGACAGCAATAGCTGGTCAGTTACTTCTCACACTTCTCAGACCTCTCTGCCTCATCTTTTTTTACATAGTTCTGCCATCTTTTCTATTTGTAAGGGCTCAAGTGACTACATTGGTTAATTTGTATAACACAGTTTATTTATCTCCTATCTTAAGGTCAGTTGATTACTAACCTGAAGTCCTCTGCAATTTCCCTTAGTTTAACATTTGATATTTCTGTTGTTTCTTTCCCTGAATTTTAATATCATTATAATTTATTTTGGTGTGCAGTAAGAATCATGTCTAAATTCCTTCCTCACTGATCTATAGTAACCATTACTAACGTTTATTAGCCTCATTTTCTTAAATTTTTTAATGGTTTTTATGGAAAACTAGTTTTTCTTAACCTCTCCCATTTTGAAAGCATTCTAAGCTATTCTTATATTTAGTTTTTGAAAATCCAGTGTGTGTGTGTGTGTTTATAAGAAATTTATAGGCACGATACTATACTACTGTCCTTATAATGAGGACAAACATGTTTAATATATAAAAATATGTCCATTGATATGTTTGATTCACCTGAAAAGATGAATGAATATTAGGAGAAATGAAAAAATGAGCAAAGTAAAAAGACCTATAGTGGGCAAAAATATATATTCCCTTGGCCTTAATTGAAAGGTGTCAAATGTCAAAGAAATATGGGGAATAAAGAATGAAATGAGACTAAGACCAAAAAGCCCCCAAGGCTTTTTGGGGGAGGGTTTCCCGGTGGTGCAGAAGGTAAAGCGTCTGCCTGCAATGCGGGAGAACTGGGTTCAATCCCTAGGTTGGGAAGATCCCCTGGAGAAGGAAATGACAACCCACTCCAGTGCTCTTGACTGGAAAATTCCATGGATAGGGGAGCCTGGTAGGCTGCAGTCCATGGGATCGCAAAGAGTCTCATATGACTGAGCAACTTCACTACCTAGAAGTGAAGGCTTTAGTTGCAAGTTAAATATAGGTGATTTAAAAATTTCTCCTTGGAATATATACATTTTATATTTTATAAAAACTATTTTATAAATATTTTATAAAAACTGTTTTTGTTCTACTTCCTTATATATCAAAGTAACAATTTTTTTTTTTTTAAACTCTGATTCGTCTCAACTATGCTTAGAAGTTATAATTGGTAATGACAACTGGGGAGAGAAAAATCCATGAAGATGACAATCAAGTTGAATTAGAATATGTAATCTAGTTCATTTTATGCACCTGGGGGGTTTGTTGTCAAAGTTCAAATTTTGATGTGTGGTTGTAAATAAAGGCGTCAATTCCCTTAAGCAATAATTCTCAACTTTGGTTGAATATTATGTATAATTAGTTGGGGAGTTTTAAAAATCCCAATGCTCAAACCACACCCCAGAGCAATTAAATTGGCATCTCTGGGGTTGGCATCTAGTTAGCAGTACTTTTTAAAGCTCCCCAGGTGATTACAATGTGCAGCTAAAGCTGAGAATCACTGCTTCAGAGTGGTATTATATATTTATTAAATCATGTATATGTGTTTGTGTGGGCTTCCCAGTGACTCAGCACTGAAATATCCGCCTGCAATGCAGGAGCCACAGAAGATGTAGGTTCAGTTCCTGGGTCAGGAAGATCCTCTGGAGGAGGGCATGGCAAGCCACTCCAGTATTCTTGCCTGGAGAATCCCAAGGACAGAGGAGTTTCTCGGACTACAGTCCATAGGGTCCCAAAAGGTTGGACACAACTGAAGTGACTTAGCACACAGCACACATATGTATGTGTATATTTACATAAGTGTTACATGCTTATTTCTTGACTTTCTGTTCTACTGATTTCTGGTATAATATTTGAATTACTGTTAATTCTTTAATGTTTGACTATAATTTGAAATAGACATTTTTATATTTTTCTAAGTATCTTTATATTGTATTTATTTTCTTTTTAAAACAGCTATTTTAATTTAAATGGAATCTATAAATGCCCTATATATTCATCAGTGTTCATATTTCATTTACCATTACAGTAGATACTATTTATTCCCTATTTTTTTTTTCATTCATTACTCCTATAATAGAGAAATATATTGATCTGGAATTAGGCAATTTTTAAAAAGTTTTTGCAGTTTTTTGCCTGATTTATTAAAATACATATCAGATACAGAAATGATACATAAATTGATTTTCCACTTTAAACACTGGTGATTCTGCTTATGAAGTCCTTAGATCAGGGAAAAAATATACCATATTTTTAATACTTTCAAAGGAAAATGATTTAGAAATGATCAAGTATTTTGACATTTTGACCATAACTCACTTTAAACAAAATCATATCTCAGTATATTTATATACACTTAATCAGAAATAAAGTTTCATGATGTGGTATTAACCTTCAGTATGTGTGATGCTCCTATGATGTTTTCTCTTATAGTCTACTCTATGTTAGTCTTAATAATATTCATCACAATACACAAAATTGTTTTCATATCCTAATTAAGTATTGAGAGATATTTGAAGATTATTTTTAATCCAATACCTTTATTTAATAGACAAGCTAAGGACCACGACAGTTAAGAGTAGCTTTTGTCCAGTGGTTACACGTGGTAATCCTTGATGTTAATAGCATTCTATTCAGTGGCTAGATCTTATCAAAATTTTGTCACATCAAGGCTCCTCAGGGTTGATTATTCATCAGTATTACATCAGATATACATAAAAGATATAGATTACCAGGCACTTCCACCTGGAATTGCTAATTAAACTAGTTTTTCCTATATCTAACATGTATATTCTTCTATTTTAATGTGCATCTAAGCTTACACAGACTTAAAAATCCTGAACCTCAAAACAATCAGTTTCTTCTAAGCTTTTATTATAATTTTTCCCACCAGTTGGTAACCTCTCTACATGTTTTTGAGGTGCCTAGAGTTTATAGTAAATGTAATTAAAAATATAATTTCTAATTGAAAGTAATTTATTAAGGAAGAACAAAATTATATATCATACATAAGTACTTTATGGATATTGTTTCTTCTAAGATCACCTACCTGAGAATGAAATAGATGAATCTGACCCTTCATTACAAGTTTTTGCCATTGGCTTAGGCAGTTTTTGGCCTCTATTTTAACAAACAAAACATAGAATATATATAACAAGCACGTTGATTGATTGGTTAATTGAGTACAAATACGTGCAGTGCCCGCTCCACCCCCAGTCTGAAATACAACTAATTCCAATGTAGTGTTTAAATTTATTTTTCACTTGAATTCCTAATATTTCCTTGGTTTCAAGAGTAAAGTTATACAATAGATTTGTTTTCCAATATTGTCCACCTGATTAGTCAAAATTTATCTTAGAAAATGATGAATGTTAATCACAGAAGTTTGGTATTTGATTTATGTTTTAAAGTTATTTTTTTATTTAGACAAGTATGCCTGCAGAATCCCAGGGACGGCAGATCCTGGTCAGCTGCAGTCTATGCAGTCGCACAGAGTCGGACACGACTGAAGCGACTTAGCAGCTGCAGCAGCAGCTTTATAGAAGTAAATACATTTTAACACTAAAAAGTTAGTTATGTAGGAAACATTATGCTTGAAGAATTAATTCCAAGCTTTACATTTTATCTTTCCTTCAAAAAGGGAAAGTAAATTTGCCTAATTATCTAAGTCATTTTTCTTATGTTTTTCAGATAATCATAGACTTTTAGATTATATAAAAAGATCAGAAACACTTTAGTAAATTCATTGCTTCTGACATTCATTCTAACCTTAAATACACACACACACATACACACATTGTAACATACTGTTGACACATTCAGTCAATCAAAAATTGCATTTAGGTTTAACCTTAAAATATTGAACAACGAGCTTTATGTGGTTCTCTATACTAAACATATAGGTTAATTTATATTGATGAGTGAGTGAAGTGAAAGTCATTCAGTCATGTTTCACTCTTTGTGACCCCATGGAATATAGCCCACCAGGCTCCTCTGTCCATGGAATTCTTCAAGAATACTGGAGTGGGTTGTCACTTCCTTCTCCAGGGGATCTTCCTGGCGCAGGATCGAACCAGGTCTCCTGCGTTGTAGGCGGGTTCTTTACCATCTGAGCCACCAGGGAAGTGATAGATTATATCAATAACATAAACTTCCAGATTCCAATAATAAACTTCCAGATTCCTAGTCAGCTCTTCTATTTATCGAAATAAGGGAGACAAATAGGATTTATCTTTAATTTTGGTGGGTTGAGAAGAATTCTAATTCTGCACTCTATGTTAAGCAGTGAAAAACAGGATGATAAATCTGATAAATAAGAATGTTTTTTCACATACAGTGAGCCTGAGTGGCAATTATAAATATCAAATTGTTGCAATATGCATAGGTGGCCTTAGTAATCTTCCTTAGAATTCTTGGCAAACCACTACCTTAAAAAAAGTACTCTACAAGCATAATGTCAAGTTTTCAAATGTCAGTATATCAATCAATATATCAAAATACTATCAATAATCCATAGTAACAAAAGGAATCATAAGGAAAGTCTTTTAGGGAAGTTTTCTTGCCTTTAGGCAACACCTCCTAAACATAAATTATTTCCAAACTTTGTTTTATTTATTTATTTCTAATACCTTTTTATAATATTCAGAGGGAATTCTCTGCTTCTTGAGTATCTGTTCCCAGTATACCATTTTTTTTGGAGACGGGGGGCAAAAACAGAACTTATTATTGTTCATCAGAATTCAGAATTTAGTCATGTAGGTAGCACTAGCAATCAGGTAGCTCTGATTTTCACAAAAGAGTCAAGTTAACTGGATGGCTGCATTAATTCATTAGTTGGATAGAAGACCTCATAGCAGTCACCTACCTTTGACAGTAGCTAGTAAAAGATCTGACATTTATTTGTCATTTAGTTACTATGGGTGGCATAACTGACCAAATATCCAAGTGCCTGAATGAATGTATGAAAAACACAAATAAGACTCATTCTTATGAGTCCATTTTGGTTGCTAGTTTTCGTTCCCTTTACCAGAACTATTTAGTGCCCCTTATATTTCTTAGTCTAGATCTTGTTCACTTGATCCACCATGCGGTCAGTGAGTCTAACACTAGTTTCTCTTACATTCTCTCCACAATTGCCTTGTTAATAAATGATATGACTTTTTAAAAGGAAAATTGTACCTGATCATGTAGTTTTTACCCATCTCATTAACAGTTAGAGTGTGTTTTAGGTTTATTGTGATTGTGGAACAATCTAAATAACTAAAGATTATTAAACCCACATTATTAGCTATATAGGATCCCATCAGTTTCCAGGGAGTACAGTGAAACTTGCATTACACTCCTAAGACATCTCTAAATTTGTAGAAGCCATTACATATATGTCTTGCAGAAATATAATTCAACCACATTTTCTAAGAGAATAAAATATTTTTAAAAATGACTAGTCACTTCTCAAGCACTTTTCACCCATAAAGCAAATAATTTCATTTTTAAACATTTCATTATATGACATATCTCTTAGTGAGAGCAGTCACAAGAGAAAAAAATGGTGAAATAATGCAACTGAGAAATTATAGGAAAGGAGTTGAAGGTGTGTTTTCCACAAGGAGACTCCAACAAAGGGATTTGGCCTCTGGCTTACTAAGTACACAATGGTAACAGTTTTTGAAAGCTGCCTTGAAAAATTCAAATTTATTTGTGGCTTAAAGATCTACCTGGCATAGAAACAGAACCATTATAGTAATTATGAACATTTATTGAACACACACTACATGCTAGTCACTATGCTAAGTGTTTTAAATAATAACTGATTATTATTTTTAAATGTCAGGAACTCTGTGAGGCAGTTATTATTTTTTTTCCATTTATGTATGAGGACACTAAGCTCAGAAAATAAAGTAGCTTTCTCAACTAGTTAGTGGCAGTTCTAGGATTTAAAACATGTCTAATTCCAAAATCCACATTGTTGATAATCTTTTTACCCATTCTTTTATTCAGCCATAAGAAAAAGATTTATTGAGATTCTATTACTTACCAAGACCTGAACTAGACACCAGAACCACAGAAGAAAACATGGTGACATGTCCATTCTCATGGAATGCATTGATAATATGTAACTAATAGATATTTCTGAAATCATGTAAGTTAATGTGTTGAATCTTTTAATGGCACTCTTGTTTTAAATAAATGCCACAATTTTCATGCATTTTTTTCAACTTATTTCTCATGGTCTTTGGTCTCATGGAAAATGGGCTGGATTGGCATATCCTCCTTTCTTATTATTCATGGAATTTAAAAGAAATATATTAGTACTTTTTCTTAGAGTAAACAAAATACATAAACACATATGATGAAACTGAATAAATGTTGGTGTTTTGAGCTGACATTTCTCTTGATTACTTCCCATTTCCTGGTTTTGATAGCATCAGTTAAATTTCAGTGACTAGAAACACTACAAACATTTCAAATTGGGTTGTCTCTGTATCATGTTCTCCTGATGCTTTTGCTGTGATCACTGGGTTGTGTTTATCCCTCTATTCTCATGTAGCAGTATTAAATCAGAGTTGCCACAATGATGAATTGATTTAATTTGCTTATTCTTAAATCCATGCCACACTACCAGCAAATCTCTTATCCTTAATCATTCACCCTGTTCCTCTGATTTTATCTCCTAAATACTTCAGAAACCCATTCCTGTCACTATTACTAATTTTCTAGTTCAGATACACATCTTTCTTGACTATTGCCTGAGTCTCCTAACTGGTCTCTCTGCCTCTATTGTTGCACTTCACATAGCATCCCCATCCCAGGGTTTGGGATATTATTATCTTAACCATATTATCTAGAATCAACTTGGATGGATTAAAGTGCAAATCTATCATAACATTTTCATTACCTAGTATTCCAACATCTATAATACTTTGTGTGTTAGTCACAAAGTCCTGTCTAACTCTTTGCGACCCCATGGACTATAGCCCACCAGGCTCCTTTGTCCATGAGATTTCCCAGGCAAGAATATTGGAGTGGGTTGCTATTTCCTCTTCCAGGGGAATCTTCCTTACCCAGGGATTGAACCAGATCTCCTGCATTACAGGCAGTCTTTACCATCTGAGCCACCAGGGAAGCCCTCTGTAATACTTTACTGCACTATAAAGAGATAGGCATACTCCCAAATCATTACAAGCTCCTTAAACTTAACACAAATACATCATTTATCTATGTATTGTAGCACTCAGAAATACCTAAATTATGGTGGAATTTAACAAACATTTGTTGAAATGAACTGAAATAAATATGCATTGAAGTTTCAGAAAGAAGAAAATGTTTCATTTATTTGGTTTATAATTGCTAGCTTTCATTTATTTTTTCCTTCTATCCTTCCATCCTTCCCTGGTTTCTTTCTCCCTCCTTTCTTCTTTACATTCATTGTTAGAGCACTGTTTAACTGTTATTTCTAGGCTTTTGTGTTTGGGATCCAACAAAGCAAAAGTCTCTGTCCTACTGGAGCTAAGTTTTATATTGGAGAATTTAAAATAAAAATGAAAATGTAGTAAATTAATGATCTAACATATTATCAGATTATCCTTGGGGGAAAATAAGTAAAATTAGAAAAAGTGAAGATAATCCAGAATGCCAGAGGAGGCAGCTGGAACAGGGTGACATACTGCATAGAGTAGTCAGAGTGGATCTCATTAACAAGCTGAGATTTGAGCAAATATGTGAAGGAAATGAAGGCATGAAGCAAACAGATATCTCAGTAAAAATCATTCTAAGCAGAAACAATAAAATGAAGCAGGTCATTGTGGTCCTCTTCCCACCCCATGTCCTCCACTTGCCTTTTGTCTTGTAGAGAAACTTTAGCCAAACAAAAAGTTTAATCAGAGAAGTGAGAAATACTGAAGCAAAGAAAAATAGCTGAGTAAGACCAATAGTAGTAATCATTAAGCAAAGTCAAGGACCTTTTAGTTCCTCATTATCTGTAGATAATATTCTGAGCCATATCCTGTGAGCTGTCTTGTAGATATTGAAACCCCCATGAGGTGTAAAAGTTAACTACATGATGATCAGACTATAGCCATGACATAAGCTGCCGTAAGTCCAAGAATTGTCCTCAAGGAAATTGGAACAAACTCACTCTGGAATTGAAGATTAACTTAATCTAGATGACAACGGCCAGACCACTGCATGACCAATTTCAAGGTTACTGTCAGAGCTGACTGTTATTTCTGCATGTAGCCCCCTCCCTTGGTCTACAAAATCTCTTGCCCACAGATCATCAGTGAGGGGGATAGATCTTTGGACATGAGTCTACTTTGCCACCCCTCCCCCATTGCCCGCCTTCAAAACAAAGCAAGCTTTACTTTCCACAAACCTTGTACCTTTATTGGCGTTTGACCAATGGGCAGCCAGAACCCACTTTCAATAACAATAGAGCTGTAGCAAGGCCATCTCAAATGTGATATTTTCCTTTGTCTGATTCTTAGCTAAAGATGCAAGTCTAATCTTTTCTTAGGGCTTAAAAAAAAAAGAAGAATACTGCATTTGAATATCTGATCTATCCTATACTTCATAGCTGTAGAATTTGTACTGTAGTCTTTATTCACTTGTGTACATGTCTGTTTCTATGCAGCAGCTCTGAATAATTGAAGGAAGATGTTGCCAGGAGGCGGCTGTTTGGGAGGAGGGAGAAGCTATGAGCTACCCAGTGGAAGCTGTTGGAGAGGCAGGCCAGGGTCACAGAAGAACCAGGGGAGCAGAGCACCAGATAAAATGCTGGGAGTGAGGCTGATGTGGGCAAAGGCAGCTTTAGTAGGAGAGGTAGCTTTTAGGCAACACTGGTTGTGTAATAGGAAGATGGAAGCTCAGGTGGGAGGAAAAGTAGGCTAGAGAAAATAGAGGCAAGAATTTTTTTTCTTTTTTTTTAGTCATATCAAATCAAGAAATAAGATTCACCAAATATTATTTTTCTGTGAATAAAGGCTTAATTAAGGATTCATGAAACTAGTCAAATAGATGCAAATTGTGGGAACAATGAATAAGACCTCTTCAGAGTCAGGGATACATGCATTTCTGTGCTTGTGACATTTTAAAGACTATTTCTGCCTCCCCCCCCCCTCCTCGGGAAAAGTCAAATAAAAAAACATGTCCTTTTTATCTTTCCTACATAATCATTTTGCTCTTATAGTGAATAGTAGAGTGTTATTTTAACATCTGAAGAACTCACAGAGCCTTTTCAGAAGAATTTGTGAGGATAAAAGATTTAATACAGTATGAACATCTTAAAGATGTTCACTTTTTTCCTCATAATTTTACAAAACAAACATACACACACAGCAATTCAGAGGATAGACTATAAAATTATGCTTGTTTTCTTCTCTAATGTTTTTTTTTTTTTCCTTTTCTCCTTTTTTTATTTCTTTGCTCAATTGGGTTGCACAAAAAATCCTTTGATAAAAGAGTTCTATTATCTTAGGTTATACATTTGATATGGGGTTATCTAGTTAGGGTTGAAAATGATTGAAAAGCCAATAGTTTACAAGATGGACAAACCAAACAAAACAAAGTACGTGCAGGGGCATTTTCAAATCAAGGAAAGAGAAGCCTTGTCCTTAGTGATTAGCTAACAGGTATTGACTATATAGCAAGGGACAAACAAGGAAGTTAATGCTTCCAGGCGACACACATACTCAAGGGAAAGTAGCTAACATAAGAGAATAGTAAGGGAACTCAGTGAGAAAGATGAAGAGTTAGAAGACAAAATGCTTAGAAAACGTGGGAAAGGACGATTTTAAAACAATGTGGTCAGTCCTTGTAAATGTTACAGAATGGTGATGTACAATGTGAACTGAGATGAGGTCATGTGAATTTAGTCATTAGAAAGTAGTGACTGAGCACAAAACAATCAGAAAAGGAGAAAGCAATTGAAGATGAAGCCATGAATGCAGTGAGCACAATAAGTACATAAATACCAAGATTTCAGGAATTTAGCAATGAAAGAAAAGACAGAAAATAAAGAGTCATGCAATTGGAGAGTGGTGTGAGCCAAAGAATTATCTATTAAGAATAAGAAAACGTTCTTTTTTTTTTTTAAATGGGGTTAAGGTAAGTGAAGGACATGTACTTTATATATTTTATCTCCTGTCATCTTCCCCCAGAAAGAAAGAAAGAAAGTGAAGTCACTCAACCGTGTCCAACTCTTAGCAATCCCATGTACTATTGCCTACCAGGCTCCTCCATCCATGGGGTTTTCCAGGCAAGAGTACTGGAGTGGGTTGCCATTTCCTTCTCCAGAGAGTAGTATTAATACTTTCAGCTTTCCAAAGAGGAAAGTGAAACATTTATTATATGACCAAGATCACATAGCTAATACATTGTAAAAGGTTATTTAAATGCAATTTTGTTAGACCAAAAAAAAAAAAAAAGTCTCTATTACAATGCTTGTGTGCCTGATAGATGGAGTTAGGGTCAAGGGGCCTGTGGAAGGCTCAGTGTTGGATCTAAGTAATGATGAAGAGATGGAAGGTAAGAATATTTATTGATAACTGTGTATGTGTGTGTATGTAATAAAAAAGGGAAGGGCCTTATTAAGCCTGAAATAATGTTGAATTGTAGAGGATTTAAAACCTGCAAAGCAGACATTATAGGGAGTCAGTAAGGCAGTTGGTTAAAACTGAGCAAAATATTTGCAGAACAATGTTGAGAGACAACATGGTGGAAAATATTGGCATACCGGAGCAGGAAACCCAGAAAAGTATGTGTGCAAGCCTAATTCTTCAGTCACCACATTGAGGGCACCAGTCCCTGGCCAATCTCCATTGTATCACCTGGAATGGGATACAAATCTGATTTCATTAGAGAATCATAGAAGTTTAAGATGAACAAGAGAGATTAAAAGTCTGCTGCTCTTTCATTATGTGAGTGGAACCAGGTGGATTTGAACCCTTAGAATGTACTTATGTTACCAAGCACTATGGAACTCTAGAAATTTTTAAAGATATTTTTTCTTTAAAGATATTTTTTGGCTTCTTGAGCAATGTGAGTTGATATATTGAAGAATACCTCTTTACCCCAGATTTATTTGCTTTTCATATTTTCAAGCATGATAGATCTAGAGCCATCTACTCTTGTTCAAAAGGTAACAAAACTTATCTCTCCGCAGGAGCCATGGAGAAATTCCAGCAGTTGTAAACCTGCAGCCTTGTGCTGTTTCCCCTGTGGAGACATTGATTCCATTCTAAAGACAGAGAACCCAGAGTCTTTACCCTTCCCTTCCCCAGGAAAATTTGTTGTCATTAGAGAGGTAAAAGCTCTCTCCTTTCAAGAGGTGAAGGAGATAAGACGTAATTAATGTGCAAGATTCATATTTTCAGGGTTTCTCTTCTATAATACAGACCCCAGTACATGAGGAGGATATCTAGCTCTCATCACATTGCTCTAGAAGAGATAAAAGTTGAACCTACAAGGAATCAGTGTGGTTATTGTTGTAATAGTAACAATCTCTCTCAGCTCCAGAAAACTCGGGTCTACTCTCAAAATAAATAGGAATAAATATAGTTATTAGAAACATGATGCAACATCTATGTTTTTTTGCTTTTACTATTTGCAGGTCAAGCTCGAAAACAAAATTATTGTTGAAGTGACAAGCAATCTGAGGTTGGGAGCAGCTATTTCCAGGAGTTGGTCTGAGGAAGCCAGGCATCTGATATTTAGAGACCAGGGCACCTGTAAAATTCTCCCATCATCTGCGACGAAAGGAAAAACATTGGCTTCACGGAAAATCTAGTTTGAGGGCAGCTCTTTTGCTTGAAGAAGGAGTCCTGATAGCCCAGTCTTAATAAACCTAGAGTTAGGGTTATTTTTAGACATGCCTCATCCTTGCATCACAGAAAACAATTGTGTTTGGATGGCATAGCACTGGCAATTTAGAGGCAACACATAAGAAATGCCTACATTTAAAAATATAAGAATAATGGATACTAGTGAGAATATTCTTGAAATTCTAAGCAAAGTTTCTAGGTGAAATTGGAAGGTAACACGAAGCCAGATGGATTTTTGTAAGAGTTAAAAATGGGAAATTAAAGAGTAATTTTGGTAATGTTAAGCCAAACACCAACTTTAGTGGGAGAAGTGTGGGGACTTTAAAGAGTAGTGATTTAGAATCAGTCAGAGGAATGTTCGATTTTAAGATATGAAAGATGTTACATCTTCAGATAGTAAGATTGCTTAGGATGCTATCCTAAGAATAAATTGCTCAAGTGGAAAAGAGCAGAAGTGGGTGAGAAGAAAATGTTAAAGAAACCTATACTCTCAAATCCTTTGCACAAATCTCAATCCCTTTGCACACATCTTAATGTTACCAATCATTAAAGCAAAGGGTTGGAGTTAACCTATGATTCAGGTGCCAAAAGGTATGAGGGAGAAGTGGTGAGGATGAGATGGAATCGATATCATTAGGAGATGTAATTTTCAGAAGATTTTTGCAAAAAGCAGTCTAGAACTGGAAAGGAAGTATCCAGTAAAAATGCTAACCCAATAAAAAGGCCCTATGCTCTGAGGTCCTGGATATGAGAAATAAGGATAAGAAAAATGACAAGCCTGCATTTGAGAGTATTCTGTTAAACCTTTTTTCCATACATCCTATAAGTAATGATTACCCTTTAAATTCTCTTGTCACTAATTCCAACTTGAACTTTAAAACTAGTTAAATGAACTAATTCTGAATTCAGCAAACTGGTTTTAAAAGCAACTCTATCTCTCATTAATACAGGAAAATTAGTTGTCTTCTCTATGCTTAACTTTCCTCATCCATAAAATATGGCTAGTAATGCCTGACATTGTGTTGCTTTGGATATTAAATGAAATAATATGTATAACAGTATGTATAACCTGTATATACCATGTAGCATAGGGCAAGGCACAGAACCTTGTTTCAGTAGGATAGTTTTTACCATTATTTTATGAATGTTGCTTACCCAGTGATGCTCCCAATTCCAAATCTATTGGCCTTTTATTCTCCCTTTTTTTTTTTTTTTGCTTGTTTTTTGCCTCTCATTATATCCTTGAGCTATTCTAAAGGTCACAGGTTATGTGTGCTCTCAGGAGACACTGAGATGGAGATTCATGTTTGTTAGGGATCCAAACTTGTGGAAGGAAGGGGAGAGAACAAGAATTGGACAAGAGAAGAAATTGAATTGCAACACAGGCTTAATAAACTTTGGCCAATCTCCTGTGTGCATCTGGAGTGGGGCTCATTTTTGCTGTGCCAAAATGCCAAATATTTATATGCTTAACTCATCCAGTCTACTAGATACAGACTGACAAAGCCATAGAGCAACCTGCAGCGAGGTGTCTCTCTGCAATTGAGGCAAATCCTCAGGTAGGCTGAAGGAGCCAACAGCTGGAGGCTGTCCCCTGATCCACATTCTCAGCAGCCAGGACAAGTCCTTTCTTGAGAGAAAATATAGAATTTTCCACCCATATCTATTGTACTGATCTGTGTCTTACATTGGGCTTCCCTGGTGCCTCAGATCGTAAAGAATCTGCCTGCAGTACAGGAGACCCAGGTTCAATCCCTGGGTTGAACTGGTCCCCTGGAGAAGGAAATGGCAACCTTCTCCAGTATTCTTGCCTGGAGAATCTCATGGACAGAGGAGCCTGGCAGGCTATAGTCCATGGGGTTGCAAAGAGTCAGGCACAACTGGAGTGAGTAATGCTTACTTACATGTATGCCTTCTATTAGGCACTTACTTAAAAGTACTTATTTATATCAGTATTTTTAAAATTTTCATTCTTGTATTTGATATTGAAATATAGGCTACATACCACACAGAGCAAATTTAATATTTCAATTTCAGGCATCATAGCACCATAGACATTGCTCAGCAAATAAGAACCATGAAAAAAGTAACTACTTTTTGAATCATGGATAAAATGATTCATATAAGAACATTTCCTTTATTCAGATTGCATTGTGAATGTTCTATAGTCTGTTCTAAAGGGTGAGTCAAGTGTATATTTTGGCATAAGTATTGATTCACCAAAGTTTAGAGCAGATTTTGTATAAGCACACCTCAGTCCTAACGGAAGTTATTTATCTGACATACATGTATTAAATTCCTATTATATGCCAGATGCTGTTCTAAGTTCTGGGAATGCGGCAGTAAACAAAAGAGACCACTCCACTCTCATGGAGTCATGGATATTATATTCTAGTAGAAATTCAGTGGCTTTCTGAAGAGAAACATCATAGCGTCAGCTATAAAAGGAAGAAATATATCATCACAATGAACCTGACAAAACGGTGGAATAGGCAGCCATACTTACTCTGCTTTGTAGAGGAAAATATCTCTGTCAACTGAAAAGATTCCTGGACTTGGCAAAATGTTTTAGGAACAACAACCTCAGATGAGTATTCAAAGTCTCTGACTCATTTGGTAGGGGCAAGCAGGCAAGTCTTTTATTCCCAGTGGAAACCACAGTGCTAGAATTTTTGTATTTGATAACTGTTTTGGTTTAATCCACAAAATCCACAACCTTCCTGTAGTTCCTGATTACTGGCATGGAGTAGTTTCTGCATCCTAGTTGTGTGTGTGTTTGTGTGTGTGTGCGCACAAAACCATATCAATCTCACCAGCATTCATAGACTCTGTATTGCCTTCCCTAACAGAAGAGTAAAGAGCAGTACTCGTATCAAGTATTCTTTAGTACATCAACAGGTAGTTAAAACAAGGAGTTGAGGAGGTAATTTAAACTCAAAAAAAAAAAAGAAAAGGATTACATGAATTAGTGAATGTGATCTGGCTATCGGAGAATGTGGATTTTCCCGTTGCTTACCATGAGACAACAGTCCACTTAGACAATGACAACAGTTTGACTTTCCCTATTACCGTCTTAGATAAATAGGATTTAGAATTATTCAAACACTCATAGAAGTATTCCTTGCCTAGCTGTGGTCAGCCAAGTAGTGTCTACAATAGGAAGAGAAAAGTTGGAACTTAGAGCTGCATTGTGAGCAAAAGCAAAGGTTAAAAGCATTCTTTAAAAAGCCCTTCACTCTGAGAAATGTCTTTTGGAGGTGTAAGCCAGACCTCCTGGGAGAAGCTGGAGTGTCCTGAGCATTTGTGAATCTGTGGTTTTGTCCCAAAGGAGCAAATTTATTACATGCAAACAAAAATTTGTGTTATCTGCAGAGCCTTACTTGTTGTGACTTCAGTCATGTTTAAGTCACATGAGTTAGTTCAGTGAAATACAGTGTAAAGGCAGAAAATCACACCCTAGCATCTTCCAAAAATAGGAAATGAAATGACATGAAAGATGCAATAAAGGATACTGAGTAGGTGCCACCTACTCAGAGCAGATAGATTATGAGCAGATAAATTTTTATGTAGGTTATTTCATGTATGTATGCCAGTAAAGTCACTAAGGATATTATGAATGGCTGTACAACTATATTATTATTAATTAAATATTTCAATTTCAATCTGCAATATATATATTTTCCTCTTTCAGAAATATTTTCCTACTAAGGGCATTGTCTACCCAGGAACAACAAAAAGATTGATTACCATCCCTGAAATCTCTTTGTGACCCACAAGTGAGATAAAAGAATTAAGAAGGTAAAGAATCAGGAAAAGGTCTCTGCAGAATCTCTCCCTAAGTTTTACATCTTTTCTATGACCAGCACCCAGCATCATTTCCCTATAAGGGTGAAATGCACTAAGTATTTTTACAGATTGTAAAATACATCCTTTCTTCTTTTTGCCGACAAAGATCCATATAGTCAAACCTATGGTTTTTCCAGTAATCATGTGTGGATGTGAGAGTTGGACTAGAAAGAAAGCTGAGCACCAAAGAATTGATGCTTTTGAACTGTGGTGTTGGAGAAGACTCTTGAGAGTCTCTTGGACTGCAAGTAGATCAAACCAGTCCATCCTAAAGGAAATCAGTCCTGAATATTCATTAGAAGGACTGACGCTGAAGCTGAAACTCCAGTACTTTGGCCACCTGATGCCAAAAGCCAACTCATTGGAAAAGACCTGACACTGAGGGAGATGGAAGGCAGGAGGAGAAGGGGACGACAGTGGAAGAGCTGGTTGGATGCATCACTGACTGAATATACATGAGTTTGAGCAAGCCCCCAGAGATGGTGAAGAACAAGGAAACATGGCATGCTGCAGTCCGTGGGGCTGCAAAGAGTCAGACATAACTGAGTTACTGAACAACAACAAATTTTTATAGACTGTAAAATACATCCTTTCTTCTTTTTTAGCTTTTATTCTTTCCTTCATTTTTTACTTACTTTTTTCCTTCTTCCCTTCCTTCTTTCATTCAACAAACATTTAAGAAGTGGTATGTGAAGAACATTCTAGAAGTAATTTATTATGCTGCTGTTGTTGAGAATTTATGGTACGAGAATGAAGGTTTGCCTCTGCCAAGGATTTGCGCTCGATAGTTTCCTTCATGTAAAATTTAATTCATTTGTCTCAAGATCAAGGCCAAAATATTAATTTACAACTACTAGTTTGTATTTTCTTAATAAACATACCTTTAAAAATTAAAATACATAAATTATATGAGATTTCTTTATTTAATCTATTTAGTTTAATAGTGGAAAACTCATGTTACTTTTTTATGATCAGATTCAATAGATTACACAAAAATTTTGGTTTTAGAGTTAGGGATAATTAGCTAGGGTTTAGGGACAGGGAAACCAAAAAATGATATATACATATATACATATATGTACATATATATATATATATATATATATTTGTTCATTTCCTAATGCTGCCATATCAAATTAGCCACAAACTTGGGAGCTTAACACAACCAAAATTTATCCTCTCTGTAGTCAAAAGACCAGAAGTCTAAAATCAAGCTTTCAGAATGTCCATACTTCCTCAAAAAGCTGTATATAAGAAATCTTCTTGACCTCTTGCAAATTCTGATGTCTGCAGGAATTTCCTTATCTTGTGACCACTTAACTCTAATCTCTGCCCCCATCGTCACATGGCTTCCTTCCTTCTGTCTCTGTATGTCCTTTTCTGTCTTTCATAAAGTTATTCTCACTGGATTTAGGACTCACAATAAGCCAGTATAATTTCATCTCTATCTTTACCATTATTATATCTGCAAAGACTGTGTTTCTAAATAAGTTCATATTCTGAGATCACAGGTGGACATGAATTGGGAGGGAACACTGCATGTGTTAATCCAAAATGTGACTATTTTAGAACTTTTACAAGATTTGCTGGATTCTGTGATATGCCACTATGATCTCCCTTCATGAATGAAGGGCCTACTGGGTATGGTGCTGGCAGATAATCTTCAAATATTAGTAAAACTAATATTTGGAAATCACTTCAGCTGAAAACAGTCACTTCCTCCCAAGATTCCCTAAGTAGATTGCATCCAATGGCTGATTAACACAGAAAAAGGGGTTAAAGACACAGTATACTCAATATAGTTCAGACTGGACTTCATAGCTTCATCTCTCTGTGCAGGGTCAACCTAAGTTTCTACTGAAATTGCTTTATATCTTGACCTTTCCAGTTACCATGTGTATTTCTTCCCTTTGCCAAGTGCCTCTCACATCCCTCCCCCAAAGGCATTCCCTTGTAAACATCCTCCTATACACTGAACTTTGCCCCAGATTCTACTTCCTGGGACAGAATTCCTTCTGATATATAAGCCATGAATACACAACTTAAATGACTCTTTCACAAAATAATACTAACCCTCATTATTATGATACCTTCTACTCTATTTTTATTCTATTGTATCCCAGTTTAGTCTATCTTATCACATTTTACCTGTCCTCTCTGTCTATCTTATCTTAAACTACTCCATCTATCTCAAAAGAGGAGGCAGAGATTAGAGAATCTATGTCAAGATCAGCTCAATGGACACACTAAATCATAGTCTGAAAAAAATTTCTCCAGCAGGTTTGCTCTGAAAATAAGGTACATCCTTCTAATTACAGTTACACTGACCCCTAGGGACAATTTTTAAAAAATTATAAATACAGTTATAATAGTCCTCTAGATCATGCAAATGATAATTTGGTTCATTGTTATAGCAAAACATCATTACAATGTCTAGAAATGCTTAAAAAGATGCACATTAAACAGGCAACCACTCATCACATTAATAAAAAATTATAAAATATAAACTTAAAAGATTCTTTTTAAAAATGTGTCATTGATCTTTCTAAATTAAGATAGTCAAGAAAGTTTGATTTAATTAACCAATTGCTCAACAGATAAGCAAATAAATATTTCTTACCGTAAAACAGAATTTGCCCTGACACCCTTAACTTGCAAGGTAGTGTCCACAACAAACCCTCTAATGGTAGTGGTTCTTGTTTTTGTTTTTTGCCTGTGGCTGGTCTTTGGGGGCTTTTCTCTAGTTGTGATGAGTGGGGGCTACTCTCCAGTTGGGGTGCCAGGGCTTCTTATTGCCATGGCTTCTCTTGTTGGGTTCTAGGCACATGGGTTTCAATATTCACAGCTCCCTGGCTCCAGAGCACAGACTCAGTAGTTGTGGCACATGGGTTTAGTTGTTCTGGGCATGTGGGATCTTCCTGGATCAGGGATGAAGCCTGTGTCTCCAGCATTGGCAGGGGGATTCTTTACCACTGAGTCACCAGGGAAACCCAGTCATAGATTTTTTATAACACTTTTCACTATAGTTTTCTACCTTCTACTTGGTACACTTTCAGAATGAGTCACACACACACCCCAAATTCTTTAAAACCAGGTGTCAAGCCATTCTAAGTTTCATATCCTGTCATCACTTATATTATCCACGTGGATATTTTTTTCTTATTCTGACATTTAATATATATGTATATATATAATTAAAATTTAAAAGAAACAACAAAATTTTTGCTTCAATATGGTTGTCTGTTGAAAGTAAATATTTGGGGGAAAAAAAAGATATAGGCATGATATAGTATGAAAATGCTAATCATGTGTTCCACCTTTCTGGGTTTGAATTCTATTGTTCAATGTTAAAAGTCCTTTGTTGCTTCACTTTAAAAATTATAATGAGGGAATTTCCTGAGGGACCAATGGTTAAGATTCTGCATTTTCACTGCCACCCGCCTGGGTTCAAACCCTGGTTGGGGAACTAAGATTCCACAAGTCACACAGTGTACACAAAATAAATAAATAAATAAAAATAAACGATATTGAGACTGGCAAGAATATTTTGAGGTAGGCTGAATGGAAAAGTAACTTTTTAAAGAAAATAATCAAGAATGCTAGACAATTATATGGGTTTGATGCTGGTTTAAAAAATTAAAAAATAGATTCAGAAGTTGATTTTAAGTGCATTTCTGAGTTGATATTTTGGCTCTTATCAAAGCATTTAAAAAATCACATTGATTTTAGAGAACTATCTTCTTTCCATACTGAGAATCTAAGAAGGCAGAATAGTCACTTAGGACTTAACGGGTTATAAAATTGAGGTAGACACATTCTGGGGGCCGTAAAAACTAGAGACAAGACAGGATAAAACAGATAATTATCAGCACGTTTGTCACTATTAATAACAGGAACATTTCCATAAGAGAGCTGTCGTTCGGATATCTTAAAATCCCTCTGTGATATTTGTTTTCCCAGCACAATGTTTAAGCGGTGACAATGACTCTTTCTTGTTACCCAAAGCAGAGACACAGAACCAGAAAGGTCACAGTGCTCTGATAAACTCCTCTGAGAAAACAGCACGTACATCCAGGATTTCAACCTTCTTGAAATCAATAAGCTTCCAAATGTCTCTGGGAAGCCATGCTTCTTGTGAGGCAGGTTGTCCTTTCCAGATCTACAGGCACCTTACTTTGGGTGTTTCAATACTTAGCGGGTCGATCAGCTGTTACAGAACTGATTCCCCTGAGGAAATGGGTCCTTATCTTTTCAGTCCAGCCAGCTGAGAGATCCTGAGTAGAGAGAAGAAAGTGAAGGAATTTTGGTAGTAAAGCACATAGGGGAAGAGCAGACTGATATGGTACATAAATGGGATTTGGATTGCCGCCTGCCTCTCTTCTCTTTCCTTCTCTGTGCTCATATCTCAATACTTCATAGTTCCATTTCTTCGTCTTTTTCTTCCTCCCCATAATGTGAAAATAAAAGCCTGGCTAAAATCCAACATGATAGCAAAAGCAGCAAGATAATCTACAAAACAAAAGCTCCCCTTAGACACATCAGAGGCTAGGCAGAAATTGCTTAATATTTTTCCAGTAGCTGTTTTGCTCAATATTGTGGACTCTCCCCTGGGAGGTCATAACACTTACTGTAAGTACACTTGCACTCCATGAATCCACAGTCAACTGAGCTAGCTATAAATCAATTAGTACTTTGCATGAGCTGTGCCTTATTTCAAATGTAAAATCAGCAAAATCCACATGTTTAAACAGTGCGTTTCAGATATCTTACAAACACTGTTTTCAGAACAAAATATTTCTGATGTAGGAACATGCTGCGCTGAGCTACAAAGAAAAATATATTTTTTCCCAAAGAATTGAATTCATGTAGACTTCCATAAAGTGAAAATAACTGGCCTATGTTAAAATTATCTTTTTCCTTTTTTTTGTCTTTTTCAACAAATTTTACTTTAAAATAATTAAATACCATTTACTTAAATCGGGCCTCATCTCTTCCAATTTCATATAATTTCTGAAAAAATAATTTTTTTTAATCTTCCTTGTGTTTCATCAATATACTGTTATCCACACATGCTTCTCCTTGGTAACACCTGTTTTTTCCATCAAGAGGTATACTAAAGAATTGACTCAGGTACCATGATGCTTTCCCTAAGCCCATCAAAGAAATTGGTTTTATATTTACAATACATAAAACAAAAGTTTGAGGTGATTTAAAAATTTAAAGACCCATCTTTGCACTTTTTCTGTAAATGTCTGGGTTATTTTATCAACTACTAACTGCGTCAGTAAATAGCAGTTAAAACCAGATACTCTGGAGCCAGACTGCAGAGGTTTATCTACTATTTTCTCCATTTATTTTCTGTGTGGAGTTGTTAAATTTTGCTTAATTTCCATCTAGTTAATTCACTTGTAGAAAGTGGATGATAATACTGTGAAACTAAATTCATAGGCATATTATTAAAATTAATTGAATATGCACATATGCACTTAGCAGTTAGAATCCTCCTTTGTAATATAAATAGAAGATGGACAAATAAATAGATATATGTAGGTACAATGAATATACTAGCCATAATTCATAAATTCATTGGCATACTATGTGCCCTATCAAACCTAGAGACTCAAAAGTATACATATTACAAAAGATCTAAAACCAATACATGCAATTCTTGGTACACAGAAGGCATACAGGAAATGCCTTCTGACCTGAAGTAAAGTAGGAGCAAAAGAAATCTCTGCCATTGAAACTGATCTTTTTCAGATTGAGTGAGTATCTGCTATGTGTAGGACAGCCACCAAGTTTAGGACAGGGCTCAAGAATACAAAAATTAATTTAAAAATGTGAATGTTTGTGTTTTCATGTTGCAATGTATTACATTAGCAGAAACAGAAGTTTTGTTTAGAGGACAAGAAGGAAATGAGCCTAAGTGAAAAAAAGCTGTAATAGTTTGCCAGATGAGATTTTACAGTTGGATTTTGGATAGGCAAGGCATTTTGAGCTTGCAAAATGGACATTGGAATGAGAATGAATGGCATTTGAAATTATATGAGAAGTCTGCTTGAATCTGAGGGAGATGAAAATAATTCTACAGGCATAACATTTGGGTACCTGACACCAAACAGATGAGTGTTTTGGAGAGATAAGCAAGGATCACAGAGTCTACAAATGGCCCGTACAACGTGAGTAGGAATTGATACCTTATTTTCTAGTATTTCAGAGCTCCTGTGACTGTTAAACAGAAGAATTATATAATCAGATTTTCATTACAGAAAGGACACTTTAATAGTAGTGTTGTAGGAGTATTCCCATGAAGAAAGGATACACATTTTGAGGAAATTATTTCAGTGATACCCTTTGAGTATAAATGGACATATCAGAATTAAAAGAATAGATCAACATGAGATAAGTCAAACATCTTTAAAATCCTGACTTATGTGAAGTGAACCAGAAAAGGAGAATAGCTTTCGTGGTGAATGCTCCCAGGGATGTGCTGGTAAATGGGCTCTCTAATAAACAAACAAACAAACAAAAATTTTAAAAATTGAAAGTGCTGAATTATACAACTTGCCAGTTTCCATGGTATATATATTCCCCTGAAGGTGAATGAATTTCAACCTACCAGCATGATGTCACCAATTCAGAGTTGGGAGAAACGTGCACAACTGACTCTCATAAGTCAGGAAGGACCTGGCTTCAGCACACTGTTCCCTGGGGTCGCTGGCTTGCATAATCAGATTGGTTAGGATGTCATTAAAAATGGAGGGGATTGAGAAGAAACAGCTTTTTAGGGAGATGAATTGTGAATTTAGTTTGAAATATACTGAGTATGATTTGTTTCTGAGACATCCAGACATAGAGGCCCATGCTAGTGGTCATTGAGTGGATGGAATTGACAGGGAGCAGTCAGCCCTGACTATTATTATAAAACCTTGGTGAAAATTGGCAAATACCTGACTTAAGAAGCATTTGTATGGATTGTAGTGGAAAGGACATATTCAAATGATGCATCAGAATTGATGAATTGATTTATAGAAGAGAAAGAAGCTAAGGATGTTTACAGATTTATTTCCTGGATGACTTTTTTTTTCCTAACGATGACATTAACCAAGGTATACAAGAAACAGGTAGGTAGAAACATACAGGCCTAGGTATTAAAAATAATAAGTTAATTATTAAAAACAATAATTAATAACATAGTGAATTTTAAATATCTGTAAGTTTGCATAGAAATTATAGAGAACTACACTCAGCTAAACTTAAAAGAGTGGATGAAATATCAATAAATAGCAAGATAAAAATATTCCTAATGGTTAGTAAGGAGCAGGAAACACTATGGAAAAAGGAAACACAGGATACAATTAATTTGCATTAATTATGTGAGAAAATAGTAAAAGATAAGACTAGAAATGTTGTTCTAATATAGATTGGAATGGACTCATGATAAATGAATGGAAATTAGAGAAAGGCACTGGAGATATTGGAGAAAAGAAATATGATCAAAGAACTTTATGAAGAAACAACAATTTATAAGATGATTTAGAATGGGGGGGTCAAAACAGAAAGTCTTATGGAGACATTTGCAGTAGTTTAGACTTAAGTAGATGGAAATTGGAAATGTGAAGAAGATCATAATATCTGAAAAGAAAAATGTTTAAGAATACCATTTTCCTTGTATACAGTTTAAAAAAAAAAAAAAATGTCTCATTCCCTACCCAGATGTTCAGAAACTGAAATAGCCAGCAGAGGCATTAACATTTAAAACTTAGCTGTAAGCTTACAATTTTAGAAAGAAAATAAAGAATGAAGGCAAAGAGCACCATGCTTATCAGAGAAAATACCAACAATATACTCAGAGTTCAGAAAGTTTAGGCTGCAGATGAGGTGGGATAACATTCCTAATGAAACCAAGGCAAATGCAGCTTGGTAAGGAGAGAACACTTACTGTGGTATCACAGACAGCTGATTCACCATGAAAGGTCAATCTCTTTCCTCATGTTGGAAGCACAGTTGGCATTGTATTTGGCCATCCAAAATGTAAAAGTAAAAGTAGACCAGCTCTGAATATTGATGTGCTCCCTTCTAAAGTTCATGCCTTTCAGAAAGGATAGCTACAATTGATTACTTAAAAGAAACATAGTTTTAAATTTTGTTATAGTACAAAATATTGGGTTGGCCAAAGAGTTTATTTGGGTTTTTCCATAAAATCTTATTGAAAACTGAACAAACTTTTTGGCCAAACCAACATTAGCTATGGGGCTTCCCAAGTGACTCAGGGATACAGAATCCATCTGCAATGCAGGAGACCCTAGTTCAATCCCTGGGTTGGGAAGATCCCCTGGAGGAGGAAATGGCAACCCCCTCCAGCATTCTTGTCTGGAGAATTCCCACGGACAGAGGAGCCTGGTGGGCCACAGTCCATGGGGTCACAAAGAGTCAGACATGACTTGTCGACTGGACAAGAACAACAACATGGACATATTGGGTTTTGTTGTCATTTTTAGCTCAATTTTTTTTATACTTTGGAAGAGGATTTATTTATCCATCCTTTGTTTCCTACTTTTGATAATATTCTATAATCATGACATTAAAAAGTTTATAGCAAATACTTCTTTCTTTGGTTCTCTTAGCCATTGATTATCTTTTATTTTTAGGGAATTATTTAGAAATCTTTACTGAAACAATTTTTTCACAATTAATATTGGACATATTGTTAATGAAACATTTATTAGCACTGATTACTTTGATAATTGTGTATTTTATAGGATAAGCATTTATGGATTTTTTCTTAACTATGATAATACCATGGTAACTTATGATTTATATAGGCCAGATCTGAGGCTTGATATTATCATTGTGATTTCGTATTAAACTCAGTGTTTGGGTCAGCATGTTGAAATGCATTATGTGGCACTTCACACCGCTCCTTTCTTTTCTCTTTACATCTCTCAGAAAATCTTTTTTTTTTTTTTTTTTTTTTTTCAGAAAATCTTATGTTTCATATAGATTGGGTTCTTACAAACATTATCAGAATTTTGTAATTCAATTTCAACTTAAACATTTGTTCTCATTCAGTAGCTCAGTCGTGTCCGACTCTTTGCAGCATAAACACACTGTAACACACCAGGCTTCCTTGTCCTTCACGTCTCCCTGAGTTTGCTTAAACTCATGTCTATTGAGGCTGTGATACCATCCAATCATCTCATCTTAGGTTACCCCCTTCTCTTCTTGCCCTCAATCTTTCCCAGCGTCAGGGTCTTTTCCAATGAGTCAGTTCTTCGCATCAGGTAGCCAAAATACTAGAGCTTCAGCGTCAGTCCTTCCAATTCAGGAAGGACTGAATATTCAGGACTGATTTCCTTTAGGATGGACTGGTTGGATCCCCTTGCCATCCAAGGGACTCTCAAGAGTCCTCTCCAGCACCACAGTTTGAAAGGGTCAATTCATCAGCGCTCAGACTTCTTTATGGTCCAACTCTCACATCCATATATGACTACTGGAAAAACCATGGCTTTGACTATGTGGATCTTTGTTGGCAAAGTGGTATCTCTGCTTTTTAATACGCTATCTAGGTTTTTCAAAGCTTTTCTTCCAAGGAGCAATTGTGTTTTAATTTTGTGGCTGCAGTCAGCATCTGCAGTGATTTTGGAGCCCCCCAAAATAAAATCTACCACTGTTTTTACTTTTCCCACATCTATTTGCCATGAAGTGATGTGACTAGATTCCATGATCTTAGTTTTTTGAATGTTGATTTTTAAGCCAGCTTTTTCACTCTCTTCTTTCACCTTCATCAAGAGGCTCTTTAGTTCCTCTTCCCTTTCTGCCATGAGGATGGTGTCATCTGCATATCTGAGGTTGTTGATTTTGATACATGTCTCTGTTCAAGTCTTTTTCAAGCTGCCATTCTAGTTGCCTCATGCCTCTTCCTGGTTCTATTTTAGGCACCCATCCCTCTCCCACAGCTCTCAGGAGCAATGTTATTGAAGATAGAAAGGAAAGGAGACATTATTTAGCTCAATCATTTCCTCTTTTTTTTTTTTTTCATTTCCTCTTTACTCTAACCTATTATTTGAAACCAGCAAAGAGACAAAAAAAATAAAGAGAGAAATTGTGTACATATGTATGGATTCCAATTGCCTGTGTTAATCCAGTTAACATTTACTTGCATAGTTGAAAATTGATGGCATCAGAAATATTATTATTAGATCACACCAAACAATCCAAAGTGACCTAAAATTCATGCAACTCCTACCAAGAAACAATATTACTATGCAAATATTAAATGCCCTAAGTTGCAAAGAAAGGACAATTGAACTAGGGCTATAAATAAATTATGGTAGATATTAAAACAGAATAACAATATTAAGCTCATCCTTTGAAATCAAACACATTTTTAAAAGTAGTAACATGAAATTTATCTTTTACATTTCCATTTCCTGCCCATTTCATGTCCATCCTATTTCTAACTGAAAATCTGTAATTTAAATAATATTTGGTTTAGATTTATAAACTTTGAAGGAATTTCTTTGGGTTGACTTTAAATATTTACCTATATATTTTAGTCAAGAAATAGGTATGATATTCTGACTGACTAATGAATTAGTAATAAGTTAATAGAGATATTCCCTTAAGTATGTGAAATGTCAGCTGACTTGCACTTATATTGTGCATATTTCTCAAGGGAAAAAAAGTCATTCTGTCATAGAGGATGAAAAATTTGAGAAGATGTCAGTGATATTCACCAGAACTGATGGCAATTGTTAATGTGTGATTTTTTTTTTCTTTTTAACAAGCTGGTAGCATCTAGGATAAAATCTTAAAGTCATTATTAATTCAAAATATTATTTTCTTAATGGTTATAAAAATCAACAATTTTATAAAGAGTTCTCATTAACTCTGGTTTGTTTTCACTTTTCTAATCTGTGGAGAGTCTGTTAAAACTAGTTTTACTAAGTAGTATTAATGATTATTCCCACATGATTGAAAAAAATATGGAAATTCAAGAATTTGTAATGACTAAGCCACATTTCATTGACTCAATGGACATCAGTTTGAGCAAACTCCGGGAGATAGTAAAGGACAGGGAAGCCTGGCATACTGCAGTCCTTGGGGTCACAGAGTTTGACATGATTGAGCAGCTGAACAATAATACAATAAGCCAAATTTACTAGGGCTTAATACAGATATTCTAGTTCTAAATCCTCATACTTTCGCTCTGGATGAAATAGATATAAAAAGTTCATCTCCAACTTGTTTACATTAGACTTTCAAATACAATCTACAGAGAAAAAGAATGTGAGTCTGAATCTAAAATAATAGCAAATAAGAGAATGTCTGCTTTTAGTTAGAACTTAAAACATCGCTAGAGACTATAGTCTTCACACTAACAAGAAAAGATAAACACATAAGCTAAAAAGTAACATATTTTAAGTTTACCAGAAAGCTGATGATTCAAGGAAATCTAACTAAACTTCATTTCAGAGATAGACAAACCAATTATAGAAGGAGGAGATTCGGAGCTGCTTTTATCCCTGGCAAAATGATAGAGTGGTGAGAAAATAATGAACATGTCAAAGACTGGAAGAAAAAAAAAAGTCCAACTAAGTGTTAATGAATCATTAATGTCTGGTTTTACACTGGATGGCAGAATAGAATTCTGAGATATCCCAAGCACAGGACAAATGTCAACCTCTTTTTGTTTCTTGCCCAAGGACCTACTACAGTTATTTGAGTCCATTATACCAAAGAGGGTAAGGGTAAGGAGATGCAAAGCACCTTGGTTTCTCAGGAACCAAAGACTGAGAGGGCAGGGGGAGGTAAAGCTGAAGGAAATCTGAGAGTTTGCTGGCTTTCACCTGCAGAAGGCTGAGAGTTGGACATGAGAATTTGTGATTATATATCTATTATCTGTCTATCCATCTGTTTCTATTCTCCCTGAGCAGCCATGATTAAAGCAGGAGAGAAGGAAAATGTGGGCTAAGATTCTTTTTAATTCAGCATGGCTTAGCTGTCAGTTTGAACGGTTTAATAGATATTTCTGACAAATAGAGCATCTGTGTTCCTGTTGATGGATTTTAGGACACTGGGGTGATTCAGTGTCTCAAGCTAACTCAGGCCAAGGCAGGAACTCCTAAGAAGATAATACTTCCTCAGATCTCAGTGATGCTTTATTGCGACCGTGCTGCTAAGTACAGTTATCATCTTAATTTTACACACTTTCATCAGCCTTTTTGGAGAAGGAAATGGCAACCCACTCCAGTATTCTTGCCTGGAGAATCCCACGGACAAAGGAGCCTGGTGGGCTACAGTCCATGGGGTCACAAAGAGTCAGACACGACTGAGCGACTCTCTCTCTCTCTCACACACACACACACACACACACACACACACACACACACACACACACACATATACATACACATTCTGAGAAGGCGATGGCACCCCACTCCAGTACTCTTGCCTGGAAACTCCCATGGACGGAGGAGCCTGGTAGGCTGCAGTCCATGTGGTCAATAAGAGTCGGACACGACTGAGCAACTTTGCTTTCACTTTTCACTTTCATGCATTGGAGAAGGAAATGGCAACCCACTCCCATGTTTTTGCCTGGAGAATCCCAGGGACCAGGGAGCCTGGTGGACTGCCGTCTCTGGGACCGCACAGAGTCGGACACAACTGAAGTGACTTAGCAGCAGCATACATACACATATATATACACATAGGTATAGAAATATATATATACACATATGTATCTATATATAGATGCCTATATCTCTGCATGGGCTTTCCTGGTGGCTTAGGCAGCAAAAAATCCACAAGCAATGCAGGAGACGTACATTCGATTCCTGGGGCAGGAAGATTCCATGGAGGGGGAAACGGCAACCCACCCCAAGATTCTTGCCTGGAGAATCCCAGGGACGGAGGAACCTGGTGGGCTACAGTGTAAGGTCACAAAGAGTCAGGCACAACTGAATCAACTTAGCATGCACGAATGCATTTCTGCATATATATAAATCTACACTGACATTACATAAATTTCAAAATTTATCCAAAAACAATAATCCATAGATCCAGTAAGCTTATAAAATTCTGAAGAGGGGGGAACTACAGTTTCAGTATTGTTTCAATCAAGTGGGAATACTGATTAATATTGCTTAATAAAACTAGTTTCATCAGACTTTCCTATGACTTACAGATTAGAAAAGTGAAAACAAACCAGTGTTAATGAGAACTCTTTATAAACTTGCTGATTTTTATAGCCATTAAGAAAATAATATTTTTGAATTAATAATGGCTCTAAGATTTTTCCCTAGATGCCACCAGCTACTTCTTTATGTTTAAATTATTTGTCCCTTTACGCCCACTAGAAATGTAAATGTCTTTGTAAAGACTTTTGAAACCCTGTTCTGTCAGAGTTTATCACTTCCTCTTCAATGGACCTATAAAACTTTGTACTACACTCTATTACATGAGTGGCATTTGTATTGCAATATTTTCAATATGTACATCTCACACAGGATTATGAGCTCCTCAAAAAAATGCAGTTTATCCCATTCATTTCTGAATCCCTTGTATCTGTTTCATTGCCTGGAGCTCAGAAGATGCTCCATAAATATTTGCTGAATGAATCTATTTTGTTAAGCAAAGAACACTTGCAGTAAAATGACTGCCCCAGAGTTTTTAATAAATGGCATATCTTTCTGCAAATATTGAAGCAAGATTAGATTTCTTTAACATATTACACACATATATTAACCAAACACAAACAATCTAGCTTCTGAGTTTCTTCTCTACCCTTTGGACTGAAAGCTGTATAAAAACAAATGAAATTATTTCCATCATTTAAAAAATGAAGAGATAAGTGACTTGAACATTTAAAAGGGTATTTTTGTCTCAACAGTGAATTTAATGATCATATATTAAATGTAAGATTCTTGACTAATGAAATCAGATCTATCTGTAAAGAAATTTTTGAATTAGTTAACTTATATTCATTGTTCTTCCTGACCTATGTATTGTTGTACCTCTTTCTTATTTCTCCATATTGCTGTGCAAAACTCTCTGAGTCTTATCCACACAGAATCCAGGATTATGGCCATGGATAACAATTAGAAATTACCATGTAATTGTTTGATAAGATTATGCAGAGTCCCATAATTCTTAACTTCCCTAAAACCCAATCAATATTTGCTTGCTTTTTATTTTCTTATTTAGTATTCCATTCTTCTAAGGAATTAGCAAAACATGGTTCAAGAACAAGTGATAATAGCAGAAAATATCTTGATCCCTATGTTCATATTAAAAATCAAGTGAGAATTCAATATATTCTTATTAGTTGATTGGATTTTTCTATTGGAAAACTGGATTTCCAATGATTTCTTTCACTGATTTAATTAATGGTGCATGCCTGCTTGGTCACTCAGTCATGTCCAGTTCTTTGTGATGCTATGGACTGTAGCCCACCTGCAGGATTCCTCTGTTCAAGCGATTCTCCAGGCAAGAATCCTGGAGTGGGTTACCACTCCTTTCTCTCAGGAATCTTTCCAACACAGGAATCAAACTGGTGTCTCCTGCATTGCAGGTGGATTCTTTACTATCTGAGACACCAGGGGAGCCCAATAAATGGTAACATTTCAAAAAATGTTCAAAAATCCAAAAAGAATTTTTCTTGGCCTTTTCAACCTGCTCCCTCAACAGAGATATGTCATTAAGGTAGCTCTGATTTGTTGCTGCAATCCTCGGAAACTTCCTTGTTATAACCTACTTGGAGTGCCATTGATACCAGTATTATCTTTGTTCCCCTTAAATAGCTGTAGATATCATTATATTTTGGGGGACATTTCCTGTGTCTAACTGCAAGGTCAACCTTGGCCTTGTGGTAATTGGCCTCTGACTATGAAGTCTTTGGAAGTAGCAGCAGTTGATTGCAATATAGCTGATCAAATCTCCCACCAGGGTTGAAACAAATATATCAATTCCTTCACTATTCTCCAAATATTAATAGTACCTCTTATGGAGTTCAGGTTATCAAGCACAAAAGTTTTCACATAGTTTGAAATAATGAAAATAGAATTACTTAGAAAAGTGCTAAGTATGCTATTACCATCCTTTTCAAAGATGCTTAGGTTTCTGTTTTCAGCCAATGCCTTTCTTTAGAATGAAAAACTCAGAGTCAGCATATATTTATTTTATCTTCATGACATATATTAATACATTGTTGGGCAATGTATATAATTTATTAAACTCAGTGCTAAATTTGCAGCAGAGTGCTACAAAAAATGGAGACAATTTTAATGTTTAATTTATAAGGAAATTATCATAAAATGAAGGTGTCCCAGGTAACACAGTGGTAAAGAATCTGCCTGTCAATGCCAGAGATACAGGAGACATGGGTCCAATCCCTGGGCAGGGAAGATCACCTGGAGTAGGAATTGGCAACCCACTCCAGTATTCTTGCTTGGGGAATCCCTTAGACAGAGGAGCCTGGTAGGCTACAGTCCATAGGGTCACAAAGGGTGGGATTCGACTGAGCACTCATGCACTCTTCAGGAAGTAAAATTTCTAACCTGGCTATAAGACTTAATAGCAGCATGTCCAGGGGTAACACCATATTTTCTACTAGAAAAACTAAATATCTCAAGGAAGAAGTTTTTCTTAATGTCATTTAAAAAGACATTATTTTATTTTCAGAAATATTTAAGTAAAACTGGGGAATATTTTTACTTCCAAACTTCCCTTTCACTCCCTCACATGTACACACATCAATTGGTTCTACAGTTAATTCTTAATGAGGCAAATCCCTGAAATTAAAGTTGAAATCTTAAAAGCCCCCTATTAGTTTCTTTCTACTAAGCTAACAATGTTTTAAAAGAAATTATCTTAGGGAAAAAAATAATGGACTTAAAACTGTTTTCACCCTCGTTAAAAAATCTTCTGGCAGGATATGCTTTATAAAAGGATACTTTTTTTTTTTTTTCTCATTTCTAAGAAATGTGCTTTCCAATTAGTGAAAACAAATCAATAAGATGAACTCGGGGCTAGAAGTAACTTCTGTGGCTCTCAAGGCTCTTCAACTTGCTTTTGACCAAAACTCAAAATGTTCAACACAATTGGGAATGTATTAGTAAATTTTATCCATAAACACTTATATACATATATATATATATATATATATGTATGTATGTATGTATATATTTAGCTTTTCTTTCAAGCTATTCTATTGTTTAAAAGATCAATTTGTTAAAACCCTGTCCTTAATATAAACAATATCTATAATTTTGCTGCACTTCAAATATTTTTCTTTCTTGTTCAAGAAAAGAGTTATGTTTTTGTGAGTCTTCTTTTCCTAAAAATTAATGAATCGGCTTATATTTTTCTCATTGAGTTAATACATGTTGAGACCATGAATCTGACCTTAAATTTCCAGGTTCTTCCTAGCCCTTTTGAGTAACAAATATTTCATAGTTTGTATAAGATTTTTTCATCATTGAACATCACACAGTTTGAATGTTATCCATGAATTAAAGTAGTTACTATTGGTCTTTTATTAATAGACATAGATGATAAGAAGAAATATGCATCTATAATTATTCTGTTCAAAAGTAGAAACGTACATCTAGGAGCAAAAAGAAAAAGGAAAAATTAAATAAATAGTATTAAGAGAGAAAAGTGTTTGAGATGAGAAAGAGTGCTACTAGTAGTTTCATGAATAGTAACATGATGATTTTCCAAATACTTTATTAGTAATAAGTGTGTTAAGCAAAACGAAACAATTACATCATTTCTGTTTTATTTTGGTTTTTCAAATTATAAATAAAAAGGTTCATAAAAACATTTACAAATAAAAATCTGAAATGAAGGCCTGTGGAGCAATTACTTACTAAAAGAAAATCTGAATTAAGAGAAAACTTTTATTTTTAGTAGTTTGGGTATGTGGACTCGTCATGTGTTATGTTAGCTCAATTCCAACTCTTCAAACGAATCTATTCAAAATAAACCTCTTCTCACTTGCTTTCCTCTCCCATATCTCAAAGCTAGCTGTATTTCAGCAAATAAATCTTTGGTGCATAGCCTACATTATGCTGCCATGTACCATCAGGTTATTTGGAGGTGGTAACGTAAGTACAGGCTTCCCAAGTGGTACTAATGGTGAAGAACCTGCCTGCCGATGCAGGAGACATAGAAATTTGGGTTAGGAGCATCCCTTGGAGGAGGGCATGGCAACCCACACCAATATTCTTGCCTGGAGAATCCAATCTTGACAGAGGAGCTTGGCAGGCTACAGTCCATAGCGTTGCAAAGAGCTGGACATGACTGAAGCAATGTGGCATGCATGCAATGAAAGTATAAAGGACCCAGACTCTGAAGACAGACAGTTCACCTATTACTTGTATGACAATTGACAAAGTACTCTCAATTTCAGTTTCCTCATCTCTAAAGAAGGAACTTATTATACCTACTTTGTATAGTTGTAAAAAATGACTTGAATTCATGTAAAACATAGAGCATAATGTTTGGCATAGTTCTCCATTTCATTCATCTATGTATTTCCATCACCTAGAATGGGTGATGAAGTAGAATAGATAATAAAATCTATGTTAGTTTCCTAATGCAGTAGTAACAAATTATCACAACTTTAGTGGCTTAAAACAGTACAAATTTATTATTCTACAGTTCTAAAAATGGAAATTTATTATCTAACAGCTATGGAGATCAGAAGTCCTAAATCAAGGACTGAGCTTCTTCTGAGGGAGAAGAATATTCCTTGTTTCTCTAGGGAGTATTTGTTTCTTTAACTTTCCCAGCTTCTAGCGTTTGCACACATCCCTTGGTTCTTGGTCCTTCCCTCTTACCATTCCAGCATCTGCTTTCTTTATCACACTTTCTTCTTTGATTTTGTTCCTCCTGCATGTCTCTTATCAGGTCATTTGTGATTATATTGGGCCCACCAGAATAACCTTCTCATCACAAAATTCTTAAGCTGGTTACATCTGCAAAGTCCCTTTTACCATGTAAGCTAACATATTAACAGATTTGATGGATTAGATATGACATTTGGGGGGCCATTAATATGTGAACAACAGTATCTTATCAATAAATATGTGTTACACAAATTACCCACAGGTTGTAAGTAAAAACCTGGTTCTTTTACTTACGTATTTATGCATCCATTAAATAATCATCCACTTAATTCATGTGTGTACAGTTTATTGAAAGCTTGACTAGGTAGAATATAAGCAGAAAACAACTTTGTTTTTTTCCCTACACTGTCCAATTCAAAACTTTTTTTTGTTTGTTTGTTCCTCTTTTACAACAACTCTGTCACCCTGACAAAATTTTTCCTATTTTGTAGAGAAAGAAACAAATACAACGAGGTCAAGTGACTTCTCAAGCTTATAAATCTCATAGTTGGCAGATTTATTCAAAGAATTCAGGTTTTCTGCCTCCTTTTCTCTTCCAGAATATTATAATCATTAATTCTTTGTTTTTGAAATTTGAGTTGAGGGAATACTGAGACCAATTAACTGAAGAGAAAGGCTGTGGAAAGGGATGATCCTAACTTTATGGTACTTGTGTTTATTCATACTGTAAACAAAGGGGGATTTCTGCTAATGAGAAGCCCATAGGGGAGCATTCAGAGTGTTGGGATTAGTGCAACAGATTTAGCCACAACAAGACCTCATAATATTATGGTGCTGTGGCCAGTGCATTTCCCTGAAAAGAACTCTATGGTTGACATTACACTGTCATATAGACTTCCAAGTAGAAGTACATCTCCCAGGTTGGGATATTAGAATTAAGGCTCTTAGGAATAGCCCTGATCAGATTTGTAGGGACTTCTATTTTACATCCAGTCCTGTTTTTAGGGAAAGTTAACACAAGTCAATAAAATATCCCAACATCCTAAACATTCACCAAGTTGAGAATTTAATGTTGTACTTTGTGTTTAACCGACTTGATGTTAGAAAGATTACAAGGCTTTGAGATTCCCAACCAGAGCTAGAACCAGTACTTGTTTACATTTACCCATGATCAGAACTAGTACTAGTTAACATTCACATTAGTGATTTGTTATAGAACTGGTATTGTAGGTAATAATTAATGTGTGTGTGTGTGTGTGGTGTGTGTGTATAAGGGAGGGATTGATCCAGTGATGAAACAGTTCCAGATTTATTTGAAAATATAGTACACTCAATTGTGCTGTTACCAGACCATTTTATTTCTCAAAGAAGCATTAAATTTTTGGACTGGAGGGATGCAGAAAGATGGAAGAAAGGAAGGGAAAGGGAAAGAGAAAGTGAGAGAAAAAAATTAATATGTTGTGTTTTTATTCCTCTGGCTAAAATTTTCATTTTACAATAAGACAGATAGAAATGAAAAAGCAACAACAACAACAAAAAAAAAAAAAACAAAGCCAACAAAAAAATGCCAAGACATAAATTTTCATTTTGTGGAACTTAGGGTAATTTACCTACAAGTTAGGTTCAAATTATTATCACTTACATGTTTGGCATGTTTGGATCAGGGGGTTGAACCCAGGCCCTCTGCAGTGAAAGCCCAGAGTTCTAATAACTGGACCATCAGAGAACTCCCTAGACATTCTTGATAAAATAATTTTTGATTGATAGAATGACAGATAAATCAATTATTTCTAACAAGACTTGTATAGCATCATTTATTTTTATAATTCTAAAGACTTCATTAGATATCAATTAATGTTCAAATTGCATTGGTAAATTAATTAGGATGTAGTTAACATTTGCCACAGATTATAGAACAAACAAATCAAGAGGTTAATGACTATCCATCTGTGATAATAAAGGAATTTTCATTTGGTTCACGTGAATTGACATATTAGTAGTTAGTACTAATTCAGTTGTTCTTTTGCTGTTGAATAATTAGTTTACTATGAACCATATTACATTCAATAAACAGAAGTTAAATAGTTTTCCTGCTCTTTTTATTGATTCTCACTCTTTTCCAGCTAGCAATATTTAGATTGTAAACCAAACCAAAGTTTTCAGATTATCTTCTAAATCCTGCTATGACTGTGTATGGCTTAGAATCATAGAAGTAGCACCTAAAAATACCCCAATTTATATTTGCTTTTAAAATGAGTACATCTATTATCTCACATAAATGGAAGTCCAGGGTTTCTAGGATAAGTGGATTGGAGTAGTTCATTGCTTTCAGGAACACAAGTCATTTTCCTTTTCACCACTGAAGTCCACTAGGTTAGATTCATCTAAAAGCTTATTTCTCTCTTGATTGCAAGATAGCTACCAGTATCCCTCAGTATTACAGACTTTCTTTATTCGTTGTGTAATATTAAGGATGGCCACAAATAAGTTGACAATGAAGTTGCCCTTGAATCTAGGTGAGCTCTCTAACTGAGCAATAGAATATGGCAGAACTGATAGGCTAAAATTGAGACCCCAACATGTGGGACCCTTATTCTAAGAGAATAGATCAGATTAAGGTGGTTCAGAAATTCTACTGGTCTAGTCTATTCTGTTTTATTGAAGAGACATACAGAAAATCTACAGGTCCTTAGTACAATATAAAAAGAAAAAAGGTGAGATGCAATCAATCAACAATCTAGGTAAACAAGCTGAGTGTTGAAGAATTAATGCTTTTGAACTGTGGTGTTGGAGAAGCCTCTTGAGAGTCCCTTGTACTGCAAGGAGATCAAACCAGTCAATCCTAAAGTAAGTCAGTCCTGGATATTCATTGGAAGGACTGATGCTGAAGATGAAGCTCCAATACTATGGCCACCTAATATTTAGAACTGACTCACTAGAAAAGACCCTAATGCTGGGAGAGATTGAAGGCAGGAAGAGAAGGGATGTGATGGTTGGATGGCATCACCGACTCTATGGACATGAGTTTGAGCAAGCTCCGTGAGCTGGTGATGGATAAGGAGTCTGGCATGCTGCAGTCCCTGGGGTCGCAAAGAGTCAGACATGATTGAGTGACTGAACTGAACTGAACTGAGGTAAATAAGAATAATTTATTACTTTGTGGGTGAGATGAAAGATGCCCAAGCCCTTATGCAAGTTTGCTGACTTACAAATGAAATTTGAGAATGCTCCTTTTAAAAGCCAGATATCTTATGTTCAGTGCAGGATTTCCAGTACTCCAAGGGTAGATCACAAACAATAGGATGGGCCAGTTCCCAAGCTAGAACATGGAAATAATCATTCATCTTCTATGTGACCTTAGAAAAGTAGCTTAATTTTTTGAACTTGCTTTATCCATTTATTAATGATTTAGACTGATGCTGAAGCTGAAACTCCAATACTTCAGCCACCTGATGCAAAGAATGGACTCATTTGAAAAGACCCTGATGCTGGGAATGATTGAAGGCAGGAAGAGAAGGGGACATCAGAGGATGAGATGGTTGGATGACACCACCGACTTAATGGACATGAGTTTGAGTAAGCTCCAGGAGTTGGTGATGAACAGGGAAGCCTGGTGTACTGCAGTCTCCGGGGTTGCAAAGAGTCAGACATGACTGAGCAACTGAACTGAAATGAATGATTTATCGATCAATTATGCTCTATGTGTGCTAGTGTGTTCAGTTACTTAGTCATATCTGACTCTCTGTGGCCCCATGGACTGTAGCTCACCATGAACCTCTGTCCATGGAATTTTCCAGGGAGGAATACTGGAGCAGGTTGCCATTTCCTACTTCAGAGGATCTTCCCAACCTGGGAATAGAATCTGCATTGGTCTCCTGCATTGGTAGGCAGATTCGTTACCACTAGTGCCATCTGGGAAGCCCATGCTCTATCTGTATCCTCATCTACAAAGTGAAAATAAACTTATTTCTAAGTTACTGTGTAGATTTTTGTAAAAAAAAAAAAGTATTTTAAACTATGTTTGATTATAAATCATGTGTTTTAAAATTCTACACACCTATAACTGAACAAGACTCAAAAGCAGAATGCAGAGTTCATCTCTAAGACTTACAGGATGTCTTAACTGGTAACAAACAGGATTATCAAGACAGAAGAGAGCCCACATACTCAATTATCTGTGGAATGATATGTAATACACTAGAGCCACTTCTGTACAGAACACAAGAAATACCAAGAAGAATAACTGAAATAATTCATGTTTAAAGTGCTCAGAATGGTTTCTAACACATTATAAACATTTAAAATAAATGTTAACTAATAATAGCTGTTTTATTTCAATTAAAATGATTAATTAAGAACTTATTTGATGAACTGAGAATGAATGAAAGAGGAGGAAAAAAATGACCAAGGCCAGTATCATCAGTGGGGTCAAGAATACCTGGTAGGCCATTATATGGACAGCTAGATCTCTATACTGATGGGCTACATCAAGGTATATAATTTTGCTGTTGTTAGACATCTGAATACTATATGTAAACCTCTTCCTTCTGATTTCATTATCCCCAAGCAGTCATCTGTCATCTGGTTCCCACCGGCTTGCATCAGTTCAGTTCAGTTCAGTCACTCAGTCGTGTCTGACTCTTTGTGACCCCATGAACTGCAGCACGCCAGCCTCCCTGTCCATCACTAACTCCCAGAGTCCACCCAAACCCATGTCCATTGAGTCAGTGATGCCATCCAACCATCTCATCCTCTGTCGTCCCCTTCTCCTGCCCTCAATCTTTCCCATCATCAGGGTCCTTTCAAATAAGTCAGTTCTTCGAATCAGGTGGCCAAAGTATTGGAGTTTCAGCTTCAACATCAGTCCCTCCAATGAACACCCAGGACTGATCACAGAGAGGAAAATAAAATGATGATCTCTCTAGGCACAAATAAATATCTGATCTAATTACTGGTTATCATTTTCACTGAAATTAATGCACAGATCTGAGTTATATATTAGTTTTCCATGCATTTCAATAGAAGGAGTCAGCCACTCTAGCCTATATAGCTTCAGGATATACAATAACATTTCTAAATTTACAAACTGGGAACATAACTTGGAATAATCTGACAACAGTAAAACATGGCTTCTATTTAGGGATCCATCTGAAAAAACATGGTGATCTTCTAAAGACTCCAAAATCTTAAGCTTGTTTTCTCATGAGCATGAGTTTAATGAAGAGTCCAGTGAGAGAATGTAAGTAAAATATATTGGGTTAAGTTATAAAGCAAAGATGACAAAGTGTGTTATAATATTTAGAAAAAAAATGAGGTTGATTCCAGGACTATTAGCAAAGAATTTCACTTCTGCCATAGTTAGAGGGTGAACTAGAGGTATGTATTAAATTATATGCTATTACTACATTTCAAGTATTACCTCTTACTTTTATACAAAGCAAATTATAGATATAAAAATACGATGTAAGAAGCACATTTAATATTTTGACAATTTTATAATCTAACAACACAGATGGAAGATATACTACTAACTCTTCCTGAATTTGACTATTTGAAGGGACTCTTCCTAAATTTGACTATTTGATCTGACTTGTAACTACTGATAAGTTACATGTTACTTAGCAGTGGTGCATCTTTGTGGAATTTATTTTGATAAACAACATTCATAATTAGCATATCAATATTATAACATGTACATAGTTGCCTCCAAATTACATTTATGCCAATTAAAACAATTAATTTTGCTAAATACTTTAAATAATCATCCTAGATTTCAAGAACATTGAAACTGTGAAACTTCCTTGCTTTATTTGTAAGTGGTTTTATAAATAAGGATAAGTTTCTAAGAAGCATTTTGTGTAAATTTACATAAATTTGGAATGTGTAATCTGAAGTGAATCAAATTAAACTGTAGCATCACAAGTGAAAAAACTATAGTATAGTAATCCCAGAGAAAGAAGTTAATAGCTAATAATGTTGCTGCAGAACTGTTGAAAGAATACTATTTTAGAAATGCACTTACATAAAATGTATTAGAAATATGCATTCATATATAATGCTTAGAAATACTTTTCCAGAACCTGTGTAATGAATCTTCTCCATGCTGAAATACTTATTATTTATTAATTGTCATTTATGGTAATTAAAAAGGTTAAACATTGGTTAAATTTTAAAATATACAAAGTAGAAATAAGGAAAATTCATATAAGCAAAAATATAAGCTATTTAATATACAGGAATAGCAACTTGTTCTTGAGTGTGTTTAAGAGCATTAAAAGAATATTTGTAATTGATATAGGTCAATAATATATCCTTATTTATTAAATGATTCTCAAGTTAAATCTTTTCTAAATAATACATTTATAAATCATGTTCTGTTTACAGGACTTGGTATACTGAGTCAAAATGTTGATTTTCTTCTCAATTAAGAAAAAAATATTTGTCTTTAATTTGAGGGCCTCATCAATTTCCCTTAATATATAAAATATGAATGCATTGACCTATAAAACTTCATATATCTTTAAATGAATACGTTTAAGTATGCTTGCAAAGGTTTAATCTTTTACAATGAAATGATGGCCTATATTTCAAATTTTTTTTTTTTCCCCAGTGGGTTTTGTCATACATTGATATGAATCAGCCATGGATTTACATGTATTCCCAATCCCGATCCCCCCTCCCACCTCCCTCTCCACCCGATTCCTCTGTGTCTTCCCAGTGCACCAGGCCGGAGCACTTGTCTCATGCATCCCACCTGGGCTGGTGATCTGTTTCACCATAGATAGTATACATGCTGTTCTTTTGAAATATCCCACCCTCACATTCTCCCACAAAGTTCAAAAGTCTGTTCTGTATTTCTGTGTCTTTTTTTCTGTTTTGCATATAGGGTTATCGTTACCACCTTTCTAAATTCCATATATATGTGTTAGTATGCTGTAATGTTCTTTATCTTTCTGGCTTACTTCACTCTGTATAATGGGCTCCAGCTTCATCCATCTCATTAGGACTGGTTCAAATGAATTCTTTTTAATGGCTGAGTAATATTCCATGGTGTATATGTACCACAGCTTCCTTATCCATTCATCTGCTGATGGGCATCTAGGTTGCTAAACAAATGGGACCTAATGAAACTTAAAAGCTTTTGCACTACAAAGGAAACTATAAGCAAGGTGAAAAGACAGCCCTCAGATTGGGAGAAAATAATAGCAAATGAAGAAACAGACAAAGGATTAATCTCAAAAATATACAAGCAACTCCTGCAGCTCAATTCCAGAAAAATAAATGACCCAATCAAAAAATGGGCCAAAGAACTAAACAGACATTTCTCCAAAGAAGACATACAGATGGCTAACAAACACATGAAAAGATGCTCAACATCACTCATTATTAGAGAAATGCAAATCAAAACCACAATGAGGTACCATTACACGCCAGTCAGGATGGCTGCTATCCAAAAGTCTACAAGCAATAAATGCTGGAGAGGCTGTGGAGAAAAGGGAACCCTCTTACACTGTTGGTGGGAATGCAAACTAGTACAGCCGCTATGGAAAACAGTGTGGAGATTTCTTAAGAAACTGGAAATAGAACTGCCATATGACCCAGCAATCCCACTTCTGTGCATACACACTGAGGAAACCAGATCTGAAAGAGACACGTGCACCCCAATGTTCATCGCAGCACTGTTTATTTCAAATATTTTATTATAATCTTTGATAAAAATATTATTGCTGTCCTCAAATTTGTAAAAAAATAATTCACATGTTTTCACTGTTAGTGATCCTAGAAAACGCAATGAACATCTATTATTCCTGTATTAAACTAAAAAACATTGAAACTCTAAAAGATTTTATCATGCAGTTTATCCAAGGTCAGTTGACTAATGTTAGGGAAACCAGAAATTATTTGACTCTCATTCTGATGCTTTCTCTATGACTTTAAAGAACCAAATGAAATAATATGTACTGTGCAGTAAATACAATATTGGTTACTATGGCCCAATGTAAAGAATCCCTCATGTTCACAGAGCATTAATTTATTTTAAAAGAATAAATAATGATATATATTTAAAGTGTCAATTAAAATTAAAAAGGCAATCCATGTGTAGTTTAATTGCAAGCTTTGCTTTGCTTACAATCTGGGTATCGTTTTAATATTTGAAATGTGATTTAAAAAGGAAGAGTGGGCTTTATGTCATTTTATATCAAATCAATTGAAACAATAAAGAAAGGCAAATATTAGCTATTTTAAAAGGAGAAAGTTTTTGTGTAGCTTTCTTACATTAGTTGTTAGAGGGATAAATTTGAGTAACTGTTTTTCTAATTATTGTCTGTAATAACTAGATAATATAGTAGACAATAATTATTGTACATAAGTAATTGTTGTTTTGTTTTCCCAGTCATGTTTTTGAATCTTCATATTAAAGACATTTTTCCCTTTCCCATCAGATGCAGAAGAAACACGCATGGCCTCATGAAAACCCAGCCTGGGCTCTAAAACACACAGCCAAACTAACCCCAGGAGTTAGGTCTAAATCTTTAGAGCTGTTTCCAGTCCAGATAGCCACAACTCATTAAAAACGTTGTGTTCCTTCTCGATAGAAAACACAACAGGAGAAATGAATCAAGAAAAAGAGAATTATCTAACTCAATCTTAAAATAATCACACATAAAATTAACCTCATTCCTCTGGGCTACTATTATTTTAAAAAAAGGAGGAAGTGGGGGAAATGACCCCCACCTATTCTTCTATTGGCTACGTGGGTAATATAAAACATCGAAATAGAGAAACACTACGCCCTGACCTAAAAAATCATATATTATTCTCCTCTGATTAAGAAGTGAATACAATGATGTACAAAGCAGCTTTTACACGTTGCAGTGGAGATTTCTTACTCCAATCCAAAAGAGGTTATTTTCTTCCTAGGCTCTGCAAACAAGTTTTCACTTTGTATAAAAATGCTGAATCTGTTCTCCCATCAACCTAAACTAAGTGTGCACCCCAGAATCTGACCTAGCAAATCAAATTCCAGTGATAAAACAGAAGATATGACAATAGAGGTTATGAAGATCAGCTCTTAAAAACCATTAAAAGGCAAAGCAGGTAGAATTTAATTAACTGCTTGCAATTGTTGATGCAAGATGACCAAGTTTCTCTCTTAGAGTACAACAAGCTAGCTATTCAGCTCCATAACATCTGGCACTGAATACATTTTCAGTGAATTTGCTGAAGGATGAGAAATGAAATTTTTTTACCTTTTAATTACAGTTAAGTAATTAAGAAATTATTTTGCTCTTCTAGCCATTTTGTCCTCCTTTTGTGAAAGGCCAAAAAAATATGTGACTAATCCTATAGGCTTTAGCATCAGAAAGAATTGAGTTTAAGTTCTGGTTTACCTACTACTACCTAGGTAATTTGGAGCTGGATAATCTAAGACTTTTATTTTTCTTCCTTTCTTCATTTTTTCCTTCATTCCTTCCTCTTTTCCCCTTCTTTTTTTTTTCTAGACAAATTCTATGCATAGTTAATTTTATTGAAAAAACTAATTTAAAAAGGAAAACTATCATATTCCATCTTACCATTTCCAATACTTGAATCCTGCTCCTAAGAGGCAAACAGTTGAAGATCTTTCTTCTCTACTTACTTGGATTTTTTTAAAAATAATATTTATAATACAATATTTTTGTAACACTTTTAATTTTACAGAAAAATTTGAGATATAGTGTTACTGGGCCCAAGCTCCTATTGTTCACCAGATGATAGGCCATTAAATTGAGAAATGAGTTGTTGGCACCAGAAATAGTGACTTTATTTGGAAAGCCAGCAGACTAAGATGGTGAACTAGGGTCCCAACAAACATTTTGCTTGGGTTTAGAAGCTAGTTTCTTCTATAGAGTGTAGAGTGGGAGGTGAGGAAGTAAAGTCAAGAAGGGGGTAAAAGTGAGTGTTAGTCTCTCAGTTGTGTCTGACTCTTTGCAACCCCATGGACTGTAGCCTGCCAGGCTCCTATGCCCATGGAATTCTCCAGGCAAGAATATTGGAGTGGGTAGCTATTCCTTTCGCCAGGGAGTCTTTCCAACCCAGGGATCAAACACAGGTCTCCTGCATTACAGACAGATTCTTTACCATCTGGGCCACCAGGAAAGCTCCAGATAAGTTGTTACAAATATCTCCTGGTTCCAGCCAGACTCAAGGGTATATGTTAATTTCTTCTTTGCTGCAGCCATTCACACATGGGCCTGGTCAGAATATCTCTTGTGAGTTTAAACAAAGAAATTGTATTCTAACATTTAAACATGGGAAAGGAGGCAATGTCCCAGGAGATATGCCATTATTTATACTTTAATACAGGTAATATCCCTTTAGTGATTAATCTGTGACAAAAGCAATAATATACAAAGGATAAAGAAGAAAAAAAAAAAAAGAAAAAAGATCCAACATGGAGTCAGATTTTTCTTCCCTATTATAATAGTATGCAAAATTCCCATATACTCTCCATTAACTTTCCCCTATTGTTAACAACTTACACTAGTATATTGCATTAATATCAATTAGTAAACCTGTATTCATACATTATGAGAGCCTAACATCCTTTCTCTAGTCCAGAATTCCATCCAGAAGGCTACATCACAGTTGGTTGTAGTTGTCATTGACTCTTCAAGGCTGTACCGGTTTCACAGATTTTTTTTTCCTTGTTTTTGATGATTTTGACTGTGGTGAATAGTACTGGTTAGATATGTTGTAGAATATATGTGTGTTTTTCTTATGATTAAACTGGGTTATGGGTTGGGAGAGGACCGCTACAGAAATAAAGTGCCATTTTTACTATATCATATCAAGGATATATACTATCAACCTGATGTTAACCTGAACCATTTGGTGCATGTTTGTCGGGTTTCTTCCTGAAAGTTTCTGCCCCTCCCCCATTCCCTACTGTCCTCTTTGGAAGAAAGTTACTAAGTAGAGTTCATACTTAAGATGTAGGCAGTTATGCTCTATCTCTTGAGGGAGATAGAGCTACATAAACTATTAGAATTTTTGTTCACAGGTATTTCACTTTTTTCTCATGTATTTACTTTGTAAAATATTTAAGTATATCAGAGTGACCCATGGACATTTATTTTATATTTTATGGTGTAATTCAATAGTACTTCATTTATTGTGGGATTCAAATTCCAACTGCAGCCATTGGGTCTTCTTTCAGTTGATTCACATGCCCTTTTGGCATACTCTCAACAATGTGGGTGTGCTTCCCTTGTGGCTCAGATGGTGGAGAATCTGCCTGCAATTCGGGAGACCTGGGTTCGATCCCTGGGTTGGGAAGATCCCCTGGAGAAGGGAAAGGCTACCCACTCCAGTATTCTGGTCTGGAGAATTCCATGGATTGTATAGTCCATGGGGTTGCAAAGAGTCAGACACGACTAAGTGACTTTCACTTTCAACAAGGTGGGCATTTTGTTGTTGTTTGTTTTGCTTTGTTAAACTTAGGAATGCTTCTGTACTTTCTGGCACTCTACTGGCTCCAGGATCTCCATAAAGCTTCCCTGCCCTAGTCTTAGAATAAGCCCTTTTTTCAAGGATGAGACCACCCTTATAACAGAAAGTGAAGAAGAACTAAAGAGTCTCTTGTTGAAGGTGAAAGAGGAGGGTGAAAAAGCTGGCTTAAAACTCAACATGTAAAAAACTAACATCATGGCATCTGGTCCCATCACTTCATGGCAAATAGATGGGGAAACAATGGAAACAGTGAAAGATTTTATTTTCTTCGGCTACAAAATCACTGCAGATGGTGAAAGCATGGTACAGCCATGAAATTAAAAGATGTTTGCTCCTTAAAAGAAAAGTTATGACCAATCAGGACTGCATATTAAAAAGCAGAGATAATATTTTTACAGCAAAAGTCCATATAGTCAAAGCTATGGATTTCCCAGTAGTCATGTATGGATGTGAGAGTTGGACCATAAAGAAGGCTGAGCACTGAAGAATTGATGCTTTTGAACTGTGGTGTTGGAGAAGACTCTTGAGAGTCTCTTGGACTGCAAGGGGGTCAAACCATCCTTCCTGAAGGAAATCAGTCTTGAATACTCATTGGAAGGACTGATGCTGAAGCTGAAGCTCCAATACTATGACCACCTGATGCAAAGAGCCAACTCTTTAGAAAAGACTCTGATGCTGGGAAAGATTGAAGGCAGGAGGAGAAGGGACGACAGAGGGTGAGATGGTTGGATGGCATCACCAACTCAATGGACATGAGTTTGAGCAAGCTCTAGGACTTGGTGATGGACAGGGAAGCCTGGAGTGCTACAGCGCATGGAGTCATGAAGAGTCAGACACAACTGAGCCACTAAATGACTGAACACAACAAATATTTTCAAGTACATCTGGGTCTTTTCATTGGAAAATTGTGTTAGAAATCTAGATCTGTGCACTGAATGTGGTCTCTGCTACTAGGCTGTTATTGTCTACAGATACCAAAAGAATTTCCAGCCACAAGGCTGGAAAAGGTCAGTTTTTCATTCCAATCCCAAAGAAAGGCAATGCCAAAGAATGCTCAAATTACAGCACAACTATACTCATCTCACATGTTAGCAAGTGAAAGTGAAAGTTGCTCAGTCATATCCGACTCTTTGTGACCCCATGGACTATACAGTCCACGGAATTCTCTAGGCCAGAATACTGGAGTGGGTAGCCTTTCCCTTCTCCAGGGGATCTTCCCAACCAAGGGATTGAACCCAGGTCTCCCACATTGCAGGCAGATTCTTTACCAGCTGAGTCACAGTTCAGTTCAGTTCAGTCTCTCAGGCGTGTCTGACTCTTTGCGACCCAATGAACCCCAGCACGCCTGGCCTCCCTGTCCACCACCATTCCTGGAGTCCACCCAAACCCATGTCCATCGAGTTGGTGATGCCATCCAACCATCTCATCCTCTGTCGTCCCCTTCTCCTCACACCCTCAATCTTTCCCAGCATCAGGGTCTTTTCAAATGAGTCAGTTCTTCACATCAGGTGGCCAAAGTATTGGAGTTCCAGCTTCAACGTCAGTCCTTCCAATGAAAACCCAGGACTGATCTCCTTTAGGATAGACTGGTTGTGTCTCCTTGCAGTCCAGGGGACTCTCAAGAGTCTTCTCCAACACCACATTTCAAAAGCATCAATTCTTTGGTGCTCAGCTTTCTTTATAGTCCAACTCTCACATCCATACATGACTACTGGAAAAACCATAGCCTTGACTAGACAGACCTTTGTTGGCAAAGTGATGTCTCTGCTTTTTAATATGCTGTCTAGGTTGGTCATAACTTTACTTCCAAGGAGTAAGCATCTTTTAATTTCATGGCTGAAATCACCATCTACAGTGATTTTAGAGCCCGGAAAAATAAAGTCAGCCACTGTTTCCACTGTTTCCCTATCTATTTGCAATGAAGTGATGGGACCAGATGCCATGATCTTAGTTTTCTGAATGTTGAGCTTTAAGCCAACTCTTTCATTCTCCTCTTTCACTTTCACCAAGAGGCTCTTTAGTTCTTCTTCACTTTCTGCCATAAGGGTGGTGTCATCTGCAAATCTGAGATTACTGATATTTCTCCCAGGAATCTTGATTCCAGCCTGTGCTTCCTCCAGCCCAGCATTTCTCATGATGTGCTCTACATAAGTTAAATAAGCAGGGGGACAATATACAGCCTTGATGTACTCCTTTTCCTCTTTGGAGCCAGTGTGTTGTTCCATGTCCAGTTCTAACTGTTGCTTCCTGACCTGCATACAGGTTTCTCAAGAGGCAAGTTAGGTGGTCTGGTATTCCCATCTCTTTCAGAAATTTTCACAGTTTATTGTGATCCACACAAAGTCTTTGGCATAATCAATAAAGCAGAAATAGATGTTTGTCTGGAACTCTCTTGCTTTTTTGATGATCCAGCAGATGTTGGCAACTTGATCTCTGGGTCCTCTGCCTTTTCTAAAACCAGCTTAAACATCTGGAAGCTGAGCCACAAGGGATGTTCAAAATTCTCCAAGCCAGGCTTCAACAGTAAATGAACCGTGAACTTCCAGATGTTCAAGCTGGATTTAGAAAAGGCAGAGGAATCAGAGATAGGTCAAATTGCCAAAATTCATTGGATCATCGAAAAAGCAAGAGAATTCCAGAGAAACATCTACTTCTGCTTTATTGACTATGCCATAGCCTTTGGCTGTGTGAATCATAACAAACGAAAATTTTAAAAGAGATGGGACCACCAGACCACTTGACCTGCCTCTTGAGAAATCTGTATGCAGGTCAGGAAGCAACAGTTAGAATTGGACATCGAACAACAAACTGGCTCCAAATCGGGAAAGGAGTACATCAAGGCTTATTTAACGTATAAGCAGAGTATATCATGAGAAACGCTGGGCTGGAGGAAGCACAGCTGGAATAAAGAGTGCTGGGAGAAATATCAATAATCTCAGATATGCAGATGACACCACCCTTATGGAAGAAAGTGAAGAAGAACTAAAGAGCCTCTTGATGAAAGTGAAAGAGGAGAGTGAAAAAGTTGGCTTAAAGCTTAACATTCAGAAAACTAAGATCATGGCATCCGGTCCCATCACTTCATGGCAAATAGATGGGGAAACAGTGGAAATAGTGGCAGCCTTTTTTTTTTTTTTTCATTTATTTTTTGGGCTCTAAAATCACTGCAGATCATGACTGCAGCCATGAAATTAAAAGACGCTTGCTCCTTGGAAGAAAAGTTATGACCAACCTAAATAGCGTATTAAAAAGCAGAGACATTACTTTGCCAACAAAGGTCCATCTAGTCAAACTTTGGTTTTTCCAGTAGTCATGTATGGATGTGAGAGTTGGATTATAAAGAAAGCTGAGAGCCTAATAATTGATGCTTTTGAACTGTGGTGTTGGAGAAGACTCTTGAGAATCCCTTGGACAGCAAGGAGATCCAACCAGTCCATCCTAAAGGAAATCAGTCCTGAATATTCATTGAAAGGACTGACGCTGAAGCTGGAAATCCAATATTCGGCTAGTTGATTCAAAGAATTGACCCATTTGAAAAGACCCTGATGCTGGGAAAGAATGAAGGTGGGAGGAGAAAGGGATGACAGAAGATGAAATGGATGGTATAACCGACTCAACGGACATGAGTTTGAATAAACTCTGGGGGAGTTGGTGATGGGCAGGGTGGCCTTGTGTGTTGTAGTCCATGGGGTTGCAAAGAGTCAGTCATGCCTCACTGACTGAACTGAACTGAGCTGAACCCATAAAATAGATTCTTGAGACTTAATTGAGGTTCCATTAAAGCAATTCATAGAGGTGTAAAATACTGGTATTATGAAATGAAGAACATTGCCTGCCATATCAGTAGAGTAAGGATATTTCATCCATCAAGCCACAGCACCTACCCCAGGGGGTGAGTCCCAAGGGAAATCAGGATAGAGACAGATGGACTGTCCTGCTGCCAAATAATCAGCCACTGCAGTCTCCCCCCATTGTGCACCCCCATTTTGCACCCTGAGGGGGTTTTGGATGGACAAATGCAGGATTTGCATTGGTCCTAAATAGTTAAGATGCGTATCAAAGGAATGATTTCAAAGAGCCCAGAGGTTTGCATCTTCCCATACATAGAAATATCTAGTTTTATTTAACTAATTGTAGTCCTTTGAAGTTCTGCCTTCCTAACCCTTGTTGCAAAAACTCTTAGATATCCTGGCTGCTTCCTTATCCCTGCACAGCAGGCCCTCAGAGTTCTCTGAAAGGGTGCATTCCCGGCTTGGCCTAAGTCCTCAGTTCTGTCTACCAAATAAAACACAATTCTAAACTTTCAGGCTGTGCATTACTTTTCAGCTGACATCTTAATGATACTGAATTTGAAGGAATCTGCCTATAAATCTTGTATAGGTATTTTGTTAGATTTATAAATATTTAATTTTGTATTTTTAGGGAGGCTACCATAAATGGTATATTTTGAATTACAGTTTCCAGTTGTTTATTGCTGTTATTTGGGAAAGTAATTGACTTTACTCCATTAGCCATGAATACTGTATCTTTTCTATACTAGTTAGTTCTAGGAAGTTTATCTATCTATCTAATTAGCATTAATTAGTTCATAGGTTTGGGGGACTTTTTTACATACACATTCATGTCATCTGTGAACAAAGATGTTTTTATTTATTCCTTTCCAATATGTATATCTTTATTGCTTATTCTTTATCTCTTTTTATTTCTTGTTGTGCTAGTTAAGAATTCCAGTATGATGCTATGATTGATGGGAAAGGACATTGTTATCGTCTTCCAAATTTTAAGGTGAAAGAATCATTTCTCACCACTAAGTATGTTGTCTGCTGTTTTATTTTATTTTATTTGTAGAGATGCTTTACGAAGTTGAGAAATCTCTTTCTTAGTCTGCTGAATGTTTTTGTCATGAGTGAGTGTTGAATTTTGTTAAATGTATTTTTGCATTAATTGGTGCAATCATATAATTTTTGTTTCTTAGCCCCTTTATGGTGAAAGCTTAATAAATAATTTAGAAAATGTTCCATGTTACTATTTTCTGGGAGATATTTTGCATGTAGAATGTACCATGTGTATTTCATCATGGTTACTCCCCCATTTCAACTTGTAGAGTCCTGAGGCAATCTTTCCTGACTCTTTCCCTTGAGGACATGGTGTGGTGGGTAAAACTCTTGAAGGTGGTCCTCCCCACTCCCTCTACACACACACACACACATAGACACACGCACACACACACATAGACACACAATACTGCAGCCACCAGGAGTTTCTTATTCTCAAACTAGTCTATACTCAGCCTCCAGCAACTTGTAAAAGTGACTACTTAATGTGTTCGTATCCATTTATAGTTTTAATGTTTTTGATCCAGATAGGCAGCAATCAGCTGTGAGTTTTGTTATTTGTCTGTCTCTCCAGATTTTAGGGTGGCAGTTTGCCCTGAGAACTCAGTTCTTCCATGGATTCTGTAACCATTATGGATCGTTATTTTCTAAGCTGTTTTTTTTTAATGTAAGAGGAGTAATGACTTTTCAGTTCTTTATATGTTAGAGCTGAAATTGAACACAAAATTCTTTATAAATGGTAATTTCCTACTTTTTTAGAAAATTGGCTATGAATTTTCCTTTTGGAAGAGTTTATTTCTTTTCCATTGACCTTAGTCTCTCTCTCTCTCTCTCTCTCACACATACACACACACACACACACACACATCTCCCATCTTGCCAAGTAAATTTATATTGCAAATTTAATGTCTATATCAATATTAAACAATGACTATATAATGAAATAAACTGTTTTTTATCTGAGCCACATAAGTTTTATTTTATGAAAACTTACTTTGTTTTTGTTGTCAAGTTAATAATTGCTTTTTTTAGTAGCTTACTTCTCTAAGCTAAACATAAAAAAAAAAATTAAATTAAATAAAAAAGAAAGGAATGAAGGAAGGAAAGGAGAGAAAGTAGTAAGCGAAGAAAGAAGGAAGAGACAAATCCAACAAGTGTCTTCCAGTGTAGTCATAAAACGCTTGGTTCTCTTCTCAGTTCCCAAATGTCCCTACTTAATATTCCAGGAACCTTTATTCTTTTTGTTGTATTTTTAAAACAACATGAAGCTACTCCATTCTCAGTGTTACTACTGAGAATCCTGGTGACACTCATCTCATTTTTTGTACATGAGCTGTTGATTTTCTCTGAAAGATTTTTGGATCTTGTCTTGACTTTTGGGGTCTCATATCTATCAATACCATATGAAGGTATTTTGAGGATTAAATAAAATAATAGGTAGAAATTTGTTTAATCATTGGCTAATTTTTATCAGTAAATTAATACTTGTCATGATAATAAAACTGATGAGAGTTCATTCTTCCATATGTTTGCAAGTAATACCACTCACACTTTTTTTTTGTTTGTTTGTTTGTTTTGTTTTTTTGTCTTTTTTTTTTTAATTTTTTATTTTTTTTATTAGTTGGAGGCTAATTACTTCACAACATTTCAGTGGGTTTTGTCATACATTGATATGAATCAGCCATGGATTTACACGTATTCCCCATCCCCATCCCCGCTCCCACCTCCCTCTCCACCCGATTCCTCTGGTTCTTCCCAGTGCACCAGGCCCGAGCACTTGTCTCATGCATCCCACCTGGGCTGGTGATCTGTTTCACCATAGATAGTATACATGCTGTTCTTTTGAAATATCCCACCCTCACATTCTCCCACAGGGTTCAAAAGTCTGTTCTGTATTTCTGTGTCTCTTTTTCTGTTTTGCATATAGGGTTATCGTTACCTACTTACACTTTGATGAGCAACTATGAACAACATTGAGGTCAATGGGTGTTAATAGAAATTTCATTGTTTATACTAAAGATAATAAGTGTGTAGAAAGCAAATATAAACCCTGCTGGCAAACAGATCATGTTTTGAATGCTAGTGTAACCATAGTTAAGGATGTGATATAAAGGAAAACACTAAAAGTCACTTTATAATAAATCCCCTGCCTCATATGTTTAGGGCAGGGGTACATAAAACAAAGAATATTAAGAACTCGGGAGGTGCCAGTGACACAGCAGTTTTCCAAAGATATTCATTTCCAGTTAAAATTTATCCTTTTATTCATTCATTCATTCCTTTAATTTGTGGGACCCATCCTATCATAGAAAATATTGCATTCAATTCTGTATGTACTACATTAACATACTCAAATAAAAGTTTATCAGGATACTAATAACTAGGGAAAGTTAGGAAGCCTGAGACCATGTCATGAGAAAGTGGTAAAACTTACTAGCACAGAGAACTCTACTCAGTACTCTGTAATGGGAAAACAATCTAAAAAAGAGTGGATGCATGTACATGTGTAACTGATTTACTTTGCTGTACGCCTGAAACTAACACATGCTGTAAATCAGCTATACTCCAATAAATATATTTTAAAAATAATAAATAATGCGAGGATATAACTAATACTACATAAGTTGTCAAAATGTGTTTGAAGGACTAGAAATTTCTCTATTGTTTCATAAAGCTGCAATAGATGTTTGGAAGCAGGAAATTGACAAACAAAAGGGCATAATTATATTTACAATAGAACTGCCTAGATTTTGAGCTGTGTTAGAATGTAGTGTAGTTGCATCTTTTTCTCCAAAGATATTTAACTATTAGGAAAGCTGTCAAAGAAAAATTTCAAGCCCAGCTGGAGTAGCAGTTTGACAATTTTATAATGTATAATATCACTTAGAGTGCCAATTTAAATTCAGATTTCTGGGCTTCACCCTATAAAGAATATGATGTTATAGGTGGTTTTGAGATGTGCTGCTGATGCAAGGTTTATACAAAATTTGAGAAATTCTGGTCTAAGGGTATGACATGATGAGTTCTAAGGTTTATTCCAGTCTTTGTATGCCATGAATTAATAAGATAAATGCCTCAAGCAGAGATATGATTCAGTCAGGCCTCAAATAATAAGTATAACTTCACAATGAATCTCACTATCATACAAAATGACATTGCCCTGACTGGTATTTTCTAAACCAGGGGACAGAGAAAATCTTTAACTTCAACTAAATTTTTAAAATATTAGCAATTTCTACAACAGGGACCAAAGATATTTGACCTATAGATACTATGTCTCTAGTTACCATGTGTTAAATATAATGAAACAGAAATGAGGTGGCATTTACTGCTTCAGAGACAATACATGATATTTAATGTACTCTACATTAATGAGTGTTTATGTCATTATGTCATGGTAACATTGCTGAGCAAACTACATTTATTTCAGAATGCAACTGCTTCTTGCAGTAAGAAAAACAAAAAGTATTCTAACAAAAGTATGACCTAATTCAGTACTGATATAAACTCAGAATGTACTTTTGAAAACTGACAGCATTTTAAGTCCAATTGGTTGGAATGAATAACAATAATATTTCATTCTTATAAAAACTCACTACTTATTAAGACTGCATAATAAGTAGAGGCATAAGAATCATTTCCATGATTTTCACCCTAGGAACACCATTTTTTTTAAATTTAAATAACTTTTCCATAATGCATTTAAGAAGAACAAGGATTTTATATGCAATTACAATATTTTAGAAGGTGTAGTGGTAATTCATATCTATTAAATATTTAAACACATTACTATTCAAATATATTGGAAGGTATTATACAACTAAACTCTCATCCATCTCTCATTTCACTATATTTAAATAATCTTAACCAAGAAGTATAAACAGCTAGACTATAGCAGAGAGTGGCTACCTTTGACATTAAAATAGCTTCATGTGGAGATTTTATTATAGTATTAATAGTTTAAATACTTGAGACATTAAAATTATATAATTTCCAAAAACAATAGACAAGTGAGAAATTTTTTATGTTTTCAAATGAAGTTACTTTAATATCCCAGATTTTTAAGTGATATAATCTTAATTAATAGCCAAATATTCAGTTCAGTTCAGTTCAGTTACTCAGTCATTGCTGACTCTTTGAGACCCCATACACTGCAGAATGCCAGGTCTCCCTGTCCATCACCACCTCCCGGGGTTTAATCAAACTCATGTCCATTGGGTTGGTGATGGATCCAACCATATCATCCTCTGCATCCCCTTCTCCTCTCTCCCTCATCTTATCCAGCATCAGGGTCTTTTCAAATGAGTCAGCTCTTTGCATCAGGTGGCCAAAGTATTGCAGTTTCAGCTTCAGCATCAGTCTTTCCAATGAACACCCAAGACTGATCTCCTTTAGGATGGAATGATTGGATCCTCTTGCAGTCCAAGGGACTCTCAAGGGTCTTCTCCAACACCATAGTTCAAAAGCATCAATTCTTCAGTGCTCAGCTTTCTTTACAGTCCAACTCTCACATCCATACATGACCACAGGAAAAGCCATTGCCTTGACAAGATAGACCTTTGTGGACAAAGTAATGTCTCTGCTTTTTAATATAACTTTCCTTCCAAGGAGTAAGGGTCTTTTAATTTCATTGCTTTAGTCACCATCTGCAGTGATTTTGGAGCCTCCAAAAATAAAGTCAGCCACTGTTTCCCCATTATTTGCCATGAAGTGATGGGACTGGATGCCGTGATCTTGGTTTTCTGAATGTTGAGCTTCAAGCCAACTTTTTCCACTCTCCTCTTTCACTTTCATCAAGAGACTCTTTATGTCTTCTTCACTTTCTGCCTTAAGCGTAGTGTCATCTGCATATCTGAGGTTATTGATATTTCTCCCAGCAATCTTGATTCCAGCTTGTGCTTCCTCTAGCCCAGCATTTCTCATGATGTACTCTGCACATAAGTTAAATAAAAAGGGTCAAAACATACAGTCTTGACATACTCCTTTTCCTATTTGGAACCAGTCTGTTGTCCCATGCCCAGTTCTAACTGTTGTTTCCTGACCTGCATACAGATTTCTCAAAAAAACAGGTCAACTGGTCTGGTCGTCTGATCTCTTTCAGAATTTTCCACAGTTTATTGTGATCCACAAAGTCAAAGGTTTTGAAATAGTCAATAAAGCAGAAACAGATATTTTTCTGGAACTCTCTTACTTTTTTGATGATCCAGTGGATGTTGGCAATTTGATCTCTAGTTCCCCTGCCTTTTCTAAAACCAGCTTGAACATCTGGAAGTTCAGGGTTCACATATTGCTGAAGCCTGGCTTGGAGAAGTTTGGGCATTTCTTTGCTAACATGTGTGATCAGGGCAATTGTGTGGTAGCTTGAGCATTCTTTGGCATTGCCTTTCTTTGGGATTGGAATGAAAACTGACTTTTTCCAGTCTCATGGCCACTGCTGAGTTTTCCAAATTTGCTGGCATATTGAGTGCAGCACTTTCACAGCATCATCTTTCAGGATTTGAAATAGCTCAACTGGAATTCCATCAGCTCCACTCGTTTTGTTCAAGTGATGCTTCCTAAGGCCCACTTCACTCCATATTCCGGGATGTCTGACTCTAGGTAAGTGATCATACTATTGTGATTATCTGGGTCATGAAGATCTTTTTTGTACAGTTCTTCTGTGTATTCTTGCCACCTCTTCTTAATATCTTCTGCTTCTGTTAGGTCTACCATTTCTGTCCTTTATTGAGCCCATCTTTGCAGGAATGTTCCCGTGGTATCTCTAATTTTCTTGAAGATATCTCTAGGCTTTCCCATTCTATTCAGTTCAGTTCAGTTCAGTTCAGTCGCTCAGTCGTGTCCGACTCTTTACAGTATCCCATTCTATTACTTTCCTCTATTTCTTTGCACTGACCACTGAGGAAGCCCTTCTTATCTCTCCTTGCTATTCTTTGGAACTCTGCATTAAAATAGATATATCTTTCCTTTTCTCCTTTGCTTTTTGCTTCTCTTCTTTTCACAGCTATTTGTAAGGCCTCCTCAGACAGCCATTTTGCTTTTTTGCATTTCTTTTTCTTGGGGATGGTCTTGCTCCCTGTCTTACTGTACAATGTCATGAACCTCCCTCCATAGTTCATCAGGCGCTTCATCTATCAGATCTAGTCCCTTAAATTTATTTCTCACTTTCACTGTATAGTCATAAGGGATTTCTTTAGGTCATACCTGAATGGTCTGGTGCTTTTCCCCACTTTCTTCAATTTAAGTCTGAATTTGGCTATAAGGAGTTCATGATCTGAGCCGCAGTCAGCTCCCAATCTTGCTTTTACTGACTGTGTACTGTGTAGAGCTTCTCCATCTTTGGCTGAAAAGAATATAATCAATCTGATTTCAGTGTTGGCCATCTGGTGATGTCTATGTGTAGAGTCTTCTCTTGTGTTGTTGGAAGAGGGTGTTTGCCATGACCAGTGAATTCTCTTGGCAAAACTATATTAGCCATTGCCCTGCTTCATTCTGCACTCCAAGGCCAAACATGCCTGTTACTCCAGGTCTTTCTTGACTTCCTATTTTTGTACTCCAGTCCCCTATAATGAAAAGTACATATTTTTTGAGTGTTAATTCTAAAAGGTTTTGTAGGTCTTCATAGAACCGTTCAGCTTCAGCGTCTTCAGCATTACTGGTCGGGGCATAGACTGGATTGCTGTGATAGTGAATGATTTGCCTTGAGAATGAACAGAGATCATTCTGTCATTTTTGAGACTGCATCCAAGTACTGCATTTTGGATTCTTTTGTTGACTATGATGGCCACTCCATTTCTTCTAAGGGATTCCTGCCCACAGTAGTAGATATAATAGTCAACTGAGTTAAATTCACACATTCCAGTCCCTTTTAGTTCGCTGATTGCTAGAATGTCAACATTCACTCTTGCCATCTCCTGTTTGACCACTTCCAATTTGCCTTGATTCATGGACCTAACATTCCAGGTTCCTATGCAATATTGCTCTTTATGGCATTGGATCTTGCTTCTATCACCAGTCACATCCACAACTGGGTGTTGTTTTTGCTTTGGCTCCGTCTCTTCATTCTTTCTGGAGTTACCTCTCCGCTGATCTCCAGTAGCATATTGGGCACCTACCGACCTGGGGAATTCATCTATCTGTCCTATCTTTTTGCCTTTTCATACTGTTCATTGGGTTATCAAGGCAAGAATACTGAAGTGGTTTGCCATTCCCTACTCCGTGGGCCACATTTTTGTCATAACTCTCCACCATGACCTGTCTGCCTTGGGTGGCCCTACACAGCATGGCTTAGTTTCACTGAGTTAGACGAGGCTGTGATCAATGCGATCAGATAGGCTAGTTTTCTGTGATTGTGGTTTCAGTCTTTCTGCCCTCTGATTCCCTCTCTCAGCACCTACTGTCTTACTGGGGTTTCTCTTATCTTGGACATGGGGTATCTCCTCACGGCCTGTGCTCCTGACATTGGATGTGGGGTATCTCCCCTTGGCCACTCGCCGCTCCAGCACCACGTGGCCTCCGCTCTCCAAGAAACATTACTTCACAGTTGATGAAACTCTATATTAGCAAGGCTACAGTTGTCTCCCAGTTGCCAGTAGTCATGTATGGATGTGAGAGTTGGACTGTAAAGAAAGCTGAGCACCAAAGAATTGATGCTTTTGAACTGTGATGTTGGAGAAGACTCTTGAGAGTCCCTTGGACTGCAAGGAGATCCAACCAGTCCATCCTAAAGGAAAGCAGTCCTGAATATTCATTGGAAGGACTGATGCTAAAGCTGAAACTCCAATATTTTGGCCACCTGATGTGAAGAACTGACTAATTTGAAAAGACCTGATGCTGGGAAAGATTGAGGGTGGGAGGAGAAGAGGACAAGAGAGGATGAGATGGTTGGATGACATCGCCAACTCAATGGACATGAATTTGAGTAAACTCCGAGTTGGTGATGGAGAGTGAGGCCTGGTGTGCTGCAGTCCATGGGGTCAGAAAGAGTTGGACACAACTAAGCAACTGAACTAAACTGAACTGAACTGATAATTGTCTCACACTACATATGAGCACTCATCCTGGGCAAAAAAAAAGTATTTCATTTCCCAAAGCAAACACCTCAGCTAGTGAGGTTTTGTTATTTAGCTCATATCCTTTCCACTTTCTTTGTATTAGAAAAATCTCATCAACTAAAGCCTCATTTTCATATTGCTATGATAGTCACACCTCAAAAAACCAGTAAAGAAGAGGATGTCTATTTCTGGAACCACCATGGCATCATCAAGAATGGGGAACATTCTGTGGTTTAATCCTCAGCCTTGTGTTTGAAATTAGCAGTGCTGCGTAAAGAGATTTTAATAACGAAATAAAGGCTACAAAACAGTGAAGTAGCATATTGACTTCTTTATATATTCAAAAGATAAGAGAAGACTGTACTTAAAAAAGAGGCTCCAGCTGACTCCAAACTTTTGCTTTTTATTAACATTCTCTGTCTAGGAACCTTCCTGGCAGTCTAATGGTTAAGACTCTGTGCTTCTACTGAGAGGGAAACGAGTTTAATCTGTGATAAGGGAAATGAGATCCTGCATGCCTCACTCCTGTGTGGCCAAAAAAGAAAAAAAAAAAAAGGTTCACAGTCTATTATTTTCTTTTCTCTCATCAACATAGATGATTGAACATATCTGTTCCTCAACTAATAGCATCAAAGGAAGAGTTTAAAGATACACCATTGAACTTCTGTTATGTTTGGTTCCTCTTCATATTTTGTTAATTTCTTCATTTAAAAAACTTTTCCACTTATATAGGTTTTTCTTTATTAATAACTGCTTTAGTATTTTTTCCAGCTTACAAATATGCTAGTATTCTCTGTAATTATGCCTAAGCTAGTTGTTATTCCAGTTTTGAGGATACTTTTTATTTTAATGGTTACATATATTTTCTTTCCCAAATTTCCTCTTGGTTACTTTTTATACCCATCAGTACTTGATATATATCCACTTATTTTGTTTCATTACTACTTCTTGTTCTTTTTTAATGCATACTGTTATTCCATCAAACAACTGAGGACCTACATTTAGTGGACTTTTGTTAACTTTTAAGTTATTGTGATCATTGGTGTATATTGGTAAATTAGTCTGAAATAAAATGAAAATGTCCAGCTTGCCCAGATAATAGTTGGTGAATGAGACTAGAAGCCAGAGGTTTCCCAGTATTCAAAGCTTATGATGGCACTTGATCTCTAGAGTAGATAAGACAGAAAAATAAACAATAATTATTTTTCTGGATCTTAACAGTGTGAGACTCAGGGACCATATGTTCTAATAGGGTAAGGGACTTCATAGAAAAGAATCTTCATTTGTGACACTCACTGCATTCTGTAAGTGTTCTTGTATAAATATTCTGGAAAGTAAGGAACTTTTGTGCGTATGTTGATCACATGAAATCAGAGACACAGAGGAATAAACCAACAGATAATAAAGGTGCTAACATGTAGAGGAAAAATGATAGACTTGAGATTAGAAGTCAAGTCCTTTAATTACAAATTTTACAACTATGGGCAAGTAAATTTCTGAATTTTCACATTTGTATAATGGGAATGAAAATATTACTTATATTCAAAAATACCATAGAGACTATGTTATTCACCATAGCTTTGATGTTCTTCAGAAATGTAGAATAAAAATATCAAATGGTATTCAAGTATAACAGGAAAAAATTCCAGAAAATATATTGTGTAACCATGTTTTGTTTGAAATTGTCTCTGGAACAGTAGGTGCTTAAGTAATGCAGCCCCACTAGAAATGAAAGAAATTATCTTGATATACTTTTAAAACACATCTGTCCCATACATGAATAACAATATCTTTAGGTTCTTTTAGGTCCTGGTTAAATAGTTTCACATAGGTTCTGGAAGATAACATAGGAGAGATCTGAGTCCATTAGACTTAGGATCTTGTCAGAGATTCTAGTGCTTTGGCACTTGCCAAATTTGTACCTATGGAAATATGTTATTATCATAAACTTCTTAAGATTATTGTGAATATTCAATGTATGATTCCTAATGCAAGCCTAGTATATAGTAGGCATGTGAAATTGTTATCATCAAAGAAACAAAGAGAAACAGACTTAAGAGTAAATTTGTCCATTCACTTCTTTCATCTTCAACAGAAACCTCACTTCCAGTCAGTAAGGGAAAGTGGCTCATTGAACTCCCTGGCCTTATGGGTCAAATTCAGCCAGCCCTGTAAAGAGAGCCCCAGATGGGAACCCATCACCCTGCCATCAAAGCCTTGGCCCAACGTAGGAGCAAGTTTCAATTACTTGGAGGACAGATGTTTTGCCAGTGGTCATGGTTTTGTGTTCCCTGGTAGTAGCGCCCTATGAAGTCTATGGTAGCATAAATTCTCAAACTCCTCATCACAATTTTAGACAAAGGAAAATCAGTTTTAATGCAATTCCTTTCCAGATGAAAATGACAATTATTTTTGAGCCTAGGCTTCCTGTTGTTCAGGTTGTCGCTGCTGTTTTCACTCCTAATGAATCACTGTGCAACACCTCATTGCATGTGAATTTATGCAAATTGACAATTAAACAAGGGGGTTATTTTAGTCAAATCAATCAGATATTGTATCTATTTGAAACGATAATATAAGCATAATTGATGGTGCATAATTAATGATTATCCAAGGCTGTTAATAATGAAATGATAAAAAGGTATGAAAGGAGAGAGATGCCAAGGAAACTGGCTCTAAAAAAACCGAAAAGGACTTTTGCTTCGTTTTCTCAAACCACTGAAACCCTTTCTTGCATGTGTAACCAAATCCACTTGAGACCCTGAACACGTGCACACTGCTCTCCAGAAGCATTCTGGAATTATAGTGAAGTGAATAAATATGATGGTGTTACAGAACCCTGTCCTGGATCTTTCTGTGTTTAAATCTTGGCTTTAACAGTAGCCAGCTACCTGACCTTGGGAATACAATTAATCCCTCTTAGTTTCACATTTCTAATTTGTAAAAAGATTGTTGCATTATAGGACCATGTATATATAACTGTGGTGTGGATTAAATCAAACATTAAATGCAAAGGTCTTAGGTGTTTTCCAGAAACTTTACACATACTAAATAAATGTTTATTATAATTCTTATTTCCTTTGAAACATCTTTAGTTCTCATTTTCCCACACAAAAAAGTTATTTTATAACAAGAATTTAAACTATATTGCTTCAAATTTCCACTTAATTCTGGGCTGAGAAACACTTACTTAAATATGAAGTCACAACACCAAAGGCACAATTTATGAAAGAAACAATTGACAAGCTGGATTTCATTAAGGTTAAAAACTTCTGCTCTGAGAAAGATAATTGTCAAGAAAATGAGAAAACCAGCCACAGATAGGGGGGAAAAATTGTGAAAACATAAAGAACTGTTATTCAAAAAAACCAAGAATGTATAAAACTACCCCCCCAAGAAAAAACTAACATCCAGATTTAAAAATAGACAAATACCTGATAAGATACATCCCAAAGAAAGCATACCTTTGGTAAATAGACATATGAAAAGATGTTCAACATCATATGTCATTAGAGAATTGTAAAATAAAAAACAATGAGAAACTCCTATGTATCTATTCAGTTCAGTTCAGTTCAGTTGCTCAGTTGTGTCCAACTCTTTGTGACCCCATAAACCACAGCACGCCAGGCCTCCCTGTCCATCACCAACTCCTGGAGTCCACCCAAACCCATGTCCATGGAGTTGGTGATGCCATCCAACCATCTCATCCTCTGTCGTCCCCTTCTCCTGCCCTCAATCTTTCCCAACATCAGAGTCCTTTCAAATGAGTCAGCTCTTCACATCAGGTGGCCAAAGTATTGGAGTTTTGGCTTCAAAATCAATCCTACCAATGAACACCCAGGACTGGTCTCCTTTAGGATGGACTGGTTGGATCTCCTTGCAGCCCAAGGGACTCTCAAGAGTCTTCTCCAACACCACAGTTCAAAAGCATCAATTCTTTGGCACTCAACTTTCTTTACAAGGTCAACCATAGCCTTGACTAGACGGACCTTTGTTGACAAAGCAATGTCTCTGCTTTTTAATGTGCTGTCTAGGTTGGTCATAATTTTCCTTCCAATGAGTAAGTAAGTGTCTTTTAATTTCATGGCTGCAGTCACCATCTGCAGTGATTTTGGAGCCCAGAAAAATACAGTCAGCCACTATTTCCACTGTTTCCCCATCTATTTGCTATGAAGTGATGGGACTAAATGCCGTGATCTTAGTTTTCTGAATGTTGAGCTTTAAGCCAACCTTTTCACTCTCCTCTTTCATTTTCAAGAGGCTTTTAGTTCCTCTTCACTTTTTGCCATAAGGGTGGTGTCATCTGCATATCTGAGGTTATTGGTATTTCTCCCGGCAATCTTAATTCCAGCTTGTGCTTCCTCCAGCCCAGTGTTTCTCATGATGTACTCTGCATATAAGTTAAATAAGCAGGGTGACAATATACAGCCTTGATGTATTCCTTTTCTTATTTGGAATCAGTCTGTTGTTCCATGCCCAGTTCTAACTGTTGCTTCCTGACCTGCATTCACGTTTCTCAAGAGACAGGTCAGGTGTATCTATTAGAGTGGCCAAAATACAAAACACTGAGAACACCAAATGCTGGTGAGGATATGGAGCAATAGAAATTCTCATTTATTGCTGGTAAATAAATGAGAGTAAATTCTCATTTATTGTTCTTGCCAAAATGCAAGATGATACAGCCACTTTGAAACACAATTTAGTAGTTTCTTTCAAAACTAAGCATACTCATCACATAATTCAACACCAGTCATTGGTATTTTGTGAATTATACATTACTTCCAACAAAAAACTGCATATGGATGTTTTATAGCAGCCTTATTCATAATTGCAAAATCTTGGATCTAAGTTAAACATTCTTCAGTAGAAACATGAATACACTGTGGTGCATCACATAAAATGAAATAAAATGAATTCAGCATCTTAAAAAAAAAAAAGTTCTGTCCATAAAAAGACACGGAGAATCTTAAATGCATATTACTAAGTGCAAGAATGCAATCTGAAAGTCTATACTGTATGATTCCAACTAGATGATATCTGTAAAAGGCAAAACTATAGAAATAGTAAAAAAAAAAAAAAAAAAAGATCACTGGCTGTCTGGGGTTAAAGGGAAGGGAGGGAAGAACAGGCAGAGCACAGAGAATGTTTAGGATGGTAAAAGTACTTTGTATGATTTTATCACGGTGAATACAGTTCATTATACATTTGTCCAAACTCACAGAGTGCACAACATAGTGTGAAACCTAATGTAAACTATGGATTTTGTATGATAACGATGTGCCATGTAGGTTCATCAGTTGTACCAAATGTAACACTCTGGTTCAGGATGCAGACAATGGGGATTGTGCATGCCTTGAATGAAACATAATTGAGATCAAATTGTGATTCTGTACAGTCCAGGTTTAAAGTAGATGGCAGTTTTCTTTTTTTTTTTTTCATTTATTTTTATTAGTTGGAGGCTAATTACTTTACAATATTGAAGTGGGTTTTGTCATACATTGACATGAATCAGCCATGCAGTTACATGTATTCCCCATCCCGATCCCCCCTCCCACCTCCCTCTCCACCCGATCCCTCTGGGTCTTCCCAGTGCACCAGCCCTGAGCACTTGTCTCATGCATCCAACCTGGGCTGGTGATCTGTTTCACTATAGATAATATACATGTTTCAATGCTGTTCTCTCGAAACATCCCACCCTCGCCTTCTCCCACAGAGTCCAAAAGTCTGTTCTGTACATCTGTGTCTCTTTTTCTGTAACAGCAAGCCAGGGTGGTAATTTTCTTCAACGTCCCCGGTAGCCCCCAGCAGGTGGCCCATGCTCATGTTGATGGAGGAAATGGCAAGGGAGTCTGCATGGCCTTTGAAAAGATGTTTGATGGCTTCATTTTTGGCAGTGTCTCCCAGCAGTGTGGAAGTATCATGCATGTTGATACAGGATATCTCCTCAGGTTAGACACCTGCATCTTTTACAGAAACAGCCATACACCTTAAAGCACCTTCTCCTCCGGGATTGGGGGCAGTCATGTGACCGGCATCATCTGAGAGTCCATAGCTCAAAATGTCTGTATAAATCCAGTCCCCTCTTTGTACAGCCTGCTTGGTTCTTCTCCCACCAGCACACTGCACCTCCTCCCGTTACAAAACCATCTCTGGATGAAATGGTCGACATGCTGACTTAGGATCAGAGCTCAGGCTCTGGAATAGCAAGTGATAAACGGCTGATGCAAGAATCTGTACCTCCAGTCACCATCACATCAGTAGAGTCATGTGTTATAAATCTAAAAGTCTCCCACTGCATGAATTTCTGTGGTACAGGCTGTGGGTAATGCTTGACTGGGGCCCTTGACTTTATATCGAATGATGACCTGGCCTGCTGCCATATTGATCAGAATCTGAGGGACAAAGAATGGGTTGACTTTATTGTAACCTTTTGTTTGAAACATCAAAGCAATTTCAGAAATAACTCCAAGAGGAACCATTCCCTTGCCAATTGCAGCACACGATCAGCTTCTGACTGAGGATGCCATTAGAATCTTTCAAGGCTAACTCTGCAGCCCCGATGGTCATAATGGTGGGAGAAGACATGCACTTGATATCTGATTTGGGCACAAAGCTTTTTTCATTGAATTGATCTTCATTGTAATCTCTTGGCACATAAGTGCAACACTGCAAGGGATATTGATACTCTTCACTGCCACTGTAAGCATTCCACTCTCTCCCTGGACAGACGATCCCATACCAGCTGAGTTCCAACTCAAAGAGGAGTCACTAAGCTATGCCTGTAATGACAACTTGCCTAGGTAATCAGAGTATTGGTATAGTTCCTAAAAATTTCCTTTGACTTATTAATCCTTGGAATAATCTTGTATATATTAAATGAGATTTGGTCATTTTTAAGAAATTTTGTAAGCCTTTTGACAGCATGGTTGAGATTCAGAGAATAACAAATATTCCTATAACAGATCATGACATGTCCAGCAGGTATTCACTGTTGTTTAAATAGCTTAAAGGTTTAAGAAACAATGCTGCCGCTCAGTCGTTCAGTCGTGTCTGACTCTTTCTGACCCCATGGACTATAGCCCTCCAGGCTCCTCTGTCCATGGGATTTCCCAGGCAAGAACACTGGAGTGGGTTGCCATGTCCTACTCCAGGGGATCTTCCTGACCCAGAGATCAAACTCATGTCTCCTGTGTCTCCTACATTGGTAGGCAGATTCTTTACCATTTCATCACCCGGGAAACCCAAAATAACATTATCTTGTTTTAATTAATACTTATCAACAAACCACCTGTTTGCATTCAACTGTTTTTAGACACTAAGTCCTCTCAGACATTCCAAGACAATGAAGTGAAACGGTGATTCATTTGATTCACCCCAACAGAAATTTATAATGAAAAATATACAGGAACTCCAAGCCAGATACAGATGGAAGAAAGCATCCTTTTTCAGGACTCAGTTCAGTTCAGTCACTCAGTCGTCTCTGACTCTTTGCGACCTCATGAATCAAAGCCTAATTATAAATAATATTTCTGGTGTCATTGGCACAAAACACTTTTCAGGGCCCATTCTTTGAGGTTGTTGATGTGAATGGACTTTTTTTTGATCTTCACCTTGGAGACAATCAAGGGTTTCTGGGACAGTGAAGGTCCGTGCAGGTGATCAACTCTCTGTACCCCGCCTGACACCCAAGGACAAGAGGAAAAGGCCAGGCCCAGGTCCTCCACGAGCCTCTCCCTACCTAACACCAAGCAGGCTGGCGGCTGGAGGGTGGACACAGAAGAGCAGTGAGCCTGGTCCCTGCATCTTGCCTCTGGCATCCGTGCAGCTGCAATCCTCTGCACAATCACCTTTTTTGGTTTTAACTGATCATTTTATACAATTCCACTTTCTCTCTTTTCTTAACATATCAGTTATACCTCTCTTTTTAGTTTTTTTTCCTTTTCTTTTTAGTTTTTTTAGTGGTTCCTCCCATTACTTCTTATTCTGTTGCATTTCAGCTTTTCCTGTAATCTTTTGCACATTGCAATCCTGAGCGAATTATTCTTTCTCAGACATCCTTGTACTTCTTATGACACTACAAGATATTTTAAGGTATCTGAACTACAAATATAGACACCAAAAAGGCATTGTCAAATTATTAGTCAAGTAAAAATTCCATTCTTACACATGTGTAACTTTCTTCCCCATTGTGATGTTAAAGTCATTTGTTGAAATTAAATACAAGCTATATTCACTGTGTCAGTGCTGCATAAAAACCATGCAGAAACTCAACAAGCTTCAACTATATGCTTTTAATAACCTCATGAGTCCGAGAGAAAGAAATTTATATTGACCTTGGTTGGGTGATGTTTTCAATCTCTGCCTGCCTCAGTTCCATGTCTGGGTTGGCTGGCTGTCAGTTGATTTAGATGTTCCTTTCTTGGGAGACTAGGCTACTGGTATTTTCAACTCTACTGCATGTGACTCAAACCTCCTATATGTAACCTCAGGCATGTTTTGATGGAAATAACAGAGACACAAATACACAAGCAGATTATATAAAGGTGTTTGTAAGCCTTTTCATGCTTCAAGTCTACTACCATCCACTGATCATGAGTCATAAGGCCAAGTTCAGATTCAAGAGATGAGGTACAGCTTGTCCATAATGGGCTGGCACTGTGAAGTTATATGACAGAGAATATGGGTTAAAGCAGGGCAAAAATTAGAGCCAAATACATCAATTTTCCATATTCACTTCCCTTTTTTACTTTTAATCAGTTTGTAATGTATAGAGCAAAACTCAAAAAAAAATACGTTAATGTTTTACTTGAACTTTACCCAGAAAATGCCACAAAGATAATGACTTAAAAGCAAATATGCATTTCTTAGTTCTGACTTTTCTATTCTGAAAAGTAACTATTCAGTGGAACAAAAAAGAGTTCTAGAAATCTCAGTTTGAGGTGCATTTTTTTGTGTATTTAAGAGTCAACACATTCAATAGTCAGGGCAAGTCTCTCAACTGTTCCTCTGAGTTATGTAAGACACATCAAGTTTCTGTAACATGTCCATGGTACTATCTCTTGATTTATACATATGTAAGTGTTTCAGTTGCAGCACTGCATAGTAAACCACCACAAATCTGAGTAATTTGAAATAATGGCATTTTATTTGCTCACTTATCTGTAATTTAGGCAAGACTCTGTGGAGATAGCTCACCTCTGTTCTATATGGCATGAGCTGGGTCAGCCAGAAGGCTGAGGTTGGTTTGTTCATTTATATTTCTAGAGATTGACACTTAAGACTCAAATGATTAGGTACTGAAATTTGAGGGTTACTTGGACATCTTTATCTATTGCCATGTGGCTTCTTAAATATGGAAACTTCACACCAGATGGACACCTATACGTCATCTCATGTATCTCAAGTTTCAGATCCCCAAAGAGAAGGAGAAGCAGCTAAAAGCTGTTATCACTTCTGTTAGCCATGAAATTCCTGAAGTGTTACTTCTACCACACAAAGCATGTCACCACATATAATTCCTTTTTTAAGGGGACAACATTCAGAATTCACCTCTTGCTGAGAAGAGTATCAAGGTTCTGAAAAATTTTGTACCACCAAATATATTGCTATGGTCATTTTTTGTAAAGTGCAATTAACCAGAGATGCTCCAAGATAATCATCCTGTCATAGGGCCCACCCACATGGCCAGAAGAAGTTGTTCCCTCCCAGCACCATGCCAGGGACTCTAGCAGTTCACTTGATACTTTGTAACTTTTATGTGTGAGTGTGTGCTAAGTCGCTTCAGATGTGTCTGACTTTTCATGACCCTATGAACTATAGCCTCCAGCCAAGAATACCGGAGTGGGTTGCCATGCCCTCCTCCAGGGATCTTCTCGACCCAGGGACTGAACCCACATGTCTCTTCTGTCTCCTGAATTGGCAGGCAGGTTCTTTACCACTAGGGTCACCTGGGAAGCCCTTGTACTTTTTATACCCTATAGAAAGTGTGTCTCATTTCTTGAGGCCCCTGTTGTCTATAAGACAAGAGTCCTAGTAAGGGCTAATCAGATAAATACAGTCACTGAACATGTATAATATTTTAAAAATGCATTAAATGTTAATATGTAGAAAAGAAAAATGTATTTTTTGATTCTATAGTGATGGATTCAAACTATCCCACTGAATAAAACTAATTATCAGTTTTATAAAACAAACCTGAAATTAACATTTTATTGCTTATAAATTCTCTCTAAAACTTTTCCCCCACTAGAATATATGATACAAGAAAACATAAACCTGTTTTTGTTATGTTTTGTTTCTACCAACATATTCCCAATACACAGAACAGTTGAATGAATTACTGAATTGAAAGCAAAATCAATTATGACTACAAGCAAGTAAAGGAATTATTAGGGAAGTAAGATCAGAACTTTACACACAATAGATAAGAAAAAAATCATTTTGTTAACAAGTTTGACAGAACTTGGAGTCAGAACCCAACTGTGGAACAAATTTCTTTTCTTTCTTCGGGCAAGAAAACTGAGGTCATTTAGTTAAGACACATACTGTACTAAACAATGAATTGATCCTTTCAATTATATTTCCAGTGTCTGAAAAAAACTACTATCAAAATTCTAGGGTGTTTATAAAAATATATATGACTAGACATAAATCCAAAAACCCTTCAATGTTTCTTAAAGCTCTTAAAAACTGAGATCAACCATTTCTATTTCTATTAATATAAAAAGTTTTGCCAGCTCTATTTAGGAGCTGTATCAAGAATTAATGGCAATAGAGTCCACTTACAGTGAAGGCTCTAGACATCTATCTCTCAGATTGTTTTAAGTGGAACTATGGATGTGAAATTTAAGAAAGAACAACATTCCTTTTCTATCTAATCAGAAATGATTAATAACATTTTAATGCAAATCTTTACCACTTAAGATGAAGATTTTGATTTCTATAAGAAACCACATTATGTAGATGTGAATAAGCATTCCCTGATAGCTCAGTAAAGAGTCTGCCTGCAATGCAGGAGACCCCATTTTGACTCCTGGGTCTGGAAGGTCTGTTGGAGAAGGGATAGGCTACCCACTGCAGTATTCTTGAGCTTCCCTTGTGGCTCAGCTGGTAAAGAATCTGCCTGATATGCAGGAGACCTGGGTTCAATCCCTGGGTTGGGAACATCCCCTAGAGGAAGGAAAGGCTACCCACTCCAGTATTCTGGCATGGAGAATTCCATGGACTGTAACTACCGCACAATTGCACTCATCTCACATGCTAGCAAAGTAATGCTCAAAATTCCCCAAGCCAGGCTTCAAAAATACGTGAACTGTGAATTTCCAGATATTTAAGCTGGGTTTAGAAAAGGAAGAGGAACCAGAGATCAAACTGTCAACATCTGCTGGATCACTGAAAAAGCAGGAGAGTTCCAGAAAAACATCTATTTCTGCTTTATTGACTATGCCAAAGCCTTTGACTGTGTGGATCACAATAAACTGTGAAAAATTCTGAAAGAGATGGGAATACCAGACCACCTGACCTGCCTCTTGAGAAATCTATATGCAGGTCAGGAAGCCACAGTTAGAACTGGACATGGAACAACAGACTGGTTCCAAATAGGAAAAGGAGTAAGTCAAGACTGTATATTGTCACCCTGTTTATTTAACTTATATGCAGAGTACATCATGAGAAATGCTGGGCTGGAAGAAGCACAAGCTGGAATCAAGATTACCGGGAAAAATATCAATAACCTCAGATATGCAGATGACACCACCCTTATGGCATAAAGTGAAGGGGAACTAAAGAGCCTCTGGATGAAAGTGAAAGAGGAGAGTGAAAAAGTTGGCTTAAAGCTCAACATTCAGAAGACTAAGATCAGGACATCTGGTTCCATCACTTCATGGGAAATAGATGGGAAAAGAGTGGAAACAGTGGCAGACTTTTTTTTCTTGGACTCTAAAATCACTGTAGATGGTGACTGCAATTATGAAATTAAAAGATGCTTACCCCTTGGAAGCAAAGTTATGATCAACCTAAACAGCATGTTAAAAAGCAGAGACATTACTTTGCCAACAAAGGTCCGTCTAGTCAAAGCTTTGGTTTTTCCAGTAGTCATGTATGGATGTGAGAGTTGGGCTATAAAGAAAACTGAGCACCCAAGAATTGATGCTTTTGAACTGAGGGGTTGGGGAAGACTCTTGAGAGTCCCTTGGACTGCAAGGAGATCCAACCAGTCCATCCTAAAGGAGATCAGTCCTGGGTGTTCATTGGAAGGACTGATGTTGAAGCTGAACCTCAAATACTTTGGCCACCTGATGCAAAGAACTGACTCACTGGAAAAGACCCTGATGCTGGGAAAGATTGAAGGTGGGAGGAGAAGGGGACAACAGAGGATGAGCTGGTTGGATGGCATCACCGACTCAATGGCCATGAGTTTGAGTAAGCTCCAGGAGTTGGTGATGGACAGGGAGGCCTGGCATGCTGCAGTCCTTGGTGTCACAGAGTCGGACACAACTGAAAGTCACTTTCACTTTCACTAACCCTAACCCTAACCCTAATTGTTAAGCCTTCTACTACTATCATTTAGCACTAGCAAGAGATAGGGAAGAGAGTGTAAATGTTGAGAGAATGATACACCTGGATTCATACAATAGTTCCAACAACTACTACCTGAGTATGTCTTTGGACAAAGTAGCCAATCCTCATGAACTTCAATTGTTTATTCTTTTTTTTTTTTTTTTTTTTTTCATTTTTTGGTTGAACTTATAAAACTTAGCAAACAGTTTGGCCTTTAAGATTAAATAGCTTATTTAAGCATAATACTGTGCCCAATCAATAAGTAGCAGTTGATCCCCAACTTCCTACTTAGCATAAACCCTTAAAATTAAGTAAATTATACATTTTTCCTAATAAAGGAATAAGAAGTAAGTGAGTGATGTTAAGTGATTGAAGTACCAAGCACCCAGAGCTTGGGAAAGGTGGATATAATGAGACCAGCTTTTCCTGCACAGTAGCACCAAGGAGTGCTAGATTTTAGAGTCATTCACGGAATACATATTTATTCATCTCACATGAAGTGCGAGGAAGTATGGCAAGCAAGATAATGTGCCCAAGGGCAGAACTCCTCAGAATCCATCATCACATTTTAATAAATATCTCGTCTCTTCTGCAACAATGGGAGTTTTTATAAGGTGAACCAGCTCATATGCACTTGACAAATAAGGGGCTGATGTTAGCATAATGGAGAAGTTACATTAGTTCAAAAGGGATACTTCCTAGCCAGCCAATTTTGTGGTAATTATCAGCTGAACATAGCAAGCAGTTGAGTAAATGGTCCTGTTCATCAGCCATGTTCACTATCCTCCCAGGGCTCATCAGTTCAGTTCAGTTCAGTTCAGTCCCTCAGTCGTGTCCGACTCTTTGCAACCCCATGAATCACGCCACGCCAGACCTGCCTGTCCATCACCAACTCCCGGAGCTTACTCAAACTCAAGTCCATAGAGTCAGTGATGCCATTCAGCCATCTCATCCTCTGTCATCCCCTTCTTCTCCTTCCCCCAATCCCTCCCAGCATCAGGGTCTTTTCCAATGAGTCAACTCTTCACATGAGGTGGCCAAAGTACTGGAGTTTCAGCTTCAGCATCAGTCCTTCCAATGAACACCCAGGACTGATCTCCTTTAGGATCGACTGGTTTGACTTCCTCTTTTGTTTTGTTCGTTTTCCTGACTTGTATGCATTTTAACCTTGTCCTTGTGACACAGCCTTCACAGCATTTTTTTTTTTTTTAACAAGTTCCCTTTGGCTACTTGTCTCTTACCTTTTTAAAATAAAGTCCTATAATTTCCAGAGCAGTTTTTGTTTCTGCAGGATTTAATACGTCTTTGTGTGCCCAGACGCTCAGTTGTGTCCAACTTTTTGCTACCCTGTGGACCGTAGACCATCAGGCTATGGTATTTCCGTGGGATTTCCCAGGCAAGAATACTAGAATGGGTTGCCATTTCCTCTTCCAGGGGATCTCCCCAACTTAGGGACTGAACCCGGGTCTCTTACTTCTCCTGCATTGGCAGGTGGATTCTTTACCACAAGCGCCACTTGGAAGTTGCTATTTTTATTAGGATCACAGCTGTGTTTTATGAGCATTCTGTATAATAGGTTTTAGAGTGATCTGCATCGGTCCAATTTTTTCCACAAACCCCATTTTTTGTACACAATTTTTCAGAATATACAGTCTTTAAGAATGCTGTATCACAATATAGAATACATTTAGTTATTATCCCTCCTAAAAGCCAAAAAAAAATGGAAGTTGCACTTTAACTCTTACTTACCAGTCTTTCTCTAAGAATTGAACCTCAACTTCTGAAAACACAGGCAACCATCCCTGAAACAGTCCATCCCTTCAGCTGGATGTTTTCCTCATGGACGTCTAAGTTCAGTGTATCTCCTAGGAGGTCCCCAAATTCCTGGGCTTTATATCACAACACTGCGCACATTCAAATACAACTTCCCGTTGATTTTTCAAGTTCAAACATTGATTCCTTCTGTAACAGTTGTTATAGTTTATTACTACTGCTTTGCCCAGCATTTATCACAGTGCATGGCACATAGTAGGGCTTCAAAAAAGTGATTGCAGAATGGCAGGATTCATGGATGTGTCCCCATGTGTGCAAGGACACAGAAGCTTCATCAAAAGTGTCCACATTCACTACTGTATATAAAATAGATAAGTAATAAGGATATACTGTATAGCACAGGGCACTCTACTTGATACTCTGTAATAACTTTTATGGGACAAGAATCTAAAAAAGACTGGATATATGCATATGTATAACTGATTCTTTATTTTATATCTGAAACTAACATAGCATTGTAAATCAGTTATATTCCAACAAAAGTGTCCATACTTAGAATTAGCATGATCACACTGTCATAATCATTATTGTTAAAATTCAATTGTATATAATATTTTTTACCTCTTGTGGTATATCTAATTCCCACCATTTCCACAGTCCTATTCCATTTTATAGCAATCGCTCTCAAAGAAAGTTTTATCATCAATTTTCAGAAGGTTAAATGTGAGGGCCAGAGGTTCAGAATAGTTTGTCTACAAATATACAAGCACTTAATAGCTCTGACGCCCTAGGAACCAACGTGTCCTACTTCTCAGGCCAGATCTTCCAGAATCGTTACAATTATTCCCATGGATTCCTGCTCAGGATTATTTAGAACACAGGTTTTGATTCCTGACACATTATCCTTTCTGCTCCTGTGGGTAAGTAGCCCAGGAATTAACATATTTTGTATGGATTAATTCTTTCATTTAATATCTCTGTGGAGAAGGTCTTAGAGCATTGTGCCCTGTCCCCTGCATGCTGATTTGAGAAAAGCAGCAGAGAGAATGCTTATTTGTTGACATTTTGGTTTTGGTAAATAAAGTGACCTTTAGCTTCAGTCACACACTTGAATTTAAGTAAAGATAAATGAAAGTCTGGAAAGCCTGGCTAAAAACCAAGTATATTTTGAATGAAATATGCTTGGCTCAGAGCAAAATACTCATTACTTCTTCCTTCAGGCCTACTTTCCTTTAAAATATCCAGATAATCATGAAAGATAAATTAGATAAACAGTTCTTGACCCAACAGTTTCATTTTTCTTTGCAAAAGCATTGATAATAGAATTCTTTTAAAAGAGCAAGTACCTTGAACAGATGTAAAACATCAAAGACTCTGGCCCAACATCTTTGTGCATTTCTACAATGGAGATGGATGCAGAGGTCCAGGCACTATTGTGCTAAGTGGTGGGGCTACACAGGAGAGCAGAATACCCAACAAGAATTTATGCTTTTTAAAATAAGCATCTATTTTGAGAGAACCTTCACTGTCAGGTAATATTAAACCTATAGACATAGATTCTGCTTTTATCTGGATAAACATGAACTGGGCACTTGCTTGATGTCAGAGAAATTTTTGGTAAGGAGCCAAGTACTGATTATCTTTCAGAACAAGCCAGTGCATTTTTCAAATGAGTTCAAATGTCTCTTTTTTTCTAACACAAACCTGCCTATAAAAACCTGTTATAGTTTATGTTCTCATTCTAATTTTTAGGAGAGAAAAATTTGTTTTATCTTCTCCAGAGATGGTTCATCAAACTACCACCTTTCGTGCTCAAATCTTTTACCTCTCTTTTGCTTCCTGTAATCCATTTCAGACCCTTCAGGAACATCAATCTTCTTTTGGTAAGATATGAGTGTGATTACTGGCTTTAGCAGAGAGGTCACGCGCAGAGGCTGCACATACTTATGTCTCAGTCTTGAGAGTTGCTACTATCCACTAATATGTGATTAGTGTGTGAGTGGCAGAAAGAGAGAGAGGGAAACCTCTTAATTTTTGATACTACCAATAAATCCCTCTTCTCTTTGGAGCACCTCAAGATCTATACATAGAACTTGGTATCACTCTAGGATCCATACAACTCCATTCCCCCAACAAAGGCACATAATAATCCACAGAGTACATTTTATGATCTCTGCAAAATTATTCTTGATTATCCCATGGGGCTTTATCAGAATAGCCCTGGAGTAGGTCCGTCATGGTTAATTTTATGTGTCAAATTGACTGGGACACAGAGTTCCCAGACATTTGGCCAAACATTATTCTGGGCCTGTGAAGGTGTTTCTAGAGGAGATTAACATTTGAATCTGTAGACTGAGTAGAACTGATGCTCTCTCCAATGTGAATGGGCCTCATCCAATCCATTGAAGGCCCAAATCAAACTGAAAGGCAAAGTAACAGAAATTACTTTCTCTGCCTGGCTGACTTTGAGCTAAAACTGTGCCTTGTATTACCTTTGGGCTGGGACTTAAACCATTGGCTTCTTCTTCTTCTCAAGCCTTTAGACTCAAACTAGAACAGTAGATTTAGGAACTTCCTAGACTCCATAATCACATGAGTTAATGCCTCATAATAAATTTTTTCTCTTTCTTTTTTCTCTGTGTTTCTCTTTCTATCCCTCTCTCTTTTAGAGATATAGATACAGATATAGACATTGATATAGTTATAGATACACAGATATAGAAGACTTTTGAGAATTCCTTGGAAAGCAAGGAGATCAAATTAGTCAATCTGAAAGGAAATCAACCCTGAATACTCTTTGGAGGACTCATGATGACGCTGAAGCTCCCATACTTCGGCCACCTGATGTGAACAGCTAACTCACTGGAAAAGGCCCTGATGCAGAAGGAGAAGAGGGCAACAGAGGATGAGATGGTTGGATGGCATCACTGACTCAATGGACACAAGCTTGGGCAAACTGGGAGACGGTGAAGGACATGCAAGGCTGGCATGCTGCCGTCCATGGGGCCGCAGAGTTGGCCATGACTTGGTGACTGAACACCAACATATATAGATATAGACATATAGATATAAATATATATAGATATAGGCATAGATGGGTTTTCCAGGTGGCACAGCAGTAAAAAACTTGCCTGCCAGTTCAGGAGACGTAACAGACATGGGTTTGATCCCTGGGTTGGACGATCTCCTGGAGGAGGGTGTGGCAACCCACTCCAGTATTCTGGTCTGGAGAATCCCATGGACAGAGAAGCCTGGCTGGCTACGGTCTATAGTGCCACAAAGAGTCAGACACACTGAAGCAACTTAGCATGCATGAACATAGATACAGATCTAAATATGGGCTTCCCAGGTGGCTCAGTGGTAAAGAATCTGCCTGCCAATGCAGGAGACGCAGAAGATGTGGGTTTGATCCCCAGGCCAGGAAGATACCCTGCAGTAGGAAATGGCAACCTGCTCCAGTATTCTTGCTTGGAAAATTCCATGGACAGAGGAACCTGGTGGACTACAGTCAATGGGGTTGCAAAGAGTTGGACATGACCAGGGACTGAGCACAGATGCATAGATATAGAGATATCCATATCCTATTTGTTCTGTTTCTGTGCAGAATGTTATCACAGGATCCAATCCCACTGGAGGTATTGCAGTCAGTTAGAGGTAAAGTATGTACCTTAAAAAAAAAAAATTCTTCTGGTGACTATGACTTATTGGTCAAAGCACGGACACTCACCAGTTATATATACAAATATAATCCAAATATCCTGTGAAATCATATAAAGAAAAGAACTATTTTTCCAAAAGTCATGATATCCTTAGACATCCCCATGGGCCACAAGTAGAGTATGTCTTTTATGTTAAGCCACAGAGTAGTTTTATTCCTCTCCTTTTACAAATTCATTGTCAGCCTGTGCAGTAGAAACTTTAATTTTTAAATTTACTCATAGTATTTTTTTTTTCAAAAATTTGGAGGCATTAACATTCCCCATCCCCAATATAAGCAGTCACTCCTTCATTCTTCACCAACTAGGCAGAAGGTTTGCAATTTGAACTTTTTTCTCCTTGCACATAGAAATTCAGTTATTTGATATTTGTATTTTTTTCTCCCAGAAAACTCCATATGTGAAAGGGAAACAGTTTTATGAGGGTTTAATTTGCTCATTCCTGAGAAGACCTTCACAGGTCCCTGAATCTCAGAGCTTCATGGTGGGCTTCTTATACTCAAGATTGCAGATTCCCCTGTTGGCCGAATGTGACTTAGCCTCACGAGTGCTGTGACTGTATCGTTATGACAATACAAGTAAAATGAGGGCAGGGATTTGGTCTGTTTTCTTCTTTGTCTTATGCCCAGCTCTAAACACAGGGCCCACATATAATTTTTACTCCCTAAATAAGCTCAAATGAATTGCAATAATTCATGCATTCAAGACATTTCATAAGGGCACATGAGTACCAGGAACTGTGAGAAGAAAAGCAAGTAGAATGCTCAGGGAAGAATTCAGGGATGAATAAAGCAGTCTTAAAGTCAAATAACAGTCACAGACATAGAACTAAAATGCCAAGTGTTGGCTAAAGAAAAGGAAATAGCATCTATGACCCAGTATTGCTTTCTGTTTTGCAGCTCATATTTGAAATGTAAATTACATTTTTTCTCAGTTCATCTTCTTTTTTATATACTGTTAAACAATGTGGCTGAGCATTTTATCCTATTTTCATCAAAAATTTTAGTTCTAAAGTTTTCAACCAATAGAAGCGTTACAATTGAATCATAAGAACAGATACACCACAGCAGTACTTCAGTAATTTCAGAATGATTTTTTTAGAAAAGATAGATAATAAATTTAACCACACTGATTGTATCTTATTTGTAGGTCTATTTGTCATTCATTTTCAAATACATTTTTTCTTTTTTTTTTTTTCTTTTTTCTCATTTATTTTTATTAGTCGGAGGCTAATTACTTTACAATATTGTAGTGGTTTTTGTCATACATTGACATGAATCAGCCACGGTTTTACATGTGTTCCCCATCCCGATCCCCTCTCCCACCTCCCTCTCCATCCCATCCCTCTGGGTCTTCCCAGTGCACCAGGCCTGAGCACTTGTCTCATGCATCTCAGATTGGGAGAAAATAATAACAAACAAAGCAACAGACAAAGGATTACTCTCAAAAATATACCAGCAACTCCTGCAGCTCAATTCCAGAAAAATAAATGACCCAATCAAAAAATGGGCCAAAGAACTAAACAGACATTTCTCCAAAGAAGACATACAGATGGCTAACAAACACATGAAAAGATGCTCAGCATCACTCATTATCAGAGAAATGCAAATCAAAACCTCAATGAGGTACCATTACACGCCAGTCAGAACGGCTGCTATCCAAAAATCTTTTTTTTTTTTTTTAATGACAAGAAATGCCAATTCAGCCATTTGTGGCTATTTCTTATAGTGATGGCTTCTGGAAAAACAACTGTTCATAAACTACTTATTGTTAAAAGATTTTAAATCTATTAAAGTGGATGACAGAAAGAGAGACTAAGTAAATATTAGCAAAAAGTATATATTGTTTCCTGGGGTGTAACCAAGAAAATTGGAGTCCTTATAATTTAAATATTATTTCCAATAAAATTTAGTGGGTTCAAAAAAGAGTTGCAGGGGAGGTAAGGAGCCAAAGATTAACTCCCACATGAAAGTAAACCTTAAATTTTTTAAGTATCCTGTTTTCAAATTTAACTTAGTTTTTTCTGTCAAAGAGCATAAAAATAATGATAATATTTACATAACATTTGTACTATGTGAAGTTCTATGCTGATTATAAATGATCAAATTTAAATTTGAAAACCAACCAATGGAGTGTTTACTCTTAGTATGCCTATTTAATGAATGTGCTATTGTGGGAAGTTCATGCTGCTTAAGTAACCCCAGAAAATCTCAGAACTTGGATTTAAAACCGGTCAGTCAGCTTTCTTATCATTGGGGTTAAATTGCCTCTCACAGTGGACGAGAGAAAAAAGAAGGAAGGAGTAGACACAAAGAGTGTAGGTAAATGCATGGCTTTGAGGGACATTTAGATATATATATAATTTGGCCATGCTGCATGGCATGTGGGATCTTAGTTCCCTGACCAAGGGTTGAACCCATACCCTTGCACTGGAAGCTTGGAGTCTTAACCATTGAACCACCAGGGAAGTCCCTGAGGGACATTTTTGCCCTTGATTCTTTCAGTTCAGGCAGCAATTTGTATTTAAGGTGTCTATTTCTTGCCCACTAACTTTGAACTTTATGGCTCTCTCTTGTCCCTCTCCTTGGTTCTGAATGCTGATGTTCATAAATATCTCAAGCACATCCCACCATCACACTGCTGCTGCTGCGGCTGCTAAGTCGCTTTAGTCGTGTCTGACTCTGTGCAACCCCAGAGACTGCAGCCTACAGGCTCCTCCGTCCCTGGGATTCTCCAGGCAAGAACACTGGAGTCGGTTGCCATTTCCTTCTCCAATGCATGAAAGTGAAAAGTGAAAGTGAGGTCGCTCCGTCGTGTCTGACTCCTAGCGACCCCAGGGACTGCAGCCCACCAGGCTCCTCCGTCCGTGGGATTTTCTAGCCAAGAGTACTGGAGTGGGCTGCCATTGCCTTCTCCAGTCACACTGCAATCCCAGCATACTTGCTCCTTCTTTCTCCAATTCCCAGAACCTCAGACCAAGACATTGTTCAAGGCCTTCCTGCGTGCCGAGAATGAGCATTTAAGGGCCTTTTAACCATTGGACTGTCCACTGTGAATATTTCTGGAAAGTTCAATAAATGACCTCAGGCCTTAAGTCTTGATGCTTCCATCTATGTACTAACAAGCAGGCAAAAAAAGCAAAAACAAAAATTAAAACGGGAGAGATAGTTCTCAGGAAATCAAAACAATGTAGAAGAACATAACTTTTTGCCTACTTTTATTATTTGTCTTTCCTTAAGTATCACAGCATTGACTGAAGCCTTTTTTAATCAGTTGAAAACTTTTTTTTGGCTCACTTTGCAAAAAAAAACAGATTTTTTTTTTGGCTCTACTGTTTCATTTTGTTTTCCATTTGTGCTATTGTCCATCAATCCTTTTCAGACTCCTTAAGGTAAGCAAAATACAGCATTGCCAATTCTGTGGAGTATCAGATATGGGGTTACATTTACCTGCTGTTTCAGATTGCCCTGGTCCAGCACCTTTGTGCAATTATTTCCCTTGATTATTCAATCATACGTCCAAAATTCAACTCTTAACAGAGAATATAAAAAAAAAAATTTCTTAAAGTAAGAGAAACACAGTGGCTTTTGAAAGAGAAAATATTACTATGTTTCTCTGTACATCCCTGATGTTTAGTTTCAAAGAAATAAAATGTATTGCAATCAAGTTACTTGATAATATTTAAAAACCAGGTGCATTATTTTTATAAAAAATATATCCATCTGAAATAATAGTTTGATAGATGGAGTTTTGAATGTCTGATGATAAAGAGTTGGGTGTTCTGGTGAAAAAGAATAAACTTAATAATACTAGGTTACTGTAGTATATGGAGGAGAGTAATACTGTGGTCTGGACCTCCGGGTCGTGTTTTGACTTTCCTAAGTCCTAAGCTTTTGTGTTTGAGGGTCCTTTCCTCAACTAAGCATTTTATGGCTGTTTCAGTATGATGATGAATATAATTCAGATTGGTTATATTAATATATTTTTCTGATTGTATCATATATTAAAGCATTCTTGGACACCTTTAAAATTATAATGGGTCTAGGATGCCATGGCTACTGTTCCCAGTAGGTAGGCTGGCACTCCTGAGTTGGTTCAAGGTCAAGGTAGGAAGCTATACACATATGGGTTTAGATGTCATTTTGAGATTCTGAATTTTCAAAAGAGTCCGGCTTATTTTAGCAGAGCTTTCATTTGATAGTTTGTCTAAGATTTTTGCTTTCTATATTGTTCATTTGAATAAAGATCTGTGCCTCCTGTGGACAGTACAAAGTTATGATTCAGCCTGAGGCAATAGGAGTTTTCAAGATGAATTTTCCTGTTATTTCAGCGGTGCTCTCAATTTCAGTTTTTTCTTTCCCCATGATCTAATCGGTAGCTTTGAAGGAACAGGTTCAGACTTTAAGGTTGTCATGGGAGTTCAGTCAAAGCTTTGAAGACATCCTTGACTCCTTTCTTTCTCTCATATGCCATATCAATCAGCTAAGAAATCACATTGACTCTACTTCAATAAAAAACTCAGGACGCTTCTCTCTATATCCCATAGCTATCACTCTGGCTTATCAAAATAGCTTCTTAATTGGTCTCCCAGTTTGTACTCTTTCTCCTCTCCTGCCCTTTCTCAATATATAAGTTAAAATGTTCCTTTTAAAAGGTAAAACATTGATCTGCCTCATACCCTTGGGTACCAAACTTTTTTGTCACAAAGTAGCAGCCCAAGCCTTTACAATGCCTTGCACAGCTGGGCACAATCTGGTTGAAAGCTTCTTTTGTATCCATTGAGATGATCATATGGTTTTCATTCTTCAGTTTGCTAATATGCTGTATGGCATTGATTAATTTTTGTATATTGAAAACTCCTTGCATCCCTGGGATAAGTCCCACTAGATTATGGTGTATGATTCTTCAAATGTGTTGTTGGATTCGGTTTGGCATATAGTTGCTTGTAGTAGTCTCTATGATTCTTTGTATTTCTGTGGTATCAATTGTGGTTTCTCCTTCTTCACTGCTAACTTTATTTGGTCCTCTCCCTTTTTTTCTTGATGAGTCTGGCTAAAGGTTTATTAAAGTTGTTTATCTTCTCAAAGAAACAGCTTTTAGTTTTATGATCTTTGATTTTTTTTGTTTCTATTTCATTCATTTCTGCTCTGACGTTTTATAATTTCTTTCCTTCTACTAACTGTGGGTTTTTCTTGTTCTTTCTCCAGTTGATTTAGGTGTAGGTGAGGTTGTTTATTTGAGATTATTCTTGTTTCTCGAAGTAGGATTGTAGTGCTATAAACTTCCCTCTTATAAATGCTTTTGCTGCATCCCATAGGTTTTGGGTTGTCATGTTTACATTGTCACTTGTTTTTAGTGTTTTTTTTTTTTTTCCTCTTTGATATCTTCAGAGATCTTTTGGTTATTTAGTAACATATTGTTTAGACTTCAAACATTTGTGACTTTACAACTATTTCTCTGTAATTGGTGTCTCATACAGTTATGGTTGGAAAAGATACTTGATATAATTTCAATTTTCTTAAATTAACAGAGGCTTGATTTGTGACTTAAGATGTGAAAATATTCCATGTGCACTTGAGAAGGAAGTGTCAGTTCAGTTCAGTCGGTTAGTCGTGTCCGACTCTTTGAGACCCCATGGACTGCGGCACACCAGGCTTCCCTATCCATCACCAATTCCCGGAGCTTCTCAAACTCATGTCCACAGAGTTGGTGATGCCATCCAACCATCTCATCCTCTGTCATCCCCTTCTCCTCCTGCCTTTCCCAGAATCAGGGTCTTTTCTAAGGAGTCAGTTCTTCACATCAGGTGGCTAAAGTATAGGAGTTTCAGCTTCAACATCAGTCCTTCCAATGAATATTCAAGATTGATTTCCCTTAGGACGGACTGGTTGGAACTCCTTGCAGTCCAAGGGACTCTCAAGAGTCTTCTCCGACACCATAGTTCAAAAGCATTAATTCTTTGGCGCTCAGCTTTCTTTATAGCCCAACTCTCACATCCATACATGACTACTGGAAAAACCAAAGCTTTGACTAGACAGAGCTTTGTTGACAAAGTAATGTCTCTGCTTTTTAATATGCTGTCTAGGTTGGTCATAGCTTTTCTTCCAAGGATCAAACCTCTTTTTATTTCATGACTGGTAGTCACCATCTGCAGTGATTATGGAGCCCAAAACAATAAAGTTTGCCACTGTTTGCCCATCTATTTGCCGTGAAGTGATGGAATGCCATGATCGTAGTTTTCTGGATGTTGAGTTTTAAGCAAACTTTTTCACTCTCCTCTTTCACTTTCATCAAGAGGTTCTTTAGTTCTTCTTTACTTTCTGCCATAAGGGTGGTGTCATCTGCATATCTGAGGTTATTGATATTTCTCCCAGCAATCTTGATTCCAGCTTGTGCTTCTTCCAGCCCAGCGTTTCTCATGATGTACTCTGCATATAAGTTAAATAAGCAGGGTGACTATATACAGCCTTGACATACCCCTTTCCCTATTTGGAACCAGTCTGTTGTTCCATGTCCAGTTCTAACTGTTGCTTCTTGACCTGCATACAGATTCCTCAGGTGACAGGTCAGGTGGTCTGGTATTCCCATCTCTTTAAGAATTTTCCACAGTTTGTTGTGATCCACACAGTCAAAGGCTTTGGCACAGTCAATAAAGCAGAAGTAGATGTTTTTCTGGAACTCTCGCTTTTTCTATGATCCAACAGATATTGGCAATTGGATCTCTGGTTCCTCTGCCTTTTCTAAATCTAGCTTGAACATCTGGAAGTTCATGGTTCACGTACTGTTGAAGACTGGCTTGGAGAATTTTGAGCTTGCAGCTTTCAGATGGAATGTCTTATAAATATCAATTAAGTCTATCTGACCTAACATGTCATTTATGACTTGTGTTTTCTTATTAATTTTCTACCTGGATAATCTATCTGTTGATGTAAATGGACAGTTAAAATCATCCTCACTATTACTGTTACTCTCGATTTTCCCTTTAATGGTTATTAGCATTTGCCTTATATATTGAGGTGCTTATATGTTGGGTGCATAAATATTTACAGTTGTTTTGTTGTCTTCTTGGATGTATCCCTTGATTATTGTGAAGTATCCTTCCTTCTCTCCTAGTCTTTTTTAAAATCTATTTATCTGATATGAATACGGCTACTCCAGTTTTCTTTTGATTTCCATTTGTGTGTAATATCTTTTACCATCCCCTCACTTTCAGTCTGTATGTGTCCCTATGTCTGAAGTGGGTCTCTTGTGGATAGCATATATATATATATAGGTCTTATTTTTGTATCCATTCGTCCTGTCTGTGTCTTTTGGTTGGAGCTTGTAGTCTATTTACATTTGAGGTAATTATTGATATTTGTGTTCCTATTATCATTTTGGGTTATCAGTTGTTTTGGGGGTGTTTTTGTCTTTTTCTTTCCTTGTGTTTCACACCTAAAGAACTTCCATTAGCATTTATTGTAACATTTTTTATTCTTGTAATGATTACCTCTAATACTCTTTCAGAATGTATGTTGAATGAAGTACAAAGGTCCCTTGAATCTTTGAAACACAGAGATTACTTCAACAGATTCAGTGTTTTGCTATAATGGGAATTTCTGCACTTAGAATTGCCTAAATTGAAAACAGACCAAATGGGGTAAAAGCCAATGACTTGGCTAGAGGGTCACTGATGCTAGAGGAAAGGACTGTTTTAATTACTCCCTTTCCTTTGCTATGGATGAACTTGGAAATATATCATTATGCTATCCGAGCTGAAGCTAAATCCATGGAATGGTAACTATATGTTGGATAATAATATTTAGAAACTTAAAGTTTCAAATTTTAAAAGACTGTCTCAATTTTTTTTCTTTTTTAGTGATTTGACTATTTTAGTAGCTATTTTTAACCATTTAACATTAAGCTGTTTTTAAGAATATTTCAGAAACATTTAAGGAGAGATTTGGGGCTTTGCTTAAAGGACTTCTGGGACTGTGTGAGGAAGCCAAAATTCCAACAGGATAATTTGATAATAGTGAAAAGGTTTATGCTAAAAAATCAAAGTCTGAATCTTACTTCAGAAAACCAACTTTCAAAGAAGCACTACATTAAAATAGAAAAGATTAACTGGTCAGCACAGTCATTCTTTCCATTATAAAGTGCCAGGGAAGAAGGATCTATATTACTTTGGTGAAGTAGAATTTTCCATGGTTTTTATTTTTAACTTAAGTCCAGTTGATTAACAATATTGCTCTAGTTTTACTTGTACAGTGTAGTGACTCAGGTATTTTTTTTTTGCAATTATATTTCATTATATTAATAAGTTGTTACAAGATATTGGACATAGCTCCCTGTGCTATAAAGTAAATCTCACTTATCTATTTTATGCATAGTGATTTATATTTGCTAATGTCATATTCCTAATTTTCTCTCCCTCCCTTTGGTAACCATGATTTTCACTTATATCTGTGAATCTGTTTCTCTTTTGTATACATATTCATTTGGATTATTTTTTAAATTCCACATGTCAGTGATATCATACATTAGAACAGTCTCTGTTTTTGTTTGGAAGCTCATGATTTTTTTTCCCATGACTTTGCACTCACAATCTTTTTTTTAATTCTGTCCCCTTTTGCATTATTAAAGACACCCTGCAATAAACATGTCACTATAGATGCTGAATAGGCCATGCACACAGTTATCCTTATCCTGTGCCGTGCTGGGCTTAGTCACTCCATCGTGTCCAGCTTTTTGTGATCAACATGGACTATATAGCCTGCCAGGTTCCTCTGTCCATGGGGATTCTCCAAGCAAGAATACTGAAGCTCCTCTCCAAGGAATCTTCCCAATCCAGGGATCGAACCCAGGTCTCATGCATTGCAGGTGGATACTTTACTATCTGATTCACCAGAGAAGTTCAAGAATACTGGAATGAGTAGCCTATCCCTTCTCCAGTGTAACTTCCCAACCCAGGAATTGAACTGGGATTTCCTGCATTACAGGAAGATTCTTTACTAGCTGAGCTACCCAGGACACCCCATCCTTAATCAGGATTTCCATTTACCTCATTCTATGCCTAGTCTTTCCATTCTGTGAGGCTCACTTAAAAAAATACCCATTCCTTTCTAACATTTCCTCTAATATCTGGATGAGAACATATGGATCTTTGTTCTGAGTTTTGGTGTTATGTTCCATTTACTTTGGACACACACATCACTTTGTCTAATAGTAGAGTTAATATTTTACACATTTGTCTCACTTATTGATAGTACATCCCTTAAAGCAAAATTAGTCAACTTCGAAATTTTATAACCTAATTGCTGAACTATAACGAGGTTCTTGTGGATGTATGTGGACCTGAAATGCAAAAATCTATAAGAAACCTGATGTACATCTTCAGAAATTAAAATCCAGTTGTCTCCACCTTATTCATTGTTTTCACTTTCCACAGTTTCAATTACATGATGTCAACCAAGGTCCAAAAATATTAAATGGAAATTTCATAAATAAACAACTTTTAAGTTTTAATTTTGTGCCATTCTGAGTTCTGTGATGAAATGACCCACTGTCCCACTTCCTTCCCACTGGGATCTTCAGTCATCAACATCATCTACTCCTGGCATCAAACCATCAACGTGGTATGCCTGGATGATCCAGGATCACCCAAAGCAGTCTAAGGTTTCATCAGAAGGTAAATATAGTCCTCCTTCAGTATCCATGGGGGATTGGCTCCAGAATTTCCCACAGATAACAAAACCCATGGATGATCAAGTTTCTTATAACATGGTGTACACAGTCAGCCCTTTGTGTAGGGGTTCTCCATCTACAGATTCAACCAATCAGGGATCAAATCTGCAGATGTGGAGCCACCAACTGAAGTAGCCTAATGCTACATCACAATGCCTGCTTCATTCACCTCATTTCACCTCATAATTAGTCATTTGATCATCTTACACCATCACAAGAAGAAGGGTGAGTGCAATATGATAAGATATTTTGAGAGAGAGTTTACATTCACATACCATTTTTATAATATATTGTTACAATTGCTATTTTATTATGCTACTGATGTTAATCTCTTATTGTGTCTAATTTATAAATCAGACTTTATTATAGGTATGTATGTATGTGTAGAAAAATACAGTATATATTGGGTTCAGTACTATCCATGGTTTCAGACATTCCCTGGGGTCTTGAACAGTATCCCCCCCTGATAAAGTGAAATGACTGTAACTACTCTTGAAGACAGCTTAGATTTACTTAAGTAACTTCAGAAATAGTGTTTGGGAAAATGTGTGAAAAGCCAAAGAAAATTTTAACAATATTGAAGATGCTCAAAATGGGATGAATATTCTTGATATTATAACAGTGATAGTCTAATTTTTACTAAAAGAAGACTTGTCAGAAATATAAAAATCCATTAAGGCTTCAAACAGTCTATTACTTGAAGATTTCTCCCATATCTGATTTTCTGTGACTCTATGATTAGGTAATTCATGTCAATAGAAAGCATGCTTTAAAGTGTTAAGGTAGAATCATCTTAATTCAGAGTTTAGTTTGGAGAAGAAAATGTTATACTAGATGTGAAAATATTTAGGACCATGCATACACATGGTATGTATATTTTGAACAAATCTGAGCAGTAGTTTGTTGTTCAGTCACCAAATTGTGTCTGACTCTTTTAGACGCCATGGACTACAGCACATCAGGCCTCCCTGTCCATCACCATCTCCCCAAGTTTGCCCAATTTCATGTCCATTAAATTGGTGGTGCCATCCAACTATCTCATCCTCTTCTCCTGCTTGCAATCTTCCCCAGCATCAGGGTCTTTTCCAATGAGTCAGATGTTCATATCAGGTGACCAAAGTATTGGAGCTTCAGTTTCAGCATCAGTCCTTCCAGTGAGTATTTAGGGTTGATTTCCTTTAGGATGGACTAGTTTGATCTCCTTGCTTTTCAAGGAACTCTCAAGAGACTTCTCCAGCACCACAGTCAAAAGAATCAATTCTTCAGTGTTCTGCCTTCTTTACTGTCCAACTCTCACATCTGTACATGACTACTGGAAAGACCATAGCCTTGACTGTACTGCCTTTGCTGGCATGGTGGTAACTTAGCTTTTTAAAACACTGTCGAGGTTTGTTATAGCTTTCCTTCCAAGAAGCAATCGTCTTCTCATCTCATGGCTACAGTCACCGTTCACAGTGATTTTAGAGCCCAAGAAGAGGAAATCTGTCACTGCTTCCACCTTTTCCCCTTCTTTTAATCAATGTGTCCTTACAATTGTTACACATTTTCTTCTCCAGCAGAAAAATTTCCTTAAAATTAGAAATCAGACCAAATTTCTTTTGAATCTGAGTCCTTGCACATTTACTAATTTTTCTTGGAACAACTTTATCCAACTTGAGGTCTGACTACAGCCTCTTGATTTTCAGCTTTTTAACCCAAATATCGTGTCATCTATGAGAATTTCTGGAATCTCAAGACAGTGTGTCTCTTTCCTGTGTCCTCTTGTAGCACCCTATAATTAACATTTGTATCTGACTTAATCACACAGTGTTCAATTGCCCTTTTACTTGCTTGCCCTACCCACTTTGCTTTAAGTTCTTGAAGGTTACCTTGTGTGTCTTATTCCTTTCTACCCTGTCCACCCCCCCCAACAACCCCCCCCCCCCCCCCCCCCCCCCACCCCGCCCCGGGTCTATTGCCCTGCCTAAATAATAGATGTTTCAATTGTATGTAGAATGTGGAAAGGAATGCATGAACCAGTGAAAAAAAGTCTCTTCAACTTGTGAGAACAAAGTCCCTTATGTAGATGAAAGCATATTTTGTAAACTCTAGATTGTGGTTTTATTATGGTTGCAAATAGCTTTCTGCATGTCCTCTGCACCTGGCATTTTCCCCATACATAGCTCATGTTTAATAAAGGTGCCTGAATAAATGAGTGACTGAAATAGTCAGTCCTATAGTTTAAAAAAATAACATAAAGTAAGTTATCAGAGCATGAAAAAATCTTATTGCAATATTGTTCTTTTTGAGCTAAATTAACTTTCTAAGTCACTTTGCAGCATGCATTTCTTTACTCTGCTGAAAATATGCACTCTGCAGGTTTTAAAATAGCTTTCCTTTCTATCTGGTTTTTGCTTCTTATGAATTAGGCCAACCAGCACACATCATTTCTACACTACCCAAAGCCAAACTCTTGAAGTGTTTCTATTATACATTCATTCCAATAGAAATAATGACTTCCATTTACCACGATGTCAGAGGCCAGTGAAGCCAAGTCAGCGGCAGCTGCATTGTTTTATAACAGAAGATAATGTTATCCCCACTGTAGTTACAAATGTGATTTCCTCAGAGTTCAAATACACTTGGAGCTAAACTGTGATTTGATGTCTAATGGTCAACTCATGTTCTGGGGATTAAGTTAATTAAAACAGTTGCCCTACTCTATTAAAGCTCCCTGTAGACTAATTATTAAAGTGCCAAGCACCATTACAGACCTACAGCAATTTAAAGTCACAAAAGGAGTTGCTTATATTATGGGAACTCCAGACCTCAGTAGATTATCGCCGGTAGTAAAAGAACACACATACTGAGAAGTAGATTACCTTCTCCACTGCCACAGAGCTATTATAAAATGTACAAAGGAAAAGCCAAATGCACAAGCACTTGGATTCATAGCCTTTAGAATCCTCAATCTCCAAAGCTAGTCAAATATCAGGAAAGCAGCCTGGTGAAGTGCAAAGAGCTCTCTTCAGGGAATCAGGAGAGTGACGAGGAGTCCCAGCTCTCTATCTGCCTGGGCAAGCTCAAATAATTCTCTTCAAATGCCTCATCTCCAAAGTGAAGAGTATATAAGTGACCAGTGATTCAATCTTAGCATATTTTGAGTTATGTCTTTTACCAAACAATGTCTTCGGATGTGTAGTACAAAGGAGCACCATGAAGTGGTGAAGACAGTGACTAAACCAATAGACCTTCTCCTTTTTGGGAATCTTCAAAGAACTTTGCTTCACAGAATACACTTTAAAAGTTTTTGTATTCTTTATTGTGGCTTTAATAAAGGAGATGCTTGATGTTGTTATTTTTTTTTTTAGTTTTAGTTTTCTGGAGAATCCCACGGAAGTCATAAGCAAGCAAATTTACATCTTTTTTGTAAGCTTTTATGTAACATGCCTATTTTCTTTCCACAATAAATCAGTAATAGTCACAGTAATAAATCAAAAGTTTTGATATCTGTATTAATATAATGAAAAGAGCATTGGTTATAAAATTGTGTGTGTGCTCAGTCATGTTCAACCCTTTGTGACCCCATGGACTATAGCCAGCCGTGATCCTCTGTCTATGGGGTTTCCAGGTAAGAATATTGGAGTGGGTTGCGATTTTTAATTCCAAATTTTAATAGCCTTGTGGGTTCAGGACAAACTGTTTTTCCTCTTGGAATTTTGGTCCACACTTAGGATAGACAGATAGATAAGTAGATAGATAAATAGACAGAGATATCCCACTTCATAACTCTATTGCCAGAACTGACACTCACCCACCCATCATGCAGGGAGCAGTTAAACTTATTTTCCCACCACCTTTATAGAGCAAAAAGATAATATCTTTTTTAGAGTATGCTTAATATAATTGGATTTTATTTCTGAAGGCTGGGCTATAGTTTAAGACATTTAATAAATGAGTATGTGGTATTTCATGTTGTATTCTGATTTTTAAAAGTGTCATTACCATAAGTATAGGAATACCAATTTTAGGGACTATTATGATGAGAAAAGCAAGGCCAGGAATTGGATAGGTCTATAGGTAATCATTCTTTCAAGGTTATCTATGAGCTATCACAACCACCAGGTGTTTGGCTACTCATATTACATGCAGTAGATTTTCAAGCCTGCAAGCCATTAAGATATAGGACTTAGATCTTTTCATTTTAGGTATGTCAGTACAGAAGTATTTTTTAAATCAGATTTTTATATTAACTTTCCATTTATGTAAGTTTAATATCAACTGGTAATATTATTGTTACTTGTCAGCCAGCAAATCAGTTTTGGAATCATTTTGTGTAGTCAATAAATCATCTTGTAAAATCCCCTTTCTCACTAGAGTTAACAGCAATACCTATTAGGAGGCAGCAGTTTTCATTATTACTGCAAGAGGTGCCAGGGCATCAAAGTATATAAGCTCTGGCAGAGCTCATTCATCAAGGTAGGAAATCTGTTTCCAGCATTAGAACAGAAGCTGAGAAACACCAGAGACCAGTGCTTGGGTGAAATAAGTAGAACTATAAAACAGGAAATAGAGTTACAGAGAGAAGAAAATGTAGTTTATCTAAAGTTATATGTGGGAACTGATATATGTTATTGATATAACCTTTGAATATTTGATAAATGCTGATAAAACCTCATATATTTGAATTTACAAATATGCAAAAGTGAATGGCTTAATGTACAGAGGTCTATATTTTTTCATAAGATATGGTTGTTTAAAATATTAAGATATTTTAAAATTTAAGATTTAAAACTTAAGATTTAAGATATTTTAAATCAGATTATTCATTCATTCTGATGATAAATCTACATATTTAGAAATTATATAGTATTATTGATTATTTATTGATTAGTGGTAGATTGCTATAAATTTAATAACAAGTTACACTATATGTGAAAACATGCAGCTAGAGTAACCTCAAGATTCATATTAAGTTTTTCAGTCAATCAAACTGCATGCTACACTTATTTCTAAGAAGTATTGGTCACAAATTAGTACTCATGATTCCACGTAGATATAGGCCAGAATGCTATTCCCAAAGTAACTAATGAAATAATCCCAAAAATATACTTGTTGATTCATTGGCTTTTTAAACAAACCTATAATTGGGGTAATTTCACAGTTCTTTATTATCATTTAAAAATCTTAATCTAATTATGCAGATTGATTCATGTTGGTCATATCTTAAAATATGCAAAAATAAATAGACACAAAATGTCATCAGTCTCTTCATTTGGGCAAACATAATGACAAATAACTTATGTCCACTGCCAATCTGACAATAGCATTACTATCAATCATTAGTAAGGTTTCAATTAGCCATGGACTATTGCCTACCTGTATTGATCACATTAATTAGATAATAGCTGACTGTTCACTTAGTTTTCCCTCTATAATAAATTATTAATATCTATTAGGTATGCTGGTGGGATAACTAACTTGATTTACCTTCTATATTCTTCCAAATATTAAATAGAATGTATCATAGCAAATTACCTTGTTCTTTCAAACCTAGGGTATGCACCTACACAATCATTTAGGTTTGTTGGAAGGAAAGGAGAAAAAAAGAGAATACTAAACTGATTTGTTCCCTAACATAAGCCTATTTCTTCCTTACAAATTTGGTTAGAGCTCTTCTCAGCATGAATGGGAAGTTCAATGAGCATTAGAGGTTGTCTTGGCTGGGCAGATTAGATGGGATTTCGACAGCTGTGGAGACCAGACACTTTCTGGCCGCACCTGTAGGCATTTTAGCTCTTAAAATGAGACCCCTTCAATGTCTAGCATGGCTGCTATAGAAAGAGTCCTACTTTTATAAATGATCTCTTTTATATGGAAGCCTCTCATCTTCAGTCTGACATCATAAATCAGAGTGAGCATCAGGAGCCTCAGAGAAGAGAATTATTTAGAGAGCTGTGTTAAATCACCACCCAGAATTTTACATAAAGCACATGGTAAATCACAAAAATACAACAGAGTTATTTCACGATAACACAGTAAATAACCAACATCACCACTATAAATCAGCTTTTGGCAGAACTATATTTTTAGGCCTAACATCTCCAACATGAAAAACTCCCAGTTGACCTGACGTGTTTCCTGTTGTTTTCTGGTTGCTGACTGGTGAGTGACAGCATTTCAAGTTATAGAGAAAATAAAGTTAGAATAAACATGTGTAGGAGAACCACTGGAACGTCTGACAGCAATTACAATCAAAGCACTTTATACTTTCTCATTGTCAAATGAATATGAGCTGGAACATCTTCAATACTGCTGTGTTATTATCATTTAAATGTGTTTCTAGAATATAAGACATTGGCAGTATCAGGCAACTGGGTTTTAATCACAACAGCAAAAATCTAGTTTTCAGCTCTGGTCCATTGCTTCCTGAAAGAACTGTCCAAAGAATAATAGAAAGCAGAGAATGCTCAGTATAATTTATCTCCATAGCCTCATTGTCTGTAACTATCTATCCCTAACTCTCTCTCTTCCCTTCTTTCTCCATATCTTCATTTGCCCAGATTGCTGGAATTTTTTTTATTTTTATTTTTATAGAATTTAGAATACATTTATTTGGCAGGAAAATACTTTTAACAAAAATTACAATTTGTCATTTAATTTACAGGAAAATAATACATTTTATTTGCTAAACTTATATTTGGCCATATTGCTGAATACTCAATTACTATATTGATGAACACAATAATAAACTATAAAAATACAACAGACTGTTTAGAGTTACAGCAAATTGTGAATTTCAAATTCTCACGTGTTGTTCAATGCACGTGGAATGGCTGATCATAGAGTAGCTGAAAGCACAATAAAAGTGCTGCACCTATCTGATGCAAATAAATAATTTTTAATTACACAAGAAGATATATAGAAATATGTCACAACTGCATTTTTAAATTATTAGTAATACTGCTATTTTTCATTGTACATTTCTCAAAAACTACCATAAATGTATAAAGTACAAAGTAAAATGGAAATTAATGTGTTGTTTGAGGACACATGGCTGTGATGCTCTGAAAAGTGCAGAAATCACGGAGGTGATGCTGGTGCACTTTGCTAGAATCTATCATTTTGGATTTGGGGGAAAGATGTGCACAAACAAATTTCCTGAAGCTGATGTCAGGAGAAGTTCTTGATGCTGTTGAGGTGAGCTTAGCACTCTGCAGGTTCCCAGGTGTTGGAGAAAATTATTGTGCCACAGAAGCCTGGAGCTGGAGAAGCCCCCCAGATGGTAGGAGTCAAACTCTGGAACAGTCTTGTACCCAGCAGGAGCCTGCTGAGATAGCATACTGAAAGCAAGAAGAAAAACTTTTCTCTTGTAATGTCTCTCAAGGGCCCTCTTCTGCAAAAGTTAACCTGTACCAGCAGACAAAGAAAAATCATTTACAGAGCCCATCCCCATTTTCTTACAGCCAGCAATGAAGGATGAATTTGTAAGGAAATAGATTGGTGATTGGCATGTTATTATGAAAATAAACAAAAATAAGATTTGAGCAAAAATATGAAGTCTGAGGCTTCCCAATGACTCTAGTGGTGAGGAACTTACCTGCCAATGCAGGAGACATAAGAGATACAGGTTTGACCCCTGGGTTAGGAAGATGCCCTGGAGGAGGGCATGGCATCCCATTCCAGGCTTCTTGCCTGGAGAATCCCAAAGACAGAGGAGCCTGGTGGGTTAGAGCCCACAGGGTCACAAAGAGTCAGACACGACTGAAGTGACTTAGCATGCACACACATGAAGAGACTGAAAGAATAATTCAGAAGAGGGAGGATACTTCCAGGCAGTCAGGGGCAGGGCCATGTTGGAATATCCCTGATGTTACTGAGACATAGCAAAGGATCAATATGATTGGAAGAGACTGAAAGATAGTAAAATGATATCAGACAAAAAAAGAAAGGAAAAGATCAGCTGTATCATATAAGGTACTTTATACTTCTGTAAGGTTTCCCTGGGGTCTCAGCACCTGCCAACACAAGAAACGTGGGTTTGAACCCTGGGTGAGGAATATCCCCTGGAGAAGGAAATGACAATCCATTCCAATGTGTTTGTGTGGGAAACCCCATCAACAGAGGAGCCTGGAAGGCTACAGTCCATGAGTTCACAAAAGAATCAGACAGGACTTAGCGACTAAACAACAAGAAGATGTTGACTCTGAGTGAGGTGGAGAATGATTACAGAGTTCATTTTGTCTTTTTAATCTTTAATACAATTTTAAAGGTCATTTTCCACTTACAGTTATTACAAAATATTGAATATATTCCCTGTGTTGTACAATACGTCCTTGAGCCTGTCTTACATTTTGCAGTTTGTTCCTCCCATTCCCTCACCCCTATACTGCAGAGTTTTAAGCAGAGGAGGGCTATGATTTGACATTCATTTGTGATATTAACTCTGACTGCTATTTTGAGACCAAATTATAGACAGTGGGGTCATTCATAGTTGGGAAGAATATGTCAGAAAATTGTTGCACTGAGCCAAATGAAAATTAATGGTGGCTCAGGTGGAAATATTAGCAGTGGAGTATACCAGCAGTTGTCAGCTTTCAGATGTACTAAAATTTGAAATAATCAATAGAATTTCATGATGATTTGAATGTGGAACCATGGATAGCTTCCAGGTTTTTGACCTGTGCAGCTAGAATTGTGGAATTACCAACAACTTAGAAGATTTCCTTTCAGTGAAAGGGAAGAACAGTTTTAGTCATACACATTTTTATGTCTACTAAGGTTTCCCAGGTGGTGCAGTGGTAAAGAATTCACCTGCCAATGCAGGAAACGCAAGAGATACGGGTTCAACCCCTGGCTCAGGAAGATGCCCGGGAGTAGGAAATGGCAACCCACTCCAGTGTTCTTGCCTGGAAAATTCCATGGACAGAGGATGAATCCAGTCCCATGGAGTGGCAAGGAATCGGACCAAGTGAGCATGTATGTACTCACACTGCACTGCATTAATTGTCCATTTGGAGATGACAAATGAATATCAAGTTGGCAGTTAGATATGCACATCTGAATATCAGCAAAAAATCTGAGCTGGAGATATAAATTATCAATTTTGAGACATATAAATTTATTTAATGGCCTTCAACAAGAGAGTAATGGCAGAGAGATGAATTGAGGTACAAGAATTGAATTTAGTTCTCCAACGTTAAGAAGTTTGGAAGAATTTGAGAAAGAGTAAATAAACTGAGAGGAAGCAGCTAGTAAGACAGAACAAAAACCATGGCGTCCTGAAAGCCAAGTGATATGGTAAATCAAGGTGGAGAGGATAGTCAACTAGTTTATCTCAGTGGCAAATAGATGGGGAAACAGTGGAAACAGTGGCTGACTGTATTTTTTAGGGCTCCAAAATTACTGCAGATGGTGATTGCAGCCATGAAATTAAAAGACGATTACTCCTTGGAAGGAAAGTTATGACCAACCTAGACAGCATATTAAAAAGCAGAGACACTACTTTGTCCACAAAGGTCTGTCTAGTCAAGGCTATGGTTTTTCCAGTAGTCATGTATGGATGTGAGAGTTGGACTATAAAGAAAGCTGAGCACTGAAGAATTGATGCTTTTGACCTGTGGTGTTGGGGAAGACTCTTGAGAGTCCCTTGGACTGCAAGAAGATCCAACCAGTCCATCCTAAAGGAGATCAGTCCTGGGTGTTAACTGGAAGGACTGATGTTGAAGCTGAAACTCCAATACTTTGGCCACCTGATGCAAAGAGCTGACTCATTTGAAAAGACCCTGATGCTGGGATAGATTGCGGGTGTGAGGAGAAGGGGACGACAGAGGATGAGATGGTTGGATGGCATCACTGACTCGATGGACATGGGTTTAGGTGGACTCCCGGAGTTGATGATGGACAGGGAGGCCTGGCCTGCTGTGGTTCATGGGGTTGCAAAGAGTTGGACACGACTGAGTGACTGAGCTGAACTGAATACATTCTGATTGAGCATCTAATATAGCAACTGAGAATTTATTGGTAACCTTGAGGAAAACAACTTCTGTGTATTAGTTAGAACAAAATCCTAAATGAGATAGAATTAAAGAAGCCTGGGCAAAGAGGAGTTGACAGCATCAAGTGTAAATGGGTAGGACTTTAGGACTTGCAAAGAAGAGAAACAAAAATATAGTATGTGAGAAAAAGTGGAAATTCAGCTTTGTGTTCTTACACTTTTTCTTGTCTAATTATATTTTTAATTGACAGTATTTTCAGAATTAACATATAGTTAGTAGAAAAGACAGGTAATTTTTAAATTATTACTGATGATTATTTTGTTTCTGATTTTATGGTTTGTAGTTTTAAATAAAAATAGAAATTGAACTTACCAAATTATTTTATTACTTTTACTTCCTTGAATTATATGTATATTGAATTACATTATTCTTCATATGAATTTGTTTGGGCAAACCCTAATATATCAGAATGTATGTTTCTTTTGTGCATTATTTGAATTCCTCTATTTTTAAAATACATTTTTGGATTTACATCACACTTTAGATATAAATAAAATGGAGTTTCTGTGCTTTAGTTTTTTTTAAAATAATATATATATGTTTTTGAATTAATTTATTTTTTAATTGAAGTATAATTTCTTTACAGAATTGTGTTGGTTTCTGCCAAATATCAACATGAAATTTCTGTACTTTGAGTTTTTTAATCTGCTGTAGTCTGTCAGATATTGATATCAGTGTTATAAAAACAAAAAATCTGGATATTTTCCTCATTTTGTTCATGTATAAAATTAAATTATTGAGAAAATAATCATTTGTTGGGAGTTGAATTTTTTTATATAAAGATTATTGATGAATAGTTTATTTTTGACAAATAACTTTGGAAATTAAATTTTAAGACAAATATTATCTTAAAAGAATACATCATTTAAGTTTCAAATTAATTAACATATTTTATAGATCTATTTATTATGATTACTTAACACCAATGCATATTTAAGGCTTTACTTTCTGCGTTTTTATTTGTATTCATTTTTTTTTGTTTGTTCAAAGAAGAGTTTTTGACCTTTTAATAGTCTTACTTTTAAAAATCTATTCAATAATTAATGTCTAGCTTTATTTTTATCATTTCTGCTTACTTTAATCATCATTAATTTTATAATATATATATTTCTTTTTTTTGCCTTCAGTAATGAAAGTGTTGAATTCTATGAATATTATTCTAGACATATTTCTTACCACAGCCAACACATAAAATAAGAACTAGGATCTTCATGATTGGCTCAAAATTGCACATGTGTTTTATACTATTAAACTGAACACTAATGCATTTGGGCATGCTACAGATATCCTTATATAATCTCACCCTGTGAAAACAAGCACTGACGCTAGAAATGAAGATGGGTGCAATACTAGGGTAACTGGAGCAGGTCAAGCCAAGAGTAAATCTACTTAAGATGACTGAAGAGTGTATTGCAGTGTCAGACTCTGAAGAACTAAACATGCTCTCCACTAGAAAGCCGTCATTGGATATTGACATACAGAAGACAAAAGAGAAACAACAGTCAAAAAAGGATTTACAGAGACAGTCAGGCATGGCAGGTAACCTCTAAATTCTCTCCTGTTCTTAGATGACTGAGACAGAAATAGGGAGAAAAGAATACCTAGCAGAATCCATTACCACCACACACACACACACATGTGCACAGACACATACATACATACACACACACACAGCGGTGGGCTGAGAAAAAGGAGTAGGTGAGTGTGTGTGTGACTGGAATTTTTAAGTTGAATGAAAGTTTGGCTTTTGTTTTGTCTTAAATGACTAAACTGCTACAGAAGCCCCTGACTAATCAGCGACAAGAAATTGAGATGCACCCAGTTTTAACCAAATAAATAGAAGGAAAAATAACTTCATATTTGCACACTATCACATCAAGATCCTGTAAAAAACTGGGTTGCAGCTTCAAGAATATAGTGTTTTCAGGGCTTTTTGAAAAAGTTATAGAAAGATTTTGTAAAGTAATTCCTTTAGTTAAAAGTGAAAGTGAGAGACCCTATGATTCTGCTCTTGGTAATTCTAAGATTATTTAGATTCTCTTTTCAATTTTCCTTTCCATTTTGACTATGAAGGCAGGTGGCATGTATTCTAAGAGCATGATTTCTGTAAGTTGGCTTTTTTTTTTTCTGTAACTTTTGGCATACCTATGCTGCTAGCTTCCCCAAAATGCCTAGTTTAGCACAACTTAGTTTTCCATCTGCTCTTATCCTTTTTTAAAGAATTTTTGCATGTGCAGCATTGCATTGGGGTAAAAGGCTGTCAAGAGCAGTATACATAAGATCTTAAGAAATCCAGATTAACTTTGACTTTGTACCTAGCAAAGTTTTTCTTTCTGTTTTTTTTTTCATTTATTTTTATTAGTTGGAGGCTAATTACTTTACAATATTGTAGTGGTTTTTGTCATTTTTTTTAATGTTCTTAGTTGTCAGGAATTTCAACCATATACATAAACAGCAAGAAATCAAGCTTGCAAAGTTAAAAAGCTGTCAGAAATAGATTTTCTTATTTGTGGACCTACCTTGAACCTAACAAATTTTGAGTCAACAATGAAATATTACATTTCACACTAATTGTCTCCTTTATCCTTAATTGCCAATTGGAGGCATTGGTAGTGAAGTCCAAGTAATTTCCATTGATGGTAACAATTGTCAAATAGTTGACATAATTCTCTGCTGAAGTTAGATTAAATTGACATGTTTTGAACCTCAATCCAATTGCAAAATTTCACTGATCTTTATTTACTTAAAAAGCTTTCCCTACCTACTCATAAGTTATTTTTTAATGTTCCGTTTTATACCAGAATTGGCATTATATAGCATTTGATGTGCCAGCTGCTAATTAACGGAGTAAGTAAAATCTGAGTTTTCAGTGATTAAAAGTCCTAACTCTTTATTCAAGTTTTATTTGCTATTTTAATTTTTTTTTCTTTGATTTAAAATACAGCTGGCAGTGGGTCATCCTGGAACACAGATTTCCTTCCTGACCTTGAAAGAGTTGCATTTCATTATGAGGTTGATAGCCACCAAGGACCTCAAAAATCTGTAATTCCCAAGTTTGAATTTTGTGAATTATGAAAAAATATTACTTGGTAATGCTGAGACTAATAGAATGAATACAGAATTCAGTATTATTCGCTCTCTGATGTATCTCACTGCAGCGTTAATTTTTAAAATTACACTCACCACTTCAATGTGATTATTGACTGAATTATGCTATTCTGTCAAAGGCCAATTTCCACTGCAGTCCTGTGGGAAAGAAGACTTACTATTCAGTTAATTACATTTGTCCTATTAAGTCTAAAAATATTATCGACTCTCCAAGTTCTCAATTTCTATGGCTCATAGGTGAGCTTATTGATGTGTCTTACCACTCTGCATTCCTCACTGCAGTGAACACTGTCATTCAATTGTCCCTAATTTAAAAGGAGTTCAAAGTTCAACTCTGTAGAATTACAGGGGTCAGAAGTTATAAACATGTTTCTGCCATTTCGTACTTTAGTTTGTAACCTGGATCTTGAAAAACGTCTGTCATGTAAATTTGCCTCCCTTAAAACTAAATGGCATTTTATATATGATTTAAGGGCTTACACAAATTGCTCACACATGTATTGTCATTCATTTCTTTGATTATCATGATTATCTCAGTTCTACAGATGAAGATATGAAGGCCCAGAGAGTCAAAGTATATTATTTGGGTCACTCAATTTACAAACTTGGCCATGTGATGCAAAGAGCTGACTCACTGGACAAAACCCTGATGCTGGGAAAGACTGAAGGCGGGAGGAAAATGAGAGACCAGAGGACGAGGTGGTTGGATGGCATCACCGACTCAATGGACATGAGTATAAGCAAACTCTGGGAGTTGGTGAAGGACAGAGAAGCCTGGCATGCTGCAGTTCATCGGGTCGCAAAGAGCCAAACATGACTTAGCAACTGAATAACAACGACACTTTATAAACTTGATAGCAAAATATGATTGTATAAGCCCTATTTTACAATTTCTCATCTTTCTCAAGAGATGCTTTGAGAGCACACATTCTAGATCCAGTGTGGCAGGGTGTAAACTCTGGCTTTGACCATGCACCATTTGGGCAACCTTAACAAGTCTCTTATTCTTTTTGTTCCTTAGTGTCCTCTTCTGCAAGACTGAATAATATACTCATCATGTAGACTTGTGAGGTTAAAATAAGTATGACATTAAATTGAAAGCACTTGAAGGTTTGGCATATATACAGTATCATGTGTAAAATAGATAGCTAGTCAGAAGCTGCTATATAGCACAGGGAGCGCAGCTCAATGCTCCGTGATGTCCTAGAGGCGTGAGATGGAGGAAATATATGTATACATATAGCTGAGTCACATCATTGTATAGCAGAAACTAACACAGCATTGTCAAGGAATTATGCTTCAATAAACAAATAAATAAAAAGAAAGTACTTGAAATCCTTCCTGCCACATCCTTGCTTTCTGTAAGAGTCAGCTTTAATAATTATCACATTGAATTCCTTTCAATACTAAATTAGAATTATGCTCGTGGAATATATAATAGAATAGCATGGATGTATGTCTTCCATCTTCTTTCTAGGATGATTACTTCATAGCATAGATAGCCCTTCTTGAAGAGCAGAAATTTTTCAGGTAAAATGGCTTAAAATGCTTTTTTTTTTCCTTTCTGTTTTGAGTAGTCGAATGATATCTAATAAATTACAGTAATTTTCCTACTCTAGTTGCGAATAAAGAACCATAATTAGCCTAGCTAATTATTTATGTCATAATGCATGTCTTAAAGTGCACTTAAAAACAATTAATTTGCAAAGCAATGATTGCTCTGCTTTCAAATGATGGTCAAAATTCTAATAGCAAAGGAGGTCTTTAAAATTGTCTTTGTTTTTGTTGACATATGTCAATTGTTTATGTTATGAAAGAGCAGAGAGTGGGTTGGATGTACATTAAAATGACTGAATTAACAAAACTATGAAAATGATAAGTTGTTACTTTTGCAATGGTTTCTTAAATCTTCCTTTTGATTTACGAGGATGATTTACGAGGATGAATTTGCCAACTAGGAATGTTTCAACATCATGAGAAGAGGTAGGAGGTTCGCAATCAAAATAAAGGTAAATTTTAGAAAGATCTCCCAAACTGGACTAATGTATGTCCATTCATTCAACACCACAGACAATTAATTACCATTTATATTTTATTTATGTTAAATCTTTATTGTTGTTTCTTAGTCGCTAAATTGTGTCTAATTCTTTTGCGACCCCCATGGACTGTAACCCGCGAGGCTCCACCATCCATGGAATTTCCCTGGCAAGAATGGGTTGCTATTTCCTTCTCCAGGGGATCTTCCCAGCCCAGCAGTTGAACCCACATCTCCTACATTGGCAGGGGGATCCTTTACCACTAAACCACCCGGGAAGCCGATATTAAGGCTTAGCATGGCCTGAATGTCAGTTCTGGCATTTGGAAGAGGTTTGAACTGTGTATAGTTGACAAATTTCCCTAAACCTCAATTTACTCGCTTACAAAATAAATGTAGTTATATTTATCTCAGAATACAGTTGTGAGTGTTAAAAATTAATTGATAGATATAAAGAATTTGACACAATACCTAGAACAGAATATAAGAACTTTGATGTATTTAGCTATTACAGAATTTTCAACAGTTTTACTTACCTGTTGACATTTGGAAAATCAATATCACTAAATATTATTTTTAAATTAATTATATTTGAACATTTCAGTCAATATTACATTTCTGTAAAGTTGGAAATTTCTATATGTTGAAAATTCTCTTTCCTAAGTGTCACTGAATTTTTTCTCGGTTTCTTGGAAGGAAAGAGAGTATCTCTGTACCTCAGTTAGAAAGAGGATTTGAGAAATAAAAGTATTGAGAACTTATACAGATGAAAATGTCCATTAATAATTTGCCTGGCTATAGAATTTGAGGTCTGAAATTATTTGAATTGAAGAAGAGTTATATTATATTGACTTTGAAATTTCAGTGTTATTGGAAAGTTCAATGCCATTCTGACAATCAAATTTTTCTAAGAGATCATTTACGTGTTCACAAACATGAAGAAAGAAGCTTGGTGGACCTTGGGATAGGTCTTTTATCATCTATTTATTTGGCTGGATGCCTTTGAGTCATGAAAATCTATAATTTTATGACACTCAATCAAGGAAATTAATTTATTATTTTATAATTTATTCAAATAATTTTTCTCTCCTCCACATTGAAAAGTCTACTATTTAGACATTAGGTTTTCTGGACTAATCCTCTAAGTATTTTGTTTATCTTATTTTTATTTCCTTTACTTCCATTTATTTTTTGTTGCTTTTATCTCTGGAAGATATCATTAACTTTTATTATTATCACGTAACTTTTATTTAATTTTTTCACATTTTGTGTGTCCACAATCAGTTTAAATCTCTGAGTGGGTTTTTATGTTTGTGTTTGTTTTGATTTGTTTCTTCTTTTCTTTCATGATTGTAATCGTCTTTCTTACCTCTCTGAGGACCATTCTTATTTGCATTTTTTAAAAATGTTGCAGTCTGTCTTAGTTCACTTTGTCCAATATCTTTGATTCTTGGCTATCAACTGCAGTTAAAGAACTAGGAAATAAAATGCCTAACTGGAATCTCTTTATGCATTTCTAGTTTATAGTCAAGATATAGAAACAACCTAAGTGTTCATCAAGGGATGAGTGGATAAAGAAGTTGTGGCATATATATATATAATACTATATGTATATATAATATTATGTAAATACATTATATATATAAAATGGAATAATGCTTAGACATTAAAAGTTGTACTGCCATAATTCTTTATACTCTCTTTGTCCTTAGGGCTTAATCCCTTTACTTATCTGCTTATAGTACATTAATGGGAGTCAGGGAGAGTAAGCAGAAAGTCAGTGACAAAATAGGATATTTTCCCAGTATAAGAGAAAAATAAATAAGTGTATAAATCAGAAGATATAAATTCCACATGCACAGATCATGCTACTCAAAATTTAAGTGTCTAGATACTCTTCATACTCCATCCCAAAGAGTAAACAAATTACATTTCTTTAGAATTCTAACTAACCATTGAGGTACAGATAGTGGAGTAGCCAAGAGGAAATGACCATTAGATAAAATACTGGTTTGGACATCAAATAGTGACATGCATGTGTGCTCAGTTGTGTCCATCTCTTTGCGACCCTATCAATTGCACCCTGTCAGGCTCTCTGTCTTTGGGATTCTCCAGGCAAAAATATTAGAGTGGATTGCCATTTCCTTTTCCAGAAGATCTTCCTGACCCACAGATTGAACCTGAATCTCCTGTGTCTCTTGCATTGGCAGGCAGATTCTTTATCACTGAGCCACCTGGGAAGCTCCTAAAATAGTGACATACATACTGATAAATATTTCCCCCAAATGCATGAATTGGAATGTTCATGCAGTAGTGATTAGGAGTTCTAGACTCAACCTCTAAATGTATTGTTTTTATCACCAGCATTTGGCTGTGGGCACTTTCATAAACTCACTTACAAGCTATTATACCACACACAAAGGAGTCTGCCTAGAAATTAATGCTTCCATCTCAGCCCTTTGCCAAAACCTCATTCTTCCAATAATAAAAATAGGGGCAGCATATGATAGCATACTTTGATAGTTTGTGAAGATTAACTGAGATAATATGTGTGAACATGCCAAGAGTTGCACAAACAAAGCAGTTCTGTCTTCTTGTGAAACAGCCCAGCTTCACTGTCTTTCCCTTGTCCGCCTTGATTTCTATTTCTTTGCAAATGCATATAAAACAGTGCACTTCCCCTAAAACAATAGTCTCTTGGCTTGGCTTCTGTATAAAATCTCACTCTGGGTATCTCGTTTTGATATTGAACTAACTAGCAAGGCAGCAGGGGAAAGTGACAGTTTCATAGGAGATTCAATGTGTTGAGATAAAGCTGCCTGTCAGAATCCCATTCCCTAGGGGAAGAGTGAAACTTGTACATCAGAAAAGGAGTAGATGGGCTGGCTTCTGCCCTTAGGTGTTCATACATGAGGCTCAAGGCAGGAAAAGGCAATTCATCAGGGCCCAACCAGCACCCTGTCATGCCTGGTTATGATAATTATAAGAATATGTCTTAATATTTTCATGGATAAAGTAGGAAGGTAATTATTTATCAAAATCTTCTACCACAGCATATTACTCAGCTTAGAAATAGATCTTAACATTTCACAAGGTATGAATTAGATTGAAAAGTGATTTGGTAAATGAAACCTTTTAATCATGGCAGCTAATTATCTCGCATTTTCTTTTCTGCCCTCCTGGATTCTCTCATGTCGCCCCCACACCCTCTTTCCTCTGTCTTTGCCTTACTCTCTGCTTCCCACTCCCACCCTCTCAAATCTGGCTTTCCAAACATCTTTTGGGAGCACAGAAGAGCCATGTGTGACAGTTCTCAACTACTTTAATTCAGATTTTCACCTTTCAAGTATCATAATGAAAGCTCAAGCATTGGCACAAACACAATGCAAACCCTCTGTCTTATCCTATATGGCTTCATTGACCCAAAATATAATTAAATTATACCACAAATTAGACAATGGAAAACTTTGATGGAAGACCTCTTTTATTTTTTTCCTTCATTTACATTATTGCGTTTTTTTCTTTCTTTCTTTGTAGAGGGAGTAGGGTCTCCTAATTCTATCTATAACCTTCTTCATTAATTCACATTTCATTTATTCAGCCCCCAGTACATGCCAGTTTCTTTGCAAGGCCCTTGAGAGTACCAGTAACTGTGAGACATTTTTATTTTTTCTGAGTTCAAGAAAAGGTAGACCTTAAAGGCAGAGTCAGAATTTAAATGAAGGAATCTTTATAGTATGATAAGTACTCCACAAAGAGACAGTACAGTGCCCTATGTTTGCACAAAGAAAAGTGAGTTTTGATCTCTGAGCTCAGGTAAGGTTCATAAAGGTCAGGCCTGGTTTGAATCTTTAAATGAAAGTCATAGCTCACCAGGTGGATCCAGGAAAAAGCATGAGAATGGTGAAGTTTGTAGATATGAAAGAACTTTTCTCATTAGGAAAAATAAAAACATAAAGCATTTCCAGAAAACACATTAGTCTCTATAAATGACTGGAGGTGAGAGTTGGGCAAAGGAGGAGACTAATTAGTTTGGTAGTTTTCTATGCCAGAGGAGGGAAATTAGACTTTATTCCATGGCTATGAGGGACATGAGATGCATCTTTCAGCAGGGTGTTGTCATGTTGAATTGCATTTTAGGGAACTCACACTATGAAGTGATGGTTGGTTGAGGAGACATAAGGAAACCTGGAGATGGGACACTACCTAGATTCAGCTCACAGTAAATCAAGCAAGAGAGAATCAGGGACTAACACAAAGTTGTCACAATAGATGCCAAATGAAGGGAATTCTCATAAATGATATGCAAGTGTAGACTAGATCATGTTGTAATGAGAGAGATGAAGGAAGAAAGGGTTGCCACCAGGTTTCTGGCTGAGATTAGAAGCACAAAGAGAACAAGGAAAGCTGATGACTTCAGTTTTCGGTTTTGGACACATTGTAGTCATCATTATCCCACTCTTTACCTATTTTCATCTTTTTTGAGATATCAAAAAGATTGGAGCTTGACATTTTAACTCCTGGCTATACTTGCTTGAAACTATACCATTTTGAGGACCTGGTTAATATGTCTGTGTTTCATATTATTCATTTATCAAATAGGATCAATTATAGTACTTAACTGGGAAGCTTATTTATAGTTTATTGGCAGGATTTGGCACATAGTAAACGCTAAAACTGTTTATTGTGGCTTTTGTGTTAATATTGTTATTATAATTATCAGCATAATTTTTAGCTAGAGGCAGAAAGAAAATAGAACTAATATAATTTACCATTCTAATGTCTCAATTGCTATGAGTTTTCCCTCTCCACATCACAGTTCCAATATTAACCTCTATAGACTGTGCTTTCACTCTTACAAAATAAATTTATATTGCTTTATTGGCTTTATTTTCTCAAACTTCATTCATTTACATTAACTTCTCCTTGCCTGGAACCCTCAATAAATACTTTTTCATCTACCTCTCCCCTCTAATCCTTGTCTTTATGAGTTCTACCATTGAAGGTCAAAATAAAATGACATTTCTCTCAAAAGTCCATTCTGAATTATCCACTCAAATATTTGCATGGTTTCAAGACCAATATTTACCTTTTGTCTTTTAAGGAATTCATATTTCCATTTTATATTGCTATGAATTATATATAAATATGCATATACAAGTGTACACATACCATCCACCTTTTTTTAGTTCCTCAAAGGTAGATCTCATGCCTTAGATATTTATTTTTTATCATTGAAGGTACTGAGCATATTGACTTTTTCATAACAAGGATTCAACAAACATGTATTGAAAAAATAAATGCATTACTTAAAGAGAGGGCTAACCACTCAATTCTAACCCAAATAAGTAAATATTACTAGATTTTAAACGAGTTTAAATTAAGTTTTTAGAAATAAAAATAGAGAGTCAGGATCCAAATGAGGTCTATATGCCTTCCAATCCTGTGTTTTGTTTTTTCTCCCTTGTTTCAGGTGATGGGGAGAAGGAAAGGATAATGTTCAAGATTATATTATTTCACTGTTGATTTTAATCATTAAGAATAAAATGTTCTAACCAATTAACATGTTAGATTTTTTGTATGTATATAAAAGTAAAAAGAGAAAAGATGATTTGAAAAAGAAAGCAAAACAAGAAAACAGGCCAGAATAAAATTAAGTAATAAAAGAATAATAATCATCTAGGATAACTTTGGGGCTTCCCTGTGGCTCAGACAGTAAAGAGTCTGCCTTCAACCTGGGAGACCTGAGTTTGATCCCTGGGTCAGGAAGATCCCCTGGAGAAGGAAATGGCAACCTACTCCAGTATTCTTGCCTGGAAAATCACATGGACGGAGGAGCCTGGCAGGCTACAGCCCAAAGGGTCGCAGAGTCGGACACGACTGAGTGACTTCACTTTATTTTCAGGATAACTAAAGAAGCAAAAACAATGCTAGAAAGCATTCTAACATAATGTCTGTATAAAACATGAAATGCAATGATAATATTGTATTTATCATACTTTTACTCAGGAGTAGTTGCTTAAATATTGTAAACAATATAGTCGATTCTTGAAGACTTTGTTCTTATTAATCTGCATAACTTTGATTTGCAGAAATATTTTATTGTTTTGTGTAATGACATTGGTAAGCAGAAGTACTTCTAATTCATAACTAGGCTAGGCAGCAATTGATCCAAGGAGACTATAGGATTCTCCTATGCCATTTTTTAATTAGAAGCCTTTCAGCTTCTCTATGGTTCTGAATTCCACAGATTTCTTATACAATAAAAGCTTGCTTGTCTTACAATGGTGATATCCTATCAGACTCAGTTCATGTGACAGCCCTCAAAATGCAGCTCCTACATTGACTTAAACTGGACTTTTTATTTGGTTGCACCAAAATGACATCTTATATTTTCCACAGATGTTTGCATGGATGAGAATTGGCAGATACATTTCTTCAAAGACAAATTTGATAGGTTATTTTCCCATCTTCTCTGTTATTTTTCAGATTATTTCATTCAGAGCATATTAGTATATATTTACTAAGAAATAAAATACTTAAATTTCACTCCAGCTATTAATCATATTAGCCACAAGTCTCAATGTTATAAATGTCCATGAAAACAGAGAAGAAGGAGGTGGAAGTATGTGACAAATGAAAATTATATAAAATTTAAACTTGAGTTTCCATAAAGAAAGTTTTATTGGAACACTGATACACTCATTCATTTACCTTTTGTCTATATTTTTAGCTCCTGAGGCAGAGTCGAGTAGCTGTGATAAAGCCCAAAATATGTACTATCTGGCCCTTCACAGAAAAAAAGTTTACTTATCCTTGGTATAGGCCCTTCATATGCAGGTCTGTAGTACTGAATGCCCTTATTATTGATTTCCGTGCTCCCTAATATTTTTCTCCTCAAGTCCATCTTCTTCAGAGCCAGTAGAGTGATCTATCTAAAATGAGAATCTAGCCTTGTCACTCTCTTAATTAAAGCTCTCCATTGACTCACTACAAACTCCAGGACAGTCCAAGCTTTGGGAATCGGCACATAAATGGTTCAGGAATCTGTTGATCTATACTGTTCACCCCAAACCCTTAGCCACACTGTGCATTATGGCGAGAAATTCCTGTTTAGAGAAAAGAAGCCATGCTTGCTCCCTGAAATTATCTATTTTAATATAAAAAAGAGTGAAGAAAGGGAGAGACAAGACAACCTGTAGAAGAAGAGGTCATAGCTGAAGAAGGGCCCCCACCTCACTGGAAAGACCCCACACAGTTTAGAGCAGTGTGGTCGAGGGCATCCAAGTCAGCAATGGGACAGAGATTGGGTGGAGACGGCATTGCCAGTCACGGACATCCAGGAACAGCCAAAAATAACTGGAACTCCATCTGCTGGAACTACTCTGTTCCAGGCCCTGTGATAAGTATTGGGCAAACAGACAACTTGATAAAAAAAATAAGAATGTTCATCAGTATAGTGGTAATTCACTGTTGACATTAGCTCAAGGCCCCATGGAAATGCAAAGGGAGGGTCCCCCTCTTCAAGATGTGGAGTGCCCAGGTAAGATATCCTGGAAGAAATGACCTCAAAGCAAGCATGGCTTTTTTACTGCTTAAATTTAATGTTGTGTTTCAAGCTGAAGAAATGTTTTCTGCAGAGGTCTGGTTAGCCGGATGGAGTGTAGGAACCATAGGAAAACATTTAAACACAGTCTATCTGAAGGTCAGAGTCTATACTTTATCTGCTACACCACAGTTACTATTTCTGAGATTTGGGGCCACTGTGGCCAGTGCTGGACCTATCCATGCATGGCATTTGATCAAAACATGAAATCCAGCTATATACCTCTCCCTGTCTAAAACAAAGACATTTGAAAATTAAAAGTAAGTGAGAATTAATGTTGAAAATGTACATAAAATAAGAGTGTGCACTGAAGATTCCATAGCAGGGAGTGAACATAAAGAGTTTGCATTCAACGTTAAATCCGTCTGTGGGGATCCTGGAAGGGTATGGGAAGATCTAGCAGTTTCAATTCCTTTTCTCCTTTTAGTAACACAATGAGATATTTTTGATGAGGTCCTGAAAAAAGTGACTACAGCACTCTTATACAAACGAATGAATAGAAATCTGTAGAGGTTGGCTAGACATTCTAAAATTTCCAGGACATTTCTCAGAAGTTTATGAATGTCATTTGGAGAGTGAATAATGGATCATTACCTCATTAAGGTAAACAACCCTCTTTTCCTTTTGTTCTAATGAGACAGTTACCCAGTGCTAATGCCTCATTTATTCTGTCATATTCCTGTGTATTTTTGATCATTTGCGATACTGTGCTTCCTTATTTTTGTTTTTCTGCAATATTTCATTTGTTTTGCACAATTGTCTGAAACTTGGGAGGAAAGAATCATGTATCCTTGAAACTATTAAATGTAAAAGACTATATTGTTCAGGAAAGCCAGATACTCTCCTATTAGTCTCCTGTTTTGGTAGATGAGATAGGACAATGCATGTAAAAGTCTGAGCCCAGCCACCAGTACATAGTAGTCATTCAAAGCATGTTACCTGTATATTTACCCAGTGTTTTTATTATTACCATTCTGAGTTTCCACAATGTGATAAGCACTGTAAAATATCAGCCATACCAAATATGACTGAGGAAGTGTTGCAGTTTTTTGCAATGTGTTGAATCAGGAAAAGAAATATCCTAAGAATTAAGTCACTTCCATTTTAAGATAATTAATCTATAATATAGTAGATCATTTTAAAAGTTTTAAGACAAAAATAATGTGAAATACTGTTGACACAGTATTTTTTGGGAAAAATGTATTGGAGAAAGTGATAAGATACACATTTGAGAATTTGTTTTACCTCTTATCGCCTTTTTTTAAGAATTTAACCTTTTGAAATTTTCATTCTCCATATGATAGGATGGTCTTGAAAGTGTTTGTGTAAGAATAACAAGATATAAACAAACAAAAAAAAAAACATAAAAATCTGAAACCAACTGTGTTAGACAAATGGAAGATATTTTTAATGTCCTGTTGGTTCATTATATAGGGCTATTTTATGCAAGATATTTTCAATCAAATTATCTCAAAATGTCCACTTAAAACTAATTGCTTGGATAGGCTATGATATTTAATTCTCAACTACATATACATGGGACTCTTGTCCCAAGCCATAGCACTATGAATAAAGCATGGGTGCTTTGAAGTCAGAAAAATGTGAGTTTACTCACCATTTACCAGTCATGCTAACTTGGGTAACTATTCTTATATGTATCTTCTACAAAATGGAAATATCACATAACTCACACTATTACTGTAAGAATAAGAGGCAGCAGTGCTTAACACAGTTCTTGGTACCAAACGCAAGCTCAAGAATGGCAGTGCTGTTTGTTAGTGTTTTATTCCTCCTCCTCTTCATCATCATCATCATCATAACTATAGACTTCTCTCCTTTAATGTTTGAAAAAAAAAGGCAGTGAAATATCAGCGGAGAAAACTGTATGGCAAATTATGAATCAAAGTATAAGAATATGAGGTCATATAAAAATGAGAATCAGATGAACATTTATTCTCTGTAGAACAGAGAACAACCTTGAGACACTGAAACTAGAAGTACAAAACCCATTATTATACAGCCGGCTCTGCTGGAAGGTCAAAATCTTTTTCTAGCTTGGAATAGTGAGTCCTATGTATAAGAAGCCACCAACCTTCTTCTCAGTATCATAAAAAGATAAGTAAAATCTGTGTACTTGTCCCTAGTTCTTAAGCATAATTGAAAAATTATTTTAACAACATATTATATGTCAAATAGTCTTTTGTGATACAGCATGAGGAAGTAACAATCTTATAGACTATTATTCCTTAAAAGGAAAATGACTAAGTCCTAAGCAATTGACTCATACACAAATGTTAAGTCTCAGGCATTTGCTACTTGGTGACAAGTTGTATTAACCCATCACGATAAACAAGCATTTTAAAAAGCTAGGCTTCTAAAATTTCTACCTGTTTAAGTATTTGGGAATTCCCTGGTGGCTCAGATGGTAAAGCATCTGCCTACAATGAGGGAGACCCAGGTTCAGTCCCTGGGTCAGGAAGATCTCCTGTAGAAGGACATGGCAACCAAATCAGGTCTTCTTGCCTGGAAAATCCAATGGATGGAAGAGCCTGGTAGGCTACAGTCCATGGGGTCGCAAAGAGTCAGACACAACTGAGCAACTTCACTTTTAGGTATTTCAGTTCAGTTCAGTTCAGTCACTCAGTCGTGTCTGACTATTTGCAACCCCATAGACTGCAGCACACCAGGCCTCCCAGTCCATCAACAACTCCCAGAATTTACTCAAACTCATGTCCATTGAGTCCGTGATGCCATCCAACCGTCTCATCCTCTGTTGTTCCCTTCTCCTCCCACCTTCACTCTTTCCCAGCATCAGGGTGTTTTCAAATGAGTCAGTTCTTTGCATCAGGTGGCCAAAGTATTGGAGTTTCAGCTTCAGCATCAGTCCTTCCAATGAACACCTAGGACTGATTTCCTTTAGGATAGACGATTTGGATCCCCTTGCAGTCCAAAGGACTCTCAAGAGTCTTACCCAACACCACAGTTCAAAAGCATCAATTCTTTGGCACTCAGCTTTCTTTATAGTCCAACTCTCACATCCATACATGACTACTAGAAAAACCACAGCCTTGACTAGACAGACCTTTGTTGGAAAAGTAATATCTCTGCTTTTTAAAATGCTGTCTAGGTTGGTCATAACTTTACTTCCAAGGAGTAAGCGTCTTTTCATTTCATGGGTGCAGTCACCATCTGCAGTGATTTTAGAGCCCAAAATAATAAATTCTGTCACTGTTTCCCCATCTATTTGCCTTGAAGTGATGGGATCAGATGTCATAATCTTAGTTTTCTGAATATTGAGTTTTAAGCCAACTTTCTCACTCTCCTCTTTCACTTTCATCAAGAGGCTCTTTAGTTCTTCTTTGCTTTCTGTCATAAGGATAGTGTCTTCTGCATATCTGAGGTTATTGATATTTCTCCTGGCAATCTTGATCCCAGCTTGTGCTTCACCCAGCCCAGTGTTTCTCATAATGTACTCTGCCTATAAGTTAAATAAGCAGGGTGACAATATACAGCCTTGACGTACTCCTTTTCCTATTTGGAACCAGTCTGTTGTTCCATGTCCAGTTGTAACTGTTTCTTCCTGACCTGCACACAGATGTCTCAAGAGAACTAACACCCAAAAAACATGTCCTTTTCATTATAGGGGAATAGAATGCAAAAGTAGGAAATCAAGAAACACCTGGAGTTAGAGGCAAATTTGACCTTGGAGTATAAAATGAAGCAGGGCAAAGACTAATAGAGCTTTGCAAAGAGAACGCACTGGTCATAGCAAATACCCTCTTCCAACAACACAAGAGAAGACTCTACACATGGACATCACCATATGGTCAACACCAATATAAGATTGATTATATTTTTTGCAGCCAAAGGTGGAGAAGCTCTATACAGTCAGCAAAAAGAAGACTGGGAGCTGACTGTGGCTCAGATCATGAACACCTTATTGTCAAATTCAGACTTATATTGAAGAAAGTAGGGAAAACCACTAGACCATTCAGGTATGACCTAAATCAAATCCCTTACAATTATACAGTGTAAGTGAGAAATAGATTTAAGGGACTAGGTCTGATAGAGTGCCTGATGAACTATGGACAGAGGTTCATGACATTGTACAGGAGACAGGGATCAAGACCATCCCCAAGAAAAAGAAATGCAAAAAAGCAAAATGCAAAATGGTTGTCTGAGGAGGCCTTACAAATAGCTGTGAAAAGGGAAGTGAAAAGCAAAGGAGAAAAGGAAAGATATACCCATTTGAATGCAGACTTCCAAAGAATAACAAGGAGAGATAAGAAAGCCTTCCCATGGAATGGGAAAGACTAGAGATTTCTTCAAGAAAATTAGAGACACCAAGGGAACATTTCATGCAAAGATGGGTACAGTAAAGGACAGAAACAGTATGGAGCTGAAAGAAGCAGAAGATATTAAGAAGAGGTGGCAAGAATACACAGAAGAACTGTACAGAAAAGATCGTCATGACCAAGATAATCATGATGGTGTGATCACTCACCTAGAGCCAGACATCCTGGAATGTTCAAGTGGACTTTAGGAAGCATCACTATGAACAAACCTAGTGGAGGTGATGGAATTCCAGTTGAGCTATTTCAAATCCTAAAAGATGATGCTGTGAAAGTGCTGCAGTCAACATGCCTGCAAATTTGGAAAATGTATCAGTGGCCACAGGACTGGAAAAGGTCAATTTTCATTCCAATCCCAAAGAAAGGCAATGCCAAAGAATGCTCAAACTACTGCACAATTGCACTCATCTCACATGCTAGTAAAGTAATGCTCAAAATTATCCAAGCCAGGCTTCAACAATACGTGAACCGTGAACTTCCAGATGTTCAACCTGGTTTTAGAAAAGGCAGAGGAACCAGAGATCAAATTGCCAACATCCACTGGATCATCAAAAAAGCAAGAGAGTTCCAGAAAAATATCTATTTCTTCTTTATTGACAATGCAAAGCCTTTGACTGTGTGGATCACAGTAAACTGTGGAAAATTCTGAAAGAAATGGGAATACCAGACCATCTGATCTGCCTCTTGAGAAATCCGTATGTATGTTTAGGTATTTACTTAATTGCTAATTCCCAAGCTTGCTTTCTCTCTGCTGCCACCAAAGAGTAACACTGAAGTAAGCCTAGTTTGAGTGCACCTAAAGGCAAATAGCAACCAATTTAAGGGTGTGACATGGTATTTAGAAAAGCACTAAATGTTTAGGGGCTTCATACAGAAAAAAGGAAATCTCACTTACATTTGAATTTGTAATTTGCCACTGTAAGTATATTTCTTACTATAAGTCCTATGCATAATTTGCTAAATATTGAAACTTGTTTTTATTGTAGAACATATTATGTCTATGTATATACAGATATATACACACATTCATATCTGTGTGTTTTTGCATATACACATATATGCATCTTTTATATATGCATTTCAACATATATATATACATATATGCTACAACAGATAGTCCCCACATATACTATATATAAACATATTAAGTACATAAAATATATTCTTTTTATGTAGCTTATATATAGCCTTGTGTAGTGTTTTCTGACAACAAATGTATGATTTTTTCTTGACACCAACTATTTGTTATTTTTCCATGCCAAGCAATTCTCTAAATTTCTCTTAATAACTGAGAGGAGAAGGAGGGGGATGAGGGAATAAGAGTAAAGAAAGGAAGAAGAGAAAGAAGAACAGCAACAATTACTAAAGCAACACCAACACCCCCATGAGCCCCTAACAATTTATTCTACTTGGTTTCACTCTGTTTTTCAAGGAGGGATGAAGAGATAGTATAAGTGACTTACATTATTGAGAATTATACCTTTGATGTCTGGAAGACTGAATATAATACTATTACATAAGTACCTTCAAGTTCTCATTTTTGGAAGTTAATAATCAATTAAAATTATTCAGCAGCTACTAGCTATTTTAAATTTTGTTCATCATAACATTCAGCATAGAAATCATAAAGTCTTGGTGATAGATTTAATACATCATATCTGGAAATAAGTACATGATAAATCTTTTTCAGAGGAAATAATCAAGAGGAAGTGACCACTGGTTGACCCGTGACCTGGACCTGGGCAATCCATGCTCCTCTTCTTCTCTCCTGTTCTCGGAATGTACGTTCTGCCCAGTGGTTCCTCAGCAGGAGCCATTTTTAAGGACACAGCCTTGAGAGAGCAAAGTGCTTTTGGGACCTTCTGGATAGTGTGTGTGTGACTGAACCCAGCTAGGGACTCTATATTAAACATTTATAATTCTGATGGATGGGTTCAGAAGTCTATTGGTCATGTGGCCACTCAAGACAAGCCTCATAATTAAGCCTGCTTGCTTATTAAAACTACCACTGCCTAATCTGGAGTGGTCTGCCTCTTACTTCAGTCTCTTCTTGCCTTCCAGGTACAGGGGCCAATTTGAAATTTCGCTAGGGAACATACTGAGGTTTCAAACCAACAATATCTTGAGTTTTATTAACAGGCATTACTTTATGTAAAGATGTAGTTTTTCACTAAGGGTAATTTAGAAATAACCAGGAAAAAGCAGGGAATCACTCACTCAATTAGTAGATACTTTTGAGACCTTACAATGTACAAGAGATAACTAAAAGCACTAACTGAGTGATAAAGCTTTGGAAAGCATTTATTTGTTTCTGCTTTTTCATAAACATTGCTTAAATGTCTGCTATCAAGATCAAACTACTTTAAATCTAAAGCAAATCTAGAAAAGCAAATCTAAACATGGCTTCCTTTGAGTAGTTAGGTAACAACCAATATGAAAGTTGGCCTTGGAGAGCCATGCACAGCTTCCTATGAAGAGAGCCTTCTAAGAGTGAAAGGTAACAAGAGTTTGCCAAGGAAAGAGTGAAAAGAAACAGTGTAATGGCATAGGCAATGCAAGGTGATATGAAGGAGCATTTGTTTATTAGCTTTATATTGAGTCCACTATTTTCCAGTAGCTATGTACAGATGTGAGAGGTGGACCATAAAGAAATCTGAGTGCCAAAGATGCTTTTGAACTGTGGTGTTGGAGAACTCTTGAGAATCCCTTGGACTGCAAGGAGATCAAACCAGTCAATCCTAAAAGAAATCAATCCTAAATATTCATTGGAAGGACTAATGCTGAAGCTGAAGCTCCAATACTTTGACCACTTGATGCCAAGAGCAGACCCATTGGAAAAGACCCTGATGCTGGGAAATGGGAAAAATAGAAGGCAAGGAGGAGAAGAGGACAACAGAGGATGAGACGGCTGAATGGCATCACTGACTCAATGGACATTAGTTTGAGCAAACTCAGGAAGATACTGAAGGACAGGGAAGCCTGGAGTGCTACAGTTCATGGGGTTGCAAAAAATCAGACACAACTTAGCAACTGAACAATATTTCAAATAATATGAATGTATATTCTTTAATTTAGGAAACTAACCTACTTCATTGTTTCTGAGATACAGCGCATATGTGTATATATGTAAATCTGGGAAAATAAAAGGAGGTTGTGAGAAGTGAAGTAATGGATGTGGGCAGGTGTCCAATTATGAAGGCTTCATCTATCATGCAGAAAGCACAGAATTTTATCATGAGGTTCCAAGAGCCACTGGCAAATCTGGACCAGTAAGCAACATGACTATATTTAAATTTTAGAAAACTCATATGGCAGCAGGGTGACAATTATAGTGGAGAGATATTAGAAGCAGCAGTTCTAAAACAGATTCTAAATTTAATATTTTTTCAGAGGTCTTGCCGCCTACCAGTCTTCCATTTTTCTTCGTTTTGGGCCTGGTCTGCACCACATTTCTGGGTGGATGCAGAGGCTATTTAGAGAGCAGTTAGGATCAGGGTCTCTGAAGCCTTTTGGTTTTGAACCAAGCTTCATAGATCACTATCCACATGAACCTGGAAAATTATAAAACTTCTCTCTGCCTCAGTTTATCATCTGTAAAATGAAAAAAAAAAAGTGAAGATATCTAGCCAGCCAGGTTATTTTAAGAATCAGATGAATTGGGAGGTTGGGACTGATAAATAAACACTATTGATACTATGTATAAAATAGGTAACTAATAAGAACCTACTGGGAAGCACAGGGAACTCTACTCAATGCTCTGCGGTGGCCTAAATGGGAAGAAAATCCAAAAAGAGAGAGGATATGTGAATATGTGTAGCTGATTCATTTTGCTGTACAGTAGAAGCCAACACAATATTGTAAGGCAACTGTACTTCAATGAACATTACAAAGTAAAACAATATTTTACAGAATCAAGTGAATTAATAGTTTAATGTGCTAAATGGAGTTTCTAGATAAAATATAGAATATGCAGTTAAATTTGAATTTCAGATAAACAACTTTCAATGTAAAATGTCCCCAACATAGCACTCTGTGCTATGCTTAGTTGCTCAGTCGTGTCTGACTCTTTGCGACCCCATGGACTGTAGCCCGCCAGGTTCCTCTGTCCATGGGATTCTCCAGGCAAGAATACTAGAATGGGTTGCCATGCCCTCCTCCAGGGGTCTTCCCAACACAGGGATCAAACCCAGGTCTCCCACATTGCAGGATGATTCTTTACTGACTGAACCACCAGGGAAGCCCAAGAATACTGGAGTGGGTAGCCGATCCCTTCTTCAGGAAATCTTCCTAACCCAGGAATCAAACCGGGGTCTCTTGCATTGCAAGTGAATTCTTTACCAGCTGAGCTACCCTAAATAGTACATGGGACATATTTAAATTTAAAAAATAGATTGCTCATTGTTTACCTGAAACACCAAATTTACCTGAATGTCTTGTACTTTATTTGCTAAATTTGCTAAAGACGTCCTTGTATATAGTAAGCAGTACAGATGTTAACTCTTAACACAAGCAGCTTTTTTTCACTCATTTACAATTATTATCTCAGGCACCTGTCAGCGCTAGGACCTGAAATCTCTTTTTAGAGTCTCCGGGATTTCTCCTTTTATGAAGGTACATTGTCCAAGTTCTCTGAAAATGGACACCATTATTCTGATTTCTATGAACCTACTTATTTGGTATGACAGGTGAAATTGTACTTTAGGGCTTCATAAAATAATTTACCCACGAACTTACAGAGAATTTCTCCAATTTTTCTGTACAGCCGCTCTCAAGAAAAGCATTCAATAGAGCTCAACATCTTTGAAATAATTATGCACTTAAGTAAATTAGCCCAGAGCCTGGAGTTATGAGAAAGTGTCTCCCTCCTGAATAACTGTGCCGTCTTCTTCTGCACCTCTTTGTCAGTTTTTGAGGAAACTCAGAGTTAAGTTTTCTGACTCTTTCTCTTATCCATTCTCTTCACTGTCCTCCTAGAATTTTGGCACTTTCCTGTTACTCTCATTGTAGCATTTTTTTTTTCTTTTTTAGTATTTGAGCCTGTTATTTCAGAAGTTCTCAAATTACTTGAAAAAAAAGAGACAAATTTTATATATGTTTCAGAATCTGTATGAAACCCTAAAATTCTAAACCCATTCCTATGCTAAATATATTTTTTTCTGTTTGTTTACTGAGTTTCCAATGCAGTCCTTCAATTCTGTGTGCCTCTACTATTCAATTATAACAACAGAAACCATGGTCTAATAATGAAATGAACAATAAATAAAGGGATTATACTGTTTTCTCTAGCTTTTCTTCCTATCTTGACAGTCAAAATTGTTAGAATTATACATATAAGGTGAATTAGTCCATAAAATAAGAAGATATTTATTTGTATCTTTTTCATTGTATTATTTATTTTATTTTATTGTGATATCTCCTTTCAGTTTTATTCTTCACTCTCAATCTAATCTGCCTCTGTCTCTCTTTTTAGTTTTACATGTAGGGTGAGCAAAGAAGAAAAGAAAATGTGTTTTTCCTTTTCCACCAGTACCTTTTTGACCGTTAGTTACACACACGCTTTAAGATGGAGTGACATAGAATCTAATAAATTCATTCACAGGGAACTGGCGGCTTTGTTGGTCTTCTCCTTCAGGGAGACACATATTTGCAACTAAAGCCTGAAGAAAAGGGACACTGCTTAATACAAATGCTCTAATACACCCAGGAAAAATATCAATCATTGTGGCACCAAAGTCTGATGGAGGCTTCAGAGTAGAAAATTACCTGGTACATTGAGTCAAAGCACACCAGTTCCACTTCTCTAGTGAATGCTCTAAGTCTGCAGACTGACCCAAAAGAAAGCTCTTTATGAAGGTTCAAGAGAGAAACCAAGAAGCCCTTTTTTTTCTCCCTTGTCAAGAAAAAGAATAAAATCTCAAGGGTGATTATTTATTAAATCTTAGCTCAAAGAAAAAAGCAAGCTAGTAGTGGTATTTTATTGTAGATAATATTCAGTTTAATAACACAGAATATACAGAAAACAATGTCAGAACCAAGAAGGCACAATCATTACAGAAAGAAATCCCAAAGCTTCTTTTAAGTTAAGGAAAACATATTCCCTCATCTCTTGCAGAATGATACACTGTAAAGCTTTAAAAACCTTTGTTAACAACTTTATGAATATTAAAGAACACCATGAAATCTTTCTGTTAAAGAGGCGATTTATTATTTAATGCTTGTTTTATTTTTATTATTGTTGCCAAGCCAGCAACTTCCTGGTGGTCAAATAAGAATGTTTTCATATTTTAGTGCTACAACATGATTTCATCTATTATTAATACAGCTCATAAATACTATCACCATCAAAAATAGCCTCAAACAATCTTATCTGGGCAGACTCAGACTTCACTTCTTCCCCAAGGGTTTCCAGTTTCTAGACTATAATTAGTTGTCATCTATTCTGACGGAGAAGATTCTACCAACTTTACCCATGTCTCAATAATGTTCTTGACAGTTTTTATATCCTGAGGCAACCTAAACAGTTTACTAAGTGAGACCCACTAGGAGAGAAGGAAAAGGTAGAATGGGGGAAAAATGTTATTTTTAGCTAATTAGGTGTTTCTGTAGTATTATTTTCCTGAAACCATTAATATTTTGCTAAATGTGTGACATAGGTTATGTTACCCTTTAAAACAATTTTAGTGACTTGTTTTAACACCCTAATTGAACATCTATCTGTACGAAAAAGGAAATACGTTCTTGCTAATGAAGGGTCCTTCATTTAAAAATTTATTCTGTTAATCCTGGTAGCTCAGCTAGTAAAGAATCTGCCTGCAATGCAGGAGGCCCTGGTTCAATTCCTGGGTCAGGAAGTTTCCCAGGAGAAGGGATAGGTTACCCATTCCAGTATTCTCTGCCTTCCCTAGTGGCTCAGACAGTAAAATATCCACCTGCAATGCAGTAGACCTGGGTTCCATCCCCGTGTTGGGAAGATCCCCTGGAGGAGGGCATGGCAACCCACTCCAGTATTCTTGCCTGGAGAATCCCCATGGACTGAGGAGCCTGGCAGACTACAGTCCATGGGGTCGCAAAGAGTCGGATATGACTGAGAGAATAAGCACACACATTTAACACTCGCATTTCTGTCAAATATTGCAACTGTGATTTATTTTGTAAAACAATTCATTGATAAAAAAAAAAAAATAAATAAATAAATAAAATTTTTAAAAAAAACCAATTCATTGATATAATCAATGGCCATATGAAACTTTTATTAGATCATACGCCTGGTAAATAATAATACTTCATAGCTACAGTTAACATGAAGAAGTCGGTTTTTCTATGACTATTTCATAGATAGGGATATATGAGCCTATCTTCTACTGTACAAGCGCTAGTTAATGAATCCTGAAGAAAGGCTAAAAATAACCATAGCGTAATCAAGCTGGGCTTCACTATCAGAGTGATGGTGAAGGTAGAAATCATCTTGTTTTAGAAAACAGATCTTGTCTTTATCATGCATAGCTGTTTTTCAACCTTCTTGATTGTACAAGATGTGTGTGTGTGTGTGTGTGTAATTTTTAAATCTGAATGCCCTCTGAGTTTTAAGGACAATACTTCTATTCTTGAGATAAAGCCGTGAATAATACAAGTCCAAGCTGTTAAGATTCAAGTTTTTGGAACCTGAGTCCATAAGTAGATAAGTAAGTGAAGTTGCTCAGCTGTGTCTGACGCTTTGAGACCCCATGGACTACTGTAGCCCACCAGGCTCCTCTGTCCATGGGATTCTCCAGGCAAGAATACTGGAGTGGGTTGCCATTTCCTTCTCCAGGGGATCTTCCCGACCCAGGGATCGAACCCAGGTCTCCCATATTGCAGGCAGATGCTTTACCTTCTAAGCCACCAGGGAAGCTAGATAAGTAAAGGGGAAATTAAGTATCCTGTCATGAGTACTCTAGGAAATATTCCAACACTCAGAAAAGGGGCACCACATCCAATTTGGAGGGGAGATAAAACTGAGTATTTAGTAAAGTTTTCACAGAAGAAATGACATCTATACTGAGTCTTGAAATATAAATAATACCTTCTTAATGTGAAACGTGAAGTGGAAGTACAGATATATCTTAAATTAATCATTCTGATAGGATATTTCCTAGAAATTTCCATTGTACCTATCTTTAATTCTAACTGTGTTTTTCACATTTTCTACACTCTTCAGACTCCTCTTGTTTTGTGGGGCAGTGGAGTGGAATGGGTGGTATAGCAGGAAGTGAAGAAAACCTTGTTCTTGGACACCACAAGGGAAAAGGCTCATCTTTTGTTGTGGTAAAACGCACTATTTAAAGAGTATGGCCTTGGGCTTCTCGTGGTGGATGTCTGGCTCCAGTGCAACTTCCATGTGTCGCTTTGAGCAAATTACTTAGTCTGTTTTTGTTGAAGTCTCGCTATATGAAATATTGTCATCCCACAAGGCTGCCATAGTGTTCAAAGATGAGTGATTAAAAATGTACTGTATGTAAAAATATTGAATATATAATACAAATATTCATCTGATAATGATTGTGATGGTGTTTTGTCAGCTTGTAAATCCAAGGTGAATATTTAAATGTTGTTGTCTCCCTGGTAATATTCTAGATCATATTCTAACGAAGTCATTTGAAATCAATCTAAATTCCTCTTTAGATTGAGACAAGGAGAATGCATTTTCCTCGAAAGTACTGCTTCCAGATAAATATGGTAAACCCTATGCCTTGTTTTCTTTATCTAGGTAAAAATAAAATATATTTGGAATTTTCACTTCTAGCCATGACATACTATATCAGACTACTGTACCCTTTGCAAACAAGTATAAAAAGAAACGAACTATATGAGGCAATTGTTTTCAAGAACGGACAACAGAGGGCAAGCCTATTTTACCTGAAAAAAGAGAAAAACTCTGACAAGTGAACCCTACATTCACTCTGACTTCCTGCCTAGGAGGTTTGTTTTTGAACTGCAGCACAAAGAGGAGGAACCCAAGTCAAAAGCTGCAGTCTCAATGAAGGAAGCAGGCAGAAATAAGAGTCAGAGCTTCTGAGCTGTGAGGCAGGAGGAGGAAGGAGAGCTGTACAGAGAAAAACTCTTCTGTGAGCATGTTATTCCCTCTGTCCCTTGGCTGAAAGCAAGGCTATGAAGGCTTAGGGTGAGATTGTAAGACCTGGCAGAGAACAGCTGCTGGGCACTAATAACCGAATGAAGATACGGGGAGGTTCCCCAGTGTTGAGAACTTTACAGTATGTTCCAGCAACAGTGGAGACTCGCTGAGTACCCCAGGAGTGCTGTTGACACTCCAGAAAAAGCATGTTTTCAAAGTAGGATCACACAGTAGAACAAGGCAAAGTAGGGAAACATAACCACTCAAACAAAGCCTAAAATAAAGGTTCATGATGATCAATTTTCATTTGGCTATCTGTCAAAAAAAAAAAAAATTTAAAAGAAGAAAAATAATCCATACATGTTACAATATAGCAAACAGTCATTATTACTGGACATGAGAAAACAAAAATTTATTCCATAGCCAAAGGAAACAGAAATATGTATTTTTCTACCAAAAGAATAAAAGAGCTAATAGAAACAGACACCACAATGAAACTGATGTTTCAATTTGCATATAAGGATTTTAAAACAGAAAGTATGATCAAGAATTTGAAAGAAAATAAATACAATTGAGAATCTCAAAAATATATATGGACTATAAACAAAAATTCTAATTCTTTAAAAAAGCAAATATAGAATATCTGATATGAAAATGTTATAGGATGGATTCAAAAGCAGAATGATCAGCAAATTTGAAATTCAGATTAATAGAAATTATTCAAACTGAGTCAATGGAAAAAAAAGTTGGGAAAAGAAAAACACAAAAATTCAGTTACAGAAGGGATACTTGCAATTGGATCCTTTAAAGCAAAGAGATAAGGAAATAACTTAAGAAATATTAGCTTTTGAATTTCCTAAATTTGGTGAAAAATGAGAACTCACAGATCCAAGAAGCCCAGTAACTCCAAAAGAAGGTAAATATAAAAATCACACATAGGTATATCATAGTCAAACCTCTATAAATCTAAGATAAAGAGAATAGACAAAGGAGGGGAAAAAAAAAAAACTAGATACAAGTTATCAACATTAAAAATTCCAGCAGAGAACAGGATGGCGGAGGAGTAGATGGATGTGGAGTACGTCTCTCTCCACGGATACATCAGGAATATGTGTTTGGATGCAGAAGTCCATGTAGAACACCAGCTGAGAGTCGGCAGGAGTACCTGACCAGTGGAAAAGAGTTATACAGAACCACACAAAACTCAGTAAGACTAAGGAACTAGGGGGGAAAACAAGAGTGTTAGTAGGACTGGGCCTGCCTTTGACGGGTGGAGGAGCTGAAGCAGGGGTCTGATCTCCACATCGGAGCAATTATCTGAGTCAGAGAAGAAACATTCAAGGCTGAAAGTGAAACAGCTGATCCGCCGCAGCCTAAATGGAATGAGAATCAGACAGTCTTTGCCACAGCCAAACATACCTCAGACAGGGACGCAGGTCTTCTACAAAGAGTAGTGGCTGGTAGCTGGAATTTAGGGGTTGTGGAGCAATCCCAGGGCCAGGGTGAGGGCTGCTGTTGACTGTGGAGAGACAGATGAATGGAACGTGAGAGAGGAGATCGTGGTGGGAAATGCCTGTGGAGGAAGGCCAGGCAGCCATGGAAGGAAGGAAATACTGCTGAGTCACGCATGGGGGTGGAGCCATCACCATAGCCTGTCCCCACACTCTAGCTAGCATCAGCAGATGAACACTAGAGAGGCTGGCCTATCAAATGCCTGAGGCATGGAGCTACAGAGTAGGACCCCCACCCAGGGTGCCCCTTTAAGTGCCTGACACACAGATCTAGAGAGTAGGACCCCAGCGAGGGGGGCCCCTCTCTGTGCCGGATGTGTGTGCAGAACAACAGAGAAGGACCCCAAGCAAGGGAGCCCTCTCGGTGCCCAAATGGGCGGAACTACAGAGAAAGACTGGCCAAAGAGGCCTTCGGATCACCAGCTACAAGAACCTGAAAAAAAAGACTCTGATAGGGCGTTAACTCCTGCAGCAGAGACAGTCCGTGTCCCTGCACACTTGGCGCTGCCAGGATTCCCACAAGCCGAGCAACTGCACCGCCTTCACGCTCAACTCTCATTGGAACAGAGCTGCCACAGGCAAAAAAAATCTTGTGTCTGTGTGCACAGGGTTGCTCGGGTGGTATCCAACTCTTTGCAACCCTGTAGCCTGTGGCTTGCCAGACTTCTGTCAGGGGAGTTCTCCAGGCAAGAATACTGGAGCGTACTGGCCATTAGTGGTTGGATACCTTTCTAGAGCACTGTATTTCCTGCTGCCCTAGCCTCCAGCTCCCCTGAGTACCTGGTGCTGCCAGAACCCCTGCAACCCAAGCAGCTGCACCACCTCCACACCTGGTCCTCACAGGGGCAAACCCCAGTCCTCCAGGGCAGCCTCAGGAGCAAACCCCAGTGGATGACCCACATGCAGAGGTGGAAATAAAACCACAACTGAAACCCAGGGGCAGTGTGGCTAAGGAAGAAGACCCAAAACCTTCCCACCAGCTGTACAAGCTGCAGATTAAATCCACAGGATCAACTAGGCAGACTCTGTGTCTATGGAATATATAAAAGGTCATTGAGAGCTCCCTCAAAAGAAAATGCACTAGTTCAGATAGCTGAGGACATTGGAGGCAAGAACACACAGGAATAGGACCAGATTAGAATCAGCGCTGCCGCCACAGGAGGTCCAGAGATCAGCACAGTGTTGGAGGGCATCCTAGGAAGGTGAGGTGGACTGTGACTCCCGGGGAGGGAAAGGACTCTGACAGCAGTGATTCAAGAAAGACATTTATTATTCTTATGTTTTGACTTGCTCCATAGATTCTTTTGGATCCCCCCACCACTCTTTTTGTTGTCTATTTTATTGGTACTATGAAATCTATTTAAGCTTTTGAGAATTTTTTTTCTTTCTTTTATCCTCAGTCACATTTTTTTTTATTGTTATTATAAACCTCTGCCTCTACATTGGATTTTTGCAGTTCTGTGGAGTCCCCCCCCCCACTTTTTTTTCTTTGCTCTTTTTTTAACTTTAAATTTTTAAGCCTATTATTATTTTTTCTACATTTATTCTTTTGATTGCTTTTCCTACTGTTCTTTCCCCCTTGAAGTTAATCTTTAATGTATAGAAATCTTCTTTAAATACCTCTATTTAATTTTGCATATTTATTCTTTCTTTCTTTTCTTTCCTCTCAACATATGTTCATTTTATTTTCATTGCTTTATTCTCCAATAGGCACCTTGATTTAGTTTTGCTTTCCAGTTTATGCTTTATTTAGTTTTGTTCTTAATTGGTTGATACAGTTTTTGGTTTCCTTTGTTCACATGGTCAATATATTGTACTTTATTTTTGTTGGACTGTTTTGATTTTGCTTATGGGTGTATATGTATATGTGTATATTTAGTCACACATTTTGTTGTTATTATAAACCTCTGTATCTACATTGGGCTTTTGCTTTCTGTGAAGTTTTCCCTTTTTTCTTAATTGTTTTCTTTCTTCCTTGCTTTTTTTTTCTAGTTTTTATGTTTTTAATTTTTTAAACCTATTATATTTTTTCTACATTTATTCCTTTGTGTGTCTTTCCTACTCTTCTTTTCTCCTTGCAGTTAATCTTTAGTGTATATAATTCTTCTTCATCTAACTCTATTTAACTTTGCATATATATTCTTTCTTTCCTTTCCCCTCAACATATTTGTTAGTTTTTTTTTCCTTGGTTTAGTCCTCACTTGGCACCTTGGTTTAGTTTTGTTTTCCAGTTTGTGCTTTAGGTAGTTATGTTCTTAACTTGTAAATATAATTTTTGATTTCCTTTGTTCACCAGGTCAATCGAGTGTACTTTATTTTTGTTGGATGGTTTTGACTTTGCTTAGTATATGTATATTTGTATATTCTATTATTTGCCTGATTTTGTAACTGTCATTTCTCTGGGATTCATCTTTGGTTTCTCATTTTGGAAATTTGTTTTAATTTCAGTGCCATAACAAACCACTTGTGGACTATTCATTCCTGACCAAAGATCAAGCCCTGAGCCTTTGGAGTGGGATCCCTGACTCCAAGACCCTAGACTACCAGATAACTAACTCTCAGTTCAGTTCAGTTCAGTCGCTCAGTCATGTCCGACTCTTTGCGACCCCATGGATCACAGCACGCCAGGCCTCCCTGTCCATCAAAAACTCCCGGAGTTCACTCAAACTCATGTCCATTGAGTCGGTGATGCCATCAGCCATCTCATCCTCTGTCGTCCCCTTCTCCTCCTGCCTCCAATCCCTCCCAGCATCAGGGTCTTTTCCAATGAGTCAACTCTTTGCATGAGCTGGCCAAAGTATTGGAGTTTCAGGTTCATCATCAGTCCTTCCAATGAACACCCAGGACTGATCTCCTTCAGGATGGACTGGTTGGATCTCCTTGCAGTCCAAGGGACTCTCAAGAGTCTTCTCCAACAACACAGTTCAAAAGCATCAATTTTTTGGCACTCAGCTTTCTTCACAGTCCAACTCTCACATCCATACATGACCACTGGAAAAACCATAGCCTTGACCAGATGGACCTTTGTTGGCAAAGTAATGTCTCTGCTTTTTATTATTCTATCTAGGTTGGTCATAACTTTCTTTCCAAGGAGTAAGTGTCTTTTCATTTCATGGGTGCAGTCACCATCTTCAGTGATTTTAGAGCCCCCAAAAATAAAGTCTGACACTGTTACCACTGTTTCCCCATCTATTTGCCATGAAGTGATGGGACCAGATGCCATGATCTTAGTTTTCTGAATGTTGCACTTTAAGCCAACTTTTCACTCTCCTCTTTCACTTTCATCAAGAGGCTCTTTAGTTTCTCTTCACTTTCTGCTATAAGGGTGGTGTCATCTGCATATCTGAGGTTATTGCTATTTCTCCCAGCAATCTTGACTCCAGCTTGTGCTTCTTCCAGCCCAGCGTTTCTCATGATGTACTCTGCGTATAAGTTAAATAAGCAGGGTGACTATATACAGCCTTGACGTACTCCTTTTCCTATTTGGAACCAGTCTGTTGTTCCATGTCCAGTTCTAACTGTTGCTTCCTGACCTGCATATAGGTTTCTCAAGAGGTGGATCAAGTGGTCTAACCCTAGGGAGTATCAAATAGTGAGAACTCACACAAAAGAAACCACTTAAATACGACACCCAGCATCACCCAACCACCAGTAGCACCCTGTGAAGGACCCGTCATCTAAACAAAAAACAAAACAAAAATACAAACCCAATCATCAGCAGACAGGAAAACCACCTCACCCAGCCTTTCCCATCAGAGGACAAACAGATAAACAAAAAATTCAGTACAAATCTCACCCTATATGAAATTTACACAAACCATGGGACCAAACATAAGAGGGCAGAAAACAAAAGGAAGAAAGAATTCAACCTTGATGCCTGGGAAAAGGAGACCTCAAACACAATGATTTAAAAAATACTAATGAAAAGGCAGAGAAATACTACACAAATGAAGGAACAAACTAGAAACATAGAAGCCCCCCCACAAAGAAGAAGAAGAGGAAATAGGCAAGCTACCTGAAAAAGAATTCAGAATAGTGATAGTAAAGATCATCAGAAACCTTGAAAATAAAATGGAGAAAATGCAAGAATCAATTAACAAAGACCTAGAAGAATTAAGGAATAAACATACAGAGACAAATAACACAGTTATTGAAACTAAAAATACTCTAGAAGGAATCAATAGCAGAATATCTGAAGCAGAAGAACGAATCAGTGAGCTGGAAGAGAAAATGGTGGAAATAATGTCTGAAGAGCAGAATAAAGTAAAAAGAATGAAAAGAACTGAGGATAGTCTCAGAGACCTCTGGGACAATATCAAACACACCAATATTCAAATTATAGAGGTCCCAGAAGAAGAAGAGAAAAAGAAAGGGTATGAGAAAATTTTTGAAGAGATTATAGTTGAAAATTTCCCCAACATGGAAAAGGAAATAGTCAATCAAGTCCAAGAGGCACAAAGAGTCCCACACAGGATAAACCCGAGGAGAAACACATCAAGACACATACTAAGCAAACTAACAAAGACTGAACACAAAGAAAGAATATTCAAAGCAGCAAGGGAAAAGCAACAAATAACATACAATGGAAACTCCATACATTTAACAGTTGATCTTTCAGCAGAAACTGGGCAGGCTAGAAGGGAATGGCAGGATATATTTAAATTTCTGAAAGAGAAAAATCTACAACCAAGATTACTGTACCGATATCGTTCAAAATTGATGGAGAAACAAAAAGCTTTTCAGACAAGCAAAAGTTAAGAGAATCCAGTACCACCAAATCAGCCTTACAGCAAATGTTAAAGGGAATTATATAGTCAAGGGATACAAGAGAAGAAAAAGAAGAAAAAAGATCTAGAAAATTAACCCCAAGCAATTAAGAAAATGGCAATAGGAACATATATATCAATAATTACTGTGAATGTAAATAGATTAAATGCTCCTACCAAAATATACAGACTGGCTTAATGGATACAAAAACAAGACCCATCTATATGCTGTCTACAGTAAACCCACAGTGGACCTGAAGACATATAGACTGAAAGCGAGAGGATGGAAAAATATATTCCATGTAAATGGGAAGCAAAAGAAAGCTGGAGTAGCAATCCTCATATCAGACAAAATAGACCTTAAAATAAAGAAAATAAAAGAGATGAAAGACACTACATAATGTTCAAGGGATCAATCCAAGAGGAAGACATAACAATTGTAAATATCTATGCACCCAACATAGGAGCACCTCTATACATAAGTCAAACACTAACAGACATAAAAGGAGAAATTGACAGTAGCACATTAATAGTAGGAGACTTTAACACCCCACTCACATCAATGGACAGAGCATCAAAACATAAAATCAATAAGGAAACGCAAGTCTTAAATGATACATTAGATGAGATGAATCTTATTGATATCTTCAGGACATTCCATCCAAATGCAGGATACACTTTCTTCTCAAGTGCACATGGAATATTCCTCAGAATAGACTACATCTTGGGTCACAAATCAAACCTCAGTAAATTTAAGAAAATTGAAATTGTATCAGGCATCTTCTCCAACCACATGCTATGAGACTAGATATCAATTACAAGAGAAAAACTGTAAGAAACACAAATGCACGGAGATTAAATAATACATTTTTAAATAACCAACAGCTTACTGAAGAAATAAAAAGGGAAATTACAAAAGTTCTAGAAATAAATGACAATGAAAACATGACAACTCAAAGCCTATGGGAGGCAACGAAAGCAGTTTTAAGAGGGAAGTTTATAGCAATAAAATTTTACCTCAAGAAACAAAAAAAACATCAAATAGACAACCTAACTTTACACCTAAAACAACTGGAAAAAGAACAACAACAACAACAAAAAAAAAAAAACAACGCAAAATTAGTAGAAGGAAAGAAATCATAAAGATCTGAGCAGAAATAAATGAAAAAGAAATGAAAGAAACAATAGTAAAAATTAATAAAACTAAAAGCTGGTTCTTTGACAAGATAAACTAAACTGACAAGCCTTTAGCCAGACTCATCAAGGAAAAAAAAAAAAAGAATCAAACCAAAAAATTAGAAATGAAAATGGAGAGGTTACAACAGACAATGAAGAAATACAAAGGATTGTAAGAGACTATTATGAACAACTGTATGACAATAAAATGGATAACCTGGAAGAAATGGACAGTCTTAGAAAAGTTCAATCTTCCAAGACTGAATCAGGAAGAAATAGAAATTATGAACAGCACAATAATAAGCACTGAAATTGAAGCTGTGATCAAAAATCTCCCAAAAAACAAGAATTCAGGACCCGACGGCTTCACAGGAGAATTCTATCAAACATTTAGAGAAGAGCTAATACCTATCTTTCTGATTGAAGGCAGGAGAAGAAGGGGACAACAGAGGATGAGATGATTGGATTCCATTACCGACTCAATGGACATGGTTTTGGGTAGACTCCAGGAGTTGGTAATGGACTGGGAGGCTTGGCGTGCTGCAGTTCATGGGGTCACAAATAGTCGGACAAGGCTGAGCTACTGAACGGGACTGAATATGTATATATGTATATTTACGTATATATGTGTATATATACATTGTAGTTATACAGTCATTGTATATACATTCTATATACAGTCGTTTTCTAAATACAGTCATTGTATATACATACATCTACATCATGTCATTGGCAAACAGTGAGAGCTCTATTTCTTCTTTTTTTTCTTTTTCTTTTCTGATTACTGTAGCTAGGACTTCTACAACTATGCTGAATAATAGTGGTGAAAGTGGACAGCCTTTTCTTGTTCCTGATCTTAGGGGGAATGCTTTCGGTTTTTCACCATTTAGAATAACCGCTTACCATATATGGCATTTACTATGTTGAGGTAGATTCCTTTTATTCCCATTTTTTGAACAGTTTTAATAATAAATGAGTGATAAATTTTCTCAAACGCTTTTTCTGCATCTATTGAGATTATCATATGGTTTTTAATCTTTCAATTTGTTAATATGCTGTATCACATTGATTGATTTGCATATATTGAAGAATCCTTGCATTCCTGGTATAAACGCAACTTGATCACAGTGTATGATCTTTTTGATGTTTGTTGAATTATGTTTGCCTGAATTTTTTGAGGAGTTTTGCATCTATGTTCATCAGTGATATTGGCGTGTAGTGTTTTTTTTTTTGTTTGTTTGTTTGGTTTGGTTTGGTTTTGGTATCAAGGTGATGGTGGCCTAGTAAGATGAGTTTGGAAGTGTTCCTTCCTCTGAAATTTTTTGAAAGAGTTTTAACAGCATCAATTCTTCAGTGCTCAGCTTTCTTTATAGTCTAACTCTCACATCCATACATGACTACTGGAAAAACCATAGCATTAACTAGACGGACCTTTGTTGACAAACTAATGTCTCTGCTTTTTAATATTCTGTCTAGGTTGGTCATAACTTTCCTTCTAAGGGATAAGCATCTTTTAATTTCATGGCTTCAATCACCATCTGCAGTGATTTTGGAGCCCAAAACAATAAAGTCTGCCACTGTTTCACCATCTATTTGCCATGAAGTGATGGGATCAGATGCTATGATCTTAGTTTCCTGAATGTTGAGATTTAAGCCAACTTTTCCACTCTCTGCTTTCACTTTCATCAAGAGGCTCTTTAGTTCTTCTTCACTTTCTACCATAAGAGTGGTGTCATCTGCATATCTGAGGTTATTGATATTTCTCCCAGCAATCTTGATTCCAGCTTGTGCTTCATACAGCCCAACATTTCTCATGATGTACTCTGCATATAAGTTAAATAAGCAGGGTGACAATATACAGCCTTGACGTATGACTTTTCCTCTTTGGAACCAGTCTGTTGTTCCATGTCCAGTTCTAACTGTTGCTTCCTGATCTGCATACAGGTTTCTCAGGAGGCAAGTCAGGTGGCCTGGTATTTCCATCTTCTTCAGAATTTCCCACAGTTTATTGTGATCCACATGGTCAAAGGCTTTGGCATAGTCAATAAAGCAGAAGTAGATGTTTTTGTGGAACTCTCTTTCTTTTTCGATGATCCAGCGGATGTTGGCAATTTGATCTCTGGTTCCTCTGCCTTTTCTAAAACCAGCTTGAACACCTGTAAGTTCAAGGTTCACAACTTGCTGAGGCCTGCCTTGAAGAATTTTGAGCATTACTTTACTAGCATATGAGATGAGTGCAATTGTGCCATAGTTTGAGCATTCTTTGGCATGGCCTTTCTTTGGGATTGGAGTCAAAATTTACCTTTTCCAGTCCTGTGGCCACTGCTGAGTTTTCAAAATTTGCTGACATATTGAGTGCAGCACTTTTACAGCATCATCATTAGGATTTGAAATAGCTCAACTGGAATTCCATCACTTCCACTAGCTTTGTTCGTAGTGGTGCTTCCTAAGGCCCACTTGACTTCACAATCCAGGATGTATGGCTGTAGGTGAGTGTGAGTGATCACACCATCGTGATTATCTGGGTCATGAAGATCTTTTTTGTATGGTTCTTCTGTGTATTCTTGCCACCTCTTCTTAATATCTTCTGCTTCTCTTAGGTCCATACCATTTCTGCCCTTTATTGTGCCCATCTTTGCATGAAATGTTCCCTTGGTGTCTCTAATTTTCTTGAAGAGATCTTTAGGCTTTGCCATTCTATTTTTTTTTTTTTTTTTTTCTATTTACTTGCATTGATCCCTGAGGAAGGCTTTCTTGTCTCTCCTTGCTATTTTCAGAACTCTGCATTCAAATGGATATGTCTTTCCTTTTCTCCTTTTGCTTTTCACTTCCCTTCTTTTCACAGCTATTTGTAAGGCCTCCTCAGACAGCCATTTTGCTTTTTTGCATTTCTTTTTCTTGGGGATGGTCTTGATTCCTGTCTCCTGTACTATGTCATGAACCTCCGTCCATAGTTCATCATGCACTCTGTCTATCAGATCTAGTCCCTTAAATCTATTTATCACTTCCATTGTATAGTCATAAGGGATTTGATTTAGGTCATACCTGAATGGTCTAGTGCTTTTCCCCACTTTCTTCAATTTAAGTCTGAATTTGGCAATAAGGAGTTCATGATCTGAGCCACAGTCAGCTCCTGGTCTTGTTTTTGCTGACTATATATAGCTTCTCCATCTTTGGCTGCAAAGAATATAATCAATCTGATTTCAGTGTTAGCCAGCTGGTGATATCTATGTGTAGAGTCTTCTCTTGTGTTGTTGGAAGAGGGTGTTTGTTATGACCAGTGCATTCTCTTGGCAAAACTCTATTAGCCTTTGCCGTGCTTCTTCTGTACTCCAAGGCCAAATTTGCCTGTTACTCCAGGTGTTTCTTGACTTCCTACTTTTGCATTCCAGTCCGCTATAATGAAAAGGACATCTTTTTTAGGTGTTAGCTCTAAAAGGTCTTGTAGGTCTTCATAAAACCATTCAACTTCAGCTTCTTCGGGTTACTGATCAGGGCATAGACTTGGATTACCGTGATACTGAATGGTTTGTCTCGGAAACGAACTGAGATCATTCTGTCGTTTTTGAGACTGCATCCAAGTACTGCATTTCGGACTCTTTTGTTGACTATGATGGTTACTCCATTTCTTCTAAGGGATTCCTACCCACAGTAGTAGGTATAATGGTCATCTGAATTAAATTCAACCATTCCAGTCCATCTTAGTTTGCTCATTCCTAGAATATCGATGTTCACTCTTTTCATCACCTGTTTGACCACTTCTAATTTGCTTTGATTCATGGACCTAACATTCCAGGTTCCTATGCAATATGGCTCTTTACAGTATTGGACCTTGCTTCTATCACCAGTCCCATCCACAGCTAACTTTTGTTTTCGCTTTAACTCCATCCGTTTATTCTTTCTGGAGTTATTTCTCCACTGATCTCCAGTATCATACTGTGCACCACTGATTTGGGGAGTTCATCTTTCAGTGATGATGAATCTTTCAGTGTATATATATATACACACACATACATATATATATATACACACACATACACACATATATATACATATACATATATATGCATACATACATATATAAATATACACAGATATATATACCGTATATAGAATTTATATACAGTGACTGTGTTATACAATGACTATATATAGAAAATCCTAAAGATCATTTGAGAAAATTACTAGAGCTAATCAGTGAATTTAGCAAAGTTTAGGATACAAATCAATACACAGAAATAACCTGCATTTTTATATACTAACAATGAAAAATCAGAAAGAGATATTAGGGAATCAATTCCATTCTCCATTGCAACAAAAAGAATTAAATATCTAGGAATAAACATACCCAAGAAGACAAAAGAACTGTACACAGAAAATTATAAGACACTAATGAAAGAAATCAAAGATGACATAAACAGATGGAGAGATATTTCATGTTCCTGGGTAGGAAGAATCAATACTGTGAAAATGACTATACTACCAAACACAATGTACAGATGCAGTACAGTCCCTATCAAATTACCAATGACATTTTTCACAGAACTAGAAAAAAAATTTTGACAATTCATACGGAAGCATAAAAGACCTGAAATAGCCAAAGCAGTTATGAGAAAGAAGAAAGGAGTTGGAGGAATCAACCTTCCTGACTTCAGACTATACTTCAAAGCTACAGTCATCAAGACAGTATGTTACTGGCATAAAAACAGAAATATAGACCAATTAAACAAGATAGAAGGCCCAGAAATAAGCTCATGCACTTATGGGTACCTTATTTTTGACAAAGGAGGCAAGAATTTACAATGGGGCAAAGACTACCTCTTCAGTAAATGGTGCTAGGAAAATTGGATAGCTATATGTAAAAGAATGAAAGTAGAACACTTCCTAACGCCATATACAAAGATAAACTCAAAATGGATTAAAGTTGAAATTGAAATAAGGAAACTTCAGATAAACCAAAGCCGATCACTTTAATAGCAGATTAAGCATCACTGAGAAAAATTTAAGAGTAGATAGAAAAATTCAATTATAAAAGTTGAATTCCTCTTTATACCCCACACTTTTCTCCAGTATACTTTGCAATTCTGAAATTTATTAAATAGGCTAATCTAAAGTCTGTAAATGTTATTCCATTATCCAGATTTCCTATGGGTCCATGTCTGTTTCCTTTTTTTAGCTCTAATGGTCAAGACTCATCTTTTCATACACTTAATTATTATGAATTAAGTACCAGACATTACAAATAAAAGTTATAGCTACAATTTAAGGTACTTACTGAATTTATATTCTTCTGGACAAGATTTATTTTTGCTTCTGAAAAGCTGCTAGCACAGGCAAACAGCAGTTCAGTGTAACTTTAATCTAATCAGGCAAATGCCAGGATTCAAGGATAAGCTTAAGTCCTGCTAAGGACAATTGGAATTCCACTTCACATTTGGTCCTTGTATAGAGCCCTTGTATGAATCCCAGTTGAATGCCTCCAGTTGTTTCTAGACTCTTTCTCCTTAAGAGACAGTGATCTTCACTTTATAGAACTCTTCCCTTTGGTTTCATGGGTCTACCAAGCACTTTTCTCATTCCTCTCAGACACCATTTTAAAACTCAGCAACTACATCAAGGGGAAAACTTGAATGTAATGAGAAACAAGTCAAGTGGAGCTTTTAGAATACAATAATACACTATCTGAAATTAAAAATTCATGGGAGAGACTACATTCTAGACTCGACATGGCACAAGAGACAATCCAACAAAAATATCCTTCAAAAATGTCTTCCAGTGCCTTTGATCTTATATCAGTTTTCACAGTGTCCAGTGACATCCAGATGATAAAAGTCCTCTAACTTGGGTCACCTGTTTGATAATGACATGGATCACAGTGCCCCCTGAAATGAAATAAATATTTGGTTCAAAAGAAATAGAAACCTTTAATTTTCAAGTCACTGAAATCAGGGAGTTTTTTTTTTTTCTTTCTTTCTTTCTTTTCTACTTCAGCATATTCTATAACATTCTGACTAATGAAGATGCCTCAATATTGGAAAAGCAATTAATGTAATTTTCCTCATGTCTTAGCAGATCAAAAAGGGAAATAGAATGATTGTATCAGTACATGATAAAAGTGTATAGTAGCTTTCATCACAAATCCATAGTAAAAAAAATCTTAGTAAAGCAGGAAAATTTTAAAAAACCTGTTTATATTTGAGAAGACCCCATTAAAAAATTTTAATACCTATTTTAAAATAAAACCTTAATTTAAAAAAAGTTTTAGATTTTCAGAAAGATTGCTAAGGTAGTACAGAAAGTAGCTGTCAGTTTCCCATATTAATAATACTTCACATAACTATTAAAAAGCAGAGATATCGCTTTCCTAACAAAGGTCCATATAGTTAAAACTATGGTTTTTCCCAGTAGTCATGTGCAGATGTTAGAGTTGGACTGTATGAAAGGCTGGGCACCAAAGAATTGATGCTTTTGAGCTGTGGTGTTGGAGAAGACTCTTGAGAGTCCCTTGGACTGCAAGGAGATCCAAGCAGTCCATCCTAAAGGAGATCAGCCCTGAATATTCACTGGAAGGACTGATGCTGAAGCTTAAGCTCCAGTATTTTGGCTATTTGATGGGAAGAGCTGCCTCACTGGAAAAGACCCTGATGCTGGGAAAGACTGAGGGCAGGAGAGCAGGGAGTGACAGAGAATGAGATGCTTGGATAGTATCGCCGATTCAATGGACATGAATTTGAGCAAAATATGGGAGATAGTGAAGGACAGGAGATCCTGACAAGCTGCAGTCCCTGGGGTTGCAAAGAGCTGGACATGACTTAATGACTGAACAACAACAACAACACATAAGCATGATATATCTGTTCAATTAATGACCCAATATTGATATGTTGTTGTGATAGTTAATTTTATCTGTCAACCTGACTGAGCTAAGAGATACCCGGAGAGATGTCTATTTTTAGGCATGTCTGTGAGGGTGGTTCTGGAAGAGATGAGCATTTGAATTAGTAAAGTGAGTAGAAAATGATCACCATCTTCAGTGACTATTATCCAATCTGTTGAGTGTTGTTTAATAAAAAAGGAAAAGGACAAACTCTCTCTCTTTGAGCTGAGACATCAATTATTTCTTGCTGTCAGAAATGAAAATTTGTGCCACTGGATCTCTGGCTTTAGGTTCAGACCAGAATTTGTACTATCACTTTCTCCCTATCTAGTTTATCAGGCCCTTGGCCTTAAACTGACTTAGTTGTATCATTGCTTTCTTAGTTTTTGATCTTACAGAGTACAGATCTTGGGACTTCAGCTCCATAAACACATGATCTAGTTCTTATAATAAATCTCTATATGTATGTAGCTGTGTGATTGATTCTGTTTCTCAGGAGAAATCTAATACAGTTTTCATTAACCAAATCCATTCTTACTGATTAATTTTTTTTCTATTTTCTATTCCAGGATTCCATTCCAAATACTTCACTACACTTAGTAATCACATTTTCTTAAGCTCCTGCTCTTGTTATTGTTTAGCCCCTAAATTGTGTCCAACTTTTTCGGGACTTTATGGACTGTAGACCACAAGGCTCCTCTATCCATGGGATTTTTCAGGCAAGAATATTGGAGTGGGATATCATTTCCTTCTCCAGAGTATCTTCCTGACCCAGAGAATGAAACCACATTTCCTACACTGACAGGCAGATTCATTGTGGTGGTTTCTCGGATTTTTATTTTGATAGCCTTGACAGTTTTGAAGAGTGTCCTAAATCAAATCCCTTACAATGGAAGTGACAAATAGGTTCAAGGGATTAGATCTGATACACAGAGTGCATGAAGAACTATGGATGGAGGCTCACCACAGTGTATTGGAGGTGATGAACAAAATGATCCCCAAGAAGGAGAAATGCAAAAAGGCAAAATGATTGTCTGAGGAGGCCTTACACTAGCTGAGAAAAGAAGAGAAGCTAAAGGCAAAGGAGAAAAGGAAAGATATATCCATCTGAATGCAGAGCTCCAAAGAATAGCAAAGAGATACGAAAGCCTTAGTAAGTGACTAATGCAAAGAAATAAAGGAAAACAATAGAATGGAAAAGGCTAGAGATCTCTCCAAGAAAATTAGAGATACTAAGGGAATAGTTTATGCAAAGATGGTCTCAATAAAGAACAGAAACAGTATGGAGCTGAAATAAGCAGATGATATTAAGAAGAGGTGGCAAGAATATATAGAAGAACTATACAAAAAAGATCTTCACTACCCAGATAATTATGATCATATGATCACCAGCTAGAACCAGACTTCTTGGAATGTGAAGTCAAGTAGGCCTTAGGAAGCATCACTTTGAACAAAGCTAGTGGAGGTGATGGAAATCCAGTTGAGATATTTCAAATCCTAAAAGACGATGCTGTTAAAGTGCTGAACTCAATATGCCAGCAAATTTGGAAAACTCAGCAGTGGCCACAGGACTGGAAATGGTCAGTTTTCATTCCAATCCCAAAGAAAGGCAATGCCAAAAGATATTCAAGATATTGCACAATTACACTCACTTCACATGCTAGCAAAGTAATGCTCAAAATTCTCCAAGCCAGGCTTCAACAGTACATGAACTGTGAGCTTCCAGATGTTCAAGCTGGATTTAGATAAGGCAGAGGGACCAGAGATCAAATTGCCAACATCCATTGGATCACTGATAAAGCAAAAGAGTTCCAGGAAAACATCTGTTTCTGCTTCATTGACTACTCTAAAGACTTTGATTGCATGAATCACAACAAACTGTGGAAAATTCTTCAAGACATGGGAATACCAGACCACCTAATCTGCCTCCTGAGAAATCTGTATGTAGGTCAAGAAGCAACAGTTAGAACTGGGCATGGAACAACAGACTGGTTCCAAGTTGGGAAAGGAGTATGTCAAGGCTGTATATTGTCACCTTGCTTATTTAACTTATATGCAGAGTACATAATGCGAAGTGCCAGACTGGATGAAACAAACTGGAATCAAGATGGCAGGAGAAATATCAATAACCTCAGATGTGCAGATGACACCACCCTTATGGCAGAGAGTGAGAGGAAGTAAAGAGACTTTTGATGAAATTGAAGAGGAGAGTGAAAATTCTGGCTTAATACTCAACATTCAAAAAACTAAGATCATGGCATGCAATACCATCACTTCATGATCAATAGATAGGGAAAGAATGAAAACAGTGAGACACTTTAGCTTCTTGGGCTCCAAAATCACTGCAGATGGTGACTGCAGCTGTGAAATTAAAAGACTTTTGCTCCTTGGAAGAAAAGCTATGACCAACCTAGACAACATATTAAAAAGCAGAGGCGTTACTTTGCCGACAAAGGTTCATCTAGAGCTATGGTTTTTCCAGTAGTCATGTATGGATATGAGAGTTGGGCTATAAAGAATTCTGAGCACCAAAGAACTGATGATTTTGAACTATGGTGTTGGAGAAGACTCTTGAGAGTCTCTTGGACTTCAAGGAGATTGAACCAGTCAATCCTAAAAGAAATCAGTCCTGAATATTCATTGGAAGGAGTGATGCTGAAGCTGAAGATTCAATACTTTGGCCAACTGATGTGAAGAACTGACTTATTGAAAAAGACCCTGAAACTGGGAAAGATTGAAGGCAGGATGAGAAGGAGATGACAGAGGATGAGATGGTTGGATGGCATCATTGACTCGATGGACATGAGTTTGATCAAGCTCTGGGTATTGGTGATGGACAGGGTAGCCTGGCATGTTGCAATCCATGGGGTCACAAAAAGTCAGACACGACTGAGTGACTGAACTGAACTGAACTGAACTGATTAGATATTTTGTAGAGTGTTCTTTTATTGGAATCTGGCTCATGATTTTCTCTCTATAACCTGGGATTTAGGTTTGGGGGATAAAAACCACTGACATAAAGTCTTATTTTCATACCATCATATGAGGAGTACCTAGTACCAATACGACATCTCTGGTGATGCCAACCTTGATCACCTAGCTGAGAAAGTAGGTGTCAGTTTTCTTCATGTTACATTATTCCCCCATATTTTGCTCCCGAGTAAGGACACTAGATCAGCCCATGCATAAGGAGTGTGCATTATGTTCTTCCTTCTTCAAGGCAAAGTGCTTACATAAATGGTCATTTTTCTGCATCAACATTTTCCTCTTCTTTCCCATGTTAACTTTTTCAATTATTTGTTTTCTTATTTGGTTTTTTGTTTATATCAGTATAAAGTCACATATATTTATCTTATACTTTAGGTTATGATCCAGTATTTTGTTATTGTATTGTTAAAATTGTTTCATATTTGACTTTAGGGGGCTTTTTTCAGTTGACTCCATAATCACTGTGGGATTTGGAGTTTTTGAGTGTTTCCTTCCTTTCTGGCACAAGAAGTTAGTCCATGCTTATATATTCCAATGTCCCAGTCCCTGAATCAGCCACTACTTATAAGAGTCCTGGCTCCTTTTATTGTAGAATGATATTAAAAACCAAAATCTGGGAACTAGATATGCATATTCCTACTGGGATATAATTAATTCTAGGCCATATCAGAAAACAGAATAAGGAAATACATGTGTTCAATAAATAATGTAATAATGAAGTACTCAATGCATTCTCACTAAAGTCATGAATCATGTATGGAGTCCACAGTCATCACTGCATTTCAACATTGCAGAAAAATACATTAGCCAATGTAACTAGACAGAATAAAAAATATGTAATAAAGTTGAAAATATACATATACTTAAGCCATTAGTTTTACTCCTAAAGAAAATATGCACCCCATATGCAGAAGCATATGCATAAAACTATTAATAATAGCATTGCTTGGAGCAATAAAAACAAAACAGCTTACATATGTTTAGGTATTATAAATACAATGTGGAACATCATGCATCTCACTTTATTGCTAGTTTGAATGAATGAACTAGGGCCATATATATATTCAATTCACGTGTATATATATATACATGACAAAAATTTGTTAAGTAAAAACAGAAATGGCTAAATAATGAAAAACCATTTCATTTATACAGCTTGAATACATATAAAAAAAACAACAGTGCATTTTGTGTATATAAATATACACACATACACTGCATGTGTGTGTGTGCATGTGTGTGTGTGTGCATGTGTGTGCGTGTACTCAGTCATGTGCAACTCTTTGCAAGCCCATGGACTGCAGCCCACCAAGCTCCTCTGTCCATGGAATTTTCCAGGCAAGAATACTGGAGTGGGTTCCCTGTTCCTCTTCCAAGGGATCTTCTTCAATCTAGTGATCCAACCCAGGTCTCCTGTGTCTCCTGCAGGCAGATTCTTTACCACTGAGCCACCTGGGAACAAATTAATCTTTAGAAATGCAATAAATTACCTGGAAACCTGCATCATAATGGGAGCAAAGTTATGTCCTCATCAAATTTTTGGCATTATAACTATTTATTTAAGACAAATACTATGATAAAGAAGCCCACTGTGTTACCAATGATAGTCATGCCTGAAAATACTGTTATTTCTTCAAGAAGAAACTCTCACATTTGCAACATAATAAAAGGATATAAGACATAATTACATAAGAATTCTGAAGCAATAAAACACAGGAATAAAAAGAACAATTTTAACTACTGCTGCTGCTGTCACTTCAGTCGTGTCTGACTCTGTGTGACCCCAGAGAGAACAGCCCACCAGCCTCCCCCATCCCTGGGATTCTCCAGGCAAGAACACTGGAGTGGGTTGCCATTTCCTTCTCCAATGCATGAAAGTGAAAAGTGACAGTGAAGTCGCTCAGTCGTGTCTGACTCTTAGCAACCCCATATATTGTAATTAGCCTCCAATTAAAATAAATAAATTTAAAAAAATAAAATAAAAAACAGAAACAGAAAAAAAGAACAATTTTTAGGCAGTATTTTTATTTTTTGAAATATATACTAGTAAACCGAAATGACCTTCGAAATGGTAAAACAGAAAATAAGTAAGTTCTGAAGTTCATTTGATGAGCAACATGGCTGGCTCCTAAAAAGTCATCTTTATTACAATAAGAGCAACTGGAAATAGCTCAGCAAAGAAGTCTCAGGGGATTTTTCCACTAGAGAGAGCTGAAACAAGCTAGTTGCACTGGGGATGGACATGACTAGTTCAGAGTTAGTGAACTGTGGGTGGCATGCTGAGAATAGAGACTTTTTTTGAGCGAAGGTTATAAAAGTTATTCCAAAGAGAGATGTACCTGTCATTGATTTCTTATACTCTAGTACAACAGAAATGAAAGCGTACAGTTTCTCTCTGGAAGATTAAAAATAGGCATTTTCAAGCTGGCCTTTTTTTTTTACCATTTCTATAATCCTTTGTGAGCAACTATAATTGTTACTGTGTTCTCTTGTTAAAGTGTATTCAATGGAGGAAATGTTAATTAAAAGAATCAATGGTATAGTAATCTTTTGTTTTTCCTTCTTGTTGAGGATAAGATCTTAACCCCCAAAGACAAGGTCTGAAGGTCACATTACTTAAACGTTCAACTTAAACAAGCAAACCTTTGTACCTATTTTGTCCACATCTAATAGTGATATCATATCACAATTGGCTAGGAATAAATGGATCTCAGATAGCCTATGAAATTATATAAGGGCTTATATAAAATTAAACTATACCACCAACTAGAATCGTAATTCATTTGAATATGTTTATTATTTACAAATATAATCAATTTTACCTACCCACAAAGATATCCATTTTTAAAGTTGCAGTTAAGAACAAAATATCTTGATTTAACCTATTCATTGAAACACACATGACACTTTTATACATCTTTCAAAATTGATTTTAAGAAAAATTGCTGGTTCTTCAAAGTACTTAAAGATAAAAATCAGCATTCTTTGATTCTGTGTAATTTGATTTAAAGTCTAAATCAAATTTGTAAATGGATAGATGGATTACATAAATAATGAATGGATGGATTACGTAAATAAATTCTGGAGCTTGTTCTATTCCTGTTGCCCAATAAATTACCCACAGATAACACACTACAGGTTATATTGCCAATACCTCTGCAACAGTTCTAACAAACATAGAACCCAATCACCAATGGTTTGCTCTTGAAATTCTGTGATAACTGCTGAAAGTGAAAATATATACAAATGAAATTAGGTTTTCTTCTTCTGTTACAGTAATACCTAAAAAAAAGTTAAACAGATTTATATCAAATTTGTAATGTATAATTTGGATACCTTAAACTGGCATGTAATCTGTGTATTGTACACAAAATTTGTGGGGCATAATAGGGCAGTTGCCCAAAAGGATCCTCAAAGGGTGACAGTCGCCGCCGAGGCAGTGGGAACTTTGTAGCTATCAGAGAGAGGCTTCTGTGACTGCAAACTGGGACAGCTCTGCCATTTATTAAAACCACCATGGAGAGGGGCTTCAAATAAAACCCTGTAATTTAAGAGCTGTAAAGTTCCGTGTCTCAAAGAACCAATTCTGTTTGGTGATAGATCTACTTCTCATATGAGCAAATCTACACAACAAGCACTCACATGCCAGACTCGGGTTTATATAATTATGCTTCATGGTTCATACACAAAATCGAGAGTCTAAACTAGTTTTAAATGAGATTCTAAAATGAAGTTAGGAAAGCTGAAAAAGGCACAGCTGAAGTGCATGATTTAAATATAAAATCATTTCTTAAAAAACTTGTAGAAAGAGGTAATCTCCAAAGTTCTGTTGCCCCAGTTATAATCTCAGAATCCAACATTTTGGCTAAGCTCTAATTTGATTTCCATTAGTGTATTATCTTTGGGGCTTCCCAGGTGGCACCAGTGGTAAAGAACATGCCTGCCAATGCAGGAGATTTAAGAGATGCATGTTCAATCCCTGAGTTGGGAAGATCCCCTGAAGGAGGGCATGGAAACCCACTCCAGTATTATTGCCACGAGGATCCCTTTGACAGAGAAGCCTGGCAGGACTATAGTCCATGGTGTCACAAAGAGTCAGACACTACTGAAGCGACTTAGCACCCAAGCATGCCCAATGCATTATTTTTACAGGACTATTATATGATCTTGAGATAAACACACATATACACAATAAATGTCCATTTTAAGTATATATATTTCAAAGTCCAGATAATAAACAACTTCTAAAATCTGAGTTCAATAATCTGTAATTGAAGGGGAAAAGTTAAAATTTTACATAACCTCCTTCTCCTTCTGCCTCTGTCACTCAACCTGCCCCTTGCAAAGTCTAAATCATGTAGGTCACATAATCTCAGAAAATGGGGATCTGCAATATTAGGAACTGGAGTTTATCTCACTCCCCCTTGTCCTGCTCTTTGCAATTGCCCAGCCCCTGCAAACCTGCTTAATCATGCCTGTCCAGGTCAGGCATCCCCCTCCCCATCTTGACCACTGTTCCCGTGCATGCAAAACCCCTTAGTTCAAACCAGCCTATTAACAGCTAGTGTTGCCCACTACAGTCTGTCTATAAAAACTCTGTCCCTTTGTTCAGGGCCCAGAGCTTAGACTGTTAACTCCTCTGGGCCCACTGGCATAATAAACCTGAGTTCTCCAACTCTCCAAGTCTGCTGCTTGGTTTCTCCAGTACTGGTTTCTGTAACATAATTGCATCTTTGTATGTATCCTTTATTTGAGATACCTAGGGCTGGTAAATCTTTTGTTGACTGAGTAATTCATAACAATACAAATTTAATATTCTCTGTGTTGTTTTCTTTAAATGTCTATATTCATCTCTTCTTCCTTTCATATTTCACAAGGGCATGTTTTAAGCGAAGCAATGCAAGGTTAAGAGAAAGTAAAAAACTGAAGTTCACTTCAGATCCTAAGAATAAGAATCAGTATTATGCCCACTTCTCCAAACTGCTACTTATACAAGGAAAGTGCAACAAATGTGTCTTCCAACTCAAGAAAAAAAGAAAAAAAAAATATATGTTTTGAGTGAATTAAAAGGGATTCTAAGCAAAGCAGGATATTTCATTTCTGGTGTATTGGTTTTCTAGGGCTACCCAAAGTACCACATACTGGGTCTTCTAAACAACAGAAATTAATTTCCTCACTATTCTGGAGGTTAGGTCCAAAATCAAAGTTTTGGCAAGGTTGGTTTCCACTGAAACCTCTCAGTTTGTAAATGGTGTCTTCACCTGGTCTTCCCTCTGTAGCCATCTGCATCCACACATCCTCTTCTTATTAAGACAAGTCATACTAAATTAGGGAGCACCATCATGATCTTATTTTAACTTAAATGCATCTTTAAAATTCTATTTTTTAATATGGTTACATTCTGAGGCACTAGGAGTTAGGACTTTAACATATGAATTTGGGGGGCATATAGTTCAGCAAATAACACCTGGGTCAAGTCACTTTGCCCTAAATTATGTTCTGATTCTAAAACACATTTTAGGAGTTAAATATGAAGTTTATAATGAAATGCAAATCTCCAGTAAGATAAACAATCATAATTCCCATACACAATTAGAATATTGGGAAGGATATATAAATTGAATAGTCATGAAAAATAAATGGCAACAGTATTGTTTATGCCCCAAAATGAGATGCACATGCAACTGGATGTTGAGAGTGATTAGGAAGGCTAAATTATAAATTTGGATAGACAAGAATCAGTTGATATGGGAGTATTCTCCCAAAATAACTAGATATAAAACCCTGACAAGGTTCCCATGGATGGTTCAAATCTACAACTAAAATGACTGCTAAAATCTTGAGAAAAGCAATGGGCACACTGTGCAAAGTTGAAATGCAAAGTTTCCATGGAAAGAGGTGAAGAGAAGCATGCAATTTCAGTGATATGGGCATGATATGCACATCCAAAACACTCATCAAATGATTATGTTTCATGAGAAAATCAAAGCGTATCATTTACCAAGTCCACGAGAAAAGCACTATTGTGTGAATATCACAAAGAAATTCGGTTATGGATTCTCTGCAGCTAGGCCTAAAGGGAAGATACAACTCTGTTAAATAACTTGGCCTTATTATGGCTATAGGGATGGTAGAATCCAAAAACAAGTGGTAGCAACTTTTAAACTCCAGAAGCCGAGGGAACTAATTACTGCAATAGCCACCAGGATCATAATGACCTTCAAGGTGGCCTGATATATAAGATTTCTAGAGATAGTAGAATTTACAACATGTGGAAGTACAAAAGAAATGGGTGTAAAACAAATGCTAACTCTCAGACTGTGACAGCTCAATAATTCACAGATAAATGCCTGGGAGACAGAGACCAGCCACTCCAATAAAAACCATGATCCTATGTAGAAATTTAAAATTTGAGGCAGTTTTCATATCCAGAAACTAATGCATACATTGGTGATCATATATCCAGACACAAGATCTCTGAAAAATCATGTCAAGTATAAATGGTAATGGCTCTCCAGCACTTACAAGGGACATTTGGTCATTTACTCAGGTAACTATGCATGTCAAAAGAAGAATGTTCAGATGTTTCAAAGACCTTTGAAGACAAGGTATGAGTTGAAGAGTAGCTAAGAGCTTAAAGCATCATCATGAACAATAAATACCAGCCCTGCAGACCATCTCTCCTAGTTGGAAAGCTACTTGTATAATCCAGTTCAAATCTGGCAAACAACTATAGGCTACTGCTAGTTCATACAAGAATTAGATCAAAGTTAAGCTAAAGTCTCAGATGGTCTGATTTGCTCAAGTAGATTTTTAAGAACTCAGGTACATGGCTTGTGACAACTAACTTGACAAGCAGCATTCTTTTATGTATCAGCAGAAAAATAAAATTTTTGCAAAAGAAAAAAAAATCATACTCATATGGAACAGGCAACAATATACATTTACATTTCTCCCAAAGAAGAAGATGATTTGAATTCAAGAGACCTAATAAGAAATATGTTTTCAAGTATATAAAGATAAACCATGTGAAAATTCAGAGTGCTCCCACATCTATAAAATGTGTGTGTGTGCATGCTAAGTCACTTCAGTTGTGTTTGACTCTTTGTGATCCTGTGGACTGTAGCCCACCAGGCTCCTCTGTGCACGGGACTCTCCAAGCAAGAATACTGGAATGGGTTGCCATGCCCTCCTCCAGGGAATCTTCCCAATGCAGGGATTGAACCTATGTCTCTTATGTCTCCTGCATTGACAGGCAGGTTCTTTACATCTAGTATCACCTGGGAAGCCCTCGTGGTAGTCAGGTAGTTAGGTATAAACAAGGACATGGCCCTAAAGCCAAAGGCAAATGATTAGATCTTGCATCTCTTATCATGAAAAACAAAACATGAATTCTACCAACTTTCAGTAGGACTCAGAGGAGGAGAAGGCTCTGTAGTTAAGACTGTGATGCAAGTATTGCCAGTCATAGTATTGTAGGTTAGTTAAAGTTCAAAATCAAATAAACTTATAGTAAGAGAGATGAGACTTATCATTACCAGAGGTGAAAGTGGGGGAGAGAGAATTGGATGAAGGCAGTTAAAAGGCACAAACTCCAGTTATAAGACAAATGAGTATTGGAGACACAGTGCACAACATGATAAGGATAATTAACACTGCTATATATTATATATGAAAGAGTTCTGATTACAACGAAAATATTTTTTTCTATTTTTTAAAAAAATTTATATATGTGTGAGATGATGGATAAGGTGGTGAAGGTAAAGAACCCTCTTGCCAATGCAGGTAGATGTAAGAGACTTGGGTTCGGTCCCTGGGTCGGGAAGATGCCCTGGAGATGGGTATGGCAAGCCACTCCAGTATTCCTGCCTGGAGAACCCCATGGACAGAGGAGACTGGCAGGTTGTAGTCCACAGTGTTGCACAGAGGCAGATATGACTGAAGTGACTGAAGAGTGTAGCACTATTGTGGTCGTCATTTCATGATGTAAGTCAAACCATTATGCTTATACATACTTATACAGTGCTATTTATTAATTATATCACAATAAAACTGGAAGAATGCCAGAGAATGCTCAAACTACATCACAACTGCACTCATCTCACACGCTAGTAAAGTAATGCTCAAAATTTTCCAAGCCAGGCTTCAGCAATATGTGAACCGTGAACTTCCAGATGTTCAAGCTGGGTTTAGAAAAGGCAGAGGAACCAGAGACCAAATTGCCAACATCCACTGGATCACTGAAAAAGCAAGAGAGTTTCAGAAAAACATCTATTTGTGCTTTATTGACTATTCCAAAGCCTTTGACTCTGTGGATCACAATAAACTGTGGAAAATTCTGAAAGAGATGGAAATACCAGACCACCTGACCTGCCTCTTGAGAAACCTGTATGCAGATCAGGAAGCAACAGTTAGAACTGGACATGGAACAACAGACTGGTTCCAAATAGGAAAAGGAGTATGTCAAGACTGTATGTTGTCACCCTGCTTATTTAACTTATATGCAGAGTACATCATGAGAAATGTTGGGCTGTATGAAGCACAAGCTGGAATCAAGATTGCTGGGAGAAATATCAATAACCTCAGATATGCAGATGACACCACCCTTATGGCAGAAAGTGAAGAAGAACTAAAGAGCCTCTTGATGAAAGTGAAAGAGGAGAGTGGAAAAGTTGGCTTAAAGCTCAACATTCAGAAAACTAAGATCATGGCATCCGGTCCCATCACTTCATGGCAAATAGATGGGGAAACAGTGGAAACAGTGGCTGACTATTTTGGGGCGCTCCAATATAACTGCAGATGATTATTGCAGCCATGCAATTAAAAGACACTTACTCCCTGGAAGAAAGTTATGACCAACCTATACAGCATATTAAAAAGCAGAGACATTACTTTGCCAACAAAGGTCCATCTAGTCAAGGCTATGGTTTTTCCAGTAGTTATGTATGGATGTGAGAGTTGGACTATAAATAAAGCTGAATACTGAAGAATTGATGCTTTAGAACTGTGGTGGTGTTGGAGAAGACTCGTGAGAGTCCCTTGGACTGTAAGGAGATCCAACCAGTCCATCCTAAAAGAAATCAGTCCTGAATATTCATTGGAAGGACTGATGCTGAAGCTGAAATTCCAATACTTTGGCCACCTGATGTGAAGAACTGACTCATTGGAAAAGACTCTGAATCTGGGAAAGGTTGAAGGCAGGATGACAAGGGGATGACAGAGAATGAGATGGTTGGATGACATCACTGACTCAAAGGACATGACTGCATCATGTCCACTGCATCATCCAGTGCCTCATCCATGTAGCAAGCAAAAGTCACACAAGTCACAGGATCCCATTACTGACCAAAAACAACTCAAGGGCTTTATGTCTGAGAAAAAAATCCAAAAATCTTATTCAGTAGTTATGATTACTACAAAACCCTCCTAACCTGACCCCTGAATATCACTTAATATCATTGAATATCATCTCTCATTCAGAAAGCTTTATTCACATATTTTTTTCTTGAAATTCCTGCAACTCACCAGGTTCTTAGCAATCTCAGGATTTATAAAGACACAGAATGGGAAACATAAATATATAACAATATGAGTTTTTAACATGACTGTCTTACTCTGGTAGATTAAGGCGGCAATAAACTTACCAGACACTAAAACTCAGACAGCCTTAACTCGAACAAACAAGCAAACACATAGTAAACATACACAAATGTAAGTCTGCCACATGTAATAAAGTTACAAATCAATAACAATATTAAAAAAATTCACTTCTACCAGGAAAGAAAAATCAAGCAACAAACACAGAATTCTATCTACAGATCTACTAGATCAAAAGTTAATTTAAATCTAATATTGAAAAATTGCTATAAATTCAGGATATCTTTATCCTGATGTACTACACTGTACAAAGCAGTGCTCAGAGAAAAATTCATAGTATTAAGTACCTTTATCAATAAAACAACAAATGCATGTCGAAACTTGCATCCATAAAGATAAGACAAAGCAATCTAAAATAAAATAGAAGAAATTATTAGAGATAAAAGCCAAATTTATTGAGTTAGAAAATGAAAAAGCAAAATAAATTGTGCTTTGATAAATTAGAAAGAAACACATCATTAAATAACCTAGTTTTTTAAAAAGGAGAAGATATGTATACCAAAAAAACAAATTAAAGGGAAATTTTTAAAAAATCATTCGTGTGCAGATATATTTGAAAACCTAAATAACACTGGTAATTTTAGAAGAAAATAAAATGTATAAAAGTGGCATATTAAAAGTAACAAGAAGTTGTTTTTTTTTTCTTAAGCATAGCTATAAGAAAACTGGGGTTTCCCTGGTAGTTCAGCTGGTAAAGAATCCACCTGCATCAAACTGGGTTTGATTCCTGCATTTGGAAGATCCCCTGGAGAAAGGAAGGGCTAGCCAGTATTCTGGTCTGGAGCATTCCATGGACAGAGAAGCCTGGCAGGCTACAGTCCATGGGGTCACAAAGAGTTGGACATGACTGAATGACTTTTACTTCACTTCACTTCACTTCACAAGAGGACTAATTACCCGTCAAGTGAGAAATGAAATGAGTCACTCGGTTGTGTCCGGCTGTTTGTGACCCAATGGACTATAGTCCATGGAGTTCAGTATTCCCCCTAGAATACTGGAGTGTATAGCCTTTCCCTTCTCCAAGGGATCTACCCAACCAAGTGATGGAACTCAGGTCTCCCCCATTGCAGGCCAATTCTTTACCAGCTGATCCACAAGGGAAGCCCAAGAATAGTGGAGTGGGTAGCCCATCTCTTATCTAGGGGATCTTCCCCACCCAGGAATCAAACCAGGTCTCCTGCATTGCAAGCGGATCCTTTACCAACTGAGATAATTGCCTTTAGTTGAGTTAAAAAAAAAAAAAAAGACAACTGATTTCCATAGTAAAAGGAAACAGATTATACAAAAATATCTTTCACAAAACACTTCCAGGTCGGTCCCCTAATGGGCTCACAGGGGCTTTTATGAAGCCTTAAAGGAACAGAAAGTCCTAACCCTAACTTTACTTTAAACAATTACCAGAACAGAAAAATCAGGAAAACTACTGAATATTTTTTAAAAGAACAACCCAAGACCTGAAAAATGATATGGTATATTAAAATTATAGACCAATTTCATTTACGAATAGCAATAAAATTTTTTAAACAGCAAAAACCTCAGGACAATCAGATGTGAGAAAAGTAGTATATTACAAATAAGCTAAAAGACAGTTTTCAGCACTGAAATTAAAGGGGTGATGATTACACACCCTCTCTCCCCTCTCCCACAGTTATGCTAGGGGCAGGGAAGGAAAATTAAGCTTGGCAAAACATAGAGTATTAGAACGTCACATGGTGTAATAAATGACAAAACCGCATGTATGCCTCCTTCCCCCTCCTGCAAGGTTGAAGCTGCCCATCTCAAGGTGGGCAGTCAGCGACTGAAGCTCAGTCTGTTATTGTGCCTGTATCAGAGGCTATTTACCAACAGCAACCTCAGCGTGGTCACAGCAGTATAGGAGGCCCGTTATCCACTTTCTTCTCCACCATCACAAGGACAACAAATGGTAGAACTAGGCTTAATTTCCACTGTTGTGCCTGCAAACCCCATGTACTTCTAATCTCTGCCTGATTAGGAGAGAGTCCTTGATTAACACTAAGTGTAGTGTCTGCAGTGATAGTGCCAGAAATAGGAGCAATGCAGAAGCAGCAGCTTTGTGATTTTCCTGGGTAATAGCTGAATTTCTCAGAAGCACGGGCATTCTTGGGTGATGACCTCACTATTAGCAAAGAGGAATCACAACCACTAGACTCAGACAATAATATAACAATTGTGAAGAATGATAGAAACCAGTTTCCTCAAGATGTATAGAGGATGATTCATTTGACTCCTAAAGATATCTTAGGTTTCTAACCTTGGGAAATGAAAATGCATTTTTTTGTACTAAATTGTTCCCACATTCAAAATAAAATACTTCATTCCTGTGACTTCTTCAATACACAATTATGGTATGGAGTTAAAATAATGAATTCAAGGGACTTCCCTGATGGTCCAGGGTTGGGAGTCCAGCTTGAGTGCAGGGGACATGGATGAAGGCACCGGCAACCCACTCCATTCTTGCTGGGAAGATTTCATGGACAGAGGAGCCTGGCGGGTCCCAGTCCATGGGGTCACAGAGTCACTGAGCAACTTTCACTTTTCACAGGAACTAGAATCCCACAGGCTATGCAGCAACTAAGCGACAACTGCAGAGAAGAGGGGCAATGGAAGATCCTGCACGCAACCAGGAGAATCTCGTTGGTCGTGGCTGGAACCTGATGCAGCCAATAGATAAATAATAATAATAAAATGAATTCAAAAGCTCCAGTTGTGGTAACTAGAAAGCAGATCTTATTTATGACCTCTTCCAAACCACCATGATGCTAAAAAAAAGATGACAACACTCTTCAGAAAAAACATTTTGAAAAAATAAAGAAAATGGTAGACAGTTATTCTGTGGTCATAAATGTGGCCAAATGTGTGCTCCACAAGCATAGAATTGTAAACATATGCATGATGATTAGTCAAAACTCATTGATAAGTTATAAGTCTATATATACATATGTATATACATCATAAATTCCATGATAAAATAGAGATTATAATTAAAACTGTTATATTAGAACAAATAAAAAATAACTACAAGAAATAAATGCTTTATACACACACATATATACTTGAAAAAAATTAAACACAAGTAAGAGAATGAGCTTGCCTAGGAAGGAAGCATAGAGTGCAAAAAGCAGAGTTCCAAAGTAGGATCCCTGGGATAATCTACTCTGATCTTAAAAAAAAAGTCTGTAAATAAGATTAAGAAGACATGTGCAATGAGGTTAGTGGGAATTATAGAATTGTCACTTCCCTGAAGCAAAGAATAGAAAGCATTAGCATAAAAGAAGGTCTAGTGCATCATAACTAAAGTTACTGGGAGGTGAGGTAAAAGGAAAACAGAAAATTAATCACCAGTTTTGTGCCCTTAATAAGAACAATACCCTGGAGTGGTAGAGACAAATACTCAAATAGAATAAGATGGTAAAATAAGCAGCTCCAATTTTTAATTTTCCAAAAACAGTATTTGGTCCCTCACAAAGTAGATGTCTTGGCTTTTCCATTGTCCTCCTCATCTCAGCAACTGGCAATTAAATTTTTTCCACTTTCTCTGGCCTAGGAATATTTCTTGCACACTTCATATGCAATATAGCAACAACTTTTTTTTATTAGCTATATCTACAAATTGGTTACAAATCATCAGACATGACTGAACACACACACGTATCTACAAATTATATACACAATCCTACTATGTTATACACACTTTACCAGATTCTAGCCATTATTATTTCTCATTACGTTACTGCAAAATTTTTATAAATTTCCCCTGGTTTCTATCTTTAGTCTGCTAAAATCTATTCCTCATTTGTCCATAAAAATGATCTTTTAAGAGTTAAAATGATGTCATGCCACTCATATGTTCAAATGCACATGTCAGGAAGGGGGAATTTCCCCCCTACTCTTCTTGAGTCCTTGTGGCTGAACTAATAACAAAATTAACACAAGGAAGATTAACAGGAGAAAAGTAAATTTTAATTCTTCCTCATGGAGTTCTCATAGATATGGGACCTAAAAAGTGGGCAAAGCAAGCAGCTTTTATACGTTTTAAGCAAGCAAAAAAGCAATTGACAGAATGAAAAAAAAAAATCCCATGTTTTAGTTTCTCAATTAGCAAAAAAACCCAAAAATCTAAACAGAGTTTGGGCTAAAGGTAGTGAATTAGAGAAATGACAAGGCGTGTTTATATCGGCTTCTTGTCACAAATTTCCCATCTCTGACCACAAAGTTGTCCTTTATCTCCAGATGCAAGGTGTTCACCTTTCACATGAGAGATTTATTTTCTGCTTTCAGGGAGACAGAAAGGAAGGTTAGAGTGTTCCACTAGTATTGGCATTTTGTAGGTAACTCTAACTCAAAATAACTAATATGCCATCAGGACACATTTTGGGGCATCCTACTCCGCCCCAACGCACTCAGTATAAGCCAAGTTCCCTGCTGTGGTGTTTGTGGTCTCGGCTAGCTTTCTGGCCTCATTTCTGTCTGTTCACACCATCGCTAGCTGACTGGCCAAATCATTTCCTAAGCATTCTAAGCCTCTTCTTGTCCTAGCACTTGTGTACCAGCTCCCTCTCTTGCTTGAGAAGCTCATTTCATAACATAGTTGTGTCTTTGCTCTTTTGCATCTTTCAGATCTCTGCTTGACCTTTTCTCACAGTCTCCCCTAATCATCCTTTATAACATAGTGTCCCTAAGCATGTGCCATCCCCTCTCAATACTTTACTTTTAACAGAGCCCTTATTACTACTTAGAATATATTTTCTTCTCTAAGAAAATTTCTATAAGGGAAATCTTTTCTTTTTTGTTTATTTGTTTGTTTTTTATGTTCCATTGCTGGCTCATAGCACCTGTCAATGCATACTGAATGAATAAATGAAAAGGTAAATATAGAACTTTAAACAATTATTAGCTTATCAGCAGGCATTGGATCTCCAAGGGATAAAAAGTTTGTATATATTGGCACTAAAAATTAATCATTGAATTAAGGTTTCAAAGGACATTCTTTGGGAAAATCTGAAAGCTATCAGATGGCAAAAGCATCTGGGAAGCCACATTCTTGACCTCTTTGTTTTACTGTGGTAAGAACAATTAGCATGAGATCTACCTTTTAAACAAATTTTGTGTGCAATATATTGCATTCATTTTTATAGTTATGCTGTACAGTTACATACAGTACAGTGTTTTAATAGGTATAATTGAAACTTTATGCTTATTAATTGATAACTCCCATTTCTCCCTCTCCTCAGTTCTTGGTAATCACCATTCCAATTGTTGATTTTATGAATTTGGCCATTTTAGGAATGTGCATAAACAGATGAAAGGATAAAGAAAATTTGATATATATTTATACAGTCCTTCTTCCATATCTGTGGAAAATGGGCTCTAGAACCCCTGCAGGTATTGATATCAAACTCTAAAGATGCTCAAACCACTTGTATAAAAGAGTCCTCTATATCTCGGGGTTTGCATCCACAGATTCCAAGGACCAATTGTAGAATGGAATACTGCTCAGCCTTAAAAAATGGAAAGCAACACTCTAGTTGGTTGCTTTTTTTGGTCATTTTTCTCTGAATGTGGCACATAGGCATCATTATCATTGCTATTATCAGTTTGGGGATATTTTGTGCAATATGTTATTAAACACAAAAGTGGATGCAGTGTTTAATCCATAATAAATATACAGGGTGATGCCATAGGAACTCTTCTATTTTCATTAAGGCAAATGATTTACATATCTACTTCATTATTATAATTGTATTTGTACAGACTGCATAACTGTGGAATTCAAGATCAGAATTTACAAGATACATTCATCAAAGTTCCTATTGTATATTATTTTGTCTCATCGCAAGATAAGCAAGTTGAAGAACTATATTTTATTTCCATTGAGTTAATGCTTTCATTATATAGTTACCACCAGGATGACACATCTCCATTATAGTAGGCTTTGTATGACTAAGGTCTTACATTAATGTAATCTCATAAATTTATAAAAAGCCAAAATGAGAGCTTTTGTTTTTCCAGTGTGTTTGTCAAACAATGAGTTCATATTATCGTCTCTGAAAAGCTTGCTTTAAAGTAATGAAAAGCAGTACTTATGTCACCCAAGGGTAATTGCTGCTTATTTATTTATTATTTTACAATTTACCTTCATTAGTTCAGAGTGACAGATTAACTGTAGAACAAGAGCTAGGTTACTGGGATGTTATGAACGTTTGAACTCAAATAGGGGAGTGAAAATTTCAACAAAAAGTGCACCTATGTGAATGTGATTCAGCAAGCAATGTGGACCTCAAACAGGAAAGAAAAGCAGACAACTGAATTTCAACAAACATATTTTCCTGTACCTTTAAATGAGAAAACAGAACAAAACACTCAGGTTGACATCAATATACAGGTATGTCCAACATTATATTTAAGTAACCAATCTAAATCAATGAGGTAGAGATATTTCATTGAAGCAACTCATGACTTTTGTTCAGTCATCTGATATTATCTGTATGTCTATCTGAAAAAAAATTAATCAAACATCATCTATGAGTATGGACATGTATCTCCCTGTTTATATTGTCTTTTAAGAAATTGGTGCCTTGATCTCAAATTTAAGCTTCTGCAGTTGATTCAACTTGCAGTTGATTAAATTCAATCAGTTTCCTCAATTATCTTCAGGAATTTAGAGATATATTTTATATATACTTTTGTAGAAAGTCCATATATCATTTTTCAGAAAGATTATATATATACACACACACACACATAGATCTGAATATAAAACCACATAAAAAAGGGTTGACTAATGTTGCTATATTTTATCTAAATGCTAACTGATCAGAACCATTAATTTGTTCCTTAAGTAAGCATGAACGAAGTCCTTTGGTCAGCGAGGAGATGAAACTAGTTAGTCCTAAAGGAAATAACGCTGAATATTCATTGAAAGGACTGATGCTGAAGCTGAAGCTCCAATACTTTGACCACCTGATGTGAAGAGCCAACTCACTGGAAAAGACCCTGATGCTGGGAAAGATTGAGGGCAGGAGGAGAAGTAGGTGACAGAGGTTGAGATGCTGACTAACATCACTGACTCAGTGGACATGAGTTTGAACAAACTCCAGGAGATGGTGAAGGACAGGGAAGTCTAGCGTGCTGCAGTCCAATAGGTGGCAAAGAGGTGGATACAACTTAGAAACTAAACAATAGCAACAAAGCTTTTACTAAATTCTAGGTAATTAGATTTTGGAAATTGCATAAGGCATATGAAAATACAATCTCTGGGCAAATTTTAGTGCTATATTAGTAAAATAATAATAACTATTACTATTTTTGTTATCAGCTATACTGATAATTATTACAAACTTGGTACAATAGTAAACTCATTACATGAATTAATTTTATTGCATAATCTATGAAACAAGTTATGACCTACTTTTGTAGATTATGAAACTGCACACCAGAGAAGTAAAGTAACTCCTACATGTCACATGGTTAGTAGTTGTCAGAACTGAGATTGAAACCACACAGTCTGTCGCTAAATCCAAATGTCTTCCCTATTGTATCTTGCTGTGCTTCCAATAAGAATAGACAATACATATCTCTAAAAATGTGTCACAAATACCATGATTACTACGCAAAAAGACCACTGTTAGAAAAGTGGGCAAATCAAGGTGAGAAGTCAAATCTACCTTCTTGACTTGAATAATGCAAGTCAAGAGACAATTTATACAGCATAGAATCCAGCAGTTGGATCATCAGAGAGGAGTTAGGGTCCCTGAGATAGATAAGCTCATAGGGTAAGAAGTGCTTGAGCAAAAGATTCAGGTATAAAATAAACAGGCATCATGAGGAAACTGCAGACAGTTCAGTAGAGTAGAAGGTATGATGCAATGGAGGGAGAGAAGGGGAAAGAGAGGAGCTTGAGCAGGAAGAAAAGGCAAAATGTTAAACTGCGTTGTATTCCAATGCCTGCAGACATTTGTCATATGTCTACCAGATAATTTTAAGAGGTATTCAGATATTTTTAAATGTATGTTTAACATAACAAGAAAAATTTAATATAAAATGTTACTGAAGTTTATACTATGTGTTGTGAAATATATATTTAAATTTAAGATGATGAGTTGACTAAAGAAAACTATCAAGTGAACCATAAGGCATGGCCATGACAAAACATAAAGTTTAAAAGATGGTTTGTAAACTACATCTGTACGTGAAATGAGCAGTTTGATCTTTATCCTGCGAATAGTTAGAAATATATTAAAAGCACTTTCATGTTAAAATTTTTGTCTTGAAACAATTCACTCTTCAGAACCTGCCTAAGACAACACTGAATTTAGTTATTGATGGTGCATTGAGAGTCAGGTAAAGGACACAGGTTAGGACGCCCGGAATGATTCTGGCTTGGGCAGCTGGGGGCTCCTAGTACCAGCCACGGAGCTGTAGAACACAGATAATAGTTGTGATGTTTTTGTGTGTGTGTTTGGTGGATGCAGGTTGAATTACAGATTCAGACATATTCAGATTGAATGCCCCAGTGTAGATATTAATGGGCTGGAAACCGAGAGAGTCACTAAGCACTTTGATAGGAAAAATGATGTTGCCACTGGGACAGTTGCATTCATGAGTAAAGCACATGTCAAAATAGTATAAGTATGTTTCATGCTGTGAGACACCTTGTGATCAGACAATGGTTCAAGACACTTGTATTTAAATATCTAGGACAAAAACTAAAAGTAGACTCTTACTTTCTATGTCGAACTTATTCAATCAGAATTTGTAGGTGATGGGGCCCAGGCCTTTGCATTGTTAACAATTTTCTTAGGTAATTTATCAGCATAGTCTAGTTTGGGAATAGTCATTCTTAAATAAATGCAATTCTTCTCTAGATGCTTGAACTCCCCTGACTCTCCTCCCTACCATTTTATTATGTTAAAATATTATGCGACATACTAAGGAAAAACAGGGGGCTCTTTTTGCTCAATTTCAAGAATCATGATAGAAGTATCTAGGAAGGCAATATTCATGAGTAAAGAATGTCAGGTATTGGAGAGTTGGATCTACATCTCCCTTCAACAAAATAGGGCACCTGGTACTCAGTTCCAGGTGATTGTTGCATTGCTAGCATGCAGGTTCAGTGTTACAAATTTGTATAATTTTTAAATGTTAAATTGGCAACTAGGTAAAATTACAACAAAATCAATAAAGCTAGAGGCTGACACCAGCCTCTAGTGTCAGCCTCTGGTCCATCATTTTGAAACTCTTAGTCAAGTTCATTCTCATTATTTTCTGTGAAATAAATGACTCAACATGATGTTTTAACTTAATTTTCAGCAGCATTTTTTGATATAATCATCACTAGTGAATTGGTAGAAACATATAAAATGCACAATTATGCTTCGAAGTCTGAAGTTGCTGTAGGTCATTGATTGCTCAGATATTGTTAATAATGTGTACTTCTTCTCTTTCTATGAACCTCACTTTAGCCAGGAACCTAAAGACTGTAATGTTATTTAATATATGAGAGTGATTCCAAGTTTGGATATTTTAAAGCTATAAAATTTCTGTAGTTAATTTATTTGCAATAAATGTATTAATTTATTCCAACCCTTAGAATTCCTCAAGATATTAAAATAATAGTAATAGAGATAATGATCTAAAAACTTGTATCACACCTGAAAACTTATATCACAAGGAAATTTTAGGTATACTGGTTATTAATTTTAAAAGGTGGCGCTTCCATTTTGTCTTTTTTACTTCACTTTTCTAGTAACTTACTTTTACTGTGTTTTACAAAAATATCAGTTGGCAAAGGATTAGAAAGTAAACCAAACAAACAAACACAAAAATTTGCTTCTTCCCCCACAGATAAGGTTGCCAGATTTAGCAACTAAAAATACAGTAGATCAATTAATTTTGAATTTCAGAAAAGTGATGAGTAAATTGTTTAACATAAATTGCCCCAGATATATACATTTTCCCTGGCAAGCCTACTACAGATTCTGTTCTGCATGATTCTCTCTTTCCAAATTCTGACATGTACTTCTTCTAAGCTGAGTCCTTTTTAGTGTAGGGGTAGTAAGTAACAGCTCTAATGCTAACAGAAGTCATCTGCATAATGCCTATAGTTTTCTGCCATTATGTCCATACCTTTTTCCAAAGTTCCTTTGTAAAACTCTCCTCTGATTATCTCATTTGAGTATGCCTTTTGTTCCTTGCTGGGACATTGATTGGAACAGCTTCCAAGCTAAATTCTTCCAATTACTTCTAAAGCCCAGTATTTAGTGTCCTCCACAGTCTTTTCACTAGATTTTTTCTCCTCAGAATTGCCACACTGTGTATACCCATACTTAAGAAAGAATAGAAACAGCCCCTGGATGCCTAATTTGGGGAAGGCAAGAGCCATTAAACTGCCAATCAGCATTATCCAGATGTCTGCATCTGGTTACCTCCCTCCTCACATTCTTTTCTGCCTCCAGCTAATTGCTTTCAGTATGGAGTTTACTTGCTCTCAGACTCTTGTCACCACCTTTCTTAATTGCCCTAATTCACATCCTGCAACTCTGAGATGCAGAAAATGAATAAACTTGCTGTGAAAGAACAGTTAGAGTATGTCACAGAATATACTCCTGTTTTCCGGTTTTAGCTCTGTGCTCCGTATTGGAACAGAGTCAAGACTTCCCCAAACGCCAATTGCTTCTCTCACCTTCGCAAGCTAGAACTCTCAGCTTGAAATTTCTCTGCTTATCTTTTTATCAGGCAACCAGCTCGGTTATAAGGAAATTCTTATTTTAGACAATGCCTTGGGTTGAGGTGAAATCTGCTTCCTTGTAACCTTCTACTATTTCTTCTAGTTCTGTATTCCTGTATAGTAATATGTGTCCTCTTTTACATATGACAGTCCTTCGTCTCATCAACATTTAGTGATGGCTAGCAAAATTATATCATTGTATTAGACACCCTCCATGACAGTAGGCTGCAATGTAATGATTCAATTTGATGTTGGCATCAAGATGCAAATTATTATAAATGTGTGTGTTTTACAAAAAACATACACATTTTCCTCAAGGTATAATTATATTTATATGCAACTTAATTCCACCTTACAATATTAGTACCAATTTATATGGATCCTCTAAAAATATTGTCCAATCAGTTCTTATTTGTTAATAAAATAATCTTCTAAAAATTAGAATAATAATACTTGAATTTTGATTAAAATTCAGATCTACCACTTATTAGCATGGTGATCTTGCATTGAGTAAGCTTTTTAATTATTTTATAATTGGTAGACATAACACTTTTGTTACACTATTACTACCAGAAAGATATTTGTTATTTTGCTGGTCATATGATATTACTTCCAGGTTTTGATACTGCCACATACATTCCAGGAAGAATCTACAGTGAGAAACATATCATTTATCACTTTAAGGAATAGACCTATTGTCATATTCTTTGCTGTTACCACCCATACATGTGTGTAAGGCTTTCAGTGTATAAATATGTGATCATCTGTGTTAACCTCCTAATAGCATATGCTGGGAATGTAGTTAGATCCAAGGTCATAGCATCGAAAACATAACAAATGATGTTGGAGAAGGACTTGTTTATACTATGACATTTTTTTTGCACTTTCTGTGGTCTATATAACCACTTTATTTCAAGAAAATAAAGTCATATTAAAAACTTGAAATTGTCAAGGAAGTAGTTAAGGAAATAGTTTCCTTAACTATTAAGGAAATAACAGTTAAGGAAAAAACATTTAAGGAAATAGTTCCATTTTAAAATATGTTATACTGGGAACCATGGGGCTGCAAAGAGTCAGACACGACTTAGAGACTTAACAACACATACTGGGCTGTCAATATTCTACCTCATATCACCCTCCTGCTCCAAAAATTATTTTTCCAAAGGAATAAGGGAAAGGACATCAGTCCTGGGTGTTCGTTGGAAGGACTGATGTTGAAGCTGAAACTCCAATACTTGGCCACCTGATGTGAAGAGCTGACTCATTGGAAAAGACCCTGATGCTGGGAAAGATTGAGGGCAGGAGGAGAAGGGGACAACAGAGGATGAGATGGTTGGATGGCATCGCCGACTCGATGGACATGGGTTTGGGCAAACTCCGGGAGTTGGTGATGGAGAGGGAGGCCTTGCGTGCTGTGGTTCATGGGGTCGCAAAGAGTCGGACACGACTGAGCGACTGAACTGAACTGAAGGGAGAGGAGAATTGGTCAGAAATACAATATGGTTTAGGAAAATATAAAATGGATTATATATTTATAGAAAGCACCATAATATTTCCCCCCACTTTCTACTCCTTGACTCCAACTTTGAGAAGTGGATAAAACCTTGCCCCCAAACTGTAGCTTTTTCTAGACGGGTAGTCACAAATGTAAATGTCTTAAGGACAAGAGTCTATATTTTATTTCTGATGCTATTCTTAAGCTCTTTCAATAATTCTGGCACCTACTAGACTTATAATAGTTTTTAATGGCTTCACTCACTATTCATTAATACATTCAGCAGATTCTGCCAGTTGCCCTGACTGTCTATGATGCTCAATCCACTTTTCAGGTCTATAACTGTGCTGCCCTCACTTTCCAGATCAACGTCAGCGGTCTTTCTAACATTGGGATCTCACTGTGCCACCCTCTTACGTAAAGGACTTTATGAATATCTTAAACACCCACATGATAAATTGCTTTATTTCCAAAGTACAGAACATGCTACCCTTCATCTGTTAAACGCAGTCTTACCTTTTCATACACCTTTCTTGTTGACCCCTCACTTGTTTTTACTCTCTTATACAGCTACATTAATTTGTGATTCTCCCAATATACTGGACTCTCTCCTATCCCTGTACATCTGAGTATATATACTTGTTCAACTTCTCATCAGATTTTCTTCAAGAAGGCATATTATAATTAACAGCTATTTACTGAGGCATTTTTTAACCAGATACTGTGTTAGATATTATACATAAAACACATAACTTAATCCTGGTTTCAACCATTCAAGGAATGCAAACCTACTTTTATTTTACAGAGGAAAAACTGAGGTCCCAAACATTAATTTACTCACAGTCTCAAACACCCTTCGTGTAATTTCTATAATATTAGAAATTGTTTCCTTAACTTCTCATTTCAAAGCAGATATTGAATTCATTCTGTCATATATCCCTTCCTTTTTTCTATAAGGCTGAACTTGGTTTGCTAATTACTGATCAGACTCTTTCCTCTATTTGGATTGATAAAATGGGACACTTATAGCTGTCCTTGCCTCGTTTTAGTATCAAAATGAAAAACAAAAACAAAAGCACACACACATATATTAATCAACATGTCTTTAACTTTCTCTGCAGTTTAACTAACTCTGAGACTGGTTTTTTCCTGACCTCCCTTTTCTGAGAACATTGACTTTAGAAAATTTTCAATAGTAAATCCTTTCACTGCTCCTTTGAAATGCAAATCTTCTCCTAACCTTTTGCTAGTTTCATAACCCAGGAAAGTTTTTCTCTGGGACCTGGGGACCATCTCTTTGAAATATAACCCTAGAAGGATGTAGGGTCTTTATCTTTCAGTCTCTGTGTGAAGATGGGAGTAGTAAGTGCTGGTTTAGTGAACACAGATGGCCTGATCACATTGACCAACCTCCCCGCCAATATGCTTCAAACTTGTATGAGCTCACAACACTGCTTAAAAACTCTCCAGCCTTTTGTTTTGAAAGTTGTTCAGATCCATTTCTTTCTCTCTCTTGTTTCATTTTGCAAGTATTTTATTTATTTTATTTTTAATTTTTGTTGGGATATAGTTGTTTTACAATATTGTGTTTGTTTCAAATGTATAGCAAAGTGAATCAGCTATACATATATCTCCTCTTTTTTGGTTTTGCTTCCCACTTAGGTCATCACAGAGCATTGAGTAGAGTTTCCTGTGTTATCCAAGAGGTTCTCATTGGTTATCTATTTTATACATAGTTTCAGTAATGTATATACATTAATCTCAGTCTCCCAATTCATCCCACCTCCACTTGCCCCCTTGGTATCCGTATGTTTGTTCTCTACATCTGTGTCTCTATTTGTGCTTAGAAATTAAGATTATCCATGCCATTCTTCTAGATCTTCATATATGCATTCATATATGATATTTGTTTTTCTCTTTCTGACTTACTTCACTCTGTATGAGAAGTCTCTCCCCTGGAGGAGAGGAGGGTGAAGGTGAGATGAATGGAGAGACTAATATGCAAATTTACAAGTCCATATGTAAAACAGATAGCCAGTGGGAATTTGCTGTCTGACTCAGGAAACTCAAACAGGGGCTCTGTAGCAGCCTAGAGGGGTGGGATGGGGAGGGAGCTGGGAGGGAGGGTCAAGAGAGAGGGGATGTATGTATACCTATGCCTGACTCATGATGATGTTTGACAGAAAACAACAAATTCTGTAAAGCAATTTTCTTTCAAGTAAAAAGCAAATTCTCTCCCCTTTTACAGTAAGCTTGAATGAGGTCTTCTTTGCCTGTTCAGCCCCATCAGTGCAAGAATATTTATATTATCTGGGTGCACAATGTCTCTTAGAACTGATATTAATAATTCTCTTAGGAAATTAAACTGAGAGCTTCCCTTGTTGATATGAACAATGAACATCATTTCCTTGTATTCCATTTCTGTATACTCAACAACCAGCTCAGGGCCAGGTGTATATAGGGGACTACTTATATGTTGAATGAATTATTAATAACTTAGAACTTCTCTCTAGCCTAACTCCTCCTTGAAGCTCCTTTCGCAGTTACTCCATGGACAGTTCCTTATGGAACTTGGTCCAGTATATGACTGGCACTTCTCTTTCTAGATCCTATAGCTGGAAATGTGTCTGTTCTTCTTCTAAGATGACCTCCAGATCTGACAGTATTTCTTGTGAGCTGTTATTGAATCTATCTTCTTATAGTAAAGTATACCTTATTTGTATCTGATTCCCAGAAACAACCTACAAGCTATCTTTCTGTGTCCAAGGAAGTATATGGCTGGATAAGTTTCAGTTTGGGAAGATAACATCAAATACATAAAAAGTATCTTATTATTTAATATTCAAAATATATTTCCACTATACCCCACTGGATTTCCCCCATGCAATAAAAACTCCATAGGTTGAGGTTGTTTAACATCAAGAATGCTGAGAGGATTGATTCCCAGAAACAACCTACAAGCTATCTTTCTGTGTCCAAGGAAGTATATGGCTGGATAAGTTTCAGTTTGGGAAGATAACGTCAAATACATAAAAAGTATCTTATTATTTAATATTCAAATTATATTTCCACTATACCCCACTGGATTTCCCCCATGCAATAAAAACTCCACAGGTTGAGGTTGTTTAACATCAAGAATGCTAAAGAGATAAAAACTTTCTACAGAAATATTTGCAAAACTAGTTAATCATGTAATGTGGAAAATTAACAGATTGTTAGAAGTCAGTGTCCTTGGAAGGTTGAAACCATTCTAACAGAAATTCTCATTTTCATATTAGCCTTTCTTCAAGCTGTTACTCACCAAGATAATAGCATGGTCTTTTGAGATATAAATAAATTAGTGTCACTCTTCTGCTTAGAAAACTCCATGGTTCATGTTACAGATCTCAGTCCATATCTGTCAGCAACATGGAGGGAATCTTGAACCTCCAAACGAGCTGGCATTCTCTACACTGTACCCCAAACATGGGTTTTGAATTCTATTTTGTTAAGTATTTTCAATGGATTTGTGGTGCTTAAAGAGATGAAGGTATTTCTCAGTAAATTAGATCACTCAATCCTCCATCTGTAGAGAAAAAATAATTACAGACTATAGAGACTTTATAAAATTAAAAATGCACATGATTAATATTGTTTTGGGGGTCAGAAGGCTAAGTTCAGTTAGAGAAGGGTTTTTTTTTTTCTTCCATTTTGATAATTTGAAAATACTCTTCTAAGAGAGAAAGTGATGCCACTGATATTGCTTCTTTGATCTTTAAAGGACTAAAGAAATGTCTTACTTTTATCTGACTCAAAAAGAAGTGACACTTTCTACTAAATATTTAAAAATGGTCTCTGCACCTTAGAAAAGGCTTGAATGATTTTTTTGTGGAAATAGCATCTTCAGGGAAAAAAGGAAATACATTAAACTTTATCATTATTGTAGTTTATTATAGGAATTTATATGAGACTATGAATATCATTTAATATACAATAGAGTATCATACATTTTAATACATTTAAAGAATATATTCTGAAACCCTATCCTAGTGAAGTATGACAGTGCTCTGAGAATAAAACTGGCTCATTTTAACCCAAGCCCTGTTTTTCTCTTTAGTAACAATTTAAATGGCTTTTAGGCACTCACTCAAGGCATTTTATACATTACTCTATCCATGATAAAAAAAATGTGTACTGATCTCCGAGTCTGACTTTATTTCATTGCTAAGTTCCTTACCAACTACTTTTTACATCAGTGTATTTGTCTATGTTGCCCTATCTTTTAATTTAGATGGAAAATACAGTTGCTCGCCATTTCAGACTTTTGGAGATAATGATCTCCCTTTTTTCAAAACCAGCTTCTACAAAGGAGCTACAGACAGGGTGTGACAGAAACTAATGGACAGAACTAAATGTTTATGAAGATGCTGAGAAGACAGATCCTCGTTCTCTGTATGCCGAACATGGATGCAGGCGACAGCAGGATTGGTCAACATAGCTGAGAAGAGCAGAGAGGAAAGAAAGAAACCATTGTCTCTACTTTCACTTCTTTCTCAGATTTGTTCCAGTCAATCGTTATATTTTTGGAGGGAAAAGGGAACTCTTCTGAGGCTCTAAAGAGAAATCATCATGTGGCAGTGACTATGTCCTCTCCATTTAATGCAACTTTGCTTAGTAAATAGCCATGCAAAAAAAAAAAAAAAAGTGTAGGTTTTAATGTTGGCAGTGATGTATGATGAGCCATTTTAAGGAGATTTGGTCCCTGACTTTGATATCATACCTTTAATTTTTTATTATTAATATAGACTCTGATAAACCCTAGATGCAAAACAGAGTGAGATTGCTATTTCATATTTCCTTTTGTTCTTTATATCAGTGGTTAAACTTGGCTGCACATTTGGATCACATGAGAAGGTTCAGAAATCCTGATGTGCAAGCCTTGCTAATAGCACTTTAAATCAAGCCTCCTTAAAGGTGTGGACCACAACTCACTATATTGTAAAGCTTCTCAGGGTGATTCTAAAGTACAGGCAGGTTGATAAATATTGATCTAGACCATTCTTTTGAAGGTAGAGCTAAAGTTTACTTTAAATAAATATTAATATAATCATTTCATGAAAACATTGTAATGTATAAAAAAGATATCAATTTTAGTTTAATAGTTGCCTGGATCAAATTCTGACTCTTCTGCACATACTTTGATGAATTTAATTTTCCTCAGTTATACAGTGGAGTTGAAACTATATGCCTTACAGAGAACTTTTGAGGATTATACATAATGGGTAATGCTTACCATAATGAATAATTAGCTGCTCATACATCAGAGATGATTTTGGCATATTCCTAGAAAAAAAATATCGTGCAATACACATTTCATGCCTTTCTACACCTTTGGACAGCCTTCTTTCTTTTGCCATCAGAATCTTGATGTTGGGTTTGGGGAGAACAATGGATAAATTTATCCCATTCTTGACTTGATATTTTTCTTCTAGAAATTTAGATCAGATGTTAAATCCTTAAACTTGCTCCAATTTTCAGTAAAATCATTCTCCTCTTCTTCTTCGTTGGCTTTCACTGACATCAACTTATTAATCCTTCTGTATAAGTGAAAGCAAGAGTCATGTCTTAATCATCTTTTAACTTCATAATTAATACAATGACTAGTGTAGAATCTCTATTAATATTACTGAATAACTGAATTGATTTTTCCTCAAGTTAATAAAATCTTAGGTTGGCTTCATAGATACAATATTCACAACAGGAGCACCAAGGTCTCACATATTTGATCATGCCTGAAAATTTGCAGTTAATTACATGTATAACTATTGATAAGAAATTGTGACAAATCAGAATATCTCTTTGAGAAATTATTGATATTGGTGTATTTAAAACAACAGAAGGAGCTTTGAGCTATCTGTTCAGACGGTTGTTTTCAACACTTGAAGAACAGTTCTATATTAAGCTAGAGAACAAAACTAATGCTACTTTACTAGGGGTAAAATTTATGAAAAGACTGGGGCTTCCCAGGTGGCACTAGTGTGGTAAAGAACCCACCTGCCAATGCAGGAGAAGTAAGAAGTGGGTGTTCGATTCCTGGGTCAGGAAATTTCCTGGAGGAGGGCCTAGTAGCCCACTCCAGTATTCTTGCCTGGAGAACCCCATGGACAGGGCAGCCTGGTGGGCTACAGTTGACAGGGTCACAAAAGAATCAGACATGACTTAGCAACTGAACAACAACAACACCCATTTCAGGAAGATAAAAAGATACTTTATCAAGCAATTATTTAGTTTTGAGTAAACACGATAGAGCAGAAGTAGGTGCTTTAGTTGAAGATGAGGGAATCACCTAATTCTCAGCTTGGAAAAGACTCTTAATGAAAGTATCTTTCAGACAGAACATTTTCCTTAATGGTGAATACTTGAAGTAATTCCTTAAAGAGTTGTATACAAATGTGGTCAGAGGGAATCAATTATTGCTTTAAGGAATGTTGTATAAATTTCTCTGCCATAAATTGCTTAAGAATTGAAATTGGTACTTAGGTGGAAGTTTTATCTTTTTTAATATTTCTATAAATGATCCAGAAGAAAGAGAATATGAGTATAGTTTGCCAATGATACTAATTTCTCTGACCTGCTGAAATGTTAAGTCGACAGGGATTCATTTCAAAATCTTACTATCAGTGTGAGTGTGTAGGATGTGACAGACAATAGGGGAAAGGGTAAGTTCACATTATTGGGGAAAATAATTGAAATTGTAATTATACCAGGATACAATTTGAGGGAACTAATTTGACACTCTTCATTCCTCTTGCTCCTGACAACTACAAAGTTGTTTTTTTTTTTTTTTTCAAGTCTTTAATAACAATTTCCTTAAATTATTGAAGCAATATGGTGATTTAACCTAAAAAGAAAACATGATATCTGGTCACCCTAATCCTGAATTGAGTAGTATTTCCTGTGACTCTTACAGTTTGCATCTATAGTTGCACTTCAAATGGACATGCAAAAGTTTTTGAGATTGATAAAAGGTTTAGAGATTTTGACAAAAAGCAGTCTAAAATGCAAAGAAAACATTAGTAGAGAAAGAGAAATAATTTTAATGTCAATTTACCTCATGAATTCAATAAGAATATGTAAAATGCTGAATTAAATGATGAGTAAATCTGGATCATGCCACAAGGATTTTGAAACCGCTTAGTGATGGGGAGAAAAAAAATCATAAAGAAGAATGGTATAACACCATAAAGTAAGTCTAAATTCTTGGAGTTTCAAGTAAAAAGAAATAGATCTAGTTCAGAAAACCTAGAATGATTTTATAAAGAAAGTTAGATTTTTTTTTTTTTTTAACTTGACCTTAACAAGTGGGTAGATTTTTAATAGAACACAAAAATGTCTGGGGAGCAGCATTACTACTGTCTCTCCTCCCCTCCTCTCTTCAAGTCTCCTCTTTCTCTCTCTCTCTCTCTCTGCCTCTCAATACAGAAACCATACAATGTGGATAATTTGTTATTTTTGGAGAACCACAAAGAAAGTTTATTGGTCTGATAAGAAAAGAAGAAGGACAATTTTCTAGAGGGTGTCAATTTGGAATCAGTGAAAGTGCAGAAGTTAGCAAAGGAAAAGTAATTTCAGACAGCAGAAAAATCAAGTAAATCAATGGGAGCCTGGAAGAAAATGGATGACGCTCACTCTGTTTATAATGTTCTTCCCCTTTGCTTCTTGCAAATAAAGTGTCTATATCCTTTAGACATTTTCTCTGAAATTTTTCCCCTGGAAAGATTTCTTTGATCTCTCTGACTTGATCAAATTCCACTTTAACAGGTATAAATGTCACCATATTCTTCTCATTTACGCCAATTGTCACAGTAAAATTTTATATGTATTTATGAGGTTATTTGATTAATATCTCTCTTTCCACCAGACTGTAAGAATCATAAGTTCAGAGACCAGGTCCAGTTTTTATCAAGCAATGCAGAGCACAATAATTTCATAAGAATTGACATACAATAAGTCTTCATTTGGAAAAAAAAAGATACATAAAATAATGAGGTAAGACACAAAATAATGTTGTCAAAGTATTAAGTACATCTATGCCATGGTGAATTTTGATTTGAAGGAGAATAATGATGCCAATTAACAAAGGTTCTTATTTATTTCATTTAAAAAGCTTAAGCTTTATCCTATATGCAATGGGAATCCGTACTTCAACAAACCAGTTCACAATCATATTTTACTTTATAGGACTGACCTTAACAATAATTTAAAGGATGGATTGAGCATGGGGTAATAATGGCAAATAAGTGCATAACCACGAAAATATTGTAGTTGTCTAAAGATGAAAATAATAAGTCCCTTAGTAGAACTGGGATACAATACTCATAAGAAATAATTGTGCTTCTTAATTTGATCTAAGACACAAAAGGTAAATTAGACCCAGAGTATGAAAGATTTTTCACATAGTAACTGATCCAATTCAAGCTAAGTAGAAAAAAAGATTTTTTTTTCAATGATCTTCCCTGAACATCTGTTGTGTCTCCAGAATGATCCTGGTGCCGTTTTGTGAGGACATAGGTCATTATGTGTGCTACTATTCTTCTGAGATACTCTCATTTGAGATAATTTACAAGTTCATCAATGCATTGTTGTGCTCTAAATAAAATATATTCTTCAAGCATTAAGTCATATCCTGTCTTTATAAATGATGCTACAAGAAAAAGCTAACTGCGTGATGTATCTTCACAGTCTTAAGGCAATTTATAATGGTGGATTTGATTTTTAAATGGAACCATAAATTACACACTGCACTAAAAATTATAAGATTTAGTGATGAGCTTTACTGTAACTCTCCTCTGAGACAAGTGTTGCCATAAAAATCTAAATCAGCATTTAATGAATTGACAGAAGCTAGAGAACCTGAAGCTAGCAGTGCTAGCTGAGAAAGACTTAAAGACCTTGGGTCTTTAAGAAGAAACTTGGGTCAGAAAGTAAGAATCTGTACCTCCTCCATTTAACCTAACTGAGCTCAGAGAGACTGTCAAATTACATCCCCAAGGTATGTAAAAGATCCTGCAGCTGAGGGGACAGCCTCTATCTATGCAGGAACTAGCATCTCATTTGTTAATGCTCCAAATGTAACAAAGAATTAAGCGGAAACATCTATTCCTACACATTCAGAACAAAGAATAAATCCTGTATTTAGTGTAGTCACACACAAAGGAGTGATCTGGAAATGTAAATCACCAAAAGGATTTTTCCCTGGAGCGTTAATAGCAGGTCAGTAATTACTCTGAAAAGGAAGGAGACAGATAGAACTCTCTGGAAGATCCGACCCACCCTGCTAGACACCCTCAGTGTTTTCTTTGGGACAAGTAGTTTAAATTCAGTTGGAAAATATATTTTCTGTCTGCAATATCTTTAAAGTTAAAGGAAAGACTCCTTTTCAAAAAACAGTTAAATTCGAGAACACGAGGATTTTTTTTCTTTTTTTTTTTTTTGCCCTCTTTCAGCAGTTACTCTTGAAAACAACAGAGCATTATTGTCCTCAGTGTTAGACAAATTCCAAGTGAAATTATATTAACTGTGTTCTTTTCCAAAGCTGAGTTATATGCAAGAAGGGAAATGACCAGAGAACATAATCCTTTATGACAATATATTACAAGGACATAAAGAAATTACACTAGTAGTTATTTATGTTATGATTCCTTTTTGGTATGCTCATATAAAGACAATGAGTGTGCAAGAAAACTTTTTCTGGTTCAGATGGCAAAAGACAAGTGAAACGACTTCATTGCGGAGAGTGTTCAAGTGAGCAAGGCTTCAAAGGAAAATGAGTATCTAGGATGTTCCTAGATATTAAATTAAGACGCACTGGTTCTTTTTGACAATGCTGAGAGAAAATCTGCACATGAATGTCTTCTGGACTTGTGAATAAATTTAGAAACTCACAAAGAGAGGTTTCCTGACCTAAATGTGTCTTTACACTTCCTAAACTGCAAACTGCATACTGGGAGTAATGACTTGCTTTTTTAAAAACTTTACTTCACTCTAAGAATCAATACAAACAGGACCACATCTCTCTAGTTCATCTTTGAATCACTAGGACCCAGTACATTGCCTCTCATAGTGCTGTGTGCTGTGCTTAGTCGTGTCCGACTCTCTGCTCCTCCGGGGATTATGCCCCACCAGCCTCCTCTGTCCAAGGGGATCCTCCAGGCTTGAATACTGGAGTGGGTTGCCTTGCCCTCTTCCAGCAGATCTTCCCAACTCAGAGGCTCAACTCAGGTCTCCCTCATTGCAGGTGGATTCTTTACCATCTGAGCCACAAGGGAAGCCCAAGAATACTGGAGTGGGTTGCCTATCCCTTCTCCAAGGGATCTTCCCAACCCAGGAATCAAACCTGAGTCTGCAGGTGGATTCTTTACCAGCTGAGCTAGTTCAATCAAATGTTGTTGAATGAAGAAATATATTTTACCTGCTATTTTACACAACAAAAAGATGGATTTTATACAGTTCTGTGATATGGAACGTGTGTGTGAGTGTGTGTGTGTGTGTGTGTTTATATGTTTAAACCATACTATATTGACTCTCTTAATTCATTTTCTTTTTTTCTAAAATCATGATAGCAGAAGAAACGAAGGATAAATTCATGTGTGTGTGTGTGTGTGTGTGTGTGTGTGTGTAATATAGGCAGAAATAGTCCACTGATACATATAACTGGAGGGAAAGAATGGCATAGTTGTTATAGACAGTCATTGTTCTTTGATTTTAGCATTTTCACTTAAGTGTAGTAATGTGGTAGTGCAGAAACAGAGAAGAGAAAACAAAATAAAGCAAAATGAGTGAATATGGAACTCTCTAGCTTACCATTTTTCTCCCACTTAAACTCCTCCTCTGAATTGACTGGGCCACATCACAAAATCAGGAGGTGAACTGACTCTTCTCTTAAAACTTGCAAACTCTCATTTTCTCTAGAATAGAGTTAATTAGGTGGACTTCCTTGTCCTGCTTCTCTTAGATTGGACTAAACTTAAAACCTATTATGTTAGCAGAGTATTTAATTGAAAGAAGTATTTTTCCAATCTAGTAAGAATGAGAAAACAAGATCTAAAGGACAAAAGGAAAGCTTTGTGGCAGGTGTGGCAGGTGGAAGAAGAGTAGATAGAAATGAGATAATGAAGAGAATGGTCTATAAAAAGCTTGATGTGCAGCCAGACTAGAAGTTCAAATAAGAATATGGAGAAGTTGAGAAATGGGAGCAGAGAGAGGAAAAGTAAACAATGATGGAAATAGAAGTGTAAATATACACTTAACTTTCAAATAGGCAAAATACTTTTGTTTATATATTTTTAAAAGATAAATTGCAAAAGGAAACATTATGACAATACAGGTAAAACAGTGTATGTCATTTTTTTCTCATGACCAATAGCTCCATGAGTCCAGAGCATGTCATATTTTGGAATTTTTTTTTAAAGTTGTCTATGACTTAGTGACCTAGAATTGACATCTCTTTCTTTAAAATCATCAAGTTTCATAAACACAAAGATTTTTGACAAGCTTTCATTCTTAGAGGGGCAAATGGAAAGCCCTACTTTAATTTTAATTTTATGAAGGATCGTTGAAAGAAGACATAAAGACAGTCATTGAGTATTCTCTTTTCTTCATTCACCACATACCATTCACCATGCAATTCCTACTGATATGCCTCCAAACATGTCCTGACTTCACTCATTTTTCTGTCTCATTACCATCCTACAGCATTCCTCTATCATCCCCTTCATGAAGAGCTATAGCTTTCTAACTAGACCTCTTAGATTCCCTCTAAATTCTATGCAAGCTAATCTTCACATGGCCACCACTAGATCCTTAAGATTATACAATAGATTAAATCATTTCTCTATTTAAAACAGTTCAATGATTTTCAATCTCACTAAAAAGAAAGTCAAAAGTCTTCAACCTGACTCATAACACTTTATGGACTGCAACATGGTTTATAGTCATCTGCTTTCTTCTCTGTAAAAGCAGGATACCCCTATCCTTCTCATGTCTCCTCATGGAGAGGAGAAAATACTTACTCATACCCTCACCATAAAAATCCATGTTCCGTTGGGCAAGGAAGTCATAGACTATACAGAGGCATCTAAATACATAAGCCGTGCAAGAACAAATCATTTCATCTATCCTTGTCTTTTCATCTGGCCTAGCCCCTATGCAATCAATGCCACAGCCTAGAAATGAAAAGATCTCTACTGAAGGCATATTTGTGAGATCCAGGCAGCATACATTAAAATTTGGGAGGTCTACCCTGTAGAGTGCACCGCAGGATAGCAGTTCACTATATTTGATTTAATAGCAAAAGTTAGGGGCTTTGACCTGCAGAGGTCTTCAGTACCTTGCTGGTCACAGTGAAATCACAGGTAATGTTGGTGAAGTGTATGTGCATGTGCTCACTCGCTCAGTTATATGTCTGACTCTTGGCAACCTCAGGGATTGTAGCCCACCAAGCTCCACTGTCCATGGAATTTTCCAGGCAAGAATACTGGAGCAGTGGGCTTCCCTGATAGCTCAGCTGGTAAAGAATCCACCTGCAATGCAGGAGACCCCGGTTCGATTCCTGGGTTGGGAAGATCTGCTGGAGAAGGGTTAGGCTACCCTCTGCAGTATACTTGGGCTTCCCTTGTGGTTCAGCTGGTAAAAAATCTGCCAGAATGCTGGAGACCTGGGTTGGATCCCTGGGTTGCGAACATCCCCTGGAGAAGGGAAAGGCTACCCACTCCACTATTCTGGCCTGGAGAATTCCATGGACTGGATAGTCCTTGGGGTCACAAGGAGTCAGACACCACTGAGAGACTTTCACTTTCACCATTTCCTACTCCAGGGGATCTTCCTGACCCAAGAATTGACTCCACATCACCTGCATTGGCAGGAATATTCTTTACTTCTGCACCACCCGGGAAGCCCCAGGTGAAGGGTCAGGCTTTGTTTCAGGGGATAGAGGAAAAAGAGCAAGTTTAGAGATGAAACATGGGCATTATCTGTGGGCTTTAGCTGTCTAGGCTTCTCACTCATCCAGGGTTGCTGAAAGAGGAAAGGAAGAAAAGGTCAAAAAGAACATGGTATCTGACATCAGAGTTTGAGAGAGAAAAGCCCCAGATGAACACAAAGAAATGTATGAGGATTAATTAATAAATTATTAATAATTATTGAAAAGACTCAAATCACAGAAGAATTCATTTTTATTTAATGTAAGATTTGGGAGTAAATTATTTGCCCATGTAATGAGTAATACTATAAATGGTTAGACCTGCTTTACTACTTACTGTGAGTCTTACTAAAACCAACATCACCTAAACCAAGTAGGAACAGGTGTTTACTAAACTTCAGCCGCAAACTAATTTTATTTTGCTCTTGTGCAGTTGGTAATGGTGATATTAGAGTTTACTTTACTCGCCACTTAAAGTAAATGGGCTCCTGTGATTATCTAACACAATAGTCTGGAGTTTCAGGGACTCTTAAGGAAATCTGAGTAAGAATTTTCATAAGTGCTTGTGAATTGAAGCTGCAAATGGTTTAATCTAAATCACAGCATGAGTAATTACGTAAATCCTCCTCATATAACCAACAATTCACCAGAGGCCAGATCTGTGACAATTTTATTCTCTAGCCTGGAATTGTGAATGGAACTTCTAAAAAAGACACTTTATTTTTACAAGCTCATAGTGGCTTTCAATTTCTGGTTGGGTTATCTCCAAATTAAAAAGATTGATTCACATAAAATTAAAGTAATTTTATTTAATAATAAAGATAATAGATTAATAGTAAACAACATTTAAAATGCTTTAAGCATAGTTTGATTTAAGCTGTCATAAATGCTTAAGGCAATATTTACACTTAATTTTTGATGTGAGCACTGAAATTTTTAATTTGACTGTCTAGGTTAAATATGTCATGATTTGAACTTAGGAATGAATGTTTGCATAAGTGATATTGTCATTTTATAAACTGTTCTAAGTAAATATAAGGAGCTGTTTGGTGATCTTGATACTGACTTATAGACTAGTTTCATCATATAACAAACATGAATGCTATGAACATCATACACATCATTAAGCATATGTGCATTTTCACATGTTGGAATGCGCAAAAATAAACTATGTGACTGCAGTGTGCCAAATGCCATGGTGCTAGCTGTTGTGTTATTAAATTAGGAGTTAAACGAATTTGTGCTCAAAATAATACTTTCCTGTATTTTAACGGTGTCGAATTGACAGCTGAAGATACGAATGGATCTGTAACATAACTAAATTTGGAATTGTTCCAGTTCCAAAGAAGAGGTTTACTGTGGAATATATGCACTGAGGTATACAAGAACAAAGATAAGTTCTAATTTCTAAAATGACTTTGAGGCCTCTCTAGTGAAAATTTAACCTAATCGTGTTAAACACATTTATCACCGAGGCCATATTCTGTCTTCTCAAACAATTGTCAGGTTTCCATAAATGGGGACTAGAAATATTTATTTAGTTGCACATTAACAATCTAATGGTCAAAAATATATATTTTTTTTTACATTTTTAGAGCTTGTTCATGAACCATCTCTCTTCCTCAATCAGCACTCATTTCTTTCCAACTTCACATATTCCAAAACTGTATCATCATTATCTACTAGCAAGGACCAGATATTCAATAGCACTATCAGTGTGAAGAACCCCTGTAAAAATGATGCTTTGCTGACGTACAATCTTTTGCTGCTCTTCCAGGTTTTTTCTTTTTCTTTGATTTGATTTCATTAGAGATTGTCAAACTTTCATTGCCTCAATTTTATTTTATTACTGTGAACTATGAAAGATTCCATACTACTCTTCTCAGTTTTAGAGTAAGAATTGAATTCTTACCCAACTTGTTCTGAGACTCTAAAATCTAGGAACGTAGCCTTCTGATACTCCCAGATGCTCAAATATATAGACTTATCTACCTAGTAGAGGGGCCTGATATCTACTCATTGTCATTTACTGAGTAACTGTCACACTGTTAAGAGTCCTCAGAGCTCTGAACAGGGCATAAAAGTACCAATTAGGACTTTGCTTTGCCAGGAAAAAAATCTCAGTCTCTAAGTTGTTGGCAAAGCATGACTTGGGCATGCAAGAGTGAGGAAAGGCTACAAGCAAATTTGCTGCCTTTTTGTAACTCAGGTACTACTTCTTCCACAGAAATGTCCCAATATATTCTGTCTCTGTGTCTGTTTGAACCTCTCTTTTGCTCTCTCTCTCTCTCTACCTCATTCATGACTCTTACATTCAGTCGCAGTCCTCAATCACTCTACTGTGTCCAGACTTTATGTGACCCCACCCCATGGACTGGAGCCCATCAGGCTCCTCTGTTCATGGGATTCTCCAGAAAAGAATACTGGAGTGGGTTAGCATTCCCTTCTCCAGGGGATCTTCCCGACTCAGGGACTGAACTTTCATCTCCTGCATTGGCAGGTGGATTCTTTACAATTGAGCCACCTGGGAATTCACATTCAGTAACAGATACAATTCTAAATATGAAGATTCATCAGCTAGTTTCTGAGGAATTGGGTTTATAATCCCAATGTATTATAGAAAATACTAAATATTAAATGTATTCCCCTACAGGGACAGAGCCCACATATGCTTCTCTTTAAATGAGACTAGATGAAAAATAAGCCAAAGAGCTTTAAAATTCTTCCATCTCAATGTTAAGATAAGTTCAGACTTTGCAGAATCTTTGCTGTTTGGTCACTGAGTCATGTCCAATGAGGCGAACAGCTGGCTCATTGGGAGAGACCCTGATGCTGGAAAAGATTGAAGGCAGGAGAAGAGGGTGACAGAGGATGAGATGGTTGGATAGTATCACTGATTCAATGGACATGAACTTGGGCACACTCCAGGAGATGGTGAGGGACAGGGAGTCCTAGCAAGCTGCAGTCCGTGGGGTCGCGAAGAGGCAGACACGACTTCGTGACTGAACATGTCCAACTCTTCGCAATCCCATGGACTGTATCCCATCAGGCTCCTCTGTCCATGGCAGAGTCTTTACTGTTTTGCAAATTTCCCCAAGTCTGTCCTTCCCTACTAAAGGATGTAAACCCGACTTTCTATAACATCTTAGCAGGGCCAGGCACTCAGGAGAAAGCTCATATTGACCTAAATGTCAAGGCATAATGCTGTGGTTCCTAAGATGCTTTTAAAACTCTACTGCGGTATGTAATGTGCATCACCGAGCTGATTTTGAAGCATATTTTCACACAGTAAACCTCTAGGAAATCTCATCTATTGTCTTCATATTTCTTCATGAGGGTCTGTCATTAAGTTTCTAATACACAGGTCAGCTTTATGCCTGTGAAACATGAGATCAAGAAATAGAAGAGAGTGAATCAATAATTCAACAAAGCATGCAAGATCATATACTTTAATCCAAGAGTCTACAAGGGGACAGTTTGTATCCTTTAAGATTTGTGAGGTCTATATGCCAAGCTAATTCCTCTCCCCTTTTCATCCTCATTCATTTTGAAAAGGTGAACTGTTCAGGGCAATTATACCCATCACATTGGGTGGAGGATACTACAAAGGGGAGAATGTTGCTTTTTGCAGGCTCAGCAAAAGGAAAAGATGATGGTGAGTAGAAGCTGTGCAAATTATGTATAAGTCCAATAACCTAAGCAACATGCACAACATGAAGACCAATGAGCAAAATACAAATTATAAGAATGACACTAATTTTATGGATTTGTGTGGATGAAGAAAAACTCAAAGGATGTAAGGATTTCTTCTTAAACTATGATTTTCCTTAGCATGTGCATAGAGCCTTGACCAAAAAAAAAAGTGAAAAACAAGGCAAAAACAAACAAACCAAAAAACAGATACCTACATTACCTCGGATATAGTTGTAATGAAAAATAGAAAGCATTTTTTGTAAACTTTTTTGAATTAAACTGTTTGCCTTGGATTTATATTGTTTCTTATCTGCATAATGTGTTCCTTTTAGTTGTTAGATATTTTTAAGTTCATGAAATAATTAATTTTCATATTAGAGATGTTTTTATATACTGAGAAAGGGGTGTTTCTGATTCTCAGTAACTTTACAACAGCACAATATCTCAGGTGTCAGATTATTTTACCTTAGAATGGATGAACTCAAGGGCTACTGTCAAAGGATATGCATTGTTAGGTCTTACAAAGCATTTTGATCACAGTTTAATCACTATTTATTATACAACCTTGCTGTGTGGTGAAACTTGAAGTGAATATGTTATTATGTTACAAGAAATCTGTGCCAGAACTCATTCTCCAGAGATGCAAAAATGCACAATCAGAAATGCAGCATGTGAAAGTTAGTCTCTTCTGAAAAGAAATCAAAAGAGATACTCAGGGTCAAATGAGCTAAAGATACACACATGAAGCAAACACACTGTAGATACATGCTGTAAGAGGTCTGCCTGTCTACATGTTCAGTATTGTTTCAGATGACTTTCAAGTTACACTGTTCCCTTCCAAGTAAACAACCTAAGACCTATGACTTTAAAAATAAAAAATTGGAAAAAAATAAAAATAAAAAATTGGAGTATAGCTGTTTTACAATATTGTGTTAGTTTCTGCTCTACAGCAAAGAGAATCAGCTTTACACAAACATATATCCCCTCTTTTTTGGATTTCCTTCCCATTTAGGTAACCACAGAACATTGAGCAGAGTTCCCTGTGCTATATGATACAATCTCATTAGTTATCTATTTTATATATAGTAGTGTGCATGTGGGGCTTCGCTGGTGGCTCAGTGGTAAATAGTTCCCCTGCTATGCAGGAGCCACAGGAAATGCAGGTTTGATCCCTGGGTCAGGAAGATCCCCTGCAAGAAGACATGGCAACCTGCTTCAGTATTTTTGCCTGGAGAATCATCATGGACAGAGGAGCCAGGTGGGCTACAGTCCATAGGGTCGCAAAGAGTCGGACACAACTGACCAAAGCAACTTAGCATGCACTCACATGGTGTGTTATGCGTCAATTTCAATCTCCCAATTCTTCCCACCCTCCTCCTTTTCCTCCTTAGTGTCCATTCATTTGCTCTCTATATCCTTGTCTCTATTTCTGCTTGGAAATAGGTTCATCTGCACCATTTTTCTAGATTCCACATGTATTTGTTAATACACAATATTTGTTTTCTCTTTCTGACTTCACTCTGTATGAGTCCATCTACTCTGATTAGTTTTCAGATCTGAACTTCTGGTATCACCCTCCCATACTCAGCTCAGTCTGCTTCTCCCAGAACCTTACCATCTCAGTAAATGGAAGCTGCACCCCCCACCCAATTGTCCGGGACAAACCTTTAGTGTCACCCATGACTCTCTTTCTCTCATACTTCACAACCCATCTACTTGCAGATTCTCTTAGCTCTATCTTCAACATGATCAGAATGTTCATGCAGAAAATGAACACTTCTCAGGATGTCCCACTCTGGTCTAAATCACCATCCTCCATTACTGGGATTATGGAGATAGTCTCCCAATGGGAACCTCTGGTCCTCTATCCCCTCTTCCTCATCCCCACTCCCTCAGACTCTCTCAATGCAATAAACAGAGTGATTCTGTCATAGGTGGACTGGGAGCCTTCAGTCCACTACTTAAACCTGATGATGATGGCTGCCCATGTGAGTTTGAGTGGAAAGCAAAGACTTCAATGAGCTGTGAGATTCTAACTTCCTCTCTAAATCCCTGGTCCCTTTATCTCTACTAAACCATTTCCTATTCTATTTCTCTTTATTGCACTCCAGGAACATTAGCTTATCTTTATGCTGCTCATTATTCCTTCTTCCTAGAATACTGCCACCTCCCCCAATCCTTGTCTTCATATCTACTTAGTTCACTGTCTCTCCTCTTCTTGATTTTGCTAAGATATCATCTTCCCAGTGAGTTATCTCTCAACAATGCTGTTTTGCATTTTAACTCTACTTCTGCCCCCAGAACTCCCTACCATCATTCTCTATCTTAAGCTTAAATATTTTTTAGGTATAAAAATTGTTCTATTAATTTTCATGGAAGTCCTGGGTAATTTTTAGTTGGATTGTTTGCTTCAAATCATTCCTTTAGCAAATAACCTCTTTTCCTTCCTCTCAGCTCTTATTCTTCTTGCTAAGTGCTCTAAATATTATATACTTTACTTATTTTTGTTGTTTTTTTTATGCCTCTTCCTCCTAAAGCATAAGTTCCATGTGAGGAGAGATTTCTGCATCTTTTAATAACATCAACATGTCTAAAATTTAGAGGAATATTTAGGATCCCATATTGCTCTATAAAATAATAATTGAATAATGCACTTTAGGTTTTTTTATTCTAATGAACAATAATTTGGCTTCTTTTGTTTATTCTTTTATTAACCTTTATTATGTTATTGGATGTTATAGCTTGTAGAATAACAGGGAGATATACACATGAACATAGGAAAATTTCAGGCTTCTAAAACTTCAGATATTTTTTACCTGCTATTTCTGCTGAAAGAATGTTAATCGGTCACAATATCTCTTTTTCCATCCTCTAGCCCAAAACATCCTGAAGGCAGCATTTTGACTGCTTTGGTTCCTTTATGTAGTCCATATACTCAGCATAGCCTCTTGGATAATAGTGGGCATTTGGTAAATATTGTAGTATGAATGTACAAGTCAGATATAATCTCTGCAAAATGAGGAGGTTGGTCTAGAACAGAATTTTTCAGTGTTGACATTATTGTCATATTGGGCTATACATTAAATGCCAGAAGCACCCTTCCAACCCTTCCCAGTAGCTACAACCACGAATATCTCCAGACATTATCAAATGTCCCTTGGGAACAAAATCATCTACCATTGAGAATCACTGGTCTAGAAGAGTCTAACATTTTATAAAATAAGGTTTTGAACTTCTCATCAACCATTCTAGTGGACCACCAACTAGACTTCCTATTCTCTCTTTGCTATCTTGATTTCAACCACCAAAGATGTGCTGTCATCCACATGGCAGAATGAGAAGATGACGCATCACTGGGTTGCTCAACATTTCCCTGGTTTAAACAAGTAGAGTTTTAATGTTTCTGCACTCATGCTCCCTTTAAATTATCTCTGTCACCACTCACTATTAAGGATATTATTTTCTTACATATGTGCAGAGGTGATATTTAAACTTCCAAGCACTTTGAGATGAATTGGTCTGCACGTTGAGACAGGAAACTATTATACGCATCAAAGACCTGATGAAAGAAACACTTGGCTCTCTCTGATATTCAGTTCTCAAGAGACTCTTGACTTACAGCTTATCCCAGAGTCAAGCAAACACAGAATTGTCAAGATACCACAGCAAAAGCATCAAACATTTGGTGTTCAAACCTTCAAACGTGTGAAATAGAAATAAACATAACATCTTGTCTGTCAGATAGGTTGGACCCATTGAGCAAAAGAGTACATGCTTAAAAATATTTCCATTAACTACTTTTTTTTTTTTTTTACAATTCTTCAAGCAATTAATCAGGAAAAAACCCTGAAAGTAGTTCTTCAGTGAAGTTCAGTCTCTGGAGAACATTAATTAAATGACTGCAAACATTTCAATTCCATGTTCTCCAAGTTTCCATTATGTCACAGGCAAACTGAAATGTCAGCTCAATAGCGCTGGCGATGGAGGACATTGCCTTTCTTGAAAATTAATCACAATGTGGTAGTAGAAAAAAAGCAGGAAGATTTCCACCCTCATACATCTCTTCACCTTATTTGTGCCTCCCCATTTATCCATACCATAAGCAGAGCAATCACTGCTCAAAACTCTTAAATAAAGTCATTTGGTGGTTGACCTTTATTGTTTGTATTCACACTTTTGTTCTTGTATCATTCAGGATAGATTTGCATATACTGCTACAGCAAACAACTTCCACAGTCCTAGAAGTTTAAAGCACCAAAAGCTTACTTTTTTCATGCTACACACCTATCATGAGCAAGCAGTGGAATCTTCATATTTGCACATGGGATCCAATATGGAGTCTCCACTATCTGGAACTTTGCCATCAGAGGAAGAGAACATGTCAGATTGTGGACTAACACTTAAAGGCCTCACTTCTTGGGTAAATCACATCACATGTGTGCCTCACTTTAAGGGAACTGAGGGACATCAACCCTGCCATGGGCTGCCTGGTAGGAGGAGAACCAGGAATAAGTTTGGGTAGCTGTAATGGCTATCTAAAAATTGTCCCTGTCCTTCCGAAATGTTCTACTCCATTATCATTAGGGCAGAAAATGATATGGTTAGATAGCATCACCAACTCAGTGGAAGACAGAGGAGCCTGGCATGCTACAGTCCAAGGGCCTGGACATTGACTGTACAGTCCAAAGAGTTGAACATGAGTTAGAGACTGAACGACATGGTCATTACTCCTGTCATTTAAAGATTGTCCCCAAAGGGTCAGTTTGTTTGTTTTTATTTTTTCTACTACCAAATTCCCTATGATTTTGAGACAAAATACAACAAATTATATAATTATAAGAGAGGAAGAATTATGCATGTTTTGACTTCAGAGAATGTGCTTCAGTCTCCTTGTGTCCCCAGCACCTAGAACAATGCTTATGATGAATACTAGAGATGCTAAGTAGTGTTTGTAGGGGAAAATTTAAAAAATGAAGAATGAGTAATTTTTAAAATAACAGAATCTTTGAATTTTCAATCTAAATGAATAAGATAATTACTTTACATTCAGACAGAAAGTGAAAAATATACAAAGTAAAAAGAATGTATGCCAACCAACATTCTACTGTTTTTTTTCTCATAGTATCAAAATTTTGTCCTGCTGGAAACTTGCTACTAGTCTTATTCTCTTACTATACATTTCCATTCAAGGTGATATGGTGGAATCATAAGGGTAAAGGCCATGTTCATGTTTTGCTTTCCTATTATGAGCCAACCAGCACCTTAATTAAGGCCCTTCCATAGTAGGTAACTGATGAAAATTTGTTGAATGGTTCCTTCAAGTATCTTCAAGGCTGAAGATATTCTCCATGGGATAATTCCTAAGTCTATAGATCTAGTCCACACCACTCTGTTTTTTAACCTTCAAATATATGGGAAAGATTGAAGGCAAGAGGAGAAGGGGATGACAGAGGATGAGATGGTTAGATGGCATCACCGAGTTGATGGACATGAGTTTGAGCAAGCTCCAGGAGTTGGTGATAGGGAAGCTTGGCGTGCTGCAGTTCATGGGATCACAGAGTCAGACATGACTGTGACTGAACTGAAAGACATATATATACTGAATATATATTCAAGTATATAAAATGTGTGTATTTGTATATATATACATATACATTTTTCAGACATATATATTCAGATATAGATGCCTATACTAGAAAATTCCACTTGCTTTTCTTTGGGCACCTCAACCTATACAAGTTAAAGTGGAATGTATTAACTCTACCTCTTTCCACACCTGATCTTCCTTTGACCCTCTACTCCATGGAAAGTACTACCAGAAATTTGAGCATCATTCTTGACTCTTTCCTCATCTTTAATTTCAACAGACAATCACTCAGTAACTACTTTCCATCCGACCTTCCCCTATCCTTTCCTTTATTACTTTCTTCTCTCCATATATTTGTCAGTGGCCTAGATTAAGCCACTGTTATTTTTCATGTGGTTAAGGCAACATTCTTAACTTTTGCTCTTTTGTAATTTTCTCTCCAAGTGATACACAAAATACCAATTATATAATTTCCCTGCTTTGGCTTCCCTGGTAGCTCAGCTGGTAAGAGTTCACCTGCAATGCAGGCGACCCAGGTTTGATTCCTGGGTTAGGAAGATCTCCTGGAGAAGGGATAAGCTACCCACTCCAGTATTTTTGGGCTCAGCTGGTAAAGAATCTGCCGGCAATGCAGGAGACCTGGGTTCGATCCCTGGTTGGGAAGATACCCTGGAGAAGGGAAGAGCTGCTCCCTCCAGTATTTTGGGCTAGAGAATTCCAGGGACTGTATAGTCCATGGGGTCATAAAGAGTCAGACACAACTCAGTGACTTTCACTTTCAAGTCATTCAGTAGCTTCTTCTGCCTTCAGTTAAAAATACTAGTATAAAATATATTTTGTTTAGTTTTTGTTTCTTGCTCCTGTTTTTCTTTGCACCACTATCTTTAAACAGAGTTGATACCAAATCAATAGACTGGCCTTGAGCAGTGAGGATTGTATAAATCTTTGATAGCTTTGGCAATATTAAGAAAATAAATTTTGGTAAAAACACATATTTTTCTCCTTTTAAAACTTCCTTATCTCTTTGTGAAAAAAAAAAAAAAAAGGCGTGGGGGCTAAGAAGTTAGAAATCTTAAAATCCATGTGCCAAAGCCCAGCTAATTCCATGACATCAGGCTGAGCCTGCCATATATTTCCTTTGATGTTCTATATGCACCTTGGATATTAGTCCATTTCTAAATATCTATTAATCTTAAAACAACCCTCTTTGCCTCACCATGGAAGGTGTCATTACTTCTGTAGTGAAGATGGGGAAATGGAAACCCCAGTGCATTAATTGGTTTACCTAAAATCAGTTATTCTGTGAGAGCAGATAGGAGCTTTCGGCTTTATTAACCCTTTTTACTTACTCCACTGAGAAGATTTTCTGAGAGATGTCAAAGTGGGAAGAGAAACTACCAGTTTGTACATCTTGTAAGATCAAATCTAGATATAAAGGAAAAGGGGAATTATGTAAACTAAAAGCTGGCTTAAAACTCAGCATTCAAAAAACTAAGATCATGGCATCTGATCCCATCATTTCATGGCAAGTGGATGAGGAAAAAAATGGAAATAGTGGGAGATTTTATGTTCACGGGCTCCAAATTCACTGCTAATCGTGACTGCATCCATGAAATTAAAAGATGCTTGCACCTTGAAGGAAAAACTCTGACAAACCTAGACAGCATATTAAAAAGCAGAAACATTATTTTGCCAACAAAGGTCCATATGGTAAAACTATGGTTTGTCCATTCAGTTCAGTTTGGTTCAGTCCCTCAGTTGTGTCCCACTCTTTGCAACCCCATGGACTGCAGCACGCCAGGCCTCCCTGTCCATCAACAACTCCTGGAGTCTACCCAAACCCATGTCCATCGAGTCGGTGATGCCATCCACCCATCTCATCCTCTGTCATCCCCTTCTCCTCTTGCCCCCAATCCTTCCCAGCATTAGGGTCTTTCCCAATGAGTCAACTCTTCTCATGAAGTGGCCAAAGTATTGGAGTTTCAGCTTCAACATCAGTCCTTCCAATGAACACCCAGGACTGATCTCCTTTAGGATGGACTGGTTGGATCTTATTGCAGTCCATTAGTCATGTCCAAATATGAATGCTGGACCATAAAGAAGACTGAGCACTGAAGAATTGATACTTTCAAACTGAGAGTCCCTTTGACTGCAAGGAGATCAAATGAGTCAATCCTAATTAACCCTGAATATTCATTGGAAAGACTGATGCTGAAGCTCCAATGCTTTGGCCACCTTATGCAAACAGCCAGCTCACTGGAAAAGACCCTGATGCTGGGGAAGATGGAAGGTCGGAGGAGAAGAGGATGACAGAGACTAGATGGTTGGATAGCATCACCGACTCAATGGAACTCCAGGAGATGGTGATGGACAGGGAAGCCTGGTGTGCTGCAGTTCATGGGGTTACAAAGAGTTGAACCAGACTGAGTGACTGAACAATAACAAACTGAAAATTATGCTAACAATTTGACCATAAAGGATTTCCTGCTTTTTTCTGTACCATAACATTCCTACTTATAGATTTTCATTTCAATATTCCTGGTGCTCCAAAATTTTAGCCGTATACTTGCAAGACAAATAGTGGGTTCTTAAATAAATAAATAAAGTTCAGTCACTCAGTCGTGCCTGACTCTTTGCGACCCCATGAACCACAGCAGGCCAGACCTCCCTGTCTATCACCAACTCCCGGAGCCCACCCAAACCCATGTCCATTGAGTCAGTGATGCCATCCAACCATCTTATCCTCTGTTGTCCCCTTCTCTTGCCCTCAATGTTTCCTAGCATCAGGTCTTTTCAAATGATTCAGCTCTTCACATCAGGTGGCCAACGTATTGGAGTTTCAGTTTCAGCATCAGCCCTTCCAATGAACACCTAGGACTGATCTCCTTTAGGATGGACTGGTTGGATCTCCTTGCAGTCCAAGGGACTCTCAAGAGTCTTCTCCAACACCACAGATTGTGATAAAAGATAAACATGATTACAGTAAGACTATTCCTAATATCCTTGGGTTATGCATACATTAACTCAATTCATTCTTAACCATAATTTTATGTATCTGTTACCTATATACTTTTTGACTGACAGCATAGTAAATACTCAAAATATATGACTGACTTTAAGTAATTTTAGATAAAAAAATATTACACTATACACTATCATCACAGATTATTAAATAGTTCTAGAAATTCTGTTTCTGAGTTTTGATATTATTTGCAATGCTTATTTCTCCTAAGCTCTATAGCTATCTTCTACTATATTAAATTCATTTTAACAAGAGATTATTTGTTAGCCTTATTGTTTTTGCTTGATACTATATTTGGTTATAATCCTCAAACAAAAACAGTTTCAGGCTAATCACTTTCTCTCTCTTTTTCAAACACAATCTTTTCATAGTTTATTTAGAAAGAAGGTGTCATTAAAATTTAGAGTAAAATTATGTAATTGCAATTTTCTAAAAAAAATTTGGAATGTGAATCTAACAATAAGCATAATTTACACTACAGTTCAGTCAACCCTTCTATTTCCCTATCTTTCTTTGTACTTAATTTCTTACTGAAGCTAGAACATCTTAGATGTGATCCGTATGATAAGAGAGAAAGGATTTAAAGATATGACTATAACATATTTAATAGTTTGGGTTATAGTTTTAAAATTTTATTTCTTTCTAAATAGATATAGATCTATGAAAGAAGGGGCTGTAAGTGTGATCTTTGGACACTTTTGCCACATTATCTTATGAAAATAAGCAATTAATAGGTTAGTAATTTAAGTGAGTGTAGTAATCTAACCTTATCTTTAAAGTTGACAATAAAATTCACAAATAACCACTTTTTTACTTGCATTGCTGAAATCACTCCATTTCTCTTCACTTAAATATTTTCTCTGAAAAATGGGAGGAAAAATATTGACTGTACTCAGTGTTAACTAACAAAAATGATTGCCATGTTCTTAATAGATGCAAAGTGCTAGCCAAATGTAAGTGTTAAATGAAGCAATAAGTCTTATGGACTGTTTCTCAGCTCTGTTAAAAAGCTTGGATATTACATCTATGTAAAAATTAGTTGACATTATGACTGAAGATGTTCTATCAATGAAACCATGGTACAGTGCACTGATTTTTGAATGTAAAGGCTGAGTAATTCTGTGTTTAGCTACCATGCTTGAGAGACATCTATAATAGAAATCTGTTTAAAAATGCATGTCCTGAGAATGACAGGTAAAATATTGAGCACGTCATTTGACCAAAGAACAAATTTAGTTTTAAAACATAGTGCTTTGTTATTTCTAATTCCTAAATCACCTAATATTATGAATAATAACTTTCTCATTCTATACATAGCACCTAGTGCTCCTTGGAAAGTTTACCTGGTGAGAGACAGAACAAACAAAGGATTCTGGATGTAAAAATGATGCAGTTAGTTTAACTACCCTCTGATGGTGCAAGCCTATTTAGAATAATCTAAGAATTTATTAATAAAATGGACATAATAATACATTCAATTTTAAGTGCTTAATGGAGACCAATAAACCTCACAATGACATCACAATGGAGTATGTATCATGATAGCCATTTTACAGATGAGAAAGCAAAGGCTTCGGAATGTGATTCTGCCAAGTCACATTTTGCAGAGTGACTAAGATTTCATTCTATGCCTATATAATTTGCATGCCTCTTTATTTTTATGATTAAAGTTTGTTATCATGCATAACTTTCGAATGGCAGCAAATTATCATAAAGAACAGATTTAGATTTGTGATCATTAAGTTGGAGGTTGAAGTAGGTTCATATACAGAAGTTTGAAAAAGTGAAAGTATTGGTCACTCAGTTGTGTCTGACTCTTTGCAATCCCATGGACTGTAGCCCACCAGGCTCCTTTGTCCATGGAATTCTCCAGGCAAGAATACTGGAGTTGGTAGCCATTCCCTTCTCAAGGGGATCATCACAACCCAGGTATCTGACCCGGGTCTCTTGCACTGCAGGTGAATTCTTTACTATCTGAGCCATGAGGGAAGCCTGTTTAGTCCAATTTGTATTTGTTGAGCAAATATTGTGCTTGGCACAGTGCTTTATGTTTATTTACACACATATATAAAATTTATATTAATTAATTTTACTTACTAATTTAATTCTTAAACCCACACTGTAAGTTATGTGTAATATAAATAAATTACACAAATATGAAAATATATATATTATATTTCTGGGGTTTTTTTTGAGAACTTTAAAATACAAAAAATAAAATGGAAATATATAAACAAATGTATATATATGTATTATATTTCTGTTTCCTTTTGGAGGACCTTAAATTAGGGGAAAAAAAAGTTTGCTGTTATAATCAGTTCAGTTCAGTTCAGTGCTCAGTCATTTCTGACTCTTTGTAACCCCATGGACTGCAGCATGCCAGGCTTCCCTGTCCATCACCAACTCCAAAAGCCTACTCAAACTCATGTCCATCGCGTCAATGATGCCATCCAACCATCTTATCCTCTGTTATCCCCTTCTCCTCCCAACTTCAATCCTTCCCAGTATCAGGGTATTTTCAAATGAGTAGGTTCTTCACATTAGGTGGCCAAAGTATCAGAGTTTCAGCTTCAGCATCAGTCCTTCCAATGAATATTCAGGACTGATTTCCTTTAGGATGGACTGGTTGGATCTCCTTGCTGCCCAAGGGACTCTCAAGAGTCTTCTCCCACACCACAGTTCAAAGCATCAATTCTTTGACACTCAGTTTACTTTATAGACCAACTCTCACATCCATACATGACTACTGGAAAAACCATATCTTCGACTAGATGGACCTTTGTTGGTAAAGCAATGTCTCTGCTTTTTAATACGCTGTCTAGGTTGGTCATAGCGTTTCTTCCAAGGAGCAAGAGTCTTTTAATTTCCAGCCAAGATGAATGGGTCATGGCGGAGATTTCTGACAAAATGTGGTCCACTGGAGAAGGGAAATGCAATCCACTTCAGTATTCTTGCCTTGAGAACCTCATGAACAGTATGAAAAGGCAAAAACGTATGACACTGAAAGATGAACTCCCCAGGTCAGTAGGTGCCCAGTGTGTTACTGGAGAAGACTGGAGAAATAACTCCAGAGAAAATGAAGAGCCAAAGCAAAAACAACACCCAGTTGTGGACGTGACGGGTGATGATAGTAAAGTCCAATGCTGTAAAGAGCAATATTGCATAGGAACCTGGAATGTTAGGTCCATGAATCAAGGCAAATCGGAAGTGGCCAAACAGGAGATGGCAAGAGTGAACATCGACACTTTAGGAATCAGTGAACTAAAATGGATTGGAATGGGTGAATTTAACTCAGATGACCATTATATCTACTACTATGGGCAGGAATCCCTTAGAAGAAATGGAATAGCCATCATAGTCAACAAAAGAGCCCCAAATGTAGTACTTGGATGCAATCTCAAAAACGACAGAATGATCTCTGTTCATTTCCAAGTCAAACCATTCAATATCAGAGTAATCCAAGTGTATGCCCCAACCAGTAATGTTGAAGAAGCTGAAGTTGAACGGTTCTATGAAGACCTACAAGGACTTCTACAACTAACACCCAAAAAGGATATCCTTTTCATTATATGGGACTGGAATGCAAAAGTAGGAAGTCAAGAGACATCTGGAATAACAGGCAAATTTGGCCTTGGAGTACAAAGCAAAGCAGGTCAAAGTCTAACAGAGTTTTGCCAAGAGAACGCACTGGTCATAGCAATCACCCTTTTCCAACAACACAAGAGAAAACTCTACACATGGACATCACCAGATGGTCAATACTGAAATCAGATTGATTATATGCTTTGCTGTTATAATATTTGTATATAATTGATTGATATTACCCATTAATTTAAAAACCAAATAAATTAATTCATACTGACTTTTGAATTTTAGCTATTTTTTGTGTTTCTAGTTGTATTTTAGCAGAAAGATAACCCAAGACTAAGGCCTGGCTACCAAGAGTCTAAACTTAACCTAAAAGTTATACCCTATATTTCTTCAAAATGTTATTCTACATTTTATTTCAGTATGTAGAATGAAGGCTAGTTTCTAGTCAAGGCTATGTTTTTTCCAGTAGCCATATATGGATGTGAGAGTTGGACTATAAAGAAAGCTGAGCACCGAAGAACTGATGCTTATGAACTGTGGTGTTGGAGAAGACTCTTGAGAGTCCCTTGGGCAGCAAGGAAATTCAATCAGTCCATCCTAAAGGAAATCAGTCTGAATAGTCATTGGAAGGACTGATGCTGAAGTTGAAACTCCAATACTTTGGCCACCTGATGTGAAGAACTGACTCCTTGGAAAAGACCCTGATGCTGGGAAAGATTGAAGGTGGGAGGAGATGGGGATGACAGAGTATGAGATGGTTGGATGGCATCACTGACTCAATGGACATGAGTTTGAGCAACTTCTGAGAGTTGGTGATGGACCAGGAGCTTTGGTTTACTGTGGTCACAAAGAGTCGGACAGGACTGACTGACTGATCTGAACTGAACTGAACTGATGCAGAATGAAAAATGACTATAAAATTCCTCCTAAAACTTGTTTTAAAAATAAATTATATAAGATCAGCAGTGATATAATTTTTTGTGATCCCACTGAAGTTGTTAGATCTTATTCAAAGGACTTGAACCCTATCCATTATGAGGAAAATTTTGTTTATAAATTATTTGAAATCTTGTTTCTGGATCCCAGCTTAATGAAAATCAAAACCCTCGTACTTCATCCATTTTACTGCCTATTTATTAATATTTTTTGCTTCCAGAATTACCAAAAGGAAATTTTACTTCCAATTTACTCAGTGATTGCATTTAACTCAATTCCTACTAGAGCTACTTGCCAGCCTCCTGCCTTTTCATTGTTCTATGGTCATAATATGAGCATATAAGCCATATACATCCTTCACAAACATAGTCTCTTCTGTTTTAAGATACAATGGCTACTTTATATTTATGCACATTTTTCACCAGGTGACTCATCTTTGTTTGCAAATCTGTAGAATTTCTCAATTTTAACTAAACTTATAGGAGAATATATCGACTTCTCTCTTCTTATGAACACTGCGGAATAAAGGAGAGGGTGAGAGTTCTGGGGCAGAGAAAGAAGGTAGGGACAAAAGGGAATACCTGAACCAAGGAGACCTTGAGACCATCCACCCAGTTATTGGTTTATTTCAATGGATCTCAGTAAGACTCAACTAAAGCTTGCTTCAAATCAAGATTTCCAGACTTCATTCCTAACATTTCAGATTCATTAGATCCCAAGGGGACCCTGAATTTTGAACTTGCAACTTGCTCCAAAGGTGAGTCATGAATGATTCAAGAGAAAAAACTAGTCTAGTAATTCAGGTTCTTAGGTTTCCAAAGTTTTCACTTAGCTCAGTAGACTTTTGATTCATTTTACCCAGAAAATAGAGACTGCAAATATTCAGTATATTTTTCTTCCAACATCTCTATTTATTTCATGTATTTCTATTTCTAACTGCTTTAGAAATTATTTATTAGGTTCATTGATATCAGGTATCTTATTTTCTCAGTTTTATTTTTATCCTTGGTCCACCAGAGTTAGTTTCACTCAAATGTGACTCTTAACCAGCACATAATTTCCATGAAACCAATTCTGCTATAATGTCACATACAAAATTCTGATATCTTTCTCATGTTCTTCTAAGCATGACCTTATTTGGGGCCTATCTTGGCTCTGGAAGCCCATTGTGGCTTCACACTGTCAGGCAGCTAACATTTATTATATGAGAGAGACCATCAGCTGGAAACAGATGAAGACTAATGGCGGCTACCTTCAGGGTCTGGATATATATGTCATGTTATTTGGTAGCTGATGGTCCTCTTTCTCACAAATCTGTAAGGACAGTGTGCATTCTGTGTGACTACATAAGAGAGAGAACTGGAAATTTCCATTTCCCAAGGCTGCACATTTGCCCCTTCACCTGAGACAATGGGGCTTTTAGCGTCTTGGCATCCATTCAGTCAACGCATATGACGTTTCCTTTGTCATCTGTTTTAATGGATGTACAGTAACCTTATGGGAGTGGAAAAGGACATCTCAAAAGGCACTCCAGCTTTGCCACTATTTCTAGTACTTTCAGAAGATGACATGATTGATGAATCAGACCTAAATGGAGCCATAGGCACTGTCAGTTACAAATATGTGGTGCATACAGTGCTCTGGTTCATATGTCAGGAGTATGGTGTATTTTTTTTTTCCCTTCAGAGAATAACTTAATGTTACCTTAAAAATTTTCTCCTAATAAAACAAAATAAGATTAATATTATCATAAAATTACAATTCAAAATTACTATTGATGTTTTTGTTTTAGAGAGCCTAGAAGATTTTTTGATAGACATCAGTAACTGTTTGAGGCATAGATAACAGAATGTATACATTTCTCAGGGATCTCTAAGACCCTCTAGCGCTGCCTAGATACTTGATTTATGCATATAAAGAAAAAGAGGCCTTTTAGAGCAGAATTACAGCAAAAATTGATACTGTGCAAAGTTGCACTCAAATGCTGACAATGACATTGCATATCAATTTGAGATATGAATATACAATAAATCCTGATTAACTAATAAAGTAATTTAAATAATTGCATTAATATGATAAGTAATATACAATAATTACACCATGGCTGGCATGTATAATGCTGTTGGGCAAACTTTAAGTGCCCAATATATTAAAAACCAAAATATATAGAAAAGTTAACTAGAAAATGAGCAAGATGACACAGGAAGAAGACCCTGAGTTCACCTCCTCCCACAGGCACACCAAAATTACAACTATTTACACAGCAACTATTGATGAAAAATGTGGAAAACTACAGAAAAGATCATGTACAACTTAAATATAAAGAAGGAACTGGCCACTGAAAAGAATTAAACAATGCCATTTGCAGCAACATGAATGGACCTAGCTATTGTCCCAATGAGTGAAGTAAACCAGACAGAGGAGAAATATCACATGACATCCCTTTTGTGGAATCTAAAAAAAAAAAAAGATACAAATGAACTTACTTATAAAACAAACAGACTCACAGACTTAAGAGAATGAACTTCTGGTTGCCAGAGGAAACAAGCTGGGGAAGGGATAGCTGGGAAGTTTGGGATGGCCATGTGCACACCGCTATGTTTAAAATGGATAACCAGCAAGGACCTATTGTACGGGACATGGAACTTTGCTCAATGTCATGTGGCAGCCTGGATGGGAGGCAAGTTTGGGGGAGAGTGGATGCATGTACATGTGTGACTGAGTCCCTTTGCTGTTCACCTAAAACCATCACATTGTTGACTGGCTATACCTCAATACAGAAGAAAAAGTTTAAACCACAGCAGCAACAAAAACATATACACACAAAAGAAACATGGGAAATCCTTTGCCCACAGTGACAATGAGCAAACGACAGAACCAAGGCTGAAATCCAGATCTAGTGCACTTTATCTCTTCTTAAATTAAAAGACATGGAAATGTGTATGAATCAACCTGAGACCTTATAAACATAGATCTGGCCCAAAGGAAAAAAAAAAGGAACCAAAGATAGGACAAGTAGGAGGTTAGAGACGCAGTATAGTCGAGACCTATACTACTAGTGGGTGACTCACAAATAACAGGATAATTATAACTGTGAAGGTTCTCCCCAGGGAGCTGGTGGCCTGAGCCACACACTGGGCTTCCCATCCCCAGTGTGATGTACAGCACAGTAAATATTAACTCTGCTATATGTTATTTATGAATGTTATTAAAAGAGTAAATCCTGAGTCCTCATCCCAAGAAAACGATTTTCTGTTTCTTTAATTTTGCGAAGGACTGATGCTGAAGCTGAAACTCCAATACTTTGGCCACCTCATGTGAAGAGTTGACTCGTTGGAAAAGACCCTGATGCTGGGAGGGATTGGGGGCAGAAGGAGAAGGGGACGACAGAAGATGAGATGGCTGGATGGCATCACCGACTCGATGGGCATGAGTTTGAGTAAACTCCAGGAGTTGGTGATAGACAGGGAGGCCTGGCGTGCTGCGATTCATGGGGTCACAGAGTCGGATACGACTGAGTGACAGAACTGAACTGGATTTTGTATCAGTATGAGAAACTTGGGCTTCCCAGGTGGCGCTAGTTGTGAAGAACCTGCTTGCCAATACAAGAGACATAAGAGACACCGGTTCCAACCCAGGGTTGGGAAGTTCCCCTGGAGGAGAGCATGGCAGCCCACTCCAGTATTCTTGCCTGGAGAATTCCATGGGAAAAGGAGCCTGGCAGACTATGGTCCATGGGGGTCACAAAGAGTTGGACACGAGTGAAGTGACAGCACTCAAGCATGAGAAACTTACTGTGATAATCATTTTGTGATATACGTAAGACAAATCATTATACTATACACCTTAACTTCATACAGTCCTGTATGTAAATTATATCTCAATAAAACTGGAAGAATAAAAAATAGATTTTTGCATTTCTAAAAAAAAATTAGCTAGAGAAAATGAAAGTTATAAAAAAACTCTCTATAGATACTCAAGAACAGAATTAAAAGATATAATTTTATTCTTAGAATTTAGGAATATATATACATACAAATTCTCAGTGCAAAAGATTCTTTAATATTTAGTAGAATGAGTTCAGAATCATGGTTTTGTCAATTGGTGATATCATTTTGGAAATAATATGAACCATAAGTATATTCATATTTTGACATGATAATCTCAGCCATAAATAAATATAAAAAGCACACTAGTAGATACCAAAGTAGATATAAATGTAGATATGGAATATCTATTTATATAAAAGACTATTTCAAATAGATTGCCTGTGGCATTTTAGGAATATAGACAGAAAAAGGAGAATATGTTGACAAGAGGAAATGCAGAAAATAAAATCTAAAACATTGCTATTTTTACAACTATTTAAGTATTAATAAGAAGACAGCTAGATGGAAAAATTATAAAAAGAGTTGTTCCATTTGACACTTTGATTTTACTTTTCAATTTACTTTTCTTAATGTTTTAATGATCATAGTATGGAGAAACAGGAAACTGAGTTTGCCCTTAATTTCTGTATGACTTTCGATTATGTTTCTTGACTTCTCTGAATTTCCGGTTACACATTTGCAAATTGCAGATAATTAAGTTTTATTAAGGATTACTTGAAATCCTAGTGGTAAGTCTCCTGGACTACAGCTCTGCCACTTCATGAATAATCAGGAAGTAGTTTACATGCATTCCTCTTTCGACCCCACTGTGTTCACTTATTATTTATTTATGCTCACTTATTTATGTTCATATTAAAAAGCAGAGACATTACTTTGCCAACAAAGGTCCATCTGGTCAAGGCTATGGTTTTTCCAGTGGTCATGTATGGATGGGAGAGTTGGACTGTGAAGAAAGCTTAGCGCCGAAAAATTAATGCTTTTGAACTGTGGTGTTGGAGAAGACTCTTGAGAGTCCCTTGGACTGTAAGGAGATCCAACCAGTCCATCCTGAAGGAGATCAGTCCTGGGTGTTCATTGGAAGGACTGATGTTGAAGCTGAAACTCCAGTACTTTGGCCACCTCAAGTGAAGAGTTGACTCATTGGAAAAGACCCTGATGCTGGGAGGGATTGGGGGCAGGAGGAGAAGGGGACGACAGAGGATGAGATGGCTGGATGGCATCACCCACTCGATGGGCATGAGCTTGAGTAAACTCCGGGAGTTTGTGATGGACAGGGAGGCCTGGTGTGCTGCGATTCATGGGGTCACAAAGAGTCGGCCAAGACTGAGTGACTGAATTGAACTGAACTAAATGTTCACTTATCTAGAATGTGAAGGAAATAGACTGGATTTGATGCTCTCCAAAATGTCTCTCCATCTACAGTTACAGATTTTATTTCAGTATTTTTTCTAACATGTAGAACATAATGTCCTTAAAAAGCAGGGTGTTCGTGTTTTCTCTAGGATCTCTATAGTATTAAAAAATAATCTCTCTCAACTGTATTCCAAGGGGACTGTGAGATTTTTCTTCATAAAGTGCCAGAAATAGAAGTGATTGAAAATCCAGCTCTACTATTTGAGAAAAGAAAGAAGCACTGGTGATTTAAATAGTTATTCATAATAAATACCATCCTCTCAAAATAACATTAAGATAATTAAATCACAAAACAGTAAAAATAATTTCATTCATATAATAAGATAAATCGAAGAATGAGTTTATTTATTCATTTAAACAACTTCTGTAAGTCAAACACCAAGCTCATGATAAAATCAAATATTTTCCTGAATTCAAAAGTAATGTTGTACATTTATAGCTTCTCAAGTGCAAATAGACTTCTGGCTTCTGAATGTCTTCACACTCTCTGCCATTCCTGCAAAGTTGTATTCTCTCTTGCATGCACCAGTAGTAAATGGCCAGTTTAATGGGTGAAAGCAACAGCTCTGTTAGGAGAAAGGGTTAGCCACAGTGCTGGTTGATGATCTCTAAGAGAAGGCAATTGTGAGATTATCATTCCTATGAAAGTGAGTGCATTTCTTATTATGGATCACTTTTAAATAGTGAAATGCTAATATCACACTTTTATTCTGGTTCATCTTGTAAAAGGTGTGATGACTATCCATTTAAAGTTAATTTTGGCTATTTTTCTTTGCACTTATTTCTCCCCTCAGCCTCAGGAAAATATATATATTCCATCGGTTAATAAATTTGCAGATGACATAAATTTCCCCATGACCTAACTGCATCACATTTTCAACAATATATAAATGCTGTGAAAATATATGCAAATAAAAATGAAAATTGTCAATATTTATAAGTTTTAATACAGATTGTACTCTGAGATCTTCAAAAGAACATACCCCATAAGACTCTGTTCATCCACACAAAAGATTATGTTGAAGTTATAACTTAATTGACAATTATTTTGGTAAATTATGTGCCCCATTTCTTCTTCCATACCAGCCATCTTAGAATCCCTGTGTATTAATTTTCTAGGCCTGACATAGCAAAGTACCACAAACTGAGTGACATAAAAAGACAGAAATTGATTTTCTCACACCTCTGGAGGCTAGAAGTGAGAAATCAAGGTGTCAGCAGGGTTCATTCCTTCTGAAAGATCTTAGTGAGAGAGTCAATTCCTAGGCAGATTGATAAGAAGCCCAGGGTCCCCAAGGAGAAGAAAGGGGTCTGGGGCTCTCAAAGTGGAGATAGGGGTCTGGAATTCTCAAGGAAGAAGAAAGGACAAATTTTTTTTTTTTTTTTGGTCTACATTCCTTAGTCTTAGTCACACACAACGTTTTTGTTTTTTGTTTTTTTTTCTTTAAACCTTGAACTGATGATTACCCAGCTCAGTTTAAACTCTGTACTAGGGATTATACAACAACAATGTATCCTGCTTGAGGGCAGTTTCTCCTTCCTGAAAACCTTCTGACTAATCCTGATATCTTGGAATGTATATTGTGGGAGTGGGTCTGGTAGGATCTTTCTATTGTTAAATTCAAAACTTGTTATCCTAAAATGTAAATTGTGGGAGTGGGTCTGGTAAAATTTTCACAAACTTGAGACATTCTTTTGGTTTACTGTAGTAAATAATGCATCACTTCAATGTCTGCTGCTGTGGCCTTCTCCCTTTGAGTCTTACACCTTCTTCCTCCTGTGTGTTTCTATGTATTCACATAGCAACTTCCTCTTTTATAAGGACACCAGCCCTGGTGGCTCAGATGGTAAAGAATCCACCTGCAATGTGGGAGACCTGGGTTCGATCCCTGGGTTGGGAAGATCACCTGGAGGAAGCCATGGCAACCCACTCCAGTACTCTCGCCTGGAGAATCCCCATGGACAGAGGAGCCTGGGGGGCTACTTTCCTTAGGGTCACGAAGAGTCGGACATGCCTGAGCGACTAAGCACAGCACAGCCATATTGGGTCAGGGGCCCATTCCCACTCTAGTACTCTTGCCTGGAAAATTCCATGGATAGAGGAGCCTGGTAGGCTACAGTCCAAGGGGGTCCCAAAGAGTCGGACACAACTAAGCAACTTCACTTTCTTCTCTACAACTGTATTAACTACATATCAAATGAACTTATTTCCAATTAAGGTCAGACTCTCATGTTCTGGTGGTCAGACTTTAACGTATATCAGCGGAGGCACAATTCAGCCACTAACTCTCTGCTTATAATGCCACTAACACCATTTTAAGAGTGCTAAGTCATTTCAGTTGTGTCAGACTCTTTGTGACCCCATGGACTCTAGCCTGACAGGCTCCTCTGTGCATGGGATTCTCCAGACAAGAATACTGAAGTGGGTTGTCATTTCCTTCTCCAGGGAATCTTCCCCACCCAGGAATCAAACCCATATCTCCAAAGTCTCCTGCATTGGCAGGCAGATTCTTTACCATGAAAGCCCCCTAGGAAACTCAGTTAAGAAACCTCCCTAAATGGCTCCTCTGAACAATGAACTAGCAGATCTCTCTTCTCACTTTAATCTCAAACCACACAGTATTACCTGTCATGTGACTGCCATTCTGAAGACTTCAAAGTCACAATATTATTATTGCTTTGTGGCATTTATTACATGCTGCTGCTACTGCTAAGTCGCTTCAGTCGTGTCCAACTGTGCGACCCCATAGATGGCAGCCCATCAGGCTCCTCCATCCCTGGGATTTTCCAAGCAAGAACACTGGAGTGGGTATTTATTACATAGAAAACATTTAAAACTATTGGGTCTATTCTAATAGGCCCAAGCACCATATTATCTCACATATTGATTTTATTTCCCATGTGATCAAAGACATTGCATACAAACAGAGAGAGACTCCTAATATTTTACAAAATCATCCATCACACATCAGACTGACATCTTCTCAAATGACTAAGGGAGGCTATGAAGGTCTAATCCCTGACTAATGCCCCTATTTTAAAAATCCCCTGTAGACATCCATTAGCGAATATTTTGAGAGAAACAAGCCAGAGGAGACAGCTCTATCAGTGTCAAAGGGACTGCTTTTAAAAGTGACCTTGCCTATTGAATATCCAGCATGGTAAGAGAGTAGCATTTTTATACACACATAGACTCATTCACTTGCATACACGTCCTCTGGAAAATGCTGTGCAGAAAAGAAAGCTCTAGAGAATGATAACACGTCTGTTAGCAGAAATGAAACTTGTTAAAATGCGACCTAGGACAAACTTCAATCAAATCAGTGGAGCAAAATCCTCTGTGAGCCAACAGAAAGCATAGCGCCAACATCTACAAGACATCACCTGATTATATGCCTCTGTGTGTATTCTTTATAATCCATGCTTAGAATTCTATACATTTACAAACTTCCAACTTGATTAAGAGCTGAAAAATCTAGAATGATAGTGTAAAGCATACTGATTGCCCCCTCCCCCAAAACTGATTTCATTAAAAGATAAGAATTATGTTGACAGTTAGGTAAAAAAAAAATAACTTCATATTGTTTCAAAATCAAATCATTTTACCAACTTAATCCTTTTAGTGTACGAATTTTTCATGAAGTTAACTATGTTTTCCCAGTAGTCATGTATGGATGTGAGAGTTGAACTATAAAGAAAGTTGAGCACTGAAGAATTGATGCTTTTGAACTATGGTGTTGGAGAAGACTCTCGAGAGTCGCTTGGACTGCAAGGACATCCAACCAGTCCATTCTAAGGGAAATCAGTCCTGAATATTCATCGGAAGGACCAATGCCAAAGCTGAAACTCCAATACTTTGGCCACCTGATGTGAAGAACTGACTCCTTGGAAAAGACCCTGATGTTGGGAAAGATTGAAAGTGGGAGGAGAAGGGGATGACAGAGGATGAGATGGTTGGATGAAATCACCAACTCGATGGACATGAGTTTGAGTAAACTCTGGGAGTTGGTGATGGACAGGGAGGCCTGGCGTGCTGCGATTCATGGGGTCACAAAGAGTCAGACAGGACTGAGTGACTGAACTGAACTGAACTGAACTGAACTAAAATTATATTTAAGAAAGTAATTATGTAAATCCTACATTAATTTGCTGTCTGTGCTTAGACAATTTCATTCTGCCCATATAAGGCTTGGATGAACTATTTGTAATCAGGCTAATATGGAATAATTGCCTTTTCACATTTTCAATGGATCAAAAGATCAGTATGATCCAGTAATGAAATGCATGTAGCCTGCACATTAGTTCATATAATCCATGCACATTTATGTTTACTAGCCTTGCCAACAATTCAGTTCAACCATTTTTGAACAGGGGTATATGAGACATATTCATATAACCCAGTGCCTTCTATCTATATCTATTTAGTTAGTAGTTATTATGTACATAATAGTGAAAGCTATTTATTTGCCAGGATATTCTCACTTTCAATGGAGCAGCTTCACATCTCCTTTGATTTGTGGCAATTTCAAGAAAGATTGTGTTGGGGGTGAAAAAAGCATCAAACTTCAAAAGAATTTTAAAAGTTTTTATAGATCTTCCTAATTTTTAGCTTAATAGAAAAATGCTGGATTCTTTTATCTGATCAGCATTTAATATAGAACAAAATGTTGTCTTGGTTGAAGTGCATTAAAAAAAATGAAGATTGACATAGATAAATACTTTGAAAATAAAGGAACAGTTACATAGAATTTTTAATAATTGTGAATATTCTTTTTTGATACTGTACCAAGATTGTACAACAATATTTTCTTAAAGTTACTTGCAGTGTAAAACCTGAAGCCATGTTTTAAAAAGTTTCATACTATGTGACATTAAAATCCATTGATTTATCTTCAGCTTAAAATGGGTATCTTACCCATGCATGAATTTATAACATCACTCATTTGTCACTGACATATAGATTTTCTAAAAGAAGACATTTTATTACACAATGCAAAAATTATTCATGTCATCATTAACCTCACCAGAAAAGTCTCTACATGTTGGGAAATTGTCAAGTTCAGATAGTTAAATACAGCTTTCAAAAATTACAATTCTTGCTTCAAATTTTGAATTTTTATCAATGGCAACTGTGAGATTATATATATATATATTCATATGAATATATATATATATGAATCTCTACTCCTGATTCCTGATACAGGTTTCCTAAAATCCTAGAAAATAGAATGTTAGCAGAATCATTCATTCTAACATTTAATTTTTGACCTTAGTTCCAGTAATAGAGCTACAAAAACCCTTGTCATTTCCTAATTGATAAGAGTACTAGAAGCATTTTTTTTTTCCTACATTTAATCTTTAACCCAGGTTCCTGACACAGGGCTCCTAAGTCCATTGGAATTTCCTGAGTGGTAGGAGAGTCTTTTGTTCTGACAAGGTGACTCTTGAGTGGTCACCAGAAAGACCAAGCCAGGATTAGAACCTTGGATGTGTTAGCTCCACTCCTCACACCTCAGAAACAGAGGAAGGGCTGGAAATAGAGTTAGTAATTGATCATGAGTACATGATAATGCCTCCATAAAATTCTTAGCAGTGTGGGGTTTGGAGAGTTTCCAGATTGGTAAACGCATGTGTGTACCTACCAAGAGGGTGATGCCCCCTAAATCCATAGGGACAGAAACTCCAGGACTCAAGACGTTCCCAGCATTTGACCATTGTATCTCATCATCTAGCTATTCTTTTATATCCTTTATTATGTAATAAGCTGTTAAACATATTTCCCTGAGTTCTGACACAGACTGTGTCAGAACTGAATCCAAGGGAGATGGTGTCATGGGAACCTCTCAAGTTGGACAGAAGTTATTAGTAACCTGGGGACCCACCCTTTGCTATTGGTATCTGGGGGCAGGGGCATTCTTGTGAGACTGAGCCCTCAACCTGTGAAATCTTTTGTTAATACCAGATAGTGTCAAAATTGAGTTAAATTATAAGGCCCCCAGGTGGAGTGACAGAAAGCTGTTCGGTGTGGTTTAAAAACCCACATATCTGGTATCAGAGGTGCTGTGAATGTGGGAAAGTGTGAGAGTCAAGGGGAAACACAGGGAAACTGAGTTTTCCCTTCTCAGCAATGAATATTGTTAGTCTTTTCTTCAAAGTAACAGGCTCATTGTGTTTGTTTACAACATTGGGGTTTGGGGTAGGATACCCTCAAATTTGCCACAAAGGCAAACTGATTATTTAGAATTAGAGCTCCATAAGAAATAACCAATGCATGAGGAATACTCATTCATCTCTCCATTTCCCTGAAAACAGGAAATAAGTCTTTCATGTAAAAGGTACAGTCCCTGCATCTGGAGATAGAAGGACACTCATGTAGACAGAGATGGGGAATTTGTGACAAGAAGATATATAAACACACCTTGGCACTTAGTTAATTTACTACCCCAATTCTAAACACTGTTTGGATTCTTCACTAATTGTGTATCCCAAACCTGAGTTCTTTTGTCCTGTCAACAACTCACAAATTTATTATTTCTTTGTCTAAAACATACCGGCTTTCCTGGTGGCTCAGGTGGCAAAGAATCTCCCTTCAATGCAGGAGAGCCAGGTTCATTCCCCAAGTCGGGGAGATCCGCTGGAGAAGGGAAAGTTTACCCACTTCAATATTCTTTTTTTTTTTTAATAAAATATAAATTTATTTATTTTAATTGGAGGCTAATTACAATATTGTAGTGGTTTTGCCATACGCTGACATGAATCCGCCACAGGTGTATATGTGTTCCCCATCCTGAACCCCCCTCACACCTCCCTCCCCATCCCATCCCTCTGGGTCATCCCAGTGCACCAGACCCAAGCACCCTGTTTCATGCATCGAACCTGGACTGGTGATTCATTTCACATATGATAATATACATGTTTCAGTGCCATTCTCCCAAATCATCCCGCCCTAGCCCTCTCCCACAGAGTCCAAAAGTATATGTTCTATACATCTGTGTCTCTTTTGCTGTCTTGCATATAGGGTTATCGTTATTATCTTTCTAAATTTCATATATATGCATTAGTATGCTGTATTGGAGCTTTGTTTTGTTTTTTCCTGGGTTACTTCATTCTGTGTAATAGGCTCCAGTTTCATCCACCTCATTAGAACTGATTCATATGTATTCTTTTTAATAGCTGAGTAATATTCCATTGTGTGTATGTAATATTTTTTCTTGGAGAATCCATGGACAGACGAGCCTAACCATGGGATTGCGAAGAGTCAGACACAACTAAGCAACTTTCACTTTCACTTTGTCTGAAACATGTAAAAGTCATCTGCTTGGGCTACTTCTTCATCCTCATTTCTATGAGACCTCTATGTGCAAAAATTAAAATTTACTGTTTCACCTCTTAATCTGTTTTGTGACAATTTTATTATTAGTCCAGCCACAAGAACTCAAGAGGAGTAGAAGGGGAAAATTTTCTCCTCCCCAACAATGAGATAATACTTGCCAAATGCACAAAGCGAAATAGTCATGTTTTGTCCATCTGCTGTGTTTTCCAAAATGACATTCCTTGAAAAATGTAGCTAGTGTGGCTTATATTACAATCACATAGTAATTTTCATTGAACAAACAATGCACTTGGTCAACAGCACAAATGCTTAATATGTACTTCCCACTTCATCACACAGAACGCCCTCAGTTCAGTTCAGTCACTCAGTCCTGTCTGACTCTTTGCAACCTCGTGGGCTGCGGCATGCCAGGCTTCCCTGTCCATAACCAACTCCCGGAGTTTACTCAAACTCCATTGAGTCCGTTGAGTCAGTGATGCTATCCAAGCATCTCATCCTCTGTCATCCCCTTCTCCTCCCACTTTCAATCTTTCCCAGCATCAGGGGCTTTTCCAAGGAGTCAGTTCTGCGAATCAAGTGGCCAAAGTATTGGAGTTTTGGCTTCAGCATCAGTCCTTCCAATGAATATTCAGGCCTGATTTCCTTTAGGGTGGACTAGTTGGATCTCCTTGCTGTCCAAGAGACTGTCAAGAGTCTTCTCCAACACCACAGTTCAAAGCATCAATTCTTTGGCACTCAGCTTTCTTTATACTCCAACTCTCATATCCATACTTGACTACTGCAAAAACCATAGCCTTGACTAGATGGACCTTTGTTGGCAAAGTAATGTCTCTGCTTTTTAATATGCTGTCTAGGTTGGTCATAGTTTTTCTTTCAAGGAGCAAACATCTTTTAATTTCATGGCTGCAGTCACCATCTGCAAAAAAATATAAGTCTGTCACTGTATCTTTTGTTTCCCCTTTTATTTGCCATGAAGTGATGGGACCAGATGCCATGATCTTAGTTTTCTGAATGTTGAGCTTTATACCAGCTTTTTAACTCTCTTCTTTCACGTTCTTCAAGAGGCACTTCAGTTCTTCTTTGCTTTCTGCCATAAGGGTGATGTCATCTGCATATCTGAGGTTATTGATATTTCTCTCAGCAATCTTGATTCCAGCTTGTGCTTCCTTCAGCCCAGCATTTCTCATGATGTACTCTGCATATAAGTTAAATAACTAGAGTGACAATATACAGCCTTGACATACTCCTTTCCTGATTTGGAACCAGTATGGTGTTCCATGTCCAGTTCTAACTATTGCTTTTGGATCTGCATACAAGGTTTCTCAAGAAGCAGGTCAGGTGGTCTGATATTGCCCTCTCTTTAAGAATTTTCCACAGTTTGTTGTGATCCATACAGTCAAAGGCTTTGGCATAGTTAATAAATCAGAAATAGATGTTTTTCTGGAACTCTCTTGCTTTTTCAGTGACCCAGTGGGTGTTTGCAATTTGATCTCTGGTTCCTCTGCCTTTTCTAAATCCAGCTTGAATGTCTGGAAGTTCACAGTTCACATATTTTTGAAGCCTGGCTTGGAGTATTTTGAGCATTACTTTACTAGCGTGTGAGATGAGTGCAATTGTGCAATGGTTTGAGCATTCTTTGGGATTGCCTTTCTTTGATACTGGAATGAAAACTGACCTTTTCCAGTCCTGTGGCCACTGCTGAGTTTTCCAAATTTGCTGGCATATTGAGTGCAGCACTTTCACAGCATCGTCTTTTAGGATTTGAAACAGCTCAACTGGAATTCTATCACCTCACTAGCTTTGTTCATAGTGATGCTTTGAACCTTAGGGGTTGAAGTTTTATAAAACATCTTTTATTGCTTCATAAAGAAAATTCTTAAGTGAAACCAGTGTCAGTGTTTGTGCATGTATGTGTGTGAGTGTGTGGGTTTCTGTTTGTTCTTTGCCTGCCAGGATGCATTTTTTGGAAGAATATAGCAGTAAATAGAATAGTGACTACTAGTGGAGTTTAGTGCCACTGCTTTAGCATGTGCTAAGGAAACAAGTCTTATCTACTAATTGCTTGTGTACAAGCAAATATCAACACACTGATAAAGGAAAATAACATTAGTGCAATTATCAGAATAGTTTTGATGTCACCTTCTATATCTTTTAAAGGGGCCTCAGAAGTCCCTAGAGGTCCATGGATCATACTTTGAGAATCACTGATAGACTAGGAGCCCTTAGAGAAGATAAAAGCCACATTTCTGGCTTATATTTATATATTTGCAACATTAAACTATGATGGTGTGCTGTGCTGTGCTTAGTCACTCAGTTATGTCCAACTCTTTGTAACCTCATGGACTGTAGCCCACCAGGCTCCTCTGTCCATGGGGATACTCCAGGCAAGAATACTGGAGTGGGTTGCCATGTTCCTCCTTCAGGGGATGGTTCCAACCCAGAGATCAAACCCAGGTCTCCCACATTGCAGGTAGACTCTTTACCATCTGAGCTACCACGGAAGCCCAAGAACATTGGAGTGGGTAGCCTATCCCTTCTCCAGGGGATCTTCCCAACCCAGGAATCAAACCGGAGTTTCCTGCATTGTAGGTGGATTATTTACAAGTTGAGTTAACAGGAAAGCCCAATATTAAACCATACTTTATATTAAATCATAATTACTGTTTGTAAAATACATCTCTTGTTTAAATACATTACTTTTTGTTTCAGATAATGTTAACTGAATTATTTACCCCATTCAATGTTTTCCAAATTCTAATAAGAAAAGGCAGAAATTAAAAGTTTTTTCCTAGATGTTCCATGATATAAAACACTTAGAAAGTCTTTTGCTTGACAAGATTCAGTTTTGTATATTCTTTTTTGCCCATTATAATGATCACTATGTACTGCTGACAATTTGAAACTTCAGCTTTTCACTCTTGGCCTTATTAACTGCAGAAATTCTCATTATGATTTTAACCCATGGAAGATCAGAGACAAATTTTTCTTGACAGCTTGAACATTTATTAATAAACTGTATGGCCATTTTATAACCTGAATTGTCAGAAGACTTCTTTCCAAAATTTTAAATTACATTGAAATTTCAAGTAGATATAACCTTAGTCCTTAATGAATATTATTTCAGGAGCAAATGTAGGCCTACAGAAAAGTCAATTTGTCTCCAAGAATTGAATAAATTTGAAGATAGTCTTAGAAAACTATTCTTAGATGATGATGTCAAATTATATTCACAAAAAATTATTTATAAAATACAAGGAAAATGTACACGTAAGCATATATATGTATGTGTATTATATTTTTACACATATACATATATATACATGTATACATGTTTATCTGTCTCTATCTATATCTGTCTGTCTATACTCATTCTTTATTGGCTATTCCATCCATTTCATCATCAGAGTCTGTCTTTCATTTGGCATAAACTCTTTTCTGGAACCAATTTTTAAATTAGTCTTAGTTGAAGTAGAATTTGTTATCACCATAAATTAGATCTGTATCTTTTGATTAACTCTAATTTTGGTATACTTATTAGATAAAAAATCTGATAGTGATATTGTACAAACTAATAAAATTCTGTTATCAATTCATTAACTCAGATATGTGTTTCAGACACTGTTTTTCACACTTGGAAGAAAGGATTTTGAAGACTGACATGGTTCCTTTCTTTCCCATCTTCCATTAATTTAGGGGAGAAAGCAGAAGTTAGTAACTATGTAAACCCATGAATAACATATAATTTCATAAGTATAAATATTTTCAAGAAAATAGAACTGAGGGCTGGAAAATAAAACTGAAAGCTGAGTGGGTCTAATTTAAATGGTCAAACAAAGCACCTCGTCAATATTACAAACTGAAACTGGGATGATGAGAAGTTGTCTTTACGGAGATCAAGAAGGGAGAGTTTGAGGCTGCAGTTTGTGTGATTCTTAGTAAAACCAGAACAGAGAAGTGGTCATTTCATAGGACAACGTGGTCATTTTTACTCTGATGTAAGATGAATAAGCAAAATGGAAGGGCTCAGATTCTACTTAAGAAGGCTTTAGTGGAGGATCAAGTTACAAGGCTTGAGAGAAAATACAAAATCCTTTCAAGTTTACATGGGAATGGATGTAAAGAAATATGGAGCAAACTGGAGAATGTGGTATCAAGAAACTTAAGATAATTATGCTAGAGCATGTTTTATGCTTATAAGAGATGTGGTAGACTAAAAATAGCTCCCCAAAGATGTCTACATCTGTGATGGTTAATTTTACGTGTACCTAACTGGACAGGGGTCCTCAGGTATTTGTATAAACATTATTCTGGGTGTATCTGAGTGTATTTCTGGATGACATTAACAAGCAAAGCAGATTGCCCTCCCCGTTTGGGGAGATCCTCATCCTATTTGCTGAAGGCCAGAAGACAATGAAAGACTGATTAAGGGAAGATTCCCTCTCCCTGTCTTACTGCCTTTGAGTTGGGACACTGGTCTTCTCCTGCCTTGAGATTCATATTCAGGCTGGATCTTATCATCTACTGGCCTGGTTTCAGGCCTTCAGACACTGAAACTATGCCATTGACTTTCCTCAGGCTCCAGTGTGCTAGACCTTGGGACTTCTCGGTCTTGATAGTTCCATGAGGCAGCTCCTTCTATTTGCTGTTTTGTTTTGTCACTAAGTCCAGCCGGACTCTCTGCAAACCCCTGGACTATAGCCCACCAGACTCTGATGTTCCTGCGATTCTCCAGGCAAGAATACTAGAGTGGGTTGTCATTTCCTCCTCTAGGGGATCTTTCCAACCCAAGGATAGAATCTGTGTCTCTTGTCTCCTGAACTGGCAGGCGAGCTTTTTGCCACTAGCACCACCTGGGAAGCCCAATACAACACCCGTGTTGATGCTCAGTTCCTCAGTCATGTCCCACTCTTTGCAACCCCATGGACTGCAGCATGCCCAGATTTCCCTGTCCTTCACTATCACCTGGAGTTTGCTCAAACTCATATCCATTAAGTCAGTGATGCCATCCAACCATCTCATCTGTCACCTACTTCACCTCCTGCCTTCAATCTTTCCCAGCATCAGGGTCTTTTCCAATGAGTCAGCTCTTTGCATCAGGTGGCCAAAGTATTGGAGTTTCAATTTCAGCATCTGTCCTTCCAATGAATATTCAGGGTTGATTTCCTTTAGGACCAACTTGTTTGATCTCCTTGCTGTCCAAGGGACTCTCAAGAATCTTCTCCAGGACCACAGTTCTAAATGATCCATTCTTTGGTGCTCAACCTTCTTTATGGTCCATGACTACTGGAAAAACCATAGCTTTAACTGTTTAGACTTTTGTCAGCAATGTGATGTCTCTGCTTTCTACTATGCTGCCTGGGTTTGTCATAACTTTTCTTCCAAGGAACAAGTGTCATTTAATTTCATGGCTGCAGTCACCCTAGAACCCTGTAAATGTGTTATTTAAATGACAAAAAGGACTTTGCCATAGTGATTAAATTACAGTTCTTGGGAGATAAGTCTGGATTATCTTGGTGGGCCCAGTATAATCACAAGGGTCCTTGTAAGAGGGAAGGAGTCAATGCTACAGACCGAATGTGCTTCCCCACAGATTCATACATCTTGTGTATATTACACTCAAATGGAGGAGGAATATCAAGAATAACTTACTAAACTTATGGAAAGGAGATGCTTACAGAACAGATTTGAATCTCTGCGGTGTCTGGAAGGACAAGAAAGGAGGGAGCTAAATAGGCCTGAAATAAGAAAGTTCCATATAATTACTATCTTTATATGACTATTCTAATGTTTGTATTATAGGATTTCAGGACTACTAATCCTATAAGTTATATTCACCATTTAGTTATTTATAAAATATTATAGCATGGCTTTTTTCTAGACATTTTCAAAACAGTTTTAGCCTTAAAGACATAATTTTCTTCCTGATTTTCCTAATTTACTAGTTGAAATAAACTTCTTTCTAAAATAATTTGCAGCTTTATTTCTTTTATTAATTTCACTTTAACTTATTGAGTGTTCACTTTGTTCCACCAAGATAAAGAGAAAAATATGAGAAAATTTAAGAGTTTGAGTTATAATTCATTGTATTTATAATTTCTCCTTTTGATTTGTAGCATTTTCTAATCTATGAAAGGGTATCCTACTTCATAATAAAACTGCCTTGGGTCAACAATTCAAAACCAAAAATATTCAGAATAAAGCACACAGAGATGTAGCAATTAAAATGACATAGTAATAAAGTATCATATTGTGATGCCTTCTTTTAAAGTAAAAAGACCACACATCATATTTCATTATTAATTTTACATGAAAAGATTCATAAATCCTTTCTGTTTGCTGTATGCCTGCAGTCGAACTTCTGCATAGTAGAAAATAACTTGTGCCTGAATAGATATAATTCATTCAACAGAAATTTCTTTTGTTGCTACTGTTGAGGGTTTAAAAAAAAAAACTTGTAATTTTTTAATTAGAAAAAGAAAACATTTGTAACAACTCATGGAATATAACTATTTATAAGTTATATCAATAGTCTTACCTTCTCCTCTCCTTTTCTCTCCCTCTCCACTGAAGTATACTAAGCAATGTTAGCAGATTGCTTTTCCCCTTTCAAACTTATTTTTTTTAACCTTGTTTAGAGACAGAGATACATGTGCCGAGTTGCTTCCATTGTGTCTGACTCTGTGACCTCTATGGATTGCAGCCCGGCACACTCTTCTCTGTCCCTAGGATTCTCCAGGTAAGAATACTGGAATGGGTTTCCATGCCCTCCTCCAGGGGATCTTCCCCATAGAGATACACACACATATGGTTTATTTTCCTTTTTAAATATGTTTTTATTTTTCAAAAACAGATTTACATGGGTGTTAAGACTTCAGTTGTGTCTGACTCTTTGTGACCCTATGGACTGTAGCTCACCAGCCTCCGCTGTCCATGGGATTCTTCAGGCAAGAATACCAGAGTGGGTTGCATGTGCTCCTCCAGGGGACCTTCCCAGCTCAGGGAAGGATCCTGTATCTCGTGTCTCCTGCATTGGCAGGCGGGTTCTTTACCGCTAGTGCCACCTGGGAAGCCCCAAATACAGAATTATTCATTGCTAAATAATGTGTTACAGATGTATTTCTAGGTCAATGCATAAATAACAAGCTAACTTATTTAACTGCTTCATTTTCTAGCTACAAATATAGCATACCTTAATTAACAATTCCATATCGTTTGACATTCAGGTTATTTCCAGTTACATAACAGTCTTCAGTAACTATCATTATCTATCAGTGTTATTGCTTATTTTGTAGCAAGATTTACTCCTATTGAGTACTGCAATGTTCCTTGCCCCAAATTTGATCCAAAATGTACTTTTACCAACGATGCATAACTGTGTTCTTCCCTCACACACCTAAAAGAAGTGAATGCTACCAATGTTTAAAATAGTCACTAATAAAATAGGTTTAAGAAAAAACGTAGTTTTTGCTGTTTTAAATTTTCATTTCTCTAATAACAAGGGCTTTTGACTTGCTTTCTAATATAATTTTTTTAATATTTTTAAATTTTTGTGAGTTAACTACCAATTTGCAAACTGTTTTTTTTTAATTGGTATCTGTATTTTTAATACATTTTTAGAAATTTTCTTTATGCTTGTGAATTTAACTCCTGGCTTATTATATCTATACTTCACTTTGTTTTGTATATGAATAATTTAATTTATATAATTTTATATGACTATTTACCTTGATGTTTTCTAATATTGTATTTTCATGACTCAAGAATATACCATTTTTCTTATTTTTCTGTTACCTGTAAATTTTTCCAACATTAGCTATGAAAAAAAAATGTACATTTTAAATTTAAAAATGATAATACAATGATTCCTTTTTATACAAAAGGCCTACATATATTAACTGTTAATATTTTACTATTTTTTAATCTATGCATCTTTAGTTTATTTGTTGAACCATTTAAAAATGTTACATAATTCTTGACACTTTACCCTGAAATACTTTACATGCATCTCCTAAAAATTAGAAAAATTTTTGTGGTTTCATTCAATCAATTCTTCCATTTCACAAAGGACATCAGCATTTTTCCCTAATGCTATTTACTATAAATCTATATTAAATTTTCTCCTTTTACTCTGGAAATTCATCATTAACTGCCCCTCCCGCTTCCCCCTGCTGAAGCATAATTCAGCTGTTTGTGATGTTAAATTTGATCGCTTTATTTTTGAGAAAATGGCAATCAGATCTTTTTTTTTTTTTATGGTGAAAAACAGTTTTATTTTTTTATTTTTATTTTTTTTATTAGTTGGAGGCTAATTACTTCACAACATTTCAGTGGGTTTTGTCATACATTGATATGAATCAGCCATAGAGTTACACGTATTCCCCATCCCGATCCCCCCTCCCACCTCCCTCTCCACCCGATTCCTCTGGGTCTTCCCAGTGCACCAGGCCTGAGCACTTGTCTCATGCATCCCACCTGGGCTGGTGATCTGTTTCACCATAGATAATATACGTGCTGTTCTTTTGAAATATCCCACCCTCACATTCTCCCACAGAGTTCAAAAGTCTGTTCTGTACTTCTGTGTCTCTTTTTCTGTTTTGCATATAGGGTTATCGTTACCATCTTTCTAAATTCCATATATATGTGTTAGTATGCTGTAGTGTTCTTTATCTTTCTGGCTTACTTCACTCTGTATAATGGGCTCCAGTTTCATCCATCTCATTAGAACTGATTCAAATGAATTCTTTTTAACGGCTGAGTATTATTCCATGGTGTATATGTACCACAGCTTCCTTATCCATTCATCTGCTGATGGGCATCTAGGTTGCTTCCATGTCCTGGCTATTATAAACAGTGCTGCGATGAACATTGGGGTGCACATGTCTCTTTCAGATCTGGTTTCCTCAGTGTGTATGCCCAGAAGTGGGATTGCTGGGTCATATGGCAGTTCTATTTCCAATTTTTTAAGAACTCTCCACACTGTTTTCCATAGTGGCTGTACTAGTTTGCATTCCCACCAACAGTGTAAGAGGGTTCCCTTTTCTCTACACCCTCTCCAGCATTTATTGCTTGTAGACTTTTGGATAGCAGCCATCCTGACTGGCGTGTAATGGTACCTCATTGTTGTTTTGATTTGCATTTCTCTAATAATGAGTGATGTTGAGCATCTTTTCATGTGTTTGTTAGCCATCTGTATGTCTTCTTTGGAGAAATGTCTGTTTAGTTCTTTGGCCCATTTTTTGATTGGGTCATTTATTTTTCTGGAATTGAGCTGCAGGAGTTGTTTGTATATTTTTGAGATTAATCCTTTGTCTGTTTTTTCATTTGCTATTATTTTCTCCCAATCTGAGGGCTGTCTTTTCACCTTACTTATAGTTTCCTTTGTAGTGCAAAAGCTTTTAAGTTTCATTAGGTCCCATTTGTTTAGTTTTGCTTTTATTTCCAATATTCTGGGAGGTGGGTCATAGAGGATCTTGCTGTGATTTATGTCAGAGAGTGTTTTGCCTATGTTCTCCTCTAGAAACTAAAGAGACCATAGCAAAAATCAACAAAGCTAAAAGCTGGTTTTTTGAAAAAATAAACAAAATTGACAAACCATTAGCAAGACTCATTAAGAAACAAAGAGAGAAGAACCAAATTAACAAAATTAGAAATGAAAATGGAGAGGTCACAACAGACAACACTGAAATACAAAGGATCATAAGAGACTACTACCAGCAGCTCTATGCCAATAAAATGGACAACTTGGATGAAATGGACAAATTCTTAGAAAAGTATAACTTTCCAAAACTGAACCAGGAAGAAATAGAAGATCTTAACAGACCCATCACTGGCAAGGAAATCGAAACTGTCATCAAAAATCTTCCAGCAAACAAAAGCCCAGGACCAGATGGCTTCACAGCTGAATTCTACCAAAAATTTAGAGAAGAGCTAACACCTATCTTACTCAAACTCTTCCAGAAAATTGCAGAAGAAGGTAAGCTTCCAAACTCATTCTATGAGGCCACCATCACCCTAATTCCAAAACCAGACAAAGATGCCACAAAAAAAGAAAACTACAGGCCAATATCACTGATGAACACAGATGCAAAAATCCTTAACAAAATTCTAGCAAACAGAATCCAACAACATATTAAAAAAATCATACACCATGACCAAGTGGGCTTTATCCCAGGAATGCAAGGATTCTTTAATATCCGCAAATCAATCAATGTAATACACCACATTAACAAATTGAAAGATAAAAACCATATGATTATCTCAATAGATGCAGAGAAAGCCTTTGACAAAATTCAACACTCATTTATGATTAAAACTCTCCAGGAAGCAGGAATAGATGGAACATACCTCAACATAATAAAAGCTATATATGACAAACCCACAGCAAGCATCACCCTCAATGGTGAAAAATTGAAAGCATTTCCCCTGAAATCAGGAACAAGACAAGGGTGCCCACTCTCACCACTACTATTCAACATAGTGTTGGAAGTTTTGGCCACAGCAATCAGAGCAGAAAAAGAAGTAAAAGGAATCCAGATAGGAAAAGAAGAAGTGAAACTCTCGCTGTTTGCAGATGACATGATCCTCTACATAGAAAACCCTAAAGACTCTACCAGAAAATTACTAGAGCTAATCAATGAATATAGTAAAGTTGCAGGATATAAAATTAACACACAGAAATCCCTTGCATTCCTATATACTAACAATGAAAAAACAGAAAGAGAAATTAAGGAAACAATACCATTCACCATTGCAACAAAAAGAATAAAATACTTAGGAGTATATCTACCTAAAGAAACAAAAGACCTATACATAGAAAACTATAAAACACTGATGAAAGAAATCAAAGAGGACACAAACAGATGGAGAAACATACCGTGTTCATGGATTGGAAGAATCAATATTGTCAAAATGGCTATTCTACCCAAAGCAATCTATAGATTCAATGCAATCCCTATCAAGCTACCAACGGTATTTTTCACAGAACTAGAACAAATAATTTCACAATTTGTATGGAAATACAAAAAACCTCGAATAGCCAAAGTAATCTTGAGAAAGAAGAATGGAACTGGAGGAATCAACCTGCCTGACTTCAGACTCTACTACAAAACCACAGTCATCAAGACAGTATGGTACTGGCACAAAGACAGAAATATAGATCAATGGAACAGAATAGAAAGCCCAGAGATAAATCCACGAACCTATGGACACCTTATCTTTGACAAAGGAGGCAAAGATATACAATGGAAAAAAGACAACCTCTTTAACAAGTGGTGCTAGGAAAACTGGTCAACCACTTGTAAAAGAATGAAACTAGAACACTTTCTAACACCATACACAAAAATAAACGCAATCAGATCTTTTTAAGGAAAGGGCCACTTATTTTTCCCCTTTGTAATTCTCAGATAATTTCCAGAGTGGCTTTGGCACTGTTTTAATTTGTATACTCTGAAACACTTTAATTGTTGGCTTTAGCATCCGTTTCTCTCTCTGTTTTTCATATTCCCTCTTACATACACACATACCATACAAAGGACTCATGGGTTTTGTTTGTTTACTATCAGTTACAGAAATGATAGTAACAAGTTACTAATGTTGTTATTTAAATAATCCAGCTTGAGCCCATAGGAGGCCCTTTAGGCTTGACTTTGTTTTTTGGCATGTCTTCTTTGTTAGTTTTTGAATTCTTTGTTTTCTGATATAAGACATCCCAGTGTTACATAACACTTCTCCTTTCCTGATCCAGGAAGTAGTCATTTCTCCAAGAAGCCCTGACTCTTTTTAGTGAGGAATGATTCTTGGAAATGAAGATATCCATCCTTCTGATTCATTCATACTATCCTACTTCTGTTGCTGATTTTTTTTTTTTCCCCTTCACCACTAGTTCTCTAAGGGATATTTCATGTTACCTATGTTCCTGTGGTGGAGCTTTTCCAACACAACCATAACTGGTCCTTGCATTTTTCAAGCCTCTTTCTTTCAAATTTCTGGAGTCTAGGAGCCTGATTCAATGACATTGTAGTTTCAGTATTTCCTACCTTGACTGATACCTTTCTTTTCTTTTGTAACTAACCCAATTTGCCTTGCTGGTTCTATGTATGCACTGGAGTTAACATGGCTGATCTCAGAAGGTCCACTTATGTGAAAAATAACTTGTTGAGAAATTATTGTCTCCAAATTATCTGTTGTTGTGGGTTATGGGTGATTTTGCTTGCTCTCCTTGCCAATCTGTTGCTACACTCATTAATTTTGATTTTATAGCTTTTTAAATTAAAAAATAATTTTTTATGAAATTATTTAAGGTTCTTAATTTTTCTCCAAATGAAGTTTTGCTCTGTTGTATACTTTTGGCATGATATCTTCCTTTTTAAATTCAAAATAGCATGTGATTTTAGTTTCCATTTATTTATTTTTTTAATCCAGGTTAAATTTTTAAGTGTTACTTTCATATATTTGCATATGGTTGTAAGATGTGGTATATACAATCTTAAAAAAAGTTTTCATGACTATTTGAGCATATTACTAAAAATATCTTCTTTTTAAGATATATTTAGCTTTCTTGAAATGCCAAGCCTAAAATAGACTAATTAAACTCCTCCATTCTAATTGAGATTTTAATGGTATCATTGTATAATTAGGTGTTTAAAATATATACAACCTATAGCTCTGTGATCCAACATTCTCTTCTTACCTATCTAATATGTCACCCCTATGGGTAAATATTATTTTTTAAAAGCTTTAGGATGAGGAAACAATAGAAAATTAAAATTAAGGGATATTACAAAATAATTGTTTATTATCCTTCAAAATGTCAAGGTTGAATTTTCCGGAGAAAGCCTGAGGAACTGGTCCAGATGAAAGGAGACTAAAAACAGATGACAACTGAATGTACTGTAAGACCCTGAATTAAACCTTGGACAATGATAAGCAACAGGTATAAAGGACATTATTGACATCGCTGGCTTCCCTGATGGCTCAGGGGTAATGAATATGCATGCCAATGCAAGAAATGCTGGTTCAATCCCTGGGTCAGGAAGATTCCCTGGAGAAAGAAAATGGCAACCCACTCCAGTATTCTTGCCTTGAAAATTCCATAGACAGAGGATCCTGGTGGTTAGAGTCCATGGGGTTGCAAGAGAGTTGGCAAGACTTAGCTACCAAGCAACAACAATTGGCATAGCTGCTGCTGCTGCTGCTAAGTCACTTCAGTTGTGGCCAACTCTGTGCGACCCCATAGAAGGCAGCCCACCAGGCTCTTCTGTCCCTGGGACTCTCCAGGCAAGAATACTGGAGTGGGTTGCCATTTCCTTCTCCTTGGCATAGCTAAAGAATTTTGAATATAAATATATTGAGAGAGAATAATGAAGCAAAACAATGCGAAGGAAAAATGTGAACAATGATCGAATTTGGGTGGAGAAGAATTCCTTTTACTATTTTTGCATCTTCAGTATAAAGTTTGAATTACATCAAAATTAAAAATTGAAGGACTTCTCAAAAGAAAAGGTGTCAGGATTTGGAAAAATCACAAATAAATCAGGGCTCCCCTGTTAGCTCACCTGGTAAAGAATCCACCTGCAATGCAGGAGACACGGTTCAATCTCTGATTTGGGAGAGTCCCCTGGAGAAGGGATAGGCTAGGCACTCCAGTATTCTTGGGCTTCTTTGGTGGCTCAGACAGTAAAGAGTCTGCCTGCAATGCGAGAGACCTGGGTTCGATCCCTGGGTTAGGGAGATCCCCTGGAGCAGATCATGGCAACCCATTCCTGTATTCTTGCCTGAAGAATCCCCATGGACAGAGGAGCTTGGAGAGCTACAGTCCATGGGGTCACAGAGAGTCCAATACAGCTATGCAACTAAGTACAGCACTAATAAATCAACCATCTACATTTATTAAATTACTCATGGAGTACTCATAACAAATAGCAAACTAATCAAAGCAAAGAGATTAAAAGCAAATTTTTATTAAATATAAATAGGATTGTGATTACACACCTGGTTCTATAGATTGATCCTATATAAGTGAAAGATGTGTTAATTTATGTGTGCATCTTTATCTCTAGGCATTACAAGAAGGCTTCCAGAACCAGCTGTGACCAAAAAGTCTCTTGTTCAGTAAGAAAGAATAAGGTAGAAAGACAGACTGAGAGCTATAGAGACATAGAAGAAAAATCAGAGATAGAACTCTCCTCACTCAAATTTTTAAGCTTGTTCTTTCCATCTGATTTGATCATTTTAGATCACATGCCTATCTCAGGATATGTCATGTATTGCTCTTCTACCTAGTTAGTAAAGAAAACTGTAATTCGAGAGAGTAAAGAATCATTTTTGGATGAAAAACATGAGGCAGTTTTATGTATTTAATATCATTTGCACTATAGTTACATGTAAGAAAGTTACATGTAAGAAAATAATGACTCTAACAAGTATAAAAAAATTGCAAATGGAATTATGGATATAGCCAGATTGTGTTTGTGTGTGTTGGATTTTTTATTTTTGATACAATTAAACCAAGCAAGATGGAGGAGCAAGGAAGTAGATCAATTGTAACTGTTGAAGAAATTTTGATAGCATTGTAAGAAGATAAAATATTATATGAAGTATAAATGGAGGCTATTTCTGATCCATGAGCTGAAGGATTACATGATCTTCCTGTTAGACATAGAAGATCTCTTTGTCCCATTATCTCTTTCATTTAAATAAGCCAAATTCTAAAAAGAGAACATCTGCCCCTTTCAAACTGCCAAAATTATACTCCTGAGATAATTTCCTTATGCATAAATTTGCATAAATTTTTGCTAAAGATTAAATTACTATTAAAAGCCAAACTTCTATCTATGTGAAAACATTTTCCAATTGTGGAAACCAGTGAAAAATTAGACAAATTATACCCTATATGATTCAGCAGAATAAAGTTATCAATTCTCCCAATTGACCTATACATTTAATGCAACTCCTATCAAAGTAGCAGCAAGGTTTTGTTAAGACACAGACAAGTTCATTCTAAAATTTATATGGAATTGCATAGAGCCTAGAATAGACAGCACAATCTTGAAAGAGGAGAATAAAATGAGAGTAATCATCCTAAGAATTAAGTCCTACTACATAGCTAATCAAGACAAGGTAGTATTAGCACAAGAGACCTATACATATATAAATGGAAAAGAATAGAAAACTCCAAAATAGGCCCATACAAACATGCTCTACAGATTTTTGACATCGTTACAAAAGCAATTTAATGGGGAAAGCATAGTATTTTTAAAAAATGATGATGGAGAAATAAAACATCTATTAGGAAAACAAAATAATATAAATCTGACCTCACATATCATGCAAAAATTAACTTCAAATTGGTCACAGCCTTAAACATAAGGCTACTGCATTTTTGGTAAATTACATAGGAGAAAACTGTCAGAATCTAGAATTGAGAAAACAGTTCTTAAACTTGTCATCAAATGCATGATCCATAAAAAGGAAACTTTGATAAATTGGACTTTATCAAAATAAAATTAATTTGCTCTACAAAAGATCCTGATAAGAGTATTAAAAATAAAGTTAAAGACTAGGATAGTATACTTGAAAACCACATTTCCAACAAAGTATCAGGATCTGGAATATATACTTTTAAACATTCAAAATCCAACCATAGAAAAATAAATCAGTATAATTAGAAAATGGGTCACAGGCATAAACTGAAATTTTGCTGAAGAGAATAAATATACAACAAATAAATACATGAAAAAATGTTCAGTACCATAGGCTATTATGGAACTATAAATTATAAGACAATGAGATATCACTACATATCTAGTAGAATGAATGAAAAAAAAACAGTGACAACATCAAATACTGGTGATGTAGAGAAATATCATCACTTACCCATGTTGGTGTGAATGTAGTATGATACAGCCACTCTGGAAAACAGTCTAGTTGTTTCTTATAATGTTAAACCTGCAATTACCACACAATCTAGAAATTGCAATCTTGAGCATTCATGCCAGAATAATGAAAAATTAGGTTTACTTAAATGCTCACAGCATCTTTATTTCAAATAGCCACAATCTGGAAACAACACAAAGTTCATTTGATAGGTGATTGGCTAAACAAAGTATGGTATGTCCATTCCATAGAATATTACTCAACAATTATAAGTAATGAATTAATGATATACAAATAACACAGGTAAATCTCAAAGAGACTCTGTTCAGTGAAAATGACAAAACCAACAGTGGTGTTTCTGAAAATGGCAGAGTACAGAATTCCACAAAGCAACAAATAAGCTGACCTGAGAACTTTCATGGTCAAATCAATAAAGCAAACATATCTATATCCACCTAAGACTAAGAAAAGCAGTTAGAGCAAGCAATAAATTAAAAATCCTGGGGAAAAAAAGAATGAGCAGGAGATATTTGGAAGGATATGCAGGAAGTGAAAGATAAGGCAGAACTGTAAACTGCTTGGATGAGATGTGAGTTAGTATCCCAACCCAGAGGCCATCCACACAGACTGCGAAAGGCTTTTTATTTTGTTTTTGGCTTGTTATTTTGGTTATGTTATTTTGTTTTTTGCATCAGTTGTTTAAAGAAATCTTTGGCAAATCACTGGATGATCACCAGTGTATTAGGATAGAGATATCAATGATCACATATGACAGAGAATATAGGTTTCACAAAATAATAGCTAAAAAATTAAACATCAGCCCAGTTTTTCTCGTTCCAATCTTCCCCTTGGGAACTTCAATTTAACATGTATTAATACACATGATGTTGTTTCTCAGTTTATTCTCTATTTTTTAAGTCTCTTTACTCTTTGTTTTTTTTTTGGATAATTTCTATTGTTATATTTTTAAAATTCAAACCTCCTCCTCATCTCATCCAAACAAAACAATTTTTAAAATTCAGGCATTTTCCTCTCTAGAAGTTCAGTTTGTTTTTGGATTTGTTTTCATCTCTCTACTTAACATGCTTAATCTTTGCTCTTTTTCCTTGGTATATGGCTTCAAGTTATAATTAATATTTTAACATGCTTTCCTGCTAACTCTATCATATATTTAATTTCTGGGTATATTTCTATTCATCTGTTTTTCTCCTTATTATGGCTTATATTTTTGTTTTATTATATGCCTGTTTATTATTGATATTTACAATCATCATGAATTTTACTACGTTAGTAACAGGATACTTTTGTATTCTCACTCATTCATTGAGTTTTCCTCTATCGTGCTCTTAGTACATGTTTGAACAGTTTTGAACAGTGTGTTTGCTCATTTTGAGACTTGCTTTTAAACTTTAAGTGTAACCAGAACAGAGCATAGTTCTTGGGCTTATTTTATCACACTACTGAGACAATACTCTTTTGACAATTCTACTCAATGGCCCATGAATTTATGACATTTTCAACCCTGGCTAATAGTAACATCAATTATTCTCAGCCCTACACAAGCTCCAGGATTATATCTGCTGCTCCATTTTAGTAGATTTTGCATGGCATTGGGTAGTTAGTTTCTTTTCACACATGCACTCACAGGTACTGAGTTAAAAACCTGAAGTGGACTCAACAGATTTTATTATTTTATTTCTTTGCAGCTGTCTCCTGTAAATTATACCTGCCTTGTCTTCCCGAGACTTCCATATGCAAATCCTCAGCACGGGGAACCTTTCAGGCTGTAACTCCATTCTTTTCTGGGCCACTGCCAAGGAACACCTCTCCAAATAGTAAGTTCAGGAAATTCTAGGGGTTGCCTCATTTCTTCCTCATGTCTAAGTTGTCACTATTCTACACTGTTTTAATAGGCAAAAAAAAAAAAAAAAAATTCTATTTTATATGAAGAATTGGTATTGTTTCAGGCAGGAAGTTAGTTTTGTCCTTGTTGCAGGAATTTTCCTGAGAGAAGAGGTCACTTGCAAAAGTTATGTTGCAGTGTTGGAACAAAGATCTGAGAGAAGAAACTTCAGCCAGGAAAAATGTTCAGTTAGATTTGAAATTTATATGTTAGAGGAAATAAACAATAGTGTGACTGGAGAATATTAAGCAATGGATGAGAAAAGAATGAGATAAAATTAAGCAGACACGGTACCAAAAATAGGGTAAGTAATGTGGGCCAGTGTATAATTAAAATTATGTTGTAGATTTCCTATGAGTAAACTCTAGAGCACTTATGACTGTCCAGAGAGAGGGTAGAGTGATTAATTTATGGATTTTCTGGTTTGTTATTTTCAAGAATGTGCTATAATATCTTCTATCTGTAGTTTACTTGATAATGTGCCAAATGTAATTATAAATGCACCATCAATAGTTTTAATAGAAATTATGGAAATATAATTTTATCAGAATTTCTGTTATCATAGAGCACACACACTTCTAGAAGTGCTATGAAAAATGTATATTTCTCATATATGCAAAAATCTTGATAGATAATTTTTCATAATTTGATGACAATTTGAAATGGTTTCATGACAATATCAATTACTATGGGCTGAATTTTGTGCCCCAAAATTCATACATTGTAGATTAACCCTCAGTGTGACTATATTTGAACATAGGACCTTTAAGAGAAAATTGAGATTAAATGAGTTCATAAGGGTGGGCTGATAATCCAATAGGACAGGTTTTTTAAATAAGAAAAGGAAGAGACACAAGAAATGTGTGCACACAGAGAAAATGCCACATGAGGACACAGCAAGAAGGAAGTCAACTGTGAAGCAAGGAGAATCCTCAGGAGAAACCAATAACTTTATCTTGGACTTCCTAGATTCCAAAACCGTGAGAAGATAAATTTCTGTTGTTTCAGCCACCCTATCTGGAGTATTTTGTATGACTGAACTAGCAGTCTAATTAGCAGACTAATATACTAATAGTGAGTTGTGAAGCTCAAAAATCTTTTTAAAAAGACAAATATGGTCAACCTAGATAATGGAAAGATGGTATGATGGTTACAAAAAATGATAATATAAAATCTTTGTAATGTGACATGAAGTCAAAAAATATAGAAAAAAGATGTTGTGGAGGTATATGAGACTGCTATTTAATTAAAATTTTATTTTTCTGTATTCTGTAATGATTATTATGCTTGCAGAGCTTAAAATATGCACATTTTGCTTTTTGTTCTTATTCCAAAATATTCTCATAATTATTATTTTAAATTTTGATTTATTTTTCTTAATGTTGTTAGGTTCATATTTCATATAAGCCGAATCTACCTCTGGCTGTGAAGTCAGAGTGACCTGAATCTGAATATTCAGCATTCTCTGTGTCATAAATTTTTGTTCTGGATCAATTCAATTTCTTATCTCTTATTTATGTGAAGACAGTTTGAAACACAATTTAGTTTTCTAGAATTTAATGGCAAATCCATAGCAACTTTATCCATGCAATTGCTGTTACAAACTCTCTACTATGTTACTTTCCCCAATTTCACTCTATTTCCTTTACTTCTAAGAGCATTTGTAGGTCTAAATTTTTTTCTAAACTCGTTGTTTCTTGTATTTCAATCTTTTTGATGCTTCTGTCCACTTTAGATTTTTTCTCCTTTTTTTCCCCTTCATGGGTTCACTTTCAGTTGCCATCATTTCTCATGCTCTCTCTACATATATAGTTTTAGATGAATTGGAAAGTAGCAAAGGTGTAAAAGAAAGTGGCATAAAAATGATTGGAAAACTAGAGAAGATAATGGAAGGAGACATTTTGAAATTAAATGCAAACAGTGGTTCAGAGAGTACAAACAAAAGCAGGTGGTAAGAGAACATTCTCCAACAACTAAAACCAGAAGGGATACTAAAAGGTCAATGCATGGAGTGTACAACCAGGTTAGCAAACATCCCTCTCTCCCTCCATCAGAGAAGTAAATAGAAAAGTCACAGGAGACTTGATCAATAAAGGAACACTAAATAAAATTGCTACTGGGAAGCCAAAAACCCAAGGTTTCCACCAAAAGATAATTTGAAGTTGAAAAATTTCATGAAGGCACCTAAAGCTATATCCTCTAAAATTTCTGAAGAAATAAATGCTCACATTGGCCCAAGATATTGCTAAGAAATCAAGCTCTCTGCCACAATACATATAAATTTATTTTTTTAATGTTCTTTACTAGCTGTGTATATAACCTGTTAAATTTAATTAACCTCTCTTGGCCTGTTTCCCATTAATCAGTAACAAAATATCTCTCACTAGGTCATCATACAAATTAACTACATGAAGATTGCTAAGACAAGTGAACATAGCAATCCCTTAACAAATTGCAAGTTGCATCTGATGAATCTGGATATTCAAATTAAGCCTGTTTGCATTTTTGATAAGCAAGAAGAAAACATAATCTGAACACAGGTTTTAATTTTTATTTGGAAAGTGTGTACAATTATAGATGGACTGTCTATACTGGAAAGCAATATTCTTTGGTTCTTATAAGACTCAGGATTTCCATGGGCAAAATTGAATTAGAGAAATGAACAAGTTCTGGGTAAAATCCAAGCACCTATTCATTTGGGGTACTTCAGAATAAGAAAAGGATTGACCTGAACTATTGTTATTTTTCCTAGGGGGATTACATTCAGTCAACTCCAGTGGGCAAGAGGAACAACTCTGGTTAATGAAAGTTACCAATTGCTTAGTCAGGACCTTTAGTTTTTATCAAACACTTATAGCTCATCCTCTATCAAACCTTTTATCAGAGCTTATACTAAACTGCTACATTCCAATATATCAAATTTATTTTGTCTCCTCTCTTTCATATACTTGCTGTATAATAACAAGAGAGAGAATAGGGGTTCCTGGCTTATATAATCTTAAATGGGACTTGATGTCTCTGGATAAATGGGAGTCTTCTCTGGTTCATGGAACTTAGAGGTCTTCACATCGACATTCAGCATCATCCAGAGAGCAGTTGCTCTATCCAGGTCAGACTGTCTGCAGAAAAGTTGTCTGCAAAACCAGCCTTAGATAGTAGATGTGTCAAGTTATTGACTTTTCTTTCACTAAACACTTGGTGAATATTTCTTTAGCAGCACCCTACTAGGTCATGAAGGACATAAAAGACATACATGATATACCACTCAAAGGATTTATGGCATCTTTGTATAGATAAGGATAACAGGAAGCTTTTATTGAGAAGAATTGTGAGTGAATTGACAAAAAAAAAAATAGAGAAATCACATATAGGAAATTTAATATCCAAATCAGTCCTATAGACCAGTGGTCCTCAAACCTAAGTGTGCATCAGAATCATCTGGAAGGGTTGGTAGGTGTCTGATTCTCATAATTCTAACATTTTTGCCGTATTTAGGTATGCTTTTGATGTTTGCTTTGTCTCTTCAAACATTTTTTGCTGTTTCGTATACTTTGTGATTTTTCTTTTAAAGTTGGACAGGCACTAGTTAAAAAGAAATTTTTCAAGAAGACCCTTAGTAACTGGATGGTAAGAGGGGATGCCGGAGAGTATTCTGCAGCCCCATGATTAAGTCTCAGTATTTTAGAGTGATTATGGTCTCTGAACTGTGAACTTCACATGAGCTTCTCAATTTTCCACCACCACCAATGACCTTAACTCAGACAGGTTGGCTGGGGTAAGCTGGAATTTGATATAATATGTTACATCCTTACCGTCTTACCCCGCTTTTGTACATCTCTGTCTAACTTCTTACAAACCAACCTCACACAAATAATGCCAATTACCTAAACTCATCCTGTACTTCTAGCACTTTTCATTTTTCTTGTTTCCAGCTGGTTCAGTTCCAATGGGTCAAGTTAGAAGAGAGTGGAGTGAATACCAATCACTGTGAAATTCAGGCTTATGTAGAGACATATGCAAAGAGAAATGAGAAAGATCCTGAGATTAAAACACCAGGTTATATTAAAAATTAGGAAGCAGAAAAGAAATTGTAAACATTTTTGAAATATTATAAACATTGAATATGTGTTCTGGTGGGGGGTTAGTGAATATTAACTCATTTACTTTTCAGATGTGGAAACTGAATTTTGGAGAGCCTACACAGATTTAATGAACATCAAAGTCTAATTAGAAATAAAATCAAGGGCAAAACATTTCTTTTTACTTTCTGTCTATCATGCACTCCTCTATATCACTCACCCTTCACATGTACAGCTAAAGTAGTTTTCCATTTTTTGGACGGTGTTGTAATGATTCAAAGAAAAAATAATGGCAATAAAAGAATGTAATCCTTAAAAAAAAAGAATGTAATCCTGTCTAAACCTGTGAATGATAATAACAATTATTTCCCATATGGTATATTTCTCATGATGCCTATGGCTCATGGTTACTTATCCTTCAAGGTCTACCTGAAAAATCCTCCATAAAGTTTCTTCTAATCAATGCAAAAGTATGCATTTTTCCTTTCAAAATTCTGTACTTCTGCTGTTATAGCACTTCAAATTTTCTGCCATATATTGTCTCTTGATTGTTGTCTAATTACTACAATCTACAAATTGGTATTTACCAAACAGTTGTAATGATTCCAGGTACCACCTTAAGACAAAATGTGCTGATTTTGGAAATGCAAATGTCTATGAATTTTAATGATATTAATCCAAGGGAGCTATGGAGAATAACTGGACTTGAGTTTGTTAGCTTAATTAGGCATTGCCTCTAAGATTTCCTTACTAAATATTGGATATAACAGGTTTTAGTTTAAAGCCAAAATAGGAAAATGGGAAATTAAATATAATTTTGGATTTCTGTCTTTATATAATCCATTTGAGAGATCATTCAAATAAAACATCATTTTTAATGTGTGGTGAGATAAGGATGTATACAGCAAAATATAAACCCTTATTATGTTTACCATTTGTGGAATTTAAGCATATAAAACCCTAATGATGAATGCAAAATGAGATTCAACATATACTACTCTGTGTAATACAGACTTCAAAAATGATATAAATATTCAGAGTTAAATGGTTTATTAACATTTGGAGTGGTCAGAGATGAAATATATCTTACTCTAGATAGTAACATTTTAACAAGATTTTATCAATCATTCTCAACTTTCAGGCAAGGAATAATAGATTTAAGTTGTATTCAAAATAATTAACTTTTTTCAAGATTGACTAAATCTGGAACACTCAAGAAAACAGTCTGTCAGAGTCTTTCAAAAAGTTAAAAATGAATTGTTTCATATTTTAGGCTATTGATGTTTTTATCTATCTGGAGGAAGTTAGACCAGACTTAATACATTCCCTTATCATTCTATGATTCTGTGAATAAATTTGTATATAATTAATTAAAGTTATATGAATAATATAACTCTATATGTTAGAATGGAAGACATTACTGGGACCTCCTGTTAAAGAAAGAAAAAAGTGTAGAGGATCTAGAAAATGAACAGGTATTTTTTACCTTACAGAGAGCAAATGCAAAGCATGAGGCAGTAAGTATAGAATTACATTAAGTCCCAAATCCACTACTTAGAAGCCAGAAATGTTTACTTAAGTCCTTGGAATTTTATTACTTCATATATAACATGGAAATAATGATAATAACTGTTTACACTTTTTCATGGATCATTCAGTTCAGTTCAGTTCAGTCGCTCAGTCGTGTCAGAATCTTTGCGACCCCATGAATCGCAGCACGCCAGGCCTCCCTGTCCATCACCAACTCCCGGAGTTTACTCAAACTCATGTCCATCGAGTCAGTGATGCCATCAAGCCATCTCATTCTCTGTCATCCCCTTCTCCTCCTGCCCCCAATCCCTCCCAGCATCAGGGTCTTTTCCAATGAGTCAACTCTTTGCATGAGCTGGCCAAAGTATTGGAGCTTCAGCTTCAGCATCAGTCCTTCCAAAGAACACCCAGGACTGATCTCCTTTAGGATAGACTGGTTGGATCTCCTTGCAGTCCAAGGGACCCTCAACAACACCACAGTTCAAAAGCATCGGTTCTTTGGTGCTCAGCTTTCTTCACAGTCCAACTCTCACATCCATACATGACCACTGGAAAAACCACAGCCTTGACTAGATGGACCTTTGTTGGCAAAGTAATGTCTCTGCTTTTTAATATGCTATCTAGGTTGGTCATAACTTTCCTTCCAAGGAGTAAGCATCTTTTAATTTCATGGCTGCAATCACCATCTGCAGTGATTTTGGAGCCCCAAAAAATAAAGTCTGTCACTGTTTCCACTGTTTCCCCATCTATTTCCCATGAAGTGATGAGACCAGATGCCATGATCTTAGTTTTCTGAATGTTGAGCTTTAAGCCAACTTTTTCACTCTCCTCTTTCACTTTCAAGAGGCTTTTTAGTTCCTCTTCACTTTCTGCCATAAGGGTGGTGTCATCTGCATATCTGAGGTTATTGATATTTCTTCCGGCAATCTTGATTCCAGCTTGTGCTTCTTCCAGTCCAGCGTTTCTCATGATGCACTCTGAATATAAGTTAAATAAGCAGGGTGACAATATACAGCCTTGACGTACTGTTTTTCCTATTTGGAACCAGTCTGTTGTTCCATGTCCAGTTCTAACTGTTGCTTCCTGAAATGCATATAGGTCTCTAAGGATCAATTACATAATGATTTTAAAAATATTTCATAAATCATAGAAAAATTTACATTAGCAAATGTTTATTGTTAAATGAAAATTAATTTCAATAAATCTTAAAGAAACCATTTATACTTTGCTTATTGCTATATATTTAGCTTCTTTCACTCAGCCAGATATACAGTAGATGCTAGATAAAAATATCTTAAGTAAGTTGGAAACCTTATCTGATTACATTTCTCTAATGAAACTTGTGATGAGTAGTTTAAATTAGTGATAAAATCTGAAGAATATAGTTCATGAAAGTCCATTAGTGAGCTATACATCAATCAAAACAAAATAATCATTTTTCCTGAAAATTCTATTTTCTACTAGAATTTCATCTCTTTTTTAAACCTTAGCCATTGTTTGATCTCCGTATTTGGAACAAAATATGTACCCCCACACATGCTCAGCATAAATAGAACCAGATTTTTTTGATTTCTCCAAATATGAAAATAATAAGGCATAACAATTAACCATGCTATTGCTACTTCTATTAATCATTTTAAATATACTACATGGTTTTAAGAGTTTACTTTTACCTAATGTAGAAATTCTTCATCTATATGTACTTTTATTCATTATTGTTGTAGGACAAGTCTCAGTTTAGGGTTTTAGGTACAGTGCTAAGCAATTTGTTTTGTGATTGACCAAGGAGATACTATAATTCACTACATAAGAAACATATCATCCTATTTTCTTAGACCATGTAAACAATGCAAAAGACCCTTCTTTTATCTGAATATCAATTTTCCTCCAAAGTATTTTGGGACAGAAAGCAGTGTAGAAGAATACCTTTAGAAATGCTTCCTCTATGACAATGATATGAAAGGTAGCTGTTACGTAGCATCAGAAGTATCAGCAATAGTAATATATTATCTTACTTTTATTGACTCTGTCATTAGCACTTAGTCTATTGCCTTAGTGAGGAGCTATACATAGAAGATATTACATCATTTATTTTATGCAACTCTGAGAGGTTTTTTTAATATACATATTCATTTAATTTTTGCTTAAACCGATTTATTTTCCATATGTTCTCAATAGTTTTTCACAAAAAAACTGCAAATGCAATTATCAAGGAGATAAAGTATGGATTATTTATAGTTATATTTTAAACATGAAGGTATGAGATTCATATCAAGAATAAATATGTGTGAGGTCAGTGGGTGGCCGTGTTGCAGTGGCTTTTGCTCCATGAAGAGAATTAAACTTTTAAGTAAAAAAAGATATAATGGTTAAGATTTCTGAAAGGTTTCTGTCTGAGCTAGACATTCCATTCATTCCCCAAAAGTGATATGTCATTTATCTTCACAAATCTGCATTTTCCCAAAGAGCTAAAGCTCCAGCGGCAGAGGGTGAACCCGCCCTGCATGTGTCACTTGACCATCATTGAAATGTTGAATGAGTTAGACCCGTCCATATTTAGAATCCTTATTCCTGGTACTCAGACATGATAATTTTTCTTTCCCAATGAGATAGTGTCTGGCCTTTTGACTCATCCCAGTATGATGCCAAGTCAGACTGATGCAGGACTTTTAAAGTCCAAGCGGTTAGGCCTCTTAGATTTAAGGCAAATAATCTACTGTCAGATTTATAGAAAGAGAGATCTTTAAGGCTATGTAACAAAGAGAGCACTCCCTGAAAAGTCAAAAAAATGAAACCCTTAAGTCACTTTTGTCATTCTTGTTTGAATCACAATGAAGGTCTTTGATTCTCACAAAAATGCAGAAAAATTGCATTTATTTGAAATTTCAGATCTCAGCTTCACAAACCTCTATGATAGAATGCAGGTTGTTCCAAAAAGTCAGTATTAAATGGATTATCTATATAAAATATCTAATATAATCCCAAGTACTTTAAATTTTTCAAATTAACCATGTCTATTCAACGTGGAGATGGAGATATGTGTGTGTATGTATATATGTGCTTGTGTAAATACAAAAATCTAATAGCGTATTATCAAAAAATTGATTACACTTAAAAAAATATGTAGGATTCACCTTACAAAATCTCTAGTACAAAAAGAGCAAGTCTACTATCCAAAAATGTGGAAGGCAAGAAAAAGAAACAAATTAGAAATGGAAAAAAAGAGTTTAGATCACTGCTATTTTCTTATATTTTCTAATGATAGGAATATTGAAAGTATTCAGCAGACTTTGCCCATGTTTTATTATCTTGAGTGTGTATATGTATTTTCCTTTTCTCAGTTTCAAGTCACCAAGGAAAATATCTACTGAATAAAAAATCATAAAATACAGAACAGGAACTATGTTAGTAAACTGTTTCTATAGTCTGTCTGATTAGGAAAATCTCTGTGTGTGTGAGTGTGTGTATGTGTGTGTATGTGCGTGCATACACACATGTTCATGTGCACACATGATCTGCTTACATTCTGCTTAGCTGAATTCACGATTTTTGGTCAAAGAGGCTGTTAGCATATTTAATCTTTATTATCATTATTTCGCTGGAAGACCTTGTTTAATTGTTTGCTTGATTGCCATCTCTTCCTAAAACAGAAAGAGGTAAGCCGAGTCCCCAGTGTCTTTTCTCCAGAGCAGACTGTGCTTCAGTGCTGACCTCACTACTGCACACAGAAACTACAGATTCGTGATGGGACCAAAGTACATTTGGTAAAATGATCCTTTCTCTCAGTCTACATTCAAATGCCAAGAGTTTGCTGAGAGCTAAGGGGGCAACGTTAACTCAACCAATAGCAGAAAACCAGGAGTTTCTAGCACAGTATTCAGACACAGTTCACTTTGCTGCAAATGAGCTAGATGGTTTATTCTCCAACATGAATACTCTGATATTCAAGCTCAGATGAAGTCAGGGTGACAGGCTGAAGCTCTCTTCTAGCCATGAATGACCATGGGAGTTGGTGTGATGTGGTCATCCCAGGTGTTGTTAGAGGTAAAGAACCTAACTGCTAATGCAGGAAACCTAAAAGAAGCAGAATCAATTCCTGGGTCAGGAAGATCCCCTGGAGGAGGACATGGCAACCCACCCCAGTAATCTTGCTTGGAGAATCCCACGGACAGAGAGGCCTGGTGGGCTACAGCCCATAGGGTCTCAAAGAGTCGGACATGACCGAGGCAACTTAGCACACACGCACCTGTCTTAGGTTACACACTTTTCCTGACTAGGTCCATGTGTTGGTTTTCTTATATAAATGACCCAGAAATTTCAGCAGAAATGTCTGTTATGAGGATGATGAACAGAATCTTTGAGAAAGGGAAATATAGAAGGCCATAGTCCTTCTTCCAGCAACCTTTCCTAAAGTGCCTGGCCCCTATGAACACATCCAGGTCGGTCCCCTTCGTATGAGAACTTTTCTTAAAGTAAATTATAACCTCCACCACAGAAAATCTTTCCTTTGTCCTCTCATTCTCCTTGCAACTCAGAACCTGCTTGTACGTCACGCACTGCAGTCCTACCTAGATCATTATGAAAAACAGAAAACACTGTTTTCTCTATTTTCTACCCAGAGACCATCTCATTTTACTACAGTTTCAAAGGAAATCTTGTAAATGTAGCTGGGGAAATAAATGAACAAAACATAACATGTAACCAACCATTCTCTACTTATTGATTAAACATGTAATCAGTTCCTTGTTTTTCAAAGACCATCACTATTTTTGATTCTCAAAATTTCTCTACAAAAGAAAAAAAGATCACACAATTCCTTTGGTTTCACTTGTATAATTAAGAGATCACCAATATATTAATACAATACATAAGTTTTCTTCTCACACCTCTTGGCCTGCTTATTTAATCATAATATGGATTTGTACTATTTTAAAGGGTAAGTTTAAAAACTGAAAAAATCATTCTAAATTTAATTATTTTAGTAAATAGTTTAGTTTTGAAATCATAAGAAACATCTTTAAAATATTAGAGCAAATAGCTTTCAGAAGGTCATTGTTTTCATTACAGCCAGAAATCACCCTATATATTACAGATATTATTTAATATTGTCCTTGCTGATTAGCAGCTAAGAGTCTCTAATCACTATTATGCTATCAATTCCAGTATGGGGTTTATAAAATAGTAAGATATTAGTAAAATTAGATGTAATATTAATATGATCCTATCTGGTTCACATACATTCCTGGTAGTGTGACTTTCAATTACAGAAATGGCCCCTTTAAAGGCAAGAAAAAGAGGGGGAAATGTATATGTGTGTGTGTGTGTGTGTGTGTGTGTGTACATATATATGTGTGTGTATGTAATATATATTATATACACATAATCCATTTCAGTGTATCTTTTTCTCCACCACTGACAAAAATGTATACTTAGGCAAATACATATGGCCAGATTCACTATTTTTCTTTTCTTGTTAGCTTCCCATCAGAATGTTTTTCACCTGTAAACTTATTAAAAACTTTACATTTAGAAAACATAATTTTTAAGTTGCTGAAAATAAATAGAAATATAGACATATGATTCTGTCATCATTAAAAGTATTTAAAAACAATGAAAACATGTTTTAATGATTATATACATTTTTATGATTACAAACATTTGTTATTTTTGTAAATTTCTTTTTTTTGTAAATTTTTTAAATGTTGTACTCTGCTCTCCATGCTGTGTCGAAGAAAATGCTAGGCTTAAAAAAGGCATTCAGCAACTATTTATTTGAACAAATAAATTATGAAAGATGGAAGAGTGACCAAACAATGCAAGATATGGTTAATTCTAGGGAGAAAGGGAGTGAGATAATAATATGATGAAAAGGCACCCAGCTGACCTTTCCTCCTGTATCTATAGGTTTTATTTTAATTAACACACACAGATATATATTATATAATCTAAAACAATAATATTAGAGGACTTGCTCTATAGTATTTTTTATGTTTCAAATATGTATTTTAAATTTAAAAATAATTTATAATAAAATAAAATTATTCAAGTAGACAAATATTTAAATAATAAAAAGAAATTGAAAGAGAAAACAGATTTCACTATTCTACAAAAACCTAGAACATGTTATAAATTGAAGAAGGCTGGCTTAAGAAGTAGTGATGTTTTTCTGTTTTTTAAACAGAGGCTTAAAGGAGCCTATTTTGTACCAGGTAGGGCTTATGTACCAGGTGATAGATGAAGGAACATATACCTATATCTTTTTCCAAGTGTATAATTCAGTGAGTTTTTTCAAATCCATCTAATGTATTTTTCTGTGTGCTATGCTCATAGAAAATAGTATATTGAGAGTTAATGAATAGAAACCAACCCTTTTCCTTAAAGTAGATTTTTTTTTCCTATACAAGAAAGATAATTCCATCATACAAAAGAAAATATTCAAATTAAAATGTCTCTAACATATACCTCTGTCTGTGTGATTGTGTGTGTGTCTGTGTGTGTGTCTGTGTTCTCTCTCTTAAAAATCTTTCCCAAAACTGTGAGAATCCAGCCAGTGTATACTTGGTTCATCCAACAATTTTTCTTTAGTCTAAAGCTGAATCATAGCAGTGCTGTTTTGGTAATAAATATACTCAGCTTCCTTAAGTGTCATTTAAAAATCTCTTGCAACAATAAACACATTTTAAAAATGTTCTATGGCATATTCTATTTCAGAGTAAAACCTTTTCTTATTTATAGCATATTTAATTTTACACAGCAACAACTTTCTTCTTAATTTTTAAATATAGTCATATTATGTATTTTTCTATTAGCTTGTAATTTAGATTATGAAATATAAGTGGGTTTGTTTGCATCTCAGAGCAAATTGGAATCAAAACAAATTACATGATCTGAGATTTCTTTTTTTAATTTTTAATTAATGTCACTGAAGTACTTGATCCTGACATTTAAGTACTTCATTTAGCTAATGATTCACTCAACATATTAACAGTAAAGACTGGAAGCACAGAATACAAGTAAAGATTTGTATTTGTTTATACATATAAAAAGCCAATAATTAAATCAATTATTAATCTAAAATTTCATTCAGAATTCAAAAATGCAAAAATCTGGTTTAATAAGTAGATTAGTTTAAGAATAAAGTTATAAAATACCATGGTTAAAAACATTTTAAAAGAGGAAACATTAGATTGCCCATTTATCTCTAGGACCCTTTTGGATTTTAGGTGTTTATATTATTTATATTTAATGTCTTTGAGGTTCTATAAAAATACCATTTATCCATACTACATCCAAGGAGGATGGTGGAAATAGTTATTTAGTTAATTACAGGATGAATTCACAGTTTATTTCTCTCAACACTGATGGGCATCTGTTGACCATCAGATCATGTGCCAGATGCTAGAGTGACAATGAAAAAAAAATCTTACTCATTGGTCTTTGGTGGAATTTGATGTGACATAAAAGACAGAGATTTAGAAAAATTATTTCAATGCAACATGGCAGAAGCTGTGAGAATTTATGCACACAATGCTATAAAAGTGAAGAAAAGTGTGCTTTAGACAAGGAACATCGGATCTCAGTACGGTGATCCTTCCTGCCTAGGTGTTAACAAAGAGCTTTGGTTGAAAATGATTCTGTGGTTTTGTCAGATTTCTACTCACTTCTACCACACAGTCAGCCAAAGCCTTAGGCAGAAGTTTACTCTTCTTCTTCTATTATGTATAACTTCACTGCTTACTGGTTTCTCTCTGCTGAAGAGAAAATCTCTTTATACATAAGTTCCTCATATCTCATTTGTTGTCCTTGACACACTGCTCTGTTCAGATTCTTTCCTCTCTTAGAGGCCTTTTCCTCTCTTAGAGGCCTCTTCACCCCAGTGATTCATGAGTAAACTATTCCTCTGCCCCTTAACATTTCTATAGCCTTCATTAAAACATTCACCATTTTCACTAATCTATAATGTTTCTAATCACCCTGAGCAGGAAATCACTTTTTAACCCATTTCACCTTCTGTGCCATGAAGATACAGTCAGATATCTCAGAAATTACATTTTTGAGGCAGAAGCTATAATTTTATTGGTGCTTAATATGTGATTTAGAATAAATACAATGACAAAACAGCTTTGGGAATGCTAGATCATCCACGTATTTGCATGGTAATAACTACACTACACATTGCTCTCTTTCCCCCCTGTGATTTATGGCATTTTTAATTTTGATATGTGAAAATTTAACATTATAAATGTAATCTCTTGTCATTATGAGACTATTGGTTGCTTTTGTGAAATTTCTGGGTTAATAAATTAAGTTGGTATATATATCAACCTAATTTATGTACCACCTTAGTGACTAAACAACAACATAAACATGCTGTTAAGTCCCTAAACTGAGTCTGACTCTTTGTAACCCAGTGGACTATAACCAGTCCGTTCCTCTGTTCCTGGGACTTTCCAGGCAAGAATACTGGAGTGAGTTGCCATTTCCTTCTCTAGGGGGATCTTCCTGACCCAGGTTGAACCTACTTATTTTGGCAGGCAGTTCTTTACCAGTGAGGCACCTCAGTTCAGTTCAGTTCAGTTCATTTCACTAGCTCAGTCATATCTGACTCTTTGCAACCCATGGACTGCAGCATGCCGGGCCTCCCTGTCCATCACCAACTCCAAAAGCCTACTCAAACTCATGTCCATTGCGTCAATGATGCCATCCAACTGTCTCATCCTCTGTTGTCCCCTTCTTCTCCTGCCTTCAATCTTTCCCAGCATCAGGGTCTTTTCCAATGAGTCAGTTCTTCACATCAGGTGGCCAAAGTATTGGAGTTTCAGCTTCAGCATCAGTCCTTCCAATGAATATTCAGGACTGATTTCCTTTAGGATGGACTATTTGGATCTCCTTGTTGTTGGAGTTTTCGCGAACATCACAGTTCAAAAGCACCAATTCTTCTTTGGCACTCAGCTTTCTTTATAGTCCAATGCTCACATCCATACATGACTATTGGAAAAACCATAGCTTTGACTAGACGGACCTTTGTTAGCAAAGTAATGTCTCTGCTTTTTAATAAGCTGTCTAGGTAGAGCATAACTTTTCTTCCAAGGAGTAAGGGTCTTTTGATTTCATGACTGCAATAACCATCTGCAGTGATTTTAGAGCCCCCCAAAATAAAGTCTGTCATTGTTCCACTGTTTCCACATCTATTTGCCATGAAGTGATGGGACCAGATACCATGATCTTAGTTTTCTGAATGTTGAGTTTTAAGCAAACTTTTCACTCTCCTCTTTCACTTTCATCAAGAGGCTCTTTAGTTCTTCTTCACTTTCTGCCATAAGGGTGGTATCGTCTGCATATCTGAGGTTATCGACATTTCTCCCAGCAATCTTGATTCTAGCTTGTCCTTCATCCAGTCCAGCATTTCTCATGATGTACTCTGCATATAAATTAAATAAGCAGAGTGACAATATACAGTCTTGACATACTCCTTTCCAGATTTGGAACCAGTCTGTCGTTCCATGTCCAGTTCTAACTGTTGCTTCCTGACCTGCATACAGATTTCTCAGGAGGCAGCTCAGGTGGTCTGGTATTCCCATCTCTTTAAGAATTTTCTACAGTTTGTCATGATCCACACAGCCAAAGGCTTTGGCATAGTCAATAAAGCAGAAGCAGATGTTTTTCTGGAACTCTCTACTGAGGCACCTAGAAAGCCAATAAATTAGGTTGGTAGAGAGAGAGAGAGCAGTTTTAAATTCACAGGAAAATAACTGAGGGGAAGATATAGACATTTCCCATATAACACCTGCCCCACAGATGCATAGCTTACCCCTCTCCAGAGGGGCACATTTGTTACAATTGATGAGCCAACATTGGTATATCATAATCACCTCAAGTCCATAGTTTCCCTTAGGGCCCCATTGCTTTTCCACTTTGCAATAATATTAATTTTCAAGTGTATGCAAAGCAAACCATGCAGACCTACTGGACCTTACATAGAAATTTATCTTCACTTCAATATGCTCTCAACTTTTCTAAGTCTAGACAGAAATATTCAGAATGTATATGGAGCTTAAAAACTAACATTTATCATTTATTTTATTTTAAGCACATAAAACAAGCATAAATATTATTGAAGGATTAGTAAACTCCTAATTGTCATTTTTATGGGGTTTAGCCATAATGAATTTTCCATTACTCAATATTTCATTAAAATGTCTAATTTAAATGATCTACAGACTCTAATTAGGTTCCAGGGAAACAACCATCATGCTGTTCCTAGCAATGACAAAGTAAAGTAGAATGGGTAAAAAGCTGGAGCCCATGTTATAGCTTCCTTAGCTATAACGATCCATTTTAACTGAGAAGGAGAATATTACTATACTCAGGCTGCTGTAACAAAGTACAAAAGACTTAGTGGCTTCAGCAGGAGGAACTATCTTTCTGGAGGCTGGAAATCCAAAATCATGATCCTTGCAGAATTGGTGTTCTGTGAGACCTCTCTCCTTGGATTATAGATGTCTGCCTTTATGCTGTGATCCCACATGGTCTTCCTCTGTGCTTGTGTGGAGAGAGAGAGATGTCTGGTGTCTCTTCCTCTTCTCTTAAGGATACTAGTTCAATTCAATTAAGGTTCCATCCTTATGACTTTATTTAACCTTAGTTACCTGTCTAAAGGCACTATTATCAAATATCATACTGGGGTTGTAGGTTCAACTTACAAATATTAGAGAGAGGCATAGTTCATTCCATAACAAACGAACTAAGTGAAGCTTAGTTCAAAGTGAACTTTGAACTATCAAAGTGAAGCTTTGATCTCATGTAGTATTCTTGAATATTTATGTTTTAGAAACACTTGCATTGTAATTTAAAGCACAAACTTAAAATACATTACAGATTGCACTAGATATAACTCATCTACACATTAATGTACTGTTAATATACCTACCTTACTATTTGTAATGTATTCACTGATGCAATAGTCCATTAGCAGGAAACCACTGCTCTTCTATTGTCCTTTAAAGGGTTGCAGCCATGATCCTATTTAGAGGAGCCATGATAAAAGTCTGTAGATTAGATGGTGAATATAATTGGAATATGACTGAACCTCTTTAAATAACCTGTTTTTATATATGCCTGCTTAAGATAATGTTGCACTATGGTGGACTCTACAAATTACAGATCTAATTACAATGTATTGGGCACTGTAATGGATAAGTAACTCATTTATCCAGTACTCCTTTTATTCAAGGAGCCATATATCTTCCAGTCAACAGAATTCCTGTTCATTCAATGGGAACGATGTCAGCCTATTCCTTTCCCGTTTCTTGCATAACCTCCTTGGCATTAACATTAACCAGATATGCACCATCTCCATTATACTTCTTTTCCATTATAAGTCACTTGTTCATGTATCAGTACCCATTAATTCCAGTGCCTTCTTGAAATTCGAGTAATGATGTCAGCTGGACTTGCTTATGTATCTGTGTTTAGCTGATTAACTATATAATCTAGTGTGACACATTTACAGGTGTGCTGGCAGACTGTCATTTGGGGTCACAGGAGCAACTGGGTCACCACAGACTCTTATTATCCTGAAGATTAGTCAAGGCTTGTTCACATGGCAGCATAGGGCAAATCCTGAAATGCAAATACTTTCTAAGTCTCAGTATCATATTGTCTCTTGCCCATTAGCCAAATCAAATAATATGGTGAACCCTAAGTCACCATGGGAAGAGCTGACTCATTGGAAAAGACCCTGATGCTGGGAGAGATTGGGGGCAGAAGGAGAAGGGGATGAGAGAGGATGAGATGGTTGGATGACATCACTGACTAGATGGGCATGAGTTTGAGTAAACTCCAAGAGTTGATGATGGATAGGGAGGCCTGGCGTGCTGCGATTCATGGGGTCACAAAGAGTTGGACACGACTGAGGACTGAACTGAACTGAACTGAACTGAAGTCACAATGGGAAGGGACTACCAAGATGTGGACAAAAAGAGGTATGAATAACATGGGACATTATGGCAGTAATACACCACAGCAGAGAAAATGTCAGGATTATTTTGGAGCCTTTGGTCAAAATAGAGGGTACATGTTTGAGGAACCTTAAAAATTGGATTAAGAAATGTAAGAATTTTTATCTGATATCAACTGCAAGTTAGGGGGTTTCCACAACCACCCTGAGATGCATTAATGTGCTAGAATGATTCATAGAACTCACGGAAAGCTATTATACCCATGGTTATGGTTTATTACTCCTAAAGGACACAAATTTATATTCACCAAGAGAAGAACTGCATACAGCATAGTCCAGGAAAATTCCAGCTATGAAACATCAAGTTTCTCCCTGTGGAGCTGAGTACAGTATTACTTTCCCTTTAAGGATGTGTGTGCTGCAGGAGAAGACAGTGTATTAAAAAGCAGAGACATCACTTTGTCAACAAAGGTCAGTATAGTCAAACTATGGTATTTCCATAGTTATGTATGGATGTGAAAGTTGAACCATAAAGAAAGCTGAGCACCAAAGTATTGATGCTTTTGAAATGTGGTTCTGGAGGAAACTCTTGAGAGTCCCTTTGACTCCAAGGAGATCAAACCAGTCAATCCTAAAGGAATATTCATTGCAAGTACTGGTACTGAAGTTGAAGCTCCAATACTTTGGCCATTTGATGCAAAGAACCAACTCATTGGGAAAGACCCTGATGCTGGGAAAGATTCAAGGCAGGAAGAGAAGGGGGCAACAGAGGATGAGATGGTTGGATGGCATCACTGATTCAGTGAACATGAATTTGGGCTTCATTGCATAAGCATGGTTGACTGATCACATGACTGATCTCAGACTCTAGCCCCTCAAGACTTCAAGGAAATATCACATTACCCAGAGTCCCCACACTAAATCACTCTTACACTCTTATACTCTTATCCCCAGGCAAACAGAGACACTCCATCAATCGATGTACATTGGCTTTATTCTCTGTAGAACCCTAAATAATACAGTAACTGTAATAATTTTAAGGAGATCACTCTGGAAATAAAGTGGAGATTATTGTATTAAGGCAGGCAGGATAATGGGACCCCAAAGATATTCCTGTCCTAATCCCACAAACCCATGAATATGGCAAAAGGAGCTTTGCAGATATCATAGAGTTTAGGAACCTTTAAGTGAGAATACCCTGGATACCTGGGTAAACCCAAGTTAGTCATATTAAATCATATTAATCTCTATTTAAAAGTAGAGAGTCTTGCCTGACTGAGGAGGCAATCCAAAGTGAGTGAGATCTGATCCTCTATCACTGGCTTTGAAAACAGAGAAAGAAGGATGTGAATCTGGGAATGTGGCAGCCTCTGGTATTTGGAAACAACTCTTAGTTTACAGCCAGCAAGAAGATGGGGACATTAGTCCTACAACTACAAGGAACTAGATTCTGCTAACAACCCAAATGGACAGAAAATAGATTCTTCATTTAGTCTCCAAAAAAGAAGTACAGCCCTACTAACATTTTATTTTAGCCTTTTTATACACATGTTCTACTTCTACAGACATAAGTTTTCTTTCTTTTTTTTTCTAAATAGTATGTTGTTTTAAATGACTAAGCTTGTGGCTATTTATTATGGCAACAATTGAAAACCTAATGAAGGAGTCAATATCCATTTTCATCTTAGAAGTCAATTTCTAAAATTAAATGTAAGTATGTGAGGCATAATAAATAATAGAAAGGTCTTTTTTTACCATTTCTTGGCCCAGAGTAACTAAAACCTTTTTAATTTCCTGACAGATAGGAACATCTTTTGTTACTCATAAGAATTCTTTTCTGAACACACCAAAATCTATACCTATTTAATAAGCCTATATACCTATATAATAAGCTAACCTATTTTGGGGTGCCTAAATTGCTTCAGGATGGGGCTGGTCTCCAGAATGACCAAGTGATTAGATGGTTGGAAATTTCTGCCCCATCATAGGCTCTGGGAGGGAGAGAGATATGGCTATAAATTAAGACTCATGAAAACTCTTGAACAAGGAGTTTGAGGAACTACCATACTGGTGAATGTATCCACATGCTGGGAGGGGGTGCATCCAACTTCTATTTACTTCTCCCTATGTATAATACCGCTTTATCTTGTTAACATCTGTATTCTTCATAATACTCTTTGTATAAACTGGTAAATGTAAGTAATGTTTCTCTGAGTTCTGTGAGTTGCTCGTGAAAATTAATTGCACCTAAGAGGGGATCACAGAGATTTCTGATTTATAGCCAGTTGTTCAGAAGCATATGTGACAATATGGACTTGTGATTGATAACCCAGAGAGTGTGAGTGGGGCTGGGGAAATCTTTGGGGTGGTGCCCCTAATCTGTGGGTTCTAATGATAATTCTTGGATAGATAGTGTCAGAATTGAGTTCACTTATAGTATGCATTATCTCCTGAGATTGGATAATTGCTTAGAGGTGTTGAAAAACACATCTGAGTATTGAATTTCATAGATATTTATAAGCAACACACCTGGAGACCTTCCAAAGTCTTCTAATTTACATATACCAAAGCAACATATTAGTTTCCACATACAAAAGCTCAGAAAATATATGCTGAAATATGTTGAATACAAGAGCAGAAAGTGAAAGTCACTCAGTCATGTTCAACTCTCTGTGTTCCCATGGACTATAGGAATTCTCTAGGCCAGAATACTGGAGGGGGGAGCCTTTCCCTTCTCCAGGGGATCTTCCCAACCCAGGGATCAAACCCAGGTCTCCCACATTGCAGGCGGGTTCTTTATCAGCTGAGACACAAGGGAAGCCCACAAGAGCAGAAGAGGCCATTAAAGAGAAGTTTCAATGCAGAAGGTGGAAAGATGTTTCAGCTCCTCTGGGAGCTGAGATATCCACTCTCCCCCAGTAATCTCCGTTCACCCAGATTGCATCTCACTCCACATCAAGTGCTGATGCATCTTCTAAACCAGCTGCATAAACCCATTATTTGTCCCTGTGATTGTTTCAGGGATGACACTAACCTAGAATTAATCTAATCTCTCTGTGCATTTCTCCATCTAAAGGGGTTGGTTCCCAGGGTATCCAACTTGGAACATTAATCTTGATGTCCAGGCTTTATATCTGATTGTTGAAGTAAGGTAAGTTCTTTGTTCTTCTAGACAGTTTGTTGTACAAATGTGTGGATTAGAGCAGGTGAAATCATTTTACTGCCCCAGGAAAAGCTACCTGACTCTGAAACATTTATATTAAAAAAAGGCAGCAGAGAGGACACAGAGTGCAGAGAGAACTAAACAAAGCAATGCATTAACAAAAATTCTTAAGAATGCATGATAGTCTGAAATTGCTTCCTTTTATTATTCAAGCTGGTTTCATTGAGTTTTCAATTATTCCTAACAGCCAACAATTAAACTTTCTTATTAGCCATTTCATAAAACTTTAGGGTTACTCCTTAAGAGCTGGACTTAACACATAAGAAATTTACAAATGTGAAGAATTTATTGTAAAATGGTAGTCATAGAAATAATTAGGAAAATGATAAAGTTAATTCTAGTAATTAAAAGGCTACCCATCTGTATACTATGCTTTTCCTCAAGTAGCATCTCATTCAGGAAACTGTTTCTGACTTTTTAGGCTACACCGGAGTCTTGTCCCACACTTTCTTAGTAATCTGTGTGTATTTTTATCATGTAATTTAAAGTAAATTGGAAGTCTGTTTTGATATAGCAACCTCTTGCTTTTGAATAAGCTGAACTACATTAAGATATCAAGCACCTATTAGTGTCTGACAAGTAAAGGTATTTAACAATATTGGTTGAATTGAACTACCACAAAAAGGTGAGTATGACCCATTTTCTACCTGTATTAAGCTAATGATCTCATATATAGATCTATAGAAACAAATCTATAAGGCATTTTGCCAAGTCCCTGCAGGTTGCCTTGGCTCTCCTGAGTTGGAAAGACGCTAAGATATTTATCTATGGGTTTGTTAAGGTTTATTTCAAGAGACTGTTAATGTGGTTGCTTTCACATTGAGTGTTTTACCACTATTCAAGATTCTTTTAATTCAGCCAGATTATTTATAGCATGTCATCAAGAGACCTCAAAGGCATCATTGCCCAACGTACTTACAGATACTTCCCACTTGGAAGAGAATCTCTAAGTCCACTTCAGTTCTATTTTACTTATTCAAAAAAGCTCACAGCTACAAAGGTTTTGTATTAAAGAAGAATTAGATAAAAGGAGAAGGAAATTGTGTATCAAGTGACCTAAATCTAGACAATAGAATGGCTTTTTCTTAGAGTTCATTTGCTTTTATTCTATTATCACTATCACTTCATCTTTTATTTCAAACAAATTAGCCAACTGACAAGTGAAAAGTCCAGATTATTACTGAAAGGAGCGCCATTCAAATAGAGAAAGGGAGAGTTATACTTAATACTTCTTTCAGCCTAAAATGTCAGAAATTCCAAGTTTGCAGTTCAAATGAGATATAATAGCTCTCTATAGCAAAACATTACAGCTAATATCTTAGTTTGTTAAAAATGACATTATCACATAGGTCTATGCTAAACTAGTAAGGAGATATAGACAACCTGAACAATACACAGCTAGGATTTCAGAATTTTATAATAGAACTAAGACTTCAGATGTCCAGATCAAGATAGAAAACAGAAATGGTTAGAAATCCCGTTTATATTTAATACAATTTATAAAATACATTTCTGAAATTTTTCTGAAAAACACCCTCTTAGATTACATATATATTACTAGTGCTTTTTAGTCTTCTTTGTATACTTTTTGTTGTTTAGTCTCTAAGTTGTGTCTGACACTTTGTGACCCATGGATTGCAGCATGACAGTCTTACCTGTCCTTTATCATCTCCTGGAGTTTGCTCAAACTCATGTCCATTGAGTTGGTTTTGCCATCCAACCATCTCATCTTCTGTCCTTCCCCTATGTTTTAGTTTTTATAACTTCTTGGGGCTTTTTTTGTAATAGGAGAATGAACTGTTATATCCTGTTTTGTTTATATTGAGGAATTATATTTGCATTGGGTTTATTTATATATTTTATAAAATTCAATAACCTATCTGGCTAATACATAATGGGTTATTTCCATTCATATATAAAACTATTTTTAATTGTGAAAGTAAAACTTAAAAGCAAAATAAAATACAGTCACTGAGTTAAATATTTTGAGTCCAAGCATGAAAAGGAAAGAGGGAGCATGCCTAAACAAATTTATCTCCATTTACCTTAATTATGCCTCTATAACTATTCTAATATTTCCTGTTTTCTGAAGTAAATTTCCTCATGTTTAAACAAAGGCTTACATTTTCCAAAGCCAGCTTTCTCTCTCCTTTCTGCTATCTATAAAAATGTAATGCCAAAGGGATGTTATATAATTTACGATATGAAACATGGCAGTGATAAACCTGGAAGTCAGACCCAAAGGTCTGACATAGAGGGTAAGGTTTTAAATGGCATGAAGGGGCATGGAATAACCCAATGCATCTTTATCAAATCTGGATTAAAATCACTACAATAAATGTTGAGCCAATAATTTGCAACCAACATTTAATTTAAAAAAATTACCTTCATTTTTATTTTTTCACTTTAACATCTTTAATGGAATATAAATCCAGCACTATTTGCTAATGAGCAAATCTGTGTTAATTAAATTTGTTAACTTTTTCACAAGGGTACACATAAAACTACTTTTTAGGAAAAGTGTTTTCCAAATTATAATCTATTATACTCACTATTGGATCAATCAGTTTCTACTATAAGTTTTTAAAATTATTTCATTCCTTTGCTTTTATCTGACCTGACCAATCTAGACAAAATATCCTCTAACTTAACTTGGCCAAATTTTAGTCAGTCTTCTTTTCTCCCCACAGGTCCTTAGACCTTGGCTCACCTTTGAATTTAAGAAAGTACTCCAATTTGAAACAGTTCCTCCTTAAAGGAGGTCTCCTGAGAACTGACTGCCCTCAGGGAAAAACATTATTGGGTCAACAATCAGATCCTACCATCTGTTCATCCCCCTCTCCAACACCCATTTCTTTCAAGCCTAATTTACTCCTCTCTGGACAAGAGTCCTTTCTGCCTAGCCTTTGAGACAAAGGTAGACCTTACCCTCAGAGTGTTCTCCCTATTGCAAAAGTCTATTTGAGTAAAATCTCTCGTTACCTACATCCATATTTCTTTTTTACTTGAGTCTCCAAGGTATTGCTTCATCAGTTCCATGCCACAGTCCAGAAATGAGGCATTAGTTTCCTGGAATAACAAATGAACATGTCAGCATCTTTTTTTTTTTTTTTTTTTTTAAGAGTACTTTGTGCCAGGTTCTTAAACATAAACTGTTTCAATAGGACTATCTTAGCTTTAAGATGTATCCATCTTTATTAGCCCTTTTTTATACATCAGAAAACCGATGGGTTTAGTTAGATGGGAGTTCTAACGTTCAGTTAGATGGGAGTTCTAACATTTTGTATTTAGCCGTTACGATTTTCCCCAAAATAATCTATTCATTCTTTCTCTTGCTTCCAATTGTGCAATGCAGAAGAGAAATACTCTCATGTTATCCCTCAAAACACTATTGTGATGGGCTTCTTCTAAAATTCTGTTTCAATTTTGAATTTGAAAATTGAACTTTCAACTCAGTTTTTAAAGTAATAGCATTTTAACTTACCTTATATACTTGATGTTAAACTGCTTTAAAATAGTTCACAAATCAAGCAAATCTATATGTATATTTATGCAAAATAAAATGCAAATATGTTTACCTAGTGCTTTCATAAAAACCTGGTTACTTTAAGATAGAAATGATGATATTAAGATCCTGCTCATTTATTATGGTTTATCCCTGGATCCAGTGTTGAGAAATATTAACCTAATAATTTTAAGTTTGAAGTTATAAATATAATTTTTCCTTCTCCTACAAAATTTTATTAGGTTAAAAAAAGTCAGAATAGTAAATAATATAACAATTTAGATACCAGATGATAATATTAGAATTACTAGCATATATTTTTAATAGTTCAGATCTTTTATACAAATGAACTTATTTATTAATACAAAAAAGTAGAGTTACAAATATATAAAGCAAACCTATGTTTATGCAAAAATAGGAGAGGAGAGATAAATCAGGAGAATGTGTGCAATGCTCAGTTGCTCAGTGATGTCCAACTCTTTGCAACACTATGGACTGTAGCGTGCCAGACTCCTTTGTCCTTGCAATTATCCCAGCAAGAATACTGGAATGGGTTGTGATTTCCTCCTCCAGGGCATATTTCTGACCCAGGGACTAAACCCACATCCTGCATGACAGGTAGATTCTTTACCACTGAGTCACCTGGGGATAGATAACTAATAAGGACCTATCGAATAGCACAGGGAACTGTACCCAATATCTATAATGACCTATATGGGAAAAGAATCTAAAAAAGAGTAGATACATGTATATGTATAACTGATTCATTTTGTTGTACACCTGAAACTAATACAACACTGTAAATCAACTATACTCCAATGAAATTTTGTTTAAAAGTTTAGATATTTTTTTAAAATAGGATATTATAGGTAAACAAGAGGTCTTTGTTTGTCGCATCAGGCCACTTCCCCTCCATTCAGACTGAGCTTATTTTCATAAAATTGGCTTTTGTAATCAATTAAAAAAAAATACTTTATGCATGTCATTTCTTTGTACACTTAGAAAATTATATTCTAAGCTCTCTTACTGTAACTTCTTTTTCCACTCAACATTGTGTTTTGGCAATTTGCCTCGAAACATAAACTTGATAATATCGAATGCTGTGTGTATGGTGCAAATTGCTTTGAGAACCCCATGAACAGTATGAAAAGGCAAAAAGATATGATGCTGAAAGATGAACGCTCCAGGTTGGTAGTTGTCCAGTATACTACTAGGGAAGAGTGGAGAAATAACTCCAGAAAGAATGAAAGGTGGAGCCAAGGAGAAAACACTTCCCTGTTGTGGATGTGACTGGTGATATAAGTAAAGTCTGTAAAGAGCAATATTGCGTAGGAACCTGGAATGTTAGGTGCATGAATCAAGGGAAATTGGAAGTGGTCAAACAGGAGATGGCAAGAGTGAACATCGACATTTTAGAAATCAGTGAACTAAAATGGACTGGAATGGGCGAATTTAATTCAGAAGACCATTAGTAGTAGTAGATGACTACTACTGTGGGCAAGAATCCCTTAGAAGAAATGGAGTAGCCCTCACAGTCAACAGGAGAGTCCAAAATGCAGTACTTGGGTGCAATCTCAAAAATGACAGTATGATCTCTGTTCATTTCCAAGAAAACCCATTCAATATCACAGTAATCCAAGACTATACCCAATAACTGATGCAGAAAAAGCTGAAATTGAATGGCTCTATGAAGAATTATAAGACCTTCTAAAACTACCATGAAAAAAGGAGATCCTTTTCATCATAGGGGACTGAAATGCAAAAGTAGGAAGTCAAGAAATACCTGGAGTAACAGGCAAATTTGGCCTTGGAGTACAAAATTAAGCAGGGCAAATGCTAACAGAGTTGTGCCAAGAGAACTCAATGGGCATAGCAAACACCTTCTTCCAACAACACAAGAGAAGACTCTACACATGGACATCATCAGATGGTCAATACTGAAATCAGATTTGATTATATTCTTTGCAGCTGAAGATTGAGAAACTCTATACAGTCAGCAAAAACAAAACTGCAAGCTGACTGTTGCTCAGATCATGATCCCCTTATTGCCAAATTCAGACTTCAAGAGAAGAAAGTAGGGAAAACCAGTAGACCATCCAGGTATGACCTAAATCAAATCCCTTACAATTTTACAGAAGAAGTGACAAACAGATTCAAGGGATTAAATCTGATAGACAGAGTGCCTGAAGAACTATGGATGGAGGTTCATGAGATTGTACAAGAAGCAGTGATCAAGACCATCCCCAAGAAAAAGAAATGTAAAAAGGCAAAATGGTTGTCTGAGGAGGCCTTACAAATAGTTGAGAAAAGAGAAGCTAAAGGCAAAGGAGTAATGGAAAGATATATCCATTTGGATGAAGAGTTCCAAAGAAAAGCAAGGAGAGATAAGAAAGACTTCCTCAGTGATCAGTGCAAAGAAATAGAGGAAAACAATGGAATGGAAATGACTAAGATCTCTTCAAGAATATTAGAGACACCAAAAGAACATTTCATGCAATGATAGGCACAATAAAGGACAGAAATGGTATGGAACTAACAGAAGAAGAAGATATTAAGAAGAGGTGCCAAGAATACACAAAAGAAGTATACAAAAAAGATCTTTATGACCTAAGTAAGCACTATGGTATGATCAATCACCCAGGGCCAGACATCCCGGAATGTGAAGTCAAGTGAGCCTTAGGAAGCATCACTATGAACAAAGCTAGTGGAGATGATGGAATTCCAGTTGAGCTATTTCAAATCTTAAAAGATGATGCTGTTAAAGTGTTGCACTCAATATGCCAGCAAATATGGAAAACACATCAGTGGCCACAGGACTGGAAAAGGTCAGTTTTCACTCCAATCCCAAAGGAGGGCAATGACAAAGAATGTTCAAACTACTGCACAATTGCTCTCATCTCACATGGCAGCAAAGTAATGCTCAAAATTCTCCAACTCAGGCTTCAACAGTATATGAACTGTGAAATTCCAGATGTTCAGGCTGGTTTTAGAAAAAACCAGAGTTCAAATTGCCAATATCCGTTGAATCATCAAACAAGCAAGAGAATTCCAGAAAAACATCTACTTCTGCTTTATTGACTACACCAAAGCCATTAATCATGTCAATCACAACAAACTGTGGAAAAACTCTTTGAGACGGGAATACAAGACCTCCTTACCTGCCTCCTGAGAAATCTATATGCAGGTCAAGAAGCAACATTTAGAACTGTATATGGAAAAACAGACTGCTTCCAAATTGGGAAAGGAGTACTTCTAGGTTGTCTGTTATCACCCTGCTTATTTAACATATAACCAGAGTACATCATGCAAAATGCTGATCTGAATGAAGCACAACCTGGAATCAAAATTGCTTGGTGAAATATCAATAACCTCAGAAACGCAGATGACACCACTCTTATGGCAGAAAGTGAAGAGAAACTAATGGGCCTCTTGATGAAAGTGAAAGAGGAGAGTGAAAAAGTTGGCTTAAAGCTCAACATTCAGAAAACTAAGATCATGGCATCCGGTCCCATCACTTCATGGCAAATAGATGCAGGAACAAAGGAAACAGTGACAGACTTTATTTTCTTGGGCCCCAAAATTATTGCAGAAGGTGACTGCAACCATGAAATCAAAAAACCCTTGTTCCTTGGAAGAAAATCTATGACCAACCTGGACAGCATATTAAAAAGCAGAGACATTACTTTGCCAACAAAGGTCCGTCTAGTCAAAGCTGTGGTTTTTCCAGTAGTCATGTATGGATGTGAGAGTTGGACTATAAAGCAAGCTGAGTGCCGAAGAATTGATGCTTCTGAACTGTGGTGTTGGAGAAGACTCTTGAGAGTCCCTTGGACTTCAAGGAGATCTAACCAGTCCATCCTAAAGGAAATCAATCCTGAATATTCATTGGAAGGACTGATTCTGAAACTGAAGCTCCAATACTTTGGCCACCTGATGCGAAGAGCTGAATCATTGGAAAAGACCCTGATGCTGGGAAAGACTGAAGGTAGGAGGAGAAGGTGGTGACAGAGGATGAGATGGTTGAATGGCATCACTGATTTGACAGATAAGATTTTGAGCAAGCTCCGGGAGTTGGTGATGGACAGGGAAGCCTGGTGTGCTGCAGTCCATGAGGTCGCAAAGAGTTGGACACGACTGAATGACTAAACTGAAATATCTATTACCATATTGGTGAATATTTTTCCTCAATTTTTTCCTATTGAAAGCAATGTAGCAATGAATTTCATTAAACCTATATTCTGTTGAAATTATGCAAAGCTTTTCTATTATATTCCTAAAATAAAATTTCTATTATAGGGTATTAATACTTTTAATAGAGTCCCTCTAATACTCTATGTTTATTTCCCAAATCTAAGTGTACCTTCGAATGTGATCTTATTTGGATATTGGGTCTTCAGAGGGAAATAAAATTAAGAGGAGTTCATTAGTGTAGACTCTAATCCCAAAGAACTGGTGTTCTTATGAAAAGGGGAAATCTAGATATAGATAGAGACAAGGGCTGCCATTCCCTTCTCCAGGAGAACTTCCCAACACAGGGACTGAACCTGGGTCTCCGACATTGCAAGCAGATTCTTTACCACCGGAGACACCAGGAATACCCCAAATTGTCAGCAAACCACTAGAAGCTAGGTAAGAGGCATGGAACAGAGAACAATGAGCCAGTAATTTCTATTTAAGCCACCCAGTTTGCATTGCTTCATTATGGCAGTCCTAAATAATAGACAAGGTATGTGTTTTTTTCAACTTTATTTAGGCATTACTAAATATCCTTTTCTTTTCCATGGGGATGGTCTTGATTCCTGTCTCCTGAACAATGTCATGAACCTCCGTCCATAGTTCATCAGGCTCTCTGTCTATCAGATCTAGTCCCTTAAATCTATTTCTCACTTCCACTGTATAATCATAAGGGATTTGATTTAGGTCATACCTGAATGGTCTAGTGGTTTTCCCTACTTTCTTCAGTTTAAGTCTAAATTTGGCAATAAGGAGTTCATGATCTGAGCCACAGTCAGCTCCTGGTCTTGTTTTTGCTGACTGTATAGAGCTTCTCCATCTTTGGCTGCAAAGAATATAATCAATCTGATTTCAGTGATGACCATCTGGTGATGTCCATGTGTAGAGTCTTCTCTTGTGTTGTTGGAAGAAGGTGTTGGCTATGGCCAATGTGTTCTCTTGGCAAAACTCTATTAGCCTTTGCCCTGCTTCATTCCATACTCCAAGGCCAAATTTGCCTGTTACTCCAGGTATTTCTTGACTTCCTTCTTTTGCATTCCAGCCCCCTATAATGGAAAGGACATTTTTTGGTGGTGTTAGTTCTCATGGGAAATAGAAGGGGAGACAGTGGAAACAGTGTCAGACTTTATTTTGGGGGCTCCAAAATCACTGCAGATTGTGATTGCAGCCATGAAATTAAAAGATGCTTACTCCTTGGAAGGAAAGTTAGGACCAACCTAGACAGAATATTAAAAAGCATTACTTTGCCAACAAAGGTCCATCTGGTCAAGCCTATGGTTTTTCCAGTGGTCATGTATGGATGTGAGAGTTGGACTGTGAAGAAAGCTGAGTGCTAAAAAATTGATGCTTTTGAACTGTGTTGTTGGAGAAGACTCTTGAGAGTCCCTTGGACTGCAAGGAGATCCAACCAGTCCATCCTAAAGGAGATCGGTCCTGGGTGTTCACTAGAAGGACTGATGCTGAAGCTGAAACTCCAATCCTTTGGCCACTTCATGCGAAGAGTTGACTCATTGGAAAAGACCCTGATGCTGGGAGGGATTGGGGGCGGGAGGAGAAGGGGATGACAGAGGATGAGATGGCTGGATGGCATCACCGACTCGATGGACTTGAGTTTGAGTAAACTCCGAGAGTTGGTGATAGACAGGGAGGCCTGGTGTGCTGCAATTCATGGGGTCGCAAAGAGCCGGACACGACTGAGCAACTGAACTGAACTGAAATATCCTTTAAATTGATTTTTATCTCTGCAAGCAGTGTTCTTCTCTTTTTTCAATATCAATTTGGGACAACTTAAAAAAATAAAGAAATCACTAGACCTAGAAAAATCTCATCTAATAGATAATTTTAAATAATAAAGTTGGTAATGAATGGGTGCTTTTCTTTTTTTTTCCTCTTTCCCTTTCTCTTTAGTACTGCATATATCAAGCAGATGAAAGAATCATTGTTTTATCCCTTATGCTGGTCACTGTCTTCCTTTCCTCTGAGCAAGGATCCTGGTGACATTTTCCTTTCTTGCACGTGTGCGTGTTAAGGTGTTTCAGTCATGTTGGATTCTGCAACCCTATGGACTGCAGCCTGCAGGGTCCTCTGCCCAAGGGATCCAGGTAAGAATACTGGAGTGGGTTGCTGTGCCCTCCTCCAGGGGATCTTCTAGACCCAGGGATCAAACCTGCATCTCTTATGTCTTCTGCATTGGCGAGCAGGTTCTTCATCACTAGGGCCACTTGGGAAGTCCCATATATGATCTTAAATTTGGAGGCGTGCCTTGTCAGACAAGGCTGTCCATATCCTAATCTCCAGAACATAAGGATACGTTAGGTTACTTTGCAAGTGATAAATTAACACTGCGATTGGTATTAGGTGTCATAATCATTTGACCCTAAAATATAAAGTTTAGTTTGGATTATTTTGGCCCACTGTAATCACAAGATTTTTAAAAGTGAAAAAGGGAGGCAGAAGAAAACTCAGTGGGAGATGTGACCATAGAAGAAAGTCACAGAAAGACAGAATGTTGCTGACTTATGAAGATAGAGGAAAGAGGGCACAAAAGAAGGAATGAATTTGTCCTCCAGTAATTGGAAAAGACAAGGGAATATACTCTTCCTTAGCATGTCTAAAAGAGCACATAGCCTTTTTGGACCTTGATTTTAGCTAAGTGAAAACTTTGTCAGACTTCTGTCCAACAGAGCTGTAACATAATATATTTGTGTTGCTTTATACTACCACCTGACATGCATTTTGAGAAATCTATGCAGATCAGGAAGCAACAGTTAGAACTGGACATGGAACAACAGACTGGTTCCAAATAGGAAAAGGAGTACGTCAAGCCTCTATAGTGTCACCCTGCTTATTTAACTTATATGCAGAGTACCTCTTGAGAAACTCTGGACTGGAGGAAGCACAAGCTGGAATCAAGATTGCCGGGAGAAATATCAATAACCTCAGATATGCAGATGACACCATCCTTATGGCAGAAAGTGAAGAACTAAAGAGCCTCTTGAAGAAAGTGAAAGAGGAGAGTGAAAAAGTTGGCTTAAAACTCAACATTCAGAAAACTAAGATCACTTCATGGCAAATAGATGGGGAAACAATGGAAACAGTGACAGACTTTATTTTTCTGGGCTTCAAAATCACTGAAGATGGTGATTGCAGCCATGAAATTAAGAGATGCTTATTCCTTGGAAGGAAAGTTATGACCAACCTAGACAGCATATTAAAAAGCAGAGACATCACTTTGCCAACAAAGGTCCATCTAGTCAAGGCTATGGTTTTTCCAGTAGTCATGTATGGATATGAGAGTTGGACTATAAAGAAAGCTGAGCACTGAAGAATTGATGCTTTGAATTGTGGTGTTGGAGAAGACTCTTGAGAGTCCCTTGGACTACAAGGAGATCCAACCAGTCCATCCTAAAGGAGATCAGTCCTGGTGTTCGTTAGAAGGACTGATGTTGAAGCTGAAACTCCAATACTTCAGCCACCTGATGGGAAGAGCTGACCCATTTGAAAAGACCCTGATGCTGGGAAAGATTGAGGGCAGGAAGAGAAGGGGACAACAGAGGATGAGATGGTTGGATGGCATCACCAACTTGATGGATGTGGGTTTGGGTGGACTCCAGGAGTTGGTGATGGACAGGGAGGCCTGGCATGCTGTGGTTCATGAGGTCGCAAAGAGTCAGACATGACTGAGTGAATGAACTGAACTGAACTGATACTACTTTTGGAAGCAAAGCTATGACAAATAAAGACAGTGTATTTAAAAGCAGAGACATCACTTTACCAGCAAAGGTCTATATAGTCAAAGCTATGGTTTTTCCAGTAGTCATGTATGGATGTGAGACTTGGACCATAAAGAAGGCTGAGCACTGAAGTATTGATGCTTTTGAATTGTGGTGCTGGAGAAGACTCTTGAGAGTTTCTTGGACTGCAAGGAGATCAAATTAGTCAGTCCTAAAGGAAATCAACTCTGAATATTCATTGGAAAGGCTGATGCTGAAACTCCAAATCTTTGGCCACCTGATGGGAAAAGCCAACTTACTGGAAAAGTCCCTGATGCTGGGAAAGATTGAAAGCAAGAGGAGAGGGGGGTGGGATGAGATGGTTAGATAGCATCACTGACTCAATTCACATAAATGAGCAGACTCCTGGAGATAGTGGAAACAGAGGAGCCTGGAGCACTGCAGGGCATATTGTCACAAATAGTTGGACACAACTGTGTGACTAAAAGGCAGCAACAACATGCCACTATTGGCAATAATTTACTTCAACCTTAATAAATTAAAAATACAGTACTCAACACTGTTTCTTTTCATTTGTAAATGACAAAAATCCATTTCTGCCTAGCTTAAATGAAAAGTAATTTATTATCCCACATCAAGTTCAGAAAAGTGACATGGCATAACTGGACTATAGACCCAAATGCCTTAGGTTTTCTCCATCTCTGTCTTGTTTTTCTTCCTTCTCTTCCCCCACATACATTTAAGTAGATTCAGGTGGTGCTAGTGGTAAAGAATCTGCCTGCTAATGCAGGAGATGCAAGAGCCTTGGGTTCTCTTCCTGGGTCAGGAAGACCCTCTGGAGTCAGACATGGCAACCCAATCCAGTATTCTTGTCTGGAAAATACCTTGGACACAGGAGGCTGGTGGGCTATAATCCATGGGGTTGCAAAGACTTGGACATGATTGAATGACTGAGCACCAATGCACCACTCCATAACCCAGCGAACAAGGTCAGAGGCATAGGGTGTTGGATTGACTGACATTTGTTACATAGCCATCTATCTTAAAGCAAACAAGGGCAAAAGGGCTAGGTGGTACTAGCGTCTTGACTCTTTGGGAAACCATGTACATTAACTAAAGAAGCTATAATATGCAGTTTGAAAGACTTTTAATGTGTTTCTCTAGTAAATTAAAGTGGTTTTGCAGTAACATACTTTCAGACTGAGATTCACAGAAAATGCCCATTCTTCTTTGGCATAAAAAGACTAATGTAGATTTAAAATGGTAAAAGGAATTATATGAGCATAGATATAGTTTTCACAAGATTCTTGAATCTTTATGCTGAAGCAACCTCTGAGAAAAGGATAATTGTCAACCAGAAGAATGCAGACTCCCTTAGAGCAAAGAAAACTCACTTTCTAGCCCAAATTGGATGTAATCCACAGAGAAAAAGAGTGCATGGAGAAAATGGTATGCTTTTTTTGGGAAATAAACAATTGTCCTATTTTGTCATTTTCAATAAATGAATAGATAGAATCTGTTTAAACATAATGTGGTTCCAGTCTTCTAGACAATAGCATACGGAACATTTAATAATAAGATGATATAAATAAGGCAAAGTGGTTCTCAGCTGGCCATATGGTTTTATTTTCTGTGAAAGCATAATTTTTCTCAGAGCTATGTTATTCCTTTTAGATTTCAGTATACTTTATTTCATTTGTTAATGCTATTTAACACTTCTCCAGAATATTTCTATAATTGGAAAGGCATTCCAATGATTTTATTAAAACATTCTGATAATAAATATATCAATGAGAATTAAGAAGATGTCAAGAGACTGAAAACATGTGGGTGTGTTTATTCAAAGTTCCTGTGAAGCTGAGTTAATGTAAGTGAAGAGTAGCTACACAAGAAAGATGATCATTGCAGATGCCTGAAAGGTGAACAAAGGAGACACACACAGCTTGCCAGTTCATTCTGAGTCAAAAGATGGTCTCTTCCCTCTCCACCCCCTGAAAATGTTCAAAGTCTGTTCAAAGGATACACAAATGTGTAGAAAAAAGGCCTATAATCAGTGTTTTCAGCAATGGTTTTATAGACTCCAGTGTAAAAACTGAGATATAACTGACATATCATACTGTATAAGTTTAAGGTGTACAATTTGATATGGTTCAACCCTCATCCCAGTGATAATAAGGGCCACCTGCTCTTTGATATTTATGTATTTATTTTTGACTGCGCTGGGTCTTCGCTGCTTTGCGTGGGCTTTCTCTAGTTGCAGCAAGCAGGGGCTGCTCTTTATGGTGCCCAGACTTCTCATTACGGTGGCTTCTCTTGTCATGCAGCGTGGACTCTAGGGAGCGCAGGCTTCAGTAGTCGCAGCATATAGGCTTCGCAGTTGGGCCACACAGGCTCAGCTGCTCCACGGCATGTGAGCTGTTCCCAGAACAGGGATTGAACCCGTGTCCCCTATCTTGGCAGGCTGATTCTTCTCCACTGTGCCGCCAGAGGAGTCTGCGCTTTGATATTTTTTACTTTCAAGTGATACATACTCTTTACTAGGGTGGTAAATGTGCTATTTTTACTAGGTAGCTATGAAAGGATATACTTTAAAGAAAATCATTGGCACATGGGGTTGAAAGAAAAGAATGACTTTCTTTTCTGGAAAGCAAATAATTTTCAATCTTGTGGTGACATTAAATTCTCATTCGATAGATTCTGAAGTTATGAAAAATGGAAATATGGGGGAAAACCTCAAGATATGTTATTAATTTTAAAAAATCAATGTTGTACAGAAAATGCTACTAATTGTGCAAGAAAAAAATAAAAGTTTCTAAAAGTAAGGAAATTTCTGGAAGCTTACATAATAATTTGTGTCACTCAGCATCCAAACAAGAAACAACATACTCAAGTTAAGGTAATTTGAAGAAGGTTTGTTTACAAAGAAATTAATTACAAGCAAGTGGATAGTTACAGAAAGCTGAAAGAAAGGGACTCCATGGCACTCTTCTCGGTGGATTACATCAGATTTTGGCTAGGAAGTGAGTTTTCTTTGCTCTAGAGGAGTCTGCATTCTTTTGGTTGACTGCCACAGGAATGTTATCACCTCCAGGTTGAAGGGATAAGGGGAAAGAGAGGCTTCCAAATGCCAAAAGGAGGTAGAATCTTCTAGAACAGACTGTCTTTTTAAGGGCATAGGCAATCTAAGTTGCTCTCACTGTGAGATAGCAAGTTGAATAAGGATCTTGACTTCACTCTCCTTTCTCCCTTCTCCAACAGGGCCCAACACACCTACCCCAACAAAACCCATCCTTAAAGCCTGAGAGGAAGGAAGAAGTAGAAAGCAGGTCTGGAGAAGCATGGAAGAAATCTACTATAGGACTACCAACTTTGCTTCACTAAGTGTATTGTAGTGTGAATAGCTTTTCCCTCTACTGTTGTATTTCTTGGTCACTTACTAAAACTTGCCCATAACAAGTGTTTGCAGTAGAGAATTAACCACAGCAACAGAGTAAACAATTTCTTTTAGGAAGCACTTCAGTTTGTCTTCCTTGAAATTAGTTTTTCATTAATAAGAAGTCTGGAATTGCAGCAAATAGATAACACATTTCAATTTTCTAAGGATATGCATGATCAAAATGATTTAAAAGTATTGACATATTCACATTATCTTCAGGGAAAGCAGAGCAATTGCTCTTGTTAAGAAAATCAAATTGGCTTACCAATCTATTACATTTGTGGCAACGGTTCCCTTAGAAGTAGTCAGTATAGTGGTTATCAAATTGGTTATCCCCAGTTAGAGAAAAATGCTTCTTGTGTGCTAAATTGTCAAAGCAGAATCTCAACCTAGTTCTGCTGATAATACCAGACTATTAAGAGATTTAAAAGAGGTAAATTTGATTTCAAATCTCACCTCTGTTACTTTAATTTTGGCAAGTCACTTAACATCTCTAAACCTAATTTTAAAAATAGAGATTACAATTAAACTACTTTCTCACAAAGGTTGAAATGCTAATACAGTAGTACAGTATCTGAGAAAGTAAGTGATGGAAGCTACATCTTATTTCATGAGCAGTGCAGTTTTAGTTCCTGTCCATCTGTCTGTCTGTCTTTCTCATATACACATAGACATGTGTGAATTTTCACAGCCTAATCTTACAGTTGTTGTCTGGTATATTTTGCCTTCTGCCAGAGTAGAAGCTGACTCTACTGGTCTTTCTTATGAAGCACAGCAAGTGCAATGCTTTGTTCATTGAATTGGACTTCTGAAAATATTTCGGCAATTGCCACCAAAAATTTGGAAATCAAATGCTTTGTTTCCTTGAATAATGTCTGAGACATCGATTTTTCCACTTTTGCATTGTAATTTTTCCTTGTCTTTCTTCTGTTCTGCAGATAGCAGGGCTCTGAGCTGCTTTTTTTTTTTTTTTGGTTGTAGGGGTGTGGTCGGGGAGGAGTCATACTGCTAGGCATTCGGCTTCCCAAGTGGCATTATTGGTAAAGAACCCCACTTGCCACTTTAGGAGATATAAGGGATGTGGGGTCCATCCCCGGGTCAAGAAGGTCTCTTGGAGAAGAGAATGGCAATCCACTCCAGTACTCTTGCCTAGAGAATCCCATGGACAGAGGAGCCTGGAGCCTTACCGTCCATAGGGTTGCAAAGAGTTGGACATGAGTGAAGCTACTTAGCACACACGCACTCTAGGCACATGGGAGCTTAGTTCCTTAACCAGGAATAGAACTCATACACCCTGCAGTGGAAGTGAGCCAGGGAAGTCCCAAGCAGACTTTTCTTAAGAGGCATTTCTGGCAGGAAGGAAAAGCAGTGGCCTGCATGACATTCATCTTACTTGGTATTTGTTTCCCAAAACCAAAGTCCACTGAAGCAATCAGTCTAGGTTCCCTAGAGGAAGAAGACATAAAGAAACATAAACTGAAAGAAAGGATTTCTTTCAGGATAAAGGCAAAATCAGGAGATTGGAGAAAGCCAGCTAGGTTGTAGTTTCATAGTGAGGACAATCAATGAGGCCTCTTAACCTGATGTGTAGAGATTTTCCAAGAAAATATCAAGAATTTCTAGTGGAAAAGTGGTGCAGTTCCAGCCTGGGCAAAAGTGTATGAGTTAGAGAAGCAGTGGGAAATCTTGTGAAAGGAACCTGCAGTTTTCTTAGAGGGAAGCAGTGCACTCTGATGGCCAAGAAGCGCAGAAGATCTCCCAGGAATTTTTTTTGCTGCTGCCTATGTCCAAATTCTCCTCTTTCACTTTCATCAAGAGGCTCTTTAGTTCCTCTTCACTTTCTGCCATAAGGGTGGTGTCATCTGCATATCTGAGGTTATTGATATTTCTCCCAGCAATCTTGATTCCAGCTTGTGCTTCCTCCACCCAACATTTCTCATGATGTACACTGCATATAAGTTAAATAAGCAGGGTGACAACATACAGCCTTGACGTACTCCTTTCCCTATTTGGAACCACTCTGTTGTTCCATGTCCAGTTCTAACTGTTGCTTCCTGACCTGCATACAGGTTTCTCAAGAGGCAGGTCAGGTGGTCTGGTACTCCCATCTCTTTCCAAATTTTCCACAGTTTATTGTGATCCACACAGTCAAAGGCTTTGGCATAGTCAATAAAGAAGAAATAGATGCATTCCTGGAACTTTCTTGCTTTTTCAATGATCCAGTGGATGTTGGCAATTTGATCTCTGGTTCCTCTGCCTTTTCTAAAACCAGCTTGAACGTCTGGAAGTTCATGGTTCATGTATTGCTGAAGCCTGGCTTGGAGAATTTTGAGCATTACTTTACTAGCGTGTGAGATGAGTGCAATTGTGTGGTAGTTTGAGCATTCTTTGGCATTGCCTTTCTTTGGGATTGGAATGAAAACTAACCTTTTCCAGTCCTGTGGCCACTGCTGAGTTTTCCAAATTTGCTCACATATTGAGTGTAGCACTTTCACAGCATCATCTTTTAGGATTTGAAATAGCTCAACTGGAATTCCATCACCTCCACTAGCTTTGTTCATAGTGATGTTTCCTAAGGCCCACCTGACTTCACATTCCAGGATGTCTTGATGAAAGTGAAAGAGGAAAGTGAAAAAGTTGGCTTAAAGCTCAACATTCAGAAAACTAAGATCATGACATCCAGTCCCATCACTTCATGGCAAATAGATTGGGAAATAGTGGAAGCATTGGCTGACTTTATTTTTCTCGGCTCCAAAATCACTGCAGATGGTGATTGCAGCCATGAAATTAAAAGATGCTTACTCCTTGGAAGGAAAGTTATGACCAACCTAGACAGCATATTAAAAAGTAGAGACATCACTTTGTCAACAAAGGTCCATCTAGTCAAGGCTATGGTTTTTCCAGTAGTCATGTATGGATGTTGGATAGTTGGACTATAAAGAAAGCTGAATGCCAAAGAATTGATGCTTTTGAACTGTGGTGTTGGAGAAGACTCTTGAGAGTCCCTTGGGCTGCACGGAGATCCAACCAATCCATCCTAAAGGAGATCAGTCCTGGGTGTTCACTGGAAGGACTGATATTGAAGCTGAAACTCCAGTACTTTAGCCACCTGATGCGGAGAGCAGACTCATTGAAAAAGACCCTGATGCTGGGAAAGATTGAGGACAGGAGGAGAAGGGGACGACAGAGGATGAGATGGTTGGATGGCATCACCAACACAATGGACATGGGTTTGGGTGGACTCCAGAAGTTGGTGATGGACAGGGAGGCCTAGCGTGCTTTGGCTCATGGGGTCGCAAAGAGTCGGACATGACTGAGCGACTTAACTGAACTGATGTCCAAATTTCTCATGTTTCTTGGTGCCCAGTCAGTAAAGAATTTACCTGCCAATCCAGGACATCCTGGTTCAGTCCCTGAGTTGGGAAGGTCTTCTGGAGAAGGAAGTGGCAATCCACTCCAGTATTTCTGCCTGGGAAATTCCATGGACAGAGGGGTCACAAAACAGTCAGACATGACTTAGAGGCTAAAAGCAACAAGAGTCATGGCCAAAGTTGGATTTTCTACCTGTCAAATAGGAAGGGGAAAACAGTTAAAATTGAATTGTTTTAAAAATAATTAGTTTGAATTAGAGATATCACCTACTTGTGGAAAGTGAGCCTTATCTCATACATTTATATCAAATAGAGAGTCTGTGTTTTTTGACTTCAGGGTTTTAGGCAGTGAGAGTATACAGGTAAGAAAAACAGTAGTTAAGTCAAGAGCTTTATGTCCTGCTGTTCTTTGCAGGGAAATACTGCCAATGGAGCACTTCAGGCTTTGGAGACACTGACCTGCAAGTGTACCTTAGCAAGCCTGTGCTGAATTTTAGATGTGACACTCAGGTGCAGTTGTTCAAGTTAGATAAACATACCTCATGACACTATTGGGTGATTTTCTTCCAGTGTACCTTTATATCCTCTTCCCATTTCTTTTTGAAAAAACACAGCTTTTTGAGGTATAGTTTACATACAACATGCTATGCATTTAAAGGTACATTTTGAGGTTAAACATAGAAACACACACATGAACCCTACATGAAACTCAGGATAATGAACATATCTATTACTCCCAAAAGGTTCCTCATTCCCCTTTGTGAGGCCTCGCTCCTGTCCTGCCTACCCATTTATCTTCCTATCTGTATTCCGCCCTCCTGGTAATGATCTGCTTTCAGCCATAATAAATTAGTTTGCATTTTCTACGATTTTATATAAGTGTAGCTATTCAATATATACTCTTTTTTTTTGTTGGCCACTCACCATAATGATTTTGAAACATATCTATTTTGTTGTATATAGCAATAATAAAATTTTTATTAAAAATAAAGATGCCACGGAAGTTTGTATGCAGGCTGAGTATATATACATGTTTTAACTTTCCTAGAAGTAGAGATGGCTGCAATATATGGTGAGTATAGGCTTACCACTTTAAGAAACTGCAAAAAATTTTCTTCAAAATATTGGAAAATCACCAATAGCTGGTATGAGTATTATTTTTCTTTTTGTAATTTTAGCCATCCTAACAGGTGTGTAGGTTTGTCTTATTGTGCATTTTCATGATGACTAACGGTGTTGCAAATCTTCTCATGTGCTTGCCTGCCATCCATATATTTTCTTTGGTAAAGTATTCATTTCTTTTCCCATTTTAAAAATAATGTTTTTTTCTTTTCTGTTACTGTGTATTGTTAGTTCTTTATCTATAAGGATTACAAGGCCTTTATCAGAGATATGATACACAAATGCTTTCTTTTTTATTTTTTAATTTATTTTTTTATTGAAGGATAATTGCTTTACAGAATTTTGTTGTTTTCTATCACACCTCAACATGAATCAGTCATAGGTACACACATATCCCCACCCGTTGGAACCTCCCTCCTATTTCCCACCTCATCCCCTTGGCTCTCTATTTTACATACGGTAATATAAGCTTCCATGCTACTCTTTCCAAACATCTCACCCTCTCCTCCCCTCTCCCCATGTCCATAAGTCTATTCTTTATGTCTGTTTCTCCATTGCTGCCCTGAAATAAATTCTTCAGTACCATTTTCTAGATTCCATATATATCTGTTAGAATATGATATTTATCTTTCTCTTTCTGACTTACTTCACTCTGTATAATAGGTTATAGGTTCATCCACCTCATCAGAACTAACTCAAATGCATTTCTTTTTATGGCTGAGCTAATACTCCATTGTGTATATGTATCACAACTTCTTTATACATTCATCTGTTCATGACATCTAGGTTACTTCCATGTTCTAGCTATTGTAAATAGTGCTGCAACGAACAATGGGATACATGTCTCTTTTTCAATTTGTTTTCCTCGAGGTAGGAAAGTTATGACCAACCTAGATAGCATATTAAAAAACAGAGACATTACGTTGCCAACAAAGGTCTGTGTGGTCAAGGCTATGGTTTTTCCAGTGGTCATGTATGGATGTGAGAGTTGGACTGTGAAGAAAGCTGAGCACCGAAAATGTGATGCTTTTCAACTGTGGTGTTGGAGAAGACTCTTGAGAGTCCCTTGGACTGCAAGGAGATCCAACCAGTCCATCCTAAAGGAGATCAGTCCTGGGTCTTCATTGGGAGGACTGATGCTGAAGCTGAAATTCCAATACTTTGGCCACCTCATGCGAAGTGTTGACTCGTTGGAAAAGACCTTGATGCTGGGAGGGCTTTGGGGCAGGAGAAGAAGGGGATGACACAGGATGAGATGACAGGATGGCATCACCGACTCGATGGGCATGAGTTTGAGTAAACTCCGAGAGTTGGTGATAGACAGGGAGGCCTGGCGTGCTGCGATTCATGGGGTTGCAAAGAGTTGAACACGACTGAGAGACTGAACTAACTAACTAATATTCCTAGGAGTGGGATTTCTGTGTCATCTGGTGGTTTTATTCCTAGTTTTCTAAGGAATCTCCATACCATTTTCTACTATTTCCCCATCTATTTGCCATAAAGTGATGGGACCGGATGCCATGATCTTAGTTTTTTGAATGTTGAGCTTTAAGCCAACTTTTTTACTCTTCTCTTTCACTTTCATCAAGAGACTTTTTAGTTCCTCTTCACTTTCTGCCATAAGGGTGCTGTCATCTGCATATCTGAGGTTATTGACATTTCTCCCAGCAATCTTGATTCCAACTTGTGCTTCCTCCACCCAGCGTTTCTCATGAGGTACTCTGCATATAAGTTAAATAAGTGGTGATTTCAGCCATGAACTTAAAAGACGCTTACTCCTTGGAAGGAAAGTTATGACCAACCTAGACAGAATGTTAAAAAGCAGAGTCATCACTTTGCCACAAAGGTTTGTCTAGTCAAGGCTATGGTTTTTCCAGTGGTCATGTATGGATGTGAGAGTTGAACTATAAAGAAAGCTGAGCGCTAAAGAATTGATGCTTTTGAACTGTGGTGTTGGAGAAGACTCTTGAGAGTTCCTTGGACTGCAAGGAGATCCAGTCAGTCCATCCTAAAGGAAATCAGTCCTGGGTATTCATTTTAGGACTGAGATTGAAGCTGAAATCCAATACTTTGGCCACCTTATGCAAAGAGCAGACTCATTAGAAAAGACCCTGATCCTGAGAAAGATTGAGGGCAGGAGGAGAAGGGGAGAACAGAGGATAAGATGGTTTGATGGCATCACTGACACAATGGACATGGTTTGGGTGGACTCCGAGAATTGGTAATGGACAGCGAGGCCTGGCATGCTGTGGTTCATGAGGTCGCAAAGGGTTGGACATGACTGAGCAACTGAACTGAACTGATCTGATTCCATTTTCCATAGGGGCTGTATCAATTTACATTCCCACCAGGAGTGTAAGAGCATTCCCTTTTCTCTACGCTCTCTCCAGCATTTATTGTACCTAGAAATTTTGATGATGACCATTCTGACTGGTGTGAGGTGATATCTCATTGTAGTTTTGATTTGCATTTTTCTAATAAGCTATGTTGTGCATCTTTTCATGCATTTGTTAGCCATCTGTATTTCTTCTATGGAGAAATGTCTGTTTAGGTCTTTTCCTCACTTTTTGGTAGGGATTTTTTTTTTTTTTCTTTTTCTGGCATTGAGTTGTATGGCTGCTTATATATTTTGGAAATTAATCCTTTGTCAGTTGTTTTAGTTGCTATTATTTGCTCCCATTCTGAGGTTGTCTTTTCACCTTGCTTATAGTTTCCTTTGCTGTGTAAAAGCTTTTAAGTTTAATCAGGTCCCACTTGTTTACTTTTGCTTTTATTTCCATTATTCTAGGAGTTCGGTCATAGAGGACCTTGCTTTGTATTATGTCATCGCGTTTTCTGTCTATGTTTTCCTCTAAGAGTTTAATGGTTTCCGGTCTTACATTTAGGTCCTTAATCCATTTTGAAAGTATCTTTGTGTATGGCAATAGAAAGTGTTATAATTTCATTATTTTACATGTAGCTGTCCAGTTTTCCCAGAACCATTTATTGAAGAGGCTATCTTTGCCCCGTTATATATTCTTGCCTCCTTTGTTAAAAATAAGGTACCCATAGGTGCATGAGTTTATTTCTGGGATTTCTATATTGTTCCATTGGTCTATATTTCTGTTTTTGTGCCAGTATCATACTGTCTTGATGATTGTAGCTTTGTAATATAATCTGAAGTCAGAAAGGTTGATTCCTCCAGCTCCATTCTTCTTTCTCAAAACAGCTTTTGCTATTCTGGGTCTGTTGTGTTTCCTTATGAATTGTGAAATTTTTTGTTCTAATTCTGTGAAAAATGCCATTGGTAATTTAATAGGTGTCACATTTAATTTGTAAATTGCATTTGGTAGTGTAGTCATTTTCACAACATTGATTCTTCCTGCCCAGAAACATGGAATATCTCTCCATCTCTTTATGTCATCTTTGATTTGTTTCATTAGTGTCTTATAATTATCTGTGTATGGTTCTTTTGTCTCCTTTTCAGTTTAGTTGCTCAGCCATGTCTGACTCTTTGTGACCCTATGAACCACAGCACACCAGGCCTCCCTGTCCATCACCAACTCCTGGAGTCCACCCAAACCCATGTCCATTGAGTCGGTGATGCCATCCAACCATCTCATCCTCTGTTGTCCCCTTCTCCTCCTGCCCTCAATCTTTCAGCATCAGGGTCTTTTCAAATGAGTCCACTCTTCACATCAGGTGGCCAAAGTATTGTAGTTTTAGCTTCAACATCAGTCTTCCCAATGAACACCCAGGACTGATCTCCTTTAGGATGGATTGGTTGGATCTCCTTGCAGTCCAAGGGACTCTCAAGTGTCTTCTCCAACACCACAGTTCAAAAGCATCAGTTCTTTGGCACTCAGCTTTCTTTATAGTTCAACTCTCACATCCATACATGACTACTGGACAAACCATAACCTTGACTAGACAGACCTTTGTCGACAAAGTGATGTCTCTGCTTTTTAATATGCTGTCTGGGTTGGTCATAACTTTCCTTCTAAGGAGTAGGCGTCTTTTAAGTTCATGGCTGCAATCACCATCTGCAGTGATTTTAGAGCCCAGAAAAATAAAGTCTGCCACTGTTTCCACTGTTTCCCCATCTATTTGCCATGAAGTGATGGGACCGGATGCCCTGATCTTCATTTTCTGAATGTTGAGCTTTAAGCCAACTTTTTCACTCTCCTCTTTCACTTTCATCAACAGGCTCTTTAGTTCTTCCTCACTTTCTGCCATAAGGGTGGTGTCATCTGCATATCTAAGGTTATTGATATTTCTCCCAGCAATCTTGATTCCAGCTTGTGCTTCCTCCAGCCCAGCGTTTCTCATGATGTACTCTGCATATGAGTTAAATAAGTAGGGTGACAATATACAGCCTTGACGTACTCTTTTTCCTATTTGGAACCAGTCTGTTGTTCGTCTCTTTAGGTAAGTTTATTCCTAGATATTCAATTTTTTTGTTGCAATGGTGAATGGGATTGATTCCTTAATTCCTCTTTCTGATTTTTCACTGTCTATATAGAAATAGAAGTGATTTCTGTGTATTGATTTCATATCCTACAATTTTACTAAATTCACTGATTAGCTCTAGTAATTTTCTCATACTTTCTTTAGGGTTTTCTATGTACAGTATCATGTCATCTGCAAAGAGTGAGAGCTTTACTTCTTCTTTTCTGATCTGGATTCCTTTTATTTCTTTTTCTTCTCTGATTGCTATAGCTAGGACTTCCAGAATTATATTGATTAATAGTGGTGAAAAGGGACACCCTTGTCTTGTTCCTGATTCTAGGGGGAATGCTTTCAGTTTTTCACCATTGAGAATAATGTTTGCAATAGGCTTATCATATATGGCCTTCATTATGTTTTCCTCTTTATTTATTTGGACTTCTGTGTTTCTAGCTTGTTCCTTAATTTGTGTAGTATTTCTCTGCCATATATATATATATATAAATTTATGTATTTAAATATATATATATATATTTTTTTAACTTATTGTATTTGAGGTCTCCTTTTCCCAGGCTTCAAGGATGAATTCTTTCTTCCTTTTGGTTTCTTCCCTCCTAAGGTTGGTCCATAGGTTTTGTAAGCTTCATATAGGGTAAGATTTGTGCTGAGTTTTTGTTCGTTTGTTTTTCCTCTGATGAGTAAGACTGAGTGAGGTGGTAATCCTGTCTGCTGATGATAGGGTTTGTATTTTTGTTTTGTTTATTGTTTAGATGAGGTGTCCTGCACAGGGTGCTACTGGTGGTTGGGTGATGCCAGGTCTTATGTTCAAGTGGTTTCCTTTGTGTGAGTCCTCACTGATTGAAACTCCCTAGGGTTAATTCTCCGGTTATCTAGGGTCTTGGAGTCAGTGCTCCCACTCCAGTAGCTCAGGGCTTGATCTCTTGCCAAAGACCAGGAGGAATTTCACCATAAATGAAAGGGCCTTGACGTGAGTTCCAAAAGCCAGTGCACAAGAACATAACAGAGATCTCTGACTCAGCAGAAACTCTTCCTTGCTTTAGTTGCAGCAGATGTTGGTCCTCTTCTGCTTTGCCCTGTCCCTGGTTCCTGTGGCAGCTTCCCAGCAGAGGCCATCTGATGCCACTTTGTTCATTACCTGGATGAAAGAGTGTCTCCCTCTCAGAGGAGCCTCCTACACATATTGGAAGGTTTGCAGGGGTAGGCAATAGCTCACCAGGGGGCAGAGCCCTAGAAGCTGGAGGTGGAGGCCTCAAGGAATAAGGCCACCGGTTGATTTTTCAGCAGAAAGTTTTAGGCACAGTAATCAAGGAAGGAATCTCTGAAGAGGTAATGACACATAAGAAATCCATCTGAATGGTTGAATTCATCTTTTTCTTCAGTGTCACCACCTCCCTGCAAATCCTGAGGAGACCAGACTCCTGTCAGCAAGAACCCCACAATGTCCCAAAGCTGATGCCCCAATGGGTCCTGAGGAGACCAGACGCTGGACAGGAGCCATGCGGAGCCAGGTTCTCGACCCCCAAATACTCTTTTGATGTATAAGTTGTACTTTCATTCTTACTAGCGTTTCTCAAAGAGCAGAAATTTTAAATTTGATGGATTATTTATGAGTATATTCTTTGCAGATCATGAAATAGGAAACCAACCAGACAAAATTCAGCCAAAAGCTGCTTCGTTGAGATCAAAGACTCTCTGACTGTGGTCCCAGTTCTAAGACCTGGAAACAGCTCTGTACCTTTGAAGATGCAGCTACAATCTTGTTTGAATTTGGTTCTGTCACCAGCACCATGCACAAAGGGGCCTGGGAGGAGTCATACCCACCCTACCTTGGGTATAGGCATACAAACCTCAGTCACTGCCGTAAACCCTGAAGTGTTACTTCTTTTCAAGGGTGTAAATGAATAAAGTTCTTTTTTCATTTTTAAAAAAAACAATTATGAATAAAAATAAAGGAAAAATAAATAAATAAGACTAAAAAAAACCAATTATGGCATAAATGAATTGATTAATGAATGCCATATTTGTCACATTATGATACTAGATGTAGAAATTATACCAGAGGTTTTGAGTCATGGATTTCATGATTTCCATCTTTTTCTACTGTATTTGTTTAACTCTGCATAACTCTGAGATGTATTTGTACAAAGTGGGGCATGTACTTGTATATATATGCATCTTTCCTTGATGAGAGAGATGTTCTCCTACAAATTACTGGTCCCATTTTTTGGAATGAATTAATTATTCTGCTCATGACACCTTATCATTATTGGTCCATTTAAACTTCTCTCTTGCTCTGACCTCCCTCTCACTCTCCTCTCATTAGTCCCTTTCTTCCTCCCTTCCTCTTTCCTTCCCTCTCTCCCTCCTTACCTTCATCCCTTCCTTTTTTGCTGTCTTCCTTTATTTCCTGGACATTTTTCTCCATTCCTCCCCACAGGCAAAATTTCTCATATGTTTTATTATGCATCTTTGTTTAGTATTCTTTTAAAATACATATTGGTTATGTCATTTAAAAATGTACATAAGTGATATTGTGGTTTGTAACTCATTTATGTATGTGTGTACTTAATTCAGAGCTATATTTGTAAGATCCAACCATGCTCGGTTATGTGTGCATTCCTTCTTCTGCAGTATGATGTGCATCCACTCCATTACTTCCATCTGCTTTCCAAGTGATGGAGACTTCAATTGCCTGTAATTCTTCACTATCATTCTTGGCATAGTATTATACATCCTACTAAATGACACCTTTCTGAATGTATGTAAGCAGTTCTACATTATGAATTCCTAGGAGCAGAACTGCTAGGATAAAATATATGCATTAGAGCAATTGGATTGTGTCCTGGCAGGTTGCTGTGCAGAATAGATATCATATTCTACAGAGTCACCACACATGTTTGAGAGTTGCTATATTTTAACAGTCACCCACCCACATACTTAGAATAGTTCAATTTTTAGTTTTGCCAGAGAAATAGGTATAAACTGATATCTCATTGTTACTTGCACTTGCAAAGATATTGTGCATCTCTTCATGTCGTATTAGTACTTTAGTATTTCTCTTCTATAAATTACAGTTTACAACCCCTCATAGGTTCCTTGGAACTGCTGTATAATTCTTTTTCATTGACAAGATCTCCTTAATTTGGCAGGAAGGGATATTCAATAACTGAACTTTGGAGATGCAAATATTGTCTCCCATTTTGGCACTCTTCTAATAATTCTGTCTATAGTATTATTCACTGGCAAAAGTTATTTGTGATGTGATTCAATGAATCTTTATAAAAAGCTTTACTGGTGAGAATTTTTTCATAAGAATTCCTACTCCCGAGGGAAGAAATAGTTTTCACACTTTTTTCTACTAACTTTATAGTTTTATCTTTCACTTTTAGGTAATTAATTCAATAGGAGCTACTTGGTGTCACGTAAAGATAGAGTTTTAGTGTTTTTCATTCATATTGTGAGCCAGTTCTTGTAGACTGAACAACCTGCCTTCCTCCCTGTAATTTGCAGCAACATATTTATGCTATTTTATGCTGCCTACGGCTCAGATGGTAAAGAATCTGTGGGAGACCCAGGTTAGAACCCTAGATCAGGAAGATCCCCTGGAGGAGGGCATGGCAACCCACTCCAGTATTCTTGCCTGAAGAATTCCATGGACAGAGGATCCTGGTGGGCTACAGTCCATGGGTCACAAAGAGTTAGACATGACTTAATGACTAACACTTTCGCTTTCACAACTCCTGTACATATGGTTCTGTCTCTAAGTCCTTTAATCAATGCCCCCAACAAAACAACACTCTTTTTATTAATAGCGCCTTATATTATGTCTTAGTTATTTATCTCTGATATAGAAAAATGCTATTAATTTTCATAGTTTTATCTTATATACCTTAGGCTTCCTTATATATTTTCCAACTCTATCATTTCCTTAAGTTATCTGAGAATTCTTCAATCTGAGATTCCAATCCACTAATTTCTTCCTTACTGTATCCTACCTATTATGAGATCTATGTTGCTTCTATTTCAATCATTACGCTTATATATATATATATATATATATATATATATATATATACATAACATCTCAAATTACCTATTTTTACTGCCAGTATCTTTGTTTTCTTTAAAAATGTTTACATCTCTTTTAATAATTTTACTTTACTTTCTGTGGGCCAATTGCTTTCATGGTGTTTGTCTTCTTCAGATTTCTAATTTCTGGTTCTGTGGATTTAGGTTACCTTCAGGTTGTCAGATATGGTTTGCAGATATGGACTGAATAAGGCTTCAAAGTCAGATCTCGTCTTTTTTTTTTTTTTTTTTTGGTGATAATTTTAGCCAGTTTGATTATTCCCATTTTCTATCAGGCCATGAAGAAAATCTTATGATCAGATTGAAACAATAATACCCAAGGGATACTAAATTTTCACCTGTTTATGGTTAACTCCAGGCTTTTCAATGCATTGAAATAACCCGAGGAAACTACTGCAGATGATTTAGGCAATAGTTGTGTGGTTTTGTTCTAAAGAAATAAGACTACCAGGGGTTAAGGCGGGAACAAAACCTAGAACATTTCTTGAAGCTATCTTCTCCCTGAAGGCTTCAACTGTCTTCTTTCCCAGATTGCAGTCACATGTGCCTAAACACCCAAGTCTAAGACAATACTCAGTCATTTTATGATTTTTTTTAACTGTGTTGTTGTTTGGTTGAAAGAAAGTGAAAGAGCTGGTCGCTCAGTGGAGTCTGACTCTTTGCATCTCCATGGACCATAGCCCACCAGGCTCCTCTGTCCATCGGATTCTCCAGGCAAGAATACAGGATTGGGTTGCCATTTACTTCACCAGGGGATCTTTCTGACGCAGGGATTGAAACCTGAGTGAGTGAAAGTCGCTCAGTCGTGTCCGACTCTTTGCAACCCCATGGACTGTAGTCCCTGGAATTCTCTATGCCAGAATACTGGAGGAGATGGTCAAAATACTGGAATGGGTAGCCTTTCCTTTCTCCAGGGTATCTTCCCAACCCAGGGATTGAACCCAGGTCTTCCACATTGCAGGTGGATTCTTTACCAGATGATCCACAAGGGAAGCCCAAGAATACTGGAGTGGGTAGCTTATCCCTTCTCCAGGGGATCTTCCTGACCCAAGAATCAAACTGGGGTCTCCTGCATTGCAGGCAGATTCTTAACCCACTGAGCTATCCCAGATCTCCCCTATTACAGGCGGATTCTTTACTGTCTGAGTAACCAACTATATTGGTTGCTTATTCATATTTTATAGTTATTGTTTTTTTGATCAACTAGTTCTTAAAGGCCATGTTCCCCTCCAGTCTTTAATTTTCCCAGAGTTGAGTTTTGAGGCGGGAGTCATAAACTTCTTTGTGCCCTCTTTGCAAGAAACTTGAACTTTCTCCTTAATCATCTTTCTTACGATGCTCATGCCAACTAGCCAATGCAGAAAAAATAGCTTATTTCACCATATATTCATAAAATTTCAACACGTTTGAATTCACTCTTACTTCATTTTGAGTTTATTTTTTAATTCCCAATTGTGCTTTTTTCCTTGCTTTCAAGCAATATTTTATCCTCAGTTGTTCTCATAGTACCTGGCATACCATATAAAAATTAAGGTGTCTGTTTAACAACAATACCAATAATAATTGTTGTAATCAGGATTTTTCCTCCAGAAGTATCTCATTTAGTCCTCATATCAACTTACTAGATTAGGTGTTATTTTCACCATTTCTTCCAGTAGAGAAATTATTAGAGAAATAAAGTTTCCTGGAAACTAGAACTTGGTTTGGAAAAGGCTCTAAATTGCCCCAGAATCTGAGCTTATAATAAGCACTTCAGTCTTATTTTCTGACACTAAGTAAATGCTGGCAAATATTTGCTGATAAAAGTAAGAACATATTTAAAAAAAAAATAAGCTAAGAAAGAAAAAAAGAACAAGGAAGGAAAGTTATTTTTTTCTACCACAGTTTGCCATAGATCCTAGTTCAAAACTTTTCTAAGCTCTTTCTATCAATAGAATTAATCCATTTTTGCCTTATTGACTTTACTCCATCTCATGCTATCTGCTGGGCCAACACCAAAGGCATAGGAAAACAGACTTGTCCTACCAATCTGGATGACAATGAAGTCTTCATACTAAGACCAGAACCAGTTAATTACATCAGGAGTATCCTGGTGTTCCTGTATATGTTTATAGAGTATTTCATGGTGATGGGAACCACTGTTCTACAGTTGACTGTCATATACATTATTCATAACTCATGGAAGTAAAACTGAATAATTAATATCTCAATATCACTGATAATTCACCCTCTTCTTCCACATGCCAATATAAAATTTGGAAATTCTTTTTGATGCATACCCAAAGCACGTATCATACTGTGCAAGAGTTCTGCATTCTGAAAGATATATGCATGCACTATAAATCTGCAACATAGCTATTGTGAATCTTATAACAGCAATTATGTTTTCTGAGATGCCATAAATATAAATGAGAAAGTTTACCTATATACTTTTTTGAAATTGGACAGTTGCTGCAAGTTTAGTTAACCATACATTTTAAAAGAATGGTTATTGAACTTAATGCTACCACTTAAATGTATGTGCAGAAATTTACCCTCTTGACAGTGCAATTTAAAAGCAGACTTGTTACAAAATTAAACTGGTAAAAATTGTAGGAAGGGATTTTTCACTAAGGGATAGATTTCAATTTCAATTTCAGATGGCTCTCTGTGTCTGAAAATAAATATACTTTTTCAAAAGGAGTTGGGTAGGGAGGACTTTTTCCCTCCTCTAGCAGATAATAGTAGCCTATCAATTATTATTATGTAACAATATAAAATTTAAGTTAAAAGATATGATCTGCCCACTTTTAGCAATTATCATCTTTTACCATTCATTAATATCTTTATTACCATCAATTAATATTCACTGAATACCTAAAGCATTGATGCCACTATAGCAAGAGATCTGATCCCTCCAGAATACTGACTTTTGATCTATGGTCAAATAAGATACTATTGCAGTCATGAGATCACAATTAATTACAGGAATGATATGAATTATATAATTGTAGGAAATCATCTCCATTTCCTGAATTCCAATAACGTAAAAGGCAAAACCCAGTATAACTAGTATTCTCATAGCTAATTCAGATTACAACTGAAATTAAAAAGACAGAAAACACAAAGGCATAAAGAGAGACCAGAAATGGAAACCCAAAATAACACCCTTGGCAAAATGACCTTAAATTATGGTGACAGGCAAAAAATATAAAAATAGACATATGGAAATAGCCAAGTTGATTAAAAAATGGCTTTCTGAATTAGCTCCATTTGGAAGTTAATGTCAAATTCTGACTCTGTTCTGACATATTAGGAAATGTGTCATATTTGCACCCCAGGCCACTTAAATACCCTTTACCTAATGGTACCCAGGTTTTCCAGGGAGGCATCTTCATTCCTCTTGAGAGCCCAAAAGCCTACAGCATAGAGACCCAAATCACCTCTTAACAGAAACTCATCCCCAATATAACCAAGACATTATTCTTTTAACCAGTATGTACAGAGAGCTCCCTGCTGTTCTCACCATTGTAAATGTCATTGTTGCTCACTCTCCCTGAGTTGTAGAGGTTTTTTTTTTTTTCCATTAACAAGAGAACATTTCAATTCAGTTGGTGTTCCTTTAGTCACTGAGGGGACATTATCACTAGAGTTAGCACTTTGAAATGGTTACAGACAAGGTTTAGATCACAATCCTTATACCATTACTGAGGGGTAATGGTTTTCAAACAATACAACTGTAAAAGAGAGGTTGGGACTTGCCTGGGAAAGGAGAGGTGGGAAAGGAGCTCTATTGAAAGGTAAGAATCTCCTGTGACTGAAAAATCTCCTTTACGCATTGATTGAACCCCAAAATGGACCTTTCCTATTGACAAGCCAAAGGTATTTCTGAGAACAGAGTAGTCAAGTAACAAAAACTCATTTCCTCAAAATTGAAGTGAATTGCTAAAGCTGTTGCTTGAAAGAATGACCTCTTCAGAAGACAGGGCAGAAGAATTTAGCTATGTTCCTCCTCCAACTTTGTGCAGTTAGCAGAACTGTCAGCCATTCCTGGCATCACTGGGAGTAGCCCCTTTGAGCAAGAAAGTGTTAACAGGTCCAATACTGCAGTGTGAATCTGTGGGGAAAAATCATTAAATACTTGTTACTGCTCTCTTGGTCATTCAGCTTCATCATTTCCCAAGTAATTAAGGCCTTTGTAAGGAATATACGGATATTTGCATGAGTTTAACATTTTATCTTTCGCATAAGTGCAAAAAGATAAAGTGTCAGTGCCTCAAGTGAGTCCCCACGGGCCTCTGTGTTTACCAGATACTTGTACTATGCCATAACTGATGGACGATGTCTCTAGGTTGACATTTCTTCCTGCTCTTTTGCATGGGTTGGCTCAGAAAGGTTAAAAAAGTGACAGGTAGACATTTCAGCATTTCTTGATTCAACTCAAAGCAATGTTTAGAATTTGACTCACATTTTTTTCATGTTATGAATATGGATTCTCAATATTAACTATGGCTTTCCATTATTATCCAATACATTACACCTGTTATTCTTAAAAAGAAAACAAAAATCACATAAAGCCATATGAGAACAATAACCCATATCTCATACATAAATCCCACCAGAATGACAGAAGTATGCATATCTAATTTTCTGCATTTTCCTGGTTTTGCAATGAAAGGGTATGTCTTGATATATTTGATTATATTTTCCATATTTTATAATTATTTCCTAGACATTAGAGAAGACAAGTACTCTTAGTCTAAAAAATAGCATGAAGCCATTTCACCAAAATATTTAGGAAAGATAAAAATATCAATCATCTAAAAAATGTTGGTAAGTCAACAAATGCTTATATGCATGAAGCATTTTGGTATAGATTGGCTGTATACATTAGTCTACACAGACCTGAACTATGAACGGTTTTAAGTACAAAACAGTCAGAAAAGAATGTTAAGATTATTCATGACTAACATTCTGGATTTTAAAATTGTATTTCTCTTTTTGCTTACTATATTATTTAAATAGATTGAGTACTATTCTCAAATTCTAGTTAAGTAACTTTCCCATTCAGAACATTCTATGAATTTGTATTCCTAATCAAATGGTTCCACATTAGTCATGAAATGACACAGTGAATTTTACCTATTCTTTTGGTGAGATCCTTTCTGAGCTTAAATTTCTAAGCTGGGTAAGGATATGCATCAGCAAAAGTAAATGGAAAGTGATATTAAGCACGCTGATTTGTTCTAGCGTCTACGCCTTCATTGTGAAGGTCACCTGTGTGTGTGTGCATGCTGAGTTGCTTCAGTTGTGTCTGACTCTTTGCAAACCCATGGACTGTACCCGCCAGGTTCCTCTGTCCATGGGATTCTCCAGGCAAGAATACTGCAGTGGGTTGTCAAGCCTTTCTCAAGGGGATCTTCCTCACCCAGGGATTGAACCAGTGTCACTGAGATGCCTGTGTTGCAGAAAAACTCTTTACCACTGAGCCACGGGGGAAGCCCAGAGATCACCTCAATGACAGTTAAAGTAGAAATGAAAAGTTAAGTTTGGGGTGAGGACACATTAGCATCAATGGAGAGAATCAGGGCTCCTGAGGAAATCTCTCATCAGAATGGAATATAAATAAGTCAGTCTTACCCAAGACTTTTTCTTCCAGAGGTGAAATGAGGTACTCACTTATGATGGCTAGTACCCTGTGAGTTTGATCTTGAGCTCTCTTGACATGATTTTTGAGAAAAATTATCAGTAAAGTAGTATGGTCAGGAGAAAGGCATCAAGGAGAACAGGGAGGGCTAATTTAATTGCCTTTGTTCCTCAGTGACATAGCTTAAATTGAGCTTGCATTTCTGAGAGCACAGGGATATTTGCATGCTTGGATTTTCAAAAATGGAAAATGAACTCAAAGCACTTGGCCTACAGATAATGTATCACTTTATAGTTGAAGGACAAAAAATACAAGAGGGTTTGAAGGGAATCTGAAAATTCTCTTTTTTTCTCTCATTTTCTGCTGATTTTTTTGGGGGGTGGGATGGTATTGATGTTTAGTTTAAATGTAAAATAAAATGTAATGAATATAGTACAAAGCTGAAAAATGGGAAATCAAAATATACACCCTAAACCTTTGTTCTTGAGGAAGAGCAATAAATAGTGACTATAGGTAAAGCAAATCATTTCACTTCCTGAAGGTTTTTATTAATGAATTAAAAACATTGAAGATCGCTTGAAACTGGTACTCAGATAAATTCTGACCCTAAAATATTATGCAGGAGACACTTCGTCTATATGACTGAAATACCAGGAAAATGATTCTAAGCTGTTCTAAGAAAATAAGGAAAAATTAGAAAATTTCCAATAACATTCAATGATTAAAAAACTTGGAAATCTTTCCACTAAAAATCTGGTAGTACTGTGTTCCTGGAAGCAGACCTAGTTAGAGCACATAAAAAAGCAATTTATATTTCTGCCTTCCAAATCTTCCAGTCAATTTAGGTGTTATTTGAGTTGATTTCTTCTGCATTTCCCATAGCTTGTTTTCACTTAAGTTTCCTATCTATGATCATTGTTTAAGATTTTATTAGAATTCAATTTCATCTAGCTAATGAAAAGTTAATAGAGCTATTATAAATATAATGAAAGCTATAACTTTTCTATAGAGGTAAATAATTAAGTGTTTGTGAAACACTGAATCATAATTCAGTGGAGTTTATGAGCCATATAAATTAATAAAATTCAAATAAATGAAACATCAATAAATGTTGCAATTTGAGGAGAGAACAATAAACAGCATCCTTTTTTTTTTTTTCTTTCCCTGCTCAAGTTGGAATCAATTGAGAGACTCAGGGATTAGACAGATGGAGATCAAAAGAGCACATAGAATACTGATAAAGTTTAAATTGGAGAAATTGTCTTTCAGTCTGTTGGCTTTGTGGGCTTGTTCAGAATACATCCTGAAATTGATCTTGCCCAGTCAGTTTCAACTGTGGCTGGGACTTACAAGACTTTTCCATGGAGTCCTGTCCCTGTACAATTTTAAGGAAAGTGAGGCAGGGAGCATGTGTTTTCCTCCTGCGGGTGTACCAGAGAGAGAATAGGGCTGGATCACATTTGTCAATTCTCTCCTCTCAGTCTCATCCAAGCAGAGTGACTCTTCCTCTTGTGGTCAAAAATGACTCTAAGGACAGAGAGAGGTCTGAATTTTACTGTACTGGAAGAATTTTCTTACTGGAATTAAAAATAATAATAATAACAATAACTTCTCGAGTTTTTTTTTTTAGCATATCCATATTTGGAATAAAGTAGATGAACTCTCTGAATATTTTGATTTGTTACCACGCGGTGTCAGTATGATTATTAGAGGAAATGTAGCAACAGAATAATAGCTGCTTCATATTACTTTCTTGTATGAAAATTCCTTTCATTGTATTACAAAAGGAGACAGCAATTAATGCATGTTCTAGCCATTGTTATTAAATGCTTAGCAGCAATTATATAGCTCTTTGACTGCTGTGCTTGGTATATGCCAAGAGGAAGGACTGACGTATGCGACATAGATGGTACATTTAAAAATTGTCACTATAGCCTGTCCACACAGGCCCTTGTTTCTCTTTTATGTTTGATGGGTTGAAGAAAGGAGTTGAAGGCAATGAGGAAAGTCTATGCTGTTTCACCAAGAAAACTGCAATAAAACTCCATTACTTCTCAGGTGAGGTTTTGAATAGAGACAACAATGTAAAGTATAAAACAAAATACTAAATTGAATTATTTAAGGTTTATTAAACTTGTGGTTTTCATATGATATTAAAAGAGCATGGTAGATATAGAAACCATCTTTTATGTTGTACGTAACGCTCATTAGAGCTACACAGGTGTGACATATTCATGTTGCTTGGGTGGACTATCACTGCAAAACCAGATACTGATGAGCAATACATATACAAGGCAATTGTTAAGCTAAGTGGTGGACAGCACATTGATGAGAAGCGACGTTGCTGTATCACAGACTGAGATGGCCAGATATGTGAGGCGAAATCCTAGCTCTTATTGCATTGAATTAAGACACCGTTTCATGTCTCTGTAAAAAGTCACTTATTTTCACATTCTTGATTGTGTATCAATCATTCCAAGGTAGTATTAATGCAGTATTAATGTAGACAAAGATTTCAAAAGAGTGAAATTTATGATATAGAATCACTAAGAGTTGTAAAGAAGCCTCAGAACTCCACTCTATTAGTATGACCATCTCTTCTATGTTACATTTATTCTATTCTGGGGGTTACTTGGCAGAACCACTTAACTCCAACATTAACTGATTTTTTTCTGGCTTAGTCTTTATCAGCTGATGAGATGACATTTGGCTTACATCTTCTTTTCCTTTGTTTTAGATATCAATTTAAAACATTTGATCAAGGAAGAGAAGTGTTATTTACTGCGAAGCATCAGAGACTCCATTGTTTTTTATGTATAGGTATTTATCTTTTAATAAACCACTTTCAATACCAATATAGCATTCATGAATACATATAACCAAGTACATACTTACAAATATGCACTTTTTATACGTTACCAAAATAACTTCAACACTTCAAAGTCTGTATATTTTGAACAATTTCTTATTTGGAAAAATTTAACATTACCTTTTTCCCCTAATCAATAAAATGGGATTTAAGTACAATGAAATCTCATAGACAAAATTAATGACCCAGCAGTAGAATATGACTATTTTACTATTTCACCCAACTTAACCTATGCCAAACTGTGGCATATTATTAATGAAACTAATGGATTATTTGCATAAATTTTTTCATCTTAATATTTTCTGAATTTGGGCCTCTTTATATTCTAAAAAGCTTACTTATTTGGCTTCTGAAATCTTGAAATTCAGAAGATTCGGGACAATCACAGGTACTCAAATTATAAATTGTTATCTTTTTAAAATTTATTTTTAATTGGAGGATAATTGCTTTACAATATTGTGTTGGCTTCTGTACAACAATGCAAATCAGCCACAAATATGCACAAGTCTCCTCCCTCTTGAAACTCTCCCCTAACCCCCACCCTGTCCCATGCCTTCTGATCGTCACAAAACACTGGGTTGAGCTCCCGGTGCTATGCAGTGACTTCCCATTAGCCATTCAGTTTACACATGGTAATGTACACGTTTCAGTGCTACCCTCTCAATTCGTCCCATCTTCTCCTTCCCACATTGGATCCAAAGTCTGTTTATTTGCATCTCTGTTTCTGCTCTGCAAACAGGCTAATCAGTACCACTTTTCTAGATCCCATATATATGTGTTAATATATGAAATTTTTTTCTTTCTGACTCACTTCACTCTACATAATAGACTCTAGGTTCATCTAGGTTCATTCACTTCCTTAGAACTGATTCAAATGTGTTCCTTTTTATGGTTTATGGCTTTTATGGTGTTATTTCATTGTATATATGTGCTGAAATTTCTTTACAGTCACTATGGAGAACAGTATGGGGATTTCTTAAAAACCTAGGACTAAAACTATCATATGACCTAGCAATTCTGCTACTGGGCAAATCCCCTGGAAAAAAATCATAATTGAAAAAGACATATGTACCCCAATGTTCATAGCAGTATTATTTACAATAGCTAGGACATGGAAGCAACTTAGATGTCCACTGACAGATAAATTGTTATTTTTGTATTTTTATAACTTATTGATATCTGTTTGTTGCAATTTTGACTAGCAGTTAATCTAATTGTTTAAAAAGAAAAGGCTTATGTATTTAGTTGTGTGTGCTTAGCTTTCAGCCTTGGGCTTCCCTGGTGGCCCAGATGGTAAAGAATCCACCTGCAATGTGGGAGACATGAGCTTGATCCCTGGGTTGGGAAGATCCCCTGGGGAAAGGAACAGCTACCCACTTCAGTATTCTCAGTTCAGTTCAATTCAGTCGCTCAGTCGTGTCCAACTCTTTGCAACCCCATGGACTGCAGCACGTCAGGTTTCCCTGTCCATCATCAATTTCCAGAGCTTTCTCAAACTCATGTCCATCGAGTCAGTGATGCCATCCAACCATCTCATCCTCTGTCTTCCCCTTCTCCTCCTGCCTTCAATCTTTCCCAGCATCAAGGTCTTTTCCAGTGAGTCCAGTATTCTATCCTGGAGAATTCCACGGACAGAGGAGCCTGGCAGGCTACAATACATGGGGTCACAAAGAGTCAGACACGCTTGAGTGACTTTCACTTCACTACTTCAGCTTTCAGTCTGCCTGTCATGTATTTCTTTGGTATCTCCCATTTTTAACTCCCAGATTGCATTATAAACAGAATACAAAAATTAACACAACTTGTGGCCTTCTCCTCATGTTCTACTTCTGGAAGAAAAATGTTATTCTTTCAGCTTCTTAAGACTGCTCTCTTCTTGGCCCTTGTCCTAGGGTCCTTTACTTAGCTTATTAACATCAGCTCAGTCTTGTTGAGTATTGATTTTTGAGGCAGCTCAACTTCATCCAGCATTAGTGTCCAGCATCACCATGTCCAAGTGCAAAAGCAGTTTGGGATAAGCCTAAAATGTCATTGGAATCTCTAGGGCAATATCATGAAGTGATGGTCCACTCCTCTCCCATATCCTTACTTGAACAAAATAGTATAAAAATGGAAGGATTGCCACTGAACAGTGACTAAAACACTGAGGGAATTATCTACATGTCTGTGTCTTACATCATACAAATTGCAGCAGCCAAAAGTTTAACAGAAAGTGACCCAGAACTGGAGTCATGTTCAAACCCTGAGGCTATTCCAATTCTTAACATGATCCTTGGCAATTATTTCAATTATTTCAGACTAAGTCGCTTCTTTTAAAAATAGAGGAGGGGTGAGCTCTTTATGACATGTACTGAGTACTGACTGTCTAGACTTTTCTATATTATTTGTATCTATCATATCATTTAATTTTAATGATAATTGGATGAGAGCTGTGTCAGTGTTTTTCCATTTACATTTGAAGAAATTGAGTCCTAGGAAGGTAAAATGTTTTCGTGGGTATCTGGCTAATAAATGGTGGTGGTGGGAGAACACAAACTTAGGTCTGTCTGTCTTCAAGGTGGGATAAAGCTCTGGTTGGTGTTAACAGTTTTTGATTACTGGTTATTTGAATACTGCGTGTTGTCTATGGGAAGTAATAAAAGGTCTTGCCATGCAGCATGACTTAGAATCTCTCACAATACTTATATAGTTTAAGGCATGAGGAGTAGTACTTTTCTTAATAGGCTATCAGATAGATGCTTCTTATCTGTAGCCTCTCTTTTAGATTGGAAGCTTATTGCAGTCTTATTTCTGGAATAAATATGGTACAGGACTTAGTATATTACTGTGCCTGAATATAATTTGGGGATAATTGAAAAAGGCAAAGAAATCATCCTTGATTAAATTTGTAAATGGTTGTCTGGAGAACCATTATAATTTACAAGGATTTGTTGCTCAGAGAGTAAATAATACCAGTGGCAGCATTTCCTCAGAGAACAGAAGATCAAATCTGTTGCAAGGTAAGTGCCAATATTTCCTCTCAAAAACACAGTGAAAGAGACAGAAGTAATAAATGATGCTGCATTTATCTCAATGCTTATGACCCTCCTGGCTGCTTAAGAGCAGAGGGACAGCATTTAACTCTTCCCAGAGTGGTAGATCTACTTACTCCTGCTACCTACAGCAGCCTCAAATTCTCAGAGCATAACTGGATGAGGTAAGAGTCTACCTAAGTGAACCCCATACAATCACATCTGGCATTTTTGGCATATAGAGAAATGTTTGTCACTTTCATGTAGTAAGCTTTTTATCTGCCTTGTAGCAATAATGATGATAACAAAGTTCACGGTATAAGTTATAGCAATACTGTGTTTATGTAATTTAGAATAATGAGAGGTACTTTTCAATTAGCATTTTCGAGTGTCTGCTAATGCTGCTTGCTTGTTAAAAATTATAATTTGTGGTCCTTTATTGCAGAGCTAAACGCCCCCCCATACAAGGTGCAGATTCTAGCTGATTTAATCCACCTTTAGCTCTCCTACAGCATATAAATTGAAAGCTATGCAGCTTGTCATTCAAATGAGTTATTAAAAATTGAGACCCTCGATCTCACCACTTTAAAATCTTGTAGTGTCAGCACATATTAAGAATAATTTATGAAATAAGAACAGCCATTGGTCAAATGTTAGTCTCATATACTGGTGCTGCCATTTTAATTAACACATGTCCTTTTTTAAATGGGCATTTGTTATATCCAGTAAATTATTCTTCTATTCATTTGGCAATATCTGGCCCTTCTTGGTATCTTATTACATAGCCTTAATAATCACTTGACATTTAGCATTTCCTAGCTAACAATGAAATGCAATGATTCATATCTCTCAAATGGATTATAAACTCCTAGAGGGAAGTCATTATGTTCTACATTCATTTTATTAATTGATTAATTAATCTGATGCAAAGTTAGGATGTAGTATAATTAGTAAATACCAGAAGATTGATAAACCAAAGCTCACTTAGTAAGCATAGCTGTATATATTTGTTAGCTGTATTTTTTGTGCTAAATTTGACATGAAATTAAATAATATATGTAAAACACACAAAACAGTGCCTGTAATAAAAATAGATGCCGTAACATATATGATTTCCTTTTATTCCCATCCTTACCTTTATGTTCTCATAAAAGTGTGAGTATGGAAAACATACATACACAATTTTCTGTCTTGGCAAGATGTTTGCTTTTGCCTAGGCACAACAGACATAACGAGATGGCTTCATTATAGGTAATACTTATAATAAACCTTGTGTATGCTCAAATCTGTTTGTAATAGCCAACTTTGAAACCCATATAAGCAGGCTAAGAAAGTAAGAAAGAATAATCATCTCCATGTATTTTGTTGGGGAAAAAAAGCATCACAATGATTTGTTTTCTTAGGAGATAATGTAACACAGGTCCAGCTTCAGAAGGAAAAAAAAAAAAGCCTGTTGGCTCCTCATTTTGCATTTTACATCAATTTGTCCAAATTTTGTTTGGTTGATTGCACTGAATTGTCTTGTTTTTGAAAAACAGCAACAGATTAAAAGAAAGCTCTCTGCAGGAGAAAAAATATGCTTCAGGGAAGAATAAGAGCAGAAAGGGAGTGAAGACATTATTAATATGGCTAGTTATATGAATATTCTCTTTGCAAATTGTTTTTTAGTGCCCAGCAGCACCTTTTGAACTCAATTTTTTGATCACACACTTAATAGATTACTGAGTAATCAAAGCAGTCTTTATCACACAAAATTAGAATATATTCACCACAAGGAAGCAAACTAACAAACAAATAAACATATACACAGAGGTCGGCAATAGTTGAGAATTAATTCCACTTCCTCAGATGCTATGTGTGCAATAATTCAAAGTAAATGATAATATATTATACTCCAAGTCCATAACCTTAGAAAATAAAATCCAAGTTGGTGCTTGACTTACATGAGCCAAACAAGCTTACAGTGCATGGGTCTGTGTTGTTTGGCAAGTAGTCAATAAAACTGTACCTTATGACTTTCTCTCCTAAAGGTTCTAATCAAAACAATTTATTTCAGGCATGTAAACCCTGCTTTTCAGACTATAGCTATTGTCAGCATGTGCAGCGGCAACAGCACCAGCAGAAGCAATTTTGGGATCGAGAGTCTCAGAGCTCCCCCATCTGTCTCAGTAATGGTTGGATTTTGTACTAGATCAATACGGAGTGTCAACTAGAGTGCAAGGATTTTCCCCTTAACCTTTATAATAGCAATTTCACTGCATTCTTGCCCAGCATAAAAGCAAAATCCGAGGATATTATATAAAGGATCTGGAACTAATAGAGCTAGGAGGATATTAGCCACCAAGACACTAATTGCTACAGGCCAAGCATTCAGACATAACAGCCCGTTTGATATTTTAAAGCTCAGCCACAAAAAAAAAAAGAGACTGTCTTTCCTTGCTAGATGGTAACTTGCTTGCTTCTGTGAGCACAGGACCGTGGGTAAAGACAGGAAAGCGATCTGTAAACAAAGGCACCGTTTATTTTTGGGTGAGAATAAGCTGGCTGTTCTGGTTGGTTCTCTGAATGCATTTCTTCTCCCTCGTCAGCAGTGGGAGAGGAGAATTGAATGTGATGTGTTTGTCTTAGTAAAAGATATAACTAGATCCTGGGGGGAGATAAAGTGTTTTGCTTTGTTTCTGCTCCAGTTCTCTACTGAGAAATAAAACCAAGAGGATTCAACTCTTTTCCTTGCAATGGACTTGGAGCTGCCATGACTCGCTGCTCAGAGTCACAATGAGCTGACTGCTATGTATCACTGCCCCTTAGTGGCTGGCCACGAGCAAACTTTTGTAACAGCTACTGAACATCACAAGCTTATAGGTAAATAGAGCATGCAGGCTCTCCTCTCTGCTTCTTAGAGCAGAAAATAGAGACTTTATGTGCACAACTATCCCTTTCTAAGGCAATGTTTTGTCCCTCCCTGTTGGATAATGCAGAGGAAAGGACAAGAATTCTGGGGCCTGAGGCCTGATATTATATCTCCCTGCTGTGTGATCTTGGGGAAGTCGTTTAATCTTTCTCAGCTTCTTTATTTTCTCCCTCCAAAATGGAATTAGCAACTGTCTAGCTAAACTGATGCTGCAGGATTAATTGAGATAATGCAGGAGAATAACTAGCAAAATATCGGACATGGCTTGGCCTCCATGATGATTAACTATTATAATAAAAATGTATAAAGCACATAATCCTCCCACTATTTTGTACAACCTAGAAAATATGAGTATGTCATGGAAACATCACTGTAGTCCCCATGAAATTACTAATATAGCTTGCTTTGATGGGTAACTCTAGGAACAATATAACATGATGTTTTCTGCTTTCAGTCCAAATTACACATTGTAGAGGAACAAAATTTGCCACCCTAAAATGTGACTCTTAGGCATGAGGGTTGTTTTGGGCTGGTTATATCTGTTATAAACAGAAGTACCCCATAACTTTCTAAAATAATTTGGATATAGAGTCTGTGCCAAGAAGAAGCTATTAATATGATCAAAGATGACTTCTTTTTACATCAGAAAGACTCTTCTGCATGGCATGGAAAACATGTGCATATCAAACATTTGCTCTGTGAACTGTCTTCCGTTGAAGTCCCACACCCTGATCTGCTTCTTATCTCAGGATAGCATATACGCCTCAATCGCCTGCCTGTAGGTCACATATTTTTATGGGGTCTGTGTATGTATATAATCAAATTTTTTTATCCCATTAACCTGTTTTGTGTCAATTTGATTATTAGATCAGACAAACAACTAAGAAGGGTAGAGAAAATATTTTTTTTCTCCGTTACAATATCATTTTAGCTGTTGGAGTTTGTGGATTAGATTATTGTTCTTCTGAAATAGGATTTTAATTAAATTCTTCACATACTTATTGGCAGCCTACTATATTGTATAGTCATTGTGCATAAAGAAGCAACATCAATGGTTTCAATAAGCAGCTCCTAAGTTAATGGAAGAGACAGATATGTAAACTTAGCTAGATGAAAATGTGACTCTACTGCTGCTGCTAAGTCGCTTCAGTCGTGTCTGACTCTATGCAACCCCATAGACGGCAGCCCACCAGGCTCCCCTGTCCCTGGGATTTTCCAGGCAAAAACACTGGAGTGGGTTGCCATTTCCTTCTCCAGCGCATGAAAGTGAAAAGTGAAAGTGAAGTCGCTCAGTCGTGTCCGACTCTTAGTGACCCCATGGACTGCAGCCTACCAGGCTCCTCCGTCCATGGGATTTTCCAGGCCAGAGTACCAGAGTGGGGTGCCATTGCCTTCTCCGTTGACTCTGCCAAAGTAAATATATACAGTAAGTGCTATCAGATTGTAGAGGAGAAAGTCATTGGCAACCTCAAAGTAGTTCTCACAGGAAGGTGATATTTGTAGCGATACTTTTAGAGTTTGATAAGCAAGAGGGAAATATTCCAAGTAGGGATAATAGCAAAGGTAGGCATTTTCAACAAAAGAATTAAGCATTCAAAGAATAATTACAAATTAAGTGGGAGACAAAAGCATGCACCACGTGTTAGGAATAAGGTGCACAACATAGATTTTGAATACCCTCAAATATATGCTGAGGTTTTGCATCCTATGTCATAAGCAATAAGAAGTCACAAGGATCATACTTTATGTCTTAGGATATGTTCTTTATTTTGGTTTAAGCTGGAAATATTTAAAAAGTGTTTTTCCAGTAGCATCTTTTATGTCAAAGCTAAATACTTTGTATGCATTTTCAAGGTCATGCATCATTATATTACAAAGTCTACTTATCTTCTTTATAAATTTGGCCAATTTTAGTGCTTACTGTTTCATTCCTTTTCAACAACCCAATCTTTCACTGGTCTGTAATTTGATTATTCTGTTGTTAAAGTTAATGTGCTCCATTCCCAAATAACGATATTCCATCCAGACAATAACTGGTCTCTGAAGACCCATTGAACTGAACACCTTACTCTGATCATTCTGTATGTGAAATGAAATCTTTGTCCACATTTTAAAGATGCAGAAATTATAAAGTATCATGGAAATATGAATGCTATTCATCAAAGAGCCATAGGAAAATACATCAGCAATAGCTGCAAATATCTGTGTATTGTTATTAATATTAATAACACCTAGGCCTAAGATACCATCATTTCTCATCTGGACTACTATGCTGGTGGTAATATTTTAAAGCCAACCACCTGAACTTCCTTGTTTAAAACAGTCTTTAATTCTTAATTTCATTGAAAATAAATCAGAAACTTTTATTCATGTCTCAAAAGGATTTTTATAACATCCTCAAACATCCCCATACTTCTATGTAGTCATTCTTCAACAAACTTTTCCTTGTTCTGACAGCTAAACTCTTTTCTATCACAGTGCTTTTCTCTCTTTTTCCTGTTTATTTCAATGATCTGTTTATTTCAATGTCCCACCCCTTCACTTCATCAAAGTTTTTATTCAAATTCTTCTGTTGTAGAAACTGTTCCTGACCATAAACTGTAAGGATGATACTTTCTTCACTCACTATTTTTTAGTCTCCATCACTTCATGCCATTTTATTTTCTTATTGGCATTTATTGTAAGCATAAATTATTGTAATTTTTACTGATTTACTTTTTATAGTCTATCATCTCAGTGACAGCAGTCTCTTATTTCCCTTAAGCTTCTCTAATGCTATATAAAGTACAGGCATGTGTATTTTATTAAATATTTGTTGCATGAATGAATGAATGATTTACTAAAGCCAGACATATGAGAATAAAAGTGAAATAGAAAGCCACAATGCTAAATTCAAAAGGAGAAAAAAAAAAGGCAAGGAGATAACCAAATGAAGAAAACAAAAGCATTGCATACACTAACAATGCAAGATAGGGGGAAAAAAGAGTCATAGCTAGTGTCCAAATGGCCATGTTGCAGCCAGAAGACATGAAGTGAAAGTGTTAGTCGCTCAATCGTGTGGGACTCTACAGCCCAATGAATTGTAGCCCAACAGGCTCCTCTGTCTGTGTGACTTCTCAGGCAAGAATACTGGAGTGGGTTGCCATTTCCTTCTCTAGGAAATCTTCCTGACCCAGGGACTGAACTTGGGTCTCTTGCATTTCAGGCAGATTCTTTACCATCTAAAGGCCATTTACATTTATTATGTCAGTGAATAAGCAGGAGCACTTGGAATTAATCCTCCTCTCTGTGACTGCACAAGGTCTGGAGGACCTGCAGAAGGAAGTGTGAGAGGGCCATGTAAGCAGCCTAGGCGTGAACCCTGGGGTGACAGGAGGAAGAGGCAACACGTGCTTACGTAGAACAGCAGCAGTGGCTGGAAGGTCACTACCACATCGCTGATCTCCCTACAGATCTTACCGTAGAACTCTGGCGAACACAGGAGCAGGAATTCAGTTCAGTCGCTAAGTCGTGTCTGACTCTTTGCAACCCCATGGACTACAACACGCCAGGCTTCCTTGCCCATCACCAACTCCCAGAGCTTGCTCAAACTCATGTCCATCGAGTTGGTGATGCCATCCAACCATCTCATCCTCTGTCGTCCCCTTCTCCTCCTGCCTTCAATCTTTCTCAGCATTAGACTATTTTCCAAGGAGTCAGTTCTTCGTATCAGGTGGCCAAAGTATTGGAGTTTCAACTTCAGATCAGTCCCTCCGATGAATATTCAGGACTGATTTCCTTTAGGATGCACTGGTTGGATGTCCTTGCAATCCAAGGGACTCTCAAGAGTCAACACCACAGTTCAAAAGCATCAATTCTTTGGTGCTCAGCTTTCTTTATAGTCCAACTCTCACATCCATACATGACTACTGGAAAAACCATAGCTTTGACTAGACAGACCTTTGTCAGCAAAGTTATTTATTAGAAACCCAGCCAACAGGAGATATGGTCCTAATTTTAACAAGCTGGCTTTTATATCTGCTTCCTGACAGAGAAAAGAAAGAAGGGAGACAATGAGGTGAGAACCAAAGTATTAGAAATAAAAAAAAGATAACCATGTTTGTTGTTACTTTGAAAATTTTGTCAGGTGGGTAACTCCAAAACTGATAAAATTGGAAAGGAAGTGAAAGTGTTAGTCACTCAGTCATGTCCGACTCTTTGAGACCCCCATGGACTGTCGCCCACCAGGTTCCTCTCTCCATGGAACTCCCCAGGCAAGAACACTGAAGCATGTAACCATTTCCTTTTCCAGGAGATCTTCCTGACCCAGGGATCAAACCCAGGTCTTCTGCATTGCAGGCAGACTCTTTAGCATCACTAAGGAAGCCCAGAAATGAAGAAACAAAGAGTTAGACCAGTAGGTATTTAAGGTGTGTTCAGACTGCTGGTTTAAGTATCTCTCTAGACCCCTTACTTAAGGCAGATGTTAATGCTGACGCTGTCTCTCTGGGTTTGAAAACAAGTGCCTTCAACTGAGGAGAGAAGCTAGAATCAGGTGGTTCCAGGAAAATGGTAGTAAATACTTGCATTATAGTTTGATTTTTTTTCTGTTTTTTTGTTGTTGTTGTTGTTGTTCCTGAAGCAAATAATATTATTTCAAATGATTAATGTATATAAATATATATAATTAGCTGTGTTATTCATCACACAAACTTTCCTACAGACACTCTCTTTCATTTGGCTGAGCTACCTGTAGGAAGAACTGCCAGCTGGGGAAATGGATCTGTGTGGCCCAGAATGCTGATCTCCTGAATCTGTGAGAACCACAAGGAATGAAAAGTAACACAGGGTATTGCAGGTTTTATGCAAGAAAAAAATGCCTGTGATTAGAGATAAGTTCAGGAGGAATAAAAGAATGGGGAGGCAGAATTACAGACTTAGTACAGGAAAATAGATTAAGGTTTAGAAAAACTAAGATAAAAAGATATTTGGCAAGATGCTGAAATGCTTTTAAATCCATGCAAATAACTGACAAGGGGAAAGGAATAAGTTGAAAGGATAAAACAATGCATTTGAGAGCAAGACAAAAGATCAGCTACAGAGACAAAACATTAAAAAAAAAAAAACTGCTTCTATTCTGATGTAGAAGTTAGCCAAGAGTACAAAATTTCTTAAAAATGTTCTCAAAAATGTACACTAAAAACAATAACCAAGCAAAGAACATTAATTGTTCAATCAATAAAAAAAATCAGAGTGACCTGGATTAGTGATATTATGCAAATGAAATGGAGAGACTGTACTTAAAAAATTCATTATAAATCATGAATGGAGCTCTTGGGAAGAGTTTTAGTTTATTCAGTTTAAAGTGTGCTTGAGCTAGGTACTGATCAAATCCTCATGCATCACAATGAGAAACAGGGTGACAATCTTCAATTCTGGGAGCCTTGGTGCTGAGACCTCTAGACTGAAACACCGGACACTCTGTATCTTGTTCCCAAGTAGCTAGCTAGAATGTTATTAATCTGGAGTTGCTATGGATTGTTTTGTATATGGCAAAGTTAAAGATTCATGAATAACTTAAAACCATAAACAAACTAAAGGGGAGTAGGGCCTATTGCTGTCCTCATTTTTTTAAAAAAGTCCTCAACTCTAAAGTTTCAAAAGAACTGAGTGATTACCAAATGATGATATAAACACTTTGTCATGTCTGTAGATCATAACACTTATAGACTACATACATAGCATAACATATAAGGATCACATAAATATGTGTGTATAAATGTATATATAGTTATTATATATTATCTATATATTATCAATAAGCATTAGTTTATGTTTTTATATCTTCATTTGGTCATCATTCATATGTATATAATAACTTGTGGAATTGAGAATAAAATGGTGAATCCTTAGTGAACCGTGGATTGTTTCGGAAACTACATACTTGATGCAATAAGGAGTCATCAATAAAAGTACTCAGTGGATAGATAACTATTTTCAAAAGCACATTGAAATAACTGTTTCCCTATAAGTAAGGTGAAAAGACAGCTCTCAGATTGGGAGAAAATAATAGCAAATGAAAAAACAGACAAAGGATTAATCTCAAAAATATACAAGCAACTCCTGCAGCTCAATTCCAGAAAAATAAATGACCCAATCAAAAAATGGGCCAAAGAACTAAACAGACATTTCTCCAAAGAAGACATACAGATGGCTAACAAACACATGAAAAGATGCTCAACATCACTCATTATTAGAGAAATGCAAATCAAAACCACAATGAGGTACCATTACTCGCCAGTCAGGATGGCTGCTATCCAAAAGTCTACAAGCAATAAATGCTGGAGAGGGTGTGGAGAAAAGGGAACCCTCTTACACTGTTGGTGGGAATGCAAACTAGTACAGCCGCTATGGAAAACAGTGTGGAGATTTCTTAAAAAACTGGAAATAGAACTGCCATATGACCCAGCAATCCCATTTCTGGGCATACACACTGAGGAAACCAGATCTGAAAGAGACACGTACACCCCAATGTTCATCACAGCACTGTTTATAATAGCCAGGACATGGAAGCAACCTAGATGCCCATCAGCAGATGAATGGATAAGGAAGCTGTGGTACATATACACCATGGAATATTACTCAGCCGTCAAAAAGAATTCATTTGAATCAGTTCTAATGAGATGGATGAAACTGGAGCCCCTTATACAGAGTGAAGTAAGCCAGAAAGATAAAGAACATTACAGCATACTAACACATATATATGGAATTTAGAAAGATGGTAACGATAACCCTATATGCAAAACGGAAAAAGAGACACAGAAATACAGAACAGACTTTTGAACTCTGTGGGAGAATGTGAGGGTGGGATATTTCAAAAGAACAGCATGTATACTATCTATGGTGAAACAGATCACCAGCCCAGGTGGGATGCATGAGACAAGTGCTCAGGCCTGGTACACTGGGAAGACCCAGAGGAATCGGGTGGAGAGGGAGGTGGGAGGGGGGATCGGGATTGGGAATACATGTAAATCTATGGCTGATTCATATCAATGTATGACAAAATAAATAAATAAATAAATAAATAAATAAAAAGAAAAAAAAAAAAAGCTCAACATTCAGAAAACTAAAAAAAAAAAAAAAGAAATAACTGTTTCCATTCTTCTCTCAAACATTCCTAAATATATGTGATGGTTGTATATAATACAACCAGTTTAACTATTTTGCTCAAATTACAATTTAATTGTTTGTATTAATGAAAGGCAACAATTTCATCATTCACTCAGTCACTCTTTCAATAGTTTGAGATTAAATTATTCAGTGTTTTTACATATATTTTATATATAATTTATGTTATTATTTTGCCAGATTCTCTTTTTCTTATAATGGCCAGGGACAATTTTCATCTGGAAAAACTTGTCTCTCTAATGGCATAAAATCTCATACAGAAAAGTGAAGGTCTTGATTCCAGCTGTCTATGAAACCATAAGGCTAATTAAACCAAACTGCTATTGTGTTGCAAGGGCATGATAATTAATCATGGGATGAGGCTAAAAGCTTAGGCCAGAGAAGCTTTCTGTTCTTAGTGCAGTCAAAATGGGTGAAGTGGGCATGGTGTTCATTAAAAAAATCAGTGGCATTTGCTAATTTTTAAATCAAATACTGGACTTAGAAGGTGGGTAATAAATTAAAACAAATGTGATGTAAGCACACTTGCTTGGAATTCTGAAAGCTGGAACAAACATTTTAAGATTAGATCCTTGCCCTATTTCAGTTACAAAATAAATATCTTCATATTCTCTGCATTATAGAGAAAATGTATGGGAAATTTTCTGGGGCCTACTGTATATAAATTGAGATTTTGCTAATATTCTGTTAACCCAAGTATGAATCTGGGTAGACCTCTACAGATTATCTCATATGTTAACATTCTCCCTTACAAAACATCCTATTGTTTCTAAATTCTAAATTTTGTTTTATGTATTGGTCTCTCAATATTCAATCAGTGCTTAAATAAGAACAATTTGTATTTGCTTCCCTTAAATTTATTTCCTGTTATAAAACATTTTAACAAAAGGATATGAGAAGAAATTCTCAAGTTACATTTCAAATATAATTTGTAGAATATCATATTTACATATGGAAAATTGAAAAGCTGTGGATTCCAATAATTGGAAAGTTTATTTTGCTTATTGTGGGCTTAAGAGATGCATCTGGCAAAATGCACCATATCTGAGGCTTTCTCTGCCATATTGTTCTTATCTGAGCATGATTTCTTTATGTCTGTATTTAGCCCTCATTTTTGTCTATTACAAAAAATAAGTCCCAAAGAAGCTGAAGAAGTATTGAAGGAAATTGTATAGAAGGAAGCAAAGCAGATGAAAAAAGTCCATGTCTCTGCATATAAGACAACCATTTGTTAAAAATTGTATCTGGATTTTAGATACAAAGTAGCAAAATGTAAAGCAATTTGCATTTTTATCTGATAGTTTCATACTTCTTTTCTAGCACCTTACAGAATTTATATACACTGTGGATGGTGTTTGCACATTTTAAATATACATGTGGCACTTTATAATGTTTCTCATTTAAAACTAATGAAAAACTGAGTTGTTAGGATTTTAGGTCAGAAAATCTGACCTTCAGTAAAGGATTATAACAGAATTTATATACACTGTGGATGGTGTTTGCACATTTTAAATATACATGTGGCACTTTATAATGTTTCTCATTTAAAACTAATGAAAAACTGAGTTGTTAGGATTTTAGGTCAGAAAATCTGACCTTCAGTAAAGGATTATAACTTTAAGTGGGTGATGCCTGATGCGGGTTCTTCCAATGCTCTGAATGGGTGCTTTTCTTTGGAACCTGGAGTCACTTTCAGGCAGATTTCAAACTCCTCAAGGTTGCTCTTGCTGTCCCAGGATAAGGGAAAGTATTACCTCTTAGGAGACAGAGCCAGCAGCTCTACCATAGTGCGATAGTAAATGGAGTTTGGACAAAGTTGGAAGGAAGATCTCTGAACATGGAAGTTACTTTAATACCGAACCACCTCCGCGCGGGTGCTCAGACGTTCAGTCTTGTCTGACTCTTTGCGACCCCATGGACTGTAGCCTGCCAAACTCCTCTGTCCATGGGATTTTCCAGTCAAGAATACTGGAGTAGGCTGCCATTTTCTTCTCCAAGGTATCTTCCCTACCCAGGGATCAAACCTGCATCTCTTACATCTCATGCACTGGCAGGCGGATTCTTTACCCTAGCGCCACCTGGGAAGACCAGCTTCCACTAATATTGACCAAGACAATGGCTTCTTTTACCCATGAGACTTTGTAAATTTAGATAAGACATTTATTCACAGAGAAGTTGTGTCATTTGGAAAGCAAGAGCAGGTATATTTGGAAACGCGTAGATAAAAATCTAAGAAAATATACACATAAACTATTCATGAGAGGTGAGCAATTTAACTTCAAATTATTTTTTTTAATATGATTGAATAAATGGTAAAATTAATAATGACAAAATTAAAATGCTTACTTTTAGCAAAAATGCATATTTTTGAGTTGAAAAGAAGCTTTTATTTTAAATGTCAAATGAATATAGACACAGATTTCCTGAATTTGGCATTCCCTACATTTCCATAAATGTCTGTACTTGTGAAAGAGAGTGAAAATGTACTTGTGAAAGAAAGTCAATCAGTTGAATCCAACTCTTGGCTACCCCATGGACTAAACAGTCCATGAAATTCTCCAGGCCAGAATACTGGAGTGGGTAGACTTTTCCTTTGCCAGGGGATCTTCCACGTCTCTTGCATTGCAGGCAGATTCTTTACCAGCTGAGTTACAAGGGAAGCCCAGGAATACTGGAATGGGTTGCCTATCCCTTCTCCAGCAGACCACCCCCACTCAAGAATCGAACTGGGGTCACCTGCATTGCAGGTGGATTCTTTAACAACGGAGCTATCAGGGAAGCCCCAATACTTATCTTATGTCTGTACTTATTAAAGTATATATCTTTATTGTGGACAGTGGCTTTCAGAAGGAGGAAAGAATATTCTGTTTCTCAGTTATACAAATAATGACATTATATTCTTTTCAATAATGGTGCAAAATCAAGCAATAAAGTATACTTGCTTAAAACCTGGAGAAAAAGATCATTCTATTGACACCGTTGTGAAATAGGGATATTAATGATTCATATTCTATTCATATTCTATACCCTCTTCATAGGCTATTCTTCAAATTTGACTTTCTTTCCTTTCCTTCTTCCCTTCCCTTCCCCTCTTCTGCCTTCCTGCTTTTATTTTCTCACTCTCATTCTTACTTTTGTCCCCTCCCCTTCTTGTAATTCTGTGGCTTAGAAACAGAGATTCCTGTCCCCACCATGAAAAGTAAATTTCTCACCCATCTGCAACATCATGGCTATCAAAACGAGGATCTTTGTTAAATGCAAATGTTTAAATAAAATTGGGCTTCCCTTGTGGCTCAGCTGGTAAAGCATCCACCCACTATGTGGGAGACCTGGGTTCATCCCCTGAGTTGGGAAGATCCCTTGGAGAAGGAAAAGGCTACCGACTCTAGTATTCCAGCCTAGAGAATTCCATGGACTGTATAGTCCATGGGGTCGCAAAGAATCAGACACGACTGAGTTATTTTCACTTTCACTTTTCGCTTTAAATAAAATTAGCTTCAGTATTTGAATTGCCTGTGTGTGTGTGTGTGTGTGTGTGTGTGTGTGTGTGTGTTAGTTGCTCAGTCATTTCGGACTCTTTGTCATTACCGTTGGTAAATGAACTTTTATAAATATTTTATCATGAAGAGCATTTTCATCCAAATTAGGAAACCAAGCTTTAATATCCACTCTATTTGATTGGCAATCAGTTTCCTATCGGAAAACTTTTTAAGGGCATTTGATACATGACTTAGTTTAGTTACACTACAGAGGTTAGCACACCTTGTAGGACTTAAGAGTTTTATTAGTCAGGAATATTAAGGTCATGTTTTTTGCATCTATAATTTCCGTTCTGTTTTCTTCAATTCTTACTTCGATCAGTCATTCTCAAAGTTACTCACTACCACTTTAAAGTCACAGTACTCTTTGTGAAATACTGAGATATCTAGGAAAAGACACATTTAAATTCCAAAAATACACAATTTTGTGGCATATAAGATATGGCACATACATATGTGTTGATGATCTAAGACAAGAGTTGATGATCTGAGACAAATATATTTGAAATTTATGAAGACATAAAATTTAAAAATATATATATCCGTGTAAATCTATGGCTGATTCATATCAATGTATGACAAAAATAAATAAATAAGTAAATAAATAAATAAATAAAATATATATATATATCCATTAGGTGTTTTTTTCTACAAATTGGGAAAAGACTCATTATTCATTATAGCAGCAGAACACCTCGATCCTGGTAATGGAACATGTTCTGCACAATAATTATTTAAAAACCATTTCCCTACATTAAAAGAAAAGAGACCAAGCAAGTAAAAAGCATGTACATGACTATAATCAACATGAAAATCAGGTGGATATTTAAATATACAAAACTTATGCTACACTGAATGATGTTTGATCTAAACAGATTGTTTTAAGCAAATATAAGTTCATTACCTTAAAATTGTTCCTTATTATTAATATCATCTGCATATTTAGACATTCCTTGGTCAATAACTTATATGATAAGCAGTAGTCCTATAATTTTATCTTTCTGCAGTAAGATAAAATACAATGAAAAACAAATCTAACAAACATGCACAAACTCATTAAATAGCTGAAGCATATTTTGAGATGACTTTGTTATAGTACTACAAAGAATGCAGAGAAGATACATTCATATGGAGTGCTATTTTGTGAAATGATTACTGGTGCAAGACATTGGTTACTGGTGCAAGACATTCTCATATCGTCATAATCATAGAAGAATTATCTGGGAAAAATCCACAGTCTATTTCTTCTAGAAAAAAATTGGTAAATTTAGGAGAATTTACTTAAAGTTGAGTTTTTTCTTTATCAGTAGTCTGCACAGGACTTAACTTCTTAAGGTGGTGATCAAATAATTACGAAATGCAGTTCTTATTCACATGAGAAGTAGAGAGATTAGGTATACAAAAAAATGAGAAAAATATTAAGATATATGTGTGTATATATATATATACTTTACTACTATGAACTGGTGAATTGATAAGTATCAAATATGAATGGAATATTTAAAAATAAAATTGCAGTTATCTGACCTGAAAATTCTAATTGAAAGTAATTTAATTTTACAAATGATGCAAATATACACTGATAAATAAATATAAAACATATAAATATACACAGTATTTATGTATTTAACACACTAAAATGAAAATAACTAACATATACTTCATGCCTGAATCTTTGCAACCCCATGGACTGTAGCCTGCCGGGCTCCTCTGTCCATGAGATTCTCCAGGCAAGAGTACTGGAATGAGTTGCCATTCCCTTCTCCAGGGATCTTCCTGACCTAGGGATCAAACCCTGGTCTCCCACGTCGCAGCAGATTCTTTACCATCTGAGCCACCAGGGAAACCGTAACACGTACTTCTTGCTGCGTACAAGACAAAACACTGCTCCAAGTTTTATGTATTTTAACTCACTTATTTTCTTCATCAACTATGTGAAGTAGGTATTTTTATTACCTTTGACTGTTTTCCAGATGAGGAAATTGAAACCCAGAGAGATGATGTAGAACTTTCCAGGATCACTAAGCTAACAAGTGGTAGACACAACATTTGAAATCAGAGTGCCTCTGAAGACCATGCTATGTGGAACTCCCTCCTTGTGGATAACAAAGATTTTTAGATTCAATTCAGCCCTCTGAGATGGATCATGAACTATACTCAGAAATATGTTTTTTCAGCCAGACATACCCACTGAAAAATAGCCAGATTACCTAGCCTTCCATTATGCTTCTCCTTCCAGGCTCCATTCGATGCTAGGGGAGGGAATAAGATGCAAAAGTGAGCACAAAACAACCTTTGCTCTTAACAAACTTACAGTAGAAATATATCCATTCCAAATGAGTACAGAAAACTTAATTTAAAACGTCTTTACTTTCCAAGAGATGAAAACAGAAAACTCTGCTTTTAAAATACATATCAGGTGGAAATGAAGTGAAATGAAAGTTGCTCAGTCATGTCTGACTCTTTGCCACCCCCTGGACTATACAGTCCATGGAATTCTCCAGGCCAGAATACTGGAGTGGTAGCCGTTCCCTTCTCCAAGGTATCTTCCCAACCCAGGGATCGAACCCAGGTCTCCCACATTGCAGGTGGATTCTTTACGGATGAGTCACCAGGTGGAAATACACTATGTATAAAATAAAATAAAAACATAGTGTGTTTGATTCAAGTTTGAGTTTTAAAATTTGAATCTATACCCATTTACTCCTCTCCCTGGCCCTTTGAGGCAATTTCTGCAACACCTCTGAGGAAACCCTAAGTTTCCCAAGTTTCAGTTTGAAAACCCTAAACTATGAGAGATTCAGAGAGAAATGGGAAAATAAAGATTTATTGGGCTTTCTAGGAAAACAGAGAGTACTGAGTTAAGGTTAGTCCAAAAGTAATCTTTAGCAAGGATGGGATTTGATTTAAGCCCTGACAGATGCAGATGGGTGGTGATGATGAAATAGGAAGAGGATTATTATGACCACAAATGCACAAAGAGTGTTCAGGAGACAGTGGATGATCTAGTTTTGTTTGAACATAGACCATGTGCATGAGGCACTGGGAAGTTATAGACCAATGGACCCTAGGCTTAAGCTGGAAAGTAACAATAAATCATTGTTTGTTAACTAGAAAGCAAAATTAGTAGAACTATGATTGGTGATTTAGGATTTAATAGTGTTTGTGTGTGTGTGTGCGAGTGTGTGTGCTGACTTTGTGTGTTGCCGTGGTTTCCAATGGTGGCAGAAAGGAGAAACAAAAATCAGTTAGAAGGCTGTCTCAGAATACTGCTAATTAGATTCAGTTAAATGTGAAATAAAGGAGAAATGTTTGCTGGATTAATAAAGGCATGAAAATATTAATGAAGGAATGACTAAATGCATAATGTAGTAAGACAGCAGAATCCATATAGTTGAAAGTTTTTACAGGAGAGAAAACCAGATGTTAATATCAAGGGTTTATTTAAATTTTTGAAGATATCTAGGGTAATGCTTGTATAGTTAACAGAAATCAAGGAGATGAAAAAAGAAGTGAAGATTTTGAGGTAGAAATGATATAGTTGTTTGAAATACTCAGAGAAGATTACATTGTGACATCTTTGCTCTGATGTCAAAACATTGATATTGTAAGTCTAAATAAACATTTACAGAGATTTCAGATTATAAAATCTGACAATATATAATTCAGAGAAAATAAAATAAACTGTAGAAATATATTCAGAATATTAGCAAAAGAAATTGAAAAGAGAGAAGTTCTGAAAAATCCGTACATCTAGATCAGGGATAAAATTATGAAAAATATCAGAGTAGTTTTATAGGAGACATGACTGAGCTTTGCAATGAGTCTAGAAGCCAGAAAAGAGAAACTAAGGAATTGATTTGCAAAATAAGTTTGAAAAGAGCATCAAATACTGCCTCAGTTAAGGCTTTTATACAAGTGATCGACTCTACTAAATAAAGAACATCATTTGGACTGTATAAAACCATTGTCAAAGCACCATTAGCAATACCATGTTGGGAAACAGAAGAATCCCTCTAGCTAGTTTTAAGATTTTTAGGCTTTGAAAATCTAACTTCATGATTAACCAAACTGCATAATTTCATCATTGGGTTTATGTCATATGAAATAAGCCTAAAGGTTTAGAATTATTCCGCAGTTTAAAAAAATTAACATGAATATTTTTAGGAAGATACGCTTATACAAATATCTCATTTTCTGAAGATATTGAAGAGCAGTGTTGAGATTTTATTTCGCACGTATGAGATCTTCCAGTTACTCAAATAGAACAGATGCCCAGCAATTATTTCTCAATACCATCCTAAATATGATGATAACAAGTGGCTCTTATGTTGAGATGTTAAGTCATTCTATTTGCTATTGAAATAGCAATAATATGGTAAGTATTTTCCATTATATTTAGATATTATGCTTTGTAATATTCTAACCATGCTTAAAGATCACAAAGAAAAACAAATATAAACTAAAAATAATCCACTATGCAAATTTTTTAGGGCAAAAGGAAGAAAAGACAAGTTTCTCTCTCTCATTTGCTCGCTCGCTCTCTCACACACACACACATACAAAATCATAGCTAAGATTTTTTAATTTTGTTTTAAAGCCTATTTTTAGCAATGTGTAAATAAACCCAATTTTCCAAGTCTATTTTGTGGGATGAGTTAGTATATACAAACATGGTTTACAAATTATAAAACTTTCTAAAACCATTGTTTTATTAATCTTATTAAAATTTACATAAAGCAAGGGGAGAATATTTCTTAATCCAGCATAGTAGATCATGAAATGGAAAGTAGTACTAAAAATGATTTCAGTTTTTATAGTCCTTATAGTTCTTCTCATTTTGTCTAGTTGGTGCTCACATTCATTGCACAAAGAAGGAAAAATTAAATGCTACTATTTTTCTAATTGTTTAAATGGCAACACTAATAACTACATGTAGTTATTTTCAAGCATCACATAAAGATGGAAAATAGCAAAAATATGCAGGATCATGTGTCAATATATTGGCCCCCAAAGTAACTTTTTCAAGATCAAAAATCAAGTGATAGGAATTGTTCCTTGATGTTTTACCATCCACCACATATTTCTTGAATTTATATGTATATCAGGATTTTTTTCTGACAAAATCATTATCTTTTCAAAACAAAATTATTAAAACTGATTTTCTGACATTTTGATTAGTTCAGTAAAGATTTACTGAAAGTTTAGTATCTTCAAGGTAGATGTTTAAGACACTGTGATTAGTTACAAATCAATCATGCATATTTTCCACTGCTACCTCCCCTCCTTAAAGAAAGCTTAAGAAAATATCACAGTTTCTTAAGCTAAAAAATGAGATAAGTATTTATAAATTGTTAATCATATAAATCTTACTTGTATAAATTATGCAATAACTATTCAGATAAAGTGCTATAGGACTGTGGGGAATAAAGATGAGAAGTTTTTCCTGGTAAACATGATGTGGGAAGGAATCTGGAATTAGGTAGAATTTTGTAATAGCATGAAAGGGAAGTCAATGCAGACAGGAAGATAAAGGACAGAAGGTGTGAATGGCATTCTTCAAAGACCAGACCCAAGTGAAAACTTCAGAGATTTGAGATTAGACTCAGAAAATTCACAACATCTATCTATAGAATTGCCTACATTGTGTTGAGCAAAGAGCAACCCGAGAGAACTACTTTGAACACTCACTATAGACACATGTATGTGGGGCAGTCACATCAAATAAGTGGTGGGTACTTTTGAAAAGGAAAAAAATATCAAATTATATAGAGATGGTATCAATTGATAGCACTGATTGTGCAACAGAATATTATGCTAACTATTATAAACACTTACATAATGGACTTGACACATAAACTTAATAAATTCTTCACCTGATATCTGCCTCTTTTCTGCTAGAAATGAAAAGAGACTTTTATCTGACATCATTGAAGACTAATTTTAATAGATGTCTTTGGAAAATACGTAGTCATCTCTCTTTTCTTAACCATGAGGCAAAAATGCATCTTTTTGAAAAATTGAGCATAAATCAGAAAATATTATTGGGCAGCTGCATTCATGACAATTTAGAGAACTTGGAAGTATTTCAGCACCTTAAATGACCATGTTCCAGTTTTCTGATTTATCTTTGAAGATTTATTAATCAGAGGTATATTCTATTTTTTTTTTTTTTTTTTTTGGGAGGTGAAATATTTTATTTTTTCTTTTTTTTGTTTATTTTTTTATTTTTTTTTCCCAGTGGGTTTTGTCATACATTGATATGAATCAGCCATAGATTTACATGTATTCCCAATCCCGATCCCCCCTCCCACCTCCCTCTCCACCCAATTCCTCTGGGTCTTCCCAGTGCACCAGGCCCGAGCACTTGTCTCATGCATCCCACCTGGGCTGGTGATCTGTTTCACCATAGATAGTACACATGCTGTTCTTTTGAAATATCCCACCCTCACATTCTCCCACAGAGTTCAAAAGTCTGTTCTGTATTTCTGTGTCTCTTTTTCTGTTTTGCATATAGGGTTATCGTTATCACCTTTCTAAATTCCATATATATGTGTTAGTATGCTGTAATGTTCTTTATCTTTCTGGCTTACTTCACTCTGTATAATGGGCTCCAGCTTCATCCATCTCATTAGGACTGGTTCAAATGAATTCTTTTTAATGGCTGAGTAATATTCCATGGTGTATATGTACCACAGCTTCCTTATCCATTCATCTGCTGATGGGCATCTAGGTTGCTTCCATGTCCTGGCTATTATAAACAGTGCTGCGATGAACATTGGGGTGCACGTGTCTCTTTCAGATCTGGTTTCCTCAGTGTGTATGCCCAGAAGTGGGATTGCTGGGTCATATGGCAGTTCTATTTCCAGTTTTTTAAGAAATCTCCACACTGTTTTCCATAGCGGCTGTACTAGTTTGCATTCCCACCAACAGTGTAAGAGGGTTCCCTTTTCTCCACACCCTCTCCAGCATTTATTGCTTGTAGACTTTTGGATAGCAGCCATCCTGACTGGCGTGTAATGGTACCTCATTGTGGTTTTGATTTGCATTTCTCTAATAATGAGTGATGTTGAGCATCTTTTCATGTGTTTGTTAGCCATCTGTATGTCTTCTTTGGAGAAATGTCTGTTTAGTTCTTTGGCCCATTTTTTGATTGGGTTATTTCACCTTTTTCTCAAGTGCACACGGAACATTCTCCAGAATAGATCACATCCTGGGCCATAAATCTGGTCTTGGAAAATTCAAAAAAATTGAAATCATTCCAGTCATCTTTTCTGACCACAGTGCAGTAAGATTAGATCTCAATTACAGGAAAAAAAATTGTTAAAACTTCAAACATATGGAGGCTAAATAACACGCTTCTGAATAACCAACAAATCATAGAAGAAATCAAAAAAGAAATCAAAATATGTATAGAAATGAATGAAAATGAAAACACAACAACCCAAAACCTATGGGACACTGTAAAAGCAGTGCTAAGGGGAAGGTTCATAGCATTACAGGCTTACATCAAGAAACAAGAAAAAAACCAAATAAATAACCTAACTCTACACCTAAAGCAATTAGAGAAGGTATATTCTATTTTATGCAGATTTTATATTCTTTGTCAAATTGCAGTCATCCTCATAGAATTGCAGTTTTATAAAAGAAAGATGCAGAAATTAGAATACCAAAGAATAAGAAAATTATGTGCCTTTTAAATGTTATAATATGTGCTCTGCATAAATAACAAATGGTCCCATGGTATCTGGATGTCTTATGCTGATATTTCCCAGCTCTTTTCTTATTTTACTTAAAAACCAATAATTGCTTTTCCAGAAGTTCCCTTGTATCAGTGGCTTCTCTGTCCAGGAACTAGTTTGGCATTCCATTGCCCAACCATTTCAAATCCTCTTTTGACATTTAAAATTATGTAAAATATGGTTACGTGTTTCCAAAATATTTTTTTCCCTCCCTCAAGTCTTTATCATTCTAGTGAAGTTGCTCAGTTGTGTCCGACTCTTTGCGATCCCATGGACTGTAGGCTACCAGCTTCCTCCATCCATGGAATTTTCTAGGAAAGAGTACTGAGGTGAGCTGCCATTTCCTTCTCCAGGGGATCTTCCCAACCCAGGAATTGAACCCAGGTCTCCTGCTTTATCATTCACATGATTTCAAATCTGATGATTTTCCACACCATCTTCAGTATTTGTCCATCACGAACCCCTATTCAATTAATCTCTCCTATCTGAGCTTTTTCTATTATTTAAGAACTACTTCTGTTTAGGTGGCTCAGTGTTAAAGAATCCACTTGCAAATGCAGGAGACATGGGAAATGCAGGTTTGTTCTCTGGGTTGGGAAGATCCCCTGGAGACTGAATTGGCAATCCACTCCAAAATTCTTGCCTGGCAAACCCGATGGAGAGAGGAGCCTGGTGGGCTAAAATCGATGGGGTCCCAAATGAGTTGGACACGGCTGACCACGCACACATGACCTGACCTCTGCTTCAGTAGGCCTTGTTAAGAGATTATTAACTGACTGCTATATTAAAGGCAGAATGCACCTAAATATTATCCTTGCCTTTACAAATCTTAGAGTTTAATCAGAACAAATCAAAAGAATATATCAGTAAGTTTGCTGATACTTAGAGTTCTGTGAAAAAGGAATTCTGTGGCAAGAAGTGAGGGGAAAACCAAACAGCGTGTGTATGAGGGACCATATTCCAGGAGGCAAAGGCTCTGTGTTCAGGCAGGATGTTGGGCACATGAGCACTGAGTGATTTCTCCAGCCCTATCCCTGATAGAACAAACTGTGCATGTGACACAGATATAAAAAAGGTATTTATTTCAAATACAAATTCAACTGGTATCCTGCATTTTTTAATTTTCTAAATCTGGCAACCCTATTGATAGTGACATTATATCAGAAACGAAAATATTGACTTTTCCTTCACAGTCTATTTGGATCAAGGTATCTCAGATTTAATGTTATTGACATTTGGGACCAGACAATTCTTTGTCGGGGGGTTGGTTGTTCTATGCATTGTACAGCAAAGAGCAGCATTCTTGTCCATCTCTACCCTTGAGATGCCAAAACCATCCACCCAGTTGTGACAGTCAAAAAAAAGTCTCCAAATATTGCCTAGTTTCCCCTGAGGGTAAAACAACCCCCATTTATACAGACATAAAGATACACTGATTTAATGATCAGGATTATTCAGGCCAAATCTTTCTCTTTCAATTAGATAATGGCACCAAACAAAAAAAAATACACACCATGGAGCTGTTTAAATTAGTTGCACTTTATTCAGTGAGTAACGTAAATTTCTAGCTATCTATTTGCTGATACATTTGACTGTTAAGAGTAGATCACGAAAAGCCTTCTGTTCATGATCCCACTGGGAAAGTTACCGACTCAGTTCTCAGCACCAAACCAGTTAGGTGTCAAAATATTTAGTCTGACAGGTAAGATACTTGCAGATCATGACATGCATGCCCTACACACTTCTACATGTGCAAGTGGCCAACTGAGACTCAAATACTCCTCCATGGCTCATTCATTGGTCTTTGATGCAGTCACTATGAAAGTTTCATGGTGAGCTAGGGTGCAGTTTAAGATGATTAAAATAACAAGAATGCCTGCTGAGGTCTATTCTAATACAGCAAGAAAAACACCCATGGGATAAGGATGAGTGAGAGAAGCAAGGGATGATAGAGCTTGTTCCTATTTATGTTACTATCAAAGAGGAGAGTGTAAACTCTAGGGTGGATACTTCATCTGTTTCCATCTTTGCTACATATGGCCCATAGAAGGTGCTCAATAATATATTTACTATTAACAAAAGAATGGAAGATTACTTATTTCATTATTTATTATGATTTTTCATTATTTATTATGAGTGAAATGCAATAGATGAAGATGACACAGTCACATATGATATTATTAATTCAGCACCCTGTCCAATGAGAGACAGTACTTTGTTTGGCAGACAGCATTATTACCTTGCTTGTACAGTTGTCTTGATTAAAAGAGAAATAAAACTCTTAACATGACTATGCTTAATAAGAGACTCTGCTCTTATCAGAATTAATATTATCATTCATTAAGACAAATTGCAGGGCTCTAATTTCAACCAGACACACTAAGTTTGCTAAGTGGTATTTTGTAACTCTTAGAATTTAGGTGTAGGGATAGATAAAACATAAATCACTGCATGCATTTACTCAGAAACGACGGAGCAACTTCCAGATGAAAATGTGTGTGCATATGTGAGAGAGAGAGAGAGCAAGAACTTGAGAAAGAAGTTATTTCATTATTTGAAGGGAAAATGTATGTGCTTCACATTAAATATTAAAAAAAGAAGCAGGGGCAAATTTTGCCTTAAAAATGCTGGGACAGTGTTCTGGGTGTACTGCTCACTTATTCTAAAGCTGGTAATATTTTAGTAGTGCCTCACAATTTTGCATAATACAACAATTAGCTGTGCTCTAGCCTTAGATTGGTGACTGCAGCCATAAAATTAAAAGACGCTTACTCCTTGGAAGGAAAGTAAAGATCAACCTAGATAGCATATTAAAAAGCAGAGACATTACTTTGCCAACAAAGGTCCATCTGGTCAAGGCTATGGTTTTTCCAGTGGTCATGTATGGATGTGAGAGTTGGACTGTAAGGAAAGCTGAGCGCCGAAAACTTGATACTTTTGAACTGTGGTGTTGGAGAAGACTCTTGAGAGTCCCTTGGACTGTAAGGAGATCCAACCAGTCCATCCTAAAGGAGATCAGTCCTGGGTGTTCATTGGAAGGACTGATGCTGAAGCTGAAACTCCAATACTTTGGCCAGCTCATGCGAAGAGTTGACTCATTGGAAAAGACCCTGATGCTGGGAGGGATTGGGGGCGGGAGGAGAAGGGGATGACAGAGGATGAGATGGCTGGATGGCATCACCGACTCGATGGGCATGAGTTTGAGTAAACTCTGGGAGTTGGAGATGGACAGGGAGGCCTGGTGTGCTGCGATTCATGGGGTCGCAAAGAGTCAGACACAACTGAGTGACTGAACTGACTGACTGACTGAGCCTTAGATGCCGGAGAAGGCAATGGCACCCCACTCCAGTACTCTTGCCTGGAAAATCCCATGGACGGAGGAGCCTGGTAGGCTGCAGTCCATGGGCTCGCTAAGAGTCGGACACAACTGAGCAACTTCACTTTCATTTTTCATTTTCATGCATTGGAGAAGGAAATGGCAACCCACTCCAGTGTTCTTGCCTGGAGAATCCCAGGGACGGGGAGCTTGGTGGCTGCTGTCTATGGGATCACACAGAGTCGGACACGACTGAAGCATCTTAGCAGCAGCAGCAGCAGCAGCCTTAGATGCATTAAAGGCAAGTAATTTCTCAAATATTAATGTTAATGAGGTTGATTAAACCAGTTTTATCATTTTGAAAACATCTGTTGGGCATGACTAGTTGGAAAAAGAATAGTGATCAGAACTTCTGAAACATCCCTTTCATATTTTATTATAAAGAAGCAACTACACTATAGAAGTATAAAATGAATATAGAACACAATTATGTTTTTTTTTTATTATTCAGATTTCAATGCAAATATTCAAAGACAAAAAAATTAAATTTATACCAGTGGTTTATAAATCCTGTTTGCTACTCCATTTCCCCTTCATATCTACGTTAGAATAGACATTGCATATCTTTGAGAGCAGAAGAGAGAATGTTTTCTTCCACAGGCACTAAATATGTGCTTTCATTTTCAGTCCTGCATTGCAAGATATTACCAAACTGGCAGTTTGGTGTGAAATAGGGCAAATATGCTAGTGGAATCAGCTTGTGATAGTCTCAAACTCTTGTGTGCCTCAGTTTCCTTAACTATAAAGTGGGAATAACAGTGACGTGTAGGCTCAAGTGTAATGATGCTTACAAACTGTTTAGGACCATGTTTCAGTTTAGTTCAGTTGCTCAGTCACGTCTAACTCTTTGTGACCCCATGGACTGCAGCACATCAGGCTTACCTGTGCCTCACCAACTCCCGGAGCTTACTCAAACTGATGTCCATCAAGTCAGTGATGCCATCCAACCATCTCATCCTCTGTCATCCCCTTCTCCTCCTTTCAATCTTTCCCAGCATCAGGGTCTTTTCTAATGAGTTGGCTCTTCGCATCAGGTGGCCAAAGTAATGGAGTTTCAGCTTCAGCATCAGTCCTTCCAATGAATATTCAGGACTCATTTCCTTTAGGATGGACTGGTTGGATCTCCTTGCAGTCCAAGGGACTCTCAAGAGTCTTCTCCAACACCAAAGTTCAAAAGCATCAATTCTTTGGCACTCAGCTTTATGGTCCAACTCTCACATCCATGCATGGCTACTGGAAAAACCATAGCTTTGACTATCGACTTTTGTCAGAAAAGTTTGGCAAAAGTTTGGCCATGTTTGGCAAAGAGTAATTGACAGAAAGCTACTGTTATGTGGTTTTCAAAAAAGTTTAATTCAGGGCTTCCCTGATGGTTCAGTGGCTAAGACTCTGAGCTCCCTGGGTTTGATCCCTGGTCAGGGAACTAGGTCCCATATATTATAGCTAAAGATCCCATGTGCTGCCACTAAGACCCACAGCAGCCAAATAAATAAATAAAAATAAATATTAAAAATATTTCAATCTGGATACAAAAATAATCTTTTAAGTAAATACTTTCAGCTATTATATAAATATTGATGGTCTAATATATTAAAGTGTTCCTATTTTGATTATATGGTAAAGCAAATACACGGACTTCTTGTGTGGCTCAGTGGTAAAGAATCCATCTGCCAATGCAGGAGACATGGGTTTGATCCCTGGGTCAGGAAGATCCCCTGGAGAAGGAAATGGCAGCCCACTCCAGTATTCTTGCGTGGAAAATCCCATGGACAGAGGAGCCTGGCAGGCTACAGTCCATGGGGTTGCAAAAGGATCAGACATGACTTAGTGACTAAACAACAACAACAATAATGCAAATATAAACTTAAATATATATGAGGTATCGATGTTGCCATCTGTTGGGTTCTAAATAAGTTCAAGTCAATACATTTAGCTCAACAACTAAGATTTATGGAGCAAGTATCAAATGCCAGAATTTATGCTCAGCACTGTATAGATAAAAATCATCAAAATTCCATTGAACTCACAGCTTTAGTTGTGAAACAGAAGCAATCATTTTACTTTAATATGCACAGAAAAATTTACCTATTTTTTCTAAACTAGAATATAAATCCAAGATTCTGGTGTTTACCTCTGTATATTGGAAAGGTCATTTGAGTGTGTGCCTGTGTGTGCACGTGTGTGTGTACTTTGTTTTGTTTCTTTGATGATGGAAACTGCATTTCCAAAGATGAATGTTATTTCGATTCCTAGAGCAACTAATGAAAACAGAGGCAGCTTTTAAAGCATCGATTCTTTTCCATCAACTATGTATCAGCAGATACATTCATCTAATCACCAAGTATTTATTGAATACCTACTTGACATTCTGATAGAAGCTGAGAGATACAAATATACAAAGAAGTAAACCAGAAAAGACTCCACTCTTCCAGGGTTCAGACTCCATGCGACCTACAAATATACATCATATAAACACACTTATTAAACACACACACACACATATACATTTGTGTGTGTGTTTATACATATAGATAACAGGTGCTTCCTCTATCTCACAAATTAAAATTTTACCAAAAGAAGAAAAATAAAATGCTTGTGTACATTCAGGATATCTGTTCCTTCTCATGAGAAAGCATCCATTCATTTGTGTAATAAGTATTTACTGTGCAGCCAGACACTTTGCTGAGAACTGGTTACAAAGAGACAAAAAAAAATCTTGTCCTTGTCTCAAGTTGATCTCAGGATTTCACTCTAGTGACAAACGACAACGAATAAAGAACATTAAATCTTGGAGTTTGACACCCCTCCTCCATGTCTATCATCACCCACTAACATAGATATTCTTATATAAATCAACTCTTGAGAGTCACTGATCTTAAAGTGGGAGCTAGACAATGAAAGTAAATAAATGCAATAAATGCTAGAGGTATTATGGTAGAAACATTTACAAAGTTCAATAGCCTCACAAGTGTTGGTTTGAATAATTTAATATTGCAGAAGGAAGGTGTTTGACATACAAGAAATAAATGAGTGGACTTTTGAAATAAAATTTTAAGGTAAGTAAAATAGTCTAACCTGATTTCCTAAGCTATTGATGGTGGAGAAGAGGCAGGCATTTAGAAGGCAGGAGTTATGTTGTCTGAGGTTAAAATAAAGCCTATATGAGATGAACTTCAAGTGGTGTGGTATGAGTAGAAAGTAATTTTTAAAGAAAGTGGAGAAACAGAACCTAATTTTACACAAGCACACACACACTCACACACACATTTATACCATGTACTGAATAATGTGGGCTTTTTCTAATGGGTGATATTGAATTATTTTAAATTGGCAATAATACAATTAAGCCAGTCATTTTGAAAGACTTCTGTGACAGCAACATGGAAACTGCATTACTGGGATGTAAAATTTCAAATCAAAATTGCTACATGATGATTTCAACTAACTTGTTCAGTTAGACTATAAGAATATCAAAGAAGGAAAGCTCAAGCATCCAAAATTTCAATTAGTTTTGTTTATAGGCGCATGAGATACAGACATAAAAATATTTTGTTCTCTTAGATGGAAAAGTATACTTGATAGTCTTCTTCACAAGATTTTACAATCAGTTGTTAAGGAACTGGCACATAGAACATGTGGGTACCAGTTCTTTGATTTCTTCCTTTGCCCATGTAAAGACAGAATGTAAAAAGCTTTGGTAAACATTCGTTTGAACCAAACTTTACCTGTTAAACATCTCAACTGAAAAAATATCTTGCTATGCTATATTCTTATTCACAGCTTTCTAAACAAAAGGTCAAATATTTTATTTTCAGGTTGTCATATAAGAGCTGCAAGAATTTTAAAATAACTGGCAACTTGTGCGTAAAAAGTTGACTTAAAGATATCTGTTTATACACAAGCTAATAAATATGTAAATTTTGTCTGAATGTGAATTTTGCTTACTTACCAAGATTCTTGGACTGTTAGTTTAATCCACAGGGTATAGAATTCTCTAGGTTATTTTTCTTGCTATATTAAGAGTGTTCCTGAGACAAATACTAATTCAGCATAAAGATAACAATTTCAAGGAATTCAGTTCAGTTCAGTTCAGTCGCTCAGTCGTGTCCGACTCTTTGCGACCCCATGAATCGCAGCATGCCAGGCCTCCCGGTCCATCACCAACTCCCGGAGTTTACTCAAACTCATGTCCATCGAGCCGGTGTTGCCATCCAGCCATCTCATCCTCTGTCGTCCCCTTCTCCTCCTGCCCCCAATCCCTCCTAGCATCAGGGTCTTTTCCAATGAGTCATCTCTTCACATGAGGTGGCCAAAGTATTGGAGTTTCAGCTTCAGCATCAGTCCTTCCAATGAACACCCAGGACTGATCTCCTTTAGGATGGACTGAATTAGTCCCAGAGAAAAAGAAGCTTGAATGGAAGATAAAACCTGTTAAATTTCTAGTGAATGTGGAGAACATCTTAAAAGTCTAACAATGTTTGGTAATATTTAAGGTTATAAATTATAGAATCAGTCTTCAAAAGTGACCAAATAGTTTGAAATTTATCAATGATTATTAGATATTTAAAAACCATTCCTAATTTGGTATCAATGACTTGTAATCTATACATAGAATTTGATTATTTTTTTCAAAGAGTACCTTTGAGTACACACATGGAGACCTCGCTCTTAAAATAATAATAATAATAAAAGAGTAATGTAAGTTTCTCTGAGATAGCAGTATCGAAGTAGTAGTAATCATTTTTCCCCCAGCTACTATGGTCAGTTGTTAATCCACAAACACCTTCAAGTTTTCTTTCACATTTCAATATCACTTTAACCATCTCTCTCACCAACATTGGAGCTTACTTTTTTTTAGTCTCCTTTACTATTTTTTTTTTCTTTTTTCACACTTTAAAAATACAGTTACATTACTTTTATAAATGTATTTCCTGATCAACATTGCTAATTCAGTTCACAGAATCAGAAATTTCCAACCAGTTTTAGAATAGTAGAACTGTATAATTCAATTGAATTATGTAGTTGATGCCAAAAACTCGCAGAAGTCTTTGACTTTTTTTTTATCTCTAATGACAGTGAACTCAGGGTTCCTCTCAAAACTGTCAATTCCAGTTTAGAATACTATCTCAGAGAGTTTTGCTTATATAGAGACATGGCTGTGTTTCCTAAATCTTAAAAACTGTATTTGTTTACTTGGGCTGCCATAATGCAGTACTACATACTGAATGGCTTAAACAACAGAAATCTAGTTCTCACATTTCTAAAGGCTGGAAGTACAAAATCAAGTTACCAGCACGGAAAGTTTCATTCTCAGGCATCTCCTCTTGGCTTGTAGGTGGCCACCATCTCACTGTGAGTTCCCATGACCTCTTTGTGTGTGCATGGGGAGAGAAAGACAAAAAAAAGAGAAAGACAGAGGGGAGAGTGAGCTCTGTGGTGATTCTTCTAATAAAGACCCCAATCCTATGAAATCAAGTGAAAATGAAAGTGTTAGTCACTCAGTTGAGTCTGACTCTTTGCAACCCCATAGACTATGGCCCACCAGGCACATTTGTCCATGGATTCTCCAGGCAAGAATACTGGAGTGGGTATCTATTTCCTTCTCCAGGAGATCTTCCTGATTCAGGGATCGAACCCAGATCTCCAGCATTGCAGGCAAATTCTTTACTATCTGAGCCACCAGGGAAGCCCATGAGATGAAGGCCCCATCTTTATGACCTCTTTAACCTTAATTAGTTCCTTACTCCAAATATAGCAACAATGAAGATTAAAGTATCAGCATATGTATTTGTGGGTACACAAATACTCAGTCCATGAAATATACAAGTAAGACCCCTTGAAACTGAATGGAAAAGTCTATTTTTCATACCCTGTAACTGCTATAATTATTTGAAGCATGAGATGTTCCTTGGTTTTCAAACACCTCCCAGTAGCTACAAATATTTTTCCTAGAACATCTCATTGGCACATTTCCTACAGCATTAGTTATTAATTCACATGTTTCTTCTCCATTTGAGGAGCCATGGAAAGTTCTGAACACTGCTTCCCTGATCTACTATACCCATATCCAAGAATAAATAAGTAGAAGAGAAAACAGTTCAGTGAATTTTCCACAGACAATGGTTCACAAAAAAATAAAAATTTTTATGGAAAGCAATCTAAAAGGAGTCTTCCCGTGTGCTGCATAAAATATAAGGTACCATGTTTTGCAAATATTGATGAGAAAAGGATGAAAATGTTCCCTCTGAGAAGCTGTTTTCTTCCATCCCAAAGCTGATAGCTGGCAGTCTGGCATCTTTGTTTACATCCTGGACATTAAACCTGAGCTATAAATATACCTAATGGGGTTTTCAATAGTTTTGTTTATCTCCCTGAGGACAGAAGAAACCCGATGCTTAGAAATGTCAGATCTTAAACCTTGTTTCCGTGAGCTGTTTTTATTTATGTTCCATCTTGTGTTTCTCTGACACACACACAAGTCAACTTCAAAAGTTATTTGTCATATTTGAAATTCTTAAGTATTTAAGCTTTAGTCTGAAGAATCACCTGGAAAAATGTAGACAGGCAGCAAGTACATCCAGCACATTAAATCTAGACTTTGAATATCTAACATTTTTTTACACCACAGTTTTGTATTCGAAAACACCAAGCAAACTTGACATTATATAACATCATAAATATAGTACATATATATACAATATAGTATAACATTATAAAACATTACTTTCTTCATGTTCTACCATGAAGGAACTTTGTGCATACCATTGTAATATTTTTAATAACTTCAAAAAATCTATGACATAATTAACAATTTTCCATATGCAGAGATTCTGGGTGATGAATAAATTTCATCCTGAGTTTCAAGCATCACAAATATGTTTTGTTCATACATTACCAAAGTCAGGGTTTTTAGACATATTGTCTATGTCAATAGACATTGAATGTTTATTCAAATGATTCAAACTATCATTTATATCACTGATTTATCCTCAGTGATAGATCAGAGATGCTGAGCTTAGACATAGAGTACTAGAATGTTGTAGTTGTAAGCACCTTGGGGTAAATTTTCAAGTAATTGATTTTGCAGAAGTGTTTTAGAGGTGAAGTCATGAAGCTAGTGAGTAGCAAAGCCAAGGACTAAATCTAGCATTTCTATAGGTTTATACAGTAGCCTGCCTTGGACCCTGTCTAATCCACATTATAGTAGGCTATTTTCTTATAATTTTTCAGAATCACCTATTGGTTTCTAATAAACTATGGAATTATTTATTCATTGCTTATCATGTGTTCCATTTTCCCTTATACATTGTAAGTACAATAAGGCAGGATTTTTTTTATGTGTCTTACTTACTGATATATCCTAAGTGGTTAGCAAGTGATCAATAAATATTTACTTAAAGAATGAATGAGCTAATTGTTGTTCAGTCGCTAAGTTGTTTCTGACTCTGGGACCCCATGAACTGCACCATGCCAGGTTCCTCTCTCCTCCACTATCACCTGGAGTTTGCTCAAAGTCATGTTCATTGAGTCATTAAGGCTAACTAACCATCTAGTCCTCTGCCACCCACTTCTCCTTCTGCCTTCAATCTTTCCCAGCATCAGGGTCTTTTCCAGTGAATCAGCTCTTTCCATCAAATTATTGGAGCCTCAGCTTCAGTGTCAGTCCTTCTAATGAATATTTAGGTCAATGTTGATTTCCTTTAAGATTGACTGGTTTGATCTCCTTGCAGTCCAATTGACTCTAAGAGTTCTCTCCAACATCACAATTCAAAAGTGACTGAAATATATGTAAACTTGTAGAAATCATTTTTATCTTATTTCACATGTATTTATTTGGTGCCTACTTATTCTGAAGACTGTCAAGATATTAAAACTGTAACAGCCTCTTCAGTTATGGTACTTAACAATGCATTGAGAAGGTTGAATATTACACAAGTAATCATAATTAATAACTGACATTTTAAAGCCAAATCAGTTGTCATTTATGTCAGTTCACATACTGTTCATACTGTGATATTGCTTTGATTATTAAATAATACTTCTTATTACAGAAAGTCAAATGGTTTATTGAGTTGGTAGAAACAGCAGCACATTTAAGGCTTTTGTGCAATTATCATTGTTTATCTAGTCATGGCATTGATGTCAAACTCCACCATGATTGAATTTTCATATCAACCCTATTTCCATCTATATAACATAACTCTGGCAACCTGAATGCATTCTCATCTGTTAAATGTCAATCAGAGGTTTAGGGAGGATTCATTTATTTCTAAGTGATGATTCATTTAGTTCCACCAAGGCAGTATTTTACCTGAGAATCTCATCTTAGATATCCGGATACCAACAATCCAGTCCAACTTCTCTTTCAAAACTTTGAGTATTAAAAAGCTACATTAGAGGAAATTCTAAAGTCGTTAAATCTATTTCAAGAAAATATTCAGAGTTTTGAAAGGTTTGTTTTTTAAATAACCTTTTAACATTTACTTAAATTATTTCACAGAATTTCTCTCTTTTCCTCTCTCTCCCTCTTACTTTAATTTTTATCAATCAGTTACTCTGGAAATGATGCTAATATCTCAATTAGAAACTTATATTATTGCAACAAAATTCCAGTTTTGGACCATAAATTTTAAATCTTTATAACTAGGCTCAAAAACATCTGTATAAATCAAAATGGGAACCATTACAATCAACATATTTTTGCCAACGAGAAATGTTTGCTTATTCCTGTAGCATAAAAATCCATGCATCCATGTATACTATCAAGTGTGAAACAGATCGCCAGTCCAGGTTGGATGCATGAGACAAGTGCTCAGGGCTGGTGCACTGGGAAGACCCAGAGGGATGGGATGGGGAGGAAAGTGGGAGGGGGGTTCAGGATGGGGAACACATGGCTGATTCATGTCAATGTATGGCAAAAACGACTACAATATTGTGAAGTAATTAGCCTCCAACTAATAAAAATAAATGAAAAAAAAAAAGAAAAAAAATCCATGCGTCCAGATTTATAAACTCTTGGAAAACATTTTCTGCTTCCTGCTGGTTGTGGAAGTGTTTTCCCTGCAAAAGTTATTAATTAGCTTGAAGAAGTAGTAGTCGGTTGGTGAGAGGTCATGTGAATATGGTGGATGAGGCAAAACTTCATAGCCCAGTTCCTTCAACTTTTGAAGTGCTGGTTGTGTGATGTGTAGTCAGACATTGTCATAGAGAAGAATCGGGCCCTTTCTGTTCACCAATGCCAACTACAGTCATTGCAATTTTTGGTGCATCCCATTGATTTGCTGAGCACACTTCTAAGATGTAATGGTTTCTCTGGGATTCAGAAAGCTGTAGTGGATCAGCAGAAGTGGCAGCAGACCACCAATGAGTAACCACAACCTTTTTTGGTACAAGTTTGGGTTTGGGAAGTGCTTTGGAGCTTCTTGATGCAACCACTGAGCTGGTTTGCTGTTGGTTGTCATACACAATCCACTTTTCTTTACATGTCACAATCTGATCAAGAAATGGTTTGTTGATGCTTTGCAGTTGTTGCATAAAATAAGAGAAGATGATACTTCAAACTGATGATTATTTTTTATTTCTGCTCAGCCCATGAGGCACCCACTTATCGAGCTTTTTCACCTTTCAAACTTGCTTCAAATGCCAAAGAAGCATAGGGTGTTCGAAGTTAAGTTCTTTCTTTGACAGCTTCTTGGGAAGTTATAAGAGGATCAGCTTCTACAATCCTTTCAATTTGCCATTGTCAACTTCCAATGGCTGGCCAATGTTCTCCTCTTCAAAGTTTTCATTTACTTTGCAAAACTTCTTGAACCACCACTGTACTATATGTTCATTAGCAGTTTTTGGGCCAAATGCATCATTGACGTTGTGAGTTGTCTCCACAGCTTTATGATCCATTTTGAACTCAAGTAAGAAAATTGCTCAAATTTGCTTTTGTCTAACAGCATTTCCATAGTATAAAATAAATATAAAGTAATCAGCAGGTAATAAGCTATTAGCAAAAAGAGATAAAGTGAGAAATTCACATCAAAATGATATATAACATAGCCACATTCATTTAAATTGTTTTCCAATATCAAATGACAAATTTCAAAAATATAAAAACATTATTTTTGCATCAACCTAATGATAAGCCAATAATGCTCATATTTTCAAATGAGGAACTGATTTGAGTTCTCATAACATTGGGAAGAATTGAATAGTATTTGGAATTGATTAAATGAACTATTGAAAGTTTTCAATCACTTGATTATGAACACAGAATTTAATGTTGTACACAATATGGTCATAATTACTGAAGTTTTTCTTTTTTAAAGCAGAAAATGTGGAATAATTCTAAACTCAATGTAATGAGAAATTAATGTCTTCACTAGACATTTTGTAGGTGAGACTATCTATATAATTCTAAGAAGAAGTAAAGATAAATAATTTGCCTGTAATTTAACATTAATAGTCAATTCATGCTGTCTAATTCTAACTATTCAGGACAAATTCATTATATGTTTGCAAATTATAAGGGCTATAAATCTTCATTGTTCACAGATGTAAAGATCTTGGGGAAAATATTGTTCATTAAGGAATTTGTAAGCAACTCAGATTTGTTATATAATTTTTAGACAAAGTTAAAACTACTAAAACCATTTGTGAAAATAATTTGTGAGTAAATTGAGTCTTTTTAATTTAGAAGATAGTAAAAATTATACATTTCCTCAGAAAGCATTCAGCATGAATATAAATACAATGTTCTCTGTTTACACACACACACACACACACACACACACACACACACATATACATACACATATACAATCATAAAGATACATTAAAAATAAATATATAGCATTGAACATAATTTAGAGTATTGTCATCAGTGGAATTTGAAAAAAATTACCTTAAGTCCAACTGCCAAATTTATAACTGGTAGGCATATACTTAGATATCTAGATGAATGATTTTATACATTGCATTATATAACTAATTTACACATATATGGCATGGGCTTCCCATATGGCTCAATAGTAAAGAATCTGCCTGCAATATAGGAGACATGGGTTTGATACCCAGGTCAGGAAAAACCCTTGGAGGAGGAAATGGCAACCTACTCCAATATTCTTGCCTGGAAAATCCCATGGACAGTGGAGCCTGGAGGGCTACAGTCCATGGGGTTGCAAAGAGTCACATATGACTGAATGACTGAACACTTGCACATACACATTCATACGTAACACACTACACTAAAGCCTTGCAAACTGAAGCTCTAAATAAATCTAAAGCTTATATTAATGTATTTTCAGATATTTATAGCTTAATATATGTAAGAAATGGTTAATAGATTGATGTATTTGTATCCCTATATGTTATTTCCTTGAGTTTAATTATCATCATTGCATAAATGTCATCTCGAATTAGTCACTGTGGCTTTGGAAGATAAGATGTGACATAGCTGGCAGTTAAACTCATATAATAGTCCTAGCTCATGCAGCTCTGTTGCCCAAAACATTTAATTCTGAATTGCTAAGTACTACAAAATACAAAAATTAATGACCAAGATGTCTGACTGCATGTGTGCACACTAAGTCACCTTAATTGTGTCCAACTCTTTGTGACCCTATGGACTGTAGCTTGCCAGGTTCTTCTGTTCATGGTATTCTCCAGACAAGAATACTGGAGTGGGTTGCCATGTCTTCCTCCAGATGATCTTCTTTACGCAGAGATCGAACCTATGTCTCATGTCTTCTGCATTTGCAGGTGGCTTCTTTACCATTAGTGCCATATGGGAAGCCCATATGTGTCTCACTACCATTTAATTTAAATTTTAAAAACTAAATTTGAGAAATAGACTTATGTTGTAATTTTCAGGTCAAATGAGTTCTGGCTCTGGAAGATTAAAATAAACACACTTAAATTTCATGTTATACATAGATTAATTCTATGTTGTTATTTTCCCATTCCCACCACTTACCATGTATAGCATGACATATAATAAAAATATAAAAAAAGACTAAGTCCCATTATAACATAGCTTAATAGTAAGAATATTTTTCTACTGTTTCCATTTAAAACCATCTTTTAAAAATATGTGAAATACTGCATTATTGGAATAGCACAGAGGGCCTCAAAAATGTGACTCTGATTGATAGCGTTACTGGGAAGTAAATATTCACCTTCCCCATGCAGGATCTATACTTTCCCATCTCATGGATGTTGTATTTGGGCTTGTGACTTGCTTTGAGTAAGTGATGTGTAAGTAGGCATGACATACATCATGTGGTCTCTTGCTCCGTATTACTTAGACTCTTGGCTACTCTCATCTGCAGTAAGAAAACTACACTCCATGTAGTAGTGCCTTTTCTGCCTAAATGGGTGAATGAGGATGTGTCAACAGACCTGGAACAGAGCATCTGTAGTTTATCCACAGGACTAAGGATGAAAGATGAATGTGTGTTGTTGTAAACCATTGAGACTTTGGCAGTATTATCTAAGCAAAAATTAATGAAAAAGTGTCTCACAATAGAACAATAACAAAACAAAACAAAATAGAAAAACCATAACACCCTTTCAAATGTTACAGAACATGGATTATGCTAGGACCTCCTTGGTGTCTCAGATGGTAAAGAATCTGCCTGCAGTGCAGGAGACCCGGGTTCGATCCCTGCATTGGGAAGATCCCCTGAAGAAGGAAATGGCGACCCACTCCATTGCCTGGGAAATCCCATGGACAGAGGAGCCTGGCAGGCTACAGTCCATGGGGTCACAAAGAGCAGAAGCAATTGAAGCAACTAACACTTACTTACTGATTGTGGATTATGCTATAAAATAATATTTAAAGTTGTATGGCCTAAAAGCTTATAATGGGGATATATGAAGACTAAAATAAGTTATTTGACTTAAAATGTATAATTGAACTTCTTTTTTTATAGTTTATCTGCCCAATCAGCTTATATTTATTTAAAGCACAGCTGCAAAGAGAAGTTAATTCATTTATTCAGTGCTCATTCAATAAATATTTGTTGTGACTACTGCAGTTTAGTTTCTGATGGGCTGAAACAAAAATAGAGATTAAAAAAAACTATAGTATGTAAACATAATGATTGCTGTTTTCCATTCCAGATGACAAATGTTTGCCTATGTTCTTGAAATTAGAGCTATTTGAACATAGATATATTAGACATTTAAATGAAACTCTAAGAATATTTTGTTAGACTCAATATTGGTTTATTTCATATATATCTAATAGTTTAGAGTAGTTGCATTAGTAATAATGAAAATAATAAGCACTTGTATTTATTTGATTTATCTCATTTAGTATTCACAACTCAGGCACTGTTGCTGTATGCATTTTCTAACTTTACATGCATTGACTGAGTCTTCATTGATTTCCCCAAACAAAACCTGTAGGATTGTGATGAAGTTTCAGTTTGAACAAATGTCCTTTGATTCTCTGATTGTTTCAATCACTCACAGAAGAATTTGTTTCTCTTGACTTAGTGGCAGCAAGTGAACTGTTCTGCACAGCTAGTAAGTATCTGAAGAATAACCAACTGTGACATTAATTCAACTTCATAAGATCTCTTTATTTGCATAAATATGCCCTAATATCTACATGGTAGTTTACAGCCCTCAAAATTCAAATTTCAACAAGTTGACCTTTCATTTTCTTTTCCACTCAAAAGCTATGACTTTTGCCCTCATGCAGTTTTCTTGACATTCCGCTTGTGAGGGCAGAGTCAGTGCTTACATGACAGGCCTCCCTGTCCATCACAAACTCCCAAGTTTATTCAAACTCATGTCCACTGAGTCGGTGATGCCATCCAGCCATCTCATTCTCTGTCATCCCCTTCTCCTCCTGCCCCCAATCCCTCCCAGCATCAGGGTCTTTTCCAATGAGTCAACTCTTTGCATGAGGTGGCCAAAGTACTGGAGTTTCAGCTTCAGCATCAGTCCTTCCAATGAACACTCAGGGTTGATCTCCTTTAGGATGGACTGGTTGGATCTCCTTGCAGTATAACTGCATCTAAAAAGTTGCCATTAGACTTCAGCTTCTGGTAACACATATTTCAATGAGTTTTAATATTTAGTTCATTCTTACTTTGAACCAAAACCTGGCTCCCTGAAATATCTGCTTCTGATAATTGATTTTCCAATCAGAATCAAAGCAAACTTGATTCCTCTGTACAATGCAACTTCATTGATTTGAAATCACTGAGAATACTTCTAACTTAAGTCCCTTAAATTCCTCTACTGCATGTCATTATAACTTATATCCTGTCCTTGATGATTAAACTGCTAGAGTTTCTTAAGTTTGTCAAAGTCATCCATGATATAGGGTACTCTTTACTAAAAGAGCACTGAGAATATAGTGGGAGTATAATGTAAAGTTGCACAGCCTTTAATTATATAAACATTAATTCAAAATCAGCATGCAGCTGTTTAACCCCTCACAAGAAGAGTTATTAAGTAACCCATTTGTCCATAGATCTGAAAAAAAAAATTAGTACAGTAAATGAAAAGGTACAAAGTATAACAATATAATTTTTCATATTCAATTACTTCTCTGTTTCCATTTGGGCCACAAATTTTAAAATTGTATATATAAAAAGAAAAGACCACTAAGACATGCAAGATCATGCTTTTGACATTAGTTACAGAAACCCAGTTTTAGTACAGGATAACTCTAACTCAACCTGAAACACGGTCTTTGAATTTTCAGCTACAAAAAATGAGTCAGTTTTTTTGTTTGTTTGTTTGTTTTTAAATTTGGGCTTAGTAAAATGACTAAGTCAAATTTGCACAGCTAGATAGTCAGAGGGCCATGTGCGCTTCTATATCCTGCCGTGTTTTTTGGCTACTATTTGGTATTTCTGGTTGGCGATCACCTACTCCCCTGTAAGACAATGAATTCTATGGCTAACTCCAATACTGACAATACTGTCTGTGATCCCAGGTATCTCCTGATCAGCAGAGATGGTGTAATTGATCAGATGTCTGGAGATCAAGCATGGTGAATAGCAGAGGATATGGGGATTCACTCTGTACCTCCAATGACATCTCACGTCTAAACGAATTTTAACAACCTTCTGAGTCTCAGTCACCACAACCGTCTTGCCCCCCAAGACACAAACACATGGAAGAAATTTCTTCTCACCCCTTCTGAGACAATGCTGGGAAGTTAATAGAGTTCCTTATAGAGTTAAGAGCTGCTTGTAACAGACAGTTTTCTCATTATTGTAAAGCCTGTTAGTTTGGTTTTCCTGTAAGTTCTTAATCTTCTCTTGGTATTAGTTATTGGGGTACCTGATAATTCACTTCAAATATGTCCCTTGTCAGGTATTTGCCAAGCTTTTTAGACATTAAGCCCTTATTTCTAAATCTAGTTACAAATCTGATTTACCTATGACTCAGGGAATGGAGTAGATAAACAGAATAAGACATTATTTTAGTACTTCTTTATGAGTTTCTGTTTTATATTTTAATATTTAATGCTTCTCTTCAGCTTGCTCTTTTCTTAGATATATGTTGTTTTCATTTTTCCTCAGGGACTCTATTTTTCCTAAGAGTTAATCATTTTTATGGCTTTCATTATTGACTAAAAGGCAGAACACATAAGCACAATATTTCTTGTATTTAACATCTGAGAAAAATGCAATGTTTGATGACCTACCATAATGCTACCAACTCAAGTGTTATTTCTCTAGGAAAACTAATATTTCAAGGGCAATGTAAGGGAACAGTAAGAATATGAAACATTAGCTAATTCATAGTACCAGTTTTCACACTCACTGAATCTCCTAACTATAGGAGATGTTATTGATACTGGCTAAAATATATGTGACATATAAGCTCAACTACTCTCTAAGCACTCACTGTACTTAGTGGTTCTTCATTCAGTTCATTTAGAAGTCTCAGGTTTGGAGAGTCTTATGATTCTTAATGAAGTCAATTTTTGCCGGATAGCTCTGTATGTTAGAAGTTCATTTTAGTGCTGTCTCTTTTTATTTCTTTGCAATCTCATTTTTTACTCCTAATATACCCCTTGGTGTCACACAGAGGGGAAAAGTCTAATTCTCATTTCTCCTGATTAGATATCATTTCACCACTGAGTCTTCATATAACCTAACTTAAAAGTTTTCATATATCTATCCTTCATTCTTTAATGAAATATTTGTATTAATAATATATAACAAATAAAAGAACAAAGCTTAGATTTAAGAGATCATACTCTGGACCTAATATCTGGGAGCTTCACTGTTTATAAACTGTGTGAATTTGGGTAAATTATTTAATCTTTCTGTCTCAATTTTCTCTCCTGTAAAATGTGAATAATAGGATAACTAAAATAATATATTTCATATTAGATTTGTGAGGAGAATTGAATTATTGTATCTAATAGCAGGCAAAAATATTATTTCAAAATGCATGTAGAATATTTAAAAGATCCACTCATGCTGACTCATAAAGCATGTTTAAAACAATTTTTAAGAAAAGGGAAACCATTAGGCTATGATCTCTGACATTAGAATATTTAGCCAAAAAAACCAATAATAAATATATAGTTTGAAAGTTATTTGATAAATGCTTGGAAATTAAGTAATACATTGCTAAATAACCCATGAGTCAAACAGTTTATAATTATACTGAATGCTTAGTCATAGCTGAAATTAGAAGTATTTTGAGCTGAAATATAATAAAAATATAATTCTGGAAAAGGATTAGGGTCATGAAGAGAAAAGATATTTACCTTCAAATACATATATATTTTTTTAAAAGGAAGACAAAACAAATTATCTAATCATCCATTGCAAGAAGGTAGTAAAATAACAGCAAACTATTTTAAAAGAAAGATAAGGAAAACAATGAAAAATAGCATAAATTATTAAAAAGATAGACTCTCCAAACCAAAGTTTGTTTGGTTTAAAAAATTAGTGAAATGATCCCTGTCAAAACAGAAGAATTGTTGTGTAGGCAAAAGGAAATATAGTGATTGGGTGTGGGATGTAAACTGGGCAAGTAAAGTAAGAATATTGGGAGGAATGATAGGTGTATTTCCTCCTGACCTACCTACTGCTTTTGCAAATTGCTCCAATATACACTGCTTTATACCCTAGTCCCAAACCAAAGGGCTAGGAAGTTGATGTCTACTCTTCCGTTCTCCCATTGATAATCCCAAATTATTTAACAAAGATTACAGGAATCTACCAATTATATGGAGTTCTTTTTCTTTATCCTCAATGATCTCACTAGTGGTTTACAATTTTTATTAACTCAAGCATTAAGTACTTGAATAAACATGCTGATATTTCTCATAGACATTCTGGAATCACAATTCTTTTTTCTGTTCTTTTCTCCCTCTTTTTCCCCTTTCTTCTTCAATTCCTTCATCCCTTCCCTTCCTACTTTTCATCACTCCTTCCTTTTCTCTTCCCCTCTTACTTCCACAAAGATTTAAGAAGCATGCAGCGTCTGACGGGACCCTGGGGATTTCAAGTTGAACAAAGGAATCCCTGCCCTCAAGAACCTACAGCCATTGAGGATAACACAAGTAGAAACATGAAAGACAGATACAGCATTTCTTTGGGCATCACCTCTCTGAATGTATCATCACATTTTATCATCATAGTAACCCTCTGGTACTAATATCACTTCCACTTTACAAATGAAAATAAAGTGAAGGAAGATAAAGAACTGACCTATGAGCTGAAAATGAGTACTGAAACAAGGATTAAGCCTAGACAATCTGTAAATATTACTACCCTAGGCACACCTCCAAATTTAAGATCATGTATAGGACTTCCCAGGTGGCCCTAGTGGTAAAGAACCTGCCTGTCAATGCAGGAGATGTAAGAGACACAGACTTGATCCCTGGGTCCAGAAGATCCCCTGGAGGAGGGTACAGCAACCCATTCCAGTATTCTTTCCTGGAGAATCCCATGGAGAGAGGAGGCTGTCCTCTGTCCATAGCCTGTAGTCCGTAGCCTGTCCATAACCTGTAGTCCATGGCAGACTACCGTCCATGGGGTCACGAAGAGTTGGACATGACTAAGCGACTTCACTTTCACTTTCTTATTCTAAGACAGAGAACTTTATTTTTTTGAGAGGAACTGAACTGATTTTTTCCCTACATTTTCATCTTTGAAATTCCTTGATATGCAAATGTGGAAAATATTTATTACTTACAAGTTTGGACTAATATGCTATAACATTGGAAATATATATTGTATAATGTTTTACTATTTAACTTATCTCTTTCCCTGAGACATGGAGGGAAGATGTGGTGGAAAAGTTGGATGCTGGGAAAAGTTGCAGAAGTTAAATATGAGAAGCAAACAAACAAACAAAAAAAAAATTAAGAAGATATCTAAAGTGATGTTGAAGTTAATAAAAACCATAGAAATTTAAGAGACAAATATATGAAAGCCACAGGACACTGATTTTAAAATAGCTTTGGAAATGTAAAACCAAGAAATACTACCCTGGATAACAGTATGATTAGGTGATTGTAAATAAAGTAGTGGATTATATTTCAAGATTTTTGATTGTCTGTGTCACTTAACTTTCACGTGTGTGTGACAAAGCAAAACACACCAAAGCCAAAAATGTTAAATTTAGAAACACTCCTGTAATTTATCCTTTCCTGCGTTGATAAATTGAAGTTGGCTTAGGTGGAAGGTGCTAGCCCGTGTCAAGCTCAGCTGAGTTCAGTTGCACTCACTCAAGCATCAGTCTAACCTGCAGCCAGTTTGGCTGGAAGATGGTTCATTTACGTTCACCATAATCAGTTCCTCTTCCTTTAGCGGGCTATCTTAGTCTTGTTTACATACCCCTGCCAAAAATCTGTATGTGATATTTTTAGGCCCCATCATAGGCAATTATAAAGGCATTTCCCGATGAGCCTGAGGGAAAAGTTGCCCTTCAAGCTCCAGACTTGGGTTATAGCCAGTGCTTTGCAGCCTTTGAAGTGAGTTGCAGTCAAGGGCACAGGCCCCACCATGCTCTTGAATTTATCTGCATTTCCACCCCTGGTGCCTCCACTCAGAGGCTTCTTTATCTAAAGGCAGAAGCCAAGATCTTTGGCAAGACCTCTATTTAGAGCAAGACAGGAAAAGTACACTGCGAAGACATGTTTCCACTTTGACTCAGTACTTAACACTTTTGTCTGTCTCCCCTGTGTCCCTCCCACCTCCAGCACTTATTTGAACTCCAGGTCCATAAAACTACAAGAAACATTTGGTTGGGTCTCCAGCAGTGAGGTGACCCCTTAGATCTGTGCTGATCCATCTGGCCGTCAGCCTTCAAGGAAAAAGGAAAAGTCCAAGCCTTTTTCAGTTTAGCCTCTTCCTTACATTATTTCAGGAAGCAATTAACGATTTGACTGCCCTCTCATTCTGACTCGTCTTAATCGGTTAGTCCCACACCTGGCAGCTCAGCTCAGTTCTCTGCAGCTCCGCTGAGCCCTAGAAAGAACTTCACAGCGCAGGAATGAAAATGAGATGCAGGTTTCCAGTTCACACGATGTTGCCTTCTCAGTTTGGTCAAGTCAGTCACCCTGGATTAAAGAAAAAGAGACTCACATCACGGAGGAACTATAATGAATAGTAGACATTACACATTCTACAATGACACTCTGGACACTGTAGATTTATGGCACAATTCAGAGCTCTATCATCTGCTCTTTCCTATTTGTTTTTCTTGTTGGTCAGTTGTATTATTCATCTGTTCAAATATATTCATAATCAAAGGTATGATTACAGTGTAGAATTTAAATTCTGGGACCAGAAAAGTAAAGTCACATAATCTCCAGATAGAAAGGAGAAGTAAAACTGAGGGCTCAAATTCAAGGCTAAAAAACTGAGAGTGATTCTTTCAAGAGGAAAAAATTAGTTTTAAGATTGTCAAGCGAGTGTATTCTCCTTGGTTCTGTCTCATCTCAACAAAAAATTGAAGCGATGGACCTTAGAGACTTCGGCGTGTCACAGTTCTTGGACAAACCATGTTATAGCTCTCAGGTCTCGAACAGACCATGTTATAACTCTTAGACAGATTGTGTTACAGCTCCATGTTACAGCTCTATTTTATTTAGAAAATAGCAGGAAAACCCATCCTCGAGGCATGAAGGTATGCCGACCCAAAGGCGCGAAGAGAAGAGAGTGGGGGAGAGTGCCAGCATGCGGGAGAGACCCCGGCCCTTTGGCTCCTCTTTTTATACGTTTTTTCCTCCCCCTGGGCCTGCCCTATGTAAACTGGGCTAGCCAGGAGTGCTGTTTGTTCTACCTGAGGTCCTCACTCGGGTCCTCAGACCTTCCTTTGTTCTATTTTCGCGGGCTTTTCCCTTCCTTGTCTTTTAGCCACCACCATTCTGGACTCCTGTTTCCTATTCTAACTACCTAACAAGATGATAGTTATAGAAGCAGGAATAATCTTGTTTTATATTATTAATTATTTTTATATTATTTATATTTTTATATTATTTTTATATTATTAATTCTTATTTTATATATATTAATTCTTCCAAAGGGAAGAATTATATAAAATGTACAAACTAAGAAATCAAGATTTAAATTTTTAATATGGAAGACATTTGTAACAATTACAACCTTCTGAAAATAGAATAGAGTGACTTGCAAAAAACTGATGGAGATGGAGAGTGACTGAAATATCAGAGATGTTAAAATGAGAAAATTTTAATATCTTTTACAATTTGCTTCTTTGGTTTTATGTCCTGTCCTTTTATTTTTTAAATCTACATTTTCATTAAGCTTTTCTTACTCTATCAAAATAAATTAAAATATATAAATATAAGTAAATGAATTGTTTTTAGAGGAAATGAATAGAAAATTAAATTATGTTTCACATACATGTTAATTATTTAGAGATGCACTCACCAGGTTTATGTGTGCAGGCAAGTATGTGAGTGTTAAAGTATAAGACATTGCAAGGAACTGGAAAGTGGAATACCTGTTCTCATAACATGTAGCCTGCATTCCTTTTTTAAAAGGATGTGATTCTGCCATTGATATCAAGCTATACCTTTATCAAAGTGGATTTATTTGGTATTAAGTTAGCACTTGACTTCAGGATAAGGTGCAATATTTTTGTGCAGTTTTAGGAATTCTTCCAATTTCAGAGGAGCATATTTTACTAACTAAAAATTATGTTAGCATTAACTCAAATGAAATTAACCTTTGACTTTTGGCATTACTATATGTGTAAATGTGAGCACACTACACTTTAGCTTCTTCATTAGTAAAATGAGGATAATAAGATTAACACTATTTTAAGTTTTCTGTGTTTTCATTGACAAAGTATGCAAAAAAAAAGTGCACTTTGCATTATAGCTTACAGAAAATAAATGACCAATAAGTGTTATTTACTTATAACTATTGTCATCATGATCATCATTACAGTTACCATTACTTTAATTATAAAATTATATGATATAATAATGCAAAGTACAGACTTTGGAATCCATCATTCTGGGCTCAAATCTTAGTTCAATCACTGAGTAGCTGGTGACTATAGATAATTTAATTAAGTCATCTATATTTCAGTTTTCTCATCTGTAAGAATAGACTCATATTACCAAGTTATTATAGTTGTGTGAGTATTCAATTGATTGATGTGAAATTCTTAAACTATGCCAGTGGTCATGTATGGATGTGAGAGTTGGACTATAAAGAAAGCTGAGCACCGAAGAATTGATGCTTTTGAACTGTGGCGTTGGAGAAGATTCTTGAGAGTCCCTTGGACTGCAAGGAGATCCAACCAGTCCATCCTGAAGGAGATCAGTCCTGGGTGTTCATTGGAAGGACTGATGTTGAAGCTGAAACTCCAATACTTTGGCCACCTGATGCAAAGAACTGACTCATTTGAAAAGCCCCTGATGCTGGGAAAGATTGAGGGCAGGAGGAGAAGGGGACGACAAAGGATGAGATAGTTGGATGGCATCACCGACTCAATGGACGTGGGTTTGGGTGGACTCAGGGAGTTGGTGATGGACAGGGAGTCCTGGCGTGCTGCGTTTCATGGGGTCGCAAAGAGTCGGACACGACTGAGCGACTGAACTGAGCTGAACTGAACTGATGCCAGAACCATAGCAAATACTCCAAAAGGTAAAATACTATTATTAGACTTACTATGATGGAATTTCCTTTTTATCATCATTGCATCAGAAGAGGTAATTTTTGAAGAAACTGTAACAGACGGAAGTCATGAAGGTTTTTTTTTTTTTTCCTGTTAGCTTCCTTCATAAAAGTCATCTAAATATTCCCATAATTTATAATTTATTGATCCACATGCTATGTAACAAATAATACAACACATGGAAATAAATGAACCAAAAATTATAAAGCACAATTATATACTTGTGTTGATTAGAATTTTTAATCAGTAATTTTCTGTTAAATATTAGATACTTGAGCTTCTTTCTTTTTTCAATATTTGTTTGCCAAAAATGTGTGAGAATCAAGGTTATAGCAGGAACTATAGTTTCCTGATCTATTTTCTCATTGAGCTTACAATCTAACAAAATAGTAAAATATTAAAACCATCGAAAAATATATGCTGGTGTCTAGTTTTAATTATCCTGGATATGTTGATGTAGTAATAAAAAATGAAAAGATCTAATTTAGATTTAAAGTGAAAAAGAGGGGAAAAAAACCTAGAATATCTTTACACTTCCTCATATTAATTTTCTCCTTGAGTCAATCACTTATGAAACTTTTCCACTATATAGTTTCCAATTCTGTCTTCACAACATTCACCTTTTATTGAGAGCCATTACCCATTCTTCAAAACAGAATCTTTTTCTAATTGTTTATAAGTCTCACTCTCTCTATATCATATTTTCAATGAGGGCAGTGATCCGTGGAATTAGTTTCATGGAATTATCAATTGCAGCATGGACTTACAGAAAGTAAATGGTCTCATTAAATGGAATTACAGAGATACCATTATTCATCCACAATGATAATTTCTATGTTGAAAGAGTAAGCAATTTCTACTTAAGAAAGAAAACTTGAATTATGTTCACAAAATAAAGTCATATTCTGTGCTATTAAAAAAAGGGGATCATGGGTTATTCAATAAGCCAATTGACTTATAATTTGCATGTGATCTGATTATATGAGATACAATCTTCACTTTTTTTCATAAATAAATTGTACTGCTGTGTTGGCCTGTTTTAATTCCCCTAGTTCTAGAAACAAGCATGTGACATGGAGGGAATGCTTTTTGACTTTTGAAGAGCCAGTATATGTTATTTCAAAAGTGTTTAGAATAGAAAAAAGAAAAGGAAAAAAAAATTCCCTTAGGTAACATTTTTTTTTTCCAACTACTAGTGTGGCAATAGCTAGACCCACATTATTAAAAGGGTTTATTGATTTTTTTTAGAGAAGTAACCTAACAATTCCATTCACAACATTTTAAAGTACAGGAGTTTATTTCACTTGCATCATGATGCCTGTGAGAGTTTTAGAGATTTCCCAAAGGCTGTGACATAAGTCAGGAAATCAAAACAATCTTCTTGAGATTTTCTAAATATCATCCATTACTCCCATTGTTCATTATATACTCTACTATAACTCTTACTTTGATTTTACTTTTCAATTACCTTAAAAATGATTTAAGAATGAGTCTTATATTAATAATAGTAAAACAAAACACCCTCTATTCTTTTCATCAGCAGAGTGTGTCTAGTTCTATAGATGTATCACTTTTGATGTTTCTAATGGTAACTTTTTGAGAATGCACAGCAAAACCATACAAGCCACACCAACAGTTTATCATCTATTATCTACCAATGAATAGAGTTTTGAATCAGAAAGAAAATGAAATAACTTTTTAAAATTAATACACTACACAAAGAGATTACACACTTCAGTCATTATATATATATAATATATATATATATATATATAGTGGGTGTAATTACTTTCTCAATAAATGAAAAATACACACCATATCAAATACTCTGAGTGTAATAAATTAAACCACTCCTAAAGCTGCAAATGTTTCTATTCCATTTTTAGTCACTTATTTATTTTTTTTGTTGTTGCTTAATGTTTATCCTAATATATTCAAATTGGAGTAATCATAAGACAAACCCATATAATCATCATTTGGTTCTGGAATATTCTGTCAATATTTCTGCCAACTGACTGATAAACTATTTCCCGAACACAGCATTTTTTAAAATTTATTTGAATTAAAATATATTTTATAGAGCCAAAGTTTGAGTCTCTATAATTTTATCCAGTAGTCAAATTCATTTGCCTGTGTTTTGATTTATTTATTCATTTAAAATACAATTATTGATTACCAAATTCTAGTATTATAAATGGTGAGCAAGACAGACTGGGTGGCCATTCCCCTGAAGATTTAAGAGAGTATTGATCAAATAATTCACAAAATTATGAGAAATTACAAGTGTGATAAATACTTGAAGAAATGGTTTAGATTCCAGAGCAATCTTTACTGGTTGAAGAGAAGTTAATGGAGTGAAGGGGGAAAGGAGAAATCAGTGTGAAGAATTAGTATTTATAAAGGCCCTTTTGGAATACAAGAGAGCAGAGAACAGATTGGAGAGACATTTATAAGGTAAAATATGCATATGGGTAAGTCATAAGGAGGAGTCAAAGATTAATTTCAAGTCTGTGTATGGTGGAACAGAATGGATAGCGGTGGTAGCATAAAATAAATACAATAAACACAAAAGTTGTAAAGAAAACTAATAAAGAATAAAATAAGAAACCAGTAAAATATGAAATATAAGTAGCACAGAAATAAGTAATCAAGACAAAAGTTGATTTTGGAGGGCAAGACTTAAAAGAGTGGACAAACCTCTAAAACATCAACCAGGAAAAAGAAAAAAGAATTCACAAGTCAGTAACATTTTACATAAAAAGAACATCTTAACTACAGTGTGGCCAAACCTGGAAAATGGCAGAGCAGAAGTACGTGCGCTCATCTTCTCCTGAGAGATCTCCAAAACTACAACCTGCTGCTGAAAAAGCGTCCACTGGAGAATGTTGGAGCCCACCAAAACAAGATACTCCATGTCCAAGGGCAAAGGCAAAGCCCCAGCAAGACAGTAGGAGGGGCGAAATCACGTTTAAAATAAACCCCTTACCTGCCAGAGACCCTCAGAGGACTCAAACAAGCCTTGTGTGCACCGGGATCCGGAGACCCCACAGAGACAGAGCCAGAGCTGTGTTTGAGTGTCTCCTGTGATGGTCTGGGTCAGCAGTGGCCTGCCACACTCATAGTCAACAAAAGAGTCCAAAATGCAGTACTTGGATGCAGTCTCAAAAACGAAAGAATGATCTCTGTTTGTTTCCAAAGCAAACCATTCAATATCACAGTAATCCAGGTCTATGCTCAAGCCAGCAATGCTGAAGAAGCTAAAATTGAATGGTTCTATGAAGACCTGCAAGAACTTCTAAAACTAACACCAAAAAAAAGACGTCCTTTTCATGATAGGGGACTGGAATGCAAAAGTAGGAAGTCAAGGGATACTTGGAGTAACAGGCAAATTTGGCCTTGGAGTACAAAGCAAAGCAGGTCAAAGGCTAACAGAGATGTGCCAAGAGAACGCACTGGTCATAGCAAACACCCTCTTCCAACAACACAAGAGCTGACTGTGGCTCAGATCATGAACTCCTTATTGCCAAATTCAGAGTTAAATTGAAGGAAGTAGGGAAGACCACTAAATCAAATCCCTTACGATTATACAGTGGAAATGACAAATAGATTCAAGGGATTAGATCTGATAGAGTTTCTGAAGAACTATAGACAGAGGTTGTGACATTGTACAAGAGGGAGTGATCAAGATCATTCCCAAGAAAAAGAAAGGCAAAATGGCTGTCTGAGGAGGCGTTACAAATAGCTGAGAAAAGAAGAGAAGCAAAAGGCAAAGGAGAAAAAGAAAGATATTCCCATTTGAATGCAGAGTTCCAAAGATTACCAAGGAGAGAAAAGAAGGCCTTCCTCAGTGATCAGTGCAAAGAAATAGAGGAAAACGATAGAATGGGAAAGACTAGAGATCTCTTCAAGAAAATTAGAGATTCCAAGGAAATACTTCATGCAAAGATGGGCTCAATAAAGTACAGAAATGGTATGGACCTAATAGAAGCAGAAGATACTAAGAAGAGGTGGCAAGACTACACAGAAGAACTATACAAAAAAGATCTTCAGGACCCAGATAATCACGATGATGTGATCACTCACCTACAGCCAGACATCCTGGAATGTAAAGTCAAGTGAGCCTTAGAAAGCATCACTGTGAACAAAGCTAGTGGAGGTGATGGTATTCCAGTTGAGCTATTTCAAATCCTAAAAGATGACGGTGTGAAAGTGCTGCACTCAATATGCCACCAAATTTGGAAAACTCAGCAGTGGCCACAGGACTGGAAAAGGTCAGTTTTCATTCCAATCCCAAAGAAAAGCAACGACAAAGAATATTCAAACTACCACACAATTGCACTCATCTCACACGCTAGTAAAGTAAGACTCAAAATTCTCCAAGCCAGGCTTCAACAGTACATGAACCATGAAATTCCAGAGGTTCAAGCTGGATTTATAAAAGGCAGAGGAGTCAGGGATCAAATTGCCAATATCCGTTGGATCATCAGAAAAGCAAGAGAATTCCAGTAAAACATCTACTTCTGCTTTATTGACTACACCAGAGCCTTTGATTGTGTGGATCACACACACCTTTTGTGAAAAATTCTTAAAGAGATGGGAATACCAGACTACCTGACCTGCATCTTGAGAAACCTGTCGAGAGGTGAAGAAGCAACAGTTAGAACTGGACATGGAACAACAGACTGGTTCCAAATTGAGAAAGGAGCATGTCAAGGCTGTATACTGTCACCCCGTTTATTTAACTTTTATGCAGAGTACATCATGAGAAATGCTGGGCTGGAGGAAGCACAAGCTGGAATCAAGATTGCCGGGAGAAATATCAATAACCTCAGATATGCAGATGACACCACCCTTAAGGCAGAAAGCAAAGAAGAACTAATAAGCCTCTTGATGAAAGTAAAAGAGGAGCTGAAAAAGTTGGCTTTACATAACATTCAGAAAACTAAGATCATGGTATCCGGTCCCATCACTTCATGGCAAATAGATGGAGAAACAAAGGAAACAGTCACAGACCTTATTTTCTTCGGCTTCAAAATCACTGCAAATGGTGACTGTAGCCATGAAATTAAAAGACACTTGCCCCTTGGAAGAAACGCTATGACCAACCTAGACAGCATATTAAAAAGCAGAGACATTACTTTGCAAACAAAGGTCCGTCTAGTCAAAGCTATGGTTTTTCCAGTAGTCATGTATGGATGTGAGATTTGGACTATAAAGAAAGCTGAACGCTGAAGATTTGATGCTTTTGAATTGTGGTGTTGGAGAAGGTTCTTGAGCGTCCCTTGGACTGCAAGGAGATCCAACCAGTCCATCCTAAGGGAAATCATTCCTGAATATTCATTGGAAGGACCGATATTTAACCTGAAACTCCAATACTTTGGCCACCTGATGTGAAGGGATGACTCATTTGAAAAGATCCTGATGTTGGGAAAGGTTGAAGGTGGGAGGAAAAGGGGACAATAGAGGATGAGATGGTTGGATGGCATCACTGACTCTATGGACATGAATTTGAGTAAGCTCTGGGAGTCGGTGATGACAGGGAAGCCTGGTGTGCTGCAATTCATGGGGTCACAAAGAGTTGGACACCACTGAGTGACTGAACTGAACTGAACTACAGTGTACCACGCATTATAAGGCTAATAAAAAGTACCATCAAGGTTTATGATTATATATTTGATAAGATAATAATAGTTATAACAAAATCTAACTTGTTAACATTCAATCTGCCTTCATATGAATTTGAGAGCCTGATAATATTGTTATATTTATTAAACTTTTTGAAGTCATATTTTAACATCTTTTCTACAAAGAAAGGCCAGGCATTAAAGCATATATCTCCCAAATTTTCCAGGCTCATATCAATAATGTTTTTCTGAAAAAGAGTGAATACTCTGCATCTCATTCTATGGGGCTAATATAACCTTGATTATCAATACTAGAAAAATAATGTGAGAAATGATAATTATAGGTTTACTTGATACATGAATATAGATGCATACCTCCTAAACAAATTCAGGAAAATTTCCAATATCACAAATTAGAAAATAAGGCAATTGGTAAGTTAATGTCATCATACAGTCAGCTCTTTTAGTCTGGAATAAAAGTAGGTTAAAAATGTAGCTTAGCAAATAAAAGGAAGAAAATGAAGAGAGGGGAATGGTCTGCTAGAGAAGTGGTGTGAAATCTTATTTTGAGGATCAGGGGTATAGAGATATGTCCTTGTGTTTAACATTTTCACAGGTCAGTAACTCTTGATTGGGCCACTAATATTTGCTTTAATGAATCAGAATGATTCTGAAATCTGCCATATTGTCCTAGCAGTCCAGGATGTGGCATTTTTAAATGACAGAAATTATACACACATGCACGCATACACATGCAGACACACCACAGACACATTTGTTCCTAATCATAAATGAACTATCATACAGTATCTGTGAATTTGGGCTTGCATTGAAATAATGCAGGAAAATCCTTCTGTGACTCTCTCCCAGATCTACTGAGGTCATTTGCTTGATCTCATTGTGTCAGCAAGTCGAATTTTGCAATGTATTTTTAAAAAGCCAACACTTACTGAACTATGATTTTCTTAGCTATGCCAGAATGTTTAAATATTTTACTTTTAAATGATATTAACTCCTTTAAGAGATTGAAGGAAATAAATGTGATCATCTCAGTAGATAGAGAAAAACGTTCTTATAAAATTTGATATGTATTCATAATTAGGAAAAACAAAACAAATCAACAAAGAAACTATTTGTGAACTAGGTCTTTTGGAATGTAAGTTTCAGATGGACAAGGCGTTTGACCTATTCTGTTTATTGGTATATCATCTCAGTATACTGAAACTGCTCCTTGCTCATTGAATACAATGTTAACTGTTGATGATTGAAATAAAAGCAAATAGTGAAAAAGAAAACTTGCATCATGCAGCATGCAGGATCTTAGTTCCCTGGTCAGGGATAGAAACTGCCTGAGGCCCCTGAAGTGAAAGCATGAAGCCCTAACCACTGGACCACAAGGGAATTCTAAAAGAAAACTTTGATAAGTGCTACACATTCAACTTAAAATATTGATAAGCAACAACTTAAATGAGCACACATTAGAAGCATTTCTTCTAAAATTGAGAAGTATACCTTCTATTTCCTCTTGTATTTAGTATTGCACTGGAGGCTTTATATAGTCCAATAAGAAAATAAAATTAGATAAATACATTGGAAACAAAAATAGGAAAATAAAACTGTCATTATTTGTCATCAATGATTTTCTACATGGAAACACAAAGAGATATGCAGACAATTCATTATAAATAATTGAGAAGATTTGAAGGCTCACCGGATATGATTTAAAAAGCCAATTTTATTTCTGAATATCAGCAACAAATATTTGAAGAACAGATTATATGATATAATTTACAATAGCAATAAAACTGTATTTCACTTGGGAATAAATTTAGCAAGTAATGCACAAGAATTTTTCTGTAATGAGTAATAAAATAATGTACTGAAAGACATCAAAGAATACTTCAGAAACTGAAGAAATATCTCATGTTCAGAAGGCTTAATATTATACAGCATCATTTTCCCCAACTGATCAAAGAACACCATTAGTGATCAATAAAACACCTCTGATAAATATCCAAGCAGGGATTTTTGTGACATTTAACAAGAGGTACACATTTTACAAAAAAAAAAAAGTGTACAACTAGGATAGCCTGGAAAAGACCATGAAAAGTGGAGATGCAGCATCAGTTTTTCAGGTTGCCTCTTAAGTAGCATAACGTGTTATAGTTAGTCCCCTACGTAAGAATGAGTTCTGTTGGGAGAGTGAATTTGTAAGTTCAATTCATTTATAAGTTCAACAAATTTAGCCAAGGTACCCAACTAACACAATCAGCTATATAATACTATACTGTAATAAGTTGCATATAGATAATGCATATATTGAAAACAAACACAAAAAATAAAGTAAATGTTTTTGACCTTACAGTATAGAAGCTTGAAAAGTCTAGTAGTACAGTACAACAGCTGGCCTACAAGGGCTGGCAATGAGTAAACGGGCAAGAATTATTGACTGGAGGAGGGAGAGGAAGTGGGAGATGGTAGAGCTGAAGGACTGTCAGCCATAAGAGACAGAAGGCAAGCTGCAACTTCACTCACGCCTCATGTTGATTTCACAGGTTCTGGTTCCTTGCTGGATTCCATTCTGTCTGCCCTCTTGAACAAAATGATCTAGGTCTCCTCTCATCACAGATGACAGGGTAGCACTGGAATGCATTCTGAACGGCTGCTGCAGTCTCTGTGTGCTGCCCTGCATCCAGGTCCTGGGCCTCAAACACTAACAGTGCCTCCTCAAATAAAGAAAATCCCCTAGGCATTTCGTGCATGATGAATCTCTTTGGTTGTTCAGTTACATCTTCCTCTTGCCTCTCTTCATCCTTTCTCTGTGCCTGCAGTTCCATCAGGTCTTCATTAGTTAGCTCTTCCTGTTGCAGAGCAAAGAGTTCAGTGTTATGAGAACAAGCTCTGGCTACCATCTTTTCACCTCGCTCCACTCTCCTAATTATTTTCACTTTTTCCATCATTATCAGTTGGTGCTTCCTAGCAGTACCAACTATATCAGTACTGTTTTTATGCTTGCTTCTGGACATCCTGGGCTTGAAATAAAATTACTGTACTACTGTAGTCTACACCATCCTATACTGTAAAGCGCACCCACTTGTAGGGGCTGCTCACGCCTCACAAGGTACACCAGACATCTGAACTAACTTAAGTGACTGGACATGTGAACGCATGTTGCATCTTTCAAAGTTTGCAACTTGAAGGTTTGTATGTAGAGGTTAAAAAAAAAAAAAAAAAAAAAACAGAACTAGCCAACAAAACATAAAGGAGAGATAAGAAACAGACCCACACATATATAGAAGTCTGATAGACGCCAAGTAGGATGACATATCATTAGGAAAAGTACATGCACATGTACTCAATGAAGAGGGTTTTAATCAGTATTTATATGGAGGGGGAAAGTTAAATTGGGAGCCTGACACACATTATAAATAAAATTTTCATATGTTGGTTAGTTTCTGGGTTCCCCATTGTGTTCCACTGGTCTATACTTTTGCTAAACTTACACTCCTGTTTGAATATTTTTGTTTTGAGATCACGTCTCATTGACCTCATTCAGTTTGGTTGTATCCCTTTTATTATTTTGTTAATCAGATCAATCAGTCTGCAAGAGTGGAAAAATATACTTTTCAAGACAGTACGTTCCATTAGAATAGCATTAAATTTCTGTTTGAATTGCAGAAGGAAACAAGTAACATAATGGGAGATTAATAAGCTTGGGTTCATGAATTCAGTGGATCATAAACGGGAATACGTGAACCTTTTCAAATTGGGTGACACTTCAGTTTTATATGATTAAGGATATTTTTAAGGGGGGCATAATGCATTTTGGGGCTTCCCTGGTGGCCCAGATGGCAAAGAATCCACCTGCAATGCAGGGGACACAGGTTCAATCCCTGGTTTGGGAAGAGCCCCTGGATAATGGCTGCTCACTCCAGTATTCTTGCCTGGAGAATTCCATGTACAGAGGAGCCTGGGAAGCTACTGTCCATGGGGTCACAAAGAGCCAGACATGACTGAGTGACTAATACTTTCACTTTCAATGTACTTTTAGTGTATATTTGACCTATTTACTTGAACATTTTCCATTCTGCATTAGAAAATTTTAAGGCAAATACCCTTGCCTTCAGTCTTTGAAGAAAAGAGCATATAAATGCTATTGCATTTATATATATTTAAATTTTAATATTTTTTTAATCAAGTAACATAGTTGTTTGAACCAGGAAATTTTAAGACAGTTGAATCCAGCAAAGTAAAATTTATTCTATTAGGATAGTAACTATGAAGAAATTCTTTAGTAAGTGAAGGTGAATTCTATTCAAGTTGAATTCCATTCAAGTTTGACACGACATTGAACACTGGTCTAAGCCAAAACTTTCCCTTTAGTGTTTAGAAGCCCTGAAGATTTTCCCACAGATTTAAAAAAAAGAAGAAGAAGAAAAAGGAACTGCTGTTGTATTTATATTTTAATGAAAACAACATTTTATTTCACCACCATGCAAAACAGTTTCTCAGAAAGTTTAATGCCCCTCTTTTCAAAGATAAAAATGTAATATGGTGGTCTCAACATCTTTGTTCCTAAAATGAGAGGTGAACAAATATTTTTCTAACTTTATTTTCAACTCTAATATTTAGCTTCTTTACTATATATTCAGTCATTATTACAGGACTATTTGAATCTGTCTTAATAAAGTGATTTTTGTTAAAATCAGTAATATACATCATTTATATGCATACATAATTTTAAAAAGGTGAAATGCATATCTTAGTAGTTCTTCCATTGCCTAATGATTCCTTAAGAGGAAATGAGACCAATAGAGCTGATAATAAATATTCCCCTGTGATGAATTTATTGCAGTTTAGAAAGCTACAGAGCTGACACTAGGCTTCATGCAAAAAAAATAACTTTCACCATAATCATAAAATATGTATTCTTTGTGGCATGCTCACAGAAGAATGACACAGAAGCATTAATATTTACTCTCATTTCATAGACTCTTCAAATCCTATGAAATGAGAGTAAATATCAATACTTTATCCAAAGAACATTACACTTATTAATAAAAGTTTGTGAACTTTGAAAATTGTGGAAGATGGTAATATCTAGATATTAAAATAATTTCCCAGACCCAAATTTAATTAACTTCTTCTGAAATAAATGTGTCTTTCTACAGTTAATCTATTTCCATAAAGTGCCTGGGAGGTAAGTAAAACTTTTTAATCTCTGTTAGTTATTAAATACAAACAATGATAAGCTTTGGAGTACTGTTTCTATAAAATATGAGCTGTTTGTGTCCAGATTGCTTTAGATGTCAGCTTCAGAGTCCATGGAATTATCTCAGAGTTGGCAGGTAATTTCAAATGTTGTGACATTCCTATTATATTTGAGAATGAAACAGCACAATCACCTGCAGCCCTGAAGGCAATAATCTCTTTAAGGACCAATTAGTGCTTTAACTGATGAATCTAACCTCTTGAAGAACTGAATACTTGATGGCATTTTGCAGATCTCTCTCCTATTTCAAAAGAGGCCCCACCCTTTGTGATCTTTTTAGCATGATGACTTAATGCAAAGCAAGCCTGTATACAGGAAAATGTGCAAACTCTATCCAAAAGTTTGTGACATATCAGATGTTGAGGCAAATGGGATACTTGCAACATAGATTGCTTTACCAATGCAGGAGGAAAATCATTCTTCCACTTGTATTGTATGACATAAGCTTTTATACTTCATATTTTACATATCTATTAAATAAAAAATGCTTAATTTTGTATTGGTTTTGAAGATGCATAGATATGAAAAAAAGAAAAGAATTTAAAGCTCTGGGCTCCAGTACAATTTTCATGTGAGTTAAAGACCACCAAATTCAGTGTTAAAGTGAGATGGAAATATTCCATTTGTGAAGTAAATGGTAATCATTGACTTTGTCATAGCCTCACAAAGTGTGAGGCTACTTAGATAAAACTATTCTAGAATCATTCATTCAACTTTTTTCATTTTAAAGATGAAGAAAGATTATACTCACGGAGTTTCACTTTCTTTCCTTCCTGTATCATTCTATGTCCTATAGATGATGACATGCAAGGTATGTCTGATAGAATCTCCCTAGGTCACACACTCTGATCTATTTCTTCACTTATCTATCAAAATTAACCCTCTGTAGGTAATTATCTCAACTCTCTGCTCTCAGTCAACAACTAAATAAACCATCTAATGCATTATGCCTCCTGGTATAAGTTGGTCCTAAAAATGGTATAATTTTGTTGTATTTCTCATCCCATAGACACTAGTAAGGATGTGTTTCTGACATTCTGGAATAAGAGGATTTAAACTGAAATTCAAAGTTGTACCACATAAGCATACATTATTTTAGTTGTTTAATCACTAAGTCATGTTCAACTCTTTGTAACCTCATGGACTGCAGTGCTCGAGGCCTTCCTGTCCTTCACTATCTCCTGCAGTTCCCTCAAACTCATGTCCATTAAGCCAATGAGGCCTTCCAACCATCTCATCCTCTGTTGCTCCCTTCTCCTCTTGCCCTCAATCTTTCCCAGCATCAGGACTTTTTCCAACGAATTGGCTCTTTGCCTCAGGTGGCCAAAGTATTGGAGCTTCAGCTTCAGCATCAGTCCTTCCAATGAATATTCAGGGTTTATTTGCTTTAGGATTGACTGGTTTGATCTCCATACAGTCCAAGGGACTCTCGAGTCTCCTCCAGCACCACAATTCAAAAGCATCAATTCTTTGGCATTCAGCCTTCTTTATGGTCCAACTCTCACATCTGTATATGACTACTGGAAAAATCATAGCTTTGACTAGACAGACCTTTGTTGGTAAAGTCTGCTTTTTAATAAGCTGTCTAGGTTTGGCATAGCTTTTTAAAACCTGTCACTGTTTCCACTCTTTTCCTTCTATTTGCCATAAAGTGATGGGATCATATGCCATGATCCTAGTTTTTGTGTTTTGTTTTTTTTTTTTTATGTTGAGTTTCAAGCCAGCTTTTTCAGTCTCCTCTTTCACCCTCATCAAGAGACATTTAGTTCCTATTCTGTTTCTGCCATTAGAGTGGTATCATCTGTATATCTGAGGGTATTGATATTTCTGCTGGTAATCTTGATTCCAACTTGTGATTCATCCAGTCTGGCATTTTGCATGACATACTCTACATATAAATTAAATAAGCAGGATGACAATATACAGCCTTGTGGTACTCCTTTCCCAGTTTGGAACCAGTCAGTTATTCCATGCCCATGTAGATTTCTTGACCTACATATAGATTTCTCAGGACACAAGAAAGGTGGTCTGGCATTCCCATATTTTTAAGAATTTTCCACATTCTCTTGTGATCCACACAGTCAAAGGCCTTTGAGATTCAATAAAGCAGACATAGATATTTTTTCTGGAACTCTCTTGCTTTCTCCATGACCCACTGAATGTTGGCAATTTGATTTCTGGCTCCTCTGGCCCTTCAAAACCCAACTTGAACATCTGGAATTTTTTGGTTCACATACCGCTGAAGCCTAGCTTCAAGGATTTGAGTATAACTTTGCTAGCATGTGAAATAAGCACAAGTGTACGGTAGCTTTAACATTCTTTGGCATTACCTTTCTTTGGAAATGGAATGAACTCTCACCCTTTCCAGTCCTCTGGCCACTGTTGTGTTTTCCAAATTTGCTGGCATATTGAGTGCAGCACCTTAACAGCAGCATCATTTAGGATCTGAAATAGCGCAGCTGGAATTCCATCACCTCCACTAGCTTTGTTTGTAGTGATGCTTCCTAAGGCCCACTTGACTTCACACTCCAGGATGCGTCACTCTGGCTGAGTGACCACATCATTGTGATTATCCAGGTCGTTAAGACCTGTTTTGTATAGTTCTTCCATGTATTCTCTTCACCTATTCTGCTTCTGTTAGGTCCTTACCATTTCTGTCCTTTATCATGCCCATCCTTGCATGAAATGTTCCTTTGATACCTCCAACTTTCTTTAAGACATCTTTAGTCTTTCTCATTTTATTGTTTCCTTCTATTTATGCATATATTTTCACAATAGAGAATTAGGTGCCTGAGAATTAGAAAGCAGAATGGTGAACAGACAGCAAACTTCATAACAGTTAAATGCAGGCATACCTCAGACATAGTACTGGTTCATTTCTACAACACCTTAATAAAATGAATATTGTAATCAAGCCAGTCACTCAGCCCCTCCTCACAGAGCATATTATGTTTACACTACACTGTAGTATATTAAATGTAATAACATTATGGTTCAAAAAAACACAATGTATACACCTTAATTAAAAAATACTTTATTGCTAAGAAGTACTAAGCATTATCTGAGCCTTCATTGGGTCATAATCCTTTTGCTGGTGGAGGGTCTTGACTCTATGTTGATGGCTTCTGATTGAGAAGGGTAGTGATTGTAAGAGTGGATGGCTGTGGAAATTTCTTAAAACAACAAGGAAGTTTGCCACATTGATTGATTCCTTCTTTTATGAACTATTTCTCAAGGCTGTTTGATGGCACTTTACCCACAATAGAACTTCTTTCAAAATTGTAGTCAGTCCTCTCAAACCCTATTATTGCTTTAATCAAGTAAGTTTATATCATAGTCCGAATCTTTTGTTGTCACTTCAACAATCTTCATAGCCTCTTCACCAGGAGTAGGTTCCATCTCAAGAAAGCACTTCTTTTGTTCATCAGTAAGAAGCCACTCATCAACTGCTGAAGTTTGATCACAGGATTGCAGGAATTCAGTCATCCTCAGGCTCCCCTTCTAATTTCAGTTCTGTTGCTATTTCCACCACATCTGCATTCCTTCCTCCATTGAATTCTTGAATCCCCAAAGTTGGCAGGAAAACTTCCAAGCCATTGCTGGTGTTGACATTTTGACTACCTCCTAAGAATAGCAAATGTTTTTATGCTATTTAGAATGCTGAATCCTTGCCAGAAATTTTTAATTGACTTTGTCCAAGTCCATCAGTGGAATCATACCTATGGCAATAGGAAACATAAGTAGTAAAAAGACTTGAAAGTTAAAATTAGTCCTTGACTTGTGGGCTGGAGAATGGATGTTTTGTTATCAGGCAAGAAGACAACATCTATCTCCTCATATCTCTCCATCAGAGCTCCTGGGTAACCAGATGCAATGTCAGTAAGCAGCAATATTTTGAAAGGAATCTCTTTATGGGCAGTAGGTCTCAGCAGTGGGCTTAAAATATTCAGGAAACCATGTTGGCAACAGATGTTCTGCCATCTAGCCTTTGTTGTTCCATTTATAGAGCACAGAGTGTATTTAGCATAATTCTTAAAAACTCCAGGATTTTCAGAATAGTAATTGTGCAGTGGCTTCAACTTAAAGTCATCAGCTGTGTTAGCGCTTATGAAGAGAGTCAGCCAGTCCTTTGAAGCTCTGAGGCCAGGAAACGGCTTCTTTCTAGCTATGAATGTCCCGGGTGGCATCTTCTTCCAACAGAAGTCTGTTTCATCCACATTGCAGCCATCTTAATTAATTATCTTAGCTAGATCTTCTGGATAACTTGTCACAGCTTCTACCTTAGCACTTGTTGTTTCACCTTGCAGTTTTATGTTATGGAGACAGCTTTTTTCCTCAAACCTCATAAACCAAGCTCTGCTAACTTCCAACTATTCTTCTCCAGCTCCTTACCTCTCTCAGCCTTTGCAGAGTTGAAGAGAGTTAGGGCCTTGCTCTGGTCTAGGCTTTGACTTAAGGGAATGTTGTGGCCTGTTTGATTGCCTATCCAGACCACTAAACTTTCTCCATAGCTGCAGTAAGGCTGTTTCACTTTATCCCTCATGTGTTAACTAAACTAGCACTTTTAATTGCCTTCAAGAAATTTGTCTTTGATTTAGAACTTGGCTAACTGGTTTAAGAGGTCAATTTCCCAGTATCTTGGCTTTTGGCAAGCCTTCCTCACTAAACACAATCATTTCTAGCTTTTGATATAAAGTGAGAGACATGAGATTCTTCCTTTCACTTGAACACTTAGAGACCATTGTAGAGTTATGAACTGGCCTAACTTCAATAGAGTAGTGTTTCTAGAAATAATAGGGGACCTAAGGAGAGAGAAAAATAAGGTAACAGCCTGTTGGTGACACAGTCAGAACACACACAACATCTATCTAAATTTGCCTCTTACATGGGTACAGTTCATGGGCACCCTAGAACAGTTACAATGGTAATGTCAGAGATCACTGACCATAGATCACTATAACAAATATAAAAATAATGGAAAAATTGAAGTACTGTGAGAATTACTAAAATATGACACAGAGACATGGTGTGAGGTAATTTTGAAAAAAAAAAAAAAATGGTGCACATAGACTTACTCAGTATGGAGTTCCACAAAACTCCAATTTGAAAAAAATAAAATATCTATGAAACAATAAAGAGAAGAAGAACAACAGCAACAACAAAACAAGTTATGCCTGTATGTGTATCAGGTAGAAGCATCAAATTCAAAATTAAAACAGAGTTGGAATTTAGCAGCAATATCAGGATATCAGGAAAACTATAAGAAATGGGTAAGTTCTGCTTAACTTTTGTCTCAATGGCAAGGACAGATTATCACGGTATTACTCTAGTTTGTAAATATATGGGTGCCTTTTGAAGGAAAAATAGTGCTGTTATGTGGGAATTAATTGCAAATACTAGGTAATTCATGTGTGTGCGCACTCAGTTGCTCAGTCATTTCCAGCTCTTTGCTCCCCTATGTACCACAGCCAGCCAGACTCCTCTGCCCATGAGATTCTCTAGGCAAGAACACTGGAGTAGGTTGCCATTTCCTCCTTCGGGGGATCTTCCCAACCCAGGGATTGAACTATGGGTCTCCTATGTCTCCTTTATTGGTAGGCAGATATTTTACCATTGAGCCACCAGGGAAGTCCAGGTAATTGATAGATCTTGGTAAATAATGAAAATAATCGATTAGTAGAAGCTTTTATAAGTCAGGCTTTCAAAGTACTTAAGTTTAACATAAAACAAACCAGTTGATTGTGACTGTGTCTCTCATCTTAATTTCATAGTAGTTTTATTAGTCAAAAGCATTTTGTCTTATTACAGTGGATTAAACCCGTTGCTAGGAACTGGTCAAGCTCAATTTTTTTTTTTTTTTTTAATGTGACTCTGTTTAAAAAAAATCAGAAAGAAGTTGTTGATTGATATAAAGTTGCTGAGGAAAAAGAAATGCAATACAATTTTTAGACATTGAAATATTATAGGGAATACCACCAATGGAGTAAAATCAAAGCATTCTGTATTGAAGTTATTGAGATTAGAGATCTTTACCATGCTGTATTAGAGACCTTTACCAAGCTCACTTTTTGTTAGACTCAATTTTGTCTGCCAGGAAAAATCAGTAGGCTTCTGAGAGAATGGTTGTTGTTGTTTAGTCATTAAGTCATGCCTGACTCTTGAAATCCCATGAACTATAGCCTGTTATGCTCCTCTGTCCATGGGATTTTCCCAGCAAGAATACTGGAGTGGGTTGCCATTTCCTTCTCCAGGAGATCTTCCCTACTCAGAGATCAAACATACATCTCCTGCATTGGCAGGCAGATTCTTTACCGTAAGCTACAAGGAAAGCCCTCTGAGAGAATAGTAATACTTTAAAAATGATTACAAGACTCAGTCTAACCTCCAACAAATAGTTTGCTAGATAAAAATGAAGACTGACACTGAAGTATTTGTTACATTAACTCTGGAGGTTATATCTTTAAACTTATAAAGCTATATCTTAGATATTCTGGTTCTCCCTTTTTTACTCTCTGATAGAGACACAGTCTTAAATGTGAAAAGATACCATACTCTGGTAAGGATCTCTACAAATTAATTATCTTTTTTCTCCCTTAATTTTCCCCATAAATTTCATAAATATTAGAATTCATAAAGAGTAGTTACAGAGAAAATTAAAACAAAATAAAATGGAAATAAAAACAAAATGGAAGATTAACAAGAAAACACAGGCAGATATATAATCTCATGACATTAAAATAATTATTAATTATAGGAATTTATAAGAAAAAGTGAGAAAGTTTGATTATACACACAATACAAATATATAGATCTTAAGAATATAAAATTAACTGTCAAATGGCAAGTTGGAAAACAATTTGCTCTATATGTCACTCAGAAAATTAAATTCTTAATAAAAAAGGAAATAGACAATGAGCAAACTGCCAATTTGTACAACTCTAAAACCATGCAAGCAATCTCAAAAACTACAAATGGTTAATGAACACAGGAAAATACTCAATATGACTTACAATTAAAGAAATGCAATTTTAATATCCTGCTTGTGGGAATACAAATATATGGAAACTATTTGGAGGGCAATGTGGCAACATTTACCCAAATTATCAAATACCAATACTCTTTGACCCAATTATTCCATTTTAAGAATACACCCTAAGGAAATAATCCGAGATGTACACAATGAATTATGCCTAAGAATGTTTATTGCAACATTATTTATGGTAGCAAAACCTTGGGACAAGGCACAGCATACAATACCAAAGGAATAAGGTGAGTAAATTACTACAAAACAAGAGAAGCCAATACTATAATGCAACAGTATGCAATCTTCACAATAAATTTTCACAAACTAAAAATGTTATAAAATACATAAAAATGAAAACGTGCTGGGCTTCCCTGGTGGCTTAGACAGTAAAGAATCTGCCTGCAATGCTGGAGACCCAGGTTTGATCTCTGGGTTGGGAAGCTCCCCTGGAGAAGGAAATGGCAACACACTCCAGTATTCTTGCCTGGCGAATTCCCATGGACAGAAGAGCCTGGAAGGCTACAGTCCATGGGGTTGCAAAGAATCGGACACGACTGAGCAATTAACAATGCTATGCTATGTAGCTTTAGTCGCCTCCGAATCTTTGCGACCCTATTGGACTAGCCTGCCAGGATCCTGTGTCCATGGGGATTCTCCAAGCAAGAATACTGGAGTGGGTTGCCGTGCCCTCCTCCGGGGGATCTTCACGACGCAGGGATGGAACGCTCGTCTCTTAAGTCTGCGATGACAGTTGTGTTCTTTACCACTAGCGCCACCAGGGAAATCCCAAAATACATAATAGAAACTGTCAAATGCATGTTTTAATTTTCTTTAACTTTATATCTATACTCAGAGACAAAATATGCACGTAGATTCCTAGAAGGAAATACCCTAAAATTTAATATTTTACATTAACTTGTGCTATGATTATGGACAATTCCTTTCCTTTGCTTTATTTCAACATTTTATGAAAACTGCATTAAACTTAAACTAATTCTATTAGGAAGACACTACATGCTGAAGAAATGTCTGTATATTTTCACTTTCTGAATAAGTTAGGCAAAAAGAATTATCACTCTGAAACAATGAAATCTGAATATGATATTAATATAGTACAAAGTGATACAAAATATTTTTATTGCTATTATATTGAAGAAAGTACAAATTCAAAACTGATTACTCACTTACAAATAATTACATAAAGTAAAAATTTTAGAATTGTAGATGAAGTTGCCAAAATTACAATTGAAATATGATCAGCTAATTTAAAATTGTAAAATTTATTTGATTATGTAGCATTAAGAGGCTCATGCTTGTAAAAGCATAACTAGAGTAATGTTGGTATCCTACATTGATTTATGTACTTAAAAACACAACAATTCAAGTTGCCATAAAACATTTTTCAGTATTTGTTAAATGTATTTAATCTTAATACTTTAATTGAAAAAAGATATATTTGTAAGGTTTAAATTCCCTGATAGTGATGTATCATAAAAGTATATCATATTTTTAAATGCATTTAAAACTCACCACTTAAGAATTTAAATATATGTTCCAAAACAATTATTACTTCAAAAATAGAATCAATATTTTTAGTAAAATAATTAAAATAAATACAAGATTTAAAAATTCAATAATATGAAGAGAATAGTTTTATCTATATCAGTGCTATTCAGTGTGGCTCTGAAAAGCATTTTATGGGTCAATATTTTTAAAAATTAAAATATGTTGTTTTTATTCAGAGTGAGGAATTTTCACCAGACATACATGTAATATTCAATATGTGCTAGAGTTTGTTCCAGGCCATCAGTAAAGACCACTGAAGTACAGTAAGGGAAGAGAGAGGCTTGGAAGGTGTCAGGACACCTGCGGTAAGACTGTTGGCCAGAGACATAAAAAGTGAAAAAACTCTAAGTGAGGAAAGGATGATGTGTTCTATGCAGATGCAAAGAGGCACGCATGGGTAAACCCACAAAAACAAGGGGAAAGGGGAAAGATACATGATCAAAAAACCAGCAAGTAGCCAGATAATTTAGGATATTATAGCTAGTTAAGGACTTTGATTTTTCTCTGAACAAGATGGAAAGTTGTTTAGATGTTTGACATGAACACTAAAAACTAAATTTCACCTAATTAAATTTCAGAAGGATAATTCTATTGGGTGGCCGATAGACTATATAATGATAACCCATGCATTTGGGTATTATAATTTAGGCAATGTATGATGGTTGCTTGGACAAAGGTGATGGTAGTAGAAGAGCTGACAATGCTCAGAGTTGGTCTATTTCAAAGGCAGCCTCAGTAGGTTTAATTGGTTGATTCAAAGTGGAGCATATGAGAAAGAAATGATAAAGTATATTGAGTTATATGGAGTCACTATACATTAAAATATAGTAAAATTGAAGCCGAAGCTCCAATACTTTGGCCACCTGATGTGAAGAGCCAACTCATTAGAAAAGACCCTTATGCTGGGAAAGACTGAAGGCAGGAGGAGAAGGGGACGACAGAGGATGAGATGGTTGGATGGCATCACCGACTCAATGGACATGAATTTGAGCAAGCTCCAGGAGATGGTAAAGAGCTGGGAAGCCTGGCATGCTGCAGTCCATGGGGTTGCAAAGAGTCGGACATGACTGAGTGACTGGACAACAATACATTAAAATGGGGAAGACTATGGATGAAACATTCAATACAGTGAACTTTGTTATCCCTCCTCTTGAGAGGTGGGATGTAAGTCTCCTCTCTTGAATTTGGATAAGTCTTTGTGATTTGATTGAACATTAAATGTTGAGGAAAGTGGTGTTTGGTAATTCCAAAGTTAGATGAAAAGAAGTCTTTCGACTTCCATCTGCACCTGTTGGGATAATAATCCTGGGAGTTTCCAGTCATCATGGTCCTAATACACATAAATCTCTCTAATGTGAGAAAGCGATATAGAGAGGACACATGTAGACAGAGAAGGCAAAGAGCACATAGATGTCCCAACTCAGGTGCCAGACAGGAATGAAAACTTTGAAAGGGCTTCTCCCCATCTTTCTGCAACCCCACAAAAATTTCTGAATGAAGACACTTAGCTGATCTAGTTGACTCACAAAGCCGTGGAATATAATAATAATAACAATGTGTTGTTTTAAATCTGTAAGCATTGTCATGACTTGTTACATAGTAATAGAGATGCAGAGCAGTGAGAGAAACAGGGTTAGAGAGAAATTGAGTTTTATTTTTCACATGTTAAGTTCCAGATGGACATTAATCATCCAAATGAAAATGTTAACTAGGTTAACAATCTCTGGAATTCACAGATATTTCGTTTGGACCACTGGTCCATGAAGGCATTTATGTTTAAGGCCCTTATGGGAAAAGTTGAATTGTTATTACAATGCTGGATAACTTTTATTTCATGTGAGAGCTCCTACTTTTTCATTATTAAGAATGAGGTTTACTGTGGATTTCTGATCAATAGAAAATTTATGCAGTTTTTTTCTATTATTGGCTGAGAGCTTTTCTTTTATGAGGGAAAATTAATATTTGTCAAATGTGTTTTCTATATCTAGTGATATAATCAGATTTATTTACATGCTGAATTTTCTGTTGTGAATAAAATATCACTATCATCCCATTCTATTAAGGCTGGTGCAAAAGTAATTACAGTTTTGCATTGTTGAACTTTGCTGTTTGATATTGGAATACATTCTTAAATAAGTGTGGTTATGTTATACACCATTTTAATGCACATTTCTCACTTTATATATATATATATATATATATATATATATATATATATATATATATATATAGGCCAATGACGCTGTCTATTTTAAATTTATTTTAGACTAGGAAAATGATGTTAGACAAAAAGTAAATTCAAGTGATTTTCTTATTCAAGTTCAAAATGGGTCGTAAAGCAGCAGAAACAACTCGCAACATCAACAATGCATTTGGCCCAGGAACTGCTAATGAAAGTACATACAGTGGTTGTTCAAGCCATTTCACAAAGGAAATGAGAGCCTTGACGATGAAGAGCATAGTGGCTGTCTATTGGAAGCTGACAATGACCAGTTGAAAGGATCATTGAAGCTGTCTGCTTACAAATACAGAGGAACTGCTGAAGAACTTAACATCATCCATTCTATGGTCGGTTGGCATTTGAAGAAAATTGGAAAGGTGAAAAAGCTTGATAAGTGGGTGCTTCATGAGCTGACTGTAAATTAAAACCAAAAAAACTAATCGTTTGAAGCATCATCTTCTCTTATTCTATGCAACAACAATAACATTTCTCGGCTGGATTGTGACCTGTGATGAAAAGTAGAATTTACATGGCAACTGACGATGACCAGCTCAGTGGTTGGACAGAGAAGAAGCTCCAAAGCACTTCCCAAAGCCAAACTTGCACCAAAAATTGTCACGGTCACTGGTGGTCTGCTGTTCATCTGATCCACTACAGCTTTCTGAATCTCAGCAAATCCATTACATCTGAGAAGTATGCTCAGCAAATCGATAAGATGCACGGAAAACCTGCTGCCGGCATTGGTCAACAGAAAGGGCCCAATTCTTCTCCACAATGATGCCTGACCACACATCGCACAACCAATGCTTCAAACGTTGAAAAAATTAGGCTACAAAGTTTTGCCTCATTCCCCATATTTATTTTGACCTCTTGCTAACTGACTACCACTTCTTCAAGCGTCTTGACAACTTTTTTCAGGGAAAATGCTTTCACAGCCAGCAAGAGGCAGAAAACGCTTTCCAAGACTTCATCAAATCCTGAAGCACACATTTTTTATGCTACAGGAATAAACAAAGCTATTTCTTTGTGCAAAAATCTATTGATTGCAATGGTTCCTATTTTGATTAATAAAGATGTGTTTGAGCCTAGTTATAATAATTTAAAATTCATGGTCTGAAACCACAATTATGTTTGCACCAACATAATAAGCTCTCTTCTGTCTTACAAAGGAGGAGCTAGAAAATATTATTTTCTGAATTGTCTTACCTAGCTTGTTACAGGTTAAAAACTGACAATTAAAGAACTTTATAGAAGCTCTTGAAGAAATAAAGGAGAGACCATTATTCTGAGTATCTGCAGACAGACACATCCTCATATAGTCTGCACTAGTTTCCAGGTGAGATTCCTGAGAATTACTCTGCTAATGCATCTTGAGTTAAGTAGAAGATCCTTCCAATGGTTCTTCAGATTTGTCACAGTAGGTCATCAGCAAATTCTTGAAAACCACCTGATTCAATAATATCAGTGGCTTTTTGGTGCCACCTTCTCTGATCTTTATTCCATCAACACTTTCAATAACTGTGCAAGCTTTCAATACCCAATATTAAGGCATTTTATATTTGAAATGCAGAGAGGGCTCTGTGCTCCATACAGAATCCTGATTGACATACTAATAGATTTTTACAAAGCTAAATCATCTTCACATTTCTGAGATAAATCCTACTTTGAACTTGTAGTAGGCCTGGGTTGGGAAGATCCCCTGGAGTAGAAAATGGCAACCTACCCTAGTATTCTTGCCTGGAAAATTCCATGGACAAAGGAGCCTAATGGGCTACAGTCCATGGAGTTGCAAAGAGTGAAACACAACGGAGCACACACACACACAACACACACATTCATCAGCTTTCTCCTCATAATTCCCCACCTTTTGGACACCTGGGTTAATTACTCTTCTGGGTCTTCTGGTTAGGTGTGACCATGGTACTTACTCTATCCAATATATTGTGAGCCGATGAGAAGAGTCACTTCTCAGGCAAACATCAATTTGTTGGTATAGGGCCTTAGATCATTCTTCCCTCTCCTACCACCATTAACAGTGGTTGTGGCTGATCTCTCCATCTGAGATGTGGAATAAATATACAGAGCATAGTCACCAGTAGATTCACCATGGATATATAACATAATCCTAGCCACTGTCACTGATGATAATTTATTACTTTAGTATAACCAAGGCCATCCTGATTGGTACAAAAATTGATACTGGAATCAGGGTACTACTCTAATACAAATATTAAAGTATTTGTTATTAGTTCTAGAACAGGAAAAGGACAGGAAGGAAAATGTCTTCATCAGAGCCTGGAAGGATGTTGATGGATGTTCTATATTAGTGAAACACTTGGTAAAACTGTCACCTTAATGAGCTTATATCTTGAGGAAAGAGGTTGCAGAACAGAATGTTAAAAGTATTTAATGTTTAAGGTAGTAGGCTATGTTGCAAATATTATTAGAAACTGATCTCAGAAAAGAGTTAGTTGTTTTGAAGTGAGAAAAGGAGTGTAGTTCATGAAGTTAGGGACCTTTCATGTTGGAGAGGCAACTGTTTGTTTATCTCAAATAGTAAGAGATAAAATTAATTAGATTTTTGCTACCTCAGTCAGTAAAGAATCTGCCTGCAGTGCAGGAGACCCAGGTTCGATCACTAATTTGGGAAGATCCCCTGGAGAAGGAAATGGCAAACCACTCCAGTATCCTTGCCTGGAAAATCCCATGGACAGAGGAGCCTGGTGGGATGCAGTCCATGGGATCACAAAGAGTCAGGCATGACTGAGCGACTAACACTTTGACATCAAAAACAAATTCAAATTGATTTTCAAGCAAGGATTAAATACAAAGTATGACTTTTACAACCACGGATAAAACCTTTAATGAATTGTTGGCATCTAAGAGATCTTCCTAAGCAAAGCAACTCAGGAAAGGCAGACTAAAATGTGGTTGCTCTCCTAACTATGGGCTTCCCTGGTGGCTCAGATGGTAAAGAATCTGCCTGCAATGCAGGAGACCTGGGTTTGATCCCTGGGTCGGGAAGATTCCCTGGGGAAGGGAATGGTTACCCACTCCAATATTCTTGCCTGGAGAATTCCATGGGCAGAGGAGCCTAGCAGTTTACAGCCCATGGGGCTCGCAAAGAATCAGACACGACTGAGCAACTAACACTTTTACTTTTTCATGCCTACGTAAGTGGCCCAAGTTTCCTCCATTTCAGTTTGGAGAGAACAGAAGTCTGAGGGTAAAGAAATACAGAAATGCTTCAAATCTTGGAAGAATGTCTTGAAAACCCCTGAAGATATGGATATTTCCATATGGGGCTGACAGGAATCAATTACACCAAAGTTGATTAAATTTGTAAGAGGTTTGTACATAAAAAAGCCATAATAATTCTAAGCACAAAAGTTTAGTGAGAATGAATCTAAAACAGCTCACTGTGTAAGAATGAAAATGACCCTCAGGCCCCCAAATTTTGCCTTAATCAAATATTTACATGAATTGGACAATGAATATGGAAAAATTTGCCAGAAGGTGGAGCAACAAGCTAAAGATATCAATGTGATGAATGATTCTTTCAAAGGGTAGAATCAGGGACTTCTCAAGCATCTGCGTTCCCTGTGTGATGGGACTTTTGCAACTTCCACCCATGGTATTTGAGTTTCGGTGAACTGTGTCTCAACTGTTTTGTTTTCAAAATGGCAGCATGTATTTTGTAGTTATTCTGTTTTGGAGATTGTAAAAAAATTTAGTATGTGCAATTCTATGATCTAAAAGTTCTGCATCTGGGGGCATACCCTTAATAAAAAAACTTTAATGATATTAATTGCAGTATCACTGTCCATAGAAGAGAATTAGAGGCAATCTGCTTGTGTCACAAGCAATGATGAATAGTAACTGTGAAGAAGGGAGTGATACTTGGTGAAATCAAAACATGGTGTTCTATGCAACAGTTGGAAGGGAAAAAAGTTTGTGTATATGATCTAAATGTATGTACCTTAAATATAATTTGATTAGTGAAAAAAGTAATATATGAAATATATTATATATAAAATAATTAATTTATATATATTATCTATTAACACAAAGCAATACATATATATTTGTAATGACACAAATATATCAAATAATTGAATGACTGTGGAGAAGGAGGATGAAAAGAAATGGGGTAGTTTAAAGGGAATACATAAATAAAGATGGATGATGTTGCATGACTGAATGATGTTAATGTGCCATGAAGTTAGGAAGATGATAACTTGAGTCCTGGGCATCTCCTTGTCCAAAATAAAACTACATAAAATTTGAAAACAAACCAGCTGGCTTTCTCAGAGATTATAGGAGATTAAAAATCAATTTATCCTCAATCAGTGACAGGAAATGAAGTGAAAAGTCCTGGGAATTGGAACCCTCAAGGTCAACATTTCAATGTGTATATAGGTTTGGTTTAATGAGATATGAAGGTAAAGGGCAGCCTCATGCCTGAACAGGAGACAAGCCTCTTTTTCTACTGGTAAAGAACATTTCATTTAGAATCACCAGGTCTGTTTTCAGGACTTTCCACTTCTGTTACTGGGTAAGTGATTTTGGGCAAATGCCTTAGCTTTTGTAATCATTTGTAAGTAAAATATGTGGTACATAGTCATTGTATGGAGTTAACTAAAATACAGATAAAATGCTGAGCATCTCTGATATGACAGGCAATTTACTACAATCTCTAGTAACACATTGCTAATAATCTAGTAGAGAAGACATACAATTAAAAGGCTCATAAATGCTACAATGGATTATGAATAGTGCTATCGAAGGGCTCACAAAGGATCCAACCCAGTCTCAGATAGGAAACAGAAGCTTTCTAAAAAGAAGTGTTCCAAGTTCACATCTGCAGAATGAGTACAAGTTAAACACCTGGGGACATGATGTGTGTGTGTGTGTGTGTGTGTGTGTGTGTGTAACAGAGACCTACACAGAGAGTTAATTTAAAAGAAATCAAATAGGAATGTTTGCAAGTATAACTTTAAATTAAATTATTAATAACTTATTAACAATATTATTATTGAAAGTTAAAGCAGCAAGAGTTAGGAATTAGCAGCAAGACCAAGGAGGGTTTTTATCCCATCTGCTCCTAGAAAGTCACATTGCTATTTTCCTTTTAGATTCTAATGGTTAGAAAGCATCCTGCTTTCACATCTTTGTTTAATTCATGGCTCAGTTTTTATGTCTTCCAATTGTCTTGATTTGTCTCCCCATTCAAAAAAATAACTATTTTGAGTTTAAACTGAAATGAGTTAATCTTTGAAAATAAAACAGAATGTAAGACTTGCAAAAAAGTTCCACTAACTATGAATGCGTATCATGTTTGCGTTGTTTGAGCATGTGTGTGCACTTACGTGTGTCTGTATGTGTGTGTGCATTCTTCTTTTTATCCTAAGAGAGAATCTTCACCTGGAAATTATCTGGTTCAACATATCTTTTCGTTCCAGTTCTTTGGATGTTTCTCAGTGGAGAAATTAAAATCTGCAGACATATATATTTTACTAAACATCAAACTATCATGTAATTTCTTATTTCTGTCATTAGAGACACTATTGTAAACCAGGGATAACAATGAAAATATATGCTATAACTTTTATAAATTTTAGACTAGCATTCGTATTTTGTTATGGTGCTTTAAATATCAAAGGATATATGAAATTATATTGTAAAATAGCATATAATAAAATAACAAAATGCCGCATGTGGAGTGTTTTATTATAACAGGATCTATAAAGCAGATTAATATGTGTCACATTAAAATTTAAAATTCAAAAAATAAAGTATATGGAATACTGTTTTAATAAACTATTGATTTAAGATTATTCTTCAAAATGATACATTTTAAGAGCAGAATCACTTTAATAAACTTGAATTATGTATCTGTACCCTGTACAAAATGTATCTGTGCTTTTAAAAGCTAGCTAACCCTGTGCTTTAATTTGTTTGATTTTATCTTTATTTTTTCCCATCGGATGCTAAAACTGAACACAGAACAATTCCAAATCCATTTCCATCCACCACTTTTCTATTTCTTCTAAACAAATAAAGCTCTGTTTACTGTAACTGCTAAGTAAAGAATGTAGTAGAATTGCTAAAAAACAGAGGTGTTTGGCAGAAATTTAAGGCACAAAAAATATTTTGAGTATGGCATTACTGAACCATCATGACCAGACCAGACTGTTCCATTTCAGTCACTATAGAAAGAACTCTAGTTTCTAGACTTTTTGAAACATGTTACCTAAGCACTTGCATCAAAATTACCTGAAATCCTCATTAAAATTTCAAATTTTAAGGACCCATCTTCGATTTACTAAGTCAATATTTCTGGTGGTTGAATAAAAGAGTCTGCTACTTAATAAGTTCCCTTGATGATTCTTCTGCATGGAGAAATTTGGGGAAATACTGTTCTGGAAATATGGTATCATGTTCTACTCTGCTTCATCTCTTCTTCCTCCTCAACCTTCTCCTTGAATGCACATCCTGGGAAAAAGATCTAGCATGTGTGCAAGTGCTATTTACTTAGTAAACAATTCCTCATGTTGAAGAATCTGTATGATAGTAAATTTGTAAGAAGGTAAGCATGGAGTTCAGTGTTTTGTTTTACTCTATTTTAACTTCAGATATTTCACTTTGAAAGGTCTACTGGAAAATAGAGATGTTTAGATGCCAATAATTCAAACATTTTAAAATGGCACTTTTACAAAATCTTTCTAAAAGTCTCCGGGCTAGCTTTGCAAATTTGAGCCTAATTAAGCAATCTTCCCCAGGCCGCCCAGATGATAAACAGCAGCATTGTATATCAAATCCAAGTCTTCCACCTACAGTAAAGTATACTTTACTCCAGTGGTAAGAAAACAAATATAGAAGTCCTTCCTCCAGGACTGAGGCATGAGAAGCTCCTTGAACGTAACTCCATAGCAAAAGAAAGAAAACTTGAATAGTTTCAAGTTTCTGGGATTTGTGATAAGGGCCTAAAGCAAATGAAGAAAATCTAGCATGGTAAAAAAGCCATAATTCTTTGGTATATAACTAATACCAACTTTTACTTTCCTTTCCTCCAGCTCAACTTGAATTAAGCTCCACTCTAGGAAAGTATAGACATTAAAATTGGGCTTCATCTTCCCTCAGCTTCCAGACAAGGGTTATCTTATCTCACCAGGAAGGGGTGGCCATCAGCATTTATCATCCTCTCAAACTTAGAATTGAACAGGCCAAATTACCCTTGAATACAGATAAGAGATCAAAGGCTTCCTTCCTTCTCTGAGCTCCACATAGATGATGGGAGGTTCTCCCTCAGTCACAGCTGGCTGAGAATACTTTAGTGGCAACAGTCCTCATCTCAAGTTACACATAGGGTATGTGTCTCATACCTGGTTGGACAAGCCATTTAGACCATGGGCCTTTCCCAGTGTCCAGAGTAGTGACTCAAGGGTTTTTCTCAGGAGGTGAGACATACTAATAGCATTTTTTCATAGTAAAGCCCTATTCTACAAAAAAACATTTGTATGAACTTTATTTGAGCAGAGGGAAGCACTCTCTTCATTCCAGTCCCCTGTACCTTTTGCATAGTGATGAGAGCTACTGCAGACAGTGACTGCAGCCATGAAATTAAAAGACACTTCTTGAAAGGGAAGCTATGACAAATCTAGTCTGTGTATTAAAAGGCAAAGATATCACTTTGCCAACAAAAATCCAGATGCATATAGTAAAAGCTATGATTTTTCCAGGAGTCATATATGGATGTGAGATTTGGACCATAAAGAAGGCTGAGAATCAAAGAAATTGATGCTTTCAAATTTTGGTGCTGAAGAATATTCTTGAATGTCCCTAGGACAGCAAAGAGATCAAACCAGTCAATCCTAAAGAAAATCAATCCTGAATATTCATTGGAAGGACTGATGCTGAAGCTGAAGCTCTAATAATTTAGGCACCTGATGAGAAGAGCCAACTCATTGTAAAAGACCCTGATTCTGAGAAAGTTTGAGGGCAAGAGAAGAAGGGGATAACAGAGGATGAGATGGTTGGATGGCATCACTGCCTCAGTGGACATGAGTCTGAGCAAATTCTGGGAGATAGTGAAGGACAGAAATGTTAGTGTAACAGAAATGTTGTAATAATCAAAGAATTTAGAATAATTATGACTAATAAATTAAAGGATCTAAAGATAGAAGTAGACAACACACAAAAATATAAAATGGAAACTGGAAGATAGAAATTCTAAGAAAGAATCAAAAGGAAATGCTAGAAGTCAAAAACACTGATAGAGAAATAAAGGCTGCTTTTAATGTACACATTATGAGACCAAACATGGCTGAAGGAAGAACTGATAAGCTAGAAGAGAGATCAGTACACAATTCTAAAACAAACAAACAAAAAACAAAACCCAAAACCAGAACATCTGAAAACTATGGCATGATTTTAAGTTCTATCATATATCATTGGTATACAAGATTCAGAATAAAGGGAGAACAGAGCAGAAGAAATAATTAAAATTATGATTACTGAGAAAATCCCTAAACTGATAGGAAACTCAGAGAACACTTAGCAAAATAATTACCACACTCCAAAACAAAAATAAATAACTAAACATACCATATTTACTTTGCAGAAAACCAAAGATAAAGAGAAAATTATTTAAAAATTCTGTGGAGTCAGGGCATCCTATCAATGGGGAAAAAAGAATAATAACTATGTCAAACTTCTTATCAAAAAACATGGAAGAACAGAGTGGAATATTTAAAGTGTTGAAAAAAGAATTCACCAAACTAGAATTTATTCTCAGCAAAATTATCTTTCAAATGTGAAGGAGAAATACAGAGCAACCAAAGAAATTTACTACTGGCAAACATGCCCTGCACGAAATGTTTAAAGTTCTTCATGGAGACGGAAAAGAGTGTAAGTCAGAAATTTCTGCATAGAGAAAGGAAGAGCATCAAAGGAGGAATTGAAGGAAAGCATATTATGTTACCTAAAAATATTCTGTTTGACATGAAAATTATTCTGAGCTCGATGCAATTAAGACATAGAAAATACAGGAAAATGTCTAGCAATTTTCCTTAGCTACCTAAAGGTAAGATATAAACTTTCCTTTAACCAGAGACATACTTTTGTCAAACCATAGAGAGCACGAGAATCTACCAAAAAGAAACAAAGACAAAAAAACAAAAAACCAACCTTACTCAATTAGTTTCCTCCTGAATATCCTGAATATCTACCTTCCCATGGTTTGCTACCCTTGGAAACCTATAACTGTTTTCCTTTGTCCAGGCATCTCTCTACAAATTTAATGCTCTTTGTTGAAGGTACAAATCAAGCTGAAAATCTGAGCCACCACTTTGTTCTAATTATAAATGTATACTGCAAACTCTGGAACAATCACTGGTTTTGATTTTCAAAATACAATTGCTGTGGGAGGAGATAAATTGGAGTCATATAAAATCTTAAGCTAAAACTGGGAAAGGAAGAAAAAGTGAAAAAAGAGAAATAAAAATATCTGCAATGAATAAAAGCAAATTTGCCAGGCTCCTCCGTCCATGGGATTTTCAAGCAAGAATACTGGAGTGGGTTGCCATGACCTTCTCTAGGGGATCTTCCTGACCCAGGGACTGAACCCACATCTCATGTCTCCTGCCTTGGCAGGAGGTTCTTTACTGCTAGTGCCACCTGAGAAGCTTCCAATTAGAAACACAGCACATGTTAATTCAACTATATGAATAATCATTTCAAATGAGAATCGTCTAAATACACCAAATAAAATCAAATATGTAGAGTGGCTTTAAAAACAGATCCAAACTATTGATTGAATCAATCAATCCACCTTAATAATAAAGATTCAGATTGGTTAAATGAAACGGAATGGAGAAAATTACACAGTGCTAACTAAAACAAAGTTGTAGAAGATGTTTAATTTCAAAGCAGAACTTGGAATAAGAATATTATCAGGAATAACAAGTGGTAACATTAATAACAAAAAATAATATAATGGGATCAATTATCCAGGAAGACATAACAATCCTTGATGAATATACACACAAAAATAGAATGTCAACATACAGAAGCAAAATCTAGAAATACAAAGAAAAATCACTAATATACCACTATAATAGTAGATAAATACTCTTTTTTAATAATTGGTGAATTATTCAGGCAGAAAATTAGTAAAAATTGTAACTGATCTGAATAAAACTACTGATCCACTTGATCTAATTGACATTTATAGAATATCCCATACCAATCTCAGCAGAGTCCATATTTGTGTCTCAATTTCACATGGAATGTTCACTGAAATAAATTACATTCAAGCTATAAAATATATTATCAAATTAAAAAAATTAAAAAACATTCAAAGTTTATTTCAGACTTCAGTGAGAGCTGAAAATCTCCACATGTTTATAAACTATATAGAACACATTTAAATAATTCATTAGCCAAAAAAGTCTCAAGACCAATTAAATAATTTTTAACTAATAAGAATAAAATTACAACTAATCAAATTTATTGATGCAATGAAATATGTTTACTTAGAAATTAATAGCACTAAATGCATATGTTAGAAAAGAAGAAAAATCTAAATTCAATAACTTAATATTCTTACTTGGCATCAAGAAAAATAATAGTTGAAACTTAAAAGCAAGTTGTGGAAAAATAAAACTCAGACTATAAATCACTGAAATTGGAAAACAAAGAGCAACTCAATGAAATCTAAAACTGTTCTTTGAAAGATGTAAAACTGATAAACTTCTAGATGGGTAATCCAGAATTAAAAGAGAGAATACACAAATTGCAAGTATTGGAAATGAAAGAGTAGACCACAGTCATTAGTCTTATAGAAATTAAAATATTAACATAAGAATACTATGAATAAATTTATGCTCACAAATTTCATAAATTTGATGAAATGTAGCAAGTTTTTAGAGATACAGCTACCAAAATACACACAAATTTCAACAGATAATCAATAAAAAATTTTAGTATCTACTAAAGAAATTGAGTCAATAATGAATAGCATTTCCAAAGAGAAGGCACCAGACCAGTTAAAATCTGGGCAAATAATCTGAACAGATACACAGATGGCAAGTAAGTACATAAAAAGATATTCAACATTATCTGTGTTTAGAAAAATGCAAATTGAGATAGCTCTGAGATTAGAATGAGTGAAATCCAAAACTGACAATAGCAATTTCTGGAGGTGATACAGAGCACTCAGAACTCACATTGATTGTGAGTTGTTGTTATCTTTGTTCACTCATTAAGTCTTGTCCAACTCTTTGTGACCCCATGAAGCATGCCAGGCTTCCCTGTCCTTTACTAGCTCCTTCACTAAACTCCAAGAGTTTGCTCAAACTCATGTCCACTGAGTACATCATACCATACAACCATCTCAACCTCTGTCACCCACTTCTCCTACTGCCCTCAATCTTTCCCAGCATCAGACTATTTTCCAATGAGTTGGTTCTTTACATCAGATGGCCAAAGTACTGGTGCGTCAACTTCAGCATCAGTGCTTCCAATGAATATCCAGGGTTGATTTTCTTTAGGATTGACTAGTTTGATTTCTTTGCTGTCCAAGGGACTCTCAAGAGTGTTCTCTAGCACCCAATTTGAAAGCATCAATTCTTTGGCACTCAGCCTTTTTTCTGGTCCGGTTTTCACATCTGTACATGACTACTGGAGAAACCATAGCTTTGACTATATGGACCTTTGTTGATTGCAGGTAGAAATACAAAAGGGAACATTCACTTTGGAAAACAGTGTAGCAGTTTCTTAAAAAGCAAAATGCTTTGATCCAACATTGTGCTCCTAGATATTTGCCCAATGATTTGAAAATTTATGTCCATGCTAAAAGCCACCTGCAAATATTTATAGCTCTACTCATAATTTCCAAAATGTGGAAGCAACCAAAATGTCCTTCAATAGGTGAATGGATAAAAAACACTGTGGCACATCCATAAATTAAAACACTATTTACTGATAAAAGCATAGCCCTACTGAAATAATCAAGGCCTAAAATAATATATGAGTACATTCATATAAATTGCAAAATTAGAGAAAAGTACCCTATGGTGTCAGAAGCTAGTGTTTGTCTTTCAAATGGAGAGGAGTAGAGACTGCAAAGACACAATGGGATTACAGGAGTTCTTGTCAGATTCTTCCTCTTGTCTTGCTTGCTTGTTTTGTCTTGTCTTGTCTTGCTTCTGAGTGTGTTCATTTACAGCAATTGATTTAGCTATGCTCAGGATTTTCTCATTTTTTTACTCATTAGCTTTGTTTCCTTGGGAAAGCTGTTTAACCTCTGTGAATCTAGATTTGTTTGATATGTAAAATTGTTATGAAAATATAGATTCTTTGAGGATTAATTAAATATGAAGTATCTGGCACAAGCATTAGCAAATACAAAAATGTTAAATAAATAGCAGCTACAGTTTAAAACCTAAAAGGTTATTCTAGCTATGAACATTTTTAAAACCTTAAATCTAATAGTTTAGATTCAAATGAAATATGTCACTCTTTTGAGAATTATGTAGTCAAGAAACAAACACTTATTTCACAAATAGTTACTAAGGAAAAGTACAATGTGGACAGAATTATTTTAGATACTTGTATACATCAGTTCCCAACCAAGTGAAAATCCCTGTCTCTTTGGACAGGGATTCAAGTGAGAAGGACAAATACTACACTTAAGAAAAAGATACATTATAGATACATTTTAAAAAGATTTTTTGATGTGGACAATTTTTAAAGAATTTATTGAATTTGTTACAATATTGTTTCTGTCTTATGTTTTGATTTTTTAGCTGCAAGGTACATGGGGTCTCAGCTCCCTGACCAGGGTCAAACCCACAACCCCTGCGCTGGAAGGAAAAGTCTTAACCATTGGACCTCCAGGGAAGTCCCTACATTATATTTTACAAGGTACAAACCACAAAAGGAAAACAACAGGATAAAGTACATTCATTATTTGAAAGTAAAAATGAGCTGTGATTTTAATAGAAGAGGTAAGCATCATGAGAGAGAGAGAGAGAGGTAGAGAGAGGGAGAATATTTTGCAAAATCTTGAATGAAGTAAGAAATAAGTAGGGGAAAAGCAATGTGCTCTAAGAAGACGGGGCTTCCTTGTAGCTCAGCTGGTAAAGAATCCACCTGAAGTGCAGGAGACCTCAGTTCCATTCCTGGGTTGGGAAGATCCCCTGGAAAAGGGAAAGGCTCCTGGAAAAGGGAAACACTCCTGTATTCTTGGGCTTTGCTTGTGTCTCAGCAGGTAAAGAATCCACCTGCAATGTGAGAGACTGGGTTTGATCTCTGGGTAGGGAAGATCCCTGGAAGAGCGCATGGCAACCCACTCCAGTTTTCTTGCCTGGAGAATCCCCATGGACCGAGGAACCTGGCAGGCTACAGTCCATGGGGTCACAAAGATTTGGATATGACTGAGCAACTCAGCACACACACACCACACACACCAAGAAGACAATCACAAAAGCCCAAAACTCGTAGTATTATTAACAGATTAGATATGTGGTAGGGAATGAAAAGAGGAATCATGGATGCCACTGAAGGTTTTGGCCTGAGAAACTGTTAAGAATGCAATTGCTATTAATTGAGTTGGGAAAAGGTGGTGAGAAGTTCATCTATTATTATAGCATTCAAATTCAAACAAAATCTTGGGTATGGCAGACATTGCTAGCCTCACCAATTTCTCATTTTGCTTTTAAGGGAAGGACTGGATTTACATTTCCTGGACACTATTATTTTAAAAGCAAGTTAAAGAAATGGAATGGCATGGAAGGGATGATCATGGAGTTATCAACTTTTATCAGGTAAGCTCTTTTTATTCCTATTTTACAGTGTGGCATTCACAATAAGTAACATATTTCATTTCCCAATGTAAGGATACATGCGTGTTGTGCATGCTCAGTCAGTTCAGTTGTATCTGACTCTTTGTGATCTCATGGGCTGTAGCCTGAGTTGAGAAGATTCCCTGGAGGAAGACATCACAACCCACTCCAGTATCCTTGCCTGGAGAATCCCATGGACAGAGGAGCCTGATTGGCTACAGTCCACACTGCTGAGAGTTGGATATGACTGGAGCAACTTAGCACACAGGCATGATTAGATTCAATGGGATGAGATTCTTTCTTTCTTAGAGTATCTTATACCACGTTGTTTGTCCCAATTTCAGTGATTCTAGCTAGTTTCAGTGTTTGGTTCATGTGGTGCTCCACACATTTCTCAATGCTGGTATTATTATTTTTCTTTTGAAACTAAGTAGCTTGTGATGATATATTTTGAAATTATGTAATCATCGTGTTCCTGATACAAAGCCTCTAGGTTTTATATCCACTGGTGATTTATCACTCCTGGAATTCAGGTCTAAGAGATACTATTTATTGATTTGTTTATATACATGGACACATAGCTTATTATTTTAATCAACACTGAATTAATAATCTGCCCCTTTTATTACTTACTTTGATACTCCCATAATTCCAAAACTAGCTAAAAATGAGATTGTCAAACAGGCATGTCTCATTTTGATATATTCCATGATTCTTTGAGTTCTTGTTGTGCAATGCAATAGACTGTTGTAGACTTGTATTGCTCTTTCTCAGTTCTGGAAATAATAACCGTTTCTCTAATAAGCCCTGGGTCCTTTTAATGGGAGCTAGTATTCAGAAATCAAAATCTGGAAAGTGTATTCTTCCTTCTTTTTCTTTCTTAGTCTCTGTTTTCACTCTTGTTCTCACATTCTTCTTTCTCAATCTCTCTCATTTTTTCCTGCACCTATATATATATGTATATGTATAATATGAATGCAAATTGATACTTTCAATGTCCATCTAAAATCACTTAGTACATAGTAGTTTTCTACTTTCCCAAAATTGAAATTCTTTACACAGTGAGAAACATGAATTCCTTTATCCTCAATGTATTAACTAAGCTTACTATTTGTTTACTTCTTTTATAGGATAAAATTGACATATAAGGATAGTCACAAACTGAGAGCTGCAATTTAATGTTTTAACAAGGGGATATGCCCATTTAATGAATATGATAACAGGATAAAGAAAGTTTCCCTCACACTAAGGGGTTCTTCTGGCTTCCCTGATAGCTCAGTTGGTAAAGAATCTGCCTGCAATGCAGGAGATCTTGGTGTGATTCCTGGGTCGGGAAGATCCCCTGAAGAAGGGAAATGCTACCCACTCCAGTATTCTGGCCTGGAGAATTCCATGGACTGTATGGTCCTTTGGGTAGCAAAGAGTCAGACATGACTGAGCAACTTTCACTTTCACTTTCAAGGGCTTATTCATGTTATATTACCATAATGTTCTGCTATCTCGATAAACTCTGTAACTATGTATAACAATGAATTTTTTTTTCTAAGTGAATGGTCATATGTTACACAAGCAATGATAGTTTCATCCCTTCCTTTCCAATCTTCAGGTATTCAATTCCTTCTTACCATATCATTATTCAAGCTGGGGTCACCAAAACATTTGTGATCAGAAGTTGTAAAAATATATTTCACATGTATTTAATTTTAAATAGGAAGCTCTCTACATTGACTCATTTAGAATAATGCTTGTTTACAAAGATATTTGTTACATTAAGTATATTCCTTCTTATTTCTAATATACTGATCATTTTATCATAAACATATGAGAATATGTACTAAATATGTTTTTGCATTTATGTAAATAATCATGTGGTGCTTTTTGTTTAATTTGCAAATGTGAGAATATTTAATTCATAGATTTTTAAGTATGAAAACTTTCTTATATTTATATGATGAAATAAATACGGTCAGGGTTTTTTATTTTTTAAATATTACTGTCTTGATTGTATAGCTAGATAAAATATTTTAAGTACTGTTGATTTAATACTTTAAAAAATAATAATCCATTATCTTCTCATTGCTAGCAGTGTGGTTAAAAAATCTGATGTTAAAATAAAATCTTGTTCTTTTGAAACTGATATTATGTGTCCTCAAAGAAATTTTATATTGAAATTATTTTCTTCTTTTCTTTATATTTTAAAATATCACTATAACATATCTCAGTTCAGTTGAGTTGCTCAGTCATGTCTGACTCTTTGTGACCCCATGGCCTACAGCATGCCAGGCTCTCCTGTGCATCACCAACTCCTGGAGCTTGCTCAAACTCATGTCCAAGACTTATTTCATCATGTCCATGGAGTCATCCTCTGTCATCCCCTTCTCCTCCTGCCTTCAATCTTTCCCAGCATCAGGGTCTTTTCAAATGAGTCAGTTCTTCCCATCAGGTGGCCAAAGTATTGGAGTTTCAGCTTTAGCGTCAGTTCTTCCATTGAATATTCAGGACTGATTTTCTTCAGGATGGACTGGTTGGATCTCCTTGCAGTCCAAGGGACTCTCAAGAGTCTTCTCCAACACCACAGTTCAAAAGCATCAATTCTTTGATGCTCAGTTTTCTTTATAGTCCAACTCTCACATCCATACATGACCACTGGAGAAACCGTAGCTTTGCCTAGATGGATCTTTACTCCCATCAATGTAATGTGTCTCTGCTTTTTAATATGCTATCTAGGTTGGTCATAGCTTTTCTTCTGGGTCTAAGTTTTTCTTTTTCTCCTCTCTAACACACTATGTGCCATTCAAATCTTTCAACTTTATGTCTAGTAAGTATACCTCCTTTATGTCTCCAAATGTATCCTCCACTATTTTGCATAAGTTTTTTATGAATGATATTAAATTTAATTATATTTGGAACAAAATATTTAATTTCAAATGTTTGATATTTTTTGAGCTCTCATGGGGAGAGGTCTAGTATTTAATGAAATATGTATTCCAAGACCTTTATACCATGCGTTTTCTTTGATTATTGGGTATTGGTTAGATCTAATGTGATAATTGTGTATTTTAAAACATCTATGCTAAGGTACTTTAAAAATGTGGTTTAATTATCAATTACTAAGAGTTACTCATCCTCCAGTGTATTTATTTATTTGTCACTCTCTTTTTGTAACAATTTTATATACATATTTTTAGTATATTTTATTTGAATATGTGTATATCTACCTGTTAAATTTTGCATGTAGAATAGATAGTATTTTATTTCAATATTGCATTGCTTTCCACTCTCTGATATAAATTATTAGAGCAACTCTTTCATGTAGTACTTGCTATGTCAGAAACATTCTTATTAAGAGTCTTAATTTACAAAGGTGAAAGCCATGGTCTGTGTCTTCCAGGAGTCGAGTTTAATAAAATGATACACAAAAATTAATTTGCACATTTGGGCTGTATATGTATTTTTGAAAGACTGAACAAGAAAATAGATGATAGATATATGCCATCTGCCATCTAGCAACATCATATAAAGGGAGTCATAAAGATCATTAGCATGCACTGTGATGTGGTTATCATGTTATTTTACATGGGATATATGAGATTGTATTTCAGTAATACAGCTCCACTGAATTCTGCATCAATATTCCAAAACATAAATTGATATGGAAATCCATCCTGGTTAGTTTAACAGACATAGATTTTAAGTATTCAAAATCTGTACATATACAAAACATGAAAAGATTCATTCTATTAGATTTTTAATACTTTAATCTTGGGTGTATTATCCCTTCTTTGATTTTGTGAAGTATCCGAATCTTGCTTACAGTATGGAAATATAAATATGTGGTCTTGTACATACACATGCATAATAATACACAGCTTTTCTCATCTCAGTGGAGGCACAAAAGGTCATAAAAATAAAATTATTTATGTGTTGTTTTTATTTACCAGATAATCTGAAAAAGAAATCTTTCAAATCAGTAAACAGGAATATTGATAAAAGAAAAATCAACTTCTCAGAGCTCTCATTACAAATAATATAAGATCTCTTACATATTTTATCTTTGTCTTGGATTGATATGGGTCCTATAGGGATCTATTATGAAAAAGAGAGCTCACTAGTTACTTATTTACCCAAGGTAAAACAGAAGTCCTGTTTATTACTATATGTCAAAGAAGTACATTGAAAGTTAGTGCTTTTTTGATAATAAATAGGTATTAAATAAGGCTCCATCCTGAGCTCACATATTCATTAAGAAATATACTTTTTATAAAGAATTTATTGAAATGTATTATTTGTGAAATATCATGACATGCAACTGCATGCTAAAACAGCAAGTGAAAGATCAGAGATTGTCCAAAAATTTTTATATGAGGTTATTGAAAAAAAATCATTAAGACAAACATTAAAATAGATACATTCTAAACATTGATGAATTCCAAATAATCCCACTATCACTTCCTTTTCTGTTCTTTAGTCCAACAAGTAAAAAAAAATAGGCACTTAGAGGACAGAAAAAAATTTGAGGTACTAATGGTAAGCTGCTTTATTCTTTAGTGTGTTAGATTATGCATGCCAAACATATATTTCTCTATATTCACACATACATTAAATTTGATCTAAGACTTTCTCATATGGCCCACCAAAATTATCAATAAAAATATGAATTTTTAAGATAAATGAAAAACAAGAATATGCAGATAATAAAATGAAAGTGAACTCGCTCAGTCATGTCCAACTCTTTGCGTCCCCGTGGACTGTATCCCACCAGGTTCCTCTGTCCATGGGATTCTCCAGGCAAGAATACTGGAGTGGGTTGCCATTTCCTTCTCCAGGGAATCTTCCTGACCCAGGGATCAAACCCAGGTCTCCCACATTGCGGGCAGACGCAGGCAGACGCTTTACTCTCTGAGCCACCAGAGAAGCTATGTAGATAATAAGCTCTTCTCAATTAGGCAATGACGTACTAATTATTTATTTGGCCAATTATAATGTTTCCCCTAACAGTATTATAATTTTAATATATACATATTTTCATAATGTTTTTTCTTGACCTATTTCTTCTTCAATATATATGATAGTAATTTTTCTTACCATTTAGGTGTTTATTTTATTGCTTGGTGTAGAACTTACCTTTTTTTCTATCTTTCATTAACTAACTCATTCACCTCTATATCCAGTTTAAATTCAGCCTACTCCACAAATGTGTTTTTTTGGTGCCCGATTCTTTTCTTTCTTATAAGCTAAAAGTAATTTCTTATTTCTCTGATTTTCTTAAAAGCTATTCTGTCATAGTTCTTACAAGCCTTATCTAAGATCTGGTGTTGACCTTTCAGATTTACTAAGCAGACTGAAATGTCCTTGAGAGCAAGCACAGGTCTGATTTATCATTAAATTCACAGCTAGACAGGAACCAAGAGCTCAAACTGGGCCATTAGTAGACCCCAAAAGGATCAGTGATTTGTGTCACAAAGAGAAATGTAGATGGTAGCATCCTGTAAGTGACATCAGAAATTCACAGTCTTATTGTTCAGAAATGTATGCCTCTCATTCACAGTGAGCTAGCAGTCAAATTTATTCAGTTACTGTTGCTAGAAAATCTTCAAATTATTATTAATAGTCAAGTTCTACCAAATACAATTTCCTTCCAGGAATTATATTATTTTCTCCTCCAAAAAAGGAAAAAGCTTTCCTCATGACAGAACAAAAGGGAATACAACTCTGAAAACCTGACTGCAAAAGGGTAATCATTTTAGTTGAGAAAGAAAACTGCATGATGTAAAAGTTTAACATAATAGTATTTTTGAGATTTTAAGATCCAATACACATATACATGTACACACATGGATTCTTCCTAGCCTTTCTTTATTACAAATTTAGGATTATGGTTTATAATAAACTAAATCTTTAGGACTCTAGACATGTAGTTCTAAGAACACTACAGCTAACTACTATAAATTTTTTGCCTAATTACCAGAAACTGGTATCCTGAGAGATAAAACAATGGGAATTTTCATTTTTAACGCATTACCAAAATTTTGTAGCATAGGTAACTCACACATCAATAAAGATGGACTACTCCTCATTTCAAAGCTCAGCAATGCTAGCTATTCTTTTTGTGATAAAATTTGCAATTTTTTTTCATTCAGTGCTTCAAAGTATTTTAGCCCATAACTGCTAATCATTGAATTTATTTTTAGATATATATAATCTTTCTTTAGATAATGAATAAAACTTTATGTGATGATATTCTCTACTCTTATTGTTTTCATACAGTACTGCTTTTTTTAGGAACATATTAAAACCAAGCATTTACATTTGATGAATACAAAATTAATAGCCAGAAAGCCAGCCTAACACATGCTTTCATGAGTTACCAGAAGAAAAAATCTTTTCCTTTTACCAGTTTCAGAGACGAATGGCACCATATGGTTTAGAAAAAAGTATCCTATGCCAAGGAAAAGTTAAATTTTAAAACTGATACAAAAGCTTTATAAAATTCTGAATTCTGATAGTCATGCCAAATCATCAGATTACACCTTACTTGTCTCCTTTGCATCACTGTTAACTAAATGTTAATCACAGTTGTTCATCCTCAGAAGATTCAAAAATAAAATGTCAGCTTACTTATTAAAGAGTTTGAATAAGAAGAAAATATTTTATTGAAATGTAAAAAAAGAAATTCAAAATCAAGTAATAGTAACTTGTTCTTGGGAAGTTTGGAAATAATAGCTCATTCAAGTTTGCAACACTTTGTAAATAGCTTCAAACTGATGTGGAGCACACTAGAAAACAATAGCTATACTTTCAATATTTAAACAATACACACTGGAGAAACTGATGCTAAAAAATAGTCATTTCTAATCCATCTCTAAACTAAACTTTCAAATTTAAAATATTCAACTGAATGAACTCAAACAATAATTTTCAAGCTAAGATAAACTTTATATAAACTATTATCTATTTCATATAACCTAAGAATAAGTAATTTTAGCATAAGGAAATGTTCTAATTTCCTGTTGATAAACTGTACAAAGAATTCTTACAATGAAATTTGGATACTATAATTTGTAACTTGTGTCATGTAGCTTCATAAAGATTAATTTGCTAATCATATGTGCATTTGTTTCCTATTCAAAATAGCTGAGACTGCTGATTGGCAAGATTCAAAATAATGAATTTAGTCACCTTTAAATTTTCCTTTAAAATCTCCTAAAAGAATTTTCAAATCTTTTTTGTTTCTTTGCAATTTTAAAAATCATTTCTGAGATATAATTTTTAAAATAAGTAAATAAATTATGTATAGCTTTTTAAATATTTATATATCTTCAGTATATTTAATGTCAGTTTTTATGATTTTCTCTCTGAGGAATAATGTTTAATTTCCTTCCCTCTTCCATACCTGCCTCCCTCCCCATCCTCCCACCCTTCCTTCTTCCCACCCTTCCTCCCTCTCTCCCTCCTTCCTTCCTTCTTTCATTTCTAGTAAGGCCAAATGAAAAAATTGACTTTGTTAAATGACACTTGTCATTAGGTCTCATAATTCAGAAAATCTCAATACAGATCAAAATACACAGTTCCTAACATCAAGCTTCAACATCATTAGAAATATATTTGAGTCATGAAGTTCCACTGTGGGTTTGTATTCACTTGTTAAAGATGCTCTGTTACACCCCAAATTCTCAGGTATATCTGTTATAAGAGATCATGTGGAAGTGTAGTATCTAGAAGTTCATTTTTCTAAATCAGTGGTTTTAGAGGGGAGACAATTTTTTCTCCCTATCAGGGGACATTTTGAGATACAGAGAGAGATTTTTGAGTGTCACAATATGAGGAACAGGGTTACTGGAGTGAGTAAATACCAGAAACTTGCTAAATAACCAATGTACAAGACCATTCTTTTCAACAAGGAATAATGCAGCCCCAAATGTCAATAGGACTGAGATTTAAAAAAGCCCTGTCCCAGAACAATCGTTGCCTGTACGAAATTTTCATGTACACTTAGGGTCTATAAATTCCATTTTGAAGACTTTGCTGGGGTCATTCTACTATTTTTATTTTCAACAGTTCATTAACTTCTATTTGGGAGTCAAGGACGAACACTTGAATTGTCAAATACCACTTCTTCAGATGGAAAAGGCAGAATGCTACAGAATGGGAACAGTTTTATACCAATCATACACATCTACCCATATACTCACAAATAAACCAAATACCATACATATTTGGAGGAATCATGTTTTGCCTGAATGAGAGATATTAAAGTAGTAGTTCCTCATTGCCCAAATATAACTGCAATTTCTCACTTGGATCGACCCTTTCCCACACCTGTACTTTTCCTTCCCTGCTTTCATCTTCATGAGACAACCTTTCTTGTTCTCATATCACAATGCAATTCTTATACTCCCATTGTCTGGGGAGAGTTTAATTTTTGCTTCTCAATATTTGTGAATCAGTTCAGTTCAGTTCAGTCGCTCAGGTGTGTCCGACTCTTTGTGACCCCACGGACTGCGGCACACCAGGCCTCCCTGTCCATCACCAACTTCCAGAGTTTACTCAAGTGCATGTCCATTGAGTCGGTGATGCCATCCAACCATCTCATCCTCTGTCATCCCCTTCTCCTCTCGCCTTCAACCTTTCCCAGCATCAGGGTCTTTTCAAATGAGTCATTTCTTTGCATCAGGTGGACAAAGTATTGGAGTTTCAGCTTCAACATCAATCCTTCCAATGAACATTCAGGACTGAATATATGTCTATATATTCATATTTTATGAATATATGTCTATAAAACACATATGCATTTTATAAGCATATAACAGATTAAATAATGACAACATTTTACATTAATGTTGCATTGAAGGAGCCTTCTAGAGGCACAATGCTGTGATAAAAAAGAGATTTTAATGAAGAGAATTTCAGCTTGTATGGTAGACCAGTGGAGAAAATAAACGGGTGCAAAGGGCACTTTCATATTCCATCAGTAAAAATTTGTCTCTGACACAAAAAGTATATCAGATGATTTTAGTGAAAAAAAGAGTTACTTACATCTTTAACTAAAAAAAGTTTGCTTAACCTTCTCAATAGTTAAAGTGAGCTATAACATCTAAGTCCCAAGTCTGTTCAAAGCTATTTACATGACTGATATACTGAGATAAATTGGAGAGAAAATAAATTATTAACATGGTTCTTGGTATTCCTTAAAGAAAATGATTCAGTTCTAACTTTAGGTCCTTAGAACAGACATATGCATACACAGACACACACACACAAGCACACACAGAGAAATCCTTACTTTTACCTTTTAATAAAGAGTCTAATGGAAATTTAAATTTAATTTTAATTTTAAAATTAATTTTAAATTAAATATTAACATGGGTATTTTAATAATTAAGATATTATTAATACTAACAATTAACATGGTTAATTTAATAATTTAATGTTAAATTATTAACATGGTATTTGGTATTCTTTAAAGAAAATGATTCAATTCTAACTTTAGGTCTTAAGAACAGACACATGCACAGACACATACACAAACACACGTACAAACAGAAATCCTTACTTTTACCTCCTAATAAAGAGCCTAAGGGAAAGCTTTACTCAAACATCCTGGAATGCAAAGTCAAGTGGGCCTTAGGAAGTATCACTATGAACACAGCTAGTGAAGATGATGGAATTCCAGTTGAGCTATTTCAAATCCTAAAAGATGATGCTGTGAAAGTGCTGCACTCAATATGCCAGCAAATTTGGAAAACTCAGCAGTGGCCACAGGAATGGAAAAGGTCAGTGTTCATTCCAATCCCACAGAAAGGCAATGCCAAAGAATGCTCAAACTACTGCACAATTGCACTCATCTTACATGCTAGCAAAGTAATGCTCAAAATTCTCCTAGTCAGGCTTCAACAGTACATGAACTGTGAACTTCCAGATGTTCAAGTTGGATTTACAAAAGGCATAGGAACCAGAGATCAAATTGCCATCAACCGTTGGATCATTGAAAAAGCAAGAGAGTTCCAGAAAAACATCTGCTTCTGCTTTTTTGACTACACCAGAGCCTTTGACTCTGGCTTTGACTTTGACTGTGACTCTCTGACCTTGTTGTGTGGATCACAACAAACTGTGGAAAATTCTTAAAGGGATGGGAATACCAGACCACCTGACCTGCCTCCTGAGAAATCTGTATGCAGGTCAAAAAGCAACAGTTAGACCTGGAAATGGAAAAACAGACTGGTTACACATCAGGAATGGAATACATCAAGGCTGATTATTGTCACCCTGCTTATTTAACTTATATGCAGAGTACATCATAAGAAATGCTGGGCTGGAAGAAGCACAAGCTGGAATCAAGATTGCCAGGAGAAATATCAATAACCTCAGATATGCAGATGACACCACCCTTATGGCAGAAAGTGAAGAACTAAAAAGCCTCTTGTTGAAAGTGAAAGAGGAGAGTGAAAAAGTTGGCTTAAAGCTCAACATTCAGAAAACTAAGATCATGGCATCTGGTCCTATCACTTCATGGCAAATAGATGGGGAAACAATGGAAACAGTGAAAGACTTTATTTTGGGAGGGCCAAAATCACTGCAGATGGTGACTGCAACCATAAAAGTAAAAGATACTTGCTCCTTGGAAGAAAAGCTATGGCCAACATAAACAAGATATTAAAAAGCAGAGACATTACTTTGCCACCAAAGGTTCATCTAGTTAAAGCTATGGTTTTTCCTGTAGTCATGTATGGATGTGAGAGTTGGACTATAAAGAAAGCTGAGCACTGAAGAATTGATGCTTTTGAACTGTGGTGTTGGAGAAGACTCTTGAGAGTCTCTTGAACAGCAAGGAGATCCAACCAGTCCATCCTAAAGGAAATCAGTCCTGAGTGTTCATTGGAAGGACTGATGCTGAAGCTGAAGTTTCAATACTTTGGCCACCTGATGGGAAGAACTGACTCTTTGGAAAAGACCCTGATGCTGGGAAAGATTGAAGGCAGGAGGAGAAGGGGATGACAGAGGATGAGATGGTTGGATGGCATCATTGACTTGATAGAAATGAGTTTGAGCAAGCTCTGGGAGTTAGTGGTGGACAGGGAAGCCTGGCGTACTGCAGTCCATGGGGTCACAAAGAGTTGGACATGACTGACTGAACTGAACTGAATATTTAAAAAATCTACATTGCGAATATAACTCACATTAAGATTAACAGGGATTATGCATTTATTAACTTCAAGGAGATACTATGCACTAACATATCTCATTTGTTATGAGACACGTCTCACTTGCCATTTATGTGAATATCTTGGAAACTCCATGCATGCACGCCTGTGTGCTGTATCGCTTTAGTCCTGTCTGACTCTTTGCCACCCTACAGACTGTAGCCTGCCAGGTTCCTCTGTCCATGTGATTCTCCAGGCAAGAACACTGGAATGGGTCACCATGTGCTCCTCCAGGGTATCTTCCTGACCCAAGGGTCGCACCACATCTCCTGCGGCTCTTGCATTGCAGGCAGATACTTCATCACTGAGCAACCGGGCAAGCCCTGGAAGCTCCACATATATATACCAAAAGGAAAAGTGTCCATCATGAATGTCACTCATTTTTATATACCAACACAAACTCTGTGTGAAGTACTAAGAAAATGCTTTGTAAAGAGTGTTCATCATAAGCAGAAGGAAAATAAAACAGAAATTTTATAGTGATATAAGAAGCTAGTACTACACAATTTTGCATCCTAATAATAATACTCTTCTATTTATTTTAAATTTGGCACTATTTAGCTATTAGAGGGCTTTATGAAGATTAGAGGAAAGATAGCAAAGAAACTCTCCTAACTCCTTAGAATATTCTTCTTTTAAAAATAGAATCCAGTGACAGTGTTTGAAGAATTGTCTGAGCTCTAGTTGTGTTGCAGATGATTCACTTGCAAAGGGGTTGACCCCAGTCTCATACTTAGATGATTTAAGTGACTGACATGGCATCAAAGTGGTAAATATATGAAGTAGGAGAGCTTCATATTTTCACCATATTAATACAACTCCATTTCAATTTCTATAAGTTAACAAAAATAAATCAGGTTTTAAATTATTATTTGATCTGAAAACATTCATTGTAATCATTCTCATTTAAAGAATACAGAACTATACATATTAAATATTCAGAAATCTAATATATATCTATAGAATCTACAAAGCCAAATAAGATGTAATTATATTCTCTCCTCTGATTTACACTTTTTTTGTGTTCTAATGCAACTAGAATAAGAGACAGAATTCTGAGCACTGGCTTTGAAGCCCTGCATGGAGTGGTTCCTGGCTAACCTCCAGTCTCAAAACTCAAAAATCCTCGGTGCTCTCGTATAATCCAGCCACACATGTCATGGTCTCTGCTCTGAGCCCCTCTAATTCTTGCCCTTGATGACCTTTCATCAACCAAAATCAGCTTCCATGATCAGCCTATGTTCACCTACTTTGAAATGCTCAATAAAGTACCCCAATGACTCTAAATCCCTTGGCCCTCTACATTTTCTTCATGGCTCCTATAATTACTTACAAATACTTGCTCTATTTTATCTTTATATATTCATTTCTTTATTGTCTGCTCTCCCACTAGGTCTTTTAAGCTCTTGGGTATTTTAATAGCATGGGCATTTCCCTGGTTGTGACTTGTTGAGTCATTAAGTCGTGTCCGACTTTTTTGCAACCTCATGGACTGTAGCCTGCCAGGCTTCTCTGTCCATAAGATTTTCCAGGCAAGAATACTGGAGCGGGTTGCCGTTACCTTTTCTAAGGGATCTTCCCAACCCAGTGATCAAACCCTTGGATCCTGCCGCCTCTCCTGCAGTGGAGGTGGATTCTTTACCACTGAGCTGCAGGGAAGTCGGCTATTCTCTTACCTGCTTTGGTTCCTGGTTCCTTTTAAAATCCCTCAGTTCAATTCAGTTCAGTCACTCAGTCATGTCCCACTCTTTGCGACCCCATGAATCGCAGCATGCCAGGCCTCCCTGTCCATCACAAACTCCTGGAGTTTACCCAAACCCATGTCCATCGAGTCAGTGATGCCATCCAGCCATCTCATCCTCTGTCGTCCCCTTCTCCTCCTGCCCCCAATCCCTCCCAGCATCAGGGTCCTTTCCAATGAATTAGCTCTTCACATGAGGTAGTCAAAGTATTGGAGTTTCAGCTTCAGCATCAGTCCTTCCAATGAACACCCAGGACTGATCTCCTTTAGGATGGACTGATTGGATCTCCTTGCAGTCCAAGGGACTCTCAAGAGTCTTCTCCAAAACAACAGCTCAAAAGCATCAATTCTTCAGTGCTCAGCTTTCTTTATAGTCCAACTCTCACATCCATACATGACCACTGGAAAAACCATAGCCTTGACTAAACAGACCTTTGTTGGCAAAGTAATGTCTCTGCTTTTTAATATGCTGTCTAGGTTGGCCATAACTTTCCTTCCAAGGAGTAAATGTCTTTTAATTTCATGGCTGTATTCACCATCTGCAGTGATTTTGGAGCCCAAAAAAATAAAGTCTGACACTTCTTCCACTGTATCCCCATCTATTTGCCATGAAGTGATGGGACCAGATGCCACGATCTTAGTTTTCTGAATGTTGAGCTTTAAGCCAACTTTTTCACTCTCCTCTTTCACTTTCATCAAGAGGCTTTTTAGTTCTTCACTTTCTGTCATAAGGGTGGGGTCATCTGCATATCTGAGGTTATTGATATTTCTCCTGGCAATCTTGATTCCAGCTTGTGCTTTCTCCAGCCCAGAGTTTCTCATGATGTACTCTGCATATAAGTTAAATAAACAGGGTGACAATATACAGCCTTGACATACCCCTTTTCCTATTTGGAACCAGTCTGTTGTTCCATGTCCAGCTCCAACTGTTGCTTTCTGACCTGCATACAGGTTTCTCAAGAGGCAGGTCAGGTGGTCTGATATTCCCTTCTCTTTCAGAATTTTCCACAGTTTTTTGTGATCCACACAGTCAAAGGCTTTGGCATAGTCAATAAAGCAGAAATAGATGTTTTTCTGGAACTCTCTTGCTTTTTCAATGATCCATCGGATGTTGGCAATTTGATCTCTGGTTCCTCTGCCTTTTCTAAAACCAGCTTGAACATTTTGAAGTTAATGGTTCACGTATTGCTGAAGCCTGCCTTGGAGAATGTTGAGCATTACTTTACTAGCGTGTGAGATGAATGCAATTGTGTGGTAGTTTGAGCATTCTTTGGCATTGCCTTTCTTTGGGATCGGAATGAAAACTGATTTTTTCCAGTTCTGTGGCCACTGCTGAGTTTTCCAAATTTGGTGGCATATTGAGCGCAGCACTTTCACAGCACCATCTTTCAGGATTTGAAATAGCTCAACTGGAATTCCATCACCTCCACTAGCTTTGTTCATAGTGATGCTTCCTAAGGCCCACTTGACTTCACATTCCAGGATGTCTGGCTCTAGGTGAATGATCACACCATCGTAAAGATCTTTTTTGTACAGTTCTGTATATTCTTACCACCTCTTCTTAATATCTTCTGCTTCTGTTTGGTCCATACCATTTCTGTCCTTTATCAAACCCATCTTTGTATGAAATGTTAAAACCCCTAACAAAGAGAAATTGTGCAGTTTAAGGCAACCAATATTTAAATAGACCTTTCCATGTGTTATGTTCCAAATATTTATTTAACACAGTGAGTCTACATATAACTATCCACTCATGTCTTTCTCCATGAGTGTGAAAACAGTAGAGTATTTTCATTTTTTGTTTTGGTTTGTGTGAGTAAACAGGAAGCAAACCTATTTTGCTTTTTTTTCTTAAAGAAAGGCAAGAGGTAAGAGTTTTGGGTTTCTTGCTCAGAGCTATATTCTTGGCACCTATGCGAGTATAGGCACATTAGGAACTCAATGAATACTTACAGAAGAAAATGAATGAATCAATCTGGTAGGCAATTGGTATATAAACTTATATGTGAAATACTGGGTGACAGCTTTTGCTTATTTGTTTTTATTGTTATTGCTATGTATTTGTGATCTCTTGTGTGTTTGTGTGCATGTGTGTGTGTGTGACCTTGTAAAGAGATTGAGAGTTAAAAACCAATCCATCATACTGTGAATCTGGGAAATGACTACAAAGAATAATGTTTCAATCAGAAGGGAAAATAAAATGACTTTAGACATAAGTACTTGAAATATCACTCATCCTGTGCATCAAATCTGCTGGCAAACTCCACTCAATACTTTTCTGTTTTTGTTTCAAACAAATCAAATTTTTTTCCATGATACTTAATCCCTTCAAGCCATTCCACTAACTTCCTTGCTTTTTTGTTTGTTTAACAACCAAGACTTTTGACACAAAATTTTATAATGGTTTCCTATCCCCAGTGTGATTTCCTTTTACTTTTTCTCTTCTTCTAGTATATAGTTTTTCTTTTTTAATAGTCTTGCTATTTTTTCTTATGTTTCAAATTATTTGGAGATAATAATTATAGTAAATGTCCAAGACTTGTTGCTTCTGGTCTTCAAATAACTATTTCCCTATTTGTATCACATCTCCAATAATCTTTTTCCTGGACATATCAACAATTCCCTTGTTTTTCCACATCTAGTCCTTATGTGAAATAAGCAGTCTCTAATAATATACAGTTTTACACCAGTATATTAGACTTTTGTGTATATTAGTATATTAGACTATATTACATTAGTGTTACATATGATATATAGTATACTAGTATTATATCAGTATACTATATACTAATACTATAATACATAGTATTTTATTAGTATAGTAAATAGTATAATATATTAGTATTTATTAGCATATTATACTGTTGTGTTACACTGGGGGAAATGTTTGTTAGCTGGTTTTACTGGTCTGATTTTTTGTCAGTTTATTTTATTGTATTAATTTATTTCACTATTTTACTGTGGTAAGAACTCTTAATATGATATCTACCCTCTTACTAAATTTTCATGTGTATAATGCTTCCGTGGTGCCTCACACAGTAAAGAATCCACCTGCAATGTGGGAGTCCTGGGTTCAGTCCCTGGGTTGGGAAGATCCCCTGGAGGAGGGCATGGCAACCCACTCCAGTATTCTTGCCTGGAGAATCCCATGGACAGAGGAGCCTGACGGGCTACATGGGGTCACAAGAGTTGGACATGGCTGAGTGACTAATCACAGCCCAATTGACTGTAGGAACACTGCTGAGCAGAGTATCCACGAAACTTACTCATTTTGCTTAACTGAAAGTTTATACCTGTGATCTAGTAACTCCCCATTTCCTCACTTCCACAACTCTTGGAAACCACTGTTCCACTATAAATCTCATTATTATAGATACTCTGAGCAGTATTTGTCTTTCTGTGGCTGACATTTCATTTAGTATAATGGCTACAAGTTTCATTTACATTTTAAATTGAAAATTTTCCTTTTTTTAAATAATTGAAATATAGTTCATTGTGTGTCTATATTTACCTATCAATATATATAAATGTAGATATTATATTTTATTTATTCATTAATCTGTCAATACACATTTAGATTGTTTCTACATCTTAGCTATTGGGAATAGTATTGCAATGAACATGGGGGTGCTAAAACTCTCTGAAATTCTGATATTTATTCTTTTGGATAAATACTCTGAAGAGGGATTTCTGGATCATATGGTTGTTCTACTTTTAGTTTTCTGAAGAATTTAAACACTTTGCACCATTTCTAAATTCCATTAACAGTGTGTAGGGATTCTAATTTAGAAAGCATGTGATCTACATATGTTTGTCAATATTTAGTGACTTCTCTTTTGGAGGTAAAAGCCTTCCTGACAAATATGAGTTGAAATATCATTGTGATTTTTTTTTCTATTTCTCTGATTATGGAGCTGCACATTTTTCATGTATCTATTGGCTCTTAGTATGTCTTGTTTGGGAAATAACTGTTCACGTGCTTATCCAATTTCTGATTGTGATGTTAGATTTTTGCTACCAAGCTGTAGGAATTCTTAATATTTTGAGGATTAGCCCCTTATCAGATGTATGATTCATCAATATTTTCTCCCGTTCTGTAGAGTGCCTTTTCACTTTGCTGACTGTATCTTTTGCTGTGCAGAAGCTTTTAGTTTGATGTAGTCTTCTAATTTGGAGGAGGCAATGGCACCCCACTCCAGTGTTCTTGCCTGGAGAATCCCAGGGACAGGGGAGCCTGGTGGGCTGCTGTCTATGGGGTCACACAGAGTCGGACACGACTGAAATGACTTAGCAGCAGCAGCAGCAGTCTTCTTATTTATTTGTTTATGTTGCACTTCTGGTGTCCTAATCACAAAATAATTGCCAAGGTTAGTTGACCATACACTCCTGTATTATTTCTGGGCTCTCTATTCCATTCCATCAGTCTATAAGTTTATCTGTGTTCCAATGCAATATGCTTTTGATTATTGTAGTTTTATAACACAGTTTGAAATCAGGACATATAATGTCTCCAGCTTCGTTCTTTCTCCCTGTTGCTTTGGCTATTTCTGGTCTTTTGTGGTTTCATACGAATTGTGAATTATTTTTCTATTTCTGGAAAAAAAAAATGCCACTGGGATTTTGACAGATATTGCAGTGAATCTGTGGATTACTTTGGGTGTACTGTGTACATTTTAGCAATATTGTATTTTCCAATCCATGACCATGACATTTCTTTCCATTTGTTTGGGTATTCTTTCATTTTTTTCACCAAGTTTTCATAGTTTTCAGAACACAGTTTGATAATTTTTATCTCCATAGTGAAGTTCATCCCTCAGTAGTTTATTCTTTTGGATGATGTTATAAATGGCACTGTTTTCCAAATCTTCCTTTCAAGTAGTTTGTTAGTAGATAGCAATACAATCAATTTTGTATGCTGATATTGTATTCTGCAGTTTTCCTGTATTTATTGATTAGTTCTAACAGTTTTCTCTTTGCAGTTGCTAGGATTTTCTGCATATAAGATAATGTCATCTGGAATGCTACTAAGAGGCTATGATGAGCACGTAAAATTGACATCAGAGTTCTAAAAGATCTATCCCTTGGCATCATTCTTATGGTCATGAAGGCCATTTTTGTGGAGCTGTGGGGATTAAAACCCAATTGGGGAGGGCTTGTTTGTGTTAGTCACTCAGTCCTTTCCAACTCTTTGAGGCCCTATAGACTGTAGCTCACCAGGCACCTCTGTCCATAGGATTGCCTAGGCAAGAATACTGAAGTGGGTTGCTATGCCCTCCTCCAGGGGATCTTCCTGACCCAGGGATTGAATCTGCATGTCCTGCATTTCCTGCATTGATGGCAGGTTCTTTACCACTAGCACCACCTGGGAATGCAGGGAAGGGCCAATGGTCAGACAAATATTACAAAGAACAACTCTCCCAGAAATGAAATATGAAATGATATCTTTTCTTATTTTAAGATGGTTGTTCTTGCTAATTATTTTTCAAAATTTTGTACTAATATATATGATTATTACATGTGAAGGTGAAAGTGAAGTCACTCAGTCGTATCTGACTCTGCGACCCCCCATGGACTGTTGCCTACCACGCGCCTCCATCCATGGGATTTTTCAGGCAAGAGTACTGGAGTGGGTTGTCATTTCTTTCTCCAGAGGATCTTCCTGACCCAGGGATTGAACCCAGGTCTCCCACATTGTAGGCAGATGCTTTACCATCTGAGCCACCAGGTATATTAGGCAATATTTGCATTTATTGTATCAATAAGTCAGTGTAAAAGAGCATCTTTACATATGCCAAAGAATCTTTGATGGTGTTTAATACATATTTTGTAATTTGCAATTCTGTGCAGTAAACTTTTCTAGGAAACTGCTATGCTATAGTATATGAGTTGTGCACAGATTAATATCTAAATACATATGTTTTAATTAGAAATCCCAATACCTGCTGTAAGCCAGCCAAGTGATACTTGAGTTCATGTAAGAAAAATTTTCTAATGGAATTGTCAATAAAATCATAAAGGTGAAGAGTAACAAGGATAGATTTGTATTTTCTGTATATAAAACTTTATTACATTGTAAAAAATACATAAGTTGATTTTTAAACAGAATGAAAAGCTTCTTAAAAGATTCCATGTGTGACAGTGTTGTGCATGTGTGTATATATCACTGTTTCTATTTTTTTATCTGTACACAAAATCATGGTGTCTCAAAATTGTGTGAAAAGGCAGAACACTGACCAAATTATACGTGAACACACAATTTATTGTTTTAAATAAAATCAAGTAAAATTTTAACTTTTAGAAATAAATATTTTAAATGTAAAAGAATAATATCATAATTGGAAAATTAGCCAAAATGATAGATATGCATTTATCTTATATGATCAGAGAGACATTTCATATGATACTTAAAATTTTGCAATATATGATCACACCAATATTTTAATGTGCACCTTAAACTACACTGTATATGGAGATAGAAGGTAAGAGCAAGCATAAACTGAGCATTTTCTTCATATATATATATATATATATATATATATATCTTGCTTAATACAAATGAAAAATTATTATAGAGAATTATAAATCAAAAAAACAAAGAAACCAATAAATCCAGGCAATTTGTAAAGTAGATGTATAGATGTCAAGAGGTTTTCCCTAACACAATTTGCAAAAATGAAAACAATCATAAATTCCAATAATAGCAGGTGGAAGAAGAAATCAACAATTCCCTATACGATGGCTGCAAGTGCAGAATGGTATAATAGTTCTGGATTCCCTGCATAAACTTGGCAGTTTATATCAAGCACAATTAAAAATAAGATTCTTTGTCCCAGGTACACTACATTTAGGACTTTTCCTTTATGGTAACCATAAACATACAAAAAATTAATACAAAGTTATTTTAGATAGACAAGTATGAGGTATAATTTAAACCTTGGCAATAGAAAACTCCTAAAATAAAATAGGCTCATTTATAAGGTAAGTTGTTAGATATAAATGTAAAATGCAGGGGATTTCTGATCATGAACATGAAAAAAAATCTATAATATGTTGGTAAATTTGGCAATTTCTAACTTACACTCCATTATGCTGAAACTGAAACTCCAATACTTTGGCCACCTGATGCAAAGAACTGACTCATTGGAAAAGACCCTGATGCTGGGAAAGACTGAAGGCAGAAGGAGAAGGGGACGACAGAGGATTAGATGGTTGGATGGTATCACTGACTCAATGGACATGAGCTTTAGCAAGATCCAGGAGTTGGTGATGGACAGGGAAGCCTGGCATGCTGCAGTCTGGGATTGCAAAGAGTTGGGTATGACTGAGAGACTGAACTAAACTGAACTTACATTCATATTCATGTTCACATGTACATACCAGAGACAAACCTCATGTTTGAATTAAAGGCTGATTTTAATTTGAATGTAAAGGCTGAATTTAATTAATTTAAATTATTCTGTGAGGTTTTTGTGCATTATTTTAATTTTTATCATGAACATATAATAATTATAAGATTAGAAAATACAGTCCATTTAAAATATTAAAATTAATGATAATTTTAAGAGATAACCCACTTTTCTTCTCTCAGCAAGCAAAATTGACCTTTCATTATTTTTTTTCTTTTCATTACTGTATATGATATTATTTTAGCATGCATTCACACCTGTATGTATGTATATATATATATATATTTCAGGTGAAGTGCTATGGAAGGCAAGAACTGTCCTTCATAATCAATGTCCACCTTCCACTGGGAATCAATCTATAGTCTGCAAACCGGAAAGAACATCCTAATGACAGGTATTCTCTGAGTTCCTTTAATAAGCCTTTTAAAAATTGTTACATTGTTAAAGATATATGACTTTAGATTTACATTTTTCTTTTATATGGAAATATGGCTGGAAATTGAGAACATGTGATATTGGACCTTCTCTTCTTTTAGAGAGTAAAAGCAACACGTAATCCATATTTCATGACTTGCCTCTGTATTGCCAAATTCCTTGGCAAAGAACAAATTACTATGAATCCCATGACTGTATTTACATGTGATTAGTTTCAAAATGTTTTAGGACTTAGTTACATACAAATCTCCCTCTTTCAGTCTCTCTCTTTCTTCTCTCTCTCTCTCTCCCTTTCTCTCCAGAAAGCTGGAACTTATAAAATTGGATGACTTTTCAAGAGTCAGTTTAGCTCTTTTTCAGGAAAAAAATCTCTAGACATTGGTTCTTTTCTTATCTTGAATTACCTATACAAGAGATAACGTAGTTGTACCCAACAAATAGATTCAAAAAAAACAGTACTTGGACATTTAACACTTATTAAAAAAAAAAAAAATAGAAAAGTCTGTTCTGTACATCTGTGTCTCTTTTTCTGTTTTGCATATAGGGTTATCATTACCATCTTTCTAAATTCCATATATATGTGTTAGTATATTGTAATGGTCTTTATCTTTCTGGCTTACTTCAGGAGCGGGGATCGGGATGGGGAATACATGTAAATCCATGGCTGATTCATGTCAATGTATGACAAAAATCACTACAATATTGTAAAGTAATTAGCCTCCAACTAATAAAAATAAATGAAAAAAAAAAAGAAAGTATTAGAAAAAAATAGAAAAAAAAAAGAATGGAAAGTAAACAAAAGATCTTATGGAACAATAACAACAAAAATAAATAAGTAAATAAAATTTCTCTTATTCTAAGTGTTGTCAAATTAACTCATGAAGCAATTCAAAATAATAGTGCTAAATGATCAAAATTAATGTATTTGTTATGAATATAAAGAGAGTTTTATCACTCTTGTCACCCAGAAAATTCCAAAGTTTTTAGGAGTTTTTGGCCAAAAACTAAAAGTATAAATAAACCTGTTTACTATAAATCAAAATATTACAACCATGTTAATGGATAGAAAGGCTCAGTACTGTCAAGATGTCAGTTCTTTCCAATATGATTTATAAATTCAATGTAGTTCTAACAAAAGTCCTAACAAGTTTAAAAAAAGGAGAGAAAAATAACTGGCAAAACAGTATTAATACTGAAAATAAAAAATGTTCTCAAATGTCATAAAATAATTTTAAGGACTATATGCAGAGTAGTTATTATTACTTGATATTATCTATTATCTCATTTATTTGAACATTTTTCTATTCTCCCTCATTAGTATGGAAATTATGAGTAAGCAAACTTGTGAAACTTTCAGTGATTAGTAAAGTTACATTTAATGGCATCATTTCCATATATGTATTCCAAATTACTTTATTTTCAGTGCAAATTATTTTTGTAAGTTTTATTCTTAGACAGTTTTTAATTGTTTTTTAAGACCCTTTCATGAGAAATCTGTATGCAGGTCAAGAAGCAACAGTTAGAACTGGACATGAAACAAAAGACTGATTAAAAATAGAGAAAGGAGTACATCAAGGTTGTATATTGTCACCCTGCTTATTTAACTTACATGCACAGTATATCATACAAAATCCTGGGTTGGATGAAGCACAAGCTGGAATCAAGATTGCCGGGATAAATATTAATAACCTTAGATGTGCAGATGACACCACCTTTATGGCAGAAAGCAAGGAAGAACCAAAGAGCCTCTTGAAGAAAGTGAAAGAGGAGAGTGAAAAAGTTGGCTTAAAGCTCAACATTCAGAAAACTAAGATCATGGCATCTGGCCCCATCACTTCATGGCAAATAGATGGGGAAACAATGGAAACACTGAAAGACTTTTATTTAGGGGGGCTCCAAAATCACTGCAGATGGATACTGCAGCCATGAGATTAAAAGACGCTTGCTTCTTGGAAGAAAAGCCATGACCAACCTAGACAGCATTTTAAGAAGCAGAGACATTACTTTGCCAACAAAGGTCTGTCTAGTCAAAGCTTTGATTTTTCCAGTAGTAATGTGTGGATGTGAGAGTTGAACTATAAAGAAAGCTGAGTGCTGAAGAATTGATGCTTTTGAACTGTGTTGTTGGAGAAGATTCTTGAGAATTCCTTGGATTGCAAGGAGATCAAACCAGACAATCTTAAAGGAAATCAGTCCTGAATATTCATTGCAAGTACTGATGCTGAAGTTGAAACTCCAGTGTTTTGGCCATCTAATGAAAAGAACTGACTCATTTGAAAAGACCCTGATGCTGGGAAAGATGGAAGGCAGGAGGAGAAGTGGACAACAGAGGATGAGATGGTTGAATGGCATCACCAACTGGATAGACATGAGTTTGAGCAAAGTCCAGGAGTTGGTGATGGACAGGGAAGTCTGGCATGCTGCAGTCCATGGGGTTGCAAAGAGTCAGACAGGCCTGAGCGATAGAACTGAAGATCCTCTCACATTACCTTCCAAATTCTTATAGAAGATCTGTTTTCCCATGTATTAATTGCTTGTTCATAGACATGTAGTGACCTGGGTAAACTTTCCAAAGTATGGTTGTGTCACTTATTCAAACACTTTAATATACTAATTAATTATAACAGTCTCTTGTATTACTAATATGCAAACTCTTTGTTGGACTGCAGATTCTGTGGCAGAGATTCTCAAAATTTTTCTGTGGGCTTCCCATGTACTTCAAAGGAACATATGCGTGCTGGATGCTGTCACCTCAGCCCTAGCTGCATCCAGGCACAGCTGCACTACTGTGGTAAAGTAATGAAAATGTCTTGTCATTTTTACCTGAATCGAAAACGTTAGGGAGCACTGATCAATGACATTCTACTATTCTCATTAAGAAATGAAATGAACTTTATCTGGCCTATGTTGTTCTTGCATATTCCAAACTGTTTCTAGATTCTAAACTGTTACCTTTTGATCACTTTTAAAGCAGTTATTCCCACAAATTATTTCTTTAACAAATGGATTCCCGGGCTTCTAGCATTGGCCGTGATATTGTAAGTCAGTCCAAGGCTCTATAAGAAGCCATAAGAAACCTCCAAATGTGTCTGGTGGACAAGCAAGTGAGGCCAAAAACTATATGCAAACAGAAGAAAGAGACATTGTTAGAAGGCAGGAAGGAAATTAAAAATAAGATCAGGAAGGCATCTGATTTCTGAGTAAAGATTAGGCTGGGTTAATTTCCTTAGAAGACCCTGATCTGGAGTCTTTCTATTCTGGTAGGTACATAGCAGTAGGTTAGTTCTGATTTTTCTCACCTTTCTTGCAGGAATATACTCAGAAGGATAAGGAGAATGCAATCTCTAGAGCTAAATCTAGAAACAATATAAACTTCAACTCTAAATTGCATTCTGGCTTTCCAGGTGGTGCAGTGGTAGAGAATCCTCACGCCAATGCAGGAGGTGCAAGAGATGTGGGCTTGATCCTTGGGTCCAGAAAATGCCCTGGAGCAGGAAATGGCAACCCACTCCAGTATTCTTGCCTGGAAAATTCCATGGACAAAGCTTAGAGGGCTATAGTCCGTGGGATCGCAAAGAGTTGGACATGACTGAGCAACTGAGCCCGCACACACAAACTGCATGTACTTGCCACCAAAACCAACTAAGGCAGAAATGAAGCACAAAGAAGTGATAGAGAAGCCATAAATAAAAGGAGGATGAAGCACGCAATAAAGGCAGAGACCATAGGTGTCTGGACTTGATCACTCTCTCCGAAAGAGAGAGTTCTTTCCAGGGCCCAAGAAGAAGCAGACAAGATTCCTCGAGTTCCATTTTGCTAGTGGACAAATTTTATTTTATTTTTTCTGTTTCATCCCTTGACTAAAAGGATAGAACCTTAGTCTGACTTAATAACAGGTATCAGTTCCAACTCTCTTGCTTGTATGGCTGAAAATTTTGACCCCCCCCCCCCCTTTTGTGTTCAGTTTATTACCTTTCATGTTCAATTTGTGTTTTATTCTAGTCAGCTTTCACATTCTTGAATTCTCAGGCTTTTATTTTAAAATATCATCATTATATTCAATTTCATGTATCTCAGTTTCTTACCTCAGTATTTTTTAAAGAATTGAATGGGTTCTCATGGTTCAAAGATCATAGATTCCATATAACTCAGTATGAGAGAATAATCTGGGCAAAATCCAGAGCAAAATGTTTGACAAATAAATGGCTTAAAAAGAAGAGCAGAAAATTTTTCAAAGAAGAAAAGCAAACAGTTCCAACAAACAATACTGTATGTAGCTGTGGTAGAGAAGGAAAGGATTCAACTAGAAAACAAGGTACAGTTGTCTAAAAAAATCAGCTCAACCTTCTTGAAAGTATAGAGGAATGCCAGAAAGAAATTAAATACTAGAATTAAATCATGATAGTATATGCATGTGTATATACATACTTACATATATACATATTTGTGTGTATATAAGTATAGTTTAATGTATATATACGTAGAGCAGAAACAAATGCCTCTCACAATCTGGAACCTTTAATATCTGAGGGATGACAATCAATGTTTGGAGGGCAAATAGCAAATACCAACATATCTTCACCAGGCCAGTAGGGTCGCAGGGTTCAGGATCATCAGCAATAGATTCAGTTGAGAAACCTGTCCAGGACAATTCTCCACTTGGAAAAAAAAGGAGATGGTACTCTCCCAGGAGATAGGTTTCACAGGCCTAAGCAATTCTATAGTAGGATCTGACAGAAGAAATAAATATGTCCTGCGAGTAAAAATGCATACTTAAAGGAATGGTGGTGGCTATGTCATTAAAATTGCCTATTTTAAATAATTATAGAGGAAAAACAACAAAAAGGAAAACAACAACAGCAACTATCTGTTAGACACTTTAGATATATATCTATACATATGTAGATGCATATCTATCTATATATATAGAGATACATATATATCTATCATATTTGATCCTCACAATAACCTGATAAGTAGATGATATTACTAATCTATTGGAAGAAGAAGAAAGTGAGTTACACAGAGGTTAAATAGCATGCCCTAGATCATAGCTAATGAATAACAGAATTGGTTTATAATCCCATATACATACGGTGTGGCTCCAGAATTAAGTCTTTAATGCAATGTATGAAGTGATAAGCTATCAAGTCAACTATTAAGTATGTATTTATATGAATCCATTTAGTTCCTTAAGGTTCAGTATAGTTACTTTAATTGATTTAGATCAGTTCTCTACACTGATCTTGACCTTCTTGTCTGACTCCATAGATGTACTTAAAATAAAAACATACAGAATGAACTAGGCTTCCAGTAAATCTAAAGGCACTTCACAGACAATGCATAATTAGTGTCAACTGCTCTTAAAGCTGTTGACAAATAGCAAATTACTTGCAGAGAAGCAATGTGATGTTTCAAAATGGACTTGTGACAAGTGATAAGAAAAAACAAACCTAAGTTCAAATCCCTCTCAGTCTCATACCTGCTGTTGAGTCAGCCCTGAGTGAGTTTTACAGAAAGCAAATGAAAGGCCAGTTCTCTGTCACTGCATCACTCTATCAGTTTATCAATGAACATTGCTTTGTGAATGCTCTTCACTTCCACCCACTTCTTCTAGGTTCCCTGGAATAACATAGCTAACTGTGTGTTAGTAACTTAGTCGTGTCCAGTTCTTTGTGACCCCCATGTAGCTCACCAGGCTCCTCCGTCCATGGAATTCTCCAGGCAAGAATACTGGAATGGTTTGCTATTTCCTTCTCCAGGGGACATCCCGACCCAGGGGTTGAATCCAAGTCTCCTGCATTGCAGGCAGATTCTCTACCATCTGAGCTACCAGGCAGGCCCTAAAATACCTAATAGCAAACAACAAATAAAACATAGAATTTCATTCAATTAATGCACTAAACTTCCATTTGCTTCATTAAACTTTATCATTCTTATTCTGCAACCTGAAACTTCTTCAATGCCTCTCTTTCCCAGTCAGGTTTAAACTCCATAGCATCGGAGACATACCTCTGTTTTTCAATTGTTTTCTCTAACAACACTAAGCACATAGTAGGAGATCAATAAATATTTATTGAATGAAAGAATACATTGACTCAGGAGCACAATTAATATTTGCAGAGTGAACTCATAAATATTAAGATAGAAAGTGTTCCACTGCTAATCAGAAAGATTTCAAATATTTTATAAAACATTTTCTATTAATCATGAATTTACCTAAAATACGAATAATCACAATAAGTCTTCATCATTTTCAGTGTCTCTGGCCATTCTCCCAACCTATCAACTTCTTGCTAGAGATGGTCTAGTTTCCTCGTCCTCACCTTGGGTGAACTGCTCCTTCCCACTTCCTCTGTGACTGAGCACGTGAAGACTTGTTTAGAATGGGCATTTGCAGATTTTGGTACCTGAGGGGAAGCCTGGAATCAATCCCCCAGGGGACTGGCCTTGTCCTTGCTTTTGAGGCTAACCACAATCTCTTGAATTTGTTATGGTTATTGCAATAATAAGCAATTCAGTACACAGATATTTTAAAAATCTAGAGTGATCCTTTTGGTGTTACATAGAGCAAAGGAGCAATGCAAAATGTCTGGTATACTTTGTTTTAGAGTGAAATAAGATAATGTAAAGGAATTTTCTACATAAACTGTATTATAAGTGAATGTGTAAAAGTGAATAAATAATTAATCAATAATGGATTATCTCTGAGAAGGAAATGACAACCCACTCCAGTACTCTTGCCTGGAAAATCCCATGGACTGAGAAGCCTGGTAGGCTATAGTCCATGGGGTCGCAAAGAGTCGGACACGACTGAGTGACTTCACTTCACTTCACTGCCAGTACAAAACACTTGGTTGTAATTAAATACTCTGCCCCACACTGTTTTATAACTTTACAGACCTCAGTTTTTAGAGTTTTCCATTAAAGAAAAGTCACAGAAAGTCAGAGGAAAGGATTAAAATAGAGAAGTACATAAATGAAATTGCAATCTGCATAGATTTCTGTCTGGAAATATATATTTAAAATCATGCTAAATGAATAATAGATCATATAGACATATTCTTTCAAGACGTTGAGTAAATTAGCTTTCCTATCTCAGTCTTCTCATCCTTAAAATGAGAACTATAATAAATATTTTACATTTTGAGGGAGAGAAAATGTATACTAGAATTATACAATCTACCTCCTCAAATTTTCAGCAGATTTCTGTGAATAGTTTGAATTTGCCATTCCATTTTTTCTTCTATTTAAAACCATTCTAATCTGTTTTGGTTATGTCAATTGTAACTATTTTTCTATCCTTCCTTTCATTGATTTCTACTCAAATCTTGATTATTTTCTTTGTTCTGCGTGCTTCAGAGTGACTTTTTCTTTTTCTCCCTGTGAATTAAGGTGAAAACTTGTTATTTAAGATGATTCCACACACTTAACATAGCTCTTATAGCTATAAATTTTCCTTCTAAATACTGTCTTTTGTTTTCATTCATCCCCAAGTAGTTCCTAATTTCCTTAGCAATTTCTTCTTTGACTCATTACTTATTTATGTGTGAGGTGTTTATTTCCACATATTTGTTCATTTTCTATATTTCTGTATTGATTTCTAATTTTATTTTCATTATGTATGAAGGACAAACTTTGTATGATTTTAATAATTCTAAATTTATTGAAAAGCCTTGTATTTTCAATAAAGTTTCATGGCCTTGTCTATGATCTATTCTAGAGAATGATTAATGCACAGGTTTCTCTTGGTATCCCTGGGGGATTCCAGGATGCCCCTCAGAGACCAAATTCTGCAAATGCTCAAAAATGGTGTAGCATCTGCATACAACCTATGCACATCCTCTCAGTTCAGTTCAGTTCAGTCACTCAGTCATGTCCAATTCTTTGTGACCCCATGAATCGCAGCACGCCAGGCCTCCCTGTCCATCACCAACTCCTGGAGTTTACCCAAACTCATGTCCATCGAGTCGGTGATGCCATCCAGCCATCTCATCGTCTGTCGTCCCCTTCTCCTCTTGCCCCCAATGCCTCCCAGCATCAGGGTCTTTTCCAATGAGTCAACTCTTCACATGAGCTGACCAAAGTATTGGAGTTTCACCTTCAACATCAGTCCTTCCAGTGAATATTCAGGACTGATCTCCTTTAGGATGGACTGGTTGGATCTCCTTGTAGTTCAAGGGACTCTCAATAGTCTTCTCCAACACTACAGCTCAAAAGCATCAATTTTTCGGCGCTCAGCTTTCCTCACAGTCCAACTCTCACATCCATACATGACCACTGGAAAAACCATAGCCTTGACCAGATGGATCTTTGTTGGCAAAGTAATGTCTCTGCTTTTTAATATGCTATCTAGGTTGGTCATAACTTTCCTTCCAAAGAGTAAGCGTCTTTTAATTTTAAGATGGCTGCAATCACCATCTGCAGTGATTTTGGAGCCCCCAAAAATAAAGTCAGCCACTGTTTCCACTGTTTCCCCATCTGTTTCCCATGAAGTGATGGGGCCAGATGCCATGATCTTAGTTTTCTGAATGTTGAGCTTTAAGCCAACATTTTCACTCTCCTCTTTCACTTTCATCAAGAGGCTTTTTAGTTCCTCTTCACTTTCAGCACATCTTCTAGTATACTTTGAATCATCTCTAGATTACTTATAATATCTAATACAATGTCACTGCTATTTAAATATTTGTGAATATAATATAAATCATGTGTAAATAGTCGCTTTCACACAGCAAATTCAACTTTTGGGAACTTTCTGAAATTTTTTTCCAAATATTTTTCATAGGTGGTTGGTTGAATCTGCAAATGCCAATCCAAGAAAACAGTTGGCCAACAAAAGTACACTTGAAAGAATGTATACTATGCCATTGTTGGGTGAAGTGTTCTGTATATCTGTTAGAATAATTGTTTTATAGTGTCATTAAATTTTCTTTCTTTGTTATCATTTTCCTATTTGTCTATTCATTATTGAAAGTGTAATACTGAAATCTCTATTAACGTTGAATTTTTTATTTCTTTCTTCATTTTTTTTTTCTGCTTTGCTTTATATACTTTGGAGCTGTGTTGTTAGGTGATATGTGTTTATAACTGTTATAGATCTCTGATCTACTGATGTTTTATCATTATAAACTATCTCTCTTCATCTCTAGCAACACCGGTTTCTTTAAAGTTTATGTTTTAAATTAGTATTGCCACTTCAGCTTCCAAATGGCTGCTACTGCATGATATATCTTTTTTAATCTTTTTATTCTGAACCTATTCATTTCGTTAACTCTGAAGTATCTTTCCTGAAGACAGCATATGGTTGAAATATTTTTTAAAATCCAGAATAATGAATTTTCCCTGGTTCTTTTCAAGGTTTCTCTTTGTTTTTCAATATTTTTTATAATGGTATGTCTGAAGCAGATCACTTTGTATTTATCCTATTTAGATTTTGTTAAGTTTCTTGGGCTAGAGATCAATATTTTCAATCAAATTTTGGATATTTTCAGCTATTACTTCTTTGAATATTTTTCTGTCACTTTGGTAGACAGAATGATACCCTTCTCCTAAATATGCTGAAGTCCTAATCTCCAGAAAATGTGAATAGTTACCTTAACATGGCAAAAGAGACTTTACAGATATGATTGAATTAAAATTTCTGACATGGATAAATTATTCTGGATTATCTGAGTGACGTCAATGTAATCCTGGAGATTCTCATAAGAGAAAGGTGAGACATACTGATAGGAGAATTTGATAAAAAGATGAATAACCATTCTATGAAGATATTTACCATGGACATTTTAAAGTTTTTTTCTATTAAGTCAAACATCAGTGTAACAGGCCAGTTCTGTTGCCTGCTTATTTTTCTGTGAATGAGTCACACTTTCTTGTTTCTTTGCCTGTCTTGCTATTGTTAATAAACTACTATTTTAGATAACATACTATTTCAATTTGGAATTAATGACCCACTGCCCCTTCCTGGGATTCTTAATGTTGTTTGCCTGTTTCTTTCTTTATCGATTAGGCTGCACTAGTTCAGTAAAATATATTTCTCCTGCAGTGTAAATTCTCTACCCTTGCTCCTCAGAGGGTGTAGCCTGAGGCATGCATGCAATCACTGCGGGATGACAATAGTTTCAGCAGGGGTCTTTTTACTCTCTCTGATCTCTCTCTCTGATCTCTCTCTTGAGATGTCTATCTCACTGGGTATTAAGCCCAGCTCTTAGCCTCCAGTATTTTCCTGTTTCACTCTGTTCCTTTCAACGTCTTGGGACTTAAATTCATCCATAGTCCAATACTAATCTTTTCCTTTTCTGCAGGAGTTACTTTTGAGGACAGGCTTTGTAGTTTGTTAGTACCTAAGAAAGGCTTTTCCAACCTGTCTCTTTCCCTGGTTTTCTCTGATAAACCAGGAAGCCTATTATTTTGTTTATCATTGTCACGGAACTACTAGCCTCATCTTGATAGTTCACCACCCAAATATCCACTGATTTTTACAACTCCATTACTCTTGAGTTCCTGCACATTCTGTTCCAAATAAAGTCAGTTTCCATGGAGACAGCGACAGAGATCTCTATTCTTGTGGCCTCCCTCTTTCCCTTGCCAGCCTCTCTGAGCCTTTTCTTAGGAGCTGAGACAGCCGAGCACTGGGCAGCAGCAGGAGTCTGTAGTCTTGGATTTTCTCCTCCTGTGTGGCCCATTCTCTCTATGAGTGAGTGTGAGGACGGCAACAGGGTTCCCAGTGTTCTTTGCTTGTCCTCCCTGAAATAAATCCTCTCTACTGTGACTGTAGACTGGTAAAAGAGGGAGGTTCTGATATCTTGAATATTTGCCGGCAATTTAGTTTCTGCTATACAGAAATCCGGTAGGGGGGTGAAAAATGCTGGTGACTCCCCATCTCTGGAGTTAGAGAAAGAGAAATTCTATCTTATTGGTTATACCTACCCCCAAGAAAGTCTGTATTATGCTGAGCTGGGGAGGGTGGAGGAAAATAAGGGAGTGAGTTGTAGTTCAAATGCCACAGACTTTCACTGTTTATTGAGATTTAGTAGATTTTTGAAAGTTAATGTTTATTTCCTGTACGTTTTAGAATGAGATTCAGAAACTTTAAATGGTTGCTGCTAAAAAAGAGTTGACTCATTGGAAAAGACTCTGATGCTGGGAGGGATTGGGGGCAGGAGAAGATGGGGACGACAGAGGATGAGATGGCTGGATGGCATCACCGACTCGATGGGCATGAGTTTGAGTAAACTCCGGGAGTTGGTGATGGACAGGGAGGCCTGGTGTGCTGCAATTCATGGGGTCGCAAAGAGTTGGACACGACTGAGTGACTTAAATGAACTGAACAGAACTATTTAAAGTTATTTTTGCTTATTGGGGAAAGTTTTATACCACCATTCTGTAAGTAAATCCTCAAAAGGTTATTTTTAAGTTTCACTGAAAGTCATATTTGCTTAAAATTTCACTTATGTTAAGCAAGTATCATTACCTGGTGAGCAATTTAATTAATAAATGATTGACTTTCTCTTATTTTTACATATTTAATACATTTGAAAACTAAGGATTTCCTTTTACTTAACTCCTAAAAATAAATGATTTCATTAAAACATATTCCCTATTTATCTATTTTGTATTTTAATAAATAGTACCTTATATTTAATATGTTTTCACAAGTATAAAAATATAGAGATAAAAACATGTTACTTATGAAGAACTAATTATTCTTTTTTTTTCTAATTCTTCTTGAAAGCAGATGTATAATATTTATTTTCAAAGTGTTTGTTAAAGAACTGGAGTACACAACTACAAACAATATCAATTTGGAAAATTCAGTATGAGAAGTCAATTATTTTTACAGACCTATAACATGTGTTTGGGCCTCCCAGGAGGCACCAAGGTAAAGAATCCTCCTGCCAATTGCAAGAGATGCAAGGGACACTAGTTTGATCCTGAGTCGGGAAGATTCCCTGGAGGAGGAAGTGGCAACCCCCTCCAGTATTCTTACTTAGAAAATTTCATGGACAGAGGAGCCTAATGAGCTACAGTCAATGGATCACAAACAGTTGGACACACACACACACAGACACACACACATGTTTGCTTCTATATGCCAGTGCTTTTTAAAATATACTTTCCAATGTTTTATTATTTCAGCTGAGTTAGGACTAAGCAATATTTTACTGGTGAATTATAATTAGAAAAAAGAATAGAAATTATGGTTGATAAAATAATTGATTCCCTGAAAGAAAAATAATGTCTTTTATATTGTATACCAGCACAATCAATTAGTATATAAATTATTAATAGTAGCACTTTTCATCTATTTTAAAATCTCATTATTTTATTTCCTAATGCTTTTCAATAGTTACTTTAGAAGAAATGTTTTAAAAATTTAATGGAATTAATTATAGATCTTTTTTTGAGAAATGTGAGCTAAAACTGATTATTTTGCTTGAAGTTCACTTTTTAATAAAAATTGCTCAAAGTATATTCAGGTTAAAATGTTAAAGCACAGAAAAATCAACCTAGTATCATTTATTTTCTTATTTTAAAATAGAAGTATATGAGGATTTCTAGTATTGCCACTAATGAGTGATGGACTTTCTGTTTCATAGTTAAACAAAATATTGATTATGGCTGTTGCTTTTAAAATAATTATTCCAGGCAGAGAAACAAAGGTATGTGAGTGCAGGCTTCCCCAAATTTCGTATCTTTGAATTATGCACCAGAGAGAAATTGGTTCAACTGTTTCTTGGACCCTAAGCTGTAAGATACCAAGGAAGTTTCCCTTGGCAATATTTACTAAAAACTAGACCACAGAACATGAGCATATAGGATGCACCTAAGGATAAAAAGTTGTTTTATCTATTTGTTCCCAATTTTCAATGCATCCTGCTGTGGATTTGTGAGAGATTATCCAATGCCAGAAAATCTCCCATTGTCAAGTATGGGACTTTACATTAGAAGCTCTGGCCCACACTTGGATTTGACCCAGATGAAAGCAGACAATAGGAATATAATGAGAGGACCAGGTACTCAAGTGAGCACTTAGCGGTAAAAGAATAGATGTGAACCTTCTGACTAAAAAAGTAACTTTCCCTTCAATCCTTGTCTTGATGTACATTTCTTATAACTTTGTAAACAAAATCAGATCAAAATTTCTTCCTTTATTCCCTTTCACTCAACTAAAAATTTTAATGTTCTAGTTTTATAATTAGTTTTGTGCACCCTCATCAACATTTTCTAAAATGTTAACACAACTGTGACCCTGGGCACAATGATAGGCACTGAATTTGGTGGGAGTTTGGTATGTGAATGTGTGTATGATTTTGTGTACGTGATAGAAGAAAGACAGGTGAATGGGAATATATACTAATATAAGTCAATAACTTGAAACCTGGAAAACTAAAAAATAGTCACGTCACAATTATATCACTCACAGACGCATACCAACTCTTTGTTTTCCTCTTATTATCAAAGTAAAATTACCTTAGCAAAGAAGATTATTATCAGAGAAAAATGTATTGCACTGATTTTGGAATACTGGGTTCTCAATCTTTTTAATATATGGTAATATGTATTAAGTCTTCTTTCTTAGAAAATAATTTAAAAATTAAACTTTACAATGATTATACTTTTGTGCCTGTTAATTGGGAAAATATCCCTTGATTAAAAGCTCTATAAGTAAATATTCTCATTAAACATAATATCACTTACAATCATTTGAAAAATATATTCACTTTATATATGAATATACATATATATATATACACACACACACACACACACACAGAAACACTTATACACACACACACATATATGGCAGTGGGGATGTTAATGAATTAAATGGGAGGAATCCTTTTACTATGTATATGTATATCAAATGATCACGATGCATCCTTTACATATCTTACAATTTTTCAAGCATATGTCAATAAAGATGAAAAGTATATCACACATGTGTGGACCACATGCTTTTTAGGTACTCTTCAATGTCCACATGGATTTGACACTTCTAGAAATAAATTCTTGCTCCTAGGTGTCCTAGTTCATAGAATAGGGACGAGTGGTTTTAAGGCAATTTTGGTGCATGAACATTTCTTCCATGGAAATCCTCACTGGGAGCCCAATGTACTCAACAAATAGAGTGAGGTCGTTCTGCCAGGATTTGTGGGTTTCTGTACAGTTCACCTGCCTCTCTTCCTCATGCACCATGTCTCCTCTCTCCTCCCTTGAGTTCCTCCTTACACATAAGGAAAAGAGCACTGAACCAATTTCAGCGGTTTATAAGAATATCTATCCATGTAGGCAAAATCAGATCAAAGGACTCTTTCTAAAGCATAAATGTTTAAATGACTAGATATGTAGTTACAGCTTTAAACACAAAGTTCAAAGAACTTGAATTTCTCTGTTAAATCCTACTTGGAATTGCTTTTTTTTTTTCTTTTTCTTTTTAATAAGTATTCTTGTTTTTATTTATTTTTAATTTATTTTTATTAGTTGGAGGCTAATTACTTTACAATATTGTAGTGGTTTTTGCCATACATTGACATGAATCAGCCATGAATTTACATGTGTAAATCCTGAACCCCGCTCCCACCTCCCTCCCCATCCCATCCTTCTGGGTCTTCCCAGTGCTCCAAAGAAGACATACAGATGGCTAACAAACACATGAAAAGATGCTCAACATCACTCATTATCAGAGAAATGCAAATCAAAACCACAATGAGGTACCATTACATGCCAGTCAGGATGGCTGCCATCCAAAAGTCTACAAGCAATAAATGCTGGAGAGGGTGTGGAGAAGAGGGAACCCTCTTACACTGTTGGCGGGAATGCAAACTAGTACAGCCACTGTGGAGAACAGTGTGGAGATTCCTTAAAAAACTGGAAATAGAACTGCCATATAACCCAGCAATCCCACTTCTGGGCATACACACTGAGGAAACCAGATCTGAAAGAGACACGTGCACCCCAATGTTCATCGCGGCACTGTTTATAACAGCCAGGACATGGAAGCAACCTAGATGCCCATCAGCAGATGAATGGATAAGGAAGCTGTGGTACATATACACCATGGAATATTACTCAGCCATTGAAAAGAATTCATTTGAATCAGTTCTAATGAGATGGATAAAACTGAAGCCCATTATACAGAGTGAAGTAAGCCAGAAAGATAAACACCAATACAGTATACTAATGGCATATATATGGAATTTAGAAAGAAGGTAACAATAACCCTATATGCAAGACAGTAAAAGAGACACAGATGTACAGAACAGACTTTTGAACTCTATGGGAGAAGGCAAGGATAGGATGATCTGAGAGAACAGCATCGAAACATGTATATATATATTTTTTCTTTTTGAAGTACAACTGACCTATACCATGGCAGTTCCGGGTGCACGGGATAGTGATTTGATATTTCCATAATCACAGAATGATCACCATGATAAGTACAATTACCATCTGCCACCACAAAAAGTTGTTACAATATTATTGACTATATTCCCCATGCTGTAGAATTCATCTCTCTGATTCATTTATTTTGTAACTGGTAGTCTGTACTGCTTACTACTTAAAATTCTTATATCAGAATTTTTCTCGACAGTAACTGCAGGATTAGAAATTTATGGAAAAGAATTGTTGTATGTTTTGTTGAGCTAAATATCATGGTAGAATGCATTGCAGTTAGTTATCTGACCTAGAATGGTGAACTTTGAGTTATTTTCAGTTATTATTCCATTATTCATTTTGTAACTAAGATGGATAGTTAGGGTTTCTAATAACGTTGGCTATTCTCTTTATTCACTTTTCTCCAAGTCTAAGTTGTAAGGAGTTATATATTTGTTTTTCCTTAGGTTAAAAATTGGATTCAAGAAGTTTATGTTTTTCATCCTGTTGAAAGCATAATTACGATTACTTATTAACATCATTGACTTATTGACTATTTACCGCCAAGTTTTCTTGTTTTCAAACAACTTAATACTGTGCTCTGTGCTTCACACACATTATCTCATTCAATAATCCTAGAAATTAGACATTATTATAATAGGCATTTTTAGATGAGGAACTAAAATTCAGCAGGAAAAATAATTTACCCAAAGTATCAGAGTATTTGAAGTGAGAAGCCAAGTTCAAACTCAGACCTCACATCAGAGCTCTGATTCTTACTCATTTATCAAAATGTCTAACAAACATTTTTTTAATCTGCATTTCTCCTAAGAGGATATAAAGGTTGAATAGATTTAATGCATATTTTCCATAAAAGAATAATGAATACTTATAATAACATAAAAATACAAAACAACAGAAAAAGAAACTTAAGTCATCTATTTTAATAATGTCTACCTTAAAACACTGTTGCACATTGTTAGTTTTTCCCAATCTCATACAATATTTGCATAATTGTGAATATATTAGCTCTGGAACTTCATATGCTTCCTTTTTAATTTACATGATAATTTTTCATATTATTATGTCATTAAAAATAATATTAAAAATTCATAATATTTTATTAAAACAGTAAGTATTTAAGAATAGTTAGGCATTTAGGTTATTATAACATGGTCTCTATTATAAATCTGTTCATAATAGAACAGACTTTATATATCAAAATTGTAATTATTTTCTAGAAAAGTTTATAAAACTGAAGTCAGCAATTCAGATGCCTTTAAACACAGTTAAATTTCTTTTTGCATAATGCTAATACTTTTCCAAGGCTTCTGCTTCTACAAGCAGCTTCTACAAGAAACTCATGAATATGTGCATTTTACTGCATATGATAAGTCTGCATATTATATCACTCCATAAAGCAAAAAACTATGTGGAAGGTGCTATCAATGAAAGCTACATCTAATACCACCCACTTCTCCCCCTTTTAAAAATATTAGTGAAACAAAAAGGGAAGGAAATAGATCCATATCTTTAAAGACGAGAATATCAAAGCACTGATGACAGTGAAAGGAAGCACACAATTTTTCCCCCAATCATCTCCTTTGATTGATTTCAAATGATTTATTGATGCCAAATCCATCCCGAAAATAACATATCTATATCAGTACCTGTATCTATATCTGTTATTGGTTCCTAATTTTCCTAATCTCATACAATATTTGTGCAATTGAAAATATATTACCTGTGGAAATTTATATGCTTCCTTCTTAATTTACATGAGAATTTTTCATATTATTATGCCATCTTTAAATCATATTAAAACTTCATAATTTTTTTAAAACAGTAAGTATTGGAGAACTTTTACTTATCCACAAGTATCTATGTTCATCACTTTCTTTCCTTACTTCCTGAATTATGTTTTTATTACTCCCTCTCTCTTAACTATTATTTTAATGGTTTAGAGAATCCAACAATATCCTTCACTTATCAATGTTTACCATAAATTAATAACTTGAATCATTTCTTTTAAAACACTTTTACTCTATTTCCTTGTACTTTAATGCAACAGTTGCTGGATATTTACTTCTATATGTGCCATACATCTACAAACATTATTATTGCCTTTTTAATTCAGTCAGTATTATCTTTGAGGCCATATACATAATTACATATTTCCTTTCCTTCCATTTTGTTTTTTTTATTTCTATTTCCCTGACCACTCAGCTGGGATTACTTGCTTTCTGATAAAATGAAAATATTTACTATTTTTATTTTTAGTGATGGTAACAATCCCCTTTTTTCTAAAGTGTTTTAATTGTACCATGGCAACCCACTTCAATATTCTTGCTTAGAAAATCCCATGGACAGAGGAGCCTGGTGGGTTTCAGTTGCACCAGGGTCACAAAGAGTCAGACATGACTGAAGTGACTAAACAACAATAAATCTGTGCTCTGTACACACACACACACACACACACACACACACACACACACATGTATACATATACATACTTACATATTCATACATATACACATGTATACATACACATACATATACATACATATACACATGTATATACACATACATATATATACATATGTGTTCTGTATATACACACATATATACATACGCATACATATGTGTTCTGTATATACACATGTATACATATATACATATGTAATATACACATATGTATATATATACACACACACATATATATACACACAGACACACACATGTATATATAGTTATCTTTTGAAACTTTATTCTTTGTCTTCTGCATTTTAAAACACAACTATTTTATAGACATGTTAGACACAATTTGAAGGAGTTCATCAAAGGTATACATAAATCAGGCAGGACTTGCCTGGTGGCTCAGACAGTAAAGAATCTGCCTGCAATGCAGGAAATCTGGGTTTGATTCCTGGGTCAGAAAGATAACCTGGAGAAAGACACGGCAATCCACTCCAATATTCTTGCCTGGAGAATCCCATGGATAGAGGAGCCTGACAGGCCACAGTCGGTGGGCTTGCAAAGAGCCACACACAACTGAATGACTAACATTTTTACTTTTCATATAAATCACAGAACCCCTTAATTTCAAAACTGAGCAAAGAACTTGACTTTATTTTCTAGCAAATAGCTAAATTTATGCATTAAGTGAAATGATATTAAGAAGGTTAAATTCTATTGTCAGAGTTATTTTTAAAAAGCATATTTACAGTTGACACCTCACTATTTTACAAGGTCACAGTTGATTTAGTTCATCCTTCTAAAAATATTCAGTGATTGCCTATTTCTATTTAATAAATTCTATGCTATATTACAATATGGGAAATAATTCAAAATGTGTTTCAGAGATTAGATTTTCCTTTATATCTTCATAAATTATTTGAACAACTGGTAGATATTGAAATTATGATTGTCACTTCAATTATGGGGCAAATAAATTAGATATATATATCCAACAGCAGTCTCAGTTTCCACCCTCGTTTTGATGACCCTATCTTTAGGGCTCGACTAGGCATGAAGTCACAGAGGCCTGAAGGACTATGATACTTGGGGCCAAGGAGGTAATGGGATGTACTCTTTTAGAATCAAAAACTAAACAAATGATCCAAAGGATGTACCATTATGAATGGTTAGACAGAAGAATAGAAATAGTGACAAAAGAAACCAGAGAAATGAAATTAAAGTTGAAGTTCAGTTTAAGTGATGTATTTGAGAACTGGTCAGGCACTGACCTAGCCCTTTTCCAAGAAAGAGAGAAAAAAACACCAAAGTAATATTAATGTACTTTCCCAGCTCAGAAAATTGAAAACCTCCAGACTAACTTGCCAGCCCTCAAATTCACCAACTGTTATTTTACCATCATGATTATTCCAGCTGATCTTGACCTAGAATGCTTCTGCTCTTTCAACTGTGTACAATAGCCATCATTAAAGAGCTAGTTTAACTTTCACACTTAACAGATATCTTCCCTATTTCAACTACTCTTCCTAAAAAAGATTCTGTATCTCTCTGTTAACTCAGTACTTTGATTTTATTTCTTTTATCATTAAAAGACTTTCTAATCATTATTCTTGAGGTTATACCTATGGTTATATCATTGTAAGTATATTTGGTTTTAAATAATCTGGGATGAATTTCGCTACTTTATAAATTTTTCACCTGCCTTCTTGTCTGCTAAATAATATTCTTTGAATACTGAAGACTATGATTAATATGCCTTTGATTTTTACCAGAGAACAATGTCAAATAATATTAACTAAATACACATGCTGAAAATTATAAGAATTTTTCTAGATTTTTTTATAGTGTATATTTTCTGAAATATGTGTATATGACTGAAATACAGGCAAATGACTGAAAAATGTCTTTGACCACATTGGGTAAATAAAAATAGTTATAACTATAATTTGTTTGAATGGATCAAATTATAAAATTTTCAAATATTTATTTATTTTGACTTTTAAATTCTTATCTTGCAATAAGAATAAGGCCTTGCAGTATTTCTGCAAACCACTCACATAAAATCAAAACTAAAACTTCAGGTATACATGGTAATTCAAAATGATACCATCAATTATTTTTAAATGATTTGCTATGCACAGAACATTATCAGAGACACTGTGAGAAATATAAAAGTACTATGCAAATGTCCTGCCCTCAACAAAGCAAATCTAACTGAGGTGGGAATAGGAATTCATGGGTGAAACAACTTAAGAAGAACACAAAAACTTAATTGTTACGCTTTTTGGTTTGATTCTATAAACAGTGAAAGTGAAGAAGTTCACCATGATATCCATGTAAAACCTTTGCAACTAGATTTAACTAATTTGCACAAGAAAATAATAATAACAAAGTTTTGTTTCAGCAATGTCAATGCCACTTTTCACATTTATGTCAGTACTTTCTATTACAAAATTACCACCCTATATACAGATAACAGAAGTTAAACCAAATTTATATTTGTTTTGAAGTTTAAAAAATACATAAGAACAATGTTCACCTTATATACTAAAGGCTCCAACATGTTACAGCAGAATTTTAAAAATTTACAATTTCCTAACTGATGAAAAGGTTTTTTATTTTCCCCTGAAATTTATTAAATTGTTCTTTATTCAAAGGAACACAAATGAACATTATTGTCCACAGCAATGTACTTAAAGTTCTGTTCTATATAACAAGTTTGAACATGAAGAAAAATTCACAAGCACCTCACTCACCCAACATACAGTTGATTTCAGGCTGTCCTAATCACTTTGCTTTGTGGTAAACTATAGGTTTATACATACTAAGGAAAACCTCCACAAAATTGAGTAATCTGAGTTGGAAATGAATAGAGTACGTGGAGAATATTAAAAAGTAGAGTGGCAGAAGGGAAATATAAATGAAATAAAAGTGTGTAACACCTATGAATTTGACATAAGATAGGTAGACTGAGATGATCCTTGTGAAACACTATTAAACATTCATGCTTCCAGAACACCAGGATGGAAAAATAATTATGTACATAACTCAAAATATGGCTTAAAATATTTTCCCCTAATGATAGCCAAGTTTGGTAGAACATGTGACTAACCATTTATCAGAATCACTTAGAGAACTTAATAAAAACATAAGAATACAGACTTTGCTCAAGTTAACTACATTTATTGAGTGCTTAACATACTACAGCTACTTTTTCAAAAACTAAGTAATTCAATCCTCTTAATATCTTTTTGAAGTAGTTTCTATTTTATACATGAGAAAATTAAGCCTCAGTAGGATTAAATACCCATATAACTCATAGAAATGAATTTCCATTGTCTTTACTGAAATATCTTCCCTTTCTTATCTTTAAATTTTGAAGTGATTTTGGCTTTCTTCTATCTGTACCACTATCATTTATGTGACTTCATCAATCTACACAGACTTTAATACCATATACCTGCTGGGCAGTCTTATATGTACATTTCTGGAAAAATCACACAAAACTCTACAAATATCTCTATGGCCCCACTTTGCTAAGAGAGATGGGTAGCTTTTACAAACCAGCTAATATTCCTTAGTCAAAAATATACTATCAGTCAATCTATCATCTAGGCAATAGAGAAAACAAATCAAAAGATCTCTCAGCTCATAGCCCCTATTATGTTTTGATAAAGATGATATATCCATAAGATGGGTGTCTCCCCCACAGTTTCAGGATCCATTTGGTTCACTGACATGGATGTTCTCTCTTAAATATCTATTCAAAACATCGTCCATCTTAGTAGTGAGGCTTTAATATTACTTCTCTCAGAGACGTGGTATAAGTATATTGAAAGCCAAAGGTATTCAACATATGTTATGCTTTCTGGAATATGTTTTCATGCACTTTAAAGAATCCTAAATCATCTGAAGTACTCTCTTGAAATCAAGTGCTTGAACTATTTCTGAATAGAATTCTCTGGATCATATACAATTCTTGGTGTTTTTTTTTTAATCTCTTTGATGGTATGTATACATTTCCTAATGAAACCACATTGCCAGGTTAAGTTTATTCTTTTGCATTTAAACAAAATCTACTCAAATCACCCTGTTGGAATAATCATGCCTTTTCTATTTGTAACTACCCCAATACTTGATTTTGTATGTCTGCATTCTGCAAATGTCCTTGTCTATCTAGTTAGTGCCATTTTGAAGGTGGAATATACCCTACTTTGCTTGATCTTCTCCCATTAATTTTTTTTAAATAAGATAAAATGTGCACCCATGAAATCTGTGTACATAGAACTTAATTATACTTGGGGAGAAGCTGGAGGAAGGCAAGTTTATATCACAGCAAAACAGCTTAAAATATTCAGAAACTTTCTCTTTATAAAGTCATTTGTCAACCTGTCACAGGAGATTTCTTTCTTGACCATGTCCTCCCACCACTTTAGTCTCCAAAATCCAGTCTTATCCTGTGGCTTCCATTTGTTCAAACCAGTTTTCTTCCCTCCTTTCTCCATATCCTCCAACTTCATTGTCCTTAGGCTAACTTTTTATTTTACTTTATTTTATTTTACTCTTTCTTTCCAAATAACATCTTCTGAATCTCAAGGTCTGGATTCAAAATGGTTTTGTCAAGACATTTTATATAATAAAAAAGATTATCTCTCATCTAAGAATTCTGACACAGGTGAGACAATATATTTTTACCTTGTTAAGATTATTTATTTGAGCTTCTCTCTTAAGTCCTTTATCAGGGATGACAAATGATTTCTTAACTGTAGACTTGCTCTTTATATATCATTGAATGGATTGCATACATTTATATATATATGTGTGTGTGTGTGTGTGTGTGTGTGTGTGTATGCATACATACATACTCAGTCACTCAGTTGTGTCCAACTCCTTGCAACCCTATGGACCGTAGCCTGCCAGGCCCCTCTGTCCGTAGAATTAAAGTGGGTTTCCATACCCTCCTTCTGTGGACCTTACCAACCCAGTAATTGAACTGGGTCTCCTGTATAGAATTCTTTATCATCTGAGCCTGGTACCAGGGAAGCCTGTGTGTGTGTCTGTGTGTGTGTGTGTGTGTGAATATGAATGTACACATGTATATGAATATATGTGTGAACACATATAACTATATTTTGTTTCTTGATTTCCTTCTTTAAAAAAAGCCTTCCCTAATTCAAGCTGACCTTAACTTTTTAGAATAAAAACTATCATTAAACACAGCCAACTATGTTTTATTGCCAACACAGGTTATGCTTTATAGATTACACTTGTCCTGATAACAGGCAAATGCCCAGCAGCATTTGGGATTAACAACCTGTGTTTAGGAAGTCAAGTAAAAATAGATCAAGTGGCAAATTAAAAATGTATTAGTAAAAATTATCGTTATCAGTAACTAAACCTGAGAAATGATAAGAAAATAAAACTAAGGAAATGACAGTGAAGTAGAAATTTAAAAAGTAGAAATTTAAAGTGATTTGAGGATGCTTTTGAGTCTCAATCGGGTGATGGCTGAATAGAAATAAAGATATATTTTGGTGCACAGAACTCAGAGTTTAATATTAGTCCCAACTTATATAACTCTATGAAAAAGATACTTTGTATGATTTACTTATATTTTTCTATGATTTACTTATATTTCTGATATATAGAACAGATTTGTATAATGACATGCCTAATAAATGAATGAGATAATTGAAAAATCAAGACCAGAACTCATAAGGAAAACCAAATGTGTTTATAGCAGAGGTTAATGTTTCATTTGACTCTAAGACTTCTAAGACTCCTGGAGACTAAGACCAAAATAGGAAAAAACCTCTGTTATGTACTTCCTGGAGGCTACTGAATACGCCAGTAGTTTTCAAGAGACAAATCTGACAAATTTGCTGCCACCAGTCTCTGAACTTGTTTTCTCACTTACATGATGAATATCATACAAATACTTCCCTGAAATTCCCTGGAGGTCCAGTGGTTAGGACTCCATACTTCCACTTCAGGGAGCACAGTTCTGATCCCTAGTCGAGGAACATTCTTCATGCTGTGCAACATGGCCCCCCAAAAATCAAAGTAAATTTTTTTTCAAAAATGAGTGGATATATGTATAACCGATTTACTTTGCTGTACACTTAAACTAACACAACATTGTAAATCAACTATATGCCCATAAAAGCATTTTAAAAAGCTTATAATAAACTTATTGCAAAAAACTCCCAGAAATTCCCAATCACTTTCAAGACTCTTAGAAATTGTCAATGATACTGATTAAGCCAGTTGCGTTGTGACCTTCTCATGGTAACTCTTTCACCCACCCAACTTATAGATTTGTGTAGTACCAGGGAGGAAGAAAAAATTTTCCACCCTTCTAGATTGTTATGGTTGCTTTAAGAATTAAATTGACATGAAACCAGAGAAACAAGAGAAAAATCAAACAAAGTTTCAGTTCAGTTGATCAGTTCAGTTAATTCAGTTCAGTCGCTCAGTGGTGTCTGACTCTTTGCGACCCCATGGACCACAGCATGCCAGGCCTTTGTGTCCCATCACCAACTCCTGGAGTTTACCCAAACTCATGTCCATTGAGTCAGTGATACCATCCAACAATCTCATCCTCTGTCATCCCTTTCTCCTTCTGCCTTCAATCTTTCCCAGTATCCGGGTCTTTTCAAATGAGTCAGCTCTTTGCATCAGGTGGCCAAAGTATTGGAGATTCAGCTTCAACATCAGTTTTTCCAATGAACACTCAGGACTGATTTCCTATTAAACAAAGTTTACTAACATGGATACATGGGCGAGACCGATAACATTGAGCAACTCATCAAAATGGACAAAACTGTCATCTTCAAAACCATCTTCAGCTAAAGACAAGAGAAGTTGGGAGTAATAGTTTGGGACTTCAAAGGGGAAGAAGGCAATTCACATGAAGATGGAAAAGCAAATGTTTCATAGATAAACGTTTTCTGGGCCAAGCACAGACAATAGGACACAGAGTGGAACCTGATCTCTACTGAGCTTCTTCCACCACACCTCACCCATATTCTTTGCAGATATCTCTGGTGACAGCTCTATTCCAGTAAAAAAGCCTCTGTCTATCAAATTTATATAGGCAGTTACAGGGAAGGTCAAAGTTTCTTCCTGAGGTTTTGGTCCTTGACTTTTCAGTTCCAAATGTCTGCATGCCAAAGAGACATTTCAGGTGGCAAATCTTACTCTTCTACAGTCCCCAATAACTAGTGTGCATTAAAATTTTTATACCTGGATCACATATAGCCCAATTGGATACTCATTATTAAGTATGTAAAATTTGGACTAGGAAACAGCAAAAACTGGGGGATCACTAGAATTGATAACTATAGTTATCACTAGATAACTATATTAATGGAAGCTGCCTGAAGAGGTCAACAGACATCTTCAAAATTGTTCAGTTCTTTCTTCACTTTTCAGAGTTATTCCATCTCTTTCTTACAGATTAAATCTTTTAGTGGACCTTAACAAATATAGGAACACCAATTAGTCATAAAGTAAGATTTGATATAGTGGGGAAAATGATATAATTATAAGCTTTTCTTTTTCTCATTAGTAGTAGATCAAGTAAGGTTCTCAACATATTCAGCAAAGTATTAGCTGATTTAATTTCCTTATAATGTTTTTGAGATATCTCTTCTTTCAGTGTAGTTGAATATGCACTAGGGATTCTAAATAAACAGAGCTTCTAAAGAAAATGTATTTAATTACCAGTGTGTACTGAGCCATAGCAGTTCCATGGACGTAATAAATTTGGTAACCATGAGAGAAAATCAGCATTAATGAAGAGTAATATTGAAAATCTTATCAGCTGGAGCATTTAAAACAAAACTATTAAGAGGCTTTCATTTCATAGGCAACCACAATTGCTCTTAATATCATTTTGGGGCTTTAAAGAAAGGAGTTCTCTCTTTAACCTCAATTTAAGTGAAAAGCTATAAATGATCTGACAGTGTTAATAGTTTTAAACTATAATTTCACTCATGGGAGTCTGTGCTAAGAAATTGAACTCGACTGGGAAAAAAAGATTTATCCTTAATAATATTAATCACAGCATGATTTATTGACTGAAAAAATGGGTAAATCTCCAATGTTAAAGGTAGAATGATGTAATAATGCAATAGGTAAATTATGATAACTACAATCTGCCAAGAAATGACCTGCCATGAAAGCTTTAAAATTATAGTGTCATGATATGGAGAAACACTAGTGATAAAAATATTGAACAAAAAAAAGCTATTTATAAATGTTTATAAATAGTTCTACATTTTTCTAGCAGTTTAAAATTTAATTAGCAAAGAAAAATTAAGAGATTTCCCACCAAATTCAGGGCATTGTTTGATCAACAAACTACTGTTATTGATACTGACAGAACTGCCTAAAGTTTCAGTTCTTTTGTTCCATCCTGTGAGTTAATTGGTCTCCTTCAGAAAACTGTTTCAAATAAAAAATCTTAAGTTTAAAAGATCAAATTGCAGGAAAAAAACCAAAAAACAAAACAAGGCTTAATCCAATTTGAGTAAAAATTCTAAATCTATGTATGTGCAGTATAGGCAAGATAATGAATATAGCAAGAAATGGAAAAATTCATAGCAAGAAAGGAGCTGGGATTTTCCAAGTTTTACTTTATACACATTTTTACAACTTGAGTATTTTGTAATACAACTAATAAAATACAAATAACAAAAAATAAAATAGGAAATCATAGCAAAATTTATGTCTATTTTCAAAAGCTTATAACTATTAATGTAATTTTAATTTTCCTTTTATTTCTGTATATGGCTGTATGTGTGTTTAAAGATGCAACATATTTGTGTCCTATAGGAACTGTTGAGTTTTTATGTTATTTTTAGTCTCAAAAGGCCAAAGAGTACTTGAAAATGCATTTGAATTGCTGCAAAGTGCTGGGTATTATAGTTGAATTTTAGGTTTAATCTATGTCTTAATAACACTCACCAGAGTTATCTGTTGAGCATCAAAATATCACTGAAAAACTCTTCAGTAAACTAGTGCAGCATGTAGTTTTCTAGCCTTTTGACTGGCCTGCAATTCTCAGCAATTTCATCTGTGTGTTTTGTAAGATATATGCGCAACTGAGATTTGAGGTATTCTACTTTGTTTATTCAGGCCCTGGGAAGTAATCCCAGTTGGAATTTTATCAAAGATATCTGCATGGCAATAATGATAATCCTTCAGAATCTAGATTAGTTCACTATTTTATTCCACTAATGAATACTCTGGAGAAATATGTGTAATTTTACAGAACAAATTAACCCTAGAGCAGAACTACTTACAATATTCATTTTACTGGACACCTACAAAGCAGAATAAATTTAAATACAGTTTAATCGATCCTTCCAGGCCTGGTTGAGATCAAATAGCTAGGACATAAATATAATGGCAATTAACATAAATTGATGCTGTTGTTTTTTTTTTTTACATAAGTACTTTAAATGTCACAATTGGGATTCTAATTTCAAGCAGATAGAGAGACTACAGGACTGAGGCAATAGCGTTATACTATGTATCACTTGAGTCACAGTGGTTCAGAGGTGGCTTTTGCTGGCAAGGAAATCTGATTTTTAATTACTGTGTTGTTTCCAGCATATAATGGCCATGACTTGTTTAACACAAATACCGCTATATGAGCTGCAGCTTGTTTCCCTTTTGCCTTCATTTCATTGCACAATTGAAAAAATGCAACTACCCGTCCTCCTAATAGGGCAGCATGAAAACTAATTGGTATTCTCCATTTTCAAATATTTGTATCCTCAAGCCTCTCGGCCTAAAAAAGCCTGACAGAGTCTCTTCATTATCTCATTATGCTATAATTATTGCGGCACTCAATTGCCAGGGCCTGAGAGTAATTCGTTTATGCTCTGCATCAATATAAGCTTGTGCCTCTAGAACTAGATTTAACCAACTTAAAAAAATTATGATTTAGATTCAAAAATTGTCTGTCTCCTGGTGATTCAAGACATGAATCACCTTTTCTTTCTATTAAAAAAAGAAAAGTCTAAATCAATATACTAACTATTCTAGCTTTCAAAGCCTTGTTGATAATTGTCCTTTTCTTATACCATCCTCAAAATGGACAAGAAGCACCTTTTGATACTTTTATGCATTCCTGATCACCACTGGCTGGCATTATGTTCTCTATAATAAACTCTTCTGAAATTTACACATCTTTCCTCCTGTTTGTGGTATAATGATGATCATACTATAGTGGTATAGTGATGATCATGATTAGGTATTTCTTATTCTCCAATTGTACTCAAATTCAATGAATTCAATTAAAAAAATAATAATCTTCTATTTCATAACCCCAAGCAGAATGATTTGTAAATGGTACATATTAAATATATATTTACAGATTGGCTTTTTCAGTGAGTAAAGAATCTGTTCCCCTTTTCATTTATGAGTAGCTTGATATTCCTTTCATTTTCAATTCCATCACTTATTTTTCCAGTACACATAGGTAATCAATGAAACAGTTTTATCATCTTTCAAATAGATAAAACTATTTTAAGAACTAGAAATCTGACATTTCCATTAGAGAATCAATGTATTTTCCTGGCACCACATAAACCCACTTCCTTTTCTGTCTTTACTGTACTCCTCAACCTTTCAAATCTTCAGTTTCATTGTGCCCACTTGTAGTTATATCCAATTTTATACATTTTTTAATTTTTTCAGGCATTAGATCCAAGTAATTGGTATCCAGGAAAGTATCCAGGAAGTATCCAATTCCATAGAGATATCCAGAAAGAAAAATTCCACAAATAAATTTAAAAAAATCAATAATCAGAAATAAGCAAAAAAAAAAAAACATTAAAAGAGGTCTGCCACAAGAAAATCAACAGTCTCAGAAGTCTCATAAAACTTTTTTCCATTTCTCTTATTACCACCTTAGTCCCAAATACTATCCTTTCTTAGTGGCTTCTCTGCTTCTAATGTGCCACCTAATACATTCTCCAAATGTAATAATCTTTTTTTCTAAAGATTTTTTTTTTGATGTGGATCATTTTTAAAGTCTTTATTGAATTTTTTACAAAATTGCTTATGTTTGATGTTTGGGTTTTTTGGCTATGAGACATGTAGGATCTTAGCTTCCTGACCAGGGATCCAACCGACACCCTCTGCATTGGAAAGTGAAGTCTCAACCACTGGACTTCCAGGAAAGTCCCCACACAATAATCTTTTAAAATATGAATCAGATCTTGATACTTTCTTACTCAAAACATTCTAAAGTTTTCCATCATATTAGCATGCAATTTTAACTCTTCATCCTGGCCTTTGAAGTACCCGCCTACTCCAGTACCCGCCTACTCCTAGCGCTGTATAACCCAGCAGTTTCCTCCTTGTCCAGTGAACTGCAGCAGTGTTGGCCTTATTCCTGTTATTTTAATGGGAGTTAAAATGTTCCAGCAATCTCTAATTCTGAATTGAATTTATTACTGGCTAATATTTTATGTACTTACATTTTTATTATCTCTGTTAACTCACTCAATTTAAACTTGCCTGACATTGCTCTCTCCCAAAATGCTTAGAAAATCGCTAGGCAATCTACAAACAGTTGCTTAATGAACAAATGCATGGCTGATTGGTATATTGGTACTATATTCTAACTGACAAAGGATTAATAAAAATAAAATGAAAACTTACTTAATTTCAAGACAGTAAATATAAAGATAGAATGACATTAGCTACACTGAGAAAACAAATATGGTTGTAAGGTATAGTGGAAATTCCTTCTAGAATCAGGAAGTGCAGCATTTGGCTCTGTGTCCCAGTTCTGCTATTACTAAGGTGTTTAATTTTTTATAAATAACATATATTTCCTGAGCTTTATTTCTTTAAACAACATACATAATGTGTAACATGATGAATAAGTTATTTCAAATATAGTTTTCAATGTTATATAGCACAGTATGGCAGAAACTCCTTTCAAGTTCCTCCAATCCCCTCCACTCACCTCAATAATTTACCATTTTATAAGAAAGGACATACTTATAACAGTGTCCTAAAAAGCCCTGCTTTACATCTCTGACCAGGTCTCCAAATACTCTACCTCACTCCTATCTGCTCAGCTTCACCCTATCATGCTCACTGAACATCACTGGGCACAATAATTACCATAGATAATCCTGCCTCAGAATTCTGATTTACCATTCCTTTAACTGAAACACTCCCAAGTCAGAAATCCAAATGGCTTCATCTTTCAACGCCTTTAAGTCTCCATCCAGATGCTCTCTTATTACTGAGGTCTGCTATCACCATAGTCTTTAAAGTGGCATCCTTCCTCTTGGTCGTTTCAATCCCATGTTTAACTACTTTACATGTTTCCTTAATAGCCTATGTCACAGAACTACAATATAAACTTTAAAAAGATAAGGTTCGTTTTGTGCCTTAAACACAGTAGGCACTGCCTACATAAGTAAGAATGAATGAATACAAAGAATTGCCCAGTCAACCACTTTCTCCTATCAGAGGAACTAGAAAATGAATACTCGGTTCTCCCTGCTGTCTTCCAGTGAGATGTGGTCTAGTCTGTTTCTGCGCAGTGAGACAGGAACAGATGTTTGATGACAAGGGCATCCTTTGCAAATAAAAGATGAACCTTCTCAGAAAAACAGCTTCTGAAATTTCTGATTTTTTCCTCACCTGGAATGAGAAAGTAAAATATGAAGGCTAAGCAGTCACCTAACGACTTCAGGGATAAAAGTCGCACGTCAAGGGTTGAGAAAAAGTAAGGCAAATGGCATAAAATGTTTGATGATATCTCTGAATTCATAAGAGCAAATAATGACCAATTATTATTAAATCCTTCAAAGCCAACCTCATGGACATGTGTATTTTAAGGGGAAAATAATAGTCAGGGATTGATATGCAGTGGTGGCAGTGAAAGCTTATGGAATCAGTGAAAGGATATTTTCTACAAGATTGTTACTGGAATTAGACTGAAAGATATGACCATGGATTCTCTTTTCTCAAGTGAATAGTCACTGTTTTCATGCCCTTGGAATAGAAGGTTACCTGGTCTTCTGAACTGAGAAAAGTGCACCCCTATAGCAGTACCTTCTAAGGCAAGGTATTAGTAAGAGCTGGAATTTTGTAACAATCAATCCTATGGGATATTAGAGATGCTAGTAGAGAGAGAGAGAACACAATGTGTTGATAAGGAAGAAGAAAAGCTCATTTCTAGTTTCTTTATACATATGATATAGTCAAAGAAATAAGGCATATGTATAAATACACATGCCCAAATTTTCGCTGCTAAACTGGAGACACATAGAGGAGCATGTCTAAAATCATAACTAATGTAAAGAGAACGAGAGATTTGGATCATATCTGTTTGATTTCAAAGACCAAGCTCTGTCCATTCTACCATCCTAAGGAAAATTCTGTTCATTAGCCACACTGACTGGTGGAAATTGAGAAGGGGATAATTTCAACTATTAGTGTTGTTGTTTAACTTTGATGTACAACTTTTCTTACAGAATGTTTGCGTTCCACTGCCTATATGTGTTTTGTCTTTTACCACTGTTCTTGTTCTCTATTGTAATTTTTCCAATATTATTTGCAAAAGAATACTTGACCCTCAAGACCCTTACCTTTGTACTTAAGTTACAACTACATGGTTAGCAAGTTTGTCTTTGGTGAGCACAAAATTATATTTACCCTTAGTTTTTTCATATTTCTTTGGAACGCACACATTCTGTAAGAAAAGTTGCTCCTCTATGTGTCTCCAGTTTAGCAGCGAAAATTTGGGCATTATCACACCCATCTCATGTATAGGGTAGTGTGATTACTAAGTGAAAAAATGCATATACATTTCCTATAACATTGTTGTTCTTTCCAAATCAATTATTAGAAGACCAGTGTTCAAGGAAATCAGCCCATTGTTCTCCATGACTATTTATATTTGAGAAAAATGATCTAAAGCTTAGTGTGGTGCCATGAGGCTTTGGGAGTCCTCAAGACCCTTTCAGAGTCCAAAAGGTTTTGTATTTCTAATTGATTTATCTGTGTGATAAGTCAGATTTTCTCCAATAAATTTCAACCAAGTATACTGCAGAGGACATACACTGTATATTGAATGGAGATGTACATATGAGAGTCCAGATATCTTTTATCAAGGCACAGATCAAAATGATTTGCAAAAATGTAAATGAACATCACTGTTACTATCAATTTAACTTTTTTCTCTTTTTAAAATATATTTCCAAAAAAATCTGTTAAAGGTATTAGTACATGTTTATGATCATTTTGAAATAAATAAATGAATATGTTTAAATGTTCTCAGTTTTAGTTCTAACCCCCAAATATTAATAGCTTTAACCTGCATGAATAAAACCACTCTGGCCATGTTAAAAAATATTAGGAGTGATAAGACTCATGAGTCAAAAAGCACCAAAACCTAAATAGATTACCCATTGACATTAACCACAATCATCAGTTCAGTTCAGTTCAGTTCAGTTGCTCAGTTGTGTCCAACTCTTCGCAACCCCATGGACCACAGCACGCCAGGCCTCCCTATCTACCACTAACTCCCAGAGTTTACTCAAATTCACCTCCATTGAGTCGGTGATGCCATCAAACCATCTCATCCTCTGTCGTCCCCTTCTCCTCCTGCCTTCAATCTTTCCCAGCATCAGGGTCTTTTCAAATGAGTCAGCTCTTCGCATCAGGTGGCTAAAGTGTTGGAGTTTCAGCTTCAACATCAGTAATTGCAATGAATATTCAGGACTGCTCTCCTTCAGGATGGACTGGTTGGATCTCCTTGCAGTCCAAGGGACTCTCAAGAGTCTTCTCCATCAACACAGTTCAAAACCATCAATTCTTCAGTGCTCAGCTTTCTTTATAGTCCAATTCTCACAACCATACATGACTACTGGAAAAATGATAGCCTTGACCAGATAGACCTTTGTTGGCAAAGAATTGTCTCTGCTTTTCAATATGTTATCTAGATTGGCCATAACTTTCCTTTGAAAAAGTAAGTGTCTTTAAATTTCATGGCTGCAGTCACCATCTGCAGTGATTTTGGAGCCCAAAAAAACAAAGTCAGCCACTGTTTCCCCATCTATTTGCCATGAAGTGACGGGACTGGTTGCCACGATCTTAGTTTTCTGAATGTTGTTTAAAGCCAACTTTTCACTCTCCTCTTTCACTTTCATCAAGAGGCTTTTTAGTTCTTCTTCACTTTCTGCCTCAAGGGTGGCGTCACCTGCATATCTGAGGTTATTGATATTTTTCCCGGCAACCTTGATTCCAGCTTGTGCTTCATCCAGCCCAGGGTTTCTCATGATGTACTCTGCATATAAGTTAAATAAGCAGGGTGACAATATACAGCCTTGATGTACTCCTTTTCCTATTTGGAACCAGTCTGTCGTCCCATGTCCAGTTCTAACTGTTGCTTCCTGACCTGCATACAGATTTCTCAAGAGGCAGATCAGGTGGTGTGGTATTCCCATCTCTTTCAGAATTCTCTACAGTTTATTGTGATCTACACAAGTCAAAGGCTTTGGCATAGTCAATAAAGCAGAAATAGAGGTTTTTCTGGAACTCTCTTGCTTTTTTGATGATCCAGTGGATGTTGGAAATTTGATCTCTGGTTCTTCTGCCTTTTCTAAAACCAGCTTGAATGTCTGGAAGTTCACAGTCATGTATGGCTAAAGCCTGGCTTGGAGAATTTTGAGCATTATTTACTGGCATGTGAGATGAGTGTGATTGTGCTGTAGTTGGAGTATTCTTTGCCATTGCCTTTCTTAGGGATTGGAATTAACACTGACATTTTCCAGTCCTGTGGCCACGGCTGAGTTTTCCAAATTTGCTGGCATATTCAGTGCAGCACTTTCACAGCATCATCTTTTAGGATTTGAAATGGCTCAACTGCAATTCCATCACCTATACTGGCTTTGTTCGCAGTGATGCTTCCTAAGGCCCACGTGACTTCACATTCCAGGATGTCTGGCTCTAGGTGAGCGATCACACCATCATGATTATCTGGGTCATGAAGATCTTTTTTGCACAGTTCTTCTGTGTATTCTTGCCACCTCTTCTTAATATCTCCTGCTTCTGTTAGGTCCATACCATTTCTGTCTTTTATCGAACCCATCTTTGCATGAAATGTTCCCTTGGTATCTCTAATTTTCTTGAAGAGATCTCTAGTCTTTCCCATTCTATTGTTTTCCTATATTTCTTTGCATTTGTCACTGAGCAAAGCTTTCTTATCTCTCCTTGCTATTCTTTGGAACTCTGCATTCAAATGGGAATACCTTTCCCTTTCTCCTTTGCTTTTTGCTTCTCTTCTTTTCACACACTCATAAGCTTAGGCTATCATTACTTTTCTTATAAAATAAAATTCAGATTGAATATACATATTCAAAATGTATCTATTATATGATAAATCACTAATTTATTGGGATAATAGCATTTCCTTAATTTAATTCCATGTTTTGATTATCTAAAATTAGCTTTGCCATGGAATCTAAAGAAAAAATTACGTGAAATGATGATCTTATAGTACAATCCCAGGTTGTGCTATTGGTGAAAAACCCACCTGCCAATGCAGGAAATGCAAAAGGTGAGATTCCATCCCTGGGTCAGAAACATTTCTTGGAGTAGGGAATGGCAACCCACTCCAGTATTCTTGCTTGGCAAATCCCATGGATAGAGGAGCCTGGTGGGCTACAGTCCATGGGGTTGCAAAGAGTCAGACGTGACTGAGCACACACAGGGAATGGGGAACAGTATATTAGAACTGCACAAGATAACCACAAAAATGTGTCGGTATTTGCTCTGTGCCGCTTTCTGTTCTGGTCCTAAACATTGATAGTCGTGAGCCTTAATCAATAATGAAAATAATTGCAGGCATGAATGATAAAGGGCAAAACTGCAAAAAATTATAGCATAAGCATCTGTAATATATATCACCCTGTTAAAACCAAAAGACCTGGAAAGTAGACGCTTATAAACATAGGGGAAACATAAACACTCAAAGAGAGTGGCCTGCCAAGGTAATATTGAAAGTATGATTAAAATTTTAATATAGAAAATAATTGAATTCCATTTGCAAATACGTTTAGTTTACCAGGGAATAAAAATATTCCTGCATTATTTTTAGTCACACAAGCTGTCATACAAATTGTAGCATATACATATAGGTATGTTTTCTTCCTGTTCACATTTATTGATTATATAAATTCTATTATAAGTTGAGAAATAACTGAATTCATTTAATATAATATAAAGGTACCTTAAAATTACAAAATTGTCCAGAAAGTGGTTGGGCTGACTTTGCACATCACATGCTTTCTCTGAGCTCCCATCTATACCTTGCTCTAGGTGGCAGGGTGTTGACTTCCATGGACTGCATCATTTCCAGTATCCCAAGTCCTCCACCCTCAGTTTTGATTTGGCCATAGAGGCAGCAGCAGAGAATTGGTGTGCTGGAGAGACAGAGAGAAAGAAGAAAGAGAGGAAGGGGGAGAGAGAAAGAGAGAGAGACAGAATTTAATCCTTTCCCTCTTTCTTGCCAGGCAGCAGATTTTATGGTGACCAGTTTCCTCTGCCTTGGGAATGAAATTCCCACAGCTGCCACTCTCACCAGGCCCTAGATCCCCCTCATTCCCCTACATCACATTGTTCCTTTGGGCAAACAGGTAGTAAAGGTGTCCAGCACCTGCTGGGGCCAGGATGTTTCACCATTTTTTGTTCAATCCTTTCATCCTATCCCTATCTCTCTGGAAATAGATCTTAAATTAACCTTTTATCAGACTTTCTTGAATTAACATTTTGGATATGTTCTGCTGATTGGTACTGCAGTTGTTTCAGAATCTTCCATAGTCCAGCATGATTTTCAGATATCACTGGAGCAGGCTGTCCATCTTTTAGGTTGCTATTTGGTAAACCGAACTGTTACTGAAAGCTCATTAAGGAACTAACTAATTCCCAATATAAGGAATCAGGTTTAGTATTTGCTATAGTCACCAATAAAACCAATCAGACTATTTCATGTAGTTTAATCTACAATACACAAAGGGCAAAACCTTTGCTGAGTTTTAAGCTTTCCTATATTTCAAGCAAATTAGATATGCCCAATGTTTAAACTACCATGAGGAAATTAGTTACTAAAATGTGAAGGCTAACTCATTTAATATGTATTTTTACTAAACAGAGAAGTGAAATGATAAGACACATGAGTTTCTTGATGGTGTAAGTGTCATATATAAAAAATTGAAGAGGGATAGTGTCAAGTACTATATTTTTTTAAAAACTAACAGCAATCATAATAGTCTAAATACTTTATATATATTAAATCATTTTAACCTCTTAAAAATTCTATGAGGTAAGTTCTATTCTTCCTCCATTTTATAGGCAAGGGTTTGGTCACAGAGAAATTAATTACTTGCCCCAAATCACACAGTAGAGGCTAGGTTGGAAATATAACAAAAGTATTAAAGTAATTAAATTGGCCCTTTGCAGGTGTCATTTTCTTTACTTCTTTTAATAAAAGTAATAATCAAACTTCCAAAGATATTAAGAAATTGACCTTTGGAGGTAAAACTAAAATTCTATGACCTATATGAGTAAATTTTATTTTACATTTACTCAATTATATTTTAGTTGAAGCAATTTTTTACTAGAATATTATCTTAAGCTTCTCTCTTATTGTTTGGTTTTATTTTATGAGAAAAGAAAAATAATGCCAATGTAACTGTACCACAAAGTGTCTCAATAATTGCTCCTAAGGTATTTGATCTATGGAATAACTGAGTAACAAGTGGAAACCGGGTATATTTTAACATGAAATTAGAGTTATGAGAGCTATAACTGAATTAGTAATTGTTAGGTATTTAATATATATTCTATGTAATCCTTATAGAACATAACAGTACTGGTACTTTTAGCCACATTTTATAGAAAAGAAAACTGAGAAGTCACATGACTTGTATCTTAACATGATAGTATGTTTTATATCTTTACATGACAATGGAATTATAAACATAGTTAGTCTGACTCCAAAGTCCTTGCTGTTTCTATTCTACCTCTCTGAGATGAAAAATTTGTCTTCTTAATGCTAATTTAAGAAAAGAGCTAAGAGAAAGAAAGAACTAAGGGAACTAAGTCAAGAAAGAACTAAGAAGGATGGGAGCTAATGAAGTGTTGAAGATATATGGAAACATATTGCATTTTAAGTAACTCTAAATTCTTCTTTTGTTCATTGGATTTTTTTTTTTAATTTAAGATTTACTGTTTTGAGATGTTTCTCATAAAACTAAAAACATGTTTTCAATATTTGTCTATAATAGGATTGCAGGGAGGATTCATGCAATACAGAAAAAAAGAATACACATCTACTGATTTTAGTTTCAGAGAATGAGTGTCTCTTGAAAGCCAATTCTACGTAGCCTTGACCATCTGCTTTGTGAGAATATTTTTGACTCAATTTTGAAGTCAGTAAGTTGGACTCAATTTTAAAGCGGGTACTACATGTCAAGTAATGCTTACGTACTATACAATTCAGTCACAATTCAAATTTAACACTGTTGAAAGCCTGGAAACAGGCATTATAATCTGCATTTTACTAATAGGGAATCTGAGACTTAGCAACATTATGCAACTTTTACTTAAGAATCTGTTAAGAATGTTTGTGTGTGGTCATTACCTATCAGGAGAATGTTAATTGTTTTACATCTGTTATCTCAGTAAACCCAACACTACTGATAGAGATGATGATGATAATAATGATAATGGTGATGACGATGATGATGAAGACTATGATGATATTCATTTTACAGGTGAGGACGTTGGGTAAACAATGCCCTCCACTGCCTGTTGCATAAAAAATTTAAACTAAATTTTTGAGGAATCACTTAAAACTCAATTCTTGGAATGTTCCCTCAGGAAACTGTAAATTTACCACTTTTTAACATGAGAATATTCTTTTTTGCTCCATTCTGATGACCACTCAAAGAATATAAAAAATGTTAAATTCATATTCGGGGTTTGAAAGACTACTTCAAGTACCAGGACTTTGAGACCTGATTACCATCCATCTGTGGCAATTAAACTAATGGCCTTCATTCTAAGAAAAACTATTGCTTTGGCATCTCATCTATTTCATTACTCAAGTTCACTTTTCCAGCTGTGATCATATGCTAATTGGGATATGCACAAATGAAAATCAGAGCATTCTAAATACCATAATATATGTAGTGGCTTAAAATTCAACACCTTGGAGACTTCATGGGAAATTACTTCTTGTTTAGAAATATTTTAATAACTTTGGCCCTGAAATGCTCTTAGATGGCCAATTCAAGCAAAAGCTAATGGCATTAAAAGAGAGAGCAAAAAATTAGTTGATTTTTAAGTATGAAAAGGAATAATTATAAATTTATAAATGTAATCTTAAATTTGGGGGATGTTAAACCAAAACGTAATATAGAAAGAGAGACCAGAACCCCTATGATATTTCAATTTTTATTTGATCTTTATGCTTCATTTGATCCAATCAAACTGTATTTATCTCTTCCTGTCTCCCATTCTCTATGTCACATGTATGTAAATAGCATGGGCTCACTCTTCCACATGCCTGTCTACAACAGAAAACACTATGGATAATACATTTGCTCCCGTCCATCAGTCCATTGTTTTTACTTTACCACTCAGTTAATATTATAATTTTTAAGAACATGAACTATGATCAAGTTAATATAATTAAATTGATTGCATAGACAGATAAAGTGATCACATTAATAAAAAGCTATATTGATAAAACACATACATGTGCTGTGCGCTATGCTGTGGTCAGTCGCTTCAGCCATGCTCAACTTTTGCAACCCCATGGAATGTAGCCCCCCAAGCTCCTCTCTCCATGGGATTCTCCAGGCAAGAATACTGGAATGGGTTGCAGTGACCCCCTCCAGGGTATCTTCCTGACCCAGGAATTGAACCAAAATCTCTAGTGTCTCTTGCATTGCAGGCACGATTTTTATCCACTGATTCACCTGGAAAATCCAACATATGTACATATATGTCAACAAATATGAACAGACTCAGTAAGAAGAAAAAATGATTCATTTCAGAAAAGAAAATGACATGATTGATTTTTTCCTTGTTTGCCACTCCTAAAGATTAAAATCTATGAGTTTATGATTAAAATTTATGAATTTCACAAATGTATCCGGAGGCCATCAACTAGTTATTATGTATATAGGAAGCTGGTTCAACCAAAACTTGTAAAGATAGTACCTTACATTGTAAATTATATAAAATTACAATTAGTTCTGTATTTGAGGATGGATAAATTAGGAGCATGTTAATTGTCCTACTATTTAACATATCAGAATAGCTATTCTTAATAAGGAACCTGTGCCCTCAAGGATTTATCAAAAAATTATCACCTATAAAGAATTCAAATATGCTGCTCCCTGGCCATCCTTTATTGGAGATTACTAGAAAACTAAGATCATGGCATCTGGTCCCATCTCTTCATGGGAAATAGATGGGGAAACAGTGGAAACAGTGTCACACTATTTTTTGGGGCTCCAAAATTACTGCAGATGGTGATTGCAGCCATGAAATTAAAAGATGCTTACTCCTTGGAAGGAAAGTTATGACCAACCTAGATAGCACACACATTACTTTGCCAACAAAGGTCCATCTACTCAAGGCTATGGTTTTTCCAGTGGTCACATAGGGATGTGAGAGTTGGACTGTGAGGAAAGCTGAGCACCAAAAAATTGATGCTTTTGAACTGTGGTGTTGGAGAAAACTCTTGAGAGTCCCTTGGACTGCAAGGAGATCCAACCAGTCCATCCTGAAGGAGATCAGTCCTGGGTGTTCATTGGAAGGACTGATGCTGAAGCTGAAACTCCAATCCTTTGGTCACCTCATGCGAAGAGCTGACTCATTGGAAAAGACCCTGATGCTGGGAGGGATTGGGGGCAGGAGGAGAAGGGGACGACAGAGGATGAGATGGCTGGATGGCATCACCAACTGGATGGACATGAGTTTGAGTAAACTCGGGGAGTTGGTGATGGACAGGGAGGCCTGGTGTGCTGCGATTCATGGGGTCACAAAGAGTCGGACACGACTGAGTGACTGAACTGACTGACTACTGTTGGGAGCACCCTGCATGTTTATATGCCCTACTTGGGGGAAGTGAGGGGATTAAGTGTAGAATTACTCAATCTAAATCACATCTGAAAGAAAGAAACATTGTCAGCATCTTTCACAGGATTTTGGGAATATTACTGAACAAAATACTGTGAAACTGAAATGTAATGATATACATAAGCAGTAATAAAGATTCCTGCAGCATCCTCACTCCCATAAAGGGCCAGATTATTGAATCCAATTACCATTCTAAAGGATGTATCTCTGTTTTGAAGTAAACAAAAATGTTATGAAATTCACTGAGGAAAAGGGAAGCTGATTTTTAAATGAACTTATGTTTAGTGTTTATGGGAATTCTATTGCTATACAGGTTATTTTTCAAATATTTAAATTATAATGTAACAAGTGCTGGTTGCAAAATATTCAAAAATAAGAGAGATTATTCTAAAAATCCCCCTTTCTCATATTATACCTACTTTTAGAGTAATTTTCTATTTGTACATATTCATGAGGAAGGAAGTGAATAACATTAGACAACAAATACGTATGTGCATATGAAAATATATATATGTATATGCTCATGAATTTTTAATATTATATCATGCTATAGAATTTGTTCTGTAATTTTTTAAACTTAACAACATGACAAGGAAGTCTCTTTGTATCTATTTACATGAAGTTACCTTATTCTTTTTAATTTTGAAATAAATACTCTTCTCTTATATTCATATACAGTCGGACTGTTGCAGTAAGGGTTAATTTTGAATTTCTGCTGGATCTTCTTCTGTGACTTTACCCCTCATCCTGCCACTTTTTGTTGTTGTAGGCATACATGATGGCCTGCCTGGAGGAGATAACCGGAGCTACCCGCCTGTGAAGGACTGTGAGGCAGTAAAGCTAATACATTGCCCTGCCTGAGGCTTGCCATTCTAGGGGACGTTTGCAAGGACTGAATGGTCTTCTTACTTCATTTCCTCACCTCTCCTCCATCTCTGATCCATAAAAGAACAGGGCAACCAGGCACCCACAAATTGGTTATTTTGAGGTGCTAGTCTGCCATCTTCTTGGTCAGCTAGCTCCCAAATAAAGTCCCTTCCTAGTCCCAACACCTCATCCCATTGTCTCATTGACTTATCCTGAGGTTAGCAGAGCCAGCTTGAACTCAGTAACAGTATGGGAATACATAGTTGTTGATTCTAGAAGTAGTATTTTTATATTCTAATTCATATTCAGTCACGAGCTATATTAATGTAAACACTTTAAAGCTCTTTGTGCCTATATTTCCTTCTCTACAAAATGGCAATAATAATAACATATCTTAATAACAAAATAATAATTTATTTAACTTATTCAACAAATATTCACTAAGCTCCTTCTAGATGCCAGAGAGATCAAGGCACCTTTCATTCTTCACTGAATAAAGCTGACAAGGATTATTTTTTATCCCTCATGAAGCTTAAATTCTAGAAAAGGACTACAAAAAGTTTACAAATAATAATAAAATAAATCCATGAATTATCTAGCATTTTATAATAAGCTGAACTGAACTGATGCACAATAGAAAAAGTAGAACAAGGAGGGCAGTTGGCCAGAACACAGTGAGTAAACGATGAAACTGAAGATTAGGCTGTAGAATTAAGGAGGGCAAGGAGGAAGGGTAAAGTATTTGCTGAACTTTGAGAGAACTTGGGAACCATTGTTGGGGGAGGATTCAGACTGGAGGTGTGAGGTCCTCAGATTTACAATTTACAAGATTCCTTTGACTGCTTTCTGCATAATTGCGTGTAGGTGTGGAACAAGCATAGAAACATAAAGCCAACTAGGAAACTACTGCAATAAAATTGAGATTAGAATTGATGGTGACTCAAGCAGGATATTGCCAGTGGAAGTAGTTAAAAGTCACTGAATTTGGATATAACTTAAAGGTCAAGAAAACAGGATACACTGATGAATTGAATTTGAGATGCTGGAGAAAGCAAACATTCAGTGATGACTTGAGTGATTTAGCATTTACCTGGAAGGATGAAATTATCATCAAATGGAAAAGGGGAAACTCTGGAAGAAGTAGGCTTAGCAGAGAAAACCAGGAGTTAAATTTAGGTCACATTACACTTGCAGTCCCGTAATATCCAAATGGAGATACTGAGAAGTCAGTTGTTAAATAACATAATTCACATCTAGAAATAGATCTCAGAGATACTCTGATGTAAGCTGAATTTGCTGGATTATAACAACAGGTTACTAAAGAAGATGATTATGATGTTTCATTCATAGTGAATACTAGGTTGGTGGATGTAAAATTTGATACCACAGTTTTAGCTTTGTTAGGTAGTTAGAATAGGAAATAGGAGTCCAAATTAGCGGCAGCTAAAAGACAAAGAAAGGAAGAAGCCCGTGAAAATAGAACAAAGGAAGGTCTGAGGACCAGAGTGAGAACCTCAGGTGAAACAGAGTCCTCCTGGCTAGCCCAGTTTACATACAGCAGGCTGGGGGAGGGGGGAGAAAAAAACATAAAAGGAAGAGCCAAAATTGATCTCCTATCTTCTTTAGGGCCGGCCCATCCTCAGGCCTCAAGGATATATTTTCCTTTGCTTGCCAAATAAAACTGAGCTGTAACCAAGCTATAATACTGGGGTCAAATTTTTGCTGCAGCGAGACAGAACGAAAGAAATTACACATTCCCCCCCAACAGCTTCAAGTTCCATGTGCATGACTTAAACAATGATAAACAGGTGACTGAGTGTTGACAGTTGTAATATGTATCCAAACAAATGTGATATGCTGCTTTATTAAATGCACTCATATCTGTTAGATTCCTAACATGTCCAAGTGCTAGGTCTAGTTCACCAGAAAAATAAAACATAGAAGGAATCATGCCCTCCATTCCCTCAGATTCTGATAGACCTTCTAGGTTTTGATGGAATCCACACTGACCAAGAAAAAGAATCAGGTTGAGCCAGTAATAGCAAAGACCTCTCTTTGAGTTTAGTGACCTTGATGTGACAAAGTTATAATCCTGCATTGTCTGTAAAAAGGAATCCTAGAAAAGAAAAGAAAAGCAATTCTCATATTGACCCCTCCCCTTTTGAAGAGACTTTCATTCTCACTACTCCTTGCAAGGTGACCAGAGATTTTGTGTTGTTTAATGAGACGGTCATAACTTATTTTACACCTTTCTTGTCTTGACAACATTATTTGGCACAGTTGAATTTTTTATGCTTGAACTATTTTTCTCATTTGGCATCTGGAACCTCATTCTCTCTTGGTTGCTGTTCGTTTGTAGTATCCAGCTGTACCTCCATCACGGCCAAATTGCTCTGTCCTCAATTTCCCCCAAAGTGACTACAACCTTCGAAATTTCTCCACCCAAAGCACTCAGCACTTATTTCTCCCTTATATGATTTAATCAATTCATAAACATATACTTTGATTTAAATACATTCACAATCAGATCCCTTTGCAATACTTCCACTCCTACCATGGTTCAAGCAACTAGCAGCTTTTGCTTAGATTTTAGAATTTCTAAAGATTTTTAATCCTAGTGTCTTTACTCTCCTTCCTAACAGTTGATCTTTAACACAGCACCAGAGTTCATTTTCCAAAGATTTCTTTCCTTTGCTCAAAATCTGTCAGCAGTTTTTCATTTAATTAATGAAAGGTCCTACATAAACTGACATTATCCCCTATTGCTTTAAGACTTATTATTCAGCTTTATCCACACTGGTTTATTATTATTTCTGAAATACCCTAAAGTGTCATCACATCTTAACTGCCTCAGAACATTTGACCTGCTGTTTTCTCTACCAGGAATGCTCTTCCTGACAATTCTGTGACTCACTTCCCCTTCCTCCAATTATCCGGTTGTCTAGTCTCTTCTCAGTGATTCTTTCTTTAAGACCCAACAAAAGATGGCAATCCTTATTTTCCTCAGTACCACTTATCTCCATGAGAAATATCATGTATGCAAAATCTTGGTAGCTTGTCATGTTCCACCAACTATAATGTAACTTCTAGTTACATGGATGCAATAATTTGGTTCCCCAAAAATAATTGTTAAGCCAACTAGTAAATTCTTATTTGAAATGGTGCCTGTGTTTAATTACTCAACAGGGCATTTTCTCTTTAGAAAAACATTCCTAAGGCTATTATTATTAGATCAACTCTCCAGATGACAGGTAAGCTACTTTACCTGACTGTTTTGTCCCCTCTGCCTACCTGCATTATACCCAACGCAGTGTCACATTTGAGACTTCTTGGAGACTCTATGTTTTCTTCTTGATTAGTGAAAAGTTGAAAATTATATATAGTGTGAAAAATGTCTGGTAATGTTTTGAATTATTAAAACCCAGCAGATACCTGAACATAAAGGTTATATAAAATATCTGTCATTTCATCACTGTCATCTCTATCATTATCATTGTTTTCATGGTTATAGATTTCATTTACTAAGAATTTACTATATAACAGAAACTGTTCTCAATCTCTATGTGTACTGACTTGCTTAATCCTCTGAACAACGGTATATGGTAGGTATCACCTACCTATCTTATGGATTGTGTTCTGTATTTTACAGATGACATAACTGAGACAAAGCAATTTGGCTCAGACTTTTGTAACATAAATATCCAACTTGAAAGTGGCTGGTGGTTAAAAGAAATACAAATAACGAGCAATAACCTACTCCAAATCTACAGATATTAAAAGAGAAGAGGTGGGTTCTGGAACAAGATGCTGAAACAGGAAGATTCTGAACTCATCTCCTTTAAGGACACACCAAATCTAAAGCTATCTGTGGGACAATATCTTCTAAAAAAAGACCTAAAAACTAGTAGAACAATTTTTGTACATCAGGCAAAGGAAAAGTAGGAAAGACTGAGATACAATCTCACCATAAACTCTACTTCCCAACCTTCTGCCCCACATGGTGACCCATAATTGTGAAGGAATTCAAAATTTGGCTCTTCTGCCTGTGGAGTGAAGAGTTCATATCCCACATGGGGCACCATAACTTTTAAGACATATGCCTGAGAGATGAGTTTCCTCAATTATCCTACCTTTGAAAACCAACTAGGCTCACGTCTATGAGACCAGTGGGGCTGTGGTGAATGGCAAAACAACTCTTAAAGGGCTCACAAACAAACTCACTCACCCCAGGGCACAGGGCAGAAACAGCCTTTAAAAGGTGTTCCAGCTTCATATGAAAAAGCTTATTTGGTAATTTTAAAATAGTTGGGGGTGGGGTTGTGCTGGGATATTCTCAACCAGCAGAGTCTGGTGGGCACCATATTTTTCACTTTGTTTTTAAATTATTTATTTATTTATTTAACTCTAGACACATTTCCCTGGTGAGCATTATTTTTTAGCTTCCATTTTTCCTTTTGTGGCAGGCACTATCTTCACATTCCCCCTTTATCTCACTCCAGAATGTCAGTATCCCCCAGAGGGGAGTGTCTACATGCATCCGGTGTCCTGTTTTTACTTCCAGTGGCCCAGTTTTCACCGCTGCAGCCCAAGGGACACCCTTTCACCACCTGGCTCTGAAGAGCTGCTAGTAGATTGTCCCCTCCAAGCCGCTGCTCAGATAGCAGGCTGAAACACATCCCCACACTTTTTGAGAAAGAGGCTTGTTTGCATGTGCAGGAGCTTTGACCTGAGGGTCAGGCTTTAAGGAGCTTATGGAGGTGTTCTCAGGGGAGGTAAGGCTGGTGGATGCAATCTTTGAATTCTCTTTCTGCTTTGTTCCAATTCAATAGTCATCCAGAAAGGGGCTTATGCTACTGTCTGGCACCCTGAATTTTAAGTTTTCTGCCAGGAGACACCTCCAGATTGCCTGGCTCTACAGGACAGTAGGGCCTATGCTTATGGTCCTACACAGGACTGTGTAACTGAGTTCTTTAAAAATTACTTCCTAAGGGACTGGCTTCCAACAGCCTGAATCTGGGTGCTCACTGAAGTCCTTCCTTTTGTGACCCTGGCTGGTCTTGGTACACTCTCAACTACTGTGAGCTATTACAAATAACATAGTTTGCTTGGAAAATCACAAAGGTTTGAAAAACGACCAAGAGCTAGGGAATGGTTGAACAATATGAATCCTTCCCTATCTAGCTACTACTCATACAAGACTGGGAGAGGTAGCCATTTCATTTAATGAACAGAGACGATCATGGAGAGTCAAGCAAAATGAAGAACAGAGGGATATGCTCCAAACAAAAGTACAAGATAAAAGCCCTTTCCAAAAAGGAGATAGGCAATTTACCTGATAAAATACAGGAGGAGACCCACCGGCCAGCTATGGGGATGAGAAATGGCCAGCTCACAGCCTGGCATATGCTCAGCAGCCTAGGAACAAGTTAACATGGCAAGAGAAGCACATTTCATGTGAACTTCATAACTGCCAGTTCTGTGTTTTCAATCCTGTCTCAACAATCTTATGCCAGTCCCACAAAAAAAGACATAAGTGTTAATCAGTTGTGTAATTTTGAATCTTAGTTCACCAAATATCTGTTTAGCCAGACCCATTGGGAAACAAACTAGTCATTTCAATCTTCTAAGTACTGAATTGGCTTACCTAATCACCTATTTTATCATTGAATAGTTATTGGCATCTAAATCAGTTCATTTGGGGACCAGGTGTTATCATCTAAAATATGCCTCCATTTCATTTGCCTTTTCACCTGCTGCCATGCTTTGCAAAATACACAGGTGCCAGGTCAATAAACCCTACTTAAATATCTAACAGCAATGCCAAGAAATGCCTGAGATACAATTTCAAAAGGTATTCACTATGAGAAATGAAATGAATCATCAGTATTCCACAAACAACATAAGACTGAAGCTTCTACTAATGAAAGCAACCCATTATAATACACAAGGGTAAGTCTCTCTTGCAACAGGAAACAGTAACTCACCTTGTTCAATATGCAGAACAGAAATGATGATTAGGTCAACACCTGACATTATTCTTACAGACCCTCTTTCAAGAAATTAGTCATTGCCTAAGGACAAAACTAAATGGGAATAAGAAAATCAACAGAAAAAAATGTACTCAAGATATTTTCCCATCTACCCATAGAAATTTATTAGTATCATAGTTGAATATATCATCCTTTTGATAAAAAGTGGAGTTTACAAGACTTAATAGACTGAAGCTACTTTTATTTGTTCCAAAGTTTGGTATTTGTTTGGGTCTGTGCAACTTAAAATAAGTGTCTGAAATATCTTAAAAACATTTTAAGCCTTCTCCTCTACTGAAAATTTCTAGTTCCTCCAATTTGGACAAACAAAAGTCAAATGTCTTAATTTCACTGACATTCATCAAATCTACTCACTTTCTGAAATAGTAGTTCAGTTTCCTAGAGACATCTGTGTGATCTGATGATTTTGCATCTTGATGCTTTGCATGTGGTAGAGAATAGAAGTCCCATCACAACACAAAGCCACAATGTGGTCACAATGAGCACCAAATTCCTTTAAGAGAAAGGTTGTGATAGTTTTTTGTGTAATGTCACAGTGATCATAGGTAAGGGTTAGTGACACCAGCTCATATCACGGGGGAGAGCAGGAAGCCTCAGGAACTTAGAGTCTCAGTCCTGCAAGTTAGGAATTTGATTTTGTTCGTATGCATCCTTCAGGGAAATGTCATCTTAAAAAAACTCATAAGACTGAAAAAAATCAGGAATCTCAATTTATGAAATTAGAGACAAAATCAAAATATCAAATGAAATGGACATTTGCACCAATCCAATCAGCATATTTTCTCTGTGCAAAGAAAGCATGTAGGGATGCAAATTATCAGGTGTATTGATTAACTGACCACTGGAGTTAATTCTATGATTCAAATGTCAGAATGCTAAATTCTTATACCCTGATGCAGCATTCTCACTCAACAAACCTGGTTTGTGGGCAAACAGTCATGCCAACCCAACAAACAGTATACACTCAGCTTAGCACTGCCGTCTTTGGTATTTAGAATTGCATTTTTTAATTTTACCTGGCCTGACTACTGTCTTCTGTTCTTACAGTCTTTCTCCTAGCAAGATGAACATAACATCTGATCGAATTACAGTACATCAGCTCCTTAAATACTTAGACTATTCCTGAGTCATCTTAGTTGGAATTCTGTCTGGGATTCTGTAGCTCTTTTGTCCTATTGCTATTTGGTTGTACTGATCATTTATTCAGCATCCTTTCATTCAAGAAGTATTTACTGAGAATTTATTATGTCAAAATATCTATTTTAGTCCCTATAAGGATAATGTTATGCAAGGTGATATAGGAACAGTCTTTGTCTTCATAAACCTCAAAATCTAAAGGGGAAAATATATATGAAGCACATAATTACAACAAAGTACACTGACTAGTATGATTAGGAAAGTTCCCAGCATTATTAAAAAAATCAGGAAAGTTCTTTCAAAAGAAATGATGTTTACACTGACACTGAGAAATAGGATAAATTCTTATTTTTCTATTACAGATGATCTGCTCACTTACTATGTCTGGACTTTATTGGTTTAGTTTTATAGGATTTTTTATTTCTCTTATTCATAAATTCACTTATGATATGTTGTAGCTGCATCCCATCGGACTGAACAAACTTAAGTCGACTATGACAATCTATATTATAAAAATAAAAGATATATTTTTGAAGCATCTACACATCATCTAGAAAAAATGACCTCTCAAAAAGTCAATAGTATTGATGTTCAGTTGTTTAAAAATGAAAATAATTACACAGTGCAGGATCTAGCTTGCCCTAAATTCTGTACAGAAAAAAAAAAAAAAAATTCCTCAACGTCCTCTCTCCATTTAAACCCTCATCATTTCATTCCCTAAAGAATAACTCTCAAGACAGCTTTCCAATTCAAACCATTGATATCAAACTATACGTCTCTTTTTAAGAGGGGAGGTCGGGGAATCTCCTGAAAGCTTTGATACACAGATGCTTTGAACTTAAGCCCAAGTCTTTAACATGATCAGAAGTTTTCCTTGAATTATACTAATATTAAAAGCTTCTAAGGCAAAAAGTTCAAGTCAGTGACAATACTAGTACTATTAAACCAAGCAAACCTGAGGAGAAAAAGGGCAGATCTAGTGTGAGTTTGCATTTACATTCAGTCCCAGCAGCTGCCCATGATTCTAGTTTGTGTTGCCAACTCCTCCCATTCCTGGTCACACATCACTGACACTCCTCCAACCACTGTGTAAGCTGCATGCACTTCCAGGAACCTGGGCCTTAAAAGCTGGCTTCTTTATAATTTGATATTTATCACAACCATCAGGCAACATGAAAACTATGAATATAATGGTCAACATGAGAATTAAAGAGCAAGAATATGAGCTAGCATTTAAAATCTGATCAATATACCTAATTCATAAATTTTTGTAATAATTCAGTCTAACCCCAAATTTATAATTATGACAGAATTCCAAATTCTTCCCACAGTCTCCATGACTTTTAAGACCCCCTACTTTCTGATTGTACTCCTACTATTTTTCACTGTTAGATGTCATCACTTCTTGATATTCATGAAGACATATTTGGAGATCTTTGCATTATTACAATTTCCTGAGCTACAGATTCTCTTTCAAAGCTCATTTTGCCTAATGGCATATGAATGGATTATATTATACCTTTAAGTCTTTTTAAATTGCACTAATATTTTCTAAATTGATGAGAAAATTTTAACCCAGCTGAGGCCTTTTCTTAAAATACCTGCACTAATTACTGTTTTTCAGTGTCATAACATGCATAGACATGTTAGTTCCCTTCTAATATCATAGGCTTCATAAAATTTGTCTTTCAGATTTATTTTTAAAAATGTAAATTTTGCCTTAAACATCACTCTTTTAGACATCTTTAAACATTCATCTCCATCATTATCTTATGTTTTGTTCTGATTTGTGAGTGTGTTTATTTCTATGGTTTATTTTGTACAAGGATACCAATAACATTCTTATTTTCTTTTTTAAAAAAAATCACATCATATTCAGTGAGAATTTAAATCACAAAATAGTGAGAATTGTGACTAAAAATGTTCATACTAAACAGAGACCCTAAACTTATTCACTGATAGATGATATGATCTTAAATAACAAATACACAGAATGAAACTAAGTTTATCTTTCATGTCATGAAACACTGAAGATACTCAGTGTATATAAATGTATAGTATGCATGTAAATACACACATACATAGACATATATATAATGCATGCATACATATGAAAGGCTTCAACATTCGCATTTGTATATAAATGTATAAAACTTACATACATGCATACAACTACACATTACCTAATATAAGCAAATCTAGCACAAAGACTCCAGTACTCTTGCCTGGAAAATCTCACGGACTGAGGAGCCTGGTAGGCTGCGGTCCATGGGGTTGCGAAGAGTTGGACACAACTGAGCGACTTCACTTTCACTTTTCACTTTCCTGCGTTGGAGAAGGAAGTGGCAACCCACTCCAGTGTTCTTGCCTGGAGAATCCCAGGGACGGGGGAGCCTGGTGGGCTGCCGTCTGTGGGGTCGCACAGAGTCAGACACGACTGAAGTGACTTAGCAGCAGCACAAAGAAGTTCTGATATCTGATATATTTTAGACTCAGTTTATAAGTTTCTTCATTAATCCAAACTGCATCTTTCTGAGTTCTCATTACCTCTTTTACCTCTTCAAATTTCCACATACATTCTTTAAAGACAGAAATCTACTAGTTTAGCTTTAAATTCCTTCATGGTACACTGTATGCTGTAAATATTTGATAAATATCTTGCTAGTTAGTACATTTTATTCCATAGAAATAAAAAACAGATTAAAGTATATAGATAAACTAAGTAGATTAAAATATTAAAAAAAAACAGGCAAATATTTAAAGGAATAAAATAGGATACATTTCTTAAGTCTTCATATTAAGATAAATAATGCATGTTTAAAGGTTGAAACAGCTATGCTGTATTTGATAAATGATTTATTTATGTTTCAATTTTCTGGCCCCCACATTCCTATGAATTTTGACCTGAGTTCACCACAATCGTTAGGATATAAACACGTGAATGAGACACTTAACTTTCCTGGAATGTACTCGCATTTCCTGCTAGAGGCCAGGAAGAACTGTGAGGAAGCTGTGGCAAACTCAAGAAAGAATCACACTGCAGATGCTGATCATGTGAAAATGGAAGACCTTCCCCAAAGAAACATATGTGTGAAAGATCACAGGGCTATGGTGAAAATGTCAGAGAAAAGTATGTGCTTTAATTTTCTTTTTTTTTTATTTTACCATCATATCCAAGGAAGGAGCCATTGTGATTGTGCCTGCCAGAGGCTCGGCTGCCAATTAAGACCCCTGTGCTCATGTGACACAGATATCTGTTAAAATTACCTTGCTATAAAAACAGAACATGACTGTATACTCTGGTAGCAAGTTAAAATAAAATAGCTAAGGTCTGACTTGGTGACACTTTGAAACACCATCTTTACCCTCTTTAAAAGTAAAGTAACCATTTTATTAGTTTGCTTTGCATCATTCCAGATACCAATATGTATATATATATGCATATATGTATGCATATATATACACAACATATTCATTATACATGCACATATGTGCATATATTATGCATATACATATATGTATTATATATGCCTATGTTGTTGTTGTTCAGTCTCAGTCATATCTGAATCTTTGCAACTCCATGGACTGCAGCATGCCAGGCTTTCCTGTCCTTCACCATCTCCTGGAGCTTGTTCAAACTTATGTCCATCGAGTAGGTGATGTCATCCACGTCCTCTGTCATTCCTTTCACCCGCCTTTAGTCTTTCCCAGCATCAGGGTCTTTTCTAATGAGTCAGATCTCTTCATCAGGTGACCGACATATTGAAGCTTCAGCATCAGTTCTTCCACTGAATATTCAGCATTGATTTCCTTGAGGATTGACTGGTTTGATCACGTTGCAGTCCAAGGGACTCTCAAGAGTCTTCACCACAGTTCAAATGTATCTGGTTCTTTGGCACTCAGACTTCTGTATGGTCCAACTCTCACATGTGTACATGACTTCAGGAAAACCCATAGCTTTGACTATGAGGACTTTTGTTGGCAAAATAATGTATCTGCTTTTTAATATGCTGTCTAGGTTTGTCGTAGATTTTCTTCTGAGGAGCAAGCATCTTTTAATTTCATGGCTGCAGTCACCATTTGCAGTGATTTTGAAGCCCAAGAAAATAAAGTCTCTCACTGTTTCCATTGTTTCCCCATCTGTTTGCCATGAAGTGATGGGACTAGATGCCATGATTTCAGAGAGACATACAGATATAGATATATATCTGAAATATGAAGTGTTATCTTGCACGCTAGTGTTCATTTATTTTTCAATCATCTAAATCTTGTTCAGCATAATAGCTTCTCCGACCTGGCATAGCTCTTTGTGAGGACAATGAATAGGGTCAGTGAAAGTGTGGTTTAAAATTATCAGTTTGTTTGAGGGTTCTGCAGGCAGATAAGGCAACTCTTATTCTGTCCCAGGAATCATTTCACCTCTCCTCATTCAAGTTTGTACTCTCTAGGTGTGACAAGAGCCTCTTGCATCCATTTTGCCTGCAACAAAGTAGACCAGAGTAGCAGATGCAGTGAAGACTTGACCCTACTGCCTACGCAACACCTAAGAGGGAGATGTGTGTGTGTGCTAAATCACCTCATTCATGTCCAACTTTTTGTGACCCCATGGACTGTAGCCTGCCAGGCTCTTCTGTCCATGAGATTCTCCAGGCAAACATACTCTAGTGGGTTGCTATGCCCTCCTCCAGAAGAGGGAGATATGAAAATGCTATTAGGTTTAGGATTTTATTCTCAGAAATGAAAAGCTTCCTGTAAGAAATAAATAAGAGATTGTTTTCCCCTTTAAATGTAACTGAGAATGTAAATTTTCAATGTAAACTGAGAGGTAATCAAAGTTTCACTGGTGAGCTTTTGCTCGTGGGATTCAATTGACAAACCGAATTTTTCAGTTGAAATGTACAAGTGTTGTAAAAGGGAAATGATACATTTCGATAATAATGTGTAATGTGCTTAACACAAATATATAAAATTTATTTGTAAATTTATTAGAGATACATATATTTATAGATGTTATCAAGTAATATTTTATAAAAAAATCATTAAACTTCTGAAACTCACTATAAGCAGTCTTATAACTTAATAGCCTGAGTCTTCAAATAATGAAGATAAATCAATAATATAGTAGCTAAACTGTTTAATAATAAAAGAATCCAGAAAATTAAGTTTATCATATAGACACTTCAGTGATTTAATCTTACCATGACAATCTTGCCATAGTAGTATAGGAAAGAGGACATTTCTCTCCATGTTTTCCCCGCTGTTTAATAACTTACTATTTCCCGTGATGCTACAGTCCATGCGGTAGTAAAGAGTTGGACTTGATTGAACAACTGAACTGAACTGATTTCCCATAGAATGAACCTTCTCAGCATTAGCAAAAAAATATGCAATTTGATTCCAACTATCTCTCCCAGCTTCAGTTACCTGACTTCACTTCAACAACTCTAAATCACAGACAGGTTCTATCCATGTGATCATAATCTCTCTGCTCAGTGACAATGCTATGCATTACAATATTTATAAACTCTATTTATCAGGTTATCTCTTCCATCACACCTTGTATAAAATAACAAAGTAACAATATGATTCCATTCAATCTCCCTCAACATAAAACCATAATTAACTTTATCATTATTATGCTATTTAAAAAATACTTTCTAAAGTAAAAAATGTTTTAGATATTAAAAACCAACTATTTTAGTAAAGTGTAACTCATTTTAGACTTGATTCATAAAGAAATATAACATTTTAGATAAGTCTGTGGGGTCTGCATTTAACAATTTTTTCAAATCTCACTAGCTTTCAAAATCATCACTATAACATTTCAGTACTTTTAGAAAAAAAAAAGACTCCTTATTTTAAAGACAGTATGCTTTTCATTATAAGTTCATTTAGACATTTTGAAATAGGATACAAGTAATAAGTGGAATGCTCATTACTGCTTAATTATCCTAATTACCTGAATATTCTTTTGGTGAAGCTCTGTCAATACAATTATTGAAAATCTCCATTTACTGTTCCTGTCACTCCATTTCTGTGTGCGCATGTGAAAGTTCTTATTAAAACTAATTTGTTTTATGCACTGACAGTCATGTTTAAAAGTCAGCAGGAAATATAAATCATCCAATTATTCCTATTGAGGAAACAGCATTGAAGTGTGGCTAGATTTAGAATGATAATTTGTACGGCTTTGAATCACTGTGAGATGTGAGGGGCTTTGACAACTTGATCCAGATTTGAATCTGTTGTTAATCCCTTTGTTCTGTGGAAGATTACTTATTTCTGCACACTCTGGAATGCATGGGTTGATGGGTAGAGAACACAGGAGAAAAAATGAAGATAAATTATTGTGTGGGCCTTCTTGTAGAAGGGCATATGTTGTTGAAAGAGATGCAGTTTATCAATCTGGAGTAATTACCAATGTCTTTTAAACATCATTGTCAACGAAGCCACCTTCTGTGTCAGAACTTCTCCTAACCAAATTTATTAGAGATGTTAGAGTACACAAAATAATGATAATCTCCTTAATTGAAACAATCAGAAACCACAAACCATACCTCTCCACCCTCTGACACAGACATCAGGGGAAAAACTGCTCATTAAAAATCTGGAGAAGTGGATAAAAATTGGTGTCATTCTCTGAAAAGTTGAAAACTCAATGTGGTATACAACTTAGAGACTTTTAATAAAGCACTGTTGAAGACAGAGCAGCTGTTGCTTTGAAATGCAACATTATTTTCTGTGTTGTCTTAATGTTCGTCTTTGATAATGAATAAAGAAAACAGCCAATTTAAAACTCAGGGATGTCCTTCGAGAACAGAGAAAGCTCAATGGCACACAGAGAGCAAATCTGAGAAAAGTAAATTTCACCGTAACACTCCAGATGGTTTAGAGAACTTTCTCAATAAAGCTGTGCGGTCCCCACTGGGAACAGGAGCTAAGCTGGCCCAAAATTCCACCGAAGGAGGTGGGCACCAACGCACTTACTTCTTTAAAAAACACTATACTCTATGTTCTAGTTTTATTCAAAGCTCTTGTATAGAAGAGAAGCAAGCTTTCTATTCACTGACTAAATTCTGTTCTTAGGAAAGCAGAGATAAACACCAGTGTAGGTCTTACTTAAACACTGGCAAACAGACACAGGCTACCCATAGACCAAGATAAGAAAATTTCCCTCAAGGAGTCTTTCAGAAGAATTCACTCGAGACCTATTCTAGCCAAGATCTGTTCCACCACAAAGCTGAGCCCAACATGGAGCCAAGAGGCCATGTGCACTCAGAGCCTACAAGTCTCCATTTACTGCCTAAAAGCCTTAGACTTTCTTCCAGTGATCCTGTGGGCATCTCCATCCTTCCAAAGGCATTATCACATATCTGGTGGCTGTTTCCCATATATCTGGTGGATGTTGTGGTGAAGTTTGGGTGCATGAGCAGGAGTATCCACATGGGCGCAAACAACACCCTACACAGTGCACGAACTCAGAGGAGTAAGAGAAGAGAGGCAGAATCTCAAGTCAGAAGACAGGGGCCAGCTCTCTGCATGACCATGTCTGTGTAGAAATCTGTCTAAACTTGCACTGGGTATTGAGATTGTCCTTGACATATATTTGTCAGGTAAGATGAAACATATGTTTTAATAGCTGACAGAAATGGTGTGGACCTAACAGAAGTCGAAGATGTAAAGAAGAGGTGGCAAGAATACACAGAAGAACTGTACAAAAAAGATCATCACCAACTCAATGGAGATGAATTTGAGTAAACTCTGGGAGTTGGTGATGGACTGGGAGGCCTGGCATGCTGTGGTCCATGGGGTTGTGAAGAGTCGGACACAACTGGGCGACTGAACTGAACTGAACTACCTTGATTTATAACTATAAATAATTTAGACTTTGGTATGTGGACCACATTTATAATTTTTCTCCAGGACCCACATATGTAAACATTGGACCAATTTAGGCTACTGAGTTCCCCCCTACCTCAAGTTCAAAAAACAATTCTCTTCCATGGTTAATACAATCATTTAAGAAGAATCTTTTTTTTTTTCCATTTATTTTTATTAGTTGGAGGCTAATTACTTTACAATATTGTAGTGGTTTTTGTCATACATTGACATGAATCAGCCATGGTTTTACATGTGTTCCCCATCCCGATCCCCCCTCCCACCTCCCTCCCCATCCCATCCCTCTGGGTCTTCCCAGTGCACCAGGCCCAAGCACTTGTCTCATGCCTCCAACCTGGGCTGATGATCTGTTTCACCCTAGATAATACACGTTTCGATGCTGTTCTCTCAAAACATCCCACCCTCGCCTTCTCCCACAGAGTCCAAAAGTCTGTTCTGTACATCTGTGTGTCTTTTTCTGCTTTGCATATAGGGTTATCGTTACCATCTTTCTAAATTCCATATATATGTGTTAGTATACTGTATTGGTCTTTATCTTTCTGGCTTTAAGAAGAATCTTTATTTTTAAAGATAATAGGCTTTATTATTTTCTTCTTCTTTATAATATTAACATCTTAGAGATGGATTTTGTCAGGAAATTTTTCAATTGGATCCATCATTTTGCATTCTCCCTCTGTTGTATCTCTGTCTTATGCACAGGAGAATGAAGAAGAGATATATAAGAACTGCACAACACAATCAACAAAAGGGATCAATTGACATCTACACAACCTTCCACTCAAAACACTGGATTTTTCCAAGTATTTATGGAACATCCCTTAATATAAACCATACCCTGGCAATAAAACAAACTTAAACAAATTTAAAAGAATTGAAATCACAGTGTCTGTTCTCTGATCATAATGTGATCAAATGAGAGTCAGGAAGAGAAAGGGGACAGGAAATTTTCTAAACATGTAGCAATTAAACAAACTTCTAGGAATTCAGTAGTTTAAAAAAAAGGTCTTAAAGGAAATTTTAAAAATGCATATAGTTGAAATGAAATTGAAAACACAACCTATCAAAACATGTGAGATATAGCTAAATAAGTTCTGAGAAGAAAATAAGAAATTTATACCATGAAATATTTAAACTAGAAACGAAGAAAAGACAAATTAACAACTTAAGTCATACCCAAAGAAACTAGGAAAAAAGAGTAAAACAAAGCCAAAACAAGAAGAATAAAGGAAATACTAAAGATGGGCAAAAATTAATTTACTTATAAATAGTTAAATAACAGCAAAACCAATTAAACAAAGATATTGTTTTTAGAATTTAATAAAATTGATAAAATTCTAAGAAGACTGACAAAAACACTGAAAATGGGAAAGACATTAATACATAAATCACCAATATCAGAAATGATATAAAGGATATCTGTATAGGTCCTATAGTGATTAAAAGAATAATAAGGAAACAATACACGTATGTTCATAAATTCAACAACTTAGACAAAAAAAATTCTTTGAAAACTAAAAAATCTGAAACTGAAAACTGAAACAAAAACTACAAACTGAATCAAGATAAAATCAATGGTTTGAATTATTACAACCATTAAAATAACTATATATGTATTTTAAAAATTAGACAGCAAGGCTTTATACCAGGACAGCTCTACTGGAGAGCTCTACTTAATGAATAATAATGAATTAACACAAATTCTAAACAATCTCTTCCAGAAAATAAAATGGAAAAGATGATTTCTCAATTAATTGCATGAAGCCAGGATTACATTGATATAAAAAAGTCAAAGTATAAAAACTAAATAACAATAACAACAAAAAAAACCCAAGGGCAGACCAACATTTATCAAGAATTAAAATACAATTGTCACCAAAGTATTAACAAATAGAATTCAGCAATATATACAATGAATTTTATACCATGGTCAACTTGGTTTTATTCCAGAAACATAAAGATGATTTAACATTTGAAAAACAATCTGTCATATTAACAAGCTAAACAACAAAACTCATACAGACTTATAAATTAATTCACCAGAGGCATTTAGCAAAATTCAATACCTGTTATGACAAATTTCCTCAGCATTATTTATTATACCATTATAAGGACATTTTCTTAGTAGAAAGTGTCTGTAATTAATCTGTCCTTTATTGTGTCTGTATTTGCATGAAATCTTCCTTTGGCATCTCTAATTTTCTTGAAGAGATCTCTAGTCTTTCTCATTCTATTGTTTTCCTCTCCTTCTTTGCATTGATCACTCAGGAAGTCTTTCTTATCTCTCCTTGCTATTCTTTGGAACTCTGCATTCAAATGGGTATATCTTTTCTTTTCCCCTTTGCCTTTTGCTTCTCTTCTTTACTCAGGTATTTGTAAGGCCTCCTCAGACAACCATTTTGCCTTTTCGCATTTCTTTTTCTTGGGAATGGTCTTGATCACTGCCTCCTGTATAATGTCATGAACCTCTGTCCATAGTTCTTCAGGCACTCTATCAGATCTAATCCCTTGATATTATACAGAAATGGTATGGGTCTAACAGAAGCAGAAGATGTAAAGAAGAGGTGGCAAGAATACACAGAAAAACTATACAGAAAAGATCTTCACGATCCAGATAACCATGATGGTGTGATCTCTCACCTAGAGCCAGACATCCTGGAATGCAAAGTCAAGTGGGCCTTAGGAAGCATCATTATGAGTAAAGGTAGTGGAGGTGATGGAATTCCAGTTGAGCTATTTCAAATCCTAAAAGATGATTCTGTGAAAGTGCTGCATTCAATATGACAGAAATTTGGAAAACTCAGCAGTGGCCACAGGACTGGAAAAGGTCAATATTCATTTCAAACCCAAAGAAAGGAAATGCCAAAGAATGTTCAAACTGCTGCACAATTGCACTCATCTCACATGCTAGCAAAGTAATGCTCAAAATTCTCCAAGCCAAGATTCAACAGTACATGATCTGTGAACTTCCAAATGTTCAAGCTGGATTTAAAAAAGGCAGAGGAACCAGGGTTCAAATTGCCAATATCTGCTGGATCATAGAAAAGGCAAGAAAGCTCCAGAAAAACATCTATTTCTGCTTTAATAAGTACACCAAAGCCTTTAACTCTGTGGATCAAAACAAACTGGAAAATTCTGAAAGAGATGGGAATACCAGACCACCTGACCTGCCTCTTGAGAAATCTGTATGCAGGTCAAGAAGAAACAGTTAAAACTGGACATGGAACAACAGACTGGTTCCAAATCAGGAAAGGAATACATCAAGGCTGTATATTGTGACCCTGCTTATTTAACTTATATGCAGAGTACATCATTAGAAACCCTGGGCTGGATGAAGCACAAGCTGGAATCATGATTGCTGGGAGAAATATCAATAACCTCAGATATGCAGATGACACCACCCTTATGGCAGAAAGTGAAGAAGAACTAAAGAGCCTCTTGATAAAAGTGAAAGAGGAGAGTGAAAAAATTGGCTTAATACTCAATGTTCAAAAAACAAAGATCATAGCATCCAGTCCTATCACATTATGGCAAATAGATGGGGAAACAGTGGAAACAGTAGCAGACCTTAATTTCTTGGGCTCCAGAATCACTGCAAATGGTGATACAGATGGTGCACTGGAGCCATGAAATTAAAAAACACTTGCTCTTGGAAGGAAAGCTATGATCAACTTAGACAGCATATTAAAAAGCAGAGATATAACTTTGCAAACAAAGGTCCATCTGGTCAAAGATATGGTTTTTCCAGTAGTCATGGATTGATGTGAGAGTTGAACTGTAAAGAAAGTTGAGTGCCAAAGAACTGATGCTTGTGAACTGTGGTGTTGGACAAGACATTGTACAGGAGACAGGGATGAAGACCATCCAAGAAAAAGAAATGCAAAAAAGAAAAATGGTTGTCTGAGGAGGCCTTATAAATAGCTGTGAAAAGAAGAGAAGCAAAAAGCAAAATAGAAAAGGAAAGATATTCCCATTTGAATGCAGAGTTCCAAAGAATAACAAAGAAAGATAAGAAAGCCTTCCTCAGGGATCAATGCAAAGAAGAAGAGGAAAACAATAGAATGAGAAAGACTAGAGATCTCTTCAAAAAAATTAGAGATACCAAGAGAACATTTCATGCAAAGATGGGCTCAATAAAGGACAGAAGTGGTATGGACCTAAAACAAGCAGAAGATATTAAGAAGAGGTGGCAAGAATACACAGAAGAACTGTACAAAAAGATCTTCATGACCCAGATAATCATGATGGTGTGATCACTCACCTAGAGCCAGACATCCTGGAATGTGAAGCCAGGTGGGCCTTAGGAAGCATCACTGCGAACAAAGCCAGTATAGGTGATGGAATTGCAGTTGAGCTATTTCAAATCCTGAAAGATGATGCTGTGAAAGTGCTGCACTCAATATGCCAGCAAATTTGGAAAACTCAGCAGTGGCCACAACTGGAAAAGGTCAGTTTTCATTCCAATACCAAGGAAAGGCAATCCCAAAGAATACTCCAACTACAGCACAATCACACTCATCTCACACGCTAGTAAAGTAATGCTCAAAATTCTCCAAGCCAGGCTTCAGCAATATGTGAACTGAGAACTTCCAGATGTCAAGCTGATTTTAGAAAAGGCAGAGGAATCAGAGATGAAATTGCCAACATCCACTGGATCATTGAAAAAGCAACAGAGTTCCACAAAAAACATTTACTTGCTTTATTGACTATGCCAAAGCCTTTGACTGTGTGGATCACAATAAACTGTAGAAAATTCTGAAAGAGATGAGTATACCAGACCACCTGATCTGCCTCTTGAGAAACCTGTATGCAGGTCAGGAAGCAACTGGACATGGAACAACAGACTGGTTCCAAATAGGAAAAGGAGTACATCAAGGCTGTATATTGTCACCTTGCTTATTTAACTTATATGCAGAGTACATCATGAGAAATGCTGGGCCGGAAGAAGCACAAGCTGGAATCAAGATTGCCAGGAGAAATATCAATAACTTCAGATATGCAGATGACACCACCCTTATGGCAGAAAGTGAAGAAGAACTAAAGAGCCTTTTGGTGAAAGTGAAAGAGGAGAGTGAAAAAGTTGGCTTAAAGCTCAACATTCAGAAAACTAAGATCATGGCATCTGGTCCCATCACTTCATGGCAAATAGATGGGGAAACAGTGGAAACAGTGAGAGACTTTATTTTTTTGGGCTCCAAAATCACTGCACATGGTGATTGCAGCCATGAAATTAAAAGACGCTTACTTCTTGGAAGGAAAGTTATGACTAACCTAAACAGCATATTAAAACGTAGAGACATTACTTTGTTAACAAAGTTCTGTCTATTCAAGGCTATGGTTTTTCCATATGTATGGATGTGAGAGTTGGACAATCAAGAAAGCTGAGTGCCGAAGAATTGATGCTTTTGAACTGTGGTGGTGGAGAAGACTCTTGAGAGTCCCTTGGACTGCAAGGAGATCCAACCAGTCCATCCTAAAAGAGATCAGTCCTGGGTGTTCATTGGAAGGACTGATGCTGAAGCTGAAACTCCAATACTTTGGCCACCTGATGTGAAGAGCTGACTCATTTGAAAAGACCCTGATGCTGGGAAAGATTGATTGCAGAAGGAGAAGGGGACGACAGAGGATGAGATGGTTGGATGGCATCATGACTCAATGGACATGAGTTTGGGTAAAGTCTGGGAGTTGGTGATAGACAGGAAGGCCTGGAGTGCTGCAGTTCATGGGGTCACAAAGAGTGGTACACGACTGAGCGACTGAACTGAAAATGAAAGTGAGGGAACTGGGTGTAAGTTCATGAGATGAGTTAGCAGGTAGTCATATAAGACCTCTATCTGTGAGGCTTGCCAGGACAGCCTAGGAAACTCTCTCCTAAATGGTTAAACGAGTAGTTCATAATAGGTATGAAATAGAATATTAACAAAACAAGATATAAATAGGAATTGAAAGAACAAAGTTTTTCATTGCACATCTAAATGCTGAGTTACTAAGAGTTAAACATTTCTTTAATCCAGGCATTTACAGAGACTAAAGTTAGTGTTCATTTTTAAGTCCCTAAGAAGCAGAGATGAAATATAAATTCTAAAAAAAATTTTATGTGTGTTCACACAGCACTTTTTTAGGACTAATTTTCTATGGAATATATTTTTGCAAGGGCTGGTTTAAATCAGAGCTGACCAGCACAGTCTTCAAATCAGAGCTGACAAGCATAATTTCTCTTATCATGCATTACACTTTAGTTATCCAAGTAATTGCTTTCATTTATTGCCAGAAATACTAAATATTTGCAGGTTTTCTTTTTCTTATGAATATATAAAAAAATTCATTTTCCTTAATTAAAAAAACATACAAGAAATATTATAAGGACATTTTAATTTATTTTTTTCTCTTAAGTTAACAGACATTGTAGTTATTTGACTTTTAGATATAAGAATATGTAGGTCAACAGTTAAATTCAAACATAATTTTATTTTTGACAAAATCCAAAAAAGAATAACTCACAGTGCTCTATGTATATGGTATGATATTTTTACTTCTGTATACTCTTATATTTTTATTTAAATTTGACAATTCATGATATTAAAATGAGCTGGAACAACCCACTAAAACTGAGATTCCCTGAGGTCATCTTGTTCCAAACACATAGTTATTTATTCTCACTTCACTGCAGTGATTTGACTTAGCATAATGCTGATTGGCCTCTATTTTTGACTCTGAATTCTCTTGCAGGCATGTGTCAGCTTATTCCTGAAGTGGTTATACATAAGCTCCTCTCAGATATTCACTGTCCTATTTTGTCATGTCTTTTCAGGCAATGCTTCCATTGGGAGGAATGGTCCTGACTTAGCTCTTTAGGTGTCTCACCAGTCAGGAATGCAAGCTACATTTCTGGTGGGACAAACTGTTTATTCCAGCAAACACAATTCCAAGAAGAGGGAAAAATTGAAGGTTCATTAATACTCAAGTCTGCTGCAGATAAGAGGTTTAAGTAAGCACATTAATCTTATATTTTCTTATGAGCATATTTTACCAGTGACCCAAGACCAAGTGCTTTCATGTGGCTCTCTTTGTTTCAGGACTCAAATTATGTCAATAAGAAAACTGGAAATTGCAAATTAGATCAAAGTCACCTGTTGTTGGTTGGTTTTAATCTTCTATTTGAATGTAGAAGAATAGTACAATGTTCCCAGAAAACACACTTTGAATGTTTGAAAACAGGGATCATTTGGGCCTAATAGCTACTTAGCAAATGTGTGACTGTGTTTGTGTCTCCTTTATCTAATGTTATTTTTGTAAATCATATATAGTCAGGTAGATGTGTATTAGAAAAAATACATTCATAAAATTTGGAATACAGAAGTAAATCTTATAATGCAGTATAGTTTTTTCAAAATTGTTATAATGAAATCATTGCTACAGTGATGCTAAAATTACACTACATGTTTCCAAAAAATTGAGTCAAATGCTCTTAGGTAATTAATTTTAGTCATATTCTAAAACATCAAGATTTCAACAATTTAAAAACCATTTGTTGGCATGGCAACATGAACTTAATTAAAACTAGATTAAAGCAATTAACCTAAAACATATTGTACTACTGAGTGTTTGATTTTGAATACTTTGGAAGAAAAAGAACATTTTCCATAATCATTTTAGGTCTTTCCTCTAATGGAACTGTTTAGGTTTTATAATGGACCTATACACATGTACTAATGTGTCAAAAGACTGTTTTCATGGGAAGAAGATGGTTATGAAGATGATTTCCATTAAATGAAATATCAGTTTTCCTATTGGAATTGAAAGAGCAAAACAATTTATGAATATTACTTACTGTCTTTTCTTAGCCAAAATATTCAGGAGATTTGAAAAAATAACCACAGTGTTATCCTTTATTTCACCCTTTATTTTCCAGCCAAATGAACTAAAATTTGTGTAATATTAATGAGGGAGATCATACTATGATGACCACAAAAATAAAACATGGGTTAGAGTAGGAAAGCTAAAAAGTTTATGGTAAAGATACGATCATTTTTGGATTTTTAAGAACCAGTGTTTTCATAGTTAACAAAAGAGGAAAGTTGGGGGAGGGAAAATTAGGAGTTTGGGATTAAAGTATACACACTACTCTGTATAAAATAAACAACAAGGACATACTGATGCACAGGGAACCATATTCAATATCTTTTAATAACATATAATGGAAGAGAATGCAAAAAAAGATATATATGTATAATTGAATCACTTTGCTTCACAATCTGAAACAATCTGAACACCATAAATCAACTATATTTCAAAAATACACATTTTTAAAAAGTACAAGTGTTTTTACAGCAGAGAAGTTCATAAGTGCGCAGATATTATTCACTGAACATTTTAGATTTTCTAGAAGTTTTCAAGTCCATGGTTGGTTTATTGGCTTTTTTATTCACTTTAGCAATAGTGAGTGTTTGTCAAGTGGAGCCTGGAGAATCCCCAATGGACAGAGGAGCCTGACGGTCTATTTTCCATGGGGTCACAAGGAGCTGGACACAGTTGAGTGAGTAAGCACAGCACAGGCTCAATCTCATTTAAATAGATCCACCAGGGATGCCTTGCTGTCTCCCCACCACATCCACATTGTCCATTCTTTCAGTAAAAATATCATCTCTGGGCCTCATTCTCTGTGCTTTGAGGGGGCTGATTCCCACCCTAGGTTTAAATTGTATGGGTGCTTTGTTTGCTTAGCCAGACTGAACCACACTTCCCAGAACTTCCTTTAATGTGTGTTGCTAGTTATTCTGGTCAAATGGAAGATTCTTGGAAGATCTGGAAAGCAGAAAAGAGGCAAGAGCCATTCTGTAGGTCATACGTATTGTTGCTGGTCTGCTGACTCAGATTTTCAGGTTGAAATAGCACTGGATTGGCAACTGCTCAAACTTTCGCTGGATTCTTCTACAGTGTCTCTAACTCCTGGGCCGGGTGTGTGTGTGTGTGTGTGTGCGCATGTGTGTGTGTGTGCATGTGTGTGTGAGAGCATCTTAATGAAGAAGAACCCTGGCTTCTACAGTATACTCATATCAATCAGGTTGGATGGTTTGCCTGGCACTCAAGAGGGCACGGTGTAGAAAGGCCTTTCCATCAGGTGCCCATCCCATGACTGGCCATCACAGGAGAAGCTGAAGACTACAGTGGAAAAGATAAATATTTATGTTATACAGCCTCCCCCTAGCTATCTATTTTACACATGGTAATGTATATACATCAATGTTATTCTTTCAATTAGTAGCCCCTTCTCCTTTCCTCGTTGTGTCCACACGTCTGTTCCTTATGTCTGTGTCTCATTATTTCCCTGTAAATAGGTTCAGAAGTACCATTTTTCTGCACTCCATATATATGCATTAGTATACAGTATTTGTTTTTCTCTTTCTGACTTACTTCACTCCATAACAGACTCTCGGTTCATCCTCCTCACTACAATGAACCCAAGTGATAGACCTGGAGGGGTGAGATGGGGTGGTAGGAGGGAGGGGCAGGAGGGAGGGGATATATGTATACTTGTAGCTGGTTCACGTTGTTGTACGGCAGAAAAACAACACAACATTGTAAAGCAATTATTCTCCAATTTAAAAAAAATGAAAAAATAAATAAACAGTCTCAAAAAAAAAAAACCCAGAAAAGGCAGATATTTAGCGAGGCTGGGGATGTTGTGTTTTCACTCTCCTCTGTATTCAAGATTGGACGGCACGCGGAGTTTTGTTCCTTTCACTGCCAATCACAACATGTTCCTCTTAGCTCTCTTCACTTTTCCATGGGTTCCATCTCTTATTGGCCCAAGTAGGCTTTGTCACAAGTGCTCAGACCTTGAGCTGCAGCAGCATGCTCCCTCCTAGCTTCACAAAACAGCACCTAAATTCTTCAATGTATTATCCTGCCCTCCCACCTTATTTACCAGCCTGGAAGCCGGGAGAGCAGTAAAAGCCTACATATCTTTCTCTAATCACAGATCTTCAACTTTCTCGCTAGAGCTTCAGCTCCTGCTGGTTGTCAGTGTCCAGCTGGCCTGCCCACCTCAGAGGCCTGCCCGCCCCACAGCCACGGTTTATTTCCCTTCTATGCTGCAGTGTGTTATGGGAAATTCCTAAGACGACTTCATCATATCAACTTGTGCTTTAGGGGCATCCCTGTACTTTCATGTCAAATCAGTCCACATGTAACCTATGCACCAGCCTTTCCTCACATAGAGGTCAATGTCCAACCTAGATTTTCCTGGCAGATGCCTTTTTCCCATTGCCCATTTCTTTCTTCTCTTGGTTGGCCCCCAAATTGTTGGTTTGAAATCTCAGGGGCTTCTCAGGTGAAAATTACCTCTGTACATGCAGGGCAAAAAGCGACTGAAAAAAGCACATGACCCCAGTTTGGGAGGTGGGAGGTTTAATAAACAAGACATTACACGTGACGCTTTTCTTGGGCAACCACAAGAGTAGATTTCCACACCCACCTGTTAGAGACTTGAATGTGGATATAGAAGCTGTAACTGGGCCTAGAGTTGTATATCATCCAGAAGGTCTCAATCACACATCGCTCTCACATGGATGCAGCTCTAAAAATGGCTCCAGCTGTGATAACTGTGGGCAGAAAGTACATTTCAAGGACAGGGATCAGGGGCGAGGAGCGTGATTGCCTGGGTCAGCTTGTGGTTCAACTGGCCGTTATTTCCTCCAGTAACTTCCTCCAACAAGACAGCAGGACAGGGAGGACTGCACAGGACTCAGTCTCTCCCCCTGGGCTTTCAGTTTGCATCTGTGTCTGCTAGTGTCTCTGTACACTCATCTTACCTCCTCACTGCTTGTGCTCTGAGTTCAAGCTCATCATCACCAGATGAAAACAACAGCTTTGCAGAGACTGCCTGGCCCACTCCAAAAATAGTGCAAGGTCAAATCCCTAATACCTGGCATGTTATAACCCACTGGATATGAAGTTATGCTTCCATGATTGAACTCTGGATGATATAGAAGGACATGTAACCCAGGCCACAGTCAATAAGCCCAGTCCATTTTGCTAGTCACCAGGGCAATTTGCTCAGGAATCGGTGCTTGACACAATTCGTTCAATTTCTTTTCAGTAACTCATGCATTAATTAACATTCTTTTACCCTCTATACTGAGATTTTCTTTTAAAGAAACTGAAAGTTTTTAATAATACAATAGTATTATTTATATTTTCCCAAATTCACTGAGGGTGTTGTTATGTTCATTTTACTCATGAGGCATGCAGGAATTGAGGCTTGGAAAAAGTATATAGTTTATCCAAGGTCACATATCCAATTCTGTTGGAGTTTCATTGCAATACAGGCCCGTTTAATGTCAAAGACAGTTGTATTTTGCATGATTAATTAAGGAAAAGAGAGGTAATTATGATAATGATCTATTGCTTTCAGGCTCTTCTACAAATAAAATGTCAGTCATCATTATTTAAATGTAATTTGAGACTGTGTTGGACACCTTTAAAAAAACAACTATATTCTATAGCATAATACCTCACCCTGTGACATGGTCTTGGATTGCATTAAACAATTACTATCTTAAAGACATGGATGCTACCCAGGTTCTCTGATGTGAGACTGATCATTTATTTCTCTCGGTATCACAGGTTATTGATACTCTGAAAGGGAAATGGTTTATTTGAATTTTCATCAGGCTCATGAAAGGACCTGATGCTCTTGGCAGGGGAGAGAAATAGCCTCAGACCTCCTTTCATTCACATGGGTCTTATTTATAGAATTTGATGTGTATTGCTTTTTTCATAATGTTATGTGAACACTTTTGTATTAAAATATCATTTGCACATAATTTCCTTACACCAGAGAGTCTATGTAAGTTTGTATCAAATCTTAGACTCTATGTAAAGTGTATCCCTCAGGACCTAATGGGAAGTAAGTGGAATAGTGAATCTACATATTTCAAAATGGATTTAAGACAAGTGGTGCTAGTGGTAAACAATCTGCCTGTCAGTGCAGGAGACATAAGAGATGCAGGTTGATCCATGCGTTGGGAAGATCCCCTGGAGAAGGACATTGGAGAAGGCAACCTACTCCAGTTTTCTTGCCTGGAGAATCACATTGAGCAGAGGAGCCTGGCTGGCTACAGTCCATAGGGTCACAAAGGGTCTGAAGTGACTAAGCCCACAGCACAACACACACTAAATGTCATCATTAATATCGTTTAATCAGTGCTGCATAATTTCAAGGACAATTCTTTCTTCAATGAAAATCTATTCACAAGTAGCACTTTAGAAGATATTGCAAATGCAAAGAAAAGTAAGGCTCCATGCTTACTGTTGAGAAGTTCATAGATTAGAAATGCAATAAAACAAACATGAACTCAAATATTAGTGGCCTGTTTGTAGACCACAAGGTTAGGTTGCTTAACTGGGCTTATGTTGGGGATAGAGTGAGAGAAAAAAATATCATCTGTGCTGAGTCTTGAAGGCTAGATTGGAGTTAAGCAGGCAAAAGCAGAGAATGAGAGAAAAGAATTCCAAGTAGAAGAAACTGCATATGAAAAAGTCCAAAGGAGTAAGAATGCTAGGTAGGGAATGGAGGGGGCATACTGTGGTTGAGAAGTTATTAAAAGAGAAAAGTAGAACTAAATAACAGAACTGGGCATCCTAAGACTGGAATTCTCTTTATTCAAGAGATGTTCACTGAGGCACTTGGAGGCTGGCGATGGCATAATCAGGGAGATCACCTCAGAGAAAGGTAGAAGACAGATTGAAGAGGCAGAAAATAGAAACGTGGGAGACTGGTTAGGGGACCGAGGCAACAGTCTAGTCCAGACCGTACATAAGTGAATTAAGGTTGTAGTAGATGTATACTTACATTCGGAAAGTACATATTAAAATAAGTCTACTGGCAGTGACTGGAAGGTACAGGTGAAAATAGAGCCCTAATCACAATATTTAAATAATTAATAATACATGTTTATAAAATGCTTATTATAGGAAGCGATAATTACTTTAAATGTGTGAAATGGAATATCTCCTGTCATATCATTAAACAAAGACATAACAGTCATCAACAGGAGAGGATGTGAGAAATAAAAAAGAGGATGCTGGCCCCAGATAGCTGAGAAGCATACAAAAGGAATGACTTCGATAATTCCAGACTCTTGCATCTTCCCACACATAGAAGAGTGCTAAATTCCTTGAGATATCTGGTTTTCTTAATTAGCAGTAATCTTTGATGTTTAGACAGCCTGACCTCCTTTGTTAAAAATTTCTGTATATCCTAACTTCTTCGCTTGCCTCCTCAGAGCAGGTTCTCAGGGCTACTGAGGTGCTGCCTCCCAGGCTTGAAGTCCTAAGATATTCCGATGGAAGAAAATAACTCCCACTCCAGTACTCTTGTCTGGAAAATCCCATGGACTGAGGAGCGTGGTAGGCTGCAGTCCATGGGGTCGTAAAGAGTCAGACATGACTGAGTGACTTCACTTTCACTTTCTTTCTAACTTCAGGTTGTGAGTACTTATTTAGTCAACAAGTGTATCCTTGTAGAATTCAATTCTTAGAATAACTCTATAAGTTATAAACTATTATAACTTTTGAGTGCCAGTGTAACTCAGCCAGCCTGACAGAGCTGTCATTTGATTATAGATATTTTGCTCCAGAGTCCCTGCTTTCTACCCCTTGTTTTATGCAAACAGTGAAGGTTTCATGAGTCAGACACTGCAATAAGAACTTGAATTCTCACAACAATCTTCTGGGTTGATTGCTTTTATTGTCCCATTTTACACAAAAAGAAACTGTAAATTAGTATCTCAGCAAAATTACCAACACAACTAACTTAAAAACTAATAAAATGATTAATCACATTGACATCTGAGCAAATTAGCACAAATGTGAAGTGAGGGAAATGGGATTCAGTGACATAGGTGTCTCATCCCCAAATCAGTACTCTTGTCCACTACACCTCAGGAAACTGCTAGGTGCTATGTCTCAAGGACATATGAGGAGCCTAAATGGAGGGCTTGGCATCAACTAGCCTATCATCTAGTAAGACAGCCAGAAGCAGGGACATTTTAGTCCACTGTGGTACATGCTGTAATGTTGGAGAAGAAAAACCTTGTTAGAAAGCAAAAGTAAAAAAAGGATACAATAGAAACATTATCAAAGTCTTGCTTACACTCTTATTCAGTATTCATTTATTTGTAAACATGGATTTTCCTTGTGAATTCCCTGATATAGAAGTTGAAAATATCCATCAGAGCTGGTAAATGCAATTTTTCTTTAAATCAATTGAAAAACTTCCCTTATATCTTGAAATAACTATTTATAATTTTCTCAATTCAATTCAAAATATAGATTCTATTCTTAAGAAACTAAAACCTCAATTAAGTGGCTCTTATATTTGTATTGAAACAAGCTTTAAGAATAGTATAAATTTGAGGATTATTAAGAAGGACTACATTCTTGTTGAGAAGGTGAGTTAGGATTGAGAACACAGCCTTCAATAAGCCTCAATTATCAAGAGATTATTTCAGTAAAATTACATTGTTTTGAGGAGTTAGTTTTGTTTGGCCTCATTTATGTGGAAGGGACAATCTGAATAAAGATACATAGATGAAAAAAGTTGGATAATGTTCAGGAAACAAGAAGAATTTACTTGACTGGTGCATTAGGAAAATAAAGGGACTGCTGAAAGATATGTCATGACATATAAATGAGTAAGAACTGAAGAAAGCATTGTCTACAGGCTGAGTAATTTATATTTTCTTTGGTTAAAAAAAAAACTTTGGAGGATTTCAGTAAGTCTGGTGTGATTATTGGCAGGTTTACATTTATTATCAATCTTATTACTAGTTCTAATAGAAACTTGTTGAGGGTCTACCTGAGTCAAGGTGATGCAAACAGGTCATGCTCCCCAAGTAATGGATAATCTAGTTGTTGAATCAAGAGAGAAATCTTTAAGACCAATAATTATATAATGGTTTCAAGCAGCCCTGCACAATTTGATAGATTCTTAATGAACTATGGCAAAGCCGCTACTGAAGATAATTAATTCAAGTCTGAAATATTGGCTCTTTATATCATCAAAGCACAAACAACTGTATTTGCTTCCCTTCCCTTTGGCTATGGCTGTGTAATCATTAGAATTGCTTATGCCATTTTATCTTTTCAGCTGTTTCAGAAAACCAGCTTTAGGCAATTAATTACATAAGCCGTGTTGTGAGGAGAGCAGTGACAAATATGATCAAAATTACTGAAGCGACTATATCCAGAAATTTCCACCAACACACATAATTCTGTTTCTTTACTTTCTCACACATTCTGGTTTGGTGGAATTCAGTGAAAATGATGGACGATTATAGACTGTTTGATAATGCATTCTATCAATGTGTAGAAACAGCTTTGCAAATGCTATTTGCAAATATATACATATTCTGAATGTGTACAGAAATAGGTCAATGTTCCGATCTGAAGGCAGGTTGGCAAGAGAAATTATGTTATGGGGGAAGGGCCATTGTTTTTGTTCTATTAGGCCTTCAAAGCTCTGGGTGAGTCCAGCCCACTTTAAGGAGGGCAGTCTACTTTACTCTATCTACCAATTTTAATGTGAATCTTGTCCAAAAACATCCACACAGACAAAATGCAGAATAATGTTTGACAAATATCAAGTTAACTCATAAAATCAGTTATCACGCTATCTGCAAACGTATCTATAATGTTAGAAAATCTTAAGTGGAAGATAACCAAGCAGGAGATGGAGACTGGAAATCCTGGATCTGTTGTAGATAGCTGCATATCAGGATATGGTTAACACAGAAAACCTTACAGAGAAAGTGATATCTGAGTAAAGATCAGAAAGTAGATAGTGGTAAGAGGGGAGGCCAAAAATGTATCCATTAGGATTTACAAGACACAGTAAGAGAAAGGACTCTAAAGCAGGAGTTAGCCTGGAATGTTACAGGGATATCAAGGCAACCAGTGTGTTTGCAATAGTCATGAAGGGAGAGTAGTATTGGACAATTTCAGAGAGTTAAAGGAATCATATAGTGAGAATTAAAGGAATCATATAGTGAGAGTTGGACTATAAAGAAAGCTGAGCGCCAAAGTATTGATGCTTTTGAACTGTGGTGTTGGAGAAGACTCTTGAGAGTCCCTTGGACTGCAAGGAGATCCAACCAGCCCACCCTAAAGGAAATGAGTCCTGAATATTCTTTGGAAGGACTGATGCTGAAGCTGAAACTCCAATACTTTGGCCACCTGATATGAAGAACTGACTCCTTGGAAAATACCCTGATGCCAGGAAACATTGAAGACAGGAGGTGAAGGGGACAACAGAGGATGAGATGGTTGGATGACATCACCAACTCGATGGACATGAGTTTGAGCAAGCTCTGAAAGTTGGTGATGTTCAGAGGGAAGCCTGGCATGCTGCAGTCCATGGGGTTGCAAAGAATAGGACACAACTGAGTGACTGAACTGAACTGAAAGGAAGCAAGATAATCTAAGGTTTTCAAAACCACTGTACAGTCTTTGTCATTTACTCTGATTGAGATGGGTCATCACTGGAGATTTTGAACATGAATCTAACATATAGTCACATGTTGTTCAACTGCTCAGCCATGTCTGACTCTTTGCAACCCCATGGACTGAAGTACTCCAGGCTTCATTGTCCTTCAGTATCTCCTAGAGTTTGTTCAAACTCATGTTCATTGAGTTGGTGATGCCATCAAATCTTCTCATCTTCTGTTGTTGAGTTTTAAGCCACATTTTTTCACTTTCCTCTTTTACCTTCATCAAGAGACTCTTTAGCTCTTCTTCGCTTTCTGCCATAAGGGTGGTGTCATCTACATATCTGAGGTTATTGATATTTCTCCCAGCAATTTTGATTCCAGCTTGTGATTCCTTTCATTTGGCATTTCACACAATGTATTCTGCATATATGTTAAATAAACAGGGTGACAATATACAGCCTTGATGTACTCCTTTCCCAATTTTGAACCAGTCCATTGTTTCATGCCCAGTTCTAACTGTTCTTCTTGACCTTCAAACAAGTTTATCAGGAGGCAGGTAAGGTGGTCTGGTATTCCCATCTCTTTAAGAATTTTCCACAGTTTGCTGTGATCCTAACAGTCAAAGGCATTAGCATAGTCAATGAAGCAGAAGTAGATGTTTTTCTGAAATTCCCTTGCTTTATCTATGATCCAACAGATGTTGGCAATATCATCTCTGGTTACTCTGCTTTTTCTAAATCCAGCTTATACATCTGGAAAATCTCAGTTCACAAGGCCCTTGTAGCTTCTCTATTAAAGGTACATTACAGGGAAGCAAGGGTAAAGGCAGAGAGTCAATAGGATTTGTTGCAATAACACAGGTGACAGATGATAATGGCTTAAACAAGAGATACCAGGGCAGGTAGTTAAAAGTAAATAAGGATAAGGTATTAGTACTTCTTTGGAAGCCACAAATATAATAATGGCTAAAAATCATCAGTGTATTTTAAAATCTACTTGACTCTTATGCCATCCTTGGACTTCCCAGGTGTCTCAGTGGTAAATCATCCACCTGCCAAGCAGGAGATGTAGGTTTGATCCCTGGGTCAGGAAGGTACCTGAAGAAGGAAATGGTAACCAACTCCAATATCCTTTACAAGAAAATCCCATAGACAGAGGAGCCTGGGGGGCTAGAGTCCATAGAGTCACAAAAGAGTCAGACACAATTTAGCAACTTAACAACACCAACAAATATCATCTTTAATTTGCTTACTTTAGAACCATGAATATAAAGCTATTTTGTTCATTAATTTTACTAAATATTTTAATTCTTTACCAAAGTAATAACATGTTTATCTTAGAGAGAATTGAACACATATTTACAAAGACATGTGAACTAAAGATGGGCAGCAAACAAGCAGGATTATGCCAGGTATGCAAAGCTGGTTCAACATTTGAAAACCAGTACAATCTCTCATATCAAAAGCCTAAAAAATAAAAGTCTCATGTTCAGGATAAGCATTTGGAAAAATTCAAAATCTATTCAAGATTAACAAACTTTCAGTAGACTAGGAATAGAAGGGGACTTCCTCAATTTGATAAAGATATCTGTAAGAAATCCACACCTAATCCCATACTTAATGATGAGAAAATCAAAGCTTTCACACTAAGTTCAGATACAAGACAAAGATGGCCCTTTTAATCACTCATTTTCAACACTGTAGTGGAATCTTGAGCTAATGCTATAAGACAAGTAATGGAAAGTGAATGTTGCTCCATCTGTCTGACTCTTTGCGACCCCATGGACTGTACATGGAATTCTCCAGGGCAGAATACTCGAGTGGGTAGCCTTTCTCCTCTCCAGGGGATCTTTCCAACCCAGGGGTCGAACCCAGGTCTCCTGCATTGCAGGCAGATTCTTTACCAACTGAGCTATCAGACAAGTAACAGAAATAAAAGATAAAAGATTGTGATGAAATTAAAAAAAAAAAAAGTCTTTGTTCATAGATGATGTAATCGTCTATGGAGAAAACCTAAAAAAAAAAAAAAACACCACCACCAAAAACAAAAAATTGCTGGAATGAAAAGCAATATGGTGAAGTTGCAGAATATATAGTTAATATCTAAAAGTCAACTGCTTTTCTATACACAAGCAATGAACAAGTAGGGTTTGAAATAAAAAACACAATACCATTTACATTAGTACCCAAAAAAGTAAAATGTTGCTAAGTCATTTCAGTCGTGTCTGACTCTGTACGACCCCATAGAGGACAGCCCACCAGGCTCCCCCGTTCCTGGGATTCTCCAGGCAAGAGCACTGGAGTGGCTTGCCATTTCCTTCTCCAGTGATGAAAGTGAAAAGTGAAAGCAAAGCCGCTCAGTCGTGTCTGACTCGCAGCGACCCCAGGGACCGCAACACCAGGCTCCTCCGTCCACGGGATTTTCCAGGCAAGAGTACTGGAGTAGGGTGCCATTGCCTTCTCTGAAAAAAAGTAAAATACTTAGGTATAAATGCAATAAAATATGCAGAAGATCTTTTTGAGGAATATTGAAAAATCTGAAAAACATAAGGAAAGAAGAAATAAACAAATGGAGAGATAGTCCACATTCTTAGATAAAACAAGACGTCATCAATATGCTGATATTTCATTTCTTTACAATTTATTTCATGGATTCAATGTAATCCCAAATAAAATCCCACCAAATTATATTGTGAATACTGACAAATTGATTCTAAAGTTATATAGAAAAAGGAAAAGGCCCTGAATAGCCCATACTATACTGAAGAATAAATTTAGAGGACAGACACTACCCAATTTCAAGATTTACTATAAACCTATAGAAATCAAGATAATGTGGTAATGGTGAAAGAATAAGCAAATAGGTTAATGGGACGAAATATAGAGACCATAAAAGACTCACATAACTATAGTCAACTAATCTTTAATAAAAGACAGGCAATATAATGGAGTAAAGACAGTCTTTTCAACAAATGGTGCTGGGACAACCGAACATTCACATGCAAAAAATGACATAGACCTTACACCTCTCACAAAACTTAACTCAAAATGGATCACAGATCTAAATGTAAAATGCATAACTATTCTTTAGAAACACAGGAGGGAAAGTAGATGGCATTGCAGATAAAGATGACATTTTAAGATATAACACCAAATCCATGCTGATAAAAGAAATAATTGATAATTTGGACATCATTAAAATTCAATCATTTTCTGCAAAAGACAATACCAAAAAAAAAAAAAAAAGGCAACAGCAACAACAACAAAATGATCCATGAGTTCACTTCATTTCAGTTCTGTCACACAGTCATGACTGACACTTTGTGACTCCATGGATTGCAGCACGCCAGGCCTCCCTGTCCTTCACTAACTCCCAGAGTTAACTCAAACTCATCTCGATTGAGTCAGTGACGCCATCCAACCACCTCATCTTCTGTCATCCCCTTCTCCTCCCACCTTCAATCTTTCCCAGCATCAGGGTCTTTGCCAAAGAGTCAGTTCTTCCCATCAGGTGGCGAAAGTATTGGAGTTTCACCTTCAACATCAGTCCTTCCAATGAATATTCAGGACTGATTTCCTTGAGGATGGACTGGTTGGATCTCCTTGTAGTCCAAGGGACTCTCAAGAGTCTTTTCCAACACCACAGTTCAAAAGCATCAATTCTTCAGAGCTCAGCTTTCTTTATGGTTCAATTCTCACATCCATACATGACTACCGGAAAAACCACAGCCTTGACTAGATGGACCATTGTTGGCAAAGTAATGTCTCTGCTTTTTAATATGTTGTCTAGGTTTGTCATAGCTTTTCTTCCAAGGAGTAAGCGTCTTTTAATTTCATGGCTGCAGTCATCATCTGCAGTGATTTTGGAGCCCCCAAAAATAAAGTCTGCCACTGATTCCACTGTTTCCCTATCTATTTGCCATGAAGTGATGGGACCATATGCCATGATCTTAGTTTTCTGAATGTTGAGCTTTAAGCCAACTTTTTCACTCTCCTCTTTTACTTTCACCAAGAGGCTCTTTTTCAGTTCTCTTTAATTCTATTGCTTTCTGCCAAAAGGGTGGTGTCATCTGCATATCTGTTATTGATATTTCTCCCGGCAATCTCGAGTCTATCTTGTGCTTCATCCAGCCCAGGGTTTCTCATGATGTACCCTGCATATAAGTTAAATAAGCAGGGTCACAATATGCAGCCTTGATGTACTCCTTTTCCTATGTGGAACCAGTCTGTTGTTCAATGTCCACTTAAAACTGTTGCTTCTTGACCTGCATACAGATTTCCTAAGAGGCAGGTCAAGTGGTCTGGTATTCCCATCTCTTTCAGAATTTTCCAGTTTGTGGTGATCCACAGTCAAAGGCTTTAAAAAGTCAATAAAGCAGAAATAGATGTTTTGTTTTGTTTTTTTTCTTCTGGAACTCTCTTGCTTTTTCAATGATCCAACAGATGTTGGCAATTTGATCTCTGGTCCCTCTGCCTTTTCTAAATCCAGCTTGAACATCTGGAAGCTTGAAGTTCATGTACTGTTGAATCCTAGCTTGGAAAATTTTGAGCATTACTTTGCTAGCATGAGATAAGTGAATCTGTGCGGTAGTTTGTGCATTTTTTGGCATTGCCTTTCTCTGATTTGAATGAATACTGACCTTTTCCAATTCTGTGGCCATTGCTGAGTTTCCCAAATTTGTCGGCATATTGAATGCAGCACTTTCACAGCATCATCTTCATATCTTTCTTTATATCTTTTGCTTCTGTTGGGTCCATACCATTTCTATTCTTTATTGAGCCTACATATGCATGAAATGTTCCCTTGGTATCTCTAATTTTCTTGAAGAGATCTCTAGTCTTTCCCATTCTATTGTTTTCATCTATTTCTTTGCACTGATCACTGAGGAAGGCTTTCTTATCTCTCCTTGCTATTCTTTGGAACTCTGCATTCAAATGGGAATATCTTTCCTTTTCTCCTTTGCTTTTCGCTTCTCTTCTTTTCACAGCTATTTGTAAGGCCACTTCAGACAGCCATTTTTCTTTTTTGTATTTCTTTTCCATGGGGATGGTCTTGATCATTGCCTCCTGTACAATGTCACGAACCGCCATCCATAGTTCATCAGGCACTCTGTCTATCAAATCCAGTCCCTTAAACCTATTTCTCACTTCCACTGTATAATCCTAAGGGACTGGATTTAGGTCATACCTGAGTGGTCGGGTTGGGGGTGCTGGAGTGAGTGGCAGCCGCGTGGCGCTGGAGTGGCTATGAGGAGATACCCCACATCCAAGATCAGAGAAACTCCAGTAAGATGGAACTAGAGTGGCTGTGAGGAGATGACCCATGCCCAGGGGCACAGGAGAAGCCCCAGCAAGACGGTAGGAGGGGTGAATTCATGTTTAGAATCAAACCTCATTCTTGCCAGAGACGCTCAGAGGGCTCAAACAATCCTCATGCACACCAGCACCCAGGGGCTCTGCAGAGACTGAGACAGAACTGTGTTGAGCATCCCCTGTGGAGGTATGTGTCAGCAGTGGCTGCCACAGGGGCGGAGGCTCTGGGCGCAGCAGACTTGGGTATAATAAGTCCTCTTGGAGGAGGTCGCCATTAACCCCACCACAGAGCTGCCAGATCATACACAGGACCAGGAAAGAGACTCTTGGAGGGCACAAACAGAACCTTCTGTGCACCAGGACCCAGAAGACAGGAACAGTGACACCACAAGAGACTGACCCAGACCTGCTGTGAGTGGCCAGGAGTCTCCAGTGGAGGCGTGGGTCGGTGGTGGTCTGCTGCATGGTTGGAGGCAGAGAGTGTAGCAGTACATGCCTGGGACCTTTCGAAAGAGATCACCATTATCTTCATTACCTCCGCCATAGTATGTCCCCAGGTAAACAGCAGTGAGGGAACACAGCTCCACTCATCAACCGAAAATTGGATTAATGATTTACTGAGCATGGCCCCACCTATCAGAGCAAGACCCAGTTTCCCCTCAGTCAGTCTCTCCCACCAGGAGGCTTCCATAATTCTCTTATCCTTCTCCATCAGAGGGCAGACAGACCAAAAACCACAATCACAGAAAACTAACCAGTCTGATCACATGGACCACAGCCTTGTCTAACTCAATGAAACTATGAGCCATGCCGTGTAGGGCCACCCAAGATGAACAGGTCATGGTGGAGTGGTCTGACAGACTGTGGCCCAGTGCGGAAGGCAGTGGCAAACCACTTCAGTATTCCTACCTTGAGAACCCCATGAACAGTATGAAAAAGCAAAAAGATAGGACGCTGAAAGGTGAAATCCCCAGGTCAGTAGGTGCCCAAAATGCTACTGGAGATCAGTGGAAAAATAACTCCAGAAAGAATGAAGAGAGGGAGCCAAAGCAAAAATCACACCCAGTTGTGGATGTGACTGGTGATGGAAGTAAAGTCCAAAGTTGTAAAGAGCAATATTGCATAGGACCCTGGAATGTTAGGTCCATGAATCAAGGCAAATTGGAAGTGGTCAAACAGGAGATGGCAAGAGTGAACATCAACATTTAAGGAATCAGTGAACTAAAATGGACTGGAATGGGTGAATTTAACTCAGATAACCAGTATATCTACTACTGTGGGAAAGAATCCCTTAGAAGAAATGGAGTAGCCATCATAGTCAACAAAAGAGTCCAAAATGCAGTACTTGGATGCAATCTCCAAAACAACAGAATGATCTCTCTTCATTTCCAAGGCAAACTATTCAATATCACTGTAATCCAAGTCTATCTCCTGACCAGTAATGCTAAAGAAGTTGAAGTTGAACGGTTCTATGAGGACCTAGAAGACCTTCTAGAACTTACACCTCCTCCCCCCTCCCCCCAAAAAAGTCCTTTTCATTTTAGGGGACTGGAATGCAAAAGTAGGAAGTCAAGAAACACCTGGAGTAACAGGCAAATTTGGCCTTGGAGTACAGAATGAAGCAGGGCAAAGGCTAATAGAGTATTGCCAAGAGAACGCACTGGTCATAGCAAACACCCTCTTCCAGCAGCACAAGTGAAGACTCTACACATGGACATCACCAGATGTTGTCCATCACCAGGTGGACAACACTGAAATCAGATTGATTATATTTTTTGCAGCCAAAGGTGGAGAAGCTTTATACGGTCAGCAAAAACAAGAATGGGAGCTGATTGTGGCTCAGATCATGAACTCCTTATTGCCAAACTCCTTATTGCCAAATTCAGACTTAACTTGAAGAAAGTAGGGAAAAACACTAGACCATTCAGGTATGACCTAAATCAAATCCCTTACGATTATACAGTGGAAGATGGTCCACAATCTGGGAGAAAACATTTGCAAAACACACATCTGATAAAAGACTGTTTTTCAAAATATAAAATAACTCTTAAAACTCAACACTAAAAAAATTAACTACACGATTTTAAAATGGTCCAAAATCTTTAACAGATACCACACTAAAGAAATACAGATAGCAAATACATATGTGAAAAGATGCTCACATCATATGTCATTAAGAAAATTAAAGTAAAACAACAATTAAATATCACTACACACCTCTTAGAATGACCAAAATCCAGAGCACTGAAAATACCAAATGCTAATGTGGATATAGAACAACAGAAACTCATTAATTGCTGAAAAGAATGTAAAATGGAATAGACACTTTGGAAGACAGTTTGGCCGTTTCTTACAAAATTAAATATAATCTTACCATTTGATCCAGTAGTTGCTTTCCTTGGTATTTACCCAAAGGAACTGAAAACTTACATTCACACAAATATGTGTACATATAATGTTTATAGAAGGTTTATTCATAACTGCCAAAAGATGGAAGCAACTAAGGTATCTTTCCATAGGTAAATGCATAAATAAACAATGGTACAGTCAGATAAGGGAACTATGGATGGTGGGTATTTATGATGTATCAATGTATAGCAATATATGAGAGGGAATTCTTCTTACCCAACCCAATTTCAAGCTTGCTCTTTCATCCTTAATGTGGCATGTAATAATATATGCTATGGCTGTGCGTAGCAGGGGGCCTGATGGTTCTCTGTCCAAATATGTTGTTGTATTCTGCAGGAATGCTTAAAACCTTTCAAAATCAATTCTAAATCTCTGAGCATCTTCATGCTGCAGTGCAATTTCTCTTGGAATATAAATATTAATGACTTTTACAGAATCAACTGAAAAATTTCAGTGAAATTGTCCCATGCTTGTAACTAAGAAATAAGCAGTAGTCTATAGGGTCGGAACCCTACTTGCATGTTGAGCATGATTTTTTGTTTGTTGGTTGCTTTGTCTGTTTTTTATCTAAAGGCATTATTTTCAACAGATTAGTAAACTCAAATGGTGATGACGGTGCTGGTTGGGGAGGACTGTCTATCGAGCTCACATTAATTCTTCCAGGGACTATGGGTTATCAACACCAGCTACTTTTAGAAAATATTCTTCAGTATTCTAGAAAAGTGAAAAGGCCTGAAAGCAAGCTGCTTTCTGACTGACTCACTCCACCTACACAGTCATAGGAAACAGTTAATTGGTAGGATCTTCCCACCACAAACTTAGTTGTGCACCTCCTACTCATTTTATTGTACTGCAGCTTGCCACAATAGTTCCTTCTCATTCTAAATGTAGGGTTTTAAAAATGTGAGTGCAGGCTACTCTCTATAAAGAAAGTTCCTCCAAAGTGAACAGGAATAAAGTTCAGATTTAAAGAGAAAATAAAGGAGAGGGAGTTGAGACACAGAAAGAGAGGGAGAGAGAGACTTGGCATTAAATTCCTAATATTCCAGGTGCTGAGGATTCCTCTCCAGTCTTTGCTTTCCATCACTTCTTCAAATTTCTTGGTTCCTTCCCAATAATCATCAGATACATTCATTCTCTCTCTCTGCTAATGTTTTTCAGAATTACGTTTTGCTAAGCTGTGACCAAGTATCAATCTACCATGGTGTCAAGGGTTTCCACCTCTTCTAAGGACTTAGCAATTACTTGATTTTAAAATGTCTATGACAAAGATACTAGGAGATATTTTATTCATTGTTCTTTCCTTTCTTGTATGTGTATGTTATTCTCTCAGTCCTGTCTGGCTCTTTGCAATCCCAGTCGATCAGGCTTCTCTGTCCATGGAATTCTCCAAGCAAAAATACTGGAGAGGTAGCCATTCCCTACTCCATGGGACCTTCCCAACCCAGGAATTGAACACAGGTCTCCCACAATGCAGGCAGATTCTTTACCATCTGAATCAGCAGGGAAGCCCATTTCCTTTCTTACTTATACCATATAAAATAGCCAAGCTCTATATCCATGTATTTTATAAATGTGAATAATAAAGCTAATACTTTCCCACCACTAATTAATTCATATTTTTAATTAATTCATTTATTTTAATTGGAGGCTAATTACTTTACAATATTGTAGTGGTTTTTGCCATATATCAACATGAATCAGCCATGGGCACACATGTGTTCCCCATCCTGAACCCCCATCCCAGTTCCCTCCCCATCCCATCCCTCAGGGTCATCCCAGTGCACCAGCCCTGAGCACCTGTCTCATGCATCGAACCTGGACCAGTGATCTGCTTCACATATGATAGTATACACGTTTCAATGCTATCCTCTCAAATCATCCCACCCTTGTCTTCTCCCACAGAGTCCAAAAGACTGTTCTTTACATCTGTGTCTCTTTTGCTGTCTTGCATATAGAGTCATTGTTACCATCTTTCTAAATTCCATATATATGTGTTAATATACAGTATTGGTGTTTTTCTTTCTGCCTTACTTCACTCTGTATAATAGGCTCCAGTGTCATCCCCCTCATTAGAACTGATTCAAATGCATTCTTTTTAATGGCTGAGTAATATTCCATTGTGTATATGTCCCACAGCTTTCTTATCCATTTGTCTACTGATGGACATCTAGGTTGCCTCCATGTCCTGGCTATTGTAAACAGTGCTGCAGTGAACATTGGGGTGCACGTGTCTCTTTCAATTCTGGTTTCCTTGGTGTGTATGCCCAGCAGTGGGATTGCTGGATCATATGGCAGTTCTATTTCCAGTTTTTTAAGGAATCTCCACACTATTCTCCATAGTGGCTGTACTAGTTTGCATTCCCACCAACAGTGTAAGAGGGTTCCTTTTTCTCCACACCCTGTCCAGCATTTATTGCTTGTAGACTTTTTGATAGCGGCCATTCTGACTGGCATGAGACAGTACCTCATTATGGTTTTGATCTGCATCTCTCTGATAATGAGTGATGTTGAGCATCTTTTCATGTGTTTGTTATCCATCTGTATAAACTCACGAAGAAAAGAGGAGAGGATAATTCTAGTTGCAGCTCATGATGAGTTTGGGTGTCTCATATCATTTCTCTTATTGAAATTATCTTTAAGGTCTACTGCAGCCTTACCTACAGATATTTCTTTATCCACAGTGCAAAAGCTATGGTGGTACATTATGGCAGAATTAATCATCACTGTGTTTTTAAAACAGTGGTATTTACAGAGTGAAAATAAAAATGTATTCTGATCCTATGAAGGGTCAAAAATAATTGTTCTGAGTATAACTGCATAAATGTTTTGGGATGGGGAGGGATGTGGGAGGGGCGTTCACGATGGGGAACACATGTACACCCATGGCTGATTCAAGTCAATGTGTGGCAAAACCAATAAAATGTTGTAAAGTAAAATTAATTAATTAATTAATTAATTAAAAATTAAAAAAAAATTTGAATCACCTTATTTATAATCTGAGTTTTCTATGCACACTTATTAGATGATAAGTAGATGGATAGGCAGACAGGCAGCCAGTGGACAGGGGAAAGTAAATTGTTCATAAGCATTCTATAGATGGTAGACTGGATTATGTTTAGAGGCTATTCTTTCCTTATTATTCTATTTTTTTCCACTTTTAATTGAAGGCTACATGCCAGTGTGAGGGTCTTTAAAAACATACAATTTCAGAGAAGATGAACTAGGAAAAAAAGAAGAGATTAACAGAAAAACATTTGTTCTGACACATTAGACTTGCCTATGACGGAGGAGGAAAAACAAACCTTGGATTTGATAAGAGATTAAGGTTTAAAAAATTGACTAGACTAAATTTTCAAAGCCAAAAAGAGCAGAAAAGTTATGAGAACCATCTCAAGTATGAAGAGTCTCTGTAAGTTAGTACTGATGGGAGATTCAATAGAGCAGTCAAAGGCAACCAGACAACAAAGACCTATACACTTATACACTAATGGAGCGATTTTCAGTCAAACTGGGTTATGTTGTCGTTATCCTTGTTCTTATTCTCAGTCTTATTTTCAGTTCATTTATTCAAACCTAAGATGTTTCTTGAGGTTCTTTTTGTTGTTGTTTAGATGCTGTTCTTTACTCCAAATCTGGCTATGAAAAAAAAGATTTTCTACTCATACTCATTTTTTAAAGCTACCTGTAAACTTCCTAAACTAAGGATGTAATTGCTAACCACAACAGAAAATATATAGAAAATTATTAAATAATAAACATGAAGAAATAATATGTTTAATGATACTATTAAATTTTAATAACTAGAGTAACTTTGTAGTTTCAGAATACTTCATCAAATAGTTGTATTTGCAGAGCCACAGCCCATAAGCTTGGAAGAGCCACATCTCTGGTCACCTCTCCTTCCAAGCAAAATGAATAACACGTTGTGCTGCTTGAGGTTCTGCCCACTGGGAAGATTTACCACCAGCACTGTCTTTTAGAACCATCCTGGATTATTGCAGCAATGCTTCAGTTGTCCACTTTTGGGGGACATCTGCATATTGCACAGAACCATTAGGAAACAGGGCTTCCCAGGTGGTGCTAGTGGTAAAGAACCTGCCTGCCAATGCGGGAGATGTAAGAGATGTGGATTCAACCCCTGGGTAGAGAAGAGGATGGCACCGCAACCCACTCCAGTATTCTTGCCTGGAGAATGCCATGGAGAGTGGAGCCTGACAGGCTAAAGCCCATGGGTTCCCAAAGAGTCGGACATGGCTGAAGTGACTTAGCACACATCAGAATATAAGACTGAGATTTAATTCTCAATTACTTTTCAACTGTTGGTTCACAAACTGGTCCCCATCCACAGGGGACAAAGAGAGAACAGAGAGGCAAGCCATACCATATAGGTAGGCGGCAGGCTTCCTGAGAAAGGGAACTTCACATGTAGCTTGTCTTAGGTGGTTACAACATGTGTAGATCTCCACACCCACCCTTCAGAATCTTTAAAAGTTTATGTAGAGGCTTTAACCGGATTCAGTCACATATACCATCTAAACGGTCTCAATAACACACTGATCTCTCAAGAACGTGTCCATGGGACAGCTTCTAGCTCAGGAAAGGCAAGCAGAATGCACGTTCCGAGACAAGGGAGAGGACAAGAGCTTTCCATCGCCCAGATCTGGCTACAGGGTAGTTACTTCTTCTCGATGACCTCCTCCAACATCAATACATATGTGTGGATTGAGGAAGAGAAGTCAGTGTAGAAGAAGGATAGACAATGGACACATGGGCCACTTGCATTTTTTCTGTGCCACCAGGATACTTTCATCTTGTGCGATGCTGCTGTGCATGCCCAGCTCTATGGATTAAAGAGTCATGATGGGAAGCTTGGATTACATGTTCACTTGATAGCCCATGGTAAAGCATCCAGTGTATGCTGAGGCCTGGTAACAATTTCAAAAGCTCTCTCTCAAAGAGCAGTGATCTACAGAAGATAATATAGATTTGCTCAAAAAGTCCTAAGGATCTGCTCTGTGCCTCATCTAAAGGCCATGAGGCTCCATAAACAATCCCTATTTACAACTAATATTCCAAGCAACATCAGAGCTGCTAACTCACAGGGCCCAAGTGGCAGACCAGCTTGCATAAAAGCTTAGATCTGCTTCAGATTCTTTTGTTCTCGTGTGTGTGCCTGGTAAGTTGCTTCAGTCACGCACCACTCTTTGTGACCCACCAGACTCCTCGTCCATGGGATTCTCTGGGCCAGAATACTAGAGTGGGTTGTCATGCCCTCCTCCAGGAGATCTTCCCAATCCAGGGATCGAACCCACATCTCTTAGGTCTACCTGCATTGACAACTGGGTTCTTTACCACTAGCACCACCTGGGAAGTCCCTTTTGTTCTTGGGCTAGTTAAAAGAAAGTTAATTAAGTTAATCACTAATTCTGTGATTCAGAATATGACATTGAGCCAGAGAGTTGAAATAATCCTAAAGTAGGGGAAGAGAGCCTAAGGATAGACCTGTCATCTGAAATGAAACTGCTTCGGATGATCTTTACTAATAGATATAGCAAGAAAACAATAGTTGGCTCAATTCTTGCACACCAGTTGCCAAGAAATGTATAGATTTGCTCTGGCAATTAAAGTGCATCTAGAAGAGTAGCTGCAGTTAGTCTCCACTGACTATATATACGGTGATCCTTTCTCATTCTCCAAGATTAGCTGTCACCTTCACAGGCCTAATAAGAGAAATGAATGGAGTTGGTAGGAAAGATCATGCATCATCTTTCAAGGTAAGTGTTCATGGCAGTAATCTCTGCAGTTTCCCAAGGACTGTAGTATTGCTTTTAGCTCATCATTTTTGTACGTAGTAATAGTTTGAGTGGTTTCCACGTGTTTTTCCTACAATAAAAGCTCCACACGATGATTCAGGAAACCTTTAGCAATGACAGCTGCTGAGGAAGTTTATTCAAATTTTGCATTCCAAAACTCAGAAAATAACCACAGGGTGGACTTGAGGATCCATTGGTCTCACTGTAAAAACAATTCAAGCCAAAATTCCATTGATTACCTAATCTCCATAAATCTCTAATCTGAGTGGTGGACCAACAATGGTGATATGGGTCTTCAGTGGTTAGTGTTAATTCAGTGCCAGTGTCCAGTAATTCCCCCCAAATTGGAAAATTCCTTTCCCTTTCACACACACACACACACACACACACACACACACACACACACACACACACACACACACACATATTTATATGAAAGTCACTCAGTCATGTCTGACTCTACCTCTGTCCATGAATTCTCCCAGTAAGAATACTGTAGTGGGTTGTCATTATCCTATTCCAAGGGATCTTCCCAACCCAGAGATTGAACCCGGGTCTCCTGCATTGTAAGCAGATTTTTTACTTCCTGGGCCACCAGGAAAGCTCGTATATTATATACAAATGCACATTAATATATACATACATACATACATATTTTAATAAGAATTTGACCTTAAACAAATGATTCACAGGAAAGGAAATTAGAGGGGAAAAAGTGAACAAAAACTTGAGGACAGATAAAGCTGACAGATTCTGCCATTAAAAAAACAAATACTTTTTAGATTTATGTTTTGCAGGTTCACTTCAGGTTGGTGAGGCAGAAAGTCTCACACTTCATCAGTGCCTGAATGGCAAAAAGAGCTAGCAACTTCCTGGTAGGGAGGGAGTGGATGGGAGATGACCTTATAGCTGTTCCTCACAAGCTTCCCATGTCCTCCTGTTCCAGGACTAATACAGAGTGTTTTGCCAAGTCTGAGGTCAGCTAAAGCCTTGCCTGCATGGTCTATGTGAAAATAAGTGAAACGAGTTCTGTGGTGGGGCTGTTTCTCTACAGCAAGAACACGCTAAAGTTCAGAAGCCAGAGCTAACTACAAGCATGGGCTGTGACTCATAGGACAGAGCGGAACTTATGTCATCTCTCAGGGCTCTCAATGTTGATAAAACAAGTGTCTTCCAGGAGCACTTGGCATACTTTGTTCCAGAGCTAAACAAACAATCGGTCCAAAAGTTAAAGCAGCTAAAGTAGAATCCAGGAGAGGTGTAGTATATACAAGCCTCATGTATGCCTGGCTAAACAATGAGGTGACCCAGCAGACAAATGGCAAAGTGTGTGCCTTGCTAAATTGTCTGCCCTGACCTTCTGAGTTTTAAAGAACAAATGGCCGCTGCTCCACTTTCATCTCACAAGGGCTATACAACTGTATCTTCTGTGGCCCACCAATTTGAAATACAAAGGAAAGAGCATTTTGAGAAACATAATTCAACTGAGCCAAACTGATATTCTGTGAAGCCAGTTGTATTAGTTTCCTGGGGCTACCATGACAAAATACCACAAATTGACTGGCTTACAACAACAGAAACGTTCTGTCTCACAGCTCTGAGACTAGAAGTGAAAAATTGAGATGCCAGAGGGATGTGCTTCCTCTGAAATCTGTAGGGGGAATCCTTCCTTGCTTCTTCCTAGCTTCTGATGGAAGAGCTGATGGAAGAGCCCTTGGCATTTCTTGGCTTGCAACTGCATCACTTCAATTTTTGCCTCTGGCGTTACATGGCATTCTCCCTATGTCTCTGTCTTCACATGGTGTAGGTCCCACCCTCATAACTTCATTTTAACTTGATTACATCTGCACTGACACTATGGCAAATAAAGTCACATTCATAAGTACTGGGGATTCAGCTTCAATATATATTAAAGGAGGACATCATCCAACTCATAATACCAGAGGCACTGAACTTAAATAGAAACAAGAATATCTGTAAGCTTCATGAGCAAGTAGCCCAGTTCTCCATATCATCCACATGGCTACAGATAGTGAATCCCTGACACTGAATTATATCTCAAAGAGACCAGCCATCCATTTGGTGACAAGTGGACTCTATTAAGTCCCTTCCATTTTAGAAAGGCCAACAGTTCACGCTCATAGCTATGTGAGTATTTAACAAATGGATGTAACTTTCCTGCCCAAAGAACCTCAGCCAGGCTACTATCTGGAGATTTATAGTAGACTTGCAGTGACTCAGATATACCTAATTCACGAACATAAAATTGTACATGACATAGCTTCTGGTCAGGAGTGTCCTTCACAGTAAAGGAGGCATAGAAGTAGTTTGCACAACCACATAAGCCACCAAACCCCATGAAGGTAATAACTGAAGTTGAAAGTGTAGTTTTATAGTAGTTTTATAGAAGATTTCAAACATGTACTGCAATGAGAAATAAAAAGAGTGATTAACAGGTGTGTTCCCAAGAACAACTGCAGTGACAGTAACTATGGTTCATCTCACTAATTCCCCTCATCTAAATTTTCCTTCAGAAAACCATGAAGTAGCTCCAGAAAATGGGTGAAGAAGTGGATTTACACAGAGAAAGGGGTGAGCTATGGTGGCCATGAAGTTGTGCTGCTCTGATCTCATTCAAGAAAACTTCCAGGGAAACAGAGTAGCCTGAAGCTTCCATCAGCTTCTGCCCTTGTGAATCCACTGCACTGTTTATGCTAAGTCCCAATGGTCCTCATTCTTGATCCCTGGGTTAAGAAGACCCTCTGGAGGACATAAAGGCAACACATTCCAGTATTTTTGCCTGGAGAATCCCATGGACAGAGGAGCCTGGTGGGTTACAGTACATAGGGTCAAAAAAAGTCAGATATGACTGAAGTGACTTAGCATGCACACATGCATAATGGAACTGGATGCCACGATCTTAGTTTTTTGAATGTTAAGTTTTAAGTCAGCTTTATCACTCTCATCTTTCACCTTCATCTTTGAAGTTTCTTTATTTCCTCTTTGCTTTCTTCCATCAAAGTGGTATCCTCTGCATATCTGAGGTTGTTGATATTTCTCCCAACAACCTTAATTCCAGCTTGTGAGTCATCTAGCCTGGCTTTTCACATGATGTACTCTGCACAGAAGTTCAATAATCAGGGTGCCAATATACAGCCTTGACAAGCTGTCCCAACTTTGACTCAGTCCGTTTTTCCAGGTCTGGTTCTAACTGTTGCTTCTTGACCTGCATATAGGTTTCTTAGGAGGCAAGTGAGGTGGTCTGGTACTCCCATCTCTTTAAGAATTTCCCACAGTTTGTTGTAATCCACACAGTCAAAGACTTCAGTGTAGTCAATGAAGCAGATTTTTTGTTGTTGTTGTTCTTGATCAGATTCTGTTTGATCAGATTCAGACTTTGTTCTGTTTCTATGATCTAATGAATATTGATAATTTGATTTCTGGGTCCTCTGCCTTTTCTGAATTCAGCTTGTACATCTGGAAGTTCTCGATTCATGTGCGATTAAAGCCTAGATTAAAGGATTTTGAGCATTACCTTGCTAGTATTCATTACATGTTCAGAAACATTAGTTTGCCTTATTTTGTTAATTATAATATGGTTAAAATACTACTCGCACATTGCAACAATGAATCAGGGCTTGCACTGGTTTCCTATTTCATTTATTAATTTATATTAAAGATACCTTCAATTTTCAAAATGCCTAGACTTCACAATGCTAGGAAAGTTCTTCTGATATATGGTTAATATGTGTAGTTACTTTTTAAATTTACTACTCAATTTAATGTTTCTCTTTGCCTTTTACTAATTAAACAAAAATGTTAAAGTGTTTAAAGATAAGGTTGGTAAGTATGATCTCTATTCAGAGGTATAGCACATTAAAATGGCACAAATGAACATATGGAAGATTAAATACACTTTTTGGAAATCTAAATTAAAGAATGCATAATCATTAAGATTACACTACAGATATCTATTATGTTTAGTACATTAGACTCTTCAACTAATGTTTTCTGAGATTAAAACCATAGTCTTTTTTTTTTCTTACACATTAAGTTAAAAAGGCTAATGTCATGTGACATATCTATGTACTTCTCTGTCCATATAAGTTGGGCATACATGCACACATACACACACACACACCTGTGTTAGAAAGTGCATGCATGCTAACTCATGTCTGATCCTTTGAGACCTTATGGACTGTAGCCTGGCAGTATCCTCATCCATGGGATTCTCCTAGCAACGATATAAGATTTGGATGGCATTTCCTCCTCCAAGTAATCTTCCTGACCCAGGGATCAAACCTGTGTCTCCTGCATTGCAGGCAGATTTTTTTTACCACTGGGCCACCAGGGAATCTCTTGTGTTAGAAGATGCTACTTACAAAAAGATTTTTCCTTTTTTAATCAGTTCAGTTCAGTGGCAGAGTCGTGTCTGTCTTTTTGTGCACCCATCAACTGCAGCACGCCAGGCTTCCCTGTGCATCATCAACTCCCAGAGAATGCTTCAATTCATGTCTGTCGAGTCAGTGATGCCATACAACCATCTCAACCTGTGTCGTCCCCTTCTCCTCCCACCTTCAATCTTTCCCAGCTTCAGGGTCTTTTCCAATCAGTCAGTTCTTTGCATCAGGTGGCAAAAGTTTTGTAGCTTCAGCTTCAGCATCAGTCCTTCCAATGAATATTCAGGACTGATTTCCTTGAGGATGGACTGGTTTGATCTGCTTACTGTCCATGGGACTCTCAAGAGTCTTCCCCAACAACACAGTTCAAAAGCATCAACTCTTCAGCACTCAGCTTTCTTTATGGTCCAAACCTCACATCCATACATGACTACTGGAAAAACCATAGCTTTGACTAGCCGGACTTTTGTCAGCAAAGTAATGTCTCTACTTTTTAATATGCTGTCTAGGTTGGTCATAACCTTTCTTCCAAGGAGCAAGCATCTTTTAATTTCATGGCTGCAGTCACCATCTGCAGTGATTTTGGAGCCCCCCAAGAATAAAGTCTGACACTGTTTCCACTGTTTCCCCATCTATTTACCATGAAGTAATGGGACCAGATGCCATGATCTTAGCTTCCTGAATGTTCAGTTTTAAGCCAACTTTTTCTCTCTCCTCTTTCACTTTCATCAGGAGGCTCTTTAGTTATTCTTCATATTCTGCCATAAGGGTGGTGTCACCTGCGTATCTGAGATTACTGATATTTCATCCAGCAATCTTGATTCCAGCTTGTATTTCATCCAGTCTGGCAATTTGTATGATGGACTCTGCATATAAGTTAAATAAGCAAGGTGACAATATACAGCCTTGACATATTCCTTTCCCAATTTTGAACCAGTCTGTTGTTCCATGTCCAGTTCTAACTGTTGCTTCTTGACCTGCATACAGATTTCTCAGGAGGCAGATAATATAGTCTGGTATTCTCTTCTCTCAGAATTTTCCACAGTTGGTGGGGATCCACACAGTCAAAGGTTTGGCAGTCAATGAAGCAGAAGTAGATGTTTTTCTGGAACTGTCTTGCTTTTTCGATGATTCAACAGATGTTGGCAATTTGATCTCAGATTCCTCTGCCTTTTCTAAATCCAACTTGAACACCTGGAAGTTCACAGTTCACGTACTGTTGAAGCTTGGCTTGGAGAATTTTGAGCATTACTTTGCTAGCATGTGAGATGAGTGCAATTGTGCAATAGTTTGAGCATTCTTTGGCATTATCTTTCTTTGGGTTTGGAATGAAAATGACCTTTTCCACTCCTGTGGCCACTGCTGAGTTTTCCAAATTTGCTGGCATATTGAGTGCAACACTTTCACAGCATCATCTTTTAGGACTTGAAATAGCTCAACTGGAATTCCATCACCTACACTGGCTTTGTTTGTAGTGATTCTTCCCGAGGCCCACTTGACTTTGCATTCCAGGATGTCTGGTTCTCAGTGAGTGATCACAGCGTCATGGTTATCTGAGTCATGAAGATCTTTTTTGTATAGTTCTTCTATGTATTCTTGCCACCTCTTCTCTATATCTTCTGCCTCTGTTAGGTCCATACCATTTCTGTCCTTTATTGTGCCCATCTTTGCATGAAATATTCCCTTGGTATCTCTAATTTTCTTGAAGAGATCTCTAGTCTTTCCCATTCTATTGTTTTCTTCTATTTCTTTGCCTTGAACACTGAGGAAGTCATTCTTATCTCTCCTTGATATTCTTTAGAACTCTAAAAGAAAGTCACAATTGTTGACCATCAAGTTTAAGCTCACCTATCCTGAACCAGCTGGCAATCAAGTTGAAATGGACATTCTACTGTCTTAGCAGTGTTGACCCTGGATTATGACTTTAGTTATCCAGGATGAGTGTTTTCAAAGGTAGTAGTAATTAAGCAACACCACTTCCAACAGAGATATGGGGCCCAGTATCTTTTGCTGAAATTCGCTAGTACAGGAGCCTTGTCAGGTATATACAAACTGATGATTGAAAATTCATCTATGAACCTTACCAAGTTTTTCAATAAAAATATGAAGTAATTTAAAGTTGTAGAAGTAGTTATTCATGTGCTAGCTTTATTGTGTGGTAAATATCCAAAAGCCTCAAAAGTATTTCATTGAGTTAAAGTTTAGATTGGATTTAGAAATATATCTCTAAATTAGACATTTCCAAAGTCACAAAAATAATCTATTTATCTCAGAGTAGATAATATACTCTGCTTATTTTTGCTTTACAGAAAAAAATAGGAAAATGTGTTTCAGAGGGGTAAGACAGAACTGAGAGTTGGAAAGTGTTCACATATAATGTATGCCTATACTGTTTATATATTTTTTCTTAGAAAAAATGGCAAAAAATATAGTTTTTCTGTAAATATCTGATATTAGAAGATAAGATACCTATAGCATAATTTTATGTGTCTTGAGTTAAAAAAAAGAGAGGTCAATTTAATAAACCAGGAGCATGAACTTGGTATACAACATTATAAATGAAGGATAAATACAAACATGCATAACCAATAAACATTCAGAAAATTATCTTTCAAAAATCACCTGTATTATAGTTAGTTAGATGCTTGGATTTTTGCATGCATCACAAAGTCACTGAAAAAGATTTTTTGGCCCAGTAAATTCATGTAACAGATGAAGAAATCAATTAAGATAAAGTTTAAGAGAATTGTTTATTTTCGCTCTTTGAATTAAGTGCTAAACTTGAATAAAATGCTTAAGTTCATCTTCTTTTCTCTGTATATGAATCTATTTTTCATCTTATTACTCATGAATACATGTTTAGAAGTCTGACGCTAGAAACAGATAATAAATATATATGGTTAATTATGAAATTTAAAAATATCTTAGGCACAGTTAGCTGCAATATATTCTATAGAAGACAAATAATAAAAACAGCCATTCCTGACCACACAGCAATAAAACAAGAAATGAAAAGAAAACAAAAACAACCTTTTCATCCAGGAGAAAAACATGCTACTAAACAACTCATGAATCAAAAGAGAATTGAAGACTTTTAAAATTATAATTACAGTAGTAGTTAAAAATGTAATAAAATAAGTAAATTACATACTTTCCTAAAAAGAACTAAGATGATTTAAACAAAAAGAAGCTAAAAGACAATGAGTGAAGAAAAAGTACATGCTGATGTTAGGAAATAAAACAGCAAGTATTTTTTTCAGAAACCATTTTTGAAAAATCAATAAATCAGAAGAATAATCTTAACAAAATAAAAAATTCAGATATACACATTTAGAAATAATGAATAGTAATGTTGAAACAGAGAAACTCAATTACCTTAAAGATGCTTTTGATATATCCTTACACATAAATTTGGAAAAGTAGATGAAGTAGATAATTTTCTAGAAAACTATATTTTAGCAAAATTGATTAGAATAGAGTTTAGCTAATCAAATGCCATAAAGGAAAAAAGAGAAATTATGGAAACCAACAGAAAAAATAATACTAAACATAAACTTAAAACAATAGTTCTCATGATACTGAAACTCTTCTACAATGTAAAAAGATAAAATTCTAACTTTGTCTTATTAAATTAGTATAACTTTAAAATTGATACCTAATAAAGGTTGCTAACAAAAGCAAAAAAAAGCTATGAACCATTCTTACTATTGAGAATCAATGCAAAATCTTACTTAAAAATTTAACAAGTAGAATCCAAAGAATCTGAAAATTTTTAATCCAAAAATTAAAAATATGTGCCATAAACAAGTGAAGTTTATTCCAGGAATGCAAAGGTAGTAAATAATAGAAATTCCAATAATATCACATAATTATATGAATAGAACTAAAAATAAAAATAACACTTTTTCATCTTAATAGGCATTAAGATATGTCACAATGTCAACGCCTTCTCATGTTTAAATTACTCAGTGAAACAGAACTTGATGAGTACCTTCTAAACCTGATCGTGTATATGTGATCATTTTAATATATTGAATGCTGGCTGTCATTTGGGTTAAATGATATATTTTGATCTTACAGCCAATATTTTAGTTTATGAGAAAAATATGAGACTTTTTCATAAAGGTAAAAAAAAATAAGACAAGTAATCCATCTCTCTACACTACTGTTTAACAATGTAATGAGAGCATTAGCCATTGAAATTAGACAAGATCAAGCCTTTAGAGCATAAAAACTGAAAGCGAAAAATGAGATATCTCTAAAGTTAATATAATTAAATTTCTGGGAACCCAAAACAATCAATATGAAAACTATAATAAGTTTAATAAAATCACAATTTAATAAATAAATCTACAAAAATTATAGGTCTCATACAAATTAACATTCACAGAAAATATAAAGTAAGTGGAAACAGTCTAAGATTTTGGTTTTGAAAAGATAACTTTAGCTACTGAATTGAAAAAGAGCTGGGGAGGGCAACATAGGATTCAAAGTGAACAACTAAGAAGCTACTCTGAGGATCCAATGGGAAAATGCTGGTGTCAGATGGATTAGGGAGAAGTGTTGAGTAGATCCAGATATATTTGAAAATCAGAGCTGACAGAATTCCCTATTATATCTTTGATGTTAGAGACAAAAATCAGTTTGCTTACAAACCAGCAACAGCTTATTTTGTGTCTCTTTGGGTTTATAATTTTTTTTTTTTAAGAGAAACACGCAGATTAGAGAACATAATGTCTCATCAGTTGGGAGTGGGAGAAGAGATGGCCATCTGTCTTATAGCAAAAATATATTGTTCAGCTTCCTATCGCAGCTTTAACAAATTACAACAAACTCAGTAGCTTAAAAATCACAAATATATTATCTTATAATTTTGGAGGTCAGACATCTGAAATGAGTCTTCCTGGACCCAAATCAATGTGTCAGTCAGCAGGGCTGCATTTTTTCTAGAGAGTCTTCTGGAAAATCTGTCTTTGCCTTTTCAAACTTCTAAAGGCTGTCTGCATGTCTTAGGTAGTGGCAACTTGAAAGCTAGCAGTGGCTGGTTGAATCTTTCTCACATTGGGTTAGTCTGACTCTGCTTCAATTTTCATATCTTCTCTGATGCTGAGTTTTCTGCCTCTCTGTTTCACTTGTAAGGATCCCTGGGATTACACTATGTCTAGTCAGAAAATCCAGGTTAATTATCACATCTCAAGATCCTTAATTAGGTCTTCAAAATCCTTATTACTATGTGGGGTGACATATTCACAGGTTCAAGGAAGTAGGACTTGGATATATTTGGAGGGTTGTTATTCTGTCTACCACAGACATATAACATGCTAGTTAAGTGTTTGGTATAAAGCTAGATTTGAATCTTTTTACCACTTACTGTGTAAATTTAGGCAAATATTTATCCATTTTAAGCCTCCATTATTTCATAGATAATATGGGGATACTAACTGAATCTACCTCAGAGAGTTTGTGGGTGTTTTATTAATAAAAGAATGCCCATAAAGTACTTTGCATAGAATGTACTCAATATGTATTAGCTACCATAATGATACCATTAAGGGAAGTATTAGTAACATGTGGAATTGCATTAGCTTATCTGACAATCATTTTACTCTAACTCTTACTCAGTTAATAATCAAAAGTTGACCTTCCAATCTCACATCAGTTTTCAATTTATTTGTTCTTTAATTTATCATTAATAAAAATTCAAGCTATTTTGCCTCCTTGAGAATGCTTAAGGATTCTTCTATTATCTATCATGACAAGGAAAACTCCCCTATTTCAGTCATATACAGTTATGATGACAACCAAGTTATCATTTAAATTGTTTATCAAAATTTTGAAGCAGAAATTACTGAAAACAGAAATCAGGAAAGCAACTGTGAAGTGTCTCAAAGTTGGCATTTAGATAAGCTATTAAGGTCTTGTCTCTCAGCTTCAAATCCATCCCTCATATATGCGTTTGTGTGTATGAAGCTGGAGATGAGACTCTGAAAATTACCTTTCTCCTTTGCCAGCTAATATACTGTTAGGCTGCTCAAGTAGAAAGAGCTAGAGAAAACTGGAAGTCATGACATGACACTGACTTGTCTGTTTTGGTTTGAGTTCTGTGTCATCCCAGCCAGGAGCTTTCACCTTGACAGCAGCAATTGATTCCAGCAGCAGTTGGGTCCAGTCGGATTTGGAAGTGTCTCTCAACACTCTCAAAATTGGCCACACTGTGTCTCCTCAGAGATGCCAGCATCAGCCACTGTCAATCCCACCTCAAAGTTTGAGTTCCGGCTCTTTAGAAGCTCCCCTTTTCATGTTTCTGGGACATTAACACCTGTTTTGTAGCATCACCTCCTCAAAGATGTGGTACCTATTCCACAGGTCCCTTCTCCAAGCTTCTACTTTCTAATAACCTGGAAATAGTCACTTTATTTTACAGTCTGAGGAACACAAGTTGCTTCCTGCTAACTGCCCTAGGAATGTGGTATCTCACTGTTCACCTTTTGAATTGTAATTTTTCCAATATTCCTTCAACTAGTTTCTTGTATTAAATGATTTCTGCTAAAATAACACGTGGTTTCATTTCTTTTTCTTTTTTACTGTAAACTAACATATCAGTTCTTCTTTTTTTTCTGGGAAAATTAGGAATTCCTCTGTCTTATTACAAAGCCAAGGTTTCTTTATTCTTAGAAGGATGCTGCTGCTGCTGCTGCTAAGTCACTTCAATCGTGTCCGACTCTGTGAGACCCCATGGACTGCAGCCCACCAGGCTCCTCCGTCCATGGGATTTTCCAGGCAAGAGTACTGGAGTGGGGTGCCACTGCCTTCTACGCTTAGAAGGATAATGATGGACAATTATATGCTCAGCTGAAGTTTTTAACTTCGCATTTTTTATATTCTACTTTTGCATAGAACTTGAGAAGCCTCCAGTCCATCAGGATAACCAATACATCCTGGTGAATTGTGGCTATCCTGTCTGACTGCCTTTCACCAAATATTTGATTATCTGTCACTAGGTGATCTATATGATCTGAGCTCAGTGTTACCTATTTCCCAGATTCTGTCCCCAAAGTAAGTTATTTTCCCATAGCACAAACATTGAGTCTCCATTCATTGTCCAATTTTCATATATGGATACCCTTTTCCTTAAAATTCTTACTGACTGCACCCGGGTCCCAGATCCATTGGCTCCCCTTCATCTTTAATCTCTTACATGGGCCATCAGTTTTTCATGATCTTAATTTTCATGCTATACCTTCTAAAAGTTTTCCAACAGGTTAGCTCTCATCCTTTCAACTTTTTCTCCAGCTGCATACATCTCTCATTCAACAATGTCCTCTTTTTTCATATCACTGAACCAGAGGTCAAATTGCCAACCTCGAATGGATCATTGAAAATGCAAGAGAGTTCTAGAAAAACATCTACTTCTGCTTTATTGACTATGCCAAAGCCTTTGACTGTAAGGATCACAACAAACTGTGGAAAATTCTGAAAGAGATGGGAATACCAGACCACCTTACCTGCCTCCTGAGAAATCTGTATGCAAGTCAAGAAACAACAGTTAGAACTGGACATGGAACAACAGACTGGTTCCAAATTGGGAAAGGAGTACATCAAGGCTGTATATTGTCACTCTGCTTATCTAACTTATATGCAGAGTACAGCATGAGAAGCTCTGGGCTGGATGAAGCACAGCTGGAATCATGATTGCCAGGAGAAATATCAATAACTTCAGATACGCAGATGATGCCATACTTAAGGCACAAAGCAAAGAAGAACTAAAGAGCCTCTTGATGAAAGTGAAAGAGGAGAGTGAAAAAGTTGGCCTAAAAACTCAACATTCAGAAAACTAAGATCATGGCATCTGGTCCTATCTCTTCATGGCAAATAGATGGGAAAACAATGGAAAAATGAGACACTTCATTTTTGGGGGCTCCAAAATCACTGCAGATGGTGACTGCAGCCATGAAATTAAAGATGTTTGCTCCTTGGAAGAAAAGCTATGACCAACCTAGACAGCACATCAAAAAGCAGAGACATTACTTTGCCGACAAAAATCCGTCTAGTCAAGGCTATGATTTTTTCCTGTAGTCCTGTATGGATGTGAGAGTTGGACCATAAAGAAAGCTGAGCACTGAAGAATTGATTCTTTTGAAATATGGTGTGGGAGAAGACTCTTGAGTCTCTTGGACTGCAAGGAAATCCAATCAGTCCATCCTAAATGAAATCAGTCCTGAATATTCATTGGAAGGACTGATGCTGAAGTTGAAATTCCAATACTTTGGTTACCTGATATGAAGAACTGACTCATTGGAAAATACTCTGATGTTGGGAAAGATTTAGGGCAGGATAAGGGGACAACAGAGGATAAGATGGTTGGATGGCATCACCAACTCAATGGACATGAGTTTGAGTAAACTCTGGGAAGTTGGAGATGGACAGGGAGGACTGGCATGCTGCAGTCCATGGGGTCACAGAGTCGGACACAACTGAGCGACTGAACTGAACTGACTGAACTCATCACTAGACACTGAGCAAGTTTCTAAGGTCATGTAGAAGAATCAGGGATTCTTGGGTTGATGAAAGTGAAAGATTTAAAAAGTTGTCATCTCAGAATAGAAGCAAAATGGGTCTATCTCAGAGGCCTACCTTCACATCATTTCTTCTAATATCTTTCTACATTGTTTAAAAATCATCATATCCAAATAACAACTCTAAAAGCAACACTTCAATTGTAGAAAGTATTCTTTGGGGAATAATAGTTCCCCCACTACTCTCTCAAGTAGACTTTTGCTCCTTTATTTTTGCAACCCAATATCTGAGGATTCCTGGTCTAATCACCCCTATCCTTGCTCCAACTTCTTCTGTCCATGACTGTACTTTTATATGTCTATCAGAAATCTCAGAACTGGTTGTCACTCACCTGTATTCCTTATCTACCCAACAGGTCTTGCTCTGGGTGCATTGGAACCTCTGTTATGGTCAAACTCATTTCTCTCTAGCTGCTTCTAGCATTTTAAAATTCTGCCCTCTATTTCTTTTTTCCCTATACCCTCTAAATTTGAGTGCAACTTGTTCTCTTTGAAGCCATTTTTCTTCCATTTAACATGTCTTTCCTACCTCCTTTTACCACCAAGTCCTCTTTTTAAATATGTGTATTTAAGTAAAAACAATAGTGAATTCATTTAAAAGAATACACAAGGAAACAATGCACATTTGTGAAATGTAGTTAAAAATGGGAACATTGAGCCAACATCTAATGTGTTTTAAAACATTTTCTAAGGCACCAGTTGAACAAAGAACTGTACAAAAGAAGAACTGTACTAAAGAAGAACAAAAACAATTCCTGCTTGTTCTTGGTGAGCTTTTGATAGCCCCCAAAGATAATCATTTTTTTCTTTCTAACTTACCTAAGTCATCACATCAATAGTTTATGTATTGTGTAGGAAAGACACAAATTTCTCCAACTTTCATTTTCCCTCAAAATATAAAAGTTTTGAAGAGCTAATCTTTTCTGTTTAAAAAAAAAACCAAAACAAAACAGAATGCAATATTTATTGCCAGTCCTTCCAGACTATGATTGGTATATCAGTCATTTCTGTAAGCTGAATCTTCAAGATCAACAGATCTGAGTTGATTTTAAACAACCAGAGACTTCCCTGTAATCTCACAAATCATAGATTTTAATTCCCTAATACTAATTTTTTTTTTTCTGTTCTTGTAGTGTAGTGTAATGAAAGTTGCTCAGTCAGGTCTGACTCTTCGCAAGCCCTGGACTGTAGCTGTCAGGCTCCTCTGTCCATGGAATTCTCCAGGTCAGAATACTGAAGTGGGCAGCCGTTCCCTTCTCCAGGGGATCTTCACAACCCAAAAATCAAGCCAGCATCTCCTGCATTGCAGGCAGATTCTTCACCAGCTGAGCTACCAGGGAAGCCCTCTTTCTGTTCTTACTAGTTAAAAATAAATAAATAAATAAAAGTCCTCATAATCCTCAGGAAAATGTAAATTTAATCATAATGAATGAGATATCCCTTATGTACCAAATAGAAAGAATACTTTTTCCCAAAAGTTGACATTTCCAAGTGAAGAGGCTATAAAGGAAATAAATGCTCAACTTTGAAAATTAAAAAAAAAAAAAAATCTCCTCTTAAAAGAGAAAAATCAAAATAGGTTTGGGTAGCTATGTTTTTAAAGAATGTCTGGCTTTAGCAAACTGATTTTCTTATTGTTGTTTTCTTAAGTATCTGTAATTATACATGAAATTATACTTAAAATCATTTAGGAAATGTAATATCTATGTTATCACTTTAATGACCACAGTAAACTAATATATGTGTCTGCAGTCACCCTATTTAATAAAAAGAACACATCTATCAGGTTTTTAATTATGTATTTGAAGAGTTTGTTTCTGATTATAACTCAGAGTTGGGTTTCCTATGGGATTTTATTGCCAGTCTCAGTGTGTTTCTAATGTTTAACACTAATATTTAATGTCTATTTAAATCAGTGTTTGCATTTGGGCTGAAATCCAAATCGGGCTTTCCTTTATAGAGTTCCATCCATCCTGGGAAAATTCTACCCACTTCAGGAAGATCTAATTATGTCAAGCAAAGTACAAATCAGAAAAATATTAATATATTTAATTTTTGTTATATTTAAACTATGCCTAAAGAAAATTTGGAAAATATTTTAATTCATTTGAGAGAATAGTGTTGATGCAGAAGATAGGTATTTAATTCAGGGAATATATTGCTGTTGTTAAGTCACTCAGTCGTGTCTGACTCTGTGATCCCATGGACTGTAGCACACCAGGCTTCCCTGTCCTTCACCAACTCCTAGAGCTTGCTCAAACTCATGTCCATTGAGTCAGTGATACCATCCAACCATCTCATTCTCTGTCGTCCCCTTCTCCTCCAGCCTTCAATTTTTCCCAGCATCAGGGTCTTTTCTAATGAATTGGCTTTTTGCAACAGATGGTCAAAGTACTGGAACTTCAGCATCAGTCCTTCCAATGAATATTCAGGACTGATTTCCTTTAGGATTGACTGGCTTGATCTTCTGGTATCCAAGGCACTCTCAAGAGTCTTCTCCAACACCACAGCATCAATTCCTCAGTGCTCAGCCTTCTTTATGGTCCAACTCTCACATCCATACATGACTACTGGAAAAACCATAGCTTTGACTCGATGGACCTTTGTCGATAAAGTAACGTCTCTGCTTTTTAATATGCTGTCTAGGTTTGTCATAGCTTTTCTTCCAAGGAGCAAGCATCTTTTAATTTCATGGCTACCGGGAATATATAGATACTGGCAAAAATAAGCAAGAGACCATGGTGATAGAGACTATTGATTCTGGATAAAAGTAAAAAAATTGAGTTAAAGTGCTTAATGTAACTCAAAATGTATTACTTTGGGCAATTTATTTAGTCCCTCTGAAATGACAATAAGTATGATGTCTATAACTGACATAGAAAACAGGATAGAAATAGTTTTCAGTAATGGCAGGTAGATAATTATTGTTACTTTTAAAATGCCTGCATTAGAGAAGTCATTTTGAAGTTAAAAATATATCTGTGCCAGCAAGTTGAAAACAACAAAAAAAATGGTTTTACAATAATGCTTATCTTGATTCAGAGTTCAAAGAAACAAGGGCAAAGAGGAATTGTGTCCTTCAACTGAATATACATTTATAATACCTCACAAAGCTCATAAGTAAGAAAAGTTTGCAATATCTATGGAACACATACAGTAGTCCAGGAATGATATAACAACAACACAGCATGCCTCTAATTTTAAAAAAAGAACACAACTATAATTTCCATACATATCAAACCATAGACTGTTAAATCACGTAGCTCACCTAAACTGACTAACCGTTATGTGTATGTGTGTATGTGTGCTCAGCTCTTTGTGACCCTCTGGAATGTAGCCCACCAGACTCCTCTGTCCATGGCATTTTCCAGGCAAGAATATTTGAGTGGGTTGTCATTTCCACATCCAAGGGATCTTCCCCACCCAGGGATCAAACTCTCGTCTCTTGTGTCTCCTGCACTGGCTGGCAGATTCTTATCCACTGAGCCACCAGGGATATGAAGAGGAGTGCTGCTGGTATTTAAATGCAGACTTTTCAAATGCCAGTGTCTGTATTTAAACATTATACATTAGGACGTATATATGCAGTGGAATCACTTCTGGAATCATTTATTGAAATGGTTCATTGAGGAGATAATGTTCATGGTTGAGTAAGGAGAACTGGCACTGTTTCTGAATTCACATAAGGATTATGCCCACAAATTAAATTTTTAAAAAATTCTAGGAAGGACTTGGATCAGCCTAGCTTAGATCCTATGCTGTTCCTGGAGAAGCATATATGGCTGAGAGAATAGACCACCACATTAGGATCGTCCTGTATCACAGACCCAACCCTGTGTTCAGGGAGATCTGGGCCGGAGGTTGCAATCGTCCACTAAATTTTGAAAAACATTACTTAGAAGATGTTTTTCTCATTGTTAAAAGAAAGAAGTAACTTTCATCTACTAGTAGGGCCTCTCCTTACCTATTACATGTTTTGTGGATCAGAAAATAGTACCTTTCATTAGAGGACATTGTGTTAAATGGTATGGTTTGAAAATTCAAGCAAGGGATGGACTCGGTACCACTATTTCCCCTCTCAATTAACTGTCTTCTGCAGTAAGCCAGTGTACTAGCAGCGTTCTGAAACAGATGGAATTCGGGAAGGAGAGTACAAATTTGGGAAAGGAGAAGGAGGAAAAATCAGGTACAGACCCAAGAACACAGACAATTTCCTCCATATCCATCTTGCAATTTGGCACAGCACCCGTTGGAAGTTTTCTAATTCTTTCTTTTACATGAGAAATACTAACTCATGCATGCTATGATTTGTCCTTTGGGTAACTGTAGTAGTCTGTCAAACTACTGCAGGGCATTTCAAACCTGGAAGCTACATTTTCTTAAAGGAAGACTGCTGGGTCAGGAGAGGAATAGTTGGGGAAACCTGCCAGTTTCAGTCTTGTTCTGTACCTTCGTTAAGTAAAGTATATAACAGCTATCTCACAGTCATAGTAATGTACCAGGGCAATTAATCATATATTATCTGGATTGCCCATTTCTTTTGATCTCCTGTAACTGCACAGACCATTGAGATGCATAAGCATATAATTGGAATCACTAGTCATAACCCTTCAAACCTGGCTATTTTCATGGGTAGATGAATCCTTTGGGATCTAGTCAAAGATATGGTTTTCCCAGTAGTCATATGTGGATATGAGAGTTGGACTATAAAGAAAGCTGAGTGCCAAAGTATTGATGCTTTTGAACTGTGGTGTTGGAGAAGATTCTTGAGTGTCCCTTGGATGACAAGGAGGTCAAACCAGTCAATCCTAAAAGAAACCAGTCCTGAGTATTCATTGGGAGGACTGATGCTAAAGCTGAAACTCCAGTACTTTGGCCACTGAATCCAAATAACTGACTCCTTTGAAAAGACCCTGATGCTGGGAAAGATTGAAGGCAGGAGGAGAAGGGGATGACAGAGGATGAGACAGTTGAGTGGCATCACCAACTCAATGGACATGAGTTCAAGCAAGCTCTGGGAGTTGGTGATGGACAGGGAAGCCTGGTATGCTGCAATCCATTGGGGTCACAAAGAGTCAGACACAACTGAATGACTGAACTGAACTGAACTGGTCTCCCTTAAAGTCCATAAAGGGGAGTTTAAATAAATATCTCAGTTTAAATAAAATTTGATAATTAACTATGACAATCAGAATATTGGACCAATAATAGCTAATATTAGGAGGAAATGGCAACCCACTCCAGTATTCTTGCCTGGAGAATCCCAGGGACAGAGGAGCCTGGTGGGTTGCCGTCTATGGGGTTGCACAGAGTTGGACACCTCTGATGCGACTTAGCAGCAGTAGCAGCAGCAGCAATAGCTAATATTTAGTTTAGGAGGTTGGATAATATAGACTTAATTCTCTTTGAGATTACCATGATTTATTTTATGTGTTTAATATATAGATATTCTTGATGGACTTTGGGTCTTTTCTCACCATAAAATAGCAGATGAAGAAATGGGTTAGGGTGTAAACTAACAAGGGAGATTCCATCTAATATGTCTATCTGCTGAGACATCTTGAGCTGGTGATAGGAGTTGAAGGTGATGGAGATGATACAAAATAATTTATGCATCAAAAATATTGGATAAACCTGAGTGCTGTTACGGGTTGAATAGCTGAGGTCTTGCTGAATCAGGTGTTTTGAAACAAATGATTTCTGTGGGAATTTACATTGTCATCTTCAATGCTAGGGTAAATTAATTCAAATAATCAACTTCTTCAAATCATCCACCATTACTTGAGATTTCTACCTGCATCACCCATATATTACAAGAAGAATAATGTCATTCTTATTTTTGTCCTTCTTGTATAAAAATGCAGGAGCTTACTCTCTATGATAACACATCAGTCACAGACTCTCTTAGTCACTACAGAATGATTCTGTAGTCAGCATGAATTGCCCTCATTCTGAGATTTTGTACGATGACTTTTGCTATCGTATCTTAAGAATAAGAAGAGCTATTGTCAAGTTCATTATCTCAGCAGGGAATGTTTGTGATCATGAAACTGCCAAGCTTCATCAAGCTGTTCATGCTTTTTTCATTTTATTAACATGACCCAATTCAGCCTCTCTTTGATGGTAATTCATTTTGATTTTAACTCACTTTAAAAATGAGCCAATTTGATTTTTAAAACCTTGTTGATTTAAACTTATTTTAACACTTCCCAATATATAATCTTGTATTTTAGCAAAAAAAAAAAAAAAAAAAAAAAATTGAGGTCCTCTTGACTCATCAGTCCTAAGGGGAAAATATAAGAAAGTAGACTGATGCATGTAAAAGTAGCACTAGTTCATTCTTCTTTACTTCTTCCAACTATTAACTTTCTTCTGCCATTCTTCAAAATCACTTATAATTAATTTCTAAGTTGCAATCTTGGCCTAATCCAAACTACTTTTAATCCATTTACTTGACTGTGTCTTGACAGCATGCTATCATACTTAGTAGTGCAAGTAAAAGTGCACAGTATGGTGAGTTAAGAAACCCTGCAAAACTGTCAGTCTTCATGAAACATGATTTATGCCTTCCATTTCCATGACATTGCTCCCTGCTAACACGGCCAGTTACTACTACCTTGTTCCATTCTCATTTTGCTTTTTCTAAGGCTTACCACAATTTCTTCTGACACATACAGAATGCGAGTGGCAATATCTTAGCAAAAATTTACAGTATAAATCTGAAACGTGTAATTCTGCTTGCAGGGAACCCACAAATAAAAAATAAATAAAAGTACTGCCTCCAAGGCAACTTTTAAATTTCACATTTTGAAATTCTGAAGTTTCTATCTGATAAGCAGGAATATGGCAGCTAAGTTCCCAGGCTACCCCAAAATATACCTAAAATACTATGCATGGCATCCAGTTTCATCATTTCATGGCAAATAGATGGGGAAACAATGGAAACAGTGACAAACTTTATTTTCTTGGGCTCCAAAATCACTGTGGATGATGACTGCAGCCTTGAAATGAAAAGATACCCTCTCCTTACAAGAAAAGCTATGACAAACCTATACAGCATATTAAAAAGCAGTGACATCATTTTGCTGACAAAGGTCCATATAGTCAAAGCTGTTTCTTCCAGTAGTCATGTATAGATGTGAGAGTTGGATTATAAAGAAGGCAAAGCACCAAAGAATTGATGCTTTTGAGCTGTGGTGTTGGAGAAGACACTTGAGTATGCCTTGTAGTCCAAGGACTCCTTGGACTACAAGGAGATCAAACCAGTCAATACTAAAGGAAATCAGTCCTGAATTGGAAGTACTGAAGCTCCAGTACTTTGGCCACCTGATGCATAGAGCCAATTCATTAGAAAAGACCCTGATGCTGGGAAAGATTGAGGCAGGACAAGGGGAAGACAGAGGATGAGATGGTTGAATGGCATCACCAACTCAATGGACATGAGTTAGAGCAAACGCTGGGAGATGGTGATGGAGAGAGAAGCCTGGCATGCTGCAGTCCACAGGGTTGCAAAGAATTGGACATGACTGAGCAACTGAACAGCAACAGCATCTATGCTTCTGCACCCAAAAAGTGATGATAATTAGAAGCTTTGAAATACTAATCAAAAGATTAAAAATAAAATTGAGATTGATTTTTCCACATATTTTAAATACTTACCCTGGAAAGAAGTTTAGTTTACAGATAGCCATGTAGCGGATGTATCAAAATTGAAACAGAGCTTCCGGACATTTAAAATTACAAAGCCATAGCATGTAAGTGTTAGATAGAAACCTTAAATCTTCTGCACAAATTCAGGTATTGCTGTAGCATCTTCAGTTCAGTTCGGTTCAGTCGCTCAGTCGTGTCCAACTCTTTGCGACCCCAAGAATCACAGCACGCCAGGCCTCCCTGTCCATCACCAGCTCCCAGAGTTTACTCAAACTCATGCCCATCGAGTCGGTGACAGATGGGGAGACAGTGGTAACAGTGTCAGACTTTATTTTTGGGGGGCTCCAAAATCACTTCAGAGGATAATTGCAGTCATGAAATTAAAAGACGCTTACTCCTTGGAAGGAAAGTTATGACCAACCTAGATAACATATTAAAAAGCAGAGACATTACTTTGCCAACAAAGATCTGTTTGGTCAAGGTTATGGTTTTTCCAGTGGTCATGTATGGATGTGAGAGTTGGACTGTGAAGAAAACTGAGCACCGAAAAATTGATGCTTCTGAACTATGGTGTTGGAGAAGACTCTTGAGAGTCTCTTGGACTGCAAGGAGATCCAACCAGTCCAACCTAAAGGAGATCAGTCCTGGGTGTTCATTGGAAGGACTGATGCTGAAGCTGTAGCATCGTAATTCAGTGGAATTTTGAATAAAACAGTATGGAGGACCAACTATAAAACTGAAACTTTGTATCACTACAGGAAGCTCCTAATTGGCTAGTAAGTTCCAGGGACCTATCACTTTTGGGATGGTCTTGGTAAATCCTGCTATACTTTAAGCATCTCTTCCCTTCCTATCCACTATTCATTTTTAGTCTGTTTAAAAATTCCACTCATGACCCTGACAATACTTCTAAGCCTTCCAAGACAGAAAACTTGATTTGAGTCTCAAATCATTTGGACAGTTGAAGGGGGTGGAGCTCTGATTTCACCTTTAATGAATCCCTCTGATGCCAAACATCAGGCAGTGGGAAGAGTGTTCTTGCCTTATCTCATGTTTTGTTCTGCCCAGCTACTCTAACTTCCAGATGGGCTAACCTTGGGCATTCAATTGTTCACTGCTTTCCTGCTTGTAAGAATGTATTAATTTGAGAGCTTATTAATGCTCCAAATTGAACCCTCTTCTGACCTTATCTCCAACTTATTAATTGTACTCTCTGTCCTGCTCAATGGATTGATTCTGTACTAAGTTCTGTCTGTTTTCCATTGTTCTATAGCTAAAAGTAAATCTATCATACAGAGCTGATTCTTTAAGATTAAAAATATTCAACGCAGAACTTACCTATTCTACTGGATGAAATGCATCTGTGAAAATATAATATCAAAATAGTAACTATTTTTAGAGTCTGTTTCTGAACACCCCCTGTCTTTACTGCCAGTGAGTCTTACAGCTTCCCTTACATTAAGATGTTCTATGCATGCCCATTTCATTTGTGAATGTTTAATTTTAGGAGAAGTTATTAGGGGACACTTATGATATTTGTATTCAGATTACAAACAATTAAGTCTTAACTTTGCCACCTTCTGGCCTTGTGGATTTCAGTAAATAATTTAATCTTTACAACTACTGATTAGGTTGGTATTATTATCTCATTTAAAAGGCAAGGGAACTAAAACTCACCAGTCTTTCTGAAATGCTTCTGTGAAATTTCTTCATAGTCTTTAATATATTGATCACTCAATAGATAGGCACTCTGCCATTGGCCCCTCAAAATTCATGTTTAGAAACCCTTATCCTTAATGTGATGATATTTGAGAATGAGGCCTTTAAGAGGTAATTAGGTCATGAGTATAGAGTCGTCATGGTGGAGGCAGTGTCATTATAAGAAGAAATGAAAGCACTTGCTTACCCTGTCTGCTCTCTGCCTTGTTGGGATGCAATGAGAACAAAGCCATTTGCATACCTGGAAGTGGGCACTCACTAGACACCAGAATCTGCTGGAACTTTGATCAGCCTACAGAATGGTGAGAATTAAGTATTTGCTGCTATAGCAGGCAAACTGATTAAGATATACTCATTAACTATTAACTGACCAATTAACTCTTAATCAACTGACCAAGTTTTTTGTGAGTATTTATATGTGAGTGTCTTACGGTTCTATTTTTGAGTCACAGAACCCCTTATAGCCCATTCTTCAGGAAAACGCATGTATTCAAACAAACACATTTGGTGGTAGACCATTAAATGGATAAAAATATAAAAGTTCAAAGAATTGGAGTGTAATGGTTTCCTGAGCATTAACAGAGTAATTAAAATAAACTACCTAATTCAAATTCTTTCTGGGATCAAAATCATATTTAACCAAATACCACAAAGCAATGAGTATATACTATGGAAAAAGTAATCATTCTATTGTATTGTTTTTTTAAAAAAATCTATTGCCATTCACATAACCTTAGAAGTGGTTCAGCTGCATTGTTGAACTAAATAACAATATAATGACATTGTCTCAAGAAATAAAATATCAAATTAATTCAAGATAAATAATTCTCAGACTTTTTGGTTTCAGCATCCATTTGCTCTCTATAAATGTCCTAAGAACCTAAAAAGCTTTGACTTAAGTCAATTACATGTTATAATATACTTTAAAAATGAGAAATGAGTTAATATTTATCTTTATTAATTAATTTTAAATGAGCAAATAAAAATATATTATTTAACATACAAGCTCCTTTTTAATGAAAATAAGTATATTTTCCAAAACAAAAATACTATGAAAATGACATTTTTTTTTCTCTTTTTATAAATCTTTTTAATGCCTGACTTAAAAGGAGAAAGCTGATTTGCATATCTGTTTCTACATTTGATCTGTTCTGCTATTACATAGCATTAACCTCTAAAAAATTCTACTTTATACTCATAAGAGAATGGGAATGAAAAATGCCAATAACACCGTAATAATATTCAAAAATGGTTTTGACCTTGTAGATTGCTTGAAATTGTCTCAGATTCTCCAGGACTCCCCAGAGCACAGTTTAAGGTGAGCTGATATAGACTGCTTTCTCCCAACACTAAAATATTGGATTTAGTCTTTTCTATCTACATAATGACCACAACTCTCTGGATTATAAAGCACAAGCCTCTAAATTATAAGAAAGAGGAAGTGCAAACTTGTCTCCATCTGCTCGCAACTTCAATTCATGTCTGTCTTTAGGGAACACTTTATTTTCAAGAATATCAGAATTTTATGGGCCCCTGATATGAAGTAACAAGATAACATTTCAAAACGTCTGTCTTGAACAAGTACCCCAAACTAACTGGCACCAACAATTCTATTCAGAACGTTGAGATATACATAAAAATAGCATTAATAGAAAAAAAGTCTATTTACCACAATAATTCCATTTTCTGGAGCAGCGGCCGCATGGTGCAAGCCCCAGCAAGATGGTAAGTGCTGGAGAAGCAGCTACATGGCGCTGGAGTGACTTCGAGGAGATACCTCCCATCCGAGGGCAAAGGAGGAGCCCCAGCAAGACGGTAGGAGGGGCAAAATTAATTTTCAAATCAAACCACATGGCCACCAGAGACACTCAGAGGGATCACACAGATGTTGTATGCACCCAGAGACCCCACAGAGACTTAGACAGAACTGTGTTTGGATGTCTTCTGTGGAGGTACGGGTCAGTAAACTGCCACAAGGGAGCAGCAGACTTGGGTGCAGTGGACTTGGTATGGTATAAGCCCTCTTGGAGGTGGTAGCCGTTAACTCCACCATAGAGCCACCAGAACTTACACAGGACTGGGGAAACAGACTCTTGGAGGGCACAAACAGAGCCTGTGTGCACCAGGACCCAGAGGAAAGGAGCAGTGACCCCACAAGAGACTGACCCAGTCTTGCCAATGAGTGTCCAGGAGTCTCCAGCAGAGGCTGGCGTGGCGGTGGCCAGCTGGAAGGTTGGGGGCAGTGAGGGTAGCAGTGCCCTTTTGAAGAAGGTCGCCACCATCTTCATTCCCTCCACCATAGTATGGCCATAGTTAAATAACAGGGAGGGAACGCAGCCCCATCCATCAGCAGAAAATTGGATTAAAGATTTACTGATAATGGCTCAGAGCAAGACCCAGTTTCCCCTCAGTCAGTCTCTCCCATCAGGAAGCTTCCATAAGACTCTTATCCTTCTCCACCAAAGGGCAGACAGACTGAAAACCCCAATCACAGGAAACTAACCAGTCTGATCACACGGACCTCAGCCTTGTCTAACTCAATGAAACTATGAGCCCATGGCATGTAGGGCCACCCAAGATGGACAGGACATGATGGAGAGTTGTGACAAAACGTGGTCCACTGGAAAGGGGAATGGCAAACCACTTCAGTATTCTTGCACTGAGAACCCCATGAACAGTATGAAAAAGAAAAAAGATGGGACACTGAGCGATGAACTCCCCAGGTAGTAGGTGCCCAAAATGCTACTGGAGATCAGTGGAGAAATAACTCCAGAAAGAATGAAGGGATGGAGCCAAAGCAAAAACCACACCCAGTTGTGGATGTGACTGGTGATGGAAGTAAAGTCCAATGTTGTAAAGAGCAATATTGCATAGGACCCTGGAATGTTAGGTCCATGAATCAAGGCAAATTGGAAGGGGTCAAACAGGAGATGGCAAGAGTGAACATCAACATTTAAGGAATCAGCAAACTAAAATGGGACTGGAATGGGTGAATTTAACTCAGATACCCAGTATATCTACTACTGTGGGCAAGAATCCCTTAGAAGAAATGGAATAGCCATCATAGTCAACAAAAGAGTCCAAAATGCAGTACTTGAATGCATTCTCAAAAACAACAGAATCATCTCTGTTCGTTTCCAAGAAAAACCATTCAATATCATGGTAATCCAAGTTTATGCCCCTACCAATAATGTTGAAGAAGCTGAAGTTGAATGGTTCTATGAAGACCTAAGAGACCTTCTAGAACTAACACCCACAAAAGATATCTTTTTTATTACAGGGGACTGGAATGAAAAAGTAGAAAGTTAAGAAACACATGGAGTAACAGGCAAATTTGGCCTTGGAGTATGGAATGAAGCAGGGCAAAGGCTAATAGAGTATTGCCAAGAGAACGCACTAGTCATAGCAAACACCCTCTTCCAACAACACAGGAGAAGACTCCACACATGGACATCACCAGATGGTCAATACTGAAATCAGATTGATTATATTCTTTGCAGCCAAGGATGGAGAAGCTCTATACAGTCAGCAAAAACAAGACCGGGAGCTGATTGGGGCTCAGATCATGAACTCCTTATTGCCAAATTCAGACTTGAATTGAGGAAAGTAGGAGAAACCACTAGACCATTCAGGTATGACCCTAAATCAAATCCCTTATGATTATACAGTGGAAGGGAGAAATAGATTCAAGGGATTAGATCTGATAGACAGAGTGCCTGATGAACTATGCACAGAGGTTTGTGGCACAGTACAGGAGGCAGGATCAAGACCATCCCCGAGAAAAAGAAATGCAAAAAGGCAAAGTGGGTGACTGAGTAGGCCTTACAGATAGCTGTGAAAAGAAAAGAAGCAAAAGGCAAAGGAGAAAAGGAAATACACACCTATTTAAATGTAGAGTTTCAAAGAATAGCAAGGAGAGATAAGAAAGTCTTCCTCAGTGATCAGTGCAAAGAAATAGAGGGCAACAATAGAATGGGAAAGACTAGAGATCTCTTCAAGAAAATTAGAGATACAAAGGGAACATTTCATGCAAAGATGGGTACAATAAAGGAAAGCAATGGTATGGACCTAACAGAAGCATAAGATACAAAGAAGAGGTGGCAAGAATACACAGAAGAATGATAGAAAAAAGATCTTCATGACCCAGATAACCATGATGGTGTGATCACTCACCCAGACATCCTGGAATGCAAAGTCAAGTTGGCCTTAGGAAGCATCACTATGAACAAAGCTAGTGGAGGTGATGGAATTCCAGTTGAGCTATTTCAAATCCTAAAAGGTGGTGCTGAGAAAGTGCTGCACTCAATATGCCACCAAATTTGGAAAATTCAGCAATTATCCACAGGACTGGAAAAGGTCAGTATTCATTCCAATCTCAAAGAAAGGCAATGCCAAAGAATGCTCCAAAGACAACACAATTGCACTCATCTCACATGCTAGCAAAGTAATGCTCAAAATTTTCCAAGCTAGGCTTCAGCAGTACCTGAACCATAAACTTCCAGATATTCAAGCTGGATTTAGAAAAGGCAGAGGAACCAGAGATCAAATTGCCTACATCTGTTGGATTATTGAAAAAGCAAGAGAGTTCCAGAAAAACATCTATTTCTCCTTTATTGACTATGCCAAACCTTTGACTGTGTGGATCACCACAAGCTGTGGAATATTCTGAAACAGATGGGAATGCCAGACCACCTGACCTGCCTCTTGAGAAATCTGTATGCAGGTCAGGAAGCAACAATTAGAACTGAACATGGAAAAACAGACTGGTTCCAAATAGGAAAAGGAGTACGTCAAGGCTGTATATTGACACCCTGCTTATTTAACTTATATGCAGAGTACATCATGAGAACCCCTGGGCTGGATGATTCACAAGCTGGAATCAAGATTGCCAGGAGAAATATCAGTAACCTCAGATATGCAGATGACACCACCCTTGAGGCAGAAAGTGAAGAAGAACTAAAGAGCCTCATGATGAAAGTAAAAGAGGAGAATGAAAAAGTTTGTTTGAAACTCAACATTCAGAAAACTAAGATCATGGCATCTGTTCCCATCTCTTCATAGCAAATAGATGGAGAAACAATGGAAACAGTGAGACAATTTATTTTGGGGGGCTCCAAAATCACTGCAGATGGTGATTGCAGCCATGAAATTAAAAGACGCTTACTCCTTGGAAGGAAAGTTATGACCAACTTAGACAGCATATTAAACAGCAGAGACATTACTTTGCCAACGAAGGTCTGTCAATTAAGGCTATAGTCTTTCCAGTAGTCAAGTATGGATGTAAGAGTTGGATTATAAAGAAAGCTGAGTGCCAAAAAATTGATGGTTTTGAACTGTGGTGTTGGAGAAGACTATTGAGAGTCCCTTGGACTGCGAGGAAATCCAACAAGTCCATCCTAAAGGAAATCAGTGCTGAATATTCATAGGAAAGACTGATGTTGAAGCTGAAACTCCAATACTTTGGCCACCTGATTCGAAGAACTGACTCATTTGAAAAGACTCTGATGCTGGGAATGATTGAAGGTGGGAGGAAAGGGGGACAACAGAGGATGAGATGGTTGGATGGCCTCATCGACTTGATGGAAAAGAGTTTGAGTAAGCTCTGGAGTTCATGATGGACAGGGAAGCCTGGCTTACTGCTGTCCGTGGGGTCACTTGAACAACTGAACTGAACTGAACAACCTGTAACAGAAGGAGATTAAGAGGCAGAAAATGTTTTGTTGCAAAATCAAGCTCTGAGAACAAGATTTTTTAGAAATTACAGAAATGGTCAGGAAGGTAAAACTAGACTGTTGCATCCTCTGACCATAAACATGGCGGCCAGTCCAAAGTCATCAAAGCCACCTCTGTTTACTGAAGTAGTCTCTTTTTGAAAGAAAATTGTAAGAAACTAAATGAAGAGTGCACACCTTTTTAAGAATCAAAAGTATTTTGGGAGAGATTTTTGGCTGAAGTCAGTATGAAAATAGGAAATCTAATTGTTAGATTTTAGCACCTGCATTTTCAATAATGCATACATAATCAAAAAAAGACATTTTGTTTTCATAGAATTGGGGTAGTGTCAAGTAACTTTGTTCATGATGAAATAAGAAAGCATGATGTGGTCATTCACAAAGGGAAAGCAAGAAGTATCCTTCTAAAGGAGTCAATTTCAGATGATGACATTTTTTTAAATGTAGTGAAAAATTGCTTTGGAAAACATGAAGGTGTTTTAAAAAATATAGAAGGGCATGTTATTGAAAGTGATAATACAAACAAACAATAATAACAAACTAGGTAAGTGTAGTACAAATGTGTTCTTGAAAATAGGCAGTAAAGAAAAACAAAGCAACACTACAGTGACCAAGTAACAGCTTTGGTTTCCAGCCTTTTAACATAACTAAAGAGATGCGCTTTTTTTACTGAGATATTGGTATTAGCTGATTTAATAATAATAAAACCTAATACCATTTTGTGAGCTTATTTTTCTAACATACTTTATAAAAACATTTTTTTATTTTTGATCATAAAATATATGCCATATAATATATCAATAAAGTACATTATAATATCCACATGCAACTTATGAAAATATTATCAGTATTTTAAACATTTCAAATATTATTAATATTTGAAATTTTGAATTCTCAATATTTGAATCTCCCCAGTAAATTCAACTTGCTTTTCCTTATTTTCACTCAAAAAAAAAAATGTATTCACAAAAATAGTCTTCAGTAAGTTATATTTCTAAACTGTATATAAATGGACTATACATTTATGTATCCTAAATAAGTATCATTTTCTCTCAAAATTTTTAAAGATTAATAAATATTTATATGTACTGATGGGCTTCCCAGGTGGCACTACTGGTAAAGATCCTGCTTGCCAGTGGAGAAGAGGTAAGAGCTGTGGTTTCTACCCCTGGGTTGGGAAGATTCTCTGGAGGAGGGCATGGCAACCCACCCCAGTATTCTTGCCTATAGAATCCCATGGACAGAGGAGACTGGCAGGCTATAGCTCATTGGGTCACAAAGAGTTGGACATGACTTAAGCAACTTAGCACATGCACATTTGTACTGATATATTTCATTCAATTTCAATGATGATTAATAGTCAATTGTGTAAACAGATAATTCATTTTTCTATTTCCCTATTAGTTGATATTTGATTATTTCTGTATTTTTAAACTTTTGCTGACTGTTTTGTACCATTCTTGTGCATAAGCACAATTTTCTCTTGAGTATGTACTAAGGATCCTAACCTATGGTTAATAGAGTTTACATGTTTCCAGTTTCACTAGGTAATGCTCCTCTCTTTCTCAAAGTGCTTGAATTAATTTCTTTCTCATCATTAAAGGATGGGAGAGTAGAGTTTCCATGTCTCCACATTTGCCAACACATAGGACTTCTAAGCACAGTATTTGATTTTGCCAATCTATTGGATGTTTAAAGTGATAACTTTTAATTTTAATGTGCATTTCCCCAATTTTCAATAATTTAAATATTTTTCTACACATAAGTTAAGAATTTGGATATTTACCTATGTGAGGTGACTGTTTAAATAGTGCACCCAATATTTTTGTTTGGAATTTTTGGATATCCCCTGTTTATTTGTTATATCTTTGTATCTAATATGTTTCATACATAACTCTTCAAGACAGTTGGCCTTAATAAACAAATCTATGAAATTTTTTAACAACTAGGTACTCTCAATTTTAATGTAGTTGGTTTTGTTAACTGGCAGCTATTTTATGTTTTAAGAAAACTTTCGTTAGCTTGAGGTCTCAAAGATATTCCCATATATTACCTTCTAACACTTCATGTATTCCCTTTCTTAATTAAGTAGTTTATCAGGGATGCATCTGAGTAGGAATCAAATGTCTTGTGTTTCCCCTTCTGGATGCCAAATGATTGCAGCATTAATTATTGAAAACACTCTAGTTTTCTAGCTGCTCTCCAGCGATCCTTGTTAAAGGATACCTTGCTAAATACCAAGAATATTATGATCTATTTCCAGGTTTTCTTATGGTCTATACTTGTACCAATACTACTTGCAGAATTTATATAGCTTTACACTATATCATGATATTTTGTAGAACAAATCCTCCATCCATATTCTTCCCCTTTAAGACTATTTCGGCAAGTATTGACTTTTGCAATTGATTTCATATTAATTTGAGAATCAGCTTTCTCATAAAACAAGTGTTGCAATTGGGTTGGGATTATATTAAAATTATAAATCAAATTGAAAAGACTAGATATGTTTATAATATTCTCTTCCTATCCATATGTGGTATATCACTAGATTTATTCAATTCTATAATGCATCTCCTTTAAGTATAATAATCCTCTAGGAGTTCTTGCTCATTATATACTTACTACTACATATGTTTTATTTTTGTAATATACTAATATTTATGAAAAACTGTTTCTACTGGGTTTTTGGTTGACATGTATACAAATATATATATATGTAAATGAATGATTATTCTGTATTATTTTTCTATTTAGCAAGCCTGCAAAATAATTATAACATTTGTAATATGTGTTGAAATTTTTGAACGTTCTATATAAAATATAATGTGAAAATTATAGCAAATTTGATTCTTCTTTATCAGTCCCTATAAATTTATTTGCTTTTGCTGTCTTGCTGAGAAGGTCAGGGCTTCCAATACAAAGAAAAATAGAAGCAGAAATATGGGACAACTTTTTCTTACTGGTGAATTTAAAGAGAAACATTTCAATATTTCAAAATTGAGTGTGAGGTTGGTTGTAGTTTCAATACATATATATATTTATCAGACTAAGAAGTTTCTTTCTAATATCAATTTGCTAAAAATTTTCATGATGAATGATTACTGAAGTTTATCAAAAATATCTGTTGAAATAGTCACATAATTAAAAACTAAACTGCTAATAAGGTGCATTACTTTGAAGATAGTATAGTAACTTTTGGGGCTTCCCTAGCGGCTCAGTTGGTAAAGAATCCACCTGCAGTGCAAGAGACTAGAATTTAGTCTCTGGGTTAGGAAGACCCCCTGGAGAAGGAAATGACAACAGACTCCAGTATTCTTGCCTGGGAAATCCCATGGGGTCACAAGAGTGGGACATGACTTTGTGACTAAAACACCACCACTCGGTAACTTTGGGGCTTCCCCTGTGACTCGGAAGTAAAGAATCACCTGCAATGCAAGAGACACAGGAGACCTGGGTTGATCCCTGGGTCAGGAATCAGCAACCCACTCCTCTATTCTTGCTGGGAAAATCCCATAAACAGAAGAGCCTGAGAGGTTACAGTCTACAGGGTCACAAAGTGTTGGACATGACTAAGCTACTGAGAGCATGTAGTAACTTTTGCAAAAATAATTCTAATATATTACAAAAAATCCTAAATCTTAAAGTAAATATCATAAGGCCCAAGTGGACATTCCTTGCTGCATTCTCAGCTTTCTATTCTTAAATCTGCCCATAAACACAATGCTTTTTCTTTGTGTTGTATAATGTAGGTGCTCTATTCATTTTACTAAAGAGATTTTTCAACTTTTCACAGACTTTCTAAGACATTTCTTCTGATAATTGTAATTCAGTAGGTCACACACAAGCAATATGTTACATTATGATATTTGTCATATTGATATTAGTAAGATATGTGTTTACTTTTAAAATGAGCAGCTTATGTATGAGCACATAGCATTTGAATACATACGTTGGAAAGCCATTCTGTAATCACACATGATTTCTTGTTACATTTTGAGTTGGAAATAGGTGACCTTTCAACTTGTCAAAGCATGAAGACTACTACCCTGTAAAAATCTTATTGTGCAAAATACATTAAAAGCATACATGAGTGCTTCATTTAATATACTTATGGCACATTTTAAAAAATATATGACTAGAACAAAGAGAGAAAGAGAAAGAATTTTTTTTTTCAGGTTCCAAAAATTAAAGCAGGAATCCAGATAGGTAAGCTAGACGAACATCTAGGGACATGTGCTGAAATCTGGGACAAGAGACGAACTTTTTTTTAATGAATTGTAAATGCCTCACCCCATGTCATCATATGTCTTAGAGGATTAGCCTCTGAAAGTTGTTTTTACAACTGTTGTGTTTCTGTAATGCACCTACTGGCCATCAATACAAATTATGCCTAACAGTTCTGTCTGGTACAAGAATGGTTTAAAGATGTTCTGAGAAAATAACCAAGAAGCATGAGATGTAAAGCTCATAAAATATATTCCTGCATGTGTGTAACTATTTTTCATTAAATTACCTGTTAAATTTAGAGAAGATATTTAATCACATGAACAATATGATTTTAGTCTCAACCAAGTTCCTACACACTCAGAATAAAACAGAAATAATCTTAGAGCACATACAGTTCTTCATTACTGCAATTTCATATTGTGTGCTTCTGAATAATATTATACATTTAATATAGTAAAAAAATACACACTGACACTCTTTTAGTTAATTTAGCTATAATTTTTAGCATAGGTATTGATGACTGCAGCCATGAAATTAAAAGATGCTTGCTCCTTGGAAGAAAAGCTATGACAAACCTAGACAGCATAATAAAAAGTAGAGACATTACTTTGCCAATAAAAGTCAAAAGCTGTGGTTTTTCCAGTAGTCATGTATGGATGTGAGAGTTGGACTATAAAGAAAGCTGAGCACTGAAGAATTGATGCTTTTGAACTGTGGTGTTGGAGAAGACTCTTGAGAGTCCCTTGGACAGCAAGGAGATCAAGCCAGTCAATCCTAAAGGAGATCAGTCCTGAATATTCAACTAAAGGACTGATGCTGAAGCTGAAACTTCAATACTTCGGTCACCTGATGTGAAGAGCCGACTTATTGGAAAAGACCCTGATGCTGGGAAAGACTGAAGACAGGAGGAGAAGGAGATGACAGAGGACAAGATGGGTGGATAGCATCACCAACTTGATGGACATGAGACTGAGCAAGCTCCAGGAGCTGGTGATGGATAGGGGAGCCTGGCATGCTGCAGTCCATGGGTGTCGCAAAAGAGTCAGACACAACTGACTGACTGAACTGAACTGAACTGAACTGATTGGTATCAGTCCTTGTAGACAATAATCCATCAATTGTAATCAGAGCTCAGATTTGTTGCTTTATGAAGAATGGACTCATCTGATCTTTGTCTTTTGTTGATGTCTTATTTCTAAAAAGACTGCATCAGTTTCTTATCACACATAGAGAAATTCAGATTTAACTCTCTCCCCACACACCCTCACACTTCTGAAAATAATGAGCTTTGTTGTCATGCCAATAATCCCTGCACAAATATAAAGAATTATATTAACCAAGGCGCTGCCGCACTGTTTGTTGGGCAAAGAATGCTCTTTCTCAGAAGTACCTACTGATGAAATCAGATACATTCATTAAGTAGCACGAAAGAGCAGATGTAGGCCTGAGGCCACTCGAGATGTAGAACTTGAATTTTTATGCTCCAAATGGGACTCTATCAGATGCAAAATGCCCTGTGACAGAGTCTCTGAGTCTCCACTTTGCTTAATTTCAAGTGCTGCTATGAAATACTGTATGATAATTAGTTCCAGAACAGTTATAAGCTGTTATTTTTAAATGGCCTACATGTTTAATTTACTCAATAAACTGAAATATATCTGATCTTTTACCAGCCTGTGTCACAATAACAGCTGTTTTTTAAAGTCTCAACTGGGACAGTAGTTAAAAGTCCTTGAAAAGTAAATGGTGCACATTCAATTAAGCTAAAGAAATAGCTAAAACAAGTATTATTTAGTGGGTTTTTAATTAGATGACTTCTATTAAACTGGTGCTCTAAAAGGGATTTCACAGCCTCCCAAGATTATGCTAGTTAGAAGGGAAAACATATAAATCCCATTTAACTCTGTCTTATGAGAGTTCTTTTACAGGTAGGGTATTTCTCTGTCATCATCATCCATATGTCCAGCGTTGCACCATTCATTCCCTAAATGATACTTGGGAGGTAAAACAAGGTAGCTGAGTCTCAGTTGGTAAATCAAAGAGACAGACTTTCTGGTCATGAGGCACAACAAATATCTAACCTTACATGCCTGCAATTTTCCAACATCAGAGACACAGTGGCTTGAGTCCATGAGGAAGACTCTTTTCTTGTTGGAAAATTTTATGAAGCAGAGAGAAAGAAAATTTACCCCTTTCTCCACTGGGAATATTCACACTCTCAGTGGATCTTAACTTATTTTTCAGTAAATGGCCTTTCAAATTCTATCCCCTGCTAGTCTTGCAAGTTTTAGTCCTTTTCACCATTGCTGCCAAATTTTAAGGTTTCTATTTTGGTGCTATTGGGCTTCTGATTATTTTCTAAACCATCGTGTTCCTCTATATCTTGGTAATTTTTTCCCACTTCCTGGGATGAGCCTTCATGTGGGAAACTCTGTTCATCTTTCAAACATTGCTTTAGCATCACCTTCCCCATGACTCTTCTCAGAATCCACATACTCCTCCCAACTACTTCTCTCCTAACAGAACAAACCTCTTGTTTCTATTTGCCAAGTCTGTCAGGGGCACACATACTGTGCTTATTATTCTATGCTATAAATATCTATTTCTTACAGTAGACTATGGGATTTTTTTTGAGTCAAGGATATTACATGATTCAATTATTTATTTCATTCCTTATACTAGGTACTCAATAAGAGTTGAGCCGAATGAAATTACTAATATATTTCCCTCCTTTATTCTTCTCAGTAAGACTCACTGATGACTGATTCTCTGCTTCAGGGACAGAAAGCAAACACACACACACACACAAGTTGATATTAAAGTAGAAAAATCATGGGATCTTGATTTTTATACCTGATTCCTGTTTTGGCTATGTCCTATAAATAAGACCAATAATAAGAAAAACTTTTCTAAGCCTCAGATTCCTGTTCTTTAAATAGAGATATGAGCTATTTTTGCTTCAAAAGTGACTAACACTTTCATTAGTGTTTCACTTAGTCGTGGCCAGCAATCTCATGGACTATAGCCCACTAGACTCCTCTGTCCATGGAATTCTCCAGGCAAGAATACTGGAGTGGGTAGCCATTCCATTCTTCAGGTATCTTCCTGACCCCGTTCTCCTGCATTTCAGGCAGATTCTTTACCCTCTGAGCTACTAGTAAAGCCCATTTACATCAACGCATTGTTAATTAATGATCAATATGAAAGAATCTTATAGGACACATGGTCAAAAATTATTTATATGCTGAATACTAGGCACTTTACACACATTTCCTAGTTAGATTGTTACTACAAACTAATGCAATGATGCTTTTATCACTTTTGTTTACTAATGAACCAAGTGCTATTTAGACAGGTCAAGTACACTGCTTAATGGCAAATTAGGAGACTAACTCTTGAAATCACACTTCTAATCATCATAATAGGAAAAAATTACTGACGTAAAGAGATTCTCTTTCATTGTATTCTGCTACCAATCTCTATTGTATTCATTATCACTCTGATATGTTATCAATAACTGTTACAATTAAAACAACATGAGGCTGGAAAACTGCAGGCCTGCTTGAATTACTTCATCCAAAGTATAATTTAGTGCTTAAGAACAAAAACGAGTGGTGATTTTTTTCAAGTGAATTTAACATAATAAAATTCTCTTGCGATATATCCAGGAGAGAAAAAAAAAATTGGCAAAATAATCTGAGGAATATAATCATGATTGTTGCTTTAAGCTAACAAAAAATTTCACTAAAGGTCATCATTCAATTTCAGTCTTCCCACCAGGGTAACTTAGTATTAATAACTGAGAAAAGACATTTCTGCCTTATATAAAGCACATCTGTTTGGCTACATTAAAGCATGTCTGTTTAGCTATTTTCAGAATCCATGAACTCTATACTATGTCCCAATTACAAAATCAATTTCAAACCTCCTGCTCCTGTTACTGATGTGTCTGGGTTCTCTCTTCACTTTTTCTTTCCAATATGCTCCCTCTCTTCACTGAAATTCCCAGTGTATACAGTACTTGACTACATTTTATCTTCCTCATCTTTCAAATCCTACTTTCAGATTCCTGACTTATACTAACATCTAAAAACTGATAATAGAGTGAAAACTAATAGTTTTTCATTAATTTTTACTTATTGTATGCCACTTATATTATTAAGCATTTTTTAAAAATTTCTATTTTAATTCATTTTCTATTTTAATTCTATTTTAATTTAATCCTAAGAATTGGGTATTATTGTCATCTTATAAATGAAAGGAAAAAAAAAATAGAAGTTCAATTTTCCATGGTAAAGAAACTGGAAAATGAGCCTTGGCCTGTCCCACTCCACGGCAAAATTGTTATACTTTTGCCTCCCCTTATGATCCACTTTTACTGCATTCAGGAAACACTCATTGGGCATTTCTGTGATAGCATGTATGGTATTTATGTCATCAGTGATTAAAAAAATACATTAATGCAGTGATTTGAAGAACTCTAGATGACCAAGTAAGGGAGATAAAAGGAAAGAACTAAAGTAAGTCAGACATTCATGAATAATAATCCAAAACCTCCCCCACTGAGAATTCTGAAATATTTTCCAACTTACAAAAGAATAATTGGCATAGACACTGATGGCTATTTTTCTCCTCACCTTTCACAGTTTTGCAAAGAGTCAGTATTGAGTTAATTCAATAGAGGAACAGACTGAAAACAAATAACAATGGGCTCTGAAGGCTCCCTATTGCTAAAAAGGGTGCTTTCTTGGCTAAGAGGCTCCCATTGTTGTATAGTTGTCTAGATTATTCCTCACCTCCCATGGTACTTATAGAGTTTTCCACTAACACCTTCTCCATTGTGTTTTCAGTTCAGCCTGAGCACTCTTCTTCAAGACAAAAATAGATCAGGGAGTTACCACATTCTGCTATATCTCCCCTTATAAATTTTCCCCCAAATAAAATATATCTTAAATCGGTACTACAGAAGGTCAGTCATGTTTATACTTGTGTTCCTTTTGTATGAGCCCATCTATTTCAACAGAACAAAAATAACTTACTATTTCAAAATTTACTGTACTTTATACTATTACTTATCATTAATAATAATAATTACTTATCATTAATATCATTAATAGTGATAGTTGCATTTTTTGACAGCTACTCACATCACTTCCAGTATAAAAACAATCTTGCAAGCTGGTACTAACATTCGTCTTTTCCACTGAGGTTTATAAATTTCAAGGAATTATGTTGACATTCTGTATTCTATATTGAGAGCCTATTGTACACCAGAAACTGGTGATACAGCTGCAATATAAATAGGCATAACCTTTGCTTTATGGAGAGAACAAAAGAAAAAAACAAATACTCATTCAAGCAATATATAATTACATATTGTGATATATTATAAAGCAAAATAAATAATGCCAAGAGAAATCAAGACAATGTTCAACAATTTAGGGAACTGAAGAAGGTATAACTTAGAAAATGACAGTTAAGAAGAGATCTTGAATATAAGTTAAAGTCAGAAAGATGAACTGCATGGAGGGAAAATAACCCAGATAGAGCAATGAGCTAATTTAAAATTGTCAAGGTGAGGAAATTTCTGGCAAAGACAAGGAAATCAAAACAAGGCATAGGGGTTGGAGTCTGGGGAATGATGGGAAAATGGTATAGATGGAATTAAAGATACAGGAGGGTCCACCTCAGAGCGCTTTACCTACAATCTAAGGATTATTGATTGTATTATGAGGGTAATATAAAGAGAATTAAAAGTTCTAGTGGACAAATGAAAAGATCAGCTTTGCATTTCAACAATTTCATTTCAAATGTTTCATGGGGAAATAATCGAGAAACAAGGATTCAAGGTCAAATCTATCTAGCTCTAGTTCTTTTCATTACAACTCACTGCCTCCTGTATCTATTATTGTATTTGCTTTTCAAAGGAAATCTATGGAGTGGAATAAGCAGGAATTATTATTCCTTTTTTTTTTTCACATCTTAAAACTAGGGATTATAAAAGAAATTGGTGAAGGTGGCCAAAACTTCCAGTTACAAAATGAAAAAGTCTGGTAGGTCATGTACAGCATGGTGAATATAGTTAACAATTGTTGCTTAGTTGCTAAGTCATGTCTGCCTCTTCTGTGACCCCATGGACTATAGCCTGCCAAGCTCCTCTGTCCACGGAATTTCCCAGGCAAGAATACTGGAGTGGGTTGCCATTTCCTGCAACCCATAGTTAATACTGTATTGCATATTTCAAAGTTGCTAAGTGAGTAAATCTTAAAAGCTCTCAACACAAGAAAAAAATTGTAACTATGTGTAGCATGGATATGAATCAGAGTTCTTTTTGCTGGTCATCTTATTATATACTTACAGCAAATCATTATGTTGTACACCTGACTCTAATACAACTTTATATGTTAATTACAGCTCAATAAAATTTTTAAGAATTAAAGGAGAATGTCAAGATCTTCTTAATGCCAGTGACAAGATGATGTAGTTAATGAACTAACACGTAATGGCTAAAAGTTACCTTGGGCCTGCTTAGTGCAAGGGTCTGTGCTAAGCATCTCATGTTTATTACCTCTTTTATTACCATGTTTATTACTCTTACAAAAAGAGTAATGAAAGGGGAAGTGTGGGGGAGGGATAAAACAGGAGCTTGGATTGAACACACACACGCTATTATGTGTAAGATAAATGAATGATGGGATCTGTATAGCACAAAGAATTCTACTCAATATTCTGTGATAGCCTGTATGAGAAAAGAATCTAAAAAAGAATGAAAAAAAATATATATATATATAAATGAATCACTTTAATGTACACTTGAAACTAACAAAACAGTATAAATCAACTATACGCCAATAAAATTAAAATATTTAAAAAAAGAGTAATGAGGATTTATTCCCAATTATATGAAGAGGAAGCTGTAAAACAGAAAAATTAAGTTACTTCCCCAAGTTCAAACAGCAAGTATAGAACTGTTTGATTCTAGATCTTAAATTCATGATCACTGCTCTTTTCCGGGTTGGACACCCTATACTGGATATTTCCTCAGCAATACAGCATTTCTATCAGTTTCTCTTGCCTATAGAGAAACTGACAGGCAAGGTTTATTCTTTTGTGTGCAACAGTATGATATTAGAGTCATGATCGACACTTACAGCAACCACCATTATATGAACTTTCTAAAACATAAGTTATTGGATGTGTAGTACAACACATGGAATTTTTCATTCAGAAATTATCAGTTTTAATCATAGACAATAAATGAACATTCACATAAAGTGATATAATATTATGGCTGAGCATAACATCCATAAAGGTCTTTGAATACAAACAGTGTATGCTCAGTTGCTCAGTTATGTCTGACTCTTTGTGGTCACATGGACCGTAGACTGCCAGGCTCCTCTGTCCATGGGATTTTCCAGGCAAGAATACTGGAATGGCTTGCTGTTTTCTACTCCAAGGGATCTTCCCAACCTATAGATCAAACTCTCCTCTCTTGTATCCCCTGCATTGGCAGGCAGAGTCTTTACCACTAGAGCCACCTAGGAAGCCCACAAATGGTAGACAAAGTAAAGATATTCTTACTAAACCTCTGAGACAAAACAGCAAAGCAATCTTCCTTAACTACATTCTAGCTTCATAGTAAGTATGTACTACAATGTTAGAGGTCCCACTGTTTGAATTAGCATACACTGTTTGGTTACACTCAATGAGAAATAAGGGTTTCTTGCCTATATATTTGAATACTAGTTGTTCAATAAATGTTCCTCAATTTAAAAAAAAATGTAGATCTATAAATTATTGCTTCAGTGCATACTGTATTACATAATTGGATTTTTTAATCAGCTTAAAATTTATCAGAGCAATAATTGCTATAAACAATTGTAAGTATATACAGTGTTATTGTTGTTCAGTCACTAATATTCAATTCTTTGTGACCCCATGGACTGCAGTATGCCAGGTTTCTCTGTCTTTCACTGTCTTTAAGCTCTCAAAGTCATGTCCATTGAGGTGGTGATGCCATCCAACCATCTCATCCTCTGTCGCCAATAAAGTCTATAAACAATTGTAAGTAAGTAATTTTAATTTAATTAAAATGTGTTCAAAGTTTTGCATTTTATTCAAATATTGAATGATTAGATGCTGAGACAATGGTGTCTCCTTTTAAAGTCATCATCCTTCCTGGTCGGGTATGGCCATCCTATGACCAGGGGATGACACATCTAAGGAAAAGAAGGACATATCATTCACATGATGAATATGGAAGAGCAATTCTGTGAGAAGTTCCCAGACTGATGATATCTTTAAGCTCTTGAACTCAGAAATCACATTCCTCAGGACTTTTAATGACTAAAATTCAAAGTACTTACTCTTTCACTGTTAATCAGGTTTTCTCTTACTGATTTTTGCTTTTTAATTAGCAGAGATACTGTGCCAAAAAAAGGGGGGGGGTACTGAAATTTTAGAATATTCAGACCAGAGAACAATAGTATAGCTATTGAAAGAGAAATTCTCTGTGTTATATAAAAAAAAAAAAAAAAAAAATAGTTGGGAGAATGTTACCTGAAGATAGCTGCTTCCAGACTTTTTACCTTCTTCCTCACGTAGTGTCTTATCTGACATGTGCTATTTGGAAAAATGCTTTAATTATTTTTAAGAAAAAGAATTTAATGGGTAGGTTGTTGTGAGGTGAGGAGATCTAGAAACTGGTAGACATTCATGCTGGACCCGTTCTATCTCAGGGCTCAAGACTCCCCACTATTATGATGGCACAGGTCTACACTAAGTATTTCCTCTTTACTGACTAAATTATAGATCCTGGCACCAGCTATAGAAACCAGGAATCATTCCTGGCTTCACAAGTGGCTTACCAACTGGTGCATGACATATACCTTCATTAACAAAATTGGGGCATGGTGTTCAATAAATATTCCCAACCACTGATTCATTGTCTGTCAATTTCAATTTAGCCAGAGCTATTTTTAGCTAGGGAGTAAATTGTTTTATACTGGCAGTCAGCTTGGTGGTGGTGGGCATGCCAGAAGTCTTAATTAAGCAACAAAGAGCAGTATTATTTATATATGCTTTTAAAAAAAATGTAGTCTGGGCTTCAGGCAAGCAACACTATGAATTTTCTTGAAGATCTTAGGAATTATTGCAAAATAAAAAGTCTTCTGACTTGGAAAATAATCCTTCACTGTTTTCCTTTTAAAATTATATTTTTCTTGATTGCAAGATCATGATGTATGAACTGATTCAATAATACTTGGAGTCAATGGTTGATTTATTCTTTAATAGAAATATCTAACAGAGATGAGTTCATCACAGAAAATGTTTTCAGTCAAAACTGAAGTCAGTGTTTTTAATGGTTTACTGAGTAGCTTCCCTGATGGTTTTATTACTATTTCTCCTCTTTCTTCATGCAACTCAAGAGTTTCTTAACCTGGGGCCAATGAATACTCTTAGAGGAAAATGAATTCCCTGATGATGAATGCCAAATTCAAGATGTAGGAGTCATAGATTTACTCTGATTCTCAAAGTAGTTATCTGTACTAACAATAAAATATTAATATACGGTGCTCTAAATCCTCTTTTGGGATATTTTAGGGCTTCTGTGGTTTTACTGAATATACTCACACCTTCTAAATATGTACTCACATACAGCACTCTAACCTGATTAACAGTTTTTTAGACCCTCAAAGGAAAATACTGAAAGCATTTATAAATGAATAAATAAAATGATTTATAATTCTATTAAACTCACTATCCCTGTTGTGTTTGTTACCCTATCTTCTACCCAGTTGCTAAATTCACAAAGCAAGAAAAATACATCCTCAAATCCTTCTCCTTCATCTATCACTCTGTCTCACACACACACACACACACACACACACACACACGAAGTTCTGTGTTTGATAACCACTACACAAATGACAAATTTATCTTTTTCTGTCATTGTCACTTCTCTAATCAAATCCTAGCATTATCCCGCAAGGACCCGTGCAGAAGCCTCCAGATTAGTCTCCCTGCCCCTGGCAGTGTGTTCTCTATTAAATCCAATCTCCATACAGCTATATGCATGATATTGACAAAATATAAACCTGATTATCTCATTCCTTAGCTAACTATGCATTCATGACTATCTTCATTTATCGGATAACTTGAAGTTAGTTGTCATGGTATACAAAGTTTTCATGATGTGACCCCTGATTTAGGATTATTTCATCTACCACTAGCCCCAGTGCCTAATACACTGCCTATCCAAACAGCATCCTTTACCAAACTAGTTTCCATTCTATCTCTGTCTTCTATCACATTCCTATATATACTAGATTCTTCTGCAATTTCAAACCAAAAAGGATTTCCCAAACAAGTTAATATTTTTCTACTACATGTCTTTCTATATGACACGGACTCCCTTTACAATGACTTTGCTTGAGTAGCCTGGATCAAGCAATAACCATCACTTTCCTGCTCTGACATCCACGATAATAACATCTGAGATCACTCTTAACTACTTTTTCCCTATCTTTTCATGTGATCTGGTTCAAATCTTTACTATACTACTTATAAAGTACCTGCTATCTTCCCCAATAAACTGAGAAGATTTAATGAGTGGCCCTGATTTTTATTATCCTTTTTTCAATCTTGTGTAGTCCATAGAAATGACTCAATAAAGGTTCTGGAATAATAGAAGAAAATACAGGGGCATGAAACATGTATGTACAATGGAACCTCAGTTTTATCCTTTGCCAAAAGATCACCTAAGCCATCATCACTTAGGTTTAGATTTCTTCCCAAATAAGTCACTTTAAAATAGAAAGAGACATGGATTAACAAACCCTAAATTCATATTTTCTTAGCAAGCTTGTTAACATACCCATGTATTTTCCTTCAACTTTTATCATACTGAAAGACAAAATTAGAATAATCTGGATTTCATAAGCTACCTTCTATCTCAGTTCATTTTTTAAAGATACTGATAACACACACATGCACAAACACACACATATGTAAATATGTGTAAATATGCAAATATGTAAATATGTGTAGATACACACGTATGTAAATATGAAGAGAGAAAATGAAGAAAAATCACTATATTTGTTTTTGCTTTTCTTATTTTAGGAATTTCACTAATTTTGTTCAGGGACAAGGAAATCAATCAGTTAAATTTTGCAAAGCCAAAAATTAGGAGAAACAAATTTTGAGTAATGCATTTTAGTTATTTTTTAAAATATCCAGACAATTTACTGCTCTATGAAATTTACTCAAAGTGTAGGCTTATCAGGAGAAACTATTTTCTGACCTCTTCATTTCTCATCAGACACTTCCTGAACTTTTAAATAGCATTTTCCTTTTCTACGTGCTCAGCAGTAATTCTAAGAGTAAAGCATTTCACATTTAAAGCTTGCCTTTCATTCTTGTTCTCATTTTTGGGAGGACACATGGCTTTAAATTAGAAAATACAACCTTAGTTAAAAAACCTATTGATACTGACGAAAATAGCAATAAGAGAAAGCTGGGTTTTCCACCTATCATGTTTGAATGCAATCCAGTTGGAAGAATTTGCTTTTCTTAAGGGCAACTAACCAGCAGGTTTTATACTGATACATTCTGGAAACATAAATTGAAGTTTGGCACTTATACTCTACAAAGTACCTAATTCCTCTAGGACCCAGGGCAAAGCTTCATTTTGAGATTTGCATAATCCATCACTAATAAAAGATCACTCAGAGGCAGAAGCTGTAGGAACCCAATGTGAAGGCATTTCTTATTCACTGTGAATTGTGAACTTGGCATTTGCTTCGATTTAATAATAAAGTGGCATTAAAGCTTTATTACAACATCTAGAAACATCCTGAAGTTACCATATGTATGAAATTTTGTCATACATGCAAACTTGAGTTAGCCAACATTTATTAGTTTGGTTTATTTAATAACCATTTCCTGGGCTCCTGTTAACACCAAGCACCTCAGTTATGTCCTGGTATCGGTGGTTATTATGAGACAGGCCTTATGCTCCAGAATCTCAGATGCTAATAAAGGAGAATGTTGTATATCTCTATATCTCTACCTCCATCTATAACAAAGTGTGCTAACAGAGCAAGTGAAGTGGACAATAAGCCTGCATGAAGGTGCTTGACTCAGAGTGGAAGTAAAACATGGATTTGGGGGAATAATGACACGCAATATTTTTACCAAAAACTTTCTGAGAACCAGCTGATGTGATAAACATTACATTGTACAGTTTCATCCTCTGGAATGTCTTCTGCTTTTTTAGGAGAATGCAGAGATTTATGGGTATGAGATTCCTCTAGTGCACAGGTAAGCTAAAGGGACTGTGTTTTAGATGTTATATGAAACGAGAGATAACAACAGAATAAGTAGAATTAGGGTCCTGGCTATTCCTGCTTTATTGACTATGCCAAAGCTTCTGATTGGGTGGATCACAACAAAATGTGGAAAATTCTTATAGAGATGCGAATACCAGACCACCTGACCTGCCTCCTGAGAAATCTGTATGCAGGCCAAGAAGCAACAGTTAGAACTGGACATGGAACAAGAGACTGGTTCCAAATTGGGGAAGGAGTATGTCAAGGCTATATATTGTCACCCTGCTTATTTAACTTACATGCTGAGTACATCATGCCAAATGTTGGACTGCATGAAGCACAAGCTAGAATCAAGGTTACTGGGAGAAATATCAGTAGCCTCATATATGCAGATGATACCACCCTTATGGCAGAAAGTGAAGAATAACTAAAGAGCCTGTTGATGAAGTGAAAGAAGAGACTGAAAAAGTTGGCTTAAAACTGAACATTCTGTTTTGCATATAGGGTTATTGTTACCATCTTTCTAAATTCCATATATATGCGTTAGTATACTCTATTGGTCTTTATCTTTCTGACTTATGTCACATAAAAATAAATGGAAAAAACAAACAAACAAACAAAAAAACTCAACATTCATAAAATAAAGATCATAACCTCCAGTCCCATTACTTCATGGCAAATAGATGGGGAAACAATGGAAACAGTGAGAGACTGTACTTGGGGGGGCTCCAAAATCACTGCCGATGGTGACTGCAGCCATGAAAATAAAAGAATCTTGCTCCTTGGAAGAAAAACTACAATCAACCTAGACAGCATATTAAAAAGCAGAGACATTACTTTGCTGGCAAAGGCCTGTCTAGTCAAAACTATGGTTTTTCCAGTAGTCATGTATGGATGTGAGATTTGGACTATAAAGAAAGCTGAGTGCTAAAGAATTGATGCTTTTGAACTGTGGTGCTGGAGAAGCCTCTCTAGAGTCCCTTGAACAGCAAGGAGATCCAACCAGTCCATCCTAAAGGAAATCAGTCCTGAATATTCATTGGAAGGACTGATGTTGAAGGTGAAACTCCAACACTTTAGCCACCTGATGCGAAGAACTGACTCCTTGGAAAAGACCCTGATGCTGGAAAAAATTGAAGGCAAGAGGAGAAGGGGACAACACAGGATGAAATGGTTGGATGGCATCACTCACTCAATGGGCATGAGCTTGAGCAACTCCTGGAGTTGGTGAAGGACAGGGAAGCCTGGCGTGCTGCAATCCATGGAGTTACAAAGAGTTGAACACGACTGAGCGACTGAACTGACTGACTGAGGGTTCCGATGAAAGTGCAACTCATTCTGTTGCTGGAAATCCATCAATAAATATTAAAAGGGGGAGACTTCTTTCATGAAACTTAGCTTCAAGTGGAGACAAACTGTGTCATTGCTTTAGCATCAGGTCCCATCCACCAAGGGGAATATGGTAAAGTTTATGGTAAGTCAGTCACAAGAATGAAATTTATTATTGATTTCAGTGACAACACACAGGAAAAGGTGTTTGATTCTGAATCATCTTTCCTTCAGGCAGCAATTGCTTGAAAGCAAAGGGCCTATCTTACCATGTAAGTGGACAGAAAGAATGTACTCTCTGGTCTATGCTGTTTTATTACTTAAAATTTTCAAAGACATAATATATGTATCCTGTAATCTCTTTTCATCTGTATTAAAATACATTAATAAGATACTTGAAGAATTATTTGCCCTGCTAAAGTGTCCTAATTATTCCCCACCTTCTAACTTGGAATGATTTATAATTGCTCAAGACAATCTTCAGAGTTCAGTTCAGTTCAGTTGCTTAGTCATGTCCAACACTTTGCAACCCCATGGACCACAGCATGCCATGTTTCCCTGTCCATCACCAACTCCTGGAGCTTACCCAAACTCATGTCCATCAAGTCACTTATGCCATCCAACCATCTCATTCTCTGTCATCCCCTTCTCCTTCCGACTTCGATCTTTCCCAGCATCAGGGTCTTTTCCAATGAGTCAGTTCTTTGCATCAGGTGGCCAAACTATTAGAGTTTTATCTTCAACACCAGTCCTTCCAATGAATATTCAGGACTGATTTCCTTTAGGATGGACTGATTTGGATCTCCTTACTGTCCAAGGGACTCTCATGAGTCTTCTACAACACCACAGTTCAAAAGCATCAATTCTTTAGCACTCAGCTTTCTTTATAGTCCAACTCTCACATCCATACATGACTACTGGAAAAACCATAGTTTTGACTAGACAGGCCTTTGCCAGCAAAGTAATGTCTCTGCTTTTTAATATGCTGTCTAGGTTGATCATAGCTTTTCTTCCAAGGAGCAAGTGTCTTTTGTTTTCATGGCTGCAGTCACTATCTTCAGTGATTTTGGAGCCCAAGATAATAAAGCTTTTTTTCCCCACTATCTTCATTACCTCCACCACAGTTTGGCCTCAGTTCAAACAACAGGGAAGGAACACAGCCCTGCCCATCAGAACAAGACCCAGTTTCCCCCTCAGTTAGTCTCTCCCATCAAGAAGCTTCCATAAGCCTCTTGTCCTTATCCATCAGAGGGCAGACAGAATGAAAACCACAATCACAGAAAACTAACCAAACTGATCACATGGACCACAGTCTTGTCTAACTCAATGAAACTATGAGCCATGCCACGTAGGGCCATCCAAGAAGAAGGGTCATGGTGAAGAATTCTGACAAAACGTGGTCCACTGGAAAAGGGAATGGCAAACCACTTCAGTATTCTTGCCTTGAGAACCCCATGAACAGCATGAAAAGGCAATCTTAAGAAGTCAAGGAAAAATGAGCATATTTCACAAAACTCTATCAGAACTGAAATGGTTCTGGCTATTCTAAATCATAACACTATTGTGTTCATTTCAGGATGTCAAAAGTCATCTAAGATATTGATATCATACATCTACCCTAGCTTCCAATGCTATAAGAACAATGTGTTATTCAGTCATCCAAGACTTTTGCTAAGTAATAAGGGTTTCCCTGGTGGCTCAGAGGTTAAAGCGTCTGCCTGCAATGTGGGAGACCTGGGTTTGATCCCTGGGCCAGGAAGATCCCCTGGAGAAGGAACTGGCAACCCACTCCAGTATTCTTGCCTGGAGAATCCCATGGACTGATCAGCTTGGTAGGCTACAGTCCACGGGTCGCAAAGAGTCAGACACGATTGAGCGACTTCACTTCACTAAGGAAACAAATGTTGAAAAAAATGCAACAGCAATGATAACAAAACCGACCTAAAGAAGAGGTGGTCCGAGATCTTCCCCTGCCATATGGTTACACCAATGCCCTTTAAATATAATTCCTTCCCTTTTTAAAATTATCACATAGTGATAACAAAAATCACTGGGGTCAGAAAGTCTTGTTTCCAATGTCTCCTTTGCTCTTCTCATACAATGTGACTGCAGGCAAATCTTGCTTTTATTTTAGACTTTTATTTTTGATAACATCAAGATTTGGGGCAGTGACTTTTCAAGTTATTTCAAGTTACTTAACTGCAATTCTTAATCAAACATAAGTAGGAAGGGCAGAATTTTATGGGTTTCAGAGACAAGTTGTGTATCATGATCAAGGATTACATATTTTCCGGATCTATAATCAACATGACTTAACATCAAGGTTTATACTTTAAAAAAATCAAGCCACATATAGTAAAAATAACTGTTTCTTTAAGTACAAAAAGATATATATACATCTCCGAGAGAGAGAGGAAAGATAAACTTTCAGGACTCAGGAGACCTTTTACTTAAACTCCATGACCAAGATACTTTCATACCTCTTACTGGTATTTTGAATTTTCATTCCCAGAGCTTTCTCCCACTGCTAAATTGTAGTACCAATTCTTGCCGTTTACTGGTCATAAAAGTGGACAGGATCAATGGGGTGATATTTATGAAGTGCTTTGAGCTCCCTGGAGGTAGGGTTATATAAATATCATATACTCTACTCAAGTATATAGAAGAGAACTTCCCCAGACTTCAAACTCTTCAGGGAGTAACCCACATAATGGAATCTGTCTCAGGGAAATTGACATTAATGAAAAATAAGTGCTATTGAAATTTTGTAGTATGTCATCCCAAGGCTCTATTTGTACCATTAAAACACAGCTTTCATATTCACATTCTTTTTATAAGCAGAAGTTAATAGAAGTGACTTTGGTAAGTTTGTCTTTTGACATTAGGTCACTAGCATATCAATTTTTAATAGAATGAACAAAATTAAAATATGGTTCTTTATGTATAGTTTGGAGTAAAACAATGTGATCAGTAACCAGTCCAACTGGGTTGTCTCCCTTTAAACAAACAAAAAATAATCAATTTTACCTATTCCAAAGTCTTACAGGATGCTATGTATTACAGACATAAATTAATTAATTAAGCTAAGATAAACTGAGTATAGAAAGGCAATATTAATTGAGTATAGGCTCCTGTTATTTACTAAGCATTCCTTGCTAAGCAGGAAATAGATGGCCTTGCTCACACTGAATTCTTAAACTACATGACATGTAGTCAAATGTGAAATGAGAATAGTTTTCCTTTCTTCATAATCTGAGCACCTTAAAGGGTAGACATATAATAGGAATGAGTCCACCAGGATCTTGGAAAGAAGGAACAGATTCTCCTAAACTTAAAGCCCATGCAAGAAAAATGTACACCAAGAGACATTAAAGAATCTAAAAACTTGGGTTTCCTTATTAATTTTCTGTTTTAATGATCTGTCCATTGGTGTGAGTGGGATGCTAAAGTCTCTTACTATTACTGCATTACTGTCAGTTTCTCCTTTTATGTCTGTTAGTGTTTGTCTTATGTATTGAGGTGCTCCTATGTTGGGTGCATATTTACAATTGTTATGTCTTCCTCTTAGATCAATCCCTTGATTATTATGTAGTGTCCTTCCTTATCTCTTATAATAGTCTTTATTTTAAGGTCTATTTGTCTGATATGAGGATTGCTATTCCATCTTTCTTTTGCTTCCCATTTGCATGGAATATATTTTTCATCCTCTCACTTTCAGTCTATATGTGTCTTTAGGTCTGAAGTGGTTTTCTTGTAGACAGCATATTTTGGGTCTTGCTTTTGTATCCATTCAGCTAGTCTGGGTCTTTGGTTGAAGCATTTAATCCATTTACATTTCAAGCAATTATTGATATATATGTTCCTATAATAATCCTTAAATGATACATTAGTTTCAATGGATCTCATTGACATCTTTAGGACATTCCATCCAAATGCAGAAGAACACACCCTCTTCTCAAGTGCACATGGAACATTCTCCAGGATAGACCACATCTTGGGTCACAAATCAAACCTCAGTAAATTTAAGAAAATTGGGGTCATATCAAGCACATTCTCTGACCACAATGCTATGAGACTAGATACCAATCACAAGGAAAAAAACGGTAAGAAACACAAACACATGGAGATTAAATAACACTTTTCTAAATAGTCAACAGATTACTGAAGAAATCAAAAGGGAAATAAAAAAAAATTCTATAAACAAATGAAAATGAAAACACAGTAACTCAAAACCTATGGGCTGCAGCAAAAGCAGTTCTAAAAGGGAAGTTTAGAGCAATACAATCTTACTTCAAGCAACAAGAAAAACATCGATTAGACAGCCTAATGTTATACCTAAAACGACTGGAAAAAGAAAAAAAATACCCAAAATTAGTATAAGGAAAGAAATCATAAGCATCTGAGCAGAAATAAATGCAAATGAAATGAAAGAAACAATAGTAAAGATTAATAAAAATAAAATCTGGTTCTTTGAGAAGATAAACAAAACTGACAAGCCTTTAGCCAGACTAACCAAGAAAAAAAAGAGAGAAAAATCAAACCAACAAAATTAGAAATGAAAAAGGAGAAGTTACAACAGACAATGCAGAAATACAAAGGATCATAAGAGACTATTATGAACAACTGTATGGCAGTAAAATGGATAACCTGGAAGAAATGCACAGATTCTTAGAAATGTTGAATCTTCTAAGACAGAACCAGGAAGAAATAGAAATTATGAACAATCCAACTACAAGCACTGAAATTGAAGCTGTGTTCAAAATATCCCCAAAAAACAAGAATACAGGACCAGATGGCTTCACAGGAGAATTCTATCAAACATTTAGAGAAGAGTTCATGCCTATCCTTCTAAAACTCTTTCAAAAAATTGCAGAGGAAGGAACACTTCCAAACTCATTCTATGAGGCCACCATCACCCTGATACCAAAACCAGACAAAGACAACACAAAGAAAGAAAACTAAAGGCCAATATCACTAATGAACATAGATGCAAAAATCCTCAACAAAATTTAGCAAACAGAATTCAGCAACACATCAAAAAGCTCATACACCATGATCAAGTTGGGTTTATTTCAGGAACGCAAGGATTCTTCAACATACAGAAACCAAACAATGTGATAAACCATATTAACAAACTGAAAGATAAAAGCAATATAATAATCTCAATAGATGAAGAAAAAAACCTTTGACAAAATTCAGCACCCATTTATGATTAAAATCCCTCAAAAAATGGGCACAGAAGGAACCTACCTCAACATAGTAAAGGTCATGTATGATAAGTCTACAGCAAAACATTCTCAATGATGAAAAACTGAAAGTATTTCCCCTAATAACAGGAGCAAGGCAAGGATGTCCACTTTCACCATTATTCAACATAGTTCTGGAAGTCCTAGCTATGACAATCAGAGAAGAAAAAGAAATAAAAGGAATTCAGATCTGAAAAGAAGTAAATCTCTCACTGTTTGCAGATGACATGATACTATACATAGAAAACCCTAAATACAGCATCAGAAAATTACTAGAGCTAATCAGTGAATTTAGCAAAGTTGCAGGATACAAAATCAATACACAGAAATCACTTGCATTTCTATATACTAACAATGAAAAATAAGAAAGAGAAATTAAGGAATCAATCCCATTCACCATTGCAATAAAAAGAATTAAATATCTAAGAGTAAACTTACCTAAGGAGACAAAAAAACTACACAGAAAATTATAAGACATTATTGAAAGATGTCAAAGATGACATAAACATCAGATGGAGAGATATTCCATGTTCCTGGGGAGGAAGAATCAATACTGTGAAAATGACTATACTACCAAATGCAATCTACAGATTCAACGTGACCCCTATCAAATTACCAATGACATTTTTCACAGAACTAGAACAGAAAATGTCACAATTCATAAGGAAACACAAGAGACCCCAAATAGCCAAAGCAGTCTTGAGAAGGAATGGAGCTGGAGGAATCAACCGTCTTGAGTTCAGATTATACTGCAAAGCTACAATCATCAAGACAGTACGGCACTGGCACAAAAACAGAAATATAGACCAATGGAACAAGATAGAAAGCCCAGAAATAAACTCATGCACCTATGAGTACCTTATTTTTGATAAAAGAGGTAAGAATATACAACGGGGCAAAGACAGCCCCTTCAATAAATGGTGCTGGGGAAACTGGACAGCTACATGTAAAAGACTGAAATTAGAATACTTCCTAACACCATACAGAAAGATAAACTCAAAATGGATTGAAGACCTAAATGTAAGACTAGAAATTATAAAACTCTTAAAGGGAAATAGGCAGAACACTAGATGACATAAATCAAAGCAAGATCCTCTATGACCCACCCCCTAGAGTAATGGAAATTAAAAAAAAAGTAAACAAATGGGACCTGATTAAACTTAAAAGCTTTTGCACAGTAGGGTAAAAAGAAAATCCTCAGAATGGGAGAAAATAAAAGCAATGGAAACAACTGACAAAGGATTAATTTCCAAAATATATAAGCAGCTTATACCACTCAATGCCAGAAAAAACAAACAACCCAATCAAAAAGTGGGAAAAAGACTTAAACAGATGTTTCTCCAAAGGAGACATACAGATCATTAACAAACACATGAAAACATGCTCAACAAATGCAGATCAAACATACAATGAGATATCACCTCACATGGGTCAGAATGGACACCATCAAAAAGTCTACAAACAATAATTGCTGGAGAAGGTCTGGAGAAAAGGGAATGCTCTTGCACTGTTGGTGGGAATATAAATTGATACAGCTACTATGGAAGATGGTATGGAGATTTCTTTTAAAAAAACTAGGAATAAAACCACCATATGACACAGAAATCCCACTCCTACGCATACACCACGAGGAAATCAAAATTGAAAAAGACACATGAATCCCATTGTTCACTGCAGCACTATTTACAATAGCTAGAACATGGAAGCAACCTAGATGTCCATTGACAGATGAATGGATAAAGAAGTTGTGGTACATATACACAATGGAATATTACTCAGCCATAAAAAGGTATGCATTTGAGTCAGTTCTAATGAGGTGGATGAACCTAGAACCTATTACACAGAGTGAAGTAAGTCAGAAAGAGAAAGATAAATATTGTATTTTAGCACATGTATACGGAATCTAGAAAAATGGTACTATAGAATTTATTCACAGGGCTGCAGTGGAGAAACAGACATAGAGAATAGACTTATGGGCATGGGGAGAAGAGAGGAGAGGTTGAGATGTGTGAAAAGAGCAACACAGAAACTTACATTATCATATGGAAAATAGACAGCAAACTGGAATTTGCTGTATGGCTCAGGAAACTCAAACAGGGGCTCTGTATCAACCTAGAGGGGTGGGATGAGAAGGAAGATGGGAGGGAGGTTCAAATCCCACCCCTCTAGGTTGATGGCTGACCCATGTTGAGGTTTGACAGAAAACAACAAAATTCTGTAAAGCAATTTTCCTTCAATAAAAAATAAGTCAACAATAATAAAAAAAAAGAATCTAAAAACTGATCAGAACAGATCCTGAAAGGGCAAGGTCAAGCTTTGCAAAGATGCTCTAATAGCGCTAACACAGTAGCTTTTGCCTCAGATTTATCTGGAACAGTATTTGATTGACTATGTTTCCAAGTGTGCAGTTAAACAGCACAAGTAAGAATTTGCATGAAATGCAAGAAAGAATGGGAGAAGCAAATTATGCAAATGAAGGCAAGGCACAGAGTGACCTTCACATTCCATTTAGATTACAGAACCTCATAGCAAATTCTCTTGTTTTCTAAATTAATGTAATTCTCTAGTCCATTCCTCTCAGAGCAGCTAATTTTCTGTTTCCCAGAACATGAGATGAAAAGGGGATTAGGGAACTGAAGAATAAAGACAACTTTGTTGTGGGCTAAAAATGCCCTCAGAGGAATGATGCATAGTACCCAAGAGGGAGCAAGGAACTGAAGGTTTCTTCCTTTTGAAATAATGGCTAGCTCTGTGGAGATGGAAACTAGACCGACAAGTTATTTTCCTGCTGGAAGAAAGAAATAAAAATAAATAACTGGTTTGGTGACATTCATTTAAAATTTATTCATGAAATTATTGAATCATTTATTCAACAAGTACATATATTGAGAACTTGCAAGCAAGGCAAGTTGTAAATTCTGGAGGTAAAGTTGTTAAAACAGCAGACAAGACTCTTATTCACATGTATTTGTCTTTCTGGAGAGTAAAAAGGCATTACATGTGTGCTTGTTCAATCATGTCTGACTCTTTGTGACCACATGGACTGTAGTCCACCAGGCTGCTCTGTCCATGGGATTCTTCAGGCAAGAATACTGGAGTGGATTGCCATTTCCTACTCCAGGGGATCTTCCCGACCCAGGTATTGAACCCATGTCTCCTGTGTCTCCTGCATTGGCAGGCAGATTCTTTACCACTGCACCACCTTACATGCGACAATAAATGAATAAGGCAATTTCAGTTCATGGTAAATTCTATAAAAGGAATAAATTAAGAGTGTAAGATTTGGAACTATGTTATTGGGAGAGTCAGAAGAGCCTGTCTGAGGAGACTGCCTAAGAATAACAAGAATGAGCCAATGAACATCTGGAGACAGAACTTTTCACGCAAAGGAATAGCACATGCAAAGGTCTTAAGCCAAGTGACATTTGGCTAAAGCAAGAGTCAACTCAAGGCCAGTGAGACAGATCCACTGAGCAGAGGAGATGGCTGTCTGAATTGGAGACTGAGAGTTGAGTAGGGGCCTAGGGGGATTTAGAACTTGAAAAGTGTTTGCATGTTTTTAAATATTATTTTATTAGCCTGTGGTAGGCAGAATAATGGCCTGTGGATATCTATGACTTAATCCCTTGCACCTGTGAATGTGTGAATTTATAGAATAAAGGAGAATTAAGGTTACTAATCAGCTGACCTTGAGTTAAGGAGCTGAATCTGCATTATTCAGATGTGCCCAAGTAATTACAAGGGACCTTAAATGTAGAAGGCAGAAGAGTAAGTGTCAGAGTGACGGAACCTGACAGACACATGATATTCCATTGCTGATTCTGAAGATGGAAAGAGCCCAAGACCCAGGGAGTGTAGGCAACCTCCAGAAGCTAGAAAAAGCAAAGAAACAGATGATTCCCCAGAATTTCTAGAAAAAGTACAGTTTGGTTGACACCTGGGTTTTAGCCCAGTGATAGTCATTTTAAACTTTTGATATCCAGAATTATAAGATAATAAGTTTGTGTTACTTTAAATCACCAATTCCGTTACAGAAGCAGTATGAAGCTAATATAAAGCCAACGGAAATTTTTCTATCAAGGAGAAGTTTAATTTTACTTAAATGTTAACATATCATTCTGATTGCTCCTGGAAAAATAAACTATAAGGATGCAAAAGTATAAAGGACAATTATAAAGATACTGCAGTAGACCAGATAAAAGATAATGTAGATAAAATTATATAATTGTAGGAGTAGAACCACTGGAGAAAAAAATTTAAAAACTCAGATATTTGAAATACATCTCAACACTTTTTGAGGAAATGGAATTTGGTGAGGAAAAAAAGAGATACTGACACTAGACTTTGGAATGAAACATTTGGAGGAATGAGGGAGCTATTTTCTGAATCTAAGAGAAGGAAGAATTTAAGTGAGAATTTTAGGTATATTAACTTTTAGATGTCTATTACAGTACACTTATTTTGAATTTAGGATAGATATTACAATAATGTGCTAGTAATCTTCCTAATGATACCTTTGTGACACGGTACTGAATTAAATGGTATATGGGAGAGACTATTGAGACTCTTCATTGGATTCCTGAGTAGTAACACGTCTTCAGTTATTGAACCAATGAGATGGGATTAACATTCCATTGTCTAGATTTCCAAAGCTTGTAATACTGTGGTTTTTTTTTTTTTTTTTTTTTTCATATTCTCTTCTGAGTTCAAGTCTCCTAAATACCCACTGATTATTTCTTCTGAAATATGTAAAGATAAATTGAGAGGTTTAATAGGGTATACATTTAAACCTTTGCTTTTCTTTCTTAGTGGAAATTCTACAATTTTAAAGGTGTAATCATGATGACAATTCTGAAGTAGACATGGTCTGAGACCTTGTTCCAGTCAATGGAGTTGGTATTTTAGTTACAGATTTGGGAGTCTTAATTGAATGTATTATATGAAATGAGGTGTTTTGTGACAGAATCTTTAATTGGTGCTGGAGCAATTTACAAAATGCATATGAGACAAGTGCTCAGGGCTGGTGCACTGGGAAGACCCAGAGGGATGGGATGAGGAGGGAGGCGGGAGGGGGGATCGGGATGGGGAACACATGTAAATCTATGGCTGATTCATGTCAATGTATGGCAAAAACCACTACAATATTGTAAAGCAATTAGCCTCCAACTAATAAAAATAAATAAAAAAGAAAAAAAAGTGAATGGCATAATAAAAGTTAAAAAAATGAAAAAACAAAGAGAGTAAGCAAACTAAACATGAAAAATAGGCAAAGAACTGGAGAAATAAGGTCTGATTCAAATACAATCAACAGATTATAGAGCTATCACTGAACTATCACTATCACAGAGCTATCACTGGACTAGGACTCTCAACTTCTTTAATGTTAAGATTACTTCCCTATATGGTAATATATAATGGCCTAAGATATAAAATAATGAAACTCCCAACCAAGAGAAGATGCCTGATCTTAAGATTTTGCCATGGGTTAACCCTGTCTGTGCATTATTCTGTTATCATGGTTTTGGTTTCTGGGTTTGTCTCTGAATTGCTGAATATGACATTTTGCATCCAGAACACAGACACTGTTTCACCCTCACCTCATTTATTTCAGATCCATAAAGTACTTACAAAATCCCTTTGCATTTTTAATTATAATGTAATACATATATAGTACATATTATATACATAACATATATTTTATTGAACTATAATTGACTTGATTGAAAATTTTTAGGTATTATAATCCATATAAAGTTATTATAAAATATTGCCCATATTCCTTACATTATATCCTTGTTTCTTATTTATTTTGCACTTAGTACTTCATGTATTTTAATCCCCATCCACCTATCTTGCCCTTGCTCCAACCCCTCTCTGCATTGGTAACAGTTAGAAACAATTTTTTTTCTACTTATAAGTCTGTTTCTGTCATTCACTTGTTTTATATTTTGGATTTCACATATAAGTGATAACATACAGCATTTATTTTTCTCTCACTTATTTAACTAAGTGTAATACCCTCCATGTCCATCTATGTTGTTGAAACTGGCAAAATTTCATTCTTTTCTATGACTGAGTAATATTCTATTATGTATTTATTCCATGTCTTATTTATCCATTCATCTATTGATGAACACTTAGGCTGCTTCCATATTTTGGCCATTGTAAATAATGTTGCTATGAACATTGGAGTTTATACATTTTCTCAAATTAGTGTTTTCATTTTCTTTGGACATACATCCAGGAATGGAACTGCTATATTATAATGTAGTTCTATTTTTAGTTGTTTGAGGAACCTCCCTCCATTTTCTCCATAGTGGTTGTACCAGTGGTGCATTCCCACCAGCAGTGGACTACTGTTCCTTTTTCTCCATATTCTTGCCTACACTTATTATTTCTTATTTTCTTTGAGGATGGCTATTCTGACAGATGTGAGGTTATATTTTATTGTGGTTTTGATTTTCATGTCCCTGATAATTATTTATGGAGTCACAAAAGACTGAATAGCCAAAGTAATCTTGAGGAAAATAAAAAACAAAGCTGCAAATATCATGCTTCTGGATTTCAGATTATACTATTAATACAAAGCTACAGTAATCAAAACAGCGTGGCAACAGCACAATCACAGGCATACAGATCAATGGACCTGAATAATCCAGAAATGAGAAAAAATAAAAAGTCCAGAAATAAACTCACACACATATGGTCAATTGATCTACAGCCAAGGAGGCGGGGATACACAATGGGGAAAAGAATCTCTTCAGTAAGTGGCACTGGGAAAACTGGACAGCTGGACATAAAAGGGTCAAATCAGAACATTTTATCACACCATATACAAAAGAAACTAAATTGATTAAAAACCTAAATAAAAGAAACAAACTCCTATAAGAAAATAAAACAGTATACTCTTTGACATAGGTTTTAACAATTTTTTTTTTTTTTTTTTTGCTTCTGTCTCCTCAAGCAAAGGAAACAGGAGCAAAAATTAACAAAACGGACTCAATAAAGCTTAAAAGTTTTTGCACATTGAAGGAAACCATCAACAAAATGAAAATACAACCTACTGAATGGGAGAAAAATATTTGTGAATGATATTACTGTAAAGACTTAATATCCAAAATATAAAGAACTTACACAACTCAACATCAGTAAAACAAACAATCTGATTTTAAAAAATGGACAGAGGACTCAAATAGGAATTTTCCCAAAGAACTCATACAGATGACCAATAAGCACTCAAAATTCCTTTGAATTTGAGCGCCAACATGGAGCCATAATAATGTTTCCAAATAATATAGAAAGGTTGGCAATGTTACTGTGATTGAGATCCTAGATCATCTGGCATTAAATATATAAATTGTGGCTCTCCAGAGAAATAAAATTGATATGAGAAAATACCCACACAGAGAGATTTATTATAAGAAATTAGCTAATGCAAATATGGAAGCTTGAAACTCTCAAGATCTGTACGATGAATCGGCAAACCAGACATCCATGAAAACTGAGGGTTTAATTCAAGTTTAAGTTCAACAAAGGCCTGAGAAATGGTGTAGTTCCAGTCCAAAGGGCAGTAACTTGGGACTCAAGAAGAGAAAATGCTTCAGTTTGAGTCCAAAGGCAGGAAAAAAATCCAATGATCAAGTTCAAAGGCAATCAGACAGGAAGAATTCTCTTACTTGGGGAAAGGTCATAATTTTTGTTTAATTCAGGCTGTCACCTGATTGGATGAGGGCCACCTACTTTAAAGAGGGCAATCTGCTTTTCTCAGTCTACCAATTTAAATGTTAGTCTTGCCCAAAGAACTCTCACAGACACACCCAAAATAATGTTGACTCAATATCTGGGTATCCTATGGCTTAGTCAAGTTGACACAAAAATTTAATTATCACACATGAGGAGTATTGAAAAACCAGCTGAGAAAGTAGAAAAGAGTAACAAAAGGAAATTTTGGCAGGTTTTAGTCCAGATAAATTCTGAGACAATAGTCTATGCCCAGAGTGCAACTTTCACCTGTTTGCAGTTTGCAGAGCAGAATTAGTACTTAAGACTGTAGTGTCTAGGATCAGGCAGATATGATGTTAAATCCTAGTAGATTTACTAGGCATTTAGTAAACAACACTGAAGCATGTTTTCCTTATATATAAAATGGGAAATGTAATAATATCTGCCTCATGAGGTTTCAGAGAAGGCAATGGCAACCCACTCCAGTATTCTTGCCTGGAAAATCCCATGGATGGAGGAGGCTGATAGGCTGCAGTCCATGGGGTCACTAAGAGTCAGACACGACTGAGCAACTTCACTTTCACTTTTCACTTTCATGCATTGGAGACGGAAATGGCAACCCACTCCAGTGTTCTTGCCTGGAGAATCCCAGGGATGGGGGAGGCTGGTGGGCTGCCCTTTGGGGTCGCACAGAGTCGGACACGACTGAAGCGACTTAGAAGCAGCAGCAGCATGAGATTTCTAAAATAAATATAATATACATAAAGTACTAAGAACACTGATAACATAAATCTGACAAATGAATTTTCAGGTGTTGTTAACATATGTATCATTACCATTACTTAAATGAACAGGCTGGATCTCTTAGAAATACTCAGGATGAAGGAGAAATCCACTTCATTGAATACCTTCTCACGAGTGGACTTATTTTCACTTTAATGGATTTGCTCACATATTTCTTTTCCTTTTAGAAAGTGTACTTTTTTTGTAGAAATCAATAGTCTACAGCAAACAGATATCTCTAAAACACTACAGCTCACATATTCCTGCAAAGCTTAGCTGATCCTCCCAGCATTTATTATGTATCTGATTGAGTGGGGTAAGTAATCCTCCTATTACATTTAAAACTAAAGTAACTGCTTTGGTCTGATAATGTCAGAAAAGATTTTACAGCACAAGAAGGGCATGAGCTGCTTTTGATGGAGACTGATATCACAGAATGGAAGAGAATCAGAAGTGATATTTCCCATGTCTTTGCTCATGGTCTACTAAGTAATGATTTTCTTATATCATGGGGTACCCACTTCTCTTTCTCCTAAATGAAAAATCTAGCAGAAATACAAAAGGAGGGTTTTAAAAAATCAATTGTGAACAGTATTATACATGTTCACTGACTTTATTCTTATCTGCAAATAGTGGCATTTTTTGAATTCTTCCTGGGGTAGAGATGGTAAAGTAGGTGTACTACAAGGTTAAGACCCCCAGAGTTGGCATGTGGGTGCTACAGTTCAAAGATCCACAAGCCAAAAGAGGTCTGGAGAGCACTGAGTCATTATCTGACGGCTTCACGAGAGTACTTGCTTTGGCAAATCAGTAGTGAGTTATCTAGGTGGGAGTTGGCAAAAATAAATGCTCTGAACAGTGCAGTAGAGTTTAGAGTTAAGAAACAGACTCTGGAAACATACAGCTTAAGGTTTCCATCCCGGACCCAGCACGGAACAGTTATCGAACAATTTGTGTGCTATTCTCACACTTAAATTTCCTTATAGGTGTACTTCCCATATTTCAGATCACTTCAAGAAGACAATATATGTAAAATTCCTGACAATTATTGTTTAACTTTTTTATTTTATAGAACCCACCTACACAAACATTTTCATTAGGGAGTAGAAACTCACATCTTAGATTGTAGAACAGACAAGCTTGCTCATGATGTCATCATCATTTTCTTTGGCTTCAGGACACCAGGCAGTAAGTTGAATTTGGAATAGCCCAACTAAGTGGATTCAGTAGCCACTTATTTTTTATACTGCTAAAAGTTTATCATAGACCACGTAAGCATGGAATAAGCATCAGAGACAGAGACCATGACTATGACTCATAGAAAATACCACACTGGTATCCTGATATCTTGCCAATCTTCTGTCTTCTTGGAATCTGTTTCCCCTCCCAGAGGAAGCTACTGGGTCTCCAAGGGAGCGAAATTGCAAGCCAAGTTCATACTCAGCAATACTCGTCACCTACTTCAGAGCAGGTAAAGGGCTAACTGTAGCTGATTAAGTGTTGGAAGATGTAACATCAGGTTTAACTTTATTTTCCTGAAGTCTTCATAAGGACAGCCAGAACAAAAAAAAATGCTAAATCTTGTCTTGGAATTCAAAAGGCACCACATACAGGTGTAATACAAAAGGAATGGGAAATACACAAGGAAAACTGGCACAGACACTATGAACTGCTAGAGAGATGAAATGTAGCATGTGGACCTGTAGTGTTTCTGCTTCCTACAGCCCCACCTCCAATAACCATGAGACCGGTAGGCTGTGCAGTGACATCCTCTGGGTGTTTGAGGTAATGTTGGAAAGGATAATGGTCTGAACCTTCACCCAGGCCTGGCTCATCCAGAAATCCAGTTGGAAATATTAGGATGACTTCTGCTTCCAAATATGAAGGTGAGGAAGCAAAGAATGATGTGGAAAACCTATGTTTTCATTAACTCAGGTAAAGTCACACCATTTTGACAATGAGACGGTTTTCACTCATCTCAAGAGTGTGACCTCTCTCAAGCAGAATCACTAACAATGCTATGGGATGTGAATTATTATAGGAATTAGACCAATTTGGGGAAGAGATGGGGAAGTGAAGGTCTAAAAGTGTGAGGGAGTGGTAGGGGTTAGAAGATGAAGGAAAAAGAATGATTGATTAGTATTAATTAATACTAATTAATTAATTAGTTAGACCCAAGCATTTCCAGAGCCAGAAGTAAGACCATGAATGGGGCAACTTGTGCAAAGGTCTATAGGAACGTGTTTCCTCACACACTAGCCTCTACGGGTCTACAGTTGAAAGTGTGTGGTGGTGGGGTCGATGATGCTCTTTGTCAGCAAAGCCAGAAACTGGGAAGAAAAACTGCATAAAGAGCAGAGGAAAGTGAAAACAAATTGAAATCCACTTATTACTTCTAGGTCTCCTTTACTGCCTCTGACTGCAAAAATACCTTCAAAAGCAGTGGTACTGATTCACTTTTGCCTTACAAACTATGCATACATTTTTCTTGTGGCCAATTCTAGTTTGGTAACATACAGGGATGCAGCTCTAAGTATAACAAAGGTGACGCAACACAGCTAACAGGCCAAGCCAGGACTGAATAGCAGACCAAAAACAGAGCAGCAGAGGAATGTGGATGACATCTGTTTTTTTGAGTGAAAGACTTACAGCTGCCCAGGTCCCCAGTGTCATGGAAATTAGTTGCTATTCAGTCACTAAGTCATGTCTGACTCTCTGGCATCCCATGGACTGCAGTACACCAGGCTTCCCTGTCCTTCGTTATCTCCCGGAATTTGCTCAAACTCACGTCCATTGGGTCAGTGATGCTATCCAACCATACTATCTTCTGTTGCCCCCTTCTTTTCCCTTCAATTTTCCCCAGCATCAGGGTCTTTTCCAATGAACGGGCTCTTCACATCAGGTGGCCAGAGTATTGGAGAGTCATGGAAATGGAAAGACTCTGGGAGACAAATCCCAGAGAGCCAACAAGAACTGCCAAGGCTAAAAGAGCCAATTTTTTGAAGTCATCTGCTTTTGGTTAAAAATCAAATGAGATCAAGTTCAAGAATATTCTCAAAACTCTCTCTCTCTCTCTCTCACACACACACACACACACACACACACACACAAACCCTCTGGCTTTGCAATACCAAAGAAACCTTTTGTTGCAGCAGAGTCACCTAAGGGACTTCCTTGAGGCTGTCATAAATACTAAATGTACGTGACCTTTTCCCTTGAGTGTACAGCCATCCGTGATTTTGCCAAGCTCTTTTTGCAGTAACGTCTTTTGCAATAAAGTCTGCCCAAGGATGGAGGAAGCTTGGTGATGAAAATTTAAATTGGACTAGTAGGGTTGAATATAAATCAGAAATTTAAATGACAAAAAATAACAAAAACTGCTGCACTGAACTAAGCTAACTTGAATTAGCAAGATCAGTTCTCCCGATACTAAGAAACTGAGCTTCCTGAGGTAATGTGAATCTAAAGTGAGTATTTTAAACAAATCTATGACTTCACTGTTGCAGTCACCACGCAGACCTCCTTGAGGCCATGCCATAAATGCTAAATGGATGTGACCTCTTTCCCTTGAGTACACTGCTAAGCATGAGCTTGCCAAGTTCATCAGCCCCCTGCTTTAGGCATCTAAGCTGCTCTCATAAGGACCAGCCTCTGAAACTAAGTCTGTTTCCCTAGCCCCAATCAGGTACAGTCCTAGTCCTTTTTATTGTCAAAGCCTGCTGATGTGGCAGCCCCAGCCTGCTTTGCCTCAGAGTCTGCTCCCAATATGACATTTATAGAAGTTAAAAGAACGTTTTCCTTCAATGGTTTACATTCCAATCCCAATGACTGACACTAAGTCTTAAATATCTGCTCAGTTTGGAGACTTTCCATTGGCTTAAAACTTCTCTTATACAAAATGGAAAGTGATTTCTTCTTAAATATGGGTAAAATGCTGTGCCGTGTTCAGAGAGATTAAGAAGCTTAGAAAAGCATTTTGTCACAAGAATTCTGCAAAGGAAGTTATCTAACTGTGCAATTCTAATACTTTACAGAGGGGGCTCTTTAAAAAATTTCTCCACCTGTTCAGGTCAAAGGGTATACTATAAAGCATAATTTGAGTTTATATAAGAAATGGACACCGGAAGTGAAAAAAATAGATGTTCTCTGATCATACAAGCCTGCTGATTGCTTCTGTAGGTCCCAAAAAATCACTTGTGCATGCTTCCAGTAGATTATTAAGGAGACCAAAATAGAACCACTCACTGTCTTTATTAACTTGGAATATCATAGTTCTAAACAACACTAGAAATGAATCTAAACTCTAGAAATAGGCCAGATCTCCAGTTACAATGTCTATTTTTATAAAAGAATAATGAGATAGAATATGAAAAAATTTAAATCAACTGGACAAAATTACATCACCTATCTTTTTAAATCTAGAGCTAATTAAATCGATAAAGGTTGCAATGCTTCTTTAACAACCAGTTCTGTGTATGATATTGCTAGATGTTTTCCTCTCAAAATAAAAATCAAGCAAAATGAAAGTAAACATAAATTGTAGTGACAACTAGTGAAAATATATTGATATATTTCCTTTAGGTAACACTATCCAAATTGCTAGATAAGATCAGTCTAGGGAAAATAGAAATTATAAGTAGCTAGATTATTGATTTTCAAGAAAGTTGTGAAAATAATTTGGATGAACATGAATTCAGATGATCCTGATTCTAAACCAAGAAAGTCCAGGTGTGAATCATTCTTTATCAGGCCCATTCATAGCTGTTGGGAAAAAGTATTTTGTTGTCTATATTGTGTAATTTGAAGGATGATTACAAAGTCAGTCCTTTCCAAAATATGTCTTATCAACAGCTACCACTATATTTGAAATATTATCATAAATTTATTCTTTTGGTAGAAACATCACCCCTTCTTTGCAAAGAAATCCATAATTATAATAACATGACTAATTAAATTTTGCTGAGCACTTATTATGTGCCAGAAATTCTGTTAAATGTCAAGCCCATCATCTCAAATAATCTTTGGAATAAATCTATGAGGAAAGTATTATCTTCATCTGACAAAGGAAAAAAAAATAAGAGCATGAAGAAGTTAAATAACTTACCAGATGTCACACAGCTGAACAGTGGTAGAACTTCATGTTCTAATTCTTTGAAACTAACTTGATGCGTTTTGCATGCATATTTGTCTTCTGAAGCACACTTCATGTTTTGGGTGTCAAAACTGTATTTATCCCTCAACATGAAGCCTTCTGGGCGTCCTAAGTGGCTCAGCGTGTAAAGAATCTGCCTGCAGTGCAGAGGCTACAGGCAGACACAAGTTCAATCCCCAGGTCAGGAAGATCCCCTGGAGGAGGGCATGGCAACCCACTCCATTGTTCTCACCTAGGAAATGCCATGGACAGAGGATCCTGGTGGACTACCGTCCATAAGGTTGCAAAGAGTCAGACACCGCTGAGGCAACTGAGCACATACACATGCATGATGCCAGCTACGATCACCACAGGCAAATCTATTCCCTAGATCAGCTGTTCTATAATAGCTCATGTTATATTGATTCAAAATGGTTTTGTATTTCCATATCCCTTACTAGATTGCATTTTGTGTGGGCAGTGAACATATCTTTTTTATAGTTGTTGCTGTTGCTGCCATTATTATTATAATCATCATTATTATTGCTATTCCTAGTGTTCTTAAAACTGAATGCAATACCACCTGCATATTTAGTGCTTCACACATGTTCTCTGAAGGAAAGTATGTAAAATTAAATTAATGTTGGCATTTCTTATAAGGGTTCATGTCGCTTTCCATTATGATTAGTGAAACTTCAAGTAATATGAAAAATCTGAATGCCTAAGATATTAACAGATAGTCCATATTTAGTCATAAACAGAGAAGATAAAAGGGTATCGGAATCCTCTGTGGCTTTACATTGGAACAGACCTGCTTTTTGCTGGATAGATTACAATGTCCTAATCACACAGTTTAGGCAGTGATGACAAAGAAGAGTAGTTGAAATTTCCAACTATTAGAGAAATGCAATTCAAAACTGCAATGAAATATCACCTCATATCAGTCAGAATGGCCACCATTCAGAGGTCTCCAAATGACAAATGCTGAAGAGGATGTGGTGAAAAGAGAGAACTCCTCCAGTGTTGGTAGAAATGTAAATTGGTGCAGCCACCATGCAAAACAGTATGGAGATTCCTCAAAAAACCACAAATAGAGTTGCTGTATGATCCAGCAATCCCATTCCTGGGCATTTATCTGAATAAAACTCCAAATAAAAAAGATATATGCACCTCAATGTGCATAGTATCACTATTTACAATAGCCAACACACAGAAAAAACCTAAATGACCACTGACAGATGAATTCACAATGAAGACATACACATATACACACTATACACACACACATACACACACACACACACACACACACACACACACACACATATATATATATACACACAATGGAATACTACCTAGCCATAAGAAAGAATGAAATAATGCTATTTGCAGCAATATGGATGAACCTAGAGACTATTAGTTTAAGTGAAATAAGTTAGAAAGACAAATACCAAATGATACCACTTATACGTGGAATCTGAAAATGTGAAAAAAATGAACTTATTTAAGAAACAGACTCACAGACATAGAAAACAAAACTATGGTTACCAAAGAGGAAACAGGGTGGGGAAGAGATAAATTAGGAGTTTGGGATTATTAGATACAAACTACTATATATAAAATAGATAAACAAGGTCCTACTGTATAACACAGGGAACTATATTAAATATACTGTCATAAGCCATTTTAGAAAAGAATATCAAAAATATATGCACACGCATATATATAATCACCTTGATGTGTACCAGAAACTAACATATTTTAAATCAATTATATTTCAATAAACAAGAAGAGTGGTTAGAGCCTTTGGTTACAATTGGTGGATTGAACCCTCATGCCTAACTCCATTTCAGCCTGAAATCTGAACAAAATAAATTGGAGAAATAATAAACATAAATCAGCAGTAAAGAATCTGCCTACAGTGCAGGAGATGCAAGAGACACAGATTCTATCCCTGGGTTGGGAAGATCCCTTAGAGAAGGAAATGCCAACCCACTCCAGTATTCTTGCCTGGAGAATCCCAGGGAAAAAGGAGCCTGGAGGGCTACAGTCCATGGGGCTGCAGGCATCAGACATGACCAAGCAACTAAACTACCACCATAGGGAAAAATTAGCAGGAAGCAGAACCATTTCTGGTCCACATTCTATCTGGTAAAATGTTAAGCTCTTTGACTTTTTTCTGTTAACCTAATGATGATTCCTTGGCAATAGATTATTTAACTGAGCTCATTTGTTTCTGGCCTCTGTCGTGTTCCTGCAGTTTCTGTAATTGTGCACCTGCAAAACGCAAGTCAGCTTATGAACTGATTTCATGAATGCTATTTAGCTAATCATCATTCTAATAATGGCAGTGGCCACAAGCTGTTATCTCAAACCACTTTTTGTCTTTTTAAAATTCTCGTGTCTTATGATCTTCCTTATTGCCATCAGCAAGCATACTTACTCTTTCCTAATTGCTCAATCTGTGGTGACAGAAGGATGAGTTGCTATTTGTTAGATGTGCTGAGTACATTCTCTAGTTGCTAGGTGATACCAACCAGCACTAGCCTAAAATACTTAATAATCTTCAGATTAAATTTTCTCGTTACTTTTTCTATAAGCAGCACAAAGCACCTGGACCAGAGTGATTGAGACTGCATTATAAAACTCCCTGGATTCAAGAAACATTCTGATTGGTGCGCAGATTAATGTAAAGGGTAGATTAATCTTTGTGAACCACTAGCTCAGCTGAAGCAGCTGCTCATATTTTAAATGCTAACATCATCATATTCTAGCATACAGAACTATGATTTTCCTAAGAATGAAGATATCTAAAAGAGAAGCTAATAAGGCATATCTAAGCAGGGTGTTTGGTAATCATGAGATAACACTCTGGAGGGATTAGAAGCATGAGGCTGCATTTCTGTCAAATTATTAGCTCATGATAACCCCTTCCTCCTTTTCACACCTGGCTGCCTAATTCCTATCCAATTAAAAGTGACATTTTCTGGTGATGTTAGCTATTTAGCTGCATACTTCTGTTTTTTTTTTTTTTTGAGAAGCTCTTTGGAAGGCTGATCACTGAAAACTGGAGGGTTTTGCTCCTCAGATGCTCCCAGTTATAGAGAGGAAAAATTATCTAAGACATATTAGATAGGGCCTGCCTACAGATCCAATGTCATAACATGGTCTGTTCCATTCATATCATTGCAGCAATAATTCCTGAGAAATACTCATCTATTTTTAACAAATTCCTTTTCACTGCAACTAATTAGGTTGATTCTTTATGGTAAGTAGGGAAATTTTAAAAGTAAGGGATCCAAATTTTAAATTATGTAAAAATACATCCATTGTATTTGTGAATGTGAATTTTATAACAAATAATTTTGATGATCATACACACATATACTTATATAAATATATGCACACATCCACTCACAGAGACATCAAAGACATTTGTAAAGGTATCTCACCACTTCCAGATATGTTTTAATTTTTAAGTTTCATATAATAAAATCCAATTCTTAGGCAACGCACAAGTATATGTGTTAAATGACAAAAAATGTCTCAAAATGCCATTTTCATACACTTTCATTCACTTAATATGACCTCAAATATTTTCTATGTTTCTATGTGGTTTCCATAATGTTCTTATTTCCAAAATAATATCCCAGTTTTGTTGAGCCTTCAAATTTGTTGAGGCTCTAAAATATTAATTTTCTTCCCCTCTAATTAATTATTCTGACATGAACATAATTTTAAACAAGATTTGATTTCCCATGCCTCAAGCTATTTTCCCAGAATGAATTCCCTGACATAGTATTCCTGGACCTGAATGTACGACTCTTGCTTTTGTAGCCATAGTGCTTTCTGCAGATGCTTAATCCAGCTCTACCATCAGCAGAGTGAACTGAATAGGTCAGAAGAGGCTCCGCACTGCCCTGGTCTTGACAAGTGAGCTAGGCTATCACCCGATCTGCCCTCTACCCTCACATCACTATCGCTGCTACTGAATGTGTCCTGACAACTGATTGATGACCAATTCTGAGAGCCCTAATTCCTTCCTGCTACAGACTTCCAGTTGGGTGCCCTGACTGGTATATTTTTCTGTCTTATGACATTCCTTATCCAATTTTTTTTTTTGCTCTAGTTTTGTACATCAGTTATTACTCTAATTTGAACTGTGGTGTTTTGGTGTTAGAGAAGACTCTTAAGAGTCCCTTGGACTGTAAGGAGATCTGATCAGTCCATCCTAAAGGAAAGCAGACCTGAATATTCATTGGAAGGACTGATGCTGAAACTCCAATACTTTGGCCACCTGATGCGAAGAACTGACTCATTTGAAAAGACTCTGATGCTGGGAAAGATTGAAGGTGGGAGGAGAAGGGGACGACAGAGGATGAGACGGTTGGATGGCATCACCGACTCAATGGACGTGAGTTTGAGTAAACTCCCGGAGTTGGTGATGGACAGGGAGGCCTGATGTGCTACACAGTCCATGGGGGTCACAAAGAGTCGGACACGACTGAGCGACTGAACTGAATTGAAATGAACTATTACTCTAATTAATCCTGATAAGATACCACCCCAAGACTCCCTTCCAAAAGCCCTTTAGTTAGAGTAGTTCACTATGATTGCTCTTCTATATGATTACAACTCCATGAGAAAAGCACTCAAAAGCACAAAAATGGTTCATCTGGCATAGCAACACCCAGAACCTTCAAGACAATAAAATTTTGGTGATGATGTATCCTTCCAGGTACTCAATGACCAACTGATGATGTAACACACAATGGACAGGGTGATGTCAATCACAAAAACATACCACAAGGACTCTAGTGGAATTTTATTCATAATGTTAAAATCTCCAACATTTCAGTAAACTAAAATAATTAATACTGAAAAGGAAACACTATGGAACACAAGAAAAATTTGAAAATAAGTATAACAAAATATTAAAATATCTTGAAAAAATGTTTTCATCTCAGCAAAATCCATAGAGACTTCATGAAGAATGCTGTAGGTAAATTTTATAATTTATACTTGAGCAGTTTTAAGGCAAATGGGTATGCATTTAAATCCTAATTTTTAGTGTAAGAATCTGCAAATAAAATGTATATAATGTGTTTTATCATTAAATAAGAAGAGTTTTAAGTAAAATCATATGAAGGCTGCCATTCAGAATTTTTACTTGGTTTATAATGATGACAGATTACTTATTCTTCAGTTTACTTGCATATTGTAGTGAATCTCCCTTTTAAAGAGATATATGCATTGTTAACTTTTTTATTATAGACAAATATTCATAAGATTTCAGAGAAGGCAATGGCAACCCACTCCAGTACTCTTGCCTGGAAAATCCCATGGATGGAGGAGCCTGGTAGGCTGCAGTCCATGGGGTCGCTAAGAGTCGGACATGACTGAGAGACTTCACTTTTACTTTTCACCTTCATGCACTGGAGAAGGAAATGGCAACCTACTCCAGTGTTCTTGCCTGGAGAATCGCAGGGATGGGGGAGACTCGTGGGCTGCCGTCTATGGGGTCACACAGAGTTGGACACGACTGAAGTGACTTAGCAGCAGCAGCAGCATACATAAGATTTACTATTTTAAGTATTTTTAGGTGTGTACCTCGGTGGTGTTATACTCATTCACAATGTTGTACAACCATCACTACTATCCAATTTCAGAACTTTTAAGTTATCCCAAATGGAAGCTCTATAGCCACTAAAAAATAACCACATTTCTTCTCTCTGCAATCCCTAGTAACTTTCATTATGCTTTCAAGATCTATGAATTTGTCTATTCTAGGTAACTCTTATAAGCTGAAACACTTTAAAACTGGCTTATTTCATTTAGCATTTTTCAAGATTCAGTCATTTTGTAAAATGACTCAGAATATCATTCCTTGAGAAGGCTGAATAATATCCTCTTGTACACATATACCACATTTTGTTTATCCATTCATCTATTGAGACATTCCGGTTATTTTCACATTTTGACTCGTGTGACTAATGCTGCTATAAACACTGTGTAATATCTGTTTGAGTTTTCACTTTCAATTATTTTACACATATACAGAGAAAAAAGGGATTACTTATCATATGGTAATTCTATTTTTAACTTTTTGAGTAACAGTTTTTCTCAGGACTGCACTATTCTACATTCCCACCAACGATGCACAATGTTTCCAGTTTTTCCATACTGTAGACAAAACTTGGTATTTTCCCTTTTTAAAAAAATAATAGCCATCCTAAAAGGTGGTGCTAGTGGTAAAGAACTTGCCTGCCAATGCAGGAGATATAAGTGAAGCAAGTTCAATCCCTGGGTTGGAAAGATTCCCTGGAGGGCATGCAATTCACTCCAGTATTCTTGCCTGGAGAATCCGATGACAGAGAAGCCTGGCGGGCTACAGTCCACATGGTTGCAAAGAGTTGGACACGACGGAAGCAACACAGCAGTCCTGCATCCTAAAAGGTGCACAGTGGTAAAGACATACGCAGTTTTAAACCCCCTTTTTTTTTCACTATAAATTCATGCATGAAAACTCTAAATATTATCTTCTTTTGAAGTTGCAGTATCTAACCTCAGAAAAATTACTAATCTGAAAGACGTTTTACCATCCAACTGACTCGACGAACATGATAAACATAGTCTATTGTACTTAAGTTTATAATGCAATAACTAGGACAACAACTTTTAACCACTGGCTATCTCATTAGGTAAATTCATATATATATATAGCAGTGTGTGTGGGTGTGTGGGTGTGCCTGTGTATGTGGGGGGGGGGGGATAGTTACAATAGTCGATGCTTGTCTTATTGACTAGGGCTTCCCTGGTGGCTCAGATGGTAAAGAATCTGCCTACAATGCAGGACATGTGGGTTCAGTCCCCGGATCGGGATGATCCCCTAGAGATAGGATGGCTACCCACTCCAGTATTCTTGCCTGGAGAATTCCACGGATGGAGGAGCCTGGTGAGCTACATTCCATGGGGTCGCAAAGAGTCGGACATGACTGAGAGACTAACAACAAACGCTGACGAAGAAAATGCAGCATAAGTTACATGTGGTTTATCATGGTTCTAAATGTGTTTTTTCTCATCTGTTTAGGAATATTGACACTAAAAGGAATATATTTTCTTTTGCCTCTATTTTATCAGTAATCAGTATTTCTCTAATCTAGACTATACTGGAGAAGGAAATGGCAACCCACTCCAGTGTTCTTGCCTGGAGAATCCCAGGGACGGCAGAGCCTGGTGGGCTGCTGTCTGTGGGGTCGCACAGAGTCAGACACGACTGAAGCGACTTAGCAGCAGCAGCAGACTTTATATCCAATTGCTTGCTCACTTCAATTTACCTATTCATTCAATAATGCAAGTAAGACTACTTCCATTTCTCTGCCTCAAAAGAAAAGAAATAAAGCTTATTCTAATAAAAATCTGAAGTTTTGAAACAACAGCCTATAATTAAAAATTAGTTTTTTATTTCAAACAGTGTGTATGCTTGAAAGAATCATAAAATTACTTTCTACAAGCTGATTTCTACACTAACACTTTTGGAAGATTTAGAATGCTAACACAGTTATAAGAAAAATGTTACCCATACATTTAAAAAAAATGAGAAAACACACTAAACGCACTCTCAATCTCACACTAAATGCTAACAAAAAACCTACCAAACCATGAGTCAATGGAATTAGTATTTCTGCATAAATATCAAGAAATGCTTACATAAAGTTTTAAGACATGGGAAGAGAAAGACAGGAATAGTTTGAGATCATACATCATTCCTGAGAAAATTACCTGGTTTGCAATGTTGTTGTTATTGTTTAGTTGCTATGTCATGTCCAACTCTGCAACGCCATGAACTGTAACCCATGAACTATAACCCTCCAGGCTCTTCTGTCCATGGGATTTTTCAGGCAAGAATACTGGAGTGGGTTGCCACTTCCTTCTCCAGGGGATCTTCCCCACCCAGGGCTCAAACCTGTGTTTCCTGCATTGGCTGACAGATTCTTTACTACTGAGTCACCAGGGAAGCCTGGTTTGCAATATACAAGTCATAAAACAGGTTTTTTGTGTGGTTTTTTTTTTGGTACTTTTATATAAAAGCAAAAGTTAGATACAAAAGAATATCAAGAGGCTACACTTCACCAACAATGTCCATCAGTTGTTCCATGGATCCATTTTTCAGGCTCTACTTAGACACCCAACAAAAGTAGGAAAATGATAAATTCACTAGGACTGCTTAAGTTCTGAAGTAAAGCACTAGAATGCCGCTCAGATATTTGCCTCTCTTTTCATATAGCTAACTTTTCTTGGAGCAAATCATTATCACAGTATCAATGGGACTGGAACAAACAGAGATCAAAATATACAGATAACCATAAAGTCAGATCACTTTGTTTATAGTAAATTTTCCTTAATTCTAAAATATCGTTGCTTCTCTGTAAAGAGATACAAGAACCTTTACATACAAGCAAATGAATCTATCAAATGATTAAATGAGTCACAGCCAATAAAAAGATAAAAATAGTTTAGGCAGTAGAGTAGAGAATAAACAATAGTAGTTGCTGAATTTAGCTATAAACCGGGAAGAACAAAATGATACCATGAAGGGTGAAGGCAGTGGGATAATGTTCCAACTGTTGCAAATGAAAAAAGTCAAGAATGCTATCTTAGCACCAGGTTCATCTTCCCGGAGCTGAAAGCTACACTGGTCACAATGCATGGTTTCCTGGAAGTGACTCTGAGGTAGGGCCATTTATAGAGTAAACAACCAGTGAAAAGATGAATGTGTCTATGGAACTTTAATTCTTCTTAATTCATCACAATATTTTATTTAAAAAAACTATATGTGAGGTTATTTATCATTTGTGCATTTTTAATGCAAGTACAAGAAAAATACTTTCTTTAAAAACATTGAAAACAAAGTCACTTTCCTCCTCTGTTTGCAAATATGCTTCTGTCTGCAACAGCCAGTACTCCAGCCTCCCTAATCTTATGAGATACACTCTGTCCTCATGTGTGTCCTCTGCAAAACCTAAAAAAAAGGAAGGGAGAGACGGACAGAAGGAAAAAATTAAGTCTGAAAGTACTTTGGCAGGAGAAGAAAGGGAGAAAGGCAAAAAGCATATTATGACTTAGGCCTAATCAGGGATCAGAGATCCTTTACAGACTCATAGCCTTCAGGGATCTGAAGGCCAATGGTCATCCGGCCACATTTGCAGTGGCGGACAGCTCAGAACTGAGACAACTGTAATCAGAGTTCTTCAGACCCTCCTGAGCAGTATCTCTTCTGGGTCTCCAGATTTGATTTTAATGGGAATAATTTATTCACTCTTACTATGTGAAAAATGGCTTTTATTAGAAGCCATAAATATACAGGAAGCTTTGGATATGGAGTCAGAAGACTTGCAGTCTAGTCTTCAAATTGCTATTAACTAGTTTTGTGACACCCAGAAGAAACTAACTTCATCTTCTGAGGAATGATATTGAGTCTATTATATTACGGATTCATTATTTAGACTTCTCCAACAAAAATATAATTCTCTCTGGTTATCTTTTACTTCCTAAGTTCCTTTTTACATAGTCTTAGGAGTTGCTTCTTGGCCCAGCCCCCTGGTTGTATCTTTCCTTTTTCCATATCACCATCTGAAATACACATTCAAACTAATTCTTTTGAGAACACACTGTCTATTTGCTCACTTTAACTAAAAAGAATAGTGTGCATTTGAGGGTTCTGTTTCCCTGCGTCCATCTTAACTAGAGATGTAGTAATAGCCAACACTCATAATCAGAGAAATGGAAGCTAGAGCTACCACTCTCTCTGATTCCCTAGTGCTGACCAATACTCACCCACCTAGTATATGAACCCATCATCCTACAAAGCTCATGCCATTACACTAGGGCAATCACTTTCCCTCCTCATGTAGTCACATCAACCTCTGGACAGGGCTTTCTGTCAAAGCAACATGAATTATATACTCAGTTATTTTCTCTTCAAATTCTATCCACTCTTCTGCAATGAACCCACCTATTCCCATGGCTTTAACTGTCCTAGATACACTTATAATTCAAATATATCGATGTCTATATACCTGTATCTACATATCAGAAATTTGCTTTGGATATTTTAACCTGGAGACCCCACAATTACTTCTAATTGAATGAAGTCAAAATATTGCATTTCACCTTTAATTTTTATAATCCTCACCATTGCCAGTTCTACCTCCCCTAAAATATTTCAATCTTGAGGAATTACATCTTTATCTACTCAACTTTCCAGATCATAAACTCAGAGTACATGCTTGACCTATATGCAACAGAGAGTTGCCCCTAAAATCTGTTCTCTCACCCTTTCATAGTAATATAATTATAGCTAAAACTCTGGCCACCCTGCTGGAGATTGTATTTCTCGTCCTTCTTTACAACTAGTCACTGCCCATGGATGAAGTTGTAACCATTGGAATTTGAGCAGTAAGTGATGTGCACAATATCAGTGATAGATACAATTATACCCACCTCATTTGCATAACATTTGCTGCCCTGCACATTTTTTTTCTTTACCTTTCCTGCAGGCTAGAGCATGGAGACATGTCAAACAACTCGGCATCAGATATGCAAATGATGACAATTACCCACACAGTATAAGGGGAACAACCAGATATGAGAAACCTGAGTCTATAAAAGACTACACAGAATACAGCCACTCCACTAATGTGGACTGGGCTGAATATAACATGTCTGAAAAATAAATATCTTATTTACTCCTCTATATTTTGAAATCTCTATGTTACAACAGTTAAACTTTGTCTAACTAACACAACTCCTACCTTACTGTAATGAAGCTTGCTGGTTTCAGCGCTTTGATTGGTCTGGAATAAGACTTTAAAATTTTTTCACTATTTACAATCTTAGTTTTGTATGTTCTGTCTTGCTTCATCCAATGAAACAACCCTTTTGCAATTAAACCCCTTATTTTCTCCTGCTTGGAATATGTCAGTGGATCACATTTGGATATTTTGTCAAACTTTTTCTAAAATATAGATGTAATCATCACCAAAACCTTCTTCGCAACTCTGAAGAATAGATTTTTTTATGTGGTTCCGATTCCTTTCAGAATAAGCATCAAATTCCTTGCCAGACCAGTCCTTCTTAATGGGTCCTGAATTTATCTTTCCAATATTTTCTCAACTACACTACACTCCATCATAAAATCATATTTTTCTTAAAATGCTCAGTCCTGTCACTTATATATGCACCTAACATATACTGATTCTCTAGCTGTAACTGCTATGCCCAGCAATATCTTACTTACTCTTTAAGGATGAGCTCAAACATATACTACATTTTAACCCTTCAACACTCCAGAAGGAATGACTTTTTTTTCTCTCATGTGCTTCATCAAATTAACTTACTATATTGTATTTTAATTTGTCATAGTTTGCTTCCTTGATGATCTATAGCTGATAAGGTAAATTATTTGAAGGAAGGGACTATACCTTCTGATTTTATAGGCCAAATATTTAGTACAATAAGTGCTTGGTTCTCTGTAGGTGTTTTTACTGATTAAATTTACAGATGAAAGTGCAGCCATCTAGAAGCCTACCCAGAGACACATGTAAAATTAACATGAATCAGTGTTTAAAATTCAGATAAATCAGGCTAATAGGTTATCAATCGAAAGAACTAGAATATTTAAAAATATTTAGAAGGGGATTAACTAGGACTCAGACTCACAGTGCAGACTTCTTGAAATTTATCATTATAAGATATGCGTGCATGTTAAGTCACCTCAGTTGTGTTCAACTCTTTGTGACCCTATGGACCATAGCTCACCAGGCTCCTCTGTCCATGGGATTCTCCAGCAAAGGAAATGGGTTGGAGTGGGTTACTGTGCCCTCCTCCAGTGATCTTCCTGACCTAGGGATTGAACCCGTGCCTCCTATGTCTCCTGCACAGGCAGGCAGGTTTACAAGCTGAGCCACCTGGAAAGCCAAAATAAGAGGATAATTAGTAGCAAAAATTCGCACCAGAACCTTATATATTCCATCCCCTAAGAATAAGAGCAATTTCCATCCAATACAGTAAATATAATAGTATTTACTATAATATTCAATGGGTTATATAGAATCTGAAATGAAATAAAGAACTTAATTTGGTGTTTTGCTTTAGGCCAATACTATTAGTGAAAACTAAATTTTAATTAACAGCTATAACATGAAAACACATGGTTTCCACAGAGTATAGAAAAATGACAAACAGAATAGAATAATTTTGAATCTACAGTATTTTAAAATTTAAGGAAATCTAAGGAACTTATGGAAAATGATATTTTTTACATTATAATTTATATCTTAAGGCTCCTTTTATAAACAATTACATAGTAGGAGGAAACAAACCATAAATGACACAGGAATTTGGACCTTCATGAAGACAAGGAAACTATACCAGTTCAGAAGGCTTATTTACTTGCAATAATTAGCCAACTTAAATTGACTTGAAATGGCTAAAATGCCTTTTATCACACAATAAGAACCCCGGGGCAAGTGTTCCTGAGCTGGTTAAGCACTTAGTGTCTGTAATCAATGACCTGGCTCCCTCCATTCTTATCTTTCAACTATATCTGTTAGTATTTTGCCTTAGTTCTAAGATATGATAGATCAGGATATGTGGTTGTCACAGCTTCTGGTACTTTAGATGGATTCTACAATATTTGGGCAAAGAAGAGGAGCATTTGCTGCTTTGTTATTTATTTATTTACTTGTGTATGTTGAGTTAACATTGGCTTATAACATTTCAAGCTTTTAGGTTTTGTTTTATTTTTTATTTGAGAGAAAAATATTTTCAGTAGTCTCTCAACAGCCATTTCCTCCAGTATCACTGATCAGGGTGGTTGATATGACTGTGCCATAAAACCTAAAAGACTCAGAAAGTGGGTGTCTGGCATTTTCAGCCTCCACATTGGGCAGTGAGATTTTCATGGCATCCTATACATATTTCTACAATTACACTTATTTCATTGTACATTTCTCCTCTTCTACACTGTAGGCTTATTGATTAATTTTTAAATTTTATTTCCTAGCCTAATATTTCAATAAATGATGCTTAAATAAGTGTAATGAAGAGGGAAGGGAGGGAGGGAGGGAAGAGATTGTAGGTAACTTTTTAACATGCAAGAACTTCTCCCTTGCCCAATCTATGTCACTCCGATAAAAGACTAAAGAAAAATTTCAAGCTAACTGAGTAACACTGGAAGAGCATATCATTCTACTTTATTGATTAAAGTTCCTTTGGAATCTTATTATGTATATCTACTCTCAGGCATCTTTCCAAAAGTCAAGCTACTATTTATTTCCTCTTGGCTCAATATACTTTCTCTGATGCTGCATTGCTTTCCAGAAGTTGTATTAAAAGATCCAAAATTCAGCTAAATAATTCAGCCATAGCTTCTTCTGGTAGCAAAAAAAATTGTGCTTCCTTAAGATAACACAATCATTTTGAAATTGATTAATTTTTAATCACAATGAAGTTGAAGAAATTACCTGGCTATGGAATGGTCAAGTGATTAGGTTAAAATGGCAGAAATATGAATTGGGTCCAGTTCCAGTGATTTAATGCATAGCTTTGGAGTCAAATGCACACCACTTGGAATACAAAGTTTGAGTTCCTGTGGTAAGCTCCATGGTTCTCTCATTTTTATATGCTAGCCTATACTATATGCCAAAGAAGATAGAGACTTAACTGCAAAATAATTCCCTGCATGGTGCCTATTACAATATAATGGGCCCAGTCTCCCTAAGGTTGAAGTCAGAGTGCTTTCCAGAGGTCCACAAGGAATAATAAAGCATAAAACATATCCTGGAATGGGTTGATGCTTTTAAAATGACCAACACTGCTGAAATCCATCTTAATACATGAATGAACATTATTGGCATTACTGAAAAAAATTCAAGGCATAATGAGAGCAGAAGCATAGATAGTAAAAAAACAAAAACAAACAAACAAACAAAAAAGGTACTTTTGGGCTTAAAAAAGTACTGGATAAACAAAACTGTCTTTCTTGTTAATAAGAAAGAGCTGTATTTGGACATGCTTTATATATACTGCATTTATCATAATTTGAACATAATTGATTCTTTTCTTGGGGGAGCACAGGTTTGCAAGATCTGAATTTCTTGCCAGGGATCAAACCCTCATCCCCTGCAGTGAAAGTCCAGGGTCTTAACCAGTGGATCCCAAGGATTTCCCTGAACATAATGGACGCTTAAAGCATAGCAATCATTTAAGGGTCATCCTTAGTGTAGGTTCACTTTACTTCTTATTTTGATTATTTTAATAACTGCCCACATAAATTCTTGACATACAGTGAGTACTCAGTATTATTGGATGAGTTAATAGCTGAGTAAATGATAGGAAAAAATCCTTTTCTCCTCTCTTTTAACTTGAATTCATCTTTTGCCACCATCAGTGCTGAGCATCACTTCTTCACACCAAAGGATCATTATAGTCCTTGGTGCTCTGTTTCACATACATATGCCTTATTTTAAATTCTGTTATATTTGCAGAACATATTGCATGTATAATAACCTATCATTATGACAGTATAAAATACTGCCTTGCCAAACATATGATCAGATTCTTAAAGATATAACTCATTTACCACTTAGCACTTTAGGATCTGCATTGAGCCCAGTCCATTTATCTACAAGGTGGTAAAATATTTCAATAAATATTGATCAAAAAAATAGGGAAAGCAAGACACTGCTAAACACTGCACAAATCTAATGAAAGACAATAGGTGATCCTTACCCTCAAGAGAATACAATCTCATGTGAAACAAGACTAGAAAATGCCAAACCTCATTTATGATTTTGAAACTTACTTGTTCATGAAAAAGTACATTATCCGCGTTTATGCTGTATAGTGATTTTAATACATGACTGATAATCAAAGATTTTTATTAGTTTTATAATTATATAATGATACCTCAGCATTGGAGGAGGAACAAACTCAATCGAGGGAAGTTTTAAAGAAAATGTGACATCTGATCTGGGTAAAGGGAAGAGCATTTCATCAGCATTATAAAGAGGAAATTCTAGATGAGGTGTCAGTAGTGAAATTCACAGGTACTGGAGCACAAAATGTGAGTTAGAATAACAGAAGAAAGTGGCATGGCCAAACCATAAATTTTAATGGGAAACTGGGATAGGGAGTAGTAGAGAGGAAGGAAATAGTGCTTAAACATTTGAATGGTGCTATATTGTGGGGAAAAATGAAGAATTTAGAAAGGTGTCCAGTGTAAACTTAAATAATACCTACGCAGTTTTTAAACCCAAAAGTTTTACTAGGCTGGTGGATATAAAAATGACCTAGACTTGAGATAGAAAAATGAATAAGATATAATTCTCTTCATCATGAAGGTAACAGCCTAAAGAGGAAGACAAATTAGCGAGCAAGCTATTGTAGTACAGAATGTCAGAGGTGTGTCTAAAGGGCTATGCAAGTATTTAGAAAAAAATGGAAAATAACTTATGGTCATTGAAACACGGGGAGCATTTCAAATGCTAAGAAGCTACAGATATTAAAACACAGAAGCCACAATAGGGCTGAAGGAAAGAATAAGGGGAAGCCATGGTGATTCCAGGGCCCAGACTCCGGGACCATCTGCTGCGAGCCCACACCACAGTGAGAGGTGGAACTATGGAATTTGAAACCATTGAAAGTAGAATAAGTCATCTGGAATCAGAGCTACCAAAGCAATCGATGCCAGAGATAGCTCTTGAAGACAGACAACAGAAAAACATATGTGGTTTACTGGAATACTGATCAGAGCCAGGGAAAAATCACAGATATTTCCTGTAAAATGAAAGTTTACAGGAAAATAACCAGCATCAGGGGTGTGAGGTAGCACATATGTAAATAATAACATACAAAACGAAAACCCTTCCTTAGATGCGATTAAAATGTATCTTCCTGGGTAAACTGGAATTAAGTAGGTAAATGATAAGGAAAAATGTGTGACTGATGAGGAAACAACATGTACAAAATTATAGGACTTATTCAAAGTTTTCTCAGAGAAATTTAAATATTTTAACATGGTTGGTGATAAGAATATTAATGAAAATCTAAAGACAAGGCATCAGTAAGGGTGCTTACTACAACACAAAAATATGATATTTAATAGAACAACTTAATCAGAATGAGGATACAGAAAGGTTAGCCAAACAAAATGAAAAACAGATTTCAAGGTCAACTAAATGGAAGCTAGAGGACTAGAAGACTGACCCAAAGGAAAAACAGTATGCCTTAAACTTCAACAAAAGCAGGGAGGAAAAAGAACGCACATAGAGAGGAGGCATTTAATTGAGTCTGGAAAGAATATCAGATTAAGATAAAAGCATAAGAGCTCAGTTGTGAACATATTAATTTTACAGTCCATGCAGGAGCCCAATACTTGGCGATAGGGTTTTCACCCAAGGCACGATTGGGGGAATTATTAGCATTTGGAAGTAGTGAAAACAATGGAAGCAAGTGAGATGTCAATACAGTGTGTAGAGGGAGACGAGCAAGTGACTGAGGCTGAAAGCCTATGAGGCATTAAAATTAAGATGAATGACGAATGAATGAGTGACGAGCAAAAGACATGGCAGAGTCAAAGCTGAAAGTGCAGTGTTTTGGGGCATCTTTATCTTCAAATCAATTACTTACGTTCCTCAGTCTGGCTCTCCTTACGCAGAGAGTCTCGCCCCTTTCAAGACGATTTCCCAACCTTTCAAGCCTCAGGTAGCCTGTACACTATCGGCCACATTGAACTCCACCTCCCTGTGGGGTTCCAGCTCCCTCTACCAGCTACTCAAGTCCAAGCTTCTGAACCAGCACAAATCCTTCATTTCTTTGTCCCTGTGGTGGTGGTCTTCTGGCTTTTGTTAATATCTGGGTTATTTCTCCAGCTTCTGTCAGCTTTGTCTTTCCTATCAACATTTTCACTCACTCCCTGCAATAAAATCCCTCTACTTCAAACACTTAATGGTGGTTTCTGTTTATGGATTTGACTTTGATACAAAAATATATTGGGGTCATACAAATCTAAGAAGAAGGTCTTTTAAAAGAAATAGGTAAATGCTACAAAGAGGTTAAGAGAGTTGAGAAAGTGAAATCAACAAGCTACCAAGTAAAGCAGGATGCCCACTTGTTTAATATTATTCAAGCTGGTATTAATATGTGGTGGAGCTGAATGGTAAAAGCACTGCTTTTAATCTCTGTTTCCATAATTTCTCTGCAGTACACACTGTGTAAGTATTAAACTTAGGGAAATCTTACCTTAAAATGTGGGGTCTTCACCACTGGCCTACTGATGTTGCCATGATGATGAGTTGCATAATCTCTTAGGGCCATCACACTCTCCAATACCAGTGATAGAATTGAGTCCACAGGCTTTCTCAAAGGATATGGTTCTGATGCTCAATTTAATAGCATGTGACAGTCTTTTCAGAGCATGAATAACACAGATGTAGCCATGTTGCCAGACTGACAAAGACCCCAAGTCAAAGAGGCAGCTTTGCAATATGTAAAGCATTATATCTCTGCGTAATATCCACTGGTACAGACATGGTTGACCTAAAACAGTAGACTGATAGGTATTACATCAGCAAAGACAGGCTTACTCAGGATCAAACAGAGAACTGCAGTTATGAGTCTGCAACCACAATTAGCCACAAACAATGGAAAGAAGACCCTTTTTTAGAGAGAAAAAGAAAGTTGGGAGAGCTATGGTAAATAGATTCCATGGCTTGTCATTGGATGAATCCTTGTCAGGAAAAGAAGAGTCATTCTTCCTCTCCTGTCATTTCAGGGTGTGACAGCTCCCCCTTATGGTCTCTTGAATCTACTTAAATGAGTTTTCCATTTACTAATTTTTTACAACATCATTTCATCAAGTGATACAGAGTTCCCATATATACCTGTCATCCGTGAGGTCAGTAGAAAACTGCTCTCCTAAGTTTGGAGAGACAGGAGGATCCGGAGTTACAGCCAAGGTCTCCTCACCACAAGCAGAAACTATTGAATCTATACAGTGGTAAGAACATTTAAATGGCAATTGTGAAAAATCCCTGGAAGCCGAGTATGGACTTGCTTGAGAGTGGGAAATTCTTAGGGAATTGACTCTTAGAAGTCAGCCAGACTCTTAGGGAAGTGCCAACAATTTGTGGGTTTTACTTCCAAGAACCTCAATAGGCTGGTTCTCAGAGTGAAGAGTAAAGAAGATGTCTTTCCAGGATCCAGCAGGGAGAGGAGAACATAAGCAATGTGAAATTTGACCAGCATCCTCTAAAACAAAGGCTTGCTCTCCAAGAAAAAAGACTTTACCTAAGCTTTATCCAACCTAGGGGAAGAGCATTTTTCCAGCTCTAGTCCCAAGCAGCTGTCCTGTCTCATCCAACGAAGCTAAGGACACCTGTTATAAAGGCAGAGGCCAGGAACACAGGCCCACTAAAGGAATGATTCAGTCATTGATTTTTCACTCAAACACTACAACTGTACTATTTAAAAATAATTTACTATTGTCTACATTTTTTTCAGTTAATATTGCAGCTCTTAGCACAGTTTTCTATATTACAGAACTCCTGAGATATTACAATCTTAGTTAGAAGTCAAGGGTGTCAATATGACAAAACTGATGTAGACAAGGCTCTCTTTACAACAAATTCAAAGGATTTGGTTACTGTGAAAAAGCATTTGATGGGTGCAATATTGCAAGGTTCATGTACTGAACAAAAAGTTTCCCATGGATTTACTCTTGACTGATCAAACAATCTCTCAGCCTGCTGCAAATATCTGAATGATACATGAATCAAGCCAACAAATCAATAGTCGTGATAAATGACCAAAATATGTGGTGCCTTGTCAAAAGCACTTTTACTATTATTTAAAATCTCAAATCATTTAAAATCTGTGATTTAAACACTGTCTTTAAAATAATCAACAAACTTATTCTTAATTTCAGACAAAAGAGCATTAAATGTCATTTGTTCTTTGTTGCTTCACATTATACTGTTTTCCTTTTTTTAACCTTTAACAAGGTCTTTTGTGTAGAAGATAGCTATCCAAGAAGCCTCACACACTACAGGGCTAATATATGTGCATAAAAATAATGGAGTTTAGGCTACCTGAGGAAATCGGTGTCTGAAGAAGAAGAAAAAATTATTTATAACATGGCAGATAAGCTCTGCTATACAAATTATTGCTAATCATAATAAGATCAGGATCAGGTTTTAATTATTTATAGTCAAGATATTATCAAGCACTGGTTTTATATCGACCCTTACCTGCCAATTCAATATTAGGCAAGTACTTGCAGAGAAAGTGATTCCTCAGCACATTTACATAAATATACTTCAAGTATAAAAAGAGAGATAAAGCTAACTATGAATTATTAAGTCATACATATAGGTTAAATATCAAGAAAAACTTCAAAAATAATAAAAATAAAATGCATAATTTCCTTATAGTGATTAAAGCATAAAGACACCTTGATCCAAAAGAAATCATATAAGAGTAAAGAATATGCATGGTAAATAGCAAAAAGTAAGTGGTAAGCTTGCATCTTAACAAAATTTAATAAAATACAACCAAATTTTCAAAAGAAAATTAAAATATTAATACACAGAATAACTGAAAGTAGGAGAGAAACTAAAAAGAACTGAAGAGCCACTTGATGAAAGTGAAAGAGGAGAATGAAAATGTAGGCTTACAAAGCAACATTCAGAAAACTAAGATCACAGCTTCGGTCCCATCACTTCATGGCAAATAGGTGGGGAAACAATGTAAACAGTGAGAGACTTCTATTTTTTGGGGTCCAAAATCATTGCAGATGGTGACTGGAGCCATGAAATTAAAAGACACTTGCTCCTTGGAAGAAAAACTATGAGCAACCTAGACAACATACTAAAAAGCATAGACATTACTTTGCCAGCAACAGTCCATCTAGTCAAGGCTATGGTTTTTCCAGTAGTCATGTATGGATGTGAGAGTCGGACTATAAAGAAAGCTGAGCACCAAAGAATTGATGCTTTTGAATGGCAGTGTTGGAGAAGACTCTTGAGAGTCCCTTGGACTGAAAGGAGATCCAACCAGTCCATCCTAAAGGAGATCAGTCCTGGGTGTTCATTGGAAAGACTGATGTTGGAGCTGAAACTCCAATACTTTGACCACCTGATGTGAATAACCAACTCATTGGAAAAGACCCTGATGTTGGGAAAGGTTGAAGGCAGAAGGAGAAGTAGATGACAGAGGATGATGGTTGGATGGCATAAGTGACTTGATGGACATGAGTTTGAGTAAGCTCCAGGAACTGGTGATGGACAAAGAAGCCTGGCGTCCTGTAGTCCATGGGGTCACGAAGAGTTGGACATGACTGAGCAACTGAACTGAACTGAGCAGAGAAAAGAACTTCTTGACAAATATTGTAAAGACAACATTGGGTTGGCCACATAATTATTAGTATATTTTCCCAGGTGAGAAGTCTAATTAAGGACAAAGGATATCATTAATTAACAAACAATGTAATCAGTGGATAAAGGAAGAAGTCCACTCAGAAGGAAAAATAGGAACAAAGATTCAAAAGAACAAGAGCATGAAGAGCTATTCATGTATTCAGGAAAGTACAAAGAATGTGGTGTAACTGGAGTATAAATTTTGAGTAGGTCTGAGGAAATAAGGAACAGAGCTTCAAAAGTAATGTATGGTAATGGTACACTTTAAATGAAATTTGCAGACTTTGTAAGTAATTTAAAATATTATTCTAATTTACATAATAATTTTGTATTATTTTTCCTAGGTTTTGTTTTAAAGAAACTATCAAGATGAGGTTCTTTCCATTAAGTAGTGATAGTCTAGTCAGAGGGGAAAATAGTGAGCCATTTATTAGAGTAAAAGATGTGAGAGGTAAACCCAAAGTGCATAGAGAGATCACTAGGTACACCTTGTCTTTGAAAGACAGAAATCTTGTCTTTCAAAGAGATATTTTAATACAGTCAGTTGGCCACTACACTGATAAACCAAGAATTTCAGTGAGATAGTCTTGCTATTAAAAACATCACAAAGCCACAATCATAAGAGGACTGGAAGGATAATCGAGGGAGATAAACCAGGTCCAACAAGGAAGACCTAGACCACATGTGAGGAGAGAGAGAGAGTGATTTGATGTGATTTGAAATTGTGGAGAAAGATAACTAGAGTTACAGAAGCAGGAAAGCGCCCACATCAGAAATACTAGCTGAGACAGAAGAAGAGATTCAAATATATCCTGCTTCTCTCTCTTCTCATTGGCTGGAACTTCTTGGACGTCAACTGTAAATTTATCCTTTGAAATGTTTTTCTCTAAAATACAGGTGAGAGGCATGGAGAAATAAAGAGTGAATATGAAAGCACACAGGCATATTTCTTCTGTCAGGAACATTAAGTAGAAGATATGAAAACAACAAAACTGATGACCAAAAACACTTCTTGGAATATGTCATGAATTGTAATTTTGAAAAAAGTTGGAATTAATAAGATGAATAATAAATAAAGCATTTTGTATATAATTTCTTTTAAGCACACATGCCAGGTTGGAAGAATCACAAGCTGGAATCAAGATTGCTGGGAAAAGTATCAACAACCTCGGATATGCAGATGATACCACTCTCATGGCAGAAAGCAAAGAGGAACTAAAGAGCCTCTTGATAAGGGTGAAAAAGGAGAGTGAAAAACCTGGCTTGAAACTCAACATGGAAAAAACTAAGATAATGGCATCTGGTCCCATCACTTCATGGCAAATAGATAGGAAAAAAGTAGAAACAGTGACAGATTTTTTCTTTGACTCCAAAAGGTGCTTGCTCCTTGGAAGAAAAGGTAGGGCAAACCTAGAAAATGTATTAAAAAGCAGAGACATCACTTTGCTGACAAAGGTCCATATAGTCAAACCTATGGTTTTTCCAGTAGTCATGTATGAATGTGAGAGTTGAACCATAAAGAAGGCTGAGAGTTGAAGAATTGATGCTTTTAAATTGTGGTGCTGGAGAAGACTCTTGAGAGTCTCCTGGACTGCAAGGAGATCAAACCAGTCTACTCTAAAGAAAATCAATCCTAAATATTCATTGCAAGGAATGATGATGAAGCTTAAGCTCCAATACTTTGGCCACCTGATGCGAAAAGACAACTCACTGGAAAAGACCTTTGTGCTGGGAAAGACTGAGGGGCAGAGGAGAAAGGGGACAACAGAGCATGAGACAGATAGCATCACCAACTCAATGGACATGGGTTTGGGCAAACTCCAGGAGATGGTGAAGGACAGAGAAGCCTGGTGTGCTGCAGTCCACGGGGTGGCAAAGAGTGGGACACAACTTAGCTACCTAACAACCAAACAAAGCACACATGAAATACAGACACACACACACACAAATCTTTAATATTAATCAGGAAACAAATAGCAAACATATACTATGTTTGTAGAAGCTAATAAGAAACTGGAACTATCAATATTTTCATATTCAATGTATTTCATATTCAATCAAAATGACATTAGGACTATTTGAAGGACTTGATAAATTAATTCTCTACTTTTGTATAAATTTAAATGGCTCAAAATAGGCAAGAACAATAGAGTGGTGATGGGTGGTGTTATTGGCACAGTAGCAAGGAAATAAAGGATAAATAGAACATAATGGAGAGGCCACAAAAGCCCAAAACTTAAATAGAGATTTAATGTATTAAAGAAGTAGCATTATACAAGAGAACAGAAAGTCTCAATAAATTTTGCTAGGACAATTAATGCTCCACATTAGAAAAATTAAACCAGTGACAGACTTCACATCTTACATGAAATATCAATTCCAATTTATTTAAACCTTAAATGAGAAAGGCACATGTCAAAACTTTTAAAAAACTTGAATGTTTTATAACATTTATTTAGATAGCAAAACAAATTTTTAATTTTCAAAATAAACAAATTGTGCAAGGCACAAAACAAAATGTTGGTAAATAATAATTAAATTTTACCATTTTATATCAGTAATTGGTTACATATGTAAACCCACTGCAACACTTACTGGCTTAAAACAACAAGCATATTTTATTAATTGTGAGCCTGTGGGTCACCTAGGAATTCCGGTTGATCTGGCATACTCGTTGAGCTTTTTAATATATCCCGGATCAACTGCTGAATCAATGGCTTGTTGCCTGACTACTGGATGGGGTAATGGTGCTCCCTAAGCCTTGGATCTCTCTGCATCCAGCAGATGAGCGTGGATGTGTACACACTTCAATGGCAGTTTTCTGAGAGAAAACAGATGCGCCCTCTTGAGGTCTAGACTCAGAACTAGCACAAAGTTGCTTCCACCATATTGTTTTGGTCAAAACAAGCCAAAGTCTATCCAGATTCAAAGGTGGAGAATTAGCTTCTGTCTGTAAAAAGTTCGTAACATGTTACAATAGAAAATGTAAAAAGATAAGCTGAGAGAGAAGATATTTATAATAAGCTAGCAGTAAATTGTTCCATGCTATGGGATTTTTACTGTGGTCTTTGACAGAAGAACAGATAAGTTGACAAACAGAAAAGAAAGCCTGGAGTACACTCAGATATAAACTTTTAACATATGAGAGAAGATATTTCAAAGCACCATAGAAAAGTAAAATATTTTCAATAAAACAGAGCTTAAAATGTGTGGTTATAAATATGAAAAAAATAAAAAATGTATACTATTTCCTACCAAACACAAAAATCAATATAAAAATATCTCCAGTCAGGATCACAGTGGCAGGATAGATTTTTGAAACAGCTCAGCTGCAAATTTCATAGCAGAAACTACAGGCAGTTACAGGAAAACAGACAAAAAGACAAATACAATAACAGTTATTGGTCTTAGATAATTCAAGTAGACTTAAAAAACATGAACATATAAAGAACCTAAGTAGCATAATCAATAGGGTTAATGTAGTAAATATATGCATATATCCATACATTCTCAAACTCTGATGTATCTATCATATACTATACACTGATAGACTAGAGAAAACACCTTTTTTCAAGGGCACATGGAATATTTACCAAAATTACCCAAGCAGATATATTGGGCCAGAAAGACAAAGACAATTAAACCTTTAAGACAGAAAAGAATAATATCCAATATCTTCTAAACACAATGCAAAAAACTGTTAAACAATTAAGAACTTTCTATTTGGAAGATATAGGCAGGTAGACAGATAAATAAATACTTATTAAACAATTTTGAGGGCTAACAAAAAATAAAAAACGGAATTGTGAACATAACAATAAGCAAATTTTAACCCAAGAATATTTTTAGGTAAGAGCTGAGGAACTGCCTAGAAGAAAATTTATTGCACTAAATACTTACATCAGTAAAAGAAAAAATAAAAATTCAAACCAAACACTTCAGAAATAATATAAGGGCGTAATAAACTGAATAAAGCAATAAAAATGAAAGAATTAGAAAATAAGATACAAAAAATAAAATATTTTATCAGAAAGCTGATTCTTTGGAAAAAGTGAATATAAATCAACAAACTAGTACTCATGTCAATGTACAGGATTTTTAAAACTCAGTGTAGGAAAACATTTATTTAACAAGACACAAAAATTTAAATCATAAAGAGAAAAATAGATCAATTCAAATACATTAAGTACCTTCAAAATGTTATCAAAAGCCATATAAATGAAAGTACAAAGACAAGTTCCAATGGAATCATATGTGGCACATAACCAATAAAGAATAAACTGTCAAAATATATAAAGAATTTTCACAAATCAGTAAGAAAGATTTATTAAAGGACAAAGAAAATGAATAGTCATTTCAAACAAATGGAAAAAAAAAACTGAGTCACAAATATATAAAAGTCCAACCCCACTAGTAGCCATGGAAATCCAAAGTGAAAACAAGTTATACAAGATTAAATTTATGTACACATAATGCATTATGTAAATGTAGCAAATTTATAACAAGCATGTTTGAAAATACAACGTAAATGATGATATTGAGCATTGCTAGTAGTGAAAGTTGTTAAAATTACTTTCTAAAATACTTTCATTACCTCATGAACCATCAAATGGAAGTTATAAATTAGCACTTTCTATCTTTGCTAACATTCCTAAGAGTAGCAACCTTTCTGTGTTGCTTCAGTGATACTGTGAAGTCACAAGGACCAGGCAGTGGTCTCATTTCCAACTCAATGAAACCACTGCTTGAAATCTGATAGAAACATAAAAAATCCTATGGGAACCAAGAACTCTAAAGTATCAGAATTCAAAGCTATTTATATAGGAAACAAACATTCTGAAGGGTGGCACTCTCCAAGCTGGAATAACAGATGCTGAGTACCTAGGGGATGATGGTTTGCTGCTATACAACAAGAGCAGGGCACACTCCATCTAGAATTAAGACATTTCTCTGGAAAATCCCTTGTTACTTACATATTTAATGTAAAGTTTAATGGAAAATGATAGCAACCAAAAAAAAAAAAGTAGGTCTATTAAAACCTCAGAGTGTCAAGAAAAATTTGTTGGTTACCACACCATATTAAAAAAAAAAAAAAAACTCCAACCACCTGAGATTCTGGCTGTTGTCAAAGCAAACGTGAAATGGAAAAAGCAAATAATAAATATCACAATAATACTTGGATAAATTATAAAAAGTGATAGTGGTAGGTTTGCATATTTTCATTTTGCTCACTAGTGTCAACTGTGTTTTTATTTTCTCTTTCTCTTAAGTTGTTTGATATTAACTTTCTAATTTAATCTTTCAGTTCAGTTCAGTCACTCAGTCGTGTCCGACTCTTTGCGACCCCATGAATTACAGCACGCCAGGCCTCCCTGTCCATCACCAACTCCTGGAGTTTACTCAAACTCATGTCCATCAAGTCGGTGATGCCATCCAGCCATCTCATCCTCTGTCGTCCCCTTCTCCTCCTGCCCCCAATCCTTCCCAGCATCAAGGTCTTTTCCAATGAGTCAACTCTTCGCATGAGGTGGCCAAAGTACTGGAGTTTCAGCTTCAACATCAGTCCTTCCAATGAACACCCAGGACTGATCTCCTTTAGGATGGACTGGTTGGATCTCCTTGCAGTCCAAGGGACTCTCAAGAGTCTTCTCCACCACCACAGTTCAAAAGCATCAATTTTTCGGCCCTCAGCTTTCTTCACAGTCCAGCTCTCACATCTTTTAATTTCATGGCTGCAATCACCATCTGCAGTGATTTTGGAGCCCAAAAAAATAAAGTCTGACACTGTTTCCACTGTTTCCCCATTTATTTGCCATGAAGTGATGGAACCAGATGCCATGATCTTAGTTTTCTGAATGTTGAGCTTTAAACCAACTTTTTTACTCTCCTCTTTCACTTTCATCAAGAGGCTTTTTGGTTCCTCTTTACTTTCTGCCATAAGGGTGGTCTCATCTGCATATTTAATCTGTAGGTAATGGTATATGCAGTGAGAATGTGAATAAACTTGAATAGGCACAAATATAACGAGGGTACAGTGACATCAGGCATGTATACCTTTATTTGAGGGAGTGAGTGAGTGCTTCACAGATATAAAAACTAGCTTCCTCTTAGGTGGACACACACAATTGTTTCATTGTTGTCTGATAGTATAAAGGTGCTCATAAGAGTATGAATGTGTGTAGAGGGGTGCGCAGGCCAGAACAGAGGGAAGGACTTACTTCCTACCTCCAGTGTATTTTTGGCACAGAATCCAGAATATCCCTGTGTGCATATGGTGGGTGGCTTTTGTCCTTTCTGCAAGTTTCCTGAGACCACAGTGGCAACCCTGAGACTACCACCCCACCCCTCTCATTTCATCACTACACATCAGCTGCTGTGTGTTCAAGCTGCAGTTCATGCCTCTGACATTTAATCCAAGTCTGAGCCCTCTACTGAGTCTCTTTTCCACCAGAAGGTTACATGCTTCTAGAATAGCCATGCATCTTCCAGAGATCTGATCATCAGTTTAGGGGGCTTGAAAGTGAAAGTAAAGGCGCTCGGTCCTGTCTGACTCTTTGGACCCCATGGACTGTAGCCCATCAGACTCCTCCATGCAGGGGCTTGACTCCATTTCAACTTCCCAAGTTCCTTCCCTGTTTACTCTCCCTGAGGCTAGGAAGGCTAATTGCTTTGTCAGTTACTACTCTGCATCCCACAAAATTATCCTATTTAATGTTACTAATCATTCACTAAATCTTCCTGTTCAAATTACTGGTGGGATTTCTATATCCTTATTATTGATACTGGAAGTCCCTAATAAAATCTTGAACCATTTATATAAATAAAATGTCACATATAGGACTTTTCTCTTCCTCCTCATGAGCCAAATTTAGACGATGGTTAAGGACAGATTTTCCTTAAGTTTTAATGAACTGGGAAGACTTGAACTTACACTACAAACTCATAAACAAATAGGCCCCAAGAGTATGGTCCTTAGTTCACAGGTTTTGAAGTGGGTGGTCAAATGAGGGTAGAAACCTGGAAGCTGTGACTGGTAAAAATTATTTATTTGTTTGTCCCTAATTTTTATATCATATTGTCCCATAAATCATTGTAATTATTTGAATATTTTTTATTTGCATAAAAGAAAAGAATTATCTTAATATATATATTAAAAACCTGAGTGGAAAACTAAAAAAGAGAGAAAAAAAGAAGTTACAGAAGGAAGAAAAAAGAGAAAGAGGGAAAAGATGCGTGTGGGTATGAGTGTGCAGCAGACAGAAAGAATGAGAAATGCCAGGTGATGGATGAAGATACGGTCCCAGGTGCTGGAGAACTGATGCAACACATTCTTATAAAGCATCAAATTTCTCAGTGGGCAAAACCCTTATAACTTGACTAGTTGTAGAGGATTTATCAGATGCTTGATAAAAAAATACCTTAAGCTCTGTTTCAGCTTACAGATGTATATTAATTTCAAGCACTCACTTCTTTGTTACAACAAAAACCACTACCCATGAATTATCATCATTCCTAAATAGTAGAAGAAAGGAAGGTGATGTTATAGGTACTTCAATTCTTCTTGAAAGCTTTCATAAACACTTATATTAAAGGTCAAATGGGTTAAGGTTTTACAACATATAAAGAAATACCAAAAACTGTTCTAAACTCTGCTGAACTATAAGAAGGTAAACTTTCAAAAATCATAAAAAAATGTAAGCAAACCAGATTAAGCACTGCCTTGTGACCAACATCCTCAAAATTACATAATGCTGCTTCTCAAGTAGGTTTTCTTATTTCTTAAAGATGTTCTCTCTGCCATATTTATAAACATAAATTTAATATATACCTATCATACAAAAATAGAAAGAAAGAAATATCTTTTATTCTTTATCAAGTAGACATTTGCTTAATAAAATTCAAGAAATATTTTCATCTTGGACCAGTGAGCTTTTTATGGAACCCTAATTTCACTTCTGAAAAAGTAGTATCCAGTTACAATAATGAAACTTTAGAGATAAGCTTCACATTCAAATAGCCCTAATTTAGGACAACTGAATATTAAAAATAAAATTAATCCTAAATGGTATGCAAAGTGTTCTCAGAAGGTCATACTCTTGTGAGATCCTATTTGTCCAAAAATCTTTTGAAAAATGGATCCCATTTCTTCTATCAGAAATATTGCCCCAGAGTACTATTCTAACAGAGTACTTTGATTTGATCTGAGTGAAGTATTAGCTTCTTAGTCTTTTATTAATAAAGTTTTATGATAAAAGCTTCATTCCTGAGTCAGGTTCAATTCATTAATGGGAAGAGAAGAACCACTATACTTTGCAGAGTCAAAGGCCAAAACCCACAGGTAAGGAAGTTTTCAACCACATTTTCTAATCATCTAATTGCAACTGATCAGAACCCTAAGGGGCCTTCCCAGAACAGGGCTCTCCGCACGTTTTCTGCTTGCCTTTTCTCTGTAGAGAAATTTTAGTTGAAGAATAAATTTAATCAGAAAGGTAAGAAAATACAGAAAGGAAAACAATGAAACAAGACAAAATAATAATAGTTTAGCCATTAAACAGTCAAGAACTTTTAGTTCCTCCTCAAAGGCTATAAATAATATTTGTAGCCATGTACTATGAGATATTTTGCAGATACTGAAACCCCCATCAGATGGAAGAAGTTAACTGTATGCCGCCCACAAGCAGGTAGACCCCAACTGGTTGGAACTGGAAGGCTGATGATGTTGACGCCTGATTACCTCATCACCAACCAATCAGAAGACTGTCCACGAGTCAATCACAAACCCTACAACCCCCCTCCCTCATCTTGTCTTTAAAAACTTTTCCCTAAAAGCCTTTAATGAGCTCGGGTCTTTTAAGCAGTAGCTGCCCTGGACACCTTGATTGGTGTTCTGGATTCCTTGCTTGGTACCCTGCAATAAACATTCCTTCATCACAACCCAGTATCAGTAAACTGTCTTTACTGCATGCAGGCAAGCAGATCCAAGTTTATTTCAGTAACAATTTTCATAATGGCTCTTAAAATGCACATAAAAAGAGAGGCAGTGATTCCCTCCAGGGATGTCTCCCAATTACCTTGTTGCTTCCTTCTGAAATGATCACTTAAGCCTCCAAAGGGATACATGGTCAATAGGTATGGTAGGTGAATATTTGGAAATACTGGACGTGGATCCCAACAACACAGGAGAGAAAGGTGTGGGAAAGATAGATATAAAGTCTGCTGACTCCCACCCCCCAATAAGTAGTATCCTCTAGGGAGCCACAGGCAATGATTTATGTGTTGCTGTTCCGCAGCGGAGTTGTGTCTGACTCTTTGTTACCCCATGAACTGCAACACACCAGGCCTTCTTGTCCTTTACTATTTCCCACCAACTCATGTCCTTGAGTCAGTGGTGCCATCCAACCACCTCATTCTCTGTCGGCCCCCTTCTCCTCCTACCTACAACCCTTCCCAGCATCTGGGTCTTTTCCAATGAGTTGGCTCTTCCCATCAGGGGGCCAAACTATTAGAGCTTCAGCTTCAGCATCAGCCCTACCAGTGAATATTCAGGGTTAATTTCCTTTAGGGTTGTCTGGTTTGATCTCCTCTCCATCCAAAGGACTCTCAAGAGTCTTCCAGCACCACAAATCAAAAACCTCAATTCTTCAGCACTCAGCCTTCTTTATAGTCCAACTCTCATCCATACATGACTACTGGGAAAACCCCTGCTTTGGCAATAGGGAAATTTGTCAGCAAAGTGATGTCTCTGCTTTTTAATACATTGTCTAGATCTGTCATAGCTTTTCTTCCAAGGAGCAAGCGGCTTTTAATTTCATGTCTGTCGTCACTGTCCACAGTGATCTGGGAGCCCAAGAAAAGAAAGGCTGTCACTGTTTCCTCTTTTTCCCCATTTATTTGCCATGACGTGATGGGAGTGGATGCCATGATCTTAGTTTTTTGAATGTGGAGTTTTAAGCCAGCTTTTTCACTCTCCTCTTTCACCCTCATCAAGAGACTCTTTAGTGCCTCTTTGCTTTCTGCCATTAGAGTGGTATTATCTGTATATCTGAGGTGATTAGGTATGATATACAATATTTGATTAATCTCAGGAGGTCAGAATCTGCACAGAACTGAAAAAAGGCTGTAAGGCTGGTTGAAACGTGGTGAAGGAGAAATGGTGGTTATCAGAAATGAAAGTACCTCTATGTTTTTCCAATACCTGGTCCTAGGGAAGAGGAGTAAAACAGTTTGGAGATTTCAAGAGAAGCATCCATTATGTGAAGTTACAGTCTAGCTATTACTTAGCAAGACATTAAGGTTCAAGATTTGTGGGCAGTTTATGTACCTACACAGATCATCAAGAGAAAAATCTCTCTGGTATGAGCTGAAGGGAATGGCCACTAAATATTGTTCCTGGGGTCAGGCTGGGGTGACATATCAGTGAGATTGAGGGGGGAGCAACAGTTTGAGAAAATTGAATGAATGAGTTTTGTTTCTCTTTTGGTGGGAAGGTAAAGAAAGAATGAGGAAAAAAGTCATTTTAGGAGACTGGATAATAAGGGTCTCTCACGAAGGATATATAAGCAGAGGTTTTGGTTAGAGGTTGATGAAAAAGAAGAAATATGACAAAGTGTAGACAAAGAGGGAAGATGGTAGTAATGCAGTAGGGGTGTCCTGATGGATCTTGTTTTAGCTTCTTGGCTGATTATTCCATGGTGTGATCTGATTATTTTATGAGTCTTAGAAAAGCAGTCTATTTCATGCTGTTGTCTGGTTCTAGAGTAAGGGTATTTAATAAAACCCTGGCAATACTCAAGGATATCCAAATGGATGAGATTAGATCTCCTAAAATCCAAGAGGGCCTTTCTGTAATATTTTATAAGGGATTATCTATGTAGATAGGATGGCAGAGAGTGCAGAGGTCTGAGAGTCAAAGGGTAATCAGAGATAAAGACAAGACTCTGGGCCAAAACAGGTTAAAGGCCTCAGAGAGTTTGGGTAGTTTAACTTTCAGAGTGCTATTGATCCATTGTATTTTTCCATAGAATTGATGGTGGAAAGGACACTTAGCTTTGTGAAAATGGAAATAACTTGTTGAATATCCAGAATAATATTACCAGTGAAGTAAATGCCCCTGTTTTTAAAGAAGAAATTTGAAAGGAAAGTCCCAAATAGTAAATCTTAGTTATAGTGGTGACAATAGTCTATTTTCAAGGAAAAGCTTTTTCATTCAGTTCAGTTCACTCAGTCATGTCCGACTCTTTGTGACTCCGTGAACTGCAGCACACCAGGATTCCCTGTCCATCACCAACTCCCAGAACATTTTCAAACTCATGTCCATCAAGTCGGTGATGCCATCCAACCATCTTGTCCTCTGTCGTCCCCTTCTCCTCTTGCCTTCAATATTTCCCACCATCAGGGTCTTTTCCAATGAGTCAGTTCTTTGCATCACAAGGCCAAAGTATTGGAGCTTCAGCATCAGTCTTTCCAATGAATATTCAGGGCTGATTTCCTTTAGGATTGATGGGTTTGACCTCCTTGTAGTTCCAGGAACTCTCAAGAGTCTTCTCCAACACCACAGTTCAAAAGCAACAATTCTTCAGTGCTCAGCTTTCTTTATGGTCCAACTCTCACATCCACACACGGCTACTGGAAAAGTTTCTAGCCACCATGAAAACATGTGGATTATGATTACAATATGTTAGGACTCATGAGATTTGGGGGGCTAAATGAAATGCATTTAATAATGAAGAAAGTGATTGGTTTTGGGGCTTGTCTAACTTGAGGTATAACATACTAGGAAAATACTCAGCATGCATGCATGCTAAGTTTCTTCAGCAGAGTCTGACTCTTTGCGATCCTCCCTATGGACTGTATCCTACCAGGCTCTTCTGTCCATATAACTGTCCAGGCAAGAATACTGGATTGCCCTGCTCCCACTGGAAGATGACAACATCCTCCAGGGTGTCTTTCTGACCCAAGGATCAAACCCAAGTCTCTTATGTCTCCTGCATTAGCAGACAGGTTCTTTACCACATGTGCCACCTGAAAAGTCCCATACTCATTATATAGTTAGAATACACCAAACATATATCAAAATTATCAAGCAAAAATATTCAGTAAGGTTGGAATATGCCCTAAACATTTGTGTATTAATAAAGTTTTATAGAAAATGATATGAATTCCTAATCAATAGTCACTGACATAGAATATACTAGTTTAATTAAAGAAACAGTTGCAATCAAGTTTAACATTAAGAAAAATTAACTGAAATTAGAATAACACTGTACTGCTGCCTAATTTCACACAAAACATCAAGACTCATAAACAAAAGATGTCTCTGGCAGCAAGAGCAAGGACAGTTCACCAAAATCTTCACACCATTTCTGGAATATGTATGTAAATATCATTTACCCACACAACTTTAACCTAGGGAATGCTATTTTCTTTTCTGATTTGATAGTGCTTCCAGTTCAACTCACGATTAGCAATATACCAAAGAAATTGAAACATTTTACCATGTCTATTTTCATAAGGTGAAAACAAATCATTTGTGAATTTTCCATAAGCTCTCTCCTTACGATTTGATTTGGGGATGGCAAAATAACAAAAGTTTTCAGGAAGTTTGAACACTTAATTTAATAGAATCATGGGTCACTGAGGAAAAAATTTCTTGGCTACCTATTTAAAGTGAGAGCAAAATATTTTAAAAGAAAACATAGGAGGTTCCATGTTTGTGAATAATATTAACTCTTTCAAAAGTTTGAGGGCACGGTTCTCTTATCTGATATCTACTTTGCCTTGCAGGTAGATTACTCAGAAGATGAAGAAAAATGTTTTACTATTAAGTTGGTGCAAAAGTAATTTTGCCAATAAGAAATAAGTTTGCTTATGCCTGCATCATAAAAATCCTTGCTTTGGGATTCAATAAATTGGAAAGCATTTTCAGCCTCCTGCTGGTTCCAGAAGCATTTTCCCTGCAAAAAGTTGTCCTGGTGTGGAGATGCTTGAAGAAGTAGTAGTCGATTGGCAAGAGGTCAGGTGAATATGGTGAATGAGGAAAAACTTCGTAGCCCAATTCATTTAACTTTTGAAGCGCTGGTTGTGCAATGTGTAGCTGGACATTGTGGAGAAGAATCGGGCCCATTCTGTTAACCAATGCCTGCTCCAGGCATTGCAGTTTTTGGTGCATCTCATCGATTTGCTCAGTGTACTTCTCAGAAGTAACAGTTTTCCTGGGAGTGGTTGAGAAAGCTCTACTGGATCAGATGGCTACAGACCACTGAACAGTGACCATGACATTGTTTTGGTGCAAGTTTGGCTTTGAGAAGTACTTTGGAGCTTCTTGGCCCAACCTCTAAGCTGGTTGTCCCTGGTTGTCATATACGATCCACTTTTCTTCCTATCACAATCCAATTGAGAAATGATTCACTTTTGTTGCATAGAATAAGAGAAAATGACACTTTAAAACAACATTTCTTTGATTTTTGGTCAGCTCAAGAGGCACCCACTTACCAAGCTTTTTCACATTTCCATCTTGCTTCAAATGCCAAAAGACCATAGAACAGTCGACATTGAGTTCTTTGGCAACTTCTCATGTAGTTGTAAGAGAATCACCTTCAATAATGGCTCTCAATTGTTGTCAACTTCCAATGACTAGTCAGTGTGTTCCTCATCTTCAAGGCTCTCAACTCCTTTGCAAAACATCCTGAACCACTATACATTCATCAGCAGTTCCTGAGCCCAATGCATTGTGGATGGTGCAATTTGTCTCCACTGCTTTACGATCCATTTTGAACTCAAATAAGAAAATTACTAGAACTTGCTTTTTATCTAACATCATTTACATAGCCTAAAATAAAATAAACAGCAAGTAATAAGTCATTAGCAAAAAACATAAAGCGAGAAATGTGCATTAAATTGATGTATAACACAACCACATTTACTTAAAATGTATTCCAATTTCAAACGGCAAATTTCAACAATTCAAAAATTAGAGTTACTTTTGCACCAACTTAATATCTTACATTAAGAGCAAGCAAAATCCAAGAAATTTTTGTTATTTTAGAAGAGAGAAAACTAAATTTAGTTTTGCATCAGCATAATATTTGAAGCTAAACCCATCAACCATGGTCAGTATTGGTAAACACAAAATCCCTTTCCTTAAACTTTCTACAACTTTGCACGTGCATTCAGGTTTTATCTTACATTTACTTCTTTGTCATTCCAGAACACGTTATTTTACTTTAGGACAATACTACTTTCTTTTTCCTTAATGAATCCTTCATAATTTGCATACGAAGTTGTTATAGTCTGTATTACTATTTCTACAACACTGCTACTCACATGCACTGATTCTCAATTTAACCACAGTAACTTTTACTTCATAGAGAAAACTAAGAGATGGATGACTGTGAACTGTTTGTCATACACCAGCATTTTGTGGTTGACTAGCATAGCTCACAGACATACATCTCAGAATTTTTTACAGCCATACATATATTTTATAGTGCAACTTCTCAAGGTAGCAAAAATGAGCACATTCATTAATAAACCCAGAGGTACACAGAGTCTCTCTCCATAAGATATAAAAATAAGAGACAAAATATACAAACTATTTTTAATATTTCAGTATTCTCACCTATTTAGAAGTTATCTAGATAGCTAATAAGTATTAGCTAATTTTCTTAAATTAGCTTAAATCTGAGATTTTAAATTACCCAAAGATCTTGGAAACTATCTTCAAGCTGACATACTAAAAAATATGATGGTTAAAAAGATATTTGCAGAAAAATGCTTTAATTTGGTTAAACAAAAATTTACATTTTTCAAATCTAGTAGATGTAATACCAACTTATTCAAACAGTGAAACTCCAATAGTTTAAAGAACATATCTAAGTGGAATAAAGTATATGTTTATTTTTTATTTGACATTGATAAGTCAGAAGACACTGTTCTTATTATATCAACATTTTTTTTTAAAGTGTTGTTTGCCAAAGAGTTCCTCAAATTATTTGAAAATGAACCCTTAAAACACTTGTGTTAGTTTCTAAAGGAATACATGTTTCACACTGAAAGCATTACAAATTTAATTCTCTGAATTTAGGGGAAATTTAACATTCAACTAGTACAGACATTTATTTATCTTTAAGCCAATCAGAATAGAACTCCTGTGAGGGTGGGATATTTCAAAAGAACAGCATGTATACTATCTATGGTGAAACAGATCACCAGCCCAGGTGGGATGCATGAGACAAGTGCTCCGGCCTGGTGCACTGGGAAGACCCAGAGGAATCGGGTGGAGAGGGAGGTGGGAGGGGGGAAACGGGATGGGGAATACGTGTAAATCCATGGCTGATTCATATCAATGTATGACAAAACCCACTGAAATGTTGTGAAGTAATTAGTCTCCAACTAATAAAAAAAAAAAAAAAAATTTAACAAGAAAAAAAAAAAAAAAAGAACATTAGTGAGACAACCAGCAACATCTGAATAAAGTCTGTAGCTTATGTTGCATCCCACCCCGCAAGGCCACAGATGCAAGGCCTTGCACCAAAGCCACAGAAATGGAGTCCAGAACCAAGGTCACCTCCGAAGCTGAATCCCTTTCTAACCATTGCCTAAAGTCCCTGATCATCACCAACAAGCTTCTTGACTCCCAATCAGGCAAAGATGCCCACTCTAGTAAACACTCTATAGCACCCCAACCAATCACCTAATGCCAGCTTTCCAGCTGGAATTTTCTTTGAGGCTATAAACATTAGCTATTAACCCATGAAAACTGTCAGTTCTCCTTGGTGTGTCAGAAGGTCAGCCTGCTGTGCTCACAGTACCCATATTATCTCAGCTCTTTGTTCTTAATAAACTCATTCCCTTCTGAAAAAAAAAAAAAGAATAGAACTCCCCTAAGAGATTATAAAATCTAATTTGGTAACCCCATACAGAGGTAGGAAAATACTACACAACTCACAGATACATAAATATGCATGTAGACACACAAAACTGTAGCCCAAGGAGGACCAGGAGGCCCACTGACTTACAACGTTTGCAATTTTCATGATGTAATTACTCCCCTCATGGCCAATTTCAAGCTACCAACACTCGATTACTAATTGTTGTGTTAGGAACTGATGTATGAAGAGTTTCTCAGGACTTGGTATGATCCAGCCTTAGCACACCAATTCTGCCTTTTTTAAAAAAGTAAAAATAATTGGGAGAAATTGATAACTTTCTATTTAATGTATTTTTCAAAGACTTGAAGAAAATAGTCTTGTTACGGCTAATTGTATTTTATGTACTAAACTAAACTGTAGTTTATTTGAGAAGACTGGTCATAATACAAAACTGATGAAGTTGAAAACAAGTATATATGTTGGCTATGATGATGCTCAGTTTTTAATCATTCTGCTTTTTAATTTTATAGAGAGAAAAGGAAAACAAGTAAAAGATAATTACAGATACCTTAAGAGAACTTCTCAGGGAGCAGAATATAAAAGTAATTTATAAGAATAAAGTTAAAAAAAAGAATAAAGTTATAAATTAATTGAAGAAAGATAATTAGAAGAGAAGAATTATTTATGTTAGAAAGGAGGAAACAATGTGAGCATATTCCACATCTATATAATCTTAAACTGCTTCCACAGTAAACGTTAGCTTAATAATCATTTCCGTGTACAATTTATGTAACACTTTCACATAATTTTCTCTCTCATACAATCATATCATTTTTGTTTTTTCCAGAACAATACAAAAAGATATGGAGCCATCTAATTTATTCTAAACAGCAAATATGACCCTGATGATAATAAAATCTAATGTAAAAAAAAAAACCGAATACAAAACCATAGGCCAATCTCTTTTATGAATATTCATATGGAAGTATGAAATTATTAGCATAGAACCAATAAATACATTAAAGATAAAATATAAAATAATACTTAGTATTTAATTCATACATGTAGGGATAGTTAACTTTTAATTAATCTATTAACATTAGTAGAATATAATAGAAACACAAAAGAATGCAGTGAAAAGTTTATTGGCTGTAAAACTAGGTTACCTAGATTGGTATCCTTGTTCTACCATGTTATTCAAAATTCTTTTTTTCCTCAACAAGCGTCTCATATTCTTAGTTAGGAGGATACTCACTTGCTCATCTGACACTGACAAGGATATGTGGCTTAGTTTGACCATGAAATGCAGATGCCAGTTACAAGCTGAGTCTCTTAGAGATATGGCAGGTTGGTACCATCACTCCTAAAGGGACCAAACCTCCATCAAGAGAACAGCATGCTGAAGTCAGTGCCCCTTTGGACTGAGTCCCTACATGAGAAACATGTGGAGCAGATATGAACCAAATCCAAAGCCTGAGGTTCAGCTAAGTTCAGCTGAGAAAAACTCACATGAACTGCAGCCAACTTACAGAGTCAAGGGCATGAAATCCTTGTGAGTGTAAACCATTCATACATCTGAGTCATTATACTATACTATATACAACCAACTAGAACACTACACCTGTAACCTTGTTATTTAACATTATCACTTTGGTTTCTCCTTCTGTAAAACATAAAATAGCATACCTATATCATAGACTGTAATGAAGATTAAGTGATTTAGTGCATTTAAAGTACTTTGAGCAAAACTAAATAGCCAACATTCAACAAATGTTAACATATTATTAGAAACTGTCATATGTTTTCATTTGTGCTAAAAAATTTAAAAAGGATAATACTTTAGTAGCATTTTAAACATGTTTAGATTTTTATATTTTGTACAAACAAAACTATATATATTTTATTTATACAAGTTATATTTTTATGAAGTTATGAATTATTTAAATAGATTACAGGGTATACAGACATTTATACATTAACTCCATTTAGTGTTCAATTTCCAGCAAAAATTACTGTCTCTATGGGTGATATTTGGAGAAGGCACTGGCGACCCACTCCAGTCCTCTTGCCTGGAAAATCCTACGGATGGAGGAGCCTGGCAGGCTGCAGTCCATGGGGTCGCTAAGAGTCAGACACGACTAAGCGACCTCACTTTCACTTTTCACTTTCATGCATTGGAGAAGGAAATGGCAACCCACTCCAGTGTTCTTGCCTGGGGAATCCCAGGGACGGAGGAGCCTGGTGGGCTGCCGTCTATGGGGTCGCACAGAGTCGGACACGACTGACGTGACTTAGCAGCAGCATGGGTGATATTATATTCTTCCTTTTAAATTAATATGAGAAATACATAACCTATACTTTTCATTTTTATCTTGATTGTTATGAATATCAAAGCCAATTATATTATTCACTTATGATAATCAAAACATTCCAATATATATATTACATCTGTTTTTCTCCTGCTGCTGCTGCTGCTGCTAAGTCGCTTCAGTCATGTCCGACTCTGTGCGACCCCAGAGACGGCAGCCCACCAGGCTCCTCCCTCCACTGGATTCTCTAGGCAAGAATACCGGAGTGGGTTGCCATTTTCTTCTCCCATTTTTCTCCTACTAGTGTTTTATTAATGTACAAGCACTCCATTTTATGAGTAGTATTATACTATCACTTCATGAGTACTATCACTTAATGGCAAATAGATGGGGAAACAGTGGAAACAGTGGTAGACTTCATTTTTGGGGGCTCCAAAATCACTGCAGATGGTGACTACAGCCATGAAATTAAAAGACGCTTGCTCCTTGGAAGAAAAGTTATGACCCACCTAGACAGCATACTATAAAGCAGAGACATTACTTTGCCAACAAAGTCAAGGCTATGGTTTTTCCAATAGTCACGTATGGATGTGAGAGTTGGACTGTGAAGAAAGCTGAGCGCCGAAGAATTGATGCTTTTGAACTGTGGTGTTGGAGGAGACCCTTGGACAGCTGCTGCTGCTGCTGCTGCTAAATCGCTTCAGTCGTGTCTGACTCTGTGCGACCCCATAGACGGTAGCCCACCAGGCTCCTCTGTCCCTGGGATTCTCCAGGCAAGAATACTGGAGTGGGTTGCCATTTCCTGCTCCAATGCATGAAAATGAAAAGTGAAAGTGAACTTGCTCAGTCATGTCTGACTGTTCGCAACCCCATGGATTATAGCCTACCAGGCCCCTCCGTCCATGGGATTTTCCAGGCAAGAGTACTGGATTGGGTTGCCATGTCCTTCTCCAGCCTTGGACAGCAAGGAGATCCAGCAAGGAGATTCATCCTAAAGGAAATCAGTCTTGAATATTCATTGAAAGGACTGATGTTGAAGCTGAAACTCCAATACTTTGGTCACCTGAAATGAAGAACTGACTCATTGGAAAATACCCTGATGCTGGGAAAAATTGAAGGAAGGAGAAGGAGATGACAGAGGATGAGATGGTTGGATGGCATCACTGACTTAATGGACATGTGTTTGAGTAAATTCCAGGAGCTGGTGATGGATAGGGAGGCCTGGCGTGCTGCAGTCCATGGGGTCGCAAAGAATTCGACATGACTGAGCAACTGAATTGAACCATTTTATGAAATTTATAATATATTCAGAATTATATATCATTCTTGGAGAAGGAAATGGCAACCCACTCCAGTATTCTTGCCTGGAGAATCCCATGGACAGAGGAGCCTGGCAGACTACAGTCCACGGGCTCGCAAGAGTCAGACATGACTTAGCAACTAAACCACCACCACCATCACCACCATATATCATTTTTACTGGACATTTTAAAGCTTGACCCCATATATATGGCAAAGACAGTCCATTTTGTTTGAAAGGGTATTAGACATAACTGGATTCTACTCTTGGCCCCACAAATATATGATCTTGCATCCTGATACATCCTGTTTAACTTTGCTGGCCTTCTTTCTCATCCTGTGACTTGAAAATAAGTTTTGTAACACACCCAAGTTATTGAAAGAATCAAATGTTATCTCAAATCTGAAAACACTTTGAAAGATAAGAGCATCAATCAAAATAAAAGAAATTATTAATTAAATTAAGACAAAAGATTGGTATTAAAATACTCAAATTTCTATTTCACTACAGATATGTTTCTGATATACTTCCAGAATTCTCTTTCACAAAGAGACAGTAATTTGTTTAATAATGCAGTCAGCAACCAAATTTTAATTACATCTTTTCTCAAGGTGATATAAAATTTCCCTAAGTCCCCAAACAACACAAACTGAATTGTAGTAATACTGTATAATCAATAGTTCATTTTTGCAAGGTGAATATTGTGAACATTTTAAATCCCAGAATACTGTATCAGGATTAAATGTATATATTAAGAAAGAAAGAAAAAAAGAAAGGGGGAGGGAAGTAGGGAGGGTGGGAGATAGTAAGTAGTAAAGAAAGAAAAGAGATAAAGAAGGAGAAAAAGGAGCTATTTTTAATTACAAGCATCACTGATCAGTAAATATAGATAATTACTTAAAAATGTAATTATATATAAAATAAAGATGCAGAATATTTCCAAAATCTGTAACAGTGAAATACTAGTAAGTTGATTAACCTAAATTTAGCATTACAAAATAGTCCTATTTTCATTTCTCTTTAAAATTCCTGTATAGCAGGATTTACAAACTCAAATGTCAGCAGGAGCCAGGCAAGTAAAATGAATAAAAGCAGCAGGGTTGGGTATCTGGTAAACTGGACAGCAGTTTCTTTTAAAAAGTGAGAGGCAGCTCCTTGGTTCTACTAATTGGAAGCACAAACATAAATCCAATATTTTAGATTAGATTTTTAAGAAAAGACACCATGATTTTCATGTTAACCTTTTTGACTATAAAACATTCACAGCAAATCTAATTATTTATAAATCACTAAGCAGCCCAAACAAATCAGTTATACAGTCAAACAATTTTCAACTTGTCTTGTATCACAGTAGGAAAATATGTTTTGCCTTCTGTATTTCCTTCTCTCAACGATCTCCATTCTTCATCAATAAGACCTGGCTCCACTATATCCATTCTCTGCAAACAAACCCCTCAAATCCAGCTGTGTCATTAAAAAATCCAGCCCCTGATAGAAGGTATGCTCAGTCTTGACCGTGTGCCTTAATGGATTAGCTATCAGTTTAATATTAATTTTTGAAAATTTAATGGAGAGACACAGGTTTATATATGGTTTGAGATGGAGGAATACAGAAGAGTAAGGAAGGTATTTTATTCTTTGATAGAATAATCTATCAAATTCCTGAGCCTGAAAGTTTCAAAGAATGAAAAGAGCTATTGACCATATTCATTAACTTATTTAATTCAATTTGTGAAGGGCTTACCATGCATCAACAATGTATAAGTTTTTAGGGATAGAGAAATAATTAAAAGCCGTGAACTCTCTTTTCATAGAGTTCACCACCTATCTAACAAAGTGAGATATAACAGACCAATAATTTTTAAAAACATGAATTTAGCAGATCTTCCTGATGTCATGGGATTATTCCTAATAAATGCATCAAAAATTGAAAGTACCTCGTTCAAAAAGGCACTTAATAGAACTAACCTACTAACCCTCATAGCTTAGACTAGCTTACCATAAAAGTGCTCGGAACACTTATATTAGTCTACATATGGGCAAAATCATCTAACACAAAGTCTAATTTATAATAAAGCTTTGAACATCTCATATAATCCATTGAATACTATACTGAAAGTGGAAAACAAAATGGTTGTATGGTTACAGAAGGGTTGTAGGTACATCAATTGTTTCCCCTCTTGATCATATGGCTGACCGGGAGTTGAGGTTCTCTCTCACTGGCCATGAGGATGGTATGTATCAATATCAGGAGTCCAGAGAAAGATCAGAATTCCAAGTATGGTTTCTACCGAATGTATATCACTTCTGCACTGCTGTAAAGCTGAAAAATTGTAAGCAAACCATCATAAGTTTGGGACCATCTGTACTCACAACTCTGAAAGCCACATAGGCAAAACAGTGTTCTATGAGAAGAACTAACGAGATACTTAGGGGACCACAGAAGCTAACTTTTAATTCTGGATCTGCAGAATGCATAGAAGTTAGCAGTGCAAATAGAATAAAAAATCTAGGAAGAGCACACGGCATGAATATATTGCTTTCCATTTTGCCTCAGTTACTCCAACATTCACTCATTCTCTTGAACTCTCTTTCCCTCATTCACAAACATACATACACACACACACACTTTTGAAACTTTTGAGAGTCACTTGGACAAATAATGCCCCTTCAAACCTTTAATTTTTTTTTCATTGAAGGATAATTGCTTTACAATGTTGTGGTGGGTTTTGCCATACAACAACACAAATCAGTCATATATACATATATATATTTATATATATTTACATATATATTTTTTTCTAGATTTCATATATATGCATTAATATATGATATTTTTTTTTCTCTTACTTACTTCACTCTGTTTAACAGGCTCCAGTTTCATCCACCTCAATACAACTGACTCAAATCGTTCCATTCTATGGCTGAGTAACATTTCACTGTACATACGTACCACAGCTTCTTCATCCATTCATCTGTTGATGGACATCCACACATTTACAATGTGCTGGCTATTGTAAATAATGCTGCAATGAACAGTGCATGTGTCTTTTAGAATTGTGGTTTTCTCAGGGCATATGCCCAGTAGTGGGATTGGTGGGTCATATGGTAGTTTTATTCCTAGTTTGTTAAGGAATCTCCACACTGTTTTCCATAGTGGCTGTACCAATTTACATTTCCACCAACAGAGCAGTGCAGTTCCCACTTCTCCACATCCTGTCCACTTTTATTGTTTGTAGTTTTTTAGATGATGGCCATTCTGGTTGGTCTGAGGTGATACCTCATTGTAGTTTTGATTTGCATTTCTCCAACAATAAGCAATGCTGGGCACCTCTTCATGTGCTTATTGGCCATCTGCATGTCTTCTTTGGGGAAATGTCTGCTCAGGTCTTCTGCCCAGTTTTTTGATTAGGCCCTTTGTGTAACATTGAGCTATATGAGCTGCTTATATATTCTGGAGATTAATCCTTTGTCAGTTGCTTCATTTGCAACTATTTTCTTCCATTATGAGGGACGTCTTTTAATCTTGCTTATATATTTTGCTGTACAAAAGCTTTTAAACAATTCTATATTCATCTGTTTCTGAAGAAATACTAAAAGTGTATGTATATATATCACAGTACCAGTTTGGAGTTAATTCTGTTAGAAAACTTGCATTCATAATGGATGAACTTTAGTTTCAATTTCTTATAAGTGAAAAGATAATACTACCTCTTAAATAGTTTCTGAAGTTTTATAATTGCTTCACCTAAAGGTAATTTGGCAATTTTTCTTAAGCTACCTGACTATATCAGATGTTTTCAAAGTATATTATCTCTGTTTCCCTCACATTTTATCAGTATCCAGGACTTCATCATAATGTGATTATCTCTCTGGAGTATTGTTACATGGCAGCCCTGAGTTAGCTTTATTAACTAATTATAATATTAAAGTCAGGAGCTTAAAATCTATATGAAAATAAACACAAATGACTCATTAAATATTTAACTTGTCTGAAGGGAACACAGGCATATTCATGAGTATCTTAGCCATGATGAATAAAAAAAAAAGCATTTAAGAAAATAGGTGGGTAAATTATGAGGTCAGTTAAGACAGACTCTGCATATTATGTTATAAGTTAAAATGCTTTAGATATCCATGTCTGCTTTTTTCAGTTAAGACTGATTTCATTCTATTTTAATATGTTTCAAGGGAAAATATTTAAGGTATATACATATTAATTTTTATGTTTCTTTTATTTAGTTATTCTTTGACTAGCTACTAGTCCAGATAAACTAAAATGAGATATATTCTGTACATTACCAGAATAGTTTTATTTTATTATTATTGATTAAAAAGAAGACGGGGGACATGTTTTTGTATATCAACTAATTTGGGGATCTACTTCATAGTGCTATCTATGGTTAATTTAAACTAAGCAGTAACAACTAATGTGGTACTCTGGCATTGTATTTAAGCCCACAACTATGCTTTTAGATAAAAATACCTTTGCTTTGAGTTTTAAATATTTGTAGAACTATCTAAATATATATACCTCTCAAATTTACAAGAGAAATAGGATGAGGCATAGGATAAACACTCTATGGAAACTGCTATTGTGGCCTGATTTCAGACTGGCCAGGTAGAATTTCTCTGATCTAAGACAGCAGTCACTGAGGTGATACCTGTGTTAGGAACCACACTCGGGAAGAGGAGAATGCCTGGAAGTAAGGATGAATGTGTGCCCTGTGTTTGAATTAGAAGACCAATATTCTGAGTTTATTCAAAATTAAATTTACTCAAAATTAAAGTATTCATTATAATAAAAAGTTATGGATTTGAGTCACTCTAAAATGTGAAAGAAAAAAATTAATGTATTGTGATTTGGGGAAGAAAAATGAAAAGCTTGGTGAAAAGGCCATATTAGCACAGGTGTATTTGAAAGCAGAAATAATGAGTTTCTGTTATATAGTTTTAATGATATTTGTATTACTCAATAATGGATTTGGCCTTTATAATTAATACTGTAATAAAAAATAAAGTTCAGTGGGATTTAGCTCTGTCTTGGAACTAATATAGCTTAATTTCTTCTTATGATATTATTTTTTTCATAAAACTAATATTTGATGTTCCTGAGCATTGATTCTATTTTTTATGTGTTGGTCTCTTTCTAATGTGAAGAAACTTTTCAGGTTTATGACACATGCTGTAGGTAAAAAGTCTGTTCACCAAAGAAGGTGTTATGCTTCATAAAAATGCTTTCTTTGGCCAAGAAGATTTTACTCACATTAAATATGCATTGAAAATGATCTTTTCTGTCAGGCTTAGGCCTGTCATTTCCATCATAAATGCTTAAAATTCTGTCCCTAACCACTGCCCAGTTAGGGCTAATATAGTTAAGATTTTTGAACTGATATAAAATATGTTTGATACCAATCTGCATATTAGTACCCTGATCAGCATGATCAAAACCCTCTACTATGTTGGCATTACCCTTATTTTGATGTGATTATATATTTATTTCCTCATATTATTCTACTTTTGGTGCTATGTTATAAAAAGTACGTATAATTTCCCAAATGTACAGATGCAAATGCTATCCTTTGAACAATAATACTGCAAGCAATGAATAGGACCAGTTCAACACTTTTACTAACATACGACTACGCCTACCCAAATATCCATGTCCGGGTTCAAAAATTCAAATAACAATGCACTGAAATAAGTTCTGAAAGACTCATACAACCAGAGTCTGTTATAATATATGTGTGTAATTTCCTCCCTGGGGAATTTGATTTTGATAAGTTAGAGAAAAGACATTTCAGAAGAAGGAAGAAAAGATGTAAAGACTGAGAGATAATTACAGTAGCAAATATGTCAAAAGATATTTAACCACGTTTATAAGTCAAATGGTAAACACTAGCAAAGTTAATCCTATTAACTAAATTTCAGAAAAGAGATGCTCTTCTTCCTCATGTTAGAGAGCCATTAGAATTTGTCTAAAAATGGAGTGGAGATGGAATTTATTACACAGAAGTTTTATATAAACAATCTATTATAACAAAAATGAAAGCATTCTTAAATATAAGAATAGTAATTGTTACAAATATACATAACGTTTAGTATCATTCATAACAAGAGGCATATATATTCAAAGTGCTGTGAGATATACTCTTTAAGCTCAGAGGAGCTGAAATCTAAAATTCAGCCCATGCTTCTGTTACAGAGGCTACTGGAAAACAGGTCCTCTTCTACACTGCTTCTGGAAGTGCAAAAACATAGTAACTTCTAGGGAGGGCAATCTGCTGTCCATTAAGATTACAAATAAATTTACTTGTGATGCAACAATTTCATTTAAAGCACTCTATCCTGTTGGTCTTCTTGCATACACACAAAATACTGCGTGTAATGCTGCTCATTGGAATGTGGTTAGTATCAAAAATGTTGGAAACAACCACTTGTGACTTGGTTAAATAAACAGGTTTATCCACGCAAGGGCATACATTAGGATTGAGATGATCTCTTCTATGAATACAGAAATATTTCTAGAAGATAGTATCAATTTAAAATGGAAAATTAAAGAAGAATTTCTGGGGATGGATAAAAACAGAGAATAACACTTTTCTATGTGTTGCTTTTTCCTACTGTTTGGATTTTAAACTGGTTGAAGATAGTATAAAATGTCACCAATAAACAGATTATCTATCTATCTATCTATCTAGATAGATATGGATTTAGACATCACCTATGAATGGCTTCCCAGGTGGCTCAGTGTTAAAGAATCTGCCTGCCAAAGCAGGAGCCACAGGAGATGCTTGCTCAATCCCTGAGTCAGGAAGATTCCCCTGGAGTAGGAAATGGCAACCCATTCCAATATTCTTGCTTAGAAAATCCCATGGACAGAGGAGTCTGGTGGGCTACAGTTCATGGAGTCACAAAGAATTGGACATGACTGAGCAACTCAGCACAGAACTTTGAAAAGGAGATGATATTTAGATAACAATTTTTTAAAAAATTTAAAGTATGTCACAAAAAAAACACAGAATAGGAACACTTGCTGAAGCTTCAAATCCTGGAGATGATTTCATCCTAGGTTTGACTTTAATGAAGTCAGAATTATCAATGTAATTTCCCAAGTAACATTTACCAGACACAATTACTGTATAGGTCCCCACTCTCAGCTTCGGTTGAGGAGCAAATGCTATAAGGAAGGATGATCCAAACCAGTACTGATGCACTGTTCAGAGAAATATTCAGAATATCCAATTACATGGAAAGATAAGATTCTTGCTTGCCCTTTAAGGAAAAGGCAGAAAATATATGAATTGATATATTTGTATATTTTAATCAGAGTATGTAGTTAAAGTATATCTAGAATTTAAAAAGCATGAAAAAACAATGTGAAATACAGAAACTACATTTCACAGCAAAGCCCTGGGTAATAACTGAAATATTAGAAAAAGTTAGAAATCAATTTGTTAATAGAGAAGATAAAGTCTGAAACAAGTATTTGATTAATCCAAAAAATGTAAGAAAGAGGAAAATGTTAAAAATGAATTAAAATAAAAAATAATGTCTGTTGGCTTTTGCCAGTTACCCGTGAGCTGCATCACTTTGGCACTGCTTTAAATTAAACTACCTATTGGAATTTCTTGAAAATAGGAGAATCTTAAATTTCATTGCAAAGGCATAAGATGCCCACGGTTATGAATTCTCAGTGGAAATACATAACTTTTCCTCCTCCTCTAGTGCCAACTTGGAGTGGGAGACAGAAAAGCCTCTGAGTGTTGCATTCTCCCCAGCAGGATTTATTTCTTTATCACCCTTTACACTGCAGCTGGAGAGTTTGAATTTTCTAGGAAATTCTTCACATTGGTTGCAATCTAAAGATTTTGTCTCTTATCTACAAACTCTAAATTCAGGGCATACATTCTTTGACTTCAGATCTGGCAGAAAGTCTCAGCAGTAAAATTATTTTGGCACTAGCTGTGTTCTCTCTGACATTTCAGCCAATATAATAACTGTTAATTCTTTTAGAACATATACTTTCTTGGTTTTTATTACTAAGATGTCTCAACTAATTGTGCCATTTTGAAATTGTATGATTCTGCATTATTACTACTGAAAGAAAAATATTTATTTTGGAAATAACATACAATTTAAACTTTACATTTCCCATTTCTAATAAGTATATTGTGAGAATAAGGAGAGTAAGTCTAAAATAATGTCAGATAACCTATTTCTCAAGACTTCTAAAGTGTATAATGATGACAGTGTATGCTTCTTCCCAAAAAGGAAGACAGAAGCAGAAAGTAAAGTAAGAAATAACCTCTGAGGTACCAAGGTGTAGCAGAGAAAGGCTCAGTTTACTTAGTAGAAATATTAAGGATTCCTCAGTATGATAAGGATGTTTGGTTCTGTTATTTTGATTGTTTTAGTCTCTCCATGGACCTGTGCTGTATAATTTAATTCCTCAAAGATTCCATTTTTATTTTATTTTTAATTTATTCTTACTTTGCCTGGTACTTTGCATTCAGAAATATTGCAACGAGGTCTCTATTATGGAAAAAATACAGAATATGCAGTCTAACAGTACTGAATTCATATCCTGGCTATTTGTTCTTGCCCAGATGGTGTCAGTTTCTTTCAACAATAAATATGAAAATAATTATTTCCTAGCAAGTCTGTGGTGAGAGTTGTGTGAAGTAGAATTTCTAAAATTTCTAGGTCTTTAGGTCTTCCTAGATCTGTTCTTCACACAGATGTTACTCCTTCTCCTTCTTCTACCTATTTTCCTTCCCTAACCCCCAAACTCTTGTTTTCAATGACAAGATACTGAAGCGCAGCAAAGGGAGTGCTTTCATTTACCAACAATTAGGAACCAGTTGCAATGACTGGCACTTATATTGTGGGCTCCTCACTCTCACCAAGACACAAGTTGTCAAACATCATTGACAGTAATTATACATCATCCTGAATGTGCTTCTGTTGTTCACTTGTTGCTGCACTTTGAATGGACGCATTCTGAGTCTTCACTTATTGCAGCTCAACAGACTTTACTAGTTTGTACAGAGCCTTAGAATCAAATTGGTTGCACTTTCCTTTCTGATTACAGAACACAGAAGAGGAAGATGGCAATTATGGAAGGGATTTTTTATTTCATATTTTTCCAAGGTAGTTTATCTTGTTTTTACCTTCCAACTTTTAAGATAAGGAATATAAGAAATCATGCAATAAGTAAAATTTCTCTTGGGTTATTATTTTAAATACTATTAAAATTAAAAAGTGATATTATTCTTTAAATGCCCGAGTTAACATTTTTGTAGCAGTTTTAGATGTCATTCATTTACATTTTAGAGCCAGTTTATTTTTAATTCCTTGGGGGAGTATATCTCCAGGCATATATAAGTTTATAATAAAAGCCAATAAGAAAATCAATTTTAATACACAGGAATTTGATTCATAGGCAACTATTCAGAAACATATCTATTCAGCAAAATGAGATATGCTTCTATGTGTGAATATGTAAAAACTTGGCCAAATCGAAAAAAGAAATACATATTTTTATATTCTGTCATCTATTTTTTAAAATATCCTGAGAAACTGAATGAAGTTCTTATTCAAAGTTTAAAGATAAGGAATTGGATAAATGCTTAAACGCACTAGGCAAAGTAAAGAATTGAGTTAGTTTATTAGATATTCCAAATGAGAAAAGCACTATATAGTCTAGGCTGTATGATTAATGAAAGTTAGTTTTGGTTTTTATTGTCTGAATATCTAGTACATTCCCCAATCACACTGTGGAGGTATGCAATAATGATGTATGTCTGAGATATGAAGAGCCTATCAAATTCACATTCTTTTCTGGAAAGAAGGCCTCAGGCCTCTTTCTAAAAGTTTTTGCCTTCTTCAATGTGATTTTGATGAGTTAACAAAACCTCTTGTCCCAGGGATGGGTGCATGACTCAAAAGGCAAATAAGGATAGGACGGGCATGAGAGGGCACCTCTGTGTCACTTGGCTTAAGGTATCACCCAACAGCTACCCTTTGCATTAGAATATAAAACTCACATGCAGCAACCATTTCACTCTTTGACTCTATAAATCTGACTCAGAGAAGAGTGGTTATACCTATAGTCAGTGATAATACACTGCACTCTTAAAAATTTGTTGAGAGTGCAAGCTCAAATTTGGTGTTCTTTATCAATTTTTTTTTAAATCATGTACCTAAAGAGAATATAGCAAAGATGAGTTTGGAGTAATGAATCCCTAACTTTATGTAAGAAGATTTGATGAAGACCACCAGAAGCATATAGATCCATTTACATCTCCTAAAGAACAGGCAATTAGCTGAAAAAAAAAAATCCTGTGTAGTTTTATGAAAGCTTGAGACATCTTCTGATGTTGAATTTCCGTTTTTCAGATCTCTTGCAGTTCAGTGTCTAGTTTTCCACAAAACTTATTGGATATGTATGTTGAGATCTCTTTACTTACATTAGATTCAATTTCCTATGGCAACTGAGAATTTAAAGAACCTTCACTTAGAGTGTCAGTGCTTCAGATCTTAAGTGTTCAGTAAGCCGCTTAAAGAACTCTCAGAATAGCTCTTGCCATCGAGAAGACAAATGGGGCCACATGTGCTGTCCATGCTAAGCCTGTAAGTTCATGGGGCTACTATCATCTACCTAGACTTCTTGGTCTTCCAATGGAAATAAAATGTAAACTCTACACTTGAACAGTCCATTTTGGCCAGGTGTCTATTACATGTACAATCATCTAGGACCAAAGATTATAAAATTGCTCTCAAAGTACGTATTTTTATAAGGAGCTATCAGTGAGGAACAGTTTCAAAGAAGTGTTTTTACTACATAGGCCCAGAGTGTCTGTACTAATGGCAAGAAAAATCTCTATGCTTTCTAGCTACCTTGTGCATCCTTATAATAAACTTCTAAACCATCAAGACCTGCAAATTTGCTAAACATTTCAGCCTAGAATACTTCTCAAATAGATCCTAAGATGGCAGACTTCTTTTCCTCATTGAACCCACTTAGGTTCAGCCTAAAATATTATATCCTTCTCTAATCAACCAATGCAAGGCTGCCTGACTCCAGTCACTTTAGCTTCCATTTTTCATTTACTTCCAGGAACTCAACACCATTCTGACTGATTTTGTTAATACAGGCTAATTGCTTTTCTCCCTCACTAGTTTACAAGGTTTTGTGAGCAGAAATCATCTCTTTCTTGCTCATCACTGAAATCACAGCACTGGAAACAGTATACACCATACAAAAAGACTTCAATACATATTTTCAGTAATTGACTACACCTAGATATTGCAAAGCACTTCACACAAACACAACTCCTGGAAAAGATATAAAGTATAAATTTGCAAAAGGTGAATGATAAACTCATAATTCAAGTCACAATTCAATTTAATAGGATGTTGAATAGCACTACAGTTAAAACAAAACTCTTTTTTTTTTTTTAAACTAGGAGGTCTCACGCATTTCTTAACAATAGTCTATTTGGTGAAATAATTATTCCTGCAGAAATAACATCTTTTTCATTTTTTGTTCATTTCTAATTCGAGGTAACTTTGGTACTGCCCTTTCATGAAAGCTAGAAGAAATTAATTAATACAGAGGGAAGATAGGTAAGTTGTCTTATTCACCTAAAATAAGTGATGGGGTAAAGTCATGTGGTAAAGTTTTTACTTGAATTTAATCCTCCTCATGCTTTGTCTGAAATAATATATTCTGGGCTGCATACTTGGTCTCAAGAGTGGAATTTAATAGGATTATTGATGCAGCAAAATCCAGTCCACTTGAAATTAATCAATTTGAAATTTCTATTAATTATCACATTGCCAAATTTACTATGCACAGTCATGATAATGCTATTAAGATATAACTTAAGAATTCTCAAATTTCTAATAGCTCTACTGGTATAATCAAAGGAAAGTACTATTCAGAGGAGGAAATGGACAAAGGTACGTTTGCTACAGTGTATGAAATGATATACTCATGGAAGAATCAGAAGAAAACACTAAAAAATTAGTTTGTGTACATTGTTGCTTGTTGTTGTTCAGTTGCTCAGTGGTGTCCAACTCTTTGTAATCCCATGGACTGCAACATACCAGGTTACTCTGTTCTCCACTATCTCCTGGAGTATGCTCAAATTCAAGAGCATTGAGTTGGTGACCCTATCCAACCACCTCATCCTCTGCCAACCCCTCGTTTGCCTTCAATCTTCCCCACCATCAGGGTCTTTTCTAATGAGTCGGCTCTTCGTGTCAGGTGGCCGAAGTATTGGAGCTTCAGCTTCAGTATCAGTCTTTCCAATGAACATTCAGGACTGATTTCCTTTAGACTGACTGGTTTGATTTCCTTGCTGTCCAAGGGACTCTCAAGAGTCTTCTCCAACACCACAGTTCAAAACCATCAATTTTTCATTGCTCAGCCTACTTTATGATCCAACTCTTACATCTCTACATGACTACTGGAAAAACCTTAACTTTGACTACATGGACCTTTGTCAGTGAAGTTATGACCCTGCTTCTTAATATGCTGTCTAGTTTTGTCATAGCTTTCCATCCAAGGAGCAAGCATCTTTTATTTTCATGGCTGCAGTCAGCATCTGCAGTGATTTTGGAGCCCAAGAAAATAAAGTCTGTCACTGTTTCCACTCATCTATTCGCCATGAAATGATGGGACTGGATGCCATGATCTGTTTTTTGCATGTTGAGTTTTAAGCCAGCTTTTTCATTCTCATCTTTCACCATCATCAAGAGGCTCTTTAGTTTCTTTACTATCTGTCATAAGGGTGGTAATAATCTGCATATCTGAGGTTATTGATATTTCTCCTGGCAATCTTGATTCCAGCTTGTACTTCATCCAGCCCAGCATTTTGCATGATGTACTCTGCATATAAGCCAAATAAGCAGGGTGACAATAGACGGCCTTAACGTACTCCTTTTCCAATTTGGAACCAGTGTGTTGTTCCACATCTGGTTCTAACTGTTGGTATTTGACCTTCATACAGGTTTCCCAGGAGACAGGTGAGGTTGTCTGGTATTGCCATCTTTTTAAGAATTTTCCATAGTATGTTGTGATCTACACAGTCAATGGCTTTAGCGTAGTCAATGAAATAGAAGTAGATTTTTGGGGGGAATTCTCTTGCTTTTTCTATAATTCAATAGCTGCTGGCCATTTGATCTCTGGTTCCTCTGCCTTTTCTAAATCCACCTTGTACATCTGGAAGTTCTTGGTTCACATACTATTGAAGCCTAGCTTGAAGGATTTTGAGCATAACCTTGCTAGCATGTGAAATGAGTGCAATTGTATGGTAGTTTGAACATTCTTTGGCATTGCTCTTCTTTGGGACTGGAATGAAAACTGACTTTTTCCAGTCCTGTGGCCACTGTTAAGTTTCCCAAATTTGCTGACATATTGAGTGCAGCATTCTAACAACATTTGTGTATATTATGATAGTATAAATGTGACAAAGAAGCACTTTCTAAGTATTATTTGATTTTTTATGTCAATGACTCATAACTCATATGACATTCTAATGTCATAACATAGGCATTTTTTTTTATCGTCTCCAGTTTAAAAATAAAGAAGTTAAGAAGTTTAAAAAAAATAGATCTCATTTTGTTATAATATACTATGAGGAAGACATAGCATGGTTTTTCATATTCTAAAGTCTGGACCCCTGAACACTTGTGTTCCATTTTATGAGTAGTTTTCCACTAATCAAAATGAGTCTGGCTTTTAAAGAAAGGTATTAAAACTATCTCCATACACATGATTTTAATATATGGAAAGGAAAGTAATCTGACTATAAAAAGTCAAGAAGCAATTGACTGTGAGAGTACAAGGCTTATGAATAAAGGCAAGTCTCGATAAAATATTAAGGGAGAAAAAATGAGACAAGAAAAGACAACCTCAAAACATCAAAGCACTGGGTTCACCACTAAGGGGTGGGAGATTATGCCACCCCTATATATCCCATTTTAGCACAATAGTTATTTTAAACTAAAGGCACTTTCAAAAAATAGCAGGTGCAAGGAGAACATTTTGACCTTCCATTTTCTTCCTGAAAGTAGATGAAACTCTCATGTGTAAGATGCATCCCCCATAACATCTAGATTAGGAAAAGAAAACCTTTTTTTAAAGATATTTTTATGTGGACCATCTTTAAAGTCTTTATTGAATTTGTTACAATATTGTTTCTGTTTTATATTTTGGTTTTTTGGCCCTGAGGCATGTGGGATCTTAGCCCTCTGACCAGGGATTAAACTCTTCCCTGGAAGGGTGTTAACAACTGGATCACCAGGGAAGTGCCAAAAAACATTCTTAATAGCAGAGCTGGAGACTTGAGGCCAAGAGAATTCTGTACAAACAGATGGAGTTAAAATAGCTCTTACCATTTAGCTTCCTTGTATGTTTTTAAGTACTTTCCCACAATTGTCTCCATTGTTCAACCTCATATAGAGACATTTAGGTTTTGCTACTCCTTTGGATCTTCATTTCCTCATGAAGGCTCCACATCATATAAAACATATATTAAATAAATACATATGTTTTTCTTCTATTAATGTCTTTGTTGTTTAGTCACTGAGTCATACCAACTCTTCTGCGATCCCATGGACTGTATCCTGCCAGGCTACTCTGTCCATGGAATTTTCCAGGCAAGAATACTGGAGTGGGTTGCCATTTCCTTCTCCAATTAATGTCTTATGTTAGTTTATTTCTCAGACCCATTCAAAGACCCCAAGAGAGTGAAACAAAAGTTTGTCTCTGCTACACTACCTATTTCTAGTTCCTATTAATGAAGTAAAAACTTGTTCCAAAATTTTCAATGAGATGAACATAACATGTCTGAATAGTAACTTTAAAAAATTATATCAACCTGACACAAAAAACATCAATTAAAGAAATAATTTCTGCCTAAAGGATCAACATAGAACTGCCAAACATAGAATTGATAAATTAATAGATATAGAATGCTAATAGAAATAGAATGAAGAACAGAATAGTGATACTATACTTTTAGTTTGGTTTCGAATCTTTCAGTTACATGTCTAGCATTTCACTCAAAGGATTAAATAATGCTATTTAAAAGTCCTAAAATTGATCTTGGTTGACTTCAATGCGTAAACACTTGCATGCCTCCAGAGAGAAATTTTGAGGATAAAATTTCACATTTGATATTTACTCCAGCTTCTCTCTTTTCAAAAGCAAAAATTTCTGAAGACAATAAAACAAAACTGAAGATCAGTTTCATATTATTAAAAAGAAATTAACTTAAATCATCAGAATATTAATATGAGTAAGAAAAATAGAACAATCCTCTTTAAATAACATTTGTTTTGTTTTTTTTTTTTTTGTCTTCTGCCTGTAAGCTAATTGACGGAATATTGTGTTTTTTCTTAGTCTCAAGATCAGGCACTGAGAACAGCAAAACTGTTCTTTTAACCGTCTTCTGCAAAATGCAGTAGTGGGAATGCACGTTCTGCATATTAAGTGATTAATGAACCTTGGATTAGTTTTGACTGATTCACTGTTGAGTTTTGGTCTGGGATAGTTTGTCAGCACTAAAGTTGCCCATTATGTTTTAGACATAAATTAAATCATCTCAAGAGTTTTGCAGGATTATTCTAAGCAGCATTGAAAATTAAAAGTACTCAAATAATATATATGCTGATAGACTCACAATCACTTGGTTAAAAAAATGTACATATTGTCTACATTAATAGCAATCCATTTTGGTTCAATGAAGGCAGAGCAATAAAAGGTATTCATGACACATACCATGAACAGCTCAGAAAGGAGTTTAAGTACATAAAAAATACTTCAAATTCTTCTTAGAAAAATATCACCACCTGCAAATATGGCTTCTGGGGACAACAAGAGGGACTGTTGTTCACATGTTTAGGTGTTTCTGAAACACAGAGGATATGAATATACCTATAAATCAAGTGTTGCCTGAGGTCAAAGGATTATAAACTCTCAATGTCTTACGTTTAATACATAATTTTTGGATTAAAAAGTAGTTCAGGCAAGTTGAAAAATACATAATAAATGAAAAAAAATAAAATTGCTCCATGCTCCTCTATAAATACATTAATAGATTTCATTTCAAGCTGTTTTCTACATCATATAAGTTCAAGACTGAATTCAGAACACACATGTACACACACATACATATATAGATACCTGATTGTGCTTTCTTTTTTCCTATGAACATTATTTTTACAAAATGTTTTTTAAAACCTGATTTTCAAAGTTTCCTGAAACACTATTTTTTAGTTATAACAATATACATTCCTCATTCCCCCATTAGTTGAGCTTTTAATTTTTACCAAGCTTTATTATTAGATACTAATATATACATTTTTATAATTAAAGTGACAGTATTGATTTTTATAATGGAAGAGACATAAACTTTGATGTCAGACTTACTCTACTTATTCTTCCTTTACTGTTGAATGTGTCTTTGCACAAGTTCTTCACCTCTCTACACCTTAGATTCTTCATGAAAAGCATGTAAATAATGATAAGCATGGGGCATGGAAGGCAGTATAAACTTTGAAATCTTAAAGTTTTGAGTATTAACTTCATTTCACACAGCATTCGATTCAGCTGTCTTTGTGGACAGCTCTCCTAGAGGATCTCCTCTAAGCGATGCTTCAAGGGATTCTCCCTCCTTTCTTCTTATAACTATGCTTCTTTGGAGCCTTTTGATTTTAGCCTCCAAAGCTGGAGGAAAGATAGCACAAAAGATTGCAGAAGATGTGTTATGGTCAAGTTAGGAAGTGACGTAACATTATCCCTTGCTACTTCCATTGGATAAAACTCAGTCATGTTGTTCCACCTAATTGCATAGAAGACTTAGAAATGCAGATTACCTGTGTGTCCAGAAGGGCCTTGGAAGTTCCCCTTCAGGAGGATCAATGAGGTAATACATGGCATTCTGCCAACTAAGTGGCGCTGCCAAAATAAGGAGCATAGCTATGCTTTTATGTCTAAAGGAAGACGTAGAATAGCTGTTGACGTGTATCCTAATGTACGGAAGCTCTGGAGTTGGGTCCTTGGTACTAGATGAACCTCAACATTTGAACTGGAAGTTGGTGACAGATGTGGAAAGCTTAAATTTTAACTTATTTTACTAATGAATCTTTAGAATATACTTTCTTAGAGGAAAAGGCAACAAAATGATCCTATTTTTCATGTTGTTCCCTCCACTTTGTAAACAGAATTTTAATACCTAGAAACTAACCTACTGAATTGAATATTTCCAGATTTTCATATTAAATCATGCTATGATGAACATCTCTTAAACTATAATTTTTCCCTTAATTAGGATTGATTTCTTGGAATAGATGACCAAATGAGAAGTTCCTAGGTATGCTCACAGAGCTATTAATTCACTATTTTTATTATGTAGTATTCTTAAATACTCAGGTGTTAAGAATTTGAGACAGTGAACATAGTAAACTTTCTCTTGTCAGTGGAATAACAAAATACTTATTAAAATTTTTTATAATTATTCAATATTGATTATATGTAGATTACTATGCCAGTCAGTATGTACTTAAAAGACATATAAGACACTCTCCTTATATCTGATGAAGTGCAATAAGATAACTAGAAAGATAACTTTGAAATTAAGTAAATTTGGGTTTTAATATTAACTCCTTTAGGAATCAGCTGTGCTGTCTTAGGTAAGTCATTTAATATTTCTGTTATTCTATTTTTTTTTAATATGTAAACTGGAAATAATTTAACCCTTCTTGGATTAAATGAAATAATGTATATAGAAAGTTTTATAACAGTAGTAAATATTATTTGTTGTTCAGTTCTGTTCAGTTCAGTTCAGTCACTCAATCATATCCGACTCTTTGCATCCCCACGGACTGCAGAATACCAGGCCTCCTGTCCATCACCAACTCCTGGAGCTTACTCAAACATACGTCCATTGAGTCAGTGATGCCATCCAGCCGTCTCATCCTCTGTTGTCCTTTTCTACACCCGGCTTCAATTTTTCCCAACATCAGGGTCTTTTCAAATGAGTCAGTTCTTTGTATCAGGTGGCCAAAGCATTGGAGTATCAGATTCAACATCAGTCCTTCCAATGAACACTCAGGACTGATCTCCTTTAGCATGGACTGGTTGAATCTCTTTGCAGTCCAAGGGACTCCCAAGAGTTGTCTCCAACACCACAGTTCAAAAGCAACAATTCTTTGGCGCTCAGTTTTCTTTATGGTCCAACTCTCACATCCATACGACTACTGTAAACACCACAGCCATGATGAGACGGACCTCTGTCGGCAAAGTAATGTCTCTGCTTCTTAATATGCTGTCAAGGTTGGTCATAACTTTCCTTCCAAGGATTAAGCATCTTTTAATTTCATGGCTGCAGTCACCATCTGCAGTGATTTTGGAGCCCAGAAAAATAAAGTCTGACACTGTTTCCACTGTTTCCCCATCTATTTGCCATGAAGAGATGGGACCAGATGCCATGATCTTAGTTTTCTGATGTTCAGTTTTAAGCCAACTTTTTCACTTTCCTCTTTCACTTTCATCAAGAGGCTTTTAAGTTCATCTTCACTTTCTGCCATAAGGGTGGTGTCATCTGCATATCTGAGGTTATTGATATTTCTCCTGGCAATCTTGATTCCAGCTTGTGCTTCATAAAGCCCAGTGTTTCTCATGATGCACGCTGAATATAAGTTAAATAAGCAGGGTGACAATATACAGCCTTTATGTACTCCTTTTCCTATTTGGAACCAATCTGTTGTTCCATGTCCAGTTTTAACTGTTGCTTCCTGACCTGCATACAGATTTCTCAAGAGACAGGTCAGGTGGTCTGGTATTCCCATCTCTTGAAGAATTCTCCACAGTTTATTGTAATGCACACAGTCAAAGGCCTTGGCATAGTCAGTAAAGCAGAAATAGATGTTTTTCTCGAATTCTCTTGCTCTTTTGATCATCTAGTGGATGTTGGCCATTTGATCTCTGGTTCCTCCGCCTTTTCTAAACCCAGCTTGAACATCTGGAAGTTCACGGTTCATATATGCCTGAAGCCTGGCTTGGAGAATTCTGACCATCACTTTACTAGTGTGTGAGATGAGTGCAATTGTGTGGTAGGTTGAGCATTCTTTGGCATTGCCTTTCTTTGGGATTGGAATGAAAACTGACCTTTTCCAGTCCTGTGGCCACTGGAGTTTTCCAAATTTGCTGGCATATTGAGTGCAGCCCTTTCACAGCACCATCTCTTAGGATTTGAAATAGCTCAACTGGAATTCCATCACCTCCATTAGCTTTGTTTGTAGTGATGCTTCCTAAGGTCCATTTGACTTCACATTCAAGGATGTCTGGCTCTAGGTGAGTGATCACAATATCATGATTATCTGGGTCATGAAGATTTATTTGGACTGTTCTATATATTCTTGCCACCTCTTAATATCTTCTGCTTTGTTAGGTCCATACTATTTCTGTCCTTTATCGAGTCTGTCTTTGCATGAAATGTTCCCTTGGTATCTCTAATTTTCTTGAAGAGATCTCTAGGCTTTCCCATTCTATTGTTTCCCTCTATTTCTTTGCCTTGATCACTGAGGAAGGCTTTCTTATCTGTCCTTGCTATTCTTTGGAACTCTGTATTCAAATGGGTATATCTTTCATTTTCTCCTTTCCTTTTCACTTCTCTTCTTTTCACAGCTATTTGTAAGGCCTCTTCAGACAGCCATTTTGCTTTTTTGCATTTCTTTTTCTTGGGGATGGTCTTGATCCCTGTCTCCTCTACCATGTCACGAACCTCTGTCCATAGTTCATCAGGCACTCTGTCTATCAGATCTAATCCCTTAAATCTATTTCTCACTTCCACTGTATAGTCATAAGGAATTTGATTTAGGTCATATCTGAATGGCTTACTGGTTTTCCCTACTTTCTTCAATTTAAGTCTGATTTGGAGTTCATGATCTGAGCCACAGTCCGCTCCCGGTCTTGTTTTTGCTGACTGTATAGAGCTTCTCCATCTTTGGCTGCAAAGAATATAATCAATCTGATTTCGATGTTGACCATCTGGTGATGTTCATGTGTAGAGTCTTCTCTTGTGTTGTTGGAAGAGGGTGTTTGCTATGACCAGTGCATTCTCTTGGCAAAACTCTATTAGCCTTTGCCCTGCTTCATTCTGTACTCCAAGGCCAAATTTGCCTGTTATTCCAGGTGTTTCTTGACTTCCTACTTTTGCATTCCAGCCCCCTATGATGAAAAGAACATTTTTGGGGGGTGTTTGCTCTGAAACGTCTTGTAGATCTCCATAGAACCATTCAGCTTCAGCTTCTTCAGCACTACTGGTTGGGACATAGACGTGGATTACCATGATATTGAATGGTTTGCCTTGGAAATGAACAGAGTTCTGCTCCAGCACTGCACAGCCGCCTACTATTTGTAGAGTTTCATTATATGCCAGAGACTCACTGAATGTGTTTTATTAGTATTATCAAGACACAATATGTTGACATGAATCAGGCACATTTTTTTAATGGTTTTAGGTAGCATACGACTAATTGCCACAGAGGTATTAGAAAGTACTATCTGAGTGCTGACAACGGGCTGCTGAGAAGAGCTGATGTATTTGACATAGATTGCATGCTGGCTGCGGGGCTGGAAGGGCATTAAAAGCATGAAAAAATAATACAGGCAAAAGTACAGAAATATGATGAAACACTAATATAAGGAAAATCAGAATGGGAGCAAATACAGAGGAATTTAGGGAGGAATGAAGAAGATGCTGACTGTTGAACATCACATCAGAGTAAGAAGGGGTGGGTATGTAGAAATGTTCAGTGGCACTGTGTCCTTCAGTAGATATCCTTAGTCACAGAGCCACAATCACTGTGCTTATTTCTTCCAAGGGTAAAGATTCTGATGTACCAAATACTCACACAGTATTTTTTTTGTCAGCTCTAATTGAAAATAATCACGTGATTATATAGAATGGGATAAATAACAATATAGCCTGCATCTCAGTCACTATGTATTAGAGACCCTTTTAGAGGCCATCTAGTTCCAAGGGGAGATGATATGTAACTTAAAGAGTTTGACCAGCCTACAGAAAGAAAGGGACTTTAACTTTGACCAAATTATTTAATATTGGTCTTCCCTGATAGCTCAGTTGGTAAAGAATCCACCTGCAATGCAGGAGATCCTGGTTCGATTAATGTGTTTCATTATCATTATTATTATCAAGACACAATATGTTGACATGAATCAAGCCAAATTATTTAATATTATGTGCCCTCAATATCTTCATGAGTTTAATAGACAAAGTTATGAAAATATTAATCTACTGCTCGGATTAACTTGTTTAAAAATGTTTATTTTTAGTCTGTTTATCCATCTCATATACTGTTAATAATACCAAATTTTCAGAGTCATTGCCAAGATGGAATATGAAAGTGTTCAATATGTTACCTTGTACATGCATGCATGCTTAGTCACTCAGTCGTTTCCAACTCTTTGTGATCCCATGGACTGAAGCCTGCCAGGCTCCTCGGTCCATGAGATTCTCCAAGAAAGAATATTGGAGTGAGCTGCCATTTCCTCCTCCAAGGGATCTTCCCAACCAAGGAACTGAACCCATAACTCCTGCAACTTCTGCACTGCTGGGCGAAGTCTTTACCACTGAGTCACCAGGAAAGCCATATCTGGTGCACACTAGGTTCTTAATAAAACGTAAATGCCTAGAAGACAGATTCAGGTCTTGATTCTACCTCTGTCTCCAGGTGGGTCAAGTAGCTCACACTGTTCAGGGGACTGGGACATGAGGAGGCAAGACATACGACAAATGCAACCACATCTTCTTATGTCTCTTGCCTTCCTCCCTGACCGCCTATATCATCAGATTTCTCTATACCAAGGAAGATAAGAGTGCTAGGGGGAAAATGACAACTATAAAATGTTAGTTCAATTGACATTCTTAAATTAAGCACTTCTTAAAATTATAACAATGCCTAAGCCTTTGTAACCTCTGATAGTCAAGGCTATTCACAGACTTTATACACACAATGGTTTTGTACAGATGGAGTAGTCAATAATATCCTCTCATTGTTCTAGGACTAGAGTCATTAATGATCTAATCTTACTAAATCATCTGGATACTGGACAAAACAAGGTGAAATAGCACTATATGAATCTTGACAACCACACAGGGAAAGGACAGAAGGCAAACTGTCATTTACCTTATTAAATCAATTTCAATATTGTACATCTCTACCTAATAGCACTACTCTCCAATCGAATGTAGTTCCTTTTAAGTGGCACAATAAGCAATAATTTCTGAATGTTCCTTCAGAGGTATTTCCCTATGTCCTCATCTTTGTCAGATTTTTTTTATTCTTCTTTAAAACTAGGCTACATTATCTGACTCCCTGTGACAGACTGTAGTCAGGTGAAGAATTTCAAATGAATTTCAGGACAGGTGGTCAGTCCATGTAAGTACCTTGCTGGGAAAGCTGGTGACATAAACCTGTAGGGTATGAATGAGAGCAATTTTGTACCACCGAGCCAGCAGATGCCACCTAATCACTTACCATGACTTTTGACATGACCTTTGCCTAAAGAAGCTTACATATGCGTCATCATCATCATCTTTCAGTCTATGATACAGTAAAAGCACAAGGGATGGGCAATTTAACTAAGGACTCAAGAAAAAAACAACAGTTAAAAGGGGGGATGGGACTCTGAGAATTGAATGCATTCCATGCAAACTTTGGTGTCAACACTAAAACCTTTAAGTGAGAATTTTTCTTTAAAAATTTGCTTCCTATTTTGACTAAGCCATGATGATAATTCTAGTACATGGCAGTGATTCACTGAGTGGGAAATTATAATAAGAAGAGTGTTTGGGAAGGAAGTCAGTAATTAGTAGGCATAGTTTAACTTAAAATTAGTAACAGCTCCTATATCTATATTTGTTATATATTACCACAATAATTCTATTGTGGCACACAACTATATTTGTATTTGCTCCATGTCAGTTCACCAATTGGGAAGATTTGGTTATATCAGCTGGGCTTGGCTGATCAAGGCTGGCTGCCTACATGTATCTGCAATCAGCCAGGGAGTTGTTGAGTGCTATTTAGTTTAGGATTGCCTCAATTGGCTTGGCTTTTCTTGATGCATATGGTGAAAAAGTTGGCTTAAAACTCAACATTCAGAAAACAAAGATCATGGCATCTAGTCCCATCACTTCATGGCAAATAGATGGGGAAACAATGGAAAGAGTGAGAGATTTTATTTTTGGAGGTTCCAAAATCACTGCAGATGGTGATTGCAGCCATGAAATTAAAAGATGCTTGCCCTTTGGAAGAAAAGCTGTGATCAACCTAGACAGCATATTAAAAAGCAGAGACATTACTTGGCCAACAAAGGTCCATCTACTGGACAAAGCTATGGTTTGTCCAGTAGCCATGTATGGATGTGAGAGGTGGACTATAAAGAAAATTGAGTGCCGAAGAATTGATGTTTTTGAACTGTGGTGTTGGAGAAGACTCTTGAGAGTCCCCTGGAATGCAATGAGATCCAACCAGTCCTTCATAAAGGAAATCAGTCCTGAATATTCATTGGAAGGACTGATGATGAAACTGAAGCTCCAATACTTCGGCCACCTGATGTGAAGAACTGACTCATTGGAAAAGGCCCTGATGCTGGGAAAGATTAAAGGCAGGAAGAGAAGGGGATGTTACAGGATGAGATGATTGGATGGCATCACTGACTCAATGGACATGAGTTTGAGTAAACTCTGGGAGTTGGTGATAGGGAGGCCTGGTGTGCTGCAGTCCGTGGGGTCACAAATATTCGGACATGACTGAGTGACTGAACTGAACTGAACTGATGCACATGGTATCTTCTCCTCTAGCAGGATAGCCAGGGTTTGTTCCCCGTGTAGTGGAAGGATTCCAAGAGACAGAAAGAAGAAAAGCACAAGTCCTCTTATAGTCTAGGAGTAGGACACTATCACTTCTACTGAATCTTTTATTTTAAAGTATATTGCAAGATCAGTTCAGATTTAAGGGGCACAAAAATATAGGCTACCTCTTCCTGAGAGTTGCTCTAAGGCCAAATTTGCAAAAGATACGAATATAGAGCAAGGGGTAAAAAATTGTAGCAACTATTGCCAAAAGAAAAAAAGATACACCTTCTTTATTGAAAGATTTCTATTGAGAAGAAACCTAAATGTAGTGCATTTCTTTCATTATTTTCAATAAAAATCTTTTGACCTATAAAAAAATTCAAGGCATGTTATATGGTGCTATATTGCATATCCATATTACATGAATGATTACAACTAAGGTATTTATAATCCAATAGGGAATCATGATTTGCATATATAAACACCTATAACACAAAGAAGAGAATACACACCATTTGGAAGATAAAAGTGCCCTCTGAGGCAAAAAGTGGAAGAAGTTACACTTACATGGAGTATTGGGTATATTGAAAATGAAGTCAAAACATTCCAATTACATGCAAGGAAAAATACGTTTTAGTATGGGGGATACAAAAAGGAAAACGAGATTGTTAATAGAAAAATGAACTAAAATATGTCCCACCTTTCACCTCCTTTCACTTTTAGAAAACAACCCTGGATATGTAGCATTTATTAAAAAAAAAAAAAAAAAGTAGCTGTAGTTATAACTATTGCTAAAGATACCAGTTGCAAACCCAAGGTAGTTTTTTTGTTTTGTTTTGTTTTGTTTTCAATATGAGTCTTAGAAAGCTAGGCAGAAGCCTAGCACAGAAAAAGAATTATGTTTACAAGATTTGAAAGCCCTCAGAAAATCCCCCATACTTTCTCTCAAATAATTGTGGTGATCAAATATATCAGTCATTTCAGAGAATCCCAATGGTGAGTGATCGAGGAAACCTCAGGATGCATGTGCAAGTAATGTTTTTGGTGGGTTTAAAGGAGATACTTCCCATTCACAGAGTTTAGAGGAGCTCCATCATTGTACTAATTTTCACATACATTAGAAAGCAGCAAGTAGGGAGAATCTTATTACTCACTGCTATTCACTGAGGTCTATGTTCCTCCCAAGTGACTATTCAACTGACCTGTTCAAATTCTTTCCATAGTTTGAATTGCCTCTTTATAAATAATACTTATTTAAAATGGTGGATTTCTGGGACTAGATTATATTCCATTGATCCTTTTATCTATAATATAAAAAAATCCAAAACTACTTGATTACTATAGATTTACAGTAAGTCTTGATCCTATCTAATATGAATATCTAATATGAATCTTTCCCATTTTATTTTTATAAATCATTTTGTCTATTCTAGTTCCTTTGACATTTTCATACACATTTTAGAATCATCTTGCCAATATCTAAAAACATCTGGGATTTTTTTATTAGGGTTGCATTCAATGTACTTCTTATATGAAATCTAAAGAAGTCAAACACATAACAATGGAGGGCAGAATGGTGATTATTTATTTCCCAGATGCAACCCCTCTGTAGCCTGCATGAACTGAAGTGTCCTCCTGCTCTTGGACTACAATTTATATTACTAATAAAATGTAGTCCACTTCATCTTGTGGTCCAGCATCTGGTGTCCTGTATCTCATAATCCCCAAGATTTTAAGCTAAGAATCCCTCCCTGAACAAAAGTGTGAAGAAGAGGCTAAGGAAACACTGGAATTTTCAATATGATGATTAACAGGAGTAGTGAAAGAAAACTTCGTTGATTTGTTACTGATTTTAAAAAAAAATCCCATTTCTCATTACTAAAACTAACGTTCAGTTCAGTTCACTTCAGTCTCACAGTCATGCCCAACTGCTTGTGACCCCAGGGACTGCAGCACTCCAGTCCTCCATGCCCATCACCAATTCCTAGAGCCTACTTATACTCATGTCCATTGAGTTGGTGATGCCATCCAACAATCTCACCCTCTGTCGTCCCCTTCTCCTCCCACCTTCAATTTTTCCCACCATCAGAGTTTTTTCAAGTGAGGCAGTTGCTCACATCAGGTGGCCAAAGTATTGGAGTTTCAGCTTCAGCATCAGTCCTTCCAATGAATATTCAGGCCTGATTTCCTTTAGGATTGACCGATTGAGTCTTCTTGCTGTCCAACAGACTCTCAAGAATCTTCTTCAACACCAGATCAAAAGCACCAATTCTTTGGCACTCAGTATTCTTTATGGTCCAACTCTCACATCCATACATGACTACTAATAAAACCATAGCTTTGACTACATGGACTTCTATTGGTAAAAGTAATGTCTCTGCTTTTTAATATGCTGTTTAGGTTGGTCATAACTTTTCTTCCAAGAAGCAAGCCTCTTTTAATTTCATGGCTGCAATCGCCATCTGCAATGATTTTGGAGCCCCAAAAAATAAAGTATCTCACTCTTTCCATTGTTTCCCTATCTATTTGCCATGAAGTGATGGGACTGGATGCCATGATCTTGGTTTTCTGAATGTTCACTTTTAAGTCAACAGTTTCACTATCCTCTTTTACTTTCATCAAGAGGTTCTTTAGTTCTTCTTCACTTTCTGCCATAAGGGTGGTGTCATCTGTGTATCTGAGGTTATTCATATTTCTCCCAGCAATCTTGATTCCAGCTTGTGCTTCATAAAGCCTGGAATTTCACATGATATATTCTGCATGTAAGTTAAATAATCAAGGTGACAATATACAGCCTTGATATACTCCTTTCCCAATTTGGAACCAGTCTGTTGTTCCATGTCCAGTTCTAACTGTCACTTCTTAACCTGCATACAGATTTCTCAAGAGGCAGGTAAGGTGGTTTGGTATTCCCATATAATTAAGAATTTTCCACAGTTTGTTGTGATCCACACAGTCAAAGGCTTTGGCATGGTCAATAAAGCAAAAATAGATGTTCTTCTGGAACTCTGCTGCTTTTTTGATGATCCAAAGGATGTTGGCAGTTTGATCTCTGGTTCCTCTTCCTTTTCTAAATCCAGCTTGAACATCTGGAAGTTCATGGTTCACATACTGCTGAAGCCTGGCTTGGAGAATTTTGAGCATTACTTTGCTAGTGTGTGAGATGAGTGCAATTGCGTGGTAGTTTGAGCATTCTTTGGCATTGTCCTTCTTTGGGACTGGAATGAAAAAGAACTCTTCTAGTCCTGTGACCACTGCTGAGTTTTCCAAATTTGCTGGCATATTGAGTGCAGCACTTTCACCACATCACCTTTTAGGATTTGAAATAGCTCAACTGGAATTCCACCTCCACTAGCTTTGCTCGTAGTGATGCTTCCGAAGGCCTACTTGACTTCATGTTCCAGGATGCCTGGATCTATGTGAGTGATCACACCATCATGGTTATCTGGGTCATGAAGATCTGTTTTGTATAGTTCTTCTGTGTATTCTTACCACCTCTTCTTTATATCTTCTGCTTCTGTTAGGTCCATATCATTTTCATCCTTTATTGTCCTCATCTTTGTATGAAATGTTCCCTTGGTATCTCTAATTTTCTTGAAGAGATCTCTAGTCTTTCCCATTCTATTGTTTCCCTCTATTTTCTTTGCACTGATCTCTGGAGGAAGGTTTTCTTATCTCTCCTTGCTTTTCTTTGGAACTCTGAATTCAAATGGGTGTATCTTTCCCTTTCTCCTTTGCCTTTAGCTTCTCTTCTTTTCTCAGCTATTTGTAAGGCCTCCTCAGACAACCATTTTGCCTTTTTGCATTTCTTTTTCTTGGGTATGGTCTTGAATACTGCCTCCTGTACAATGCCACGAACCTCTGTCCATAGTTCTTCAGGCACTCTGTCTATCAGATCTAGTTCCTTGACTCTATTTCACACTTCCACTGTATAATCATAAGGGATTTATTTTGTTCTTACCTGAATGGTCTAGGGGCTTCCCTCGTAGTTCAGTTGGTAAAGAATCCTCCCACCATGCAGTAGACCCTCATTCAATTCCTGGGTTGTGAAGAACCACTGGAGAAGGGAAAGGCTACCCACTCCAGTGTTCTGGCCTGGAGAATTCCATGGACTATACAGTCCATACAGTCCATGGGGTCACAAAGAGTCGGACAGAACTGAGCGACTTTCATTTTCACTTTGAATGGTCTAGTGGTTTTCCCTACTTCCTTCAATTTAAGTCTGAATTTGGCAGTGAGGAGTTCATGATCTGAGCCACAGTCAGCTCCCGGTCTTGTTTTGCTGACAGTATACAGCTTCTCCATCTTTGGCTGCAAAGAATATAACTAATCTGATTTCAGTATTCACCATCTGGTGATGCCCATGTGTAAAGTTTTCTCTTGTGTTGTTGGAATAGGGTGTTTGCTATGACCAGTGCATTCCTTTGGCAAACCTCTATTAGCCTTTGACCTATTTCGTTTTGTACTCCAAGGCCAAATGTGCCTGTTACTCCAGGTAGTTCTTGACTTCCTACTTTTACATTCCAGTCCCCTATAATGAAATGGACATCTTTTTTTGGGTGTTAGTTCTAGAAGATCTTGTATGTCTTCATAGAACCATTCAACTTCAACTTCTTCAGCATTAGTTGTTGGGACATAGACTTGGATTACTGATATTGAACGGTTTGCTTGGAAATGAACAGAGATCATTCTGTCGTTTTTGAGACTGCATCCAAGTACTGCACTCTGGACTCTTTTGTTGACTATGATGGCTACTCCATTTCTACTAAGGGATTCTTGCCCACACTAGTAGATATAATGGTATCTCAGTTAAATTTACCCATTCTAGTCCATTTTTGTCCGCTGATTCCTAAAATGTCAAAGTTCACTCTTGCCATATCCTGTTTGAACACTTCCAATATGCCTTGAATTATGGACCTAACTAACATTCCAGGTTCCTGTGCATTATTATTCTTTATAGCATCAACTTTATTTCCATCACGAGTCACATCCACAACTGGGTGTTGTTTTTGCTTTGACTCTGTCTCTTCTTTCTGGAGTTATTTCTCCACTCTTCTCCAGTAGCATATTGGGCACCTACCGACCTGGGGCATTCATCTTTCAGTGTTATAGTTTTTGCCTCTTCATACTGTTCATTGGGGTTCTCAAGGCAAGAATACTGAAGTGGTTTGCCATTCCCTTCTCCAGTGGACCACGTTTTGCCAGAACTCTCTCTTATGACCCGTCCATCTTGGGTGGCCCTACACAGCATGGCTCATAGTTTCATCGATCTAGACAAGACTGTGGTCCATGTGATCAAACTGGTTAGTTTTCTGTGACTGTGGTTTTCATTCTGTCTGCCCTCTGATGGAGAAGGAAAAGGGGCTTATGGAAGCTTCCTGATGGGAGAGACTATGGGGGAACTGCATCTTGTTCTGATGAACAGGGCCTTGTGCTGTAAATCTTTAATCCAATTTTCTGTTGATTGGGAAGGTGATTAAGGCACTGGGCCGACCTGAGTCCCCTGAGTGGCTCAGACCTGGGAAGGGCACAAAACGCATGCCCAAGCCAAAGAGACTGAGCCAGAACTGTGTCTGAGTGTCTCCTGTGGAGGTACGGGTCAGCCGTGGCCCGCCACAGGGGCTCTGGGTGCAGCAGGCCTGGATATGGCATAAGCCCTCTAGGAGGAGGTCACCGTTAACCTACCATTGAGTCACCAGAATTTACACAGGACTGGGAAAACAGCCTCTTGGAGGGCCCCCCAAAAATCTGCGCAACAGGACCCAGGAGAAAGGAGCAGTGGCTCCACAAGAAACTGACCCAGACATCCCATGAGTGTCCAGGAGTCTCTGGCGGAGGCGAGGGTCGGCGGTGGCCAGCTCCAGGGTCAGAGGCACTCAGAGCAGCAGTGCATGCGTGGGACCTTTTGAAGCAGGTCGCCATTATATCATTACCTCCACCATAGTCTGGCGACAGGTTAAGCATCAGGGAGGGAACACAGCCCCACCTATCAACAGAAAACTAATGTGAGACTAAAGCTTCTAATAGATGCTCTTTATCAGATTATGAAGTTCCCTACTATTACTAATTTGCTGAGAATTGTTATTATAAATGGATGTTTTTCTAATGCTTTTTCCATATCTATTGACATGAACAAACAAATTTCCTTTTTTAACCTGTTATTATCATGCATTGGCTGATTTTCAAATATAAAACCAACTTTTCAGTTCTGGCACGAATGCCAGCCTCAGAAAATGATTTAGGAAGTGTTTCTTCTTCTTCTATTTTCTGGAAATTTTTGTATAAAATGTGTATCATTTTTTTCTTTAAGTGTTTGGCAGTGAAACTGTCTGAACTTGAAACTTTCTTGTTAGAAGATTCCAAGAGCAAGTTCAATTTTTTTCAATATACATAGGGATTTTCTCTTTTGTTCACCTTGATTTTAGTAGTTTGTGAACTTAAAGAAGTGGTCTATTTTTTCCAAGTAATGGATGTAAATTTGTTTATAGCATTCTCTCATTATTCTTTAATGCCTGCGTGGTCTATAGTGATGTTTATCATTTCTAATATTATTAAAGTTTGATATTTTTCTTTCATTCTAGCCAGATTTGATAATAGTTTATTAATTTTATTTTCTTTTTCAAAGAACCAGGCTTTAGTTTCATTTATTTTCTTATTTTTCTATTCTCTTTACCATTCATTGTTTTCTAGTCTTTATTATTTCTTTCACTCTACTGCTTCCAGTATACTTCTTCCTTCTTTAGTTTCATAGGATGAGCTCTTTATTTAATAATTTGAATTTTCTTCCTTTAAATTATAAGTATTTATTGCTATAAGGAGAAGGCAATGGCAACCCACTCCAGTACTCTTGCCTGGAAAATCCCATGGACAGAGGGGCCTGGTAGGCTGCAGTCCATGGGGTCGTGAAGAGTCGGACACGACTGAGTGACTTCACTTTCACTTTTCACTTTCATGCATTGGAGAAAGAAATGGCAACCCACTCCAGTGTTCTTGCCTGGAAATTCCCAGGGACGGGGGAGCCTGGTGGGCTGCCATCTATGGGGTCGCACAGAGTTGGACACGGCTGAAGCTACTTAGCAGCAGCAGCAGCAGTATTGCTATAAATTTTCCTGTCTGCTTTAGCCACATCTTACAAATTTACATTATCCTTTAATTTCATTGAGTTCAAAAATATTTTTAAATTTTTCTTGAGATAGCCTCTTTGATTCATGGGTTATTTACATTTATAAATTTCCAAATAATGGAGAATTTTTCTGGATATCTTTTGCTTACTGACTTATAGTTTGGTTCTGTTATGAAACAGGAATAATTTTTGTTTGATTTGTATTCCTTTAAATTTATTTTTATGATGCAGTATGTTGTTATCCTTGCTAATTTTCTACACCCCCTTGACAAGAATGTATATTCCACTATTTGGGTATAAAAGACTCTACACCAACAAGGTCCAGCTGGTTCATAGTATTGTTCAGGTCATTTTACCCTCATTGGTTTACTACCTACTTTATCAATTACTGAAAAATGACTGTTAAAGTCTCTAGCTAAACTTTTGGATTTTCTTATTTCTTCCTTGAGCTTTGTCAGTTTTCCTATATATTTATTTGAAAAAATCATTCTTAGATACATATATTTTTAGAATCCTGTGTCTTAGAGAACAAGTTTCTCATCATGTAATGTCTTTTTAACCCCTAGTACTAATCCTTATTCTGAAGTTTATTTTGCCTTATTTTTTTGTATATACTCCAGCTTTAGTTTGTTTAGTTTTTGCACGGTATGTCTTTCACCATTCTTTAACTTTCATCTCTTTGTCTTTTTTTTTTAGTTAATTAATTTATTTTAATTGGAGGATAATCACTTTACAATATTGTGATGGTTTTTACCATACACGACATGAATCAGTCATGGGTACTCATGTGTCCCCCCATTCAGAACCCCCCCTCCCATCTCTCTCCCCACCCCATTCCTCTTGATTGTCCCAGAGCATCGGCATTGGGTGCCCTGCTTCATGCATGGAACTAGCACTGGTTATCTGTTTTACATGTGGTAATATACATGTTTCAATGCTATTCTCTCAAATCATCTCATCTCTTTGATCTTATATGTATAGCAGGCTTTTTGCAGACAGCATATAGTGATACCTTGTATTTTCAACCAGCTTTACAATTTTAATCTTTATGGCATCTTAAAGCATTTACATGTAAGTATTAATACTTTTAAATTAAAATCTACAAAGTTACTATATATTCTATATTTTTTTCACCTATTAGGGTTATGTTTTACTGCTTCCTCGAGTTAACTGAGCATTTTTTACATCATTCCACCTTATTTCTTCTATTGTCTTATTATTTATACCTGATTTTGTTTTTTATTTTAATAGTTGTTTCCAAGAGTTTTCAGTGTTCATATTCATGTTCAGATAATACGCTATTTGAGTGTATAATGTAAGAAACTTACAAAGTCCAATACTTTTGTGCTGTTATTGTCATTTATCCTATATTTCTATATGCTATAAATATACAATATATCACTACCATTTTTGCTTTTGACAATCAGTTACCTTTTAGGGGAATTAAAAAAAGAATAAAAGTTATGGTGGGCAGAATTTTAAAATGACCTCCAAGAATCCAGGCCTCTGATATATATATACTCTGTAACCCACTTCTTGAGTTGGAGAAGACTTACATATGTGAAGAGATCACTCCCAAGATTGTTTCATACTATATGACAGAAAATGTTTTTCAGATGTAAATAGATTTTCTAACCATTTGACTTTCCATTAATCAAAAGAGATTGCTCTGGTTGGACCTAACCTAACAACGAGGTTATTGAACAAGGGTGAAATTTCTGCAAGAGCCTCCTTACTGGTCTGGGAGCAGTTAACAGCCAGGTGTGAACTACTCATGGAGGGATAACAGGATGAGAATTTGACACTGACCTCTAACAACTGACAGCAGACCTGACTGACAATCAGCAAGAAAACAGGGATGTAAATACTTCAACTTCAGGACACCGAATCCTGGCAATAATGGGTGAATCTGGAAGAGGTCCTGAACATCAGATGAGATCTTAGCACCGGGCTTGGAAGATCCAAACAGAGAACTCAGTCATGCCATTCCCAGACTTCTAACCTACAGAACTGTGTGATATAAATGGGTGATATTTTATGCCATAAACTCTGTGGTAATTTGTTATACATCAATGAAAAACGAAGTCAAATGATTTTACCTTCATTTATTCCATTATCTTTGTCTTTATTTCTTTATATACCTGCAAGCTTCTGAATGGCATAGTATTCTTTTTGCAAAAAGAATATTCTTTAACATTTAGTATTTTTCTTTCTTTGAGGGAGAGAGGAGTGGCTGGTGTGTCAAAGGAAAGGTTTTTATTTTAATTTTTATCTTGAGTAAGTGTGCTGTGTGTGGGTGTGTTACATTTCAGATCTACCCTTACTTTTAGGTCTTCCCTTTGCAATAAACTTCAGAGAGGGATTCTACCTTACTAGTTACTAATGGCTCAATTCTTTATAACCTGACAAGGGATTTGATGTGAAGTGTGTGCATATGTGTGAAAGAGAGGATAGGATCTGTTATTCTATAAATTCTGATTCTTAGATGCAGGTTGGCACCAGGTCACTGGGTTTCAGAGATGTGTTCTTGATGCTCTTAACCTCCTCCCGCCCTCATTTAAGTCTGAGTTCAGCATGTATTCATGACTCAGCCCCAGGAGTATGCAGACATTTGGTTTGTTTATTTATTTCTACTCTTCCCTTTTTCTAGTGCCTCGAAGATAACAGTGTTTATAGCCCTTGCTCCCACAGATTAAGAGGAGGAGGGTTCCAGGGGAGTTTTCAATTGTTCCCGCACAGGCTGTTGCTCCTTTTTCCAAGTTCTGCACCATCAAGGGGATTTTCTCAGGATTCTCTTTCCAAGAAGTCAGCCTACTTGCATGACCTCACAACAGTTGGCAAACACCCCGGATGATCTTTTCTCACAAGTGTCCCACTGCACGTTGCCCAAATATGCCAAGTTCATGTCCTGTCCCTCCTTGCCAGCTCCTTCCTCTCCTTAGATTTGGGAAGAGCTGGTTCTCCTGCAACTTCAGCTCTCTGAGAGGTTGAGAAAAGGTGTAAACTTGCTCTTTGTTCAGTTATTTTATTGTAAGCATGAGAGTAACGCTTAGTTGCTCAGTCATTTCTGACTCTCTGTGACACCGTGGACTGCAGCTTGCCAGGCTTCTCTGTCCATGGGATTATCTAGGTAAAAACACTAGAGTGTATTGTCATTCCCTTCTCCAGGGGATCCTCCCAATCCAGGGATCGAACCCAGTTCTCCCGCATTGCTGGCAGATTCTTTACCATCTGACTCACCAGGGAAGTCCTCCCATTCCCTAAGTTACTTCTTTTTAGTTTCTTTTTTTTCTCCCTCTGTGTAGTTAAAATGGCCATGAAATCAGAATGTAATAATCAATTTAAAAAGAAAGGTGAAGAATAAGGTAGCAAGTATTCTCAATCTTACTCTATGTGAAATTAAAGCTTTATCCTATCAGAACATCTTGATATGAGAGAATACTCAGTTACACTTCAATACCTTGACTATTTATTAGGTGATGCTGCTCAGAGTGCTGGCGGGTATATAATCAGCAGGTTTATTATTAAGCGCCACTGGGAACACTGAGGTTGACATACCTCCATAGAGAGAAACTTACATTGGCCACATTTTATCTTGATGAACACGGGATGTGTTTCAAGGTGGCAGTGGGTAGCAGGGTCAATTTCCTCAACCTATCTTGTGATACAGGCTTCATGCAACCCAGTTGTTTCTGACATCAGATCCTATTTTTCCCATTCAGTATTCGTCTCATGTGGTACCTCTTCACAAAAATAGTCAACATGCACAGCTGGAGTTAATAAACTGAAGGAGGATGCCCATTACCAGTTACAGACATTTCTGTTGTTTGGGGCTTTCAGTATCTCATTATCTCTGCATCAGCACCAGTCATCTCACAGCTGAAAAGCCATCAAAATAACGCAGCTTGAAATGATAAATGAAAGGAATGTAACAACCACAGCACTGAACATTTGATTCTGTGGTGTTTTGTTTTTTTGTTTTTTTTCTTGCAAGGATATGCTTGTTTATTTGTATGCTCTCTTTGTTGGCAATCACATTCCACCACTCAGTCCATCTTGATGTGGTGATGACAGCATGTCTCATCATTCTTTCTCTTTAAAAAAGATGTGAGATATTCTCCATGAATAGGACTATCCACAATTTCAATCTTCCAAACAAATATCTTGAGACAGAGTGAAAAGAAAGATACTATAATAACGTTAAGAGTGTGTGTGCGTGTGTGCGTGTGTGCATGTTTGCTTGCTTTTTTGGACCAACTTAGTATTTTAAAGTTATAGCAAGTTTTTCTTGTTTACATTCTTGATTTAACACCAAAATTCCTAAGCATTCCCCCACACCAGATTCTGCACCTGAATGGATACCCCTACTAAATAACTTTGTATATCACCTTCATTAATGGCTTAATCCCCCATTTCAGGCAGTTTAATTCTGTTATTTATTATAACCACTCATCCGCCTAAACCATCCAAACACATGCTTTTTTCTGCTTCACTGTATTTATTTGGCAAAAACCGTAACTGCAATAAGATCCACTGAACAGAGTGTTCTCCTGCCTCTAAACATGGCTGTATGTCCACCGTGACTGGTTTCATTAAATTCACAACCATAAATTCAAGTGGATCCTTATGCTGCCTAATAATCTGACTGTTTTCCTGACCCATTCATCTCTCCTACAGAACTACATCATATCATTTTTTCTTCCCTCAAAAGTACAAACCTACTTCTCTGCAAAGGTTAATACAGCTTCCAAAGTTAACTTCTTCATCCACTACCTACCAGTGTTGTGGGGGAGAATGATGTTTTCCTCAACCCTTTTAAGGCCCATGGCTAGGTCTAAAAATGAAACAGACAAGGAGAAATAGGAGATTTAGGAGCATAGGAGCTAAGGAGAATTTAGGATTTAGGAGCAATAGGAGAAAGCTCAGCATGTTTGATACTGAACTCCCAATCTTCCCATCAAATCTTACCTTGAGCTCTTTTCAACAGCTCAAGAAGTTTCCTCCTTCTTGTTTCTAGTGACTCAGACTAAAAATCTTAAAAGCATCCTTGATTCCCCTATTTTATCTCACAAACTTCATCAATTCATTAGGAAATGCAATTAGCTTTGGTCTCAAAATACATTCAGAATCCCAAACTTCTCTCCTCTGATGTTCCAGTGCTGCTGCAATGAGCTTGATATGAACCACCCTGATCTTTATCACTGTAACCAAAAAGGTCTCCCTCATGTTACCTTATATGATTTAGTAGAGGTCTTTTAGCTTGAGTAATCTCATCCAGAGCAAGAATGTCTAAGACTATACAATTCTCTTTAAGATCAAATCTCTTATATTTTGGTCCTTGTGATATTTAAGTTATTTACAAATAAGGGACAAATAATGGATATCAGTCCTAAGCTACATAAAGAACATAATAATCAAAGAGGTTGTTTTTTCTCACCCACAATGTAACACACCTACTACACAGTACTTGATCTCAAAAAGTTCTGACTCTATCTTACACTCAATAATTTGTACAACCTAAGGTATGCTAAGGACGTATTGAACAACATGGGGAGTGCAACCAATATTTTGTAATAACTGTAAATATAATGTAACCTTAAAAGTGTATAAAAGTTTCTCAAAACAGAATTAATTAATTAATCAAATTCTGAGTCTAGTGCATGTTACAACTTCTAACCGGATACAGGCAATTGGCAGCAGAAAGGGTTCTTATACTCAAAAACAAAGTTCAGTAGGAACACACAGCATCCCAGCTTAATTCAGTACTGGAGATAGAGGTCATTCATAATCTCTTGGCTCAGCCTTTCTTTTTCTCCAAGTTTCTAAATGTGAAACATTATAATAAATGATTTTTAGCCCTTAGCCTGAAGAGTCTACAATGTATCAAATGAAATTCTACTATTATTACCTTCAATAATCATGAGCAGACAGCGTACCCATTCTTCTAACCACATAATTAGAAAGATATTACTAAAAAACTTAAGAGGGAAATAGTTCTGCCTATGATTAGAAAGGTAGAGGGAAGTGATTTATGTAGAATTTACCATTGCATGGTTAAAGCATTCTGGAATAGGAATCGAGAGATATGACTCACCATTTCCCTTGGCAGAAATTATTCCAGTAGGTCTGTCCTTGTTTCATCCTTATTTCAAGAGCAGTATTCAGCTCAATCCACTGAAAGCAATGATGATAAATAAATTATATGCGAGGTACTCCACGCTGGGAGAGGCAAAAATGTTTATATCTAGTCCTGAACTAAACATTTACATTGGGAAATGCAAATGCACACAAGGTTAGGTATAGTACAGAGTACATATTTTGAACACAAAATGTTACCAAACTCAGGTTTAGCTGTTTGTTGTTCAAGAAACCAATACTGAGAGACAAGAATTGGATAAAAAGAAAGATAACTTTATTAAGGAAGCTAGCAATCCTGAGGAGAAGGGGACTCATGTCCCAAAGAACCAATTTCTCACTGCTGATCAGGGGGAAAGAGCTTTTAAAAAGGAGTTTCAGGGGTGCACAGGTATGGGAGGATGTGGTGGAAGGGAGTTACATGAAGAACAGCACAACTAACTCCAACAATTATCTTGAAATGGGTCACGTGGTGATCCGATCGGCAGCATCTTCATTGTTTTAAGTATAGTTAATCTTTACTTGCAGGGTCAGTTTATTCCCGTTTCTTGAGGCCAGTTCTTGGAATTATGTAAAATGGAGTAGCTTATGTAATGGCTATAGTCTTGTCATCATGTAGTTAATTTCTTCCAAAAGGTGGGGGTTTCAGTATTTGCAAAACAGCTCAAAGGATATGGCTCAGAAATCTATGTATAGCCCTTGAGGAGGAACTAAAGGTCCGTGACGTTGCTTAATGGCTAAATTTATTATTTTGTCTTGCTTGACTGTTTTCTTTGCTTCTGCATTTTCTCACTTCATGGATTAAATCTATTCTATGGCTAAAGTTTTTTTTTGTTTGTTTGTTTTTCACAAACAAGAGCCAAGTAGAGAACATGGTGGGCGCAGGGGGAGGGTACCTGTCTCACGAAGGCTTCACGGGGCTCTCCTCAGTTATGAAAATACAAAGAACCACAGGGGACTAAGGAAAACAATGCTACTGAGGAGGCCATGGGGAGGATTTTTCCTGAACTTTCTTCCTAAGTTTTCCTTGCAGGTAGACTCCCTCAGACACTTGAGTGGGGATTTAACCAGACAGAACAATGTGAAGAAGCAGCTAGAGAATCCATGCTTTGAAGTGGCAGCGGGGGCAGTGAGGAAGTGAGTGGAGTCACTTTCAATGCCTCTGCCCAACAGATGCTATCGTGGGTCCTCCCCAGACTTCCCCACGGTGTAATTAGCTTATCCTTAAAGAGTAGCCTCCAAGCCTGACTCCGTCCCTTCTGGAGCCTCTTTGCATTGCTTCCCAATGCAATTTATTCAACTGCTCTTCTGCTTAAATGAAGTAGAGAACATCCTATTTCCTACAGCTGGTATTTAAGTCACAAGATTAAAGTGGCAGTATACTCTAATAATTATAAACATGGACTTTGGGATTTCAACTTGTGTCTGAACTCTTTCTTTTCCATTCCTTTAGTATATATTAATGGGTAATATCTTTTACCTCTCTAAGACTCAGTCACTAACTTTATATTTGGAAAAATATTAATAGCAAATTTGTAGCACTGATATACATTTAAATGAGTTGATGCACAAAGGGCTCATGTGTATCCCAGTAACTGCTCAATAAAAAATTATTACTATCACATGAGTTATAATCCCAGCTAAATTAATGTGTTCCTGCCTCCCAAACACACACTCTTTGACTATTATATACTATTCCTCCTGATATTTCACTTTCCTAATCTGCCCTTAGGCTCCCTGGGTGGCACAGTGGTAAAGAACCTGCCTGCCAATGCAGGAGACACAGGTTCAGTCCCTGGGTGGGGAAGATCTGCTGGAGTAGGAAATGGCAACCCAGTCAAGTATTCTTGCCTGGAAAATTCCATGAACAGAGGAGCCCGGTGGGCTACAGTCCATGGGGTCATAAAGAGTCAGACATGACGGAGCAACTAAGCAACAACAGCAGCAACAATCTGTCCTCTGGAGCTTGGAATACATTTCCAAGAAGTTCTCCTTTTTTCAGTAAGGAGAAATCACGTATTTCACACTCATGCAACTACAGTTTGTTGCCTTCAAAAGTAAAAGTATGTAATAAATATTGTCATATTTCAGACTATCGCTTCTTCAATGCCAGGATTATCATCATTATAAAGTTCCTTACTAATAAAAAGTGTACTAATTTCAATTAAACTCAATTTGAAAGAAAAGGAGAAAAACATACAACTGCTATGTTTAAGATTGCCCTTTGCCTATTGAATGCAACAGTATCCTGCAGAGGAGGTGAGAAGTACCTGGCCCAGGCAGAGGCTTTGAGATGAGCTCCTTGTTAGAGTTACTGATTATCACTGAAAAATAGTGTAACAGAGACATTAAAAGATGCACGGCGCTTCAAAGAGATGCTTCTCATTTTGACGCTCATTAAGGTTTGATTCCTAAATTTTCAAAGAAAACCACAGTAGACATTTTGCAGTGAACTTTTTTAACATACCAAAAAAAAAAAGTCACCAAGAATATATCATTTTGAATTAAATGAATTTTATAGTATGGTGTAGAACATCTTATAAATAATAAAACATCAAGTTTATTGGGAAATATGCAGCTTTCTTGACATTATTTCCATTCATCTTGAACATTTCTTCTTTTAAAACTATTTAAAATACATCTGATCAGGACACAATTTATTTATGTCTGAGTACTCCTTTCTATTGCTTTCTGTCTCTCCCTGCTCTGATCCCTTCCCCATATTTCCATCTCATTAGAACTGCACTTACTCAGGCAGAGACAGGGCAGAACAAGTGAAGAAGAGAATGTATTTAGGTGGAGAAGATTGATTTATCTACACAGTAAAAAGCAAAGAGAAAAGGAGATAGGAAATCTGAACTGAGGAAGAGGTGTTAAAAAGCTTTCTGAATTAGTTACTGGGAAAATTTAAAAGACTTGATAAAGGAAGTGCCCTGCAACAATTTTATGCCATTTGAAAATTAAGGAGGAAGGGAAAGGGGATTTGAAGGGTGACACTATGTACAGCTGACCCTTGAATAATGTGGTTTTTAATTACACATGTCCACTTACATGCAGACTTTTGCAATAGTAAACATTATAGTACTATAGGTTCCATGTTGGTGTAATCCATAGATGCAGAGGAACTGAGGACGTGTGAAAGTGTCAGTCACTGGCGTGTCCAACTCTTCGTGACACCATGGATTGTAGCCCACCAGGCTCCTCTGTCCGTGGAATTTCCCAGGCAAGAACACTGAACTGGGTTGTCATTCCCTTCTCCAGGGGATCTTCCCGATCCAGGGATCAAACCTGGGTCTCCTGCATTGCAGGCAGATTCTTTACCATCTGAGCCACCAAGGAAGCCCAAGGACATTGTAGGGCAGACTATAAACTATATGCAGATTTTCAATCATAAGTAGGGTCAGCACCCCTAACCACTGTATTGTCAAGGGGTCAACCACACAATGAATTGGAACTCTAAAATTTTTCAAGTAACATGTAGGCAAAGATACTCTTTAATAAAAGATTTGGTTACTGAATTATACTATTCATTAAACCCTAGGACTCTCCATACAGAATGATTTCTATTCACATTGGGTGTTAACAAAATAATTTGCATTTTTAAAAAAATATTCATTAAGTATATGAGTTAGAAAATAGCTGAGAGTGATAGCCTTTACACTGCTTCTGGAACTTACCTAAGCAAATTATTACCTTCAATTCTAAACATAGTAAAAAAAGCCAAATGAAGCAGTTTCAAGGGGTCCCTTGGAATAAACATATTTACTAAATATATGAGTATAAATATATTCATATAAATAAATACGTGTTGTTATACAATACTTTAGGATTTTGAGCAAGATTCTCTTGCTTCCTAAAAGAGTTAATTAAAAAATACTGTCCACATTATACCCAAAATAATCATGAGTTGGAGGTCATCGAAAGGACATGCTTGCTAGTAGACCCTTGAGCTGGACCCAGGCAACTGGGGGCTCCTCATCTGTTCCCCTGTACTTGGAATTTACAAGCTTCTCACACTGTGGACAGTGACTACAGCCATGAAATTAAAAGATGCTTGCTTCTTGGGAGAATAGATATGACAAACCTAGACAGCATGTTAAAATTCAGAGACATTACTTTGCCAACAAAGGTCTGTATTTTCAAAGCTAAGTTTTTTCCAGCAGTCATGCATGGATGTGAGAGTTGGACCACAAAGAAAGTTGAGAGCTGAAGAATTGATACTTTTGAACTGTTGTGTTTGAGAACACTCTTGAGAGTCCCTTGGACTGCAAGATCAAACCCCAGTCAATCCTGAAGGAAATCAACCCTGAATATTCATTGGAAGGACTGATGCTGAAGCTGAAGCTCCAATACTTTGGCCACCTGATGTGAAGAACTGATTCATTGGAAAAGATCCTGATGCTGGGAAAGATTGAAGGCGGAAAGAGAAGGGGGTGACAGAGGATGAGATGGTTGGATGGCATCACCGACTCAAAGGACATGAATTTGAACAAGCTCTGGGAGTTGGTGAAGGACAGGAAAGCTTGGAATGCTGCAGTCCATGCGGTCACAAAGAGTTGGACAGGACTGAGTGACTGACCACCACCACCACTGTTTCCACAGCTGGTGCTGCTTTAAGGACTCAGGCTTGAGAGGCAATATGCTGTTGAGACCATCTGGACAGTACACGCGACTGAACCCTATTAAGGCCGCTATGTAAACTTTTATGATTCAGGCCAGAGGGCATGGCAGTCTGCTCATCTTGTGCCAACCAAGACAAGCCTCACATGTAAGTCTGCTTACTTATTAAATCTGCCACCTACCAATCTGGAGTGTCTACCTCTCTCTTCTGTCTCTCTTTGCCCTACAGAGGCTGTGAACCAACACTCAGCTAACTAGGACATTTTAAGAGACTAAAGGAAAGCACTCAAAGCTGCTATTCTCTGTCAAACCCAAGAGTTATTTAATAAGTGAGGGATGAGAAACACATAAACAGATAATGGTCCTTATTTTAAAAAAAAACCTTCTAAAATAGTTCTGTCTTTTAAAATATTTATCAAGATATATAACTATGCTCTCTTCAACAGTCACTCTTTCCCTTCTACATGTTGAGAAGGATAACTTTATAAATAAGAATACACCATTTTCTGGCTTATATTCATGTGGAAACCAGGCTCATTGACACAGAATCCTCAAAATGGTCTGTGGATTGTTTGACAGCCAGGTCCCGAGATGCAAAGATGAATAATGCAAAGAAAAAATGTACATGAAAGACAATATATTTTATATGTGTCTTGTTGTTTAGTCACTAGGTCGTATCTGACTATTTGCCAGCCTCTTGACTGAAGCACCCCAGGCTTTCCTGTCTTTCACTATCTCCCAGAGCTTGCTCAACTCATGTCCACTGAGTCAGTGATACCATCCAACCATCTCATCCTCTGTCTCCCTCTTCTCCTACCCTGTCTTTCCCAGCATCAGGTCTTCTCCAATGAGTCGGCTCTTTGCATCAGGTGGTCAAAGTATTCGAGCTCCAGCTTTAGCATCATTCCTTCCAATGAATATTCAGGGTTGATTTCCTTTAGGATTGACTGGTTTGATCTCCTTGCAGCATCAATTCTTTGGTGCTCAACCTTTTCTATAGTCCAACTTATTTTTTTATCATTATGCATAACATAAATGTATATATATTTATACACAGATAAATGATGTATCAATGCATCATCAATTAATTGGTATCAATTTGGCTAAACTGCAATCTATTTACTCAATATTCATATTATTCATCTTCATGCTAAAGTTACTAATTTCTCAAATATTATTCTTTATGCAAACTCAGTTCATTTACCTTGGCTAAAACTCTATCTTATGATATTCTTACAGATTTCTGCTATCTCACAACAGTATGTAGAACTTTTTCATCATTTAACTTAGATATAACACTAAGATATAAGGCATAATGGCCTGAGTGCTAATATTTAAAAGAAAGCAACACTTTGCATATATTATCTCAGCAACAATACTTTGAAGGTAGAAAAAATATTACTGCTATTTTTACAAATGAAAGAACAAGCTTAGGAGGGTTAAGTGATTGGTGCAATGACGCATACCCACTGAATAGGCAAACCAGGATTAAATGGCACATAAACCCGACTCAAAATCATGTAATGCAAATATGTGCAGACAAAGCCTATTAAGCCATTTACCTTATATATCTAACTCTTTCCTCTAGACTCCAACTAATTTGGGTGCAGAAAACATTCATTTACATATTTTCTTTCCCACAGAAATGAGTTATTTTTAAAACACTTTATAAAACACAATAACTACCTACTTCTTAATTAAAATATGTGTGTGCACATGTGTGTGTTTAATCTAGTTACTCTATAATCCATTTCACCTTATTTAATATCCACATTGTCTACTCACGTCATGTGTTTATTTGTGTGGTCCCTGATTTTTTTCAAACTGCTTTGTGTTTTATGATTTGTCTTCTTACTTCAAGTTTAAGCTCCTTGAGAAATATGAACTTGGTCAAAGGAAATGAGCTTATGACTCAAACTAGTTTAGTAGCTGCCCATATACTTTACAGGCAACTGTGCAAAAGGAAAATGTATACTTTTAGAGTGAAAAGTAAACTTAACTATGAAGAAGCAGAACCTGGTTTTTATACATATTTAATGCTAAAGATTAGAATATCTTTAGTTGCAAATTACTAAACAACCATTCAAACTAGCCTAAATTTAAATGTATTTGTTAACCTATGTTTTCTTTAATGTCGAATCATATTAAGCATGATTTGATGCAAGTGTTCAATGATATGTTCTTACTCTGTTGTTCTCCATATTTTAGCTGTGATGTGATGGCACATGATGATGGGATGGTCTATTCTTTAATCTAAAGCACTTTCTTCTCCAATGGAGGCCAAGTGGGATGATTTTACAGGTACATTGTATCATTTTAATTGTTTAAGCAAGCCCCAAGGAGACAGTACTTCTTATTCCTGTTACAGTTAAAGTGTCAGGACTTATACTGATTAAGTTAGATTGACCTATTTAGAGGCATATGTGTTTTCCAGATACAAACCTGAGCCAAGGATGATACGAGGTATTAATATCCAGACTTGAGGTGCATCTCCTTACTTGGCATCCTTCGCTGGTATTATCCACATCTCAACCACATGGGCTAAAAAGTGGCAGGTGATAAAACCCTAGATTCAGGCTTTATGCCAGATAAATAAAAGTGTCCTGAATTATGAGGGGCAGTTTGCTTATAATGTGGCAGACATATTTAAAGAAGTGCTCTGGAGAACTTCTTGATTTATGATGAACAAACTCAGAAATCTTCCTACAGATCTACTAGTAAGTTCCCAGATATGCACACCTCCAGGCTTGATCAAGGCTATTTGTATCCCCATCCCCCTGCTTTCTGTGAATCTGGACATTCTACAGATGCTTTTTGTTTCTTGGGAGATATCACAGCAGATATGAAAGAAAACAAGATTATTCCAAATAACCTTACTTATAACTTAACACCCTAAAAAGAGATTATTCCTCTCTGACAATAATGCAAAACAAAACAAACAACAATGCCAAAAAAAAACACTCGGGCAAATCAGGTCAGAAAGATTTGGATGTAAACCTAGTCATGACTTAAGGGACTGCCCATATGATTGATGAGAGCAAGAAGCTTTTCGAGGTATCTGAGGAAAGGAGGCGGTGTTGGAATTTGCCCTACACTGAATAAGAGATGAAGCCCCTCACTCTGGAAGCATTAGACCATCTAAGTAATAAAAGTTTGCTAGTCATCACCGCTTCCTCCAGGACTGCATGGACAATCTTGCATGCTCACGCTCAATCACTTCAGTCATGTCCAACTCTTTGCGACCCCATGAACTGCAGCCTGACAGGCTCCTGTGTTCACAGGATTTCCCAGGAAGAATAGTGGAATGAGTTGTCATTTCTTTTCTTTTCAATCTAAATGGCTTCTTATAGACCAAAATACAAACAAATGAAAAAACAAATTTTCACCAAGAATAAATATTATGAAATACATTCCATTAGAATTTTGCAATCAAGGCTGAAATCTCAGTAAATGTATTTATTACATGTATTACAGGATTTTCTTCTCTCGTGGTTCAGCGGTAAAGAATTCTCCTGCAATGCAGGAGACTCAGGCTTGATCCCTGGGTCAGGAAGATCTCCTGGAGAAGGAAAAGGCAACCCATTCCAGTCTGCTTGCCTGGGAAATCCCATGGACTGGGGAGCCTTGCAGGCTACAGTCCACAGGGTTGCAGAGTCAGACATGATTTAGCAACTAAACAACACAATAACACTGCAATAATTTTATCACCATCTTTTCTTTTCTACAGTGATTTAGTATTAAAGAGACCAAATTTCTCTGCATTAGAAGTTGTATATGTAATTTTATTAGAAAAACAATAGAAATATTTGGAATATGATATTTTTTAATCCCTTCCCTGACCTATGAACTGCCAAGTCATATAAAGTCAGATGCTAATTAAACCTGAATGAGTAGTGGTGTGAAATCCTCTTAACGGTGCTTACATACAGAATATAGGCTATATTCTAGACATTCCCCAAGAATTCACACACAGAGTTTGGAAACCTTTTTCTTCAGTGTATTATTAGCCACATGGCATTCTGAACTTTTCAATTTGCAAAACAAATCATTTGTCATATATTCTAGATTTTATTTTAATGGCTTCAAGGTAGTTATTATAATTCTCTAAAGTAAATATAAACATTGTTTTTATGACCATTTAATTTTGGTGTTTGTAATTTTAAATGATTATCAACTATATCTAAACAAAATAGTTATAAAAATATCTATTAAAACTTTGAAGTATATATGTGTTCTAGCATTTGTGTGTGTGTGTATGTATGTGTGTGTGTGTGTGTGTATATATATATATATACACATATATATATATATATATACACATATATATATATATATATACACATATATATAGCTTAAATACTCTCCCTCTTCTTAGGAACATTCCTTGATCTGATACTTTCTATTTCTATTATTTCAAAATGTTTTAAAAATAAAATACATGGCAATGATGTTAAGCACAAATACAAAAAAAAAAAAAGTCCATTTAAGCTATTCAGTTACAGATGTATAACACTTTAAAATATCAGAGCATTTAACATTATAGCAGAATAGTAGATCAAATACATATGACAATGACAATGATGAGAAAGCATTCTCAGAGAGATTAAGTGACTTAGAGAAGCTAATAAGCAGTGTTTTATAAAGTGAAATCAAGAGCCAATTTTCTCATTTCAAATCACACTGTATTTTCTTGGCAAAATACAAGGACTAAACCTACAAATAATCCATTTTCACTGTCGATGACACACAGCCATGTTTTGGTGAATTTGTTTGTTTCCAGGGGGCACAGATTTGTGGCAAATTTATTGAAGCTCATTAATTCTGGATTTCGTAGGAACTGTTATATCTTAGGGGAGTGGAAGTCTTGTCATTTGATAGAATATCAGAGCAAAGAGATATTATAAGTTTTGCTTCCTTGAGGAAAAGTAACAAATGGGTAGAAAAAATACTTATAAAGAAGCTGTGTCTCAAAATGAGGAAGTGTCTCATAATTAGAAGAATCTGACAGTGGATCTGTTTTACTCAAAAGGTATTCTATAACATAGGAGATTTTTCAAGCTAAAACTGTATGACCCTCTGACAAAGACTTAAAAAGGAGGGTGTTGCTCTGAAGTGGAAGATTGGATCTGGGGACGCCTGTGGGGTTACCCAAGCAAATTGTTAGAGTCACAGAATCTGAGAATGTTAGAGATGAAAGAAACCTTGGATAATACACTTATGTTCCCCTCAAAGATGAGAAACTAGAACACAGAAGTTAATTTACCCGCTTAATATCATGAAGCAGAATTTAGTGAGGAAAAGCATTAAAACTCATCAAAATGAAAGAAAGAATACAGATTTCTGAAGTCAATTTAGCCAATAATCCAATGGTTGTCAAGTTACTTTGATAGTCTTCAGAAAAACAAGCCTTTTTATTGCAGTGCTGTTCACCAATGCGATGAGGTTTTTACTGAGAAACTGATGTGACTAAGAGGTAATTGTCTCAATTTATACCATCCCCTCGGCAAAGATTTATTTTACATTTGCTATGGTTCATTTATTCGAATCTGTAACATTCACCAAATCTAGCAGTAAAGACGAGAGCTGCCAGTATGACTTAGGATCTAATAAACACAAGAAACATAACTGCAACCAAGCAGAGTCCAACTCATCAGTTCTTGAAAATTCCTTAGTAGAAAAGACCCATGGGATGAAGTTATGAAGAGGGTATAAAAATATACCCTCATTCCATATTCATCCATCCTAGGATTAGTTAATTGACTCATCAAATATTTATCAAGTCCCTACTATGTGCCACATCAGGCATTTTTCTCTGCATATGTTTGCACATTTTTATTAATTTAGTGCAATAAAGGTCATTTCTTGATCTCTAATCAGCAATTATTACAAAAGAAGGATAAGGAGTAATTCCTACTCTGTTCCATAAACTCCAGCTACTGAATTTCATAGGAAAATTCTGATAGAATAATATATTTTTGATAGACCTAATCCATACTCTAAATATTTACATACCATTCAGATTAACATGAGTGCATGCTTAGTCGCTCAGTCATGTCCAACTCTTTGTGACCCCATGGACCAGGTTCCTCTGACCATAGGGTTTTCCAGCCTAGAATACTGGAGCAGGTTGCGATTTCCTTCTCCAAGGCATCTTCCCCGCCCAGGGACTGAACTTGTGTCTCCTGCCTCTCTAGCACTGGCATGTGCATTCTTTCCCACTGAGTCATCTGGGAAGCCCATTCAGATCAGCAGCCACCACCAACGTCTTTATATATTCTGACTTTTGAGGATTCAATACATTTACTTCTGGTTTTTGAGAATTTAATAAGTCTATTTAAATATATTTATGTAAAATGATAAAATACATGATTTTATATAAAGGAAAAAAATACTGCATCAACATTTACTAAGTGTGCATTTTGTATCATATCCTATGGAGGAAAATCTCATATATGATATTCTATTTAATTCTCAGCACATCAATATCTGTGTTGGTAGACCTACATTACAGATAAGAGTATCCAGTCCTCAGGAAGGTTATATGATTGGTATATGCTGATATATCTTCAAATTTTTCTACTAAATAAAGCAATTGCTGAAGAAAAAAAAAGAAAAATGATACTGAGAAGAAAATTTAGTTGAATCTGTTATATCTTAAACAGTTTCATTAAAACCTCACAAATGCACAAAAATTTAACAGAGAAATACTATGCTCATTACATATATATGAAAACTGAAGCTTAAGCAGGAATTAATTATTCAAGACCACACAGCTAAAAACTGGTCAAGCCTGATTTCAAATCTATGTCATCCTTTCTCCCAAGCCAGTGATCATAAACTATTGCTCTGAAAAGTGAAAATGAAAGTGTCTGACTCTTTGTGACCCCATGAACCGTAGCCCGCCAGGCTCCCACTGAACATGGGATTCTCCAGGCAAGAATACTGGAGTGGGTTGCCATGCCCTTCTCCAGGGGATCTTCCCGCCCCAGGGATCAAACCAAGTCTCCTGCATTGCAGGCAGAGTCTTTACCGTCTGAGCCACCAGGGAAGTCTCTGAACCTCATGCTTTACTCTGGAATTCTGGCTTTTTTTCCACTTCTGACTTTGGTGAAGATTAAAGGTGTTTTAGTTCTATATCTGTTCAAAACTTCCTTCCACAGTTATAAAACCCCATACTTTTACCCAGCATTTGAGAGAGTCAATTCCTAGGCAGGTTGATAAAAGGTCTGGGGTCCCCGAGGAGGAGAAAGGGGTCTAGGGCTCTCGAAGAGGAGATAGGGGTCTGGAATTCTCAAGGAGGAGGAAAGGACAAATGTCCTTTTTTTTTTTTTTTTCCCTACATTACCTAGCCTTAGTCACATAAAACTTTTTTTCTTTAATCCCAGAGCTGATGATTATACAACAAACAACTCAGTTTAAACTCTGTACTAAGGATTATATGACAACAATGTCTCCTGCTTGAGGACAGTTTCTCCTTCTTGAAAACCTTCTGACTAATCCTGTTATCTTAAATTGTGAATTATGGGAGTGGGTCTAGTAAGATCTTTAAAGCTTTGAGACATTCTTTTGATTTATTGTAATAACCAATTGAAAAAGTATATAACTCCCTTTTCTAAGACTAGCAAGGGGGGCACTCTCCATCCCCCTTCTGATGTCTATGTCAGAAGCTTTCTCTGTTCCTTTTCCACTTTAATAAAACTCTGCTACACAAAAGCTCTTGAGTGATCAATCCTGGTCCCTGGTTCTGAAGTTAAATCTTCTTCTTTGGAGAAGACACATTCCAAACACCCTTGGAATTAGGAGTTACTTTGTAAATATGCTTCAGAAAGGTGTCAGCAGAATGCATGTGGCCTTTATGGACAATCTCAAAAGAAAGTTTGTTTGTAAGAGTCCTTTATCTATTTTTCCTTTGTATTTTCCCCAGTGTTAGTATCTGAAATGTAGATGTGATGACTCATTTTCCACCAAACATCTTAAAACACAGGAACAAGTCAGAAAGAGAAAGAGAAATATCATATGATATCATGCATGTGAAATATAAAGGATTGCACAAATGAATCTATATACAAAATAGAAAGAGAATCACAGACATAGAGATCAGACTTCTTGTTGCCAAAGGGGACAAGGGCAGGGGGAGGAAGAGGGATGGTCTGAGAGTTTGAGGTTAGTAGATATAAACAAACATATTTAGAATGGATAAACAACAAGGTCCTACTTACTAAATAGCACAGAGAACTATATCCAGTCTCCTAGGATAAACCATAATGGAAAAGAATATAAAAAGAAGAGTGTATATATGTGTATAATTGAGTCAGTTTGCTGGACAGCAGAAATTAGCACAACATTATAAATCAACTATACTCCAATTAAAAAATAAATAAGTAGAAGGATACACTGCCAAAAAAAAAAAAAGAAAGAAAGTAAACACAGGAACAGGAACCACATCTCAGGAACCATGGAGAAGAGAAAAGAAAATGGCCTGAGACCCGGAAACAACTGGGGTACTTCCAAAGCAACCCAGGACATCCTTCCCCTGCAATCTTTTAGAAAAGAGAACAAAGATGTGCGTTCACTCTTTTTTCTTTTGGCTATATGCAACTGAACTTAATTTAAATCATACCAAACTATTACAAACTGATAATACACTAAACATATATGAAAAACAATGAGTCTGCATTCATTGCAATTCACTAGACACTCATTGAAGAACCATTGAGTAAGCAATGCTCCTGTTAACACTATAGGAAATAGAGAAGAGCGTTAGTTCATTATAGAAACGAATAATTCACAGAAGGGGAAATGACTAGTCAGTAATGAAAACTGAGCAGTACTAAAGAAATGGCAATGGTAAGGAAGATCTGACCAGTAAAACCAGCAGAAATCATAAAGTACAGCTATTTTAAACGCCTTATTTTAAACAAATTGTGTGAGCATTGACCAACAGTAATTAAACCAGGTTTAATAAATTGTAAAGGTGCTCTAAGAAGAGTCATCAACTCTGGCTCATTCTGATTAGACACAGAGTCGGAGAGTAGGGACTAATCCCTATAGGCAGCACATGAAGAAAAATACTCCAAAGGAACAGTTCTATTAACTTGGGATCAGCTCACATTGACTTCCTCTTAGTGAGATTCAGGAATAATAAGTGGCCAGAAAATTCATTGATTTCATTTATTTAGTTCTTAGAATTATGAACATTAATGGGTGCTTCTGTAGAAAAACAATAATGTGAAATTGATGTCCTCTCCTAAAATTTAGATATTTCCATCATGCTGACAACTTAACAAAATGTCTGACTCTTATATATATTATATATATTTATATTTTATACATACTATATATTTATATAAACTTAATATATTTGTATATTATATATATTTATATAAAACACATACATATTCAACACATATATAGAGAGAGATATCTCTCTGTTTCTGTCACTCTCTCTCTGTATATATACATGTGTGTGTGTATATATATGTATATATATGTGTGTGTGTGTATATATATATATATACATATATATATATATATATATATATAACACCAGGTTCCTCTGTCCATGGAATTCTTTAATACTGGAATGGGTTGCCATTCCCTTCTCCAAGGGATCTTCCCAACCCAGGGACCAAACGTGGGTCTCCCGCATCACATGTAGATTCTTTACCATCTGAGCCACCAGGGGATACACACATATATAAACACATACACACATATATATCTATCAGTATTAGAAGTGGAAAATAATTAGCAAGTAGTTCAAAAGAGGCTTGGGAAATTCTTTTTAGTATCTCACAACTGCAATGAGGTATAGCATAGAGGCTATGCCTTCATGTTCATTCATTCAACTTATGCTTATGAAATTTTTACATGTTCCCTTGTGCTCAGTATCCAAGTATCCATGTTTTGCTTAACTTTTCAGTTATGAACTTAGGTTGAAATTAACAGAACTGAGTACCCAAAAATAGGATTTAGATGAAAGTGATGAAAGCCACTTCTATTAAAAAAAAAAAAAAAGTCCCAAAATATCTCATTTGAACTTCAAGTTTTCTCTTTCTTTGTTGTGGTGACCACAGAGGACGAATGAGTCCAGATAGAGAAACAATTGCTTTTCAAAAAACTATGACATGAGCAAGAAATAAACCTTTATTATGTTAATCAGCTAAGACTTCAGGTTTCCTTCATTACAGTACTAAATGATAGTTTGCTGCTGAGTAATGGAATCAGTCCTTGACGATCACTGGTGCTTTAAAAACTAAAACATGCAGCACTGAATGAGTGGTCAGGCTACTGGAAAGAGGGACAACTGATATGAGCAGTGAGAAAATGGCTGTCTATGGGTAGATGTGGACAGGCATCTGGAAAATTTACTGCCTGTTCTAAATGAGAAGGCAAAGCGGGTTTACTAAGACAGCAGGTCTAGAGGAAGAGTGTCAAATAACAAAATATTGTAATATGTTTTGTTTGTATTTGGCAAGACCATGAAGAAAACACATAAATCATGAAACGCTGTCTTGAGTACAAGCAGAAATCAAAGGAAATAAAGACATCATTGAAAACAGAGGTTTAGGGCCTTGAAGGAAAGAGAATTCTCATATATGGCTAGAGGGCATATAACAGTACAAACACCCTGGGAAACTGGCAACATTTTCAAAATCCGAATATCCATATATTTATGACTCAGCATTTCCACTCTCAAGTATACATGAGACAGAAATATGTATATATGTTCACTAAAATATATGTATATGAATGTTCATAGCAGTCCCTTTCATTACAGTCATAAATTCAAAACCACCCAGAAGTTCATCAGCATTAGAATGGATACATTGTGGAATATTCACAAAATTGAATATTAATCAGCATTATGCATAATACCTAACTACTATACATAAAAAATATAGCTGAACTCCACGAAAATAATATTGAATCAAATAAGCCAGACAGGAGAGAATATATACAATTGGATTCCAGTTAAATAAATTTCAAAATTCAGCAATCTAAATTAATCTAAAGCATTGTAAATCAATTTAATCTAGGTATTGTAAGTTAGCACAGTGGTTACTCTTGGGTGTAAGAATGAGGTGGTGGTTATTTAATCACTAACCATACCTGACTCTTTTGCAACCCCATTGACTATAACCCACCAGGCTCTTCTGTCCATGGGATTTTCCAGGCAAGAATACTGGAGTAGGTTGCCATTTCCTTCTCCAGGGGATCTTCCAGACCCAGGGATCAAACTCATGTCTACTGCATTGCAGGCAGATAATATCCACAAATTTTCACAAGCAGATTATGCTAATGAAAAGGACTGGAGATTATCTTGACATATGTGATATTAGACACAGTACCTATATACAAAGAACAAAGTTATGTGTATATATGCCAAAACAAAGATGTATAACAGAAACTGCTAGTAGAAATATTTCTATGCTCCTTGATGTTTTCTAGTCTTCTACTCACTGAGATGGAGACATATGACTAAATTCGGCTGATGGGATGAGGGTAAAAGTGAGATAAGCTACTTTCACAGACTCATAAAACCCCACACAACCCTTGAGTTCTCCATTTTCCTATTGTGTATACACAGAGGACACGTGCTCACAATGGCCTAACTGTAAGATTGAAGCAGCCCACATTTGAGACACTATATGGGGAGAAGAACAATAGATGATATGTATACACACACACACACACATATATATATAGTGACAATATATATATTGAAAAAAGCAAGAGAATACCAGAAAAACATCTATTTCTGCTTTATTGATTACACCAACGCCTTTGACTATGTAGATCATAACAAACTGGAAAATTCTTCAAGAGAATGGAATACCAGACCACTTTACCTGCCTCCCGAGAAATCTGTATGCAGGTCAAGAAGCTACAGTTAGAACTGGACATGAAACAACAGACTGGTTCCAAATTGGGAAAGGAGTACGTCAAGGCTGTATATTGTCACCCTGCTTATGCAGAGTGCATCATGCGAAGCGCTGGGCTGGATGAGGCACAAGCTGGAATCAAGATTGCTGGGAGAAATATCAATAACCTCAGATACATAGATGACACCACCCTTATGGCAGAAAGCAAAGAGGAACTAGTCTCTTGATGAAAGTGAAACAGGAGAGTGAAAAAGCTAGCTTAAAACTCAGTGTTCAAGAAATGAAGATCATGGTATTCAATCCCATCACTTCATGGCAAATAGATGGGAAAACAATGGGAACAGTGAGAGACTATTTTTTGGGGCTCCAAAATCGCTGCACATGGTGACTGCAGCCATGAAATTAAAAGACGTTTGCTCCTCGGAAGAAAAGCTATGACCAACCTAGACAGCATATTAAAAAGCAGAGACATTACTTTCCCAACAAAGTCGGCATTGTAGTCCTTCATTCGAAAAATCCTTCATTGGAAGGACTGGTGATGAAGCTCAAACTCCAATACTTTGGCCACCTGATGCGAAGAACTGACTCCTTGGAAAAGACTCTGATGCTGGGGAAGATTGAAGGCAGGAGGAGAAGAGGATAACAGAAGATGAGATGGTTGAGTGGCATCATCAACTTGATGGACACAAGTTTGAGTAAGCTCCAATAGTTGGTGATGGACAGAGAAGCCTGACATGCTGAGTCCATGGGGTCCCAAAGACTCAGAGAAGACTGAGGACTTAACTGAACTGAACTGATAATGACAGCTCATAACGAGGACTGGAATTTAGTGTAAAGGAAAATTTAACTTTGCTATAGTATGCCACTGGGACTGTGGATTTTGTTGTGGGATTTAATGTTAATTACCACATTAATGGCTTCACAAGCGGCACTGATATTAGAAGACATAAGAGGCCACTGCATGAGACATAAGAAGTGTGAGTTCAGTCCTTGCATCAGAAAGATGCCCTGGAGGAGGGCATGGCAACCCACTCCAGTATTCTTGCCTGAAGATCACATGGGCAGAGGAGCCTGAAGAGCTAAGATTTTAAGGGTCCCAAAGAGTCCAACACAAATGAAGCAACATAGCATACACATACCATATTAATAACCATCTTGAAGTGAAACAAATACGATTCAGATAGACATGGAAAGAAGTTTTCTACATGGTACATACTACAAAAGCGTAAGAATGGCTAAGGCTTCCCAGGTGGGGCAGAGGTAAAGAATCTGCCTGCCATTGCAGGAGATCCGAGGGACGTAGATTCGATCCCTGGGTCAAGAAGATCCCCTGGAAGGAAATGGCAACCCACTCCAGTATTCTTGCCTGGGAAATTCCAGAGACAGAGGAGCCTGGTGGGCTACAGTCCATGGGGTCAAAAAGAGCTGGATATGACTGAGAGGCTGAGCACACAACAGTTCTTCAGGACTCTCACCATTGAGATAAATCATCACTGCTATGCCCTGATCAAATTCCTATTTCACAAAATCCTGAGAAATAAAATGATTGCTTTTTTTTATGCTTTAATTTTTAAGAGCAGAAAAAGGCACACAGCACAGATGATGGGGAGGTACAGAGATTTCCCATATACTCCTGCCCCTAGACACACATAGGGTTGCCCATTACCAACACTGGGATTCCACTAGGGTGGCTCATTTGTTACAGCTGAAGAATTTACATGGACACGGCATAAATGTGTCTTCCAAGTGGCTGTACCCCTTTGCATTCCCACGAGCAGTGAATGAGAATTCCTGTTGCTTCAAATCCTCATCAGCATTTGGTCTTGTCAGTGTCCTGGATTTTGGCCGTTCCAATAGGTGTGCGGTGATTTCACCTTTGTTTTTTTTTTTTTTTTGCTTTTCAGTATAAATTTTTTTTTTTTTTTTTTTTTATTTTTTTTTTTTTAATTTTTTTATTAGTTGGAGGCTAATTACTTCACAACATTTCAGTGGGTTTTGTCATACATTGGTATGAATCAGCCATAGAGTTACACGTATTCCCCATCCCGATCCCCCCTCCCATCTCCCTCTCCACCCGATTCCTCTGGGTCTTCCCAGTGTACCAGGCCCAAGCACTTGTCTCATGCATCCCACCTGGGCTGGTGATCTGCCTTCATATTTAAAGTGAGTCTGTTATAGACAATATATACTGCTACTGCTAAGTCACTTCAGTCGTGTCCTACTCTGCGCGACCCCGTCCCTGGGATTCTCCAGGCAAGAACACTGGAGTGGGTTGCCATTTCCTTCTCCAGTGCATAAAAGTGAAAAGTGAAAGTGAAGTCGCTCAGTCATGTCTGACTCTTCGTGACCCCATGGACTGCAGCCTACCAGGCTCCTCCGTCCATGGGATTTTCCAGGCAAGAGTACTAGAGAGGGGTGCCATTGCCTTTTCCGATCTTATTGTTTGACCAACTCTATCTGTGTCTTTTAATTGGTGCATTTAGACCACTTTAATTATTGATATGGTTAGATTATAACTACCATATTCCTTATTGTTCTTTTTCTTATCCTTGTTTAATTTTTTTTCTCTTTTGTCTTTCACTGTTTTCCTGCCTTTTGAGGTTTTAATTGAGCATTTTTATTATTCTATTTTCTCTCCTCTCTTATTATTGTTTTATTACTCTTTTCAGTGGTTTCCCTAAAGTTTGAAACATACATTTACAGCTAATCCAAGCTTACTTTCAAATAACACTATACTCCTTCATAGGCAGGGTAAATATCATAATAACACAACAATCCTGATTCCTCCTGTCCCTTATATCTCTTGTTATTTCTTTTATATATAAGCATACACAAGCATGTATACACACACACACACACATATATATATATAAAACATGCATACTCATGCATAGTCAAGTGTGTTGTTGCTATTGTTATTTTGAACAAATGTATCTGTTAGATCTTGCAGAAAGGATAGGCTACTCACTCCAATATTTTTGGGCTTCCCTGGTGGCTCAGATTGTAAAGAATTTGCCTTCAATGTGGGAGACCTAGGTTCTATCCCTCAGTTGGGAAGACTCCCTGGGGGAGGGCATGGCAACCCACTCTGGTATTCTTGCCTGCAGAATCCCCACGGACAGAGGAGCCTGGTGGGCTACAGGCCATGGGGTTGCAAACAGTCAGACACAACTGAGTGACTAAGTACAGCATGGCACATTTGTCATATAAATTAAGAATAAATTTTTTTTTTATTTTACTTGCACTTATTCCTTTTTTGGTTTCTCTTCCTTACATTATGTAAATCTGAGCTTCTACCTACATTATTTGCCTTCTGTCTAAAGAACGTTTTTCCACAATTTTTGTAAGGCAGATCTATTGGAAACAAATTCTCTGCATTTTTGCTTCTCTAAAATTTAAAGTTCATTTCTCCTTCGCTTCGGAAGGATAGTGCAGGAATTCTCTGTTGGTGGCTTTTCCCCTCAACACTTGAAATATTTCACCATACTATCTTCTTGTTTGTAAGCTTTCTAAGGAGAAATAGGATAGAATTTTTATCTTTGTCCCTCAATAAATAAGGTTCTTTTTTTCTGGTTTCTATTAGGAATTTTTTTCTACATTTTTGATTGTTAATAGTTTGAAAATACATTTTCTGTTTAGCTTTTTACTTGTTAGGACTGAATGACAACTTCCAAACTCTTACATGGGCAACCAGAATACTTGACTAATGTTTTAAGATATTAAACTCATCCAAAATCTGGGTTAGCTTTCTTAACTTGCCTGAGAAATAAACTATGGAATGAGTGCCTTCTGATGCTCAATTTCTAGAAAGCTTCTATTTCTATTCGGGCTTTTTTGGAAGTTTTATCTTTGAAGTCCTGAACAGCTACATAAGAACTTCAACCTCCCTGAGTCCATCATGCTATAGAAAGCTCAAGCTAACTTTCTCATGGAGAGACTATGTTGAGAAAGATGCTTGGCTAATTCCTGGATTTCCCAGCTCCCTGGCATTTGAGCCATTTCAGCTGAGTCATCACAGGAAAGAGATAAACTATTCCTGCCATGCCCTAAACAAATTCCTATTTCACAGAATTATGAGACAGGAAATGAAATTTTAAGACACTTAGCTTTGGGGTAATCTTTCAGATAGCAATAGATAAGTGGGGAAAACGCATTATGATATAAACATAAATTTAATATAAACGTGCATATCATGTGTTACACATGCTCCAAGGAGGTAAAAACAAAATGGACTATAGAAAGAAATGGTCATAGGAGTAAACTGCATTGCCAAAGAAGCCATGAAGAGAAAAAAAAAAGAAATTGCTATTGGGGGAGTAAATATCCCTAGCCTATAAGTAAATGAAAACAAGGTAAATCCATATGATTCACCACTGTAACTGTTGTACCTATTACAGAACAGAAGCCTGTGAGTGACGGTTAAAATAACAGAACAAATAAACATGCTGCTATATTTTGAAAGAATCTTGAAAGGCCAGATTTGCTTACCTGAAGAGAGATGGAAGCAGACAATGGTTGAAAATTCTAGGCGAGTGAAACAGCAGATCACCTTACACCAGAGTGAAGGTTGTATGGAATCCACAAAGGAGAATAAAGGGCAATTTGAAACATGTCATGGTGCAAGGACAGTGAGAGAGGGTACAGAAAGAATCAGCTCTGGCTTGCAAGCAGACCAGAAAGAATTCACCCTTAACTTAATAGGCATCGAAAAAGAATACAGTTTCTTTTTTATATAATGTTTTAGTAGTGTAAGAACTTTTTGTTAGGAAGATGAATGTTGCAGAGGAAGCTGGGGCAGACTGGTAAACCATTTGCAAATATCAGAAGCCAAGAAATAAGTTGTAAGCAACTTGTAAGAGAAGTTTGTTTATAAACAGGAAGGGTGCTTAGCAATTGGTATCGACTCCTGAGGTTATATTCACAAGCCCCTTTACTTAACAATGCAGAAATAGAGGAGATTTGATAACATCTTGTGTCCTTTGCAAACAAACAATTTTAGAGGTCTCTGATAATTCCAAAGGACACAGGAAACAGGCCTCATTATACTAATATTTAAAATAGCACTGAAATACGTGGGCATCCCTAGTACCATATGCTAGTAACACTGGCAATACAGCATCTGAGTCACGTTTTCTCCTTCCAGGGACATGTGGGCATTTCGGCAGCAACAGCAATAAACTGAACTTTTTGCTGTAGGTTTCACCAGGAGGGAGACGACTATGTACGCTGTCATTTCTGCTGTTCTCTATGCTGTGTTAAGCCACATATGCAATGAAGAGTGGAACAGCAATTAAATCGCTGGAATGTAACTTTTCTCTTTTCTGTAGACAATCTAGCAAGAAAGGTCTGTTCGGAGCTTCCAGGAAGCTAATTTTTTTCTTCCAAGATCATGATACACAGCCTCTGGACTATCAGTTAATTCACTTCATATTTTTTTAGTAAGTGAAATATATTATGAAGTAACTGTAATATGTAAAACTAGAGGGTATACAACCTGAAGCAGCGTAGTGATCTAACTTTTTAATGATATCAGACAGGCAGCCTAATTTTCATCAACAGAGATACTGTTACTATGGGTTGATGACAGAAAAAGAGGTTGACAGTATTAAACACAGAATCTTTATTTTAACTATATCCATATGAGTGTTTTTTTTTAAAAAAACTAGATTCTGAAAGGTATGTGAAAAATAGAATTCTAATGATAACTTCAGACTATACTTTAAAAATAAAAAAAAATATGTAGAAGGAAAACACATTCCAGTGTTTATATTAAATGCATATAACAACTTTATGTTAGAATCCTCTAGAAAAATATATAGAATTAGTGATCCTCAATTTTAAAACTGCAAGAGAGAGAGAAACAACCATATTTTGAGGGAAAAACTAATACTTGCTGTCAAGGAAGAACATGTAAATAATAGATCATTAGTGAGAGAAGTTATAAAGGATCACATTTTGTTTCTTTTTTCTAAATCAATGACTTGTTACTGTTTTCTTTTCAAAGTCTTGCCTTGGAATCTTTTAGAGTCTTCACTTGACAGTCTGGAATGTACAAATGCCTAGAGTACATAAATTCCTATGTGCATAATCTGTTTTTACAACCAGAGCTGTTTTCACTACAGAATTATGATAGTCCCATGGCCCCAGTTACAAATACCTGCACATATATAATACATAGGAAATTAAAAATTAATCAAAGAAATTAAATTTGCTTCTCACTTTCTTCTGTTTTTGCTTTTATACTTTTTTTTTTTTTTTTAACAATTCCAGGATATTGACCTCTTACTTCATCCACCTCTTTTTCCAGTCTTCTTTGCTTCTCTATTTTGGCATGTTTATCCTTTTAAGTAGAAGAAAAGAATATTGTATGAGTGTCCTAGAGGCAGTTTTTATTATTGTTGTTTAAAAAAAAAAATCCCTTTTCCTGCAATTGATGGCAGCACTTATTAATCTTTTCCTCCTCCTAGTCTCAATGGTTCTCTTTCTCTTTCCTGCTCACCAATGGAAAGCTGAAGGTGGTAAAAATTATTTCTCTCTTCCAGGTGCCTGTGCTCCACTGGGCATTAGCAAAAGTGCTGGGTTTTATGCGGATCTCCCCTGTGCAATGAGGGGAAAATACATCAGTGGAACCGATCTTGCTCTGAGGAGCCAATATATGCTGAAGCAGCTTTCTAATTCCAGATCAGCAGTGAACAGCAGAGAGAGCCTGCTTTATAAAGAAGTCTCATGTTCTGCCTAATTATTCTGAATTTTAAGAAGAAGCTGCTGTCAAACCACTTGGTTAAAGTACTTAGGTTTAATGAATTTCATTTCTGTAGTTGTGTCTGGGTTTCTAACGTTTTCCAAGCCTCTACTAATTGTCTAGGCAGTTGTCTTTTTTGAATAATGCCCATGTGGCAAAAGCTGAACACAGAGGTAATTCCTACCTCTCATGTGTCAGTTCCTCCACCTCCTTAATTCTGATTGTGAAGTCACCATCCCCATGGTCAGCTGATGGAGTCATAGTAGACTTTTTTTTTTCTTCCTAAAGTTTGAGGCAGTGACCAATGTTTTATTCATGCCTAGAACAAGGGGAAATTAGTGGGTGGTATGTGTGAAGAGTGGCTGTAGAATAGAGAGGAAGGATCACAAAATTTGTGTGAGCAGAAATTTATTTAGATCTGTCCCAGCACTTATGTGAACATTTGTTAAATTTTTAAGTGTTCAAATTCAGTTTCCTTCTCTATGAGAAAACTAGCTATTCTTACATCCTGAAATTTTTTGCAGATTAAATATTATAATACATGTAAAAGATTTATTACACTTCTGGAACATAATAAACATTCAACCTGCATGACTTGCTATTATGATCTTTCCATAATTATGATTATCATACATAGAATCTTTAGCATATTAGAACATTAAAAAACTATGGTTATATTATCACAGGTGATATTTATTCCTACAACTGAGAACATTCAAAGATAGATGACTAGAACAAGATCACACAGTTAGTTGAAGAAAAATTAGACCAAAATCTCTTCTTCTCTGCTGAACTGTATGGAGAATTTAAATATAATAGTGATATCTCATGCACAGTGATAAGTTTAAGTCAATCAGTAAATATTCATTATTTGATTGATTAACCCATTCACCCTGACAAAATGACTATGTTACTAATCACTTTGATACAATATTCAAATACATTAATTATTAGGAAGGTTAAAGATGATCCAAAGTCACAGAGCACAGTAATCAAGCAGCTAATTCAGTCAAGTTTGATGATAAATTTTTCATTCTCATTTTGTCCTGACACACAAATCAACATGGTAAAAAATGGAGACTGACCTCTACGAATTTACTTCGAAAACAACTAGTTAAACTCAACCAATAACTAAACTGTCAATTAGTAACCCAATGATTTCTAAATAACCCACAGGTTAAACAAACTCATTAATTTTCTCCTTTTAATTGGTTGTGCATATATAAACACGGTTCTATGTGGAACCTGCAGTGCGGGAGACACAGGATACTCGCGTTTGATCCCTGGGTCAGAAGATCCCCTGGAGGAGGAAATGGCAACCCATTCCAGTATTCGTGCCCGTAGAATCCTCTGGACAGAGGAGGCTGGCAGGCTACAGTCCATGGGGTCACAAAATGTCAGACACAAGTGAAGCGACTTAGCATGCAAGCATTCATGTATGTGAATGAATGCATGCATAGAGAAGTCAACATGCCTTCTAACTCATTGACAGGGCTGCTTCTATATGAAATATATTATAAATCCTCTAAAAATAACAGAAATGATTCTACCTGACATAGCTGGGGAATGGCATTGTTGATCAATGATCAATTAATTTTATGTGATCACAGTGTATTTTCTCTATAACTTTGCCCTTGTAATCTCTCTTAAGAGCTTATGAAACACATTTAGGAATAAAGGCCAAATTTTGATGCACTCTAAATTTATCTTTTCTAATGCCCAAGTAAATAGATCAATAGGTAAGTAGCCAAGCAAATGAACTCCAGTTTTCTACTTTGTGATTGGATGTGTATCAAAAACAAGAAACTCTCACGTACTTTAAAATTTTCTTCATATTATCAATAAAAAAATCATAAGTGTTGCATCTATATAACCCCTCAGTTTATACACTTTTTCTTACATTACACTGGCTCTCATGTTCTCATCGAAAGTTGGGACCAAAAAAGTAGACTTTGGGGGCACCGAGTAAGTGGAAATATGGTCCTGGGACTTCAAGGTCCTATGTGAATGAAATTTATAAATAGTAATGATAATCAGGTAACTGAAACACAGATAAGTTTCCCAGAGTAAGCCAAATGCATTCTCACTACTCAGAACTAAATTAACTGAACATCCCTTTCTGCATCTCTAAACATATTTCCTCACTGTTCCTGGACAGTATACAATTTTTAGTATGATTCAAAAATGTCACAAAGAATAAAGGACAAAATGCTTCAATTTACCTTCATAATTTTCTAAACTAGGGACAGGTTCTTCCAGCTCATTGACACCAGTCTCTCCCAGCCTTTCACCTCCCACCTAAACACCCCACAAAAACTATTTCCAGAGTGTGATGATCCTTTTTGAGAATACCATTGGTATAAATGAGAACACTGTATAGGCGTGGAGCATGGAAGCTTACATTTTCATACAACTATATTTATTTTCATTCCTTCAGTAGAAGTAGATAACTGTATATTCCTAACAGATACCTTCAAATATTTTTTCTTAAAAAAAATGATAACTCCTGTTAATCTATTAATTGTGGAGCTGTTAGCATGGTAGTGGGGCTTCCTGGTGGCTTAGAGGGTAAAGAATCTGTCTGCAATGCAGGAGACCCGGGTTAGATCCCTGGGTCGGGAAGAACCCCTGGAAAAGGAAATGGCAACCCACTCCAGTACTCTTGCCTGGAAAATCCCATGGATGGAGGAGCCTCGTAGGCCACAGTCCATGGGGTCACAAAGAGTCGGACACGACTGAGCAACGTCACGTAGCATGGTGGTAAAGATAAGGAACTTTGGAGGGAACTAACCCTGTCCTCACACTTTTGCTTCATCATCTGTGGTTAACTGAACTTACTCCTCCCTGTGCTTGGCTTTCTTGTCTGTTCTGTATTATTAACAACACCTCTTCCACAGTCTTGTTCATTTCAATCACTCATTTAACAAAGTATTGATTTGTTATGTACCAGTTTATCAAACTTCAGGAGACAGTGAAGTACAGTGAGCCTGCAGTGCTGCAGTCCACGGGGTGGCAAAAAGTTGGACATGACCTAGCAACTGAACACCACCACCCAACAGTGGTCAGAATCTGCTCGCAAAGAACTAGTCTGGTAATTTAGTAGAGGGATTGAATATACATATTGATTATATATATAGTAAAAGGATTACACACTACGTAATGTAATATTGCCCCTAGCAGACTCTCTAGTAGTTGCTAAGGTAATTATTCAGTTCAGTTCAGTCACTCAGGCGTCTCTGACTCTTTGCGGCCCCATGGACTGCAGCACCCCAGGCCTCCCTGTCCATCACCAACTCCTGGGATTTAACCAAACTCATGTCCATTGAGTCAGTGATGCCATCCAACCATCTCATCCTCTGACGTCCCCTTCTCCTCCTGCCCTCAATCCTTCCCAGCATCAGGGTCTTTTCAAATGACTCAGCTCTTTTCATCAGCTTGCCAAAGTACTGGAGTTTCAGCTTCAACATCAGTCCAATAAACACTCAGGACTGATCTCCTTTCGGATGGATTAGTTGGATCTCCTTGAAATCCAAGGGACTCTCAGAGTCTTCCCCAACACCACAGCTCAAAAGCATCAATGCTTCAGAGCTCAGCTTTCTTCATAGTACAACCGTCACATCCATACATGACTACTGGAAAAACCACCTTGACTAGATGGACCTTTGTTGGCAAAGTAATGTCTCTGCTTTTTAATATGCTGTCTAGGTTGGTCATAACTTTCCTTCCAAGGAGTAAGTGTCTTTTAATTTCATGGCTGAAGTCGCTATCTGCAGTGATTTTGGAACCCAAAAATTAAAGTCTGCCACTGTTTCCACTGTTTCCCCATCTATTTGCCATCAAGTGATAGGACCAGATGCCATGATCTTAGTTTTCTGAATGTTGAGTTTCAAGCCAACATTTTCACTTTCCTCTTTCACTTTCATCAAGAGGCTCTTTAGTTCTTCTTCACTTTCTGCCATAAGGGTGGTGTCATCTGCATATCTGAGGTTATTGATATCTCTCCCGGCTATCTTGAATCCAGCTTGTGCTTCATCCAGGCCAGCATTTTTCATGATGCACTCTGTACATAAGTTAAATAAGCAGGGTGACAATATACAGCCTTGATGTACTCTTCCAGTTTGGAACCAGTCTGTTCTTCCATGTCCAGTTCTAACTGTTGCTTCCTGACCTGCATACAGATTTCTCAAGAGACAGGTCAGGTGGTCTGGTATTCCCATCTCTTTCAGAATTTTCCACAGTTTATTGTGATCCACACAGTCAAAGGCTTTGGCATAATTAATAAAGCAGAAATAGATGTTTTTCTGGAACTCTCTTGCTTTTTTGATGATCCAGCAGTTGTTAGCAATTTGATCTCTGGTTCCTCCGCCTTTTCTAAATCAAGCTTGAACATATGGAAGTTCACAGTTCATGTATTGTTGAAGCCTGGCTTAGAAAATTTTGAGCATTACTTTGCTAGCCTGTGAGATGAGTGCAATTGTGTGGTAGTTTGAACATTCTTTGACTTTGCCTTTCTTTGGGACTGGAATGAAAACTGACCTTTTCCAGTCCTATGGCCACTGCTGAGTTTTCCAAATTTGCTGACATATTGAGTACACCACTTTCACAGCATCATCTTTCAGAATTTGAAATAGCTCAACTGGAATTTCATCACCTCCACTAGCTTTGTTTGTAGTGATGTTTCCTAAGGCACATTGGACCTCACATTCCAGGATGTCTGGCTCTAGATGAGTGATCACATCATCATAGTTATCTCAGTCATGAAGATCTTTTTTGTATAGTTCTTCTGTGTATTCTTGCCACCTGTTCTTAATATCTTCTGCTTCTGTTAGGTCTATGCCATTTCTGTCCTTCATTGTGCTCATCTTTGCATGAAATGTTCCCTTGGTATTTCTAATTTTGAATGTTAGGTCCATGAATCAAGGCAAATTGGAAGTGGTGAAATAGGAGATGGCAAGAGTGAACAGTGACATTTTAGGAATCAGTGAACTAAAATGTACTGGAATGTGTGAATTTAGCTCAGATGACCACTGTATCTACTACTGTGCCCAAGAATTCCTTAGAACAAACTGAGTAGCCATGATAGTCAACAAAAGAGTCCAAAATGCAGCATTTGGATGCAATCTCAAAAATTAAAGAATGATCTCTGTTCATTTCCAAGTCAAACCATTCAATATCACAGTAATCCAAGTCTGTCCTGACCAGTAATGCTGAAGAAGCTGCAGTTGAACGGTTCCATGAAGACCTACAAGACTTTCTAGAACTAACACCCCAAAAAAGATGTTGTTTCCATTATAGGGGGTGGGAATGCAGAAGTAGGAAGTCAAGAGCTACCAGGAATAACAGGTAAATTTGGCCTTGGGGTACAAAATGAAGCAGGGCAAAGACTAATAGTTTTGCCAATAGAACACACTGGTCATAGCAAACACCCTATTCCAACAACACAAGAGAAGACTCTACACATGGACATTACCAGATAGTCAATACCAAAATCAGATTGATTATTTTCTTTGCAGCCAAAAATGGAGAAGTTCTATACAGTCAACGAAAACAAGATGCGGAGCTGACTATGGCTCAGATCATGAACTTCTTATTGCCAAATTCAGACTTAAATTGAAGAAAGTAGGGAAAAACCAGTAGACCATTCAGGTATGACCTAAATCAAATCCCTAATGATTATACAGTGGAAGTGAGAAACAGATTTAAGGGATTAGATCTGATAGAGTGCTTGAAGAACTATGGATAGAGGTTCATGACATTGTACAGGAGGCAGTGATCAAGACCATCCCCAAGAAAAAGAAATGCAAAAAGGCAAAATGGTTGTCTGAGGAGGCCTTACAAATAGCTGAGAAAGGAAGACAAGCTAAAGGCAAAGGAGAAAAGGAAAGATCCACCCAATTGAATGCAGAGTTCCAAAGAATAGCAAGGAAAGATAAGAAAGCCTTCCTCAGTGATCAATGCAAAGAAATAGAGGAAAACAATAGAATGGGAACAACTAGAGATCTCTTCAAGAAAAATTTGCATTAACAATCCTTTTTACCCCTCATGCCTTCCCATTTAATCAGCATCAGCCCCAAGCACCTTCTGTTTGGGTTTTTTTTTTTTTGGAATGCATAAAGTTATTTAACTTTTAGTCAGTGCCTCTTCTCATACAGTTTTCAAACTTAAATCCCCACTTTTACACATTTGCCTATTTTGTATTTTTTTTTCCTTTTAAGAATCAAATTTGAATATCAAGTCCCTCACAAGTCCTCCCTGATTTGGTTTTGAAACCCTGACCTTTGAACTCTCAAACCAAAACTACAGAAATAGCCGAACAGTTACACTGGAGACTGAAGTCTGGTTTTACAGTTTACCAGCTGTTCAAGTCATCATAAATTAATTAATCAGGCTAACTGTGCAACCTAACATTTTTGTTAATCATATCTGTGCTTTAGTTCTCTTTTTACAGAATGTGGAGATATTTTTATCTTCAGCATAGATTTACTGTGAGGAGTTAGTGTTATAATGAAAATATAGTTAGCTTTTCCCTGGCCCAAAGTGCACAATAAATACAAAACTCATATTATCATATTAGCCTTTTTATTTTATTGAAATGATCTGTTTGTGCTGGGTATCTCCAGATACCTTTGCACCAGGAAACCTTTCTCTCTCCTTGTCTTCTCTCTCTCTCCCTCTCTTTCTCTTCCCATGTTCAGTCCTTATACTTAGAAAATGCTCAATAAATACACATTTAATTGAACTGGATAAGAATATTCCTTAGCCTCAAAAAAACAAAGTCACCAAAACTGGTAATCAGGCGACTTCAGGAGAGTTAACAATGGATTTTAAGTAAATATTAATTCTATTGGTGATTGAATCAAAATGGTTGAACAGTGCTGATACCTATATAACTAAGGTGTATTGAAGGTTCATTTTTCATGACTGTGCAAGTAAAAATTAAATGATGTTCTTTAGTAAAAATGTATGTCAATTTACATGATATTCATATTAGCCCCAAGAGGTAGAAAGTTACCTCCTCTAGATAGAAGACAGAACCAGAGCTCACATCAGCTAAGGGGTTTCTCCAAAACCCAGCTAATAAATAAGAGAGCTCGAAATTTACCTTGATCCCCAAATCTCAACTCATTGTACCTGTTAGGTAGTTAGAATAGGAAAAAGGAGTCAAAAATGGTGATGGCAAAAAGACAAAGGGAAAAACGCCTGTGAAAATGGAACAAAAGAAAACCAGTGGACTGGAGTGAGAACTTCACGTGAAACAAAAACAGCCCCTTCTTGGCTAGCCCAATTTGCAGAGGGCAGGCTCAGTGGGGAGAAGACAAACAAATAAGAGGAATCCAAAACAGATTGGGGCCTCTCCTTTTGGGTCAGCCCACCCTCACACCTTGAAGGTGTACTCTCCTTTGCTTGCCGAATAAAACTGAGCTGTGATCAGACTGTAACACTGGTCTGCCATTTCAAATCTTTGCTGCGACAAGACAGACCTGAGGAAATTACACACTCCCCTGACACACCTATGTCAGACTGCAGCCACTATCCCAAACTTGAATACTAATCAATTATAGTCAGGCTTCTTTTCTCAGAATTTTGGTATAATAGAGATATAATTTGAGATATTGATGCTTGAGAAACACATATATTGTAAATTCTCTTATAGTCAAGTGATGCATTGCTTGCTTTTCTGATTATGCAGTCACACCTCAAATGAAAAGATAGGAAAATTTTAAATTAGTGCTTTACACACTCCAAAAAACACCACACTTTGAAAATTTCCAATGCTGTAAATCACACTATCTCTAATGAATATCTTCCCAATTCCCAGATTATTAACTATATCCCTAATGCTAGAATTCCTGGAGAAGGAAATGGCAACCCACTCCAATATTCGTGCCTGGAAAATCCCATGGAGGAAGAGCCTAGTAGGCTACAGTCCATGGGCTCGCAAAGAGTCAGACACAACTGAACGACTTTTCAGCTATGCTAGAATAACTTCAGAATTATATTCTTTTTTCACCCACCCATGAACATTTGATAACCAGGCACCAGAACAACAACAACAACAACAAAAATGTCATCTTTTTTTTTTCTTTCTGAAGGTTTTGGAAATCCCAGTTTTTCACCAGCTATTAAGTTGAAAAGTATAAAACACCAGAAATCCCTTAAAATGTAAGGCAGATTCTCACCAGATCAACCATGGTTCACTAAATCCTGCACATTTGTGCTTGCTCTCTAAGCAAGTTCCTTTCATAATTCTCCCTTTCCTGAGGATCCTTAGAATGTAATCTTGGGGAACGATTTGCACAGTTGGTGTCCAACCCCAGGAAAACTCAGTGCAACCTCATTACCTAGCTTAGACACAGAAAACTTGACCAAGAAAATTTCATGGGACCATATTAAAGTGTTCTCATCTCACAAATGTATGACATTTCAGAAAAGGCTTAGAACATAACCCCAAAATATTGCACTGGGTAGAAAAGTAAGGATTAAAGTCAGGGATTAAGATAGGTTCTCCCACCTAGGAGGTTATGATCTGAAGTTAGACAGGTGTGGCCAAAAATACTTTTTAATGGTACCTGAAATGACTCATTGATGTAGAGTTACCATTTTCAGTTCAAAGATCTCTAGAAAATTCTCAATTACATTTACTAATAAAATCATTCAATATATGGTGGAAGAATAGGTTTGCTTGGCATTCTATGTATAGGGTGAGGGATATATTTCAGATTTTTGTGACTTTTCATCTTTAAGTTCAGTTAGTTCTTTCCATGAAGAGTCTGAATTCCACTCAGCTTTTAATACAAAATAGCATTTTCAGATTAGGTTTCTTTGAATTACCCATTTACCTAAATAATTTAAACCTTTGAATTTTGCATATGTTTTAGAATTATTTTCCTCAAACTGGTTTTATATACTTAGAAAGTATAAGTGTAGTTCAAATGACCAGGTAAATTCCAGACATGGTCAATTTGATGCAATGATGCTTAGAAGACAGATTCTTAGCTTGTGTGTATTTAATCAGGACGTTAACTGTAAAAATGCATTCAGTTTATATCTTTGGTTTTTGTTGTTTTATGAATATATGTCTAATCTCTAAACTCTGGATCTACTTTTTATGCTATGTATTCTGACATATATACATATATGTGTCATTATACTACCTTCAAACATTACAATAAAGCAGCCTCTACATTTCCAAAAACATGTTCTCATTTTCTGTCAGGTTTTCCAATGATCCTGTTTCATATTGATTTTTTAGTAAAAAATCAAGACATTGCCAAAGTTTGATTATAAAAAATAAATTAACAATTTTATATATGTTGTTCAAGAAAGGCAGTAGAATTTTTAAAAATATTTTAGCAAACATAAATATATTAGTCTTCTGGCATAATGTCAAATATTAAACAAGGATTGTTAATATGGATTTTATTATATCACTGTCTTTCTGTCACTTTAATGACTCATTATGCAAAGAGAAAAATCACTAATTATTTGTTTATAGTTTTAGGACAAATTTGAGGTGACAGCTTTCAGTTTTTTCTTGAATTTTTTTTATACAGAAGAACTTTCTAAACTTTTATTGCCTATGAAAATCAGTAAATTACCATTAAATTATTTTTATTTTCTTTTCTGTAACACAGTAGTAGAAGACGTGGCTAAAAGGAGAAAATTCAACCACTTGTTCCATTTACCACTTATGACTTCCTACTATGGTTATACTTCCTACTACAGTTATACTATAGTTAGACTTCCTTCTAGGTAGGAAAGACTTCAGGGTCCTCCAGAGAAACAGAAGCAATAGGATATAAGGATTTATATAAAGAGATTTAGGATAAAGTACTGGCTCATATGGGCTTCCCAGCTAGCACTAGTGGTAAAGAACCTGCCTGCCAATGCAGGAGACGTAAGAGACGCAGCTTTGATCCCTGAGTTGGGAAGATAGCCCTGGAGGAGGGAATGGCAAACCACTCCAGCATTCATGCCTGGAAAATCCCACAGACAGAGGAACCTGGTGGGCTACAGCCCAAAAGGTTGCAAAGAGTCAGGCATCACTGAAGTGACAGTACGAAGGCACACTATCTCATATATCTATGGAGCCTGAGAAGTCACATGTCTACAGGCAGCAGACCAAGGATACGGTCTGAAGGCCTGAGAGCCAGATAGCAGAAGGTGCAGATTCCAGGTACAGCCTGAAGGCCTGAGAACCAGCAATGGTGAGGGCAGCAGAAGATCAATGTTCCAGCTCAAGTAGCCAGGCAGAGAAAGGGTAAATTCTCCCTTCCTCCATCCTCTCCTTCCATTCAGGCCCTCACATTGAATGATGTGCCCCTACATTGGACAGGGCAATCCAAATAAAATCTCTTCCAGAAACACCCTTACAGATACACCCAGAAATAAAGTTTAAACCTGTATCTGGGCATCCTGTAATCCAATACACTTGGATCCAGTTAGTGCTTGAATGGGAGAGTAACCCACTCAAGGGGTGGGTACATGGACATATTTATAACAGACAATGTACAGAGGATTTAAGAATGATGCCCTAGAAACTAAAATGTCTTACTAGCAGCTAACAAAGAAAAATGAAATCCAGAAATTGATATACTACCTCTTTAATAATGAAAATGATTTTGGACACTGGGCTTCAAATGAAGCTAAAAATATGGACATCATTCAGCTACAAATAATACTCAGTTTAGCCATACTTTATGGTTTTTGCATATACTGAAAATATTTGAAAATCAACTTATGGTTGTTTAAACCTATTACTCCAATTTTCACGAAAGCTTTGCTGATTTTGCCAGAGTTCACATTTAATTTATAGGTAAGATAGCTATAGGGGGAAAAAAAGGAAATTTATGATGTCTTCACTTCAGTAAGATGGTTATTATTTCATAGTCCATTATATCAAAGATTATGTTTATCCCATTTACTGTGTATGACTTCTAAGACCTGTGTAGTATCTCTGTGAGCTACAAACAGGCAAGGATTACTATCCCTATTTTATAGATAAGAAAAGAAAGATAATCAGAGCTCCTATTAATTGTCTAAACATTTTAACATCTGGGTTCTAAATGAAAAACCAAGTTTCTTCACTGAAAGATCTCTGTACACCACACTAAAATCGTAATTCAATGTGAACTTATAACTCTTAACTCTGCACTCTGTACTCCTACGAAAATATTATATGACAAAAATTTGGCTAATAAGGTGCTTTTTCCAGAATTCTGACCTTTGAGTAAGCAAGGCGAAGACAAATGAAGATCTGGGGATGATTCTGTATCTGGCAGGACACAGGAGGTCCACTGTTGAGGTGCCCCCAAGCAAATTGTTCCTGCAGATGATGTAGTCCATACTCTCTGCTGCCTATCTTAAACTCGGAACATTTTCTGAGCCTTGCTCTCCAGATTTCCAGTAATGCTATGGGCTAGAATATAAAACTCTAGTAAACTGTACATCAGCTTAAGTTAAAAGGGGCTGATTTCTGAATTAGGTTACAAGATCTTGACCAGTGCACCAGGAGAGCACAAAATTGACCACTTCAGTAGGTGTAAAAATAGCACATTGAGGTACAAGGTATTTGGGCTCCAGTTTGGAAATTTCTACATAGTATCAGTACAAAATCTTGTCAAATAATACACACCCTTTCTGAATTCCTTCTATCATAAAAAATGATAGTACTTGGTTTATCATCTCTAAGGTACATGCCATATCTAACATTCTATAATTTTACAATTTCTTTTGGTTTGAAGACAGGGATCCAAAGGCAATGTGGATTAGAGGAAGCAGAAATGAACCTAGCTTCATAAACGATTTAACCCAACTGACAAGTCAGCTCAGAATTTTACTAGATTTTAGGTGCTTTTCATCCATTCAATCTGTCTATTAAAGTATATGATACACTCACTTTTGAGAGTAATTTACATGTAGAGACTAGGTAGTTTTTTATATACCATTCTAGATATTCAAATAAAACTTGTCTTTCATATTACCAAAAAGAGACCAAAACATTAAAAACAGAAGCAGACCTATAAGTGACCCAGCTATTGAGTTTAGAAAACACAGTTCTAAAAAAAAAAAAAAGTAATAAACATGTTCCAGAGAATAAATGACAAGATGGAAATATCACTAACTATAATCCTTAAAAAATATATTAAATGGAATATCTATAGGAAAATAAATATCTGTAATTCAAAATAACTCAATATATGGGTTTAGCTGTAGATTTGACACAGCAGGAGAAAAGGTAAAGTGGAAAATGGATCAGTAGAAAATAGGCAGGATAATAAGGGCTGGAAAGCAGAGGGAGTGGAAAATGCAACAAACATTTGGGGCAAAGTAAAAAGGCTTAATAACCACATTTAAATTGAGTCCCAGAAAGGAATGTTGAGAGAAAACAGGAAAGAAATAATAGATGAAAATTTTCCTCACAAAATAAGGATTCAAGAAGTACAGTAAACCACAAAAAAAAAAGACTTTTTTTTTGTAAAATGGCAGTCAATCCATGACTAAGATAAAATATTGTGTGTGCATGCACACACACAGACAGATACACACACTCTCACACACACATATAGAAATGAATTTCTTTAAAAAGAGATTTGCTACATGGTATATCTAAAGTATTTGAAAACTTATGTCCACACATAAGTCCATGCCTACAAACAGGTGTTTACAGAAGGAAGCTTTATTCATAGTTGCCAAAACTTGGAAACAACCAAGGTATCCTTCAGTGAGTGAATGAATAAATGAATTGTGGTACACCTAGATGATAGAATATTATCCAACATTGACAATAAATGAGCTATCAAGCCATGAAAAGACATGGAGGAATCTAAAATGCATTATTCTAAGTGAAAGAAGGGCTTCCCTGATGGCTCAGCTGGTAAAGAATCCACCTGCAATTTGGGAGACCTGGGTTCTATCCCTGGGTTGAGAAGATCCACTGGAGGAGGGCATGGTAACCCACTCCAGTATTCTTGCTGGAGAATCCTCACAGACAGAGGAGCCCAGCAGGCTACATACAGTTCATGGGGTCCCAAAGAGTCAGATACGACTGAGCAACTAAGCCGACACAAGTGAAAGAAGCCAATCTGAAAAGGCTACCTGCTATATGATTCTCACTCTGTGGCAATCTGGAAGAGGCAAAACTATGGAGACAGTGAAAAGATAAGTGGCTGCCAGGAGCTAGGGGAGAAGCAGCGATGAACAAGAGAAAGCGAAAGTTGCTCAGTCGTGTCTGACTCTGCGACCCCATGGACTGTATGGACTGTATAGTCCGTGGAATTCTCCAGGCCAGAATACTGGAGTGGGTAGCCTTTCCCTTCTCCAGGGGATCTTCCCAACTCAGGGATCGAGCCCAGGTCTCCCACATTGCAGGCAGATTCTTTACCAGCTGAGCCACAAGGGAAGCCCAAGAATACTGGAGTGGGTAGCCTATTCCTTCTCCAGTGAATCTTCCCAACCCGAGAATCGAACTGGGGTCTCCTCCATTGTGGGAGGATTCTTTACCAACTGAGCTATGAGGCAAGCCCCAGAGATGAATAGGTGGAGCACAAAGAATGCGTAGGGCAGTGAAACCCTTCTGCGTATTAATACAGTAACAACTACATGTCATTGTAGTTGTTAAAAAAGAAAGACTATCTGATTTCTCACCAGAAACAATGAAATCCAGAAAACAGCTGCATGACATTTGTAAAGTGGTGGAAAAAATTTGCCAAGTTAGAAATCTTTCTAGGGAAACACTACATAGAATGATGGCAAAATAAAGGTGATTCTAGATTAAAAAAAAATCTGATGTAATTTATCATCAGCAGATCTCCCAAACAGAATTACTTAAGGATCTCTTCAGGCAGAAGTAAAAGGAATCTAAGCGTAAACATGAAAATGCAGGAAAAAGAAAAAGTTAATATGTAGATGAATATAACAGAACACTGACCATACAAAAGATACTAACATCTCTACAATGAATAAAATACATATGAGATTAAAATCATGACTACAATAAACAAAAGGCAGGAGAGGTACAGATGGAATTACTATTATGAGTCCTTAGAGTTACCTGCAAAGTAGTACAAGTACTATCTTATATTAGGACGAAACATGCCAAGGATGGGCTTCCCTGGTGGTTCAGACGGTAAAGAATCCACCTGCAATGCAGGAGACCCAGGTTTGATCTTTGGATCGGGAAGATCCCCTGGAGAAGGGAATGGCAACCCACTCCAATATTCTTGCCTGCGAAGTCCCATGGACAGAGGAGCCTGGCAGGCTACAGGCCATGAGGTCGCAAAGAGTCAGACACAACTAAGCGACTATGCACACACGCATGCCCAGGATACAAGTTGCAATCTTTAGGCTAACCCCTAAAAATAACAGCTAAATAATAAAAGTCTAACCTGCTAATTGAGAGGAATAATGATAAAATAACAACAAAGAAAACCTCAATTAATTGATCCAAAACAAGAGGAGAACAGTGAAGTGAAAGTTGCTTAGCCATGTCCAACTCTTTGCAACCCCATGGACTATATAGTCCATAGAATTCTCTGGGCCAGAATACTGGAGTGGGTAGACTTTCCCTTCTCTAGGAGATCAGCCCAGCCCAGGGACTGAACCCAGGTCCCCTGAATTACTGGCAGATTCTTTACCAGTTGAGCTACCAGGGAAGCCCAAGAATACTGGAGTGGGTAGCCTATCCCTTCTTCAGTGGATCTTCCTGACCCAGGAATCAAACTGGGGTCTCCTGCATTGCTGGTGGATTCCTTACCAGCTGAGCTACCAGGGAAGCCCAGGGATGTAATATTGTGAGATAAATAAGAAATGAAAAGAAAGATGGTAGATCAAAACCCAGTGTTTCAGTGATCACACAGAAATCAAATGGACTATTATAATTAAGTGAAAAGTCTTTCAGGCATGATTAAAAAGAAATGTTCTTCATAAGAATCACAGAAAAGTTAAATGACGAGAAAGTCAAAAAGGAAGGAAGAATTTCAAAGAAGTAGAATCAGATCCACTCAAATAGCAAGGACATTTCTATGCTCTCTTGAGGTCCTGAGATGGGCTAGTCCTAAATTTGAAGAAGCAAGGGGAGGAACTTATCCCATAGATGGGAAGGAACTTCTATTTCACTACCCAGGAGAACACTTCTATCCACTTTATAACCCACAGCTTGTCTTCATGTGTCTGGTTGGGCAAAGGAAAGAACTCACATTGTTCGGTCTCTGTTTTCCAGTGACTTTGCAGTAAGCAGTTCTGCCAAAGACAGTGAGTGTGAGGGCTAGGGAGAGTGATGATTCAGAAGCACATTTGCCCATTGGTCCAAGTCTCAGTCTTTAATTAGTCTTATTCTTAATGAAATCCATACACTGACCTCTATCATGCACTCCTAATGATTACATTTGTCAATTCTTTCAAAGTTCTAGAGTGATTTAAGAATGAGACAAATGATTAACCTCCAACCTGCACATAATAAGTAGGTGTGAAAGGTCTCAAGGAAAATGCACCTGTTTTCAATTTTTATTTCAGTTCCCCAAACATACATTCATGTGCACAGTAAAACACGCCTGCTCATTTATAAATGAAATAAGATTAAATTACTATCAAAAGCAACATTAATGAGAAAGAAAAGAAACTGTTGGGCAGCTTGAGCAAGTGCCTATCCGTTCTGGTAGAGTCTGTTCCCCACACTCTCTTGACGTCATTTAGCGGATCATCCTAGGGAGGATCTGAGGTGCAAGACTGCATGAATGAATGCTAGGACTTGGTCAAGGCACAGCCTCCAATTTATTAACTGCCAGCACCTACTTTTTGACAGCCCACACTAGTGAAAGATGAACAAATATATGCATCTAGTTTCAAAACACAGGAGAGTCAGGGCTTTCTTGCTATATTCATCTTCTCAATTGGTCTGAGACTAAAGAACTTAGACCATAATTTCTAAAAAGGTTCCCAAATTTTGGAAAATAGACAACATTTTATTTTACTTCTTAAAATAAAGTATACCTAATGGAAACCATTTATGGTTTTATTAGTAGTAGCACTTCTGACATTCTTTTCTCCCAGTTTCTTCATATTTTTTCCTATAATTGAGATTATCAATGTTAAATGACTCTTTAGACTCTGTATGCCTTTATTAATTACAGTTGCTCTTTTTTTTAATGTTCAGCTTTTTAAAAGTCTTATTACTTATTACTATCAATCACTCAAATTTAATAATGTACACAAAATTAGCTTTACTCTTTTACATTTTGACACCTTAGACTTAATGATATGCAATTGTTTGATATTCCTTTTTGCAGAGATGTGTCACTGTTCTGAGTTAGAGCTATTTTGAACTAGCTTTTATCTTTCAGCATTTAAATAATCTAAGTCCTATGTAGCTTGCTGTATTTTTCTTTATTATTTACTTTCTCCCATGTTAAAGTCATCTGTTGAAATTCCTGCTGCTTTTTTAAACTCCTACTCTTTGTTTTAAAATATTCAAGTCAGTGTTAGACTTCTTTATAACTCCCACACTCAAAGTACTGTTTCACATCTTACCTGAAAAAATCTTTAACAATAGTTTCACAGCCTGCTTTGAAATTCTAAAAATGATAGAAGTACATTTTAGACAATATGAGCTGGAAAAGGCCTAAGCGAAATAAACTAGTTTGGACCACATATTTATCAAGATCATTAGTTTATCAATAAGAAAACTGAACCGCAGAGAAGTGACTCAAGTCACCCAGACTTTACTGTTCAATGCTGTGATCAGAATTTGCTGTGATCAGTACCAGGCTGGTATTATTTTCATCATAACATATCATGACTTGTGCTAGGTCATTGGTTGAATGTTTCTAAGAATATTGACAAGTTCTTACTAACTAACCATAATCAAAATAAAATTCACAGTTCTATTAACCAGAATAATCTAGAATGTACCCTTATGGCATTATGTGTAAATTTGAGTGTACAAATGTTTACATACATAAACATATATACATATGTATATACACATATATTCATACACACAACATATATAATACATATTATATATAACCTGTATATATATTATGCATGTTTATATGTAGTATATATGGCATATAGCATGTATATAGTGGATAAAATATATAGTAGATACAGAATACAATATATAAGTACAGAGTATATAGTACTCACTATACAGGAATTGGCCAAAATGTCTTATTTTTGTGATTATCTGCTCCTTTATTTATAAAATATAATTAAATAAAAAAATCCCAGAATGTCTTATTTTTGTGGTCATTACCTACTCCTTTATTTATAAAACATAACTACATTAAAAAATCCAAGTCTGCTATTTTTTATGAATAAAAATATTGTAGGTAATGAAGGTATCAATAAACATGAATTTCCATAACACAGATCCTTAAGTAGAAGCTGAATTTTTACTGATTCCAGGAATGCGAATAGAAAGTTTGATAGTTACTCTCTTCCCCCCACTCCAAAAAGATTTATTGTTCTTTTAAATATAAAACACGAAGAAAATTCCAGTTAAAGAGCCTGTTCATATTTGTTGATTCAGTGTTATTTTTGACTGACCTGGTGCTCAATGGAAGATACAGTAATGGTAGAAGACATAACTAAGCTAAAATTCAGAATGCTGGAACACAACCTGTGAGCCAAAAGATGGGGAAAATGAAGCTGCATAAGCAGGCAAGCACAAGAACTTGAAGCAGTTAGGAAGATTATGAATTTTACCCTGAGTAAAAATGTTAGAGACTGAAGGATTTTATGCCAGGAAGCAATCCCACTCCCCTTTTATCCTATGAAAATAGAAATCTTTCTAACACAATCTGATCATGCCAGCCTTCTATTTAAAATTTTCAATGATTCCCTATCAGCAGCAGCAATTTATTTTTTTATTCATTATCTCCTACCACTTCTGATTTAGACATGAAATCTAGACATCTTTAAACTTTACAAACAGAATATCTGATTCCATATCCATCACTAGGATCATGTGTTTCTTTAGCAGAATGTCCCCTCATCTCATTCCACTGTCTGTTTCCTCTTACCTCCAGTCTTCAGCCCTAAATTCTCCCATAACATGTATTGGGTAAATCTAAATCTCCTCTTACCATCCTGGGCCAAGGACAACTGCACACATTTCCAACATCAATCCAAAATATGCTGGCCTCTCTTTCCTTTAGGATTACTAAGACTTTACATTTGAATCTCATAACACTTATCCGACTGTATTATGTATTCGCACAGTTTTTCCTTTACTGGATTCTAACAGGAACTGTGACTTATGCATCACTGTAACCTTAGCATATAACATATGTCGGCGTTTAATAAATGTTTGTTAAAGAAAAGAAGGAATGGATGAATTTACTGTGAAGTAGAGGAAGATGGATGAAGACTAAGGATATCTATCTGGTTTATCAGATGAAAGTCTTTGAGAAAACTGAAGGAAGTGTGAATCCGAATAAAATAAGAGATGTCAGGAAAGGATACAGCAATAGTAATTCAAATAAAATTCTCTATTCCTAAGTAACGATTCTGTACTGAACCTTAATCTTCCTCAACCAGAGTTAAAAATGGATGATGGAGGCACAAGGGAAATTCTCTAATATTTAAACAGAGGTTTCTGATTTACTTCTCTCTTAACTGTGAATACTGCCTAATAACCACATCAAAATACACTAAAAAAAAAAACTTGGGAATTGAAAAATATTTCACAATACCATCAGCCAACTGATTAAAGCAGAGTGATATCACTTAACTGTTACACTTATACAATAGTATACTAGACCAAGATGTCAACAAATTTTGTAAAATAATGAGGTGTCCATACTTCTTTCTTGGAAAAAAAATTTTTTTGTTAAGAAAGAATTTAATTTTGCCCAAAAAGAGATCTGACCTTTGCCCTGAAATTCTAGGAGATAATCTCTAAACTCTTAGAATGTCATGCCTCACTATAGAGTCTTTGTTCAGGGTTGGGGCTGGTCATGCTAGAAAAAAACAGTAATACGATTGAGGATGGGGGCTTTGGACCACACAGTATCAGCTGCCCTGGAGACTGAGATGAACCCAGTGGACAAAAAATCAATTAATATTGCACACTTGGTAGAGACCCAGTAAAAACTCCAGAGTCAAGGCTAAGTTGAGCTCACCTGGTTGGCAACACTCCAAGCATATTATCATATATTGATGTCTTGTGAGTAATGCATTCATGACTCTGTGGAGGGAGAACAATAGAAGCTCTGCGTTAGGTGTCTGCTCTTTGCACATCTTCTCTTTGCTAATTTTCTTCTGTATCCTTTGCACAGTATATTGATAAATAAAACAGCTTTCAGTGAGTTCTGCATATCTTTCTAGCAATTACTGAAACTGAGAGTTGTTTAGGGAAATCCCCTTGAGCCTACAATTTGCATCATAAGTCAAAGCACTTGTGTGGACTGTTTCCCTGTTTTCATAATTATCTAAAATTTCCACAACTTTCAAATACTTCCTACACTACTCCTATTCTGGGCCCCCATCTATTGTTGTCATTGTACTCTCTGACCTTACCTGGAGTGCAAAGCATAAACTAACAAGATTTATTTAGAAGAAATGAAAAAGAAAGCCCACTACTGCTCTGTGTGTGTGTGTGTGTGTGTGTGCGCGCGCACGCACATGCTCTGTCATGTCCAACTCTTTGTGACCCATGGACTGTAGCCCATCTGGCTTCTCTGTCCATAGAAGTTTCTAACCAAGGATTCCAGAGTGGGCTGACATTTCCTACTCCAACTGCTTTGTGATGTTCACTTTAAAAAAGAAAAAAAAAAAGGAGTAGATGAGAGGATAGTTGTTTATTTGGCCTGAGGAACTTGTGGGCTGAGGCATACATGCCTACCACAAAAAGAAGGAATCTGCAGGTTTTCTTGCTAGAACACCAAGTACATAAGAATACTGTCAAAACTTTGACTACATAAAAAAAGGCTCTGGCCAACAAGGCAAAAAAAAGGCTTCTGGGCATCAAGAAGTGGAAACCATTATACCCACAGAATGGGCACCTTCTGATGATCACAGCACCAATTCTGCATGAAGCAGAAAAGCAAAAACACAGAGAAAACCTCACTGGTTTGCAACTTCTGGAGTTTCCCAGGTGAAATTCAAAGCTGGCCTCCACACAGAGAGGAAAAGGAGAGACAGAAGGAAGAAGAAGATCACTCCAGATTGGTTAAGTGATAGGATAAATAAGCAAGGGAACTCATATTCAAGGCTTGTCTTAGCTACAATATAACTAGGTCTTTGCACCCACCAGAATCTTAAAAGTTTATATAGAGGCCTTAATGAGATTCAGTCATGTATTTACATAGTCCAGACAGTTTCGACAACACATCACTCTCACATGGCTACATGCCTAAAAAAGTTCTGACTACCGGAATGGTGGAAGAAAGATCCATTTCAAGGACAGGGGAGAGGGTGAGAACTCTCTGACTGCCCAGATCCAGCTTGGGGGATCAACCAAAGGCCACATCCTCTAGATGATCTCCTCCAACAAGCCTGAGTGCTCAAGTGTCTGTATGGGTTTTCTATTGCTGAGTAACAAACTGTTACACATTAGGAGGTTGAAACACACTCACATTCACAGTCTCAGGGATGAGGGAAGGCATTACTGGCATATAACCTATGCAAGTAATCTGCATAGGTTACTTGTGCAGAAATGTGAACTGACAAACACTTCTGTTTACTGAGATTCTGGGAGACACTGAACTATAGTGGTGTACTATAATAAGCACAGTTTTGTTACATGTACACTTGTTAGTACAAATGTGGTCTCTGTGCACGAATAAAATTGTAGGTGATAACTGAGCTCTCTAAGGGAGGGTTTTCCACAAGCAGAAGTTAATAATGAACCTTGAGAAATTAACCTGATCCTTAGTGTACCGTGGTCAATTTCTTACAAAGCTGTCAGGTCTGTTTCAGTGCTGTAGTCTTATTGAAAATGATACCATTTCGTCTATAGCCATCAAGATTGGGACCTTCAAAGGGCACTGTGACAACTGAACCCTTTACACCTAACTATATCTCTATGATGTTTCTAAAAGGAAGAGAGCCACTTGGATAAAAATCAAAAATAAAATGCTACTGTAAAAGATGTTCATATTTTTTCTTATGGGAATTCCAGATTCACTACATGTGAATAGTGAATTTTAACCAGTTTACAACTGGTTATAATTTACTTGTTAGTAAGAAACAAAAATAAAATTGAAACCTAAGATAATCCTCACTCCAAATGCTACAATCAATTAATAAATCACTGACTGTCCAGCTCTTTCATGGAAAATCTGTCATCACCTTTAGCTACAAAAACGAAGCACAAAGTTCACCTTGATATAAACAGAGGGAGTTGACAGAGTGGTGAGCACTTCCGTTTCCTGAAATGTACTCCTTGTACACATAAGGTTGTGAATATTCCTCAAATCAGGAAAGAAAAAAAAAACCACATAGTTTAAATTCAATATTCAAAAGAATTCACGTATTTGTGAGAGGTTGCATGATTCCAAAGTTGAAAAAGAACTTTTCTATAATATATAATTTAGTTATCCCCTTGGAATTCTAGAGCTTGATTTCTATTGATACATTGAAGCTGTGAAATTAAATGCACATATTCTTACAATGAGGAAACTGAGAGATAGGAAGACTACCTAGATAATTTTTAGCAAGATTCATTGGCAGACCTCAGATCAAACACCGCTAAAAACTCCCGTTTTTTTTTTACCATATCAAACTACACCCCATTTCATGATAAAAATTTTCCTTTCAACTTAATCATATAGAAACGTCTCTCAAAGTCTAATCTCAAGGCCTCAACCAGTTGTTTAAACCCTGTGTTAGCTTTACCTATAACATACTGAATCAGAAAGTCTGAAACTGTTACCATAATAAGCATGTTTGTAAGATTTTTGTAGGTAAAGTTTAAGAACTACTGCCTTTTGAAACATAAATCATTTACTTGTTTACTCATTGTACTACAATAAAAAGATCCCTGTTTGAGCTCACTTATTCCTCAGTGATTCTACAATTATCCCAAATTTCCTTTCATAATTTTAAATGAAAATCAGCTTGTATTTCATTGATCTAAAGATCACTATTCTGAAATTCTTAGTAAATCTGACAAAGTTGAATGCATACAACATCCCATTGATTAGGGCATCCTATGCAGTATAAGCAAGATTTTCAAACAATGTATAAACTATTTCAAAATCTGTGCTTTCTTATTTTTAACCATCATAATATTGAAGATTATAATTGCTTGTATTCTGAAGTTACAATTTCTTTAGCAATAATTCAGTATACGAGAAATCTGAACCCTGGTTAAAAATCTATGTGTGATTTTTTTCAGGCCTAATCATAAGGAATAATTATCTATCAGGCCACTTGGGGAAAAGTTGCCCTCCCCACACCAGGTTTGATGCACAGAAGTCTCTAAAGGGTGTTGCAGTCAAGGAAACAGTCCCCTCGCCTTCACTCTTTCACGTTATTTCCATTTCTAGTCAAGGCGCCTTCATTCCCAGATCTATATATCTGAAGCAATAGGCAAACATCTTCCTGGCAGCTCCTGAGGCCTCATTACTGGGAAGAATGCAGAAACCTGAAACTTTCCCCGACCTTAACTCAGCATCCAGTACTTTTCCATTCCTACCTCTTCCCCTGCCAACATGCTATAGCCCACAGAACTGCTGGAGTCTTTTGTTCAGGGCTTCCTCAAAAGTAACATGAAAAAAAAAAAAAAAAAGTAACATGACCCACCACATCTGTGCTAATCTCCCTGACCCTTGATGGGTGTGCCGTTCAATAGGGGACAATGAAATCGTCTTCCAGTTCTTTATATCGATAACTCTGCCTTATACCACCGTAGTAAGTAATGAATAACTGAATCCTTTCATTGATGGCTTGCTGCTATAATTGGTGACTCCGACACCTGGAAGCTGAGTTCTCTCTCTGATCACCTGAGCTCCTGACAGTATATAGTCATATTCCCTTTCTAAGAGATCATCCTCTTTGGTTTTGTTAATAATAAGTACCAATTATCTGTCTCTAATTCTGGGACACCAATTTTCTCCTGGTCTGGGTACTGGTTCTTGGGGCTTCAAATTCTGATTGGAATTGGCACTATTGGCTCCCTGGCTCTCGAGCCTTCAAATTACATCATAGGCTTTTTCTTAATCTATTAGCAGCGGGCAGATGGTGGGGCTTTTCAGCCTCTACAGTCAAGTGAGCCAGTATCTCATAATAAATCTTTTCAGGTAGATACATGATAGACAGAGCTAGAGATCTCCTATTGGTTCTATTTCTCTGGAAAACCCTGACTAGTACAGACCCTTTCGTGATAATTCACCATAGACCTTTCACTAATAATATTTAGTATACCAAAGCACTGCATATTAAACATTGACATTAAAAGTTTGCTGACTGGTAGTTCCCTGTTTCAACTCTGATACATAAAGAGCTGAAAATGTTTATTGCCATCTGGCTGCTGTCCATAGGGTCACACAGAGTCAGACAAGACTGAAGCAATTTAGCAGCAGCAGCAGCATGAGCTGAATTGCATACATTCAAGATTCATATGTCGAAATTCTAACTCTCAGTACCTCAAAATGCAACTGTAGTTGGAGACATGGTAACTAGGATAAAACGAGATCACTGGGCCCTAATCCAGTGTAACAGGCTGATGTCCTTATAAGAAGAGGAAATTACAGATAAACGCCGAGGGGAGGCCATGTGAAAACAGGGCGAAGACAGAGATGGCCATCTATAATCTGAGGAGGAAGGCCTTGGAAGAAATCAACCCAGCTGACACCTTGACTTCTAGACTCCAGAGCTGTGAGAAAATACATTTTGCTTGTTTAAGGCACCAAGTCTGTGATGTTTTGTCACGGCTGCTCTAGCGAATCCATACACCTTCCTTACAGAAAGAGAAAGCTGGACAAACTGAAACTCAGTGAAATTTCTCAGACCTATCAAAAAAGTGAGATTGTAGGGAAAACTGCAACCTGGAATCTAGAAAGTTAGGGGACTCCCGAGTCAGAGCTGATATCTGCTGACACGGGGCAGAAACCGTTAGAGCCTTCAACTATTTGAAGTACTCAAACAGCAATATTGCCAAATTGCTTGAGGCTTAACGTGACCTACGGTGACAATGAAAAACTCTTGGGAGCCATAGTCTTAGCTCTCGTGCCACACCACAAACACACACACACTCACACTCAGCTCCCCAAATACACACTTCGCTGGGCTTCACAGACATAAACTGTCAAGGTTTTCAAGTGTGGGCTGTGCATACTGGCTTACTTCCAGAGTCTACTGTGGAAAAGGGAATCACTTTACAGTAAAGAAACTTGACAAAACTATCTCAGTGAGATAACATCAACAGTGATGCCTTGTTGATGATATATGCTTTTGACATGTGGCGGTGAGAATGGAACTTTACCTGTGTGGCTTTCTCCCAAAAATTAGCCTGAGTCTAATTATGAAAAAAAAAAAAAAGAGAGAGAGAGACCTATTAAGGGACACTGTATAGAATTTCTGAGCAGTAATCCTCAAAACTGTCAGAATCACTGAAGACAGAATAAATTCTGAGAAAATATCATAGCCAGAGGAACCTAAGAAGACACAGTTACTAAATGCAATTTTATATCCTGAATGATATTCAGGAATAAAAAAATAATATTGGAGAAAACTTAAGAAAATGAGAATAAAATATAGACTTTAATTCATTTTTTAAAAGCCATTTGCTTGATACTTGCTCAGGATTATATATTTAAATACCATGTTTAAATATTTATTTAAATATTTAAATATTAAATATCATTTTAATATCATATATATATATATATATATCTATCTTATGGGCTTCCCTGGTGGTTCAGTGGTAAAGAATCCGCCTGCCAAAGTGGGAGACAGAGGTTCCATCCCTGGGTGAGGAAGATCCCCTGGAGAAGGAAATGGCAACTCCAGTATTCTTGCCTGGGAAATCCCATGGACAGAGGAGCCTGGCAGGCTATTGTCCGTGGGAGATCACAAAACAGTCAGACATGACTTAGTAACTAAGCAGACTCCACCACATAACTTATACTAGAGGCAATAAATACCTAGACCGTTCACCTACAGACATGCATGCATCAAAAATAAATCCAAACAACCTCACCAGGCAGGCTGTGGTCATTCAGGAGGCCGTGCTGGTCCTCCTAAAGCAGAGCCAGCCTCCAGAGAACGGGAACCACAGAGGCATAGAAGAATGAAAGAAGAACCTACTCCTGGCATGACCATCATCACCACAGTGCAACAGGCGCCTCTAGGTCAGCACCAATCTCCATAAAAACTGCATGGCAACGCTGGACTTACGTGGTACCAGTCCCCTCCGGGTGAGCACTGCAGCAGCGAGTCCTCTGAGATGCTGGCGACACAGGCCTCAAGATGGTCTCCCCGCCAGCCAAGCACCGAACTATGACCGGTGGGAGCAAGACAGCAGGCAGCGAGAGCACGCTCATCGCACTGAGTGTGGGCACAGGCGAGCAGCCGCGGGCAGGGGGTGTCCAGACCAGCGGCCTGAGCCCTCTTCCTACTGGGAGTATCAGCTGCGCAGTGCGCAGGGGATGTGCTGCTTCTCGCGATGCTTGGAGAGCATCCTCTTCCTGCGTAGAGGGCTGTAGGGTTGTATTTCACGCCTCAGCATGGAAAACGCAAAACCCAGGTGGCCTTAAAACTCCTTAATTTAAACAGACGTCATACTTGAGCAACACCGCGAGACAAAGCCAGGCTCAGGCCCCGCCCTGCGCTCAAGTTAGCGCCGAGTGAAACCTCCTGGTCCTTCCCCGGACGGGAGGACAGGCCTGGTGCCCGCGGACATGCCAGGCCTGGGCAGGGGTCCACACGCTGCCCGGCGCTGGGGACCTAGACCATACATTGTGGCTCCTGTGTGAAATTAGAATGCTTTGAGGTGTGCTTTCTTCACAAAATAATGCGGTCTTTAACATTTCAGGTCACTCCATTTCTACAGTGGGAATTTTGGAATCATACGGGACCTTTTGTGTGGATTCAGTTGGGGAGAAGCAAGGAGGTTGTTTGTTTTCAGCCTGAGAAATGAATGACTTCTGTCTGTCCAGATAAAGTCAGATGGAGCCACATGGTGATATCTGCAAAATTTCCTGTTAGAGCAGCTGCCTGATGAATTTAATCCACCTCCACTTCCGGGTGTAGGACAGTCAGACGGACACGGAAGGGCTGCTTGTAACCATGATGAAAAGAACTGCTGGCCCGTGCAGCTGCATGTACCTGTTTCTCTTTCTTGCTTCTTTTGCTGTTTGTTTCTTGGTGTTGACCTTGTCCCTCAAATAATTTTCCACTGCAAGTAAAACAAGTCTCCTACGTATTGTGTATATTTAAAGAGACAGCACTATTACTACTTCATGGGGCGGGGGAGGGTCAATCTTTCATCACACACCCTTATCAAACCCATGTCACTGATTTCTCCATGGCACATTTGCTATGTAAGGTGCCAGCATCACCAGCCCTAGGCATCCTCTGATCATCTGGCTGCAGGATGATGCTGTGGGAGAAGGCTGTGATTTGCACCACTTGCAACAAGAGCAGCTGCTGCATGAAGCAGAAGCTGCCCGTTACTACACGGATCTTGGAAGCAAGCACCTTTCTCTTGGAAACACCTGGGTTGTTTCGTGATCTGTAGTAGGAAATACTACTCACCCTTTCAGAACTGAATCCAGCACTAAGGCTGACGTCTCTTCTTCAAATAACAAAAAAGGAAAAAGAAACAAAGGTGAGGGATGGAGAAGTAGGAGGTCTTCCTGGCCTCACCTCATGCCCCTCCAGAAGAAAACCACTCACCTTTACAGAGTGTTACAAGGATCACAGCTAAGCAGCCATGCCAATAGATAGAGAGCTTTGGCCTTATTGTAAATTTCTAAATGTCATCATCATAAGATTATTTGTTTAAATGTGGTTCAGATCAGTTAATTTTAGTTAGTCATGTCTGACTCTTTCTGACTCAATTGACTGTAGCACGCCAGGCTTCCCTGTGCATCACCAACAAACAGAATTTGATCAAACTCGTGCCCACCAAGTTAGTGACACCATCCAACTATCTCATCCTCTGTCTTCCCCTTCTCCTCCTGCCTTCAATCATTCCCAGCATTACAGTCTTTTCCAACAAGTTAGTTCTTTACATCAGGTGACCAAAGTATTGGAGTTTCAGCTTCAGCATCACTCCTTCGAATGAATATGAAGGACTGATTTCCTTTAGGATGGACTGGTTGGGTCTCCCTGCTGTCCAAGGGACTCTCAAGAGTTCTCCACCACAGTTCAAAAGCATCAGTTCTTTGGCACTCAGCTTTCTTTATAGTCCAACTCTCACACCCATACATGACTACTGGAAAAACTACAGCTTTGACTAGACAGATCTTTGTTGGCAAAGTAATGTCTCTGCTTTTAATATGCTAAGTTGGTCATAGCTTTTCTTCCAAGGAGCAAGTGTCTTTTAATTTCATGGCTGCAATCACCATCTGCAGTGATTTGGGGCCCAAAACAATAAAGTCTCTCACTGTTTCCCCATCTATTTGCCATGAAGTGATGGGACTGGATGCCATGATCTTAGTTTTCTGAATGTTGAGTTTTAAGCCAACTTTTCCACTCTCCTCTTTCACTTTCATCAAGAGGCCCTTTAGTTCTTCTTCACCTTCTGCCATAAGAGTGGTGTCATCTGCATAGCTGAGGTTATTGATATTTCTCCTAGAAATCTTGATTACAGCTTGTGCTTCATCCAGCCCAGCATTTTGCATGATGTACTCTGCCTATAACTTAAATAAGAAGGGTGATAATGTACAGCATTGACGTACTCCTTTCCCAATTTGGAACCAGTCTGTTGTTCCATGTCCAGTTCTAACTGTTGCTTCCTGACCTGCATACAGATTTCTCAGGAGGCAGGTCAGGTGGTCTGATATTCCCATCTCTTTAAGAATGTTCCACAATGTATTGTAATCCACACAGTCTAAGGCTTTGGCATAGTCAATAAAACAGAAGTAAATGTTTTTTTCTGGAACTCCCTTACTTTTTCAATGACACAGTGGGTGTTAGCAATTTTTTTTTTCCATTTATTTTTATTAGTTGGAGGCTAATTACTTTACAATCTTGTAGTGGTTTTTGTCATACATTGACATGAATCAGCCATGGATTTACATGTATTCCCCCAAGCAATTTGATCTCTGCTTCCTCTGCCTTTTCTAAATCCAGCTTGAACATCTGGAAGTTCATGGTTCACGTACTGTGAAGCCTGGCTTGGAAAATTTTGAAAGCATTACTTTGCTAGAGCATGAGATAAGTGCAATTGTGTGGTAGTTTGAGCATTCTTTGGCATTGCCTTTCTTTGAGATTGGAATGAAAACTGACCTTTTCCAGTCCTGTGGCCACTGGTGAGTTTTCCAAATTTGCTGACATATTGAGTGCAGCACTTTCACAGCATCATCTTTTAGGATTTGACATAACTCAACTGGAATTCCATCACCTCCACTAGTTTTCTTTATAGTGATGTTTACTAAGGCTCACTTGGCTTCACATTCCAGGATGTCCAGCTCTAAGTGAGTGATCACACCATCATGATTATCTGGGTCATGAAGACTTTTTTTGTATAGCTCTGTGTATTCTTGCCACCTTTTCTTTATATCTTCTGCCTCTGTTAGGTCCATACTGTTTCTGTTCTTTATTGTGCCCCATCCATCCATCTTTGCATGAAATGTTCCCTTGGTATCTCTTAATAATCTTGAAGAGATCTCTAGTCTTTCCCATTCTATTGTTTTCCTCTATTTCTTTACATTGATCACTGAGGAAGGCTTTCTTATTTCAAATTCTTGCTATTCTTTGAAGCTATGCATTCAAATGGGTATGTCTTTCCTTTTCTCCTTTGCCTTTAGCTTCTCTTCTTTTCGTAACTATTTGTAAGGCCTCCTCAGACAACCATTTTGCCTTTTTGCATTTATTTTTCTTGGGGATGGTCTTGATCCTTGTACTGCCTTCTGTACAATGTCATGAACATCTGTTTATAGTTCTTCAGGGACTTAGTCTATCAGATCTAATCCCTTGAATCTATTTCTCACTTTCACTGTATTATCATAAGGAATTTGATTTAGGTCATACCTGATCCCTACATTCTTCAATTTAAGTCTGAATTTGGCAATAAGGAGTTCATGATCTGAGCCACAGTCAGCTCCCAGTCTTGTTTTTGCTGACTGTATACCGCTTCTCCATCTTCAGCTGCAAAGAATATAATCAATCTGATTTCGGTATTGACCATCTGGTGATGTCCATATGTAGAGTCTTCTCTTGTGTTGTCAAAAGAAGGTGTTTGCTATGATCAATGCGTTCTCTTGGCAAAACACTGTTAGCCTTTGTCCTGCTTCGTTTTGTAGTCCAAGTGCAAATTTACCTGTTACTCCAGTTATCTCTTGACTTCCTACTTTTGCATTCCAGTCCCCTATGATGAAAAGGACATCTTTTTTGGGTGTTAGTTCTAAAATGTCTTACAGGGTATGAATGTTGAACCATTCAACTTCAGCTTTTTCAGTATTACTGATTGGGGCATAGACTTAGATTACTGTGATATTGAATGTTTATTGCCATTCATTACTGTGATATTGAATTGCTGTTTCTTCAATTACTATCTGTATAAACTATAATATTTGTATCAATTATAATATTTGCATCAATATTGATATTTAATCAATATTGTATCAATTAGTGTGATATTGAATTTGTATTGAATGATATTAAAAGTGGTTAACTGGTGTTTAATATTTTTTAACACAGGAAAAAAAATCTTTATTTTTCCTAGTGGATTGAAATAACTCAGGATGGTATATTTAGGCAATTTTAAAACATTTATTATTTACCTAGAGACCAGATATGGTAAATTTGTTTTAAGTACTGTGTGTCAGATCACTGTATGGAGCTGTCACAATGTTACTGCAGATAATGCACATTAAAAATTATGAAATTACTGCAAGAATAAATAAATAGAATAAATCCAAGAAGTACCAAAAGATATAAAGTGTATAAATAGAAACGGAATAGCTTTCATCCCTTCCCGCCCTGCCCCTGTTCTCACCATTTTGTGTTTTGTGTATCTCTTCAGCATTTTCATACAAGGATTTATATACACATCTTTTAAATTTTTAATCAAATTGTACAATACATGTTGTTTTGAAACTTGCTTTAATTTGCTTGAAATAAAAAGTAAATTTGCTTGTCATTCCCCTAGTAGTTGAGTGTATGCGGGATGAACAACATGTTTTCTTCATTTTTGTAACCTCACTCTTACAGCAGAGTAGTAGGCAATCAGTAAATATTTGTTAAATGAGTAAGTGGGTAATATAAATTTCTCAAAGTGTAACTCACTCACTGATCATTTAAATTATGTCATGAGAGATGCTAACTTATTTTGAAGCTGAAAACTGTAAATTAGAACTTTTCAAATTTTTTTTTTGGTATATTTCAATTTTTAGAGTTCAATATCTGGATACTTAAATGAGATAAAGTAGCCACCAAGCAAATGGGAACTCTGAAGCATTTTGCTTGTTTGTTTTTTGTTTTATTTTTTTTTCACTTTTGCATTATTATCTGGGAACTGCATTTTACACTTCATTCAGAGAAGGAACATAGGGGTTTTTAAAATAGTATTTAGGTATAATCCTCACATTAAATCTAGGTGGAATTCCATAGAATGTGAAAATTTAGCATTCTCATAACATTTCTACAATTTCCCAGTATACATATATTCATACAGTTTTCTCAAACTTCTTGATATGATGTACTGCCCATTGCACAGAATACACCCAGATGTGAATTTCAACACCTACTTTGTACTCCACAAAACAATGCCTATGCTATATAGGAACAGATGGCAGAAATTAAAGAAGATATCAAGTAGCAAAGAGAGGCAGGTTTAACCTGGTATCCGTAAATATCTCGAAATGTGAACTGAAGTTTTCAGAGTAAAAAGCTAGCTAGCTATGGCAGACAAAGGGGTGTTAGTCATTAAGCCGTGTCCAGCTCTTGTGACCACATGGACTGTAGCCTGCCAGGCTCCTCTGTCCATTGAATTCTCCAGGCAAGAATACTGAAATGGATTGCCATCTCCTTCTCCAGGGGATCTTCTTGACCCAGGGATCGTACCCCAGTCTCCTGCATTGCAGGAAGATTCTTTACTATCTGAGCCACCAAGGAAGCCCAGAGAAAGGGGATAATGGGCCAAATGACAGGAGACCATACATCTTGTGAATAACAGGGACCTATTGGCAGACAAAGAAAAGCAGGAACCTCCAGACTTACAGGAAACCACAACATTTGGGGGTGATGGGGGTCCTGGAGGTAGAGAAAGAAAGGGGGAAAAGGCAGGACTTTCCAGATGCTGAATGTAACCTTTTGCTCATTATGCCCTCATTACAATACACTTATTCTTGCAGATAAGAAGTTCCCATCATGCACTAATGCCATGACACGTTCCATCAAGGCTAAATAAACACAAAATTCCTTCTGGCCTTGGGAAAGTGGAGCTGGGATGAAAGTCAGGGAATACACTCCAAACCCCTCCCTCCTCAATGAATATTCCACCCACTTATTTCTATCTATATACCTCATATAACCAGCTTGCCAAAGAAACTCAGGGTGGCCATTCAACTGAGCCTACTCCTCTCCGATTGAGAGTGTACTATTACCTAATAAATCTTCACTTTGCTTTCTTGTCTTCCATATCTAGGCTCTGATATCCTCCTGCAATGAGCTGAGAATCAACCACTCTCTAGTAACAAAGTCATTATTCTTAAGTTTTCTTTTGGGTTTTTCATTCAGTGCATTGAGTGCAAAGGAGAGCAAAGATTTTCAGCTTCCCTCAGTCTTGCTCCCTTTTCCACTCAACAAAAAATTCATTATTGGGATAAAACACATTTCTCTCTTGTGTGCAAAGCAGACACACACATGTCTCTTTTGCAACTGGCCCCAGTCAACATAGCCTTTGAGGTCCTTCCTAGCTGCTACATTATAATAATGAGTATCAAAGCACTTTTTTTCAAATAAAGTTCCCTAATTGAGAGGAAGTTGTTAAAATAATTATAAAATAATAAAACTGTCACTACATCATTATACCAAAAACAATAGAGGCATTAGGTAATGTTAAATTAGGGAAAAATTCAAGAAGTAAATAAAGGCAGTCTAACTATAATCAATGTAAAATTGTTCCAGTTGCATCTTGTTATATTTGATAGAATCATAAATGGAAATTCTAGAAGTAAGCCAATAAAAGGAAGAATGCTCTAACAAGGATGTTGAGCCAAAAACAGAATGGGTTATTTTGAGAAGTACTAAACTCCATAATTTTTACCCTTCAGAAAAAGACTGCTGATGCTTCAGGAGGTAATTAAAGATTCCTGCTTTGTAGAGAGAATAGAGTGGATGAGTTATGTCTTTGTACCTATGTGAGGATATGATTCAGAAACAGAGGTATTTTGTTGTTGTTTAACTCTAGAAGTCTTCCTTTTAATTAATCTATAAGATATTAAACACCAGTGTTGAATCCAAGAATGAAGCATAAAATAGGAAATTATATGAAGTAAAATATGTAAAAACACTAAAGGCAGTTTGACATAATGTACATTCATATGAATCTGCTTGTGAACTTTTAGGGCTTAGGGGGCATCTATGATGTGTTTTTGTTTGTTTTCAACTTACACTAATTCACTCTATGGAATATCCAGGAATATGTTCCTAATAGCATTGTTTAAGGACAGTGAAAGGAGAGGATTAGTTCAAATAGGAGCCTATCTCAGAAGCTATGAGGTTATGATGGATAAACAAATTATAGTGGAATACAGGATGAGATGGTTTGATAGCATCACCAACTCAGTGGACTTGAATTTGAGCAAACTCCCGGAGATAATGGAGGACCTAGGAGCCTGGTGTGCTGCAGCCCATGGGAGTTTGCTAAGTCGTAAACAGTCAGACACAATTTAAGAGATTTAGCAACAACTTAAGAGGTTTACATTCGAGAAGAAAGATGAGAGTAAAGCAAGTAGATTTAAGAAATAGTAACACGGAGTAGAAGGAGGAGCAATGGAATCAAGAGGGGCCAGTCCAATGCACGTTGAGATTCTCACATAATAAAGCCTTTCATAGCATTCTTGATTTGGTCCAAAATATTTTGCCTTTGGTGGGAAAACAATTAAAACAGTACTTTTCTAGAGCTGTTTTCATATTTTTTAAATTGAGGTATAATTTATGTTAGTTTCAAGTGCATAACATTATGACTTGATACTTTTAAATATTGCACACTAATCACAATAGGTCTAGTTGATAACATTTTAATTTAATAAATGGCATAAATAAAGATTCCTCCAGATTGGCAGTCTTAATTGACATATTCCAAATTGATAATTTCTCTAACGACCCTTTTCACTCAAGGCCTAACTCTAAAACCCTGGCTGGAAGATCCTGCCTTTATCCTCTCTTTGTAAGTATAAATTCAGCTTCCATACTCTTTGAATTGGCTTTCTGATGACAGCTCGGACTTGTCTTAGGCATAACACTGCAATTGATGAAAAAGAAAAATGCCTTTCTGCATTTAAAGTAAAAGCAAAAATTAAATTTCAAGCTCTCCCTAAATATTCAATGTTAAGAAAGTGCTTTTAACATTTTTAGAATTTTAGTGGCCATCACGTGTTAATATTTTGTCCCAAATATTGAATTTTGTGTGACTTTTATTGCATTTTCAATCTATGAATATTTTTATATCCCTATTTTCCTGAAGAATGGTACCTCTAAATAATTTTAAATACCTATAGACAGGCATTAATACGTATTTATACATATATAAAGCCCAACATTCATATCTTAGCACTTTCAAAACCTGCCAACTGTTGGCAAATGTGTGTTTAATTCAGTCAACCTTGTCGCTTTCTTGTTTCATGCCCAAGGCTTAACGATTGGAGTTTCAAAGCATCAAGCTTTAATGCTTTTGACTGACATGGAATTTTCCTTAAAGATTTTTTTTGCTAACTTTACCTTTTCTCATATTTTTTCCTTGTTCATAATCACAAAGCTATATAAGTCTTTGTGAATTAATAAATATGGCATTTATTTAAACCCCAATACAGAGTAGGGTATTTTTCAAAGAGAGGGTGAAAAAAGCTTTTCTTAATGTATGTAGACTTGTTTAACAATCATTTTTTCTTCACTTAATAAATTTAAATGTGAAAAGATAATGCAAGACATTAGACATGCAAATGAAGAGCTGACTACAAAGAACTATTAGTATATCTATAATTAAGTTTAAGAAGAGTCTCTGTTTTTACCGTTTTATGATTGCTAAAGTCAACAAAAGCTTCATGTTAAAAAAAAAAAAAAAGAATATGATTTTCTTTTACTTCAACTCTTTGTTAAGAAACTTAAAGGGGAAGGAGAATAAATTTAAAATCTAGTCTCTATTGTGAGATACCAGCATGGAGATCGGTTGTGAAATGTGATTATGTTAATATATACTGGCTTTGTTGAATATCACATAATCCTGATGAAGACCACTGGACTTTGAATCAGGAGCTCTGCATTCTAATCCATGTTATGCAGTTAATTAGCTGTGTGAACTTTAACAACTCATCTAACTCTCTCAGTGTCTCTGTCCGTTAAGTCACACTGACCACATGGCTTTCAGAGCCTCTGCTGATGACATTTAATGATGCTGAATAGTCAAAAGCAGATTATTCTTCTTTCATTCTGAAAGAGGGAGAGAAATAGAGAGAGAGAGGTCATTTCATTTACTCAAGACAGCTGGTTAGCATGCCAACATTCAGAACTTTAATTCTACAATAGAGACTCACCTGAGAAAAGAGACTAAAAGTGAGAAATGCTGCTTTGGGTGATATAAAAAGTAATTATTTGTATAGGAAATAATCTATCCTTGAAGTCCTGGGAAGAGATTGTCTGATTCACTTCTGGAAGGGAGAGATCCCTAGACCCCTAGATTTCTATTACATTTAAGGAGATTAACAGATAATTTTGTTAATGAATGAATGAATGAATATTAGCTGTTTTAGAAACTGTATATAAAAGTGTCCAGCAGATTCACAAGCAATAGTTATAGCTTAATATGTTTATCCTGTCATTTTTCTTCCCATCAAAGTATAACTCCCAAGGATACCTAAAAATTATTATAGAAAGACTCTTTAGGTCTTTTACTGGACATTTGCTTTAAATAATAGTCATATTGAGTGTTTATCATGTTGGAGCTTTATATTTTAGAATAATCTTCAGAGACTTAAGAGAGGTGGCAAGGTGTAAAGACAGAATTCAGTATCAGGTACTAGACTACCTTACTTGTAAACTTGGCCTTGCCCCTTACTCTCTGAGACCATAGGATGTTGTGCACAATATGCAACTTCTCAGTTACCCTGTGTATAAAATTGGAATAATACTCGTACCACAGTAATGTTGCACTACTATATAATGCTGAGGAAAGTAAGTGGTCTATACTTGCATTGTCATTATTAACTACCCAGCAAAGTGGGAGTGCTCAAATATCAAATGATATTACCACTGCATGGACAGATCATTTCCATGCAATTTAGAGACTCTAGGAACCAATATGGGAACTAGACCAGGGATAATTTAGCAATAGGATGAGGTTTGGAGCTCTGCCTTCTGCCATACTGTAAGATCCTTGGCGGGAGCAGGGACTGCTTCAGATACATTTTTGTGTTCAAGAATCCTAACAGCAAGAGCACTTATATATCATTGTCCTTTCCTTTCTCATACCAGTACAGATATCAGAAAGTTATGCTGAAATTATTTAAAAGGACTCTATCTCATAGGCAGGACAGGGTTGAGCATCGTTTTCAGAGAAGGATGGAAATAAACTTCCTGGAGACACAGAGTAATTTTTTCGAAAAGATTGGAGAATAACCCAATGTGTGAGAAGAAATGGACCAGTAAGGTCATTTGCAATTTGAAGGTTGAAAGGAAATTGTGATCCATACCTAAAGATGTAAATTCACTCTACTCTTAGCAATACGGTTCTGCTTGTGAGGCGGTGGATACCTAACCATCAGTATACACCGTGTACATTTCCTTCACCTCAAGTATGTACTGAGCCCATTAATGGGATGAGAGTCACTACAATGATTATATCATGCTATACGGCACAGCTGATCTTAAGAAAAGGAGTTTAACTTTGGTGAGACTGACCTAATTCGGTCAATCCATAAAAGAGACTAGTCTCGTTCTAAAGGCTGATATTTGAAAGGAGGGAGATTCCCCATTCCTGGACTGCAAGTTGAAGGGGAGAGGAACATGGAAAGGAGTTGAGAGTTGCTTCTGGGAATTGACCGTGACCTCTGGACAATAGCCAATAAGAAAATAGGGTATGTCCTATGACCAGTGAATCCTACAAACAAGCACAGGAGCTGAGGAAATTTCTATAGACAAGAACATGAGGCTCCAGACAGGAATATACCCTGGCTGACATCTTAATTTCAGCCTTGTAAGACAGTTCTTAGCTGTGCCATGCCCAGACTTCTGATCTACAGACCTGAAAGTTAATAAATGATTATGATTTTAAGTCACTAAACCTGTGGTACTTTGTTGCAACATAAAAAAACTGGTACATGTGCTGAAACACTGTCAAGTTCATGGTGGTTGAGTCAAGTTTTCCAAAGTTCTAATTTTCACTGGAAAGCTTCAGATTGTATCAACAACCACTGCAGGTTGAGAAGCTCACTTCATTCACTTGGAAAAAAATGTGTATCAAAATCCCAAGTTTCAGTAACCATAGTTTTTCAGGCTCAAGTAGCAGAAAGTAAAATACAACAGCTTTTTCCTCACCATTACCTCTGTACCACTAGTGAAAAGGTCATCATAATAAAGGGCAAATGATATTTTCATATCATTATAGAAAAAGAATTTTGATCTTCAAATCACCTGAAATTATTTCAGGGACTACCAATCATTCGTGAACTACACATATCAATTACTGGCTTAGAATAATACTCGTGAAAGGCAAGAGTAATAGACAATACATAGAGATTGTGAAGGACAGGGAAGCCTGGCGTGCTGCCGTCGGACACGACTTAGTGCATGAACAACAACAGCTGATAGATAAGACTCCAGAGTCTTCCTTCTTGATCCTGGAAGTCAAATGATCACCCTGGGATTTTGTACTGATACAAATAAGTAGTGGCAAATCAGGGATAAGATAATTGGTGGAGACTATCAAGCAGAATCAAAGTAGGCATGGATTTTCCTCATGGTGCTTCCAGTTATATGGGATCAGCTATATTCTGGGTCCATGATGACTCATGGACACTTTCACTTGGATATGAAGAACTCCAGAATCGTATTAACTTCTCAATCAGCTGTGCAACTTTTCAATAGCCGAGCTAGATTCTCTGATATCACTTTTGTCCTAAAATGTTTTTCTGTAGTTAGTGTGTTAGTTGGTAGTAGTAGTTAGTAGTTAGTTACTGTGAACTTTCAACAAGTTCTATGATCCATTGAATCCATTCATAAATACTGATAAACAGAGCTTACCAGACGTCATTGTTCCACATACATATCTGAAAATTTATATTATAAAATATGGTAATATTATACATAGATATCAAATGAGAGGGAAAGTAAGATAGTTTATAATTTTGTCAATTCTTTTTCAGACTGGAATTGTATTTGCATCTAAGTTCTAGACACATGCTTATTTGTAAGATGTATAATAATTTTATTCAAAAAAATATATCCATGATGGCAGTTATTCACATTCAAAGTTATTCTGACTAGAAGAGAGCCTTAGCAATGAACAAAAAAAGGTTAAATGAAAGGTTTTTTCTTTGTTTTTTTTTTTCCTTCTTAGTTCACCATTATATCTATAAAAATTGGCATGAAATACAGTGATGAGGAAGTTCTAAAATGGATAAAATGGGGATTCTGAAATTCCTGCGAAAAGAAATATGGAACTTAAGGATTAAGAAGAAATATAAAAACCAAAGATGTATCCACATCATAGGATTACATCTGTATTTTTGAATTAGCATAGATTCTATCATCTAGCTAGTAGGTATTTAATAACTGCTTATTGAACTTTTGTTAAAACTTACAGTGTTCTTTACTCTTTCTTCTATTGTATATGTCAGGAACTTAGCTCCTCATTCTTATCTTTGACAACCCAGGAATTTTAATGAGCAACTAGCTGAACCTTATTTTTAATATGCAGTGCCACAATTGTTCAAGCTTCCAACAGTTGGTAAAGAATCCACCTGCAATGCAGAAGACCCTGTGTTGGGAAGATCCTCTGGAGAAGAGATAGGCTACCCACTCCCAGTAATCTGGCCTAGAGAATTCCATAGACTGTATAGTCCATGGGGTTACAGACAGTTGGATACAACTGGGTGAATTTCACTTCCATCTTTCCTGACTAACGTCCTCTGTTTCAAATTCTCCCGTCTTCCTTATTTCTCTAAACTCCCTCCAAAGGTATTGATTTTGTATATCACACCAAGTTAGGCCAAAATGATGTTTACTAAATTGTTGTGGCCAATGCTAACTGCATTCCTTTTGTAATATTTAAGCCACTATTTAGAGTTGATATTTTCATATAATGAACCCAAAAACACAAATTTTGAAGGGACCATGAGTTGGTTGAATAGTGCAAAGTTTACTTGCCTTGAAATCTCAACACCAGAATTCAAAAACAATCTCTACTACCTAAAATATGTGACCTTGAGTAAGACCTTGAGTAAGAGGATCCCTCCAAATTATTTTCTTCATTTATATCAGAGAGAGAATCTCCTATACATTTTTGAAAATTAAATTAAATCACATATGAAAATGCCTGGCAATTTAAAAGTAACCAATGACTATGAGTGGAATATGATTCTTTCTTCTCATTATTTTTATTGGTTATTTTTTGCCTCCTGTGTCTCAAATGAGTCCTTGTACCTCTTTATTCTACTTGAAAGTTTATTCTCACTAACTTGAAAACTTTATCCATTTTAATCACTTTGATACTAAATATCTGGTGATGATAATAATGACCCCAGACTTTCTACCCACAGCCTGGATTTCCCTTGAAATTTCAGACTTGTATAATCAGTGGCCTACATGATATCCTTACTTACACCTTCTATTTATCTCATTTTGATCATTCAAAATTAGTGTGTCCAAAACTGAAGTACTGATCTTTCTCTCCAAGCCTACTATTAGGTAGCCTTTCCCCCTCTTGTTAACAGGAGTAACATTCCATGGTGTATATGTACCACAGCTTCCTTATCCATTTGTCTGCTGATGGGCATCTAGCTTGCTTCCATGTCCTGGCTATTATAAACAGTGCTGCGATGAACATTGGGGTACACGTGTCTCTTTCAGATCTGGTTTCCTCAGTGTGTATGCCCAAGAGTGGGATTGCTGGGTCATATGGCAGTTCCATTTCCAGTTTTTTAAGGAATCTCCACACTGTTCTCCATAGCGGCTGTACTAGTTTGCATTCCCACCAACAGTGTAAGAGGGTTCCCTTTTCTCCACACCCTCTCCAGCATTTATTGCCTGTAGACTTTTGGATAGCAGCCATCCTGACTGGTGTGTAATTGTACCTCATTGAGGTTTGATTTGCATTTCTCTGATAATGAGTGATGTTGAGCATCTTTTCATGTGTTTGTTAGCCATCTGTATGTCTTCTTTGGAGAAATGTCTGTTTAGATCTTTGGCCCATTTTTTGATTGGGTCATTTATTTTTCTGGAATTGAGCTGCAGGAGTTGCTTGTATATTTTTTAGATTAATCCTTTGTCTGTTTCTTCATTTGCTATTATTTTCTCCCATTCTGAAGGCTGTCTTTTCACCTTGCTTATAGTTTCCTTTGTTGTGCAAAAGCTTTTAAGTTTCATTAGGTCCCATTTGTTTATTTTTGCTCTGAGAGAACAGCATTGAAACAAGTATACTATCAAGGGTGAAACAGATCACCAGCCCAGATTGGATGCATGAGACAAGTACTCAGGGCTGGTGCACTGGGAAGACCCAGAGGGATGGGATGGAGAGGGAGGTGGGAGGGGGGATCGGGATGGGGAACACATGTAAATCCATGGCTGATTCATGTCAATGTATGGCAAAAACCACTACAATATCGTAATTAGCCTCCAACTAATAAAAACAAATGGAAAAATTAAAAAATTAAAAAAAAATAAATGACTTAAGATAATTAAAAAAAACAAACAAACAGGAATTCTATCCTTACAGTTGCTCAAAAGAAAGAAGGAGAAAAAAAAAAAAAAAAACAAGAAAAAAACCTTTAAATCATCTTTGCTTTTTCTCTCATTCTACCCATCAAGATAATCTGCTGCCTCTATCTTGGTAATATATTTAGATTTTGACCACTTCTCACTGCCCCCATACCAACACACTGAAACAGGCCATTACCATGAATCATTAGCTGGCTAAATTATCTGCTTTTGCTCTTGTTTGCCAACAGACTATGCTCCATAAAGCTACTAGAGTGAATCCACTGAAATAGTCACATCACTTATTCCTTTGTGCAGACTTTTAACACCTTCCTATCCCAAACAAGCTGCAAATATTTGAGAAAAACTTCTCTCTCAGTTTGGCTTAAGCTAGGGCCAAGCCTATTTGTTTGATCCTAGATAGCATCAGGGTGATTTGGGCATTTATAATATAATCAAATATATGTAACAGTAAGGTTTGCTAAACATGTAACAGTTCATTGACAGAATCAAGAATTTAAGGAAAAGCAGTACATTTTATTATCTGACTGAATTACTGCTCCACAATTTTTCTTACCAAAATACATGCATATGCACACACATACACATGTATACCCACACAACAAATTATATTAGAAAATGTGAAATCGAAAGATCCTTGCTTTCATCTTTGTCAAATTTCATGTGTGAATAACAGATTTACTTTTTACTATATACAAATTCTATAAACCCTTCCAAAGCATGTTTAAAGATTTCATATGATGTATTTAGTCTATGTGGACATAGCACTACTAATAAATCAAGAATCAGGCAGAACTATCTAGTTCCCACAGAAGATGCACAGCAAACACTTTATCTTCCTGATTCATATTTATAGAAGGACTGTATTTTCAAGGAAATTTTGTACTCTAAAAATACTGCTTACAAACCTCTTGTCAGATTACTATGGAGGAAAGATTTGGCTGAGTTACCCGCACAGGCTGTTCCTCAACATGGCCTATTTTGCTATGATTATTCACAAGGCCTATAAGCTACCTTGAAACATTAAATAATCTTCAATAGAGGCTGTCTCCTACTTTCCAATATAACCTCATTATTTTTTGTGTGTTGGTCTCTCTACTATCTATTCTTTCTCTTGCTATTTGTTTGATGACTCTTGCCTTTTATTAGATTTCATCATGTCCTTTCTAAAACCTGAAGTGATCTCTACATATTTCTCCCATGGCGATGTATTTTGACGCTACCATATGTCCACATTGAATGCCTCTGTCCTGTTTACGTTTATTGCCATATGTTCCAAAAATTAAAATATAAGCTATATTCAATGCCTAATAAGTATCACTGTAAAAATAAATAACAGAAAAAAATCACAATAGCTGAAATGTGTAAAACATACTATAGATGTAAACATAAATAAATCTATACCCATTCATTGCAATTAAAATTTACAAAAATTATCCCAGAAAAACTATACTAAGTAAAAATAATCAACATAGAATGATATTCATTATACTTAATATAGAGTATAAAATAAAACTATTATTGCTTACATTTTTAAAGGACACTGTAGTAATCTTTATAAGAGGTTGATTTTAAAGTTTTGATCTGAGCCAGTCCAGGTTGGACGCATGAGACAAGTGCTCGGGGCTGGTGCACTGGGATGACCCAGAGGGATGGGATGAGGAGTGAGGTGGGAGGAGGTTCAGGATGGGGAATCCATGTAAATCGATGGCTGATTCATGTCAATGTATGGCAAAAGCCACTACAATATTGTAAAGTAATTAGCCTCCAACTAGTAAAAATAAATGGAAAAAAAAATAAAAATAAAACAGTTAAGTAATAGAAAAAAAAATAAAGTTTTGATCTGGAAATTTTGTATTTTGCAAAAGTAATATCCACAATAAAATCTAACAATAAAAAATGTTTGAAAATTTTAGATGTATCAAATATTTTGTAAGATTTAGGTGGGAAAACAGTTATACAGATTACATCATTAAAATGTAAATAACAGATTATATCAGTAAAAATAAAATAACCATTAAAACATTGAAGTTGTTCAGTAATTATTCACTGAAAAACTGACAGAGGAATTAATCTGGTTTACTTAATTATATTCTAGAATGTACAAGTGAACTAGATAAAATCACTATTTTCTTAATTTTAAAATTAGAGACTCTAACTTGAAAGGAAAGTATAGAAGCTATAAATATAAAAATGTAAAATAATATAAAAGGATGATAAACAAAACACTAAAAACACATACTCATATTTTTGTACCCTTCAGAGAGCTATAAACAATAGGCTGAAATACAGGATATAATGAGTTTCTCCAAGATGGACCATAGGTGCTGGCTCATCTATGGCATCAGGAGAACGACAGTGCCCCCACTTAAGCAGGTAATAAAAATTAGCTAAACTTTAACAAATTGCTAAAAGGTGAGTTCTGGGTTAGTGAGCTGCCGCTACTGCTAAGTCGCTTCAGTCGTGTCCGACTCTGTGCGACCCCATAGACGGCAGCCCACCAGGCTCCGCCGTCCCCGGGATTCTCCAGGCAAGAACACTGGAGTGGGTTGCCATTGCCTTCTCCGGGGTTAGTAAGAGATCAGGCAAATTCAGGGTGATATAGATCCAGAGGAAGTTGTGCTCTCTTAAAGGTTTTTCTTCATGGACTTCATGGACTTTTTCTTCATGGACTCAGCACTCGCAAGAAAGAATGATGGTAGGAAGGAGACTGCAGAAAGCCTTCTTTCGCAGTGCAGGTCTAGAGCAGGGGAACAGCCACAAATACAGAAAGGAACGAAGTCCCAAAAAGGCCCTACGAATGAAAGACTTAACTCACTGAGGAAAAGGTAGTAACCCTGCCAGCCCCAAAGCAGAGTGAAGACCTACTGCAGCTAGAAGATACAAAAAATAAAAAGCCATCCAATCCTGGAGATGCGTGCATGCTCAGTACTGTCAGAGTCTTTGCAACTTCATAGACTGTAGCCCACCAGGCTCCTCTGTCTATGGGATTCTCCAGGCAAGAATACTGGAGTGGGTTGCCGTTTCCTTTTCCAGGGAGTGAAGACTGTGAGTCTCCTGCATTGCAGGCAGATTCTTTACCACTTGAGCCATTGGGGAGGCCAGTTCTGGAGAAGGGACAGAAATTTCTCCTGGGTTCAGAAAATTAAAGATTGCTTGTTGCTGGGGAAAAGGCTGAGTCATGGAGGAATTACTACCCACTGGGCATAGGTAAAGGTTGACCCAAGACAACAAAGAACACTCTCAGAGTACTCACCACTGGGTTAGCAAGTACCCGATAACAAAGAAGAGGACACCAGTGTTTGAGAAGGACAGGAGGGTAGAAGGAGGGGGGTACCTGCAGTACAGACACAGAGGAAAGGACTAAGGAGCAGGAAAGTTGGTGCAGGGAAAAAGAATCTCAAACCATCCCCACCATAAGAAACAGAACAGAGAAATTTGAAATTGCTGTAAACTGAAGGTAAAAACATTGCCAACAAAATACAAAACTAGCTCAACTCCTATCTAGATCAACTTAATCGCCATGCTAACAACATAGCAGAAGAATTGTGACCATTTCCAGGTATAAATACTATATACTTTAGTCTCTACTGTTCTGCAGGCTATGTCTAGCAATTAATGAAAACTACCAACAGACACACACAAAGCAAGGGAAAAGAAAAATTAGTTCACTATCAAGAGATGACAGTCTCATTCAACAGAATAAGACTCGGAGATGACACAGATGTTAGAATTAGTAGACAGGGAATTTAAGTTATCTGTAGTTAGTACTTTAACATGTATCATGAAAAAGCTGGACAACATAAACAAGAAAGAAATTTTAGAAGAGTCAGAAACTATAGAATAAGATGGAAATAACAAGTTCAGCTTTATTTTGATTGATGCTTACATGGCATATCTTATATCTTGTTACTCTTTTCTCTCTGGTTATTTTTTTATCTATCTCTGGTTTTACATTTAAAGTTGCTTTCTTATAGACAGTTTGTTGGACCTTGAATGTTTAGTTCTTTATTTGATATTTTGGTGTCAGTTCTACTTTATATAATTATGGATTTGTTTGGCTTGAAATCTACAAGCTTGACAGTTGTTTTGGCTATATTCCATCTTTTGTTTTTATTTTTCATTCTTTATCTACTTATGGACTGAATAACTCTTATAGTTTCATTTTGTCTCCACTGTTGTTTTATTATTTATATTCATGCAAAAACATTTAGCATTTATAATATTGAATTTAACTCATCAAGTGAAGTTGTAAGCTATGCTAATAAGAGAAAGGTACACATCAGAAAAAAATATTACCAATGATAGTAAAAGACTTTACATAATAGTAAGAGAGACAGTTGACCAAGAAACATAATAATTCTAAATATGTATGTAACAAAAATCAGTAACACAAAATGCATAAAGCAAAACATATCACTGAAAGAAGAAATGAAAAAATCCATTCTTATATTTGAAGATTTCAACAATTCTAAGTAATTGATATAAAAAGTAAATACAGAAGCAGTAAATATATAGAAGTCTAAATAACACTATCAAACCAACAGGAACTAAGTGATATTTATGGAATATTCCACTCAGCAAGACCAGAATACACATTCATTTCAATGCTTGAATATTCACCAAGATACAACACATTCTAAACTGAAAAACAAATATTGGCAAACTTTATGAACTAAGATAATATGAACTATATTGATACACCATACAAAACTAAAATTGAAATCAAAACAAACATATCTGGAAAATTGTTAAATATTTGAGAAGTGAATGATGCATTTCTAAATAACCAGGAATTAAAAAAAAAAGCTTACAAATGAAATTATAAATATTTTTAATTAAATAAATATAAAATAGAATAGGAGGAATTTGTTTGATGTGGGTAAAGAACTACTTAGAGGAAATTTTAGAGGAATAAGTGCTTTTACTAGAAAATAAGAAAGTTCTTATACTAACCGTCTAAAAGTATCTCTAAATAAATGAAAGTATATCTAAATAAATGAAAGTATATTAAACTCATACTAAGTGGGCAGAAGGATACAATAAAGATAACTGAAGAAAACAATAGCATTAAGAATTTTAAAAATTAGAGAAAAATCAGTGAAACTAAATTTGACCCTTAGCAAAACAATGAAATCAATACACCTCTAGGAAGATTGATCAAAGAAATAAGAATGAAACAAAGTAAAATAAAAAGAAGATGTAAATTAATAATATAACAAATTAGATATAGAGGGCATCACTTCAGATCCTATAGACATCAAACACTGAAAGATGACACTATGAACAAAGTTATGTCTACAAATTTAACAACATAGATGTAGTCAGCGAATTCCTGGAGCAGCACAAACTAACAAAGCTCATAAAGTTTATTCAATGGATATCCTGAATATGTGTTATTTTATATTTACGCACATACACACACACACACAGGCATACACACTGGACTTCCCAAGTGGTGGAGTGGTAAAGAGTCTGCCTGCCAATGCAGAAGATGCAAGAGATGTGGGAAGATCCTCTGATGGAGGAAATAGCAACCTACTCCAGTATTCTTGCCTGAAAAATCCATGGACAGAGCATCCTGGTGGGTTATAATTCATGGAGTTGCAAAAAGTCGGACACAACTGAGCTACTGAGCACATATACACATGAACATGCATACACAATCCTGGGAGAATGTTTGCCCTGACCTCAGTTTCATACTTACCTTTTGCCATTGTTAGTCTCTCTGGCACCATCAGTCCATCCTAAAGGAAATCAGTCCTGAATATTCATTGGAAGGACTGATGCTGAAGCTGAAACTTTAACACTTTGGCCACCTGATGCAAAGAACTGACTCATTGGAAAAGACTCTGATGCTGGGAAAGATCAAAGGCAGGAGAAGAAGGGGACAACAGAGGATGAGATGGTTGGATGGCATCACCGACTCAATGGAAATGAGTTTGAGCAAGCTCCAGGAGTTGGTGATGGACCAGGAAGCCTGGCATGCTGCAGTCCATGGGGTTGCAAAGAGTCAGACATGACTGAGTGACTGAACTGAACTGAACTGATGCCATCTGAACTTGCTTCTTCAATATTTGATACTTATTAACCACTCATTTTCTGTTATAGCACTTGTACAGAAAAAAAAAAAATGCTTTGATTAAAAGTGGAGTTCACCTGAAAGATGAGTTTATGTTACAACCTGCTAATAGGACCATAAAGACATTAAGTTGACTTACATATTATCTCTGTCATTCAGGTATCTTCAGTTTTTCAGCCTTCCTCCATTCCTTAAGAAACTGAGATAAGGAGACAGATGAATGCATGGCACATCTGAGTGAGATATAAAATATAACTCTAATATTCATATAAAGTACTTTTCTGTAGCACATGATAAATAATACAGTAGTTAAACAAAATTGATGCTTACATATAGAAGCTGTTTTATAAATTCTGGAGTCAGTTTTGGCCTGATACCTGATGAGTAACATATTACTACAAGCTGAGTTCCTAGAGGAGTGGGAGCCCAACCCAGCTGGACCTGGAAAGACTTTAAAGGTTTTCACACCTAATATATCAGTACTTGGATGAAGCACATGAGAATGCATAGAATAATACATTATTTCAGCAGGAAGCAGCCTTAGGAAGTCACTAAAGAGCTGCATGAAAGCAAAAATCAATTTCAAAGAAAATCACCAAACCACTAGAACGCCTTTGTAGGACTTCCAAAAGAATGCAACCAGTGAATCTTGGTGAGGAGGATTAATGTTTATTGAACAACTTATTATTAAGCAGGAGGTTGCCACATTATTTCATTTATGCTCACAAATGTTCTAGGTGTTAGGTGATAGTATCCCCATTTGATACTAGGAGAAGCTAAGGCTCAATGACCTTTAATTGTCCAGTCACCTGTTAAGTGAATGAGCTAAGCTTCACAGAGACATTTTATTAATTCTACTTCATCAGTTTCCCTTTTATAATCACGTCCCAATCTTCCTTCATTATATTTCATGAGATGTCTGTATAGTATTATGACTGTCATATCATAAAGTGTATTGTAGGTAGGATATCTTAAAACCACCAAATGTATTCCCATAGAGTTCTTTCAGAGTAACTATTTTAATTTGTGTGATTTTTCTAAAGAGATGGAATATTTAATATTAAATGTCCCCAAAGTCATCTCTATATAACAAATTGAAGTGGAGACACAAATTACCTTCTGTTCTAGAAATATTTCAGGAGCCTATTCCAAAAATACAAATCAGCATATTGACTTTAGTGTTTTGATATCTGCAGAATGACCATCGGCCTTTCTTAAATCCTATCAAAAGTTATTGTTAGCAAATAACTTATTTGGTTATTATGGAAACATAATAAGCACTCGAGTAATTCATAAATGACCAACATTTCATTTGTTTCAGTCCTCCCTGAAACTGAATTGGCTGCTTAGATTTTAATTTTGCCTTAGCTGTGAAAAATGCACTTTTAAAGAATTGTATTAGGAATTATTCTGCTTTACACATTTTAGCTCAGACTCGTGAGGCGAGTAAGAGCTCAGTATAATCACAAAGGATACTGTAACTCCCTGAAAACATAAACTTCAATTAAAAAAAAAAATCCTGCAAACATGTAAGAAAAGTAAAAACAAAGAGAGAATGCTAAATGGTCCACTGAAGGGAACCTTCACTGAAGACTCTTGACACATGTTAGTGTGTTTCCCTTTGGAGGTGTCAGTTCAGGTCCAAACAGAAAAGGCAAAATTTCAGAACTCAAATTGATGCAAGATATTAAAAACCAACTTGCAGATATAATATACATCTTGCCATGTGATATATCTAATAATATCTATGTATGCAATGTCATGAGGAAAATAAGTATGAGCTTTTTCACAAACTAAAGAGAAGTGGAAGCTATAATAATGAGCATATGTGACAATGCCCATGCATTTCTCTAAGGTTTTTTTACAGCTTGAGATGAGCCACATAAAAGAATCAAAGCAAATAAAAGCTGTGCTGTTGCTTGTTTCATGTGAGGTGGGGCAGTTCTGGTGGAAAGAAAGTACTGCATCCTGAAAACATCCATTTAAACGACTTAGGACACCCGGTGGGAGGAAACTAAGGCCAATTTTGGTGATTTTTTCATTCTTTCTTTGTGTGTGTGTGTTTCTCCATTTTTTAGTGAACATTAAATATAATTATATCTACCAGTCACATCCTCCAAAAAGATAAAACTGTTTTTTATTTTGAAGAACATTATAAAATACTTGGTCTACTTATGCCATTATGGGTGGTTTATATATAGCATAATACTGAAAAGTTTTCATTTTACTTAGAAAATAGGTTTCTCCATATGGATACTTTTCCACCAGGAGAGTCTAATCATTAAACTACAGTGTTCTTAAACATAAAAAACTTACTAAGCATGCTATACTTTAATGATTAATATATTTAATTCCAGAAGCTATTAAACAGATTTGGGAAGCATTATAATTCTAAAATGCAATCCTTTTATGTTTATTGCAGCTCTGCTTCTAATGTCGTCTTCTTTTAAGAATTTAACTGGTCCTATGTAAGTATTTTGGAGAAGGAAATGGCAACCCACTCCTGTATTCTTGTCTGGAAAACCCCATGGACACAGGGGCCTGGCAGGCTACAGCCCATGGGGTCACTAAGAGTCGGACACAACTGAACAACTTCACATGTAAGTATTTGGGCTTCACTGGTGGCTCAGATGGTAAAGAGTCTACCTGCAATACAGGAGACCCAGGTTCAATTCCTGGGTCAGGAAGATCCCCTGGAGAAGAGAATGGCTATCCACTCCAGTATTCTTACCTGGAAAATCCCATGGACAGAGGAGCTTAGCGGGCCACAGTCCATGGGATTATGAAGAGTTGGACACAACTGAATGACTAACACATCCACATGCAAGTATTTAAATCAAAACCAAGTCTTAATTTTTATTTATTCTAAACAGCTGAGCACATGCAAAATAAATATATATGAATATATGTGTATATATGTAAATATACACAACATGTATAAGAAAATATAATATATATGGACACAGTTGCTTCTGTCCTCAGGAAACTTACTATTAAGAAGCAAGATATGTATTTAACAAGGAATTACAGGGCATGACATGCCACTCATTGGAATGTATAGAATGCTCAGTGAGTTACGGCAGGGCACTTCAGTCCAGTCCTGCAGAAGAAAGATGTTTCCAGATTGAGGTAACTTTTATTTGAGGACCTAATTAAATGGAAGCAGAAGGAATGAGGAATATATTCCAGGCTGAAAAAATGGCATATTCAAGGGCAGAGAGGTAAAAGTTAAATGACACATTCTCAGAATTAAAAGCAGTTCAGCTAGACTGGAGAGGAGTGATCAGCCCAAAGATTGGGAGGGTCCCTTAATCTTCTATACAAAGGGGCTGGTCAGCTTGAGAGGATTTGCCTTTTATACTGTTCCAAGTGTGAGAGCCTGCAATGAAGCCACCATCTGTTTTTAGCTTCCACCAAAACATACCAAGCTGGTCCATGTACAAACCATGCACTCTGGCCTCATTTCTGTAGTGGATTCCAGGAGATTACCCTTATATAGGTATAAGCTGAGGGACGTGTCCTTATGCCTTTGCCGTGAGAATCTCAGCCATCTACTCACACAGCCTGTGTGTTTGACTGGTTCTGATGCACTGATTCCATCAGATGGTGGATTGCTTGTGGGCCCACCTGATCTTTCTGGATCTCACAGAATCCAAATCACAATGGGAATTCCCAGGTCCTTTGGTTTTGCATGATTACTTTGCCCTTTCCAAGGCCCACATCATTTTCTGCTGCAAGTGGACTGGCCCTGCTCCAGAACTTGACCACTGTGATTCTCCCACTGGAGCTTGAATGAGTTCCACATGGCATTTTTTCATCCACTGGTAGTTCTAAAACCATAGAGAATTCCAGATTGTATGGTGCAAGCATCAGGACTGCCTGAGCCACAGCCTGGTTCTGCTTCACAGTCTTGTCCTGTTCTGTGCCTCACTCAAACATGGCAGGTTTTCATGTCCCCCAGTATACTGGCCAGATCAATTTCCCAGCTGAAAAATACCACCTCCAGAATATCCTTAAACAATTTCTCAGAATCTACAAGATGCAACATTTCATATTTCACTTTGGAAACAATGTCCTGTTACACCTCTTATGAACAGAACCCTAAAGTGTTTAATACTGTCAAACCCCTGAATTTTTGCTGAGCTTACCTCCCATCAGTTCAGTTCACTTCACTCGCTCAGTCCTGTCCGACTCTTTGCGACCCCATGAACTGCAGCAAGCCAGGCCTCCCTGTCCATCACCAACTCCCGAAGTCCACCCAAACCCATGCCCATCGAATTGGTGATGCCATCCAGCCATCTCATCCTCTGTCATCCCCTTCTCCTCCTGCCCCCAATCCCTCCCAGCATTAGGGTCTTTTCCAATGAGTCAACTCTTCGCATGAGGTGGCCAAAGTATTGGAGTTTCAGCTTCAATGTCAGTGCTTCCAATGAACACCCAGGACTGGGTGTTTAGGATGGACTGGTTGATCTCCTTGCAGTCCAAGGGACTCTCAAGAGTCTTCTCCAACACCACAGTTCAAAAGTATCAATTCTTCTGCGCTCAGCTTTCTTCAAGTCCAACTCTCACATCCATACATGACCACTGGAAAAACCATAGCCTTGACTAGACGGACCTTTGTTGGCAAAGTAATGTCTCTGCTTTTTAATATGCTGTCTAGGTTGGTCATAACTTTCCTTCCAAAAGAATAAGTGTCTTTTAATTTCATGACTGCAATCACCATCTGCAGTGATTTTGGAACCCAGAAAAATGAAGTCTGACACTGTTTCCACTGTTTCCCCATCTGTTTGCCATGCTCACCTCCCATAGTCAAGTATATATATGTTATCAAGGCTTGCAACTTAGTAACTACTTTCTTTTTGTAAAGAATCTTATTTAGTTGTATTTTTGGGTGTGCTGAGTCTTCACTGAAGCAGGAGCTTTTCTTTAGTTGCCATGAGCATGGGCTACTGTCTAGTTGCAGAGCTCATGTTTCTCATTTTGGTGACTTCTCTTGTTACAGAGAATGGACTCTAGGGCACGCAGCTTCAGTAGTTGTGGCTCCTGGACTCTGGAGCCCAGGCTCAATAATTGTGGTGCATGAGCTTAACTGCTCCAAGGCATGGGGGATCTTCCCAGAGCAGGGATTAAACCTGTGTCTCTTGGATTGGCAGGTGGATTTTTTACCACTGAATCACCAAAGAAGCCCATGAACTACTTTGTTGATTCAACCTGATGTTGGGGATCATTATGATGCTCTGTTGGATGGCCCCTTGGTTCAGAATAGACAGAGGTTCCCCTGGTGACTCAGATGATAAAGAATCTGCCTGCACTGCAGGAGACCCGGGCTTGATCCCTGGGTCTGGAAGATCCCTGGAGAAGGAAATGACAACCCACTCCTGTATTCTTGCCTGGAGAATCCCATGGACAGAGGAGTCTGGTGGGCTCAGTCCATGAGTTCACAAAGTGTCGGACATGACTGAGCAACGAATGGTCAGACAGAGAATAGGAGAGTCAACATATTCTTAGGATAAAGCTGGAAATATTCATTGTTGTCTGTTACATATGAATACTGTTTGTGATCGTCTTTTCTCATGAATATTGGAAGAAACCATGCATTTACAATGACATTGCTGCCAAATTACCCACCTGATACCATAATAATTTTCAGGTACTGAAGCTGTAATTGGGACTTCCTTTGGTTGTGTTGTAGTAGTGGTATGTCATGCTGCAGTACTGTATAATTTACAGTAATGAGGCAGAAACTGATCTGCTGAACTGGAGGAGAGAGGCTAAGGAACTGTGCGTTTGCATCCTTTGGACCCTTTGAGACGGTGCTAATCTCAGCCCTCCGCCCTCTACACAGACACGCTCCTACTCGTCAGATATTGTTTCTGATTAACACTTTTGACCAGAAGGAAGAGACATTTCTGTAACTTCCACTTGAGACTCTCCACCATATTTCTTACCTCACAGATCAATGATGCAATTGTGGAGGTTACTGTTAAGAATGGTAATTCCAATTATACATTCAGGGAGCTGGGAAATGACCACCAAGTGGGGCCGCAGACTCGGGATATGTTATCCCTACTTCAGAATTCCATTTATTTCCTGGTCCTTATATGTCCCCATACTAACAATGATAGCATGATTACACTTCAGGTATCCCAGTATCAATGGCAACTTAGACACTGTGTCCAGTGGTCTCAAAATGTTTCAGCATTCCTATTTTCCTAATGCACACTTATCTGAGTAAATATCTGAAAACAGAATCTTCATAATTTGTGGGGCAGAGTGCAAAATGAAAAGCCATTTATTTAAAATGCAGGAAAAATAATTTTTGCCTTTCTCTAGCAGTCTCTCCTTCCAAGGAGTTAGCGTCTTTTAATTTCATGGCTGCAATCACCATCTGCGGTGATTTTGGAGCCCCCAAAAATAAAGCCTGACACTGTTTCCACTGTTTCCCCATTTATTTCCCATGAAGTGAAGAAAGCTGAGCGCCAAAGAATTGATGCTTTTGAACTGTAGTGTTGGAGAAGACTCTTGAGAGTCCCTTGGACTGCAAGGAAATCCAACCAGTCCATCCTAAAGGAGATCAGTCCTGGGTGTTCATTGGAAGGACTGATGCTGAAGCTGAAACTCCAATGCTTTAGCCACCCGATGCGAAGAGCTGACTCATTGGAAAAGACCCTGATGCTGGGAGGGATTGGGGGCAGGAGGAGAAGGGGACGACAGAGGATGAGATGGCTTGATAGCATCACCGACTCGATGGGCATGAGTTTGGGTAAACTCCAGGAGTTGGTGATAGACAAGGAGCCTGGCATGCTGCAGTTCATGGGGTCGCAAAAAGTCGGACACGACTGAGTGCTGAACTGAATTGAGCAGTCTCTCAGTATGCAATGGTGTATTTTATTTGCTATTTAATGTGCCTTCCTTCAGGCACAGGACATTTGTCAGATGAGAGCAGACTCTCATCCCCTACCCTCCCTGCACCCAGCCAGGCATTGGTATCAGACCCCCACCAGAAGCCCCAGGGCAGCAGCAGCTGGGAAGCAGTGAAGAGTGGGCTTCTGAGGACCTGTCCCAGGATCTGGGGAGTTTGATGGGAGGCACGACCACATGTGAATTAAAGCTCCGTCCATCGACTCTGGAAAGACGATGGACAATGGCCAATGGCAACCCACTCCAGTATTCTTGCCTGGAAAATCCCACGGATGGTGGAGCCTGACAGGCTACAGTCCATGGAGTCGCAGAGTCGGACTCGACTGAGTGACTTCACTTCACTTCCATCGTCTCTGGGTGACGATACACTTTAGAGACCTTAATGCAGCAAATGAAACAACAACGAGATATACATTTTTGCTGTGCTGAACCACTGAGACGTGATTGATTCTGTGTGTAGCTTGGTGTTGCGTTGTTAAGTTGCTAAGTCGTGTCTGATTCTTTGTGTCCCCAGGCTCCTCTGTCCATGGAATTCTCCAGGCCAGAATACTGGAATGGGTAGCAGTTCCCTTCACCAGGGGATCTTCCCAACTCAGGGATTGAACCCAGGTCTCCCGAATTGCATGCAAATTCTTTACCAACTGAGCCACCAAGGAAGGCCAAGAATAATGGAGTGAGTAGCCTATCCCCTCTCCAGGGGAATTCCCGACCCAGAAATCGAACCAGGCTCTCCTACACTGCAGGCAGATTCTTAACCAGCTGAGCTACTAGGGAATCCCAAGAATACCGGAATGGGTCACCTATCCTTTCTCCAGGGGATCTTCCCGAATATACAATGTCACTAAAATGCCTTCTTTTGCAGCCATCCCACTATGACCATGCATTGGATTGGTAGAAGTGTGAGGGGTTGTTTTAAAGATGTTCACATATCCATCTCCTTCTGGAGTGGGGAGTGGGAAGAGATCCTGCCTTCAGTATTACCTCCAGTTTTCTTATAGTCACATCACTACATCCTGGCTCTGTCATGGGGAGTGGAAAGTCAGTATAAAACAACTTGGTATATGTAAAGTACTTTGAATAATGCCTCATACATAGTGGAAGTGGTAAATACTAACTCTTCCTAGTTTCTAGAACTTAAACTCCTTGAGAGATCTCTGTCCATTTTATTTGGTGCTTATATCTCAGCACCTGAAACCTTGCCTAATACATAATATGCATTTAATCAGTATGTATTAAATGAATGATGAATGAATAATTGTGAATATTTGCTTTTCCCTCCTTCCTCTTCCTCTTTTTGCTTCTTCTAATGTATTAACTCTCCATGACCAAAATGAGGTAGAAACTTTCCTTTGACTTTCTTTAGTCATATATTCTTTCTTTCTAATGCTAGCTTCATTTACACATATTATTACCACTGATATTATCTATGCTTTACAGAGGAAGTGTTCATTCTAGTTGAGCCTGCTGTCCTAGTTAAAGGAAATTTCCTACCTCTGAATTTAAACTTCATGCAAAGATGATAGGTAACAAGAATCAATGATGTGAGATGAAATCCATGAAGTTAATATTAGTGGAAAAATGTTCTCCATTACATGCCTTTTACTTTTATAACACTAAGTTAGTAGTACTTATATTCTGTTCTGTGACTTATATTGGAAAACTTGTAAATAATGTTTACATTATTAGAATTTTACTAAGACATTTACTACAGAACCAATTATCATACTATGACTACACTTATTTGCCTGTATGGCTCTATTTTTCTTCCATTGTTAAATTTTTATCTTTACAGACATTATCAAAACTGTAGATTCTCCTTTGTTTGCCATACACTTGCCTCAGGAAATTCATGTCTCACTGCTTTCATCTTTTATTTATACTAATCTCTCTCTGGCTCAGATTCATATCTATTTTCCCAAGACTTCTTTAATCTCCTGAGCGTGCTTCATTGTTGTTTAGACCCCCTGTCTTTTTGTTTCGTTATTTAATCCATGTTTTTTCTGGAGCACACGCTCACATAATTCCCTAAAAAAGAATATGAAAGCAATAATGGTCCTAGTAATATTCCACTGAATGGGTATAGAATTCTAAGTTAAAAAAACTTTTCATCTGAGAACATTAAAAGTATTGTTTCCCTGTTAGTTTGGTTCAAGAAATTTTGATTCTAGTCTGATTTTCTCTCTCTCTCTCTTTTTTGGTAGGTTTATGTTTTCTGTTCAGGTGATTTCTGCTAATTTTATCTACATCATTATGCCATTTCAAAATGCTACATCTAAGTGTGGTTCTTATTGATCATTCTTTTGTGGGGTTGATTTGTTTTCTGAATCCTAGATGGGTCTTTCCTACTTGAAGATAATATCTTTCTTCAGTTCTGAGAACTTCCCTATATTTTGTGATAATTCCCTTTGGTTCTTTTTATCTATTCTGTTTTGCTGGCTAATTAACAGTAATACAATGATGGATCTGGATTGATGTTTTTTGCCTTCTAACTTTTTTTTTTTCTTATTGGTATTCTTTGATTTCCAGGAGAACATATCAAATTTATGCCTTAATCATTAATATAGCACATTTATTTAACTTCAACAATGAGACTGTTAATTTGCAATGTGGTCTAATTGCCCTGGGCAATCTCATTTTACACTTTATTTTCATTACTGATTTTTTGAAGGTGTTAATGTAGTCTAGTTAAAAAATATTTTATTTTGATTAAGTTGAGTTATCACTTTCCCCTGCCCCACAGAATCATTTTTCTTCTTAACTTTTCTTGGCCAAATTTGTTCAGGATGCAGCCTTTTATCAACCATCTAGACAGCCTTTGTAGTTTGATCATGATTACAAATAAAGCAAGAGGCATGCTGAGTGCATGGTTCTGTGTATGTGGGGGAGGGTATTTGACTGGCAGGCTCAATTTTATGGCAGGTAGCTATGGAGGCAGTAGTTTCTTTGTTTTTTGTTTTTTTTAATTTCCTTAATTCTTGGATATGCTGTAAGTAATTAATAATTTTTAATTACTTACAACACATCTAATAATAAATATAATATAAAGAACACCTATGTCAGTGCCATCCTGAATAAAAACTGGAGTGTTTAAATATTTTTGATACTGCAGTGACTTTGATAGTGGCATCACAACCCATGCTGCTCTCCAGAGGTTATCAAAACTCTCTCCCACTCCCCCTGTCTCTCTCATGTTTTACAGGTTCGCAAACTTCCTGTAAGTGGAGACATATTGTATGTACTTTCTGTGACTATTATTTTTCATAAAATATACTTATTTATGCTATACTCAAAACTATCAGTCATTTACTTTTATTGTTTCTGCCAGATATCTGGGGACGCATGACCTAGTCATCACTTTCAACAGCATTCCTGCCTTAAGAGTCTCAGGCTACATAGAGCGGGTCACGTTTTTGAGAGGACTGGCTTGTTATTGTAAGTTTTGGAGGTATATTGTTTTAACCTCATCTGAAATTTGGAGTAAGCAGAATTTCTCAGTCTTCCTCAGAAAGAGGATTTTTTTCCTTCCTAATTCACTCATGGATAGCTTATCCTCTTGTGGTTCTTGGCAGCCCGTGGGATCTCTAGGACAGCTTCCTACAGGGCTCGGGCCCTATCCTTTGTTTCTGGCATCCCCAGAGTGGGCCACTGGAATAACAGGCCAGAAGTTACTCTAAGGACAGAGGCCAATTCAGAACCCGCTTCTCTCTGAGTGCTATTACTCTCCTCTACTTGGCACAGAAGATTATCCTTACTGTTTTTGCCCTCTCAGCTCTTCATATAAAAGCCCTTGCAAACACATTTTGTCTAATATTTTTAGGTGTGTTATTCTGAAGAATTATGTATGTTTAGACAGATGTGTTGCCAAAAAAGGAAAGCCCCATGATTTTATTATTATTTTTAATTTGGTAAATGCTGAGCTACTGTGAACTGGAAAGTGGTATTATGGGAAGGTTGTGATTGTAATTATGTGTGTTGGGGTATCAACAACTGTGTGTATATTTTCAATTAACACCCCATTTCCAAGCCCATGTTTCACTACCGTGCTCTCTTTTACCTAAAGTTTTAGGCTCCTGACCTTTCTGAGATGCATCTGTGAACATCAGCTCCCTAAAACATAAATAGGAAACCTAAATTTTTCTCAGTCTATTTCATCATTTCTCTACTCGCTTCTTATTTTCAGAAATTTATTAAATGGCTTTTTTTTAAGACCCACCTCCTATTCTTTTCATGGCTATAGGTCTGCTAATTTTAAAGTAATCTCTAGCCTATCATTTAACAGTATCTAAGGAACTTAGGGAGCATAAAAACAGTAGTATGAAAAAAAAAAACAAAAAACAGTAGTATGGCCTCCTATATTCAGGGCACTGTCAAGTTCTTTATTCTTCTTAGCTACTTTAAAACCATAATCTTAAATTCAATTTGGAATAATGGTAACCACCATGAGAGGACAAACCTAGACAGCATATTAAAAAGCAGACATTACTTTGCCTACAAAGGTCCATATAATGAAAGCTATGGTTTTTCCAGTAGTCATGTATGGATGTGAGAGATGAACAATAAAAAAGGCTGAGCACCGAAGAACTGATGCCTTCCAACTGTGGTGCTGGAGAAGACTCTTGAGAGTCTCTTGGACTTCCAGGAGATCAAATGAGTCAATCCTAAAGGAAATAACCCTGAATATTCATTGGAAGGATTGATGCTGAAGCTGATGCTCAAGTACCTTGGCCACCTGATGAGAAGAGCCGACTCATTGAAAAATACTGATGCTGGGAAGGATTGAAGGCAGGAGGAGAAGGGGATAGCAGAGGACAAGATGGTTGGATGGCATCACTGACTCAATGGACATGAGTTTGAGCAAGCTCCAGGAGATATTGAAGGACTGGGAAGCCTGGTGTGCTGCAGTCCATGGGGTCGCAAAGAGTCAGACACGACTGAGCGACTAAACAACAACAACCATGTGAGGAACATTGTCAATGTTGTTATTTGTCAAAGAACTCCCAAACTGGAATTATACATGTAGGAATTGATCCCACAATGTTGTTTGCTTCTTATCTTGTAAATATATTTAGGAAGGAGATATAGGTTAGAAAAACCTTGCCTCCTTCTTAGATAAAAATAGTACTCAAGCCCAAACCTAACTGTCACAGTGTGCGATAGGAACACTCAAGGTCCTGGATATAGATAGAAGAAGTGAAAATCAGGAAAACAGGATTCAGGCACAGGGTTGCATAATTCAAAAAACACAGACTTCAGTATAAATCTTGGAGCCATTGCTAACAATGAGGCAAAACTGAGCCAAACTACTTAACTTATCAAATGATCTACATCAGTATCTCAAATATAATGAGACTCTACACAGACTCTCCAATTACAGATGCAATTTCAGATACACTTCAGAAGGATTACATGAAAATATTAAATTAGACACTAGTAAAGCAATTAATACATTGGTTGACACCTAGTAGATCATCAAAAATGATTTGTCTTTCCCATTTTCTATTGTGTCTTGCCCTTCCTTCCACTTCCTTAGAGAATAAGGTCCGCTAAAACAGATGGTGGCTAATGGGACTCTGGGTAAAGTCAACCGCAAGAAACACCTTCTGTCCATACTTCCAGCTCAGGTCTTTTTCCCTCTTGTCAAGATTTACCCTCTTGAAATGGACTTTGATCTCTAGCTCAGCAAGTCCTTTTAAAGGGGAGGAAGTGAAATTGAGCTTCAGGAGTTGCTTGTATATTTTTGAGATTAATCCTTTGTCTGTTTCTTCATTTGCTATTATTTTCTCCCAATCTGAGGGCTGTCTTTTCACCTTACTTATAGTTTCCTTTGTAGTGCAAAAGCTTTTAAGTTTCATTAGGTCCCATTTGTTTAGTTTTGCTTTTATTTCCAATATTCTGGGAGGTGGGTCATAGAGGATCTTGCTGTGATTTATGTCAGAGAGTGTTTTGCCTATGTTCTCCTCTAGGAGTTTTATAGTTTCTGGTCTTACATTTAGATCTTTAATCCATTTTGAGTTTATTTTTGTGTATGGTGTTAGAAAGTGTTCTAGTTTCATTCTTTTACAAGTGGTTGACCAGTTTTCCCAGCACCACTTGTTAAAGAAGACATACAGATGGCTAACAAACACATGAAAAGATGCTCAACATCACTCATTACTAGAGAAATGCAAATCAAAACCACAATGAGGTACCATTACACGCCAGTCAGGATGGCTGCTATCCAAAAGTCTACAAGCAATAAATGCTGGAGAGGGTGTGGAGAAAAGGGAACCCTCTTACACTGTTGGTGGGAATGCAAACTAGTACAGCCGCTATGGAAAACAGTGTGGAGATTTCTTAAAAAACTGGAAATAGAACTGCCATATGACCCAGCAATCCCACTTCTGGGCATACACACTGAGGAAACCAGATCTGAAAGAGACACGTGCACCCCAATGTTCATCGCAGCACTGTTTATAATAGCCAGGACATGGAAGCAACCTAGATGCCCATCAGCAGATGAATGGATAAGGAAGCTGTGGTACATATATACCATGGAATATTACTCAGCCGTTAAAAAGAATTCATTTGAACCAGTCCTAATGAGATGGATGAAACTGGAGCCCCTTATACAGAGTGAAGTAAGCCAGAAAGATAAAGAACATTACAGCATACTAATGCATATATATGGAATTTAGAAAGATGGTAACGACAACCCTATATGCAAAACAGAAAAAGAGACACAGAAATACAGAACAGACTTTTGAACTGTGTGGGAGAATGTGAGGGTGGGATATTTCAAAAGAACAGCATGTATACTATCTATGGTGAAACAGATCCCCAGCCCAGGTGGGATGCATGAGACAAGTGCTCGGGCCTGGTGCACTGGGAAGACACAGTGGAATCGGGTGGAGAGGGAGGTGGGAGGGGGAATCGGGATGGGGAATACGTGTGAGTCTATGGCTGATTCATGTCGGTGTATGACAAAACCCACTGAAGTGTTGTGAAGTAATTAGCCTCCAACTAATAAAAAAAAAATAAAATAAAATAAAGGGGAGGAAGTGAGAAGCTGTTTCTTTATGTTAGGTACCATGTAAACAATTTTATTTCTTCCAATGAGTCATGTTTTTGGTTCATGTGCTTCTTAAACTACCAAAAATCAATTCAGATGTTAAATACCATTTATGATAATTTCAGATGACCTTTAGGTTTCAAAAGTCTATTTAACAATTATTCATCTATCAACTTGCCAGTATTTATTGGATTTTACCCTTTTGCATTATGCATACATTTTGAAGGTGTTATATAAAAGCAATTTATCCTTTATGCATTAGAAGTGTATTTCAAACACAGCTGGGAACTCTATTCAGCCACAAGACACCCTCCCTCACTGTTCTCTGGGATTTTGCAAAAACCTGCTTTCAGTATTTCTCATATTTATACCAACAATCTGGATGTGATTTCTCACCCTTCCTAGGGAGTTACAAATAGACAATCAAAGCTTCATCATCTTTGGGACTGAGGCATTCACTGAAATAACAATAGGAAAGCAAGTGTTCTCTCCAGGAAATGATCATCATGGCTGATATGAAGTTTATTTGGAACTAAACTTTCCATCAAGAGGCTTATATCTGTAGAGGAAATAGGTAAATATACAGAGTCTATTTCTTCTTCAATTCAAAAATATTTTTATTAATGCCTCCCATGTTTAAAACAAGTTTTTAGGTATAAGCGCTAGGTTATACAAGGTAACTCTGACATAGTCTTACACTTGCATACATACAAAATACAAAGATACGTGCTTTAAAATTATTTTGAACACCAGACATAGAGTGAATGTCTATACATGGCAGGTTAGGATGGGGTTTAAGCAAGAGGTAGGGCTTCCCTGGTGGCTCAGTGGTAAAGAATCTGCCTTCCAATGCAGGAGACGCACGATACATGGCTTTAATCCCTGGGTCGGGAAGATCCCCTGCAGTAAGAAATGGCAACCCACTCCAGTATTCTTGCCTGGAGAATCCCATGGACAGAGGAGCCTGGCAGGCTACAGTCCATGGGGGTCGCAAAAATTCGGACATGACTGAGACTGCATGTATTTCATATATGTCATAAGCAAGATGTAGGTTTTAAATGATGGATAGGAAATTTTGGCAAGCAGCAATATAGAGAGGTAAATATTCCCAGCACAGGTAAAATAATGTGGGGTGTGTGTGTGTGTGGATGTGCATGGGTTTTCACTTTATAGTAGTTCTTGGCTTCTTGCTTGTAAAGGTATTGAGACCGGTATGAGTTGGCTTAAAGGACAAATATTTTCAAGATACAGTTACAGTATGGATGATTTCAGGAGTAAACTGGAGTCAGGTGTCCAAACACTGCATGGTTTATGTTCTGCCTCATATTTCTGTTCTTCTCTGTATGTCTGCCTCATTGTATGTCTTCCTGAAGACTGACTTCCCTTGCTTTCCCATCTACATGACTTTCCAGAGCTCTTGTATTTATTTCTCTTTCATTAAAAGATTGACTGAACTGGGGCTAGAATCTCTTGGCCTCAATTCCAAATGTCCAACAAAATATTCATTTGTCCATTTTGCTTAAGGTCTCACCTGTAATCCAAGCAATTTTTCTGAAGCTTTAAAGAAACATCGATGAAAGATGGCCTCTTTAGTCCCATGAGTGCAACCAGGTGAAGAGGGCAGGATAAAAAGTTTCAGTTTTTATTTAAAAGGAGACATCTGGAGTAACTTCCCTAAAAGTGTCAACTTAGGTGGTTAATATTTGAACATCTGACATTTTAGATGTAATAAATTATGAATGCAGAAGTACAAAAGGCAAAAAAAAAAAGTCTAGTAAAGTTAGTTGGGATGACAGTCAAGATGGCTTTTAATAAAATTTCAAGAAATTAGAATTTTATTATTTATGCTAAAAGGAGACATTAAATATATTTAAATAAGGATATGACACTACTAGTAGCATCTATAAATAGAATCATACAGAAGCAAATTACAGACACAGGGACCACCATGAAAGACACTGTGTTGTTTCAGATAAAGAAGTGATAGTTTAGAGAAGTGCATTAAGACTCAAAAGAATTCTAATGTAAAATTGGGTGAACCAGACTTAGTGTCTAAATTTATGTAAGAGCAATAGAAAGATGGGATGAGAGAATGTGAACAATTACTTCTCCAAAAATAGCATCCTCATATCTATATTGTACTAACATGGCATGGAGTGACTTTTACAAATGAAAATGTCTTTCTTTCATTGCTATGGTCCAAATGCTCATCCTTTTGAGGGCTCAGTGAATGAAAGCTGTGATTATGAGCTGTAGCTTCATATTCCAGTAGGCAAAAGTACATGTCATAGTTGGCCAGAGGAGAAGGCTATACTACACAGTGGATTGTTGTATGCAATCCATAGATATTAAATGAAAAGGGGGCTAATAGACAAATGAATTCAGAAAATGATGATTTAAGCAATCTCAGAAAACTTTCTTATTTCCAAGGCAACTGCGGGTCTTTACTGGGTTAATGCTTTGTGTTAATCTTTAAAAGAGTCTGGCTTGCAGTCTCCCAGACGAGCACAAATCCACTTTTTAGAGGGAAACTTGAATGGACTAATATTGTTTGAAATGACATTTAACTTTGATCAACTCTTTCCTTTAGAAACAATTGTAATAATAATAGTAGTAGTGAACTTTTACATGAGAAGGTGTTTATTAAATAAATATGCACCATCTTATCCTTTGTTATCTTAATAAATTGCAAATTCATTTCAGATAACTTCCAAAGTCAAGGCCATGCTTGAGACCTTTTAGTCATGTAGTGATAAATCTGAATGATCAGCACCACTCTTTATCCAGTGTGGTTCCTTGAATTACCTGGACATCAGATTTATGAGGACTCCAAGGGAGACTTTCTGAGTCAGAATCTCTAAAGATGAGGGCCGATAATCCGAAATTTTAATAAATTCCCAGGTGCCCTTACACACATGGTATTTTGAGAAACACTACAACTAGTCTTTCCTTGTCCTAAGAATGCATTACTGTCACTATCATTTTAAAAATGTCTAAAGGACAAGCCAAGCAAAGACACAGTTATTCATCTGTTCAGTTAACCACATTCTATGTGCTTTTATTGTGATGACTTCTAAGATTTATCAGGTATTGTGTTAGCTTTGACAGATCATACCTGACTCTTCTGTTTTTGATATTAAACCAATAAATAAAAAGAAATTCCTCAGCATACTGTGAAAGTCACAGAAATATTATTTGGCATTTCTAGAGTTCCATTCCTACAGGTAAAAGTTGTGTTTCTTTTCGGAAGTCTAGTTCTCAGCAGTGGTTTACAATTAGTTTATCCACTGTGGAGGTGGATATAAAGGATGAGAGTTTCACAAACAACATATTTTCAATACGTGATTCCTACCCAGCTTTCTGAAGAAATGTCTATCAAATTGAACAGCTGATGCACTTTGAACACTTAGCTCCAAAAAGAAGATGACATTTTTTCATTAGTTTACCATTTATATGCTAAAGTATCTGTCACAATAATAATAAAATCTGACAGTGCAGATCATATGGGTTTTCACATAGCAGAGGTAGTGTGTTCTCTGAAAGATATAAATGATAATTTGTTCAAATCAGGGATTTTAAAAATTTAGACAAGCACAGGAGCTCCAAAACTTCATATTCCGCCATTTCAGAATCATTCATTTAATGATATTTATCTCATGTCAGTCATACAGATTATTATTTTGTATCTAAGAGTGAATGCAAGTTGTTATTATTTCACCATATACTGTTTTGGTTATTACCATTTTAAAAAAGGTCAGGTGCCAATCAGCTTAAATGCATCTACAGAGAGCCGGGTTTAAGCATAAATTGTAATGTAATTACTCTGTGCTATAGCTGAGTTCTCTGTGCTTTTGTGTTTGTTTGTTGGTTGGTTCCTTTTTTCTTTGGTCTCTGCAGCATGTGAAATTCCAGTTCGTTCTGTGCAAGAGTAGTGAAAAATATGCACATACCTCAATGTCAATATGAAGAGAAAATGCCTTTTCAGAAAAATATATAGAAAATGAATGTGATACAACCACTGCCTTTCTGCATTGCACCAAAACCCCCTGTTCACGTAATTGTGCCCAACTGGACTGCGTTCCTCAAGTTGAAGGGCCACATTTTATTCATCATTGCCATCTCAGTGCCAGAAATTGGATCAAGGCAAGTGCTTAACAAATGTGGGCCAAATACTATGGAAAGGTTGTTTGTGCTATTTCATTAAAATACATTAAGTGCTATCAGTGATTTACACAGCTATTTAGTAAAATTACAACCACAAATACTTCAGTGTCAACATTCAAAAAGGGAAATTAATGGTAGAAAGAGTACCTTCTAGGTTTCCTTTAGAGCTATGCTCCCAAGTATTTGGACTAGCCAAGTATTTATTTTGAATTAAATAGGAAAAAAATGTGGCCTCTTGAGGAACTATCAGTATTTAATGCTAAGAGATAATAATTTATCTTTAAAGAATTAATATAGCTTCTAAAGTGTCTTATATATTATCAAGAAGTAGCTTATGTTGTGGGAGTTTAGCTTCTTAAGACTTAATTTTTCTACACATGGAATGCTTATTTTAGTTTCTTTACCTAAAGAGACCTTTAGAATAGTCCTCATTTTGTATTCTCTAAGTTACATTTCCTTGTCAAATTGTATTTTACACGAAGACTGCAGAAACTTTAAGTTGCACCTTCAGGGAAAGAATCTTATCCCATCTCCAGTCCAAGAAGGATTAATCACAGATAAGTACAATGTGAAGCTATAGCATTTTATAACATCACTAAAACATCTTTATGTAAACAGAATGCCACAAACTTTCAGCAATGAAAAGAGAAGCTCTCATGTTGGAGCTTACAGTAGGAGTAAAATTTTCCTCCATAGAAAAAGTGTCTAGAGATTTTTTGGGGGGGTACACCTTCTAGAAAACCATTCAACATGTTTGGAAGGAAACTGACATACCTCTCTTCAACCTTTTTGGTTCAATGAGTCTCAGGTTTCAGTCCTCCAGTTCTTTCATTTTCCTTATATGATCTATAGGAATTGACTTCTGATAGTATAAAAGCCCTAAGTGAGGTAAAATGAATGCCCTGAAGCCCCAGAATCACCTCTGCATGTGCTAAGTCTCTTCAGGCATGCCTGACTCTTTGCACCCCAATAGATCATAGCCCGCCAGGCTCCTCTGTCCATGGGGATTCTCTAGGCAAGAATATTGGAGTGGGGTGCTATTTCCTTCTCCAAATGATCCTCCTAACCCAGAGATAAACCACATTTCTTACATCTCCTGCATTGGCAGGCAAGTTCTTTACCAACAGCACCTCCTGGGAAGTTCAAAACTTTGTTTACTATCTATTTTTAAAATAATCATGACACCAAGTGTCATCCAACCAGCAAACACTTCATAAATACCTCAGAGTCCATCATTTGAACATTTAAATATAAATAAGAAGAAAGTAAATTATGTGTATATTTGTATGTATATATGTACATCTTGTCTTCTTCTTGTGGGCTTCTCTAGTAGCTCAGCTGGTAAAGAATCCACCTGCAATGTGGGAGACCTGGGTTTGATCCCTGGGTTGGGAAGATTCCGTGGAGAAGGGAAAGGCTACCCACTCCAGTATTCTGGCCTGGAGACATCCATGCACTGTAGAGTCCATGAGGTCGCAGAGTCAGACATGATTGAGTGACTTTCACTATCTTCTTGTGAAGTCACTCAGTTGTGTCTGACTCTTTGCAACCCCATGGACTGTAGCCTGTGAGGCTCCTTCTGTCCATGGGATTTTCCAGGCAAGAATACTAGAGTGGGTTGCCATTTCCTTCTCCAGGGGATCTTCCCGACCCACAAATCGAGCTCATGTCTCCCACATTGCAAGCAGACTCTTCACCATCTGAGCCATCAGGAAATCCCATATATGTATGTAAGTACACACAAGTCATACAAGTGTGTGTAATATATCACCCTGAAGGCCTATTCAGAAGGAATTCACAATGCAGGGTTTGGTGTTCAGGTTAAGTCTGAAAAAAGAGGGGCAGATTCAGAGTAAGCACTACATAACTATTCCTTTTATTTTCCTTAGTTGGTCAAGTCACATAAGTTAACTATTATAAAAGTATGCAAAAACATTTCATTCAGTCATGCGAGTAATAAACAACACCAAACTCAGTGACATAGCAAGAAAGGTAGCTATCTTGCTTTTTCTATATGTCCATTGCATATCAGCAGGGGAGCTCTGCACATCTTATCACTATGAATCAGAGAGGCCACCATCTTGAATATTGCTGGTTACAGAGCCAGAACAAAGGGAGAAAGCTCTGCCAGAGACTTGCTGTCTAAGTTAAAAGCCCCACACCAGAGTGGCCTCAGATATTACCATTCATAATTTATGGCTTAGAAGCCATCACTCTGTCACACTTGCCCAAAAGAAGGTAAGCAAATACAACCCTATCAAGTGATTGGAAGGAAATAAGATCCAAGTCTGAGTATGTAGCACTGATGCCTCTCTCATAATTACTTCTAGTCCATGAATAGGTCTTTGCAGCAGTGCAAAAATATAGACAGTATGAGTGAACTGCTCCCCTAACTAAGGTGGCAAGTCTGGGCAACATGGTTGGTATTGTTCTTTGAGGAGAATATCCAATTAATTGTGTGACTTTGTCCAGCACTGTCGACCACTTCTCATTATCCTGAGTCACTCCGTGGTACGGTCTGAAAAATTGCCTGGCTCATCTTACAGATGATGAGTTCCCTGAGAAAATTTACCATTTCTCATTCCTTTCAGCACAGGGCCTGACATATTGTAGGTACTCAATAAATTTAATAAGTAAATGAATGGCTCTCAGAAACTTTTAATCAGAGGGCTGAACAAGATTTATACCATACTCAATTTTCATTATCTCTTACAACACAACTAAACTTTAGGTCTTTATAACATCACTTTATTCAGTTTAATTATGGAATCAAACATTTCTATAGATAGTTAATCATCATTTTTAATACCCAGGTTATGTTGTCCTTGTAGTCTATATCATAGTAAGGAGATATTTTTGCAAATGAAGTATTTTAGAAGCTGGTGTCTAGAAACAAGGACTAGTTGAAAGCCAGAATTCAGTGTCAAATACAGTCTAAATAATGAAGCCTAGAGGTTTAGAGATTTCAAAAAATCATTTTAATCATATCTCAGAAATATACACATCTACAATGCAATAAAATTGGTTCCTTTAGCAAATGCATATTTTCTTTTCTATCCCCTCCTTTTACCTGATATTGGACCTGTCCCATTATGTGGGTGAAGTACTAAGCTCTGACTTCAGGTTAAATACCACATTCCACCTCTTCACACAAAGAGCAAATGAGATCATCTGTTTCAAAATTCTAGCTTAATAGGCAGAAAATTTTGCTTACCAGGTTATTTTAAAAAATAACTTAGGACTCAGTGGGTAAAGAATCCACCTGAAATGCATGAGACACAGAGGATACAGGTTCAATCCCTGAGTCCGGAAGATCTGCTGGAGTAGGAAATGGCAATGTGCTCCAGTCTTCTTGCCTGGGAAATCCCATGGACAGAGGAGCCTGGTGGGCTCAGTCCATGAGGCTGCAAAGAGTCAGACATGATTGAGCAAATAAACACTAAGCACTGCTACAGGATCAATTTCAGTCAATTAAAAAGGCTTATCCATTTCAAAAATAAAGAAATAATTTTATTAAGGATACTAAAAGCTTTAGCTTACTCAAACTCTGGATAATCTTGGCTTTATAATTCTACTTTTCATCATGATCTTTCTATTAATCCCTTAGATGGTAAGAATTAGATAATAACAGATACTGGGGTCATATGTTATTCTATAACACAGATTAATGAAATATAATTGGCTTAAACCACTCTCCATCTCAAAAATTGGTGGTGTGTGTGTGTTTGTGGGGAGTGTGTTCTGGGAAAGGAGTAAATGTTCATAAATGCTAAATGTAGATGTAGGGCATACTTCATGTAAGACTTGACTTAACTCATGTGAGAACACTAGGAGTCCTTTTTTTTTTTTTTCCCTTGCAATCACTCTCCCTGGGCTATCCAATTCTTTAGCCATGATGACTGAATCATTTAATTGTTGTTTACTGCTGCTGCTGCTAAGTCACTTCAGTCGTGTCCGACTCTGTGCGACCCCAGAGACGGCAGCCCACCAGGCTCCCCCATCCCTGGCATTCTCCAGGCAAGAATACTGGAGTGGGTTGCCATTTCCTTCTCCAATGCATGAAAGTCAAAAGTGAAAGTGAAGTCACTCAGTCGTGTCCAACTCTTAGCGACCCCATGGACCGCAGCCTACCAGGCTCCTCCGTCCATGGGATTTTCCAGGCAAGAATACTGGAGCGGGGTGCCATTGCCTTCTCTGTGTTGTTTACTAAACCACCACAAAACTAAGTGGTATGAAAGACAATGATCTCTTATTTCTCACAATAATGTTGGATGGCCATGGTTCCTCTACTACACCGACTCATGTGGCTTCACTAGGATGAGGGTCAGCTGAGTTAGAAGGTCTACGATGGCCTGACTCATAGGTCTCACAGTTGAAACCGGTTGTCATATTGAACACCATGGCTCTCCTCATTCAATCATCAGGGACTAAACTGGCTTCCTCATTATGGTCATCTTAAGCAGAGTTCAAAAAATGGGAAAATGGAAGAGGCAAAAGCTCAGTCTCATGGCTGCATAATGTCATTTCTCTCATCTTCTATCGGTCAACACAAGTTAGGAAACCAGCCTAGATTCAGTAAGTGGGAGGAAAGCTTTTTCTTGATGAGAGGTGTGCAAAGTAAGAATGTACATGGCTACAGGGAGTTTTTACTCATTCTTCCACAATGTCCAAATAGTTGCTTTATTTTTCTCATATTTTCACACAAATCAGTGAATGGCAATGTATACTTTGGTAGTTCTTACAAAAGAAGGAAGAGAGAGATTGACTCTTTAACGTGAAGTTCTGGTAAATATCTGACCCATCTTCAGAGCCAGGAAAACGATTGAAAAATAGTGAAAGTGTTACTCACTCAGTCATGTCTGACTCTGTGATTCCATGGACTGTGGCCTGCCAGGCTCCTCTGTTCATGGAACTCTCCAGGCAAGAATAATGGAGTCAGTAGCCATTCCCTTTTGCAGGGGATCTTCCCAACTCGGGGAACTAACATGGAGCTCCTGCATTACAGGAAGATTCTTTACCATCTGAGCCACCAGGGAAACCTTAATTGGGGCTTCACACCTGCAGCTAGGAGTTGAGTCAACAGCACTCAAGTCTACATGGCTGATAATTAAAAGTGACATTTTAGCAAGGCAAGACTAGGGTATTCCTTCTAGAACAAGAAAGACCATATGCTGGATCTCAAAAGCAAATGAAGCTGGGAAATGAGAGTACAAACTTTAAATCTCTTAACATAACCATGAGTGCCTTTTGTGTAACACCATTTCGCCTTCCTTTTTGATATTTTGCACCTGGAATTAGGCTAATATGAATTAAAGGCCATTATCCTCCACTTACTCTTAGTATGGGACTTCCCTAGTGGCTCAGCTGGTAAAGAATCTGCCTGCAATGCAGGAGACCCGGGTTCGACCCCCAGGTTGGAAAGATCCCCTGAAGAAGGAAATGGCAACCTATTCCAGTACTCTTGCCTGGAGAATTTCATGGACAGAGGAACAGGGCAAGCTGCAGTCCATGGGATCACAAAGAGTCGGACATGATTGTGCAGTAACTTTCACTCACTCTGTATGACCTTAATTATCCTCTCTGAGACTCAGTTTCTTCAAAGAATATGTGTAATCATCATGACAGGAGTGCTGAGGAAATTAAATGAGATAATATTTGGTAAGTAGCTAGCAGAGTATCTTGAAATCAGTAAACATCTCCTGGGTGACATGTACCACCATCGGCATTGGCATTAATATCAGTATGTCAAAAAATAACTTAATAAAAATTATCAATAATTTTTTTTCCTGAATGGTTTCCTTTGAATACTTTTACTTTAAAATTTGTGTCATTGTATTTCTACATGTGAAGCATTTCAATAAATAAACACAACTCTTTATTTGGGATGGACATGCATACACTGCTATATTTAAAATAGATAACCAACAAAGATCTACTATACAGCACATTAAACTCTGCTCATTGTTATGTGGCAGCCTGGGTGGGAGGAGAGTTTGGGAGAGAATAGACACATGTATGTGTACCACTGAGTCCCTTCACTCTTCACCTGAAACTACCACAGTACTCTTATACCCCAACACAAAATAAACAGTTCTAATTAAACAACAACAACAACACAGGATGACCAAGGAACACATTTCCGCCTGCACTGTGCTGACCCAATTTTCATAAATGCATTATAGAAACATATACGATACTCCAGGGCTTCTAAGGAAAAAAATTTTAACCACAGGTATGAGCATAATCTATGTCCATCAAAAGTCACTTACTGTAAGTCTGCACATTTGAAGTTTAATCACAAAATGATTTACAAAGAACTAGGGAATTCTGCAGCTCAGGCAGTTTAAAGATGACCTAGATTGTGTACCACTATCATTTCAAAATTGGCCAAAATGGCCTTAAGCAGCACTTAACAAGAACTTTTCTCTGAATTTAAACTTGATATATATGCAAGCTTTTTGATTACACTTTTCTATAACATTATTCACATGCCCTCATACAGAATTTTAAATAAAGACAAAAAGTAAAATATGGATGTAAGACAGGATTGACAGTCAGGCTTAACCCTGGCTGGGGATCTTGTTTATTCTCTAACTTTTCTATTTCCAGATTTCACGTGATCTTAGTTTCTGACTTTGGTCCCCTCTTGATTTGATTATTGAGGTCTGAGAATCTGTTTTTAAAGTAACTTAAGAGCTGAAAGACTTTCAGTCTCAATTGCATCTATTTGAGGCACACAGACATGTCCTAGTAGCTTTATTCTCAGGCCCTTATTTCTTCCCACGAGCAAGCACTACTCAAAAGTATGAGAGCAGCTTGCATTAGCTCTAACATGCAAGCCCTTTCATTGCCTCGGAGACACTCGGGCAATTTATGATCATTTGTTGCAAAGAGGTTCTGCCATTACTCTCAGCCAGAAGGAAAATAGCATTGCCTCTACAATTGTGTCTCAAGGACTCAGCTAATGCAGCCCTGGTGCTCTTCTCTGGATAGAAATATCTACAAAAGCGTTGAGAGCTCAGATCAAGTGTTTTCACTGTCAGCCACCAAAGGCGTTCTGCCCCCTGCCTGCCACAATTACAGGACTTTCTCGCCAGCAGAAATAGGCGATCCAAAATTTCTTCTAATGCTCCTGTCAATATTGAACCATGGATTGCCTGAAAAAGAGTCATTCTTTTCCCTTAGTGGCTCGAGTACACTGTGAAAGGTCTTTAACAGTCTGTGCCAGTCTAGGGGTGAGGCTGAGAGGCTCTGCATACTTTATCACTAACACTATAAAGAACTATTGACTCACTACTGGATACATAGAGGGGGTACTTCTTCCCATATGTGGACCTCTTCCAAATGATGAGAAGACTCCAGAAACTAAGCTGAGAAAAAAGAATGTGACAAAGTGGATTTTAGAGCATGAGTGGCTATTCCAGCAATGAAAACCAAGAGAGAGAGAGAGAAAAATCTGCATTTATGCCTGTTTCATGAAGAGGGCACTATGCAATTGGCAGTTCCTGGTACACTGGTGCATTCTTTTGTTCGTTTAGAGGAAGATACCCAGGTCTGAGTCAGAGTTCTCCAGACCTTTGAGTTTAGAAAGTGATAAAGAAATACCCAAATGTATACAATGGCCTTCCCTTTAGTTGATACAATTTCTTCAAAGCATGTTTTTACTGAAATAACCTGGTGGTTCTGCATGTCTGGCTCAGACAGTAAAAAATCTGCCTGCAATGTGGGAGACCTGAGTTTGATCCCTGGGTCAGGAAGATGCCCTGGAGAAGGGAATGGCTACCCACTCCAGCATTCTTGCCTGGGAAATCTCATGGACAGATGAACCTGGTGGGCTACAGTCCATGAGATCACAAAGAGTCAGACATGACTGAATGACTAACACTTTCACTTTCCATATGTCTAGAACCAGGTGTGAGATTCAAGAGCTAACGATGTTAGAAATAGTGTGCTTACGCCTTCAGGGTAGCTTGTTACCTAGCAAAGGATAATTAAAAAGTGTGTAGAGCGATCTGAGAGGCCTGTGTCTCTGCCATGCATCATTAGCTATATAGGATGTAACAATGAGATCAGCTAAGTGGTGTTGTTCACCTTAAATATTTGATGTTTTAATAGATTGCCTATTCTATGACTGCCACTTACTCCATCAACACTGGCTAATACACTTGAGAGAAATTGTTCTGTTTGTGAATCCTTACAAATACAAAAACTAAAATATTTTTTCCAAATTGAAAATACAAGATCAACTTTTAATCCTTTAAGTGGCACTAGTGTAAACAGTGGGCTTCCCAGGTGGTTCAGCATTAAAGAACTCACCCACAATGCACGGGTTGCAGGAGACTCAGGTTCAATCCCTGGGTTGGGAAGATCCCCTGGAGGAGGGCATGGCAACCCACTCCAGTATTCCTGCCTGGAGAATCCCATGGACAGAGGAGCCTGGAGGGCTGCAGTCCATAGAGTCTCAAAGAGTCAGACAGGACTGAAGCAACTTAGCATGTATACAATGTAAACAGTATTAAAGTCTAGGGGCTAAGGAAATGAGAAAGTAGGGAGTAACAAAAATCTTCACATAAATTAAAATGCCAAACCTTTTCAAAACTATTTTCAACCAGACAAAATATCCTTTAGTTATTGGTAAATTTAATCTGTCTCTTACAAAGCAAGGGGAAGCAAGAACCAATCTCAAGGGTTATTCAATGAGACTCCGATTTCAAGTGGCCTATTTAGTGATTGCCTGAAGTGTGTGTTCAGTCGTGTCTGACTACTTGTGACCCCATGGACTGTAGTCCACCAGGCTCCTCTGTCCACGGAATTCTCCAGGCAAGAATACTGGAGTGTGTTGCCTTCCTTCTCCAGGGGATCTACCCAGCCCAGGGATCGAACCTGTGTCTCCTGAGCCTCCTGCATTGGCAGGCAGATTCTTAACCACTGAGCTACCTGGGAAATGCAATGAATGCTTAGGCACAGGAAGAGAAGAACAGAGAATCAGACACCCTGGATTCCAGGAGCTTTTCATCTGATGGAGGACACCAAATGCCAACAAGCATCTAGAAGAAGAGGAAGACAGATGCAGTATAAATCAAGATATCAATATACATGGCATGGGGCATGCACAGCTATGAACATGTTATGGCCCATTAAGGGAATGGAGTGTAAGAGCAGAATGGCAGAAGCCTGGGTTAGGAGTAGGGGGTGTAAGAACAGCAGCTACATGTGGGTCTTGATTCAGAGATTTATATGTATTACATACAGTCTATACTTTTTACTTTAGTAAGATTTATATTACAAAATTTACCAACTTAACCATTTTTAAGTATATAGTTCAGCAGCATTGAATATATATAGAGTGTTTGGTAACTATCACAACCATCCCTCCAGAAAATTTTTCATCTCCCCAGACTGAAACTCCATACCATTAATTGAAAACTTCTTACTCTTCCATCTCCCTAGTCTTCACTTGGAACTGTTGATATCATTCTACTTTGTCTCTATGAGTTTGACGATCTAGGTACCTCATATAAATGGAATCATACAGTATTTGTTTTTATGTGGGTAACATTTCACTTAGCATAGTATCTTCGAATCTCATTCATGTTGTAGTATGTGTCAGAATTCTATTTTTAACACCATTTCGTTATATGCATATACTATGCCTGGTTTACCCATTCATCTGTTGATGGACATTTAGGTTGCTTCAATCTGTTATAAATGATACTGCCATGAACATGAGTTTACAAATATCTGTTCCACTCTTTGCATTCACTTCTTTCGGCTAAATACCCAAAATTGCAACTGCTTGATCATATGGTAATCCTATTATTAATCTTTTTGAAAAATCACTATACTCTTTTCCATATTGGTAGCACCATCTTACATCTCCACCAGCAGTACACAAGTTGTCCACACCCTCACTAACCTGTTATTGTTTGTTTGTTGTATACTAGACATCCTAATGGGTATGATGTGATATTCACGTAATGAACTTTTTCAGAACAACATTGCAAAGATAACATTATTATTCCAATGTAATAGATCAACTAATAGACCTAGAGACCTAAAACAACTTCTCAGAATGTTTTAGTTACTAAATAGTATATGTAAGATGAAATTTGAAGCTCAGTTTAGTTCAGTTCAGACGCTCAGTCATGTCCAACTCTTTGCAACCCCATGGACTGCAGCACGCCAGGATTCCCTGTCCATCTCCAACTCCTGGACCCAACTCAAATCCATGTCCATCGCATCAGTGATGCCATCCAACCATCTCATCCTCTGTTGTCCCCTTCTCCTCCTACCTTCAATCTTCCCCAGCATCAGGGTCTTTTCAAATGAGTCAGTTCTTCCCATCAGGTGGCCAAAGTATTGGAGTTTCAGCTTCAGCATCAGTCCTTCCAATGAATATTCAGGACTGATTTCCTTATGATGGACGGGTTGGATCTCCTTGCAGTCCAAGTGACTCTCAAGAGTCTTCTCCAACACCGCAGTTCAAAAGCATCAATTCTTTGGTGCCCAGCTTTCTTTATGGTCCAACTCTCACATCCATACATGACTACTGGTAAAACCATAGCCTTGACTAGGCGGACCTTTGTTGGTAAAGTAATGTCTCTGCTTTTTAATATGCTTTCCAGGTTGGTCATAGCTTTTCTTCCAAGAAGCAAGCGTCTTTTAATTTCATGGCTGCAGTCACCATCTGAGATTTAAAGCTAACTGCATAAAAATACCAATGCATGTGTTTATTATGATACAAACATGGGATATGTTTTATAAGCAATGAATTAGCATGGCTGGTATGACAAATGAGACACAGCCTTGCCTGCTCATCTGAGCCTTATATGTTCTACCTTGCCGTACCCTCCCTTTTACCTTCAAGTTAGTGTCTTCTACCCCACACTGCTCACAGCACTAATTCTACTACACATGTATTAATTCACTGTGTGCAGACTAGTCACCCCAGCATTTTAATGCATGATTTGCTTCCTCACTAAAAACTTCTTCACACACCTTTGAACCATGGCTAAAATCCACTTGCATGTATCCTTTCCTGAAACGTGATGTAGAGTCCTTTTGCATTTGATGGCTTTGTGCCACCCTGAAAGAGCATCTATGCTTCAGCAAGGCCCAGGACAACTGTGCCCAGCATAATTCCTCAGATACATGACTCTTGCTTTGTTTTCTCTGGAACCTTGAATGGCATCGAGGAAGCATCAAACTATTTTTATAATTCTGGAAGCAAGGAGAGCATTAAAGAGTCAATGACAATAATTAAGAAGCTATTACAATGATAACTACTGAGGTATAAAGTAATGATGAGCTGATCTAGTGGATAATTAGTAACATGGAAAGGAGAACTGATAGGAATGGTTATATAGGACAGCGGTCCCCAATCTTTTTGGCACCAGAGACTGGCTTCCCAATAGACAATTTTTCCTCAGACAGAAGTGGGGGCAGGGATGGTTTCAGTTTTCAGTTTCACCCACTGCTCACCTCCTGCTATGAGGTCCTGTTCCTAACAGGCCATGGACCGATACCAGTCCCAGTCTGCGGCCTGGCGGGTGGAGACACCTCATATAGTAGTGAGGAGGATTTAAAATGAATGACACAGTGTGACGAGTGGAATGGTAGAACTACTAGTCTAGATAAGAAACATGAGGAGAAGGGCCATAGGGTTCCTAGATATTTGGTGAAGTATGTATTCCAGGTACATCTACGAGGATGTTTTTAGATGAGATGAACATTTGTGTTGGTAAACTAAATAAAGTAGGTCATTCTCCCTAATGTGCATGATCCCTATCCAATCAGCTGAAGGTCTGAAAAGAAGAAAATGACTAATTCTCTTGCAATCATGATGGAATTCCTCCTATCTGATGTCATAAGCTGGGGCATCAGTTTTTTCTCATGTTCAAATGCAAATTGAAACATCAGATATTGGATCTCAAGTCTGCCAACTTTTGGACTGCAGCTAGATCATGAACTGTCCTGAGTCTCCAGGTTGCCTACCTTAGGCTTTGGGATTTCCCAGCTTCTAAAGTCATTGGAGCCAGTCTCTGAAATACAAACACACACACACACACACACACATAGGTCTTCTCTTACCCTTTTCCTTTATGGCTCTTCCTTTCTTATACACAAAAACTCTTTCCCTTATGACCTACTATATTCTATCAAGTATTATAGTTGTTAAAGTTTAGGTTTACTGTTAATACGGTTGAAAGGAATTATAAGTATCTGAAATTCTCAGTAAGTGCACATGTGAAATTATAGTGAATATGGAATCAATAAAATATAAATGAGTCAGATGGGTCAGGGACTTAAATTGAATACACATTTCTGTATCATGGAAAAATCAGGCATATCTGCTTGAATCCAACCATTAGATTACTCTAAACTTCTTACAAAGTAAGTATACACAAGGAAAAAAAAATTGAGTAAGTTTCATCAACAATAAAGCTTAAATCAAAGAAATAACAAAAGGAAGCAAGAAGGAATTTGAGGAGAAATATAAACAAAGTAATCAGTCATTTAAGAAAGGTAAGTTGAAGCTGACAAAAATATCACCACTGCTAGATTTGCAATTTAACAGTAGAGAAATCAACCTGTTGCTTGAATCAGAGAGGGACAAAGGGAAAAAGAAACCTGCGAAGAATAATTAGATGTTAACCGCATGTGAGCAAAGTAGGTACTGGTATTTTCATAAGTTTCAACTGAAGTAGCAGCCTTTGCCACTCTCTGGAATCAAAGCAATTTATCATCCATGAACAACTGTCAACCTGAGCACCACCAGGGACACAGCGAGGCTGTGTTTTTACCGGGCCTGGATTTTCATATAAAAGCATTGAATTTATCTGGGCTGTGGAGAGTTGCTAAGCTCAGTGTCAAGGGGACAGTCCCATCTTATTAGTAGTGATGTTATCTTAGTTACGGTAGTCTGTCTCGTCGGGAGTGGGGAAGGCGATGCATGTCACGTGGTTGCAGACAAATGAGAATGTGGTTTTAAGGACCGCCATGCTATTGACCTTACAGTTTTGACACAGAAGGCCTAATTTAGACCAGAGACTTTTTTAAGGTCCTGAGATCACATCTTGAATCTTCACAAACTAAAGTATGTGTTTTAAAACAAAATATGTGTCTATCTTCAGATAGATAGGTAGATACAAATGGTAAAATTATTCTTTAAAAAAAAAAATCAGATTGAAATGTAGTCCCATGGAGGGCATAGAGGAACATGCATTAAATATATGATAAGCTGCATGTATGCGTAGAAGCTTAGGTACATCCACCAGAGAAAGGGACTGTTCGGCATTTGGAGAAATCGGTTGACATGCTCTGAAGCTGAGGGCACATTTTAGAACTTTCCAAAGGGCATATCCAAATGCATGTCTGGCTGCAATAGGGTAAAAGATGGGCATCCTTCATGAGAGTGTAATGTGCTGTCCACTCGCTCCACTGGAGCTTAATGTGACAAAGGAATGGGTTGGCATGCAGGTCTCGAAGAGGCTGAGTGGAATAAAGTGGCAGAGATTTCGCGCACAGAGAGACAGCGGGTCTTTGTCTTCTGCTCTCAGACACAGCCTCTGTTGGAGAGTAATAGGAATCAGCTTTGCGGTGGCTCCCTTTAGTCAGTGCAGCAGCAGCAGCAGCAGTTTTGAGGTTCTGTGGTGCATGCTAAGTCACTTCAGTCGTGTCTGACTCTTTGTGACCCCATGGACTGTAGTTCGCCAGGCTCCTTTGCCCATGGGATTCTCCAGGCAAGATTCTCCAGTCATTTCACTCTCCAGGGCATCTTCCTGACCCAGTGATGAAACCCATGTCTCTGGTATCTCCTGCATTGGCAAGCAGGTTCTTTATCACTAGTGCCACCTGGAAAGCATGTTTGGGGTTCTCTAGAATAAATTCCTGATTATCCATATGTACCTGACACCCACCCACACAACTGCAGCACCCGTATCCCCACCCTCATGCACACAAGCAACTCGCCAGTGTTGAGAGTCAAAAGGATTAATTTTGAAAGGTTTGAATGGGGTACCAGTGTGAAGTAGGATTAAATCATTTTTCCATCTACATTTGGAAAATAGCAAGAAAGCGTTGGGGTCACAGTGAGCTCCTCAACTTGGTAAAGGATCAATCTGTCCTTTAATCTGAGTGCTGCAATGCCATCCAACCTCAGTACCCAGGAGGAAAATAGAGAGAGCAAGTAGGAATATGGTCCAGAAGTGGCACAGAGCCTCACCACCCCAATCCATTTCCCCCTATATTTTATTATGATCATTTTTAAACATATAGAAAATTGAAATGATTTTATAGTAAACATATAGACCTAAAACTAACCTACTTCCACCTACAACTAACATTTTACTTTACTTGATTTAGCATGTACCTATTATCCATCCATCCCTCTACTTGCCTATCCATCCAGTTGTCACTGCATTTCTTCGCAAGCTGCAGACGTCAATGCACTTTCCTCTAAATATGTATGCATGGACACCATTTACAAGAGTTTGATATTCGCTTTGGGTACTTTTTCTTTTTGAAGTAAAATTTACACATAATAAAATTACACATACATATGACATTGATTTTTGGCAAATTTATATCCTTATGTAATAAAAATTCTTATCAAAATAAAGAACATTAACATCATTTCAGAATGTCGCCTAATACCTCTTTCCAATCAATCTCTGCCCCTAAGTCCAAGAATAACCACTGTTCCATGTTTTTTCCCAACAAAGATTAGTTTTGCCTGTTTCTGAATCTTATTGAAAAGAGTCATAAGTATATGTTCCTCTGTGGAGGACTGTTAATGGTAGATAGAATAATGGCTCCCCAAAATGCCCACCTCGTAAACCCTAAAATCTGTGTACATGTCATGTTACATAGGAAGATGACAGGGGTAATTGAAGTAATACATGGGATCATGGTTGTTAATCAGCTGACTTTGAAATAGGGAAGTTATCCTGGATTATCTGGGTGGGCACAATCTAATTACGAAGGCCCCTACATGTGGAAGACTGAGGAAGTATCAAAACCAGAGAAATGGCATCATAAGAAAGACTTAACTGAACATGGCTGGCTTTGAAGGTTTAAGGGGGTCATGAGCCAAGGAATGTGGGAAGCCTCTAGAAGCTGAAAAAGGTAGGAAAATAAATTATTCCCCAGGGCCTTTACGCAAGAATACAGCTGCCAACACCACTGATTTTTGCCCGGTGAGATTCATTTTGGATTTACCTCCAGAACTGTTAGGTAACACATTTGCTTTGCTTTATTCAACTAAGTTTGTGGCAGATTACAGCAGCAATAGGAAACTACTATACTTCTCTTTTTTTTTTTTAATTCAATATGATGTTTTTGAGGTTTATCCATATAATTGTATGCATGCTTGTCTTTTTTCATACTGTTCATGGTTCTCAAGGCAAGAATACTGAAGTGGTTTGCCATTCCTTTCTCCAGTGGACCGCATTCTGTCAGACCTCTCCATCATGACCTGTCTTGGGTGGCCCCACACGGCATGGCTTAAGTTCATTGAGTTAGACAAGGCTGTGGTCCAAAGAATAGCCAGGAGAGATAAAGTGCAAAAAAATAGAGGAAAACAATAGAATGGGAAACACGAGATCTCTTCAAGAAAATTAGAGATACAAAGGGAACATTTCATGCAAAGATGGGCTCAATAAAGGACAGAACTGGTATGGACCTAACAGAAGCGGAAGATATTAAGAAGAGGTGGCAAGAATACACAGAAGAACTGTACAAAAAAATCTTCATGATCCAGATAATCATGATGGTGTGATCACTCACACTCACACAGAGCCAGACATCCTGGAATGTGAAGTCAGGTGGGCCTTAGGAAGCATCACTATGAACAAAGCTAGTGGAGGTGATGGAATTCCAGTTATTTCAAATCCTAAAAGATGATGCTGTGAAAGTGCTGCACTCAATATGCCAGCAAATTTGGAAGACTCAGCAGTGGCCACAGGACTGGAAAAGGTCAGTTTTCATTCCAATCCCAAAGAAAGGCAATGCCAAAGAATGCTCAAACTACCGCACAATTGCACTTATCTCACACGCCAGTAAAGTAATGCTCAAAATTCTCCAAGCCAGGCTTAAGCAATACGTGAACCATGAAATTCCAGGTGTTCAAGCTGGTTTTAGAAAAGGCAGATCAAATTGCCAACATCTGCTTGATCATTGAAAAAGCAAGAGAGTTCCAGAAAAAGATTATTTCTGCTTTATTGACTATGCCAAAGCCTTTGACTGTGTGGATCACAAAAACTGTGGAAAATTCTTAAAGAGATGGGTATACCAGACCACCTGACTTGCCTCTTGAGAAACCTGTATGCAGGTCAGGAAGCAACAGTTAGAACTGGACATGGAACAACAGACTGGTTCCAAATAGGAAAAGGAGTACGTCAAGGCTGTATATTGTCACCATGCTTATTTAATTTAAATGCAGAGTACATCATGAGAAATGCTGGGCTGGAGGAAGCACAAGCTGGAATCAAGATTGCTGGGAGAAATATCAATAACCTCACATATGCAGATGACACCACCCTTATGGCAGAAAGTGAAGAAGAACTAAAGTGCCTCTTGATGAAACTGAAAGAGGAGAGTGAAAAAGTTGGCTTAAAGCTCAACATTCAGAAAACTAAGATCATGGTATCCAGTTCCATCACTTCATGGCAAATAGATGGGGAAACAGTGGAAACAGTGGCTGACTTTATTTTTCTAGGCTCCAAAATCACTGCAGATGGTGATTGCAGTCATGAAATTAAAAGATGCTTACTCCTTGGAAGGAAAGTTATGACCAAAGTAGATAGCATATTAAAAAGCAGAGACATTACTTTGCCAGCAAAGGTCCATCTAGTCAGAGCTATGGTTTTTCCAGTGGTCATGTATGGATGTGAGAGTTGGACTATAAAGAAAACTAAGTGCTGAAGAATTGATGCTTTTGAACTGTGGTATTGGAGGCAACTCTTGAGAGTCCCTTGGACTGCAAGGAGATCCAACCAGTCCATCCTAAAGGAGATCAGTCCTGGGTGTTCATTGGAAGGACTGATGCTGAAGCTGAAACTCCAATACTTTGGCCACCTGATGTGAAGAGCTGACTCATTTGAAAAGACCCTGATGCTGGGAAAGATTGAGGGCAGGAGGAGAAGGGGACGACGGAGGATGAGATAGTTGGATGGCATCACAGACACAATGGACATGGGTTTGGGTGGACTCTGGAAATTGGTGATGGACAGGGAGGCCTGGCATGCTGCAGTTCATGGGGTCACAAAGAGTTGGACACAACTGAGTGACTGAACTCAACTGAACTTGTCTTTTTTCATTCTATTTTATCCAACCTCTTGTTGAGGGACACTGGAACTGTTTCCAATTGTAGACTATAATCATTGGTCATAAGTCTGTGCATTTTTTAAAGTGCTATCACTTGATGTGTTTGAGGATTCGTTATCTGTGATTGGCCTTCAGGGTGACCAGCCTGTGAACTGGCCAGGGAAGGCACTAGTGGATGATGCTTTAGGGAGCTAAAAATGCATAACTCTAACCTGGTTTCAGAACAGTTTCCAAGCTCTGATATACTATTTCAAAAGCTAGATTTAAGGAGAGCAGGAGCCACCATCACATGGAACGGGACGTAGAGACCTAAGTATTGTGAAGTGTCTGCTTCCCTCCATATGCTCAGATGAAATCAGCCAGCTCCACTCTTTATTATCCCTATCCATAGAAGTGAAATTGCTCAGTCGTGTCCAACTCTTTTGCAACCCCATGGACTGTAGCCTACCAGGCTCCTCTGTCCATAGAGTTTTCCAGGCAAGAATACTGGAGTGGGTTGCCATTTCCTTTCTCCAGGGGATCTTCCCAACCCAGGGATTGAACCCGGGTCTCCTGCCTTGCAGGGTAAAGCAGATGCTTTACCATCTGAGCCACCAGGGAAGCCTCCATGCCTTCAAATAATAATAATAATGGCTAATTTTCTGATGCAATATCACCTAAACCAGAACAACCTGAGTCCAGATTATTAAGTTATCAGTCTTAGTTTGCTCATCTGTGAAATGAGAACTATCCCAATTTACACAGTTGTTCTGGGGCAGCTTCCATGGTAGCTCAGATGATAAAGAATCTGCCTGAAATGCAGGAGAACCAGGTTCGATCTCTGGATTGGGAAGATCCGCCGGAGAAAGGAATGGCTACCCACTCTAGTATTCTTGCCTTAGAATTCCATGGACAGAGGAGCCTGATGATATAGTCCATGGGGCTGCAAAGAGTCAGACATGACTAAATGACTTTCACTTTTCATTTTCTGGGGCATAATGTGATAATATAAACAAATGAGACAAAATGTATGCATAAAAAGCTGCTGATGTCCTTAATTTTCTTAAGTCCTACACAGTGAGGACAATCCCCGTGTCTTCTGTTTCTAGAAAAGTATTTAACAGAATCAAAATCAGGGAACACACTTATTAATTCAACAAACGCTGACTGAGCATAGACAAGGCCCTAGATATTCCCAGGACTTTAAAGATTTATTGCATACAACTCTCTTGTTCAAAGAGTCTAGTGAGGAAGACAAAGGAGTAAACAGGCCTCTATAGTTTGGCATGGCTACTATGAGAAAGGCAGGCATGGGGGTCATGGTGTATTTAAGAGAGCACCTAGCCTAATAAGGGAAAGTGCCAGCAAGATTCAGGAGCAGACGTTCCTGAACTAGACGAAGTGACTCAAGAGTAAGTTAAGCAGAAAGGAAACTGAGGAGAGGAGCAGGAGTCAGGAAGAGCCCATGTTGTACCCAAGGAGAGACTGCGACCATTCAGATAAGTTAACATACTCTATGGGAAGCCATTCCCTTCTCCAGGGGATCCTTCCCATCCAGGGATTGAGCCCAGGTCTCCCACATTGCAGGCAGATTCTTTACCAGCTGAGCCCCCAGGGAAGCCCAAGAACACTGGAGTGGGTAGCCTATCCCTTCTCCAGCGGATCTTCCTGACCCAGGAACTGAACCAGGGTCTCCTGCATTGCAGGGGGATTCTTTACCAGCTGAGCTATCAAGGAAGCCCAGGTACAGGCACACACTAGCTTCAAATTCCAAGGTCAAGTTTAGACACAGGTAGAATTAGATGATATAGACTGTCAAATTTTATGAGTTTTCAAGTCACACAAACCAAAACTGGAATTACATTCCAATTTGGCTATTTATCAATTATTTGACCTGGAGAAAAACAAGTAAGTTTTTAAAGCTTCAATATCTTCGTTTGTAGAAGGAGTATAACATTATCAAACCTATAGCAATGTTATGAGAATGAAATGACAAAAAGTTGATGTAAAGTATTTAACAGAATAGTTGATACACATAGTAAGTTCTCAAACAGTGCAATCTTCCCCTGTTCTTTTTTCATTTTTCTAGTATCACAAATATTCTAGAGATATGTGTACTGACTCCATTCTGTGCCCAACAGGGGGGTAGATAGCAGACAAATATACCTATAAAATTTGAGTATGTTACTGGTTTGTATTGAAGAAGAAGACAGTAGCCCTAACAAGTTTCACGGACAGTGTAAGTATATTGGGATCTCAATAATCATATTCAGGTTTTAGTGACCAATTTCAGAGAAGCATTAGGCTGGAGCAGAGATTATTAGTCTCCATCAGGTCAACCTGGGTTAAAGATTACAAAAGGACAGAGTATTGCAAAATAACTCAATATTCTTTTATCCGCCTATGATGGTCGGGTTAGGTAAAGAAAAGGAATTTCATTAATGGCAAGATGGTCCAGTGTCCCCAGGGGAAAGGGTAATGACATCATAAAACATACCTTTATCCCTGGGAGAAGAATAGACATAAGTTGTGCAAGAACCAAGTACATGGTAATAAAATGTGTATAGTACTGATGGGGTTGGAGCCAGGGCCCATGAGTGCATAAACCTATAGAATTCAGGGTCTTCTCTACAAAAACAAAGTAACTAAACTGCAAATTCAAAAGTAGGAAGTGGAAATATTTAATATATTTCACAACTTTAAAATTTTATTTATATAAATCTGTACCATAATAAATACTATGAATTCTGTTTAAAGCAAACTGTAGATTAAACTTTGTAATGCATACAAGTAATAAAATGTTGATAACCAGAAAAAAAAAAAACAAAAGTAGGTATTTTTATCAGTGTCATTACTACCAACTTAATGGCTTAAAACAACATGTTTATTATCACTATTCTGGAGGTCAGAGTCCTAAATGTGTCTCACTGGGATAAAATCAAGATGTGAGCAAAGCTGTTTTCCTTTCTGGAGACTGAGGAGATGCCATTTTCTCGCCTTCTCCAGCTTCTAGATGGTTGGCCACATTCATTTTCCCATCCTCAAAGTCAACAATGGCTGGTTGAATCTTTCTAACATCTCACCAGTCTGACACTGACTCTTCTGATTTTCATTTTCACTAAGGAAGGACTTTAGGATTACACTGGACCCACACAGATAATATTTTAAAGTCATTTGATTAGTAATATAAATTTCATTTGCAACCTGAAGTACCTCTTACCTTGCAACATATTCACGGAGTCCAGGTATTAGGATGCGGGTCTCTTTTGAAAGATACTAGTCTGCCTATAACAGTATAAAATGAGTATTTAGAACGAGAAAAAAAATCACATCAGAACCTATTTTGATATCCAAATCCTTTTTCTGTGATTTTTTTGTTTTCAGCAATTTATAAATGATGTTTCCATGGAAATACTTCTATTTACACCTGAATTTTTCTCCTCGTCTCCAGTTCCCTACAACTACCAACAACTTCCATCATTTTCAGGGCACAGGAAATGACAGACCCAAAGCTAAATTCTTTTAGCTTCATTATTAATCTGCTTCTAAGAATTGAAAAACATCACTGCAGATATGATGCTTAGACCGAAAATATACTCCCTTATAAATTATGTTACTGTAGTTCACTAGTGATATTGACAAATAAAATTATTTTTCTTTTACAAAATTGATATTATTAAATGCATATTGGATTCTAGTATTATAAGTCATTGAAATGTTTGCCAATATAAGGGTAAATGTCTTCTAATAAATTGATCTTTATTAATATTTTATCACTTGATTATTTTTCACTCACCAGATTCAGGTTATGGAATTTTTTTATAAGATGCAACTCTAATCAGTTATAGAATATATGATAGGCTACACACAGGAAATTATGGTAATAGTTTAATCACTGAGCTGTGCCTGAATCTTGCGAGTGCGTGGAGTTTAGCTCACCAGGCTCCTCTGTCCATGGGATTTTTCAGGCAAGAATCCTGGAGTGGGTTGCCATTTCCTTCTCCAAGAGATCTTCCTGACCCAGGGATCAAACCCGCATCTCCTGCATTGGAGGACGCCTCCTGCTTTGCAAGTGAAGTCTTTACTGCTGAGCCGCCAGGGAAGCCCGAAGTAAAGTATAGGACATGGTATTTTTATTTTAGAATTTAAATAAATCCTTCATGCTTGACAGAAAGGGAATGCATCTCACTTCTAACCCAAAGGACAATAAGGAAAGTATCTTTATGTTCTATCTTTAAAAGAAAAGCCTTGCCTCTAGCGTGTCTACCCTTAATGATTTCTGTTTTAATTCTGTCTTTTGTCTCGTAACTGTTTTCTGAAAGTCCAGCAGCATGATCCCTTACATCATAGTATTGCTCTCTGACTGGAAAGGGATCAATCTGCGGTTCTTTCCACTTTTCTTTTTTAGGCTAGAGGAGCTAGCTTAGAAAAAAAATCCTCAAAAGTCATACAAATCTTTGCTTGGAAGCAACTGTAAAAGTCATTTTAGTTCATTTTACAAGAGAAAAATAACAGCTGCCATTCTGTGAGTGCTTGCCACATGCCAGGCTAAGCATTTATGTTTCTCCTTTTTTTAAATACCCATAACAATACTGGAAGAAAGGTATAATTATCTGTATTTTTTCATGAATACTTATAAGTGGAAATAATCCTTTATGGTTCTCACATCAGAAAAGGTAACGTGTGTTGGGACAAGGAGAGAGAATGTTTCATGTTTTTCAAGAAGCAGCTCTAAGACAGCAGGTTTCTTGACCTTAGCCACTGTCAACAGAACCAAATTAGGTCTAATGGAGCACTCATTGGTACAGTTTGAAAGACAGAAGTACTAGGCATTCAGCCTGAGAAGTCTGAAAGGGATTTGAAATGATTATTTCCATTTTTATTTATTCTCTCTTGGTTACAGCTCTAAATAAAAACCAACATTCAGACAGTGTAAGACGGTTTAACATCTTTCACATTAAAGTTTGCATTCTTAACTACATGGAATCAAGAATCATTTTTTTCTTTGCTCCTCAAGTCAGTATAACTCACTCTTTCACTGACTTTTTATTTCCATCCAGGCCTAAAACTACCTGTAGAATGCCCCCACATTCTTGTCTCCCTACCAATAAAGAAAGCTCTGCAATGGGATATGTGAGTCTGGAGACACATATATAGGAGGAGGACTAGAAGTCGTACTGCTGATGACTTTGTGAAAACATAGAGGAATGATTCTAAAACTCAAAGCTCTAAAATTGAACCAAGAAAATGAGAACTGATGTGTGCAAATCCCTTTCGGGCTTGCCCAAAGCCACCCTGCCACCTGGTGGCCTGAGACACTTGATATCCAAAAAGCAAAAAAAAAAAAAAAAAAAGGCAAGATAAGGGACAGGACTGGGTTTGTGAGCAAACTTATCACTCTTCTACTCCCAAGAGGCATTGGGAAAACTGAGGCCAACATTTCAGGGCACCTCCCATATGGAAAGTGAATTTTCCTACATATCTCAAAGAATGCAGACCTGGCTCTTTCTAGAGTGCCCTGGAGCAGCACTGTTTATAATAGCCAGGACATGGAAGCAACCTAGATGCCCATCAGCAGACGAATGGATAAGGAACTGTGGTACATATACACTATGGAATATTACTCAGCCATTAAAAAGAATTCATTTGAATCAGTTCTAATGAGATGGATGAAACTGGAGCCCATTATACAGAGTGAGGTAAGCCAGAAAGATAAACACCAATACAGTATACTAACACATATATATGGAATTTAAAAAGATGGTAACGATAACCCTATATGCAAAACAGAAAAAGAGACACAGATGTACAGAACAGAGTTTTAGACCCTGTGGGAGAAGGCGAGGGTGGGATGTTCTGAGAGAATAGCATTGAAACAAGTGTACTATCAAGGGTGAAACAGATCACCAGCCCAGGTTGGATGCATGAGACAAGTGCTCAGGGCTGGTGCACTGGGAAGACGCAGAGGGATGGGATGGAGAGGGAGGCGGGAGGGGGAATCGGGATGGGGAACACATGTAAATCTATGGCTGATTCATGTCAATGTATGGCAAAAACCACTACAATATTGTAAAGTAATTAGCCTCCAACTAATAAAAATAAATGGAAAAAAAAAATAGAGTGCCCTGGAGAACACAATAGAAGATTGTTGATTGTTAGAAAGTATCCACAGAAATCGGATGCATAGGTCCTAAAAGAGACCCTAGGGATTTTTTATTTTACAGATGCAGGGTCTGAGGTCCATGTAGTCTCCCTTAGTTCAGAGAGAAGCAGAACCCAAGGGGGAATTTTCCCCTGGGGTAATCACCCAACAGTGCACCCCACAGAACTTGACCTTGTAGGGGATGCAACTTAGCTTGTATGTTTGTTTAGCATAAATCTCTTACGTCTCAGTGCAGGTATAGAATTAATAATATGAATAAATACTGCCGACTGTCATCTTACATATCTACTGTTAATTAAAATGGGAACAATGGATAAACTGAAAGAAATCACTTAGAATCTGTAGAAATAGAATCAATAGATCTAGCTCAATATAATGAGTTCAAACGCACCAGAAAAATAGAGTTGGGGGAAACCCAAATGCAATATATTTTTATGTACTTATTCTTAAAATTCTATATTGAATGATATGCAATGAAGATTTTGTTTCCATTTAAAATAAGGTTGTAAAATATTCGGCTCATAAAAAGCATTAAGATGAGGAAATGAGAGGGAGTGAAAAAGAAACCCTTTGTCTTTTAAAAGCATTCTTTTGTTTTTCTCCCTGTTGTGAATCTGTCCTCTGGACTCACTGCTGCCTCATTTCAGATTTTTTTCTATGCTCCCAAATGCCTTCCTTGAAACGTTCCTTCATATTTAAAAACACATGGAGACGCTGCTTAATTCATTTTACTTTCCAGGGAGTGAAGAAAATGAAAATTAAAAGTGGCTTCACCACCAGTAAAGAATGTTTCAACACAGAGATTCTGATGGAAATATTACAAGAAAAACTGTATTTACATGTTTTCTGCTCATTTTTCTAAAACGCCTCTCCTCCTTTGCTTCAAATCACAGTATTCTAAAAACTGCATTTGTGGTGACCCAGCACTGGTAATGCATTTAGTAAGATTTAAAAATCAGCTAAAAAGCAGGCTTAAAAAAAAGTGCAGAATACAGATTGGAAATGCCATAAGTCCCATTAAAGAGGCTCACATTTTTGCTATAGCTGTAAGCTCTTCAAGGATGTGAGACATGTTCACCTTCCTTACCTGCATGGTATACTGTCTAGTGTAATAAAATGCCTCCTGTATACTGGGTGCTTATCCACTATTTCCCCAGTTAATTTCAGATTAGTTATAATTTATAACTTTATATGAACCAGTTACCTCCTGTGGCCATAGACTCTATCCATAGTCTTCGACCAGGCATTTCAGAAATAAACACAGAAGAAGAAGAAGAAGAAAGGAATAGAGGTGGGAAGTATGATGGGAACCAGATTGCATGGGTTGAATTCTGGGTCATAATTTACTAACAATGAGTCAGTGGGTGATTTACCCTCTATAAGCTACAGTTTGTCCTCTGTACAAATAAAGATAATACTAAGATCTGACTGTAACGATTTTTAAAATTAAATTGTATCATCTCTGTGTAAAGGGCTTAACAGAGTGTCTGATGCCAGAAGTGAGTCCTCATCACGTGTTAACTCGCTGAAATTGCTCTACTGTATTAGTTTCCTACTGCTGCTATAATAAAGCTCTATAAACTTCACAGCTTAAAACAACACAAAGTTTTTAATCTTACAGTTCTGGAGGTGAGAAACTCAAAACAAGTCTTAAGGGGATGACTCAAATTGCCTGCAAGGTTTCTTCCTTCTGGAGGCTCCAGGGAAGAGAATCTATTCCTTAATGTTTTGCAGCTTCTTCTGGAGATTATTGCATTCCATGGCTTCTACCTGGATCACTCTAATCTCCACTTCCATCATCACGTCACCTCCATCTTCTCACTAGGTTCTTATAAAGGACCCGTGTGGGGCCCACTCAGATAATCCTGGATGATATCCCTTTGCCAAGATCCTTAACTTAATCATGTCTATAAATCCCAAATAAGATAACATATTCACAAGTTACAGGGATTCAAATATTGACACCTTTGGGGCCTTAATCAGCCTGCTATCTATACCAACATGATGGCAAATCCTTTACATTTAGGGACTTTTAGAAATTCACAAGTCTGTGAATCCACTATAGTAGTTGTTCTATTCACAATCACCTAATTGTGGGAAGTTTTGCTTGTTAGTTTTACTTGCTCCTCCATCTGTTTAACTAAATTTGGCCAACTCTTAGAAAATGTGGGGACTGTGGTGTGATACATCACAGATGAGGCAGACAGGGTGTTTTAGTATTTGTCTTTCTTTTAAGTCCCAGGAGATACTTTGAACATGGAATTCTCCAGGCCAGAATACTGGAGTGCATAGCTGTTCCCTTCTCCACGGGACCTGCCCAACCAAGGGATGGAACCCAGGTCTTCTACATTGCAGGCAAATTCTTTACTAGCTGAGCTACCAGGGAAGCCCCAACTTTCCTTTAATAAATACTTATTAATGTTTTAGAAGCTGAAGAATTTAAAGTAACCACGTTTTAAGTTGGAAAACTGGATAAAAATTTCATAGACATGACAAAGGAAATACTTTTTTCTAAAATTGGAAAAAAATCCACAACTAAAATATTAAGAAGACTAACTTAAGCATTTGATGCGGAAACAAAAACGTGAAGTTCTGCTACCAAAGGAAAGAACAGTTGCCACGTTTAGTCGTGTCTATTTGTTTATTTTAACCAACTCTGAATTTGGCACATTTGAAGATGCGTTTTCCCCTCTCACCACCTGTGACGGTTAATTGTATGTGTCAACTTGACAAGGCCATTCTCCTCCTATCTCTGTTTCAAATGACAGGCAAACTTGATTCTGCTTAATGAGTCAGAAGAGTTGAGAACATTAATTTATTTGAGCACATTTACATCAACATCACGCTAAGGAAAGGCACCAGTGTACTCTTAAGATGTAAAACATTCTAGGTCATTCTATCCTCACTGCTGTCTCTCAAAGCACTATTCAAGGGATACATTCAACACACAGAGGAGAAGCAGAATCTGCTATTTACATAATGAAGAGGACTAGCACATTGTTTCTATCTATAATCTGACACTAATATTTCCTCTGCTCTGATCTCTATGTTGAATAGAACAACTCTTCCTAGCCATACTTAAAATACCGTCTTAAGTATCATTGTCTCAAACAACTTTTTTTTAACCTCTTTACACATTTTTACTATCTGAAATTTTTGTTTTGATTTTTGGTATCAATTTCTCCCATTAGACTTTGAATTCCATGGTGATATGTATTATCTTAACTTTGCTCACCAACAGAGCCCCACTGCCAAGCCTTGAGAGAGGAGAGTATGGGGACACATTAGCTTTCTTACACACTCCCTGGCTTGAATGCTGGTTAGGCGCCTTAGCCTCCTACATTTTTCTAAGATGGAGATCTCTGTCCCATGTACATTTTCTCTGCTCCTTTCTGTGGCTCATTTAGGTAATATCTGTTTTGTTTTGCATGGTGGCCTATTGTTTTGATGTAGGTAAATTCAATTAACAAAGGATAGAATTTTAAAGTGCTACAATGAGCACACACACAGAAATCTCTCCTCCAATCTTGCTCTTTCAATAAACCTGCCATCTTAATATTCATCTGTAAATGTATGTGTCTATTTTTTCAAGTTTGTGTGGAGCATAGGATGAAGCAAAGACCTATTTGTTATATATTAGGACCCTAAAATTTCAATATGCTGGCACATTGGCCAGGAATCTTGAAAGAGCCAGCAGTGGGTTGGTGTTATGTGAAACACAATACCACATGGGTAAATCCATGTGGGCTGGGGTCCTTGACCTTCCAGGACTGCAGCTCTTGTGCAGCTTGTGGCCGCACATGTCTATGGCATTTAGCAGCTATTTTATCAGTAACCTGCGTCAGTCGCTCAGTTGTGTCCAACTCATTGCAACCCCATGCACTCTAGCCCACCAGGCTTCCCTGTCCCCGGGATTCTCCAGGCAAGAATACTGGGGTGGGTTGCCATTCCCTTCTCCAGGGAATCTTCCTGACCCAGGGATCAAACCTGGGTCTCCCACTTTACAGGCAGATTCTTTACTGTCTGAGCCACAGGGAAGCCACTATAAGTAACCTAGGGCTTAGTAAATATATCTCACACTGACTTTTGTATCTGATCTTGACTGATGTAGGTGTAGCTTTGACCCAGGCAGGTATGAATGAGATAGGGATTAGATTATTGAGGGCAAAGGAGTCTCTTAGTTCCAGTAAGGGTCACTTGATACAGGCTCACCAGGCACTGAGGGGTGAAATGACTTGTTCCTGTAATGATTCTTATTGTCAACTGGCTGAGCCATTGATCTGAAAAAATAGTTAATATCCATGTGGGCTATAATATGACTGGGTGAGGTTTTTGTCTTTGTACAATAGGTGTGTGACATTAATAGAGATTATTAATTTAACTATTTCAAACTCTTTTCTCTTCCCTCACTTGAAAGGGCATCCAATTCCAAAAATAGAATGAGACATGCCAAGTCACCTCCTTCCATGTAGTTTCAAATTGACTCTGATTTGGTCACTGGATAGCCTGTGAGCAGAGCATAAGAGCTCCAAGGTTGAGACTGGATTGACCCACAAAGGAATGATGGGTTTTGTTGAACAACAGATAATGAAGAACAAGGGAGAGAGGCATGTTAGGTTGGAAATGACTTTTACTTGAACCTAAGTTTAAGGGCATTACTTTGCCAACAAAGGTCCGTCTAGTCAAGGCTATGGTTTTTCCAGTGGTCATGTATGGATATGAGAGTTGGACTGTGAAGAAAGCTGAGCGCCGAAAAATTGATGCCTTTGAACTATGGTGTTGGAGAAGACTTTTGAGAGTCCCTTGGACTGCAAGGAGATCCAACCAGTCCATCCTAAAGGAGATCAGTCCTGGGTGTTCATTGGAAGGACTGATGCTGAAGCTGAAACTCCAATACTTTGGCCACCTCATGTGAAGAGTTGACTCATTGGAAAAGACCCTGATGCTGGGAGGGATTGGGGGCAGGAGGTGAAGGGGACGACAGAGGATGAGATGGCTGGATGGCATCACTGACTCGATGGGCATGAGTTTGAGTAAACTCCAGGAGTTTGTGATGGACAGGGGGCCTGGCGTGCTGCGATTCATGGGGTCGCAAAGAGTCAGACACGACTGAGCGACTGAACTGAACTGAACTGAAGTTTAAGGGAGATTAGAGGAGATCATCAGAAAGTTATAACTCAAAATTTAGCAAAGAAATGTACCTATATTTATGTTAAAAATAAGGTTTACAGATAATTTGCATAAAATATAGAGAAGGTTATGTATTTTAAATGATTATAGCTCAGGCAACAATTTTACCTTTGGAAAGAGCAGAAGGCAGCTTTTCAAGGGATGAAGAAAGAAAGGGACCTACCTAAGAGGCACCTTGAGGTCTTTACCATCAAATTAGAACCGAATGAAAGGGAAAATGAGCTACCTTTACACCAACTGCTCTTCCTCTGAAAATGGCAAAATTTCTCAGCAGTGAGTCTGAGTGATTTCCCTGGAAGGGGCTCACATCCAAGACAGCATTGAGAAGCATCATCTTACAAAAGCAGATGGGAAGTCTGTAGCAGCAGCAGTCAGGAAACCATTTTATAAAGACTAGGACAGCCATTCAAAGCAGTCACAGACTGTTTGAACATTTAAGAGAGGAATTTTATAGATCATAAAATGTATTAAGCCCTTTCAGGTTTGTTTCAAGATCACTGTGGTAACTGAAAATATACAAGTTGCCCCCCACTAAAAAAAATGCTGATTCAGTATAATTTTTGAGCTTTACTATTTGCTGGACAACGCTTTTCCCTCTTGGGACATAAATGGAACAGAGATCACTGATTGCTATACCCATGTAGCACAGATCTTACAGGGAGAGCTAAAAAATAAACAAGATAAGTAGTGAGCCTGCTGCATGCGAGACAGTGGTATGTGATGAGGAAAATAAAAAACAGGGAAGAAACAGGAAGCATCCACTGAGAGAAAAACTGGTGATCAAGGAAGGTCTTACTAATAGGAATAAGATTCAAAGAGAAGCAAAGAGTATACAGACAAAGCGGGGCAGCAGGGAAAATAAGAGAGCAAAATAACAGATTAGAGCCAAGGTCCGGCATCATCTCTCTAACTAGGGGGCCAGACCACATCAACTACAGAGAACTAACAAAAGGCAAAGTCCAGACCTCAGAGAGGAGACCAAGTTAAAAAGAGAATGAATAAAACACTACAAGCAGCATTCACACCACATATGATGTAAAAAGAAAGAAATCAGTTTAGGGATCAGACATGAACTCTCAAAACTGAACTGGACACAACAACAAAGACAATTCATGAATGAGAGGCTGGACTTCATTAAAATTGTCTGCTCTGTGAAAGGCAATGTCAAGAGAATGAAAAGACAAGCCACAGAAAACAGAGAAAACATTTGCAAAAGATACATCTGATAAAGCGTTCTTATTCAAAATATAGCAAAATATCTTGAAACTCAACATAAGAAAAAAAGAACTGGATTAAAAAGTGGGTTAAAAACCTTAACAGACACCTTAACACACATATATACACAAAACATAAGTAGATTAAAAGATGATCCATATCATATGTCTTCAGAGAAATACAAATTAACAAACAATACAATATCACTGATATCACTACACACTTATTGAAATGGCCAAAATCCAGAATACTCATAACAATAAATGGTGGCAAGATGTGGAACAAGAACTTTCATTCACTGCTGGTGAAAATGCAAAATGATATAGCCACTTTGGAAGAAAGTCTGTTGATTTCATTCAAAACTAAACATAGTCTTACCATATGATCCAGCAATCATGCTCCTTGGCATTTATCTAGAGGAGCTGAAAATGTTAGACACAAAATCCTGCATGCACACATGCATGCGCGTGTGCATGCACACACACACACACACACACACACACACACACACGGGAAAACAGATAGATATTTAGATAGCAGCTTTATTCATGATTGATGAAACTTGGAAATGGTCAAGATGTCCTTCAGGCCATGAATGGATGAAGTGTGGTACATGCCTACAATGAAATGTTATTTCTTTGTCTAACAAAGAATGAACTATCAAGTCATGAAAAGACATGAAGGAACCTTAAGTGCATATTACTATGTGAAAGAAACCAATCTAAAAAGACTATATACTATACAATTCCAAATATATGACATTCTGAAAAAGTTTCAACTATGGAGACAGTAAAAAAAAAAATCAGTGGTTGCCAGGGGTTGGGGCAGAGAATGAATAGGTAGAGCACAAAAAAATTTAGGGTAATGAAACTATTCTCTATGATACCATAATGATGGACACACATCATTATAGATTTGTACAAATTCATGGACTGTACAATATCAAGTGAGCCCCAATGTAAACTACAGACCATGGGTGATTAGGATGTGTCAAAGTAGGTTTATCAGTTATAACAAATCTACCATTCTGGTGAGGGATGTCAATAAAGGGAGAAGCTATGCATGTGTGATGATGGGGTGTACATGGGAAATCTCTGTACCACGATCCTAATTTTGCTCTGATCACACAACTGTTGTTTTTTTTTTTTTAATAGTCTTAATAAGAATAAAAAAAAAAACAGGCAATCAAAAATTTGTCACAATTTGGGTGTATCATTAAGGACAAAATCAATAATAATAATAATACATTTAGGAGGGCCTGCTGTAAAGGGGAAATAGGAAAGGATCAAATTATCTGAGGAGGAGAAACAAGAAAGGATCAGTTATCTGAGTAGCCCACTATAGCAGAAAAAGATGAAACACTACAAAAGATGTGTTTTGACAGTAAAATACAGCAAGTTATTTCAATTCCGAAAAATCCAAAAGCAAAGCAGAGGAAGTCAACTTCTAGGGTGAGCACAGGTAACAAGGTCTTAGTATTCACAGGGTCTCCTGGCATAACACCTGAGGTCTGAGCAGCAGCTGAGGGCAGAGATCTTCTGAGGCTTGCTAATAGTCATCCAATATTGTTTCCCCAACCTCACGCTCCTGCCTAAAAGCTGAGATCTCCATTTGACAGGCCACCTGCAAAGACCCAGCTCATAGATGCATGGTGAGCCTCTGAGGTGGACATCACTATCCTCACATTTAAGGTTAGGAAACTATTACTCAGAATTAAGCAACCTTTGCAGAGACACACAGTAAATGACAAAAAATAAAATAAAATCAAACCTGGTTCTGCCTCACTTAAAAGCCTCTGAGCTCCCACGTATATCATCCCTCAAAAACTGGCCCTTGTCTCTCTCCTTAACCCCATCACCCACAACTTAACCTCAGGAATCTTTTTTTCCCTCTGTTAACCAGGCTAATTAACATTCAACAAATACCATATATATTCTCTTGGTTCCCTGTGCCTTCCTACACCATTTGTCACTTTTTAGCTTATATTACTCCTACCCATCCTTCAACTAGTCAACAACTCAGGTCTCATTTTATTTTAGATATCCTCTGCAACACCTCCAGAGAACCTCCCTCCCTTCCTCCCAAGATCTCTTATGATATAATTTATTGTAATGGCACATGGTACGTTTCTGATTAAATGTTTACCTGCTTTCTTAACTGTATCTAAACATCTCTGTTACTTCCTACACTAACAGAGTTTTGGGCATGGAGTAATTGCTTAGTGTTCGTAGAATGAAGTTCCGTCTCATTTTTTAGCCCTTTTAATCTCATGAAATACTCATGCAACTTATTACAATTGATCCAGCATTTAATACCACTGAAGAGCTTAGAATCACCTGCAGCCATGAGAGAACTCTGGGACTCCCTCCGCCTGATCTTGAATAATCAGACTAAACAATGAATCTCAACTTTGATGCCTCAGGGACTGCTGTTTTCATGCTTCCCTCATCCCTTCATTACCAAAAAGATAGAAGTGTGAGATCTATGACAAAAACATCTTTTCTTAACAATTCGGAAAGGACATACTCCTTTGTTGAAGCCCCATTCAAGGTTCTGAAATTACAAATGTGTGTACAGTTATCATGTTTATCAGCCATCTCTTTTAAAAAAAAAAAAGTCAAACATGGTTTTCCTCTAATGAACTTGCTTATCTTTACCTAGTAGACCTGTTTAATGCTCATTATCAATGCTCTTTGAGAATTCACTGATGACCTATTACTTCCGGTGTTAGTCAGAGAGCATATTAGAATGTACACATCTATCAGAAAGCTCAATTTCTGTACTCAGTGGAGAGAAGTGCCTGCTGTCCTCAAAGAGTTAATAAGCTACTACTCTGAGCATCGGTTTCACTTTTACAGTGACTTAAGGACTGAGAAAAACTGGGCTTCAAGTTTGGAGGTGTTTCAAGGTAGATCATCTCTTTGCACATCTGGGAAGTATATGCCATGACGTACTGTATGATTTGTCAAATTGTGTTCCTCTGGAAGAAAGCAGTCCTGAAGTTAGACCCTCTTCTCTGAAGTTTTTCTTCTGTCATTTCTGAGATTTAAGAAAGGTTTCAAGACCAAGTACTGACACTTCTATGTGATACTGCACCGGCCCCGGCAATAAATCGCACTTTTAACAGCTTGAAGTGCATTTACTCACAGATGATATACATTTTACAATTCACGGTGAGTTTTACAACTCATCGGATTTGAAGTAGGTCACAAAGAAATGTTAAGAGTTTCAAAACTCTATCTAGTATGTGCTTTTTTTTTTCTAATCAGAAAATTTTGCTATTTTTAGCAATGTGAGGGGACTTTTGGGATGATCTCATGCAATCCCTTAATTTTATAGATTAAGAGCCTGAGACCTGGGAAGGTTAATTGATTTTCCCAAAGTCCCAGAGCTAGTTAGTGGCAAGTCAACACCAGAGCCCATCTTTTTTTTTTGTTTCAAAGGCTCTTTCCACTCTGCCAGGCTGTCTTCTAGTCTCTGGCTACGCAAACCAGGCTTCTGAAGTGCATTATTAAAGGATTATCTGTTCTGCCCTTGGTGGCTGGGTCAGCAATAAGATTATTAAATTTTTATCTCATTCAGAGCTCTCCAACCTGGGAGATTCTCATCTGCCAGACTTAATCTGCCAAAAAAATATGCAGAGGGAAGTAATGGCACACAGTAGTCACAGAATTAGATACTCAAAGCCATTAGCTGGGCAATCCATGGTCCAGTCTACAGCCAAATTGTGTGGTGGCTTTTTTTTTTTTATTTTTAAGCCTTTCTTCCCTCCATTTATGGATCCATGAAAACCCGGTCTGAACCTGCTCAGAGAGCTCCCGGAAGTGCCTACACTCTGACATCTGCCTAAATGCCAAATGAAGCTGCCGTATGATAATGAATACAAAATGAATTAATAATGATATGTGAATCATGAATACAATTTACAGTTCCTCAGACAAAATAGTGTCTTTTTTAGCTTGCACCTGCATAAACTACCTCCCGCAAGCTCAGCCACAACCCGCAGGCTCTCTCCTGGCGCACCACCGCCATCTACTGTCACCAGGCAGAACGGCAGCCTCACTTAAAAAAACCCGTATCCGAGCTCGCGTCTGCTTTTTCTTAGAGCCAAACAGGTATTTGCTTTAAAAGTCTTTAGCTTTCCAAAGGTGAGCGCTCATCCTTCTTTCAGTTCCTTTTGTTACAAATAACTTGGGACTACTCTGGGGCCAAAATAGTTGACAGCTTGTTTTATCACACCACAGAATCTAAACAACGGGAATAATTCCATCTTGAACTTTAAGCAGTTCTTTGCTTAAGAAAAAAAAAAAAGTAATTCAATAACAATGTGTTTATTTCTCTTTTGATGTCTTTACAGATAACTTTCTTCATGGAAGTCCACCAGCTTATCAGACGTTCTGAGGCTTTCAAAATTTTCCTCACAAATAAATTTACCATTTCTAGACTCCACATACTGGGGCCTTCCTGGTGGCTCAGTCGTAAAGCATCCAACCTGCCCGTGCGGGAGTCATGGGTTCAATCCCTGGGTCAGGAAGATCCCCTGGGGAATAAAATGGCAACCCACTCCAGTATTCTTGCCTGGGAAATACCATGGACAGAAGGAGCCTGGCGGGCTACGGTCCATGGGGCTGTAAAACAGTCGAACACAACTCAGCAACTAAATGATGACAATGGGCTCCACAGGGAGACACCATTAAAATTAAAAGTGACATTAGCTTTATTACCTCTACCTTGCATTGAACATTTGCTGTGTGTTCTCCCACTTCCTCCCCACTGCCCCCAACACCTATCATTTAACTGTGTCTGAATTTCTCCCCTTTGAGCAAGATAATCCTAGGAACAGATATTGTGAGGCGAGCAGAAGTAACGCAGCTTAGATTAGGAGTAGGCCTTCCTACTTGGTAAGATTATCAGGCCACCTGGATACAACCAATTAGCCAATTAGGACCAATTAGCTTTCACTTAATACTGACTGCTGTTTGCCAATTAGGAAATTAGGAATGGGGTGGAAACCCCCAGGAAAGTCCTGCGCACACGAAAGTATTGACCAATGAAATTGCTTTGCAAACGTGTAACCAATCCGCTTCTCACCCTATGAATTTGTGTAACAGCTTAGGCTCGGGGCTCTCTGACCCACACCACTGCGTTGGTTGCGGGCGGAGAGTCCTGGCTCGAGTCAGTAATAAACTTCCCTTCCTGCGAGTTGCATTGTCTTGGAGGCCTTCTCTCTTCCCGCTCGGGGATTCGGACATTGGGCATAACAAGATATATATTTTAGAAGAGGTCACTTTGGCCTCTCAGTAGAGAAACAAGCAAAGGGGAAGGATGTAAGGAGGGAGGGAAGTTAGGAAGCTGGTGTGGGATTTGAGTGAGTGGTAACTGTGACTTCGACTAGTGTAATGCTGACAGACTGGTGAGAAGTGGCAGGATCTGGGATATATTTTGAAGGCAGGAGTAATAAACATTGCTGATAAATTGGATTTGACACCGGGAGAAAGAAAAGACTCAAAGGCAACATCTTGATTTTTGTCTTGAACAACCGATTTAAAGAAGAAACAAGGGGTTCTGATTTAGACATTTTAAAAGATTCCTACTTGACACTGATACAGAGCCGACAGATGATAGGAGCCTGCTCATCATTCTGATTTCCTTTTGGGAAATTACACTTTCCTACTATGTGCAGTTCAGGCAGGATTATGAATTAAGTTGTTCGACCTTTATCTTTTATACGATTTGAGCTATACACAAATATGCTATGTCTAAAACAAAACACTAAATTAAAACAGTGAAACCATCTGTTTCTTTTATGGCAGGTTCAGAAAAACTATGTAAACTCTTCCCCCAGTGCTAGAATTCATCTGAAAGCAATGATGTCAGAAACAAACCCCTCTGCTATCTCTGGATTCTTCCTATGCTCTGCATGCTCTGATTCTGATATGAAAAATTGAAATGGAAATGAAAAATAACACTATTGACTCTCTCCTCTGTGCAATGAGGGAACTTGACCCCAAATCTCTAAGGCCCCCTGCTCCAACCTTCAGATTCTGTGATGGTGCATAACTAAAATAGACCATGCATTTCCTTGTAACTAGGCCACCTTATTAAAACTTAGTCCATTTATTTTCCAGATTACAGTGTTCACAATCATGTTATCTTTACAAGTTTTTGCTAAGATTTAGGAAGAAAGAATGTTGTTGCCAAGTAACCAGACTTATAGGAAGAAATGAGTTCAGCAGCAGAAATGAAAATAAAAATTCCAAAAGAAATTCTTTAAAATTACCATTAAAGATATGGTTTAAGTGTTCAAGTTTGATTCTCCCTAGCAAAATACATTTATATTTGAACTTTCAAATCAAGTGTTGAGACTTAGTAAAAATGAATGGGAATGAATGAGTGATATCATCTCACATCTATAATCCATTTTCACTGAATATTTCCACAGTACTGTACCAAAAGAGCCTGATCATTACCTGTCATTAATTCATTTATCAAATATATATTGATGGAATGAATCACAAGGGGTGCTGTGAAGTGCACTGACTGAATAAAATCATTTAGAAATAGGAAAGTTGGCATGTGCAAAAATAAACTTCCACAACAAACAGGCATGAGAAATTCATTATGAGTAGATAGTTCTAATTTCCTCACGTTATCCATTTACTTTTGGTAAAGTCACATACAAGCCTAGAAATTTCACTTTGCCCTTCACAATCTTTTCTACTATCCCTAGATAATACATCCATTTTTCCTTCTTGTTTCTGAACTCTCTCCTACCTATCCGTCAAATCTTGATTCCACAGATCATAGCACAAATTTCATTTTTTTCTTCTTATCTCCTAGACAAAAGGAGGCTGCTCATTTGATCCTCTTACTGAAACAGAGAAAAGAGAGTTTAATAGCTTTAACAAAATCTTTTATTTTATATGTCAAAGTTATTTTATTCATACAACACATTTTACAGTGCTGACAAAATTTCATCCTATGCCAAAACACTGCATACCATTCTCAATAGTTTTGGAATTTTTAATCTCCATGAATATAATTCAAGCTTATGTATATGAACTGAAATGACCCCTTTAAGAAGGGCAGTTGGAAGCAGGACTCACTGCCATGGAAACATTTCTTAGGTAACATATCCCTGTTTTGTTTTGTTTTTTTTTCCTATTCAGCATCAGTCACCAATTACAAATCCAACTTATAAATACCTAAGATGCACTTAGGAATGAATAATATACATTCTCAATTGATGTTGTGTTCCATGCTACATCTGGAGTCCTCCACTGTATGTGTTAAAGGAAAAATAAATGGTAGAGATTTCAGCAAGTTTCTACAGTATATAAAAGCAAATATAATATGATGAAATCTGTGGGAGATACTGACATTTTTCCTCTAATATACATCCCCTCCCTCTCTTTTTATTGTAATAGAATGTCTGGCTTAGCAGATGGTCACTTAGATTACTAAGACTACATTTCCTGGCAACCCTGACAGCAAGGTAGAGCCACATGACTAAGTTCTGGGCAACGGGGTGTCAAGGAAGTGGCAGGTGGATGTTCCATTACTGGCAGCTATGAATAAAGGACGGTGAATCATCTTGAGGTATATGCAGTTAAGTGCAACCCTTTAGGAACAGCAGAGCAAGAAGATGGAAAGATCCTTGGGCCTGATGATTCCATAGTGCTTAGCCATTACACTAATCAAATTTCATGTGTGTGCAAAATGAACTTCTACCTTGTTTATCGATTTTTTTGTGGATCTCTGCTTCAGATGACAATTCTAATTTCTAAGAATACAATGTCTATTTGTGCAGGCAAAGAAATATCTGCCCCAATTCTGTTTATAGGTGTGCTGCCGAAAGGGGCTTACCTTACAAAGTGTAACAGGTGGGCCATAACCCTTGAAAATGCTGGAGAGACAAGAAGGCTATTCTAGGATGGTACATAGGACACTTTTGTGATGAGAATGAGGCACTGAACCACTCAGTGCAAAGAGGAAATATTACAGAAAGTAGGGAAATCCATTTTGCTCAGTTCTCTGGAAAAATTATGATATAATTTGCTCATTAAAAAGCCATTAACTCACTCATCAGTTCAGTTCAGTTGCTCAGTTGTGTCCCTCTCTTTGCGACCCAATGGACTGCAGCATGCCAGGCTTCCCTTTCCATCACCAACTCCCGAAGCCTACTCAAACTCATGTCCATTGCATCAGTGATGCCATCCAACCATCTCATCCTCTGTGGTCCCCTTCTCCTCCCACCTTCAATCTTTCCCAGCATCAGGGTCTTTTCAAATGAATCAGTTCTTCACATCAGATGGCCAAAGTATAGGAGTTTCAGCTTCAGCCTCAGTCCTTCCAATGAATATTCAGGACTGATTTCCTTTAGGACGAACTGGTTGGATATCCTTGCAGTCCAAAGGACTCTCAAGAGTCTTCTCCAACACCACAGTTCAAAAGCATCAATTCTTCGGCACTCAGCTTTCCTTATAGTCCAACTCTCATATCCATACATGACTACTGGAAAAACCATAGCTCTGACTAGACAGAACTTTGTTGGCAAAGTAATATCTCTGCTTTTTAATATGCTGTCTAAGTTGGTCATAGCTTTTCTTCCAAGTAAAATTGTTGGTATTATTGTTGGTATTATTGTTGGTAATATTGTTGGTACGATGGCTGCTATTATCTTATTCCTGGTGGCTCAGACAGTAAAGAGTCCGCCTGCAATGTAGGAGACACAGGTTCAATCCCTGTGTCATAAAGATCCCCTGAAGAAGGTAATGGCTACCAACTCCAGTATTCTTACGTGGAAAATCCCATGGACAGAGGAGCCTGATGGGCTAAAGTCCATTGGGCTGCAAAGAGTCAGACACGACTGAGCGACTAACACTAATACACCCATAGTATAAAAATAATGAGACAATATGTCTTGAAATTTGAGGGACTTGTCATCTGGGAGCGGGGATTGGATATTTTTCTGTTGGTATTTCCATTGATATTTCCATTGGTATATTCCATTGATGTTTCCAAAATACCAAAAATTTCCATGACCCTTGTAAGCAAGTAGTTATTTCTGGCTAGTAATACTAGAAACTGCTATATGTAGGGATAACTTTTTAACTGGTTATTGAATGATGAGAATGTTCTTCATAGGTGCAAATAAGAGCCAGGATGAAAAAGTGGCCAGTTGTATAGGACCACAGAGTCAATGCACAATGGCCCTGAAACTGTACTTGTCTTACAATTGCAAAGAAACATGAAAACTCTTTTGAAAGCCATAGTTTCAAAAGAAAACTCACAAAGGATGTAAAATACACCGACAAACAGTAGAAATAAGTATTTTGTCACTTCCATCAGAACTGGAGCATCAGAAATATACAATAAGGCCAGCGCTAAATATCCTTTCCTTGTGTTGGAAGATTAAAAAGAAAACCAGGCATCATGACATGGGACATAATATGAAAAGTAGCAGAGAAACATCACTGGAATAAATCTGAACTAAAGTATAAGTAGCTTAACTCTGTACATCTGAATCACACAGAATGTAATTTATAGTCATGTCCAACTCTGTGTGACCATATGGACTGCTACAGCCCGCCAGGCTCCTCTGTCCGTGGGATTCTCCAGGCAAGAACACTAGAATGCGTTGCTGTGCCCTCCTCCAGGGGATCGTCCCAACCCCGGGGTCAAATCCGAGTCTCTTATGTCGACCTGCATTGGCAAGTGGATTCTTTACCACTAGCACCACCTGGAAAGCCTTTACAGTTACATGAAATGTAAACTGGCCTCCTTCCCAATGAAGTAGACTGGGCCTTTGGTGGTCAATTAAGAACAAACAAACACACAAACATTTTCTTAAGTATAACCACTCTCTGTGGGGTAGAAGTACACATTTTAATCTCTAGTCAACAGGTTGACCACTAATTTTGAGAACAGCAATCTGGATCTCTTGAAAGTAAGGCATATCAGCTGAAGTTCTGAAAACAGATAATGTACAGCAGTATCACAGGATATATTTCATTATTTACATTCCGTGGCTTTCAATATACCTTCTAAGAACTGTGTGGTTAGGAAAATTATTTTTTTAAAAACTGAAGAAAGACCATAGAGATATGCAACCAATTTAGTCAATCTGAAAGATGAAAAAGTGACTTGAAAATAATTTCACTTGTACTCTATCCATGAAAATTACCTTCCTCTCCACTGTGAATAATGAGTATTGATATCTAGGTTTTAGCAGCAGAAAAGCTTTGAGAAAATTGTAAATAAAATAAGATTCTCCATTATGATCAGAGTACTGATAAATCCCTTGTTTTATATTCAATCTACTATTTGTGATTTTTACTATAATACCCCCACCTGTTCCAAATGTTGAACAAATACTTAAACAATATCAAGAAGGGGTGGGGATTTTATAAAATTATGTAAGATTGAGCAAAATAGATGTCTGACTTGCCTCACTCCCAAGACCCATTAAAATGATAATAAACTAATGCCACTACTAATAAAAATATAAAACTATTAGAGAAGAGGGAACTAAAAGTGTAGGGGATCCATGTCTAAGAGCTTTTAAGAAATTGAAATTTATTGAGGACAAAGAGGGTAGAATACTGATGACAAATGCAGCCAATTAATAAAAGTTAAAGATGAGAGGAATCTATTACAAAGAAAGCTTATGAGCTTGGTAGGGCTTGGAGAGATTTGATATGAAACACCATGTACCTTCCTAACTGATAGTAAAATGTGGGTCCTGAAACAGTGAAATCGATTGAAAGACAAGAAGTACAAACATGACTCCCCCAACCTAATCTTCATGTGCTGAAAAACCCAAGAGCCAGGCACCTAAGGAACATACCACACACACACACACACACACACAAACACACACAGCAGAGATTACCAGAAGAGAAACAGTCAGGCAAAGAAATGAGGGAGAATGGCACCAGGAAAGTCAATGGGTGCTGACCAGCTCCCAGCTATTTCAAAAGCCAGCTAACAACTCCTTCTACTTAGATACATAAAAAGCTTTTGCATATTTTTAGGCTTTTTTTTGTTTGTCTGGCTGTTTGTTGTTTGGCTTTGGTTTTGATTTTTGCAATGGCCTCTCCATTTTACACATGGAGGTATAAAACGTACACACTGGTTTCAGCCAACCATTTATCCATCCAACAAATGGTAAAACATTAGAAAACCTTGTGAAAATGAATATAAAAGACAGGTTTTCTGAAAACAGTTTAATTTGTCTAAGGAAATGAAGATTAGAAGTAGGTTTATAAATGTAAAGAAATGTGATTGCTCATTAATGACTCTGCTGTTTCCTACTCCTGCTGAATGGGAGTTAACGCCCAGTGTGACAGACCCTAGGAATGCAGCAATGAATGAGATATGTCCTTGACTTGAAAGAGTTTACCTTCTCGGGGATGGACCAGATCCCATTCTGCAGTAGGGGTACTCCATGCAGAGGAGTAAAAATGCAGAGGAGAAGGCCTGAACCTCAAATGGTTCAGGGAACAGGATGATTGGGAATCCCATCATTCTGGAGTCCTGCATGGAGTGACTAGGATAGACTAAAATTTATTTCAAAAAAACAACAAAAAAAACATAAACCTCAGGAAAACACTCAGCCCCTTGAGGCAGAATGAGACTGTGGAATAAAGTCAGAACTTATGAGATAGTGGCTCCAATTTTCAATATTCACATTGTATCTGAAGCCTGCTCTCAACAAAAGAAAAGAATGTCCCTTCTCCATATGCTTCAGTGCATGCTCCTACAATGACACTGTTCTTCACTTTACCATTGCACTTTCACCCATCACCTTCCTCATTTACCCATACCATAATACCTTGAACAAAGAAGTTATCCAATACACATTTGTTTTAAATATATTTATTTATTTACTTATTTGACTGCACCGGGCCTTCACTGTGTATGTGGGATGTCTTGGTAGCAGACATGTGGGATCTAGTTTCCTAACCAAGGATCAAACCTGGGTCCCCTTCACTTGGAGCTAGGAGTCTTAGCCACTTTACCACCAGGGAAATCCCTCCAATTTATCTTTGTTGAATTATTGAATTAGCTAGTAAATCAACTAAAGTTTAAAAAATCAGTATATCAGTAAATTTATTAATTTCACTAAGTTCTATCAAGATCTCTGGTCATTGCTATTATATTGACTGCTTTGTTATATTAACCCCCTTTTAAAAAATCTTTCCTTGAGAGTATTCTAACCCAAACACATAAAGAAAGATAAGTTTAGGGTACTTAACAGGCCTTCAAAAAAAAAATTCATATGAAAAGCATAATTCATTTTATCATTATAATTACTGTATTTAATAGGAATTCTTTAGACCTGTCCCAAATTTTCAAGATTTCAGTTTTTTTGTAGGATTTTTAATGAAAATTTGGAGCCACTGGACTTTTATCTGCAATGCCTACTATTAATATACTAAGGCATTACATAAAACAATAACAAATGAATTCTAAGTCATTATTTATTCAGTGGAAGAAGTTTTATTTTATAAAACTCACTACACAGTGGTTATAGTTTAGGGAAATTTTTGCAGTGCTGTATTTTAGATATTTTTCTGAGTTTTATTAATAAATAATTACCATTTACAGAACCCTTACCACACTAAAGACACAAGCTGTGTACAGTTTTAACACTATCTGAATCATCTGACAGCAACCCTATAAGGAGAAAAGTTTTATGCCAATTTTTCAGATAATAAACTGAAGTTTACTTAGATTAAATTATCTACCCAAGGTCATTTGATGGAAGGCAACAGACCAATATTTGTGATGAAAGTCAAAGTCTGATACTTGAAACTTATTTCTCTGAACTCATTTTTTTTATTTAATGTGCTGCTGATGTGCTTGGGGAGAAGGAAATGGCAACCCACTCCACTATTCTTGCCTAGAGAATCCCATGGACAGAGGAGCCTGGTGGGCTGCCATCTATGGGGTCGCACAGAGTCGGACACGGCTGAAGCGACTTAGCATCAGCAGCAGCAGCTGATGTGCTCAGTGGTGGCCGCCTCTTTGTGGCCTGCCAGGTTCCTCTGACCATGGAATTTTCCAGGCATGAATACTGGGGTGGGTTGCCATTTCCTTCTCCTGATGTGCCTTAGGCAACATATATAAAATCGCCCTGCATTATTAGCAGCATCTAATTATGAATATAATCTTAAAAACCTGCTTTACAGTGCACAAAGAAAATCTATTTACTCAGCCAAATAGTTCATTAGTGTCATAGCTGACAGCTCACCTTTCTCCTCACGGCACCAAGATTGTCAATTAGATGGCATGCTTCCATTCACACCTGCATCCCATTATTTGAATAATATCCATGCAAGTTCAACTCCTACCATTTCAATTTATAGAAGCTAGTACCATGTCACTGATGTGTGTAGGTGGTTCAGGTATTTCAAGGGGGAAATATAACTGGGAAAATAGAATAGTTTATTTCTGAAACCTATAGGCTCTCTACGTTATGTTTTAAATTATGCTTTGCTAAAATATAGAATATCTTTTGTGGAATAAATATTGAGTGACCAACTTAAAAGTGGGTTTGAAAAAATGAACAATTTGTTACAGAATGAAGTTTGACACACCACACACTATGTTTTTAGTGCCCCCAAACCTACTGATGACATATTAGCAGTCTGAATGGCAACCTTTGTTTTTATGTCAGACTTACTCCTATTGCTCATTGATAGGACAATAAAGGCTCTTTAAAGTTTCACTTACAAATTCACTGATAAAAGTCACGCTAGTACTGACCCTAAATGCGGAGCATGCCCACATCACAATTTAATATTTTAAAACAATTAAAATATAATGTTTTGAAAAATAACTCATTGAATTGTTATTACCATTCTTCCTTCAACATGATTCCTGACAGTTTCCAGTGTTTTTACCACTGGTAGACTCCCGATGTATCAGGCACTAAAGCAAACTCTCCCAAGGATGACAACTACTTCATGCAGCTGCCAGCTGGGTGAAGATCACAAATGTTTTCTTTCAACAGTATCTCTATGAAACTTTACCCTCCTCTGTTTCTCTGTAAGAATCTCTGATACTTCATCGTATGTATGGGGCTACAGGTCTGAGTGAAATAGTATTTTCTATTCAGTAGCAGACTCACCTTCAAAGGATACTTAAGTGCTTTACATTACAACACATGCTCCGCAGAGAGATGGGAAAAGTAGTTCCACTTACATCCCAGTCCTGCTTAACAATTAGACCGAGCACTCACAAGTGTTCGCTTTCTCTGTTCCCCTATACCTCTGTTCTTACTGTCTCTCTTTCTTTCTCCACCATCCACACACAGGGACACACAAGCATTCTCTATCTCTGCCCCTTCTACTTTTATTTCATTTAAATACATCCACTCATATAAGCCAGTTAGATTTAATCTTAAATTTTCAAAGAGCTGAGAAAATCAGGTTAACTATGAATATCCCAAATTCAGACATTTTCCGAATCTGCTTAGAACATTTGATTTTTAAAATATAATATCCAAGTGTAAAAAAATTAGCTAGTAAGCTCATTAAGCAGTCACACATTTGAGTCAACCAAGTCCCACAGAATATCTTATTTAGACCCACTAATTCTTTAAAGTACAAGGCTTTCATTTTATTGATCTTGGTAATGCAGTAAAATATCATCTCTAATTAAAACTTAAAGTCTCCCAAATAAATGAATATACCTGCCCACGTCTGGGTCTATTCAAAGATTAAACAGATAGCCATCTACACAATATAATTCATGTGGCCCTAAGGAAATTTTGTGCCCCTAAATATTTCTTCCCACAGACCTATGACAGTTTTCCCAAAATTTCTTCTTTTACTCTGGGCTAAACCACTATGCTCTTAAAATGTCCCTATTAAAATGTAAATGTATTTCATGATTCAAGACATACTGGGAATTTCTAATGCATTTATTTAATAGCATTATGGAGACTCACCAGGACCCAAATGACATGAGACACAAATGAGGAATATTTTAATTGGCAAAAGTTTGAACGTTTCAGCACTCTATTTAAAGAGAGCTTTCCCAATATGAAATATGGAATATGGAATAAGGAACCAGATGCAGTCTGTAGTTTCCTTGAGAAAAGCGACACCAAAATGGTGCAGTGTATCTCATTCACAGTTTACTGGTCCCTAGCATGGAGAAGGAAATGGCAACCCACTCCAGTGCTCTTGCCTGGAGAATCCCAGGGACAGTGGAGCCTGGTGGGCTGCCGTCTCTGGGGTCACACAGAGTCGGACACGACTGACATGACTTAGCAGCAGCAGCATATTTAAACTCATAATTACTCTCACGGAATGATATTAGACTTTTGTGGAAGTTCCCTGGACAGGAGTATTTGCTTTTTTTAAACCCATAAAAATATCTAATTTCTAATCAAAACATCAAAAAAACAGCAGAAGCTTGTAGGAGAATATTGCAGCCCCTAGAGTGTGTAAGTCAGAAACTTATAGCTTTTCATCCACTGTGGGTACTGGAAGAGGAACTATATTCACTTTCTTTCAATTCACCCATCTGTAAAATTGCTATTCTGATTATTAAACATTTTTAAAGTCTTCTCAATGTACTGAGCACCGAATATAACATGTATAAAGACATTGTTTGTGCCCTCTAGGAGCATAATGAAGCTTACCACCAACTTCCAGGAATGTCTCGGGAATTGAAATACAATTTTAAAGTGCCAAGAGCTACTCAGAAGAAATGTGCTGTATAATTACAAATATTATTATAGATGAATGGGCATGTTCCATTAAACACTAGAAGTGGTTACTAAGGGAGTTTATGCAGTCTTCTTCCCTGAAGAGCTACACACACATACACATACACAGCAGATAGACATACATTTGGCTAGTCTGTTTAGGTGGTGCTGAGCCTGGCACAAATTGGGAGAGTTATTAGAGGGAAAAATCAAATGAACTCTCAAATTATAGCAGCACTAACGTCATGTAAAGAACAAGGCTGAAGAGAAATGAACTAAATAAACAAACTGAAAACAGAATATAGGCTCCAACTGAGTTAGGAGATGAAGAGCTATTCAGCTTAAACACGTGAAAATCACCTATTAAATTAATTACCAGGTATCCTCCATCTGTTTTGTTTTTGAAACATCTTGAATATATTTAAGGGCCAAACATGTGAGTTAAAAAGAAAGGCACAGAACTACATTGAGAATCATTGAGGCCTAAAGGGTTGTTTAATCAGAGAAAGCTATGGATAATAAGAATATTTAGAAATTTGGAATGAGGTATTCTGAATTGACCCTTTTTTAAATAATGAACTCCTGAAAGCAGATAATCAATTATTTTCTTTATGAAAATATTCTAAAACCTATTGCAGTCTTCCCTGATTAAGCAAACTTGATAAGGCTAATTTATCCTAGGCCAATAGCAGATCCTGAGAAAATCTAGATTTATTGAAAATTTTGGAAGATTTAAAGACCTCTAATAATTTTCCAGAGTTTCAGATACAGATTCACTTAGAGATGGGATCATTTGTAAGTAACCAAATGTAAATGCCCAACTATATTTAAAAAGTCCTGCTGTGGGCTTATTTGGGCTCATTTGTTTCTTTCTTATAAAATCTTAATAAAAGATGAACAATTGCTTGACCTTCAGAGAACGATAAGACAACTACCTGTTGACAGAATTAATTATTGACTCAAAGGCTGTGAAATAGCCTTCAACTGCGTTATTATCACAACCTTGAGCAACTTGTCTTCTTCCTTGGCATTATCACCACAGTGAATTGACAAGAGTGTTTAAAACATTATCTATTATTTCTGCATCACAAGCCTGGTGAACTGGGTCAATCATCTTGTCAGTTTCAACTCCCTCCTTTGTCTGACTTGTATGAAGATACATGCTGAGGCAGAAAGAGCCCCAGTATAGGAAACAGGAGACCTGGATTCTAGAGCTTTGTTCCATTGCCTTGAAAGTAACTTTATTACTCTGGGTATCAATTTCTTCCTGTAAAAAATAAAGGGGTTGAATTAGGTAATTACTTATGTCCCTTCCATTGTAAAGATTTATAATGCTATGGTAAGCTGCATTTCTTGCAATGTTAAAGGAAAGCAAAAAGTCCTTCACTTTGAGATTCCTATTGCAGTTCACGAGTACCACTGTTGAAGTCTTTATCATAACTTAAGATAGCAAAATGTACAAGTCGGATATGAATTATATTGAACCCAGGCCACATTTTTTACTTAGTCACATATTAAGAAAATAATTATATAGTAACATTTTTAAAAAGGAGAATTAGCATAAAATCAAGTTTCAGCTATTGAAAGAGCTCAGTACACTAAGTCCATAGATCTTACAATGTTAATCTACGAGAGCCAGGTAATTCTTGACATCTTTGGTTGGAACATGTGCTCTATGCTTTACCGTCCAATTCAGTGCATTCATTTTTCTTTTCTGCCTGGCTCTGTACACATTTCTATATGTGAATATAGGTCTATGTGTTTGTCTCTTCACTAAACAATGAGCTCTTCCAGGGAAAATAACTTGTCTTTACACTCTGTGGATGACTGCCTAACAAATATGCATTCTATGTACCCTTAAAAAAGAGAACTCCAATTTTATTCAATCTATTCCAACAAAATACCTCTGTAGGCTACCTTGTGCCTTGTAAAGTCCAAGTCACTAAGAAGGAAGAGAAAGTCAATAGCATGGTTCTTTCAAGAAAGATACTACTTTAACTAATTAACACACACACATGCCAGTCTCTCAACTGCTACCACATTGGCCATTCATATTTACGTTTCCTTCACCCACTTACTTGGAACTTTGAGATAGATCCTACATAGACAGCAGCCATCCTGCACATCTAAGGACAACAGCCACATGCAAAGATGGCAGTAGAAAAGACTGCATCCTTAAAAAGATGATCTAACCCTTGACTGTCATCATCATGTTGGTTAGAAAAATAAACCCTTGACTTGCTGAAATAGCAGAAGCAAGTTTTCTGTTTTTTAAGGCCGGTTGCAGCCCTAACAACTCTTCCCTCATTGAATCTCAAGTACCTAGTCCACAGAATTTAGCTGGTTACTGATGCTTTTATAACAGAAATGATAACAATAACTTACAACGAACAGATACTTACTATTGCCAGGTCCTGTGCTAAACATTTTGTATCATTTAATTCCCACAATTACCATGTAACACAGGTAAGCTTACCCTCAATACACAGAAGAGGCATGGAGAAGATAAACAGTTCTCCCCAGGTCAAACCATATTTTGAAATAAATGATGAATATTCTATCTAAATTTTAAACAAAGCCAAACTCAGGTATCTGAAAGTATAAATACCTCATTCAACTTCATGGATTAATAGAAATAACTGAATATTTCAAATAACACTTAATATATGTTTATAAGTCCAAATATCACCTGGGCCTTCAGAATCCCTGAGGCTCTTACGTACTATGCTATGTGTAGTTGCTCAGTAGCGTTCGACTCTTTGCAACCCCACGGCCTGCAGCCCGCCAGGCTCCTCTGTCCTTGGCGATTCTCCAGGTTCTTATACGGTTCCCTAAAGAGCTTGCTCTCTCAGTTTCAGAAAGGAAAACGTCACACGCTGTACTTTTTTCTCAAACTATCAACATCACCCTCTGTCTCTGACTCTCCACTGAAAAAACACAAAGCAGCTTCCATATGTTCCTACATATTCTGGCTTCTGACTTTTGAGTTGATGAATTGTCCCTATTACTATCTAAGGTCAAACCCACTAACGATGACCCACATATCTTCCCTGTTTTGAAATATTAAAAGTTCTTCAAATATAGTCATATGCTATCTCTCTCTGATACAATCAATTTCCCCTATTCTCCTGATACAGGCTTGCTCCATCTTTTGTTGTTAAAATGAAATTTCCCTTGATCGTTTTCAACTCTTTTGGTTACTTATCCAAGGTTAACTACTGAGATCTCTACTTCTTCCCTTGTATAGTGTCTTCAACCTCTTTATTTAGATTTTTGTCTCCATTAAACCTCTAAAAATGCTTTTGTCAAGATTTGCAGCAACTTCTGCCTTGACGAATCTCATGGTCAATTATCAGGCCTCAAACTTTCTCAGCAGAATTTGACTAAGCTGATTCCCTTTCCTTTTTGAATCACTAAATGGACTGGCTTAAAACTCAATATTCAAAAACTAAGCATGCAAGATAGCACTCCATATTTCAGATATATATCTATATCTCTATGTTGCACTAAGATCATGGCATCTGGTCCCATCACCTCATGGCAAATAGATGGGGAAACAATGGAAACAGTGACAGACGCTATTTTCTTGGGTTTGAAAATCACTGTAGATGGTGACTGCACCCATGAAATTAAAAGACGCTTACTCCTTGGAAGAAAAGCTATGACAAACCTAGACAACATGTTAAAAAGCAGAGACATTACTTTGCCAGCAAAGGTCCATATAGTCAAGGCTATGGTTTTTCCAGTGGTCATGTATGGATGTGACAGCTGGACTATAAAGAAAGCTGAGCACCAAAGAATTGATGTTTTTGAACTGTGGTATTAGAGAAGACTTTTGAGAATCCTTTGGACTGCAAGGAGATCAATCCAGTCCATCCTAAAGGAAATCAACCCTGAATATTCACTGGGAGGACCGACACTGAAGCTGAAACTCCAATACTTTGGCCACATGATAGGAAGAACTGACTCATTGGAAAAGACCCTGATGCTGGGAAAGATTGAAAGCAGGAGGAGAAGGGGACAACAGAGGATGAGATGCTTGGATGGCATCACTGACTTGATGGACATGAGTGTGAGTAAGCTCCGGGAGTTGGTGATGGACAGGGAAGCCTGGCGTGCTGTGGTCCATGAGGTTGCAAAGGGTCAGACAGGACTGCGCGACTGAACTGACTGACTGAAACTGACTAGGTTTTGAGGACGCCACATTTTCCTAACTTTCTCTTTCAGTGTAGTAATCTCTGCTGCTTTGCCTTCGTTTCTTAAACTTTAAATACTGTAAACACCCTATAGTTTAATTTTTCTATTCTTTACCCTGTCTGTGTTGTATTTCTATGTGACTCATCCAGCCCAATGGTATTAAAAATATCTCTATGCTGAAGATTCCCAACTTTTACCTCAAATCCAAACATTACTTTTGAGATTGATCTATATATACAGTTCTCTCATCAGCAACTCCATTAGGGATATCTAACTTGTCCTAAACCACCTTTGATTCCCAGGCTCTTCCTATAGTTGTTACAAACTGAGAATTTATAAAGCATCCTTGACTCCTTTCTTTATCCCTCTTTCCAGTCCATGAGTAAATGACATCACCACCAACCACTTCTCACTACTTCCACCAAAATCAGCCTTTACAAAATAACCATCATCAATTATTTGGGTATATGCCACAGCTTTTTAACTAGTCCCTCTACCTTCCAGCCTTTCCCATTCTTTCTGTTCTCAATACTGATTATACCATATTTGTATTCATAGCCCTCCAGAGACTTTCACAATTAGCAAGATAATGAAGATCATTCTTCTGCATTATAAGATCCTGGTAGATCTGACTTCTACTTACATATTTTTAAAAGAGTTTATTTTGGAGCAATTTTAAGTTTACAACAAAATTAAAACTACAGAGATGTCCCAAATGCCTTCTGCCCCCACATGCACACAGCCTGCCCCATTATCAATATTCCCCACCAGAGGGACACATTTTTTACAACTGATGAACTTACACTGACATATCATAATCACTCAGACTCCATAGTTTAAATTAGGGTTCACTATTGGTGTTATACACATTTCATGGATTTTGACAAATCTATAATGCTAAGTACTCATCATTATGATATCATGCAGAATAATTTCATTGTCATAAAAACTTCTCTGATCTACCTATTCATCCCTCTCCCCTCCCAACTCCTGGCAACCACTGGTCTTTTCACTGTCTCCATAGTCTTGCCTTTTTCAGAATGTCACATATCTGGAATCAGCCTTTTCAGATTGACTTCTTTCACTTAATAGTATGCATTTAAGTTTACTCAATATCTTTTCATGGTTTTATAGCTCACTTTTAATTTGTTGAATAATATTCCATTGTCTGGATGTATCACTGATTATTTATCCATTCACCTACTGAAGGACATCTTGATTGCTTCTAAATTTTAGCAATTATGAATAGAACTTCTACAAATATTTGTATGCAGATTTTTATGAAAACATAAATTTTCAACTCCTTTGGATAAATACCAAGGACTATGCTTGCTGGATTGCAAGGCAACGGTATCTTTAATTTTGTAAGAAATTGCCCATCTATGTACCAAAGTAGATAGATCATTTTGCATTCTGACCAGCAAATGAATAAGAATTCCTATTGCTCCACATCCTCCCCAGCATTTGGTGATGTCACTGTTGTGAAATTTGGCCATTCTAATAGGTGTGTAATGATAACCCATTAGTTTAAATTGCATTTGTCCAATGGCATATGATGTAGGACATCTTTTCATATGTTTACTTGCTATTTGCATGTCTTCTTCAGTGAGGTAACTGTTAAGGTATTAAGCCCACTTTTTATATCTGGTTGTATCTTTTCTTGTAGTTGATTTTTAAGAGTTCTTTGTATATTTTAGATCATTGTCCTCTATTAGATATGAATTTTGCAAATATTTTTCCCTGGTCTGTGGCTTATCTTTTCATCCTTTGCAATATCTTCTACAGGGTAAATTTTTTAATTTTATTTTATTTTTTTTTTTTTTTCAGTAAGGGAATAGATGTTTATTTATTTATTTATTTTTTTAATTTTTTATTAGTTGGAGGCTATTTTTTTCTGGATCATGCTTTGGTTGCCCAAATATTTTAAATAATTTACAAACTCTTATCCCTTTCTCAACCCAGCCCAGTCACTCTGATCATTTTCATCAGTATCCGTTCAGCTGCTCAGTCGTGTCCGACTCTTTGCGATTCCATGAACCGCAGCACTCCAGCTCTCCCTGTCCATCACCAACTCCCGAAGTCTACTCAAACTCATGTCCATTGAGCCGTTGATGCCATCCAACCATCTAATCCTCTGACTTCCCCTTCTCCTCCTGACTTCAAACTTTCCTATCATCAGGGTCTTTTCAAATGTGTCAGCTCTTCCCATCAGGTGGCCCAAGTATTGGAGTTTCAGCTTCAACATCAGTCCTTCCAACGAATATTCAGCACTGATTTCCTTTAGGATGACTGGTTGGATCTCTTTGCAGTCCAAGGGACTCTCAAGAATTTCCTCTAATGCCACAGTTCAAAAGCATCAATTCTTCAGCACTCAATTTCTTTATAGTCCAACTCTCTCATCCACTGGAAATACCATAGCCTTGACTAGACAGACTTTTGTTGGCAAAGTAATGTCTCTGCTTTTTTATATGCTGTCTAGGTTGGTCATAACTTTCCTTCCAAGGAGTAAGCATCTTTTAATTTCATGGCTGAAGTCACCATCTGCTGTGATTTCAGAGCCCCGCAAAATAAAGTCTGTCACTGTTTCCACTGTTTCCCCATCTATTTGCCATGAAGTGATGGGACTGGATGCCATAATCTTAGCTTTCTGAAAGTTGAGCTTTAAGCCAACTTTTTCACTCTCCTCTTTCACTTTCATCAAGAGGCTCTTTAGTTCCTCCTCACTTTCTGCCATAAGGGTGGTGTCATCTGCATATCTAAGGTTATTGATATTTCTCCTGGCAATCTTGATTCCAGCCCAGTGTTTCTCATGATGCTCTGTATATAAGTTAAATAAGCAGGGTGACAATATACAGCCTTGACATACTCCTTTTCCTATTTGGAACCATTCTGTTGTTCCATGTCCAGTTCTAACTGTTGCTTCCTGACCTGCATTCAGATTTCTCAAGATGCAGGTCAGGTGGTCTGTTATTCCTATCTCTTTCAGAATTTTCCATTGTTTACTGTGATCCACAGAGTCAAAGGCTTTGGCATAGTCAATAAAGCAGAAATAGATGTTCTTCTGGAACTGTCTTGCTTTTTCGATGATCCAGTGGATGATGGCAATTTGATCTCTGATTTCTCTGCCTTTTCTTTTTTTTTTTTTTTTTTAATTTTTTTATTGGTTGGAGGCTAATTACTTCACAACATTTCAGTGGGTTTTGTCATACATTGATATGAATCAGCCATAGATTTACACTTATTCCCCATCCCGATCCCCCCTCCCATCTCCCTCTCCACCCGATTCCTCTGGGTCTTCCCAGTGCACCAGGCCCAAGCACTTGTCTCATACATCCCACCTGGGCTGGTGATCTGTTTCACCATAGATAGTATACATGCTGTTCTTTTGAAACATCCCACCCTCACCTTCTCCCACAGAGTTCAAAAGTCTGTTCTGTATTTCTGTGTCTCTTTTTCTGTTTTGCATATAGGGTTATCGTTACCATCTTTCTAAATTCCATATATATGTGTTAGTATGCTTGAACATCTGGAACTTCACGGTTCATGTATTGTTGAAGCCTGGCTTGGAGAATTTTGAGCATTACTTTACTAGCATGTGAAATGAGTGCAATTGTGTGGTAGTTTGAAAGTTCTTTGGCATTGTTTTTCTTTGGGATTGGAATGAAAACTGACCTTTTCCAGTCCTATGGCCACTGCTGAGTTTTCCAAATTTGCTGACATATTTAGTGCAGCACTTTCACTGCATCATCTTTCAGGATTTGAAACAGCTCAACTGGAATTCCATCATTTCCACTAGCTTTGTTTGTAGTGATGCTTCCTAAGGCCCACTTGACTTCACATTCCAGGATGTCTGTTTGTAGGTGAGTGATCACACCTTCGTGATTATCTGGGTCACAAAGATCTTTTCTGTACAGTTCTTCTGTGTATTCTTGCCACCTCTTCTTAATATCTTCTGCTTCTGTTTGGTCCATACCATTTCTGTCCTTTATTGAGCCCATCTTTGCATGAAATGTTCCCTTGGTATCTCTAGTTTTCTTGAAGAGATCTCTAGTCTTTCCCATTCTGTTGTTTTCCTCTATTTCTTTGCACTGATCACTGAGGAAGGCTTTCTTAGCTCTCCTTGCTATTCTTTGGAACTCTGCATTCAAATGGATATATCTTTCCTTTCCTTTTCTCCATTGCTTTTTGCTTCTCCTCTTTTCTCAGCTATTTTTAAGGCCTCCTTAGACAGCCATTTTGCTTTTTTGCATTTCTTTTTCTTGGGGATGGTCTCGATCCCTGTCTCCTATACAATGTCACAAACCTAAGTCCATAGTTCATCAGGCACTCTGTCTATCAGACCTAGTCCCTTAAATCTATTTCTCACTTCCACTGTATAGTCATAAGGGATTTGATTTAGGTCATACCTAAATGGTTTAGTGGTTTTTCCTACGTTCTTCAGTTTAAGTCTGAATTTGGCAATAAGGGGTTCATGATCTGAGCCACAGTCATCTCCTGGTCTTGTTTTTATTGACTGTATGGAGCTGCTTTTCATCAAATGCCACAACTTTATTTTCTCCTCAAAGGCTTTGCATTTATAATTTCTTCCTCCTAAAACAATCTTACCCCAGGCTTTCTTATGCTTTATATGTTTCTGAAATATTTCTCGGATATCCTTTCAGATACTTCATGCAGGTCCTTGTTCAACCGTTACCTCCTTAAAGTTTTCCTTAACCTAACAATCTATATACACCTGCATTATTTTCTACCCCTTCATATTGTGTTTTTATTCTCTTTAGTTTTTAAACTACCTGAATGGGAATAAATGTTCATTATTTTATTTGTTTCTTATCCACACACTTGATTATAAGTTCCATGAAGGCAGAGACATTTTCTAGTTTGACCACCACTCAAGTGCCTACATAGATGCCTAGAATATAACAGAAGCTTTATAAACATTTTTGAATGATTCCATAAGCTAATAAATGTGGATACCTACATATCTTTCTTATTATCATAAATATATAGTATGTTATGGCTGTTCAGTCTCTCAGTCATGTCTGACTCTTTGTAACCCCATGGACTGCAGCACACCAGGCTTCCCTGTCCTTCACCATTTCCTAGAGCCTGCTCAAACTCATGTCCATTGAGTAGGTGATGCTATCCAATCATCTTATCCTCTGTCATCCCCTTCTCCTGCCTTCCATCTGTCCCAGCATCAGGGACTTGATAATCATGTATATCAATGTTACATAGAATCAATAATTCCAGTTTTGTTTAAAAATAAATACAGCATAATTAACTGTTTTTTCTAAGCCTTATTGTCTTGAAATTTCTTTTTGAAATTGTCTTTAAATCTCTGCTTTCCTCGTTAATGTTCTTATCAGCTCATATTTTTTTCTTAGGATTCATATTTAAATATGTGTCTTTCACTGGAGCTAGTTTGCAGGCCTACTTCTGTATGGGTCAGTGTTCACATTATGGAAATTTACACTACCACAGCCAAACTTCCCATGTACTAAAATTGCAATAAACGTTTCTCAAGTGGATACAAGCTATTATTTGGTATTCCTTTTAATGCTACATTACTGATGGCAAAATACTATCTTTACAGAGCAGAGCAGAGTCAAACTCAGCTTGCCCTTATGCTAATTATCCCCATAGGCTACAGTACTTTTACTCACACCCTGAGTTACCTTAAGTGTTAATGTGGCATTTAAAATATCCTCCAGAGACCATCTCTACTTTCTAATGTTACTGTACTTACGTGTTTTCTCCTATTCTATTTTTTCTTTGAAACCTTAGTTTGATGCTCCGAAATACTTCTGATATCTACTTTCTGTATTGTTTTTACCCTTTTTTCTTTAATATTTGGCTTCTGTTTCTGTCTTTGGGGATTAATTTTATAGTAACCACAATTAAAATGGAGTGTTCAATTTACATTATCTTTGGGTTTTGGTAATTTTAAGAGGCTTATCTCTTCAAGCTTGATTACATAAAGACAAATGTTCAAACACAGAAAATGTATAAAATTTCTATAGAAACATATCCACAATTCCTCATCAGAGCCATGAATGATAACACAGGAAATGTTGGAGTTACTAATTTTTTCTATCTCCCAAAGTGGTCATATAAGTTGTACTATCCTAGGTGCATAGAAAGGAAGTTAATTAATTACATATGATGAGTGGTTCGGGCATTTGCCTCCATTTAATTTTCTCACACAGAGTCTTGACTGGAAAAGATTGCATTTTTTTGTTTTTACTAATATAACTTTTAGCTCACAGGGTTAAAAACAAATTCAGAAAAGCAATAAAACCAATTCTTGTCCCTGTCTGCACATATCCCTCATAATATTCTGGTCAATGTGCTCAACACAAAAAGACATGTCTTCATCTATTTTTATACACACAATTGGGTTGGAAAATTCTTTCTACTGATTTCTTTTTTCAAAAATATAGCAACTGCTAATATCAGCATCTTGCCTATATTAGTCTAAGTAAATCTACCCTGAAAGACTTGTCATATATGCCCTTAACTTGATTTAGATTTAAATCATAACACATCACCATACAAAATTAAAAAGAAATGCATTAATATAAGGGTAAAAGATGATAAATCTTTTCTAATCAAAGACTCAGACACTGGGAAAGACTGAAAGCAAAAGGAGAAGGGGGCAGCAGTGGATGAGACGGTTAGATAGCATCACTGACTCAATGGACAAGAATTTGAGCAAACTCTGGGAGACAGTGAAGGACAGAGGAGCCAGGCATGCTGCAGTCCATGGAGTCTCAAAGAGTTGGACACAACTTAGAGACTGAACAACAACAAAGAGTATATTTTATATTGCAGTGCTGCCCAACAGAAATACTAAGTAAGACACAAATGCAAGCCCCATACATAAGTTTAAATTTTCAAACAGTCACATTAACTAAAGTGAAAGAGTTCAAATCAGTTATATATCTCTTTATCTAAATTGAAGTGTAGTTGACTTAGAATATTATATTAGTTCATGTATCTTATTTATTAAAATTACCAAGATGTCATGCCAATATGTAATTAATATGAAAATTACTGAGGCAATTTGCATTATATTTTCATTCTATCTCTTTAAAACTGGTGTTTATTGTATATGAACAACATAATTCAAACTAGACACATTTCAAGTGGCCAAAATGTGGCTAGTAACTACTGTTTTGGACACCACAACTCTACAGCAAGAAGTGATTAGAAAAGTGTATTTATTGTTCCCTTTGCAAATCACATCACACTAAACTGTATCATAAAATATGTGGTTATATATAATTATATTATGGGACTTCCCAAGTGGTTAGTGGTAAAAAAAAAAAAAAAAAACCCCACCAATGCAAGAAACATAAGAGACGCAGGTTAGATCCCTGGGTCGGGAAGATCTCCTGGAGGAGGGCATGGCAACCTACTCCAGTGTTCTCGCCTAGAGAATCCCATGGACAGGGGAGCCTGGTGGGCTACAGTCAATAGGGTCACAAAGAGTCAGACATGATTGAAGAGACTCAGCACGCACACATGTGATTTTATTATGAGGCATATTAAACAATAGTATACATATGAGTGTTTTTAGGTGTGTGTATATATATATGTATATATACATGTGAGTATGCCTGTGTATATATATAACAAGTTTATAAATGCAAATTGATTTTCACCTACTATTCAATCTAAAAACATGCAGCTGTTAATTTTTTTTTTTAAGAAAACATGCAACATGATTAATACTGAAAGAAAAAAATGGCTGCTGGAATTAAGTGTATTTGTCTTCATCAAGATGTCTACATTTCTTTAGATATTTACAAGAGTTAGGTTAACCATATGCAATTTTTTCTTTTTCTGGTGAAATTAGGCAAGTGGTTCTCAATTCACCTCTCTCCCAACTCAAGACATTTGGTAGTCTGGAGACATCTTCGATGGTCAAATTTGAGAGATGCTTATGAGTGTCCAGTTCAGTAGAGATCAGGGACATTGCTGAGTATCCTGTAAAGCCTTGGATAGAACCCTGTTAACAGGAGATATTAAAAACAATAATTGCTCACATGCTCAGTCATATATGACTCTTTGCAACCCTATGGACTGGAGCCCAGCAGGTTCCTCTGTCCATGGGATTATCCTGGCAGGAACAGTGGAGCAGGTTGCCATTTACTTCTCCAGGGGATTTTCTCAACCTAGGGGTCAAACCCATGTCTCTAACATTGGAAGGCAAATTCTTTACCACTGAGCCACATAGTTGATGGCAATTGTTATGAAAGCACTGGAAAAATAATACAATTATTTTAAAAATTTTAGCAAATGATAAAGAAAAAATATTAGTCAAGTTACTAGTCCTTTTATAAAAATCTTCCTCAGGTTACAATGAATGGTGTTAAACCCAATAAATCCATCCTAAGGTGAACATGCTGTGCTATGGAGTTCAGCTGGGTCTGACTCTTTGCAACCCCGTTGACTGTAGCCTGCCAGGCTCCACTGTCTATGGAATTTTCCAGGCAAAAATGCTGGAGTAGATTTCTCCAGGGAATCTTCTGGACCCAGGGGCTAATCGGCTGTGTCTCGCATCTCCTGCATTGACAGGTGAATTCTTTGCCATTAAGCCACCTGGGAAGCCCTCAAGTTGAAAACATACTAAGTCAAAAATGCATTTATACACCTACCATACTGAACATCATAGCTTAGCCTAGGCTTACCTTAAACATGCTCAGAAAGCTTACATTAGCCTACAGTAGACGAAACTCATCTAACACTATCTAAAATAAGCCTATTTTAGAATAAAGTGCTGCATATCTCATGTTATTTGTTGAATACTGAAAGTGAAAAACAGGATGGTTGTATGGGTATGGAATGGTTGCTAAATGTTACACTGGTTTACACTCTTGATAACATGGCTGGCAGGGAGCTGAGGCTTGCTGACAAAACCCAGCATCAGAAGAAAGTAAGGCATGTCACTAGCCTAGAAATACTTAAAATTTAAGGTACATATATGATTTCTACTGAATGCTTATCACTTTTGCACCATCATAAGGTTGAATAATCTTAAATCAAACCATCCTTAAGTTGGGGACCACCTGTACTAGGAAAACATTGACAATGACTTAAAACCTGGTCTTGTGCATCATCAAAATCACTAAATGCAAAGGAAATAATGAGAAGCAAATACTAAACATTTAATTAAATGCAAAATATTCTTTAAAACATGAAATATTTTTTAAGGTGTGTTGTCAACATGAATCATTTCACTAATGGTTCAAGTGAAATTCTCATTGGAAAACTATTAAACCCAAAATAGTATTCAACAAATTGAAACAAAATATGTAAATTAAGTGAACAGGAATTTTGGTAAGAAAAATTTGCCTAGAAAAAATTTACAACAGTGTAGTTTTATGAAACATTTAATGGCAACAAACAAGGATAAAACTAATATATTGTTGGGTATATTAAAATAATCCATCATTTTAATCTACCAGTTTAAAAATATTCTTCATACTTGCAATCATGGAGGAAATTTTTGGTTTCTGAATTTAACTCTCTGTTAAATTTGATAAAGCACTCTCTCTTAACAAAGGACATTTGGAAATAATCTCTAATATAAAGTTACACTTTTACTGAGGCAGTATGTGAGAATTTAATTGATGAAGAATGAGAACTAGCAATATTCACAGTTCAAAATTTTCTTGTTGAGTAATAATTAGTGAAAAACTGGTATGTTTCAGATATGAAAAAAATGACACAAAACTGTGGAAAAGAAAGTTATCTACACTGATGATTCAGTTGGCAAAGCCAGTGTTTTAATTAACTGGATTTTCTCTTTTTTTAATTGGATTTTCTTAATTTAATGTCCTTATGTTGCAAATGGATCAAAGATCCTAAATTTTAGTATGAATTTAGTTCTCCCAGGAAAGTCAGTAAAACACATGTAATCTAATATAGCACCTGCATTTTATGAAATAGCTTTTTTTTAAGGACAAAGCTAGAAAGATAAGACACTAAATCAATTATTGCAAACATCACAACTTTTAATTCCACTGCCTATATCATTCCTCAATTACTTTTCTTTACAGCATTTTAATTGAGCCCATATCTAATTATTATCCTGGCATTTTCTTGAGAACAGGAACTTGTTAATTCAGCTAGGGCTACAATCCATGAGGCTGCAAGTTCCCAAAGAGTTGGACATGACTGAGCACACAATCAAGAAACACAACAATCAAGAAACATACCAGCTTTCCAAGTCACTGACTTTCCTGCAAGTTCATTTCAAGCAGTAGATGAATAGCATGAAATACCTTTAGAAACAGGAATATGTCATCCAATATTCAATATCATGTCACAGTCATTTTCCAACATCTGCTTTCACTCATTAGGTTACTTTCTTTTAAATTTAGAAGAATTTAAGTTCATATATAAGACTGATTTTATGCTACAAGACAATTATTTGTCTCAACATGGCATCCTTGCAAAGCCTTAAAATGTTCATGAAAAGTGAAAGTATTAGTCGCTGTCATGTCTGACTCTTTATGACCCCCATGAACTGTAGCCCACCAGGCTCTTCTGTCTATGAAATTCTCCAGGCAAGAATACTAGAGTGGGTGGCCATTTCCTCCTCCAGGGGAATCCAGGGATCAAACCCAGGTCTCCTGCATTGTAGGCAGATTCTTTACCATCTGAGTCACCAGGGAAGCTATAATGTTCATAAACAAAGTCAAACAGAAGGCATTTCTGCTTAAGAGTGAATTTTGTAAAATGCATTTTTTGTAAAGTGCAACTTTTCTCCCTCATTAATTATTTTTTCCTGAGTTAATATTTTAGGTTTGATTATTTGATTTTTTGGAGCTATATCAATAGTGTATTAGCAGTAACACTAGTTAAATCATAAACATTTCCTAAGGCAATGAGGCAAAATGTAAAAGAATTAAAAGATTCATTTATAATAACTCTTGAATTTCTGCTCAAAGACTAGCTAATTCTATCACTGTGAAGTTATGTAAATAAATATTCAAGGGCTTCCATCTAAAGCTGTCAGTTGATTCCACAGATTTGAAGTGGGCTTGAGAATATGCACTTAAAAGCAAAACAAACCCAACCCTGGTTATTAACTAGGCTGAGATCAGCTTCCTAAAAACTCAACATGGTTTTGCCTTTTTTGCATAGTGAGTGGGCTTAGGAAATGAGAATTTTGAACCTTCTTTTCTGTGCTAATGTTCAAGGAGACTTCCATTCTCTTCCCTCCTTTCTACTTTAACAAAGCTCTCTCCTATTTCATTTTTTTCTCCTTTTTGACACAAAAGTTAGATTTTTCTTTTTCTGGTGATGGTTCAGTTACCAAGTCGTGGTGTCCAACTTTTGTAATCCCATGGATGGTAACCCACCATGCTCCTCTGTCCATGGGATTTTCCAGGCAAGAATACTGGAGTAGGTTATTATTTCTTTCTCCAGAGGATCTTTCCAACCCAGTGATGCAACCCAGATCTCTTGCATTGCAGGCAGATTCTTTACTGACTGAGCCACCAGGGAAAACCTTTCTTTTTCTGCCCAAAAATAAATCTGCACTATCTATATTCTTGATTCTGTTCCACTTCATCATCACCTGGAAAGTTATTCCATTAATCAATCCTCTCTCACTTATATCTAAAATTTTCATGTCTTCATGTTTTTATATTTCCAGCCATTTATTTGTTCATTCATTGTGGGTTTTTTTTTTTTTTAATCACTTACTATGTGCTGAGCTTGCTCCTTGGAAGAAAAGCCATGATCAACCTAGATAGCATACTAAAAAGCAGAGACATTACTTTGCTTACAAAAGCCAATATAATCAAAGCTATGATTTTTCCAGTAGTCATGTATGGATGTAAGTGTTGGACTATAAAGAAAGCTGAGCGCCAAAGAACTGATGCTTTTGAATTGTGGTGTTGGAGAAGACTCTTGACTCCTTGGACTGCAAGGAGATCAACCAGTCAATCTTAAAGGAAGTCAGTCTTGAATATTCATTGGAAAGATTGATGCTGAAGCTGAAACTCCAATACTTTGACCACCTGATGCGAAGAACTGACACATTGGAAAAGATCCTGATGCTGGAAAAGACTGAAGTCAGGAGGAGAAGGGGATGACAGAGAATGAGATGGTTGGATGGCATCATTGACTCGAAGGACATGAGTTTGAGCAAGCTCCGGGAGCTGGTGATGGACAGGGAGGCCTGGCGTGCTGCAGTCCGTGGGGTCGCAAAGAGTCAGACACGACTGAGCGACTGAAATGAACTGAACTGATGCGCTGAGCACAGTGTCAAGCGCTAGAGATACAATGATGAACACGATGGATATAGTCAGTCTCCGCCTACACCAATTTACATTCTAGCCATGGGAGAAGTTTACAGACAAGTAAATAAGTGGCTTCAAAGCATGGTATTTGGAATGGCAGCACTGACATCATTGTGGAGGATATTACAAACAGAGAATCTCTGGCCCTACCACAGGTTTCCTGAATCAGAATCTGATTGGGTCCCCCAGTGATGTATATGCACATAGAATCTTGAGTAGTACTATAACAGAGGAAATTAAGGGTCTCAACTAAAGTTTATAAACATTCATAGGTCTCTGCTACTTAAATACATCTTTTAAAAGACATTTATTTCTCTCAAACCAGATTCTCAATTCAGACATTTTCTTCCATTTCCCCAGTTTATGTTTCTATCAACTATACTTTTTATCATTTCTTGAAATACACTTGACCTTTGGATTTTGAATTTTTAAAAAAATTTTTGTGGTCTAGCTGGCTGGGAAAATGTGACTAAATAATGCCCTAAGGAGCTCAAAATCTAAGAGTAAGTTCATGTAAGCAAGTAACTATACATACAGTGAGAAGGTAGAATTGAGTGACTCAGGAGAGAAAGTGATAGTATCTAGTGGTAGCTTTCTAGAAGAGGGATGGGGCAAATCTGAAAGTCTATGAAGATGTTGACATGTAAGGCAGAATATGACCTGATGGTGGCTCCACACATGCAAATAAATTCACCCAAAGAGGAAGAAAACGTGCATGAAATCATGCATGGATGAAATCATGTAACAGCCTGTGACTTCAAAAAACTCACAGAGTGACGGTGTTGCTATATATGTATGTAGTTGATAGTGTTGCTACATATATATATGTCTATATATATATACATATATATATATAAGTGTTGCTATATGTGTATTTGGGCTTCCCCTGTAGCTTAGCAGTAAAAAATCTGCTTGCAATACAGGAGATGTGGGTTCGACTCTTGGGTCAGGAAGATCCCCTGGAGAAAGAAATGGCAACCCACTCCAGTATTCTTGCCTGGGAAATCCCATGGACAAAGGAACTTGGCATGCTACAGTCCATGGGGTCACATAAGACTTGGACATGACTTAGCAGCTAAACAACAACAATATATGTATTTATTAGGGAGAAGTAGAAAACTGGGCTTCCCTGGTAGCTTAGCTGGTAAAGAATCTTCCTGCAATGCAGGATACCTCGATTTGACTCCTGAGTCAGGAAGAGCCCCTGGAAAAGGCATAGGCCACCCACTCCAGTATTCTTGGGCCTCTGTGGTGGCTCAGATGGTAAACAATCTGCCTGCAATGTGGGAGACCTGGGTTCTATCCCTGGGTTGGGAATATCCCCTGGAAGAGGGCATGACAACCCACTCCAGTATTCTTGCCTTAAGAATCCCAGGAATAGAGGAGCCTGGTGGGCTACAGTCTATGGGGTCACTAAGAGCCAGACATGACTAGGCACATCACATAGCCCAGCAAATGGAAGACAACTGAAGATACTCATGCAGGGGAAACCAGGTCATGAGGAACTCAAAATTTAGGGCCTACATGGTTCAATTTTTATTGACATGGTCATTTTCTTGGCCAATATTTAGGTGTTTAATAAAAATTTTCATTTACATCAATTGATTTTTATAAATTACAGTTGAAACTCTAGTGACATCTTGTTACAATGAAGTTTAAATTAGAGACATGAAGTTAAATAACTTACAGTGTTTTCATCAATATCCCATACCTCCCTAATATAGGGGGAAATTTTTGTTTTGTTTGAGTATGGATCAGTAGATGAAATTCCTAGAAACAATCCCAAACCATCACTGAAGATAATTCATTATCATTAAAGAACCCATAGCTCATGAACTATCCTGGCAAGAAAGTATGTTAGATAATCTTTCAATAGTTATAACTTTTCCAATTTGTTTTATACAATAATCAAAATGGTGAATGCAGGATTCCATATAGGGAACTCACGAGGACTTAGAGCAGACAGTATTCCTGCAGCTTCATGACTTAATAAAAATATTCACTGAAACAGTAATAAATACATGAATCCTTTTATTATATGATCATCCTTCAGAATGATAAACTCTTTCCAGCTTTATTTACCCTTGGCCAAACGTTATAAAGTAGATGGGTCCTAAAGGTCAAAATATTTAATATACTTCTATAAGAGCAGCATAGTAATTAACTTGATCAATAGCAGATGAATTACTCAAATTATTATCAATTCCAAGGAAGAGAAAAATATAATGCCCTTGAACAAATATAACCGATTTTAGATTCTAATGAATATGAATTATATATAAATTTTGAGGGGATGGGAATAATTTTCATGGAATAATATATTCATGTAAGTTTATTTTATAACAAAATCATTTATAAAATACTTTTACATAAAATTTTGTATACCACTGGTTAAAGACAGAGAGTATATACACTTTTTTTTCTGTCATTAACATTTGGGTCAAGTGTGCCTTTCAGAGATTCATTATTCTTTCCCCTGTCCTGAGTCATCTCATATGTAGTGGAAGGACAAAGCAAATGAGCCAAGTGCTATGAGAAAGAAGTCATGAGATAAAATTTGAAAAATGAACCTTGTCCAAGAAAAATAGGAGAAGTGACCACCTTACCAATGGAATAAAAATTATAAAAATAATGTATAATAATGCCACATGTTAGAGAAGTTTGAAAATATATATTTACATATATAGAAAATATATTAAAGAAAAAATCAAAACAAAAAGAAGGCCATGGGCTCTTGATTAAAACATTTTAAACCTATAAACATTTACTATGGTTTAAAAAGTAGATTTTCAACTCTGTACACATATAAAGAACACCAACATTTTGGATGATTTTAGTTTTATCCATCTATTTTATTTAGAACTTTAAGAACAATTCACACTGGTATAAACAAAGGTATAATTCTGACACTAATTTGAGTCTCCAGTATATATTGTGATGGTTTGGATGCAAACACTTTAAAGATAATATTTCCTTTGTCCTGAGCTTCTTTTTTTAGGTGCAGTATACTTTTATATGATAATAATTGCTTCTAAATCTCATTTACTAAATGTCACTATCTATAGTTATCTTTAGGGACAATGTCCAATTAAAGATCAGTTTAAACTTCATTACAGTATTAGTCAGATACATGTCAAGGCTCAAAGTTCTTTTGATATTCAGTCAATACAAGTTTATTTATGGTTATTGAAATCATTTAAGTAATCATTTAATAGTCTATTTGCTTTTTAGTAAAGTACATTGAAATTTAATAGGAAAATGGGCATTTCTCTTCTCTTAATACTTTCTGGATTCACTACCAGACAATAGAAACATCTATTTTAGTTTTGCACATTTCACAATATACCTACTTTTCTCTTTAAAAGGCAAGCATAGACCCTGAAACTCGCTTTCCCAGGAAACACAATCTGGAACCTTTCACTTAGTATTTTCTACATGTCCAGCCCTTCCCTAATGCTTCTAATGCATCTACTCTCTTTCCCAAGTGAAGCTGAATTTTAATAGGTAAGCTTATTTTTTGAGCTAATGGTACCTCAGGATAAAATAAACAAGTGGCTAATGGGAGAAAACACAGTAAACAGAAAGACAGACATCTAGATTTAGTCTGGGATAAAGAGAAGGAGATCATGTGTTAGGTGATAATTTGAGAAAATTCAACTAGTGCACAGGATTCAGCCTACATTTCAGCATCAGGTCAGCATTTTTTCTGTAAAGAACACAGATGGTAAATATTTTCAGCTTTGTGGCCTGGGTGCTATAATTCCATGTAGGAAACCATGCTTACCCATTCATGTAGTAAATAAGCAGACATTCAGCATTAAATGTATTGTTAACACTTTAAGAGAAGCCCTGGTGAGTAAAGAAGTGGTTTTGTTTTTTTTTTTTTTTCCAAAGAGTTAGCAATTAAATCAAGGGAAGAAAAGTTTGATCCTCATCAATCAACAATCAAATTGTAATATGGTTTAAGAAACTGCACAGTGCCGTCTCTGTCTAAGGTAGCACAGAGCTTAGTTTCAGCAGGGAGCAGACAGTGAGCAAATGAGACTGAAGACCCGGGAGTCTCAGGGCTCAACTCTTGACTGCTGCTCATATACCAAGCTTTCTGGGCATGCAGGATATTAGGAGTCCAGAATACACATAGCACATTCATGAAAAAACAAAGAAACCACAGTCTTTTACAGCTACTAAGAACCTGAACAAAAATCCCTGGGTTCAGATCACAGACCTGCCACTTATCAGCCATGTGCCGTTGGGCAAATTACTCAAACTCCTTCTCCTTTAGTGTTCTCCTCTTTAAACTGAGAATGATTATAGTTCACTACATGATAGGATTATTGTGAAAATAAAATATATGGATATTTATCCACCTTCAGAATAGTGCTGGGTGTTTACTAAGCTCTAGATAAATGTCCCCTATTATTTCTAACACGATCATTGTTAAACTTTAAGGATACTAATCTGCTTTAAACTATGGGTGCATTTGTATGAGTCCAGGAAACTTAAATTACTTCTGTGTCTGTAGGCTAAAGGAAGTAAGAACTAAATCAAACAAAAAATAAAACATGAACACAGTAGCTCTGTTGAACTCCCGACTGTATCTGATACAAAATGAACAGAGTCCCAAATGTTTCCAAAGGAAGAAAATTGAGATGAAACCACTGGCCAGCACACAAACGTAAACGTTCTTGGCTGAGAATTCCTCTGACATCCAAGTCTAATTTACTGTTATTACACAAGTGCAAACAGGGTTTTTGTTTTGTTTTTAATTAATCTTTTGCAACATATGTGTGTAAGAGTGAGAGAAGGAGGAAGGAGAGGGAAGGGAGAGAGAGAGAAGGAGAGAGGGACAGAGTAGGGTGGAGAGAGCGGGGGAGGGCTGGGCATGCTAAGATGAACATACTAGTCTTGTATGTGTCTCTACCCTCACGGCCAAGAAGAATGAGGTCCTAGCAATCACCAACTAGCAAATGCAGCATGTAGACACCTCACAATTCCTCCAGGATAGTTCTTTCCTAAAGGGACTGCTGACTTTGCAATTCTAACATTAACAAATATAAATATCACTTGATAGAGCTTATTTACAAGAGGTAAAATATCATTTGTGTATTAATATACTTAATTTTGCCACCTGGAGAATTTATATATCCAGAGCTATATACTTTACAGAAATAGTCCTACTATCACTATAATGAGTAACAATAATACATGGATAAGAACAGTATGTGGTTAGAATTCTAAAGCTTATACAGCATGATAACTATATCTCATGAATAATATGAGAATTTTGTCTTCATTTCTAATCAAATCTTCTTAATAAGCAGTAAGAAAGCTTTATATTTTTCAAATAATAGAATATTTGATTTAAGGGCCGTCTACATACACAATTTTCTCTTTTTATCCAAGTCACTTCACTGCCATTTGTCTAAAGAACGATAACCAACTTATCACAGAACCTCCTGGTCTAATTGGAGGAAGATACAAGAAGAAAGCATGAGTTTTGTATGTTTATTTTTATATTTGTGATGATTCTGTCTTTCTTGGGGGGATGATCTGCATTGCCCTCAATATAAATGTGAGCAATCTTTAAGCTCAAAGCCAAAGCAACAATGTCATTGATTAACAATACTGGGGATTTTCTCAATCAGAAAAGACTTAGTAACCAAGTAAGTGACGAATACTATTAACCACGAGAGAACTAAAAGGCAGCTAAATAATGGATTCTGCCCTCAAAAAACTGACAGCCTTAGAGGGGTCAGACATTTACAAAATGTATGCAATATGAGGGAAACTCTAACAATCCTTTAAATAACATTTTAAATAAATGTGATGTGTGGACGGAATAATCTGACTCACATCTGAATGGACTCTCTTAGTATCCCACATAATACATCAGAGACATTAACAGAAGAAGCTGATAATATAATAATAACAATTGGTCATAGCTCTGGAGCAGAAACTTGGATGCCCCCAGCTCCTGTCCCAGGACAAGCATTCGTTCTTTACCTGCTTTATCCTGCTGATGACTAGGAAATCTAAGGCAATGAGTTGTGTTCAGAAGTCTGAAGGTATGATGATTTAGTCAGCTTGGGTTGCTATAAGAAAATCCCATAGACTGGGTGGCTTAAGGTGGTGCTAGTGGTAAAGAACCCGCCTGTCCAATGCAGGCACACGTTAAGAGACACAGGTTCGAACCCTGGGTTGGGAAGATCCTCTGGAGGAGGACACAACAACCCACTTCGATATTCTTGCCTGGAGAATCCCATAGACAGAGAGCCTAGCAGGCTACAGTCCAAAGAGTTGCACAGTCAGACACCACTGAAGCAACTTAGCATTCACACACATCTGGGGGCTAGGAAGTCCAGCATAGAGGTGCTGGCAGAGTCAGTTCTTCATGAGGATTCTCTTACCAGTTTGCAGATGGCTGCCTCCTGATGTCTCCTCACATGGTGGAAAATAAATGAGTGTAAGCTCTCCCGGGTCTCACCTAAATTTAATTACCTCCCAAAAGCCCTATCACCAAACACCATTGCACTACAGGTTAGGGCTTCAATATGCAAATTCTGGGGAGACACAAACATTCAGTCTAGAAAAGGGATACTTAAGGAAGTCAGGATAAAGACTACCAATTATTACAGCAATATTTTGATACTTCAAAGACATGTTACTATTTTAAAAACCACCCATAAACTATACAGATGGAAATATGCTAAATATTTGCCCTGATATGCTAAGATGGACCCCAAAATACGGATAGTATTTTAGTAGTTGCATATGTAATATAAGGCTGAAAGGTTAGGTGCATTTACCGCCTCAATATATCATCTGCATACATGTAATTTGCATAATCATTTCACTGAATCTGTACTAACTCTGTAAAATTGATATTCAATTGACTCGTGAAAAATCTGAGGGTTGGGGTGCTGACCCTGATAGTAGAAAATCCATATATAACATTACAGTTAGCCCTCTGTCTGTTATCTGCAGTTCCATGTTTGCAGATTCAACCAGCCATGGATCATGTAGCACTGTAGACATATTTATTGGAGAAAATGTATTATATAGCTCTAGCTACAAAATGGAGAAGAGTAAGCCCCTTATCCTTGAACTTTGAAGAGCACCTCATCATCAAATAGAATCTGCCACAACTCCACTAAACCAATGAAAAAGCTTAACCAAATTTTGACACTGAAATTTGGGTGAAAGTAACTTGGAGCTGGCAACAGAGTGAAGTAATTTTTCCCTTATTTTTTACCCTTAAATGCAGTGTAATCTTATCTTTTGCTTTTTTTCTGTTAGAATAACAAAATTGAACCTAAACACAATCACATCTTTTGTCTGTTTTTATTTGAATAAATATGGCAGGAAGTACTTACTTTATAACACTAGCTCTGCAGAACCTATTTCCTATCCATGTTCAGATGTCATGAATATTTATGAACCCAGAGATGGAAGCAGTAAAATAAAATAAATTGGCTTGAGCCAAACACTATTCTGTGATCTTTTCCAGTTCATTCAACTGGCTGCCACTTGACCAAGACCTCACTCAAATGAACTTACACATTAAACTACTCACTGAAAAATTGATTTCCCAAACGTTTTCCAATTACAACATCCATGGAGTTTTGTGGAAGCATTCTGCAAAACAATCAGTGTTGGTAAGATTTTAATTTTGATCCAAAATTTTAAGAATCAAATGCTGGCTATTGCTTGTAAGGTCTCAGGTTCTCAAGCCCCTTCCTACAGAGTGCTCCAGTAAAAGTGTGCATTTTTGCCCTGAAAATTTTATGTCTCCTTCTTTGTAAGAGAAATATGCATCCTTCTCCTTGCCCTGTGACTTATGAGGCCTTTCTGTGAGAAGGGCATAATTCATGGCTTCATTGTCAGGTGTGAAAAGAGCATAATTCATGACTCTATTTGACTTTCTTTGGTCCACAAAATGTAGGCAGAAGTGATGCAAATCCATTCCAAGCAGAAATTTAACTGGTCATTCTGTATTTCTGCTAACCTTGTTGCTCTTCCTTCTGCCACAGGAATATAGCATGTCTCAAACAGGGCCCGTTCTTTCATTTCAAGTTCATCAATGAGGAAATATATGAAACCAAAACACATGAAACTCACACCTAATAACAAGCAATATGAATGAAAAATACACCAGTATATCTGTAAGCCATGGGAATTTGTCAACGACGTATAAACAAATGAAGTTAATATTGGAAATGGGATGCTTTCATAAGATAAACCTAAATTACGTGGCACTAGCTTGTAGCATTAGAGGGAAGACAAGGCCAAAATTGTTATTGAATGTTTAAAAAACAATCCTACCATGTTACAAAGATTGCAAAATAGTTTGTGAAACTCTCACCTGTGACAATGAAGGCAGATAATGTTCTGAATGAGTTTTTGTTGAAGAGATTGGTATAAGTAATGTTACAGATGAGATTTTATTGTTACTAGTAAGGTTTGAAAAGCTATGACAAGAAACAGATTGACTCAGAAAAGAGATGACTGGTGTATAAGAAGGGGAAACATGGAAAATACAGAAATCTTGGGGCTTTAAAAGTGAAAGATCAAATAGGTAAAAGATAAATTAAATTGCAAAGACCAAATCCAGGATATGGCTGTCGGTAACTTTAGAAAATAAAAATAAAGGAAATAAAAGAGAAAAAAAGGAAAAAGAAGGAAAGACACCATGGCACTCAATTCACCTTTTACATCTTTTGGATGGCAACATGCTTCAGGAAAAGAGACAGAGTGTGGCACTCTCCCCGAAGACTGATGAACTCAACATACCTTAGTTAGGGAGAAGGATCCCTAAAAAACAACTGTAGGTCAAAGTAATAGGACAATTACCCTAATTAGAATCAGATACATTTGATAAAGTTTCTGAATGAGTTGTTCTTCCCTGCAAAAAACTACCAACATGAATTAAAAGATCCTGTGAGAGTTCAAGATGAAAAACAACCTTTGGGCTGCCAAGTTTCTAAGGGAGAATGAAAACTGAATGAAATCTTTCTGGTCCTAGATACTAACCTACAGTTCAGTATTAAACAACCTTTAGTCTTAAGAAAAGTCCTTCTCTGAGAATGAAGTCAAGTGCCAAGAACCAAGGGAGAAGTTGTTCTCATGGACTAGAACCAAGACTTAATCAACAAACATTCCTTACTCCAGATTGTGGACTTGTTCAAGAGCAAGATTTGGTAATTTTCATAGACAAGTAAACACTATGTGTCTCTAGTTCTTCCAGGAGCTGAATGGAATCATTATCACCATTTTACCTCTATTTTTCCAACGTATTTCAGATGTTTTGAGAAAGAATTTGTTTTCCTTTAAAACAGGTTTCTTAATCAGGGTGTAGCTGATATAGAGACGATTACGAGATTTTGGGTCTTTAGCTCACAGCTGACGCTGAATGGGGCTCTTATACTGTCTCCTGTGGAATAGTCTTACATTCACTTTGCACAAAGAAAGAGAAAGGATGCAAGTGAGTAATACTGACCAAGAAGGTTGACAGCAGAATATGGATTTACTGTTTCTACATATGCTCCCTTCTGTTTACCTATGAAAGGAGCTTACATTCTTTCCCACATCATGCAAATTTCAGTGTCTTTCTTCGGAGAGGATAAAATTCACCAATCACATTGTAAGACTTGACCATGTGACATGGTTGACCAGTGAGCTTAAATGACAGTGTTCAGTTCAAAGCAGACATTTTTAAAGCCACTGTGTGGTCCCACCAGCAATTTTGCCCCTGCTCCCAGTACCAAGAAGGGTATACCGTGAATATATGCTAGTCCTGCAACCTGAGAAAGAGACGCGTGGAACACAGTTTCAACCACCCCAAAGCTGCCAACTTATAACAGGAAGAGGAATGTACCATAATTGTTGGAAACTACTGATATTCAGGGGGCGTTTCTTACTATCAGTTCAGTTCAGTTCAGTCGCTCAGTCGTGTCCGACTCTTTGTGACCCCATGAATCGCAGCATACCAGGCTTCCTGTCCATCACCAACTCCGGAGTCTACCTAAACCCATGTCCATCAAGTCAGCCTTAAAACATGACAAACATAATTCTATACCTGCAAGACTGAGATTCTAAATATTACATTTCACTTCATACCTTTCCAGCTGGATTTTGATTAATTACTACCAGCTAGAGTTATTACATAAAATTATAAAATATAAAATGAAGACAAAAATATAGTTTTCTACATCTGGAAACAGCATCAGTAGTTGTGGCTCCTAGATTCCTTCATTGTCATAAGAAATCTGGGTTCCAAGTTTCCTAGGAAAATCACTTTCTCTCATCCATACCTTCAGTACAACAGTTCCTACGCTTAGTGATATACAGATAGCATTGCCTTTTTCTCATATTCTCTCGCTTGCCTAGGGAACAATATCAATAACAACTCTTTCTCTTAGTATACTCTGGGTAACATCACTTCCTTATTCATTTTTCTTCCTCAAATCCTTTTTAATTTCTAACACTTCTGTAACAAATTTCCTGTAGTAAATTCCTTTCTGATTGAAATATTTACACTAGTTCCCAACTTGTATCTGACTGACACAAACAGAATGCTAAAAAAAAAAACTTAGAGTGTCTGCTATATGTGAGTTTAAAAAATTTCTGGGAATGGGAAGGAAGTTAAAGACATGGAAAAACAGAACAGGGACGAACACTGCTACGTGATGTCAGGCATTGATAGTAAATCAACCACATGCAGCAGCTAGCATTCTCTAAGTCATAGCTATGAGGACACTCTGCATTAGAGATATTGAGTGAATATTGACTCATCATTGACAGGGATAGAAATAAATTATGACTGTGTGATTTGAAAGTATATCTTTTACGCTTTCATACCCTTTTAATGATACAAAGATGATCCAAGATGAACTATTAAGTAATATAAAACAATATAAAATAAGTGTTAATTTGTGCAGCAAATAACATATTGTTAAATGAGGAAGATATGACCATACAGCAATGTAATTCAGGGAAAATGTTCTAAAAGAGATACAATTTGCACTGTATCATAAAATGCAGTAAAATCAGTGTAGGCAATAAGGAATACATTAAAATGTGGAGGAGTAGCCAGTAAAGAAACACAAAAGGCAAAATAAACGTGATCTGCTTCAGGAACAGTGAAGTTGCTGGTCTGATAGAAGCTAGCATTAGATTTTGGAGTTAGTGGAAGATAAAGTAGAAACATGTTACAGAGACAAATAAGTTTTCAGTGAAGCTTAGTCCCAGTCAAGGAAAGTATGCAAATCTTTGGAATCTTTCAAGCAGTTTGCATGTGAGCTGAGTCGCTTCAGTTGTGTCCAACTCTTTGTGACCCTATGAACTGTAGCCCGCCAGGCTTCTCTGTTCATGGAATTCTCCAGGCAAGAATACCGGAGTGGGTTGCCATGCCCTCCTCCAGGGGATCTTCCCGACCCAGGGATCGAATCCTCATCTCTTATGTCTCCTGTATTGGCAGACAGGTTCTTTACCACTAGCACCACTTGGGAAGCCCCCAAGCAGTTAAGCAAACATTTATTTTAGTGATAATATGGAGAATAGAATGGGTCAGAATTAACACAAATAGCATATTTGTTGGCATATTTTTGCTTTAATCAAACTTTGACTTGATAATGCCCAAATCTATAGCGCAGCCAGTGGACATTAATATTCATATAATCAAATGTTTAGAGGGTCCAAAAGAGTGTGTAATAATCTGCAGACTTCATAAACATATAAAGAACTCTGGGTAGATGTTTTGCTATGATCTTGAAAGTCTAAGATGAAAATTTCACAACTTCTCTAGTAATTCTTTCAGTATTTTGTCACCTAAATCATTCTTCTTTATAGGTAGCTAAAACCTCTTATGCTTTAATTAAATTCCTTTCTTTTCTTCAGGTTCTATGGCCATGTGACAAAAGAGCAAATAACTTCCCATTATACCCTATAGCTGAAATGATGGCCCAAATCCACAATGTACTAACATGTCCTACAAATCTTTTCAGTCATCATCAATGTGATTCATGCTTAATATGTATTTATTTTATGTGAAGACGTATCTTAACAATCCAGATTCATGCCTATTTCTCATTTGTGTTATTGACAAGCAGAGTCTAGTACAGACTTGAGTGTAAATTAGCTGTGTTATCCACAAAATTCACTGATACCTCAGGAATATGACAAAGTTAAAATGAGGTTTCAGAGGGAGGTGGTCCTAAGCAAATCTGACTGATGTCTCAATGACAAGAGGAAATTTGGATACAGAGAGAAACACTAAGTATGTTCAAACACAGAGGAAAGACCATGTGAGGACACAGCCAGAAAAGTGGGTATCTGCAAGGTAAGGAGAGCAACCTCAAAAGAAACCATAGCAGCCAATACCCTAACTTTGGACTTCCAGCCTCCAGCACTATGAAAACACAAATTTTGTTGTGAAAACTCACTCGGTCTGTAATATATTGTTATTGCAGCCCTCATGCATTAAAAAACTATACAAAATAAGCCATAATTAATGCAATTATTAGATAAAAATCTAATGTGAAATTTTAATAAGTAGATTAAGTGAAAAATGTAAATATTCATATTTAGCTTTTCTTCATGCATTAAATATACTTCTAACATTCCTGAATTCCTATATTTTTTCTTTAATTTGCTGCACGCTCAGAAATTGAATACGTTATAAACAGTATCTCAAACTTAACTGATAATGAAAAGTGTTATCTCTATTGCTAATTTAATCTCAAAGTTACATCTTTAGCATCTGTGCACTACAGTAACACTTCCCAGTAACATTCTAAAATTAATGAATTTTCTCTGAAAAGTGATTTCAATCATTTGAGTTTCTTCTTTATGTACATGATGGATTTAATGCAAACATAAGGCATGACTCAAATACATCTTAATATCATGCCACAGGGTAGAGTATATAAGATCTTAGTTCTAGAGATCAATAAGAAATTCATAAGAACTCACTCAGGCATAAATTTTGTAAATCATTCAGTACATTTATAGTTCTCATATTATTTTTTAACTATCCAAGCATTTAAATTCTGTCTCTTTGAGAATTACTTCCTGTATAATATTATCCATAGCAAAATCAGAAACATACACACTGTAAGTAGTCAAGAGTATGTGGAAAGAATGGACAATCCTGTTACCTTACTGGGAGTGAGTCTCCAAGGAATATCATTGTTTTCATCAAACTCTGATCTCTGTTTCCACCTCACAGTTTGGCATTTTGTCCCAGTGTTTTGTCCAATGATAGTCTTTGAAAGAGATGACTGATTTTGACTCTTCACTGCAACACATTAGGGCATTGAGAGAAGGTAAATTTAATTAGTGAATTGGTATGAAATTTCTGAAAATAATGGTAGTGAGTAAACATTAGTTAGGATTTGTAACGGGCTTAAGTAAAATTCAATGTATGTTTAAACATCATAAAAGAACATAGTATAGTCAAGAGGTAAAACTAGAATCAGGCTGCTTGCATTTGAACCCATCCTTCACCACTTGTGAATTTGAGCAAGTTATTGACCATTTGATAACTTTTTTTTCACAATTATAAAACTGGGCAAAAAAATAATACTTACCTCACAAGAATGTTAAGAGTGTTATATGTGCTATCTTTGTTAAGGCATACTGAAAATGTATGACACAGAGAATATTCTGTAGAAGTAAACAAATAAATGAATATACAAATATAATCTGCAACAATTTTACCACTCAACAAAGGTATTCTTTCTATTTCTCCTTTAACTTTTATCTTGTGTAAATGAGCCAATACCACATATGTTAATGTGAAACATGCATCACTATGAACTTACAGTTAAATTTAACATTTTATAGAATCACTGATAATTTGTTTGAGGTTAGAAATTATTGCAATTGATGGAAAACTGGAGAAGTCACAAAGAGACTTAATTCTTCGCATTCTTAAATTGCATTCCCTGATGAACAGACCAGTTTCACTGCCTTTGACCTCACTTTGATTCACCAAAAGACATCTAACAATATCAAGTATTTTATTTTTCCACTTTTACTTATTTTAACACACACACAAAAATGAATAACTTGATCAGGGTGAAATATCTACAACAGTGTGAGAATTCTGCTGTTTCTGTCAGAATTTTGCCTCCAGAGGCAGGTCTGTCTACACTTAATCTTTCCTATTTCTTTGGTCTTCTGATCAAAGTTTGTTCTGACTTTTTTAGTAAGTGCATCGGTCATTCTCCTTTGATGAAAACCAGTTCACGGACAAATCAAATGTATCCTTCTCTAATCTTAGGCAACTCTACGAGAAGTCACATAAAAATGGAATCCAGTTCTAAGATATCAAAGGATCACCAAGTTAAAGGAGAAATTGAGCTCTAAGGGAATAACTTCTTATTGAAAAAAAAAATCTGAAGTCCAGGGGAAAAAATAACCTTTCATAATTGCCTTGTTATCATTCTTTTTAGTGTACTCTAGCCTCTTCTTAAAGGTCTTTCTTCATGACAAATTGTTTTACTAATGTGGAAATTCTATATGTGTATAAATGTGACTGCATCATAAGACAATTGTGAATGCATATAAAACCACAACTAAGCATATAAAACAATTTAACATATTGATTTCTATTTTGCCCTAATTATAAATTGGGTCAATACATGAAAATAACCATGTTATCCAAAGTTTTATCCCCTGTTCAGTATAATTTCAAGGGAACTGCATTAAAACTAATCTGCTTAATATTACAAATATAAGAATATTTGATGCTTATGAAATAAGAATGCTTTGTGGCATCCATCAAAATTACACATATTTAGCTTAATCCTGCTAAAAATAAAGTATATCTTTGAAATTTTGACTTATAATTTTACAGTGGCCCCACATAATTCAACAATATAAAATTTGACACATATTAAGCATCTTTTTGACAGGGAGCTTATGACCTTGAAAGACATATTATTCTAGCTAATGAGCAATTCCAAGGGTATCTTCTCTATTAAGCCAAACATGATTGCTCTCTCAGTGCAATTCATTGGTCCTAGATCTGTTCTCTAGAGTCATCAGGAAATAGTAAGACACTTTTACATGGCAGACCTCTAAGTGCTAAATATGCTACTCTGCCCCCCTAATTGCTCTTTCCCAAAAGGAGTATCAGATGACAGTTAAAGCATATATACAGGCTTTCATTAACAGAAAAGAATCAGAGAATGTCAATTTGATGAGCTATCTGTGTCCAATTTGGATCCTTGGGGAAGATTTCAACCCTGAGCCACATTGATTTAATTAAAATCCTAAAATATTAGCTAACTAAATAAGTCACCATTTAAAGTCCTTCAACTACAGTTTTAAAGTCAAGTTGGCCCTTTAGGCATGTTTTGAATGTTTAGATTCCTGCATCTTTGCTGTAGTGACTGGTAATCTTTTTTTCCTCCAGCTGTCCTCAATATAAATTGATGAGGACAGTCCACATACAATAGTATAATGCTTATTCCTGTGTTTGGACTGCTGGCCAAGTAATTCTTTCCCATTGAACACTGGCAGCACACTGTTATTCTTCTATGAATTTCCATTTTTATGAGTTTTCTTTGCAATTTGGCCTGGGAGATGGGATTCTGGTAAGTTCTAAAGGGTCTAATAACCAAGAGACTTTGGAATTTATCAGGGACAGAAATGATTCCAACCCAAATGCAAGCATTTGTGTCATTGTCCTCCTCAGAAATATAGCATTTTGGGGGGTTCATTGTTTTTGATCAGGCAGAGTAAGCCAATCCTGCAAACAGAGGATACTTGAGGGTTCTAAAAATGCAGTAAAGTTTTAAAACCAAAGCATCTCAGGTAGCCATAAACTTAAATTTTAGAGTTAACTTTTTTTTTTTTTAATTTTTATTTATTTATTTATTTATTTTTGTCATACATTGATATGAATCAGCCATAGATTTACACGTATTCCCCATCCCGATCCCCCCTCCCACCTCCCTCTCCACCCGATTCCTCTGGGTCTTCCCAGTGCACCAGGCCCGAGCACTTGTCTCATGCATCCCACCTGGGCTGGTGATCTGTTTCACCATAGATAGTACACATGCTGTTCTTTTGAAATATCCCACCCTCACATTCTCCCACACAGTTCAAAAGTCTGTTCTGTATTTCTGTGTCTCTTTTTCCGTTTTGCATATAGGGTTATCGTTACCATCTTTCTAAATTCCATATATACGTGTTAGTATGCTGTAATGTTCTTTATCTTTCTGGCTTACTTCACTCTGTATAAGGGGCTCCAGTTTCATCCATCTCATTAGGACTGATTCAAATGAATTCTTTTTAACGGCTGAGTAATATTCCATGGTGTATATGTACCACAGCTTCCTTATCCATTCATCTGCTGATGGGCATCTAGGTTGCTTCCATGTTCTGGCTATTATAAACAGTGCTGTGATGAACATTGGGGTGCACGTGTCTCTTTCAGATCTGGTTTCCTCAGTGTGTATGCCCAGAAGTGGGATTGCTGGGTCATATGGCAGTTCTATTTCCAGTTTTTTAAGAAATCTCCACACTGTTTTCCATAGCGGCTGTACTAGTTTGCATTCCCACCAACAGTGTAAGAGGGTTCCCTTTTCTCCACACCCTCTCCAGCATTTATTGCTTGTAGACTTTTGGATAGCAGCCATCCTGACTGGCGAGTAATGGTACCTCATTGTGGTTTTGATTTGCATTTCTCTAATAATGAGTGATGTTGAGCATCTTTTCATGTGTTTGTTAACTTTAAAATACTAAGTGGCCAACACACCACTGTATTACTTCTCAACTCCTCAAACAGTTATGAAACTGAATACTGAAGGATACTGAAGAATCTCTAAAACACCAGTAGGGAAAATTTACAAACACAACCCCTTTTATGAATACCTGGGATCTATAACATTATGCTATTTAATACACTGATATAGGTAGCAGAACATTTCAAAACTAAGCTTGTGAGTTGATTTTCAGTTGAATTTATAAAGGCATGATTTTTGGAATAGGTGCAAAGGTAGGCTTCATACTCAGATCACATAGTAGCTCTACACTCATGTCTAGATGCAGTATTTGAAATGATCATTTATTTCTGAATAGGACTGGATGATTTCAAACTCTCTAATTCTGAAAGTTGAAGATTTTTAAGAATTTAACATCAAATTGCATATGAAAAGCAAAAGCAGAACAGCAAGATAATGGATATGACAACGAAAAACAGAGATACTCATAATACAAGACTAAGACAGAATAAGAAATCATCAAGGCTGGATATTTAAGAAAATCATCCTGAATGTTTGCCTTTGACAGTGGGTGGGATCTACATCAGACAAAGCTGAAGAGCTCTCAGAAAAGAGGAAGGTAAGGAAGGGGGCACAATTTAGAATGTTGTGAGGCCTATTTGACAAATCATTGGGAGTAGAGATAAATTTATCTGGAAATTTGAAATGAGACCTTATTTTGGAAATTATTAAATTATAAAGAGGAAAATTTGATTATTATTGATGAGAAATAGGAAAACACCAAATAAGAGAAATGTGATTTCAACTGCACTTGAAGGTGCTTTTTTCAACAGTAGACATGACAGCTTGAATCATGAAAAGAAAACAAAACAGAAAAAAATCAAGAGCCTCTTACAACAGTCCAACAAAAAAACTAAGTAGATTTTGAAGATGAATGTTGGCAATAGAAGAGGATAAGCAAGGGGAAAGAAAAGGAAGAGCAGTCTCAAATTCTTTCCAGGTTTCAGTCATTAGATGCACAGTACAATTATAAATTTGATTATTCTTACAGCAACTATATGAGGTTGATATTATTATTATCTTTGAACAGATAAGGATATTGACAAAGATTTTAAGGAACTTGTTTGAGCATACATGTAAGTGGCAGAATTACTATTAGAAACAAGTTCTAGAATTAGAACCTAAAACTTGTAATCATTGTGTTGCTTAAACTAATAAGTTTTTTTAAGCTGTATTGTATGTTACACTTATGTTCTCACCCCAGTACTAATTTACAAATATGGGAAATATGGGCAGAATTTTTAAATACCACTGTGTATATAATTTGGAACAGTTCCCTAGGTGATTGACCATGGCGACACGGTTCTTTTATTTCTCTCATATGACATGTGAAATCTTCAAACTGCATCAATTGGTATGGAGGGACAGAAAAGGAGATGAAGTTGATGATGAATTTGAAAGTTAAAACCCTGTTTCTCTAAACTTTTGCTGGCATTGTCAGATCTGGTATATTCATGAGAATGAGTTAACTGCAAAGACAATAGAGTATAGTCATCCTAGCATAAACTGAATTTGAATGTTCAGAGATGATATCCATATTACCAACTGGTTTCAGTAAAACAACAGAATCCACAGTAGTACAAAAGTAATTTATTAAAATATACTAACTTGTGCGTAGAATCTGCGATATTGGATATTCCAGATTCTGAATGCCTACAAAGGCAGAATCCATAGCCAAGGTCACTGTTGGGTTCTCTATTCACACCCCTTAACCATTCCCATTTGGGAACCATATGCTTAAGAACAAGCAAAGAAATACAGTCCCTGCCTTTTACAAAGGCCAGGTATGTCCATCAGCACATCTTTCAAAGATCAATTATTACCCGTCATGTGATTTTATTTTGCTCACCTCCAAATCTTATTTAATTCTGACTAGCAGAATATGAACTGCAACACTGCACCTAAACTGCAAGGGATTCTTGGGAAAAAATTTCCTGACTTCTGACTGACTTAGTGAGGCAAGGTTCAAAAGGAATATTATTTTCAAATAGATATAGCATTAAATAAAGTTGTTACATCACTGCAAATCATAAACTTCCATTAGAACTCAGATCTTACTGGCCACACATTACTCATACATACAATATGTATACTTCCCTATTTAAACTTCCAAACAATAGCATGTATCCAAACAAACATACTACCTTTTATACAGATAAAAGTGATCACCTTTTTCTATAAAGAAGCCAATTCAGTTACTGAATGTGCAAGTCCAAAATTTCTGAGTAATATCCTTTCCTCCTAGGATAACTTAGTCTGGACATATTTTAACTGACAGGCAAAATAAAGTTAACCTCTACCCAACAGATACTATGTAAATATGAAGGGAAGAAAAAGGGAAAACTGAAATATTTAAATAGACAGATGGATGGAGGGAAGTAATGTTGAGCACAAGAAACATAGTCAATATTTTAATTATAATTTCATATGTATAATTATAACTTTGTGTGGTTCAGTTCAGTTCAGTTGCTCAGTCATGTCTGACTCTGCAACCCCGTGGACTGCAGAATGCCAGACTTCCCTGTCCATCACCAGCTCCTGGGGCTTACTCAAACTCATGTCCATCGAGTCAGTGATGCCATCCAACCATCTGTCATCCTTTTCTCTGCTCGCCCTCAATCTTTCCCAGCATCAGGGTCTTTTCTAGTGAAAAGTTCTTTGTATCAGGTGGCCAAAGGATTGGAGTTGCAGCTTCAGCATCAGTCCTTCCAATGAACACCCAGGACTGATCTCCTTTGGATGGACTGGTTGGATCTCTTTGCAGTCCAAGGGACTCTCAAGAGTCTTCTCTAACACCACAGTTCAAAAGCATCAATTCTTCGGCACTCAGCCTTCTTTATAGTCCAACTCTCACATCCATACATGACTACTGGAAAAACCATAGCTTTGAGTATATGGACCTTTGCTGGCAAAGTAATGTCTCTGCTTTTTAATATGCTTTCTAGGTTAATCAGAGCTTTTCTTCAAAGGAGCAAGCATCTTTTAATTTCATGGCTGCAGTCACCATCTGCAGTGATTCTGGAACCCATAAAAATGAAACTGTTTCCATTGTTTTCCCATCTATTTGCCATGAAGTGATGGGACCAGATGCCATGATCTTAGTTTTCTGAATGTTGAATTTTAAGCCAACCTTTTCTCTTTCCTCTTTCACTTTCATCAAGAGGCTCTTTAGTTCTTCTTTGCTTTCTGCTATAAAGGTGGTGTTATCTGCATATCTGAGGTTATTGATATTTCTCCCGGCAATCTTGATTCTAGCTTGTGCTTCATCCAGTCTGGCATTTCATATGATGTACTCTGCATATAAGTTAAATAAGCAGGGTGTGGTATATAACTACAAAATAGCAAAGCACTATGCTGCATACCTAAAACTAATATTCTATTTATGCTTCAATAATTTTTTTAAAAAGACCATGGTTGGTCCTGAGTCTACTTTTCCCAATATGTACTTTATGTTCATTAGGCTCTCACCTAGTGGCTCAATTGGTCAATGATATTTACCTGGAAATGTGACACAAAACTGAATTTCCTATGGAGGCCTTTAGTTATTTTACATTTACCAGAAGCTCTTACTATCCATTAACTTTTCCAAAAGATATGACCTCACTTGAAGGAACTTCAGGATTCTCTGGGCTTATTTGTAATCCTTCTCAGATTGGTTACCAAAAAGCCTATATTCCTTTAACAATCAATTGCCCTTCTAGCACAATAAACTTTTCATTCCTTTTTTTAATTCTAGTGCTAGGGATTCTCAAATGACCAGGAAGAAATTTTAGCTTCCAATTAACTGGAACTGTGTTGTATCCTTGGGTACTATAAACCAGCAGATCCCAGAGTTATGGAGGATTGAAAATAAACAGAATCACGAACACTGCAACTTTCAATTTTTTGATGCTGGCACCAATTTTTACATTTTATTAGGGATGCAGTCTTGATTTTGGTTTACTATGCTGATATGAGATACAGTCCAGAAGTTTCTACTTGGTTGGCTATGCTGCTGCTGCTGCTGCTGCTAAATCGCTTCAGTTGTGCCCGACTCCATGTGGCCCCATAGACGGCAGCCCACCAGGCTCCCCCATCCCTGGGATTCTCCAGGCAAGAACACTGGAGTGGGTTGCCATTTCCTTCTCCAATGCATGAAAGTGAAAACTGAAAGTGAAGTCGCTCAGTCGTGTTTGACTCTTAACGACCCCATGGATTGCAGCCTACCAGGCTCCTCCATTTGTGGGATTTTCCAGGCAAGAATACTGGAGTGGGGTGCCATCGCCTTCTCCGTGGTTGGCTATACCATGCCATAAGTCAAAGAGTAAACATAGATAGTCTCAGTTGATTATATTTCTTCTAACCATATGTTAGAAATTGAGATATATCCACAGAATTTATTTATAGATGAACTGAGCCACATTGAGGGAGTCTTGGGCCAAACTCCATTTACCATCTGCCCCCAGATACATGTAAACTGCAGTTTTATTCAGTTTCAACTGGATAAAAGTATTAGTTCAAGAATCAGTGTCATTCTGTGAGTGTTCTGTGGACCTTTCTTTCTCTGAGCACAATTACCCCAGGAAATAGGCACAGGCCTCCTTTGACAAGCTAGGTGGAAGGTTTACAGAATCTTTGTGCAACATTATTCTAGACTCCTTCCTCAAGGTTATTCAAACTTCCCTTTTCTAAGCTGCCTTTTGGAAATTATCAAGATTCTCTGACTCTTTAATAATGAGTCTAGTGAGATCTTTTTGCAGAAAGAAATTTCTGAGAAATTTACTTTTCTTATGGCCCATTTTGTTTGGTGCTAGGTACCAATGATAAACTAACCACAGCCAAAGATCATTGCAGACTGGGAAATTCTGGTTGCTCTAAAACCTACATGCAAAACTACACCCACTTTGTAGCACTTAATGCTACTAGTTAGTGGCCAGGTGAGTATGATCACTCAAGTAGATTTCAGAGCCACAGTGACAAAGAAGCCTCTGCTGCCTCAAAGGCCCATCCTCTTCATTTACAATCTCTAGGCTCCAGGGGTCAATCTCTAGGCTCCAGGAGTCAACCATCTTCTCAGCTTGCAAGGGAGAGAAACTACAGCCCTTCTCAATGATGTTAGCCATCACTGAGCAATACAATTTGCCTTGATGAAGAGAGGATAAGTGGGTTTCATTTGCAAAGTTTGCTCAAGTATTCCTATTTCTGTAACTCATCTGGTTCCTTCTATACTATATTGAAGAGTCTTTGTCATCACAACTTTATTTAGTATGAAATGAAATTAACTCTAGCTAGTTTTAACCAAAAGCAATTTTGTAGTTTTTTTAGGTAGCTCACAGAATCTCAAGGTGGCATACAAACAACTCTGAGGCTAAGTTGTCAGAAATGCCCAAGCAATGCAATTGCCAGATTTAGCAAATGAAAATACAGGACATCAGATAAAACTGCATTTCAAATAAACAATAGACCTATCCCCCTTAAGGAATCTGGTGGATTTTACAATCTATTTGTTAAAAGATTTATTCTCTCATACTTGTTGCTCACTTAAATTTGGTTTGTTAGTTCATCTGATAGTAAAACTTAAGTCACATGTGTTAATCCGAGTTTGATAGGAGCCAGGCAATGTGAGCTTCCTATTTTCTGTCTTATGCTCTGTGCTCAGTCATGTGTGACTCTTTGCAACCAAGGCTCCTCTGTCCATGGAATTTTCCAGGCAAGAATACTGGAGTGGGTTGCCATTTCCTACTCCAGAGGATCTTCTCTACCCAGGCGTTGAGCCATGTGTTTTACATCTCCTACACTGGTGGGTGGATTCTTTACCAACTACGCCGCCTGGGAAGCCCCATTTTCTGTCTTGGGAAGACACAACTCACAAACTAGGCAATTAATGAAAATAGGGAGGATATTCAAAGGTAATGGGCAGCTAAACAAATGAACGTCCATGAAACTCTGCAGCTGGGTCTTTGACATGTGAGTGTGCCTCCACTAGATGCTATTATATTTAATCACAGTGAAATACTTTAACTCAAATATTTTAAAGTTAAACAATAAGTAATTTATATTCAAGTAATAATTAAAATATCTCTTCGCTAATTCTCCCACATTGGCAAATTATTCAGCATTTGTGGACTGTCAGTTCTCTCCATTTTAGAATACTCAATGAAAAAATATTATATTAGCTCCCTGAAAATAATGTCCTAATAAAGAACCAATTAAGTCCTTAAATGTGTTATTTCTTCCAAATGTTCAAACTCCTTTTCTAACCGTTTTTATTTTTAGATAAAGAGAATAAATTATATAATTATAGGAAACTCTTGGGCTCTTCTACATTTTATCTTTCTACAGTACATGAATGATAGTATATATGGAGCTTTTCAAAGCAAGCCTAGAGGGCTTTGGCATTCAGAGATTTGAGTCATGAGCTATCAGCTCACTGCAGCATTCCATTGGAATGTTATACATTGTTCAGACAATTCATTTTTATGGTATTTTGTACTCAGAGTGCTTCAGAAAGAAACTAAGATTCCATCCAATTATTCCCAAATCAAATACTGGCTGCATGGCTGTTTGAGAGATATACAGTTTTGGTTTACAAAATAACTAGCTAATATGAAAATCAGAAAGTACCTCAGGGTACAGCAATACTCCAAATAGTGAGGGATATGAAATATTAGGGAAAATGTGGAAAGAGGAATTCCCACTCAGAGTGGAAATGTGTCCACAGGATAAACTCTCAAAAAATTAAAAGTATTACTGAGACCAAGACGGCTCTCTATTTCTGAACAACCTATTTTTTTTTTTTTTAAATAGAAGCTGGAGAATAACATTGAGACCACAAAGTACCACTCAACATACCTGGGTTTGGTGAGTATTATTATTAAAATATATATGATAGATTTTATTTTTAAATGTCCCAAGTCTGTTGTCCTACCAACAAAAACTCCTAGAACCTGATGTCATCAAAAGCTGGAGTCAATGTCCCCACCTCATTCAGTCCACGATGACCTTGATTTGTTTTGGCAACAGTAGTGTGGTATGCGAAGAGTTGACTCATTGGAAAAGACCCTGATGCTGGGAGGGATTGGGGGCAGGAGGAGAAGGGGACGACAGAGGAGAGATGGCTGGATGGCATCACCAACTCAATGGGCATGAGTTTGAGTAAACTCCGGGAGTTGGTAATGGACATGGGGGGCCTGGCGTGCTGCGGTTCATGGGGTCGCAAAGAGTTGGACACAACTGAGCGACTGGACTGAACTGAACTGAAACTGAACTGAGTGTGGTATAAGTGAAGGTGACCTTGATCTAAATGGAGGTGTAAAAAAGTATTGCACATTTCTGTTAACTTTCTCGAAGCCATCATTTGAGCAAGTCTGTGCTATTTTGCTGAAAAAGAAGGATCACGTAGATCAGAGATGGTTATCTCATCTGAAATAATTCTAGACCAGCCAACCCTCAGCTTACCATCCAGCTGACTGCACTATTATGTGGGACTCTAGTACATACTTCCCTGGTGGCGCAGAGGGCAAAGCGTCTGTCTACAATGTGGGAGACCCGGGTTTGATCCCTGGGTCGGGAAGATCCCCTGGAGAAGGAAATGGCAGCCCACTCCAGTACTCTTGCCTGGAAATTACCATGGACAGAGGAGCCTGGTGGGCTACAGTCCATGGGGTCAGAGACGACTGAGCGACTCCATCACCACCACTAGGTACATATATATTAGACTGTTTAATATTTTTTCACAGATCACTGATTCTGTTTATTTTTATATGTGTCATTTTGGATATATTTTGTTTCTATGTCTTTAAATTCACTGTTTTGTGGTGTCTGATCTCTTGATCTTACATATTTTTCATCTCACGCATTTTATTTTTCACCTCTAATAGTTTGACCTGGATATTTTTATGTCTTTTTTTTCCCCTCTTGGTATGCACACAATTTTCTACTATTCACTTAAACATATGGAATATATTTATAATAGCCTTTTTATTATTCCTATTTTCTAACTCTATTATCTGTGTCAAATTTAGTTCTATTTCTATTAACTGATTTTTCTTCTCATCATAGGTCATACTTTCTTATTTTTCATGCTTATTAATTTTATTGAATGAAACAGAATTTTGTTTTGGGTGTGGGAGCTATGTTTGCATGTTCATGAATGTTTATTCCTCTAAATATTTTGAGGCTTAATTTTGCTGTGCAGTTAAGTTACTTGGGAGCAATTTGATTCATTATTTCACAGTTTGTTTTTAAGCTTTCTTAAGACAGTTCCAAAAAAGCGTTGAAGAGAAAATGATGCCCCACTACTGAAGAAATTTCTTTCTGAAAACTCTTACCAATGGCCCTTGTTTTAGGAGGTCTTTCCCTTTGGCTGGAACACAAATTATTCCTGACGCCACATGGACAGGAAGGATTGTTCTGCTTATTCTCCCTGTGGGCTCTCCTGGGACTCACATCTCCTCACACACGTGCACTTGTCAACACACAGGTTAAGCCAAGAGCAATCCCCATCGTTTCTATGGTGTTTGCTCGGTGTACAGCTGTCTGGCACTCTGCTTCATTCATTTTGTTTATTTTTAACTATTTTATATTGGAGTAGAGATGATTAAGGGCATTAAGTGCACATCACACTTTCAGATGTGCAGAAACATGATTCAGTTATACATATACGTATGTGTGCATGATAAATAGCTTCAGTCACGTCCAACTCTTTGTGACCCTGTGGACGGTAGCCTGCCAGGCTCCTCTGTCCATGGAATTCTCCAGACAAGAATACTGGAGTGGGTTGCCGTGCCCTCCTCCAGGGGATTTTCCTGACCCAGAGATTGAACTCACATCTCCTGAGCCTCCTGCATTGGCAGGAAGATTCTTTACCACTAGCACCATCTGAAAGCCCATACATATATACATATCTTACTTTTCAAGTTATTTTCCCACATAAGTTGTTACATAATATTAAGCAGAGTTCCCTGAGCTATGCAGTTGGTCCTTGTTGGTTATCCATTTTAATATAGCAGTGTGTACATGTCAGTCCCAAACTCCCTCCCTACCCCTCCCCTGCATTCCCCTGTAACCATAAGTTCATTCTCTAACTCTGTGAGTCTCTTTCTGTTTTGCAAATAAGTTCATTTGCCTTCTTTAGATTCTGCATCTAAGTGATATCATATGGTATTTGCCTTTCTCTGCCTGACTTATTTCACTCAATATGACAGTCTCTAGGTTCATCCATATTGTTGCAAACAGCATTATTCCATTCCTTTTAATGGCTGAGTAATGTTCCATTATATATATGTACCACATCTTCTGTATCCATACATCTGTCAATGGACATCTAGATTGCTTCCATGCCTTGCCTACTGTAAGCAATAAAATGTGATAAAAGAAGAAAAGACATAGAAAAGTACACAAATTAGGACAGAAGAAATAAAACTGCCTTTTGTCATAGATGACGTGATTTTCTATGCAGACAATCTGACAGAATCAACAAAAACACACGTAGAATTACTAAATGATTATAATAAAATTACAAGATAGAAGGTTAATACATAAAGGTCAATCACTTTCCTATATATCTGCAATGCATAATTGGGGTTTGAAATTAGAGTACCATTAATAGTTGCACCTCAAAAGGAGATACTTAGATATAAATCTAACATAATATATACATCTCTAATATATACATCTCTCCATGGGGTCACAAAGAGTCAGACATGACTGAGTGACTGAACAACAATGAGAAAAATTACAAAATTCTGATGGAAGAAATCAAAGAAAAACTAAATAGATATTCCATTTTTTATGGGTAGGAAGACACAACAGTTTCAAAGTGTCAGTTCTTCCCAAATTGATATATAGATTCAATGTGACTCAAAAAAAATCCCAGCAAGTTATTTTGTGAAAACTGATTTGCTGATTTTAAACTTTATATGGAGAGGCAAAAGACCCAGAATAATCAACACAATATTGAAGAAGAAGAACAAAGTTGGAGGGTTGATGTTCTGGACTTCAAGACTTAATATAAAACTATTGGAATCAAGACACAGTGGTACTGGTGAAAGAATAGGTAAATATAATAATAGAACAGAATAGAGGCCAGAAATAGACCCACATAAGTATAATCCACTGATCTCTCACAAAGGAGCAAAAGCAGACAATAGACCCAAGATATCTTTTTTTTTTTTTTCTTAATTTTTTTTTTTTTTAGCAGTTTTATTTATTTATTTATTTTTTAAAATTTATTTATTTATTTTTTTCCAGTGGGTTTTGTCATACATTGATATGAATCAGCCATAGATTTACACTTATTCCCCATCCCGATCCCCCCTCCCATCTCCCTCTCCACCCGATTCCTCTGGGTCTTCCCAGTGCACCAGGCCGGAGAACTTGTCTCATGCATCCCACCTGGGCTGGTGATCTGATTCACCATAGATAGTATACATGCTGTTCTTTTGAAACATCCCACCCTCACCTTCTCCCACAGAGTTCAAAAGTCTGTTCTGTATTTCTGTGTCTCTTTTTCTGTTTTGCATATAGGGTTATCGTTACCATCTTTCTAAATTCCATATATATGTGTTAGTATGCTGTAATGTTCTTTATCTTTCTGGCTTACTTCACTCTGTATAAGGGGCTCCAGTTTCATCCATCTCATTAGGACTGGTTCAAATGAATTCTTTTTGACGGCTGAGTAAAATTCCATGGTGTATATGTACCACAGCTTCCTTATCCATTCATCTGCTGATGGGCATCTAGGTTGCTTCCATGTCCTGGCTATTATAAACAGTGCTGCGATGAACATTGGGGTGCATGTGTCTCTTTCAGATCTGGTTTCCTCAGTGTGTATGCCCAGAAGTGGGATTGCTGGGTCATATGGCAGTTCTATTTCCAGTTTTTTAAGGAATCTCCACACTGTTTTCCATAGTGGCTGTACTAGTTTGCATTCCCACCAACAGTGTAAGAGGGTTCCCTTTTCTCCACAGCCTCTCCAGCATTTATTGCTGGCTGCTATCCAAAAGTCTCCAAGATATCTTTTTAACAAATAGTGTTGGAACAACTTGACATTCGCATGCAAAAAGGAAAGAAAGAATCCAGACACAGAACACACACCCTTCACAAAAATTAGCTTAAAATGGACCACAGGCATAAATGCAAAACTATAAAATGTATAAAAGATAATATAGAAGAAAATCTAGATGACCTTGGGTATGGTGATATCTTTTTAGATACAATAGCAGAGTCACAAACCATGAAAGAGCAACTAATAAGCTAGCTATTATAGTACTTACATTACTAGCTATTGTGAAGATAAAAACATTTCCAAATCAATACTTATAAAATAATATTTGAGGATCTAACTCATTTGGTCTTTGACTTCAGCAAGGTTACAGACTATGAAAGTAATCTAGAATTGGAATTCAAATAGATGGGCACTTTTTGTTTTAAAGTATGTAAGGAAATACTCCTTAAAACTGGATCTGTGCAGTCTTTGTTTATAGATGTAAATCATGATATCCCTTGTTCACACTAACAAGTAGATGGACAGGAAAAAATTAGTTGTTCAATGGTTTAATCTATCTCTGTTATATCCCCAATGACATGGTCACTTATCAAAAATTAGTATTAATGAACTCCCCACTGACAAATCAATTTGATCTTCCATCAATATTGTTCAAATAAAAAACTGAAAAACAACTGATTAGAAAAAGGATCTGTTACATAGTGATTCAAATAATTTATTTTCTCAACACCTACATCAATATTGTGAATAGTTCCTTTGGTGCCTCTGAGATTCTTACATCCCAGCACAATCTCCTATAATAAATTAGAAGTAGATTAGAGGCTTTCCACTGTTGTGTAAAGTGTGAGAAGGGTGATTTTCAAAGAGAAGACAGAAAATTTGAATCTGAATAATGATGTAGGCACTCACAGGCAGGTAAGTTGTAGGCAAAAGTAAATATAGGAGACGAAAATTTTGGCACCGAATCCCTTATAACTGTTCGTATCTCTGAAACTCTTGGAATGTTTTCATACGTTCTCCCAGATGTAAACATATGCTACTATTATGTCCACTGCACTGAGATAAACTGTGTTTTCTCCTGCTTTCCTTAGCCACCTCCTTTCAGCTCACTAAAATAATCAGGATCTTATAGTTAGTATGGGATTTACTGGATTCTTCTGAAACCTGAACATAGTTTTATCTTAAAGTGATAGAGTTGGCATGGTGAGACTTTGGAATCTTTTCCAGTCATATTTATATTCCAGTCATATTACATTCCAGTCATAAGATACTACTAAAATTCCTTAAAGACCCATATTCAAAACTCAAATAAAAAGAAAGGCTTCCCTGTAATTCAAAGTTGAAGAGCATATTCTATGAATATATTCATAGTTACTTTCAGATATGTTAATTGTATATATCAGCAGTCAGAATATGTAGTATAATTATTAACATATCTCAAAATATTTACACATTCACATATAAGCTATTGGTTTTTTAATATGGCTATTCATGCCAATCATCTAGACAGTTAAAAAATACAAATGAAAATATAGGTTTCTGGCTTTTGTTTCAAATCCACTGAATCAAAATCTCAGAGTGTGAAACCAAAGAAATCTTTAAGCACTGGCCTTCTTATATGCATTTGAGAATTATTCCTCAGTGTAACAGTCCCTTGTGACATTTAGATGATGATATATACAAATTGTCAGTAATTTTCAGGGGACTGTTGTTGCTTGCATATGATATAGAGAAATTAGTAGTACATTTCATTATTGTGTTTAATTTCACATGTGTCATGCATTTTACTTGCTTCTCTAGCAAATGGGCAGTTTTTCTTCCAATACGATTATTTTTCTCATTTAGAGAAAAATACAGGCAGAGTATAGGTTTAACTGTGATAATAGTTATTAAAGAAATTCAGCAAGGGTTGGCTTTGGAAGAGGACGATAATATCTGTCATTCTCTTTAGTAGGCAATTCAATCATCTCAAACTCGAAATACACACACATTCTTGGTTCCTCGTTGTCACCTTGATAAGCATGTAGGTCTTCATATTATGGCTGATTTTAAGTGTTATGGAGACTATTTTACATAAGAAATTATTACTACTTTCTTTTTTAAATTGGGATCTGGAAGGCTACGTATAACAGCACACCTGATAATTGGTTCTGTTATGAAGCACTGTCAAGGCAGATTTTCCAAGCACCAAACAAAATGCTTAACATTCATTTCCAGTCAAAAACTGCAAGGTAGTGCTTCGGCAGCAAAAATATCCCAATTCTAATTGCATAGAGTAAATCCAATTATGCCTTACATAATCCAGATGCCAAACTGACACTCAGGGTACAGCTTATGAACAAAATGTGTTGTTATCCCATGTTTGGGAAAAGAGGACAATTTTTTTAGTATGAATCTTAGAGCAAAAGTTAAAATATTTCCAAGGAAATAAAGTTAACGAAAGCGTTTTTTAATAACTCAGTGCATCCAGCTCTTGTCAATATCTTTAAAAAATGTCTTACACATTTGACATCCAGGGCTTTTGAACCTTTTTCTAAAATCAATTAAATTTCAATTAATGAAGTTCAGATTATCAGGTTTCCACCAGCACACACATACAAAAAACCTTAAATAGAATTGTATAGATCATTCTTACCTGGTAGTCCTAGGTAAAAGAATAAATTTTTCTAATCCCTACTTGCTTCATCAGTAAAATGTAGATAATATTCACTCCGCCTCTTGAGGTCTTTCAAGTGTTAAATGAGATTGTACCTTTAAAAAGTTAACAAGATACCTAGAGCATAGTAAATATTCCACAAATGTTAACTATTATCTGATTTCAAATTATTGTGTATGCTTCCATCCTACCAAATGTAATTTTTAGATCCATTTATTTAACAATTCGTTTTTCAGTGCTTAGAACACGTTTCCACCTTTTGTTACTTTAACGTAAAGATGAATGAAACACAGACCCCACTTGTCTTGGCTGTGGCCCACAGAAGCGGAATTAGAGATGGGGATTTAAGAAAGTGATTCATTAAAGAATGCTTTTAGGAAAATATTAGAAGGGGCATAAGCCAGGAAATGGAAGAAACTAAGCAAATAGAACTATTAGAGAAAGCTTAGTTTTAGGCTAACCCCTGGGGGGATCTCTGAAATATGAATTGCAAAACAGTAGGTAGGCCCTGCCTTAAGGTAGAAGTGCTAGGACTTTGTATTAGTACCTTGTCTCCATGAGGCAGTTAGAGTCTTCAACTGCCCATGAAGAAGGCTGAAGGTCTAAGCCCTTAACCGAGGAGGAGACGAGGCATACTGACCAAATCAATCAAAATTGTAGAAGGGTCTCAGAGAAACAGAGTAAAATATACCCAGAAGCAACTGTTATACTAACCTTAGAATCAGCACCAGTCAGGTGAGACAGACACCAGGAAGGATAGGGAGGTAAACCATGCCAATTTATTATGAAAGTGCTCTGACAAAGTATCGTTTGCAAGTTTTCTCCATCAGGCTGTTTTACACTCTGATCCTTTGCCCCATAAAAGCCTGGGGCACACACATCCCACCTCCAACCTGGACAACCCATACTTTTCTTTCAAGACTGAAGGTATTAGTCACTCAATCATGTCCAACTCTTTGGGACTCCTTATTCCTTTCTGAAGAATCTCTCCAACAAGCAACTCTTTATCTTATATAGATATATAGACGATATATCTATATCTTCTAAAATCACCTTAGATCATTCAGATTGCTATAAAAAAATATATGGAATGTGTGTCTTATAAACAACACTTATTTCTCATTGAGTTGCGGAGGCTGAGAAGTCCAAGATTAAGGCACCTGGCAGATCTGGTGTCTGATGAGGGCTGGCTCATTAGTTTATAGATGATTGTCTCCACACCATGTCCTCACATGTTAGAATGGACAAAGACTCTCTGGGGTCTCTTTTATAAGATTACTGACCCCACTCATAAGGTTCAACCTCATGACCAAATTACCTCCCAAAGGCCTCATCTCCAGATATCATCATATTGAGTGTTAGGATTTAACATATGAATTTTGGAGGGAATATAAACATTCAGTCTATAGCACCACCTACATACAAAGTTCTCTCAAACATTTATCACACTTTAGTTACTGGTTGATATTTTAACTAGACTGAATACCCTGAATATAAAAACAATTATCTTGTTATTATATTGTTATTCATCTTCAGTAGATTTAACTTGATAGTTATACATTCTAAGTAGCTTAATAAAGGTTTGGTAAATGAATAATGAATGAGTAAACATATCACATATCACTATGTATATCTATAATCTCTCTATACCTATAATCACTCTAAAATATATGTGAAGCGTGCCTATTTACAGCTAGACTGCCAGATGATATTGGATTTCACCTCATAATGTTCATATGGTCTCTTAATGCCCAGCAGGTAAATTCAATTACAAATTGAATTCAATATAAATTCAATTATATGTCTGAAAGTTTTTCAGACATTATATTTATAGTTCTGCATGGCACCTGTTTAAAAGGGGGTTAGGGAGAGAAAGAGAGAGAGAAAGATGCTTTCCCTAGAACTTTCCAAGACACATAACAGAAGCAAAGGTAAGGTTAACTACAGAAAAGTAGAGGACAACATCAAGAATAAGTGGTCATTACTTGCTAGAAAGAGCTTCAGTCTAAGCAACAGGAACAAAGAACACTCTTGCATCTTCCAGAGAAAAGTGCTGCTCCAGATTCCCTCGGAAGAATAAACTCATTCTCAAGGTACAACTATTTAACATTAATTTCTGGTAGGCTTGTCGCAATCAAACGAGTTCAGGTTTTATACTCCATTAGAAAATTATACTCCAAGAAATTCCAGTAAATTTACACAAGGACCTTATATCTCTGTGATCCTATGAGAGCTTATGCCCTATTTTCAGTTAAGACTATGCTTCTCCATAGAGAATTTTTATGTGCTGCTTTGTGTACGTTATTTTTTTTTTTTTTTACAAACTTTATGCCTCCCAAGCAGGATTTTGCCCTCCCACAGGACAGACAGCATTGATTAATATACAAGAGCCCATAAAACACGTTTATTGAGTTGAACAGACAAAGATAGTGATCAAACTGAGCAATACTATTTTAGTCATAAAAGAATTTGAATAGAAACAAAAATGACTGAGTCGGTGTTGCCTTGGCTTGAACACTGCTGACTGGATCCAGGAAGTCTGACTCCTCAAGAAACTTCAAGAAAGGGGTGAAAGTGAAAGTGAAAGTTGCTCAGTCATGTCCAACTCTTTGTGAACCCAGGGACTATACAGTCCGTGGAATTCTCTAGGTCAAAATATTGGAGTGGGTAGCCTTTGCCTTCTCCAGGGGCTCTTCCCAACCCAAGGATCGAACCCAGGTCTCCTGCATTGCAGGCAGATTCTTCTTCAAGACAGGGGTTCTTCCCTGTAAAAACTGCCATGCTTTAGATTGTCAATTAAAAAATATAACATTATTTTTGGCCACGCCCTATTCAACTGAGGATCCATGCAGATGATAAGAGCAAATATAAGGATGGATTTGATATAAGAGTAGACAGCCCCTTGACCTAGCTTGGGTAAAACTCTATACATTTAGGAATGCTATTTGTGAGCAAACTGCATCTTTCTTGAAGAAGTACGAATTGTTGGTGGAGAAAAGATATGTATCTCCTTTGGTCTTGGCATTAGTCTAACTAAAACTAAACAACTTCCTTGCCCTTTAAGGTGGCATGTGTTTGTTTCCTTACAGAAATCCAAATATCTCCTTTCTATAAGGACAACGATCATATTGAATTATGGGCCAATTTCACTCCAGTATGACTTCTTAATTAATTACATCTACAATAACCCTATTTCTGAATAAGGTCACATTTTGTGAAGTATTAGGTGTTAAGAATTCAACATAGGAATTTTGGGAAGATACTATTTAACCTATAATGGAACTTTCAAAACTGAAATGAAATTTCATATGTGCCTTTTAACATATCTGCATCACTACTGCTGTTGTTTTGTTTGCCCATTTGCTTAGAAAGTTTTTATTTCTGGCACTAAAGTTGCTCCGGGATTATTCTATATATTTTTTGCCCCAATTCTAGAATCAGTCATTTCTCAAAAGATTGTTGGTTCTCTTTATTGGAGAGTGGTATTAGAAACCAAGTTCTGAATGCTAGGTGTCCTCTTTGCTACTGGGGTATCACTTTTTTAAGCCTTCTCAGATGTGGAGCAAAGAAATATATGTTTGTACACTAACCTCTGTATATACTCATACCTATAAATATCACTGTGTATTTATAGTAAATTAAACATGAGTTCTTATGGAAGTCTCCAAATTTATTCTATTACCATATGGATTATTCTACCTACCTTTCCTTAATCTGTAATTTTCCACAACAAAAGTAGAAAACCTGACTTCTGCCATTCATTTACCTAATTGTTTATTTCCAGTATACATGTATAGCAGTATCAGAATTGCTAACCCATACTCCCTGGGAAACAATTTTACCAACTAGACTACAGTGGTTATATGCAGTCTCTTCCACTTTTATCTAACAGACTGCTTTCATTTCCCAAGTTATTGAGCTCACACTTTATTCCTTACCACCTTCAATGAGGGGGTTTTCTTGGTATATTTTAATATATTTATATTCCCTTGTAATAACCTCATTCTTTCCTGGGATGACCAACTTCTTAAATGATTTCTTTTTAATTTGCATACATTAAAGCTTGATTTTGTGATGTAAAGCTCTATGGGATTTGACAAATTCAAAATGTCGTGAATCCCTTATCACTGTTTAACACAGAACACTTTCACTGTTCTAAAAATTTTCTGTGCTTCACATATTCATCTCCCTTTCACCCTTGAAAGACAAGCAACCATGATAGCCTTGCTATCTAAAATTTTGCCTTTTTCAGAGTATCTTATAATTGGAATAAAAGAGCTACACAGCCTTTTAAGACTGGCTGGGCTTCCTTCACTTAACAACATGCCTTTAAGGTTTCTCTTTGTTTTGTCTAGGCTTGGTAGCTCTTTTTTTTTAAATTGCTGAATAGTAGTTAACTGCATGGGTATATCACAGCTTATCTATCCATTCACCCACTGAAAGCCATCTTGGTTGCTTCTAGTTTGGGAAAATATCAATAAACCACTATAAACACTAATGTACTAAACATTTTTTTCTGTTGGTAAATGTTTCAATTCAATTGACCAAATACTTGAGTGATTGCTGAATTGTATGGTAGGATTTCATTTCACTTTGTATAAAACTTCCAGACTATTCTCCAAAGTGGCTGTACCATTTTGCATCCCCAGAACAATGAATGAAAACTCCTGTTGCTATTCCTATAAATATTTTTTTATAGTTTTTCCTATAAATATATTCTTCCTATAAATATATTTTTCCTATAAATATATTTTTTAGATTCATGCCTAAGTAGTTCATGTTTTTGGTGCTAATGTAAATGCTACTAGATTTTTAAATTTCAAATTTTAATTGTTCATTGCTGGTATATAAGAAAATAATCTACATTTGTATAACAGTCTTATTTCTTATGCCCTTGCTATCATCACTTATTCTTCCTGATACCTAGATCATCTGTGGTTTGGCTTATATCTTGAAGTATTTCATGCTCTTTTACCACAATCATCTTTTTCATCTGGGATAGTCCCCCCAAAGACCAATCATGAGACTAAATTAATTATGAAAGTCAGTCTGCTCCACTTAATCCAATTAAACTTAATTGCATGAACCCTATATTCCTAATCATCCTTACCGAAGGGACATGTTACCTTCATATTTTTAAACAGATTTTCTGAGCCAAATCACTTTCACAAATATGACTCTCAGAAAAGATATTTTAGATATAAGAAGACCAGGGGAAATCAGATTTATCTCATTAACCTAAGAGTTTGTGCCAAGCCACATAATGATTTGTGGACTGCCCGTAAAGTCTCGTTGATAATGGAAACAATCCTGCTAGAGGGAGTGACATGTGAGCAAACTGCAGAACTGATTAATTGAAAACACTAAACACATAGAGTTAAAGTTTGTATGAAACCATAATAAGAAGCATTAAAAGGGAAGTGCTAAACTTAAATTATGATTGTTAAATTGGCACATAAAGTCATTTCATGCAAATGCACTGACATAAATCACAAGTGTGACATAGACTGCATCATTTTCCTAGAATGTACAAGTGTAAGTAATTCCTACTTTAGAAAAAGGCAGAAGCACTGCTAGAAAACTCAAAAATTGTGTGATTTAATTTGCTTAACAAATTAAAGAGGACGAGGGAAATGGTATCATTTGCCCAAAAGTTATATGGCCAGAAAGTTGAAATTTAATCTATATTTTACCATGCTCTTTCACTATAGAATATTTTATGCATGTGTAATTTTTTCTAATAGAAAGAGTGTTTTTTGCTATTGTAGAGTCACTAATGGGTCAATCTATGAAAATTAACAGCAGGATTCTATCACAAACTTGGAAACTTGGAGGGTATCAACACAGGCTATCAAAATTAACTGTGTGCTGTCAAAAATAGAACATTCCCAACAACTGAGTGCCTTTAGAAATCTCATGGAATTTGGGTTTTATGTGTGTACACTAAGTCCCTTCAGTAGTGTCTGACTCTTTGAAACCCCACGAACTATAGTCACCAGGCTCCTCTGTTCATGGGATTCTCCAGACAAGAACACTGGAGTGTGTTGCCATGCCCTCCACCGGGGATCTTCTCCTGATCTTGCTATCAAACCTGTGTCTCCTGTGGCTTCTGCATTGTAGGCTGATTCTTCAGCCCTGAGCCATCAGGGAAGCCCTGGGTTTTTAAACACCTTCTTAAAAGTAACTTTCCCATGGTGTTAAAATAGCAAGTATTAGAGCTGGGACTGAATGATGGCTTTTCTGAATCTTGACCTTCCTACAAGCACAGGAAGAAAAAGGAGATCCAGGTCGCATTAGTACCAGATCTTTCTAACTAGGGAGAGCATCAAATGCTTCCTCCCTTTTCTCCCCTCATTCCAATCTACTTATCAGAATTTCTGTGTGAAGGTCACCTTCTCTGGAGGAGGAGAAAGGCTCTTGAGTGTATTCTTCAACCTCAATTGTACTGAAGAAAAAAGAATCAAGAACAACCCAGAATAAACCAAAACGCCACTAAAATGGCAAGGTGAGAAACACCACACAGAAAAAAGCAGATGTCTTTACTTCTTCCATTGAAATGCTCAGGTCCAGCATAACTTCCCATTTGTGTATCTGAGCACTTTGTTAGAATCCCGCAATCAGAAATAAACTCTTCTGAGACCAGTGTGTGAACTGTGGCAAAGGAAATCAGGGGAACAATAGTATTATAATTGGAAGAGGGGTACTCAAAATCATTTTTGCGCATCTGTTTCTTAGAAGGATGGATAAGTATCTTACAAAAAGAGCAAAAATAAATGTAAACAATAATCTCTTTTCAAGAGATATGTGTGGGGTCCTGATGTTGTATTATTTATTTAAGGTAATAAATAATATCTATAGAGATATGGAGGACTTTAAAATGTGATACTATGATTCAGACACTTTTCTTATTATATTAGATTAGAAATGTGTTTTGTCAGCTCCAAAGTGCAATGTGTACACTTTCTACTGAATCTGATACAAAATATCCAAATTCCTCTATTCATTTTAGCACTAAGTTATTTCTTTAATTGAATTTTTAGATCAAACAAATGCAAAAACCAACCATCCAGGCATAACTTTGGCTTGATCAGTTTCAATTTTAAACAATATTCCTTATATCTGATAAATAAATAATTGCCTATAACAGAAAGTAATTTATCATGGTGGCTAAAAACAAAGACTTTGGAGTTAGATAACATGGTCTAAAATCCTGCTTCAAGCTTACAAGCACTGAACAAGGGGACATCACTTAAACTTTCTAAGCCTCAGTGTTCTTATCTATACAATAGGAATAATAACAGCAATATCTCCTTTGGGTTGTTAGGAGGATTAAATGACTTCATTTGTGAAATGCATCATTACACATATGATTGCTCATCAATAGTAGGTTTTTTTTTTCATTATGTGCAAACATTATCCTAGATGCAAAAGTAAAAGAGTGTTTAGAAACAAAAGATCAGGGAGACCTCACTGCTTTCAACTACATTAATGAATAGGTATGATTCCTCTCTTCAAAGAATAAGAAACACTTAGTATTAGAGATAAGCATTCAAGTCAAAGCTTTAGAAGGGAGTTTGGGGAGAGATGAAATGGAACATGGATTTGCAAATAGCACATTCAGAGGGTTATTAGAAACAGAGCTGTGTAGGATATATTATTCTAAATTATTAAGCTGTTACATTTTTGTATTTGAACAATGAAAATGCCAATGAGTTAACTCTTTTGGAAACTGCTAGAAGTACTTTGGGGTTATTAACATTATATAATTGTGTACTTACAGAGTAATCAGTTTTCGCTGGAGGAATAAAGAAAATCACTATACTTGGGTTAAGTGACATTTTATTTCTAGTGGCATTAAGATTTACACTATAAAACAATGATTCTCCAAATAGAAAGACAGAAAAAGCTGTTGGTTTGGAGTAAGAAAATCTAAGTCTTGTCCAGTTCTCTTGTTGACTACAGATTTAATATTGGATGTTCCAATGCAAGCATTTCAGAAAACAAGAGAACGACTTTATTACAAAAATTTTTCAGAATATTAAATGAGATGATTCACACTGAAGTTGTTTGTAAAATCCAAAGTGCTTTGTAAGCTAAGGTATTACCTTCTGAAAACAAAATTTAAAGCCAAAACTATCTGAAACCACCTTGTGAAATGATCTTACTTTTCTCTAATGACTGATTATTCACATTGTTTATTTTATTCTCATTAGTTTATTGAGTTATCAGAATGAATATTATTTTTCTCATTTTGAAAATGATAAAGCTAGGACTTGGGGAATGTAAATAAATGATTCTGCAACTAGTACTTGGTGTGAGAGGCAGAGGCACAACCAGAAAGCAAAGCCTTTAGAGACAAAGTCCAAGCATTAGTCACACACCAGTTGATTCTCTATTAGCTTTGGTAGTCTCCCAGATACCCTGAAAAATTAAGAGGACAAGCCATGTTCATCCTTCTTTCTTCGTACCTACACAAACAGTGGAAAATGGTAGGCATAGCAAGGTACTCATAGGTTGACTGTTTATTGTAAAATTCTACAGTCACGCAGTAAATCATTTGACTCTAAGGCATTTTGTGTCTCTTGCTTTATGTTTTTTTCAGCTTTAGCTCCCATGATTATATATATGCATCAGAGTGGTGCTTTGTGAGGGTGACCTTGGTGGTCATATTTCTGTACATATATGTAAGTTATGTACATAAATTCCACTTTAGACTTTCAAATGGTCAAATAGTGATCTCACTATGTTACAATGAGCTATCACAGTTCTAAGGACCAAACTTCAAATCAAGAGAATTGTACTCTAGGCCACAATTTTCTAAGCCTCACTTATGACATAATTGTCACAGAATGCGTCTAATACCCTTCCTATCCCCTTTATGATTCAACATTAGTTTCTGAAATAGTCTCAGGCAGCATGTAAAAGGTATTTCAACATTTACTATACAATAAACTTTACTATACCATGCTTTATAATATACTATATAACTAGAATTTATTATGTTTTTCTTTTTTAATCTACATAATTTTACATGAAAATTTAAGCTAGATGAATCCAATCAGTCTTAACTAATCCTAATTAAACACAGGCAATTTAAAATATGTTGTTTTTAATTTTTAAAAAAATTAATTAAGATATGTTTATATAATTAGGTGAGTAAGAGATCCTAAAATACTACTACTAAAATTAATTAATTATTAAGTGACTGGAATCAGAATAAGTATTCAAAATCAATAGGTATTCTCTATTTTAAAATTAAATACTTAGAAAAATGCCCTCTTGCCAAAAAGTGATGTATATATATAAAGCAATTCCAACCGTAATCACTGGAAGTATTTTCTTCTTTGCAAGTTGAATCAAATGACATTTGAGTCTCAAAGTGCTATTAAAGTACTATTTTAAAATATTAGAGTTTACAAGTTCTCTGGAGACTGTCATAAGTCCAAATATTGGCTCTAGTTCATAGCCTAAATGTGATGAGGAGCCATGGGCAAGTTTACATGAATGAACAGATATTTCTATAGTTATAACAGGGACTTTGCTTAAATATTTATGTTCCTCATCTTGAATTTTCTCTTCTGGCTTATTTACTGTTTTTTTTTTTTTTTTTTAAGTCTATTACTTCCCTTCTCTTCTCCATTTCCGTCCCTACTGTTTTCCCTACTTTTGAATTCTTTCCTTCCTGCTTGTCTTTTCCCATTCTCCATCTCTTCCTTTTTCCCTCTCCTTCTCTCTACTCTGCTCTTCTCTCTTTACTCCCATGCCCCCTCTCTTAGTTTCCTTCATCCTTTGCCATCCTCCCCTTCCTAGAGGGACCTGTGTGCCAGAGACTCAGAGTGGCTGGGCAGAATGTCAGGTGGGGAAGTAGGAAGTGCGAAAGGAGATGTTATCTTGAAGCATCACTGTCCTTGGTGACTAAAAAAGCCGGGCAGTAAGGGCAGGGGTTGGAGAAGGGCAACAATGTGCCACAAAGGAGTGAGACAGTGGGAGATGGGCCATGACGATTTGCCAGTGTGGGCTTCCCTGATAGCTCAGTTGGTAAAGAATCTGCCTGCAATGCAGGAGACCCCAGTTGGATTCCTAGGTCAGGAAGATCCGCTGGGGAAGGGACAGGCTACCCACTCCAGTATTCTTGGGCTTCCCTTGTGGCTCAGCTGGTAAAGAATCCGCCTGCAATGTGGGAGACCTGGGTTTGATCCCTGGGTTGGGAAGATCCCCTGGAGAAGGGAAAGGCTACCCACTCCAATATTCTGGCCTGGAGAATTCATTGGACTGTATAATCCATGGGGTCACAAAGAGTCGGACACAACTGAGCAACTTTCACTTCACAATGACCAAGGAGGCAAGTGGGAGGTGAATACAAAGAGAGGTACCGACGAGGGAGGTTGCTGAGAGCCTAGCAGGCACCTTTGAATGAGTGCAGAGGCCATGGGACAAGGCAGCTGGCATCGCTGGGAGATTGGGAACATGGAACAAATAAGTAAAAGGATCAGACAGTAAGTAAGAATACTGATTAAAACTTGAGTTAGGTTTTTGAAGATTAGAAAAGCACTATAGAAGCATGAAGAGGAAAGAGACTACAAAGAAATCTGCAGGTTTGGGTAGGAATTAAAGGAATCAGTATGAACTGTTGGATTTTATTATATTATTTGTTATATAATGCATTATGTTATATAATGCATTTGTTAATATATGCATTTGTATTTAAATAGATGAGTTTAGATGTGCCTGTAGCCCTTTGACTCAGAATTGGCGCTGAGAATGAGAGTCGGTTCACATTCCCAGAATTTTCTTCTTAATGAACTTAGAGAAACTTTTTTCTCATTTCAGTTTTGGTACTAAATTCTAACTCAAGTCACAGATAGGAAAGAGTATAGGCAATCAAACTTGAATCTTTACTTTGTCATTTATCAGTTGTGGCTCCAGTTTAAAGATAAAATGAGATAAAGCATACAATTTATTTGATTTTTGGATGTGGTAAAGTTAAAACAATATACGATCCCTGACTTTCAAATAAATATCACCTCTTTGAATCATACAAGTTCAAGTTACCTAAAGCAGGGGTTAGTAACACTATTTTCCATGAAGGAAATAAAGCTTGGGGAAGTTAAATGACTTGATGAAAATCAAACAGCTACTGAGTCCCAGTACCCGGGACCAGAGCCCAAGCTTCCTTATCACTAACCCAGCAGCAAGGAATCATGTTAATTTCAATATTTTCTGAAAACCAAAGGCCTTTGGCTGTAGGATTTAATAATCTTAATTTTTATTATTTAGTTAATTAAGCACTTCTATGGCCAGGGTAGGATAGCTCTGAGGATCTGACTGACATGAATATCCCCTTGCTAAACTTTATTCTACAATTCAACTTATAACAACCAATAAATGATGATAGGGAAGAATACTGCCTTCAGCACACCAGAATGAAAAAGTCCAAACTGGCATTTTGGAAATTTCCCCTTATCATAGCAATACACAGGCAACACATTCTGACCTATCAAATTGGAGATGTGTGGGCTATCAAGGTGCTGTTACAAGAAAGTATGAAATAAGTTTCCCATTGAAAACATGTTGATAAAATGTTGACAGCTAAAAGCTCCATAGCATAGGAAGAAAATATCTTTAAATGTATCCAAGTGAATGGTCATCTTTTAAGTTAACAAGTAGTTACCTGAAGCTTCCCTTGAAATCAGTAAACTGCTCATCTTGCAAACCGGGTTAGGAATTGGGTTTCTAAAGCAAAAAATGTCCTATGGCAAGAATAAGTGCAAAGATGTGCCAAAATTTTAGATGTCTTATATAATCTTGTTTTGATGTAAACAAGACAGTCTGATCTTATAATAAGGTCCAATTAATATAGTGCTGACAATTGCTATGTCAGATAGGCAAGAACACAACATGTGTTTTTCACCTTTGGCCAGAAGCTCATTATTTTTGCATGTATTTCTTTGCTTTTATCATCAAAGTATGTTAGAGCAATAAAAGGAATAAATAAGGTAGTATAACAAATAAATAAAGGAATGTACAGGAGGTTAACAATATGCTACGATAAAATACTATCACCTTTCACAGATTAGTGTACATTTGGAAGGTTAAAAAAAGGACAACTGCACAACAGAAAGAAAACTTAATAAGCCAGAGTCTGGAATTAATGCTTCCCTAGTAGCTCAGCTGGTCAAGAATCTGCCTGCAATGCAGGAAACCCCAGTTTGATTCCTGGGTTGTTAAGAGCCACTGAGAAGGGAAAGGCTACCCACTCCAGTATTCTGGCCTGGAGAATTCCATTTACTGTAATAGTGATAAAAACTTGGAGAAATTTCTAATATTTAGAACAAAAGAATATCTCAAATATTTTTTTACTCTCTCATACACACACCAATTTGATTAAAATGTTTCTATCCTTTGATATTTGACTATCAATCCTCTCTTTATTTCTCTTATCTGATTTCTTCTTTGACCCAATTTCTAACCGCCTCTTGTCTTTTCTATACATGTTGTATCTTTTTTTCTTTCAAAGTAGAAGGATGAGATAGTTGGATGGCATCATCGACTCAATGAACATGAACTTGAGCGAGCTCTGGTAGATACAGAGGACAGGGAGGCCTGGCGTGCTGTAGTCCATGGGGTTGCAAAGAGTTGGACACAACTTGGTGACTGAATAACAAAAGTGGAAGCTACAGAAATAGGCTGGGTTATAGTGGCAGTCTTTGCTCCTTAAAATCTGGGTTTAAATGCTACCCTACTGTGTTCTTCAGGAGTTATAGAACGAAAGGATTAAGAGAAGTTTGCAATGGTATTTGTACACACCCATCTGTAAACCTGGCTTGGATGTTTATATTATTAAGCGGTACACATTTGGTAAATATATTCTTTTTATTTGACATATTTCACATATGCAAGCATGCACATCATCACATACACACACATAACTTCAAAAAGAAGAAATTTAGTGCACATTTTTTATTTTTGCCAATTTAAAGTAGAACTACCCCAGAAGGTACTAAAGTATCTTCCTGTTTGCCTCGGCATAGACAACGCAATTTTCCAAAGCACCTCAGTAGGGACTACCATGAAGTCTGCCTCAAGAAAGCAATATTATCATAAGGACTCCCCACCTGATATGTGGAAGCCATTTGACCTCAGAGAATCTTTGACCTAATCATAACTAACACAAAAATAATGTCATCACAGTGCCAAACCTGCTATGTGAGACTAGAAGAGATAAGGTGTAAGAAAATCTTAAACTACAAAGAAAGTGATCTGAAAGGCATTGTTATGATGAACTGACCTAAAAAATGATTCTCAAAAAATGCTGCATTAATGATTCTAGCTTTATTTTTATTTTGAATAATCTATTTTGCAAGTTAGACTAATGAAATATATTTGAAAAAATGTAGTAATAAATGACTACAATTTGAATAATGATTTCTGTCTTCTTAAATAAATGTAAGACAATAGCAAAGAGGAAAATCTAGACATTTTATTAAAAGCAAGTTCTGTCTTTTTGGTTCTAATTCATTTAACAAATAAGTTTGATATGAAAATGACTGACAACTATAGAGAAATTAAAATACTTAGATTGTGAGTATTTTATTACTATTCCTATGTGACACTAGTCTTTAAAAGCCCAGTGAAGGTAATATAAGAAAATTGATTCAACTAAAGTCACAGCTCCCCAAATTATTCATTATCTATCTATTTGTAATCGTAATAGAGCCATTTGGTGTTAATGTCTGTGTCGTCATCATGTATAAAAGGCCTCCTCTGTAATTGAACTTTAGCTGGCTAAATCTTTCAAGTGGATCTGTTTCTCAGAAAGCAGCAGCAAAGACCAGTGAGTTCATCACGCACTCTTAAGGTTTTCATTTGGAACTAAAAGAGGCCAAACCAAATAGTATTTTGAATTTATACTTACATAGGCAAACCTCTCCAGCAACTGTTAATGTATTTTCCCACAACAATTTCATACAGAGTCAAAGGTCCAAAATTTTGGCACATTGTGCCTTTATGATCCATTTATTATTTGTGTGATATGCAACTTATTGCAAAGTCTGCAGACTTTCAGAAATTTTAAAAAGAAGTAGACACATGAAAGAGTAACCTGATTTACTTCTTTGACCTTCTCTTCGTGTTCTTAAAAGGCAAATTGTGTTGGCCATAGAATAGTACAGTCATAAAATATAAGGTGTCTCTGTTTCATTTCTATTTCCCTTCTCTCTTGGACACTCAACTGAAAACTACTTGGGTATCAATTATACATTTTAGTAAAAACAATGAAAACCAATTTACTAACTACATTACTTGAAGATCAAACAAGCTTCTAAAAAATAAAGACGTTTAAAGGGCTATTATTAACTTAGGTTGTTTTAATACAGTTCATAAGGGATAGAAAGTAAGAAAACAAAATTCACCAGAACCAATTACATGAATATTAATTCTTCAGGAAAAGGCAACATGCTCACCCTCATTCAACACGAAGGCCAGTGAAACGAAAGGGCTGAGAATTCCATAGTGTCCAGAAAATAGCCTACAGGGCATTGCTCCTGACAGACAGAAAGCAAAGTATTCCTTGCATTTTCAAGACATGTGAGATCGCTACAGGGAAATAATGACATTTCTTTATAAATATTTCTACAGATTTGAGCACTCCTTCCCAAGCATTGATCAGTGATATGTGGAAAATCACTAAAGTCAGTTTCAACCTAGTCACTACTCATCTTTTCCTTAATATAAACACTTATTGTTATGTCTGTTTTCCATATAGCCACATGTACAACAATGGTTGGAAATACCTGTAGGGGAGTCTACCTGTAGATAGAGGATGGGCAGGCTGTCCTTGGTAGCAAACATATGATGTGTGGAAGTGTTTTCATTTTAAATGGCCTAGAAAGACCTAGGAAAATAAAATGATATGTCCACTAGCATATAAAAGCAAACTCTTCAGAAAATCCATTAGTTAGATTTGCTATAGTAATGCTGCATAACAAGATACTACAATGCCTTAATGACCTAAAGGAGTAAATATCTTTTCGTTCCTTCTCACTCACAAATCTCTAAGTTAAATGTTGGCTCTGCTGGGCTCGGCTGGACTCAGCTAGGCTTTGCTGTTGGTCATAGATTTAATTCAGGTCTTCCCAAGTGTCTTTTCATCCTGAGACTGATAGCGATGTTAGAGTGTGCTCTCATGGTGGATGTCAGAAGGATGAGGGGCCAAGTTAAAAAATACTTAAAGCTTCTGTTGGAATTATATTTGCTAACATTTAGTGCCCAGAGTAAGTCACTGGCCATACCCAGTATCACTGGGGCAGGAAAAGGTACTGAGCTTACCACATAGAGAGGTGTAGTTAAGTCACATGGCAAAGTGAATATATGCATTGTTTCTATAATAAAGAGGGAAGACTAGTGAACAATGATCCAACCTGACACTAAGTGCTAGGGATGGAATCATCAAAGCCAGAAGATACAGCATTCTTGAGAGGTGAGAAAATCCTCAAAGGGCACCATGAATACATGGCAATGATAATAGACCTGGTTCCTGCCTTGTGGTGAAGATTAAGTGAAATGATAATTAATAAACATAACTTATCCATAAAGTATTAAGGTCATGAAAATAAAGATTTTTTTAAATAAAATTTAATTATTAGAAATAGTCCTACACTTTCTAGTTTCCTTTTTCTTTTCTTTTCTTTTTTTTTTTTTTTTAAGCAAAGTATTGCCTAAAAGAGCAAACTCCCTGACTTTGAAAGTAAGAGTATTCTATTTACAAGCATCTTTCTATTTTCAGGAGCATCTATTCTGCAAAAGTGAACCTATAATTTCCTTGCTAAATTGAGTGCAACCAGTTAGTGGGATGGAACTGCAGATTCACTGTTAACGATCCTGTCATTTCTCGTCACCAGACTTTACCCATCCTGTGATGCTATTTTGATATTCAGAGTCTAATTGAAACCCAGTGTTATGCCAAATACAGACCCTGTTATAGGGGCTGTATCTGATGTATGTAAGAGTGAGTGGTTATTGCTATCTCTCATTCCTAGCTGGACTGCAGGCATAACAACATTTCAGGAAAAACAATTTCTTCAATATCCTATTAAACTGAAGCAGAGGAAGGAATTCCTTAGATGATACAGTAGGATAATCTTATATAGGCAACTAAGAGTTAATGGCAATGATTACTGTTTACCATACCTAGGTGCATATCAGGTACTCAATAAATAATAATGGAAGGAAGAAAGGGAAGGAGAGAGGGAAGAACTATACATTTCTTTATACGGACCTAAGTTCCTAAAACAAGAAAATTTCTGTGTGTGCCTTAGGTTCTACTAAGCATGTTTAGTTCTAATAATCATTTAACATATTAGAGGGCAAAGAAAACAAGAAAAGATGAAAAACATGCCTTCAAATTTTGATTCTTAAATGTATATACCTTGAAATGTAAAAAAAAAAAAAAAAGTATATACCTTGAAATGTGATTTTGAACATGTCAGAAATGTGTTTAAACCCTGTCTATGCCACTCTATAACTATCCGTGTGACCCAACAACCAGCATGTAGTAGCTGACATTCTCCCAGCTGTTTGCAGTCACTCTCACAACAAGGGCCTTTATGCTTCTCTCTTTCTATTGTTAAAAATAGCCAAGTAAATTCAGGTAATTGTATTTACTTTTAGAGGAAGGAAAGAACATTAGATTCGGAAGCAGATGCTCAGGGTTTGAGCCTCAGTGCTCTCAATTACTAGTTTTGTGATGATGCTGGATAAGTAACTTAAATCCCCTATGCTTAAATCCACCTTTTACTAAAATGGGAGTAAAAATACATATGCTATCTTCCTTAGTGACAAAACATTCCAAAGAAAGTACTTTCAAAGCTCTTTGCAGATTGGAAGCCACTGTTCAATTGCAATTGTTATTATAATCTTTCATCGTAATGTTTTGCCTTTGGTCTGGATTCAGGATGTTCTGACTTAGTATGGTGTCAACACACAATTCAATTCTAATGACAAGAAAATCCAATTCTTTCAGAGGAAGAAAATGAATTGTATACCATACGGTCACACATTTGGAACCTGTTATTTTCAATAATAACATGTTAGGGAAGCATTCATTATCGACCAGAAATAACTTATTTCGACAGTTAGCTGTAGTAGAGTTCATGCTGAGTGCTAAGATGCTGACATCAAACAGAGAGTAAATACAGTGAGCTCCGTTCTAGCAGGAGACATCCATCAGCATGGTTTATTTGCAAGGCACTGCATTATTTCTTCTCAATCAGCAAGTTCAAGGTAGTCTCTTTTACAGCACGAAGTGTTGTTCAGCCGTTTCTCTTCCTCTGCACTGCTCACCTCTTCGCCTTTCACAGTAAATCTAGACTATTTTAAGGCCACTTCTCTTTTCACCCACAGGTTGGCTTAATACTCACAAGTCACCCTTAGGTCACAGGATATAAACCCAGTTATTTGAATCTAGGAGAGCTAACCTGCTTTCATGAAGATCTCAGCTTTAGAGTCAGATAAATGCCTTCAGATGCATTTGTGCAGAGCACAGCCAAAAGATACGAGGCCAGTTAGGAGATTACATTTCTATGTTCCTTTCCCAGCAGATAAGTTTATCCGGGGACCTATATCCTCTTCAGTTCGTAGCCGGAAAAAGAGTATTAAGACTTCAAGCCTAATAAAATGCATAGCAAAGCAATTTCATGGTTAAGACAAGAACTGAGTTTGTGGGGGGAAAAAATAGCACTAAGTGTGTCCATCAGAATTATTTTAAGAAGCCTGTTATGCATTGGTATCAGAGATCTTCCTCAGGAAGTAATGTACAAATGCTGGGATTATCAACAATAACAGAAAGACTGAACTGTAAAGCAGGAGGAAAATTAAGGTTCCCAAATTATTCTGATAGCAGTAAAAGAAAGAGGTGGTGGCAAAACATTAAGAAATTATCTCCACCGCAAAGTCAAATGCTGCAAACACACAATAGATTGTCTGTTAATCAATACTCTGTAAAATGAAAACAACAAAAGCCTACAATAGCAAAACTGACCAGAAACAATACACATACCCACTGGCTTCCATAGAACAGTTTTAATGTGCTTTTGGCATTTTGATCAGCAGAAAGAGAAAATGTAGTATCATTGGAAAACTATCAAATTTTTCCAGCTTAAATGTATACACAAAGTGATTATTTTAAAATTATTTTCCAACTAAAAATATACTTACATTGTAATCCAATCATTAACAAAGGTCATTTTTTTCCATTTATTTGTATTAGTTGGAGGCTAATTACTTTACAATATTGTAGTGGTTTTTGCCATACACTGACATGAATCAGCCATGGATTTACATGTATTCCCCATCCCGATCCCCTCTCCCACTTCCCTCTCCACCCGATTCCTCTGGGTCTTCCCAGTGCCAAAGGTCACTTTTAAAAAAATATATATGTAAATATGTAGTTTTGGGATTTCAACAATTAACTAGCTTTGTTTAACAAAAGTTTGTGAAATTAATTTTAGCTTCCTAAGTATTAGTGGCTCAAATGGTAAAGAATCTGCCCACCATTGTAGGAGACCTGGGTTCAATCCCTGGGTCAGTAAGATCCCCTGGAGAAGGAAATGGCAACCTACTCCCATATTCTTGCCTGGAGAATTCCATGGACAGAAGAGCCAGACACAACGAGTGACTAACTTTCACTTCCTTTCATCAGACTTTAAATTTTATCAAAGAATCCAGAGAGTTAGTTTAAATTAAGTCTAAAAATTTAGTTAATCCCATATCAGGTGAACTACAATAAAAGGAGGTTCTAGTGAGTGGCTAATCCCACACTGAATATTACTTTCATTCAACAGATACGTATTAAGCACTAGTGCATAAGGTCTTACAATGGCAAACAAACACTCAAGTAGATGATTTTTTAATAAAGATACTAGAGAATTTGGAGAAATCCATTCTTTTGGGTAACTGACATGGCCCCTCTCCTCTTCACCCAAACCTGTATCAATCTGTTTTCAGAACTCAGCTCAAAATATACGAAAGCTTTTCAATTTAAATCAAATTAAACTCACTCCACATAGTTTACTACTTTATTCTGTGGTGATATTCTGTGCTTCCTTGATGATATAGTGTATCATGAAGACACTGAGACTGATACGTGACAGTGGGGGTTTATTCTTTGTCTTACCACTTACCAGCCGTATGGTTTGACTAATGGCTCATGAAAAATGAAGACAATGATTCATTACTATGAGGATGCAATGGTGTAGAAAACTTAGTACATAATCTAGAATGTAGCGTGAGGTCACTAAGTTTCAGTTTTATGATGGATATTAATGTTTTTTTAAATTGATATACATAAGATATTTTATGAATAATATATAAATCTGAGCCTGTTTTTCTTTTAAAAAATAATTATTCCCAATGAAGTTTACTTTATATCCTTTCCTCTTGATTTTCATGTTTCTGTAACTCCCACAACACCCACAGGAAGAGCCACAGCTTTTGGCATCCTTTCAGAGAGGAGTATGTCATAGTGTTAAGCTGAAGGATGTTTTTCTGTGTGTAAATCATCCCAGAAAACAACTGAGCTTTAACTTGGAGGACTCTGGGGTATCATAGATATTTTATGTTTTCAAATGGGAATAACAGTCAAAACAATATTCTGGACTCCCTGGAAAGTCTGCCTTATGGTCTTCAGCTATATCAAGTGTTTGCAAAGTGCTGTGGAACTTGTCCAAACTGGGAAATACACGATCCTGTGCAAACCAATGATGAATCAATCGATTTCTCTCCAAGCCACAGTCATAATTTTGATGGATTGTTTTTCTCTTCATGTTACACAGAGTTTAAGTGATAAGAATAGCACGAACATTGTGGTCACCTCCTGTTCTCTGCCCAAATGATATGAATAGAATTAAAAGGATTAATGGGAAACTACAGGAGAAAGCCAATTAGCACAGTCTAAAGTTTCAGAGATGTAAGCATGTGACCCAGGTCTATGTAATCAGACTGAATCTTAGAACTTTTACTGGGAACACTCAGATAGATTCTCAGAACTCCACTGGAGTTGGTGATTTAAATTTGTGAGACTTAAAACTCATGCATTCCAGTAGCAAGGACTTGAAATTTCCAAGTGATCATTAGGTGCAGCCTGAAGATTAGGTGTTATCAGAGGAAACACAGCCATTAAACAATATTGTTTGGCATCTTTGAGACACCGATCAAGTTCTCTTCAGAACTAGAGACCCCTCTGAGCTGTTCTGTTCTGTGTATCATTATTTGCTAAACCAGATAATTCTAGGCATTCCAGAGCTTAAAGCTGAAAAATGATCCTGAAATACAGTGTCTCTTAAAATTTTTTGTATTTTATGTCACATTGAAGGTACTGAATCTAGCATTCCTGGCCCAATAGCACTGCAGTCTTTTTCTCTAATTATTCAAAGCTTAGTCACTGCTAAGACTTGCCAGGAAAGGCACTGGAATACTGGTGTGTGTGTGTTCAAGTGTTTGTTTATAAATGACCCCAAACTCAGTAGCATAAAACAGCAATCGTTTATTGTTGTTCACCCATACATGACTCAGCAGGCTGGGTAATCTTGTCCATGTACAGCCGGTGGGTCTCTTAAAGATGGGGATATTTGAGCTGGGCCTGGTTTTTCACTATGGGTGGGGCTCAGGTCTGTTCCAAGCATGTTTTTCTAGGACCAAAGCTAAAGGGGCAATGGTTTCCCAAGATAAAGTGTTGCCATGAAAAGTATTAAGAGAGGAGCAAGATTAACCACATAAGTGCATTTCAAGACTCTGCTTGCATACTTGTGTGTGAGTGGAGAAGGCACCTTAGTATCTTTCTGGGGAATGATGTAAGCTGAGCAACTTTTTAATATAGTTAGTTCATTAGAATTCAGAAGAATTCAAATCGTAATGTCTGATTCTACTCCCAGATTAGCCACTTATTTTATGACCTGAAACAAGTAATTTTATCTCTTGAGATCTTTTTCCTCTTCTCTCCTCCAATCTAAACTAGGATTGGCAAAATACCTAGTCATAAAAGGTGGTTATGAGGAGAAAATAAAACAATGTAGATAGAAGGGAGAAAGTCTAGTCTAACTGCTCTGTGTAAAGGATTACTGTGCTGTGCTTAGGTGCTCAATCGTGTCCAACTCTTTGTGACCCCATGGACAAAAGGACCTTGGCAGGCTACCATCCATGGGGATTCTCCAGGCAAGAATACTGAAGTGGGTTCCCATGCCTTCCTTCATCCAGGGGATCTTCCCAACCCAGGGATTGAACCCTTCAATGCAGGCGGATTCTTTATTGTCTGAATCACCAGTAAAGCCCAAGAATACTGGAATAAGTAGCTTATCTCTTCTCCAGGGGAACTTCCTGACCTAGGAATTGAACCAGGGTCTCCTGCATTACAGGCAGATGCTTTACCAGCTAAGTTACCTGAGAAGACCATGGAAAGGATTAGGTAGTCCTAAATACCTCAAGTATAGAAGAAACTGCATTTGTGGTTACTGGAAAACCAAGACAAAAAAGAATTACAGTTCTTTTTTAAAAAAGAAATAATGAGAGTATAATGAGGAAGGACTACCATTGTTTGTCTGTCTCTATGAAACAACATTATGCTAGATGGTGTGTGTTATCTCATTTAATTCTCATTTCAAGACAGAAGAAAGGAAAGGAATATTTATTTAAATATAAGCACTAACAAAATTCTGAACAATCCATTTTACTTTATAGGCACATGGATCACTTGGGAGTCAGTCTGTAAGAGAGCAGAAATCTTGGAAATTTCCACCATCATTCCTCATTTCCATGAGCCTACATTAAATTCTGTCACTAATTGGCTCTCCTCTCCTTAGAAAGTGAGTCAACCTCTCTAATCTTTTCTGGGTAGAAATGAGACAAATTATATTCTCCAAGAACTGTAGAATTAAAAGCAGCACATGTGCTAATATGTAGCACAGAGTTAATTCTGAATAAGTTAGATACCCTTCTGATTTTACTTAATGTACCTCTGATAACAAAAACCTAAGCATGAATTTGTGTTTCCCATTCTCCTATCCCTTTATAAATAGCAGTATATTTGCAGAAGGAATTTGATCAGTCTCTTAAGGCAGAAGAATATCCTGTGCCTTAGCACAGGATAGCAAGTATATATGAGCTAGTATCTTTTTTCTTTAGGCAATGATCTCCCTCCTATTCAAAAAAAAGTAGAAGAACGGATGTGGAATATGGCCCACCTACAGTTAACCTACCATTGACCAAGGCAGAAGCAGAACAAAAATATATAACATGTGAAGATATCTTCTTTCATTACTTTCTTCTAGATTACTAAAGTGTAATTTGTACATTTTTTCCCTCCAATATCCTCAAATAAGGGCACATTCTAACATTATAAGGTTTTTAAGCACTGTTGAAAAACCTGGAATTATAAAGTGTATCATGTTATCCAAACAAAATTTGCTTGTTCACAAAAGCAAATGTTTTTGTAGCCCTAATAAAATGTTCAAAAATAAAATGGCATCACAAGTTTTTCTACAGTAGAAAGCACCTCCAATGAACTGAAGACCACTTTCTACTGTCTCATTTCCTGAGGAGGCAGTATAACTTCAGCAGTTGTATTAGTCAGAGTGAGTAATATCAGTGACAACAGAAAAGATCTCAGTGGATTGACACATACAATTTTATTTCTCAGTCATGAAAATCCCAAAAGGTCTAGTGGGATCTCTCTTCTACCTAATAAATACATCTGGCTGGAAGTGATAACACTCACCTTCTTTCATGTTCTAACTTGCCAGAATTTAGCTATAAGAATAAAGAAGATTGGGAAATGTAGGGAAACTCAGGGGTTATTTTAGGAACTAATTGTTTTGCATAGGAGTAAAATACACTGGGTTTGACTTCTAGTTCCACCATACACAAACTGCAAGATCTTGATCAATTACACATCATCCCTAACTTCCAAATTTCTTGACTATGAAATGGAGGTAATTACTATTGCTGCTTTGGAACATCTTAAAGGTCAGGCAAGATATTGCTCAAAACAGCTTATTCCAGTGCTTGTCACATAATAAGAAATAAATAATTGGCAGTTGTTATTGTGCTTAAACTTCTTTTTCATTATTTTGAAGGTGTAGGTACTTTGGAATAGTAAACCACAGAGCAAGGTTGGAAGAATAAATAGGAATGAGAAACTGGGGGATTGTACTTTCAACTGGATGGTCAATGAATGTCACCCTGCTGAAGTGACCTTTAAGCTAAGATACAAAGGATGGGATTAGTAGGAAAAAGAGTCTTCTGGGTCAATGAAAAGTGAAAGTGAAAATGTTAATTGCTCAGTCATGTCCCACTCTTAGCGACCCCATGGACTGTCGCCACCAGGCTCCTCTGAAAAGTATGTGCAAAGGACCTGAGGCAAGTAATAGCTCAGTTTCTTGGCAACAGAACCAAGGACAGAGTGGGTAAATCTTCTTAAGGTAGAATGGCACCAGATATGACCGAAGTATTCACAGCATGGGGACTGACGATCAAGAGCTTAATAACGTGTTGACGGTTTCACAGTAAAGAAGAAGCCTCCTAGACTTGTGATCTTCATACTACATCATGTTTTCTTTTAAGTGTTACAGGCAAATTAATAGCCTTTTATTTATATATGTTCAGTCAGTTCAGTTCAGTTCAGTTGCTCAATCGTGTCTGAATCTTTGTGACCCCATGAACTGCAGCACGCCAGGCCTCCCTGTCCATCACCAACTCCCGGAATCCACCCAAACTCATGTCCATTGAGTTGGTGACGCCATCCAACCATTACAACCTCTGTCGTCCCCTTCTCTTCCTGCCCTCAATCTTTCCCAGCATCAGGGTCTTTCCAAATGAGTCAGCTCTTCACATCAGGTGGCCCAAATACTGGAGTTTCAGCTTCAACATCTGTCCTTCCAATGAATACCCAGGACTGATCTCCTTTAGGATGGACTGGTTGGATCTCCTTGCAGTCCAAGGGACTCTCAAGAGTCTTCTCCAACACCACAGTTCAAAAGCATCAATTCTTTGGCGCTCAGCTTTCTTTATGGTCCAACTCTCACATCCATACATGACTACTGGAAAAACCATAGCCTTGACTAGACAGACATTTGTTGACAAAGTAATATCTCTGCCTTTTAATATGGTGTCTAGGTTGGTCATAACTTTCCTTCCAAGGAGGAAGCATCTTTTAATTTCATGGCTGCGATCACCATCTGCAGTGATTTTGGAGCCCCAAAATATAAAGTCAGCCACTGTTTCCACTGTTTCCCCATCTATTTGCCATGAAGTGATGGGACTGGATGCCATGATCTTAGTTTTCTGAATGTTGAGCTTTCAGCCAGCTTGTTCACTCTCCTCTTTCACTTTCATCAAGAGGCTCTTTAGTTCTTCCTCGCTTTCTGCCATAAGGGTGGTGTCATCTGCATATCTGAGGTTATTGATATTTCTCCCAGCAATCTTGATTCCAGCTTACGCTTTACATATGTTAGTATTTATAAAACACTTTTACAGGAATACTCTCCTTCAGTTCTCAAAATAACCCTCTGACGTTACCAATGCAGATAATATTCAGAACACATGAGAAACACATGCTCACAGGTAACTCAAAATGACATAGCTAGTAAGTGGTGTAATATGGGTGGGTATAAAAAGTAAAACTTGTATATGCTTTGAGGTAGGTTAAGGACAAAGAGATATACATGGGCCACATGTCTACTAAATGGTAACATTAAATCTTATTAAACTTTGAGTCTTACATGGGTGCTCAGTCAGTAAGTCGTATCCGACTCTTTGCGACCCCCTGGACTATAGCCTGCCAGGCTCCACTGTCCATGGAATTTCCCAGGCAAGAAGACTGGAATGGGTTGCCATTTCCTCCTCCAAGGAATCTTCTTGACCCAGGGATTGAACCTGCAGCTCCTGCATTGGCAGTCAGATTCTTTACCACTGAGCCATCTGGGAAGCCTTTTCAGTCCCATATTAGTGAGATGTATTTCTAATGCCTGATAAGGTGTATGACAAAATTATGGGATGTAGATGTGTTCATCTCAATTTACTGATGGGAAAACTGAATTTTACAAGTTTAATGATATGCTCAAGGTCAAGATCCTGGAATTTGTGTCTGACTGAATCAGAAATTCATTCTTGTTTCATTATGTAAACTGATGGCAAAATCTAGAACTTTTTGAGAATATTTATGGAATGTAAATAAAAATCACTGCTGACTAGGTATTAGGTCGCTTGTAAAACCATCCTGAGTAATATCTATAACTGATGATTTTATGCAGAAACATCACAATCTTGTTTTCTATATGTCAATAATTCACTGATCAGTTATTAGCCCTTGGGATATGTCAGACATACTGTTATTTACAAGTATGGAACAAAATCAAATAGTGTCTCTATCCTCATGAAACTCCCAATTCTGATTTTCTTTTTTGTTATGTTTAACATGTTTATAAATAATTTTATTAATGTAATTAATCCAAGAATTTAAAACAAGTTGAGTTTCCAGCATCTATATAACTAATTTTTACTGAAATTTGCATGGTAACAATTTTTTAAAAAGTAAAGTTTCTAGTCTTCAAAATAAAAATAAGTGTATCACAGCTCAAATTGACAAGGAGAAAAAATTACATATTTTGCATATTTATGCATATATGAGAGAGAAAGAGGGGTGAGAGAGAGGCCAGATGAGCTATTAGTCACCATTTGCTCTAAATATTGTTCCTTTTTAAAAAATTAATTAGAATTGGAGTATAGTTTTCCCAGGTAGCTCAGTGGTTAAGAATCCATTTACCAATGCAGGAGATGAGGGTTTGATCCCTGGATTGGGAAGATCCCCTGGAAGAGGAAATGGCAACCCACTCTAGTATTTTTGCCTGGGAAATCCCACGGACAGACGAATTTGGCGGGCTACAGTCCATGGGGTCACAAAGAGTTAGACACCACTTAGCAACTAAACAACAACAATAAATAGTTGCTTTACAACGTTGTGTTAGTTTCTACTGTATAGCAAAGTGAATCAACTATACATATCTTTTCTTTTTTGGATGTCCTACCCATTTAGGTCACTACAAAACACTGAATAGAGTTGACTCTACTATTTATTTGAAACTTTCCACTTGAGTCATAGACAATCATGACACTACTGATATCCACTCTCTTGGAAAGGCAGTGCCAGAACCAAATTAAATGATAGTGTTGGGTTATTACTAAACTTCAGCATATGCACACACATGCACTAGGTTACTCACTATTCACTTGTTTACCCATGCATTCATCCATAGTTTATTTGTACTCATCAGCAAATATTTACTTAACATCTTCTATCACCAGTCACCATTCTAGATACTGGGAACAGAAAAGATATCTGGACTAAAATGATCCCTTGTCTCTTGAGACTAAGATATCTAGATTCAGAGAAATTGAAATCAATGAATAAACCAAGAAAATATTTAAAATAGATTAAAGTGCTTTTTTTTAACTTTTAAAATTAGTTTTATTGCACGTAATAGGGGACCAGAATCCATAATAGCTGTGGCAGCCACCCGCAGCAGAGGGCAGTTCTGTAGATAAAATAGCTGGAAATACCCCTTTAAGAAGATAGCATTTAAGATGAGATTTGGATGCATGAAAAAGAACCAAACACGAATCAGTAAGAGTGCGTTTTTGTTAAAAGAATTTGGTTACTCAAAGATCTTAAGTTGGAAAATAAACTGGACTATTTGGGTAAGGAGTAGAACATCCATGTAACTGGACCATGGATAACAATGGGACAGTGATTCTAGACAAGATGGTAGTGAAACTTAGAGGTTATGTTTGTCAGAACACGTAGGCAGTGATAAGATATTTAAATTTTATTCCAAGTGCATTGGTGGGTGTAAGCAGTAGAAAAGCATATTAAGATTTCCATTTTCAAGTTACCAGTTGGGCTGCTATACAGATTGTGGGTTACCAAGAGACCAAGGGGGAAGCAAGGACATTAGGCAGGAAGCTTCTATAAGACTTCAGGGAAGCAATGATACTGACCTAGATGTTCTGAGTGGGGTGCAGCTATAGAAGTCACATTTAGAACACATACGGAACAACTTAAATTGGCACCATAATTGATAAAGGCTTGGAATTAACCTATTCAAATTATTGTGTTTTATCTGTGTGGAAATGGAACACTAGAGAGTTCATGTCATGGCCAAGATCACAAAGCTAGATCATGACAGAACTATGGCTCTGCTCATTAGGTTCCTAATTCAGGCTTAACTTCAGGAAAATAGACTCAAACAGGAAAACTGGCTAGTTTGTCACCACTAATATTTCTAAGATATAGTGATAAGAGGAAGAATTAAAATTCTCACCATTTAATTGATATGATGATGATGATGATGATAGCAGCATACTTTTAATTGTTGGTTACCAGATGCAAGATTCTGTGGTATGTGCTTGCTTAGCTAACATACACAACAATTCTATGAGAAAGATACCTACAGTACATTCATGCTACACAAGAGATAAGAAACACTGAGAGGTTTAAAAATTGATCTAAATCTAGCATTAGTAAGCACAAGACCCACATATATTTAATTGTAAAGAATATACTCTGTTTTGCAACAATAAAAATATATTATTACTCATGCTCATTACATTAAAAGTCAAAAATATATTTGTATATGGAAAGAAGTTTTAAAATCAACTAATTTACATTCCCACCAACAGTTGAACCCTGTTCTTCTTCACTGATTGCTGTTCTATAAATAGTTGTAATTTTGGTGTGCCCATGAAAGAAGGTAATCTCAGGGTTTTTCTACTCCACCATCTTGGAAATTTCCTCTAAATAGTTTTAATAAGTCAATTATATCATGCTTTTTAATTTTCTGTCACATGCAATTTATAATCACTCATTTTGTACTGCCATTCTTTATTACATTGCTTTTCTTATTGAATATTAAACCAACATTAAGAACTTGTTTCTGTCCTTCCTTGTCTTTTTTATGTTAATCCAACATTACACATATACACACAGACATTACTTCCCAAGACTCATAGGTAGATCTTTTGTCAACATCTGAATTTCTAGGACCTAGAGTAGCTGAGGGACAGCTGTTACTAAGTTGGACATAATGTCTTGGGCATCCACTCTCGTAGCAGAGATGGAAGTCAGAGTTGGAAAGATGGTGAATGTGCTCCAGAACTCAAGGGCCAGCTCTCCCTAGGCCATATTTCTCATCATGAAGCTCCATAAAGTCAGAGAAGTCTAAACTCACACCCAAAGTACAGGTTATTATAATGGTATTTTTTCAAGATAAGAGGAAAGTAGTAACTTCGTTCAAACACTTTTTAAATGTAACTTTTAAATATTTTATTTATATTTGTCCTACTCCTACCTCTCAAATATTAAGGGCAAGCCTCATACAATCTTTTGGAACTTGTAAACAATGAAAGGAAAAGATAAAGTGGTATTCTATCATGAGGTCTTTTTTTTTTTTTTTATGAGGTCTTTTTAAGCTGTAGTCACTCTTCTTAGTATTTTATAATCCTAGAAATTAACAGAGAGCCTGAACCATAGGAGATCTAAAATATATTTTGAATTGTGCAAATTACAATATTACGGTATGTCAATTATTAAAAGGTAATTATTTCATTATACTTTCTAGTCTGTTTCTTTCAGTAGTCAAACTGATGCTTGCCCTTTATAATAGTAATATTTTATATGTAACATCGAAATAAGTAGTTCCCTCAAGTGTAAAGGTAATACCAAGTCATCTCTTTGAACTTTTTCACTATACTCCTGGTGACACATACATTTTCAGATATGTACAATTTACAGTTGTAGCCCTAAAAATATAAGTACCTTTCAAGTCTATTTCATAGACTTGAGACAAAAAAAAATTAATGTGAAGAGAAACCATTTTACTTTTCTTTCCTAACTAATTATATTCCAGGATGATAAAAAGTAAAGCAATAGTCAAAGTGTGATAACTAAGTTGGTTTAATTCCACCTATTTGGCAGGTATTGGCCTGCAAATTTAAGACATACAAGAAAGAAAATGGCAAATATTTTAGATGGACTCTCTAGAAGGAAATGGATTTGTAGTTTGTGAGAAGTTCAATAGAACAGGATTGAAGGCTTTTGACTGTGTTTTTCTTTTATAACAAACTATTCTATTCTCTGACTCTGGGTATGCATATATTAGAATAAAAATTAACTGAGTCTTTTACTCTTTATCTCTTTTCCAAATTTCTTTGCTGTTGATTAACAGTCATGCACTATCTAAGATTTAAAGTCTATTTAAGGTGCTAAGCTAAGTCAGTGTTTAATGCTATTATCAACACCGGTGTTAAAGTAAATTTTAGGGTCATTTGTTTTAGATGACTTCTTGTGGATCACTTAACTCAACTGTTGACAAATATAGTTGAGCTAATGTATAGTTCCTGAAGCTTCTCCCTGCACAATTATCTGAAAGACCTTGATATCAATCTTCTTTATTGTGTCATTCTGTCAAGCAAAGAGCAGTCAAGGGGTCTGAGAAAAGTCTGCTGTTCCAACAAATAGAAAAACAGCTAAAAACTTCTAAAGCTGTTATTCACTACAAGTCTGGGGCACCTCTGTTCCCTCAAATCACAGGATGAGTTCACCAAAAGGTAACAAATGATGGCTGGAAAGAGTAACGGCTCAGTAACAAATGGTGCAGAGCTCTGAAGGAAGCTGTCTGGCAGGAAGCTTTGTGTGTTATGTCTATGCATGGTGTATCCATTAAGGGAAAGCAACAAAGCTGAAATACACAATAAGAGACTTTGTAAAAATCATGCTGCAGGACATCCAGAACAGTATTACCTAGAAAGCTTCTTAAAAACTTTAAAAAACAAAACAAAACAAACAAACAAACAAAAACTTTAAGATCTAGAGCCTATCATGGATGATTTTGAGCCAGTCAATTTTGAGTGAAGTCCAGAAACCCACCTCTTTAATAAATAATCCAAATGAGTCATGCCTCCAGCTCAAGGGCTGACTTTAGAAAACCAGTGGCCTAGATGACCCAGTAAATAATTCCTGCAAAAGTACAGAGAACCACTCGGCACAGGGCTTGGCTTCATTGCTCTTGATTCCTGGAATTCAATACTTCAAGTCTCTGAATTGGTCATTTGCTCAAACTGCCCAAGTTGTGAAAAATCTGTAAAACCTAGCACGTTTGAAAATTGCAGTATCAATTGAAGTTTATACTTTAAATCATTATAAACATTCAGCTTCAAACACCTCCTGGTTCAAGCTTCACGAGGATTTTCTCTTATGCTTTGGTTACTATGATGAACTTTATTTCCCTATATCTTAATTAGTTTCTTAAGAGGCCAAATATCATTATGAAATGAAAAAATATGGGTCAATGTAGAGGAGAAAATCCTTTTTCCCTTCCTCTAAATGTGTGGTAATATGCTTTCAGTATGCAAGAGAGCTTGATGAATAAATAAAAGACAATTTCTAAATTGTATATTGATTTGTATACAACATAAAATAAGGCTATATATCTGATGGATAGCATCATAAAGGGCATAAATCTTAACACCAAAAGTGAAAATAATCAAAATTTAAAAACAGCACTTTATAGTAAAATATATTAGTTCCCACTTTCTCTGGAACCTAAGAACAGTAACTATCCTATATTATTAAAATGTTTTAAATAATTATTAATAGTGAAGCACACAATCTTTAAAAACTTTAGTCATTTCTCTGACACAGACTGCCATTCAATTAAAAAAATGAATATTCTGGGAATATATATTTCATCATGTAATACGTTCTATTTTGAAAACTCATTGATGATGTTTGCAAAGTTCAGGGCAGGTTTTCTGTTTAATTTTCTGTTTTGCACCTTGCCCCAGATGGTCACCATGGGTAAAGCCATGCCCACAACCATAAAATTGCTGCTAAAAAAGAGGGCTATATATACAAAAATCTTGATTGCCACAGAGTTTCTGCATAATACAGGCTGAGATTAAACAATGTACAACTGTTTAGCAGGATATAAAAGCTACACTGTAAATATAATTATTCACAAATTTTGCATTTTTTAAAATATCAATACTATATATTTTTTTAAATTAGGGCTGGCCCTTGGTGATTAGGTACCCACACAGCATACTGGCCCATGAGTGCTTGAATTGGCTAGGTTTCCATCTTGACTGGTCAATGCCTATGCTTCTGGTTGTTTACTACTTTGAATATATTTGCTCATTTATTAGGAATGTGATATATAGCAGCTTCTCCTGCTTTTCCAACCTTGCTGCCTGTATGTCTGGCTAACAATGACTTTCTTTTTCACAGAGCACACATTTACTAAGACTGGAAATACTGTTGGCCAGTAAAGTACAAGAGTTAATTTTCCAGTGAAAGCTGTCAATCCAGCTCTTTTTCAGGGCAACAAATGATATATATTAGCAAGAACAGGAAAATAAACGAGGCTCTCAAAGTGCTGAAGCAGTTGATTTGAGCCTATGTAGAATGTAAAGGTCTTTCTAGCCAGAGAATCTTGATCACCTGAGTACACTCAGATCATACAAACGTGGAAAAAGGATCAGAAAAATTATGAGACTTTAAGGATCTCACAGTTCAATGCAGAACTAGAGCTATACTATGATCTAGGTGAATGACAACTACTCTGTAGTACAGCATAAGGTTTATTTTTATTCAAGTAGTTTAGTTATACCATGTTGTATTAATTTCTACTGTACTACCACTCCCCTGGAGAAGGGCATGACAACCCACTCCAATATTCTTGCATGGAGAATACATGGACATGGGAGTCTGGCAGGCTACAGCCCATGGGGTCACAAAGAGTCAGATACGACTGAAGCAACTTAGCACACACTGCTACTCTGTAATAAATACTTATGATGGAAGTTCAGTCAGTTCAGTTCAGTTCAGTTCAGTTCAGTCGCTCAGTTGTGTCTGACTCTTTGCGACCCCATGAATCACAGCACGCCAGGCCTCCCTGTTCATCACCAACTCCCAAAGGCCACCCAAACCCATGTCCACTGAGTCGGTGATGCCATCCAACCATCTCATCCTCTATCGTCCCCTTCTCCTCCTGCCTTCAATCTTTCCCAGCATCAGGGTCTTTTCCAATGAGTCAACTCTTTGCATGAGGTGACCAAATATTGGAGTTTCAGCTTCAGCATCAGTCCTTCCAATGAACACCCAGGACTGATCTCCTTTAGGATGGACTGGCTGGATATTCTTGCAGTCCAAGGGACTCTCAAGAGTCTTCTCCAACACCATAGTTCAAAAGCATCAATTTTTCGGCCCTCAGCTTTTTTCACAGTCCAACTCTCACATCCATACATGACCACTGGAAAAACCATAGCCTTGACTAGACGGACCTTTGTTGACAAAGTAATGTCTCTGCTTTTTAAAATGCTGTCTCAGTTGGTTATAACTTTCCTTCCAAAGAGTAAGCATCTTTTAATTTCATGGCTGCAATCACCATCTGCAGTGATTTTGGAGCCCAAAAAATAAAGTCAGCCACTGTTTCCCCATCTATTTGCCAGGAAGTGATGGGACTGGATGCCATGATCTTAGTTTTCTAAATGTTGAGCTTTAAGCCAACTTTTTCACCTCTCCTCTTTCACTTTCATCAAGAGGCTCTTTAGTTCTTCCTCGCTTTCTGCCATAAGGGTGGTGTCATCTGCTTATCTGAGGTTATTGATGTTTCTCCCGGCAATCTTGATTCCAGCTTGTGCTTCTTCCAGTCCAGCATTTCTCATGATGTACTCTGCATATAAGTTAAGTTATAAGTTATAAGCAGGGTGATAATATACTGCCTTGACGTACTCCTTTTCCTATTTGGAACCAGTCTGTTGTTTCATGTCCAGTTCTAACTGTTGGTTCCTGACCTGCATACAGATTTCTCAAGAGGCAGGTCAGGTGGTCTGGTATTCCCATCTCTTTCAGAATTTTCCACATTTTATTATGATCCACACAGTCAAAGGCGGTGGCATAGTCAATAAAGCAGAAATAGGTGTTTTTCTGGAATTCTCTTGCTTTTTTGATGATCCAGTGGATGTTGGCAGGGTGGATTAAAAAAAAAAAAAAAGACCCTGAGAAGGGGCCATTCTGCTACACAAGTGGGTCTCAAACTTGCTTTTCCTCAAGTGATAGACCTCAGAGATCACATTCACCTATGTGACATATGTTCACACTTTTCACTATTGGGTGCTATATTCATAAGATAATCATTATGATACATAAAATTCCCAGAAACCTAACTGTAATTCCAATTTATTTCCTTCTCAACCCACCTCTGTGATTTAATACCATATTTTAGAACTGTTATACTACTTAATACTACCAAAATGAACTAACTCTATGTGCCTAAGAATTTGGCTTTTATGAAAATACATCGTCATCAAAAAGACTTCATTAACATAACCTATGACCCTTTGCTTCCTGGTGTTATTTTTAAAACCTTAAATCCCCAATCATCTACTCTGGTAATTTCTTTAAGGAGCACGGTTCATGCACTAACAAGGAATGTATAAGTCCACAACATTTCCTTATATTTAGAATTAGTGATCCACGGCACTGAGGCTATTATATTTAGCCTTAGCAAACAGTGAATTATGAATAGAGCTACTGATAACAGTCTCTTTTATTCCACAAAATTTGTAAGCCTGAAATCTGAAATATAAATTGTAATTAGGATAAAAGGAATTATTTTCTAATAATTATAAGAACACAGCTTAAAAATATTCAGAACTCTATTTCTAGAAAAGACAAGAAAATGCCCAGAATCATTTCTAAATTTAAATTTAATCATTGGTTACCTATATAATTATACTTAGTAAACCCAAAATATATGAATAAAAGTCAATATCCCATTTCAATCCCACTTCACAGTGATCATTGCTCACTAACACCATTTTTTGAGATTAAGAAAAAAGAATCAAAACTTTCTCAACATGTAGACTTACAGTTAGGAAGGACTATGAAGAAACACTAGTTTTAAAGCAATCAATCTACGTTTTCTGTCATGGGATGACAATCAAGATTCCATGATTCATAATAGGATCCACAATGGAAAGCAGAAAACAGACACATCTCTATTCGTGCTTTCATTAAGCACTCACTCATTGTTTATTTGCTTCAATTTGAGCATCAGACAAACCTTAAGTAAAGTAAAATTTGCATATGTGGTAATATTTTCCACTTATGGTACAATAATATTTCCTGGACTCCTTGAAAACAGGGTCAATTATAATTACTATATTAATTTTACTATGAGGCTTGCTTCTTTGCTGATATGAAAGGGTATATGACTTCCTTGTTGTAAGACTGTGGTGCAAAGATTACATAAACAAACGTGAAGCACCTTGAAAATCTAATTTATTCCACCTTTTACCACATCCTCAGTGTTAAATATCCCTAATCCTCAAAATGTAGAGACTGTGACCTCATTAAGCATGAGGAAATGTGGCATTCTTATTTGTAGGCTCAGAAATAAGCACTGCCTACCCTCTTTTATTGCCCATTTAGATTATCTTCCTCATCTGAACTCATACAAGCGCAAAGAGAATTTTGCTCAAACTGTGGGGAAGCAACTGAAAAACTCCCAAAGTAATTTCAGAATTTTCTGTGCAGAGAGAAAACACTTCTCTATAGTGACAAAATTTAAGAGAACACAACAGCAAATGTATGACTGCCACATTCTCTGGATCTATTTCACTGCCAAACAGCTAGATGGATAGAAATACAAACATTCTGCATAAACATATGTTAATATCTGCCAACTAATTTTCAAAATGAAATACAGGCATGCTCTGAAGAACTTCTTCCAAGTAAACATCTTCCCAGTGGAAGGCATTTTACTTTTCCAGAACATCCCTGCATCTTAAAAAATGTTACTGAACTAGTATATAAGAACATTTTGTATTTTTGTTACCAAAATTCTGTACAATATTTATCACAAATTATTGTGGTAAAATCTCAAGTTAAATTCCAAACACCATTAGTCAAAAAACACAATTATATCTAGACATTTTAAAAGGTCACTGAGTGCCTAAAAACAGTATGTGTCTCCCAGATATTAGTGAGTCTGAGGCATCACAGTTTCATAATCAGGGAAAACAATTATCATGTGCTCATCTTGAATGTATTTCTACAGGGCCTTTCTTACATAACCCTGTTTTAGCTTAGTGCTTCATGGGTCCCAAAGAAGAGAAAGTCCTAAACAAAACTGTAAGAAGGAAGCAAAAGAAGAAAAAAATAACACACAATTAATTGGTGATCAGAAAATACTATTTAAGGATTTTATACTTTAAGGTAACAGTTTGCTACTTACACATAAGCACTAGTTTCTTGTGTTTTAGCTGTATTTTAGGATGTTGACTGGAGGCTTGAGTTGATGCTTAAATGTATTATATTTTTCCCTACATAAAATAAAGGGAAACAGGCTTTCTGTTAGAGAGTCTCAATGCAGAATATCTGATTTCTAAGAATAGATACTTCTCAAGAGCTAGAAATACCTGTTATGTAAATATAGAGATTATTACTGTCATGTATTATTTGACTTTTATTTCTATCAAATGAATATTTATTAAAGATTTTGAAGCTTATTTCAAAGTAAATTTAAGTCATTTAAAATAGCCAAGTCATAGGTTTTATACTCAACATGATAATGAAATGATTGTAAATAATCTTATAAAAGTATATACTAATCTCCACTAGTGGTGGAAGAAAATTAACTTAGAATTTGAGTAATAATACAACAAATTTCTTTTTTATATTCCAGCTTCTAAATTTAAAAACTAGTAGTTTATGATAAATTAGTAATTTATGTAACTTTAGTAATTTATGATAAATTATGAACTAGTAATTTATGATAAAGTTTTAGTATACATCATATCTATTTATATTTTATTTATTACATTAGAGGTAATTTATATAGCACTTCACTCAGTCTTTGGGATGACAACATATTTAGTCAATATCTGCCAATTATGTCAGGTGAAATAATATGATATAGCAGATTTCGTGGGTCAAAATCTCAACACACCAGCTGCCCTATTTACTAGCAGTTATATTAGGCAAGTTCCATTATTTCTCAGTTAAAATGACTCATATATTAATAAAGACTAATCCATAGAGTCATTTTGTCTGAATGTGTAAAACAGTCCATATAATAAGGGTTAGTTATTTCAAATTGCTGGCTGCCCAAGTGAATAATGTATTTTAGTTCTGACTTTTTAAACATTATTTTCCTTGCATGTGCAATGGAGATGATAATATAATTTATCTTACATTGTTGTGAGGATTAAATATACAAACTGATGTTTAAGTTTTCAGCATAAAATCTGGAAAAGAGTAAATCCTTAATATATGTGATATTTTAATTTTATTAATATCATTGTGAAATCCAGTGTACTCAATTTTTCACTCTCATACAGATTTCTACAGCCATTTGTACTCAGAAATAACCCATGAAGGCTTTTTCTATGTGAGAATAAACCATGCCCAGGGTTAGATTCTGACACAGAAATGTTACAGATAGTCTTCACTGAATAACACAGCACCTTAACCCACAGGGACAAGGAAATGCTATACAAGATACAGATAAGGCCACTTACAATGAAAAAACAACCAAAAAAAAAAAGTATGACCAAACAAAGCAAGTGTGTAGCCATAGAGTAAACTTGTAGGTACATAGTACAGTTATCATCATTGTTTTTCAATCTCTCTAATTCACAGGTTAAATATATTTCCCTCAGAACACAAGTGTTCTGCTCTTGCCTCAAGAAAATAACACTCCTTTTCCCCCAAATGCTTCATTTTGATCCAAAATGTGAATATCCCCAGGTTACATTTTCAGAGATGGCATAAGAAGGAGTCAGTTATCCTATTGTTGATAAACAGATTCATTGTAAAGCTCATTTTTCTATCAATACCCAGTGACAGTCATTTTGCTGAGACATGATGACAGATGTGAGTTGACACCTACAGAATTATAACTGAAGTTCTGCCTATATCTGTTATGGGTATCAAAGGAAATCTTATGGTATGAAAGCCTAGCACTAGATTATATCAGCTTTTTAGTAAATGGAATTCATAATGTACTTTGAGTTGTAAATATTTATTATTACTAATTTTGCACTGCACTTAATCTTTAGTTTAGAAAGCAGACCATATTGAAAGGAACCTAGGTAATTAGGTATGGACAGAAGAATGAATATGTCTGTCCTATCTCTGCTCTAAATGTGTGACCTTGGCTTTTACAGGTTCTTTGTGCTTGTTCACTCCATAGATAGCTTTTTCTTCTATAGAATTAAGGCATCTGGGTAAATGAACAATGAAATCCTTTTTAACTTAGGCATTTTATTTTGGTGAAGCAGGGTATCAGAGAATGATTCAACTTTAATTAGAGAGTATTGGATGCATACCTCATGCCAAGCATTATCCTAAAATCTGGAGATGCAAACAGGTAGAATGGGCAACAGGAGAATTGTAAACTACGTTGCAAGCTCTGTGAGTATGTGCACTATGCTGGATGGAACTAGGCATTCCCTGGGCCCTGCACAGGGTCGCTAGTGTCATTTAGCCCATGTGAAATTAATACTTTTTAGATGAACAAATGAATGAATGTGGTTTATTATGTTTATTTCTAATGTTTTGACATAACTGAAAAATTCCCTAAGTTGTCAAATAAAGCAGCTTTACGAGAAATTATTAGAGGTAAAGCAATGTATGGAACAGATCTTTGGCCATGACCTTTCAGAACAACTGCAAAGTAAAAAAGCCTGTTTTCCAATAGCTGAAATCTCTTTGGAAAGAGAGGCTGTTGACAGAACTGAGATGGTAGTTTTTATGAGTACATAGCAGGGAATTTTTACAACAAAGAGATTTAGCTACCCTTCTTAATTTTCAGCCATACCTCATGACTTTAAGATCAATATCATTAGTCCAATGATTCTTTATGCTGTATAAACACATATAATTCTTATTTTGCAAAAAAAAAAAATTAATCACTTGTTAAATGTGCCAACACATTTAGCATTGACATTATGATACTTTTTTTTTTTTTAATTTATTTTTTTTTCCAGTGGGTTTTGTCATACATTTGATATGAATCAGCCATAGATTTACACTTATTCCCCATCCCGATCCCCCCTCCCATCTCCCTCTCCACCCGATTCCTCTGGGTCTTCCCAGTGCACCAGGCCGGAGAACTTGTCTCATGCATCCCACCTGGGCTGGTGATCTGTTTCACCATAGATAGTATACATGCTGTTCTTTTGAAACATCCCACCCTCACCTTCTCCCACAGAGTTCAAAAGTCTGTTCTGTATTTCTGTGTCTCTTTTTCTGTTTTGCATATAGGGTTATCGTTACCATCTTTCTAAATTCCATATATATGTGTTAGTATGCTGTAATGTTCTTTATCTTTCTGGCTTACTTCACTCTGTATAAGGGGCTCCAGTTTCATCCATCTCATTAGGACTGGTTCAAATGAATTCTTTTTGACGGCTGAGTAATATTCCATGGTGTATATGTACCACAGCTTCCTTATCCATTCATCTGCTGATGGGCATCTAGGTTGCTTCCATGTCCTGGCTATTATAAACAGTGCTGCGATGAACATTGGGGTGCACGTGTCTCTTTCAGATCTGGTTTCCTCAGTGTGTATGCCCAGAAGTGGGATTGCTGGGTCATATGGCAGTTCTATTTCCAGTTTTTTAAGGAATCTCCACACTGTTTTCCATAGTGGCTGTACTAGTTTGCATTCCCACCAACAGTGTAAGAGGGTTCCCTTTTCTACTTTTTAACATTAAATTTGCTACAAAGACTATTTCTATTTCTCCACTATCACATATGAATAAAGCACTGTGGGATAGAGGAGATATTTTATAAAATTTTTGAGACTTGCGTTTAAATCCTGAAAAATATGCTTAATGAAATCATTCATAAAAGTCCTGGTTTACAATTCCTCAAAACTTGTTAAAAACAAAACCTCCAAGATCAAAGTTTTTAAAAAGAAGTAAGGAGACAGACTTAAGGACAGACTTTTGGACACAGTGGGGAAGGAGAGGGTAGGATGACTTTGGAGAATAGCACTGAAACGTGTACATTACCATATGTAAGACAGATAGCCAGTGGGAGATGCTGTGTGAAGCAGGGAGTGCCTACTAGTATGCTTAGTCGCTTCAGTCATGTCCGACTCTTTGCGACCCCATAGATTATAGCCTGCCAGGCTCCTCTGTCCATGGGATTCTCTAGGCAAGAATATTGGAATGGGTTGCTATGCTCTCATCCGGAGGATCTTTCCAACCCAGTGATCAAACCCTCATCTCCTGCATCTCCTGCATGGCAGGCGGATTCCTTACCCGCTGAGCAACCTGGGAGGCAGGGAGCCCAAAGCCAAAACCAGGCCTCTGTGACGACCTAAGGGGTGGGACAGGGAAGGAGGCGGGAGGGGATCCAAGAGGGAGGGGACATATGTATTCATATGTCTGATTCACGTCGATGTATGTCCAAAACCATCACAATGTTGTAATTATCCTCTAAATAAAAATAAAAATAAATAAAAGAAGTAAAGAACAGTATTCATTACCAGACACAATATTTTCTTTCTGTTAATATTCCATTTGCTAAATAGTTGCAGTCAGTAAACAAAAGGTCTGCTCTTGATTTTTCCTTTTTTAAAATATCTACATCATATTAGGAATTAACAAGAGCTGTGTGGAAAATATGCTAGCCAACAAGTTTACACATTGGGTACATCAGTAACAATTCACAAAATACACCAAAAAAGGACTTATTAAAGTCTCAGAATTTTTCAGCATGTTCTAATTTTCTTCTCAGGAACAAAAACAATCTCATAAACTTTTTTTTCAATTTCTGTCTATTGTAGGTGCTTGAAGAACTTGGCTCTTAATATTGATAAGGTTATTACCTGTTTGGGGCTGGTGTTTTTCCATGTGAGAATCTCAAATCCAAAGTCACTTGTGCTGACGGCCCTGTGTGAATTTGGCTCAAACTATGAATTTAACACGGAAGCAGCAGTCGTTGCCCTGTGAGGCTTAACAGGACAAATTCCTTGTCTGTAGTACAGGTCAGCACTGTCACCGAAACTTTGAGACAGTCACACGATTCCTCTGAAAGCTGTCAGAGAAGCACACTACGTCCCGGACCAAAAGCCTCAGGCAATTATTTGTGCTTGGTTCAGCAGGCCAAACACAGTCGCGCTTGAGGCTCTTCCCAGGGTACAGCACATTTAAAGAGATTTTTGAATCTTGCAGAAATTTATAGCCCAGAGGGGTTAAGTCATTATATATTCAACTCACTTATCCTGGGAAAGAAAAACTTGCAGCTAAGAAAGGGTTAGTATTAGCTCAAGGTCATATGTAAGAACCCTTGAGTAGAATCTTAATTCCTAACTCCTCGTTTCAAAATGCCTTGTGATAGGGCCCCATTTAAAGAAGTTTATTTTTATGGAGATGGTGGAACATATGAGTGTAGTTTCTAGGCAGAGAATCCATAAAATAACAAAAGAATCATAAACTCCACTTAACTTCTCTTCCATTTTCAAAATTCTTTGTAGGGCACCTAACATAAACACATTCTTGCTAAAAGTGGATTTCATATACTACGTAGATCATGCCAGATCATGACCAAGGGACATCTGTACTTCCTTCTGCTGGAGGAATAAATTCATTAGTAATAGGATAACAGTTGCTGAAGGAAAAACACTCAAAGACTGCACTTCACGTGTGTCTTAGTCCATTCTGGCTGCTATTACAAGTATTTATTTCTCACAGTTTTGGAGACAGTGAAGTCCAAGACCAGGATACCCAAAGATTTGGTGTCTAGTGGAGAGGCTGAAGACCTCTCTGAGGTTTCTTTTCTAAAGGCACTAATCCCATTCACAAAGGCGCCACTTCTTGAGCCTGATCACAGGCCCCTGCCTCCAAATACCATCACATTGGGGTTTAGGATTTCAACATATGAATTTGAGGGGCACACAAATAGTCCATATAAAGGTACATCTTCATGGTTATATGGGTTTCCCTGATGGCTCAGATGGTGAAGAATCCACCTGCAATGCAGGAAACCTGGGCAGGGGAGATCCCCAGGAGAAGGAAACGGCTACCCACTCCCATATTGTTGCCTGGAGAAATCCCAAGGACCAAGGAGCCTGGTGGGCTACAGTCTATGAGATCACAAAGATTCAGACATGACTCAACGACTTTCCTTTCACTTCATGGTTATATAGTGCTCACAGGAAAAAAATGGAGAACCATGTAGGACATCTGTTTTATGACAGAATCAGTGTCTTTACAGTACATCTATTGTTGGCAAACAGCTGAGTGATCAGCACCACAATGCCGGGAGATCTGGTGCAAATATAAATTTCAAATACAAAATAATCAATTAAAAAAATTAAAGAATAACTAAAGTCTTCACCAAGAAGAGGGAATTGGAATGACTCTTGACTTCACATTTATACTTACACTAAGTACCCCTCAAATGCCACACTCCATTCACCCTGAACTTATAGTTCCTCAAAAATTCTCATTCTTATAGGTCTTAGAACATGTGATTCCCTCTTTGTGTGTATTCTTCCCTGCTTTGCAACCTTCTTCTAACTTTTATTCATTTTTCTGAAAGCAGATCAGATTTTGTCTCCTTTAAGTGGAGCGACCATATATAATTTAAAGTAAGACAATCTGAATCAGGAAGGACATGTTGCTAATGATTACAGAAAAACTTTTAACTAGGACTGTCCCAGCTGGCACAGTGGTAAAGACACAAGAGACATGGGCTCAAGCAGGGGTTGAAGAAGAGGAAATGGAAACCCACTCCAGGATTCTTGCCTGGAAAATTCCATGGACAGGAGAGCCTGGCAGTGTGCAGTCCACGAGGTCACACAGAGTTGGACCACTGACCAACACACATCCCAGGCAAACTGGAAAGTGAAGGCACCATCGTCTATTTTCCTTCACAGCACCACAGATTACAGGTAAGAAGTATAACTACCTCAATTCTGCTTGCAGTAGTCTTCTCAATGAATAAACCTCTCAAATACTGTATTTTAACAGTCCATTATATATTCTAGTTTTATACAGATGTGCTTAATGTTAGAGCATTTAAATTTTTTTTAAAAAACTATAGTTTTTCATTTCCAGAATAAAAAAGGTAGCTTGCATTCAGTTTCCCTGTACATTCATCAAAATTTAGAATTAAACAACAGCAATGTTAAGACCTGTGTAAAAGGAAAAGGACTCACATTATCAGTAAAAATCAATGAAAATTAAAAATGTAACATGTATAATGTATCTTTTTCCTGAATTGGTTCTTCAGTATCAGTCCTAGATACTAAGATATATGATCATAAGAATTATTTCATCTAAAATTGATTAAGTTCTATTTAAAACTTCAAAAAGAGTTCTTCAGTGTCTTTAGCTAAAGGAAATGATGCTTGGTAGGTAACATAAAGGAGACTCAACCAGCCACTGGAACAACACACATGCATTATTTGCCAGTAAATTGAATTCTTCACGAGATAATTAAGGTCATATTTCCCTTACCTTCCAGCACATCTATTAATCTTTAACTAATGTGTTATGACTCTAACAATTATGATATCTGAAGTTTCAGTTTTCATCTTCCCATGGAAGATGACATTTTGTTTTAAAAACAGTACCAAGTACCATATAATTGCCATAGCAAATAAGAAAAATATTTCCATTACATCCATGAGCAAATATTTGTAGATTTATAAATTATACTTCATAGTCTAACATTAAAACTGTCTGATAATGGAAGAATCTTGTCTCTTCAATCACTAGATTCCTTTAACTGTTTGATGGATAGAATTTCATTGAGTGGAATGAAAATCAGATTATTTTATATTATGGGTAGTTATTTCATAGCACATTATCAAAATAACCTGCAATAACAGCAATAACAACATGAAAATAATTGTAGCCCTTATTTATTGAGTACTTCCTATGAGCTCTATTTGTGTTATTTTTTAAAAAATCCCTATGTCGTAATAGTATCATTCCAGTTTCCCAGATGAAGAGATTAAAGCCTAGAAGAATTAAGTAATCTTACTGAAATTTTACCTAACTGGTAAGTAAATAAAATTCTATAAAATAATAGTATTTATAATAATAATAAATTGTTGGTCATAATTTGTATAACGTTTTCTATCAGCTAGCCATAACCAATCCATACTTACAAAATATACTTTAATGCAAATAGCATAGTCTTAATTATCCTAATAAGAAAACTGAGATTTAGAGAAAGTAAATAACCCAACTGTAAGTGAATAATCATAATAACAAAGAGAACCATGATGATTATTGTAAGCTTGAACAATTAGCATGGGCCAGATTCTATTTTACACATGCTGTCATTTCATCATATCATCATAATGCTGATGATCACACTAGAAGACCTCACCATAAGAGGTCAATATGTTGTTCAAGAGGGTAATGAGCAACGGTTAAAAAGTTTCAGGTTTTCAGTTAAATTCACAGATTTCATTTAAGTTTTGTAGTAATATAACACCTGCCACTAATTACCCAAGGTCCAAACTAGTTCAAGTGGCTACTATTAAGATGGAACATCATCTGGCTCCCTCTCTCACCTTGAGTATCTGTGTGGAGATCACTGAAATAAGAAAGCATATTGTTAGACCTGGAGACGTTTTCATGGAGTCTATTCACAGACATACTTATTCATCAAACTTCTTGTCAATCCCAGATGGAAAACTCAGAAACAAATTGATCTATTTGTCAATTAATGTATTTGGTCCTTAGTACATCTACAAAATTATTTAGACTAAGAGATGGATTAAGAGATGTTCATGCCCATAAATTTTATTCATAAAGACCATAATAAATGAGGAAACTGTACTTACAGGCTTTTATGTAACAATATATTATCCATAATGATTGCCCAGTAGAAAAGTCTGAATGTACAGGTGGTTCCAGCTGACCATTAAACCATCTCAAAGATGGTTACCAACAAGCAAAGAGACAAGAGAGCAAGAGAATCCTCAGAGGAAAACTTCCATAGAGAAAAGGGATTAGCATTCCTTAGTAATACTTAATGAATGAAAAATGAAAATATTTTATCAAATGAAAGAAACAGTTTTTCTCTTATGAAGATACCAATAATCTTAGAACCCTCTATGAATCAGAATACCACATTGCACATGATCAGAATCTTCATAAGTATACCCAAATCTTTTGAACAAATGCACCATTCATTGACTCCACAAATGCCTATTGAATATACAATGAGTGGCAGATATTACTGTATATAATCAAATATAACCCTCAACTACCTTGAGGTGTTAAGGTTGTAAAGGATGCCAAAATGATAATATGATGTAGAACACTATTTTTCAAGAGGAAGAGGCAAAATGACAAACAAATGAAAGAGATCAACTAATGTAAAGAGGTAGACTGGCCAAGATTTCATGTACGGATTTTACTTCCTTTATTGTCTCCCTTCTACACTACAATCCATTGAGGACAAACTCAAAGTCAGAACTGTCATTTTATCCTTCAGCAAATCTCTATACAAAGTTTTACTCACACAAGACACCCTACATATCTGCTAAATAGCTGCACAAACTGGAAAGTAACTCTGACTTGCATGCAAATACAACTGCTTTGCTAGAAACAGTCTTCCAACATATATTACAAACTCTTCAACACAGTTCTACGTGATTAAATAGAAAAATGCTCTACAATCAGAAAAATCATTCCTTACTAGCTTCTCAAGAAAATGATGATTAAATTGACTCCTGCCTAACCTATCTATATCTATTCTTAAGATTGGGAAATGTTAAATAATACTGCTACGAGTCCTCACACACTATGTTGTTTTTTAAATCAAGTACAAGGCTTACTCTGACTTTTAAAGAAAAAAATTAGAAATTACATGGAAACATCAGTTCTACTTTACAAAAAGTCAGTCAGTCAGTCAGTTCAGTCACTCAGTCGCGTCCGACTCTTTGCGACCCCATGAATCACAGCACGCCAGGCCCCCCTGTCCATGACCAACTCCTGGAGTTTACTCAAATCCATGTCCATTGAGTCGGTGATGCCATCCAACCATCTCATCCTCTGTCATCCTCTTCTCCTCCTGCCCTCAATCCCTCACAGCATCAGGGTCTTTTCCAATGAGTCAACTCTTCGCATGAGGTGGCCAAAGTACTGGAGTTTCAGCTTCAGCATCAGTCCTTCCAATGAACACCCAGGACTGATCTCCTTTAGGATGGACTGGTTGGATCTTCTTGCAGTCCAAGGGACTCTCAAGAGTCTTCTCCAACACCATAGTTCAAAAGCATCAAGTAGAAAGTATCAAATGAAATTGGCAAATATAAAAATGTATTGGCAATTTTAAAGGTTGAAATTTGAGAAAAGTAAACAATACTTGATATTTGCAAGCAATTGTATTTGATTTCTCTACTATTGTAGCACAATCTTATAGTCTTTGAAACATCACTTTGATAAATGTAATAAAGGGAGAAAGTAAACTGAAAAGGCAAAAATACAGTAAAATACACATACATAAGAATATTTCATTATATGATTAAAATAATTTTTAAGGAAAATGGTGAAATAATATCTGCAGATATTAAAATAATGTGTATCACAAAAATATTAAAAGTCAGCAATACTATATAATAGAAAGTTATTAGAGATGCACACACATATGTAAATCAAAGGAGGCAGCTTTCATACATGTGTGTATGGGTGTGTTTGTGTGAGGACTTAAGTACCATGGGAAAAGACATACAACAGACTCATAGCCACTTCCCCTGTGACCTCAACTTTCAGCTCATAGGCTGCCATTAGGAAAACCTAATGCCATAAGGCTTGAGCTCCTGCATTCTCAACAGTCGACTTAACGTAAGTTACAATAAAGGTGAGAACTAAAGTGTGAGGTGTTTCTCAATTTTCATGACTTATTCAATGTCTTAAGAATTATTTCATATGTTATAATTTATAACATTCCTATAGAGAATAGAAGACAGCAAATTCCCAATGACACAAAGGAAAATAAATTGTTCTTATTCTATATAATCATTATTGATTATGTGTGGAGTAAAAGTAGGAAACACAAAATGTCAGAGGAAGAAAAGGAGTGATCCAGTTGGGTCTACAACTCTTGACTGAGGTTGAGCACATTATGATTATTCCCTTCCAAAACAGCAGATGCCTTTACTACCTGAGGGGCAAGGAACAATTCATGAAAAAGGTGCAGTATGGCAAAATCCAGCTCTGCTTTACATAGATTATTCTTGCTTCAGGGACGAGAATTGAATGTAGGGGCAAGAGTAGACACAAGTTGACCAATTAAGTCATTTCTGCAATCATCTCAGTAAGAGATTTTGGTTTGGATTAGGCACCAGCAATGAAAGGGATGAGAATTACTCAAGAGAATGAGCTGGTTGGCTATGACCTGACCTGTGAGTGTAGTAGGTTAGTTTGGGAAAGAAATCAAGTGTTGGGTTTTGGACATGATTTTGAAATATTTGATTTGATGTATGAGTTGGAATCTGGGATGTACATTTACACTGACTTGGAGAGAAAAACATACATTAAAATTAAAGATTCCAGTACAAACTTCCACTTACGAAATACTTAAACCACTGATAGGGATATAATGGATAGTGATTGTGTGGCTTCCCTGACAGCTCAGTTGGTAAAAGACTCACCTGCCATGCAGGAGATCCCAGATGGATTCCTGGGCCAGGAAGATCCACTGCAGAAGGAATAGGTTACCTACTCCAGTATTCTTGGGCTTCCCTTGTGGCTCAGCTGGTAAAGAATCTGCCTGCAATATGGAAGACCTGGGTTTGATCCCTGGGTTGGGAAGATACCCTGAAGAAGGGAAAGGCTACCCACTCCAGTATTCTGGCCTAGAGAATTCCATGGACTGTATAGTTCATGGGGTCACAGAGAGTCAGACACAACTGAGTGACTTTCATTTTCTTTCATAGTAATTATAGTTAATTATGGTGGTTTAGTCACTAAGTCGTGTCCAACTCTTGCAACCCCATGGACTGTAGCCTGCCAGGCTCCTCTGTCTGTTCTCCAGACAAGAATACTGGAGTGGGTTGCCATTTCCTTTTCCAGGGGATCTTCCCAACCCAGAATCAAACCTGGGTCTCCTGCCTTGAAGGCTGATTCTTTGTTGACTGAGCTATGAGGGTAGCCCACTTTATGTAGTGCAGTAATATAAAATCTTGTTTTAATCACATAAATGTCTATTTTACTTATCCCATTCTAAATAACCATCTAAAGAATTTTTTAAAATTCATTTGTGGTAATTCTGTGTTTTAAAAGAAAAAAAAATTACCTCATTGAAATACTAGCTAGACTTTTTTTTTCCCCCCAAGTTTTTTGTTGATATTCTTAATTGCTCTTATTAGCATCTGTAAGGCCCATTGAGAAGGCTTCAATGAAGGTTCCTAAATTGGTTTTTCTCATTCAAAAAAGTTCTTAGGTCAATTTGCCTTTTGTTTTATAGGTACCAACAAAACAGTTACTTACAATGAGAGTGCTCTATACCATCTTGCATATCTGAAGGACTTCCCTGGTGGCTCAGTCAGTAAAAAAAGAATTCACCTGCAATGTGGGAGACCTGGGTTGGATCTCTGGGTTGGGAAGATCCTCTGGAGGAGGGCATGGCAACCCACTCCAGTATTCTTGTCTGGAGAATCCCCATGGACAGAGGAACCTGGTGGGCTGCAGTCCATGGGGCTGCAAAACTGAGCGACTAAACACAGCACAGAATATTTGAAAGTTGAGAGAGATCTTAAAGTTAAGAGAGATCTTAAAAATTCTCATCCCAAGTAAAAAATGTAACTATATGGTGACAGATGTTAACTAGACTTACTGTGGTGATTATTTCCCAATAAATACATATATATCCAATCATTAGGTTGTATACCTGATAGTAGAAATGTTGTGGAATCCGGAGTCGCAAAACACACCTCGGAGGACAATCAAAAGAGTGGAGTACAGTTTATTACGCCAGCGCATCCAAGGGGAATCAGTTCCCAACAAGGACCCTGATGTTTCTGAGAGGCCCAGTTTTATACTCCCCACTACAATGACTGGTTACATGTTAGCAACCTCTCTGTTGTATATGATTGAGTTTTACAAGTAGGTGCTAGGAGGACAAACAATTAAGGTTAAAGGGGGGGAACAATGATTATACATCAAGAGGGGGATATCTCCATGGTTAATCCAACAGGGGCAGCCTGACCTCAACTACAATCTCCCTTTGTCATCTGTAGGGAGGGAAGTCTCCAGGAGACCCGGTTTTCACTAGCAATACTTTCCTCACTCTTGGGAAGGGCTCAGGCCCAGTTCACATCCAGTCTTTAAGATGGATGACAGGCTTCAAGATGGAGTCTCTCCTGCTTTCCTCACACTTGCCCCAACAGTATAATGTTATATGTCCATCATACCTCAAATTAAAAAAAAAAAAAAAAAAGATTTGGATGAACCATGATCCCAAATGTGGGAGCAATACTGGCCAAACCAAGCAACAGAGAATACTAGCATATTTCCAAACCCATTTCCTTTTTTTTTACCCAGCTTTACATCTGGATTACATCTCCTGCTGCCCTTGAAGTTTGGTATGACTGAATTCTGGCTGAAATCTACTCCACAAGTCAATTTCTTAGGTATGATCCTTTCTATTTCTTCACTCTCTGCCAGCTTCATAACAGACAGGCAAAGTGACTCTGGAAATCTTTGTTGACCATAGCTGTGAAAGCCATTGCTAGCGTTCCCCATATCCAATTTCTTCTTCTCTAGGCATATTAAAGACTCCATTTCCAAAACCCCCTTTTTCCAGTTTTGGCCAATGAGTTTTAAACAGAAGTAATGCTTGTTATTTATAGGCCAAAGAATGTAATAGCTAGTGTTTCACTTCTGTTACAATGACCAAGGGGGACCAATGAGATGGTATATCTATAGGATGGCGGAGATTTCTTCATCTGAGACCACACGGAAATAACCTGTCCTGAAGAGTTGCTCAGTTACAGTGAAAAAAACATGAGATGAATCTTTGCTATGTAACGCCAAGACTTTTGAGGTTGTTCTTCACCATGGCATAATCTATCCTATCCGGAATAAAACAATAGTGGTACTATAAGATAGAACTACTGCAATGCACTCCAAAGGGAGAGAATAAATATAAAAATATAAATTTTAACTTTTATCACATTATAATTTATTTGGAATTATACACTTCCCAGTCCTGTGGTTCTCTTTGAAGTTATAAATAACATTTAAAGAAGCGACTTAGCAGCAGCAGCAGCATTCTTTCAACTAAGTTACAAGAATAATGAAAATGCTTTAATGGGATCTAATTCTGGTTTGGACACAAGTTTAAATTTGGACAAATACTTTTCTTTGTGACGATTTCATACTGATGCAGACTCCTCATGTGGGAGCCAAAAGTCTACAAGCAGTTCTAGACTTACATTCTACCAGTTCAGCAACCTCCTCAAAAACTGAGCCTCTTGAACTTTGGTCAGAATTGTTTGATTCTGACCAAATCAAACAATAAATGCACACTATGACAAGTTAGCTATTGTAGCAGTAACAGAGAGGTTCTGGAGTGTTGAATATATTTATTCAGTGTCATAGACACCTAGGAGTGTGCTTATTTTTTCTTCTCTTTACCTGGTTAGACATCCATGGTTGGATGACTAACACATTTTCAGATTTACTAGGTATTTCCCAATTGCTATTAAAGTGAATTATCAATTTACTCTTTTACCTAAAGTGAATGAGAAGTCAACTTTACCACATGTTAGCCAAATTTGTTTTCATGTGGCATTTTATTTTTTTCCAATAAGATGGGTAAAAATATCAATAGTATCTCTCATTTATATTAGTTTGCATTTCCCTGACTACTAGTGATTTTGAGCATCTTTCAGCTACACAGCCAAGCTCTGTTGAAAGTACCAGCCTAGAGAATGGTGAGATAATAAATGATTGTTGATTTAAGCCACTGAATCACCCATATTCCCTTAAATTTAACTTGTGTTAACAAACTGGTATGTATCATTCCATATTCTTCTCAATGCTTTTGAAATGGTATATACATTATCAATGGATTATTTGTTTCTGTAGTGTTTTATAAAAGTGTAATACTGTTACACATTTTAAACTACATTTTGCTTGTGATGTCACACAAGTGTATACATTGTAGAAATCCTTTCCAACTGTCTTATAGATCCAATTCTTTCTTTGACTAATGGGTGCATAAAATTCATAACATGAAAGTGCCACAATCTTTACAAACATTATCTCTTAATAGGAATCAAAGTTATCGGCTTTTACTACCACACTATGAATATTCTTGTTCTTCTGCTCTTATTTGCTGGTAGCATCATTTCAAGAAGGTAGATTCAAGGAGATTAGCATCAAATTCATATATGCCACAGCACATTTCTCACAAGTCTTTTCCCTTAACTCTATTACTATTTTGAGGTCTCTATTCTAGTCTGTTATACAATTAGTGTTAGTGTTCTATCTCTGGCAATATCTTTAGGTATTTGGGTGATGTAGCCTCTGAATTCTTAAGAAATACATTTTTCCCCACATGACAGGTAGATAATGTTTTGCCTGTCTATGGAATGTAGAGCTGTATTCCTGTTATCAAACTAGTCTGTAGATATCATACCAGTATTTTCCACCTTGTTGTGTTATAATTGAGAAGTTCACTCCCAACAACAGCCTCTTCCTTTGAAAGTGCTATGTTCATTAACTCTGGCAGCATGGTAAAGGTTGGTGGGATTTTTGTTGTATTCTTCCAACCCAAGAACATGTCTCTATTTTGTCTTTATTTTTTCCAAGCAATGTTTTTATTTTTCAGTGTAGTTGTCTTACATATATTTCCTTAGATATATTCTTAAATATTTTATAATTTTTGGAACTATTTGAAATGGAATTTTAAAAATTTCATTTCCCAGATGTGTACTGCTAGTATGTAACCAAACAATAGATTTTTGTTTATTAACCTTGTACTTTGTGGACTTGTTGTGTTTTCTCAGTAATTCCAATAGTTGATTGCCAATCTCATTGGAATTTTTTATGTTAACTAATATGCATGCATGCCAAGTCGCTTTAGCTGTGTGCAACTCTGCAACCCTAGGGACTGTAGCCTGCCAGGCTCCTCCATCCATGGTATTCTCCAGGTAAGAATATTGTAGTAGGTGGTCATGCCCTCCTCCAAGGGATCTTCTCAACCCAGGGATTGAACCCACTTCTCTTATGTCTTCTGTGTTGGCAGGTGGGTTCTTTACCACTAGCACCACCTACAGAGCCTGTCAACTAATATACCACATGCCTAAAGGGAGAGCTTTTACTTCCTTGCCTCTCTTACGAATTTTATTTACTTCACTGTAGTGTTAAGGAACCCCAGTAAAATTTTAAATAGAAAAGCAAATAGCAAGCATTCTTGCCTTATTCTCAGTCTTAAGCAGAAAGAGTTTAGTCTTTTAGTATTAACTACAATTTTAGCTACAACTTTTACAAAGATGTTCATCATAAGATTAGTGAGATTCCCTGCTTAGTTTGTTGAGAGTTTTTTAATTAAAATTGATGTTGTGAAAATTTTTATCTGCATTTATTAAAGATATCATAAAACATTACATTTTTATGGTCATATATGTTTAAACACATAGGCTGATTTTCAACATGGCATTACTGAGATAATCCCTACTTTAACAAGGCTTCTTTTCACATATTTTTGACTTCCATTTACTAATGTTTTGTTAAGGGTTTTATATTTATGTTCATGAAGGATATGGTTTGTAATTTTCTATTTTTGTAATTTTGTCAGTGAAAGTGAAAGTCGCTCGGTCATGTCTGACTCTTTGTGACCCCATGGACTCTGTAGTCCATGGAATTCCCCAGGAATTCTCCAGTCCAGAATACTGGACTGGGTAGCCTTTCCCTTTTCCAGGAGATCTTCCCAACCCAGGGAATGAACTGAGGTCTCCTGCGTTGCAGGCGGATTCTTTACCAACTGAGCTACCAGGGAAGCCCAATTTGGTCAGAACTTAGGGTTATGCTGGCCTTATGAATGTTTGGTACAGTGTTTCTCCTCTGTTTTCTGAAAAAGTCTGCATAAATTTGGCATTAATTTATTCCTTGATGTTTGAATAAATACATGTGTGAGACTATCTGGGCTTGGAGTTTTTACTTATGAGAAGTTTTTGATAAGTCCAATTTGTTGAATAGATATAAGGCTATTTTAAGTTTTCTTATTCTTCTGTTGTCAATTGTGGTAAGTTATTTTAAAGGCTGATTTAGCCATTTCATCTAAATTCTGTACTTAATTGCTCAAGTTCATAATATTCTGTTTTTTTTCTCTTTGTTGTTTGCAGGATGTATAACAAGCACCAGTCATACATTCTTAAAATTGTTGATTTGTTCCAACTCTTTTATTTTTTGATTCGGCTAGATAAAGTGAAAGTGTTAGGGTCGCTCAATCACGTCCATAGACTATAGCTTGTCAGGCTCCTCTGTCCATGGAATACTCTAGGCAATAATACAAAAGTGGCTAGTCATTCACTTCTCCAGGGGATCTTCCCAACCCAGGGATTAGACCCAGTCTCCTAGATTCTTTACCATCTGAGTCACCATGGAAACCCTGGTCTAGATAAGAGTCTGGCAATTTTGTTGATCTTTACATATTATCAACATTTTTCCCCTAACTTTCAAATATGCTGTTCATTTCTGCTTTTATGTTTTTATTCTTTTATTTATATTCCTTTTCTTAGTTCATTCTTTAAAGGCAGAACATGAGGTCAGTGATTTTAGAATTTTTTTCTGTGATATAACCATTTAAAGCTAAGTTTCCCTTTATGCACAGCTTTAGCTAAATGCTACAAGTTTGATATGTTTTATATTTAACATCATTCAGTTTAAAATATTTCCTTATCTTATTTTCTTTGGGCCAAGACCTATTCAGAAGTATATTATCTCCAGATATCTGGAGTCTGTCTAGGTAACACAATGCCACTGCTATCTAATACCACTGTAGTCAGAAAACACATTCATAAAATATTGATTGCTTTATTATTGACACAGGTTTAACTGTACAACATATGGACTATCTTGGTGAATATACCTTGTGCAACTAAAAGTAACATGTATTCTATAGTTAATGTGTGTAATGTTTATTATATAATAAACATTATAATAATATAACATTATATAATGTTATATAATATATAATAAACATTATATAATAAAATAACATTATATAATAATAATTGGCATAATAATGCCAATGAGATCAAACAGGTATGTAGTATCACTTATTTTTTTTTTTTTATTTTTTTTAATTTTTTTATTAGTTGGAGGCTAATTACTTCACAACATTTCAGTGGGTTTTGTCATACATTGATATGAATCAGCCATAGATTTACACTGGGATGGGGAATAAGTGTAGTATCACTTAGATTCTACTGTATTTTAAGAATTCATTTTCAAATTTACTATTAAGTGCTCAGAAAAAGTGTTAACCTCTCCTACTATAGTGGTCAAATTGTCTAATTTTGCTTTCAATTCTCTCAAATTTTGCTTTATATATTTTGAGACTTTATTATCAGATATAGAAATAACCATAATGTTTTTACTTTTCTGATTAATTCCTCCCTTTACCATTATGTAAATATATCTCAGTCTCTTCTAATACTCAGTTTATTTTTTCTTATTAGTATAGTTAATCCAGCCTTTTCTTATTTACTATCTTCCTGCTATTTCTTTTTCTGGTTTTTTATTTTCAACCCATCTGTGTCTGTATCTGTTAAGCATGTCTCTTACAGGCAGCATATAGTTGGTTATCATTTTTCACTAATGTGTTCTGATAATCTCTGCCCTTTTTGGCTTTGAATGATAAATATTAATGTGATTAGCTAGTTGAATTTAAGTTTACTACTTAATTATCTGTTTTTTATTTCTCCCCTTTGGATGTTTCAGGTCTTACACATTTCCAGTTTTCCTTTAAATTGTTTGAATTTATTGGGTATTCTTTTTTTTTTTTTTTTTTAGTTGGAGGCTAATTACTTCACAACATTTCAGTGGGTTTTGTCATACATTGATATGAATCAGCCATAGATTTACACTTATTCCCCATCCCGATCCCCCCTCCCACCTCCCTCTCCACCCGATTCCTCTGGGTCTTCCCAGTGTACCAGGCCCGAGCACTTGTCTCATGCATCCCACCTGGGCTGGTGATCTGTTTCACCATAGATAGTATACATGCTGTTCTTTTGAAACATCCCACCCTCACATTCTCCCACAGAGTTCAAAAGTCTGTTCTGTATTTCTGTGTCTCTTTTTCCGTTTTGCATATAGGGTTATCGTTACCATCTTTCTAAATTCCATATATATGTGTTAGTATGCTGTAATGTTCTTTATCTTTCTGGCTTACTTCACTCTGTATAAGGGGCTCCAGTTTCATCCATCTCATTAGGACTGGTTCAAATGAATTCTTTTTGACGGCTGAGTAATATTCCATGGTGTATATGTACCACAGCTTCCTTATCCATTCATCTGCTGATGGGCATCTAGGTTGCTTCCATGTCCTGGCTATTATAAATAGTGCTGCGATGAACATTGGGGTGCACGTGTCTCTTTCAGATCTGGTTTCCTCAGTGTGTATGCCCAGAAGTGGTATTGCACAATGAGGTACCATTACACACCAGTCAGGATGGCTGCTATCCAAAAGTCTACAAGCAATAAATGCTGGAGAGGGTGTGGAGAAAAGGGAACCCTCTTACACTGTTGGTGGGAATGCAAACTAGTACAGCCACTATGGAAAACAGTGTGGAGATTCCTTAAAAAACTGGAAATAGAACTGCCATATTGGGTATTCTATATTTATTTACCTACTGCCTTACTGACTATTTGGTTGTATTTATTAGAGAAACAGAGGGAGAGAGACAATTCAAGGGATTACAAAATACAAATCTAACCTTTCCAAGCATGCTTAGATATGTTTTATATTATTTATATTACTGTTTTTGTTGTTCAGTTGCTAAGTCACGTTCGACTCTGGGACCCCATGGACTGCAGTGTGCCAGGCTTCCCTGTCCTTCACTGTGCCCTGGAGTTTACTCAAAGTCGTGTTCACTGAGTTGGTGATGCTATCTAACCATCTCATCCTCTGCCACGCTCTTCTCCTTTTGCCTTCAATCCTTCCCAGCATCAGGGTCTTTTCTAATATTATACCACACGATAAAACATACAGAAACCTTGCAATCTGTCCTTACAGTTTTCATATGTATTGCTCATACATATATGGAAAATCCTAATGGACAATAAGAAATGTTGAGTTCTGTCAATATGACAGACTAAAATACCTGAAAATCTTCTTGGTCAAACATCCAAATTCAGGATGAAATATAACAAGTCTCTTTTTGTGTGCTAAGCCTAACTAGCCTTAGAAAGGATGAGGAAATTTCCTGGGGTCAGAAACAAAAAGCAAACTACAACTAGTGATTTTAGCTGATGCTAGAACAGGTTTTTGTTTTGTTTTTTCCATTTAAGAGTCAAAAATTTTAAAGTTAATAGACAAAAAATAGTCTTGAGTATGTGGGCATTGGGAAAACAGAATAGAGCTACATGCAGAAACTGGCATGTCTGAAGGGCTGCATCCTTGGTGAAAGATTGAAGGACTACAGAGAAAGGACTGTAGGACTTTCTCATTCATTTTGAATCCTTCAAAGGATTGAAGGACTCATTCTCTGGCAACAGGGACATAGTAAATAATTTGGAATATGATGCATGCTCTCACGAAACAAAAATTGTTCTGAGTTTATAGCTACAGTTATGTATCTTACATGGACTTGGGGGTTGAATTTATGTTACTTAACTTCTCTAAGAATCATATGTGTAATGGTTTGTACTAAATTCCTATTATATTTGAAATCCCTGTGTCAGCAGTTATTATAACTTTATATTTCTTAGCAACTTGTGCATCATAATTTTCTTGATCATTCTTGCCAAGGTATGTCAATTGAAGCAATCCTTAAAGACAATTTTGCTTTTGTTCTTCTTTATTACATCCTTGCTACTTTTAATATTTAATGCTAAAATACAATTTTCTCCCTTCTATGTTTTCTCAGTTTAATGTTATTATTTTCTATATTCTCTAGAGAAACACTATAAGATCAAGTTTCTCTTTATATTATTTCAATTTTCTGTATTTCGTTTTTTATTCAATGTACACCACATGAAAAACATGAGATAAACCTCAAAAAAATAAGATGACCAATCCTAACAGTATGAGATCTGAACAATGGGATTCCAGAATGAGAAAAGAGAAAAAGCAGAGGGGAGAAACAATTTTAAATTGACACAAACTAGTTCCCAACATTAAAGGACTTGACTTTCAGACAGAAGCTACTAGTTGTCCAGCAAAAATAATCTTTATAATTCTCAAACAGAGTCATATCATCTGGAATTTTAGAATATGGAGTTTACAGAGAAAAACCTAAAGCTTCCAGAAAGAAAAAACAAACAAAGCAGGGAACAAAGTGCCCGGAATAAGGGTGGCAATGGTTTTACCACTGCAATGCTAGAAGCTAGTTCCCACATGCCTTCCAAGTTCCGTAAGGAAATTAATAAATATCTATTGCTTTGAATACCCAGTCAATGCCTGTAAAATGGAGAAACAGAAGGATGTTGTTAGGTATTCAGGTTGTTCAGGAAAGAGTTGATGTAGCTGGTCTGATACTGTTACCTCCAGAAGGCCCTGCTTGAGACTGAACTTGGGAATGCTCCTGGCAGCTTGGCTATGGAAAGTTCCCAACTCTGTACTGGCTTCTTATATTGACTGGCTGTATTGACTGGGTGACTGGGTCACTGAACTCTATTATACTAGTCATCTCTATCGTTTGTGCAAACAATGTGATTTATGGTAAACAACCACTTTACTTCTTGGAGTCTGGAATTTTGGTAATAGCGCCTAGTTGTCTAGGCAAAGAGTACTTATGTGGCCAGCCTCCAATAAGACCTCCAGACTCTTGAGTTTTAGGCAGGTTCCCTTAGGCAGAAACACTAGATACATGCTGTGTATTTCCCGTGCTGAAGAAGCACGTTCAGTGCAACCCTCCCTTCCTCTATCACTGTGTGACGGAGAGCTTTGGAAGTCCGCTCCTGGACCGCTCCAGGATTACCTGATGCTTCTTTCCCTGCCATCTGCTGAGTTTGCTGCATACCCCTTCTGTGCAATAAACCATAACTGTGAGTACAACTCCCTCTGGATCCTATGTGCCCTTTTACTAAATCACCAAAAAGCAAGGGTGGTATCCTCCCCTACCACTAAAACACATGTCTTAAAATTAACATTCATACCTTCTTTCTCAGAAACTTCTCAAAAGATCATACCTAAACAGCTAATTTTCTCAAGAAATAGTAAAAGAACTTGGATCCAGGAAGTAAAAGATTTATCACAGAGACTAGGCCAAGAAAATCTCCACAATCACGGTAAATGTATGTGCATTAAAAAAAGAAAATTAAACCTAAGGTAAAACAAGTCCATGTTAAGCAAAAGAACAGAGTGCCATGTAAGTAAGATGACACTGATAGATGTGTCAGTGTAGTTAGTCTAAGAGTCAAATTCTACATAAAGTTTGGTTGACTTACAAAATTATTTTTAAACAAATAAAAATGATTAACAGAACAGATACAAAATTATTGGCTTCAGCAATGATTAAAATTTAGATGTCCATAATGATGTAGATAGATTCTGAACACTGACCTAACAAAAATTATGATGTAATAAAATTAGGAGTATTGTTAGATTTGCATATAAGATGTGTGTGTGAGCTCACACCAATGTACAGGTATGAGATGCGCTTAGTGACAGGTGATAAAGCTTCTTCATTAAGAGATTAATAAATAACAATAAACATCTTAAGACAAATATAATAAATATGAATAAACATTGAGATATGGAGGCAATTAGAAATGAAAACCAGAAGTAGGATTGCCTGTGAGGAACAGGAATTAGGCCTGGGAATAACTGAAATATGATACTATATGATACTAATTTTATTTCATTCAGTTCAGTTCAGTTCAGTCACTCAGTCGTGTCCGACTCTTTGCAACTCCATGAACTGCAGCACACCAGGCCTCCCTGTCCATCACCAACTCCCACAGTTTACCCAAACTCCTGTCCATTGAGTTGGTGATGTCATCCAGCCATCTCATCCTCTGTCGTCCCCTTCTCCTCCTGCCCCCAATCCCTCCCAGCATCAGGGTCTTTTCCAATGAGTCAACTCTTCGCATGAAGTGGCCAAAGTACTGGAGTTTCAGCTTCAACATCAGTCCTTCCAATGAACACCCAGGACCGATCTCCTTTAGGATGGACTGGGTGGACCTCCTGACAGTCCAAGGGACTCTCAAGAGTCTTCTCCAACACCACAGTTCAAAAGCATCAGTACTTCAGCACTCAGCTTTCTTTAGTGATTGTGTAAAAGTATCTGACTTTATGTATATAATACATAATTTGGAAAAGAGAATTACATATATATTTAAAAGAATGAAAACATATAATTGACAAGATATTTTGGATATATATTAACATTCAAGAAAACTATGACTAAAAATAATTCCAGAGGTTTCACTATTACTAGCTAAACCAAAAGACATAAATGTGCATATTCAAAATAAAATTTTTGGTTTTGCTCTTACATATGCACACACATATGTGCATAGTAATTAAGTAATAAAACTGTGGATAAACCGTACATCAATGAAAACAAATAATGAAAAAATTCAAACATTTGAGGCAACTACTTTTTTTCTTCAATCTGAACTACTGCTTGTAAAGATTATACTTAAACAGAGGATTGCTTAAATAAAATGTCTAATGTGTTTCATGTAGTTTTTCATTGGGCATAACTTTTATAGTCCTTCCTCCACTCCAAGTCATATGTGTGCCTGTGTAAGCTCACACACACACACACACACACACACAGACTCAATCTCATCTAAATTTACCTGCATCTACACATACCCATTGACATTAGTACCTTCATCCTTCATATAGATCTTCTAAGGCTTCATTCCTCCAAATATTTTCATCCTCTTTTTCTCTTTCCATTGATTCTTAACCCTGAATCCATAGCAGGAAATACAAAAAATGTGTTTTATTAGTTCTACATCCTCATCAATCTAATGTTAAATCACTATCTTTCCCTTCCCAGTCAATCTAACTGAAAGAATCATTTATATTCACTGACTCCATTAAAACATGAGTGAGCAGAACAGGAGTCTATAATAAAGGATGCTGACAATATCATTGGCAATGGACATTCTAGTAAGTGTAGAGTTAACATTTTAGAAAAATGACTGGACAGTATGTGGAGGAAGGTTGGATGGGGCATGACTTCAGGCAGAAGCCATGCTATACATACAAGGAAGTAGTTCAAGGATGAGTCTTTAACAGAGTAATTAGCAATGAAGGGTGGGAAAATAATGAGGATCTGGAAAGCATCAGAGAGGAAGCAATGACAGCCAAGAATTCTCCCAGGCTTTGGTTAATAAAAATATCTTCCTCATAGGATTACTGCAAAGATTAAAGAAAACCATCTATTTGAACCATTTTGTAGAAAATTAATAAAGATTACTATTAGTAGGGCCTTCCCAGGTGGCAGAGCGGTAAAGAACCTGCGTGCCAATGCAGGGACATAGTGTTTGATCACTGGATTGGGAAGATCCCCTGGAGAAGGCATTGGCTACTCACTCCAGCATTCTTGCCTGGAGAAGCCCACGGACAGAGGAGCCAGGGGGTCACAGAGTCAGGCACAAGTGAGCAACTGAGCACACACACGCTATTTAATTAGACACATATAATTTAATAATATTAACAATTTTAAAGTTTATTAATATTTGAATTAGAAAGCTGGCTTTAATTCAAGATTAAGGAGCTAAATTTTAGGAGGGAAAGGAGCTAAATTTTATGAGGGCAATGATACTTTTCTACTTTTTTATTCTGTCCTTAGACCAAAAGAATGCTCCTATAGCCTAGTAAAAAAATAATAATAATCATCTAACTCCTTGATGGTTTCAGTTGCCTTCAGCAAGCCCTCTCTTTCTGAAGAGAAAAACCCAAAACTGCATGCACAAGTCAAGAGCAAAGGAATAAGTTCATTTTCTTTTCATTTTCTTTCTTTTTCCCCTAAGCATATTCAAAGAGCATTATTCTTTTATTCAGAGAAAATATTCTGGGCCAATAGTGAATAAAAAGATCTTTCTCGCCTCGTATCCACTACTTAGAGGTCTTAATTTCATCTGTTTGGTTTGAATTATTTTTGAGTAAAAGTAAAACTTTATGCTTGCTGGCTCTCAAGTTCATCTACCCCAGCTCTGAGCGATCACAGCCTCATGAGCAATTGCTGAAGTTTATTCCCATTAGCTTGGCACTTCTCAACCCGGGAGGCCATACTTTCATCTGTAAACTTGATCATCTCATTAAGTGCTCTTTCTTCCAGAGCTTTTATATTAAAAGGTAGTTAAATAAGTCTGCAGAGCCATAGCATTGATCCCTGGAGAATACCACTTAATAACTAGCAAGTCAAAGACAAAAATTTTCCCTAAGCTTTTTCTCATGCTTAAAAGCTACCTGCAGTTGAATGGCTAAATTCTTCTCCGAATTTCATGACAGCTCTATTTATAGTAGATATTCATACTAAATCTTGAGACTCCAGTCAAAATAGATTCGGGTCTGAAAGTGAAAGTTGCTCCATCATGCCCGATTCTTTGCAACCCTATGGACTACAGTCCACCAGGCTCTTCTGTCCATGGAATTCTCCATGCAAGAACACTGGAGTGGCTAGTCAATTCTCAGGGAATCTTCCTGACCCAGGGATTAAACCCAGGTCTCCTGCATTGCAGGTAGATTCTTTACCATCCGAGCCAGCAGGGATACTCAGATTGGTGTCTATTTAAAAACAAAAGATGAATCTTCAGGTGTCAGAAACCAAACTCCAGTAAAGCAATTGTCAAATGAGAAAAATATATACTGCATTTTTGATCAAAAGAACTTCTCTATTTATGGAATCACAGTAATGATGCAAACTACTTGAGTCTTTTATTCATCTGTAAAATAGAATTCATAATACCTACCTCAAAGCTAATTGTAACTATAGATAGGTAGATAATACCTGGTAGGCTCTCACTAATTGTATTAGATTAATTAATAAATGAAATAATGAAGTACAGATGACATAAATGAACAACCATTGTGCCTGCATAATACATGAGGAAACAAGCATGTTTTTATTGCTCATTAATCTATATAGCAATATAGGTGAGGCAACTTCTCTTGAATATCTTCTTACACAAAAGAATAGACAGATGAGACTTTGAAAAGAAATCCAGATTACTATCCTTCTTAGCAGAATCTATTGCTGCTAAGGGGTCAACCCAGAGTCTTTACAGCAGTAGTTGAGTGATCCCAGTGTTAATGTTCATTTTGAAATGCATCTGTTACTATAGAAACAATATGACCTTCAGAAAAGAAAGGGTCTAATGGTACCCACAAATACACTGCAAATTGCAAATGTACTTAACATCTCCAAACAATTCACATAGGCATAAAATTACATCGAGGTCTTTTGGGATCTTGCATCATGCAAATATATATATTTACAGCTCTCAAGAGATTGGTAAGCAACAGAAAACTGCAGAGCTTAACTTAAATGTCACCTCCTCACTGAAGCCCTTCCCAGTATCTTCAATCAGAACTAACTGCTCTAGCGTTAGTGATTTATAGCACTTAGAGAACAATTCAAACGAAGCATCTGTTGGTGAAACTATTTGTATCATGAATGCTTCCCTCAATAGATGGTTACAAGCCAAGAGCTCTAATTAATTTACATTTTTCTATAATCTGAGGTTATTAATGGAAATCTCAGGTCAAGTTATTTATGTAGTGCATACCACTTGCATTTTATTAAGTACAAAACCTTTCTTTAATGTGGTCATTACATTAGTTCTTGTTAAGCTATTGTTTTATTCAGTGTCAGTGTTCATGGTTGGCCTTTAACTCATTTTATTCTCTAGACTTTCTTTCTTTTTAAATATCAGGTTTATTCAAGTATAACTTAAATGTAGCAAAAGTTGCTCTTTCTTAGATGTAAAGTTTTAGGAGTGTTAGAGAATATGTACAGTCCTATCACCACACAGGCAAAATTTCTCTTGTACCCCTTTGGAATCAATGTCCTCAATCCAACTCAAGCAATTGAAAACATCTATTTCTACCTCTAGTGTTGCACTGCAAGAATGTCATACAAGCAAAATTATGCAGTATGCAGTCTTCCTTGTCAGGCTTCTCTTAGTTGAAATAATACTTTGAAGATTTATCCTTCTGCATGTATCAAAAGTTCACACCTTTTGATTGCTCAATCACACTCTATTGTGTAGAGATACCACCATTTTTCTGTTCACCAGTCAACAGACATCAAAATTATATATGATTTTGGACCACTTACAAATAAAGCTGCAACAAAAATTCAGGTACAGGTTTTGTATAGCCATATCTTTTAATTTCCACTGAACAAATACCTAGAAATGGGTTTTTTGAATAAAAAAATATACACTTCATGTTATAAGAAACTGACAAACTGGTTTTCCAAGTTAATTGTACCACTTTGCTTTCCCACCAGCAATGTATGTGAATCCCAGTTACTCTACATCATCATGAAAACTTGACTTTGTTATTTTGCAAAAATGTTAACCATTCTAATAGATGCATATTTGTATTAGTTTTCTAGGGATGCCGTAACAAAATACTAGTTGGCTGGTTTAAACAACAGAAATGTATTTTCTCACAATTCTGGAGGCTGGAAGTACAAGACGGAGGAATTAGCAGGTTTATTTTCTTACGAGACCCTCTTCTTGGCTTGCAGGTAGCTGCTTTCTTCTTAGGGCCTCACAAGGTCTTTCCTCTGGGCATACACACCCTAAATGTTTCTTTGTATGTCCAAACGTCCTCTTCTTCTAAGGATACTAGTTAGATTAGATTAGGGCCTACCCTAACAGCCTCATTTTAACTTACTTGCCTCTTTAAAGGCCATATCTCCAAATACAGTAACATTTTTGGCACTAGAGATTAGAGCTTCAACATGAATTTACGAGGCCACAATTCAGCTCAGAACAGATACTAGTATCATATTATGGTTCACTGATGGATACTGCTGCTGAGCATTTTTTCAAGTGCCTGTATGCTACTCACAGCTATATTTTAGTGAAACGAGTATTCAAATCTTCAATAAAAAATTGTATTGATGTTTTGGTTTTCCTATTATTATCTGAGATTTCTTTATGTGTTCCAGATAAAAGTACTTGATCAGACATGTTTGCTTGGGAAAAAATGTACCTGTATCACTGGCTTGTTTATTCATAATATATACATCATTGTCTAATGAACAGAAGTTCTTAATTTCCATGAAGTTCTATTTATCATTTTTCCTTTTACAGCTAATATTTTATAGCTTATGATTTTATGTGTAAATCTTTGGTTAGTCACAAATCTGTTTTCTTTTACACATTCCTTGAAATGTTTTATAGTTTTACATTTTACATGTAAACCCTATGGTTCATTGTGAATTTATTTTTCATAGGTCAAAGTTCATGCTCTATAAATGGAAGTCCAATGGTTCATTTGTCAAAGAATATCTTTTTTCTATTGAATTATCCATGATAACTTGGCCAAAATCAATTAACTAACCATATATTTGTAAGTCTATGTCTGAACTTCCCGTGTTACAATGATCTTCAGTATGTCGATCCTTTTGCCAATAACACATGGTGTTAATTACTGTAGTTTACATTAAGTTTTGAAAATCAAGTAGAGTATCTTCCAATTGTGTTCCTATTTTTTAAAATTGCTTACTTTAGGTGCTTTGCATTAATATATAAACTATAGACTCAGCTTGTCCATTTCTGTAAGAAAAAAAGTCTGCTGGAATTTTGACTGGCATTGCATTTAATAAGTAGATCCACCTTAGAAGAATTAGTATCATAACAATACTGAGTTTTTTGAAACATGAGTGTGTTGTATCTATTTAATTTTTTGTCTCTTCTTGATTTTCTATCACCAATATTTTCTAGTTTGCATGCAGTTATTACATAATGTTTGATGTATCCCTGAGTATTTTTTGGTTTTGATGCTATTGTAATCAGCAATGACTTTTTTAATTTCAATGTCTGCTTCTTCATTTATAGTAGCACATAAAAACAGAATGGACTTCTGTTCAGTTGTGAAAGAAGAGAGTGAAAAGTTGGCTTAAAGCTAAATATTCAGAAAACTAAGATCATGGCATCCGGTCCCATCACTTCAAGGCAAATAGATGGGGAAACAAAGGAAACAGTGACAGCCGTTATTTTTTTGTGGGGGGGGGCCTCCAAAATCACTGCAGATGGTGACTGCAGCCATGATTAAAAGATGCTTGCTTCTTGGAAAAAAAGTTATGACCAACCTAGACAGCATATTTTAAAAAGAGACCTTACTTTGCCAACAAAGATCCGTCTTGTCAAGGCTATGGTTTTTCCAGTAGTCATGTATGGATGTGAGAGTTGGACTATAAAGAAAGCTGAGCACCGAAGAATTGATGCTTTTGAACTGTGTTGTTGGAGAAGACTCTTGAGAGTCCCTTGGACTGCAAGGAGATCCAACCAGTTCATCCTAAAGGAGATCAGTCCTGGGTGTTCATTGGAAGGACTGATGTTGAAGCTGAAGCTCCAATACTTGGGCCACCTGATGTGAAGAGCTGACTCATTTGAAAAGATCCTGATGCTGGCAAGGATTGAGGGCAGGAGGAAAAGGGGACGACAGAGGATGAGATGGTTGGATGGCATCACTGACTCAATGGACATGGGTTTGGGTGGACTTCAGGATTTGGTGACGGACAGGGAAGCCTGGCATGCTGTGGTTCCCATGGTCACCAAGAGTCAGACACGACTGAGCGATTGAACTGAACTGAACTGAGACCATGATAAAAATTACAGGTTTTGTAGCTTTATTCATAAATTATTTGGTATTTCCTATGTAGGCATGTATTCATGCCTTCAGTAAATAAAAATCATTTCACTTCTTTTATCATTTGTATTCCTCTTTCTTCTTTATCTTGCATCATTTCATCATTAAAGACCTCTAGTTCAATCCTGGAGTTACAAGAGCAAAGATTTCTACCTTGTTTGCCATCTAAGTCAGGAAGTAGTCAGTCATTCTTTCACTCAAGTATATTAATCAAAAATTTCTTCATGGATACCATTATCAAGTCAAAGACATTGTCTTCTATTCCTATGTTGCTAACAGTTTTTATCATACATAGATGTTGGATCTTACCAATTGTTTTTATGCACCTATTGAAAGTCTCTCTCCCTGTATGTAGAGACTTCACAAAATCGTTGTAGAAATTAGCCAGTTTCCTGACTCTCCCTCAGGGTTAGATTTTTTGTTTAATTTTGTTTTTTGGCTTCCACCTTTTCTCCAAAGGCAATCAATTTTGGTGCCTTGGGATAGAGTTTTCTACTCTTCTTCCAGAAGCAGGTAAACAGAGGTAAATGGATTTCTATTCCTTCCCCAGTGGCTTACAGCTTCTATTTTATACAAGAAAGGAAGGGATCTAGATGCAGATGGGCCTCTTTGTCTGTCGCCCTCCTCTCTCAGACACGATCACTTCTTAAATGCCCACTCCATGGACAGGCACTCTCTCTGCCCTGTCTCTAATCTTTAATGTGGTTTTGAGACAGGCCAGGACCTGGGACCCTACTACAGTGCTACACCAGGACAAACGTCTCGATCTCCTGGAGCTACAGAACGCAAAGAAATCATAAAGGACTAAAATTAACTGTGAGCATGCGCAGTGGGGCAATCTATGAATAACAACATACAAAAAGACCCAAAACTCAACTGTCATTTCTGAGGTGTCAGAAGTAAAAGCAGGGCAGTGCTCATGGTCCCTGCAAACAGCACCCTGAAGGGAGTGGACACACCACCTCAGGCATCCTTCTAGCATGACCCCTGGACCTGCCCCTACCCTCACCTTATTTAAGGGACCAGCTCACCCCCACTCAGGGAGCAAGTTTAGGGAACCTGTTGTTTTTGCTCCCTCATGCTGCAGCAGGAGTATAAATAATGTCTTGCCTGAATTTCTATATGACCTCTTATCTACTTCTATTGATGAGGATATCCAAGAAAGTTTTTGGGTAACAGTTTGCCAGGGGAAGGCTGTCATACTTAGGCTTTAAATTCATTAAAAATTTTGGTTGATTTCTTGTTACCCCTTTGCATGGTGGACACATCTTTCTCTGTGATCTGCTAAAGGTGAGGCTGTACTCCCATCTCTCCTGGAGAGGCTAGTCCCTCTTTGTCCTTTGATTTCCTTGCAATTTCAGTGCTCTGATGAACTCAAGAAACCATGTGATTTGTAGATTATCCATCTTTTCCTCATTGTGGGAGCAATTTTTCGGGGGGGGATGGGGGGTTGTTTTCTTTTTGTGTTTTTTCAGTTTCCTGCATCCTAAGCAGGAATGAAACTTTCAACAACCTTTTAAAAATTAGCTACATTATTGAAAAAAGAAATTACTAACATTTTAATTTTCAAATTAAAAAAGTAAATAAGAATAGACTAAAGTAAAATATTACTGTAAAGGGGAGAATTTTAGAAACTCACATATTGATATTCCAGTTGTCAGAAAACAACCATTAATGAAATAAACCTTCAGTTTAAGAGAAGACATAAAACATAAAACCTACTAATTTTCTGCCTTTGATAATAAACTGAGCTTTAACTCTAACAAAAACTTATGGTACAAAAATAAACTATAACAGTGTGATATCTCTTAACATTTTTGTAATAACATATGTGTCAAACAATAAAAATTAACTTTCCCCACCGAGAAAAATTTATTATAATATTTACTAAGATGGTGATTGCAGCCATGAAATTAAAAGATGCTTGCTCCTTGGAAGAAAAGTTATGACCAACCTAGACAGCTTATTAAACAGCAGAGACATTACATTGTCAACAAAGGTCCATCTAGCCAAGGCTATGGTTTTTCCAGTAGTCATGTATGGATGTGGGAGTTGGACTATAAAGAAAGCTGAGCACCAAAGAATCTATGCTTTTGAACTGTGGTATTGAAGAAGACTCTTGAGAGTCCCTTGGACTGCAAGGAGATCCAACCAGTCCACCCTAAAGGAGATCAGTCCTGGGTGTTCATTGGAAGGACTGATGTTGAAGCTGAAACTCCAGTACTTTGGCCAGCTGATGTGAAGAGCTGACTCATTTGAAAAGACCCTGATGCTAGGAAAGATTGAGGGCAGGAGGAGAAGGGGACGACAGAGGATAAGATGGTTGGATGGCAGCACCGACTCGATGGACATGGGTTTGGGTGGACTCCGGGAGTTGGTGATGGACAGGGAAGCCTGGCACGCTGCGGTTCATGGGGTTGCAAAGAGTCAGACACGACTGAGCAACTGAACTGAACTGAAGGGCTTCAGATTTAAATTTCTTCTTAATATGCCTAGAGAACAAGTATAAAGATATAAAAGAAAAATTTTCCAAATGATGTGAATCAGGCATCTTAAGAAGAAATTTTAATAGTTTCTGAATTTTCACTAATTAATCAATCAAAATTGGTGCTCTTGAGTTCAATTTAGTTTGCCTGTTTTATATTTTGCAGATTTTAAATGCATTATTTTAATCTAGTTTATTCACTTTAGCATCTCTTTATCTAACATGTTTTATTCACTGGGGCCTCTAATAATTAAGCATATCATTTTTAAAACCATGTATTTTATTTCTTTTAATTTTAATTGGAGGCTACTTACTTTACAATATTGTAGTGGTTTTTGCCATACATTAACATGAATCAGCCACAGATGTACATGTGTCCCCCATCCTGAACCCCCTCCCACCTCCCTCCCCATCCCATCCCTCAGGGTCATCCCAGTGCACCAGCCCCGAGCACCCTGTCTCATTCATCGAACCTGGACTGGTGATCTATGGTAATCACATAGATAATCACATGTGGCGATCACATATGGTAATATACATGTTTCAATGCTATTCTCTCAAATCATCCCACCCCTGCATTCTCCCAGAGTCCAAAAGTCTGTTCTTTACATCTGTGTCTCTTTTGCTGTCTTGCATATAGGGTCATCGTTACCATCTTTCTAAATTCCATATATATGCGTTAATATACTGTATTGGTGTTTTTCTTTCTGACTTACTTCACTCTGTACAATAGGCTCCAGTTTCATCCATCTCACTGGAATTGATTCAAATGCATTCTTTTCAATAGCTGAGTAATATTTCATTGAGTATATGTACCACAGCTTTCTTATCCATTCATCTGCCGATGGGCATCTAGGTTCCATGTCCTGGCTACTGTAAACAGTGCTGTGATGAACATTGGGGTACACATGTCTCTTTCAATTCTGGTTTCCTCAATACCATGTATTTTAATGTCCTTCCTTACCTTTATGTCTTTATTTCTCTCTTTACTAGCTTAAATTTCAAAGTCTATCACACTTTGCACACATACATAATTCTTTGACTCTGTATTCTACCGACTCCACAAAATCTGAACCCAGCTAAACCCAACTTTAAGTCCTTGACACCTGGGCCTAAGCAGCAGTATACAACCAGAAAAAAATCAAGAGAACCCTCCTGGCTTGTTTCACTTTAAATTTACAACAAGAGATTCTAAGTGGGCCCTCAGCATTGCCCAGCTATAAAATCATCTTGTGTTAATTTCACACTTTACTCTCTACTCTGACGTAATTTTTCAATAGCTTTTTTTTTCTTCTCAAGACTCTCCCTCTCCTCATTCTAAGCTTTCTTGACTCTAAGAAAAAAAAAGAAGCAATTAGAAGAAAGCTATATAAATTGGTAACACTGAGTATACCAAACAGCCTAGATGTATACCCTTGTATTCAGCTGTTTCCTTCAACTAAAGTGAATCTAACTTCTAGCTAAGTCCAACCCTTCCATTTGCACACTGAATCCTTTCCACTTGCCTCAGGGGTAATGTCCCTGCAATTCCCTCATCCCTCCTAAATCATAGACTTAATCCTATGTTCTGGACTATTTCCATCACAAACAAATGTGCTGTGATATCTCCCAGGTTAAAAAATATAGACATGGTTAACTTACTGAAATACCACTTTGCCCTGTAATGGGACAGTAATTCGCGGTCCCATTTCTCTTGTGTTCACAGGAAAACTACTCCCAAGTTTCCAATGCCAGTGTCTATCTACTTGTCTTTCCCTTTAATATGCTACTGGCATTCCAAACTCAACTTGGCTACTAAACTCTCGGCTTTTCTTGTTTAATATTTCAGTAGTCACACCATAATATACTAATTACTTTGGCCACAAAAGATTCTTCTTTGATCCTGGTCTTTCTTTCATACCTCATATTATATGTTCATGTCTCACAGAAAATTCTATTTTCTCTTCCATCAATATTTGTCTCGACTGAATTCTTTTCATAACCTTCACTGCCAACATTCTAGACCTTGCTATCATGATACCCTGCCTAAATTAATGCAATCGCTTACTAACCAATCTCCCTACCTTCACACTTGCCTATTACACTTATTATTCACACAGAAGTGAGAGTGTTATTTTTTAAATATGTATTAAAATGTTTATACTTTTCCCTATGTACACAAACAGCAATGGCTTTCAATTATCCTTACAATAAAAATTCCTTATCAAGAGGGCATTACTATGCTATTTCACCAAAATCATTTCCTCTGCCCTATGCACTATAGTATGGACACACCAGTCTACCTGTTGCTTCCAAATACACCAAGCTCGGTCACACCTCAGGGCTTTTGCACTTGTGTTTTCTTGGTCTGGAATACTTTTATTCCAGATCTTCACATATTCTGATTCTTCATTTCAATTACATCTCTCATCAAATATCACTACATTAGAAAGGTCTGGGATTACTTCACATAAAATAGTACACTTCTGTAATGCTGTGTCATACACTGCTTTATTCCTTTGTTGCTTTCATCATTCCCTGACATGGTGTCCCCTGCTTATTTATTTATTTGTTTCTGTCAGTCCATGTGTTCCATGAAGAGAGGCACTTTGTCTTGTACACCACTGTATCACCACAACACAGGCTAGTGCTTGGCATGTGTCAGATATTCCTAAACATTTGTGTAATAAGTTATTTTATCAGCTTCTTAGAACGAATAAAAACTGCCATAAACTTAACAGCATGAGATAAGAGAAATTTATTCTCTCATCATTCAGAGTCTGAAACAATGGTGACAGCAGGGTGGCTCTTTCTTGGGGGTTCATGTGTTACATGCCTCTCTCCTGGCTTCTGGTCATCCAGCCAATCCTTGATGCTCCTTATCCATAGACATGTCTCTCCATTTTCTCCCTCCATCCTCATATGGTGTATTCTGTGTTTCTTCACATTTTCTTCCCCATGCATGTTGCTTTGACCAATTTTCTTCTTATAAGTACACCAATCATCAGATTACACCAAACCCTAATCCTCTGTGACCTCATCTGAATTCAGTTACATCTGCAAAAATTCTATTTCTAAATAAGATCCAAAGTCTGAGGTTCTGAGTGGACATAAATTTTGTGGGAGAGATGGGACATAATTCAACTCAGTACAGTTGTACCAAATTATAAAGATTAAAAATTTTCAAATCATATAAGAATAATTTTAGGATATAACTTGGATGCTATGTCTAACATTTTTTAAAAATCCTGGCAAAGAGTTTCAATATTTGAGTGATCCTCTTATGTACCTTTTCAACCCTCATTCTTTCATTCAAATATATGTTCTTTTATTTTAAGAAGTATTGTTGAATGTTTCTATATTACAAATACTGTGCTAAGTAATTGTTGTTTAGTCACTATCACGTCCAACTCTTTGAGACCTTGCCAGGCTCCTCTGTCTATGGGATTTTCCTGGCAAGAATACTGGAGTGGGTGGCCATTTCCTTCTCCAGGGGATCTTCCTGACCCAGGGATCGAACCCATGTCTCCTGCACTGGCAGGCAGATTATAGCTGAACCATCAGGGAAGCCTTGCTAAGTAACGGAGACACATTAATTAGCAAGACAAGATGGTCTTTCTATCTTGCTATCTTCTCTCAGGAGGTTGACAATCTATTTGAGTGATAGTGTTACTTTTTTAGGACATGTGCTATGACCTGAAATTTTCAGCTGCTATCAGTCAAGTTGCATTAGTAAACTAATTTGGCATACTCCAGTTGAGTAATACGAGGAAAGTTTAATAAAAGAACAATTTTAAAAGTTTTAAGGCAGGTTTCGGGTTAGTAATCAAGAAATAATACAGTACCACAGGAACAGTAATAACAGACATCATTTACTATCCTTAGACCTGAAGGGCAAAGAGGAAAGAAAGGATGAAAAATAGGACTCCTTGATAGTATCTCTATATCTAGAAGACAGATGATAACCACAGTTATATGTGTTCACTTTTTAGGAAATGCCTGAGTTATTGTGGACAAACTTCTGCCTTGATTTTACAACACCTAAGCTTTTTAAATGCTTTGAGGAAATGATGTATAACAAAAAAATAGAACCAGTGAATTAACCAATTTATGAGTATCTTTTTGTTATATATGAAAGAACCATCTTAAACATGGAATTGTTAAGTCATCTCTGAAGCACTATGAAGCAGACTTTTTTCATTGTGGTGGCAACAAAAGGCAAAATGAAGTGTAACAGAAGGAATTTATGCAGGTGTGTTTATGTTTCATTTTGATTATAACCACTGGTGTATTTGTGGATTTCTTTTGGCCATACTATATGAATAGATTTTTAAACAATTAAATGAAAATAATCTCTCAATAATACTTGAATAGTACAAATTTTAAAGTCATCTAGAAGCATTATGCTTTTTGGACTTTATTGCTCTGGGTCTCATTTTAGATTGCACATTAAGAAAACATGGTATTTTAATCGTAACTTAGAAAAAATCTATTTTGAGGTCTGTTATCATTTTGTCTTTTAAGCAAATTTTCTCCCACAAAAGCTGGATTATATCTCTTTTCTGATTGTTAGAGTGTACTGTATTTTTGATAATCAAACTACCCATGGCTTTGGAATTTTGAATTAGTAAATATTCACAATGTGCAAAAACTCATGATATATACTGTACTATCACATAAAAATATGTTTCATTGTGTATTATATATACACACAAAAAATGAAGTTACTCAGTCATGTCCAACTCTTTCCAACCCTATGGACTGTAGCCTGCCAGGCTGCTCTGTCCATGGGATTTTCCAGGCAAGACTACTGCAGTGTTTTGCCATTTCCTTCTCCAAAGGATCAGACAAATATGGAGATACCATTAGAGACTAGACAAATACATCAATTTACAGACTGTTTGTAATCATAGATGATTCTGTGTTCCTGGATGCCTTTGCTTCTCAGATTTTCATAACATATATGTATACTTTTAAAAGTTGGAGGGGAAAAGTATCATTAAAGGCAAGGTAAGTGGTGCTTAAGACAAATTAGCAGACTCTTGAGGAAATACAATATAAGGACTACAGGGGGAAGTTAGGATAAATGAAACATTTTGGGGACAACATGGTGATCTACTATGTATTGAGTATGTTTCAAGTAAAAAAAATATGAAATATTTGAAACTGCAAGTGTTACATCATATATTTTCTAAAATCTTTGCTGCCTTTTTCAGAATCCTGCTGATAGTGGGTCTTTGAAATATTGTCCCTCACAACCTCATCCATTATCAGGTGAAGAGCAGTTCATTAGGCTCACTGCCATCATTCCCAACTCATCACTTTAATGTAAGCCAAAACTTTTCACACTAATAAAGGAGCAAGCTTCATCACTGCGCCTGGTAAAGCACTTGGGCCTGGTCTGTCTCAAACCGTTGTTTGATATTCCTGTGATTATTTCTTTCATGAATATGTGTCTCATCCTAAGGTACCCAGGCTATGGTACCACTCTTCAAAAGGTGGTATTGCACAATGGAGAACTGAGACTTCAGTACCAGATTACCTGGGCTTAAATATGCCAAATGAGAATATTTATATAGCATAATGATACTGAATGTGCATATATACACACACACATGCATATATATATTGTATAATAATTCTAGAACAAAGATTTTATATAGATAAAATAATTCTAGAACAAAGATTATTAACCTTATAAATAACATATAGTCAGAAGTGCCCTGGTATGCAGACATTATTTAGGACCATTTCCAACAAAGTTTTATGATAAAGTAATTATTAGTATTTCTTTCTCTTAGTCCAATAATATAAAAAGCATTCCCACACATGTTTTCACATGTGCCAGCCACTCCAAGACATAATTAGGCTAGATATTGTTATGTACTTTTGGTTTGCAGAGGGTGGATACTGAGTAAAGACACAGACACTGAGTTTACCCAAAGACACAGTTAGTAACAAGTGGAAATTAATTTCCCATCTCTTAGAGCAGCATTCCCTGAATACAACCATTTTTCTCATTTATTTTTACACCAAGGGTGATTGCCAAGTACCAACATATATACAAACTCCGGACCTTCAGAAACAAAAGCAGACCTGAGCAGTCCTTCCTCATGCTCCTCCCCAATCCTCCGTACTGTCCTAAAGGAAATTACCATCACTTTACCCAAGATACCAAGGAATAGAAAATCTATTTGCCACCCACAGCCTGGATCCCATGGGGTCGCAGAGAGTCAGACATGACTGAGTGACTGAACTGAACTGAATAGCCTGGATCAGCTGTTGGCAAATATTTTTCTGAAAAGAGTCAGTTAGTAAATATTTTTGAATTTGCAGTGAGAACTAATCACCTCTGCCTTTGCAGTGTGAAAGCGGCTATAAGTGATATGTGAATGAGATATGTGAAGGAATCAGCAAGGCCAAATATGGTTGGAAAGGAGCTCAACATGGGTCCCCACCCCCAGATGATTTCTGAGAAAACTTCTCAAAACCAACATTCCATGGTTACGTCTGCCGACAAAAGCAAAACTTGCATATGAACCTCTGCTTGGCCTATCATTGCCATAGTGATAAGTATTACTCAGAGGACAGTTTGTCATTTTTAAGAATTTAAATGAACTGAAAACATTTAAAAGTCATTCTTTGCAAGCAACAGAAACCTAAAACAAAACTGGCTTAAATAATAAAGAGAAGTACCTGACTGAACAGACAAGAGGTGGATCTGTCTAATTTCAGGCCAGGATGGTTCAAGAATAAAAGAATTGTGGCCAAATAAAGAAATAAACCAAATAAAGAATTAAATCATAAAAGAAAAATATGAACTGTATCACTGCCACAAAAAAAGAAATTTATCCATTAAAAACATACAACAATGAAGGGAGAATGTAGGTACTATATTGCTATTACATTTATTCTGGTCAAGTCCTGTTTCATTAAGTAGCGTTAGTCACTCAGTCGTGTCCAACTCTTTGTGACCCCACAGACTATAGCCCACCAGGCTCCTCTGTCCATGTGATTCTCCAAGCAAGAATATTGGAGTGGGTTGCTATTCCCTTCTCCAGAGGATCTTCCTTACCCAGGGATCGAACCTGAGTTTCTTGCATTGCAGGCATTTTCTTTACTGTCTGAGCTACAAGGACGTCCCTGTTTCATTGAGAAATATGTCTTTACATCAAAACTGTTTGGCTCATCTGTTTACTATCATGTCTTTCCAAAAATGTCTAGTCAAATAGGATCAAAATATCCTATATTATGTACCCATCAATGTAACAGTGATCAACGTAACAATAATCGCTGGTCTTCATTTATTTAGAAAATCTAATTTTGTAGGCTATACACTGAAATGAAAAAAAAATTGTGATAAAATTCCAAGTCTAAGTAACAAGACAGAAAAATACAGTATCATCCCAACTGTGCTTGCATATGTATGTATCTATAGGTATACACAGAGACAAGTGCAGATACAAATTGACTTTTTTCACATGCAACCACCCTCACCCTAAAAAAGTAATTTGATCCTCTGCTGGGAAATTTGCCTCTTTCCTATTATCAAGAACGTGGTCTCAGAGGGATGAATTCCTAGGGTTAGGTACTGACTGGCTTCGCATACCTCATTCCTTGGTTCAAAATAGTTATGTCATAAATAGTCATTTAGATTACAATCTAAATGAGATGAGAGAAAATATTTACTAAGACTTCTGGAGAGAAAGGAGGTTTCTTCGTTGTTGTTCTCTTGGCTTTTACTATTGTTTATTTGTTTTGCAGGGCTACCTTATGAAATTCTTTTGCACTTAAACAGGAAAGAATTAAGACTGATGAAATAACAGCATACATTCTCTAAATATAAAGGTAGGACTGTACTATTAAAAACAAAACTGAGAATAAGAGGGAGAAAAACGGAGTCCAGATCACAGTTCTTTTATTCTTGAATCAATCCAAACCTTAAATTCAATAGATCTCTTATGGTAGCTCAGATGGTAAAGAATCTGCCTGCAATATTGGAGACCCAGGTTTGCTCCAAGTTGTGAAGATCCCCTGAAGCAGAGAATGACAACCCACTCCAGTATTCTTGCCTGGAGAATCCCATGGACAGACCAGACCATGGGGTCACAAACAGCTGGACATGACTGAGCAACTAACACTTAGCTGTTAATAGGCTCGGCAATTTTCTTTATTACTTAAGCAAGCTGAATTTTAGGTTTCATTACTTACAAAGTATGATTTGTAAAATTCACTTAATTTACATTCTCAAAATACTAATAACAACAGAGTGCCAATTAATATACACGGTAAGTATCTGACAGTCTTGTGACGCATGTCTCTTATTCCACGTAGGAAACGCAATGTGAAAACATCTGTTTCCCTGGATTTCCTGAGCATATGTACATTTCAGACCAATTACTTCACTTGAATTATTTTACCATAGGCTGCAGTTCTGTTTGTTTAAAAGCATAAATACCAATATAGTGCTATTTCAGTATCAGTGCAAGTTATTTTACAAGGCTGTAAACTTCATCTTTCTTTGCTTGCATAATGATCATAACAAAGAGTGTACGTCAGTCTCTGAGCTCTTCAGTAAAACCAGTGCCTTCAAAATATTTTGAAGTGCAGGAAACTTTGAATTTATGAAATATTTATAAGAAATCACATCATGTCTACAGCGGTTCTCAGCTGTGACTACAGCATATGGTTTATAAATTGAAACAGGTGTGGGAGAACAGGTGGTCACAGCCAAGCCAAGGAAGGACTGGAATTTATTGTGGGGAAACAACATGATAAAATAGCACCACTGGCATCGAAGGCAACTTGCTGACTTGAGAGCAGAACCTAAAAAATCTTCACAGGGGCAAATACATATGACAGCACTTGAGATGAACATGTTCACCTACTCAAATCCCACATATGGAAGCTGGGAAGCAGTCGGTGTCATTTTATATGGTGAGCAAGTGCAAGTGACTCTTTACATTAAATTTCACTAGCATGAATGTCAACTTCATTAAAAAAAAAAGAAAGAATAAACTCTTTCTCTTACCTCTTTTAATACAAACCTAGTTCAAATGAGAGTTAGAGTCACTTTCACCTGTGTTATATATGCTATTTCTAAGGATAATGCCACATATGCTATCCTACATCCACAAACTTCATGCATCAGAAAAGTACCCTCTTTTTGTAGGGGGGTGGCTATAATTATCCTATTATTTCAGAAAATACCTTCAAAATAACTCATCTTAAAATATTATGCTGTTTAAGAATAAAAGTAACAGAAGATAGCATTAATGATTTTTAAACCTCCTCCCGACCAAACTGCCAGTACCTCAGTCCACATTCAGATCTTAGAAGTCCCTCCTAATGAAAGTAACTGAGACACCAGAGCTAAGAAGAGTGCATCTAGATTAGTTTAGGATGAGCATACATACTTACATTTAAATATGAGCATTTGACATCTTCTAGAGATTCACAAAGTTTCAAATAAAATATTTTATGGTGTTATATTTTAAAAGACACGCTAACCCTGGCCAGTGTTGATGTCTGAGTAATTTCCTAGGCCCAGCAAACATACCAAGTTTTCAGAGCCCTGAAGATAAGGTGTAACACCCCAAAACATGGACTCATTTTCCATTCTACCTTAGTCCACCGCATCTCTGGATACCTGGCAAACAAATGCAATATTACCTCATGAACTGACTGTATATCTTAAGTACTCACCAGTGGATTTGGGGAGAAGCTTTGAGAACAAGTTGAGGAGCGGCTGTCCTTTGAGATTGAAGAAATTCCATTAAAGACTTTGGATGTCATGAAGGAGGCAATGGTTCAGACAGAGGAAGCGGCTGCTGAGATTATTAGGAAATAGGAGATGAAGCACTTTGAGAAGGAAAAGAAGTGGCTGGCTGCAATTGCCCTGGAATCTTCGGAAAATAGCAGGAATACTCCAGAGGAGGGTGAGAAGACAAGTGAAAGACCGGAAAAGAAGAAAGAGAAAAAGTGCCAGGAGTCTCCTCAGGAAAATGGAACGGAAGACCCATCTCTCTCCTTTTCCAAACCCAAGGAAAAGAAATAATTTTTCAAGGAGAAACTGGTTAGCAGTGATCTTGAAGAGAGAGCTGGCTGTGGATTCTTCCCAAGAGGAAGAAATCTTTTTCAAAGAGGAACCAGTTAGGGGCCCCTAGGAGTCAAGAAATAAAAGTATCCCTAAGGAAAAGAGGAAATTCTCTTCCAGGGAGGAGCCACTTGGCAGCGGACCTGAAGATGCTGCTGCCGGCAAGGATAGTGGCTCCAAGAGAAAGAAAAAGCTACAAAAGCTATCCCAGGAAAAGAAGAATGGACATTTCCCTGGTGGCGCCTACCTTGCAGAGATATTTCCCAACCCATCACCTATAGCCCAATAAAAATAAAAGCAAAATCATGAGAGAAAAAAAAAAAAAGATACCTTATAAAATCGAGAGAGAAACTCTTCCTTATCCTTGTCCTAGTTCATATTCTGACATGTACTCAAATGAGAACGGACACCACAACCTCGGAGAGTTGGGCGAAACCTAAGGTAAACCAAACTACCCTTCTTTAATTCTCTAAAATTCTTTCTACAATTACATAGTTTGTCTTAACATATGTATGAGGGGTCGTTTTCAGAAAAGAAAGCAAGGTAGAGTGAAAAGTCACACAGGGATTTATAACCAAATTCCCTACTTACGGAAGGGGGTGGGAAAAAGCCGATAGAGCGCATGCTCAACGCGGAGTTCACGCCGTAACTCACGCACGCATTACGCACATACGCAAGGAGGTACACGGGGTGGAAGAAACGCACACGTGTGTGTCCTTTGAGAGTAAGCGTGCCTCTTCCTACCTGCTGGGGATTTGATTTCTGGCAGTTTTTAGGTGATTCCCGTCTCCCAGCAATTGCCTTAGGATACAGAGAGCCAACTCTGTAAGGTAAGTTCCCATACAAGACGACTCTGCAAGGCCTTACCGAGCCCAGAGCTCATCGTAGATGTGACTTGAACATAGCCTAAGGTCTCACTCTACCCATTTCTCTGCTCTTTGCTTTGTTACAGATACTGAGTCAGTAAGCTTCCTGTACACAAATCTCTGTCTCAGAAGCTGGGAAACACAGTCTGCAATAGTTAGTGCTATAAGTGGCCCTAGGAAGCCTACTGAATCACCTGTCGGCAGCAGACAGAGCATTCAGATCTCTTGGCAGGCAGCGATAGCGAAGTTCGTTAAAACTTTTACTGTTAGAAACTGGTATGTGCTGGAAGGGAATGCACTGATAGAAATAATGTATCGAGGATTAAGAAGTGCACCAAAATAGTATTGGCAAAGGCAAAGGAAATGGATAACTATTTTGAGGGAAATTGTTGATTTAGAGGGGGAAAAAAATGAAAGAGTGAACAATTAAATTCTAAGAGGCCCTCCTTGACAATATATCAATATAAAGAGACTCCGATCTTATCCTGTCAGGGGATAGGAAAATCCAGTTTAATCATAAAAGTAGCAGAAACTCAAAGAAGATTAAGAAACTTGAGCTTTTATCCTCAATAGGTTTGCTGTACCAGTAGAGTTTCCATAAAAATTTGGAGAGCTATGGAATCGGGTAATAGAACATGCTGTCCTTATGAGCAAAACAGAGGTATTGAGAGCATCTCTCGATCTATGCAAACAATAAAATAAGGATTAATGATCAGAAATCTAAGAGGGGCCACACCAGCTAAAAGTCACAACACCTTGCCTAATTTATGAATTCAAGTCAGTTTTCAGACCCAGAACTCACATACTGTAGTTATTGAGTTTACAGAAGAAAGAACCCTTGCAATACTGTAGCAAGAAAATGTGGCCATTATTCCCCCCATTCCTTCTTCAAGGAAATCTGTAGCCAGAGTACTTTCCCTACTGAACTTACTGTAGGGAAAGTAGAATACCCAAAAGATATTGAAGACACAAAATCCAAACTGGCATAGACAACCAGAGGCCTAAAGCATCATCAAGCCCTTTTGTGAGAGTGTAATTTATGGAGGCCAGGCAATAAATGGAATCTTGGCCAGGTGTGGCCCACATTGGGTCCACTTCATCCATAAACCCACCTAATACCAGTTTTCTTGTCCAAACATAATATAATATATCCCCAGTTATAAAATCTTATGGACATATTTGGTAGTTGGCAGGCCCCACATTGACTCCTTATCCTGTGAGGTAAGACCTATTCATAGTTGGAAGGTCAAGTGGCAGTTTTCTAAAGCCCACCACCCCAAGCCAAAATAGAAAAAAGCAATATCATAGCTTGGAGGAAATGGAATAGGTTAATGTTATTCTTGGGGTGGTGATGCCCATTATATCTCCACTCTGTTCATGTCTCTAAAAATGCCAGGTGGATTCTGGAAGATGGTATTGACTCATGCCATCTCAACCACTCAGCAATTCCAATTACATTTGTGTGGAATGAGGAATCTTTGCTAGATCACGTTAACACAGCCTCGGTATATATTATGCAATCAGTGATCTTACAAATATATTTCCCTCCCTATCAAGAATGAAGGTTAGAAATGGTATTTCTAAGTATTAAGACAGATTAGAATATACTTGTCATAGGCCTATAATAACACTATTATCCTGTAAAAAAAAAAATAGTCCAACGGCAACAGGACCAAGTGAAAACCCCACAGATAGATGATTTCATCTTAATGACACCAGGCAAACAAGAGGGGCAAGGGAGTTGAAATCCTGGGAGGACAAATCCTGCAGAGGACATCAGATGACCCTTATAAACATTTGGAGGGTAGATACCACTGAGATTTGGAACAAGTCTGGAGTTCTCAACCATGCCCAGGCATCCTCTCCAATGTAAAAGATAAATTTTTGCATTTTGCACCTCCTGCCACTAAGAATTAAGTGTAATGTCTGTTTCGTCTCTTGAGTTTTAGGAGTGGGATGTTCCATCTCTGAGAATGCTGTTTTGATCCATATGTCACGTGACAAAGTGCTCCCAGCTTTGAGTAGCACCTACGAGAAACGTGCTTGCAAACTCTGGTGCATGCCCGTATGACCATATGACCTAATACAGTAGTGCTGAGGTACCTGTGTTAGGGAAAAGAGGTGGTGTACAGTTAATGACAGGTCCCAATGAGAGAATCACTGGCACAGACTACTAAAATTCTGGGTAAAGTTCATGCTTTCTGTAGCAGAGAATTATATACCTTTTGAAAAACAGAGGTGGGGACAATGTCTGCAAGAAACTAGCTTATATGTTTTGAGGGGCTGGCTATGCAAGTCAGAAATCCATAGGCCAGGTGATGAGAAAGGGTAGCTCAAAACTTTCAGGCAGGAGCTGAGGCTTTGATCCACAGGGGGACTTTCTCCTACCTCAGGGAAATCTCAGTTCTTCTCTTGCAACTGTGGATTGATTTGATCCAGTCCACCCGGATTGTCTAGGATAGTCTCCTTTACTTAAAGTTGGCTGATCATAGATGCCAATCACATTTACCAAATACTTCCAAAGCAGCACCTCGATTAATATTTGACTGAAAAACATAAACTGTGACTTAGTCCTAAGGGAATAAACTGACCATCACACTTGTTTTTTCTTTAAGCCCACTGCTTTATGTGTCTGGCAGCAATCCATTGTACTATAAAAGAGATTCATTCAGAATTACAGACGAACAGGGTGGAACAACATGATCAGGTGACCAGACTTCCATGTCATCTACCACTGTTTTTATCAATGACCCATCTTAAAATGGACGTGTATACCCCTTAGTCTCATTCAGAGGTGACCCTAAAAGACAAAAATGAAGGGAAATTCTCTCAGTATATAGACCTCTGATGGTTAACCTGGCCATCTACTTTGTGTAGGAAGAGAAGTGTACATTCCATAGAATGTGTGTAGATTTATGCTAGGGGATAAAGGGTTTGGAAAGATTCAAATAAGAGAACAATGAAGTCTTGTAGGATAAGCATATTCAAAATAGGTATGAACTATGAAGATCTTTGTATCACATGTCAACACCCATTAGAAAACATCCTAGAAGAAGCACTAAACAACTAAATAGATTGACTAGGCCAGTTGGCATCTTTTCAGAATTTGTCCAGCAGACACCTCAATACTGGCACAATAGACCCATGGACTGCATAATTGTGGCTACCAAGGATGTTTAGATCTAAGAACACTGCTGCCTCTAAACAGTTTACCTGCCAGGGACCAAGACTGATGCTAACTCCTCAATGTGGTACCATCCCTATAAGACTCTGTATAGCCACTTGGTGGAAGCTAACTGCATTAGACACATTCTGCTCCAAAAGGAGCAGCAACTCTTTTTGATTGACATTGATATATATCCTGGGTATGGTTTTTTCTTTTCCTCCAAGAAGGGCCTAATGTAGCACCTCTATTCAAAAACTAATGGAATGTTCAGTTTACTGACACAAGATGCTGAATAACTTTGCATTAAAGCTATTTTACAACACAAGAGGTGCAGATATGGGCATATCAATGTGAAATCCTGGTTCCCATCATATGTTGTACCACTTTGAATCTGCTTTCTTCCCAGTGATTGCCCTCATCGGAAGAGAGTCACGTTGTTCAAGATCAGGCTACTTCCTTGAGACAATCTCCATTCAGTGACAGTCAGTGTAGGAATGTAAAGACCTACGGGGAGTCCGCTAAAACCTTTACTGTTGTTCATCACAGCCCAACCTCTGCCTCTTCCCAGTCGTTTTAGTCACTCCCTTTGTTGACCCCAAGAGTAACACTGAATAACATCGCTGCCTGTAAATTGCTATTTCCTACTCAGCCTGTTAGAACATCCAATCTGCTACAGCAGATTATGCACAATTGCATACTTTATTTTCAAATAAAAGCAAACTATTTGCTTAGCCTTAAAAAGAGACCTTATGTTGAGTTCTCTTAATACAAAACATGTAATAGTAATAATTTTAATAAGAGGACATGAAGAAACATTTGGAGGTGATGGATTTGTTTATGGCATAGATTTTGATCATGATTTCCAAAAAGAGTCTTGTGATTTAAAATAAAGTAAGAATTCCTTTACCCCCCCAAAAAAACTGCTATTATCTTTTTTGTGGCACTTGCCTAAAGATAGATATGAGCTATTCTCTTAAAAGACATGAAAAAGACCATGTAACCTTTCATAAATAAAATAATAACTTGTAAAATATTGCCTAAAATAATGTGTTAGTTTCATGAGTAAATTATCAATTTCTTGAAGTTAAAGCATGTATACGTGTTAATTTGGCATTTACTAGTGCTAGTTATGGGGTTTCCCAGAAGTCTAGACTAAGCCTTTAAGCATCTCAAACACATACACATTCACAGAAATAAAATCCCTACAAAAGTAAAAATAGTTAAAATTATTGAATATGTAATATGTGTCAGAAAATATCATCTAACATTGTTATATACATTATATAATGTATATTCCTCAGGGTACCTGTGAAGTATATGAACTATTACCAATAATAGGTACCAATAAGAAAATTGAAAATTAGAAAGCCCACACAGTTGGTAAGTGGCAGACCTAGGATTATAACTATAGTCTGCTTAAATTTGGAACCATGCTTTTAAATATTATGCAGAAATTTTAATGAGAAAGAGGAATACAATAAAAATAATTAAACTATATATGTTAACCATGCAGTACAGCAGAATACAGTGTACACTTGTAAATTCAATTAGGTGTGTCAAGTTTACAAACTATTTTTCAAAATTTGTCACAAAAATTCTTTAGTTTTACAAAGACAAAAGCAGATTATAATTGTGTTCACCAGTAATTTATGTATTTGGAGGGTTTTAAACTCAGCTTCTCAAAAATAGTCTCATTTTGATATATTGAACACTTGCTGTAACATTCATTCTTTGAACACCCAGTATAAATTTTTACCAGCCAATTAACAGCATCATGCTAGGAACTTGCATCTCTTTTGTAGTGAAATGTAAACAAAATTTATCAGTCATTTACTTCCCACTTCAAATAAACTAAAATACACTTTGCAAGAGATGTTTGTCAGGTCTAAAGGTCACTTAGAACTTAAGTTAAATACACTGTCTAGAGGCTGCAGGAAAGTGTTTACCCAAACTCAGACATCTTTATAAAAGCTCTAAAGTGCTTTAGAGTTTTCAGGCAATGGCCTTGAATCACACTTCACAAATATGTGGTAAACACATTGCATTTTAAAAGAATATCAAAGCATATTTCAAACATTGTTAACCCTTCAAAATCTTTCCTAGTCTAAGGGCTAATATCATAGTTGAATATCCAACATCATAAATAATTGATGACTTCTGGTGCTTCTGTTTTGCTTGTCTTGGTGGTTAGCTGCTTCGTGATGAAGAAGTAAATCACGTCATCCCTACTACCTTATGACGATAAATTACTCAGAGCTCTATGATTTCATCTGATAATTCAACAGTTCTTTATTGCCCACTTATTTTCCTCCAGGTGCTCTCCTCACAGTCCCAATAAAAGTATTGAACAAACTACACACTCCCTCCCTTCATTAAGATTATTCTCTAGTATGATGGAGTTACAGAAAATAGAGATAGAATTAAATTTCAGATTGTAATGAAGAGCTACAGTGAAAATGAACACAGTGATGTGGAGAAACCAACATTTAAATTGATGTAATCATCAGTTCAGTTACTCAGTCATGTCCAACTCTTTGACACCCCATGGACTGCAGCACACCAGCCCTCCCTGTCCATCACCAACTCCCGGAGCTTGTTCAAAACTCATGTCCATTGAGTCGGTGATGCTCCAACCATCTCATCCTCTGTCATCCCCTTTTCCTCCCACGTTCTATCTTTCCCAGCATCAGGGTCTTTTCAAATGAGTCAGTTCTTCGCCCTAGGTGGCCAAAGTATTGGAGTTTCAGCTTCAACATCAGTCCTTCCAAAGTATATTCAGGACTGATTTCCTTTAGGATGGACTGCTTGGATATCCTTGCAGTCCAAGGGACTCTCAAGAGTCTTCTCCAACACCACAGTTCAAAAGCATTAATTCTTCAGCACTCAGCTTTCTTTAAAGTCGAACTCTTACATCTATACATGACTACTGGAAAAACCATAGCCTTCACTAGATGGACCTTTTTTGGCAAAGTAATGTCTCTGCTGTTTAATATGCTGTCTAGGTTGGTCATAACATTCCTTCCAAGGAGTAAGCATCTTTTAATTTCATGTCTGCAGTCACCATCTGCAGTGATTTTGGAGCCCCCAAAACTAAAGTCTACTGTATGCACTGTTTCCCCGTCTGTTGGCCATGAAGTGATGGGACCAGAAAACCTTAGTTTTCTGAATGTTGAGTTTTAAGCCAGCTTTTTCACTCTCCTCTTTCACTTTCATCAAGAGGCTCTTTAGTTCTTCTTCACTTTCTGCCATAAGGGTGGTGTCATCTGCACATCTGAGGTTATTGATATTTTTCCCAGCAATCTTGATGCAGTCATAATCTCTTCTAAATTTTAAGTTCTGATTTTATGTTTAAGAACTCAAACCAGAAATCACCACTTTCTAAATGTCATTCTAGATACTTTAAGGTAGTATTTTGATGTGGCCCATGAAGCTTGTGTGAGTTTTCCAGCGATGAGGTAAAAAGAAAAAAAATACAGAATTGGTGGCTTAAAGATCAGAAATTTATTTTCTCTGTTCAAGATCCAGGTGTAAACAGAGTTCATTTCTTCTGAGACATTTCTCCTTAACTTCCAGGTAGCTGCTCTTTCTTATGTCCTCATATTCTCTTTTATCTGTGCACATGCAACCCTGGTGTTTCTTTTTGTGTGACCACATTTTCTTTTCTTCTAAGAATACCAAATAGATTAAATTAGGGGCCGCTATACTGGCTGCGCTTTGACTTAGTCACCTTCTTAAATGTCCTACTTCCAAATGTAGCCACATTTTAAGATACTGGGGATTAGTGCTTAAATGTGACTTTGGTAGGGTATAATTCAGCTCGTAACAAAATCCAACATGATTTTTTTTTTTTTTTTTTTGCAATTAAGTAGAAGCTTTTTATTAACATGAGGGAAATACAGGGATGGAGGGAGTAGGAATAACATAAACAAATGCAAATGCATGAATAAGCACAGGGAATTTGACTCTTCAAGGGAATTCTGTGTGTAATCCTTTAGGGTTTTTATGTCTAGCAGTTGGCTTGAATTATACCAGGAACACGGTCCCTGAACTTCTAAAGTTGACGTCATTCCCAATGCTGATGTTGCAGCTATTAGAGTAGCATATATCATATACAGCAGTGGGGTCGAGTAAGAATGATAGTATTAACCAATCTTTTTCTGTAAATAGGACCAGTCTGAGATAAGGATTGTTATCAATACATATATGTGTATACAAATATGCATATAAACATTATGTACATATATATATATATATTTATACTGGCATATGTGTATATATGAATATTATAGCAATAGATACATATAACTGTAATCCTTGCAACACCATAATCCTTTCAATACTATAAATTTGGAGTTACTTTATCTGATTTGTAGATGCAGAACCTGAAGTTCAGAGAGGTTAAATAGTCTTCCCTAGATTATATAGACAGAGGTAGTGGCAGAGATATGATTTGAAGTCACCATTGTCTGACTCCAAAGCCAACAGGTGGTTCTTCTTCTAATATATTACTCCTCCGAGGATGAAAATCCTGTTGTCAGGCCTGGTTACTTTTTGTATATGCTTGCTATATAATAGCAGCATAAGCTATGTTTATGCAAGTATCTGGACACCAATATGATTATCCATAGTGAAGGACAAGGAAGCCTAGAATGCTGCAGTCCATGGGGTCCCAAAGAGTTGGACACAACTTAGTGTCTGAATACAACAACAATGATTATCCAAGTCTTTCCCACTTTTCAGATTTACCTTCCAGAATGTTTCATAGGTTTTGACTTCAATTAGTTGAATCAACTATTTGACCTATGTAAAATTTTACTTCATTAAAACAGAGAAGATAGTTTCTGAACCAATACTTCCCAGGTTCTCAATAAAACAAAGGAAGTCAAGATTTCAAAATAGAACATTTCCATTTTCTTTCAGATCAGACTTCTGGCTTAATAATCTGCCCAGCTTTACAAGGCAAGATTGCTCATAGGAGACATTAATACTGAATAACAAGTTCATCATTCATAAATGAATTGAAGGGTTACACAGCCACCTAAATCAGAACCCCCTGTGAGATGTATCAAGCCAAGTGATGAAGCCATAGGAAAAAGAGTAGGAAGCGACAACCCGAACCAGAGGAGCAGGGATTGTATCTGGTCTATCTGATATCTCCCACATCCTCCAGTGACTGTGGCTGCCTGATGAAGTGAAATAAGATGGGAGACCTTTGGGGAGGAAACCTGGAAAAATGAAAGGTCACATTTACCATATAGAACCTTCACTCCATTGATTAATGTCTGTCCTGCCTTGAAGGGCTGATGATTCAATTAGTAATACATGGGGCCAGCACACCTGTGAAAGGGATGAGTGCCAGGAGGGTCAAGCATAGGAAGTGTGTAGAAATTGACAGTCCAAATTAAACAGAGCAAAACAGAAGAGAATTAAGTGATAGATAATGTGTTCTCTGTGGCAAGAACTAGAGCAGGGGGAAAATGAGGCCTAGTTCTAATGCATAATCACTTAACTATTATATAACAAAAGTAGGAACTGATATATTGGTACTCCAATTTTTAATCTTCCTTACATGAAATAGGGGCTTCCCTGGTGGCTCAGATGGTAAAGAATATGCCTGCAATGCAGGAGACTGGGTTCAGTGCCTGGGTTGGGAAAATCCTTTGGAGAAGGGATTGGCAACCCACTCCAGTATTCTTTCCTGTAGAATTCCATGGACAGAGGAGCCTGACAGGCTATAGTCCATGGGGTCACAAAGAGCTGGACACAACTGAATGACTAACTCTTTCTTTCTACATGAAATAGGGACTGTTTTCATATGTATATAAAAGACTATAGTTATAAGTCACAATTTTTCAAACTTGGTGTACACAAATTTGGATCCAAATAATTCTTTATTGTGAGTAACTATTCTGTGTATTGTAGGATGATTAGCAGTATCCCTGGCCTCAACTCACTAGACTCTAATGCAATCTGTTATAATCTTAGCAACCACAGATGTCTCCAGAAATTTCTCCTGGGGGAAAAATATCACCTGTGGTTGAGAAACATTAGTCTAGATCATCCAAATACATGAATACATTTCAACCACAGTCAAATTGCCTTGTTATATCAAATCAGGACATAATGATATTATTTACCCTACTAAATAGGCTTGATGTCTAGGCCTGAAAAATATTGGGATGACACCTATACTCATTCCCAGAGCTAGACCTTCACGGGGATGATTTGCTCCCAGGAGAAAATTAACTGTATATTCAGTCCATTTGGCCTCTTCTTTGATAAGAGAGGAAGAAAACAGTCCTGAGGTATGATACAGGCCCAAAGTTCTATATTTCTGTCCCCAAAAATTCTATATTTCTGTCCTCCATCTTCTTTTGGATCTCTTTCTCTCTCTCCCCTTCCCCTCCCTATTGAAAGAAAAAGTGGAAATTCAGTATAAATCACAGTTCCATTTGTGCAGCTTGCCTACTGCTAGCCAAATGATGAAGCTAATATGATATAATTTTTCTAAAACTTATACCACCTTCTTGCTCTTTTAAATTCACTTTATGATTGTAAGGGATTTCAAGAGTCCACTATAGTTTGTACTTATTTTTTTCATGATGCCCTAACTTACTAAAAAAAATTTATCAGTACTTTTGTTCACTGAAATTCAATTTTTTTGTACTCAAACACATGAAGCTTCCAAAACAAGGTGAATCCAATAACAATAGTCAAAATACATTCTGTGTGATGTGAAAATGACCTGCTGTATGGGGAAACTTGCAGGACAGGGAAATAGACATATTTCTGCTGATATAAAGATAGCATTTTAAGATATTTGCAGAACCACTCATTTCAAAAGTATTCAAGCCAGCACACATCATTTCTCAAAATGTCAGATAAAATTTTAAGTAATATGGAAGATAAATCCCTTTATAGAATATTGTAGTATAATTTGTAGAGCAAATTAAGGCAAGTTACCCTAAGGAAAAAGCAATCTGATGAAATTTAAATAAAATATGCTTATTTTTAATATAAAATGAAAAGAATTGATGAATTTATGTGTAAAAATAGTTTCCATGAGGGTAAACTTTTACTGAATAACTTGCAATTGCCAGACAAAACAGTAGATATATGATATGAATGTGTACTTATCATATATGCAAATGTATATGGATATACAATCCTGGGTATTCATTGGAAGGACTGATGCTGAAGCTGAAACTCCAGTACTTTGGCCACCTCATGCGAAGAGTTGACTCGTTGGAAAAGACCCTGATGCTGGGAGGGATTGGGGGCAGGAGGAGAAGGGGACGACGGAGGATGAGATGGCTGGATGGCATCACCGACTCGATGGGCATGAGTTTGAGTGTACTCCAGGAGTTGGTGATGGACAGGGGTGCCTGGCTTGCTGCGGTTCATGGGGTCGCAAAGAGTCGGACATGACTGAGCGATTGAACTGAACTGAACTGAACTGATATGGATATATTAATATATACATGTATATTTGTTAGGCACATCAAGGTGAGCTTATGAGAAGTAGTATAGTGTAATAATTACTGAATGGTTATGAGTAATTCTTAATAAATGTGATTTTTCTTTTTTTACCAGGACAAGCATTTGGACTACATTTCTTTTTTTTAATTTTTAGTTTTTTAAACTTTTTATTTTATGTTGGAGTATAGTCAGTTAACAATGTTGTGATCATTTCGGGTGGATATCAGAGGGCCTCAGCTACACACACACACACACACACACACACACACACACACACACACACACACGTATTCAGAGGGCCTCAGCTACACACACACACACACACACACACACACGTATTCAGAGGGCCTCAGCTACACACACACACACACACACACACACACACACACACACACGTATTCAGAGGGCCTCAGCTACACACACACACACACACACACACGTATTCAGAGGGCCTCAGCTACACACACACACACACACACACACACACACGTATTCATTCTCTCCCAAACTCCCCTCCCATCCAGGCTGCCACATAACTTTGAACAGAGCTCCCTATCCTATACATTAGGACCTTGTTCATTCATTTTAAATATAGCAGTGTGTACATGACAATCCCAAACTCCCTAAGTGTCTCTTCCCTCTGTTCTTCCCCGTTAACAACCATAGTTTCATTCCTAGATTATGTTTCTAATGCTTTCTGACAATAAGATGCAGTTTGTGATAAAGTTTCAGCCAATGGCATATAGACAGAAGTGTTGCCAAACTTAGAGAATTCACCTATAAAATTCCTGCACCATTCTGCCACCCTCTCTCGGCTCTAGGGCTGGCTAGACGCGCTGGATCCGAGCAGACTGGGAAACTCCGGGAGACTGCAAAGCATCTAGACGGAAGAAATCTGGGTTGTGAGTGACTGGCTTAGCAGCCACGTGCACTCCCTCCTCTCCTGCCTTAAGTCATGATGGAAACAAGAAATAAACGTTTATGGTGTTCATCGACTGAGATTTGGGGGTTATCTGTTAGTGACTTTTAAAAAATGCTATTACCTGTATCTCCCAGTTCTTACCATTTAAGAGATCTTCAGCCTGACTTCCCATTGCGAGAACCAGAACCATTTTTTGGTTTTGCCTAAAGGATATTTACTTTGGCCACCTGATGTGAAGAAAAGACCTCATTGGAAAAGACCCTAATGCTGGTAAAGATTGAAGGCAGGAGAAGGGGCCGCCAGAGGGTAAGATAGTTGGATGGCATAACTGACTCACTCAATGGACATGAGTTTGAACAAACTCCAGGAGATAATGAAGGACAGGGAAGCCTGGTGTGCTATAGTTCATGGGGTCTCAAAGAGTCAGACAGGACTTAGCGACTGAACAACAACAAAAGGCTGTTTGGCCACCAAAACACTTGTCTGTTCAGAAATTATAGGGAACTTGTCCCTATTATTTACTACTGCCCTTCCCTGGAAGCCTTCAACTAATGACTGCTGGCATTTTCTGCAAAATTTCCCCTCTCCTGGACCCTCCTGCAGGATACTTTTGAAGCAAGTCTCCCCTAAATTCCAGAATTTCCAGAGCTCCAGTGACCCACCGTGGTTCCTGACTGAATAACAGCCTTTGTTGGCTGCCTGCCCTCCTTTCCCTGTCTTGTATTCTTGCTCCTCTCCCATACCACTTACACTCATATCCTTGTCGGGGGTATGCCTTGAGAAAATCCCAAACTAATGCAAATATTTAACCTTTCTAGACTGTTATGAAGAGCTATACATCCAGATATTCACTAGTCTAATTTGGCTTGAACCCTCCCTTCCTAGCATTATAAATAGGGATAGCACAATCAAATTTTCTAAATGACCATGTTTTCCTCTGAAACATATGGGTCCTAACAGTAGTTATTTCATAATATATGTTCTTTGGCGACTAGAGGTGATAAAAATAATAACTTTGTAAATTGTCTAGTATACAGTGAGTACTGGCTAAATGATGTCATTCTTGTCATTGTTATATAGGTAGGTCAGGTATAGTGGAAGTGGTATTTAAACTCTGTGGTATCTTTCCGGGTAATACTTTGTCTTGTGGTATGACAACTCTTGATAATTACCATGTGTTACTGAAGTCATTTCTGAAATGTCTAATTTCAGGTTTGATTTTGTATCAAAGTTGTACATAATTTAGAATAAAATATTTTTGCAAAGTTTATTTTGAGAAATATTAATTGTATCTATCCCCCACCCTGATTTCCTCTCCCCAAAGGCAACCAACTTTATTCTATTATTATTTTGATATTTATCCTTATTTGTCTACATGACATGCTTGTATTGTTATTTAATGACTTTGTTTTAGGCATGATCTACTGATGTCCCACATCCTTCCTATAACCAAACTTCACGGCATAGCTATACCATTTTATATTTACTCAGCATTAATATCATGTTGACTATGTAAAGCCAAATATACTTGAACTACATCAGTTGGCTTACATTTTTATATAACTACTAAGATCCGAATTGTCTATTACCAATTATCTTCTCTAATGACATTGATATCTATCAGGTATCCTATTCATTGTGTCTTCTTAGAGAAGAGAAAGAAAATGGTATTATCTGATGTGCATAATCTTGATGCTCTGGTTATAAAAAACATCTCTCAGTCTAGCCAACAATTACCATTAGAAACTTAAAGACCATTTTAGTTTACATAGTGTATGTACCACAGCATTAATCCTAGAAGTTATTTTTTAATACGTAATTCAAGATTGAGATGTGACACAAAGTCATAGCAAACGCAACATTCCACAAACAAAACATTAAGCATCATGGCTCAAAAATTTGGGGGTTCTCATTCCTTAAAGAGGAAGAGCCAAAACCTGACAATTAAGGCCTACTACATTCACAGTACTCCAGGCAAACTGAACTACTATTTTTCCGTAGCTACTTAATACTTTCCCAGTTCTCTGACTCTGTCCATGAGTTTTCTCTACCTTAAAATACCTTTATTTATTCAAGATTCTTGTGGAAGTAGTCATTTCCACCTTTGAGTTCAAATATCAGTACATTCAATGAAAAAATATGTTATGGTTATTTATGCATTGTTATCTCCTCCTACTAGACTATCAATTCTTTGAGGACAGGGCAATGTTTCATTCAGCTCTTAATTTTTAAATCTCCTCCCACATCCCACTTGGAAAAGAAATGCAAAATAAATGTCATCTGCAATAAATTTATAGAATAATATTATATTCACACCACATACATAAAAATTGTATTGCAAGGTTTACTGTTTGCTTTCTTGAATACACATTTCCTGACCTACTTAGTAAGAAAATCTTGAATTTCATCTGGACACATAAATAAAGAGTAGTTTTTGTACCTGCACTTAAAATTGTGTTTGATCATCTGACAAAATTCTAGCAAATAAGGTATTGAATTAAAGGGTGTATCAGGAGATAATAAAGATGAATGTCCCATGCTGAAGAAATACTCGAAATATGTTTATCAAAAAATTAGTAAGTTTTATATATTATTTATTAGAAATATATGCTGAATATATTTTCCCTAGTGCATAGTTTGCATTTTTAATTGGTTAATGGTTTCTTTTGGTGAACAGATTCCTTAGTTTTAATTAAGTTCAATGTATTAAACTTTTCTGATTAGTGTGTATTATATTCTCTTTAGGCAATCGACTCACACATATACAGATATTGTCCTGTGATTTCCTCTAGAAGCTATTTAACATCCATATTTATATCTGAATTAATAATTATTTTTATTTATATGGATGTTTTATTTTCTAGCACTATTTATTGAAATTTTAAAAATCATCCTGCTATTATCAGTCCTATCAATTTTTTCCAGGCAGCACTTTCTAACAAATCACTTTCAAATGAATTATTGTTCTAAGGACTTGCATTTTCAGAAATCAACCTAAAACAGCCCTTGTTCCTGATCAATAATAGTTCTGCTGGGTGTTATAAATAGATTTATTTTGTCTTCTTGACCTTTTGAGTATACTATAGCATTGCCTCTCTATTCTAAGTTGATGGTCTTGATATGCATGCTGTTAGTCTAAGTGATTTCTTTTTCCAAAAAAATTGTATATTTAATGCTTTTTTACCAACTATATAATGCATATTCAGGCTTTCCAGGTGGCACAGTGGTAAAGAATCCTCCTATCAATGCAGTAGACATGGATTCAATCCCTGTATTGGGGAGATTCACTGGAGAAGGAGATGGCAACCCCCTCCAGTATTCTTGCCTGGAAAATTCCATGGGCAGAAAAGCGTGGGAGGCTACAGTCCATGGGGTTGCAAAGAGTTGGACATGACTGAGCGTATACTTACACACACACACACACACACACACACACACACACAATGCATATGCATGAAAATGCATGCACATAAATAAAGCACTGATGAAAGTATATACCGACCCATATGCTCTTCAGACCCACCAGTTCCCATATCATTTCTGTCATTGCATGTATATGCAGTTATGTACAATTTTTACCTACTTCATATGATACCATATTATATATGCTTAAACTAAGTGGTTTATTTTGTTACTTATTTCTAATTAAAAGTATTTGTTATGTTATAGTCAGAAAATTTCTGTCTTTAGTTTAAAATGTGATTCTTATAGATGACATTTTCTTTCTGGTTGCTTTTAAAGTGTTTTCATTGCCTTTGTGTTTTGCTGGATCAAATTTGTGTATCTCACAGTTATGCTCAAGACTCACTGTCAAAATAAAGAATACCTGTTTTCTTAGCTCCGAAAATTCTCAACCATGATTTTCCTTACCATTTTCTACTAAAATATATTCTAAGAATGCTGTCTCCCTCCAGACCTATTAGAAATACATTACATCCTCTAAGTCTTCATTCTTTGAATTTTAGTCTTGTTACATTTTCCATCTTTTTAGATATTTCATTTTATATAATTGCCTTATATATACTTCAGTTTCACTAATTCTCTTCAACTATGTCATTTTCTTTTTAATTTTAAATTGTGATAGTTTTTATTTGTGTAAGGTCTAGTTCAGTATTTTTCAGATCCCGTGTTTTATGTATTATATCTTTTTTATGTTTGAGTTTCAACTGCTTATAATTGTGAGCATGCTTATTATATTACTATATCCTCTTTATGAGTGTATTTCTATTATATTAAACTCTTGAGGCTGAGACTCATCTGTTGTTCAAGTGTGGGAATGCCTGACAAGAGAAATTTTACATTGATTTACTTCTGGCATCCCACAAGTTTCAAGTTTCACTGGTTTGAGAAGGCTCACTGGCTTGTCTCTCTCTCTCTCTCCTTGTTCTGAGAGTTTTAAAACCATGCAAGTAGTGCAAAATCAAGTCACAAATTTAAAAGAGGTATGAACTTTGCCTTTCCAGTTCTCAAATTAGACTTTTTTAATTTGACTAACTGACAAAGCAGATAAACATAGAATTTTTTTTAAAAGCTGTGTTGGTTTTAGCTGTTGTTTTTCATTAGCTAGAGGGTAGGTTTTTTCCTACATAGAAAGTGCAAAGTGCAGACATTTGAAGAGTTTGGTTTTATCCTCTTTCCTGGGTCAAATCTGTAACTTAGTTTGCTGATTCCTCAAATGGACATTAAAAGTGAGACTGTTGCAGAAAAAGGCAAATAGCCCCACACACCCATCCCCACCCCAGAGGTATCTATGGTTTTGAGCTTAAGTCCTGGGTGCTCTGGTTTTCATTTTTCTCTTGGTTTTGGCACTTGAAGAGGTTCCTTTTCCTTTTCCTCATCTCTTTTTCTCTCTCTGCTTCCTTTTTATTTTCCTTCCTTCTCTCCTTTGCTTCTTTCTTTCTTTCTATCTGGTTCAGGTAATATTGATTTATTAGGCTTCTAAAGCTTCAGCCTTTTTTAAATTTTAAATGTAACCTAGCAACTCTCATATTTTTTCACATATACTTTTAGGCCTTTGTTAGAAAGTTAATTCCCCTGTTATACACTTGGTTAGCTCATTTTTGTCATTTGCTTCAGATTATGAATGCTTACAGGAGTGTTTTCCAGAATCTTGTGTCATTACCTCAAGTCACATTCAACTGTATCAGTTATCATGTTGTTTTAAATGTACTGTATGTATCTGAAGCTAAATCATTTAAAGTTTGGTCAATTTTTAACAAAATTTATCCATTTTTATGAAAATTATATGAGAATGCTTTGCTGAGTAAAGCAATGACTTTTATTTTTCATTTTATTTTTTGTTGGTAATAAATGTGTGATGCATACTTTTTGAAAAGTTAAATTCATTTTATGCAGCATTTCTAAGTATTGGAGCATTCATTTCTGGGAGATTGTCAGTTTTTATCATCTGTCATCAACCTGGAACCCAGAAGTTCTGCAATAGCTTCACTTTCAGGCTTGAGAATAAGGACCATTATTTTCATCCCTAAGACCTATTTGAAAAATGTAAGTTTTTCCATATGATGATTCAAATAGCCTTTATGCCTGTATGCACTGCTCAGATGCAGAGACTACCATGCTTAATTGTCACTCTTACGGACTGATTATGTAACTTGCTCAAGTTAAACATTAGCTGAAGAAAAGACGCCAAGGTAGTGTTCCAGGTTTCTGTCCCTCAACCTGGGCCTTTTCCACATACTGCCTGATTGTTCCTTTCTTTGTGAGGCCATGGGTTTCTGCCTCTGAAAGCAGATGAAAATGAAGGGAGAGGGGAGAAAGAAAAGGAGGGGATGGAGGAGAGATATAAAGCAGAGGAGGAGGAAGGGGAGTGGAGGAGGAGGCGGCAAAGAAGGAAAAAATAATTTTAAGACCTAAAGAAGTTTTGATGACTTGCTTGGACATTTCCAGAATCTGGTTGTGTAACTGAGCAAACCACAGCACTCAGGTCTCTCATTTGTAAGACAACTGTAATATCAAATTATCTGTATTATTTTGATACAGAGAATTTGTATATAGAAAGTGTGTTTTAGAAAATTGTATATACAGGAGGTACTCAATAAATGAGCTACTTTAATATTGCAATTATTTTTTCCTTTTTTTCTTTCAGTTTTATTGAGATACAACTAACATACAGAACTATAAATAAGGTGTACAGCAGAATGATTTGACTTACATATATCATAAAATGATTATTACAATCAGTGGGTTTAGTGGACATCTATCATCTCATACAGATACAAAATTTGGGGGAAAAGAAAAAAGTTTCCCTTGTGATAAGAATCTTTAGGATCTATTCTCTTAGTAACTTGCATTAATAACTGAGGTGCCTTATGCATGCACGTTCAGTCACTCCGTCATGTCCAACTCTTTGTGACCCCATGGACCATAGCCCACCAGGCTCCTCTGCCCATGGGATTTTCCAGGCAAGAATACTGGATGGATTACCATTTCTTCCTCTTGGGGATCTTCCTGACCCAGAGATTGAAACCCCATCTCTGGCATCTCCTTCATTGGCAGGTAGATTCTTTACCGTTGTGACCCCTGGGAAGCTCCCTGAAATGTCTTCTCATAATTATTAAAATTATTCTTTGAGAGCAATGCATTTTTGAACCCTTTACTTCTTGTCTGCTATAGTGTCTTTCATAAAATAGCAATGACATTTCAGTAAGGGTATAGTTGAATTATGGTCATTGTCTTGCTGCTAAGTAAATCAAGTGTTTGCAAATGAATAATTTTTTCTTAGCCGTTGAAGTATAATTAAGACATCACTTACTTATGAATACCAATTTTTAATATCCAAAGCGTTTTGCATTGAAACTTCTTAAAAGTTTCATGGCTTTTCATATTCTAAAACTTATTTTCAAAGTTACTGAATGTGTACTAATTTAGCCCTGGAGATTTGATTTTTAAAATTCAGTGTAGTCAAGGCAAGGTTCACCTTGAGTTTGCAAAAGCTCAAACTTGCCCATCTTTTCACCAGCACAGGTACTTGAAGCCTGATCTCTTTCTTACAACCCTGGGAAGAGTTTATACATATGATCAGCACTTCACACAGAATTCAAAGGAGAGAGAACTAGCACTTGATAAAGAAAACATTGATTTTCTTTTCCAAACCTCACACAGTAAAACTCGCGAACTTGTTTTGCTCTTGTCCTACAACATCACTGTTGCTTTAAAGGCCTTTATGGATTTTTTTCTTTTTTCATATAACAACAACCACATCTTCTGTGCTCAAAATGCCATTGCTCCTCATCTCTGAGAATAAACAGTTCTTGCTTTGATTTGGTGATCTTTTATCTTGCTTGTCTTTTATCAAACTGCCTCTGCCATCATCCGCCCGAGTCATCTGATCTCAAACTTCCCATTTCAGGGGATACTATTCTCACTGTATTTGTACTTTTAATCTTAGAGTACATCCAATCAGGCAACCTTTCTCAGACCCACATTTCTTACTAGGATGTTTGTGATGTAGCTCCTTTTCCATTTTAAAAATTAATATTGTTTTCATTATTTCTTTATGCAGATGCAAAATTTATAATTAAAAAACTTAACAGTTTTCACATTTTATAAAGTCCCTCTCCCGTTCAGGCAATAGCTAAGTCCAAGTATATATTAAGTAATATGTTATTCATTTATTCACTACTTTATAATTTACAGAATGTTTTCAAATAGATTCATTTGTTTTATCCCAGTACAATCCTGAGGCACACAGAACGGGTTATTAGAAATGATTTTAATATGTCTTTCAAAGATAAAGAAACTGTACTTCAGGGAAGGGGTACATACAGCTTGACAAAGTTTTCTCTAGGAGAAGATGCAACTGATGTTAAGACCCACACTTTCTGACTCTGTACTCTCTACGCTTCACATTGTATTCATGTTCCTGTTCAGTCGCTCAGTCATGTCCAACTCTTTGCAACTTTATGGACTATAGCCTGCCAGACTTCTCTGTCCATGGGATTTCCCAGACAAGAATACTAACTGGAGTGGGTTGCCATTTCCTCCTCCAGGGGATTTTTTTCAACCCACATACAGAACCCGAGTCTCCTATGTCTCCTGCATTGGCAGGCGGATTCATCACCATTGTACCACCTGGGAAACCCCTCATATTATACTAATTGCATATTCTCATTATACATTACATGCTTTAAAAATCTGAATACAGAGATTATCAATACAGATTCAACAACATAAAATTTATTTTATATTGAGACCTCGCTGGTGGTTCAGTGGTTAAGACTCTTTGCTTCCACTGCAATGGACATGGGTTTGATCCCTAGCTAGGGACTAAAATCCCACATACTGTGCTACACAGCCAAAGATTAAAATAAAATTTAATCCTACATATGTTTCAAAAGCGTACTTGGCAGGGTATGCCAGTGAATAGTAAGAGAGCTCTAGCAGACAATGCTTAATTTGTCTGACTGTATTAATTAATCACTGAGTTACCTTGTATCCCAGATTCAAGGCTAATAGCACCTACACTATAGAAATTATTTGGGAGGTTGGATGAAAAATATAGTGAAGAGCAAAGTATGAAAGTGGGGGAAAAAAGTGAATATAGTGAAGAGCTAAGTATGAAAGTGAAAAAAAAAAAGTGAAAGTCGCTCAGTCACGACCAACTCTTTGTGACCCCATACAGTCCATAGAATTCTCCAGGCCAGAATACTGGAGTGGGTAGCCAGCCTTTCCCTTCTCCAGAGGATCTTCCCAACCCAGGGAGAGAACCCAGGTCACCCACATTCTGGCATATTCTTTACCAACTGAGCCACAAGAGAAGCCCAGGAATACTGGAGTGGGTAGCCCAACCCTTCTCCAGCAGATCTTCCCAACCCAGGAATCGAATCAGGATCTTCTGCATTGCAGGCAGATTTTTTACCAGCTGAGCTGTCAGGGAGCCAAGTATGGCAAATAGCAAATGATGAATAAATGGTGCTAGTACTGTAATTTCCTTCTCTTCAATCAGTCCTTGGAAAAGTTTTGAATTTGGAAACCCATTTTGAACTGACCTCCAGTATTCCCAGCTACACATGTGTTTTTACCTTCAACTTGCTACTACTTTATGCCTATCAAAATCAACTTTTTGTTCCCTTGGTAATTTCACATATAAATCCTATCATATCAGAATTAGAAGTGAATATTAAGATTATCTCATCCAACATCTCAGTTTCATCAAGGAAAACCTGAGTCCCAGGCAGGTGAAACAGCTCAAGCAGAGATGACCTTTAAATGTGTCCTGACCAGGATGGATGTGCATTTCATAAGCATTTTAAAAGGGAATAAAATTTTAGAGTGAATTTCATTGTGCCATCTTCCACAAGAGGGTTCTTGGCAGGGAAGAGCATGCTCAAATCATATATCTTAGACCATTCCCCATTTCACCTGTTTTAAAGTCAGTCCCTGCTCTTGCTCATCTGAAGAGGCTATCTAGCATGAGAAATGAATCTAAGGCAAAAGACAGCAATAGTCCTTAAGCAGAACTCCTTTATCTCTATTACTTCCCTTTTTCCTTCTCATGTTCTATCAGCCGTCCTTTCTGGTCCCTAATCATATCTCATTTTCAACTCTATATACAGTGGAGGATGAGATGGTTGATGACATCATTGTATCCATGGACATGAGGGACATGAGTTTGAGCAAACCCCAGGAGACAGTGAAGGACAGGCAAGCCTGGGATGCTACAGTCCATGGGGTCACAGAGGCAGACACAACTCAGTGACTGAAGAACTGCAAACCAGTTGTGTTCTTCTGGATTCAGACTGACTTCCATCCATTGCCTATATCATTTACTAAAATTTACATCAAGCACTACAAGTATGCACATACAAGCAATTAAAACAAAATTTTCTTTTAATACATGTACCCATGTCACATACAATGAATTTCTGTTCTGTTCTATTTCATTGTCTTAATATGCTTGCCCACAAATTTAGCTTATTATCATCCTTAATAAGTTAGCAACCACAATTTGAAAATAATTGTCTAAATTAAAGCAGAGAAGAAAGATATTCACCTTAATGTAAATTATATTTATTTCTTGATAGCAAATTATTGAATGATTGACACTTTTGTGTACATTATTATATTATAATATTTTTAAGATGTCATTATTTGAAAAAATGAAGTTTTAATCAAGAAAATCAATCAAAAGAAAGTACTGGGATTTGAAAATCAGAATAACACTGTTTATTATAAGGTACACAGCTGTTATTGTTAACCAACATATCAGCTCAAACACTACTTAAAAAGAAGCTATTAGAGATACACAGGAGATTTTTTAGGAATGAAAAAGAAGTTCTTTCTCATCACGAGACTTCCTTTCTTGACTACTCATCTCTCTCATCCCAAAGCCATGATTCTGGGACAGGTTAGGAATCAAAACATGTTTAGTATCAATTGCTAAGATACAAAGGGAGTTTAAATGAAAATTTCATCCATTATCTCAGTGGCTTAACCAAGGCAAAGGAAAAGAAACTAGTTCAAAATCCAAGGTAAATTCCAGTTTAGTGAGTTCCTATCCGATGGCTCAGTGGGTAAAGAATCCGCCTGCAATGCAGGAGACACAGATGTGGGTTCAGTCCCAGGGTAGTGATGATCCCCTGGAGGAGGAAATGGCAACCCACTCCAGAATCCTTGCCTGAAAAATCCCATGGACAGAGGAGCCTGGCAGGCTATATAGTCAAAGGGATCACAAGGAGCCCAACATGACTGAGCGAATAAGCATGCATGACATCTTATATAACAGGTCACTTTTTTTAATACAAGTCACAAAAAGCTACAATTTAGGAACTTCCTTTTATTTGTATACACACAATCTATTTCTCTAACAAGTTGTTAAGTTCATGTAAAAGCAGATTTGTTTTCCTTGGCTCTTACTGAACCTTGTGAGCATGGATGCTAAGTCATTTCAGTCATGCCTTGTTCAGACTCTGTGCAACTCCATGGACTGTAGCCCACCAGGCTTCTCTGTCCATGGGCTTCTCCAGGACCTATATATGACATCTTATAAGGGATGATGTTATTTTAAAACCTCACAAAACTATTGACAACTGTTCTTCAAAATTGAAAATAACGATTCTGGGAGTCTCAAGGTGGAAGCAAGTGAGGGCAAGAGTTGGACTCAATTTTAGGAACAGAATTTATGAATGGTAATCCAGTATCAATGAAGACAATGGTACCAGCTGAGTGGTAGATTGATTTGCAGAGTAGATGAGGAGGTAGTCTGGGTCCAGATTCTAGAAAAGATATTGAAAGTGGCACTTAAGTTCATTTGCTCTCAAGAGCTCCTGGGACAGTGTGGCGCCAGCTAAGTTGCTTCAGTCCTGTCCAACTGTTTGCGACCCCATGGACTGTAGCCCACCAGGCTCCCCTGTCCATGGGATTCTCCAGGCAAAAATACTGGAGTGGGTTGCCATGCCCTTCACCAGGAGGTCTTCCCAAGCCAGGGATTGAACCCATGTCCCTTATGTCTCCTGCATTGACAGGCAAGTTCTTTACCACTAGTATCACCTGGAAAGCCCCTTACCCAACCTTATATATACTCTATCAATGTGTCATTGGCTACCATCTTCCCTATCCTTGAACCTGAAAAGTACATGTGCCACGCACTTGCCCACCCTCTCTCCTCTTCACTAACAATAAGTAAAACAATCTAGATTATGCAGCTGCATTTAATTCTATGGGTCTCTGATACACTTTACTCCAAGCTACTAATCCTGGCTTGGCCAAAAATTTTGTTTGGGTTTTCCCATGGAAAGACCCAAACAAAGTTTTGTGGCCAACCAATACAAAGCTACCAGGAAGTACACACTTTTTTTTAATTTTTAAAAATGGGCTGGTTAAAGGAACTGTTGGACCAAAGATTTAGTCTCACAGTCGTGAATTATCAGAGGGAGGGATGTATCACCTGAGTGCAGAGGTTTTAGCACCAAATCAGAGACAATATCCACTCAGCAGGAAGAAAGAAAACAATTTTTTTTAAAAGCCTTTTGAAAATGATTCACTTTTTCCACTTTCTCTTTTTACCAATCTTCAGCCACTTGATGTGCAAAATTACCAATCTACAGCTGTTTTACAGTCCACCAAAGCTGGTTCCAAAGAAAAGAGTCCTATAAAACCCTTTAGAGAAAGCTCTCATTTCAAAGCATTTATAGATTTGATGAGAAAATATATCCCATATACTTGTAAAAACTGCCTCCTGTTACTTCCATATAATTTGACTCCAGATAAATATTTGAGAGTTCATGAAAAAGGGACAGATTTTTAAAATATCCAGCAGCAACAGAATAGTCTGTTGGGTGGAGATGGGTTTTTTCTGCCTTCTGTCTTTTTAAGCCAGAGACTCAGATGTACAGCAAAGGTGACATTAGGAAATGCAGAAGCCAAAACAATCCATTTTCCTGAGTAAAATATTGCAATGCACTTTGTTACGTTAGAGATGCTCATCACATCAGAGACAACATTTTTTACCAAATTCTGTTTTTGAAAAACTCACCCTCTCCATTTAGCTTCTTAATATTTGCATTAACTTGTGATGGGAAACTTTTTTTAACTGAACATAATTTGGTTTAAACCATCTACTTCCAATAATTCTCTCCAGTCAAGCCCTTTTGACAGGAATTCAAGTTATTTAAAGAGAAGTTCATAGAACTCTTGGGCTTTTCGTGAACCATCTCTAGGAACATGCATCACCTTCATGTTACACACTTCTCAGTTCCCTGAAAATTGTTACCACTTCTTGACCAATCTGAGAATCTGTCAAGAAATGTGTTAATAGAGTGAGAATTGCTTCACACCTACACTCCATGTGTCTTCAAGAAATATTTTTAATTCTGTTCACCCCAAACAGAGCAAATGTTGAAGTGAAAAGTTATAAACTACCTGCAGATTTTCTATGGAGGAATACCAAAACCAAATAATGTATGCTTCTTTCATCCCCCAGTACAAAAGATATGAAAATCTGGAATTATGTTAGATGTTGTGCAGTATCTTGCCAAATAGGTAAAACCTGAACATAAGTTGGTTTAATGTTTTCATATTTTCTTACTTAAAAATCCTGACCCTAAATATGGTTATGCTGGACGCCTGGACAATCAATAGTTGATGTAGGTCTTACCTGGTGGTCCAGTAGGGTTGAGACTTTGTGCTTCCAATGCAGGGATATGGGTTCGATCTCTAGTTAGGAAAGTTCTGCATGCTGCATGGTGTGACCAAAAAAAAGTTGATTTCAATATTTACTTATGGCTTTTATTCATATAAAAAATCCTTTCATAAGCTTATTCTTTTATAATGAAGCAGTCTTGCCCCTCTCCCTTCACAGATATTAAAATAATTATTTTAATATTGCAATTTCTTTATCTTGGGCAAGAAACACTAGTCTCCCATTACAAAGCCTGTTTCTTTCAAAACTCCATCCAATTCATACAGCATGTCCTATCTTTAAAACAACTAAACAACGTACACAACAGATTTACCCTGAATCATGCCCATGCGAGCATGCTAAGTCACTTCAGTTGTGTCCGACTCTTTGTGACACTATGGGCCATAGCCCTCCAGCCTCCTCTGTCCGTGGGATTCTCCAGGCAAGAATACTGGAGTGGGTTGTCATTTCCTACTCCAGAATCATGCCCAGTTCCACTGTATTCACTTTCCAGCTGCGGAGTCCCCAACAAGCTACCAGAAATCTTTGCCTTTAGGGATCGAGAGGAAAGCTGAGAATGGGCTAGAACACCCCACATTCCAAGATTGGGAAGGCACTTCAGGATCCTTATTTTAGACACAGGCCAAGTAAGTAGTCGTTTAAACTGACAAGCCTTGAGAAAAAGCATCTTTTCCTGATTATAATACAGATGTGAACAAATGACAAATTATAAGTGTTTGTATAAAAATAAGATGTTAGCATAAAATTAAAATTCAGATTGATCATAAATTTCATAATTTCTTAAGTCACACCATCACATAATGTCCTATTACAATTTTTATTAATATTAATCGTTACTACAAACAACATACACATGTAACAAATACCAGCTCAGAATCTATATACCGGTTACTAAACCAACCTGGGGACTTCCCAGGTGGCACTCAAACCCACCAGGGAAGGTTCTTTCCCAGGCGTTAAAGAACCCACCTTCCAATGCAGGAGACTTAAGAGAGGCAGATTCAACCCCTGGGTCAGGAAGATCCTCTGAGGAGGGCATGGCAACCCACTCTAGTATTCTTGCCTGGAGAATCCCATGGACAGAGAAGCCTGGCTGGCTACAGTCCATGGGGTCACAAAGAATCAGACACAAGTGAAGAGACTTAGCACGCAGTCACACAAACCAACCTCATGCCTCAAGCTGAAAATGATTGCCTTGAATATTTACAGCTAAACTCAATGTCAGTTCCCCTAGAGAAAAGCCTCTAATTCATATACAGGAAAGAAGAAAAAATTTGTCTTTTAAAAACATTTTAAAACCAACCAATTAGTGTCTTGAATTTTAAAATAGCATCAGACTGGATTAGTCAAATAATATATGTGTGTGTGTGCATGTATGTAGATCACTGGATAAAAGTGTAGAATCAACTTTATTTTAAGATGGAACGTGATAAAACTATTATTCTAAAGGCATCATATTTTATGTAAGATATTATCTTTGCTGAGGCAATTTGGGTTTTTATATCCATTATCTCACTTTAAAAGTTTATCCTACCCCTGCTTTTCAGATGAACAAAAAGAATCCTAGAGAGTTGAAAGAACTTCCTCCAAAGACGGCTAATTAATTATGGGTGATGGACTAAAATCTTGCTTCTGTTTCACGTCTCTGTGACCCAAAAGATTTGTGGGAACGAATCCAAATGTTAGAGTAGCTATAGCAAGATGAATAACACATCTATTTATCATCAAAGAAGGAATCTCAGAGCAGCAGTCTCTAATGATTTATAAGCATGTGTTTGGTAATCACTGGGATAAGCCCTGTTCATAACCCAGACTTTCCCTTATTTTCAATTATTTGTTAGAATCTTAAAACCTTCTTTTAACCTTCAATACTTCGTAAATAATTTTAAAAATTTAGGAGTTAGACATTCAAGTGGAAGGGGAGTATTTCAAATGATATCCTAGTATTGCATTAAATTGTCATTTCTGGATTAAAGAACAAAAATAAAAATTTTAGCTAATTTTTCTTGATTTATCCATACCTGGGAAGCTTCAGAATCATTCATGTTGAAATCTAGAAATAAGAGAGGAAAAAAGACCTTTTTATTTACTCATTATATCAAAAGATCACCAGAAAAAAATTCCCATTTAATGACCTCAGAACAGATACCCACATCATCCAATAAAAAGGCTTTGCCATTTAACCACAATCAGTTTTCTTATAATATCATTCTTTAAACTTGTACATTTTCGTTGCTCTGTAACACTTGGTCCTCTTTCTACACTCTCCCACACACATCCCATCCTCCACCCACTCCTTCAGCAGCCCCTCTCTCCTCCACCTAACATTTTCTCATTTGGATAGCTGTGATACAATTTCATAACCATTCCACTCCAGCCAAATTCTTGCTCCATCATGCTCATGCATCTCTACCCTTGCCACCTTATAGTCTAAAATTTATACTATCATGCCTACATGAAATGCTGCCATCTTCTTCTCAAGACTTCCAGCTCTATGTTGGTCATAAAATCTCATGAAGTTATCACCAAGTTCAATGGCAACAAAAGCACTCATGAGACACAATGGGCTTTTAATTCACAAGCATATTTACTGCCTTAGAGATAAATACAAGACAAGCAATTAGACAAATCTTAACTCTTGGGAAGATTCAGCACACACAGTTTCTTACTCCCACCCCACACCACCCAACTCTCCCAAAGGAAGTGAGTGCTTGTAAGGGATGAAATACTCATGTGGAGGATTCATCTTGACATAGAGAAGACTTTGCTTCCAACACGTCTTTAATACTATTCTCGTTGTAGCTCAAAGTTACCCCAAGCTAAGCCAAGTACCATATAAAGTGTTGCACATAAACAAGAATGACAATTGTTCTCTCGAATACAACATTCTTCATTCATCGCAATTCTGTCATGTTCATGGAAGTAGTGTTGTGATAGGTAATCTGAGATCATCTTCCTGGAGAAGTCTAGGATTGTTGCACACCCAAGCCAGATGATAACTGTTTATTCATACTGGAGAAAAACAATTTCTTCTTCCTCTTACATTTTTCATAATGTTCACTTATGGTAGCTAATCATATAGTGATTTCTATTATCATTATTATTATTACCCACGTCCTTTGTATTTTTGGTTTCATTATGATCAGAGAATATTAATAATTAATATTAATTAATTTTAGATTGCTATTTACTGTCTTTAATGTGTCTTCCTGAGCTTAGAAAGTCTCTTATTTGTCTCTACATCCCACAGTTGCTGTGTAGCTCTATCAATGGGACCCCTATATATGCCGGTCAATTTCTTTTATATAGTTTGGCACTATTTCAGTTATCTTTCAAGATTTTTATTTCCTACAACTTTGTTCTAACAGTGGACAGTGGAAGAGGCATTTTCAAACCTACAGTACAGCACAAGAACATTTCTTAAAAATACATAAATAATATTGCTATTCTTCTTAATTAGCTTTCAAGTTCATTTGGATATTTAATTGGATATTTCGCAGTAATAATACTGAACTGAAATAAAAGTATCTGCTATATTTAGTTTCACTAAAATTTGAGAAGAATTTGAATTTTTAAAATTGGAAATGTTATTAACTGTTATTTATTTGGGTTTCTGAGTCGCGAATGTTTATAAATGTAACTTTATAGAAAGTGCTCCTTTTTCTTCTTCTTCTACTTCTTAAGCATTCTGGTTCCACTGCCATATGGTCTCCCTCCATCTCCATTAAATATTTTCAGAAATATGATATTCACTTGAAGCTTTTATTGATTCACATATGTGGATTTTAAATTTGGTTAATGTAAGAATATAAAGAGAAAACTATCTCTATCATTGAAAAGAAATTACACTGCATTGCTATTTACACTGTAAAAAAAAAAAAAAAGCAACATGGAGATTTGATGTCCTCAGCATATCTTTTCTCACTCACCACAAATGTCTACAATTAGGCGGAAGAAGCACCATCTCTTCCTCTTCATAATAAAGGCTTAGCTAGGTAAGAAACAGTCACACTTGTAAAGGGGCAAAACACTAAGAAATTTTCACCTTGTGGTACTACATGACAGTGGTCATCTGAGATGCCTTACACTGCATTCTAGCAGATATTATATTTTCCACCTGAATACTAGGCAAAATTTGATACAGTATATTTCTTTATTTGCTACATATAATCACAAAATAGACTGAAAGACATGGATCTTTCATTAGTACCTACTGAAAAGGATTTTAACTTATTGAATTAGTTGCCAGTCACTACATTTAATAAAAGAGCTTGAGTTTATTTCTAATCTGAGATTAAAAACACACATTAAGATCTGTGTTCTCAGACAGTGATGATATTGAACAAGTTTACATCACATGTCTGTTTTCAGATGCTTGTCTATAGTGGTCCCATATTAAGACCAATGAGAAGTAGTTTTGTTTTGTTTTTTAGTGAAAGATGGATGCAGTTTAAAAATGCAACTGTATTTACCTGCTGATTTTAATTATGGTGATATTCCTCTGCTCGATCAAAAAGCTTCTCTTTAGGAAGTGAAAACAGGTTTTTTCCCTTATCTTTCTCCAATGTTAAATGCCTATCTTCTTTTAACATGGTTGTGAAAATATCCACGTTTTCCTTTGGTGAGACTAATCCACAAACCCAAATGTTTTTATGATTTGTCTCAACTCACAAACTTTGATAAGCCTTACTTTTTTCTGAGTTACCTATTGTAAAAAGAAGCCTCAGGAATAAAAGCATTTAAAAAGAAAATGCATTTACAAAATATGCACCATAAAATCAAACATTAATACTTTAGAGTCAGCGAGTGATGTTTTTGTTAGGGAATTAGCCAATTACAGGAAGCGTTCACCGGTTCATTTCTTTGGTGAGGAGATGAGGCAGTGTGGTATCATTTATTGTTAGTGTGTCTTAGGGTGGAAGAGGCTTTATAATTGTGACTTGGTTTAAGTCCTCTCTAATGCACACAAGCTGGGAGGGATGGGGGGCAGGAGGAGAAGGGGACGACAGAGGATGAGAATGCTGGATGGAGTCACTGACTCGATGGACATGAGTTTGAGTAAATCCCAGGAGTTGGTGATGGACAGGGAGGCCTGGCGTGCTGTGATTCATGGGGTCGCAGAGTCGGACACGACTGAGCCACTGAACTGAACTGAACTGAATGCACACAAAACTTTGTTAATTGATCTTTCTAATTGAATTTCATTAATTTGATATTTTACTCCATTTGACCATATGGGAAGAATAATACCTATTCTTCAATAAAGGACTTGTTATAATTAAATAAATAAATAAGATCTGTGGCAAGGTCAGTCACAGCACTGATTTATTCAAGTTTGTCCTGGTGAAAAGGAGAATAGCTTCTGATTCAATCTATAAAAATAACAATATAGCTATGAAAGATAAATGTACCTAATACAGGAATTTTTCATAATAATTAACTATTGTTTTGAAGAGTTTGTTAGACTAATAAGTATATGACATTATTTTCTAGAACATTATTTTGTTTTTCTGATGATTTATTTACTTTCAGTTTACATAAAGATCTTTCCTAAATTTTTTTTTCTGAAATCTGAGGGATTTGATTTTAGTTTATACAACTACAGAGTTTAAATTGAAAATTCTGTACTGGAAATTTTTAATTAAGATTAGAAAATATTTTTCAGAAATTCATTTAAGAATTAAGTAGAATATTAGTCATTATTGAATTACTTATTTTATGCTTTATTTTTTAAGCATATATTTGTCTTATAACTGGAAGTTTGTGCCTTTTGAGCATATTCACCCATCACTTATTTTAGTATCAGGTAATTAAATTTTGTTTTCCTGGTCTGGATTGAAGGAGTCTGCTTTCATGAGGTCATCAGTCTCTATCTACACTATCAGCATTCTGGAATTTGTGACTCAGTTCTTTGGTTTAGATGCTTTTCCTAGTGACAGATTATACTGAGAAAAATGCTTCCATTAACTTATTCTTTCCAGTATCTAAACCTAAGAGTACCTAGTACAGTCCTTAATTCAGCCTATAGCAGGAGCCTTTGACGAAGAGAAATAAAAATGAGAAAACTATCAGGAGATTCACTGTGGCTAACTGGTTATGTTAACCAGCAATCCCAGAAGGGAGGAAGATGAACTCCTTTTCTGGGAAAAGTCAAAATCATTTCCTATGGTGTGTGAGTGCCCCGCACCAGAAGCTGAAAGTTGAATATTATTTTCTTAAGATAGCATTGCAAAGCCCTCTTCAGCTTCAAGGGAACTGATATTTAATAGAAGAAAGATCTGAAGTTTGAAATGAGTAATATCAGTTTGCATCCTTGCTTTTCATCATTTTTGTATAAATTTTTAAAAGTTGAATAATCTCTCAAAGCCTTTCTTCTTTTGTAAAATAGAAGTAAGACTTATCTCACAGAATTATTAAAATAATTAAACTCTTCTATAAAATAATAGACTTTCTTTCCATCAAAAATATTTATGCCATCATAAAGTGGACCACAATAGAACTACATGAAAGAGTAAAATCTCATTCATCTATATATTTAAGATCCCTTAGGTTCTTAGAGAATATTTTTTAGTACAGAATTCAAATATTCGTTATTTACTTTCAACTCAATTTATTTCATCAGCTACTCATTTTTGGTGCAATTTTTATTGTTAACATTAGTAAACAAAAGGAATCTCCCATATCTAATGTTTATAATAAAACATGATGTTTCATGATAGTGAGGATCATATTTATTTATTCACCAGCAAAGCTCCAGAATAGTACTGTTCAACAGAAATATAGAATCATGGGTTTTCAATATCCTAGTAGGCACATGAAAGATGTAAAAAGAATCAGATAATACTATTTTAATAATATATTTTATTTAAGCTAATATATCTAAAATATTGTCATTTCAATATATAATCACTGAAAATTTTTATACTGCTTAAAGTATTTTTATTTTACTAATTAAAATTAAATAAAATTAAAAATTTACTTTCTTAGTTTGCACTAGCACATTTCAGGTGCTGGATAGTCACATGTAGCTGGCAACTCCCATATCAGGCAGTGTAGCTCTAGAAGCTAGCATAGTACTTCTAGAGGAGGCACTCAATATAAATTAAAGAAAGAAAGAAAGAAATAGATGAAAATAACTTCCATATCTCATTATGTATAACGTCTCTGGCCAGTTGTCTTCTGTGAAAAACATTACTCTCATAGCTGTTCAAATAGCTGTTAAAGTCTTCTAGAAGACTAATCAAAAGATGAGAAGTTATCCCACAATTCAAATGAAGATATTTTATTAAATTATCTCCTCAACTTCACACTCAAGGTCAGAATCACACTCAACATATAAAGATTATGTACAGAAGATATATTTTCATATTAAAATAATGGCATGGTAATAATTTTAAACTGCTTTACTTGCATAATAATGTAATTTAGTATATTTTACTATATTTTAAGAAAGAGGAAATAGTCATTTTAACAAATTCATTTTCTTAGTGAAGTGACAGAAAAATATATCATCAGAAATATCTTTACAATAATAGCCTTGGAAGTTCTAAGGCAGCATATATTTCTGATATTTTTTATATATTTTTGAAGCTCTTTACATTTATACAACCCATGAATGAAGGAAAGCACAAATTCTAAAAGCCTCCAATCTCTACCCCCATATCTCAGTAATCAAGCATGCCATAAGAGATGTGAGCCTCTGACATTTGTGAAAGAAGTTGTAAAAATTTTGTTGTTAAATTTAAAAGGCATATACAAATAGAGCAGAGCGGAGAGGTAAGCTGTCTTCAAGAGACTGTATGGCTTCTAAGCCAGCTGGGCCTTGTAATCATACAACTAAATACACAGAAATTTAAAGGTAATTGTCATTGAGGATGGCCGCTGATCACTGTTGGTCGCTTGAAAAAGCAATGTCACTGAGGCAAGTTTGCCAGTGCCAGTCCAATCATAAAAAGAGACAGCATCGCTAGAAACTGAGTCTCCTCCTCCCTGGGCAGGGCTCCCCTGGTGGATTTGCAGGTGAAGAATCTGCCCACAATGCAGAAAACACAGGAGACAAGTTTGATCTCCTGGTGGGGAAGATCCCCTGGAGGAGGCATGGCAACTCACTCCACTATTGTTGCCTGGAGGATCCCAAGGACAGAGGAGCCTGGCAGACTGCAGTCCACGTGACAACTCCCTGGGCAAGGAAATTCCCAATGAGACCATGGATGGAAGCAGTGTGGTCAATTAACTCTGAGTGTTCTGATAATTTATGCCTGATGCAAAAACTTCAGTCATCATATATGCTTAATCTTGAGTCCACATTCAACAGCAAACTTCTTTTTATAACCTGGCTTCCCCTGTGGGCCTACCTTCAGGAAGAAAATATGGTCAGTATAGAGTTTCACAGGATTCTGGTTACAGCACCTTCTGACACTGTTATCGGTCCTTGGACATGGTTAATGTGAATCTGTACCTGTAGATAAATCCATCATTGGGGAACTGACAAGTCAAGTTTTCAATGTTGCAGTATGAGAGTGCCAGACACTGGACTGTGGAACATTCACAGGGTAATCACTGACACTCTGTGAAGACTCTTCTGCCAAAACTGGAGGACTTCTCCTTGGTAAACAAACTCTGATTTTGTTATGATGACTTACTGGAGTTATTTGCATTTGCAGGAACTCTTCAAAGAGGCAAAATAAAATGCAATGAAATGGTGCATTTTATGTTACTAGTTCAGTGCTTGCTTTTTTAAAAAGATGACTAGTAGTGCTCTAAAGTTGTACGAAAATAGAACTTTAAAAGGCAATCAGAGACCTCTGTGAAGTACAACATCTTATCCACACTTGAACTACTCAAATGAAACAAGGGATAAACTACCAAGGAAGAAAATGATTAGGAGATAATTGAGAGTCTACTTCATTGTTATCAATCATTAATGATGTTAGTGATTTCCTAGATCACACAGGCATGCTTTGCCAGAAAGAAAGGTGTGGGGAGGGGGAAGTCAAAACGATAGTCAAGAAAGGTATTTAAGAATAATTCAACTATTAGGAAGCTATTATACAGACTATTTTTTGCACCTCTGCTTTTTTTTTTTTCTCAAGAAAAGGTGTAAAACTGCTTTAATTAAAAAGAATCCAAAAACTTAGTAAGAGTTATAATCACTATATTTTCAATATCACTTTTTATTTTAATAAGCACAAATTTAAAACACTGAAGAACTACTGATGAGAAAAAACAGTATGTTATGAGTCAAGTGATTTATTTTCAGTATTTTCAATATCAGTGCATTATTTTCTTTCACTACTTTTATGTTTATATACCACTGCTATTTCTCAGGTAAATAGAACATTGTAAAGGAGTAGGTATTTAAATTAAACCAATGGCTGTTTCATATATCTTTATGTGCAAGTAAAATTATTATGTTTTTATAATTAAACCAATGTTAAAAAGAAGAAAATATATCTATTCTTGGTCTCACATTGTTCAGATTTCAAGATCAATCATTTCTAATATTCTTGACATATTTTACTCTACTCTTATTCAAAAATAAAAATAAAAAACTACCAACTTAGCTTTAAATTTTGCATTCCACACCTGAAAACCTAGCTTAATATTTACCAGGTAGTGTTTAAAAAATTCACCTTTCTGCAAAGAGAATATGTGGGCTTGAAAGCTAGTGATCCAATTGACTCTAAGCATTCTAAATGCCTTCCAGGCATGGATCCCTGGCTATGTAATAGAATGCAGAGTCGCCCTCAAGATCACCACTGATGAAGAATAAGCATGCAATACTATGTTCTCCTTTGAAAATAATGACATTTTCAACTGAAAGTTGGGTGAATAGGAGTTTGCTAATAAAAGAGGTCCACTGAAAGTCAGATTCCAAATCACCATACTTTAGAATTTTCCTTGCTTCTTTCTTCCCTGTAGTATAGCCGCAAAGTTCCTCTAGTTTTACCCAGAATCACCAATTTTCAACTTTTCACTCACCTAAGTAATTCTTATGACCAAACTGCTCCTGATTTGTGTCACTGAGGAAAGAGAAGGGTCTAAGTTACTGAGCAAGGAAGGTAATTTCATTCTGTTCTAACTTCTTTAAGACATCAGATTTTAAAGGAAACCATCATTACATGCAATCATTGGGTTTCTCTTTAATTGACCAACGACCTGCAAATTATCTTGGGTAGGCCAGCAATGCTTAGCTTTCAGAAAACCAGTGCAAATATAATATATAATTCAGCAGCCAAGACGTTATGGAAATTTAACATGAAAAGAATGTACTTAGCATTTAAATGTCCTGTCAGATTTCAATTGACATTAGTGGTCACTGTGATAGCAAAATAAGAAGAAAGACTGAGAATAAAATGTTCATGCAATGTGACTTGAACTGTTTCAAAATGGGTTCCACTGATGTCAAGTTCAAGGTACTCTGTCACCAAACTGTGGAAAACCTTGAATCTATGAATGATTTTGAAGTGTTCAGGTTACCAATAAAAAGTATCAATCTTGTTTAAAATGGCCAGTGGTCTCTCTTTGAACCCTGTAATCTCAGCACCTCAAAATATAGCTTGAGATCTGAAAATCAGTTTTTCATTCATTTCCACTCTGTAGTGATTAGACCAAAGTAGCAATGCATTTTGCAATTGCTTCATAGGTAGCCAGACTGAGAGATTCTTCTATACCCTGGGCAAAAATTGTCAAGGTAGACTCAGCTCTCATAAAGCAGGAGACCCTCAAAAACACATTATCATATTGATGCAGAATAATTATTACAAATTTTTTTATTACAACTTGCAGGCCATATGATAAGCTTGCGATGTGTTGACTCAGCCAAATTGACTAAACTACCAGGATGGAATGGAGGGCCGTGGGCATTTCGCAGCCTCTGCATGCTCTCTCCCAGTTACTCAATCAAGCACAAGTGATTACTGTAGAGGAATTTTGTAGATGCAGCTAATCTCTAACACTTGACTTTTAGCTAAAACGATCATATATTTTGTAGGCCTGACCTAATCAGGTAAGACCTTGAAAGGAAGTCGGGTTTTCCTGGTAAATGAGACTTTGAATAGCAAATGAATCTATAACCCCTCTCCCTCTCTGCATCTTCCTTTGCTGACTGCCTCTGAACAGACTACAACTTCAATTCATGCTTGAGGGCTCTAGCTGCGCCATGATCTTCCCTTCTGCTAGCCCTACACATTTTGGACTTGCTTAGCCAGCTCTTCCACTCTGGCATAATTTCTTATATCAACTCTCTCCATATATCTCTCTTCCTCCCTCTCCATTTATCTATCTATCTAGAAATGCATGATACTGATCTTCCAGAATGACATTAACAGCTGCATTTTGGTAAGTTTTTTTCTTTCTGCAAATGTAAGCATATACTCACATGCTTCCACAAAAGGGAGCACACTATTTATGCTTTTTGCAGTTTCCTATTTTCACTTAATGATATATGCTAGAGATTGTGTCATATCAAAGTGTAAAAATCTAACTCTTTCCTTTTACAATGAACAAATCAATGAATAGAATGAATAGAATTCTAACTCCTTTTGCAACAACATACAATTTCATTGTGGAGCAAAACAATAATTCTCTATTAATGTATATTTGGATTGCCTCTAGTCTTTGTGCTATTAAAGTGCTATAATATGTAACTTTGTGCAAGTCACTTGATATTTTTTTCACATTTCTTTAAGACAGTTTTCTTGAAGTAGGATTCCTGACCTGAGACAAATGAGATACAATTTAACCAGGTAATGCCTACTTTCTCTACCTTGAGGTTGAGTAAATTTTGCATTCCCACTTGCTCTTTGGAAGAAAAGCTATGACCAACCTAAACAGCATATTAAAAAGTAGACATTACTTTGCCAACAAAGGTCCATCTAGTCAAGCCTATGTTTTTTTCCAGTAGTCATGTATGGATATGAGAGTTGGACTATAAAGAAAGCTGAGCACCAAAGAATTGATGCTTTTGAACTGTGGTGTTGGAGAAGACTCTTGAGAGTCCCTTGGACTTCAAGGAGATCAAACCAGTCCATCCTAATGTAAATCATCCCTGAATATTCATTGGAAGGACAGATGTTGAAGCTGAAACTCCAATACTTTGGCCACCTGATGCAAAGAACTGACTCATTTGAAAAGACCCTGATGCTGGGGAAGATTGAAGTCAGGAGGAGAAGGGGACAACAGAGGATGAGATGGTTGGATGGCATCGCTGACTCAATGGACATGAGTTTGAGTAAACTTCGGGAGTTGGTGATGGACAGGGAGGCCTGGCATGCTGCAGTCCAGGGGGTCACGAAGAGTCAGACACCACTGAGCGACTGAACTGAACTTGGAATATATGGCTTATTGTTTTCCCCACAGCCTTGCCAACAGAATACTTTGTCAACTTTTTTATTTTTGACAATAGAATAATTGGGAAATACTGTCTCAGTAAGATTTAATTAACATTTTTCCTTTTAAGAGTCAGGATGAGTATTTTATGTATAGATAAATGTCATTTATATTTATTTTATTTGTTAAATCTCTGATCACTTTCCCCACTAATTCCAGTAACTTTGTTGGAAATTTTCCTTTCCATATTTAGAACTCTTTATATATTTGGAAATTAACACTTTGCTTATAAGTTGCAAGTATTATTATTACTTCTTATGTTAAATCTCTTGATTTTGCTTATGCTTTTCTTAATGCATGATATGAAGAAGTGAAGTGAAGTCGCTCAGTCATGTCTGACTCTTTGTGACCCCATGGACTATGGTCTACCAGGCTCCCCCGTCCATGGGATTTTCCAGACAAGAATATGGAGTGGTTTGCCATTTCCTTCTCCAGGGGATCTTCCCGACCCAGGGATTGAACTCGGTCTCCCGCATTGTAGGCAGACGCTTTACCATCTGAGCCACCAGGGAAGTCCATGAAAAAGTGTTTGTAATGGATTCATTATTGTTTTTATTGTTTCAAAATTTGGGAAAAAAGGACAGTTTTTTTTCAATTCTGAGTTATAAAGTAAGTCACCAATAATATTCTAAAACAAATATTTTACATTTAGTTATTTAGTCAAATTGGTATTTGTCTTAGTATACATAAAGTTAGGTAGAAGTCTAGTTTGCCTGCATGCTAAGTCACTTCAGCCATGTCTGACTCTTCATGACCCCATGGACTATAGCCCACAAGTCTCCTCTGTCAATGGGATTTTCCCAGCAAGACTACTGGAGTGAGTTGCCATGTCCCACTTCTCCAGGGGATCTCCCCAACCCAGGGATGGAGCCCATGTCTCCTACACTGGCCTGTGGATTCTTTCCCACTGAGCCACCTGGGAAGCCAGATACTATAGTACATTTTAGTATCTGGCAGGACTTAATCCCTAATTCCAATGTCCTTCTACTTTGGATCCCCTCCTGCAGTCACTTCCTTGCATATTTTTCCACATGAATTTATAACTAACTTCTATTACTTGAGGAATATAACATCCTGCTGGTAAGTTTATTGAAACCATGCTAAATTTACAAAACAAATGGTGTAACAGTTGACCTCCTCCTGATGATGTATACCTTTCCACAAACACATCATTTCTTTCATTTGTTTAAAATTATTTTATGTTTTTCAGGGGAAAAACAAAACCACTGATCTGAAGATTTACTGGGCACCCATTAAATAGGGAGTTTTCTCATGTACTAGACACTGAAGTTCAATTCAAATAAAATCAAATAATGTAATGTATGTCTTGAAAGTGAAAGTCGCTCAGTCATGTCTGACTCTTTGCAACCCCATGGACTATGTAGTCCATATAATTCTCCAGGCCAGAATACTGGAGTGGGTAGCCTTTCCCTTCTCCAGGGGATCTTCCCAACCCAGGGATCGAACCCAGGTCTCCCACATTGCAGGCAGATTATTTCCCAGCTGAGCCACAAGGGAAGCCCAAGAATACTGGAGTGGGTAGCCTATCCCTTCTCCAGCAGATCTTCCTGACCTAGGAATTGAACCGGGTCTCCTACATTGCAGGTGGATTCTTTACCAACTGAACTATCAGGGAAGCAATATAAATCTTCACAGTCATTAAGTCTACTCCAGATACCTAGAATATAAAAACATATGCTGGTTATATAAGAGCTATAATGCCAAAACAGAAGGTTTGGAGGAAAGCTGGTCTTTGAAGACTACTTGTGTTGAGATATTTGTTATTCTGGGACAGTAAGTGTTCTTTTGTCAGAAAGATACATTGAGCAACAATAAAACTGTTCTTCTGAGTTCTATTAGTGAACACTATGTTCTGGCAAAATTGAATTTAAGATGGCTACTAATTGCAGCTTAGTATTTCCCATAGCTTCCCTGAAACATCTGGCAGCAAGAATGCTTGGGAAAATTTGAATAAAATTTTTGGAGAAATGACAATATGTCATTAATCTCAGACCCTGCAAAGCCTTGCTAGAAACAAAGCAGAGGGTGCAGCTAAGAAGTAAAAAAATAAAATCAGTTAACAGTTTGGGTTTTTTTCTCCCTCATCCTAGTACTCCTGGTAGCATGCTCAGTCATTAAGTCATGTCTGACTCTTTGCAAACCCATGGACTGTAGCCTACAAGACTCCTCTGTCCATGGGATTTCCCAAGCAAGAATACTGGAGGGGATTGCCATTTCTTTATCCAGGGGAGGTTTCCACAACTCCTGCCACATCTCCCGCATTGCAGGTGGATTCTTTGCTGCTGAGCCACGAGGGAAGTCCAGTACTCCTAGAGGGGGCCTTTAAAACTTCAGTGATTACACCTCCAACTATCTCCCACACATGGGAAATTCACCTTTACAAGGCAACCTGTTTTTCCGTTATTAAAATGTTGCTTTTTCTTTTTTTGCCACTACAATATTCAACTAAGGCTTTATTAAACTCTCTTAGGAAGGCTTCCATACCAACACACCTTACAAGGGACCGTCTGCATCATTGATCAGTACAAGCAACAGGAATGATAAAAACTAACCTTAGCAAAAATCAGAAATTGAAACACATCTGTTCTACTCCTGCCCTGCCACTTATTACATGATTTCAACTTGGTTTACTCTTCACCTTTCTGAGATCCATTTATAAAATTTCTTCTTTGTAAAATTAGAATATCTGCACTTATCTTAGCTACAACAAACAATTGTGAAAGTTAAATAAGTTCATGCATATAAAGAAGCTTTAAATTGAACACTCCTATAATATTTGAAACATAATTTAAGGCTGTATATATTTGTTATCATAAAATAATATATGTTTCTTATGATAGATTGGGAAAATACCAAAAAGCATGGAAAAGAAAATTAAATTCATTTATAATCCAGCCAGCCAGAGGTAATGATAGAATAATTTCTCCATTTGCTCTAACTGTACTTGCACCCACACACAGACATCAATTATACCTTCAAAGATTCACACTGCTTGTATCATACTATATATTCAGAATTCCGTATTTTTACTTTTGAATCAATTTTACTTTACAACTTGACAAAGTTATCTCTATGTGGAGAAAGAAATGGCAACCCATTCCAGTATTCTTGCCTGGAAAATTCCATGGACAGAGGTGCCTGGTCGACTACAGACCATGGGATCACAAACAGTCAGACACAACTGCGCACGCACACACAAATGCATACCCACAGGCGCACAAAGACTGAAGATGTTGAGCACATTTTGATGTGTTTATTGGCCATTTGTATATATTTTCTAGTTCTCTGATGTAGTGTCTGCAAAATCTTTTGTCCCTTTTTATGTGACTGTCTTTCTGTTGCCGATTTGTACAGTTCTTTATGTATCCATGATATAAGTCCTTTATAAAGTCCATAAATTTCAAATGCATCCTTCAGTCATGCCTCTCTTTATGCTTTGTTTCAAGGAACATTAGTTTTACAATTATGAAGCCCAATTTATCAAATTTTTACAAAATTAACATTTTGGGGTACCTCTTTAAGAAAGCTTAAGAAATGGAACTTAAGAAACAGAAGCTCTTCTAGGAGTTTTACTACTAACTGTGAGAAGTAGTTTAAAAAATCTCTAATTTGAAGCTCCAGTATTTTGACCACCTGATGCAAAGAACTGATTCATTGAAAAAGACTCTGATGCTGGGAAAGATTGAAGGCAGGAGGAGAAGGGGACCACAGAGGATGAGATGGTTGGATGTGACGACAGAGGATGAGATGGTTGGACAGCATCACCGACTCAATGGACATGAGTTTGAGCAAGCTCTGGGAGTTGGTGATGGACAGGGAAGCCTGGCATGCTGCAGTCCATGGGGTCACAAAGAGTTGGACATGACTGAGCAGCTAAACTGAACTGAACTGAACCTCCAATTGGAATTTTGTTTAAGTTTCTATCAACCTCTTAAAATCATATTATTAAAAAATAAGCCAGAAAAAGCACAAAACAAATGAATAGAACGATAAACAACCAGTGAGTAGAATTGAGCCTAATTTTAAATGAATTTGGGAAGACAGGTGGGTGATAAACTACTTCATTAATGTGTTTTTTCCTTTGCCGTGCAGTAGCCCTTGCCTGCTGAGTCTGCCGTATGTAAGCCATGTGTAAGGTTTACTTTTGATTTAAACAGTTAGCATTTCTTAATTTAAACCAATAATGCTGTGTATAGCAAAACACTGTAGAGTAAGATATAAAAGCAATTTTCCCTATGTAAGATATTGATTTTTTTAAACAACTAATCAAGGTTTAAGGTTATCCCTTGAGAGGAAACAAGACAAAAGCAAAACTAGGATTAATAAAGCTATGTACACAATTTCACTACTTTCAACTTGAGTTTTAAAGCAATTAATGAAATAGGGAGCAATGTTAGAAATTTAAGATAGCATGATAAAAAAAGATTTATAAAGTTTAAATTTTTTTTTCAAAAAAAGATTTTAGGTGTTAGTAGACGTAAAATAAAAGTAAAAATATTGTACCCTTGTATTTAGCAATAAATCTCATCAAATGCCAGGCTTAGAGACACTCAGATTTTCCTCAGTGATTCTTCAAGGTTGCTGTGAGGCATTGGAGACTCAGATGCAAGATAAACTTCATCTAGTCTTAGTGACCTTGATAACGGCCAATGGAAAGGCTCTGGGAACAAGTGAATCCCTGAATGAAGCTATGATTTATGTTCTGGTATTTCATTTAAACTATAACTTCGGTAGAACTTGCCATGAAATATTTGATTCCTTTAGGAATCTCTCCATTAAACAACCTGAATGGAATCTTAGAATCATAACGAACTGCAAACAAAAGGATAAAAGAGAACTAGAAATTAAAGTGAGAGTTATACACAGAGGTGTGTGACACTAGACCTAGAATGCCATTCTTCGAACATACAGCACTTAGCCTCTAAGTGAAAAAAAAGTAAAAACGAAAAAAAGCACTATAGTATTTGGAGCATGCAAAACAGCATAGAAAACAAAGTTTGAAGATCTGCATTTATGGGTGGCTTATGAACGTTCTCACACAGTTTCTCCCTGATATTCCATCAACTCTTTTTACTAAATAGTCTGTGGGAGAAAGGTATTTTGATATCACTCAAGCAGTTAAAGAGAATGGCAAAACAAAGGAAGCTATTTGATTCCTCAGTACTGCAGTGTTTATGATTCAGGATCACAGGGTGGCCCTCTGTAAGTATATAGTTCCAATGGTAAGATATCTTGAAGAAAAGAAAACTAAATAAAATTATTTTGAAACCCATTCTTCCACAGAGTGCAATTTCTATTAGTGCAACAGGTCAATATATTTTCCTAAACATTTACAAATTTATCTTAACAGGAAATAATAGTTGCTGAAAATTGTGTACTAAAATTTTTACATGTATTTTTCAAGATTTCATTGATTCACCAAGTATTTTTTAAGTAGCTTGCTATATTATAATCCTTAGAACAAAACTTTAAGGTATATATGATTCGCATAATCTTTCAAATGTGGAAATTATACTTCAAAGAAGTCAAATGATATAACAAAGTTTGTAAAGACAAAACCATCAGTACCAGTATTCAAATGTACAATGTTTAGTCTTGCTGGGTTTCCGTCGTAGCTCAGTCAGTAAAGAATCTGCCTGCAATGTAGGATACCCAAGTTTGATTCCTGAGTCAGGAAGATCCCCTAGAGAAGGAAATAGCAACCCACTCCAGTATTCTTGCCTGGAAAATCCCATGGACAGAGGAGCATGGTAAGCTACAGTCTATGGGGCCGCAAGAATCGGACACGACTTAGTGACTAAACCACCAAACATAAAAAATGTCTGATGTTTATACATGTGACTTATTTGGAATGCTACCTTTAGAAGGACTCTTCCATCTTCTCAGACTCTGTGATATTATTTTGCATGAATACTGGGAAAATTGTCAGAATAAAAGACTTTAATACAAATTTTTAAGGAGAAACAAAATATCAGAGTGAATGGGCTGTTCTTTATAGTTTATGAAATAACTCAAGGAAGGATTTTGAGAAAGGGAGAAAAATCTATAGAAACTTTGTATATTTCCAATTAATAATCAATGAGAATTATGTGAGATCTATTTCTATCTCTATGAACAGTAAGTTCAGAGCTAAATTTAATAAAGTATATTTTTCATCCTTGACTTCAATTATAATGACAGCTGCCTTATCTAAATGGTCTAAAGCTATTTTCATCTTCATTTTAACTTTCTCCATTTTTAAAATTTATTGCAAAATCTTTGAGTTTTTGGAAAAGATTAAATTGGTACTCTGCTATACTCATGCTAGGATGAAAGCAAGCCTGAAGTGGTGATGTTAATAGAACAAACTTGGAAGAGTGCATTAGTTATAAAACTTTAAAAATAACACCATCAATATATCCAGTTTGAGTCAACAGTATATTAGGATTAAATAATAAAAGGAAGAATTCTAATATTAAAAGTTTTCCTAAAATTAAGTAATAACCTTTGAAAATAGTATTAAGTTTTTAATTATTTAATCCCGTTTGCCATTAGTTTTTCAAGAACATATTTTATTTTGATATTCTTCAACATTTGAAAGAATCTCTAAAAACAGATGATCGATCTGCCAGTTCAAAATTTCATGAGTGTAGACATCAAAATCACATACAGCAGCATGCATGACAAATCCTTTTTCAGTACACATTATTCAAAATATAAAAATAAAAGAAAGATAAGGTATAAAAAGAACTTCCCAGTTGGTGCTAGTCATAAAGAATTCGGCTACCATTGCAGGACACTCAAGAGAAATAGATTGGATCCCTGAATCAGGAAGACCCTCTTGAGTAGGAACTAGTAACCCACTCCAGTATTCTTACCTAGAAAATTCCATGAACAGAGGAGACTGGCAGGCTACACTCCATGGGGCTGCAAAGAGTCATACACAACTGAGCCCATCCACATTCACATCCAAGATATAAAAAAACACAATTTGTTCTCACTAGTCAAATAAGACATTCCAAAAAATGCTTTTAGGAGAAAATTCTTTTAACTTTTTGACATTATGGATGCTAAAATAGTGTAAAAAAAATTTCTATGTGTTTGATTAGCACAAACTGCAAAGTTTTTAGTCCTTGGAAAAGAATTTTGGAGATTTCACAAAACATTAATCTTAGGTTCAAAATTCCTTTTGGAGAACAAGTTATCAACATCATTTTTTCTCTCTTTCTTCATTTTGCTTTTGTATACACACAAAAGTCTGTGGAAATATTAAAGACATTTCTTTCACTCTGGTCAATCAAGTGTCTGGAGATGCAGAAACAACAGATGATTTTTCAGAAAATGTCTGACAGCATATGGATTCATGATGAATTCAACAATGCATTTTATTTTGTCAGCTGGCCAAGAGATATCTGAGTTCCATACAGATAACAACATCCTGATTTTGATAGAAGAAAGCCTTCAGTTGAGTGTTCATTAAGTAATTCTTGTTGTTCATTAAGTGATTCTTGTTCATTAAAAATCCATGCCTAACTCTTTGCAACCCCATGGACTGCAGCACACCAGGCTTCCCTGTCCTTCACCATCTCCTGGAGTATGCTCAGTCTCATGTCCTTTGAGTCAGTGATGCCATCCAACCATCTCATTCTCTGTCACCCCTTTCTCCTCTTGCCCTCAATCTTTCTCAGCATCAGGGTCTTTTCCAATGAGTCAGCTCTTTGCATCAGGTAGCCAAAGTTTTGGAGCTTCAGCTTTAGCATCAGTCCTTCCAATGATTATCCAGGGCTGATTTCCTTTAGGATTGACTGGTTTGATCACCATACTGTCCAAGGGACCCTCAAGAGCCTTCTCCAGCACCACAGTTTGGAAGAATCAATTCTTCAGCATTCAGCCTTCTTTACTGCCCGACTCTCACATCTGTACATGACTACTGGAAAAATCATAACTTTGACTCTATGGACCTTTGTCACAAAGTGATATCTATCCCTGTGTAATATCAGAGAGACAGTTGACCACATTCCTTTTCAGCCAAAGACAAAAATCCTAACACACAACAGACTTTGCCAGTGTCTTGATAGGCGCTTACATAGTAAGTTCTAATAGAGCAGAATAGAAGCAATTTTATGCTTAAAAGCAGATCCTGGAGCAAAAGAACGTCTTATGTTGTACTTCATATATAATACTGAAGTGGATGGACTTCTGTTTTCAGAGAAAACAGTTATTTGCTAGAAAATACGAATAAAATGTTAAACCTTGATAATATATGTATTTCTCACCTAATAATTTCTATAGCACTCTACACCAGAGCAGGTACTAAATTTTAGTGTCCTTGTAATGAAAGCTGAGAACCAACAGAAACTGAGGGAGAATTTAGTTATGTTTAAACCATGTTTTCCACTCCATTTCTGTATTTCCAGACCCATGTTTTCTTGTGATGTGTAAGCAAAATAGCAGTTTGCTTAAGGTATTGGATAGAAGAACAATATCAGAAATAAAATATGGTAAGTGAGACAGCAACCACATATTTGTTTCTGAAAGTATTCAGTAACCGTCTTTTATCTAGCAGGATAAAAGGTACAATTTTGGGGATTGTTTCATCAACATAGACAAATTATTCTGATCTAGGAGCTAAAAATTAAATGTTGTTACTTATTTTCTCATGTTGAGGAATGAAAAACTTACTGGGAATATCACCAGCACAATCACCTTATGTGATCCTAGCTAGAAAAAAAAAAATCTTAGTCTTTGAAGGTGAGCATCTGTTAAGCATCACAAAGAAGCAACATGGTATCTCCTAAACAATCTAGTACCTGGTAAGGCTGAAAAGGTGTTTAAATTTGGTAAGGTTGAGATTTATAAAGTTGGTATCCACATTTTTATTAATAAAATGTCAAACAGTAAATAATATCTACATAGAATTCAGAGTTAATTTTCTATAATAGCAGAAGTCAACTTTAGCCAATCAGCGCCTTACACGTAAGGACATTTGGCCAAAATGTGAGTTTCGTGCATCACACACAAAGAGGTAAAATAAGTCAGAGAAACCCTTGGAAGCACAGAAGGTGAGAGCAGAGGGTGTTTAGTGGAGTCAGGATCAGCCTCACCAGGGAGCCAGCCATGCGCATATCCAAGAAAACAGATTTTCATGAATGGATGTCAATGAAGAAAAATAAAACAAGGACTAACTGGTTCTAGGGCCGGTAACCAGGCGAGTGTGGCTGCAGGAGAAGGAGCCAGGAGGAGAGTGGTAGAAGATGAGGTCAGAGAAGAAAGAGTGAGAAAGGTCGCTCCTATTGGTCTACTTTGCTTCCCAGCTGGCTCAGTGGTAAAGAACCTGCCTGCCTAGCAGGAGATGTGGGTTCAATCCCTGGGTCAGGAAGATCCCCCAGAGGAAGGCATGGCAACCCACTCCAGTATTTCTTGCCTGAGAAATCCCATGGACAGAGGAGCCTGGTGGGCTACAGTCCGTGGGAGAGCAGAAGAGTTGGGCACGACTGAGCAACTAAACAACAACGATTGGTCTATTTTAAAACTTTGCTATTTTTCTAAGGGAGATGAGCATGCTTTCAATTGAGTAATGATAGGAACTTCTTTGAAGGCAATGCAGAGAACTCTGGTGATGAACCATTGAGTAATTTAATGTTTGTTCATGTTAAAAGAATACATGGCAAAGATTCTGTGCATATGAAATTTTAACTATCGGTTATGCAATGTGGGAAAATAATCCATGGTTTTGCCCCCAACAGAATGCTCCTAGAACACAGCAGCTATATTCTTTTCATCTGCCCATCCCTAGAGTATAAAAATTCAAAAATGATAGTTGAATAAAAGTACGTCAGTTAACACTAAGAAAATAAATATCTTTCCAATATCTCTACACTTTAGTTTCAACTGACCCTTCAACTATTCATAAAACAGAGACTTTTGTTATTATTCTGTTCATTATTAAAAGTAAAAAGATGCCTTTCTCAATGTTAAAATTTGGGCACTGGGTCTCAAGATGAATGAGGAAAAAAATTATGTGGTGAGTTTTACCCTCAAAGGTAGTCTTTAGGCTCAAAGTTGGCAACCCATTTGCATCAACATTTTTGAGGCACAAAATAATCTTTATTAAAACTTTCTTTCTTTGGGAAAAAAAGAAAAAGCTCTTTTTTGGAAACAAAACAAGACCAAAATTGAGAACTCGTAGAAACATAAGTTTTACAAGCTAAGTAAACAGAGCAATGCCTTTCATAAATATCAGAACATTAAACAGCTACGCTAGTTCCTAATATTGAGTTTGCTACTTTATTCATTTCATTTTCAAAATTCCCTTTGAAATGATATTAGTGTGGAAAGTTGATTATTTGAGGGTAAGAAATAAAAGCCCACACAGTCATTAGTATTTGACATTTAGAGATTTGCAGCCACCTGAGATCTCTATGTAAATATTTATGAGAAAAGTCTCCCTCCTGGCTTTTATAACATGCACTTTTATTTGCCAAATCTCAGCTGTAGTTCTGAATTCCCATCTTGAGGACAAATCCTTTGGCTCCACCTGAGTTAGCAAGCCTTTTGAATGATTGTATAAGCATTTTGTGTTATTGCACTGTTATCTTAATGAAGGTCTTTCAAGTTATGATGGCCTTTGGCTCATTCTTCCATTTCATATGATAAAACTGAGGTAGAGAATGAACAAATACACACACAAGTGCTAAAATCATTCAAGGGAAGTTCAGAATTCCTGTCCTTCAGAAGTGATGCTCACTCAACGTGTTACCTTGCATCAAGGAGATCCATGAAAATGGAAAATAGTTTTTTAAATAAATGTATTTAATCTGTTGAAAATATAATCAAAAGTATGCTTGCCAGATCATCTGAATGTGCTCATGCTCAGTCCTGTCTGACTCTTTGTGGTCCCATGGATTGTGGTCTACCAGGCTCCTCTGTCCATGGTATGTCCAGGCAAGAATACTGGAGTGGGTTGCCATGCCCTCAAAGTTTATTCTGTTTAACATCTTCAAGTCACTGCTTCCATAACTATCAGCAAATTATATTGCCATTTACCCCATCAGGAAAGTCAATCCCACTCAGGGGAGAAATAATTTAGCTATCAATTTCGCATCCAAGTGTAGTTGTATGCACATATATCATTGTTCCTTCCTTTCTGACTCATATAAGTAGTCTCTTCCCTTTGTCCAAAGAGGATCATCATTTCTGTGTTTTAGATTCCATTTTCCACAGTCACCTCCGGAAACTTGTTCTAATAGTTACATTCACTATTGCCGAAACCTTATAACTCTGATGAGTCCTTGGATCTTTAAGAATACTCACATTTCTTCCATTATTTAAAAAAGAAAAAAGTCCCTCCTTAAAATAAAAACAAAAACAAAACCATCAGTCGCTCTGATGAATATTCAGAGTTGATTTCCTTTAGGATTGACTGATTGGGTCTCCTTGCTATCTAAGGGACTCTCAAGTCTTCTCCAACACCACAGTTCAAAAGCATCAATTCTTCCATGCTCAGCCTTCTTTCTGGTCCAACTCTCATATCTGTACATGACTACTGGAAAAACTAGAAAAAAGCCTCCCCCTTAAAATTCCTCCCTCTACCAGTTATAGAAGTCTGATAAATTATGGAATTGTCTACAAAATTTCTCTGTTCACATTCGCACACTACTTTGCGATGAAAATTTGACATTCCTCCTACCTGTAGATGGAGTCTGTCCCTCCACCCCTTGAATCTGGATGTGCTTACAAATTGCTTTGACTAATAGAATGCTTCCAACACGAGAGAAAGCCCAATCCAGGCTCTAGTTAGGGAAGCCCAGTAATTCCTGACATTACAGACATCACAGTCATCCCCGCTGAGGTCCCAGACCTACGAGTGGGCCAAGGTACATAATGTGGACATGAGTTATCCCAGTGGAGCCCAGCCCAAGCTGCTGATCCATGGATTTGTGAGCAAACAGCTGTTGTTTCAAGCTGCCAAGTTTTGTGGTTATTTATTAGGTAGTAAAAGTTAACTGATACAGCAATTTGTACCTAGAAGTAGGATGCTGCTATAACTAAGCTCTAATACAGGTGGCATTGGCTTTAGAACCAGTAGGTAGGTGAAGGCTGAAAAAGCAACAAGGAAACTTTTAACAGAGTTATTAAAAAGATTAAAAATGGTTTAAAACATTTTTGTAACAGGTTAGAAAAAAAATGATCTCTTTTTTAAGGTAGACAAACAATTGTCAAACTGTCACTTGTAGTAACCTGGAAGAAAGGATATGTACCTAAAGAAGTTACAGATTTGGCTGAGAATATTACCACGCAGGCGGTTAAAAGTGTTAATCAGTCACTCTTAGCTACATGCGATAAGAGAGAAATGAACAAAGATGGAACTGTTCTAATCTACAAGCTGATTTTTAACAAAATATAGAAGACCCATGTCAATAGGGAAAAGAACAAGAAAAAAAAAAACCTGCAATGCCGGGAAGAGGGACAAATAACTCAGAACTATAACCAGGGAAGGCACAGTAGCACTGATCTGATCACGTCCCCAAGATCCAGGGATACAGTGCCTTCCCAAGACTGGGGCTTCCTTAGAGCAAGCAATAAAGTTCCACAAGCCTCAAAAAGAGGCTAATAAGCACTGAGTATCAAACAACAGAGGAATCCCACTGGGAGTGTCACAAGAACATAAGAAAAGGTGCAGCAATAAGGGAAGACTTAAAGATGAGGACAGACCCAACATCGAGGAAAATCCTCTGGAAATCCAGCCACCACTCGGAAAATAAGGGAATTTGATGAGTGTAATGCACTGAGGGAAACCATAACAACAAAATAACCCATATGCTGATCAACTAAACAACTCAAATGCTGATCAACAAAACAACTCAAGCACTGATTAACTTCTGAGGTGACTCCCACAACTAAAGGCTTAGAAGAAAAGGCATGCTCATTTCAAGGCATAAAATCTGTTTACTTCAGTGTCCGTTATCTTGCACAAGATGTCTGGCTGTATTAGTCAGGGTTCTCCAGAGAAACAGAACTCATAGAATGTATATGTATATACAGAGAGAGAGAGAGAGGGAGAGAGATTTTTTTATAAGAAATTAGGTCTTGCAATTATGGAGGATAAAAAATACTAATACCTGCAGGTGACTGCAAGCTGGAGACCCAGGAGAGGAAATGTCCAAAGACAAGCAGCCTCTAGACCCAGGAAAAGCTGATATTTCAGTTCAAGTTTGAAGGCAGGAAAAGTCCAGTGTCCCAGTTCAAAGGCAGTTAGGCTAGAGGAATTATCTCTTACTCATGAGAGGGTCAGCATTTTTTTCTAAACGGGATTTCAACTGAGGAAGAGGTCCTCCCATGCTAGGGAGGGAAAAGTGCATTGCTCAGTCTACTGATTTAAATATTAATCTCATCAAAAACTAACCTCACAGAAATGTTCAGAATGTTTGACCAAATACCTGAGCACCCTGTGGACTACCCAAGTTAACACATAAAACTTTTAGCCTTCACAAGTCCACCTCTTGTCAACTTGGTTCCCATAGACTTCTTCAATCATACTGAATCCCCAAATAAAGACAATAACAAGGTCATGATTCTGCCTAATATGATACGACTATCCTGTGAACAACCAAGGCTGTATGCTGTGATTAGTTGCTCAGTTGCATCCAACTCTTTGCAATCCCATGGACTGTAGCCCACCAGGCTCCTCTGTCCATGGGGATTCTCCAGGCAAGAATACTGGAGTGGGTCACCATGCCTTCCTTCAGGGGATCTTCCCAACCCAGGGATCGAACTCAGGTCTCCTGCATTGCAGGCGAATTTTCTGTGTAACCAGGGAAGCCCGAAAAGGTTATTATCTCCCCAGAAGAGGAACTAAAGTCCCTCTTTAGCCTTTAGAAGGATATTTAACTTTATTTTTTATTTCTTGTAACTGAAGAATGATGCTGCAAAGTTAGTATATCTTATGTTACATGATAAGCAAATAAGAGAAGGAAGAAAACAAAGGTATTTGCTTAATAGAAGTACATATAAATACACATACCCACAAACATTCATTACTAAGGAAATACTCATGACAATTAGAGTGCTTGGTTCTAGAACTGGTTATATGCTTATAGATAGCATTCATAACTACTTTCTTTTATTAACTATTCTGTATTCCCTTTGTCTTCAGCAGGCATCTCAGTTTGTCAAGGTTCTTTACTTGGTTGAATGTCACAAAATCTCATTTCTGCATGGTTTGGGCATCATTAGGCATATTTGGATTGAGTTGTAGCTTTGCATTGACTTTAACCATAGAGAATAGTAGTATTAAAAGAAACCCTAAGGGATCTCCTTCATTCCAGAAATACCATTCCTTACCTCCACTGTAGAGGAGAGGTCCAGTTTCTCCTTGGGAGTCAGAATTATTCACCCCAGGTAGCAATGTATCTCCCTTCTTTGGCTGTTAATTCAGAAGTATGAAGATTCTAAATTGACTGGTAACAGTCTCATCTTTTATTTCAATAGATCGTGTCTCCTGGTGGGAGCATTCTTTCCTTTGGAACTGAGACTTCTAGGCCAGAACATGAGGCAGAACATGAGACTGTGGGAATTGGAAGCAAAAACTTTGCTAATGGGTAACTAGAGGTGAGTGGTGCCACTGTTATTTCCACCACTTGATTCCTGGACTCATGAATCATAGCTATGAAAGAAACAGAACCTTGTGTTGGACAATGATTCAGGTTCCTTCTGAAACTTGCCTAGCCCTGGGAAATATTATCACTTAATTGGAATTGTATCTGAGTTTTCAAAAGGCCATTCTACCATTTTACAAACCAGTTTATTTCAGGAAAATGGGCAGTTAATAAGACTAGTGAATTTCATGACCATGGGCCCATTGCTGCACTTCATTGACTGTGAAGCGAATTCTTTGATCAGAATTCCTTGACATACTATGATGCAGGATAATGCATCCTATAAGTCTAGGAATGTTTTAGCAGAAGCTTTGCTTACAGAAAATGGCAAATGTGTATCAGAATAAGTGTCTGGTCCAGTGAGAGCAAAATGTTGCCATGATGGAAATGATGGAAACGGACCATTTTAATCAACCTGCCCCCAGATAGCTGCTGGCTGATCACCTGGGCAATGGAGCCATATCAGGGACTCAGTGTTGGTTTCCACGGCTGGCAGACTGGGCACTCAGCAATGTCAGTAGCCAGATCGGCCTTAGTGGGTGGAAGTCCACGTTGCTCAGCCTGTACAAAAATTCCATTCTTGTAACCATGGATACTTTGTTTGTGAGCCCATTGGGTGATGATGGAAAAGGCTAGAGACAGGCTTATTGGTATCCATAAGACAGGTCATCATATCCATTTGATTGTCAAAATCTTCCTCTGCTGAGATCGCCCTGTGGTGACCATTCACATGAAACAAAAATATATTCAATTTTTTTTCCATTCATAGAGGTCTCTGCAGAAAAGTTCTTTCACAAATTTCCTTGAAACCAATTTTCCAATCATTTTTCTTCCAAATCCCTAACCATCCAGCCAGATAGTTAGTCACAGCCCTTGAAATAGTATATAACTACACTTCTGACTTTTTTCCCTTCCAAGCAAAATGAATAACCAGGGGCACTGATTGGAGTTCTTCTCACTGGGAGGACTTCCCTTGACAGTTGCCTTTCAGGGATGTCCCAGAAAGGGGCTATAGTGTTACAGCTATCCACTTTCAGGTGGTGCCTGCTTGCCATGGAGAATCATCTGCAAACCAGACCCGTGTGTCCTCTTCCTCTGTCAACTGATTGTAGGAAACTCCTTAGGAAACCAAGGTGTGAGCTGAGAGAGAGAAGAGTGTAACAGGAGTGGGACCACAGCGACTTGGCCCACTTCTTCACTTAACTTACTTGTGCCTTCGGGCCACCTTGGACCCAATAACACATATTGTTGTTGTTGTGGTTCAGTCGCTAAACCATGTCCAACTCTTTGCAACCCCACAGACTGCAGCACACCAGGCTTTCCTTCAGTATATACCACTTCCAATTGATTGATGAAGTGTTGCTTTGCAGAAGTAATTTTATAGCTTGGTGGTTCAGATAGTACCTGGTTAATGATGAGAAACTCGGGTCAAGTAATAACTTGATGAGTTGAGTTCAATCTCTACTAAGGCCCAGTAGCAGGCTAAGAGCTGTTTCTCAAAGGGGAAGTAGTTATTTGTAGAGGAGAGTAGAATTGTGGTCCAAAATCCTAAGAGAGTACACTGCAGTTCACCAATAGGAACCTGCCAAAGGTGCCAAACAGTGATCCTACCTCCTGCTGCTACTTCAGTCACCATTGAATCTGCTTGCTCCTATGACCCAGACAGCAAGGTCCTATGACCCAAGCAGCCTGGACTTGATCCAGAGTCTCCTCTTGTTCCAGGTTCCATCAAAAATAGTGAAAATATCTTTCAAAAATGGAGAAAATACCCATTTTAAATTTCTTGATATAAGTTTGCTTAGCCCTATAAACCTTAAAGCTACCAGAATTCTCAGCACATGACATGTGTTAAGCCAAGTATTATTTATAGATGAAAACCTTGGTGGTAGATGATGGGTTTTTCTTCACTTTCTCTGTTGTTCCAGTCCTTTGCTATTCCTGGTACTGACTTCTAACCATCAGTAGAGATGCTACCATAATATGGTTTCATCTATCACTGGGCTATTCACGTCAACTCTAAATGAAAGTCCAACTTATCATATTTCTGACGTTAACTACATCTTGCTTCTCAACAAAAAAACATTTTTGTTAATGTTGTCAATCATCTTTGTTTCATTTAAAGTCCTGTGGAAAATCAACAAAACAAAACAAGATGCCAAGGACTATTACAGATGTTCTTGCATTTTAAGTGGGCAGCTGTGTGAACATTGGATGAGCTGCACATGCTCCTTTAATTATATATTTTTTATTGAGAAAGATTTTATTTATAATATCATATTAGTTTCAGGTATACAGCATAGTGGTTCAGTGTTTTTACAGATTATGCTCCATTAAAAGTTATTATAAGATAATGGCTATAAATCCCTGAGCTATATATCTTTGTTGCTTATATATTTAATACATAGTAGTTTGTATTACAGAAATACAAGTCAAAACAGAAATGACATATCACCTCACACCTGTCAGAATGGCTATCATCAAAGTCTCTAAATAACAAATGTTGGAGAGATATGGAGAAAAAGGAACCCTTGCACAATGTTAGTTGGAATGTAAATTAGTGCAACCATGGAAAACAGTTTAAGGTTCTTCTAAAAGCTGAAAATAGAATTACCATAGGATCCAGCAATTCTACTTCCAGATATATAACTAGAAAAAATGAAAATGTTAGTTCAAAAAGATACATGAACCTCAGTGTTTATAGCAACACTATGTACAGTTGCCAAGATATGGAAGCAAACCTAAGTGTAAATCAACATGAATGAATAAAGAGGTTATATATATATACATACACATTTTTTGATGGAATATTACTCAACCATAAAGAAGAATGAAATTCTGCCACTTTCACCAATGTGGATGGACCTGGAGAATATAATACTTAGTGAAATAAGTCAGATGGAAAAAGATAAATTCTATACACTCTCTTTCAAATAGAAAATCCTGTGATTTGCTTCTTTTAACTCCATTCATAATGGCAGCTCATGCCACAAGGAGAATATCATGGTTGTAAAGAAGAAAGTAAGCTGTTAACAAGGCCTGTCCTTGTAGCCAAGAGACTTGATCGATGGTTGAATTTTTATCGATTTATTGCTGGAGGGAGTCCAATTGACTCCACCCAATACAGGCACATGACGAGGACTCAGTTCCTGAATCTCAGGCAGCATAACTAAGACAGATGGTTAAAAGACTGAAAACCAGAGACAAAGAATAAAGAGACAATTTTAGGGCCAGGTTGATATATTTTATTATCTAACACTGGAGAAAAATGGTAGCAGAACCCCCAAAAAAAAGGAAGACTGAATTTTTTATCTGGCTATTGAATGAAGATAGTGGAACAAATAAATACCATCTTATGAAGGACAGACTGTAAAAATAGATAAACGTACAGACATGCCTTTTTTTACCCTGACTGAAGTCAGAAAATAAAAATACATATTTCCAGGGACGAGTCAAAAGGAGGTGAAAAAAGCTCTTTTTTTTTTTTTTTGAGGAAAGAAAAAGCTCCTTTATATTGTATTTTTGGTTAAACATTAATCAGCTTGAGATATTTTACTCTAATATTGGTACTTCAAGACCAGAAGCTTCTAAATTACTCACATAAAACAAATCTTGGTGGGAAAAAACATAACTTTCAAAAAAAGTAAAGCAATTAAAACTTTTAGACTGTATAATGGCTTTTTATATATTAATGCCCCATCCTTCTAGAAATCTTATTATGTTTGACAGTTTAATAATAAAATCAACTTCCTAAGCTTGTTTTCTTTTTTCTTTGTATTCTAAGATAATTCTAATGAGATATGTAAAAGATACAGAGATAAAATATGTCAAAACTGAGCAAAACCATGTTTTATAGTTATGCCAGTTATCAATTCTCTAGCTACTGTCTTTGTCATTCCTTTTTATTATCATTATAACTTTGAAGTTTTTAAACATGTGATATCTTAATAAAAAATAGAACCATAAAGTTGATGTTGAATAACTGACTACAACACTTAGGATGCTAAAACTTGTGTATGTAAAGTGAGAGCAAAGTTTAGGTTAATTGAAGAAAAGAAAATAATAAACTTTTAAGAAAAATAGGTTAAAGATATATAAACATTGTTATACACCATCATTCTTGGGCTAGTCATCAAACTCTGCTTTAATTCATTTCAATACCTAATTTTTCAGCCCATATATAAGTAAGAATATTATAAGGAAGAGTGATTAATAAGTTGCTTTCTAATGCCTGGATATAAATCATTAGGAAAATGTAGACTATTAAAAATATAAAGAAATAGTCTAGTGAACTTTCACTGCTGGCTATTTCCCCCATGCAGCACCTGCAAATTATCTTTGCCAAGACTTCCTGTGTGCTCTTATATTTGCAGTAGGGACAAAAACCAAAATTAAAATCCCCATTTGCTATCAGTAGGGACTAAAATCAAAGTTAAAATCCCTATAAGTTACTGTGACTTGTGGAATCAAAACAAGAAGTTATAATTATATTTTCAAGGATCTTCCTGAAACATATTTTCTCAGAGATATTCCATTTATGATATATATTTTGTTTCTATGGACTTCCCAGGTAGATCAGTGGTAAAGAATCCTCCTGTCAAGCAGGAGACACGGATTCAATCCCTAGACCCAGAAGATCCCTTGAAGAAAGAAATGTCAATGTACCCAGTCAGTATTCTTGCCTGAGAAATCCCATGGGCAGAGGAGGCTGGTGGGCTAACAGTCCATGGGGTTGCAAAAAGAGTCGGACGTGACTTAGCAACTAGAAAACAGCAACAATCTATAAGCTGATTCTTTGGTGGTAATTTATAAATAAGCTCTAATACTGGTGTTACTTCCTTGGCATCAATAATGTGATTTGCCCCATTAGCAAAACCATAACTGTGGAATTATTTGCATTTCATTCAGCTATTGTTTATTAAATGTCTGAGATGCACTGGGCACTGTGCTAAACAACAGACACTACAGCGTTAGTCAAGTAAGACACAGTTACAGATTTGTCACAATTTCTTTTCTTACACAGGATATGTAGTGAGAGAGGCAATAATGCTGAGGAAAAGTGTTAGCGTTATAATAGCCAGTGGAGCATCTATCAGCAGGAACCCAATCTTGCCTATGATATCAAAGAAGACTTCTCTGACAAAGTGATACTTAAATTGAGATATTAAGAATGGGTAGAATTTAGCTAGATGAAGGGGTATTGGGGAGTAGTTGAGGGAAGAGGGTAATAAATTCTGAGCAACAGAACAGATTTTAACAGGATCAGAGGCAACGTGAGTTGAATAAAGTAAGATAGGAAACATGGAAACATGAGTCTGTAAGATAAACCCAAACTAAACCATCTAGAGTCATGTAACTCTTGTTAGAGTGTTTTATGTTAAGTTACAGTACTGAGTGATTTCATTTAGAAAGATGGGAACATCAAATATACAATTTCAAAAGATTACCCACTACATATCAATTTCTTCATATGCAATAGAGGTAATGTGGTCTCTTGTAGCTTTCAAATTCTGTGAGATATAAGTTAAAAAACTCTTGACAGATTTGTTTAGCAATCTATGTATCTGAGTAATGATGGTTCCAAAAGACCATTGGCTTAGGTGACAAAATTCATTTTCTGAAATGCCAAAGAATGTCTAAGGAGAACAATCTGGAAAAAGATATGAACTTATCTCCTCATGGCTTCCTTTGGCTGAGCAATGGCAGAACAGTGGATCTGACCAAAAAAACAACCATTCTGGATGTGCTACCTGACCTGACCATGTGGTCATATTTTACCCTTGCACATAGAATATATGTTCCTTTTATCAATAAACAAGAGTCCAGAATTCTGGGTCCTTCACACCAATGAGATTATAAATAAAGATATTACTATGGTTTTCTCAGTAATATATTGATGCTCTAATATTCAATAATCCTAAATGTTCTTACTTACTTGCACACTCTTGTCTCACGTAAGTTATGTTTTGGGAAGTGAAAGATAGGGGTGCAAAGTTGCCTCTGAAAGCATGGGGTTCACCTGGCCTTAGGTAAATGTACAGAAGTCACTGTCTACCCTGAGGTAGTTCTGCTCCCACCTCTGTATCACAGTGTTGAATTAGGAAAAGACAGTACATTTTGGGGCTGACTGGTTGGTTAAATTCCAATTATAAGCTGATGTACAACAATAAAGAACAAGCTATTTTTTTTCATACAATTCAGAATTTTTTTCACTTTAATTATTTTCTTTTTTCTGGCTGGAAATTCTTATGCTTCCTCCAGATGTTAACGCAATTTTTTATCAACTCAGATTTTCCTGCAGGTCACAGGGCTGAATTCTAGCAGAGAGAAAGTAGGGAGAAAAAGAAATGCCCATTGAGAAAAATTTCCATTCACACATGCTTTCATATCCACACACAGAGAATTTTAAGTCTGAACAGGGATACTTCGCCTGCTTTATCTCTGTCTTCACCCTTCTCTCTCCAAAGAAGGCAGTGAAACAGTGTAGATTTCGCATGCAGTTGCAGGACTGTTCATTTACATAGCCTAGCTGACTTAAGTCTCGGGGAATGCTTCTTCCCCATTTCAAATGATCCCTTCCCTGCACAGATATTCTGTTATTATAATATTCATGGCATCTCTTTACATCTTTTTCTTTCCCAGGGGAAAATGACTTCTCTGAATGGGAATTTGCATGTGAAAAATTGTATCCCAGGATCATATTCTCTGACAATGAGATAAAATTAGAAAATAAGGATAAAATATTAATAATTAGGAACTCATGTGTTTAAAAATATATAAACTTCATTCCTTTTTTAATTTATTTTTTTATTGAAGGATAATTGCTTTACAGAACTTTATTGTTTTCTGTCAAACCTCAACATGAATCAGCCATAGGTATACATATATCCCCTCCCTTTTGAACCTCCCTCCCATCTCCCTCCCCATCCCACCTCTCTATTTTTTTTTCCATTTATTTTTAATTAGTTGGAGGCTAATTACTTTACAATATTGTAGTGGTTTTTGTCATACATTGACATGAATCAGCCATGGTTTTACATGTATTCCCCATCCCGATCCCCCCTCCCACCTCCCTCTCTACCCGCTCCCTCTGGGTCTTCCCAGTGCACCAGGCCCGAGCACTTGTCTCAAGCATCCAACCTGCATCCCACCTCTCTAGATTGATACAGAGCCCCTGTTTGAGTTTTCTGAGCCAGAGAGCAAATTCCCGGTGGCTGTCTATTTTACATATGGTAATGTAAGTTTCCATGTTACTCTTTCCATACATCTCATCATCTCCTCCCCTCTCTCCATGTCCATAAGTCTATTCTCTACGTCTGCTTCTCCACTGCTTCCCTATAGATAAATTCTTCAGTACCATTTTTCTAGATTCCCTATGTGTGTGTTAGTACATGATATTATCTTTCTCTTTCTGACTCACTTCACCCTGTATAATAGGTTCTAGGTTCATCCACCTCATCAGAACTGACTCAAATGCATTATTTTTTATGGCTGAGTAATGTTCCATTGTGTATATGTACCACAACTTCTTTATCCATTCATCTGAAATGGACATCTAGGTTGCTTCCATGTTCTAGCTATTGTAAATAGTGCTGCAATGAATTATGGGATGCATGTGTTTTTTTTCAATTTTGATTTCTTCAGGGTATATGCCTAGGAGTGGAATTGCTGAGTCATTTGGTAGTTTTATTCCTAGTTTTTTAAGGAATCTCCATACTGTCTTCCATACAGACTGTATCAATTTACATTCCCACCAACAGTGCAAGAGCGTTCCCTTTTCTCCACACCCTCTCCAGCATTTATTGTTTGTAGACTTTTTGATGATGGCCATTCTAACCAGTGTGAGGTGATATCTCATTGTGGTTTGGATTTGAATTTCTCTAACAATGAGCGATGTTGAGCATCATTTCATGTGTTTGTTAGTCATCTGTATGTCTTCTTTGAATAAATGTCTGTTTAAGTCTTTTTCCCACTTTTTGATTGGATTGTTTGTTTTTCTGGCATTGAGTTGTATGTATGCTGCTTCTATATTTTGGAAATTAATCCTTTGTCAATTGTTTCATTTGCTATTATTTTCTCCCATTCTGAGAGTTGTCTTTTCACCTTACTTATTTATAGATTCCTTTGCTGTGCAAATGCTTTTAAGTTTAATCAGGTTCAACTTGTTTACTTTTGTTTTTATTTCAATTACTCTAGGAGATGGGTCATAGAGGATCTTGCTTTGATTTATGTTATCGAGAGTTCTGCCTATGTTTTCCTATAAGAGTTTTATAGTTTCTGGTCTTACATTTAGGTCTTTAATCCATTTTGAGTTTATCTTTGTGTATGGTGTTAGGAAATGTTCTAATTTCATTCTTTTACATGTAGCTGTCCAGTTTTCCCAGCACCATTTATTGAAGAGGCTGTCTTTGCCCCATTGTATATTCTTGCCTCCTTTGTCAAAAATAAGGTACCCATAGGTGCATGGGCTTTCTATCTTGTTCTGTTGGTCTATATTTCTGTTTCTGTGCCAGCACCATGCTGTCTTGATGACTGTAGCTTTGTAGCTCTGAAGTCAGGAAGGTTGATTCCTCCAGCTCCTTTCTTGTTTCTCAAGACTGCTTTGGCTATTCAGGGCCTTTTGTGTTTCCATATGAATTGTGAAACTTTTTGTTCTAGTTCTGTGAAAAATGTCATACAACCCAACAATCCCACTGCTGGGCATACACACCGAGAAAACCAGAACTGAAAGAGACACGTGTACCCCAATGTTCATAGCAGCATTGTTAACAATAGCTAGGACATGGAAGTAACCTGGATGTCCATGAGCAGATGAATGGATAAAAGCTGTGGTACATATACACAATGGAATATTACTTGGCTATTAAAAAGAATGCATTTTAATCAGTTCTAATGAGGTGGATGAAACTGAAGCCTATTATACGAGTGAAGTAAGTCAGAAAGAAAAATACCAATACAGTATAGTAATGCATATATAGAGAATTTACAAAGGTGGTTAACAATGACCCTATATGTAAGACAGTGAAAGAGACACAGATGTAAAGAACAGATTTTTGGACTCTGTGGGAGAAGGCGAGGGTGGGATGATTTGAGAGAATAGCATTGAAACATGTATACTACCATATGTGAAATAGATCACCAGTCCAGGTTCTATGGCTGAGACAGGGAATGCAGGGCCGGTGCACTGGGACAACCCTGAGGGATGGGGTGGGGAGGGCAATGGGAGGGAGGTTTAGGATGGGGGACACATGTACACCCATGGATGATTCATGTAAATGTATGGCAAAAACCACTACAGTATTGTAGAGTAATTAGCCTCCAATTAAAATAAATTAATTAATTTTAAAAATGTCATTGGTAATTTGATAGGGATCACATTGAACCTGTAGATTGCATTTGTTAGTATAGTCATTTTCACAATATTGATTCTTCCTACCCAGGAACATGGAATATCTCTCCATCTGTTTATGTCATCTTTGATTTCTTTCAATAGTGTCTTATAATTTTCTGTGTACAGTTCTTTTGTCTCCTTAGGTAAGTTTATTCCTATTTAGTTCTTTTTGTTGCAATGATGAATGGTATTGATTCCTTAATTTCTCTTTCTGATTTTTCACTGTTAGTATATAGAAATGCAAGTGATTTCTGTGTATTGATTTTGTATGCTGCAACTTTGCTAAATTCACTGATTAGCTCTAGTAATTTTCTAATACTATCTTTAGCATTTTCTATGTACAGTATCATGTCATCTGCAAACAGTGACATCTTCTTTTCTAATCTGGATTCCTTTTATTTCTTTTTCTTCTCTGATTGCTGTAGCTAGGACTTCCAGAACTATGATGAATAATAGTGATGAAAGTGGACACCATTGTCTTGTTCCTGATCTTAGGGGAAATGCTTTCAGTTTTTCACCATTGAGAATAATGTTTGCTGTAGGCTTATCATATATGGCCTTTACTATGTTGAGGTAGGTTTTTTCTATACCCGTTTTTTGAAGGGTTTTAATCATAAATGGGTGCTGAATTTTGTCAAAGGTGTTTTCTGCATCTATGGAGATTATCATATGACTTTTATCTTTCAATTTGTTAATATGGTGTATCACATTGATTAATTTGCATACATTGAAGAATCCTTGCCTTCCTGGAATAAACCTGACTTGATCATGATGTATGAGCTTTTTGATGTGTTGCTAAATTCTGTTTGCTAAAATTTTGTTGCGGATTTTTGCATCTATGTTCATCAATGACATTGGCCTGTAGTTTTCTTTCTTTGTGCTGTCTTTGTCTGTTTTTGGTATCAGGGTTGCCTCATAGAATGAGTTTGAAAGTGTTCCTTCCCCTGCACTTTTTTGAAAGAGTTTTAGAAGGTTAGGCATTGGCTCTTCTCTAAATATTTGATAAAATTCTCCTGTGAAGCCATCTGGTCCTGCGCTTTTGTTTTTTAGGAGATTTTGATCACAGCATCAATTTCAGTGCTTGTAATTGGGTTGTTCATAATTTCTATCTTTTCCTGGTTCAGTCTTGGAAAATTGAACTTTTCTAAGAATCTGTCCATTTCTTCCAGGTTATCCATTTTATCGCCATACAGTTGTTCATAATAGTTTCTTATAATCCTTTGTATTTCTGCATTGTCTGTTGTAACCTCTCCTTTTTCATCTCTAATTTTGTTGGTTTGAATCTTCTCTTTTTTTTTTTTTTTTTCTTGATGAGTCTGGCTAAAGGCTTGTCAGTTTTATTTATCATCTCAAAGAACCAGCTTTTAGTTTTATTAATTTTTACTATTGTTTCTTCATTTCTTTTTCATTTATTTCTGCTCAGATTTTTATGATTTCTTTCCTTCTACTAATTTGGGCTTTTTGTTGTTGTTGTTGTTTTTCTTCTTCTTCTTCTTTTTCCAGTTATTTTAGGTGTTAAGTTAGGTTGTCTATTTGTAGTTTTTCTTGTTTCTTGAGGTAGGACTGTATTACTCTAAGCTTCCCTCTTAGAACTTCATTTGCAGCATCCCATAGGTTTTGAGTTGTCGTGTTTTCATTGTCATTTGTTTCTAGACATTTTTTTATTTCCCTCTTGATTTATTCAGTAACCTGTTGGTTATTTAGAAGCATATTGTTTAATCTCCATGTGTTTGTGTTTCTTAGTTTTTTTCTTGTAATTGATATCTAGTCTCATAGTGTTGTGGTTGGAGAAGATGCTTGATCCGATTTCAATTTTCTTAAAAATACTGAGGTTTGATTTGTGACCTAAGATGTGGTCTATCCTGGACAGTGTTCCATGTGCACTTGAGAAGGTGTATTCTTCTGCATTTGGATGGAATGTCCTGAAGATATCAGTGAGGTCCATCTCATCTAGTGTATCATTTAAGACTTGTTTCCTTATTAATTTTCTGATTTGATGATCTGTCCATTGGTGTGAGTAGGGTGTTAAAGTCTACTACTATTATTGTGTTACTGTCAATTTCTCCTTTTATGTCTTTTAGTGTTTGTTTTATGTATTGAGGTGCCCCTATGTTGGGTACATAGATATTTACAATTGTTATGTCTTCCTCTTGGATTGATCCCTTGATCATTATGTAGTATCTATTTTGTCTGATATGAGGATTGCTACTCCAGCTTTCTTTTGCTTCCCATTTGCATGGAATATATTTTTCCATCCTCTCACTTTCAGTCTATATGTGTCTTTAGGTCTCAAGTGGGTTTCTTGTAGACAGCATATATATGGTTCTTATTTTTGTATCCATTCAGCCAGTATGTGTCTTTTGGTTGGAGAATTTAATCCATTTACATTTAAAGTAATTATTGATATATATGTTCCTATTGCTATTTTTTTAAATTGTTTGGGGTTGATTTTGTAGACCTCTTTTCTTCTCTTGCATTTCATGACTATATAAGTCCCTTTAACATATGCTGTAAACCTGGTTTGATGGTACTGAATTCTCTCAACTTTTGCTTGTCTGAAAAGCTTTTTATTTCTCCATCAATTTTAAATGAGATCCTTGCCACACACAATAATCTTGGTTGTAGATTTTTCCCTTTCAATACTTTAAATATATCCTGCCATTCCCTTCTGGCCTGCAGAGTTTCTGCTGAAAGATCAGCTGTTAAGTGTATGGGATTTCCCTTGTATATTACTTGTTGCTTCTCCCTGCTGCTTTTAATATTCTTTCTTTGTGTTTAGTCTTTATTAGTTTGATTAGTATGTGTCTTGGCATGTTTCTCCTTGGGTTTATCCTGTATGGGACTTTTGAACTTGATTGACTATCTCTTTTTCAATGTTGGGAAAATTTTCAACTATAATCTCTTCAAAAATTTTCCCATACCCTTTCTTTTTCTCTTCTTCTTCTGGAACCCCTATAATTCAAATTTTGGTGCATTTGATATTGTCCCAAAGGTCTCTGAGACTATCCTCAGTTCTTTTCATTCTTTTCACTTTATTCTGCTCTTCAGAAGTTATTTCCACCATTTTCTTTTCCAGCTCACTGATTTGTTCTTCTGCTTCAGATATTCTGCTACTGGTTCCTTCTAGAGTATTTTTAGTTTCAGTAGTTGTGTTGTTTGTCTTTGTATGTTTATTCTTTAATTCTTCTAGGTCTTTGTTAATCGATTCTTGCGTTTTCTCTGTTTTGTTTTCAAGGTTTTTGATCATGTTTACTATCATTACCCTGAGTCCTTTTTCAGGTAGTCTGCCCGTTTCCTCTTCATTTATTTGGACTTCCATGTTTCTAGCTTGTTCCTTCATTTGTGTAGTATTTCTCTGTCTTTTCATTATTTTTTTTAACTTATTGTGTTTGAGGTCTCCTTTTCCCAGGCTTCAAGGTTGAATTCTTTTCTTCCTTTTGGTTTCTGCCCTCCTAAGGTTGGTCCAGTCATTTGTGTAAGTTTTGTATAGGGTGAGATTTGTCCTGAGTTGTTGTTTGTTTGTTTGTTTCTTTTTCCTCTGATGGGCAAGGCTGAGTGCTAATCCTCTCTGCTGATGATTGGGTTTGCATTTTTGAGTTTTGTTGTTGTTGTTGTTTAGATGAGGCATCCCAAGCAAGGTGCTACTGGTGGTTGGGTGATGCAGGGCCTTGTGTTCAAGTGGTTCCCTTTGTGTGAGTTCTCACTATTTGATCCTCCCTAAGGTTAGTTCTCTGGTAGTCTTGGGTCTTGGAGTCAGTGCTCCCACTCCAAAAGCTCAGGGCTTGATCTCTGGTCAGGGATGAAGATTCCACAAGTGGTTTATTATGGCATTAAGTGAGATTAAAACAAGTACTGAAAAACAGGAAACCAAAGATGAACCCCAGACAAATGGCAGTTACAAAATCAGGCAAATAATAATTAAAATAATGGACTATACACATATGCATATACACCCATGAGCAAAGTGAAAACAGTCCAACAAAAATAAAGTACAGTGGATTTACCTGGCAAACAAAGTGAATCAAGAATTATATTTACTAATTAAGAAAAGGTAACTAAAGCACAAACTGGAAAACAAAATTAAAGCAAGGTGCCAAGTGGAGAATAAAACAATGAAAACAAAACTAACGAATATGTTGAGAGTAAAGAAAGAAAGAATAGATATGCAAAGTTAACTAGAGGTAGATGAAAAAGATTTATATATATTAAAGATTAACTAAGGGGAAAGAACAGTAGGAAAGGCCAACAAAGGAATAAATGTAGGAAAAATGTAATAGATTTTTTCAAAAATTAACATTATAAAAAAGAGAAAAGAAAGGAAAATGGAAGAAAGAAAAAGGGAAAATAAAGGAAAACTCCACAGAACTGCAAAAGCCCAATATAGAGGCAGAGGTTTATAGCAACAATAAAAAGTGTGACTGAATATACATATAAACATATACACCACCAGCAAAATCAAAACAGTGCAACAAAAATAAAGTAGAATAGATTGACCTGGCTAACAAAGGGAACCCAAAATTGTATCTATCAGAACAAAACTAACTAAAGCACAAACTGTAAAGCAAAACTAGAGCAAGGTGCCAACTGGAGAACAAAGCAATGAAAATAAAACTAACAAATATGTTGAGAGGAAAGGAAAGAAAGAATAGATATGCAAAGTTAAATAAAGGTAGATAAAGAAAATTTATATACATTAAAGATTGACTGCAAGAGGAAAAGAACAGTAGGAAAAGCAAAGTAATAAATGTAGAAAAAATAATAGTGTAAAATATTAAAAATTAAAATTAAAAAAGAGAATAAAAGACAAAAAAAAAAGGAAAACTCTACAGAACTGCAAAAGCCCACTGTAGAGGCAGAGGTTTATAATAGCAATAAAAAATGTGACTAAGAAAGAAAAAAGAAGCTCAAAAGCCTAATTAGATTTCATAGTGCCAATAAAATTGACAACTACAACGGGGGCTTTGCGGGGGGGAGGGGGGAGGGAAAAAGAAAAAAGAAAAAAATCCAAAAGAATCTGCAGAACAAGTCAAAACATAAGAATAATAGATGTTTTTCTTGAGTCACTGCTGTCAGAGTCCTTTCCCTTGCTGGGAGTCACAGTCCACCTCACCTCCCTAGGATGCCCTCAAACACTGTGCTGATCTCTGGACCTGCTGTGGGGGCAGCTCAGATTCTAATCTGGTCCTCCTCCTATGTGTTCTTGCCTCCAGTGTCCACAGCTATCAGAACTAGTGCCTTTTCTTCTGTGGGAGCTCTCAATGACATTTTATATATTCCATAGACACAGAGTCTGCCTAGTTGATCGTGTGGATTTATCTGCAGCTTGTGCAGCTGGTGGGAAGGTTTGGGGTCTTCTCCCTTAGCCACACTGCCCCTGGGTTTCAACTGTGGTTTTATTTCCACCTCTGCATGTGGGTCACCCACTGGGGTTTGCTCCTGAGGCTGCCCTGGAGGACTTGGGTTTGCCCCTGTGAGGGTCAGGTGTGGAGGTGGTGCAGCTGCTTGGGTCTCAGGGGTTCTGGCAGCACCAGGTACTCAGGGGGTTGGCAGAGGTAGCAGGAAATACAGTGCTCTAGAAGGATATGGCAACCAGTTTTGGCCAATACACTCCAGTATTCTTGCCTGGAGAATCCCCCTCCCTGACAGAGAAGCCTGACAGGCCACAGGCCACAGGGTCCTAAAGAGTTTGACACAACTGAAGTGACCCTTCGTGCATGGACGCAAGACTTTGTTTTGCCCATGGCAGCTCTGCCCCAGGGAGAGCTGAGCGTGAAGGTGGCTCAGCTGCTTGGCCTGCGGGGACCCTGGTGGCACCACGCGTGTGCAGGGACGTGGACTGCCTCCACCGCAGGAGTTACGGCCCTGTCAGAGCCTTTTTTTGAGTCTCTTGTAGTTGGCGATCAGAAAGCCTCTTTGGCCACTCTTTCTCCATAGCTCCGTCTGTTCAGGCACTTAGACGGCTCCCTGGCCTGGGGTCCTTCTCTGCTGTTTGGCGCGTCAGGCACATAGAGTGGCCTCCCCTGGCCTGGGGTCCTTCTCTGCTGTTTGGCGCGTCAGGCACATAGAGTGGCCTCCCCTGGCCTGGGGTCCTTCTCTGCTGTTTGGCGCGTCAGGCACATAGAGTGGCCTCCCCTGGCTGGGGCCCTTCTCTATAGACTGGTGTGTCCGGCACTTAAAGGGGCACCTGGGTGGGGCCCTGCTGTGTAGTTCAGTGCCTCAGGCGTTTGATGCGCCAGGCTCTCTATTGTGTAGGTGCTGCCGCGGGCCTGTGGGGAGAGAAAGGCTATGGTGATGGCTCCCCCCCATGCATGTGACTCAGCAGGATCACCTTGCTTCCATGGCTGCCGGGCTTTCCTCCACCGGCATTTCACACCACGATCTCCTCCCTCACCTCCCCACCATCTCTCTCTCTGCAGTCAACTGCATCCCTTACCCTGGATCGCTCCACACTCCACAGATTCCAGCTCCCAGCCGCTGCACCTTCCAGGGGACCCTCATCCCTGTCCGGGGTATGTATGGCTGCAGCAAGGACTGTCTGATTCTCTTTCCATTTAGGCTGCCACAGATCAACTGTTTCACTCTCAGCCTTAAATGTTTCTCCTCTGATTCAGACAATTGCCCCGATGTGGGGATCGGACCCCTGCTTCAGTTCCCCCACCCACTGAGGGCAGGTCCAGTCATACTAACACTCCTAGTTCCTTCCTACTACCGAGTTTTCCATGGTTCTATATTCTTTTCCACTGGTCAGGTACTCCTGTTTGCCCTCAGCTGGTATTCTGCATTCACTTCCGTGTCTGAAAGTGTATTCCTGATGTATCCATGGAGAGAGAGGTACTCCATGTCCACCTACTCCTCTGCCATCTTGTTCTTCCCTCCATTCTTTTAAATAATTTATCAACCAAATATTGTGATGAATACCAGAAAATATTTAGAACTGAAATAAAGATTAAACATTACATACCAAGTTTTGTGGGATATAGATAACAAAATATCAAGACAGGAATGTATAATCTTAACTGTATACTTTAGAAAGAAGGATAACTGAAAATTATTGAGATTATCGTTCAACTGGTATAAAGAACTATATAGCAAAAAAATAAAAGTAGGCAAAAGAATGAATATAATGAAAAGAGGATGAATTAGTGAAATGAAAAATCACCATAAATATAATTTGTTATTTGAACAAAGTAATAAATTAGTATGATTGATCAAGAGCAAAAGAGAAGACAGAGATTTGCTATCAGCATATTATAATATTACTCATATAGTAGATCTCTTTCTGTGACACATAGTCACAAAGATGGCAATGGTCCCTGTAATAATCTCTACAGTAGACGCAATTGTAATAAAAATTCTAAGAAGGATTTTTCACCAACCTTGAAAAATGCATCCTAAAATTATTTTGGAAACAGAATTAAAATTTGACAAAATGACATTTCAACAGGAAAAAGGAGGAGGAAGTAGAAGAAAAAAGGAAACAGCAAAGAAAGAGGGAAAAAAGCAGATTAAGAGAAAGAAATATTCTTTCCATCAGTTTTCCAGAATTTCTACAAAATTATCAAAATTAAAAGAGAATACTGATTCAGGATAAAAATAGATTAACAAGTGTAAAATTGGACCAATATACAAATGGCAGCCTGGTATTTAATAGAGGCTACATTAGAGATTTATTGATATATCAAATAAAATCAACATGCAAAAATGATGGTTGCTTTAAAAATGCCCAGTTCATGACAATTTTACTAAGAGCAGTTTCAGTAATGCTTGTTTAGAGTGAGATGAAGAGAGAGTAAACAGTCTTTATCAAGTCTTTTTTAAGACTTCTATCATTATAGACATGAAGATACACGGAGGTAGAGATGCATGGGGTCAACGGAGTACTATTTTTTTAATCTGTGAAAAGCCCTAGAGTGCAGCTATGTTTTAATGTGGTTATCCAACATAGGAGAAATTGTTAATACAGGAGAAGCGGGGAGTAATTGTGTAAGCAAATCCTTGAGTAGATGAGAGAAGATGAAATACAGATTATATGTGGAGGAGTCGCTTTACTAGTAGGGAAAATACTTTTGCAGTTACACAAGAGAAGGAAAATAAACAATATCTCCTGGAGGAGGGCATGGCAACCCACTCCAGTATCCTTGCCTGGAGAATCCCATGGACAGAGGAGCCTGACAGGCTCCATGGGGTTGCAAAGAATCAGACATGACTGAGCGACTAAGCGCACACACACAGCACTTTCTTAAGGTTACAGCTAAAAAAAAAATCTCACTTTCCCATTTTTCCTATTCCTGACCCTGTCGGAACACAGAGGAACCTCCTACTTTTGATGAAATATCAGGGTATTAATGCCACAGACACGTTTTAAAGGGCAAATCCAAGATGTCTCAGTGTCCCACCCACTTTGCTCCTCACCGCTCATCAGTGGCTGTTTACCCATGCACATTCTTCCCATGCCCTCTGTCCCACACCCAGAGTGGGAAAGATTGCCAATTTCCAGGACGGAATAGTGCTCATAGCCTTTGCTGCATTCACAATATGCCACCTAAATTCAAGAAAATCAAATCAATTCTATTTTCTTTCTCTGTTGAAAACTGCGTAGCTCAATTTCTTGGGCTTGAGGTTTTATTTCAGAAAAAAAATGATAAAGTTCTCACAAACAAAATTCTTTAGAGCTCAAGTGTTTGGAAATATTACACTGTTGGTCTTTTCATTTTCAGCTCCTCTGACAATAGATGCACCATAAGGGGTCTCCAAATACCTCAGTCCTGCTGCTCTTAGAGTTTGATTTGACATTTTAAAGATTTGAAGAAAGTAAAGGATTCTAACCTTGATATGTGTTTCAGTTAATGAAACAGTATCGTCTATCTGATATCAAGCACAAAGGGAAACTCAGAATTAATACACAGAGTGTTTATACCTGGAGACAATGAGTTTCCCATCATTAACACAATTAAGCAGATGTCAGACAACTATTCCATGAGAATGCAGGGAGCATGGTGACCTACACTGTTCTGTTTGCCCAGCACTCCTCCCCAATTCTACCTAAGATGCTTTTTTTGACATTCCCATCACTTGCTTCCAATGGAAACATTCATGTTTTTATTTGACTCTGAATGCAATTTATTGGCTTAGTAGTAGGAAGAAAAAAAAAAATCAAAAAGGACCATCAGGGAATTTTCCTGATGTCATACTGGATCTGAGAGAAATGCTAGGGTGTTGAGTTAAAATTTTTGAGCTGTTGAGCCAGACTCCCCAAGTTCATATTAGTCCCTCCACCTGAAGCTGAAAATAATCTGAAAGACATAGCACAGAGGATTTTTAGTGCAGTGAAAATACTCTATACAACACTAAAATGATGGATACATATCATTACATATTTGTCTAAACCCATAGAATAACACCAAGAATGAACCATAGTGTAAATTATGGGTTTTGGATGAAAACAATGTGTCAATGTAGGTTCATCAACTGTAATAAATGTTCTACTCTGATGAGGGATATTGATAATGGGGAAAAATAAGCATGTTTGGAACCAGGAGGTGTATGTAGGAAATCCACATACCTTCCCCTTAATTTTGCTGTGAACTTAATGTGAAGTTCTCCCCCAAAAGTCCCTAATTTTAAAAAATGTTTTTAAAAAATTAGAAAGCATTAACATTATGATTACTATCAACTCTTCATTGGCCATGCATTTGTTGAAGCAGAGCTAGGTGATGAAGAGGGAGAGTCTCTGGGATTTCAAGCGTGTTTCTAGGTATCCATGAAGCCAAATATGTCTTTGATCTTCCAGTATATTATTTTTGCTGAAATAAAAGGAAACCAAATTAAACAAAATTTTTGGCCAGTGTCAGGTGGTCAGAAACTCTGCCACTCTACTCCGCAGTGATTCTGTCTACCTCAGATTGACCCACTTGTAAGACCCTTTGGCCAGGCCTTTGCTCCCTGTTATCCTTCCATAACTCTATCTGAGCTTATAGTGTGGTAGCCAGCTATAGACATGTAAATCACTGCAGCAGAAAAAAATATTCAGTCCTTGCTTTCCAGAAAGAAATGTATAAGGTTATGAGAACTTAAAAAATATTCATACGTGGTAGAAAGATACTGCATTGTCAAGGTAAAAATCAAACTTGTTCTTTTCCTCTTTACCTAGGAAATGGAATATCTTTATCTAGAATCCATTCTCTCTCAACCTCTAGGTCTTAAATGCCATTTTAGCAGATATTAGCCTTTGATTTTTTTTTTTTCATTTTCAGTAACAAAAAATTACCTAAAGTTTAAAAGGCAGAGGGAAACTGGGTGTAAGATCTTGAAGTAAGAATTTAATAAATACTCTTAAAGTCTATCTATTTATCTATCCACCTACCTACCTATCTATCTATTATTCAGTGGGGTTAATTGCTACCCAGATTAAATGGGTAGGTATGGGAAAATGTAGGTGCCAAGTATTGAATATAGAACTAGAGTAACTTCATGAACTTCCTTTTAGGGAGATATTTTAGTATAAGTATAGGATAAACTCACTGAAAAATGTGCATGTAGCTAGAAAGGAAGGGAATAGAATGCATTAGTTGAGAACAGATATTTCACTTTTTCTGAAATCTCGGAATTATACTTCTATTTTGTGTTTATGTATAAGAAGTCATTGGTTGAAACATTATATTATCTAGAGTACTTCAAATATCCATAAACCTATAATACAAAGAAGTTAATGGAGAATTGAGTTTAAAAGGTAGAGTTTCAAAATCAAGCTCTACCACAGCTATTGCTGGGCAATAGTTATTTGGGCACCAGTAAGCACATTTTAGTCACCTGTATTACAGAATAACACAATTTACTATAGTATTATTATAATATCTAAGTGATAAAATATAGAAAAATATTATAAACTATGAAGCACATATGCAAATAAAGATAACTACACTCTGAGTCTTTAATAGTTATGGATCTCTGCTTTACTTATCTTTATGTTCTCTCAGCATCTAACATAATGTTCCCAATTTTCTAATAAGTAAAATCCAAATTTCTTAATATTATTTTTAAAACATCCTTCATAATCTAGCCCTTGATCATGTGTCTTACATTATTTCATGCCACCTTTTTTTAATCATATTCTCTAATTGTAGTGATTCTGCCATTCTGAGTTCATGAAATGGTCCTTTAACACCTGGGGTCTTTGCATATGTCCTTCCCTGTGCCAGGGGCCCTCCTAATTCTATTCTCTTGGTTATATCTTACTCAACATTCGGCTCAATCTTTCTACCATTTTTTGAAGGATGCCTTTCACGATATCCCACAGATGGGATTTGGTGCTTCTCCTGTGTGTCTTTGTGATATTCTATATAACTTGCTAACATATCACTTGATACTCTGCAGTTTACAAATGTTCTGAGAAAAAAAGTGTCAGTCTTATTCATTTTGAACAAGAACATAGCAAAGAGCCATAGGGTAGGTGCTCACAGAGATATTTTTAGAATGAATTCTAGTGTGTCTTAATAAAATATTAATAAATGAAAAAAATTCTAATTTTATCTTATGGGGATCTGGTATTATTTAAGAAACAGTTCTTGAAAAGAGTAATTAGAGGATGTGTAACCTTCTGAAAGGAGAAGGCAATGGCACCCCACTCCAGTACTCTTGCCTGGCAAATCCCATGGATGGAGGAGCCTGGTAGGCTGTGGTCCATGGGCTCACTAGGAGTCAGACATGACTGAGAGACTTCACTTTCACTTTTCACTTTCATGCATTGGAGAAGGAAATGGCAACTGACTCCAGTGTTCTTGCCTGGAGAATCCCAGGGATGGGGTCGCACAGAGTCGGGCACAACTGAAGCGACTTAGCAACAGCAGCAGCAGCAAACTTCTGAAAAGATTGTAAAGAGAGATGTGTATTTTCAGATATGATTTCTTGTCAAATTTGTGGACATATTAGTAGACTGACATTAAATTCAAAGTTTGTGTGGAGAGGCCAAAATGTAACAGATATTAGATATCTCTAAGAGTTAGTGAAGACAGTTCTTCTTGCAAAACTCTTCAGAGCCACTATTGGAGAACTAGTTACAGGTATCCTGCATCTGTCATCTCATACTGAGGATATAAAAAGGACACAGAAGGAATTTGTGAGGAGGGGTTTTTTGCAGAGAACCAATGGAGGGCTGAGTCTGTTTCTCTCTCCTTCACACTCCCTTTTCCACAGATATCTGCACCTGAGGGAAGGGTGGGGCAATCAACCTCCTTCCACTCAAGCATAAAATTGAGGGGCTTCAGTGGGACCATTCACAGAATTTAATGTGTGCAACTCTGAAAAGCAGGGCAGGTGCATATCTGATCCACTTGTGGGAAATTGAGAAGGTGAAATAGATGGTCAAGTAGTCTATTTAGTGAAGGAAAAGCAGCTTGGATTGATAGTCACACACTCCCTGAGATTTGAGGCAGATGATACATGATCTTTTCCCATGGACCAAATGCAACAAAGAGAGCCAGTGTCCAGCTAGCTGTCTTGTTTTCAAGAGGACAGCTTGCAGGGAAAGAGGACTCCAACAGAGTGGGGTCTGTGTGACTTGGACTTCCAAAAGCAGTCAGGATCCAGAAGAAAACATATTGTCCACACTCAAAGGCCCAGGAAGGAAGCCTCTAAACACCTCGTGACAGCATCCCCAGAAGGTCACTGCCAGGCCCCAGATGCATAAAGCCATTTTCTCAGAGTGCCAAGCCAGCAGAAACCCTGGGACAATTTTACTCTTCTCTCCCTCAAGCTCCAACCCTATTTCAGGGCCAGACAAGAGAGAAGATAAAAAGTAAAAGCCAACCATGTTCCTTCTACAAAGACAAATGTCACACAAATGCTTCAAAGCCAATGAAAACATATTGTATAAGACATTAGGAGTCAGTGGCCTTCCAGAAAGAGCATTGTGGATTTAAAAGAATGAGAAATAAATTTACAAGAAAAATTGGACCCATAAAAACAAAGTTTAAAATAGACTTTAAACATTCATTGTTTTATTTAGCTATTTTTAGTTCAGTTCAGTTCACTTCAGTCACTCATTTACATCCGACTCTTTGCAACCCCATGGACTGCAGCTCTCCAGGCTTCCCTGTCCATCACCAACTCCTGGAGACTACTCAAACTCATGTCCATTGTGTCAGTGATGCCATCCAGCCATCTCATCCTCTGTCGTCCCCTTCTCCTCCTACCCCCAATCCCTCCCAGCATCAGAGTCCTTTCCAATGAGTCAACTCTTCACATGAGGAGGACAAAGTTTTGGAGTTTCAGCTTCAGCATCAGTCCTTCCATTGAACACCCAGGACTGATCTCCTTTAGGATGGACTGGTTGAATCTCCTTGCAGTCCAAGGGACTCTCAAGAGTCTTCTCCAACACCACAGTTCAAAAGCATCAATTCTTCAGTGCTCAGCTTTCTTTATAGTCCAACTCTCACATCCATACATGACTACTGGAAAAACCATAGCCTTGACTAGATGGACCTTTGTTGGCAAAGTAATGTCTCTGCTTTTTAATATGCTGTGTAGGTTGATCATAACTTTCCTTCAATCTGTGAAAATATTTCGTAACATAAACACAGAACACCGAGTTCTACTGTACCTTTGCAGGAGCAATCAGGGATGAGATGATGTGAGCACCATATAATAATGCTAAATTATCCCCTTCCCAAGAGAAAGAAAAGAATTTAAATGCTAGTCAGCAGCAACACAACCAAGTAGTCAAATTAAATCATTTCTATTCAATCACTAAGAAAAGATATTCTGTTAATCAATCTGTACTAAGAAAAATGAATGATTTAATTTTTTTTAACTCTTAAGACAACTGATTCTAGCTGAAGGGCAAATAAGGAAGTTGGGTTGAAGGGCATTGAAGAGGAGACCCCATGAGAACAAAGGAAGCAGAATTAGTGAGAGAAAGCTATAGACAGAGATGGGTCTCCTTGAGTCGTCCCTGTTATCATGTCATAAAATATCATTGGAAAGGGCATAACTACTTCATTTTACAGATTAGGGTCCAGAATGATAAGTTAATTTACTTCTGGTCAAATATAGTATGGCATTTATACTATAAATAAATAAATATATACTATTTATATATAAATAGCATTTCTTTCATATAATTATTGAGATCTTCAGTTCCATTTCTGAGAATTTTATGTTTATATTCTTTGTCCATTTATGTATTAGACTATTTTTTGTTGCTGCTTATTTGTATAAATTAATTACATATTCCAGATATTAATTTTTCAGTTCCAATGTTTCTGTTGATTTCTAATGTTATTACACTGTAGTTAGATGAAGTCTTTGGTTGATTCTGGTTCTTTGATCTTTATTTAATTATGTCTTTTGCAAGGGTACACAGTCAATTTTTACAGGGTCCTGTCTATGCTTGAAAAGACTGGGTTTACTAACATTGACTGTGATGGTCAATGTATGTTTACTGGAGCAGACTTTCACTGTGTTATTCAGATCATCTAGGCCCTGAGTGATTTGACTGCTCAATCAATTTTTATTGAGGGCAGTATGTTAAATTTTTTTTAAAGTATTTGTTCATTAGTCAGTTTAATCATTGAAATTCTTTTGATTTTTATCATATGTTGAAGCCATCTTGTAAAATCCTAACTGGTAAAGATTTAGGCTGTTACTAAACTTTTCCTATCACAAATCATGCTACATTGAATATTCTTGTACCTAAATTTTCAAACACATATACATGTGTGCTAGTAGGATAAAATCTAGAGAGAAATAGATCAAAGCATATGCACATTCTTAATATACACAGAGATTTTACCAAGCAATGCTTCCTACAGTTCAAACTGCAGAAATTGATTGGCAAAAAAACCCTGCCTAGTTAGAACTGAATATATTTTGAGTTAATGACTATCATTGGTGAATAAGAACCTTAGTCAAACCTGGTGAAATCTTTAAAAAGTTTTACTCTCTACTTTTCCAACTCAAACTCGTTTCTCTGCATCTTGATAAGGTGGCTATCTTTGCTACAGAATCTTAAAATAGATCCATTTCCATTTTCAGAAAACTTTGATTTTGTTCTAATATATATGTATTTTTTTCACCTGTTCTTTGGCATTCATGGATGTCAGTGTAATATCCTTGGATGAAAAGACTGAAAAGTCGTATCTTCTATCTCACAAATCAGAGTGTACCCGAAATGAGAGTATTAGAGAGAAACTACACACGTTTTGCCAGCTACTGTGAAAAACACATAACAAAAAAAGGATCCTATAGTCTTTGAAGAATATCCCAAATAAATTTTGCAAGTTCCAATTTTCATCTTCTTGAGAAATATTACCATGTTCCCTCCGAATCACCAGGATAAGTTGTTGCCATTAAATTCAAACAGCCATTTTACTGACTTGAGGCCAAAGGTTAAAATGCAGGCATATGAACTGTGCAAAATGACTGTGTTTTTGTTCTGAGGGCATGTAGCTGAAATTTTGTTCTTAAAAATAGCATGCAAAGGTGTAGAGAAAATATCATTGCCTTATTAGGACATGGTGCTCACCTTAGAGAAAAAAAATGTATCTTCTGGGGAAGTTTCCATGGGGTGAGGAGAAGAGGCAAGATGTTCTACTGAGAGCACTGGAATCCTGACTAAGGACTTGAAAGTTAAGTCCCATTGTTGTTTCTGTCAGTCTCTCAGTCATGTCCAATCCTTTGCGACCCAATGGACTATAGCATGCCAGGCTTCCCTGTCCTTCACTATCACCCAGTTTGCTAAAACTCACATCCATTGAGTCAGTGATGCCATCCAACCACCTCATCCTCTGCTGCCCCCTTCTCTTCTTTCCCTCAATCTTTGCCAGCATCAGGTTCTTTTCCAATGAGTCGGTTCTTTGCATCAGGTGGCTAAAGTATTGGAGATTCAGGTTCAGCATCAGTCCTTCCAATGAATATTCAGGGTTGATTGCCTTTAGGATTGACTAGTTTGATCTACTTGCTGTCCAGGGGACTCTCAGGACTCCTAAGCAATTTATTTAATTTCTCCCTGCTTTGGTTTCATCACCTGTGAAATGGGGTTTCAACTACACAGGTCTACTTACACTTGAAATTTTTTAAATAAATACAGATATTTACTGTAAATGTCTTTTCCTTATGATTTTCTTAACATTTCCTTCTCTCTAGCTTACTCTCTTATAATACCTATAGCATATAAAATGTGTGTTAATCGATTTTTATGCTAAGTTTCTTCTCAACAGTAGGCTATTGATAATTCAGTTCAGTTCAGTTCAGTCACTCGGTCATGTCTGACTCTGCAACACCATGGACTGCAGTACACCAAGCCTCACTGTCCTTCACCAATGCCCAGAGCTCGCTTAAACTCATGTCCATTGACTCAGTAATGCCTTCCACCATCTTAGCCTCAGTCACCCCCTTCTCCTCCTGCCTTCAATCTTGCCCAGCATCAGGGTCTTTTCCAGTGAGTCAATTCTTTGCATCAGGTGGGCAAAGTATTGGAGTTTCAGCTTCAACATCAGTCCTTCCAATGAATATTCAGGACTGATTTCCTTTAGGATGGACTGGTTGGATCTCCTTGCAGTCCAAGGGACTCTCAAGAGTATTCTCCAAAACCACAGTTCAAAAGCATCAATTCCTTGGTGCTCAACTTTCTTTATAGTCCAACTCTCACATCCATACATAAATACTGAAAAAACCATATCTTTGTCTCAACGGACCTTTGTTGGTAAAGTAATGTCTCTGCTTTTTAATATGCTGTCTAAATTGGTCATAGCTTTTCTTCCAAGGAATAAGTGTCTTTTAATTTCATGGCTAGAGTCACCATCTGTAGTGATTTTGGAGGCCCCCCAAAAATAAAGTCTCTCACTGTTGCCACTGTTTCCTCATCTATTTGCCATGAAGTGATGGGATCAGATGACATGATCTTAGTTTTCTGAGTGTTCTGTTTTAAGCCAACTTTTTCACTCTCCTCTTTCAGTTTCATCAAGAGGCTCTTTAGTTCTTCTTCACTTTCTGCCATAAAGGTGGTATCATCTGCATATCTGAGGTTATTGATATTTCTCCCAGCAGTCTTGATCCCAGCTTGTGCTTCATCCAGCCCAGCATTTCACATGATGTACTCTGCATGTAAATTAAATAAACAGGGTGACAATATACAGCCTTGATGTACTCCTTTTCCTATTTGGAACCAGTCTGTTGTTCCATGTCCAGTTCTAACTGTCGATTCTTGACCTGCGTACAAACTTCTCAGGTGGCAGGTCAGGTGGTCCAGTATTCCCATCTCTTGAAGAATTTCCACAGTTTGTTGTCATCTACACAGTCAAATGCTTTGGCATAATCAATAAAGCAGAAGTAGGTGTTTTTCTGGAACTCTTGCTTTTTCAATGATCCAACAAATGTTGGCAATTTGATCTCTGGTTCCTCTGCCTTTTCTAAATCCAGCTTGAATATCTGGAAGTTCATGGTTCATGTACTATTGAAGCCTGGCTTGAAGATTTTTGAGTATTACTTTCTGAGCATGTGAGATGAGTGCAATTGTGCAGTAGTTTCACCTTCCTTTGTCATTGCCTTTCTTAGGGATTGGGATGAAAACTGAACTTTTCCAGTCCTGTAGTCACTGCTGAGTCTTCCAAATTTGCTGGCTTATTGAGTGCACCACTTTAACAGCATCATCTTTTAGGATTTGAAATAGCTTAGCCGGAATTCCATCACATCCACTAGCTTTGTTCACAGTGATGCTTCCTAAGGCCCACTTGATTTTGCATTCCAGGATGTCTGGCTCTAGGTGATGACCACACCATCACTGTTATCTGGGACATGAAGATCATTTTTGCATAGTTCTTCTGTGTATTCTTGTCACCTCTTCTTAATACCTTCTGCTTCTGTTAGGTCCATACCATTTCTGTCCTTTATTGTGCCCCTTTACATGAAATGTTCCCTTGGTATCTCTAATTTTCCTGAAGAGATCACTAGTCTTTCCCATTCTATTGTTTTCCTCAATTTCTTTGCATTGATCACTGAGGAAGACTTTCTTATTTTCCTTGCTATTCTTTGGAACTCAACATTCAAACAGGTATATCTTTCCTTTTCTCCTTTGGCTTTCACTTCTCTTCTTTTCTGAATTATTTGTAAAGCCTCCTCAGACAACCATTTTGCCTCTTTACATTTCTTTTCCTTAGGGATGGTCTTGATCATTTCCTCCTGTACAGTGTCGTGAATCTCCATGCATAGTTCTTCAGAGACTCTGTCTATCAGATCTAATCCCTTGAATCTATTTCTCACTTCCACTGTATAATCATAAGGGCTTTGATTTAGGTCATACCTGAATGGTCTAGTGGTTTTCCCTACTTTCTTCAATTTAAATATGAATTTGGCAATAAGGAGTTCATGATCTGAGTCACAGTCAGCTCCCAGTCTTGTTTTTGCTGACTGTATAGAGCTTCTCCATCTTTGGCTGCAAAGAATATAGTTAATATGATTTTGGTATTGACCATCTGGTGATGTCCATGTGTAGAGTCTTCTCTTGTACTGTTGGGAGAGGGTGTTTGCTATGACCAGGGCATTCTCTTGGCAAAACTCTGTTAGCCTTTGCCCTGCCTCATTCTGTACTCCAAGGCCAAATTTGCCTGTTGCTCCAGGTAGCTCTTGACTTCCTACTTCTGCATTCCAGTCCCCTATAATGAAAAGGACATCTTTGGGGGTGTTAGTTCTAGAAGGTCTTGTAGGTCTTCATAGAACTGTTCAACTTCAGCTTCTTCAGCATTACTGGTTGGGGCATAGACTCGGATTACTGTGATATTGAATGGTTTGCCTTGGAAACGAACAGAGATCATTCTGTCATTTTTGAGATTGCATCCAGGTACTGCATTTTGGACTCTTTTGTTGACTATGAGGGCTACTCCATTTCTTCTAAGGGATGCTTGCCCACAATAGTAGATACAATGGTCATCTGAGTTAAATTCACCCATTCCAGTCCATTTTAGTTCACTGATTCCTAAAATGTCAATGTTCACTCTTGCCACCTCCTGTTCAACCACTTCTAATTTACTTTGATTCAGGGACCTAACATTCCATGTTCCTATGCAATATTGTTCTTACAGCATCAGACTTTACTTCCATCACCAGTCACATCTACAACTGGGCATTGTTTTTTCTTTGACTCTGTGCCTTCATTCTTTCTGGAGTTATTTCTCTACTCTTCTCCAGTAACATGTTGAGCACCTGCTGACCCGGGGAGTTCATCTTTCAGTGTCCTATCTTTTTGCCTTTTCATACTGTCCATGGGGTTCTCAAGGCAAGAATACTGAAGTGGTTTGCCATTCCCTTCTCCAGTGGACCTCATTTTTTCAGAACTCTCCACCATGACCCATCCATCTTGGGTGGCCCTTCATGGCATGGCTCATCATTTCATTGAGCTAGACAAGGCTATGGTCCATGTGATCAGTTTGATTAGTTTTCTATGATTGTGGTTTTCATTCTGTCTGCCCTCTGATGGATAGGGACAAGAGGCTTATGGAAGATTCTTGATGGGAGAGACTGACTGAGGGGGAAACTGGGTCTTGTTCTGATGTGCGGGGCCATGATCAGTAAATCCTTAATCCAATTTTCTGTTGTTGGGTGGGGCTGTGTTCCTTTCCTGTTGCTTGACCTGAGGCCAAACTATGATGGAGGTAATGAAGAAAATGCTGACCTCCTTCAATAGGTCTCGTGCATGCACTGCCGCACTCAGTGCCCCCGACCCCGCAGCAGGCCACCGCTGACCCACGCCTGCACCAGAGACTCCTGGACACTCACAGGCAAGTCTGGGTCAGTCTCTTGTGAGGCCACTGCTCCTTTTTCCTGGGTCCCAGTGTGCATAAGATTTTGTTTGTGCCCTCTATGAGTCTGTTTCCCCAGTCCTATGTAAGTTCTGGCAGCTCTGTGGTGGGGTTAATAATTAAATTGGGGGGAGTCAAAGGCTACACATAGATCTTTCATTACAAGGTGGTTGACACCCGTAACAACCCTGCTGTACATGGGTCAACTTACTGTCTTGTTTCATTCTCTCGACCAGACAGTGGTTAAAGTGATGTCACTCAGTCATGTCCAACTCTTTGTGACCTCATGGACTGTAACCTACCAGGCTCCTCTGTCCATGGGATTTTCCAGGCAAGAGTACTGGAGTGGGTTGCCATTTCCTTCTCCAGGGGACCTTCCTGACCCAGGGATCAAACCCCAGATCTCCCGCAGTGCAGGCAGATGCTTTACCATCTGAGCCATCAGGGAAGAAGGCGGTTAAGCAGAGGTAAAGCAAAGAACAGCAGGTGCTCATTTCTCTCATGGAGTTTACAATCTAGTGATCTCAAAAGCAGGTATGCATCTTTGCCAGCTGGAACTGTCTACCCCACTCTGATTCTGATTAATTTCTACTCATCCTTTAAGAACCATTTTAGAAGAACTTCCCTGGTAATGGAGTGGATATGAATTGATCTGTCAATGTAGGGGACATGGGTTGAATCCCTGGTCTGGGAAGATTCCACATGCCACAGAGCAACTAAGTTCATGCACACAACACTGAAGCCCACTTGCTCTAAGGCCTGCCAGCCACAACTAACGAGCCCCTCTGCCACAGCTACTGAAGCCCCCAGACCCTAAAGCCAACAGTCGCAACTACCGAGGCTGCATGCTGCAGCTATTGAAGCCCAAGTGCCTAGAGCCTATGCTCTGCAACAAGAGAAGCCACCACAATGAGAAGCCCGTGCACCTCAACTAGAGAGTAGCCCCCACCTGCTGCACCTAGAGGAAGCCTACATGAAGCAATGAAGACCCAGCCTGGCCAAAAATAAATAAATAAATATAGCAATGTGTTAATGTAAAAAATAATACACATACACACATATATATGAATCATTTTAGAAACAAATTATTCCATTAAACTTTTCCAAGTTAGATGCTATGATGATCAGATTTATGGATTAATTTGGTTCAGCTACAGTCCTCAGCTATTTGATCAAACAGTATTTTAGGTGCTACTGTGAAGGTATTTTGTTGCTAGATGATTAAAGTCCATAGTCAATTAACCCTAAGCAAGGAAGATTATTGGAAATAATCTGGGAGGGCCTGTTTCAATCAATTGAAAGGAACTTACAGCAGAGCTGGGGCTTCCCTGTGAAACAGTAAGTTCCACTTTTGAACAGCAGTGTCAGCCTTTGCCTGAAATGTCCAACCAGCTCTTATGATGGCCAGCTCTGCAGATTTCAGACTGGCCTTGACAATCATGTATGTCTGTTCCTTGCTATACATACATTCATACATGCACCAGTGAAATAATGACTGTACCAATGAATGCAACAATCAGTGAATTAATGAAAGTTAACACTTCTCTAGTTGAACGCTGACTGATACAGATGCTTCTATCTTATTTCTAACATAACACTTATTACTCTCCTATTATAATTGTCTCTGTTATAACTAGTTTTTGGAAACATAATAGATAAATTCTCCTTGCTAGGAGAACACCTGTCACATAGTGAATTCTGTATGGATTTGTCTAACTTAATTAATTTTTGTTAACTGTCATTAGTAAATATCCTCTAAGGAGTAAGCCTTTGAGTGCTAGGAAGACCTCAGTTTGAGTTTTGTCTCTCATTAACAGTGAGGTTTCAGGCAAGTTATCTAATACTTTTAGGTTTTATTCTCCTGCTTTAGTATGTTTGGGCTGCTATGACAAAAACATGATAGACTGAGTGACCCATACAACAAACATTCACAGCTCTGATGGTTGGAACGTGGAGGATCGAGGTGCTAACAGATTCAATGTCAGGTAAGAACCTGCTTCCCGGTCGTAGGTTGCTATCTTCTCACTGAGTCCTTGTATAGTGAAAGCAGGAAGGGAATGTTCTAGGATCTTTTATGTGAGAGTGCTAACAGGGCTTCTCCCTCATGACCTAATGACCTTCCAAAGGCTCCACATCTAATAATATTACACTTGGGGTAAAGGTATTAACATATAAATTTGGGAGGGTCATTAGCATTACATTCATCTTCCTTTCAGCAAAAAAAAGAGGTGGTGATAATATATCTACTACATAGAGTGATTTTAGGAGATATGAGAATAATTGCATAAAAATATCTTAGCATGCCCACTGTCACACATTAAGAATATGATAAATATTTGCTATTCTTGTTCTTATAATCAACTGAAATGTAGAACAACTCTATGTGGCCTTTCTTTGAGAAATTTCCAATTAATTATCCAAAAGCAACTAATCTTTGTATCTGTGCCTTATTCCTGATGCTAGATGCCTCAGAGAACAGCAACTTGGCTGAGGTGCCTGCTCACCCAAATCTCTCCAATGGACAGAGAAAAACTAATAAGGTGCTGATCCCGCTTTTAGGATTCTCTCACACAGGCATGCATAGTGAACCCAATGAAATCTCAAATAGTACTTTCTTTTCATAAACATAACAAATCCATACAAGACTATACAACACCTGTCTCACTCAACTCTTCCCTGAAAAATCCAGCAATGATAATCCACCACCACCAAGGGCACTCATATCTATGTGGCCCTATCCCTTCAAAGCATTTAATATTAAACAACCTTCCTTGAACCTTAGAGCAATTCTTTAATGCATAGAGGGCATTTGCAAGTTCCCTTAGGCATTTGATGAGACAAATGATTTTTATACTGGTCTATCAATTGTGTGAAGGAATTTAGACTCCTTGTAGCCTAGATAAAGACACTGGGGAACATCTCCCACTTACAGACTCTGTTTGCTAGTGTCTCTGCCGTGAGAATCTAGATCTTATGTACTCAAAATGTTTTCTGGGAGCCTCAAAATACAGGGATGAAATATTGCCTTTTCTTTTCAAGTTCCAACTCCAACATTATGAGTTGTATACCCTTGTGCAATTCACTTAACCTTTCTGAACCTCAATTTCTTTAACTGTAATGTTGGTAATAGTAGTATCTCCCTTAGAGGATTGTGAGGATTATAGTTACTAACATAGGAAGTAGCTCATAGGATCCTTCCAAGAAATGTTAGCTACAAATACCTTTTCTTTTGAGAGGCCATTGTATGGTATAGGAGAACAGACTGACCCAAATGTTTATTCCCCAACCAAGCTCAACAGAGACACATAGGCTGACATATTAACCAGAACAGACAAACAGTGAATAAAGAAAGAGTATAGCAAATGTCTATATTCATGATGTAGAAAGGTCATGGTTACAGAGTATTTTTCATTTCACCAATTTCCACCTGTGATTAAGGAAAGCAAAGTTTACCTATGCTTTTCCTTCATCAATATCAGTGCCTACTCATGAGATCCATATGCTAAGTATAGAGAAATCTATCAAGAATATTATTACAAAGACAGTTTTAAAACAGCAGTGAAAATCTTAAAATTTATGAGTTTAACTTATTTCCTTCATTTCCTAAGTTATGATCTTTTTCTCAAAGGATAGATGCTCTGATATAGTATCATGAAAACAAATAAAATGTTTAACCCTTTCTTGCTTAACAATATGAGCAACACTGCCACTTTCTGAATTTCTTCTCCATATCACATCTATTCTGAAATCTGAGATCCAATAAATTTTTTAATATAAGATAATGTTATTTATTTCCCAGAACCAATAGCTTAGTTTATGTCTTGCAGCTGGTGTACCATATCAAAAATTCTGATAACATTATTAGGACCCTAAAACATCTTCATGAGATGGAATATTGAGCACTTCTATTGGTCATTTTCTGAGGCAATTTGATATTGTCCCATTTGGGAAAAAATAGAGCACTTATATAAGGGCTCCCAGGAGCAGATCTTTACTTCTTTCTCTCAGCTGCAAAGAGAGAACTTACTATCTGACATCTACCAACTCTGTTTATTTCTGTGAACATAGCAAGCCTCAGCACCTTGTCCAGCTCTCTATCATCACCTCCGCCTTTATTCCCACATCTGTCCGCACATTTCACTAACTAACCTAATCTTTCCCACATCCTTCCACTCTATCCTCCAAAATATACAGACTGCCTTATTAAAAAAAAAAAAAAAGTAAAACCTTTATGTCCTTAACTTATTCATTGACGTTTCTGTTAACCTTTCTCTCCCCACTTAATTGAATGTGGTCTTTCCACAAGGATACCACTTGTCCTAAGCCCTTTCAAGTAGAAAGTCACTTTTTTCTCCTGCACTCCAAACACTTCAAGGCTAAGAAACAGGCAGAGTATTCCTCATATTATTTTCACTCCCAAGCTAATTTTTATCCTTCCCCCCACCCACACATAGACACACAAAAATCTGAGAACATAGGTTTTGAAGTTTTAATCATTGTAACTAACAACCACTATCCCTTTCCTTTTTTTGTAGATCTCATTTTCTAACCTCTCCTTGGCATTCCGCTCAATTCTTTTAAAATGCTAAGGTGCTCATAATGTCTGTCTTCACCTCTTATCTGATCAGGTGTATCCTTGAAAACACTTTAGATACTCTTGGATAATCCACTCATGACTCTGATCTCTCTTTTTCTTAACTTTCTCATTTATAGTTATCTTTTCTGTCATCTCAATTCAGCCACCAGTTACTATCACCAATATTTGCAACTTCTCAATTTTTGCAACTTCTCCTAGCATTCAAACTTAGTGATTCTAGAAACCCCATGCAAAAAAAAAAAAATCATATTTTTTTTACACTGCCCAATTATTAACTCTAATTTCAGTTAAGGTACAATCTCATATATTATAATGAACTGAGTATTAGATTTCTGCTTGTTCCCCATACTAGCAAATATTTAATGACAGCTGATATTTTTTACTTCTATTCATTCTAGTGGATATCTAGTAACATTTCATGTAAGTTTAAATTAGCATTTCTTTGATTACTAATGATGTTGAGCATCGCTTCATGTGCTTATTGAGCATTCACATGTTTTATTTTATGAAGAACTTGTTAAATCTTTTAATACTTGTGTATGTGAAAATATGTGTTCACATAAAGACTTGTACAAAATTGTCCATAGAAGTTTTAACTACAATTGCATGAAAAAAAAAAAGTGAAACTGAAGTCTCTCATTCATGTCCGACTCTGCAACCCCATGGACTGTAGCCTGACAGGCTCCTCCATCCACGGGATTTTCCAGGCAAGAATACTGGAGTGGGTTGCCATTTCCTTCTCCAGGATATCTTCCCAACCCAGGGATTGAACCCAGGTCTCCTGCATTTCAGGCAGACTCTTTACCATCTGAGGCACCAGGTAATCCCTACAGTTGCATACAATAACACAAACATAAAAACCATTATGGTGAATGAAAAAAAACAGACAAAATAGAGTTCATACTGTACGACTATTTGTTTGAAGTTCTGAGACAGGAGAAACAAGCCATAGTAACAGAAAACCTATCAGTGTTTGCTTGGAGCTAGAAGCAGGTGGGTGGTGGTATAGTTTGCAAAGTACACAGGAAACCTTCGGGTTGATGAAAATGCTATATCTTAAGTTAGCAGTAATTTCATGAATATGCACACATTAAACCTCTGAATCAGTTCAATTTATGGTATGCAAAATGTACTCTAATACATATTATTTTTTAATGAAAACATTAATTTCAACTTGGGGCTAATAGGAAACACTGAATAATGTTTACCCCTTACTGTACTCAGGGTGATTAATAATTCACATGGTACAATGAAAATAAAGTTATTATTTGGTGAGTTCTACATATGACTCCACATATCAGGGTAATATGTGGCTCAATCATTTTCACTTTGAATGAGGAAAATTTGGGCCATGATATAATTATGAGTTTATAACTGTCATGAATAAGAATGAATGAGAAACTGAACTTTGCTACCTAATGAAGTGTGCATAAAGATTATTTGTCCAGATGAAAAATAACAACAAAAAAGAAAATTTTACAGAAGAATAATACTTTTAGAAACTTGCAGCCAATTTAAAACTATTCAATAAAAAATATAAAAAGGTAGAGTAACATTTTGTGTTGAAAGAAAACTATAAAGTAGTATAATACATAATAAAATATATAGTCACATATATTATGTAAAATATTTTATAAGCACTATTGAGTATTATTTGGGATGTTTCAAATATCCACAAAAGTATCACACTCTTATTGTGTTTATTCTACCTTTGGGATATAAAAGTTGTTTAAGAAAAAAACTCTAAGGCAAAGAGCTGAAGTTGAAAGATTCCTCAACACTTAATATCATTAACAACTCTATGTCTGTTGGTGAGATATTGCACAAGGGTGTTTTTACTTATGTGTATCTTAGACAATATTGATGGTTTCTCTGAAATGTGAAACCTGATTATGTGAATTTGCTTCACTATTCTGTGACATTGCGTCAAGCTATTTTTGTGCCTGATCTATCAATCTCTTTCAACTATTGTCATTTGAAAATGGGATTTCCGGACACCAGCCAAAGAACTTGAAAGCAAAACAACTCACTAGTATGGGAAACTGGGTATTGGTGTTTTCTTTAAAAAAAAAAAAAAAAAGAGTCATTTATCAGCTGCCTTTTCTTTTCCAAGAAAGAAAATCATGAGAATTCCAGTGCCGTTCTTATCCTCAATCCTGGCCTCTCTGGGAGCTGTTATCTTCATCTCTTTAGTGCTGGGATTCTGAAATTTCAAAATGATTTGCCTAAGTGCAAGTCTTTTTCATCCATTGTAGCTGTCACTTACTGTCCTCTTTCACTATTAAGACCCATGTTCTTCAATTATGGAAACTTTTATACTATTTCTTTGGTATAAAGTCCTCTCTTTTAATCTGTTCTACATTTATGAAATAATAGGTATTCTAATACTGCCTTTCCTGGATGAATCCTCAATTTTCAAAACATTCTTCCCAAAGCCAACGTAATTTAATCTGCTTTTGAAAAATCTTCCCTGATTTCTATCATCTAACACAAAGGATTTGTGGGAAAAATAGAAATAAAGTTACTGCTCCTGGAAGCTCAGCTTTTCTAATGATGAGTAGATTGATAACTTTCTTTCTCATAAGGAAAAGCTCAAGGTTGTCTTCTCATGAGAAGGACTAATCCATAGAAAGAATTTAAAAAACAACAGAATTTAAGGGAAAATGTAAAAAATTGTAACACAATTGAAATTGTATTCTCAGAACAAAATGAAACACAGAACATGCTAGAAGTACTTTTCCATAAGTAATGCCTAAGAATTTTCTAGAACTGATGAAAGACACTATTTCATAGATTCTAAACCCCAGAAAACCCTGAGCAGGATAAATTCTAAAAATAATAAAATTTAATTTACAAAATAACAAGTGGATGCATTTTCAAACTGCTAAAAATAAAGATTTTTCATCTTAAATAAGCAAAGGTAATAGAGACAAATCATCTTCAAAGGAGAAAGAAGATTGGTATTTCTTAATAGAAACTAGAAAGGCCAACTGACAAGACAATAGCATTGTTTAAGTGTTGAAAGAAAAATATTGTCAAATTAGAATCTTATATCTTACAAAAGTATCCACCAAAACATGAAGTTGAAATAAACATTTTCAGAAAAACAAAATCACAGAGAAATTGTCATCTGAGTGACTGAACCAAAAGTAACCATAAAAAGAATTTCTTGGGCTCAAGGAAAATGATGTCAGATGGATGCACAGAAATATTAAAAGGAAAAGGTCCACTGTAAAGGGTAAATGTTGACAGACTGCAGTGTTCAGTACAGTTTAGATCTGTGTATTCATTGATGTTACCTGGTGGTTTCAAAACTACAGCACCAAAGATTTTTACTCTTTTGTGTATTTCATGATGGAATATGTCTGGACCATCCCGATCTCTCTTTCCAAAAAGCACGAGACATAAATAAAGCTGACTGTCACGTGTCTTACTGTAACAAAGGCTCCATTACTACATGGGGATGCATCACGCTTATAAAAATCATCTAGGCTGCTGTTCCCACCCTTCACTCCTCCTCCTTGTAACTGTCATCTTCTCTGCAGCACCACCTTTTTACCTTTCCTAGGGAAGTCAGGGAGGGTCCCTGGCAATGCCTGCCAGAGATGCTGCTTTGATCTGGACAGTGCCCGCGGGGTACTGAACCATTCAGTCATTCCTGAGTACAGAAGGACTTGGGCCCTGATCCAGGTCTCATTACCTCCTATGGTAGGTGGCATCTAGGAAATCACTACACTCTGAGTTTCAGATGTCCCTGTCTGTGAGACAGGGGTCATAGAAATAGGTATGGCACCAGATTGCCATGCTTTGACCATCCCAAAGCTCTGGGTTCCAGGTTCCAGGTTTTCATCTCCCTCATAGTTCAGGGACACCCAGGGAAACGTGAAGGGGCTTCCTTGGGTTCTCCCCTGTGAGACCCACAGCCCTTTCCACCAAAGTGTTGATCACTGGAATGAAAAAAGGGCCAAGTTCAGGGTGTGTGAGAGCATTGCGATCCTGAGTAATTGGAAAGCACATCAAAGAATGTTTTAGGGTTCCAGACAGCTTTGACGCTGGAATGGGAATGAGTGGCTCTGTGGCATCTAAATGAGGAAAACTGAAGGGAATCAGGTGTTCATTGGTGACCACATAGCCTTAAAAATCACATCAGCCATCTCTGCAGATACTAATGTAAGAGTCTCAGGGAAGAGAAAGGTGGGAAATATGGGAGTGCCGTACATATCCCTAAAGAAGGGGACAGTATTTTTGCTTACAAGAAGAGGGCTTTGCATGCTATCTTAAATAAAATGCAGCTTTTTGGAATCTGGTAACCACACACTATTGTATTCAATTCTGCTTCTACACATTCAGGTAGAATGTGAAGTCTGACTCAACCCTAAGACTTATGATCTTAGTTTTGAACCACACCACTTGCCCTTAACAAACAAACCATATCAATGGCCTTTGGTGAGAGTTTCTTATTGTAGGCGTTTGTTGATATTTGGCTCTTTATATATTGTAAGTGGTGATTTTTAATTCTCATAATACTGTCACGTTTAAAATATTTCTAAAAATTATTTTACACTGAAATAAAATATAGTAGTGGAATGGGAATTATTCTTCTGTATGATTGTCATCAACAACATTCATCAGATACCCTCTGTGTGCTGAAAACTCTGGAGAAAATTAAATATAAGATATTACCTTATATGCTTCTTTAATTGGGAGGTTAAAAGGAGTCCTCCTGTATGCTTCTCTAATTAAGGTGGTAAAAGTGACTTTCTCATACATACAGTCTGGTACAAGGCAATAAACACCAAATGAGAATGATAATTAAGTGGTTCCTAAATCGACTGGTCATTTAGATCATCTGAATAGTTTAAATTTCAAAAACCTGGATCCAACACCCAAAGACTGATCTGATCATTTGGATTGAGCTGATTCTTGAACATTGGAGTATGAGTATAATTTTAACATAAATATTTAATATATTATTTACACCTACAAAGTAAAATTTTAAAATTATAAAAATGCAATGAGGTATGTTTTACTCATCATCTGTTCTCTCATCTGCTTTCTCAGAAGCAACCATTTTTACAAGTATTTCGATCCTGTGAGTGCACACACACCCACACACACATACATCTTGTTTTGAAAAAGTTAGCCCAACATATACACTGTTCTTTTACTTTTTCACTTAATGGAACTTGAGATTGTTTTATATTTTCAGGGAAATATAAAAATCATGTGCACAAACTGTGTCAGTATTGAGATATTTCTTTTATGCCCAAGTATTGGGGGAAAGATCATCATGCTGAAAGAAGGAGAGGGTGAGATGTATGGAGAAAATAACATGGAAATTTACATTCAGTTCAGTTCAGTTCAGTCACTCAGTCATGTCTGACTCTTTGCGACCCCATGAACCGCAGCATGCCAGGCCTCCCTGTCCATCACCAACTCCCGGAGTTTACTCAAACTCATGCCCATCAAGTCGGTGATGCCATCCAGCCATGTCATCCTCTGTCCTCCCCTTCTCCTCCTGCCCTCAATCCCTCCCAGCAGCAGGGTCTTTTCCGATGAGTCAACTCTTCGCATGAGGTGGCCAAAGTATTGGAGCTTCAGCTTCAGCATCAGTCCTTCCAATGAACACCCAGGACTACATTAACATATGTAAATTAGATAGCCAATGGGTATTTCCTGTATGACTCAGGAAACTCAAACAGGGGGCTCTATTACAACCTAGAAGGGTGGGATGGGGAGGGAGATGGGAGGGGAGTCCAAGAGGGAGGGGACATATGTATACCTATGGCTGATTCATGGTGATATTTGGCAGGAACCAAAGAAATTCTGTAAATCAATTACACTTCAATTAAAGATAAAGAAATTTTAAAATAATACCAGACATACCAAAGTATGTCAGTTGGCAATTTTAACTGCAAACTACTCAAATTCCAAAGAGGAATTTTCAATGCAACCAAAGTGAAGTGCCTTGCCTGCATGCATATGATGTTTCAGTCATAAATATGAGACTAGATATGGATACGAAGCAGGACAATTTCAGTTTCTTACTTATTATAATTCCCATGAGAATTTTTGCTAACTGTAACACTCCTGCTTATGGCCAAAGTAAAAATGATGTCCCAAGATATGATTATATCAAAAGAGAAGGAAACCAGAATGTTTGAAATAAAATATAAAATGAAGCATAATAATATTTAGGCTGAAATAACTGGAAAATCATGGGCTCTCCTATGATGAAAACAACGGCCAATGATAACTGAATTTCACTTCTTTCTATTTGACACAATCTAGTTTTCTTAGTCTTTTCAGTTTTGAAGTAAAAGTCAATTTCATCTGAGAGGCAAATGCTGATGTTATTGTTATTACCTTAGATTTTAGAACCAATTATTGCCAGAAAATCAAGAATTGAGAATCCCATTAAGAGAACTGGCAGGAAATTTCTGCCTGATTTGTGTAATCTTACCATCAGCATTTCAACTGAATTGCTGGGAAGATGGAACAAATGTAATGCTTTTAATAAAACAAGCATGTATATGACACTCAGGATAATTCATTTTTCTGCTGTAGCTTTCATTTTTTCCCTATAAATTTGGGAAGTTGAACCAGATCAGAAAATTATGATTTGTGCTCCAAAACCAGCCTGCCACCTGCATTCACATATAAAGACTTATTGGAATACAGTCACACCATTTATTAGTACATTGTTTAGGGTTGCTTTTGTCCATGATGTCAAAGCTGAGTAGTTGACACTTGGATCATATACATGGCCATAAAGCCAAAAATATTTATAGAAGTTTATAAACCACTAAATTAAATGATGACTAGTAAGCTTTCACATTTGTGGTACACCTGCTATATTCCACATACTATATTAACAACTTTCTGTGCTTTATTTCATTTGTATTTGCAAAAATGTATAATGAGCACTAAACTTTAGTACCTAAACTCATCTTGGGGGAAGTGATCCTAGTTCAGGTAAGATGGTTTTAAGGTCCTCATTCTTTATACAACACTTGTCAGTCTAATTAAGGACTAGGTGTATTTATGGAATGTGTATATCAGATAAGAAGTGATAGATTTAAGAAGTAAAATGCATGAGTAAAATAAATGTTAGATAGGCTATTTGAGGACAGGCATGATGTCTTTCTATTTCCCTAGTAATTATCACAGAACTGTCCTGTAGTTGGCACCTATTAAAAGTTGCATGAATGCATCAAGTCTGTGATCTTAAAGCTCCTTAATATTGTATGAGATGACAAAAGATAATATACAACCACAATAAAAGCCAGATACCTTATGGTATACTCCTCTAAGAGACATAAGAAAAGTAAGATGTGTTATTCTTGGAGGGAGCAATCAAAGTTGAAGCTTTCTATAATGCCCTTGAATCAGAGAATGAACAGGAATGGAATGAAGCTTGGACCTAGCTGCAAAATCTGTCTTCCAGAGCACAGCCTTAAAATTCCAGTTAATTCTGCAAGGCATAGAGTACTTACTGTCACATATCTGGAGAATACAAGTACTAACTACTCTTTCTGCATGTTTTCTTGTATGTAAGGAGGCCTCCTAGACAAGGGGCTTGCTTTCTAACTAGAAAATGTTGTGGCTTATGTTATAACATAACAATAAATAAGTATTATAATATAAACAATAAATAAATAACATAACAAATGTTATGTGTCCGCTGGCCACACCTCGTTCAAAACACTCAACTGAAAAATTCCTAACTTCCTGTAGTATTAATAATCCTCAAGGCAGTCTCACAGGGGTCAGTTTCAAATCCGAACCAGAAAAAGTATTAAGTGATGTTATATAGATTTCATGTAATAGAGTAAGAGATCCCCAACCAAATCTAGGGGTTGCCAGAGTTGGTTAAATGTTATTTTTATGTATTCTCTGGTTTTATGTGCCTATCACTTTGAAACTCTTATAAATGAAAGGTATTTGCCTGTCCTCATCTGCAACAATAGCCCTTCATTAACTCAAAAACTGTTTACACTTGAATGACTGAACTCAGCTCAACACTAGGGCATATTTGTGACCATAGTGTGACTGAAAGGCACAAGCAAAGAACACTTAATCTCCTCTGTCAAATCTCCAGTATTATATTTTATATCAACTAGTCCATGTAGGAGCAAAAGCCAATAGTGATTACACTTCTGCAGGTCATAAAAGGAGGAACTGTGATGAGGTGCCAGCCACCCAGTGATGACTTCCTGGGATCATCAAAGCTTGTTGTCTTGAAGGAAGGAAGGGTCACGCTGTTCAGCTATCATACATGCGAAGTGAGGATAGCAGCAACACACACAAGGAAACAAGCAAGCAAATGAACACACAGAATCATATAAATAATTGACTTCAGAAGCAGAATACCAAGTGACTAACAACAACTTCCCGCATGGTCGCACGTGTGAATGGGAATATAGACAGCTTCCGTTCTTAATATTACAAGACACTGAAAGTCTTGGATTTCATAAAAAAAAAAAAAAAAAAAGCCAGTAAAATACATGCACTTGGGTTAAAAATACAGCTCACATTCAAGGAAGTTCTAGATTGATTTTAAATCTTAGCATGCCCCTGAAATATGGTCAAAATTGACTTTCCTTCTGATTGACCTCTCTGAAACCTATGTACCATCCCAGTGGTTTCAGAGTCCTTATAACAAAATCCTCTGCTTTTAACTTGAGAACCCAGACCACCTGCATCCACAAAGATTGGGTTCTGACCTTTTGTGTCAACATGACTCTTTCCTATTTGTTCAAGAAGATTCTTGGCCAAGAATATAAGGCTATAAACCAATAAATAACTTCACTGTTGGTTCCAGGAATTCTCTAAAAGCCAATATATTTGATTGAATAGTTTGCTCCTCTGAGCAAACAATCCCTGCTCTAGGAACAATGAGTTGATCACTTAGCCAAAAAACTCACTTATCAAACAGCTATTCATCAAAACTCCCTATAAGACTTACTCCCCTGTGTACACCAAATCAAAAACACTACCTCAGGAACTTTACCCAAATCCCACTCAGAAAATGTGCCTTGAAGGACCTGTCTTAAAGCATTAGGGCTCCCAGAGCTCAACCTCCTACCAATATCTACTTCTGACTTCTTTTTGAGGTGCTATTGAGACTGGCAAAGGGCTACTCACCCTTCCTGTAGCAGGTTTAATGAGCTTAGTTTTGAATAATAGTTTATCCTGATGGTCTGTCGAGATGTTGATAGTCAATCTTGCCCAACTATATACCTTTCAGCTGCAGTCTCCCCTGCTATCTAAATGATTAAACTTCAGTAAGCATGGTGGGAATGTAGAAGAGCAAGCTACGGAGGACGTAAATATGGAAAACCTATTCTACCTTCAGGCATTTAAACGAGCTTGTCAGAAACAAGTAAGACCACAATTTTATCTAAAAACAAAAAGGTGATTTTGTCATATACATGCATATTCATGAATCATCAAATACCTTTAAAAGACTCTCGTGAGATTTTCTGATTCACATTTCAGATTATTTAATAAGAAGTAATAATACGTGAAGAGATAGGAAAAAGAGAAAGAAATATTCCAAACACAATTTGTAATATACATTTTGTTATTTTAAATAGCTTCTCAACACTCGTTCCCACCCCCGCCACCTCAATTCCCTTACTTCCTCTCCTGGTAAATGGCTTTGTTGACATCAGGTGTCCAACAATGCTGCCATGTTATTTTGGAATGTTAAATCTCCCATGCTGGCTCAATTTTATCATCCAGAAAATTTCCTCCTTTCCATCCCTCTTCTCCTTCTTCCTTATTTCCTTCCTTCCTTCTGTTTCCTTTCTTTCTTTCTCTTCCTTCTCCCTCCCTTTCTCTCTCCCACCCCTCCCTCTTTCCTTTCTCTCTTCCTTCCTTCTTTCCTTCCCTCCTCTGATTTGCTTCTTCTGTTTTTTTGTATTAATAATATATAAAGAGTTCTAATAATGCTATGCTAGTCTATATCAATGAATAACTGGAAATGTTATGTGAAATATGCTTTATAAAAGATCATTTCATGACAGAGCCTGTTTTAAACTTTTCTGCTCAATTATATCTATACCATTTGACCTCTGGGAGATAGTGAAGGACAGGGAAGCCTGGCATGCCATGGGATCATAGAGAGTCAGACATGACTGAACAACTAGACCTCATCTTCTGCTCTCCTAGGGGTCACATGCTCTGAGTCATTCTAGGAGTTTTTATTTATTACTGATTGATTACTCATTTAATTCTTCCTGTGCTGTGCTGTGCTTAGTCGCTCAGTTGTGTCCAACTGCTTGCAACCCCTTGGCCTGTAGCCCACCAGGCTCCTCTGTTCATGGGGATTCTCCAGGCAAGAACACTGACGTGGGTTGCCATGCCCTCCTCCAGGGGATATTGCCAACCCAGGTCTCCCATATTGCAGGCAGATTCTTTACTGTCTGAGCCACAGGGGAAGCCCAAGGATACTGGAGTGGGTAGCCTAGACCTTCTCCAGGGGATCTTCCTGACCCAGGAGTCAAACTGGGGTCTCTGGCATTGCAGGCAGTTCTTTACCAGCTGAGCTACCTACCAGGGAAGCCCTAAGTTTCTCTGCTCAACCCAAATAACAGAATTAGCTATGTATTAAGTGTTGTTTCCCTGGTGACTCAGATGGTAAAGAATCTACCTGCAATGTAGGATACCCAGGTTCAATCCCTGGATCTAGAAGATCCCCTGGAAAAGGGAATGGCTACTCACTCCAGTGTTCTTGCTGGAGAATCCCCATGGACAGAGGAAACTGGGCTACAGTCCATGGGGCCACAAAGATTGGACACGACTGAGTGACTAACACTTTCACTAAGTGTGGTAGTTTAGAAGAATGATTCGTGAAAACATCCTAGTACTACATTTTATGTTTGTTTTGTTGTGTTTTAAAATGCAGGGTTTTTTTTTATTATTTAGATACAGTGAGGCCAACAGATCAAGAGATGATTACAACTGGAAAGATAGTTTGTTACTCACATTGCTTCAGAGAAGGGGGCACACCAGGCCACACAGGACTACACAGGAAAGCAGCCAGGTTAGTTAGGAAGCAGCAGTGAGGGGAAAGGATAGGCAGGAGCCCCAATTGTGGTTTTTGCGGGCAGAGTAAGACACCACAGGAAAAGTAGGCTTAGAATAAGCTAGTCTGAAATATTTCTGTGTATAGCACTTCTGGGTAATTAAAAGGTCTTTTAGGTTTTATCATGCCAGTAGTCATATAGCGGTTTTCAATTATGGTTTCAATTTCCATTTTTCTGATAAAAAATGATGTTGAACACTTTTATACATGCTGGTTAGTACGTCTCCAGAACTTTTTACCATTTTTCACATTAAATTCTCTGTGTTTTTTCCTCATTTAATTTGTAGAATTCCTTTAGGTATTCTGAATATGAGTCTTTTGACAGGTAAGTATTTTAAAAATAATCCCTCCTAATCTGTGACTTGGCTTTTATCTTTCTTAACAATGTGTTTTGACAAATAGAAGACCAATGTATGGTGGCTCAGACGGTAAAGAATCTGCCTGCAATGTAGGAGACCTGGGTTCAATCCCTGGGTAGGGAAGATCCCCTGGAGGAGGGCATGGCAACCCACTCCAGTATTCTTGCCTGGAAAATCCCCATGGACAGGGAAGCCTGGTGGGCTACAATCAATGGGATTGCAAAGAGTCGGACAGGACTGAGCAACTAGGCACAGCACATGTAGTTTTTTACCTTTATTTATTCTTTATCCATTCATCTGTTGATGGACACTTAAGTTGCTTCCATATCTTAGCAACATGCTGCTTTGAACATGTATCTTTTTTAATTCGTCTCTTCAGTAAGTAGACAGTTACGTGTAAAAGAATTGAAATTAAAACATTCCCCAATACCGTATACAAAAATAAACTCAAAATGGATTAGAGACCTAAATGGAAGACCAGAAACTATAAAACCCTTGGAGGAAAATATAGGCAGAACACTCTTTGACATAAATCATAGCAGTATTTTTTCAATCTGTCTCCTAAAGCAAAGGAAATATAAGCAAAAACAAGAAGACAGACCTACTTGAACTTAAAAGCTTTTCCACAGCAAAAGAACCCATTGACAAAATGAAAATACAGCCTACAGAATGGGAGAAAATATTTGCAAATTATATGAACAATAATGGGTTAATATCTAAACTATATTAACAGCTCATACAAATTAGCATTGAAAAACAAACAACCCAATTAAAAAGTGGACAGAAGACCTAAATGGACGTTTTTCCACAGGAGAAATGCAGGTGGTCAATAAATACGTGAAAAGACGTTTGACATCATCAGGGAAATGCAAATCAAAACCTCACACCTGTCAGAATGGCTATCATCAGAAAAGAACACAAATAACAAATGTTAGCAAGGATGTGGAGAAAGAGAAATCCTTGTACACTGTTGGCGGGGATGTAAATTGGTGCAGCCACTGTGGAAAACAGTATGGAGTTTTCTCAAAAAACTAAAACTTGAACTACCATGTGATCCAGCAATTCCATTCCTGGGTATACATATCCAAAAGAAAGTGATTCCTACCAGTTCTCCTTGAAATCTTCAGGTGGATATTATGACTTTGAATTCTGTTATAAACTAGATTCTTTGGTAAGGACCAAATGTGACTGATCAGAAAAATGTAACAACCACATGAGAAACCCCACAGTGAGGCTACTTTCCCATAATCTTTCATTATTTAATAAATCTATATTGAGTTAATATATACATTTAATATATACTCTGAGACTATAAAGCTGAACAAGAAAAACATGGTCCTGAACCTTCAGGGAACTTCGGGGACTTCTATTATAGTAGGGTAAATGGATCAATCCATAGACCAGAAAAATAATAATTGCATGCTATAATGAGTGAAATAAAGGAAAGTGCTTTGACAGAGAAGAAAGGGGCCAGGCCAACCCTCAGATAATAAGAAGTGATCAGGGAAGATTGCTTCAGGAAAATACAGAGCATCCACAGAAAATTAAGCTAACCCAACAATCTAGCCGAAGAATTGATGCTTTTGAACTATGGTGTTGGAGAAGACTCTTGGGAGTCCCTTGGACTGCAAGGAAATCCAACCAGTCAATCCTAAAGGAAACCAGTCCTGAATATTCATTGGAAGGACTGATGCTGAAGCTGAAACTCCAATAGTTTGGCCACCTGATGCAAAGAATTGACTCATTGGAAAAGACCCTGATGCTGGGAAAGATTGAAGGCAGGTGGAAAAGGGGATGACAGAAGGTAAGATGGTTGGATGGCACACTGACTTGGTGGACATGAGTTTGAGCAAGCTCCAGGAGGTGGTGATGGACAGGGAAGCCTGGCGCGCTAGATGGGGTCGCAAGGAGGGCACAAGTGAGTGACTGAACTGAACTGAACTGCAATCTATCCAGGCAACTTCACATGCAAATTGCTCACTGAGGCAGGTAAGAGAGCACATCGACAGGAGGCAGGTCAATTGCTTAATTTGCTTATTTATCTGACTTTGGAAGTGGAGCAGACAAGACTAGAAATAAGAGCAGGTTTGTAAAATACTGCAGGTGAAATCCCAAGATGGGCTGTCCGTGGTTCTCACCAGAAAAACCATGTCAATATCACCGGGAGTCCTTGAAGCCTGCTTATGCCTACACACATAAATGCATAAAATAAAATAATTCTTATGGCACAACAGACACCCAGCCTACTACCAGGAAAATGTCCAGAGATCCAGAGAGAACATTTGGTCTTGTGGACTTCGATCTGGCCAACCTATAGTCATGGGACATAAACTATTCCAATTTCCCCCAATTCTCTCTGGCTGAAGTTTATTTTAGCCTTGCCACTGATATGGTTTATTATTTTTAATGGTGTTCAGGGCAAAAGTACAACATATTTCTCAAACGGAGCCTTGGTTTGTTCCACAAAATAATTCAACTTCTTCAGAAGACTCTGCAACTTTCTCAGCTAATATAAAGAGCTTTGAGATCTAGCACATTGCACTTTCATCTAAACAGTTCATATTTAGAGTGTAGAGGCATTTTTGTCTAGCAAGGAAAACACCAAATTTTTCTTTCTCTTTTATTAGATCTAAGTTAAAAAAGAAACATTTCTTTAAAAAAATTTTGTTATCTTCTTCAATTTTTTTTTCTATAACCATTCTGTGCTGCTACTCTCACAATTAAATAGAAAACACAGCACAACTATTTTCTATGAAGGCTCTGGATTCTTTTCACCAAGGATTCTCTGAACTTACTGTGTTTCAGAATGTGAAGACACATAAATTATAATATCTGGTGACCAGATCTCAGTCTCCTATGATCAAAACTCAATTAAATATTTATAAAATCTATTTGGTGAGATGGCCCCATGGTGTCCAATATTCAGCTGTAACAGAGGAAGAATGCTAGAATTTTCCCCCCTGTTTCCACCCTCAAGAATAAAACTAGAAGAAACATTGTCAGTGAGATATTGTTTCTTTAGGACTGATACTCTGAACAAAGACTTGAAATCACTCCTAGATGAAAAACAAGTGCCTCAGAGAATGCAAGAAGAAATACTGCAAAATGTGTTTATGAGGTTAAAGTTAGCACAATAAATTGTTTAATCCTCTCTAGGTGGAAATTAGATAGATAAGTAAAAATTGTAAATATATGTGTATGAGGGAAAGAGAGTTATATGCTGAATTGTTTCCTATCAAAATTCTTATGTTGAAGTTCTAACCCCATTCCCTCAGAATATGATTATATTTTGGCATAGGATCTTTACAGAGCTAATTAAGGTTAAATGAGATCATTAGGGTGGATCCTAATCTAATATAACTGGTGTCCTTCTAAAAAGAGACTAGGACACAGACATAGAGGAAAGAGCAAATGGAGACATAGGGAGAAGACGCAGCATTGTTCTCATTCAAGATAAATAGGTAGATGTATCCTCTAAAGACCTTCCCAGGTGACACGTAGTAAAGAACCCGCCTGCCAAGGCTGGACGTGTAACAGACGCAGGTTCGATTCCTGGGTGGGGAAGATCCCCTGGAGAAGGGCACAGCAACCCACTCCAGTATTCTTGCGTGGAGGATCACATGGACAGAGGAGCCTGGCGGACTGCAGTCCGCAGGGTGGAATGGAGTAGGAACGACTGAAGTGACTTAGCATGCAGCACACAGGCATGTATCCTCTAAAAGTCCCCTGCCTTCAAGAACACAATACCCAGGCATGTATAAAGCAGCTTGGCTAGTTTGATTAAGATTAAAATGCATGCATAGAAGTGGACAATACATTTGAGAACAAGGGGTACTAAAAAGGGTACTGACTGCAGGTCAGGCGATCTGGGCTTTTGCCTTGCTTCTGCTACTGAACAGACTCGCCACACCCGAGTCAGTCAGTCCACTTACTGAGGCCTCTGTTTCTTCATCTGAGAAATGGGTATCATAACATTTTCATGTTCACCTCAGCAAAAGTTATGAGGATCAAATGAGACTGTGAATAAGAAGATGCCTTGAAAACTAGTACACTGGTATAAATATAAATTGTTTTTTCAAAAATTACAGTTTGTGCCCCAAGTAGAGAAAACTAAACTCTCAAAGCAAATGCATTGTTTTTATGTCAAGACATTTGCGTTTCTTTCAGAATGGGGTCTTGTTTATAGCAAGAGCATTTTCACGCTAGAGGAAGGATACTAATTAGCTATCTGTAAAAACAAAAGGGTGACCTTTCTATTTTTACTGTAGAAACTGTAATTTAAACTTATGCAAGTAAATTTGTATTAAATTCCAACTAGCATTTTGTTCTCTAATTTTCTGCTAATTATGGATTGCAGCTATTCAGTTACAATAAATGTATACATGCATATTGTTCAGAAATATTTTATGTTCATTTAAGATATGACTTTTATTGTCTTTTATTATGACTTTTATTGTCTCTTTGGTAGACCTGTTGGGGAGATTATCTCTTGTATTTCTGGGAGAACAAGATGTTTTCTGACATACAGAGAGGCATATTAAGTTATGGAAAATATAGCAATATATCCATGTAGCAGCATTTCCAAATTCCTATTTCTATTAATATAGAATTAAATAGAAAATATCTCCCCATATAGAATTTACTGTCATGTCATCTTTTAGCATGCTAAGAGTGTCTCTACAAATTCTGAATTTCACAATTCACGATTCATGAATTGATAGTTTAAAAATGTTGCTGTTTAGTCTCTAAGTCGTGTCTGGGTCTTTTGTGACCCCATGCACTGTAACCCACCAGTTTCCTCTATCCATGCGATTTCCCAGGCAAGAATACTGGATTAGGTTGCCATTTCCTTCTCCAGAGGATCTTCCCAACCCAGCGATTGAACCTGCATCTCCTGCACTGGCAGGTGGGTTCTTTAGCACTGAGCCACCTGTGAAACTCATTTAAAAAATAATCCTAGCTAATATTGTTGATAGACAATTATGTGCCAAGAACTGTAAATCCTTTACATGCCTTAACTCATTGAATCTCTAAAACAAAGCTACAATGCGCTTGTTATTAAGACCCTACCTTTACAGATCAGGAAAGAGTTTAGAGTGTGTATCTCTCAGGAGTCATCAAAGGAAACAAATAAAAACTAAGTGTTTAGGGCAGAATTTTTAAAAATCATTCTCTTAAATCATTCACAATTAAAAAAAAAAAACTCTTAATAGACATTTTTAAAGATAATGGCAGACACTACATATCAAAGCACGTGGAATGCATCAAACACAGTTTTTTGAACAATTTTATCATCTTAAATACTTACATTAGAAACTGTTGAAGCCTCAAGATGAATGAGCTAAGCATTCACACTAAGAATTAGGTGGTCCACTAAAAACTGTAAGTAAACCCAAATAAAATGAAAGAGAAGAGAGAGCAAACATATAAACAGAAATTCATAATTTTTTTAAAAATCCAGTAAAAAAAAGTTGGTTTTTTTAATAAAAATTGTAACAAATTTACCTATGTTAACATTTTGAGAGAAGAGAGTAGATGCAATATTACAAATGAATATAATCACAGATAATATAAAGAATAAAAAGATGAGAATATAATATTAACAACTCTTTGTCATTCCTAAGGAAAACATGCAATTTACAAGGAAGAAATTGAAATTTTGAATAGTCATATAATCATTAATGAAATTGAAGCAGTGATCAATCTATAAACTAATACCAGGTCCTGTTGGTTATAAAAGACAAGTTCTACAAAACTTCCCACAAATTTCTGTACCTATTCTACTGATCAACAGAAATGGAGGATTATTCCTCAATTCAAAGTATGATACCAAAACTAGACAAATCATTATGGGCTTATTTCATTCATAAATAAGGAACCAAAATTCTTAAAAAACAAAAAAAATGTTTAAAATTATAATGAAATAGTGCATTAATAAGATAACATATTCTGCCCAAATTGGACTTATGGCAGTTATGCATGCAAGAATAGTTTATAAAATCCAGTAATGTAATTTTCCACAGTAATGGTCTAAAAGAGAAAATTATATAATCATCTCAATAGATGCATAAATGTGACAAAATGCAAAACCTATTCGTGATAATAATCTATTAGTACATTAGAAATAGAAAGGAACATCCTTAACCTGATAAAAAACATATCTCCCCAAATCATACATTATTCTAAAGCATTAGCTTTAAAATCAAGACAAGAAGGTACATTTATTACTTCTTTTTTGCTTTGTTTTTGTTTTATTTCAACTGTTAATGATTCTTTCTTTTCCTTACTGGAGTATATTTGCTTTACAATGTTTTGTCTGACATAAAGAGTGAGATAAGTCAGAAAGAGAAAAACAAATATTGTATATTAATACATGTATATGGAATCTAGAAAAAGGGTACAGATGAACCCATTTGTAGGGAAGGAACATCTATCACTTCTAAATGACAGTGTGTTGAATTTTCAAGCTACTAGCATTAAGCAAATGAAAGAAACTAACGTCAAAAGACTTAGGACATTAAACTGACATATTCGCATTTACTTTGATTTACCTACAAACCCCAGAAAATGCATAGAAAAATAATTAGAAAACATAGAAACAGTTAATAAGGTGAATGGACATAAACATTACATAAAAGTCAGATATATATTTATTCTCCAGCAGCAAAAATGAAGAAAGCATAATTAAAGAGAGGATTCCATTTAGAACTGGACTGAGTAAATATTAAGTACATAAGAATAAATCCAAAAAAAAATCATGCTCAATATCTGCAAAGGAAAAATTCTAAAACTCTGTGAAGTGGTATTCAAGAGTACCAAAGAGATATAAACCATGTTTATGGACAGGTAGACTTAATGTCATGAAAATGTTAATTTTCCAAAAATTAATCTAGAAGATGAACAAAATTTCAAAAACCTTCCCCAAAATGTTGGGTTTTTCTTAGTAGAAATTTAAAAAGATTATTCTAAATGTGTATGACAAATTTAAGGCTGAGCATACCCAGGAAAACTCTTGAGTAAGAGCAAGAGGGAAGTATTCTCCTTACTATATATCAAGATTCATTATAAAATGTAATAATCATGGATAGTTAATAAGACTATAGGTCTTTGAGATGACAGATATATTACGTGAGATGAAGAAAGCAGAGATTAGTCAATAAGTAAAAAAGTCAATTTGAACATTCTTTGGCATTGCCTTTCTCTGGGATTGGAATGAAAACTGAACTTTTCCAGTTCTGTGGCCACTGTTGAGTTTTCCAGACTTGCTGGCTTATTGAGTGCACAACTTTAACAGCATCATCTTTTAGGATTTGAAATAGCTCAACTGGAATTCCATTACTTCCACCAGCTTTGTTCGTAGTGATGCTTCCTAAGGCCCACTTGACTTCACATTGCAGGATGTCTGGCTCTAGGTAAGTGATCACACCATCGTGATTATCTGGATCATGAAGATCTTTTTTGTATAGTTCTTCTGTGTGTTCTTGTCACCTCTTCTTAATATCTTCTGCTTCTGTTAGGTCCATACCATTTCTGTCCTTTATTGAGCCCATCTTTGCATGAAATATTCCATTGGTATCTCTAATTTTCTTGAAGAGACTTCTAGTCTTTCCCATTCTATCGTTTTCCTCAATTTCTTTGCATTGATCACTGAGGAAGGCTTTCTCATCTCTCCTTGCTATTATGCATTCAGATGGGTATATCTTTCCTTTTCTCCTTTGCCTTTCGCTTCTCTTCTTCTCTGAATTATTTGTAAGGCCTCCTCAGACAACCATTTTGCCTTTTTGCATTTCTTTTCCTTAGGGATGGTCTTGATCACTGCCTCTTGTATAATGTCAAGAACCTCCACGCATAGTTCTTCAGGGACTCTATCAGATCTAATCCCTTGAATCTATTTCTCACTTCCACTGTATAATCATAAGGGCTTTGATTTAGGTCATACCTGAATAGTCTAGTGGTTTTCCCTACTTTCTTCAATATAAGTCTGAATCTGGCAATAAGGAGTTCATGATCTGAGTCACAGTCAGTTCCCAGTCTTCTTTTTGCTGACTGTATAGAGCTTCTCCATCTTTGGCTGCAAAGAATATAGTTAATATGATTTTGGTATTGACCATCTGGTGATGTCCATGTGTAGAGTCTTCTCCTGTGCTGTTGGGAGAGGGTGTTTGCTATGAGCAGTGCTTTCTCTTGGCAAAACTCTGTTAGCCTTTGCCCTGCCTCATTCTGTACTCCAAGGCCAAATTTTCCTGTTGCTCCAGGTAGCTCTTGACTTCCTACTTCTGCATTCCAGTTCCCTATAATAAAAAGGACATCTTTTTGGGGTATTAGTTCTAAAAGGTCTTGTAGGTCTTCATAGAACTGTTTAACTTCAGCTTCTTAAGCACAACTGGTTGGGGCATAGACTTGGATTACTGTGATATTGAATGGTTTGCCTTGGAAACGAACAGATCATTCTGTCATTTTTGAGATTGCATCCAGGTACTGCATTTTGGACTCTTTTGTTGACTATGAGGGCTACTCCATTTCTTCTAAGGGATTCTTGTGCACAGTAGTAGATATAATGGTTATCTGAGTGAAATTCACCCATTCCAGTCCCTTTTAGTTCACTGATTCCTAAAATGTCAACGTTCATTCTTGACATCTCCTGTTTGACCACTTCCAATTTGCCTTGATTCATGGACCTAACATTCCAGATTTCTTTCCATATTGCTCTTTATGGCATCAGACTTTACTTCCATCACTCATCACGTCCACAACCAGGTGTTGTTTGTTTTTGCTTTGGCTCTGTCTCTTCATTCTTTCTGGAGTTATTTCTCCACTCTTCTCAGTAGCATATTGGGCACCTACTGACCTGGGGAGTTCATCTTTCAGTATCATATCTTTTTGCCTTTTCATACTGTTCATGGGGTTCTCAAGGCAAGAATACTGAAGTGGTTCCCTTTTCTCCAGTGGACCGCGTTTTGTCAGAACTCTCTGCCATGACCCGTCCATTTCCAGTGGCACTACACGGCATGGCTCATAGTTTCATTGAGCTAGACAAGGCTGTGGTCCATATGATCAGTTTGATTAGTTTTCTGTGATTGTGGTTTTCATTTTGTCTGCCCTCTGATGGATAGGGATAAGAGGCTTAGGGAAGCTTTTTGATGGGAGAGACTGACTGAGGGGGAAGCTGGGTCTTGTTCTGATGGGCGGGGCCATGCTCAGTAAACCTTTAATCCAATTTTCTGTTGATGGGCGGGTCTGGGTTCCCTCTCTGTTGCTTGACCTGAGGCCAAACTATGATGGAGGTAATGAAGAAAATGCTGACCTCCTTCAAAAGGTCTGTGCATGCACTGCCGCACTCAGTGCCCCCGACCCCGCAGCAGGCCACCGCTGACCCACGCCTGCACCAGAGACTCCTGGACACTCACAGGCAAGTCTGGGTCAGTCTCTTATGGGGTCACTGCTCCTTTCTCCTGGGTCCTGGTGCACACAAGGTTTCGTTTGTGCCCTCCAAGAGTCTGTTTCCCCAGTCTTGTGTAAGTTCTAGTGGTTCTATGGTGGGGTTAATGGCTACCTCCTCCAAGAGGGCTTATTCCATACCCAGGTCTGCTGCACCCAGAGTCCCTGCAGCAGGCCACTGCTGACCCAGACCTCCACAGGAGACACTCAGACACAGTTCTGGCTCAGGCCCTGTGGGTTGGGTGTGTGTTTTGGGCCCTTCCAGGTCTGAGCAGCTCAGGCGACCAGGTGCTTGGCAAGCGCATTGCCCCAGGTGGGCCATGCATCTTAATCACCTTCCTGGTCCCGGCCAAGTGGTGTTTCCGCTGCACCATGAAAGCACCATTTCAGGTGTGCCATATGTCTCCTCTGGAGAGCTGATCTCAGGCTGCAACCCTCCTGGCGGATGTCAACTATCCAGGATCTCAGGAAAACGTGGTTAGCAACTGGGAGCCTCCTTCCAGTTTGGTGGAAGATGCCATCTCTGGGGCTGAGACTGTAGCAGCCCCTTGCCTTCCAGCTCTGGCTCTTGCAAGCCTGTTTCTCTGCCTCCAGGTGGGCAGGGGCTGGTATGCAACCAGCTAAGTCTCCTTTGGTATTCGCTCAATCCTTTATTCTGTGAGCAGGCCAGGCTGCAGGCTAGGTTGTTAGGTTAGGACTTTTCTCAAGAAAGTTTTCTTTTCTGCAGTTGAGGTTAGGCATGTATTCTGTGGGTTTTCTGTTTTTTGTTTTCTCCCAATTGTGTTGCCTTCTGAGATCACAAAACTCCCCACAGACCCACCTGTAAGAAGGTTTCCTACTGTGTGGAAGCTTCTCCTCCTTCATGACTCCCTCCCCAGGGCAGGTCTCCATCCCTAACTTTTTTCTCTCTCTTTTTGTCTTTTATATTTTGTCCTACCACCTTTCCAAGAGAATGGGCTGCCTTTCTGGGTGCCTGGTATCCTCCGCCAGTGTTCAGAAGTTGTTTTGTGGAAGTTGCTCAACATTCAAATCATCTTTTGATGAATTTGTGGGGGAGAAAGTGGTCTCCCCATCCTATTCCTCCTCCATCTTGAAGATCACTTTGACTGTGTGTATCACAACAACTGTGGAATATTCATAAAGAGACGAGAATACCAGACCACTTAACCTGCCTCCTGAGAAACCTGTATGCAGGTCAAGAAGCAACAGTTAGAACTGGACATGGAACAACAGACTGGTTCCAAATAAGGAAAGGAGTATGTCAAGGCTGTATATTGTCACCTTGCTTATTTAACTTATATGCAGAGTATATCATGTGAAATGCTGGGCTGATAAATCACAAGCTGGAATCAAAATTGCCAGGAGAAATATCAATAACCTCAGATATGCAGATGACACCACCCTTATAGTAGAAAGCAAAGAACTAAAGAGCCTCTTGATGAAAGTGAAAAAGGAGAGTGAAAAAGTTGGCTTAAAACTCAAGATTCAGAAAACTAAGATCATGGTATCTGGTCCCATCACTTCATGGCAAATAGATGGGGAAACAATGGAAACAGTGAGAGACTTTATTTTGGGGGGCTCCAAAATCACTGCAGATGGTGACTATAGCCATGAAATTAAAAGACACTTGTATTCCTTGGAAGAAAAGCTATGAACAACCTAGATGGCATGTTAAAAAGCAGAGACATTACTTTACCAACAAAGGTCCATCTAGTCAAAGCTATGGTTTTTCCAATAGTCATGTATGGTGTGAGAGCTGGACTATAAAGAAAGCTGAGCACTGAAAAATTGATGCTTTTGAGCTGTGTTATTGGAGAAGACTCTTGAGAATCCCTTGGACTGCAAGGGGATCCAACCAGTCAATCCTAAAGGAAATCAGTCCTGAATATTCATTGGAAGGACTGATGCTGAAGCTGAAACTCCAATAGTTTGGCCACCTGATGCCAAGAACCAACTCATTGGAAAAGACCCTGATGCTGGGAAAGACTGAAGGCAGGAGGAGGAGGGGATGACAGAGGGCAAGATGGTTGGATGGCATCACCAATGCAATGGACATGAGTTTGAGTAGACTCCAGGAGTTGGTGATGGACAGGGAAGTCTGGCATGCTGCAGTCCATGGGGTCACAAAGAGTCGGACATGACTGAGTGACTGAACTGAACTCATCTAAACTGAATAAGTCAAAAATTAGTCAATAAGTAATAAACTTCCCTGGTAGCTCAGTTGGTAAAGAATCTGCCTGCAGTGCAGGAGACCCTGGCTTGATTCCTAGATCGGGAAGATCTGCTGAAGGGATAGGCTACCCACTCTGGTATTCTTGGGCTTCTCTGGTGGCTCAGCTGGTAAAGAATCTGCCTGCAATGTGGGAGACCTGGCTTCCATCCCTGGGTTGGCAAGATCCCCTGGAGAAGGGAAAGGCTACCCACTCCAGTGTTCTGGCCTAGAGAATTCCATGGACTGTATAGTCCATGGGGTTGCAAATAGTAAAACACAACTGAGCAACTTTCACTTTCACTTTTCAGTCAACAAGTTAAATAGTGGGAAATGGCTATTCATATAGAAAAAGATGAAGTTGGACCTGACACATTATGCAAAATCTACTCCATATGAATTAGGACTTAAACATCACAAATAAAAGTTAAAGCTCTTAGAAAATATAGGTTATAATATTTTAGTCTTTGAGATATGAAAATTTTTTTATATGTTTACTGTTAAAAAAATTTTAATCAACAAATTATGCTGAGCTACATTAGGGTCAGAAAGATCCCCTAGAGTAGGAAATGGCAACCCACTCTCATATTCTTGCCTGGAAAACTCCATGGACAGAGGAGCAGGTGGGCTACAGTTTAAAAGAACCAGGCACAACTGAGCACACACACATTAAAATTAATAATTTTGTTCAGCAAAATAAAACTTTAAGGACTTTTAAGAAAGTGAAAACACAGGCCCCATGCTTGCATGATATACTTATATTACACATAATAGACAAAAAATTAATATCAAGAAGATATAATACAATATAAATTAGCATCCAAAACAAATACAAATATAGAAAAATGGGAAAAGAAATGTTAGAGTTCTTCACAGAGCAGGAAACATATGACCAATAAATGTGAAGAGCTATTGATTATGTCAGAGAGAGAAAAATTAAGACCATAATGAAATACCATTTCACATCCTTTCAATTCACAAAACTTAAAGTATCTGAACATTCCAAGTGTTAGAAAGGATGCACGAGATCGCTAATATTTTTCTGATAGGGGTAAAAATAAGCACAATCACTTTGAAAAAGCTTGATTTTATAGTCAATTATTGACTTCTCATATATCTGAAGGTTCAGTAATTCAACTCATTTTGTACACAAGAGAATCTCTTGTGGAGGTTTATTAGAAGTTTCATTCAGAATATTCATAGCAGTGCTCTCTGTGATAGCAAAAGCTTGGGAATAACCCGGTTGCCCACTGAAGACTGTATAAACAAAATGTGTTTTATTCACATGATAGAACTTTGGATTGCAGTTAAAATGCATTAGCTACAGTGTCATGCAGCAAGCTAAATGAGTCTTAGTCATATATTAAGTGAAATTCTAAGTCTCAAATGATTACATGAAGCATACTCTATTTTAAACGCTGAAAATAACTTAAAAAAAAAAGACAGTGCTTTAGGAATGATTATAGAGGCAATGAAAATGAAAGCAAGGGGACAATCATAGGAGTCAGAGGAGTGGGGATTCCTCTGGAGGACAGAACAAAAAGGGTGAAGCACATAGCTGGATGTAGATTATTTTCAAGGTCTTGGTTGCAGTTTTGCATGACAGGCTCATGGATGCTTATCAAGTTATTGTTTATCTTATATATAGTAGTGTGACTATGTTAACTGCAACCTCCTAATTTATCCCCCTTTCCCCTTTATCACATTATTAAAGACAACTAGCTGAATATATAAATAAATGTGGGCATTCATTGACCATAGAGAAAAGTGTATCAAAGGATGACAAAAGAAAACTGCCTGTGTTTGTTCCTAAATACTCAATAGAAACTCTCCTTTATATTACTGTGTGAACAGCCAAGGTTGTAACAGTGCAGCAAAAAACAATTACAGGTCATTAATCATGATCTAGATCTGTTCCAAAATGATTTCAATTTCTAAGGAATTTTGCCCTAAAAGTTATTCTCCCTGGGTGCATCAGTCCCTCAGTTGCTACACACACTTCAAAGGAACCCAGTTTATGACAGTTTAAATAATTTATACTCAACAAGTAAAGCAAAGCATGAAAATTAAAGACATCTTAAATCATTTTTAGGTTGCATAAGCATAATAGAATAATCTAAGAAGTAATTACATGATACCATGAGTGTGAATAAAGTCTAGCTCATGAATTAGGTTGCCTGTATCCTTTCTTAGTTCTCTACAAATGAGTCTGCATTTTAGAAATTTAAAGAGAGTTTAAGCTAAGACCTTAGTGAAATTCTCTTTAGGGGCAAACAGGCTGACTCCTGAGTAGATGTCTGATATATGAAACAAAAAGTAAAAAGGCATTTTCAAGACATTTCTTTTTTCTCGTAGATAGAGGAAATATCCCTGTTTATCAAGTTCATCAGCAGCTAAAATATGTTGCAGAATGACAATAAAGCTGTCATGGAGAAAATAATCCTAACCAATTTACTTCAGATGAGTCAACCCACTGTGTTATCTTCTCCAAAGGAGTGGAACGGTAACGCCACAGGAGCGGACGCAGCAGGTTTAGAGGAAGGAGGACTATTATTTCAGTGGTGAAGTGAACCTGCTTAGCGGGGTCAGCGAGCAATTGAGAGCATCCCTTTATCACAGTATACTGATAAAAGATAAGTTTAAACTGCCTTTCAATATGTAAGTTTGCATTTGGTGGAAAATGCTCAGAGATCCACCTTGGGTATGAGCCACAAATTTAATGGCTTTAAACCACTCTGTATGGATAGAAAGAGTAACTTCCTAAGTTTCTGCAGAGAAAAAAATAAAACCAAAGAATCACAGTCTGATACCTGTGGCTGTAAACTGATGTCATTGACAGTGAAGAGTCAGAAGAGTAAATAGGATGTTTTGAATCAAGACCAACCACCCAAATATATTCTTATAGTGCTTGATTCACCTAGGGCTGCCATCACAAATTATCACAGATTCAGTGACATTCTCTCACAGTCCTGGAAGCCATTAAGTACTGGATCGAGATATTAGCCCATGGTTATTCCTGCTGGATTCTCTGAAGAAGAATCTGCTCCATGCTTCTCTCCTAGATACTGATGATTGCTGATGATCCTTGGTGTGCCTTGGCTGGTAAACTCCTCTTTCCATTCTCTCTCCACTTTTTAATGGAGTTTTCCCCTGGATCTCATCACATAATATTCACCTAATGTGAACAAGATGTCTGTATTTTTACAAGATACCAGGTATACTAGATGAGGGTCCACCCTAATCAAGCAGGAGCTCATCTGAACATGATTACTTCTACAAAGATACTATTTCCAAATAAGGTTACATTCATGGGCCCTGGATGTTGGCTCTTTAATGTATTTGAGGTGGGGGGAATTCAACCCACAACACTAATCAGTGGGAAAGTTTGAGGAGAAAGAGAGAGAATTATGGTCATAAAAAATGAAATTTCCTTCCCTGCCCTTTTATTCTGAGAACATCATCTGATTAAACATTCTGGGAATTAATAAGTTTTGAACAGCAAAGACCAGTAACACACTCATATGTCTCAAAGGCTAAGAAGGTAACACTATTGAGTGAAATAGACTGCTTAATATGAGTTGACTTACTCACTTTATTCACTTTAAAAAAAAAAACAAACAACCTTAATAGAAAGTTTAATCCCCACCTCCTTTTTCAAATCACCATGTACCTTTTCATCATGTACCTTTTCCATATATATTTTCCATGCAATTTTCATAATTCTCATTATGGTTTGTTTTACACAGGCATCTTGCATTGAACTTTTGACAGGGACACTTTGCTGAAAATGTAGAAATACTTCTAATTTCCACAAAGAAATATGTTTTGTCTCAATTTTCTTGAAACACACTCTTAGTCTAGCATATATCCTCTAACTTTTGATAGAATTAGAGGCATAAAATCATTTCTCTGCTCCAACTATAGTAAAAGCACAATGACATGTAGTGGTTGACACACAACTTCAGTAATGGGTATCAGCAGGGGAGAGTGGGGTTTGCCACACGTGTCCAAACAAGGAAGAAGCTACTCAGCTTCAACCAGTTAGCACCAGAAGAGCAGGCATGGGCATTCCTGAGTGCAGGATGTCCAGGTAAGACATTTTAAGAGAAACCAGAAATCCAGTTCTGATTTTTCAAGAGGAACCACAAAACCCCATTTTTATGAAAAATCTCCATTGATTTTTTTTAAAAAACATAAAAATATTGTTTTATGAAAGCCAAATAAAACCCAACTGTGAATTAAATTCAGTTATAGACCACTTAGACTGCAAGGAGATCAAACCAGTTCGTCCTGTATATGTTAGTTCCTCAATTGTGTTGACTCTGCGACCCCATGGATTGTAGAGCACCAGGCTCCTCTGTCCATGAAATTCTCCAGGCAAGAATACTGGAGTGGGTTGCCATGTCCTTCTCCAAGGGATCTTCCCGACCGAGGGATCGAACCCAGGTCTCCTGCATTACAGGCAGATGCTTTACCATCTGAGCTACTAGGGAAGCCCAGTCCTAAAGGAAATCAACCTATCAACCTTTAATATTCATTGAAGGACTGATGCTAAAGCTGAAGTTCCAATGCTTTGGCCACCTGATACAAAGAGTTGACTCGTTGGAAAAGACCCTGATGCTGGGAAAGATGGAAGGCAAGAGGAGAAGGGGGAAGGGAGGTGGCAGAGGATGAGATAGATAGCGTCACTGACTCAATAGATATTAATTTGAGCAAAGTCTGGGAGTCAATGAAGGACAGGGGAGTCTGGTGTGCTGCAGTCCATGGGATCACACAGAGTCGGACACGACTTCGCGGCTGAAGAAATAGGCTACTAGCTGTATCCTTGAGACCGCCAGGACAGCCATTTGAAAGGATAGTTTTCCCTTTGGAAAGACTGACTTCCCTGCCTCCTCTCCTATTTCACCACTTCCTGTCACTGCCTCTTCCTCTTTCTCCTTATTCTCTCTTTCTCCCTCCTTGACTAAGTTCTGGCTCGCAAAATATGCTCTCTTCAAACAGAATTTGAAAAACTGAACCTAGGCAATCAGCTAATAAAATTAAACTATTGTTGCCTAATTTGTAGAAGAAAAATAAATCTATGAATAGAAGAATCTCGATTTTACAGTTTTCTTCCACAAAGCAGCCCATGTTCTTTACCACTGACAGGAGACTTGATTATGTATAGTTTAACAGCTTTAGCTCTCTGCAAGCCATGTTTATTGGAGGTTATTTTCCATTGCATACATGAAATTAGGCACTTTTTATGCTAATGTACAGGGGGTTATTTTGATAGACATTCATCATTCTCATTAGCTACACAATAAGAAAATCTTTCTTCTTTTATCTTCTGAAATCTCAATTTCACAAAACAAAGGAAAAGGGTTCTCTTACTAGAAAGTTCAAAGAATGACTCAAGTGCCCCAGAAGTTGAAAATGCCAAATGCTCATGTTTCACTATCAGGTGCACCAGCTAGAATTTTGAAACCCAAGTTAGGACCAAAAAGTAGTAGGATCTGAGCACAATCCTTTCTGGTGAGAGTGCTAGAAGAATTGACCAGCTTATAGAAATCCACCTTGAGAGGCAGCAGGGACAGTAAAGGTTCTAGCTGTAATGAATGATATTCAGCATTTGCGAACTAGTGGTGTCAGCTTGTATATCTATACCCAGGAGCAATGTTCAGTGGCAGTGCTCAGAAGGTCTTCATGCCCCATGGCATCACTTAGGCACTGTTGCTGGCTGCAGAATCTCTGAGCTCAATTTTCCACGTATCCAGAAGATTATGGATGATGTTGGAAAAGACTGAAGGCAGGAAGAGAAGGGGACGACAGAGGATGAGATGGTTAGATGGCATCACCGACTTAATGGACAGGAGTTTGGGTAAACTCCGGGAGCTGGTGATGGACAGGGAGGCCTGGCGTGCTGCGGTTCATGGGGTCGCAAAGAGTCGGACATGACTGAGCGATTGAACTGAAACTGAAAACTGAATTTCAAATAACCAGACAATTTTTGTTGCTTGTAACCAAGTTGCTTGATTTATATAAAAATTAAGTGTTAATAGTTATAGTATTTGTCTCATGATGCCTAAGAATTTTGCCTCATGAATAGCTTCCAGAACCACTATTCTAAGAGATGGAAGCAAAGCATAGTGGTTACTGTTACAGATTCCACCTTAAATCCTGGCTTTGCTGTTTATGCTTCAGTTTTCTCATATGCAAAAAAAGCAGTGGGTGCAGTAATAATGAACAATTATGAGATTTTTTGTGAGGATTAATTAGGTGTTTGAGCATAATAAGCACTCAGTAAATGTTGCCTATAGACATTATTTTCTCCTGAGCTATGCCATACAATTAGATGGGACACACTCTTGGCATAGCCATCCCATCTGGATGGATGGTAAAGACATAGAGCCAGAGAGGAATTACAAGGCCTTGAAGCTAGGGCACTTAGGGTTTCAATTTCTTTTGAAAGCAGTCAGCTGATACGGGAGTTGGATTACTCCAAAGTCTAAAACCCTAAGAGAAAAACTACGAATAATATCTGTTGCTTTAATGCTTCCCTCAAAATTCTAAAAATAAAAATCCTAGGAAGTCTCATCATTTCCATTCCTACAGTTTTTCCTCAAGTCTGGTGTTCTCACAAGGCTCTTGGGATCTATCAGAAAATATAATTGGAGATATCTGCCAGTGGAGCTTATATTATAGAACAAAAATATATAAATAAATTAATGATAAAGTAGTAGGAAGGTAATTCATATGGTATTTGCCCTGTAGTAAGTGTTAAGGGATATAATTGAGTAAGATAAGGAAAAATCTAAAGTGTCTGGAGTCGGAAATTACAGCAAGTTACAATTTTAGAAGAGGTTGATATTTGAGTAGAGTTAAGGAAATCAAGGAACTACCTGTGTGTGAATAGCTCTGGAAAGAGCTTTCCAGGAAGCAGGAACAGCCACTGCAAAGGCCCTAAGAAAGTTACATGTCTAGTCTTTTGAAAGAAGAGCAAGGAGTTTTAGATGGAGCAGAGTCAGTAGGGGAAATATACCAGATGAGATCACAGAGAAAACTAGGGATTATTTTGTGGAGGCCTTTGTAGTTATTACAATGATTTTGACTTCTTAGTGAGATGAGAAGCCACTGGAGAATTTTGGAGAGAGAACCAACCTCATACAGTTTGTGTTCTAATAGCATCATTCTAGCTACAATGTTGACAATAAACTATAAACAGAGATAAGGCAAAGACAGAAACAGGGAGACCTGTGAGGTAACCGCTTCAGGAATCCAGCAGAGCAATGACAATGTCTTATCCCAAGATGGTACTAGTGAACATGGTAAGAATTGATCATACTCCATTTACAGTTTGAAGGTAGAGTTGGTAAGAGTTCTGGATACTGATGCTTAATTCTTCCCTGTGTCTTGTCAATCCCACTTCTGTGTTTTGTCTTGTCTCACACCAATGGCCATCTCTCCCGCTACACTGATGTAAGAGGTTCACTTCAGACATTATCATCCTACCTTCCTGAATTATTTTCCATGGCCCTTCATGTATCTTACAATATAAACTCCTTAATATAACTCTCAATACCTTTTATGAACTGGCACCTGTCCATATCCAGACTTTAGCTACCTCTATAAAGATCCATCTAGTCAAGGCTATGGTTTTTCCAGTGGTCATGTATGGATGTGAGAGTTGGACTATAAAGAAAGCTGAGCACTGAAAAATTGATGCTTTTGAACTGTGGTGTTGGAGAAGACTCTTGAGAGTCCCTTGGGCTGCAAGGAGATCTAACCAGTCCATCCTAAAGGAGATCAGTCCTGTGTGTTCATTGGAAGGACTGATGCTGAAGCTGAAACTCCAGTACTTTGGCCACCTCATGCGAAGAGTTGACTCATTGGAAAAGACCCTGATGCGGGGAAGGATTGAGGGCAGGAGGAGAAGGGGACGACAGATGATGAGATGGCTGGATGGCATCACTGACTCGATGGACATGGGTTTGGGTAGACTCTGGGAGTTGGTGATGGACAGGGAGGCCTGGCATGCTGCGATTCATGGGGTCGCAAAGAGTCAGACACGACTGAGTGACTGAACTGAATTGGTCCCTCCAAGAGCACAGTTGACTTCAGTCAAAGGATACTGAATGACTTGCCCTGTACCCATATTGCTACTTCACATGTCTATGCCATTAGACCTACATTCCTCTTCCCATAACGTCTCTCTCCAGCACTTCATCTTGCTGACTTTTACTAGAGATCACTTAATCCAGTGTTTAATGAAGAAAAGAGATTTCAGGAAAGGAAAAAAAATGTCAACAGCCAGCTACAGAATATTGACCACATTTATGAAAAGCTGGGAGCATAATTAGATTTCTAAGAGAGATGAAGATTTCATATGTGCAGAAGTTTCAGTTAACTACACATCAGCAAAAACATTACAGCAGAAGGAAATTCAGAAAAACACTGTTTTTGTGTGTTAAAGTACACTCTTCGTGTCGCTTAGTCAAGGAGTGACCTTAAGTATTCTCAAAGGACTCTTTCCATTGGAAAAAAAAGTAGACCCTCTACCCATAACCTGCATCCAAGAGAATTTGAGGAAACAATCTGATATAAAAGTAACTAAGGGAGTGATATAACCTGCTTACGTTTTTAAAAGATTATACGGGTTCCTTTGTATAGGATGGCAAGTAAGCAAAATTTAAGACAAGGACACCAATTAGGAGGCTATTACAGTAGTGGTTCATGCATGAAATGGTGAGGCCTTAGACTAGGATTGTGGCTCTGAAGATGGTGAGAAGCAGTCAGATGCAAGATGTATGTCAAAAATAGGGTAGGTTTGGCCCACTTGTGAAGGCTTATTCATGCTCAGATATAACAGCATGAGAGGAATCAAGAGTAACTGTAGGCTTCTGTTTGAAACAATGATGTCAGGACAGTGGTTTGTACAGTGTTGTACAAGGTGTTGGAAGGTCTCTGTGAAGTCAGATATACACCGATGTACATGAATGTGAGTGACCAACATCTTCCTCTCTGCCAACCCTTTGAACAGCTCCATCACCTGGCTAGAATCAGTGCCTGCTACCCAAGGCTATGACATTTAAGAGTAAGATGCCAGATGAGCCATCTTCTCTACCTTGGAAACTTGTCCGGCTAGTTCCCACCATGAGCGGTTACTGGGGATGTCTCTTCAAATGTGCCCAGACATTATCTGCACCAGGCCAGTTTATAATCTAACACAGAAAGAACATTAAAACAAGAAAGAATTCTAGTGTTCAGAACACCAAATCATCTACAAATGTTCTCCAAACTTACATAATTATCATAATAACTTGCTAACAATGCAGATTCCAGGACTCACCCTGGATCCACTGGGTCAGAATTTCCCAGAAAGGCAATTGTAAACTCATTATTTTTCTTTTTTAACAAGTTCCCCCAAGTTAGACCAATGATGAGCTCAGTTTGGGAAACACTGATCGACACCCAAACCTTCATTACAAGAGGAAATGAAAAGCCCCAAGGAGTTAAGTAATTTCAAAAAGAAACAGTTCCCCTCCTGCAACTGAGAGTTTTACTTTTTTGCTTTCTTCTTTTAACTTTCCTCACTCCCTGTGCAATATATAGAAGTTACATGTTTTTGATCAATTTTGGAGAGGACTTGCTAACACTTCCTAATCATGTCTCCCAGGAGAAGTGACTTTGGAAACCTGAAATGGTCTCGGGAACTGCTCTATCCTTTCCTCATAAAAAGCTCACCTTGAAACAGAGGCAGACAGTCTCTACCCTAGGAAAATTATTTCTTCTTAATTGGAACCATCTAGAGAGATTTGGACCCATAGAGGCTCTCTGCAAAGTCTAAAAAAAAGAAAGGTGTCCCTTTGTCCTTATTATTTTCGAGATGATACATGTGATCTAACGGTTTTTGCACACCATGAGGCTCTCGTTGACATCAATAGGCATTATGCATGTAAAAGGGCAGCAGGAGTGGCTCATTATCTCCAGCCCAAGCAGAGAGAAATGCAATAATCATCATTCTCTTCTTTTCTTCAAGCTTTTAACTGGTGATGGAAACATCAGTAACCTTAGTGCATTGGGTTAGGGTGAGTAACACCTTTTTCAGTTGGCAGATGGGATTCAATACCTGCTTGAAGAGCACAGAGGACTCAGTGAAGGAGCCACGGGATGGAAGGAACTATTCTTATCTCTAAAATGGAACAATTTGATTTGACTTTGAGAAGAACAGTGGACCCCCCAATAATGCTTTCCAATATGCCCAAACTCTTAGGTAAATGAGGACTTTGTGTGTACATCAAAGTTTAAAGTTATCTACATCAAAAATAAAAGTTGACTGGAGAAAATGTCGCACCAACTTCAAAAACATTATTAAGTCAAACCACTTTGCTTATCGAGTCTTCTGTTCTTTTTCTGGTCTAGACACTGCTGTTGAATTGATAGAGCTTTACATCATAGATCTCACGAAGCCAGTTAGGTCTCAATTACCTGTTCCAATGAGAGAAGCCTGGCACAGACTGTTTAAAATAGAAAAGGCATATCTCTGGATCAAAGCATTGGCTCTTCTCCCCTCTGAGAAGCAATATTATCATCACTTTGAGTCTTTCTCTTTTCCTGTTTACATTCTGAAGCTTCCAGGAGAAGAGGGTCATTCATTCATCACTTCCTTTGCTGAATCAGAAATTATAAGAAAAAACGCTATTTTTTTCCTGATAATGATGGTTTCCTCCTCTCCACTTGTGTAGGCTCTCAAACTGCCTACTCTGTTGTATCTCACTTCTTTTCCCAAAGGAAAAATCCTTTTAAGATTATTTTGGTCAGCATCCTTTCAGAAAGGTGACCTTTTTATTGAGAACTGGATTTCAGGATTAAGATTTGCCCTGAATATCTGTCAAGTACTGTTTCAGTCACCCAGCCATTAATGTCAGTGGGACTTCTTTCAAGCCAAGCTAATTCACGACAGTCATACCATCAAGCATGATAAACAACAAAATCAATACTATGAAAATTGAGATGACAAAGATCTCAGTTTCTCTAAGTAATTCATTGAGAATAGAGCTTTACTTTTGTCTTTGCATTCTAAGCTACAGTAAATATTCTGTTTTTTGTTTTTTTGGTTTTTTTTTGCTGCCAATAAAAAACCTGTTTTTCTGTTTTAGTTTTTGAAATACATTTTGGCCACAGCCTTTTCAAATGCAGTGGAACATACGAAGAAGCCGGCCTGATCCTTGCTTTCCTAGGGCTATTTCCAGAGCATTGATTTATCCTTGAATCACCATGTTCCCTGTGGGTCTTTCTGCTGGAGACCAAGCCACTCAACTTCACACTCACTCCATGTACTCAGAGCTGATATCTCTCACTCCCTGCTGTAAATAAACATGTGCACACCCCTAACACAAGACCACATACCTGGGTATGAAGGAAGAGCTAAAAGTATCCTGCCTTCTCAGGTGGTAATGGGCAAGAAAAAAAGCCAAGAATGAATTTAAGTATTCTTTTCATGCTTCAGGCTGTGTTGCAAACCTATTATTGTTATCAAACCACCTTTCTTTCTATAAAACCACCCTGGCCCCTGAGCTAGATGATTCCTTAAGAGGAAGGACTGTGATTGATACTTCTTTGCAAGACTCTCAGTTCAATGCCAATCACACAGTAATGGTCAAGAAATTCTTATTAAAATGGGCAGAAAATGTGATAGGTTTTTTGCTGCTGCTGCTGCTAAGTTACTTCAGTCGTGTCCAACTTTGTGCGATCCCACAGATGGCAGCCCACCAGGCTCCCCTGTCCCTGGGATTCTCCAGGCAAGAACACTGGAGTGGGTTGCCATTTCCTTCTCCAATGCATGAAAGTGAAAAGTGAAAGTGAAGTCGCTCAGTCATATCCAACTCTTAAAGACCCCATGGACTGCAGCCTACCAGGCTCCTCCATCCATGGGATTTTCTAGGCAAGAGTACTGGAGTGGGGTGATAGGTTTTTTAAACCATATAATTTAAACCCTTATTTTAAAAATAGTAAAATGTTTTCAGAAAAATGAAATGTAATCTCTGAAGTCACATGCTTAACCAACAGGAACCTAAGACAGGACTAGATTCCAGGAATTGAATCCATAAACATCCAGGCTTTTTGTGTTTCAAGAACCCAGTCAATTAGATCCTCAGAATGATTCAGATATAAGAGATGCAGAGTTCCACACTTCCAGCCACTCAACTAAGGTGTCCTGTCAGGGAAGCAGGCCAGAAATTCAATTTGATAGGGATGAATTGGGCATCTCCTACATACAAAGCTCAGTGTTAGGCATTTGGAATAAAATACAGTAAAGTATATTGGTTTGTTTATACTTCACAAAAACTATGACCCAATTGTCTTTATATAGATCACATACTTAATGAATATAAATGTATAGTAAACAAGTACATTTTGAATGATTTTTATGAAAAATAATGTAGTTACTCAAAGGACAGAGTATTTTTATTCATTCACTCATGTATTCACTTATTCAAAAATACATGTTGAGAATCAAACATTTTCCAGGCCATCTCTCAGACAATTGGAACACAAAAATGAATAATTCCAAGTCATTATTCTTGGTGACTTTACATACAAAAAGAAAAGTAAGGACAACAGAGTGAGAAAGATGTTATAGCAGCAACTCTGTTCTATAACAGACCATTGGCATGGAGACGGTAGTTCATGAGAAAGAAAAGTCAGTTCATAAAATATTTTAACTTGAAGGACACTTGTTGAGCAGTTACAGGTGAGATATGTTCCAGATGGAAGGAAAAGACTGAGGCATTAAGACTTGGCACCACCTTGATAAAGGTTGTGGAAGAAGAAAGGGAAGAAGTCAGCGAGAACCACAGGAAAGAATGGGGAAAAAAGAACAGGTCAAAATATTTAGGAATTGATAAGGATTTTGGATTTTATTCTGTGAGCAGTAGAAGCCAATGAAAGTTTTCCAGCAAAGAAAGAATTTGGTCAGATTTGCGGTGAATTGGGGAAATATGCCTGACAAAGCATAGACAGCTAAATGATGCTTGAAGTCTTGGGTTAGAAACAACTGACTTTCAAATTAATACACAGTGGAGGTTTGATATGGAAGCAGGAAGGAGGTAAGGGATTTGATAACAAATTAGATTTTGGACTTTGTGCTAGGCAGAAGAAGGACTCCCCACAATGTCTCTGCTTTAATCTCCATAAACTGTGAACACATTACCTAACATGGCAAAAGGAACTTTGTAGATATCAATAAAGTTATGAACCTTAAAATGGAGAGAGTTATAGGATGACTCAGGTGGACTCAATCTAATCCCATTAGTCCTTAAAAGCACAGATACTTTCCTAGCTTCCCAGCTATGGTTAGAGAGAGGTGAAATGAAAGGAGGGAGAGATTCAAAGTGTAAGAGGGATACAACCCTCCATCGCTGGCTTTAAATATGGAGAAAAGGGGCCAGGAGCTATGGAATATGGATGGCTTCTAGAAACTGGGAATGGGCCTCAGCTGATAGCCAACAAAGGAGGAGAGATCTCAGTCCTATAAAAACATGGAACTAAATTCTGTCCAAAACCATAAATAAGCAAGGAAACTGATCCTCTTCTAAAAGCTTCAGAAAGAAACATAGTCTTACTGATATCTTGACTTCAGTTTGGTGAGATCTGGTGAGACCTATATCAAACTTCTAACCTAAAGAACTATGAAATAATAAATTTAAGTTGTTGAACCCACCAAGTTTGTGGTAATCTGTTGTGGCAGCAGGTGAAAACTAATACAGATTTGAAAACAAAACAAAAATAATGAGTCTAAAGAATTCCCAGGTGGTAAGACCTGCCTCTTGAGAAACCTGTACACAGGTCAGGAAGCAACAGGTAGAACTGGACATGGAACAACACACTGGCTCCAAAGAGGAAAAGGAGTCCATGAAGGCTGTATATTGTCACTCTGCTTATTTCACTTATATAGAGTACATCTTGAGAAACGCTGGGCTGGAGGAAGCACAAGCTGGAATCAAGATTTCTGGGAGAAATATCAATAACCTCAGATATGCAGATGACACCACCCTTATGGCAGAAAGTGAGGAAGAACTAAAGAGCATCTTGATGAAAGTCAAAGAGGAGAGTGAAAAATTTGGCTTAAAGCTCAACATTCAGAAAACTAAGATCATGGCATCTGGTCCCAAAACTTCATGGGAAATAGATGGGGAAACAGTGGAAACAGTCGCTGACTTTATTTTTCTGGGCTCCAAAATCACTGCAGATGGTGATTGCAGCCATGAAATTAAAGCTTACTCCTTGGAAGGAAAGTTATGACCAACCTAGACAGCATATTAAAAAGCAGAGACATACTTTGCCAACAAAGGTCTGTCTAGTCAAGGCTATGGTTTTTCCAGTGGTCATGTACGGATGTGAGAGTTGGACTATAAAGAAAGCTGAGCACCGAAGAATTGATGCTTTTGAACTGTGGTGTTGGAGAAGACTCTTGAGAGTCCCTGGACTGCAAGGAGATCCAACCTAAAGGAGATCAGTCCTGGGTGTTCATTGGAGGGACTGATGTTGAAGCTGAAACTCCAATAGTTTGGCCACCTGATGCAAAGAGCTAACTCATTTGAAAAGACTCTGATGCTGGGAGGGATTGGGGGTAGGAGGAGAAGGGGACGACAGAGGATGAGATGGTTAGATGGCATCACCAACTCGATGGACATGAGTTTGGGTGGACTCCGGGAGTTGGTGATGGACAAGGAGGCCTGTGGTTCATGGGGTCGCAAAGAGTCGGACACGACTGAGAGACTGAACTGAAGAGAGAAAGAAAAGAAGAAAAATCTTCCAGAGATTTTGTACAGGAAGGATCAGAGAGGTAAAGAGAAATCAGAGGAAATAATAGAACCAAAAGAGAAAAGAACTCTGAGAAGGAATGATCCAAACTGATAATTGCAAGATGTCAAATAATATTGGACTAGTAGCCTTTGCCAAAGATAGTCTTCAAATCTGTGAACAGACTCTTTGAAGGATTAAACCAAAAGCTAGAAACAAAGCCTGTGCCTGGTGGACTGGCATCCCATAAATGAGTTGGTAATTTGCAAGAGATGATTTGACTCTAATTTGAGTCAAGAGAGGAAAACTCCACAGAACCAATAAAGGCATGAAATGTGGTTTCTGTCTTCCTTCTGGCTTTATGTTTCATGAACATACACCCTAATAGGTTAAACCGGTTAGTTTTAAAGAACTTAAAGTACCATTAGAAAGCTAGAATGATAGTGATTTACTCTATTCCTTGGGATTCAAATGACATGAAGTGCAGCTGCCAAAGAGCTGAAAAAACTCTAGTTGATCCTATATTCCCACAGGCTTTTAAACTTCTGAATGACTTTAATTTAAATACAGCTGTTTATACCTATACCGGTGGGGCCTATCTTACTCAACTTTGTATTTCCAGCACCTAATCAGTGGCGGGAACTTAGTAGGTATGGAAAATTTCTTTCCTGACAGCATTGGTGAATTAAAAATCCTCATCATAAGTTGGTGAAGTCATAATAATATCCAAAACACGAATTATCACATGACTTTCAAAGACTCCCATTACCATGCATAATATTCATAATATCTGAACTTAGTTCTATTAAAACCCATACAAAACAAAGTTAACATTAGCATAGAGATAATATTCAAAGTACTACATGTTCCCGCATACCTCACGGAGCTTTGTTCCAGAGAAGAATTGTTCCCAGGAAGTACCTTATCCTGACAAGGCTGGTTTGGCACACAGTTGTGATGTGTGTCCTTGACTAAATTCAAGTTCACAGAATACAATACATATTTTCTTTTCTAAAATAACAGAGCGTTGTCTTGCCCCAAGCATCCCTGGGAATACTTGGGTGTTATTTGAAAATCTCTTTGAGATTCTCTGGGCAGCTTTTTTCAATATTTCCCCAAGTAGGTCTTCAGTTCTCTTTGTCCACATTATCCTTAGCTGGCTTCTCTCTTTAAAGCTTGCCTCAGCTAGAGCCTCAGGGCTCTCTCACAGCCCACCTCCATAAGAGCCTAAACTCATCAATTTACTTATATGGAATCTATAGACTGCTGGGTGATTTAGAGACTATTCGGTCCCACCAAGAGGAAGAGAAAACGGAATCAAAGGAACTAAGGTGAGATGTTCAGGAGATAAGGCTTATTAGAGGCAAAGCCAGGCTGCAATCCTTGTTTATTGACTCAGAGGTGAATGTTCTTCCCACAACATACAAAAAGATGCCCACTGTTTCTTATAGGATTCAACCAACTTAGACAAGGTTTATATTCCTTGCCCCCTTTGCAGAATGATTCTTCTGGTTCTTTCTCAAAGTATTAGGCTGATTAATACTGCCTAAGGCTCAGATGGTAAAGAATCCACCTGCAATGTGGGAGACCTGGATTCTATCCCTGAGTTGGGAAGATCCCCTAGAAGAGGGCAAAGCCACCCACTCCGGTATTCTTGCTTGGAGAATCCCCATGGACAGAGGAGCCTGACAGTCTATAGTCCATGGGGTCGCAAAGATTTGGACACAACTGGGTGACTAAGGACACAATGTGTAGATTGTTAAACCAACCATAAAACCCCATGGAAATCAATCCATTATTTCCTCAGTTGTGGAGTTGTGACATCTTTTGGAATTCATGTTATTTCCCTCCCCAACTCACTTCTTTCTACCCAAATTAAATTACATCATTTAGTCTTTTATTTATCCATTCATTTATTCATTCATTATTTATTTTTATTTATTCATGTATTCAATATTTTGTATTTATAAGCATTTATATATCATTTAATATTATGACAATCGATTTCTAAGCACTAAAAATACAGAGATGAAATAGAAATGCTTGTGTGTATGTGTGTGTGTGTGTGTGTGTGTTCGCTTGCTTGATGTGAAAGGTCACCAAGAGATTTGGTTTTATCTTCTTTATGTGTTATGCTTTTACTAGTGATATGGAAAAGTTTATAGGCCCATGCAAATGGGAAAGGGGAAGTAGATTTCAAAACAGGAAAATCTGAACAAGAATTTTACCCCCCAAAATAGCTAGCTTTTATTTCTTCAGTGCGAGTGATTTACAAATAGCTTAATTTGTGACTGTCAGGTATATTCTGTTATTTCTTTGCAGTGATAAGAGTTTCCTTGGAGACTGGCAAAATCCAGGCTGGGAAACAGATTTTTAGACAGATAAAAAGCCATCTTCTATTTCAAGCATAGCATTTGGTCTCCTCCTTGTACTATATATGTGCTCAGTCACGTCTGACTCTTTGTGACCCCATGGACTGTAGCTTGCCAGACTTCCCTGTCCAAGGGATTATCCAGGCAAGAACACTGGAGTGGGTTGCAATTTCATCCTCCAGGGGATCTTCCTGACCCAGGGATCAAACCCATGTCTCCTTTATCTCCTGAATTGACAGGTGGATTCTTTACTACTGAGAAATCTGGGAAGCACTTCTTCTACTAGATAACTACTTAAACATAAGAAAGATTGGATAGATAGGTGATAAATAGATACATACATATATATGGATGTAACTATAATTCTTTCAGGGATTTCTGGCCCAAGATCTAGATGGATGCCATTCCCTTTGCCATGCTCTGGTTAATCAACTGATTCTTTTTATTTTTAGAACATGAAAGATTCCTACAGTTTCCATGATTCCTCAGACTCCAAGATTCCTCAGATGTCTCTTCAGGCGAATGTGCTCAGAGGAGCCTGAGTAGCTGACAGCCCCCATCTGCCGCATGCCACGGCAGTTATGTCTGGACCAGGTTCTCCTGGGGGCTGCCCTCTCTTACTAACTGAGCAAGCAGGGGATGAGAGCTGGACAGTTTCTGCCCAACACAGCTTCTCTGCTGGGCAGTCTCTGCTCTGAGACTCTTGTCACCCGGGCCAAGACTCTCAGAGCTGCCTGGCAATCTGAAACTCCTTCTTCCTATTTACCCTTCCTTCTCTTCTTTCATAAAAGTCATTCAGGCACTGTGGGTGAGAGTCCCCTAGGCATGCTCCCAGTCTCAGGGGCAGAACTCAAGGAGATAAATATTAGTCAAAGGATGTTTTATACTTCTTTTATGGCTTCTAAGAGCTCTCGACAAGTTTTCTTTCTAATTTCAAAATTCTGTGCTATAAAAACATCCTCATCCATATTCTACCCATCTTAGGAAAGAAGAGAAATGGTCTACAGGCAAGCCTTGTGGGTATGCCATGATTACTGCTTCCTAAGAGGGAAGGAGGAGAAGGCAATGGCACCCCACTCCAGTACTCTTGCCTGGAAAACCCCATGGACGGAGGAGCCTGGTAGGCTGCAGTCCATGGGGTCACTAAGAGTCGGACACAACTAAGCGACTTCACTTTCACTTTTCACTTTCATGCATTGGAGAAGGAAATGGCAACCCACTTCAGTGTTCTTGCCTGGAGAATCCCAGGGACAGGGGAGCCTGGTGGGCTGCCGTCTATGGGGTCGCACAGAGTCGGACATGACTGAAGTGACTTAGCAGCAGCAGCAAGAGGGAATGTGTTTGGATGATGGACCATGATTATATTGAGTTATAGGTTTTCTTGAACTGGGGGGCAGTGAAGGGTCTTGAAGCCAGGATTTTTCCGTTGTGTAACAGAAATGTTGCCAAGTAGCAAAACTGACTAATTGATCTAAATGAAGAAAGAGATGTAAGTTCAAAAGCCTGTTGGAGTTTCTATTTCTTCCCTCTGTCATAATTACATAAACCATCTCTGGTAATGAAATTGCCAAGGTCTTTCAGGAATCAGGAAACACCTGTGATGTTCTAGGGGACAGACTATGGACTGATTCATGCTCTCCAAAAACCCATATGTTAACAACTTAACCCACCATATGACTATATTGGGAATTGAAACTTTAAAGAAGTGATTAGGGTTCAATGAAATCTTAAGAGTGGGACTTTAATCTGATAGGACTGGTGCCCTTTTTTATTAATTTTTTTTTTTTTGGTCTTGCAGCACGTGGGATATTTGTTCCCCAGCCAAGGATTGAACCTGAGCCCCCTTCACCAAAAGCACAGAGTCTTTACCTCTGGACCACCAGGGAAGCCCCAGTGCACTTATAAGAAGAGGTGGAAACACCAGACCTCTTGAGCTCTCTTTATCATGTGAGGACACCGTAGGAAGGTAGCCGCCTACAAGCCAAAAGCAGACGCCTCAGAATGAAACCTACCTTGCTGACACTCTGGTCTTAGACTTTCCAACTTCCACAATTATACGAAATAAATTTCTGCTGTTAAGCCATCCAGTCCAATTTTAAGATGACTAATACAGGCATTAGGACAGTTATTGTCTGTATCTTTCCAAATATTGTCATAGGGCAGATGGCCAAGAGTCTCCTAATACAGTGACATACAAAGATACCTTTTAAGAAAAAAACCACTAATTTTCTTCTTTGGTTAATTTCCTATTAGATAACTTTTGCTGCTTTTATATACTAGTTAAAATATATAACTCAGTACCATTTATTCTTTTATTAATTCAGAAACATCTGCAAAGTTCTGCTAGGACCCAAATAGTATCTCAAAAGAAAAATATTACAAAAAGAGTTAAACTTTCACAATCAAGGCTACGGGTGGTACAAAAGTGTGTGTGTGTTTGGATGGCGGAGGAACATGTAATAGACGAGACAGAGCTATATAGATAGATAGAAGAAGAAAAAAAAGGATGCCTTTAAAAATTCCACTAATTGTTGTTTGTTTTCCTTTTAATAGAAAAATGTTGGAAAATAACAAAGAATGAAAAGTCAATGGGAAGCCCCCTTTGTAACAGATATTTTTCTCTTACAATCAGTTAAAACAGTGATTTTATCTCTAATAAAGCAAGGTCATGTTTTGTTTGTTCTCTGCAGTAAGTTTAAATGGAATTGCTTAGAAAATTGAGAATGGGAAGGCTGAATGACAGTTACAAAGTCAGCTGTTGGAAAGTCAGGCAAGATACACTAAATGAAGAGTGGTGATCAGATTCCCCTCACAGACTCTTGAATAAGCACAGACACTAGGACTGCTTTTCTTAGACCATGCTCCTCAGGGTCCCTGGATTTCCTAGAGATATATCAGGGGACTCCTGGAGTGGAATGGGGACCCTAATCAATTGGTACTTAATATTCCCTTCCTCAGCCCCTCTCTATTTCATCAAAATGTTTTAAAACCAATCATGGTAGGTGCCTCCCCAAAAATGTTCAACTCCTGGTCTCCATATTGTGTGAATATATTGCCTTACATGGCAAAGAGGACTTTGCTGATTGATTATGGATTCTGAGACAAAAAGATCATCTTGGATAACACAATCACAAAGATCCTTATAAGAAAAAAGGGAAGTAGGAAAGTCAGAGTCAGAGAGAAGGAGATCTGACATCAGGAGCAGAGGGCTACGTTATGGAAGGGAGCATGAGTCAAGGAATGTGTGCAAAGGCAAGGAACCTGATCTCCACGACTGCTTCCCTGGTGGCTCAGGAGTAAAGAATCTGCCTGTAATGCAGGAGACCTGGTTTCAACCCCTGGGTCAGGAGGATCTCCTGGAAAAGGGAATGGCTACTCACTCCAGTAATTTTTTTTTAAATTTCTGTCTTTTTTCTTTTCATTTATTTTTATTAGTTGGAGGCTAATTACTTTATAGTATTGAAGTGGGTTTTGTCATACATTGACATGAATCACCCGAGGAGTTACATGTATTACCCATCCTGATCCCCCCTCCCGCCTCCCTCTCCACCTGATTCCTCTGGGTCTTCCCAGTGCACCAGGCCCAAGCACTTGTCTCATGCATCCAACCTGGGCTGGTGATCTGTTTCACTATAGGTAATATACATGTTTTGATGCTGTTCTCTTGAAATATTCCACCCTCGCCTTCTCCCACAGAGTCCAAAAGTTTGTTCTGTACGTCTGTGTCTCTTTTTCTGTTTTGCATATAGGATTATCATTACCATCTTTCTAAATTCCATATATATGTGTTAGTATGCTGTAATGTTCTTTATCTTTCTGGCTTACTTCACTCTGTATAATGGGCTCCAGTTTCATCCATCTCATTAGAACTGATTCAAGTGAATTCTTTTTAACAGCTGAGTAATATTCCATGGTGTATATGTACCACAGCTTCCTTATCCATTCATCTGCTGATGGGCATCTAGGTTGCTTCCATGTCCTGGCTATTATAAACAGTGCTGTGATGAACATTGGGGTACACGTGTCTCTTTCAGATCTGGTTTCCTCAGTGTGTATGCCCAGGAGTGGGATTGCTGGGTCATATGGCAGTTCCATTTCCAGTTTTTTAAGGAATCTCCACACTGTTTTCCATAGCGGCTGTACTAGTTTGCATTCCCACCAACAGTGTAAGAGGGTTCCCTTTTCTCCACACCCTCTCCAGCATTTATTGCTTGTAGACTTTTGGATAGCAGCCATCCTGACTGGCGTGTAATGGTACCTCATTGTGGTTTTGATTTGCATTTCTCTGATGATGTCACTCCAGTATTCTTGCCTGGAGAATTCCATGGACAGAGGAGGCGGGCAGGCTACAGTCCATGGAGTCTCAAAGAGTTGGACACAACTGAGTGACTAACATTTTTACTTTCTTTCAGATCTCCCCTAGAGCCTCCAGGAGGAATGGAGCCCTGTTGACACCTTGATGTTAGTCCAATGAAACCCATTCTGCATTTCTGAAGTTCACTCTGGACTTCTGACTCTCCCAGCTATAAGGTAATAAGTATGTATTAACTCACTCAATTTGTAGTAATTTACTAAAGCAGCAGTGAGAAACTAACACACTGATGAACTAACACAAATATTTCTGTAACTTTAACATATATAAGCTTCATCTAATATTTTTATAAAATATTAATTTTCAGATTCCACTCCCCAGAATTCTGATGTGAGTTGTCTTCTGGTTAGTCTGAGAACATGCATTTTTAAGGAATACTTCTTCCTCTGCACATGATTCTGATTCCAAGTTTTCAACACTGGACGAAATCAGATTCACCATAAGCAATCTCATAAGATACAGGAAATCACGATACTAGCTGGAATAACATTGCCACAAATATCCCATCCACCCTCTAGTACTTGCAGCAAACATCCCTAAGAAAGACGCATAAACACTGAACTCCGCCTTGTGTTACACTGCAAGTTTCCAGTGTAAGCTTCCATCTTACAACTGTTCATTGTGTCCGTACATTGCAATGGAAGAGTTATTATTTACTTTGCCAAAGAAATAATAAGTGTAAGGAAACATAATTTAAAAGATCTGGGTCTTACAATCAGTAGAGATTGATCACACACTCTTCTGAGTCCCTGTCTAGATGTATAGCACCGGACTTCTCATCTCTGAACCTCAGTTTCCCCACATGTAAAATGAGAGTTTTTAACAATCTGGTAAGTACTTCCAACAAGAATGTCTGGAATATAAGTTATGGTCCACTTGAGTCTACTTGAAAGCAAGCAAAAGATACCAGCAAATTCCTTTTTTTTTTTCCTTTTGTCTCTGATCAACTTTGCTTCCTAAGGACATTCAAGAATGTATGCATGGAATGTATGGAAAAGGGTTTCTTTTACACTTTCAGGTGTCTACATTCTTAGGAAAACTATATCCCTCCAAGGGGAAACATCAGTACACCCAGAACATGCCTAGTTTCAGTGACTATTTCTTTACAGGCACACTTTCCCTCCAAAGAAGGCCATGACACATGTAGGGCTTGCCTGCTCTCCTGGCAGACCTACCGTCTTTAATCACTCTGAGACTCATGCAGCTTCCTGTTAGTCATCTAGTCCCTTTGTTTCACTGCTTCCTTCTCCCGCTAGACTCATCCTCATCAGTCCTTTGGTTTGGCATAATTCCTAGAACAAGGTAAGTGACCACCTTTCTCCACTCTGAACTGCTTAAAACAGACATGGAACATTAAGCTTACTCTATGGGGTGGGTGAGGGGTTGTTATCACATCTCACAAGAGGATTACAATGTACAATTAAGAACACCTAGTCTAGAATAAGAAAAGGCACTAGTTCAAATCCAGGCTCTGCCAATTGCTAATACTAGATATGCATCTTTGGGAAAGCTACTCAACTTCTCCTTACTTTGGTTTCCTTAACTACAGATATAGACAGACACAGATTTATATCTACATCTATAGAATGAAGATGACAATACCTAACTCACATCATTATGGACATTAAAGGTAATGCTTGTAAGATACCTGGCACCCATTAAAAGCTTAGTATGGTAGATTTTATTTTCCCTATTATTCCTGTCAGTGAACTTTGGCATGTTCAGAGCTTAGGGATCTAGGATGACTAGACTCACAGTCATATCATAAAATTATAAATATCAAGAATATTTGGCATAAGGAGAGAGAATACAGGAGACAAAATAATTGCCTTTAAATATGTGAAAAAAATGAATTACATATGTTTTGTCCATTTACTGAGAACAGAACAAAATTTGATAGGGGGATTTCTTTTCAGCCTAAAAAATAATTTATTGACTTCTAGGACTGTGTGGGAATGGAACTGACTCCCTTGAGAGGTAATGAGTATTCCATGGCTGAAGGAATTCAAGGGAAGCCCAGCTAGCCCTTTGGTGGGAATGTAATAACCAGATCTGAAAGAGACACATGCACCCCAATGTTCATTGCAGCACTGTTTATAATAGCCAGGACATGGAAGCAACCTAGATGCCCATCAGCAGATGAATGGATAAGGAAGCTGTGGTACATATACACCATGGAATATTACTCAGCTGTCAAAAAGAATTCATTTGAATCAGTCCTAATGAGATGGATGAAACTGGAGCCCATTATACAGAGTGAAGTAAGCCAGAAAGATAAAGAACATTACAGCATACTAACACATATATATGGAATTTAGAAAGATGGTAATGATAACCCTATATGCAAAACAGAAAAAGAGACACAGAAATACAGAACAGACTTTTGAACTCTGTGGGAGAATGTGAGGGTGGGATGTTTCAAAAGAACAGCATGTGTACTATCTATGGTGAAACAGATCACCAGCCCAGGTGGGATGCATGAGACAAGTGCTCGGGCCTGGTGCACTGGGAAGACCCAGAGGAGTCGGGTGAAGAGGGAGGTGGGAGGGGGGATCGGGATGGGGAATAAGTGTAAATCTATGGCTGATTCATATCAATGTATGACAAAACCCACTGAAATGTTGTGAAGTAATTAGCCTCCAACTAATAAAAAAATTAAAAAAAAAAAAAAAAAAGATTCAAGCATGGAATTAACTATTGGATTTTCATGACATTAAAAATATCTTCTAAGACTGAAATTCTATGGTTCTGTGATTATTACCAGCCCCAAAAGAGGAAGCAGGAGAAATGTTTTAAAAGGTGAAAGAAAAACCAATCAATTTGGCTATCTACAAGAAATTCTTGAGAGAGACAGACGGGCTACAAATGTTGGCAGCGTTAGTAAAACTAAGGATTGGAGATTGAAACATTCTGCATCTTCCCATTTACCATGGCTCTTAAATGTGCTTTTCTCAGTCGTAGTCCTGTAATGCCAAATGCATTATGTAAAACCTAAGTGAATGGATAGATTGTGAGAGACTCTTTAAAATGTAAACTCAATGGCAAAGCCCATTACATGAAATTATGTTTACTTAACTAGCTAAGGGCTTCAAAGCAGTTAAAACACATAAACCACCTTTTCTCCAGCTGAGAGATCATGAAAATGGATATGAAGAGTGTTAACAAGTATCCAAGGATTTGTAAAATGTCAGGCCCAGTGAACTCGAGTTTTAAGGAAGTGTACATCCAAATGTTTTGAAGTCTTAATAAAGGCTGCATATTGCTCTCTCACTAGATCACTATCTTTGGCTCTCTCTCTCTTCCTCAAAATGATTCAAGCATGTCTCATAGAAACAAGAAATTAGTAGGCTCATAATCGAAAAGAAATTATGGTAGATACTTTGGACATTATTTATAAGGAAAATTCAATAGAAGCATTTGAAGAAAAGCTGATGATGCATGTATGTACGTGTGCCTGCACACACACACACACACGTGCACACACACACACACACACACGCACACACACATTACAGACTAATAGACTGATATCCTTCTGTAATACTAACAAAGTTAGGTGTTGGTCTTAGGGCCTGACATAAATACTAGGATGGGCTTTCACTATGCAGTTCAAATCACTTTTTAAAAAACAACATTCTTGAACTGTGGTACTGGAGAAGATCTTGAGAGGCCTTTGGACTACAAGGAGATCCAACCAGTCCATCCTAAAGGAAATCAGTCCTGAATATTCACTGGAAGGACTGATGCTGAAGCTGAAACTTCAATACTTTGGCCACCTAGTGCAAAGAACTGACTCATTTGAAAAGACCCTGATGTTGGGAAAGATTGAAGGTGGGAGGAGAAGGGGACGACAGAGGAGGAGATGGTTGGATGGCATCACCGACTCAATGGACATGAGTTTGAGTAAACTCCGGGAGTTGGTGATGGACAGGGAGGCCTGGTGTGCTGCAGTCCACAGGGTCACAAAGAGTGGGACACGACTGAGGGACTGAACTGAACTGAACTGATAGTTCGCAAAGGGCTTTCACATCTATCTTTATTCTCACTCCAGTCTCTGTTGAACCAGGCAGGAAGAAAATTTGAGGATCAACTGTATTCTTCCTATCATACATGGCATCTATGACCAGCACACACTCATACAACATGCACCTCTGAGAAAACATTCAAAGTAGAATCATCCAAAGATGCTGATGATTTTTTGTTTCATACAGTGATTATTATCAAAGTTCTATTCACATTTAGAATATTCACTGAAAGACAAGAAATAGGTTATAAGTCCAGAACATCTTGCAATGTTCAAGGACTTTTCTGCCACTCAAGAATGTATATATGCTTTTGAAGAGAGAATTTTATTCTTTGCAGGTTCTATTTAAGCAAATTAGAATGACTCCAGTGTTAAACTTTGGTGACAAGTTGTACATTTAGTTCCTAAAAGCGTTTAAAAAGAATGTGTAGGTAATCAACAAGAAATGAAAATCTATCCATTATGCCCTGATTCTATCAGCAAATGTTACTATAAATAGGACCTAATAAGAGGACCAGAACAAAGCCCTCTGGTCAGGAGCTGGGCCCCAAATCACCTGAAATTCTATTTAGGAGATTAGATTGAAACCAATTCAATCCTTAAACAGAGGAACTAACATTAGACCTTAACAGAGATAACAAGATACAGTGATAAACGACATCAGAGGTGACCAATCAGCCTAACAGGACTGGAAAAGCCTACAAGTCATTCAATTTGCTGCTATTCCAAGTAAATCACTAATGGCCACAAGCTGGCTCCACAGGAGCTGTGGGTGTGACTTATGACCAAACCTGAGAGGCTGAACAGTATAATTAATGGAACATAGAAAGGATCTAACACTGCCCACGCCTCTAAACCAACCACTGCCGAATGCCCAGGGGATGAACTGAAATCTCAAGTTTTTCTCCAAGGTGCTTTCCTTTTCAAATGAAATTTAATATGACATAGCTTTAAACCTTTACTATGAATAAAAATCATAATAATAACTAACATTTATTGAGCACATAGCATGTGTGGGTATCAAAATTCAGAACACCATGAAAAGGAAAGAATTCGAGATTTAGGCAGGTGTCTTGGGTTATAAAAAGTAAAAATGGCAAGGCATGAACAATGCAGACAAGAGCAGTATCTTTTTTAGGATTAAAGAAAAAACTACTGAAAGCAACCCTGGATCTGGGAGAGCTCTGAGAAGTAGCTGCTCATCAACAACCGCCGAATGCAGGGACGAGCAGGGGACATGCAGAAAAGCAGGCTGCCAGCTAATAGGTACGATGCTCCAGAATGCTCTATGTTTATGTGAAGGAATTTACAACCCAGCAATCACTGCTGCAAAGCTTATACTTATCTCTTTACAATGAGTGCCTGCTCCTGGAGTTTTCCTGTTCCCTAACTCAGATTTCAAGAGAAAGGGGGGATAAAGTCCCAGTAATAAGAACTGGAAGACAAACCACTATATTTAGATATAGATTTAACCCTCTGTCTATATATGTAGTGTCCGTGAGGCACAAAGCTGCTTAATCTTCCTCTCTTTGTATGCTTCCAAATCCCATCTCATTTTGCATCCTGTGTGCTCTGCACAAATGCCAATCCCCTTCGATTCAGCCCTGATGTCAAGTGACAAAGGGAAGCATTCCCACTTGAACTCCTTCCCTTTCAGCCTTTTTGCTTCAAGTCTCCTTCAAACAAAGAATGCCTCTAATTCCCGGCTTGAGACTACTTTCTTACACGACATGTAGCCTGGTGTGGCCAGGCACTTAAGGGAAAAAAAGAGGCAATGCCTTAGATTCCCCCCATGATGTAAATTAGAGAGTTGCAACCCCATCAGGGTCCTCCAATGAAGCTGCCCGCTGAGTGAGAAGCTACTGGATTTCCATCTGTGTGCCTCATACCATTGGCGGCTATTGTTTAAATAAACATTACTTTGTATTGCATTTTTAAAAAATTCAATACATGTTGATGCCTGGTTAAAAGGAAAGAAAATTGCAGTATTAAAAGACTAGTATTTTCAGAGTCTTGTGATGTAAATTGCTAATTTAAAACCCAAAATATTGTTAAAGTGTCTTTATTTAATAGCAGGTGATTGCAAGCTGTAATTTGCAAGCTGTAGATGCAGATGGTAATGTTTTCCCTCCCTTTTCAGCACTGCAGTACAGTATTTATTGCAGATCTATGCAGACACAGAACAGCCAACTGTGAAAGAAAACATTCTGCAAGAAGATTAACCACGAAGTTCGTAAGACCAACATGGCTTTTGAGACCTGATCCACTCTGTCAAGGCAGGGTCCTCTCCTTTCAAGCTTAGAGAATGTTTGCTCACCAAAAGACGCTGAAGGTGATGTCACTGGTCTGCCAGGTCCCCGCTAAGGTTAAAATACATGAGTGAGAGAATGATATTTAATTTGGGCTTCATTTATTTATTCTCTGGCTGGAGAAAATCCAGGGAAGAGATGGAATGTAGAGATAGGGTTGGAAGATAAAATATAGGACTCTCAGTTAAATTTGAAGTTCAGACAGGCAAACAATAATTTATTAAGATAGGTGTATCCCAAAGTGCTTGGGACATCCTTCCACTAATAAATTATTGATTCTTTATCTGAACTTCAAATTTAACTGGGAGACATGTATTTTAATTGGGAGACATGTATAGGAGGGCATGGCAACCTACTCCAGTATCCTTGCCTGGAGAATCCCATGAACAGAGGAGCCTGGTAGGCCATGGTCCATAGGGTCCCAAAGAGTGGAGACAACTGAATTGACTTAGAACGCACACATACACGTATTTTTATTTGCTTAATCTTGCAACTCTATGTAGCGAGAAAAGGTAAGTAAATAAACCACAATGTCATGTTCAGACAACAGACACGGCACTTGATGTTTACTGAACACTGGGCTAGGCATTTGCCTTCTGCTGCCCATGTAATCATGGTGAAGATATATCAGTTAGCCTTATTTTGAAGATTCATAATTGCGGTTCAGAGACCTTTGGTAACCTTCCACATAGAGTTCACAGCAAGTCTGGACTTGATGAGCAAGGTCTCTGTGACTTCAGAGTGTGAGTTCTTTCCATAAAGTGATGCTGAGGCCTCACCTTTGTTCATTCTCTCCCGCAATACTCAGGGTATCTGACAGAAAATCAGTGCCGTTCACCAGCTCCTGGTGGCCTCCCAAATCTCTCAGTTCAGTTCAGTTCAATTCAGTCGCTCAGTCGTGTCTGACTGTTTGCGACCCCATGAACCGCAGTACGCCAGGCCTCCCTGTCCATCACCAACTCCCGGAGTCCACCCAAACCCATGTCCATTGAGTCGGTGATGCCATCCAACCATCTCATCCTCTGTCGTCCCCTTCTTCTCCTGCCCTCAATCTTTCCCAGCATCAAGGTCTTTTCAAATGAGTCAGCTCTTCGCATCAGGTGGCCAAACTATTGGAGTTTCAGCTTCAACATGAATCCTTCCAATGAACACCTAGGGCTGATCTCCTTTAGGATGGACTGGTTGGATCTCCTTGCAGTCCAGGGACTCTCAAGAGTCTTCTCCAACACCACAGTTCAAAAGCATCAATTCTTCAGTGCTCAGCCTTTTTTATAGTCCAACTCTCACATTCATACATGACCACTGGAAAAACCATAGCCTTGACTAGACAGACCTTTGTTGGCAAAGTAATGTCTCTGCTTTTTAATATACTGTCGAGGTTGGTCATAACTTTCCTTCCAAGGAGCAAGCGTCTTTTAATTTCATGGCTGCAATCACCATCTGCAGTGATTTTGGAGCCCAGAAAAATAAAGTCAGCCACTGTTTCCACTGTTTCCCCATCTATTTGCCATGAAGTGATGAGACTGGATGCCATGATCTTAGTTTTCTGAATGTTGAGCTTTAAGACAACTTTTTCACTCTCCTCTTTGACTTTCATCAAGAGGCTCTTTAGTTCTTCCTCACTTTCTGCCATAAGAGTGGTGTCATCTGCATATCTGAGGTTATTGATATTTCTCCCTGCAATCTTGATTCCAGCTTGTGCTTCCTCCAGCCCAGCGTTTCTCATGATGTACTCTGCATGTAAGTTAAATAAGCAGGGTGACAATATACAGGCTTGATGTAGTCCTTTTCCTCTTTGGAGCCAGTGTGTTGTTCCATGTCTAGTTCTAACTGTTGCTTCCTGACCTGTGTACAGGTTTCTCAAGAGGCAGGTCAGGTGGTCTGGTATTTCCATCTCCTTCAGAATTTTCCACAATTTATTGTGATCCACACAGTCAAAGGCTTTGGCATAGTCAGTAAAGCAGAAATAGATGTATTTTTGGAACTCTCTTGCTTTTTCAATTATCCAGCAGATGTTGGCAATTTGATCTCTGGTTCCTCTGCCTTTTCTAAAACCAGCTTGAACATCTGGAAGTTCACGGTTCATGTTTTGCTGAAGCCTGGCTTGGAGAATTTTAAGCATTATTTTGCCATGCTCGTGAGCCATCCCCCAACACTCTCAACCGTGCAACAAAACAAACAAACAAACAAACCCATCTATATCCCACCCTGTGGGTGCGTGCTAAGTGGCTTCATTCATATCCAACTCTTTGTGACCCCATGGACTGTAGCTTGCCAGGCTCCTCTGTCCCTGGGACTCTCCACTCCAACTGGAGTGGGTTACCATGCCTTCCTCCCAGGGATCTTCCCAATCCAGACATTGAACTCAAGTCTCTTACATCTCCTGAATTGGCAGGCAGGGTCTTTACCACTAGCGATGCCTGGGAAGCCCCCCCCCCCCACCAGTGACAACTAAAGCACTATTTGTTTTCATTTTTATTTTCAAGAAGGATAACAGCTGTTTCCCCATGCATGTCATCCAAGTGAACTCCTGATAATTATTATATTCTCTTTGATTTGATTGTAACTGATTACCAAAAGACCTGGGAAGTCTGGCCTTCTTTGAGCACTTGACCTTACACATTTGTATGGAATTCCAAAAGTGGTGATGCAGGACTAGAGCAAGAACAAGAAGGGGGCTATTGATTGCTGACTCCGTAGCCACACCTCCCTTCTTTCCTGTTAATTCAGTGTCCACTACCTTACCGATGACTCCATAGCAGATCATGATTGAGTGGTAGGGCTTCTCAACAGGCGTATTGTTGGCATTTGGGTGACATAATTCTTCATCACAAGGGACTCCTCTGAATGCCACATATCTCCTTCCTGTATCCTGGATCCTAAGTACTTCGGTAGGGCATTTAGTCACTTTGTAAACCTAGAACAGGCCTACTCATTTCTAAATCTGTCTATTGGTGCAGGGACACCTCCATCAGGCAATCTGGTTGTCTCTTTACATTAGTAGTCATGGTTTGGTGGCCAGAGTCATCCAGGTCTGGCCAATGTAGACCTGAAGGGAAATCCACTTGGAGCTTCTAAAAAAGATTCCCTCACTAAATGAAAGAGAGCCAGGGACAGAAGAGTGTCTCTTTCATCACTGGGTGTGCTTGTGTCGATGTGAAATGTGGAGCTACCACAGCAATTTTTCACCTGTGGGGGCAAAAACTGAAAATGGGAAAATGGCAAAGTGCAAAAATGGAAAAATCCTGGGCCCATGATGACATCACTGAGCTGCAAATTAGCAAACCTTGGGACTGCCTGACTTGAAGCGTGTTATCCTTGTTAAAGGCTCTAGAATGGGGGAGGGGGGCACTCAAGCCACTTGCAGCTCAGAAGACCCAACTGTTACATGATCCAAGGGCCCTGGACATTTGAAGGGAGGGCAAGGAAAGAACTATGATGGGTGTGGGGTGCCAGAGACAACTTTGGCAGATGATGGTACAATTATAGGGGGAGAGGGGAAGGGGTGAAATCAGAGTAGTGGAATTAGAAGCCTAACTCTATCGCTAAATAACTTTGCAACCTTGAGTAAGGTCAGTCATTATCTCAGCCTTACATTTCCAATCTGAAAACTGTGAGGATGAAATTTACAAAAGTTTTTAGCTCACACCTACGGGCCACCCTGCACCTACAGGACTGCTGTTTTTCACTGGCCCCTCCTCCTGACAGCTGTGTGGTTCAGCCATACAGACCACTAACCCCACAGTCTTATAGCCAGGCCTCTTCACTCATCACACCTGTGCATTTTCTGAGCCACTTGAATTCAGGGACCCAACCTAAACCCACTCCCTTCACCCAGCTCACTATCTGCCTACACTGCAGCCGTGGCTCCTATGAAAAAGCTTGTGGCAAAAGGGGCAATGAAAAGAAGCAGGTCCTGATGTTTCCTCTTGATAGCGCCCATCCTGTCAGAGATGGAATCATGGGTGCTGTCAGTTTAGAGCAGTTTCTTCAGGAAAGAATCAAAGTGAATGGAAAAGCTGGAAATCTTAATGGAGATGCTGTAGCAATCGAAAGAAGCAAAACTGAGATTACCGTAGCTTCTGAGCTGCCTTTTTTCAAAAGGTATTTGAAATATCTCACCAAAAATATTTGGAGAAACATAATCTATGTGATTGGTTACAAGTAGCTGCAAAGTTACAAATTGCATTACTCCAGTTTAATCAAGATAAAGAAGAGGAGGAAGACGAATATTTTGTATGATGTCTTGAATAAAATTTGGGCTTCCCAGGTGGCTCAGTGGTAGAGTCCACCTGCCAATGCAGGAGACGAGGGTTAAAAACCCACCCTCTCCCATCCTAGGAGATGTAGATCTTGTATTTTACAGCTCTAATATGAGTGCCATTTGGGTCAAGAATCAGCCTCAGGATCTCTGCTATTTCTATGCATCTTTATGTCTGCACCAAATGAATTCCATGTTAATTAAAATACCAAAACCCCATTCCAAGATACCCACAGTTAAAAAATTACCAATTTTTACTTTCAAGGAGCACCTAACATACAGAATACATAAATGTTAACCTTGCACATTGCATCCCATCCTGTTAAACTTCTTATTAACGTTTATTTGCAGAAAAGTAAAAATTACTCCTCTTCATCTACTTAGGAGTATTATATAAACCACTTAGATACAGGATTCTCTAGTGCCATCTAGGGGATTTCAGACCACAAAAAAAAAAAAAAAAAAAAAAAAAAAACACGAGAATCGTCAGCTCAACTGAAACAGAAAAACAAGAACTGAAAAATCAGCTATGAGTCGCAATGCAATTTCGTATACATCCCCAATAATGTTTCGGTAATCTTTTATTTTTCAGTTTGGATGGCTGAGCAAGATCACACATGGTGCAGCATCTGGGGACACATAAACGAGCAAAATGTGTAACATTGCACCCGTGCTCTGTAGCCTGATATTTCAAAAACATAACCCTGAGAGAAAAGGTTTCCCTGTTTAAATCAATGCCTCTTTCTAAAACCAAATCAAGCAGGGTTGCTGATATCTTAAAATGTGTTCTCTGCATTCCTCGTTCCTACATATTAATCAGGTGCAGTTAAAAATCTCAGCAAGCTCCTTATAAAGTTAAAGAGAAAAACCGAAAAGTGATGCACTTTGCAAAGACCTCACCTTCATCCTCAGGCCTGAGCACAGGGCCAAGCAGATTGAGGTCACAGCTAAGATTTCATTTTACTGAGCTGAGGTCAGTGGAGTGAAAGTCGCTCCGTTGTGTTGGACTCTTTGCAACCCCATTGACTACACAGTCTGTGGAATTCTCCAGGCCAGAATACTGGAGTGGGTAGCTGTTCCCTTCTCCACGGGACCTGCCCAACTGAGGGATGGAACCCATGTCTCCCATATTGCAGGCAGATTCTTTACCAGCTGAGCCACCAGGGAAGCCCAAGAATACTGGAGTGGGTAGCCTATCCCTTCTCCAGGGGATCTTCCTGACCCAGGAATCGAACCAGGATCTGCTGCATTGCAGGCAGATTCCTTACCAGCTGAGCTACTAGGGAAGCCCAAACTGGGCTTAGTAACTTCTAAATGGTGTTGATTGGCAATGTGCAGTCCATCACTTCTAGCATGCTATGGGTGACCCAATTACAGTCGTCTCCATGGACCTAAATAGCACATTTCTGGGGAGGTTTACTTGTGTGATGACCCTGTGTGAGGCACTTTTCCCATTGGGGAGTGTATTTAATCCTTCCCTCCAAACCTCTGATTCCTATAAATATGTAATTCCTATTTTATACAAGAGAAAACTGAGGCAAAGAGAATGGAATAGCCTCTTCAAGGTAACACAGTAAAAAATGTATAAGCAAGGTTTCAAATCCATATCAGACTTTAGCCTCAAGCAGTGTGCTTCTTCCAATAAGTGGAATTTCAAATATAGTATTTAAATATGACTACCAAATGTCTTGCAAACTATTTCAACTAAAGGGAAAATGCTCATCAGGCTGAACCCTGTGAAATTCCTGACAATCATTTTGTGCTACAGAAAGAGCACTTACATGCAATTTAGCACATGGGAAGGCACACTCAAAGAAGTCTGGGGAGAAAAGAGACCTGTGTCTAAGGGTGCGAAGTACCCTGGGCTCTGCTGTGTGCTCACCACCCCCAGACTCCAACCCCAGGCATCTTTTACAAGCAGCAGAATTCCCACACAGAGAGACGGTCTTCATGGAGAAGCCTAGGAAGGGAAGAGATTTTTGTGTCCAGGTCAAGAGTGGGGTACTTGAAGAGCCTGACCACCTGAACAAGGGGCCAACATCTGGCCTGGGTTTCCAGCACCCGCATGTGAAATGACCCCACTCCAGGATGAGGTCACGCTTGCGGGGAGCCCAGCAGGGCCCCAGTGATGTCCCAAGGTGAGGACCGCTGGCCTTCCCTCCCTGCTCCTTAAGGGGACGAGCTGAAGTTCTAACAATTCCATCTGGTAAGTGTAGCTCTTGTAAACAGGTCCCAGGTTCCTGTCACTGTGCTGGTCTTCTGGCCCGAGGTCGTATCCTCTCTGTCTTCTTCCTCCTCCAGACACGGGCTGCCCTTCCTACATACCTCCTGCCTGCAGCTGGCAAGCTCCTCGAGGCTTCAATCTTGCCTTCCATATTCCTCTTCCTATGGAGGGTTCACCTCGCCTCCAAAGCTAAATCCATGTCCTTTTTATGTGATCCTTTAAGGCTGGTAGGAGGAAAAGGTAGCTTTTGTTGTATATGATTTGCCATAAGTTTTTCAATTCTTCGCTACTTCAGACATTCTTCATTAAACTGAATTACCTCCAATGATGCAGCTTCCTCATGTATACTCACGTGCCTGTCAAGATGACGGTTCCTAAACTTCACCTCCAAGATGTATTGATTTTATTTATCCCACAAGTATTCTGTGATAGTAGGTGCTGGCAAGGCAGCTCTCACATAATTTCTTCAGATTAACTTTGCTAATATCTGGCTTAAATAAATGCTCTTTCTCGGTTGCTTCATTTGGCTGGAATAAGTCTCCATGAAAGAGTGAATGTGTTGAGTTTGATGGGGTGATCAGGAATAGATGATGGGTGGGTAGATATTTTATCTAGTAATGGGTCAGAGCACCTTATTATTTTACAAAACTGAAAGCATTGACTGTTTAATGGTGACTCTCAAGCAACACTGATGGAGCCTCAATGGGCCTTACAAAGGCCATATACTTGAAAGTAGAAATGATCAAGGCTTATTGGTTCTCATTCCAATAAAGCTAATGACTTCTGCTTAATATGCAGTCAAAGGCTAATTGGTTTTAAGCAAAGATTTCATAACTGACTTATACTTTGTTTCAAAATACTTTCTCTCCATCCTTACCTTTCAAATATAGCAGGGGAAAATATAATTTATATATGAGTATATACAACCTCCTTCTTTTGTTCAACCCATCTCCATCTACCCATAAAGGAAATATTTTGCAGAGTTGTCAAAGTAAACAAGGAGGGACAGAAACCGGGGTCCACAGAAATGGCTGTGCAGAAGCATTTCATGGAAAATTAAAAGACAGGAAAGAAAACAAAAATTGAGCATGGACAGATGCTGTGCCAAACAGGTAGGAGAATGAGAGGAGTGTGAGCAAAGAATTTAAGAAACACTATCATGCATGATGAAGGGGAGCATCTTTGACTTTATTGAAAACAATCAAATAAAATAACATTTCTCTATTATTTCAGAATGCTGAACTATAACCAGTTAATTATGATCCTACAGTGAGACCAGGCCATGTGGAGCCCTAAGATTTACTCCTGATAACCTGAGGTGAAGAACTGACTCATTTGAGAAGACCCTGATGCTGGGAAAGATTGAAGGCTGGAGGAGAAAGGGACGACAGAGGATGAGATGGTTGGATGGCATCACTGACTCAATGGACATGAGTTTGAGTAAACTCCGGGAGTTGGTGATGGACAGGGAGGCCTGGCGTGCTGCAGTCCGTGGGGTCGCAAAGAGTCAGACATGACTGTGCAACTGAACTGAACTGAAGATTTACTCAGATTACATCACCTCATGGGAAAGAGATGGGGAGACAGTGCAAATAGTGGCAGACTTTATTTTTGGGGGCTCCAAAATCACTGCAGATGATGACTGCAGCCATGAAATTAAAAGACGCTTACTCCTTGGAAGGAAAGTTATGACCAACCTAGATAGCATATTAAAAAGCAGAGACATTACTTTGCCAACAAAGGTCCGTCTGGTCAAGGCTATGGTTTTTCCAGTGGTCATGCATGGATGTGAGAGTTGGACTGTGAAGAAAGCTGAGCCCCCAAAAATTGATGCTTTTGAACTGTGGTGTTGGAGAAGACTCTTGAGAGTCCCTTGGACTGCAAGGACATCCAACCAGTCCATCCTGAAGGAGATCAGTCCTGGGTGTTCATTGGAAGGACTGATGCTGAAGCTGAAACTCCAGTACTTTGGCCACCTCATGCGAAGAGTTGACTCATTGGAAAAGACCCTGATGCTTGGAGGGATTGGGGGCAGGAGGAGAAGGGGACGACAGAGGATGAGATGGCTGGATGGCATCACCGACTCGATGGGCATGAGTTTGAGTGTACTCCGGGAGTTTGTGATGGACAGGGAGGCCTGGCGTGCTGCGATTCATGGGGTCGCAAAGAGTCGGACATGACTGAGTGACTACTGAACTGACACTCATGTGACGTACAATAAGAAAGACTAGTAGCATTGTGACTAGAATTATCCTGCCCTATTAGCCTGCCCTATTTCCTCTAGGGCCCAGGATTTATGGCATTATTTGTTTTTCTGATTTTTATTGTCAGCTCTACACAGCATCCTGACAACCAGTGTCTCTGCTATTCCCCTTGCCTCAAATATTCCTCACCTGAAAAAAATCTCACAGTATCAATTCTGAGTTCTTCTGAAAGAGAAGAGGATTATAGATAGAGAATGAAATAACAGTTGAGATTAGACCTTTAGTGGGAATCTACTCGACCATTTAGCAGGGCCTCAGCAAGTCTGCAAACCATCAGGAAGCTCACTAAAACCCAAATTCCAGAGTTCCATCCTCAAAAATGATGACATCCAGACATCCAGTATTTGGAGGTCCAGTGATTTTCTTTACAGCCTTATTAACAAAGAGAACACTAAGAAAGTTCTCTTTGCTGACTTCTTTTTTGGCTTTTTTTTTTTTTTTCTTGTTTGTTTTCTGTTGACATTATCTGTCAACAGAAAGGCACTGAAGATAGTAAGCTTCATTTTAATTGTTGACAACACATTCTATCACCTTATACCTCTTGCTTATCACAATCTTGGTCACTAATTTTGGATTTCACTAAGCCCCAGTTTTACTAGTCTATGAAATGAGATGTTGCAGCTTTCCTTTCTTCAATATGTTTTTTTTTTTTTAATATCCTATTGGATGGTTTGAGATGCACATTAACTATTCCTGACCATGAAAGGCTTATTACGTTTTAGGCATTTAGGTGTTTAGCTAAATTTATGGCATTACATTATAAGTTTTTGATGTAATATTCATTAGTGACATCTGAAATGTGTTGACAAGTACACTGGCATTGATTGGAATTAGAAAAATTAAGTTGGTTTAACTTTTAGATTGTCTACAACTGCATATTTCTGACTCTGTGAGCTTAAATAGGTAACTTTACCTCTTTGATCTTCATTATTTCATGAATAAAATGACTATTAGAAAATTATTTTAATAAAGATAGGAAATGACTAAAATAAACACAATAGAATCTTAGTGGCTCGATACAACAGAAGGTTTTTCTTATTCACCTAGTGTTCAGTATGGGTGTTTAACATTGTCTTCCGTGCAGGGATTCAGGGATTTAGGCTCCTTTCATCTTACAGATTTGTCATCCCCTTCACTATCTGTTGGGCTTCCCTTGTAGCTCAGTTGGTAAAGAGTCTGCCTGCAGTACAGGAGACCTGGGTTCTATCCCTGGGTTGGGAAGATCCCCTGGAGAAGGAAATGGCAACCCACTCCAGTATCCTTGCCTGGAAAATCTCATGGACAGAGGAGCCATGGCTGCAGCCCATGGGGTCTCAAAGAGTCGGGCACTACTGAGCAACTAACACTTAACACTTAACTTCACTATCTGTAGGACTTCCCTGGTGGCTCAGATGGTAAACAGTCTGCTTGCAACACAAGAGATCTGGGTTCAATCCCTGGGTCAGGAAGATCCCGTGGAGAAGGGAATGGCAACCCATTCCAGTATTCTTGCCTGGGAAATCCCATGGACAGAGAAGCATGGTGGGCTACAGGCCACGGGGTCTCAGTCGGATACAAATTAGCAACTAAACAACAACAACAAATGGGCATATATGACTCCAAGGAAGCCTAGAAAATAACTTGTTTTGACCCAGGAGAAAAAGAAACTAGGGTCTTACAAATTCATAACATCCTCTGCCAAAAACACTTTTTTCCATGATTGTAGAGAGGGTCATGTGAGGTAATGAGCATGCAAAACTACTTTGTAAATTATAATCTGCTGTGAAACTACAGAATGCTATTTTTATTATAATTACTATCTGTAATGTCTCTGTGAATACCTTACCACCAGGGAGTGGTAGCCCCTTTGGAAAGAAGAGAGTTTATGGATATAAAAAACACTTAAAATTTTGGGATTAAGCAAACTCTAAAAATTATGTTTTATGAAACAGGGCAATCAGAGCCCTTTTCTCCAACTTGGGCACCTTGGAACCCTGAAATTTCTTCAAGTTTTGTATGCAGAGAAACAATTACTGAAGCACTTTCCAGGTTATCTCAGTGGTCAGATTATTTGCTGTAAAATTGAAGTTTATATATGATACCCTTCAATGCCAGAAACAATGAGTTGGAAATATAAAAATGAATCTACCCATAGTATTAACTAATTAGCTAAAAATCCATGCTTAATATTCTCGAAGAGTAGGGCACTGTGATGGGGAGATAGGGCACATCAGAAATCATATAAACCAAGATAAAAACAATTCTCAGTGTGATCTCTTCAATCAGATTTTGAAGGTCTCACTTCTAAATCATTTAATGTTTGAGATCAGGTCATGGTATTTTTTTTCAACAGCCTTCTCACAAAGTAGCATGAGGAGCACAATTATTCCACTAATTTTAAAAGAGTTCACTTCTGTTTGTGTCTTTTAAATGATGGAACATGGAGAAAATGAAAATGCAGAAGACTGAATTAATTATATTGAATAGGGATAAAGCAGGAATGATTCATTTATTTAATTTTTAGCCAAGAGAAAAATTGAAGGGACTTCCTATGAGGCAATTAGCCATTCAACCTTTGTAATTTCAAACAAAGCAACTGAATCAGACATTTAAAAGGGTTTACAAAGATCTCACAAACTATAGGAGGTAGAGTACAGATGCATTTGCAGACCACTGTATTGACTAGTGGGGATGATGACGCCTGGTTCAGAGTGGTGACCTGGGTGAGTCTCCATGTCTCCATATTACGTATAATCTCCGCACTTGTAAATAGCCTGTGTTCAATGGATAGGGTATGAGTAAAGCAGTTTGTTCAAGCCAGTCCAAGTTTACGCTTATTCTCCAGCATAACTGATGGCTCGGTGAGTCAAGAACCTGCCTGCAGTGCAGGAGACACAGGAGACGCGGGTTTGATTCTTGGGTTGGAAAGATCCCCTGGAGGAGGGCATGACAACTCGCTGCAATATCCTTGCCTGGAGAAGCCCATGGACTGAGGAGCCTGACGGTCTACAATCCAAAGGGTCATGAAGAGTCAGACACGACTGAACAACCAAGCATGCACATTCACTCTGTAGAGTGTTCCCAGTTTGGACAATTCATTATGTGGACAGGCTGTCAGTGGAGATGTGTTCACGGCTTGATAAGCGGAACTTGGGAAGCTGGCCCTCATGTCACCTCATAACAGCTTCAAAGATGATTAAAACATCAAGATGCACAAATAACTGAGCACAGAGAACGTAATCGTATCTCCAGCTCACAACTAAAATTCTTACTTTCCTTCCCGGTAACATGGCCAGAGAGGTCCGCAGCAACAAGGAGATGGCCAATCAGCACTGATTTGTGAACTTCCACCCCAGAAATAAGCGGTGGGTGGTTATCTGAGAATCTGTATGAACTTGTTTCACCATTGCTAAAAGCCTAAACTTTGGCACCCGAAGTAACTTGCCCAGTCTTATTAAAATGCAGTATTCCTCGCTTTGATCCAGTAAAAACAATGTCTCTGTTAATCAATTTAATCCTTTACTTATATTTTCCAAGGGTGAATCTTGGGTATATTTATTTATTGCCTCATGATTGATTCTGAACTTTATTAATCATAATGATAACATTTCATATGACAAGAGGTCAGAGAGAACTTGGGCAGCATCCAGTTCTACACACTTCAAGTTACAGTACCCAGAGAGAACTAAAGCATTAGCTTATTGGAAACCTGGGGGGACTCTCCCAGCCCCCAACTCCTCACCTGGTGTTCCTGCATCCCATATCCAAGTCATCACAGACCAACACTTGACTTCTGCTGGCTTCCAGTTCCTGCATTAATGTTTGGAAGCATTAATACTGGAAATGTATTTCTTTCTCTAGAAGAATTAAGAAAGAGAAAATGAGTTTAGCATTCAGACAAGATCAAGTAAGTTCAGGTATGATCATAGACTAAGCTAGCACTTCAGTTAGAGAAAGATCAGTTCACCCAAGCCATTCTTTCTAATCTGGGGAATAACTGTAAAACTCTTGATTCCTCCTGAGATAGCATCTTGCTTGCATATGTGCTAAGTCGCTTCTGTCGTGTCTGATTCTTTGCAACCCTACAGACTGTAACCCACCAAGCTCTTCTGTCCATGGGATTCTCCAGGCAAGAATACTGGAGTGGGTGCCATGCCCTCCTCCAGGGATCTTTCTGACCCAGGGGTCGAACCTGTGTCTCTTACATATCCTGCATGGCAGGCAGGTTCTTTACCACTAGCACCACCTGGGAAGCCCTGGGATAGCATCAGTCAAGAGCAAATGATAAGCTTTCTCCCCTTAAATGTTCTCGGAGCCCACAATCAGCCATAAAAATTCTTAAACCTTCCATATAAGGATCTTTTCTTTGTTCACTGTTGTGTCCCCAGGGCCTGACCTAGTGTCTACCCAAGAGCTATTTCGTACATATTTGTAAATTCATGAAGAAATGATGAAATTCCCCAAGGGAAAATGCAGCCAGAATATGAGTCTGCTGGGCAGTAAGCAGCCACGTGTCCGCCTCACTGTCAGGACTCTGTAGAGTTGAGGAACCACCAGAGTCCCTGGGAAAACTGAGAACTGCCTTAGAGCCCAGAGAAACCAAGTAAGAAAGAGGTTTGCAGAAAAGTCATTAGCACTGCAAAAAGAAAAGAGTCCTTCCTGGATGAGAATACTAGCATAGAAGAGACACAGCAAAAAATATATGCACAAGGTAAATTGTTTATTGTGGAGGATAATGAAAGTGAAAGTGTTAGTCGCTCAGTCGTGTCAGACTATTTCCAACCCCATGGACAGTAACCTCAGTCCATGGAATTCTCCAGGCAAGAATACTGGAGTGGGTTGCCATTCCCTTCATTCACGGAATCATCCCAGCCCAGGGATCAAACCCATGTGCCCTGTATTGCAGGCAGATTCTTTATCATTTGAACCATCAGGGGAGGATAATAACATTTGGGATATGAGTGGAGATGGTTGCTGATAGCTGTAGACAACAGAAATAAGAACTCAAACTGGCTTAAATAATCCTAATGTTATATTTTCTGACATAATTGCTAGCCCAGGGTAGCTAGGCTTGTGGGCTGGGGAGTTCAGAGAGTCAAAATGTCATCATGGGTCCAGGTTCCCTCCAACCCCTGGCTTCTCAGAATCCTCACTATCAACATGACCTCTGAATGGCAGCACCATGGCTGAGGCAAGTGTCAAATCTAGATAATAATGCCCACAGGAAGAAGAGAGACAAACACTCCCTGTGGCTCTCTTTGTTTTATTTATGTATGTGTTGTTCATTTATTTTTGAAGAATGCATGCTCTTTATTACTATTAATGAGGCTTGTAATCCCCTGACTATCATTTTCTCCCTGAACCAGAGCAAACATAATTCTTAGAGTCAGAAACTGCAGCTCTCCTTTACCAGCAATGAAACTTTTCCAAGAAGCTCTCAGAGTCTTTCCACTCACATCCCATTGATTGGACTCCACTTCTTTTCCTAACACATTCCTCAAAGCAAATGGACATCCCCTTGATGCTCTTATAGGAGCTGTGATAAGCTTAAGCTAAAGCCTATGGCTGCATAGGGTGAATACCTAAAAAAAGAGTTATGCTAGAGAGAATAAAAAGAAACTGCTGTGTCAGCACCCATTAGGACTCCAGAGTAAGAGCATCAATGATTAATTAGCAACCTGAGTTAACTCTGTGACAGGTGAAGACTGTAGCAATCCCCAAAGAAATATCTCACACAGGTAAGGTACTTAGTTTAAACAATCTTTCCAGATCTCTGAAGAGGATGACAACTGTTATCCTACCATCCTCTTTCCAGATAAGGAAACATAAGAAACAAAGGTTCAACTGACACACACACCAAGTTATATAATCAGGAAGTGGCAGTTGCATATGAGGAGTCAGTTAGTGAAGATGTGTCTGACTCCCTGTAATCAAAATTCCAAGTCACAGAGTTTTGAAAGAAAACTTCCAAGCAAATGCCCAAGACCCTACGAAACCATATGTTAGATGTATTTCAAGAATCGTAATCACATTATTTTGGTACATCATTTATTCATTTATTCAGTGACTTATTATGTGCAAGACAAATTGCCAAATACTTGAGACTAAAAAGATGAAAAATACTCCACCTCTGTGTAAAGTCCTGAGTTCACCTAACAGGCAAGAGTAAAAGGTAATCATCAACCATATTTCCTAATCCTAAAATGTCATCAACTGGAAAACATACAAAACCACACTGAGAAAGGAAAGGGGAGAGAAAATACAACATTAAGTGCACATATTGATTGTAAACCATGTATAAGTTTCAGAATGGTTCTAACCTGGAGGGAAAGACTGTCAGAAGAGGAGCGCTCTGCCAGCCACAGCACAGGTTCTATAATAAGGCAGACATGCAATGTTTCATGCAGGCACAGAACTGAGTGTTCTCCAAGGAGGGTGTGGGGGTGGTCGATGGAGAAGTTAACATTTTAAATAGGAGCACAGGAAAATGAGTTGAGCTTTCCAGCTAGAGAGAATCTAGGAAGAAAGAACACAATAAGAAAACTGGTACAGATGAACCTAGTTCCAGGGTAGGAATGGAGATGCAGGTGTAGAGAATGGACATGTGGACACAGTGAGGAAGGGGAAGGTGGAATAAATTGGGAGATTAGGTTTGACATAAATACACTCCCATGTGTAAAATAGCTAGTGGGAGTCTGCAGTGTAGTCCAGGGAGTTCAGCTTGGTGCTCTGTGATGACTTAGAGGAGTGGGATGGGGGCAATGGGAGGAAGGCTCAACAGGGAGGGGGTTTATGTATACAATATAGCTGATTCACATTGTTGTCCTGCAGAAACTTCCCTGGTAGCTCAGCTGGTAAAGAATCCTCCTGCAATGCAGGAGACCCCGGTTTGATTTCTGGGCCAGGAAGATCCCCTGGAGAAGGAAATGGCTCCCCACTCCAGTATTCTGGCCTGGAGAATTCCATGGAGTGTGTAGTCCATGGGGTTACAAAGAGTCGGACATGACTGAGCAACTTTCATTTTCACTTTTCCCTGCAGAGACAAATAAAACATTGTGAAAGAATTATACTCCAATAAAATATTTTTAAAAACACATGGCGTGGGAAACAACAGTGAATAATCAGTTCATTGTAGCTTCAAGGCAGAATCTTCCTCATTAAGGCAAGGGGAAAAAGACACAGTGAGAAAGGCAGTGAGACAAAGAGAAAGAGAAAGAGGGAGAGAGAGAGAGAGCTGGGTACACATATAATTTAAGGCTTTTCAGCATGAAACATTCGCTACCCAATTATTCATTGAGCTACTGGAGCCGAATGCCTCTTGATGAGAGTCCTTAGCCCCCCACTTACTGGCCTGGCCCTGTAACTTTGTTTTCCTGAGCCTCATCCCCATCCTATGTAACAGTGGCAGAGTTCCCAAGCCTGCTTCTCAGTAGGAACTCTCAGGGCTTACTGCCAGGCTACCCAGGAGGCCGAGAGCTCAAAGCTTGATGTGTGGCAAGCATCCAATAAATGATAGCAGGCTAAGAAAAATGAGGAAAAGAGTTCATTACTCAGTCCTGACATTCAAAGAAACACCTCTCTTGGGTGCTACTCACACCCCTTCAGGAGAGCAAGAGGGTTTAGACAGAGAGACTGTGACCCTAAATGTAAAAACAGCCCAGTGCCCCTCATTTCTGCCACCACCTGGGAAAAAAATGGCAGGGTTGAATCTAGGGGAGAGCAGAATGGAGATGACAGAGAGAGAATTATAAGCTGTACCACATAGTAATTTCTGGAGATGGCATGGGTGGGGGAGGATGAGAGAATCTCCCCTGAGGTGTGGATGATTTCAAAATAAGGAGACTGGTATCCCATTTCATTTGAAGATGGTTGAAAAATGGGAGGTTTACAAATGAATCAGTGGGGTGTGACAGAAGCAGATTGAAGTGTTTCTTGTCAAAAGAATGGATCTCACCCCATTCTTTATGCTCTGAAGGCACTGAAGGGCTCTCAGTGTGAAACTAGGCCACTGAATGGAGAGGCACAGAGGCTGGTGGGGCATCATGCTGGCACACTCCTCTGGACAGCGGTCCACAGTGTGGGCACTTGGGCTGGCAGAAGCCCAAGTGACAACCCCTCCACCCCAAGAAGCAGAAGTAAAGCTGAATGCTAATGGAACATGGGTGGAGATGGGGACACACGTGCCCCCACATAACACAAGCCCACCACCCTAGCTGTGAACCCAACATTAAACAAGTCCAGATAGAGACAGCGTATGCCACCCAGTCCCCCTGCCAGATCTCAGGTCTTCTTGTTGTGAGCCTTGAACAACTCCCATAGTTGAGACCAACCCAGTGATGATTTGGAAAACTGTCACCAGCAGAAACTCAGGACATGAAACACACAGGCTAATCTCCTTCCCAGTAACCCAGATGCCATCCTGGGAGGACAAGAAGAGGAACCTCACTGAATATCTACCTCAAGGACACTAAGCTTTAAACCAGTAGACCTTTGGGATTATGTTTTCTGCCATGTGTTAGTCTGTCCAGACAGCTGCAACAAAACAGCCTAGACTCGGTAACTTATAAATAACAAACATTTGTTTCTCACAATTCTGGAAGCTGGGAAGTTCAAGATCAAGACATGGATAGATCCAGTGTCTGGTAAAGGCCCACTTCCTGGCTTCTTGTATCTTCAAGTGGAGAGTAGAGTGAGCAAGCAGGCTCACCTGTCTCTTTTTTTTTTTTTTTTTTCATTTATTTTTATTAGTTGGAGGCTAATTACTTTACAATATTGTAGTGGGTTTTGTCATACATTGACATGAATCAGCCATGAATTTACATGTATTCCCCATTCCCTCTCCACCCGATTCCTCTGGGTCTTCCCAGTGCATCAGGCCCGAGCACTTGTCTCATGCATCCAGCCTGGGCTGGTGATCTGTTTCACCCTAGATAATATACATGTTTTAATGCTGTTCTCTCGAAACATCCCACCCTCGCCTTCTCCCACAGAGTCCAAAAGTCTGTTCTGTACATCTGTGTCTTTTTTTCTGTTTTGCATATAGGGTTATCGTTACCATCTTTCTAAATTCCATATATATGCGTTAGTATACTGTGTTGGTCTTTATCTTTCTGGCTTACTTCACTCTTTATAATGGGCTCCAGTTTCATCCATCTCATTAGACTGATTCAAATGAATTCTTTTTAATGGCTGAGTAATATTCCATGGTGTATATGTACCATAGCTTCCTTATCCATTCGTCTGCTGATGGGCATCAAGGTTGCTTCCATGTCCTGGCTATTATAAATAGTGCTGCAATGATGACATGATCCTCTACATAGAAAACCCTAAAGACTCTTCCAGAAAATTACTAGAGCTAATCAACAAATATAGTAAAGTTGCAGGATATAAAATTAACACACAGAAATCCCTTGCATTCCTATACACTAACAATGAGAAAACAGAAAGCGAAATTAAGGAAACAATACCATTCACCATTGCAACAAAAAGAATAAAATACTTAGGAGTATATCTACCTAAAGAAACAAAAGACCTATACATAGAAAACTATAAAACACTGATGAAAGAAATCAAAGAGGACACAAACAGATGGAGAAATATACCGTGTTCATGGATTGGAAGAATCAATATTGTCAAAATGGCTATACTACCCAAAGCAATCTATAGGTTCAATGCAATCCCTATCAAGCTACCAACGGTATTTTTCACAGAACTAGAACAAATAATTTCACAATTTGTATGGAATTACAAAAAACCTTGAATAGCCAAAATAATCTTGAGAAAGAAGAATGGAACTGGAGGAATCAACCTGCCTGACTTCAGACTATACTACAAAGCCACAGTCATCAAAACAGTATGGTACTGGCACAAAGACAGAAATATAGATCAATGGAACAGAATAGAAAGCCAAGAGATAAATCCATGAACCTATGGACACCTTATCTTCGATAAAGGAGGCAAGAATATACAATGGAAAAAAGACAACCTCTTTAACAAGTGGTGCTGGGAAAACTGGTCAACCACTTGTAAAAGAATGAAACTAGAACACTTTCTAACACCATACACAAAAATAAACTCAAAATGGGTTAAAGATCTAAATGTAAGACCAGAAACTATAAAACTCCTAGAGGAGAACATAGGCAAAACACTCTCCAACATAAATCACAGCAGGATCCTCTAGACCCACCTCCCAGAATATTGGAAATAAAAGCAAAAATAAACAAATGGGACCTAATGAAACTTAAAAGCTTTTGAACAACAAAGGAAACTATAAGCAAGGTGAAAAGACAGCCCTCAGATTGGGAGAAAATAATAGCAAATGAAGCAACAGACAAAGGATTAATTTCAAAAATATACAAGCAACTCCTGAAGCTCAATTCCAGAAAAATAAATGACCCAATCAAAAAATGGGCCAAAGAACTAAACAGACATTTCTCCAAAGAAGACAAACAGATGGCTAACAAACACCTGTCTATTCTTTAAGGGCACTAATTACTTTCTTAAGGGCTCCATCCTCATGGCCTAATCAACTTTCAAAGGCCCCACCTCCTAACACCATCACATTGAAGGTTTAGGTTTCAACAAATGAACTTGGAGGGTCATATACATTCAGCCCACAATATATTAAAAGAGGCCATGAGAGATGAGTTAAAATGAGTTTAATCATAAGAAACCCAAGTTTTGTGCATTCTAGTTTTTCCCAGGAGTTGAGAAAATTTCAGCTAACATTATTGAACCTTTGATTTTGTCAGTGGTTAAGTTACACATTTACATGGTTTGCCGAATTTAATCCTTCTAAGTAGATAGCTGCTACTGTTATTTCTATTCCACAGGTGAGAAAACTGATGTAAGAATTCTGTGCTCTTATGTATGTATTGAGCAGAAACAAGAGTTAAAGGAGTAACAAGCTATTTTATTCTATCTCTCAAACACAGCAGCAAACATCACCTTCATGGGGGAGGAGTACAAATAGCGCCTGACACCCTTGAAATACTATCTAGTAAAAACGTGTGTTCCCAGCCCATGGGGTCTCCCCGCCCACATCAGATGAGAAGGACAACAATATCCCAGGCAAATTTGTGATGGAGTTTTGGCCAGCACCTCTTGTTCTAAGTTGAAAGCCTGGACTCTGGATCTAAGCTGACCAGCCTTTTAATCCTACATCTGTGTAAACTGGGTAACATAATTTCTCTGTGCCTCCCTTTCCATATGCATCCAAGAAGATGAAAAATCCCAATGTGTCAGTATTGTAACAAGGACAGGAAGCAAGATATGTGCAATGCTTTGTGTAACACCTGGCATAATGCTGTTACTTTTGCCATCTTCACAGCCTCATTCGCAGATACCTGTTCATTTATTAATAGGGAGCGAAGTTCTCCTCTCTGACTCATGAAAGGTATATTTATGAATTTAAAAGTTTTCTCCCTCCCAGGGCATTTCACTATCAGCATCATGAAAGTCATAGCACCTTTAAAGACACAAAAGGATCAATTTATAAAAGAAAGATTTAAAATTCCCTGTCAGGATGGGGATTTTTTTTTTTATTAGATTAAGATTTTCCATGGATCAAATTAAGATTAAGATTTTCCATGGGTCAAATCCCTTTCCTAAAACAATAAGAACATCATTTTAACTTTTCCTTTATTTCTAAATTCACTCTCTTCAGAAAACAAGTGAGATGGTCAAGAAATGAAGGTAATATATTTTGTGAAATATTTGTTATTAAAAAAAAAAATAAATAGAACATCAAGAAAGGAGATAGAGACAACCTGTTCTTCCAAAATCATGCCAAGCTATAGAGTCTAAAAACAACAGACCTTGATCTGAGTGTCTTATGAGCTAAAACAAAAATGTTTGTGTTGTTCCTGGGAATTTACACCTTTAAAGCATTTCCACCTACATGTTTTATTTGTTCCTCTCAGGAATCCAGTGAAGAAGAAATTATACTCCCCATTAAGTGGATAAGGAAACTGAGATTCCAGAAAACAAAACCATCAGACCCAGACATCTTACATCTTTGTTCAATGGCTCTTTGACTCTTCTGTTACCCCATAGCCACCTACTTTCCAGGACAAGGTAGAATTTTGAAGCAGAAAAGGACTTTCGAGGTTATATAGTCCAGTTTTTAGAGAGTTGTTTTGAATTATGCATGTGTTTCAATACTCACATAAATAGTATTAAATCTAATAAAATAATATTGAAATTGATGGTTATCAGTGGTACATGATTGACAACACATCTGGCCACTTCCTTTGGGTTTGACATTGTCTATTTCATGACACGGAAGTAGCTAGAAGGTCAAATTATATATTAGGGCCTGATCCAGGTCCCTTTGGTTTTCTAATTTTGGGCATCAAGGGTCTAACAAGAGTCATATCATTATCCCTGATAAGTCATGAATTACTCATGTTTTTAAAAACTCTCCATGGTTAAATAATACTTAGCAACATCATCCTCCAGAAGCATTTCTCTCCAGTCATGATTAGCCCTTTCTAATGATTCCACTCAGCTAGGATTTTTAGTGTTTTTTAATTGCATATTTTATGATATTTTAATTTTATGTTTATTCATTATTAATCATCTTTATTATATTTTAATTGTCAATGCAGCATCCTAAGCAGTGAGAGGGAACACTTCACAAATAAGAATATTAATTTATTTGCCTTAAAATAACAATTAGGATTTTAATAAAATTACTTCTCTTAATAGGTCTCTGTGGAATGCTAATTCCCCACCCTTTAATGAACTAATGAGATACGAGGTGAATTTCATTAAGCACTGTGCTCACTTCTAACCAAAAAATTGTGAGCAACAATAGTAAAACGTTCAAAATATTTACCTAAAGCTAAGTTGCTGATTCCCTCTAAAACGAAATCTAAGAGTTGTGTACAAAGAACTAAACCTAAATGCATCCTCCCTCATTCTGGTGACTGTTGAGAGGATTGAATACATTGACACTGCCCATCCCATTGTGGTCTCCAAACCACTTTGCAGTTTACTTGCTCCCCTATCAGGAAAGGGCTCCCTATGAGCACAGTTCGGTTCAGTTCAGTCGCTCAGTCACGTCCAACTCTTTGCGACCCCATGGACTGCAGTACACCAGGTCTCCCTGCCCATCACCAGCTCCCAGAGTTTACTCAAACTCATGTCCATTGAGTCAGTGATGCCGTCCAACCATCTCATCCTCTGTCGTCCCCTTCTCCTGATTTCAATCTTTCCCAGAATCAGGGTCTTTTCAAATGAGTCAGCTCTTCGCATCAGGTGGCCAAACTATTGGAGTTTCAGCTTCGACACGAGTCCTTCCAATGAATATTCAGGACTGATTTCCTTTAGGATTGACTGCTTGGATCTTGTTGAAATGCAAGGGACTCTCAAGAGTCTTCTCCAACACCATAGTTCAAAAGCATCAATTCTTCAGCACTCAGCTTTCTTTATAGTCCAACTCTCACATCCATACATGACCACTGGAAAAACCATAGCCTTGACTAGACAGATCTTTGTTGGCAAAGTAATGTCTCTGCTTTTTAATATGCTATCTAGGTTGGTCATAACTTTCCTTCCAAGGAGTAAGCGTCTTTTAATTTCATGGCTACAGTCACTGTCTGCAGTGATTTTGGAGCCCAAAAAAATAAAGTCTGCCACTGTTTCCACTGTTTCTCCATCTATTTGCCATGAAGTGATGGGACCGGATGCTATGATCTTTGTTTTCTAAATGTTGAGCTTTAAGCCGACTTTTTCACTCTCCTCTTTCACTTTCATCGAGAGCTCTTTAAATCTTCTTCACTTTCTGCCATAAGAGTAGTGTCATCTGCATATCTGAGGTTATTAATATTTCTCCCAGAAATCTTGATTCCAGCTTGTGCTTCTTCCAGCCCAGTGTTTCTCATGATGTACTCTGCATATAAGTTAAATAAGCACAGTGACAACATACAGCCTTGATGTAGTCCTTTTCCTCTTTGGAACCAGTCTGTTGTTCTGTGTCCAGTTCTAAGTGTTGCTTCCTGATCTGCATACAGAGCACACAACTCTGCAAAACATCCTCAGTTGCAGGACCATTCAATGTAATAATATTGACTACTGATGATGCTGTCTTGCACCCAAAGATGTCACAGGTCTCTAGAAACATCATGTAAGCCCCACAAGTTCTCAACACCAGGAGAAGACTGCTTGTCCAGTCTTATAAACAGGGGAACCTAAAGGCAGGGAAAGAAAGCCACTTCTGTGATGCTTCCTGGACATGCTGGAAAGTCACATGGAGGAACAAGCTGGCCACAAGCAGGCTGAACTTGCCTGGCCCTTCATTAGACACGGACTATCTTAATGGCTCTTGAATTTGCCATTAAGTTCTCCTACTTATGTTGTCAACACAGGAAAGAAGTTGTGTATGTTCTTTTGAATGATTATATTTTTTTTTTTTGTTAAAAAGCAGAGACATTGCTTTGCCAGCAAAGGAAGAAGTTGTGTGTGTTCTTTTGAATGATTATATTTTTTTGTGTTAAAAAGCAGAAACTTTGCTTTGCCAGCAAAGGTCTGTATAGTCAAAGCTATAGTTTTTACAGTAATCATGTACAGATGTGAGAGTTGGTCTATAAAAAAGGCTGTACACCAAAGAATTGATGCTTTCAAACTGTGGTGCTGGAGAAGACTCTTGAGAGTTCCTTAGACTGCAAGGAGATGTAATCAGTCTGTCTTATAGGGAATCAACCCTGAATATTCATAGGAAATGTTGCTGCTGAAGCTGAAATTCCAATACTTTGGCCACTTCCCAGATAACTCAGTTGGTAAAGAATCTGCTTGCAATGCTGGAGACCCTAGTTCAATTCCTGGGTCAGAGAAGAAATAGGCTACCCACTCCAGTATTCCTGGTCTTCCCTTGTCACTCAGCTGGTAAAGAATTCTCCTGCAATGCAGAGACCTGGGTTTGATCCCTGGGTAGGGAAGATCCCCTGGAGAAGGGAAGGCTACCCACTTCAGTATTCTGGCCTGGAGAATTCCATGGACTACAGTCCATGGGGTCACAAAAAGTCAGACACAACTGAGTGACTTTCACTTCACTCACTGACGTGAAGAACTGACTCACTGGAAAGGACCCTGATGCTGAGAAATTGAAGGCAAAAGGAGAAGGGGTTGGCAGAGGAGGAGATGTTTAGATAGCACCACTGTCTTAGTGGTCATGAATTTGAGCAAATTCTGGAAAATAGTGGAGGACAGAAGAGCCTTTCAGGCTACTGTCCATGCATACATACCAAGCAGCATCAGTCATATCCGACTCTTTGTGACCCCATGGACTGTAGCCCGCCAGGTTCCTCTGTCCATGGGATTCTCCAGGAAAGAATACTGGAGTGGGTTACCATGCCCTCTTCCAGGGGGCCTTCCTGACCTAATGACTGAATCCAGTGCCATGTCTCTTGCATTGGCAGGTGAGTTCTTTACCACCAATACCACTTGGGTGGCCTAGGCTACAGTCCATGGGGTCGCAAGGAGTTGGACACAGTTTAGGGACTGAACAACAACTACAACTTTTTTGTATTGCTGTCAAGGTTTGTTTTAATACCACCCATCGATCCTCAGCTTTCTTGTCACTTGACCGTTTTAATAATCTGCTTCCATGTTGCAGCAATAATTTTTGAAGTTGATATTTCCTCTTTTGGCAGACAACGCTACAGCCATTGTGGAATTAACCTAATATTCTTCCAGTATCATTTTAAAAATAATGCCATTATAATGGCTTTTTTGGTCATATCTGTTACTGTAGGAGGTATTGTGATGTGTTCTTATATTGTTAATTTTCCAAACACACAATTTATAAAAATCCTTCCCCAGAAAAGAAATACAAACATTAGTAAATCTTCCCATGTAGGTAGAAGTTTTTTGTTTTGTTTTGTTTCAATCAGTGGTTAAAACAATTCCTTTCACATGACTTTATTGCTTACCTTTGAGGTCTCTGAGAGTAAAATAATTCACTTCAATGGAATCACTGCCATTAGTCTATTTACCACACTGAAGTTTATCAGAACATGACTACTAAATGCAATTAGCAGGAAAAAAGAAAAGCAACTCCATGAACTCTCAATTAACAGTATGATTCGTGCTCTGACACCCACTCCTATACACACATACACACACACACACACACACACACATCTTTTGCAGTGTAGTTTTGCCTCCAAACATCTCTTAAAAAGTATTTGGTTACTTATTAGGAGAATGAGTTCCTCTCATTTTTTAAATGACCCAGTAAAGTATCATTGTAAAACCTTCTACTATAAAGTCCAATTCCCATGATATCACAAAAACCAGCCCAAAAAGAAGAACCACAGAAATGTTATTTGTTGAGACTAGAAATAAGAAGGCCTTCAGAGCTCTCATTTCCAAGTTCTCTTTTGATCAATCAAGAAGTGAAGTCTAACAGAGATGTCATAAATCTAAAGATATTTAACACCATAGCAACCTAAGGAATAAATCTAACAACAGCAGGACCCACTTCAAAGAGCAGAGGGTAAATGTTGGAAGTAAAATTGTCTTCAGCAAAGTGACAAAAGAGAGGGACAGTTCCAAAAAACACTTGGGTTAATTTTATTTCTCTTTCCATGAATCAGTCATGAATTCTTAGAGGAAAGTGTTGATCAAAATATCTTTACAAATAACAGTAATCAATAGGGATGACACCAACATATAGTCTGATTTTTGAGGATTAAACCATAAAGTCAGCATTAAGAAATGTAAAACATGCAGCAGATGCCTGAAAGACACAATGATTTTGTATAAACAAGCAAGTAAATCAAAATGGACTTTACATAATGAAAAGTACAAGCTTATCTAAAGAATGAGAGGACCAAGGGCAAGGGATGGAGAAGGGGCCGCTTGAAGCTTAGGAAAACAGAGTCAGAGAGCCTGGTGTTGGCAGAAGAGGCGGGGCCTGGCTCACAGGCTTGAGTCTTCTGGCTCCTCAATGTTACTTTTGTGGAGAATAGACTTGAGTTATCTTAGCTCATTATCACTAGACATTAAACACCATCCTAACACAAACTTCCTTTGCCATAGTGCTGTGCTAACCAGGCAGTCTTCTAATTCTCAACTCACCTCCATTACAGATGTGCCACCATTCTAGTCTAGCTATGTTGGTAGTTAAATTTATCTTGGGAAATCACCAAAATTGGCATTTCAGTTGATATTTTCTCCATTGTGAGTTTGTTTAATCTGGTTTATAGAAACAACTGGAAAAATAACAAAATATATCTAAAGAGTTTAGGTCTGAAACTGCCTTATCCATCTTCCCCTCTTAGGCTGTATCTCTTCCTCAGAGTCGTTGAATTCCTGTTGTCGGCCCACCATCATCACATCTCAGTGCCTATTGCTAACTGGCCCCTCTAGTTGATCTCTGCAGCTTCAGACTAGCCCCCTAGATTAGGTTATCCTCACTTCCCCAGCTTAGAGGTTTTAGATCTCTATATTACAATTGTGACTAAGACCCCTGACATCTGGGCACCCTACCCAGCTTTAATCCAATAAGAAAATAGATCAGATAATGGAGGACTCAACCTTCAGGCAAAAGATAATAAAGCTGACAATTTAGATTGAGACCCTAATGCCTTCTTAACAATTTTGTTATATTTTCTTCTTCTCTTTATTGTCCTTCCCCCAGACTTGGCTGAAACCCAGAGAGAAATCTCCTGACTTCAGCCCCTACTGAAACCCACCAGCAGACTTCCTGTTATTCTTAGCTGGAAGGCATGCTTAGGATTCTGTGTCTCATATGAAACTCGGGACCCAAAGGTCGAGGGGACAATTTGAAATGCTTTCATCAAATACCCATGGCCCTTTAGGTGTAGAGTCAAGGAACTTATGAGCTGGAAAGGACCCAAGAGATCATCTAACCTCACCCATCTATTATGACTCCATGTACATAGCAAGACTGTTCCAAAGTCACATATATAAGAAATGAGAGGGAAAACTATACTTACCCTCAAATCCAAATATTTTTACATTCCACCAAGCCTCTTCTTAATTTAATTCAGTTCAGTTCAGTTGTTCAGTCGTGTCTGACTCATTGCGACCCCATGGACAGCAGCACACCAGGCCTCCCTGTCCATCATCAACTCCTGGAATTTACTCAAACTCATGTCCGTCAAGTCTGTGATCCCATCCAACCATCTCATCCTCTGTTGTCCCCTTCTCCTCCTACCTTCAATCTTCCCCAGCATCGGGTTCTTTTCAAATGAGTCAGTTCTTTGCATCAGGTAGCCAAAGTATTAGAGTTTCAGCTTCAGCATCAGTCCTTCCAAAGAATATTCAGGACTGATTTCCTTTAGGATGGACTGGTTGGATCTCCTTGCAGTCCAAGAGACTCTCAAGAGTTGTCAACACCACAGTTCAAAAGCATCAATTCTTCAGCACTCAGCTTTCTTTATACTCCAACTCTCACATCCATACATGACTACTGGAAAAATCATAGCTTTGACTAGACAGATCTTTGTTGGTAAAGTAATGTCTCTGTTTTTTAATCTGCTGTCTAGGTTGGTCATAGCTTTTCTTCCAAGGAGCAAGCGTCTTTTAATTTCATGGCTATAGTCACCATCTGCAGTGATCTTAGAGCCCAAGAAAATAAAGTCTCTCACTGTCTCCATTGTTTCCCCATCTCTTTGCCACTTTTTAATACTTCGATAGTTAATTTCATTATCAGCAAATAAATGGGTTGAATTTTAAAACTTGTTACAATCTCTTTACAATTGTAAAGATTGTTACAATCTTTTTAACAGTTTGAGATAATCTGTTATAGTCTCAACAATCTTGCTGAGTTGTTGAGACTATAACAACCTCGGCAATGTTTCTGGTATCAGATTCCTATCCCTATTTCAATTGAAATTGTAGAGGGAAGGAACTATTAGGACACTATTAATTTGCAGGAAGTTCTGGTAGCATTGCCCACCTGGGGGAATGTAAGACATTATCCACCACCTACGAAACACATGCTGCCTGAGAATGAAGCCAACACAGAGAGAAGGTAGATCTGAGAGCTAGAGACAGCATCCTGACAATGCCCCTGGGACATCTGGAAACAGGTAAGCTTAAAGTTAGGCCTGACTTCACACCTGAAAATTGTAGTTCTATGAATTTAAGGGGAAAAAAAAATCTCATTTTTACTTCAAGTAGTTTGGGTTCTGTCTCCTTCACTTGAAATCAGGAAAAAACCTAATACAATGATAACATTTTCATGCAACTTGAAGGAAAGTGATGGTCAATAAGGTTCTGAATTGCAGAACAAAGTATTAAAAAGTGGACTGAGTATTCCAGAAAGGCTTGAGTCAGAACTGTGATTTGGGAAGGAAACTATCTTCTCTAGAATCTAGTTTTCTCATCTGTAAGACAAGATGGTACCTCTCTCATAGCGCTATTGTGAGAACTAAATTAGTTTATAAATGTAAAATGATTAGATCAGTGTCTGGCACATATCTTTATAGTAGTGTGCATTTTTTTTTTTTTCTGGAAACCTTGAAACAATTTATTGTGTTGCTTTATACAAGATTAACAATTTCCACACCACCCCCAACACCACCATAGTCGCTGCACAAAAGCCACAGCCCTTTCACACACAAGGATTGCCAGCAAGGGGAGCCCGCAGCGTGGTGGCCGGGATGCCTCTGCCTGCAGCCCTCCTTGCTGTGGCTCAAGTCACTCACTCTTCCGTTACTACAAATAAAGCATCAACAAGGAAAAGAAACCTCATCAACTCCCCATCAAAGAAACGTTTCCCTGAGGCAAGAGGCATCGCTAGATTCCTAAGAGGAGGGCATCCTGCTCCGGCCGCAAGCTGGGTGGTGCCGGGAGATGGGGCACGGTGGGAAGGGGCCCGGTGTCCTCCCGCCGCTCAGCGCTCTCGGACGGATGGCCTCTGCGCCGCTCTGAGCTCAGCAATACCAATCTCTTCCTTGGCTCTTTTGCTACTACCTAAGACTAGTCTGTAAACTGGAAACCCAAGTTGCAAAAAATAGATATAATAAAGGGACAAGGACTCCACTTGGCCCCGTGTGACACACATGTTGGTTTTTCTGTTAAAAAAAAAAGTCAGAGCAGAGGCCTGGCCAGCTGGCTGGCTGCGGTCTTGCTCCCCGGGGAGCCGGGCAGCCTCTGAAAAGTCACGAGACACCAAGCATCATATCCTGGGAGTCAGGACCCAAAAGAACTGCCCGTATCTCCACATAGGCAGGTGCACATTCTGAGGAGGCTGTTTACTCTCAACATAAGGGAAATGACTTAGCTGGAGCAGTCGGTTCAGACTTCACAGGACAAGCAAGTGCCTGAAAATCCTTGAGAAGCAGCCACTGGCTGAGTGGGACGCTGCCCGGTCCATCTCCCAGTGAAGGCAGAGCCTGCTGTCTGGAGAGCGCGGACCTCAAGGCCTGCTTCTGCAAGGCAGACCCTTCCCAAGGGCCTGTGCCCGCAGCCTGAGCATGGTTTTACAATAAACTGGAATGTCTACCTGTAGCCTGGAACTCCTCACATCCTCAGCCCTCAAAGAGACGAAGAAGGAATTCGGGGCTCTGCAGCCTACCCGCATGAACTTGGGAGAAACAAACTGGAGGCCCTGGCTGAGCTGGGACCTGGGAGGCGGGGGCCTGGGTGACCTTCCAGTCAGGATGGTCCAGGTTGTGATGTGCAGCCACAGAAAACTCAAAGAAGCTGGCTCTGTCTTAGATACAGACATGTCTTTAAAAAGGTCTTCATCTGAGACCCACTCAGAGGGCCGAGTGGACGTGTCCAGTCCTGCTCCACCATAAAGGCACTGGAATTATGTCTTCCTAGGAACAACATGACGTGCGGAGAACAGTCCAATTCTATCCAATGCGTTTAATGGTGAGGATCAAAATTTTACATTGCTGTTGTTGTTGAGTCGCTGTCATGTCTTTGCAACCCGATGGAATATATAGCCTGCCTGCCTCCTCAGTCCATGGATTTCCGAGGCAAGAATACTGGAGTGGGTTGCCATTTCCTTTTATATTAGACATTAATTAAAAATGAAAGCTAAAGTGTAACTTATGGCAAAGGCCACTTGGGCTACACTCAAGTTGGGAGACCTCATTGCCCCTGGCCCAGCACCCAAGGAAGCTGGGGGAGCCCCAGATAGCAGGGGTTAATAAAAGGGCTCACTTCCACAGCTTTGAGCATCACATACAGGTTCCAAAAGCGACCCTGCCAGGTAAGTGCTTCATTAATATGAGTGCATTTGTGTGTACATTTTAGCTTTACTTTTTACATGCTGGAAGAATCAAGATCTTATTTTATGCTGTGGCAGCTATAGTCATCATACTGCCAATTGAATTCTTCAACCCAGGTCCAAAAAGACAGTGACTTGTCTCTCTCATCATTTTTATTACAGTGATCTTGCCAAGCTCTTAGGTTTTGAGGAAATCCCTTACCCATCTCATTTCCAGGCAGAGCACAAGTCAGAAAAACTGAGTAACAAACTTCTCCCCTTAGAAAAACACTTCCTCGCCACAATGAACTGACAGCATTCTTTTGAACTCTGCCTTTTCCATGTTTGTGATGTGAATAGATCTTGCAATTAATTATCAACATGAATAATATATGACTGTGAGCCCAAGAAATAAGTCAAAGGTTCCAATTTTTTTTTCTCTAGTTTCACCCGTGAGTGTTCTTGCAAATTCATGTTCCATTTTAAACATGTCAACATATTTGGGGATAGAAACATTTTGGTGCTGGTCTTCTCAAAGGTGGCTCATTAGTGAACAGCTCATGCAATTGATAAGTTACCAAACGAGGATGGAGAAACTAACATTTCTTATCTCTGCCTTTGCATGTTCAAGTGTCTCAGATGTACTGATGAAACTTTATTTTCTGTCTCTGACTCTGTCTCCCTCCTCTTTCTCGTTTTCTCTCTCTCCACTGTGTATTACAATAATTAGTTAGAACAGATTGGAGTTTTGCCAACATGTAAACTCTTTCAATGTGTCCTTTGGTCACCTTTATTTTCCCTCTAACCACAAGCTGGTGGGTGGTGATTTAGTCTCTTAAGTCGCGTCCAACTCTTGCGACTCCATGAACTTTAGACCACCGGTGGCTCAGTCTGTGGGATTTCCCAGGCAGGAAAACTGGAGTGGGTTGCCATTTCTTTCTCCAGGAGATCTTCCAGACCCAAGGATCGAACCCAGATCTCCTACATCGCACGCTGATTCTTTATGGACTCAGCCCCCAGGGAGTGACAGGCCTTTTCGATAATAAATGGAGGCTTTGCAGCAACTGCAAGATTTCAGTTACAATGTCTGCTATCTTAAGACATAATAAATGTTCAGTGAAGGATATAGTTCCAAGTTCCATAGGAAAAAGAGTTTGGGCTAAAACAATAGTGGTTTTTTTGTTTGTTTGTTTGTTTTTTACATTCTGGCTGCAAGGCATGTGGGATCTTAGTTCCCCAACCAGCGATCAAACCCATGCTTCCTGGGGTGGAAGCGCAGTCTTAATCACTGGACCACCAGGCAAGTCCCAACGACAGACATTCTTTATGACAACACTAGAGCTAAGTTAAAATGGTGATGCTCACTTTTTTGGGCATGCTTTCTAGGTATCCTTTTTCATTTTTTTTCTCATTAATGACTGTGAAAACCAATATGGGAAGCAGCATGCACAGGCTAATTTGGTTGACCGACTAAATCAAATGGGCTGTTAGTGAATTACTAGCAGGGCTGTGGATTTGCGTGAATAATCTTGGCTGATATCCATAACATCGCAATCACACTTCTGCTAGTCTGTGTTTCATGAGGGCTGACTGGGCATAATTGCTTCCTCTCTGGTTGTGCCAGTGAACTACCACTCCTGGTGCTGGCTGCTCAAGGCATCAAAGAGCCCCACTCCTCTGAGCCTAACAGAGGTGGGGGAAAGCAGGCCATTCTGTTGCTTTCTTGACAAAGGAAAAGGGACAATCCTTCCTCCCTCCTCAATATCTCTAGGCAAGCATTTAGCAGACAACAGAGCCCAACCTCCGGAAGCAGAGACCTAGGCTTCAGTTCCAACCTGATCAGGCACTAGTGCCAAGGACTTTAGCAAGTCATTTCAGTTCTGTGCCACTCATTTCCTCATCTGCAAAATGAACTTACTAATGTCTACCTTTCAAGGCTCTTGGGAGAATCTGATGACAGATAAAAAGCAGGAGCCTAGGAGATAGTAGTTCTTGGTAAAAATTTCGAAGAAAGTAAAGGAAAAAATTAAGAAACAGAATTTCATATATATATACTTCCCAGGTGGCTCAGTGATAAAGAAGCTGCCTGCCAATGCAGGAGATGCGGGTTCAATCCCTGAGTCAAGAAGATCCCCTGGAGAAGGAAATGGCAAACCACTCCAATAATCCTGCCTGAGAAATCCCATAGACAGAGGAACCTGGTGGTCTGTAGTCCATGGGGTCACAGAAGAGTGGGATGTGACTTAGCAGCTAAGCAACAATAGCAATATGTATATATACTTTGCAGTACACTTGAAACTAATGTAACATTGTAAATTAACCATACCTCAATTAAAAACATAAAGAGAAAAGGAAACAAAATATTAATAGTATCAAAGCAACAATAGTACTATTATTAAACTAATAATAGTAGTTATTATTAAACTAATTCTATGAGATATTATCAACAAGATTATCTAAAAATGATTCCAGGGGTTTTCTCTGGATTGTGTGAATAGGAGATAGCTAGCACTGGGGTTTACTCCTTCCCTCAGCAAGAAAAACTTCTCTTTAACTCAGCTCCCAGTGGGAGGGGGCTGTTCTTCCCAGCAGGAGGATCTGCAGTGACCCACACCTCCCAAAATCTATGGGTCCTGGGGAAGCTAGTTTTCCCAGACAACCCCTGTAACAGCAGCACCTAAGTCCCGAGAATCTGGATTCCAAGCAGCGTATCTGTCTTTTCCCTCCACATCATACCCACTTGACAAGGCCCCTGTCCCATGTTAGATTTTCTGTCTTTGTCTGTTTGAGCCGCTGTAACAAAATACCCCAGACTGGGTAACATATAAAACAATAGAAATTTATTTCTCACAGTCTGGAGACTGGAAGTTTAAGATCAGGGGGCCAGCGAGGTCAGGTTCTGGTGGAACCCTCTCCAAGTGTCTTCACATGGTAGAAGAGATTTCTGTGCGATTTCCTTATAAAAGCATTAATTACATTCGTGAGGGCTCCATCCTCATGACCAAATAACATCCCCAAATTCTACCTCCTAACCCCAACCCACGAGGTGTTAGGATTTCAGCATGGGGATTTGCGGGCACACAAACCTCCAGACATAGCCCATTATAAGAAAACACGGGAACAGAGGACAGGTTTCCTCTTCGGATACTTATCCCCGAGGTTTGCCCAGCAGAGTACCTGGTCCTCAAGCACATTTCCTTGGGGATCATGCAAGATATCAGGACTGTGTACTTTTTCCTGCTAATTCTTGTTGCATAAATTTCCCAAATGAAACCTGTTCCTTAACCACACCCTGTGATACTGAGGAATTTTTCTGGAGACTATTGTGCTTAGTCACACAGTTGTGTCGGACTCTTTGCAACCCTTTGGACTGTAGCCCATCAGGCTCCTCTGTCCATGGGATTTTTCAAGCAAGAATACTGGAGTGGGTTGTCATTTCCTTCTCCAGGGGATATTCCCGAGTAGAATTGAACACACCTCTCTTGTGTCTCTTACGTTGAAGGCAAATTCTTTACCCACTCAACCATTGGAGGAGCCCTGGAGCCTATTGCACAAGTCTAAAACTCTGGAATCTTTTTTACTAATCAATTCTAAAGATCCATCAATGAATTCTAGTTACATTATCTGTCATTAAATGGCACAGAATTTGTTCTCTGGCCAGAGCACTCTACTAACCTCAGGAGGGCCAATTAATTAAAGCCTCCTCAAAGTGTTTCATTTTTGTCTTTATCATGTGGTCATTTCGTATATTTAGTGGGAAGGAAAGAAATACAATATATTTAGCAGGACAAAACAAAAATACATCCTCAGTGGTACCTGTGTCGCCCATTGATTGATAATAAATTATGAACCAGGCACCATGCAAGTCACTTAATAGATAGTATTTTACAAAATTCTGACTTACTTTCTGATAAGAGAACTGGGATTCAGGGCAGTTAAATAACTTGCCTGAGGTCACACAGCTAGTGAGTGATGAAAAGAGTTTGAACTCAGTTCTGTTCTTGTAATAATAATTTATCCTGCTTCCTAAACAACTTGAATAGCCAAAGGGAAACTCAGAGCAGATGAATTGAGCTGGACTCGACACCCACACATTTAGTCTCTTTCTTTCCAGTCACTAAAAAGGTGCCCCAAGGGCCTGAGAGACTGCATGTGTCTCTGTAAGTGATCATTTATTTCCAGAGAGTGACTTAGTCATTAAGGAATAAAATAAGTAGAGTAGTTCTAGACACACAAATCACATCGCAAAGTAACTTTGTACACTGATCAGCCCTCATAAGGCTCATATTTAAATTCCTGTCATATTCAAAATGTTGGAAGTATAAGTTGAGCTTTTTCAGTGAATAGGAAGAATAAGGACCGAGTTTCTAAAGTTATAGCAAAGTCTACAAAACATGCAAATGAAATAAAATGATATTTTTCAAGCTTCACAAGCTTCATAGTGTTTCAAGTTTACATATTTACAGTTTTTAGGGGCTAAAAGTACAATCCCCTTAGAACAGCAAAAAAATAATAAATGAGCAAGTCAGCACTACAAGTCACTTGAATATGCTTTATAAACTCCATTAATATTACCATAAATTGTAAACATGTTAATCCATAGGAAGGTAAAAATGGAACTCACATTTGTTTAGGACCAATTGTGTGCTAGATTCCGTTCAGGAATATAATCCCATTTAATCTTCAGAGAGTAAATATTTGTATTTATTTTTGCTTCCCATCATCTTATTCCCTCCCCTACATTTGAGTAATTCTCCACCTGATGAGTCTTGTTGCAAGGCTGAAACTGCCTCTCACTTTGGAAGTTGCAACCCTTTCAGCCAAAGTCAATAATATGCTCCAGTTTCAGAAAACCAGTTATGCCTGCCCCAGAGTATGAACAAGGAATCAGTGAGACAAAGAAGCAGCAATTCCACCACTATCCGTGATAATATCCCTTGACAGCATCTCTTGACTTTGGCCATTATTCTTTCTGCCTCCATGCCTGATTCCTCATCACTTCAGGTGATTCAGTGAATCCCATTTCTGCTTAACTCAGCCAGATTAGGTTTCTGTCACTTGCCACTCAGAACCCAGCCTGATCCACCTTACAACAATCTATCCTTTGTCAGGAGTATTATTATCCCTATTGTATAACCAAGACAATGCAGCTTTGAGATTTCTAATGATCTTTCCAAGATCATGCAGGTTGTAAGGAACAGTGCATCAGTGACAGAACTGTGCACAATAGATTCTCTCTGTGTTATGATAAGAACTACAAAGTGGTACCCAAAGTTTGTGTTAACACTGCCATCACTTGATGAAAACTACCCAAGGAGACAGCTGCCGAATGCCTCCTTCTCCAGAGTTGGAGTTTGCAAGGTTGAACTGTTAAGCAAATTGACTTAAGAGACCAGAATCATATGCTGTCTTTTGTCAGGAAGCACTCTCACTATCCCAAGTAGAAGTGAACTTCCCAGGTAATACTGTGTGTTTTGATATTGACATTGCTATTTTGGCCTTGCAAAGCCAACCACCTGGGTTCTTGTGCAGAGTTTAACCTCAGGAGATACAGGAAGCTTCATCTGAACTCCAGCCCTGCTCACTCCATGACAAGTGAGAGGAGGATGGGAAGAAGGAGGAGAGAAGGTTTTTCCATTATGCCCCAGCACAAGAGAACTTCAGGGGCAGGGGGTGGGGGGGGGCGGTCTGCAGCTCCTCCAAATGGAGGCTGAGTGTCACAAGGCTGGGATCTGTCTGTTTTCTGACACAAGGAAGGAGCAGTGAAGAAAAGTCATTGCAGAACGTGAGCTTGTCACTTCTGTGTTTATAAAATGCTCCTTATTTGTACATGGCAATTAATGGGAGTACATTGAAAGGAAGCTGGAGGAATCCAGTGTTTTGAAGTTCAAGTTTTTCTATCTTCCATTGATCACATATGTCGATAAATAGACTTGCTGGGTAGAGAGCGGCCTGAGTGACACTCCAAGCAGTGACGACTGGGACTTCCCTACCAGCTGGCAGAAGACCTTGCCTCAAATGAAAATGGACACTGGTTCTTGTGTTTAAATACAGAAAACCCTGCAGTGTGTCCTCCAGGGTCTGCCAGATCTCTGTTAGAATGAAATAGGACCCACCAGTGGGTCTGTAGAAGCCCTTGCTTTTCAGATGGGAAAGGCTGATTCATCCCACCTCCCCTTAAAACCTTCGAATAACTGGCCTGAACATCCTTGTTGTCTTCAGAATGTGGGCTTCAGGATGTGCTTAGGTTCATGTCTTCTGAATGTGCCTGGGTTCAAACTCTGCTTCTGTGTTTGTTACTCCTAATTTTTGCCCAAGTTCTTTGCTCTTTATGTATCTCACTTTAGTTATCTATAAAATGGGAATTATAACAGGACCTACCACACTGGTTTGTCATAAAGAATAAATGAAATCTTTCCTTTAAAAGTTCTGAACATAAACTCAAAATGATGCCTGTCTACAAATATTCATGTACCTCTTGGCTTCTAGAGAAAGATGAGTTAAAATTTTATGATTAGCTCAGTGCTTCCAAACTCCCAAGTGCCCCAGTGTGGCCAAGTTACCCCTCCACTTCCCCAAGCCTCACTTCCACGTGTGTGAAAATAACCAGAGGTAGACTGTTGTTGTTCAGTCACTAAATTGTGTCCGACTCTTTGCAACCCCAAGAACTGCAGCATGCCAGGCTTCCCTGTCCTTCACTATCTCCCAGAGCTTGCTCAAATTCATGTCCATTGAGTCAGTGATGCCATCCAACCACCTTATCTTCTGTCACCCCCTTCTCCTCTTGCCCTCGGCCTTTCCCAACATCAGGGTCTTTTCCAATGAGTCAGCTCTTGGCATCAGGCAGCCAAAGTTTTGGAGCTTCAGCTTCAGCGCCAGTCTTTTCAATTAATATTCAGGGTTAATTTCCTTTAGGATTGACTGGTTTGATATCCTTGCTGTCCAAGAGACCCTCAAGAGTCTTCTTTAGGACTACAGTTCAAAAGCATCAATTCTTCAGTGCTCAGCCTTCTTTATGGTTCAACTCCCACATCTATACCATGACTACTGGAAAAACCATAGCTTTGACTATATAGACTTTTGTCAGCAAAGTGATGTCTCTGCTTTTTAATATGTTATCTAGGTGTGTCATAGCATTTCTTCCAAGAAGAAAGCCTCTTTTAATTCCATGGCTGCAGTCTCTGTCTGCAGTGATTTTGGAGTCCAAGAAAATTAAATCTGTCACTGTTTTTACTCTTTACCCATCTATTTGCCATGAAGTGGTGGGACTGGATGCCATGATCTTTGTTTTTTGAAAATGGAGTGTTAAGCCAGCTTTTTCACTCTCCTCTTACACCTGCATCAATAGTCTCTTTAGCTCCTCTTCACTTCCTGCCATTAAAGTGGTATCATATGCATATCTGAGGTTATTGATTTCTCCTGGAAGTCTTGATTCCAGCTTGTGAGTCATCCAGCCCAGCATTTTGCATGATGTCCTTTGAACAGAATTTAAATAAGCAAGGTGACAATATACACCTTGATGTATTCTTTTCCCAATTTTGAACCAGTCTGTTGTTCCATGTCTGGTTCTGTTGCTTCTTGTCCTGCTTAGAGGTTTTTCAAGAGACAGGTAAGGTAATCTGGTAGACTATAAGAAGCCCAATGGGCTTGAGACAAGGGTCAAATGCAAAAAATATAGAAGCTGTCAAAAACAACTAAAAATTGGCAGGGATGATTAAAAATTTTCCTAGACAGAAATCAGGCTTCTTGCTGTTTCTTGAGCATGCAGATGATATTCTCACCTCAGACCTTTACCCACACTGGGCTCTCTGTCTGGAACTCTCTTCCACCATCATGTTCCACCGTTGGCTCCAGCTCAAAGACCAAAGACCACATTCTCACAATAGTCTACCCAACTCCTCTATCTTAGTTAAGCAACACACACATGTACACACACACACACACACAGACTAGTCCCTTGTCTTGCACTGTTTTATGAAGCCCACTGATTATATATTTGGCATACTTATTTGTGGTCTGTTTTTTTCCTGTCCCCCTCCCACCCCCACCCTACTGGAACATAAACTCCTTGAAGAGCCCTGTCCCTCCCGCAGCTAGAGGAGCAGCTGGTACATGGTAGGTGCTCCAGGAATACTTATTTGATGCATTAAAGAATGAATTCTCTGTTACTCTAGTATTTATTATATCAGTTAACACCGTGGCTATAATCTACTTACTTCAGTCGCAAGGCATTTGAGTGGCCAGGTTTTTCAAGGTCACCCGAGGACGATGATTTTCATGCTATGCTCTCTGGCACAGCTTCCCAAGCCAGACAATTCCTGACACATTCAGCTCTCAGGGCCTTCACCTCCCTCCTAGAGTTGAGTTCTTCCCATATTCTGAATGGGGCTTGATGAGGAAAAGCTTGAGAAGCACTGTTCCTGGGAGCCTGTGATTCCAGAGAGGTGCCCCAGGACCCCTAGCTTAGCATGGTGTGGCATGGTACGGTGTGGTATGGCAGGAATCCAGTGGCTTGACTCCTGGATGCCCCACCCCATTTCCAACACAGCGTCTCCAGTTCATCTCTGCTTTATGCAGTAAATGTCTAAAAATTGTGATATGCAAGAAACGAGTCCACAGCAACTTAAATCCAGACTTGAGCAATCCAGACAGAGGCAGATTATATCCTTGGAGGCACCCTTGCAGACCCTCTACAAAAATAAACATCTACCCTTCAATGGTGAGTGCCTCATTGACAACATTCCTCTAAATCACAAATTATCCTGCAGAAGGTCATACGTCCTTGATACCTTAGAGAGAATGAATTCATTAACCCATTTTCTGAAGAATTTTCAGGAGAGCTGCTGTCCAACAAAGTGAGACAGAGCCATAGCACTAGGACATGATCAGAAAAGGCATGAAGGGAGGGGGGACACCAGAGACCAATGTCCCAATGTCACCCCTGCTCACACTGGTTATTGATTAACGCTGTCCCATTGGCCCTACTCTGTCCCTTGCACAGATCTGTTGGCCTGAAGCCATTCATGAGCCGGCAGCCAACACGGCTTCTCATGCAATCCTTCTCCACATATCCTGCCAAGGAAACAGGTTTTCAATGGCCTCCGTCTGTAGGATATTGCTACCCATTCAGGGGTAAATTTCCAGTCCAGGGTAGCATAATAATTCCCATTAATGATGATATTATTCATGCAGCTAAAATCTGCATGCCCCCAGCTAAAACATTCCCTTGTAGAGGCTGCAACCCTAATCTATTCAGAAACCCTTCATTACAGGTGGGTAATGTGTTTGCTCTGTATAGGAGTTTGACACACGGTAATAGCCTCCCTCGTTGTGCCTCTGAATCCTTTAAAACACCAGGGGATTTTTATGTGCACCTTTAATCACTAAGCCCAGACTTCTGTTTGCGAGCACCCTGCTATCAGAGCAGATGATGGGAAGTGGTGCTTTCAAGCCCTGTGTTAGGAGTCTCATTCATCGCAAATATCTTCTCCACTCATCCCTGGCGCTATTGACATTTTGAGCCAAACAATTTTTGCTGGGGCAGAGCGGCACCATCCTGCACATCGTAAAATGTTTAGCAGCATCCCTGGCCTCTACAAGGTGCCAGGAGCATCCCATCCACAGTGGAACAATTGAAAGTGTCTACAGACCATCAAATAGCCCCTCTTGGGCCAAACTGGCCCCAGCTGAGAACCAGGAACACAAAATATATTGAAAGGAAAGGAGAGATATCCCCTATTGTCCTAAAGCCCAAAATGTGAAACCCAGTCTACACACAAAGAACCCACACAAAAGCAAGAAAGCAGGTATTTTTTGTGTCCGATGAAACAGGTAAGTGGGCCTCCTAGCTGGCTCAGTGGTAAAGAACCTGCCTGCCCATGCAGGAGACATGGGTTCGATCCCTGACTCAGGAAGATTCTTTGGAATAGGAAATCGCAGGCAAGTCCAGTATTTTTGCCTGGAAAATTCCATGGACAGAGGAGCCTGCTGGGCTACAGTCCAAAGGGTAACAAAGAGTCAAACAAGACCAAGTGACTGAGCACAAGACAACAACAATGGTCTCTAAGTGACGGGAGCAGGAAAATTAACTTGGGTTTTATGGGTTTTAAGCTAAATAAGTTAAGAATCTCTGATTAGAAAGGGTGATAGAGATCATTCTGGACAACTCCTCCATGATACTTGGGAGAAAACTCAAAAATGGTAAGTAACTTCTGAATGGTGTCACAGTGATGAAGACAGAGCTTGGACTCATTATTCGGGTCCCCAGACTCCAAGTTTTTAGCTTGCTACTTTTTAATGTATTCCTTTATTTATTCATCAGGCATGTATTTTGCATTTAATCCAACGTAAAGGACTGAGCCAAGGTTTGCAGATGAAAAAAGAGGCATATTTCCCAATAACGACAATGAAGACCATTCATCAGATACCTCTTATGGATCCATGGATGAGGCACTTTAGGTCTAGCACGTCAGTCAATCCTCATTTAAAAAAAAAAAATCTATGAGGTCAGTACTAGTTCTTCACTGGTGATAGTGATAGGTTCAATTAGACACTGGAGCCCCGTAACTCAAGCGACGTTTACAAAGCCCAGCATTGTAATTGGAAATGTGCCAAGTGTCTTTCAGGAGTGATGTATCCACCAGAGCAGAGAGAAGTCCACAATCCCTCACCGCTGGTAAGGGAACCATCACCATCTGCCAGCTACACATGATGAGTGGCGAAAGAAGGGACCGCAGCAGCAGCAGAGCTAGGGTCAAACCCTGGCTCTGACCTTTTTCTTTGCATCTTTTGAGCTAATCACATAAGTTCACTGGACCCTGGTTTCCCTGTTTGTAAAATGAAGACCTTAAGACATTCAGTAGGCAGTTAGTGTGGCTAGGAAATAGATCATATCTTAAAGTCCCCTCACGTAGCCCCTCGTAAGAGTGAATATTCACTATTTCCTTTTCTTACTTTTTCTGCACTTTGGTTTCTTATCTATAAAATGGAGATAATAAAAGTAGCTACTTAGTAAAGTCGTGAGGGCTAAGAGGGTATATATTGGATTAGCCAGAAAGTTCCTTCAGGTTTTCCACATGATGTTTCCATAAGATAAAATGCATAGGGACTAGAGGTTAATACATATCAGATTTAGTTATTTTTGCAAATGCAAATAGCTTTGGAATAACATTAGTAGATGAATCAAAGGTGAGGATTCACACATGCACCAAAGAGATGAAGTATCATGCCTTCCTTCCAATGCCCACTCCCCTCCCTGCTCATTCTATAGATGAACACGTAAGAAATCTAAGACCTTAAAAATGGAATAATTTTCCCAAGAGTTCTCGGTAAGCTGCTTTGTACCTCCAAGAGCTACCCTGAATCTGGCTGGAAGTAAGTTTCCTGTGGGTCAAAAAAGTGACACACCAGTCACAGACTGTCCATACTGAGGTCTCACTACAAATTTCTTTGTGCTATTACTTAATTTGAAGAGTCAAACGTGACTAACAACAGAGTAATGCCCACGTGAAAATACTGCCTCAGTTCCTGCAGGGTCTCCCCCAGCTGGAGATACCACTGAGTCACTCAGTTCTCAGCAATTATCACTGCTTCAGAAAGCCTTTCTCTGACTATTCTATCAAAAATAACATGTCTTCAACTGAAGGTAACATTACCTATATCACATCAGGCTTCTCAAAATTGATGTACTGAAATCTAATCCCCAGTGGGGTGGTATTTGGGGGTGGGATTTGGGAGGTGATTAGGTCACAGGGATGGAGCCTCGTGAATGAGATTCAGTGCCCTAAGAAAAGAGACCGCAGAGAACCCCCTTGGCTCCCCCACCATGCAAGGATAAAGAGAGAAGACAGTCATCTATGAAACAGGAAGCTGGGCTTCACCAGACAAGGAGTATCTGGAACTTTGATCTAAGACTTCCCAACCTCTAGAGCTGTGAGCCATAAATTTCTGTTGTTTACATTATTCATGAACCACCGAGTCTATAGTATTTGTTTATAGCAGCCCAAATGGACTAAGGCACTTGGCTAATTGCTTATGTTCTCAGAAGTTTAGGTTCTTCTTCTGCAAAACAAGGATAATAATACATTCCTCAGAGACTTCTTGTGATGAATAAATGAATTAATACGTGCAAAGTGCTTAGCACAAGTCAGGGCCAAAAAGTGATATTTATCATTATAATTCTGAGCTGGCTTAGGTGTAAACCTCAAGAGGAAAAGTCAATACCAGTGCAGGCTTTAGAAATACCCCTTTGAAAGGTAAGAAAAATTTCATGCAACAGGACTCCATAAATTGCTCTTTTACTGTGCGTGACAGTGTTAAAGCAGCTTCCCCAAGGACCTCTAATTCATCAGGAGAATCTGCTTCCTCCCTCACGCTTTCTGCTCACCCTCTTTTCTCCCATCTGCACCATTAGCAGGGAGCAGATTTCCAGAGATCTGGGAAAGCACCTGAAAAACAGAAACGCCATACCAAGAACGGTGAGGCTCTGGAGCCCGTACAGGTAATGGGGTCGAAAATGAAGATGTATTAGGGGAAGAGAAGTTACAACTCTGCTGATTAAGTGACGAAGTGAATGGAAATGAAAAACATGGCTTCAATTATTAAGTAATCTTCGCAGCTCCAGGCAAAGGTAACGGATGAAGGGGGCTGGATACCGTTAGAAGTTGTAGAAGGATCTGGCCACTGAAACCTGAGGCCTCCCTGTGACACACAAAGGCAGTAACTTTACTCCCGGTGTTTTCTGTATTTGCTCATGGTTTCTATCTTTTCAAAGGCATTTTCAATTCTCTGGTTAGCTGGCTCTGCTCACTGAATAAATAAAGGAAATGTCTTCAGATTAACACACAGATAAAAACACAAGTTTCTGCCTATAACCTGAAAAATTGAGCTGAAATATTTCAATAAGCCATTTTGGATTCTAGATGCAGCGTTTTGCTTAGTTGTTCAGGCGTGTCTGACTCTTTGTGACCCCACGAACTGTAACCCACCAGGTCCTCTGTCCATGGGATTCTCCAAGCAAGAATACTGGAGTGGGTTGTCTTGCCCTCCTCAGGGAATCTTCCCAACCCAGCGATCGAACCCTGGTCTTCCATATTGCAGGCAGATTCTTTACTGACTGAGTTAGTAGGGAAGCCCAAGAATACAGGAGTGGGTAGCCTATCCCTTCTCCAGGGGATCCTCACATGAATTTTAGTTAGTATATTTCAAATAACAATTCAGAAGTCAACTTCAGAATGTTCTTCTAATCAGCTATGCAAGGACCCCAGATAGAATTTTCAAGTTATCATTGCAGTGTCAAACAACTGATGAAGAAAGTGGAGGTGATGATGAAGATTCTCATAAATAGAAACTGTTGTGAAAATTTGCCCCATATATAGACACTTTGGACTTCCCTGGTGGCTCATATGGTAAAGAATTTGCCTGTAATGCAGAAGACCCAGGTGCCATCCCTGGGTTGGGAAGATCCCCTGGAGCAGGAAATGGCTAGCCACTCCAGAATTCTTGCCTGGAGCATATCATGGAGAGAGGAGCCTGGTGGGCTACAGTCCATGTGGTCACAAAGAATTGAACACAACTGAGCGACTAAGCGCACACACATACACACATGCACACACACATTCATAGGTACCTTGGGAGGAGGAAGGTTTGAGTATTTTTACCAAGTGATGTATTCTTCACTAACTTAAGTTGTAATAGTGGTTTCTCCCCTGACCACAGGTACTTGCTGGAGTTGAAATCTATTTCTCTCTGTTTTTCTCTGTCTTCTCTCTTTCTATCTCTCTCTCTCTCTTTTTTATCTAAGGACACAGTCTCTGGCAGTTTCCTAGAGGAAAGATTCTGTGGCTTAGAGGTTGGGTTAGCAAAGATCATGCAAGATGCCATTGCAGAGGAAAGCAAAGAACAGAGAACCTCACAACTCCTGGGAGAGAATGATGGTCTTGGCTCGCAAAGACTTTCCCAGTTCCCCCATCTCAGTTCCTAGGAGCCTCATTGTGCCTCCTGTTCTGTCCAGAGATTACAGGAGAGGGAACCTGATAATTAACTCCCTTCTCCTTGAGACTCTCTTAGTTTAAGGGAGGATCTCAAGTCTCACAAAGGTAACTAGCTGATTTATATGAGGCTAGAAGTCTCTCAATCACATTTCTGACAAGTGGCCATTCAGACTCTGCTTGAATACCTCTTATGACAGCAAACTCATTACTTACTAATGTAGCTCATGCCATTTCTGAACAATTCTTCCTGGCCAGGGGGCCAATTGGTGCAAATAAACATTTCCATTAATTAGTCAATCAACTAATAACATCAATTCAAGGCTGAGGATGCAAATACAGCCCAGAGCAAGAAAGGTTCATCACAATCCTATTATGCATCCTTCCCCCAAACCTTCTTTCCTACAGCATTGCTGGCCCATGCACTAAATAATGGATCAGGAAGCATGGAAATCTGTTTGTCAGTTTGGTCTCTGTCCACATTTGAACAGCTAGAAGGATAGTATCAAAAGAAAGACAAAAAATTGCTTAGGAAACATTATAAAGCACTCTGTCTGCCTCCATTAGATTAAAGCTGGGGAGTCATAAAAAATGCTTTTGTGGCTCTTCTTGTCCATAGTTCTTTGAGTAAAATTGTGTTTTTTATTCTGGTGACAGAAGTAATATGTTTTCATTGTAGAAAATTCAAAAACATGGTAAAACACAAAGAAGAAAATAAAAATCATCCATAACCCCACTACCCACAGATAAACGCTGTCATTTTGAAGTATATGCTTCCAGAGGGTTTTGCTTCTTTGTTATATTCCTTAATTGGGATCATATTTTTCATTGTGTTTTATAATTTGCTTTTATTTAACGTAACAATCTATTATGAACATTTTAACAAGTTACTAGATTTCTTCTTCAATGTAATCTTTAATGGTTATAGTATTTGTATACATACAGGTACATAACCCGTTTATACATACTTCTGTTTACAGTATATACATATGCTATCTATTTCTATATCTGTTTGTAATGCTGTTGATGGGCCCCTAGGCTGTTAGCAGCTTGACATAATATACTATTACACATGACAGATCAGGACCTCTGGGACTGCAGAGGAGGAGCCCAGAATCTAGACTTCAAGGGTCAGAGAGAGTTTCCTGGAGGGTGTGACAATGATTACTACTTCTCAGATTAGAAAGTACAATAGTAACATTAGCTGTTTAGTCTTCATGGTCAGCGAAGATGGTCTTATCATTTTCCTTGTCCAACTAAACTTTAGACAGACTTTTTCCTGACTCTAAGCCCTGACCTCCCATCTCTTTAAAGCATTTAGTTTAGAAAAATCTGTCAATTCTTTCTTTGCTCCTATGACAGGTCAATCTTTTTAAAAGCTTCTTGCCAGTTTTAGGGACCAAGAAGGTCTTTCTCAAGGACCTGGGAGCCATCCATTGGAAATGCCATCTTGGAGGACAAGGATGCCCCTATGTCTAAGTTTCCCCGATAAGGCAGGAGCCTAACTTTGGCAGGCACCTTGCTCCAAGCTATCAAACTACCTCAGATCATGAGAAAGTTTACTTTTTCTTTCAGTGAAGCCAGTTAGCAAACACAGACGGCCTGGAATTTGCCCCCATCTTTGCTCTTAAAAGCTCTCCAGTTCTTGGTTTCAGCAGTTAAGCTCAGACTGTGTTCTGGCCTCTCTTCCTTATTGGAATAGTCTTCCGTAGAGTCTTCTTTGCCTATTAGGCAGCCTTTGCCTCAACACCGTGCAAGTTTCAAGAGCTGCCACCCCTGATTGTGCAAGTGAGGAAAACATGGCAACAAGAGCCGTAAAGGAGCTAAGAAATTTGAGAGCACCCAGAGCAGATACCAGCAACGTGTTTGAGTTCTCTCTGAATGGCCACATGCTGAGCTGCTATAAAGAAGCTGAGATTAACTGGAGCAGTTGTGTTATGCCAATGAGAGTTCTGAAAGCTCACTGGCTGCTCTGCAGCTTCTTCAGCCACAAAATGAGAACAGTAATAGTACCCAATTACAGGGTTGTTGTGAAGATGAAATGAATTAGCACATGAAAAGTAGCCGTTCCTGGTACATAGAGAGTGCTGTTCTTATGAATGGCATTACAGTTATTACCAAGGAAGAGCACCGATTTTAGATTCAGAATAGACTGGTAACCAATGCCAGCTGCATCACTTACTGAGTGAATTGTGCAGTTTGTTTGTGTCCTTATAGATTGTTCAAAGGTTCAAATTGACTAGTACATACAAAACAAATCATTTACATTGGTCCTATGGTGAGCAGAATTCTAAAATGGACTTTAAGGTTTCTAGTACCAACTTATTCATTTAAACACTAACATAAAACCTGTAACCTGTAATCTATAACCCTTTATAGGCACTGCTTATAAAGGAATTTTGCAAATATAATTAAAGTCCCAAATCAGTTAACCTTAAAATACAAAGATAGCTGCAAAGGTATAGTCTAATCACCCATGCCTTTTAGAAACAAAAACTTTCTTGGCTGGTCAAAGAAGAGAAAGAAAAATTCCAAAAGTGAGAAAGATTCAGTATGCAGTTGATGTCTGAAGTTGTAGGGGGGCACCTGGAAGGACCTGAGGGCAGCCTCCTGGGGCTGAGGCTGTATGCCTGTGTGCATGCTAAGTCATTTCTCTCAAGTCCAACTCTTTGCAACCTTATGTCCTGTAGACTGCCAGGCTCCTCTGTCCATGGGATTCTCCAGGCAAGAATACTGGAATGGGTTGCCATGCCTTCCTCCAGAGATCTTCACAATCCAGGGATCAACCCACATTTCTTACGTCTCCTGCATTGGCAGGTGGGTTCTTTACCACTAGTGAGCAGCAAAAACCATTCCTACATCTCAGAGAAACTACGCTCCAGAGAACTGAATTCTCCCAACAACCCGCATGTGAGTACAAGTAGGCTCTTTCCCACATCCTACAGAGGAGAGCACCGCTTGGCCTATATCTTCATTTCAGCCTGTAAGATTGTAAGAAGGCAGCCAAGCCTGCCCCAACTGCTGACCTACAGAACCATGAGATAATAAATGAGAGTCATGTTAAGCCACTACATTTGTGCTCATTTATTATGCATAAGTAGAAAACTAACACAGTCCATTAGTTATGTGGAAAGTTTCTTTTTTTACCCCAAACCTCTTTTAACCACTGTCAAACTCAAATCAAAGGCGGATCCAGGGGCAGCCATGTAACACACTCTTTCCTGGGTGCCAATATTCCCTGACCCAAGGTCAAAGTATTACACTATTCCCCAAAGGATACCCTGGCCGCTCAGGCAGATGTCCTGGTTAAAAGTCTAGGGCAGCCTCCAGAGTCCCTTTGAACACATACTTGCTTTTCAAGCCTCAGCACCAGTGTACTAAAGAGATCAGACTGTTTTCAAAATCGAGAATTGCAGGCAAGTCCATTTGTCCCTTTTTATTGACATTTCTGACCTTGCAGGAAAAACATGTTATGTTCTGTTATAAAAATTATCAGAGAGTGCAGCTTGCTGAGTGATGTTTTATATTAAAGGACAGAATACTCAAAGCCACTCTCCTTGAAGGAGTCCTACTGCCACTAAAAATCTCTAGAATCTTGGTGAGATTTTCTTCCCCCCTAATGTCAAGTCCTCTTTGTTAACTGGGCCTCAATGTTAGTAAGTAGGTGGAACCATAGTGTGACATTTTCTTGATTGAATCTCTCCAGCAAGTTTAAGTACAGTTTTAAATCTAAAAGTAAAGGCTTAGGCCTTACAAGAAAAAAAAAATTATTTTCTAAAAGTTCTTGGTGATTATTGAGGATGCCTGTGAACACTGAGTTTGTTTAGCTGTTGATTCTTTTGACAAGTCTCAAAATAAAACCCCAAACCAAATTAGGATCAAATAAACATAAGTCCTCTGGGCTCTACATTATCCTATTCAGATGTCTTAAGATAGAAAACTTGTTCTATTTAGGATAACCCTGCTACATATCTACCCTAATCTACAGTGACAGAGTGTCCATGTTGGCCAGTATTCATTCAGAATTGAATTAAGTATTTACTCATATATGTTAGGGACAATGACAGATGCTGGAGATGCAAGTTTGAAGGAGATATAGTCCATATGTTGAAACAGATAAAGCAGATATTAACCTTTATAAGGAACTCAAGCTATCCTTTCATCCTTCCCTATGAATGGATCAAAATTAAAAGTTGGGATTCCCTCATGGCTCAGATAGCAAAAAAAAAATAAATTAATTAAAAGCTGTCCTGTGTTTTATAATAAGATAGTTGGGCAACTGAGGGTCAACTCCTACTTGCCTAACTACTAGCTATGTAACCTTGGACAGATCATTTAAGTTCTCCAAACCCCACTTCCATCATCCATAAAATGGTGGGGGGGGGGAGGTATAATGATAATGAGATAATAAAAGTATTGTGATGATGCAAGGAGATGGTCCATGTAGAAACACTTAGCACAGTGCCAGGTCCATAGCAAGCAAGGGGTGATGATGATTACCATTATTATAATGATGATGATAATAAAAGGCCTTACTTGGCACATACTAGTGCTAGGAAGGTGGATTTTTCTGCACGATTAGTGAAACAGCTAGAACTCTGGCTCCCTTGAGCTGCGGCTTTTCTAATTTGTCCCTGTAGATTGCTTGTCAGCACAGGGCAGGTGGTTTCAGTCTTCCTGCAGAGATGCCGTTCCCAGCTGGAGAGGTTTAGGGTAATAAGGCATGAGACCTGTGAGAAGACATGTTCAGTTTGGGAAGCTTCCCAGAAAAGGACAATTTTCTAGGTGGACTAGAAGAGAAGAACCAGTGTTGACAAAACGTTCTGATCCATGCAGAGGTAGTTGGAACGGCTAGATCATGTGTGAGAGAAAGGAGACGGTAAAAGTAGAGACCACTAAAATAAGGAGAATCTTGTGAAAAATTTCCTGTACTATGCCGGGGAGTTGAATGCTGAAGCATATTGTGTACGATTGTGGTATGTTCAAGTCTACATTTTTAAAAAGATCACCCCTAGCAACCACAAGGTTGGATTTATAGAAAGGCAAATGAGAGGCTGGGATCTCAGGAGGCTTTTATGCTGGAGAGGAAGGAAGGGGTGGTTAAGAAAACAGTCATTATGCTGTGGAGTGTGGCACAGAACCATAGAAGAAGATGACGTAGTGTAATACGGACCCTACACGGACCGTGACCCCTGTAAATTACAAAGCCCCACAGTGTCTTGCTGATGCTACAAGAGCAGTTAACTGCTCTCTACTTTTTGAGCCATCTTCTCCCTTCTGATGTGAAAATCTGAGTTTCCAATTACTCTCACGACTTAGCCTTCATCTTGTAATCTCTTGGTCCATGTTAAGCCTTAGTCTAACTGCATGCTTTGTGCAAATCTCCAAGACCTAAAGAGTTTTTTCAAAGGCATAAAAGGTAACTAATTTTACACAAACCACATTTCCACTTCTTCATGGCCTGCCTTCCTCTGGAGAGAGAGAAACCAAGTTTGGGATAATTAGGATGTGGGGAATGGTACTATCCCAGTAACTGCTAGCAACTAGGGTATGACTCTATTACCACTTTCCTGTGCAGGGAAGATATTTTCATTTCAAGGGCTGCAAACTCCCTATTAAACCAAAAATATATCAATTAATTCACCTGCAGCATTTTCTGTTGTTGATTTTCTCTTTTGATCCCCTTATTTTCCTAGCCATTCTGAACTGAACTCAAATTAATAACTTATACCTTTGCAATGAACAAAATTTAAAGAAACTTCTGGTTTGAAAATTGTCTTACTGATAATTTTCATCTTTAAAAGATATTACCAATGTTGTATTTGCATTTAGTTAAAGAAATCAGGGCTTCCCAGGAGGCTCGGTGGTAAAGAAATTGCCTGCCAATGCAGGAAACATAAGAGACACAGGTTCATTCCCTGGGTTGGGAAGATCCCCTGGAGAAGGGCATGGCAACCCATTCCAGTATTCTTGCCTGGAGAATCCCATGGACAGAGGAGCCTAGCAGGCTATAATCCACGGGTAACAAACAGTCAGACACAACTGAAGTGACTTAGCATGCATGCAAAGAAATGAAATTACTCCCACTCACAATACCTATACCTAGGTGAAGAATGCACAATCGGCAAAAGTTGTAATGATTTACTCTTCGGTTGATTTCTTGATTCTGCTTTTCAGATCTAGTAATAGAGAGTAGTTATCATTATTATTATGCTTTTATATTTCAAAACAAGGTATATCCTGAAAAATCACTATGAAAACTAAAGTGCACTCATTTTTAAGTCACAAACAAGCTGAAATTGATAAAATAGATTTTTTTGTTTATACTTCTAAGTCTGTGCAAGAAACTACTAGCAATTCAACAGGCATGAGATTAATAAATATTTCTTGATTACGAACGTTTTACAGGCTCCAGAAGATTGTCCATTACTTTTAACACTAGTCATGATTTCCGATGACTGGACTTGAAGAAAAATTTACATTTGAACAAAAGAGGTTCTAGCATCTGCTCTAACATATATTTTTGATGTTACCAATTTGTGCCATATTTCAATCTCCTCATCAATATTTGGTATGCTTAAAAGTTGATCTTTAACCAACACGATTATATAATTTAATGACATTGGAAAACAAACATCCACAAAATATGGAAATTGCCCATTAAAGTTTATTTCAAAATAAAAGCAAAATGAAGAGAGATAACTATTTAAATAAATGTATTGAGTTCTTTAAAAACTCAGCTAAAATGTATATTCATCAAGGTCAGTATCCACGCCTATTTTTCTCTTCTTTCTTTGATTCCCTTTTGTCATATTTCCATATGTGCTCCATAAATATTAATTAAAAAATTGACTGTAATTATGCCACAGGTTGACATTCATGTCCCATACTTGGCTAGAACATACAACAATGAATAGGACAGAGCCTCTGCCACCACCACAAAAAACAAATAGCAGCCCAATAACCCAGACTCTAGAGCTTAGTCATCTAATGAGGCACATAACTTTCAGCAATTTCTGTTCCATTTTCTTTACATGGAATTTTTTTGTCCTTTCTGCACTGAGACCTCACAAAAACATTTTTTGTACAAATACGCTACCTTTGTAGTGCAAAAGCTTTTAAGTTTCATTAGATCCCATTTGTTTAGTTTTGCTTTTATTTCCAATATTCTGGGAGGTGGGTCATAGAGGATCTTGCTGTGATTTATGTCGGAGAGTGTTTTGCCTATGTTCTCCTCTAGGAGTTTTATAGTTTCTGGTCTTACATTTAGATCTTTAATCCATTTTGAGTTTATTTTTGTGTATGGTGTTAGAAAGTGTTCTAGTTTCATTCTTTTACAAGTGGTTGACCAGTTTTCCCAGCACCACTTGTTAAAGAGGTTGTCTTTTTTCCATTGTATATCCTTGCCTCCTTTGTCAAAGATAAGGTGTCCATAGGTTCGTGGATTTATCTCTGGGCTTTCTATTCTGTTCCATGATCCTCTATGACCCACCTCCCAGAATATTGGAAATAAAAGCAAAACTAAACAAATGGGATCTAATGAAACTTAAAAGCTTTTGCACTACAAAGGAAACTATAAGTAAGGTGAAAAGACAGCCGTCAGATTGGGAGAAAATAATAGCAAATGAAGAAACAGACAAAGGATTAATCTCAAAAATATACAAGCAACTCCTGAAGCTCAATTCCAGAAAAATAAATGACCCAATCAAAAAATGGGCCAAAGAACTAAACAGACATTTCTCCAAAGAAGACATACAGATGGCTAACAAACACATGAAAAGGTGCTCAACATCACTCATTATTAGAGAAATGCAAATCAAAACCACAATGAGGTACCATTACACGCCAGTCAGGATGGCTGCTATCCAAAAGACTACAAGCAATAAATGCTGGAGAGGGTGTGGAGAAAAGGGAACCCTCTTACACTGTTGGTGGGAATGCAAACTAGTACAGCCACTATGGAAAACAGTGTGGAGATTCCTTAAAAAACTGGAAATAGAACTGCCATATGACCCAGCAATCCCACTTTTGGGCATACACACTGAGGAAACCAGATCTGAAAGAGACACGTGCACCCCAATGTTCATTGCAGCACTGTTTATAATAGCCAGGACATGGAAGCAACCTAGATGCCCATCAGCAGATGAATGGATAAGGAAGCTGTGGTACATATACACCATGGAATATTACTCAGCTGTCAAAAAGAATTCATTTGAATCAGTCCTAATGAGATGGATGAAACTGGAGCCCATTATACAGAGTGAAGTAAGCCAGAAAGATAAAGAACATTACAGCATACTAACACATATATATGGAATTTAGAAAGATGGTAATGATAACCCTATATGCAAAACAGAAAAAGAGACACAGAAATACAGAACAGACTTTTGAACTCTGTGGGAGAATGTGAGGGTGGGATGTTTCAAAAGAACAGCATGTATACTATCTATGGTGAAACAGATCACCAGCCCAGGTGGGATGCATGAGACAAGTGCTCGGGCCTGGTGCACTGGGAAGACCCAGAGGAGTCGGGTGAAGAGGGAGGTGGGAGGGGGGATCGGGATGGGGAATAAGTGTAAATCTATGGCTGATTCATATCAATGTATGACAAAACCCACTGAAATGTTGTGAAGTAATTAGCCTCCAACTAATAAAAAAATTAAAAAAAAAAAAAAAAAAAATAAAGTGGGAACAACACAAAAAAAAAAAAAAAAAAAAAAAAAAAAAAAACAAATACGCTACCTTATCTAAGCAGAGACTATGATAGATTACAATAGCTCTTTGGTCAAATATTAAAAACATAGGGAAACTTGGGAAGACAGTCCTTTGGTTTCTGCAACCCAGAGTGCTTAAGCTGATTTTAGGCAATTAGCTATCAAGGCTGAATTTTCTTCCTGCCATTTGTTTTGTTTTCTCTGGAGGTACCAATCCATCCACTGCTCCTACAAACATTCCTGAGGCATTTAATATTGGCCAGGCCCTATGCCAAATGGGAAAGTAAATAATAAATATAGTCCCTGACCCCAGGTAGTTTATAATCAAGTAGAGAACATCTGTAACCACTTAAAAGTATTACATTAGTTTCTGACTGCAGTTCCCTGTGAATATGACCTGACAGGAGGCTATGAGGTGAAGCTCAAAGGAAATCATGTGTGTAAAATGCTAAGTTTAAAGCCCGGGACAGTTCAAGTACCCCCACCAGCCCTTGCAGAAGACCATGGAATCAGGGCCCCTGGGAACAGACACTGGGAGTGCTTAAAGAGCCTCTTTCCTGAGAGATGGGTGGGAATGGTACTATTATGGGTGACTGAGAAAGCAATGGAACCGGGAAAGAAGAGGTCCTGGAGATATTATTTTCCATGTGTAGCTTTTGAGAGGATAAAGCCAAAGCCAAAATAATTTTCTTTCCTTGAATATCAACTGTTAAATACCAATTCTTCTTTTATGTACATCCTTCATTTTCTTAGCACCTGCCTGCCTTCCTAAGGTAGTTTTACAAGCCTTCACTGGATGACCTCAGTACGTACTGTGCACTAGCACCCCCGTGCCAGGAAGTATGCAGAAGGCACCCTGCTGAGCCCTCCAAGGACGAGCTGCTCTCCCCGGAGAAGGAGGGTGGGGTGGCCCTGCCATGGGATCGAAGGCATGTAACACAGCACATGGGCTTGGAGCAAGGCCTGCCAAATTTCTAGTCCCGGGGATATTACTCTTCCAAATCCTGCAGGTCATCCAGGATCTGCGCTCTCTCTCTCTTTCCCTCGATCCTTTTGTTTCATCAACCAAGTGCTTAAGATCCTGCCTGCTAAATACTTCTCAAAATGGCCTCTCCTCTCTACCTGACTCCACTAGACTTCTGCTGTGGCTTCCTTCTTTACCTTGTTGCCTTCAGCCCTTCAGCTCCTTAACATGTTTTACAAAGTCCTTTCCAACCTGTCTCTCCCTAACTCTCCAACCACATGTCCCACAGTGCAGTCTGCACTTCTTCCTCCAGCACACACGCTGGTCCTTGGTCTAGGATGCTCTCTCCAAACTCTTCCTTCTTCTTTGAGGAAATATAATGACATTACCTCCACATACGGTGACTAACTTGTCCCAATTTATATGGGAATTGCTAGGGTTTACCCTGGAAGTCGCATATCCCAGGAAATTCTGCTCAGTAACCCCCTTTCCTGATGGTTCAGACGGTAAAGTGTCTGCCTACAAGGTGGGAGACCCAGGTTCAATTCCTGGGTTGGGAAGATCTCCTGGAGAAGGAAATGGCAACCCACTCCAGTATTCTTGCCTGCAAAATCCCATGGACGGAGGAATCTGGTAGGTTATAGTCCATGGGATCGCAAAGAGTCGGACACGACTGAGCGACTTCACTTCACCCCCTCTCTAAGCTTTCCTTGCCCCTCAGGTCAGGACATCTTCTCTGTGCTTCCGTAGTGCATGTATTCTGTCCTCACCACGCTGTAGTATAATTATGGATTTATTTATCTTGACTCACCCTTTGACTCTAAGCTCCTTGAGGGCATATTTATTTTCTTCTTTGAATGCAATAAGCACTTAGTAGAAAGGAAGAGAAGGAAGGAGAGAAAGACAGAACAAAAGAAAGAGCACAAGACTGAAGTTATGTTACAGTAAATCTCGTTGAACTCCAGCTGACAAAGACATCATATACCTCTCTATCGCCATGCTTTTTAAATAAGGAATATCTGTTGACTTAGTTTTTCTTCATAAGTGCACTTCTTTCTACAACAGTGCAAGGGGACTTCCCTGGAGGTACAATGGTTAAGACTCCATGCTTCCATTGCAAGTGCTGCAGGCTCAATCCCTGGTCAGGGAACTTAAGATATCACCTGATACATGGTGAAGCCAAAAATAATAATAATAAAAAATAAAGTAAAAATTTTTTTTAAAAATTAAGAAAACGTTCATGGAAGTAGAGAGCAGTATACTACTCAATAAGATATCTTTTCCAGGAATATACTGACTGGGGACTAAGAATAAATGTTAAAAAGCTGCTGTGACAAATAAGTACCAACACTTCAATAGTGGGACATAATAGAAGCTTATTTTTCATTTAGATAAAGCTGAATTTAGAAAGTGAGTGCTCTTCTACAGCAGACTCTTCTCCTCCATGTGGTCATTCAGAGTCCCAGGCTCTTTGGGGCTAGTATCTCTGCCATTCCCTTGAGTTTAGAGTCCTCTAAGCCTGGGCAACACAGAAAAAGAGCCTAGAGGATAGACTATGGGAGGCTACATAGGTCAGTCATGATGAGGTTTGTGCACATCTCTTCCCTCTCATGCCATTGGCTAGGACTTGGCCCATTGCCACAACTATCTTCATAGAAGCTGGGAAACGCAGCCTGTGTGCCCAAGAAGAAGCAAAAACTGGTTCGATGAGTGACTACTCAGCTTCTGCCACTTCACTGAAACAAAATTTACTCCTACTAGCTGGGCAAACTTGAGGAAGTTTGTTAGTCTCTCTCAGACCCAGTTTTCTTACCAGTAAAATGGGAATGATAATGGTGCTTAACTCACAGGGAGGTTGTGAGATGAAGCTCAGATGAGGTAATAGACATAAAATGATAAGCTCAAAGCCTGACATAGTCTATGTGCTTCATAAATTTGCATTAATTATGATTATGATTATTACCTACTGCTATTACTATTATTACTGGTATTACCACTACCCACTTTTATGCCAAGGGCATTTTGAGCAAGAAGTTATCATTAAAATTGTTTTCTGGAGCCCTTAAAAATTTTCTTCTGGAGCCATAGCTGCCTTCACACAGTCTGTCATTTCCTCCATCAATCCCACCCTCAGGTCGTCTAGCTGCCCTTATAAATCCTAAGCCACTAGGAGGAGAGAAGCAGAGAGTTCAGTTCTTTGACCACATATATACTAAATGTCAAGCTTTACAAGTGGCAGTATTATCCATCATCAGACAATGATAAACTATAATGAAATACAATTTCACTTGTACTCAACCATGTATTTTATGAAGTAGCATAAAGTTTTACCATTAGCCTCAAAACACCTATGATTCCTTTTGTTCTATTTTCCTGGGCACCTTCAACAAAAACAACTATTGATTTTGAGTTGTCTGAAGTACACTCTGTAAAAAATTACCCTCAGTCCATGGCTTTCTTTTTACTACACTCCAATAATGAGGAAAAATAGGAGGATGGCAGAGAAATACACATCCAAGAGAGTTGTATGGAATCTTACAGCTAATGGCAGCCTCCATTTTAATTGTGCTCAAACCTGAGTCTAGAAACCAAATCCTAGCACTGCAGATCTGTCTCGAATAGAAACAGACATTCTTTCTAATACCAAACTGAGTCAAAACAGAGACAATAGAGAAATATTATTTCAATTTCACAAAAGACTCTTCATAGGTTTTTTAATGACCCATTATCATATTTGATCCTCACGATACCCCGTGGTGGAGATAATATGTCCCATAACAAAATAAAGTTTTTGAAGTTAGTTAAGAGGTTGCTCAGGTGATAAGGAAGTCGTATGGTGGTAATAAGAACCCAATTCTTCTGCTCTAATTCCTGGAGCATCACTCATTCCTCATCGTGGAATTCTTTACAAAGTCAGGAGGATTTAATTCTGCAATGGATGCAAGGATAAGGTGTGAGTTCCAAGAGCAAAGCCCTTAGAACTGAAGTCACACAACACCTGAACCTGATTATATTTACTCGAGTGGCCTAAAGGAACATGGGCAGCCATGAAGTCTCCTGCATCCTTAGAGGAGAAAGATGCGTCTCTCCCAGCTTTATCTGGGGTCATGGACTTTGGACTATATTGAGGTTGTGATATGTTTTCACAGTTCTTGGTTTCTGTGCCTCTCCCCCTAAGCCCACATGTTTCCAAGCTTGGCTCCTTTGACATACACCCTTCTACTTGGGTGCACCCTGGTTTTCAATAGTGCGTGATAAGAATTCCACAATGAGGAATAAATGATGCTCCAGGAATTAGAACAGAAAAATTGGATTCTTGTCACCAGCATACTACTTCCTTACCACCTTGGGCAGTAGACACAGTGGCTTGTATGAAAGGAAGCTTTTCAAACAGTGGGGGTGTATTTCTTTTCCTTGCTTATTTCCCCAAAATGCCTGCAGAAAAGAAAGATAATCAGCATCTGAGCAGCTGTGGACAATTCATTCACAAGGACATGCTTATTTCTTCCTAACTGATGGGAATTTATTTTCAGATTATCATTTAAAACATAGAGCTGACCCCAAACCATTATCCCAGTTACTTACTAATCCTCTCTAGCTTGCGTGTTTCATTACTGTGTGCAATTTCTTTTGTTTTATTATGTCGTGTTTTACCATCCCCCTCCCCCCGACTGCTCTGCTCAAGCTTGATGCAAGGTATGTAGGTGGGGGTGGTGGGTACTCATGGAGATATTTGCATGGCATCTGTCTCACCTACAGCACTGTCACCTACGAGCAGAGATCCTTCTACAGAGGCACTAAAACCACCTCCAGGAGGCACAGATGCTCCATAGCTTCCTAGAATCATTTGGAAACAAAGTTGCCTGTGTACACCCATAATTGTCAAACTCATTTGTAGCCTCTGCATTGCCACCACCAACCCCCACTGCCTTCTCTTACCCTAAATTGTTCCCTGAAAATGTAAGTTCCTCCCAAGCATGTGTTACCCAAAGAATAAATGCAATCATCTTACAGAAGCATTTATGCAGGAAGACAATAATAAAGAACGACTAGAAGAAACTGGTGGCAAGTCAAAAGCTAGTAGCAGCTGATTGCTTTTGTACAACCTGTCTCAGGCAATTTGGTAAGGGTGATTTCAAGCCACCCGTGGGAGACACCCAGCCGGTTAATCGTCTGCCCCAATCTGCATCAGATCTTTCCAGCAACGGCCTCCTCCCCCAAGTCATCCAAATGAAAAGGCAAGTTAGTACACCTTCGCCATTAGCTGTTCACTGCAGTGCCGTCTTGTTTCACCTGAACTTTGTCATTTGGAGGCTAATGTTAGATAAAAAGGATAAAAGGCTGCTTTACATTTTATCTAGCCTGTTATTGGAGTTTGAAAGGCTTCTGTTCTTCAACAAAGCCCTCAGTGGCTTGGCAAATGTGACAAATGTGATTAGGCTGGAACATCATTTTAACAGTCAAACTCAGAGGTAGTGCGGAGTTTCACAGAAGGACAATGAGGACCATCGCTAGAGCCCTTCCTCCATCACCAGGTCCTCGCAGAGAGCTGAGTGCTGCTCCAATATGCATTCCCATCAACACAAGGCACAGAGGTCTTCAGGGCACAGTGAATGCCTTTCCAATTGAATTGAATGCAAAGGAGTTTATATTGAAATAGCCAAAGGATCCTCTTACTCTCAAAAAGGTCTCCTGGTGGGTGATTTTCATTTTCTTCTTGGCCTTTTCTACATTTTTTTTTTCAGGTTCTCTGACACAAAATTTTATTACTTTCATAATCACTTACTTGAAAATCAGTTGTATAAAAATGAAGACTCCCGAGACCCTGCCTCCAAGAGGGTAAATTTCTATCCTGAAAAATACATAAAATGCAGGTTTTGCCGTGATCCCTACAACCTTAGCTTTATGAAATGATCATCAGCATAGAGAGAGGGAAAAGGTGTCTGGGACCAAGTCTTATACATCTCTGTAGCTCCCAGGACACAGTGATATATCAAAACCATATTTGTACATCAGGTACCTCATATACGTATGTGTGGTACACACGTGTGCAAAAGCTCTGACTACAGCTTCATGGTTTCAGCTTAGGCATTTAGGTAACATATATTTCCTGCTGGAAAGGTAGTCTAATCCCTAGATTCTGGGAAGTATGGCACCTTTCTGTGGCCACAGAACCAAATATGTCTTAATAAGAGCCCTCACAGCATAACTGATGAAGCCTCAGTTTTCCTTCACCCCCAAAACTTCGGTGTCCTTTTTTTTACCACACTGAAAGGGTCAGGGTTGCTGTCACCATCTGAAAGGATTCAAGTCTGCTGGAGCAAGCTTTCACTGCATTGGAGAGCTTCTCCCAAACTTCTAGGGGCTCCACAGTCAAGGGAAATACCTCGAAATCAATAGAGAGAAAGGCACTGTTCCCTCCGCTGCCCAGTCTGGACAGTGGCAGAGATACTGCCTGCCTTCTCTCTAAAGTTGCCAAGGTTTTTTCCAATTCTCTTTTGATTGGAAACAAGACTGGGAGAGAAATTCACACCACCATCCTTTCTCTTACTGAATTGACAGCTTTGTTCTTGCCCCTGCTGTTCATAAAAGGCTACTCCAAAAACCCAGGGTGATACCTGGCTCTAACTAGCTTTCTTGGAAAAGCAGGGTGTAGAGGTCAGTGGAGGGCATTGGGGTCTTGACTTAGGTAAAGCACGAAGGTGGGGAAAGAACCCAGGCTGAGGGGACTCAGGGGCTCACCGCATCCAACCCTCTTTTCCTCTCCCAGATCAGCTTCTTTCTCCGTATCAGCTGTGTTTTCTCCAAACTCCAGTAAGAAAGCTTGGTTGCTTTGCTCCTGGAAGTTCTTATCTCAGATGGTTTACACATCACAACTGGGATTAACGCTTCAGTTTGAAAATCTAGGGAAGGATTCTGACCTGGCTGAGGTTGTTGTGAAGTTAGGGTTCCAAAGCAACACTACATTCATTATCTCACTTGAACACTACCAGAAACCTACTTACAAATATTATTGCATGTTTGCTCAGTCACTCAGTCATGTCTGACTCTTTGAGACCCCACAGACTATAGCCCCCAGGCTCTTCTGTCCATGGGATTTTCCAGACAAGAATATTGGAGTGGGTTGCCATCTCCTCCTTCAGGGGATCTTCCCGACCCAGGACTCGAACCCATGTCTCTTGTATCTCCTGCACTGGCAGGTGGATACTTTACCACTGCATCACCTGGGAAGCCCACAAGTATTATTACGTGTTTCAAAGATGAGGAAACTGAGGCTAAACAGACTTAAGTGACTTCCCCAGTGTCTTGCAATTCAAGAATGAGAGCAGAGAAGCCCCTGCAGTAGAAAATAAAAATAGAAGGCAATAATAAATATGCTGTAATAGTTAAAATCAATATATTGTTTTACTGAGACCATAATAAGCATCTTTTATGCATTACCTCATTATCCTTTCAGCAACTGAATGGTGAAGTTTCTGTTATTATCTTCATTCTACAGAAGAGAAAAACCAAGAGATAATGGGGTTTAATAACTTGCTTAAAGGCCCACGGTAAGGGAAAAAGACTCAGTCACATGTGTGCTCTGAGCCACTAGTCTAGGTGGTCCCTATGCCTAAGAATCTGTTAATCTATTAGCATGCAAAAGTCCACTTTATGAAACAACAAGGATAGATGATATATAATTCAATGGGAAATTGTGTAGGATTCACCATGAGTTCTATAGGAATTCAGAACAGGAAGAAATTAAATCCATGGGACCTAAAGTAGTCAGGAAAGATGTGATCAAAGTTCTGGACTCCAAAGGATATGGGGGAGTTACTTGAACAAAATGTCTGACTAATGGCATTTAGGGAAAGAGGACAGCGTTAAGAATGGAATGCAGTCAGAAATAACTGGTTTTTTTTTTTTTTTAGATGTTTTCCCTCAGTATCCTTGCAATTTATTTGTTGAAGATGAGTTGACTGTTCCTGGACTGACCCATGCCCTTCTGCCCAACCCTCCTCCCCATCATCCTATTTCCATCACTTAGTGGTTGAGTAATCTGCTAAAATGGTGGTGGCAGAAAGGTCCTTCCAACAGAGAAAGGTGTAGACCCACTGTCATAATAAAGGGGAGTTACCCCTCACTTTCGTTCTGTGTGTGTTTGCTCCAGCTGCAGCACCACAGACTGGGTGGCTTAAGCAACAGAAATTGATCATCTCCCAATTTAGGAGGCCAGCGATCACGGGCTCGACAGGGTTGGCTCCTCCAGGTGGTTCTGAGGGACACTCTATTCCAGGTCCCTTCCCTGGGTTATGGTGAGTGAGTGAAGTCGCTCAATCGTGTTCGACTCTTTGCAACCCCATGGACGGTGGCTACCACGTTCCTCCGTCCATGGGATTTTCCAGGCAAGAAATAACTGGTATTTTTGAGGATGGAGAGAAGAAAATGAGTAGACTGGAAAAGCCAGTCTCTGGATCTTTTTTTGCCATTACTTCATCTTATTATCATCATTATTTTTTTTAATAATGTGGCACCCTCCTTCAGAATCTGATAAAGGCTATGGGCTATATTTCCTCATTAAAATGTGCATACACTCTGATATCACTTACATATAGAATCCTTAAAAATGCAGCAAAAAAGTGATATAACAAAAAAGAAGCAGACTCATAGACACAAACTAGTGGTTACCAATGGGAAGGGAGGGAGGGACAACACAGGGGTGAGGAATGGGACGTACAAACTGTTGGGTGTAAGATAGACTATAAGGATGCATTGTTGTACAACACAAAGAACATAGCCAATATTTGTGGGATAAAATGGTTAAAATGGTAAATTTTATGTTATGTATATGTACCTTACCAGAATAAAAGAAGGGACAAAAAAATCTATCCCAAAAATAAAATGAAATAACATTCAGCATTCTTAAAAGGAAAAAAAAAAGTACATACACTTTAAAAATTGCATCCGTGCATAAACACTATAATTGACCCTCCCCATACAGAATTTCCTTCCCCAACCAAGCCCATCCATGAAATTTGCTGCAGAACTCCTGCACTACAATGTCCTAGGTTGGATCGTTTTCTAAATTAAACAGAACCAGGTACTACCAGTCTGTATGAGGACTACTCAGAACTGGAAAAACTGGATTTTATGTCCTGGTAATTTCAGCCTCAGTCTAGGTTCTCAACATGTCCTGAAGTCCTCTGCTTCCTCATTTGGAAAATCTTTATGGAATACCAAGGACTTAACCCAGAGGCTCAGAGGGTAAAGAATCCTCCTGCAATGCAAGAGACCTGGGTTTGACCCCTGTGTCAGGAAGACCCCCTGGAGGAGGGCATGGTGACCTGCTTCAGTACTCTTGCCTGGAGAATCCCATGGACAGAGGAGCCTTGTGAACTACAGTCCATGGAATCGCAAAGAATCAGACACAGCTGAGGGACTAAGTACAAGGAACTGCAAGGCTTCCCAGGGGGCCCTGGTGGTAAAGAACCTGCCTGCCAGTGCAGGAGATGTTAAAGATTCGGGTTCAATCCCTGGGCCAGAAAGATCCCCTGGAGAAAGACATGGTAACCCTCTCTCGTATTCTTCCCTGGAGAATCCCAAGAACAGAGGAGCCTGGCGGGCTACAGTCCATGGGGTCTCAAAGAGTCAGACACAACTGGGTGACTTAGCACACACTCACTCGAGTCCCTGCGAGGGAGGCTCATGCTGGGCTCTGGCAGGACCCAGTTTCCAAAAAACTCATGTCTTGGTTCTCACCCTGACATTTCTGCCCATCATCCAGCCTTACCTTTCTCATTTCTACATAGGTGGAATGATGCTTTATCATTTGGAAGGGCTCAGAGTATATACTGATATACTAAATAGTGTACTTACATACTCCATTATCCTAATACCTACATACTTGATTCACCTCTCATTTGCCTGCTGAACAAATCCTTTTTGGATCATTTCACTCTTACCTCTATGTTTCCTAAAATTTATATCTCTTTATATGTGGATGCTATTGACACATATGGAAAGTCATGTGGCCTTTTGGAAGCCAGGCACCTTTAAAGCTGGAAAGTTAAAAACTTAACTCAACCACTTCCTAGCTGATCCTGGGGAAGATGGAACTCACTGGCCTTGGTTTCTGAACCTGATAAATGGGAGTAATAATCACATCTACATTTCACAGTTATTATATTGAAAAGAAGTAATTAATACCTGGTGTTTAGCATTTTGGAGAAAGAAATGGCAACCCAATCCAGTACTCTTGCCTGGAAAATCCCATGGGCGGAGCAGCCTGGTGGGCTACAGTCCATGGGGTTGCATTTAGTTGCTGTTGTTCTTTATTGCCAAGTCATGTCTGACTCTTTGCCACCCCATGGACTGTAGCCTGCCAGTCTCCTCTGTCCATGGGATTTCCTAGGCAAGAATACTGGATAGGTTGCCATTTCCTTCTCCTGGAGATCTTCCTGACCCAGGGATTAAATCTGCATTCCTGCATTAGCAGGCGGATTCTTTACCACTGAGCCTTAGGGAAGCCCTTGGCATTTAGTAGCTGTTCAGAAAATTACGTAGTATATGTATTTTTTCATCTTTTCCAACATGTCTATTGCTTTACATTTTAAACTGTTGGAGAGCAAAACAAATCAACAAAAGTGTTAGAATCACATGCGTCATTTAATCCTGGGCAAGGGATGGAATTTCTTGTGGCAACATTAAAGAATCAGTCAGTGCTTTCTTCATATAACTCAAAGTTTGGCATTACTCCTGACTTCAATTATTAGCTAGTGTTGCCCAAACCCAGTTTCTGCTTCAAATGTGATACATGTCCTAATTATTTGGCTAACTGTGCAATAACAGACTTTTTACTTTAAAGCATCAGTTGTGAATCTCTATGTTGCTAAGGATATATTTCAGTGCCAGGGGACCTTGTTAGACCATTTCTTGTAATCAATTAGTTGGCATATAGGCAAGGCTATAAATTCTTTAACTGTCCTCTCTCTATAGGTTTTGATAATTTTCTTTCTTCTTTTTATTGAAGATGAAACACCCTAAGCAGTTGCCATTGCATTTTAGATAGTTTAAAAGTTTTATCCTTTTCTGACTCAGCTTCTCATCAAAAGGCAAGCAGGGGTCCACTGCAACCCCTCCCTGCCTCGCAGCAAAAAACAAGCCCACTCTGGGATCCCTGAGGATTCTGGACAAAAGCACACAGGCTTTGGCAAGTTACTGTGGATGCAAAGCACCACTATTAAAGGAACTATTTGAAACTAAATTGATTCTTTGTTCTTCAGCCAATTGGCTAATCCTCCTCTTGAGACGCAGTTCCATTTCAGAAATCTAAAAACACAGCTCTCGGATTGAGACTTAAAAGAGGCGAGGGATGTGCTGACATAGACATTAAGTAGGATTGAGTCGACCAGCAGCTGCATCCTGATGAGCTCGCTCAGGATTTCCCCGGGCTCCGCGCTCCTGGGGCAGAAGGGAGAGGAGAGAAGGGAAAGTGAGAGGAAGGTCTGGGTGTCTGAGTCTGTGTTGGTGCTGCTCAGAGTGGCCCATCACCTGCGCCCCACCCACTAGATTCCAGCAGTGACCTTTTCCCCTGCTGGACACTTTTTAAACAGTTCCTGACTTTCATGAGAAAACTCTGGTGTCCTGCTCCCCATCTTCACAAGATCGTCCCGGGGAGAAACCTTAAGTGTAGGAGGCAAAACCGTTCAATCTGCCACATGTAGTTCGCATTGCATTTCTTTTAAGGGAGGATTAGGGGGTATGGGGAAGGGAAGACAGAAGAATGGGGGGAAGGAAGGGTGGACTAATCTAGGAAAGCAAGCTGTGGCCAGAACCTCATGGAGATCTCTCCGAGATCTTCTGAGTATTTATAACAACTTTCTCTTCTTGATTTTTAAGCTTTTGCCATTATTTCATTATTACGTGGTGTCTGTTCAATGCGCAAATGTAGAAAGACAAAAATAGAAAAAAAAAATCATAATCCCCAAATTCCTTAATCCTTCCAGTCATTTGTATGCATATATAAGTATATATGGGCTTCCCAGGTGGTGCTAGTGGTGCCAGTGCAGGAGACATAAGACCCCTGGATTCAGTCCCCAGGTCTGGAAGATTCCCTGGAGGAGGGCATGGCTACTCACTCCAGTATTCTTGCCTGGAGAATCCCATGGACAGAGGAGCTTGATGGATTACAGTCCATGCCATTGCAAAGACTAGGACACTACTGATGAGACTTAGTACACACACATTTGTATATATACATCTTTTACATAAATGAGATATACTGTAAGTATTTACTTAATTATACATCGCTCATTCATTTGGGGCTAGTAAATTATGATAGCTACTTTTATGTGTCGATTTGATCCAGCCATGGATTCTGAGATATTTGGCTATTATTTTTAAGTGTGTCTGGGGGTGCATTTCCAGATGAGATTAGCATTTGAGTTAGTAAATTAAAGCAGATTGCCCTCCCCAGTGTGGGTGGGCATCATTCAATCCCCAAATTCACTCTCTCTGATTAACTGTTTGAGCTGCAACATTGGTTTCCTGTACCATCAGTTCCCCTGGTTCTTGGTGTTCAACCTGGGACTGGAATTGCATCACTGGCTTTCCAGAGACACCAGTTTGCATCTCTGGAGAACCCCAATACATAAATATACATTCATGCTAATGTTTTTAGTGGTTGCATAGAATTTTGTTGTATTACTCAGCCATGGGTCTTCCCTGGCAGGTCAGCAGTAAAGGATCTGCCTGCAATGCAGGCGATGCAGGAGACATGGGTTTGATCCCTGGTTTGGGAAGATCCCCTTGAAGGAGAGCATGGAAACCCACTCCAGGATTCTTGCCTGGAGAATCCCACGGACAGAGGAGCCTGACGGGCTACAGTCCATAGGGTCGCTCAGAGTTAAGCACAACTGAGTGACTGAGCTCACTTGCACTCAACCATAATTTAATTTTTTAGTTTCCTGACTGAGCACATTTATATTGTTTTCAAATTTTTAACTATTATAAACAACTAAGAAGAGCTTTCTTGAACACACATTACTGCACATTGTTCTGAACATCCTGATGGCCACGTGGCTTAATCATCCCCCCCCCCAACCCCCGCCCTGTCCCTAGTTTTAGTGCCTGGATTATGATAGGTGATGTAGGCCCCGGCTGTTGCCTGAGATGAAGGGAAACACAGCGCTACACACTCCATCCAAAGAACTGACAGGGGCTGGGTCATTTTAGGCCTCCTTAGAAGCTCTAACACCACCACATCCTTGAATTATGATTGAACAGTTACTTCTTGGGGAATTATGATTGAACAGTTACTTCCTGGGGAATTATGATTGAACAGTTACTTCTTGGGGAATTATGATTGAACAGTTACTTCTTGGGGAATTATGATTGAACAGTTACACAGAGCACATGCTTCTCAGACATCAGCTAATTCAACCCTACTAAGCACAGCGTGGGGAAGCACCTGATAAGGTAAACTCCAACCCAACCTACAAAGAATCTAAGTCAGAACTGACACTTTCAGCATCCACCTTAAGGGACTCAGAACAATCAGATCGTATTACATGATTCTTTTATTCTGACTCTGTTTTGAATGGTTTTACATTTTTCAATTTAGAAAACTTTTTTTTTTTTTTTTGCTGCACCGGGTCTTAGTTGTGGCATGTGAGATCTAGTTCCCTGACCAGGAGTTGAACCTGGCCTCCTTACACGTGAGCTCAAAGTCCCACCGGACCACTGGGGAAGTCCTTTGAATGGTTTTATAATCATGTTTAGACATAGCAGCTCTAAGCTGAATGGAGTTGGGAGGCTGCACTGGGGAATAAGTGAATTGGAGCAGGTGAATATAACTGTCTCCAGTCAGCAGTGGCATTGGTACACGTCATAAAATATTCAAAGTCTTCCCAGGGATGTCAACTTATTCATAATTGACTTAAATGAATCACTGAAAAAAAAGCCTTTAATCTCTCATATAACATGTCTCTAAAAAATAAAGCTAGAACCACAGTTCAGTAAAAAAATATATATATATATATATATATATATATATCCAGCAAGGGTTTCAATCACCTAGATGGATTTGTTGTTTGGTATGGTGGCTTCATTAAGCATTCCACGTTTGAAGGCGCTCAAAACTTGGTCTCAATGGTCTTTAATGAAAGACATATCTAGGAGGATAAAAGTGGCATTGTCCTTCATGTTACCAGTGGAGTTTTAATTTATTTTTCCTTCAGAAAAAAAGAAAAAAGAAACACAAAAGAAAGGAAGAGAAATACTTAAACAGCTCAACTTCACTGTTTCAACAATGTTTTAAAATTCAAATGCAAGTGTTTAGAAAAGCCCCAAATGGAAACACCTTCTTTGTGGCTTCTCCCCTGAAATCTCTTTGCAGAGCTGTAGCTGATAGTGCCACATTGTGGCAGCTGATGAGCACCAGTGGGACGCATCCCTTGGTCATAGTGGGAATTTTCATCATGGAAATGGGCAAATGCTACCAATCAGAGCTCTCCCACCCCCAGAGCCAGTTGTCAAGCCTTCACTAGTTCCTCACTGCTTCCTGCCCCATCCCTGCCCACAGCCCAGTAATCCGCTTCCTCTGACCAAGCATGGCCAGTGCAGAGAAGAGCTGCTGGCTCGCCACACACACACTCTTTGGAACATTGAAGAAATACATCTTTATTAATTAATAAAAGAGTAATCTTAGACTCATGAATAATAGGCATTTTCCTCTATCCTCAGAAAGAACTGAAATTCTACTTATAATTCTCATTTTCACTTTAATGTTCCCAAGACACATTGACACCCTGAACTCTCACAGTAGTTAGAATAAGAAATTAAATTAAAAACTCTTGTGCAGCTTATTATAAATTGCTCATTTGTCAAACCATTAAAGTTTTCGGAATGGCTGTGACTCTTTCCTGGGTTGTTCTGGTCAATGAGCAAAGTATACAGGCACGTGTGTCCCAAATGTTTGTCCCCAATAAACAGTCTTCCAGTGTGATGATTGGTTCATAGTCTACAAGTCCCAGAGTTGGATCCTAGGTGAGAGCTGCTACTTCTCTGCTATGGATTAGCCTTTCCACATGAATGCATTAATAGCCATCATTAACAATCACCCAAGCATGAAACTGACAGACAAAAGATTTGCAGGTTATGACTCTATCACACCAATTTTATTTGTTCACTGATTTATTAAAATTTCATGGCTAAGATAACACAAATTTTAGCTATGCTAACATACATGGATCTTAATTCTTTCTCTACCAGGCTGCATTAATAAACAACATCCTCTTTAATTTTTAAATTTTTTTAATGGAAAAGAAGAATAGGGAGCAAGATATGTAGAAAAAACTTAAAATATCCCACCAAATACCAATAGAGGCTTTCATAGAATACTAATTGTACACTGACTGGCATTCTAGTAAAAATTTGGAACCTCCAACCGGCTACTTGGGCTGAAAAAAAAAAAAAAAAAAAAAAACAGAAAAGAAACAAAAAGATGAAAAGAAAAGGCAATGCTACCTTTGTTTCTCTGAGTCCAGTTGTTGGAAATCTTTCAACTCAGAAAGACTGAACTCATTAATGAGATTAATCCAGTCACATATTGTAGCAAATTACTAAATACTTAGTGCCTTAAAACAACACAAACTCATGATCTTACAGTTCTAAGAATCAGAAGTCTAAAATGAGTCTTAGCTTAAATCAAGGTGTAGGCATTCCTTTTGGGACATTTAGGTATTAAAAAAAAAAAATATTAACTTTTTTCCAGCTTCTAGAAGCTGCCTGCATTCCTTGGCTTGTGGTCCCTTCAACCATTTTCAAATCCATTGACGTATCAGTTTTAAATCAACATCTCTCTTCCTCTCTCTGTCCTTCCCTTGGACACTTAAGATTACATTTGGCCCACCCAAATAACCCAGGACAGATTCCCCCATCTCAAGATCCTTTACTTAATCACAACTGCCAAGTCCCTTTTGTCATATAAAGTAATATGTTCAGTTTTTGAAGATTAAGACATTGCTTTCTTAAAAGGGGTCACTATTTTGTTTACCACAGAGCAAAAATTGCCTTTGGAGGCAGGGAAGATAGTGGCTCATGGTGTGTGTAATGAAGTCAACTGGAAATACTATGGCCTATATTAATTTGTAAGATAGAGCATGGACATGTGGATCTCACTAAGGTGACTTCCAGGTAGAATGGTGAAAGTGTCAACTGGTTCTCTTGTGTAAAGAAGAGAGAGATTATTTACAGAGAGAATTGTTCAGTTTGCAGGCAGAATTGCAAGGAAATATAGATGTAATGGGTTGTAATGCAATGGGTTGAAAAACAAAACCCAGGATGTAATGAGTTGAAAAGCAAAAAACTATTTCATGTTTTCACTATCGTTAGTCAGTGAAAGATTAAAAAAGTGAGACCTGACCTCAGGGTTAAGATCAAATCAGAAGTGTGTTTATAAGAGCTTTTGTTAAGACCTCAGAAGGATTTAGCAGAGTGCCTAGTTAGACCCTCTCCACTAGAATAAAGAATTTCTAAAAATCTTAAAGGCAATGTCCCACAGCACCCTGACACTCAGTCCAAAATAGAGGTCTACCTCAAAAAGAAATATGTGTGTGAGTTTAGGGGCATAGCGTGAACCTAGTCAGACTCATAGAATTCCCACTGAGTGGCCAAATGTAAAAATGTATCAGTTTGGACTAACAGGGGTATAGACAGTTCAAAATGAATAAGAGTCTCTGGGCTCTACCAGCAGCAAGTAGGTGGAGAAAGCTGCCTAGCTGCCAATACAGGCCATTTCTTCTGGAAAAAGAGAGATCAGAGGGTAGAGACAGAAGATGCAGAGAACAATGGATTAGGAAGCAGCTGGGGGTGAAGTGGGGGGTGGCAGAATTGGACCCTCAGCAAGCAACACTCCTTTCTTTGGAATAAGGAGTCCTAACATGGTGGGCCGGGCTGGAGTTCAAAATTGTTATGGACCCATGACTGCTATGAGCCCCTCCAAACCTTTGTATTTTGCTTCACTTTATCTTGCTTTGTTTTTCTAAAGAAGGGCAGAATGCCACTGGCAGTGCCTCATTTGGATATATCAGAAAGGCTTCCCAGGTGGCTCAGTGGTAAAGAATCCGCCTTAATGCAGGAGACATAAGAGACGCGGGTTTGATCCCTGGGTCAGGAAGATCCCCTGGAGAAGGGAATGGCCACCCATTCCAATATTCTTGCCTGGAAAATTCCATGGACAGAGATGGGCTACAGTCCATGGGGTTGCAGATTTGGGCATGACTACATGAATTCCTTTGGCCCATAAGACACCTGCAAACATAACAGAAATAGAGGCTTGAAAAGAGCTTATATGTTTGGGCTTGTCCTCTTGTAATGCTGCCACCAACACGACTCAGTCTAGCCTCCTTGAGGATGAAGAATCACATAGATAAAGAGGTCCCCATCTCAATGCAGTCACATAATTGTGCACGGGCAAAACCAACAGAATAATTTCATAGCAGTAGATAACTAATGTAAGAATTTAGTGTGAACATGGTCCCAGGGCTTCCCAGGTGGTGCTCGTGGTAAAGAATCTGCTTGTCAATGCAGGAGACATAAGGGACATGGGTTCTATACCTGGTTTGGGAAGATCCCCTGGAGGAGGGCATGGCAACCCACTCCAGTATTCTTGCCTGGAGAATCCCATGGACAGGGGAGCCTATCCCCTGTGGGCTACAGTCCATAGGGTCACAAAGAGTTGGACAGGACTGAAGCAACTTAGCTGGCACCACACTGTCCCAGGAGCTCTTGAGAGCAAATGAACTTAAGTGCCACTTTAAATATCTTTTCTAGAATCTGGACCCAGACTACCTCCTCATCTACTCTACAAATCAACCTACCACTCAACTGGTACCATTGCCTTCATTGATACTGGATTATCATTCATAAATCCCATTCCTAAAATTGAGTCCACTTCTTGCCCTCACTTGCATCCACCTTGAGACTCCCAGAATCATATTTTAAATTTTGAAGAACAGTTGTCAATAGTTTTATGAGGTTTTAAAATAACATCATCCCTTATAAGATGTCATATATGGGTCCTTGGGTCTTCTGTTTGCTAATAGTTCAGATTAGAAAGTTATAACCTGTCATGAGAGTAAAGCTTCTTCATCAAGAGGAACTTCCATAATATGTTGTTTTAGAAGATGCTTCTTTCCCTCGAAATATTTTGTCATTTTTACAGAAAGAGCTGTTAATGTTTTAGGTAGCGTCTTTTTATCCTCCAGGTCCTCCTGAGCCTGGACTCCCAAGCAAAGTCAAGAAAATTAGAAACTTCTCTACCACATAGATTAATGAGGCAGATCCACATACTTCACCACCCAAGTCCCTCCCGGGAAGTAACTCCCATGTTTAGAAAAGGGCTCTTCCAGGTTGAAGCAGGCCATAGCACCGATGGGAAAATTAAAGAGGAGAACGACCCAAACAGATTCCCTTACTCACTGCCAAGGACATGGGTAAGAAACAAGTTTTCACTATTATATCACTTCACCTGCTTCTCTCCTCACACCTATGAGATGAGCAGAGCTGGTCAACATCACCACCTGAGAGATAAAGAAACTGAGGCTTTGGAAGAATAAGTAATGAGGTCACGGAGCTTGTATGAGGCAAAGCTACAGCTTTAGCTCAGGTGCCTCTTTGAAACAGTATTTTGACAATTATCACTGTTGGGAGTTGTCTGGACCCAAGTCTTGAATCTTTCTCATATGAGCAGGTAAATTTGATTTTGAAATTTTATATTTTATCTGTGGGAGATAGCAGTTGCATTGCAGAGTTATCATGAGGACTAGATGAAACAGTGAGGGGGAAACAGAAGCAGCCGTTTAATGTGTAGGAACTGAATCAGATCGTGTGCATGCACGCTAAGTGCTCCAGTCATGTCCGACTCTGCAACCCTGTGAACTGTAGCCCTCCAGGCTCCACTGTCCATGAGATTCTCCAGGCCAGAACGCTGGAATGGGTAGTCATGCCCTCCTCCAGTGGATCTTTTGGGCCCAGAGACTGAACCTGGGTCTCCTACATTTCCTTCACTGGCAGGCGGGTTCTTGGCCGCCAGCACCACCAGGAAGTCCTATGTTGTTGCTGTTGTCCAGTCACTCTGTCGTGTCTGGCTCTTTACGACCCCATGGACTGCAATGCACCAGGCTTCCCTGTCCTTCACCATCTCCCAGAGTTTGCTTAAACTCATATCCACTGAGTTGATGATGCCATCCAACCATCTCATTCTCTGCCATCCCCTTCTCCTCCTGCTTTCAATCTTTCCCAAAATCAGGGTCTTTTCCCATGAGTCGGCTCTTCGCATCAGGTGGGAAGCCCTTGAAAATGAGTGAGTGAAGTCACTCAGTCGTGTCCAACTCTTCGCGACCCCATGGACTGTAGCATACCAGGCTCCTCCCTCCGTGGAATTCTCCAGGCAAGAGTACTGGAGTGGGTTGCCATTTCCTTCTCCAGGGGATCTTCCCAACTCAGGGATTGAACACAGGTCTCCTGCATACCAGGCAGAGGCTTTAACCTCTGAGCCACCAGGGAAGCCCTTACAGAGGTTCAAATCCCAATTCTGCTACTTCCTAGCAGAGAGGCCTGGAGCATGTTAATGTCTCTGCCTCTGTTTCCACAACTTTAAAATGGAGATAAAGATAAAAGCCTTACATCATAGGATTTGGAGGAAGATTAAGGATGAGCTAATGTATGAAAAGCTCATCTAACAGGATCTGGCTTATAGTAAGTATCAGTTTGGCCTATAAGTCACATTCAGTTGGGTACAAGTCCTGGGCTCTTTCCACTGCTCCATGCTACCTCAAAACTTTAGGGCTCCCAGGTTCAACTTTGGTGCACCAAATATCCAATTTGCAAACCAAAAGACATAGCTCCTTTTAGGTGGCACTCTTTAAAAAAAAAAAATAGAGAGTTTGTCTCTGCTCTGATGAAGCACAAATGACTTTTTTGTGTATGCCTGCCTATAACTGACTGTATTAAATAAATTATTTGCTATGACAGGGGAAAAGACTGAACATTTTTGAACAAAAGAAACAGTTCCACACCACCTAAGAAAGCTCCATGGTCCCCTGTGGAGCTGAGCAGACACTGGTAAGGATCAATGTCTTGGAGAGCCTAGGCTATACGTCAGCCATTCAGCAAACCTCTATCAGACTTCTGAGACTCTGAGCTCTAGGGATAAAAGAGGATGTCAATCAGAAATGCTAATAAATCCTGAGTCTGAAAACAAAGGAGCTTAAAAATAATGACAGAGTTCAGTGCATAATCAGGGGAGTTCTGTTTACGCATGTTTAGTTTTTTTTTTATTTTCTGTAATTAAATTTATTTATTTTTAATTGCAGGATAATTGTTTTACAGAATTGTGTTGGTTTCTGCCAAACATCAGCATGAATCAGTCATAGGTATACCTATGTTCCCTCCTTCTGGAACCTCCCACCTACCTGCCTCCACATCCCACCCACTAGGTTGTTAAACAGCCCCAGTTTGAGTTCCCTGAGTCATATAGCAAAGTCCCACTGGCTATCTATTTTGCATATGGTAATGTACATTTCCATGTTACTCTCTCTATACATCCCACCCTCTCCTCCCTCCCCCGCACACATACAGATGTAGTTTTTATAAACTTTGAAGATATGCTCTTAGGTAAAAAAAAGAGAAGTCAGAGAGACAGGGAGATAAGGAAATAACCATGTGAGGAATGCAGTTAATCTCAACCAAACTCCTACTCCCCATGACTACACCGGGGGATGACAATGCCAGGACAGTGACACGGCCACCTCACGGTAGACTCATGAGCCTCCCCAGTGGAAGCACTTGCCTCACCAAGGTGTGAATGGAGGGCAAAAGGGGGCTGCTTTTCATATAGCCTGTCTCAAAGGCAAGCTGACATCTTCCCCTGGTGCCCGACCAAAGCAAGATCCATCTGCTCTACTAATGACCCAGTTTTGTTCCATTGTATGGCTGAGTAACAGTCCATTGTATATATGTACTGTATCTTCTTTATCCACGCATCTGTCCATGGTCATTTAGGTTGCTTCCAGCTAGGTGTGTGCTTAGTCATGTCTAACTATTTGCAGCCCTACAGACTATAACCCGCTAGGTTCCTCTGTCCATGGGATTCTCCAGGCAAGAATCCTGGAGGGGGTTGCCATTTCCTCCTCCTGGGGATCTTCCAGACGCAGGGATTGAGCCCATGTTTCCTGCAACTCCTTCATTGGCAAGCAGATTCTTTACCACTGAGCCACCTGGGAAGCCTTGCTTCCGGTCCTAGTTATTGTACATAGTGCTACAGTGAACACTGGGATACATGTGTCTTTTTGAATTATGATTTTCTCAGGATGTGTGCCCACTAGTGAGGTTGCTGGGTCATATGGTCAGTGCTCTGTGATGATCTAGATGGGTGGGAGAGCAGGTGGGGTAGGAGGGAGGTCCAAGAGGGAGGGCATATATGTATACATTAGCTGATTCAATTTGTTTTTTTTTTTTTCTTCTTTTTTTTATTAGTTGGAGGCTAATTACTTCACAACATTTCAGTGGGTTTTGTCATACATTGATATGAATCAGCCATAGATTTACACGTATTCCCCATCCCGATCCCCCCTCCCACCTCCCTCTCCACCCGATTCCTCTGGGTCTTCCCAGTGCACCAGGCCTGAGCACTTGTCTCATGCATCCCACCTGGGCTGGTGATCTGTTTCACCATAGATAGTATACATGCTGTTCTTTTGAAATATCCCACCCTCACATTCTCCCACACAGTTCAAAAGTCTGTTCTGTATTTCTGTGTCTCTTTTTCTGTTTTGCATATAGGGTTATCGTTACCATCTTTCTAAATTCCATATATATGTGTTAGTATGCTGTAATGTTCTTTATCTTTCTGGCTTACTTCACTCTGTATAAGGGGCTCCAGTTTCATCCATCTCATTAGGACTGATTCAAATGAATTCTTTTTGACGGCTGAGTAATATTCCATGGTGTATATGTACCACAGCTTCCTTATCCATTCATCTGCTGATGGGCATCTAGGTTGCTTCCATGTCCTGGCTATTATAAACAGTGCTGCGATGAACATTGGGGTGCACGTGTCTCTTTCAGATCTGGTTTCCTCAGTGTGTATGCCCAGAAGTGGGATTGCTGGGTCATATGGCAGTTCTATTTCCAGTTTTTTAAGAAATCTCCACACTGTTTTCCATAGCGGCTGTACTAGTTTGCATTCCCACCAACAGTGTAAGAGGGTTCCCTTTTCTCCACACCCTCTCCAGCATTTATTGCTTGTAGACTTTTGGATAGCAGCCATCCTGACTGGCGTGTAATGGTACCTCATTGTGGTTTTGATTTGCGTTTCTCTGATAATGAGTGATGTTGAGCATCTTTTCATGTGTTTGTTAGCCATCTGTATGTCTTCTTTGGAGAAACAGCAGAAACTAGCACACGTTGTAAAGTAATGACACGCCAATGAAAAAATAAAAGTAAAATTAATGCCAAGAAAAGAAGCTCCATCTACTCTAACACTGGAGGAGAAACAGCCTTCAGTAGATTTCCTGACACAAATGTCACATCCAGTGAACTGCCTTCCTAAGGGTTTTTAAGGGTAATCTTAACAACAGATTTTCACCTCAGCTGCAGCTCCATTATTCTGTATTCTCAGAGTGTATACAACAGTGCTTCAACCTTGGATCATTAATGTAACCTAGAAGAAATAAGAAACTTCAGTCTTCCTTCTAGAATGCAATTGATCAGGCTTGTCAGTTCACACCCATACATTTAATTGGATGGCATTTTGGTAGGGCACAGAATTGCAATCTTGTGTACAAAAAAGGAAAGCAGAGATGTTTATCATTCCTTCACCCATCCTAACAATTATCGTGCTTCATCCTGTACAAGTAACAGTGTGTTCACCCTTCAGCCACTGGGCTTTGGCCACATTCCTGTGATGAAGTGTAATATTTGCAATAATGAAACTCAGCAGGAGTCATTTCCTTGGGGAAAAAAAAATGTAGAATAACTGTAGTACTATGCTTTCATCATCTGCTATGAAAGTAATACCAACTGTCAGGAGGATTTGCTTTAAGTTTATCTGAAACTAATTTATACAGAATGGGATAAAGTACTGCTTCTCCCTGGAAATTGTGTGTGAGGAGAGGGGAGGAGATACAATTAAAGAGCCTTTTTTTCAAACAGAGCTTTTAATACAGGAAATTCAGACAGATAAAATATCTGTTTTCAATAGAGTTAAAATTTCTTAAACTTGAAGCTTTGTTTTATATATAAAATGAAAATGAAATGATCCTATTGTCTCTTTCTCAGCTTGATTATCAGCATTCAATTCAAATTTTGTCCTAGATTATGTTATCAAGAAGCAATGCAAGCAAAAAAGAAAAATAAATTTTAATTGCATCTTATTTAATTGATAAAGTTATTAGTATTATTCCCATTGTAGAGATGAGGAGCCTGAGGTTCCAGTAAATTAGGTAACATACTATTGTCTCATAGGTGATGGAACTGGGTTTGAATTTAGTTAGGTCTCTTCACACCAACATGGCTTTTTTTTTCATATGACTCATATCCCTGAACCATAGGACCATATCAAAGGTAGCTAACTTTACTCTCTTTGTGTAATCAGAGATACTTCTACTATACCCTGGGCCACTGACCAAGAAAATAAAGAAGAAAACATCTTCATGCCCTCTCTCCTTGGCCATCTTATCTGATTGGATAATCTGGGACAAATCCAAAAATTATAGTGTGCTCTCTTTCAAAGGCAACTCTTCCTCTCTAACAGCTGGTGGAAAACTGCATACAATCTATGGAAACCACAAATCAATTAATCGATCTGCTGGCCCAAATTAGAGCAAGAGATATTTTAAAACCTGTAATAATTCACTTAATCTTAAAGGTGTAAAAAGTTTAGAAATTTAAGAATGTGTCATTATGAAAAGCGTGTTTGGGTACCAATGAAATTGCACCTAGACTGCTGAGCATTCAGCAGAGAACTGGTTCAATGTTTAATGTATCAGGTGCTCTCTCTGGTGGCACCTGGGCCTCTCAAGGCCTGCTCCTCCACTCAGCCTCAGGGAACCTGAGGAGCAGCAGCCACTAAAAAGCACTGGGAGCAGCAGGAAAAAAAAAAAAAGTAGGTAACTTGAGATTAACTTTCTATCCCTCAGGCTGATAAATGCAGAGTGGGCAAAAGCAAAAAATAGAAATTTCCCATCACCTTCTTGCAATCTTCCCCCAGGATTCTGCAAGACCACTGTGCTGTCGATGGTAGCAAGATGTATTCCCTCAACCAACCACAGAAGACTGGCTTCTTCAGCAAACACCCTGTTTTTCACACACCTTGATTCTGTCTTTTCTAGTTTTCAATTTTCTAATCCATTTCTTCCAATAGCTTTCAAGAGAAAAGGGGAAAATGCTTTCAAACTCTAATGTAAAAGTATACAAATGAATAATCGCATGCATGTGCACTTCTGTTTGCTTTTAAGTGAGTATTTTGATTCTGTCGACAAAGCACAAAATGAAGTGGGTACCAGAAAATAAATTCATAAATTCCTCACACATAATTCAGGCCTTCCAAAATCAAACGGAAGCCCAAATTATTTGATCAAGTGAACCTGATAATAACCAGCTCTGCATTGTCAGTCAATTGCATGTGGGAACAACTTGGTGGAATGCCATTGCTTATGACTGTTATCATGGCCATCTACAATGCAACATTTAGACACTTAACAAGTTCTAAATAAGCATTGTGTCTCGCCACTTACAATGGTCCTAAATAATGAATTCTCTGAGGTTTAATTTATTCATCTGCATAATGAGTAAGTTCAAATAAATAAGCCCTGATATCCTTCCCAGCTATCTCATTTTCTAAAAATAGTCTAAGACCATCAGTATGGCTGAAATAAGGGCATTTTGTAAATTGTAATTTAAACCAAATGAAAGACAGGAAATTATTTTAAGGAAGCAATCAAAACAATGGACAAAAGTCAAAGGAACTGAGTTTCTTGGTTAGCTATTGTGAAATAAAAAACCACATCAAACTTAATGCCGCACACAGCAGTAATCAGTTATCAGTATTTCCTCTCACAGTCTTGGACATTTTAGGGCTTGGATGTGGATGTTGTTCAGGATTTTCCATGAAGCTGGGGTCTGAAGTGCCTTGGGGCTGGAGTCATGCCAAGCTGTCCTCACTCCTCAGTCAGGTTCTTGACACCGGTGATCAGCTGGGACTTCAACAGCCAATGCTGCCCAAAATACCTTTTGGGTAGCCTGCACTTTCTTGAGGCATGGCAGCTAGATTCCAAGAGGGAGCATTGCAAGAGAGAGAGCTAGGTGGTTTGCCTTCTATGACCTGGGAAGTCACATATTTTCACGTCCCTGAATTCCTAAACGTTTAGTGTTGCAGAAGCAAGCCACTAAGTCCTATCCATATTCAAGGAGAAAGGAAGTAGTTTCTACTTCTTGATGAGAGGAAAGTCAAAGAATTTACATGATTTTTGAAATTCCCACATTGGGCTTTAGTCAAATCACTTAATATTTAGGGCTTCACAATTCAATAAATTATGAAAATATGTATTTTGACGTCTAAAAGTCAAATATAAAACAGCAATGAATTCACCTGAATTTCTACAAATAGTTTCTCTTTCAAGAAAATAATAGCAATAATATTAATATTAGCATTCATTGTGTGATTATTATGCTAAATTCCTTAAATATATTTTAAATTCCCTACATCATAAATGTAATTATCATCCCCTTCAAACCTTATTGGGCTTCCCTGGTGGGTGACACTTCCAGCTGTGCCTAAAACTCAGAGTAACACGTTAACATTTGAGAAACCTAACACAATCTATGTTTGCAATTGCTCACATAAAGAAAGACTGTAAACATTTCTTTAGCACTCTGCAACAGTAATGTTATTTTGGTTTAAGATGTGTTTTCAGTACACTGATCATTATCAGGGAATGTTACTTATTCTTTATATGGAGAATAAATACAACTGCCTCAAGTCCCTTTCCCAAGTTCCTCTGGGCAATTTATTCTGTAGAATAAATCATCCCCAAAGGAGTGTGCTTTAAGGACAAATGTATGTTCCCATTCTGCCAGTAGACACTCCAGAAGGACCCTTGAAACCACTTTGGAGGATACCCAACCAATAAAGAAAACTTTTCCCCATCAGAGGAGACCACAGGCACTTATGGCAGGCCAGGCTGCAGGGAAATTCTGAAAGCAGAACTTTATCAGAATGCCAGACCAGAGCCCAAAGCCAAGTGTTACTGAGCATGGAAGAAACCTGTTCCTTCCACAGAGCATTTCATGCAGACTGGCCTCATTATTTTAAAAGACAGTCAGTCACAGCCTTAACAAGAGGTGCATGTGAAAGCCAGCCTCAGCATGATCAGGCATTCAACTGAAAAGTGAGTGTGTGCCAAGGCCAGGGGTTAAGTTAGACAGAACATGTCCCTCCCCTCCCCAGTTATTGACATATTGACCGAGCAGAACAGTCAGAAATCCAGGCCATCCCTCAGTCCTCCAAGTCCACACCACTTTACTGCAAAGGAAAATAGCCTTGCAACAAGTTGGAGAGCATGATGCTGATTATACTAATCAAGTGTTGATCTCTCATCATTTCCAAATCACCAAAATGACCATTTAGAAAAGGTCAGATTTAATTCAACACAATCGCCCACAGGGAGCATGGAATCATGCTATGTTAGGGTTGGATTAAAAAAAATTAAAGAAAAGATAAATAAAAGTACAAAGCACCTAAAGAAGAAAAGGAAAAGAACAGACACTGTTCAACTTCCCCCTTGGAATTTATCCCATTGAAAAATGTTTCCATGCACATTCAGCACCCAGGGAGGCTGGGGTTTTATTATATATCAGTAGACAACCAAGTATGAATAAATCAAAAACTGAATTTGCTCGGACAAAAATATGCCTGAAAAGAAATCAAACTGGCCTCTTGAGATACACAGAAGTCCAGATAAACTTAATAACAGAGTTTATTGAAACCGTTGCCCTGCTGTTAGACTTTTACCAGTCTCAAACACCTGGTGAGTAGTCTTCTACCCTGTGAAATTTCCATTACATAATTAGCTTGCAAACATTCCCCTGACTGCTCTTGTATATGCTCTTCCAGGGATGACTAGGAGGGCTCCATGATTGTTCTTGCTTATTGCAGAGCAAAGGTGTCAGGGGGGTGTTTAAGATGTGGCAATGGCTATTTCAAGGTCTGGACCACACTAAGTCTCCAAAAAAGGATTTGAATCCAAACTCTGTGGCTTGTTTCTAATAGACTTTGCTCAATATAGTTGGAGTATCCAAATTTTCTAACATTCTTTAGAAATACAGTGAAATTCCAGAGCAGAGAACATGCCCCCCAAAAGTCCAAGTTTCAACAAATGAACAATATTTGTATAAATTTATATATATTCACATATGTACTTATATATATTTGTATATTGTAAGTAAATTATATATAACCATGTAATCTGTTATATATATATACAATTATATATAACATATAAATATATACCTATTTATATATTTTATATTATATATATAATTTATATATTTACATATTTTATACATATGTATTAATTATAAACCACCGAGTCACCGCCTTATTTTCTATTTTCTCATACTAGATATGTTGCTTTTTTCCCCTCATTGTAGGTGGTCACTTTTCTTTGAATACAAAGACTGAGAATTAATTTTAGAGTTAATCAATGCATGTTGATAAGTGCATACTCTATGCTAAAGACTGTGAAAGATGCTTTCAACTGCTTCTACCTTATTTAATCTTCCACTCCTTTATTTAATCTTCCAGCTTCTCCCTCTACTACATGATGTGGGTAAGTTAATTTGTGTCTTGGAGTCCCAGTCTCTTCATAAGGACAACGGGAATAACTATTGTACCTACATCGTAGGATTACTGTCAGAATCAAATAAAATAATGATGAAAGTGAAGTGAAAGTGTTAGTGGCTCAGCTGCGTCCTACTCTTTGAGACCCCATGGACCATAGCACACCAGGCTTCTCTGTCCATGGGATTCTCCGGGCAAGAAAACTGGAGTGGATAACCATTCCCTCCTCCAGGGGATCTTCCCAATCCAGGGATCGAACTGGGGTTTCCCACACTGCAGGCAGATTCTTTACCATCTGAGCCACCAGGGAAGCCCCAAAATAATGATAGTGTATATATATAAGGATTTTTTTGTTGCAAACAAATTTTTTAAAAAAGACTTGAATAAAAAAAGTTTGGAGAAAAAAATGGAGGAAGTAAAAAGATTAATGAGAAAACTAAAGGACCATGTTCTCACCAGCTAGATATTCCCAGAAAGTGTTCAGGGTGGGAAGCACACTACCGTATCACAGTGAAGCCACCAGTAGTGAATGAATTCTAGCTATATCTGCCAGTTACCTTGCTCAATATATACAACTCCCAAACCGGAAGCTCTGGTTAACCATATTTGAATTATGTGACTTTCCTTTGGGGCTTCCCTGGTGGTTCAGTGGTAAAGAACCTGCCTGCCAATGCAGGAGATGCAGGCTCGATCCCTGGGTCAGGAATAGCCCCTGGAGAAGGAAATAGCAACACTCTCCAGTATTCTTTCCTGGGAAATCCCATGGACAGTGGAGCCTGGTGAGCGGGGTTGCAAAAGAGTTGGACATGACTTAGCAACTGAATGAACAACTTTCCTTTAGGTATATTGGGTGAAGTAAAGAAAGATCTTAAAAAAAAAAAAAAGCAAGATCTGGCAAAAGGAATCCCATCAACTCCAAGGTTGAGAAAGGAGACCCCTGAGTTGACAGCCCCACTAAGAGGCCACAGACCTAGGGAGAGTTAAATCTCCCACAGGAACTGAACCCTATCAGAGGGAAAGAGAATGGATGCCACGTATCAGGATAAAGGAAGTCCACTACTGTATAAAATACATGGTGCATGTGGGAACTCAGTAAGCGTCAATTATCTATAACTTCCTTAGGATGTAGCTATGGTTATTCCATTCTGCAAAATAAATAAATAAATAAATAAACTAAAGTTCAAAATGGTTAGGTAATTTTCCCAAATTATGTTAAAAAAATATTAATAAGTGAAACAAACTACCTGAATTCCAAGGCCAAACACTTCCAGTGGGAACAATGAGGCTGAAGAGTTGAGAAAAAATAAAGAGCTATATAGTGCAATGAGTAACAAACAAAATATGTTTAGGATTTTAGTCATTAGGCTTGATTTTTCCTTGGGAACGGCCTGAATTTTCAATGTCTTGCTCTTATGCAATCTTTTCTGTGATCTTTGGATGTGCATTCCTGTGGGGATCAAGTATCATTATTCCCCCTTGGGGAGGCCTTCTGTTCAACAAAAGAAAAGCCATACTTCTTCAGAGAGGTTAGAAGGTGCAAGTACAAGCTTTAACCATGTGTTTTCTGATGAAATAGGTAGAAAACAGTAAATGTTGATGAAGCCAGACACACAAGAATTTTGCAACTCATCCCACATGAAGGGAAGGCCACCTGAGGCAGCTGAGATGGCAGAAGGCATTGGTATCTTATGACGGTTATCTGGAGATGTTTCCCTGAAGCCTAGACCCCAGTCATCTCTAACTGATAGCAAAGCCTGTTGACACAGTAAAAATATTAAAATTGAAGAAAAAGAACACATTTGTTTTCAAGGGTTACTTCCTCATTCCTACCCCACAATCACAATTCAAAGAAAATTCTCAGTGCAGCTTGTAGCAAAGATCTGAGTACTTCAGAGTGGAGAAATGCTAGTGGTATATATGCTGCCCTCATTTCTAGCATGTTAGAACAGTTTACTAAGAGTTCCCTTTGCAGAATTTTAGGGAGAAACAGGAATAGAATTTAGGGAAGTTGGTTAGATCCTTGGACATCAGCATAAACACTCCTATGAACGAAAAAAAAAAATGAGGTCAAAAAGTATATGAGGGGACGTGGGACTTGGAGATGGTGTATGGCAGACGTTTGCTGCAGAGAGGAGCATCCCAGTGCCCAGATTCTGTCTGCAGTCAGGGGATTTCAGGGTCAGCAGTGAGGGATGCTTTTTGAGGGTGGTGATCCTTGTTTCAAGTACCAGGGCAGCAGGAAATACTCACCAAAAGTGTCGATTTTCTATGAGAGATGAACTAGAGAGAGACTCAGATGGGACAGGAGTAGCCAGAGCTAAGAACAGAGAAGGTGCTGAGGCAGGAAAAGAAGAGGATAGCGGACAACCCGAGGGAAAAGAGAAGAGTGTTATCAGTGGGAACAGAAAAGAGGAGAATGTTCACAGCCCCAAAGAGCACATGAGCAGTCAAAGAACCAATGGGAATGAGAGGGTAAATAGATAAGCCACAGTATAACTGCTCTTTGTGCCGACATGCTCATAGGGTACTAACCCTGTGCAAGCACTCGTCTTTTCTCACAACAACAGAGGAGGTGTATTATTGTCCCTGTTTTACATGTAAGGAGATTTAGCAAGGGCAAGTAACTTGCCCGAGGTCATACACATTACAGTAGAAGCAGAGCAAAACCCAGTCTGTCTCCACAGCCCACATTTTGCGTCAGCGCTATGCCCATATTCCAACCTACATGTTGAAATACACATTTCAACTTACAATTATCATGTGCACTTTTCTCTACAATTCTTTATAACAACTGCATTCTACCAGACATATTACCTTGAAGCTTGCTTTTTTTTTCCCCTTAATGTCATATCTGGGATATTTCTTCTTGTCTGTTATCTGTTCCTTTTGTAATTTTAAAATGTTCCTTAGAATACCACAATGCAGTGGTCAGCAAACTATAGCCCACTGGCCAAATTGGGCCTGTCACCTGTTTCTGTAAATAAAGTTTTACGGGCACTCAGCTACATTCATTTTTTATATATTTTCTATGGCTACTTTCCTGCTTTAACAAGAGTTGAACAATAACTACAGATGTTGTATGACACTCACAGAAAACATTGGTGTCTTTTTATAAAATTGCTTTGATTACTAGAAAGAGAATGAATATCCTCTCATACGCTTATTGTCCATTGCATTTTCTCACCTATTGCTGCTTTGCTTTGCTCACTTTTGCACTATTGTTAGGAGTATAATGCAGGGTGAAGCATACTTTCTCTGCATACTGCTGGAATTAGCTAAAATCCTGTCCCCAGAACTTATTATTTGAGTGATATAGGGCATGGCACTTGATTTTTCTGTACCTCAGTTTCTCAGTCTGTAAAGTGGGATGATAATATTGCCTCTGTTTATTACAATTATTACAAGAATTGAGAGACAACTACCCTTTTTATTTATCACTTCTCTTTTTCTCTGTTTTTGATATCCTGTGAGTCAAACAGTAAGACCTTTTGCAACTTCCTTCTCAAAATTCCTAAAACACAGAATTTTTGAAGGCACTAAAAAGTGTGTTGTTGGCCTTTAGGTAAGATCAGCGAGGCCCATAGCTAATGGGAACAGAAGATCTTGCTGATGTGATTCTGGGTGGTGCAAGAATAAAATATCTTGTTTCATTTCTTTGCTCACAAACCTTTCCTACATCAGTCCAGGAAACCGTAAGTGAATCTTACTGTGATAAGTTAGGGATCACTTTCTTAACATTAGTTTCGTTTTATCGACATGAGGAGACAGAATCCAAAACCCACTGAGATTGTGATCTGCCCATTTAAAAAAAAAAAAATTTTTCCCATAAATTGCAGATTCCCTGCAATTTGGAAAAATATTTATATCCCTCTCATTGCTTCTATTATCTATATTAAACTTACGTCCTCTTTTAGCTATTAAACTGAATGGCTTGAGAACAAACTAAGCATTTGTTTTATCTTTGCATACCTCACAGCCCCCAGCAGAATATGTTACACAAATAGGTGCTCATTAAATAGTAGTGTACCATATGAACTAATTATTAGTGGTTATTACCATTAATAACAGTGTAAATAAAAATCAACCAGCTCACCTGGTTTCTTTCTTTCCCCAGAACAAAATTTTTTAAAAGGAATTTTAGTCAGTTTAGGGCTTTGTGCTATTGGGTTATGACTAATTAAATGTTTTCCAGGTTGAAGGGTGGCTTAAACATCAGAAATTTATTTTCTCACAGACCTGAAGCTCGGCAAGTCCAAGATCAGAGTGTGGGAAGGTATCATCCGAGGCCTCCCTCCTTGGCTGGGTGGCCTCCATCTCACCATTTTCTTGTGTGGTTTTTCTCCTATACACATGCATCCCTGCTGTCTCCTTTTGCATCCAGATTTCCTCTTCTTTTAAGGACACCAGCCACATTGGATTAGGGAGCACCCAAGACTTCATTTTAACTTAATCACCTCTTGAAACACCCCATCTTCAAATACAGTCACATTCTGAGGTAATGGAGGTAAGACTTCAATATATGAATTTGGGTGGGAGACGCAATTCAGCTTGGAGCAAAGCAAATCAAATCTCTCTCTCTCTTTAACTGGAGGCTAATTGCTTTACAAAGTTGTGTTGGTTTCTGTCATGTATAAACATGAATCAGCCCTAAGTATACACATGTCCCCTCCCTCTTGAATATCCCCCTTCTCCTCACCCCGTCCCTCACCCCTAGGCTGTCACAGAGCAGTACCAGGTTGGGCTCCCTGTGTTAATACAGCAATTTCCCACTAGCTATCTATTTTATTACATGTGGTAATGTATGTTTCAATGCTAGTCTCTAATTTTGTTCCATCCTCTCCTTCCCCTGCTCTGTCCACAGGCCTGTTATCTATGTCTGCGTCTCAAAGAAAATCTCTTTAAAACAAGTGTAAGCTATATTCATTGACCCACAAAACTGAGTACAAGTAGACGATGGAGAGATGTTCAGAGGATTAATGCTTGGAATTCTAAATAACCCAGATTATACAGCCCATCTGAAGACTTGAAGCTGAGTCATAGAGCCAATTATCTCAATTATCCTCATTTCACTGAAGCGATACTTCAGGGGTTTTGAGTAGTATTATTTTTTAAAAAGATGAATTATGATGGCAAATTTCACCAAAAAGTCTAAAAATAATTTTAAGTATGTTGCCAACCCTACAGGTTATTAAGCATCTTTAGACTAGAAAGAACAGAAAAGGCACTTTTAAAATTAGAGACCGCTACATCCTACATGGTGGGAGGGAGAAGAGGATGAATTTGTCTCTAGCTGTGTATGATGATGTGAGTCTCTGGTTAACTGATGCTTTCCTAGCCCCATGCCTTTGCTTAGGTTCATTCCTCTGTTGAAGTCCCCTTTCCTTGACCCTTGAAAAAATGTTGAACCTAAATGTCCCCTTCACCATGAAGCATCTCCTGATCATTGCAGCAGGAAAGGATCTCTCTTTTTCTTGTATTTCTCAGATGACTGAGGAGTGAAAACTGAGCTCTTATAATGAAAACACCCAGAAATATTGTGGCTTGGATAAGATGAAAGTGTATGGATTTCCAATATAAGATTCTTAAAATGAGCAGTCCAGGTGAGCCCCCATCATTTACAGACCCAGACTCCTTTTGTCTTTTGGTTCTGCCATCTTTGGGGTCATTATCCTTATCCACATAGTTGAAGCTGAGTCACATAAAAGAGCTCAGAGGAAGTAGAAACAGCAAGAATCCAGGGCCTATGATGTTCTTTTAAGCAAGAGAGATAAAATTTGAATATGCCATTTTTGCTCACATTTTACTCATAAAATTTATCTCATGGCCACACCTAACTGCACGGAAGGATGGTGTACTAGTTGGGGTTCTCTAGAGAAATGGAATCAATAAGAGAGAGAGAAAAGAGGGGAATTTATTACAGGAATTGTCTCATGCAATCATGCAGGTTAAACCATTCCATAATCTTCCATCTGCAAACTGGAGGACCAGGTAGGCCAGCAGTATAATTCAGTTCAAGTTCAAAATCATGAGAACCAGGGTATGATGCTCTATACTCTACAGCAGGAGAAAATGGATGTTTCTGCTCCAGCAAAAGGAGAAAATTCACACCTCCTATGCCTTTTTGTTCTTTTCAAGACCTCAGGTGAATTGGATGATGCCCACTTGCATTGATGAGGGCAATTTTCTTTCCTCAGTCTACCTATTCAAATGTTAATATCTTTTGGAAACACCCTCTCAGACACAATCAGAAATAATGTTCTACCAGCCGTCTCCACACCGCTTCGCTCAGTTAAGCTGACACATAAAATTAACCATCACAGCTGGGAAATGTATTTTCTCACCAGAAGAAGGGTAACTTTTGGGTAACTAGTTGTCACCACTCCAAATTCTTATAACACTTCTAAAAGACCTTTTATTAGAGCTCCTTGTGAAGGTGTTTTATTTCCTCAATTCATTGTAAGCTCCGCAAGTGCAGAGATGACTAGAACTCATGAGACTGGATGTTTTGTACCATTGACAGCTCAGCGGCCCACACTTGTGTTCAATAAAAAAGAGCTGGATGAGTGAAATGTTCATCTTATTTATACAGAGGCCATGGATACTCTGCCTGATCACTCTTCTTGTAAGACATACTTCAATTAAAATGAATCACCTATAAATATATCTACTTAATATTGTTTTCTCCTCATGTGTACCATATCCCTTTGTGATACTGTAAATAAAATGAGGACAGGGACCACCAGGTCTGCAGTCTATGCTCACTTGGGACGTACATGGAAAATACTTGGTAAATAATGAATGAGTGTATTTGTCAAATGGTGGTGATGGGTTCTTAAGAAATGTAGAGGTGAGGGTAGTAGTGAGTGTGAGAGAGACTGGAAGGCATTTTCCTTTTCTCCTGGACATGCATTTAGACCTGTTGGTGACAAGTGTGGTCTTGAGGGTGGATTCTGGCCAATGGGATGTATGGGTATCAGGGTCAAAGTGAGGTCCTTCCCTTCTGGCCTCAGGCCAGGTAACCCCTCCAGGGCCACCATCTGCCTGCATATCCTCTGCCTGCTGACAAGATACAAGAGAAGACCCTGAGGTTTTGAGGGATGATGGAGCCATCAGATGGAAGGATAAATGAATTATCATGTAAAACACTGCCAGCCAAGGACTTGCAAAGAACAGGAGACAAGTTTCTACGGTCCTGAGCCACTGGTGTTCTGTATACTTTTGTTAAAGCATTTCACCTACCCTGACACAGAAAGAAAATCCCAGAAAAAAAAAATTTTGATATTTCTTAATCCTTTTCAGCAAGATGCTCCACTTCTTTCCTCATTTCCGGACATGAAGTTCACTAACCAAAATGCCTGAAACTCTCACAATGGAAAATTCATTATTTTTAGATTTTAGAACTTAGTTTTTGCAACAGTTTTTTTGCGGTTAATAGGCATACAGTAAACTACACATATCTAAAATGTATCAATGTAATGTTTCTCCACATGTAAACACCTGTTAAAATATACCTACACAAATGCATCATCTCCAACAACTTCCTTATGGCCTATTTTAATCCATTCCTCCTTTTCTTCCCCATTCTCTCCTTGTGACATCCTGTTCCCCAGATATCAACTTATCAGTTTTCTATCACTATGTGTTAGGTTGTAGTTCCTAGATTTTTATGTAAATGGAACCACACAGCATTTACTGGGCTTTTTCCAGCTTCTATCATTCATGTAATTATTTTGATATTCTTTTATATGGTAAAGTATATCTGCAGTCTATTCCTTTTTATTACAGATCAATCCTCTATCCTGTGGATATACCTCAATGTATTTATCCACCACCCATTGATGGACATTTCAATGGTCTCAGTTTGGAACTATAACAAATAAAAACCATTATGAACATTGATATACACACCTTGATATGGACATATGTTTTTGTTTCTCTTAGGTAAATAACAAAGACTTTAAGGGCTGAGTCATACAGTAGGTATTAATATATGCTTAACTTTTTTTTTTTTCTGGTACCTATGTTTTTTTTTTTTTTTTTATTGTTCATTATAGAGATTTTTTATTTTTTTGAGCTGATGAATTGGGTGGAGAGGGAGGTGGGAGGGGGGATCGGGATGGGGAATACGTGTAGATCTATGGCTGATTCATATCAATGTATGACAAAACCCAAAAAAAAAATATATGCAATAGCATTAATATATGCTTAACTTTTAAAGTAAGCATCAAAGGAATGTACCACTTTGCACTTCCACCAGCATTGTATGACAGTTCTACTTCCTCTATATCCTCCCCCAACAGCTCACATAGTCAGTCTTTTAAATTTTAACTGTCTTAGTAAGTATATATGGTATCTCATTGGCCTGAAAGAAAAATCTTGAAGCTACTTTTAAAATGCCACTTTGACATTGTGAAAAGAACATGGACATCAATGGTAGAAGAAATGGCTACATGTCTTCAAAATAACATTTTTGTAAATTCAACTCTGTCAGACAAGGGGGCATTCTAAGGAACGGCCGCTACAAGGACTTAGAAGTATAAAGGAGCTTGTGTGACTCATGACAACCATTCAATAGTGCTAGAGTTTAGAGTGAGAAGTCCAGATTGGCAAGAGACAATGCTGTAAAAGCAAGTGGTGGCCAGTTCATAAAATGCATGGCATGCCATATAAATAGCTTAAGATTCTGATCCTTGAAAGGTAAAGCCATGATGGAGGAGGGTGCCATAATCAGATTCATGAATTAGAACTGGCAGATCTTTCAGGAACCAGCAGAGGAGAGGTGAACCCTGTGGAAGGGAGTCCTCTAAGAAGATTTCTGCATGAGTGGGTCTGAGATATGAGAACCTGATCTAGGATAGCAGTAGCAGGGAGAGAGGATGGAAACCAAGATACAGAGAAAAGAATTAACCAGGGTTGGGGAGGATTCCCTGGATTATGGGTGACTTACAGGTTTTTGCTTTGAGCAGATGGGTAAGCAGGGTGTCTCCTTGTAAAATAAGGAAGAAAAATTTGCAAACAGTTGTGTAAGGGAAGATGATAAATTCTTTCCAGGACATTCTGAGATTAAGGTAACTCTGACTATCAAAATGGAAACATTTGGGAGTTAACTTTTGCCTCATTTGTTCAAAACAAATGTATTAATCATTGTTTATGTGCCAGACATCGTAAAGAAATGTGGGGCTGAAAGTAAGACTAGACTAGGAACTAGATAGCTCGATTTCAACACTGGTAAGCCAGCCAGTCAGCTAGTTATTTTTCATTTATCTTGGATAAGACTCTTAAATTCTTACTTATCTCTAAAATTGAGGTAATAATACCAATCTTGGCCATATGCAATAGAGTAAAGAGCAGTATTATATCAGATATAAGAGGATAATTCAAAGTAGAAAGGGTTAAGAACCCTTTGGAGATTTAAAGGGTTCTGGAGACCCAGAAGAGTGTTTACTTTCAATTGTCTCTGGCCTCACATTGTAATATATGACTAGTCATGCCCACATTATTTACAGCCATATGTGAGGGGAGGGTCTTGAAGGAAGGAACCATAAATGCACTTTGATGATTTGATGAGGCAGAGAGAAGGCCAGGTCACAGCATTCCAGCTGTGGTTCAGGCAGCATGAGGACTAGAGAAATTCATGCTCTTCCTTCCAGAGGCCAGTACAAAGCAGTGTCTAAGAGACACGTATAAGAGAAAACATGTAAAGCAGCTCAGGATCACTACGTGTATGTGATTTTTGCATGTTAGCAGAAACTGTAGGCGCACAGGCTGTTCCTCTGCTACAAGGGTGCTTGTGTCAGTGAGAAGAATTCTATAGAAATCAGAAACTAGAAAACCAGTCTCAACACCACTACAAAATAGCTATGTGACCCTCAATGTCACTTACCATCTCTGGTTCTCTAGCCCCACATGGAAAGGAGAGGTTTAAATGATTCTACCAATCCTGCCAGCTCCAACAATGAATGTCTTTATGAAGTCTTTCTGGACACATCGGTCCTTGAAAAAGTAGCTCCTTTCCTTTGCTCATAAATCTAGTTGTTTGCTCAGCAAGATTAAAGAACATAATAAATATTCAAGCCAGGAACTGTTTGGACTGTGACGCAGTTTAACAATGCTAATCTGCTGCGTGGCAGTCAAAGTCTGCATCAGTTCCTCATCCTTATGAAAATATCCTTATCACCCAGTGCTTGGGTCATCATAAATTCAAATTTGCGTTGGTGACCTCATTTAGCCATCTCCCTGTCACTGGTTCATTAACTGGGTCTTCAGCATATAGGAGGTCATCTATGCAGAGGGAAAGTAAATGTCTCCATATGTTTTGAGAATCTGAATGCTATTTCAGAACTACGGCAAAGTGGTCCAAACTGTCACCTTAGGGATCTGGATTTTCTGAGGAAAAATTAATTGTTGCCCTGGTCTTGGCTAATTTTTGCTAATTGTTCGGGACGTTCGACAGGTATATTGCACTGAATATTTTGGTAGGTGCAATGTGAAAATCTGAGAACCTGTTTGGAGGGTTGCAGAAAGCTGCCTTCGAACTTAAATAGGGCAGACTATCTTTGCAAGCAACATAGTGGAAAACTACCTTTGTCAAAATGTGCATGCTCTGCAAATGAGAGCTTGCTATTTTCCAAAGAAGTAATCATATAGTTGGGGGGGGAGGGGAGAGGGGAGGGGAGGCGCTCATATAACTCTCACCAGTATCTATTACTGTAAAATGCCAGAAGCAATTATGATGTCATGTGTTGTCTAAAATTGGAGCAGTCAGACAGCTTGAGATGCAGTCAGAGCTAATAAACCAAATAAAATCTGCAGAGTTTTACTGCATCATATTCTTTCTTTGCACAATTATAAGCACAAGAAAAGTATCTGCCACATTACAGTCGATTTATTCCTTCTTTACTTTCTCTCTTCTTTCTTCCCTTTGTTAAAAAGGAAGCATGTGAAGTTGAATCGGTTAAGGATAAATTTCAAAGGTTACAGTGGGAAAAAGAGGTGCTGTTATTAAGTAAAACGCCTTCCCGGAGAGGTCCAATGTAACTTTCTGTTGCAAGCCTTGAAAATCTCCCCTGATTAAAATATGCCTTCCCATTTTGTACCTGCTTTAGCATCAAGCATTCGAGAAAGGAGCAAAGAGCTTCCCACATTAAAAGGGAAAAAGAAAATAAGAGATGCTTGCCACTCAGAATCCTTCTAATAAATTCTACCTAAGAAGGTCCAGCACTAAGGGCTAATTTCCAGGGTATTTCTTTAATCAGATTCCTAAAGCCAAATGTATGCATCTTTAATTTCCTTTGGATCTGACAGCATTAAGTTGAGAAAAGTCAAGAGCTTATTTTTTCATTTTCTGTGTGATAAAAAAATTCACCCTTTCCATGTGATTTTCAGATGAGATCAACTGTTTAATTTCTCTCAAAAGCTAACAGCCAGAGGGCAGCGAAGGAAACCTAGGGACCCAGAAGCCAAGAGGATCCTATGACCTTGTTCTTGGCAAGCCAGACAAGCTACTTCCTTAGAGTTTAATGGAGCAATATATTCAGGAAAAGGTTTTTTGTTTCATGTTTGCTTTATCTTCCATCACGAGCTGTAAAATCCTTCACATCTGACCGATTAAAGAAAAGAATACATCACAAGACATCAGAATGCACACCATCATTTCAATTGGACCCAAACAACCTTCAAGGTCACTTATTTCTAGTAACCTCAGGCTCCCTTGCTTTCTTTATCCATCTCTCACCAGCCTTGCATATCGTGAAGAAAATCTTCATGCAAGAAGCAAGCATCGCATTAATTATGTGAACTACATCTGCACATGGGTTGTGGGAGCTCTCAGACCGCATCTGTTGAATGCCAAGGCCAAAAACACCCAGCTCCACAGGGATGTTGTTTACTATGCCCTTTTGCTCATTGGTAGATTGATTTTCATGTTCTGGCTAAACAAATAGTTAGCAATGCTGAGCATCGTTCCTTGCTTTGCACTGAAGACCCAATTAGCAAGCATAGTCAATGGACAGGTCGAGAGTTGAGGTTCAGACAGGCTCCTCGAGGCCAAACCTCTCTGTTTGAACAGCTTTCCACTGACCTTTGTCCTCATCACAGGTGATCTCCTGTGAAACATGTCACTGAGCTCCACGTGCAAAGCCAGAGAGGAAATAAATAGCAGTTTATCCAAATATCATGTGTCACTGCACAGATAAATCAAACTGCTCTGGGAAGATCATTACTGATAAAGAATTAACTGCTGCACAGAAATGTAAAGTTGTGGGTCGGGAAAGGCTGTAAACTACAGAGGTGAAAAGATACGCGGTGAATATTTAGAGCTGGCCTGTGTTACAAGTAATTTAAATAGGATGTTACTTTTAACTCATGATAGACCAGCTCTGTGGGTGTGGATGTGTTGGGGATCCCCTGTGAGTAAGTAAGTGATGGAAATACCTTGTCATCAGTTACACTTCAGTCTGCCACTATAAATTCACATCGGATTTACAGCTTTCTGAACCTTCTCGGCAGAGTTACAGAACAACACAACCAGAATGGCAATCTGGCTAGCTGTCTTACCCAATACTCATTTTACAGACTATAGTCTTCAAGACATCAAGGGACTGTAACGCCCAGAAAATAAATCCAGGGTCAGAGCTACAGGGATCACGTTTAGACATCCGACCCATAAAACACACTTGTGCAGGTAAGATTCATCTATTTGTCTCCTGTGAGGTGCTGTTGCATAGCAGACCCATTTCTACAGAAGCTGCCCCAGAAGGAGAACAAATTAACCATCAGTCCATCCACCAAGTCCCTCTGTGAGCCAACAACTGGGGTGGTCTGGGATCCTCCGCCCCAGGAGTCATCACTGCCTTGTCCACATGATGATGGAAGCAGATTTCCAAACATCAAGGATTTGTCTCTCTTTGAGGTTTGTAAAACCTCTGAACTCTTTAAGCTGACTCCCCTCAGGCACTGGAACAGAGAGATGGTGATTAGAACATTGAAGGGAGAAGCCACACATGGATGGCCCTTTCATGAAAGGGCGAATATTTTCCAAAAGCTGGACTTACTCAACCAGAGGTACTCATGACTGGTTTTAGGCACTGAAAATGAAAACAAAACAAATAAACCCAAACAAAACTAACAATCGCCCCTGACTTCACAGCACTCACACTTTAGTGATGTAGGTGAGCCATCAGTGATATCTGAAACCACCACCAATCACTAGGCTAAGACAATCCCTGGAGCTGATCTCAAGTTCCAATAGCTATTGATCTGAACTCTTTAAAATTCTTCTAATCACTGTTATCCTCCTTTCTCACCGCCAGTAGGTTAGAGTCACCAACCCTCCATCAGTTCCTTCCAATGCACATGAACTGAGTACACTGAAGCTAAATAACATGGTTTGAGACCTACCCAAGTGAGTGGAGTGGAGTTCAGTTACTCAGTCATGTCTGACTTCTTGCAGCCCCATGGACGGCAGCACACCAGACTTCCCTGTCCATCACCAACTCCCGGAGTTTACTCAAACCCATATCCACTGAGTCAATGATGCCATCCAACCATCTCATCCTCTGTCATCCCCTTCTCCTCCTGACTTCAATCTTTCCCAGCATCAGGGTCTTTTCAAATGAGTCAGTTCTTCACATCAGGTGGCCAAAGTATTGGAGTTTCAGCTTCAGCATCAGTCTTTCCAATGAATATTCAGGGCTGATTTCCTTTAGGATGGACTGATTGAATCTCCTTGCAGTCCAAGGGATTCTCAAGAGTCTTCTCCAACACCACAGTTCAAAAGCATCAATTCTTCAGCACTTTGCTTTCTTTATAGTCCAACTCTCACATCCATACATGACTACTGGAAAAACCATAGCCTTGACTAGATGGAGCTTTGTTGGCAAAGCAATGCCTCTGCTTTTTAATATGCTGTCTAGGTTGGTTATAACTGTTCTTTCAAGGAGTAAGTGTCTTTTAATTTCATAGCTGAGGTCACCATCTGCAGTGATTTGGGAGCCCAAGAAAATAAAGTCTCTCACTGTTTCCACTGTTTGCCCATCTATTTGCCATGAAGTGATGGGACAGGATGCCTTGATCTTAGTTTTCTGAATGTTGAGCTTGAAGCCAACTTTTTCACTCTCCTCTTTCACTTTCATCAAGAGGCTCTTTAGTTCTTCTTCACTTTCTGATATAAGGATGGTGTCATCTGCATATCTGATGTTATCGATATTTCTCCCGGCAATCTTGATTCCAGCTTGTGCTTCATCCAGCCCAGCATTTCTCAAGTGAGGCAAAGGCCAAGACCTCTTCACACAATGTTCTAGTAACTTAGTTACTAACTTGTTTAGTAGCTAACTTGGTCAATGACTTAGAATACACTTGGTTTTTACCATCCACAACAGAGACTCCATACTTTCAAGAACACAGTGCTAAAAAGACTGCCAAACAATTCTGAAATTAGAGCAGCTTTGGAAAAATTTCCATCCTACTTTTCCAGCCACATTTTATCTGCCTGCTCCTATTTTTGTCTGTTGATCCTACTCACTAAGCCCATACCCACTGCTCAGTCAGTGGTCACACCAGGGCTAAAACCTATTCCTTTGCATACTTTTCTCCCTTGTGGGGGAAGCATACATCTAAGTTTCTGGTGATTTAATGGTTCTGCCTAGAAAGCAGATTCATCTTCATATTATGCAAAGGGGAAGAAACACATAGAGTCTAATCTAGAGAATTTTAAAATGCCTTTGAACTCAAGTACCCCTCTGCCTCTAATGCCACCATTAGAGTTCCACTTGTTGAATCTTGAAGAATAGCTTTTGTTGTTCTTTACCAAAATTATTGAGATAAAAATAAATATCCAATGGGAACTTAAATCTCAATTCATGTTGTAGGAGAGGGTTCCCTAACCACCCTATCCCATCCAAGCATGAAGCTTGGACTTTTCTTCCCACAGCATCTTTGCCCCTCTTGGTGGTGTTGTTCAGTCACCCTGTCAATTCAAACTCTTTGTGACCCATGGACTGCAGCACTCCATCCTTCACCATCTCCTGAAGTTTGCCCAAGTTCACGTCCACTGCATCAGTGATGCTGTCAAGTCGTCTTACCCTCTGATGCGCTCTTCTTCTGCCCTTAATCTTTCCCAGCGTCAGGGAATTTTCCAATGGGTTATCTGTTTGCATCAGGTGACAAAAATACTGGGACTTCAGTTCAGCATCTGTCCTTCCAATGAGTATTCAGTGTTGGTTTCCCTTAAGAGTGACGGGTTTGATCTCCTTGCTGTCCAAGGGATTCTCAGGAGTCTTCTCTAGCACCACAGTTCGAAGACATAAAGTGGTGCTCTGCCTTCTTTATGGTCCAGCTCTCACAACTGTACGTGACCACCGGAAAGACCATAGTCTTGACTATAGGGACCTTGGTTGGCAAACTAATGTCTCTGATTTTTAACACACTGTCTAGATTTGTCATAGCTTTCCCGCCAAGATGCAGCCATCTTCTGGTTTTATGGCTGCAGTCACCCGCCTCAGTGATTTTAGAACCCAAGAAGAGGAAATTTGTCACTGCTTCCACCTTTTCCCCTTCGATTTGCCATGAAGTAATGGAGACAGATATTATATCTTAGCTTTTTTAATATTTAGTTTTAAGCTGGCTTTTTCATTCTCCTCCTTCACCCTCATCAAGAGACTGTGTTGTTCCTTTTCGCTTTCTGACATTAGAGTGGTATCAGCTGCATATCTGAGGTTGTTGATATTTCTCCCACCTGTCTTGATTCCAGCTTGTAATTCATTCAGCCTGACATTTCTCATAATGTGCTCAGAGTACAGGTTAAATAACAGGGTGACAGTAGACAGCCCTGCCATACTCCTTTCTCAATTCTTAACCACTCAGTGTTGCATACAGGGTTCTAACTCTTGCTTCTTGACCTGCATACAGGTTTCTCAAGAGACAGGTAAGATGGTCTGGTATTCTCATCTCTTTAAGAGCTTTCCACAGTTTGTTATGACCCAGACAGTCAGACTTTAGTGCAGTCGATGAAACAGAGGAAGATGTTTTTCTGGAATTCCCTTGCTTTCTCTATAATCCAGCAAATGTTGGCAATTTGAGCTCTGGTTCCTCCTGACTTTTCTCTTGGTGTAATGACATCTATTCTTTATTTTGGGACTTTTATGTACATCTTGGGCTTCCTAGGTGGTAAAGAATCCACCTGCCAAGCAGAAGATGCAGTTTTGATCCCTGGGTCCAGAAGATCCCTTGGCGAAGGAAATAGCAATCCACTCCAGTATTCTTGCCTCAGAAATCCCATGGACAGAGTAGACTGGCAGGCTATAGTCCATGGGGTTGCAAGGAGTAGATCATGACTGAGCAACTAAACAACAACAACAATTGTATGTCTCAGGCCACAGAAAAAGGTGGATGTCCTCCCAGGGCAATTAGGTGGCCTCAGTGAGGTCTCATAATAGGTGCCTTCCCTCTGGACAATCCATAAACTACCTACAGGCAACTTTTCATGAAAAGTCCACATCTCACAAGGGTAATAAGACTAATGGCCCCACTAGCATGGTTTCTCTGCCCATCTGAAGATATACATTAACAATATCTTCCAAGGATTAGTTCTAGGACACCCTGTGGACACCAAAATCTGCAGATGCTCAAGTTCTTTATATAAAATGGCATAATATTGCATATAACCTACTCACATCCTTCTATGTACTTTAAATCATCTCTAGATTACTTATACAATGTTATGCAATGTAAATGTTATATAAATAGTTGTAAATACAATGGAAATGCTATGTAAATAGTTGCCAGCATGCAGTAAATTCAAGTTTTGTTTTTTGAACTTTCTGGAATTATTTTCCTGAATATTTTTGATCTGAGGTTGGTTGAGTCTGCAAATGCAGAACCCATGGACATTGAAATTCAGCCACACTCTCCATTGGCAGCGAGTGGTCTGCCTATGATGACTGGGCTTGCAGGATGCTCCCTTGTGCTCTGTGTGACTACCTGTATTCTTTACCCCATACCATCTCTCCACCTGATTTACACCACCTTTCCCATTCACTCATCTGCCTCCTACTTCCCCTTCACTAAGGTCACCCATCATCCCTGCTCTTCTCTTTCACGCCTTTAGTGAGGTGGGAAGAGGAGCAGCCTGACTTTCTAGTTCCTACTCTATCCTCCCTCCAATTTTCTTGTTACAGCCCTGCTTTCTTAGGACCCACTTTCAAGGTCAGAAATCAAACTTGATTGTTTCTTGAGGTTCCTAAAAGTATTGTCAATGCCTCTGATTAATAGGGCAAGGTAGGGAAGTTGAATGGGGTGATCATGTAAAGAAAATGGGAATAAAAGAAATACAGACTCTAATACTTCAAAGTATTATTTGACTTCACCAAATATAGGTTTTTATCATTTGAAGAGGGAATTCCCTGGTGGCCCAGTAGTTAGGACTCCACACTTCCACTGCAGGTGGCATGGGTTTGATCCAGGTTGAAGAACTAAGTTCCCACATGCTGCCCAGCCCAGCCAAGAGAAAGAATAGTGAAGAAAATCAAAGGACTTTGAGTTGACTGTGATAGATGCTAGAGTATCTCTTCCTCACAGGGCTGTTAAACTGTTAAGATAATACATGTGAAGTGTTTAACAGAGTACCTGACACATAGTAAGTGCTTGATAAATGTTAGCTATGTTGTTATTATTGAGAAGAAAAAGCTAAGCTGGAAGTACCCAAGGAGAGAATAAAAAACAAAGAAAAACACCAGAGTTCAATCTTAATGATAGTCAATAAAACCAGCCCGCCATCTTGATTTCTCCTTCCTTGGCATCTTTTGACACAATTTGTCTCTCATGGCAGCTAGGAAGCTTCATCTTACTTACTGCCACAAATTATTAGACCCCAAGAAAGCCCACTTTATCAACACTCGAATGCTGAGTTAATTTTTGACCTATTCTTTGAAAATTTCCAGCAAGGATTTTGCTGTACCTGTAATTATATCAAAAACACTTACAGAAATTCAATGTCAACCTGATATTGTGGCAGATAATACTATTTCAGAATGGTACCATGTGTCTCTAGTGACAGGATGCTGCAGGAAGTGGTCCCCTTCAAGTCACCACAGAGATCCTCTGACAACAGGTAAATACTACAAAACTGTTCATTAGAACCAGAATATAACATGCCATCACCACAGGGAAAGCCAGTTTAAAATCATAAATGTCAAGACATAATTAGCTTAAAGGTCAGGTTTAATTACAGTTGTTGAAACTGAAATACACTAATTATTGAAACCATGTCAGAAAATTATTTTAATGGAGTATAATGTTTTGTCAGTGCCTTTGTTTCTACAGAAGAATGGTTCTTATTGCTTGATGGGAAAAAAAAAAAAAGATGACGGGCATTTGCTTCCCTGCGTGGATGGAAGCAGAGAACAAAACAGATGATAAGGCTGATAAAAAGAGCCCAGAACTCCAAACAGTTCCACAGAGCAATAGTCCATGTTATTGTATTATTAATCATTTGCTTATAATCTGTGCTTTAGATATAATTTTAATGAAGCTTCAAGGAAAGCTCAATGCATTACATTGTAACAACAAAGGAAGCACATTTATCACTGGGTTCGTAGGTTTAATGGTAAACCAAATCAATAAATAAACAACTGGTGAGAAAATAACTCAATAACTGTAAAAAGTTGTCATACCTTTATGATTTCTAAGATTTCTACCAGGAATATTTATTGACTCACCTAAATATTTTTGTTGAGTTTTATCATCTTTCTCCTTTGGGTTTCCGAGGACAAGAAACATTTGAACAATCTTTCATTTAATTTCATTTTGTTTTGTCCCCTGTTTTGTTTAAGAAAAAATAAGGTATAATACCTCTTAAAGTTCAGCTCTGTTGAAAAAGCAAATAAAAGGGAAAAACTCCACAAGAAATGCAAGTGATAAGTAACCATGAGCTACCAGAAGCTCCTCATAATTGGTAAGAAAAGTCCTTTGGAAGATTCGGTCTGAATACTGATATATCCCTATAGGGAAAAAAAAGTTTTATGCAGTGTAGTTCTCATATGGAGATTAGCACTCCTGAGGAGAACTAAAACATCAGTTTCAGAAGGAAAAAAATTGTTAAAATGAGGCAAAAATCTACAGATTATGTTTTGTCAAAATGAAGTACAAAGGGCTAAGGAAACAGTATTTTGCTATCTGAAAGACACATTGGGAGAGACAGTTTTCGTTAAGAGAGGAGAAACTGCATGACTCCAAAGCATTTTAAATAGCTCCGAAGAACCCGCTTGTGACAAAGCAAGAGCTGAGCTGTTCCCCAGTAAGCCACAGACAATGCCAGCAGAGTCTGCACTCCGCTTTAGTTCAATAATGGAAAAAGAAAATGACATTTAATTAAGAGTCGCCTGCCTTCCAGGTACTTATGACATTGAAATCAGTGTGGACATAAGGCATTAAAGCTGACATCAACATAGTTCACCCAAGAAGTCATTTACTTAAGATTTACAACTGACTGTAAGAGAAAAGTGAAAATTTATGAAAGGTTTCCATCTGGCAGTCTATATCATTAGTATTCACACTGATAGCAGCAATGATTTAAATTTCATAATCTAAGTGAAGATATGCATCAAAAAATTCTCCTAAAATATGTCTAATAGCTCTAACTGACTGCTTTATTAGAGTCTGTTTGTGGAAAAAAAATGTTAGATATCAATGAAGAAGTCATCAACCGTTAATTTCAGTCTATTCAACTAATATGCATAATAAAGTGGCAATGATGTGGCTGAAACCCCCACCCAAACTCTCTGAAAGAGACACAATAAACTAACTACCTTCCATTGCTTTAAGAAGTAAAAACTGATTGCCTTGTTTGATCTGGTTATAGCAAGCATTTCAAGTCATAGCAATGATTATTCGTTAAATATTAATGACTGTTTTGGAGAATGGAAGGGAGTGAAAAATGCAGCCTTTTGCATGTGTTGTTCAGGGGGTATGAATAAATCCTGTTAACAGAGAGGAGGAAATACGTATAAATCTCCTACTGCAGAAGAATCCCTGTGCCATCCATTTTTCTGAATTAAAGCACACTGTCACTGCAAAACACCCTCATGTTGTCAGAGCAGGCCTGTGTAAGAAGACAAACCCTTGATACCCTCTCCTAAAACTGTAGATAGAGAAGTGTTTAAAACAAAAAGAAATGTGGCTTGCACAGCAGAACACAAAATTAGAATACTATTGGCTGGCGCTGGGTACAGATTAAAAACATCTTTAACTTTAAAAGAGGTTAATATAATCCCAGGGGTTTCATGTAAGAGGCTGCAGAAATAAAGGAAAGAACAAGAATTCCGGAGTCAGGCTGCAGGCAGGCATTAAATTTGGCTCCGCCGCATTTTAGCTCTGTGACCTTGAGCAAGTTATGTATCCTCTCTGGTTGTCTGTATTCCCCTCTGGAAAACAGCACCCAGCTCATTGGGTTGTTGGACTAAGTGAGTACATGCTCAGACATATCCAACTCTTTGTGACCCTATGGACTGTAGTCCACCAGGTTCTTCTGTCCGTGGGATTTTCCTGGCAAGAATACTGGAGTGGGTTGCCATTTCCTCCTCCAGGGGATGCTCCAGACCTGAGGATCAAATCCTCATCTCCTGGGTCCCCTGGGTTGTCAGGCGGATTCTTTCCCACTGAATCACTTGTGAATCCCAGGTAGATGTTATATAGGAGTTTCCCAAAGCAATGGTTCACAGAGAGATTTCAGCCATGCAAATCTTATCATGGATGTAAAACATTTTTTTTTTCTCTATTTGTGGATAATTGCTTTACCATGCTGTGTTGGTTTCTGCCATACAACATGAGCAAGCTGTAAGTATATAAACGTTCTCTCCCTCTTGAACTTCCCTCCCACCCCTCTCCCCCATTCCACCCTTCTTGGCTGTCACAGAGCACCAAGTTGAGTGTCTCAGTGTTATAAACTTGAATAAACAGAAATCTCACTTAAATAGAGTTGGGAGACCAGAAGGGGGAGCTCTCATGATGGAGGAATGAAAAGAGAGAGATGCACAAGGAAAAGATCTCCTTCTTCCAATTCTTGTGCAATTTGTGTAAGCAGTCAATTCTACCAGAGTCAGGGAGGAAGTAACAAGGTAGACATCATAGAGAAAGTAAGGCTTGAAATAAATTGTGATTTTAAAATATTTGAGCTTACCAAGTTGATTGAAGGGGAGGGTGAAAATATTGCAGAAGGAGAGACCACGTTGAACAAGTAGACGGTGGAATTGGTACTCTCAGAGGTTTGTCTAAAGAGATAAAATATCAGGGAAGTTCTTATATAGTCTTCATGGAATTTGGAATTTATTTGGTGAGTTAGAGGCTTTTCTACTGTAAAATCTGTGACAACTAATGATGCAATTCAGGATACATATCCCTGGAAAGTCCCAGAATTCGAGTGAAATACTGAAGGACATCATCACAGTCATTGCTGGTAGTGGCCACATGTTGTATGTCATGACAGAGGAGAAAACTACACACAACCTCATTTCTTGCTATTCCACTCAGGAAAGATGTTGGAGTTCAAAATGGCAAAATTCACATTAAAAATTAAATTACTACTGATCTTCAATAGGTTAACTCAGTAGCGGACATTCAGTTCACACTTCACCAACTATCCTAATGCACTGATAGGTCCTTACAAAGAACTTCCACTGTGGGTAAGGGGAGGATCAAAGGATTTTAAGCAGAGGAGTAACAGAGATGGAGATGTACATTTTAGAAAAAATTTTCTAGCAACATGGGATGAATGGAGTGAATGGGGTAAGATGATGGCTAGGGCATCATTTAGGAGACTAGAAGTCATAGTTGTTACAACTTACAAAGAAAGACCAAAAAAAGCATGTGTCTGTATGACACATTTTGAGAAAGAGAAAATTTGTCTTTCTTGGTGTCTCTGCTTAATTGAAAACTATCTTCAAGTAAGTTTTTTTTTTTTCTCCCAGTAATCTGTCAGTAACAGTACTTATCCACTTAGTTCTACCTTCTGTCTCTCTTCTCTCTCCCTCTCTATTCCCTCAGCATTACTTCATCCCTTCCTTGGGAGAACTTGTAAGTATGTTTCAAGATCTTAAGCAGTTGTGCTGTCAGTGGAATGGAGTGGTTTCCTCTTAATGCCCAGAAACCCATGAGGATAACAGCCCAGGTTATGATGATGAGGTCCTGAATTGAGATAATGGCAAATAAAAGGAAGAGAAAGAAATAGAACAAGTGAGTGGTAAACTATGGAACTTGGTACACCCTGCTTGTTGTCAGTGGAATCCACTTTCTGACTGAACAGATTCCCAGAATATTGTAGGTACTCAGCAAGTATTGCTGAATAAATAAATAAGTTTGAGAAGCAAAATGCAAAGCACTGAATTATGTTAGGATGAATCAAGTTGAGTCAACCATGACTCTCGCCCTAGAAGATTTTCTGTCATTACCATTAATCTGAAACCTTAAGACATGGATAGCAAATATCTCCTTCATTTTATGCACTCATGGGATTCACTTTAAGTTGACTACTACAGTTTTTCACTGTTGAATCTGAACACACCATCAGAAGCCTTCAGAAGACAATGTTCCAGAAAGTCATTGCCAGTTGATCCAAACTGACAAGGGAAATGGAATCCAATTGCCTATTCTTAGACTTACCAATATATTTAATGAGTTGAAAAGGAATCAAGCAGCAAACTGAAAAAGAAAGAGCTAATTCTTGTTTTCTTCCTATGCTCCCTGTTACTGTATTTCTTGAGATTCTTTCCTAATGAAGGAAAACGAAAGCATTTACCATCAGCAGATGCCAGCTGACAAGTTTTCAGTCTCCAGAGGAGTAGAAGGGGAGGCCTATGTGGGTTGAGAAAGGACGGGAAGGATGGAGTGAGTGGGTTGGCCAATGTAAAGAACTTATTTTGAGAGAAAAAGATGAAATTTGTTCTATTTATTTTGTTAACACAAAATCTGCAAAAATGACTCCTACACAGATCTTTTCAGCATAAACCATCTAGGACAAATAAAGATTATGAAAACCACATCAGGCAAGAAATCAAGGACAAGAACATTTAACGCTGCTCTCACAATGAATTCATAGAATAACCAGAGATATCAACCACCTTTCAATTTCCCTATTGGTAAACAGGGGCTCAGAATTTCTTCCAATGATAAAAACCACTTATCTAATGTATACTAGACATTCTAAGCATTTTGCATGTATTATCAAAGCCTGGCACATATCTCCCTTGGAACCAGGAATGGTGAAAATGCATTCTCCTTTTACTTTATTTGTATTATTGTCCCCACTTGTTCCCTGGCAGAAACCAAGGCTCAGTAAGACTAAGGAACTCAAGCTCACCTCATACTGAAAACAGAGTCTGCCTGGCCCCAAAGCTAATCAGAGTAACCACTATGTCATATAGAATCTGCTCACTGTCATTTTTCAAATTACATCCAGGCAGTTGGTTAGGCTAAGACTGAGACTTCAGAAAACAGTACAATCCCCATGTGTGGTGGTAACACTTCTGTTTAAGAACATAACACCGACAAGACTGAAAATGAACACCATTCAGCAGACACAGCCTGCTTAATGACTACCAGTGTCCTGCTATATGCTGACTGACATTGGCATATAAAACACCTCATGAGGCCTTTATTGACCGGTTAATGTCGCTCCCAGGGCTAATGCAGTAGTACGTTATCCACAATGGAACTGTGGAAACCTGTATCCAGTGGCAGTCACTAAGACTAACTCAGAAACATAGTTAACCTGGGCTGCCTGCCATTGGATAAATGAAGAACTTTGGCTGCTTTATCTTCCTACAACACAGATAACAGTAATGCCCTCGTGAAAAGACTGGTTCTTTTTTTTAAGAAGTAAATATCCCCTTAGCATTCACGATTACTAGATGATTCCACATTGTTGCCAGGCAAGAAATAGGACCTTCTGGAAATGTGCTCTCTCAACATTTGGCACCTCAAACCTAGAGGAAGAAAAGAACTTGGCAAAACCACTTAGAAGGATGAGAGATGTAAGTCCCATCATGAACCATTTTCCAGTGGTAAATAACCAAGCTTTTATTGGGTGAATGTAATTAGAGACAGATTTCAGTGCAGCTTGGATACAGCTGTTTCTGTCCTCCCAGTGCCAGGCTTTTCCTGGATCGTTCTGTGGCCATTGGCAACTTAGCCAATCAGTTCTGCCTTGGTGCACCCATTTGATCTCCTTCTTCACTGAGATGATAGACCTGCTTATTAAGACTGCTCAGAACTCCAAACAAGGGCCCCAAATCTCAAAGTCACCTTGAGGTATATACCTCCAATGGCATATCTTATCTTGATAGTGTTTGTTCTGGGTTTGCTTGGGCTTTAGGAGGTGCGTGGGGAAAAAATCCCTACAAACAGCCTGATGCCTCCCTGTCCCTGCCAGTAAAGGTTTTGCTTCTCCTAGAGATCAGAGGAATTAAAGAACAATGTCTATTGTCTATTCTTCTGAAGGAAGAAATGCAAAGACCTCTATATACAGTTAAGAGAGAGAGTGTCCACAGCAAAAAGAGATATATGTAGATGCTCAAGTCTCCTGTGTTTTTAAACTATGATTGCTTGCTCTTTATGGATTTATAAAATTAGGGAACCTGATGCTGGGAAAGAATGAGGGCAGGAGAAGGGGCGGCAGAGGATGAGAGGATTGGATGGCATCACAGACTCAATGGACATGAGTTTGAGCAAACTCTGGGAGATAGTGAAGGACAGGGAAGACTGGAGTGCTGCAGTGCATGGGGTCACAGAGAGTCAGACATGACTTAGTGACTGAACAACAACAACAAAAATTAGGAGAGAGCTTGTCTCTCAAGGTCCCAAATATGAGCATATAAGATAGTGATAGGACATCAGGATAAATTCAGTTTCTGTGCCTTGATTGAAACAGTAGAGGGCTAAGAACATCCTTGGTCTTAGATACGTCACCCTTTACTTGTACGTAGACTTAAGACAAAAGCTTCATAGACATAAGCTTCAGATTAACCCCCTCAACCATTCACCTTAACAACAGGAAAGCCTTATCCACGCCTGGGCCCAATATTCTTTAGATGGGAAAAAGTCTCATAGTTTTATATAGGTCAGGAAGCAATATAAATAGTGCTTGTATTTGTTAGGAAATAAAGGAAGAGAAAACCCTTAGACCAGTCTTTGTCTTTTGGAGTTTTGCAATTTTAGTCTCCTTGTTAACAGTAGGAACAAAGTGCCATCTGGTCAGGAGAAGAGAAGTGCCACCAATTTGCACAGAGCCTAAAATAATCTCTCTCCACCCTAGATGGTGAGTAACTACTAGAGGACAGGAACTGTTATTCTGGTCATAGTCCTTGTCTCACAATGCTGAACACAGAACTGTTCCTCCAAGTTACTCTACAAAAGTTCATAGAGTAGACAACAATACTCGAAATGTTTCTTCTTCAGTTTGTACTGAAGAGAGGAACACTACTTTGTTAAATCTCTAAATGTAGTTCTGTCTTTGTTTTCAAGGCAACTGCAAGTAGTACACCTTCTTCATTCTGTTGGCACTTGAGTCCTAAAAATAAGGAGACTGAATGTAACATTGTCGACAGGGAAGAAGTCCTGCAAACTCAATGAACAACAATCTCAAGAGGTCAACTGGTCAACCTTCAAGCCAGTGATAATTGCAGTGATCCCCCCTTTCCCGTGGCTCAAAAAGGCATTGTATTTAGATGAAATCAAATTCCTTACTATATAAGATCCTATTGCTACATAACAAAGGACCTCAAGTTTAGCAGCTTGAAACAACAATTTATTATCTCACAGTTTCTAATGATCAGGAATCTGGAACTTGTTTGCTCAGTCATTCAAGCACAGGATAAGCTCAAGAGATTGCAGTCAAGCTGTTGACTGGAGTTGCAGTGATCTGATGGTGTGATTGGGACTGGAGGATCCAGTTCCATAATAACTTATATGGCCTTAAACAGGAAGCTACATTTTCTCACCACGTGAGCCTCTTTGCAAGATTGTTCACAAGATGGCAGCTGGTTTCCCCCAGAGCAGATAATCCAAGAAAGAGAGAATAAGAGAAAGTCAGGGAGAACCCACACCCAAAATACAACCCATGGTATTATTTATAACGTAATCTCTAATGTCCCATACCATTACTTCTACCATATTCTACTGGTCACACAGACTAATCCTAGTACAATGTGTGGAAGGACCACACGAGAATATGACTGGACACCACCTTGGCTTCCACACTTACCCAAACCCATAATATAAAACATGGTCCCCTCTCTTCTGACACCTCCAAATTCACCTCATGCCATACTCCACATGCAAACCCTGCTCTCGTAACCTGCCCTTTCAACACTTCCTAGATGGTTCCAGTGGTCATGTATGGATGTGAGAGTTGGACTGTGAAGAAAGCTGAGTGCCTAAGAATTGATGCTTTTGAACGGTAGTGTTGGAGAAGACTCTTGAAAGTCCCTTGGACTAGAAGGAGATCCAACCAGTCCATCCTAAAGGAAATCAGTCCTGGGTGTTCATTGGAAGGACTGATGCTGAAGCTGAAACTCCAATACTTGGGCCACCTCATGCGAAGAGTTGACTCATTGGAAAAGACCCTGATGCTGGGAGGGATTGGGGGCAGGAGGAGAAGGGGACGACAGAGGATGAGATGGCTGGATGGCATCACTGACTCAATGGACATGAGTTTGAGTAAACTCCGGGAGTTGGTGATGGACGGGGAGGCCTGGTGTGCTGCGATTCATGGGGTCGCAAAGAGTCAGACATGACTGAGCGACTGAACTGAACTGAGGTAGTTCCTTGAAGTATTTCCTTCCTCAGTTTCTTTTTTTGCTCTTTCCTATGCCTAGAATGCTTTGCAGCAGTTCTCCAAATAGGCAAATCTTTTTCATCAGGTTAAACATCCCCTTATCATAAAGATCTTCCCAAAGCACCTACTTTAAAGAATCTCTTCCATTATGTGATACCCTATTCTTTGTTTGTTTGTTTTCGTAGCGTATTTGGACTTAATTTTACTCCTGTATCTAGCTGCTTATTTCCTTTCTATAAATATAATAAGCATTATGAAGACAGTGATCCTGTCTGTCATGCTCACAGTTGCATCTTGGGTAGCTGGTACTAAATTGGTGCTTGATAAATATTTGTTGTCTGAAGAAAAAGGTACGGTCAATAGATCTTCTCAGTCAGTATCCCATACTCTAACCACCCTGACCCACCCTTGCACAGTGGGCCAGCGGGCATTTTCCTCAATCAGGCATCAAAACAAACCTCAGGACACCTATTTCTTTCCATATCCTCCATCTCATGACTCAACTTCCTCTAAGCAGTCACAGGCAGAGATCCAAACAGGCTTAGCACCTCTAAGGTTTCCCTCCCACCTTCAGGTATGGCATTAGGCTTTTCTTTTAAAGTTCCTATAATGTCAACACATAATCAACTCATCATCTTCCAGCTAACCTAGCCTTTCTTGCTCTGCTGCACCAAGATACCAAGTCTTCCGCCAGTTGCCTCATATTCAATTTCTACTACTTAGACCAATATTGTCAGTTAGCTGCTTGGGCATTCTGTCTGCGTGGGCTGTCAAACTCAGCATCACCCAAGGATATTAAATTTCTGACCTCTCTCAAGTCCTCATTTTACAGTCTTGTGTCAAGGCTGGTTCCACACCCACACTCAGCCAGAACTCCCAGAACCCCTGCTTGGGTCCAACAAGCAAGGCTCAGTCTGAATTAGAACAATCTAAGAAGTTCAGACAACTGCCCGTTTCTTATTTTTCTATGGCCTTTTGTTCTCTAGAGATCTTGTTATCATTTGAACTCCCGCATATAAGATGTTCAAATGCTGAATTGCTTATTTTTCTTCCATTGGTTTTAGTTAGAGCCTAATTGCCGATTTTAATCAGGTGCAGTGTATGCAGAAACATTTTATTGAATGTTCCCCTTCCTTTAACCTTAATTCTACATTGTGAAGTGAAATCTGCCAGTAGATCTAGGTTCTAGCCCAAATGCTAAATTTATCATGAGGTTCCTGATCTGTAAAGTAATAATATAGATGTTTTGAGATGCTCACCAAAGCCTTCCTAGATTTTCTAAGTGTAATATAAAATGTCAAGGCACATGCAGCTTTCTGTAGTTTTTGTTTGTTTGTTTTATTCTCTGATCCTTTAGTTACTTCTGAAATCAGATGCCAGTTCCCTCAACAACAGACATGAAATCCAAAGCCCAAGTTCCCCCTCTGCATGTATTCTCTTGACCCAGGTAGCCTCCTTGCTCTGCCTGGAACTTCCATTCTCCTTTCCTCAGAGATGTGTTAGAGTCATCTTCCATAGAGGTGAACAGGTCCCTATCCTGAGACATGTACTAACCTCTAGAGACTTTACACCAATCAACCCTGACAAGGTTGCCCCCATCATTAGCACAGCTTGACTTTCTAATCAACTGAGACACAAAGTCTGTCACATTCAGAGAAGACTGAAGGATTTGTCTATTAGCTTCCCAGATGTGTCCAGGGACAAAAAGAAAGAAATGAAAAAAGAAGTAAGAAATCTAAACTGTTTAAACCTGAGCGCCAATATACAGGTACTCTGTCCCCTTTTATTCACTGGGAGATGTTACAAAACACAGTCTTAAAATCAGTTTATACAAAATGTTTTCAATTCTTTTTGCTTTCAGGGTCTATAAACAAGAACTCGTGTTAAGTTTTGGACTTTAGAATGATAGCTGGAGTCACGCTCAGGATTTGTTGAGTATTTGCTTTTTTTTTTTTTTATTTGCAATGTTTTATTAGTTTTAGGTTTACAGCAAAGTAATTCATATTCATATATATACACACACACACACATTCTTTTTCAGATTCTTTTCCATCGTAAGTTTTAAGATTTAAGTATAAGATTTAAATTATTAAAAGATTTTTAAATTATTTTTAAAAATTATAATTTTTAAATTATAAAAAATATTATTATTAAAAGATTTAATTATATTTCCCTGTGCCATATAGTTGGTCCTTGTATTTTTATCTATTTTACTTATAGTTGTGTGTATCTGTTAATCCCAAACTTTTAATTAATACATGCCCCTCCAGTATCCTCTTTCCCATTTGATAATCGTAGTTTGTTTTCTATGCCTGTGAGTTTTTTTCTGCTTTGTAGAGAGGTTCATTAGTATCATTTTTTAGATTCCATAAGTGATATCATATGACATTTGTCTTTCGCTGTCTTACTTTACTTGGTATGATAATCTCCAGGTGCATTCATGTTGCTGCAAATGGCATTATTAAGTAAACTTTGTGCAAAAATAAAAGGAAAAAGTACCTTATTTAAGCAGGTGTTTCTGCACAGGCCGTTGACTTGGTCCATGGAGAGATCCTCTATGAAAAGTAGAACAAATTTCTTTAGGGCAAATGCAACTTCACCCTGAAGTTGTTAGCAGAGGACACAGTCTGTCAAGCAGAATGGTGACTGTATTTCAGTCCCTCCTCACCTTTGGCTTGGATGAATATTTGTTGAATAAAAAAAAAATCATAAAATAATATTCTATGCATATTGCATTCTGTGTTTCCACCCACATTCATTGTTCTCTGTTATATTTAGGGTATATAAACAATCAAAAGAAGAGACTAGATTGTCTCTACCTGAAGGCAAAGTATCTTATCTTTTTTATAATTTTTAATTCAATAACGGTGCCTAAATCCAAGAGTCTTTTCATCTCTTTACACACACACACACCAAACAAGCTCCCAGGAAAAATCTCCAGCGAATAATTATCATAAAACATTCGAACACATCTACTTTCATTACTGAACAATGAGTGATAAGCAAAACTACGGTCATTCTACTCAGGCTCCTGGTACCTTGGGAAACTTTTCAAGTTTGTGAAAGTGATAAGAGATTGGTCTTCCTCAGTCTGAAGCCAGTTTCTCCACATTCTCTTAAAACAACTTGTTTCAGAAAATACTTTTTTCTAATCTTCTTTTTTTTTAATCCTTACTGATATTTTCCTATAGAAAAACTAAGAGATAGTTCAGACTCTGTGGTTAAAGAAGGCCACTTGTGCATTCCTATCGAGGGTTTTAAACTAAGAGGATTTCTCCAAAGTCCATCATGAAAGAGTCTTTCAGTTATGCAACACACCAAGAAAAATAAAATGCCTCAGAATTATCTCCTCCGAGTACTAGTCTCTTCTGCTTCCTACCACACACATTTTAGCTACTGTGCCATCTGTTAAAATTCATTATTAATTATTTTACTTTTCTTCTGGGGTTGTTAATTGTTGTTAATCTGCCTTCAAGACAGGTTAGAGTCATGCAAGCAAATGAACAACTCAAAGCAGAAAATACATTTCACAGACCTGCTTCATTGTCATAACTCATCCAATTATTTTCAATGAAATGGTTATTTTAAAAACTGGCTAGAGAGAAGGGAGCCATGTAACTTTGAGAAAGTTAAAAATAATTCCTTTAATATTATAGGATTAGATAGCTATTGTTCTATATAGATATACAGACAAAGGCATAGGTTACATATTAGGGTTCTTTAAAATAATCATTTGCCCTAGGGAAAAAGAATAAGCAAATCATTGTTTTGCTTTATAGAATATACAAAATTAAATAACAACTGCTTTGCTCTGAAAAACGAACAGGTATCATATATCATGTATCCCAAATGTTAAAAAAAATATGTATCAATAAAAAGGAATGATTAAAACAGCAAAAAATAAATTAATTTTTAAATCTTAATTTACTGAAATCATTCTTACCTTGTTTTGGATTCTCTTATAAGCAGAACCTATGACATGCTATATGTGATTTTGCATTGCCTGAGGATATTCTTCAAAACTTGGTTCTAGAATCTTTCTTTCTCTATATGTAGTTATGCCTTCATCTGCTTCTAAGTATTCACTTGCTTCCATGGTTTAACTTACCATGGATTTGGCTCTCAGACACTTCTTCAAGCAACCCCAGGACTGTTCTGCTTGGAATTCAAACCAAGATTTCAAAACCCAATTTTATCATCTTGGATTCCAATAAATCCAGCTCTTCTCATTTTCCTACCATTGATGTAGAAATCACCATCTTTATGTCTATGCAGTTAGGCATTCTTGAAAATAATTTTTCATTTGCCCCTTTCTTTTGTCTACAGATCAGTTTCCCAATACTGTAGATTCTCAGTGGTATAGTTGTTCTTAATGCATTTCCTCTTTCTCAGTACTTAGCATTGGGGTTCTACCTCAGTTCAGTTCAGTTCAATTCAGTTGCTCAGTCGTGTCCAACTCTTTGAGACCCCATGGACTGCAGCACGCCAGGTCTCCCTGTCCATCACCAACTCCCAGAGTTTACTCAAACTCATGTCCATTGAGTCAGTGATGCCATCCAACCATCTCATCCTCTGTCGTCCCCTTCTCCTCCTGCCCTCAATCTTTCCCAGCATCAGGGTCTTTTCAAATGAGTCAGCTCTTCGCATGAGGTGGCCATAGTGTTGGAGTTTCAGCTTCAACATCAGTCCTTCCAATGAACACCCAGGACTGATCTCCTTTAGGATGAACTTTTTGGATCTCCTTGCAGTCCAAGGGACTCTCAAGAGTCTTCTCCAAAACCACAGTTCAAAAGCATCAATTCTTTGGTAATAATAAGAGGTTCTACCTCTTATTATATTAAACCCAAACTATTTCTGTAGCTACTTTCTGGTCTTAAACCCCCGACTTCAAAAGGATCCCCATCAGTTAATTAGGACTTATGGAAACACATCAAAGCTATACACTAGCTGTCTAAGAGGGATATCTTCTTCCTGAGTTTTTTCCCAGATTCCTGAGTTTTCTTTTTCCATGATTATGTGTGCATGCTCAGTCACTTCAGTCATGTCAGACTCTTTGCAACCCTATGATCCATAGCCCTCCAGGCTCCTCAGTCCACAGGGTTCTCCAGGCAAGAATACTGGAGTGGGTTGCCACGCCCTTCTCCAGGGGCTCTTCCTGACCCAGGGATAGAACCCGCATCTCCTGTATTTACAGGCAGATTCTTTACTGCTGAGCCACCAGGAAAGCCCTTCCATGACTACAGTAGTGACCTATTGTTCCCTCTTCCAGAACATCCAGAAAAATTATACTTTCCAATTTCCTTTGGGTTGAGGCTATCTGACTGAGTTTCAGCCAGTGAAATGGCTATAATCCTCATGGTTATAAACATCTCAGACAGGCATCATATCAGGCCTCGAAGGTGACAAGAAGCAGCCCAAGAAGCAAGCTGAGGAGCTGGACAAGGAAGATAAGTCATTCAGTCAGAAACAGAAGGAGGAGCAGAAGAAACATGAGGCGCTAAAAGCAAAGGCCATAGAAAAAAGCCACCTGGCTACAGGTGGAATTAGGAAATCTGGCAAAAAGTAAGCTGTTCCTTGTGCCTGAGGCAATGATGATCCTTAGTTCCATTCCTGTTTGAACATCTGTGTTCCCTGCCGTAATATCTGTTGCCACCTATAGCTAGAATGAAGTATTGTCTTGGAATCTATTGTACATTTAAGGATAAAATTTTGTAAAAAAAAAAAAAAAAAAAAAAAAACTCACAGGATACCCCATATATCTCTGTGACTGGTTACATTGGTGGCCACCTGTTCCAGAAGGTATAGCTAGAAGATAAAGAAGAGCCACCCTGCCTACATGGCAATGTGGTTGAAGAAAGAAATAAACTTAAGTGTGTTCAACACGCATGACTCAAGGTTTTCTTGACACAGGAGTGACATTACTACATGTCACTTCATTCTACCTGCTGATCCCCAAGCCCTTAGATGAGGTAGCCAAACACTGGGGGAGCAAAAAGTGAGTAACTTTCTCAATCTACATTCATGCAAAACGAGAGACTACAAACTAAATCATCTTTGATTTAAATGAATCAGGAAATAAAAATGGATCCAGGAAAAATTATTATCGGGTTATATGACATCATCAGTACACTGCAAAGCAAGACATCAGACATAGCGCTCCACCAAATCATTGACAACAAGGCTCAGTCAGCTCCAGTTACCTCAGGTCTTAACCCGCTTGATTTTTCGGTAACAATGGGGCAGGAGGTAGACATCTCAACCATATTGACTCTTTTATTCTACAAAGACTAAGAAACTCTCCCCAGCACTCCTCTCAACCTTTGACTGAAGTAAAATATCCACATTCTGTTCCTAATCGTTTACCTTGTTTTCCACTTTCTTCTGACTCTTTCAGATTATCTCGTGGGTTTGGACTCTCTGCCTGGCTCGGCTTCTCCCGATAGCACTGCTCTTTAGGTCGTTTTGGGCTCCAGTCTCGATGGCATGTGGGCCGGCCCAGAATATGCATTTCAGCTAGTCCAGGCTTTGGGAACTTCAGCCTGGCTTGAGATTCTCTCCTCGTTGGTTCTGAGATACTTCAGTCCTTTTACTTGAGACCCTGAACCCTGCCCACACACTTATAAATAGTTTTTCATTAAGTCATCTTTAAAGTACCAGTTGAGACCTCTTTTGTTCTCTGCCAAGAACTTAGCTAATTAAATAAAGGAAAAAAGCAATGGAACCACCCCAGTCTTTGTTGTTGTTTAGTCGCTAAGTCATGGCTGACTCTTTGTAACCCCATGGACTGCAGCATGCTGGGCTTCCCTATCCTTCACTATGTCCTGGAGTTCGCTCAAAAACTCATGTCCGTTGATTCAGTGATGCCATACAACCGTTTCATCCTCTGTCACCCCCTTCTCCTGCCCTCAATCTTTCCCAGCATCAAGGTCTTTTCCAATCAGTTGGCTTTTCACATCAGGTGGCCAAGTATTTGTAGATTTGGCCATTATAAACCTGGAGACTTGTATAGTTCAATCAGAACACCCTATCCAGTAAAAAAAACAGCACAACTACTAAAGTGATTGAAAAGTAGCTCACGGACTCCTGTGGCAGTTCAGTGGTTAAGACCATGCACTTTCACTGAACAGGGCACAGGTTCAAACTCTGGTCAGGGAACTGAGAACTCACACGCCTCATAGTGTAGGGAAAAAATAAAATAGTTCAAAGCCACTTGTAATCCACCACACCAGATACAAATCTCACTAGAAGCAAGGTGTTCCACAGGGTGGATCCAGATGCATGACATGGGCTCTTCCCCTGTCATCTGCCAGTGACATTCTTTATGTTAAATAATAATAATTAAAAATAAACACCTTGCTCTGGTGCTTCCATTGCCATTCCAAAAGAACTAACTATCCCTACAAAAGATTATTTACAAACACTGGTCTTTCCTGGTTCTTGAACTAAACCCAACAGCATCTAAGTTTGGGAAAGACCACATCTTCAAGTAGGGAGTGAACAAAACCTCTAGCCTTGCAGAAACTCAGATGTTACTTTTCGATTTGTACCACAGTTGGTCCTAAGTGTGGTATGTGTGTGTGCTAAGTCACTTCAGTCGTGTCTGACTCTTTGTGAGATCCCATGGACATTAACCCACCAGGATCCTCTGTCCATGGGATTCTCCAGGCAAGAATACTGGAGTGGGTTGCCATTCGCTCCTCCAGGGGATCTTCCCCACCCAGGATCAAACCCGGCTGTTTTATTTTCCTTCATTGGCATGTGGGTTCTTTACCAGTAGCACCACCTGGGAAGCTCCCTAAGTATGTTATTTGCCCTGAAAACAAAGAAGGACTTGAAATTTTTATAATACAGTGTGCTCCACACAGAAGACATGGAGATGTCTTGTCTCTCTGCCAAGCAAAGGACATTGAACCATTCCAAGTGACTCTTTGTAAGGTGCAGGGTTAAAGTACTTTTCTGCATGTAGATAAAGCCAGCCAATTACTCAGCGAAAAAAATTCCCCGTGAAATAGCTTTTAGATGTACTTGTTCATTGTCCATACAAGCATTTATCTTAAAAGGATATGCTCATCTGTTCCACTCACTAACGTTTATACCTATCCAAACCACAATTAAATCCTCTTGAAAATTTTGTTTTCATGATTATTATGGAACTTAATCATATTTATGGCCAAAACCAGTTTAGTCATTTGAACCAGGCATCTCTTGCAGAACAGACCACCTCATTGTAGACAGACCATATAACACCTTTTAGACAAATGCTCCCCACAACCTGTCCCCAAAGCAATGTGAACTCAATGTTCTATGAATGAAAGGGAGGGGTAGGAGGACTTTCCAAATATTTTTATTCTCTGAGATATGCATATACGCAAGGGTATGAATATATAACATTTCAATATTGTTGGAGTATACATGTATATTTCAACCTGTTGCCAAAATATACCAGAAGTTTCTCTTTAAAAACATGTAATCTTTCCAGATGTGGCACTCATAAGTCCACAGTCTTTGCAGGGCCCAATCAGAAGACTCTACTCAAAGAAAAATAGCACAACTACCAAAGTAGTTAAAAAGGATGTCAAACCCAACCGTAATCCATCACAATCTCTCCTTTTCTCTACACTTCTCTCTCACCTCCATCTTCAACCAACAGTGATATTTTTTTTTTTGAATAGCCAAAAACTTTCTCCCTCGCATATCCTCTGTGGCCCCTACATGGATCACTAATGTAGACTGGCCTAATATTGTTGACTCTCAGCCAACAATAATCTTTCTCTTGTTGGGAGCAGAGAGAGAAGTTGGAAAACTGAGGATAATAATACATGTGGAAAGTTTTTCTCTAACACAGTGCTAACATTTAAATAAATATTATTTAAAAGTTGTGAATTTTACTATAATCAACTTTCTATTGTGAGAAACAGAAATTCAAACTAGCTCTTGAAAAATAGAGTAGTGGAGAAGGGGAGAATTGTCCTTCCTGTAAGCATACAATAGGCATTTGGGCATTCAAAGACAGGAAATTAAACAGAGCTGAGCCTTCCTGGAAATTATAAATTCAGAAACTGAGTCTTCTGTTTCTCAGGGGCCTATCTCCATCTTTGTTTATGTGCTCTCTGTTCCCTTTATTCCTCTTCCTGAATTGCTTTGTTTACTCAGCCTCCACTTTGCCCATAATGAGGACATCAGCCTCTGATCTTTCAAATTGGTCTTCTTAGTTAAACCACCTCCTATGTGTCTTAGTTCAAAATCCGCCCCCCCCCAAATTAAGATTTAATTTAGTGAATTGATTTACTTCCTTGGGTTAGGGATTCTTCCCTGGCCCAAGAAGCCAGAGCTAACAAACGGGATCTCATGGGATGTAATACTTCCACTTGTAGAAAAAATAGCATACTTTCCAGCCACACCTTTGGAATTCTGAAGTCTAGATGAGAGCTGTCAGTATAATCCTGATGTTTGACATAGGCTGGTGACAGGTTCTGGTAGATGAACTGACTCACCATCCTTTCCAGCTTCCTTCTTAAACTGTGGACAGCTAAGAGCCATAATTCCCAGACTCCCTTGAAGACAGATTTTGGATATAAAGTGTTTTCCATTAAATCTTAAATACTGCCCTGATACTTTGTCATGAGATTTTAGAAGGTGAGCATGAGAGAGGGCTTCCTTCTGCCTTCGTTTTTGCCATTGCAAACATGGTCATGGAAAATATTGGGATTTACTATGTGTAGGAGCATTTGAGGTCTAGCCCTTATCCTCATGTGAGTGGGGTAGAAAAAGCCAGGAAGTTGACCCTGAATCACAAACAAGGTGATGTGTTCCTGGGGATACTGTTCCAGGGGCAGTCTCTTCATTCAGTAGGGGCAGTCTCTTCATTCCCCACATTGTTGGCAAAGTGAACAACTTCCCTGATAGCAAGCCTAACAGGCTTGTTCTGGAGGTCACTCCCAGGGACTGGCCCACATCTGAAAGCTATGGCTCTTCCAAAGATTGTGTAAGCACTAGTTTCTTATATTAAAACTCATTCTACTAAAACTAGCCACAGTGGTTTCTATTTCCTGCAACTGAAAAGTCGCTGGGCCCAGATCAATAAGACGCAGTGTAGCAATCAAAATCTAGAGGAAAGAGAAAGCTGAACAGTCAAGAAGTGTCTCCCAGGAATGGAAAATTACTGTGAGGTTATTAAGAAGCTTATTCTCTGTTCTAGTTGCCTAAACACGGAGGGAGCTTTGAGTACAACCATAAAATATCCTCTGTTAAAGGAAAAACAGCTGGGCAGTACTTAAAGCAGTAGGAACAGACTTTATTCAGGAACTATAGCAATAAGGGAAACAAGACCCACGTATAGAACCAGCCTCAATCTGAATATAACAAGGAAAGGTAGAGATGTGTAGCCCAGAAGCAGGGTAGGGTGTCAGTGGATGAAAAAAAATAGTACAAGAAAACATCACGGACAAGGGGGATTCTGGTGAAACAGATTCAATAGGATTCTAGCTGAAGGCAAACCAAAGTGATCAGACACCACCTGGGGAAACACACAGGATGAGGGATCTTATCAAATGATCAAACACTGAGGGTGGAGAATTCTCTCTAAAGGGATTTAGCATGATTTTTGCGAAAATTGGGTGATGCAAAGATGGACATGTAAGTTCAAAGGTCAAGGCCTACTTGAGAAGAGCATTCAGAGGCATCGGACTGAAGTTAAGTCAAGGACAGACTCTTTGTCCCGTCTACTCCAACCCCAAAGGTACAGGTCTGGATTCTTATAGTGGGGGTTTTAAGGAAATGAAGGAGTAAGCCCAACTTCTTAGTAAAAAGTAAAATGACTGTCACACTCTGAGACCTATAACAAACTAAGAGAATAAAGTTAACATTGATGAGAAAAAAAAAAAATCATTCCCCTGAACTGTCAAGATGATCAAGTTCTATTTGAGAACTTTAATAGGCACAGAAATCACAGGAACAGATAAAAGCTAGATACGTGAATGGAGACTAGCCAGAGTACCTTCAGCAGGTGAACTTTAGTAGATAGCAGATCATGAGACACTCAGAACAGTAGGCAAGATGTCCACGCTCATCGATCAATGGTACAGCCCAGCCCTCCTAGTCTGAGTCTCGGGGCCATTCCTACTGATATCATTGGTGGCCGCATTGCTGATGTTTCAGGTGAACACACTCCTTTTATTTTTCTTGACAAAAGTAACACAGATCTAAAGGAAGATTCAATTAGATACTTTCTTATCAGGATTCTAGCATGATGTGAGAAGTAAAGGGAAACTGTGGATTTGAAAAATGGGGAAAACATGCATGAACATACACACAGTTAGAAATAAGAAAATGATAAAAAGGACTTGGAGGCTGATATAAGAAAAATAAGAAAGATCAATTTCAGAAGGAAAGAGAATAAAAATGGCAATGGTAAAATGCGATTTAGTAAACAAAATTTATTGAGTACCTACTCTGTACCAAGCATTGTTCTAAGGGCTGGTGATATTGGAATGAGTTATAAATACAAGGAGAAAAGACATGGTATAATGAGACTTAGATTCTGATAGTGAATTAGGATAAAAATCTACAAAGAGCTTTTTTAAAGCAATTTTGACATTTTCCTTTAGAAAATTGGCAGCCATATTTTTAATTTTTGAAAAATAATTCTGGCTCATGTTAGAAATGGATTATAAAGAGATAACACTCCAATCCATCTACTCTTGTAGATAAAACAGTTAAGGGGCTATTGCAATGGTCCAAGCAAAACTCATTATCATCTTCACCACCATGATTATCACTTGATCTTGTAGAATTACTTTCTAATTGCTTTCATCACTTTCTATCTTGAATAATTAGGTAGCAAGAATCACATTGGTAAAGGAAGAATAGGAAGTGTTTTCTGTTTTGGTTTAGGTTTGGAAGGGAACTCAGAGCACTACTGTGGCCTGTTGAATTTGAGGGACCTATATCATAACCTGGCTTCCCTGGTTGCTCAGCTGGTAAAGAATCTGCCCGCAATGCAGGAGACCCAGGTTCAATTCCTGGGTCGGGAGGTCCCCCAGGAGAAGGGATAGGCTACATACTCCAGTATCCTTGGACTTCCCTGGTGGCCCAGACAATAAAGAATCCACCTGCAATGCAAGAGACCTGGGTTCTATCCTTGGGTTGGGAAAACTCCCTGGAGGAGATCATGGTAACTCACTCCAATATTCTTGCCTGGAGAATCCCCATGGACAGAGGAGCCTGGTGAGCTACAGTGCATGCAATGGTAAAGAGTCGGACACAACTGAGCGAATAAGCACACATATCATAACTAAGTTAAAGTGAATATGTTAGTCACTCAGTCATGTCCAACTCTTTGTGACCCCACGGACTGTAGCCCACCAGGCTCCTCCATCCATGGGATTCTCCAGGCAAGAATACTGGAGTGGGTTGCCATGCCCTTCTTCAGGGGTTCCTCCCAACCAAGGGATCGAACCCACATCTCCTGCATTGGCAGGCAGGTTCTTTACTATCTGAGCCACCAGAGAAGCCCAACTAAGTTAAGGTTAGCTCCAAAGATCAATCATTATAGTTTGAGAAACTGTAATTAGCATATAGTTTATGCTTTCCTACTGGGCTTAAGGAAATGTTTGCTAGATCAAAGAAAGTCAGTTTCTCCGCAGTATACACCACTAGGGGCTTGGAGCTTCCCTTGGTTTTATGTTCTACTCCAATTGCACTAACCCTTTCTTGTCCCTCCAAAAATTCCCTCCAAGGATGAATTCCCTGCACTGTCACAAAAAGTTTTCATAATCTTGGAAAATATTATCAGGTCAATGATTTCTGAAATGGGGAAACCTCCAAGCAGGCTTTTAAGTCAAATCCAAGTAAACTACGTGTCTGTGTCCAAAGACAGTTCAGTTTAGTTCAGTTCAGTCACTCAGTCATGTCCGTCTCTTTGTGATCCCATGAATCGCAGCACGCCAGGCCTCCCTGTCCATCACTAACTCCCGGAGTCTACCCAAACCCATGTCCATTGAGTCGGTGATGCCATCCAACCATCTCATCCTCTGTTGTCCCCTTCTCCTCCTGTCCTCAATCCTTCCCAGCATCAGGGTCTTTTCCAATGAGTCAACTCTTCGCATGAGGTGGCTAAAGTGTTGGAGTTTCAGCTTCCACATCAGCACTTCCAATGAACACCCAGGACTGATTTCCTTTAGGATGGACTGGTTGGATCTCCTTGCAGTCCAAGGGACTCTTAAGAGTCTTCTCCAATACCACAGTTCAAAAACTTCAATTCTTGGGTGCTCAGCCTTCTTCACAGTCCAACTCTCACATCCATACATGACCACTGGAAAAACCATAGCCTTGACTAGACAGACCTTTGTCGGCAAGGTAATGTCTCTACTTTTTAATATGCTATCTAGGTTGGTCATAACTTTCCTTCCAAGGAGTAAGCGTCTTTTAATTTCATGGCTGCAATCACCATCTGCAGTGATTTTGGAGCCCAAAAAAATAAAGTCTGACACTGTTTCCACTGTCTCCCCATCTATTTCCCATGAAGTGATGGGACCAGATGCCATGATCTTAGTTTTCTGAATGTTGAGCTTTAAGCCAACTTTTCCACTCTCCTTCACTTTCCAAAGACAACTAATATATAATCAGGACCTAGTACCAAGTCCAAAGGACTAGTGCCTGAAATGAGTTTGAAATAACTATAATACTTTAAAGAAGTTTAAATATATCCTCTGGCCTGGGAATACCACATTATTTATTTCTCCCCACACCATCATCCACCCTGCCAAGCTTACTAGCTATACTATGCCCTAATGCACCTCCACGTGGTCCCTGCCTTCTTTGACTACAGTTTATTGGACCAGAAGTAAATGACTGAACCAAATTGGGCTATTAGATTGTCTCTCTTGGGAATCACTTAATTAAAGCAATTCATTCTAAAAGATCATTAAAAACACAAAGGCTGCCCTTTTAGGTGGTCTGTTGTGAAGAAACAGATACAGGCAGATGAATGACAAAGAACCTGGAGAAAAGCCAGGCAGATAAGCATAAATGAGAGACCATCTGACCAAGGATGAGAGAGATAAAGCAGCAATTGTCTGACATTGTCTCAGGTCCTGGGAGCTCCCCAGTGATCCAGGGGCATCAGGGAACAGAAGAACTAATGTGTAGATGCCCCTTGCCCTCCCCCTTCATCTCCCCCATCTCTTCTGATGATAAATTGAAACTGAACTGAAACATCAGAGTTCAGCATAAAAGAATAGACTAGGAGTCCATTGAGAATCTGGTCTCAGATGCATCTCTCTGCACCACTGAGAACTTAAACTTTCTGTGAACGGTACCTAGCCAAGGATACCTGCTGCTGCTGCTAAGTCGCTTCAGTCGTGTCCGACTCTGTGAGACCCCATAGACGGCAGCCCACCAGGCTCCTCCGTCCCTGGGATTCTCCAGGCAAGAACACTGGAGTGGGTTGCCATTTCTTTCTCCAATGCATGAAAGTGAAAAGTAAAAGTGAAATCGCTCAGTCGTGTCTGACTCTTAGAGACCCCATGGACTGCAGCCCACCAGGCTCCTCCGACCATGGGATTTTCCAGGCAGAAGTACTGGAGTGGGGTGCCATAGCCAAGGGTACCAGCAGTTTTTAAAACATGTGCCAGCTGCAACTTTGTGTCTCAAGGTCTCCGCTTGTAACTATGCAACCACATCCCACTCCAATGGATTCTTACTTAACAAGCACCATTTCTTCTTTTCAGCTCCAACTATAATTTTTGATAAACAACTCATGTAACTAACTGTAATCTTGCCATTTCTGCCTTTCATCAGCTTCCCTGATTTTGAAGTCTGGGGCAACACAGTTTAAGTGCTTCTTGTATCTATGTTTCCTGGGCTGCAGTTCTCACAAATCCAAATAAAAACCTTTTAGTTCATTCAGTTGTCCATTTCTGACATTTTGGTTAACACTTCCAATCATCTTACCTCCTTTGTACTTCAAGGAAGTTTATCTCTTTGCTACCTAGTTGCTTTTAATTAAAAGCAAAGGAAAAATTCTGGCAAGACAGAAGAAAACAGAAGAAGTCTTACTTGAATCAGAAATAACGCAGGTAGCGTGGCCGAGCGGTCTAAGTCTTACTTGAATCAGAAATAGGAATAAAGTCAGAAAATATGGATCAAGATAGATAAAAATTCTAGGAGCACGCATATCAGGAAGAGTTCTAAAGTAGTTTGTTGAAGCAAAAGAATCTAGAGAGGGCTGGGAATTAAGACACGTACAAAAGGGATTTGTGAAAGTGTTGCTTTAGCTAGCAAATTATTTTTGTTTAGTCGCTAAGCCACATCTGATTCTTTTGTGACCGCATGGGCTATAGCCAGCCAGGCTCCTCTGTCCAGGGGATTTCACAGAGAATACTAGAGAATGAGAATAATAGTGAAAATATTAGAGTGGGTTGCCATTTCCTCCTCCAGGGGATCTTTCTGACTCAAGGATCAAACCAACGACTCCTAAGTTGCAGACAGATTCTTTACCACTGACACACCTGGGAGTTTACAAATTAGGTTATTTTAAATCATCTCCAAATGACCCAAGAAAATAATATTCTTATTTGATATATTTCAGAGGCTAGACTATGCATGCTCGTGTGCTAAGTCACTTCAGTCATGTCTGATTCTTTGTGACCCTATGGATTGTAGCTCACCAGACTCCTCTGTCCACTGGGATTCTCCAGGCAAGAATACTCCAATGTAGTGCCATGCCCTCCTCTAAGGGATCTTTCAGACCCAGGGATGAAATCTGAGTCTCTCATGTCTCCTGCATTGGCAGACAGGTTCTTTACCACTAGCGCCACCTGGGAAGCAAAGTCTAGACTACGCTGGTACAGAAATGTTAGTATACTGAGTCATAGTACATAGGCCCTAGGTTTACATGGGGTGAACCTATATTAAATTTTCACTCTTTTAAGCTAAACTGAGTGAAGTCCCGTTTCTTGTTTCTGAATTATTCTTTGGATATCATCTTTAAAATTTTAAGATTCAATCCCAAACTTATCTCACTCATCAAACCATCTCTCCATCCTTTGCTGTAGTGCAGAGTTAGGTATCTTGTTCTTCCTTTACAGAGAGAAAACCAGGAGCTCTGAAGTTCTATTTGGAATGAAGAAATATGGAATCTGACTGTCTTTTCTATTAGCCTGATCTCCTTTTAATTTAGATGGAGTTTTAAGAATTGTTGAAAGTGAAAATAAATGGATGAATATTAAATCGTAAAACAAGTATTAACACTTCTGTCTCTGGATTTTAATTCCCAGTCCTCTAGCAGACTGACTTGCCCCACACTCAGTATTCAATGTCCCCTAAATTTAATGATATCAAGTCCACTGCCATTTCCGTCTTTCTTCATTCAATAGCTGGAGAAATTGTCATTGGTATGCAGACTGGTCTCAGGCAAGGAACATTACTCTTTAATCTCCTAATTTTAATTGGTATGCCATCACGCAGACTGGGGCTGCTAATGGCCTAGTTTGTAGATTAAGATCAGCAGACCTGAACTACAGTATGCCATTAGTTACAAATAAAGAGGAAAAACACTGAACAATGATAAAAGAGGCCATTCCAAATCAGACAGAAGATGATTCTTCCTCATATTCTCCAAGGTTCGTGACCCTATTTCAATGCCCATTTGTAACAGGATCCGGATTAATGCTTTCTGCTTGGTCAGATAATTTCAGAACAGTTGGTAAATTGAAATGATTTGTTGTGTGTTTACTGCTGTCATTGGCTGGCTCAGGAAATGTTGCTGAATTGTTTGCTCATAAAAGCATTGTTCCAACTGATAGAGTTGTTCCTTTCACTAGGAAATAAATATTTTAAATGAAAAGATTATTTCATTATTTAAGGAAAGCATGTTTTTCTCCAATGGAATTATGACTTCTAGCGTCTTTTCATCCTCCAATAAGGAAAGAATCTAATACAAGTTAAGCACTCATAGAGTTCACACATATATCTGTCACCAGTAAAGTTCCAAGTGAAAAAAAGAATATATGTTTAGATAGATAATTGATAGACACAGACATATATATAAACACATAGATGGACAGACAAATAGATAAGGGAGACAGTTATCAGACATTATGAGACAGGAGTAAAACAGTTTACTTCCCTGACCTTGTCAGTGGTTCTTATTTGCTCCTTCTGAGAAGTTAAATAAGAGTCATTGCCAAGGTTAAGAAAACAGACAAAAAGAAAAGAAGGTCGTGTTACTCTGAAAACTAAGGAAATATGGTACTTTTGTTCCTAGTTTTTTAAGGACCCTCCATACTCTTCTCCTGAGTGGCTATATCAATTTGCATTCCCACCAAGGATGCAAGAGGGTTCCCTTTCCTTCACACCCTCTTCAGCATTTATTGTTTGTAGATTTTCTGATGACGGGCCATTCTGATCTGTGTGAGGTGATACCTCATCATAGTTTTGATTTGCATTTCTCTAATAATGAGCAATGCTGAGCATTTTTCGTGTGTTTATTAACCATCTGTATGTCTTCTTTGGAGAAATGTCTGTTTAGATCTTCTGTCCACTTTTTAGTTGGGTTGTTTGTTTATCTGGTATTAAGCTGAATGAACTGCTTATATATTTTGGAGATTGATCCTTTGTTAGTTGTTTCATTTGCAAGTATTTTAACCTTGGAGATTCCTTTAAAAGCTAGGAATAAAACTACCATATGACCCAAGAATCCCAGTACTGGGCATATACCCTGAGAAAAACATAGTCAAAAAGACACATGTGCCCCAATGTTCATTGCAACACTGTTTACAATAGCTAGGGCATAGAAGCAACGTAGATGTCCATTGACAGATGAATGGATAAAGAATTTGTGATATATACACACAATGGAGTATTACTCAGCCATAAAAAGGAAGGCATTTATTAATGAGGTGGATGAACTTAAAGCCCACTATACAGAGTGAAGTAAGTCAGAAAGAGACAAATATTATATATTAATGCATGTGTGTGGAATCTAGAAAGATGGTACTGATGAACCTATCTGCAAGGCAGCAATGGAAACACAGACATAGAGAACAGACTTATGGACACAGGGAGGGAAGGAGAGGGTGGGAAGAATTGAGAGACTAGCACTGAAACATAGACATTACCGTCTGTAAAATTATTAGGTTGGTGCAAAAGTGATTTTGGTTTTACATTGTTGAACTTTACCATTTGATATTGAAATGCATTCTTAAATAAATGTGGCTATGTTATTTAAAAAAAAAAGTTAACGTATCTCAACTGAAAAAAATCTAAGGAAATAAAATACAATAATATATTAATGCCTATCAAGGGTTGAGTTGTGTCCCCTGAAAAGATACAATGAAGTTCTGATTCTCAGTGCCTATAAACAGGACCTTATTTGAAAAGCAGAATCTCCACAGATACTCAAGTTATAATAAGGACATCAGAGTGTGTCTTGATTCAAAATGACTATTTTTGTTGTTCTTCAGTCACTCAGTCATGTCCAACTCTTTGCAACTCCATGGACTCAAACATGCCAGGCTTCCCTGTCCTTCCCCATCTCCTGGAGCTTGCTCAATCTCATGTCCATTGAGTCGGTGATGCCATCCAACCATCTCACCCTCTGTCATCCCCTTCTCCTCCTGCCTTCAATCTTTCCCAGCATCAGGGTCTTTTCTAGTGAGTTACCTCTTCACATCAGGTGGCCAAAGTATTGGAGCTTCAGCTTCAGCATCAGTCCTTCCAATGAATATTCAGGACTGATTTCCTTTAGGATGGACTGGTTTGATCTCCTTGCAGTTCAAGGGACTCTCAAGCATCTTCTCTAACACCACAGTTCAAAAGCATCAGTTCTTTAGCACTCAGCCTCCTTTATGTTCCAACTTTCATATCTGTACATGACTACTGGGAAAACCATAGCTTTGACTATAGGGATTTCTGTTGGGGGAAAAAAAAAAGACTATTATCTATTTAAAAAAGGGAAATTTGAACACAGAGACAGACACAATGGGAAGACAATGTGAAGACACATGGGGAGAAGATGCCATGTGTTTTCTGGAGTGATGTATCTACAAGCTAAGGAACACAGGATTGTCAGAAAATACCAAAAACTGGGAGAAACAAAGGAAGGTTCTCCCCTAGAGCCTTCAGAAACAACATAGCCCTGCTGACACCTTGACCTGGAGACCTTGGACTCCAGAGCAGTGAGAAAATAAATGTCTGCTGTTTAGAGCCACCAAATTTGTGGTGGTTTTTTTTTTACAACAGCTCTAAAAACTCACACAATGCTTACCTTAATTCTGCACACACATACCTTATTTTATTTTATTTCTTACAAATTGAAGGTTTACGACAACCCTGAGTTTTCGGGTGATTGTTAGCATTTTTTAACTACAAAGTATTTTTAATTAATATTTGTGCTTTTTTTTTTCACATATAGTGCTATTCACACTTAATAGACTCAGTTCATTTCAGTCGCTCAGTCGTGTCCGACTCTTTGCAACCCCATGCACTGCAGCACACCAGGCCTCCCTGTCCATCACCAACTCCCAGAGTTTACTCAAACTCATGTCCATTGGGTCAGTGATGCCATCCAACCACCTCATCCTCTGTCATCCCCTTCTCCTCCCACCTTCAATCTTTCCCAGCATCAGGGTCTTTTCAAATGAGTCGGTTCTTCACATCAGGTGGCGAAAGTATTGGAGTTTCAGCTTCAACATCAGTCCTTCCAATGAATATTCAGAACTGATTTCCTTTAGGATGGACTGGTTGGATATCCTTGAAGTCCAAGGGACTCTTAAGAGTCCTCTCCAACACCACAGTTCAAAATCATCAATTCTTTGGTGCTCAGCTTTCTTTATAGGCCAACTCTCACATCCATACATGACTACTGGAAAAACCATAGTTTTGACTAGATGGACCTTTGTCCGTAAAGTAATGCTGTCTACATTGGTTATAGCTTTTCTTCCAAGGAACAAGTATCTTTTCATTTCATGGCTACAGTAACCATCTGCAGTGATTTTGGAGCCCCCCAAAATAAAGTCTTTCACTGTTTCCATTGTTTCCCATCTATTTGCCATGAAGTGATGGGACCAGATGCCATGATCTTAGTTTCTGACTGTTGAGTTTTAAGCCAACTTTTTCACTCTCCTCTTTCACTTTCATCAAGAGGCTCTTTAGTTCTTCTTCGCCTTCTGCCATAAGTCACGTCCCCACTATTATTCTTCTAGCCTGTGTTCCCTCCTTTGTTAAGGAATTTGGTTTTGTAGAAGGTCACAGAGAAATAACAGAAAGTAATATTTCTTGAGGTCATTTATAAACCATGTTATTTAATCCTTAAACAACCCTGAGGGCATATATTATCACTGGAGCTCTGAGATGTGGAGTGTTTTGCCCAAAGAAACACAGCTAGAAGGAAATACAGCTGGGATTTGAGCCAACGCCAAAGCATGCTACTCCCCTAGGCATTCTACTGTGTCACCCTGCTGCTACTAACTTTACGGGGTGAGTAAAACAAAGTGCTAAAATTCTTGGTCTCTGGCATATAACTGCATCGTTTCAAAGCCAACATTGCCACAAGCTAGAAGGGAAGATTCTGGGGACTGGAGAGAAAGGTAGGTATGGGAATTGGTGAGGCGAGGGGATGGGATTGCTCCCAAGGTCCTGCCCTCTTCGCTTTCTGGGGCTGGCACTCAGGATCCCTGGGTGTTCACCCACGTAGGCTGGGGGAAAGTACAAGGAAGGCAGCCTTACTGCTCTGCTACAAAAATTATGATATTCTTCAGTCTTCTCCAGGGATCCAGCTTTGCAATGAACCACACACACACACACACAAAACAGACTGTTTTTGCAGAGATTGGCCTCTAAACAGATGTCTGGGCCCATTTTTGGAGCTGGCATTAAAAATAGAGCAGGATATCCAGAAACCAGCCCTGTGGGTGCAAAGTAGCTGAAGGTGCTTGGGGAGGACAAAGGTATGTAGGGAGAACAGAGGCCAGGAAGGCTGCTCCTTTCCCCTGTCAGATAAGAGATGCTTCCTGCCCTCATGGGGGCAGAGGGTGACCGACGGCTCTTCCTGTCACAGGAGGCTATTTGGAAGCTCTTCAAATGCACAGGGACCTCAGAGAATAAAGATTCTGCTGGCCTCTCTCTCTCCTTTTCACAGTCGCAGTGATTGAAAATAAGTATCAGCCCAGGGAGCCTATTGGGATGGTTTGCTGTTGTTTTGTTCTGTGCCAATGATAATATTTTTAAGCCTGTGCCTCTGAGACACTCTCCAAAAATAGTTGACAACAACCACAACAAAAACAATTAACTTTCCATACAAGTGAAATAATAGTGACTTCTTTAATAACAATAATAACCATCGTATTGTTCCTGATTGTTACACACCAGGCCCTGAAGGAATTGCCTTAGTAGTAGTCACGTTAGTTGCTCAGTCGTCTCTGACTCTTTGAGACCCCATGGACTGTGGCCCTCCAGGCTCCTCTGTCCATGGAATTCTTCAGGCAAGAATACTTGAGCGGGCAGCCAATCCTTTTCCAGGGATCTACCCAACCCAGGGATCGAACCTGGGTCTTCTGCACTGCAGGCTCATTCTTTATTGTCTGAGCCACCAGGGAAGTTGCAAGTATTAAATCATAGAATCCTCTTAGCAATACAGTAAAGTCGTTGTTATTATCCCCAATTTATGGATGAAGAAACTGAGGCTCAAAGTGAACAAATGAACTTACTCAAAGCCAAACAGCTAGAAAGTGGCGAAACTCAGGATACAATTTGAGGTTTATTTTGACCCTAGAGTTCATGTTCCTCCCCCTAGAAATGAAGACAGGTGGTTGAATGGGAGGTTCAACTGATTCACCCTGAATGAATCAGAGTCCCTATTCCAGTCCACATATTGTGGGAGGGATTCTCAGGGAGTAGCAGTGTCTTCTTGTAATAAACAAAAGCCTTTTCATGCTGCTCCTCCAAAAGCCCCGCATCCTGCAGGGGCACTCATATGTTTAGCTGGCATGACCAAAAAAGTGAGGAAGTTCTCTCATCTTTTCCTGTTCCCATCTTTCCCTCTGACTCAGGCCAAGGTCAGAGATGATGAATGTGAGGCTCCAAATGAGCAGGTCATGCGTTTCCTGAAGGAACATCACTATTGCAAACAAATGGTCCTCAGCCCTCTCCTGCAATGCAGTCAAAACTCTCCAATCGCACACCCCATTAGGGACAATGACCTCCAGAAAGTTGTAGGGGATTGTAGATTCAGTTCATTATCTGACTGGCACACTCATTAACAGCTGAGGCTAAATCCAAGGCACCCACAGGAAATGAACCTGAAGAAGGAAACCGTTTCTCACTCACTTTACACTCAGAGAAGTGCAGCCCACAAAAATACACTCAGAAAATATTTGTGGTAGGGCTAGATAAATGACTGGATGGTAAAGAGAAATTATTAAATCTTTGGTAAGCAAAAAATCAACAGTCATTGTTGGAGGGAAAGTGTTGAAAGAAAGCCAGAAATTGGAAACGAATAAACTGTCCAAAGGATAGGAAGCAAGAGCACCATTCATTCACTCAGCAAATATAGAATTGACTATACGTCAATTAAATTTTTTTACCAAGTTCCCACCATATGCCAGGCACTATCTAGACATTGAGGGTACAATAGCAAAAATCTCTGCCCTCATGGAACTTATATTCTAGAGGGTAAAATATAGTTGAAAATATAAAAAAAATCAGTAAAGCACATAGTATACTGCTAATGGAAGCAAAGACAGCAAAGAAGAGGGAAAATGTTGCAATTTTATAGAGTGTGGTAACAAAAGGCTTTGCTGAAATGATATTTGAGCAAGGAAAGTCTGGGAAAGTTGAGAAGCAAGCCATGAAGATCTCAAGGAAGATAACTGATGTCAAAGGGAACAGTCAGTACCAATGCCTGAAGCTTGGAGTAGCAAAAGAGGGGCAGGTATGTTTTAAACAGTGACAGAGGGAGAAAGATCTGGGAGATGAGATCAAAAAGGTTAACATATAACTAATGAGAACCTACTGTATAGCACAGCAAAAGTGAAAGTCGCTCAGTCATGTCTGACTCTTTGCAACCCCATGGACATAGTCCATGGAATTCTCCAGGACGGAATACTGGGCCAAGTAGCCTTTCCCTTCTCCAGGGAATCTTTCCAACCCAGGGATTGAACCCAGGTCTCCGTCATTGCAGGTGGATTCTTTAGCACAGGGACCCACCTAATGCACTGTGGTGACCTGTTGGAAAGAGATTCAAAGGGAAGGAGATATATATATGGGTGCGACTGATTCATTTTGCTGAACAGAGGAAACTACCATGGCACTGTAAAGCAACCACACTCCAATAAAAGCTAATCTAAAAAAGAAAGAAAACAGTCTTGCTGTGGGCAGATAAAACTTTTTTTTAAATGGTTATCATAGAGGGGTAGGTCACAGGGCTTTGGAAATTCTACTGCATCAGAGGAAGATTTTGAGCAGAAGACTGGATTAGTCTAACTTCCACACCCTCACTTCTATGTCCAGACAGGAGATGGGAGAAAAGAATGGTATCCAGAGACCATCTAGAAGATGATTGTAACTTACTGTTGAAAGGCGTAACATTGTTGAAAGGTGATGCAGTGGTAAAGAATCCTCCTGCCAATGCAGGAGATAGGTTTGATCCCTGGACGGGAAGATACCCTGGAGGAGGGCACGGCAACCCACTCCAGTGTTCTTGCCTGGACAATTCCATGGACAGAGGAGACTGGAGGGCTACAGTCCAATGGGGTCACAAAGATTTGGACACAACTGAGTGACTGAGCATGCATACAATCATTATTGAAAGATGTCACACGAGGCTGGTATGGTGATGGCAGTGTAGATAGTAATAATTATCACATTCTTGGTGCATTTTCCAAAAGAGAGCCCCTAGATTTTCCCAACTTGCTGAATATGGGCATGAAAACAAACAAGAAAAGAAGCCACAGATGGTTATTTATATTATTGGCCTGAGAAATTAGAGTTATAAACTTAAATGGGAATGCCAGCAATGGACCAGTTATGGAGGGAAGCTGAGGAGTCAGATGTAGACATGTAATGTCTGAGGTATCTATTCAGTGGTGATGCAGAGTGTTGGAGTTGCATGCATGGATCTGGAGCACAGGGAGAAGTCTAGGTTAGAGACAGAAACTTAGGAATCACCAGTTACATATGATATTTAAAGTCCTGAGACTGGATAAGTCCACCACGTAAGTGGGTGTAGCTGGAGAAGAGAAGAGGACAAAGAACCGGGGCTTGGAATTCTCTAACATTTGGAAATCAAGGAGAAAAGATTTTGTTTTGACATCCCAATGAAATCCTCCCCAAGTTGGGATGGTGCCCCAGAAGCCAAGAAAAGCAAGGAAGAAGAAGTAAGCAAGAGTGATAAATGTTGCTAAGTCAAGTAAGACCAGAACTGACAATCAGCTGTCAGATCCACACAAGAGCTAACTGGATGAAGTGGTTGGAGTCGAAGTCTGGCTGATGGAGCCTTTGGAGAGAATGGGAAGAGAGACAAAGGAGACGATGAGAACAGACCAACGCTATAACAGAAGGAGAAGAGGAAAAGAAAAAAGAAGGAGGAAAGGAATGAGTGGCATGCCAAGGAGGCAGGGACATGAGAGAAGCCCACCCTGGTGCAAGCAATAAGGTGGTTCATTACCTACAAAGAATTTCTAGACAATTTTTTAAAGCTGACTAAAAGTCAGTCTGCTTTGTATTATCACCATGGTACAGGTAGTCTAAACAATATCAGCATAAAATACTCCCACTCATTAAAGCAGGCGTCTCTCTCTTGCCACCTTCACCCTTTGGGTTAACAATTATAAAGAAGGAAAGGAAAAGAGTGCTTTTTAAAAAACCTTGTTTTGACCTCCACGTAAAACCCCTCTCTATTTATTGCGGCAGGTGAGATAAATGTAACATAACAATTGCCGTTACCTCCTTCCTGACAACAGATACAAAGGCACGTTGGATCACTTCCCAACCTCTTGATTTTGAGATCTTGAGTCATTCCCTTTTGTCTCATGAGGACTGTAAATTTCCCAGACATGCCTCTAGTAAAATAGAGCAGCCCTTCAGCAGCCTCTTTCCCATACGGTGTTGAGAAAGGCTTCACTGGGCAGGTGTCATCAATGGATTTTTACATGTAACATAAGCAAATGATATGGCCCTCAAGCCTCATCTTGGGTTTATCAATCTATTAGTCAATTAATGAACCAACAATTATGGATGGAATGCTTACCACATAGACAGTTCCAAGCTGAATGCTACTGAGAATATCGAAAGAATCAGAATTTTCTTTATGAAACATTTACCTGATTATTTCCCTGTGGTCAAGATGACTAGGTGCCCACTGAAGTCACTCTCATGATAGAGCTGCAGCCAGGTCTTGGCTGTCCAGCCAGACTGCAGTTAGCCGTGGTCACAAGGCTACGATATTGTCGCAGCAATGTGAATAGCAGTGACATGTGCCACTTCTATGCCTGGGACTTTAGTCAATTTAGTCAATTGTCTTTCCTCTTCCTCTTTTCTGGAACCCAGAAGGCAGCAGTGATGCAGTTTTGAGGATGAAGAAGACAGTGTATGGAGGATGAAAAAGAAATGACTTAGCAAGAGATGAGACCCTAAATGATCATATAGGACAAGCCAACCAACTAGATATGGCAAATGGAAGAAAATCAGCTCAACTTTAAGTCATTATTCTCACGGTCTATTTGGGATGGAACTTTGCATCTGCCTTGACAAATATGTTTACCAGTCCTCAAAAGTGTCTACAGCCCTTCAATGCCTAGAACATAAAGGGCTGGTTACTCAGTACAACAATGGGCTTCCCAGGTAGCTCAGTGGTAAAGAAACTGCCTGCCATGCAGGAGACAGGGGTTTGATCCCCAGGTTGGGAAGATCCCCTGGAGGAGGAAATGGCAAACCACTCCAGTATTCTTTCCTGGAAAATCCCATGGAGAGAGGAGCCTGGCGGGTGACAGTCCATGGAGCTGCAGAAGAGTTGGACACAGCTGAGCAACTAAACAACAACAAAACTCAGTACAGCACACGGCAGGGACTGGGGGTGGGGCCCTTCACTGTGTAGCCCTGTCTTGCATCATCCTGCATCCCCAGTGCCATTGTGAGTGACCAAATTAATGTTCTCAGAGACCCAGCACAGAGCCAACACATTTTTTAAAAAAAGTGTCTAATTGATAGTAACCAAAAGAAAAAAAAAAAGAATTTAAGGCCCTAAAAGAATAAAAGATGCTGTCTTTTTTTTTTTCCTGTCTTCTTCAGTAAGTAAAGGAGAACACAATTTCAAGATTGCATCTTCTCTCCTTAATAGAAGGGGGAAAAAATGATTCTGAACTGAATAGGGTAGAGGGACAAAGTTTGCAGGCATTTTGAGCATATGGATTTTTCAATGTGACCAACACATTTCTTCCCTTTTCCTCAAGAGAAATTCAGTCCTGACCTATTCATTCATTCTAGTAGCAGCCAGAGCTGCAGCAGTGTTTTCACTTCTGATTATAACCTAAGAGCTTTACATGGGCCTATGATTAAGAATATACTTCTGAAAAAAAAAAAAAAAATATACTTCTGTCTCCTTAACAACTAGAAAGTCTGCAGTTACATGATGTTAGGGAAAATTAATTACAACTTAGAGTCATATTGTGTAGTTTTTGAAATTCTTCCACATCCATAGGTTCATTTGCTTTCATGCATGTCTTCCTCCCCCTATGCATGAGAGTTCCTCCTCCAAGTGAGGAGGCCCATGGTAGTACTTATTCCTCTCTCTCTATTTTTGTATTGACTTTTGTTAGGCCCAAAGCAAATGTTATGTACATTAAATTGATCTTGATCCTCATAGTAACTCTGGGAAAGGTGAGGCAGATAGCAGCATGACTATTAGACTGAAGAGGAAACTGAGGCTCCAAGAAGTAAAACGACCTTCTCGTACAAGATCCCTTCTTAGACAATTCTTATACAAGTTGCAATCTGCTTATTCCTCCCTTGTTGTTGAACTTCTCTCAGGAGAAACCAATGAGCCAGATCAGAATCTTAACATGTCATTTCCATTTATATCTCATACATCTAACTCCTTGTTGGGTTTCTTTAAGCTTCAAAGTATTAAAATGCCTAGGGAGGAGAAATACTTTTAATTATCTTATAAATTATCACATGCACTTGAATTTTATAGATGCAAGCAATAAACAGAACACAGAATAAAGGGCAAATTCTCCCTCCATTTTTCATCCAGGCCTTCTTGAATGAAAGCTAAAGTAGCACTTTCAGTTTTCAGCTCTTCCTTCAGTAGATTAGACTTCAGGCCCCAGGTTTCTCAGCCTCAGCAAAAATGTCTATGCCCTCACATGGCATAAAAATGATGAAATGCCTGACATCAGGGGACCACAATAGTGTGTGGACTAAGGCAGGAGGGGAATCCTCAGAAAGAAGGTTTGTGTGAAACTCCAGTGATCTTTGTGTTATTCAAAGAAAGCTAATCTAATGACTAAAAGTATATATCATATTTGAGATTTTTTAAAATAGAACTTTATTTCTTGCTCAAGTAAAGTTGATCTGGGTGGTCCCAATTAGCCTTCCCCCAACCCAAGCTTGTTCTTCTAGGCTCCCTTCTCTTCTCAGATCTCAGTGGCCTCAAATAGCAGAGGGAAGAGGGGTGGGAGAGCCAAGCCTGGAAGCAACACACATCACCTCCACTCATGTACCAAGAGCCAAGCTCAGTGACTCACCCATGACCACTTGTCATGGAGCCTGGGAAATTCTAGGTATCCCAGAGGAAGAGGAAGGAGGCTTGGCCCAAACTTTAACTACATGGGTGGAGGTGGGGAGGAAAATCCCTAATCCTGACTGTGACTGAATTCTTATCAAATTAGCAGGGTAGATATCATAGCTTTATTTCATTAGATTCAAAAAAAGAAATGGAACATTTCTCATACACTTGGATTTTTGGAATATGACTCATATTTGCTACAAGCTAATGCCTTTATTCTGTGATTTATCAACCCTGGATAGCACCTGTTAGCTCTTCGCTGTGAAGGATGAAGAATTTAGTTCATCTATTCTGTCTTCCACCTTCCTTCCCTGCCTCGCTTTTCAAATTTTTTTGGTGATATGGCTATATTTGTTTCTTTTATGACTTGAAATATGACAAACAAACTCTGTGTTCTGGAGTTTGAAATTTAACCAATATCTGTTGACTTCTTGCTATGAAATATGAGGAAATTACTTTCTTTACTATTTTTACCTCTCTTTTTCTTCTCTACCCTTCTTTTTCAGTGGTTGTTCTTTTCCAGGCTTGCTTTATTTTTTATTTTATTTTATTTATTTATTTTTAATTGGAGTACAATTACTTTATTATACTCTGTTAGTTTTTGTTGTACAACAACATGAATCGGCTATACGTATGCATATACCCCTTCCCTCCTGAGCCTCCCTTCCAAACACCCCATCCCTTGCCTGTAGGTCATTAGAGAGCACCAAGCTGAGGTCCTTGTGATAAACAACTTCCTATTAGCTATCTGTTTACACTTGGCAGTGTATAGATGTCAATGCTACTCTCTCAATTCATCCCACCCTCCCCTTCACCCACTGTGTCCACAAGTCCATTCTCCTTACCTGCATTTCTATTACTGCCCTGCAAATGGGTTAGTTCTTATTTTAAATTGTCAAGGTTTATGACCTTTACATTCTCTTCTATAACTCTAATATCAAGTGTATCAGTTTTTATTTACAAAATTAATGCATAAATTGAAAAACAGAAAACATTTTCATGATTATGCTTATGTATTATTTAATGTAGAATCATATAGTGTGTTTACAAAGACAGCAAAGGTAATGTAATGTATGCCACTGAGGCCCTGTTGGTAAAGGGAAAACCTTTTCAATGTCTTTAAAGAATGCTTCTCAAACCTGAATATACACCCAGAATTTTGCTAAAATGCATTTGGTCTCAGGTGAGGTCTAAGACTGCATTCTTAATTACCTCCCAGGTGATGCCAATAATGCTGGCGTGTATCACTCCCCGGATATCAAGACCCTCTTTTCATATCTTCTTGATTCTCATCATTTCTTCTGGGTCATAGAGAACCCCTAGTGTTTTGAAATCCGTTAGTGTCCTCCTTTCTTGAATTTCTAATTCCATATAATCTCTGCTTTCCATTTTCAAGTCCCAACAAAATGTTAATCACTTATCCAGGACTCCTTTTTCAGTTGACTATATGTTTTGAGATATTTAGGTGAAAGACTTTTGACTGTTAGGTTAGTACTCTGTGACCAATTCACACCCCTTTCTAAATCCATTCGCTCCTATTTCCCTGCTTAGAACTCCAGAATTAACATTCCAACCCAGTTCTAATTAAACTAGTTCCAAACAAGTGACCGGAGTTTTTGAAATATGTTCATCAATCAAGTCAGTTGCCTCCAAATCACCATTTCTATCAAAATATGCCAATCTGAGGCTTTATCGAAACTAAAATGTTTCCTTCTTGAAATCTGGTCATTAGACCTAACCCCTTGAAAGCATAACCCACACCCTTTCCAAAAATATATCTCATTTGCTTACCAGAAAAATCAGTTTAATGTTGTTTTCTCATCTCTGTGACACTATGATGATAGTGTCACAAATGATACAGGGGAGAAATCATCTAGTTATTTTTAAAAGTTCTTCTGAAAAGGTCTATAATATGTTCTCATTTCACAAACTACAGCATTAAGAAAAATGTGATCAATAAATCCTTTCTAATGAGAAATACTGTTACAAGAAAGAAGAATACTCAGTTAATACATTTTAAAATAATCATAAAATAATGCCAAAGAGTACTCTCGATTCCACATCTTGAGATATGATTAGTCATTTTTTTCCTTTATCCCACAAACCCTGATTACACAGAAGCAATCATGAGAAAATGTGTAATAAAACAGCAGGTGATACCTAATGGAATTCAGAAGACTGCCTAAGGGGAGAAAAAAGAGATTCATTCATTGCTAAGCATCCCTAAACACGATACTTTAGGAAGACTAGTGAATATTAATTTTAAGTATTTAGAAACTCAGGGCATGTTGAATACAGATCACCCGCCTCCCCTCCATTCTCAGCTTGGAAAAACTGAGTCAGCAAACCTCAGTGCCCCAAACTTCTGCAGGGTTTAACCCCAGAGGGCACTCAGAGCACAATTTGATTTAGAAGTGTAATTAGGAACTCTTCTTTTACTTAGCTGAGTCACCTGGTGTCTTATTGCACACTTCTACTAAAATTAAATGCATTAATTTTTTAAATTGAGTCAGGGAGAGACCTATCTGCAGTGTAATCAAGTTAAATTATATTATTAAGTGTCAGAAGGCCCAAGACACAAAATAAAATAAAATAAATATGTATAAAAGACTAACAATGCCCTAGGCAAAGAGCTAGGAAACTGTTGATCATATTATTATTTGAAGCCATTACCAGCCCTAGACTACAAAGATTGAAGCAGAGGCACAAATATTATTTTTCCTAGCAGATCATTTTTTCCAGTGAGAAAGAAAACATACTAAAATTAGAGCTGCTAGTTGGCTATTTGATGAGATCCTGAAATAAGTACTTAGCTTTTTAAGCTATAATTTAAGTCTCGTGGGAGTCAATCTGTAAGGCTCTGCATTGTCACCAGGAGAGTGTTGGCTTCAGGAAACTTCACATCCTTGGGTCTGCTCCCCTAATGGAGCAAAACACTCTACTCACTTGCTTCCTAAATTCTATCTGTACCAATAAAGACATCTTCCAAAATTAGACCTCGCTGGGGTCCAGGGATCACTCTTCATTTTAGGAAAGCTTCTTGATCATCCCCTGCTCAGAGTATTTCCTGGAGTTTGCAGGCATTCTGTTCAGAAATGGGGGACCTTACAAGTTTATGGAATTCACCAGGATCACAGGCCCCTTTCTACCTAAGGGAATGTAACAGATATGATGCAGTTCCCAACAACCTGAAAAATACTGAGGCAAGGGCAAGGATGTTGTTAACAATGAAAAAGGACTCAAGCAAGGAAAAGAAATGATGAGCCAGAATACAACAGAACAAAGTCCAAACGGAAATGCAAGGAAGCATTCCTTCCACCAAGTGCAGGCAAGTTGTCTAAGGCACAAGGAGTGGTGATGGCTAAATGTATTCAAGAGGTGTCTTCAGGGCATGGGGACATATATATGGAATGGAAAATAGATATCAACCTGGAAAAATAGATCAACCTCTGCTCTTTGCAGACTGTAGTCTGCCAGGCTCCTCTGTCCATGGGATTCTCCAGGCAAGAATACTGGAGTGGGTTGCCATTTCCTTCTCCAGGGGATCTTCCCGACCCAGGACTTGAACCCAGGTCTTCTGCATTGCAGGCAGATTCCTGTAATCAGGTATATTATTAATACGTGCATGAAGACCAATGACCTCATTGGGGATGTTAGGGAATATATACGTAGACCCTGTGTTACTGTTTCTTGTTGTCCTTTAGTCTCTTAAGTCATGTCTGACTCTCTGCCACCCGATGGGTCATAGACTGCCAGGCTCCTCTGTCCATGGGGTTTAACCAGACAAGAATACTGAAGTGGGTTGCCGTTTCCTTCTCCATTAATGACTTGTGAGATCCCCATAAAGCAAGTAAGTTTCACTTTTACAAAATTAAGAATTCCTTGGTATATCCACGTGCCCACAGAGGTCCAGGGCGGGAGTTAGCACACAATAACCTGCAGGCTAAATCCAGCCTAGAGCCTGTTTTCGTAAATAAAATCATTTGGGAGCACAGCCATGGCCATTTATGTAACTGTTGCCTATGACTGCTATTATGCTACAGCACCAGAGTTTAAGCACTGCAGCAGAACCAGGTGGCCCACAATGCTTGAAGCACTTCATGACTGTCTACACAAAGTGTTCTGCTGACCCCAAGATAGGTACGGACCCCTCAGTCCCAAAGCAGTGTAACTGACTTTTAGGACTTTGGATTTGGCCCATCACCTGTAGTTCGGGCTTCCCTGATGCCTCAGATAATAAAGAATCTACCTGAAATGAGGGAGATATGGGTTTGATCCCTGGGTTTGGAAGATCCCCTGGAGAAGGGAATGGCAACCAACTCCAGTATGCTTGCCTGGAGAATTCCATGGACAGAGGCTACAGTCTATGGAGTAGCAAAGAGTTGGAGACAACTGAACAACTAACACTCTAGTCCAAAAAGGGTTTGAGACGTAATTGCTGATAACATTTCATCTGCTACACACAGTGAGCATGACATCTTAAAAGCACAGGCCCTAGAGTTGACTAGTTGTGGGTGTTTTTTTGGTTTTGTTTTCATTTTATTTATTTATTTATTTTTTTTTTTGCTGCATGGGACTTCATTGCTGCAGGCAGGCTTTCTCTAATTGCAGAGAGCAGGGGCTACTCTCTAGTTGTAGTGCTCGGGCTCCTCTCATTGAAGTGGCTTCTCTTGTTGTGGAGCGTGGGCTCTAGAGTGTGTGGGCTCAGTAGTTGCAACACATGGGTTTAGTTGCACCACAGCATGCATAGTCTTTCTGGACTAGAGATTAAACCCATGTCCAGTGAGTTGGCAAGTGGATTCTTAACACTGGACCTCCAGGGCAGTCAGATTACTTGTATTTTGATCCTAGCTCTGCCACTTACTATCTGTGTGACTTTGGGCAAATTGTTTACCATTCCCATGCTTCTGTTTGCTCACCCATGGCAGACAGCCACTACCCTTGACTTTACGTATTCACGCCCTTCTATAATCCCTTCCTGTTGGGTGTAGGCCAGGCCTAGTGACTTGCATCTAATGAATAGAACATGGCAAAGTGACGTGATGTCACCCCTGAAATTGGGTTACAGAGACGAAGCCTTTCTGTCTTGTTCCGCCCTCTGTTCTCTCTTGTTTGCTCTGCTAGAAACACGTAAAAAGATGCCACGTGAGAGCCTCACATGGCAAGGGATTAAGGGAGGCCTCGGACCAACACCCAAGCACCCAAGTCCTCGGTGCAATAATCCACAAAACACAAAATCCTCCCAACCCCCATTTGAGTGAGTTTGGACTTAGGCCCTGTAATGACCACAGTCCCAGCTGACACCTTGAACACTGCTTTGTGAGAGACTCTGAGTCAGAGGTCCCCAGCCACAATGTAACTGGATTCCTAGAACACAGAAATTGTGAGATATTTAATGTTCTGTCGCTATAAGCAACTCCATTTCATGATAATTTGTTATGCAGCAAGCTACTGTTTAATATTGTTATAACAAGTAATGCATGCATACAAAGTGTACACAATTATGTCTGACAAATATCTCAAAATGTTACCTATTATTAGGTGAAAAACTTTTTTTTCTTTCTTTCTTTATACTTTCATTGCTTCAATTAGTAGTTAGGATCATGAGCTAACTACGTCAATTTGGCAAGTCACTTTACCTCACTGAAATCAGTATCCTCACCTGTAAATGTGGATTAGAAAAGAATGCCAAACTCGGGATTTTCATGTGTATTCATGATGCATTAGTTTGCTAGGGCTGTCATTAAAAATATCCCACAGATTAGGTGGCTTATTAAACAACATAAATATATTTTCTTGGACTTCCCTGATAGCTCAGATGGTAAAGAGTCTGCCTGCAATGCAGGAGATCCAGATTTGATCCCTGGGGTGGGAAGATCCCCTGGAGAAGGAAATGGCAACCCATTCCAGTATTCTTGCTGGGAAATCCCATGGACAGAGGAGCCTGGCTGACTAGAGTCCAAGGGCTTGCAAAGAGTCGGACTCGACTTAGTGATTCAACAACAACAACATACTTTCTCACAATTTTGGAGGATAGACATCTAAGACTAAGGTGTCAGCAGGTTTGGTTTCTTCCTGAGACCTCTCTCCTTGGTTTCCAGGTGGGCACCTTCTCGCTGGGTCTTCAGGTGATCATTGCTGTGTGTGTGCACGTGTCCAGAGGCTTCCCAGGTGGCTCAGTGGTAAAAAGTTCACCTGCCAATGCAGGGGATGCAGCTTCAATCCCTGGGTCGGGAAGATCTCCTAGAGGAGGAAATGGCAACCCACTCCAGTATTCATGCCTGGAAAATCTCATGGACAGAAGAGCTTGGTGGGTACAGTCCATGGGGGTTGCAAACAGTCAGACATGACTGAGCAACTGGCCACAAACTGACATGTTTCTAGTATCTCTACTCTCTCTCTCTCTTTTTTCCTCTCTGTCCTAGTCTCTTGTTATAAAAACACTAGCCGTATTGATTAGAGTTCACTCTAACATACCCATTTTAACAAATTGCCTTTTTAAAGTCTTTCTCTCAAAAATACAGTCACATTCTGAAATGCCTGGGTTTAGGGCTTTAACATATGAATTTGGGGTGGGGTTAGGTGGTCACAAATCAGCCTATATGAAATGGATAATCTAAAGAAATAACTTGGAAAAGAAGAAAGTCCATAAAAGGTACAAATCCAGGTTAGCTCTTATTGGCATTCTTTCCAAAAAAAATTTAATTTTGAGCTATAATTTTAAGCTATAAAGGGCTGTAGAGGCCCAAAATTCAAAACCCCTTACTTCAGAGATGAACAACCTACAGAATTCCATATTAATCATAGTAGAGAAAGAGAAATAGAGGACATTTTTTAAACTTCCCTAGAAATGGACTCAATATTTTCTCTGTCTCAGCTCTGTTCTTCTGCTTATGTTAATCCTTTTAACCTTGAACATGGTCAGATCATGACCCTTCAGATTTTAATTCTAGACTTCCCTGCCCAGATAAAGAAAGAAGAGGGAGTAGAAGTCATTAATGTTTTGCTGCTCATTAACTATTTCAGGCTTTCTGTCTTTCTGGCCACTTGTGCTGGCCAATGAGTTGTTATAAAAAAAAAAAAAAAGCATATATCATTTCTGAGCCAATGTGAGATTCTCCTGCATTATGTGTAACTGTGGCACAGTTTCTGACAATATTCAAAATAGAGATCTCTTAAGAGACCAAGATAAATAGATCTCCTGCTTATCCTCCCATCCAAAAACCCACAATGGACTTTATACTGAATGAGAAGTAAGCCTTTTATTTTAAGATGCTGAGTTTGGTAACTATTTGTTACCACAGCAAATTTGGTCTATTCCACTAGTAAAAAGACCCATTGTTTTATGGACTACTCAAGTATTGTTCAACATGTTTCTTTGCATACTTTTGTAAAAAAAAAAAAGTTTAAGCCTAATTTAAGAGAGGAAAAAAGAAACAGTTGACAACAGTACCATAAGCCTGACCTTAATTTGTACAGTTGTTAATATTAGCATGTTCATTTTTAATAATTACCACAATGCTACTTTCATCTGTAAGTGAGTTTTGTTCTCTAGTTAACACTCTTTTCTGATTCCAAATGTAAAATGTGTTTATTGAAGAAAATATGAAAATACAAAAGGCATAAATAGAAATTTTCAATCATTCATAATCCCCAAACTCAGAGATAACCACTGAAAGTTTGGCAAATATCCTTCCTGTCTTTAAATTGGGAACCACATTTTCTGTTTAGTTTCTTAATCTTCTACTTTACCTAAAAATGTATTGTCAATAATTCCCCTTATCATTAAATATTCTTTCCACCATTTTAATGACTAAATGGTATTCCATCACATGTCTGCATAAAGATTTGTTTAATAAACCCCTTAGAGCTGAATTGCTTCTAATCATTTTCCACAAAATCAACATTTTCCTAAATCTATAATAATTTTCTCAAGACCAGTTTTTAAAATTTGAAACCTTTTGATCTATTTTTGCCAAACTGCACTTTAGCAATTTAAGTACATTTCACAATCCATCCAGCAGTATATGAGAGTATTTAGTTCTTATATGCTCTTTAACACTAGAAATTTATCAGTATTGTCTCAAACATGAAAATCAGTTTCAAATTTCTTTAATTAAATGTTTAATGCCTTTTCTACCCCACCATAAAAAATGTATTTTTTCTAGATCTTTTATTGTTTCATTTGTTAATATTTCTTTAGATAAGCCAACAAGGTTTTGGTTTGGTTTGGTTTTTTGTTTGTATTTAGTGTATCATGTGAAAGACAGATATAACTTAGTTACCAAGTAGCCATTTCTTCCAAAACATCTATGAAATAAACTATCCACAGTCTCTATATATTTAGATTTGTTTCTTGGCTTTTATCAGTTATGTAGTATTTTAATTACTAAAACTTTTATAGTATTTTCTTAAGATCTAAAAAAGTGCACACGTACATCTCAAGGATAATCGTTGTTTTTCTTTCTCAAATTCATCTTTCAGTTCTTCAGATTGTTTTAATTTCTGTTCTCCTCTTTTAATGCTCACATGAGGTGAGAAGATAGACTTAGGGCTTTTATGTTAGGAGCAACCCCAGAGCAAGTGCAAGCACTATCAGTGGAGGGAGCTTTAGACAAGTTCCACAGGGCAGCTGACAGCATGATCATGGCTATGAGACAGAGTTTCTTCTTCCCAAATGAGGTTTCATTCTTTCAGTCTGAAAATATTTATTTAATTCCTTAATGTGCCTGTGCAATGGATAGGATACCATCCCTGGCATTTCCACAATAGAGTGGGAGAAACAGACAAAGAGGCAATTGCTACATATTGTGATCAACTGCTAGAACAAAAGGGAACATAGGACTTCCTGAGCTCAGGTCCTTCTGACAGGCAGAAAGACTGACTGAGACTAATCACAAGTAGGCAGGCCATGCCTTGGGAAGCCACAAACAGAAGTACTGAAAGTCTCTGTCCTTTTCACAGAAGTCAGGATTTTTCATCCACCAAGTCCCACAACAGGGCAGCAGGTCTAGACTCTAGGTGATGCCAATAGCATACTATACCAATCTGCTTTCGCCACTGATTTTATTAGGCATGCACCACTACAAAATATAAATACTAAATAATTTACTTAAAGCCCTTTTTTCCACTGAAAATACCATGCATGATTAACTTTGTCCTTGATAGTGAGATGCAAGCTGAATTGTTTCTGTCTAATTGGCAGTTCCTTTCAACAGCTTATTTTCATTAGTAAGCACTTGTCATTGCTTTTCTTGATGCAAAGTAAACATCATAATGATTCCAAATGTTTTTAGGAATGAGATGAGATTTGCTGCCTCTGACTCCAAAGAGAAACAATTTCATAGACAGTCCCTCAAGGAATATGAACTAGGACCTTGCCATTCATAAAGTGGTCAGCTTCCCTCACTAGCTTGTTAGAAATACAGAAACTGAGACACTGTACCAGACCTACAATGTCAGAACCTTTAACAAAAAATCCATTGATGGTGTGCACATTGAATATGAGAAGTTCTGACCCAGAAGGCATAGGAAAAACTCATGGCCCCAAATATCTTTCTCCTCTCACTATTCCATCACAACAGGTTGGTGGCTTAGCCACTGACCTGAAATATTCAACACAGAGAAAGGATACAACCAAATAATGAAGATACCCACTCTCAGTTTTGCCACTGGAGCTGTCCTGGAGGATCCAACAGCCCACTCTTGTCAGCTTGTCCACCCAGGGAAGTGATGAACCCAGGTCTGGTGTTTTTTTAATTTGGAAAAATAAAATATCTAACATTAGATATTTTCTAATATTTTTTGGGTTCTTCCACAAAATGGAGAACTTCCCAGCTATGAAAAAATATTATAGTAGATGACATGCAGTACATGGCTATCACATTGCAGTAGGATACTTTGTTAGAAACACTCTTGCTTCCCTCTCACGTCTGTAGAGTTCTAGAATTTTAAAGCTGAAAGAGACCTCAGAAGTCTTCTGATCTGACCTCCACCTTCCATGAACTACTTATCCATCTTTGAGCATCTCTATGATGGGGAGCTCACTATCTGAGCAAGGTGGCCCATTCATTTTATGAAAGTGTGCCTGCATAGAGAGCAACTTTTTCCTCTTGTTTAATAAGTGTGTCTCTCTGTAGTTCCTTTCCCATGAGCTGGTGTTCTAGTCTTTGAAATCCATGAATAACTTAACCTCTTCTTTCCAAGCTAGTCCTTCAAATAGCTGAAGCCACTCACAATGCCTTATCTTCTGAAAACTCAGCATCCAGATATGTTATAAGCTGTAAGAGGAAAATCAGCTACAATTAGAATCAACAATAATGTCTTATGGTTTGGAATTCTCTGGTCTGGCTACTTTCCCCCAATTACATTTCAGTTTATATCCAACAGGATCCATGTGTTAATACTTTCATTCATTTATTCAGCAAATATTTATCAAGCAATTGCATGCTTGCTGGCAGTCAGGCACTGTGCCAGGCACTAGAGATACAGAAATGAATATAATCAACAAAATTGTAACCCTCATGGAGCTTACATTCTAGCCGTGGGAGAGAGCAACAAAAAAATATAACAATGATAGGAGTATGTTACACTAGAGAACAATGTGTTTCGGTGGCACTTGTGGTAAAGAACCCACCTGCCAATGCAGGAAAGGTAAGAGATGGTTGGGAAGGGGTCGGGAAGATCCCCTGGAGGAGAACATGGCAACCCACTCCAGTATTCTTGCCTGGAGAATCCCATAGACAGAGGAGCCTGGAGGGCTACGGACCACAGGGTTGCATTGAGTCCAACATGACTGAAGCAGCTTAGCATGCACGCGTAAGAAATGGTAATTGCTATGTAAAAAATCTAAACGGTGTAGGAGGGCTAGAGAATTGCCTTTTTATACAGGATAGCCAGAAAAGCCAATGTTTGAGCAGAGACCAGAAGGAAGTGAGAGAGTAAACCATATGGATATGGAAAAGAGCATTCCCAGCGAGAGGAAACAGCAAGGACAAGCCTCCGAAGGAGGAGCATACTTGGTGTGGTCCTGGAACATAAAACAGCCACTACGGCTGGAACTGAGTGACTGCGAAGGTCAGGAGTCAGGGGCTGATTAGAGACTCTGGAAGACTGAAAAGACTGGCTTTTTTTTTTCCTTTGCAGTAGAAATCCAGTGGTAGGTTATAAGCAAATGAATGACGTAATCTGATTTAGCGTTAGATGGACCCCTCTGGCCGCTGTGTAGAGAATAACTGGGCAAGGTGAGGAGGCCGGTCAGGGAGAGAAGAGCAGCAAAGGAAACAAAGAGAATAAAAAGGCAACCTATGGAATAAGTGAAAATATTTGCAAACAATATATCTCATAAGAGGTCAGTTTTCAAAATGTAAAAGGAACTCTTACAAACCAGAGCAAAAAAAGTCAAATAACACAATGAAGAAATGGGCAAAGGGCATGAATATACATTTCTCTAAAGAATACATAGAAATGGCCAACAGGTGTATGTAAAGATGCTCAACATGACTAATTATTGGGGAAATACGAATCAAAATCACAATGAGATGTCACCTCACAACTGTCAGGATGACCATTATATACATGGCAAGTGTTGGCAAGAATGTGAAGAAACTGGAACACTTGTGCACTGTTAGTGGGAGTATTAATTTGATGCAGTTGCTACATAAAACAGCATGGATTGTCCTTTCAAAACTGAAAATAGAACAACCATGTGTTGCATTCAGTCACTGAGACTTGTCCAACTCTTTTGTGACCCTGTAGACTGTAGTCTGCCGGGCTCCCCTGTCCATGGGATGTCTCAGGTAAGAATACTGGAGTGGATTGCCATTCCCTTTTCCAGGGGATCTTTCCAGATTGGTATCAAGCCAATGTCTCCTGCATTAGCAGGAGGATTTTTTTACCACTGAACCACCAGAGACACCAAGAACAACCATATGATCCAGGAATCCCATTTTTAGGTATTTACTCAAAAGAACTGAAAACAGAATCTAAAAGTGTTTGTATTCCCATGTTCAGTGCAGCAGTGATTTTAATAACCAAGATTTAGCAACAACCTAAATGTTCTTTGACAGTTGAATAGATAAAGAAATTGTGTGTACATACAATGGAATATTTTTCAGTTTGAAAAAAGGAAGAAAATTCTGATACATGTTACAACGCAGAAGAACCTTGAGGACATTACGCTCAGTGAAATAGGTCAGCCGTAGAAGGACAAATACCTCATGTGTGCTGTGCTGTGCTTAGTCAGTCAGTTGTGTCTGACTCTTTGCGACCCCATGGACTGTAACCTGCCAGGCTCCTCTGTCCATGGAGATTCTCCAGGCAAGAATTCTGGAGTGGGTAGCCATGCTCCCCTCCAGGGGATCTTTCCAACCCAGGGATCGAACCCAGGTCTCCTGCACTGCAGGGAGATTCTTGACCGTCTCAGCCATCAGGGAAGCCCACGGCTCTACTTATGTGAGGTACCTAAGGTAGGAAAACTCATAGAAGAAGAAAGTAGGATGGTGGTCACAAGGGGCTAGAGGGAGGGGGGACTGGGGAGTTGGTATTCAGTGGGCATAGAGTTTAATCATGTAAGATGAAAAAGTTCTAGAGATACACTGTCCAATAATATTCATATAGTTAACAATACTATACACTTGAAATTTTGATAGGAGAGTAGATCTCATGCAGTGTGTAAAAACAAAAAGTAAAGCAAAATTTGCCAACAATATTCATGAACACATACGCATTAAATATAAATTTATTAATATGAATTTTCCTTTATAAAGTTGGATAAACCATTTTGGATGAAGCTTGTGCCATCAATCTAGAATGCCTATTTTCCTTTCTTCTAGTTTTATTATTCACAACCTTCATAACAATGAGCAAGTCTCTCATCTTCTCTGAGCCTCAGTTTCCTCAGTAAAATGATTAAAATAAATTAACTCTAAAGTTCATCCCCCACTATGGAGAACAGTGTGGAGATTTCTTAAAAAACTGGAAATAGAACTGCCATATGACCCAGCAATCCCACTTCTGGGCATACACACTGAGGAAACCAGATCTGAAAGAGACACATGCACCCCAATGTTCATCGCAGCACCGTTTATAATAGCCAGGACATGGAAGCAACCTAGATGCCCATCAGCAGATGAATGGATAAGGAAGCTGTGGTACATATACACCATGGAATATTACTCAGCCGTCAAAAAGAATTCATTTGAACTAGTCCTAATGAGATGGATGAAACTGGAGCCCCTTATACAGAGTGAAGTAAGCCAGAAAGATAAAGAACATTACAGCATACTAACACATATATATGGAATTTAGAAAGATGGTAATGATAACCCTATATGCAAAACAGAAAAAGAGACACAGAAATACAGAACAGACTTTTGAACTCTGTGGGAGAATGTGAGGGTGGGATATTTCAAAAGAACAGCATGTATACTATCTATGGTGAAACAGATCACCAGCCCAGGTGGGATGCATGAGACAAGTGCTCGGGCCTGGTGCACTGGGAAGACCCAGAGGAATCAGGTGGAGAGGGAGGTGGGAGGGGGGATCGGGATGGGGAATACGTGTAAATCTATGGCTGATTCATATCAATGTATGACAAAACCCACTGAAATGTTGTGAAGTAATTAGCCTCCAACTAATAAAAAAAAAAAAAGAAAAAAATAAAGTTCATCCCATGTCTGTGGGTCTATGAGTGCCAAAGGGGAAAGGGGGATAAATTAAGGATCCCGATTAACATATATCCACTACTATATATAAGAGAGAAAACCAACAATCACCTACTATACCACACAGGAAGCTATACTCAATATTTTATAATAACCAATTAGGGGAAAGAATCTGAAAAAGTATATGTGTGTGTGTATATATATATATATATATATATGTGTGTGTGTGTGTGTGAGTGTATATAACTGATTCACTGTGCTGTGCACCTAAATCTCACAACATTGCAAATTGTACTTCAATTTAAAAGAATTATAATAGAGTTCATCCTACCTTAAAGTCTCACAATTCTGAGTTTCTCACTTATTCAGTATAATCTTAGTGATAAAAGCCACAGTGATCAACTAACTAATTTCATATTTTCAAGTAGCTCATGGAGGCCATTTCTTTCTTAGCCTATTTTCCTGTGCTAAACTGTGTAACTTTGGCATTCTACATGTGCCTCAAGCAAAATGGATGACAGAAACTGATGAACCTGTCCTGCCCTGAGTCATATGGTGTAATTGTCGATAATCCTAATTCTGGATCATAGTTTGCTTGACCATAATTATGGCTGCAATCAAATACTTTTAGTGTTAACATTAGCTGGGAGTTGCCAAGCTCCCTCCCTATCTTAGGGAAACGGAACTGTGAATACATTTCAAAGGAAGGTTTGCTGCTTTTTTGCCTGGAACACTTTTTAATTGGGTATCATTTGGAAATTTCTAAATCCCATTTTGGAGCTTCTGGTCACTGCGTTTCTTAGTCAAGCCCGAAAAGCTGGTTATGAGGCATGCCTAAACTGTGCAAATGTCAAAACAAAAATTACTATCATCCCTGATTTCTTCACAAAATGAAAAGAGGCATCATCTTGACCCTCTCTTAATATATACTGATAGGAACCAAAGATGGCAAAGCTGCAAGAGAAAGCACTTATGAATTTGGGATGGAAATTGCACTCCTAATTTAAACTTTTCCATCTAGTTAGCAGGGTTTAAAACCATTGGGTTTTTCAGAAACCCACAGACTATGTAAATGTGCAATTTGAGTATATTCACCCAAGTGCCTGACTAGAAACCTTAGTCATCTTTACCTTCCACCCTCTTCTCCCCACCCACACCTAGTGAGTCAACAAACTCTACCCTTTACCTCTCTAGTGATTTGGAAATCTACTCCCCTGCCTCCCACCCCCATTCTGCTGAAAAGGCAGTTAAGAATCTCAATACTTCTTAAATAGGTAAGTGGTTGGCTTGACCCCAGGACTTCTCCACCTCCAAACTCTCCTCCACAAAGATACAAGAGATGGTTTTAACAAAGCACAAATTGCAGCCTGTTCTATTACTTAAAAATACAAGATGGCTATCCATAGTACAAGATGATCTAAAACCTTAGCTTGGTATTTTCTACCTCTTTAGTTCACTTCTCAAACTTCCCCCTTATCCCTTCCAGGCTTCTAGACCTTACTCTAAGACCTATTATTTCTCAGCCTCCAGAACCCTCAATCAGAGAAGGCAATGGCAACCCACTCCAGTACTCTTGCCTGGAAAATCCCATGGACGGAGGAGCCTGGTATGCTGCAGTCCATGGGGTCGCTGAGAGTCGGACATGACTGAGCAACTTCACTTTCACTTTTCACTTTCATGCATTGGAGAAGGAAATGGCAACCCACTCCAGTGTTCTTGCTTGGAGAATCCCAGGGATGGGGGAGCCTTGTGGGCTGCCGTCTATGGGGTCACACAGAGTCGGACACAACTGAAGTGACTTAGCAGCAGCAGCAGCAGAACCCTTAATGGTCCATGATGTTGCAAATATTCCTCTCGTTAACTCTTTTCCAGGAACTCCAACCTTATACGCTGATATCCTACTCATCCTTGAATATGAAATTCAACCATTATTTCAACCATTAAAGCCCTCCCCAATCCTTTCAGAACAGCACTTTCCAACATGCTTCTCTAGAACAATTCATTCCTTCATTTTTTTCATTCACTAAATCTAAGAAAACAATTAAGTTCTGGGGATATGGCCATTAATAACATAATCATGGCTTTCTTGTGGATTGTTTCTACCATATGTTGTTGCTGAGTTGCCATATGTATGCCAGCCAATTATCTTTTTGACTATATTTTTAAATTTTATTTTATTGAAGTATAGTTGATTTACAATGTTGTGTTAATTTCTGCTCTACAGCAAAGAGATTCATATGTACATATGGATTGTAGCCCACCAGGCTCCTCTGTCCATGGGATTCTTCAGGCAAGAGTACTGGAGTGGATTGCTATGCCCTCCTCCAGGGGATCTTCCTGACCCAGGGACTGAAACTGCAACTCCTGCATCGCCGGCAGATTCTTTACCACTGAGCCATATACATTCTTTTTCATATTCTTTTCTATTATGGGTTATCACAAGATATTGAATATAGTTCCCTGTGCTAGACAGTGGGCTTCCCTGGTGGCTGAAATGTAAAGAATCTGCCGGCAATGCTAGAGACTCAGGTTCAACCCCTGGGTCAGGAAGATTCCCTGGAGGAGGGCATGGCAACCTACTCCAGTATCTTTGCCAGGAGAATTCCATGAACAGAGGAGCTTGGTGGGCTACAGTCCATGGGGTCACAGAGGGTTGGACATGACTGAGTGACTAAAGTAAACTTTAGTAAAGTAAAGTGACTAAAGTCACTAACGTAAAGTGACTAAAGTAACACTTTTCATACAGTAGGACCTTGTTTATCCATTCTCTATACACAATTGTTTGCATCTGCTAATCCCAAACTCCTAAACCATCCCTCCCCCAACCTCTGCCCCTTGGCAACCACAAATTTATTCTCCATGTCTGTGAGTCTGTTTTGTAGTAAATTCATTTGTGTTACATTTTAGATTCCCCATATAAATGATGTCATATGGTATTTGTCTTTCTCTTTCTAACTTCATTTAGTATGATAATCTCTAGGTCCACTCAGGTTGTTTCAAATGGCATTACTTCATTCTTTTTTATAGTTGAGTAATCATCTTTACCCTCTCCTTTCACCTGTTGATGGACATTTAGATTGTTCCCATATTTGGCTATTGTGAATAGTGCTACTATGAATATAGGGGTGCAAGTATTTTTTTAAATTAGAGTATTGCCTGGATATATGCCCAAGAGTGAGACAGTTGAATCACATGGCAACTCTATTTTCAGTTTTCTGAGGAACCACCATACTGCTTCCCAGAGAACTCATATTTTAATTGGTGTTCTGTTTCTTTCTTTGGACTACAAACTCCTGAGGAGGGGATTATGTTTCATTCAGTTTCCAGCACAGTGAGTGAGTCTCAGCTAAAATCTATTGAGTCTTATTCAAATTAAATTGGCTCATTACTTGACTATATATGTATTTATATCAATATATGTTTGTACTCAAACCAAGTAGCTTATAAGACCGTGCAATTTAGAAGTGATACACTGTCCTAAACATCCCCATTGTGCCCCTATCTATCTTAAAACCAGACACTAGCATAAACATCTCATGAAATTTATTGAAGATAACGTGCAGGAAGCACTTGCTCCAATGACTAGCATTGAAAAAGTGCTAGATCAACACAAACTCTTTTCAGCTTAATTGGAGTAGACTTTAATTCTTCTGATTGATAATAAGCTAGTATTTGTTTAAGCTTGATGGACTTTTCCAATAAAAATATCCAACAAAGCAAGAATTTCCTTCAGATCCATCTCATCAAATGGTTACCATTCAATTAGTAATATTAGAGGTGCTCACAAGCACTTGCAGAAAATGGTGAATGTTTAAATTCCTGGTCTTCATATAAGACTTGGTAAGCAAGGACTGGGTGATGCAAGACCGGGATTCTAGAACCAGCCCTGACATGAATTAAATTCTGAAAAACCACCTTATTTCTTTCCATATTCTTATCTGTTGAAAATGGGGATATTAATACCACTTTTCCCTCCCTTTTAGAGTTCTGTGGATGAAAGTATAATACCTGTGAAATTACCTTGGGAAAAAAAAGGTAAAGACTTATCAAATGTGAGGTGGTATTTGTAATAGTGAGAACTTAACGGCGCACTGTTATGACAGGACCATCTCTCAGGGATGTCCCCAAGCGGATATGAGGCTGTTCGCCAAACTGATACACATATGGTCAGGGATTTAGTGGGAAGAGATAATAAATCCTTCTCGAGTCCTCTTGGGGCAGATAAGGAACAAGTACAGCCAACCCTCAGTGACCTGTGATAACAAGGCTGGGGATAATATGGATAAACGGATTTCACAGATTATCCAGAAATATAACTTTCACCATTTACAACCTCTAAACTTTTGCAGAAATTCCTTAAAAGAAGCCAAATTACTTTAACCTGGACTCATAACTTATGTGAGTTTCACTGTCAGTTCCGACCTCTATCTGTGCCCAGACACAACTCAAGAAACAAAGACCAACCAGTGGAACTGGTGGTGTAGTCACTAAGTTATGCCTGACTCTTCTGATCCCGTAGACTGTAACCCACCATGTTCTCTGTGGGATTTCCCAGGCAAGAATATTTGAGTGGATTCCCATTTTGTTCTCCAGGGGATCTTCCTGGTTGAGGAACTGAACCTGGGTCTCCTGCATTGGCAGGCAGATTCTTTACCTACCAAACCACCAAGGGAAGCACTGAGCAGCTGCCATAAAAATTGCTGGTCTATCCAAGAAAGCTCAGCACATTTTGTTCCCAGAGACCTATGAGGTACTTGTCCTGTCCATATTTTCCCGGGGCAAGGAAGAAGCAACTGGGACCAGCAAACCCAGAAAATTCTGCTAGTGACCTCAAACCGTGGTGATTTCCCCAAATCATTTGAAGGAACTTGTCCCTTCAACTGATCCTTCCCAAAGCGGCAATGAAATCAGGTCTTGGATAGTTCCTCGTCCGAAACTATTCTACAGATGTCTCCAAACGTGGGATGGGAAATGGCTTAGAAATAAATAAATCTGTTATTTGAATTATTCAACAATTCTCTCTCTGATATTCACAGTGAGAGAGTGGCCTTCCTGTCACTTCCCATTATGATAGCTTTCCCTTCTTTTTGCCACCTTTTCTGCAATATTGCCAAGATGATTAAAAAATGTTGTGAAAAACACCAAAGGGAGAACCATCTGTAAAACAGCAGCCCTGTAGGTTCTACAAGACTTCCTCTTATCCAATAACTCAAGATCAAAATCTGGGCAAGTTAAAAAACAGAAAATCATTGATAGCCTCTTCTGGGAATTAGAGTAACGATGAAAAAATAGATTAATAATATTCCTGCTTCAAGGGATTTGTTGTAATAGTGACTATTACTATTACTCATTCACTGATTCAACAAATGTTTGTTGAATATTTGCTCTGTGTCAGAAAGTTCACAACAGAATGCTTGGGATCTGTCTGTCCAGTTTCAAGAATACCCATTTTGCATTATGTCAGTGAAATAGTAACTGACACCTTGAAGAGAGCTCGAGGTAGGTGAGCAGCCATCCTTGTTAGTCCAGGACTATGAAGATTCTAGTACAGAAGACTTTCCATTTTAAAACTGGGAAAGTCCTGAGCAAACAGGAATAAATTGGCCCCTCTAGCACAAGGCCCAGAACCATTTTCAAATCTATGGCTAATGGCTAGATTTGATCTTTGGCAATCTTTGTGTGAGCGTTGAAATTTTTTTTTTTTTTTTTTCAAATCTTTAGACCTCAACTTCCACTTCTGTAGAATAAAGTTGCAAGACTAGATTATCTCTAAGGATTACCTTCCAAGTTTAATAGTCTAAGAGTGAATTTAACATCTTTTTAGGATTAAAATGGATCTCAGTGTGCTACAAAGCCATAGGAAGCTCCCTGCAAATCTCTGTCTACCAGTGAAGATAACAGCAAGTTGAAATCCTGTTGAATTCCCAACAATTATAAGGATCAAACCTGAACGCAAGCTACTCCTCTAAATTAAGCATCAGAGTTCTTTACCTCGGTTCCTGGGTAAACTTAGCCCAGAACAGAGAATATTCTACTCAGAAACGTGCAGAAAACCTGAGAGTCTATTTTGGAAGAATATAGTTCAGAATTATATTTAGCTGTGTTACTTTAGCAACTAGACAGAGTCATGACCTCAAAGCATTTAAGGTGAAACAGACCTCTGCTGCTGTCAGGTGCCTTGGTATCTTGAGATTGTGGAAGGAACAGAGGAGCACACCCCATGAGAACAATCACTTCTTTGGAAGAATCGTGAGTAAAAAAAATAATGATAATAAGGGTTGGGGGAAGCATGATCCCAATTCTAAAACTAGCTTGCTTTACTTTAATAGCCTTATCATAAAATGGGCAGACGACATACTTCTCAGGGTCATGTGAAGAGAGACTCGTTCCTTTTATTAAAGTTGTGTATGTGTATGTATAGTCTTATATTCATCCATCCTTATATCTTATACATGTGGATTTATATATGAATGGATTTATTTTATAAATCCATCCTTATACATTACATATGTGTATATTTATATATAAAATATCTATATACTATATGTAATATATATAATACATATACATACCTACAATGTTCCTGTCACGTTCTTAGATATAAAAAGCATTTCAAATGTCATACATGTTACACAAATCTAGAGGAACACGTTATGAAATAATTTCAGAAGCATTCTCTCTAGCTCCTTCAATTCCTCTCAGATCATGCTTTTGGCTAACCCAACACAGTCACCCAGATTAAAGTAGGAAGTTAGTTTTCAATGCTCTCTGTCTCGGAGCAGCATTTATCCTTAAATTTTTGTGGACAAAAGACAATATAAGAATACCTCTTAACCCATAGAGTGTTGTGCTTTAATCTCAAGAGTCCCCTTGTCTGAGGATGCCTTCTCCAACTGGAACAAACGCCCACCCCAGTCTCTACTTGAGAGCAGCCAGGAGCTGAGAATTCAGCTGCTCTGAAAACAGTGCTTTTTGCCTTAATGCATTTAATCCCTGGCTTGGGAAGATCCCCTGGGGGAGGAAATGGCAACCCACTCCAAATATTCTTGCTGGAAAATACCATGCCCTAGGAAGACTGGCAGGCTTACAGTCCATGGGGTCCCAACAGTGAGCAACTGAGCACCCAGGAGCACAATGCGTCTTCACAGAGTCAGCTCCTGTTGATTCCCCTGATTGCATCCTTTGTGATTCCCCAAGTTAGTAAGGAGCAAACCCTCTTCTCTCTTATTGTTTCCACATACACACACAGTAGGCACTCAATAAATGACTGAGGGTCCTTCCTCCCATTTTTAAAATGTATTGATTTATTTGGGGCCGCTGGGTCTTTGTTGCTGCCTGGGCTTTTCCTTAGTTGCAGGGCGCAGGGGCTACTCTTTGCTGAGGCGGGCAGGTTCCTCATTGCAGTGGCCTCCCTAGTTGCGGAGCATGGAGGGCTCTGGCGCACCGCGGGCTCAGTCGTAGCAGCTCCCCAGCTCTAGAGCACAGGCTCAATCATTGTGATACACCGACCTAGTTCCTCCCCAACATGTGGGATCTTCCCCCACCGGGGATGGAATCCTGTCTCCAGCATTGGCAGACGATTCTTTACCGCTGCTGGGGAAGCCCCCACCCGCTTCCTCCCTTGCGCTTTTCTCTACCCTATGTAATTGCTAACTCAAGTTAGGTCCTGGGTAGCAAGCTTTAAGAAACCGTTTTCCTGATGTCCCTGAAGGCGTGCTCTAGACTGACGATGGCCAGGAAGTTCCTCTGGGGATTACCAGAGAGAATTCAGGAGGAAGACAGGTGGGTGAAGCCGCCGCAGTTTGGCGCAGGGATGTGCATTCTATTTGCAACCCAAAGAGGCTCTCTCGCCGTTAGATGGGCAAATGGTCCAAGAACTGCTGAGATTCCCGCCCGGTACTGAAAGCCTATCGCTCTCCCGGTTCTTACACCGGTGGCACCAAAATGCTGTCCTGAGTTTGATTTAACTTCCTTGCCGATACACGGGAACAAGCTGTTGGAAAACAATTATCTCAGGACCTCCCTCAAAACTGCGCTGTTTTTCAACCCCATTAGGGTTGAGATAGCAGCGCACAATTTCAGGATGATTTATCTCTCAATACTGATCTGCTGCTACATTACTGGACATTTCCTCCACCGCCGATTCCATCAATCAAGCAGTCATCTGAGCGCTTCTGCAGCCCGCGCTCCTCTGACAGGGCCGCGCTTTGCTATTTATCTTACAGGCCGTCTCTCACTCTTGTCAGTTTTAATTCCGCTCCATCCTCATTCTCTTCTCCTGTCCCCCGAGGGCTCTCTGTCTGGGATATATTATTATTCAGTATTTACAGGGATGTCACTTGAAAAATGTCACCATTGCGAATGACAAAAATTCGGGAATTTGCACAGACTTGTCTGTACCCCAGCCACCATTTTGAAATTTTATACCAGGATGTGAATTCTGCAGCTACCCATGAATCTTTCAAACCACTGACCTGGTTCAAAAGAAGCCTTAGGGCAAGAGTATGACACTTGCTAAAAATCCTTCTAATTTAATTGTAAAGTTTCCATTTTTGAGAAGGACTTATTCAGTTCCCTATATTTAGAAAAAATATAATTTAGAAACTCTCCCACCATTATTGACATGTCAAGCAAGTCAAGGTGCAAGGTTTATCCTTAAGCCTCTATAATATATAATTATGGGTTGTCCACACCTTATTATCAAATGTCTATCTCTTTTCATGATGAAATTGAAATGCTTATTTTAGCTAACACCCAAATAGCATTTCTGATGTTTCACAATCTGTTTTAAGCATATATACTCACATATGTTAATCCTTAAATCAAACCTACGTTCTTCATTACTGTCAAAGAGGATATTTGGGCAAACTATTTAAATAGAAGGGGAAATCAGATTTATTCAACACATAGATGAGAAAGCTGAAGTGTCCAAAGGTTTGCAGACTCAATGAGGTCAGTAAGCCAGCATTTTAACCCATATCTATCTGATTCCAAGTCAATAGCTGTCTCTGCTTTTAGAAAGAGATCTGAGGCTATTCTAGGTTACTGTCAAAAATTCTTCTTTGAAACTTGTAACATCAGTCATAGGTCAGTCATCTTTTTATATCAGCCTTGGTGGTGATTCAGTTGTCCAGATTCGTTTTGAGAGGCAGAATGTGCTTGCCTTTTCCCCAGACTGGACTAGAATGATCTAAAATTCCAGAGTGACCCACAAATTGGGCTTGCATTGGTGCCAGGCTACATGAGGTGATCCAATTTAAGAATAAAGGTAGCCTTCTCATGGTCCCTGATAGCTCAGTTGGTAAAGAATCCGCCTGCAATGCAGGAGACTCCAGTTCAATTCCTGGGTTGGGAAGATCCACTAGAGAAGGGTTAGGCTTCCCACTCCAGTATTCTTGGGCTTCCCTTGTGGCTCAACTGATAAAGAATCTGCCTGCAATGTGGGAGACCTGGGTTCGATCCCTGGGTTGGGAAGATCCCCTGGAGAAGGGAAAGGCTACCCACTCCAGTATTCAGGCCTGGAGAATTCCATGGCCTGAATAGTCCACAGGGTCGCAAAGAGTCAGACATGACTGAGTGACTTTCACTTTCACTTTCTCATGGTCCAACCAGAGTCACTGGAGTTGTTCACCTGGATCTGGGACCCAGGGTCCAGCCAGGGAAATAAATTCACTTAACTTGCTTTGTTCAGTACAACTGTTTCTCTTATAGGGCTTACATGGGGCAGTGACTGGTCGATGAGAGATAACAAGTATTTCTTGGTCTTCCAGCCAATCTAGCATACCACAGATGATCCGGAGGAAGTTCAGGGGCCAGCAGAGTGAGGAATTCGGGGCATGAATTGGCAGATCATGAAGGCAATCCACACGGACTATTCAACAGCAGGGAGGCCAAGCAAAAAGGATCAGTTGGCTAAAGGAAGACTGGCGGTCAGTGTAAGAGGAAGGTGAAGATCACAGGAGAAATGTGGGCATGCTTACAGGAAGCCCAAGTGTGGTCTACAAAAGCTAATCCCTGGTCTCCTGGATGACTCAAGGGAGATCGCTGGAGCCCTCATCTCTAACAATTCAATTTTCTGGACAAGTTATCAAGACATACTACTACTAATAAGGGCTTACTCAGTGGCAAGCACTTTTGTTTTAGGTGTTATTAACTCTCTTGGTCTTCTCAACAATCATATAAATCAACTGCTATTCCTCTCCCCAATGGTATATAAATTTGTTCAGTATCTTGAGGCCCATATCTGAATGAACCAGACATTCCACAGCTGGTCACATGAACTCTAGAATTTACACTCTCAACCACTCTCTACTCGCCACCACCTCTTGGGGTTGAAATGAAGACTAAAGAGCAAGCACTTATTATGGAGTGTGATCTGCAATGGAAAGCCCAAGTCCAGGCAGTTATTTTAACCCATAAAACTTTTACAACAATCCTATGAGACAGTGTGATAGCATTTGGTCAGGAAAACAGAAGCTACCTTGAATGTTCCAAGTATTAGTAATTCCAGTGCAGGAAATTTCAGGGCCTCCCTTACACGGTCTTTTGGAAAGGCTGGGCGATGGATTTTAGGGAACCACCCAGATCTGATGCGTCTATGCAAATGGGCTCAGCACCCATCCTGAGATTAATGCACAGCCTCCGAGACTCTGGGACACTCTCACGGGCTATCTTGGGGGTAGCTCTGAGACAGAAAATTCTCAATAAGCTCACCTGAAAGTCACTTTGAACCTCACATCTTCCCACCCACACATCTGCCTGTAACTATCGCCTTTGGGGACATAATGTCCTCTTCTCTTTTGCCAGGAAAATCTCACACCAGTGTCTCTCTTCGTCAGATGACGGCCAAAGCCATATGTGAAAGGATATCCTGGGAACAGGCTTCTTCACCGTGCACAGGAGATTCAGAAGGTGGTACAGATGCAGCAAGCTAACAACAGATAATCTGGTAGAGTTGGGTATAATTGTTATTCCCATTTGACAGTAGATGCAGCTGGGGCACAGAGAGATTAATCAATTTGTCCCAAATCACAACAGTAAGTGATAGAGTCAAGATTCACATCCAGAGTCTGGCTCTAGAACCCACTCTTGCCAATGCATGAGATTGTGTTCATGAAAGACTTAGCCCAGTAAAGCTCAGCACAGATTATACACATTACATTAAGCTGCGGTTGTTGTTATTGGGCTTCCCAGGTGGCGCAGTGGTAAAGAATCCTCCTGCCAACGCAGGAGATGTGGGTTGGATTCCTGGGTTGGGAAGATCCCTTGGAGTAGGAAACAGCAACCCACTCCACTATTCTTACCAGAAGAATCCCATGGACAGAGGAGCCTGGTGGGCTGCAATGCATGGTGTCACAGAGTCGGACATGACTGAGCCCTGAGCACTGTTGTTTTATTGCTGTTGTTATTGTTATATTGTCTTACTATGTCTACTTTTCTCATAATTACCATAACTGGGGTTGCTCAGCTACTACCTAAAATATGTTGACTATGCCCACCAACATTCTGTCCCACATTAGCCACCTTCCAAGGCCACCTAGGTGGATTTTCTTGCCCTAATGATTATACCATTATAATTTAGCCCCAGATTTCTAAATAATCTTTTAAAAAACAATATCCTGAGTAGCCACAGGTATATATGTATGAATATGAGCACACAGGCACACACATGTGCATACATGCATGAATACACACACACACACACACACACACATGTTTTGTGAACAACAGAAAGGTAACTATTTCAATTGATGCAATTGATGTTGGTGAGCTTCTGAGAGTGGACAATCCCAGCTGTCCAATTATTGCAGGCAACCTGCCTCCACATATTCACTGCACAAAAATCATGTCAGATGCACTTGGAAACAACCCTAGGCTGCAGCACCCTGAGAAAGAGAAGTTGGGCGTTGGACTTGCTCGCTTTGGGCTGCCCAGCACAGCCTGTAACGCCCGTGTGTGGTCTCTGATTCCACCTCTAGATACTGCAGGGAAGACTCTGTAATTGAAAAAGCCTGCCCAAGCAGAAAGTCTGCCTTGTTTAATAAACAGTGTCCTCTGAAGAAGTTCAAAATTTACCAGAGGAAACATACAGCCTCCCATGTTCCCATCAGTGTTTTAGAACTAGCTGAAACAGATCTAGGTTCCAGCTGCATTCTTTCCCTTACAGCTCATTTACCCATGCAATTTGGCAGCTAAGTAGATGCTAGAATTAAACATGCCTGCCATCAATCCAATGGTCAGAACTTTTTTGGCTTCAAGGTAAATGATCGATGTGCTCTTTCTTTATCCCTTTTTCTTCATCGCCACCATCTCTAATCATGCTTAGGGGGAAGAAAGGAAGAAAGAAACAGAGGTGTTTATCTTCACTCAGCAATTTCGTGATTTCTATCAGATGGTAGGAGCAAAAATAATAAGTTGGAAGATTTCAAATGAAAAAGTTATAGAGCAGAGCAAAGGCAAGATCACATGGTTGCTAACGCTTTTGGTAAATGTTGGGATGTGGGAATTATGCATGAATACCAAATTCCCATGATAGGAAGGTGAACAGCTCGTTGAAGGACTGCAGATTCAATGCTGGAAATCACATCACTCTGAACAGGTATACAGTATTATATTCCAATTGAAAAAGGAATAGCATGTGAAAGCACTGGGCAAAAAAGGTAGCAGAAGACTATTGCATCTTTAATAGGATTTTTGATTCAAATGTGCTGAGCCAAACCATTTAAAATTGCATTTGAATAGTAAACAGATAACATCATCATTTAAAAAAAAAAAAAAAAAAACCTGCCCACTTGTGCCAGATCAACAGAGGGCCTACAAAATAAAAAGGGGGAGAAGGAGGTATCAGCTCTGGATAGAAAATAAAATTAGATGTGACTTCTCAGCCAGGAGGCCTTCTTCAGGCCTCAAAAAGATAAATCAATGTGAACACCACCCTTTGTTAGCACAACTCCAAGATTTCAGAGCCTGGAGGTCCTTCCTCTTCAAAGTATCATTATCAAAAGTGGACTTAATTTTGGCGACGATTTATCTTGCTTCCTCCACAAAATTGTTTTAGTCTTATTCATCAATTTGCATTATTGGTATTGAATATGTGAGATCGGGAAAAGGGAAGGAGAACATATGATCAGGGGTGGAGAACAATGCAATCAGGGGCAGACCCTCTAGCATTAAAATGCCCATGATTCAAGTGTAGAAGGTGTCTGAGGAAGCCCAATGAACCATAGGAACCAGTGCCCCTGCTCGCAAACCCTCTGTTTCCTCCCAAATGAATCTTTCTGTCTGGCCAACTTGCTGCCTAACTGAAGGCTAGGCAGCTGGTTTTGGTGTGCTGACTTCCCTACAGTCTGTGTTTTCCTAAAGTCATTTTTGAAACAGTATTTCCCCATGCAGAGCACGCAGATCCAGTGCTCTGGGACCTTTGTCTACTTTAATTAGCATTCTTCATGAGAAATTCATACAGAAGAGAAAGAATTCCTTGAGTAAGTGAAAGCATAAATGGCTGTCAACTGAGAAATTCCTCAGATTTTCAGTGGAACTTCTGAGCCTAGGATTTTCTGATCTGCTCATTAGGCAATGTCATTTTTCTCTTCTCTGCTTAGAGTATCTCACTGGCTTGCAGTTAAGGCTTATGTCCTTGAGAAAAGCATCACTATTGAGGGTTGGAAATTTACTGGAAAGACTGACATGGAGGTCTCTGGTGTATCTCAGGCAGAAGACACACAGTCTGAAGCTTTGGGAAAGCTATAGCTTGCCCATGAAACAGACAGAAGCATGATCAGAATCAGCACAGCAGAGACATGAAGTCATGTTTTTCTTACATGATTTTAACAGGGAAGAATAAATCTGACTCCATATTGGAGTCACATGCTTCTTATGCACACTAAGTGTCAAAATATGCTGGTACCAGCTACTGGGTGGTACCAGGTATCCACCTAGTTTAGAAACCTAATGAATTTCCTGCTGGATTAATCTTTCAGGTCCTAAAATATATTCTTCAGAGGCTGATACTTGGAATCACAAGAGTTCATCCAGCCCAGTGATTTCTATTCCAATAGATTCTGGATTCACTTGACCCCAGAAACACCTACAAAAAGCAGCAAACAAGAATCAGTATTGTTAACAAAAGCCCCTTAGTGGGCATTAAGCATATACAACTTGCACTAGTCCTTAATCCATCACCTAATTACCAAATAAACCCCAACAGTTGAACCCTGCACTTGCTTTCATGAAGTCTAAAGATACTACTTCCTAATGATGGCTCAGTCAGCAAAGAACCCACATGAAATGCAAGAGACCTGGTTTCTATCCCTGGGTCAGGAAGATCCCATGGAGAAGGAAATGGCAACTCCCTCCAGTATTCTTGCCTGAAGAATCCCATGGACAGAGGAGCCTGGCAGGCTACAGTCCATGGGGTCACAGAGTCAGACATGACTTAGCAACTAAACAACAACAGAAGAGGTATAAAGAGTATTGTATTCCAATTTTGTCATATATATTTTATTTTCAGCCCCACAAAACACATTCAGGCTCTGTGTTGAAGAGCTATAGGGTTTAGATCAGCATGTGTGTTCCATAGAATGATATCATTCCCAAGGAGGCAAAATTTGATTCTTGAGAACACAAAATCCTTATATATTACATTGGTTTGTGGTCCTCTAAAGGGCCACAGTACATAAACAGATACATAGCATATCCATGGTATTAAAATTTTATGGAGATGGGGAAGTAATTAGAAGGGGAAAAAAATGTCTCCAAAGGTTTCTTAGAACAAAACAATTAAAATGTTTAAAAATGTCAGGAAGTTGAAGAACTTGGGTATAGAAAAATGCAACCATTTGTAGCTACAACTAAGTTGTGCCTGTGTTAAAATATGATATGGCCATAATGTTTCAAGACAAAGCATAAATCTAGGTATTTAGAAACAATTTCCCAGTTTTTAAATGTTAGTTTGTTTTGAAAGAAAATCAACAAGAGCCCTTTGTACTTTGTAAGCCAAAGAAAATATATCTCCAGGGCCATGTGGCCCACCAGATGTCGGTGTACAGTCCATATCCTCAGGGGAAATTTGAAGGAATGGTTATGTCCTTAGAGCATTTGGTGGTTACTAATCAGTTAAATTAGACAAAGAGCAAAAGCATTATTCATGTTGTACTCTTTTAAGAAAAATGTTCACCCTTTACTCCATAAGTGAAACCATTTGTCCACTGGCAAATTTTAAGAAACATTTTTCTGGCTTCTCAATATTTACCAAGGTGTCAATAATCTTTGCAAAGGGGCCTTAGTCATTCCAAAGCTATTTTAAAATGAACAGAACAATTCTCCCATGAGAAGCATGCCTTGATCCATTCAAGCTTTGAAAGTTCTGCTTTTCAAACTAGCAAACCCAGCTCCTGCATAAGAAGAGATTTGTTTATTCTGCTTATCTCAAGCCACAGAGAATACTGTCCCTGTCTTTAAATGGTCAGATTTTTGCATACCATATCTTAATTCTGCATTAGAAAGATAACTCCAAAAAGTTAGAGACTGTTTACTGAAGTTGTTATAGTCACACAAAAGGATGTTAAATATTTGATGATAATCTTCCCGCTCTTTGAATTAATATGAGTGCCAATCTAAACAGCACATGTTGAACAAAAATTTTATTTTAATTGCATTTCCCATGTTCCCTTCCCTTCACATATATTCTAAGAAGAAAATTAAAGTCTGGTCTAAAAAGTATGTCTTCCCGCCTCTAAATGACATGAAGACATTAGTTTTGCTTTAATCACTCTTCATTTGAGCAGCTTAGGAAGGCTCAGCATGAATTTTTTATGTATCAGATCTCTTCCTCCACCTCCTCAATCCTTTCCTGCTGTTTTCTGCGTTTCTCCCCCCATTTATCCAAGTCATCCTTGACTTTGGATAATCTGTTTCCTCCAAGATATTTGATGGGTTTGTAAAGTCTTTTTACTCCCAGTTCGCTGGAACACAATGCTGAGTATATAGGAATATTGGTAAACTCAGCAATTCAACAGGCAAAAATAGAAAGTGTCAAAGTCTTGGAGGATTTGGGAAACTCCCCTGATGCATTCCCACTGGGCTCCAAGAGGCCCTGACGAGTCCGAGGAGCACTTTCATATCCAAGATGGACAAGAACTTTGTTATTTCCGTTGTGTGCTCACCTAGAGGAGTTGAGTTTGGGAATTAAAATTTAATAAAGAATGAAGTTTGAAATTCTGTACCGTGTCTAATACTTATAAATACACTGCACAGATATTATCTGGGTATTATAAATAATACATGTAATGTTGATTAAAATTTTGATGTAAATTTCTAAAAACTTTATTAAAGTTGTAAAATAACTGACATGGGCTGTTTACAGTTGGGTGACAACTTAATTAATCAGTTGCTGTCTCCCCTGCAATAAAGATGAGAAGTACACATTCTCCACTTTATATTTATCCCTGAAGAACGAGCCAGAAAACACAAAATTATCTCCCTTTCAAAACACCAAATTACCTTCCTTTCAAAACAATGTGAGTATTAACTGTGAAGCATGATGGTACATAATCTTTGCCTAGACCAATAATTAGTCCGGAAAATACGACTCTCTGACATTCGACTGGTGAAGAACTAAGGGGCTAAACAGGGAACACTTATGCACACTCAGTCCAGAAATGATCCTTTATGTCCTGATACAGAGAAAATTTTCAATTTTCAGGTCACTAAACAATTTAATTCTGTGTTAGAGATAAAAATTAAGAGCACAAAACATTAACACAGAGGGAAAAAAAACTATATATACAAATACATTGTACACTGCTAGTTGCAAAATTCTTGCTTAATGAGACTTTTGCCTTTTTAAATGAGAAATCCTAGAGCAACACTGAAAATATGATGATGTTGAAACTAATATAGATAGTTGTTTGTTACTTTATTATTGCCTTTTTCCAAGAGTTTTGATACAAATAAAATGCTGTTGACTTAGGAATTATAAAATACTAGTTCTTAAGGGAAAGTGTCATCATTGAAGCAGGATCCATCCATTCATTCATTCATTTATTCAATAAGCTTACTACAATAGTAGGCATCAGGAGAGTTATGAGGGTCAACTAGGTGCAATTCCACTGAAAGGAGTTTACAAAGTAACAGGCAAGATGCATCATGGACACAGAAAACTTTGTAGCACAGAGACTGAACCAAACACACCTGAAATGAAATGCCCCCTCCATTTGACCTCTCTGATGCTCAATTTCCTCATCTATAAAGTATGAATAGCAATATTACTTACACTGAAAATTTGTTATGCAGTTTCAGTGAGATAACTCATGATAAATATGGAGCTCAATATCAAATATATATTAAGTTCTCTACAAAAAGTTCATTCTTCTTCATCCTGGAATTGTAGTGCTATTGAGAATGTGGTTGTTGTCCAAAGAAGTAATTGCCAGGTCTTGAGCTCTTAGCATATCACGAGGAAAACGTGCTTAATCAATACCCAGATCTACATCCTTTCAAAGCACCATGATTATCCTGGCTTTCCCTCTGGGCTCAGCCATGTATAATAACTATCTCCTTAAACCTTCAAATCTGATTCATGTTGCTGTCTACCAGCATTAAACAAGAGACGTGAATTCACCATTAAACAAAATAAATATGTGCTTAGGGTACAAAGGGAAGGGAAGGGAGGCACCTCGGAGCTTTTCTCCCTAGCTGACGTGTCCTTAACTCTTTCACAGTCAATCTCAGCTTTACTGGGGTTTTTTCTTTATCATTGTCTTTGTCATGTTTAACTTTATATTGCTTTAAAAAAAAGTTTTGGGGGACATGGTGAGTAATTAAAGTTTAAAATTTTGGTTTGAAGGTGTACTTAGACATAACATTGTTTCCATTTCATGAAATGAGAGTTTCCACTCCCCTTTGTTTGTAAACACAGCTGGCTGGGTCTGGCTAGCATTTAACTCATCAGCTGATTGTGTAACCCGTACTTAAGCTTCTTATTGTAAGTGATGGAAGGGTAAAGGAGAACCCTTGCTGATCTGGTCCTGGGGCATCACTTGACCTTCCTCCAGCTGTGTTGTCAAACATGGGGCTATATAGCCTCTCTTGTCTTGACCAGAGATAATTTAAAATCTTGATAAAGATTTTCCCATATACATGTGAGTCTGACTCTTCTTGCCCAGAGGGAGGACTGCATTCACTGTTTTCATGAAGTTCAAATTTTCAAGGACCACTCAACATTATCCAATCCAACTGCCTGTTGGAGGTCTAAATCCCCTTTCTCTTTTTGGTTGCCTTATAAACTCTCAGCTAATCCTGCTGTGTTCTGCTCTTTACTGTTACTACAGCATTTTGAAGTGCCTTTGAAGTCCCTCTATTGTAGCCCTAACAGTTTATCCTGTCACTATCAGTTTATGTCTTTATCCCTTCAAGATTACACCACACTCATCTTTCTGTCTTTAACAATTGACTCACACGTACAGAGTGAAGTCGCTCAGTCGTGTCTGACTCTTTGCGACCCCATGGACTGTAGCCTACCAGGTTCCTCCATCCGTGGGATTTTCCAGGCAAAAATACTGGAGTGGGTTGCCATTTCTGCTTAATAAATATTTGGAACAAATGAATTAGTAATTTAATTCAAAAATCAATCAAAGTAGCTGAAAGCATATTTAATGCTTTTTATCAAGGTTCTAATTAGATTGAGCCCTAAGAGTCTAGTCAATCACAGAGATATTCTCTTAGCAAAATCCCTTCATCACTGAAGTTTCAAGACCTGAAAGTCCAAGTTTGATGATTGATAAATCTCAGAAGATTCATAGTGTCCAATATATCCATCCTCTCAGACAACATGAAAAGCAGTTAGAATATCCTGGGTCACTCAGATTGCCACCTTCTCTTGTAGTTGATTCTGATGACATTAGTTAAATATCAATTTACCTTAGAGTCTCATCTTCAACTATCCCACCTTCTGCATTTCTTTCCAGCAAAACAGGTCAATGCAACTGTCTATTGTTGCAGATTTTTATCAGTTCTCCACATTTTCGTGTCCAAGGGACAGCTCTCAGTCCTCATGTGTATCTAAGTGCAGGATGTGGCATAGTTTATTACTTTCTGCTCCTTGAAACATTTTCTTCATTTAATCACTTCTTTTTTGGCTGATTTCTCCTTATTCCCCCTACCCTCCAAACACAGGAAACTCTTCCCTATCATCAGTCACTTTAGACATCTCATTTATTCTCATGGTCTTAAATACCAACTATATATGGAACCCGGAGGAGGAAATGGTAACCCACTCCAGTATTCTTGCCTGGGAAATCCTATGAACAGAGGAGCCTGGTAGGCTACAATCCATGGGGTTGCAAGAGTCGGATATGACTCAGCAATTAAACCACCACATGTAGGTAATATATCTCCACCTAGACACCTAACGGGCATCTCTAACCCATCATGTCTAAAACTAAACCTCATTCTTCCTGCCTCATCATAGCAACTCTTTTCTTTTTTGTGATTACTCAATTCAAACTCCTTGGAGTCACCCCCTTACTCCTGTCTTCCCCTCATCTACTCTCCTCATCATGTCTATTCTAACTGTAAATCTTATTGATTCTACCTCCAAAATACATCCAGCATCGACCGCTTCTCCCTACTTCCACCCTGGTCCAAAAAGCATCACCTCTGGCTTAGATTATTATGATAGTTCCCTAGCTAGGCTTCCTGCATCTGTCTGTCCTCCGTCTAGAGTCTATTCTCAACGTATTAACAAACAAAATGATACAGTGAACTAGATGATGTCACCTTGCTGTTCAAACCTTCTGACAGCCCCACAACTCATCAGAACAAAAGGTGATATTTTTACAATGGCCTCTAAGACCCTGCAAGATCTTGTTCACTGTCACCTCTCCACCTCTATAGCCTCATCTCCTACCATCACCTCCTTACTCTGTCCCAGCCACACTGACATTCTGTTCTTCCTGAAAGTGTGTCTAGAGCAAGATTTGCCGACTGTGGGTATTTGATAACTATTTGTGGAAGGAAGGAAATAAGAAAGGGAGGGAGGAAGGAAGGAAGAAAAGAAGGCAAGAAGGAAGGAAGGGGAGAAATGGAAAATTGTTCAAACACAAACACAAAATGCACTCAAAAGCAAAGTGGCTGTTTCTAAAATAAAACGCTCCATTATTTTAATAGTCAATAGAAATACTCTTTAGAATATGTCTTAACAGAATTTGGATTTTGATACTAGCTTTAAGACTAAATTGTGGGTTTGTAACCATCCTTACTATTCAGGGTTTTCAGAAAATTATTTAAGTGTCCAAAGGCAAATGGAAGGTTCACATTATAGATCCTCAGAATGATTTCAGAAATAATCAAGGCATTTTATAAAACAGGAAAAAATATTCTGAAGGATTATGTAGAGGAGCACAGACCTTTATTTCATGGACAAATCAAAACTGCAGTGCTGAAGAAATTGATGTTACGTCAGGGAAGAAGTATACAACTTAAGGGGAAAAAAAGAGGTTAAGAGAAGACAAATGAACAACTTCTGATATCAGATAAAGAATTCAGAATAAGTATCTAGAAATTTGTAGTTGACATAGACTGTGTCAAACCTCGCAGACGGACTTTAAAGGCATTCTCATTGTGCTACAGAAAACTTGTATCTAGATCTGTGAAAGTTCAGTTACTGAAATCTTAACAACCTTGATACTATTTAAAAAAAAAGCATCATGACCTCAAATCTCATAAACTGGGGAAATAAAGTAAACATGCGGTCTGAACAAGGAACTGAGAGATTCTGCAAAGATCCAAGACACTGTGAATAGATCTCTACTGAGAATGAGAAGCAAAGGGCTGATGTCACCTCTTGAGGGACAAAATTAAAAGTGACTTTTCAATATTTGATGTAATTGCTTAGAGGGCACCTAATATGACACAGCATCACAGTGGCTCCTTGTTTCTGTCTGTCTAGTCCACTTAAGTGGTTTATCCAGATAACTAAAGCTTACATGATTAGGTGTCAGCGTTTTGCTTAAATATGCCTAAAGTATATTAGTTCCTTGCCTACATTTTCGAGCAGAATTCACTGAACATAATTTAACTTATTTCTGATGGCTTAGCTGTTGTCAAGGAGACATTTTGATGTGTGTGTACTCACATGCACACGTGCTCAGTTGCTAAGTCATGTCTGACTCTTTGCAACCCTATGGACTGAGCCTGCCAGCCTCCTCGATCCATGGAATTTCCCAGGCAAGAATACTGCAGTGGGTTGTCATTTCCTTCTTCAGGGGATCTTCCCTACCCAGGGATTGAATCTGCATCTCCTGCATTAGCAGGCAGCTTCTTCACCACTGAGCCACCAGGAAAGCCCACAGTTTGACATAGCAATAAAGAATTGGACTTTTTCCAGCTTTATTAACATGTAATTGACAATTAAAACAGTAAGATATTTAAAATATACACCATGGTGATATGATATACATATATGTGATATAAATACACATTGTGAAAGGATTCTACCATCTAATTAATTAACATATGCATGTTGGGGGGGTGGTTTTGGTGAGAACATCCAAGTTCTACTCTCTTAGAAAGCTTTGATTATATAATACAACTTATATATAACAAAATATCATGTAATAAGTTATATATAGTATGTAATACAAGATATACAATGTTAGATAGATATATAATGTTACCAACTATAGTCACCATGTAATATGTTAAATCTGCCTCATTATAAGCCAAAAAGTTTGTACCCATTTACCAATCTTTCTCTATTTCCTCTACTTCTGATAAACCCCAACCCCTAAGCTTTTGGCAACTGCTTTCTACTCTCTTCTTAAAAGTTAGACTTTTTTTTTTCTTTTTTTTTCTTTTTTTTTGGTTTAGTATGGTTTATTAAGATGTGCCTTAGTACAGACGCTGGGGCTTGCCCATGGTGCTCTTAATGTACAAGACCCTGACGTTCTGCCAATTTTTCTTGAGCAATGACACCAGGAAGTTGACAGCTAAGTGGATGTTGTACACAAGCTCATCATCTGTCATCTTCACGTGGCCAACAACCACTGCCAGATACAGCACCTTCTTCATCTGGAACTTGATCGTGGACTTCATCAACTTTGGCCACCATGTTCTCATTGTGGGTCAGGAAGGAAGGGAACTTGCCAGCCTTGTTCAGGCCTGGGCCCAGGATTCAGGGGATCTGCTTGATCAGAGACTCTGAAGCCAAAAAGGCATCGTATTTCTTGGCCAGATTCTTGACCAGTTTCTTATTCTTGTTGAGCTTCTTCAGCGCCTCAATGTCCATGTGGGTGATATCCACAGCCTTGGTCTCATCACAATGCTGCTGGTCCCCAAGACACACATGGAGAACTTGGGGCAGGGAGTGGACTTAAGCCTGATGGTGCCCGAGAAGCGTTTGTCCTTCTGAGGGTCATAGTTCTTCAGACTGATCTGAAGCTCCAGAGTCTCCAAAAACTTCCTGCACTTGCACTGGTTCCCGTGCAGGACTTCCCTCACCGCCTCGTAGAGGGTGTCGCGGGAGACTTTGCTGCTCGTGGTTCCCTACACTGCGATAACCGGAAAAGAGCTTTTTTTTTCTTTTTTCTTTTAAGAGTCCACATATGAGGATTTCCCTGGTGGTCCAGTGGATAAAACTCCATACTTCCAATGCAGGGGGCTGGGTTTCAAACCCTAGTCAGGGAACTAGGTCCCAAAGGCCCCAACTGAGAATTCACATTCCACAGCTAAAATCTGGTGCAGCCAAATAAATAAACAACCTTTTTTTAAAGTCCACATATGAGTGATATCATGCAGTATTCATCTTTCTCTGTTTAGTTTCTCTTAGCATAATGCCCTCAAGTTTCATCCATGTTGTCATAAATGACAGCATTTCTTTTTTTATGGCTATATAAATTCCACTGTGTGTATATATATATATATATATATATATCTTTCTTATCCATTCATCCACTGATAGATCCTTAGGTTTCCATGTCTTGACTACTGAGAAGATACGCATGAAGTAAGGTGGCTCAAGAAGTTGCCAGGATCTGAAAGGATACTTTGCAACAAGTAACAAAACAAAAGTTTCCACTAAAAATAATGTCTCCAATTATAGAAGGTTCCTGATGGTTTATTGATTCACAGGACATCCAGTCAGAGGCTGGAGATGCCACAAGCAGGTCCCTCAGAGGGAGTGAGGAAGGAAGGGCTCATCCTTGATGCTTAGGATTCTGTGACCAAAAAATGTCCAGATGCCACCAGGCAGAGAAACTCAAGTTGTTGATACATTTCCAGCCCAGGTCTGAATGAGCTCAGAAATTGACCGAAACTGAGGGTGGAGGAGGGAGACCAAGGAATCAACCTAGTCAACTCTCAGGAAGGCACAGGTGAACATAATACTTCTTCCCATGGTCCAGCATCTTGAAAACTGTGGCCCTGCTGATAAAAGGTGGTATCTCCCTGAAAAGGAAATCAATTAGTACATGCAAACAGGGTCTACGCCACTTCTCAGCACACTGGAGTGGGCATTTCTCCACTACATGAGGAACAGGAGCATAGCATTCACCTCTCTATTCCACTAAACAAAACCCAACATGTAGCTTTGCTTAAAGTCCCTTCAAGACTAGAACCCTCTGGGACTTAACTGGTGGTCCAGTGGTTAAGACACCATCATTCTACTGCAGAGGGCGCAGGTTCCATCTCTGGTCCTAAGGACTAAGATCCCACATGCCCTGTGGCTTGGCAAAAAGAAAAAAATAAATAAATAAGGGAGAATGAAAGTTTAAAAAAGAAAAAGACTGGAGCCTTGTCACTGCAGGCCCCCTCTTCTCCATCACAGCACTTTCCACTGCCTCTAATTCACATTAATCCATCTTGGCTCCAATGTAAGTCATGAAGTCTTAAATCACAGAGCTTTTCACCATACTTTCAGTCTGGCAATCACCCTGTCTCTGTGGATAATTCTACTTTTTGAATTCTGCAAACTTCATCTGTGCAGTCTTTTGCAGGAACCCACACCTCATTTGGTCCTCATTACTGGCAAATATCAAACTGGGAAGATGTGTTGGCAACTCTCGCTGGATTTCTGGCTCCATGCAAAACCACTCATTCCCATAGTGCCTGGATATCATCCCCAGGTGCCAATCACATTATCGCAATGGAACCCGTCATAGACTCGAAGTCTAGTGGGGGAAATGCCCAAGAACTAAGGCAACATTTTGCAGTCTGATGTTTATTTAGCCCATTCTAAGGTATCATCTACCTGCTATTTCCTCCTATCCTGGGTCTCCCCTGGTGGCTCAGTGGTAAAGAATCTGCCTGCCAATGCAGGAGATGTGGGTTCAACCCCTGAGATAGGAAGATTCCCTGGAAAAGGAAATGGCAACCCACGCCAGTGTTCTTGCCTGGGAAATCCTACGGACAGAGGAGTCTGTCCACAGAGTCACCAAAGAGTCGGCATGACTTATTGGCTAAAAAACAACAAAGGTATTACTTGCCAGCTATTCTTCCTATCCCAGGTCTTGGTTTATTTTTTAAAGAAGCCTCTCGTCCTCTGACCTTCTTTATTAATAGCTGAGAATGTCACCCATAAAACTTTTTCCCCACCCCTGCTTTGACCAAATAATGCATCCTCCCAACATCCTCCCTTGGCATTCAATACCATATCAAATTCAAATAAATCACAGTTGACTTTAAAGCTCTCCAGCAATTCATGTCTGCCTATATAACTCCTACACTCCTCAGCTGCTCTTGTCACATAAACCATCTCACAGCCTCTTTCCTCTACTACTTGCAATTCTTTCCTTTCTCCCTTGCTCTCTCACCCACCTGAATCAACCACCTATCACCAACTATCGAATTACTTATTTTAGAGGAAGCAGAAAAGGTTGAATAAGGTATCTTGGTTCATAGCCTCATCCTGCTAATTCCTACCTGTGTGACTTTGTCAAACTGCAATAATAGTGATGAGAACAACACAAGTCTTTAACCAACACTTTTAGCTGTTCATCCAATTAACCCTATGAGGGAAAGCCTAGCATTATCCCAATTTTGAGGATGCAGAAAATCACCCAATTTTATTAAATACATGTTTTCTTATATGAAAACTAGAAATACTAACATTTACTTCTCATGGATAAAAGTAAAGCATGACATGCACAGCACACAATTCATGTTAATTTCCTTTCCCATCACCAAACCCACCTTATTCACCATTTCTGCTCTTAATAAAAGAAAGGATAGAGCTCTTCTCCAGCAATTCAAGATGTCCCTTTCTTCTTGTCTTCACAAGGCATAAGAGCTAAGTACCAGAAAACAAATGGTATAATCTGCTGTGAACCAGAAAAGTAATGACCTTCAACTCAGCACACTGCTCCATGACCATTAGTTGGAAACAGAAATTGGACTTTACCTTTAGGAAGGGCAGGTAATTCCTACTAAATGTGAATTGAGGCTTTTTACCCTCTGCTTCTCTCTCTGGAGAGAAAAGTTCTTTCCCACCTGTTTTGCTGAAATTCTTTCCTCAGAGGGACAAAGATTTCATTCCACAAAGCCAGGCTTAAAATGCAAATACCATTGGATGAGCTAATACTTTGATGTGCTTCCAAGTTACTGGTTTCATATCTCTTCTTGCCAACAGGACTTGGCAGAGATGATGAGAATCAGAAAGGGAAAGAGGGCACCAAGATGACTGTGTCCACTTAGCTATTTGACCCAGAATAACAACATTTGTCACCATGCCTAGTATAGGAAAAGGCTATGGTAATAATCAAGCTAAAAGATACGAGTTTTGATGTGACTTCAGAACAAACAGAAGATCGATAAACTGTGATTACAAGCTATCTGTAGCCAACCAACAAGACTTAACTCAGTTTATAAGGTGGCACATCTGTGCTTCTCCTCTACATCCTTAACATCAAATGATAATTAATTTTCATATATTGACAGTCCTCTAAAGTCACTGCAATTGCCAGTATTTCACATGTTTCAAGGTAGGGCTGGAATTTACCTTCCGTAAGTAAATAGCATCTTGTTGTAAAGATTACTGTTTTCCTTTAGTTAGAGACACAGAATAATCACTTTCTATATCCTAATTCACTGTCCTGAAGTAAACAAACTAGAGGAACATTTGATGTTGTGGGAGACAGCCTCTAAGATGACCCCAGTGACCCCCATCTTCTGGTTTAACAGCCTTACATAATCCTCTCCCCTTAAGGGCAAATTGAAATTATTGACGTGCTTCTAATTAATGTAGAAAAGTAATGGGATGTCCCTCATGAGATCAGGTTATAGGAAAACTGTAGCTGCTGTCCTGGATGTTCATTTTCCTTCATTCACTCACTCACCTTGAGGAATTCAGTTGCCACGTTTTGAGCTGTCCTACGAAGTCCTCAAAACGAAGAACTGAGAGAAGAAATTTCTAATCAACAGCCAGCAGGAAACTGAAGCTCTCACTCCAACAGGCTGCAAAGTAGGAAATCTTTCCTACCATCACTTAAGAGGTTCTGGACATAAACCCTCCCTTAGCTAACTTTCAGATGGGACTGCGACAGCATGGCTGCAACCACACAACCTTGAACCAGAGACACTCAGATAAGCCTCATCCAGACTCCTGACCCACCCTGGTGGTGGTGATTTAGTTGCTAAGTCATGTCTGGCTCTTGAGACCCTATGTACTGTAGCCCATCCAGCTCCTCTGTGCTTGGGATTCTCCAGGCAAGAATACTGGAGTAGGTTGCATTTCCACCTGTAGGGGATCTTCCCGACCACCCCAGCTGTGAAATAGTCAGTGTTTCTATTTTAGGAATCGAATTCACTTCTCTGGCATTTCCTGCATCAGCAGGCAGATTCTTTGCCACTGAGCCGCCTAGGAAGTCCCCTGTATCTCAACAGGAAATAGCTCACTGCTTGGCCAGTTTGCCAACAGTCCTGATTTCTCAAGTAGATTTCATGGGGCAAGAGCACTCCTTGGGGTTAACTTGCTCTTCGCCTAGGTTAATTTAAATAGCAGTTGAAAATTTAACTTGAAAAGATAATTACAATATTTCACCTTCTTTTATCTCAGGTCATGTAAATGAGGCTTTCGTCTTCTCACAGTTCATATTATATTAATACAGGGAATAAAAAGGCCTCAGTATATTGTGTGCTGTCAATCACTTTAGAAGAATATTCTCCAATAATCATAGTGGGTACTAACTGGACAAATTTCCATCATCATGAGCTGTGTCTATTATCAACAAGGAAACACATAAACTTATAGCTTGGCAAAGTTCTCACCTGAGAAGTGAAAGGTGTCAATTTTATCAGATTGCAAAGTTGGAGGGGCTTTTTTTGACATTTATCAAGTATTAAGAACATTTACTGTGTAGCTAGGAATAAGCCCTGAAGAAGCAAATTCAACTTCTACCGCCTTTTAAACTATGATTTTCATATCCTGCTAAAGGCGGTGAAAGCACTAACCCTGAGTGACGGGTCCTAGACCGTAGCTTTATCCTCTGCTTTGGACCTCAGCTCTTCTGGGAGATGCTGCCATTCACAGTATTCAACAGTGAAATGTGATGGTTAGACAAATGCAGCATCGTCAAGTTTAATAAACATCAGGAGGAAACTGGCAGATAAGTTTCAACCCCAGGGCATTTTTAAAAAATCAAAATACTGTTCTTTGTCCTCCTAGCGTTAACACAATACCATGTGTTTAAACTAGAGTTTAGAAAGAAAAGAAAAGAAAAAAAAAACTAAAGTTTTTCTGTTATACCTAAGGCCAGGCTCAAGGTCTTATTCCTCCAGGAAACCTTCCATGATTATCTCAACTCTAAATAATTACTCCTTCAAGTGTGGGATGAGAGGACATTACTCATCCCAGGGAAAGGCAGTGTACAATAGTGGTTACGAGAGTAAGTTCCATGAGTAGACCATTTGGCTTCAAATTTCAATGAGCAGGGGCTCACTAGCAATGGATGTTGGAGTGAACAACTTAACCTCCATAAGTCGGTTTCATCAATAAAATGGGGAGAGTATCTGTGCCCTAGATTGCCTTAGATAATCATGCAGAGAGACTGGCGCTGCATGGGCCCTCTAAAAACATTTGCTCTAGAGCAATTACTGTGTGCCAGACAGAAACATTGACCTATTGTATCTCCGTACCTCTCCTGTATGGTAAAACCCCTTGTGGATGGACCTAGGGTCTGTCATACAGAGTGATGTAAGTCATAAAGAGAAAAACCAATATCATATATTAATGAATGTATGTGGAATCTAGAAAAATGGTACAGATGAACCTGTTTCTGAGGCAAGAATAGAGACACAGACATAGGGAATGGACATGTAGACAAAGGAGGGGAAAGGAAGGATCAGACAAATTGGGAGATTAAGGTTGACATATATACACTATGATGTATAAAATAGGTAGCTAGCAAGAAGCTGCTGGATAGCATAGGAGTTTCAATTCGGTGCTCAATGATGACCTAGAAAGGTGGGAGAAGAAGGTATATCCAAGAATGAAGGAATACGTGTATACAAAGGACTGATTCACTTCATCATACAACAGAAACTAACATAGCATTGTAAAGCAACTATATTTCAATTGAAAAAAAAAAAACCTGAGTTAAATCTGATTACCTCCATTTTGCAAATGGGAAGGTAAGGCTCATAGAGGTTAAGTAACCAGTTCCCACATACACAGTTGTAGAGGTAACATATGAAACATGGCATCTGGGGTCCAAAGTCCACCATTACAAAATATCACAACTCTTGTACTTCTGGAAAGTACCATCTTCAGTTTTCAATAATTTATTATACCTGAATACATACATATCTATCTCCCTTACTGCACTGTTGAGTTACCCTGGGGCAAGCATTGTTTCTCATTCTTCTTGGGATTCCCAATGCCTAGCATAAAACACTTAGCCCATAATAGATGCTCATTACATTTTCTTGAAATAAAATAAGTTGGTAAAGTTGCAGCTGCTCTAGAAGAACTGTAACCCTTCTTTAAAGAAAAAGTTTTACCAAAAAGGAAAGGCCACAAATTTCTCTCAGCAAAGAAAATTGTTGAAAAATGAATAAACACAGTTGTGGGCCCTGAGCTGTCAAAATCAAAATGGGACTTAGATTCTACCAGGGGCATCTCCCCTCAAGCCCATCAATCAGTGTATACATACTGATTATCTTCTGGGTGCTAAATAACCTCATGATATCAGTGACTTCCAAACAGCCAGATCAACCTTATTTCTGACATCCAAAGGCAGAGTACAAGTGACTATCTAACCCTAGAGGACCTTGGAAAACCACAAGCCACACAGTCACCTGGAGAGGGGAAAAAAAAAAATCACTCCAGGAAAGACTTCTAGAGCTCCAGAAACTGACCACAAACCTGAAGTGGCTTTCAGAAATAGAAGACTTGTGTTGAGTTCTATGGGCTTCCCTGGTGGCTCAGACTGTAAAGAATCTGCCTGCAACAGAGAAGACCTGGGTTTGATCCCTGGTTTGGGAAGATTCCTGGAGAAGGAAAGGGCTACCCACTCCAGTATTCTTGCCTGGAGAATTCCATGAACAGAAGAGTCTAGCAGGTTACAGTCCACGGGGTCAGAAAAAGTCAGACATAACTGAGTTTTATGGAGCTTTGGGCTTTCAAAATGTCAATCCCTTTGTTTCTATCACTTTCCTTCCAAATGTTAAGGGTTTCATCAGGCCAACATCCATATCCTGCCATGCTTGTAACCTAGACAGGTTCATGGCAAAGAGCATGAGGAAGACGGGTTCTCCATAACATGATTTGGTGTAGTTCACAAGAATAAGATGTAAACCAAATTAAATCACAGCAAGAGAAAATAAAGATGTAGCAGGAAGATAAGATCAGGAGATAAATTAAATAAAGCCATGAAAGTGATAAGTTCTTAGAGGAAGTAATACTGAGCCAAAAATAGAGTTGTGAGGTTCTGGTGGCCAAGAATTTACCTTTTTAGATAAACAAATTTGATTATAATATCCAGGTTTTTTTTGAGAAAAGAAAAAATATATACAATTTTCATCCAAGAAGCAAAGCTTTTTCCTGAAACTTTAATACGTACCAGTGCTGTCCAACAGAAATATAATGTCACATATGCAATTTTAAATTTTCTAATAAATACATTTAAAATGTAAAGAAAATAACATTAATTTTCATAAAATCTTAATATATTCAAAGTATTATCATTTCAGTATATAATCAATATACAAATTAACCATGCAGGGTTGTGGTTTTTTTTTGCATACTAAGTCTTTAAAATATAATGTACATTTTACACTCATAGCATTTCTCAGAGGCACTAAATTTTCATTGGAAATACTTGATCTATTATGTTGGTACAAAATTCATTGTGGTTTCAGACCGTGATTTTTATTACAGCTAGGCTCAAACACACCCTTATTAATCAAAATAGGAACCATTATAATCAACACATTTTTGCCAAAGAAAAATAAGTTTGCTTATCTTGTAGCATAAAAATTCATACTTCAGGATCTGACTAACTCTTGCCTCCTGCCCATTGTGGAAGCATTTTCCCTGCAAAAAATTGTTAAGATGTTGAAGTGGTAGTCAGTTGGCGAGAGGTGAGGTGAATAAGGCAGATTAAGCAAAACTTTATAGCCCTATTCATTCAACTTTTGAAGCGGTTGTGTTAAATTGGGCCCTTTCTGTTGACCAATGCCAACTGTAGGCATTGCCGTTTTTGGTGCATTTCACTGATTTGCTGAGTATACTTCTCAGATGTAATGGTTTCACCAGGATTCAGAGAGCTGTAGTGGATCAGACCAGCAGCAGACCACCAAAGAGTGACTATGACCCTTTTATTGCGCATATTTGGATTTGGGAAGTGCTTTGGAGCTTCTTTTTGGTCCAACCACTGAGCTGGTCATCAGCAGGTGTCCTATAAAATCCACTTTTCATCACACATCACAATCCAATAGAGAAATGATTCATTGTTGTTGCATAGAAAAAAAGACAACATTTCAGAAGTTTTTTTTTTTTATTTTTGGTCGGCTCATGAGGCACCCACTTATTGAGCTTTTTCACATTTCCAATTTACTTTACCTGCTGAATGACCATAGAATGGTCTATGTTGAGTTCTTTGGCAACTTCTCGTGTAGCTGTAAGAGGATCAGCTTCCGTGATTGCTCTCAGTTGGTCATCATCAACTTCGGATGGCTGGCCACTGTGTTGCTTATCTTCAAGTCACTCATCTCCTTTGCAAAAGTTCTGGAACCACCACTGCACTGTATGTTCATTAGCAGTTCCTGGGCCAGATTCGTTGTCGATGTTGAGAGTTGTCTGTGCTGCTTTATGACTCATTTTGAACTTGAATAAGAAAATCACTCAAATTTGCTTTTTGTCTAACATCATTTCCTAGTTTAAAATAAATATTAAATGAATAACAAATAATAAGTCATTAGCAAAAAACATAAAGTGAGAAATGAGTATTAAAATGATCTATAAAAAACCACACTTAAGAATGTATTCTGATATTAAACAGCAAATTTCAACAATGCAAAAACAGCAATTATGTTTGCACCAACCTAATATATTTCGATTTCACAAACTGTACAGTGGGTTCCCTGGGTTCAGACAGTAAAGAATTTGCCTGCAATGCAGGAGACCAGGGTTCGATCCCTGGGTTGGGAAGATCCCCTGGAGGAAGGCATGGCAACCCACTCCATGGACAGAGGAGCCTGGAGAATCCCCATGGACAAAGGAGCCTGGGCTACAGTTCATGGGGTCGCAAAGAGTTGGACACAACTAAGCGACTAAGCACAGCACAGTGCAGTGGAAAAAGTAGATTCACATAAACAAATTATTCCAACATGCGTAAAGCTTTTCCAATCGCTGAATATTCATCTTTAAATTTAAATTAATTAAAAATTAAATAAAATTTATTTTCTGAATTGCATGAGCCATATTTCACATGCGGACAGCACAGTTCTAAATGAAAGAGTTGTCTAGGTCTACCTAGAGGATACAGAGTAACACAGAGTACAATGTCTTCAGCAATCCCCCTACAAAACTTTGATTACATCTGTCAGTGTAAGCTGGGGGCACAAAATCCAACTCAGTGTCAAGCAGAAAGTCAAGGCTTTGAGGTCCACTCACCCCAAACTCTGATGATTTGGAACAAAAGAACCCCTCAAATGCCCTTCACTCTATTTTCTGTCTGCATTACCTCCCTTGACTGAACTTCTGATTCACAGACTAAAGAAGATAATGTTCATAGGCAAGAGTCTAAAGTTCAAGTAATGTTTTTCTTTTAAGTATCTATTTTTATTTATTTTAATTTTAATTTTTGGTCACTCCCATAGCTTGCAGGACCTTAGTTCCCTGACCGGAGATTGAACTCAGGGCCATGGCAGTGAAAGCATCAAGTCCTAACCATTAGACCACTAGGGAAGTCCCAAGTAATGTTTTTCTTGATTAAGAATAAACCATGTTTTTTTAAATAAATACAATTTTTTAGAAAAGAAAAATCCATATATTTTGAAAGTACTATGGTAGGAAATTGATAAGTACATCCAAGAACAAAATATACAAAGTTCTTTTGAGAATTAAAAAATTACTTTTTAAAAGCTCATGAGTCAAATAGAAATACCTAAATCTAATACTATTTAAGTACTGTTTAAACAAAAAAATATATATATAGAAAGCATCCTTGTTTATTTTTATTAAACCACCAGAACCCTGGGGCTTCCCTGATAGCTCAGTTGGTAAAGAATCCACCTGCAATGCAGGAGACCCCTGTTTGATTCCTGAGTCGGGAAGATCTGCTGGAGAAGGGATAAGCTACCCACTCCAGTACTCTGGGCTTCCCTTGTGGCTCAGGTGGTAAAGAATCTGCCTGCAATGTGGGAGACCTGGGTTCGATCCCTGGGTTGGGAAGATCCCCTGGAGAAGGGAAAGGCTACCCACTCTAGTATTCTGGTCTAGAGAATTCCATGGACTACAGTCCATGGGGTTGCAAAGAGTCAGACACAACTGAGTGACTTTCACTCACTCACTCACTCACCATAACCCTTATAACAAATCCTTAAAAAAATATTTCTTAAATTAAAAAATTACACATACTGAATTAAATTTATAATGCCAATTTCTTTTGAGAATAGGTCCAGGAATTCACTAAAGAAATTTGAAAATCCTTTATACTAGTTTACTCTTCTCAATTTCCTCATCTCTCTAATTCAGTTATGGAAATAGATAAATTCAAGTATATTTATGTCAAGAATTACCAGTAGAGAAATTACCAAAACATAAGCATAGTAGTAAACAAATAAAAAAAAAAGGAGCCTTAATCAGAATTTCCTAAGAGAAAACATAAAGAAAATTTCCCCCATATTTTTCATTTGCCATAAGTTTTAAAATGCCTGTCCTGTGTTAAAATTACTTTTGTGAGAAACTTTCCGTTTAAATCGACACATCCATCTCTTGAAAAGAATCCCATTGGAAAAGGGTACTCAGGTTCCATATTGACTCTAGCAGGTCTCCTCCTCTGGCAGCCAGAGATGATTATCTACACCACAGGGTGCACAGAATAAATAAAGATTAAATGATTATCAAAATGTGACCAACATCTGAGCAAACAGCATGCACCTTGGCAGGAGGGATACCAGCATTAAGGCAAATCACATCCAACTGTGGAAATAAACTTGTCAGATACAGGCTCCGGCTGCATCCCAAGCTACAGACCTTCGAGGACGATTCCAAAATGGTTCAACAGCACCGGGCCACCTCCCGCTGCCGCCTTTGGCTTCCCTCCACAGGCTGCCTCTGCCCCCTGTCGGTCAGTTTCACTGCTGTATGTGTCATAGACAGCCTGACGTTTGAACTCAGAAGTCCTAATTGGAAGGGATTGGGAAGAGCAAACGGCAGTATTTGTGTATCTCAAGTGTGAGGTCTAGGGAAGAAAGAATCTTTGATCTGTTGGACTCCACAGTCAGGCAGGGTGAGAGCTATTTGGGGTGCCAAGGACTGTGTGAAGGGCATTGTCTCATCCATGTCCCTATGTGTGATGTGATGTGAAAGTCGTGCCCAGCTCTTTGCGACCCCATACTGCAGTGGGTAGCCTTTCTCTTCTCCAGAGGATCTTCCCAAACCAGGAATCAAACCGGGGTCTCCTGCATTGCAGGCGGATTCGCTTGCAATGCAGGAGACAAAGGAGACCCAGGTTGCATCTCTGGGTGGGGAAGAGAGGGAGGAAATGGTAACCCTCTCCAGTATTCCTGCTTGGAAAATTCCATGGACAGAGGAGCCTGGTGGGCTACAGTCCATGGGGTCACAAAGAGTGGGACATGACTGAGCGCAGCACAGCAGCGTAGCCCTATGGAGTAGGTTCTATTATTATCCACGTTTCAAATAAAGAAACTAAGATACAGAGAAAGTAGGAAACTTTCCCAAGGTCACACAGCTAGGAAATGGCGGAGCTGAAATGTTAACCCCAGGTGGTGACTCTAGAAACTTCCCTCTTAATAGCAAGGCCACACTGCCACCCCATGGCCTGCTGGAAAAATCCACTTGCCAAGGGAATCCAGTTAAGTGAGAGTTTTAGCAAATGTTAACCTCAGGGATGGCAGAGGGCCAGCAAGAAAGGACTGATGGTGGGTAGGGACTCCTTTTAAAAACAAACCCAAAAAAACCAAACAAACAAACCAAAAAAACCACTGGACAATTGTTTGAATTACAGATAATAAAGAAAAAGTAAGCTATGAACACTATAAGAGAAATAACTTTAAAAATCGGGAAAGAGGGAATATGAGAATACTAATCTTTTATGGCAGAAACTCAACTCCAAATGTAACTTTTTCAAGAAATGATAGTATTCCAACTTGTCAATATCTTGCATAATCTCTTTAGTGGAATATTTTAGGAAATAACATCTCTTACAGTAAAAAAAAAAAAAATCTGTTTAAAATTTCTCCTTTTATCTTCATTTTTTTCTTCTGTTCAGTCAAATGAAATTAAACTTAAAACACTCTTAAAAGAGCACTGCTAGTCGTATCCTATTTTAATAGAAATATGTATAGATGATTCATTGAAAAAGACCCTGATCCTGGGAAAGACTGAAGGCAAAAGGAGAAGAGGGTGGCAGAGGGTGGTTGGGTGGTTGGATGGCATCACTGACTGAATGGACATGTGTTCGAGCAGCTTCAGAGAGATAGTGAAGGTCAGGGAAGCCTGGAGTGCTTCTGTCCGTGGGGTTGAAAAGAGTCAAACATGAATTAGCGACTGAACAACAACAGCTGAACAGCAGCAAGGGGGCTTCCCTGGTGCCTCAGATGTGGCTCAAAGAATCTGCCTGCAAGGCTGGAGACATGAGTTCGATCCCTGGGTTGGGAAGATCCCCTGGAAAAGGGAATGGAAACCCACTCCAGTAATCTTACCTGGAGAATCCGAAGGACGGAGGAGACTGGCGGGAAAGAGTTGGACATACCTGGGCAACTAACTCTTCCACTTTCACAGCAGCAACAATATAGAACAGTATCTGAAATGAGATGGATCCCTCATATTAATGGTGTTTATTTTCTGGATGAGAGTACTTGGAAAGTTTTTCTTATAATTAATATTGTTTCTTTCATTAATATTTCATTGATTCAATTGTTGTTTATTTATCGAGCAGTTACAGTATACCAAGAATTGTTCCTGGCTCTGGGGGTATGGCTGTGAACAGAACAAGTCTGGTCCTTCTCCCGCTCCACAGGGAAGACAGATGTTAAACATGTAAGCACCTGCTCACGTGTCAGTACTTTAAAAAGAGATTATAAAGTGATGACAGGTTGAACTATTTTTAACAAGGTGATGAAAGAATCTCCCCATGGTAGGAACACTGAAATCAAGAATCAAAAAAAGTTCAAGAGGGAATCACTGCAAATACCTAAAGAAAAACATCGATGTAGAAAGAAAGGCAGATATAAATGTACTGGGGCAGGATATAACAAGGCAAAAAAGGATGTCCGTAAATCACAGTGCTGAAGCTTTCCAATTTGAACCAAGTATTTGGTAAATCAGATGGCATGCTTAATTTCATGCTAGGTAATACATGACTAATGTTCAACTTCAGTCTAGCTCTTATTTATTTTCATTTTCCTGTATCCTCTCCCAATTTCCCCAGACTCATCGAGCAACCTCTTTACACTTGGATCCAAGTTCTTGTCCCCATAGAACCCTGAATTTAGCAGATAGCCTGCTTCGGTCTTTTCCCAGAGCAGTGAGGGCCCAAGTGGAGTTGTTAAATGCTTACTTAACTAAACTAACAGCTACATTGAAATTGTATTGACATTAAACCCTTTCAAAGGTATCTGACAACCTGGCTAAAAGCAAATATACTGTGTGAATCTCCCTCATTAATGAGGCAATTAATCCTGAGAATTAGCCAACTTCACTGAGGACCAAGTGAGCTGCTATAAAAATGGAATTTTGGCTTCTCCCAAAATGCCCAGTCAGGAAAGGCAGCCCCTCGCAGTTGAGGAAGCCTGGGAAGATTGATAGCTCAGCTTATTGATTTCGCATGTCAAGAACAACTCCCAGGGGGCTGGTATCAGCCAGTCAGAAGCAGAATTTGATGAGGCAGATGGGACCCTGAGGGAAAACATCGCAAGGCGGAGCAGCCAAGTGCCCCTTTCCTGACCCTCTCAAGCACGATAAGAGATGGCCTGGTTCTCATTTTTACAGGATTCATTCCCACCAGGCTGCATGTGAAGAAGATGTCAGCCCAGAAGAGTCTTGCTCTTTAGAAAAAAAAAAAAAATTAAGCTTCTTAAGTACAAAGTTTTAAACTGCCACCAACTGGCGTGTGCTTCAGGGAAGAAGGTAGGAGCAAAACGTCTCGTGCCCAGACCCACCCTGCCTCCAGTTTGGATTGTGCTACATGTATTAAAGCATGTGTGTGTGTGTGCGTGCGTGCACACACGTGTGTGCCTTCTCCAACCTGAGAACGGCTTCTAGCAGCGTTTCTCAGGATATATCCTTTTAAGGGAGGCCCCTCACCTCGCACCCCACGACACCTGCCATCAGAGGCAGGTGGTGGGATTATTCTAAGCAAATGAAACAGCAGGTCGTTCCCGTCTCCTAAACAAACAATTCTCAGACACACTCGGGTGGAGGAGAGCCTGGGAGCTGTCAGGGTTCTGCCATGCGAAATAATGATGTGCTTCATTCCAGCTTACAAGAGAGAACACGCTTCCTCTGGCAGGACACATAACTGCATGACGTGTATTTGGAGTGAAATCTCAACCAGAAACACATAGGCCCCTGAAATAAAATGTGAACTGTGAGGGTTGTATGTGGCTAGGAGAGTTTTTCGCATCAGAGCATCCTCTCAATGTGTCAAGTGTTCATTTACTTTCTCATCTCTTCACTTTATTTGCATTTAAGCCTTGTTGTTGTTGTTTAGTCATTAAGGTGTGTCCATTTGCAACCCCATGGACTGTAGCACTCCAGTCCTCTGCCCACAGGATTTCCCAGGCAAGAATATTGCAGTGGGTTACCATTTCCTTTTCCAGGGGATCTTCCTGACCTTAAGCCTTAGCAGATGCCAAAGTTTTCATGCAAAATTACCAGAAGACAATTTTAAGTCATCAGCATTCTAATCTCACTGCTAAATTTGTTGCCTCTACAAATTAAGTTTCCTTTGATCGTTTGATTCTAGAACAGCTCTGTTCAAGGCGGTCAGCAGGAACATAGTGTAAGCTTCACACCACAGCTGTTGATTCTGTGAAAGATCTTTCCTCTTCTCACTGCCGCACACTTCTCCCTGCTCCCAGCGAGCCCACTGTCACTCCCAGTAAAGTTTAAAATGAGGGAAGGAAGGGTCTTGGCTGGCAATCCAGTGGTTAATTCACCTTCCAATTCAGGGGGTACCAGTTCAGTCCCTGGTCAGAGAGCTAATATCCCACATGTCTCACTGCCAAAAAGCCAAAACATAAAACAGAAGCAATGGTGTAACAATAAAAACTTTTTTTTAAAAGGAATTAAGGAAATCACTGGGATGGCTATGAGGCTGCAGCTTACCCCACATCCACTCTCTCAACCTGCCAAGCTGAATGAAATGGAATCAAGGAGAGCATGTGGCAGCCTAGCTAGACTGCACACCAGCCTCTTTTTGTCCCTTTGACCTAGTGTGGGGCATGGAATGTGCCTCCTCTGTGTTCCCCACTTCCCTTTCCGATGGCTGGAACCTGAATGTGGCATCAAACCAGCTTCATACATGCAGAAAATGGCAGCGCTCCAGACCACAGCAGATCAGCCCACCTGGACTGTTCGCAACAGGACTGTTTCATAAGAGAGAAAAAAAACATCCCTTATTCATTAAGCCACTGTATTGTCAGATCTCTGTTATAGCAGCTTGTGTGGGCTCAGTCACTCAGTCAACCCCATGGATTGTAGCCCACCAGGCTCCTCTGTCCATGGGATTCTCCCAGCAGCCTTGCAGTGGGTTGCCATTTCATTCTCCAGGGGATCTTCCCAACCCAGGCGTTGAACCCGTGACTCTTGTGTATCCTGCATCAGCAGGCAGATTCTTTCCCACTGAGCCACCTTATAGCAGATTAGTCTTACTCTAATCTATTATAGGAATTAATCACAAGACCTATGCTGTAAATGAGCTTCCCTGATAGCTCAGCTGGCAAAGAATCCGCCTGCAATGCAGGAGACCCTGATTCAATTCCTAGGTCGGGAAGATACCTTGGAGAAGGGAGTGGCTACCCACTCCAGTATTCTGATCTGGAGAATTCCATAGCTATATTGTCCATGGAGTTGCAAAGAGGCAGACATGACTGATTGACTTAAAAAAAAAAAAAAAGTGCTGTAAATACACAAGACATGCAACCATTAAGGCTACCTGATCTTAAGTCCTTCTTTAACATTTCTCTTGGTTTGTTAATCCCTCTTTTCACCTATTTAAATCCCCGTCCTTCCAGGTTAATCTCCAACATCACCTCCTCCAGGATGGGAACCAATCATTCCAGCAATCTGTTCCACTGAATCTCATTATCTCGCCTCGTACAGAGCCTGGCCTGTAGGAAGTACACAGTTGGTTCCCTTTCTGGTCATTGTTTAATATCATCCAATGCAAGACATCAAGTTCTTCTTGTGAATTTAGATATACCTTTGAGAATTTTGGCTTGAATGATCACCTGGCTAGTGTACCACTTAACTAAGATAAAGAACAAAACTACAGAGAGAAAAAGAAGGTGGGCTAGAGTGGGAAGTTTGGTCACCTAAGCAGTCCTCCAGGAAACTAGCCAGTTATAGAAGAGAAATTGAAAGATGCTCTAAAAGAAAAAACAAAAAGGAAAAAAAAAAAAATATTAAGCCATGTTTCAAAAATAGTAACCAAGACTAGTTGGGTCAAACAGCCCAGAACTGGAAAGGAGTGGGAAAGAGAGGGAGAGGCTACCAACCCCATTGCCCATAATGTAATGAAGCAATTTGCAGACAATTGTTATTGACTCCGAACAAGAGATTTAATTCCAAATACAATCTCTCTCCCTTGGCCTGAGATCCCCAGTTGATCACCTTTATCTCTATGTATTTGCTTTTTCATCTGAAAAATGGGAATAATTTGCATCTTAAAAAAATAGGAGCAATGAGATAACTAAACAGAATAATATACATGAAAGTAACATATAAGAAAGAAAGAGGCGTATGCATGTGAGTTTTTATGCTTTACATTGCATTCAAAATGAGTGGGAATGTGGGTAGTATCTCTAGAGATAGGATGGTGCAGGCTGGGGAGTGGAATAAAAATAAGTTTAGAATGTTGAATAGGACAGTGTGAGGTGATGAAATAGGACCCTAGAAAAATAGAACAGTACTGAAAGCAGGTATTTTTTTATCAAGCACAGCCCTTACTTCTTTTATCCCCCGCTGCTGTCCTCCCAGCTCTACCACACACACACACACACACACACACACACTTATGTGCACAATCCATTCTCACCTGATGAGTGATGGAGCTTAGAGAGGGACCCCACAAGAAGTAGAAGTCAAGCTGGCAAAGCACACACTTCAAACAGAAGTTGAACAGAGATGTTTTATGGGATCATACAACTTAGCAGCTGCTATGGATCGAGAATAGATTTTCACAAATGGAGGATATAGACTTTGGAAAAATGAATTGTTCACTGGACATAAAATTTCAGTTATGCTAGATGAATAAGTTCTAGAGATCTGCTCTACAATACTGTGCACTCAAAAAGTAAAGAGAGTAGATCTTGTCTTAAGTATGATTACGACAACAACAAAAAAATACTCAATGGGGGAAAAGGACACAGAAAGCTTGGGAGGTGTTCACTGTGATTGCAGTAATGTGGTTGCCGTTGTTCAGTCGCTCAGTCATGTCTGACTCTCTGCGACCCCATGAACTGCAGCACACCATGTTTCCCTGACCTTCACTATCTCCCAGAGTTTGCTCAAACTCATGTCCATTGAGTCAATGATGCCATCCAACTATCTCACCCTCCGTCGTCCCCTTCTCCTTCTGCCTTCAATCCTTCCCAGCATCAGGGTCTTTTCCAATGAGTCAGCTCTTTGCATCAGGTTGCCAAAGTACTGGAGCTTCATGGCCCCTATAATTACTTACAAATGCTTCCTCTATCTTAATTTCTTTACTGTCTGTTCTCCCACTAGCTTTTTTAAGCTTTCAGGTATTTTATTAATAGCGTGGGCATTTTCTTGGCCAAAGGTGGCTATTCTCTTATCCCCTTTAGTTCCTGGTTCCCTTTAAAATTCCTAAGAAAGAGAAATTATGTAATTTAAGGTAACCAGTATCTAAATAGTTCATTACTTTCTCAAACCATATACAAAATTAAACTAAGAATAGATTAAAGACCTCACTGTAAGACATGAAACCATAAAACATCCAGAAGAAAACATAGGCAATATGCTCTTTGACATTTGTCTTAGTAATATTTTTTTTGAATATGTCTTCTTAGGAAAAGGACACAAAAGCAAGGAAAAAAAAGGACTACACCAAACTAAAAAGTTTTTGCACAGCAAACAGAACTACCAACAAAATGCAAAGGTAACCTACTGAATGGGAGAAGGTATTTGCCAACAATATATTCTATAAAGGGTTAATATCAAAATATACAAATAACTCTAGGATGCGGACAAAAGGGAATCCTTATGCAGTGTTGGTGGGATTGTAGATTGGTGCAGCCACTATGAAAAATAGAACTACCATATGAATCAACAATTGCACTTCTTAATATTTACCCAAAGAAAATAAAAACACTAGTTCAAAAATATATGTGCTCTCCAATGTTCATTGCAGCATTACATACAACATGTAAGATATGGAAGCAATCTAAGTATGTGTGTATGTGTGTGTATCCATACATATACAATGGAATATTACTCAGCTTATAGAAAGGTATCTTGCCATTTGCAACAATATGAATGGATCTAGAGGATATTATGCTAAGCGAATCAAGTCAGACAGAAAAAGACAAATTCCACATGGTCTCACTTATATATGGAATCTAAAAAACAAAACAAAGTGAAAACAAACTCAGATACAGAGGAAAACTGGGTGGTTGCCAGAAGGGAAGGATGTAGGGAGTGGACAAAATAGCTAAGTGGGATTAAGAGGGACAAGCCTCCAGTTCTGTAATAAGGAAGGCATGAGCATGGAATACACAGTGTAAGAAATATGATCAATAATATTGTAATAACTGTGAGTGAAGACAGATGGCTGTTAGACATGTGGTGGTCATTTCATAATGTATGCAAATATCAAATCATCGTGCAGTATGTCTGAAACTAAGCTAATATCAGACATCAACTACATTTCAATACAATAAAAGAATAAACAGTAAAAGTTACATCTAGCTGAGTTTTAAAAAAAGAACAACACAAAGAAAAACCATTAAGTCACAAGTCACCAGCAGTACTAATAGGGTATCACAGATTTACTTGAATACAGACCATTTGAAATTTTTACTTAACTTAATCGTTTTATTTATTTGCAGAAAGGCTATTAACATCTTGCTAAACAGTGCTCCAGAGAGCACCATTTGCAAAATGGAGCTCCAAATAGTGTTTCGTGACCACAGCTATGAGCTGTGACGTCAACGGTGGCTCAGAACTTCTGGCAGAGCACAGAAAACCTGAGGGTTGTGAGCTGTTCCCTGTGTGGTCCCCAGACCCCGCTCCCCTCCTGCCCTGTTACTGGAGGATGTTGTAACTCCTGTGCCCATTCCGTGCAGAGTCACTTGCTTAGCACAGTGAGCATTATAAAACAAAGCAAGAACTTTTTTCTCTTGCTCCTACGGTGCTTACAGTCCAGCGAGGTCATGCAAATACACTCACAACCCCAGTGAAGGGCATGATGGGGTAGTAAACACACAAAGTGCTCTGAAGGCCAGAGGAAGGGTGAAAAGTGAGCTCTTGTATATTCTGTGTGTGCATACACACACACACACACACACCCCTACACTTCACCTGGGGTGTCTCCATGGTGCTCAGGATAACATTTGAGACACCACTCCACTGCAAGTCAGCAGAATTATGTGATTCTGTTACCAGCATCAGTATTGATTTACTTCCCACACTGAGAGAAGCTCTATAACCTCCCAGGGACATAATCCCCCATTTTCTCTGAAGGAAAGGCCCCTCTTGACAGAGGCCTGGGGAGAGTCTATTAGCTCGCTGTCACAAGCCAGGGCTTCAGACCAAACACAGACAGCTTAGTTTTCAGCCTTTAGTTCCCAACTAATGAGTCTGCAGCCTCAACCTCAGGCTTAAGTTCTTCATCCCTGGTTTAACAGGACCCAGATGGCTGAGCCCCTACCCCAGTGCTCTGAGATGACATGCAGTTCGGGCTCTGCAGCTTAGTTAAAGCTAACCCCTGTGAGTTTCTGTACTGTTCTTTTATTGAGTCAGCAAGGTATAGTCCTCTGTTATTATCCCTTTTCTTGTTCCAGAAGGAAACTACTTTGGATCAAGAGACATACAAAGTCTTGAACATCATCTGGTGTGTGTGTGCTTAGGTGCTGTCTTGTCCAACTCTTTGCAACCCCAAGGACAGTAGCCCACCAGGCTCCTCTGTCCATGGGATTTCCCAAGCAAGAATGCTGGATTGGGTTGCCATTTCCTTCTCCAGGGGATCTTCCCAACCCAGGGATCAAACTCACGTCTCCTCTGTCTCCTGCAGGTGGATTCTTTACCTGCTGAGCCATCAGGGAAGCCAGGGACGCTGATTATCTACTACAATAGTCAAAAATGTTGTCCACTCTCTCTTCTCTCACAGCACTTATATCTAATCTAGAGTCCTCCCTGTCCACGCTCTGCTTTTGACTGAGGCTGTTTGGGAATTCCCTGCCTCCACCACCAGACTATTATTCCTATATTGGTCCAGTGAAGGGTCCTGAGTTTCAGGTGGCAATGGGGACCAGGGGGCAGTAATCTGATTAGTAAGGCTCTTTCTAGGGATTTACCTAGAAGCTCCATTTGTGTAGCAAGCACACTAGTTCTCCTGCAATTCTATCTATTTCTTTGGAGTTGCATGAAGCTGATTACATTTCAAGCTCCCAGTGTTTACTACCACTCTCTGATGGTATTTTTATGTGTCAATTTGGCTGGCCATCAGATGCCCATATAACACATTACTTCTGAATGTGCCTATGAGGGTGTTTCTGGATGAATTTAGCATTGGAACCTGAACTCAATAGACAGCCCTCTCCTATGCAGGTGGGCATCATCCATTTCATTGAGGTCCTGAACAGAATGAAAAGTACAGGATGGAGGAAATTGCCCTTTTTGCTTCCTCCCTGCCTGCTTAGGCTGGGACATCTTGTCTCAACTTCTCAGCTCTCAGACTTGGATTTAAAACATTGGCTCCCCCAGCTCTCAGGCCTCTGGACTCAGACTGAATTATACCACTGGCTTTCCTGGATCACCAGCTGGTAGATAGCAAATCATGGGAATTCTTAGCCTCCATAATCTCATCATCCAATGTCTCATAATACATATATACATATAGTTAGATAGAAAGACTTTTATTCTACCAGTTCTGTTTCTCTAAAGAATCTTGCCTAATACATACCCTATGTTGAGTTTGGATGGATTTGGGAGAGTGGTGAGAATGAGGTGGACAATAAAGCCCTTTCCCAAGGTCACCCTTGGAGTTGCCCATGGCCGGAACTAAATCCCGTTCATTGTAGTATCTCAAAGAATACCTAGCAAAGTCGAGTCAGGAGTTGCAACATTTGGCTTCAAAATGACACCTGAGATGAGCTATGATCCAGAGAACCACACAGCAGAACAAAGCTGGAGAAGGCACAGGCCCAGAGAACTGGGCCTGAGCAGGTGGAGTCCAGACTATTACAATAAGGCAGTAGCCAAGGCAGCCACATGGCAGCCTGCAGAAATATCAAACAATAAAAGAAACTCAGCCTAGCATTAACAACAATCCCACTGATCCCCAGGAAACACAGTGGGTCACCTCTAGGCAAGTGCTCTAAAAATTAAGAGAGAAATGTCAGTGCTACCAAGTGGCGGTCAGACATTAGAGCAAATTTAAGTTCTTTGGCTCCTGAGTGCCAAGCTCTCTCCAGAGGCATCTTGCCCATTAGCCTGCTGGTGTCTTGATCTAATACCCTTGAGGTCTCTAAGTAGCAGTTTTACAAGGATAATTGAAAGGGTATTACTGGCTGTCTATTTATCATCTCTTGATCACCCAATACCATGGTACCTATTCAGATGAACTAAAGGCTCCTCAGCTAGAAGCTTAGGCAGCTTCTCCAACAGGAGACAAAACAAGATTGTCCTCAAATCCTCTCATTTTGGACCAATCCTGTGTGCTAATTAATCATGATTACTCTATACAGTAAGCATATTTGAGGAGATTAATCTGCACTAGCCTCGGGTAGTGTCCTAATTAACAATATGCTGAAGCAGCATTCTCCTTGTGAGTGTAAATACAGCTTTAACACCATTTGCAAAACGACATGACTTTAAAAAACTTTCTGTCTTCTGACTTTTCTGCCTTGTCATCTTGGCTGGATAATCCTATACCACCCAGAGGCAGCAGAATATGTGGCTCAGCATCTTAGAAGATCTTAATCAAAGAAAGAAAAGAGTGCAGGCAGGAAAATATCAGAGTTAGGAAATCTTAAAGAGCAACATGGAGCAGAAAACGGCAACCCACTCCAATATTCTTGCCTG